>NC_141194.1:31570000-41570000 GCF_055505025.1 Bos grunniens
CCAAGATCACATTTACTAAGAATTTATGTCATCATGCTTTGATTTAATCTTAAATTTGTATCAAAGTTCAGTTGGTCTCTCTTTTTCCCCTCCTTCCATACACACACACACACACACACACATCCATACATATGGATAAAATGTAAATGTATATATGAGCATGTACTTGCATTTGTATAACTGTATGTATATAGTGATATGTGTGTACATGTGTATATATGCACACACATGCATCCTCTCACATGTATAGATGGGGACTGAGATCTTTCTTATCAAAAACTTAACTAAGCAGTAAACTTTCAATCAGTAAATATGCCTATTCTGATTAAAAACATGAAAGACAAGTATGTGACACTTGTATGTGACATTCTAACTTCACAGGACATTTCTATAAAACTTCTAAAGTCATTTGAGAGAGGAACTCATCCAGTAACCACTCACATGGGGGCGAAATTTACACCGTGCCCCAACTATATCATCAAATGTATTCTTGTCCCCAAACTTTCTGACTCTGAGGATTGAATAAAGGGGTCCAATCATTTTCAGCACAATTATCTCGCACATGAATCAGATAACAGGAAGGAATATATTAAAACACAGACATTCACCACCAACCCACATAGAAAAAGGAAGGCTCACTGTATCCATAGACATCTCATGAGAGACTTTGCAAAATACTTCAAGGAAATCAAAACATTTTCTATTTATTCCATTCTACTGGGTCAACCAACTTGATATAGCCACCAAAGAATGTGTCTTGATAATACCACATAATATTTGCACAAATTGTTCAATGTCATTTGATATCAAGTTGGTTTTCATGTCTTGATTTCAGTGAGTGTATCCTAGTTCTTAGAGACCTTTCTAAACTTTGAAAATTATTCTTTTATGCAATAAAATTTTTTAAGTTCACTAGATGAACAAGAAACTATACATGTGTGCATAGCCTTATGTTACTAATCTGCTCTAAAACTGTACTTTCTAGGTTATTCTTCTTCAAAAGAGGCTACTTGAATGTATCCATTCTTTTGACATATCTTTAATTCTCCAAAATTTTAGACAATAGCTTTAAGATTGAGGTCATTTAGCAAAATAATCCACATTTTTTATATGCCAGAAACCCTCACAAGTCTGTGGCCTTAGACACATTTAATATGTTTAGCTTGACACTCAAGTGTTAAACCTGTATAGAAGAACATGTCTAAAAATGAGATTTTAATAGTTCTACCTTTTATCAGGAAAATGTTTTCATTAGAGTATCTTCTGTAAAAGCTATTGGCCTCACCAGGTTTCTGAATCTTTTTTCACTAGAAACAGCTATCTCCCTAGAACAATAGGCTTCCTTTATGCTCTATTTATAGTCTTTTTTCAGTTTTCAAATGCGAAAATACCATAGGACCTATGCACCTCCGAAACACGTCCCTTATTTTGTTTCAGTTTTTGCTCAAATGCCACCTTCTCAGCAAAGTTTCCCTTGACCTCCTCCATGTAAAACTGCTTCCTTCTCCAGTCTATTTTCCCTTATAGTTTTCAGCACCTTTTTCATAGTATAAATCTTGCTTAGGTATTCTGATGCTTGCTGGAATGTAAGCTTTAGAGAGAAATGATTTATGTTTTGTTCATACTTAACCTCAAAGCTTAGACTTCTGGCTGGTGCCTAGTAGGTACTCAATACATATCTGTTGAATGAATGAATAAATATAGTATTTCTATCTGAAATACCTTCCTGCTCTCTACTGTTGTCTAATCAATTTCTATTAATCTTCAGAGTTCACTTTCTGCCACTTGGGTAAGCCTTTCTTTACCTTCTGGAGCAAGATAAAAGTCATCTAGTAAGGTATATATCTGTCACACTGAACTCGTCATGACCAAAATTTTACACTTAATTGCATTTAACTAGTGTAGGTCCAGGAGTGCAGGTACCATGACTGTGTTCCCCACCCATTCCCATAATGGTGGTCCCAGTCACCATCTTGGCAGAAGGCTGTTGCTCAACACATGTTTGTTGACTGAATGAATTATTGTGGAGTTTAGTATCACACATTTAAGTCTAGCTCTTAGATGAGGCCCTGTCTACCTACCAAGCCTTTGCTAGCTCCAATCTTTTGAACTTCATTACTGCAACCAAACTGGCTCTTTTTCAATTCCTTGAGAATGCCATGGCCTCCCTCATAGCTCAGATGGTAAAGAGTCTGACATGTGGGAGATCCGGTTTTGATCCCTGGAAAAAGAAATGACAACCCACCCCGGCTCTCTTGTTTGGAAAATCCCATGGACAGAGGAGCCTGGTGGGCTATAGTCCATGGGGTCCCAAAGAGTTGGACATGACTGAGTGACTAACACTTTCACTTTTTAGAGTGCCATGCTCACTTGATATACTGTTTCTCCTTCCTGGAAACCATGTGCACATCCACCAATCCCCTTATACATATACTTCATACAGTTCCATCCAATGTGTCTTTTAGATCATAAACATCACTTTCCTAGGGAATCATTTCATGCTTTCAAGCTTCAGCTTGTCAGACTAATCTGCTGTCACAAAACTTTTTTCCTTTCCCTAATAGAAATAAGTTATGTCCATTATTAAATATTTTCTCATTTTTGTAAATCATGTAATTAGTGTTTATTTCCTCTGTTAGATTGCAAGTACCAAGAGAGCAGCCACCAGGCCTACCAAGATGACCAAGGATGACAAGGAATCAGCATTTGAATTCATAATGGGAGCCTAATAAATGGCTACACTCATTTCAAGGTTCCAAGGAAGGCAACATGCTTGCAAATTACCCATTTCTGACCCAGGAAGGCAGAACAAATTCTCTTTTTCACTCACCATTTTACCTCTGTTACCCAGCATAATCCCTCTGACATAGTAAAGACATTAAAAGTAATCATCAAAAAAAAAGAGGAAAAAGAAAGAGCTATGGTAATATCTTCCATGACTGAAGCTGCCAAGTAAATTACTTACCTTAGTTTTTAGCCAAGCTATTTCTCAGGAAAATTAGTTAACTGGCATCATTGCTTATAAATCTACTGATATCACAGAAACCTCTAAAGCTAAGGACAAGTTTCTGACCTGTGGTGACATTGCTGAGGGACAAGCTGAACCTCTGAGAGACAGAATCAAATTAATTTACAAGAGACTGCACTTTTCAGAGTATTATCCTTCATAAGTCATGCCATCTTTCAGAATCCCTAAGCATATGTTCTGACCTAACTTTGTTTTTCTTCAAACCTTTTAAAAAGAAGACTTCTAAAAGTCTTTTAAAGTTAGAGAAAAATCTAACTTCTAACAGAGTTCACAGAACTAAGTCAATACATGTAAAGATATTCCATGAGGAGTATTTTTAGAATTCTAACTCAAGATGGGAAGCACATCTCTCTCTCTCTGTTACTGAATTACATCAAAGACTTCCTTTCCGAGTCTTCCCCCATCTGTATCTCTTTCCTAAAGACACTGGGTATCCATTTTGAGGCTCTGATACTTCTACAAGTTGGAGAGAAATGGGTTAAGGCATTGTGGTGACATGGGAGGTCTGGGGGGAGAAAGAAGGTGTGGGATGACCAGACCTTACTTCAACCAAAGCTCTTAAGGATTCTTCCTGCCAGTTCCTCCACCCACTGTACTGAGTCCATATGCTGCTGCTAAGTCGCTTCAGTCGTGTCTGACTCTGCGCAACCCCAGAGACGGCAGCCCACCAGGCTCCCCCGTCCCTGGGATTCTCCAGGCAAGAACACTGGAGTGGGTTGCCATTTCCTTCTCCAATACTGAGTCCATATACCTGTTTCTTTTTCCTAAAATTTTTACTATTACTTCTAACAGAATTCCTCAGGGCCCAGTATGAAGCATGGTAGTTCAGTCTCTGAAGTATACATAGACTTCTTCTCACACACACAGAGGGCATTTGTGTTGGTGTTCAAGTGACTCCTCTAATGTATTTATCTTTTTACTCTTTATTATTTCTTCTTTCCTCCTCCTTTTCTATCAACTTCTCACCCTCTTCTCTTTCCTTATAAAAATTAAACTAGGTAAGATAAGATTGTATCACTCGTAAGGGACCTAAAAAAGAATTACCCAAATTTCAAAGTCAAATGAGAGCCCAGTATTTCAGGGCAATTCAAACCACGGGTTAAATAAGGCATACAATTTAAACATGGATGGATTCCTCTGAGACTGAGGAAACTGTTGGAATAGGAAGAGAGGCTAAAGCAGTGGCCTCCTCACCACTGAAGTCCCTTAACTCTGCTCTTTTAGACACTAGTCAAGATTATCTAAAATCAGGTGACAGTACAGGAAATGAGGTATCACAAGGGGAAACGAGGTTAAGGGGGAAAGAGGAGACTGGGAGGCTATTTTCAACACTAATTAAGGGGGAGGCAATCACGGACAAATATGAACTGAGTTTGTGTGAATCGGGAACAGCCAATACGTGCACAGCTATCTTAGTAGATGTTTCTGGGTCAAAGAATTAAAGGCAGAAAGTATGGTTTAAAAAATGAGAGTAAGTAGGATAATAAATATAGAAAACCTTAGGGCCACCACTCTTAATTTATTACCTAAGATCTAACCCAGTCACCATCTGTGAGTGCTCTGGACTGCTTTTCAAGGTGGCCTAGTCCCACAGGCATCACCTTGGAATAATTATATTCTAAAGCTAGTTGTACTAGGTCTGGTGATGCCAGACTGAATGTTTTTCCGTTATTATTTTCACTGGAAATACTCTATGACTTAGAAAAGTTTCTGTTTTTTTTTTGTTTTGTTTTGTTTTTAAACTAGTCACCCATCTAACCTCTGCCTCCAGGCCTTCTTTCAACTTTTCTGAAAATGTCTAAGAAACACTGAATATTAGATTTTTACCTATTTGTAAATAGTCACAAAGTTATTGTATCAGAACTATGGAATTTCTTAAGATGGGTGTAGCAGCAGCCTGTCAGTCCTTTAGCAAGTCGTGTGTGTGTGTGTGTGTGTGTGTGTGTAAAACAAATCTGATCACATATACAATGAGACATTATATTATTGAGTGGCATAAACCTTTTTAGATCTGTAATCCTCGCAATTTCATTGAAACATAAGCAATTAACATGAATCACTAGTATATATTAAATGCTCAATTGTAGCAGTTCAACAGCTTTGTCTTTCTCATTTAATGATGGAGAGTGAGATAACATTGTTGGAGATAGAAGTCTAAAGCAGTAACCTTAGGAAATGACATTTCACTGGGATTAAAAAAAAATACAATTCACACAAAAAGAGAAGAAAACAGAGATAAGGCTTTAATAAATCGTGTTATAGGTTAGGTAAGAGAAACTAGGTTTAGAACAATCTTGGCCTTATAAAACTATTTAAACCCACACTGATTGGATCCTGAGACATGTCAGACTAGTGGCCCCTAACCATCACAAAGAAAGGCAGGCATTTGGTGGGTACAATGAATGCCTCAAATATAATCTGTGGTTGTTTAAATATGTGAATGTATGTTTTACATTCTGAACAATAAACTGCTGTATTTTTCCTTAATGTTGATGGTTTGGTATATGCATATACACATTGTTGAAATTAAAAAAAAATACAATACAACTTTATCATTTTCAATTAGGAGGGAAATATAAAAATATGAAAATATTCACATTATCCTTTATCAATATGTATGAGTTAAGTTTCCAAGGACACAATTACTATGAGTCAGATTGAATGAGAGACTGATAGGCTAAGTGTCTGCTCCAACAAACTTCCATGATTTAAAAATTCGGCTACATCCTCAATGAGACTTAAAACTGAAGGCTTCCAGAAATAAACATAATGAAGGTGTTAGACTTTTTATTTGATTAAATGTGATCCTTTTTGTGTTCTTTTTTTAACCTTTGTCCTCAGATTGCAGGCTTGAAGAGAATATAAATAATATTCCACTACCAGTTATCTCATATATGGTATTCAACTATAATTAAAAAACAAATCTGCAGTTATGTATTTCCCCAAAGGCCAAGAAGCTGCTATGAACAAACAGCAAATACTGAAAAGGAATTATGTACAAATGTCCCACAGATGAGACATAATTTGAATCAATTCAAATAAATACATTGCATGCTTAATATTTGCCATATACAAATTCTGTTTTAAATATTCTAAATATTTTCTGAATTGCAATTAATTACTTTGAATGACATATTTACTGTATTAAAGAAAATAATCTGACCTTAAGTTGTTCTTCCAAAGCAGCAGTTGCATGATCACCACTAGACTCATCAACAACCACCACCATGTGCGTGAGAGAATTGACTCTGACTTGTTCCTGTTCTAGGTCTTCTTGAAGCACCTGAAATATAAAATTGTAAAAGGAAATTAAAAGTCTCCTGCTCTGTATGCCAAGAAACATTTTTCCCCAAATGAATGTAATTCATTTCTGCCATTTCTGCTTTGAGTAATGCAATTTTTATTAGACTAGAACCATTTCAAGCAAATTTTCTGCTATCGTGCTCAGCAAGATTTGTACATTTTTGTCAACTGAATGTGAAAGTAAAGGGAGAGAAAGCATCTGCTGATAAAGGCATACTAAGATGTGCTGTCCTTTATCCCACTTCCTGTCACCTTTTCAAGGACTGTTCTCCTAAAACACCTGGCTGCCTCGAGCGTCTTCAGTGTCTCCTCTACAGTTCTCCATTAACAACCAAAACAAAACATACTCTTGGCCCCCAAAACCCCTATCGCTTCTGCCTTGTTATATGTTCCTCTTCACTAAAAAATTGTGTTTTCTAGTTACTCTTTCCACTCCCTTACCCTACTATACCCTTTACTCATTATCCCATTAAAACATCTCTTATAAAGGTTGCCATCAACCTCCAGGTTCCCAAATCTACTAGCCATTTTGTGATACCATTTTAATTGACATTCCAATTACCAACCTAATTAACCACTCCATATTGGACCTTCTCTCTTCTTGAGTTGCAGGCACCACCCTTACCTGATTATCCTTTCATCTCACTAAGAACTGCTTTTTAGTTTCTTTGCTGGTTCCTTCTCCTCCGCTCAGCTATAAATCAGAAGGCATTCCCCTGGATAAAAACCAATGTGGTCCCATGACACTAAGAAGGAAAATCCAAATTATGTAACCAGAAATCCTTATATGATCTAGTACCTTCCTTCCTCTCTAAAGTAACTGCATACCATTCTCACCCTCTGACACTATGTTTCAGTCATACTTATCTGCTCTCTCTTTAACAGTGTGTCAAGCTGTTTGCTTTACTCCCAATTGCTCTTCTTCCATATATTTAAATAATCTCTCCTTCTTATCATTCAGGACTCAGTTTAAGCATCACCTACTCAGAAAGGCTTTTCATGAAGATGCTACCCAAATTTGCTTCTGAGTTACCATTTCTACAACTTTTTATTAAATCATACAGTTTATCTGTTTCATTTTAAAAATTTATTTAATTGAAGGATAACGGCTTTACAGTGTTGAGTTGGTTTATGCCAAACATCAACATGAATCAGCCATTGGGATACATATGTCCCCTCCATCTTGAGCCTCCCTCCCACCTCCCACCCCATCCCACCCTTCTAGGTTGTTAGAGAGCCCTGGTTTGAGTTCCCTGAGTCATATAACTTTTTTAACCTCTCATTTTCATATTTGGATTTTTCTTCTGTATTAGTCATGTGTTGTTTATCTTTACGTACTGGAATATAAGGTCCATTAGAACAGAGACACTCTCTGTCCTTCTCACTACATTTCATATAACTAAAGATCAATGATTTTTTATTGAATGAACAGCACCACGTGCAGGGGTGAGAGCAATATGCACAGATGAGTTTGGCCCTTCTTGACTGCATAAAGACTACAATCTAATGGGTAAGATTCTATTTTTTTAATGTTTAATTACAATTACACTATCAAACATATATAACCCCAAACAGTATTCCAATCTTTAAAAAATCAGTGTATAGATTTCTTATAAAGATAAACAGGGGAAGGCAGAGAGGAATAAATAGATGGTAAATAGAGGAGGACTAAACAGAGGAGACCATTCTAAATCCAAGACACCTGGCCTGGGAGCTCCAGTTCCACCAAGATCTTATCACGCTACACTAATTATTACCTGGAAATGACTAAATGAGTATGTAAAATTCCTAATCATCTACTCTGCTTCTTAGAATATGTTATTATATATTACAAGAAAGAAGAAGTAGGTTTGAGACAAAATCTGTTGTGCATGCACATGTGCTAAGTCACTTCAGTCATGTCTGACTCTTTGTGACCCCATAGACTGTAGCTCACCAGGCTCCTCTGTCCATGGCATTCTCCAGGAAAGAATTCTAGAGTGGGTTGCCATGCCCTCCTCTAGGGGATCTTCCTGACCCAGGGATCAAACACCAGTCTCCCACATTGGAGGCAGATTCTCTACCATCTGAGCCACCAGAGAAGCCCACAAAACCTGTTAGTTTCTAGAAAACCTGCAGTCCCTACAGAAAGGCTGCCTGGAACCTATGGGACTTGCTCTTAGTTATTCAAACTGTATGGCAGGTGTAAGGGAACCTAAGAGGATTAGCTACATCACAAATGCGAATGCTGGAGCATTTTTATCCTAGGACTTTTATTTTTCAAGTCTCAACTTTTAGAGCACTATAAAATCACTTACTTTTACTTCCTCTCTCCAGATTTTCATGGTGCATTTTCAAGTGAAGCAATTTAGAATAAAATGACTATGCATCTATTTTGTGTGTGGAGTCTGTACTGCCTATCACGCCTTTGACATTCCAGAGCTTACACTGGTTAATAAAACTCTTTCTGCCGTGAGGCCGAAAATGGAAACATTAACATTCAGAGTTGCCCTTGAAAGTCATGTTTAGTCTGTGTTTTTTGAGTTATATAAGCCAGGACTGGGAACAATTCAAATGTGTCAGCCAGGAATTTTAAAAATAATACCTAAAATAATATTTTGGTGGCCAATATATCATAAACTGGTTTCTTTAATTTGGCCAAGTCATTTTCTTCCCCCTATCACTCAAGCATGAGGGTATATTCAGTTACATATATTAAAGACAATTAGGAAATATTGCTCACATTTTTTACCTTTTTATGGTTTTCATATTTTTTTTTTTTAGCAAAGGAAACTGAGAAAGTCATTGCTTGATTCATGAAATACTTATTTTGAAACTCAGGTTGCATCTTTATAAAACATATGTGATCAAATATACTAGTTTTTTTAGATTTCTATTTTATTTTGCTTATCTATTGGTTCTACAATCAGAAATTATATTTTTGCCAAATTGATCAAGGGTTTACATGTTATGCTTTTGCTGAAGTGCTAACACAAATTACCACTAAGCTAGTGGCTAGTGAGTTAATAGCTTTAAAAATCAAATGTGAGAACTACCTGAACTCAAAGGGAGCAGAGGAAAATAAAGGAATATGGAAAAGGTTCTCCACAGTAGATGAAATCTTGAACAGTGCATAGCACTGCAATAAATTAACATATACTGTATTTAAGTCACTTCCAGTATCTCTTTTTCTCTTTTATGACTTCTTCAAATTATATATATATATTTTTTTTTTTTTTTACTTGTAATTGGGGATTAAAACAGAAAAGCTTAAATTGACCTTTCTGAACATACTCAACAGCTGCAAGAGAAAACTACTGAAACATTTCAATCATATTCTCTATTTTGCCAGAACTTAACTCCAAAAATAAATATTAATGAATATTATAGTATTAGCTAATTCCCTTATCTGCAAAATACTATCAAATATCCACCAGTGTCCGGACTTAATTTTTAAAAATGAAGTTGTCTCTTAGAAGAAGTGAAAGTGCCATACAGAAAATGGTGGGTTTAAAAGTTAAAATTTTCTGCCAACCTTTCTTTCCATGAATAAGGGCCTTGATCACTGGTATAAAGTATAGCTCCCTGCTTCCCTCTTTGGGAAAACATGGATTCTCAAGGCAATTAATTTTTAAAATATATTAACATTTTTAAAGCTAGTTTACAGTTAATTTTTAATTAAATATTTACTTCATATGGATTTCAATTTCTCATAGCAGGATTTACACAATGGATATTTACAACTACCTCACTAATTAAACCTGATATATGAGCCAAATTATTTCAAGTACAGATGTATCCCCAGAGAAATACAGTAAGCTTTTTGCCTATCAGAAGATAATGTCTTCAGATTAAAATGTTGTAATATGTGATTGTTAAAGCCTGTTTTTCCTTATTAAAAGAATATAAATTATTTATACACACAGATATATACTAGGTGTCTTATTATGTATTTCTTGCCAGAATTTTTATTGAAGTGATGCATTTGTTACACTTACCAGATTTTAAAAAATCTGTCATGGTCCTAATTAAATTTCTATACCATTACTTGATACAAATGTCAGCAATGTTTGTTTTCTAATGTCAACTAAGAATCTTTTTTTTTCGTTATGACAAGAGAAAAGGCCAACAGTGAAATGTAACATTAAAAATGCTTAGATTTGGCCAACTTAGATTCTGTTATACCCCTGTAAATAACTCTATTTCTTATAAATTACTATATATTTAAAAAATCTGATAAAATTTGTTGTTCCCTTAGTACATATTCACATTTTATGACTTAAGTATGACTTTTCTTCTATTTCCTTCAAATGTTTCAGTGGTACTGAATTCTTGCCCTGCTGCTTCTGCTAAGTCACTTCAGTCGTGTCTGACTCTGGGCGACCCCATAGACGGCAGCCCATCAGGCTCCTCTGTCCCTGGGATACTCCAGACAAGAATATTGGAGTGGGTTGCCATTTCCTTCTCCAATGTATGAAAGTGAAAAGTGAAAGTGAAGTCACTCAGTCATGTCCGACTTCTGGCGACCCCATGGACTGCAGCCTACCAGGCTCCTCCATCCATGGGATTTTCCAGGCAAGAGTACTGGAGTGGGGTGCCATTGCCTTCTCCTAACCCATGTCAAGTTGGTCTTCAAATGTGGTTAGAGCAATCGCTGAAGAGTCACTTCAAAATTTACCTCAGACTTAGGCTATTTTGTCTTTTTTAGCATACATGTGAAATGTTTGGGAAATAAAGTCATGGAAATATTTAAGGAAAGGTAATTATTATATCTGACAGTTAGAAGTGAAGAGCAACAATTAACAGAAAGGTAGAGTGATAGAAAAGAAAAACAAGGCTGGGTCTCTCATAAGTTACATAGGAGAGTATACAGTACTTTCCTTGGTAACTGCTGCTACTGCTGCTAAGTCGCTTCAGTCATGTCCGACTCTGTGCGACCCCATAGATGGCAGCCCACCAGGCTTCCCGTCCCTGGGCTTCTCCAGGCAAAAACAATGGAGTGGGTTGCCATTTCCTTCTCCAATGCATGAAAGTGAAAAGTGAAAGTGAAGTCGCTCAGTCGTATCTGACTCTAGCCACCCCATGGACTGCAGCCTACCAGGCCCCTCCGTCCATGGGATTTTCTAGGCAAGAGTACTGGAGTGGGGTGCCATTGCCTTCCCTTGGTAACAGTATATGGTAAACAACATGAAACAGGAAAAAACACTGGTTGCCTATGCACATAGTTTATTTTATTGTTTCTTTTACTTTAAAAGGAAACTGCCAACACTTGCAAGTCCTACATACACACAAACATACCTAGAAATGACACAGGTCATTGGTTCTGCACTGATTCTAAGGCCATCTCCTGCCTCCTCACATATCACTTTATATTAATATTATTAGAAATATGCTTAATAAACTATTAAGTAATTCATAGTTTTAGCTTATCCAACTAAATGTACACAAAATGAAAGGCTATATTCAGTACAAACTGTGCAAAAATATTAAGAAACCAGAATAGTTTCTAAGAACATGGGATAAGTGTAACATTTGGGAAAGTACAATCTTAGACAATCCAGCTTAGGAATCAAAAAAATCCCTAGATACTTACGAACAATTAGTTAATACAATAATCTGGACATAAATAGATTTTATTTTCAAATAAAAACATCCCAGGCAAACCAGAAAACTGGTGAGTAGGCAGTATATCATTCTCATCACCTTTTCTCTTATGGCTATTCTTATATCCTTCTTTTGATCATCTCTACACTGGACTAGGCTCTGTATTCCCTATTCTATCTATTCACTGAATGAAATGACTCAGAAATAATTGACCATTTTATTTTCAGTCCAATATTGACGTTAATAAGCCTGACTGGTCACTGTGCTGTCTAATCCCTCATGAGGATCTATTTACAGTATGCAATTTTATTATCAATTTGCTAAATATTTTAAATAAGTTTCCTCACCAGGTTCTCCTAGAAGAGCTTTTATTTAGATACCTACTTATTTAACCATTATATTATAGCTATATTAGTCTTTATAACAGAATTCATTTTTTACCTTTTTGTTAGAAATAAATGTTTATATTTTTTCCCACTCCTAAGCTACAAGAGTGAGGGGCAGGGCACTAAAGAACATTTCAATGATGTTTTTTTTAAAAGAAAACAATGATTATCAATTTCAAGAAGGAGGCTCAATAAATGTGAAAAATTGTAAAAACAGAGCTGACCATTAATGTGCCCATGTATCTTTCAGAATATATGTGAAAAAGAACACAGAATGACAAAAAAATATGTGTATGGTTAAAGGTGTGGGAACTAACGTCAGAATTCCTAGGTTTGATTCCTGCAGGTATTGCTAACCAGCTATGTGACCTTCTGAAAGTTTCCAACCACACCAAACATCAGCTTTCTAATTTTCAAAACTGGGATAATAAATGTGCCTATTTCATTAGACTGGAGAAGGAAATGGCAACCTACTCCAGTACTCTTGCCTGGAAAATGCCATGGACAGAGGAGCCTGGTAGGCTACAGTCCATCGGGTTGCACAAGAGTTGGATACAACCGAAGCAACTTAGCATGCATGCATGCAATCTTTCACTTTTTCTTTCCCTGGTGAATAGTAAGAGTGCCTGAAGAACTACAGACAAAGGTTCGTAACATTGTGCAAGTACCAGTGAACCAAAGTCACCCCAAAGAAAAAGAAATGCACAAAGGCAACATAATGGATTGAAAAAAGTGAAAGTCGCTCAGCTGTATCTGACTCTCTGCAACCCCATGGACTCTACATTCCATGGAAGTAGCCTTTTCCTTCTCCAGGGGATCTTCCCAAGCAAGGGATTAAACCCAGGTCTTCCACACTGCGGGCAAATCCTTTACCAGCTGAGCCACAAGGAAAGCCCTATTTTAGCATAGACCAACTCAATTAAGTGAGGAATAGAGTTTTTGCTTTCCTTCTTGTTTTACCCTCTGCAGAGGGCAGAACATCTAATGAATAAGCATTATTGGAGAAATAAGGTATTAAAAAATAAATAAAGTGGGTATCTGTAAGATGAAAGGGTCTTGGATAGTTACATTTTAGTAGATGCACTGATGTACTTTAAAACAGGGCTATAACATTTTGAGCCATGTAACTGACTCAGTGCTCAATAGTTTCTGAGTCACCTATTAGCTGGAATCACTTGATTTTTTAAAATACAAACATGGGTATGGACTGTACTTTTTTAAATTAAATTGAAGTAATGGCATTATCTCATATGTGAGGTTATCCTTGGGATCTGTTACTTGTTTACAGTATTTATATGGAATTATATGTCTTCTCAACTACATTAAAAAAATTAAAACTGAGTATCATCTGTACAGTACTCTGTAGACCATAAAGTGTGATGCTGCCCTTTTCTAAATAACTCATCACTTCTTTACATCATAAGATGATTATTACCATACTAATCAACTTCATTTGGGTAAAAGTCATGTCTTATACAATAGTAGCACCTAAGATAATATATATAATTCTGGGTATCAGGGTTATGCAGTTACTTAGTAAATAATTTTATCAACAGTATAAGATAGGTATTCACATCATCATCATCATCATCCTAACTTCATACCTGGAGAAACTGAGGCATGACATAGTTAAGAAACTTTACAAAGTCATTCAGCTCACAGAACTATGTTTTGAACCTAGAGAGTATGGCTTCAGAATCTGTGATATAATCCCTCTCACATAAGAGATATTAATATTGATGAAATAAGCATAAGACATAGATATACGTTTCATATAATTCCACATCATAAGGCACATAAACAGAAACTTAAAAGCTCCTGTGTGTAACAGTGTGTGTGTACTCAGCTGAGTTTCAGGTTTTATCTCCCTAGAGATACTTGAATTCAACCTATTACATCTGAAAAATTACTAACACAAAACTTGCTTTAAACACACACACAATAGTTGGGTCTTCCTACATGCTTTTACTGTTTGAAAGAAATGCTAATGTTGTTGTTCGCAGTCACTACATCATGTCCACCTGTTTGTGAACACATGGACTGCAGCACACCAGCATGCCCTGTCCTTTGCTGTCTCTCAATTTGCCAAAAACTCATGTCCATTAAGATGGTGATGCCCTCCAATCATCTCATCCTCTGTCCTTCCCATCTACTCCTGAGCTCAATCTTTCCCAGGATGATGGTCTTTTTTAATAAGTCTCTTCTTATCAGGTAATCAAAGTATTGGAGTTTTAGCTTTGGCATCAGTCCTTTCAATGAATATTCAGGGTTGATTTCCTTTCAGTTTAGTTCAGTAACCCAGTCGTGTCTGACTCTGTGACTCCATGCACCACAGCACACCAGGCCTCCCTGTCCATGACCAACACTGGAGTTTGCTCAGACTCATCTCCATTGAGTTGGTGATGCCATCCAACCATCTCATCCTCAGTTGTCCCCTTCTCCTCCCGCCTTCAATCTTTCCCAGCATCAGGGTTTTTTCCAAGTAGTCAGTTCTTCGCATCAGGTAACCAAAATATTCGAGTTTCAGCTTCAGCATCAGTCCTTCCAATGAATATTCAGGACTGATTTCCTTTAGGATGGACTGGTTGGATCTCCTTGCAGTCCAAGGGACTCTCAAGAGTTTTCTCCAACACCACAGTTCAAAAGCATCAATTCCTCAGTGCTCAGCTTTCTTTATAGTCCAACTCTCACATCCATACATGACTACTGGAAAAAACAGAGCTTTGACTATATGGACCTTTGTTGGCAAAGTAATGTCTCTGCTTTTTAATTAGCTATCTATGTTGGTCATTACTTTTCTTCCAAGGAGCAAGCATCTTTTAATTTCATGGGTGCAGTCACCATGTGCAGTGATTTTGGAGCCCAAAATATAAAGTCTGTCTGTTTCCCCTGTTTCTCCATCTATTTGCCATGAAGTGATGGGACCAGATGCCATGATCTTACTTTTCTGAATATTGAGTTTTAAGTCAACTTTTTCACTCTCCTCTTTCACTTTCATCAAGAGGTTCTTTAGTTCTTCACTTTCTGCCATAAAGGTGGTGTCATCTGCATATCTGAGGTTATTGATATTTATCCTTGCAATCTTGATTCCAGCTTGTGCTTCTTCCAGCCCAGCATTTCTCATGATGTACTCTGCATATAAGTTAAATAAGCAGGGTGACAATATACAGCCTTGATGTACTCCTTTCCCTATTTGGAACCAGTCTGTTGTTCCATGTCCAGCTCTAACTGTTGCTTCTTGACCTGCATACAGGTTTCTCAGGAGGCAGGTCAGATGGTCTGATATTCCTATCTTTTGAAGAATTTTTCACAGTTTGTTGTGATCCACACAGTCAAAGGCTTTGGTATAGTCAATAAAGCAGAAATAGACGTTTTCTGGAACTCTGTTGCTTTTTCGATGATCCAATGAATGTTGGCAATTTGATCTCTGGTTCCTCTGCCTTTTCTAAATCCAGCTTGAATATCTGGAAGTTCACGGTTCACAAACTGTTGAAACCTGGCTTGGAGAATTTTGAGCATTACTTTGCTAGTGTGTGAGATGAGGGCAATTGTACAGTACTTTGAACATTCTTTGGCATTGCCTTTCTTTGGGATTAGAATGAAAACTGACTTTTCCAGTCCTGTGGCCACTGCTGAGTTTTCCAAATTTGCTAGCATATTGACTGCAGCATATTCACAGCATCAGCTTTTAGGATTTGAAATAGTTCACCTGAAATTCCCTCACCTCCACTAGTTTTTTCATAGTGATGTTTCCTAAAGCTCACTTGACTTCGCATTTCATTATGTCTGGCTCTAGGTGAGGGATCACACCATCATGGTTATCTGGGTCATGAAGATCTTTTTTGTAAAGTTCTTCTGTGTATTCTTGCCACCTCTTCTTAATATTTTCTGTTAGGTCCATACCATTTCTGTCCTTTATAGAGTCCATCTTTGTATGAAAAGTTCTCTTGGTTATCTCTAATTTTCTTGAAGAGATCTCTAGTCTTTCCCATTCTACTGGTTTCCCTCCATTTCTTTGTATTGATCATGGAGGAAGGCTTTCTTATCTCTCCTTGCTATTCTTTGGAACTCTGTATTCAAATGGGCATATCTTTCCTTATCTCCTTTGCCTTTGACTTCTTTTCATAGCTATATGTAAGGCCTCCTCAGATAACCATTTTGCCTTTTTGCATTTATTTTTCTTGATGTCCTTTCAGTTCAGTTCAGTCACTCAGTCGTGTCTGACTCTTTGTGACCCCATGAATCGCAGCACGCCAGGCCTCCCTGTCCATCACCAACTCCCGGAGTTCACTCAAACTCACGTCCATCGAGTCGGTGATGCCATCCAGCCATCTCATCCTCAGTTGTCCCCTTTTCCTCCTGCCCCCAATCCCTCCGAGCATCCGAGTCTTTTCCAATGAGTCAACTCTTCACATGAGGTGGCCAAAGTACTGGAGTTTCAGCTTTCGCATCATTCCTTCCAAAGAACACCCAGGACTGATCTCCTTTAGAATGGACTGGTTGGATCTCCTTGCAGTCCAAGGGACTCTCAAGAATCTTCTCCAATATCACAGCTCAAAAGCATCAATTCCTCAGTGCTCAGCTTTCTTCACAGTCCAACTCTCACATCCATACATGACCACTAGGAAAACTATAGCCTTGACTAGACAGACCTTTGTTGGAAAAGTAATGTCTCTGCTTTTGAATTTGCTATCTAGGTTGGTCATAATTTTCCTTCCAAGGAGCAAGCATCTTTTAATTTCATGACTGCAATCACCATCTGCAGTGATTTTGGAGCCCCCCAAAATAAAGTCTGACACTGTTTCCACTGTTTCCCCATCTATTTCCCATGAAGTGATGGGACCAGATGCCATGATCTTCGTTTTCTGAATGTTGAGCTTTAAGCCAACTTTTTGACTCTCTTCTTTCACTTTCATCAAGAGCCTTTTTAGTTCCTCTTCACTTTCTGCCATAAGGGTGGTGTCATCTGCATATCTGAGGTTATTGATATTTCTCCCAGCAATCTTGATTCCAGCTTGTGCTTCTTCCAGTCCAGCGTTTCTCATGATGTACTCTGCATATAAGTTAAATAAGCAGGGTGACAGTATACAGCCTTGACGTACTCCGTTTCCTATTTGGAACCAGTCTGTTGTTCCATATCCAGTTCTAACTGTTGCTTCCTGACCTGCATATAGGTTTTTCAAGAGGCAGGTCAGGTGGTCTGGAATTCCCATCTCTTTCAGAATTTTCCAGTTTATTTTGATCTACCTAGGCTTGCCTTAACAGTGATACGTGAATGGCAAATGCTAATCACAAAAACTGTTCTTAATATAAAGTTTTAAGCAGTAATTGGAGGTGCAAGTTACTTTTATTTATATGGCTTAGTTTCTTTATATACTGCTTTTTCCCCTTACTTTTCTCTTGTTAATCATTCCTACTTAGATATTCTCTCCTGCAACCTGTTTTTCATAATGCTGTCTTTTGATATGATCATGGGATCTCCCACCTAGAGGATACATGTTTTTTTCCCCATGGTTCCTATTCACTGCTCCTTGAAGGTCAGGTAATGTCCGTATGGAAACTGATGAAAGAAACAGGACAATATAATTTTCAGGTCTTCTCCATCCTTTCTATAGAAGAATCTTGGAAGAAGGGTTAAGTTTTTAAGCCTAGCATAAAGGGGCAATCAAAATGTGATAGAGGCTAAGACTGAAAACATAAGGGCAAAACAGAGACCTTACTTACAATCTATATGAAGTTCAACCTAACTCACAAGACCAGAATTCTATACACACACACACACAAAAGTTGCAGGATTATGGACTCTATAGTTTCTTTGGCTGGTCCACTGTGCACATCTTGTTCATGAACTGGCCATCTATGGTAGGTAGCCAGCTGATTATTTGATTGCATTGAATGGTTTTGCTTTTCTGCATAACCAAGGCTCACAAGCTTGATTTCTATGAACATACACAAGTATGCCTACTGGTAGTATCTTTTGTGACATTTATAAAAAGATATCAGGATTATAACCACTAAGATATTTGAACAGAGAATGAAACAGAGAAGGAATGAAAAAAAAAAAAAAAAGAGTTAGTGAGAGGGCACTGAGATAATATCCCCATGTAAGTTGCTTTAAAGATGTGTTCTTCACCTATATGAGTGCTTTCTTGCTCCTGCTCATGATTATTGCTTATTTAAGTTGTAAGTTTCATGTCTCTGTCAGTGATGAAGCCTCTGTGTGTCACAGAACTAGTCACAAGTAATGAAAGCATTTGCTCCATAAAACATTTACTGATCATCAGTTATGCAATTCACATGCTAAATACTTGGCTAGAACTGGAGAAACACAGAAAAGTCTCTCTGGCTATCTGGCTATAGCATAGTCATTTTTTTTTTCCCCTAATTATTGATATATTATTTACCTTTACTGCCATAGCTATCAGACATTCACCAAGCACTTTGTGGGGGTAAATGATTGGAAATAAAAATTTCATAGCAGTAACCAATAACACGTACTTCTAACCTTCCTAAAGATGGAAGAGAGCTTACTAATCACTAAAAGCACTGTCTGATTCTATACTATTTGCTTCTACTGCATTAGTATGCTTTTTCAGAATCACTTGTCCTCCTCCCAATTATTATATTTCTCTCTTAGTACTGTCTATTTTTTTTAAAAAAATCCATCTTGTGTCTCCCAATTGCCCAGTCTCAGAATCTGTTATTTTAAACTGTTTGATAATTCCCTAATTCTAGCCTCTTTGGTTCTGCTGTTGATTTCCAAAATAATTTCCATTGACATTGCTTTCTGTCAGGCTGTATATACTTTCTGCAATATCTTCCTAACATATCCCAGATTCCTGTTCAGCTGTGATCTAATTTATCTAACAAGATGTATTTTCCTAAAATAGAAGATACACTTTCCTAAATCCCCACTCTCCTCAGTTTAATTTATCATCAGTAATGGATCCCTACTGCCTATAGCATAGCTCCAAATGCCTGTCTTGAGTTCAAGACCCTCCATGATCAGGTGGTGGTCCTCTAGCAGTGAGCACAGTAACACGTGACCAAGGCAAGTAACATACATTATATTGCCCCACCTCATTTCCTTTGCCCAAACAAATCACTATTTTTTTTAACTTTCTCAAGCCATTGGCCATATTATGCCTTATATAACATATAGCAGCCACTTATTTTCTGTGTCATTATCTGATACACTAGCATGTGAGTTTCTCGAGGAAGATTCCATGCACAGTAGGTCTCTGTATTTTTCACAACAGCTATTTTGTTTTAATAAATGTCTGTTCAGTGATATGGATTAAAATGCAATGGAATGAAATGAAATGTCAAATCCTTTGGCAGGATTACATCTAAACCTTCCCATTACATGACTATCCAGATCATTTTAAAGGTCACTGGAAGAGATATTTCACAGTCTTGGCAATCCAAATGTTTGTGATTAACTAAGATTTAAGGAAAAGATAGGTGACTGTGCTTCTAAGAGAACATTTAATTTGTATTAATCAGTACTTAACAAAGAACATTTACTAAAGTCATAATATCATGTACATGTCACACTGATACCTGTACATTCTATTTTTTTTTATAGTATGATCCATTTGCATTTTATTTTATTTTTTTTAATTTTATTTTTAAACTTAACATAATTGTATTAGTTTTGCCAAATATCAAAATGAATCCACCACAGGTATACATGTGTTCCCCATCCTGAACCCTCCTCCCTCCTCCCTCCCCATACCATCCCTCTGGGTTGTCCCAGTGCACTAGCCCCAAGCATCCAGTATTGTGCATCGAACCTGGACTGGCATCTCGTTTCATACATGATATTTTACATGTTTCAATGCTATTCTCCCAAATCTTCCCACCCTCTCCCTCTCCCTCAGAGTCCATAAGACTGTTCTATACATCAGTGTCTCTTTTGCTGTCTCGTACACAGGGTTATTGTTACCATCTTTCTAAATTCCATATATATGTGTTAGTATACTGTATTGGTGTTTTTCCTTCTGGCTTATTTAACTCTGTATAATAGGCTCCAGTTTCATCCACCTCATTAGAACTGATTCAAATGCATTCTTTTTAATGGCTGAGTAATACTCCATTGTGTATATGTACCACAGCTTTCTTATCCATTCATCTGCTGATGGACATCTAGGTTGCTTCCATGTCCTGGCTATTATAAACAGTGCTGCAATGAACATTGGGGTACACGTGTCTCATTCCCTTCTGGTTTCCTCAGTGTGTATGCCCAGCAGTGGGATTGCTGGATCATAAGGCAGTTCTAACAACTTGTAAAGTAAGGACTTTGTTGATGCTGTTACTAAGTCAGTGTAACTAATAACAAATGTCTAAACCTCTCAAAAGAATTGGAAACTTAGATAGTAGACTAAGCTTTAAACCTCATCTCAGTGTGATTGAGCTATGAGATAAGATTCTTGAAACAATTATTTTCTTTTTGATTAAAATACTCCACAAAATAGCAAACCTCTTTCCATTAATGAAATTTCAAACCCACAGCAGACTTCTATTGTCCTCAATAATGCTGTCAGTCCTTCAAGGGAAATCCTTTCATTCCTTATCAACATCACTAATAAAATCTTTCTCTTATAAGACAGAAATAACCAACCAGAATTATTTCTGACATGTCCCTTCACAAGAAGATTGAGAGATTCAATTTGTTCACTCCAAAGAGAATCACTTTTGGGTGACTTAGTTCTAAAGTCAACCTCTAAATTCTTTCCCCAAAGCAACAGAGATGAAGAATTATTGGTCTCTTCCAAATTTTGCAGCAAATTGGACTTTTCCCAGCCACTCACAGATAATAGTTTGACTAGATTTAATAGTAACCACCAATATAGGATCGATCGCTTTACCTTGCCTAATTGGCAGATTCAGTAACAGTGACTTATTTCCATGACATTTCACGGTGGTTGAATTTCTAGCCTGCCTCGTAATAAAATGCTGTTGAAATGAAGATAGCAAAGGATGCTGTCACAGAACATAGAGGAGCATATCTGTAATATGCATGGTGTGCTTGCAAGATTTGCCCTCCAACTGAGAGAGAGAGAGAGAGAGAGAGAGAGAGCACGCGCGCGCGCACACAAGAGGGAGTGAGAACAACAGAGTGCACACCAGAGCCCTCTGATGTGAAAATTTAAACCCATTCCTAGGAACAAAACCTGTATCTCTCCTTTAATTCTGTTATCTTTAATTATCTCTTAAAAATAAAGTAGATGGATATAATGTTTATAGATATGAAGCTAAAACAACTAAATGGTCTATTAGGTGAGAAGCATGGTGATGTAGCAGGGTGGGGCTACTTTCTGACTACCCCAAGGTTAGTGATGTATTTCATTGTCAGGAGAAATTTCCTTATTTTCATTCACTAACAATCCTTGGGAAGAAAAGCTGCAAAGTAAATCAGTGATTATTTAAATAAGGCTTTAGTTTGAATTCAGTTACCTAAGCAAGAACATTTATCCTTTCTTCTGTTTTATGATGCATGGAAAGACTAACACAAATCATTTACTTCTTTTAGTGTATACGTCTAAAAAATATATGTTTCCAATTTAAGCAAATCAGTCTACTTTATAAATTATTTTATTTTGTCAAATTTTTGTCTTCTCACTGTAACTACTTCAAGTAACAAAAGAGAATTATCAACTGTCAGACTTTCTCTTTGCTATGTAATACATTTTTTGCTTATCTTAATTTTATAAAAAATAATATATTGTGAAGTGGGTTTAAACAATTAAAGGCAGAAGCTAATCTCACTTTCTGTGCCAGTAAACCAATCCCTTCCGGTTTTCCTTATGCACTTATATGAATAAATCCTAGATATAAATGATTACATAATCAACTTGCATATAATTATGTTGCTTCCTTTTTGTTTCAAATTATTATCTTCAAAGCAATTTCATACTCATCAGAAATGGCCCATTTTCAAGTAATGGACAATCTATTCAAATTTTATGACAATATTAGACACATTTCCATTCCATTCACTATTTATCTTCCAGAGGAAAGTGAAAAACCTCTCAGGTAATTGGCAGAATACAAAGACCCTGGGCGTCCTAACCTCCATAAGGGCTCAGTTCCTGGTTTCCAGGTGAGACCTTTGCACATAGCTGTCCTAGTCATTCACACTCATGGCTGCCCTACCATTCTCTGCCACTTCTCTCTCGTGGGCCCGCTTCCTGGCTTCCTCTTTAGACTCCGGGCATCCAGGGCTGACATTCTTCCCTCTGATATTCAGGGTCACTGCCCATAGTTTTGCCCTTGCTGGAAATGCATGGCATTCCATAACTAAAGGAAACTTTGAAACCCAGACTGGAAGAACACTAAAAATCAATGGGCTCAACACTTGCATTTCCAGCATGAAGTTACAGAGAACCTGAGAGATTCAACAATTTCTTAAAATTACACATGTAGTTGATGGTAAGCTGGGATAATCCTCAGACTTCCCAGGTGTGAAGGTTGTCTGATCTTGGGGTCCTTCCTGAACAGACCCTAAGCCAAGTATTGGGGTACAAATGGTTTATTTGAGAAGTCATCTCAGGAGATATTATGAAAGGGCAGGACTGTGAGACAGTTGACCTTGTGGACTTCTGGGGCCGAGTCTTGCTGGGAAACCTCTGAGGAACTCTGGAAATAGAGAGATGCTTTGGAATCATCCTGACATGGGGTAGGGATTTGAGATATTTATCTATCATCTCCCATCCCTCCTTGGTTAGTGGCAGCTCTGGCAGTACTAACTACTTTTTGCCCATGTTTGAACTGGCTGAGATTCTCCTATGGCCAGCAAATGCCCTCAGACTGAGAGGAAGTCACTGGTGTATATAGAATCTGTCTGCACACAACTTCCAGTGTAGGCCAAGGGGAAACAAATGGGTATAGGGTCTATCAGAGGAACACATGACGCACACAGCAAAAGTGGCCCAGGTCAAGGTCTAGCAATGGCTCTAACTTTATCAGATGTTCAAATAAAATTTATGTGACAAAGGGAACCTCTTTTAGTCACGATTTACATGTGAAAATTAGAATACATTTGATGCTTTATTTTTCCCCAATGGCATAGTAGCCAGGATTACCATAGCTCTAACTCTCCCTAAATTGCTTGACCTTAAGCTGTTGTGGGCAAAGGATGGTTTTGGCTGCAGCAAGATAAAAAACCAGCTCCATTTGTCACAGCAACTGAAGCTCATGAAATAAGACAGAATTCTAGGACTTTGAAAGAAAGGTCTCCTTCATCTGCATGAAGGAACTGTGAAGCTAACTCTGTAAAAACTATATATATATATACATATATATATATATATACACACACACACACATATACATACATATATATATATATATATATATGAAATTGGGTGAGATACAGATTTAGAAGGTCTGAGTTAAGACAGCAGATATTTCCTTTCAAAGCCATAAATTCAAGAAGCACAGACTCCTGAATAGAGCTGTCAGATAAAATCCAGGATGCACAGTAAAACCTGAATTTCAGCTGAATAATAACTAATTTGGGACAAACTTTTACTAAAAAAAAAAAAAAAAAAACCTCACTGTTGATGTGAGGTTCAAATTTAACTAGGTTTAACTAGACTAGGCTTCTTGCATTTGTATTTGCTAAATCTGGCTACCTTAGTCTTGGACCAGTCATGAAGGTTCTTCTGTATGTGTGTGTGTCGTGCACATGTGTGTCCTGATGGACTGAGCAAGACTCTGTTCCTACAATAAAATCCAGAGCTAGCTAGTTTTATAATGGTTATTAGAATTATGCATTGTCTAGAATTAAGCATTGTCACAATGCAAATGATTTAATTATATATATATAAAACGTTAAAGACTCCACAAAAAAACTTAGAGTAAATGAATTCACTAAAGTTGCAGGGTACAAAATCAATATACAAAAACCTGTTGTATTTCTATACAATGACTAAAAATATCAGAAAGAAAAATATTTTTAAAATCCAATTTACAATTGTATCAAAAGAATAAAATGCCTAGCAAGAAATTTAACTTTAATTTGCCTAGCAACAAGTTTGACCAATGAAGTAAAAGACGTGTATGCTGAAAACTGTAAGACACTGATGAAAAAAAACTGAAGACACAAATAATTGAAAATATATTCCATTCTCATTGATTGGAAGAATACTGTTAAAATGTCCATATACCTAAAACAATCAAGATATTCAATGCAATCCCTATCAAAATTCCAACATTTTTCATAGAAATAAAACAAGCAACCCTAAATTTTGTATGGAACCACAAAAGACCCCGAATAACCAAAGAAATCTTTAAAAAAAAAAAAAAGAATAAAGCTGGAGACATCAAGATGCCTGATTTCAATTCATATTACAAAACTACAATAATCAAAACAGTACAGTATTGACATAAAAAACAGACATATAGATCAATGGGATAGAATAGAGAAATGAACTCAAGCATAAATGGTCAATTAGTTCACAGCAAAGGTCCCAGAAGATACAAGGGGGAAAGGACAGTCTCTTCAAAAAAATGGTACCAGGAAAACTAGACAGGAACATGCAAAATAATGAAATTAGACTGGTATCTTTTACTTTATACAAAAATCAACTCAAAATGAATTAAAGACTTGAATGTAAGAGCTGAAGCCATAAAACTCCTTGGAGAAATCATAAGTGGTAAACTCCTTGACATCAGTCTTGGCAATTTTTTGGATCTGAGCCCAAAATCAAAACAAACAAGAGCAAAAATAACTAGTGGGAATGTATCAAACTAAAAAGCTTCTGCACAGCAAAGGAAACCATGGACAAAATGAGAAGGTAATTATCAAATGGGAAAAAAAAAAAAACACTTGCAAAGCATATATCTGATAGGGGATTAATATCCAAAATATATATAGAACTCATACATCTCAACAGCAAAAAGATACATATCTGATTTTTAAAAAAAGGTCAGAGGTTTTCTTTTTCCAAAGAAAACATACAAAAGGCCAAAAGACACATGAAAAGATGCTCAACATCACTGAGGAACTGCAAGTCAAAACCACTATTATCAAAAAGACAAGAAATAACAAATGTTGGGGACAATGTAGAGAAAAAGGAATCCTAATGCACTTGTTGGGAATGTAAACTGTCACAGCCACTGTGAAAAACAGCATGGATATTCCTAAAAATAATTAAAAATAAAACTTACATATGATCCAGCAATTCCATTTTTGGATATTTATCCAAAGAAAACAAAAACACTACCTTGAAAAGATATATGTACCCTCATGTTCATTGAAGCATTATTTACAATAGCCAAGATATGGAAACAACACAGGAGTTGTTTCCTAATTCATCATTGACAGATGAATGCATAAAGAATGTGTGATGTATATATATATTGGAATGTTGTATATATTCCACAAAAAGACAAAAGAATAATAAAATCTTGGCCATTTGTGACAATTTGGATGATCTTAAGGGAATTATGGTAATAAAACAAGTCAGACAAAGACAAATATTGTATGATTTCACGTACATGTGTAATCTAAAAGTCATTACAAACAAACAAAACAAAACTTACTGACAACAGAATGGTGGTTGCCAGAGGGGAGGGGGCTGGGGCACCAGGTGAAATGGATGACCCGGCCCAAGAGGTGCAAACTTCCGGTTATAAAATATGCAAGTCACAGGGATGTAATCTATAACATGGTAACTATGATCAATAATATTTGGGTACATATTTAAAAGGTGCCAAGAATGTAAATCTTAAAAGCTCTCTTCACATACACAAAAAGGATTTTGAACTTTATATGGTGATGGATGTTAACTGTAGACTTATTGCACAGATCATTTGGCAGTATTTACAAATACTGAATCATTATACTGCTCACCTGAAATGAATATGTCAATTACACCTCAATAAAAAAAAATGGATGCTGAAAAGAAAATTTCTGTAGAAATTCTAATCACAGAAACAATAAATACTTGCAGGTAACCAGGGAGCATAACTGTAAATGTACAAGATAAGATGGAAATATTAAAATTATTAGATGCTATATTTGACAGGAAAGCACTGTTACAGATGTCCATTTTTCATTAAGCTTGGCCTGCTGTAAGCAGACCTTATAAATTGAAGGTAAAAACACGTTTAAAAAAATCTTGCCTTATTACGTAAATTTGCTTTTCAGGTAATCCCTACAGAGACTCTCTTCTGGAAAACCAAAATTTTTATAAATCACATAGCCACATTGTTCTCTTCCAGGAATATATTTGATTTTTTTTTCAAGTATGAAAAGCCTAGCTATTTTGTATTCAAAAAAGTAAACACTGCAAAAATATTAGGCAAGAATTATTTTAAACCTTTTCTCATTTGAAGCTTTCGTTCTCTCTTATCTGAAAACATGGCATGTGTATGTATGTAATACACATATACGCAGTTTGTTTTCCACATGAAAGCAAATAGCATAAAATATACTAACCTTATGTTGCTGTACTTGGCGTTTGAGGTCCTCAAGATCAGGTCCAAGGGGCTCTTTTTCCATTTTCCTTGTTCTCTCTTCTGTTTTTGTTAACCAGGCATTTAACTCTTTCAGCTGCTGATTCTGGAGATCCATGAGAACTTTATGTAAACTGAAAATTTGAAAGATACCTAATTATTGCTTCTGTCAAAGCAACTTTACTATTATTAAACCTATCACTAGGTAAAACTATTGACATTTGAATGTGTGTTAACATGGTTTGGCATTTGTTGGACATTAAGAAAGAAGGTGAATAAAACCCATAATCAATCACCTCTGAAGGTATTCTTTCTTCAGCATATGATAGTCCACACATTCCAATTTTTAGAACATTTCACACAGCTAACTAAATGTGAACATGATAAATAAAGTGAGAGCCATCTCTGGTAATTGAGCTAGTAATGTACCCTGGCAATTGTTTGCTTTTATGTCCATTACTTTAATATATGTGTGGTGGAAAACATGGCTACAAATTCTGTCATGCCATTAAGAGATGGAGTCAATGTTCCATGCTCATGAATATGGACTGGCCTTGTGATTTGTTCTGACCAACACAATATGGCAGAAGTGACATTATACAAGTTCTAAGCATAGGCTGTAAGGAATGAGCACCATTTGTATTCTGTCCCTTAGGATCCAGCTGCAATGCTGTAAGGAAGCCCAAGCTGACTACCGAATGATTAGAGACCATCCTGAGAGTAACTCTGGAGGATAAAAGGCAATCTTAAAAGTTATGCTTCCTGATGAATGAAGCCCGGTGAGTGACCCCAGCCATACCGCAATCTCAGAACAACCACCTAGATGAGCCCTGACCATATTCTTGATCTACAGAATCATGATGTAATTATAAATTTTTGTACTAAGCTGCAACTTTGGAGTCATTTGTTATGCACAAATAGATAAGTGAAATAATTTTTTTTTCTTTTTGTCAAGGATGTATACATTAGTGGGCTGGGCAATGGATTTAAAGTCCAAACACTTGGTTTTAGTTCACAGTCTGGCTATATGCCTTAGACTAAGTTTTTAAATCTTCTCAGTGTGAATATCGGCATCACAGACATGAGATGAAATCTTGCTTATCAACCACACAACTTCATGCTGCTAAGTCACTTTGTGTCTGACTCTGTGCAACCCCAGAGATGGCAGCCCACTAGGCTCCTCCGTCCCTGGGATTCTCCAGGCAAGAACACTGGAGTGGGTTGCCATTTCCTTCTCCAATGCTTGAAAGTGAAAAGTGAAAGTGAAGTCACTCAGTCGTGTCCGACCCTCAGCAACCCCATGGACTGCAGCCTTCCAGGCTCCTCCGTCCATGGGATTTTCCAGGCAAGAGTACTGGAGTGGGGTGCCATTGCCTTCTCCAACACAACTTCATAGTAAGGATAAAAAGTAAAATTTTGGTTTTTTCATCTATTAATTTAACAAAATGTTGAGAGACAAAAGAGAAGTGTTAGTACAAATTTTAAGATAAATATTCTTTATGAAGGCATGTTTAAAGCATTTTTGAGAACCATAGTATACTGCAGACTGATCTTAAAATGTCAATAAGGAAGGCATAATTTCAATTATTTATTATTCTTATTTATAAAATTTTTACCAGAAATTTCCATTAATCAACATATTTAAACATATAAAATACACACATAACTGAGAGTGTTTAAAATAATTTCAGTTCAGTTCAGTAGCTCAGTCGTGTCCAACTCTTTGTGACCCCATGAATCGCAGCACACCAGGCCTCCCTGTCCATCACCAATTCCCGGAGTTCACTCAAACTCATGTCCATCGAGTCAGTGATGCCATCCAGCCATCTCATCCTCTGTCGTCCACTTTTCCTTCTGCCCTCAATCCCTCCCAGCATCAGAGTCTTTTCCAATGCGCCAACTCTTTGCATGAGGTGGCCAAAGTACTGGAGTTTCAGCTTTAGCATCATTCCTTCCAAAGAACACCCAGGGCTGATCTCCTTTAGAATGGACTGGTTATACCATTTATCATTACAGCTTTAACCTTTTAGAGACACAGGTCCCCTGAGGCACATTGTAATCAGAAGTCTATGAGAATGAGCTTTCGTTTATCAAACAGAAAAAGTAGACATTTTCTTTTTATGGGAAACAACATAAAGCATCCATTTAAGTGGAAGCAAAAACTCAAAGTTGCTAGTTTAAGTTTCTTAGACAATGAACACCATCCTGGCATTGCAAGGTATATAAATCTTTTACTTTATTGGTTCAGTCTATCCCTTGAGAACTGACTTGATAACAAGATTTCATGAGAATTGGCTGCAATATAATTCCTTGTGTTTGCTGTTTTTCCTGCCTGGTTTGTCCTTACATTGAGCTAAAAATCTCACATTTCAGAAACTAAAGAAAAACATTCCATATTATTATTTATAGTTGAAGAAATGTTTCAAGTCAAACATACATGTGTTAGTGTTAATAAGGAATTTCATTTTAAAATATCATTTTTTTAACTTTTGGAGAGATGTTTCATCTAACAAATATTCACTGGGTTCCACATCTATTCTAGAAACTCCTATTTGTTAGAGATGGACAAAAGAAAACATCCTCATATTCAAGTAGCTTAGAGACTTTTAAGGAAATATCTATGTCAACAATTATAACAGTATGAGGAAATCATTATGGTTATATTTGTATACATTCAGAGGGGACATAAAAATGGCTCCACGTTGACCTGGGCTCTTTCCGAATGATGTCATTACACAACACAGAACCTGAGAGTTGAGACTTGAAGAACTGAGTCATATACTTATTAAATGTAGAATTACTGAGTACTTAGATACTACGAATGGTGAAGCGACAAAGACCTTTACAGTCATGGAGCTTACCTTCTGAATGGGGGTCACAGATAATATATAGCTCCTGAGGCCATTAATTAATTGTAATTGAGATCATGCTATGAAATGAAAGTAACTGAATTGAGTTCATGACGTAAGGAAAGACTTTTCTGAAGCACTAATATTTGAATAAGTCTAAAGTCTTGAGGAGGTAGTGAAGAGGATGGGGTAAACAGTTTTTAAATAGAAGGAATCACCTGTGCAGATTTTCTAAGGCATTAGAGGATCAGGAAGGCGTTTGATGATATAAGGTGTGGGAGAGCCATACAATGTCATACCTGACACTAACCCATGAGTTCTGGGAAATTTCTTGAGCTCTGCCTGAAAATGTGAAGTCTGAACCTCAAGTAACCTTTTATGTTTAACAGTGATTTCGCCTTATGAACCTAGACTCAGAGACTATCCACTAAGAATGGATGTACCAAAAAGTGCTTTCTCAGGTATTGCATCTTTTATAGGTGGAATGTAAAAATATGGAGCTGAAGGTTCTTGGAGGAGGGGCTGGCATGGTTGGGTGGAAAATGGTGTATGGGGACACTCAGTGTGCAGCCTGTGTGGTTCAATATTTTAATGACTGGTACAATCACATCACTGTATCCCAGCCAAAGAAATCCTGCTTTTCCTCTCTAGACCAATGGTTCTCAAAGTGTGGTCACTTGAAACAACAGCATCATTCCATCCTCTTGGGGGATGTCTTAGTGTGTGTGTGTGTGTGTGTGTATACACACAATGAGCTTATGTGTGTATATACACATACATATTTATATACAGTGTGCATATATGCGATTTTAATGCATATAAGAGATCATATCGCTTAGGATGAAAAATCAACTAAAATTAAGTAAAAATTTACTATTTTAAGGAAAAGTATTAAATATATAATGATAAAGACAAGTGCAGAGATAGGAGAAATTGTGAAAGTGGAGCATAATTAACTTGGTTTGAAAAACACTTAAAGATTACATTTGGTCCTCATTATCACTTAATGAAGTAGTTAATACTGGTATTTCAATTCTGAGGACACTGAAACTTGGAAAGGTTAAAGAACTTGCTCAATGTATCTCAGTGACATGTAAGTCAGTATATAAATACTAAGCTGTGACCCAGGTCTGTGCTCTTAACCTTGAATCATTTCCTTCTTTATTGATAAAACGTTATACTAGGTTGGGTCATATGAAGTTGCTGGTGTTTGAGGTTTTTATTCTGTAAAAATGATACTTTCGTTCTGTTCAACTGAAAACACTGTGAAAATGAGAAAGTCTACATTTCCAACTAACATTCTCAAGATGAAAATAAATTAGGGAAATTTATCAAATTCATAAAATAAAAATCTACCACCCACAGGCAAGGAAAGATTTTGCATTTTTCTTGGTTTCATTTTATGGTTTTCAAGTGGTTATTTAGAAAGGGACATAAAAATCAAAGGGAGAATGGAGCATAAATATATGACTGGCACTCGAGAGAGGAAGCAGCTGAATTGGAATAAAATAGCTTCAGACAGAAGACAGTCCTGACAAAGTCTAGAGACAGAAGCATGTCAGGATATGACAGGACGAACTGCTGCAGCCAGCCTCCCACTGTAAAAGTACCTGAGGACAGATGGAGACCAGTGAGGCCAATACATGGAAAGAGCTTGCAACTCTGAGGACACAACTGAGTCACAGACTGAATGGTTTGGAGTCACTCCAACTGTAGATTTATTGTAATATAAGATGATAGATAATGGCTTTAACCAGTGCTTCCCAAATTTTAATGTGCATATGAGTCACCTGGGACTATGTCCTCATGGATTTTAACTCAGGGGGTCTGAGGAGGGGGCTGAGATTCTTCATTTCTAGCAAATGTCCAGGGGATGCCAATGGTCCTGGTGCATGGATCACACTTCAGGAAGCAATGCTGCAAACCACTTTGAGTCTGGTTATTTGTTAGGGGCAGTAAAAAGCACCTTGCTGCTGCTGCTAAGTTGCTTCAGTCGTGTCCAACTCTGTGCGACCCCATAGACAGCAGCCCACCAGGCTCCCCCGTCCCTGGGATTCTCCAGGCAAGAGCACTGGAGTGGGTTGCCATTTCCTTCTCCAATGTATGAAAGTTAAAGTGAAGTCGCTCAGTCGTGTCTGACTCCTAGTGACCCCATGGACTGCAGCCTACCAGGCTCCTCCATCCATGGGATTTTCCAGGCAAGAGTACTGGAGTGAGTTGCCATTGCCTTCTCCGAAAAAGCACCTTAAGGAATACCATTTTCAAATATTTGTATATGGAGGTCTGTCTCCCACCTCACATCCACTGCAGGAACATCACCTTCATGAACAGAAAAGAGATCAACGCAAACATAGGATTTGCTTCACAGAGACTCTGCTGGACTTGGGGGAAGCATTTATTCCCTAATCAGTAGTGCCCAGTAGAAAGTGAAAGTTGCTCAGTCATGACATTCAGTGAAGGTGAAAGTTGCTCTTTGTGACCCCATGGATTATACAGTCCATGGAATTCTCCAGGTCAGAATACTGGAGTGGGTAGCCTTTCCTTTCTCCAGGGGATTTTCCCAGCCCAGGGATCAAACTCAGGTCTGTCATTACCAGCAGATTTCTTACCAGCTGAGCCATCAGGAAGCCCAAGAATACTTGAGTGGGTAGCCTATCTCTTCTTCAAGGGATCTTCATGACCCAGGAATTGAACCAGGGTCTCCTGCATTGCAGGCAGATTCTTTATCAACTGAGCTACTAGGGAAGCAGTTTCTATTCTAGATCTGCTCTTGTTGTTCAGTTGCTCAGTTGTGTCTGTCTCTTTGTGATCCCATGGAGTATAGCATGTCAGGCTTCCCTGTCCTTCACCATCTCCCGGAGCTTGCTCAAACTCATGTCCATTGAGTCGATAATGTCATCCAACCATCTCATCCTCTGTAGTTCCTTTCTCCTCCTGTCTTCAATCTTTCCCAGCATTAGGGTCTTTTCCAATGAGTCGTCTGTACCCATCAGGTGGCTAAAGTATTGGAGCTTCAGAATCAGTCCTTCCAATGAATATCCAGGGTTGATTTCCTTTAGAATGGACTGGTTTGATCTCCTTGCAGCCCAAGGGACTCTCAAGAGTCTTCTCCAACACCACAGTTCAAAAGCATCAATTCTTCGGTGCTCAGCCTTCCTTATGTTCCAACTCTCACATCTGTACATGACTACTGGAAAAACCATAGCTTTGACTATATGGACCTTTGCCAGTAAAGTGATATCTCTGCTTTTTAATATGTTGTCTAGGTTTGCCAGACAATAGAGGTATTACCATCAATCCTAACGATACAGGAAATACTATTAGCCCCAATTTACAGATGGGTAAACAAAGGTTTACCTGAGTCAAAAGGCAAGCAATGGGGGGCGGGGGATGGGAATTGGGCATTGTGGCCCTGGGGTCTGCTTCACCATCATGCTGTCCAGGTGGCACTAGTGGTAAGAATCCACTTGCCAATGCAGGAGAAGCAACAGACATGGGTTTGCTTCCTTATCAGGAAGATCCCTTGAAGGAGGAAATGGCAACCCACTCCAGTATTCTTGCCTGGAGAATCCCACAGAAAGAGGAGCCTGGTGGGCTACAGTCTATGGGGTTGCAAAGAGTCGGACACAACTGAGCACACAGCACAAGACATACCTTTACTAATGTTACTTCATTTTTGGAGATAACTTTTAAATCTATTCCTCATTTCATTTATGTCAGTGATTATCAAGAAGGAAAAACAGAAAAATAAAAGGTCAGTTAGTAGGATTTTCTCAATTTTTGTCATTAACAGATCATTTTACTCTTTTTTCTCACTTAAATGAGGAGAGTCAAATCCTTTAGCATGAGGTCTCCATTAATGATAGAAACCCCAATACACTTTGAGACCCAATTTCAATCAAACATAAGGTGACAAGGGAAAATGAATGGCCAGACATTTTAAACATTTGTAACATTCCATTAAATGTATGAATCAGAAAACCTGATAAACCCCTGGCCAAAAAAGCAAACATTGTTTTAAAATAGAAATGCAATAGTGGTAAATTTAAAGAAAAGTTTCAGTAACACATGTACAAACACATAAAGGCTTTCTGTCATATGGCAGTAATGAATGGGCTATATGAAGCACATCCATATTTTTCAATTCTCACAGTTTTGAGCATTTCTCAAAGCTCACTGAATGCCCTGTGAAACATAAAGCTCAGAACTAAGGATCCAATAAAATAGAGACCCCAAACGCATAAGACTCACCACCACTGTGACCTCTACCCTACCCCCTCTACTGCCACTGTCTCCATCACCAATCTCAGCCAGTTCCCTACATTTCAAGTCTATCACCAGCATTTTTGCAGGTGGTTAATCCCTCCATCTGCCCTGCACCTCCTTGCCTCAAAAAAATCCATCCTCTCTCCTCCAAGTCCCAATGGCACCTTAAAAAAGACCCACTTGCAAAATCTGACACTGGTCAGTGGTTTTCTGTCTCTACATCTTAGGCACTGGAATAGTAGGAATTTCCAATGGAGAATGAATGGCAGATAAAAGTCTAACAGAATCCTATGAAGGGTTTCTTTTTTTCCCACCAAAATGAATGCTCATTCTCTTCTCTACAACATCAGCACTCCCACCAATAGGTGCACTGATATCTTGGGTCAGGGGAGAAAGCACAGAGACCAGGTCATACACATTTTCCCAAAGCTCCCACTAATTCTCATCATTACCATTCTATTACACCTTGCAACCTGGTCTTGGAGAGCACAGTCTTAATTCAACAGCCTCACAGGAAATATTTTAGAAAGAACTCGCCTGCAAAGTTTGCCTTTCAACAGAAATGAAAGTATCCACACTCCCTCAAAATCAAACGTGTATTAGTATTTATTTTCCCACAAAATGGAGTTGAAAAATAGTACTGTGTTTAAAAGGATTCTGTGAAACATAAATACACAGTTTTCAAAATACTGATCTATGTTATCCCTCCATCCATAAAGCTCAACAACAGTTTAATTATTGACATTCTTCAACTATACAGAGCAAAATTAAAGTTAAAAATGCAAACACATTCATTTGCATTTTGCACGTTTACATTCAAAACAGTAACAGGAACATAATAAAGAAGCTGCATGGCTGGATACAAAAGATTCTTGTGGCAAATACATTATAGAGACACTCAATTCAATCTTCCTGATTCAATACTTACAAAGTGAGTGATGAAACTCCCAGATGTCATCACAAACCAAGGAGGACTCAAATACAATGATTAGAAACCTGTTTAAATTATCTCTAGTGAAAATGAGGTATGGTGACATTCTGAGATCATAATCATTTGTACGACAGTAGAAGCTCACTCTCAACTTCAAAAATTATGTCACTCTATAATATCTGGCACACACTAGACACATGATAAATATTGCTTGAATGCATAAATGGTATCAATTATCAAATATAAGAAGATATAGTACAAAAATGTATATACTTTTCTAATCAGAAACATCAGAATTAATATAAAAACATCAGCTTCCATTAAATGTGCTCGTGTTAAGATAGTTCACTGATTTAATTAGCATCATTTTTGTTTCAGCCATAAATGAGAATGGTATAATTTTACCTGGCACACTGTTTCTCAAACATGCCTAGCTCACTCCTGCCTTGGAATCTTTATATTCGCTTTCCTTTGCCATAGCCATCAGCATGGCTGTTCCCTCCCTGTGATCAGGCCTCCCCTTAAATATTACCTTAAGAGGGAGGCCTTCCCTAACTGACCAAGTATGCACAGTAATTCAATGGGTCATTCTCTAAATCTATCCCCTGCTTTTTTTTTTTTTCTTTTCCATCATTTAAAGCCATGTGCTATGGCATACATGTTGTTGTTTTTTAGTCACCAAGTCATGTCCGACTCTTTGTGACTCCCTGGACTGTAGCCCACTAGGCTCCTCTGTCCATGGGATTTTCCAGGCAAGACTATTGGAGTGTGTTGCCATTTCCTTCTCCAATGATATACATATTTTACATATTTTTCAACTGTCTCCTCCCATGAAGAAGGCATGCTCAATAAGACAAAGATTTAGTCTGTTTTGTCCACTAATAATTCCCCAGTATCTATAACAGTGCAGGGAATGTAGGAGATAAGAATTGTTAGATGAATGAATAATTAAGCTTAATTTCTAATCACCATTATTTATCTCTGTGAAAAAGCACTGTTCCAAAAAATGTTATGCTTGACTCTCATTTCTATGAATTCCAGAGATTTGCCTTTCCTACTCATAATTTAAACTATGAGAGTCACATACTTTATATTATTGGAACAAGTTGTGTCCACGTTTTAACTGAGTATTGTTTACAAAAAAGGTTGTCATAGACCATCATATTGATTTGAACCTGATCAAATTACTATATGCTAATAACTGTTAATTAGGCCACCAATGAATTGTCAATACTCTCACATTTTATATTGCATATTCTTTCACAAGAATCTTGCTGTTTTATCAATGACCCATGAGAGATGATGGCAACATTTGAGTACTGAATGAAACATCACCAGTACCATTTTGGGAGTTTCTGAGAAAGTAGTTAATACATTTAGCCCACCTCAGTTGATAGAAAAATTGGGGGCTTAGGAATCACCTGAGATCTCATTAAATTGTAGATTCTGATCATGCAGTGTGAGGCCTGAGAGTCTGCATTTTAAACTAGGTCTCAGATGATGTTGTTGCTAGTGGTTCTTGAACTACCTTGATCTGCAAGGAATTCTAATTGTAATATAATTAGAAAAAAATGAATTCATGAAACAGTGTTATATAATGGCAAGTAAGAGACTACTCTGCTAAAAAGTTCACTGCAGTGAATTCATTTAACAGAACTTAACTTTAACACTTTCATTCATTGATCTATCCATTCAGATATTCATATGCGCCGTGTGTTAGTCACTTCACTTGGGAGAAAACAACCCGGCTACTTGTTTACCTCTTTTACTCTATTTACTCTCACATATGTTATCTCATTTCCAGGTTGGAACAGAAATTTAAAAGGAAAATAACAAAAGATGAGCCAGAGTTGTTAGACATATTTTTCTCTCCAGTCAAAGTGTTGACGGTGATTCACAATTATTTCCCATGTTATGGTTTATATTTTCACCCAGATACTATTCATATCTCTCCTTCTGCTGATATAAAACCAGAACATAACTTCACTTGGCCTCCTTACTGACTTTCCTTCATTTTTCTTCTCTCATCATCACAAAGGTTTTAGTTTCCCCCTGCATGTCCTAACCACAGTTATCAGAGAAGTTGATGGAACTTGCTGTGCTTATCTTTATGAGTCCTTGTAGAAATGTCAGTAAATCTCTTTTGCTCTCTGCAGGTTGCATTTTTCAATCAAATTAATTAGTTTATTCGTAGAGAAGAAAATCTTCTGTTGTCCCTATGCCAATAGTCTTCTTGTCCTTCGACAGTGGGAAGTTTTGCCTTTTTCTTCTCTCTCCCTCACCTCCCACCACCCAAAGGCTATTCTGCAGCATAAAAATGAAACAAAATAAAAATCATTTCGCCTACTCGTCTGAAGGTTCCAACTCGAGCGTGTCAACAGATACTGTCTCGTCTTAATTCTTTTAATTATGCAGTCAATGGAACTTAGTTCTTTCATTTCAATCTCATAATCACTGTTAAAGATTGATAACTGACCAACAGTAGCATGTTTGTGCCAAAGTAGTAGCGGCTAGAAGTGTCTTTAAAAAGTTCTTTATTATATTAGCTTTTGCTTCATTATCTCATTATGAATTCATGTGCACAAAGACATCAGAATTGGAGAGAAAAGAAATTAATAAGAATCAAATGAGAACAGAATAAAACAGGGAGAACAGAAGAAGCATCTATATGTTTATGTTTTTTACTTATATTCCTTTGCAAGGAATAGTTTTAAATGTTTCAATAATCAAATTATAATTTCAAATATAATTTTAATCACCCTGCTCATGGTCCCTTTCACCCAGAGAAAACATCCACAAACAAGTCCTTTCTGAAAAAACGAGCAAGGCAACTAGAACAAGCTAGAGGGGGAAAAGTGAAATATATATATTTCACTTTTGCTTAACTATATATATATATATATATATATATATATATATATATATATTCCCTGATGGCTCAGATGGTTAAGAATCTGCCTGCAGTGCAGGAGACCTGGGTTCAATCCCTGGGTAGGGAAAATCCCCTGGAGAAGGGAAATGCTACCTACTCCAGTATCCTTGCCTGGGAAATCCCACGGACAGAGGAGCCTGGCGGGCTACATACACTCCATGAGGTTGCAGAGTTGGACACAACTGAGAGACTAACACTTTCACATAGGCATAGCTACATAGTATGGTTCAAATAATTAACCCATGGCTAGTCATTTGTAATGATGATCATTCTTTATACTTCATAATAATTTCATGTCCACAATCTACTTTTTACACCCTATCTTGGCCAGTATCTTTTAGAGGTGTGTCAGCAATCAGTAACTGAGTACCACAGAGGGGAAGTATCTCACCTAGTTCACATAAATAGGAGTTGGAGAAAGGGAGACCTTATCCCTTAGGAAAATAAGAGTAGACTGAGCATAAGTGGGAAATGAGAGCATTTTATTACCTCTGTGTTTTTAAAACTTCTCATTTTGCTTGGAAATTGTTAATGGCTTATAGGATAAATCCCCTAGATACAACCTTGTATAAAGGTAGCGTCTGTATGTATGAGGCAAGGATGCCTATTTCCTGGGGTGGGGAGGCGGAGTCTTGACTGTTAGAAAGGCAAAAAGGAAAATAAACACATCACAAATGGTTTATACATTAGTGACTGGGGTAAGATCGTAGAGTAAACACATGTATGATTACAAGCACGCCCTGGCATAAGATACTAGCACCTTTTACCTGGGCTAGTATCAGGAAAGTAATAGTAAGAGATACTGTCAATATTATCTCTTACCTGATACTGGTATTACAATGGTCCTGTCTTCTTCCAGTGGCATTACCAATATTTTCTTTACCTGTTTTTCCCCTACTTAAAACCTTCTGATGACTTTTTGTCACGTTTATGCTAGATCCTAAAGTCCTTGATTTTACCCTGACACTGCCATACATGACAAGACCCCTACCCATTGATAGATTTCAACCCCATCTCGTACCTCAGCTATCTAATCTTCCCTCCTGCAACTCTCCAGCCACAAACTGCCTGTTGGTTTCTCTAACAAGCCAGAGTGTCCCTATTTTAGGGCCCCTGCATGAGCTTTTCCCTCTGTGTGAAGTATACTTCCTCTTGATCTGCAAATGGTGACTCCTCCTTGTCATTCAAATTTGAAATTAAATGGCACCACTCCAGACACAACATTCCTGGGTCACACAGGCAAAAGAGGCCCCTCAGGCTCTATCACACTAACTTTTAACCTCTTCAAAAAGCATATTCCTATCTGGTATTTTTCTTTTTTCTTTCTTTCTTTTTTTTTTTTTTAGTTTTACTGGATGTGAGACACTGTAGAGCTTCTGGAACCTTGCCTTTTGTATTCATTACTGTATGCCCAGTGCCTTGAAATGTAGATGGTATTTTGAGGCACTCCACTAATATTTATTAATATTATTATTAACATTCATGTGTATATAATAGATGCAGATATAGATACATACATAGATGTAGATACAGATACCTACATACATATATGCCTGTTACATACGTGGTCACTCAGTTGAATGTGACTGAGTGAACTCAACCCCTGAACTGTAGTTAGCCCACCAGGCTCCTCTAACCATGGGATTTTTCAGGCAAGAATACTGGAGTGGGCTGCCATTTCCTACTTCAGAGGATATTCCTCACCCAGGGATTAAACCCTCTGACTCAGGGATTGAACCCAAGTCTCTGTGTCTCCTGCACTGGCAGGTGAATTCTTTACCATGTCTCTGTGTCTCCTGCACTGGCAGGTGAATTCTTTACCATGAGCGACACCTGGGAAACCTGATATATACAGTAATACATCCCAATGAATATATATAAAATGTCATTTGATGATCATACATAGACATGCTCTTATGTGAAGCTAAAAATTGACAAGTATAAATATTCATAGATTTTAGTTATCAGATTATCTGCATTCCCAGCCATTTTATTTATTTATTTTTACTTTTGTAATAAGACCAGATCATGGTATCTGGTCCCATCACTTCATGGCAAATAGATGGGGAAACAATGAAAACAGTGACAAGACTTTATTGTCTTGGACTCCAAAATCACTTTAGATGGTGACTGCAGCCATGAAATTAAAAGACGCTTAGTCCTTGGAAGAAAAGCTATGACCAACCTAGACAGTGTTTTAAAAAGCAGAGACATTACTTTGCCAACAAAGGTTCATCTAGTCAAAGCTATGGTTTTTCCAGAAGTTATGTATGGATGTGACAGTTGGACTATAAAGAAAGCTGAGTGCCAAAGAACTGATGCTTTTGAACTGTGGTGTTGGGGAAGACTCTTGAGTCCCTTGGACAGCAAGAAGATCCAACCAGTCTATCCTAAAGGAAATCAGTCCTGAATATTCATTGGAAGGACTGATGCTGAAGCTGAAACGCCAATACTTTGGCCACCTGATGCAAAGAACTGACTCATTTGAAAAGACCCTGATGCTGGGAAAGATTGAAGGTGAGAGGAGAAGGTTACAACAGAGGATGAGATGGCTTGTTGGCATCACCAACTCGATGGACATGCATTTGAGCAAACTCTGGGCATTGGTAATGAACAGTGAAGCCTGGCATGCTGCAGTCCATGGGGTCACAAAGAGCTGGACGTGAATGAGTGACTGAACTGAACTGAACTGACTGAATAAGACAACAACTTTAGAATTATAGCTGGCTTCGGTTATATCTCATCTAACTATTATACCTTAATTATCGTTCTCTCTCCCTAAATCTATGCTTAGGCAGGGAAAATGGATTTTGACTATATCTATCCATACACTTTCTTTCTTTGGAGGAACAAACTGAAAGGTGTGGAATAATTCATTTTTGATTGTTATCAGTCTACTATGCTTTCCTACTCCTAAGTAATCATATGAATGGAAATAACAGGTAATGCTCCAAATTGAAGCTAATCATCAACATGGCCATGAAAGTATAAACTGAACAGGTAGCAATGTACTAAAGGATTAAATAGGATCTAAAATTATTTTTTTAAATATTGACAACATCCTATTTTGATAATCAGCTTTTTGTTTCCTCTAAAAAATCTATCAAAATTCAGGTCTAGGATAGTTTGAATAATGGCTAATCACCTTTAGAATTTTATTCATGAAAATCCACAAAGTTAGTGAAAGTGGTATGTAAGACTGTTATTTACAAACTTACAAGAGATTTCTGAATTTGCTTGTCTTAAATAATACTTTGTGTATGTGTACCTCAACAAATTGTCCAGACTAGTTGATATGCTACAAGCATTTACACATTAGTGTCTCATTTTAAAAACTATGTCTTAGCAAAACTATGCCAGCTAAGAGGCTGCCCTTACCTTCTTGTTAATCATTTTAAAAGCTTAAATACCAACCAAAGTCCTTAAAACTTCCCTAAGGACAAACTATTTTTGATGTCAATCTTCAGTTCAGTTCACTCGCTCAGTCGTGTCTGACTCTTTGCTACCCCATGAATCACAGCATGCCAGGCCTCCCTGTCCATCACCATCTCCCGGAGTTCACTCAAACTCACATCCATCGAGTCAGTGATGCCATCCAGCCATTTCATCCTGTGTCGTCACCTTCTCCTCCTGCCCCTAATCCCTCCCAGCATCAGAGTCTTTTCCAATGAGTCAACTCTTTGCATGAGGTGGCCAAAGTACTAAGTTTCAGCTTTAGCATCATTCCTTCCAAAGAACACCCAGGACTGATCTTTAGGATGGACTGGTTGGATCTCCTTGCAGTCCAAGGGACTCTCAAGAGTCTTCTCCAACACCACAGTTCAAAAGCATCAATTCTTTGGCACTCAGTTTTTTTCACAGTCTGACTCTCACATCCATACATGACCACTGGAAAAACCATAGCCTTGACTAGATGGACTTTTGTTGGCAAAGTAATGTCTCTGCTTTTGAATATGCTATCTAGGTTGCTCATAACTTTCCTTCCAAGGAGTAAAAGTCTTTTAAGTTCATGGCTGCAGTCACCATCTGCAGTGATTTTGGAGCCCCCCCAAAAAAGTCTGACACTCTTAGCTTAGTGATGTTGCCATTTTAGGTTTCTCATCCTCTAGTGGGACAGGTGTGAGCAAATTACACACACACATGTGTGTGTACATGGTCTCATCCATGTAAGTGTGTGTGCTGTCATTCATCATCTAATGGTAGATACCTCTTTAACAAGGTATTTTTTTTAATTAAACAATTTTTAAATGGTATAATAGCAGATTAAAAACTTGGGGTTTTAATTGTAGGCTGAATCCACCTTTTCTCCACTCAGTTTGAAGATGCAATTAATTAACTGTTTGTATGAATAATTAATCCCATATAGTTAGCCCTATTGAAAAAAGAGAATGAGGAACAAGAATGTATTTAGCCTCCAGAAGAAGATGGGAAAACAGAAAGCAAGAAGGAAAAGACAGTGGTACCACTATGGGATAGTCAGTGAAGCAGGAACTAGGATGTTAAAGACTTACAAATTTTACCTAAGGTTACTCTGTTTAAGTTGCACAAATGGGTGCAAACCAAAGTCATGACCTGAAGAATGCTGGCATATGACCACAAGTAGGAGGCTCTCTATCATGATCTATGATGAAAAATGGATGGCTTAAACTAGTTGAGCCTTGGGCTTGGACAGAAAGTGAAAATGAAAGTTGCTCCGTCATGTCCAACTCTCTGTGACTCCAGGCCAGAATACTTGAGTGGGTAGCCTTTCCTTTCTCCAGGGGATCTTCCCAACCCAGGGATTGGACCCAGGTCTCCCGCACTGCAGGCAGATTCTCTACCACCTGAGCCACAAGGAAAGCCCAAGAATACTGGAGTGGGTAGCCTATCCCTTCTCCAGTGGATCTTCCTGACACAGGACTTGAACTGGAGTCTCCTGCATTGCAGGCAGATTCTTTACCAACTGAACTATCAGGGAAGCCTGGGCATGGGTGGGAGGAGAGTTAATAGTTATAATACAGCCATTACACTTCTCACCTCTAGAATTTGTTGCAATCCTCCAAATGATCACAGCTGGGGAAAATGTCAATATGTATAGACCAGTATCTCCTGGTTGTGAATACCAATATTTGTGAAAATTCTATCTTATATATGCTTTATTTATTTGTTCAAAATACATGAGCTTAAAAATGTGCTTTTCCCCTCCCCATTATCACACAATAATTTAGTACTAGAATAACAATCCTCCCAGCATACCCAATGAGTTTCTTTGGTCCTCTTTTAAAGGATTTAATCTTCATAAATAATAGCTAAGTAAACTTAAGACACTTGGACAATTTCTTTAGCTTAATGTATTCAAATCCACAGTTGGCACTTCATTTCTTTTCATTTAAAAATAAATCAACTTGTCTCAATAAGCTCTATATGAATACACACACCTAACAAAATAAATCAAAGCAACACATCTAAAACGATGAGATTCACTTGTTACCTTTACAAGAAATATGCCATTTTCAAAAATGTCTGAACATTTTTTTATTAAGTCAATATATATTTTAAGATAATTCACATGCAAGTACTTGAAGAAGGATTTCCAGATACAGATGAGAAACTTTTTTCAAGAGGATTTCCATAAACTTGAAATATTAAATATTTCAAGAGCTTTTCCTTCAGAAGAGAAGTTTCCTGTCAACTGTACCTAATATGTGATTTTATGTGCATGATTTCCTGTGCAAACTTCCATGCCTTCTATATTCACATTGTAATTTTAGGGGAAAGCTTGGAAAATATTAACTATGACAACAAATTCAGCGACCTTTAAAGTACAGTTCTATAGATAGTGGTCCTTCTCTCCAATAGCTCCGCTTCAATTACAAAAGTGAAAACCACAATGTAATGGACATGAAAACCTAACCAAAATGCCCCTGAAGAAGAGTTGTGTACTTTAGGAAAAAACTGAGAATCCTAACTTAAGCAAGGGACTGCAACAAGATACTATTAAGACTCTAAAACTTGCTACTTATAGAAATTAAAAACAGACTTACTTGCTTTGTTTTTCCATGCTAGCTACCCTGAGGCATTCCCATCTTGAGTTTAGAAGATTCATTTGTTCTTGCACTTCAGTTTCTTCATCTTCTGATAATTTCCCTGACCCAATCAGCTGACTCCCCAATTGGAGAACATTGCCAACCCGTCCCTGATGGGATGTCAAATCCATCATGTATCCCTGACAAAGAAAGAAGGTGATAAGAGTCAACATATTATGGGAATCATTATGGTTTTGAATCTCTCTTTTTTTTTTGCAATTTTAAATTTGTAGCCCAGTTAAAGTTTATTCCCAGTAAAAGTAAATTCAATACTGTTTATAATATGAATTAATGGATATTAGTAGCTCAGGTCACCTTCTGCAGAAGCAGAGCCTGAGATCAGGACTTATATGCTAGTGATTTATCAAGAAAAAGATCCCCGGTAAGATCTGCAAGGGAGCAGAAGCAGCAGGAAACAGGAAAGGGGACGGGAGGAGGCCAAGCAAGTGTGTCATCCCAGGAGAAGTTTCCGACTGAGGGCGTAGTGCAGCCTGATATCCCCTAGGTACTCTGGAGTGTAAGTTCTATCTCAGCATTGACCTTGGCCCAAGACAAAGGAGCTGGCCTTTCATATTCCTATAGGAGCCTCTGGCAAAATCAAGTCTCAGCACCTTCAAAGTGTTATTCTCCAAAGGAAAACTTCCAAAGCCGCCTACTGGAAAGCCAAATGCATGAACATTTATCTTGCTTCCATCTCAGAATAAACACTAAATTGCCAGAATACAAGGATCTTATAGAGTAACTGAGGAAAACAGACGGAATTATCATTATGCCATCTGCCCTATTTCATTAATCGATGTTTTGCTTTTACCTCGTGGGTATGAAACTGTTCTTTCACTTCTTCTACATCATTAGAAATCTCTCCTTGTGCTTGCAATGTGTCTTCAGCTGAAAGGAGCCATGAGAGTACTTCTTCTAAAGCTGTCTGGTAACTGTCCAGGTTTACTTCAGTCTCCATCAATGGACTGCCAAATGACTTGTCTTCAGGAGCTTCCAAACGCTGAACAATAAAACAAATTGGGTGTTATATAATTAGTATCTTTGCAGGCTGTTCCAATACATTAAATGATAAATCGAATGAAATATTTAAAATGCTAGAAACGTCCACTTGCATTATCAGAGACATGGACAGCAGACATACACAATAATGAGCCTGCATTTTAACATCCTCACAAATACATACACAGATTCTCAAATGGCAGTTGGAATCCACTTCAAATTAATATTTGATTAAAGTTCTCTGGATTACTATAAGGAGTGATTTGGTACATTATCTCTTAATGTTAAATGCCACAGATTTTCATCGATAGGCAAACTTTTTAATTCACATTTTGAGTCCTCTATATATACATTATTGGTATTATATTTATGTAATTTTTACAATGACAGTAAAGGAAACATCTCTTCCCAAGATCCCCTAATGAAATATTTCTGAAAATCTCCAGACCAGAAAAGTTATCAATAAGAAAATAAGTGAGGAAAAGGTATAATTAAAAAAAATACTTCATTTATACATCTGAAACTTCTAATGGTAGAATGACTTCTATGAATTAAGCCTTTATTTCCAGAAGGTCATGGTTTAAATAATAAGTCATTATCTTAGGAAAAGCAAAATATAAAGTATTTGCTATCAAATTTATTTAGCAGGATGTCAGCTGAGATTCTCAACAGCTGTAATTTCTCCTGGGATCCTAAAGCTGAAAACCCTGGTTACAAAGTGTTCATAATTCTAAAGCAAAGATCCAGGCCACCTGTGAAGGAATTGCTAAGAAGGGACCACAAAACTGTCCCACCCTCCTTCATCTACTACCAAGCTCTAAGGTATATAAGAGGAAGCAAAGAGACTGACTGAAGAAATCTGGTGAGAAGGATTCCTCTGGAGAGCAATGCATGTCTGTACCTTCCATCACCTCAAGCCAAGCAACAGAGACCTCAAGAGACCTATAGAGCAGACGGTACTTGACAGAATGGAATACTGACCTCTAAACCTGGCTGTGTACTTGTGGAGATTCTAGAGCTATGGAAACCAGTACTACCAAGTGACAGGAGATAGTCCTTGGGATAACCTACGTGTCTGCTGCTTTAACCTTAAGGCAATTATCAATATTAAAAAATCAGAACAAATAGGAGCTTCTGCATAGCATGGTAGGTGGTTGGGCTTTAGAAATCCTGAGGAGGACCACACTCAAGAGGGTTTCCTGCTGAGGTAAGGGACATAGGCAAATAAAGTAGTCAGGGCAAAAACATTGGAAAAATATTTGGAAAGGAATCTTCTGAACACCCTATAGATAGCAAGCAAGCACTGGGCCCTAATAAATGGGATTTTTGCAAAGGAAACAAATGGCAGTGTAGAACCACAAGAAGCTACTTGTTGGGGGAGGGAGGTCATGATCTTGCCTAGAGAAAATGCATCCTTCTGATGGTTCTTCTCTGCCATGTCTGCCTTGAATTTCCAGTCCCCAGCAATTCTGGGCTTTCTCTCCCACTGAGCTGCCAGCACCAACTTAATTGTGTTCTTCTGATAAATGCTCCAATTTTGAAACTTTAATATGATAAATTTCTTGAACTATTAAACCCTTTAGGATGAAAAAGCATAGAGGCAGTCTTTGGTGTAATATTTTCATCAAAGGATGCATTCATATCTGTTTCTAGAGAACTGGCAGCAATATGTCAGCCTGTGGAGTCAAAATTATCCAACTTCAGGATCTCAAACAGAATATAAGTGTTGGCAGAGAGCTAGTCGCATGGGCCCTCCCCAAGGTCAAGGCAAGTTCTGAAGGTCTTAGGGGTTAGAACAACCTCCATGATGTATTCCTTTCCTCTACCCCCAAATAATGTAAATAATAAATTAAAAGTCATCAGTAGGAGGAAGAAAGTCACAAAAAGATAGCCTGGGAAATGTGTATAGACAGAAATAGCCTCATGGTTGGAAAACCTGAGCAGTTTTACAATGCTCAAATGATCCTTGCTTGTTTTATCTGCTTCTTGACATTGCTGCCTTAAAATTCTTAATAATTCTATCCTTGAACTTGGGTTTTCTAAGTTCAATGGAGTGATAAAATATGCATATGAGCAGAGGACACAGATACATTATGTGTCTCTTCCCCATTTGCATATAGTGTTTCTGGTGTCCTCTGAGCCTAGAATTCTGGTGGACCCACAATATGTGGGAGCTGAGCAGACTCCCATTGAGTGCAAGTGTCTATGACTGAATGGCGGATGGCATTGACAGCCTCAGGAAATCATGGCTTCTGTTTGAACCAGAACTATATTCCAAAGCAGAAATAAAGCAATACTAAAAAAAAAAAAAAAAAGAACCACCAACAAACCTAATCGTATCCTTTCATACTCATTTCTTTCCTGTGTTAGCCAACCATTTATGCTACAACTGATGACAGAGAAAGAAAGGGAAAGACAGGGCAAGATGATTCCTTTCCTTTCAACTCCTTCCTTATTTTTCAGTAAGCTGAAGGCACAGAACATAAGTAGAAAGTGCACCTATCAAGGAGTGAAATAAACACAGCTGAGTTAGTCATACAATGGTTTCACGTTAAGAATGAAATAGAGATGCATAGATAAGCTTTGAAATACAAATTGTGCAATGCTGGTGATTCCGCTTAAGTTAAACGATCTTATATTTGCATTTACAACTGCAATTGCACAATATAACAATGGGCAGTAAAACGCTAATACTTTAAAATTTTAATTTTCTTTACTCAGTATGATGTTGAATAGCAAATAAAAAACACGATGGCAAGTTGAGAGAAAGACCATAGAATAAAGGAAACAGCTTTATATTTTGGTCATTTGAACAGCACTTTCCTTCCTGCTTTTTTGAACAAGGGGCTCCAAATTTTATTTTTCACTGCATTGTACAAATCGGTAGCCCTGGGTGTAGGTGGGGGGAAAGTACAATCAAATCCTGGATAGTGTGTCTTCCCTGGGTTATACGCGAGAAGAGACAGGAGATTTATTATGAACAGTAGAAAGTGGTTATAAAACCCAGGGACTCTAGAGTCAATCAGTTTTTGGATCTTGACTTGGAGTCGAGGTCTTGTCACCCTGGTAGTTATTTAGCTGCATCATTAGCCTTGGCTTCCTCCTATGTAAAATGAGAACAATAATATAATACTTTCCTAAGATGCTATAAGAATTAAAGGAGAGTATATAAAGCGTTTGGCAGAATGCCTGAACCTGCATAAGAACCCAATACAGTAGCTGATAGCTCTAATTATTATTAGATTTTCTACACATAAGAACCATTTGGAAACATAGCCTGCTCAAAGGTTACCTTCTTAAGTCACTGTTCAAATTTCAAGGGCCAGAAAACTCCTATTTAAAAAAATTACCTAGGAAACATCTAAGAGTAAACATCAATTAAATGAAACCTTTCTGAAACTGGAACCTCTACCTAGCTCCCATTTAAAAGTTCGGATATATGGCAAAACCAATACAATATTGTAAAGTTAAATAAAATAAAATTAAAAATAAATAAATAAATAAAAGTTCTAAAAATTATTAACAATCTTGAGTTAAAATAATCTTCTGCAAATGATAAATTGCAAATGACACTATTACTCAAGTAACACAACACTATATTTTACCATTGCACAATTTAGATTAAAAAGTAAACACTTCATGATTTACTGATATTTACAGAGGCTTGAATTTTTGGAGAAAATTTTAGAAGGCAAATCTTTATACTCAAGGACATGCTGTCTAGCACTCATAAATTCTGAATCTAAAAGTTTTGTCTGAGGATATTCATAAAACAAAAACTTTGCAAAGACAGCCATATTAAATTCAAACAGATAACCTGTGTGAAATTACACGAATAACTCATCATTTATATCCATAAGTCAATTATACATATATACTTGATTATGGTCAAAATTGTCAGTTAGGCTGTAAATAATTTTTTCTTTGTCTAGACCACTGTTTTTCAAATTTGTAAGTCATGATCCATCAGTGATTTTTAATCATTTCAGTGGGGATGACCAGGAATAGTCTATTTAAAAATAAAAAGAATAAAAATACTAGTCTGTATAATTTATATTAAGGACTAGACTGTTTTGTGATTTTCTGTTTTATATAAATACGTCTGTTAAATGTATATGCATGTTCTGCATCATGATGAAAAAAAAATTATAGTTCATGGAACAAAACTGGAAATGATTCTAGAATTTCAGTACAAGTAAATCCTATGAAAGAAGAAATTTGCTGAATTCCACATTTGCACATTTGCAATAAAACCCTTGGAAGAACATCTTTATATTCATCTTTAAAACAGGATTTTGAAACAAACAAGGACACACAGAGAGGCTTGTGTTTTTGGTTTTAGTTTCTCAAAATATGTATTCATTGTCATACTGTTACATATTTGACCTTAGCCTGTGACTAATTCATACATATTACAGTAAAGAATGTTTCTTTTTAGGAAGCTTGATATTTGTTTTTTATTTAAAAAAAAAAAGAGTGATGCGTAAGAGATACCAATCATTTCATGAATGGAAGTGCCAGTATCATCAACTAGAACTAATTTTTTCCCCTATGCTTTGATCTTATTTTAATTTCCATCTTTATAACAGTAGTTTATGTTTCTCTGCAGTACATTGGACAAATAATGATTCAGATGAGAGGCATAACAATGAATGGATGAAACAATTCTAGTTGTTTTCAAAATTAGGAACACTAAAATTTATTCAACATTATCCACATGCTCCAGAGGCTTAATTACTACCCTTTTGCATGAAGAATTACCAGAGATTGTCAACTACGTTCCTTGAAGATGTTGCTAATGCATAAAGGTGAAGGAGTAGAGAGGGGGAAAGTAAAGTAATGAGGAAAGACAAATGGGTATATGTATTAGTCCTGCGATGTCCAGGACAAATGTCTGGAAACTCATTTCCAGTGACAGAAACTGTCATAATAAAATGGAGAGTGATAGCCCTGATACTACTCCAGATGTAAATATTTTTTTAAAATCCAGTTTACTATCTATCTGACCTTGGGCAAGTTACTTAACTTCTCTGTGTCTCAGTTTCCCCATCTGTAAAACAAAGAAAATAAAACTATATCTCCATAGGACTGCTTAAAACATTATATGTGATGAGGCATATAAAATGCTCAGCATATTCTGGTTTCCAAGAAATGCTCTGTGATGCCTGTATTTGGGGACCAATGCTCATTGAAATGGCAAATGGTTTTTATGAGGAAACACAGTTGAATGAGCTGTGTGTATTTTTAGAAGCATGATTTTGGCAATTCAAACTGAGATAAGTCATCAAATGGCAACATATAGGTAGTGAAACCAGCAATCCAGCAAACCACAAAGCTCTTAGAAAAATAGCTGGGACTCTTCCAGAGGGCACAATCTATCACTGAGTGGTTTTATATTTCTGTTGAAACTCATCTATTTTGGCACCTTCCCCAAATTCAACCTTAAAATGTGCTATGAGTTTTAACCTAGATAAAAAACAGTTTTATTGTTCTTGAATGTATAAATGCTTCAAGTACATTTGAAAATGTTATCACTTAGCTCCTTTAAATGTGTCATACTTCGTTTTTATAGAGTCTCAAGTTAGTGCATGAATGGCGAATTGTTTGGTATACTCTATAATCTTTTTATCCTTCAGTGAAAGATTATTTGAAAGCTAAAGGATTACAGAGGGATAACCAAGTGGTTCTTTTACTAAATAATAGAGGAACAGTTCAGAGGAACCAGGATTATTATCTGGAAATATTCTTGCCACATTTCCACTGTGTTTCCTCTGAGATATAACGTGTAAACCAGGGTATTATTCAAAGTATGAAAAATGATTACAGAAGTGATTTATGAGGAATTAATCCATCATGCAACACTGTACATGACACTCAGTCTAATGATGCCAGAAATAGGTAATTTTTAATATTGCTTGTGCCTGAAATTCAGTTCAAAGAAAAGCCCTAATGAGGATTTAGGAAAAATTATGGCCTGCTGTATGGCAATATTAAAACAACAATCACAACAACAACAACTACACCTATAATAACAATAACAACAGTTGCCATTATTTACTGGGCGCTTAGTGTCAGTCAATTTGCTAAGCACTTAATGTGCATTCCATCATTTTTCACCACAGGTCAGGATGACAGAAAATAGCCAGATGAGGAAACAGGAGCAGAAAAAATGGTCACAAAGGTAATTGGCTGATCTAGTATTTAAAACTAGGATTTTCAGACTCTAAAACACACAACTTTAGCACAATTTGATAAATCTCTACTATGAAGAAACAGAATCAATGAAACAGTGCTTTTGCAAAATATCCTACTATGTGCTGCCTGCTTAGTCATGTCCAACTCTTTGCAACTCTATGGACTGTAGCCTGCCAGGCTCCTCTATCCATGAGTATTCTCCAGGAAAGAATACTGGAGTGGGTTGCCATGCCCTCCTCCAGTGGCTCTTCTCAACCCAGGGATCGAACCCACATCTTTTATGCTTCTGTTTTGGCAGGTGGGTTCCTTACCACTAGTGCCACCTAAGAAGCCAATATCCTAGTATAACTTATTTAAACAGAAATAAAAATGTATTTATAGCTAAGAGTGGTGATGGATGTTAACTAGACTTAGTGTGATAATCACTTTGCAATATATACATAAATCACATGTATACTGTGCATCTGAAACTAATTTGATGTTATATGTTAATTATATCAATAAGTAAAATTATTAGATGAAGTGATATTCTAGATTCATAAATAAATATACAAGCAACTCCTGCAGCTCAATTCTAGAAAAATAAACGACCCAATCAAAAAATGGGCCAAAGAACTACACAGACTTTTCTTCAAAGAAGACTAAAAGATGGCTAACAAACACATGAAAAGATGCTCAACATCACTCATTATCAGAGAAATGCAAATCAAAACCACAATGAGGTACCATTTCATGCCAGTCAGAATGGCTGCGATCCAAAAGTCTACAAGCAATAAATGCTGGAGAGGGTGTGGAGAAAAGGGAACCCTCTTACACGGTTAGTATGCAAACTAGTACAGCCGCTATGGAGAACACTGTGGAGATTCCTTAAAAAACTGGAAATAGAACTGCCATATGACCCAGCAATCCCACTGCTGGGCATACACACCGAGGGAACCAGAAGGGAAAGAGACACATGTACCCCAATGTTCATCGCAGCACTGTTTATAATAGCCAGGACATGGAAGCAACCTAGATGTCCATCAGCAGATAAGAAAGCTGTGGTACATATATACAATGAAGTATTACTCAGCCATTAAAAAGAATACATTTGAATCAGTTCTAATGAGGTGGATGAAACTGGAGCCTATTATACAGAGTGAAGTAAGCCAGAAAGAAAAACACCAATACAGTATACTAATGCATATATATGGAATTTAGAAAGATGGTAATGATAACCCTGTAAGTGAGACGGCAAAAGAGACATAGATGTATAGAACAGTCTTTTGGACTCTGTGGGAGAGGGAGGGAGATGATTTGGGAGAATGGCATTAAAACATGTGTAATATCATATAAGAAACGAATCACCAGTCCAGGTTTGATGCAGGATACAGGAAGCTTGGGGCTGGTGCACTGAGATGACCCAGAGGGATGGTATGGGGAGGGAGGTGGGAGGGGGGTTCAGGATGGGGAACACATGTACACCCGTGGCGGATGCATGTTGATGTATGGCAAAACCAATACAATATTGTAAAGTAAATAATAATAATAATAATAAAAAAATAAAAAATAATAACTTCAAAGATTAAAAAAAATTATTGAACTACCATTCTAACTCAAATCTCCTTCATCACCTGGGAAGGATTATAATTTCAAATTATTATAGGAACCGTATTGAAAGCTATTATATGCCAAGTATATAAGATGTGTCCATTTATATTTTTAAAATTATTTTGTATTCGGGTATAGCCAGTTAGAGACAATGCTGTGATAGTTTCAGGTGAACAGAGAAGGGACTCGGCCATACATATACATGCATCCATTCTCCCCCAAACTCCCCTCCCAAGATGGGTCCATTTAAAGAAAGCTAAAAGGAGTTGATAAGTTGACCAAAGTTATTTCTATTCAGAGCACAGTTCAGCTGAGCAACTTTGCCTTTTTCTTAAATTACTTTTTTTCTTGTGATCATCTCTACAAATTCAGAGTCAATGGTTTTGAAACTACTAAGAAAACACCTGGACCCCATTTTGTTGGTGAATCAGAAATCAGGTGTAAAGTTCAAAATGATGCCTTCAAGACACAGACACCAAAATCATACAGAAGACGGGGACAGCAGAAAGGCAAGCATGTGACACAGCCCAGGTGGTGAAGCAGACTCTCTTTTATAAGATGGAGGAAGCTGAGCAAAAATAAAGCTGACATCAGTATTTCCCACAAGAAGGCATGTGCCACATCCACTCCTTGAACCCTAGACCCTCTACAGTTACTATTACTTGTCCGTGATTTTCGATATCAGCAAAGTTGGTGTTGTTCACTATTACAGACTGTCTTATAGAAATGCAATGTGATGCTTAGATGTTCTGTTTAAGAACAGTATATCAACTGTACAGACATGTGTGTTAGACACGTGTATATTTACATTAAAAAAATCTCATTCAAAAACCTATTTTAAAAATGGATCTGGAATCTAAAGTGTTCACCTTGGTACCTAGAAAAAACTAGCCACTGCAAAGACTGCTAGTCCTTCAGTATCTATTCTTCTCCATTTTTGTTTTTATAGTCACAGACAGTTGAGGGGACTCTTTGGCTACCCAGAATATAAACCATGGTTCCCAGCCTCTCCTCTAATTAGGTGTGGCATGTCACCAAATATTGGCCAGAGTGCTAGGATGTGTGTGACTTCTCAGTCAAGACCTGAGGAGAACAGATAGATTCTCCTTTTGGTCCTTTTCTATTTCCTGCACACCATGATGCAGACGTGGGGCTGAGCTATCCTTGATCATGGGGATGCAGGTGGTTGCTAGGGGATGAAAGAACAACGAGACAAAAGGACCTTGGTCTCTGAATGATCAGGGTTCTCCTCTGAAGCCTGGATCACTCACATCTAGCCAGTTAAGATAAACAGTTCTGAAAGAGAAATAAACTTATTTCTTAGATAATCTATCACTAAATTGTGTCTTGGTTACCTCCATAAAAATCCACAGCCCCTCTAACACACTACCATGCCCTAAGTTTCTAAGGTATGAGACTTTACCATAAAAATATAGATATTTATAAGAGCTAGCATATGATTCTAAAATAAATTTTCTATAGTAAAATCCTATGTCTGTCTGATAATACATCTTCCCAAAAACACACTCTCAGTGAAAGTCATGGTTCATTTTCCTTCATCATTTTCAATCCATACACCTTTCATTTTTTTCCAATTAATGGAGATATAACTGATACAGAATATTCTGTAAGTTTAAGGTGTACAATGTGTTGAGTTGATGCACTTCTATACTGTACTACGTGTATGCATGCTCAGTCATGTCCTACTCTTTGTGACCCTATACGGACAGTAGCCCACTAGGCTCCTCTGTTCAAGGTATTTCCCAGGCAAGAATACTGGAGTGGGTTGCCATTTCTTTTTCCAGTGGATCTTGCTAACCCAGGGATCAAACCCCTGTCTCCTGCATTGGCAGGAGGATTCTTTACCACTGTGCCACCAGGGAAGCCTATATTGCACTATAGCTTTAGCTAATTCCTCCATCATGTAACATACTTACCATATCTCTGTTTGTGGTGAAGACATTTAAGATCTACTCTCTTAGCAACCTTCAAGTATAGAACACAGTATGTGCCTTTAAATACTACACAAGCCCTTATGTTCTACGAAAACAGAGACCTTGCCTCCACATGTAATGGAAGAGACAGCACAAAAATAACTAATAAATATTCACTGAATTAAATTGTTGATATTTATTTATAGTTGATATTTATCAATCATTTATCATTAAAACTTGTTTGTTCTTCTAATTTATGTTTCATATAAAATATGTTTTAACCAACTCGTTTCACATGCAAGCAAACAAATGCTCAAAATTCTCCAAGTTAGGCTTCAATAGTATGTGAACCAAGAACTTCCAGGTGTTCAAGCCGGATTTAGAAAAGGCAGAGGCACCAAATTGCCAACATCCGTTTGATCACAGAAAAAGCAAGAGAATTCCAGAAAAACATCTACTTCTGCTTCATTGACCACACTAACGCCTTTGACTGTATGGATCACAAGTGGAAAATCCTTAAAGAGATGGGAATACCTGACTACCTTACCTGCCTCCTGTGAAACCTGTATGCAGGTCAAGAAGCAACAGTTAGAATTGGATATGGAACAATGGACTGGTTCAAAATAAGGAAACAAGTGTATCAAGGCTGTAAATTGTCACCCTGCTTATTTAACTTAAACACATAGAGTACATCATATGAAATGCCAGGTTGGATGAAGCACAAGCTGGAATCAAGATTGATGGAAGAAATATCAAGTCTCAGATATGTAGATGACACCACCCTTATGGCAGAAAGTGAAGAGGAACTAAAGAGCCTCTTGATGAAGGTGAAAGAGGAAAGTGAACAAGTTGGCTTAAAGCTCAACATTCAGAAAACTAAGATCATGCCATCAGGTCCCATCACTTCATGGCAAATTGATGGGGAGACAATGGAAACAGTGAGAGACTTTATTTTGGGGGCTCCAAAACCACCGCAGATGGTGACTGCAGCCATGAAATTAAAAGACGCTTGCTCCTTGGAAGAAAAGCTGTAACAATAGACAGTGTATTAAAAAGCAGAGACATTACTTTGCTAACAAAGGTCCGTCTAGTTAAAGCTATGGTGTTTTTAGTAGTCATGTATGGATGTGAGAGATGGACCATAAAGAAGGCTGAGCGCCAAAGAATTGATGCTCTTAAACTGTGGTGTTGGAGAAGACTCTTGAGAGTCCCTTGGACAGCAAGGAGATCCAACCAGTCCATCCTAAAGGAGTAAGTCCTGAACATTCATTGGAAGGACTGATGCTGAAGCTGAAACTCCAATACTTTGGCCACCTGATGCAAATAGCCGACTCATTGGAAAAGACTGCGATGCGGGGAAAGACTGAAGGCAGGAGGAGAAGGGGACGACAGAGGACAAGATGGTTGGATGACATCACTGACTCAATGTAAATGAGTCTGAGTTCTGGGAGATGGGGAAGGACAGAGAAGCCTGGCAGGCTCTAGTCCATGGGGTTGCAAATAGTCGGATACTGCTAAGTAACTGAACAACAACAAACCAACTATCATGTTTTAAAAAACAGGAGCATCATGGTAGCATATATCCATGATTTTTAAATCTGAGATTAACATACACACTACTATATATAAATCAGATAACCAATAAGCACCAACTGTACAGCACAGGGAACTGTGCTCAACATTTTGCAGTAACATATAAGGGAAAAGAATCTTAGCCAAATATATATGCATGTCTGACTCACTTTATTGTACACGTTGAAACTAACACATTATAAATCAACTCTACTCCATTAAAAAAAATGTAATACATTGTAATAATAGAATAAAGGGGGGAAAAAACAGATGATCATTTTTACTGATGTAGAAAAACGTTCAACAATTTCCAACACCCTTTCATGACAAAAACGCACAACAGTCTCGGAATAGTAAAGAACTTCCTCAACCTGATAAAAGATATTAAAAAAAAACCATGTATGTACTTCTTTCCAATATTTCTTTTAATAATTTATGTGTTCATTAATTCCTTTTCTATGGCAAAGTCTCTTAACCCTAAGGAAGTTTAGAAATAAATAACAAAGGATTTAAATAGAAACAAAATATCCAATAAAATACCCAATAAACAAAACAAAAAACCCAATAAAGAAGATATCATTAAAAAAATAAAGTTTACAATCAATTTTTGGATAAATATCAATAAACAACTATGTGAAACAACTTTCTCCAAAATTAACTTGGTAGTTCATGAAGGATTTCCAGTGTAGTTATTTTTTGCACACATTAAATCATATAACTCTTACAACCATCCATAGAGGGGCCCATTTTCCAGATGAGGAAAACTTGAGCTCACACCAAAAGATGCTTGAGGACAAATCAGACTCCCTACATTCCTTCTTGTCATTCTGAAGGGCTGGAGGAATATTATAAGATCCACAGATTCCAAAGAAGGAAGATGAACTCTGTGATATTTTTTGGTATGTTTCAATAATTTTAAAAGTCAATATTTGGTTGGAATTCATATAAGCTTGGAATTCAAACAATCAGGGATTTTCTAAAAGTAATTTTAAAATAAGACAGTTACAAAATGTCTAAGAAGACCAAATCAATTCCTAATGTTATTTTCCTCGACTCGATCTTACCTACTTTAAAGTAGGCCTAATGCAAATATACCAAGTCTTACTTATTTTAATCAGTCTTTTATAAATATCTAAAACAAATATGATTCACTGGATGATACTGAGCTGAAAAGAATTCATAAGCATATTGCTTTAGGCAAATGATTTTTTACTTACCAAAATTTTTGAAAACGGGCTCATTATTTTCCAAGTTTGTATGTATTTATATAAATAAATCATATAAAATTTATATAAAGTTCCAGTTATAAATAACATCTCCCCCAAAAGACTACTGTCAATAGAGTTTACTATAACATACAGAGAATGCTCAATAGTGAGCTATGAAAGAAATTAACCATTATGTGTTTCCATGGAGCCATTGAAAACTTGCTTTATTTAGCAGAGTATTCTTAGCTATTTATTCATTTGTTCAACAAGTTATCAGATTAGATTCCACCAAAATACACAAACCTGACTACAGCTGTACTCATCCTAGCCTCCTCGTTTCGTATTTCAATGGAGAATCTTACTCTATTATATAATCCAAGGATGCTTAAACCTTAAACTTTTGCTGTCAAGGGCCAGATAGTGAATACCTCCAATATTGCAGCCCGCTGCAGGCCAGCTGCACCTCCTCAGCTCCGTCACTGCAGACTGCAGCACAAAAGCAGATGTAGACAACACAAAAGTGAATGAGTCTGGAGGTGTTCCAATCAAACTTTGAAGTACAAAAAACAGGTGTCAGACTGACTTAAACCCTTAACATGCAGTTGCCTTTGCTTGATAATTTGCTTCCTATATGAAATCTCTTATGTTCACAGACTCAAGAATTTCTAACAGTTAATTCTCTCTTCTCCCACCAACCTCTCCCCCTCAAACTGACCCTACTGGGTGGCTCTGCCACTCCACTGAAGGACCAAGCCAGCCTCCTCTAAAACCTCACTGCCCTCCCAGGCCCCACCCCAACTCCTGTGTGCAGCAGAGTCTCAAAGGCATCACTGTGCACAGAACCAGTGCCTGCCTTCAGGAAACTTCAATTTGGTCTCACTTTAGAGTCAGGAGATGGTGATGGACAGGGAGGCCTGGCGTGCTGCAGTTCATGGGGTCGCAAAGAGTCAGACATGACTGAGCGACTGAACTGAACTGAACTGAAACCTTTCAAATTCCTGAGCCTCTAGAATTTATAAGCAGTGTGTGCTTGGCAAAGTTATTTCATTTCAGACTCCGGGTACACACCTGAAAATGGATATGATTATATTAACTTGGTGCGTGTAAGGCTTCAGATAATATACAGAGTTTTTAGCAACATTCAGCATCACCCTTCCCATCCAACCTTTATAAAGTCACTGCCATTGCCTCATTGTTCTTATTTTGTACAACACAGAATACAGAGGTAAAAAGTAACATCAACAAAGGGGAGTTTGCTTTTACTTAAATTCTAGGTTATAAAAAATAATAACCTAATTCAACATACTTTGGCCAAACAGGTAACTTCCTCAAATACACTGGTTATTTCTACTTCTTTTAGGTACACCAGCTACTTGAATTATGCCATCTCCTTGCATATATATCATTTAAATTCCTTGGGTTTTCTCTTTATTTAATTTTCATGCTTTTCATCTCCTGTCCTTGTTCCTAGAAGGTTGGTGTGGTATATCTTTCAGAAAAACCCTCATGGTGCATTAAATGTAACCTCCATGGGTATAGAGTTTTGTTTGTTTTGTTCACTACAGTGTCTGACAAATAGTAGAACATACTAAATCTTTGTTGAATAAAACAGTGAATCTCCTAGTGCCTACCAGGTAATAATTTTCCATCTTACTTTATATTAATATTAGGGCATTTTTCATAAGTCAGTTAGACCAAAGATATTGCATCTTTCCACATCAGAGCAGAGAGAAGAAACAGCATACCTCACTTCTATTGAAAGCATCTACTGCCTGTAGATTTTGTCTCCCTGTTCTCTTCAAGGAAAGAAAGAGATCCTTTGTTTAAGGCCTTGAGAGCTTGACATTTATAAGGAAAATGCAAATGATATTAAGCCCTGGGAAGACTCTGGATAGATTTCATTATCAGCCACAAATCCTGCTCTCTGCCTCAAGCCAAGTAATAAGGCCCGAAGCAGTCCTCTGTCCTGCTCCTGTAGGTAGGTTAGTCAGCTGAGGGCAACGGGCACTTCCATTTTATCACTGGCTCCTAACAATAATGTGGCTGCTTCAAGGTTTACATTGCAGGGTCTCACTGACCATGAAAGCTCTTAATCTGAAGGTTTAGAGAACTGAGAAGAGTATACAAAGGCTCACTGTATCTGAGAGAAATAAAAGGTGTGAAACCTTTTGACAAGTTTTCAATCTCTTGATGTGCGAACATTTCTTTTCACATCTTGGAATGAACGACTCAAAAGTCAGATTTAGGGAAGATACTGTAAGAGGATTTAAGGGTATATATGTGTATATTATACAATGAGGCAGTGGAAAACATAAGGAGGAGTGCTAAACAGATCCCCAAATGAGGGTGACATAGAAAATGTATGTAGACGTATGTGGGGACTTTCCTGGCGGTCCAGCGGTTAAGAATCTGCCTTTCAATGCAGACACAGGCTCGATCTCTGGTTGCAGAACTAAGATCCCACATGCCTTGGAGCAACTAAGCCTGCGCACTGCAACTAACAAGCCCATGTGCTCTAGAGCCCGAGTGCCATACTAGAGAAGGCCACGCACCACAGTGAAAGATCAAGCATGCCACAACTAAGACCCAAAGCAGCCAAATAATTTTTTTTTAAAGGCATATGTGTGCCTTAGTCTAAAAAAATAAATTCTATTATTATTAAAATGACTTGTTCTTTTATCTTCAACAGTTTGGTTGAAAGCTGTCTGGCAAATGACAGCTTTCACAATTTCACATTCACTTCTTTTTCATTCCTAGTGACATCAACCAGGAGCTTTTCTGCCCTCCTGGGACATCTGACAGTATCTGGAGGCAGTTTGAATCATCACTGCTGGGGGTGGAGAGTACTGCTGACTTTGAGGACATCTAGTGGGTAGAGGCCATTGCTATACATTCTACACTGCACAGCTCAGCAGCAGCATAAGGAAATATTATCACCATCCACCTCCCTGCCACAAAAACATGATCAGGCCCCGAATATCAAGACCAACACTGTGAGAAACTCTGCTAAAACAATGCAAGGATTACATAAATGACATGCTCCCCAAATTGACTCCTTCTCATCTATCTTCAGCTTGTTTCAACCCAACTCAAGAATAGTTGTGACATTTCTACAAGTGTCTTACTCTTACATGCAATAAACATGGGTAATTTTAATCTTAGAATACAGTCCCAAATTCACACCCTATCATTTAATGGTCTCAGATGTTTTCCTCCATTCTCCCTTTCACAGCTTTCAGTTCAGTTCAGTTCAGTCGCTCAGTCATGTCCCACTCTTTGCGACCCCATGAATCATCACACCAGACCTCCCTTTCCATCACCAACTCCTGGAGTTCACTCTAACTCATGTCCATCAAGTCGGTGATGTCATCCAGCCATCTCATCCTCTATCGTCCCCTTCTCCTCCTGCTCCCAATCCCTCCCAGCATCAGGGTCTTTTCCAATGAGTCAACTCTTTGCATGAGGTGGCCAAAGTACTGGAGTTTCAGCTTCAGCATCAATCCTTCCAAAGAACACCCAGGACTGATCTCCTTTAGGATGGACCAGTTGGATCTCCTTGCAGTCCAAGGGACTCTCAAGAGTCTTCTCCAACACCACAGTTCAAAAGCACTGATTCTTTGGCACTCAGCTTTCTTCACAGTCCAACTCTCACATCCATACAACACCACTGGAAAAACCAAAGCCTTGACTAGCCGGACCTTTGTTGGCAAAGTAATGTCTCTGCTTTTGAATATGCTATCTAGGTTGGTCATAACTTCCTTCCAAGGAGTAAGCGTCTTTTAATTTCATGGCTGCAATCACCATCTACAGTGATTTTGGAGACCCCCAAAAAATCTTGTGGTTAGGTGCTCCCCATTCTACACTATGCTCTAATATATAATGCTTTTTTTCACCCTCTAAACTATTATAGAATTTGTAAATAGAACACAAGTATAATACATTGAGTGTTTACTATTTGTAAGGGGTGCTGCAAGCACACCATTACACTACCTAATTTAAAATTACAACATAAGGAATGTTTACTGTCTACAAATAGAAAAACAAGAGAGTTCCAGAAAAATATCTTCTTCTGCTTTACTGACTACACCAAAGCCTTTCTTTGACTGTGTGGATCACAACAAACGGTGGAAAATTCTTAAAGAGATGGGAATACCAGACCACCTGACCTGCCTCCTGAGAAATCTGTATGCAGGTCAAGAAGCAGCATTTAGAACCACACATGGAACAACAGACTGGTTCCAAACAGGAAAAGGAGTACGTCAAGGCTGTATACTGTCACCCTGCTTATTTAACTTATATACAGAGTACATCAAGAGAAATGCTAGACTGGATGAAACACAAGCTGGAATCAAGACTGCCGGGAGAAATATCAATAACCTCAGATACGCAGATGACACCACCCTTATGGCAGAAAGTGAAGAGGAACTAAAAAGCCTTTTGATGAAAGTGAAAGAGGAGAGTGAGAAAGTTGGCTCAAAACTCAACATTCAATAAAAGAAGATATGGCATCCAGTCCCATCACTTAATGGCAAATAGATGGGGAAACAGTGGAAACAGTGAGAGACTTTTTTGGCAGGGGGCTCCAAATTCACTGCAGATGGTGACTGCAGCCACGAAATTAAAAGACACTTGCTCCTTTGAAGAAAAGGTATGACCAATCTAGACAGCATATTACAAACCAGAGGCATTACTTTGCCCACAAAGGTCTGTCTAGTCAAAGCTATGTTTTTTCCAGTAGTCATGTATGGATGTAAGAGTTGGACTATAAAGAAAGCTGAGCACCAAAGAACTGATGCTTTTGAATTGCGGTATTGGAGAAGACTCTTGAGAGTCCCTTGGACTGCAAGGAGATCCAACCAGTCCATCCTAAAGGATATCAGTCCTGAATATTCATTGGAAGGACTGATGCTGAACCTGAAACCCTAACACTTGGCCACCTGATGCAAAGAACTGACTCACTAGAAAAGACATTGATGCTGGGAAAGACTGAAGGCAGGAGGTGAAGGGGACAACAAAGGATGAGATGATTGGATGGCATCACCTACTTGATGGAAATGAGTTTGAGCAAGCTCTGAGAGTTGGTGATGGACAGGGAAGCCTGGCGTGCTGCAGTCCATGGGGTCACAAAGAGTCAGACATGACTGAGTGACTTAACTGACTGACTGACTACATTTTACAGGAAGGATACTTGATATATAGGGGTTAGAAACTTGCCCAAAGTCACCATTAATAAAGAGCAGAGATGGGAAACAACTCAGTATCTGTTTCATAGAAGCCTGTAATTTTAACTAAGTTACCTCACATATGTTTAATAACTTAAAAGGAAGAAATATTTCCCGGAGATAGCTAGACTGGTAAAATTGCATTTAAAAATCAAACTGTAGTACTGTACCATACTTTATGTGAATGTAATGATGACATGCCTTTCACATACCCAGGAACCACTGATAGAATTCTTTGATTCATCCAGTCTGTCTCCCCCTAGACCCTTCTATGAATAATTTCATATGTTTAAAATATGATTAGCTTTGGTGTACAATTTCTGTATTCTCAACAGATAACTTGTTCATGTAAAGATTTTTAAATATTTACAATGGGCTTGTTTAGTGAAATGCCCTAAAATTTACTGATACACTCAAATTTTTAATCACCACATAAAATTATGGATACTATAAAATATGTAATGATAATATCACTGGGATTTTTCGGTTGATATATAATCATACTTGGAGCATACATCAAAATCTAAAAAATGCCTATTGGCATATTTCAAATTGTTTGCTCTACTCTGGGAAATAGGAAGGGAAATAAAAGGGATAAAAATGCTTTCTTTGTTCACATACTGAGATAATCAATACTATAAAACAATTTTTCATTTTGTTTAAATACTCTTGAGTAGTGTCAACTATCATCTTCTTGATTTGTATAACTCCTGGAAATTTTCTACAAAATCACTACTTATTCTACTGAAAGGTATTTTTTAATATATTGGCCTTATTTCATATCACACTAGGAAGGAAACAGAATTATCGCCACAACACAAATTAAAACCTGAGTATTAAAATATAGCAGCAATTAAAAACTTTAAGTGAAGATGAATTAAAAACATGCAAATGAGCAGGAAAGGAAGGTCAAGTATGTCTTTGTTCTGGGGAAACTATAAATCAGGAAGAGGAAATTCACTAAAGCTAGACGGGAGATAGTCACAAATGTGTTTAGAACCTTCTGATTTAGAAATCCTGGGATGCAGCTCAATCTGACCTATAAAGCTTTTTGGATAATCAAATTGTGCCTAGGCCTGAAGGTACACACATGACATTTGCTTAAAACAATTCTGATTGCCTTGTAAACCTCTTTTACAACGTTATTAACACGCGCTGCTCCATATACTTGGTCACCATTGCTTATTTCTGCCACTGTCCCAGAAGAACCATAAACTGCTAATTATCCAGGGAGTAGTTTATCAGAGTATGGATTATCTGGAGCTCTTATTCCTCTTCCATTTGGCCTTTTCACAGCTCATTAGCACCTCAACAAGGAAGTTAAGGCTAAAGAAGGAAAGGCTGCCGAATTTCAAAATAATGAAATTTGCTCCCTGTCAGCAGCATATACAGCAAAAACATTTAGAAATGCCAGAAAAGTTAACCAAAATGGGATCCACAAAGATATTTAATGTATAAAATGGCAGTGTGTCTTGACTGATGTTTTCTCCAACTATATTGTCTGAAATATTGACTAAACTGACTGGAGGTTTTGGCATCCCACCGGACTCAGAGCCCTTTGCTTTTCAGATATAACAGTCCACCTTTAGAGATATCACTTGCCAGTGAGCAATACATAACACTCATTGCCAATATATTGACCATTTTTTTAGTGTGAAGATGAGAAATTGAAAATCAGTTTTCCAGAGGAAGATTTATGACTCAATAGTTACTTGGGGTAGAAAAGAGTGTGCCTGGTGGACAGAGCTAAAAAGTTCCTTGTTTAGTTTTAGGCTGACCTGTACATTTGATGCCACCAGTATTCCTGACTGTCCTCTAGGGAAAGAAAACCATTTGAGGTAAAGCACAATTACACTTGATGGCTAAATGAGTTTGCCTTGGGTTCTTGTGGAATCTAATAGTTTTATGACAGATATATAAGCACACATTTTTTCCACAGGACAAATACTGATTTTTCTTTATCAATATAAATGTCTATGTATCAAATACAGGCTAAAATAAAAGAACCTAATGCATAGTTCAGAAAAAGTTATTTAAGATAGGGAATGACATAGAGGAAACAAATCTTTAAAATGTATTATACACACACACACACATAGGTTTTAACAGTGATGTCTGTAATATTTTTACATCATTAAAAATAAAACATACAGAAAAGATTAAAAGAACTTCCTTTCTATTCATCACACACTTGATCTCTTATGACTGATTCTCTTCCTCAACTTTTTAATTCAGCTATCACTATTTAAGGACCAGTGAAATGTGGGTTTAATGAAATATAAAAGTGCTGACTATACTAATATAGACCTTAATGAAACTGAACTTTCTCAGGAGGCAACACTTATCACCCAAAACACAGCATGAACAATGTATACAAATGCATAACCAAATTCACATCAAGTTCATGAGACAACGGTTTAAATTTCAAGTCACCAATCTGGTACTTAAAAATAAATTCATGGGTAGAATCAACAGATTTAAAATTCAATGTATTTTTCTTTCACAGGAAATATCAGATCAAGCCAAAATGCTATTTTATTGCCTGTTGGAAAAGGAATTTTTTTCAAAACATTACCCAAAAAATATAGACGTTATTTAAAAACAATTATAATCAAATGCTTCAATCATAATCTAGATTACACATACATATGTATATCCTTGTTTTTGGAAGAAATAAGGAACTCAGAAAATTAAATCTCTTCTATTTTCTATTCATTATAGGTAATATATCCTTAAACATAGAAATTGTAATGCCACAGTCCTTATTATTTTGCTTTTTAATAAGTAAGATATTCACAGTGAACCAGTAAACTTATCTTTGTCAAGTCATTCTCAACTAATAATATTGAAAACTTTATGATTTGTCATAGTTCAGTTCAGTTCAGTCGCTCAGTCATGTCTAACTCTTTGCAACCCCATGAACCGCAGCATGCCAGGCCTCCTTGTCCATCACCAACTCCTGGAGTCCACCCAAACCCATGTCCATTGAGTTGGTGATGCCATCCAACCATCTCATCCTCTGTCGTCCCCTTCTCCTCCTGCCCTCAATCTTTCCAAGCATCAGGGTCTTTTCAAACGAGTCAGCTCTTCGCATGAGGTGGCCAAAGTATTAGAGTTTCAGCTTCAACATCAGTCCTTCCAGTGAACACCTAGGACTGATCTCCTTTAGAATGGACTGGTTGGATCTCCTTGCAGTCCAAGGGACTCTCAAGAGTCTTCTCCAACACCATAGTTCAAAAGCATCAATTCTTCAGTGCTCAGCTTTCTTTATCAGCTTTCTTTATAGTCCAACTCTCACATCCACACATGACCACTGGAAAAACCATAACCTTGACTAGATGGACCTTTGTTGACAAAGTGACATCTCTGCTTTTTAATATGCTGTCTAGGTTGGTCATAACTTTCCTTCCAAGGAGTAAGTGCCCTTTAATTTCATGGCTGCAGTCACCATCTGCAGTGATTTTGGAGCCCAGAAAAATAAAGTCAGCCACTGTTTCCCCAGTTTCCCCATCTATTTGCCATGAAGTGATGGGACTGGATGCCATGATCTCATGATTTGTCATAAAGTTGTTATAATTACATATTTGCCAGGTAGAGGAACAATTAGCAAAACAGATTATATATATTCAATACATCACACCTTTATTCATTTTGTAGAGAAGGGCTCTGAAAGCATATGAAATTCTGACTCTACCATGTTTTAGTGATTCTTCAACAAATACTGATATTTACTGAGCAACTACTAAGGGTCAGGCACTATTCCAGGCAACAGTGATACAGTCATACACAAAATTGACAAAAATCCTGCAGATTTTTGTGGAACTAACCCTATTAGGGGAGGCATGCTAAACAAATTAAATAAGTAAATTTGAAGCTGGCAAGTGCTATGGAGAGAAATAATGGAAGAAAGGGGAATAAGAAATGTTAAAGAAAGAGGGGGACACAGGGGATTTAATTTAGGAAGTTCAGGGAAAATATCACTGAGTGCCATTTGAGAAAAAAGGACTTAAAGATGTGAGAGGTAGTCGTGTGACTATGTAGGGGGCACATGCCTAGAGGAAAAGGCATGGAGTCTAGGATGGTTTCAGTAGAATGGGAGATGGCAAGAATTGTGGATGAGAAGGCCAAAGAAGGGATGAAGCAGGGAGAGGGAGGTGACTGTGTACGGACTCAGAACACAGCAGGGCCACATTTCACTCCAAGTGTGTGACTAGCCATTGGAGGATTTTCAGCAGCAGTGTGACGGGATCTGGCTTCCATTTTAAGAGGACCCTCTAATAGACAAAGTGAATGCAGGTAAGGCAAGGGCCAAGGTAAGCAGACCAGCTGAAAAGAGTATTTCAACAATCCAGACCAGATATGATGGGGGGACAATGGAGGTGGTGAGAAGTGGCCAGATTCTGGATACAGATTGGGCATGGTGACCTGGCATAATTTTCTGAGCAATAATATAAGGGGTGAGAAAGAGGGAGACTAAGTATTTAGCTAGGGCAACTGAAAGTGTGGAGTTGCTACTTACTGGGCTAGGAAGGATTGAAGATGAATCAGATTTGGGGGTTAGTTGATTCAGTTTTGAACATGTTCAATTTGAATTGACTAGGAATGAGTTAATGAACTGTGTATCCAAGCTTGGAGCTGAGCAGAAAGTTCTAAGCTGGGTGAAACATTTGGGAGGCAGTCAACCTGCAGATGGTATTTGATAATAGGATACTAGATGATGTCATCAGAGAAATGACTGTGGTCTAAGAATTGAGCTCTGGTTACTGTCATCCTTTAATTCTGAATCATATTAAATCGTTAAACATCCACAATGCATACACTGATATGACTATATGTGTATTAATTTTGTGGACTGTGAGTGAAGAATATTTTCCTTTCCCTCAGTTTTACAAGTGTAAAAACTATCAGTACTCAGAAAATTCACTGGCATTTTTCTAGATAGGAAAGTTGTTGCAATGCTTGACTGCGGGAGGCCATGTGTTTCAGAAGTCTTGTCTCTGGAGTTGGGTTTAAAGGGTCCCACTGACCCTCTGCATTATTCACAATAAGCTGTAGAAAGTGCTTAACAACTTGGCATCAGGGAACAGAGCCCTACTGATCAGCAAGCTTTTGCATAAATAACTGAATTCCAGCAGTGAATGTTTTAAAACAAAGCACTGCCTGATCCCTATTGTATTGTGTTTTATAAAATCAAATCATGTTAAAATGTTCCAGCTATGTCATGGTCTACACTCTATGCCCTGTGTCATCTTGCTGACAAAACTCAAACATGAAAGATTACTTTTTAATAAAAGGAGGAAATACACTGAGACTTTAAGGTATTGCAAAGGATTAAGCAGGAATCAATACTAATAATAATCGCTTACTAAAAATGGAACTGCATTAGTTAAATATTAATGGAACAAAAACTTGTTATTGAAGATGCATCATGAATGTTCATGTCAATTTTTATGCACCTGTTTTTCCACAATATCAAGCCATTGTAGATTTAACCATATTATTGATACATATAACAGATAGTCTAGTATACACAGTGTGCTATAGATTCCTATCACATAGTATACTACTGTGGAGTATATCAGCACCTTTGCTTAAATCTCTCCCAATCTAAAACGTATCTGTCCAATACTATCACTCTTCAGTCTACTATTCCATCTCCTCCTTTCTTTCTTCACTGAACTTCCAAATAGATTACTCTACTTTTCTGCTTCCAATGTGCTGTCATCAACCTTTAACTTATGCAATCTTTTTTATGGGAATTATGTCTGGTTCTTAAACATTTTTCAATTATCAGACATCAAACTGTTTTCAACAAACTTCATTTTTTATTGCAACTAACAACTTCCATTTTTAAATTTATGTCCTTAACACATAGATACACACACACAGTTTACTAGGTTCTTATTTATCTCCAAAATCTACCCTATATAAACGTTATATAAATATATGTTACAGAAATATACCATTTTAAAATAGGAAGCTATATGGGGGTTACAATGACATTATTGTTAACAAACAGAGATTGCTTAAAAAATTTCTGTAGACATATATTTGACTATTTGACACCAGTACCATCATAATTTGTGGGTAAATGTAGATGCTATTTGGTAATTAGTTATTTTCTACTCAAATGTGTAGGTCAATAAAACTTACTTTGAAAAATTGGAAATCATATATTAGGTTGACCTTGGAGGGTCTTCTATACTTGCACTTTACAAAGTAACCTATCCAGATAAATAGCTTCATTTTACTGCTTATTAAACTCTCTTCTTTGTTTTTGTAAATTCAAAGGCCAGCAATATGAAGCTGGCCAAATTTTGAAGGCCAAAAATCTCTGAGAAGAAAATACAAAAATGGCAAATTTAATAACAATCTAAACTATGTAAATGCATGCATTACACTTCATAAATGTTTATGTTCTTATATCAGGTGTGTAGCATGAAACTAACTCAAGTGAGTTCATGCATCATTATTTTCGTCTTTATTCTTAAAAAAAAAAAAAAAACTCAAGGTCTTCCTATGATAAAAAGAAAAATGACAGAAAAGAAAAATGTGATGATATTGGAAATAAGCACATTCTGAAAGGCAATTTGTCATTGTTTTATGACATATATTTATCTTCATGTACACAAGAGTACCTAGCATAGCACTTTGCTTATAACAGGTGCTCAATAAATGTTTGCTAAATGTTGACTATATTTAGCCCTGTGACAGAGTCTAAAGTACTGCTCTAGAAATACTTGACACATCAGTAATAGTCTGACCTGCACTAAGCACAACTGATTGCTGTGGGACAGCTCCTTAAGTATCCAACTGTAATTTATTTAAGATAAAAAGTTTAGTGGAAATGAAAAGTCCTCCAAGGAAAAATGAAACACATTTCTAAAACCAATGAAAAAATATATAAAGGCATATGCACAAACATACACACAAACATAAATGACACACACACATTAGAACAATCCGATATGATAGCTCTTATTCCCTTAAAGATTTTCATGATCAACCCATGGAAAAACACTGAGCTCAATCAAATATTACTATAAAATAATTCCCCAAGTATATTCAACCTACTTCACCTTGCATAGCAGCCCTAAGGTTGGCTTGGGATTAATCTCAACCCCAATCCAGAAATGAGCCCTGACTGGTTTAAGTGAATTTTCCTTGCCACAGTGTTTGGCTCAGGGGCATAGAATACAAACCCATATACATGGTTTTCTGCTGGCCACAGTGTAACAACCACAGAGACATTTCCTAACACATTCTAACCAAATGAGGCACCAGGCTTTTGGTATGATTATTGAGAATAAAAGTAGTCCTTTTCCCTTGGACATAAAAAAAAAGAACCATTGGAAATTCTGGTAGTCATCTTGCTATTATAACCAAAGTGTCCTGGAAAAAAATAAACCACTTGATTGAAGAAGTGAAGGAGGATAGATTCAAGAAATCAAAGTAATGGAGCTACAGTGTGATGACAAGTTGTGTTAAATTCTCACCAGAATCCCACCATTCTTCTGGAATTTTCTATGACAAAAGCCAGTAACTCCCGAAGTATAATCACAAGAAATCTCTAATGAAAGAAAAGCTGTTTTATTTCCAATGCAGATGCTTTCTGTATATATGTATGTGTATTAAAATCTGTCTTTTGGGTGAAGGTCAATTGGAAATTGTATTATGTTAGCAAGACAAAGCACTAACATGGCTCTATGTAAAGCAAATGCATTTTAACACAAATATAAAAATTAAAACTCGTATAGTCTAATTCACTGTTGTAATAGGCTAAATGTTCTACAAATATATTTCTAAAAATACTACCTAAAAGTAACTTACTGAGAATCTAGGTGATTATTTATAGTTTAAAACACAAGGACTGTATAAATAGATAAAATGTACCAATGCAATTATTTTTAATGAATTTCAGTATAACTGAGGAAAAATATTAAAACTGTAACAATATTTTTCATTTTCATGGTTCCCTTAATACTTAAAGAGAAACACTTTCTACTAATATACCTGCTAAAGCACCAAATTAGACTTAGTAAGACAGTTTCCAGTTTTAGACATGTGTGTGATAAGGAGAGATGAAATGATAAAAGTTTAACATGAATTATCATCTTTAAAAGAATCACCCATTAATATGAAGGAACATGCACATATACATATTCCATCTAACAATAACTTAGGTACTATTTACCAAAAAAAAAAAAAAAAGTACTTATTATGCCTTGTGTGTTCTTTGGGATATACCAGTGTGGGGGCAAATTTGAATCAATAAGATGACTACTGCCTGAAAATACATTATCTTTCCTTAACTCACTTATGTCACTACCCATGCTAAAATGCAGTAATTTTTCATAGAAGGGGTTAACACGTAAACCTTATGCATTAATTTGCCATTACAGCAACAGAAAACATTCTAAGATACATGGAAACTAGAGTCAGAGAGTGAAGTGTTGAAAGTAACAGATCCTAAAATGCTGAATAGACTGAATTATGTTAGAGACAAGGACCAAGAGTGAGAAGGAACCACCTGTATCAGGGTGATAAGTGTTGCATGGTTAAGAAATCATTGATTAAACAATAACCTATTTTACCCGGAGACACATACTTTTGCATACCAACACTATTAAGGGATGAGAGAGAAACAAAGAAGTTGACATCTACCAGTCTTTTCATACCAAGAAAAAAAAAAAATCTCATGTTAAAGCTCACCTATTTGAAGTACTGAAAAAAAAATTTTTTTTTTTTTTTTTTTAAGAGATCTTTGCTGCCTCTGGCTTAGAACATAAATGGCTTGAGAGGCTGATAATTTTGAGCCTGATGGGACTGGATAAGCCAATTTTTATTTTTATTCCAAATCTAATGAGAGGCAGAAGGGGCATAATTTAAGACATAAATACTTAAAAAAAATCAACCATAGGGCTTCCCTACAGCACTTTTCTGATAAAGCAGATGATCACTCCTATTAGGAAGAAGCCACCCAGTCAAAGAGGAGATGGGCTGGGCCTCCTATCCAAAACTTCTGTTGCAAATTGCTTCAGTCAGGGAATGTGCAAAGCACAGAGACATATTAAGGAAGACAAAAGGGCTCACATTTGAAGACTAGAACTAGATCAGAGGACCTTAGTTACTAGGTTACAGATTTAAAAAGGAAAAAAATACTTAATGTCTAAAACTTGTAAATAAATCTGATTTTACAAAGAAATCCCAAGTCTGACTGAAAAATACCTTGGGTAAACACCAGGACCCCAAAAAACATGCAGAAGACTAAAGTGGTATGCTCCACTGAAACATCATTTTCCCCAAAGTCATTCTCAGAATCTAGAAGACAATTATTAAGCAAGGCTTTTTAATGAACAGAAATAAGAATTGCCAGGAACTTGGACAGTACAGGATATTATAAACACTTGTATTCATTCTATTTGTTTATGCATTTATTTTTAAATGTCAAGATATTCTGTGTTCTTCATTTTTATTTAGGGGTATTGAACCTTTTTTTTTTTTTTTTCATTTAATCATTGCCCAATGGACCATGAAGCCCTGCATCATAGTCTGAGTGAAAGGGACTGCAGATCACCCAAAATTTTCAAATGTAGAATGGGATATCATTGCTGGAACATATTGTACACACACTCTTTTCAAGGATGTTATGTGGGCATTTCCAAAAGTGAATATGTGCTACGGAGACTGCACTGCAACTTAAACACTGGATGTTTAAAAAGGAGGACTGGGACTTCCCTGCTGGCCCAGTGGATAAGAATCCGCCTGCACAGGGGTTTGATCCCTGGTCCAGGAAGATTCTACATGCCTTGAAGCACTAAGCCAGTGTGCCACAATTACTGAGCCCACGCACTGCAACTACCGAAGCCCATGTGCCTAGAACCTGTGTGCTCCACAGCACGAGAAGCCACCGCAATGAGAAGTCAGTGCACCGCAATGAAGAGTGGCCCCTGCTGTCTGCAACCAGAGAAAGCCTGCATGCAGCAATGAAGACCCAGTGCAGTCAAATATAAAATAAATAAAAATTGTAAAGGAAGACTCTAGTAGACACTGTCACTGACTGCTCACTCCATATCCTTTCTCCTACTTCCCCATAGATGGCAGTATGCCTGGAGATTGGGAAAGGATAGAAAGTGAAAGTGAAAGTGAAGTTACTCAGTCCTGTCCGACTCTTAGCGACCCCAGGGACTACAGCCCACCAGGCCCTCCATCCATGGGATTTTCCAGGCAAGAGTACTGGAGTGGGGTGCCATTGCCTTCTCCGTTAACAGTGGGTAGGCATATTATATTTACTTGGAGCTGGTATACTTGGTGACAGCCTTAGTGCCCTCAGACACGGCGTGCTTGGCCAGCTCCCCAGGTAGCAACAGGCGCAGGGCGGTCTGAATCTCCCTGGATGTGATAGTCAAGCGCTTGTTGTAATGCGCCAGGCGCGCTGCCTCGCCAGCGATGCGCTCGAAAATGTCGTTGACGAAGGACTTCATGATTCCCATGGCCTTGGATGAGATGCCGGTGTCCGGATGGACTTGCTTCAGCACCTTGTACACGTACACGGAGTAGCTCTCCTTGCGGCTGCGCTTGCGCTTCTTGCCATCACAGGATAGATAGAGCTCACCCTCAAATCCATATGTAAATTTGGGATTCATGCAAAACAGTGTGGATAATACTATCCCCTTTGCAACACTGATATGCTCAGTGCAGTCACAGACATGATCTAGGAGGTTCCAATCAGAGAGAAACTCACACTTTTTGTCTATTATTTGGGGAAAGATACACTATTAACTCCTGGCTGTGAACCAGGAAACAAGCGTTTCCAAGAGTTGCTGAAGAAAGCCAGTCTGTATCAATCTGACAAGCTGTGAAGGTAGAATTGAAGAGAAACAGAGACCTAGCCCTGACTCCAGTGATGAAACTCTGTATTAAACCCTTGAGCAAACTTGAACTTATTATTTACCAAGTCAATACATTTTTATGTAGCTTAAGTAGGTTTGAAACTGAGAGCATCCTAAATAACACAGGATATAATACACTTTAATGTTCTTCATCATCTTAATAAATCTTTAAATAATCAACAATCATTTTAATATGTACTCATAGCATCTTCAGTGCCAAATGTTCTGATTTCAAATTCAATGTTCAATTGCTAAGTTCACCAAATCTAGTTAATTGCTGTTACTCAAAAAGCATTATCATTACTGCCACTGATGTTATTATCAATAAAATGAAGACAATTTGAATTGGTTCACTTATTCATCAAATGGAAGTTTTTAGAAAGGGTGTACTATCTTATTACAATCAGGATGCCAAGTGGGAATTTAATGCACCATATTTTTCTACAAGCTGGCTATAAATTAGAATCTTGAAAACAACTCTCTCTCTTTCTCTTTGACTGTCTCTTTTACCTCCCCTCTGTTTCTATGGTGATTGCATACATGAAATTAAAAGACGCTTACTCCTTGGAAGGAAAGTTATGACCAACCTAGATAGCATATTCAAAAGCAGAGACATTACTTTGCCAACAAAGGTCTGTCTAGTCAAGGCTATGGTTTTTCCAGTAGTCATATATGGATGTGAGAGTTGGACTGTGAAGAAAGCTGAGCGCCGAAGAATTGATTCTTTTGAACTGTGGTGTTGGAGAAGACTCTTAAGAGTCCCTTGGACTGCAAGGAGATCCAACCAGTCCATTCTAGAGGAGATCAGTCCTGGGTGTTCTTTGGAAGGAATGATGCTAAAACTGAAACTCCAGGACTTTGGCCACCTCATGCGAAGAGCTGACTCATTGGAAAAGACTCTGATGCTGGAGGGATTGGGGGCGGGAGGAAAAGGGGAAGACAGAGGATGAGATGGCTGGATGGCATCACTGACTCAATGGACATGAGTTTGAGTGAACTCCGGGAGTTGGTGATGGACAGGGAGGCCTGGCGTGCTGCGATTCATGGGGTTGCAAAGAGTCGGACACGACTGAGCGACTGAACTGAACTGAACTGTTTCTATCTCTCTGTTTCTCTCTCTCAACTAAACTAAGGGTGATATAATCTGAATCTCTTTCTAAGAAAAAAAGATTACTCAAATCAACAGTTGATAGATGTCACATCAATTATTCTTCACCATTACCAGTTACCTAGCCTTCACCCTTAGTTTGTCTATCTTGCCTCTCTATTTTCAGGTTGCCTGATTTGCAGTTTCTGCCACTAAATTGTGTATACATTCATTCACTTTTAGTAAATGACAAAGAATCTGTGTGTGTGCATACAAAAAATGTAAAGTCTGTTCACTAACTATAGCTCTGATTTGTGTCACTGGGTTTCCCTCGTGGCTTAGACAGTAAAGCATCTGCCTGCAATGCAAGACATCTGGGTTTGATCCCTGGGTCAAGAAGATCCCCTGGAGGAATGAATGGCAACCCATTCTAGTATTCCTGTCTCAAGAATTCCACGGACAGAGGAGCCTAGGGGGCTACAGTCCATAGGGTCATGGCTGAGCAACTAACACTCACACACATACATACAGCATAGGGGATAACAGGATAAATTATGAAGTCAGACACTGAGTGTTCAAATCCTCGTTCAACCACTTTTTATCTGCATGACTGAACAGATACTTTAACTAGTCTGTATCAGTTTCCTTATGTACAAGATGAATATAATAATACAATCTTCTTCATGGGGTTGTTATGAATACTGGGTTAATATATGAGAAGGTTTAAGAGTAATGCTTGGTACGTGAAAGTGAAAGTCACTCAGTCGTGTCCGACTCTGTGTCCGACTCTTTGTGACCCAATCAACTATACAGTCCATGGGTTTCTCCAGCCCAGAATACTGGATGGGTAGCCTTTCCCTTCTCCAGGGGATCTTCCCGACCCAGGGATCAAATGCAGGTCTCCCACATTGCAGGCAGATTCTTTACCAGCTGAGCCACATTGTTTAAAGAGCATTATCAATTTTTGTATTTTTATTCATCACTAAAAACATTATCTAAGAACACTAAGATCAACACTTGGGAATGCTCTTAGGCTAATACAATGGTTAAAAGCCTAGGAATTAAAAATGGTGTTGTGTCCCATCTTTCTGACTGTGGTGATTTGGTTAAATTATTCAACATGTTAATTTGTAGAATTACATTCCATCTCCTATCTCACGAGTTCACTGGGGGATAAAACGACAGATAGCATATAAAAGGGATGTATGAGCATTACAAAATGTGGGGAATTATTTTTATACAGAAGGAGATTATATATTCCTCAGCTGAATCAACAGAATTCCTTTCACTGCTTATTCTGGGAATGGCTCAACTCACATGGCATCGGTTTCTTTCCTTCCATGAATGCATAATTTTAGTTGAAACATAAATCCTTTTTCATGCTTCTCAATCTACTAGATTTTAGATATGGATAACAAAACATGAAACAATTATCTGATGAACCGTAGGAAGGAAAATTTTGCCTGGCTTCCCAAGTCCTTAGCATATCACCATATTTTATCTTTGGCAGGGGTTCTTTACTATTTGGAGACAATGAAGTCCTCTAATACATGATGGATCCTGTGGATCCTTTATCCCTACAACCAACTATACATGCCTACAAAACATTTTGAACATTATGCTAATTAGGTAATAGATACTTTTACTCACATTTAATAAACTCTTAGGGTTTACAGACTTTAATAGTTATATCCTTTTAACTTCAATAGTATGCACTGACCTACCATTCTGGGGTCAGTTAAAATTCTATATTCTTCAACAGTCAGTAATGTTAACCAACTCCTTTACAAAATCTCTTTAACAACACAATCACACATGTACTGGCCTATAATATCATCTGGTTATATTTCTAAATGTGGAACTTTATTATATACATAGTATACTATTTATCATTTTGCTAGTATTTATAGACTGAAGTGAAAGTGAAGTCACTCAGTCATGTCTAACTCTTTGCAACTCCATGGTATGTAGCCTGCCATAAATGGGATTTTCCAGTCAAAAATACTTTAATGGGTTGCCATTTCCTTCTCCAGGGTATATTCCCAACCCAGGGATTGAACCTGGGTGTCCTGCATTGCAGGCAGATGCATTACCATCTGAGCCACCAGGGAATTAAAATACAATTTATTGTTTTCAGTTTTGTTTATTGAAATGAGATTTTTTAAAAGAGACTTGAGATTTTATGTCACTAATTCTTTTCTTTTCATGCTTTTCATTTATTGAAAGTTGAAAGTACACGTGAGAGGATTTTTTAGCATTAAAAATAAAATCTATTTGCATGTATATTTAAAATACAGAAATTCATTGAAGAGAACAAGAAAATGTGAGGAATTCAAAGATTTAAAACCTTCCTATAAGAATCACTGTAGAACAATTTACAAACATGCAAATAGATTTTATTCTTTCAAAATGAGTCATAAGCTTATCCCACCTACATTTTTCACATATATTGTAAACATTTCCCTATGTCATTAAATATTCTTTTATAATTTTTTTCTTAGTGGCTCTATGGTAGTATATCATTTGGAGGTATAATAACTCATTTAAAGAAACTAATAGAGATTATTCAACAATGCAAATTTTTATAAGCACATCAAATCCTTAGAAAAGTAAATATAAAAGACTTAAGGGGACCTCCCTGGTGGTCCAGTGGTTAAGAATCCACCTGCCAATATAAGGGGTATGGGTTCAATCCCTGGTCCAGGAAGATCCTACAGGCAGCAGGGCAACTAAGCCCATGCAAGTAAGCCACAACTTCTGAGCCCACACTTTATAGCCCACAAGCTACAACTACTGAAGCCTGTAAACTTTAGAGTCTGTACTCCACAGCAAGAGAAGCCACCACAATGAGAAGCCCACATACTGCAATCAGAGAGTAGGCCCGCTAACTGCAACCAGAGAAAGCCCACATGCAGCAACGAAGACACAGAGCAGCCAAAAAAAATAAATAAATATGTTTTTTAAAAATACCTAAGGAATTAATCAGTAAACTATCTTTCTTTCCATATGTCTCATTTGAATGTTATTCAGTAACTTCATAATTAAAATTGAAACAAAAGAATTATATAAGCATGAGGTATTTGCTTCTATCTCTTAAAATTTAAAATACTCCATTAAAAGTAATGGATGCCAATAACTACAGAGAAAAGAAAGATCCATCTTTATGAAAACTTATTATAAAAATCCTTCCATGTACAATAAAAAGTAATATCTACCATAATTATTCTGTGATCATATGTATACCTATTAGCTCAATGACTTTGTTATTTTTATGAGGCAAAAACTATTCTTAAGACTCTTTTTAAAATGAGTAAAATTGTGATAATATATCCTGATTCACAGGATCAGTAAGTAGCAGAACCAGACTGAGAAGACAAAGTCAGTCAGACTGATTAGAGTGTGTGTTTGTGTGTGTGTGTGCACACATGCACATGCATTTATGACATTTTAATTACATGAAATTAAAGGGCAGCTGCCTAAACCAATATGACTACATGCTCAACTCAGGGGAGAGATGTTTTCCCCCATTTAATGAAAACAAACATTAACATGTAATCTCTGCCCCTTCCTTTCTCCTTCCTTCTCTCAAACTATAGTTACAGTAACTTTCCCTAACGCATGACCAAAAATAATCTGAGCTTTCTACTTTGTCATTTGTGAAAAAGAGAAAATTAGACCAGTCAATAAAAAAATCATTTACTTTGTCATTTCTGTGAAGAATTCTAGTAAGTAAATGGGTAACTTCTCTTAACTCCACTGCCTACCTTGTAAATATAACATTATTTTTTTAAGTTTTAATATACTAATCAATCTATTATAAATTTTTTTTAATAAAATAAATATTAAAGATAAAATCAAGGACCATGAGGCAATTTCTAGAAATGAAATCACCACAGAAAAATTTAGCACACTAAGAAAATATATAACTCTTAAAGACATCATATAAGAAATGAATCACCAGTCCAGGTTTGATGCAGGATACAGGATGCTTAGGGCTGGTGCACTGGGATGACTCAGAGGGATGGTATGGGGAGGGAGGTGGGAAGGGGGTTCAGGTTGGAGAACACGTGTACACCCATGACAGATTCATGTTGATGTATGGCAAAACCAATACAATATTTTAAAGTAATTAGCCTCTAATTAAAATAAATAAATTTAAATTTAAAAATTAATAAATTAAGATATTTTTACTGTAAAGAAAAAAAAGACATTAGAAAAAAAAAGAATGTTACAAAAATTTTTTAAAATATATGGTTCTTACAAAGATATGACAGTGACAAATAGTCTGAGGGATTAATACTGATATGCTAAGAGAGGTTGGTCAGTAATTAGTCTAACGTCACAATGAAACCTTTTACATTTGTACAGTTATATGCTTCATGGAACTGTGTGGTTAGACCTATTACACAGGAGATCTTCTTTCAGTTCAGCTCAGTTCAGTTCAGTCGCTCAGTCGTGTCCAACTCTTTGCGACCCCATGAATCGCAGCACGCCAGGCCTCCCTGTCCATCACCAACTCCCGGAGTTCACTCAGACTCACGTCCATAGGGTCGGTAATGCCATCCAACCATCTCATCCTCTGTCGTCCCCTTCTCTTCCTGCCCCCAATCCCTCCCAGCATCAGAGTCTTTTCCAATGAGTCAACTCTTCGCATGAGGTGGCCAGAGTATGGGAGTTTCAGCTTTAGCATCATACCTTCCAAAGAAATCCCAGGGCTGATCTCCTTCAGAATGGACTGGTTGGATCTCCTTGCAGTCCAAGGGACTTTCAAGAGTCTTCAACACCACAGTTCAAAAGCATCAATTCTTCGGCACTCAGCTTTCTTCACAGTCCAACTCTCATAGGAGATTTTCTTTAGGCTAACTCATTCTTGAAATTTACTGATTCTATAATACATATTTCAGATTTAGAAAAATACAGCACATGAAGGATATAAGCATCTGAATGCAGAGTTCCAAAGAACAGCAAGAAGAGATAAGAAAGCCTCCCTCAGCGATCAATGCAAAGAAATAGAGGAAAACAACAGAATGGGAAAGACTAGAGATCTCTTCAAGAAAATTAGAGATACCAAGGGAACATTTCATGCAGAGATGGGCTCGATAAAGGACAGAAATAGTATGGACCTAACAGTAGCAGAAGATGTTAAGAAGAGGTGGCAAGAATACACAGAAGAACTGTACAAAAAAAGATCTTCATGACCAAGATAATCACAATGATGTGATCAATCGCCTAGAGCCAGACATCCTGGAATATGAAGTCAAGTGGGCCTTAGAAAGCATCACAATAAACAAAGCTAGTGGAGGTGATGGAATTCCAGTTGAGCTATTTCAAATCCTGAAAGATGATGCTGTGAAAGTGCTGCACTCAATATGCCAGCAAATTTGGAAAACTCAGCAGTGGCCAGAGGACTGGAAAAGGTCAGTTTTCATTCCAATCCCCAAGAAAGGCAATGCCAAAGAATGCTCAAACTACCACACAATTGCACTCATCTCAGACGCTAGTAAAGTAATGCTCAAAATTCTCCAAGCCAGGCTTCAGTAATATGTGAACCGTGAACTTCGTGATGTTCATGCTGGCTTTAAAAAAGGTAGAGGAACCAGAGATCAAATTGCCAACATCTGCTGGATCATGGAAAAAGCAAGAGAGTTCCAGAAAAAACATCTATTTCTGCTTTATTGACTATGCCAAAGCCTTTGACTGTGTGCATCACAATCAACTGTGGAGAATTCTTCAAGAGATGGGAATACCAGACCACCTGACCTGCCTCATAAGAAACCCATATGCAGGTCAGGAAGCAACAGTTAAAACTGGACATGGAACAACAGACTGGTTCCAAATAGGAAAAAGGAGTACGTCAAGGCTGTATATTGTCACCTTGCTTGTTTAACTTATATGCAGAGTACATCATGAGAAATGCTGGCCTGGAAGAAGCACAAGCTGGAATCAAGATTGCTGGGAGAAATATCAATAACTTCAGATATGCAGATGATACCACCGTTATGGCAGAAAGTGAAGAGGAACTAAAAAGCCTCTTGATGAAAGTGAAAGTGGAGAGTGAAAAAGTTGGCTTAAAGCTCAACATTCAGAAAACGAAGATCATGGCATCTGGTCTCATCACTTCATGGCAGATAGATGGGGAAACAGTGGAAACAGCATCAGACTTTATTTTGGGGGGCTCCAAAATCACTGCAGATGGTGACTGCAGCCATGAAATTAAAAGACGCTTACTCCTTGGAAGGAAAGTTATGACCAGCCTATTTAGCATATTCAAAAGCAGAGACATTACTTTACCAACAAAGGTCTGTCTAGTCAAAGCCATGGTTTTTCCAGTAGTCACGTATGGATGTGAGAGTTGGACTGTGAAGAAAGCTGAGTACCGAAGAATTGATGCTTCTGAACTGTGGTGTTGGAGAAGACTCTTGAGAGTCACTTGTACTGCAAGGAGATCCAACCAGTCCATCTTAAAGGAGATCAGCCCTGGGTGTTCTTTGGAAGGAATGATGCTAAAGCTGAAACTCCAGTACTTTGGCCACTTCATGAGAAGAGTTGACTCATTGGAAAAAACTTTGATGCTGGGAGGGATTGGGGGCAGGAGGAGAAGGGGATGACAGAGGATGAGATGGCTGGATGCCATCACTGACTCGATGGACGTGAGTCTGAGTGAACTCCGGGAGTTGGTGATGCACAGGGAGGCCTGGCGTGCTGCGATTCATGGGGTCGCAAAGAGTCGGACACGAGTGAGTGACTGAACTGAACTGAGTGAGGCAACTGGAAAGATTATGGTCAAAGGTTACAAACTTGAAGTTAGAAAATGACCAGGTGTTGCAGATATCACCACAGAAGAAATAATTATGTGATGTGAAAGAGATTTAGCTAACACTAGGGGATAATCATAATACAATATATAAATGTATCAAACCAACATGTTGTGCATCTTGAACTTAAACACAATTATATGTCAATTATAGCTCAATTAACTTTTTGTTTTGTATTGGAGTATAGCTGATTAACAAACAATGATTGTGACAGTTTCCAGTAAACAGCGAAAGGACTCAGCCATACATATACATAATTCTTCCCCAAATGCCCCTCCCATCCAGGCTGCAACATAACATTGAGCCGAGTTCCATGTAAAAGAAAAAGAAAATGGAATTAAGACTATTTCCATGCACAGTGTATGTGTTTTTAAACTTTTTAAAAAAATATTGTTCAATTTTTAATAAAAGGTTAAAAACACATACACAGTATATGAAAATTGTCTTAACTCTGTTTTTTCTCTCTTGTTAAATGAACGAATAAAAGCAGCAATTTCATCTTCAAATGGTCTTAAACTCTATAGAAAAGGATTCTTGGGAATTAAATGTAATTCAAACACACGAAGGCATTTTAATAGCAGGCAGTCAGAGAAAGTGGAAAGTCAATGCAGATTTCTAAAGATGGGGGTGACACCTTTCATGAAAATAAAAGTACTATTTTTTTTGTTCCTTTTGTTGTCAGATAAATTTAAGAGGACAGTAAGAAGAAAATAAACGTTATAATAGTCAAAGTAAGAACGTGAGATTTTAAAATTCCTGAAAAAAAATCTATCATTTTTCTTTCACCCTCGTCCCATGGCAAAGTGAAAGTGAAGTCACTCAGTTGTGTCCGACTCTGTGCGACCCCACAGACGGCCTCCCACCAAGCTCCCCCTTCCCTGGGATTCTCCAGGCAAGAATACTGGAGTGGGTTGCCATTTCCTTCTCCAATGCATGAAAGTGAAAAGTGAAAGTGGTCGCTCAGTCGTGCCCAACTCTTAGCGACCTCATGGACTGCAGCCTACCAGGCTCCTCCGTCCATGGGATTTTCCAGGCAAAAGTAGTGGAGTGGGGTGCCATTGCCTTCTCTGCTTCCCACGGCAAACTGGATCTGAAATTGCCCCCCACCAAATGTTTGTTAAATCATGAATGTTCATTTCTTTCTGCCTTTTTGTACTCCTAAAAAGGTAGCTATAGTATTTCGTATGATTCACACATAAAACCATAAAATTTAAGTTGCTAAACTTCATAGAATTTCAAATAATTCCATGTTAGTGAAATAGTAGATGAAACATAAGACAGGCCCTCCTTCCTCTCAGCAGTGACAGAGTCGTAAGTAGGTGACCTGACTATTAATGACTCTTGGCATTGCATTCCCAACACTCTGATACCAGATGCATCCTGACACACGTGCTCTATAGTAAGAACATCAAAAAGGACACGATACATATCGAGATAGAATGGCTTTATGGCTATGCCAGAAAAACTGTCTTTACCTCTGGGGATGCATTTTGACCTTTGGCTTAAGTAAGGGTAGTGGGATTGAAGGTGTGCTTTTTAAGATCCCAAACTCGTGTGATGATTTCCAGGGTCAGTTTCTTTACTGATCCTTGGCAACTGGCCTAACCAATTTGACATGGCAGGCTTTAAAGACACTCCCCTGAGAACTTCTCTTTGAGCTCTGCCAAAGCTGATTTCCTCACTCAGGTCATTCCAAGCTTCAGCTCTGAATGGCTCTTGGACTTCCATGGCTCGTCAGTTTTGGATGTTTGTTGTACTCTTTCTCCCTTGCCCTCATCACATCACTTGCCTTTGAATAAAAGTCTTGTCTGAGCATACTCTGTAGAGTCTGGTAAATTTTTTTCAAGTATCTGAATTGGGGAAAACTTTTTAAAACACTTCCTAGCCATAATGAATCCCAGTGGCCAGGACTTTTATGTATTTTCACATAGATTTTTTTTTTTTTCTATTTTATCCTGTACTCTGGGAAAATTAAGGTATAACCTAATGTTCATTAAATATGCCTGTTTCACTTGAATAATCGCTATGATAGATCACAAACTAATTAACCATTTGGGAAAAAAAATAATACATTTAGCTTCAACCTTATCTATCATTCTTTTATTAGAAAAATCTTTCTCCCATGCTAACACACTAAATAGATTTCTCCTCTGACACAGGAAAATACCTTTCTGATTTTTGAATGGATTTTAATTTGTATAAGAAAATCAAAATGATTCTGCTCCAGGAGAAAATGCTGTATTTTGGAAATTCCAGGAATTATATACACCTAACTTTTCTATCCATAATATTAAAAGGAGCTCATTTCTTCAAGTCTTATGGAGTTTATTTTTCCTCTTATTTTAGGGATACTTTAACATTTAAAAATATCACTAAGAAGTTATAATAGAACTGAAATTGATATTTCAAATGTTAGTTTTGTTAAAGGTCTGAACTTCTTCTCTAACTGAAAAAAAATTGCTCTCGCAAATAATCCTTCAGTCAGTGAATTGAGTAAGTTTCACCAAAGCAAAGGCTTTTTGTCTATAAATGACTTAATCTACTTTGGGGCACTATTAAAATGTCCTTTTATGAAAAGGTGAGAAACCACCATAGATTTCCTAGACTTAAACTTAGAATGGGACTCCTTTCACTTAAACTTAGGTATTACATCTCAAATTATTAAAGTAAAATATATTAACGGATCATATGCATGTGTGTTAAGTCACTTCAGTCATATCTGACTCTTTGCAACCCTAGGGACTATAGCCCGCCAGACTCCTCTGTCCATGGGATTCTCCAAGAAAGAATACTGAAGTGTTATTCTCTCAAATCAGTCCACCCTTTCCTTCTTCCACTCAATCCAAAAGTCTGTTCTTTGTGTCTCCTTTGCTTTGAGAGAACAGCATTGACATATATTCATTACCATATGTAAAATAGATAACCAGTGCAAGTTTAATGTATGACGCAGGGCACCCAAAGCCGGTGCTCTGTGACAACCTGGAGGGATGCAGTGGGGAGTGAGTTGGGAGGGGTTTCAGGACGGAAGGGACACATGCATATCTATGGCTGATTCATACTGATGTATGGCAAAAACCATAATAGTGTAAAATAATTATCCTCCAATTAAAATAAAATTAAAAAAAAAAGAATACTGGAGTGGGTTGTCATTTCTCCTCCAGGGGATCTTTTGGACCCAGGGATCAAACTGGTGTCTCTTATGTCTCCTGCAATGGCAGGTGCGTTCTTTACCACCAGTGCCATCTGGGAAGCCCAAGTGATCATATACTTGCTATTAAAAATTTTGTTAAAACTTCACACAAGCCAATGATGTGACATTTTCAAAATGCATTAGAAATTTCATTTTGAACCTAAACATTATGGTCACAACCCAGTCCCTGCCATCACATACACACACATGCACACAAGCACACACACACATATACACATATAGCTGTAGACGTTGTTGACAACAGGCTATTCAAAAGTCTCATAACTGAGGGGAGTCATTTCTAAGTTCATTATCTGCTTATCTACTTACAGTGTCTCCTCAGAGCTTACTTAGTTCTTAGTTACATTCTACATCACTTTTCACCAATTCCTTCTCTACATCTTTTCCACCATCAATCAATAAATGGTAATTTTGCTCTCTACTTGTTCTTATTACTATTGAAGTAATAAAGCTTCTTAGGGCAGCACAGATCCCAGAGCTATCCATTTCTTTCATCTATTGAATGCAGGCTTACCCCCTTGGCTGTAGTAATGTTGTTTATTAAAGTCAGGTTCCACTTAAAATAGTTTCTTTCTTCCCATCACTCATCTAACCCTAAGAAGTCCTTTTTAAGATGAATTTACTCTATCAAAACAGGCCCAAGTACCTTTCCAGGGACCCCTGAAGGGTGGCTGGATAAATTAGAGATTCTCACACCCCATCCAACAGGCTTGTGACGTACCTCATGAACCTTTAGTTTCATCCCCCTCCCCAATCCTTGATGTTACTTTAGAAAACCAATGACATGTTGGAAATGTCATCTAACCTGCTATGTCCTTTTTCTTTTATATGTAGATATTCTGTTCAAGTATGGTGGATGGAATTCATAATTCACAGTAAAAAAGGAAAAAGATGCAAACCTCTGTCACTGCAGGGTTCAGACTGTAGGATATAGGTCTAAAAGCAGGAATAATTTAGTGATATTAGGGTCCTGAGAGTGGCACTAACACATTATACCTGGAGAGCTGCTCCCCTACAGTAATGACATTCCCTCAATTCTGTCCTAGAATATGGAATATAATAGAATGATCGTTCACATAAAAATAATATACTATCCTCTCAATCATTCATTTATTGCATCAATATGTTTTAAGGACCTACTAGGTGTTCTAGGCATTGTGTCTCTTCTATCTTGGAGTTTCCACTCATTAGGGGAAAAAAACCTATACATGAATATATAGCATTTTTTTGATAGTAATACATGCTACCAGGAAAAAAAAATAAAAGTATCAAAAGAGGAAAGGAGTGATTTTGATGGTCTGTTAAACAGAGTAGTCAGAAAAGTCCTCACTGACGCCTGAATAAGGGTAGGAAGCAAGTCATGTAAGTAATTGGCAAAGAGCCTTCCAGGAAGAGAGAAACATGTCTGTAAAATCACTGAGTTGAAAGCATGGTCTGTACATTAGAAGCAAAGCTAGAGGCACATGAACAGATGTTCAATGACACTAATCATTAAAGAAATGCAAATCAAAACTGCAATGAGTTATTACCTCACTCTGGTCAGAATGGTCATTATCAAAAAATCTGCAAACAATAAATGCTTCAGAGGATGTGAAGAAAAGGGAACCCACCTACACTGTTGGTAGGAATGTAAATTGATAAAACCACTAAGGATATCAATATGGAGGTTCCTTATAAAACTAAAAGTAGAACTCCCATATGACCCAGCAATCCCACTTCTGGGCATATACCCAGAGAAAACCATAATTACAAAAGATACATGCACCCTAGATTCATTGCAGCACTATTTATAATAGGCAGAGCATGGAAGCAACCTAAATGTACATCAACAGAAGAACGGATAAAGAAGATGTGGCAGACATATACAATGGAATATTACTCAGCTATAAGAAAGGAAAGAAATTGTGTCATTTGTAGAGACACAGATGGATCTAGAAACTGTTATACAGAGTGAAGTAAGTCAGTAAGAGAAAAACAAACATCATATGTTAACACATATCATATATTAACACATATATGTGCAGTCTAGAAAAATGGTACTGATAAATCTATCTGAAGGGCAGGAATAGAGACCCAGACACAGAGAACAAACATGGATGCCAAGTGGGGAGAAGGGCTTGGGATGAACTGTGAGACTGAGACTGAAATTGACATATATACACTACTGTATATAAACTAGATAACTAATGAGAACCTACTGTATAGCACAGGGAACTCTCCTCAATGTTCTGTGGTGACAAAGAGGGGATATATGTATATATGTGGCTGATTAACTTAGCTGTTCAGCAGAATCTAACACAACAGTATTAAACAACCAAACTCAAATTAAAAAAGAAGAAGCAAAACTAGCAGGCCAGTGCATCTGGAGCTGAGTTACAAGGAGAGAGGTAGGAAAAAAGGTAGGCTATGTAGGGAACAGATCGTGTGGGGATTTTGTATTTTCTTCTGCATGTAAAGCAAAGTTACTCCAGGATGACAGCTACTCCAAACATCATCTCTACTTACTCAATTTGTAAATTCCTTAAGGGCAACAATGTAGCTATATATGTACTCTATGCTTGGTCCATTGTCACTCATTTCTGAATAATAACCACTGTTCAATAAGAATCATAAATTAGGATCATGGATTTCAGGCTTACCACAAAGCCAAAAATCATCTTGAACAGCTATACAGTTCCTGCACATGAATGAACCATGTGTCCAATGACTGATTTGCTTTTAAGCCAGTCTCATAATCTGGTCGGTGCTTAAACACTTCATTCAACAGAGAGCTTGTCATCCTCCAAAACATTTTATTAAAACTTTGGGTATTTCTATTAGACAGTTAAGTACTAGTTAAAAATCATGCATGTGCTCCAATGATTTTTAGCCATTAAATGACTATGTTTTTAGTTTCATAAATTAATGTTTTGTATTTGAAGAATTAACATCACTAAACCAATTTCTCGAAGGTATGGCTATGTTTTTATTACCTATTTAATTATTTCTTTTGATGTTTGTGAAAATCATTGCATAGATCTTGTAGCAGTCATAAATACTGCTCATACTAGCTTCCAGCTTTCTACATTTGAGACATGTAATATGAATATACTTCCAAGTGTTCTCTAAGTGGGTAATGCCATGTAACTGATATTAGCCAAAGAGTTGTGAGCTGAGGTAACACATGTTACTTCATGTTCAAATACTTAATTGCTAGCCAAAGAAATTTCAGAACACTCTTTCCCTTTCCACAGTGACTGGAAATATTTGTGATGGTGGCTGTTGAATCAGGCTGGGTCACTGAGTGACCACAATGAATAGAGTCCTCTTATTGACCCACAGTGTACATACTATTTGAGAAAGAGTTCTAAAGAATAGCAAGGAGAGATGAGAATGCCCTCCTCAGTGATCAATGCAAAGAAACAGAGGAAAACAGTAGAATGGGAAAGACTAGAGATCTCTTCAAGAAAAGTAGAGATACGAAGGGAACATTTCATGCAAAGATGGGCACAATAAAGGACAGAAATGGTATGGACCTAACGGAAGCAGAAGATATTCAGAAGAGGTGGCAAGAATACACAGAAGAACTATACAAAAAAAGATCTTCAGGACCCAGATAACAATGACGGTGTGATCACTCACCTAGAGCCAGACATCCTGGAATGCAAAGTCAAGTGGCCCTTAGGAAGCAACACTACGAACAAAGCTTGTGGAGGTGATAGAATTCCAGAAGAACTATTTCAAATCCTAAAAGATGATGCTGTGAAAGTGCTGCACTCAATATGCCAGCAAACTTGGAAAACTCAGCAGTGGCCACAGGACTGGAAAAGGTCAGTTTTCATTCCAATCCCAAAGAAATGCAATGTCAAAGATGTTCGTACTACCACATAATTGCACTCATTCCACACGCTAGCAAAGTAATGCTCAAAATTCTCCAAGCCAGTCTTCAACAGTACATGAACCATGAACTTCCAGATGTTCAAGCTGGATTTATAAAAGACAAAGGAACCAGAGATCAAATTGCCAACATCTGTTGGATCATCAAAAAAGCAGGAGAGTTCCAGAAAAACAACTACTTCTGCTTTACTGACTACGCCAAAGACTTTGACTATGTGGATCACAACAAATTGTTGAAAATTCTTAAAGAGATGGGAATACTGGACCACCTGACCTGCCTCCTGAGAAATACGTATGTAGGTCAAGAAGCAACAGTTACAACTGGACATGGAACAACAGACTGGTTCCAAATAGGGAAAGGAATACATCAAGGTAGTATATTGTCACGCTGCTTATTAAAATTATATGCAGAGTACATCATGTGAAATGCCAAACTGGATGAAGCACATGCTGGAATCAAGATTGCTGGGAGAAATATAAATAACCTCAGACATGCAGATGACACCACCCTTATGACAGAAAGCGAAGAAGAACTAAAGAGCCTCTTGATGAAAAGTGAAAGAGAGGAGTGAAAAAACTGACTTAACATTTAGAAACCTAAGTTCATGGCATCCAGTGCCATCACTTCATGGCAAGTAGATAGGGAAACAATGGAAACAGTGACAGACTTCATTTTGGGGGGGCTCCAAAATCACTGCAGATGGTGACTGCAACCATGAAATTAGAAACACTTGCTCTTTGGAAGAAAAGCTATGACCAACCTAGACAGCATATTAAAAAACAAAGACATGACTTTGCCAACAAAGGTCTGTCTAGTCAAAGCTATGTTTTTTCCAGTAGTTGTGTATGGATATGAAAGCTGGACTATAAAGAAAGCTGAGTGCTGAAGAACTGATTCTTTTGAACTGTGGTGTTGGATAAGACTCTTGAGAGTCCCTTGGACTGCAAGTAGATCCAACCAGTCAACCCTAAAGGAAATCAGTCCTGAATATTCACTGGAAGGACTGATGCTGAAACTCCAATACTTTGGCCACCTGATGTGAAGAATTGGCTGATTGGAAAAGACCCTGATGCTGGGAAAGACTGAAGCCAGGAGGAGAAGGGGATGGCAGAGGATTAGATGGTTGGATGGCATCAGTGACTTGATGGACACGAGTTTGAATAAGTTCCAGGAGTTGAGGATGGACAGGGAAGTCTGACGTGCTGCAGTCCATGGGGTCACAGAGTCCAACACGACTGAGTGACTGAACTGAACTGAAGTTGTTTCAAGGTACTATGATCTGGTAACTTGATCTAAAATAACTAATAGAGATTACATTTAAAATATATCAAGTAGCTGCTAAGACATTTCAACAGCAGTCCTTGGCCAACATGTCATGATACATTAGTCCATCTCCAAACTAGAATCAGGTTATCCTAATAAGCAGCTTTAGTGGTTCCCAGTACATAGCAATTACCCAGTAACTGTTCACTGAATGAAGGAATGAATGTAACTATTCATCAACTATTCCCTGGTTGCTCAGCTAGTAAAGAATCCACCTGTAATACAGGAGACCCCGGTTCAATTCCTGGGTTGGGAAGATCTCCTGGAGAAGGGATAGGCTACCCAACCCATTATCCTTGGGCTTCCATGGTGGCTCAGATGGTAAAGAACCTGCCTATAATGCGGCAGACCTGGGTTCGATGCTGGGGTTGTGAAGATCCCCTGGAGGAGGGCATGGCAACCCATCCCAGTGTTCTTGCCTGGAGAATCCCATGGACAGAGGAGCCTGGTGGGCGTGGGGACTGCCTACCAATGCACGAGACACAAGAGATGAGGGTTCAATCCCTGGGTCAGGAAGATCCCCTGGAAAAGGAAATGGCAACCCACTCCAGTATTCTTTCTGGGGAATTCCATGCAGAGAGGAGCCTGCTGAGCTACAGTCCATGGCATCAAAAAGAGTCAGATGTGACTTAGGGACTAAACAACAAATGTATAGTTGTATATGTATAATCATGCACATACATATACACACTATTTGCAACTTTCTCTTTTACCTAATCATAGACCAGGGCTATCTTTACACCATGGCAATAAATATACTGCTACAGCATGGATTTTATAAGTTTCCTAATACTGTATTAAATATATTTACCATAAACTTTACCAATCCCATACTGATGGATATTCAGGTCTTCCCTATAATAAAGGCCATATATGACAAGCCCACAGCTAAAATCATCCTCAGGTCTAAGATCAGGAAGAAGATAAGGATGCCTATTACACCCACTGTTATTCAACAAGTACTAAAAGTCCTAGCCAGAACAACTAGGCTAGAAGAAGAAATAAAAGGCATTCAAATTGAAAAGAAGTAGTAAGACTGTCACTATTTGTACATTACATGATATTATACATAGAAAACTCTAAAGACACCACCAAAAATATTGTTAGAATTAATATATTCTGTAAAGTTGCAGGATATGAAATCAATATACAAAATCTGTTCCTTCTATATACTCATAATGAACTAGCAGAAAGAAAAGTCAAGCAAACAATTCCATTTACAATTGCATCAAAAACAATAAAGTACCTAGGAATTAATTTATCTAAGAAGGTAAAAGACCTGTACACTAAAGACTGTAAGACATTAATGAAAGAAATTTAAGAAGACATAAAAAAATGGAAAGGTATTCCATTTTTGTGAACCAGAAGAATTAATACTGTTAAAATGTCCAAGCTACCCAAAGTCATCGACAGATTCAAAGCAATCCCTATTAAAAACTCCAATGGCAATTTTCTTTTTTTATTTTATTTTTTAACTTTACAATATTGTATTGGTTTTGCCATATATCAACATGAATCCGCCACAGGTATACACATGTTCCCCATCCTGAATCCTCCTCCCTCCTCCCTCCCTGTACCATCCCTCTGGGTCATCCCAGTGCATCAGCCCCAAGCATAACATCAGCCCCAAGCATCCAGTATCCTGCATCGAACCTGGACTGGCGACTCGTTTCATATTTGATATTATACGTGTTTCAATGCCATTCTCCCAAATCATCCCACACTCTCCCTCTCAATTTTCACAGAGATAGAACAAGCAATCCTAAAATTTGTATAGATCCATAAAGTTTCATTCTTCAAAAAGTGATTTAACTACAGTTGACCCTCAAACAACACAAGTTTTAACTGCACGGGTCAATTATATGCACATTTTAATTTTTTCCAAATTTAAATACTACACTGCTACATGATCCATGGTTGTTGAATCCATGGATGTGAAAAGGCAGATATGTAAGAACTGTGGATACAAAGGGCCAACTATAAATTCTACATTTATTTTTTAACATGGGAAGGGCTGTGCTCCTAAAGCCTTCATTGTTTAAGTCATCTGTATTTCTTACATGCATCACTGCATTCATCAGATTATTGCCCTTAGATAAATTTCTAGAGGTAAACAGGACTCAGATTTTACATATTTAAAATGTTATTTATTAAAAAGTTATACTCCAGAAAGACAACATCAGTTTATTCTGTTATAAAGCCTTCATAACTCATGAGATTTCCTGTTCCCTTACACTCTGGAAAATTATGGACATTATCACCTTTCTCACCCGCCTATCTGGTAGGTAAAAATGTCCACATTTTTAAAAATCATGTCTTTCATTGCTAGTTAGGTAGAGTGTCTTTTCATATACTGATATGTTGATTTTTTTTTTTTTGTCATTTCTTGGATCATGATCTTTATGAATTTTCCTACTGATATGTTTTGCTTTTTCTCATTGATTTACTACTTTTATCTATATGTGAAAGCTATTAAAATTATGTATAAGTGTTATAAATAACTTCCTAACTCATTGACTTTCTATATTCTCTATGATTTTTCATGTATAAATTCTAACCAATACATGATACAACAAGAAGTGCCTTACTAAATACCTTCACTCATTCAATAAATAACTACTATAATCATAGAATGTGAAGCAACAGAAATAGTAAAAATTTAAAAAACTTAATAAATATTTTCTTTCACATTCATTCTAGCTTCTAGGATCAACTGGGCAATGAGCATTTAGTAAATTCATGATAATACTACAGTGCTTCTAGCATACTTGTTACTGAACTATTTGAGGACCAAGTAGTTAAAAGGCCTTTAATTGCCTGGTTCACATGAAAATTAAATGATGAAATAGAAGTAGAGAAATCCATGGGCACATCTTATTTCTAATTCCATTAATGATCCAAAATTCCTCTTGAAATGACTTTTTGAGGTATTATAAAGTAAATTTTAATGTTTCAGAAAGGGAACTACATATCTCAGGAAGCAGATAATTGCCACTGGATTTAGCAATCTGACCCACAGTATAGAATTTTCTAATTAAAGCCCTCTTTTTATAATGCTAATCTTTCAGCCAAAAGTTTCCTTGGGACATGTTATAATGAAGATAAAATGTACTAAGATTTTAAATGAACCAGAGATCCCAGAGAAACCTAATAAACACATTCATAAATGTTCACTGTAAGTAAATTTTATTGTGAAGTGTTCCTATTCTTAAATGTACCATCATAGGCATCATTATACCATGAATAACTGAACTAACAGAAATAGTTAAAATGCTTATCTTTCAAATCTGGATTTGATATACATAAAAGCGGCACATGACTTTCTGTAACTCAACAGCAGGTGGATAATCTGGAAATAAGATCACATAACAATACTGTCAATTCATTATCAATCCTTTCAAAGATGATTCCTTTCTCCAAAAGTTTAATTTACAATATTTCCATAGTTTTAAAAAACGTCTGCATTCTTATCGCAAGTTTTCCATGACTCAAAATACTTTACGTAAGTACTAACTGCATCCTACTTTCACAGTTATTCCACATTAATTACTATCAAATAAGATATTCCTTCAAAAGAATTTATCTTTTACTTTACATATGCAAGATTAAGTGAGTTCCAGTTAAAAATAAAACATTTTCCAGTAGGTGTGGACCCCATGATACTGAATGTATCACTGTTTACCACGCATTTACTTATGTTGCCTTGCAAGTTGAGTTCACTTATGTTGATTAAATTAGCATCATTTAATTCTTGTGCTGATATTATTTATAGGTAAAGACCACAAACTAATATGTAATGACATGTTCTGGTGGATTTTATGGTAGGAATCATAATTATATATGGGTATCTATTTTAAGAAATATATCCATATAAAACAAGGTTGAAAATGAAAGTTACTCAGTCATGTCCGACTATTCACAACCCCATGGACTACACAGTCCGTGGAATTCTCTAGGCCAGAATACTGAAATGGGTAGCCTTTCCCTTTTCCAGGGGATCTTCCCAACTCAGGGATCGAACCTAGGTCTCCCGCACTGCAGGCTGATTCTTTTCCAGCTGAACCATAAAACAAGGATACAACCAAGGTTATTATATATTTTAATTTTGACATTACATTTTGAGTGTGGTTTCATTAAAAGGTAGGGTTAACACATTTAAGGAATATTTCTTAAAATACTATATGAAAAATAGATTGTTATATACAATCAATGAAAAACAGGAAATCATATTGTTTAATAAAGGTAGAAACTAGAGACTGTTCTAGAGAAAATGGTAAAGTGATATAAACTTGCTTAAAGTATTTAAAACCCTAGAAGAGAAATCACATTTGGCATATTTCAAGATACCACGTGCTGCTGCTGCTAAGTCACTTCAGTCGTGTCCGACTCTGTGCGACCCCATAGATGGCAGCCCACCAGGCTCCCCCGTCCCTGGGATTCTCCAGGCAAGAACACTGGAGTGGGTTGCCATTTCCTTCTCCAATGCATGAAAGTAAAAAGTGAAAGTGAAGTTGCTCAGTCGTGTCCGACTCCTAGCGACCCCATGGACTGCAGCCTACCAGGCTCCTCCGTCCATGTGGTAGTCTGAACAATTTAACATCTCTGGACCTCAGTTTTTTCACCTATAATACCTTACAAATTACATAACATAAATTCTTCCCAGGCGAATTTGAAATTTCATTCACTTAGGATGGAAAGCAACTGATTGATCTCCACGGCAGAACTTAAAATCTGTGATAACCATAGACAAAAACACTCTCAAACTTCTTAATCCGGAATCTGAATAACTTCAAATATAATTTGAAGATCTGTACAAGCTTACTTAAACTGAGTACAGTCACCAATAAGTAAAATACTCATTGCTGAACACCTGTTACGCAGCATGTTAGCTATTTTTCTCAGTTGAACACCATCTCTCATAAGAATCTTGTAAACTGTGGCAGACTGCATTTTTCAACATGAGTAAAACAATATCTCTCATTCAACCAAACTCCTCTTACAATGTAACAATCACACATCCCCATCAAGAGCTGGGTCTGTGTTCCCTCCCCTTTAACATGGGTAGATCTGTGACCATGGAACAAATTACATTATGTGACTTCCAAGAATAAGCTACAAAAGGCAATACAGCTTCTGCTTGGTACTCTTTGGATCACTTGCTCTTGGAACCTAGCCAGCAATTTTTGAGAGAACACAAATACATGAGAAAAAGGGCCATAGGTATGTCCAACCAACTTCCCTGGCTAGAATTCCAACAGAGCCACCAGACATGTGAATTAAGAAGCCTTTGAGATGACTCCAGCCTCTGTTACTGTCTTGTTGCAACTGCAACAGTTCAGTTCAATTCAGTTCAATCACTCAGTCGTGTCTGACTCTTTGCGACCCCATGAACCGCAGCACGCCAGGCCTCTCTATTCATCACCAACTCCCGGAGTCCATCCAAACCCATGTCCATCGAGTCAGTGATGCCATCCAACCATCTCATCCTCTGTCATCCCCTTCTCCTCCTTCCCTCAATCTTTCCCAGACTTAGGGTCTTTCCCAATGAGTCAGCTCTTCACATCAGGTGGCCAAAGTATTGGAGTTTCAGCTTCAACATCAGTCTGTCCAATGAACATCCAGGACTGATCTCCTTTAGGATGGACTGGTTGGATCTCCTTGCAGTCCAAGAGACTCTCAACAGTCTTCAACACCTCAGTTCAAAAGCATCAATTCTTTGGCACTAAGCTTTCTTTATAGTCCAACTCTCACATCCATACATGACCACTGGAGAAACCATAGCCTTGACTAGACTGACATTTGTTGACAAAGTAATGTCTCTGCTTTTTAACATGCTGTCTGCTGCTACTGCTGCTGCTAAGTCACTTCAGTCATGTCTGACTGTGTGATCCCATAGACGGCAGCCCACCAGGCTCCCCCATCCTTGGGATTCTCCAGGCAAGAACACTGGAGTGGGTTGCCATTTCCTTCTCCAATGCATGAAAGTGAAAAGTGAAAGTGAAGTCACTCAGTTGTGTCCTATCCTCAGTGACCCCATGGACTGCAGCCTTCCAGGCTCCTCTGTCCATGGGATTTTCCAGGCAAGAGTACTGGAGTGGGGTGCCATTGCCTTCTCCAACATGCTGTCTAGGTTGGTCATAACTTTCCTTCCAAGGAGTAAGCATGTTTTAATTTCACGGCTGCAATCACCATCTGCAGTGATTGAGAATTCCCAAATCCAGTTAACCCCCAGAAGAATGAGAGATAATGACAAAAAATGACTATTTTTACATGCTCTTACAATTTTGAGGTGATTTGCTCCATGGCAATGATAACTACAGAACGAGATATGCATGACTATACTTCACAGGTGAGTGAGGAGAAGAACATGTGTAGCATAGAGCAAGTAAGAAGATGAATCAGAATTTTATACATATACTTATGATATCATGCTTCCTCAAAGATTTATTACATTTTCAAAAAGAGTTTTGAAACAAATGTTTGGCATTAACATTCTTTGTGTGTGTGTTAGTCATTCAGTCATGTCCGACTCTTTGTGACCCCATGGATTATAGCCCACCAGGCTTCTCTGTCCATGGAATTCTCCAGGCAAGAATACTGGAGTAGGTTGCCATTTCCATTTCCAGGGGATCTTCATGATGCAGGGGTTGAACGTGTGTCTGCTGCATTGCAGGCAGACTCTTTACAGACCGAGTCATAGGGAAGACTCACTTGAAAGTCGTTTAGTCATGTCTGACTCCTTGTGACCCCATGGACTATACAGTCCATGGAATTCTCCAGGCCAGAATACTTGAGTGGGTAGCCTTTCCCTTCTCCAGGGGATCTTCCTGACCCAGGGATCGAAACCAGGTCTCCCACATTGCAGGTGGATTCTTTACCAGCTGAGCCACAAGGGAAGCCCAAGAATACTGGAGTAGGTAGCCTATCCCTTCTCTTAATATTCTTTAAGAGGCAAAAAATAACCAAAGGAGCCATACTACCTCCAGTTTCTATGAAGAGATCTGAAAAAAAAAAAATCTAGTAATGATTTCAGATAAGCCATCTGCCTTTGTAAAAAAATTATTATATAAACGGATTAGCTTGGTTCCATCCAATAGTTATTTCAAACTGTATAAAGTCACTAGGCACACAAAATGTAATGAATATGAAATAAATGGGAACTTTCAGACACCCTTGTTTTGCAGACTTGTTTTACTCCAGTTTTTTTTTTTTTTTTAAATCATCTACAGTTACACCTGGAACTATCTCTGGTATCAAAAGATAGATGGGAAAAGTCAGTTTCCAGCACATGGTTAAAATATCATCTTCCCCAGAAAGTCCAGTGATCTTTGCCAATAGTAAAAAAAAAAAAAAAGGAATTTTATTGTACATTTTTGGATTTAGATTATTTTTAAGTTTAAATCATAATTTATAAATATTTCAGGGAAGTTGGGAAGTTGACCTCCATTATTAGAAACATTTCTTCATCCTTAAACAATTATGGAGTGCCTATTGTGTAAAAGAGTGAGTTAAGGCTGTTTTTGTACATACAGTGACTAAGTATTTTAGCCACCATGTAAAGCAGAAATTTTTATAGATAAGATATTTTAGAGATGAGAAAATCAAGTCATAGACAGAAAATTATATATCAAATCCCACAGAGAGATATTAAAATAGTAGAGTTGGAGTTTTAAGGAGATTGGCTTCCTCTTGCCTTCCACTTCTCAGCTGAAGAGAAGGCTCAACTGATACTTTCAGCTAGAGAATATTCCTTTAACCCTAAGAGTTCCGTTTAAAAAAAAAATTCAGCTTTTATTTCTTCATTTCACAGTGACTAAAATGACTTAGAGTCATTTTCATTTGATTTAAAAAAATATTTTTGTGTCCTTTCCCATTTTTAAATTAAGCTTCATGAAAGCATTTCCATGTTGTCCTCAGAAAGACTTTGAGGAACTAGAAGAATTCTAGTATATAGTCTCAGCTCAACTACATAATCACTGAGTAGATTAATAAAATCTATACATATAGCTGATTCACTTTGCTGTACAGGAGAAACTAACACAGTATTGTAAAGCAGTTATACTCTAATAATAAACTTTTAAAAAATAAAATAAAAAAATCTGTATCTTTAATTTTAGGATGTCTGATCAAAAATCTGACTCTAAATATAAGAATTTTGTGTACCAGAAACTGAAAAACTAAAAAACAGTTCATATGGTATAACTTAGCCAGGTAGGTTACTTTGTCCGTTTTCCTATTTTGCAGGTGGGTTTATTTTTCCCTTTTTCTATTTTATAGATTAAAAAAAAAATGGAAGGGTAAGACTGTATCTATTCAAAGTCATATTATTATCTATATTCTTTCTGATGTTCCCTCCGGTTTCAAAATTCTGCTTGGAAATTTTCAGTGCACCGATCTTTAGAGCCGAGCTCAAACCTGACAATTCTCTTTCTAGGTCACTTGCTCAGTCACATCAGAAAGTATAAAAGCTTCCATGAAGCAGATCAATAGTGCTTTTAATCTAAGGAGAGCTCCCCACTGGCTGGCTTTGCACCCTGTTTGCCAATTCTTCTGCACCATCTGCATTCAGTCTGAGGGACACATAGTGTTGGGAGGGGCCAGTGACAGAGACAGAATGAAGGATTCCTGCCCCTACCTCCTCCCGACAGGAACATTGGGTCTAAAATCATCTATAAGCGTTTTTTCTGCTTTAGAGGGAAGCAACACTATATTCCACTTTGCATGGTTCCAAGATTATTTCTCAGCAACCTTAGAACTAGAAAGTACATCCTTTACCTTAGAATTCTGTATCCAGTATATTACCTCAGGAAATTGCCAAACTCTATACCGGTTGATTCAAAAGTTTATTTACGAATCATTTAACACCTGATGTGCTTAAGGGAGTAATCATGATACTGGCACCAGTTCTGAGAACCTATATGGTGCTTATACTCTGGAAGGTTCTTTATACACTTCAATTTACTTAATCCTCCTAACAGCTCTATGAGTTAGAGATAACTATGATATCATGACAGGTACGAGGAACTGCGGCCCAGAAAGGGCAAGAAACTCTGTGAAGACCACACAGCTAGGAAGCAGTAGAGCTGGAACGTAACACTAAGCCCCTCTGATGCCAGACTTGGGGCTCTGTCCTCTGTACTCAACTAGCATTCAATACTTTCCTTCTCAAGAAGTGATGCTCCTGTGGGTAGATGTGGTTCCATTCTGACTACTTCCCTGCTTTTGGAGTATCAAATGCATATTTTTATCTGAACTACTTCTCTACTTCCTAAGTGAACCTGCTTTGGTTCAGGAATCATCCTATTCCACCAGACTATATGATTCTAGGATGGCTGACTTTTGATTGGTTTAAGTCAGTCATGGTAGTATGTTCCATTTCTCCTTACTGGTTTAGGCATTAGGATGTGAGATAATCCAAGATAATCCAATCAAATACAAGAAAAGTATCCTGGGCAGTTTCTTGAAAATGCTTATTATTAGAGGAGGCATACATTTAGATTATGATAAACAAGGAATAATCAATAAATGGTTTCAACAACTGGGTAGCTTTTAGGGGGAAAATTATTAGAATTGTTCTTAACTATCCAATTTGCACTAGTTTTAGTAGGATCAAAGTTTAAAAAAGAGAACTAGAAGAAACCATGGGAGAATCTTTCTGAAGTGCCCTTTCAATAGCAGTCATCTATAAATATGACCTCCCCCTGCTGACAAAAAGTCATCAAATACAAGATTAAAGAATTTCAAACAACATAAAATAATAACATTTCAAATGGAGAAAAATATCACAAATTTAAAAGACAGAAACCTGAAAATTATTTGAATTCTATGTCACCAAAAAATGGTTAATGCATTTATTATATAAATAATGCCCACAAAGTGGTAAGAAAAAATACTAATCCAACTGACAAAAAATCGAGAAACATGAAAATCTCTGAGATAAATAAATCCTACTTGTTCTTAAGCACGTGTAAAGATACTCCATCTCTCTCACAGTAAGAAAACTGCAAATACTTGAAATTTCACACAGACATAAGCACACATGTATAAGGGATGGCAAGGGTGTGAAATGTTAATTTTAATTGATTTTTTCCTTTTTATTTTTAAATCATGTTCAGGTATCCTATAGCAAAAACAAGTTAAATAACATTGATATATAGAACTTTTGCTGAGACTACTTCCTTCAACTTATTGTTCAAGTTCTGAAATATGCCATTTAGTGTAAGGCCAGTCATTATTATAGAGAATGTTTGTGTAGATGTGAGAGGGAGGCAGATTGGTACCTATTCACTGTCAACTACAAATTGGCACTTACCAAGAACACTGCCAACTGAACAACAAAGGTGTTTGCCATCTGCCTCTAGGGAGAGTGAACCCCATGCTGCTATAGCTGTTGACCTTCAACAACCTCTGAGGGAGTTCAGGATGGAGGGAGGTACTCTGTGCTCCAGGGAATCTGGTAGGACAGGTATTTAGATGGTTGGATGTTTTTAGGAACAGATTTTATTATCCCAATCCTTGCATCTCCTCATATCTCTAGAGAAACACTAAATCCCTTCATGGTGATATCAAATTCTCATGACTAACAAAAAAAAAACTTTTATAAAATGAGTGCTTCATGGTACTGAACTCCCCCTTCACCAAAATCTTATATATTGACTTTCCGCCACTGCCACTTTGGAGCAGTCTCTCAGAGCTATCTGAGATGCTGCCTCCTGGCCTGTAGTCCTTATTTTGCCCCAAATAAAACTTAATTCACAACTCTCAAGTTGTACATCTTTTATTAGTGGACATCACCTATGAAACAGAGAAAGAGCAATGGATAAGAAGGCGGAGGAGGAGATAAAATTATTGAACTGTATAATTTAAAGACACACCCTAAGAAAGATCTGGAGTGTGTGAAGGAAGACAGTTACAGATAAGATTGACAAAATTTGGCAGATTAGATAAAGTCAAAATCCACACTTAACAGACAGGAAGGAAAAGGTACTAGGAATAATCCACAGAAAGTGAAAGTGAAGTTGCTCAGTGTCTGACTATTTGAGACCCCATGGACTGTAGCCTACCAGGCTCCTCAGTCCATGGAATTTTCCAGGCAAGAGTACTGGAGTTGCTTGCCATTTCCTTCTCCAGAGGATCTTCAAAACCGGGTAGAAATTAAGAACTAACTAGGCATGGGGAGGGTGTTTGTTATGACTAGTGCATTTTCTTGGCAAAACTCTATTAGTCTTTATCCTGCTTCATTCCGTATTCCAAGGCCAAATTTGCCTGTTACTTCAGGTGTTTCTTGACTTCCTACTTTTGCATTCCAGTCCCCTATAATGAAAAGGACATCTTCTTTGGGTGTTAGTTCTAAAAGGTCTTGTAGGTCTTCATAGAACCGTTCAACTTCAGCTTCTTCAGCATTACTGGTTGGGGCATAGACCTGGATTACTGTGATATTGAATGGTTTGCCTTGGAAACGAACTGAGATCATTCTGTCATTTTTGAGATTGCATCCAAGTACTGCATTTCGGACTCTTGTTGACCATGATGGCCACTCCATTTCTTCTGAGGGATTCCTGCCCACCATAGTAGATATAATGGTCATCTGAGTTAAATTCACCCATTCCAGTCCATTTGGGTTTGCTCATTCCTAGAATGTCGATTTTCACTCTTGCCATCTCTTGTTTGACCACTTCCAATTTGCCTTGATTCATGGACCTGACATTCCAGGTTCCTATGCAATATTGCTCTTTACAGCATCGGACCTTGCTTCTATCACCAGTCACATCCAAGCTGAGTATTCTTTTTGTTGTGGCTCCATCCCTTCATTCTTTCTGGAGTTATTTCTCCACTGATCTCCAGTAGCATATTGGGCACCCACTGACCTGGGGAGTTTCTCTTTTAGTATCCTATCATTTTGCCTTTTCATACTGTTCATGGGGTTCTCAAGGCAAGAATACTGAAGTGGTTTGCCATTCCCTTCTCCAGTAGACCACATTCTGTCAGATCTCTCCACCATGACCCGCCCATCTTGGGTTGCCCCATGGGCATGCACTAGTCATAACAAACACCCTCTTCCAACAACACAAGAGAAGACTCTATACATGGACATCACCAGATGGTCAACACCAAAATCAGATTGATTATATTCTTTGCAGCCAAAGATGGAGAAGTTCTATACAGTCAGCAAAAACAAGACCAGGAGCTGACTGTGGCTCAGACCATGAACTCCTTACTGCCAAATTCAGACTTAAATTGAAGAAAGCAGGAAAACCACTAGACCGTTCAGGTATGACCTAAATCAAATCCCTTATGATTATACAGTGGAAGTGAGAAATAGATTTAAGGGCCTAGGTCTGATAGATAGAGTGCCTGATGAGCTATGGAATGAGGTTCGTGACATTGTACAGGAAACAGGGATCAAGACCATCCCCATGGAAAAGAAATGCAAAAAAAAAAGCAAAATGGCTGCCTGGGGAGGCCTTACAAATAGCTGTGAAAAGAAGAGAAGCAAAAAGCAAAGGAGAAAAGGAAAGATATAAACATCTGACTGCAGAGTTCCAAAGAACAGCAAGAAGAGATAAGAAAGCCTTCTTCAGCGATCAATGCAAAGAAATAGAGGAAAACAACAGAATGGGAAAGACTAGAGATCTCTTCAAGAAAATCAGAGATGCCAAAGGAACATTTCATGCAAAGATGGGCTCGATAAAGGACAGAAATGGTATGGACCTAACAGAAGCAGAAGATATTAAGAAGAGGTGGCAAGAATACACAGAAGAACTGTACAAAAAAGATCTTCATGACCCGGATAATCACAATGGTGTGATCACTGACCTAGAGCCAGACATCCTGGAATGTGAAGTCAAGTGGGCCTTAGAAAGCATCACAATGAACAAAGCTAGTGGAGGTGATGGAATTCCAGTTGAACTATTCCAAATCCTGAAAGATGATGCTGTGAAAGTGCTGCACTCAATATGCCAGCAAATTTGGAAAACTCAGCAGTGGCCACAAGACTGGAAAAGGTCAGCTTTCATTCCAATCCCAAAGAAAGGCAATGCCAAAGAATGCTCAAACTACTGCACAATTGCACTCATCTCACATGCTAGTAAAGTAATGCTTAAAATTCTCCAAGCCAGGCTTCAGCAATATGTGAACCATGAACTTCCTGATGTTCAAGCTGGTTTTAAAAAAGGCAGAGGAACCAGAGATCAAATTGCCAACATCTGCTGGATCATGGAAAAAGCAAGAGAGTTCCAGAAAAAACATCTATTTCTGCTTTATTGACTATGCCAAAGCCTTTGACTGTGTGGATCACAATAAACTGTGGAAAATTCTGAAAGAGATGGGAATACCAGACCACCTGACCTGTCTCTTGAAAAATCTGTATGCAGGTAAGGAAGCAACAGTTAGAACTGGACATGGAACAACAGACTGGTTCCAAATAGGAAAAAGGAGTACGTCAAGGCTATATACTGTCACCCTGCTTATTTAACTTATATGCAGAGTACATCATGAGAAACGCTGGACTGGAAGAAACACAAGCTGGAATCAAGATTGCCGGGAGAAATATTGATAACCTCAGATATGCAGATGACACCACCCTTATGGCAGAAATTGAAGAGGAACTAAAAAGCCTCTTGATGAAGGTGAAAGTGGAGAGTGAAAAAGTTGACTTAAAGCTCAACATTCAGAAAACGAAGATCATGGCATCCAGTCCCATCACTTCATGGGAAATAGATGGGGAAACAGTGGAAACAGTGTCAGACTTTATTTTTCTGGGCTCCAAAATCACTGCAGATGGTGACTGCAGCCATGAAATTAAAAGACGCTTACTCCTTGGAAGGAAAGTTAAGACCAACCTAGATAGTGTATTGAAAAGCAGAGACATTGCCAACAAAGGTCCGTCTAGTCAAGGCTATGGTTTTTCCTTTGATCATGTATGGATGTGAGAGTTGGACTGTGAAGAAGGCTGAGTGCCGAAGAATTGATGCTTTTGAACTGTGGTGTTGGAGAAGACTCTTGAGAGTCCCTTGGACTGCAAGGAGATCCAACCAGTCCATTCTGAAGGAGATCAGCCCTGGGGTTTCTTTGGAAGGAATGATGCTAAAGCTGAAACTCCAGTACTTTGGCCACCTCATGAGAAGATTTGACTCATTGGAAAAGACTCTGATGCTGGGAGGGATTGGGGGCAAGAGGAGAAGGGGACGGCAGAGGATGAGATGGCTGGATGGCATCACTGACTCGATAGACGTGAGTCTGGGTGAACTCCGGGAGTTGGTGATGGACAGGGAGGCCTGGCGTGCTGCGATTCATGGGGTCGCAAAGAGTCGGACACGACTGAGTGACCGATCTGATCTGTTCTGAAATGGGGAAGTTCAGGGAAGAGTCATATATGACTAGATAGGTTCAAGACCTGATGAGAATAAATATCCAGAGACCACTGGTCCCATGGGCCAAGATGAGGTCAGGCTTAAATACCCTGAACTTGAGATTATGGTAAGATCCATGCATGGAAATTACTAGTAAGTAGATAGATGAAAATTGTAGATCTGACCCATTTCAAGGGAAGGACCACAACCCTGAGAAGCATGAATTGTGTCTAAACAGACACAAACATTGAGGGCATGAACACACTTTGTATGTTGGTCACTTTTTATTTCTTCTAGTTTGTGAGCATCTAAATGTCATTTTTAGGTCTAAAGTATTTTCCTCTTTTTCTCCACCTAACCATATACTTTATAAATATAGATCAAAACTATGTCAAGGTAACTCTTTTTCTTAATTTTAACTTTAATTATTTTGAAGAGACCCACAAGTATGTTTTTTTTTCTATTTTCCCCTTTATTATTAGAAGAGCCAATTTTATTGTTCATGTATAATTATTACTTTTGCAATGTTTTACATATTTTTATAATACAGAGGCTGATTCTCTGTAGTGTTTCTATATGTTCTACAGTTAATATCTCTATTTTAAATGTTCAACTTCTTATTTCACAAATGGACAAATAATTATTTACCTGTCCTATTGGTGACAGGCAGACTGCCAGGCAGTGGACAGCTATTGTTCATCAGGCAAAGAGGAGGAAGAGAAAGATTTCTTTTTCTTCCCAAATGCTTTCCAGCATTTATAAATATTAGAAGACTGACAAATAATGATGATGAAAAAGTAAGAGATCCCTGGCTGATCTGGCTAGGGGTTTCAAAGTGAACAACCTCAAAACTCTACTGGAAGTGATGACACCTGTTTTGAGTCCCAGTTCTGCCAGTTATTCACTGTTTACACAAACACTTCATTCCATTAAAATTTCTCCTATATTAAAATGAGTCCAATAAGATCATTGCAAAGGTTTTTTGTAATGGTCAAATGAGATGTGTATTCAAAAGGCTTTCAAAAACTGCAAATATTAGATACAGAAGAGAGGTCCTTTTTTGCTCTGGCAAGATTGATAGGGATGTAATTCTTTTTTATTAATACAAAATTATAAGAATATAGGTAAAACATGGGCTTCCCAGGTGGTGGTAGTGGTAAAGAACCCGCCTGCCAATGCAGGACACATAAGAGATATGGGTTCAATCCCTGGGTTGGGAAGTTCCCCTGGAGGAGGGATGGCAAACACACCCAAGTTTTCTCACCTGGAGAATCATATAGAAAGAGGAGCCTGGTGGGCTACAGTCCATGAGGTCACAAAGAGTCAGACATAACTGAAGTGACTTAGCATGCATGCATGCCTGCCATGGGTGACTTTCCAAAGCCTGATTCCTTTACTTTGTGAGCTTATTAGAGAGCAGAAGACATTATTCGGGGGAACTGGTGAGGAGCCTTTAAAAGCTGGAAAAGGCAAGGAAATGGTATGTCCCTTAGAGCCTGCAGAAGGAAGGCAGTCCCACTGACAGCTTTTTTAGCCCAGTGAGACCCAGGATGAACTTCTACACTGTAAGATAATGTTTGTGTGTCTGCATGCTTAATCACTCAGTCATGTCTAACTCTTTGTGACCTCATGGACTGTAGCCCACCAGGATCATCTGTCCACAGGATTCTCCAGGCAAGAATACTGTAAGTGGTTGCCATTCTCTTCTCCAGGATATCTTGCCAACACAGGGATCAAACCTGTGTCTCCTGCATTGCAGGCAGATTCTGTACCAACTGAGCCACCAGGGAAACCCCATAATATAACAAATTATAATAAATTTGTGCTGTTTTAAGCCACTAAATTTGTGATTATTCATGACAGTCACAAGAGGAAACTAATATATAGATTCATAATCAGTTAAGAGTGGCTTCATCCAGGTTGGAAAAGAAGTAAAACTCTGTTTACAGATGATATGATCCTCTACATAGAAAACCCTAAAGACACCACCAGAAAATTACTAGAGCTAATCAGTGAATATAGTAAAGTTGTAGGATATAAAATTAATACACAGAAATCCATTGCATTCTGGTACACTAACAATGAGAAAACAGAAAGAGAAATTAAGGAAACCATCTCATTCACCATTACAAAGAAAAGAATAAAATACTTAGGAATAAATTTACCTAAAGAAACGAAAGACATATATTTAGAAAACTATAAAACACTGATGAAAGAAATCAAATCAAAGATGACACAAATAGGTGGAGAAATATACCATGCTTGTGGATTGGAAGAATCATTATAGTGAAAATGAATATACTACCCAAAGCAATCTATATATTCAACACAATCCCTATCAAGCTACCAATGGTATTTTTCAGAGAACTAGAACAAATAACTTCACAATTTGTATGGAAACACAAAAAACCTCAAATATCCAAAGCAATCTTGAGAAAGAAGAATGGAACTGGAGGAATAAACCTGCCTGACTTCAGGCTCTACTATAAAGCTACAGTCATCAAGACAGAATGGTACTGGAACAAAGACAGAAATATAGATCAATGGAACAAAAGAGAAAGCCCAGAGATAAATCCACACACCTATGGATACCTTATCTTTGACAAAGGAGGCAAAAATATACAATGGGGAAAAGACAATCTCTTTAACAAGTGGTGCTGGGAAAACTGGTCAACCACCTGTAAAAGAATAAAACTAGAACACTTTCTAACACCATACACAAAAATAAGCTCAAAATGGATCAAAGATCTAAATGAAAGACTAGAATCTATAAAACTCTTAGAGGAAAACATAGGCAGGAAACTCTGACATAAATCACAGCAAGATCCTCTATGACCCACATCCCAGAGTAATGGAAATAAAAGCAAAAATAAACAAATGGGACCTAATTAAACTTAAAATCTTTTGCACAATGAAGGAAACTATAAGCAAGGTGAAAAGGCAACCTTTAGAATGGGAGAAAATAATAGCAAGCAAAACAACTGACAAAGAATTAATCTCCAAAATATACAAGTAGCTCATGCAACTCAATACCAGAATAATAAACGACCCAATCATAAAATGGGCCAAAGAACTAAACAGACATTTCCCCAAAGAAGACATACAGATGGCTAACAAACACATGAAAAGATGCTCAACATCACTCATTATCAGAGAAATGCAAATCAAAACCCCAATGAGGTACCATCTCCTGCCAGTCAGAATGGCTGACATCAAAAAGTCTACAAACGATAAATGCCGGAGAGGGTGTGGAGAAAAGGGAACCCTCTTACACTGTTGGTGGGAATCAAGCTAGTACAACTACTATGGATAACAGTGTGGAGGTTCCTTAAAAAACTGGAAATAGAACTGCCATATGACCCAGCAATCCCACTGCTACGCACACACACCAGGAAAACCAGAATTGAAAGAGACACATGTACCCCAATGTTCATTGCAGAACTGTTTACAATAGCCAGGACATGGAAGCAACCCAGATGTCCATCAGCAGACGAATGGATAAGAAAGCTGTGGTATACACAATGGAATATTACTCAGCTGTAAAAAAGAACACATTTGAGTCAGTTCTAATGAGGTGGATGAAACTGGTTTTTCTGTTTCAATACACCAATACAGTATATTAACTGTATAAGAAAAAGAAACACCAATACAGTATATTACCACATATATATATATGGAATTTAGGAAGACAGTAATGATGACCCTATGCAAGACAGCAAAAGAGACACATATGTAAAGAACAGACTTTTGAACTATGTAGGAGAAAGCAAGGGTGGGACGATTTGAGAGAATAGCATTGAAACATGTATATTATCATATGTAAAATAGATGACCAGTGCAAGGTTGATGCATGAAGCAGGCCACTCAAAGCTGGTGCTCTGGGACAACCCAGAGCGGGTGGGGAGGGAGATGGGAGGGGTGTTCAGGATAGGGGGACACATGTACATCTGTGGCTGATTCACATTGATGTATGGCAAAAACCACAATACTGTAACTTAATTAGCCTCCAATTAATATAAAAATTAATTTAAAAAGTGGCTTCATCTAAGAGATATAGATTTTTATCCATGTGAACATAAATGATTCAGTATAGGTTTTTCAAGTGTTACAGTGCAGTTACTAGGCCCTAACTTTCATTCTCTCTTGAACCCACTCAAATCAGCAACACTTCCAAAAAAACGACACAACATTGAAAGTGCTCTCATTAAAGCAAATATCAACCAGAGTGAATGTATAACATATTGGCCAAAGTGGGATAGTTTAGAGAGTGAAGGGTATTATTAGAAAAGCCGTGTGATAACTGCTATATGTCGATTTCCCAGGGACCTTATTTCACTGACATTTCATAGGCTAATTTTTAATACTAATGTTATTTGGACTGATTAATCAGTAATAATTAGTCATATTAAACACTATTCTCTCCCTGAAACACTTTCTTCCCCTGGCTTCTACAATACCACATGCTCCCCTCTTTCATGTCTTCTTTCTAGCAATCCTTTTTATCCCATTTGCCAATTCCACCTCCTCTCTAAGGTGATCTCATCTAGGTGACTTTTTTTCCCCTAGGTGATCTCAGCCAGTTCATTGGATTTACATGCTATCTATGTTGTTGATGACTTCCGAATGACTTATCCTCAACTCCTATCTTAGAACTCCAGGTTGATATACATGTCTCATAAGCATCTCAAGATTAACACATTCAATGCAATACACTGCATTAATAAAATTAAGGATAAAAATCATATGATCATCTATCTTAATATGATTGACTCTGAAAAAATTCAATCTGAAAAATATTCTGAAAGAATTCAAAACCCATTGAATTGAAAAAATTCAGAAAAAGAATCTGAAAAAATTCAATCTCAAATTGAAAAAAATCTGAAAAAATTCAATACCCATTCATGATAAAAACGCACCACAAGCTGGGGACAGAAGGAACTTATCTCAACACAATAAAGGACATACATGACAAGTCCACAGCTGAATATTTTCTCCCATTCTGTAGGCTGCCTTTTCATTTTCTTGTTGGTTTCCTTTCCTGTACAGAAGTTTTTCGGTTTGGTGTAGCTCCACTTCTTTATTTTTGCTTTTGTTGCCTTTGGCTTAGGTGTCAGATTCAAAACATCATTAGTAATACCCACATCAATAAGCTTACCAGCTTTGTTGTATGCTGGCAGGTTTATGGTTTCAGGTGTTGTATTCAAGTCGTTTATCCATTTTGAGCTGATTTTTGTGTATAGTGTAAGATAGTCTTCTTCATTCTTTTGCATGTATCTAATTTTCCAGTACCACTTACTGAAGAGACTATCCTTTCCACACTGCATATTCTCATATCCTTTGTTGTAAATTAATTGACCATACATGTATGGGTTTATTTCTGCTAAAGTATCCATATACTCAAAGCAATCAAAAGATTCAATGCAATCCCTATCCAAATTCCAATCACATTTTTCATGAAAATAGAACAAATAATCCTAAAATGTGTATGGAACCACAGAAGTCCCCAAATAGCCAAAGCAATCTTGAGAAAGAAGACTAAAGCTAGAGACATCAAGTTCTCTGATTTCAGTTTATATTACAAAACTATAATAATCAAAAAATACTGGCATTAAAAAAAGACACAGAGATGGAACAGAAAAGAGAGACCCAAAATAATTTCAATCTCTGTCAAAATTCCAAGTGCATTTTCAGAAATTTAGAGCAAATAATTCTCAATTTTTATGGAACAGCTAAGGTCAAAGCTATTTGAAAAACATATATCTGATAAGGGGTTAATATCCAAAATATATACAGAACTCATACAACTCGATAGCAAAAAAAAAGAATCCAATTAAAATATGGGCATAGGATCTGGATAGACAGTTTTTCAAAAAAGCCATACAAGTAACCAACAAGCAAATGAAAAGATGCCCAACATCACTAATCATCGGGAAATGCAAATCAAAACCACAATGAGATATCACCTTACACCTGTTAGAATGGCTATCATCAAAAAGACAAGAAATAACAAATATTGGTGAGGCTGTGGAGAAAAAGGGACATTTGTGCATCATTAGTGTGAATATAAATTGGTGTCATCACTACTAAAAACAGGTTTCTTAAAAAATTAAAAATAGCCATAGTCATCAAGACAGTATGGTACTGGCACAAAGACAGAAATATCAATCAATGGAACAAAATAGAGAGCTCAGAGATAAATCCACGCACCTATGGACACCTTATCTTTGACAAAGGACGCAAGAATATACAATGGAGAAAAGACAATCTCTTTAACAAGTGGTGCCAGGAAAACTGGTCAACCACTTGTAAAAGAATGAAACTAGAACACTCTAACACCATACACAAAAAGAAACTCAAAATGGATTAAAGATCTAAATGTAAGACCAGAAACTATAAAACTCCTAAAGAAGAACATAGGCAAAACACTCTCCGACATAAATCACAGCAGGATCCTCTATGACCCACCTCCAAGAATACTGGAAATAAAAGCAAAAATAAACAAATGGGACCTAATTAAAATTAAAAGCTTCTGCACAACAAAGGAAACTATAAGCAAGGTGAAAAGACAGCCTTCAGAATGGGAGAAAATAATAGCAAATGAAGCAACTGACAAACAACTAATCTCAAAAATATACAAGCAACACCTGCAGCTCAATTCCAGAAAAATAAATGACCCAATCAAAAAATGGGCCAAAGAACTAAACAGACATTTTTCCAAAGAAGACATACAGACAGCTAACAAACACATGAAAAGATGCTCAACATTACTCATTATCAGAGAAATGCAAATCAAAACCACTATAAGGTATCATTTCATGCCAGTCAGAATGGCTGCGATCCAAAAGTCTACAAGCAATAAATGCTGGAGAGGGTGTGGAGAAAGGGAACCCTCTTACACTGTTGGTGGGAATGCAAACTAGTACAGCCACTATGGAGAACAGTGTGGAGATTCCTTAAAAAACTGGAAATAGAACTGCCATATGACCCAGCAATCCCACTGCTGGGCATACACACTGAGGAAACCAGAATTGAAAGAGACATGTGTACCCCAATGTTCATCGCAGCACTGTTTACAATAGCCAGGACATGGAAGCAACCTAGATGTCCATCAGCAGATGAATGGATAAGAAAGCTGTGGTACATATACACAATGGATTATTACTTGGCCATTAAAAAGAATACATTTTAATCAGTTCTAATGAGGTGGATGAAACTGGAGCCTATTATACAGAGTGAAGTAAGCCAGAAAGAAAAACACCAATATAGTATACTAACGCATATATATGGAATTTAGAAAGATGGTAATGATAACCCTGTATGCGAGACAGCAAAAGAGACACAGATGTATAGAACAGTCTTTTGGACTCTGTGGGAGAGGGAGAGTGTGGGATGATTTGGGAGAATGGCATTGAAACATGTGTAATATCATATAAGAAACGAATTGCCAGTCCACGTTCGATGCATGATACAGGATGCTTGGGGCTGGTGCACTGGGATGACCCAGAGACGTGGAGGGAGGTGGGGGGGGGGATGTTCAGGATGGGGAACATGTGTATACCCGTGGTGGATTCATGTTGATGTATGGCAAAACCAATACAATATTGTAAAGTAAAAAATAATAATAATAGTAATAAGTAAATGATAAATGGTTAAAAAAATTAAAAATAGAACTACCATATAATTCAACAATTTCTCTTCCAGGTATTTAGACAAAGCAAAGCAAAAAGACTACCTCAAAAAGAGGTCTGCATCACCTTGTGCACTGCTGCATTATTCACAATAGCCAAGAGATGGAAACAACCTAAGTACGCATCCATGGATGAATGCATAGAGAAAATGTGACACACACACACACACACACACACACACACACTGGAATATTATTCAGCTGTAGAAAATAATGAAATCTTGCTATTTGCAACAATGTAGAGGGACCTGTCAGGCATTATGCTAAACGAAATGAGTCAAAGAAAGAAACAAATACCGTAAGACTTCACTTACAACTAGAAACATAGACACAGAAAACAGATTGGTTGCCACAGGCAAGGGTTGGGGGTGGACAAAATGGGTGGAGGAAGTCAAAAGCTACCAATTTCCAGTTAAGTCATAGGGATACAATGTACAGCGTGGCAACTGTGGTTAATAATACCATATTGCATATTTGAAATTTGCTAAGAAGGTAATCTTAAAAGTTCTCATCTCAAGTGGGGGGGAATGTAACTACATGACAGATATTAACTAGACTTACTATGGTAATCGTTTCACAACATACACATATAGAATCATTATGCTGTATACCTGAAATTAATATGTTGCATGTCAGTTATACTTACATTAAAAAAAAAAACTTAAAAAAATATTAACACATTCTAAAGTGAGCCTCTAACCTTACTCTCAAAACTGGTCCTTCTACAATCTACTATAGGTTTGTTGGTGGCAACTCCAATCTTCCCACTGCTTAAAGAAAAACCTCATATTAAGCCTTGATTTATTGAATTCTTTCATAACACATACCCACTACATCATATGGAGCATGATCTTGATGCAATAGTGGCCTCCAATTCTACTACTAGGAATGCCATTCTAGATCAGAAAACAGAAAGGCTCACTAACCAAATGAATATGTTCCAATCTTAACATTGATTACATCATTTAATGCACATGCAAAGAAGCAAGGGGAAGCAGATGGAGGGAACGATGGGATAAGGTCAAAGAGCAGGATCACCACATTATTTAAATCTTGAAAGTGAAAAAAAGAAAATAAAAGGAAAAGTGAAAGTGTTATTCACTCAGTCGTGTCCCACTCTTTGTGACCCCATGGACTCTAGCCTGCCAAGCTCCTCTGTCTATGGAATTCTCCAGGCAAGAGTACCGGAATGGGTAGCCGTTCCCTTCTTCAGGGGATATTCCCGACCCGGGGGTTGAACCCAGGTCTCCTGCATTGCAGGTAGATTCTTCTCCTGGGTTGTACAACATGCATGTTTTGTTGCATCAGTCTTCCTTGTTGATGGTGTGGTGGACAGAACCACAGGTGAGATTTGAGCAAGGTGCATTCTTAGGACAGAATGTACCTACGACCACCACATACACTTGCTCTATTGGAGAGATGCAGGGGCAAGTATAGCTGACCTATAGCTGAAGCTCATTCATTAGTCTGCTAGATAGTTACAGGATTTATTTGCATTTTTTATGTAGAGCACTTGGGAGGCCATAAGATATACTGAGTTTCATTAATGGGTGGTCAATTTAGGAATGATGTAGCTGTCAGCCCAGAAGTCATTTAACCATACCGTATTGTTTGGTCTTTTCATCTCTCTCCATCTGTGAGCAACACTCTTGTGTATTCCACCTATTTTTAACATGTGCAACAGATTAAGTAACTACCTACAGGTGACACATATTTTGGCCTCTGCCTAATATCTCCTCATCAGCGAAATTTAACATGTGGGGTTCACTTATATTTCATAAGTTATTGATTTATTTAAAGTTGATGTTTAATGCCTCTTAGAAGTTTTATCTATCATCTTCACTTTCTTATAACACAATTAAATATTCTCAAAAAATACAGCTAACGTGTGTTCCATATTGAATTGGAAAACACTACATAGTTATTCAAAAATTATCCAGAATTCAATTACTATGCATCATGCTCAAAGGCAGAACCTTTGTAAATAAAAATACTATGGAGATTTCTCAAAAATTAAAAAAAATAGCTACCATATGATCCAGCAGCTCCACTTCTCAGTATACATTTAAAGGAAATGAAAACAGTGTCTCAAAGATGTATCAGCACTCCCATGTTCACAGGAACATTATTCACAATAGCCAAGATATGAAAACAAACCTAAATGTCAGTTACTGGATGAATGAATAAAGAAAACATGGTGTATGTGTGTGTGTATATATACACATAAACACAAATATACATATAATGAAATGTTATTCAGTCTTTAAAAGGAAGGAAATTCTGCCATTTGAGATAACACAGATAAACCTAGAGGACATCATGCTAAGTGAATAAGCTAGATACATAAAAATAAATATTATATGATCATATTATCTCATTATACATTGAATTAAAAAAAAAGTAGTAGTAGTCAAACTCATAGAAACAGAGAGTAGAAGAGTGGTTCACCAGGGGCTGCAGGGAGAAAATCACGGGAGTTATTATTTTTTTTTTTCATGGATACAGATCTTCCATTTTGCAAGATGAAAAGAATTCTGGAGATGGATGGTGGTGATGGTTAGATAATTTTATGAATGTATCCAAAACCACCGAATTGCACACTTAAAAATGGTTAACATGGTCACTTTTATGTTATCTGTATTTGACCACAAAAAAATATTGGGGGGAAAGAAATAAAAAATAGTATCTTGCCTGGATTACTGCTATAGCATTCTAACTAGTCTCCTTGCTTCCATCCTTATTCTTTTAAATCTCCTCTCCACAAAGCAGCCAAGTTGAAATATCATAAGTTTATGTCACTCCTCCAATAGCTTTCTACCTCAATGGTAATAAAAATCTTTACTATTACTTATAAGGCCCTATGTGATCTGGTCTATTACTATGTCTCCAGTAATGTGCCCCTAACCTATGCCTTTCCTTGAATACTCCAAATATTCCTATGACTCAGGGATTTTGTATTATCTGTGTTTCTTCCTCATGTGTTTATCTTCCCAAAGGCACCCATACCTCTCTCCAGTCTTTACTCAATATTTATTTTCTTAGTGACTCCTCTGACTACACACTGAAATTTTAACATTTTTCCACCATGTACTGCATATTCCACCGTCCTCTTTTATATTTTTACTTTTAGCAATATACTATTGTACTTCCTACTATATTTTACTTATTATATATTACTTTCATTTTATTTGAAATTTTATTCTACTTATACAGTTTATCTTGTTCACATTACGACTCTCCCACGAGCACATGCCCTCCATCAAGGCAGGAATTATTTTGTATATTTGTTTAATTATGTGTCATTTGGTCCTATAATAATACCTGCTACATAGGTGATTAATACATAAGTATAAAATTATGACATAAATGAATATTATTCAACGTGTGAGAATAATAATAGAGAAAATTTAGTGGCAGTATAATTAACATGAACTTGGTATTAGATAAATCTGAACTTGAATCCAGGTCCTGCCACTTATTGGTTAGGTCTTGAAATTTGTATTAAACTGACCAATTTGAAAAGAAGATATAAGTCATTCTAGGCTGAGAGACGGAGAAGGCGATGGCACTCTACTCCAGTACTTTTGCCTGGAAAATCCCATGGATGGAGGAACCTGGTGGGCTGCAGTCCATGGGGTCACTAAGACTTGGATACGACTGAGCGGCTTCACTTTCACTTTTCACTTTCATGCATCGGAGAAGGAAATGGCAACCCACTCCGGTGTTCTTGCCTGGAGAATCCCAGGGACAGGGGAGCCTGGTGGGCTGCCGTCTATGGAGTCGCATAGAGTCGGACACGACTGAAGCGACAGCAGCAGCAGCAGCAGCAGGCTGAGAGAACCATAAAAGCTAAGACACAAAATTTCTTCACACTATGCAGGAGAAAAGTGATTTCATTTGGTTGGAGTAAAGAAAACATAAAATAGATTACTGTGAAACAAGCATGAAAATATAAATTGTTACTAGATCATGGAATTTATTGATGAAATTTGGGAGAATGGAATTGTCAGAGAGGCTAAAGGAAGTGAAGAAAGTTTTGTGAATTGCATTATTAAAGCTCTTAATAAGAAAATCTAATCTGATTTAGAGGGGACTAAGCTAAAAAGAGTGATATTGATTGCAAAGCTATTTCTGTAATCTAGAAGACATGCAGTGAGAGCCTGAATCAGAGGGCACTTATACCGAGGGGACATAACTTAATGAAGAAATATGTGAAGAAAGAATTGACAATACATATCTCCTTACTGAATATCAGATCACTACAGACAAAAGAGTATGTCACATATTTAAGTTTCAAGAACTGCTGAATAACATCTTCATTTACATAACCAACAGGACAACAAACAGGTTTGTGAGCAATGAAACAAGGTCCACTTCAGGATATCAGAGGCTTGAGAAATCAGTGGACATCAAGATATAGATACATATCAAGGAGTTGAAAATGAGTTGGAAATGAGGCTGTAAATCAAGAGAGATTGGAAGTAGTAAAGACATAGATACAATGATCATAGGGGCAGAGAATTTCAAGTCAAGAGACTAAATCATACTGACAAGAGACAATGTATACAAAAAAGAAGGTCAAAGGATCTCACACCAGACACTTATGCTAAGGCAGTTGAAAGAGGAGTAAAAGCCACATAAGGAAAGAGACACAGGACAGTTAGAGATGAAGAAGAAGCTGTTAAGTCTAGAGGCTATAAGAAAAGTATTACACTGACAGTACAAAGCCTGAGAGGTGATAAAAAGACACTGGATTTGGTGATGAAGTATAATTATTTGTTGAATAAACAAATGAATATATAAAGCATAGACTACAAAAAATGATCAGTGAAAGGGTCATAAAATAGTACATTTACAAGATAAAACGGAGTGGTGTGTCTGGAGAGAGGAGGTGTACACCTACAGGAGTTTTGGCTAGTGTGAGGTGCCTAGAGAAAGAGAGGAATGGAAAGCGAGAAAAGATATTGGGGATTTTGGATATTAAGACTAGGAGTAGAATGAGAGGTACGATCAAAGTCATAAAAATAGAAATTCAGTGTAACTATATAAACCATGTCCTCCACTGAAGAATCGGTGGTAAAGTGATACAATGAAGGCAAAGTTGGGGTTCACATCAGATCCTATTTCTTCTTGGTAAATTATGAGAAAAACTGATTTATAGGCAGAAAGCCTGAGACAGGTCAGACTGCTTCACCTAAATACATTCACAAACTGCAATGACTATAAATCAGATTTTCTAAGTTGGGACAGAAGGGGATAGTTAATGTTTCTAAGATATTGGAAACTCTAAAGATAATTTAGAATTTTATGTTTCCCACAGAGAACAGTCACCACATGGCTCTCTCTTCCGTTACAGAAAACTTAATCCTTCCTTATAGACCACCAGGTAAACATTTGAATGAAACCCTCTGATGCAATCCAATCTGGCCTGTCATTTGAAGTGGATCAGATACAACCTGTAGGAGGCAGTACAGGCTCAGCCCCTCTGAGAAACTCTTCAGAAAAATGTTCTCAGTAAATAATACACAAACTTCTCAAACCTAACTACATGTAGCACCATTTTCTGCTGTGGTTCCTTTAAAAATAGGCAGAATATATCATTACTCAACTAATTTGTGTTTCTTCTTTTCTAAAGGATAACAATAGGTTTATTTCCGTGGCTTCTGTTAAATTAAAACAGATAAGTGAACTGTTGAATATTTTATGATATAGTACATATTTTGTAATATTTAGACAAAGGGAGAGTGAACAAATACCATCTAGCAAAATTAAGTCCATTTATAATTACTTCATTAAGGAGTCATACCTGAGCAATGCCTTAATGAGATGGTAATGAGGTAAAAATGTGCTGCCAGAGTAGGCACTGGAGAAAATCTCTGGAAAAGGCAGCCCAATAAACTGAAAATAAGGGGGGAAATACTTCCCTCTTTGTCTTGCCTTACACTTCTTTATTTTAGGAGGAACGACACCTGTTTTTTAAGGCTTGGAATTTTCTTTTAGAGTATGGTGATTAAAAAAAAAAAAAAAAAGCCTAAAGAGTTAGGGAGAGTCAGGAGGGTGAGAGAAGAGAAAGGAAGGAAGTGGATGTAGTTCAAATGGAGATAAAAAATAGTACCTCTCAACTCTGAGAGTCATTATAAGGATTTTGCTAGTTCATATGATGTATATACATAGCATATAGTTAACACTCAGTAATGTGTGGCAGAATTCTTTTTATTTACTGATAATGAAGACACGGATGAAGTTATTTTGTTCAAGAATATACAATTGACCTTTGGAAAATGTGGATGGGAATCTAACTGAAGATGAGGCTGAGTCACATAAACACTCTCACTCATCTCCTTTGTTCAACTTGGCAAGAAAACCAGCCAAGGATAAAGGGCATCGGGATGCCCTGAAATATGTTCCCTTGGGGAAATCTTTCAGTGTTAAAAAACTTTCAACCTCACGCATCAATTAACTGCTCCAAATAAATCACAAATTAAATACAACCACTGTCTTAACAAAACTGATGAGTCTCCAATGAGATCAAGACAATAATTTCTAAATCCCCATTCACAGTGCTGTATTTAAAAAGTCACTTCTGCAAGAACTTTTCAAATTGTTCTTCTAAGCAAAATATATAACATTTTCTCTTAAAAGGAAGTTTTATCAAATCCAGCAATTCTAGCACACCTCATTTCCATGCTCTAACATGTAGAGGCTATAGCTTCTTGTATTTTTCGGTTTTCTACAACATTGCAATAATGAAGGAAAACTCCACTGAGAAGATTTGTTACATGGAAAATATTGAATGGTGCATAGAATCTGACCTGGTTTGAATGTGACTTTCTTGTATAAATACTACAGAGCCTGCTATCAAGTTTAAATTAGCCAAATTAAAATGAAGAAGCTTCCAGTTATATTTTTCTTAAATAGAATACAAATACATATATAGAGAGAGTGAATATATAATAAGGGTGTCTATATAGAGAATGTATTTCCCTTAGGAATCAGATATCTAGAAAAATCTACCCAAGTACTGTGACTAGAAAATTATATGCAGTTTCTCATTCTATTAAATGAGCTCTCTTTAATGAGCTTCATGTTTTGGTATAACCATTGTAACCTTCATAAAAGCTAATCTTACAGGTAATTATATAATGAGAGTACAAATCACTATTTTGAGAATCATCAGCCATGAAGAATGAACATATGGTTAAACCTAGAGAGTTCTCAACAGCAAAAACAGCATCGTGTCAAGCATCTAATACAACTGAGAACCATGAAAAGACTCTGGATGAAGAAGGGGGAAGGAAAAAAAAAAGCACTGCAAAATTCAAACAGACACACAAAAACCATGTTAGGTTATCTTGGATGAAGAAGTTCTTTGGTTTGGAGAACAGAGAGTAAATGTTGACAGACCTGTGAAGGAAATGGGCTCCGTGTGGGGTCAGAGGTGGAGACATAAGCAGCCTGCGTGTAGGCATAGCTCTTGAAGCGAGGCTGAGGAGAGGAAGGAGTTCGTTCATAGCCCTGTGCTAGACTGACAGTGATCTGCAGAAGGGTTTGGGGAAGGAAGACAGAGAGGAGGAGGAGGAGACAACATAAGTAACCCTGAAAGGAATTGCTTTCCAACACACTAGAAAAACAAATATCAAACGGAAACAGTGAGCTGAAAAATGCAATCCTAAACATATATAAGTGATATTCGAAACTGGCACACTCCAAGCACTGTGGTGTGTTCAATGTCATGTTGGAAAGCAGGTAGTCAGGGAAGAGAGGAGGATGGGGTTTCATCATAAAGATTCCATACTGACACACCTTCAGCACGAATACAGAATGCGGCCCTGCCATCTGGAAAACAAGCATCCCAAAGCAATTTTCTCTGAACCCAAAGTAAACAAAACCAGAATTCATCATGTCAATACCCTGGAAAAGACTGGAGCTTTCATAAGCTAAATATAGAATTAGCTCAGTAGAGTGAGAAAATGAGGCCTGAGAGCTTTCCACGCCTTCAGCAGAAATTTCGCTAAAGGCTTTTTCATCGTTGTGTCAAATAATTAAAAAACAACAACAAAACAAAGCACCCTAAATATTCTTCTTGGGAAGAAGAACAAGACATGTAATAGAAAAATCCCACTGGATTCTATACAATAATATCATAGACGTCTTTACCACATGTATTCTCATTTAAATTTTACTTAAATTATTTTAAACTAATTTCATCTTACCAAAAATGTTATTTTGAGTATTCAAAACTTGTTAATACATCAGCAAGTTGCCACTAAAAGTAAGAAATTATTATTAAACAGAGTACTTGCCTTTGCTCTTGGTCTAGTTTCCTGCTTTGTGCTCTAGCTGATGGAAAGTTTAATGTGTATATGACTCTTATGTCATTTTACACAATGGAAATACAATCTATTCTGTGTACTAAATTCATATAAAATGGTGCTTACCAATAGCAGAGCATTTTAAAAATGTGTCTGGAAAACAACATTATAGTTCATGATATCAGGTAAAATTTAGGTTCACAGAGTCCTCTCATTTTTTTCTCTCCAAAGACACACATACAAACACACACACACACACACACACTCCAAGCTAAGCTGTATATACACTTTTGCACATATACGCATGTGTGAATATATATATATATACACACACAATGCTACATATATGCATATATGTGTATCTATCCACAGATAATATAGACACGTGTGCATTATAAAATTCCATATCAAACAGGAAATATCATGGCTATTAGCTATCTTTTCCATCTTTTACCTGTTGAGAGTAGTGCATTTGATGATGTAGTTGAAAATGTTCTTCTCTTGTAACTTTTGATGGCCTTGGCAACATTTCCACCTCCTGGATGGCTTCAAGGCTCACTTGTTGAGGCAAAACTTGGAAGAGAGATGTGACGTACATTAAGATGGACTTCTTATCTGGATAAGTGGTGGCAACATCTGTAAGCACATTAACACCACATATCAGTTTTGGGTTTCTATGTCTGAGTCTCTAAAAGGGGATGAACAAATCAATGTTACAGGAAGAAGATGGATTAATGAGCACTCGATTGTCCATGAATGTCCTCCAGAGACTAATTAGAACATGATAATCAGGCTTAAAATGTACTTCCAATTTGGCAGACCAATGAGACGCACACTAAAGTTAATTTCTTTTTCTTTTTCACATAAAAACTTCATTCCGCAATACTTTTTCTGAAGTCAAATTGCCAAACCAGCCCATCTGAGAGAGTGGTTTTCATTAGATAAGAAACAAAAATAAAACACTACGTCTGCCTTACCATGGAAAGTTATAACAGCATGTCAATTAAAACGGTGCACTGGTAATTAAACAATTACACCAAAGAGCTTAATGCCCTGGCTTCCAGTAAAGAAAGCTCGTACCTCCTAATCAAATTTTTGCTGGTGATTAAGCATGTAAAGAGCAAAATAATGTCTCTGTGTTGAAATGAGCCATGTATTTCTACAATCAAAATAAAATAAAACAACTATATACCATATGCACAATGATTTGTAATATTCCTTAAGTATATTAAAATTATTTGTTTACATTATGGTACATCTGTTAAAGTCAGATGTCGCTTTCCTTCTCAGATGTTAGAGATAAATTTAAAAGTCCTTCACATAAAGTTGATCTGACATTATGTCCTTTGTCACATCTAGGGAATGAAAGAAACCCAGCGTTTAAAGTCAATAATAATTCATAATAATACATACAATAAGTGGCAGCTCCTTCAAAAGCTTCTTTTGCTACTTGGCATTACAATTTACTCACTGTGCTCATTCCAGGGAACCAAAATGTAAAAATAATCCTTTATGTGAAGTGTATCATTAATCCCAGAAGTGTTCAAACATAAATCCTGGCAGGAGGCCAGGACAACTTAGCAGCAATGTGCCAGGCATTTCTCTTGCCATAAATTTATCCTAGCTCAGCTAGCATGAAAAGATCTGTTTTAAGTTAAATATGTATATTCTGATCAGGTGTTCTGATTATAAGTTTAAAAGCCAAAAGTCAAATTTCAAGTCCAAAAGCATAAAAAGAAGTTGATCAGGTCACTCAGTCAAATTCCTCCACAAGTTACAGGAACATGATTAACCAGAACAACTATTTTTAAAGTATTTTTAAAAGGAGTTAAGGAGGAGGGAAAGGCTAGCTAATGTTCCTTGGCCTGCTTCTATCCATAGTATAACACAGTACTTCTTAATTTTTAATGTGCAAATGAATCACCTGGGGATCTTTTTAAAACTCAGATTCAGTAAGTCACAGGGGGAGCCTGAGGCCTTGCATTTCCAACAAGCTCCCAGGTGATGCTGAAGCTGTTGGCTTGAAGGCCATACTTAGAGTAACAAGGGTCGTAAAAAATGACACAGAAACATACTCTCGTATTATCTTCTGCATCATTGTTTTTCTTGCTTGTTTTCAGAAGATACTTATTGGACACTTAAATGCATCAGGCTTAGAGGTACAAAGGGCTTCCCTGGTGGCTTAGATGGCAAAGAATCTACTTATAAGTCAGGAGATCAGGGTTCGATCCCTAGGTTGGCAGGTTCCCCTCGAGAAAGAAATGGCAACCCACTCCAATATTCTTGCTTGGAGAATTCCATGGACAGAGGAGCCCGGTGGCCACAGTCCACGGGGTCGCAAAGAGTCGGACATGACAAAGTGACTAACGCTTCAGAAGTACAAAGCTACATAATACATGATCTCTGCTCCCTATTATAATTTAATTATTAGCCAATGGATGGTGAAGATAAGTTTTTGCAAATATTTTTTAGGAAAGAACTAGAGAATACTTTGTGTATAAATTCTGCCTTTCTAAAAAAAAAATCTTAGTAGCTTAGCTTTGAAATTCTACAATCTCTCTTTCATTTCATAATTGTTTTTCAAGTGTTCATTGTATGGTAGATATTATACTTTACACCATATGTTTCTGAAACTCTAGAATATTTTCTTGCCTCTCACTAGTAACTAGTCAAGTTTATCTTTAATGAGCAAAATTTAGAATTCAGTTTATTTTTTAGTGCATTAAATAAAACCATGCTGTGAGAAAGGCACTGAATTTTAAAAGGCTGTCTATGTACATAAAAAGGTCCATGTCTATTTACTGCTATATTAGATATGTGTATGTGTATAACTGGCCTCAAATACACACTATGATCACAAGAAATAAAGGTAAAAATAGATCAAGCATTATTTCTATTGCTCCAAGCAAATGTCAAAAATTGCAGCACATGTTATCTACATAAGACATCTTTTGGATGAATGTGAATATTCATAAATATTAATTACTACAATCACAATTTGACCAAACTATTGATATTTTTGCCCCAACCTATCACCATCCTACCTCTGAAGCTATACAGGATTCAGTTGCACCAGTAGCTAGAATTCAGTGTTTCTGTTTTTTATAGAAAGGGATTCAGATATTCTAAAATTGGTTGAATTCCAAATATATTTACTAAAGATGTATTATACTTTAAATATTTTAATGGATTATCCAGGAGGTTAGAATCCTTGCATGCTGCTTACAGTTTGGAATGATAAAATAAGTAAGAAGAAAAGTATATTACAGTACAAAGCTAAAGAGAATTTAAAATGTGTTCCACTTATTGGTACAACCAGTGCTTTAAGAAGTTCCAAAAAAAGGAAGAAATCATACCTTACTGGAAGATCAGATAATTCTTTATGAAAAGAAAACTGAAATAAATTTGTATAGGATTTAATTAGCTGGAAATGGAACAAACGTATTCCTCCACTGTAGAATGTATTCCTCCAATGTAGAAAAGCATGAGCAAAAGTTCTGAAGTAGAAACAGACTGGGCTGCCCTGGGGGCTCAGTGGGTAAAGAATCCACCTGCAATGCAGGAGACACAGGAGACGTGCCTTCGACCCCTGGGTCGGGAAGATCCCCTGGAGTAGGACACAGCAACCCACTCCAGTATTTTTGCCTGGAGAATCCCATGGACCGAGGAGCCTGGCAGGTCACCATCCAAAGGGTTGCAAAGAGTCAGACATGACTGTGTGACTGAGTACAGGGACACATTAGTCTGGCCCCAGGAAGAGTGACTTTGAGTGTCTTAGCCACGTAATTGAGCTTAATAGGACAAAATGGGAAGCTGGCTTGTAAAGCACTAAGGGATCATCAAAGCAGTCAACTTGGCCTTAGTTCAATAGGTTGGACTTCTGATCCAGCTTGTGACATCATTGCATTTTTTGTAAAGTAAAACCATTAAGTACAGAATTGAAAGAAGGAGAGAAAAAAAATAGCATCAAGTAGAAGGCTGAGACCCAATCCAGAAAGGAGGTGTTATGGAACTAAAATAGGCTGTGTTACGAAAACAAGGGAATGTGTGATAGAAATTCTAAGATCCAAAATAACTGTATTCAATTTCAATTCATTTACTCCACAGTCTTTGCAGATGCCTGTATACAAGATCCTGTCCTAAGCCTTGAGGGCAGAAAGATTAATAAACTGAAAATGAAATGGAGGAGGAAACTGCTTGTTCTGTAGCTATAGCAACAAATAGCTACCAATACAAGTTTCAATCTCATTTAATCAATTAACAATTACCTGCCTACAGAGTCTTGATCATGCTTCCCCAGGCCAACCAACATCAACCCCTCCCTTCTGAGGGGCCAATCAGAAGTGTGCTTGCTCCAAAATGAACAAACTTGTGAACACAAACCAATTAATGGTGGTCTCACCTGAGCAACTAACCATGCTTCTAAGAGTGTCCTCAACCTAATCCCTAGTCAGAATGTCCACAATCTCCTGACCTCTGGGTTTCCCCTCAAATCTAAGGATTTAAAGAAAGTGAGACTGATGGGATGCAACTTTTTATTATTATTATTATTATTATTACAAGACAGTAAAATGTATAAATTGAAAGAAGTGGGTAAATCCCCAAAATAAGAACTTAAAATTATATGAGTGAAGTCGCTCAGTCATGTCTGACTCTTTGTGACCCCATGGACTGTAGCCTACCAAGCTCCTCTGTCCATGGGATTTTCCAGGCAATAGTACTGGAGTGGATTGCCATTTCCTTCTCCAGGGGATCTTTCTGACTCAGGGATCGAACCCGGGTCTCCTGCATTGTAGACAGACGCTTTACCATCTGAGCCACCAGGGAAGTCCTAAAAATTATATGAAAGCTATCTAAAACTCTACTATATAATGGATTCATTGCCATAAATGCTTAAATTAATCATTTAAATCCAATCTTTGAAGCCATTTCAGAATGGAAATGTTGAGCTTTTAATATTGCCAGAAAATTATTTATGAACTGTAACTTTGATTCTGATGAGTATTTCTACAGTCATCAGAATTTTGATACTGAGGACTATAATGGAAAAAAAATTACTTAATGAAATTCTCTATTTTTCAAAGAAATTGAAGCCCACAGGGGTTTGATAGCAAGTTCAAAAGCTAGATCAAGTCCAAATTAAAACTCAGTCAGTGTATCATACTTTTCAGTACCTTACCTTCATTTTTTTCAGAGAATGCAATCTTAATTCATTTGAAAATTGAGACTCTCAAAGTCATTATCTAAATCATGACCCTGTGATCCATGTGGTTCCATTATCAAACATCACCTACACTCTCCATGGAATTAGTGATTTCTACTTCTAATAAGTGAGGTATAACAAGAGTAAATACACATTAAAAATGCAACTTCAGTGGCAATCAAAGAAATGCAAACTAAAACATGAAGGTGTTTAATTATACTCCACTGTCTATCGAATTATCAAAGAATGACAAAAGGGTAACAATCGATCTGGCAATAGCATCAGTGAAAAATATTTTGCTATGTCTAAAAACAATCATATTCAAGGATCCAGTAATTTTCCTTTTAGGAATCTACTATAAGGAAATAATTAGAAATTTACATGAAGATTTATGTAAACAATGTGGAAGTTAAGCTCTATTTACAATTAGAAAAGATTTATCACACAAAAAAGAAGAAATACAGACCATTTCAAATTGCTTAGTAGAAAATTAGAATTAGAAATGATCAAGTATATAATTACTTATGAATATTACAAAGCCACTCAAAATGCTGCTTTTGAAGAATGTTTGATAATATGTGAAAATAAATTCTTAATAAGGTAATAGTGAAACAGAAGGAAGCATAATTTATGTAGAATATAACAACAACTTGTGGAAAAGATTAGGAGAACATACTTTAAGACATTAGTGAAATGGGTATGGTGGTGGAATTTAAAATAATTTACTTTTTCTCCTTCATCCTATCTATATCTTCCACACTATTCTACACTCACTAATTTTATAATTAGACACTATATTCTATAATACAAGTATCTGTTAAGATCAAAGAGACAATAAAATCAAAGTTGTACAAAGTTTTCTTTTAGTATGCCCCAAGAAGTACTTCTCCAAGAAGTCAATGTGAATGAGTTTGGTAGGAAACTGGTGTTTTCAACATAGAACTGTTCTTATCGTAGTGCTTGCCTGGTAGCTCAGCTGATAAAGAATCCGCCTGCAATGCAGGAGACACCAGTTCAATTACTGGGTTGGGAAGATCCGCTGGAGAAGGGATAGGCTACCCACTCCAGTATTCTTGGGCTTCCCTGGTGGCTCAGTTGGTAAGGAATCTGCTTGCAATGTGGGAGACTTGGGTTCGATCCCTTGCTTGGGAAGACCCCTTGGAGAAGGGAATAGCTACCCACTCTAGTATAATGGCCTGGAGAATTTTATCTTGGGCAACCAACCTACAGAAAGTCTGATTAGCCAGCTGCCAGGCACAACCTTGAAACACCTCTGGGAAATCTAAACAAGAGCCTCCACTGTCTAACTCTCAGGTGAGTTTTCTGCCAGGAGAAAGGCAGGAAATGAAATAGTGGGTTATAGTGCATATCATGTGTAATCAGAAAGAAGCAGGATTTCAAAGGTAAGAGATTTATAAATGTGAACTCACAAAGTTTGGTAAGCCTTTTAAAAGTTACATTAAAAGTTTAAAAAGATACCATTAACAAACCGTGATCAGAATAAATGTGGATCATTTCCCACTGAAGTTGTATTAGGAACAAAACAATCAGTAAATTTACTGTAAGAGAAGGGGAATGGGTGAACTGGAAAGAAAAACCTTGCAGCACCCAACAAGGCATGATCAGATAGCTCTAAATATGAAAATGTGAATGCACGCTTTTAAACACAATAAAAATGCTGTGTTTGCTAAAATAACCAAATGCACAGATGCGAAATTCTGAAGAACTTATTGATGAAAGCAAAGGAGGTTTACACCTGAGGTCTATAAAGAAAGAAATACTGTCATAATGCCATCTGATCTCTAAGCATTAGAATAAATTGTAGGTGATACCATAGCAATGGACTAATTCATTAAAGTGTTAGATTGTTATTTTCAATTGTAGTATTTTTCATCCAGCACTACATTCTACACATATGCATCTTCCATTCACAAGTCACTTTACACAGTGGATATACAGCATTGTAGTAAGAAAATAACTCACACAGGTCCCCTCCAGTTAAATTCTTTGAAATTCTACAATACATTCTTTCCTCACTAAATTAAGTACCCTTTAACTAAGCTGTTCCATAATTTTAGCATTTCACTCACTGATCCAAGTTGCTTTTATCATCTAATAACAATCCTTCTCATTAAAGGGCTATAAAATATAGTAATGAAAGTAATTTGTATTGATGAAGATGATTCAGTTTCATAATAAAATTAATGATAAAAGTATAGGCTTTTATTTATACATGAGAAACACTAAACACTTTTATCATTTAAACATCCAATTATTCCTTTCAAGATGCTTATGGTACAGCTAGCAGAAAACTATGACTGTAGTATTGGCACAAGTAGAAAACAGTGCTCAAGCTATATAATGCTTACCTAGGGTCTAACGGGGAAAAACTAAAGCAAAAATTGGGTGGCTTACAGGAGACTTCAGATACCCTCCACACTAGTTCAGCTTTCTGCTCATTAACCAAACAATGCTAAAGATACCTATGCAAATATGAACTGTGCATTCAAGCCAATAAATAATGGTAATTGGAAATGATGTTACTGATTCTGCAAAGTATGGAATTTGACATTGTCTCATATGACAATATGAGACACTGAAAACAAATAGTTAATGAGTTACTACTTTGTACCAGCCTAGTTTTTGAATATATAGATATATATATTCTGGTCCTTGAGGATATAATGGTAAAAAATAGGCCCAGAGATCTGGCCTCACGGTTCTTTGACTCTAATGGGGAAGCATAATTAAAAATAAAGTATTTAAAAATCCTCAATTTACCATCTACCAATTTATCCCTAACTCCTAGTTCTTGTTACTTCATTGTGTATTTTTAAAAATGACTTCCACAAATGCACTACCTTTGCTAGGCTTTATAACTTATATGCAGAGTACATCATGAGAAATGCTGGGCGGGAATAAACACAAGCTGGAATCAAGATTGCCGGGAGAAATATCAATAACCTCAGATATGAAGATGACACCATCCTTATGGCAGAAAGTGAAGAGGAACTCAAAAGCCTCTTGATGAAAGTGAAAGTTGAGAGTGGAAAAAGTTGGCTTAAAGCTCAACATTCAGAAAACGAAGATCATGGCATCTGGTCCCATCACTTCATGGAAAATAGATGGGGAAACAGTGGAAACAGTGGCTGACTTTATTTTTTGGGGCTCCAAAATCACTGCAGATGGTGATTGCAGCCATGAAATTAAAAGATGCTTACTCCTTGGAAGGAAAGTTATGACCAACCTAGATAGCATATTCAAAAGCAGAGACATTACTTTGCCAACAAAGGTCCGTCCAGTCAAGGCTATGGTTTTTCCAGTAGTCATGTATGGATGTGAGACTTGGACTTTGAAGAAGGCTGAGCACCAAAGAATTGATGCTTTTGAACTGTGGTGTTGGAGAAGACTCTTGAGAGTCCCTTGGACTGCAAGGAGATCCAACCAGTCCATCCTAAAGGAGATCAGCCCTGGATGTTCATTGGGAGGACTGATGCTAAAGCTGAAACTCCAGTACTTTGGCCACCTCATGCAAAGAGTTGACTCATTGGAAAAGACTCTGATGCTGGGAGGGATTGGGGGCAGGAGGAGAAGGGGACGACAGAGGATGAGATGGCTGGATGGCATCACTGACTCAATGGATGTGAGTTTGAGTGAACTCCAGGATTTGGTGATGGACAGGGAGGCCTGGCGTGCTGCAGTTTATGGGGTCACAAAGAGTCGGACACGACTGAGGGACTGAACTGAACTAAGAGTGACTCTATAGTGTTAAGACCAAAAATTCTGATAGTGCCTAAAACCAAATATACAGAAGCTGGTGGGTAAAGGACAATTAAATGGAAATCCTCAATCAACCCTGATGTAATAAGTTTCAAACAAACCATTTTTATATTGAATGTTTTTTTAACCAAATATCAAATGTTTTCTATGTGCAGCTAATCAAAGTGAGAATTATCTTTTAAATTTTCAATTTCATAATGCAACATATTTCCAAAATTCCCTCTTCCATTTACTCATTGAGTTTGTATCCGCATTCAAATACACACACACACATACAAACATACATACATAGCACACACACATTTTAAAAAATAACCCTGAGCATTAAAAACCTTAGAACAAGTTTTCAGGACATGTCCACTAAAACCAGGAGACTAGAAAATAGCCTGACCTAACAAATGGAAGTTAATCAGTGTAAGAGACTATTGATCGAAGACATTTGTACTTTTTAACAATTCTCTCTACATGCCTATTGTAGGAAGAACTATTGGAGTTTCCATTTGAGAAGGAACTATTTTGGCTCAGTGACATTTAACTCTGCTTCCTTAATTGTCACCTGCTGATCCTGTGCTTTGCTTCTGATGTGACCAAACTGACTTCTTTTTTCCCTACTGCTAGAAAAAGTACAATAGATTTCATAAAGAACCCCACATAGTAACTTTATTAACACAAAATATTCTATTTCTACCCCCTTGTCCTCTACATTGTGAGAAATGATACTTTATAAATAATGAGGCCAAAATAAAGATGTTAATTTCACTTGACATAAATTTCACTGGTTATTATCGTGTTTTCTGCTATGATTTGGGATTTAGAAATATGTCTGATGGTGTAAGGGCAGTTCCAAGGCAAGTTCCTCAATGATAACAAGCTTAAGGCAGAAACCATATATAAAATCAATCTTTTTGCAAAATATTATAAAAAATTTAATGAACAGGCTAAGCTCTTTGATATGAAGTGGATAAATTTTTTTAAATCAAATCATGGTGCTGCCCCTTACAAGGAAGAGATTGTAGCAGTTAACTAATTCCTCATATATCCCAGTTTCTATCTGTAAAATGAGTCATATTATTGCATAAATGTCTAGTGATGTTGTTTGAGAGAGAAAATGAGTGTACAGAGTGCTTTAACCACTATTTGTTGTGACATGTTTGAGTTGGAACATAATTATAATTTTGGAGTTTGCCTGCACTGATACATTCACCAAACGTTTGTGGCATGCTTACCATGTGTAATACATGACCATCAACTCACTTGAGAATAAATCATTTTGATAATTAGAATGGTTCCATTGCCTAACTCCTAGGGTAGAAACTGGTGGATTATGGGACAAGCTGAAGACAATCAGCATGGAGGTGAAACTCTCAGACAGAAAACATTTATTATGGGGGAGTGAGGTCTGCATCATGACGAATATGATGGATGGCATCATGGCAGCACCAGGTACCATATGCCACATCAGAAGGGGCACAGTGTTTAGTAAGACACCATCACAAACAAACTTCATAAACAAATGGCAAGATAACTGATGACAGAAGAGGTGTTCCTGAACTAATCCCCAGTTTTGTAGTTTCCTAACTGCAAGCTGGACCCAGTGGCCAAACAGCATGCGCTTGTGTAGTCCCTAGCACTAGCAGAAACAGGCCAAAGGAACACCAAATAAATAAGGCGCCAACTTTCATGTGTTTTCAAATTACAGACACACATTTGGCTTGTATAGTAAAAATAAAATTTCGTTTGAGTATGAGTTTTTAAATTCCACCTATGTAATCAGGGGTTCCCACACAATAATATGCATGGATGATAAGTAGCTTTTAACATACCTTTTAACATGAAAAAAACTATAATTTAATAAAAGGGAAGATAATCATGTGAAAAATGATGGAGAAAGATACAAGTACAAAAGTGAATAAGCATCAGAAACCATATAATAAGCACATATTAAGACAATGATAGGAGGTAACCTGTTATCCAAAAGACTATAATTTTGAATACTGAATAGAATTATATGTGTGTGTTGAAAAACACAACATAAATGGAGATATAAGGTGGGATAAAGGACCACCATAACTAGTAAGAGAGCACTATTTTCTACGACCCTATATACAGTATTTGGATTTTAACTCTCAGAAAAAAACTCCTGTCTTCCTACCACTAATCACAGATACTGAGACCTATGCCCACCCACTTGTTCTTTCCTCTTACAATTAATGTGCTCCCATTTCAATAAAGGCAAGTCTCTCTAATGTAGTTTTCCTTTTCTATTAATCCTCAATTCTTCCTCAGCCTACACACAGACTTTCCTAACTCCCACTTGAAAGATAAAGCAGACTGCAAACAAACAACTTTGGTATGCTGGTAAACTCATTTTCAAAACAAACAAAAACCAACAAAGAACAAACAAGCACAGTAACAACAAAATCCCTGACTGCAGTCTTCACCAATCTCCATGGCATAAATCCTCCTACCATGGCTCAGTTCAAGTTGCCCATGGTTTAACAGTTCAGTTCAGATCAGTTCAGTTGCTCAGTCGTGTCCGACTCTTTGCGACTCCATGGACTGCAGCACACCAGGCTTCCCTGTCCATCACCAACTCCTGGGGCTTACTCAAACTCATGTCCATGATAGCATCCAACCATCTCATCCTCTATCGTCCGCTTTTCCTCCTACCTTCATTCTTTCCCAGCATCAGGGTCTTTTCTAGTGGGTCAGTTCTTGGTATCAGGTGGCCAAAGTACTGGAGTTTCAGCTTCAGCATCAGTCCTTCCAAAGAATATTCAGGACTGATTTCCTTCAGGATACACTGGTTGGGCTTCCCTTGTGGTTTGGCTTGTAAAGAAACCGCCTGTAATGCCAGAGACCTGGGTTCGATCCCTGGGTTGGGAAGATCCCCTGGAGAAGGGGCTACCCACTCCAGTATTCTGGCCTGGAGAATTCCATGGAATGCCTGGAGAATTCCACAGTATATGGGGTTGGAAATAGTTGTACACAACTGAGCGATTGACTTTCACTTTCACTTATAGACTTCAGAATTCCTTGGTAGCTCAGACAGTAAAGCGTCTCCCTGTAATGTGGGAGACACAGGTTCAATCCCTGGGTTGGGAAGATCCCCCTGGAGAAGGAAATGGCAACCCACTCCAGTACTCCTGCCTGGAAAATTCCACAGACAGAGGAGCCTGGTAGGCTATAGTCCATGGGATCACAAAGAGTCGAACACGAAGGAGCGACTTCACTTTGTATTTTGTACTAGACAGGTTGGATCTCCATGCAGTCCAAGGGACTCTGAAGACTCTTCTCCAACACCACAGTTCAAAAGCATCAATTCTTCGGTGCTCAGCTTTCTTTATAGTCTAACTCTCACATCCATACATTACTACTGGAAAAATCATAGCTTTGACTAGACGGACTTTTGTTGGCAAAGTAATGTCTCTGCTTTTCAACATGCTGTCCAGGTTGGTCATAGCTTTCTTTCCAAGGAGCAAGCATCTTTTAATTTCATGACTGCAGTTACCATCTGCAGTGATTTTGGAGCCCCCCAAAATAAAGTCTGTCACTGTTTCCATTGTTTCCCCATCTATTTGACATGAAATGATTAGACCCGATGCCATGATCTTAGTTTTCTGAATGTTGAGTTTTCAGCCAACTTTTTCACTCTCATCAAGAGGCTCCTTAGTTCTTCTTCACTTTCTGCCATAAGGGTGGTGTCATCTGTATATCTGAGGTTATTAATATTTCTCCCAGCAATCTTGATTCCAGCTTGTGCTTCATCCAGTCTGGCATTTCACATGATGTACTCTGCATATAAGTTAAGTAGGGTGACAATATGCAGCCTTGATGTACTCCTTTACTGATTTGGAACCACTCTGTTGTTCCATGTTCAGTTCTAACTGTTTCTTCTCGACCTGTATACAGATTTCTCAGGAAGCAGGTAAGGTGGCCTGGTATTCCCAGCTCTTGAAAAATTTTCCACAGTTCATTGTGATCCACACAGTCAAAGGCTGTGTCACATTCAATACAGCAGAAGTAGATGTTTCTCTGGAATACTCTTGCTTTTTTGATCTCTGGTTCCTCTGACTTTTCTAAATACAGCTTTAACATCTGGAAGTTCACAGTTCATGTACTGTTGAAGCCTGGCTTGGAGAATTTTGAGCATTACTTTGCTAGCATGTGAGAGGAGGGCAATTGTATGGTAGTTTGAACATCCTTTGGCATTACCTTTATTTGGAATTAGAATGAAAACTAATCTTTTCCAGTCCTATGGACACTGCTGAGTTTTCCAAATTTGCTGGCATATTGAGTGCAGCACTTTCATAGAATCATCTTTTAGGATTTGAAATAGCTCACCTGAAATTCCATCACCTCCACTAGCTTTGTTCGTAGTGATGTTTCCTAAGGCCCACTTGACTTCGCATTCTAGGATGTCTGGCTCTAGGTGAGGGATCACACCATCATGGTTATCTGGGTCGTGAAGATCTTTTTTGTACAGTTCTTCTGTGTATTCTTGCCACCTCTTCTTAATATCTTCTCCTTCTGTTAGGTCCATACCATTTCTGTCCTTTATTGAGCCCATCTTTGCATGAAATGTTCCCTTGGTATCTCTAATTTTCTTGAAGAGATCTCTAGTCTTTCCCATTCTATGGTTGTCCTCTATTTCTTCTCATTGATCACTGAGGAAGGCTTTCTTATCTCTCCCTGCTATTCTTTGAAACTCTGCATTCAAATGGGTGTATCTTTCCTTTTCCCCTTTGCCTTTAGCTTCTCTTCTTTTCTCAGCTATTTGTAAGGCCACCTCAGATAACCATTTTGCCTTTCTGCATTTCTTTTTCTTGGGGGGTGGTCTTGATCACTGTCTCCTGTACAATGTCATGAACCTCTGTCCATAGTTCTTCAGGCATTCTATCGGATCTAATCCCTTGAATCTATTTGTCACTTCCACTGTATAATCATAAGGGATTTGATTTAGGTTACACGTTAATGGTCTGGTGGTTTTCCCTACTTTCTTCAATTTAAGTCTGAATTTTGCAATAAGGAGTTCATGATCTGAACCACAGTCAGCTCCCGGTCTTCTTTTTGATGACTGTATAGAGCTTCTCCATCTTTAGCTGCAAAGAATGCAATCAATCTGATTTTGGTATTGACCATCTGGTGATGTCCTTGTATAGAGTCTTCTCTTATGTTTTTGGAACAGGGTGTTTGCTATGACCAGTGCATTCTCTTGGCAAAACTCTATTAGCCTTTGCCCTGCTTCATTTGTACTCCAAGGCCAAATTTGCCTGTTACTCCAAGTGTTTCTTGACTTCCTACTTTTGCATTCCACTCCCCTATAATGAAAAGGAAACCTTTTTTGGGTGTTAGTTCTAGAAGGTCTTGTTGGTCTTCATAGAACCATTTAACTTCAGCTTCTTCAGCATTACTAGTCAGGGCACAGACTTGGATTACTGTGATATTGAATGGTTTGCCTTGGAAATGAACAGAGATCATTCTGTCATTTTTGACATCACATCCAAGTACTACATTTCAGACTCTTCTGCTGAGTATGATGGCTACTCCATTTCTTCTAAGGGATTCTTGCCCACAGTAGTAGATATCATGGTCATCTGAGTTAAATTCACCCAGTCCAGTTCATTTTAGTTCACTGATACCTAAAATGTTTTCACTCTGGCCATCTCCTGTTTGACCACTTCCAATTTCTGTTGATTCATGGACCATAATTCCTGAATTTAACTATCTGCTCCTGTGAGCCTGTAGGATCACGTTCTTTCAATACAACTTTGCAACTGTTTAAGCTATATTCTTCACACCTACTTTCCTACCACTGCTCCCCATTTCATTCAGTTCATGTTTACCCAGCATCTTATAGATGCCAAGTCCTGTCCCAGATGCTGGGAATGAATGAATACAGTGAACAGAGCAATGATTCTGTCCTCATGAGGTCTAGATTTTAGTTGAAACACAGACAATAGCAAAAGCAAATCTCTAGCTTATAAGATTACAAATGCTATAGAGAATAATAAAATGGGTAGGCAATGGGTGTGGTCAATATTTTAAGGAAGATGGATTCAGAAGGGATCACTGGGTAAGAAGGGATGAGAGAACTGCCTTCTGTCTCTCTACTCCTCTAATGGCTACAGCGCTGCCAAGCCTAATGGGGTGTTTTTCTATCTCCATATTATTGTGTAGCTCATAGTTTCACAGTAGCACTCACATTCTTAAACTGCTTCATTTTCCTTGGATTCTTTGACACTACATTTTTCAGGTTTTCTATGGATCCAGCCATACTTTCTCAGGCCTTCTTTCTGGTGCAACCCATTTAATTAATATAACATTTTGGAGTGAATGTAGAGGTTGGATTTCGGTCTTTATTATCTACACTCACTCTTCCCTAGGTGATGTCACCCAATTTTCTCTTCTTCTGCCTCCTCTCTATTTTTCCCCTCTTCCTCTCTCTAAAATATTACATAAATGTGCTAGTGTTAGTCGCTCAGTCATGTCTGACTCTTGGCAATTCCATGGACTGTAGCTTGCCAAGCTCCTCACTGTTGGGATTTCCCAAGCAAGAATACTGGAGTGGGCTACCTATATGCTAATAATTCCCAAATACCTATCTCCAGTTGAGACCTCTGTTTCCTCAGGAGACATCTCAAACTTGTTACACACAAAAAAAGGTTCACACTTCTCTTCGAAACCATTATTGTTATTTAGTGGCTAGGTTGTGTCTGATTCTTTTGCAACCCCATGGATGATAGCCCTCCAGGCTCCTCTGTCCATGGAATTCTCCAGGCAAGAAACTGGAGTAGGTTGCCATTTCCTTCTCCAGAGGATCTTCCTGACCCAGGATCGAACCTGTGTTTCCTGCATTGGCATGAAAATTCTTTACCACTGAGCCACAAGGGAAAGCCTCAAAATCATTAGTATCCCCATTAATCACCACCTCCCAATATGGCTACAATATTCATACATTCTGTCAGGCTGTAAAGTTAGCAATTGCCCTTGAGATTTTTCCTGCATTCCCTCATTTGATCTATTATCAAATTGTGCCTTTTCTGCCTCTAAAAGGAATACATGTGTGCACTCATCTTCATGCTATTACTATTTCACCCAAGCCGTGATCCTGGCCTTCTGGGTCCAGCACATTCACGTCCTAACTCTTCTCATGCCTTTCAGTTCATTTTGTTTTCAACAGCTGGAATCACCTTTATAAAAACACAAATTAAAAGTGCAACATATTCCTACTTAAAACCCTTCAACACTTTCTCATTTGTTTAGAATAAATCCAAACTGCTTCCCTAGCCAACAAGGCTCTACATAACCCAGTCCTGCACACATAGCTAACAGAAAACAAATGGCCTCTTAACTTTCTTGCCTACTACCTTTCAGATACATTGGCCTTGTTTTCACATCTGAAGCAACACACGTCCTTTTATACATCTTGTTTTTTACACTTGCAATTGTCATTACCTAAAATATTTCCCCCATCTTTTTGCATTTTTGATTCATTCTTATCCATTGGGTTTTAGCTCATATGACACCTCCTTAGAGATGCATTTGGTAATCACCCTATTGTAAGAAGCCCTCTCCCTGTCTCTTCATTTCACATTGACTCCTTTCCTTATGTCATTTGCCACAAATTGTAGTTATTATGCTTATCTATTTGTGCTTTTGGTATTATTTGTCTCCCTACAATAATATAAGCCCTACAAGCACAGGAAATTTGTCTAAAGCCTTTTTACCACTTACTGACTAATAGTGGGTAGTACCTATTTTAACTAATGAATGAATGAAGAGATAATTATGGCTGCTGGGAAGAAATTTGCACTTCAGTGAAATGAACACAGAATAAGACTCATGACGAAAACTGAAAAGTGGTTGAAGGGGAAGAAAGCAGGGAGTATTTGCCTCCTTCCAAAATTATTTTAAAGAGATTCAGTATGATATTTAATGACTTTTCATTGAGTACCAATTATGTAAAAGGGATTTTGTTATGCTTTCTCATTTACCTTTCAACCCTCATGAGTTAAGAATACTGTATGAGGTCATGTAACTATTAAATTATAGGCTGATTAATTCAGAACAAAAAAAGACAGAGACTCTTGGTTCACATCCTAGTTCTCTCATTTTGTGACAGTGGACAAACTTGAACAGATTGATTTACTGATTTACAGCTTAAATAGATCTTCCTATTGTACCACAGAAGTTATTCTTAAATTATTGATCACATTCTAAAAAAATGACACTTGTTTTGCATAACATCTCATGTGAGGAAAAGGATCATCTTTTTTTAAGTAATAGGGAAAGAAGCATTCATTTCTAAATTAGAGAGCATTAGCAGGTTAATCAAGAAACCGATGAGTGATGATCATAAAGTTAGCACATTTTTAATTCAGATTGAAAATACTCAAGCTAATACTCAAGGCACAGGAAAACTAATGTTTTATTCATTGTTTCTAAGCTTTGACATAGACTCTACAAAATAGCACAGTGCTTTGCATAGATGTTAGAAAATTATTCACAGAAAAAATGTGTTCAAGTACTCTCTGACCCAGGGTAGGAAAAGGTAACTTCTAGAACTTAGATAAAGCAGATGTCTCAGAAATTTTGTACTAAGCATCTGAATACATGGTAGGCTGGAAGACCCAAGCAACTGAAAATCATGTTATCTCACTAAAACTATGATGTAGCGGTGGGTAAGATTATATTGAATAATTATGATTTAAGAAGCAGTTCTTTTAGCTGAGACACAAGAATGAAAAAGGGATTCAGTTTAAAAAAAAAAAACAAAGAAAAATGAGGCATGGTATACACATATTTATAAATAATATGATCATTTACATAACTATCATGAGTGTGCATGAATGTGTAAGATATACAGAGATATAAATATAGATAGGTATACATGTCCTATTTGAAAAGCAAACTCTTTTGACTAGAAATTAGTAACATCAAAGATTAGACAGAGAGAAGAAAAGGCTTTATTATAGCATCTCATTCCTAATTTGACTGTTGATATTCATAGTACCCATTTTCCATTTTTAAATTTCTTCTCTCTTTTCCAATGGCTGGACAAGAGTTAAAATGGACATGCTAAATACTGCATAGCTCAGTTTCTTGACACAGCTTCTCATTCTTGATTCTGAAATTTCAGCTTCTCTTAAATGCCTCTCTTTCAAGTTGACTTCTACTAACATGGGCCTGGCTTCCCCTGATGACTGCAAGCCTTTGGTATAACTAGCTTGGTCACTGTGTCTTACAAAGCCTGTTTCACAGTCCACAATGTCAGACCCTATTCAGGCTCCAGTCTCAGACTGACCAAATGGGCTCCATTTCTACTCTCATCATGATGGGGAGCCTGTCCCTTGAAACGAAACCTCTTCTTCAGAAGAAACAGATAGGGTTGATGTTTTTGGCTCCAATAGTTTTTGGTTCTTTTTTTTTTTTCTTGTATTACTTTGGATTCAACCCCTCACTTTAAAATATTTTTATATAATAAATGTTTTTATTGTTGTAGTGGAAAATTAAAATAGAATTTATAAATTTATAAATAAAAATTTATATTTTTATTAAAATATAAAGTGAACAGTGAAAGTAGGCCACATCTATACAACACTCCAACCCCATTATCTAGACATAATACTTCTCAGCAGAAGCTATGCTAGCTGTATATCCATCCATTCATCAAGCCATTTATGCATTTAGCCATCCTTTTATCTAGTCATCGGCCTAAGGAGATCAAACTCCATAACATACTGCCTATATATCTACATAAAATACATTCAATAAACAAATTATTGTTCTAAAACTCATTGGCTCTCTATAATTTTGGATAAATAACTTAATTCCTCAATGTCTTCATTGTTGTTGCTTAGTCTCTCAGTCATGTCCAGCTGTTTGTGACCCCATGGACTATAGCCCACCAGGCTCCTCTGTCCATGGAATTCTCCAGGCAAGAATACTGTAGTGGATAGCCATTCTCTTCTCCACGGGATCTTCCCAACCCAGGGATAGAACCTGGGTCTCCTGCATTGCAGGCAGATTCTTTACTGTCTGCGCCATCAGGGAAGCCCAATGTCTTAATGCTTTCATTTATAAAATGGGGCTAACACTTTTGAAAGAATTACAATAAATGTAAGTAGCTATAAAAATGCTTACGAAAACATAAGCTTTCAGCAAAATGCAGCTTTGAAATGTATATACAGATACATGCAAATACACAATTTGGACCTTAAAACTATTTTCAGTAATGCATAGATTCATCCACCTATTTATTCTTCAACTGTTTACTGGGAATCTATCATTAAGTCATGGCAACTCACTCCAGTATTCTTGCCTGGAAAATCCCATGGAGAGAGGGGCATAGCAGGCTTCAGTCCATGGAGTTGCAAAGAGCCAGACAGTTGAGTGACTGAGCATGCACACATGTCCTAAGTCTAGGATTATATTAGGCACTATAGCTTTAATGGTGAGCAAAAGTGAAAACAAGCACAAACAAGCCTGGACTCTGACATTATGAAACCTATAGCCCAATGATAGATCTATATTTACCTAACATTAAGTATTATGGGATAATACTGAACTACTATAAACAATGCTGCAGTGAGCATCTTAACATATGTGTCTTACATACGTGTGAGTATTCCTATATGTCTAACTCCCAAATGTGAAATATCAGCATCAAAGATACATACAATGCCATATTTTGAAACTTCAAATGTCCTATATATAGCTTTCCAAGTGGATCTTCCACCAAAGGAAACATGGGGCCTAATTCCATGAACCCTCATCATCACAGGATATTACACTCTGTATTTCTTTAATTATTAGCAGTATTGAACTTATTTTTTTCCATTGATTACTTGTCATTTCCTCAAGTGGATGTCTACATCACATTTGGCCCTATTTAAACACTGTTGCAAAATACTTGTTCATCTTAGTTGTAGTTTTATTACAGTGAAGTTATTCTTTATTCAGTATGATTCCCCAGTCTATCATATGATTTGTTACTTTTGAATTGTGTCTTTCTCCATTGAAAACATTTTACTTTTTGTGTTGCTAAATCTGCCAATTTTATGTTACAGCTCCTGAGTTTTATGACATCTTAACATTAATATATTCTTCTACATTTGAATATAATTCACATGAAATCATTATCTGAAAATTATTTAGTATTTATTGTGGAACTAGGTTGTCACCGTATTTTCTTTCCAAACAATGTCAGAGATTTTAATTTACTGGCTAACTGACCTGTTCTTTACAGGTAGGAAATGCCATTCCTAGATATAAAAATGTACCTAAATAAAAGCAACTTTTTTCAAAATGTTTATTCTGTATTATTAAACTACATCTCTATATCATGTCACACTCTGTCAGTTTGTTATGTTATGAAATATTCTAAAGCAGTGGTCCCCTACCTTTCTGGCACCAGGGACTGGTTTTGTGGAAGAGAATTTTTCCAGGTATGGGGTGGGAGGGATGGTTTCTAGATGATTCAAGTGCATTACACTTATTGTGCACTTTATTTCTATCATTATTACATCAGCTCCACCTCAGACCATCAGCCATTAGATCCCGGAGGTTGGGGATCCCTGTACTAAAGCATGTCAACTATTTAAAAATAATTTTTTGACTATTAACATGCATTTACATTTAGACTAATTTTAGAATATCTTGACAATTGTGTCTGCCTTCCATTTTGTGTGATTTATTTTTAGTGCGTTCACCTGCATGTATTTCTGCCCTTCCTTCTCTGCTTGTGTCCTTAGGTGACTGACCTTTGCACACTGCATCTCTCCAGATCATGCTGGCTGCATCCCAGCTGCAGAAAATCAATGAAGAGGACCGGCTGGAGATTCCAAGAGAAGGAAAGAGAAGGCGGGGGGAACTTTTCCTCCACAATTTCTCTGCTCCAGAGCTGCCTCTTGTAGTAGATGATTCCTTCCAACAACTAGAATACATTTCCCAATATGTGGGTCTCCCTCCAGTGGTGCAGCTCTCGCTAGACTACATTCACCTCCATTCCCTCTCTTTCTCCCCTCTCCCTCAAAGCCCTAGAAATCCCTATGGTTAACTGCTTCCCATTTTCTCCTTTAGGTGACTCACTGTCACCTGTTTGTTAATAAATTATACATCAAGAAGTAATCTCTTTATAACATTTCTTCAACTATTTAAGGTAAATTCTATTTCCTGCTGGAATTCTGTTTTAACTTCTGAAATAATACAGAGAAAGATAACTGGATAGATACAGAGAATGGCAGAAATACATATATATGTGTGTTTATATAACTATATTTTGACTGAAATTATTTTGAAAGAAAAGAAAATGAAAGTCACTCAGGTGTGTCTGACACTTTGTGACCTCATGGACTATACAGCCAATGGAATTCTCCAGGCTCTGGCCTGGTTAGCCATTCCTTTCTCCAGGGGATCTTCCCAACCCAGGGATTGAACCCAGGTCTCCAGTATTACAGGCAGATTCTTTATCAGCTGAGCCATAAGGGAAGCCTAAGAATACTGGAGTGGGTAGCCTATCCCTTCTCCAGTGGATCTTCCCAACCCAGGAATCAAACTGGGTTCTCCTGCATTGCAGGCAGATTCTTTAACAGCTGAGCTATTCAGTTCAGTCGCTCAGTCCTGTCTGACTCTTTGTGACCCCATGAATTGCGGCACACCAGGCCTCCCTGTCCATCACCAACTCCCGGAGTTCACTCAGACTCACATCCATCGAGTCAGTGATGCCATCCAGCCATCTCATCCTCTGTCGTCCCCTTCTCCTCCTGCCCCCAATCCCTCCCAGCATCAGAGTCTTTTCCAACGAGTCAACTCTTCACATGAGGTGGCCAAAGTACTGGAGTTTCAGCTTTAGCATCATTCCTTCCAAAGAAATCCCAAGGCTGATCTCCTTCAGGGAAGCCCAAAAAATTTTGAATGTAAAGGTTAACAGATTCATCATATATGTATGTCTCTTCCTTTCCTCACATCTTTATTTATATACTTATAATTCTGATTTAAACTTTCTCTAAACAATATTTATGCTTTCCTGTGCATTTAATTCTAAGAAATGTTTGTGTGTGTATATATGTGTATATATATATATATATATATATATATATATATATAAAATAACCATTCTATATAGGATTTTAACATTTGTTTACATTTTTAATTCTTTATGTGCTTTTAATAAAGGAAAATTAGTGTTGTCAAATGATGATACTTTAGTTCATCTTTTCATATATATATATATCTTCTGAGCCATCCCAGAAGTCATTTTATATGTGTGTGTATCTGTGAGTCTGTGTATGTGTATATTATATATTTCATATACATATATATGAAAGAATCTGCCTGCAATGGAGACCTGGGTTCAATCCCTGGGTCGGGAAGATCCTCTGGAGAAGGGAGGATCTTCTATCCCCTCCACTATTCTTGCCTGGAGAATTCCATGGACAGAGGAGCCTGGCAGGCTACAGTCCATGGGGTCACAAAGAACAGGGTGCAACTGAGCAACTAACACTTTCACGTTTATACACACACATACACACACACACACATATCAGATATTTTCTTGTCATATAACATTGTTAGGTTCTCCAGAACAATAAGGAATATCTTGAACTGCTATTTTAATAAGAATTCTTCCAGAATATCAATATTAAAAAAGTTTACTTCTATTTCTAAATGTATAAGTCATTTTCTCAAGACTTGATAATGAATTTTAGCAAATGTCACTGACTACACACACACACGCACACACACAAATTGCTTTTACTGGGAGAATTGACTAGTTATGGTTTCTTGATCTTCTTTAAGAAAGGAAGAATGAAGATTAAACGTTACTTGTTTACTGTTTTGTAATTCATAAAAAGATGTTATTCTGTGTAAACTTAACAAGTGAAATTGCTAAATTTCAGGCCTTTAAAAGTTTTGCCTTATTCCTCTTTAAGATATACAGCAAATAAGAATGGAATTTCACTTTTAGCAGAAACCTTTTCCAGCTAAAAATGTTTCTCATTTAGTCTGAATTGTACATAACTTTCCATGTTTAAAGTGCTTCATTTAAACACAATGGATCTTTAATTGGTGTGTATCTTTATAATGGGCGAAGAAGGTATGAGAAAGAGTTTGATTCATTTACCTACAGAAATGGTCACTCAAACGGAGAAAGTCAGAAAAAAGCTGAGTCTTAATCCCTACCCATGGACATAGCAGGAGATAAGGTGAATCCCCATGCTTCCTCTGTCGTAATTGCCATAGCAATGACCCTGAAATTATATCCACAATCACCACTTCTGCTTTCATCCACATATTCTTATGAGTTAAAAAGCAATTAAACTAAAATAGGTTTGAGCATGTACAAGCAGATGAAATAACCTGAGATAGAAAATGCTGCAAAGATGCAGATCTTGACAGGTCTACGCTTCTGGACATTTATATGAACCAAATGTGAATTAGATCTAAGTTTTGAGATTCTTTTGCAATTTCTCATTATAAATGTGTTACTCTGTGTGAGTATTGTAAGATGAAGAAGGAAGTAGATGAAATTTTCAGGAAAGAGTAAATCAGTTCAGTTCAGTCCCTCAGTCATGTCCGACTCTGCAACCCCATGGACTGCAGTGCATCAGGTTTCCTGTCCATCTCTCAGAGCTTACTCAAACTCATGTCCATTGAATTGATGATGCCATCCAACTATCTCATCCTCTGTCGTCCCCTTCTCCTCCCACCTTCAATCATTCCCAGCATCAGGGTCTTTTCAAATGAATCAGTTTTTTGCATCAGGTGGCCAAAGTATTGGAGTTTCAGCTTTAGCATCAGTCCTTCCAATGAATATTCAGGACTGATTTCCTTTAGGATGGACTGGTTGGATTTTCTTGATGTCCAAGGAACTCTCAAGAGACTTTGGCAAAACTAATACAATTATGTAAAGTTTAAAAATAAAATAAAATTTAAAAAAAAAAGAAAAAAAAAAAAAAGAGTCTTCTCCAACACTACACTTCAAAAGCATCAGTTCTTCGATGCTAAGCTTTCCCAACTCTCACATTATACATGACTACTGGAAAAACCATAGCTTCGATTAGATGGACCTTTGTTGACAAAGTAACGTCTCTGCTTTTTAGTATGCTGTCTAGGTTGGTCATAACTTTTCTTCCAAGGAGTAAGTGTATTTTAATTTCATGGCTGCAGTCACCATCTGCAGTGATTTTGGAGCCCCCAAAAGAGTATGCTAAGTCGCTTCAGTCGTGTCCGACTCTGTGTGACCCCATAGACGGCAGCCCACCAGGCCCCGCCGTCCCTGGGATTCTCCAGGCAAGAACACTGGAGTGGGTTGCCATTTCCTCCTCCAATGCATGAAAGTGAAAGAGTATATATGTTGCCAAAAAATCAGTCAAGTATTTCTATAACTCCAGGTCTTTGTGCTAAACCAACAGAGAGAAAAAAAACCTGCATGTTTCAAAGTTTAAATTAATTATGATAATATGCATTTACCTCCAAATATTAAAGCAGAATAATAGAAACAGAAGGCTTTGTTTTGGCAGAAATTAATCTTTCGGCTTTTGTACAGACACACATTCTAAGAATATTACATGTGAACTTGTGTACTTTTATTTAAGGTATTTCCATGGCCAGGAATGTCTGGTCCTATTACTTTTCATTTATTTAACTAAATGTTATAAATCCATTAATGTTCAGATGCTGTGCAGTTGTTTCCCTGAGCACCATAAGAGCTCAGTACATAATGACATTTTCCAAACTTATATAGCCAGGTAGATTCTATCCTATACCTTGAAATTTGAATTTATACACATACACACACACACACAAAATGGAGGTATTAAAAATTATTTTTGAGGGACCTAAGATTCTTTTAAAAGTATTTTAAGAAAATAGTGACTGTGATGATCAAATCATCAAATCAATGTTTTTATTAAAGATAACAATCCAGAATGGATTGGAACCTACAAAACGCCAGGCTCTACTGCCGACTGCTGAAGAGAAACACTACACAAAACAGACATAGTCCCTGACCTCACAGTACTTAGACGCACATGACAAAAAATATCAATCTAAGAAGTCATATAGTGTAGGTTTTACTAAATGTTTCTAATATTTAAATGTTTTAATATTAAAGAGTGCTAAATTAAATACATTAATATAATGCTTCATTTACAAGGAAAGTAATGAAAGATGATAATGATAAATAAAGGTGATAATGATATCAGCATTCCTTTCACTTTTAATGTCTGAACAAGCAACTCAAGAGCTATCACACCTATTTAGGGATTAAATCAAACCCTACAAAAGAGTATCTAAAAAGTTCGTTTAATTACTACTTTTTCTGTCTTTGGGATTAGAGGAAGAACAATATGAACTTTTAAAGACAATGTATTTTCAATGTCTATCAAGACTGGCTCAATCCATACTTATTATAATACTTATGAAAAGAAAAAAAAAATAAATGGTCATCGGCAGACACCCAGTTCTTTGCTCTTCTGTCAGGTAATCTGAATTACTTACATGCTCTTTTTCTGTTGTTTTATAGCCCACATTTAATTCAGCAATTTAATCTATGTGGGAATGTCATTCGATTCATATATTTAGCCTTCCTATGGATTTTCTGTGTCTTCCTGCAAACAATTAGTTCCTAAATTCACGGTCTTGAAACATGGATATCAAAAGAGCAGAGAAAATGGTTTTAACAACTGCTAACACTAGTATATATAAATGATATAAAATATTTTTAAAACTGGTTCCATATACCAGAATCAGATTTATTTTAGATACAAATTAAAAATACATTATTATATTTGAAATGAAAAAAGCTAGACTTAACACTTGGCAAGTAAAATTTAGTGTATAGCTCAGAATGATGCAAAATTTCACTTCTTGAGGAAGCCCTTTAGAAACACTGATCAAATTTAAAATGATAAATATAAACGTAAAAATTGTGCATGTTAAAATAATAATAACATACTCTAAATTAGACATTTTTTTTTCCTGCAGAAACTAAATGAGATTAATACAGTTGGTGGTGTGAACCTAATTTGCAGGGCCATTAGAGCTGAAATATTTCAAATACATTACTGTTCGGTTCTTATCCTTTGCATAAAGTTGATTTATGAAGAAATATGCAAGCCTAGAGTAGTCCACTACAGTATGCTTTCTTCTATGATTGTTTCACACAAAAATGGTTATTGACCGTATGTATTTTGTATAGGCCTTCACACAGAGGAGTTGTTAACATAATTCATTTACAATTCAGTTAGCAAGAAAGCATGTTCAATTGAATTTTACTCTGAAACAATAAATCAAACCAATGTGAAATATATTACATCCCATAAAATGAACAAACACTGATCAAATTATACAGCTGAACAATGGAGCTCACATATCTACCAAGACACTTAAAATATCACCTCCATATAGTCATTAAAGAATTCTCAATATTCAAAGGGTTTACATAGGCACAAATTAATAACTTTGGTCATATTATCAGCTTATTCTAGAGGTTTATGATGGTGAATTTAAAAACAGTAACTTCTTATAGTTTACGTCAATAAATATTCAAGGCTTTTTTTCCCCACCATTTAATGCCATTTAGATGAAAATACATGTTTATCTTATGTTGATTATCAGTATGATCTTTAGGATCTTCAAGTGGTTGAGAAAAAAAGAGATCTATCCAAGTCAGCATCCATTCTTAGGATGAGAAAGATCCAGCAAGCATCAAATGAATGTTTTCATAATCTACAGATAATACGGCATGAAGAATAATGCCTCAGGCAGGGATGGTGCTTAGGGAAGAGCTGCTGCTTTGTTGTATCTATGTGACAAATATGTCAAATAAAAAATAAAATCAGTCCTTTGTTTACTGTCTAAATTTCTGAGCTATTTCTACAATGGTAGTTGATAAGAAGGTTTCCTCTATTCCTGACGAGAACCCTAATAAGAAAGTGTATACTGGGAATCCCAACACATTAGATTGAATCGTGTGTCCTGAAAGCGGTTTCCCACCGCTGAATGCTCTATAGATATATCTATCAATTGCAGTTCGGTTCAGTTCAATCCCTCAGTCATGTCCGACTCTTTGCAACCCCATGGACTGCGGCACGCCAGGCCTCCCTGTCCATCACCAACTCCCAGAGTCCACCCAAACCCACGTCCATTGAGTCGGTGATGCCATCTAACCATCTCATCCTCTGTTGTCCCCTTCTCCTCCTGCCCCCAATCCCTCCCAGCATCAGGGTCTTTTCAAATGAGTCAGCTCTTGGCATCAGGTGGCCAAAGTACTGGAGTTTCAGCTTCAACATAAGTCCTTCCAGTGAACACCCTGGACTGATCTCCTTTAGGATGGACTGGTTTTTATCTATCATCTATTATGTATCAATCAGTCACATTCACTTATAATTTCACTGCATACAGCTCAGTTGCTGACATGTTTGACTCTTTGTGACACTATGAACTGTAGCTTGCCAGGCTCCTCTGTCCATAGAATTTTTCAGGCAAGCATACTGAAATGAGTTGTCATTTCCTCCTCCAAGGGATCTTCCTGACCCAGGGATTGAATCTGCATCTCCTGTTTCTCCTGCATTGGTAGGTGGATTCTTTACCATTGCACCACCTGGAAAGCCCTATGATTTCATTATAGTTATAGTATTTGAGACTAGGGATATGTATCTGTGTGTTCATATGCATGTTGCAATTCTTAACAAAAATGCTATGATATATTTAATGACAAAATTCTCCCCTACAGTATAAGCAATTCTTATAAGAGATGTTATCTCTTATTCTAAATTAATATTTTAAGATAGTCTCGTGTATTTTTTGCCCCACATACACACTACACATCTATTACAGCTAAAGAATCTAAGCAATCTGACATTTATATGGAATGAATGACACTGCTAGAAACTATGACATTGTGGGGTTAACAAGTCAAGAAACAAACAAAAGTCATTTTCTCTTTGATCACAGCGTTAGTTGAATAGATAAGAAAATGTTGCATTCACAGTGGAGCTTGTCAATGTCTCCCATAATAAGTTCATATACTATGTTCACATAATAAGTTCATACAGTATAGTATTGAATCTGTACTAGAATATAGTGTTTTAAAAACACACAGGTGCACAACACTATAAATATAGATGAAAAATGGACCTGTGTTAATATCAAGTAATATCTAGTTGATGGTCACATGATATCTTACTAAAGATTTGAATGTTAGGATATAATAATACAGCTATTATATAAAAAGAGGCTACTACGATGGAAAGAATGGCTCTTACTGTTGATATTAAAGTGTTGCCATGAATCTGTTAATTTGAAACCAATAAGATAAATTTAATATATATCAACTTAAAGTTTTGAATAAATATTAGAAAGAATTGTTATAATAACTGCATGAATTCCAAAAATAATTGACTTGGAATCAGGCAATTCAAGTTCTATTACTAGCCCTAAATCTTTCTAAATGTAGGACGTATGATTACCAGGATGGCAAAGGGTACTAAAAGCAAGTAATATGAGTAAAGGTTTTGGATGTTCATCTTGAAGATGGTGGCAGCATAATGATCTCTTCAAATAGCAAAGGGCTATCATGGTTTCTCTAAATAAAAGTTAATCTATGTATAAAGGTTACAAGGACACATATTCTAGTTCAATGTAAGAAATAAGTTTTAGGTAATATCCCTTTTAATTATAACTGAGTAGAATAAGACAGGATCTGCTTCAGATTAGCAGAGTGATTCAGATTAGCAGAGTGATTCAGTAAGAAAAAGTTTTGATATCTGTCATCTGCATTAGAGAAGGTATTCTGCACTGCTTGACCTGTTAGCTTAGTCTATGTATTATCTCTTACTTTCAAATACATTATTTTATTTACTTCTCTTTTTAAAAAAATCTGGAAGTAGGTGAAAGAACTATGTAAAGATGAATTCAGTGAGACTTCGAGAATAAAAATGGCTTCCCAAGACTATTGAGCTTGTAAGGAGAAGAGAAATACTTCCATCTCTAAATTCTGATGAATGCTCAAAGAATAAACAAGGCCACTTTTGCAAATTCATTTACTAGAGTTCTGTTTACACCTCTATAACCACCATGATTAAGTTTTTTCTTTTTATGTCAGGACTCTGCCTTCAATGACATCATTAGTCCTAGTTAGTGAAAAATAAAATAATTGACTTTACCATGCTGCATTTTTAAAAAATCAGTATTTCTACAGGACACTTGCACACACACCTTCTCTAACTGAGGATATATGTTAACCTTCATAGAAGAAACAAAAATTATGCTGAGATTCAAAAATTCATTGGTGACTTTCTCTTGAACATTTTACGGATTTTTATTATATATATGAATAATATTATACACAATACTATATATACACACATATATATATATATATATATATATTAACCTTTAACATATATTCCAATTCACTTTTATTTGCCAAATTAGGCTACTATAAAACACGAACAAAGTATTAGAAAATACACTACATAGGACTCTGATCATAGTTTTGTTTTCAATTTAAATAACTTTTTTTGTAATAAAATCTCCATAGTTTATAAAGGGCATTACTGCTTGTCAGGAAGGAATAATGAGCTTGTATTTTTCAGCTGTGTGTAAATTGCAACCGTTTTATATTTCTAAGGAGAGGCATCTATCAATCAATATTTTTAGAAAATGACAGTCCTCAGTTAAGCAGAGATTGCTACTGAAGCTGATAAATGTTTACCCTTCATTGAAGACTGACAAACAGCATATGACACAGACTGCTTTTGTGGTTTTTTTATGCTGTTTACATTAAAATCTGTCTAGGAATATGAAAATTGAAAAATGTGATTTTAATGTAAAACTGCTTTCAAATTTCTTGTTAGGAAGCTTGCCAGACACGCCAGAGGACCGTTTGGGGAAGCAAATAGGTGTTACACATATAAGATAAATAAGTGAAGTAGTGATGAAAGCAAATATAAGCCACAGTAGTGACATGAATAAAATATAATAAAATACAGTTAAATGATCCCATTGCAAGGTCTATATTCAAATGTCTTTTCATAAATGGAGTTCTAGCAACCTTCGTGGTTTATCTGGGGTGGGTTTAACAGCAGTAGTTTCCCCAAAGCCAGCTAAAGTCATTTAAATCATGACTGCTTTTTATATAGAGCTGATTTATTTGAACTTAAGAGAATAGTAGACTATATAAATGTCATGTTAATATTCTAAAGTGAGCTAAATTGTGTTCGCAACAAAACTTTTCTGCATTTCACTTTGGCCTATGAGAGAACGGGAGAGTTATGCTATTGGTTAAAAATCAATCAGTAAAGCAGTTCTTTTTGAAAATACTGAATGTGTGGAAATACAGGAAAATAGTATTTTCCTGCTCCTCATCTGCCTATATTTTTAGTCCTTTAGTTTAAATGGGAACTTGCAGTTGGAATTTTTTATTCTTTTTAACTTTCTTTCATCATTTTTAATTTTCTTTCCCTTCCCCCAGTTCTTAAACTCAAGAAGACCCTACCAAAATGACAGTCTTTCTACTTTCATTTATCAAACTGAAATTCTTTTATTTATCCATTCATTCACGAAATATTTATTGCATGGCTACCATTTTGCAGGGACTGAAGTATATGCTGCTGCTGCTAAGTCACTTCAGTCGTGTCCGACTCTATGTGACCCCATAGACGGCAGCCCACCAGGCTCCTCCGTCCCTGGGATTCTCCAGTCAAGAACACTGGAGTGGGTTGCCATTTCCTTCTCCAATATGTGAAAGTGGAGTCGCTCAGTCGTGTCCGACTCTTGGCGACACCATGGACTGCAGCCCACCAGACTCCTCTGTCTGTGGGATTTTCCAGGCAAAAGTACTAGAGTGGGGTGCCATTGTTTTGGGTTATATGTGCTTTAATTTGCTTCCTGGGGGTCCCGGAGGCTGCTCTCCAGGCGGAGGCACTAGGTTGGGCTCTCCTGCAGCGGGCCCCCCACGTCAGCCCTGTAGATTCTAGTAAAGGAGACACATGTATCAACAGGCAAACTCACTACTTGTGCTAGCACAGAGGAAGCTAAAAATGTCAAATATTTAGTCTTCTAGCACAAGGCCAACCATTAATCTAGCACTTCAACTTTAGGACCATTTCATGTTAATAAATATTCTGGTCCACTTGTTTATATATTTACATTCTGCCTCATTACAAAAACTGATTTGTGATAGCTTGCTATGTTGGATGATTCTCTAAGAACAGTATGGTATTCTTTCAAATGTTATATTAACCTCCAAAAACTCTATATTTAACATTTCTACAACTTTATAGATGATCTCAGTAGACCCTCTTTATTTTCATTTCTGTAAAAAAAAGTGCACCAATTTTACCAGAGGTAATTATTAACACATAGTGTTGTATATTTGTATAGGTATCTCTCACAAAATGCTTTTCATAATAAAAGGCTCAGAAATTATATTTTCTGGTTCTCTCTTTGGTAATTAAATATGACATTCCCCTAACTTGGGGTTCCCTAGTGGCTCAGTGGTAAAAGAATCTGCCTGTAATGCAGGAGACCTGGGTTCAGTCCCTGGGTCGAGAAGGTCCCCTGGAAGTGGAAATGGCAACCTACTCCTGTATTCTTGCCTGAAGAATCCCATGGACAGAAGAGCCTGGTGGGCTACAGTCCATGGGGGTCGCAAAGAGTCAGCACACAAAGAAAGAAGGGAAGGGAAAGGCTACCCACTTCAGTATTCTGGCCTGGAGAATTCCATGGACTGTATAGTCCATGGGGTCACAAAGAGTCGACACAACTGAGCAACTTTCACTTTCCCCTAACATAAAAAAAAATGCATTTATTTATTATTTATTTGACTGTGCTGGATCTTAGTTGCAGCATGAGGGATTTTTTAGTTGTGGCATGCAAACTCTTAGTTGTGGCATGTGGGATTTAGTTCCCCGACCAGGGATTGAATCTAGGTCCCCTGCATTCGGAGCACAGTGTTACCCACTGGACCATCAGGGCCACTGAACCCTCCCTTAACTTCTTAATCTAGCATTAGCAAGTCATTTCAGCAAACCATCAACATTTGTTAAACATTCATTATAGTACCTACTATGTATTAAAGAATTTTCTAAGCAAAATGGCAAAACAAAAACATGGATACAAAAGGCTTATCTTTATAAGAGCATAATCCTGGACCTATACTTAACATTTGACTATAAATTTATAGCTAATTAAATCACATATTCGGCTTTGGGAACCTATAGTCATCAGGTGTACATGCTAAAATATAAGATGGTTTTAAATAAATGTATAAATATGTGATTCAATTCATTATCATTAAAATATATCATAGAAGGTCAAAGTAGGTCCCCCAAATATTTTAAAGTTTAATTATAAGGACATGATAAGTACTTGAACAGGAACTAGATTTAGAGGATTACAGGACAGAATAAAGGCTTTCCAGCCAATAGGAGAAAGGTTGATTTGCATTAAGGAATGAGTTCTTGTCACAAGAAAAAAACTGTAACTATGTGTGATGATGCACGTTAACTGGATTCACTACAGTGAACACGTGACAATACATACAAATATTGAATCATCATGCTGCACACAGGAAACTAACATAACACTATAGGTCAATTACATTTCAATAAAATAAAAATTTTAAAGATTCCTGTATTTGGGAAACAGTTTAAAAAAAAATAGTCTGCCCTGTGAAAAGAGCTAAAAACTAGTAAGAGGTAAGACTAGAAGAAAAGCTACAGGCTAGAAAGACTATGAAAAATATTGTTAACTGCTGAGTTTGAAATTTTTAATATAGGTAATGAGGAGCCACTAAATATTTCTGAATAGAGACCCACATGATTAAACTTGCATTCTAGTAAAAGTCTAGAGACAATGATTCAAACAGATACAAATATAGGAAATACAGAACATTTCTAACCCTGACCACAAAATGTGTAGGAATAAGGTACAGCAGTGGGAAAATCAGAAGACAACATTTTTGATCAGGGATCTCATATGATGTAATGAACTTTTAGGAAAGTTAAATCATTAGGTAGGAGATTCAGTGAAGGCATCATATAGAGTTAAAATAAAGTAACGTGTAAGTCGTTCAATCATGTTCAACTCTTTGCGACCCCATGGACTATACAGTCCATGGAATTCTCCAGGCCAGAATACTGGAGTTGGTAGCCTTTCCTTTCTCCAGGGGATCTTCGCAACCCAGGGATCAAACCCAGGTCTCCCACATTGCAGGCAGATTCTTTACCAGCTGAGCCACAAGAGAAGCCCTCATATGGAGTTGATGCTGCTTAAATTGAACCTAGAGAAGCAAAACTCTGGAGTCATTTCAGGAAATTATAATTAAGCCAATCTTATTTGAGCTCTAAGTTAAATATGGGTAAAACTGAGAAATAAAAGGTTTTCAATGAATTGGTTAGAAGCTGGAACTTTCTCCATGTATCTGATAATATCATTCATATTCTCAGGAATAAAGATGAGTTGGTTTGGGGTGATGGATTTTATTTCAGACAAGCCTTCCTGCCCTTAAAGTGAACTTTCCAGTAATCAGAGTTTACCTCTAGAAAAAAAAAAATGGCAATTAAACTAAAAATAAAGTCATCACTCATTTAGATAGGGAAAGCATTTTTTCAGATATTGTAAAATAACAGTAAGAAAGCTTTTGAGTCCTGAAGTCAAACACTTCCAGATTCAAATCCAGTGGAGGTAACAGCATGTAGCCCTTCAAGTGGCTGTAAGGCTTAAATAAGAAACTGCAGGTAAAATGTCTGGCACATAATAATGTCACATTAAATATTAGCTATTTTAGCAAAACTGACTGGGTTTCTTCTCTTACACTGCTAGTAATGGGGTAGAACTGGTAATACAGATTTTCAAGTCAATGAAATGGAAGTAAAAACACGAGAATGAAAACCTCTGGAGCCAAGGAAACATACAGAGGATAAGAACAGATTTAGAGCACATCCACAATAAAATGATGAGGGGAGTCAAGAGAGCAGACAGGAACTGTGATATTGAAGTGGGTGATACATCACATACAGCAATGGCAACATAGATACAGACACGGACAGGAGGACAAGATGGGAAGCTGCCCCAAATACACAGAAGTGAAACTCTCAAAAGCAGTCATGTAAAATACACCCTGAAATTCAATTAGAATTTAATTAGTGACTCTTGAGAAGACAGTTTTGATAGAATGAATGAGGGAGAAGTTAGCTTGTAAGAGATTAAGGGGAAAGGATATAAAGGGATACAACTTCAGTTACAGAGCCACACTCAGGGTGTGTAGCCTTCTGAATTACCATGGTTAACAGTAATTGGGTGCTCACAACTTGACAGGCCCTGCTCTGAATGTTTCAAATCAAACTGATTCATTTAACCCTCGAAACAGTCCTCTGACACGAACAGAACTGTCATCTTCATTTTATCAATGAGACAAAGGAGGCACAGGGAAATTGAGACATATGCACAATTTAACACAGCTCAAAAGTGGCCAAATTGGCTTTGAATCAGGCAGTCTGGCTGCAGGACCTGTTCTGTTCTAACACTCACACAGCTTCTAAGGCAAGAGTGGTGATTTGAACTTATGTCACATGGCTGAGCCTCTGCTTACCTGAATAGGCCCAAGTGTTATTTTTTAAGGATCACTTTACATAAAGTGCTATGAGAGAGAGAGAGAGAGAAAGAAAGAGAGAGAGAGAGAGAGAGATACCCTTAAGGCAGCTTGTAAGAGTGGAGAGAAAACACACGTATAAGATTACCATAATACCTGGCATGGGATAACTTCAATTGGAAAGAACTTTGGAAAAGGCACAGGAAATATCTCTAGCTCCAGTAATTCAGAAAAGATCTATTTGAAGGTGATAGTAATTACACTGCATCAGGAGAAGAGGAAGCTTTGAGACGTTTCAGGAAATTATAAATAAACGGATGATTGGAGACTGAGATAAATAGGGAGATAAATTTGGAAAATTGAAAAATCTGTGATTGAAATGTGATCATGGACAGTTTAAGGACTACTGCTGAAGTGTTTAAGTTAGGGAACGGCATGAGGCGAGCTTTTAATTTAAGGCAGTGGTTCTCATACTGCGGGCCCCAAATCAGCAAGCACCAACATCACCTGGGCATTTGTTAGAAAGGCAACTTATCTGGTCCTCTTCCACGCATACAGGATTAGAAACTCTGCGTGTGTGGCCCAGCACTCTGTGTTCAAAGAAACTTATTTTTTGATTGCAGGATAATTGCTTCCCAATGTTTTTCTGCTGTATAACAACTGAGTCATAAATACTCATTGATATTTATGAGTATTTAAATACTCCCTCTTGAGCCTCCCGCCCCTTAGTGCTGTGTGTTTTAACTGGCCTCTAGGTTATCCTGATGCATGCTCAAGTGTGCGAATCCTTGTGTGGGATATCATTGTCGCTAAGCCTGTTCACAAAAGTTCCACTATTTTATCCCAGGCTCCTGATAGCACCTTTGACTCGGCTCACTTGACCTCAGCTGTGGCCGCATAACTTGCTTCATCAAATGAAATGGGAATAGAAGTGATGCATGCCACTTATAAGCAGAGGCTTTATATACTATCGTGTATGTAAACATGTTTTCTCATGTTCTCAAATTTAGTGTTGAGATTCGCACACAGATTGAAATGAATTGAGGACCTCTATCAACCTACAGTGGCTTGAAGCTTGGTGGGAAATTTTCTATTATTTTCAGTCCCTGAGATATCAGGATTTTTGTTACAGACACAGCCTGGCCTATCCTGACATAATGTGGGGTGGGGGATGTTATTGAGAATGGATTGGTTTCTCTTTCATAAAAGAGAATGTGCTGAGATACAGAGATATATCAATGAAATATCTAAGAATATTTTTGCATAGCCAGAAAATCAACATATACCTTTAGTGTATATATGAGACAGAGATTAATAAATTATTATTAAAATATTAATTTTAGCTCTGGGTATACGGATTTGAGGTTAATTTTTACTTTGTCTATTATTATTATTGTTATACCTAGAGCATTACATATTCACAAGAAAGAAACAAATATCAGAAAAGCATAAAATCAATGGCACAGAACTTGCCTCAAATCTCATCTTTTCCAGGGGATAAAATCTTAGAAGACTTTTTAACTAGAAAATTATGTATGTGTCTTCACTACTTCTTGATCTCTTACCACATACAGGACACTTTTAAGTTCTAACCATAGATTATTTCTGATCCTTCTCATAGTCTTGCTGGTGAGACTTATGATCCCAAGGTCAGCAATGAATTCCCTAGTGTTTATATAATGAGCCTTAGATCACACAGTGAGGAAATAAATGATCTGAGATTCAAACCAAGTTCTGCTGATTCTAAAACAGGCTTTTAAAAAAATTAGCTCTTGTGGTTATGTGAGGGTTTGTATGAGCATATAGCCTTTAAAAAACAAAACCAAGGGGTCCTTTCATGTGCTGAAAAAGAGACTGGTGCTTTATGCTCAATGCTCCTACTATAATAGTAGATTGTCAGTAATTATAATTAAGAAAAATGTTTTATTACTCACTCTAATTCACCATATTGATATTGCTACTATTTATATTTCCTTTTTTAAAATAAAATGATGCAACAAAGAATCATGACTCTTTGTAAGGAAACTCCACTGACATTTCTAGGTCATAATAAGTCTTCATGAGATAATAAATGTAATATGTAGATATTTACAATTGGCCTCCAGCGTTTCACAACTCTCACTGTATTTTTTCAAATCCTTGTCACCCACTCTAAAGATACTCATTTTTTTTTCCCTCTTCGAAATAGTAAAGCCAGAAATATCAGGAGCCAGACTCATTACATTGTTTTCAATACTGGGATATCATCACTCAAGCTGATCACCATGAATCCACAGAATTGTCATTAACTTTACATGCCTGCTGAATTGTAAAACCAGAAAAAAAACAAAGCCTCCTTTAATATCAGTAACGTTTGGCTGACAGGGTAATTAATACTCCTGGGCACATGAGTGGGCTTTAAAGAGGGTCCAGAAATTCTCTGAAATTATATGTAAACTATTTCATATTTGTATAGATGTGCATGAAAGCAAGTCCATATATTTTACTTCCAATAGGTAAAACACCCACAAAAGATTTGGTTGCACAGTTCTGAGAATATACTAAAAATCCACGAATTGTATACTTTAAATAGGGGAATTGTGTGATATTTAAATTATGTCTCAATAAACCTTTAAACAAAAGACTAATCTAGAATTTTCAAAACAAACTTATCAAGCCAAAGTTAAAAATCTCTTCAATTTTATGTGCCCCTATTTCAGACCCCGTGTTCCATGTCAAGTAACCCATCTGTTGATCTGACTCAACCTCAACTAATGACCTGTTCAATGCTATTTTCTGTTGTGCTCTGCCGGAGTCCAGCTCCAGCAGCCAGGGATTCAACCTGAAGTGGTGAACGGTGTCATTTGCAGCATTTGATTAGTAACCTTTTCATCTGGGCTATATAAAAGCATTCCCATTTGAGATAATATATCTCTCCCCCATAAAGAAAAAGGTCCTACGAGGCCGGCACTGGTCAAGCGTGTCGGCCAGGACGAGGGCCAGTCTTTTCCAACAATGCAAGAGACATCTGCTCCAGTATCTAACAGCCCTGACATTTTATTTCCTTGAATTAAAAGATCTTTCAAAGGCCTAGGAGCTGTAATTTCCTGCACCCAAAAAGCTAGATCACTAGATCCAAATCCTCTGGGGCCCCTAGCTGAGAAGTCAAGGTTTTTACTGTCTGATAATAAGGTAAAAGCAAAAGCTGTGCTATTCTTTGACCTTTATTAATTTGCACAGTTTCTTATTCATTCTGTACCCTCCTCACCCTGCCTAAACTGCAGAGGGGTACCGGCCACCCACAGGTACAATCCTAACCATCCTGCGTTACAATCTCAGATTACTTACTCTTCAGTGTCCCCTGTTCTGGGCGCCACTTGCCGGAGTCCAGCTCCAGCAGCCAGCAATTCAACCTGAAGAGGTGAACGGTGTCATTTGCAGCTTTTGATTAGTAACCTTTTCATCTGGGCTATATAAAAGCATTCAGCTGCGTTAGGCATTACTGACAGCGCTCTAGCTAAGCTTACCATGCCTGGGCAATCTCAGGCCAGCATCATGACCTGGTTGCCTGGCTACCACCAGGCAACTTGCTTGTTACTTGCTTTAATAACAGAACTCTCCATTCTGAAGTTTTCCCTACTTCTGGCTCACATCGTGCCACAGTTAAGACACTATTCAAGTATCTAAAATTCTTTGACTTTTTTTTTTTAGGAGAAAAGAATGATATGTTTTTTAAATTACAAAAGAAAAATCAATATTTTATTAAAGATTCTTTGTGCCCATAAGAATGTGGACACCGATGTGAAAAACATAGGTCTGATAAGCTTAATCCCTGAAAACAAGGAGTCAGACAAGTAATCAGTGCCACAGGCAAGATTATGGAGGAAATACACATATTATTGGTTAACATGTCTCACAGATAAGGAGAAAAGCTGGGAAGCAGGGATGATTCAGAGGTAGTAATAATATAATTTTAACCACTGGGCGAGACCAGGGCCTGAAATACTGGAAAGGGATGTATAGACACCCAGGAGAGAAGTTGTCAGTATAGTCCCAAGGGTTTAGGAAAGGAATAAATGGGTAGAAGGATTCAGGAATTATACCCAAACACTAATAAAGTAGCAAATAAGGTGTTAGGCCACCAGCAAGAAAGACACTGAGCAATAGATGTAAGAGAAAGGCTGGGGAAAACAAAGCTTTGAGCAAAGTCTGGTTGCTGCCCACATGTGTTTTACTGGATACGTAAAATCTTTTTTGAGCTTTCATTCTTTTAACCTGTAAAGTTGACATATTTAATACTTATTTAATCTTCATTATTATCCTTTGATGTAGATATTATTATTATCCTCATTTTACAGATGAAGAACCTGAGGCTCAGAGAGGATAAATGAATTGACTAATGTCATGCCACTAGTAAATGGCAAAATGGAGATTCAAACCCAATTAGGCTGGTGTTGTACCCTGACTGTCCTCCTTGCATTTTGGTGCATACAAGTCCAACTTCCACCTACCATTTCCTGTATCTCTTGGCCAAATGCAGTCTGTTTTACCCAAGTGCGGCAGCGGTGAGGAGATACCCCTCGTCCAAGGTAAGGAGCAATGGCTGCGCTTTGCTGGAGCAGCCGTGAAGAGATACCCCACACCCAAGGTAAGAGAAACCCAAGTAAGACGGTAGGTGTTGCAAGAGGGCATCAGAGGGCAGACACACTGAAACCATACTCACAGAAAACTAGTCAATCTAATCACACTAGGACCACAGCCTTGTCTAACTCAATGAAACTAAGCCATGCCTGTGGGTCAACCCAACATGGGCGGGTCATGGTGGAGACATTTGACAGAATGTGGTTTACTGGAGAAGGGACTGGCAAACCACTTCAGTATTCTTGCCTTGAGAACCCCATGAACAGTATGAAAAGGCAAAATGATAGGATACTGAAAGAGAAACTCCCCAGATCAGTAGGTGCCGAATATGCTACTGGAGATCAGTGGAGAAATAATTCCAGAAAGAATGAAGGGATGGAGCCAAAGCAAAAACAATACCCAGCTGTGGATGTGACTGGTGATAGAACTAAGGTCCGATGTTGTAAAGAGCAATATCGCATAGGAACCTGGAATGTCAGGTCCATGAATCAAGGCAAATTGGAAGTGGTCAAACAGAGATGGCAAGAGTGAATGTCGACATTCTAGGAATCAGCAAACTCAAACGGACTGGAATGGGTGAATTTAACTCAGATGACCATTATATCTACTACTGTGGGCAGGAATCCCTCAGAAGAAATGGAGTAGCCATCATGGTCAACAAAAGAGTCCAAAATGCAGTACTTGGATGCAATCTCAAAAACGACAGAATGATCTCTGTTCGTTTCCAAGGTAAACCATTCAATATCACAGCAATCCAAGCCTATGCTCCAACCAGTAACGCTGAAGAAGCTGAAGTTGAACGGTTCTATGAAGACCTACAAGACCTTTTAGAACTAACACCCAAAAAAGATGTCCTTTTCATTATAGGGGACTGGAATGCAAAAGTAGGAAGTCAAGAAACACCTGGAGTAACAGGCATATTTGGCCTTGGAATATGGAATGAAGCAGGGCAAAGACTAATAGAGTTTTGCCAAGAAAATGCACTGGTCATAACAAACACCCTCTTCTAACAACACAAGAGAAGACTCTATACATGGACATCACCAGATGGTCAACACCGAAATCAGACTGATTATATTCTTTGCAGCCAAAGATGGAAAAGCTCTATACAGTCAGCAAAAGCAAGACCAGGAACTGACTGTGGCTGAGACCATGAACTCCTTATTGCCAAACTCAGACTTAAATTGAAGAAAGTAGGGAAAACCACTAGCCCATTCAGGTATGACCTAAATCAAATCCCTTATGATTATACAGTGGAAGTGAGAAATAGATTTAAGGGCCTAGATCTGATAGATAGAGTGCCTGATGAACTCAGGAATGAGGTTCGTGACATTGTACAGGAGACAGGGATCAAGACCATTCCCATAGAAAAGAAATGCAAAAAAGCAAAATGGCTGTCTGGGGAGGCCTTACAAATAGCTGTGAAAAGAAGAGAAGTGAAAAGCAAAGGAGAAAAGGAAAGATATAAACATCTGAATGCAGAGTTCCAAAGAATAGCAGGAAGAGATAAGAAAGCCTTCTTCAGCGATCAATGCAAAGAAATAGAGGAAAACAACAGAATGGGAAAGACTAGGGATCTCTTCAAGAAAATCAGAGATACCAAAGGAACATTTCATGCAAAGATGAGCTCGATAAAGGACAGAAATGGTATGGACCTAACAGAAGCAGAAGATATTAAGAAGAGATGGCAAGAATACACAGAAGAACTGTACAAAAAAGATCTTCACGACCCAGATAATCATGATGGTGTGATCACTGCCTAGAGCCAGACATCCTGGAATGTGAACTCAAGTGGGCCTTAGAAAGCATCAGTACGAACAAAGCTAGTGGAAGTGATGGAATTCCAGTTGGACTATTCCAAATCTTGAAAGATGATGCTGTGAAAATGCTGCACTCAATATGCCAGCAAATTTGGAAAACTCAGCAGTGGCCACAGGACTGGAAAAGGTCAGTTTTCATTCCAATCCCAAAGAAAGGCAATGCCAAAGAATGCTCAAACTACTGCACAATTGCACTCATCTCACACGCTAGTAAAGTAATGCTCAAAATTCTCCAAGCCAGGCTTCAGCAATATGTGAACCGTGAACTTCCTGATGTTCAAGCTGCTTTTAGAAAAGGCAGAGGAACCAGAGATCAAATTGCCAACATCTGCTGGATCATAGAAAAAGCAAGAGAGTTCCATAAAAACATCTATTTCTGCTTTATTGACTATGCCAAAGCCTTTGACTGTGTGGATCACAATAAACTGTGGAAAATTCTGAAAGAGATGGGAATACCAGACCACCTGATCTGCCTCTTGAGAAATCTGTATGCAGGTCAGGAAGCAACAGTTAGAACTGGACATGGAACAACAGACTGGTTCCAAATAGGAAAAGGAGTTCGTCAAGGCTGTGTATTGTCACCCTGTTTATTTAACTTATATGCAGAGTACATCATGAGAAACGCTGGACTGGAAGAAACACATGCTGGAATCAAGATTGCCGGGAGAAATATCAATAACCTCAGATATGCAGATGACACCACCCTTATGACAGAATGTGAAGAGGAACTCAAAAGCCTCTTGATGAAAGTGAAAGTGGAGAGTGAAAAAGTTGGCTTAAAGCTCAACATTCAGAAAATGAAGATCATGGCATCCGGTCCCACCACTTCATGGGAAATAGATGGGGAAACAGTGGAAACAGTGTCAGACTTTATTTTTCTGGGCTCCAAAATCACTACAGATGGTGACTGCAGCCATGAAATTAAAAGATGCTTACTCCTTGGAAGGAAAGTTATGACCAACCTAGATAGCATATTCAAAAGCAGAGACATTACTTTGCCAACAAAGGTTCGTCTACTCAAGGCTATGATTTTTCCTGTGGTCATGTATGGATGTGAGAATTGGACTGTGAAGAAAGCTGAGCACTGAAGAATTGATGCTTTTGAACTGTGGTGTTGGAGAAGACTCTTGAGAGTCCCTTGGACTGCAAGGAGATCCAACCAGTCCATTCTGAAGGAGATCAGCCCTGGGGTTTCTTTGGAGGGAATGATGCTAAAGCTGAAACTCCAGTACTTTGGCCACCTCATGCAAAGAGTTGACTCATTCGAAAAGACTCTGATGCTGGGAGGAATTGGGGGCAGCAGGAGAAGGTGATGACAGAGGATGAGATGGCTGGATGGCATCGCCGACTCGATGGACGTGAGTCTGAGTGAACTCCGGGAGTTGGTGATGGACAGGGAGGCCTGGCATGCTGTGATTCATGGGGTCGCAAAGAGTCAGCCACGACTGAGCGACTGATCTGATATGATCTGATCTTACCCAAGTGCACGTGATAAACAGATCATAGATGCCAAGAACTAAGTGCACGTCCCCTCTCAGACTCTCAACCAAAGACCAGCAAGAATATGTGTATAAATTCTCCAGCTTCCTCATTTCTTTGTAGGATAAATTCTGAGGTGTGTGTCCCCTACCATTTTCCACTAGTCCCAAGTAGAACTGAGTTCCAACTGCCGACAGTAGTAACTCTTGAAATGGTCCCTTTATTGGCTTCCTTCTGGTCCTTGTCTCAGCTCCTCACTCCCTGATTCATGTTTCCTAGGGTCATCTCTCAAATAAGCCATGAGAGCTAGGTAATCTGAAAATCACAAAGAGGGCTAGATCTAAACTACTATTATTTTATTATAATAATTAATATGTTCATTGGAAGTATTTATGCTGAAGCTCCAATACTTTGACCACCTGATGCAAAAAGCTGACTCATTAGAGAAGACCCTGATGCTGGGAAAGATTGAAGACAGGAGGAGAAGGAGACAACAGATTATGAGACGGTTGGATGGTATCTCCAACTCGATGGACATGAGTTTGAGCAAGCTCCAGGAGTTGGTTACAGACAGGGAAGCTTGGTGTCCATTGCTGCAGTCCATTGCAAAGAGTTGCAAAGAGTCGGCCACAACTGAGCGACTGAACTGAACTGAATGATCAATAACATTGATATTTAAGCCAACACATGAAAGGAACCCTTATTATTATCCTTTCTGGTTAGGAGTCTCCTCACAAGGGTTGGAATGCTGTTGGCCCTGAACTCATGGCTGTGGGCTCCAATACTCCTGAATGGCAGAGAAGTGTCCATGAAGGCAGTGCAGAAACTCGTACAAGATTCTGATGAATGTGTTCAGTGAGTGAAGAATAGGAGAAAGTTCTATTTTGACCTTAGCAGTGAAGGGAGATGATACACTGAAAATCACTTCCTCTGTAAGAGTTTACATGCTCTTCCAAGATGAGGGCAGGGTCTCTGATAAGCTGTCACTGTACCTCGTACATCTCTTTGGCAGTACCAATCACAACGGAATCAATTAGTTAGTGGTTAGGTGGTGATTTTTTCCACTCCAGGTTGTTCAGTGAGAATAAGCACTGAATTTCTTCTACTGCTTCACACCATGCCTGGTAAGCAATAAAATGTGTGTCCAGCACTGTGCTGGAAACAGGGCACAGAGAAGTGGCTAAGAGAGATGATTCGTCCTATCCTCACAAACATGCAAAAAAGATTTTAGGCACATATATTCATCTTGAAACCCTCTCCCAAAGCTTGTAAATGTGCTCAGAGCTATTCAGTTCCCCTCTACTTCCACCTACAACCCATTTCTCAATCTTTTTAGCAATCAACTTTGAGAAAAGGACAATTCAGCTCAGTTCAGTCACTCAGTCATGTCCAACTCTTTGCGACCCCATGAATTGCAGCACGCCAGGCCTCCCTGTCCATCACCAACTCCCGGAGTTCACTCAAACTCACGTCCATCGAATCAGTGATGCCATCCAGCCATCTCATCCTCTGTTGTCCCCTTCTCTTTCTGCCCCCAATCCTTCCCAGCGTCAGACTCTTTTCGAATGAGTCAACTCTTTGCATGAGGTGGCCAAAGTACTGGAGTTTCAGCTTTGGCCTCATTCCTTCCAAAGAACACCCAGGACTGATCTCCTTTAAGATGGACTGGTTGGATCTCCTTGCAGTCCAAGGGACTCTCAAGAGTCTTCTCCAACACCACAGTTCAAAAGCTTCAATTCTTCGGTGCTCAGCTTTCTTCGCAGTCCAACTCTCACATCCATACATGACCACTGGAAAAACCATAGCCTTGACTAGATGAACCTTTGTTGGCAAAGTAATGTCTCTGCTTTTGAATATGCTATCTAGGTTGGTCATAACTTTCCTTCCAATGAGTAAGTGTCTTTTAATTTCATGGCTTCAGTCACCATCTGCAGTGATTTTGGAGCCCCAAAAAATAAAGTCTGACACTGTTTCATACATGCTCACAATTTTTCCCTATTACACTAAAGTTACCCTTTGCCCTATCACCTAAACTTCCAATTTGCTAAATTCAATACATGATTTTAATCTACATCTTACACAACTTTTGGTGGTATTAAGTACTTAGGTAGTCCTCTCATGATCCACCTCCTGCCTCCCTGTCTCTTCCCTCTTGGTCTCTGTGGGGCTGTGTAGTCTTCACATCACCTTTTTCTCAAGTGGCACATTCTCCAATGGGTTCAACTACTATACATGCCAAAACTTATCTACCCTATATCTGTTCATCAGTCAAAAATCCCCCTTGTAAGCTTCAAGTGCATATCCACAATGGCATTTTATCATAGGCATATTAAGTGGGCCCTATCAAAAACTGAACCCACCCCCTCTATCCCCTCCCCAAACCTTGTCATTCCTAGTGGATTCCCTATCCTCTTGCTTGATGCATTAGCATAGAAATTCATCCTAGCAGACTTCACCTCCCTACACTGCCCTACCTCATCATTCATTAGGGTCCATCTATCAATCTCCTCTATCTAACCTGTTACTGCCCTGGTTTCAAATATTCTTATCTCTTATCTATACTACCATTACCAGACTCCAAATGGGTATTTTTCTTCCCAAGATGTGTCAAAATTTAGAAGATACTGCCTATTCAAAGCAGTAGCTCAATCTCTGTAAGTGTGATTGTGGCTCAAGTTTTCCAGATTACTGGGGACCCAACACTAGGCATGGCTGTTTCATAAAGTGATGGTACCTTGCATGCCCCCTGTACACCTGTGAGTTTAAGATGTCTAGCATAAATTAATGGTCACTCTGGTTAACTTTATTTTACAACATATTAGAGGTGGCAATCTTAGTCATCTGTAGCCTAAAATGTATTTGTCAAGAAAGAAAAAGAAGAAATGTCATTCAGCCCATGAATGAGTAACCTTACAATGCTTTTGTTAACTTCAAACATCCACCCTCATGAAAACTCTTTATAAAACCATTGTCATTATGATCAATCAACATTTTAAGTTAAAACATATATATCCAAGTTTCTGATCTTGTTCTGCAGCAACACAGCACTCACAGAACTAAGGAAATCCCTATAGCCACCTGAACTTCCCTCTTTCTCTTGTCTTTTGAAATGTCTTAAAGTACAAAGAAATGTTTTCAGGCAAAGATAAAAATAATTGTCAGGATGATGGTTCTATAGATAGGGAGTGTTCAATGACAGTGCAGTTTCTATGGTGAGACATTGTAATAATGAGTTCAAAGTGTTTACAACTTCAATACTGCTTGTCCAAGTCTCCCTTTAATGAAGTGAATTCTTGGCTACCAGCCACAAATGTGCTTTCAGAAATAAAAAGCATGTGAATATACTTGTGTCTGTATTATTGGCCCAGGTGAAACAGTTGCTTTTATAGTCTCAGCTTAAAAAAAAAAAAAAAAGGTGTTCTCAAGATATTTAAAATTTCAAAAAATGTGATCATAGTTATAAATCATATACTTACAAAACAATTAGTCTCACTGCTATCACGATTTGTATAAGCAAAATAGTCATGTAGTCTATGTAATATAGTCTCCATTTTTCAAGATTGTTTTCTGTTTAATAGGCTGTGTAATTCTGCAGCCTATTAATTTTGCTAATAAAAATATTTTTCCTTCAGGATAAAGAGATAGCACAGAGGTAGCATTAAAGTGGAAAAATAAGAGACATAACCAGCAGTTACACAAATATGAATTTATAAAATTTTTAAAATTTCTGTTAATAGGTTGTATAATACTACAGCCTATTAATTTTACTAATAATATTTTTCCCTCAGGAGAAAGAGACATCACAGAGCTTGCGCTAAAGAGTAAAAATAAGAGACATGACCAGTAGATCCAAATAACATGAATTTATAGAATTTTTTAATTATTACTTAAAAATATTTTGCAAATTAACTATAATTTTCACCAAATCTGCAAATTTTATTCTATCAAACTATAAAGATTAATTTCCATTTTTAGATTTAAAAGCATTGCTGTCCTGGCATACTGAAAATGGGGTGAAAATTCTTTGGCATACTGACATGTTTAGACACAGCTAAACTCAAAGGTATTCTATTTGGAAACAAGATTCCATATAAGGATCATGAATGGTCTTCAGAGGATACATGACCACTGGAAAATATATACAAACTATGTTGGTGTTCTCTTTGTTTTATTTGTGTCAAGAAGGTCAACAACATCCTGCAGAATCTCTAACAGATCCTTGGTTCAAAACTGAGTTAAGAAACAGTAATCTAGCACAGGCTATATTTCTCAAAGTTTGGGTCCAGTCCAGCATCAAGAATTTTCTGCAAATTTTGATTCAGAAGGTTTGGGAAATTATAGATATTCAGAAACTTCCCAGGAGAGTCTGATGATTAGCTAATTTTCTACTGATGCTCTAGAGCAGGGGTCCCCAGTCTGTGGAATCTCATGCCTGATGATCTGAGGTGGAACTGATGTAATCATAATAGAAATAAAGAGCACAATAAATGCAATTCACTTGAATCATACTGAAACCATCCTCCACCACCCATGCCCCCCCCCAAAACAGTCCCTGGTGCCAAAAGTTTGGGGACCACTGCTCTAGGACAAACTGTGGTTGAAGAATATCTTATCTGCAGGCTTATCTGCAAACCTGTTGAACAGGCAGAATCCTGACCCCGCCCCCAGACCTACCAAATCAGAATCTCTGAGGGTGAAGCACAGGAATCTGTGTTTTAACAAGCTCTCCAGATGATTCCAATGCAGGCTAAAGTATGAAAACAGAGCACTGGCACAGTGGTGGGGGGTGGGGAGAATAAACAGAATAGGTGACACAAAATCATACAGTCCTTCCTATCATTAAGTCCTCAGTAGCTTTTAATAATAGTGAAAGCTACTATTTACTGAGAAATTATTATGTGCCAACATGACAGTAAACATAGCACTTTTTATTTAAAAAAAAAAAAAATTCTTAGGATGGTGTTATTAACCCTGTTACACAGATAAGCACACCGAGGACCAGAGAGCTGAACTGATTTACATAAAGAGCAGGACAAGACAGGAATGAAATCCAGGTTTAATGGCTGTGATTTTAACAATATATCTATACAACTTCAGAAAGTACATGCCAAAAGAATCTTGGGGCTAGGAAAAGCCATGCCTTATATCTATTATTTAAAGAAAATTAAGATCAGTAAGTGAAACCTTCCCTGGTGGCTCAGATGGTAAAGAATCTGCCTACAATGAAGGAGACCCAGATTTGATCCCTAGGTCAGGAAGATCCCCTGGAGAAGGGAATGGCAACCCACTCCAGAATTCTTGCCTGGAGAATCCCATGGACAGAGGAGCCTGATGGGCTAAAGTCCACGGGATCATAACGAGTTGGACATGACTGAATGGTTAACACTTCAAGTCAAACCATGAAAGGCAATATTGACTAAATCAATGGGCATGTTACCCATTCATGGTTAAAAACAGACTATCATGGTTAAAAACAGACTATCAACAGGTTTAGATTGAAAGTGTAAAGGTCCGTATAGTCAAAGGTCTTTCCAGTAGTCATGTATGGATGTGAGAGTTGGACTATAAAGAAAGCTGAGCACCGAAGAATTGATGCTTTTGAACTGTGGTGCTGGAGAAGACTCTTATGAGTCCCTTGGACTGCAAGGAGATCAAACCAGTCAACCCTAAAGGAAATCAGTCCTGCATATTCATTGGAAGGACTGATGCTGAAACTCCAATACTATGGCCACCTGATGCGAAGAGCTAACTCATTGGAAAAGACCTTGATGCTGGGAAAGACTTATGACAGGAGGAGAAGAGGGCGACAGAGGACGAGATGGTTGGATGGCATCACTGACTCAATGAACATGAGTTTGAGCAAACTCTGGGAGATGGTGAAGGACAGGGAAGCCTGGCGACCATGGGGTCACAAAGAGTCGGATACAACTGACCAACTGAAAAACAAATTGGAAACCAAATTTTTATTTAAAATTTTTCCTTTAAAGTAATGGTACTAATAAATGTGAACACATCTCACATTCTATGATACAGGAAGACTATTAAGCCAGACATTGCAGAAAACACGCTACCAGTCACATTGCCATCAGATCCATTCACAGTGATCTGTTTAGCTACTCTGCCTGAAGCACATCACACAAGCACTTTTCTTTTCCTCTATGGGTGTCAACTAGACTGTCTGATGTAATGACATGATTGGCAAAAAACGTTTTCCCTTTTGGGGACTATATGGCAAATGTTCCACTAGGTCCTAACTGCCTCTAAGACCTAAACATCAGAGGCCAATGTAGGGAACGGATATGTTTGGTATTTCATGTACTACAGGCATGACTTATTTTCCAAATTAACTAAGCTGAATAGAAAACGTAAATCAAAGTCTAAGGTGTGAGACTGAATCACCATAATATCCATCCTTCGAGAACTGTGACTCAGCAGGTGAGAAAAGAGAAAACAAATGTCCAACATCTTGACTGTCACTGACACTTGTGAAATTATCATTTGACAAACCATGATGAAACAATTTGGTGGGAATCCAATACAACTAATGAGTCATTTAATTAAATAAAATTCTGTCTCCCCAACTAAATAGTATGCAATAATGAGAGCTCCATTCCAATACTTATCTAGAAAATAGATGTCTAGATTTCTTTCCTTTATGACTTTTTAACAGCCAACCTGGGTATAATAATATTATCTAGAATTTATATGGTCAACACTCAGTTGCTCACAGGGTTATTAAACAGTTTGTAAATTATCCTGTTTTTTCCCCTGCTTTCTGCCTGCCAAGAATACATTTCTTATTAGCATTTTCCTAAGAAAATGGAAAGAGAATAAAAGGAAATGGAATGTAAATAGCCAATATTTCAAGTTCATAACACCTTTAAGACAGTATTCGAAGATCTTGGCTAAACTGAAGCCTTCGAGTTTCCAGTTGATTTAATCTATCCAAAGTTGTGATAACTGAAAGAAAGTGAAATCTCTCAGTTGTGTCCAACTCTTTGCGACCCCATGGACTGAAGCCTACCAGGTTCCTCTGTCCATGGGATTTTCCAGGCAAGAATACTGGAGTGGGTTGACATTTCCTTCTCCAGGAGATCTTTCCAACCCAGGGATTGAACCCAGGTCTCCCCCATTGTAGGCAGACGCTTTACCATCTGAGCCACCAGGGAAGTGATAACTGAGGTAGACACTAAAGCAAAAATAATTAAATATTCATTTTATATGTTAAAAAAAACATAAAATGGCAACTGATAATCAGCCAAAGACCCCATTATTGACTAAGTAATCAGAATGTATGAATATTCATGGTTGATGATAAAAACAAATTTGCAACATTAACTTAAAAATTTGTGTCCAGTATTACACATACCCAAAAGATTTGACATTAAGAATTAGGTATTATAACTATTATTTGTATGAACAAATCATAGTCTGCTCATATTAAAACATAAGTATTTATATACAGTTCATTGATTTTTTTTGTAATATGACTGTTGGCCATTTCCATGAGATTAAAGACAGAATCTCTGTCTTATTATTCAATTTTTCTCCATGAACCCAATAGAGTTCTACATGCATAGGAGACACACATAAATGTTTATTGCTCTAGCTGTGATTTACAACATTAAAAATAGCTATGGATTTTTCTCCCCACCATAAGTCATGTATATTGCTACTTCATGGACCATATGTAAAGTAACATGTCATCAGACACAAGAAGATACTATCAATCCATCATTTCAACCTCTATCTAACCTTGAGAAAGATAGTTTCTTCTGAATTAAAACAGAAATTTCATTAAATATAAGAATTAAAATATGATTCTCACTAAAATGAGCAAAGGACCTCCCCAGTAGGTCAGTGGTCAAGAATCTGCCTGCAATGCAGGAGACACAGGAAACACAGGTTTGATCCCTGGGTTGGAAAATCCCCTGGAGGAAGAAATGGCAACCCACTCCAGTATTCTTGCCAGAAAGTCCCATGGACAGAGGAGCCTGGTGGGCTACAGTCCAAAGGGTCACAGAGTTGGACACACCTAAGCAACTTAGCACCCAAAATGAGCAAAGCGTCCCATATTTAAGTATGAAGTTAAGTAAAATTTGTATTTTGGAAAGAAGAAAAACCTGCTTATTTTAGAAATAAATCAAGAAATGTATGCAGTACATACCTGGTATGGCCTTTAGCAACATGATATTTTATATACTAATTTATAACACCATACTATAAATCAGATACCTTCATTATTTTTCTTCCATGTATCAGGTTTTGGAAACATAGAGAAGGCTATGGGTATGTTCATATGAAAGTGGGAAGGGAGGAAATAAGGAATAGGAGATGGTTATGAACACAGCATTTAGAAGAGTATGTGGGAAACTATTAGTGTATAGAGGTATTATTGATTAAACAAGGCTATTTCCAAGAGCTCACCAATTTTCACTAGTACACTTTGCCACTTTAAATATATGTCAAACCATTTAATAATAATACCAGGGCTTCCCTGGTAGCTTAGCTGGTAAAGAATCTGGCTGCAATGCAGGAGAACCCGGTTCAAATTCTGGGCTGGGAAGATCTGCTGGAAAAGGGAAAGGCTACCCACTCCAGTATTCTTGGGCTTCCCTGGTGGCTCAGCAGGTAAAGAATCCTCCTGCAATGCAGGAGATCCCAGATCGATCCCTGAGTTGGGAAGATCCCCTGGAGAAGGGAACAGCTACCCACTCTAGTATTCTGGCCTGGAGAATTCCATGGACTATATGTATATAGTTCATGGGGTCACAGAGTCAGACACGAACTGAGCAACTTTCACTTAATAATTAGAATGTAAATAAATGCTTTTATATTAAAAACACTTAAAATATATAATAGAACATTCTCTACTATTTCACCTACTAAATCACATCTTAGTTTTCCTTATTGTTAAAGTAGACCAAAGCTAAGTGTGCCTTGCTCTGGACCCCATGGACTTCAGCACCCCAATCCCATGCCATTGCTCCTTTAGCAGTTGGCATTCCAGTCACCCAAGCCTGCATTTATTTTTCTAACATCCCAGGATCAAGGTCTTCAAACTCAAGCTTCTCTCTGCCTGGAACACCTTTCCATCCCTACCTGTATTTCTCTCCTGCATGGAGCCACTCTGTGCCTGTACACAATAAGCTAGTCCCAACTCATCCTTCGGATCTCCGTTTAAATATCACTTCTTCAGAGAAGACTTTCTTGACATCTCATTCCCCCTAGTAGAATCATGCTCCCTATTTTCTACTTTTATCGTACCCTGAATTTGCATTTGCATTATGCCTCAAATTAAAATTAAACTATTAATTATGCAGCCCTAATTTTGCTGGTACTCCTCAAAGGAAAGCAAACAGTAGGACTTAAACCTTTTCTGATTTATTCATTAAATTCACCAAGGCCCAACAGAAAAACTCTGCTGGTAGTAGGTACTCAATAAACAATTGTAAAACTTGTACTTCTTCCAGATCTTTTTCCATTTTGCATTGATCCTACCTTAGAAATTTGGGTTTTATACTGATGCAGTTCTCCTAAAGAAAAGTTTGCCATACACCCTACCCCTCCCATGTCTTCATCCCAAGGCTGGCACAAAACATACTCCAATGACGCCTTCAATGAAACATTCAGACTCTTCACTCAGCTGTGAATGTTCTACAGTCTATCAATGCCTTTCTTAAAATCTGAGGCAAGGAACTAAACATAAGACACCTGATTATTTCTAGACCGTGTGAAGGAGAGGGACAGGGTTACTTCCTTTGGTCTAGATACAGTCTATACTGCATACGTTATAACATACCACACCACACTATACTACACTGTGCATCATTTCTGTTGATTTGGCATTTTTAGACTATTTGTCACATATGTTAATTTTCCCTTTCTGTTTTTGACTCTGCATATGTTCATATGTTCTGGAGGAAAGGAACCAAGGCTTACTTATCTTTATATCACCTAGAACGTAGAGCATACAGATGATATTAAATAATAAGCCATTAAAAAGAGACATATGTAAAAGAGGTGATCAACAAGGACCTACTTTATAGCACAGAAAACTCTACTCAGTATTCTGTAGTAACCTATATTGGAGAAGAATATGAAAAAGAATGGATACATACATACAATGGATACAATCACTCTGCTGTGCATCTGAAACTAACAACACTGTAAATCAACTATCAGTTCAGTTCAGTTCAGTTGCTCAGTCGTGTCCGACTCTTTGCAACCCCATGAATCGCAGCACGCCAGGCCTCCCTGTCCATCACCAACTCCCAGAGTTTACCCAATCAACTATACTGCAATATAAATTAAAATTACATTTAAAAATTTAAAAAATATAATTGGGAAAAAATAGACACCAATTAAGAGAGTACAAGCCCTGTTAAATTCTGTTTTGTGGGTTTTGACCCAGTGACTTATTCTATCAGGAAAATTTTTCATCTTGATTTTATCCTCTATCATGAAAAATTTTCATCTTGATTTTATTCTCCCTCTAGATGTGTGCCACACAGAATTGAAAATCAGTCCTCTACTGAAATTATTCAAGTTATCAATCAATTATTCAGCAAAATAAAGCCTGTGATAGCTTACTAATGAGAATAAAAATAGTTAAGAGTTGCAGAGCACTTGGTACCTACTGGATAGGTACTCTCCTGAATGATTTTATATCTATGAAATCAGTTAATCCTCAGACTAGTCTTCTTAGATAGATACTATAATCATCAACATTTCACAGGTGAGGAAACTGAAGCATAAGGTTACACAGCTTCTTAGTGGTACCGCTAGGATTCAAACCTAGGCAGCATGTCTCAAGAGCCCTTATTACTAAAGAGCTATTGTATCTACAGAGCTCACTGTCACAGCAAGTCAGTATGGTATCACTTCTCCAGTCAACTCTGTTATAAAGATGATATAACATCATCCTAACTCATGATACTCCAGAGCCTGGCTCACTGTTTTACACAAACAGAAATAAACCCTTTCCCAAAGAAGTAGGTCCCACAGTAAAAGACGGCTGTCTTGAATTTTATGAAATCCTCACAACCAGTCACAAATATGCCTTACTGTTGAGAAAGCTGCTAATTTAGGTCAACGATTCAACAAACAGCTTACTGCAGATCCAAACGCACAGAAAATTTCAAGGCGGATCTATATGGTAGGTCAATGAGTATCTAATTTACACCTGGTATCATGTGTACTGTTACTTTAAGTTACAGGAACTATACGTTTGATTTAGAAGACAAATAACCAATTTTAAGACTGCTGAGTAGCCATGAAATCATTGTGCAGATGGTTCCCACCACCATTGTGACTTCTGTGCATCCTTCCCCATAAATATTTTCCCAGAAGTAATCTGATATTTTTGTTCCTTCCAGCCTCCGTACACTACGTCTTCTCTGCCTGAAACATCCTTTTTGTCTGCTCCTTTGAATATCAGCTAAGCTACCACTACTCTTACAAAACTTCTCTGACAGTATCAATCTTGGCTTGATCGGCTTGCAAAGCACTCTTGATCTTTCACAGCATATATGTTTTACCCTACTCACTGCACTGATGATGCATTGTCTATGTAACTATTCTTTTCTCCCATGAGGATAAAAAGTGTCTTTTTTCTTTGTATACTAGTTTGAACAGCTTGATAATAAAAGCTCAATTATTATGTAGCATTTGTGAATGAATATTTATCTGTAAGTAAAATTCATGTCAATTCCCAAGCATTTCATTGTACAGAATATGCATTCACATAGTATTCTACTAATGGCCAATGATACTGGCATCTACCTGGAACCAAGGACATTTTAGGGTATGGGTCTCCATCTATTTCTTGTAGAAATGTCTGCCCAGATTAATCCCCAAGTTTAAATTTAAAACTTGTCTACCTGGTATGACAAAATACTGGGATGTATATAGAAAAAGAACAATATTAGACAGTTCATATTAATTTAGAAATCATATGGCCAATATAATTTCTCTTAAAGCTGAGAAATCCAGAGTACAGGGAAGTTTAGCAAATTGTATGGTATAAAACCAATCAGTGATTTAAAAAAAAAATACTAAGACTAGATCATGGAATTTTTTCTTCTCCAATGACAATGTCCTCTCAGTAGTATACATGAATACAACATAGGTATCTCAGGAAATGCAAGGTCATATTATTTTTGACATTGGCAATCAATCTAATTCTTTCATTATTTTGATATAAGCAACTGAAGGTTTGATTATTTTTTTTATTCTACAGGATTGCTGGGAGAAATATCAATAACCTCAGATATGCAGATGACACCATCCTTATGGCAGAAGCGAAGAAGAACTAAAGAGCCTCTTGATGAAAATGAAAGAGGAGAGTGAAAAAGTTGGCTTAAAACTCAGCTTTCAGAAAACTAAGATCATGGCACCCAGTCCCATCACTTCATGGCAAATAGATGGGGAAACAATGGAAACAGTGACAGACTTTATTTTCTTGGGCTCCAAAATCACTACAGATGGTGACTGCCGCTATGAAATTAAGATGCTTGCTCCTTGGAAGAAAAAGTATGACCAACCTAGATAGCATATTAAAAAGCAGAGACATTACTTTGCCAACAAAGTTCCGTCTAGTCAAAGCTATGGTTTTTCCAGTGGTCATGTACAGATGTGAGAGTTGGACTATTAAGAAAGCTGAGTGCCGAGAATCGATGCTTTTGAACTATGGAGTTGGAGAAGACTCTTGAGAGTCCCTTGGACTGCAAGGAGATCCAACCAGTCAATTCTAAAGAAAATCAGTCCTGACTATTCATTGGAAGGACTGATGCTGAAGCTGAAACTCCAATATTGTGGCTTCCTGATGCAAAGAACTGACTCACTGAAAAAGACTCTGATGCTGGGAAAGATTGAAGGTGGGAGGACAAGGAGACGACAGAGGATGAGATGGTTGGATGGCATCACCAACTTGATGGACATAAGTATGAGTAAGCTCCAGGAGTTGGCGATGGACAGGGAAGCCTGGCATGCTGCAGTCCATGGGGTCACAAAGAGTCAGACACAACTGAGTAACTGAACTGAACTGAACTATATAAGACCTTTTCAGTCCTTTACAGATATTTGTCTTTCTTGTGGTTAATAATTTCCACTCAAAAGAAAGTCTAGGTAGTACTGACTATGAGATTCTGACTTAGAGTGAAAAGGGTCCAGGCCCTGTAGGTTCAAATAGACAGGACAGCTTTGACAGGATGAAGGGATCTGGGTAGGAAAAATCTGTCTTTATTAAGTAACCAATAGGTATGGTAAACCAAGGGCTGAATTTGACAGCAATTCTCTCTTCTAAAAATTTTGTCTTCATACAATGATTATCACAGAAGATGAAACAATTTTTAAATGCATCATGAGTAAAACTATATTTTAAAGGAGGATTCAAAGTGAGCACATATTGCTTTAAGATAAATGCCTTCATTAATTCACATAACTGGATTGATTGATTCTTTTCAGTTCAGAATCTTTGAAATGGCTTCTTAATTCTAATAGATGGAAGCACCCAGAGGGCAGATAATATGCTTACTTAAATTGAACCCCATAGCAACTAAACACAGTAATATATGGATGAGTAATCAATGTTTTATAACACAATGATATTTGTATATTTCTAGTTAATTCTCAATTACAAATGTTTTAAAATAATAAGCAATCTTTTGATTAACGAGTATAAGCTATAAGTTAAATGTAAACAGCCATAAGAATAACTTTGGTTTGGATTTAAAAATGCACTTTTGTCTTTAGCACCATATTTTCAAAGTAGAATTAGCGACTTAATTAAACCACTTTCTAAGTTGGATAGTGATCAAGAAAATCTTGTATACTTAAAGGCAGAGAGAGTACAAATAAGTTAGGTACAGAGGAAAATAGGGAATGGGTAACACTCATGCTACATTAACTGCTTCACTGGAGCAAACTAATTAATTTTTCTTCATGCAGTGTAATCAGCAAGCTTAATCTTGGGAAAAGAAGAATGCGATTGTTATTGTAAATATTAAAGGTCTTATTACTTATCACTTAGTTACTGTAACTAAAGAAATTCAATAGTTTATTAACATTCTATGGCTACTGGCTCTTTTTTCCAATGAATATATTTTTTTAAGCAGTACTAAGTATTATATGGAGAAGGCAATGGCACCCCACTCCAGTACTCTTGCCTGGAAAATCCCACGGACAGAGGAGCCTGGTAGGCTGGGATTCTATGGTGGCTCAGAGGTAAAGAATCCACCTGCGGGTGCAGGCAACGCGGGTTTGATCTCTGGGTTGAAAAGATCCCCTGGAGAAGGGAATGGCAACTCACCCCTGTATTCTTTGCTGGGAAATCCCATGAACAGAAATCCCTGGTGGGCTACAGTCCATAGGGTCGCAAAAGAGTCGGACACAACTCAGCGAATAAACAACAACATGTATATAAATTAAATCTTAGTAATATTTCATATTAAGGAATTTATTAAAATCCATTTGTTCCAAAGAAGGAAGGATTATCTCACTATATTGGCTGAACAAAAAATTGAATTCTGATCAGAAATTTTTCAAATATTTCATAAACAAGAACCTAGACTTCTCACAACAGAAATAAAGCTGAAAAGATCATATTTCAGCAGCTTCAATGCCTGTTTTCTTATTAAATCATAAATTTCATTACTTTATACTTGCTTCTACAATGACAAAGTGCAGAAAGCTAACTGTGAATGCTGAATAGCTCAGAAGGAGAAAAACGCACAGCTGATGATGATTTTTTATGACAGTGAAGTCATTAAAAACCAGACGTGTGCAAAGATTATAAGAGACCACGAAAAACTTTCAAACATTCAAATAACCCTCTGGGCAAGTGGATGTGATTCCAATATCCTATGTCTTAGCCATTTAGATTACATAAATCATCAGAAAAAATATATATATAATAGTAATCCCCTTGTGGACTAAGTTGGAAAATAAATGAATCAATCCATTGATCTATATAGATGAATAGATGTTTCAAGGAGAATAACTCAACATTTAATCTTCTGGATTAACTGGAGAAATCTGTGACAAAATGCACTCCATGGCACCTATAAAAAGGCAGAGGCTGTACCTATGGATACAGTCAAGCATATATCAAAATATGTGCTGTTTCCTGCCCTTTCTACATTTTGCCAACTTTATATTTATGATTAAGCAACCCAAAGACAGCATGGGAGAGAATCTCACAGAAAGCACCTGCCCTATATCTCTACACAGATGTTCACTGAGTTTGAAATCAGGCAATAAATTCTTGGTTACATGGAATCATCTTCAGGACCAAATCAGTCCTTATTAACAGGAAAGTCATTACAATTCACAATTTCTTTTCTGTTGTTGTTAAGGAAGAGTTGATATTAAGTTCCAGGTGTACAATATAGGGATTCACAAATTTTAAAGGTTATACTCTATACATGCTTATTGCAAAACATTGACTGTAGTCCCCATGTTGTACAGCACACCTTTGTAGCTTATTTAATACCTAACAATTTCTGTATCTCAATCCCCTTATTGCTTCTCCCCCTTTCCTCTCCCCACTGGTTTGTCCTCTGTATGTGAGAAGTAAACCACATTCTTTTTGTGTGTGTGTCTTTTTAACTTTTTTTTTAATTATGAAACTATGATAACACATTTAAGGAAACTTGGAAAAGACAGAACAAGGTTACATGTAGTTCCACTACACATTGCAATTATTTTTTAAGTAGGTAAGATCTTTAATTGAAGTTTCATTATCTAACTCTCAAAAGTTAATAGAATGAATATACAGAGAAGTAGAAGGATATAGCAGACTTGAAAAGCACTATGAACCAATTCAACATAATTAAGATTTATACAATTTTCACAAAAAAGTAGGATACAAATTCTATTCAAGTTTCCATGGACTACAAACTAGGAGATCCTGGAACATACCCAGGGACAATAAGACCCAGTTTATTTGGACATAAGACCAAACAAAAATTTGATGGCCTAAAGGTACTGAAATCATACAGAGTCTGTTCTTTTATCACTGTGGAATTATGTTAGAGATCAATATCAAAAGATATTTGAAAATAACCCACATATTTTCAGGTAAAATATGACATTTACCAAGAGAGACATTTGACTTAGCCATTGAAAAGTAAAGTTAGAGACTTTACTGACAGAGGGTGATTGCAGAAAAGAAAGCATATAAATGAGAAATTAATATCAAAACGAAAAATTAACAAAGATACTATAAAAATCCCATGTATTTGGAAATGTCAACTTTATTTTTTTTAATTTATTTTTTTATTGAAGGATAATTGCTTTACAGAATTCTGCTGGGTTTTTTTAATATAAATTTATTTATTTTAATTGGAGGCTAATTACTTTACAATATTGTATTGGTTTTGCCATACATCAGCATGAATCCACTATGGGTATCCACGTGTTCCCCAACCTGAACCCCCCTCCCACCTCCCTCCCCATACCATCCCTCTGGGTCGTCTCAGTGCACCAGCCCCAAGCATCCTGTATCATGCATCAAACCTGGACTGGTGATTCATTTCACATATGATATTATACATGTTTCAATGCCATTCTCCCAAATTGTTCCACCCTCTCCCTCTCCCACAGAGTCCAAAAGACTATTCTATACATCTGTGTCTCTTGCTGTCTCACATACAGGGTTATCATTACCATCTTTCTAAATTCCATATATATGTGTTAGTATACTGTATTGGTGTTTTTCTTTCTGGCTTACTTCACTCTGTATAATAGGCTCCAGTTTCATCCACCTCATTAGAACTGATTCAAATGTATTCTTTTAATGGCTGAGTAACACTCCATTGTGTATATGTACCACAGCTTTCTTATTCATTCATCTGCTGATGGACATCTAGGTTGCTTCCATGTCCTGGCTATTGTAAACAGTGCTGCGATGAACATTGGGGTACACATGTCTCTTTCAATTCTGGTTTCCTCGGTGTGTATGCCCAGCAGTGGGATTGCTGGGCCATATGGCAGTTCTATTTCCAGTTTTTTAAGGAATCTCCACACTGTTCTCCATAGTGGCTGTACTAGTTTGCATTCCCTTTTCTCCACACCCTCTCCAGCATTTGTTTCTTGTAGACTTTTGGATAGCAGCCATTCTGACTGGCATGAAATGGTACCTCATTGTGGTTTGATTTGCATTTCTCTGATAATGAGTGATGTTGAGCATCTTTTCATGTGTTTGTTAGCCATCTGTATGTCTTCTTTGGAGAAATGTCTATTTAGTTCTTTGGCCCATTTTTTGATTGGGTCGTTTATTTTTCTGGAATTGTGCTGCAGGAATTGCTTGTATATTTTTGAGATTAATTGATGGTGTTAAACCACAGTCTTAACAAATTATATGGTTCAGGAAAGGAAGGAGAAAAATGTTGAGACAAACACATTTCACACCTTTTTAGCCCAGCTTTATGGCCCTCCAGAATGTATTCTATTCCTATTTTCTTATCTTCTGATTCTTTTTTCTATGTATATTCTGAGTAGCACTTGCTTTGTATCTTTTATAGCCTCTCCTCAGTCCATCTCTAATTGCAGCTACAACTCTTGTTTTCTGCTTCAGGGCCAGGAAGCCAAAAGATTAATGCCCAGGAAATGACTCTCATTTGATAGGATGGAGAAAGAGGAATTGCCCTTCACAGTCACATTTTTCAGGGAAAATTCTACAAATTTCCTCAGTGGGTCCCTGGCAGGGTTGAGGTCCAGTTGACAGTCATCAGCACAATAATGTTTTCTTTACTCACGTTTCCTCTGTCCTTATCTGAAGTTACAGCTTGTTCATATTCCCCAGTTCACTTTCAAATTGTTGTTATTTAGTTGCCAAGTCGTGTATGACTCTTTGCAACCCCATGGACTGCAGCACGGCAGGCTTCCCTGTCCCTCACCATCTTCCCGAGTTTGCTCAAACTCCTGTCCATCAAGTGGATGATGCTATCTCTCCTCTTTCACCCTCTTCTCCTTCTGCCTTCAATCTTTCCAGGCATCAGGGTCTTTGGTTAGAATGTTGTTGTTCAGTCACTTAGTCGTGTTCGACTCTTTGCAACCCCATGGACTGCAGCTCGCCTTCAAATAAATTAGCAGAAATCATCAGGCTTTGTTTCTGAGGAAACCCAAACAGAGACGCTCAGCTATCTCTATCACCTACAGTTTGAGCTCTCACAGGGAAGTGGCTATGTCTTCTTAATGTTTAGCTTTAGGGGCCAGTGCAGTGTCTACTGCAAAAATAAGGGCTTCCCTGGTGACTCAGTAGGTAAAGAATATGCCTGCAATGCAGGAGACCAGGGATAGGGCCGTGGGCCGGGAAGATCCCCTGGAGAAGGAAATGGCAGCCCACTCCAGTATTCTGGCTTCCCAAGTGGTAAAGAATCTGCCTGGTAATGCAGGAGACATAAGAGACTCAGTTTCAATCCCTGGGTCTAGAAGATCCCCTGAAGGAGGGCAGGGCAACCCACTCCAGTATTCTTGCCTAGGAAATCCCATGGACAGAGGAGCCTGGAGGGATACAGTCCATGGGGTCACAAAGAGTTGGACATAACTGACTATGTACAAGCAAGTTATATAAGTTGGGGCGGTCCTCTAATGATATTGTTAATGTACATGAGGAGAGCAGTGCTCAGAAAGGTGAGGTGGCATAGCTTCCCAAGGTCACACAGCTTCAGACAGGAGAGAAAGCATTTAAATTCAGGTCTTCTGCTGCTCCTTGTAAATTGCTACATATTGCTCTCTTTAGATTCCATTCTATTCAATGCAGGCTTGTCTTTCATGGCCTTTGAAAATTCAACCTTCTCCTCCTCTTCAAGTGAATACAGAAGTTACATTAAATAAATTTCCACATAGTGGCACCTGACTCATTATTATACAATGACCTAGTTGGGCCTTCCCAGGTGTTGCTAGTGGTAAAGAACCCGCCTGACAATGCAGGAGACAGGAGAAGCAGGTTTGATCCTTAGATTGGTGGAGAAGGAAATCAGAACCCATTCTAATTTTCTTGCCTGGAAATTCCCATAGACAGAGGAGCCTGGCAGGCTACAGTCTATGGGGTCACAAAGAATCGGACACTACTAAAGCAACTTAGCGCTAGCACCATGACCTCCCATAATTATTTAAGAAGCTCCTTAAAGGTCAGTGACATAAAGATTGGGATCTCAAACTTAAGGAGTCAGATAAACTCCCCACTTAATATTCTGTATCCTGGCCTCAGACAGGTGTTCCAAGAGATAGTAAGTATAAATCTCAGCACAGTACTTGAAACACAGTAAGGTCTCAATAAAGGGTGGCTATTATTTTCAGAGGAAGTAAAATTGTATCTTCCAGTTTGTCAAGTCCAGAGCAATGGGCTCAAACATGTGTCCACAAAAAAAGCAGACACAAGTGAAAAGATGAAAAAATTGCCCACTTTTACTCAACCTGTATGCTTTGTTTCTGCCAGTTTCTGTTCTTTACTTCTATATATGCTCTAATCTTGTTTCATAGCCAGAAATGCTCCCATCTCCCTTTTTATCTCATCCGATTTTAACATATTTATGTTTCAGCAGCTCAGCTCCTACCTGTGGGTTAGTTTCCTATTTTCCATTGAAACCTTGCTGATCCCTCTCATAGATTTCTACAGCACTCATACAGGATAAAATGAAATTTACTACTTCATATACAGCTTTCTTTTAGGCCAATTGCTCCATTTCGGTTAGTCCTGACTCCCAAGTTACACTAAGAGTTGCTTGAAGGGAAGGATCAGTTCTAATTTTTTTTTCTGAGTTCCCTTGGCACAATACTAAACAAGTAATCAGGCAGTGAATGCTTCATCTTTTAGACAGAACGTGAGCTAAGAAAAAAAGAACTTAAGATTTGTTGTTCCCTTTCTCATTTTCCTGCTCTGAGTTCCATATGTTTTTGTTTTTACACTCAATGTTTATTTTGATTTCATTTAGCACCCATTCTTTCTCTCTTAATGCTTATACTGGCGACCAGTGCAGGGCATACCTGCCAGCGTGGGTGGGGCAAGTCAGTTACTGCAAAATTGTTTTTTCTGTTCCTGCTTTACATTAATTTCTTTACAGCAAGCAGGTTACCATCTGAATTAGTAGAATGCAGCTGAGCAGATTCATCATTCCACAAAACAACTGTTTAGAAATTAATTTGGTTTTTATATACTTGCAGCTTACATATCTAATGCTTCTTGAGAATTCAGATTTTTAAAGTTGCAAATGCCTTTTCCAAAGTTTTAGAGAGCCACAACTGCAGAAAATATAAGCTTGAGCTTGATGAGTTTCATGCTGATTACTAAATCTTATGTTCAAGTCAAATGCCTGGGTATTTGCAATAAAACAGACTCGGGTAGACCAATGTGACAGATTTTTTAAAGTATTCTAATCGTTTGCTACTCAGAAAGCAGTCCATGGAAAGCTATACATTGGCAAATAAGATATAGATTATGAAAAAACTTCTGAAACAGGAAAATATGTGTAATTGGCAGTAAAGAAACTGAATAACATTGAATTTTAAAAAGGTATATGTGTATTTTGTGCTTGTACTATGCTTTTTCACTCTACTGATTCTTTTTCCTAATTATTACAAAAATCCCTCAAGGTAACTATTCCTATCCTCTTATACATATGTGGAGATAAATACCTAGATATTATATAACGTACCTAATCCCACGGACAGAGGATCCTGGCAGGCTATGGTCCATGGGGTCACAAGAGTCAGACATGACTTGGCAACTAAACCACCAGCACCAAGACCGATTATATAATAAATAAAAGAAACATTACTGTAACCTAGGATTTCTTGCTTCTAAAATACCTTGTACTAAAAAGTAGGGACATGCTCCACTTAGTAATGAGTGAAATTAAATTAATATACCTCATAGTGTTTAACAGGATTATTCAACTGTCATATTTAATACCACACTATCCTCAGGAAAAATTTGAGATGCAGAAAGCCTTCTCTGCCCATTTTCACCTCTAAGTACAAACATTTCCCCTACTGAGTTGCCACAGACAGTAAATATCCCATGACTGTAAGTTGTATGAAAGATAGGAGACAGATGGAAAGGTCCAGATTTTAGAGAAACTGAGTATCTCTCCCATTATCCTATATATTCCTTGAGATTAGTCTGCCTGTCTGGTTGCCCATTACCAATCAAGAGTCTTTACACTTAGGAAGTACTCAATAAGTATTTGGTGAATGAATCAATTGGGGAAAATAACATAAATTATGGTTAGAGAAAGAAGGGACAGAGTGAGATGCTGGGAAATATATTCAAGGTTATTTGCAAGGGATGGAAACTTGATACTTCATTTACTGATGTAGAGAACAGGAGTCATTATAATCATTTTAGACAATAATTTGGCAGAATCTACTATATTTTGGGGCTTCCCAGGTGATGCCAGTGGTAAAGAATCTGCCTGCCTATGTAGGAGATGCAAAAGACTCAGGTTCAATCCCTGAGCTGGGAAGAAACCCTGGAGTAGGAAATAGCAACCTGTTACAGTATTCTTGCCTAGAAAATTCCACGGACGGAGAAGCCACCTGCTGCTGCTGCTAAGATGCTTCAGTCGTGTCTGACTCTGTGTGACCCCATAGATGGCAGCCCACCAGGCTCCCCCGTCCCTGGGATTCTCCAGGCAAGAACACTGGAGTGGGTTGCCATTTCCTTCTCCAATGCATGGAAGTGAAAAGTGAAAGTGAAGTCGCTCAGTCGTGTCCGATTCTTAGAGACCCCATGGACTGCAGCCCACCAGGCTCCTCTGTCCATGGGATTTTCCAGGCAAGAGTACTGGAGTGGAGTGCCATTGCCTTCTACGGACAGATAAGCCATGGGGTCTCAAAGAGTCAGACACTACTGAGCACGCGCATGCACATGCACAGACATTGTATTTTAAATGCATATCTTTTGATCTAAATATTTTCAGTTAGTAGCACGATACCTCATACATAAAGGCACACTCCCCAAATTGGATGACTGGCTATACTTTGATTATACCTTGCTTTCGTTTCTTCCCTAACTGGTGCTTTGTTCTGCTCCTTAACCTGGAATGCCATTCTCCTCTACCTCTGCCCATCAAAGCCCTTCTCTAAAATATAGTATAAATGTCATGCTGTCTAGGCATTATTTCTGTCACCCAACTGATTGCAATGCCTTTTTCTTTTAACTCTTCTTTGGACTACACTTATGGCATCAATTTATATCAGGGTTATTTACAAGTCTCATTTCTCCCTGTGACTTTCACAATGTTGCCTTCTTTTTTTTTGCAGGTCTGTTCAGTCCCCTCTCCTGCCATAAATCTATTTGGTCTCTTTGGAGATTTCTTAAATTCTCCACAGCTGCTACATGCTAGACTCTGGGCTAAAGCCCTGGTATATCATTTTTTGTTCATCCAGGGATCTATCCATTTCACTCTTCATAGAAGTTGGAAGAAAAGAGACACTCTCAGAAGTTTCAGAATTGTAGACTTCTAGAATAGAAATAAATTCTACAATCATCTTGTCTGAGGCCTTTTCATCTTTCCTATTGTCATGGATTCCATTGAGAAACTGATAGATTCATTTCTCAGAAAAATGCCCGTGGTCTTTTACACACAAGGATAGTTTTAAATGTGTCTGGTTCAGCCAGCAGAGTTAAGCATAGACAGAATTCAGTATGGGCTCACAAAGTCAGATTACCTATATGAATGAAGCGACAAGGTCTGGAAGTGGAGTTACATGAATTGTGTGAATTGTGAGGATGGCTACAAACTGGAGACTGTGTGCTCGTTTACTATTCAGGACTCTCAGGATGACATCCCTGCAGAATGTGGCCCCAGGGTGGCCCAATCTACTGAGAAAAGAAACAATCCAGATTTGTAATGAAATGTGGGCCATATGAAATGTATCTCTGGGATCTTTCCAGATGTCACATGAAAAGTTTGTACTGTGTTACATAGCTGCTCACATGTACAATCTGATTACTTGTCCTCTAAGAGTGTGTCACTGGTTTAATTAGGCAGGAGAAATGAGACTCTCACCATCAACCTATTGCCATGTACTGACAAATGAAACGCTATGCATCTCCACAATTACTATTCGCTGGTTTATCAGTTCCACAAATATTTATAGCTGATCATGTGCCGGGCACTATCCTAGTTACTGGATATACACTAGTGAGCCCAATGGACAAAGTTCCTTATGAAGTTTCACTGAGAAAAGCAAACAATAACAAAAGTTAGACAAGCAAACAGGAAAATTCCAGAAAATACTGAAGACTGAGAAGAAAACAAGAAAGGTGAATGGGACAGGAAATGATTCAGAGGAGTGGACAGGAAAGCTGCTTTCATGAGAGGAAACTGGGTAGGGTTTATCTGAAGGTGAGCCCTTCCAGCTGAGACTGAATGGCAGGAAGAAGAGGAGAAGAATGTTCCAGCAAAAAACAATCATTAGTAAAGAGGACTTAGACAGGAACAAGTTACACTGGAGTGCAGTAAAGTTGGACCACTGGTTATGAGGGAGGTCAAAAAGTAGGCAGGGACCAGATCACACAGGGATATGTTCAATGTTTGGACTTTTTCCTAAGTAAAATGAAGAGTCTTCAGAAGGTGGTAAGGAGGGAAGACCTGACTCACTCATTGTGGTAAAAAGATCCCTTTATATAATGTGGGGAACTCAGAGATGAGTTAGGCAGCTACTTTGCATTAGGAGACTATGGCATATGACAGAATGTCAGTGATGCTCCCTTTGAATAAAAGCAGCTTTTATTTTTCAATTAAAATGTAACATAATTGACTTCAGTAAAAATGTCTCTCTTGACCTTATTTCTCTTGCATTAATGGGGTCATTTATGGTATGTCAGGAAAGTTACTTCTGTATACAATGAACAGCTTTCATTTTTCAATTAAAATGTAGCATAATTGCCTTGAACCAGAAATGATCTCTTGACATTATTTCCCTTGTATTAATAGGAACATTTATATAATGGTCATGCAAATTAATCTTCATTCAAAAATTATTTATTTTAAATTAATAAAAACAATGCAATGATAATTTTTATATTTTGACACCTCCATTTTAGTATTTAGCTTATTATATATGATATTAATATCTTGAATATAAAATCTATAGGATTATGACACTGATTTACAGAGATGCAAAAATACCTACAATTATGTTTTAATTTGAAGCAGTGATTAAATATAATTTGCCTGTGACCTTGCAGGCCAAAATAATATATCACAATAAACTGCAGAGAGTTGCAGAGATGAAAATAATATTTGTCTGCTTCAGTGGATACATATGTGAGGATGAATTCTGGCACTTGTCAGCCTATGATAAATTACTACTAGACTAATACTTGTCAGTACAGTAATAACTGATCATGCTCTAAAAAGCACTAAAGGAGAAAGGTGATGAACAACCTACAAAGTAAAAAAGTTTCACAATCACAATAATGACTCCAGTTCAAAGTACAGTAATTACCTACCAACTGCCTTATTGTCAAATCTATATTTCAAGTGACTACCTTGATATCTCTCAGAATCAATTTTTACCTCAATTTCTAATTAACAACATAGAAAACAAGCAACACTGATAACAAAAAGCACATCTCTATTGAGTCTTTCTAAAAGTAGCCTAACCCTTTCTTGTAAGAACAATCTAGGTAGATACACATTTCCAGTCTTACATTTGGAAATCCTCTCCAACACCCTCCCCCACTTTCACTTTAACTAAAGCAAGGCTTAAAAGGAGTTACAAGGAGTTACAAAGGCTTACAAGGAGTATTATGTAGCATAAGGAAAATAACAGGTATTGCTGATTTTTTTTTAAATGACCCAAAGTTCAAAAGACTGCAAACAATATTGAATATTGCCTACATACAGCACCTGTACATTAAGGAATTAAAAGTTATCCAACTCATAAATTAGTATTTTAAAATGTTTATCCATTTCGTTTGTTACTAGTACATTGTATCAGTTCAGTTCAGTCGCTCAGTCGTGTCTGACTCTTTGCAACCCCATGAATTGCAGCACGCCAGGCCTCCCTGTCCATCACCAATTCCCGGAGTTCACTCAGACTCACGTCCATCCAGTCAGTGATGCCATCCAGCCATCTCATCCTCTGTCGTCCCCTTCTCCTCCTGCCCCCAATCCCTCCCAGCATCAGGGTCTTTTCCAATGAGTCAACTCTTCGCATGAGATGGCCAAAATACTGGAGTTTCAGCTTTAGCATCATTCCTTCCAAAGAAATCCCAGGGCTGATCTCCTTCAGAATGGACTGGTTGGATCTCCTTGCAGTCCAAGGGCCTCTCGAGAGTCTTCTCCAACACCACAGTTCAAAAGCATCAGTTCTTCGGTGCTCAGCTTTCTTCACAGTCCAACTCTCACATCCATACATGACCACTGGAAAAACCATAGCCTTGACTAGACGGACCTTTGTTGGCAACGTAATGTCTCTGCTTTTCAATATGCTATCTAGGTTGGTCATAACTTTCCTTCCAAGGAGTAAGCGTCTTTTAATTTCATGGCTGCAGTCACCATCTGCAGTGATTTTGGAGCCCAAAAAATAAAGTCTGAGACTGTTTCCACTGTTTCCCCATCTATTTGCCATGAAGTGATGGGACCAGATGCCATGATCTTTGTTTTCTGAATGTTGAGCGTTGTATAGTAAGCATTAACAAAGGTATATCATTGTGGGGGGGGGGGGTGTAAAGTAAGCACTTTTTAAAATCCAAATGGCTAAAAATCCTATACATATGTGTATGTGTGTTAGTCGCTCAGTCATGTCCGATTCTTTGTGACCCCAAGGACCATAGCTGCCAGGCTTGTTTGTCCATGGGGATTCTCCAGGCAAGGATACTGGAGTGGATTGCCATGCTCTCCTCCAGGGAATCTTCCCAACCCAGGGATCAAACCCAAGTCTCCCTCATTGCAGGCAGATTCTTTACCATCTGAGCCACCAGGGAAGCCTGTACATATATTACAGGGTAATTTTGGAAATATATACACAACAACAATAAATATGCAATTGACAACTGAAAACAACTGCATTAATTTATATTCACATTATGAAACTGCTGTCTCCATATTCATAACTCCAAACATTTTCTAAAACTTTACTCAGAAGCTCCCAGGGGTTTTATTGTGGCAAAACAGATACAACATAGAATTGATCAATTTTAATCAATTATAAATGTATAATTTACTGATATCAAAAACATTCACACTGTCATGCAAACATATCTCCATCAATGTCCAGAAATTTTATTCTTCCCAAATTGACACTCTGTACTCATAAAACAATAACTTCATTCCCTTCTCCTCTGGCCCTTGAAAACCACTGTTCTACCCTCTGTCTCTGAGTTCAACTACTTTGTGAGCATGTGCTTTAATCATGTCCAACTCCTGTGGCCCCGTGAATTGTAGTCTGCCAGGCTCCTCTGTCCATGGGATTTCCCAGGCAAGAATACTACAGTGGGTAGCCATTTCCTCCACCAGCGGATCTTCCCGACCCAGGGACTGAACTCACGTCTCTTGCATGTCCTGCATTAGCAGGTGGATTCTTTATGACTAGAGCCATCTGAGAAGCTCTCAACTGCTCTAAGTAACTAATATAAGTAGAATCAAATAATATTTATCCTTTTGTGTCTGGCATATTTCACTTAGCACATTGTCTTCAAGGTTTGTCCATGTGTTAGAATTTCACTCCTTTTTAAGTCTAAATAGCATTCCACGGTATGTATACACTGTATTTTCTTTATCCATTCATCTACAGATGACATTTTGAGTTGCTTCTACCTTTTGCTACTGTGAATAATGCTGATATGAACATGAGTACACTAATATGCGTTGAAGTTCCTTTTTTCAGTTCTTTTGGATATATACCAAATGGAATTGCTGGATCAGATAGTAACTCTATGTCTAATATTTTGGTGAACTGCCATGGTTTTTCCACAGAGGCTACATCATTTTACATTCCCACTACCAATGCATGAGTATCTCAATTTTTCCATATCCTCACCAACATTTACATATTTTTTATTTCATTGTTTTTAAGTAATAGCTACCCTAAAGGTAGGAGGTGATATCTAATTGTAAATCCCTTATTTGATATAAGATTTACAAAGAATTTTTCCTAGTCAGAAATTTCATTGCTAAACCCAGTGTATGTCTGTCTTTATGTCCATATGACACTTTTTGACTACTACAGATTTGTAAGAAAATTTGAACTCAGGGAACTGTGATTTCCTCCAAATTTGTTCTTCCTTTTCACAATTATCTGGGCTATTCTGAGTCCCATGAGATTTCATAGGAATTTTAGGATTTTTTTTAGTTTTTTGGAAAATTGCCATTTGGATTTTCATACAGATTGCTCTGAATCTGTAGATAACCTGGAATAGTACTCACATCTTAAAATATTAAATCTTCCAATTCATGAATACAGGATGCCTTCTAATTTATTGACATCTTTGAATTTCAGGAGTGCTTTATAGTTTTCAGCATACAAATATTTCACCTGTTTTGTTAATTCCTAAGTATTTTATTCTTTTTAATGATACTTGAAATAGAATTTTCTCTTAATTTCCTTCCTCTGTTATTCATTGTGAATGTACATAAAATTTATTTTTACATATCGACTTTATATCCTGCAAGCTTGCTGAATTTGTTATTTTAATAAGTTTTTTTTTTTTTTGGTTAAATCTTTAGGATTTTCTATAAATAAGACTGAGTCACCTATGAAGATTACAGAATTTTTACATGGATTCTTTAAATATTTTTTCTTGAAGATTATTTGGAATGCTAGTTAAGAAGGCACATAAAAATTTGAATTCTCTGTCTTTAGTGTTTGCCAACAGCCATTTCTCTGACTCCATTCAAGCTGCCCACTGTCGCACTAATACATATCATTAAACAAAATTACTCTCCATAATAGGCATAGTAATAGGATTAAATTCACCTGGCTCCCAACCAAAAGCAACACCACTAATATTAAAATAAAATATCTTCATCATGAATTAGTAATGTCATATTAATGGAAGTTAAAGGCATCTAGAAGTTTTTTGGCTCATTTGCATGTATGTGCATGCTCAGAATTCTCTTCCGAAAAAATGTAGCCATTTAAAGGAAACCCCAGTGAACAATTTAGAAAAGAGGTGTAAAAAAGTAGTAAAGTAGTAAAATATTCAACTTGCAGCCAGTTGGCAAAACATTTTCCGTGCTATCTCATTTATGTTTTATTTTCTTTAGTCTACCTAATTTTATGAATTGAATTATTCACATTCACATACACAGGATGATTCTCTGTGTTATGGAGGATCATATTCTGAACTTTGGTTGATCAGAAACCTTAGCATTTTCAGACTCTAAATTGTATTACATGTCATTAAATATATTTCTTTTTTCTAGGCTGGCATTCCTAATTTTGATGTTCATATGCGATTCACGGGGTCGCAAAGTCAGACACAACTGAGAGACTGAACTGAACAGAACTGACTCAATTCAGAGTGTCAGAGTCTTTCCTATGTCCTATTTTTTTCAGAGCCAGGCTAATGTAGTACAGCAAGAAAAGACTGCAGAAGCTGGGTTTGATTCCACATGGTATTTAACCAGGAACAAGGTATTTAATTGCTTGTAGCCCAAGTTTTCTCATCTGAAATATGAAGCTAATGCTATTTTTACCAACAGGATTTCTGTGAGGATTACAGTAAGGACTTTTTTGGGGTATTTTGCAAATATAAGTATTTATTATTACAGGAAAAAATGCTGTTTAAAAATATTTAATTCAGACACTGACACATATAATGTACACATACAAAAATATATGATGACACATTATATACTTACATATATAATTATATGTTTTTCTATATGTGTGTATATATATATAAAATGCTCATGGACAAACCCACAAAACTATGTGTCTATCTTTCTGAGTATGTTTTGGAATAGTTGAAAAATGTCATGCTAAAGAATGAATTATTGTTATATGTGCTTAAATATTGACAAAAGACAGAGACATACTGTTATCTGAGTTATCTAAGAAATACATAAAGAACAATTTTATTCCATTTCTAAGAATAAATGAACAGCTCCAAAAATATTACATCTGTACATGTTACCCAAAGCAATATACATATCTAACACACTACCTATCAAAATACCTATGGTATTTTTCATAAAAAAAAAACAAAAATAATCTTAAAATTATATGGAACCACAAAAGAACATGATTTGCTAAAGCAAACTTAAGGAAAAAGAACAAAGCAAAAGGCACTGCCCTCCCAGACATGAGACTATAATACAAAGCTATAGTAATCAAATCAGCATTTCACTGGCATAAAAAATATACATAGATCACCTAGAGCCAGACATCATGGAATATGAAGTCAAGTGGGCCTTAGAAAGCATCACTACGAACAAAGCTAGTGGAAGTGATGGAATTCCAGTTGAGCTATTTCAAATCCTGAAAGATGACGCTGTGAAAGTGCTGCACTCAATATGCCAGCAAATTTGGAAAACTCAGCAGTGGCCACAGGACTGGAAAAGGTCAGTTTCCATTCCAATCCCAAAGAAAGGCAATGCCAAAGAATGCTCAAACTACCACACAACTGCATTCATCTCACACGCTAATAAAGTAATGCTCAAAATTCTCCAAGACAGGCTTCAGCATTACATGAACTGTGAACTTCCAGATGTTAAAGCTGGTTTTAGAAAAGGCAGAGGAACCAGAGATCAATTTACCAACATCCGCTGTATCATCAAAAAAGCAAGAGGGTTCCAGAAAAACATCTATTTCTGCTTTATTGACTATGCCAAAGCCTTTGACTGTGTGGATCACAATAAACTGTGGAAAATTCTGAAAGAGATGGGAATAGCAGACCACCTGACCTGCCTCTTGAGAAACCTGCATGCAGGTCAAGAAGCAATAGTTAGAACTGGACATGGAACAACAGACTAGTTCCAAATAGGAAAAGGAGTACGTCAAGGCTGTATATTGTCACCCTGCTGATTTAACTTATATGCAGAGTACATCATGAGAAACGCTGGGCTAGAAGAAGCACAAGCTGGAATCAAGATTGCCAGGAGAAATATCAATAACCTCAGATATGCAGATGACACCACCCTTATGGCAGAAAGTGAAGAGGAACTAAAAAGCCTCTTGATGAAAGTGAAAGAGGAGAGTGAAAAAGTTGGCTTAAAGCTCAACATTCAGAAAACGAAGATCATGGCATCTGGTCCCATCACTTCATGGGAAATAGATGGGGAAACAGTGTCAAACTATTTTTTTGGGCTCCAAAATCACTGCAGATGGTGACTGCAGCCATGAAATTAAAAGACGCGTACTCCTTGGAAGGAAAGTTATGACCAAACTAGACAGCATGTTGAAAAGCAGAGTCTTTACTTTGCCAACAAAGGTCCATCTAGTCAAGGCTATGGTTTTTCCAATGGTCATGTATGGATGTGAGAGTTGGACTGTGAAGAGGACTGAGCGCCGAAGAATTGATGCTTTTGAACTGTGGTGTTGGAGAAGACTCTTGAGAGTCCCTTGGACAGCAATGAGATCCAACCAGTCCATCCTAAAGGAAATCAGTCCTGAATGTTCATTGGAAGGACTGATGCTGAAGCTGAAGCTCCAATACTTAGGCCACCTGATGTGAAGAGCTGACTCATTTGAAAAGACCCTAACGCTGTGCAGCAAAGGAAACCATCAATAAAAGGAAAAGACTACCTACTGAATGGGAGAAAATACTTGCAAATGTTAAGAGTGATAAGGGGTTAATATCCAAAATATATAAATAGCTCATACAACTCAATATCAAAAAAATCAAACAATCCAATAAAAAGCTGGGCAGAAGATTTACATAGATGTGCTTTTCTGAAGAAAATATACACATTGGCAACAGGCAAATGAAAAGATGTTCAATACCAGTAATTACTGGAGAAATGCAAATCAAAACCACAATGAGATATCACCTCATGCCTGTCAAAATGGCTACCATCAAAAAGTCTACAAATAACACATGTTGGAGAGGATGTGATATAAAAGAAAACCCTAGTATACCGTTGATGGGGACATAATCTGGTGCAGTCACTACGGAAAACACCATGGCTGCTACTGCTGCTGCTAAGTCGCTTTAGTCGTGTCCAACTCTGTGCGACCCCATAGACGGCAGCCCACCAGGCCCCGCTGTCCCTGGGATTCTCTAGGCAAGAACACTGGAGTGGGTTGCCATTTCCTCCTCCAATGCATGAAAGTGAACAGTGAAAGTGAAGTCGCTCAGTCGTGTCCGACTCCTAGCGACCCCATGGACTGCAGCGTACCAGGCTCCTCAGTCCATGGGATTTTCCAGGCAAGAGTACTGGAGTCGGGTGACATTGCCTTCTCCCAAAATACCATGGAGGTTCCTCAAAAGACTAAGACGAACTATCATATGACTGAATAATTGCACTCTTCGGTACATATCCAAACAAAACAAATCACTAATTATAAAAGAGACACACACACCCCAATGTTCATAGCAGCATTAGTTACAACATCCAAGATATAGTAGCAACTCGTGTCCATCAACAGATGAATGGATAAAGTAGAAGCGGTCTGTAAATACAATAGAATATTCCTCAGTCATTAAAAATCAATTTTTGCCATTTGCAACAATATGAATGTACCTAGACGGTATTATGCTTAGCGAAATAAGTAATACAGAAAAATTCTCCATGTTATCACCTGTATGAGGAATCAAAAAAATAAATAAAATGAATGACTTAACATAATGAAAGAGAAACAGACTCCAAGATAGACTGAACAAACTAGTGGTTACCAGTGAGAAAAGGGAAGGGGAGGAGGAAGATCGCAGTAGGGGATTAGGAGATATAAACTACTGTACTGTGTTTAAAATAAATAAGTGACAAGGATATATTATACAGCACAGAGAAACGTGGCTATGTTTTATAATAACTTTAAACGGGGCATAATATATAAAAATAATGAATCACTATGTTGTATATCAATAATACTGTAAATCAACTATATTTCAATTTTAAAATATTAATAATAATAAATGTATAAATAGCAAAAAATCAAACTAATGGTGATGATGCCAAAATAGAACTAAGAGAAAAGTCAAAACATACTAATAGAACATTTTTAATGACACTATATTAATTGAATTTATAGCATGTTAAAGAAAAATAAGATTTAAAAATGAATATTCTACCTTTCAAATGCTTCCTACTATGGCAGTCATTCAGAAATCTTGTTCAATAGCAAGAATACTGATTAGATTTTCTGCAGGTACAGCCCTTAGAAGTTTGGAAATAGAGTTAGTCCTCCTTGGAGGTGTCTTGGGTCAAGTGTCAATATCATGACAATGAAAAACACAGTTGATTTATTATTTATTTATTTATTATTACCATCTTTCTAAATTCCATATATATGCGTTAGTATACTGTAATGGTGTTTTTCCTTCTGGCTTACTTCACTCTGTATAATAGGCTCCAGTTTCATCCACCTCATTAGAACTGATTCAAATGTATTCTTTTTAATGGCTGAGTAACACTCCATTGTGTATATGTACCACAGCTTGCTTATCCATTCATCTGCTGATGGACATCTAGGTTGCTTCCATGTCCTGGCTATTATAAACAGTGCTGCAATGAACATTGGGGTACACGTGTCTCTTTCCCTTCTGGTTTCCTCAGTGTGTATGCCCAGCAGTGGGATTGCTGGGTCATAAGGCAGTTCTATTTCCAGTTTTTTAAGGAATCTCCACACTGTTCTCCATAGTGGCTGTACTAGTTTGCATTCCCACCAACAGTGTAAGAGGGTTCCCTTTTCTCCACACCCTCTCCAGCATTTATTGCTTGTAGACTTTTGGATTGCAGCCATTCTGACTGGTGTGAAATGGTACCTCATAGTGGTTTTGATTTGCATTTCTCTGATAATGAGTGATGTTGAGCATCTTTTCATGTGTTTGTTAGCCATCTGTATGTCTTCTTTGGAGAAATGTCTATTTAGTTCTTTGGCCCATTTTTTGATTGAGTCATTTATTTTTCTGGAGTTGAGCTGGAGGAGTTGCTTGTATATTTTTGAGATTAGTTCTTTGTCAGTTGTTTCATTTGCTATTATTTTCTCCCATTCTGAAGGCTGTCTTTTCACCTTGCTAATAGTTTCCTTTGATGTGCAGAAGCTTTTAAGGTTAATTAGGTCCCATTTGTTTATTTTTGCTTTTATTTCCAATATTCTGGGAGGTGGGTCATAGAGGATCCTGCTGTGATGTATGTCAGAGAGTGTTTTGCCTATGTTCTCCTCTAGGAGTTTTATAGTTTCTGGCCTTACGTTGAGATCTTTAATCCACTTTGAGTTTATTTTTGTGTATGGTGTTAGAAAGTGTTCTATTTTCATTCTTTTACAAGTGGTTGACCAGATTTCCCAGCACCACTTGTTAAAGAGATTGTCTTTAATCCATTGTATATTCTTGCCCCCTTTGTCAAAGATAAGGTGTCCATATGTGCATGGATTTATCTCTGGGCTTTCTGTTTTGTTCCATTGATCTATATTTCTGTCTTTGTGCCAGTACCATACTGTCTTGATAACTGTGGCTTTGTAGTAGAGCCTGAAGTCAGGTAGGTTGATTCCTCCAGTTCCATTCTTCTTTCTTAAGATCACTTTGGCTATTCGAGGTTTTTTGTATTTCCATACAAATTGTGAAATTATTTGTTCTAGCTCTGTGAAGAATACTGTTGGTAGCTTGATATTATATTTTGTTCTTAAGGTTCCATGAAATTTGCTGACCTTTATTCATTTCTGTAATTAAAACCCCATTATGATTAAAGATTTCTTAATACAGAATTGACATTGATGCACATTTTCCTCATATATTTTGGTAATTAAGCTTTATCTTCCTATTTGTAAGCCCACTAGATAGTTTTCCCTTTGAAGCTGTAAACTATGACAGAAATAGGAAGTGAGACAATCAAACTCACTCTCCACCTTTCAGACTGTGGAGTTTTTGCTGAAAACCAACCACTCAGCCAGGCAGTACATTTTCCTGGCAGTTCAGTGTGGCCATATGCGTGTTTTGTCCAGTGGAAAGTGCAGAGAACTGACATTCAACATTTCTATAGCAAGACTTTTCAGAAGCTACTGTGGCTTTTCTATCTTCTCTTCCTCTATTCAGTGGCTAGATGCAGAAGAAAATCATGACTTGGCCTTTAGAGAAAGCAGACCCACAATAAAGGAAGATGGCCCTTGATGACTCCTGAAAAATTATTTGTCACCAACAAGGAACACCTGCATTGGATTTATAACTACACTACAAATAAAGCATTGTTTTAAGTCACTGACACATCCCCATATGTGTTTATGTGGTACAGCAGCCATGCTATCCTAGCTTATAAAATATCATGCAATCACACTTTGTGTCTATTGAGTTAAATAAAATTATAAAAATCTGGCTGTATCATTCAGTCATCCAGGATAAAGGTCATCCAGTATAAAGTATGTCCTTTGGGAGAGAAAGGGCAGATGAACAGTTAAACTGTTTGGGTCACCTCAAAGTCTATGGGACTACAGCATGTCAGCCAAGTGATATACTCTAATTTTACTAATAAACTGAGAAAATATTACTATTCAATCAAAACTAGGGAAAAAAATTAGGAGGCTTATGGTAAATGTGGCATTTTGCATTTGAAATATAATCCAGTTTCATGGAGAGGTCATCTTTAAAGTCTAGAAGAATGACAAAACTAAAAAAAAAAAAAAGAACCCAACAGTTAAACATAGTTACTACCAATAAATTATTAGTACCAAGTGGAATGAATTTTGTAGTATAGAAAAATGAAATAAAACCTTTTGTGATTCAGGGACAGGTGTTCCCAACTTTGCTGTAACTGGAAGTTAGTTGGATACTGAGTACAGAACACATTTTGGAAAGCAGTAAAGGCTAAGCATAGAAAGCTGGCTAGGCATAGCAAGCTAGATTTTATTTAGTAGTAAAATGAGATTTTATGAGCAGAAGGATGACATGCTCAGATCTATCACTGTCAAATACTAATTATGGTAGAATATGGTCAACGGTTTGATGCACAAAAAAAAGTCAGGGACTGAGAGACTAGATAAGAGACTACTGCAAAAGTCCAGGCAGCAATTTTCCAGGGTTATTGAGCAGTGAGGGTAGAATTTAAAGCCTCTCTTTCTACTACTACTATATGCAATGGGAAACTATATTGACAACAATCTAATACTCATAAATTAATATCAAAAGTATAATAAATTCTTAGGTATAAAAAGGAGTTTTACTTCTTGGAATTTTTTCTCTCTGCTGATCAACTGATGTATTATTTTTAGTCTTTCTAATCTAAATATATTCAAAGCAACTAGTTTCTAAAGCCATATAAAGATATTAGATAATGAATTGCATGCAATTAAATGTGTACAACCCAAAATATACATTTGAGAGACTATTTGCTATGGTTGTTGTTTAGTAGTTATGCCTGACTCTTTTGTGACCCCCATGGACTGCAACCCACCAGGCTTCTCTGTCCATGGGATTTCCCAGGCAAGAATATGGGAGTGGGTTGCCATTTCCTTCTTTAAGGGATCTTCCCAACCCAGGGGTTGAACCTGCTTCTCCTTCATTGGCAGGTGGATTCTTTACCACTGATCCACCAGGGAAACCCTTGAGAGAATATACTAACTCTAATATTAATTCATTTATCCATTATTTTACTATTCATTAAGTATTGATTCCCTACTGTTTTAGGCCCTGGAAATACAATACTGAAGAAAATGAACGAAATTCTTGCCTTATGAAGCTTAAATTTGAATACTAAAGGTGAAAATAAGAATAAATAAATAAACAAATTCAGGCCATAGAAAATGCTATAAAGAAAACCAGAACAGGCTAAAAAGAATGAAAGGGATGGAGGGGTTAGTTCTATTTATAGAGGATCCACAGGGCAGGCCTTTAAAAAAAATGACATTTAAAAATAATGTTGGATGAAAAGAGCAGTTGATCCCAGTAATGACTCTCTCAAGAAAAGTTATTTCCATTCTAAAGGATCAGCAAGTGCAAAGGCCCTGAGGCAGGTCCCAACCTGGCACAAATGCCCGTGGTGAGGCTGGATCTGAATACAAACTAAGGTCATGGAGAGCAAATCATTAGCTCATACAATACTCGTTTGGATTAAAACATCACTGTATTTTGAACTGAATTACATTTATCTCCAGTAAAACACTTTTCAGAGACCACAAAATCCTTTGGCCTATATCTAAGCATTCTTTGGAGGGATTCACATTCCTGTAATTGTGAAGCCATGTGGAAAGGCAGATGGGGCCATTCCCATTTAGTGATTGTGCCAGCCTTAGAAAGACTAAAACAGATTACGTAAATGAGAGTTTGTCACACATAAGGTCTGACACAGAGGGAAAAAAAAAAGAAAAAAAAATATATATACACATACATACATACACACAGCCACTACAAACACGCCAATCTAAGATTTCTAAAGGTTTTAGCTACTGACACCGTAAATGTTACCTCACCTATGAAGAATTACCCAATTCTCATCCCTAACACACAGACACACACATATATTCATACACCAACACACACACAACCCTAAGCCAACACCCACTCTTGCATTCTCACAGAGCTTTGTTCATATTAACATCTTATCAAGGGTTGTGGTTCTGTCTTCCTAGTATTTTCAAAATGGCAGATTCCCAGAAGGTACGTAACAGTTAGCTGAATGGAATCAAATAAGATTCCCTGTGATGATCCTCTAGTCTCTATGGGTCTCTATGTTACATCTGCTATTTCAATGGTCAACTATTTTAGCACTACAGAAAGAGAAAATAATCTAAGCAACAAACTCATATTAAAAGCACAAGTTAGGTTGTCAAGAGGGCTTCCCAGGTAGCATTGGTAAAGAATCCACCTGCCAAGGCAAGAGCTGCAGGAGACGTGGCTTCAATCCCCTAGAGGAGGAAATGGCAACCCACTCCAGTATTCTTGCTGGGATAATCCCATGGACAGAGGAGCCTGGTGGGCTACAGTCCTAGAGATCACAAAAGAGTTAAACCGATTTAGCAATTGAGCATGCACGCACACACAGGTTATTAAGAATGAGAGGCTTTCATTTCATCTCTTAGGTACATTATTCTTAAGGATTAGTTCAAGACCTAAAAATAGCCTAGAAGTTAAATGAAACAATTCCAAGTCTAAGGATAAGAGAATACCAATGCATTTATCAAAGCCCTAGTAAGCCCTAGCTAAATTAGCAATTCTCTGATATTCCCACAGATTATACCATACCCATGCTGGGGTTAGCTGGAGAAAAAACCCTGAAACCAACCTAGAAGAAGACAGACCTTGAAGACAGGTATAAAAAAGTAGACTGTCATAGTCAAACTAATTAAGGGTTTTGGTTTGCCACTCATAATTTACTCTGGTAAATCACCAGCCGGTCCACAAAGTACATACTGTTGCAAAATGATTCTGATTCCTCCCTGAGGTCATTTAAATAGATTTTGCTTCATTCTTTAATTCCATTATTAATTGATGGAATATTCTACTATATGCACTTATAACCCACAAGATAGATCTCCTTTTTATGGCCTACTGGCCCAACTACTAATTTAACATTAAGTCATTAATAATGGAAATAAATTACACATCTCCATTTCCTAACCTTTTCTCTCTGCTTTTACAAGGGGGAAAATAGCCATTTAATTAAAATAAATATAAACATCATTTAAAAAATCGGTAATAGCATGAATGATAATAGCCATTACTGAGCATCATACTAAGTATTTCACATACATTAGCTCATCTATTATTACTGGCCCCATTTTGCAAATGAGGAAACAGAGGCACAAATTGATTATGTAAAGTGTTCAAGGGTACACACAGCTGCTGACTAGCAGAGCCAGGATACAGATGAAGACAGTATGTCTTCAGAGCCCATGCTCTTAACTTGTATGTGTAGAGTGCTACTGTAGTAGGTGTTTTAGGTGAATAGCAATCGTCTGAGAAGTAAGGAGAATTTTTCACTGTACTGTATGTGAACTAAGTTACCACTCTCTAATCTCCAATCCACCTCTGTATTCTAAAGTGTTAATGAATGAACTAGGAACTGAGATCCAGCTGAGTCCTCTATGTCAACAGTACTGAGACTAAGCCTAATTTCCCATGATGGTGAGCATAACTCACACTTCAAATATAACGTAATTGTTCAAGTTCACATGGTCTCATGGTAACTCATTCAGACTCATAATGTTCCAAGACAACTCCAAAGAGTGTCACAGCAGTTCATCTAGTTAACCAACTCTGACCAACTCCAGTTCAGAATAGTTTTAGAACCATTCAGTGCAGCCTGTAAAATTTTTTAAGTACCTTTCCCTGCTCTTCCTCTCTTGAGAGACTATGATAAGTTCATGAAAGACCTGCTTTCTGTTGTGCAATAAGTTTTACAAAATCAGCTTTGCTTGATGATCACATTTCCTTGGAGGATTCTGTGGGTGTTTCTACAGTGCTCACTGATAAACCAAAACTAGAATTGACTGAAAGTTTGGAGTTTGTCCTAAGAGAGATGTCCAGTTATTAGATGCAGCCCATTTTCATTCTATTCTTATTTATTTTAATGTCTCATGAGTGCTGTTTGTTAGTTTCCAATGCTTTATTTTCTGTATAACTTGACTTTTAAATCTGGTCCATTCACACAATTTATTTTTTGATATCCCATATTGGGCCTGTATTTCTATTTATAGCTTAATTCCACCCTAATGACTTCTCTGGGTTTCAGCTTACACTTGCAGTATGTGATATTCCGATATCTGACTCAGCCTGGAACCCAGGATAAATATGATTCTCAGTAGGAAAACACGTGAAATGGTGAGGAACATAATGAGGTCAACTTAAGATGAAGTGGCCATCAGAAAGAGACATGTAAAGATTAAGGATGTTTGAAATTACAGAGAAGGAGAAATGGCCTGCTAGTAGGCAAGAGTTCCAGGATTGTAACCAAAAAAAAGTTTTATACTCCATTTTGCTAAAATAAGTTATTAAAATTATTTAATAATGGACTCAACATGTACTGAGGATTCTGTCAGGCGAGTCATGAGACAAGAGAAGGAGAACAATTCTTAAGACACAACTTCTCCTTTCAAGCTGTTTAGGTCTACAGCAAATTACACTAAAACACTAATTCCAAGCATGTTTTCATTTAATCTGGATTTATTCTTTCAGAGGAGCTCTTTGAGGTAGTGCACTGATTAATGCAGAATCAATTGTTTCAAGTATAATGAGGCATTGTTCCCCAAGCTTTCCTGAAAACTTTTGTGAAACCTCAAAGCTACACCACTGATCTTCTGAAATGCTTAATTATCTAAACAAAGTAAATAAACTCACCCAACCAAAAATATGCCTGTGTGTGGAGCTGATGTTTTATGGCTATAAAAAGTCAGACAAAAGTAGTATGAAATCAGAAACACATTATATTGCATTTTATTCACTGATAAAATGAATGAAGCTAAATGGGTCATAAAAATGTATATCCAGTTTTATAGGGCATGAGGCATACATAGCAGCAAAAATGTCTCTCCTTTCGTTTTTGTTTTTACAGTAATTAAAAGTAAGCAAAAAGCCCCACAATTATCTGAGTAATTAGACTTTCTCAATTAAAAACGAATGCTGATAAGATTAGCTTCATTTCTAGGTCACTTTATTTTGCACCATTATTAATTTATATCCAGGTCAGAATCTCGCAGCCAGCACTGTGAACTAGACAAGGAGTTCCTAGTTGTTAAGATTGATTTTTTAGGGAAAAAATCCTATCAAGCTGAGGAATCAATGGGAAGATGCATTTAAAATAATTAGTACAGTGACTAATGTGTTGTAAACACTCAATAAATATTGATATTAGTGGTTATTAATTTAAACACACTTTAAGTAAACATGGAAATCTCAGAGAACCTACTCTGAAATAAACAGGACTCTTTATTGTTTATGGTGAGAATTAAATATACTTTTTTATTTGTTCTTATTCTTCTTGTTAATCTCATTATTCTTTCACTCATGTGAGGGGAATGATGCTTCCTTTAGGGGACTTGAGGAAAACAGTGATCCAAAAGAAATGGAGATATTTGAAACTTTAGGACAGATTATCCTTTTCATTGAGCAAAGCTTCACCTTCCTTTTCTATAAGCATTTATATATGCAAGCGCAAAGCAAAACCAATCTTTTGCAAAGGGGGAATTTCAGATGCTTCCCCAAAGAGCCAAACTGTTTCACGCACTCATGTAAAAGTCTATTATAGGGATGGGAGAAGTTACGTTCTACAGATTAGCTTTACTTTGGAAAGGCTTTTTTTTTTCCCTCAGCATGGAATTAGGCATCCTTATGCCCCATGCACATTGTTGCTCAAATCTGGATGTTGAGGGGTATGTATGCATGTGTGTGTTCATGCACATAACTATACATACATGCATACGTAACCACCTGTGTACAAGCATACCTTGCAGATTTTGTGGGTTTGGTTCCAGACCATTGTAATAAAGTGAATATCATAATGAAGTGAGTCACATGAATGTTTTGGTTTCCCAGTAACTATAACAATTATGTTTACACAATAGGGTAGTCTGTTACATGTGTGTGTGCATATGCGTGCTCACTCAGTCATGTCTGATGCTTTGTGATCCCATCAACTGTAGTCCACCAGGCTCCTCTGTCCATGGAATTTCCCAAGCAAGAATACTGGAGTGGGTTGCCATTTCCAACTCCAGGGGATCTTCCCGACACAGGGATCAAACCCACATCTCCTGCACTGGCAGGCAGCTTCTTTACCACTGTGCCAACTAGGTGTGTAACAGCATCATGTTTTAAAAAATGTATATACCTTATTTTAAAAATACATTATACCTAAAAAACATCAAAACAACTACAATAATAACCTCAAAGATCATCCATCACAGATCACCCTAACCAATGAAATAACAATAAAGAAGTTTAAAATATTGCAAGAATTACCAAAATGTGACAGAGAGACACAAAGTGAGCAAATGTTGGAAAAATGGTGACGGTAGTTTAGGTTGAAGCAAGATCACCACAAACCGTCAATCTGTTAAAAAAAAAATGCAATTATCTGCAAAGCACAGTAAAGTGAAAAGCAAGGTGTGCCTCTAAGAAGTGATCCCAGTGAGAATTCTGGAAGGAGGTATATATCTAGTCATTACTGGAAAAGAGACTATGAATGAAACCCAGGCTCGATGTAGTTCAACAGAATATAAGGGATGCACTGATGATTGGGTGATGGTATAACTGTCATATGACACTACCAGCTCAGAGGTACAGAATAATTTCCCCAAAAGGAAGTAAGAATTCCCATTGTCAATCATCCTTTAAAATAATAAGTTCTAGCAAAAGAAAAGGATTTTGATCTAGGGTGAGGGGAGAAGTTTCTTGGTACTTGTGATTTAAGTCCTGCAGAGATGAGCATTGCACGACTACTCCCACTGAAGGGGATTCCGTGGGCCCCAAAGCTACAGTTCAACAGGCCAGTTAGACCAAGATTTGGATAGCAGAAAGCTCTATGGAAGCTGCATTAATTGTCAACCGCTGCTGTAACAAATTACCCAGAACTTCGTGGATTAAAACAACACAAATTATCTTATAGTCAAGTAGATCAGTCTGCCATGGGTCTCATTAGACTAAAGTCAAGTGTCAGCAGGGCTGTGTTCCTCTCTGCAGGCTCTAGGGGAGAATCAGCTTTCTAGCTTTTGCCAGTTTTTAGAAGACTGACTCCTATAACTCTTGGCTCATGGTCCTTTTCTTCCATCTCCAAAGCTAGTGACAGAGGGTACTGTTTTTGTCAAACTGCATCACACTAATCTACTCCTCTGTCACATTTTTAGTATCCATGTAGCTATAGGGTCTACACAGTTAACCCAGCATGATCTTCCTATTTTAAAGTCAGCTAATTATTAAACTATGTATACCTTATCTTTGACAAAGGAGGCAAAAATATACAATGGAGAAGAGATAGTGTCTTCAACAAGCAGTGCTGGGAAAACTGGTCTGCTCCACGTAGAAGAATGAAATTAGAACACTTCCTAATATCAAAAATTTTAAATAAATTTTAAAACCAAAAATAAACTCAAAATGGATTAAAGATCTAAACATAAGACTAGAAATTATACAACTCTTAGAAGAAAACATAGGCAGAACACCCTCTGACATAAATCACAGAAAGACCTTCTATGACCCACCTCATAGAGTAATGGAAATAAAAACAAAAATAAACAAATGGGACTTAATGAAACTTAAAAGCTTTTGCACAACAAAGGAAACTATAAGCAAGGTGAAAGGGCAACCCTCAGAATGGGAGAAAATAATTACAAACAAAACAAGTGACAAAGAATTAATCTTCAAAATATACAAGAAGCTCATGTAGTTCAATACCAGAAAAAACAAACTATCCAATCAAAAAGTGAGCAGCAGACCTAAACCAACATCTCTCCAAAGAATACATACAGATGGCTGATAACACATGAAAAGATGCTCAACATCGCTCATTATTAGAGAAATGCAAATCAAAACTACAATGAGGCAATCATCTCACACCAGTCAAAACGGCCATCAAAAAGTTTACAAACAACAAATGCTGGAGAGGGTGTGGAGAAAAGGGAACCCTCCTACACTGCTGGTGGGGATACAAATTGATGTAGCCACTATGGAGAACAGTATGGGGATTTAAAAAAAATCTAAAACTACCATACAATCCAGCAATTCCACCGCTGGGCATATACCCTGAGGAAATCATAATGGAAACAGACACATGTACCCCAAAGTTCATTGCAGCACTATATACAGTAGCTAGGACATGTAAGCAACCCAGATATCCATCAACAGATGAATAGATAAGAAAGCTGGGGTACAAAAACATAATGGAATATTACTCAGCTATAAAAAGTAATGCATTTGAGTTGGTTCTAGTGAGGTGGACAAACCTAGAGCCTATTATACAAAGTGAAGTAAGTCCGAAAGAGAAAGACATATATTCTATATTAACATATATATGGAATCTAGAAAGATGATACTGATGAATCCATTTGCAGGGCAGCAATGGAGACACAGACTTACAGAGCAGACTTGTAGACACAGTCGGGGAAGGAGAGGGTGGGATGATTTGATAGAATATCATTGAAACATAGATGTTATTATATGTAAAATAGATAGCCAGTGGGAATTTGCTGTATGAAGCAGAGAACTCAAAGCTGGTACTCTGTGACAACCTAGAGGGGTGGGAGGGGGAGGGAGGTGGTCGGGGGGGTAAGCTTTAAGAAGGAGGGGATTTATGTACACCTACAGCTGATTCATATAGATTATGGCAGAAACCATGGTGATATTGTAAAGATCCTCTAATTAAAAAATTTTTTAAATTTTATTTTTAAACTTTACATAATTGTATTAGTTTTGCCAAATATCAAAATGAATCCATCACAGGTATACATGTGCTCCCCATCCTAAGGAAAAAAATTACTTTGTTGTCATGTAGCATACATATTTATAGTTTCCAGGGATTAGGATGTGGACATCTTTGGGGAGCCATTTTCCTACCTACCATAGGAGGTTTAAACCTATAAACCTAAAAATAAAATTCATATTTAGTACCCAGTTCTCACTTGGTCTATGATATAATTCTGTTCTGGCATCCACAACCATTCAATATCTTTATGGTCACACATTATTTTTGTGAAATGGCTATTGTAGTAAAATTTACTGAATTAAAATGGCCATTTTAAGCCAACTTGTGATGTATGAATTATTTTATTATTCCACTGACAGGCAGCACAGTAGTTCGCAAAGTACCAAGAAATTGAGTTTCAAATGAAAGTCATCCTATTCCCCCTCTTTTATTATTGATTTAACTCCATACAAGGGAATTACTGTTGGCTTAGAACCATGAAAAACACTGCTCAGACACAGTGACACATAATATTTATATTCATTTGCTACTATTTTTTATGCAGATTTTTGAGAGTCACATCAAATAATTCTCCATTGAACATTTCTTTTTTCACGAGATTTTTTAAATGTTTTAAAAATTATCTACTTGTTCAAGTACTCTTTTTAGCATGAGAGTTTGACATTTTTAAAGTTACCTTTTGAAGTAAATTATCCACACATTTTATAGATTATTTTTCTCCCATGCAAAAATAAGTTTTGAGAGAACATTTAAATTTTACATTCTAATTTGTACTTCAGTTTAAATATGTTACCACTTTAATTTTTATCTAAGAAATCACTTGTAATATAGCTTCTCCTTTATAAGCAGCACATAATTTTCCATATAAATCATGATCTGTACATTTACATGGCTCTCTTCTCATAGTGCATACATTTACCTAAAAAGCAAAGCAGTATGTATTGCTTAAGCATATACAGTAATAATAAAACCCATTGAGACAAAGTGTGTTTCATGTTTCTAATCAGAACAGTCAATCTATACCATGGGAAGTACCAAAGAGTTTTCATAAAATTATATGATTCACATAGAGAGTACTATAGCAACATACTCTCTCATCTCTATCACTGTCAATCCTTCCACCATATATGGAAATCACAACTACAACTTAGCATTCATCTATCCAACAGAACCATTTAATACCATTAATAAGATGTGCTATACTTTAAAATAACCTGTTCCACAATAATGAGTATGATTATCATTTAGTTTGGGGATAAATTATTTTATACTATTCTTAAAATTAAAACCTATATGTAGCTTCTTGTAAATCTAACCTTAGGTCTACAATTTAGCATACTTCATATTTTAATTTTAAAAATCACCTTTACCAGTATTCTGTTCTTTAAACAAAGTAAAATAATCAGGAAAATCTTTTTTCCAACTTAAATAGACAATGAAATAGCCAAGAAAAAGAAGGAAAATATGAGATGGAACCCAAATAATAATTCCAACACTGGGATGCTGACCATTTAGTTTTTAGTATTACAATTCTTTGTATTAATTTAATTAGTAATAAAATGAATTTAGCCTATCAGTCTGATGATAGCTTATATGATCAATCCTACTTAGAACTTTAAAATTCTGACTTGAGGGATTTCCCTGGCAGTCCAAAGGTTAAAATTCTGTGCGTCCACTGCAGGGGGCATGAGTTCGACCTCTGGTCAGGAAACTGAGATCCCTCATGTCACAGCCAAAAAAAGAGAAACTCCTGACTTGATCTTTGCACATATTACTAGCCTTGCCTCCATCACTAATCGGCTAATCTAAATCCCATGCCTTCAACAAACAAGTATTGTGCACTTACTAAAAAGCAGGCACTCTTTTAGGCCCTTAAAAGAATTCAGCTGTGAACAAGTCCTACTTATGAGGAAGTCACCATCTATTAGATGACTGGACAAGTCCAGAATTATCAACAGTATTGGGATAAGCCAGCAGTACTACGGTAAGAACAATCTCCACTGACCCACTGTATCTAAGTCAGAATGAATTCTTCCCAGAGAGTTGAAGAGTTTTCTGTTGCATTGTGTATCATTCATACAACCAATGTTAAACGTGAGGAGGACCAATAGTACTGTCTACTCTATTAATATTGTACTAAACAATATTAAATTTAAAAAACCATCAACAATAGAACAGATTTTTGAAGATACATAATTGCACCTCGTATATCATACCCTAATGCAGTAATGTCTTACTCTTACATCCATCACCTAACTCAAATACAAGTGGAAAAACCATTGTAGGTACTAAATAAGTATTTATTATGTGAGTAACTGAAAAAAGTAAATTGAGGTACCTTCCTCCTACCTATCGCAATAGTCTCCTTGCCTTCCTAGTGCTTCGGACTGTGTCAGTCCTCTACTGTATGATCAAATTTCTGGCCCGTACCTACCTTGTTGCTCTTATTCTCTCTCTCCTTGCATCAAGATCTCCCCATGAATGTACATAAACAAACACACAGAAAATAAGGCAGTACCGCTCCCTTTACCTCTCTTACCTAAGAGATTAAACTAGGTGAAATGGAAGAACATTCAACTAAAACTTTTAAGGTGTAAGTAAATATCATCTAAACCACTCTTGACAGAAATAAAATTAGATATTTCTGCTGTGCTTTGTCTTTATTCTACAAATAGATCATATTCTCCTCAGAGGACAGCAGATACCTTAATTAATATCTTAATACTCTCAATATTCATGTGGGCTACCAGATAAGAAAGGAAGTTATTATGTAATTTGCCTAATCCACATTTCAGTTAAATATTGACTAGCAACATGGTAATTTAAAAAAAAAAACAATTTTGAATATATTTCAACAAAAATTATGAAGACAACATTTTCATAAGGTAGATGAAATATAAGACAGATAAGTTCACAGGTTATGCTCTCCATTAACAGCTATTAATGAAAAATATTTCGTTTCTCATATATCCACTTGATATTATGATTAGAAACCACTAGAATATAAAAGAAAAAAAAACTGCTCTCAAATGCAGTGTGCATAATATGAAATAACATAAGGACAGATTTAAAACAGGAGACTTGTTTAACATGACCTAGGACCACAGGAGCATGCTATTCTGACAGTAGTTTGCAAAAGTACAAAATCTTTCTGGGGCTCATTTCCCTTGGCTGTGAAATGTAGTGTGAAAGAAAAGCACCCACACAGTTGGGAGAGCAAATGTGAAGGACTTGAATCGTGTGATACCATCCTAGATGCTGTGCATAAAGGTACTAAGGGTAGAACCAGAATGGAAGCAGAGTTGGCAATTAGCAAGTACTTCCTGTGGTCAAAAGATGACAACTCTGACCTAGAGTGGTGGCTGTAAAGAGGGAGAGACAGTGAAGACTTAGTGATCTATTCTGAAAGTATAACCCACAAGGCATCATGAATGAATTGAAAATTAGAGATAACAGGGATTGGTGAAAGGATGATGTATAGATTTTGCTTGGAGCAGCTGAGCAAATAGATGATAGCATCATTTATTGATCTAGGGCAAACTTGAAGAGGTTATCTCTAGGAAGATTATTTGTTCCACTGATCATTTTCATGAAGAACATAATGGTATAGATACTACATAAAAACTGAGGTTATACCCAAGTACAGTTCACAATAAAATTACACTTGAAACAACCTTTAATTGTGAAGTAGAAAGTTTATGGAATATTTCGCTACAAATATTTATAATACTCATTTTATCTATGTTTAAAGCAGTTTAAATTACCAACTTCAAGTCATTTAAAAGACTGATTTATTATTACAAAGATTCCTGATCCATGCTTTTAATATCAATGCAGACATGGTCGATTCAAGGAGAAAAAAAGAACACTGTGAACTCATCCATGTGTTTAGAGGACAAATTAAATCATCTTTTAAATAGCCCCAGGATGGTCTCAGTCATTAAAGAGCAGAAGGCTAATAAAACAACTGTTCCCACTAAACCGTTTTCTAAGTTTTATACGTAGACATCCTCCCTTATATATTTTATGGTCAATATATGTTAACTTTATAGAGAAGCATCTCTTCGATAACTCTCAAAAAGGTTAAGAATCAAAGGTGCATTATAGGCCAATTTCTCTTCTCCATGTTGACTTTAAAATAGTCTAAAGAGCTTTTTCTCACATTGGAGGTGATTCATCTTACTAGGTTTAACTTTAAAAAAACCCCTGTTCAAACCTATGAGTATCTGTCATATGTGCATGCACGTGCACACGTGCAGATTCACAATGACTTTTACCGAAGTAAGCTGGCATCAATCCTAAAGAACAGGTTTAAACAAATGACCAAAAAATCCAGAATAGTTTATCAGAAATCACATGTATTAAAAATATAGCAGCATCTACCAAACCTCATTCAAAATGGTGAAAGAGTTTATTACTTAAGAAATCAATGGACTTTGAAAGAAATAAGGAAACAGAACAGCAGGTTAGGTTCCTGCTCCAAAATCACCTTCTCTGTTTATATATTGTTGTATTTAATTCCAGAGAATTAAAATAAGGAAGCAGAGCAAGGACAACTGTACAGATCCAGTGGATTTTAATTTATTCAATATTCTACCTGAAAGATTATGATCCATCCACATTTTCACTGGACATAGACATATATTAGAAGGGGATACTGTCCTTGAGCATGTTTAAATACTTTAAAAAATATTCTACTATATGTTATGACCAACCTAGATAGCATATTGAAAAGCAGAGACATTACTTTGCCAAGAAAGGTCCATCTAGTCAAGGCTATGGTTTTTCCAGTGGTCATGTATGGATGTGAGAGTTGGACTGTGAAGAAGGCTGAGCGCCGAAGAATTAATGCTTTTGAACTGTGGTGTTGGAGAAGACTCTTGAGAGTCCCTTGGACTGCAAGGAGATCCAACCAGTCCATCCTAAAGGAGATCAGTCCTGGGTGTTCATTGGAAGGACTGATGCTGAAGCTGAAACTCTGATACTTTGGCCACCTCATGAGAAAAGTTGACTCGTTGGAAAAGACTCTGATGCTGGGAGGGATTGGGGGCAGGAGGAGAAGCGGACGACAGAGGATGAGATGGCTGGATGGCATCACTGACTCGATGGACGTGAGTCTGAGTGAACTCTGGGAGTTGGTGATGGACAGGGAGGCCTGGCGTGCTGTGATTCATGGGGTCACAGAGTCAGACACGACTGAGCGACTGAACTGAACTGACTATACGTAACAATTTTTGTGGATGAGGTCACATTCTGTCATGTATAATAATTACCCATGTACTTCCTTTTTGGCCCATACTGAATTATCCATTCCTTGGAAGATTCTATACTTTTTCTTTTTTATACATGTGGAGTATACAACACCCTTTCTTACGTAAAGTTGTAAATCAAAAAGAGTTTGATGACTTAAAATGAATTTCTACTTGATAAAATAATGACCCCAAGGCAACTAAATTTTAAAAGCTTCTTTAGTGTCTGAGACAAATTACAATGTCAGAAATAGAAGTAGAAGCTCCAAGATTCCTAGATTATTAGTTGTGTGGGTAGATATACTCATTGGAAAAACAAAATCCAAGTCTATCTAGCTACTTGTCCAACATTTGAGCTCTATAAAATAATCCTTTTTTTTATTTCATTTTTAGATTCATCTATATACAGTCAACCCAGTAAAAGAATTGCTCTATAATAATGCTGGAATTGGCTGAAATTGGCTGGAATTGGCAACCACTGTTCAGGTTCTGACAGTAAAGTCTAATGTCAAAAGTTTCTATTTCTTCCGCAAGATTACAGTTCTCAGAATTATAATGGTTTTTAAGGGCCTCTTGATCAATCTCAGAAAAAAGTACTTTAAACAAATGAAAGCATTCCTTCAAGCACTGGCTATGTGTGTGTGCTTAGTCACTGGTTACCTTACCAGTATATATTAGGACTAAAGTAAATGTAGAAGTTATTATTTTTCCTTTTGCAATATTTTTTGCTTAAAATATATGCTTCCACTTACTATGAATACACAGACACAGAGATATTATCATTTAATAGAAACTGTGCATCATATCCCTGGGGGAGGACATTCTTGCCTGGAGAATCCCCATGGACAGAGGAGCCTGGTGGGCTACAGTCCATGGGGTTGCAAAGAGACACAACTGAGCAACTAACACTCTCACATTCACACTTTCACTGCATCATATATTACTAAAATCTTGCTGCAACTAATATTATAAACCATCAGATTTATTTGTGTCATGACAAAGTGAAGATTAATTTGTCTTCTAGTTTCTTAATATTCTATATTTTATGGTTTTTCCTCATTCTTCATATGCACTTTTTTTATATTTCAGCGGAAGGAAAGCTGAAGATAAAATAGTGCAGAGAAAATTACATAAATTAATTTAATGTTTTTATTCAGGAGCTTATACCTTACTAATTTTTATACTTGCTATATTCTGAAGTAGGTGGGATTTGTCCTTATTTTTCGCCTTTTGAAACCTGCTTCTTGAACTGAGGTTCTCCAAATACCCAAGTGCTCAATGATTCTTATTATTCTAGGCTAGTCTTTCCCCACTTCCTGCTACATATGCTCAGACTCCCTTTGGTTAGCAACAACTACACCATTATCACGGTCTACTATTATGTTCTGGGTGATATGAGGTACATTTATCAAGGGCTCCACCACATACTCTTGCCTACTGAATAGCATTAATTTTAAATAAAAGAGTTCTCAAGAGATCACAAAAGAGCCACTCCTTTTCCTGAGGCGTATACATGGACTCATTCCACTTTAAACGCTTTCGCCTATAGCACCTCTACTGCTAGAACACTAATGAAACCGTTTCTAAAACACTTTTCCAAAGTGCTCACTTGTCCAGCTGCTTCTATACAGACCCAAGTTCTCAACTGACTCAAATAATATATCCACACAAAGAACTGTGCCACACAGAGAAACTTAGATATTCAAGTCTAGGTAAAATGTACGTATTTATTTAGTCCTTCTTAGGACTCTTTCTCTCCTTGTCTCTCCCTCTATTTTTGCTAATCAATATTTTAGACGGTATTTAAGAAATGTTTACATCACAAACCAATGAGGAGATATTTGCGATAGATATTTTGACATACCTTAAGTGATGCTTTTGCCATCTAGAGTTAAGAAGAGACAGAACAGAAGGGTATATATTCATAACTGGTTAGTGTTTCCCTTTGATAACTCTAGTGTGGCTTGGATATGATCCCAAACTCACAAGATTTGTAAACATCTTTCCACTTTGATTAATTATTTTAGTATTCTCTGAGGGAGATATCATAGTATAGACATGGAATCCAGTATCTCTCTTAGTCTGGACTCCCATTTGTATGATTTTTACATTTATTTCCAGCACAATTGGAAGCAACTGATTAATGTCCCTCTATTTTCAAAGAAAGTCAATTAGGTCTGTAATAATTAATGCAAAGAAAAAAATCAGGGAGGAAATACAGAAATATTCTGCATTACAACTATTTTCTGTAGTAGTTACAAGCAGGGACTCTCAACTCCAACCCACGAGCTGAAAGATGTGAACAAGTTTCTTAAGCTTTGTAGTTGTAAATGGTCATCATAATAGTGTCCTCTTCCTGAGGTTGCCGTGAGAATAAAATAAAATTATGTTTATAAAATGTTAGTTACTGTGCCAGCCCTTATAAATGCACAGTAAACATTACACCAGAGCACATAAACATTCCCGTACAAAGACTACTCTGGGTTTCAGAAGACAAGAAAGTTCCTTAGATTCTTGGGAACCAGTTCAACCACCCACATGTCATTAAATAAAGTTATGGTTGCAGATGGAAAACTGTATTTTCGCAAGTATGCTAATCAGCACCTGACAAATACCATGACAATTATAGGAAACATGTATTATAATTATGAACCAGTCTTAAGGAGACTTGTTTAGAATCTTTAGTGTAATCGAGTCTATGTATGTGCATGTGTACATGTGTGTGTGCCATGTGTGTGCAATGCCACCACTGATGAATTCAAGATGTAGTTTAAGTTTGTTGTGAAATATTAGATTATATTCTGGAACTCAAGGACGTCAAGGGCTATGACGCAGAAATAAAGCTGTGAACCAGAAAATCTCTCAGATCAGGAAATTGGAATGAATGGGAAGTTCACAGGAAAAACAGGAAGATTTAACATGGGGAATTATTTAATATGGGGAAAGTCAGCATTTATCCTGGAGGAAAGCAAAATAATTAGGAAGATCAGCTCTCTCTAATCAAGACAATTTATAGGAATACAAAGTGAAGTAACATTTAATTTCCTCAATATTCCAGACACTTGACATATGTTTTAGCTGCTATTTCCGAATGCCTGTGCGTGTGTACTAAGTCACTTCGGTCATGTCTGACTCTTTGCAACCCCATGGACTGTAGCCCACCAGGTTCCTCTGTCTATGGGATTCTCCAGGCAAGAATACTGGAGTGGGTTGCCATGCTTTCCTCCAGGGGATCTTCCCGACCCAGGGATTGAACCCACATCTCTTGTGTCTCCTGCATTGGCAGGCAGGTTCTTTACCACTAGCACCAGGTATTGCTTAACTGATGGGAACCAGGCAGTGCAGAGGTAAAGGATCCACCTGCCAAGGCAGGAGATGCAAGAGACACGGGTTAGAAAAGGAAATGGTAACCCACTCCAGTATTCTTGCCTAGAGAATCCGATGGCTATAGTCCATGGGACTGCAAAAGAGTCAGGCAGGACTGAGCACATACACACATTATTCAACTTAATCCTTACAGTAACTCTATCAGGTAGATATCATTGATTCAACTTTGCACAATGAGCAAAACCGAGGCTCAGAAAGTTTCCCAGCACCATATAAATAATTAAATGCAAAAACTGGATTTCAACCCAAGACTAGTTGGCTCTAGGAATAAAAGGTTAAAATCAGGTCTAAGCTTTCCTGGGAAAATGACTGGAGAATTGTGTTTTCCAAGAACTAGGGAGCTGAGACAACTGGTAAAGTCGTGCCGCTTTTGTTGGCTAAGTACGACTGCTCTTAGGCTTATGAGGAGGGGCTGTGTACTGACATGCAAGCCTTTATCCTCTGTTAGCAGAAGGACTGTCATTATTAGCGGGAAATCATGGATAGAGCTTCCTCGTGTCAAGTGGCCCACATGAACCCTAGCTCCTACCCCATGTGCATAAGGTGCAAATGTGTGTATTCTGGGTGCTTCTGGGCCACTCAATGTCATAAAGATTCCAGCTTATCTCTTCCTTGTATCCTTCTATACAGCTAAGTCAACGTAGTATTAGACTGAATTCCATTGCATCTGTGAGTAAAATTGCCAATTTGATCCCTTAAAACCACAGTGATACTGCAGGCTCCAATGACTTATATATTGTCACTAAAAGTCATATTCGGCTGAAAAACAGACTGCTTAGCAAAACTAATCCTAGATAAATGGCTTGTGATTAAAGTCAATCTATTTCTGGCATTAATATCAGAGATCATGAAGTTAACTAAAGCTGTTTCCCTCTTTTAAATGGATTTATAGGATCACAGACTTGTCCTGTGAAAAAATTATTTCACTGCCACTTTTAAACAGTTTTTTCTTTTATTATCCCTTTGTTATTATTAAAAATTTCCTCTGGAATGAGGCTTTATCAGCTGTGCCAATGAAAGAGAGATTTACTAGCTGAAAAAGGGATCACCAAACCCTTGATGACAGGGCACAGAGACACTAATTAGGATCAAAGTGAGAGAGGAAGAGTATAAAGAACAAATAAATAAAAGGACAGAAAGCCAGGTACGACCTCCACACACAGGTTGTCTGGGACAAGCCTTTGGTGGAATCAGTGTGTGCGTGAGAGCGTCATTCTATCACAAATACGTCCATGAGTAATAAACAGAAGGGATGGAGAGAGAGAGCGAGCTGTGCGGACAGCAGATAAGGTAAGTCCCTTAATCCTAAAAGAGAATGTTTTTGGTAGCCAGTCTTACGTGACAGCTAGTCTATTTCCATTTTATCTGGTGGACGAACCATTTCTCATTAACAACAGGACTGTTAGCAATAAGCAATGCTCCAATAACTGAAGATTTGAACAGCAGGCTTAGTCACCTCTTGAGGAAGAAAATGCTAGAAATCTTTTTAAAACCCTGGTACAACAGATTCTGGGTTTTATCCTCTAAAAAGACTTATCTACAGAAGCCATTGTTCTATTGCAACTACTTTACCTTAGTTATATGACAGTCTCACCTGACGAGCTTTTAAAAATTTCTAATGTCAGGGCCCAACAAAAAAAATAATAACAAAATAAAAAAATTATAAAAAAATTAATCAATAAAATAAAAAATATCAGCTCTAATCCCAATGTTTTCATAAGTCTCCCCAGGTGATTTTACTGAGCAACCCCATTGGAAAGAATATCAACTTTGAGGAGAGGTAAAACTGAATTTGATTTTTGCACATCTTTCTATTGGCTGGGTGATCCTGGTCTTAGTAAAGCTCTCTAAGCCTCAGTTTTTCCATCTATAAAATAAAGATAAACTGCCCAAGAACTACTGCACAAAACAAATGTGAGGTTCCTAAAACATGGTTGTCTTACTGAAATTTTCGTTAGATTTTATCAAAAAGAACTTCATATATTTTAATTTATATCACTAGTGATAAATAAGAAAATTATTTTTAGGAAAAACAGTACTTTGAGTTCAGGTAGAAACTTTCCAGCAATATTTTTTAAAATCTCACAAGAATAATACTGCAGAACAATTGATTATTTCTAAAAAGTAAAAATACTTGATTTCAACCAACTTATTAAATTTTAATAATACATAACCTCCCCAATCATTTAATAGCTGTTTCAGTTTTCTCATCTCTCAAGGAGATAGCATATGACCCACTAACTCCACAAGTTTGCCATAAGCAAATAAATATAAAAGTATACTATATTTGTTTTAAGTATAATCACAAGACTACACTTAAGTCTTGTGATTATATAATTCTTTACAATAATTAAATTTCATTTTTATGAGAATTATCCTGTTATAAAAATTAAATGGCATTCACCAAGACTCTAGTTCATTACTATTTTATCCAAATACCATTGTAACTAATATATTTTCATTTTTATTTCATATTCTAGCTGTTCAATGGCCCATGTATTTTTATATAGAGATGTGATTTAATCAGAAAACATATGTACCAACCTGACACCTATTTTTCTTAGCACTCAGCTTTTAGGTTTTCATATATTCATTTGAAAGTTCTATGATACCATCTATTTTTTTAATCAAACACAGCTAATTCCATTTTGAAGACTGTGAAATGAACAAAAATATCCCAACTATAAGGAACATATGCTTTACTTTCAAACATCATCACTGATTTTATTAAAACTGCATATAAATTTCAAAACTATTTATGCCATTTTATCATTTTCTATAATCATTTGAATATTTAAAATGTTTTTAATTAACTCTACATTGTCCCATGATAAATAATACAAATAATAATTACAAAAAAACTTTACTCATAATTGCTACTATCTCACTTATTAGATATGTCTTATTAAAATCAGTAACAAAGGAACAACAAATTTTGTTTCAAATATATTTCCTTAACAGACTAATGGATTCCTAGTGATGACATACCTGGGGACACCATCCACAAAATATCTACTGTATGTCATTCAGCACTGGAACACGGTGGACATATTTTCCAACTGTTTAAAGAATTTATAGATGGCCTGTCATTCAATATTATTTATTGTGACTGCATAGGCATAGGATGTTATGTTTCCCCCACTTAAATAAGGTGAAAGTCCTTCATTCATGTCCGACTCTTTGCGACCCCATGGGCTATACATCCACGGAACTCTCCAGGCCAGAATGCTGGATTGGGTAGCTGTTCCCTTCTCCAGGGTATCATCCCAACCCAGGGATCGAACCCAGATCTCTGGCATTGCAGGCAGATTCTTTACCAGCTGAGCCACCAGGGAAGCCCCTACTTAAATAAAAACTAGTTGTAAAAACCATCCTGGTAAAGTAATTAAAAAGAGATTCTTAGTAACATAGACAAGGATTATACTCAAACACTTCTGAACAAATTTGTTAAAGACACTCATCCAGGATGAAAACCTTAAATCACATGATTAGATTATATGTCATTATTTAAGTTCCACAACCTAGCAAGAAACTACATTACTTCAGTGTGTGTTCAGTCACTGAGTTGTGTCCGACTCTTCGCTACCCCATGGATTGTAGCACACCAGGCTCCTCATGAGATTTTTCAGGCAAGAATACTGGGTTGGGTTGCCATTTCCTTCTACAGAAGATCTTCCTGACCCAGGGATCGAACCTGGGTCTCTTGTGTTTCCTGCATTGGCAGGCGGAGTCTTTACCACTGAGCCACCTGGGAAGCCCACTGCTTAACAATGAATAATATTCCTTTTAACAAACTCCTAACAGAGATTAAAAATATATATAAATTGGCCGACTATTTTCCATAAGGTCAAAATTGTGATGAATTAAAAAAGAACATAAAAATGAGTAGAAAATACTTAAAGAGTAAATTCACGCCATGTACACACACTGCCTTTTTAATATTTTGCAAGTTGTCTAAATGGCTGAATTTGGGATGGTTGCATTCAATTATTTCTGTCATCCAAGCAATTGAAATGGATCAACAGAACAAGAATCACTTCAATTTATTAGTGATTCGTTCAAACTGTCCTGAAAATATTCGTTTGCTAGGTTATCTGAACTGAGAATAAAGGTAGATGATAGGATATCAAAAATAAACATGAGATTCATTCTCTCTTTCTCTTCCTCTCTCTCTCTCTCTCTGTCTCATATGCTTTGTTAGCATTTCAGGTTACTGGAAACTGTATAGTAACATAACCATTTTTAAAATTTCTGTTGCAATAAGCAATTTGAAAGTTCTTGATCAGGAAACAGATTACAACACTAATATCTTAATGTTAGTACATTTACCTCTATCACAATATTAATGCAGTATCTTTAGCTTCATTTATATGCTAATATTTATTTACTAATATTGGTAACCTTTTTACCCACATAGAAAGTTTTCATCTATTTATTTTGCTATGTATTACAAAGTACTGCCTCCCTGCCCCTCAAAGATCTTTCTTATATAGTAGCAATGATAAATTTGAGGATGCCTCCAGATACTCAGCTAAAGTAATCGTAACTCAAATGCATTAAATTATATTAAAGTGGCAATAGACAGTCAATGCTATTTTCTGTTCTAATCAATGCTAATCAAAGTATATATTTAAATAATTTAACACAATATTTCCCAAATTCCTTTACTAAAAGGTTGTGCTGAATATACATTAAGCAAATAAGATGCCAACACTAAATCTAATGTTGCCCATTCCTTTGCTAATACAATAATGCCATCTCTAATTTATTCATTTCAACTGCAATCTACTGAAGTTCAAAATTAAAGAAATATTTTCATTATTATTACTTAACACCATTAAATGATATAATTCGGCTCTAATGATCAAATTTTAATGCTTCCTTTAAAAAGAAACCCTGGAAAAACTGGTCTCCTGTTGATATAATAGGCTTCCCTGGTGGCTCAGACAGTAAAGTGTCTGCCTGCAGTGCAGGAGACCTGGGTTCGATCCCTGGGTTGGGAAGATCCCCTGGAAAAGGAAATGGCAACCCACTCCAGTACTCTTGCCTGGAAAATTCCATAGACTGAGGAGCCTGGTGAGCTACAGTTCATGGGGTCGCAAAGAGTCAGACACGACTGAGCGACTTCACTTTCACTTTCTTTCATTCTGTTATCATATCTGTAAAAGCAGTTGATGATATTTTCTATTTTCCATAGCAAAATAGGTAGACTAAGAACTGTTATCCAAAAAACTTGAGATTTCCTATTAGATAATTACAATTTATAATATCTCTAAAACCACTCTGCCAGAGATAACAATATTAATCAGTAATACAAAAGAATATATATATTTTGTTGCTTTGCCATCAAAAAGGCAATGGCCATTTTAATTCAATATGTACTATTAAAATACTTTAATATATGGGGAAAAAGAACATTTTGTACTGCAGAGAGTTTGGTGGTAAAGTGTGTCATATATTTACAATAATAACTTCTACTTGAAATGTTATACACATAAGAAACACCAGTATATTTCAACCTCATTACATTCTCTGAAAACCAAGGTATTTCACAATGGGTTCTAGGAAAAAAAAAAAACAGTCTAAATGATATGAAATGAGTGTGCCTGTCCATAAAAAGCTCGAGTTATTTACATTAACAAGATCCATCTGAGTTGGTTTTCTCTTTCCACTTTAGCTTAGTGTAAATTACTTATTAGCATTCTTATTGTTAATGGTATCAAAATGTGATGAACGGAAGAAGGATAGAAACAAAAAAAAAGCACACTACTTGCTCAAACCACCTAAAAAGAAGTCTTAAGGACTTTCTTTTACAACAAAAGCTATATATCTTCTCTTGATTACTTTCTGAAGACTAATCAACTGCATGCAGGTCAAGTGAAGTCAGAAACCATTCAGGAAGAAAACTTTAAAAAAGAAGAGCTAATTCTTGGAAAGGTAGGCTCTAAAAGCAACTCAAGAGCGATGCACAGATTAGCCAGGCAGAAAATAGACTCTGTGTCACCATCCTCACCCTGGGAAAATGAAGTGGATTAAAACCAAACTAATTGGCTTGTTAATGTCATTTTGAGGTCATAAATATTTCTTGAAAGCCCTAGTGTTCATCAAATTTTACTCCTGTCATTAATTTTTCATTCTAAAGTCAGTCTGGTAAACCATGGATGATGTGAGCATCATCTTGCACATCCCAGATGGAAATGACTTACTATAGTCAAAAGTCATCTAGAACTGGCATATATTTTTATCCCTGATTTTGTTTTTTTTTTTTTATTTCTTTAAGAAGAGCATCTTCACTTTGCTATTCACAAGGAAAAGCTGACAAAGCACTCTTTTAATGCATAAAGTATTGTGTGGATCTGCAAACAAACCAATTTGTTTGAAACTCAGGGAAGCAAACAATGCATATGAAACCCACAAAGCACTACTGTGTGTGTCTTATAGGGAAATCATAAGAGAAAATGAATCGAATGACTCACAATAGGATATATTTGGAAGGAGATAAACCTTTTATATCTATGAGCATAAAGACGCATAAAGTATTAAATAATTTTACCTTAGTAGTACTTATTTTTGCATATGTTAACATTTAAACTACCAGAAATAGCTCCTGAAATTGGTTATGCTAATGCCTATTGCTACTCATTTTAAAAGGCAATTCCACTTAAAACCAAACCTCAGGCCTCAAAACAACAGTTAAGGTCAAACGAAGCATACCAAAGTCGATATACACAAGATATGAAAAGCTCCAAATTATATTTCAATGACTTGTTTAATTTGTAAATCAACCCAATCAACAAAGCATATGTTTAAAATTCTAAAGACATTTTTGGGTGGGTATTTCTTTAAACCAAATGTAACTTCAATCCCCCAATAATAAATATCTCCCCAAATGCAAAGCTGAATGTTTCATTAGCCTCCTAAGGGGCATATTAGATATGAAAAGAAAATTGCTTTGAAAAATAGCCGAAATCATCATGTATAAGCTAAAGGACCAATATGTGGTTAAATAAAAATATGAACTTCTCAAAGGTAATTACTATCAGATCAGATCAGATCAGTCGCTCAGTCGTGTCCAACTCTTTGCGACCCCATGAATCGCAGCACACCAGGCCTCCCTGTCCATCACCAACTCCCAGAGTTCACTCAGACTCACGTCCATCGAGTCAGCAATGCCATACAGGGCATGCAAGAAGTCTATGAGTCTGCCAGTGTGTTAGGGAAATACACAAATGTGCATTAAAAAATTATAGCTCAATGTATTTTCAACAGATGATATCAATGATAATGAAAAGAAAAAATTACCTAAATCATTGGGATTTTTATTTTCTAATTAGTTAATCACAAAGACAGAATAGTATCTCTTACAATCTAAGACTTAAGTCTTTGAATGCACATTTGAGTATTTCCCTAACACACTGGGGGGAACTGATAGATAGCTAAAAAACATTAAGATTTATACTTAATCTTTACCTTATTGAAATCCATAAAAAAACTTTAATAAACCATTTTAGGAAATGGAATGCTCTTTGACTCGGAAGGGAGTCCTAAACAGCAAAAGTTTTCAGATCCAAGAGTTCATTGGCAAAATGAAACTATAACCAGTGGTTTGATCTTTATTAATCAGCTTGTATTTCATACTGTGTTTGGTTGACTTCAAATTGTCAGGTTTGAGGTATTTTTTCCCTTTGTTTTTAAATTTATTTATTTTTAATTGGAGGGTAATTTCTTTACTGTGTTGAGGGTGTTCCTACAAGCCTATATGATGTGCATTTTGACACATACTTGCCACTTAGGAAAATGGAATTGGGCATATCAGGCTCTTTTATGCTATAAAATACATTATTTAACTGCCTTTTTCTGATTATAGGCATATCAATCTACTTTCCAATTATGATTTGGATGTCTATTCTGGATCCGCTTACTTCACTATTCAAAGGAGGACTTAGAGATCAAAAGCCATTTTATAACTCAACAAGGAAAAGATATATTTTAAACTTACTATTTTATGAAAGGAGAGGGCACACACAAGAATAACTTGAGCATATATATCAGATGAAAGAAATGACCATATGCAGATTTAACAAAACAAAACAAAAAAAAACTACTAACAGGCTTATCCTTCAGGTTCACACACTATAGCTCTCATCCTCAGGAACTAGAGTTCATATTTTCATTATGTCTGCATCTCTACCTCACTGGAGTATGAAAAAATACATATATTGGTACTAGGAGTTAATAGTGAAGTAACCCTCCCCCATCTTGCAAGACAAGGAAATATGATTGATACAATTTCTCCCTTAGAGCTAAACAGAGACTGGAAGGACACTGACCATCTATCTATTGAAGCAATAAGAAGAGGTTAGAGGTATGTATTATCTAAAGGAGAGGAAACATTTCTAGTATACTTAATCTGATTCCCACTTCACAAACACATTTGCATTGCTATAATTTTCCCTTCCGAAGTCCATATACAGGGGTCAATTAGATATGATTATTCTGGTTCTCGTGATTGTTAAATATCTCATTTATAATATCTGAGCTTCCATTTTGATTATGTCATTTTTTAAAATCTTGTTTTGTTTAAAATTAACTCCCCCACCACTATGGGTCTGCCATGAATAAGACCCACCAATAATATAGGTCTGCTATGAATAAGATAAGGCAATCAGGTTTCTAGATCTGTAACACTAAGTAATAGATTCTGGTTGATGATAAATTCACCAGTGAAAGGCTATCCTCTGAGTTATTTTGGAACTTTTCCTGATGGGACCCATGATCACCACTCAAGGATCTCCTGATTTGGGATTGATTCAATATTCCCAAGATGGAAGAATTATATAACCCTACTCAAATATCATCTTGAATTATTAATATATCACAGATAATCAATCCCACTGATACAGCTTCTCCAACTTCTGGGTTTAGAGTGTGGTAAAGCCTCAGTAAAGAGAATATAGCTTGCAATTTCAAAGAAGTTGGCAGATTAAAAAGTGCCTCATAGGCTAGAAGAAAAGCAGAGGTCAGGAATTATTATCCCTCTAATCCACATGTTTGTAGATATGACTACGCAGCACCAAACATAAGGATGGAATTTACGTCCAACCAGTCCATTCTGAAGGAGATCAGCCCTGGGATTTCTTTGGAAGGAATGATGCTGAAGCTGAAATTCCAGTACTTTGGCCACCTCATGTGAAGAGTTGACTCATTGGAAAAGACTCTGATGCTGGGAGGGATTGGGGGCAGGAGGAGAAGGGGACGACAGAGGATGAGATGGCTGGATGGCATCACTGACTCGATGGACGTGAGTCTGAGTGAACTCCGGGAGTTGGTGATGGGCAGGGAGGCCTGGCGTGCTGTGATTCATGGGGTCGCAAAGAGTCGGACATGACTGAGCAACTGATCTGATCTGAATATTATAAAAATATCAATACAGTAGTAGTAGTGTTAGTTGCTCAGTCATGTCCAAATCTTTGCAATCCCATGGACTGTAGCCTGCCAGGCTCCTCTGTCCATGGGATTCCAGAGAGGAATACTGAAGTGGACTGCCATTCCCTTTTCCAGAGGATCTTCCTGATCCAGGAATCAAACCTGGGTCTCCTGCATTGCAGGCAGATTCTTTACCATTTGAGCTACAGGGAAGACCCCATAAATACAGTGCTGCCCATCAACTAAAGAAGCAGAAAAAGAATAACTAGTCAATGGAGGACTTCCCCTACAGTAACCAATTACAACAGAATCAGCACCAGGAAAAGATTCCCTGATTTAAACAGTAAACCATGTTGCCTTTTATACAGTATATGAATGAAAGTGCCAAGAGTAGTTAACTAATTACAGCCGATTCGTGTATCAAATCTCTTGGTAGAAAAAGCAAAACATGAACTTTTTAGAATTGTTTGGAGTCAGTGTACTCTAAACATAGTATACTTCATCTGTGAAGCATACACATTCTAAAGGCTTGTGTCTTTTTCTAAACTTTTATATTTTAGTTTCAGATATTGGGATTTGAGAACTAAGATCATATGTGATGATTCATAATACATTTCAGGAAGGCAGAACATTTTAAATACACCTGGAATAGAGAAAAACACAATGCACAGTTTCTAGTTTGTGCTTAGTTTGTGAAAATGTGAGGTCTGAGCCGATAAACTCTAAACTGTGCTAAAAACAGTAGCAGTTTAGAAATGCACCAACCTTCAGGATCCAGTAGTTTCTCTATGCCTAATTGATATTTGGCAATGTTGAATGCATGTTCCAGTCGTTGTGTAGCTGACTGCTGGCGAACCACACTATTCCAATCAAACAGGTCTGGCCTGAAACACACACAAATATAAAGACAAATATAAACTGATTGAAAACATTTCATGAGATTCACTTCAATTCTGATTTTTGATTGACAGACAACCCATGCCCACATTCCTTAAGAGGTGAGTGTTACTCTTCAGTACTCTTCAATGACAGTTCTCATTCAAACCAGGCACAATTATAATAGAAGATCCAGAAGAAAACAAAGTAGAATTGATTCTATCTTATCCAAGCAACAAACATGTGTTCATCTCATCCAATCTCATGGATTTAAAGACCAGCCATTTGTTGGTATCTTCTAATTCTATAAGCCCTGCCCAGATCTCCTGCCTGAACTTCAGACTCTAGATCCATCTGTTTACCTAGTATTTCTACTGAGAGTCATGGCAAGACTCAAGTGTTCAAAAATGACCTTCTGATATTCATCCCCATCACACTACCCCACCTCATCTACTTGTCTTATAGTTCTCCCTTCTTCAACAATCAATAACAAGGTCAAACTTGTAGTGCTCAGTAGAGAAACTTGGGGTCAACTTTGATGACTCTTTCACCCTCACAGAACACTTAGTTGGAAATATATCCAGCATTTGGCCACTTCACACTATCCTCAATCCAACCCCTCCTCATAGCCTGCACAGATCACTCCATTAGCTTTCTAACTGCTTCCCTCTTCCCACCCTCGCCCTTGTTAATCTATTCTCAGCAGAGTTGTTGCAGTGATCTGGTAAAATGTTTCATCATAACCTTCTCAAATCCCTCCTATCGAGGGAGTAAACTTCACTGATTTAACTGTGACCTATAATACCCTACATGTTCTGGCTCCCCATTAACTCTCTGATTTTATTTCTTGCCTCCCCCCTCATGTTCCTCAGACAGGCTAGATCATTTCCTGCATATGCACTTGCTGTTCCCTATGCCTAGAATTCTATTCTCCTAGACATTGACATGGCTCACTCTTCCACTGCCTTTGGGTATTTACTCAAAAGCCATGTTGATGAGTTCTTCCCTGCCCTCCTTCCATCTAAAATTTCACGTTGATGAGTTCCTCCCCGCCCTTCTTCCATCTAAAATTGCCTGGCCCCAAAACAAGCATACATGGAATCATTTCCTATTCCTCTTTCAGTTCGGTTCAGTCGCTCAGTCGTGTCTGACTCTTTGCGACTCCATGAATCACCAACTGTCCATCACCAACTCCTGGAGTTTAACCAAACTCATGTACATCCATCGGTGATGTCATCCAGCCATCTCATCCTCTGGCATTCCCTTCTCCTCCTGCCCCCAATTCCTCCCAGCATCAGGGTCTTTACCAGTGGGTCAACTCTTCGCATGAGGTGGCCAAAGTACTGGAGTTTCAGCTTTAGCATCAGTCCTTCCAAAGAACACCCAGGACTGATCTCCTTTAGAATGGACTGGTTGGATATCCTTTCAGTCCAAGGGCCTCTCAAGAGTCTTCTCCAACACCACAGTTCAAAAGCATCAATTCTTCAGCGCTCAGCTTTCTTCACAGTCCAACTCTCACATCCATAGGTGACCACTGGAAAAACCATAGCCTTGACTAGATGGACCTTTGTTGGTAAAGTAATGTCTCTGCTTTTGAATATGCTATCTAGGTTGGTCATAACTTTCCTTCCAAGGAGTAAGCGTCTTTTAATTTCATGGCTGCAGTCACCATCTGCAGTGATTTGGGAGCCCCAAAAAATAAAGTCTGACACTGTTTCCACTGTTTCCCCATCTATTTCCCATGAAATGATGGGACCGGATGCCATGATCTTCGTTTTCTGAATGTTGAGCTTTAAGTCAACTTTTTCACTCTCCACTTTCACTTTCATCAAGAGGCTTTTTAGTTCCTCTTCACTTTCTGCCATAAGGGTGGTGTCATCTGCATATCTAAGGTTATTGATATTTCTCCCGGCAATCTTGATTCCAGCTTGTGCTTCTTCCAGCCCAGCATTTCTCATGATGTACTCTGCATATAAGTTAAATAAACAGGGTGACAGTATACAGCCTTGATGGACTCCTTTTCCTATTTGGAACCAGTCTGTTGTTCCATGTCCAGTTCTAACTGTTGCTTCGTGACCTGCATACAAATTTCTCAAGAGGCAGATCAGGTGGTCTGGTATTCCCATCTCTTTCAGAATTTTCCACAGTTTATTGTGATCCACACAGTCAAAGGCTTTGGCATAGTCAATAAAGCAGAAATAGATGTTTTTCTGGAACTCTCTTGTTTTTTCCATGATCCAGCAGATGTTGGCAATTTGATCTCTGGTTCCTCTGCCTTTTCTAAAACCAGCATGAACATCTGGAAGTTCATGGTTCACATATTGCTGAAGCCTGGCTTGGAGAATTTTAAGCATTACTTTACTAACGTGTGAGATGAGTGCAACTGTGTGGTAGTTGGACCATTCTTTGGCATTGCCTTTCTTTGGGATTGGAATGAAAACTGATCTTTTCCAGTCCTGTGGCCACTGCTGAGATTTCCAAATTTGCTGGCATATTGAGTGCAGCACTTTAACAGCATCATCTTTCAAGATTTGAAATAGCTCAACTGGAATTCCATCACCTCCACTAGCTTTGTTCGTAGTGATGCTTCCTAAGGCCCACTTGACTTCATATTCCAGGATGTCTGGCTCTAGGTGAGTGATCACACCATGGTGATTATCTGGGTCATGAAGATCTTTTTTGTACAATTCTGTGTATTCTTGCCACCTCTTCTTAATATCTTCTGCTTCTGTTAGGTCCCTACCATTTCTGTCCTGTGTTGAGCCCATCTTTGCATGAAATGTTCCCTTGGTATCTCTAATTTTCTTAAAGAGATCTCTAGTCTTTCCCATTCTATTGTTTTCCTCTATTTCTTTTCATTGATAGCTGAGGAAGGCTTTCTTATCTCTCTTTGCTATTCTTTGGAACTCTGCATTCAAATGGGTATATCTTTCCTTTTCTCCTTTGCTTTTCACTTCTCTTCTTTGCACAGCTATTTGTAAGGCTTCCTCAGACAGCCATTTTGCTTTTTTTTTCATTTCTTTTTCTTGGGGATGGTCTTGATTCCTGTCTCCTGTACAATGTCATGAACCTCCATCCATAGTTCATCAGGCACGGTGTCTATCAGATCTAGTCCCTTAAATCTATTTCTCAATCCACTGTATAGTCATAAGGGATCTGATTTACATCATATCTGAATGGTCTAGTGGTTTTCCCTACTTTCTTCAATTTAAGTCTGAATTTGGCAATAAGAAGTTCATGATCTGAGCTACAGTCAGCTCCCATTCTCATTTTTGCTGACTGTATAGAGCTTCTCCATCTTTCACTGCAAAGAATATAATCAATCTGATTTTGATGTCGACCATCTGGTGATGTCCATGTGTAGAGTCTTTCTTGTGTTGTTGGAAGAGGGTGTTTGCTATGACCAGTGTGTTCTCTTGGCAGAACTCTATTAACCTTTGCCCTGCTTCATTCTGTACTCCAAGGCCAAATTTGCCTGTTACTCCAGGTATTTCTTGACTTCCTACTTTTGCATTCCAGTTCCCTACAATGAAAAGGACATCTTTTTTGGGTGTTAGTTCTAGAAGGTCTTGTAGGTCTTCATAGAACTGTTTGACTTCAGCTTCTTCGGCATTACTGGTTGGGGCATAGACTTGAATTACCATGATATTGCATGGTTTGCCTTGGAAACGGACAGAGATCATTCTGTTGTTTTTGAGATTGCATTCATGTACTGTATTTCAGACTCTTTTGTTGACTATGATGGCTACTCCATTTCTTCTGAGGGATTCCTGCCCACAGTAGTAGATATAATGGTCATCTGAGTTAAATTCACCCATGCCAGTCCATCTTAGTTCACTGATTTCTAGAATGTTGATGTTCACTCTTGCCATCTCCAATTTGAGCACTTCCAATTTGCCTTAATTCATGGACCTAACATTCCAGGTTCCTATGCAATATTGCTCTTTACAGCATCGAATCTTGCTTCTATCACCAGTCCCATTCACAATTGGGTGTTGTTTTTGCTTTGGCTCCATCCCTTCATTCTTTCTGAGCTACTTCTCCACTGATCTCCAGTTGCATATTGGGCATCTACTATTCTTATTAGTGGCTTTATATTTTTCTCCTTAGCACTCAACATATTGTACATTTACTTAATCTTATTTATCTATCTTCTGCACTTTAATGTACAATAATTTCTGCCAGATGTGTTCACTTCAAGAAATCCAGCCTGACACACAGGAGGGGCTCAATAAGTATTTACTGACTTCACCAGAGAATGGTTGAGAACATACTATATGATTATCATTTTCCTTGATGACAGAGCAATACCAAGTCATGTAAGAGGCAGTTCTTATCTATAATGATTTTAACTATATTGAGGAAAAAATGTGTACATCATGAATTAAATACATCTTAAGTGTGATAAATGCAGATAATAATATATAAGGTTTTCTAAAATCTGAAGGAAAACTATAAAGTTTTTTTCTGAGGCTTAAGGGAGTCTTAAATGGTGGTTTGGGCTTAGACTTATGAAAAGTGCTTGAGAATAGAATTTTAAATTGTGTGGCTATTAGAGAATCAAAGCTCTTAGAGAAGGAAAGAACAGAAGGTGACAGTCACTCAAGCCCTCATGGGCCTGGCTCCATTGGGAGATTTACAGTATCAAGTGGTGGGAGATAGGGTTAGGAGTGGGGATTGGGGTGAGCCAATCCTTGCAAAAGGCCTTGGCTGGTAAGGAATTACAATTTATCCCAACAACATTGGAACCCAATTGTTAAGTGCTTCATCACCTTTCCTGGATCACAGATACCTTTGAGAATCTGATGAGTTCTATGAAACTTCTACCTAGACAAAATACCTATCCATATCTTTATTTTTTTAAAATTTTTATTGTAGTATAGTTGGTTTACAATGTTGTGTTAGTTTCTGCTGTACAGCAAAGTGAATCAGCCACACATATACATGTACATCCCCCTTTTTTGATTTCCTTCCTATTTATGTCACTACAGAGCACTGAGTAGAGTTCCTTATGCTAAACAACAGCTTCCAACTAGCTGTCTATTTTATACATAGTGACTATACATAGTGTATATATGTCAGTTTCATTCTCCCAAATCATGCCAACACCTCTTTGTTCCCCCTTGGTATCCACATGTTTGTTCTCTATGTCTCTGTCTCTATTTCTGCTTTGCAAAGAATATCATCTGTACCAATTTTTTCAAATTCCACATACATGCATTAATATATGATATTTACTTTTCTCTTTCTGACTTACTTTATTTTGTGTGACAATCTCTAGATAGAATTACAAAGAATTTTAGGAATTTGGGGTCTGTCAATGGACTCCTGCTTAAGAATTCATGCTCCACAAAGAGGATGCTACAAGGAAAGGCTTAGCTGCTATTTTCTAAAAGCAGAATTCAAAATAAACATACAACTTTATTTCTCCTCTGATTCTCATTTCTTTTTCTCTACTTGCTCCTACCCTGTTTAATTCACCAGGCTTTTGTGCACTTCTTAGTAAATATAATCTCCTCTATATACTCCAGATCACTTAAAATGACCAACAACCTTTTAGAACCTAAAATGTGTATACACACACACACACACACACACACACGGAGCTGTCTCTAGTCGTGTGACTGTATGAAACAAAAATTAAATCCTAGACTATTTGGAGAAAGTTTTAACTTCACTATGCAACCTCTGCCCCATCTTCATTTCTCCTTCTCTCAGCAAGAGAAGTGGAAAAGAATATAGGTGGGAGAGTGTGGGAAACTAGTTTCTCATCTATAGCACAGTTGCTGCTGCTGCTGCTAAGTCACTTCAGTCGTGTCCGACTCTGTGCTACCCCATAGACAGCAGCCCACCAGGCTTCCCCGTCCCTGGGATTCTCCAGGCAAGAACACTGGAGTGGGCCGCCATTTCCTTCTCCAATGCATGAAAGTGAAAAGTGAAAGTGAAGTTGCTCAGTCGTGTCTGACTCTCAGCGACCCCATGGACTGTAGCCCACCAGGCTCCTCCATCCATGGGATTTTCCAGGCAAGCAGTAAACACGGTTAAATGAATATGATTTTAAAAAAAAAAGATTGCTTCCACATTTAAGCCCATTTCCCTTCATCTTCTCCCCCTTCTCCCTAGCCAGTAACTCATCACCTGGATGAGGAGTTATCTGAGCCATGTAATCTATTTGAGCTTCAGTGTTTTCATTTCAAAAAGAAGGCAATGATGTACTGAATGGTCTTTGAGGTCTCCTATGGCATTAAAATCAATCTAATAAAATGTTTTATATCATTAAAATACACCATTTATTAACACTTTAAATAACTGTGATTTTTAAATGCATAAAGAATTGTAAAACTAACCAACTGAAGAGGAAAGCCACATACTCTCCTATGCTAACCTAGACTGTAATTCATAAATAAGAATGTGTGATCAAGGATCGCCAGTCTTCTGAGAAAACTGACATACTGAATGAGATAGCATAGCCTAGTAGAGTCCTCTATGAATCCATAATCTGGGCTCTACCACATATTAACTGTGAAAATATTTCAATCAAAAGTGGAACCAGAGGATACAAAATGGAGAATTCCACACACCTGCCTTAAGAAGAATGTAATGTTAGAATTGAAAGCCTAGTTTTCTATAAATGCCTATTTTACAGAAATCAAGCCTTATCTCCCAACCAATGAATATCCACTCAGAATCTCTTCCCTTCCTTAAGGCAATGAACTTACTGCCTGCACTCCAGCTGGACTGTTCCCTCTTTGCGATCCTTGCCCATACACACAGTCTGCCCCAAACTCCCAACAGACTTACCTGTATCTCACTATATCAAGTTTCCCAAATTGCAACTCCTCTGTTATTCCTGAATAAACTCAATTTCTGATCATTTGAGACTGCCTCCTTTTATCTTTCTATTTTGGGTGACACAGTCAAATGGTCTTAGATAAATCACATAACCTTTCTGTGCCTCAGTTTCCCAATTTGTGAAATGGGGACACCAATAGTATGTATGTCATGAGAAACAGATGGGCCATTGTCCATAGAACAGTGCCTACACAGTAATAATTTCTTCAAAACACTAACTTCTATTACTTTGTTTTAAGCTTAATTATATTTATAAAATAACAGGAAAACATTTTCAATTTATAGATTCAAGCCAAGAACACCTAAACTTATAGAAGAGGTATAAATTTACAATACTGTTGATGCAAGAATAATAATATAATAACAGAATAGAAGGTGGAAGAGAAGAAGAGGAAGTATGTATAAGGATGATAATTTCCTCATCCTTCTTTTCAGGTGGTTAAGAGACCTTGTCTAAACTTGATGAAAACAGGTATACAACTGTCATTTAAAGTCACACAGGCAACAACTGTAAGAATAAAATTATAACATAGTAATGAAATCAAGAAATAGATGGGGATGAGATGTAAGATGTGTGGGCTTCACATTAAGGAACAAATCCACCTACTGTCAGAAATGAATTAATCAAGAAATAAAATATTTATAATTATGAAAACCATCAGAGAGAATAAAAGAAGTTGCCAACAGTAACCACTAGCAAGTAGAGTGTGATGGAGTAGGACTGGGGTCAGGAAGATATATTTTCTTTCTGGCCTTCTCCTCCCTCTCTAATGTCTGACTGTTTTTAAATCATGTGCTATGTTACTTCTATGGGAATAAACTAAGAAATTAGAATGAAAATTTTATTACAACTGTATACTTAGTGCAATTTATTTGCATATTTTGAGCATGTCTTATGTCTTGTGAAAGTCGCTCAGTTGTGTCTATTTGTGACCCCATGGACTGTAGCCTGTCAGGATCCTCTGCTCTGTCCATGGAATTCTCCAGGCAAGAATACTGGAGTGGGTAGCTGTTTCCTTCTCCAGGGGCTCTTCCCAACATTTTGGGGGATCAAACCCAGGTCACCAGCATTGCAGGCAGATTCTTTACCATCTGAGCCACCAGGGAAGCCCAGGAATAATGGAGTGGGTAGCCTATCCCTTCTCCAGTGGATCTTCCCAACCCAGGAATCAAACCGGGGTCTCCTGCATTGCATATGGATTCTTTACCAGCTGAGCTAATTATTATTTGGTTGTTTTTCCCACAAAGTAGAATCTGGCTTTCTTTTAACTGCACTGTAGTGAACTCTGTCTTTTAATTTAATACTTTTAATTCCTTACATATTAAGAGAAAATTTAGCCTTAAAGAAAAATAAAACCACTAGCAGCCTTATCTTTGGCAAGGCTCTTTGTCAATTCCTATGCTCTTTATCAAGTTCACGCCTTTGTTCTACATAATCTCTCAATTATTGAAATCAGGACACCTCATGACATTCCTGTGTTCCAATGACAATCATCCTGAAACAAAAAGTTCAACCATTTTCTTTCTCTTTAGATAAATAATACGAACATCTGTCAGAGACAAATTGAAGACAAAGATGATTCATGAAAGAGTATTAGCAACTTAGAGAAACCTCTTGAGAAGTAACCATGTTATGTATAAAAAAGGAGTTACTGATGATTCATTCAATATGATAGAAGAATATATCAACAGAGATATTTGGAGAGGCAAAGAGTAGGTCAAGGACAGGGAGGGAAACCTAGATATGTTTACTGCATTACTTAGAACTATATTCAGAAATCATGAAATAAAATATTAACAAATGTAGGCTGTGAACATGCTGGCAGGACTGAAGTGGTCCACTTGAAAAGGAAATGTTAACAAGCCAACAAGGACCACATAACCTGATCCTCAATATTTCTGTTCATCTGCAAATATGTACATGAACAGCAAGATCAATATGTTCTGGCTCTTACTGTGAAGCATGTGGCTGCATAAATGAACACTGCCTTATAATGCAGAATTAACATCTCTATACCCTCTCATCTGGCTTTATTGAGGCTGTGGAATATTTTTCTTCGTGTCACACGTGGGGGAAAACAACATTTTAACGTTGTTTAACATGCCGACTGAGAGTGAGCCTGCCTCCCTTCCAAAATCAGGTTGCTGAGTCATTCACCTGGAAACTCAGTCTGGATGGGGTTAATTAAACCCAGCTGGAGCAAGACACCTGACAAAGATGCTTATTTAGAGAGCGTTTGCTCCCAGATTAGTAAACCAGAAAGAAAATTTATATTCTGGACATTTCTAGAAGCAAGACTGGCACAGGAAAATGGTAGAGTAGACCCGTTGAGAAGAGTAAGATCAAAGTGAGAAAAGATAAACTGCATTGAAAATCAGGGAAGATGCAGACCAGCGGCATTTCAAACACAGTTAATAAGGCAAGCATTTGACCCTGGGGATTGGGTTGGGTAAAAGAAAAGGGTAATAAGAAAACCAAAGCAGATGTTCCTTACAGATAATGTATTATACATAGAATGTATATGAATGCATTCATTATATATAATGCATGTATTTACCGTGTTGTTTTGCTTTTTCTTGAACTGTTATTAATTCACTTACTGATCTCCTTTATAAAGAAAAAGCAAACTACTATTTTGCTATCTTAGAAAATATAATATTGTGAATACAGTTAAGGACATTTGGTTCACTATGTCACACTGAGTTCCTCTTATGAAAACCGACAGAACAACTCTCTCTGATGCTTTACAGGAATTGCTTTGCTGTTACAAGTTGTTTCTTTTGTTATTCTGAGCCCTGAGTCACAGAATTAATTGTGGTCTGCTCTCTGCCTTGGTTGCTAAGATGCTCAGAACCTTTTTTAACCCATATATATATATATATATATATATATATATATAATATCTACATACACACACATACACGCATGCAGGGCCTTATAGTTTTTGTATCTGACAGGAGAAATGTTTCTTTTTCACATTATTAATCTGATAATGGTAATTGATTGTACTACAGGTACTCACATAAGATCTGCAACTATTTGTAATGCTAGAGTTGACGCTCATATTTAACACGTTATTTGTACAGAAAGACCAAGTCTATTCTTGGCAAAGTTAGAATGTAACTTTGATTTTCTGGCAGTCTCAGTTTCAAAGGTGCTGATCCCCTCCCCCATATCATAATCACTATCTGATAGTTTTAATATTTCAGCAGCTAAGTGATATATCACTTAAAAAACAGGATATTATTCAGAGCATCCCAATGGATGGATAGATCAATATGGTCAACATAAAAATACGTTGCATTGTGGAAAATGATCTGGAACCAGCCTGGACAAAAATACATCAGTCTCTAAATTAATACTTACAAAAAATTATTCAGTGTCTCGGAAATCTCCTTACCTATGACTGTGGATGAGCGCATTCAAAGCCAAACCGTCAGACCAGCTGGTGGTGAAGTTGATGACATTAACCTGTGGATAATTACGAGTTGATTGTCGGACCCAGCTCAGGAGTATCTTCTCACTGTTGGTTTGTTGCAATCCAGCCATGATATTTTTCATTACATTTTTGACCTATGTGCAGAAAGAAATTTTCATAAGAAAATGCATGAGCAAAAAGCACACAAACTTAAACCTAACTAGTTCAGCAGTGGTGATGGACTTGCGCTGATCAGAAGCCCTCCCATGATGAAGGCTTGGCCAGTTATGGGCACCCAGATTCACCCACTCCTAGAAGACAGGACAAAGGTCAGTTTTCTCCCTGCCTCGAGAATGCACAGGGAGCTAGTGCTCCTTGAACAAAAGAATCTTGAAAGATCATTCTCAACAAAGTGTCTGGAGTGAACCAGAGCACCAACTGCAGACAAAAATGACTGGGGTCCAACAGGTTGGCCCTGGGTTGGTTTCTGCCTTATTTGCCCCTCTGCTGGAAGCATGAAATCCTTCCCACAAAAGGTGGGTAAGGGGTCCCTTTGTGCTTGTTTTGGACAGGGAAGTGAAAGGGCTTCAGGTCAATGAAACAGACATGGTAGAACACTCAAGATGCTCACACGTGCAGAGAAGTTAGATGGTGCTAAGCCAAAGGATGCAGTCTTGTGTGCTGGGCTCAGGAACATCCGCCGCCCCCCCTCACCCCCCACCCCCCACCGCCGGGTGGTCAGGAGGCCTGCTCCATCAGCAACTGCCACTGCTCCTCTGAGAAGTCATAGCCTCCTTCCCAACACACAGTCCCCAGACCACCTCCAGAGTCATCATCAGAATTCTCTATTTCTGCCTTGTCGGCTGTGGTCATCTCTGCAGCGTCCCCTGGTTTGAGAAATTTGGCCATGGTGAAAAAGATGAGGTTGAAGTCAAGAGCAAACAGCATGAAGGCCAAGAAAACCCAACGCCGGGGCCGCTTAGGCAGCCCCATCCCTGTTATTTCGAAACAGGCGTGATGGAGATGGTGAAACAGATGCGGGCCGCTGTGATGTCTCTTAGGAAGTCCAACACGGGTCTGCACCAGCCCTGCCACTTGTTCATCAGCCTGGCAGCAGCGAGGAGAAAATCGAGGGCCGGCAGGGACCCCAAGCAAGAGGGTGGTGAGGAAGGCAGACGGAGGCTGCGGGAGAGAAGCGACTCTGCCACGAGCAGGCAGCCTCCGAGCGAGAAGAGAAGGGAAGGCTGCCGGAACGCCGGCAGTGGGCCAGCAGGTGCACGGGACCCCTGGGTCCTGGGAGGGGGTCGGAGGTCATGCGGTGGCGTTGGTTGGGCCCCTCCTACCCGGCTCCCTGAAAGGGAGCAGAAACCAAAACTGCAGAAGGAGGAAAAGACCAGATTCGGTTTTCTTTTTATGAATTGGTTTCTGTCCATTTGATTCTCTCCTTGGCTCTGTGCAGGTGCAAATGCCATTCGGCAGCTGATTGTATTTCCAACTGTCATTCTTCTAACTCAGCTGACACAGAAATCCATTTTCTAGGTTTCCAGGATGCAGTTGACACCTCATTATGGGGCAGACCGTCTACATATTCTGTTAAAGGAATAATTACCAGGCTACTTCTTTAATATAAGCCAGGCCCCTTATCACATACTTGAAGCATATAAGTAAATGTAATTTGTTTTACCACCAAGGGCTTCCCTTTCAGCAAGTGTAAGGTCCATAGACTACCAACATTTGATCAGATGATGAATATTTATTGTGTATTCTAAATATGACATTTTGCTTCTTCATCCACGCAGAAGTTAACAAATTCCTTTGGGGAAAATACATATTTTAACATCTCCAGTGTTAGTCATCCTTTTATGAAAGATTCAAAGCAAATTTTAGGATAGACTATTAAATCGAACTTTAAAATACTTGAAAAGGATTTAAGATGATGTTTTGTAAACGTGGTAATGATGTGAAGATGTGAAATCTCTATATACATTTATCACCATCCCTTGATAGTTAATCTATTATGTAGGGGTGGATTATCCAGTTTTCTTAATTCCTTCCTGACCTGCTTATTTAGCCAGTTACTTAGTGAATAAATAGGTCAAATAGTTATATAAGATATGTCATTTTCCTTATCATATTTTCAAGTTATAAAATACACAGCCTCCATGTACAGAGACCATTGGATGAATCCTGTGGTGAACCAGGGTCGGGATAGCATATACTGGCTCAGGGGTTGTGATGGATTCGCACTGATCAGGCATCCCTCCCATGATGAATGGGATTCATTTGTGAAATGCTTGGCCAGACTGCCCTCTATGCACATAATGTTAAAGGACGACAGAGTATTCAATCCAAAGCTCCTTTAGCATCATTATGTCACTAATTCAGCTTATCAGCCTCAGCCTCATTGCTGTTGCTTCTACCTGGGTGCAAATGTTGCTGAGAAAAAAGAATTATTAAGGGCAATGTGAGGTAACAGTTCTTATATTCCTACATAAAAGACAGTTCCCAAGAAATCTGTATTTGAAGTAGCAAACAGAACAGGCTCTATCTTGAAAGCAGGACTCCATCTTGGGCTGGACTGTGGACTTTGAGCTATATGCCCAGTATCTATGGAAACCACATACCTACTGGAAAACCAGGCCCCCAGAAGGAAGAGCCCCAGGGCTCTCCATCGCCTAAAAGAATACCCTAAACCCTAATTATCTGTGTAACCGAATAGAATCATACATTCTATTATGCTTATTGGGGTATGACCACAAGCCTATTGATAATTGTCCACTGTTAACTACCTAGGCTTAAGGCTTATGAATCATGGGTTAACTTTGATTGTATCTTTCTTTTTTCTTTGTTCAGACTAGTTTCAGGGAATTTTGGGGAAGTGGGTTTGGACACATATGCTTAAGGTAAACCGGTCGGGCTCCTTGGTTAAGAGGAGATTCTGCCTTGGGCCCGCCAGTGTAATAAACTGCACTCCACTATCTGCATTGTCCTGAGTTTGTTTCCCGGAATGCGTGGCTACAACATATTAAGGATCAACCTCAGTCAGACAAGGTTTCCCTGGTGGTTCAGTGGGTAAAGAATCTGCCTGTAGTGCAGGAAACGTGGGTTCGATCCTTGGATTGGCAAGATCCCCTGAAGGAGGAAATGGCAACCCACTCCAGTATTCTTGCAGGCATAATCCCATGGACAGAGGAACCTGGAGGGCCCCAGTCCACACAGTCACAAAGTGTCAGATAGGACCAAGTGACTAAGCACACACACACAGTCAGTGAGACTGAGCTGCTCCTAAGGTGAGTTTTGAAGCAAAAAATAAAAAGTCCCCCACCCTCAGAGCTCATTGCCCCTTAGAGAGTTATAGTTTAAATAACTGTATATGTGTGTGTGGGTGGGGGGCGGGGTGTATACAGCATTTTTTTTTAATTTAAATTTATTTATTTTAATTGGAGACTATTTACTTTACAATATTGTATTGGTTCTGCCACACATCAACATGAATCCGCCATGGGCATACACGTGTTCCCCATCCTGAACTCCCCTCCCACCTCCCTCCCCGTACCATCCCTCCAGGTCATCCCAGTGCACCAGCCCCAAGGATCCTGTATCAAACCTGGACTGGAAATTCGTTTCTTATATGATATTATACATGTTTCCATGACATTCCCCCAAATAATCCCACCCTCTCCCTCTCCCACAGAGTCCAAAAGACTGTTCTATACATCTGTGTCTCTTTTGCTGTCTCGCATACAGGGTTATCGTTACCATCTTTCTAAATTCCATATATATGCATTAGTATACTGTATTGGTGGAGAAGGCAATGGCACCCCACTCCAGTACTCTTGCCTGGAAAATCCCATGGATGGAGGAGCCTGGAAGGCTGCAGTCCATGGGGTCACTGAGGGTCAGACACGACTGAGCGACTTCACTTTCACTTTTCACTTTCATGCATTGGAGAAGGAAATGGCAACCCACTCCAGTGTATTTGCCTGGAGAATCCCAGGGATGGGGCATCCTGGTGGCCTGCCATCTATGGGGTCTCACAGAGTCGGACATGACTGAAGTGACTCAGCAGCAGCATACTGTATTGGTGTTTTTCTTTCTGGCTTACTTCACTCTGTATAATCGGCTCCAGTTTCATCCACCTCATTAGAACTGATTCAAATGTATTCTGTTTAATGGCTGAGTAATACTCCATTCTGTATATGTACCACAGCTTTCTTATCCATTCATCTGCTGATGGGCATCTAGGTTGCTTCCATGTCCTGGCTATTATAAACAGTGCTGCAATGAACATTGGGGTACACATGTCTCTTTCAATTCTGGTTTCCTTGGTGTGTATGCCCAGCAGTGGGATTGCTGGGTCATAAGGCAGTTCTATTTCCAGATTTTTAAGGAATCTCCACACTGTTCTCCATAGCGGCTGTACTACTTTGCATTCCCACCAACAGTGTAAGAGGGCTTCCTTTTCTCCACACCCTCTCCAGCATTTATTGCTTGTAGACTTTTGGATCGCAGCCATTCTGACTGGCAGGAAATGTTACCTCATCATGGTTTTGATTTGCATTTCTCTGATAATGAGTGATGTTGAGCACCTTTTCATGTGTTTGTTAGCCATCTGTATGTCTTCTTTGGAGAAATGTCTATTTAGTTCTTTGGCCCATTTTTTGATTGGGTTGTTTGTTTTTCTGGAATTGAGCTGGAGGAGTTGCTTGTATATTTTTGAGATTAGTTCTTTGTCAGTTGCTGCATTTGCTATTATTTTCTCCCATTCTGAAGGCTGTCTTTCCACCTTGCTTAGAGTTTCCTTTGTTGTGCAGAAGCTTTTAATTTTAATTAGGTCCCATTTGTTTATTTTTGCTTTTATTTCCAATATTCTGGGAGGTGGGTCATAGAAGATCCTGCTGTGATTTATGTTGGAGAGTGTTTTGCCTATGTTCTCCTCTAAGAGTTTTATACTTTCTGGCCTTACATTTAGATCTTTAATCCATTTTGAGTTTATTTTTGTGTATGGTGTTAGAAAGTGTTCTAGTTTCATTCTTTTACAAGTGGTTGACCAGTTTTCCTGGCACTACTTGTTAAAGAGATTGTCTTTTCTCCATTGTATATTTTTGCCTCCTTTGTCAAAGATAAGGTGTCCATAGGTGTGTGGATTTATCTCTGGGCTTTCTGTTTTGTTCCATTGATCTATATTTCTGTCTTTGTGCCAGTACCATACTGTCTTGATGACTGTGGTTTTGTAGTAGAGCCTGAAGTCAGGCAGGTTGATTCCTCCAGTTCCATTCTTTTTTCTCAAGATAGCTTTGGCTATTCGAGGTTTTTTGTATTTCCATACAAATTGTGAAATTATTTGTTCTAGCTCTGTGAAAAATACCGTTGGTAGCTTGATAGGGATTGCATTGTATCTACAGATTGCTTTGGGTAGTATACTCATTTTCACTGTATTGATTCTTCTGATCCATGAACATGGTATATTTCTCCATCTATTAGCATCCTCTTTGATTTCTTTCATCACTGTTTTATAGTCTTCTATATATAGGTCTTTAGTTTCTTTAGGTAGATATATTCCTAAGTATTTTATTCTTTTTGTTGCAATAGTGAATGGAATTGTTTTCTTAATTTCTTTCTATTTTCTCATTATTAGTGTATAGGAATGCAAGGGATTTCTGTGTGTTGATTTTATATCCTGCAACTTTACTATATTCACTGATTAGCTCCAGTAGTTTTCTGGTGGAGTCTTTAGGGTTTTTTATGTAGAGGATCATGTTATCTGCAAACAGTGAGAGTTTTACTTCTTCTTTTCCAATTTAGATTTCTTTTTCTGCTCTGATTGCTGTGGCCAAAACTTCCAAAACTATGTTGAATAGTAGTGGTGAAAGTGGGCACCCTTGTCTTGTTCCTGACTTTAGGGGAAATGCTTTCAATTTTTCACCATTGAGGATAATGTTTGCTGTGGATTTGGCATATATAGCTTTTATTATGTTGAGGTATGTTTCTTCTATTCCTGCTTTCTCGAGGATTTTTATCATAAATGGATGTTGAATTTTGTCAAAGGCTTTCTCTGCATCTATTGAGATAATCATATGGCTTTTATTTTTCAATTTGTTAATGTGGTGTATTACATTGATTGATTTGCAGATATTGAAGAATCCTTGCATCCCTGGGATAAAGCCCACTTGGTCATGGTGTATGATCTTTTTAATGTGTTGTTGGATTCTGTTTGCTAGAATTTTGTTAAGGGATTTTGCATCTATGTTCATCAGTGATATTGGCCTGTAGTTTTCTTTTTTGTGGCTTCTTTGTCTGATTTTGATATTAGGGTGATGGTGGCCTCATAGAATCAGTTTGGAAGTTTACCTTCCTCTGCAATTTTCTGGAAGAGTTTGAGTAGGATAGGTGTTAGCTCTTCTCTAAATTTTTGATAGAATTCAGCTGTGAAGCCACCTGGACCTGGGCTTTTGTTTGGTGGAAGATTTCTGATTACAGTTTCAATTTCTGTGCTTGTGATGGGTCTGTTAAGATTTTCTATTTCTTCCTGGTCCAGTTTTGGAAAGTTGTACTTTCCTAAGAATTTGTCCATTTCTTCCAAGTTGTCCATTTTATTGGCATATAATTGCTGATAGTAGTCTCTTATGATCCTTTGTATTTCTGTGTTTTCTGTTGTGATCTCTCCATTTTCATTTCTAATTTTATTAATTTGATTTTTCTCCCTTTGTTTCTTGGTGAGTCTGGCTAATGGTTTGTCAATTTTATTTATCCTTTCAAAGAACCAGCTTTTGGCTTTGTTGATTTTTGCTGTGATCTCTTTTGTTTCTTTTGCATTCATTTCTGCCCTAATTTTTAATATTTATTTGCTTCTACTAACCCTGGGGTTCTTCATTTCTTCCTTTTCTAGTTGCTTTAGGTGTAGAGTTAGGTTATTTATTTGGCTTTTTCTTGTTTCTTAAGGTATGCTTGTATTGCTATGAACTTTCCCGTTAGCACTGCTTTTACAGTATCCCACAGGTTTTGGATTGTTGTGTTTTCATTTTCACTCATTTCTATGCATATTTTGATTTCTTCTGTGATTTGTTGGTTATTCAGCAATGTGTTGTTCAGCCTCCATATGTTGCAATATTTAATAGTTTTTCTCCTGTAATTGAGATCTAATCTTACTGCATTGTGGTCAGAAAAGATGCTTGGAATGATTTCAATTTTTTTGAATTTACCAAGGCTAGATTTATGGCCCAGGATGTGATCTATCCTGGAGAAGGTTCCATGTGTGCTTGAGAAAAAGGTGAAATTCATTGTTTTGGGGTTAAATGTCCTATAGATATCAATTAGGTCTAGTTGGTCTATTGTATCATTTAAAGTTTGTGTTTCCTTGTTAATTTTCTGTTTAGTTGATCTATCCATAGGTGTGAATGGGGTATTAAAGTCTCCCACTATTATTGTGTTATTGTTAGTTTCCCCTTTCATACTTGATAGCATTTGTCTTACATATTGTGGTGCTCCTATGTTGGGTGCATATACATTTACAATTGTTATATCTTCTTTTTGGATTGATCCTTTGGTCATTATTTAGTGTCCTTCTTTGTCTCTTTTCACAGTCTTTGTTTTAAAGTCTATTTTATCCAATATGAGTATTGCTACTCCTGCTTTCTTTTGGTCTCTATTTGCGTGGAATATCTTTTTTCAGCCCTTCACTTTCAGTCTGTATGTGTCCCCTGTTTTGAGGTGGGTCTCTTGTAGACAGCATATATAGGGGTCTTGTTTTTGTATCCATTCAGCCAGTCTTTGTCTTTTGGTTGGGGTAGTCAACCCATTTATGTTTAAGGTAATTATTGATAAGTATGAACCTGGCAGGCCCCAGTCCATGCGGTCACAAAGTGTCAGATAGGACTGAGCGACTAAGCACACACACACATAGTCAGTGAGACACTGAGCTGCTCCTAAGGTGAGTTTTGAAGCAAAAAATAAAAAGTCCCCCACCCTCAGAGCTCATTGCACCTTAGAGAGGTATTTATAGTTTAAAGAACTGTATGTGTGTGTGTTGGGGGGGCGGGGTGTATACAGCTATTTTTAAAAGAAAAAAAAAAGAAATGTTTTTGAGCACTCATTTAAAAAAAATGACCAGGAGTTAATGGGGCAAAGAAGGTGGGATAGATGTGGAGATGTACTACCAGGATTCTCCTTTAAGGAAGGGGCTTGTTTCTCCAACTGTCATGAGCAGAAGTTACCCCTGAGTCCCTTCAGGAACTACTTGAGTTGCTGAGGCATGTCACCTAAGGTCACAACCCTCCTAGGGCAGCCTGCCTATCAACTGATAAAAGGAAAGTGTATAAAGACTCAACCATGTAAGCCTCACTAAGGACAACTCTGAAGGCTCATTCTAACTCCCAGCTCTCCACAGAGTTCAAGAAGGCTCTTGGATGTGTATCCATTAACATCCTGCCTGTAATCTCAGAGTCTGTGTCCCAGAATCCATCCTGTGACTAAAAGGAGTTACAGCAGAGGGGCATGACTAAAGAGAGGAAGGAGTAGTTTTCTCTTAAGACAAAGAATGGATGGTAGTGTGTGAAAGACCTGCAGAAGACCAGATTAAGGCCTGTTTTGCCCAGAAGGCACTAGGTAGGCAGGAGGTTACAGAAACGGCTTTCAGCAGCACAAAATCCATCTATCTCTTGTCCATATAAGATAATACAAACATTCCAGTGCGAAGGAGCCCTACAACTGGGTATTTCTTTGTAGGCAGCCAGCAAAGGTGGGGGCTGACCTGATACCGGCTCAATTTAGTGGCTCAACCTGATACTGAGCAAGAACCCTGTGGGACTCCTGGACATAAAAGCCTTCCTGTGTCCCCCATTTCTTAATTACAGGAAATAGGCTTCCTTCAGCCTCCAAGCAGAGACGGCAATGGCAACCCAATCCAGTACCCTTGCCTGGAAAATCCCATGGAAGGAGGAGCCTAGTAGGCTGCAGTCCATGGGGTCGCTAGGAGTCGGACACGACTGAGCGACTTCACTTTCACTTTTCACTTTCATGCATTGGAGAAGGAAATGGCAACCCACTCCAGTGTTCTTGCCTGGAGAATCCCAGGGACGGGGTAACCTGGTGGGCTGCTGTCTATAGGGTCACACAGAGTCGGACACGACTGAAGTGACTTAGCAGCAGCAGCCTCCAAGACTTTCCCTGAGTTCCAATCAGCAGGTTCAAACAGTTGCTAATTAGGGAAGTAGGGGGATATAGAGACAGGGAGGAGCAGTCAAGAAAACAATAGTGCAGCCTTGGGAGCAAGGTCCCAGTTTTCCCTCAAGGGATACATATAACAATAACTTTGAACTGTTTTGCAGAGACTGAAACCCCTACCAGGTGGAAGAAATTAACAGGTAATGATTGGAAATTGCCCACAAGCACGGTAGACCCCAGACTGGCTGTAACCAGGTTGATGATGCTGATTCCCATGTACCTTCCCTACAACCAACCAGAAGAAAATCCATGAGCTGATCACAACCTTTTCTTTGAACCTTTACTATAAAACTCCTCACTACGCACCATCCCCCTAGGTGTGGTCACACAGTTTTGATGGCATAATCCTCCTGTGGCCCCCTTTGCCTGGCAAAGCAATTAAGCTATTCTTTTCTACTTCAGCCAAAGCTCTGTCTCTGAGAATTAATTCTGTGTTGGGGTACAGGGGCTGGATTTGGCTTCATTAGCAGGATGTGTTTTTATCTCCAGCTGGTTCCCAGAACTGAGTTGAAACCCCCTCTCCACAAAAAAAGATGGTTTGTACTTTTAAAAGATGTAAGAAAGGGACACCTAACACATACTTTCTACTTCACAATTTTGCTCAAAGTTGCTTGCTCCTCAATACAGGCATTATTTTTCCGGCTAATGATTTCATTTAAGTAGAAATTGGAAATCCCGTGATACAGGAAATGGGATGGACATTCCAGAGTTTCTGCAAGTTCAGAGAGAAGGCCACCGTGGTATGAATAATAGCAAAGTATGTAACACTGGAACCAAAGATTAACATCTTTCCATCACTTCATGTCCTTCTTAACCTGATAGGCCTGAAAAATATATTAGGTTGTCCAGAATGTCCTTTAATCTTGACTGAGATTCAAGGACTTCTTTGACTATTTAATAGGAAGGCAAATATGCACTCTTGGTGAAAATATCTTTTGTGATTCACTGGGTTATGATGAGGAGTACTGAGTGGGGGTAACTCTTAAACTGTTTTAGAAGTTTTAGGAGAACAGGACAGTGTGATAGAAGAGAGGGAAGGAGGTAGACGGTGGGAAGAGTCTACATTCTTGCAATCAAATGGAAATGGTGATGCAAGGACATACAGGGAAAAAAGACTATAAAAGAAGTCTCAGACCAGGAAGGACTGTAAAAGCATTCCTTCTCTACTTCTCATGTGAAAGTCCTTTCCCATGCTCATTAAAAAATAAAATAAAAATGAGCACCCTCACAAGCAAACAAAGAAAAGATCAGACAGGGTGGTTTTGAAACTATCCTGCAGTGAGTTGACATAAAATTGGAAAGGCTTTTGAGGAAATAAGAAAGGGTGAGATACTATGAGACACAGTTTGAGTGAGAGATACAATTAAAATAGCCTTTGTGGGCTCTGAGCAAGCCTATGTCCTCCTGATGGCTTTGTCATGACCACCATTGGTGCAACTCAAAGTATTTTCTGCACTCTGGGGTCTCTCCATGAATGAAGGAGGAAACAGAACAGGCTCTATCTTGAAAGCAGGACTCCATCTTGGGCCGGACTGTGGACTTTGAGCTATATGCCCAGTGTCTATGGAAACTACATACCAACTGGAAAACCAGGCCCCCCCCGGAAGGAAGAGCCCCAGGGCTCTCTGAAGCCTAAAAGAATACCCTAATTATCTGTGTAATCGAATAGAATCATACATTCTATTATGCTTATTGGGGTATGACCACAGGCCTATTGATAATTGTCCACTGTTATCTACCTCGGCTTAAGGCATATGATTGTGGGTTAATTTTGATTGTCTCTTTCTTTTTCCTTTGTTCAGACTAGTTTCAGGGAACCTTACACACTTAGGGTATATAAGGTTTTCACAAAAACTGGTCGGGGTCCCACCGGTGTAATAAATTGCACTCCACTATCTGCATTGTCCTTCTGAGTGAGTTTGTTTCCTGGAATATGTGGCTACAACATGAACAATTTGTTATTGGGCTATAAGAACAACTGTTGATAGCCCATTAGAAACATCTGTAGAAATTTTATAGAGTCCTATTTATGTCTTTTGAGTTTGGTGATAAAAAAGAAGCTTGGGTTCTCTGTGTCTTTTTATTTCATTTTCATAATGCTGAAATTTCATTGTAATTTACATACAATGGGAAAGCGCGGGGTCGTGCGGGATGGTTCCTTCCTCAAGATAGTTTGAGAAGTATTGAGCAACAGAAGGAAACCAGTTTGGTGGAGGGTCCTATGCTGCCTTGCTGGTTCTATTTGATACCATCGCTATATGAAAAAGGCCCCGAATTGGGAACCTTGGGCTCTTCTGAGCTACTCTCTGCTGTGAGCTGCTATACTTGTTCTCTCTCTCTCTCTCCATATTGCTATAAAATAGGACTAAGCCAGTTCAGAGTGTTGAGAATAAAAAGATATGCGAGTCAATTGGGAGAACAATATGGGTGCTGAGTTGAATAGGTATACCTCTGGTCTACATGCTGCCTGACTCTGAGCAGGACCAATCTACAATTCAAGATGAAAGTCAACCTTACTAAAGGAAGTAGTGGTACCTGCTACAATAGGAATGGGCCTCAAAGATTATATTCAGTGAAAGAAGCCAGATATAAAAGAATACATATTGTATGAGTGCATTGGGTATGAAATGTCCAAAAAGGCACACATACAGAGACAGAAAATAGATGAATGGTTCCTTGGGTTGGGGTGGGAAACAGGAGTGATGGTAACATGGACATGAGATTTATTTTCAGAATCGTGGAAATGTGTCCAAATTAGATTGTTGTGATGACTGTACTATGCTGTAACTATTCTAAAATTTTTGACAGATTGGGTCAAAATAGTTTGAGAAGCACTGGGCAATACAACTACACCAACTTGGTACACTTTGAATTTTACACATAGAACAGGTACATTTATGATACATACTTTTGATCTAAAAAAAAAGCTGTTTTATAAAAAAAAAAAATCTCTACAACTAAAAAGAGCCAGCATCTCAATTATCCTCCATTTTTAAAATTATGAGTAGGAAATAAAGCATTATTGGCAAGATATGCCTCTCATGAAAATGCTACTCTGTACTGAGTGCTTTATGGAATTCTCTCATTTAATTCTGATAAGAAATATATATGGTCATTATTTTTTTTTATTTTTGAGAGTAAGGGAATTTTGGTCCAGAAATGGATGGCATTATATCCATGTCACTAAGATGGTAAATGGAGAAGTTAAAACTTAAGCTCATATCAGTCTGAATAAAGTATTACATAATCTTCACTAAACAAAATGACTTGTGATCTGTTTTGGTGACCCAACCTACAGGTGTGGGATGGGGAAGGAGGTGAGGGAGATAGATATACCTATGGCTGATTCATGTTAGTGTATGACAGAAACCATCACAATATTGTGAAGCAATTATCCTCCAATTAAAAATAAAATAAAATATTTAAAAAAAGAAGACCCTTGCTGAGGTGGTTCTGGAAAAACAACACAGTTTCCAAATCAAACTATGAAGTGAGTTTGTGTATATAACAGATATACAGATCACCATATCCCAGTAATCTCTTATTGGCATTAGTTTACATTGAGAATACACACGATTCACAAAGTCTTACTGATTTGATAGTGATTAACAGAAAAAATACTTCTTTTTTTTACAAAACCATGTAGATTTACTGTTAGGTGAGTTACAGAAAACACATATTTTTAAAATAGTTTTATTAACATATTGATGAGATTTTTTTTTGCCTCATTTGTACCCAGTAAAATAAAATTTAGAAAAATATTCCTGCAAATGTGCTAGAACCTGTTTTATAATCTGCTGATACTTCACAATGCAAATGACAATCATCCCAATTTAAAATGAAGCACTATGGAGATGGGCTTTCCATTGTTAGAGATACACATTTGTTTTGCAGGTCAAGAGCAAAAATTAAAGGAAGGATCAGCAATGTGTTACCTCCCCTTCCACTGTACTCCCCCTCCAAAAAAAAAAAAAATTTCATCAGGATTCTTACCTGCCAATGGAGGATTATATTCCAAATCAAGCCAAGAGTCAGTTTATGATTTCCATCTACTATGTCAGAGCTTCCGATATTCACTAAATCAACCTGTTAAAGATAAAGGGAAGCATTTGAAGGAAGCAGACAAAATGACTGTTTGAAAAGAAAACAAAATGCTAAGGTAATTGCATTTAGCTACTTCCAGAGCCTCAGCAGCATTATAGCTTTTGAAAAATAATCTAAAAATGAAACAAACTGCAATTTGTAACTGCATTTTCTATAACAAACGAATGTCTCCAAATGTTTACAAAGAGAGAGGAAATGAATGTACTTTTAGTATATAAATACATTACTGCAGATTAGAGAGTCCAGTAAGAGTATCTCCAAATAAAATATATAACAAGGCTAATTCATAAAGGATGCCTGCCATTTAGAAGTGCTTCCTAGTACATAATTGAAACTCAAAAAAAGACATTTCATCAACCCTTTGATCTAGCTCAAGGGAGTGCTATTGTAATTAGGGGTGACTGCAATCGACTGAAATGTCCTTGCTTTAGAAATACATGTTGGTCCTCTACTAAACAATGGGGTTAGGGCTTCCCAGGTGGCTCAGTGGTAAAGAACCTGCCTGCGAACACGGGAGACGCAGGACACCCGGTTAGATCCCTGGGTCAGGAAGATCCCCTGGAGGAGGAAATAGCAACTCACTTAATTATTCTTGCCTAGGAAATCTCATGGACAGAGGAACCTGGGGGCGGTGGGCTAGGGAGGGGTGGTACAGTCCATAGGGTCACAAAAATGTCAGACACATAACTTAGGGACTAAAAAACAACAATAAAAAATGGAGTTAATGCCCAGCTCTCTTTTCTCTATCTGAGAGTGGATTTGGGAATTAAAATCTGGCAGAGTTTTATTTTTTCAAGACAAATCCTATCTCCTGTCCTTCACACTCTTAACATTTTTAGGTGGAGTCAGGTTACACATAAACATCAGGAAAATGAGCCCATGAAAAGATATTCAACATCACTAGCCATTCAGTTCAGTCACTCAGTCATGTCCGACTCTTTGCGACCCCATGAATCACAGCACGCCAGGCCTCCCTGTCCATCACCAACTCCCAGATTTCACCCAAACCCATGTCCATCGAGTTGGTGATACCATCCAGCCATCTCATCCTCCATCCGTCCACTTCTCCTCATGCCCCCAATCCTTCCCAGCATTAGCGTCTTTTCCAATGAGTCAACTCTTTGCATGAGGTGGCCAAAGTATTGGAGTTTCAGCTTCAACATATTCAGTTCAGTTGAGTTCAGTCGCTCGTCGTGTCCGACTCTTTGCGACCCCATGAATCACAGCATGCCAGGCTTCCCTGTCCATCACCAACTCCCAGAGTTCACTCAGACTCATGTCCATTGAGTCAGTGATGCCATCCAGCCATCTCATCCTCTGTCGTCCCCTTCTCCTCCTGCCCCCAATCCCTCCCAGCACCAGAGTCTTTTCCAATGAGTCAACTCTGCATGAGGTGGCCAAAGTACTGGAGTTTCAGCTTTAGCATCATTCCTTCCAAAGAAATCCCAGGGCTGATCTCCTTCAGAATGGACTGGTTGGATCTCCTTGCAGTCCAAGGGACTCTCAAGAGTCTTCTCCAACACCACAGTTCAAAAGCATCAATTCTTCGGTGCTCAGCTTTCTTCACATATTAAGGAAATGCAAATTATAACCATAAAGACCTAGCACTACAGACTGATTATAGTGGCAAAAAAAATTTTTTTTAATAGTGATAATATCAAATGTTGATGAGGATATAGAGAAATTGGGTCACTCATGCGTTGCTGGCAGAAATGTAAATAGCACTGCTACTCTGGAAAACATTTTGACAGTTTCTTACAAAAGTGAACAAGTGCTTACCATACAATCCAGCAATTTGGCTTTTAGACATATATTCAAAGCATTGAAAGCTATGTTTAGACAAAACTCTGTATATAAGTGTTCATACTAGCTGTATTTGTAACAGTCAAAAACTGGGAACAATCCAGAGGCCATTCAAGGGTGAATGGTTAAACATATTGGTACGTCCATACCATGGACTACCACTCTGCAATGAAAAGGAACAGCTATTGATACAGTTGATACAGGCAGCAACTTAGGTAAATCTCATGGGTATCATGCTGAGTGAAAAAAAAAAAAAAGCCAGTAACAAAAGGTTACATGCAATATGATTCTATTTACATAGCAGCTTTGAAGAGACAAAATGATAGAAATGAAGAACAGAGTAGCAGTTGCCAGAGGTTAGGAACTGGGGTGGGATTGGAGGGGTGGGTGAATGTGTCTATAAAAGGGTAGCTCAAGGCATCCTTGTAGTGATGGATCTATTCTTCACTTGACTCTGATGATGGATATACAAATGTACACATGTGACAATGTTGTAAAGAACTAAAAAAAAATGTGCACATGCACACTGAGGAATATAAATACTATTGTGGATTGTATCAATGTTGATGTCCATGGTAATATTATAAATATGGTTAATGTACCACTGGGATAGAGCTGAGTTAAGGATGCACATATATTATAGCTTATAACTACATGTGAATTTATAATTATCTCAAAAAAAGGTTAACTGAAAAAAATGAGTATCTAGGAATACTTTAAAAATATATCACATTAAAGCAAATATGCAACTTAAGATTAAGGTCTACATAATGGAAGTGAAACTGTCAGAGCAAGCGTTGAAAGTTGAGAATTCATTCAGATTTCTTTCCTTACTTATTATCTTAGGCTCACTGATGCCTATAGTTACATTTTCTTTTGACTATCTTCAGGATTCTGTCATTTTGTCTTATCCTGAGGGCACAGACCTGAGAGAGTTTCCCATTTATCCTCCTCTAGGTAGCTTCACTAAATAGCCAAGATTAATTTTGGGTGAACCTTTCATTCTCTCAGGCTCTAAACCCTTACTGTTACACTTAGATCTGTCTTTCCCTCTTGTTTCTTCCAACAGTAACATGGATTCACTATTTCTCACTCGATGCTAAAATATATTGCTTATCATTCATCTTAATTTTCTAAATGTTATTAACCATAACTTTTAAAACTATGGAGCTATGTGGACAAACAATAAAAAGGCTACTCTTCAGTTTCATCACCAAATTACTCCCATTTTCTCCCCACATGAAGTTATTTGGAGGTTCAATGGATAATCTAAAACTTAAATTTATGTTTATAAACCAACTACATACAAATTATTGGTGGACTGGCTTAAAACAAATAATTGTTACAGGAAAAAAATATAGAATAATTTAAATAAAGATAAAAGACCTAAATACAAGTCTATAGTTTAATACCAAATATAATTTATAGTAGAGGGTATTATTGAGCTATGCTGAAAATTAGATGTGAAGATGATACCACATGAACACTACAGAAAAGTAAGCCTGAAAAAAATATAGAGAGCCAGCATATAGAGACATTTAAGTAAGGCTCTACTGAAGAGTGGCTGACCAGGCATCCTGAAAGCTGGCTAAGGCGAAAGACCTTGATTTTGTTGGATATAAAAAAGTCAAGGTGATACTGCCAGTACACAAGTTAACTTATTTCTACAATGGAGATGCTTCTCTTTGGACAGTTGAATTTTAGTAGTATCCCATGCAACATTTTCCTAATTCAGTGCTAAAGTAAATATCAATATTTCAAATTACTGAGCATTCATATAGATTTTTTCCCTATACATGCAAATAACAACTTGCCATGATACTTTCATTTTCATTATACAAAATAGATACAACAAGTTCCTAGAATTTCACTCTCAGGGGAGATTAATAACTCTTGAACAAGAAAGTACCATCATCTACATTTCATTTGGGGATTCCTCATGTGGCAGTAGAGGGGAGAAGCTTCTCCATGTGGAAAAGCTGCTATAAATTTATGAACTGATTTCTTGATTAATTCATTCAACAAATTCATATGTCAGGCACTGAATGTACTTAGAACATAAAAGGGAGATATATCCCTGCCTTCTAGGACTTAATTATAGTGGCAGTGAGAATCAGACCGTATATTGTTGAACATTCAATTGTTTAAATAAAGAACCTGCAATTTTTAGAAAATATATATACTTGAGGAATCAGTGCTGGTAATTTAGACTTGCCATAGGGCTCACTGTGGGGAGACTCAGAATGAGCAGCAGGCACTTAAGTAACAGCAGCCCATACCCACTCTCATTGAAGGTGTATTCTCTGTGTGAACAGGGAGATAATTCATCCTTTTATTTATCCCCATAAAATCCCATTTAAGACCAAATCTGTATTATGTCAGGGACTGCGCTCAAGTCTGATGAAGAAGACTAAGATAGAACCACTAATGTCACAAAGCTTACAAGGTAACAGCAGTTTACATAGTAAAAGTTAATTAAAATTAGGCAGAATCCAAAAATACAACTTCTGGATATATATACAAAAGAACTAGAAATCAAAGATTAGAACAAATATTTATACACCAATGTTCACAACACATTATTCATAACAGCCAAAAGGTGGAAATGATCCAAATGTCTATTGACAGATGAATGGATAAACAAGACATGGTGTACATATACCAAGGAGTACACTTGATTGTTAAAAGGAAAGGAAATTCTGATATATGCTACAACATCCATGAACCTTGAAAACATTATCCTAAGTGAAATTAGCCAGTCATAAAATGAAAAAGAAAATAGTACATGATTCTACTTACAAGAGATACCTAGAATAGTCAAATTTGTATAGAAAGGACATGGAATAGAGATTAGCAGGGTCTAAGGAGAAGGGACTAGGAAGATTTTTAATGGGTAAGAAGTTCAGTTTGGGATGATGAAAATGTTCTGGAGATGAATAGTGGTGATGGTTGCATACTGATGTGAATGTACTTAATGCCACTGAATTGTACACTTGCTGCTGCTGCTGCTAAGTTGCTTCAGTCGTGTCTGACTCTGTGTGACCCATGGATGGCAGCCCACCAGGCTCCCCCGTCCCTGGGATTCTCCAGGCAAGAACACTGGAGTGGGTTGCCACTTCCTTCTCCAGTACATGAAAGGAAAAGAGAGAGTGAAGTCATTCAGTCGTGTCCGACTCTTCGTGACCCCATGGACTGCATGCAGCCTACCAGGCTCCTCCAACCATAGGATTTTCCAGGCGAGAGTACTGGAGTGGGTTGCCATTGCCTTCTCCTGAATTGTACACTTAAGAATGGTTAACATGGTAAGGTATATGTTACGTATATTTTGCCACAATAAAAATAACAAAAAAAGAAGCCATTGGAATACACACACACACAAGCCTCACTCAGAATCTAAAGGAACGTGCATCGTTGTGTTCCAGTAAAACTTATTTATAACTACTGGAAAAAAAATTAGGTAGGCAACTGTGTCTCATGGAGGCCCAGTAGAGAAAAAGAAATCATTGTGAGAGTCGCAAAGAGTCGGACACCACTGAGTGACTGATCTGATCTGATCTAATCTGAAGCAAAGGAAAGAGGAGATATTCGGTGTTGATGGAGTCTGTAAAGAAAGAATATAAAGATTGGACCAATGCTGTATAGCACAGGGAACTCTAGTTAAGGTACTGCAATGTCCTAAATGGAAGGACAATCCAAAGAGGGGGGATATATGAACAGCTGGTTCATTTTGTTGGCCAGAGAAGCTAATACATTGTAAAGCAACTATACTTCAATAAAAATTACTTAAAGAAGAGCATGTGCCTAACGATATGGGGACAAGTGTAAAGGATATTACATGGTTGGGAATTAGAAGTATTATACTCAGGGACATTGAAGCATGTGTGAAGTTGTTAAAAAAAAAAAAAAAACTGTTGCAGGATTATAAAGACTTAAAAAAAAATTAAAGGAATATAAGGAACAAGTTAGGGCACTATGAAGTAGGAAAATAATAATACCAGAGAAGTTGAACAGATCTTTGCTAATTCTTATGGGCACTGAGAAAAAAAACAGTGAAGATGAATTATAAATGTTTCAAACTGGTACAAGGAAGCTTACATTTTTGGCAGGGACAACCAACCTTTTCCGGAGAAGGCAATGGCACCCCACTCCAGTACTCTTGCCTGGAAAATCCCATGGATGGAGGAGCCTGGTGGGTTGCAGTCCATGGGGTCGCTAAGAATCGGACATGACTGAGCAACTTCTCTTTCACTTTTCACTTGCATGCATTGGAGAAGGAAATGGCAACCCACTCCAGTGTTCTTGCCTGGAGAATCCCAGGGACGGGGCAGCCTGGTGGGCTGCCGTCTATGGGGTCACACAGAGTCAGACACGACTGAAGTGACTTAGCATCAGCAGCAGCAACCAACCTTTTCACAGTTCTCAGCTCTAAGAAATGTGCATCTTATAGTCATATACTGCATATTTAATTACAAGTGATGCAGTGATAATCATTTGGCATATTATTCAGGGTCTATTGAATATTGCTTTTACCAAACAATAATCCCTTTTATTTATCCATTTTAATGGCTAGCCCATTTTGACTCTAAATTCTCATATGCTTGGTATTGTTAATAATGCCTCATTCTTACCATGTAGCTATAAGTGATATTTTTTTTAATAAATCATGCTAGCTATTCTCAGATAACCATTACTGTCCTGCACAATCACTTCTCTCTTTTCTTCTACATATTTTTTCCTAACATATGCTCTGGAATCTTATCTTCCAAAGATCATCAATCTAATTTCCTAATAACTATGAAAAGGGAAAATAAAAATTAAAATATGTTAATATCTATGTTAAGTGAATGATTATGTGTCTGTCTAGACAGCAAAACAAAAAAAAAACAAAAAACATTTATATGACATATGCTAATAAATGGATTCAGTTTGTGTGTGTTTGTGTATGTGTATGTGTGTGTGTGTGTGTGTGTGTGTGTGCTGTGACAGGCACTAGATGTCAAGAAATTCAATTTGAGGTCATAAAGGAAACCCAAAGTTATGTTTCCCTGATTTGCAGAATAAAAGCATCTGATACCAAATGAATAGGTGTGAAAATTGATATTATGTGTGAAAATTAAATAGCACATATTGAATTTTTGCAGGAACAATTCACCTCCACATGAAAATCATCTTTAGAAGAGTTCCTGCAAACAGGAACTTCTGTTTAAGCATAAGTCTGAAGACTTAACTCAGAAAGTAACATATTCTAGCTCAGAATTTTGTAGTATTATATGTGGATGATGTTTTACTCAAACATAATTCTGGAGAAGAGAAAATTCTCACCATTTGCTTTTTTTTTTTTTTTGGCTATGCCACATGGCATGAGGGATCTGTTCCCTGACCAGGGGCCAACCTGAGCCCCTTGCAGCAGAAGCACAGGGTCCTAACCAATGAACCACCAGGGAATTCCCTCACCATTTGACTTGATGTAATGGAACCTTATTGTGACTCCAACAGAATATTTAAAAATGAACTCTTAGGAAAACATCCCTTGGGTCAGAATGAGCAGGGCTGTATAAAATAAAATAAAATAAATGAACATAGGCAACCTAAGGGATTGCCTCTTGGAATAGAGTGGGCGGTGTTATCAATTTTATAGGTGTGAGAACATAAATTAAAGGGGATTCCTATTCTGTTCCCACAATAATACTTAGACTGAAATATCTGATTTTGTACAAAAAGGTATATTGAGTAATTTTGTGATTAACATATAAATATTTCCGAGAGTACTGTTACTTCCTGGTGTTATACCTCCTAAATGAGTTTACTAAACATGGAGCATGAGGAACAATTCTCTTCCATTGTTTATTCAAGAGAATAATGTTTATTTTATCCCAGGTTTTGTTTTATGCCCAATCCCTTCAAGGCTTGGATGCAATTTAGCATTGTAATATTTTCTACAAGCTCAATTTAGATATCCCATGGTGGTTATAACTACCGCAAAATTGCACTCATCTTACACGCTAGTAAAGTAATGCTCAAAATTCTCTAAGCCAGGCTTCAACAGTATGTGAACCATGAACTTCCAGATATTCAAGCTGGATTTAGAAAAGGCAGAGGAACCAGAGATCAAATTGCCAATATGCAACAGATCATCAAAAATGCAAGAGAGTTCCAGAAAAAATATCTACTTTTCCTTTACTGACTATGCCAAAGACTTTGACTGTGTGGATCACAACAAACTGTGAAAAATTCTTAAAGAGATGGGAATACCAGACCACCTGATATGCCTCTTGAGAAATCTGTATGCAGTTCAGGAAGCAACAACTGAAACTGAACATGAAACAACAGACTGGTTCCAAATAGGGAAAGGCTGTATATTGTCACCCTGCTTATTTAACGTATATGCAGGGTACATCATGAGAAACACTGGGCTAGATGAAGCACAAGCTGGAATCAAGATTGCCAGGAGAAATATCAGTAATCTCACATATGCAGATGACACCACCCTTATGGCAGAAAGAAAAGAAAAATTAAAGAGCCTCTTGATGAAAGTGAAAGAGGAGAGTGAAAAAGTTGGCTTATGCTTAATATTCAGAAAATGAAGGTCATGGCATCTGGTCCCATCACTTCACGGCAAATAGATGGGGAAACAGTGGAAACAGTGGAAACAGTGAGAGACTTTATTTTGGGGGGGGGGCTCCAAAATCACTGCAGATGGTGACTGCAGCCATGAAATTAATAGACGCTTGCTCCTTCGAAGAAAAGTTTTGACCAACCTAGACAGCATATTACAAAGCAGAGACATTACTTTGCCAACAAAACTGTCTAGTCAAAGCTATGGTTTTTTCAGTAGTCATGTATGGATGTGAGAGTTGGACTATGAAGAAAGCTGAGCATCGAAGAATTGGAGCTTTTGAACTGTGGTGTTAGAGAAGACTCTTGAGAGTCCCTTGGACTGCAAGGAGATCCAGCCAGTCCATCTTAAAGGAAATCAGTCCTAATATTCATTGGAAGGACTGATGCTGAAGCTGAAATTCCAATACTTTGGCCACCTGATGCAAAGAACTGACTCATTTGTAAAGACCCTGATGCTGGGAAAGATTGAAGGCAGGAGGAGAAGGAGACAACAAAGGATGAGATGGTTGGATGGCATCACCAACTTAATGGACATGAGTTTGAGTAAACTCCTGGAGCTGGTGATGGACAGGGAGGCCTGGCATGCTGCAGTCCATGGGGTCGCAAAGAGTCTGACACGACTGAGCGACTGAACTGAACTGATGGTGGTTATATTGAAAGAATTTATATATATAATATTGATATATTTAAGATATAAGAATACTTATAAAAACCATAAGATTTAAAGTTAATCTGAAATGTGACATCTTAGTGAAAGGAGATTATTGACCTGGACAAGTTTATATTATTTTTAATTAGCTTTACGGGAAGAATAGCAGAATGAGTTCAGCGAACACAAAGTGATTAATAGTGACTTTAGAATAAGGGACATTTGACATAAAAAAATAATTGAAATATCCATGTCAAAAAAAGAAAACAGAACTTCCCAGCATAGAATCGAAGGTAAAAGACAAGAAAAAAAGATAAATGCAAGGGAGTGACCTTCCTGTGATATATCTAACAAAGTTCAAAGGAATACATCTCTTACAAATTTTTACATGCTTGAAATTTCGGTGGTAGCAGGGAGATGCTTTTCCAGTTGTAGTTTGTAAATAATTTAGGCATTTGCATTCCTAACATGGATGTGATAGAAAGTTATATCTCATTCAATAAAGGAACCATCATCTTTGCAATAAATGATATCTGCCACTTCTTGCTTTTTTAGACAACCACTGAGAAGGGCATTTCATAACTATAGGTACCGATGAAAATACATCATGTATCATTCTGCCAACTGATATTAGCTCAGGGCTAAGAAAACATAGGGAGAAGGCAATGGCAACCCACTCCAGTACTCTTGCCTGGAAAATCCCATGGATGGAGGAGCCTGGTAGGCTGCAGTCCATGGGGTCGCTAAGAGTCAGACACGACTGAGTGACTTCACTTTCACTTTCCACTTTCATGCATTGGAGAAGGAAATGGCAACCCACTCCAGTGTTCTTGCCTGGAGAATCCCATGGACGGAGAAGCCTGGTAGGCTGCAGTCCATGGGGTCGCACAGAGTTGGACACGACTGAAGTGACTTGGCAGCAGCAAGAAAACATATTTCAAAAGATATGGTTCTTCCAAATCACTCCAAGTTTCAAGATTTATCCTAAGGAGGAGTCACTTTTGTTCCTTAATATGCAAAATATAAGCTGAGCATTTATTTTCATTAGGCATGGGGTACAGCATAAGGTTAAGCAGTCTTTGTACTTATCAGTCTTGGTATGTGAGTTTAAATAACTGAGAAATGCTGCAAATTAAATCTCAGAAAATAACTTCACATAGAATGATAAGATTATGAAAGGAACCATAAAATATCATCTTGAAAAGTGTGAGTGGATTTCCTTGACCAGAATCTTAAACAACAATTATCATTTAGGGAAAAACCATGCATTGGGATTTATCATATAAACATCCTTCCTGATACTTAGACATCTTACAGGCACTTCTACCCTCTATATATTTGGTTCTTTCAGATCCATACATTTCCTTCTCATAAACTGTTTATAACTGAAAGTTTCTTTCCAACACTCTAGACAAATAGGATTTGCTTTTAAAAATGTGTCAAGTGTCTTTTATAAAATATCTGCCATCATGTAGTCAAGCTGAAGAGACTTCTACATGTTCAAGAGAAATTCTTCAAGTATTTATATAATCCTTACAAATATAATGCATTAAAAAGATCAAAAATGCAGAAAAAGCAAAGGAGTTTCACTGCCCTGCAGCATGTACTTTGGTACTGTGTTTAAGCTTTATATACAATTTTAAGACTTATGGGCATAAATCATACCTACTTTTCCATTGAAAGATGCATGTATTGAATCTTTTATTATTAAATGATGAATAGTTCAATATATACAACATAAAGAGTGGGTTGCATTGGCGATTGTGGTCTTGGTTCTCACCTGGCAGGATTTTTTCTTCCCCATCATATCTCCACATTCCAAAGGTTGTTTTTTATTTTAAACAAATATAGAGATTTGCATTGGAAAATACCTTTCAAAACTACATTGTGACCTAGAATACATCATAAGACTTAGTTCTGTGAACTCACTGTAAAGATACTACTCCTAACTTCAAAGCCTAAGTTTTACATATTCTTGTTGTTGTTGTTTAGTCACTAAATCATGTCCAAATCTTTGTGACCTCATGGAATGTTTGTCCTCCATTATCTCCCAGCGTTTGCTCAAATTAATGCCCATTAAGTTGGTGTTGCTATCTAATCATCTCATCCTCTGCCACCCCACTTTTCCTTTTGCCTTCACTCTTTTCCATTAGTCATTCACTAAATATTTTTCACCATCCACCATATTGTTATTATTCAGTCACGAAGTTGTGTCTAACTCTGTGATTCCATGGACTGTAACACACCAGGCTCCCCTGTCCTTCACTATCTCCTGGAGTTTGCTCAAATACATGTCCATTGAGTCAGTGATGCCATTGAAACATCTCCTCCTCTGTTGTCCCCTTCTCCTCCTGCCCTCAATCTTTCCCAGCATCAGGGTCTTTTCCAAAGAGTCAGCTCGTTGCATCAGGTGAAAGTATTGGAGCTTTAGCTTCAGCATCAGTCCTTCTTTCCAACCCACCATATGCCACACATATTAAGTGTTGAGAACAAAGACAGACTAAAAAATGGGCTGTTTGATAAAGCTCCTTAAAGACTAGTGAAATGAGTTAAAAATTTCTATTTTGGATGTGTTTATGATAATCATAAATCTCAAGGTAACTCTTAGCAGAACCGTGTTTTTGTATATACATTGCCTCTTTGACACAAGACTTCAAGCAGCTAATTTCTAAACTCTCATAATGTTAAGAAAACATAAACATTAAAGTAGATAAAGAAAATTTAAATGAATATAGCACAATAAAAATTTCAATGCAGGTAGTCTTTTTTTCTTTATGAGGTGGGCAGTGGGAGGGAGATTCAAAAGGGAGGAAACATATACACACCTATGGCTGGTTCACATTGGTGTATGGCAGAAACTAACAAAATATTGCAAAACAATCATCCTTCAATTAAAAATAAATAAAATTAAAAAACTAAATCCTTCCTTACAGATTGCAAGTGTTTGCATGACAGAAGTAGAACTGCTCTACTTAAAAAATTTGTTGTTAATATTCTTCTACACACACACACACACACACGAAGGACTTAGTTGATAAAACACTCTGTTCAATATATCCTTAATTAATGGCCATTTTAGTGAGAATTCTCAGCCCCAAAGTCTCAAGAGTTTTAGAGGAATGGCTCTCTAGGTGCAGGATTTCCAGCCCAAGACCAGTTCAGTGGGTGTGGCCATTTTGTCAGGAGGCTCAGTTCAGTTCAGTTCAGTTCAGTTGCTCAGTCATGTCCGACTCTTTGCAACCCCATTGGCTGCAGCATGCCAGGCCTCCCTGTCCATCACCAACTCCTGGAGCTTGCTCAAACTCACGTCCATGGAGTAGGTGATGCCATCCAGCCATCTCATCCTCTGTCATCCCCTTCTCCTCCTGCCTTCAATCTTTCCCAGCATCAGGGTCTTTACAAATGAGTCAGATTTTCTCATCAGGCGGCCAAAGTATTGGAGTTTCAGCTTCAGCATCAGTCCTTCCAATGAATATTCAGGACTGATTTCCTTTAGGATGGACTTGTTGGATCTCCTTGCAGTCCAAGCAACTCTCAAGCATCTTCTCCAACACCACAGTTCAAAAGCACCAATTTTTCAGTGCTCAGCTTTCTTTATAGTCCAACTCTCACATCCATACATGACTACTGGAAAAACCATAGCTTTGACTAGATGGTCCTTTGTTGGCAAAGTAATGTCTCTGCTTTGTAATATGCTGTCTAGGTTGGTCAAAACTTTTCTTCCAAGGAGCAAGCATCTTTTAATTTCATGGCTGCAGTCACCATCTGCAGTGATTTTGGAGCCCCCCCAAAATAAAATCTCTTTCCACTCTTTCCCCGTCTATTTGCCATGAAGTGATGGGACCAGATGCCATGATCTTCATTTTCTGAATGTTGAGCTTTAAGCCAACTTTTTCACTCTCCTCTTTCACTTTCATCAAGAGGATCTTTAGTTCTTCTTTGCTTTCTGCCATTAGGGTGGTATCATCTGCATATCTGAGGTTATTGATATCTCTCCCGGCAATCTTGATTCCACCTTGTGCTTCACCCATCCCAGCGTTTCTCATGATGTCCTCTGCATATATGTTAAATAAGAAGAGTGACAATATACAGCCTTGACGTTCTCCTTTCCCTATTTGGAACCAGTCTGTTGTTCCATGTCCAGTTCTAATTGTTGCTTCCTATCCTGCATACAGATTTCTCAAGAGGCAGGTTAGGTAGTCTGGTCCCATCGCTTGAAGAATTTTCCACAGTTTATTGTGATCCACACAGTCAAAGGCTTTGGCATAGTCAACAAAGCATATTTTTTTTTTTTTTGAACTCTCTTGCTTTTTTGATGATCCAGTGGATGTTGGCAATTTGATATCTGGTTCTTCTGCCTTTTCTAAATCCAGCTTGAATATCTGGAATTTCATGGTTCATGTACTGTTGAAGCCTCCTATGCCCACTAAACCCCCACTTGTTAATATGCCCTGCCCCTTGATGGCCATGGGGCCTCTGGGCCTGCCCTATGTGTAAAATAGAAATGTTTAGAGGTCTCAATGAGATAATATTGTTTTTGTTTTTCTTTTATTTAGAGTGTAATACAATGCAGGTAGTCTTACTGCATATAAGATACAGAGCTTAACTTTTGTGAAAGTAGCTATTAAAACTAAACTAAGGAAAATTCCCAGATGGAATATTATATAGGAGAGGACATCATTTGAGATGATGCCATGTATAAAACTGTCCTCAAAAATAATTTCATAACATAAAATAATAAAAAAGACATATATACTTTCAATATAATATTATTTAACTTGAATTTTTATACTTATTTATCTTATACCCGGCAATACAGAATGCCACTTTAATGATCCTATGTAGTCAGAGCTTTCTAGTTTTGAGCCATGTATACTGATTTCAAGAAAAAACAAACTGGCAATAGCAACAGCAAAAAATTTTAAGAGCTATGGTAATATTCATTATAATGAGAAAAATGTTTAAATTTAATATAATTTATAGCCATAGTACTATTATCACAAATGATCTCCATGTGTACCAATCAAAGTAAATTATTGCCTAAATTTTAAGTTGAATATGTAAGGAATATACTATTTCCCTTGATGCAAGAAATGCATGAGGGTGGGGGAATGTAAACAATTGACCTTATGGAGTTATTTTCAGGGAACTAGACTCAAAGAGGGATAACTTCATATAGCATCAGAATATGGATTTAAAGATTATAAGATATGCTTGTGTGTATTTTATGTCCCTCAGAAGAATATTTTGAAATAAGTGTAGAATTATTATTAGTAGTACATATCATAAATGACAAACTGGTACCAAATCATGAAAGCACTTGACAAAGACCCTATAGCTAGTGAATGACAGGGTTAATGGTTTTACTTCTGGATCCTTGGAATGAATATATATATGGTGCAAATGTCTAATAGGCCTACCTTTTAATATAAGAAATAACATGTATCTAACATAAATTAACTTAAAGATTTGAAATTTATATCTGAGCACTGGATTTTATGAGTAATAAATGGAAGTAGTTTATATTCAGTCAAAGATATTATGTTCTGACATACCTCAACATATATATTATGTGGCTATTTAAGTTTCTGAATACTGAGAAGACACACAAAATACTACTTTTAAACAATACTTTAGAATCCTCTTTATCTAAGATCATGTGCCAGGAAGAGTGAACACTGTATCATTTTTCAGATCAGTGACATTTGACAACCATTCAATCTAGTTCAGTGACAATTTTCAATGATGTGATTAATTGAATATTTGAACATAGTTGACAGTTGAAATTTTACCCTAGGCATTTTAAGTACTCATTTTGGATTTGTGATTTAATAATGTATAATAATGACCTTATTTTTTTTGTTCTATCTCACATTGCATATTTGAAATCACTTGGTAAAACTGTGCCACTTTGTCATAGACAACTGATGAAAGTAGTGAACACAATTATGAGATCTACAACTGTGTCTGCTAATATTAAATCATATTAAGTCAGTAAGTCCTAGTATATGCCCAGGGTGCACTGTAACCCTATATTTTTTGGTCATGTTCTCTAAAATAATGATAGAGTGCATTCTACGACTTCAAAAAGCCATTGGGATTCATAAAGTGTACACATAGAAATCTTGGGATGGAAGAAGAGGAAACAAACTGGGATCAGCCAATGAATGGCATACAGGTATCATAATGCATCTGGAGAACAGTTTAAAACACCAAGGTCAGTTAAATCTCCCTTATTGTTGCTGTTCTTGTTTAGTCACTAAGTCATGTCCAACTCTTTGCAACCCCATGGACTGTAGCCCACCAGGCTCCTCTGTCCATGAGATTCTCCAGGCAAGAATACTGGAGCAGGTTGTCATTTCCTTCTCTGGGGGATCTTCTCAACTGAAGTATTGAACCCATATCTCTGTATTGCAAGTAGTTCTTTACTACTGAGCCATCTGGGAAGCCCTAAACCTCCCTACCAGATTTTTAATGGCTAAATTATTTTACCAGCAAAAAAAAAAAAAATCATTATTCAACTTTACATAAAAAGATTAAAAATGAAAATATTTATTAGTGGAAACTCACTAGCTGGAACTTAATTACATCTAAGGGGAAAAATTCTATTGATAAACAAGTTTACATGACCCATTAAATACTTCTTTACGTCTGAGAGAAGATGGGGTTAAAGAGCCACAGAACTGAATTCAGCATGTCTGGGGAAGGGGGCTACCCATCAACAAGAGCGGAGAAGGATAAAGGAATGATAGAATGGCAATAGGAGAGATGTTTCCGTATTATCTGAGATTTGCTCTATCTACCTTCAACAAGTTACAAATAAATAAATGGAAGCTGTGGATACATTTTTATCTTGATCTTGTGTGTAGACAAGCATAACCATTTGGTAGACTCATCCCCTGCTTCACACGATTTTGTATTCCCTTTTGTTTGTTTTTTTATACCACAGCCAACTTTATTACAAAAGAGCTTTGCTCTCAGCAAATAGTGTGATAAAGGCATCACTGCACTTAGAAGTACTTCCTTCTCAATAAGTGGTTTTCACAAATAAATTATTGATAGTAGGGATAAGTTCATGCTAAAACAGCCACACCAAGGAGAATACAAAGCAGAACATAACTGTGGTATCTGAGCTCTACAAAGCTAAGCTGTGAGTGACATTTGAGTGAGGATAGTAATTAGAAGTCAAGACAGGGAGAAGAAATGAAACAGAAGCACAGGGTCAGGTTGAGCTGCTCATTTAGAACTAAGGAATATATTAAAACCAGTCATTTATGGCAGAGAAATAGGCCAGATTGGAAGAGGAAAGGGAGGGAGGATGGGATAGATAGAGGGGAGGAGGGGGAATGGATGAAACAAAATGAACTTGACCTAAGATCTGGAAACTACCACATGTTTCTTTTCAAAAGGAATTTCTAATATCATTTTAACAACAAAGGAGGCAACCTAAATGTCTATCAACAGAGGAATGGATAAAGAAGATGTAGTACATATATACAATGGAATATTGTTGTTGTTTTAGTCACCAAGTCATGCCCAACTCTTCTATGACCCCAAGGACTGTAGCCCGCCAGGCTCCTCTGTCAGTGGGATTTCCCAGGCAAGAATGCTGGAGTGGGTTGCCATTTCCTTCTCTGGAAGATCTTCCTGACCCAAGGGATCAAATTTTTTTCTCCTGCATTGAAGGTGGAATTTTTACCACTGAGCCACCAGAGAAGCCCTACAATGGAATATTACTTAGCCATTAAAAGAATAAAGTAATGTCATTTGAAGCAAAATGGATGGACCTAGAGATTATCATACTAAGTGAAGTAAGTCAGACAAAGAAGGACATCATATGTCCTTCATATGACATCCCCTATAGGTGGAATCTAACAAGAAATGATACAAATGAACTTACTAACAAAAGAGAAAGAGACTCATAGACTTAGAGAACAAATTTATGGTTATTGGGGAGAAGGATGGGGGGAATGGATAGTTAGGGAATGTGGGATGGACATACGTACACTGCTATATTTAAAATGGATAACCAACAAGGTCCTCCTGTATAGCACAGGGAATTCTGCTCAATGTTATGTGACAGCCTGGATGGGAGGGGAGTGTGGGGAAGAATGGATACAGGTATATGTATGGCTGAGTTCCTTCCCTGTTCACTTGAAACTATCACAACATTGTTAATTGGCTACACCACAATATAAAATAAAAAGTAAAAAAAGAAAAGAAAAGAAACAAGGGAAGCTAATTTTTTTCACGTGATTTTAAAACTTAGGTTTGTAAACACATATGTAGAATTAGTAGGCCTCCTCAAGATTTTCTATGCAGTTCAGTTCAGTCACTCAGTCGTGTCTGACTCTTTGCGACCCCATGAACTGCAGCACACGAGGCCTCCCTGTCCATCACCAACTCCCATCACTCAAACTCACATCCATCAATTCGGTGATGCCATCCAGCCATCTCATCCTCTGTCGTCCCCTTCTCCTCCTGCCCCCAATCCCTCCCAGCATCAGAGTCTTTTCCAGTGAGTCAACTCTGCATGAGGTGGCCAAAGTACTGGAGTTTCAGCTTTAGCATCAGTCCTTCCAAAGAACACCCAGAGCTGATCTCCTTTAGAATGGACTGGTTGGATCTCCTTGCAGTCCAAGAGACTCTCAAGAGTCTTCTCCAACACCACACTTCAAAAGCATCAATTCTTCGGTGCTCAGCTTTCTTCACAGTCCAACTCTCACATCCATACATGACCACTGGAAAAACCATAGCCTTGACTAGACAGACCTTTGTTGGCAAAGTAATGTCTCTGCTTTTGAATTTGCTATCTAGGTTGGTCATAACTTTCCTTCCAAGGAGTAAGCATCTTTTAATTTCATGGATGCAATCACCATCTGCAGTGATTTTGGAGCCCAAAAAATAAAGTCTGACACTGTTTCCACTGTTTCCCCATCTATTTGCCATGAAGTGATGGGACCAGATGCCATGATCTTCATTTTCTGAATGTTGAGCTTTAAGCCAACTTTTTCACTCTCCACTTTCACTTTCATCAAGAGGCTTTTTGGCTCAGATGGTAAAGCGTCTGCCTGCAGTGCAGGAGACCCAGGTTCGATCCCTGGGTTGGGAAGATCCCCTGGAGAAGGAAATGGCAACCTGCTCCAGGACTCTTGCCTGGAAAATTCCATGGACTGAGGAGCCTGGTAGGCTACAGTCCATGGGATCGCAAATAGTCGGACACGATGGAATGACTTCAGTTTCAGTTTTTCAGTTTTCACTTTTTGCCATAAGGGTGGCGTCATCTGCATATCTGAGGTTATTGATATTTCTCCCAGCAATCTTGATTCCAGCTTGTGCTTTTTCCAGCCCAGCGTTTTTCATGATGTACTTTGCATATAAGTTAAATAAGCAGGAGCAATCATCAATTCCTTAAAGTTTTGAATGAACTTACCACTGGTTTCAGTGGATTCAGAAGTCTTTGTAAAACGTTTGTTTGATTTTGTTTTATGATTTTTTTAGGTTCCTTTGGTGGCTGATGAAGGTACTCTATATTCCATTATGTTAATTCTTGTAAATTTATGCTTGTAAATAGAATATAATCCAATCTAATTGTTTTTTTATAATCATTAGTTCTGTGTAGATTGCATTTTTGGTTTCTATGTCTCTTTTATGTATTTTTAATATTTTCTGTGTTTAAATTGCATACGTTTGCTTTATTTATCTTTTTCTGATCAAATTCAGAAGAGATTAATCTATTATGATTTTATTATAAAGAACCAAGATCTTAAATTTATCTAGTGTTTCTTCTTTCTAACCCCTTTATTTTTTCATTTATCTTTTATTTCCTACTTTCCTTAGATCATTTTTTGTAACATGAATGGTTGAAAGCCTAAATTAATTAATTTATTTTACTTTTTTGTAAATGAAAATAAAAGCAAAGACAAAAATTGAACCTCTGGGTAGAACGAAGGCTGTTTTTCATGGGTTTTCTCATGGAATGATTTTTCCTGTACAAAAGTGGATTTGTACTGTTGGTTTCTTACACATTTTAGATTAATCAAGTTGCGTTTCTAAAGGATTATTAATTTCTACTTTATTATTATTATCAAAGATTATTCACTTTAAAAGTTCTTCATGTGTTTAATGGCATTTTCACTACATTCAAATATATTATCTGTTTTATTTGTATATATGCCAGGGACATTTTTTATATATCTTCTATGCGTATCGTACATTTCGGCGCAGAGCAGAAGTTAGAGATAACTCTGTCTTCCTTTTCTGACTCTAGTGTTTCCCAGAAGCATGGAAAAGTGTGTGATGTCAGCTGGCTGCAAAACTAACCAGAAACCACCTCCACTCCCTGTCAGCAAATGGAGGAGGTAGTATGGTCTCACAAGTGAATGGCTTCCTGCTATCAACTGTAAGGCTGGGCCCTAGCCAATATTAGGGCTCTCGACATCATTAATAGGAATTTTCAAGTCTTCTTTGGATCAGGAAAAAAAAAACCAGCTATCTGGAGAGCTAGGTTTTCTCTGTTTGCTCCCCCTCCCACATTTTTCATACTTTGTCTTTTTTGGGGAGATGACCCACTGGTGGGCTACAGTCTATGGGGTCACGAAGAGTCAGACATGACTGAAGCGACTTAGTATGCATGCATGCACCCAGTATGGGATGAGTCTATTATCCAGGATTTCCTACTCTCTGGCTTCTGGCTAGGTTCAACCAATGAGTAAAACTGGCATAACACTAGAGAACCCAAGATATCAATTCTCCCAGCTCCTCCAGCAGGCCATGATTTGAGAGTAATTGCATTCTTAAGGTATCTATAGTAGCACTTGCGATCCAATGTGCCCGCTCCTGAGGTTTGAGCTTTCATTGGTTTAAGGCTCTATCCTTTTGTCTCTTTGAGTTTAGGGGTAATAAAGGCTAGTAACTGAGGCTAGGTTCTGAGTACTTCACCATTCATTGTTGGTTCCTTTAATCCTGCCCAAATTTCTGAATATATCATTTTTATTACAGTCTCTTCAACTTTGTCTTAGCATAGGCTGATTCAATCCAAGACTGTTAATGATACACTTGGATGGTGACTCTATCAGTGGATAATTCAATAGACTAAAACTGAGAGGCTTTTCTGCCTCCTTATGAAAGGCACCACATAGGTCTACTGATGTCTGGTCATTGCCTAGGAATAGGGAAGATTATCCCTAGTAACGACAAAGTTAGAATTTTCTCAATGCTTATCTGAAAGCTCAGATTTTGATTTGATTCATTTAAACTAAATTATAAACTATTGTTTTCCTTGAAAATCCAACTTTATGGGAGAGAAGTATACATAATTCACACATTTTACAGAATCATCTATGCCAGGAAGTGCCAATAGGTAGAAAATCACTGTTAAATTTACATTTTTTTATGTTATTTGTATTCTCAAATTTTTTCTTTGCTGCTAACTGTGCTGTAATCTGACAATGGTGAATTAAAGGCACTGGATAAAAATGTATTTCTATCTTTATTCTTTATGGTTTTAGCAGTATTTCTATCATCCAGCAAGTTGTATTACATTTTAATTATTGATTTTTAACTTCCTTGGCTAAAAATGATTTTTTAAATACTTGTAAGTTTTTCTTTATTAATATTCCTACCTGTGACTTTTGAAATAACTTGCTTTATTACCTACATAATTTATAATAGCCTTTTTATGCTTAGTTACTATCATCTCATTTAGAACTAAATTCAATCCCTAACCATGGCTCCCCTTGTTCGCCTCTTCCCAGCCCCAACCTGCTACCTCTCTGATCCCCTTCTTACTGTGTTGTTTTCTACACTCAGCCCTCTCTACCTATTAAGTCCTATTTCCAAATGCTTTTTCTCCTCTAGATCTTTTTATTCCACTGTCTGTACCATACCCTAAAGGTAATTCCTGGCTCACTCCCCCACTTCCTTCCAATCTCTACCCATAAGACAATCTAACCAAAGGTATTCCCAAACATACTATTCTGTTTCTCTCTTCTTCATTCACTTACTTATCATTACATACATTACACACACACACACACACACACACACACGCATACACATTTAATGTCCTCTGGTATGTGACTCTAAACTCCATGGCATAAAGGATAGTGTTTGTTGTGATCACTGACTGTAGTGTTCCTACTACTTGGAACCTGACATTCAGTAGACACTCAATAAATAATGTATTGAATGTAAATATACTAACTTTATTTTGTTGAAGATATGACTACTCAAAACATCCAATCAATGCCTCCCAATTTGAGAATTTGTGATTTTTAAAAGAAAATTTGAAATAGTTCCATCCACCACTTTACTTAATATGCTGATTTATTTACATCCCACCCCAGAATCATTTAGTAATCTACTATAGAATATTCAAGGCCAGTTTTAGGACAACAGTTGTGCACTTGAACATTCTCTTCAATTTAACTGTGTTTATATTTTAAGGTAATACTCAGAGGCTAAAAAACAAGTCCCTTGGAATATTTTCCATTTCTTTTGTACCTTATTTTATTACAAAATAATGGGAAATATAAAATGATAATACATTTACTTTTAAGCATTTATCTTGTGTCTTTTGGCCTGGGGCTAACTCAGGTAAAGTTTATTTCACTCTAGGTTTTCATTTATACTGGAGAATGTTTTACTTGAGATTCTGTCCTTTAATACAGAGACCTCAACTATATACCATATCTCACTAGGGCCTTGACTCAAATGGGAGCTTTGTGAAAATTCACTTTTGAAGGACTCCTTGTCCAACTTAATCCTCATTTGGGGGTCTTCTCCTGCTAAAACATTGGAATTTTCTCAAGATTTTCTATTATTTTAAATTCACTTATTTCAAGATTTTCTGTTTTCAGTAAGACATATAGGCTTCTTAGAAAAGATCTATATATTGCATTAATCATATTCTAACTTTGTATATTCACTTATATTTTATTAAACAATTTCATTATAAGATACAGGATATATGGTCAGATTGATAAATACGGCCATAATTTAGACTTTGGGAGGTTGCAAGATCAGGTTTACTTTCCTTTCCTACATTCCTCTTTTTACACTTAAAAAAAATGGATAGCCTACATACATAAAATATACTTAAGTGTACACCTTGATTAATTTTCTCAAAGCAAATGCAACTGTTTAATACACACCTGGTCAAAACATGGGATATCTTCAACACTTCTGATGATTACACCCTGCATTATAGAATCTAAGCACTCTTTTGACTTTTAAACTCATGAAACATTCTGCCTGTTTTTTAAATTTAAAGTGCATTATAGTAATTTACAGGTATATTTTGTGTCTCACTTATTTTGCTCAAATCACTTTCAGGAAATTGACTTATCTTGCATACTATGTGTCTGGCTTCCCAGATAGCACAGTGGTAAAGTGTCTGCCTGCCAAAGCAGGAGACCACCTGCAATGCAGGACTCTAGGGTTCAATCCCTGGGTTGAGAAGATCCCCTGCAGAAGGAAATGGCAATCCACTCAAGTATTTTTGCCTGGGAAATCCCATGAACAGAGGAGCACGGTGGGCTACAGCCCATGGGGTCGCAAGAGTCAATGCAGCTTAGCAATGAAACTCCACCACTGTGTGTCACTATCATTTGTTCCTTTTCATTCTAATTTTGGCTATTACAAATGAAGCAGTTATAAACACTTTTTATATATAAAATATTATATGTATATAAATTTTTTTGGCAAAGATAGAAATGTAGCTATGTTATACGCTAAGGAATTAAATGTTGTGTCATAAGAATTGCACATTTTCATCCCATTTAGTATATAATGCCAAACTATTTTCAATGGCTGTCTAAATTATGTTTTTACCAGTTAGATGTGAGAGTTTATTTTATTCCAAACCCTCATATACACTCAGAATTATGAGTCTAATTTCAACCATTTGTGTGAGTTTGTATCAATATCTCATTGAAATTTTAATTTCCCCAATTATTCCTGAGGTTAAAAAACTTTCACATTATTTTTGAATTTCTGAACATCCTCTTTTGTGAAGTTCCTGTTCAAGTTTATTGCCCATTTTTTTACCATTGGATTTGTTTCTCATTCTCTAAAATTTAAAGAATCATAGGTATATCTAATATACTCAACAATGTAAAGGTGTCAGTCCTTTCCAAGCTGATCTAGACTTAACTCAATATTGATCATATTCAAAAGAAAGTTCCTGTGGAAATTTAAAAAGATGATTGTAAAATGAACCCAGAAATACAAAGGGACAATATAGCTAAAAAAAAATACTAAATAAGAAAAAAAGTGGTAAAATTCAGTTCGCCAGATAACAAGGTGCATTATAAAACTGAAGAATTCCTGGAGTAAGAAATGGCAACCCATTCCAATATTCTCTCCTGTAAAATCAATGGGCAGAGAAGTCTAGTGGGCTACACTTCGTGGGATTGCAAAGAATCGGACATGACTGAGTGACTGAGATTATTATTACCTATCTATATAATTCATTGTATACTTTGAATATAGAATTCTATAAACTCAAGATCCAAAAATTTTCACTTTGTATACCTTAAATATATGCAAATTTTATTTGTCAACTATGCCGTCTATGGGGTTGCACAGAGTCAGACACGACTGAAGCGACTTAGCAGCAGCAGCAGCAGCATGCATTAATAGATACTGGAGGCAGCAGGATTAAGTAAGGTCCTAAAAATAATCAAGATGTACAACTTAAATCTATATAATTTTTGTAAATTATATTTCAATAAATCTGTTAAAGAATAATTAAAAAAAAACTGGCATGAATACCATGCCAGTATTGCCCATGGCATGGTATTCATGATGCATAGACAAATAGAACAACGGAAGTGATTTTAAGCCCAGAAATGAAACTACATATGAATGAAAAAAATTTTATATACTTAGCACTGGAGAATAGGCAAGCAACATTCTTTTTAACAGATGATATTGTCATTTAGATTCTAAGTGAAAAAAAAAAAATAACCTGTATTTTAACCCATTCCCCTTACCATACACAAATGATTTCCAGGTGAAATACATATCCAAATCCAGATGGTAAAATAAAGCTCATATGGATAACAACAAAAGGTAATACCATCATTTCTTTTGGTAGGGAAATGTTTCATAAATAGGACATACAATTATAAAGTGGAAATTTATAAAAATGAACCATGTTAAAATGAAGGACTGCTCTTTATCAAAACATAGAGTGAGTTAGAATTTTAATCCAAAGGACTCATATCCAGAATATAAGAACAACTCATACTTTTGATAAAGTTCAAGTTAACTTTTTTCTGTTTTTTCTGTTTTGTGAAGCCTTGGGCTTCACACCTAAGAAATATTTGGTTATTCTCAAAGTCACAGAAATTTTATTTTATGGTTTTTCTATTTTATTTCCAGAATTTCTTCTTGTCCTATATTGAAAACTGTGAACTTAATACTTATAATATGTATAGAGCCCCACCAGATTTACAATATATAATCACTATGTGAAAAACAAAACTCTATGGCTACATTAATCCACTACTTTAGAGGAGATCCAACAGCTTATGTTTTAATGTGACATTCTTTTACTAGGAAGAGATCAATTTCTTCAGCTAGATTAAATCTAATAATTCTTTGAATTTTCTGCTGTTTTCCTTGCTCTTTTTTTTAAAATGAATTTATTTATTTTAATTGGAGGCTAATTATTTTACAATATTGTGGTAGTTTTTGCCATATATCAATATGAACCAGCCATGGGTGTACTTGTGTCCCACCATACTGAACCCCTCTCCCACCTCCCTCCCCACCCCATCCATCAGATATATGCAGATGACACCACCCTTATGGCAGAAAGTGAAGAACTAAAGAGCCTCTTGGTGAAAGTGAAAGCAGAGAGTGAAAAAGTTGGCTGAAAACTCAACATTCAGAAACTAAGATCATGGTATCTGGTCCCATCACTTCATGGCAAATAGATGGGGAAACAGTGGAAACAGTGACAGACTTTATTTTTGGGGCTCCAAAATCACTGCAGATGGTGACTGCAGCCATGAAATTGAAAGACGCCTGTTCCTTGGAAGAAAAGTTATGACCAAATTAGACAGCATATTAAAAATTAGAGACATTACTTTGCCAACAAAGGTCCGTCTAGTCAAAGCTATGGTTTTTCCAGTAGTCATGTATGGATGTGAGAATTGGACTATAAAGAAACCTGAGCACCCAAGAATTGATGCTTTTGAACTGTGGTGTTGGAGAAGACTCTTGAGAGTCCCTTGGACTGCAAGGAGATCCAACCAGTCCATCCTAAAGGAAATCAGTCTTGAATATTCATTGGAAGGACTGATGCTAAAGATGAAATTCCAATACTTTGGCCATCTGATGTGAAGAACTGACTCATTTGAAAAGACCCTGATGCTGGGAAAGATTGAGGGCAGGAGGAGAAGGGGATGACAGAGGATGAGATGGCTGGATGGCATCACCAACTCAATGGATATGAGTTTGTGTAAACTCCGGGAGTCGGCGATGGACAGGGAGGCCTGGTGTGCTATAGTCCATGGGGTCACAAAGAGTTGGACATGACTGAGCGACTGAACTGAACTGAACCAGCTTTGAGTGCCCTGCTTTATGCATCAAACTTGCACTGGTCATCTATTTTACATATGGTAATATACATGTTTCTTACTTTGTAATAGAATACAAGGAATCGATACTTTAAAAAGACATTTTAAGTTCCCAATATTGTTAAAACATTTTCTTACTTTAAATTATAATGATCTTTCAAAACGTTCTATAGGATGAAATGATGCCATTTGCAGCAACATGGGGGGGACCTAGAGATTATCATACTAAGCAAAGTCAGAAAAAGAGAGACAAACACCATAGAGAGACAAACATCATTTACATGTGGAATCTAAAATATGACTCGTGAACATATCTATGAAACGAAACAGACTCACAGACATAGAGAGCAGACTTGTGGTTGCCAACAGGAGGAGGGGTGGGGGAGGGAAGGATTGGGAGTTTGAGATTAGCAGAGGCAAACTATTGTATACAGAATGGATAAATAACAAGATCCCACTTGCTGGGATAGCACAGGAAATTATATTCAAAATCCTGTGATAAATCGTAATGGATAAGAAAATGGAAAAATATATATATATATATATATTTATAACTGAATCATACTGCTATACAACTGAAATTAACACAACATTGGAAATCAGCTATGGCTCAGATGGTAAAGAATCTGCCTGCCAATGCAGGGAACGCAGGTTCGATCCCTGGGTGGGGAAGATCCCCTGGAGAAGGAAATGGAGGAATCCACTCCAGCATTCTTTCGTGGGAAATCCCATGGACAGAGGAGCCTGATGGGCTACAGTCCGTGGGGTTGCAAAAGAGTTGGACATGACTTAGCAACTCAAAACAATAGGACTCATACAAAGGAAAACATTCCATAGATCTTATTTTCCTGAAGAAAATTTAAAAATAGTTAATCACTGCAGGAAAATAATAAAAAGTATACAGTGTTTCTCTAAAATAACTTTCATAGGTTAAATATAACCTTTCATAAAAATGGACCAATTGCTACACCGCCTTCACTTTCATTTCGAGAGAGACGTCCTCTCCCTGCCAGATGAGCTAAGCAATATTTGGGGGAGTATACATTACTAATCTTTCAGTATGCTTATTTTAAGAGTATGTGATCAATTATTTGGATTTATCCTTGAAAGATAGACATAATATAATTAGGAAGCTACCAAAAATGCCTGGTAAATATATTGGTCAATTAGAAAGATTGTGGGAATTTAATAAGAAAGGAGGGCTGCCTCCAATGTCATGAGAGAGGGGAGGAATCTCAAAGTCATTCTGAGGAGGCAAGGAGTCCTTTCATGTACACACTTATTTAGATATGATTGTTGACTTTTTCTAATACCACACATCTATTTTCTCCTAGTTAAATCAAATCAGATACAGGAATAGAAAATAAATTTGCAACTCTTACGACAAGGTGAAATACTGATTTTTTCTGTGTAACTTTCATACTTGGATGTACCATCTAAGAAACACTGGGTTAATTCAAACAAACTTCATCATCATCATGTGTGAACACACTTTATTCACAAAAAATAAGAATTGCTGAGTAAAAGCCATTTTCTGCACAGAAACACTGCTGTAAGGAGATAAGTTCACAACAGGACTTTATCTGTCCACAAAATATAACCTCATCATGAAAAATCTAAAAACAAGACAAAGTGGCCAACCAGGCTATTGGTTCATAACTTTCCCTGCTCCCTATGGCTGCATGCACTTACTTTCTGTATCACATCAGCCACAAGCAGATGCACATGAACTTGAACACGTGCTCTTATTAACTGCTTTGAATTTCGAGAGAACCCGAAATGCTTTCTCTGTATTTGGGACCAAAGCCGTCACTCAAACATTAAGCAAGCTGTCTCATGGTATTCAGACTCTGTCCAGGGCTCCACTTACATTATTTTTCTGCAAGACCTGCAGTGCCTTGTTGACATTGTTCAGGGCATGAACTCTTGTGGATCCTTTTTCTTTCGGCTGAAAACAAAATGAAAATATGTTGACTGCTCAGGAGGAGAGAAAGACAATCTACCAGAAATGAAACAATTTCTACATTTCACTTTTCAGTTGGAATCATTTAAATGATCACAGGCTGCGAGGCATTAATATAATGAATTTAAGTGCTTTGGGTTAATTGCCCTTGTCATAGGAGTTTCTTAGCATGAATCAACCACTCCTCAAGAAAACTGATAACATTTTTTTTTCTTTCGCAAAAGCAATTTTGGTAATCTCTCCTTCATTATACAGTTCAGTTGAATGACCACCATGAGAAACATCAGCATGCATAAAGACATTTGCTAGGGATATAAATGAGTTAATTCCCACAATTTTTAGGAAAGTTTAAAAGAGATTTGAGCCTAGCAAAATTCTATAATGCCAAATAGGCTTAAAGGAAACTATTTCTGTCAATATTACCTTAATTGTCTTAGTCACTGAAGCTCAAAACCTCAGTCATCTTCAGTTCTTTAAACCTTACCCTCAATCCCCAAAGTCTTACCTTGCCCTATAAATTTTAAACTAACATTTGTATAGTGTATTACAATTATGTAATATGCAGTATATATAATATATATAATATATGTGTAATATATTGTATTACAATATATGAATTAACTCATTTAGTTGTGGAGGTTTAGAAAGTCTGACACTGTGATGCCTGCAATATTTACTCCTAAAATGAGATCTACCCTCCTAAAACAATTTTAACTGCAAAATACAATAGCATTAACTATAGGCACAATATTGTACAGTGGATCTCTGGAATTTATTCATCTTGAATGATTGAAACTCTACATCTATTGAACAGCAACTCCCCATTTTCCATATTTCATGTTAAGTGTTCTTATATCCTAAGAGTTCTTATCAGAAGGAAAGGGAAAAATAGAATTTTCCTACTTCTTTAAGTTTGTCTATATGACATGATGGACATTCATTAAACTCATGATAATCATTTCATGATGTAAGTATGTAAGTCAAATTATTATGCTATACACTTGAAACATGTACAATGCTATATGTCAATTATATTTTAATAAAACTGGAAGATGAAAAGAAAAAAAGACTAAAAACAGTTAAAGTTAAAAGGTCATTAGGTATAAAAGCCTTATTAAAATACATTCAATAACAGATACCAAACAATAGTAGAGAAGATTATCAATAACAGATACCAAATAATAGTAGAGAATAATATCTATTACTGCAAATTTCACCTTCTTGTTCTGCATATGATAGAACATGCCAAAGTAAAAATATTGAAGGTTGTTTTATTCAGAAATAGGTCCTATATAGCTACATCAGTAATTAGTAAATTAACGAAGTTTACTAGATCTCATAAAACTATGATGAGTTTGTTTCTGGTCTGAAATTTTGCTGAGGTTAATGTGAAGCTCTTATAAATATTTTAAGTCACATACCAGTTTTTGCCCTGTCAGGCCTTCAAGAAGGTCTAGGAGGCGTCTCCCATCCTGTAGGTCACTGAAGAGGTTTTCTATGTGCTGCTTCCCGAACTGAAATAAGAAATATACCCAATTAAATAAAGCATGCTTCCAGGTATCCATTTCTACAATTATGCCTTTTAAAATTTAAAGCTATGTTGAAGAATATTTAATGAGTCTAATGCTTAATCTGCCAACGGTGATGGATGGAAAGAGAACTTCAAGTAGAAAACAAAAACCAATAAATCATTATTCAGCCAAACCTATTATATATTTTTCTCAATAACAAGAGTTGGAGATTTATAGTCTAATGGATCTAATTAACTCATCTTTTCAAATGCTGATTCTATGAAGGAAAGGAAAAAATGTTTAAATTATCAGGCAGTTGGGCAATGTTTGGGGAGAAGTAAATACACCAAGGCAGTGGCACCTCACTCCAGTCCTCTTGCCTGGAAAATCCCATGGACGGAGGAGCCTGGTGGGGCTGCAGTCCATGGGGTCATGAAGAGTTGGACACGACTGAGCGACTTCACTTTCACTTTTCACTTTCATGCACTGGAGAAGGAAATGGCAACCCACTCCAGTGTTCTTGCCTGGAGAATCCCAGGGATGGGGGAGCCTGGTGGGCTGCTGTCCATTGGGTCGCACAGAGTCAGACATGACTGAAGTGACTTAGCAGCAGCAGCAGCAGCAAACACACCAAGAAAGACTACAAATAATTTGCCTTGGGTGGGTACATAAAATGTAACCATTTAGCATGCTTGGAAACATAATATGTAATCACTGAGGGTTCACCATCCTTCACCCATAATTCTCTGCATATACATTTTGCATGCTGCCTTAGAATGATCTAGTCACATGTTGGATGGCTCAAATTTTAAAACGATATGATTTAAATTAAATGAGATAAGTCGGTAAAAGCTTTTCATATATTTTTCTTACTTTTATACTTGGGAATTATATTGCAGGAAAAAAATAGCCACTAATAACTTCTAACATTTTTGGAGTAACTATTCATAAGAACTAACTATTCATAAGAAACATCCCACTAAATAAATTGATTTATAATTTGTGTAACATTTCTATGAGGTTAGCATTGGTATACTCATTCTATTCATGACACAGAGGTTGAGCATATGGCCCTTTGTTACAAAACAAAAAGATGATAAAACCAAGTTTTGGGCCCAGATCTGTCTAATTCCTGGGGCTCTTGTTCATTCTATTTTATTGGGCTGCTTACTTGGCCTTTTCCTCCTTCCATCTGATTATCTTTCAAAGATTTTATTTCTTCTGTCATACCCCAAATATTTCTTTCTGGTTTAAAGCCTCCAATACCTTCATATGAAATCATTCACAACTCTTTAATTACCCAAGATATCAAGAAAGCCCTAATTTATCAATGACAGATGTTTATTGAGCACCAATAAACTTGGACTAGGTGCTAGAACATACACTAGTAAATCAGTTGGATATGACCCCCGTCTTCATGGAACTTTGAGTTGAGCAAGGAAAACAAATATTTCTAAAAGGTAATGCTATGGGGGAGCAGTAAAAGAAACTCAAGAGCAATAACCATGGGAATTCCCATAGTCTGAGGATCAGGAAATACTTTCCTCACGATGTCACACGATGGGTCTAACATTAGCCTTTGTGTAATTGTCCTTTCCTTATCCACTCCCTCAATCACACACAAACTTCAGATTTCACACAGCTCAAGAAGAACCCTGGTTTCCAGTCAAAAGACATCTCTGAAGCTTCTAAGATTGAAGACAGAGGATTCAGGATCTCCCTACAGCCAGGCAGCCATGTCCAAGACAAGTCCTGTCAGTGTCCAGATGTGTCACTTAATGAGAACACTGACCACTTCAAGAAGTCTACCAGTCCCTCCACACTCAGCTTTGGGAATCGAGCCAGGTATGTGCTTTGACAAAGATAAATACAAGTCATTCTTTTGAAATTCTACTCAAATAGTTCTGATTTAAAATTCCAGGGCAGGGACTTCCCTGATGGTCCAGTGGTCAAGAATCTGCCTTCGAATGCAGGGGAGATGGTGAACCCTTGGTTGGTGAATGTCTTGGTTGGGGAACTAAGATCTCATGCCATGGGACAACTAAGCCCATATGAAGCAAATACTGAGGCCACAAGCCACAGAAACACAGCCTGGATGTTTCAGTGGAGATCCTACATGCTGGAACTAAGACCTGACACAACCAAAATGTATATACAAATATATATTTTTAATGTAAATAAATATTTATATATAAATAAAATTCTAGTGGCAAAGAGACCACAAAACACTATGTTACTAGAACATTTAGAAAGTACTTTTACTATACATAATGTACAGGTAAATATTGAAACAACAATGCCATTTTCATGAAAAATTAAGAGAAGCCCTCTACTAATAAGCAAAGAAAATGAAAAAATGAACCTGTCAAGAATCTCATATATAATCCAGAGTAACTTGGCAGTGGTGGTGGGGAATATTAAGATTTTATTTTCATATTGGTTAAAGGTCTACAATACCTTGAAAATGCTCATTTTTTTTTCTAGGAGCAAATTTTCCTTTTGAGAAGTGTGTGACTTCTAAACTTATTGACAAAAACAATATTTCATAGTGAAATGTGTGAGGTTTTGAAGAAAATTAAATTTAGTTAGTTGACAGAAATACTTATTCTTAATAAAATGTATATATCTAGATAGACAGATAGACTGATAGATAATAAAGTATGTCAAACCAGGAAGGAAGCGGGTGGCAAAATGTTCATTCAAAAAGAATGACAGGGACTTGGAAAGGCCTACGTCTTGGGGCAAAGAATAAAACATTAACCCCAAAGTTGTCAGAATCACCTAGCATCCAAGATACAAGGAGTAGAAAGATTATGCTTTTGGACAAGGAGCTGAGATGAAGATCAACAAGGCAAACAGCATCTTGCTTTGATACAAGCTTATACATAAGGACCAGGTATTTTATAATTTTCCCTTTTAAACTGGAATCAAACAAAACAGAAAGGGAGGGAAGGACTGGAAGCTAATCAGAGGCCTCCAGGCACATCTCATTGGGGCACCTAGAAAGCAGTGAGGTGAAATAGAAAAAGATAGTTCCTGATATATATAACATTCAAACTCATGCAATCAGTGATATATTAAAGTATGGCAATAGAAATCCAATGTATATTTGTTACAGCCACCATGATCTCTAATAGAGTGCTTCTCAGAATGTTCCACTAAAGCATCCTTCCAGCAGATAAGACTGAATGTATTTATCTAGGAGCCTAGCAGTGAAAAGTATATAGTGATGGCAGGTTCAAAATTTCTTATGAAAGCATATGTTTTATGTTAAGGATTCGTGGAGATTTTATCTTCCTCACTTAATGCATGTTGAACTTAAAAGTAATTTCAAGCACTTTGATTGAAATTTCCCCTCCTATGGTCTAATTAAAGTGATGCTCAAAGAAATGTACAATATTTAGCCTGTAACTACATGGATGTTCAGGTGCTCAGTCTTATTCCTCCTGGACTATGCCTACCCTGAGGAAACCAAAACATGTCTTTTCTCTTGAATGGTTTTCTCTTCTTTCCTAGATCCCATACCTCATTCCTCATTCCATACATAGGTATGATGTAGCAAAAGTTGCACACATTTCTGAGACAGAAATAGCTAATTTTTTTTGAACCGAGGTCTTCTGTTTACCAGCTTCACTGTCTGAGGCAAGTGACTTAGTCTTTCTGAGGGACAATCTATTCAATAATAAAATGGGGATTGAAATAATACCACACCAAAGTCTTAAGCTTCTAAGGCTTAAGTGAAACAGTGTAGGTGTGCTATACAGACTTGGCAAACATCAGGCACACAGTAAATACAGGATGATGTTTGTTTTAGTCTATTATTCCTTGGCTTCTCCTTCTTTAGCCAAATATGAGAAATAAATTCAGTTATGGTTAACTACTGAATCTACCAGAAAATACAGAGCTCACATACAATGTGTTCTGTTTCCTCTTAGATGCCCCTCCATATTCAATTACTAATACTAGTAAATGTGGATGGCACGGGGGGAATACTCAGAGCCTTCAAGTTCTTTATCTTACTTTACCGTTTTATTTTTCCCTTTGGTTACTTTTAATTGTCTTTTGTTTTCTTCCCTTTTCATCTTCTGTGAGAGACATCTGCCATGTCTTTTTGTTGCAAGTGACACATCATGCAAACAGTAGTTTTCTTTAACCCCCCCCTGTGTTTAATGGCTTTCTTTTCAAGTGTCTGAAAATAATCTTATAAAACACATAAAACATTAAGTGCCTTCAGCCATATGACCCTGTGGCTCTCTATCTTCAATTGCTTTCATGATTAATATTTTCTTTAAAAAGGAAATTTTGGTATTACTCAGAAATTTCCTACCTTCACTTATTTTCATCTTCCTTGCTAACCCAAATATCAAGATGAAAGGACCATAAAATGAGATAGCAGTCCTCCTATATTATGGTCAGGGTGACAGAACTTCTGTATTTATATATATTTTTTATATATTTATACATAAACAATGTACAGACAATGTTTAAAAAAAAACTCAGGTTTATTGGTAAGTGGCATAAACACAGTAAAAAAAAAATCAAAGTAAAAAAATGAGAAAGGGATAGAAATAAATTAAAAATCATCTCAATGGCTTCTGACTCTTCAGAGCTGTGTCAGTCTTTTAACCAATAAATACAGATAATTCAACAGCATGCTCCAATAAAAGGTAAAGAGGCAAGGAATAATTGAACATAGGCTTCTGGTTACAGAAAGGTCAGCCTCTGGACATCTATGTTGCTAAGAAAATCAAGATACTTCTCTGTGATTCTGAATCTTTAGCTATGAGAAACATCAAGAGCAAGAGAACACCAAAAAGGAGGGCAAAATTGATTCCAAACTTATTGGTAAAACCTGTTGATCAGTTCTTGATAAAAAATAATGCAATCCATTGTAAGCATAAGTTGTAAAAAGTATTTTATAAGATATTTTTATTGAAGTATAATATACATATAGGCTACCCAGGTGGCACAGTGGTAAAGAATCTGCCTGCCAAGCAGGAGACACGGATTCAACCCCTGGGTGGGGAAGATCCCCTGGAGTAGGAAATGGGAACCCACTCTAGTACCTTGCTGGGAAATACCACGGACAGAGGAGTCTGGCAGGCTATAGTCTATGGGGTCACAAAAACTTGGACATGACTGAGTGACTGAGCACAATGTGAGCACAATACAAACACAGGAAAGTACACATATCTTAAGTGTTAGCTCAGTGAATCTACACAAACTAAACACATTTATATTATCATAACCTCCATGGAGAAAAAGAATATGACCAGCACCCTCAGAGCTTTCTCACACCCACTTCTGTGTACTAGCCCTTCCAAGGGTGATAACTGTACTAATTTTTAATACCACAGATTAGTTTAGCCTTGAAAGGAGTCTCCTATAAACAGAAGAATAATGCTGGTTTAGTTGTCTCCTTTTAGAAAACCAATAATTGAAAGACAGAGAGAATTTGGAAAAAAAGAAGTTGTAATGATGAAGTATGTTTTACAAAGCATAGTGCTGTAATACAATAAGTAAAAATATTGTCTCTACATCCAGAATGCCATAGTTCAAATCTCAGCTCTACCATATTTCATGTGTGTGATATGAGCATGTAACAATCTCTTTGTGTCTTACCCTTTATCATCTGTAAAACAAGGATGTACTACTACCTAATTTGTGATGATGCTGTAAAGATTTAAATGCATTAGGGGTAGAGTTTTTTTCTAAGATGTACTTAGATAGTTTCATGAATGGATAGCATCATGAATTTATGCCAAATTGTTTAACCCTAATAATCCATATTTTCTAAATTCTGCTTAGAACTTTCAGCTCTAAGTAACAGAAGTGGTCAATTTCAAAATATTAGTATGGGGATTAAATGAGTTAATAAGTATAACTGTGGTGCTGGAGAAGACTCTGAAGACTCCCTTGAACAGCAAGGAGATCAAACCAGTCAATCCTAAAGGAAATCAACCCTGAATATTCATTGAAAAGACTGATACTGAAGCTGAAGCTTCAATACTTTGGCCACTTGATGCAAAAAGACAACCCATTGGAAAAGACCCTGATGCTGGCAGACACTGAAGGCTGGAGGAAAAGGGGATGACAGAGGATGAGATGGTTGGATAGCACCACAGACTCAGTGGACATGAGTTTGAGCAAACTCCAGGAGCTAGTGAAGGAAAGCCTGGCATGCTGCAGCCCATGGGGTTGCAAAGAGTTGGATGCAACTGAACAAGTATAAGGTATCCAACACATTTCCTGGCATAGGAAATGTTCCATAAAACCTAATCACATTTCATATTTCCCCTCTTTGGTTAAATGGAATCACCTGGAAATAAAGTAGGACTCTCCTTTGAGGGTGTCAGGATCCTAGCAGGACTTGGATAACTTGAAGAGAGTTAATAAGGGACAATTTACAAAGATGAGGTCAGGGTAGAAAGAAATCACCAAAACAGGTACTAAAGAAGTGTAATTATCACTCCTGGACACAGGAATGAAGAGAAAGAGACTGGTTACTGAGTCCTGAACAGAGAGAGTAATGAGAGGGTCACCTGACAGGAGTTCTGCTATTTGGGTGATGAATGCAGCTATCCTGTGATAAATAAGTGCCCTGATATCTCTTTCCTCCCTTCCTCTGATCTCCTGTAAATGCTCCCAAGAGCCAAATCCAATTGGAAGCCAGAGGACAAGAAGTCTGCTGATATCATCCATAGAAATCAGCCCCCCAGGGAAGAAAAAGGCAGAGAGAGGACCTAGAAGAATAAACCAAAGACACATTCAACATTCCCCAGACAGGAGGAAAAGATTCCCTTGATCCATAGGATCACTGTCAAGGATGCCCATGTCAGAAAATAAGTGAAGGCCCCAGTGGTCCTCCTCAAATCGTCTATATTATTTCTATCTCTGGCAATGTTGTTTTAAAGACTCAAATGTATGACTGGAACACTCTCCTCTAATAGGGATATCAAAGTACTGGATTGTTTAGTGGGCTTTAATGGATGAAACTTAACATATATTATTCATTATTCCTCAGCATCAGATCCTTTTAAACTTCTATGTACTGAAATAGCACTAAAATCTGAGCTACAAAGATAATGTTTTAAAAAATTAAGTTATTCCTTGGAGTTATACAAGTGCTCAAGAGCTAAGTTAGATAATAGTTTTACACTCTCTCCAGGTATAAAATGTTATTTGGCAGTAACTCATTATAAAACATAATCACTAGGACTCAATGTGTATGTTATACTATCAAGTACACAAGAAGAGATTCAACCAGATTGCACATTAGAACTTAAAACAGCAGCCACAACAATAGTTAATGGAAATCAAGTCATTATCTGTAAATGTTCTATTATAAAAATAAAGTGTGCTTAACCAAGAGTCAGCAATCATTTGTTGTCTGATCAGGTCTATCTTTAATATGTTTTGTAATAAAATTGAATCCTTAACCGAGGCCTGTGTTTTCTCATCTGTAAATGAGATAGATCAGTACTAACTCAATCACCAGCTACGCTGGAAAAAAAAAAATAGTAAAATTATGCTATGCTATGCTAAGTCACTTCAGTCGTGTCCGACTCTGTGTGACCCCACAGACGGCAGCCCACCAGGCTCCCCCATCCCTGAGATTCTCCAGGCAAGAACACTGGAGTGGGTTGCCATTATAGGTAATCTTTATTTGTAGATATAATGTTAATATACTTCACAAATAGTTAAAATAATAGAAACCTTATAAACTATGATTGTAGTTAATTATGTTATATCATCTTTAAATATCACCTATAAATTTAGAATTCTGAAAGTGAAATTCAGTTTTTCTACTGAATCACAAAGATATAAGATGTAAGCTTGAGATAGCCAGTGAGGGAAATGGAGATTGGTTCTATTCTATGCCAGTAGAGGCTTTTGTAGCAGGAAAAAAAAAAAAATAGTACAGTATAAAGTTTGCAAGAAGAAGCCCTTCATTTCAAAGCATCTAAATAATACTCTGATTCTTCAAAAAGGAAAAAAAAGTACTGTGACACAGTGGGTACACTCACTAGAGAAATGTGAACTATTGGCTCTTAGCTTCAGGCAAAAGGCAGAGGGAGAAAGAACCATTCGAACTTGTTCAGATCCAGTAGAATGAGACTTTATGGTCAAAGGACATCTGAAGATGCCTTTAATAAATAAATGTAAACTTTATTTTTGAAATTAATATTCTTATAATTTCTCAAATACACTGCAGTACAATTGGGTGTGGACAATTATGTGACAAGACACAGCGTCTTCCTAATCATTTCCTGCCCCTACCTACTAGAAAGGCAGCCTTAGACTATTTATTCTCTCTTCTTCTATGCTTATGAAGTGAGTCTGCCAATAATCAGTATCAAATCAAGGGCACAGGAAACACACAGAATGGAAAAATGTCACATAGGATGGAATATTTGAATAAGAGCTTCTGTCCTCATTATACCTCTATTTCCTTCTGATAGGTTGACCCATATGAAACTTTAAATTCTGTACTCAAATAGGATCAAAATTTGGCAATTTCATATGATTCAATCTCATATATTTTGTATTGACATATGTAATAAACATTCAGTGCTTAGTTTATGTCAGCCACAATTGTCTGCCCTGTACATGGATTATTTTAATTAATTATTTTAACAATCAGTTCAAAGTATCCCCATTTTACAGATGACAAAACTGAGATATAGAGAACAAAGTGAATAAGTGGTAGATACGAATCCAAACCTAAATCAGGTGGTATAGTTTCAGATTTATTAACCATTCTTTGACCATAATGTAATTAAGGGTCAGTGCTATATAAGTTTTACTTGTGTACTTTAATGATGTCTTTCAATAAAGTAAGGATAATTTAACTAATTTATTATTTTTCTTTCCCCCTAGGTTTCTGAACATCAGATATAGGTATAGGACCTACAAGAAAAAGATGCTTCTAATTTTAGGTTGAATTAGTAATTAAAAGGTAATAACGATGATAATTCTACATATGTACACTAGAAAAATTCCACAATGTCTTACATTTCTATTGTTATATCACTCTCTTAGCAGGGATGCCTTGATAAATCCAGCAAATATTGTTCTAGAGATGAAAACAAATTTTTAATATGCAGAATTCACTCAAAGGTACATGGAGAATCACTTTTTAAATGTCATTAAATTAAAATACAAAAACAATTCCCCCACACTGAAAACTTCAGTTCAGTTCAGTCACTCAGTCGTGTCTGACTCTGCGACCCCATGGACTGCAGCACACCAGGCTTCCCTATCCATCACCAACTCCTGGAGCTTGCTCAAACTCATGTCCATAGAGTTGGTGATGCCATCCCACCATCTCGTCCTCTGTCGTCCCCATCTCCTCCCACCTTCAATCTTTCCCAGCATCAGGGTCTTTTCCAATGAGTCAGTTTTTCACATCAATCAGCTGGCCAAAGTATTACAGTTTCAGCTTCAGCATCAGTCCTTTCAATGAGTATTCAGGACTGATTTCCTTTAGGATGGACTGGTTTGATCTTCTTGTAGCCCAAGGGACTCTCAAGAGTCTTCTCCAACACCACAGTTGAGCATCAATTCTTGAGCGCTCAGCTTTCTTTATAGTCCAACTTTCACATCCATACATGACTACTGAAAAACCATAGCTTTGATTAGGCAGACTTTTTTGGCAAAGTAATGTCTCTGCTTTTTAATATGCTGTCTAGGTCGGGCATAGCTTTTCTTTCAAGGAGCAAGCGTCTTTTACTTTCATGGCTGCAGTCACCACTGCAGTGATTTTGGTGCCACTAAAAACCTAGAAGGCTATAAATCGACATAGAATGAATATAATTCTTAAAAGTGAAGAGGATTGAATAATAGTAAGTAGAAGGAACAGCATTACTCACGCTTTTAGTGCAGTGATTTCCTGAGAGATCCACCTAAACATGCCAATTACTTATTGAAAGTCTTCCATGTGAGATTCACACAGTTACATGTTAAAGAATATAACATCTGGGGTCAAAGAGGACTTTATTTAATTATAATTCTAACTTTACCCAATGGTGTGAATTTGGATAAATGATTTAGAAATTTGTTTATTTTCCTCTTGTGTCAAAGGAGGGAGAGTAGTTAAGTTAAACAACTAAATGTAACAGCTATTAGTCACCTACTTTTTATTGTGCCCAGTGCTGGGAATAATTGGGAAGATAGATGATAAAAAGATATTGCCATTGTTTTTGCTGCTTTAGTCACAGTATATGAAGGATGTATGCATTTAAACAAGTGTACATATAGCACCTATAAATAGTAGTGTTTTAAGAACAGTGCCAGCACAAACAAGAGAGATGTCACCTTCACTTGAGAGGCATAAGAGAAGCAGGAATCCTAGAAGTGAATTTACAACATTGAATACAAAATTAACAAGATGTGAAAAGAGGAAAAGAATATCAAGCAGAGCGACATTTCAGATGCTAAGGATCAGATAAACTACATTAAGCTATGATAAATCGGGTCATAGAACACAGGGTATATGTAGGGATGGTAGAGATGAGACTTGAGATATATGAGTCATCTCAGCAAAGGGGACTGACTTGGTCTGCCAACCTAAAGGAGATTGGGTAAATATCTAATGGTCATTTGTTTTCATTCTTTTGAACAAGGTATGCAATTTTGAAGTGATTAACATTTTTTTCACATTAATATATAGACTGATATTTTAAGATAGGTAATATTATTTAGGAAAGGCCAACATAGCCATTGTTCAGAGGTGAATTTTGGAGTCCTAATAATTCAGGAGAACTATTCTTGTGTGGAAATATTACTTGAAAAGGGAGTCATGTTGTTCAGGAGCAACTGCTTTAAATTATAAATATGAGCTCCTTAAAATTCTAAGCAGTTATCTACCTTTCCATTGGAACTTGTTCTTTGTTTTTTGTTTTTTGGGTTTTTTTTTTGCAAAAGTGGAGTTCACTATCCATGGTAGATTAACCACAGAACTGGGCCAACTATTTCATCCTTTCCTGAAACCATGTCCTTTGCAATGGGACTTTGCTCTTCTTCTCATGAGGAAGCGGTTTCTATCTCTGGAATCTGGGCTGGCCATTGCCTTTCTTTGTCCAACAGAATACAATGCAAGTGATGTTGTTCTACTTGCAAATGTCAGCCTCACAAAGGGTTGAACACTTTTGCTCTCTTGTTCCACAGTTCCCCCTTCATCATAAGAACACACCTCAGCCAGATAACTAGAAGATGATACATGTGAAGCAGAACCAAATTTTCCCAGTAGTCCCAGATATGGTACCTCAAACGCCAGACTGGCTGACAACCAGACATGTGGGAGAGCTTAGGCAAGATTAGCAAGGACACCTGTCAAACCACAGCTAGCTAGAGACACATGAATAATCCCAGCAGAGAACTGAAGAACTTCCTGGTTGAAGATCTGAAAGACTAATAAATACCTGTTGTTCTAACCTACTGAGTTTCAAGGTAGAGTGTTACACAGCAAAAGCTAACTGATAAATGTTAGCTGTAATATACACAACTGATAAATATTAGCAAGATGGTAGGAAGAGTGAAATCATGTTTAAAATCAAACCCCATACCTGTTGGAAACTCTCAGAGGGCTCAAACAAACCTTGTGTGCACCAGGACCCAGAGACCCCACAGAGACATTCCCCAAGGAAAAGACATGCAAAAAGGCAAAATGGTTGTCAGAGGAGGTGTTACAAATAGCTATGAATAGAAGAAGTGAAAAGCAAAGGAGAAAAGGAAAGATATACCAATTTGAATTCAGAGTTCCAAAGAATAGCAAGGAAAGATAAGAAAGCCTTCCTCAGCGATCAGTGCAAAGAAATAGAGGAAAACAATAGAATGAGAAAGCCTAGAGATCTCTTCAAGAAAATTAGAGAGACCAAGGGAACATTTCATGCAAAGATGGGCTCAATAAAGGACAGAAATGGTATGGCCCTAAGAGAAGCAGAAGATATTAAGAAGAGGTGGCAAGAATACACAGAAGATCTATACAAAAAAGGTCTTCATGACCCAGATAATCACGATGGTGTGATCACTCACCTAGAGCCATTCTGGTATGCGAAAGTCAAATGGATCTTAGGAATAATCACTAAGAACAAAGCTAGTGGAGGTGATGGAATTCCATATGAGCTATTTCAAATCCTAAAAGATGACACTGTGAAAGTGCTGCACTCAATATGCCAGCAAATTTGGAAAACTCAGCGGTGGCCACAGGACTGGAAAAGGTCAGTTTTCATTCCAATCCCAAAGAAAGGCAATGCCAAAGAATGCTCAAACTACTGCACAATTGCACGCATTTCACATGCTAATAAAGTAATGCTAAAATTCTCAAAGCCAGGCTTCAACAGAATGTGAACCGTGAACTTCCAGATGTTCAAGCTGGATTTAGAAAAGGCAGAGGAACCAGAGATCAAATTGCCAATATCCACTGGATCATCGAAAAAGCAAGAGAGTTCCAGAAAAATATCTACTTCTGCTTTATTGACTATGCCAAAGCCTTTGATTGTATGGAGCACAGTAAAATCTGGAAAATGCTTAAAGAGATGGGAATACCAGACCACCTGACCTGCCTCTTGAGAAACCTGTATGCAGGTCAGGAAGCAACAGTTAGAACTGGACATGGAACAACAGACTGGTTCCAAATAGGGAAAGGAGTATGTCAAGGATGTATACTGTCACCCTGCTTATTTAATTTATATGCAGAGTATGTCATGAGAAACACTGGGCTGGATGAAGCATAAACTGGAATCAAGACTGCCAGGAGAAATATCAATAACCTCAGATATGCAGATGACACCACCCTTATGGAAGAAAGTGAAGAAAAATTAAAAAGCCTCTTGTGGAAAGTGAAAGAGGAGTGAAAAAGTTGGCTTAAAGCTCAACATTTAGAAAATGAAGATCATGGCATCTGGTCCCATCACTTCATGGCAATAGATGGGGGAACAATGGAAACAGCGACAGACTTTATTTTCTTCAGCTCCAAAATCACTGCAGATGGTGACTGCAGCCATGAAATTAAAGATACTTGCTCCTTGGAAGAAAATTTATGACCAACCTAGGTCGCATATTAAAAAGTAGAGACATTACTTTGCCAACAGAGGTCCATCTTAGTCAAAGCTATGGTTTTTCCTGTGGTCATGTATGGATGTGAGAGTTGGACTGTGAAGAAAGCTGAGCACTGAAGAATTGATGTTTTTGAACTGTGGTGTTGGAGAAGACTCTAGAGAGTCCCTTGGACTGCAAGGAGATCTGACCAGTTCATCCTCAAGGAAATCAGTCCTGAATATTCATTGGAAGGACTGATATTGAAGCTGAAACTCCAATACTTTGGCCAGCTGATGTGAAGAACTGACTCATTGGAAAAGACCCTGATGCTGGGAAAGATTGAAGGCAGGAGGAGAAGGGGGCAACAGAGTATGAGATGGCTGGATGGCATCACCGACTCAATGGACATGAGTTTGAGTAAACTCGGCAAGTTGGCAACAGACAGGGAGGCCTGTGGTGCTGCAGTCCATGGGGTCCCAAAGAGTCGGACACGACTTAGACACTGAACTGAAATGTTCATATATGAATGTTTCTACACAAGAGGAAGAAATATGAAAAATTAAACTGTATTATAAAAATTGCTAAATTATTTATGAAAAATTTTAAAAAGCCCGTGGAATTTTTGCACAAAAGAACTCCAAGCTAGGAAACATTTCACTGGTGAAGTTGAAAATGAGCAAAAAGTCACTATCTGTGGAGATTTGACTTAATGAATTATCTGGAAAAGAGCACAATCAATATGCTCTATAGAGCTCCTTCAATTCCATCTTGCAAAAAAACAAAAGTTCAGCAAAGCCCTATTTAAAAAGAAATTCTCAGCTTCATGGAGCAAGTAAAAAATGTGTAAATCTTAAAAGATATTTAATGCTATCTTTAATAAAATATGTGTGTGTGTGTTTTTAAGTTCTGGGTTCATTATATGCTGTAAAAAAAAAAGGAAAAGATTCTATTTCTTGCTCAACATGCTCATTTGAAGTTCACTTGAATCTCATGAGAAGTTAAAAAAAGGAAAGGAACACTTTTTCATTCTTTTATTTTCTAGTTTTTTTACTCTGTTGTCACTTTAGATAAAAATTTCTGTTTGTCTTATTTTCTTCATTGTAAGTTCTAATTTATAGTGGTTTTTCATTCAGATGTTTTCAAAATAAAAATAGTGAATCTAAACAATTCTCTCTGAATTAAACTGTCACCTTTGCTTAGTGTTTCTAGAATAATGCATTTTTAAATAAATTAAGCTGAATAACAGCCAAAGGGAAGTAGTTAGGTTTGACACATTTTCCTCCCAAAGCTCATGAGCAAAATTTTAAGTTGTCTTGTAAATTAATTGGAAAATCTTAATAGGCAACTGTTTGTTTCAAAAATAGAAAAATAGTTTAATAGCTCTTTAAATAGAAGTTTTTACCAGGACTTTTCTACTATTGCATGACTTGACTGTAAAAGGTGCCTAATTTAATAATTCATTTGTATCAATACCAGACATTTGCTCATTATAAAATACTGCTTTTCAAAATGTTCTATTTTATGAACACAGCAACTGTCCAAAAACATTACTGAGCAAAAAGGAAAAAAATCTTGCCTTAAAAATATATTAATTGATTTTTTAATTTTGACTCACCTGGTTAAATGACCTTTCTTAGTTTCTTAAATTTAAATACTACTGGGAATGCATTAGCAATCTGTTACTGATCTTGGACTGTAAGATTTGAAATGGAGGTTTAAATACAAACTTCAAATCTAAAGTAGAAATAATAATTTTAATTGTTAGGTTTTTAAAATGGGTTCTTCTTTTAAAACGAATGAATGTACTTTATGAAAAAAAAGATACACATAATATTAAAAAGAAATAAAAGGCATAATCTCATCACAAAACTAGTGTCAACATGTTTAAATATTTTGCACAGTCTTTTATCTATTCATATGTAAGTACTTTTTTAAAATTTGAATTATCTTATATTTCTAGTTTTTCCTTTCTTGTCTTCTGCTTCTTCATCTTCCTCCTTCATTCCCTGTTCTCCTCCTTTATCAACCAAAGTAACATTTTTGAGTGTTTCTTAATTAAACCAAGATGCTTTAAGAATTTCATGAACAGTGTCAAACTTATTCTGATTGATATTAGAAGGAATTAGTGAGAAAGGTTTTGCTTCTACCTTTTTAGACATGAGGATATTTTAAGATTCAGCAGTCTTAAGTAGATTCACCAAGGTGTTTAAACTCAGATTTAAATCTATTTCCTCTAACTATGAAAGCTATGATGGTTTTTCCAGTAGTCATGTATGGATGTGAGAGTTGGACTATAAAGAAAGCTGAGCACCGAAGAATTGATAACTTTTGAACTGAGGTGTTGGAGAAGACTCTTGAGAGTCTCTTGGACTACAAGGATTTCAATCCTTTAGGAAATCAGTCCTGAATATTCATTGGAAGAACTGATGCTGAAGCTGAAGCTCCAATACTTTGGCCACCTGATGCAAAGAACTGACTCACTAGAAAAGACCCTGATTCTGGGAAAGATTGAAGACAGGAAGAGAAGGGGACAACAGAGGATGAGATGGTTGGGTGACATCACCTACTCGATGGACATAAGTTTGAGCAAGCTCCGGGAGTTGGTGATGGACAGGGAAGCCTGGTGTCGCAAAGATTCTGACACATCTTAGCAACTGAACTGACCTGATGAAGGCTATAGTTTCATACCTATTCACCCCACTTTCTTGTTTTCCATTTGTTGCTTTTATTGACCCTCCTATGATAAATGTTTCCATGTATAACTAAACAAAAATCTATAATAAATTCTTTTGAAAAAAAGAAGGCATCATGGTGAAGCCTCCATGTATATGCTATTAAAAACAGATTCTTTTATTGGCATCCTTGCAACCATGGCTCCATTAAAGACTCACAATCATGTTTATCTTATACTGTACTATCATTATCAAGACCAGAAGCTAAAAATGTGCCTCTGTCTAAGATGAAAAGATGACTCTTCAAATCTAGCCAATTTGGGAGTTTGCAAATCATAGTTGACACTCTTAGGTATTTATAATCATGTAGCACTGGGAATTACCCTGACTTCTTCATTTTATGGAATATACTGAGCATGGCATGATTGTTTTGAGAAAGATTTAGAGGTTAATGTATCAAAAGCTTATTCTTTGATATTTGTGTTCACCATCCTTTGATAATGCTGCCCATTTCTTATTTTATCTCTAATATAATTTTGTGGGCAATCCATGAGGAAATAGATCAACAGGAATTGATTCATTAAAGGATATGTGGAAAAAATGATACAAAATACTAAATATTATCTGTTTTGGTTCACGAAACAGGCATCATTTTTCATAATACTTCAATTACTACCAACAACCTTCAAATAAGCCAATCTTAACAGCTCCTTAGAGGCACTTAAAAATATACATGATCATTAAAATGGACTTTGCCTTCTTTAATATATTCTTTAGTGACTAAAATCAATTTGACCACAAATTAGTCTTTAAAACCCTACTGGGCTTAATACAGGGAGAATAGCCATGGCAAAGTGCTATAATCTTCTTATATTTTTATGCATGATATATCATGAATTGAAGAATAATAACAATTCTAAGATTTTAAGGATAAACACTTGTTTAACTGATACACAATAGATAACACACTTCAATATTAGTCAAAATGAGAAACAAAACAAAATGATGCAGAAAAATAATATCCACACTTTTACAAAACCTAATGGCACTAATAAATGGCACAGCTTGTCAACAGCTAACATATATCCCTGGGATGAAACTCATAACAGTATCCAGAATCACACAGAACAAAATTTCCAACTGTAACCAGAATCTGATCAATAAATTATATCCAGCCCCATTGTTTTTTGTTTATTTGCTCTTTGGTCAATGTGTTAAAGATTCTTCATACCATCCTATCATATTTTTCAAAATGTCTTTTCCTTGGTTCCCTGCTCTAAGCTTCAATTTTAGCTCTGAATAGAACCACCCTCCTTCAATCTGCTTTTTTTTTTTTTTTCAAGACTTTTCCCCAAACATTTATTCTTTTCTATGTTGGTCAATTTTTTCCTCTCACCCTCAGCTTCTAACTCTTTCCTCAGTGTCTTCTGAAACCTTAAAGGATTTTGAACAGTTGCCTATATGCCCTCAGCCTCACTTTCCCCACTGCAAGGTCATCTTAGAATTTAATCTTCAGTTTCATTTAACTGCTATCATAACAAGTTAAAGTCTTGCCTCCTTTTCCCCCTTGCAATAATTTAAATTTTGTGTGTCATCCAAATTCATATTTAGATTCAATATTAATGCTCAATGTGATGGTATAGGAGGAAGAGCCTTTGGGAGGTGCTTAAGTCATGAGGCTGGAACCCTCATAAATGAGATTAGTGCCCTTATGAAGGAGGTCCCACAGAGCTCTCTAACCCCTTCCACCAATTGAGGATGGAACAAGAAGACCTTCACCAGAATCTAATAATGTTGGCACCCTGATCTTGGACTTCCAGAAGTCTCCAGAATCATGAGGAAAAAAAATTGTGTTATGTATAAGTTACCTGGTCTCTAGTATTATTTATAGCATCCTGGAGAAACCAAGACATATCTCATATTTAAGATCATGTGGCAGATTAATATTCCGACATATTAGCTGGTGTTTTCACCCAACTCTTGGAATCTATATATGTGTACTTTCTCAGCTATAATCATTACCATGAAAATTCGAGAAAAAAAAAAAGACACCAAGGCTTAAATATTATGTTTCTATGTAACATCTGAAATCTATGGCAAAGATCAGAACTGTGCATTGCAAAATCCTTAGTATGTTGAGTACAGTGACCTACTATATATCCTATAAATAAAAGAGTTGGTAAAACTATATAGATGCAAGTCTGCCTCATCCCAAAGGAGACAGTTTAATAGCTGGAAAAATAATAGGATTGAAATGAATTATGTCGAATAAGACAGATAGCCTTTATTGTGGTCCATCATGCCATTTTTGCTCTGAGATCAAGTCCCAGAAACATAGATATGTTGGGGAGAATCCTAGATCTGAGAAGACCTGTGCCTGGCTTGTTAACATATACACTGGGAGATTGGGGACTCCTCCTTCTACACCCACCACTGGCCTCGTCAATAGCACCAGTGCAGTAGAAAAGGCAACTGCAATAGATGAGCTAGGTGTCAAAGCAGGTAAGACTGAAAGGATGCCCTGAGACACTTGAGGCAGCTCTAAATTGATATGAAAGGGACAAAGAAAAGGACACGATAGCTGAGGGTTTGACAGGACTTCAATCATCTCTGGTGATGATGTGGGCATAGAGGCCAACAACAGGCAAGAACAGACAGCATGAACTAACTGTATCAGCAGAAGAATCCAAGTAAGGATGAGTATGGACCTATGACCCCTGATAACTGGATGTGACATAAGCCCCTTTAAACTTAGAGGTTGATATGCTATCATGACTACCATGCTGTTGACCATAATAATATTTAATGTCTTTACTTCATAACTTTAAAAATAATATTTAATGTCTTCATAGCTTTTTGACCTGTTCAGTTCCAATGCTTTGATCCTCACTTTGTCTCCATACATGTGGCCAATTCATGCCTCCTCCAAAGTTCTAAAGTGTTAGTCGCTCTATCATGTCTGACTCTTTTGTGACCCCATGGACTGTAGCCCGCCAGACTCCTCTGTCCATGGGATTCTCCAGGCATTAGTCGCTCTGTCATGTCTGACTCTTTTGTGACCCCATGGACTGTAGCCCGCCAGACTCCTCTGTCCATGGGATTCTCCAGGCAAGAATACTGGAGTGGGTAGCCATTCACTTCTCCAGGGGATCTTTCTGACCCAGGGATTAAACCTGGGTCTCCCACATTGCAGGCAGATTCTTTACTGTCTGAGCTACCAGGGAAGCCCCAGGTCTCCTCCCTAATCCACCTTAAATTATTCTACCTCATGGATCACCAACAGGGAATTACTCCCTCTAATCAGACTCTACTATTCTTGAAACTTCTGTTCCCATTTTCAAATTCAACAAATATTTATTGAGCATCTACAGTATGATATCACATGAGGTTTGGGTGAACAGTGATTTAGTTTCTATATTTCTGGAGTTTATTGTCTCTCCAGGGAGAGGAATAAGGAAGAGTACACAAGTAAGTAAGCAAATGTAAGATTGCAGATTGCTGCTATTGCTAAGTTGCTTCAGTCGTGTCCGACTCTGTGCGACCCCATAGACGGCAGCCCACCAGGCCCTGCCGTCCCTGGGATTCTCCAGGCAAGAACACTGGAGTGGGTTGCCATTTCCTCCTCCAATGCATGAAAGTGAAAAGTGAAAGTGAAGTCGCTCAGTCGTGTTCGACTCTTAGCAACCCCATGGACTGCAGCCTACCAGGCTCCTCTGTCCATGGGATTTTCCAGGCAAGAGTACTGGAGTGGGGTGCCATTACAGATTAGAAGCCTTCAAATGCCAAGACAAACCTGAGTTATCAGAAAGAGAATTACAGGAACAAGCTACACAGATAAGAAGTTCTTTCTGAGAAGGTGACATTCAAGGTAAGATCTAAAAAAGGAGATAGGGCCAGAATCTTGAAGAAGGGAGGTGGAAAGAGAATTACAGATAGGGGAACAATGTGCACAAAGGGAAACAAAGAGAGCGATGCTAAATGAAGTTAGTAGCCAAAGAGGGAGAAGGGGTCAGCCGTGGTATGGATGTTATTCTAAACACAAGGGATATCGCTTATAGGTGGAATCGAAAAAATACAACAAACTGGTGAATAGAATAAAAATAAAACAGACTCACAGATATAGAGAGCAAACTAGTGGTTATCAGTGGGGATAGAGAAGGGGAAAGGGAAGAGGATTAAGAGGTACTAACTACTATGTATAAAATAAGCTATAAGGATATACTGTACAACACAGGGAATATAGTTAATATTTTATAGTAACTATAAATGAAGTATCACCTTGAAAAATTGCAAATCACTATATTTGCATATATAACTTATATATTATTGTATATCCACTATACTTCAATTTTAAAAATAAATAAAGGCAATGGAAAGGCTTTGATGGGTAGAGGACACATAAGATCTAATTGATATTCTCTCTCTGGTTGTTGCGAGAAGAGATGAAGGAGGGCAAGAGATAATGGGACCCACTCTTTTTTAGCTCAGCTTGCCTTAGTGGTAGTTATGACCTCATCATCAGCCCCATCTCTTGCCCTCCCTCAAGTGTCCACCGTACTTGCCTTATCAATTATTTGTCTTGGTTTCATCCAGTTTTCCATTCTTTTAGTTTCCTTTTCAAGTTCTGTGTCACTGCTGAAGTGCTCATATAACCCTGCCCTCTGAGCCCTCAGGACGCATGCCATTCCATTATGTACTCCTTTCTGCTTCCTTAAATTACACCGGAATGAGTACCTCTCCTTCCCTTAAAAACTGATCCCTATGTGAGCTCTTGAGATGACTGGCTATCAGTCTTTGAGTGATTTTGACTCAAAGACTGCCTCCACAGCTAGTGTCATTTATACTTTCTCCTCCTGAAAGATTTCTGGTTTCTGAACTCAGCTTTCAGTCCTCACAAAGGCATTAAACATATGTGTGAGTGAAGCTGTCTTGGACCCTCCAGACCAGTCATTCACTAGCTGAACACAAATAACTGATGTCAATGGACACCACATAGAGTAGATGAATCAATGGGCTAAACTCTGCCAAATTTCTAATCCACAAAATCTTGACACAAAATAATTGTTATTTTAAGCCATTAAATTTGAAGTATTTTATTACAGAGCAATGGAAAATCAGAAAAGTATTCTAAGATTCCTCTGGAATAAAGACATTGTCCTGAGTCCTCTTGATGGAGACCCTGCTATTTGCCTCTTTTCCATAGATTCTTCTCCTAGTTCCCCAACTGACTGTTTCCTATATTTGGCTTATTGGATTACCCTGTCTCCCAGCACTCAACATCCTCTTAAGTAAGTCAGTCTAAGCGTTAGTCACTCAGTCATGCCCGACTCTTTGGGACCCCATGGACTGCAGCCCACCAGGCTCCTCTGTCCATGAGATTTTCCAGGCAAGGATATTGGAGTGGGTTGTCATTTCCTTTTCCAGGGGATCAACCCAGGGATCAAAACTGGGTCTCCTGCACTGCAGGCAGATTCTTTACTGACTGAGCTACAGGGGAAGCCCCAACCACCTCTTAGCCATGCTTGAATTTCCCCAGGCCCCATTCTGCTCAGTTTGCTTTTCCTCCCTTTCCTCCAGCCTATACTGCTGAAATCTCAGGATGCTTTCAACCTGCTTATGAGAAACTCTGCTTGCATTGCAGGTTCCTGGGCTCTCTTCTCTTCTTTCTATAGGAGAGAAGTTTTTGGTTATCTCAGCCAGTTTATCTACTTCTAATCTCATTTTGAGATGATGCTGTGAAAGTGCTGCACTCAATATGCCAGCAAATTGGAAAACTCAGCAGTGGCCACAGGACTGGAAAAGGTCAGTTTCCATTCCAATCCCAAAGAAAGGCAATGCCAAAGAATGCTCAAACTACTGCACAATGGCACTCATCTCACACGCTAGTATAGTAATGCTCAAAATTCTCCAAGCCAGGCTTCAGCAGTACATAAACTGTGAAATTCCAGATGTTCAAGCTGGTTTTAGAAAAGGCAGAGGAACCAGAGATCAAATTGCCAACATCCACTGGATCATGGAAAAAGCAAGAGAGTTCCAGAAAAACATCTATTTCTGCTTTATCGACTATGCCAAAGCCTTTGACTGTGTGGATCACAATACACTGTGGAAAATTCTGAAAGAGATGGGAATACCAGACCACCTGTCCTGCCTCTTGAGAAACCTGTATGCAAGTCAGGAAGCAACAGTTAGAACTGGACATGGAACAACAGACTGGTTCCAAATAGGAAAAGGAGTATGTCAAGGCTGTATATTGTCACCCTGTTTATTTAACTTATAGGCAGAGTACATCATGAGAAATGCTGGGCTGGAAGAAGCACAAGCTGGAATCAAGATTGCCAGGAGAAATATCAATAACCTCAGATATGCAGATGACACCACCCTTATGGCAGAAAGTGAAGAGGAACTAAAAAGCCTCTTGATGAAAGTGAAAGTGGAGAGTGAAAAAGTTGGCTTAAAGCTCAACATTCAGAAAACGAAGATCATGCCATCTGGTCCCATCACTTCATGTCAAATAGATGGGGAAACAGTGGAAACAGTGTCAGACTTTATTTTGGGGGGCTCAAAAATCACTGCAGATGGTGACTGCAGCCATGAGATTAAAAGACGCTTATTCCTTGGAAGAAAAGTTGTGACCAAACTAGATAGCATATTCAAAAGCAGAGACATTACTTTGCCAATAAATGTCCATCTAGTCAAGGCTATGGTTTTTCCTGTGGTCATGTATGGATGTGAGAGTTGGACTGTGAAGAAGGCTGAGCACCGAAGAATTGATGCTTTTGAACTGTGGTGTTGGAGAAGACTCTTGAGAGGCCCTTGGACTGCAAGGAGATCCAACCAGTCCATTCTGAAGGAGATCAGCCCTGGGATTTCTTTGGAGGGAATGATGCTAAAGCTGAAACTCCAGTACTTTGGCCACCTCATACGAAGAGTTGACTCATTGGAAAAGACTCTAATGCTGGGAGGGATTGGGGGCAGGAGGAGAAGGGGATGACAGAGGATGTGATGGCTGGTTGGTATCACTGACTCAATGGACGTGAGTCTGGGTGAACTCTGGGAGTTGGTGATGGACAGGGAGGCCTGGCGTGCTACAATTCATGGGGTCGCAAAGAGTCGGACACGACTGAGCGACTGAACTGAACTGAACTGAATCTCATTTTAATTCAGTTCTAGGTCTAGATGTCAATACCAAAGAATGAGTGAATTAGATAAATAAATGGATGAATGCATAGGTTCCCTGGTGGTTTGATGGTAAAGAATCTGCCTGCAATGAGGGAGACCTGGATTCGATCCCTAGGTTGGAAAGACCCCATGGAGGAGGACATGGCAATCCACTCCAGTATTCTTGCCTGGTGAATCCCCATGAACCAAGGAACCTACAGTCCATGGGGTGTCAAAGAGTCAGACATGACTGAACAACTAAGCACACAGCACACACATGATTTATCACTCCACTGAAATTCCTTTAAAACTACTGAACACAATCAGAAAGCCAATGATTTTTTCTCAATCCTTAATTAATCTGTATTAATCACTTCCTTTGGTTAGTGGAATCACTAGCTTCTTGAAAAACCATGATCCTTTTTGCCATTGTGGAGACCACATACTCTTTATAATTTTCTGGTCCTTTCCTGAATACTCCTTTGTGGACTTCTCTTTATCTGCCCTTAATTTAAAGATAAACTCTCCTGAAGATTTGGTATTGGATTCCTTTTTTCTTTTAACTCTGTGCCATATGATTTTGCCATGTCATCGGTCAAAGAGCTTAAGCTCCACAGGGATGATTCCAAATTCATTAGCTTTCATTTTGGCACCTTGCCTGTGTTCCTGCTCAGTGCCACATCTGTCAAATTCACACACTGATCTCCCTCCTCAGATTTAGACTTGTGTTTGAGGAGATTGTTGGAAATCTGTTCTCGGATATCCCATCAACATATCAAATCTAAGTATATCCCACATACAGTCTATCACCTCTCCCTTATAAGCCTGCTCCTCATCCATATTTCCAGTCTTATCTAATGATACCATCATCCTCTATATTTTTCAGTCACAAAAAAATGTTTTATTTTTGACTCATTCTCTCACATCCTTGAACTGCATTAATCCTAAACCTTACTGACTCAAGTTTCAAAATGTTAAAAATTATAAACTCTAACATGGTCTTCCTACCTATAATTCTCAAACCTTAATTAGCACCCAATTCAGTCTATACAGTACAACCAGAGTCATATTTCTATATCCCCCTTGTAACTACTCCAACCACAGCTGCCTACTAGTTGATACTCTTTCTTACCCTGCTGCTGCGGCTGCTGCTAAGTCGCTTCAGTCGTGTCCGACTCTGTGCGACCCCATAAACAGCAGCCCACTAGGCTCCTCTGTCCCTGGGATTCTCCAGGCAAGAACACTGGAGTGGGTTGCCATTTCCTTCTCCAATGCATGAAAGTGAAAAGTGAAAGTGAAGTCGCTCAGACCCCATGGACTGCAGCCTACCAAGCTCCTCTGTCCATGGGAATTTCCAAGCAAGAGTACTGGAGTGGGGTGCCATTGCCTTCTCCATTCTTACCCTGCAGATACCATTTTTGTGCTCTATCTTTTGTCCTTCTTCTCCCCCAACCTCCTTTTGCCAAGGCTCTGTTTCAATTAATTATCTTTTGACACCCACTTGCCTTACCCTCCCTTCACCACCAACTCCAGAGAAAAATATTGCTCTTGCTTTCCTTCAGTCATTTTCTTGTGCCTTTGCCTTAGGAATGATCATGAAATGACCAATGTGTGTGTGGTGTGTGTGTGTGTGTGTGCATGCGTGTGTGGCTACTATATAATGAACTCATAGCTGGCAGAAATTGGTTTTTATTTTAATTTTTTACCCTCTACTACAGCTACCACTATATATGGCACTTAGTGAAAGCCCAATATACATTTGCTGAATTTGAAGCTGATAAACAGTTCATCAATTTTCAGCTACATTTATTTTTTTTGACTGAGTTGCACCATGAGGGAAACTAATTTGTACCAAATGGGACACATTTCAAGTACTTACACTATTGCTTTAATGTTTTCATTGAACACAGGCGTCTCTGAGTAGCCTCTAGGTACATTTAAACTTTAAAATAAAAGGTAGTTTTCGACAAAATGATTTACAATCAATAGCATTGCCAATTAAAATCCAATAATTAAGATACACACAAATGCCACAAAGCTTCAACTAAGAGAAATACAAGGGGATGCCAGCCGATAGCGGCAATATTTGGTGATCATAGCCTCCTTTTCCCTGCTAGCAATTGTTTCACTGCAGAATCAGAATTAGGAAACTCTTGAAGCCAGATGTAAGCAGAGAAATATTAAAACTACACTTAACTGAACTACACTTCCGACATGCCTGGTTTGGGAAATTCAAATGGATTAATGTCTGAATGAAAGGACCTCAAAATTTAAAAGAGCCTTTCCCTGACAGCCCTGTGGTTACCATTTAAAACTCATCAGCACATGTGATAAAATATCCCCTTTGGAAAACTATTTTGTCATGTAAAAATGTAAAATTAAGAAATATACTAACATTTGAACAAATAGCATTTTAATAGCATTATAATTCTGAATCTCTTCTGTTTACATTCGGATTTATTTTCTCTTTTAACTGTGGCTGTAGTATAATTGCAGATATTTTAAAATTAGTTATTCAGATAATAGCCTTGGCTCTTTTTGGGTCAACGCAATCTTGTGAAAGTTAACAGTTGGAAGGTCATAACAACGACAACAACAACAATACTGTGGGTGCTCCAGGTACATCCACTAGGATTCCATTAACATCTCTGTGTGCCCATCCCCTGGCTCTTGTGGGCTTCGCTTTTCCAAAATCTGCACCTGCATCTCTGGATGCCTCTCTTCAGGCTTTTAAAGTGCTTTGCCCAAAAGACCAGAGAACTGGCAGTATCCTGGTATTTATGTCACCTCAGGGTACCTTAAGCCAATGACTGAGTGGTAGAGGAATACAAAAGCCCAACTCCTCCGCTTCAAGTTGGAACAAACTCTGAAGGATGATTTAGATCCAGAGTACTCCTGTAGGATCAGCCTGAGGCTGGGACTTGGCCTGCAATTGCCCCTTGCATGACTTCTTGCCCATTCCTGACTTCTTCGCTTACTTATTTGTCATCCCTGGAAACATGTCCTTAATAAATCACTTGCACATAAATTCTCATCTCCAGATGACCTTCAGGAAAACCCAACCTGAAACAGGCATACTCCCAATTATAGTAGTAAGGGAATCAGATTTCTATTTGAAAATACTAGATGATGCAGTAGAATACACCAAAGAGTGAGGATGGGAAGCTACCAAGGCAACCAGATTCCCCATTCTGCTCTCACACTTACAAACAGTCCATTCCTGGAAGGAGCCTGCCATCCACTTCCCAATGTTTTGCTCCCACATGTACTATGATTTCCTTCTAGCCTCCTCGTTGACTTCAACTCTCCACAGTCATTTACTATTCTTTGTCTTGGTTAATACCTTGTGTGTATTACCTTAGGAAAGTGAAGAAGAGTATCTACTGGGGACAAAGATTTCTAAATCATGTTGCTTCTGTTTCTTCCCTAAGCAGGCTCAGCATTTCTTCATGGGTTACTATTCATATTCTGAATGGGATATTCTCGTGCAGGCTTGTACTTTACATGGTAGGATATTTACATATATACATGCATGAGCTATATATTTATTTACATACATACATGAGTTATGTGACATACCTCATTTCCCCTACAAGACATACATAGGAATTCCTCACAAGCAATCATTGTAACAACCCCCTCAAAATATGCCTACACATATTTCCAAATGTATTGCCCACCTCTCAACCACCTTTATGAACCAGGAAATAAGCAATAATGTTTTATCTCTTATCTATGATTTGAAGTTATTGGGTTGGCCAAAAAGTTCATTTGGGTTTTTTCCCCATAACATCTTACAAAATACACAAACTTTTTGGCCAATCCTTTTCAACTCATCTACTTCCTTCTCTGGCCTTGCTTTCCTCAACGATGATCAGTAATGGGGGCCATTCTGATATAGAAAGAACATCTGATTAGAGGACTAAAAACTCCCAAGATGACATTTTCCCATATGATATGTATAGAATTTATTTTATATGATTGGTGAAATGTGTTAAAAACAAATCATCACCTGCTCATAATTTAAATAAGATACTTAACGAGTGTGAGATAATTAAAGTATCTTGGGTTCAATTCAGTTAGATGGTGAGCTTAATAGTACATTTAGTACTACTATATGAAAAATGAGAAGTCAATCATTTAATAATAGAATTTAATTATTAGATTTCTTGCATTATGTATTTAATAATGTCATGTTTAAAAATTAAGTGAATCTTTAACTTCAACAAAATGTTAGGGTGCACAACTGTAGCTCTATGGAGATTTTCTATTAATATGATAATCCATTCAGATAATAAAATTCTAAAATAGTATTACAGCATATTATGGCTTTCCTGGAGCTGGATCACAAAACAAACATGAATAACTCTATTCACTACTTCAGGAAATCTCTATTAAAGTTGTGAGTTATTATACCAGTGGTTTGATTCAATTATAGAATTTTATTGATTTTTTAAATAATTGAATATCAAAAGTTAATTTTGACCTCTAATAGAAAAGGAAAAATGGTGGGACAGAGGCAGAGTATCTCTACAATATTTGTATTTTATATAAGCTCTTGAATCTATTCCTTGTTATGTTATCCATCTGTATCAAATCTCTTAATGCCTACATCTCTCAGTTATTCTCCCTATACCTCTTGTAGCCAGAGGGATAACTGAAAGCCTGCTACCTTTCTTGTGGTGAAAATCTTAAGAGCAAAGGGACATTCAGGTAGAAATAATATACATTAATGCCAGTGACTGTGACAACCTCATCATGGGCCTGGGGAAACTATGGTAGTAAAGAAAGAACACTGCAGAAGAAAGGGTGGCCATTTACACATGGGCACATGCCCTTCATCACAGGCTTGTATTTGTAATTCACTAGTTTAACTCTGAGCTCCCCAAACTCTGCTACCTCCCCTCCAAATTATTCTCTCTCTTTGTTTCTCATTTGAGATTTCTGTATAATAATCACCATTAATAATTTCCTTTGTGATACCAGCTAGTAACAACTGATAGGGATTCATTCAACAAATACTGACTGAATACCAGTTAAAGAACCTCTAACAAGGAAAGCTATGACAATCCTAGACAGTGTATTAAAAAGCGGAGACATCACTTTCCCGACAAAGTTCCATACGGTCAAAGCTGTGGTTTTTCAGTAGTCATGTACACACGTGAGATCATTAAGAAGGCTGAGCGCTGAAGAATTCATTTTTTTGAATCGTGATGTTGGAGAAGACTCTTGAGAGTCCCTTGGACTGTAAGGAGATCAAACCAGTCAATCCTAAAGGAAATCAACCCTGAATATTCATTGGAAGGACTGATGCTGAAGCTGAAGCTCCAATACTGTGGCCGTCTGATGCAAAGAGCCAACTCACTGGAAAAAAACCCTGATGCTGGGAAAGATTGAGGGCAGAAGAAGATGGGGCCAGCAGAAGATAAGATGATTATATAGCATGACTAACTCAATGAACATGAATTTGAGTAAACTCTGGGAGATAGTGGAGGACAGGAGAGCCTGGTGTGCTGCAGTCCGTGGGGATGCAAAAAGTTGAACATGACTTAGTGACTGAACAAGAATAACATATTTTAATTTGCTATATAATGATGTCATCAATATTTGACAGAAAATTATGATTTGATGAAGTGCAATGCTTTCAGTTTTGCTTTAATTTTTGGTAGGTTGATTCTGATATAAATGATCTTTTCCAGTTCAACTTGCTAGACAGGAGGTATGGTACTGAAAAAAAAATGCTTAACTAGTTCCTACTTTGATTTACTCTATCAAATGGGCATGTCATTTAATCATTTAACTCATAGAGGGCTTCATTTCCACATCTACAGAAAGACAGAAAGAATGTTAAGATGCTCTTGAACGTATCCCAACAGTCAAGGGATGCTGTTTAGGGATTTCCCTTCTCTCTTATTAACAGATACTAGCCGTCTAGGTTCCCTCCCCACCTGTATTCTCCCCATTCACAGTTTATTCCACATACTGCTACTACATTATCTTCCCAAGATGTAAAAAAGAAACCTGAAAATATGATTCTATTTTTTTAAAAAAACATATTCATCTCAACTGAGCAGCATATTGTCCACTGACATTCTATCCCCAATCCATCTTCTCTGCTTCCTCTTCAGTTGCTTGCCAAATCCCTTAAATCTACACTACCATCCTACTCAACTACTCACTGGTTTCTGACAACAACTGGTTCATGACTTCACACTATCCAACATTTTCTTGATCAGCCAGTAGGCTGGAAGCTCCAACAGGGCAAAAAACATATCCTTTTCAGCAGAGTATTTTAAGCATCTAACAGACTGTCTGCACAGAGCAGGTGTCTGACAAATGGTTGGAGAGACCTGGACTTTAATGCTCTGCATACCCATGTTGGCATGCACAATCCTTTTATTTTCAAGGCAAAGGCAATATAAATTCCACCTCTAGCTCATCCCCAGCCAAGCAAATGTGGTCTTTTCCTCCTTCTGTCTCCATAGCACATTGTACCAACCCCTGTGATAGTATATATTACATAGTGTTATAATTATTTTCTACAAATCTATTTTTCCCATTCAAATGTTATCTCCTTCAAATTCAAGAATGCTAGGTACATGGTAGAATTCCAGTCAAATTTGGTTGAGTTAAAAAGACAGATTCCTTTCACCTCTGAAATCTGATGGTCCTAAGTAATTATGTTTTAAAAAAAAAAAAAGCTAAAGATCTTAGAGTGAATTACTTACGAATACAAATTGGTATAACACTGAAATCATGAAGGGAATTGGCAAAATACATTAGAATAAGTACAGCTAGGAATGGTAGATGCCACTGTCAGTCTACTTTGAACTGTAAGAGCTAAAAGAGCCAATTAGATACCCTGAGCATTTACTAAAACACTTCTTCTTTGATGCTAGTTCTAAATAATACAATTGAAGCAAAAGAAATTTCAGCTCACTGGCTTTACCTTGGCTCTAGAATATTCTGAAGTTAACATTTCAAAGAGTTAAAGCATTCTGAACTGGGTTTTTGTTTTTGATGGTTTTATTCTTGTAGAGAGAACACAGCCACTATTTCTGAATTAATTTACAAATATTACATACTTAATATTAGGATAATACTACCTTTAAAAGAATTTGATATTCAATATTTATATAATTGCTTTTTTGAAAATAAATAAATATAATTTATCAGCACTAGAGAGGACACTTTTAGTACTTTCAGTTAAAAATGTCAAATATTTTATAGTGTCAGTTCTACAATGTTCAAATATTCATAGTAGGCAAAGATTATGACTTATTAGGTAATAATTCACATCTTTTAAAGGTACTTTCTCCAGAGGTTAGCAAAGTAATTTTGCAAAACATGAAGGAGTTTCAAGGACAATCATGCTTTAATGTAAATAGGAGATGTTTACATATTGCCTTATTTAAACTTTGGGTTCGTTCATTTTTTAATCCTTAAAATTCCATGAAAATACTTTAGTTACTATTAATTATTTAATAATTTATTCATGTCTTAATTACTTTCTTTTCCAAATTTCATGGAAATACTGGATCTGTGACGAGTGATTTTTTTTTTTTTCTCATGTTTGCCTTCACTCACCTGTTTGTAGTCTACCTTGTGATACGAGGCTCAGCACACAAGTGACATTTTCCATGGTGCTGGCTGACTCCCCATTTGGATCTGGCAGTAGGGAACTCTATAGGGAGACGGCAGGACTGGAAGACTAGGAAAGGACTTTCTCACCCTTATCTGCCTCCTGGGGACTTACTGTTCCTATTAGCAGTGCTCCGGACTTGCTTTTTCATGCCTACAGTAGCACTCGTTTTTAGTAACAGCTGTTGACTCCAGCTTGTTTTTTCTCTCCCAACACTTAAAGAATCAGCTTCATTGCACCCTTGCCATTGAAATACCAGCACAGACTGGCTGGCATAGGTCTGGGACTTGGTCCCACTAGGACCCCTTCTGCTATCTCAGAGATACCAGCACCAGGCAATCAGTAGCCTTTCCCTGGAGGTCTAAGTTCCAGCTCAGTAAAGTCCAGGTCCTCCAGGCTTCTAAGTTTTAGTCATTCTGATCCTTTTGTTTTGTTTTCTCATTGTCAGGAGTGATAGTTATTTTTGCAGTTGCCATCTATGTTCTCTTCTTACTCTTTCAGTTTTCTAATACTTAAATTACGATTCTTTATATTCAGTTCTCCTCTGTGAAAATAGCTGGAGTGGTTTCTGTCTGTTAATTGGACCCTGAATGACACACTATCCCAAACCCAAACTTGTGACCATCACAATGGAAGCAGAACACAGGTTTTGCTTGGTCGAGCACTAAGTAAGAAGGATTTCTCATATTCCTTCAAATACCATCTAACTTTATATTACCTTTCAATATCACTTTCTACTATTTTCAGAATATAAGTACATTAACGATTCTGTTATTAGCACAGGGAATGGCACCCCACTCCAGTACTCTTGTCTGGAAAATCTCATGGATGGAGGAGCCTGGCAGGCAGCAGTCCATGGGGTCACTAAGAGTCGGACACGACTGAGCGACTTCACTTTCACTTTTCACTTTCACGCATTGGAGAAGGAAATGGCAACCCACTCCAGTGTTCTTGCCTGGATAATCCCAGGGATGGGGGAGCCTGGTGGGCTGCCGTCTATGGGGTCGCACAGAGTCAGACATGACTGAAGCGACTTAGCAGCAGCAGCAGCAGCAGCAGTAGATAAGACTAGGTTGTATTAAATAGAATCAAACAAACATTGCTATCTCAACCATATACAGGTGAATGGGATCTTAGTTTTATAGCTATTTTTCAGAGTCAGCATGAATAGTAAAAATAAAATACAATAAAAATGAGCCTGGAAAATCCCTATACCATCCATATTATATACATGGTTAGATTTTAAATCCTGTACAGCCATCTCTTACACACTAAAGTTTAGGAATCACTGAGCTAAATTCAAAGAACGAAAAGCAAGTGTATGCAGCATTCTTAACATGCAAAGCTTCCTGCTTCTAAGGAAACCTCCAAAGTGTTTTGCTTACCTACAGGGTTTTCTGCATTATGTCTTAAAATTAAACTTATCCCATCATAATACTTTTAATAAACATACTTGTGGTAAAGACTAGACAGGATGATGGAATCTTAAAGTTAGCACATAAATTAACTGAGTTTCCTGCAATGTGAACCTATCCACACTCTCTCAGTAATACAAATTGAAAAACTGAAGGGATCTGGGCAAATCCAAGAGGATAATTTTGCTTAGAAAGTTGTTACTGCATTATATATGCCATGCTTGAAATTTGATGCCCCAAATCAATTTTAGTCAGTGAATGGCAATTTTATAGCTTATTTATTAAATTTATAATACACTGAAATCTGAATTTTCTATTACTATCACTTCTTATTTGGAAACTGGTAATTGCTTCTTTCTTGTGCATTTCTAAAGCATAATGCCAGATATTAACTGACATCGTTCCAATAATTTTTAGTTTAACTATGGAAATTTCCTTTTAAAAATCACCACTCTACAGTTAATATGCTACCAGATTTTCACAAATTAAATTTGTTGTTAGAAAATGGCCTCCATTGTATCTTCAATTGATCCTCTTAAAAAGTTATCCCTTTTCACAATATTTCTAATTTTACTTTTCTGTAGATGTTGTATAGAGGGACTTGAGAGAAATTCTACATATCTAATAAAGAAGGAAATAAAAGTAAGTATATAGCTTTTTGGTTGTCATTCAACCATATCTCTTGTCTTCATTCTTCCTTGATCATTATATACAAAGTTACTAAAACATGCTACCTCCACTATCCCCTACTCCAAGAACAGCCTTGACCCTAGACTAAAGGAATTTAAAATTCTCTACTCCTTTATGCTTATACGTTAAGGTCAAAGCCAAGATTGCTATTGGTCCAGCAGCCCATTGCTTAAACTAGACTCCTGCTCTCATCTTTGTGATCCAGCTTCACTCTTGGTTCTCCCATTTTTGAGACTGAGAACCTTGATGAACATCTTTAGAATTAAATTTCATCAAGAAGGCAGAGACACTGCACTGCTTTAATGCCAGTATTCTGTGGTTCTTTAGTGCCTGGCCACCTCTGTGGAGGTGGCTGATGGCACATTGAAATTAAATGGAGTGATCACAGTTTGGGCCTACAGAAATGAAATTGGGTGGGTGTGGAGGATCTAGTCTCAGACACATCTCTGCATCACTGAGAACTTGAACTTTCTTTGAACTATATCAGACCCAAGGACATTACTGGCCATATTCAAAACCACACCTGCCAGCTGCAACCTGTGGTCTCAAGGTCTCTTCTTATAACTATGCAACCACTTCAAGCTCCAACCAGTTGTCACTTAACAAGCACCCTCACTTCTTGCCAGCTCCAATTATAATCCTTGATAAACAACTCCTGTAACTAACTGTTACCTTGAGATTTTTGCTTTTATAAGCCTGCTCCATTTTGTAGGTTGGGGCAACACAATTCAAGTGCTTCCTGCATCTGTGTCTCCTAGGTTACAGTCCTACTAAACCCAGAATAAACACCTTTTTATTTCAATCAGGTCTCCGTTTCTCAAGTTTTGGTAAATATGATCAGCAGAGGTTGTCTGAATGACTGAAAGGATGAATGAAATTCAGCTTGATACTTTAATTGTAGCCACTGCATCTGTTCTACAGCCCTTTGTTGCCTCATAAGTGGCTTTCAAAGTCTAGAATAAAACCCTGAATTCAATGCCCATTATTACCTGCTACTGGAAACCCTGGCATAGAGTACTATGGCTAGTTTGATCCTTATTTCACCCATGATTTTGTGTTTCCTTACTTGCTGAAGGCTGTACATAGCCTCCTGACTTTCTGCTTCAGCAAGTACTCACCTGCCCAGATTTCTTCCTTCTCTTGGAGTCTTCCCCAATCTGCACTTCTATCCTCTGGGTCCTGACCATCCCTTTGTCTTCCATACCCTGACTATATCAATTCTTACAGAAGAAACTTGGCGGTTAGGAAGGAAAGACAGCGTTGTATTCTTGGTGATGCATGCATGGAAGGAGAGATAGGCCTAGGACAAGGTATGAGAGTCTTCAGTTCACTTCAGTTCAGTTGCTCAGTCATGTCTGACTCTTTGCGATCCCATGGACTACAGCACGCCAGGCTTCCCTGTCCATTACCAACTCCCAGAGCTTACTCAAACTCATGTCCATTGAGTCGATGCCATCCAACCATCTCATCCTCTGTTATCCCCTTCTCCTCCCATCCTCAGTCTTTCCCAGAATCAGGGTCTTTTCAAAGGAGTCAGTTCTTCGCATCAGGTGGCCAAAGTATTGGAGTTTGAGATTCAGCATCAGTCCTTCCAATGAACATTTCAGGACTGATTCTTGATTCAGGACAAATCAGGGGCACACAGGGGAGTGACTTAGTTAAAGAGACTTTTTAGTGGCTCAACCTGATAAGAAGCAGAACCCTGTGGTGCTCCCAGGCACAAAAGCCTTTCTATGAAGGCCCCCCTACCCTGCTTCTTGATTACAGGAAATAGGCTTCCTTCAGCCTCCAGCCTCCAGGACCTTCCCTGCATTCCAGGGAGCAGGTTCAAACAGATGCTAATTAGGGAAGGGAAGGGATGTGGAGACAGTGGAAGAACAGTTAAGAAACAATAGTGCAGCCTTTGGGGCAGGGTCCAGGTTCCCCCTCAAGGGATACTCAGAACAGTATCTTTTAGGCTGTTAAGCAGATACTAAAAGCTCCACCAGGTAGGAGAAGTTAACAGTATGCTGCCCATAAGCACAAAGACCCCCCAGACCTAGACCCCAGACCCTTTGAAACCAGAAGATTGATGATGCAGACTCCCACACACCTCACAATCAACCAATCAGAAGAATGGATGAGCTGATCATGCCCTCTTTGAATCATTACTACAAAACTCTTCATTACCCTCTCCAGGTCTGGACACACAGTTTTTGAGGGCAGGAGCCCACTGTGGCCCCCTTTGCCTGGCAAAGCAATAAAGCTATTCTTTCTACTTTACGCAATACTATCTCCAAGATTTAATTCAGCATTGGGGTATAGAGGCCAGATTTGGCTTCAGACCTGTGCAGATGCACCATCCAGGGAACGCAACAGACCCAGTGGCTATTCTAGAAATATTAAATCTGGTAATTTCCAAAGAGGTAGACAGAAGACAGGAGAGAGATGTCAAGGGACAATTGAGTGGCAGGAAAACATATATAATCCATTAATCAATTTAATAACTAATAAATTGAATAATTAAAGCTACATCAGCAGCTACCTCTACTGAGTTCTTCCTATATGCCGGAAATCTTTACATTATCCTGTTTACAATTTACCAAACAAAATTCATGAAAACAATGATACTTGTCAGCATTCATTTTAAAGAGAAAAGATCCAAAGGAATATTTCAGTAATTTGTTCAAAGTCCTAAAACTGACAGACAATGCTGCCAGAATTTGAACATGGCTTCCCAGGTGGCTCGATGGTGAAGAATCTGCCTGCAATGCAGGAGACGCGGGCTGGATCCTTGGGTCAGAATGATCCCATGATCCCCTGGAGAAGAGAATGGCAACCAACTCCATTATTTTTGCCTGGGAAATCCCATGGAAAAAAGGAGCTTGGTGGGCTATAGTCCATGGGGTCGCAAAAGAGTCAGGCACGACTGAGCGACTAAAACAACAAACAACATGCGGTACCAGAGCTTGATCAAAGACCTCCTAAGCTACATTCCACTCTAACAACTGCAAACTCCACCAAAATACCTTGAAACCCATATTTTATATACTTTTTCTTCTCAGTCTACCACTATGGAATACACTGGCTTTAAACTTGCAATAAAACCTCATTATTTTAAGTGACTCACCACCTCAAAAATGCAAGTGCAGGAAAGTGTGAAAATGATCATTAAACTCACCAAACAGGGATAATGTATCTATCACTATCAGCTTTGCATCTTTTCAGGAGGTTGATTAACTTTATCTCCAACTGACTGGCAAGGACAAATTCTTTGTTGCCCTTAAATCTCAGGCTGTCCTTTAGTTGTGTAGAACATATTTAACTGTATCTATACACATGCTTGAGCAACCCTTGTGTTTTGGAAAGTCATAAGCTGAAGGTTAAGGAGTACGCTCTTGTGACTTGATTTGTAGGGATCCTAGCACAGTGCCACTCATATGCATTCATTACTAAATATTATTTGTTGATAATGACGCTAATCTGCTCAGAGTCATGAGGCCATAAAAAGGGAATATCTTCTATGGGTTAAGATGTGCTATTCTCATTAACTGAACAAACTAGAATGAATTTAATCACAGCAGTCAAGGGAAGCTACTGCATCATTCCAAGACAAATTAGAGATATTGCACCCCTGTGGTGTAACCTTTGATTTCGATTAGAGGTTTCAGGCTGCTTCCCATGGCTGGATGCAAAATATTCAGACTACTAAAGAGGATGGAAGGTAACTTTATGACTTTGTATTTTGGAACTGCACCACTGACAACCACAAAGCCTCAGGCTTTTAGGAGAAACTAGAAAAACCAACAGTCAATGATTATTATTTTCATAAAAATTAAACTCCCCAATTGCATATAAAGAATATATACAAATTGCATTCTCATATGATTCAGTAGATAAATTTCTGTTGTTACCAAAACTTATGCAAACAAAATTAAGATAAAACAATTAGACTGCTTTTTAAAATGTATACAAATGACAAAAGTATTCATTAAAAACTTAAAAATTTGGTTAAATGAAAGGAATCAAGGGAAATGGAAAAGTATTGAGGTTCCTCTATTCAGGACATGTAAAACAAAAACATAGTCCTGTCTTTCTGATGCATCACAAAAAATACTGAAATAAAAATTGAAGGTTTAGAAAAAATGTTTCTAATATTTCTTAGGAAACTTTAAATATCTATGCAGTATCCATAATTGTTTCCCTGGAGGAAAACAAATTTCATTCCAGGTAGTATATAACCTCCTGTTCTCTCAGAATCTAGACTCCAAGAATATATTGTTTGCAATAAAACTCAAATTTTTATTGTATATGTCTTAGTTTGCAATCAAATTGAATGTAATTCAGTAGAAAATTAATGTAAAAAATTAACATAGAAAAACACACAAAAGGATGTATGTCTATATATAGATAGCTCATATTATTGATAAATATTTCATTTTTATGTGTATATAAAATATATATTACGTATATATGCAACACACATAAACTATGAATTTAAACAAAACAGGAGATTTCCTGGAATATTAAAACATTTTCGGGGATTTCCCTGGTAGTCCAGTGATTAAGACCCTACTCCCAGTGCAAAAGACCCAGGTTTGATCCCTGGTTAGGGAACTAGATCCAACATAATGAAACTGAAAGTCTTCATGCTGCAACCAAAAGATTCTACATGCCTCAAGGAAAGATCAAAGATTCTGCATGCTGCAACTAAGAACTGATGCAGGCAAATATATGAAAGTGAAGGTGATAGTCACTTAGTCATGCCTAATTCTATGAGACCCCATGGACTGTAGCCTGCCAAGCTCCTCTGTCCATGGGACTATCCAGGCAAGAATACTGGAGTGGGTTGCCATTCCTTTCTCCAGGGGATCTTCTTGACCCAGGGATCAGATCGCAGCATCAGATTTTTTACATATATATATAGACATTTTCTTATCATTATGTGTATTAGCTCGTGATGTCAGCATTAGCTTCAATATTTTTAAAACATGATAAGACTGTTATGATCTTCCAATTCTACTATGTCTAAAGCAAAATTTTGGCTATGCAAAGTAGTATATAAGACAGAGGTATTTATGCACACTAAATTTTATGTGCCAAATTATGTTGGGGGGAAGTGTAAATTTGGGCTTCCCTAGTGGCTCAGCAGTAAAGAATCTGCCTGCCAAGGCAGGAGATGCAGAAGTGGGTTCATCCTTGGGTTGGGAAGATCCCCTGGAGGAGGGCATGACAACCCACTCCAGTATTCTTGCCTAGAGAATCCCATGGACAGAGGGGCCTGGCAGGCTACAGTCCATAGGGTCGCAAAAAGTCAGACATGACTGAAGCAACTAAGCATGCACACATCCAAAGTGTAAACTGGTAAAACAATTTTGCTAAGTATTTACATGATACATATGAGGAGCCTTTAAAAAAGTTAATTCCTTTGATCTAATAATATCAAGAACTGTAAGCTCTCCAAAAGAAAGAAAAAAAAAATGGTCAGTTGAGTTACTTAAGATGGTAAAGACATAAAAATAATCTAAATGTTTAACCTTAGTGGAATTTTTTGGAAACCATGGCACATCCATATAATGGGATATTATGTAACCATTTAGAATGAGTCTATAATAACATAAAAGTACATGCATGACAGTAAATAAAATGGATAAGAAGTTACAAATATACTGTTATCCAGTAACATAAACAAATATGAAAATAGAGAAAAACCTAAGTTCAGCAGGCTCCTCTGTCCATGGGATTCTCCAGGCAAGAATACTGGAGTGGGTTACCATTTCCTTCTCCAGGAGATCTTCCTGACCCAGGGATCAAACCCCGGTCTCCTGCATTGGAGGCAGATGCTTTAACCTCTGAGCCACCAGGGAAGCCAGATAGAAACATACCTGATCAAATATTTCAAAATAGCAATGAGAGCTTTCCTTGGGAAGTAAGAATATGTATGGGTGAGGTAGTGCTAGTGGTAAAAAACCCACATGCCAATGCAGGAGACATAAAAGAAACAGGTGTGATCCGTGGCTGGGTTGGGAAGATCCCCCTGGAGGAGAGCATGGCAGCCCACTCCAGTGTTCTTGCCTGGAGAATCCCATGGACAGAGGAGCCTAGCGGGCTACAGTCCATGCGGTTGCACAGAGTGGGACATGACTGAAGAGACTTCACACGCATGCAAGGATATTCTTGTACTTCCTCCAGAACAATTTTGGATTATAAAAATGTCTTACTTTTATTACTTAAAAGTTTATCAAATATAAACCACCCAACTACCAAAAAATATATATATAATATAAAGTTTAAGAATCCTGGTTGTTTATTGCCTTTCCCTGCGTTCATTTAAGTTCTGGTTAAATATTAATGGCCCTACTCCTACACATTTTTATATGTAGGTTACACTTTCTCATCCAATGGGTATTGAAAAATAACCAGATGAAAATAGTTGGACAGGTAAGAAATCAAAATGTTGGTGGAGAAATTAATCACTTCACGTTTAAGATGAGAAGGGCTTCCCTGATACCTCAATTGGTAAAGAATCCACCTGCAATGCAGTAGACCCAGGTTCAATTCCTGGGTCGAGAAGATCCACTGGAGAAGGGATAGGCTACCCTCTCCAGTATTCTTGGGCTTTCCTTGTGGCTCAGCTGGTAAAGAATCCACCTGCAATGCAGGAGACCTGGCTTCCATCCCTGGGTTGGGGAGATCCCCTGGAGAAAAGAAAGGCTACCCACTCGAGTATTCAGCCTAGAGAATTCCATGGACTATACAGTCCATGGGGGTCCCAAAGAGCTGGACACGACTGAATGACTTACACTTTCACTTTACAATGAGAAATATATACGACCTCAAAAATTTCAAGTATTGAACTTTTACATTTTCCCCCAAATTCATGTAAACATGATTGGACACTGAAGAAAGTGATCAGTGTCACAGACTGTTATTTTTCACATATGGTTATTAGCCTTCTTTTCCATCTTCTCATTAAACCCACACATTTAACTGCTATATCCATCCCCATATAACCCTTTTAGCTACAAATGTAGGAATGCATTCCTCAAATTATCACCAAATGCAAATTTTGTATCTAATTTAAAAATCAATAATATTAAATCAATTGTAGCATGTAGGTGCTTACTAGTATATCTAAAATACCTTAAGTATCATAATGTTTAATGTAATTACAAAATTACTTTGTTTTGTGGCACCTTACAAGGACTTAAAACCTTACCTAAGTGCCTATATTTAGATGAAAAACTCAAAATAACAAAATAAAGGAAAATACCCCTTTCTGGAAACATAGATATGTTGGCATTGCATGCGTATGCTTACATTCACCTCTTTTGATAACTTACCTAGACCAAAATATTAATAAAGTGCCTGACAAGTCAACAAGCTGTATAGCTACAAATAACTTTCCAAGAATCTTTTTTAAATTAAATTATTTATTTTAATTGGAGGCTAATTACTTGACAATACTGTAGTGGTTTTTGCCATACATTCACATGAGTCAGCCATGGATGTACCTGTGTCCCCCATCCTGAACCCCCCTCTACCTCCCTCCCCACCCCATCCCTCTGGGTTGTCCCAGTACATTTGCTTTGAGTGCCCTCTTTCATGCATCAGATTTGGGGTGGTCATCTATTTCACATATGGTAATATACATGTTTCAATGCTATTCTCTCAAACCATCCCACCCTCACCTTCTCCCACAGAGTCCAAAAGTCTGTTCTTTATATCTGTGTCTCTTTTGCTACCTCACATATAGGGTTATCGTGCCTATCTTTCTAAATTCCATATATATGCATTAGTATACTGTACTGGTGTTTTTCTTTCTGGCTTACTTCACTCTGTATAATAGGCTCCAGTTTCATCCACCTCATTAGAACTGATTCAAATGTGTTCTTTTTAATAGCTGAGTAATATTCCACTGTGTATATGCCCCACAGCTTTCTTATCCATTCATCTGCTGATGGACATCTAGGTTGCTTCCATGTCCTGGCTATTGTAAACAGTTCTGTGATGGACATTGGGGTACACGTGTCTCTTTCCCTTCTGGTTTCCTCAGTGTGTATGCCCAGCAGTGGAATTGGTGGGTCATATGGCAGTTCTATTTCCAGTTTTTTAAGGAATCTCCACACTGTTCTCCATAGTGGCTGTACTAGTTTGCATTCCCACCAACAATGTAAGAGGGTTCCCTTTTCTCTGCACCCTCTCCAGCAATTATCGTTTGTAGACTTTTTGATAACAGCCATTCTGACCGGTGTGAGATGGTTCCTTATTGTAGTTTTGATTTGCATTTCTCTGATAATGAGTGATGTTGAGCATCTTTTCATGTGTTTGTTAGCCATTTGTATGTCTTCTTTGGAGAAATATCTGTTTAGTTCTTTGGCCCATTTTTTGGTTGGGTCATTTATTTTTCTGGTATTGAGCTGTATGAGCTGCTTGTATATTTTTGAGATTAATTATTTGTCAGTTGCTTCATTTGATACTATTTTCTCCCATTCTGAAGGCTGTCTTTTCACCTTGCTTGTAGTTTCCTTCATTGTGCAAAAACTTTTAAGTTTAATTAGGTCTCATTTGTTTATTTTTGCTTTTATTTACATTACTCTGGGAGGTGGATCATAGAGGATCCTGCTGTGATTTACGTCAGAGGCTGTTTTACCTATGTTTTCCTCTAGGACTTTTATAGTTTCTGGTCTTACATTTAGATCTTTAATCCATTTTGAGTTTATTTTTGTGTATGGTGTTAGAAAGTGCTCTAGTTTCCTTCTTTTAGAGGTGGTTGACGAGTTTTTCCAGCACCACTTGTTAAAGTGATTGTCTTTTCTCCATTGCATATTCTTGCCTTCTTCATCAAAGATAAGGTGTCCATAGGTGTGTGGATTTATCTCTTGGCCTTCTATTTTGTTCCACTGATCTATATTTCTGTCTTTGTGCCAGTACCATACTTTCTGGGATCCTGAACAGTTGACATCTGCCAGGAGGGTCGCAGCCTGAGATCAGCTCCCCAGAGGAGATGCACGTCCCACCTGGGACAGTGTGTTCACCAAGCACCTGGTCACCTGAGCTGCTCAGACCTGGGAAGGGCACAAAACTCACGGCCAACTGAGTCTGTGCCCTTGAAGAGTACCTAAGAACCTGAACCTGAGTGGCTTAGACCAAGCTCCAAGAATCTTTTGAAATTTTACATTAAAAACCTCACTCGCTGTCACACTCTTGGTGGAAAATTTCAATGCTGGACAATAACCCAAGGAAAATAGAATGAGAAGTCTTAGGTACTTTCTGTTTACTTTGAATATGTCTTTGGAATATCGGAAGTATTTTAATTTGATTTGTTGCTTAATCTAGCACCTACATTCTCCCAGTGATTTCTAAGATCAGGGAAAAATACATTCTACACATTACTATTCAATTACTGTCTACATTTAAAGTTATTTTTAAAAATTTTAACCTTTTTCATGTTATCCCAGAATCTTTTCTGTTTGTTTCTATTTGGCTAATTGTGGAAATAAAAATGCTAAATGAAGTAAAAATAATTTTAACCTTCCAGTTACTTGGGAGAATTTTTTGTGTGTGTGAAAATCATCGTTTTTAAGGAAACACCAAAAGTCTCTCTCTCATTTGCCCTTCCCCTCTCCCCCCAACCTTGATGTTTCCTGTCCTTTTACAATGAATAGCAAGTGCAAAAACAGAACATTTTCTTAACATAAGAGAGCATGACAATATAGTTAGGCTAGACATTAACCAACCAGCATTTCAATTTCATTCTGAACACAAAGTGTTTTCAGATGGATCCCTTGGGCTCCTGAAAATAAGTCAACTCTTAATTTCTGTATGGTGAGACAACATTTTGAGATGCTAGCCAACATTTTTCCCTAAAATATTTTTTTGTTACACAAACTCTGTCCCACTTCTCTTAAAGAGACAAAAGGGAGGGTATCTCATGCTTATAATGTTACAGAAACAGTCAATATACTGATTTTTGATTTTTCAAAATCTAAGCCCAGGCATTGAAAATATATTTGTAGAATAAAGTAAAGCATCTAGGCCATTTTCCCCTAGACTGTTATTTTTCACATGTGGTTATTAGCCTTCTTTCCCATCTTCTCACTGAGCTAACACATTTAACTGCTTTATTCATCTCTGAGTCTAGATAACATTTTTCTGGACTGGATAGAGAAGGTAAGATGAAAGAGAAGCAAGAATGTTAGACAAGAGTATGTTCCTGAAAGAAACAGTGGAAGAAACATAAGCACCACCCTCCCGCTCACCACTCCCACCCCTACCAGATATATTTAGGGAAATCCAAGTGCAGAAGTAACTGGCTCTTACTCCCTAGTGCAGCCCACCAGGAATGTGATAGGGCTCCAAAATTATTCCAAACCTAGGACTGAAGTATGTGATATGTACTTGAGCAGATGGGCATGAGACAGCCACCTAGCACCAATGACCTTCAGCAGGACAGAGGGTGCAGTAGAATAATTTCCCACATGCCTCCAGAGAACACTGTGCTCAATGGGTTTTTGGAGCACCCAGAAGGACAAGGTAGCAGCCACATGTTTTTTTGTCTGTACAAAGATACAAAAAAATTGTACAGCTTGGCAACAAGCAACAAGGTCTCTATGGGACCAACGTGTGTGGGGATCAGGTAACCCACATCCACCTCCAAATCTTGACACTTTATCAGTCCCCCTCCAAAAACTTTAGATGAAACCCCAAAGTGGAGCATGTCGATCCTTAACTGGCTGATTAAATGTGTGAAATCTGACAGAAAAGAGGCTTAGTACATAAAGTAAGTTCAGATACAGAAAAATGCAATTACTGAGATTCATTGTCACTGCATGTAGGGGCTTATCTGGGGATTTCTAAGACTCATACAAGCAACTGAACCACAACGCAAACCAGTAACAAAGCACGTACAAGAATTAGAACCAATTGATGTTGAGACAAAGGTCTGTGACTCTGAAAAAGAAACAGCAAGGAGACATGAAGGGGACGCTCAGAAGTCACAGCGAATTTCTGAAATAATCGTCCACTGGGATGAGACTGTTGAAAAATCCTACAGTGAGCTTTAAATGTCCTGGGGAGTTTCATAGATTCTGGCAAAGGAGAAGAAAACAGTGAACTCCTTGTAAGATTTTGGAGACTAACTTAACCTCGGACTGGGAGTTCCTAAAAGGAAAAGAAGCTTTTCTAGATGTGCTATAAACATATCTACATTGTTAATTTTGTTTTATACAGTCAATTACCATCTTAAAATTATAACAAAATAATTATTTAATATTTATGTAAATATAAATGAGTACATACATATTGGGTCTGCCAAAAAAGTTATTTCAGGTTTTTCTGTAACATCTTATGGAAAAACCCAAACAAATTTGTTTGCCAATCCAATATATACATACACACATACACAATAGGACAAAGTTTTTCCAGAGCAGGAAGGGCAAGTCCACTGGCAGCAGGTACAGATATGAAGGTAGGAGAACCCGTTATATGGGAAAAGCAGAAAACTAAGCTCTTCTGAAGGGCTTCCCAGGTGGTGCTAGTGGTAAAGAATCTACCTGCAATGCAGGAGACCTGGGTTCAGTTCCTAGGTTGAAGATCCCCTGGAGGAGGAAATGGCAACCCAGTATTCTCCAGTATTCTTGCCTGGAGAATGCCATGGACAGGAGTCTGGCTGGCTACAGCCCATAGGATCGCAAAGAGTCAGACATGACTGAAGCAACTTAGTATGCACATATGCAAGCAGTTCTGAATGTGGCTCCTGGGGCATATGTGAAAGACTGTGTCTTGGAGGAATTTTCTAGGTATTTTCAACCCAACTCCAGGAGAAACACTTTTCAAAGGCAATTGCTGAGGGGGGAGGGTGGGAAGCCAACACCTTTCTTTGGCTTTAATAGTAAGAAGGCCAAAGTCTCAAATGCTTTGGGAAATCCAAATAGACAGAGAATGTTTTTCATAACTGGACCTGTGTCATCTACTGCAGTAGCCAGCTATAGCTATTGACTGGTAAGTGATCATTTGAGATGTGGCTAGTGTTCTTGCCTGGAGAATCCCAGGGACGGGGGAGCCTAATGGGCTGCCGTCTATGGGGTCGTACAGAGTCGGACACGACTGAAGCGACTTAGCAGCAGTAGCAGCAGTGTGACTGAGGAAGTGAAATTTTAATTCTGCTTAATTTTGCTTTGTTTTTATTTTACTTTAAAACTGAAGCAGTGTCAATTATTTTCCCATTAAACATAACATCATTCATTTAACAGGATAGCACTTCACTTTAACCCATGAAAGATGGGCATCTGAATTCAGATGTGCCATGAGTATCAAAAATCCACCAAAATTTTAAGACTGTACATTCTTATTAAGGGTGTAAAATGTCTTACTAGTATTTTTATATTCATTGCACAGAAATAATAACAGTTTAGTTATATTAGTGTCTAACTCTTTGCAACCCCATGGACTGTAGCCCGCCAGGCTCCACTGTCCATGGGATTTCCCAGCTAAGAATACTGGAGTGGATTACCTTTCCAGTAACCCAGGAAAGATCTCCAAGAGATCTTCCTAATCCAGAGATCAAATCCAGGTCTCCTGCGTTGCAGGTAGATTCTTTACCGTCTGAGCCACCAGGGAAACCCTTAGATATATTAAGATGAATTAATTATTAAATTAGTTTACCTTATTTATTTTTACTTCTTTTAAAAGTAACTTTCCAATAGTTACTTTTAAAAGAAGTAAAAATAAATAAGGTAAACTAATTTAATAATTAACTCATCTTAATATATCTAAGGGTTTTTACACATCTAGCTCTCCTTCCATTTCTATCAGATAGTGCTGGAGTACAGCTCCAAAACATAGCAAGAAAGCAGACTTACATTTCCTCCACATCTGAGTTTTGAGATGAATATTTATTCCTGCTGCTTACACACTAGTATGCATATCTAGCACATAAATAATGAAAACCAGAGACTTTCTTCTCATCAAACACCTCAAATATATAACAGGCAAAGATGACAGAAAGAGATTAGAAAAGAGAGATAAATGGATTATACCAATTAAGCTAGAGTAAAAAGATTAAAATCATGAAGATTTAAACCTATATCTTCTGGGAACTTCCCTGGTGGTCCAGTGGTTAAGAGTCTGCCTTCCAATAAGGGGACATGGGTTTGATCCCTTGTCCAGGAAGATTCCACAAGCTGCAGAACAACTAAGCACATGTGCACAAGTACTGAGCCTGAGCTCTGGAGCCAGGGAGCTGCAACTGCTGAGCCTGCCCATGCTAAAGCCCAGGAGCCTCAATTACTTGAGCCAGTGTGCATGCACTGTAGAGCCAGTGCTCCACAAGCCCACACACCACAGCAAAAGAAGCCCCTGTGCACCCCGATTAAGACCCAGCACAACCAAATAAATAAATAAAATTAAACTAAACTTTAAAAATTGTTTACATTGAAAAATAAATCTACATCTTCTGCTAACAGCAAGATTCAAAGGACATTTTAAAAGTGATACAGATGTAACAAATTTTTGTTCTCTTTACTAGTAAAGAGAATTATAAGGGAAAACAGTAAGGCTAGTAAGACAATCTAAGAAAGTGATCTAGAGTAGGAATGAGACAAACAGACTTCTTCCTCTGACTCCAGCACTTACATTCACAACTTTTACAGTCTCCCTGCATCACTGGTCTCTTCTCAGTAAATTGGAACTAAACCTAGTGGTCTCACCAGGCTGTTAAGATAAAATGCATGTGAAAAGAGCTTCCGATCTCTAAGTCACAATGTGATGTAACCATCAGCATTTTACCATTAATGAAGGTCTGTAGATAATAGAAAACACTAACAATTCAGAGCTGGCCAGCATAAAGCTGCTATAGCTGCCAACATAGTTTGATTTGGGGTTCCTCAAGTCTCACTTCGGAGAAGGCAATGGCACCCCACTCCAGTACTCTTGCCTGGAAAATCCCATGGATGGAGGAGCCTGATGGGCTACAGTCCATGGGGTCACTAAGAGTCGGACACAGCTGAGCGACTTTACTTTCATTTTTCATTTTCATGCATTGGAGAAGGAAATGGCAACCCACTGCAGTACTCTTGCCTGGAGAATCCCAGGGACGGGGGAGCCTGGTGGGCTGCCGTCTATGGGGTCGCACAGAGTCGGACACGACTGAAGCAACTTAGCAGCAGCAGCAAGTCTCACTTCTCCAGACTAGTAGCTGGATTTCCTCTCCTCAGACCTGAAATCTTTCCATCCCTTGAACTGGATCCTACTTAGGGGGATACAGCCTGCATATGCCCATGGTCAACAGAGCCACGTGACACAGAAATGCAAGCCACAGAGCCTGAATTCATCAGGTATTAAATGTGCTAGTTTACAACTTGGAAAACATGAAGCATGAGTCTTCAAGCAATTTACTGCACAGCAGGGAGCTTCTCGAGTGGGGCACTCACAGAACACACAGATGTAAATTTCATCCACAGCTTGTACCTGACCTGAACTATGGCTACTACTCAGCACCTCATGCTCTGATCCAGTTTCTAGATTTCCATCATCCTCTACAACTCACCAAACTCTTACGTCACTCAAAAACTTCCCTGGAATACTGGCAACAGTACTGCACATTAACATCACTTAGGGAGCTTTTAAAAAAGTGTACCAACAGGAGCCAAATACACATAGAACAAGGTGTTTCCAAACTCCAACAGGTGATGCTAACTGCAACCAAGGTTGAAAAGGACTAGATTAGATCATTGCTTGCTGTGAACACATTGTAGAAATGTTCAGTTTAGAAATCCAGTTTCTATGCCCCCTTCCTTTGGTAACATTATACAAAACATAATTGGGGAACACACTCTGCTCCTACACTCTGTGTTTATTGGTGCTGCTTCCAGATTCCTTGTAGATCATCAGTACATCCCATTCCCCTGGACACAAAGAGTGTTTAAGCATGCACATCAAAACCTAAAAACCATCTTAAAGGCATGGAAAGACTTAGGAACTTAATTCTCCCATATGTGATGGTGACTGGTTGCCTTTAGCGAACACTTTCTCTTGGGAAGTTTATATTAGAGTGAAAATCACCTATCCCTAGGGAGTAGGGATAACTGTAGAACCAGAGACTGAAAGTAGCTCATTCTTAAGAATGGTGCAAGAGGGAACCCTCCTACACTGTTGATGGGAATGTAAACTGGTATAGTCACTAAAGGGAACAGTATTGAGGTTCTTCAAAAAACTACAGACAGAATAACCTTATGACCCAGAAATCCCACTCCTGGGCATATACCTGGAGAAAGCCATAATTCAAAAAGATACATGCATCCCAATGGTCATTGCAGCACTATTTACAATAGCCAGGACAGGGAAGAAATCTAAATGTCTATCCACAGAGAAATGGATAAAGAAGATATGGTACATATAAACAATGGAATATTACTCAGCCATAAAAAGGAATGAAATTGGGTCATTTGCAGAGACACAGATGGACCTAGAGATGGTGATACAGAGTGAAGTAAGTCATAAAGAGAAAAACAAATATCAGATAATATTATTTATATGTGGAATCTAGGAAAATGGTACAGATGAACTTACTGGTAAAGCAGAAACAGATACAGATATAGAGAACAAACATATGAATGCCAAAGGGGGATGGGGGTGGGATGAATGGGGAGATTGGGATTTACATATATACACTATTATAAAATAGATAGTATAAAATAGATATTAATAACTAATGAGAACCTACTGTATAGCACAGATAACTCTACTCAGTGTTCTGTGGTGACCTAAATGGGAAAGGAATTCAAAAAAGAGGGGATATATGTATGCATACAACTGATTCACTTCTGCTGCACAGCAGAAGCTATTGTAAAGCAATTATATTTCTATAAAATTAATTTTAGAAAGCCATTACAAATAAATAAATTTTAAAAAGAAGAATGGTGCAGCAGTACCTAAAATGGTAGACCAACTGGTGCACTGTGTCTACTTCAAGGGTCTAATTATTCATGAAATCAGACTCTGATTGCAGTTCTCTGAAGTGACATTGCAGTCTCCTTGATGTCTGATTATTCAGCTGCTAAGACAGTTTCCTGACCTTCCTTCTATCCCTATGCATCCTTTAAACAGACTGACTTTGTCTCTGTTCCACGTAACATAAAAAGACTATATTTAGATCCACATTACACCACAGTTCTGAGCTGTGTCCTCTCGGATATGCTTGTTACCATTAGTTCTTGTCCCCAGTTCCCTTCTCTACAGAATTAGGAGAATAATATCACCTACGCCCAATGTCTGTGGCTGTGAACATACGCCCCATGTCTTATGTCTATGGATGCAAGTAAATTATCTTATATGGTAGGTACACTTTTGATCATGATAGTGATCATCTTCCTCCTCAGTCATCTTTATCATTATTGAGGGCCTTAAAAAGTCTTTAGAGATAATTAAACTTATTGTGGCACACAGGGTTATCAAGCCAAATAGTGAGTTGTGGACACCCTACTTTTTTTTTTCTTCAGCCCTTATCATGATTAAGTTGGAAAAATGAAACATGTTTTAGATTTTTTCCATGTCCACTAAAAAGCAGCATATGCATTAAAACTAAATTTCATCACAAATGAGTAGAATGTGCGTTACTGTTCTAATCTAAGCCTAGAGTTGGGAACTTCATGGTTGATCAAGTCAAGACTTGTGAAAGATAGTTGTTTGAGAGCATTCTGGGGGGCAACAGTCATTCAGATATTTCCGCTCCAATGGTATAGTCCCCAAAAGTCAAACAGGCAGGATCCAGGTGGGTATAAGGCAATAAAATAAACAATGGGGGTTCCAGGTCATAGTAAGAATATTCCAAGTGGATATTTAAAGGCAGAACTGGAAAGATTCCTATGGAACTACCAAGAGTACTGAGATGGCTTGGGATGTGTGTGTGTGTGTACACACACACATATATATATATAGCATGAATATATGGGATATATATGAGATGTGTGTATATATATATGGGGTGTGTGTGTGTGTGTATATATGGTGTGTGCATATATATGTGGTATAAATAAGCAATACTGTTACTCTTGTCTTCTTATAACTCTTAAAATTATCCATAAGATGAAGTAGAGGCTAAAGGAAGGGATTATCCAGTTCACTGGGAACTAGTAACACTATTTTTTCCAAGGTTGAAAAGAATGATAATGGCTGTAATGACTTATAAGAAAATTAAATCTAACAGCACAGCCTCCAAGAAGAAACCATGATACAGGGTTTATGTACACAGCTGTGCTATCAAAAGAATTAGATGAGCTGTGCCCTGATGCTTTCCTCTGAAGAGTTCAAAAAATATGTGGAGAACACCCTACTTCTTCATATAACCCTGAGCAACCTGCTCAAATCCATTTAATTGGTATGCTGCAATCATACCCCTCCTGATTACACCCCTAGGGTATAATAGGAGACAGGTTTCATGTTAGCACCTTTCATCATACAGGAAGTAAACTGCTTTATGGATAAAAATAGCTCGGCATACACTCACTATTGACACCAACCACCCCTGGTGACTTCAGGGCTCATCAGCAATGCACAACTGTTTTAAAATAAAGCCAAGAGTCGCATATATAATTGAAACTGCAGGGATAATGAGAAGGAAACAGCAAGAGGCCACGTTGCTTTGAGGGCTAAGCTATAGATTAGAAAAAATCAGGTCCCTAAAAGAAACCCTATTGAAGGGGTTTAGGGACAGAGCTATTTATAAAGCAGTGATAAGAGAACAATGGTGTCACATCACATAACACTCCAGTAACTAAGATAATTCACTTGACTGCAAGACTAATGAAACACAGGGTGTGAAATGGAGAGCTATTTTTCAAGGTTATTCAAGTTAAAGTTTCAAGCAACTGAACATCTCCCATTTTCCAATGGGAGATAACCCTTAGTTTTCATGGCATTTGTGTCTTCGCCATGTTGAATGCGTTAGCAGAACGTGGATTTTAAACAGCTGTAAGCGAAAATATTTGTTAGATTCAAGAACATTCTTGTGGACAGAACCGAAATTGCTGTATGATGAAAAGTTAAACATGTGGGCAACTACAACAGCAAAGATTCAGGATAAAATGTTTATAGCTTTACTTTTGAGGGCTTTTACATTGAGGAAGTCTGTTTTTCATCTTCTCCGATGATACTTTAAAATGAGCCTTCAAGGACCTAAATAACAGTGATTACAAAAGCAAATTGTTTTTACACTAACGACTAGGCATTTTATGTGTTTTTATTTTGCATATTAAATATGCCCTTAAATATTAATAGCTCTTGTGCTTCAGTTCACTTGTTAGAAGTTCATAACAAGGCTTTGATTAAACTCTAGTTTTTGAGGAAATTTCTTAAGTTGATGTAAAAAGTACTGAGGGTAACTATAATTTTATTCTTTTTAGAAATATATCTTAGAAATAAGCATAAAATAGAAGATCAAAAAAAAAAGCATAGAGGAAGGAGAAGGGAGAAAGTCAGGGGAAATAATGGGAGGTGAGGGGAAGCAAGAAGTGAAGAGAAAAACAGTTATTTTCATTATTATCAGATAAAATGAAGCTTAGGTAAGATAAAACCAATGACATCACAAAGTCTTTCACAAGAAAACATAACTTTAGGTTGGAGGTTTCTAATTTTGGGAATCTTTAATATTTGGATATCACAACTATCCTTTTAATGTTTATCTGATTTATCAGCTTTCAAGTAATAACTACCAGTTAATATCCTCTAGCAACTTGCCACTGGAATATAATTCAAGTGAAAGAGGTGGATATACCCAAAGGCTTAGCTGGGTTTTGTCTCCATTTTTCCTATTTTCAAGTCCAAAACAAGTCATTTTTTCTTTCTTCTCTGCAATCAATATAAAATATGTGTCCATAATATTAAGGAGGACATGACTGTGTTTCTTAGTAGGCTTAGTTCCATGAAATGGTAGGCAAGCATTTTTTTCTCATTAGTCTTCTCCTCTGAATTTTTCTCTACTTTAAGCCGTAAATGAAAGTGCAGTGAGCCCCTCACAGTATTCTTCTTTCAAAATAAAAGAGCTGTAACACAATAAAGCATATCCATGTTAAATATAATCACAAATCTCACATGTAGAGCTGTCATTTTGTTTAAGGGATTTTTTCATAAGCCAGGAATGAAATTGCTTTGACAAATAGTTGTTGTGTATTTATGCCTTGCTCTAAATTTAAGCTTCCACGTGGACTTAAAAAAATTAATTTGTGTTAAGAACCTTGTTTTCACAAGATGTTTGTTTTGCTACAGAGATATGCTCTTTTCCTTTACTGGCATCCACAAGAATAAAGAAAGGTAATGCACTGGAGTTTGAGAAGTCAGACCATACTTCTGGCCTATTTGAGGATGTTCTGTGGCTCTGTGTATCATGTCGCCCCGCAGCAAGTCACTTCCTCTGTCTCTAATATCAAAAACAAAACAGGGACTTCCTAGGTGGTCCAGTGGCTAAGATTCTTCCCTCTCAATTTAGGGGGTCCAGGTTTGATCCCTGGTCAGGGAACTAGATCCCACATGCTGCAACTAAGATCTGGCACAGCCAAATAATAAATAATAAAAATAAATATTTAAAAAATGACATAATGAAAGTCACTGAGCTTTTTCAGAGCCCAAAATACATTTTGTAGGGCTTGCACAGAATTTTTAAATGGAGAGGACCTCTTTTGAATTAATCACCAAATAAGTGGTAATTACCTACTATGTGCTAGGCACTGTTCTGGGGGCTTGGGATTCATTTGTCAATAGACAAAATGGAAAAAAACAAAACACAACAAAACCTTATGAGGCAAATACAAACATTTATTACACTAGAAGATATCACATGAAAATCCAGACTCTTGAAAAATGGAATATCTGGCAAAAATAGCTCTAAATTCTGCCATGGCCACCACCGAATCGAAGAGTAGTCACCGATTTTGGACTAGCCACGGACATTCCATTTGCCAGCATTTCTGTCTAATTCACATGCTATCCAAATGCATTTTGATCCACATGGTTTACTCATTTCCATTACCTCTCAGGTGCATGCATGGATTTTAGTTTTGGACTTGTGATAAGCCCTGCATTATTTTATTGTATTTGTTTCATTTCATTTTAGGTTCTTTTTTTGTTTGTTTACTCTATATAATATCAAATAAAAGGTTTATACTCAATTCTAAAGAAGAATGCTCTGGATTCTTAAACTGGCTCTGGCATAAATAAGCTGAGTAAACTTGAACAAGTCAAACTCGTGTGACTCAGTTACATCACAAATAAGAGTTTTAACTTATCAATGAATTTGAAATTGAATTCTTAGACATCCCATGTTTCATTTGAACAGCTCTAATTATCTTTGGATCTTTCTTAAGGTAGATTTTGTTTAAAGGGAGTTTATTGCAAAGAAAAAAATTGGAAACCATTAGGACATATGCTCTCTATGAGCCCCTTACAATCTTAAGCTTATGTGATTTAACATGATACAAATGCAAACTGTTTTCTTTTTTAACCTTTAATGTATAAATGTCATGCTCCCTCAAGTTGCTTAAAATTCCTTAAGTTGGGATAATGACTTATAGATTGTCCTTCTATAGGATCTAATTAAGTGTGTAATAAACTAAAAATCAGAGAAGGCAATGGCACCCCACTCCAGTACTCTTGCCTGGAAAATCCCATGGATGGAGGAGCCTAGAATGCTGCAGTCCATGGGGTCTCTGAGGATCGGACACGACTGAGCGACTTCACTTTCACTTTTCACTTTCATGAATTGGAGAAGGAAATGGCAACCCACTCCAGTGTTCTTGCCTGGAGAATCCCATGGACAGGGAAGCCTGGTGGGCTGCCATCTATGGGGTCACACAGAGTTGGACACGACTGAAGTGACTTAGTATATAGTATATAAACTAAAAATATTCACTGAAGATAGTAGACATCTGGCAAAACTATATAGGCAAGAACAGAAACAGTAAACTCAGGATGAATGTGTGGAGCAGGAAATGGGAGTGTATTGAGGAAAGGTTTCATTGGTAATATTTTGTTTCTTAAGCAAAGTGAACACAAGGAATAGTTTGAATCATTAGTGTCCTAGATATAAATTTTATATATACCTATATTATGAATGAAAAAAGAACTTTATATCTATCATTCCTTTGATGTAAGCCCACATTTCTGGCCAAAATCTCTCACAAGAAGAAATTAAAAGCAACCCAAAATGGAGATATTTTACTAAAATTGTCAGGTGGTGTTTAAATTATAAATAACATTTTAATTTAAAATATTTTTTAATTTATTGACTATCAATTCTTCCAATAAGCCCAAAAAGTGAAAATGCTTATTGTGTGCATGCTAAGTCGCTTCAGTTGTGTCCCACTCTTTGTGACCTCAGGGACTGTAGCCCGCCAGGATCCTCTGTCTGTGGGACTCTCCCAGCAAGAATACTGGAGTGGATTGCCATGCTCTCCTCCAGAGGATCTTCCTGACCCAGGGATCCAACGTGCATCTCTTTTGTCTCCTGCATTGGCAGGCAGGGTTTTTACCACTAGTGCCACCTGGGAAGCCCCATGCTTATTGTATACAGATATATAAAATGGAAAGTCCTCAGTACCTGCTCTTCAATAAGACCAAATGATTAAAATATGCTTTTTATTTAAAAAAATCTAAAGTATAAAGTAATGATGCATTTTGAAAAAAATCAAGCTATAGTTTATAATTTTATGAAATAATATTTTTTACTATATAATTTAATATAATTAAGTCAGAATTCGGAGAAGGCAGTGGCACGCCACTCCAGTACTCTTGCCTGGAAAATCCCATGGGCAGAGGAACCTGGTAGGCTGCAGTCCATGGGGTCACGAAGAGTCGGACATGACTGAGCGACTTCGCTTTCACTTTTATGCATTGGAGAAGGAAATGGCAACCCACTCCAGTGTTCTTGCCTGGAGAATCCCAGGGACGGGGGAGCCGGGTGGGCTGCCGCCTATGGGGTCGCACAGAGTCGGACACGACTGAAGTGACTTAGCAGCAAGTCAGAATTAAATACTATTAATGCTTTATGTTTTAAACTGATAGGAAAAATGCATATTCTAAAAATATAATAAATGGTATTAAACATTTTTATCAAATATCAGGAGATAATCCCTCTCACTGCTACAATTGTTTGTTAAAGGAAAAATAATTTTAATGCAAATCAGTGTATAGTTTGAAGAGGTGACTTGTCTTCCTTAAAAATGTTTAAAGTTTTAAATGATCAGCACTAAATTTTGAAAAAAAATATATTATCTTCAAATGTATCACTTCTTGAATTACAAGCTCTGCCAGGCTGCTTAGAAGTCTTAAAAGATATTATTAACTACAATTTGGAAGTTTAGCCACTGTTTTGAAATACTAACTTAAACCTTACTTTTGAAACTATCTAATGAGAAATTGCCTAACTTTGAGACAATGTTCATCAAAAATCCATATTCCACATCATATCAGATCAGATCAGTCGCTCAGTCGTGTCCGACTCTTTGCGACCCCATGAATCACAGCACGCCAGGCCTCCCTGTCCATCACCAACTCCCGGAGTTCACCCAGACTCACGTCCATCGAGTCAGTGATGCCATCCAGCCATCTCATCCTCTGTCGTCCCCTTCTCCTCCTGCCCCCAATCCCTCCCAGCATCAGAGTCTTTTCCAATGAGTCAACTCTTCGCATGAGGTGGCCAAAGTACTGGAGTTTCAGCTTTAGCATCATTCCTTCCAAAGAAATCCCAGGGCTGATCTCCTTCAGAATGTGTTAAATATCAGCATTATGAGTAGCTATTTCAAAAGCTGGTTTCTTACATACCTTGTGCCACTGAAAATGTTTTCCATAAAGATTAACTTACTGATGACATTAGAGGAAATGCTAAAATCACAATCATATAGAAAAATAAGCTTAGAGATCAGTATAGAGGGCCTGAACATGGATACAGGAAAGGGGTCAGGCATAGATGATGATTTGTTAAGGTATTTATAATATCCTCACATCTACTTTTATCTACTTTATATTTTACTAATAAATATAAGCAGCTATTCAACTTGTGTCCTCATAAAAAAGGATAAGTATGCCCTTTAGTATAAAATTATAACATATGAACATTTTGTTTATAAACACATATGTTACTGCATTTTGAACAATCTTTGTAACAATTTTTATCACAATACATTAAGTAAGACTTTACAAGAAAATAATATATATCATACAAATTATAAAAATATAATAGCAAAATTTAAAAAACATAACCATAATAAATTCCTCCTTATCAGGCTTTATACACACACACAGATATTAATATTTTCTTTGCTAACTTACACTAAATTTGCATATCTTGCTAATGCTTGAATAGAGATAAATGAAAATTTTACAGAAAGTGTTTATATAGTTCTAGCAGAAAGTAAGGTACATTAAAGAAAAAAATAACCATGAGATTTTTAGAAAGAGACCAAATTTTAATATACTGAGTGCTATTTCGATTGAACTCAGCAAGAATGTACCACATACAATGTCCTTGGCAGTGATAATCAAACATAAGTATTCTCAAAATCAGAAATGGGCAGTACACATTTCTCTATATATAAATGGCCAGACATATTGCTCTACCCCTGTCCTTGGAGAATCCTAAAGTACTAGTCTGAATTGTTATAAAGCATGCAGCTCAAAGTAACTCATCAAATGACCTTACAGACCAAATAATAAGTCATCCGTAATATGCCCAAGAGAGGGAAATAAAAGCTTTCCTTTCTTGGGAGCAAAACACTGGAATGGAAGAAAAATATGATTTTTGAAGAAAAAGAAACAGACACTTTCAGTCCTAAGAGAAACATTCCAAGAAGCAGCATATAATGGAGAAAGAGAGGGAAAAATAGTAAAGCATAACTAACGTAAGAAAACAACTTTAAATGAAAGATTGTATAGTCTTAATAAATCAGAGAAATAGCCTAAATAAAAAACAAGGCAAGACAAGATAACTAAAGAAATCCCATTTATTTGGAGCAATTAAAAGGGTTAAATGAAAAAAAAATGTAACTTAGAGCAGATTACCTTTTTAAAATAAGAGCATTCATAGCGACATCTAGACCAAAGCAAAATTTATCTGATGAAATTTTATCTGATAAGAATTACATGGGAGACAACCATAGATACTTGTGTGTATGTTTCTGTTTGCATTACATAAAGAAGTTATATACAACAAATAGGGAAAAAATTAATGCATGAAATTATTTCTTCAAAAGCAAAACATAAAATTACTCCTAGCTAAATAATACCAGACCACCTGACCTGCCTCTTGAGAAACCTATATGCAGGTCAGGAAGCAACAGTTAGAACTGGACATGGGACAACAGAGTGGTTCCAAATAGGAAAAGGAGTATGTCAAGGCTGTATATTGTCACCCTATTTATTTAACTTATATGCAGAGTACATCATGAGAAACGCAGGGCTGGAAGAAGCACAAGCTGGAATCAAGATTGCCTGGAGAAGTATTAATAACCTCAGATATGCAGATGACACCACCCTTATGGCAGAAAGTGAAGAGGAACTAAAAAGCCTCTTGATGAAAGTGAAAGAGGAGAGTGAAAAAATTGGCTTAAAGCTCAACATTCAGAAAACGAAGATCATGGCATCTGGGCCCATCACTTCATGGGAAATGGATGGGGAAAAAGTGGAAACAGTGTCAGACTTTATTTTTGGGGGGCTCCAAAATCACTGCAGATGATGGTTGCAGCCATGAAATTAAAAGACGCTTACTCCTTGGAAGGAAAGTTATGACCAACATAGATAGCATATTCAAAAGCAGAGACATTACTTTGCCAACAAAGGTCCGTCTAGTCAAGGCTATGGTTTTTCCAGTGGTCATGTATGGATGTGAGAGTTGGACTGTGAAGAAGGCTGAGCGACTAAGAATTGATGCTTTTGAACTGTGGTGTTGGAGAAGACTCTTGAGAGTCCCTTGGACTGCAAGGAGATCCAACCAGTCCATTCTAAAGGAGATCAGTCCTGGGTGTTCTTTGGAAGGACTGATGCTAAAGCTGAAACTCCAGTACTTTGGCCACCTCATGCAAAGAGTTGACTCATTGGAAAAGACTCTGATGCTGGGGGGTGGTTGGGGGCAGGAGGAGAAGGGGACGACAGAGGATGAGATGGCTGGATGGCATCACCGACTCGATGGACATGAGTTTGGGTGAACTCCGGGAGTTGCTGATGGACAGGGAGGCCTGGCGTGCTGCGATTCATGAGGTCACAAAGAGTCACACATGACTGAGAGACTGAATTGAACTGAAATAATTACTCATTGATGGTATTACAGAGAAACAGGGGACTTTTCTAATATGGTCCATCTCTTCTACAAAATAGCTTCAATTATTCATTCATTCTTTCTTTTTTTTTTAAATCTATGTGCCAGGTACATGCTTGAGGATAATAAGCAAAAATAAAATAATGCTCTGCTCAGGGCGCTTACAAACAAATGAGGAAGAAGATGTAAATTACTAACATCTATCAGGCTACCCAAACTGGAAACCTGACCTCATCTCATTTCTTTTTTCCTCTTCACTAGACATTTAGAATTATTTACCTGGTGCTACTGACCCCCACCTCCTAATTCTGTTTAAAGTTGTGTCCTTTTGCCTTCATGTGTCTCCTACCAGAACCTCCCAATAAGAATTAAAAGCTTCCGATCTCCTGTGTATTCTCTCCATCATAGGATTATTTTGTCAAACGTTTTTTTCTTTTGGTTTTGTACACACTGACACCCTGATTAGAGCCACAAAGTGGCCCCCACCCCCAATGACCAAATTATAACATTCCAACCCTAACACGACTTAGAAGACCTTGTTGACCTACTTATCTTTCTATCCCCATATGAGCATTCTTCATCCAAATTTCCATTAAACCACCCACTTTATGGCCATACTGAGCACTCTTAGTTCTCAAATGGCACAATGCGCTTTCTTGTCATAGAGCTTTGTAGGTATTCCTAGAACATATTGTCTTGACTAACCCTCACAAGAAATGTTAGAAAATATTTCTTATAGGTACCGTCTCAATACTCCCTGATAGGATGAGATGCCTTTTGCCCACCACCTTCTCTAGTGCTGCCCCTTTCTGTCTGTGTTGTCCATCCCTCACTAGATAATATGTTCTTTGAGTGTTAGGAACACTTAATATTATTTAATAACTCCATCTCTAGAGCCAAGGGTACAGTACTTATTATTAAGACATAGAAATGTCTTAATAAATAGTTTTGAAATAGATAAGAGATCTGATAAATGAGTGAATAAATGAATGAAATATATGTAGTTTAAAATGATAATTCTACTCTAGTAGTATGCACAGAGAGCAATGTGAATAAAGGGGTATGTGTGTGTGTTTAGTGCTCAGTTGTGTTCGCCTCTTTGCGACCTCATGGATTAAAGTCCACCAGGCTCCTCTGTCCATGGAATTTTTCAAACAAGAATACTGGAATGGGTTGCCATTTTCCTCCTCCAGGGGATCTTCCTGACCCAGGGATCAAATCTGTGTCTCTTATGTCTCCTGCTTTGACAGGCAGATTCTTTACCACTAGAGCCACCTGGGAAGCCCCAAAATAGTGTTCCTAAGACAAATTAAGAGGCAGGATAGTTCTGAGAACAATATACCTCATCCTGTCCAATTTTAAAATGTACATCGTATCTGACATAGCTTTTCCACTTCTAGAGAGGAGTTACTGACACAAAGCAATACAAGTTCTCTGTACTGTAAAATTCTTTAAAGTACCCTTTGTAGTAACAAATACAGGAAACAACCTAAATGATGTGGGTTGTCATCTAGTTGAATAAATAACTGTATACCTTGTATCACAGAATGCTATGCAAATATTAGACTGTCAAAGTTCCATATGTTGAGATAAGAACTGGTAAACTATAATGTTAAGTAAAAAAAGCAAGGAGCAGTAGAATGTGCACATGTGTACAAAAGTGTATACATACATATATACTAACACATGTAGCAGAGAATATTTTTGGAATGATACATTTAAAATTTAGAAACAGTGACTGCCTCTGGTAGGCTGAATCGGGGAATTAAGGTATCAGTGAAACTTAATTAAATATATATATATATATATCCATTTTTTACTTTATGGATTCTTTAATATGTACATCCATTGACTCATCAATAAGAAATAAGTCAATAATGAATAGCTGAATAGCTAAACAAATAGAACTTAGAGCAAAGTCCCGAGAGAAGATGATCCCAGATCTACTGTTTGAAAGATGCACAAGAGTTCTATTATGTTAAGAACCAAGAGAACATTCAGGGAGGAAGACTGGTCTGTACAAAGGCACGGCCTATAAAAAAGAAATAATCCTTGGGGAAAAAAAAAACACAGATTTTGTATAATTAGTATGAAGGCTATATTGCTGGGGCTTCCCAAGTGGCTCAGAGGTAAAGAATCTGCCTGCCAACGCAGGAGATGCAGGAAACTCATGTTCAATCTCTGGGTCAGGAAGACCCCCTGGAGAAGGAAATGGCAACCCATTCCAATATTCTTGCCTGGAGAATCCCATGAACAGAGAAGCCTGGTGGGCTACAGTCCATGAGGTAACAGTCAGATAGGACTGAGCGTCTGAGCATGCACCCACAAATGTTGTTTGGGGTGGGAGATTAAGGTGGAGAAGAAGGAAGGTAGAGCAGAGAAAGCAAGTGAGAGGAAAGCAGGGACCAGATTATGAAGGGCCATTTGTGCACTGAAGAGATTATTTTTAGCATGAAAGCTGGAAAGAAACCAACCATTTCCAAGGTTAGTTGCACATGATCTAGGAGCTTTTGAAAAATGCTCACTCCCAGATCCCCATCTTCAGAGACTCTGTTTTAATTGATTGTAGATGGGGCCTTGTGATTCTAATATATAGCCAAGGCTGCAAACCACTGCACTGACAGATTTTAAATAAAGTACACATAGAGTTTTCCATTGCAGAAAACCCCCATAACTCTGGGAGTGTTTAGACTGAATTTGGAGTCCACTAAACTGTACAAGATTTCTTAAGACAGCATTGTTATAAGAATGAAGATCTAAAGACCTTAACTAATGACAGGTAGGATGGACAGATAAGAAAAGGAATATTCCACTTTTATGGAGATGGAACGCAGGAGAGGTAAGATACCATGGTGACTGCATGGTGAGGGTCAAATTCTACTTCTGTTATTTTGTTGTTGTGTGACCTTAGACAAGTAATAGAGCTTCTGTGAATCTCTGCTGCCACTCATGTACATGTCAACAATCATAATTATACTTGTATCACAGAAATTCTTCAATGGCAGATAAGGCAAACAGCTGATCACAATATCAAAGACATGGCAAACCCTCAACAACTAACAGACATTATGGAAATTTTACTGTCACATTAGATGTGCTAGGTGAGTTAGAGGGAAAGGTAAAGCTTGGCTTTTAGAATTTCTATGTAATCTTTTTATTGAAATTAGACTTATGTAGAGAAAATTGTGCCAGTCACAAGTGCACACAGCTGAACAAATTTTCACTGACTTAATGCATCTATTTAACCAACACACACTCAGGTCAAGAAGTGGACACTGTCAAGACCTCATGCTCGCTTCAAGGCATCACTAAGCGTTTAGAAATACCCTTCCCTATGAGAAATATTCTAAGAAGAGGTGCCATAGAGATGATGACATGTTTAGTTTTTGACAAGTGGGGTCAGGGGCCTGTGGAATATTCAAATGGAAATGTCCAGAAGGTTTTGAGCAGAGTACAGGGTAAGGTTATAGACACCAAGCTGATAGATTTTAGCAGTTAACTAGTCAATGACATTAAAAACTGTCCCTTTTAAAATTTTTAAACATGTATAATTCAAATGATTAGGCATTGTATGTTGTTGGTGGCACTGTTCAAAAAGAAAGGGAAGAAAGCAATCCCACTCTTTGGGACATTTAAAATCAAGTCATATATCTCTTGTTATTTAAAGTACTTATTTATTTCTGAAATCAGTCCTTGCTAGAACCATGGGACCTTTCACAGAGAAACAATCTGATCTGAAATAGTTTTAGGCAAATATGTAAAATTATTATAATAGCCTATGTTATCTTGCTAAAGAATAACAAATTTTGTTACTGATTACAAATAACAGCAACATTTTGCTTTCCATCGAAATTATGAACCCCAGATAAACTTTTTTTTTTTTTTTCGGATAATTTCATAGAAATGAGCAGGAAGCACAAAAAGTTGGAGATTCACCAATTTTGTGAGGATTTAATTGTTCACAAGAGACAAATGCTAGACGGGTCCCCTTTGGCAAAGAATCTGTGATGAAAAGGTTCTAAAAAAATAATTTGAAGCATCCTCAGTTACAATGAAAAGACACGGTAAGAAAAATACAACATTTTACTGTTGATGTTTAATAAATATTTACTATAAGCTGTGGCTGTGGTAGTCTCATGTTTCTGATCTTAGGGTAAATACCACTTTCTTAGATAACACCTGCTCTAAAGTAAATTTCACCGGTCACTCCCTACTGTTCTTTTCTTGGAGAACACTCAACATGATTTAAAACTATATATTTACTTGCTTGTTAATCAGCTTATCTGCTGTCTTCCCCCTAATGTATTAGCTTATGAACGGTTCAGCCATATTCATTTGGTTTACCACCATATCCCTGTCACCTTAGAAGTAGGGTGGAATCATTTGCAGAGATTCTCAATCTTGGCACTGCTGACATTTTCAGCCAGTTAATTCTTTGTTAGGATGGGCTCTCCTACATGCCCTAGTGTTGTTTAGCAGCATTCCTGACCTCTATGTGTTAAGTGCCGGCAGCCCTGACCCCTCTTCAGCTGTGACAACTATCAGTGTTGCCAGACATTGCTCTATGTCCCCTGAGGGAGCAAAAGTGCCCCCAGTTGAGAAACACTGAATTATTGAATGAATGAATGAGCAAATGGATGAGTAGATGAATAAATATCTGATTGTTCAGAGAGAAATGGGGGGAAAGAGCATTCTAGTCAGAGAATGCACAGAAGGAGACACCAAGGGGATCAAGTGTTTATTATATTCAAGAGCTAAGAAGGAGATAGCTTGTCTAAAGCTGGGTTGAAATTAGAGAGGGTGGCAAGTTTCAGTTATATAGATAGGTCAAAGTAAAAGATACAGAATTTACTCTTGGTAGAATGAGAAGAGTTTTAATGAAGAGGTGAGGTGATTTAATTGACCTTTTTAAAAGGTTGCTCTGAGTTCTACAATTAGGATGACAGAAGTGAGGCAAGAGTGGTTGAGGGAAACCAGTTGGGATGCTATTTTGTTACTCCAGGAAGGGGATGGCGGCACAGGGAAGCGTAGAGGTTGAGAGGGACCATACTAATTTGTAGGTTTGAGCAAATCAATCTGCCAAGTAAAATGGATTCTGTATAAATATTATGATCAGGAAAATTTTATCAGAATGGCACTTTTTGTGTGGGATAGAGGGGTGGTATTTTACATATATATAAATGAAGCCCAGATGATGATTTTATGGAAAATTTTAAAAATCCCTTACCCCATGCATTTCTTGATTGACCGTGATGTCCTCTGAACTTCTCAATAAAAACATTCTACTTTAAATTGATGAGCAAAGATTCTACTGAGTATTATCAGACCTCCTAATGAAAGTTTCTGGAGAAGGCAATGGCACCCCACTCCAGTAGTTTTGCCTAGAAAATCCCATGGACGGAGGAGCCTGGTAGGCTGCAGTCCATGGGGTCGCTAGAGTCGGACACGACTCAGCGACTTCACTTTCACTTTTCACTTTCATGCATTGGAGAAGGCAATGGCAACCCACTCCAGTGTTCTTGCCTGGAGAATCCCAGGGACGGGGAAGCCTGCTGGGCTACCGTCTATGGGGTCGCACAGAGTCGGACACGACTGAAGTGACTTAGCAGCAGCAGCAATGAAAGTTTCACTTAACTTTACTATCACTGGAATCATTTTCTTACTGTGATGTTCTATTCCTTTGGTAAAACATCTTGGGTAAATTCTTATTTGCAAAATCCCCTCAAAATGCTTTGTTTCAGATTTTTCATTTGAAAAACTGTAGTGATATATATATAGAGAGAACTGCTTTGCCAATGTAGGGTTTCATATGAAATTTGTTTGATTTTCTGAAAACTTTTCATTTTGCTTCTGTGTCAAATTTTGACTAACAAGAATTTTTAGAATCAGATTTTCTCCTTCTCTCAGAATCTCCTCCCCTCCACTGCCCAGTACAGATTGTACTAAATATTGCACCTAGTCTTCATGTACATACAGCTCTGTGAGGAAATGAAAAATCCAGGTGTTTATATGAATCAATTATCAATGAGGGAGAATTAAATAAAATTTGCTACACATTTCATCCTTCAAAATTATCATTCTGGTAAAACTTTTTTAGAACACACACACACACACACACATATATATATATATTTGGACTGTACACATTGGTGACAATTTAGATGCTGATAGCTAAACATAAAGAAACTGTTTAACATGATCACTAAGGGAATGTTTAGCCTAGTAAAGAAAGTTTTCAGACATTCAAGAAGAATTCAACTATGCAAAAATTAACATAATTTAAATGAAAAAATATTTTTGAATAGTTACTAATGCACACCCCTCAGAGATCTGAAACTTGCAACACTATGTAGCTAAATTTGAATTTTCTATTAACTTTAGAGAAATAAATCTAGGTTTCATAAAAGCACTGAAGCTAAAGAACTGACAAACGCCTCATTCACTCATCTTGGTGGTATATACTGTTATGCATTAACTTAGATACTTAGAGAGATTATAGCTCACCTATTTATACATTAGGCTTCCCTGGTGGCTCAGACGGTAATGAATCCTCCTGCCATGTGGGAGACCTCAGTTCGATCACTAGGTTGGGAAGATCCCTTTGAGGAGGGCATGGCAATCCACTCCAGTATTCTTGTCTGGAGAATCCCCATGGATGGAGGAGCATGGAGGGCTACAGTCCATGGGGTCGCAAAGAGTCAGACACCACTGAGCAACTAAGCACACACACATCTATACATAATACTGCTGCTGCTGCTGCTAAGTCGCTTCAGTCATGTCCAACTCTGTGCGATCCCATAGACGGAAGCCCACCAGGCTCCCCCATCCCTGGGATTCTCCAGGCAAGAACACTGGAGTGGGTTGCCATTTCCTTCTCCAATGCGTGAAAGTGAAAAGTGAAAGAGAAGTTGCTCAGTCATGTTCGACTCTTAGCAACCCCATGGACTGCAGCCTACCAGGCTCCGCTGTCCATGGGATTTTCCAGGCAAGAGTATTGGAGTGGGGTGCCATTGCCTTCTCCGTCTATACATCATACATCTCTTCGAATCCCTCTCTTTGGCCCAACATCCTCTCTGCTCATAGAATTTGTTATTATCTTACTGTTAACTTTCAGAGAAAAGAAAAACAGTCCTGTAGATATGAATCACACATGATCCTATAAAGAGTAAACATGCCAATTAAAATGTAGACTTTAAACAATAATACACCTTTCTGTTAAGTTATAACATATTACATCCTTTACTTTATTTAATGACATTAATATCAACATCAAACACTATTACAGTTCCCTGCATTTTAATCTCCTACAGCAGAGCATGGCTGGAGACTTTCCTTCCCATGAGAAATATCAACCAATTTATTTTTCCTTTTAACAATAAAACATCTGTAATCTTAGTGAACAACACTGAGATGATTTTTAAAAGTACATTTTGCACAAAACATTTTAACCTGTCAGTAATCACATTTCTAAAAGTTTAGAACGTACAATGGAAACGTTAAGTCTGAGAGCAGAAACATTTTGGCATTTTACAAGAGAGCTTGTATCTTCACACGTGTGAATTTAAAATCACTTTAAGTTCTTTCTTTTCCCTCATGAGAGTCTAGATCTAAGCCATCTGTCTCTGACACTAACCAGGATCACTTCAGTAAGGCAATATTTTCACTGAACACATTTGCTGTCAATCAATAAGATTATAATTACAAAATAATGATGCCTTGCAGACCCTTTCTAAAAATACTTTGACATCTGAACCTCTGAGAGTAACAACTCAAACATCACAAAGAATTTTCCAGATTCACATGAATAAAGTTCTTGAGATGGCTGATACTTTAAACATTCTGTGCCACGCCAATTACATGAATCTATGCTAGTTAAACCACATCTGCAAATTTAGGATGCACTGGCATGGTATGTGAACTGACTACGAAAAGTATCACATTGACATTTGCTACATGAGTAAAAGAAGTGCTCAGGAAATTGTGGTGACAGATATTTGTGCATCTCATTAGGTTAATGGGTTAATTACATCTGAAATCTTATTTTGATTGGAAGTCTGCTGAGTTAATTTAAGGTGACCCTAATACCATCCAACTGTTCTGTTTTAATTCCAAATAGGGTTTTGACCCTTCCTAAAAAGGATTATGCAGTCTTGTCTATAAGCACAGGAAAGGAACACCCTGAGTATAAACAAAAAATAAGATCAGTATATGTACATAGGATTTTTCTGCCATTAAGAACTGTTTATTGCTATCAGATTTTCTTTCAAGAACCCTACTGAAAATCAACCTTCTGGTTAAGTTCCATGGAAGAAAATGTAGTTTGAACTCAATATGAATGAGAGAAACCATGAAATGAATATGTGGTCATTAAATAGATAAGCTCTTGATCCAGGTATCGTATCCATAGGGATGATAAAGAGTATTTTACCACATAACAGAAGAGAATCAAGGTTTTGTAGGACAATAGATATTTTCCATCATGTATCAGCTTCATCTTTTATTCAAGCTTCTAACACGTTGCCCTGCAATATACTTAATTCACCTAGTTTCTATAGCACTGTGACCACAAAATATATGCAATTTAGCATTCGAAAACTAAGATCATGGCATCTGGTCCCATCACTTCATGGCAAATGAATGGGGAAAAGATGGAAACAGTGACACATTTTATTTTCTTAGGTCCAAAGTCACTATGAACCGTGACTGTAGCCACAAAATTAAAAGATGCTTGTTCCCTGGAAGAAGAGCTATCAAAAACTTAGTGTATTAAAAGCAGAGACATCACTTTGCCAACAAAAGTTTGTATAGTTAAAGCTATGGTTTTTCCAGTAGTCCTGTATGGATGTGAAAGCTGGATCATAAAGAAGGCTGAACACTGAAGAATTAATGCTTCTGAACTGTGGTGTTGGAGAAGACTCTTGGACTGCTAGGAGATCAAATCAGTCAATCCTAAAGAAATCAACCCTGAATATTCATTGGAAGGACTGATGCTGAAGATGAAGCTCCAATACTTTGGCCACCTGATGCAAAGAGCTGACTCATTTGAAAAGACCCTGATGCTCTGAAAGATTGAGGGCAAGAGGAGAAGGGGACAACAGAGGATGAGATGGTTGGATGGCATCATTGACTCAGTGGACATGAGTTTGAGCAAACTCTGGGAGATAATGAAGGACAGGGAAGCCTGGGGTGCTGCAGTTCATGGAGTGCAAAGAGTAAGACACAACTTAGCAACTCAACAACAACAGTGCAAAAAGAGAAGCACGATACACATCCAATGAGAAATTAAATTCGATTTAGTGAAGATTGACCAAATACTTGAAAATCAAAAATTAAATAATCCATTTCAGGACAGTAAAGAAAAAGTGGGAAACTGGAGAATAATGTAAAACAGTCCAGTAGATGTTTACTATTTTTAACTAACAAAGCAAAACATCTCTGCAAATCTTTTGTTCCTCCCTCTCTCACTAGGTACCCTCACACCCTCCCCCCAAATTCTCTTTCACTTGGAACGCTGGTTTACAACATTCAGTTGTGTACCACTGCAATGCATAAAACTTGTATTTTGGTATCCTTCTTTTCACAGAGACAGAAACACATACACAATCAGAAAAACAGAAGTGATTTGTTTCTGAAAGTTCTAATCACTGTCATGTTGTGAAATTATACAAATTAATAGATCATAGAATTGCACACATGCACACACACACACACAATGACAAAAAAAAACAAAAACACAAAAACACATTAAAACCCACGTTAAACCAAACCAGGGTAAGCATCACTCTGGGCAAATGGCTTCTTTTCATATAGCTGAGAGTTAGTTTTTTGACACAGCATTTCATCTTCCAGATGAAAGGTTTTAAATGAAAATGTTTGTATAGCATAGCATCTTACCTTCTTAAATACAATGTATTTAACATAATATGTTCTTGCTTATTTAGGGTTAGGATAATGATGTGAAGATGTGACTGTGGATACACTGATCCGATGTACATGGGGATATACAACCCTAGAATATGCTTTCTTAGAAAGGGTGAAAATATATTTTTGCTTTAGTAGTTCTTTTAGGACCCTGAACATTGACCAGCAAAATAAAACATAATGTTTCCTCTCTTAAGTAACTCTTTCCTCCCTTCACAAAGTTATGTTTTTGAAGTTCTCTGACTTATCAGCATTAGCAGTGACCAGTGTGACAAGCAGCCCAAGCAATCACTACCCCATCCATACAGAACTCATCATCGGTCTTGTCCACACACTTCAGTAACTGATTGTGAAAGAAAAGCCATCTTCACCTCTTCAATATTTTAAGCTGAAGTATTTTAGGAACTATTTTACATCCTAAAAGTTTACTATATGTTTGTTCTTAGATCGTGCTTTTCAAGGCATGATACAATTGTCTGCAATGTCTGTAGCCCAGAATTTCTTAGAACATTTGATAACAATAATCTTGATATATCAAACATTGATATTGAAAGTCCTCTATGATGCCTGCAAAGAGGTGAGTTTTGACACTCAATTTTATAAACAATCCACATTTCTTAATGATTTCACAGTAATTGATCTTACTGATGATGATGAAAGAAGTGGGGAAGGAGTAGACATGATAAAGTGCATCCTGACACAATCCATTTTTAAAGTCTTTGCTCCTCAGTTATCTTATTTCTAAAACATATTCCAACTTCTTAGTTACACATTGAACTATGACTGGTATACAGTAGAACTTAATTTATATGGGTTACATTAAATGAATAAATAAAATAGAAAACTGAGTTATATTTTGTACTATAATAAACCAAAGTACAGTTCAAAATAAGATAAATCTAAAAATGAATTTTCTTGCAGGTAAGTCATATTTTATATTTTATTGAAGGTAAGTCATGTTCAACCTTATTGTAACTGCTGCTGCTGCTGCTGCTGCATCGCTTAATCGTGTCCGACTCTGTGTAACCCCACAGACGGCAGCCAACCAGGCTTCCCGTCCCTGGGATTCTCCAGGCAAGAACACTGGAGTGGGTTGCCATTTCCTTCTCCAATGCATGAAAGTGAAAAGTGAAAATGAAGTCGCTCAGTCGTGTCCGACCCTCAGCGACCCCATGGACTTCAGCCTACCAGGCTCCTCCGTCCATGGGATTTTCTAGGCAAGAGTACTGGAGTGGGGTGCCATTGCCTTCTCCGTTATTGTAACTAGTGAAATGCAAATTAAAATCAGAGTAAGAAACAATTCATACCCATTATAGTAGCCAAGTGTAGGGGAGAAAATATATCTTTAGTTAAAGATAGTGAGGGCTTCAGCCATTTGGGAGAGTTACTCAGTTCCCCTGGGTCTCTCTCATGTATACATGGTATTAAATTTTGATTTCTCTTGTTAAACTGTCTCATGTCAATTTCATTCTTAGACCAGCTGGAAGAACCTAGAAGGGTAGAGGAGAATTTCTTCTTCACCAGCAATACTCTGATCTTCCTTTGTACCCCTAAAAGCAGAACATAAATCTTCCATGTGAAAGGAGTTACCCTTGTGCAAGGAGAAAGAAAAGACTCCTTATCACCAGAGACAGAGCATTCAGGGCTGAGAAGACTGCATTCACAAACCCTGTTGCTTCTTCACTAATTTACTACCTCAATCCCAAACTCCTCTGTCTTGTCAATTCTTCACAAAATTCTTTCTTTGTCTAAAAAATATAATAGCTGCTTATTTTGGTCACTTCTTTGAGCATCATACTTTTATGAGGCTCTGTGTGTATATAATTAAATTTGTTTTTCTCCTATTAATCTGTTTTATGTCAATTTAATTATTAAGCCAGCCAAAGAGCTTAGAAGGAAAAATAAGGAAAACTCTCTGCTTTTACACTGTGTTTTATTATACTGGAGTTTCAGCCAAGAACCTACAAGGGTAGAGAGAAAATTATTTTCCTCCCTGACAAGGTCACGAGTTCATTCAGTATAAGCCGGAGCCCTTGTAGGCCTATGTGGCAGGAGCTAGAACCTGAAGGAATCAACAGTTACAGTCAAAGACACTGCTTGAGGCACTGAGGAAAGAAGAGAAACACCCTGGGATCTTCTCTGACTTTCCAATCATTTCACCAAGCAAAGCAGGACGTGAGGTGACATGGAAGCCTGGCACTCAGAGCCTGCAAGTGTCAAAATCCCAGTGGAAGCCAATACAGCAGGACAAAGGAGGTACATCTGAGGACACATACGTGAACCCTACAACCCAGCAATACCACGCCTCGGCGTACACAAGGAGCACTGTGTACAGGAGGAAAAGAGATAAGAGAGAGAAAAACCGGAAACAAACCAAATATCAATCAACAGGAGAATGCCTAACTAAACTGTGGTTTAATGTGACAATTTGGAAATGAATGAACTACAGCTCTAGTCACTGACATGGATGAATTTCAGCAACATAATGCTGATCGGAAAAAGCAGTCACACAAGACTAGATGCAATATGATTCCAATTATATGAAGTTCAAAAGCAAGCAGAACAAAACAATTTATTACTTGGGAATGCATTCACATGTAGCAAGATGATAGAGCAAAGCAAAATTCAGGAGAGTGATTATCTCTGGCGACAGTAGGGGAAGTGATGAAATCAGGGAGGTGCACATAGGTGGCTTCAAATTACTGAGGACAATCTAAATTGATAAGTTATTTTTATTATTTAGACCATATATATATGCAATAAAAAATATTTGGAAAGGCAAAAATACGGTGGCATGACTGACAAGTTCATATAACAACGATCAGCTAAAAGCAAAGTAGCTATTTCCTCTGGAAGTCCTTCCACTCCCACTGTATAGTTTTTTCCACTGGAAAAATGGGAGTTTAATAATCGTAGGAGACCAGAGGCTTCAGTGGAGAGGGGGATGAAGGTAGCTTATCATGAAAAATGATTGTTCCCATAGTTTAAAAGTGACCCCTGGTAACATTTTCCTTGAAGCATCTAGCTTTATATATTATTGTCAGTCACTTGGCAACTTTGAGGAAACAGTCTTCCTGCTGAAGACTTTATTACAGCTAAGATCTATCTCTAGAACACAGAAAGGCATGGCAAAATCATTCCTTTAAGAAGTATTTATTGAGAGCCTGTTATATGAATAACCTCAAACCAGGAATTTAAAATGAACTTACATGATTTAATCATCATTTATAGCAAGGAAAAGAGGCTATAGGGCTTTTAGATGCTAAAAGAATACCTGAAAAATAAAAAGAGAACAACCACAAGGTACATGGCCCTAGATGCAAAGAATTAAACAGCAACAGGTCAGAGCTCCATTGGATCTTCTCTGGGACATACTGTCAAAGTAGATCCAGGCACTAGATAACTGGCAAATCCAGTCTGAACTATGGAGCAGATGCCACACACACAATGCAGGCCTCCTGGCATCACCACTGTTGAGGGACAGTCCCAGGGACACTACAGGCTCACCAGGTCAGGCATCTCTCAATTTGTGTGCCTCCAGACTTTCTCCAAAGTCATGGAAACTCACTCAGCCTCCACCGAGGAGGGAACACGATGTCCCTGAGCAGCCCTCGCTTAAGGAGGCACAGGAACCATAGCCATAGCCCCCAGCCTCATTCAACTCTAAGTGCACTTCTCAGAGGTCTCCACTAGATTGAGCCAGAGTATGGCCCAGCAGTAGCCAGCTCAATAACTCACTTGGTATTGTCTGTCCTGCGTTTCTTTGCTTTCCCACGTGTCCCCAGTGACCTGCTACCAAATGAACTGCTTGCTCTCTAGTCCTTGTCTTGGGCTTGGCTTTTTAAAAACCCAAAGACCAACTATGCCTAACTACAAGTAAAGGAGATTCTTTCTTTCCAAGGGGATGTATAAACCCGTTTTAAGTCTCATTGTCAAAATGAACACAGACAAGAGAGGACACTGCTGCTGCTGCTGCTGCTGCTGCTGCTAAGTCACTTCAGTCGTGTCTGACTCTGTGCGACCCCATAGATGGCAGCCCACCAGGCTCCCCTGTCCCTGGGATTCTCCAGGCAAGAGTACTGGAGTGGGGTGCTATCGCCTTCTCCGAGGACACTACTACCTGTTCTCATTGACCGAAGTCAGATGCTAGACCCCCAGGTGAGAGAGAGACAAAGAGAGATGCAACCAATGTCGAGTGAATAATTAAGGATTCAGAGTAGCATGTGTGCTAAGTCGCTTCAGTTGTGCCCAACTCTGCAACCCCATGGACTGTAACCTGCCAGGCTCTTCTGTCCGTGGGATTCTCCAGGCAAAAATACTGGAGTGGGTTGCCATGCCTCCCTCCAGGAGATCTTCCTGATCCAGGGACCAAACCCACGTCTCCTACATCTCCTGCATGGGGCAGGTGAGTTCTTTACTACTAGTGCCACCTGGGAAGCCCAAGGATTCAGAGTAGAAAGACTTTGAAATAAGCAATCAAGTTATAGACATAAGAAGGCAATCAGTTGAGCACAGACTAGACTCTAGGAGCAAGAGCACAGAGTGACTCAAAGAAAAGGATTCAGGAGGGACCAGCTGAGAAACTTGACCCTCATGGTAACCAGTAAGAGATGCCTCTGGCTAAACATGAGACAGCTTTGGATTTGATGGGTATAGACTCTGAATTTCATTGCAAAACAGGGTCAGATCTTAAGATATTCATTGGTGGCATGAAAAACTGCATAGTATCTGCAGCAAGAAATATGATAAGAATGTTCATGGCAGCACTCTTCAAAATAGCAAAATAAAACAAATCTTCAAGCAGCCCCCAAACCCTCTGGCAGGAGAATGAGTAATTAAATCACTTACACTGTAGTGAAAACCAGGGAAGTACCACTACACAAAACCATCACAATGAATTTCAGGGCTATGATGTTATGTGAGAGAAAAAGAGTCTCAAATATTCTTTTAATTACATTAAAAAATGAAAACAAACACAACGTGCAGTGTGCCAAACACCAAATTAAATATTTTCACAATGGCCTTAAGGCACAAGCACTATTATTTCCATTTTTTGAATGAGAAAACTGAGGCTCAGAGAACCTTAGCAACTTGCCCAAGGTCAGATATTCAGTAATTTGTATGGACAGAATGCAAATTCAGGTTGCAGTAAAAAAACAACACCAACAAACCACTTCAACCAGTTGATCTGACAATGCTGTTCATGTCCATGAGGCCATTTTGCTGCTGTTGTTCTTTTGTTTCCTAATAATAAAGGAGCATTCATAATATTGAATGTACAGAGGGGAAAGAGGAAAGGGAGAAAAAGAAAGAAGAGAAACTACAAATCCTATAATATATACACAGAGTAGGGATGGTATGGGAATAGGACAGACAGGAAGCTGAGGCATGAAGTGGGCTGCTGGGGTTGAGGAACCCCCAATGGTCTTTTCTCTCTTTGATACAGTTTCCATAGTTGCCAGACTGAGATACCCCTTCAGAAGATGGGTATATTCAGAACAGTGTCCACTTTTCAATGCTACACTAAAACTCAAAGAAATATTATTGAGGCAGATATATAGGATACGTTATTTTGAAATATAAGAGAAGATAGATTTAGGGTATGTTCATGATCCCTGGTTAGGGGCCACTAGAGGATGGGATGAGGGAAGAGTACATAAGTAGATGGAATCGCTAATGTTCTAGTCCACGAGCTGAGAGCTCAGGTGGAGATTCTCAGTTCAGTCACTCAGTCGTGTCCAACTCCTTCTGACCCCATGGACTGCAGCACGCCAGGCTTCCCTGTCCAACAGCAGCTCCCACAGTTTACGCAAACTCATGTCCATCGAGTCGGTGATGCCGTCCAACCATCTCATCCACTGTCATCCTTTTCTCCTCTTGCTTTCAACCTTTCCCAGCATCGGGGTCTTTTCCAATGAGTCTTCACATCAGCTGGCCAAAGTATTAGAGTTTCAGCTTCAGCATCAGTCCTTTCAATGAATATTCAGGACTGATTTCCTTTAGGATGGACTGGTTGGATCTCCTTGCAGTCCAAAGGACTCTCAAGAAAATGAACTTATGGTTGCCAAGGGGGAAGGGATAGTTAAGGAGTTTGGGATGGACATGTACACACTGCTATATTTAAAATGGATAACAAACAAGGACCTACTGTCTAGCACAGGGAATCTTGTCAATGTTATGTGGCAGCCTGGATGGTCGGGAAGTTTGGGGGAGAATGGGTAGATGCGTATGTATGCCTGAGTCCCTTTGCTATTCACCTAAAACCATCACAAATTTGTTAAATGACTATAACTCAATACAACCTAGATAGCATATTGAAAAGCAGAGACATTACTTTGCCAACAAAGGTCTGTCTAGTCAAGGTTATGGTTTTTCCAGTGGTCATGTAAGGATGCGAGAGTTGGACTGTGAAGAAAGCTGAGCACCGAAAAATTGATGTTTTTGAACTGTGGTGTTGGAGAAGACTCTTGAGAGTCCCTTGGACTGCAAGGAGATCCAACCAGCCCATTCTAAAGGAGATCAGCCCTGGGTGTTCTTTGGAAGGACTGATGCTAAAGCTGAAACTCCAGTACTTTGGCCACCTCATGCGAAGAGTTGACTCATTGGAAAAGACTCTGATGTTGGGAGGGATTGGGGGCAGGAGGAAAAGGGGACGACATAGGATGAGATGGCTGGATGGCATCACCAACTCAATGGATGTGAGTCTGAGTGAACTCTGGGAGATGGTGATGGACAGGGAGGCCTGGCGTGCTGCGATTCATGAGGTCGCAAAGAGTCGGACACAACTGAGCCACTGAACTGAACTGAACTCAATACAAAATAAAAAATTCAAAACAAAAAAAAGAAAAGAAAGAAAGAAATGTTATGGATCTTAAATTGTGAGATTTTAGATGGCTCCTTACATTTTTCTCGGGAGGCAAGTGTCTATCATCCTATTCCAAGCCCCATTTCAGAGGTGGCCATTTTGCTAGGAGAGGAAGGGGAGACAGAAAACACAGCACTTGCCTTGAATGTGGGTTTCTCTCTTTTCACAAATTGTACGTTTGCTTGGGTGGCGTGGTGTGGGGGCTCATCAACATTAAGTGAAAGCTAACCTACATCCTCTCCCCTTAATACCATCACTGCAGTCCCTTCTCTTTGGTTATTGCATTAAAAAGGGCAATGGAATCACTGATGAGAACCAAGCTGTGCCAGGGCTTTAGAAACAGTTCCCCTCTTCCAATCAATCACTACATCAAGTCGGTATTAAGATTCCCATATTTTGAATAAGAATGTTGCAGCTCAGGAGTGTTAAGTCTATGATCTAAGGTCACATACTTCAAGTGCCATAAATTCTGAAACTCCATGTGCTATTTTTACTACTTTTTTCAATCCTGTTTGTGTTGGCCTATTTCAAGAGGTGATGGTAGCTATCAAAATCCAATTCATTAAAATATAGGAACACAAGTTGTAAACTGTAAAGCACCATATCAACATTAACATAGTTTTCTTAATAATGTTAACAATAATAAAGACATTTTTCTGCTTCTGATCTTTAGAATAGCAGTAAAAATATATTTTGCCTTTTCTAGAGCACCATATGAAATGAAATGTTCCAAAGATGAAAAAAGCTACTCTTTCTACAATGGGAAAATATCAATGAGAGTCAATAATTACTGTCCTCATTCTCCCTGAAATGGAATGTGCTGTGCTTTGTATTTTATTTTTAAATTATTCCTATTAACACAATTAAAATGTTGAAATGCGTGTGAGCAGATATTTATTCTTTGAGGAAAGGTAACTAGAAATAGTATCTACTCTAAATTGAGTCAGGTTTGATACTGTAAATAGGATGATAGGTAAAAGTGCATATAATTTTTGTGTAAGAATATATAGCATTTCATAATTTACTACTTGATTCCCAAGTCCAGGAGAAAGTGAATATATAAATCCAACAGGATTCTAGACAATTTAACCAAAATGCATCTCATTAGATCCCATTAAGTTTACTTCCTCTCTAATAGTAGCTGATGCCATAAATGAGTAAAAAATAGTTTGAGTGTCAATATTTTATCTCTCTAGATAATACATTTTATTGTTTTATAATCTTTATTTAAATTTATAACAATGCTTTAAGTTCTGATATTAGTATCAATACGTAAGGACATAAGTAGCTAAAAAGTTATTTTTTTTTTAAGTGAAGTACCTGGGGACTTCCCTTGTGGTCCAGTGGTTAAAACACCGTGCTCCTAATGCAGGGGGCGCCAGCTCCATCCCTGGGGGAACTAAGATCCCACATGCTCCATAATGTGCCCCCCCCAAAAAAAAGTGAAACATTTATATCTTTTTCAAACCAAGTCCATTAGTATGTGTGATCTTTGTTTATTCTGTCAGAAACATCTAGACAGAGAGTTCAGCAAGTATTATGATGGGTTTTAAAAGCACATTTGTTTGTCTGTTTACTACCCATTTTAGATACATCGAAAGGACCCTTACCACACATCACATGCAAATATGCAAACACAAAACACTGCCAAACATAGAAAATGAAATCAGAGCATTTCCTAAAGCTGTGTTTTTCAATGGCTAGTCAGTAGGAAACTGTAAATTCCAAAACTCCTTTCTTTACAATTTTTCTGTCTACTGTCATTTATGGTGGGGGGAAAATAAGGTAAATTGTATCTTCTGGCTCTATTCACCCTTTGTAATATAAAAATTTGGCATGTGATCCTTGTTATACGGATCTTATCTGTTGGGTTTTCTGGTTTACTCTCAGATTTGCTGCAGAAATTCTCATTTCCAGAAAGGCATTCTGACTTTGTTGGGAGCTAGAAGCATCCCACTCTGAGACTATCCACTATGGGAGACGCCCAGTGAGTCCTGTCACTTCAGTAATTGCCTGCTGAGAAGAAAAGCAGCATATACGAGCTTTCTGAATAACTCTAGAAAGTGAAGCTGCTCTACAGATATGATCACCAGATCCCAAATGAGGATGATAGAAAATTCCACTGGTGGTAGAAAGAAAGAAGATTCACTTCGACATCAACCCCTGGCAGAGATTACAGATTTTAGAAGCACTGAATGCAAGCCAGATCCAAATTCTAGGCAATTATGAGTTACATTCAAATGCAGGTTCCACCTACTGTGCTGACATCTAAATGAGACATTGGTACTTATTTAGTTTTCTTAGCTCACAGGCAAAACATATAACTGGTGGATTTCTCTGCTGCACATATACACATACACGCAGACCTTACTATCTATTGTAAAGGTCTATATAATTGCTATTACTTCATATTAAAGAATTTTATTATAGGGAGAATATAAAAGTCCATTAAAGATAAAACTGACTCTTGGACTTCCCTGGCAGTCCAGTGGTTAAGACACTGCACTTTCAATGCCAGACACACAGGTTCAATCCCTGATCGAGGAACTAAGATCCTACATGCCTTGCAACACAGCCAAAATAAAAACAAAACAAACAAAAAAATTGATTCTTGAAATCCAAGGCCTATTTTATCCACATGTGCATCAAAATACGTCCCCAATTTCAATACGTATTCATATAGAGAATGAAGATACGGTCTTCATAGCTTGGGGATGTGTCACCAATGTTGAGTGAACTCTAATGTAAGCTCTGGACTCTCGGTGATTATGATGCATCGGTGTAGGTCCATGAATTGCAACAAATGTGCCACTCTGGTGGGTGATGTTGATAATCAGGGAGGCTATTAGGACAGAGGGTATATGGGAAATCTCTACCTTCCACTCATTTTGTTGTGAACCTAAAATAACTCTAAAAAATAAATTCAACTAAAACCAAAGTAATATACCATAGTAATTCATTTGAAATCACTTATGGAAATTTAATAGAGTTCTAACACAGGAAATACATAATAATACAAAGTTGAGCTTTGCAGGTATTATTTACTGGATAGAAGAGAACATTTAGAAGAGTGGATTATGCAGTAGAACAGCTGCTGCAATACAGGTTAATACAAAGTGCTACAGGTGCATCAAAGCAGAGAGGGAGATTAATTCCACTCCAGAGAATTAGTGAAAGGTATCACCCCAAAGATCAGATTGTTGCCTAGGTTCCAAAGGATGATCAAAAAACCTTTTCAACTTGAGAAAGTGGGAAATAGCACTCAAAGTCTAAGGATACTGCCTTAAAGTGTAAGTAGGGTGGATGAGGAGTGAAGGAAATGAGCATATAAAAACAGGGAAATGATAAAAGATAGAGAACTATGGAGACTGGGCTAAGGAGTTGAAACTTAAGGGCACTCGGGATCATGAAAGTCATATTACATGAGTCACTATGAGAGTGGTGTGTGGAACGATTGGCTTAGAAAGACTACACTCAAGGAACCCAGAGAGAATTACGAAGACATGGCAAATAGTCATGGTTGAAGATGAGGCAGCAGTGAGAGTAACGGGAAGGAGATTCCAGAGAGATCAGTTCAGTCACTAAGTCGTGTGCAACTGTTTGCAACCCCACGGACTGCAGCAAGCCAGGCTTCCCTGTCCATCACCAACTCCCAGAGCTTGCTCAGATTCATGTCCATCAAATCGGTGATGCCATCCAGCCATCTCATCCTCTGTCATCGCCTTCTCCGCCTGCCTTCAATCTTTCCCAGCATCAGGGTCTTTTCCAAGGAGTCAGTTCTTCGCATCAGCTGGCCAAAGTACTGGAGTTTCAGCTTCAGCATCAGTCCTTCCAATGACTATTCAGGACTGATCTCCTTTAGGATGGAGTGGTTGGATCTCCTTGCAGTCCAAGGGACTCTCAAGAGTCTCTTCCAACACCACAGTTCAAAAGCATCAATTCTTTGGTGCTCAGCTTTCTTTATAGTCCAACTCTCACATCCATACATGACCACAGGAAAAACCATAGCTTTTTTCCAGAGATATTCCAGAGACAGGGTCCCACAGTAAAGTTCTATGCTCATGACATCCTCAGACAATATTCTTTTTCACTAAATTATTATTATTATTATTATTACTATTCAACTGTAAAATACATAGATGCTTTTAAGTATTGATCCTTTTCTTGCATGACTTCCACAAATGTCAGAACATAAAGCTACCCTTAATAAAGTTTCTTTTACTTTTTAACTTTTACATTTCTTTTTATTTTTAAATTTTCAGCTCATAGCACTAAATTCCACATGCCAATCTTTTTGTGTTTTATTTATTTTAAAAATTCTCCAAATGACAAGTGAAGCAAGAGAAGGTATAGATTATTCTGTGGATGATCTACTTTCCAACCCCTACTTTCTAGGTTTCCTGTTCTAATTGTCTGTTTGTGCTCAGTTCCTCAGTCATGTTGGACTTTTTGCGACCCCATGGACTGTAGCCCACCAGGCTCCTCTGTCCATGGGATTTCCCAGGCAAGAATACTGGAGTGGATTGTGGTTTCCTCCTCCAGGGGATCTTCCTGAGCCAGCGATTGAATTCACATCTCCTGCATCTCCTGCATCAGCAGGAGGATTCTAATCATCTACCTTTCTATATTTTCTCCATGGGCAAATATAGGTAGTCACAATATTCATGAGTTAATAATCACTGATAAATTACCTTTTACACTGACTTTAATACTCAGTTTCTTTGGAGACACCTCACCCCATATACTCTTCTTTCCCTCAGAGGGCTTTAGGGCAACCAAACACTGAAACAGAAAGCATCAGCTCATGGTTCAAAGGGTAAGTTAAACCTCTCCAAGAAGGAAAGACCTTGCAAACAGGATTGGAGATTAATGGTTAAAAGATTACATCACTGCATGTACAAAAAGAAAGGCTGAGCCTTTATATTTTTGAAGTCATTCTTAGATCACAATGAACTTCTTTACTTCACCCTCTATCCGCAGTAGAACACTAGGTGGATAAAAGCCTTCTAAAGATGATTATTGTCATATAATAGTCAGTTGGGGCTTCCCAGGTGGCCCAGTGGCATAGAACCCACCTGCCAACACAGGAGACGTAGGTTTGATCCCTGGTCAGGAAGATCCCCTGGAGAAGGAAATGGCAACCCACTCCAGTATTCTTGCCTGGAGAATCCCATGGACAGAGGAGCCTGGCGGGCTACAGTCCATAGGATCTCAAAAAGTCGGACACAACCGAAGTGACTCAGCATGCACGCATGCACGATTTTCAATACATTCATGTGGTTCCTGGCACATATGATCTATTGAAATGCATATTCTATTGGATTTCAATTAAGAGACATAGTGCAAAGTCTAAGTGCTATGTACATTTTTTCTTAAGTTTTTTCCTCTCTGAGAGTTACTAGAAAAATGAGGTTTAAAAATCATTGTTAATAAATTTATTCCAGTTTTGCATTTATTCATCCATCACATCGGAACCTGGTTGTGTTCGTGTCACTATATTGGTACTCTGGTTGTGTTCGTGTCAGACCAATGACAATGTCTGACCCTGGTTTATTTGTGAAACCCATTTGCAGTAAGTGGTATATAAGTACAGGAGTAAATATAATAAACTCCTTGAAGAATACACATCTTCTGTGTGTGTGTGTGTGTCTCCGACTCTGTCTCCCTCTCTATCTCTTTACTTGCAATTAGTAAAAACTCAGTTTAATTAAACTCAGAACACTGGGAGTATATATATGGCCAGTTTAGTTCCAAAGTAACAACTGAATTTTTGACAAACAAAGCAGAACTTAGATGTATCAGTTCACTTATTCTTTCACAAATATTTGTAGTGTGTTTATTTTATCCCACATCATGCATCAGGCAATGGAGATAAAACAGTAAACAAGACAGATATAGAGACTGCTCTCATGGAATTGCCAGCTTATTTTAGGGAATAGCAAGTAAATGACAAAATAACATAACTACAAAATGTGATAAATGTTACAGAAAGAAAAAACAAGATGTTAAAATACAGGATGCCTACAACAGAGAGTCAGATGAGGTTGGTGTAGATTTAATAAGCAAGCTATCTTTGAGGAAGTACAATTACACTGACATCTAAAGGATGAGAAATATCCCATCATGCAAATTAATAGTAAAGCTTTTTCCAGGGAACAGCCTGTGAAAAGTTGCTGAAGTGGGAAAGAGCCCTCCGTGACTGTTTAGGACCTCTTTTCAGATTTGCCTTCATAGCCTAAAAGGTATTTTATTTTAATGTGATTGAGAATGTTGAAACTGTCCTCCTTGATAGTGTCATTTTTTCTTTTGAAGCAATCAATGAGCAACTGTGCCAAATCAAATGAATGAGTAGCTTTGAATATGCTGGATAATATTGCTTCTGATAAAAAATGAAGAGACTAGCTCTCATCTATCAACTGGCTCTGATACAATTTTAGAAGGAATTCTAACATTTGCAAAGGAAATGAACAAGAGTTCATAGAATAAGCAGTAGAAAATGGCTCTTAAATATTTGAAAATATGGCCACACTCATTATTAGATTAACTCCAACTGAAGTCGTGATGTTTTTACAAATCAGATCAGCACAGACCAAAAAGTTTGACGATATACTCTGTTGTTGATGGCATAAGTAAATAGGCCCTCTCATGCCTTATTGATAGGTGTGATTGGTACGTGTGTGTGCATACATGTAGGCATGCATGTGTATAGAGTATCTCTGGAGGGATACATAAGAAACCAGCAATCCCAGTTCTCTTTGGTAAGAGTAAATGATGATAACTAAGTGGCTGTGTGACAGAATAGAGAAACAATTTTAACTGCATATCCTTTTTTGTTTACCATTTTGAAATTTCAACTGTGTGCAACTAATTGCATAATTAGAGCTTTAAGGGCACTTTAGAGATCACTTCAGAGAAGGCAATGGCACCCCACTCCAGTACTCTTGCCTGGAAAATCCCATGGACAGAGGAGCCTGGTGGGCTGCAGTCTATGGGGTCTCTAAGAGTCGTACATGACTGAGCAACTTCACTTTCACTTTTCACTTTCATGCATTGGAGAAGGAAATGGCAACCCACTCCAGTGTTCTTGCCTGGAGAATCCCAGGGATGGCGGAGCCTGGCGGGCTGCCGTCTATGGGGTCGCACAGAGTCGGACGTGACTGAAGTGACTTAGCAGTAGCAGTAGCAGTAGAGATCACTTTGTCTTGGAAAAAAAACATAGCTTATGTGGAAAGGACTATAAAGGTATTCATCCAACCATCCATCTTTATATTTGTTCATCCCTCTACCCACCTTTCCATTCATCATTTATTCATTTCATGTTTAATTTATATAAACATTTGTGAAAATCCTAGACTCTATGTATGGTACACAGAAAGTACATGAGGGATTTAAACAATACAGTTTCCACCTTGACTAAATATGGATGATCAAACGGGGGGAAAAAAACCATTCCATGATGACAGACAGAAAGGGTCTGGGAGATGGGTCATGGGGTTTATGAAAGCAGAAGGAGAGAGTAAAGAGATCTAAAAGTCTCCCCAGAAGGGTTAAAACTTGCAAAGGATACTGAGGGATAAAGTTCAAAAGCTTGCCTATGAATTGCTTTTTAACTTTTTTTCCTATTTCATTTCCCTTTGGCCCTTTTGAGTGACAAAATTGCTTTAATGTATACTTTCAAAATAATAACAATTGTGTTCTTAAAAATGAACAAACAAGCAAATAATTCATTTCTCACATGTGCAGGTGATATACAAAGGATTTTATAACAATTTTCCCTTTTAAAATCTATTTAGAAGAGTCTTGAGAAAATAGACATATCCTTGAGCTTGAGGGAGGGCAGCAGAGGAAGAAAGCATTTCAGAGCTTGCTCTAAATTTATCTCTGTCAGTAAAATAACTGTAGTATTGGCATCAAAATCTTAAACTGTATTGTTGAGTCTCCATAATGTTATCAACTGACGAGGCAATTCAAAAAAGAATTTCTCATAATTAAATTACAAAAGTAAAATAGGTTTGCTACTATATAATTTGCATATAAAACAAATAAGACTTTCCCCATTTTTCACTGTGTTTGGCAGAAATTCCACTTGCGGGAAGCATAGATTTCAATGTCTCATTTCCAGAAATCAGTCGCTACATTTTTCATAACCAGTTTTACCACTGAAAACAGAACGTTACCTTGATGGCTACATAAGACCTTTTCCACAAATACAAAATACTAACACTACTAAAAATTTTAAATGATTAAGCTATTAGGTGTAATGATCAGATCCCGTTATGGGGATGAAGCTGGGATAAAGTAAAAGCAACTGTCTAGGCTTTGCTATTGATGTTAACAATAATTGCCTTTGGTCCTTCATGGATGAGTTTATTAACAATGATTACATTATCATCAAAAAAAAAAAAAAAACCCGGAACCTTTCACTATAGTGGTGACGTACAAAGGTACTTGGTTTTGATCACACGGATTATTTATATTTTTTGAAAATAATTTTTCATGGATTTTGTAGGGCTTATTTGTTTAATTAAAATTAAATAAAGCTATGTCTCATAAAAGATATTAAATTTTAACTGGCAAGAGATACCCAAAGCAGAAACACATTAAAAAGATAGATTATCACTGTTAATTATAGAAAGTGAAGCTTTCAAAAATTAGTTGTAAGTTTATGGACACATATAAATTACAAAATGTAAACATCCATCTAAGTACTTCAGTAATCAAAAGTAAATATCAACTATGGAGTATGCAGACATGAGAAGATATAGGAAATGTCAAAATAGAAATACAGAAATGATTTACAAAATTGCTTGCTTTCTTTTGTTTACAGAAGACTATTGATATTGGAAAACAATAAATCCCTCTGACATCTAGATTCAAAGATTTCTCATAAACCTGTGTTTGGAAAGTGAGTCTCAATTTTATGAACTTAAGAATTAGAATATTAAAATGTTGATACACTAGTTCTACCTGAGTGAGTTCAGTGGATTACAGCATATTTCAAACTATAGCCAATATGGCAGGTATAATTCCTATGTGAGGACATTGATTTACCATTTTTTTAAAATGGCATTAAAACATGTATAATATCATATAAGAAATGGATCACCAGTCCAGGTTCGATGCAGGATACAGGAAGCTTGGGGCTGGTGCACTGGGATGACCCAGAGGGATGGGATGGGGAGGGAGGTGGGAGGGAGGTTCAGGATGGGAACACATGTATACCAATGGTGGATGCATGTTGATGTATGGCAAAACCAATACAATATTGTAAAGTAAAAAAATAAATAAATAACGCAGGAAAAAAAATTATTTTATTCCTCTGGAACAATGAAAAAATTATTTTTCACAGACACAGGTGACATTCCAAACCTTGATGAATGGATATAAAGTTTTTGGCAACAGAAAGTGTGTGTGAAGTTGAAGACTGGCAAGGACATGAATAAGAGCTCAAACCTATTACTACACACACTGAAGTACTAAAAGATGTACCTGTGGCGGATCATGTTGATATATGGCAAAACTGGCAAAACCAATACAATATTGTAAAGTTAAAAAAATAAATAAATAAATAAATATTAAAAAAAAGAAAGATGCAGGTCAGCATTAGAAATGTCATATTCCAAAAGAATGATCATTATTGTTGTATGTGTAAACTTTTAGCATCAAAACCTGTTTATAAAATGAAATATTAAGGTGAAATATTAAGTATAACCTGAGTATTTCAGACAGACAAACATGGAGTAATCCAGAGGGCTAGAGAAAGGGTAGAAGGTGGCTCCAAGACTCATGGGTATGGTCATTATTTAAAGCTTCTAGGAAAACAATCTTCAATGCCATAGGCCTAATTTTTTCAAATGACTAAATAGGCTTTTCAAAAATTGTACATTTTTAAAAGAAAATCTATTAATTGATTAAATTTGCAACTTACTTTGGCATGTTAAGCATAGCTTATGCAGTTCTAAGAATGTGCCTTGTTGGAATTGGGGTAACCACATCAGCAGATACTAATGCTATATTGGGAATACATTTAAATTTAAAAGCACAATGTTGTATTCTGGAAGACTGATGTTTTGAGTCTTTTCATTCTGATAGTATTCTCCAAGGAACTCTAAGGGATAGAACCCCTGATTTAGCAAATAAAATCTGAATGCGTTGGATGCACCCGTGGGTAGAAGTGATTCATGCACTTTGAGAAGTTGTTAACTTTTGGGCTCCCTGAGTAACTGAACCGTATCTTGAATTCAGTAAATGAACGACATGAAACTGTCAGTAATCTAATGGAGCTAATGAAAGACAGAGTAACTCGAAAAAATAGAGTAGGCACTTCTACAAAGGCTTTAAGAAGAGCAATCAAACATTTCTGAATAGGATAATATATAAAAGTATTGTATATGATAGCAACTAAAATTAATTAAATTACTGTGTGAGTTATTTCAATCACTATATGCCTAGATAGAAGTCAAAACTGCAAACCATTTTAATCTTTAAGAAATAGCCACAACGATGGAAAAGAATATTAGAGACTATATTAAGTTTGATGAAAGATCAGTGTAGTGGAAACAAAGAATAGTCTTTAGACAGCTTAGGGTGATTTGATTGTTGCCGAGCTGTGGGATCATGGCTGAGTTTCATAAAATATGGTTTTCCTATTTTGAAAATGACTGTGATCATCATGCCAAATTCAATAGGTTATTATAAGATTTAAATATGATATCTCAGGAGAGGTCTTGGCTTACTGTCTGACACATATTAATTGCTTGAGAAATACTATTACTGAAATGAATTTACTGACTTATTTATGCTATACCATATATCAAATTATACAGGTCTCTATTCCTCCTACTTGTAAGGCTTGCCTCTGTGAGAGAAATCTGCATCTTATCTACCCTTTCTCAAATCCCTTCTTTCCAAATCAATCCATTCTACTCTTAAACTAACCCTCTTTGAAAAAGAGTAGTTATCTCCATCACTTGGCAAAGAAAAGGTTCTCAGTAAATCTTTATTGCATATATGAAGAAAGTTCTGAAGGAAATACTAATTTACTAAAGGGTGACAAGTCTTTTATCTTACTATAAAGAAACAAATAGTAGGAAAAAAAAAACTTTTTGGCCAAATGAATACATTTTTTTTAAGATTTCAGATATTTAGGTTGATGTCCTAATTAGGTTATAAATTCCCTGAAGCAGATTTAGGATTTAATCACCTAATCCTTTCAATCCTTAGCTTCTATATTAATCTTCCTAAAATTTTGCTCTTATGTACTTCTGAAGCCTTCATGTCCTTAATAAGGAAGCTTGATTTGATATTCAAGGCAGTGATGGGGTTCAGGGCAGGCTGTCCCAGAATGTGCCACTTTGGCATGTGGATTATTTTGAGCTGAAGACAAACAAGTCTCAACAGACTCAAGAAGAGCTTTTTACTTCCCCTTGAGCTGCCTTAAAAAACAAACAAACAAACAAACAAAAAAAAACAAAAAAGCAAACTTAGATTTGGGACCTGCACAAGGATGAGAGATATTACCAGAGAAAACTTTTTTACAAGCATTGGCTTGTCCCACCTTCCTGTGAATTGTCTTCCAATCCCTTTGAAGTCCTAGATCCCTGCCCCATTCTCCTTAGCTCAGCATGGCACCTGAGCCTCAATTACCTCACTGTCTGGGAGCCTCACCTTTTTGGGCTTCCACTCATATATATGAAACTAAATTTGTTTCCTTCTTCTGTTAATCTATTAGCAATTTAATGAGTAACCCATCCAAAGAACCTAGAAGGATGATGCAGAGACCAGAGACATATGTTCTCCTGACCTGGTGTACCTTGGGTGCCCAAACATAGAAGCATCTTATGTATGACAATGTGATTTATAAGACATATATATTTGTTCTCCATCTCCATTTCTTCCACAGAGCTCCTAAAACTGAAGAGAGCAATAAAACTGCATTTGTTAGGTTAATGGAGTGACTTTGAAAAGCTCCTAGATCATCTAAGGATGGAGGCTGATTGCTAAGGAAACCAACCCTGTGATTAGAGGGTTTCAACACGTCCAGTACTTCCCTCTTGGCTCAGTTGGCAAAGCATCTGCCTGCAATACAGAAGACCCCAGTTTGATCCTGGATCAGGAAAATCCACTGGAGAATGTACAGGCTACCCACTCCAGTTTTCTTGGGCTTCCCTGGTGGCTCAGTTGGTAAAGAATCTGCCTGCAAAGCAGGAGACATGGGGATCCCTGGGTTGGAAAGATCCCCTGGAGAAGGGAAAGGCTACTCATTCCAGTATTCTGGCCTGGAGAATTCCATGGACTGCATAGTCCATGGGGTCGCAAAGAGTCGGACAGAACTGAGTGGCTTTCACTTGGCAAGGCCTCCAGGAAAGAGAGAAAGCTGGGAGATTGAATTCCATTACCAATGGCCAATGATTTAATCACGTCTATGTAGTGAACTCTCCATAAAAAACCCAAAGGACAGGGTCCTAAGAGCTTCCAGTTGGTGAACACATGGAGATTTGGGGAGAACAGAATGGCTGGAGAGTATGGAAACTTCAGGCCCTTCCCAAATATCTTACCCTATTCAGCTCTTCCATCTTGCTTTTCTGGTGTTATGTTCCTGTGATCTAGTAAACAAAATGTTTCCTTGAGACCTGTAAGCTGTTCTAGAAAATTAACTGAACGCAAACCAGGGTTCCTTGAAACCTCTGATTTATAGCCTGTTGGTCAGAAATCCATATGTCAGCAAATTTGGAAAACTCAGCAGTGGCCACAGGACTGGAAAAGGTCAGTTTTCATTCCAATCCCAAAGAAAGGCAATGCCAAAGAATGCTCAAACTACCGCACAATTGCACTCATCTCACACGCTAATAAAGTAATGCTCAAAATTCTCCAAGCCAGGCTTCAGCAATACGTGAACCGTGAACTTCCAGATGTTCAAGCTGGTTTTAGAAAAGGCAGAGGAACCAGAGATCAAATTGCCAACATCTGCTGGATCATGGAAAAAGCAAGAGAGTTCCAGAAAAACATCTATTTCTGCTTTATTGACTATGCCAAAGCCTTTGACTGTGTGGATCACAATACACTGTGGAAAATTCTGAAAGAGATGGGAATACCAGACCACTTGACCTACCTCTTGAGAAATCTGTATGCAGGGCTGGAAGCAGCAGTTAGAACTGGACATGGAACAACCAACTGGTTCCAAATAGGAAAAGGAGTACGTCAAGGCTGTATATTGTCACCCTGCTTATTTAACTTATAGGCAGAGTACATCATGAGAAACGCTGGGCTGGAAGAAGCACAAACTGGAATCAAGATTGCTGGGAGAAATATCAATAACCTCAGATATGCAGATGACACCATCCTTATGGCAGAAAGTGAAGAATTAAAGAGCCTCTTGATGAAAGTGAAAGAGGAGAGTGAAAAAGTTGGCTTAAAGCTCAACATTCAGAAAACGAAGATCATGGCATCTGGTCCCATCACTCCATGGCAAATAGATGGGGAAACACTGGCTGACTTTATTTTTTTGGGCTCCAAAATCACTGCAGATGGTGATTGCAGCCATGAAATTAAAAGATGCTTACTCTTTGGAAAGAAAGTTATGACCAACCTAGATAGCATATTAAAAAGCAGAGACATTACTTTGCCAACAAAGGTCCATCTAGTCAAGGCTATGGTTTTTCCAGTAGTCATGTATGGATATGAGAGTTGGACTATAAAGAAAGCTGAGCACTGAAAAATTGATGCTTTTGAACTATAGTGTTGGAGAAGACTCTTGAGAGTCCCTTGGACTGCAAGGAGATCGAACCAGTCCATCCTAAAGGAGATCAGTCCTGGGTGTTCATTGGAAGGACTGATGTTGAAGCTGAAACTCCAATACTTTGGCCACCTGATGCGAAGAGCTGATTCCTTTGAAAAGACCCTGATGCTGGGAAAGATTGAGGGCAGGAGGAGAAGGGGACAACAGAGGATGAGATGATTGGATGGCATCACCGACTCAATGGACATGGGTTTGAGTGAACTCCAGAAGTTGATGATGTTCAGGGAGGCCTGGTGTGCTGCGGTTCATGGGGTCGCAAAGAGTTGGACATGACTGAGTGACTGAACTGAATTGAACTGGTCAGAAATCTAGGTAACAATCTGGACTTACGATTGACTTTTGAAGTGGTAGCAGAAGGTGGCAGAATTGTGGGACTGAGCCCTCAACCTGTGCAATCTGATGCAATCACCTATCTCTGGGCAGAGAGTGTCAGAATTGAGTTGAATTGTAGGGCACTCAACTGGTGTCAGTAAATTACTTATTGTTGTTGGAAACCTCATCCAAGCTGCCGACCCAGCCTGCTAGAACTGACTTCAGTTTTTACAATGCATTAAGTAATGTGCATTTTCCAAAGAGAAAATAGGTCCCTCACCCCTCAAAAAAGGTTTTAGGCCAACAAGGATAGATGAAATAACCAAATAAATTTTTATAACACTTACAAGAAATTAAACCTTAATAAGTATATATAATAATAAAATACATCTTAGATAAAATATTAGAAATGTTGGGGTTTTTTTTCCCTTCATACTCATGTTTCATTAAACAGTTTTATTCAGTCGCTTTGCAGGTAGCTTTGAAGTAATTGTTTTCTTTATCCTAAAAACCATTTTTGTGTGTCATCAAGCAGTGTTCTTTTTTCATTTTTTTTTCAGAACACATCATTTTCACTTATAGCTATACAATTTAAGATCTACAGTACTTCTTGAATAATTGTATTATTCACCATGAAAAATTTATCTCACATGACATTCATTTTCTTGCTGGTAAGAAATGTGCTTTTTTCTGTCTCTCTACTTGTCTTTCAGGTATATATTTAGGTATACAGTACTCCTTGGTATATGTCAGTGTATATGTATGCAAGATCTTTAAAATTCTCATTAACAATGACATGTAGGAAAATAATCTAAAAAATACTATATATATGTATATGCATGTGTGTTTGTGTGTATTTCTATATATGTGTATGAAAGTGAAAGTGAAGTTACTCAGTCGTGTCTGACTCTTTGTGACGCCATGGACTATAGCCTACCAAGCTTCTCCGTCCATGGGATTTTCCAGGCAAGAGTACTGGAGTGGGTTGCCATTGCCTTCTCCAGGGGATCTTCTGGTTCAACACAGGGATCGAACCCGGGTCTCCCATGTTGTAGGCAGATGATTTTACCGTCTGAGCCACCAGGGAAGTCCAATATATGTGTACACACATACACACATATTCCCTGAAGGAGGACATGGCAGCCCACTCCAGTATTCTTGCCTGGAGAATCTCATGGACAGAGGAGCCTGGTGGGCTACAGTCCATGGGGTGGCAAAGAGTCAGACATGACTGAAGCAACTTAGCAAGCACACATGCATACACATATATACAGTTGTACATATATATGAACCACATGGTTGTACACCAGAAACTAACACAACATTGCAAACCAGCTATACTTCAATATAAAAAATGACACCTAGCAAGTAAAATGATGGAGTCATATTGCTAGGAATAACTTCATACTTATTTGATATTTGTTTTCATTTTTTAAATCAATTTCACCTTGTGGATTTAAAACATTCAATGATGTGTCTTCTATGCAGTATTATTCAAAATAAAGCAATTCAGAGTAGCCTTGACAATGAGAGCATTTTAATATAATTTAAGAGACTTTGAAAGAATGCACTTGTAAGGAGAAGCCCCCAACACAGGATTAATTTATGTGGTATGGGGAGCAGCAGTTTATACTCTAGCACATCACAAACTTTACATTTTAGTACTATAGATAAAGGGAATGAGAACAGTGAATATTCATTTTTTTATCCCTGTATTCATTCTTTTGTTCACTAATTCCTGTTTAAATGTATTTCAAAACATTTACCCATAAAATAAAGGAAGTTATGCATAGTAATGATTTCAGAGAATAGTCAAGACGGTTCAGTGACTGAATGGATTTAGGGATGGAAAAGGACCAAAAAAATAAAAAAGAATAAAAAGGAAAAAAATAGAGAAGAAAGAAAAAAGAAGAAACACTCCAGGGATTTGAGATTTAGGAGCCTCTAAGCAGTGGTGCCTATAATAGAAAGGGGTAACAGTCATGAGAAGCCAGTTTATGTGGGAGTAGATAATGAGTTCTATTTGGGATATTTAATTTTCAAACTGATGGGGGGACACTTAATTGGAGATGTTCTGTAGGTGTAATGATATTAAGAAGGGGAAAAAATTCAATTAGAGTTCCACCAAATGATATCAGCTGTGTCCAAATGCTATTGATTGCCTGGGTGTATAGCTGGTGTGCAGCGTAGCGCAGCTGACTGCTACTGAGCTCTCCTTCAGCTCAACATCCTTTGATTTGATGAAGAATATGGAGGGTGACACAGCAGATAAAGCACAAGTCCAGCGGCTTTCTCTCACTGTTCCTCTGACTTCTCCTGTTTCTCCTACTGCAAACTGATAATATCGTGCCAGATTCAAAAAACTTATGGGGTTACAGATGGTATCAAGGTCCATCACATACTTGAAAGTAATTGGAAAATCACCATGTGTTCTAGAAATGCATGATAGTCTATTATTATGATGTCTACTACTCTACTTAGAGAAGTAGGAACTTACACTAAGTATGTGGGTTAAGAGGAGCTTTTTATTACTTTCTACAACCAAATTTTGTAGAAAATATTTCCCAGCTGCTTCAGATGATGTAAATGTCTTCACCAACTCATCACTGACTGCTTTCCTAGTCCCATTTTCAGCATAGAACATTAGAGAAACATAAAAGTACTTACTGTTCTTCCAAGACACAAGGAAATAGTATTCCTCTAAGCTTCTGTATTACTGGTGCTCTCTCCTGGAATGCAACCCTTACTCCTCCATACTCCCAAATTTTCCATCCTGCAAATTTTTACATTCTTTGACATGCATTTCAAATATACCCCCTCCCTTAAACAAAATCATTCACTTCCTTTTGTATTTCTATACCATTTAAGAAAAATCTTTACCAGTGAATAAGCAACCTGCTATATTATACTAATTACTACATACTGTACTAGATTGTGAACTCATGAAGGGCTTTATTTTTTTCTCCATTTTTCTGTCCTCTACAAAAGAACCTGCCTGCCAATGCAGGAGACGTAAGAGATGCAGGTTCGATCCCTGGGTCAAGAAGATCCCTTGGAGAATGGCAAGACAACCCACTCCAGTATTCTTGGCTGGAGAATCCCATGGACAGAGGAGCCTGGTGGGCTACAATCCATAGGGTCACACAGAGTTGGACACAACTGAAGCAATTTAGCACGCATGCATGCACACACAAGTAACCCAGTCCTACACATATAATACATGATTAGTATAAGTGTAGTCAATGAACTGTGAAGACCTGAGTTTCAAAGGGAACTGCGTTGTTAAGTCAGTTTTACTAATTATCTGAAATGGAATCCTAATAAGGGAAAAATCTAAGATTGATGCAGCCAGTTGAAGGGACTGACTTCAGAATGTCACCCTGAAATATGCCTCTTTGGCACAAGGATTATTTTGAACTGGTTACTTTTAAGAAACAACAGCCACACAAAGAGCTTGGAAAACTGAATAGAAGTTACAGTTTTAAAAGCAGAGACATCTGCAAGAGGAGGGAGATGATCAAATCCCCAGAAAGTCTTAGTAATGGTGACAGCAAGGACTTAAATCTACATAACAACCATACCCTTGTTTACTGTTTTTCTTAATAACCTTCCATTACTGGCTCTCCATTGCCTCATGCCCTGAATACAGAATCTTTTATTTTTACTTAGGTATTTAAGGTGGTACCTTGGGCCATTTCAGGGAGTTCTTAAATTTTCCGGGTCTCTCCCTGTATACAGGAAGTATATATGTTATTAAGCTTCCCTGGTGGCTCAGTTGGTAAGGAATCCACCTGCAATGCAGGAGACCTGGGTTTGATCCCTGGGTCAGGAAGATCCCCTAGAGAAGGGAATGTCTAACCACTCCAGTATTCTTGCCTGGGAAATCCTATGGATAGAGGAGCCTGGTAGTCTATACTGTCCATGGGGTCTCAAAGAGTTGGACATGACTGAGCAACTAAAGACAAACACACACCCCCATGTGTCATTAAATCCATTTCCCCCGCTCCTGTTAAACTGTTTTTATTACAGCGGTATCTCAGCCAAGAACGTAGAAGGGAAAATTCTTCCCCTATAGTCATGTGGCCCAACAGAGAAACTGTGTTCTCTGGTTGCTATGGAGGGAATACATGCTTATATTTGATGAGTAAATTATGTTTTATTATAGTGCATTGTATAGGTAATGTATGCTTAGATGACATGTAGGTTATATAGATAATGCATATTTATTGAAAATAAAATGAGACATATAGTAACTATACTATTCTGATCTGCTGAATCTTTTGCTCAAGTTTAGGCTGAGGTATAAATCAATAGACTAAAAGTACCTTTGCTGTTTGGGCTTCCCAGGTGGCACTAGTGGTAAAGAACCTGCCTGCCAATTCATGGGTTCGATTGGGTTCCACATGGGTTTGATCCCTGAGTCAGGAAGGTTCCCTGGAGAAGTGCATGGCAACCCACTCCAGTATTCTTGCCTGAAGTATCCTATGGACAGAGGAGCCTGGAGGGCTGCAGTCCATGGGGTCACAAAGAGTTGGACATGACTGAAGAGACATAGCATGCATGCACAGGTTTACTGCTTAGCTCATTGAGAGAATTGAACAAAAGTGTAAGTGTGTAAGTATGCGTGTGTATGTATGTACGAATAGGCATACACATACACATATGCTAACATAAAAAGTGATTTAAAGTTAATTGTACAAAGGGTCATATTACCAAATGATAATGAATGTATAGAAAATGTACATAAGTGAAAACCAAATGCCAGCTAACTGACTATAACACAGAACAATTAGCCAATTGAGAAATTATTCTTGTTTATATAGGTATATTGAGTTTATTTCTATCAACTGATATTGCATCATAAAGCTTTATTTCCTATTCAGGTTTGAAAGTTAAATACCTATAATATTCAGGAAGATAAAGTATGTAAGGGAAATGGATCCAATGGTAGGTGTGATAAATTAGATTGAGTTCACTCATCTAAAAGGCTTGGCTTATATTGCTCAGTCTTGTCCGACTCTTTATGACCCCATGGACTGTAGCCCACCAGGCTCCTCCATCCATGGAATTTTCTAGGCGAGAGTACTGGAATGGGTTGCCATTTCCTTCTCCAGGGTATCTTCCCGACCTGGGGATCGAACCCAGGTCTTCCCGCAATGCGGGCAAATGCTTTACCATCTGGCCCACCAGGGAATCCCCATCTAAAAGGAGGAAGCTTCAATTAAGGACCAGTCAAATGTTACCAAGCTAAAATGAACACCTAGAGTTTCTAGACCTTCCAGTTTTTCAGAAAAAAAAATGCCCTTCTCCAGCAGATCTTTCTGACCCAGGAATTGAACCTGGGTCTCCTGGATTGCAGGTTGATTCTTTACCAACTGAGCTATCAGGGAAGCCCTTGATTCTCTTAAATATATTTCAATTTGTAAATGTTCACTCATTTGTATTGCTGGATTCAATTAACAAACCATGATTGATACAGTGTTTTATCTTAATTATTACTGACACATTTTACACACACACACACACACACATTATGCTAAGGACCAACTATCTGCTAATATAAGTACAAATAATAAGCAAATTTCTGTGCATTCATGTAAACTGACATAATAACAATCAATTTACTATATCAAGGATATTTTCTACCTTGCCTGATAGATCAAAGTTTCCTTGTTAATACAGCTACAATATAATGTTTGAATGACATTATACTGGAATAAGAAATTTGATTTGACAAGTTGTGATTAAAAACAAAATTCATGCCTATTACGCAGTGATTTATTTAACACCGATGCTGTTCTTCTGCAAAAGTGTATGTGTTTAGGATATTTGAACACTTGTACAATAAATAATAAGCATGTGGTAGAAAAGTCTAGATGATGTGCGTCACACTGTATAGTTTCCTGACCTTTTCTAATAGGGTGAGTTGATTTCCATTTTAGGGACAGTGCCAACCTTACATACAATTCATCAGTATACTTCCAGTCTATGAGGTTAAAAATGCAATAGGAAGAAGAGCAAACCTGTCTATATCAGGCCTCCAAGGCATTTGGAATCTAGGTACAAATATTAGGGAAAATATTTGAATATATCTCATGGGGCACAGAGAGAAGAGTTATGGGTATACCATGAAAGAGACACAAATATACATTGGTATTCTTAGGAGAGAAGGGCAATGAGGTCTGGGGAATGATTTGCACTACAGTGTAATTTGAATGATGGAAGTAAAAGGCCAAGAACACGCTAGGCTATTGGGTCTGTTGGTCAGAAGATGTCTCTGGCTCCCAATTTCAGGAAAAGCAGAATGAAATCAGTGATTCCAGAGAGAATGCAAATTGACATGCAAATCTTCTCGGCAAAGTGATCTCCACCAGCTGGAGCGGAGGATTCACACCCTCTGTTCTTCCATCTAGAGAATCAGGCTGATTCCAGGGATAAAGAACAGCTATAATCCCTTCTGATGCAGTCTCCTGAGTACTGTATAACCATCTCCAGGGTACAGAAAACTCACTTTATTCAAACTTAGATAGCTAAAATCCCTTTGAGAGGCAATACCTATGCCTCCCATTTCATGAGAGAGAACATACTGAAAAACGAAAATGCGTTTTAACAACAACAATGAAAAGACTGTCCATAGATCTTTTCCAATTCTGATACAAATGTATATTTAAAAAACAAATGAAAACATAAAGGCACTAAAAAATTAAACGCTGTAAAAGAGATACTGCCCTGAGGCAAGGGAGCCAGAACTACAGACTGGGAACATTATGAAAAGCTTTATTGAATTTACATTTTGGCTCAGAGTCTGTCCACTAAAGGGAGCAAACAGCCAAGTCACAGAGGTACCTAAGACTTACACCTACCACTGGTTGGGGTTGGTAAAGAGATGTGAGAACATGGTGCTTCATTTATTCTGGGCATAATAAACTGAACTCAAGGATTTAAATGAACTGGAGGAAATTCAATGCAACAGCTCAAATGAATGACTAAGGAGCTCAAAGATCTTAATCTGGGGAAAGCTGAAAGAACAAAATATGTGCAGTTTAGCTCTGTGCTAATGAAAGGAAAGAGATAACACTAAAAATAACTGAATGGTGCAAGCTTCAAGGCAGCAAAGAGCTCTGGCGCAAATGGATCTATCCAGAAAAAATGAGACTTAATTACACAAAGGAAAACTGTTGACTGTGAGGAAAAGTGTCCTGAGATTAAATGACTGCTATTGAATGGGGAACCATCAGAGAGACAGTGATGAGAGTGTTAGCTTGACGCCTGAAGCCTCGAAAATGAGACACGTTGCCGGAAAACCCATTACAGGATAAATACCCCCTTGGTCCTACGGAGACTGAGACACGTCAATTCAGGGAGGAGAATTGCAGAGCGGACACACCACCAGAACATGGGGTAGTGAGTCAGGATTCTGGGCTCTGTCCCAGCAGTATGGAGTGTAGTCTTGCTCAACCTATTTGACTGCTGTTACTCAGCTTCCTTCCTGATGTTTCTACTTCAGGGGAAGGTTGTGACCAATTCTGTTGCTATTTAAAGGGATTCCCAGGTGACACAGTTGGTAAAGAATCTGCCTGCTAAAGCAGGAAACAAGAGATGTAGGTTTGATCCCTGAGTTCAGAAGATCCCCTGGAGGAGGAAATGGCAACCCACTCTAGTATTCTTGCCTGGAGAATCCCATAGACATAGGAGTCTGGTAGGCCACAATCCTTGGCGTTGCAAAGAGTCAGACATGACTGAGAACACACACACAAAGCTTGTGATAAATAAGGAAACAGACTTCCCCTTAACAAGTGTGATCTGATGCCTACAGAGTTAAGGATATTACCAAGTATAACAGTGACTCAATGGACATCAAAACATTGGGTTGAGAATTTTAATGAAACGAAGGAGAAGTATTTACAAGTACATTATAAATATCATTTCAATAGATGCATCTTTTAGAAACAAAGCAGTAAACATTGGGTTTCAAGATACAGTCAAGAAAGCCTCAGATCCTGTGCTTGTCTCTATGTTTTTCAACTCTTCATTCTCTTCCTTCCTATAATATATTTGATGCATAAAATATACATTGAGACAATGTATAGCTATGTGAAATAAAATTCATATTTTATAGCAAGACAAGAAAAAATTAAACACAAAAAATTTGCCTCTCTTCCTGCACTGTGCATTGTGTATTTGCATTATGTGTCCACCAAACCTCCCCCATTGGCAGGAATACCTGCTCAACCATTAGGAGCAGCATTCTCCCAATATCAACAAGACAATCCTTAAAAGATAACATTCCTTCTTGATCTTGGAAGGGATCACATGACTGACCATGAGGATGCTTAATTTGCATTATATACGACTGTCAATTTCATGTACAGCCCTCTGTCAAAAAGCGTATATAACGGTGCCTTGACTTCTAGCAGGTGGACAGATCTCAGTGCTTTCTGAGATGCTCTTCCCAGATCATAATCCTCAAATTTGACTCAAATAAATTTTTTCATTTCCTTCTTAAATCAACTGATTAATTTTTCATCCTAAATTACAAAGCATAATAATAATAAACACATGTTCATCCCAAGAACTGAAATATCAACTATAACTCACACCTGAACCTAAAACCGTGCACCTCCACTACCCCTTGCCTGTGATACCCTTCTCCTGTCCAGGGTTAACTACTTTTATTTTCTGCTTGTTTGTTTTTATTGGTTTTTCAGATTTATTGCATATATATGTGAAGAGGAGCAAAGTATGTCACCCCCAAAATATGCTCCTTTGACATAAAGATTACTTCCAGCTGATTATTTTTGAGAGGCTACAGATATAGGAGACTCTCTGAAACAGAAAAGACAAGAGTCACCCTTTTGGAAGGGACATTTACATATATGAGAGAAATCTCCACTTGTAAGGCTGTCTCCCTTTCTGTACCAGGAAAAGAATGACTAAATCTCTAGATACTCTTATCAAAGCAGAACAGGGACTAAATCTGCACAACAGCCTTATCTTTGTTCTCTGTGCTTTTCCTGATAACTGGTTGCCCTTCCTCAACCCCTTTTGTCTTTGAGTGAAGATGGTATTTAAGGTGGGGAGTTGGACCACTTCAGGGAGTTACTCAGTGTTTTCCTGGGTCTTTCCCATGTATTCCAGAGGTATCCTTGTTATGTATTATCCTGGTTATTCCTTTTGGTTTTTATTCCTGTTACTCTGTCTCTTTTGTCTCAGCCAAAAACCTAGGAGGGTAAAAAGACAATTATTTTTCCTCCCCTACACATGCATGCCTATGAAACAAAGCAGGACCCCGTGGGACCCTTCCCGGGACAAATCCTCCCTATGTCCCCATTTCTTGTTTGTAGGAAATAGCCTTTGTTCAGCCTCCTTGAACTTACCTGAGTGCCAAAGGGAAGATTCAAACAGTTGCTTATCAGGGAAAGGAAGGAAGCAGAGATAAAGGAGGATCAATCAAGAAATTAAAGAGATTGAAGCAGGATCCTGGTTCCTTCTCAAGGAAATGACATAACAATACCTTTGAGTTCTAAGGCCCTCACCAAGGTGAGGATGGTAACTAAGTTCAGTTCAGTTCAGTCACTCAGTCGTGTCCGACTCTTTGTGATCCCATGAATTGCAGCATGCCAGGCCTCCCTGTCCATCACCAACTCCCGGAGTTCACTGAGACTCACGTCCATCGAGTCGGTGATGCCATCCAGCCATCTCATCCTCTGTCTTCCCCTTCTCATCCTGCCCCAATCCCTCCCAGCATCAGGGTCTTTTCCAATGAGTCAACTCTTCTCATGAGGTGGCCAAAGTACTGGAGTTTCAGCTTTAGCATCAGTCCTTCCAAAGAAATCCCAGGGCTGATCTCCTTTAGAATGGACTGGTTGGATCTCCTTGCAGTCCAAGGGACTCTCAAGAGTCTTCTCCAACACCACACTTCAAAAGCATCAATTCTTCATTGCTCAGCCTTCTTCACAGTCCAACTCTCACATCCATACATGACCACAGGAAAAACCATAGCCTTGACTAGACGGACCTTTGTTGGCAAAGTAATGTCTCTGCTTTTGAATATGCTATCTAGCTTGGTCATAACTTTCCTTCCAAGGAGTAAGCGTCTTTTAATTTCATGGCTGTATTCACCATCTGCAGTGATTTTAGAGCCCCCCAAAATAAAGTCTGACACTGTTTCCACTGTTTCCCCATCTATTTCCCATGAAGTGATGGGACCAGATGCCATGATTTTCATTTTCTGAATGTTGAGCTTTAAGCCAACTTTTTCACTCTCCTCTTTCACCTTCTCCTCTTTCACTCTTCCTTTCACAAGAGGCCTTTTAGTTCCTCTTCACTTTCTTCCATAAGGGTGGTGTCATCTGCATATCTAAGGTTATTGATATTTCTCCCAGCAATCTTGATTCCAGCTTGTGCTTCTTCCAGTCCAGCGTTTCTCATGATGTACTCTGCATATAAGTTAAATAAGCAGGGTGACAATATACAGACTTGATGTACTCCTTTTCCTATTTGGAACCAGTCTCTTGTTCCATGTCCAGTTCTCACTGTTGCTTCCTGACCTGCATATAAGTTTCTCAAGAGGCAGGTCAGTTGGTCTGGTATTCCCATTTCTTTCAGAATTTTCCACAGTTTATTGTGATCCACACAGTCAAAGGCTTTGGCATAGTCAATAAAGCAGAAATAGATGTTTTTCTGGAACTCTCTTGCTTTTTCCATGATCCAGTGGATGTTGGCAATTTGATCTCTGGTTCCTCTGCCTTTTCTAAAACCAGCTTGAATATCTGGAGGTTCATGGTTCATGCACTGCTGAAGCATGGCTTGGAGAATTTTAAGCATTACTTTACTAGCATGTGAGATGAGGGCAATTGTGTGGTAGTTTGAGCATTCTTTGACATTGCCTTTCTTTGGGATTGGAATGAAATCTGACCTTTTCCAGTCCTGTGGCCACTGGTGAGTTTTCCAAATTTGTTGGCATAGTGAGTGCAGCACTTTCACAGCATCATCTTCCAGGATTTGAAATAGCTCAACTGGAATTCCATCACCTCCACTAGCTTTGTTCTTCCTGATGCTTCCTAAGGCCCACTTGACTTCACATTCCAGGATGTCTGGCTCTAGGTGTGATCACACCATCATGATTATCTGGGTGGTGAAGATCTTTTTTGTACAGTTCTTCTGTGTATTCTTGTCTCCTCTTCTTAATATCTTCTGCTTCTGTTAGGTCCATACCATTTCTGTCCTTTATCGAGCCCATCTTTGCATGAAATGTTCCCTTGGTATCTCTAATTTTCTTGAAGAGATCTCTAGTCTTTCCCATTGTGCTGTTTTCCTCTGTTTCTTTGCATTGATCACTGAGGAAGGCTTTCTCATCTCTCCTTGCTATTCTTTGGAACTCCGCATTCAGATGCTTATATCTTTCCTTTTCTCCTTTGCTTTTCACTTCTCTTCTTTTCACAGCTATTTGTAAGGCCTCCTCAGGCAGCCATTTTGCTTTTTTGCATTTCTTTTCCATGGGGATGGTCTTCCATGGTAACTAACTGCTGCTAAGTCGCTTCAGTCGTGTCTGATTCTGTGCGACCCCATAGACAGCAGCCCACTAGGCTCTTTTTTCCCTGGGATTCTCCAGGCAAGAATACTGGAGTGGGTTGCCATTTCCTTGGTAACTAAGGCTGAGCACAAATCCCTGAGCACTGTCCTGTTATATCACCAACCACTCAGAAGAAAGAAAGATAAGTGGGATATAAAGAAGACTCTGACCCCCTCTCCAAATGATTCTCCCTTTAAAAATGTTCATAGTTGAGCAACTGAAGGGATATATGAAGGAAATCAGTCAGACTTCCGTTGTACAGACATACTTTACACAAACCATATCTGAATACTTTTTATTACGGCAGTTAAGAGTATATGTTGAGTGGTGGTGGTGGTGGCTTAGTCCCTAAGTTGTGTCTGACTCTTGTGATCTGTGGACTGTAGCCTGTCAGGCTCCTCTGTCCATGAGATTCTCCAGGCAAGAATACTGGAATGGCTTGCCATTTCCTTCTGGTAGGTAGTTAGAATAGGAAAAAGGAATCCAAAATGGCAGGGGCTAAAAGACAAAGAAGGGAAAAACCTGGGAAAATAGAACAAAGGAAGGTCTGAGGACCGGAGTGAGGACCTCAGGTAAAACAAACAGCACTCCTGGCTAGCAAAATTTACACAGGGCAGGCCCAGGGGGAGGAGAAAAAACATATAAAAAGAGGAGCCAAAATTGGGCCGGGACCTCTCTTCTCTTCGCATGTTTTGGGTCAGCATTCCCTCATGCCTTGAAGATGTATTTTCCTTTACTTTCTAAATAAAACTGAGCTGTAACTCAGAGCTGTAACAATGGCCCATCCAAGAGCTATAATACTGGTCCAGCCCAGGGCTGTAACGTTGATCCATCCATCGCTTCAAATTTTTGTTGCGATGAGACAAAAACGAGGAAATTACACATTCCCTCAACATCTGTTGTTGCCTGCCCTATGTAAATTGGGCTAGCCAAGAGTGCTGTTTGTTTTACCTGAGGTCCTCACTCTGGTCCTTGGACCTTCCTTTGTTCTATTTTTGCAGGCTTTTCCCTTCTTTGTCTTTTAGCCACCACCATTTTGGACTCCTTTTTCCTATTCTAACTACCTAACACTTTTCCAAGGATCTTCCTGATCCAGGAATCAAACCCAGGTCTCCTGCATTGCAGGCAAATGATTTACGAACTGAGCTATGAGGGATGCCCACATTGGACTGTTGGAAGCCCAGTCAACTTAACGTTGAATAAGCAATATTAAATTGGTATCCTGTGAGAAAATCACTATCTATCACCTCTATGACTATTGGTATTCTGAGTGGGGTTATGATGATTCTTCAAAGACTCTGGGGAAAGTAATGGAATTGCTTTTCTGTGACTCCAGAATTTACTTCATTTTACTGTAGTTTTCAATTTTGGATGCATATTAAAATCAACTGGGGAGCTTTTAAAATGTGGATATTGGGACCACAGACCACTTAAGTCAGACTCTCTGGAGACAGGACCCAGGCATCATTAGTGTATGAGTTCCAATGGGTAGCCACATTTGAGAACTACTGATTCTGTGGCTTCCTTTAAAGCATACTCCTATGAAATTCATATGAATTCTGAGAAAATTAGAGTTAAGAAAATCACTTTTTTTTTTTAAAAAGGAAACTATATTATTTTGTTGATAACTTCATATATAATAAGGATTATAGAATTTATTGGGTTGGGGGTTTGGGAAAATCATACTTACAAAAGGAATAAAAAAATACCAGAAGTTCATAAAATAACCTGTGATAATTCAGATTACTTGCATATTTTACCTTTAATTTTAAAGTCCTATCAGTATTCAAAGGAGCTTTGAGCTTTTAGAAATGCTTCAGTGAGGAACACTTTATACTCTGTTCCTGATAAATGAAAGTGTTCACTTCCTCTCAGACAAGTCAGTAACAAACAACTATTTTCCAGCAACTGGACTCTATCCACCTATTCATTTCTCATGGCTCATTGAGCATCATTAGGAATGTAACAGGTTCTAGTTACTACCAACCCCAGTTACTGTAAAATCAGTCGATTACCCAAGAGTTTAAAAAAATCATTAAGGCTGTTTTTTTATTTTGAACTATATTTGGCTATTTCAAAAGTGGGTAGGCATGTTTTTTTTGTCTTTATCCATCAATCCAGTCTATTAAATGTAAAACTAGAAGATGCTTACATAAGTAGAATAAGGCTTATGAGCAGTCCATAGATCAAATACACTTCCTAAAATGTTTAATTTTTGATACTTAGAGAAAAAAATATTAAAAAAAAATGAAATGATTGGTTAAGAAATCTACCACAATTAAGAGAAGATGTAACCTCTGGCGAAACCTGACAATATTGGCAACTTTAAAAATACTCCTAAAAAAGCAAATAGCTATTAAAGAACATGCTGCCATGTGCCCAGCATAAACACAGTTGGATTATAGGTGATTCTATGTTTTCTGCACTATAAAATGACTGTATACATTTATAATCACAAATAACTGGTGTTGGACAAATCTCCATTGCTTTATTATTCTCTCCCTTTGCTCAAATCCTGTACGCTCCAAATAACCTTCCAGTTGAGCCACCTGAACAAAGTGGCTCAATATGTGTACGCCTGTGTATATGTTGGGGCAGGGCTGAGGTGAGGAGAGTGTCCATTGTTACCAAGTACACAAACTTGAACCAGTAGGACATCATATTTTTCATTGTCCATTGCCACATTGACACCTGCCTTTACACATCTATAAATTGCGGGGAAATGTGATTGGTATGAAGCAGTCTGTGCTCATCCCTGGAGTCCTTATTGGAAAGCCAACAAATTCAGCAGAGAAAAAGATCTGAGGCTCCATTCCCAGAAGTTCTGTCCATTTTTTCACTGCTAAAGATTGTGAGGGCTAAATCTTCTATCACTTTTGGATGTTCTGAAGGCTATAGGCATAGCAAAAGTTCTCAGAAGGTCTGAAAAAAGTTGTCTCATTTCACTGATCACAACATTTCACATGAAATTTTGAGACTTCAACATTTTATGGCTTGATGGGCACATGACCTGTACTGTCCCAAAGGGCCCCGATTCAGAAGGGCCCCACTCTTGATTCAATGCTCTGCCATTACCATCTTGAAATTTTTAATAATTTTGTCTTTGAACTTGTGTTTATATGTGAAGTCACAAGGGGCAATGGAGCATGGACATGAGAGGTGAGGTATGCAATATGAGTCCACCATCACTTACTGCTCCATTCACGTTTGATATTAGTAATACCCTATGGGCAAAGGGGGCTTCCCAGGTGTCTCAGTGGTAAAGAATCCACCTGCTAGTGCAGGAAATGTGGTTCATCCCTGAGTTGGGAAGATCCCCTGGAGAAGGAAATGGCAACCCACTACAGTATTCTTGATTGGGAAATTCCATGGACAGAGCAGCCTGGTGGGCTACAGTCCATGGGTTGCTAAAAGTTGAACACAACTGAGTGGCCAAACAACATGAGCACAAAATCCACATAGAACCACAATGTATAAGAGTTTGGTGAGACTCTAAGCTAGTACAAGAGTATAATAAGCAGGGATGTAGACAGTCAATTACAGATGTGAAACAAAGCTGGATTTGAATGAAGAAAAAGGCAATGGTTTTCTAAGAAATATAATGACCATTAAATTATATATAATTATTATATATAAATAATTATATAAATTATTATATCCTTTCTTACTTGTGTTCTTGCCTTATATCAGCCAGCCACCTTCACTAAACATGATGACATGAAAAGAAAGAGAAAGAGACGACAACCCAACTTTTCTTTTCTCTTCCTTTCCTTTTGGTCTTTCCTTACTCATCAGTGAACCAAAATGAGAAGCAAAATAAAAACAGTTAGGTTAGTTTTGTGTAGCATTTCCACAATTTGTAAGAAGAAAATACATATGCATGAATGAGATATGAAATATGAGTTGTGTAACTTCATTGATCCTGCATTCAAGAAAAACAATCTTAGTTTTGTACTTAAAATGGCATTGAACAATACAGAGATAAACAGCAAAATATGTACTAAACATTTAAATTGCTTTTAGCTTGGAATGACATTAAATAACAAATAATAAAAACAGTATGACAAGTCCAGAGATAAGCTGAGGAAGAAAGGACAAAGCTTCCTATTAAGGGATAAAATTGGATTCCATACAGTTGACCACATGTAAATTCCATTTTAAATTTATAAATACGATGTAATTTGGAACCAATTGCTGGTTTATCTATCAAAGACTCAAGTTGTAGCTAGTCTTATTCACTGCTATCTCCTTAGAAGTGGTATTTTTTCTACAGAGATTAAAAATTACACTGATTAGATACATAGTCCCTTGAGCAGTAGGGAAGGCCAGATAGAAATCATGATGAGAAAAATCCAGAGGAAATATCAGACTTCTCCAAAGTCCTGTTCACATTTATTTCTCAGGTAAAACTTCTTTGCTATTATCTTCTTCACGATTCTTATTGTAATTTCCACTAATTTTGTTATAAATGGATTCATTTGATGGAAGATGGAGGCACATATTCTTTACCCAAGGTCATTTAGCTAATAACCAAACAATCTGGTGGTAAAGAATCTGCCTGCAGTGCAGGAGACCCAGGATCAATCCCTGGGTTGAGAAGATCTGGTGACAAGAATGGCTACCCACTCCAGTGTTCTTGACTGGAGAATTCCATGGACTGTATAGTCCATGTATTGCTAAGAGTTGGACACTAGTGAGCGACTTTCATTTTCACTTTTTTCAGACAACTACATTGCCTTCTTGCATTTCTTTTTCTTTGGGATGATTTTGGTTCCCCGTGGACAGAGGAGTCTGGCAAGTTACAGTCCATGGGGTCGCAAAGGGTCCAACATGACTGAGCGACTAACAGTTTCACTTTCTGAAGACTCAAGGCTAAGTCTTGAGTCATATCACCAAAGGTGAGGTAAGGTAAGGTGAAGTTGCTCAGTCGTGTCTGACTCTTTGCGACCCCACAGACTGTAGCCTACCAGGCTCTTCCATCCATGGGATTTTCCAGACAAGAGTACTGGAGTGGGTTGCCGTTTCCTTCTCCAGAGGATCTTCCTGACCCGGGGATTGAACCCAAGTCTCCTACACTGTAGGCAGATGCTTTACTGTCTGAGCCACCAGGGAAGTCTTCATATAACCAAAGCTTCCCTTTAACTTGAAAAGAAAATTGCACTGACATTTTATTGATTATTAAATCATTTACACAAGTGTCATTTTGGGGCAACATGCATGTACCATGTTGTCCTTTTTTCACTCTAATTACTAAGATGGAAATCTCCATCTGGCTAAAAATGTTTAGTTTTCAAGCAGGAAAAATAAAATTTCATTGGCAGCTTTTCAGACTTTGAAATTCTTCTTTGGCAATTCTATTAACAAGAAATTAGATAAACCCACTCTCTCTTCAAAAGTATGTCACTTAGGAGTATGTTTCTAGCTCAGAATGGTTAATTACAACAGAAGAGAAAATCAACATTTTGAATGAAAGGTTATAGAAGGAGAGAGTATGAAGTGGAAGAAAATTGCTCACAAATAGAATTTTGAACAAGAGAAAAACTAGTCCAGCCATGATGTACATTACCAGTTTCAATCATTTACACTTTGGGTTCCTTTTCCGTTCTGGCTGTCTTTCGTCTTTCTTAATCTGCTGAATGCTTAAGCTTTACTGTCCAGAGTTTTGCTGGAGTTACATTGCTAAAAATAGAAGTACATTGTCCAGATAAGCTCCCTGAGAAGGTAGGCAGCCAACTCAATGACACAGGAGCAAAACCAAGCTTGTCTCTCCTCTCTTTCTCTATGATTCTCCTTACTAGGCTGAGAGTGGTTTTGGTCTATAGAGACATGCTCTTGCTGAAGGTCTTTATGCAAAGTCAGAAAGGCTCTTCAGCTTCTGTAGCCCTAAAGAGACAGACAGAATTCCAGCTCAGCTCCCATTCTCAGATCTTGGGATACAGGAAAGGAATCCTGCAAAGCAGTCAGGAACAGCAACTCATTTCCTCATAGGCCTATTCATCTTTGATATGCATAACAATAGAACAAAAGGGTATGAAGTTTGGAACTTATTCTTAAAATGTTGAAATTACTAATAGAAGGACTAAGAAATGAGGGGCACCTAGGTAAAATCATTCAAGTCATTCAGGTCTAAGGGTTGTTGTTGGTGGGGTGGGGGGGTGTGTGTGGTGCATCAATACGAGACATCTTTATGGGATTGAGTCCCACAAACATGGTTGTCATATATGTCAGAAAACTCATGGGGACAAAACTGCTGGAAGCTGAGCCACTAACAGGGATGACTCCACAGTCATCCACCTATACACATGCTATCACCGTGGGATCTGCATATGGAGGAAACTGAAGCTAAGACTTGTCATCCATATTTGTTTTGAAAAACTGGATAAGGGCAAGGGCATACCAAAATGTAACTTCTATGGAAGGACACTGGCAGACACAAAGCAGAAACAGCCTCTCCCAAATACATTGAATAAACACTCCCGATCTTCTGGGGCATCCATAATCAACCAAAATTATTCCCTTAATGACCAGTCTGGTTGTTCAAGGGCAGTATGTCCTAACATGTGTGGATCTAGACCCCACACGTCAATTTTCTTTGGGCTGAACTTATCTGTCTGCCTTTGGCCAAAAGGAGAGTTTGAGAAAATTAAAAAACAAAAACAAAAACACCACAGCCTTGCTGGCAACTAGGTCATGATGTTCCCAACTGAAGATAAACAATGCTCTTGAAAAATAAATAAAGTCCAGAGAGGCCACTCTGACCATGGTTGAACTAGACAGACACAAGACACTTCAAACAGGAAAATTAACAGTCCGTCCCCTCCCTTGCCTAACAGGGTTCACTGTAGTTACAGTACCAATGACAATTCTAGCCCCTTCTTAAATGTCCCCAGCTCTCAAAGAAAAAATAAAATACTCAATATGGCATTGCCTCTATATCTTGACAACATGCAACTGAGAACTTGCTTTTGCTTCCAAAAACCCTCCTTGGAATCCCTCAACCCACATTCTGTGAGAAGCACTCCCGTGTTCATTTCTTCTTATCAAAATTCCCCATGGTGTAGTGAATTCTTACTGGCTGGAGCAAGCTAAATAAAGCTGTGAGGTTTCTTTACACTGTGTGCATGTATTTGTGGGATCACGGGGTGGGGGAGGGCTGTGGGTGGCCAACACATGTACTCCGGATAATCTCTGGTTAGTAAACATTGACTTTGGTCCCTTAGCTAGCTGCCAGCCAAAAAGCACCTTTCCTAATAAAAAACAAACAAAGAAAGAAAAGTAACCACATCAATTTCAAATATCTAAAATTTTCTTCTCTTCTCTCCTCTTTCTACTATGTAAATCCTGTCTTTGCCTTTGTTAATTGGAGTCAATCTATTATCGGTTTCTCCTATATATGCATAAAATAACTGGCTGCTAACTAACTTTATATGTCTCTGAGTCAGTCTTTTACACTGTGGTAGATGCTTACTGAGGATTTGGCTGTAATAGCAAGGAGTCCATTTTGAGGCTTCATAGAGTTGATACCTTAAATTCCATATTATACATCTCTCTTTTTAAAATGTCCTTTCAATATGTCTTCTATTTTAAACTCTAGCTTCTTACAAAGGTGTTTGACCATACTTCTTCTTTCCTACTCTGCAGCCCACCAGGGCAGATGGTGGGGGGTACGGAGAGGAACCAATAAAACAAACAAACTAAAAAAAAAAAAAAAAGGAATATGATGAGAAAAGATATTATTAAAATATGAGAGTTCCCAAAGAAGTTTCCCCTCCTCCTGCCCCTTAAATAGGATCCTCTTCTCCTTCCTCCTGAGGGGTGTGTGTGTGTGTGAGACAGAGAGAGGGAGGGAGAGGGAAGGAGAAAGAGATTTGGAAGATAGACTCTGGAGACTCAGTAACCTCTGTCTTGCTATTTGAATTTGAGAGATTAGTGGTTCAAAGAAAAGAAAATCCATTTGAACTTGAAGACAGGGACGTTCTCTTTAAAGCAGCAGAGGTAACCTGTCATTGAAACTGTAGGAAAGCAAATGTAAGCCCAACACTATAGTTGACTCTAAATAAAATAGATTCATTTTGCCATAATAATGTACATGCTGTTTATATGTTTCCAATTTTTAGAATGAGTCTTTGACAAAACACTAGAGACTTAATTATAGTTAGAAAACAAAGAAGAAATGTAACTCAATATAAAATTAAAAGTATAGTTTATAGAATTTGGGGGAAGAGAGTCAACAGAAATGGAAAAACATGTAGGGTCATTAAAATCTCCATTTGCCATGCCAGGAATTTAGACATATTACTTACAGCTTAAAGAAGAAAAAAATAAAGATTTATGGACTGCATTTAAAATGAAAAAGAAATCAACAGAAGCATGTGGAGCATATGAAAATGAGTTAATTTTTCCTCATTTTTCACAAGAGAAAGACTATAAACAATGAAAAAGTGAGAAAATCAAAGATTAGAGATATGGCTATGTTATTAAAGATTTGAAAAATGTAAGAATTAGGAAAATAAAGCAACTCAAATTATATACCTCTGAGGAGTTGCAAATGGTAGAAGGACACATTGTTTAAGTAAAAGATCTTGTGAAATGAAATGTACTTTATGTATAGATAATAATTCAAATAAAATAGTCTTTAATTTCACATATATTAATATTCACTGCATGCATCTTTGAAAATCTTGATAAGCAAAAATGAGAAAGTTAATATTATATATAAGTTCACTTCTCAGAGATAGCAAATATTTATATTTTGATATATATTCATATATAAATGAGACCATACTATATCATTGTATGTATGTATACTATGTATTATAGTCTATGCTTTTAAATACTTGGAATACCTTTAATATCAATGCAATTACTCCCAAAACTTTAAATTTCTATTCTTTAGAGATATATCATTGTTTTATAAATCCCCTGAATGTGTGCGTGCTAAGTTGCTTCAGTTGTTTACAATTCTTTGTGACTCTATGGACTGTAGCCCACCAGTCTCCTCTGTTCATGGGATTCTCCAGGCAAGAATACTGGAGTGGGTTGCCATGCCCTCCTTCAGAGGATCTTCCTGACCCAGGGATCAAACCTGGGTCTCTTATGTCTCCTGCATTGGCAAGCGGGCTCTTTACCACTAGCGCCACCTGGGAAGCCCTATAAGCTCCCTACCGATGAGTATTGTATTACTTTCATGTTTCATTGTAAAAATAATAAACAAATACTTGTGTGATTCAGTATATGCACACAGGCTTAAATATTTGTTTAGATAATCCTTAGAAATGCAGTTGACCAGTCAACTGGATGTCCATTGTTAAGGATTCTGATGGATATTACAAAACTGCTCTGTGAAATATTCCAATTCAGGTTCTTATCAAAAAAAGGTTAAAAACTGTTACTTTTATTTTCATTTATTTGATTATAAGTAAAGCTGATCATTTTTCACATATCTTGGGATTGTATATCAATTCTTCCTTCCATATCTTTTAAAAAATAGACACTATTTCTTTTTCATAATTGATTTGTAAGATTCAATTTCAGTTTGTTCTTAATGTACAAAGATTTTTAAATATCTAAGTGTGCTTTCCACTTACATTTTTTAATTTGTTGTCACTTCTCTAGAAGTATTTTATTTTCCATCACCTCATTGTAGAAATATTTATTTACTCATCTTCTGTTCCTTGGGCTTCTGAAGCAAATTTATATTTGAATATTTTATCTATCTCAAATTAAATTTCAGTGCATTATGTGAATGAGGATTCTGATTTTTTATGTGATTATCAACTGATTCCCAAAAGCTACTACTCTCCTAATCCATTTTTACCCATTGATGTGCTTAGTTGCTCAGTTGTGTCCAGCTCTTTGCAACCCCATAGACTGCAGCCTGCCAGGCTCTTCTTTCCATGGGGATTCTTCAGGAAAGAATACCATTCCCTCCTCCAGGGGATCTTCCCAACCCAAGGATCGAACCCTGGTCTCCCACATTGCAGACAGATTCTTTACCAACTGAGCCACCAGGGAAGCCCAAGAATACTGGAGTGGGTAGCCTATCCCTTCTCTAGGGGATCTTCCTAACCCAGGAATCAAACCAGGGTCTCCTGCATTGCAGGTGGATTCTTTACCAGCTGAGCTACAATTGAAATGTTACTTTTATTATATATATACTTGAGAATATTTCCTTTCACTCATCTATATATTCTTTTAGTGGGAGATTTATTATACATTTTCGTATGGAGATGGACACATGACTTTTTCTTTACTATTTTCTAATTACGTCTCATCTATGTTGCTGCCAGATGAAGTTTAGAGCAATTTTCAGTTTAGTTCAGTTCAGTTGCTCAGTCGTGTCCGACTTTTTGAGACCGCATGGACTGCAGCACACCAGGCTTCCCTGTCCATCAGCAACTCCCGGAGCTTGTTCAAACTCATGTCCATCGAGTAGGTGATGTATCCTCTATCGTCCCCTTCTCCTCCTGACTTCAATCTTTCCCAGCATCAGGGTCTTTTCAAATGAGTCAGTTCTTCACATCAGGTGGCCAAAGTATTGGAGTTTCAGCTTCTGCATCTGCCCTCCAATGAATATTCAGGACTGATTTCCTTTAGGATTGACTGGTTTGATCTCCTTGTAGTCCAAGGGTAATTTTTTGTCACCTCCAAAGCTCTCCCAGCCCCCTCTTCATGGGTTGCTATTATATATTGTGTGTGCACTTATATTTTAGGTAAATTTGGAGAGAAATCATACGTACAAAATATTAAACTTCTCATCAAGAAATACTGGACATATCTGTTCATGTACTCAAATATTCTTTTATATTTTTTCACTCAAGTTTGTACATCTTCAAATGCCACACAAAATATCAATAAATACATAATAATCTCATATTTTGAATTACTGTGCAGAATGAAAGCTTTGATTTCTATTGTGTTTGTTGTCTAAATAGTTACTAGTATGGAGGAAAGCTTGCATACACTTAATATACAATTATTCTCATTTTTCTTTACCAGTTATATGACTGAGTAGATGTGAGTGTTGCTGATTCACTTAGGCCCAAGTGGACGATAATAAGATGTTCCAATAGGAATAATTTGATTTTCTTTTCTAATACTTATACTTCTCATTTCTTTTACTTAACATATTTCATTGGCTAGAATATCCAGTAGAAAATTAAAAGACAGCATTTGATGGGCATTCTAGGTGTGTTTCTGATTTTAATGGAGATACTTTTAGTATTTCAACATTTATAGAGTTTACTGTTATTTTGATAGACAGCAGTTTGCATGCTTATCAACTGTCATCTATTTTTACATTGCTAAAAGTCTCTTTTTTTGCTTGTTTGTTTCTACCTCATATCAGGAACAGACTTTATTTTATAAATATTTGTTCAGAATTTATAGAAGGGTGTGCAATGAAGGATGTAAATGGAGTCTCTTATATTAAGCATAACTGTTTTCCTGAGATAAATCCAATTTAAATATGGTAATTTACCCTATTGTTGGTGTAGTTTGCTATATTTTACAAGATTTTAATATTTGTATTCCTGAAATTGGTCTGTAGTGTTCAAAGTTTCTACTATTTTTTTTCCAAATTTCATAATCAAAGTTATGTGGGCTTTAGAATATGAATATAGAAGTTTTAAAGCTATATTGCCATGGTTTGGAATTTTTCAAATACATGGTAAGTCAGAGTTGGATGTTTGAAAGCATTTGTCTACAAAATATTTTTGAAGATTTTTTTTCCTACTGCTTTTTTATTTCTTATAAAGTCCAACATTTAATTCTCTTACTTTCTCTTTTATCTCAAACATGAAAGCATTTAAGGCTATGAATGTTTTTGGTTACAGCTTTGTTGTTATCTCAGAAGTTTAATGTGTGGCTTTGTGATTTCATTAACTTCTAAGTAGACTACTTTTAAAACTTTTAGAAAATAAACACTTTTTCTTATTACAGAAGCAATGTACATTTACTGTAGAAAAATATCAAAATAACTATTAACAGAAAGTAGCAATAACTTGTTTTCTACCATTAAAATAAAACTACCAGTATCCAGTTGTTTATTTGTAGTTGATATATAGACAGATAGCAGATGGATACATATTCCATTTTCTATATTATATAAAAATAAATGATGTATCTGTTCATTGACTTTTCCTATTTGTTTGACATGGCTTGCTGCTTTTACTACATAATAAATCTTCTAGGTGTTTTATAACAAAAAAAAATGGTATACAAAAAAAAATTGGTATACCAAAATTCAATCATTTTCAGTAATGTGTTTTGCAAACATATATTTATGAGGTAGATGTCTGCTTTATTGACATTGGGTTTTTTGGCTTATTCTTACATCCACACACTCTTTCAATTTACCAGCTCTTGTATAGGAAACAGTATGTCGTTTGTAAGTTCACTGGTTTTGCAACCTTTACTGCACATAACAATCATCTGGGGAGCTTTAAAACATCCCAGTGACCAGGTTTTCTCCCAATCCAATTAAATCAGAATCTTCAGAGATGCGACCCAGGCATCTTCAGGATTTAAAGGTTCTCATGAAATCCCAATTCACAGCAAAGGGAGACCACTGGACTTGTTAGAATATATATGAAAGGAAATTCCTAAGCTTAAAATGGAAGGTCTACATATTTTGTAAATATAGCTGCTTTAACAAATTAGTAAAAAATTGGTAAACAAGCTAATCCTGGTATCACCGAAAAACACAAGTTTAATTTTGCCTAGAGCTGTACCTCTCAATATAATGTCCAGCATATCCTCCATACCAGGAAACCATTACACTCACCAATATTTATGAAGAAGGATAATTTTTCAACTGCAAACCTTTAATTGCCTTTTTGGAAAATCCAATCCACCCAGATTTCCTTAAGCAAATTTTAGAAAGCATATACATGAGCAATTACAAATCTGGCCTCCAGCCTAACTCAGGAATAAAAAAAAAACAAAAATCTCAGAAGCGAAGTTGTATTCATTATTTTATCCTTTCTTTTCTTCTGTAAAAAAAGATATCTCTATTTTAAAAATGGCTTCACCACATCATTTGAAGCCAGTTTCCTTCTTAATGACTCTTAATGACAATAATTCAAATTGCACTTACTTATTTATGGAATCATAAATTAAACAACAATACACAACAAGAAATTAAAATGGCTTGTACCTGGGTTGCCAAATGGTCTAATTCAACATTAGACCAAAGATGTTCTAATTTAGCATTATTTAATCAGCTAAAAAAAAGAAAAACAAAAAAACCTAGCACCTTGTATTAATTTAGCTATGAAACTCTTCATCAAAGAATAAAAGTAATTGTTAATTAACTTTTCACTGGGGAGAATCATACATTTTTCATTACCAAACCATTTCAATATACCCCAGGAAATCAGAAAATCAAGATACTGTAAACTATTGAAATATTATAATTCTAGCAATGAAACATCTTGCCCAGGCTTCTAATTAGGGTACTCAGTGTAGGGGAGGAAAATTTTTTCTTCTACCCTTCTAAGATTTCCTGACTGGTCTAATAATTTAATTAACATAAGACTGATTAACAGGAGAAAAACAAATTTAATTTTGGAGGTATGGGAGTCCTGCAAAAACATGACATGCTCAGTTAGGCAATTGAGGCTTCCATGCCATCCGAAGCTAAGGAGAATGGGGCTCCAGAGGGAAGGCAGACAATTCAGAGGAAGATGAGAACAAATATATGGTAAATAAGTGCTTGCCATGCCATGCAGAGACAGCAGGACACAGAGAGGCCTTTGAACAAATAGGCCCTGCCACAGACCTCCCTTGTGCTTACCACATCTAGCCCATACTCTCTGTAGGTATCATTTGTGATGGCTCTTTCCTTGAACCAGATCCCCTTATCTAAATTAGGCAGTTAAGTGGGAGTTACAAAGCTCATCCAGGCACTTTCCTGGTGGCCCAGTGGCTAAGACTCTATACTCCCAACGCAGGGGGTCCAGGTTCCATCCCTGGTCAGGTAACTAGATCCCACATGCTGCAACGAAAGTATTCTCCATGCAGCAACTAAGAGATTCTGCATGTGGCAACGAAGAGTCTGTGTGGCAACTAAGACGCAGTGCAGCCAACTAAATGAATAAATACTGTTTTGGGCCCTGATTGTCTTCAGCTCAAAATAACCTGCATGCCAAAGTGGCACATTTTGGGGTGGCATATTCTGTTCCCCTTCATCTATTACAGGGGGGGAGTAGCTGCTGCTGCTGTTGCTGCTGCTGTTAAGTCGCTTGAGTTGTGTCTGACTCTGTGCGACCCCATAGATGGCAGCCCACCAGGCTCCCCCGTCCCTGGCATTCTCCAGGCAAGAACACTGGAGTGGGTTGCCATTTCCTTCTCCAATGCATGAAAATGAAAAGTGAAAGTGAAGTTGCTCAGTCGTGTCCGACTCTTAGCGACCTCATGGACTGCAGCCTACCAGGCTCCTCTGTCCATGGGATTTTTCAGGCAAGAGTACTGGAGTGGGGTGCCATTGCCTTCTCTGGGGAGGAGAGGAATGCATAAAGACATAAGGGGAATGGAAGAGAAAAATCAGCTTTTCCAGGAATATGCTTCAAAAGAAAACTAGATTCCTAAGCTGGACAGCAAGGAGATCAAATCAGTCAATCCTAAAGGAAATCAACCCTGAATATTCATTGGAAGGACTGATGCTGAAGCTGAAGCTCCAATACTTTAGCCACCTGATGTTAAGAGCTGACTCATGGGAAAAGACTCTGATGCTGGAAAAGATTGAAGGCAGGAGGAGAAAGGAATGACAGAGGATGAGATGGATGGATGGCATCACCTACTCAATGGGCTTGAGTTTGAGCAAGCTCCAGGAGTTGGTGATGGACAGGGAAGCCTGGCACACTGCAGTCCATGGGGTTGCAAAGAGTGGGACATGACTTAGAGACTGAACAACTGCAGAACAAGCTGTTTGAGGTGTAACAAACCTAAGAAAATGTGCAATGTAATTTTTGTCCCTCAATTTACTAGTTATAAATCTGTATCCTAAATCTGGTTGTACAAAGACACACAGCTAGATATTGCTTGACTAATAGCTCTTTCAGAAATTTTTCTGTTATAGTTGTCACTGTAATTAAACCATGGGACCCCACTCAAAAGTGACAAGAAGCCAGAGTGAGAGTGTGTATTGATAATTAAAATTGCTCTTCACCTTGGGAATAGCCAATGAGTGGGGTGGAAATCTTTACCTTCATCTAACAGAGAAGAAGTCATTTCCCATTTTAATGAGTCAAATTGCTTATTCAGTGTTGGATTAAAGGCTACTGTCTTTTCCCTGTTCTCTGGTAGGCCAAGCAGGCTCACCAGATGTGTTTAGAAACTCCAGTGAAAGGACTGTATAGTTCAAAACATAAGAGGTCATGTTTAGATATGCCCTAGTAGATAGGGCTTTAGCAGTATGCTTAATTTGACTTAGAAAAATAAAGAGGGCTGACACTTATTTCACCTGGGCATTAGAGAAGAGATTAGCTTGGATCATTCAATTAAGTTAGCATGAAACCTGGAATATACCAAGTTGCTTCTACATGTTCATCCTTTCTTTCTTTCTACCTGCTTAATTATATTTGTGTTACTTCTGTTAAATGCGTCAGCAATGAGCGCTGTAGCTGCTAAAGAGGTACGTGCCAATTTTATATCCCTAGATTCTAAAGCAGACTGACTAGGATCTTTTATTCTGGAGAAGGAAGCAAGGCAAAAACATTTAAATAACTTGACCAAGGTTAAAGTACAGTATAAGACTGATACAGAATGAGGACTTTGGGACAATGTTACCTATCACTTAACTATTTTTCCAAAAAATGCTTGGAATGACAGTAAGCACAACTATAAAATTTATACAGCATTTTACATTTTCCAAAAGCATTTTAATCTTACATCAAAATCCAAAACCACTTTGGTAACAAGTTATCACAATCTTAATTTTAGAGGTGACAAAATTCAAATTCAAGGTGGTTCCTCAAAATTTCATCATTTAAAAATAACTGAACCAAAATTTAAATTAACATTTAATCACAAACATGTGTCTGAGATAGGAAAGAACATATCTGACTCACTCCAGTATTCTGGCCTGGAGAATTCCATGGACAGAGGAGCTTGGCAGGCTACAGTCCATGGGATTGCAAAGAGTCGGACATGACTGAGCAACTAACACTTTTAAAATACACATACACATACACACACCAGTGACTGATAGCCAGATGTCTTTGATTTCCACTGAAAATATGGCAGTATCCAAGCTTGCCTCAATCCTAGGTGGAGGATTACTGGGAAGCAGTGAACCACCTAAGGACACTTTTTCCTTTCCTTAACAATGCACATAACAATTAGTGAGAGTATTCCTCTCTGTTTCTGAGGTTCTGACAGGGTTTTTGCCCCTATAATGCCGTGATTGTGTTCCTGTCTCCCTTTTCTCCTCTACATTCAAAATGTTGACTACTCTGATGTATGTTTTAGTTGGAAGAAAATTCTTGGGATGGGAAACATTGGTCAAGAGTGAAGAAGCATTTTCTAAAAACACTGATGATTCTAATATATTCTTAATAGACTCAGATGAACTTGGCATAGTCTCCATTGCTTTTCAAACAGGTTCCAAAAATAAAACATTGGTTAGCATAACTGCAAATTGGACAGCAATCAAAAACCTACCCTTGTTGAGCACACCCTTGAAAAAAAGACTCAGCACTGTATGCAGAAAGAAGATCACCTTGTCAAATGGTCCCAAGAGGATTGATTAGGGGAGATATGGCTAAAGGCAGAAACTGCAGACTGGCTTGCCCTGAACCATCATGAAGAAATCACTCCTGGTGCTTAGAAAGCAAACCTTTCTGCATTTACCTAACGGCATAAGGTGAAGACTACAGCTGTACAATTTGGTGGCCTCAGAGGACAGACAGGAGTTTGTCAGGGCAACAGGAAAGCATTAGTCTAGGCAGACTAAGGGAGAAGGCAATGGCACCCCACTCCAGTACTCTTGCCTGGAAAACCCCATGGATGGAGGATCCTGGTAGGCTGCAGTCCATGGGGTTGCTACAAGTCGGACACGACTGAGCGACTTCACTTTCTCTTTTCACTTTCATCCATTGGAGGAGGAAATGGCAACGCACTCCAGTATTCTTGCCTGGAGAATCCCAGGGACAGAGGAGCCTGGTGGGCTGCCCTCTATGGGGTCACACAGAGTCGGACACTACTGAAGCGACTTAGCAGCAGCAGCCGCAGGCAAACTAAACAGCTTGTGCAGAAGTGTGGAGGTAGAAAACGGTTGGTCCATAGGAAGAATTCCAGGTGGGCTGGTACTGCTCGAGTGTAAGACGTACAGCCAGAAGCTGTGGAGGATGAAGCTGGAACTCTAACCATGGGCTAGATTTTAGGAAACCAATATTTCATTTTGGGGCAGTAGAGTTCATTATGTAGAGAGTGGGTTTAAAAAGGTACAAGAATATGAAATAATAATAATGATAATGATAATAATAATAGCAACTACAACAGTAAGGATCTGTTGAACACTTAACAACAAGCCAGACATTGTTCTAGGCAATTTGCATGTATTAGCTATTTAATTCTCAAAGAAGTAGGTATCGCACTAACATCATTTTACAGACGAGTGGTGAAGCGACTGTTATGGAGCTAGTAAGTAGTGGAGATGGAATTCAAACAAGAATCCAAGTACTTCTTCACTGCAGGAGCCTGCGTGTTTAGGGAGATCACCACACTTGCTCTGCGTCGGGGGAGGAAGACACAGGAAACTGCAGTCAGTATGGTGATGCATGGTGTGGCGACATACATCGTGGACGGCACATTTTGGCAACACCATAAATGGGAAAAATCAAGTATTTTCAGCCCCCTTTCCAGGTGAGACCTTAGCAGGTTTAAATAATTTGGTCTGGGTCTTTTGAATTTGCATTCACTGTGCTTTCTATTCATAATAATTACCTGTTCTCGCTTTCTAAAACCAGACATTACAGAAAGCAAACAAACAATCTCTCGCTCCTTTTTAGGAATTCAGAAAGACAGGAGATGGCTATGCAGGATGCATGGACACAAAAGCATCTTGAAATCCCAGAGATGCATTCATCTGTGCACTCTCTCATTTATCCCTTCATTTAGGAGTCATTTATAGAGTCTTTTATGAGGCATACATTATAAGCTAGGCCCTGGGAGTACAAGAGGGTAGAGAGGCAATTGAGTTTGTTTCTGTCCACTGAATTCTGTCCAGTTTGCAGATGGTACTTGGCTGATGGAAGTGCCTAAAGTTACCTTCTAGGGTTATGAGGCTCCCACCTCCAACTATTTTCTACTTTACAAAATCATCACACACACCATAAACTGAGAAAATTATGAGTCCAGAGTGGCTCAATGCTTTTGTGCTAAAGAATTCCTATATTGTCAGCAATATTCAGCTGACAGGCCAAAGGATAAAACTATTATAAGGATTTCAACAGCTGGAGCTTTTGATTATACCCTACCTTTGTCCTGACAAAATGCAGGAGGTGGACAAACCAACAGCCTTCCTTCAAGCCACATTTCTCCAGCCCCGGAGTTCCTGAAATCTTGGTGAGGTAATCTAACTTTGTATTTGACACCATAATTTATTTTTTCTGACCCAAACAGACTGCTTCTATTCACAAGCTTCTCTACACATATAATTTTAAGGGGAAAAATATCAATATTGAAGAAAACAAGTGCACTTTAATGTCACTCCACCTTATGATTCACTTGTTATTCCTGTGTTCTTCAGTGGGTTAAGTGGGCTATTGAACACACACAGAAAAACCCGTGGAATTCGAACATCTTCTATTACCTCAAACCAATTGAAAATCAGCTTTTCCTCTCTACAGATGATTTACCTGACAGTCAGTAGAAAAACTCTTCCCATGGATTTCTGCTTTCTGAAAACTTCCCCACCCCCCAGTCCTCAGAAACACAATTTGGTAAGTTTCACTCTATCCCAAGGCATTATTCATATAATCCAAGAAAAACTCAGAGAGACTTGATGACTAATTTGCAATGATCTGAGGTACCTGAAATATTTTATTCATTTTATTTTTGTATTTCTTTAAAATAAATGCACTTACTATCCTAAGGGTAACTTTGATATTAAAGAGAGTCACATTTATTACATATTTACCAGAAGCCTGAGCAGCTGCCTTTTAAGCATATATCCCAAAATAGAATTATTTATAAGAAACCTTAATGCAAATAAAGATACTAAACCCTCAGGGCCTCTTGTGCTTTTATATTTGACATCTCCTCTTTTCAAACATTCATGTACAATAGCCTTAAGTAGAAACTTCAAGATGTGCTATGATAAAACATTTTTTCCCAAGCCACTTTACTATTGATGGGGTGTTTTCTTAGTCTGAATTCTCAATAATAGTCTTTTTCCTAAAAGGAGATGGAGGTAAACACTCCAAGCATTTGTTCTGCTTCTTTAGCTTATGTTAGAGCAATCATAGGCCACTGCATGTTTCCAGCACCAGAGATTAAGTTCAGATCAATTTTATCACATGTTGATTTTAACAGTCTCAGTCCCATAAGAGGCTGAAGTATTTCACAACCCATAAGATATTTTTTTCACTGTTTAGTGCTTTCTATTCCCCCAAATTTAGAAGTTTGAATTTAAAAATAAATTTCTCTAAGTGAATTTCACTACTTTACTTTTCAGGCTGCAAATTCTAGCTCTCATAACAGGTAAGAATTAATGTGGTTTATGTTTCCCCTTATGTTAAAATTCAGATTGATTCACTTTATAATCATCTGGAAAATGCACATTACTACATTAGCAGGGCTTCCAAGTTCAAATTTAAGGCGTGAGAAACTGCAAGGTCATTTCTCAATGCAAAAGATAAAAATGATATTCTCTTCTATTAAAGGGGGCATTAGTGAAGTGATATCTAACACAAAATGACCATTAAAAAGATATATTAATATAATATATAAGGGACAAAATTACCCATTTCTGCATTTTACGTTCATTCAGCAAAGAATTACCAATAGGTCATATATGGCCAGACTAGTGCTTCTGGATTTTGTACATCTCCATAATAGTGTGACAGTGCAGGAATTTTTAAAATTAACACATATTTAATATCAGTTAGATATAAAAGATAATCATTGATGTATATAACCAGTATTAGAATTGTTAAAATCAAGGATTTTAAATAGTTTGGAACATTAAGAAACATATTGCTAGATAGCACTCATAAAGAGCTTGAGAAAACAAAAACTTAAAAACAAAAGCAAATCAGTATAGAAATAGTCACTATAGGTCATGAAACTCAATGAACTGGGACAAAATTTAAGAAAACCAATTTTATACTGTCTTGATGGAAGAGTTCATTTTATCAAATTAGATGGAATTTTCAAAGATGACATGCAAATATGAGAAAAGGCAAGTGTGGAAACTAGGAAGAAGCTGTTACCTGAATTTATTGCCAAAGAGAAGTTACAATGAATGTAATAAAACATCTTTTTTTTGTGCTAAGAAATATGGAAAGACAGTAGCTGTTCCCCTACATTAATCCCCTTCCAGGTTAACAGGTGCAGCACCAGTTGGCTCCAGAAACTTTTGTCAATGTGTTACTCAGACTGTCCCATCTGCTTCTTACTGTTTGCTGTATACAAAGACATGTTAGTATGCCCACCCATTTATCATCAATTTTTCATTTTGTTATTTGCTACCTCAACTATGCCACTATGCTAGAAACAGATGAAACCTAACGTATTTTTACTATATCAATCAAGAAATATACTAATAAATATTTCTAGAATTTAAGTGCTGTGTGGATTCGTGAGAGAGAATCATGTTCTGTGCAACAGGATCCCTTCACCTCGGATCCCTGACACATTCAACCAGCATTAAAAATACCAATAAAAATTGCTCCAAGGACTTATGAGAAGTATATAGGAACCAAGAATATCAGGGTTGATTCTCCAGGCAAGAATATTGGAGTGGGTTGCCATTCCCCTCTCCAGGGGATCTTCCTGACTCGGGGATCCCACCCTAGTTTCTGGCATTGCAGGCAGATTCTTTACCATCTCTATCGGAGCCACCAGGGAAGCCTCTTCATGGTTGAAAAGAAACTATTTCTTACAATAGACTGTGGTACAGAAGCCCACTGTGAAACATGAAGAGCGCTTCAGCTAAAGGAATGATGGTGGTGGTGGGCATTCAGGATCTATTCTTACCCTGGAGATGGTTCATGAAACATGCTTAGGAACTAGTAAGGCTCAAGTAGCAATATTGGAAAAATCCCTAACGTTCTCCAGTTCCTACTGTGTGATCCAAATCTCTCCATAGCATTCCTTAAACAGATGTTTATGTTCCAATTTCACACCCCACTGAAAGAGAACTCACTACTTCCAGATGAAGCTTTTTCTATCTTGGGCCATGCTTCAGTGTTACCACATTTGTTTATTTTCACATCACCCTCCCAGTTCCCATTCATTGGCACCTATGATACCTGGGCAACTCCCCGCTGTTATCTTCAGGCCCAGTTCTGCTGATGAGGCCTTTCCTGCATCCTGTGGCCTCTCTTTTCAAGGAACAACTCACAGGGGAGGAAACACAGCTGCTGGAGGGAACATATGCATTCAACCTGGATTGTTCTATGGAGGAAACTTGTATTCCCTCGGGAGCCACTGACCTTTTAGAAAACTGCATAAGTAAAAACCAGCTAAATGTTTAAACTAAAAAAAAAAAAAATAGGAAACTGAATTCATCTTTAACTCAAGTTTAAGAATAGGGAGCAGGACTTCCCTGGTGGTGCAGTGGATAGGAATCCACCTGCCAATGCAGGGGACGTGGGTTTGATCCTCGGTACAGGAAGATTCCACATGCTGAACTATGACTACGCCCCAATGCCACAACTCTTGAGCCCATATGCTGCAGCTACTGAAGTCCCTGTGCCCCAGAGCCTATGCTCTGCAACAAGAGAAGCCCCCACAATGAGAAGCCAGTGCACTGCAACTAGAGAGCAGCCCCCACTCGCCACAACTAGAGAAAGCCCATGTGCAACAACGAAGAGCCAGAACAACCAAAAGTAAAATATACACACACACACACACACACACACACACACATTGTTTAAAAAGGTATTTAAAGAAGAGGGAGTAGTACACTACTGTGTTGGTGCAGCTGGATTCTGTGCTGTAATTTGGAGAGGAAGGCTACCAAACTCCCAGGAGACTCGGGTCCTCTCATGGCTGCTGTAAACTCCTGGAACCAACGACTGAGTTTTTAATTCATTTGATACCCCCTGACCTAGCACACTGAGGTCTCAATTAGTATTTCGCAGATACGTTATTAGTTTGCTTAAATCATGAGTGGTTATCTGTCTCCCTTTGCTTTCTGCTCAGCCTAATAATACTATACATCATTCCCTTTTCACCAAACCACTCTTTGATTATTTGAAGATAGTTAATACACCTAAAATTATCAGTTGCTTTCTACACAAGCTTCAATTTCTCAATGTCTCATTTGAATTATGTTTCCCAGAGCTGAACAGCATAGATTTGGTCTGATGAGCATACTTTCAGTGTCAACAAAGAGGGTGTATGGGCAGCATTTCCATTACCATACTATATGCCCTTCTCTCTTTTTTTTTTTTTTTTGCATCTATATCGTATTATTACAGTTACCATAAGCTCCTCTCCTTTAATTTTTTTAAGCCAACATGTCATGTCTCCTCCAGCACATTTAATGCTAATGTAAGCAATTATGTTTTCCCTTTAAATGTTATAGATGGGGAAACAATGGAAACAGTGAGAGACTTTATTTTTTTTTGAGCTCCAAAATCACTGCAGGTGGTGACTGCAGCCATGAAATTAAAAGATGCTTTTGCTCCTTGGAAGGAAAGCTATGATCAACCTAGACAGCATATTAAAAAGCAGAGACATTACTTTGCCAACAAAGGTCTGTCTAGTCAAGGCTATGGTTTTTCCAGTAGTCATGTATGGATGTGAGAGTTGGACTATAAAGAAAGCTGAGTGCCAAAGAATTGATGCTTTTGAACTGTGGTATTGGAGAAGACCCTTGAGAGTCCCTTGGACTGCAAGGAGATCCAACCAGTCAATCCTAAAGGAAATCAATCCTGAATATTTGTTGGAAGGATTGATGCTGAAGCTGAAACTTCAATACTTTGGCCACCTGATGTGAAGAACAGACTCACTAGAAAAGACCCTGATGCTAGGAAAGATTGAAAGTGGGAAGAGAAATGGACAACAGAGGATGAAATAGTTGGATGGCATCCCTAACTAGATAGACATGAGTTTGAGTAAGCTCCAGGAGCTGGTGATGGACAGGGAAGCCTGGCCTGCTGCAGTCCATGGGGTCGCAAAGAGTCAGACATGATTGAGAGACTGAACTGAACTGATTCATTAAGTAAACATTTCAGGGCCAAATATGTGCCAGTCACTTGATAAGCAGCATTAAATGAAGTAGACATACTCAGTATCTTCATGGTGCATTCATGCAGGAGAAGAAATATTATAACAGCTAACGTGTACTGAAAACTTTTGACAAAGGTAAAAGTAAGGCTTAGGTGATGATCCAGTTTGTACATATAAGCCTTGGGTTGTTTGATTCCAGAGTCAGCTCTATTAACCACGAGGCTAAAAGGAATACTACCACCTATTGTAATAGCCTCATGGGTCCATTGAGTCCTGACACTTTCATCTGGAACTCTAGAAAATACTATGATTTAAGGCCCTAGGAAGAGGGGACAAATGAAATGAAAGCAGAGAGCCAGTGAGAAACCATTTTTGGAGCCAAAGCACAGCCTAAAAGGAAGAACAAATGAAAGATCCACATCAGCAACCAAGGCTAGGAAGAGTTCAAAAAGAAAACTGATTTGCCAGTGGAAAAAATACAGCAGACATAACTTCTGACGGCACAAGCTCTCGATGGGATAAGAAATACACAGCTGCAAAGAAACGCTGTCTTCAGACAGGTAATTGAGAACAGCCTGATCATCAGAGGGGGTAGCCGATGTCTATAAACACATAATATAAAATAAATGCTGAATTCATTATTAACCTCAACTACTATTTTATAAAAAATATCTCCAGGACTGTTATCTTGGAACCATTATATAAAATAGGATAAACCAGGTATGTAATTACATTAACATTATTAGAAACTTAGATTTTCAGCATCAGAGGAGACTGCAGTATAAGTCAGATATATTAATTTATATTTCTTGCTCCAAATAGTGGTTATTTATAATGTATCCATTTTTCTCATTTATAATATGCTTTGTGACAACGTATATTAAAGATAATAAAAATATGTAGCATGAGTTTAAGAAAACCAAAAGGCAAGTTAGTAGCTCAGTTGTGTCTGACTCTTTGTGACCCCATAGACTGTAGCCCATCAGGCTCCTCTGTCCATGAAATTCTCAAGGCAAGAATACTGGAGTGGGTTGCCATGCCCTCCCCTCCAGGGGATCTTCCCAACCCAGGGATTGAACCCAGGTTTCCTTCATTGCAGACAGACTCTTTACCGTCTGAGCCACCAGGGAAGGCCAATTAAAGATAAATAAAAATATAATATATAGCATAAGTTTAAGGAAACCAAACGGTAAGAATATAGGTGAATTCTTTCTTCAATATACTCATGCTTATCAGTCACTATTGCAAATTTTATTTTCTTTAACTTCTAGGAAAAACCTTACCTGCACTGAAAATCTCTGGGTCTTTAGGCAGTGCATGGACTCCTGCCAACTTAATTGTAACTTAAATATTAATAGCTTAACACAAATTCCTCCCACCACTTGATCTACTTGAGAACTGTCAATTACCTTAACAGGAATCCTTGAATTTATCTGCAAATTATCTAACAATATGGTCTCTCTTGACCCTTCATGTAATATCATATAAGATCACAGCCTTTTAAGAAAAACATTCTTTAATTAAATTAAAATCTATTAAGAACAGAGTTGCAGAAAGGTATGTTCTATTTTCCTTCTTCTTTTTTTCACCTGCATAACATCTGAATTCAACCTGGCAGTGGTTTATTTCCAAACAGCGCTGGAATCTTATGGGTTGATTCATTATACCTAATTCACAACTTCCATATGTTATCTTAAGTCTTTTTAAATCAGAATTTATATTATTATAATTGCAATCTACATGATTACAAATCTGCTATTTAAGATAACTAAACTCTTTTTAGGCATTTAAGTCCATAAAACTTTTAAAACAGGCATACAGGAGGTATTGTTTTGGGGAAGGTGGTGATGAATGGATTTGTTTTTAATATGTCAAAAGGCAGCCTAATTAATGAACTATTATACTTACTAATCTATTCCAAATATTATTTAATGAATTTATATTGTTTAGGAAATATAAAGTTATTTATACTATAAAGTGATTTATATTATTATTGAGGTAATAACTTATAGTGATGTGCCAGACACAGTTCAAAGTAATTTATTCATTCATTTAATCTTGAAAACAATTCTATGAGATTGATACTCTTAAAAAAACCCTTTTTCTCAGATGAGCAAACTGAGGCACAGAAAAGATGAATCACTCCCCTAAGAGTATGTACTATCTAAATCAGAAGGTATCTGATATGAATCAATAACAATTTATCCTCAGAACCCACATCTTAATGATCTTCTGGTGCTGCTAGATCCAGGTAATCTCATCCAATCTCAGTTTTGTTCCTCATCATTTGGTTGATTGGTCATTTGGGTAACATTAAAGTGAACCAAAGTGTGTCCACGCGATTTTCAGAACTGGAATTCTCTCTCCAGGAGAGAAGCCATAACCAAATCATCTGTTTATTCTTTCTGGCTCATAGTTGGTTTGAATAAGAATCAATAGTAGTTTCCTGAATAACAGGACCAGTTTTGCCCTCTTGTAGCAGTTTTAGCTCAGGGCTGGAAATAATGTTGCAAGAACAGCAGCAAGACATTAGCTTCCCTGGTGATTATTTTATAGAAACCGTGCGATGGGCCACATGTCTATTGCTAGCAAGCAGCAATGCCATTTCCTTTTTTTCTTGGGCTATTATCTTCTAAAAACACTATTCTCCAATGTGTGCTGCATTCAATTAGTGATTACTCTTAAATACTAACACAACAGACCATTTCTAGGACGGTAAAAAGACTGAGAATCAGATTCTTGTGTATTTCTCTCTGGGTTAGAAGTATACAGCGATTCATTTAGGAAACATAATCATAATTTCCACACTGCCCTAATCTTATTTCCTTTCTAGGTACATTTCCCACAGACCAAGAGTCAGAGAGTCTTCAATATATAGATCTCACTTGAAATAATGGGATTATGATGCTAACTTTCCTCCATTTTGGCAGTCTTCTTTATAAACCTTTTAACTTAACTGTTGGCCCTATACCTCCATGCAAGTCTTTTTCATTTATTTTTACTGAATAGGCATTTTTTAACTTTCACCTAAGGTTACATTAATGCATTTATAGACTCATATTCTGGGTTCATTAAAGATCTCAGGGTGGGGCTGGAAGGTAACCATTAAAGATACAAGTGAACCTTTCTTTCTGGTCTGCCTGTCTGTTGTTTGGTCTCAAAATGCCATATAATATAGATTAAAAACTCTGCCTGCCAACATTCAGTGAACATGCCAAGAAGGGAAACATGATCCTTTCATTGCAATATTCATAATACTGCACTGTTTATATATATCAGATGTATTGCATAGTTAGCTAAATGTATTTGTCAAATAGTAAAATTTGTTCCTTTTTTTCTCATAGAGTTATACATGTTAAGTATAGAAATTTTGAAATCTGTATAACATGGAAGAAGAAAATATATATTGCCTGCCATTCTGAGAAAATTCTGTTGAAGTATAAAGGGCTACAGAATTGAGCACAACTTACCGACTAAACAACAACAACAAAATAAGCATATTTCACTGCGGTTTTTTGACTTGGTTTGGTTTTTGTTATTTTTTTGTTTTTGTTTTTATTTTGTTTACATAAGCAGACAGTGGCTTTTTCTTTCTTTTTTCACTTAGGTAAATAAATGGCTTCATAAATAATGACTTCATAAATGGCTGAAGTATGGAATAGTGACTGCATGTAATTCAGTAAGTCCCCTACATATGAACAAGCTCCACTCTGAGAGCACATTTGTAAGTCCAGTTTCTTTGTAAGTCCAACAAAATTAGCCTGCTACTGCTAAGTCACTTCAGTTGTGTCCGACTCTGTGTGATCCCATAGACGGCAGCCCACCAGGCTCCCCCGTCCCTGGGATTCTCCAGGCAAGAACACTGGAGTGGGTTGCCATTTCCTTCTCCAATGCATGAAAGTGAAAAGTGAAAGTGAAGTCATTCAGTCGTGTCCGACTCTTAGTGACCCCGTGGACTGCAGCCCACCAGGCTCCTCCATCCATGGGATTTTCCAGGCAAGAGTACTGGAGTGGGGTACCATTGCCTTCTCCGTAAAATTAGCCTAGATAGCCTAGATACCCAATAAATACAATCAGCTATATAATATTGCACACTGTAATAGATATATAATACTTTTCACAGAAATAATACATTAAACAAACAAAAAAAACATTTTTAATCTTACAGTACAGTACCTTAAAAAGTACAGTAGTATAGTACAACAGCTGGCATACAGGGGCTGGCATTGAGTGAACAGGCATGAAAAGTTACTGACTGGAGGAAGGAGAGGAAGTGGGAGATGGTAGAGTTGAAGGATCATCAGCAGTGGGAGACTGTGAGGCTATGATTCACTCATACCTGGCATTGATAGAATGCACATTCACAGCTTTCAAAGTTCGCAACTTGAAGGTTTGTATGTAGGGAACTCATTGTACCCATTTCATAGAGGTGTTTTTATGGTATGCTAGGTTCACTCATTCAACTTCAGCATGCAATTACTCACATTACATATATTGTTTTAGGTTTAAAATTCAGTCATTATGAATACATTAGATAATTCTGATCATGCAAAGACTTTAGGATAATGCTGGTATCATAAAACTTTGTAAATCTTAGTTAAATATTTAATGAAATGTTAAATAATTAATAACATAATTTCATGAGCCAAAATAGCTACTTTAAATTAATATTTGGTTTATATTAATATACTCTTCTGTATATTTGAATAAACATATTAAGAGAAAACTTGTGTTTCCTTTTTAACAAAAAATACTAATATCTATTAACTTCACCTCTGTGATAATCTAAAACAGTTATTGAGAGCTTATTTGGAATGATTTGAATGAACACCTTTAAGCAACCACTACTATGCAATTTTCAGGCCCATGTAGATACGTACCTAGGATTTCCATGGCTGTTAGAACATGCAGTTACCCATTTGGCATCTTCTAATGAGGAGGTGAGCAAAGTTTCTCAGTTGTGCACATATTATACTCATGTTAACATCTTTTCCAGTTCTAAGGGCACAGCTTCTCTTTCGTGGTGATAATTTTAATTGAACAATATGTTTTAGACTGGAACTTAAGTTTCCTAAATTGACCAAGTTGTGCCTTTGATTGTCGGATAATGAAAACAGTCTAGAATACTAGCCATTTGTAAACGGTGCAGGCATATGACACCAAAGCATAGGACTACATGATAGCAAAAACATGATTATATTGTATTCATGAGTATTTTGCAAAGGTTGTAACAGAGAAAAACAGTGAAATAATTAAACCTTCACAACACATATAGAGCAAAAGGCAAGCTATAAAAAAAAAAAAAAAAGGACTTGCACCATTGCAGCTAGTACTATATTCGTGTCTAAAAAGGCCATTTGATTTATCCAAAACCATATCAGCAGTTAAGGCTGTACATTTGAATTTTATTGCTTTTATGTCCTTGTGTTTGATTTGAAAATATCATTTGGTGTTATAGATCTATAAGCCCTCTAACCATAAAATGTGTGCCATTTGTTTTATATTTGTGCTTATATAAGTAACTTTTAATAAAATTAATTTGTCAGCACTGGTTGATCATAGGAGATTTTTCTTCCTTTTAAGTTGGCCTGTTTGTTATCCAAGTTAGAGAAGCACTACACTTTAACAAGGGTTTCCCTGATGGCTCAGTGGTAAAGAATCCACCTACGATGCAGGAGATTCAGGAGATGTGGGTTTGATCCCTGAGTGGGGAAGATCCCCTGGAGGATGGCAAGGAAACCCACTCCAGTATTCTTGGCCTGGAGAATCCCATGGACAGAGGAGCCCTGTGGGCTCCAGTCCATGGGGTTGCAAAGAGTCGGACACGACTGAAGCGACTGGGCATGCATGCATGCACACTTTAACAACCATCATGTAAAAACGTCTTAACAATGGGGAAATCTGAGACTGGTTCTCTGTAGAAAAATACGATTAAGGAGAGGTAGGGTAGAACAATATACATTTTAACACTCATATCACACTCATATCAGAAGGTTAAAATATTTGTAAAGTGATTGTTTTAATTAAAGCAAAATACGTCTCATAACATTAGGCAGATGTAACTGGCTTAATAATAACTAGGAATTAACTTCCTGTTCTTGATGTGCTTAAAGGCAATATCACTGCAGTACAAGCTGGCCATCAGGCCATTATGGTTGATTTAGCATAGAAAATAGCACCATAAGACAAAATGAATTATAGTCAATGAAACTTTTATACAGTACCACGATGGATACTAGTTTAAGGCAGGGGACAATTAGAAAGAAACAGTGATGACCTGAGATGTGGCTGATCCTTTATGGGTTTACACCACACCTGAAATTGCTTTTGGCCTGCAAGAATAATCAGGAGCCCTAGAACATGTGTTAATATATATAACCTAGGGACTTCCCTAGTGGTCCAGTGGCCAAGACTTGATGCTCCAAATGCAAGGGGCCTGGGTTCAATCCCTGGTCAGGGAACCAGATCCCATATTAAGAGTTTGCATATCACAACTAAAGATCCCAGACGCCATGACTAAGACCTGGTGCAGTTAAATACACACACACACACACACACACACATAACCAAGAAGGCCAAAGATAGTCATGCCACTCCATTGAACCGTATTTATATACACATACATACACACATGAAAACACATTTCATATACACATCAATACATGCATGTGTGTTTATAGTAGCTTAAGTTTCATAACGAAACTGTCAAAAGTAAAGAGTTCACACAAAAAATCAATTATATGATAGAATATAAAATGAGAAGTAGATATATATAAGGGAAAAGTAAATTATGGTTATAGATTGCAAAGGCTATAATTCTGTCTTCTTTATCCTGAAATAAGTTGGATAATATAACCTAAATTATGAGAGGTTGAGGTTTCGTACCATGATTTTATATCTGATCATTCAATAGTTGTGAAAGTGTTGATATTTCATGATGTCAATGGTAGGCATCCAAGATTTTCGGAAGCCAAGTCTCTGATCAGATTGGAAATTTGTTTAGATATAGGATGAAGTCTAATCTCCTATCTTTTTTCTCTTTACACGATATCTTTGAGAGTGCTAACTACATAACAAATTCTCCATAACCACTGATTTGATGGATTGTATTAGTCCAAATGTAGCAATGAGGAATATTTATTCCTTCACTGCTGCTTTTTTAACTCCAAGTACATGTTAGTCACTAAGTAAATGTCTTAAATGACTAAATAATCCAGAAAAGAGAGTTATACTCACATCTCAGAAATACCCATTAGTCGTCTACAACCAAAGTTCCATGTGGTCTATCAAAGTTTATTAGTCTCATACCAAAAGGACTCAGGAGCCAATGTGAAGAGGCTTCCATTGGATATAGATGGAAATATAGGAGGATTGATAAGAATGACAACAAAATAAAGGATCACAATAGACTGATTATACTTAGATATATTTAAATCTATACATTCAGTGATACCGAAGCAAACAAACAAAAATAAATAAATAAAAATTGCCACTGGTAACATTTGGAAGAGACCAAGGAACCACCAATTCACTATGTTGAAAACTGTTCTTTTCAGAGAGAAAATGAAGCATTTATTCTGCTTTTCCTATAGGGACTATACTACAAGGTAACAAAATAGATAATACAGAGGAATTATATTCAGAAATATTCCAGCTAATAAACTAAGAAGGAGTGATAGAAGATCATTATTTTCCAAACCATCATAAAATAATTAATCAAGACAAAGATAACTGATGATTGCTAATATCATACACCATAAAAGTGAAGCAACCAAACATTATGTATCTTTTGATGAAAATACACAAAACTATTAATAAAGTTATCTTGAAAGAAAAGAAGGAAGCCTAACTATAAGCAGTCCTCTATATCTGCTAATTTATAGGAACCACAAGGGATAGAGAAAAATTTTAAGTAATACCATGGGGACATAATCAACAGCATCTACATAAAGGTTAAACTACATTTAACAACTACATTTAAAAGTCCCAATGCACAGTCTTATTCACTTCAAATTAATTATGTAAAAATCAGTGGTGTCTTATTGGATAATCTGGGAAACATATACTATGTATTTTATGATATTAAAAAACATTAATTATTTTTCTGACTGTGGCAATGCCATTGTTATTATGTGTTTAAAGGAGAATACTTTCATAAATACAAGCTGAGACATTTAGAGAGGAAGTGATATACTTTCTGGGATTTGCTTCAAAACAGATATAGGCAGTGTGTGGGTGTAGAGAGAAAACAAGATGGTGATGATTATAACTGCTGGAGCTCAAGGAGGAGTGCATAGTGTTTGTTATACAATTTTTCTGTGTTTGTATCTGTTTGAAAATCTCCATACTAAGATGTTATAAAAAATGATCCACGTGCACCTATAATACATTAATGACAAGATATAAAGTTATCCTAAGAATAATTATGTCTTAAGCTCTTCCCTTCTCCTCATCGTGGCATCAATATAACTATACTCTTTGATCATTATGTTTTCTCTAAGCCCTAGGAGACAGATTTTAGAATTTTGCTTGGTTATGAACTTCACTCAAGTGATCAGGAAGTCAATATAATAAACTATTCTGTCTAGAAAACATGCAAGCATAAATAACAATCATTTATACTTCTGTAAGGAAACTAACACTGGATCGTTTTCAATATCCAAGATCCAGGGTAGATTTGGATTCTGTTTTGTCCTAAAGTCTTAGCTGCATCTGGCAAGTAAGGGAGTCCTATAATATCCTTATTGCTTAGTATCTATTTACATTTAATTTATATGGGGCCTAAAGATTTCCTGATGAAAACAAAATCAATAACTTAAAAGTCTCCATTATTAGACAGGATATGAATATTCATGTCCATGAAATTTGCAGAGCAACGAAAAAAGCACAATTTCAAGGACAAAGCCTATCACTCTAAGATAAAATTCATCCTACGGATATGGACCTAATAAAGTAAATTAACGTCTTGGCATAAGTATTAGAATAGAGAAGTCCCAAGTATACTGTGATAGCTGTTACCAGAAAACATAGCCAACTCACCCACTTTGGTGTCAAATGTGTGCCCTAGGATACACGATCTACCTGGAACCTTGAAGTATTCATTTGATTAAAACAGTCACCCTTTGGGGCCCAGCAACTGGATTGTGATGCACTTAGAGGAGCACAAGTTTTGAAAGTTCGTTTTACGTCACTTCACTTTTTACGGGAGACCTACATTAGTGCTTGTTTTCACTAAGCCAAAGAAATGTGAAGAGGATTTTGCTTTCCCAAAAGTGAAAACAGTGTCTGGCATTTGTTTTGTGGCAAGGGGTTCCAGAGGCAGGAGGCACCCCAAGCAGCAAAAGTGACCCCGCCAAGCTTCTTCCCAGGAACTAGATTTAGCGGCTCAGCATCAAGCCTCCAGAGCTTTGAACTGTCTGTGCTTTGTGTCCATTTATTTTGTCGATCCTTCTTTGCTCTATACTAGCCATTTTGGCACAGGGAAGGTTTCACAGGAACGTTGTATTTTCGGAAAGTTGGGGAAACCTGTCTAAGGCTGAGCGTGGGAAGTTCCCCCTTGGTATTTCACAGGTATGTTTAGTAGCAGTGGCTTCGCACACACTGAAAGCACCGAAGTAAGTAAGTAAGTGGTAGTCCCTCAGTCGTGTCTGACTCTTTGTGACCCCATGGACTGTAGCCCACCAGGCTCCTCTGTCCATGGGGATTCTCCAGGCAAGAATACTAGAGTGGGTTGCCATTTCCTTCTCCAGAGGATCGTTCCAAAACAGGGATCGAACCCCGGTCTCATGCATTTTAGGCAGATTCTTTACCATCTGAGCCAACAGGGAACCCCTAGCAGAGCACCAAACAGCAGCAACCGCCCAGGGCACATGGTTGAGCTGCTGCAGCTGTGGAGGTGAGCATCTGCCTGAAGGAGAGGGTCAGCAGTGCAGCTGACAGAGGTGTGAAAGGCCCTGGGAGAAGTGCTCAGCACCAGAGCTAAGGCAGATGAGCAGCAGACCGAATCTGAGAGTGCCTGAACGACATCCAGTCAGAACAATAATATACGCTGGAATGGGAAACAGTAAAGGTCTTACCGATGCACCAGGAGAGGCTAACAAGCTAGCAGAATCAGGATACTAAAGCCACTGTAACCTATTACCACACAGGCTCATAACCAGGCAGGCAGATTGGATTGCAGGATCTTTACTGAACAAAACACCCAAGGTGGAGAAAAGCAGTATATATTCACTAGCTGGTGCTACAAAAATGTCTGTCTCCCAAGTGAGAGGCATGGGAGCCTTTCCTCTCATCTCTCCTTCCTCATAGTCATTCCATTGCGCAAAGTCTTAAACTGGGTTCCCCATTGTCAGACCTGGGACAGGAATTTGAGCCCATGATGTTCCTTATGATGGTGATCACGGGCAGCATCACTAGGGAAGTAGTCGCTTCAGTCATGTCTGACTCTCTGCAACCCCATGAACTATAGCCTGCCAGGTTCCTCTGTCCATGGTATTCTCCAGGCAAGAATACTGGAGTGGGTTGCCATGCCCAAGAGGTCTTCCCAACCCAGGGATCGAACCCACATCTCTTATGTCTCCTGCATTGGCAGGCAGGTTTTTTACCATTAGCGCCACCTGGGAAGTAGAGACATGAGAAAGAAAATAGAGAACTGCCACGACAGGGCGTATTAAGGAGAAAGTCATGAGTTTGGACAACTGGGGCTCAATGTCACTGGGGACCTCTGGAAGATGGTTGTAGGCACACTTCTTACTTGTTCTATTTGAGACTTGAAAAATCAGGGTATTAATCATCTAATTCTCATCTGTCATTAATCAAAGGATACTACTTGGGGGTCTCAACATTCCAGCACTTCCCCATGATGGGTAAATCCATCAAAGTCCTTAGTTACATGTAAGTAGAAAACCATTAGGCAGAATGTGCCAAGGGGATATGGACAGTGTATACTCGATTCAACAAGTATACTGTACATTCATCTTTCAGAGACCATTAGAGTTGTTCTGGCTTTTTTCTACCCAATGTCTCATCTTTTTCTTTATTTTAGAAACAAGATTGAAAATTTAACATAGGTTGGGCAAGAAGCACAATGAGAATTCAGCTGAGTTGGAAGCTGCTCATTGGTTGATATACCCATGCATCTTTCAAGACAATGCCCTATGAAGCCTGGTCCAACCCAGTCAGTTGGTTTTGATTTCTCCCCCTTTATGTCAGCACTCCTTGCACATCTTACTGCTGTTTTCTTCCTCAAAGTTATCTATCTACAAATCCATTTTCTTCCTTAAAATATTATCATTTCCTTGAGAGCAGAAATTGTCCTTTATTCATCTTTATATTTTAGGCATTGATTATAGCCCCTGAGGAGCTTCCCAGGTAGCACAAGCGGTAAAGAACCTGCCTGCCAATGCAGGAGACATAAGAGACAAGGGTTCAATCCCTGGGTCAGGAAGATGCCCTGGATGTGGGCACAGCAATCTATTTCAGTGTTCTTGCCTGGAGAATCCTATGGACAGAGGTGCCTGGTGGGCTACAGTCCATAGCGTTGCACAGTCAGACACAACTGAAGCAATCCAGCATGCCTGCACGCACACAGTCCCTGAGATTCAGTTGGTGTTCATCAAAAGTTCGTTTGCTGAATGAGTAAGTGAATGCATGCATTGCTGCTAATAATCATGTTCACCATTTTCTTTAGAATCTGCTTCTGCTAGTCAGATTTAAATGGCTTTACTTGAGCTGTTCCGATTTTTTAAAAAAAAAGATTCTTTCCTCTGACAGTGATTTAGCACCAGTGAAAGTTTTCAGTTACCTTCCAGTTGTTTTAAAAATGAGATTGCTATTTTTAGTGAGAGGAAATAAGGGAGAAAAGAAAGTTCTCACTCTCAATTTGAGTTTTGAGAGGATCAAATAGTTTCATTTCAAGGAGTCAATAATGATGGGACATCCCTAAAAGCTGGAGAATCCCCCAAGACGTATTCTAAAAGATATATATATATTTTTAATCTTTATCCACTACAAAGATACATACATACACAAAAGAATGAGCAAATACTTTGACAAGAATATTATGAATTATTTACCTAGGATGACACTGTCACTATGCATTACAGCCATTTTGTAAAAAAGCAAAACAACATGATAAAAAAAAACCACCTTGGGTTCTTCCTTTGTTTTAAAATTATAAAATGTATATATCAATTCTTAAAATGAAACAATGCATGCAAATTAAAAAATAAAAAAATATTGCATGTGCTACCCATCCCATGCATGCATAGGTGAAAATTCAATCACCACCAAATTCCACTCACTATATGTAAAACCATAAAATGCTTGTTATGATACTAAATAAGCCTGCTCTGAGCTTGACACAAACATATAATATTGATTGATTGTGGTTTTATGCAAATAGAACCCTTATATATGCATATATATAGTAAACTAGAATATGTATACATATATGTGTACATTAAAGTAACTAAAACTACATAATCACATTTCAATGTCTGTTCATATCAATTTATCTCATTCTTCTTTAACTATATTATAAAAGTCCCTTGTAGGGATTTACTCCCTGGCTATGGTTATTTAGATTACCTGTCTATTTTCCTATTACTCAACTATAGCAAAAAATCCATGTCCATCTCTATTTTAACATTTGTGCAAACACAGATGAAACACATACACCAGGAAGTAGAACTGTATGTGAAAATGGTCATACTTTCAATTATGAAAAAGAATGCCAAGTTGATCTCAGCGTAGCCTTATTTCTGCTACTCCATAATCTATGAGAACTTTGTTCTTCACACTCTTGCCTCTACTGTATACTCAGTAAGGTTTTCACCTTTGTCAATATAATATGTGAGAAATGTCTTAATTTCAAATTCTTAAATTATGATCGTCTTAGACAATTGCATTCCATTTAGTTTTAATTGCCTATTCATCTCTTTCCTAATGGACCCTACAAAGTAGGCTTTTTCTTATCAATTTATAAATTTCATACTAAGTATTTAAAAATAATTATTCTATTCTTAAACATATTTTCTATTATTTCACACATTTAGTTTAAATAAAAGGGGACTTTTCCAAGTGCTTAATTAGAAGCTTAGGATAAAACTTTTCTTTTGTTTTACTACAGTGAGTTACCAGTACTAATATTTCCAGTTTTCTTTAAAGGCTATAAATGTGTGTAAATAACAATGAAAACACTGAGAAACATCTGTTAATAAAGTAGGATTATTTTTTTCTACAGAGCTAAAAGTTACTCAAAAATTTCTAGGTTATGTGACAATCACTCATTTCTATCAATTTAGTTACTCATGAGTATAGATTTTCAGAGATATTACATGAAAACTTCTCTGCTTTTTAAACTATACAGTAATATGTGTACTTTTTGATGGATGTGTAAATACGTACATAATTACTGAATTCATTAGTGTCACATCAATTTTCTTATTTGCAGCCACTACATGATACAAGTTAATGGTAACCAATTTGGTGTCCTACTTTCTAGATCATTGCTGATCCAGTACATTCAATTCCCAGAGAAAAGCTGGCAGTTCCCTTAGGGGTAAAAATGACATTCATTCTTGACTTACTTTGACCAGGTGAGACACTTATGATTTCCATGTTTATTCTCATACTATTTTTTTTAATAATGTTTTTTGACACTTTGCTCAAAAAAAGAACAAAACTATTTTTAAGAGTATGCTATATTGAAAGCATAAATAATATCAAAATTAAATGGGATTTTTAACACCAAATGGTGATTCATGGCAGTTGGAAGCAAAATGTACACGGTGATGAAACAGTCAACACTCTTACTTAAAACCCCAAAATGGGGCTAATTCACTCGGCACTGCACTTATATTACTGTCTCATAAATCCACATTCCAATATGGATTATGGCATCTATTCCAATAATTCAATAAAGAATTAGCAAAATCAGATAATTTACTCCTCATTGAAAATCCATGAAGAATATATTATTATTGGCATTTTTAAAATATAAATATCCCATGAAACACCCAATCCAATTTCTTAAAGAACAATACAGATACTGAGAAAACCAAAGTCTCACATAATGTAACTCTAAAATATAAATAAGTGGAAGTTCATGGGCTCATGAGGTCACTCAAGGACATCCTAAGTAATGAAATGATAGATTCTAAATAAAGCCTGAGCAAAAGGGATTTTCCTATTCTTTGTTTAGTCTTAAAAACAAAACAAAAAAAGCTTTATATATATCTCAGCCATATGAAATTAGGTAGCATTTGACATTTTTAAATGTTAATGGAATTATTTTGTATTTAATCTATCTGTTATAAATTATTAGTGAAATATTTTGGTCACTTATAGACCCTAAGAGAGACAACCATTTTTCTCTTGTCTAGTTTGCTTTCTCTCCTATACTTGACTATACTAAAGATCATTTATTAGGTTTTTATTATGCACAGACTATTAAATTTACATTAGCAGGAGAAAATATTTGTGGACTTAGTTCCTTGACTATAGCAAGCCCTGGTAAAAAATTTGTTATGAATACTCTTGGTTTTTTTGTTGATCCTTTTCCTCCCAGAGATGGTCACTGTTTTTCTTTGTCTCTCTCTGTTGTGTTGTTCGTCAAAAGAAGGAAAACCATAGAGTAAAAGACAGGCATAGACCGTATAAGCCCACTGTTAAAGTCAGTTTAACAAACTGGTGAGTTCACAGGCCTGGTCGGACCAGCATCTGTTTAGACAAACTTTGTTTGCTACTGGTTAATGTGCTCATGCAGTAAAGGCTGCAGCTAAGGGACCTCAAAAGTCAAAACTTCAAAATTGGTGGGCATGGGTCAAACATTTAAGAGCTGTCAGAACACTCACCTCCTAGCCCAAAGACTCTATTAAGGAGAAATCGGTCACAGAATGGATTAGATTGACACTAGGTCACCTGCCAACCTCAAGAAAATTTCCAAGCATTGAGGCAGTCTACAAAACATCTCACAATCTCCAACCCAGTGACATATGGCTCTTGGGTATTGGTTTGGCTCTGAGAGACCCAAGACTTAGCTAAATTTGTTAACATGCTTATAGGAAAAACCAGATGAAGTTTTGCCTTTCGTCTTGGTCTGTCTTGAGAGCTTGGTTTCAGGACTACTGAGAATATTCTCTCTACTCTCTGCCAGTTAGAAAGTGCATGTACCAGCATATGTCTCCATTGTTGTTTAATTGCTCAGTCGTGTCTAGCTCTTTGCAACCCCATGAACTGCAGCACACCAGGCTGTTTTATCCTTCACCATCTCCTGGAGCTTGCTGAAACTCCTGTCCATTGAGTTGGTGATGCCATCCAACCATCTCATCCTCTGTTCTTCCATTCCCCTTCTGCCTTCAATCTTTCCCAGCATCAGGGTCTTTTCTAATGAGTTGGCTCTTCACATCAGGTGGCCAAAGTATCGGAGCTTTAGCTTCAGCGTCAGTCCTCAGTGGCCAGTTGAAAAGACTGGTTCTGAGACATAAAGTCACAAGCAGCACCATTTTGTCCAACTGGGCCAAGTTGCAGGAGAATTTGTCACAAGTTTCAAGCTTCATAAGGGGCATTTGTTATCTCAACCCTGTCCTGTTTGGGCTGGAAAAATTCCATTCCAGTAGCACCTACCAGGTGTCACAGATTAATGAGACTATGACTGGAAGCATCTCACATTCCCTTGGGAAACAGGAGGCACTGACTTTCACAACACTGTTCACACCACCTGTGACAGGGAAGATCTTTGCTTTCTTAGGCTACCTCTGGGAGTAAATTTTATGGATCTTGTGAGAGTCACATCCTTTGCACTCTCTTGTGAGATACTTCTTGCATCCTTGATTAAGCCATAACGAGGCTTACATTGGTTTGAGTTGCTATTGAGATTAATATTAAGATCCTACTCACCAACAGCTATATTGATTCTTTAAATTGGTTATATTTGAAAGAGAAAAAAAAATAGTTCTCATTCTAAGCAACTATTTTATTGGTACCTATGGAAAGACCTAGTTTAAAAAAAAAAAAAAAAAAACACCAACAACTACAATGAGGTATCACCTCACACTGGTCAGAATGGCCATCATCAAAAATCTACAAACAATAAATGCTGGAGAGGATGTGGAGAAAAGGAAACCATCTCTACTCTGGTGGTGGGAATGTAAATTGGTTCTGTCACAACAGAGAACACTATGGAGTTTCCTTAAAATAACTAAAAATAAAGCTACCTTATGATCCAGCAATCCCTCTCCTGGGTACATATCCAGAGAAAAGTGAAAAATGAAGTCACTCAGTCGTGTCCGACTCTTTGCGACCTTGTGGACTGTAGCCTGCCAGGCTCCTCCGTTCATGGGATTTTCCAGGCAAGAATATTGGAGTAGGTTGCCATTTCTTTCTCCAGAGATCTTCCCGACCCAGGAATTGAACCCAGGTCTCTGCATTTCAGGTGGATTCTTTACCATCTGAGCCACCAGGGAAGCTCATCCAGAGAAAACCATACTTCAAAAAGATACATGCATCCCCAATATTCATTGTGGAACTATATACAATAGCCAAGACATGGAAGCATACTAAATGTCCATCAACAGAGAAATGGATAAAGAAGATGCAATATCTATATGTACACATGCATACATACATACAGTGGAATATTAGCCATAAAAGGAACAAAATAATGCCATTTGCAGCAATGTAGACGGACCTAGAGATTGTCCTACTAAGTGAAGTAAGTCAGACAGAGAAAGAGAAATATGATACAGCTTATATGCAGAATCTAAAAACAAATGATACAAATGAACTTATTTACAAAACAGATTCACAGATTTATAGAACAAATTTAAAATTGTCAGGGGGAAGGCTGGGTAGAAAGGATAGTTGGGGAATGTGTGATTGATGTGTACACACTACTATAATTAAAATGGATAACAAACAAGGACCTACTATATAGCACAGGGAACACTGCTCACTGTTACGTGCAGTCTGGATGGGAGGAGAGTTCGGGGGAGAATAGATACATGTATATGTATGGCTGAGTTGCTTTGTTGTGCATCTGAAACTACAACTATCACAACATAGCAATTGGCTATGCATGCGTGCACGCTAGGTCGCTTTAGTAGTGTCTGATTCTCTACAACCCCATGGGCTATAGCCCTCCAGGCTTCTCTGTCCATGGGATTCTTCAGGCAAGAATACTGGAGTGGGAGGCCAGGCTCTCCTCCAGTGGTTCTCCCTGACCCAGGGATCAAACCAGTGTCTCTTACATCTCCTATATTGGCAGATGAGTTCTTTACCACCACTGCCACCTGATACGCTAATATAAAATAAAAAGTGTTGAAAAATGATGCAGAAAGGAGTGTACCAACTAGTCTCAGGGACTCCCTTAACAAGATGAAAGAATAGAGATTAGACTTAGAACAAAATTGAAAGTCTCCATGCAACAAAAATGCCCCCTTTTAAATTCCAGCCCTCTCTCCTCAGGAAATTCCCTTAGCTCACAAAACTTCTCCAACTTCCCCAGAAAATCCCTTAACACCTAGCTGCTTGTTTTAGCTTCCTTTTCCCTGAAAGATTCACAGAGACCACTTTATCCTGATCTCTAAGCCCAGGGTATACAGGTTACTCACATAAACAGTAAAAGCCAGGAAATAATTGTAAGGCTCTGACATAAGGCTCATTTTTCTCAGTTCTATAATCAGACTCTGCCAGTCTCAGGACTTTCTATGTAGTATTCTTTGAAAATGTATACTGCACCCCCACCGGAAAGAATTCTTGCTGTCTGGACAGCAGTACATCTTTTAAATTATAAAGTCATTTTATGTCTACTTTCAGAAAAGTGAAAGTGAAAGTTGCTCAGTTGTGTCCGACTCTTGGTGACCCCATGGACTATACAGCAGTCCATGGAATTCTACCCACTGGAATGGGTAGCCTTTCCCTTCTCCAGGGGATCTTCCCAACCCAGAGATTGAACCCAGGTCTCCCGCATTGCAGCAGATCCTTTACCAGCTGAGCCACAAGAGAAGCCCCTACTTTCAGAGGATCCTACCAAATTTAAGGAGGAATGTCTTTCAGAAGCCACTCATATGGAATTTTTTAGGTTTTTTTTTTGGTTGCTAAGGAGTGTTCTTCCCACCCAGGATGACATTGTAGTTTTCAAACCTGTCAGATGGCCTCTTAAACACGCGGCCCTCACAGAGGAAACAGATGGCCAGAATTTCTCCTAGGCCCTCTTGTAAATGATTAGCTAAAGACTGATGCCAAAGCCTTTGACTGTGTGGATCGCAATAAACTGTGGAAAATTCTGAAAGAGATGGGAATACCAGACCACCTGACCTGCCTCTTGAGAAATTTGTATGCAGGTCAGGAAGCAACAATTAGAACTGGACATGGAACAATAGACTGGTTCCAAATAGGAAAAGGAGTACGTCAAGGCTGTATATTGTCACCCTGCTTATTGAACTTATATGCAGAGTACATCATGAGGAACGCTGGGCTGGAAGAAGCACAAGCTGGAATCAAGATTTCCGGGAGAAATATCAATAACCTCAGATATGCAGATGACACCACCCTTATGGCAGAAAGTGAAGAGGAACTAAAAAGCCTCTTGATGAAGGTGAAAGAGGAGAGTGAAAAAGCTGGCTTAAAACTCAACATTCAGAAAATGAAGATCATGGCATCTGGTCCCATCACTTCATGGGAAATAGATGGGGAAACAGTGGACACAGTGTCAGACTTTATTTTTGGGGGGCTCCAAAATCACTGCAGATGGTGACTTCAGCCATGAAATTAAAAGACGCTTACTCCTTGGAAGGAAAGTTATGACCAACCTAGATAGCATATTCAAAAGCAGAGACATTACTTTGCCAATAAAGGTCCGTCTAGTCAAGGCTATGGTTTTTCCAGTGGTCATGTATGGATGTGAGAGTTGGACTGTGAAGAAAGCTGAGCACCAAAGAATTGGTGCTTTTGAACTGTGGTGTTGGAGAAGACTCTTGAGAGTCCCTTGGACTGCAAGGAGATGCAATCAGTCCATTCTGAAGGAGATCAGCCCTGGGATTTCTTTGGAGGGAATGATGCTAAAGCTGAAACTCCAGTACTTTGGCCACCTCATGCGAAGAGTTGACTCATTGGAAAAGACTCTGATGCTGGGAGGGATTGGGGGCAGGAGGAGAAGGGGACGACAGAGGATGAGATGGCTGGATGGCATCACTGACTCGATGGACGTGAGTCTGAGTGAACTCTGGGAGTTGGTGATGGACAGGGAGGCCTGGCCTGCTGCAATTCATGGGGTCGCAAAGAGTCGGACACGACTGAGCGACTGAACTGAACTGAAAGACTGATATTCAGGGGCTTTTTTCTCTTTAAAGTAAATCAGTTCAAGGTTTCATTAAGCACTCAGAAAGGACTTTGTTAAACCATTAAAACCCTATATACAGGGATTTCCCTGATGGTCCAGTGGTTAAGAGTCTGCCTGCCAATGCAGGAGACATGGGTTCAATCCCTGGTCTGGGAAGATCCCACATGCCATGGAGCAACTAAGCATGCACACCACAACTACTGAGCCTGTGCTCTGGAGCCCAGGGGCCACAGCTACTGAGTCCATGTGCTGCAATTACTGAATAGTCCACACACCGCAACTAGAGAGTACCCCCTGCCTCAGGAACACGAAAGCCTGCGCATAGCAATGCAGACTCAATGCAGCCAAAAATAAATAAACAAAAAAATAAAATAAAATTATAAAAATACATTTAAAAAACACAGTTTACAGACTTTACAAAGGCATGTTGCGTTTAACACTGAAGATGTTTGCTGTTTGTCCCAGCTGAAAACTGACAAGATATATAAAAGAATTGTCTTAATACCTTTATGATTGGAAATTGACTAGATTGGAAACTGATAGAAAAATTTAAGAGGCCTCCTAAGCTAAGTGAAACTATATACCCAGAACTCAAGATAAAGCTTCTTAAGCTTTGGTAAAAGTATATACCTCCAAAAAGGAGACTGGGAGAGGCTATTTTAAAAATACAAACTGCTATGAAACTCCTTTGCCCAGAATCTATTCAGGTAAACTTAACTTGTTTTATAAACTACTGAGTTTTTCATATCATTATCATACAAATTTCATGGATAAAATTTTAAACAAAACCTATAAGAGCTCTGTTTATATATGTCTATATGTTTATGTGTGTCCACATATATGTGTTGTAGGTGTGTGATATTAGTTATCTCTGGATGACATTACTAAAATTAACTTGAAAAACATCTCTGTTTAATTGACCTAAATAAACAGTGTTTATATAAATTCAATATTTATAAAAATTCTCAAAAGTATAATAGAAACTAACCCAGATGCTTTTCAGGATCATATGACCTGGGAAAATCCTTGGTGTTAAAACTAGTTTAAGTTTGTTGGCTTAATTAATATAGATATAGCCTTAGAATGATCAACATTGAGTATAAAAGTTTTATTCTTTCTTGGTATACTAAAAGTCAAATAAGCTCATGTCATCTCCACTACAATATTTGTCAACAATAACAAAAGCTTAAGATGATAGCTAACTGCTTTAATGTCACATAAAATTTTCATGAGTAACCTAAATATGACTATAAAGAACAAATGAATTAAACATGTGAGATAAAACTTTTTAGGTGAACCTTTTTAGTAATGTTTGTTTAATTATATACTAACTTAAAAATAGTTACCCAAATCTTTTTGATGACTTCCACTGTTAATTGATAGAATTTTATTGAATATCTAGATCATTTGTAAATAAGATGAAACATGAAATGTTAATTTCTGAATGTAGGTTTATCTACTTTTGGCTTTCTATTACAGAGGAACTAAACTTTGGGTCTCTTAGTAAACATTTTATGCTTTATGGAAAGACTATAGTACTCTTGCCTGGAAAAATCCCATGGACGGAGGTCCTGGTGGGCTGCAGTCCATGGGATCGCTAAGAGTCGGACAGGACTGAGCGACTTCACTTTCACTTTTCACCTTCACGCATTGGAGAAGGAAATGGCAATGCACTCCAGTATTCTTGCCTGGAGAATCCCAGGGACGGGGGAGCCTGGTGGGCTGCCGTGTATGAAGTCACACAGAGTCGGACACGACTGAAGCGACTTAGCAGCAGCAGCATAGTATGAAGAAGCACATGCTTCTAGACTACGAAATGCGTTCATAAATTTGTCAATTTAAAGAATGGTGGTGTACCAGAGAGTTCATAATTGCTTAATTCTAAGTTTTCAGTAGAAATAAGGTTTCTAAGGGTAAAGGATTCTAATTATTACATGTAGCTAAAGCTACCAGAAATAAAAAGGGAAACAATTTATATGCAAGGAAAGTAAGCTGTGCTTTTGGTTAGAAGAGGCATGAAGTATGGAGGTGCATTTTCGTTGAGAAATGAAGCTGATTTTATCCTAAAATAAAACTGGCTATTTCAGAATGGGGGGAAAAAGGGGGAGTGGGATGGGGAAAAGAATGGAGGACAAACTATAGAGAGAGATGGAAAGAGAGAGAAAGTGGGGGAGAGGGTATTATGCAATTTGAATTATCATTATAAGGGTTTTTTAATTAAACTTTAATACCAATTGTGTGCTTATGTGAAACTAAAACTCAATTTTATTTCATCTGCTAAAAAGAAAATCTTTCTTACATTTATTGATCTGCTCTTAATAAAAAGTTTAAACAAAGGTTGTTCTTTACCTTTTAAGTAATCTGCTTGGAAAGCAAAGATTTTATGTCTTACCAATTGTGCTTCACACTGTCTTCATGAGGTCTTTGATTACTTAAAACCAAGTCTGCTCTATTAAAAGAGCCAAGTTATGCTCACAACTAAGAAAACTTCTTTATTGGCCTTTAAAATAGAATACTTTGTTGCTTTGGTTAAGTAGATAATTAAGTACTGTTTCATAATGATCTGTGATCCTAGTTAATCAAGTATCTACAATCTTTTTATTTTTTGACAAATTTCACAAAATCAAGTTCTAAATGAAATTTTTGACCGGGAATTAACTTTGGGATTTTCTAGAGGGCCCTTGGAACATGTCAAAAGATTTGTTCTCTCCCCTTATAAAAGAAAGAGGTGAAACTAATTAGGTTTATGTGATATGTGATATAACTTGGGAAGTATTATCAGATAAGAAATAATACTAAACATTCTTTATATTGTATTTGATAATTATATACTATAAGTGTTCTAGAAATTGACTGAAATTCCTAAAATTTGGATATATCCTGATATAATATTATTAGTCATAATTCTAGTCATTATCTTTAAATGCTATGTATCACAGAAATAACCAAACATTGTAATGAACTCTAATCAGATCTGTAACCATAACAATGTTTTAAGTCTTGCTCATTCACAGAGTTATCGTTTTACTCTGATGCTTTTGCAAAAGTGCTTCATCTTCAAGCAGATTAATGGATAGTAGCCTAGAATACAGATTTCTGATATCTTCAAGGTTATAAAACTGAACTGGGTAAAATTTTCTAAAATTAGTGGGAAAAAACTAGACTAAAAATCAATAAGAAGTAATTACATGCAATTGAATGTACTGATGAGAATAAGCATAACTTTTATTTATTTATTTTTGCTTGAAACATTATTTTTAAATGTTTTGTTTTTCCAAAGTTAAGGAAACCTTGTATCTTTTCATTGAAACAATCTATAACTTAGAACAATTTTATAGGATTTACCTTTGTGAACAAAGATGAAACATTTATCTTTTTCTACCTACCTGATCCTTCCAATATTCAGAAACTCTCAATGTGTATTCTTATTGTAATAGAATTTTAGTTATTTGCATAAATTCAATTAAAATATGTTCATCTTGTAACAGGACACAATTGGAAACACTGTTTATATTACCAAGGCTTTGATGGGCATGCCATATTTTAATATGATATGCATAAACTTACATATGATCAGACAGCTTTAAGGAACTAGGGTTGGCTTTATGGAGCCTATAAAGCTTCTTGGGAAAAGAGTCAGGCATCTTGCTTGTAGGTTTCCCAGCAGCCTTACCAAGTAAGTAAGGAAGGTAACTTCTCAGCAGACACAGGAACTTTAAGGTATTTTGGGGACCAGAGAAGAGAGGGATTCACTCAAATCTATAGGTATTACATCTGATGGCACGTGCTTGGCTTGGCTTCTAAGCCGTGAGATGTTTTTAAGTCCAGTCTAAGATTCCTTATGAAAAGTTCCAGCAAAGCACACTTAAAAGAGCCTATATGATCAATTAACTATTCTTGCTACAGTTATGTAATAATCAGACCAAGTTCACTGAAAGGAGATTTAATTTGCAAACAAATCACTCTTATTGTGGTTATCCTTGATAAAACAGTGGTGATTATAGAGAGAAAAATTAATATGTTTCAGTAATACTCTTTTATGGATATCAAATTGTCCTTGAGGTTTTGTTTTCTACCTGTAAAGTGGACTAAATCCTGATTCTTCTAGTTTTTTCTTTTCTAATATTTCACTACAACTCTCCAAACTAACAGTTCAATTTTATCCCACTCTTTCGACGTGGAATCATGAGAACTAAAACTATCTTTTCCCCAAAGCCATATAGCTAATGATGGACAATTTGATAGAAAATTCAGAGAAATCACAACAGTTCATGTGTAGACAATTTTTGTGATTGTTGCTGTGTGGACCATTCAGAAAGATCAGCAGAATCATTTAAACTGCAAACCAGGAAAATCTATTAGGTTGCCACTGCCTGCCCTCACTTCATCTGAAGATGCTTCAAGCCAGACATTTAGAAGTCCTCTCAATGCACTGCCTTGAGAACTCAGAAACTGGGATTATAATATGTTCCAATATTAACCTTTGTGTCTTTTTTTTAATTCCATAGAAATGTGGATCACTAAGCATCTGATTGCTTGCATCATAGGCCTAACTCTGAAAGCCCAATTACATGACTAGCCCCTGAAATGAGGCACAACTGTTTAACTGAATTGGCCTATTCTTAGAACTCAGAGATGAGTACTATGAGATGGATTAACCTATCAACTCAACGGTTCAAAATGAGACTCCCCTAGAAGTGCCACTTTGGCATGCGGATTATTTTGAGCTGAAGAGATGGAGGCCCGAAACTTAGCAAGAGTGTTTTACCTTCCCTTCAACTACATAAAATCATTTAGATAGAGGACCTGGTCCAGGAAGAGAGCTGTCACCAGAGAAAACTACAAAAAGTAAGGTAAGTATGGTAAGCTGAGGTAGCCTGGCAGGGTTGGTTTATTCAAAGTTTTCTCTGCATTCCATTATCTCTGAATGGAATGGCAAACACTTGTTTACAAATGCTTGCTCTTCCCATCTTTCTGTGAATTGTCTTCCTCCTCACTATAGACCTAGACCCCTATCTCCTTCTTAGCTCGGAAAGGCATATAAGCCTCAACTGCCTGACTGTTATGGACTCTCTCATTGCCTTTGTGGGTCTGCCATACATACATAATTAAATTTGTTTTTCTCAGGTTAATCTGTCTGATGTCAATTTTATTGATAGAGAAGCCGAAAGAACCCAGATGGGTAGAGAATTTTTATTTTTCTTCCATGCTAAAGAAAAAAGTCAAATACGAAAGACCACATACAGTATGATTACACTTTTATTAAATGCCCATGATAGGCAAATTCATAGAGACAGAGCAGAGACTAGTCATTGCCACAGGCTATGCAAAGGGAGGAACAGGGAATGACTGCTAATGGGTATGGAGTTTATTTTGGGGATGATGAAACTATACTAAAGTTAGTGATGATAGTTGTAACAGCTACATCAATATATTAAAACCTATTGAACTGTACATTTTAAAAGGGTAGATTTTTATTGTATGTGAATTATATCTCTTTAATTGTAAAGCTGTTATCAAAAAGTCCCTGGGATAGCCCATTTCTTAAGAAACCCATATATATATATATATTTTTCTCCTTGAAGTCTTCTGAAGAAGCTTATAGCTCTTTTTTGCTGTGTGTGCTTTCAATAAGCAGCTTGCTCTGGTTTCATTTGATTTTGTTTCATTTTAGTGTCAGAATCAACCCTGCTTACATATCCTGAGTCTTTTTCTTTTTTCAATTTGAGGCTTAACCACAAACAAAAAGAGGCAGCACTTCCCCAATGATTCAACAGGTTTTGATGGGCAGATGGTGCGCATTTGTTTCCCTCATTGTTTGCTACCCGGAAGAAAGGTATGAAATAGCTCTCCGTGTCAAAATCTATGATTCACAAAAGAATTCCTTCTTTTTATTTTAGCCTAGTCTGATTTATTGAAACAATAATGTCTCTTAATTTTATGTCAACTTTGTACAAAATGTCATCATGTTCCAATGACTTTATTGGGAAAATAAGATAATAAATTTACCTGCACAGATAGTACAGAAGAAAGCTAAGAAAGATGAACACTTTAGGCTGATATGTGACCATTTTCAAAACCCATCACTACAGTCTTGAAATTTCCACCACAACAAACTAAAAATCTTAATTAGAATATTCAGAAATCAATAGCCAATCTACTTAGGTAGATCTTGAAATATTTATTTATTTTTGGGGGCAATTTCTTCCTGATTACAGGAGAGGAAGATACTGCTTGTGGCTTCCCCAATACCCACTCTGTCTTTATTTCTTTTTTAAAAAATTCTACTTTTATTTAGTGGTAACAGTGTGTCTAGTTAAAACAAACAACCTCATTTCAAGCTTCCCTGGAAGCCAGCAATGGCCTTATGACATGGGAGAGGAAGACTGCCCAGAATTTCCACAGAGGTTATGTTTTCCTAATATAGATGTTGCCCCTTTCTTTGGTTTTTTCCTCCAGCTCTACTGAGCTTTGCTGCCCCTTTCTTATTCTTGCTGTTGAAAGGGAGTATAATCTGTCATCCCAGAATATGTGTCCTTGGCATACAGATTACCTATATTTTTACTGTATAGAAATTATTTTACAATTATTTTTCCCTTTAATCCATTTTTATTTGACAATTTTTGAAGTTATATATAGATAATTTACATTATTGGTAAATTTCCTTTGAGCATGCTGCTGCTGCTAAGTTGCTTCAGTTGTGTCTGACTCTGTGCGATCCCTTAGATGGCAGCCCACCAGGCTTCCCCGTCCCTGGGATTCTCCAGGCAAGAACACTGGAGTGGATTGCCATTTCCTTCTCCAATGCATGAAAGTGAAAAGTGAAAGTGAAGTCTCTCAGTCGCGTCCGACTCTAGCGACCTCATGGACTGCAGCCCACCAGGCTCCTCCATCCATGGGATTTTCTAGGCAAAAGTACTGGAGTGGGGTGCCATTGCCTTTGAGCATAGTAATGGGATATTATAAAATATGTTTTATAAAAAGAGATGTTTGATGTTATAGGGTTGAAGCCTAAACAATAGGCTTCAATAGAGTTTCAAAAGGGATGACATGTACATATTTAGAGAGTAAGGTGGTATGTACAAATGATGGAAAGATGGTTTCTACATGTAAATGTTTCTATCCTATCATGTTTCTATTCTGAGACTTTGGCCAACTTGGTTCCCCAAAAAATGGATCAGCTATACATGTAGGACCAGACCACTGCAGGGTTTTTCTTCACAACTGGAAACCAAGTACAAGATTAACTCCAATCCAAGGTAATTAAAAAAAAAAAAAAAAAAGTCAACATAAAGACATACGCCTACCAGTTTGGGAAGGAAATGAGGGGAAAGAGTATCAACTGGGACAAGATATGATCAGCTGATCAGCTGGTTTGCTCCTTACACCACCCAGTGCAACAATGGCCACGTATTTAGCTAGTCTACCAACTTGCATTTTTGCAAGGTAAGTATCAAAACCAAGGGGAAAATGCATTATCATAGCTGACAAAAATCAAGAAAGATTTTTTTAATGCTCAAAATGTGAAGTAAAACTACAGAGAAAATACTGAGCAAATAAGGCACTTTCTCCCAAGGTATGGAAACATCGACAAAACTATTACCAGTTATAGCTGACCTTTACTGGGTAAAACCTGGACAAACAGGACAAACTCCTTTAAAAGGAAAGCCTTCAAAGGGTCAAATCCCATGGTATTCACAGACCGGGCAGGCTGCTACAGGGCACGAAGAGTCTATTATACAGAGAAAAGCAGTAGGAGCACAATTATCTTTGAAACCTTTTGGGCTGCTGCAATGCAGGCCCTGCAGCGTCAGTTTTCTATGCTAAGGCAGGAAGGGATGTAACCCCACTTTTGCTCTATAGTTGCCTGGTTGAGTGACTTCCTTTAAGAGAAATGCCTTATCTTTTCCAATTTTTATGAAATAGTTTCCAATTCTATTTCTACCTTTATCTCAGGAAATTCCAAGTGAATAAGAAACTCATGTTGTCTCCCTAAAATAGCCAACTCTTTGTACATTTTTCTTTTAATAAGGTGACACAGACTGCTTTACTTTGTTTGAAAATTTCCAAGCGTTGCCACGGAAGGACTTTCCACTGACAGTCTGCAAATAGACAACCCATGAAGAAATTATTGTAGCTATGGCCAACAGAGTCAGTGTTTTGGACAGCTTCATGGAACAAGTCTTACTAGAAGTATTGGGAGACTACATTTAGAAAATTATTTCTCCCGGACACATATTTTAGAGTGGACAAAAGTAACTGAGGTAAACAAAGCCATTATAATTTAAAAATATAGTCTTTTTAGGGATTATTTTTCTCAATTTTGTACAAAACCACAATTACCAGTATGTGAGTTCCAACTCCTACATAATATTGTAGGCTTATTTTTCATCTACATTTTAAGTCGGGGATAGAAATGTTGTGGTTTCCTGTGGTGGAATTGGCTTTACCAAAATAAAGAAACTATCTGATGAACTCAAATCAGAGGATGGATGTACCAATCACTTCTTTTCTAGGCTTTGAGTTACTCTGGAGAGTAGCTAAAGCTTAATTTATCCATGTTCTTGAAACCTAATTTGTATAACATGGCCCAGTGGTATTATCAAATCATTTTCTATATTAAGTAATAAAAATTCAGTCTGATGACCTAGTCAATTATATTTAAAACTTATTATTTTGGTTCATTGAAACCAATTTGGCGCTTACACTTTTACCCACTTTATCCAAAATTCCATGGAAATGACAGAAAATATTCAGGTACTAAAATAATAAAATTATAATCAACATGGAAAACAAGAATGGGAGCAAGCAGAAGGACCAGGATATTTGTGCAAATGCTGAAAGACAGAGATAGGATCTGGTTGATAACACAGAAGAGAGAAAATGCAGCTGCAAACACTGGAAGTAACCAAAAGCCTCAGAGAAGTCTCATAGTAGGCTGTTGAGATGATCAGAGGATGTGTAATGGGAGAAGTGAACTCATATAGGAGTCAAGGATTGGTTAGGGTCCTTTGGAAAGCTCCCTGTGGAAGAAACATGAAACCTTGACCTGAAGGATGACAAGGAGTCTAACAATAGACCAATGTCTTTAAAGAAGATTGGTATCACTAGAATTGAGAGAGGGAGGTAGAGAGGGAGGTAGAGAGGGGTAGAAAATCAGAGAGAAGGCCAGCAAAAGGTAGGGCTCTGTAGAGCATGTTCAGGATTTAAATTGTGTTGTTGTTTAGTCACTAAGTCATGTCTGACTCTTTGCGATGCTATGGACTGTGTAACCCTCCAGGCTCCTCTCTCCATGGGATTTCCCAGGCAAGAGTACTGGAGTGGGTTGTCATTTCCTTCTCCAGGAGATCTTCCTGAACCAGGGATTGAACCGACATTTCCAGCTTTGGCAGGCAGATTCTTTACCACTGAGCCAACTGGGAAGCCTAAGTATTTAAATAGACAGCTATTAACGAGTTGTGCACAGCACAAGCAATAGTCCAATAAATCTTGTAAAAACATTTATTCTTTTTGCCATATTGAAAATGGAGTGCAGGGTGTTAAGCGTGGATGGATAAAGTACAATAGGATAGACAAAAGGAGACTTTGGCCCAAATGAATATCATGAACCTCATATATAAAGGTTTCTTCCCTTCAAATCTCTTCACTTTTCTACCCGCACCGCACCCCCCCCCCAATCATAATCCAGAGTAGTTTCCACGACCAGGATTACTGAAATGGCCTCCAAACTGATATCCTTAATCCTCATCTCTGGCCTACTCCAACATCATCCATCATAGTGCAAGCAAACAATTTATCCTAATCATCATTTTTTCCACCTCATTTCTGTGCTTAAAAATTGATCATGTCTTCATATTACTTATAGATGGGGTTTGAGAGGATTAAAAACAAATCTGTTTTCCTCACTCAGGTTCATAATTAAATAAGTCACAACACAGGAGTCAGACAGATACAGAGGAAAGTATCTCCTGTATCAATGAGACAACTGGTATCAGTGAACATGGCCTAAGCCTTCTCGCTGTGAGTGCTTGGTGATAATTTGCCTACTAACACCCATTGAATAGCAGCCAATCTTTTCTCATGTTGGATACCTCTATATAATTTATACATGATGGAGAGAAAGAGCCCCAAAGTAAAAGATGCTGAGATAATTCCTCCTCCTCCAAAAATTCCAGTCAGATAGTTCACCTTTGCTTTCTTAATAGGAGTACATGAAGGGATAGGGCAAAAGGGCAGTAATATTCCACTAATGTAGTTCCTTCCACAACTGGATAGCTGAAGCAAGAGGAAAGGAGGGTCCATATATCATATACATTATAATTTAATACCAGTCAAATTTAATACCAATCAGTCTTTTTTCAAACCAAAGTTAAGGTTGGCATTATTATCTGAATGTGTTTGGGGAAATTTTAATTTTATGTGGTTCATTATCATAGCCATGTTCACTGATATGTTTATTTATCTCTAAAGGAGGTTTAGGTATGATGAAATATCTTCTCTCTCATGTTGAATTTCTAGATAATGAGCACTATATTAGAAATCTATACCGATAACAATCATACTAATCTTAATTCTCCAGACATTTACAGCAATACAAAATCTCTAATATCAATACATGACATTTTTAGAAATATGTTATAAGTAAATAAAATACAATAGACTACTTTTATTATTATAGTTAAAAGATGTTTCAAAATACTGTACTATTCCTAAGAACTATAAAACATTATAATAACCTATAAAATTAATGCTTCAATGATTCTAAAACATATCAATTGAAGATAATGCATATATATGTTTTGTATATTAGGATAAATTATATATATTTATCATAGGAAAGATAAACTATCTCTGTGTTTCTACAATGTGTATCACCCTGGCACCAAGGCACTGAACATCAACTACCATTAATAATGATATATTTTATAATTAAAGCAGTTAACTGATAAGAAATAGTGGCTTTTTACACATACTTGAATATGAAAGTGGGTCCCCCCCATCTTATTAAAATATCTAGTAGAAATTAGTATAAGTCCTTGTTTATTCATTCCACAAAGAGCAGGAGTATTTTTAATACATTTGTTGGAATTCAGTATCTGTTAAATAATATTTATTATATCTGCATATTAAAAATTTTAAATTATATAGCAGTAGAAAATTACTGAGAATATTCACAATGTACACAGCTAAAGGAAACACTTTTCTCATGAAAAAGTCAATTTGGGTACCTCTGTCAGGATTAAATGGCTTAGATCCACTTCTTCCTGTTACTTCCCACTAACATAACAATAAGCATTGTTAATAATCCAAGGAACAAGCATAAGTAACTCAGAAAGGTGGTAAAAAGACAACAGGGGAGGGTGGGGACACTGGTACTGGAAAAGTAGCTGAGTGACTTACGTTGCCTCATCCAATAGAGTAAGATGGCCCCAACCTGGCATTTCATAACCTGCAACTAGCATTAGAAGGAAATGGCAACCCACTCCAGTATTCTTGTCTGGAGAATCCCTTGGACAGAGGAGGCTGGTGGGCTGCCATCTATGGGGTCGCACAGAGTCAGACACGACTGAAGTGACTTAGCAGCAGCAGCATTAGAAGGCAGCCCAGACAGGCTCATTCTTCCTTCAAATCCAACAGTCCAACAGGACGTCAGGCAACCCTGACTCCATCTTGAATGCAGTGGGCAGATACAATCTCAACATCTGCCAATAATAAGTGACCAGGGGAAGTACTCTCCATTCCTGTTGGGCTTGCATTTTCTCTTACATCTACAGACACTGACACATGTAATAAAGGTACATAGAATTAAATATATGTGCATGCATACATACACACATACAAGTGAGCACTGAGAAGATCTCAATACAATTGGAGTATTGTATCATTGTCAATATCCTCGTTGTGCCATTGCACAAGTGTTTTTCAAAATGTTACCATTGGGTGGAACTCAGTAATATGTGCACAGGGTCTCTCTCGGTTATTTCTTATAACTCATGTGTATCAGTAATTACCTCAGTAAAAATTTCAATTTTTTTAAAAGTCAATTTTAATTTTCCCCTCTATATTTGAATTTCACTAGATGTGGTATTTATTTTACCCACTAGATAATTGAGAATCATCCCACTTTGCGTTTACTCAAAGCTAGTTAAACTCAGAGCAATCTTATTTTAAAGGAATGCTGCATGGTATGACCTTATCAGCCATTTACTAACTTATTTGAATAGACATTACGTACATGAGCTGGTCTTTGAAGCATCTTTTCTGCCTGAAGCTGTTTTCGTTTTTTTTTTTTTTTCTTTCCAATTTTAAACAGAAGTATTTCTTCCCTGTCAGCTCAAGAAAATTTCAAGTTATTAACTAGGATTCTTCTGAGCCATAATTGATACAAATAGTTCATTAAAACACCTATCTAAAATCTGTAACGTGTTCTTAAGGGAGGTGGTCTTAGGAAGAAAGGAAGTGATGGTGATTGATCATTAGCAGCCCAAGGAAGTGTGATTGTGGGCAAGTTATTTTACCTCTGTGCTTTCATTTCCCTATGTATAAAAACTGAAGTAACAGTAGAATCTATTTCCTAGGGTGGTTATATACTAAAATATATAAAACCTTTATTTCAGTGCCAGGTATATGGTAAGCACTTCAGTAAATATTAACTATTATTTCTACTCATAAAACATAAATCATTCTTCATTAGAATTTGTATAACTAAACAAGGTAGCACTTTAAATCTACTTTAACATAAGCAGTTGCCTCTCTTTGGAAACCTTTTAAGTACTGTTTGTATCACCCTTGTGGTTGGCATTTGTGCAGTGTACTGCTTGTGTAATTAACTCCTGGATAAAAAGAAATATCCTTCCCCTTTTCTTTACTAGCTGTTTAATAGTATAGCTTCAGCTCTTGCACCAAAAACATTAGAATTGTCACTTAATTTTCAACCTCCCAGTATTTAATTGAAAGATGTGCAATATAATTAAAAAGGTACCCATAGGGCAACTAATTCTGAAGACTAGCGATAAGTGAATGAAGGAAGTATGCTTAATTTCATTTTCATGCTTTAGCAGTTCCTATCTTACATTGATAAAGAAATCCTAAGCTCTACATCTCCATAAGAATATAGTCTTACAATGCACATGTGACTATATAAAATGCTTATGTGTATGCACACACGGAAAGCTACAAAAATACAGATATTTTAATTTGGATAATTATAGGGCCTTATATAATGTGACTCTCATACACACAATTATGGTATTTTCCCCACCAGAACAAGACAGCATATTCTAATTTTTTGGACATTATATGTATTTTATTGTTTACAATGTACTCTACAACCAAATTTTGATTAAAAAGGCAAATGATTAAAAGTATTGATTGCTAAAATTAATAACTTGGAATAGTTTTATTTTATTGCCATAACTGATGGCATTCATTCCTCCATGCCTACTATAGCACATGGATCCATTCCTAAGAGGAAACATTAGAATCCAAAGTTTACTCCTGAAGAATCTTAACAAATATCTAACATCTTTGGAAAATGTCAGGAAAATTCACAATTTCTACTATAGTCTTCTGATTTAAGTCAAGGAAAATAATTTTAAAGATAATAGGACAGCCCAGGGGGGTGAGCTCCAGCCAGTTACTGTGGAAAATCCAGAGGCAGTCACAGTCATGAAGTTGCCAACACCACAGTTGGGGGACTTGCCAACAAAGTAGATGCCAAAGCCAGAAAAATAGCTCCTCAGATTGATTGTTGAAATCTACAAAGGCCAAGTGCTTCATGTGTGGGTCTGACTACAGAACTGCCTTTTACCCCAAAAGATATCGTTTATTTGTTTTATATTATCGAAAGTGTTGGAAATGTAAAAATAATAGTCATATATAAGAATAAAAATCTGCCCAAGGACCAGATTTGCTTTCCTTTAGCAAACAATAAAAAAGAAACTCTGAAGTTATATACCTTTTATAAATTTTAACTTTCCTTCTCTATGACTCAGTTTCTCTATCTGTAAAATGGAGATAATATAGCATCATTGTGTTATTGTATGGGAAAAAATGAAATAATAGATGTGATAGACTAAGCATAATGCCAAGCAAATAGCACTCATCAAACACAGGTATGATCATTTCTATAATTACACCCAGTTGCATGCATGCATGCTCAGTTGCTTCAGTCATGTCTGACTCTTTGTGACCCCATGGACTGTAGCCCACCAGGCTCCTCTGTCCCTGGGATTCTCCAGGCAAGAATACTGGAGTGGTTTGCCATGCCTTTCTCCAGGGGCTCTTCCCGGCCCAGGGATCAAACCTACATCTTCTGCGTCACCTGCACTACAAGTGGATTCTTTAGTTAAGCTTATATTATTGTATTCTTAATATTTGTATTATTACACCAAGTTTGACAAATCAAAACTATTTTTTAAAGCTTGTCCACAAGTTACTTTATCAGACATTTTTGTTTAACACAAATCAATTATTTGGAAATCGATTTTATGTAAATATGTTATAAATAATATACTATTATCTTTTCACTTATTTTCTTGGTGACTTTAGAAATTCAAAGGTTAACAAATAATTTTCAAAGAAAAAGATCACAGCATCATTTTCTAGAGCTCTCTAGGTGAGTATTAACTGTGCTAATAGCCAGATCAAGTTGTATATACACTACACATTACACCCAATTCAAATTTTAAAACAACTCAGAGGGATATTTCATTTTAGTCCTTATAGTATATCCATTTTTTTTTAAGAAATAAAATAACCAATCCTCCAGGTGATTTTCTCAGTTTTCAGTTAATTTCTGTCATCATCAGAATTAAAACCAACAAATTAAAACCTGTGATCAATATCAGTGAATCATGTTTTTTTAAAAAAAATAAGAATTCCAGCCATTAATTCAAAAGGCTCTATGACAAGAATTCTATTTTTTTTTAATCTTCCATCTTATTTCCATGAACTCAAGAGTTTCTCAACATTCCTTATAAAGTATGTTCGTCCCTTCAGTGAACTAGTTGAAAACCCACAGGAAACAGGAATGCATTTTATTGCAACCCTTCCTTTTTCTGTGAAGGTTATGAGGAAGATTATGAATTTCACATTTCTGTGAAAAACTAGCAGCATAATGTAGATCTGGGAGCAGGATACGCCAAGATGCTTCTGAGGTCTGTCTATTGGTCAGGAATGCATGACAGTTTAGGTCAACCATCCTTCTATGTTCTTACAGGACGTGAGGCTCAAGATTGTTTTTTTATGTTTTGCTCCATTTGAATTACACAGGCAAATCCAATGACATAAATGAGGCCTTATATGACCTGACATCCACATGCCTAATCTAGCAGAACCCTGACATCAATGGTACAGTCAGATGAAGCTAAAGGTTTCTCCAATGCCCATGTCGATGTCAGACTGAGTAGAAGCTCCACGCTTGGCAATCTCGCTTGAGTACTTTGCAGTCCTGGCATGTCACCTAACTGGCTGGTGCTTTCTAATAGGCCCTGCACCAGTTCTGATTGATGTGTGAGTGTGCAAACATTATGGGCATTCAGGAGCCAGATGGCCCACACAACAAGCATAGCAGCCAGACAAAACACGCAGATTCAGCGCACTGCTGGAGAGTTACATTTTTGGTGATTCCTCAGCACACTAAAGTATGCATAGTCTTATTTATTTGATTTCATTCCATACTAACCTACAACAATGTCTCCTTCTGTTGTTTCAGTGCCACATTCTAATTAAAGGAGCAAATTAATTTTTCCTTCCCATTTAGCAGAAAATGAAGACCTTTAGGATCAACCTGATTCTACCATGCTATTTGTAGAAGCTGTCACGTGCTTTATCAAGTTATAGATGAACAAAACCTTTTCACTGCTTCTCCAGAATAAACCAGTCACTTATTTTTGTCATCTCACTTAAATGGATTCTTTAAAACTTAAGCCCTAACATTTAAAAGGAAGTGTCCAGAAGAACACATCCCTTCTCAAATCGGCAGGAATAGTGCATACATGTATCAGCCACACAAGAAAATGATACATTCACAAAACACTGCAAAATTGCCTTATTCCTCAAAGTAAAAAGTTAAAGTCAGTTAATATTGGTCTTCTCTCCTCACACATGTAAAACACCATGTATGCATATGCTTGCATGCACACACACACAGAGTGAATGGAGATTTCCATTGTAACTACTATGGTAAGAAAAAGCCGAATCCACAAATAAGAAAACCAGTACTTTTCAGTGTTAACAATGTATGAGTTAAAAGAATATGACGACTAACAGAAGGCTTTCTTGAATCTGGCTCAGTCGTGCACACGTGTCTCTGACTTTATTCACTAAGATAAGCAGCCTTCTAGAAATCACTAAAATAGAACCTTCAAAAGCACCAGTTTAAGATCTGGAGATCTGATGGAAGTTGGGAGACTTGTTCAAAGAAGTCTGAGGAATTACTTGGCAATTTATTTACCATAATTCTATCTTAAAATGAAAAAAATATATATAATACACTTGAGAAAATAGTAGGCTTGCTTCCTGAACTTAAAACAAATAGCTCTGTGTTGGATCCATTCTGAGAACATCATTCCAGGCTGTCAGGTCAGCCACACTGTTTGTAGTTTCCCTCTGAAATAAGCTAATTCTGGAATCACTTTATAGTTTGGATACTTTCAGCATGAGATATTGATGTCCTTGTAGAGGCTAGATTACATAACATAGAAAAAGAAGGCTCATGTTTTACTGAAGTACATGAACTACACAAACTATGTGATGTGACTGTGGAAGCCCATGTATGTGTTCAGAATTTTAATGACTTATGTAAGAGGAAGCAAATATTCATCTTTCATATTTCATCTTGACCAACAGTTTTGATTTGCTTGGAAACAAAAAAACTACCTTTTGCAATAAACCACTCTTCCAACAGCAATAAATTTCACAATGAACAAAGTTTAAGCTGACCATTTAAAATTAAAAAACATAAAAGATGGTCATTAAAGGTCAAATAATCTGCATGAAAAAAATACAGGAGGGTACTATAAAATGTAGTTTAAATCAAATTATTATACATTAGGAAAACTTTAATGCCAATTCTGCTATAATTCAAGAAGCAAATAATGAAGAGGAATAAAGAAAAGAGTAAAGTGAAGCCAAATGTGTCATCACATAAAATAACATACACCAGGGTAGGGTGCTATAAAGTTTTATTTCTATAGCTTTGAAAGAAGCTAAAAACTCACTTGTGACTCTCCAGCTCATGAGTAATGTGGTCATTTCAAACTTATGGCAATAAAAACTTTATAGCACCCCAGTTCAGAACATATGTCAAACAGAGAAAAAGGTAAAAATCAAAATGAAATGTGACAAAACACTGCAAAACACATCTCATCTGACACCACTATTCTGTTTTGGTCTAGGATTCAGCAGCCACTTTCATTTTGGAATTTCTTTCTCAAAATCATAAAGCAACTTGAAAGATCACTATGATTAACATCAAAATAAACGTGAAAAAATGAATTTCTTTGATCACACTGGTGCTCTCTATATGAATTTCAGGAAATATCACAACTGTTGCAAAATTAAGAAGATAAACATAATCCCTGCTGCTAAAAAGTAATGTGTTTGACCTTCACATAGAAACAATGAAGATAAGCCACTTTCTTTTAGAAAAATTTCACAGAAAATGGCATGTCTTTACAAGGAAAACTCAATGCTTTCAAAGGCTGTAATCATAATACATTTAAATGAATATATTACTTTTATTATCATGGAATTGTTGATATTCATTCCAGGAGGTCATATTTTTCCAAGATTTTTGCCTGTTGATGAAATTATTTTATGAAAATAGTGTCTAATTAGACTTTAGTTTATTAGTATTAATTAGTTGTATTTTGTCACTTAAACAACTGGTATAACTTTGGTGCTATTCTAATTCTCATTCTATTTTCTTAGCTCTAGGGCCAGAATCTAATTAATCCTATTATTAATAGCTGTCTAATTTTTAGCTATTGTCTTTCATAGCCTAGAGATTTCATAGCTCTGTATGAAAATAAGAAAAGCTGTCATTGATTAATATATATTTGTTTTTATATTAACCGGGTAACTGCAATGTTACTATACACAGTCATCTACTCCTTGACTGATGACCATATTGTCACACATAGAATCATCAAAATATCAAATGAAAAAGCAATGATCATATAGTTTATTTCTAATTTAAATTGGAAATTTAAATTTAATTTAAATTGTTTAAATTGTTTGGGGATTTCTTCTTTGCCTATAGCACAGATGTAATAGATTTCAAGGTAGTTGTTTTCCTTCCAATCAAACTTTTAGGTGATTATAAATATCTTCCTATAGACCACACTCAGAAGCCTAGCTATAATGTACCACCTCTGGCAAGAAAAAAAAAAAAAAAGTTAACACTTTTCCTACTGAAATAATGATAGAAGGAAAAAAAAGCTTAAAAATTTTAAGAGACACCCTGACCAACAGAGTGCAATGCAATTCATTAGTCCTTGATAAAATCCAGAAATGACTCCATTGTTTCCCCTGAATTTCTTTCCCTTCTAAAGAGGAGAGGAGTTAGCTGTCACCCACAAGTGTCAATTCAAAATAATGAGAGTGATTTAGGAAAAGTCACTGAATTTTTTTTTAAATTTCCAGATACTATAATGTCCCATCATTACAAACGTCATTACTTTTAGAAGGTCAACCCTCTAAAACAGGCATTTTGATAGGGACAGAGTAAAGGGACAAAGGTGATTAAATAGTTAATCCCACTAGGAGATTGTAAGTAAACAATATGGGAGGTCCCTGTAAGTTAATGATTACTTGAGGAAGAAAGTTTGCTTAACCACAAAACCAAGAAGGCTTGCTTAGAAACAAAACCATGCAACAGAGACATGAGACATGCCCCAAAACAATAAATCAATGGTGGCATGATACCTACATCCTGACCAGGGAGCTCAGTATGTTAGGACATGCTCTCTGTACACATAAAGAACAATGATTCATGGACCTAGCCTGACCATGTGAAGACATGAAAACTCCCCTGCCCATCCTGAAGGAGAAACTAATGATAGAAACATGACATCTATTCAAGAAAGACAAAGAAGTTCTTCTCCCCTTCCCCGCCTTTTCTTTGACGATAAAATTGTAGCCCAGTAAGTTCTCAGGGCACAGCACTCTCTCGTCTGCCCACTTGTAAGCCTCACAAGCGTACTATTTTAATCACTTCTTATCTATCACTTTGCCTTTTGCTGGATTCTTCTGCTCTGAAACATAAAGGACTGGGGGCTCTTTGGATCCCCCCTGAAACACCACCCATAGGTGTCAATTTCACATCAGATGATTCACAACTACAAGCATTTATTTGTACTGTGATCAAATCCTATCACATGGATCCATGTTCAGTATTACTCAGTATATGCCTATTACCTAGAAAGTTTAATGCTACACTTACACAGGGAAAAAACACTCTGCAAGTACATCTCCAGTTTGAAACAGTGTTTAAAAAGTGTTCATAACAGGTTTGTACCTAACAAAGAAAAACATTATGTCCCTGTTCCTGACATCCACAACAACAATGGCAAAAGAAGGATAACAAGAATATACATCTTGATCTTATAAGCCAAGCTTCATTCTAGAAGAGGTGAGAACAGAGCATCCTGTACCTTAACTGGCAACCATAATTTGAGACCATTTTGGAGACTGTGTATTACAGTGACATTATCCTTAATTTGCTAAAATTCATTTTGCATCTAATTATAGTCATAATTAGAACAAATGTGAAGATATATAAAAATAGTACCTCTTTTCTCATTTTTTCTCATTTAAGAATTATTGTATCTTATCTAAAATTTGTTTTTCTTTGCAAACTGTAAATATTTCAGTTTAGATTTTATGTTTTTACTTAGTAAAAACAAAATCAAAGATCTCCATTAAAGTCAAACACGGGCTAAATTTTCCTATACATTGAGGTGAAAGTTGGTACTTTAGAATGTAATCAATATATGCTAAATAATTACAAATTTAATAACTAAAGTTTGTATCATTAAAAAGAGCTAAACCAGTACTGTCCATTTGAAATTTTTGTGATGATGAAAATGTTCTATACCTGTATCATCCATTAAGATGGCCACTAGAAACACATGGCTACTGCATACTGTGAATGTGGCCAGTGCAATGGAGGAACAACATATTTTACTTTATTTTCACCAATATAAACTTAAATTGCCATATGTGCCTTGTGGCTACTGAATCAAATAGCACAAGTTTTGATGTTATTATTGCTTGATCACTAAGTTGTGTTCAACTCTTTGCAACCTCATGGACTGCAGCACACCAGGCTTCTCTATCCTTCACTATCTTTCAGAGTTGCTCAAATTCATGTCCATTGAGTCCATGATGCTATCTAACCATCTCATCCTCTGGCATCCGCTTCTCCTTTTACCCTTAATCTTTCCCAGCATCAGGGACTTTTCCAATGAATTGGCTTTTTGTGTCAGGTGGCCAAAGTACTGGAGCTTCAGCTTCAGCATCAGTCCTTCCAATGAATATTCAGGGTTGATTTCGTTTAGGATTGACTGGTTTGATCTCCTTGCAGTCCAATGGACTCTCAAGAGGCTTCTCTAACACCACAATTCAAAAGCATCAATTCTTTGGCACTCAGCCTTCTTTAAGGTCCAGCTCTCACATCCATACAGGACTAATGGAAAAACCACAGTGATGTCTTTGCTTTTTAATATGCTGTCGAGGTTGGTCATAACTTTACATCCAAGGAGAAAGCTTCTTTTAATTTCATGGCTGCAGTCACTGTCTGCAGTGATTTTGGAACCCAAGAAAACAAAATCCATCACTGCTTCCATATTTTCCCCTTCTACTTTTATGAAGTAATGGGACTAGATGCCATAATCTTAGTTTTTTGAATGCTGAGTTTTAAGCCAGCTTTTTCACTCTCCTCTTTCACCCTTATCAAGAAGTTCTTTAGTTCCTCAACACCCTCTGCCATTAGAGTAGTATCATTTGCATATCTGAAGTCACTGATATTTCTCCTGATGATCTTGATTCCAGCTTGTGAGTCATTCAGTCCAGAATTTCACATGATGTGAAAGTTTGTATATAAGTTAAATGACAGGGTAACAATATACAGCCTTGATGTACTCCTTTCTTCATTTTGAACTAAACCTTTGTTCCATGTAAGGTTCTACCTATTGCTTCTTGACCCACATACACATTTCTCAGGAGACAGATAAGGTGGTCTGGTATTCCCAACTCTTTAAGAATTTTCCGCAGCTTTTGTGATCCACACAGTCAAAGGCTTTAGCATAGTCAATGAAGCAGTGGTAGGTACTTTTTTCTGGAATTTCATGGCTTTCTATATGAGCCAATGAATGTTGGAAATTTGATCTCTGATTCCTCTGTTTTTTCTAAACCCAACCTATACATCTGGAAGTTCTCAGTTCACGTACTGCTGAAGCCTAGCTTGAAGGATTTTGAACATAACCTTACTAGCATGTGAAAGGAGAAGGAAATGGCAACCCACTCCAGTATTCTTGCCTAGAGAATTCCGTGGACAGAGGAGCCTGGTGGGCTGTTGTCCACAGGGTCACACAGAGTTGGACATGGCTGAAGTGACTTAGCAGCAGCAGCAGCATGTGAAATGAACACAACGGTGTGGTAGTTTGAACTTTCTTTGGCACTGTCCTTCTTTGGGATTGGAATGAAAACTGACCTTTTCTAGTCCTGTGGCCACTGCTGAATTTTCCAGATTTGCTGACACATTGAGTACAGCATTTTAAAACAGCTGGATAAGTGTATACATTTATTAGTAATTACCACAAGTTTAGGCATTAATTGGGATTCCCTGGCAGCTCAGATTGTAAAAAAGCTGCCTGCAGTGCAGGAGACTGGGGTGTGATTCCTGGGTTGGGAAGACCCCTTGGAGAAAGGAATGGCAACGCACTCCAATATTCTTGCCTGGAAAATTCATGGACAGGGCAGCCAGAAGGGCTACAGTTCATGGGGTTGCAGAGTCGGATAGAACTGAGCAACTAACACACACACAGGCGTTAATTACTAAAAATTTATACCCTTGTCTACACATAAGTTATACACACCTATAGGGTTATGTGAACAAACATACACATAAATGGATACAACCTTATAGTTACTTAAAAATGTGTATCAAAAATTTCTCCAAAATATACCACACTCTTTCTTCATTTTAGTGAACACGAAAAATTCAAATTTATTAAGATAATTTTGACCAAAAATATCTTTCACATCAAATGCAACTAGTTAATTCTGCAAAACTTGTGATTTTTTTTTTTATCAAAATTAACTAGAAAAACAACTTAATCCTCTGCTTTAATTTGCCATTTCACAGCTTCCAACTGTTTATTGTGAATGCTCCTAATTTTTTTCTTCTGGGAAATTTTGCAATGCTATTACGGCAGTATATGTTTGACATTTTGCTGTTCTTTTGAAATTCAAAATGATTTGTACTGTTAAATATATTTATTTACATTAAAGAAAAATGCCATGATTTGGAAAACGCATTCAGGTTTTGGAATGATTCCAAGAAGTAAAGACCTTTTATCAGTAGTAACATCTATTTGATATAGATCCTTGATCTGATAGAAACCTGATTTATTTAAGTATTTGTAATTAAGCAACAATAAGGCCAGTGGGTTGGTCAAGTATACATTGTTTCAGCTATGGAAGATAAAAGAGTCCTAGAGATCTACTAGATAGGGTAGTGCCTATAGTTAACTATATTGTATTGTATACTTAAAATTTTGTTATAAGGGTAGATCTTATGTTAAATGTAATAAAGTAAAAGAGAAGGGAGGAAACTTTTAGAGGTGAAGGCTTAATTTATATTATTATAATTGCATATGGTGACAATATACATTAAATATGTACATCTTTTTTCATGGCAATCATATTTAATAAAAAATAAAAATTTTAAAAGTCTGAACAATGGGAAGTAAGACAACACACTGATTTCAAAGCTATGGTAATAAAAAGAACACTGGCACATCTTTCTTATTCATCTGGAAATGAAGGGTGACCCAGATTTTCTCACACAAAAGAAAGCTAGCTGTATAATTTAAATTATTTTAACTGTGTAGCAGACTTCTCCCAGTCACCTCTAAAGATACACTGAGATGCATGTTCTCAGTAGGAACAAAACATTCTGACTCTGATACTTCTAAAATTTTGCCTTTTCTAAGTTTCCTAGGTGAGAACTCTTGTGTTATAATTTAGAAAAAGAAAAGTACACTGAATCTAGTCTTTCACTTTTAAATTTTTTCCCCTTAAACACTGGTTGTCTATATTGTATACTGCATCCCAGTAAAGAAAAAAAAATGTACTGGATTTTTACTGAAACTGGTATGTTTTACAGAGTATGGGCCCCACACACTATAGTTATAGACAGCCTGTTTGGCAAAGTTCTCATTTCATCTACAGATATTCTAGTCTATATAGCAATGAGAAAACAAAGAATTCTTGGACTGACATAGTTACAAAGCCAAGAGGGAAGAGCAACTGTTTTCAAGTCAAAAAACGTAAATTTAGGATCTGACTTTATAAATAAGTAGTTCAAGGGAGTCACCTAGAGAGGTGTTTTTCAAGCTACAGGTGAAAACTTGAGTAGACTGTGAAATTCCATTTATATGTCATGCCAGCTCTTAATTTAACAAATCCAACACAATGGAATGGAAATTATTAGACTGTGGCAACATATGGTAAGAATAAATTGCCTTTTTTAGTGAAACTTCTTCCAAATTTGTGTGTGTGTGTGTGTGTGTGCACACATGAGAGTAGAGAGAGCAGATCACAAGGAATTCTCATAGTTTCTCATGAACTGGGTGGCAAACAGCAAATAGAAAAAAAAGTGGAGGCCCCCAAAGTAGAGAAACATAGATTATTTTATAATCCGAACTCTGGACCCCTGAAAGCCTTAGAAAGAATCCTAATTTTGTTACCCTCACAGATTATTTAACTTTTCTCTGCTTTTTCTCATGTGTCCCTCTCATAGTATCCATCTCAAAGTGTTGCTTTAAGAATTAAGTGAGGGACTTCCCTGGTGGTCAAGTGGAAGACTCCACTTCCACTTAGGAGGCACAGGCTCAATCCCTGGTTGGGGAAAGAAAATCCCATATGTCATGTGGTATAGCCATAAAATAATACAAATTTTTTAACAAATGAGATAACCCAAGTAAATCCATTATAGCAGTGCCTGGTATTTGATAATGTGCTAATTGTTAGCATTTCATTTTTATCCTATGATCCTTGAGTTACTTTAGATTTTAGGCTCAATATTGAGCCTAAATGTGATTTTTTTTTTTAAGTGAATATTTTTTCCCTTGTTTTTAACTTAAATTCTTAGGAAAGCACTGTGTTTTAAAAAATGAACATGTGAACTTTAACTAAAATTCCTAGTTATAGGACTTTGCTAACAGGCACATTTTTCATGACACAAACAATTTCGGGCAGCAAGCCCTCATTGTCCATTTTTCTAATACAAATTCCTCTGTTCTTGAAATGTCACTGACTGTCCCTATTCAGCTATGCCCTGCTTCTATCATGTCTGTCACCATATTCATTATAAACAAGATGGGTGTTTTGGGCATTGGGAGGTAAGAAGTTCACATTTTGTGATTTTTCAATATAATACTCAAAATCTTTGGTGGGGACTAGCCTTTTTACTGCCACTGATAAAGGCTATGACCCTATACCCTGAAGCAAGCCAAGTGAAATAAGATCTATTTATAAAGACTCAAGACAGTAGGTAAAACAACAGCACTGACTGTGTTAGGTAAAAGCATAGACTTCATAAATCATCCAGCCCTTGAAAAATATTAGGTACCGTACAATAAGCTCTTAAAGAGCTTCAGCATCCTCAGAATAATGTTTTAAATTTTAAGGATAATTACTCCCAAATCTACACAGTTTTGAATGTAACTTAACACTGGCCTTTGATTCGGTAAATTGCTAATTATGGCTATCTTTGTTAGATTTAAATTGAATTAGGTTAAACTGTGACCCAGTGATTTTCTGCCTTCTTATGTGGTCAATGCAAACAGTTATATTTAATGGTGGTAAAGCTGAGATAAAAGTGTTAAACGCAAGAGTCAGTTGCAAGGTCATTATTTTTTTCAAAGTAATGAAAACATAGTACTTTATCTACTGTAAAATTACAGGCTAATGACTCAGTCCTACAGAGTGGCTCTCAAACCTTGTTCAATGTACCCACACTGATTTAAGAAATGATAAAGTATCATTTCAAAGATTAAATAATGATGAGGAGTCTAAATCACATTTTAAGTGGTGCCACCAAATATAAGTTTTTAAAGCTCTCAGTAGAATTTTTTTTGGATAAAGAAGTGAGAAAAGTTATTCAATCAAAGCAGAAGGTAATTATTTATAATATTTTAAAATATTGTATTTGCATTACTTTAAAAAATAATTCAATAAATATTTTAATATTTTGTGAAAGTTTTAATATTGTCTTTCAAGGTATTGAAATCAAGCGGGACACTGAGGGGCCCTCCCTGGTACAAATACTTTTCTGTGCCCCTCATTTGTTGTTTGTAGGAAATAGGTTTTATTGCCTATTTTATTTTCTCCAGTAGCCCCCAGGACCTTCCCTGAGTTCCTAAAGGCAGATTCAAATAGTTGCTAATCAGAGCAGGAAGGGGATGCAGAGATAAGGGAGTAGCAGTCAAGAAATAATAGTGCAGCCTCGGGGCAGAGTCTTGGTTCTTCCTCAAGGAATATAGGTAATAATATCTTAGAGCTCTTCTGCAGGAACTAAGGTGCCCACTCAGGTGAAGGATACTAAGTTCAGGGCAAGCACAAGATTACTACAGCACTATCCTCTTACCTCATCACCAACCAATTAAGAAAGCCACACACCCTGCAGCCCGCAACCCAAATTTTGCCTTTAAAATTTTTCCCCCAAAACAACCAGGAATTTGGGGTTTTTGAGCATGAGCCACCTATTCTCCTTGCTTGGCTGCAATAAAACTTTATCTGCTCTAAACTCTGACATTTCAGTTTATTTGGCCTCATTGTGCACTGGGCACAAGAACTTTGGTAATAGCATCAAACTGCATTTTTGAATGTACCATGAACAAGGACATTAAAATAGTTTAGATTGTTCAGCCTATTTATTGAATGTTTACTGATCAAATAAAGAGGTGAAAAATTACCTGATGAATCTTATTAGTAGGAACAAATAGCCTCTGTAAAATTTTTTTCTAAAATTTACCTCATTTGGATCAACCGTGTGCAGATTTTAATTACTTTAAAAGGTTGCCTAAACTACCTCCATCACAACAACTCTGTCATTTTTTCTTACACATGGTTACTTATGTCAATGCAGTGCTAAAACTGAGAGAGCTTGTGAAAAATATGTGGGGGAACAAATGTGGCACCACAAAATGTCTCTTTGGCATGTGGATTATTTGAAGCTGAAAACAATCAAGGCCAAACGACTTTGTAAAAACTTTTGACCTTTCCCCTAACTGCCTAAAAAGATGCAGATCTATTCCAGAAGGGAAGGCATCATCAAAAATAATTATAGAATGCAAAGAAAGAAAATTAGTCCCTCAATCATGTCTGATTCTTTGAGACCCCACGGACTGTAGCCTGCCTGGCTCCTCTGACCATGGAATTTTCCAGGCAAGAAGACTGGAGTGGGTTGCCATTTTCTTCTCCAGGGGATCTTCTTGACCCAGGGATTGAACCCATGTCTCCAGCATTGCAGGCAGATTCTTTACCATCTGAGCCACTAGTGAACCCCAACTATAGTATAATATGAACTTAAAGTGGTAGACAGGGAAGTATCTGGTACAGTCTGTTAAAAATCCTCTCTGTGTCCCATTGTTTCTGTAAAGCTCAGCACACATTTGTTTTTATCTTCCTGTGAATTGCCTTGCTCCCTTTTGAAATCCCAAACCACTAACCCCTTCTCCTTCTCTCTGAAGGCAAATAAGCCTCAGTGGCCAAACTTGTCATTGGGTCTAATTTTTCTAGTGAAGCCCTGTTCATATGTAATTAAATTCGATTTTCTCCTGTTTATGGGTTTCAATTTCACTTTAATTCATAGGCCAGCTAGAAGAACCTAGATAGGTAGAGGAAAGTTTCCTCTTCCTCCACAAATGTTATGTAACATCTTCAAAAAAAATTAGAAATATTTTATTCTGAAATAGTTAATTACCTTATGAATTCTTTTTAATGAAATATTTTGATATTTAAAAGAAAGCAAATTTAAGTTATTTTCTTCTATTTTTTGGCCTACTTAAGTTTAACTGAAAAATGCAATTATAAGCTATTTAAAGTGTACACAGTAATGATTTGATATATGTGCTTCTACACTGTGTTTTCTCCTTTTAAAAAAGTAAATCTAATGAGGGGTGAGAAAGCACCAATTTTTAAAGAATTCACATTTAATGAGGAAATAGGAATTCTTCATTTAGTGTTTGTGATGAGTAGTCAGAGAGTCATCCTAAAATTATAATTGTCATTATTTAATTGGTTATATGGAGCAGAAATACATTTTAAGAACTACTACTTCTTAAATGCCACTTCTAAATTTCTGCTTTCCCTTTTTCTATTGTATATGATTTGATGGCAATTAAATGAAAATATTCCTTCATGCTATAAATATTATATCATTTAATTATTTGGAGATTTTAACATTGTAAGATTACTACACCAATTATATGCATATATTCTTGAATTTCCTAATCTAGGTGAAAACCTTCAACTTTTTGCCTAATCTAGTCAAATAGTTTAACTATATCAAATCACTTAACATACATATAAATATATATAATAAATTTATAAATTTAACATAAGTATTTATATATATATATATTGGATTCCCAGGTAGTGCAGTGGTAAAGAATCTGCCTGACCATGCAGGAGTTGCAAGAGTCATGGGTTCAATCTCTGGGTCAGAAAGATCCTCTATAGTAGCAAATGGCAACCCACTCCAGTATTTTTGCCTGGAGTAGAAAATCACAACCCACTTCAGTATTCTTGCCTGGAAAATTCCATGGACAGAGGAGCCTGGTGTGCTACAGTCCACAAGGTTGCGAAGAGTCAGACACAATTGAATACTCATGCAAATGAATGTATATATATAATCTCACTGTTTTATTTTCTATTTTTTTTTAATTTTAATAATTTTAAATAACACATCTCCTCTAAAGGCTGACCCTTCCCACAGATGTTCTATATATTTTTGTTAATTTATTGAGATGCTTGAAAAATTTTAAAAGTCTTTTTATAACCCTTTAAAAAATAACCATTGATTTGTCATATCATTGAGCTTAAAATCTGACTCATTTCCATATGTTGCATAGGAGTATGCAACATATTCCTCAGTAATTAGTGAGTAGTTTTTTCTTATATGCATTGCTTTATCCTAACATCTATATTTCTGCCCACACAGTGAGTGATATAAAATAGTGGGCAGAGTCCCAACTCAAACTGTAGTAAATGTGTTAATAATGGAAGCTCTAGACACTTTTCCAATAATTGTTCCACACAGGCTAGTAGTTTGACGTGTGAATTTCAAAAGCAGAAATAGCTAGAAATTCCATGTTCTTATATTATTCTAAGGATTTATCAATGCAGTTCTAAAAATATAAATATTTTTCTCTTAAAAACATACGTCAAGGGAACTATAGGAGGTGATAATAATGGGGAGAATTTCAAGGAAATTTTTATTTTTAAAGTTTTCTTTTGATTAGGCCAGCAGTGCATATACTGACTGATGATCACAGCAGAAAAATGAAATACTGACTCACTTAAGGAAATGAGTCATTCTTACTTAAAATGACCTTGTTTTTGGTCTACACATTTGAGATGAGAACAGATCTGCCGCTACATGTTCAAAGTTTCAAGTCCACATGTGTTGAATGAGGGGAAAAAAAGTGAGTTTTCTTTTCGTATTCCCTCTTGTAACTTCATTGAAAGGTAACTTGCATTATTTTTCTTCCATTTCATGTCTTGGGCTAGTCTTATATAATGTTAAAACAATTTGGAAATATGGATCATGGAACAAATTAAATATCGGTTTATAAGCTAAACTACTAAGGTTGGTAATATATTTTGTGTTTTCGTTTTGTTGTTTTTCTTTTTACTTACTGCTTTGAGGGTACTGAATGCAGTTTTAACAAATAAAAAAAAACTCATAGTTTTTCTTCAATTCATAATTCTTGAAAAAAAATAATACTTGACTCGATACAGCTCATTATATACATTTTGAACTTGGTTCCAAAACCAATATATCCTACTCTATACCATGTAATTATTATCAACTATTTGCAATTATTTCAAATTAATTAAGACTTTAGACAATATCCTGATATATTACACTAAGGTTGCCCAACCAATAGTTTCTTGAAGATTACTCTTTATCTAAATTTTCTAGTCTACTTTGCAGGTTGAATTATGTAATTGGGTTTTGGCTCGTGGGATGCTGGTGAAAGTAACCTAAGTCCTTTCCTGACCTGGACAAGACATTTTAATATCCTTTTATAACTTTGCTGTCCAATATGGTATATGTCCACTAGCTATATGTCCACTGAGTACTTCAAATGTGTCTATTCCAAATTGAGATGTGCTGAGCTGTGCTTAATCACTCAGTTGTGTTCCACACTTTGTGACCCCATGGACTATAGCCCACCAGGCTCCTCTGTCCATGTATCCCAGGCAAGAATACTGGAGTGGGTTGTCATTTCCTTCTCCAGGGGATCTTCCTGACCCAGAGATCAAACCCAGGTCTCCTGTGTCTCCTGCATTAGCAGGCAGATTCTTTACCATTGTGCCACTTGGGCTTCCCAATTGAGATGTGTTGTAAGTGTAAAACACACAACATATTTTAAAGAGGTAGTATAAAAATACTGTGAACTATCTCTGTAATAATATACTGACAATATGTTGAAGAGATAACATTTTGGATATATTGGGTTAAATAAAATATATTTTAAAATAGTCTTACTTGTTTCTTTTTAAATTATAAATGTAGTTACAATAAGATTTTAAATAATTGGTTTACATTATATCTCTATTGGACAGTGTGGTCTAACGTCTCAGGGTTCTATATCTTTTCACTTTCTACCACCATTCACTCCCTCATCCGTTAATCATGCAACAATACTTATTACGAATCTACTATGTGCCAGATATTCTCCTAATAATCACTTCTGATAAGACAGAGAATGGAGGAAAAGGGGAGCACCCCAAAATAGGGCATCCCAAAATGTGCCTCTTTGGCATAAGGATTATTTTGAGCTGAAGGCAATCAAGACCCCAAATATACAGGAATAGCTTTTTGTCATCTTCTCTAACTGCCTAAAAGAATTTAGATAGAGAGCCTGTACCAGGAAGACGGTTATTACCAGAGATAACATTTACATCTGAGACATTTATCAGCATGGCCTGGCAAAGATTTGTTTAGGCAGCATTTCCTCTTTTCACCTTCCTGTGAACTGTCTTCCTCCCCTTTGAAGTTTCAGACTGCTCTCCCATTCCTTAGCCCAAGATGGTATATAAATCCCAGCTGCCTGCCTTTGAATCTCTTATCTTTGTGGGGTTCATGTACATATGAACAAACAAAATTATTTTTTTTTTTCATCTAGTAATCTCTTTTTATTTTGGGAGGGTCTCAGCCAAGAAGCTAGAAGGGTAAAGGGAAAATTATTTTTCCTCCCCAACAGAGTCACAGGCTCCACAATACAAATAAGAGGGGGTAGGTGGGCTAACTGATATGGAAACTGAATTATATGACAAGATTTTTTGTGCTCAGACTCTGCCAGGACAAGCAGGAGGAGTGATTCTAATGTGACTTTCTGAATGGTGCTTAAAGAACCACAGATGCTGTGTTCTGGCTATTAGAAAGAATGAGAACACAGAGTTATGAAATGTTAAAAGACTCCTGTGTCTCATTCCTTGGACTTCAAGGGCTAAGGCATTTTGGCAATGCCGGTGAATTGCCCCGGGCTTCTGTGACTGGTGATAGTTGTGAAACAGGGACTCTCAGTGTTAGGAGCAGTTGAAGTGTTACTGTGTGAACTTATTGCTGGAAAACACACACTTTTTTCAGCCTTTTATAAATAATGAAACTACTTAATAAACCATCCTCCGTTTCCCATTATTATTCAAGTGGTTCCGGTATACAGCATTCTCAGACTATTTCTGATTTTGTAGAGAAAATGTAGAAGGCTTCTTTGCAGCTTCCTTCCAGTTTATATTACTGCCAGAGACTTACTGTGTTCAACCAATTCTTTCCTATATAACATTAATTCAATGTGCTTGTAAAACCTAATAAAAATCTTGCTCATTAAAAATGGAATTCAACAAAACAAAACCAAAGGACTCAAATTATGAATATGAGCAAAGAATCACTTAGTTTATTTTCTATTCAATACTTTGACTAAACAACTACAATTCTTCTGACTTTCCTCATAGGACTTTTTGCCTGATATTTTAGTCATTGTTCTCCTTCCTATCTTACATCATCCAAAACAGTTTCCTTAACATATTCTTAGTTCTCTTTAACATGTTTATTCTTCAAATATATATATATATATACATATATATATATATTTAAAACAAAGGCAGCAATGGTACACTTTACTGCTAACAAAATTTATTGCAAAAAAATATGGAAAAAAGGCATTCCTTATTTTACACCTCCAAATCTTCATAATTCATTTTCCCCATTTCTTTTCTTAACAAAATGATATTGCTTATTCATACATCTTTTTTTTCTCTTCACATGCAAGAATTAAAATTCTTTGCAAATTGCAGAGCTGATTCTAGCACCAAGACATGTACATCTTGTTGGGAACCCAAGGTAGTCTGTCTCAAAATATGCCTTAAAATGTCATATTGATTATTTTGAATCAAAGTTACTTCATTGCAGGAAGGACACGAGACCCTCCTCTCTGTCTCCCTGAAAGAAGGAAATAAATCTCTCCTGTGAAAGGTGCCTTCCGTTCTCTTCCCTGGAAGAGAAGAGGACATACTTATCACCAGAGATAATGAGCATATATATACAAATCTCATTACTTTTTTACTAATTTACTACCTTAGCTCAAACTTGACTTAAATTTCTTACTAATTCAGCACCCAAACCAAAGTTTCTTTGTTCTATCAATTCCTGTCAAATTTACTATTTCTTCTTCAAAAGAGTATAAAAGCCACCTGCTTTTACCACTTGAGGTGTCATTTTTATGAGACCTCTATGCATATGAATTAATTTTTTTCTTTTTCTTCAGTTAGTCTGTCTTGTGTCAATTTTATTATTAGTCCAGCAAAAGAACTCAAAGAGACAGAGGGGGAAAATTTCCCCTTCCTAAGAATCTTACTGGAAAAGGTCAGTTTTCATTCCAATCCCAAAGAGAGGAAATGCCAAACAATGTTCAAAATACCATACAATTGCACTCATTTCATACGCTAGCAAAATAATGCTCAAAATTCTCCAAGCTAGGCTTCAATAGTATGTGAACCAAGAACATCCAGATGTTCAAGATGGATTTACAAAAGGAAGAGGAACCCGACACCAAATTGCCAACATCTGTAGGATCATAGAAAAAGCAAGAGAATTTCAGAAAAACATCTACTTCTGCTTTGTTTACTAGGCTAAAGCCTTTGACTGCGTGGATCACAACAAACTGGAAAATTCTTATAGAGATGGGAATACCAGACCACCTTACCTGCCTCCTGAGAAATCTGTATGCAGGTCAAGAAGCAACAGTTAGAACCAGACATGGAACAACAGACTGGTTCCAAATTGGGAAAGGCATACACCAAGGCTATATACTGTCACCCTCCTTATTTAACTTATATGCAGAATGCATCATGAGAAATGCCAGGCTAGATGAAGCACAAGCTAGGATCAAGACTGCCAGGAGAAATATCAATAACTTCAGATATGCAGATGACACCACCCTTATTACAGAAAGCAAATAGGAACTAAAAAGCCAGTAAATGAAAGTGAAAGAGCAGAGTGATAAAGCTGGCTTAAAACTCAACATTCAAAAAACGAAGACCATGGCATCCAGGCCCATCACTTCACAGCAACTAATGGGGAAACAATGGAAACAGTGACAGACTTTATTTTCTGGGGCTCCAAAATCACTGCAGATGGTGACTGCAGCCATGAAATTAAAAGATGCTTGCTCCTTCAAAGAAAAGCTTGAGAAACATAGACAGCATATTAAAAAGCAGAGACATTACTTTGCCTACAAAGGTCCATCTGATCAAAGCTATGGTTTTTCCAGTAATCACGTATGGATGTGAGAGTTGCACCACAAAGAAGGCTGAATGCCAGAGAATTGATGCTTTTGAACTGTGGTGTTGGAGAAGACTCTTGAGAGTCCCTTGGACTACAAGGAGATCAAATCAGTCCATCCTAAAGGAAACCAATCCTGAATATTCATTGGAAGGACTGATGCTGAAGCTGAAGCTACACTAATTTGACCACCTGATGCAAAGAGCTGACTCCTTAGAAAAGACCCTGATGCTGGGAAAGATTGAAGACAGGAGGAGAAGGGGATGACAGAGGATGAGATGGTTGGATGACATCACCGACTCAATGGACATAAGTTTGAGCAAGCTCCAGGAGATGGTGAAGGACAGGGAAGCCTGGCATGCTACTGTCCATGGGGTGTCATGGGGTCTCAAGGAGTCAGACACAACTGAGCAACTAAACAACAACAATCTCAAATCCACTTTTTTTCTACTTAGAAGATAAAACTGTAGTAAGCAAATGATCAAGTCCAATATCTGTGATTTTTTTTTCCTTGAATACATATGGAAAAAAATTCTCATAGACGTCTGCCAACAGAAATCCTGAAACTGAACAAGATAAGGAAAGAGACTTTCTCATCAACCACAGACAAGAAATAGCAAATGCTGTTATCCATGAAGAATGCAATCTTTGTAAGTTTACATATTTGAGTGGAAGAAAGCTAGGACTTGTTTTGTAAGTTAGTGGTATTTGTTTTATAACTTTGCACTGCTAATTTGCTAACCTACAACTACAGTGAAATAGAAAATACACCAAAAGAAATATTCACATAATTGTTTAGGATTTTAAGACTATTAGACAGTATACAATGATATCTAAATTGTTGTTGCTTTTAATCTGAACAGTGGTTTACTGATTTAGACAACAGGTTTGATCTTCAGGAATATATTGAAATGCCTTACATATAGGCTCTGAATAAATTCTCACTTTCTAGTGTCATATACACTTCTTAAACAGCTCATTTATAATATTATTAGAAGCAATCTTTATTTGAACTGCTTTTTTCAGTATATATGTACATAGTATATAGTGAGGCATACCTAAACATCAAGGGAATATTGCTGACATTCCAAAATTGTATTCAATTCTTCAAAAGTCAGTTATGATAATAAAATCAGTAATACAAAGCTTTCTGCTTTGCCTTTATTCTTAAAAGGTAGAAACTAAATCAATTTTACTTGAAAACTGGCATATTAAAATCAAACATTTCCAGCTTTTGTGGTGACAAACAATCCTCCAGATTCTTGAATAGACCATTAGAGAAAACCTAAGCCAACATTCATTTTTCCTAAATATATATATTTCTCCTTTAATATCAGAAAAAAAAAATCAATATGAATGTAAGCATATATTTTTTAAAAAAATTCAGAAGCCCGCCCATAAAACAAGAGGAAAATAACATTTTAAAAAGCATCAATCTATAAGCATTGATACCAAGCAAGACATGCTGGGGCTCCTGGGCACAAAAGCCCAGGAGCTTTTTTTTTTTATATTCACCATTTTCTGATTACAGGAAATAGGCTTCATTCAGTCTCCACGACCTTCCCTGAATTCCAAGGGGCAAGTTCAAACATATGTTAATTAGGGAAGGGAGGGGATGTAGAGACAATGGAGGAACAGTAAACAGTGAAATAACAGTGTAGCTTTTGGAGCAGGGTCCTGGTTCCTCCTCAAAAAATACCCATAACAATATTTTTGGACTGTTTTGCAGATACTGAAACTGCAACCAGGTAGGAGAAGTTAATGGTATGGTGCCCACAAGCATATAGACCCCAGACCCTTAGAACCTGAAGACTGATGACACTGACTCCCACTTACCTTGCTACAAACCAATCTGAAGAACGTCCATGAGCTGAGTCCACCCTCTTTGAACCATTACTATAATACTCCTCACTACCTTTCAATAAACCTTTCTCAGTTTGTTTGGCCTCACCATACCCTGAGCTCTTTCCCTCTACCTTGCCATATGCATCTCATTTATCTGGCTGTTCCTGAGTCATACCCCTTTTGAGTATAAGAGCTTTCTGTATTCTGCTCTAGCAAATTAATCCAACCCAAGGAGGAGATCATGGGAACCTCTGATCTACAGCTAGTGAGTCAGAAGTACAGGTGATAACCTGGGCTTTCAATCAGCACCCTGATTTGGAGGGGGTCATTGGAATCTCCAATTTACAACTTGTGAGTCAGAAGTACAGGTAGCAATCTGGACATGCAATTGGCTTCTGAACTCAGTAGAGGAAGCCGGTGTGTGGGCATTCTTGTAGGAGTTAACCCTTAACTTGTGGGATCTGACATTATCTCTGGGTAAACAGTGTCAAATTTGAGTTGACTTATAGGACACCCATTTAACTTATATGCAGAGTACATCATGAGAAACGCTGGACTGGAAGAAGCTGGAATCAAGATTGCTAGGAGAAATATCAATAATCTCAGATATGCAGATGACACCACCCTTATGGCAGAAAGTGAAGAGGAACTAAAAAGCCTCTTGATGAAGGTGAAAGTGGGGAGTGAAAAAGTTGGCTTAAAGCTCAACATTCAGAAAACGAAGATCATGGCATCCAGTCCCATCGCTTCATGGGAAATAGATGGAGAAACAGTGGAAACAGTGCCAGACTTTATTTTTGGGGGGCTCCAAAATCACTGCAGATGGCGACTGCAGCCATGAAATTAAAAGATGCTTACTCCTTGGAAGAAAAGTTATGACCAACTTGGACAGCATATTAAAAAGCAGAGACATTACTTTGCCAACAAAGGTCCGTCTAGTCAAGGCTATGGTTTTTCCTGTGGTCATGTATGGATGTGAGAGTTGGACTGTGAAGAAGGCTGAGCGCTGAAGAATTGATGCTCTTAAACTGTGATTTTGGAGAAGACTCTTGAGAGTCCCTTGGACTGCAAGGAGATCCAACCAGTCCATTCTGAAGGAGATCAGCCCTGGGCTTTCTTTGGAGGGAATGATGCTAAAGCTGAAACTCCAGTACTTTGGCCACCTCATGCGAAGAGTTGACTCATTGGAAAAGACTCTGATGCTGGGAGGGATTGGGGGCAGGAGAAGAAGGGAACGACAGAGGATGAGATGGCTGGATGGCATCACTGACTTGATGGACGTGAGTCTCAGTGAACTCCGGGAGTTGGTGATAGACAGGGAGGCCTGGTGTGCTGTGATTCATGGGGTCACAAAGAGTCGGACATGACTGAGCGACTGAACTAAACTGAACTGATAGGACACCCAGGTGCAGAAGGAAATGGCAATCCACTCCAGTATTCTTGCCTAGAGAATTCCATGGACAGGGGAGCCTGGTGGGCTGCTGTCCATGCGGTTGCACAGGGTCAGACACGACTGAAGTGACTTAGCATGCATATATGCATTGGAGAGGGAAATGGCAACCCACTCCAGTATTGTTGCCTGGAGAATCCCAGGGACAGAGGAGCCTGGTGGGCTGCCATCTATGGGGTCGCACAGAGTCGGACATGACTGAAGCAACTTAGTAGCAGCAGCAGCATAGGACAGCCAGGACTTTCCAGTGGCTCAGTGGTAAAGAATCATCCTGCCAATGCAGGAGATGCAGAAGAGGAGCCTGGAGGGCTACAATCCATGTAGTTGCAAAGTTGGACATGACTGAGCCCGCATAGGAAGTTCAGGTGGTGTCAGAGCACTGCTTGTCGATGTGGGGAACCACCCTCTTTTCCTACATTGGAGACCTACATTGGAAGTGGGTGTTAGAATCATTTCAGCTAGAAGTACCCATTGCTACCAGGTCTTCTCAGCTGACAGGAAATATATTTTTAGAAATATATTTTAATAAATGTTTATTTTCCATTGAAATTTTCAATTCAAATTTTAACATGCCAAAGTGCCCCATCCCAATTTTAAATTACAATTTTGTATGCTTTATCTCCTATCACTTCATTGGTATGTATTTACAGTTTCTTTTTCATTTGTTTGTATTTGGCTATTTTTCTATATAAAATTTAGGGTCAGGTTATCTAAGTCCAGAATAAAATATTACTTATATTAGAATGTCATTTAATTTACTCATTAACTTAGAAAGAACAGATGCTTTTATGATATTAAGTCATGCTTTTAGGAACAAAGTAGGTCTTTCCCTTTGATTTTCTTTTGTGTCTTTCAGGAGAGTTTTAAATATAGATTTTAAGAATGTCTTATTAAATTTGTTTCTTGTTTCTAATGTTGTAAATGGGTATGCCTGATTCATAAAATCTTTGAGCTTGTTACCATGAAGTCTATTGAACTTGCATGTTAATTTTACATTCTGCTAATTTACTAAACTCTTTGTCTAGGTGTATTTGTTAATGTTATTGTTTATTTGTGGTTTTTTAGGTAAACAGTCATATCTGCAAATTCAGATACTGCTACCTCTTCTTTCAACTGTTTTGCCTTGAATTAGTTTAGTTCACCTGGTTGTAATGGGTAATACTCTAAACACAATGTTAAGTAATAGTGAAGATAACTGAACAACCCTATATCTTTTATATGTTTTCTGTCTTTGGTCAGAATGCATCAAATATGTCCACATTAAGTAATATGCTGACTATTGGACTAAAGTGTATATACATGGTATAATATGTGAGCAAGAGTATCCAAAGATTCCTTTTTATACTAAGCATTTTTATCAGGAAAGGGTGTTTTACTTTATCAACTATCAGTATCTTAAATGTAAACATTATATTCAAATGTAAACAAAATGTTAAGATCAGTAGATAATTTGAAGAATGACTTTGAAATTAAGAGTTCCCCAAAATAAATAATATAAACTAACAAGAAAATATGAACAATACAAGAGGCAGAAGAGAACTGCAAGAGAAGTACACTGAAAATCCAGAGTCTATAAGAGAGAAGTAACTATTTTCTGAAATAAGATCATCTGGATATTAAAAAAAAGAAGAAGCAGAAAAGGATGAATAGACTAAAAAGTATGACATAATATCTCTAAAAAAATTACCTCCCTTGAAACCTTTCTCAGAAAGTTACCAGAGATTATAGTCTACTAAAAACCAAAGAATAAACCAAGAAAGGCTTCCCTGGTGGCTCAAACAGTAGAGAATCTGCCTTCTCATGAAAGAGACTCCAGTTTAATCCCTGAGTCAGGAAGATCCCCTGGAGAAGGAAGTGCCTACCCACTCCAGTATTCTTGCCTGGAGAACCCCATGGACAGAGGACCTGGTGGGTTACAGTCCACGGGGTCATGAAAGAGTCAGACACGGCTTAGCAACTAAACAACAACAAACCAAGAAAAGTGATGAACAGGATGTATGGCTCTGGGGGTCAAACAGAGAAGAGTAGAGTGAGGTCTTTGGAGAGTAGCTACATATCAGCATCAAGATCAAGCATTCTAGAAGGTGGTATATATAACAAGAGGCTTGAGTTCTCTTAACTTGAACACCTTGGAGTCTGACAATGGTATTCACACCTTCTTCTGATGCTTTCTGCCCTACTTTGTTTCTTTTTGACTTATACCGTAAGTTTTTGTTACCCAGTACTTCACTCATGGCCATGTGAGGTGTCTCATTTATTTCTCTAGTCACCAATTCTAACAAAGTTTAAGCTGTACTTTCAAACCTGATTATTTTTTACCCAACACATGTCTTGTAAAATCCCTTCAAATCCCATACCCCATTAAGCACATTACATAACCAAAATCCATTGGCTCTCATACCCAACTCAGCAAAATAAAAGCCTGTCAGACAAATGACAGCCTCATGCATTCTTCTCAGAGGGATTCAACTGTTCTTGCCCTCACAAGAATATAAATGACAATCACCACCAATAATTGAATATTTACCCTACGCCAGGTATAATTCCATGTGCTTTGCATGCAGAACATCTTTTACTCTTTTAAATAAATACCTGACGGGGAAGTTGAAGCTTTGAAAGGTTTAATAATTTACTCAAGTTTATACACACTAAGTGGTGAACTGGGAATTCTGGATTCAGGATTCTGAATCTCGTACTTGTCCTCATGACCACATTAAACCAAATATTTCAATATCGAAAATCAAAGTGATCAATAACCCTCCAAAGTATCTCTCTTTTCCTTTTTCTCTCATTTCTTCTCCCAATCTGTAGTACCTGTATCAGCCTAGTGTCCTGAAAAACTACCTGATACTCATCAATGCATTCCTCATTCTCCTTTTCCAATCATTAACCAAACTTTGTTGTCTCCATCTATCCAACCAGGTCAACCCCATTTATATCATTTAGGACTCATATCAGGATTTTGCCATGCCTTAGTGGAAAGGTTCAGGAAGCACTTGGAAATGTGGATCTTAAGCTCAGTTTTATAAATTTAAGTATGGAAGTTTGCATACTCAAAAATCATTTGCTCAGTGCTTCCAAAGTGTCATGCCCAATTTTAGGTCCTGGGTAGAGGTGATGCTTGAGGATATGAAAGAAGATGAAAGGGAGTATTCAGAGAAGAAAGGACAGAGATCATTACTGGTATGACTGACTTTGTTCTCAAATTCCTTCTCCCTTTCTTCCTTCTCTATTGCCATTCATTCCATCCACTCAATAATCATATATTGACATCACTATATACCAGGGAGTATGTTCTAGGTTGAGTACATAGTGATGACTGAGTCAAGGTTCAGACCTTCAAGAAGTTAACAGATGCAAAATATATGTAAATAATAATTATAATGCAGTCATCAGCGGTTCTATATAGTAATTGCTATGAAGAAGGAAACTCTAGGTAAATCAAGGCTGTCTCTGCTGATGTATGGCCATCCATTCTAGATCATAGGAGAAGCAAAGATCAGGTTAACTCTCGTGCAATTGTACTAGATTACATACACATTCATTCACAAAATGATAGTGCTACTTTGTATTTTCTCTCGTTTGTTGTTTTTTAATTGAGATAACTTCCTTCTTTCCTTCCTCCTTCCCTCCCTCCCCTCTTTCTTTTTCTTTCTCTCTCCGTTTCCCACTCTCCTTTCTTTCTTCTCTTCACTCCTCTATCCCTCACTTCCTTCCTTCTTTCCTTGTAACCTTGAGGTAAATTTCAGAAGCTGAAAATAAATACTCTTTCCATGAAAACATATCCAAATTAAAATTATTTTCCAAGATTTCTCATAAGAAATTTAACTGTACTTTTTTTTTTTGACTAAATCCTGTCCTTCAACAGTCTTTTTTTTTTTTTTTTTAATCCCAGTAAACAGCCATCCTGTTATTCCTTATGTTTAGTTTAAAATTGTTTTTCTCTACTCTCTCAATCTAGGTATCTAGTCCATCAGCAAACCCTGTTATTTCTACTTTCAAAATGTATACAAACTATGGCCATTTCTCCTCAGGTCCAAGGCTAACAACTAAGTCCTAGCTCCACACCGAAACTGAATTATTACACTAGCCTCTAGCTCACCTCTCATGTCTAGAGTGTAACTCACATTGCTTCTGTTGTTGATGTTGTTTAGTGGCTAAATCATGTCCAACTCTTTGGGACCCCATGGACTCTAGCCTACCAGGCTTCTCTGTCCATGGGATTTCCCAGGCATGAATAATGGAATGGGTTGCCATTTTTTTTCTCCAGGGGGTCTTCCTGACCCAGGGATTGAACTCAAGTCTCCTGCATTGCACGTGGATTCTTTACCACTGAGCCACCAGGGAAGTCCCACATTGCTCTAGTCACTGCTTAAGATTCTCGGCCTCCTAATCTACCATAATGTAGAAGCCAATGCCTTTACAATGGTCAATTAGACCCTACCTGATTTGGCCTCCTAACACCAATTCAGCTGTGGCTCACAACACTCTTCCCCCAGTCACTCTATTTCAGCTACCCTTCTGTCCCTTGAACACACACAAGGACTTTTGTACCTGTTCTTCCTTCTGTCTGGAACTTTCCTCTGCATGACATCTGAATGATTCTCTTCCTGCCTTCAGGTTTTGTATATGTCTCTTCAGAGAGGTTTTCTCAGGATCCACTATAGAAAATAGCCACCCACCCTATTATTATCCTTTCCTCATCCTGCTTTATTTTCCTTTTGAGTACCAACCACTATCCAAAATTCTATATTCCAGGTGCAGAGAGAGAAAATAAGTTGACAAATAAATACAAAAAATGTCAAATACTTTGCTAAATGTTTGCTTGTTTAGTTTAGCTCATCTGGTTCACAGAGCCCTATAATTAAAGAGAATTTTTCTTTTTCATGCTATGCTCAGAAACCTAGAACACCTGACATGTCACAGGTGCTCAATAAATAATAAATTAATGAATGTAGACTTTATGTGTATTTATATAAAAACATGTTTTCTTAAATATAAATGATTATTTATGAAGAATATGAGCTTAATGTATGGCTATAATATTCAAAATATTTATTACCTAACATAATATTTGCAGGTAATTTTAATAATAGGACCAGTTCTTACAAAAAGCACCATCCATTGACCATATACCTGATTGACCACAAAGTTTATTCATGTTTTTCAATAAGATGTTATGGATAAACCTGAACAAACATTTTGGTCAACACACATTTTGAAAAGATTGGGTTTCTGGGTGCCAGGTAAGCTAAATGAAAGAAGAAAATATTTAGCAAATCCATCCATAATTCTCATTTGTTCTCATTAAATGACAGCTAATATTAAACCATGGGGGTGGTTTCACTCACATTTCTAATTAAGGGGTCTGCTTGTGTCCATCTGTCAGTGGGCTACAATCCTGGACAAGACTGAAAGTGATGACTTATTTACTGATCAACTATTATCTATTTTTATTGTTAATTCTCTTTGTACATAGAATTGAGATAGTGAAATTAGTTTAAATTAGAGTAAGATTAGGCAAAGGACTTTTTAAAAACCATACTCTGCCTTTTATTGTACATGAACTTTACAAATCTGCCTCTAGCTGCACTGCAAGACAGATTTTTATTGCTGAACTTGTTTCAATGTATTCATGTTAGATTTGGTTTTAACTCTCTGTGTTCTGGCTACCAAGATCATAATTGGAGAGAGAATTCTAGGAGGCTAAAGGAACCCAGGTCAAGTCCAAAACATAACCCTTAATGGAGCACCAAGAAAGAGTCTCAGAATACCACTAAAATAAATCTCTCCTGCAGAAGCAAAGTAATGAACAAAAGAGAAATTGAAGGACATGGTATACGCATTGGAAACTTTCTATTAGTAAGAAAAACATATCATTGCCCATGAAATAATTGCAGTGAAAGAAAACTAGGAGAAGCAGTTGACAGTAATGCCTGGATGGGCTATTTTTTTTCCCCAGAACATAGAGCTCAACTATATTAATTACTTTCTTTATCACCTATCAAACCAGTCAATCCTAAAGGAAATCGACCCTGAATATTCATTGGAAGGACTGATGCTGAAGCTGAAGCTCCAATACTTTGGCCACCTGATGCAAAGAGCTGACTCATCTGTAAAAGACCCTGATGCTAGGAAAGATTGAGGGCAGCAAGAGAAGGGGGCAACAGAAGATGAGGTTGTTGGATGGCAACACTGATTCAGTGGACATGAGCTTGAGCAAACTCTGGGAGATAGTGAAGGACAGGGAAGCCTGGCGTGCTGCAGTCCATGAGGTTGCAAAGTGAAAGTGAAATTGCTCAGTCATATCTGACTCTTTGTGACCCCAAAAACTGTAGCCTACCAGGATTCTCTGTCCATTGGATTTTCCAGGCAAGAGTACTGGAGTGGGTTGCCATTTCCTTCTCCAGGGGATCTTCCCAACCCAGGGATCAAACCCACATCTCCCGCATTGTAGGCAGATGCTTTACCATCTGAGCCACCAGGAAAGTCGCAAAGAGTTGGACAAAATGGAGCAACTAAATGACAACAAATCTGCTTATAGGATAGAGTTTTTAAAAATACTCTATCTACCTTTCTCAGATATATATGCCAATCAGATATATATTAATTGAGACCTGTAACATAAGAAGACTATTATAAGCCTATATACATGTTATATATATATATATATATATATATATATACACACACCCATACATATATATATATATTGGTTGGGTTGGCCGAAAAATTTCTTCAGGTTTTCCTATACAATGTTATGGAAAAACCCAAAGGAATTTTTTGGCCAACACAACATTTTATATATATGTATTTATCTTTATATATAAAAAATATCTGTTTGGTAGGTTTGTGAGTCTTTTAACACCAGTCCAATTCTGTTACTGAGTAAAGATCCCTCTGGATAGATCTCAACTTCAATCAAGGATAGTGATTCTCAGCTGGAGAAAGGTCATTCCCCATTGAGGGTTCAGCAAAATCCTAGATGCTGCTGCAGCTGCTAAGTCGCTTCAGTCGTGTCCGACTCTGTGTGACCCCATAGACGGTAGCCCACCAGGCTCCCCTGTCCCTGGATTCTCCAGGCAAGAACACTGGAGTGGGTTGCCACTGCCTTCTCCAAAATCCTAGATGACGTTTCCTTAAACATTGTCTACTATGGACCTGATTAAATTGCTGATGTTCTATAGCAGTTATTTCCAGTGTGGTCCCTGTAGCATCAGCATGTCTCTTCACTGCCTGTTCAAAAACCTAGAGTACCTGATATACAATAGATCTCAATAAACAATCAGTGAGTATAGACTATGTGTCTGTAGTGTGAACACCTGACAATTAGTTTTTCCGATGATAATGTAAGTGCTTGATATTAAGCTTTTGATTGCCAAGGCATCCACTCCAAAGACATCCATTTGGAATAAGCACATTACCAGCTACATAACTAGATAGAGTCAGGCTGCCTCACCCATGCAAGTTACCTCTTTTATTTATTTATTTATTTTTTGTTTCAATGCCATTCTCCCAAATCTTCCCACCCTCTCCCTCTCCCACAGAGTCCATAAGACTGTTCTATACATCAGTGTCTCTTTTGCTGTCTCGTATACAGGGTTATCGTTACCATCTTTCTAAATTCCATATATATGCGTTAGTATACTGTATTGGTGTTTTTCCTTCTGGCTTACTTCACTCTGTATAATAGATAACTGAGAAATTGAGTTAGATAACTGATAGTTATCAGTTAGTTAGATAGTTTGCTTTTCTCTTCCAGCATTTAATTCCTACTCTTACGTTTTAAATTCACCAACAGCGAACCCACAAAAACCTAGGTATCCCACCCTTGACCCTAATAAAGACAGAATCCCAACTTTTCTCTCTCTCTACCTGTGACCTCACTGGGTGGTCCCAGGCATGCCTTGTACCCTCCATGTTTAGAGCAATAAACCAAAGCTTTTTTTTTTTTTTTTTCTTCAAAGTTCCCTGATGGTTGTTGTTGAGATGCTTCTTGAAATAATAATAAAGAATCACGAGAGCCAATACAGTCACTACATTGTCCCCACTCAAGAAGTATCTGTGGGGGCTCTGAAAGGTACTAAGGGACCAGGTGAGTGCCCCCAGCATTTCTAACCAATAGCAACATTATTGATAAGCTGACTGACTCAAAACAGTGTATTACTGTGAAAGCATGTTTCCTTCAATACAAATGGTTCTTTATGAAGGATAGGAACTTAATTCACAGACATGCTATTAAAAATATGTCTTCACAGTCTGACATAATAACTGCAGGTAATTTAAATAACAAGGACACTTTCTACCTGGTGTTCTTGATTCACTTTGATTCTTAAAAATCAAAGTTCTTGGGCCCTCCTAGATCCACAGAATCAGAAACTCTGGCTGCGGGTTGTAGTGATCTATGTTTCAACAAGCCCTGAAAGTGACTGTGATGCAGCGTGATGATGAATGTGTGTGATATCAAACAACTCTACAAAAAAAGGTAACCCATTTACATTTTCATTTTAGATCCAGATGTCTATTCCCTAAGTGTAAACTCTAGGCTTCAGATTTAATTTTGCAGGAAGAATTAGTGGTGCTAAGTAGGGAGGGCAGTCTAATTGTTCCATAACTGTCTTCTGTTGTAGAACTTCACATTTTCAACCAGAAGTTGAATGTTAACATGATCAAACTGATATTTGGCCCATTCTTGGCCCAACTGGCCCCAACAAAAATACAATTATTCAGGAATGGCATCTTGCTCTCTCTCACAACTTCCACTCTCCACTCACACAGATCTCCTTGGCCACCTGTCATATGACAGGCCAAACTTCTTTAAGTGTTCCATACTTCTGCATGCAATTCTTGTTGCCTTCACCTTTCTATAAATTGTCTTTGCATGGACAATCTCAGATTAAATGTCACCTCTTTTCAAAAGGTTTTCCTCCTCTGTAAGCAATTAGTCATTTTTTCCATCTACGTTCTCATAGCACTTCTATTATATTAAAGGTCAAATATAATTTTATGTTATATAATTACTGCTTCCTTCAGATGATAATCTGGAGAAGAAAAATCATGTTGAACTGTGCCTTTTTCAGTGTACAGTACTATGCCAGCTATAGAGCTGGCAATCAATAGGTATTTGTTGAATGCTGAAAGGTTATTTTAGCAACCATATAGTTCCAGTGGGACAGTACCAGAGTGCCAACTATTCTTTCCTAAATGAAAATAAATCTCTAAAGTCAATATATGTTGTTTTACTAGAAAGTTATGTAGGGCCCTAAGATAGAATAAATCGGATAACTAATGCATTTGCCTATCAGCTACAGAGAATTGTTTTTTGCCAGCAACAGTCATGCTAATTGGTAAATATTTACATTTGCCATCTAAATATGCTTGCCACTGAAACCATTCCATACTAGGTAGGTATTGCAATCAACAACTTCATTTCTTTCATAAGATATTTCAGAACATAGAGCAAAACATCTATACCTTCTAAAACTAGCTAGAATTATTAAGAGCTCAATAACAGTGGATTGGTAAAGAATGCTATGCTATGCTAAGTCGCTTCAATCGTGTCCGACTCTGTGCGACCCCATAGATGGCAGCCCACCAGGCTCCGCCGTCCCTGGGACTCTCCAGGCAAGAATACTGGAGTGGGTTGCCATTTCCTTCTCCAGTGCATGAAAGAGAAAAGTGAAAGTGAAGTTGTTCAGTCGTGTCCGACTCTTAGCGAACCCATGGACTGCAGCCTACCAGGCTCCTCCGTCCATGGGATTTTCCAGGCAAGAGTACTGGAGTGGGGTGCCATTGCCAAGATGTGCAACGTAAACAATAAATTATATGTTTTTCATCGAAAACAGTGAGAATGATCACAATCTAATTTTCCTTTCATTAACTGAATGATATCCTTTGTTACTTGGGTACTTTGCAAAGATTAGATTCGGGAAAACATTCAAGGGAATGGTTCTCAATGGATTAGACCATTAGCATAATCATCTCTATTGCAAACACTAGACATATCCTTCTTGAAGTCATCTTAACACTTTGTGTAGATGTCACGGAGCCCACATGCCAGTAAAGCAATACCTTACATTTCTCACCAAATTATTTTAAATCAATATTTAAATTATCTCTTACACATAAAAATTTGCTAATGTCTAATGAAATAAAAATCAATATTAATATGTAACAATATCCACAATTTACTGATGATATTAAAAATTAGATTATGTCACTCACTAAAATATAACATGTAAAAGGTTTAAAATTTAATGTATTAGAAATCACTTGGAAAGAATCAATTAAAAGTCTTCCTCAACAGTGATTGAGTTTTGGGGTTATTAAACATCCAAATGTAGGTTAAAGTTTCTGTTGGTATTGCAAGCATTAAATCTCTTCTCAAATTTTCAATGAACTCAAAATCCTTTTCTACTTCTCATAAAACCTATCAATTGTATGACGTGTCCCAAGAAAAATGCAGCATTTTGTAGATGGAGTAGTTGTCATAATAGTAACAAATATGGAAATATCATGGGGTTTAAAGTCCAGTTTCCTGGCTTCCAGCTTCATCCCTTTCCTTTACCCTGAGTAAGCCACCTAAATCTCATTAGCTCATCCTGAATATTTATCTCATGAGGTCAGTACAGCAACTAACCATGAAAGCATTTCTCAAGAGCATTATTAACATAAGGATATGTTGGAACCAAAAAGTTCCTATTCTTCACTATTTCTGAAATGAGGATTTCTATAGTCTTCCGTACCAATATTCATCTCTCCAAAACAATCATATCAAATAATTCAAGTGCTACCAATGCCTTATATGGGCTTATTATCATGATCCAGAGACTTAGTTCACTGCCATTCAATCTCCCTAGTGACCTAATTCTTCCTGATACCAACTAGAGGGAGAAACAGAAAGCCAGGAACATACTGGTTTGTGCCTGTTCATATTTATGGTGAACCTTCCATGACACAGCAGCTCTGCTTTATTACTTCTGATAGTGAGGCCCCTTGTACACGGTGGTAGTTTAGTCCTAATAAGTCACGTCAAGTCATGTCCTACTCTTGTGACCCCTTGGACTATAGCCTACCAGGCTCCTCTGTCCATGGGATTTTCCAGGGAAGAGTACTGAAATGGGTTGCTATTTCCTTCTCCTGGGGATCTTCCCAACTGAGGGATCGAACCCAGGTCTCCTGCATTGCCGGCAGATTCTTTACCGACTGAGCCACCAGGGAAGCCCCTCTTGTATTGTGGATATATAGAGTTTTGCCAAGAAAATGCACTGATCATAACAAACACCCTCTTCCAACAACACAAGAGAAGACTCTACACATGGACATCACCAGATGGTCAACACCGAAATCAGACTGATTATATTATTTGCAGCCAAAGATGGAGAAGCTCTATACACTCAGCAAAAACAAGACCAGGAGCTGACTGTGGCTCAGATCATGAACTCCTTATTGCCAAATTCAGACTTAAATTGAAGAAAGTAGGGAAAATCACTAGACCATACAGGTATGATCTAAATCAAATCCCTTATGATTATACGGTGGAAGTGAGAAATAGATTTAAGGGCCTAGATCTGATAGATAGAGTGCCTAATGAACTACGGAATGAGGTTCGTGACATTGTACAGGAGACAGGGATCAAAACCATCCCCATGGAAAAGAAATGCAAAAAAGCAAAATGGCTGTCTGGGGAGGCCTTACAAATAGCTGTGAAAAGAAGAGAAGTGAAAAGCAAAGGAGCAAAGGAAAGATATAAACATCTGAACGCAGAGTTCCAAAGAATAGCAAGATAAGAAAGCCTTCTTCAGCGATCAATGCAAAGAAATAGAGGAAAACAACAGAATGGGAAAGACTAGAGATCTCTTCAAGAAAATTAGAGATACCAAGGGAACATTTCATGCAAAGATGGGCTCGACAAAGGACAGAAATGGTACGGAACTAACAGAAGCAGAAGATATTAAGAAGAGATGGCAAGAATACACAGAAGAACTGTACAAAAAAGATCTTCACGACCCAGATAATCATGATGGTGTGACCACTGACCTAGAGCCAGACATTCAGGAATGTGAACTCAAGTGGGCCTTAATCTCTACAAACAAAGCAAGTGGAGGTGATGGAATTCCAGTTGAGCTCTTTCAAATCCTGAAAGATGATGCTGTGAAAGTGCTGCACTCAATATGCCAGCAAATTTGGAAAACTCAGCAGTGGCCAGAGGACTGGAAAAGGTCAGTTTTCATTCCAATCACAAAGAAAGGCAATGCCAAAGAATGCTCAAACTACCACACAATTGCACTCATCTCACACGCTAGTAAAGTAATGCTCAAAATTCTCCAAGCCAGGCTTCAGCAATATGTGAATCGTTAACTTCCTGATGTTCAAGCTGGTTTTAGAAAAGGCAGAGGAACCAGAGATCAAATTGCCAACATCCGCTGGATCATGGAAAAAGCAAGAGAGTTCCAGAAAAACATCTATTTCTGCTTTATTGACTATGCCAAAGCCTTTGACTGTGTGGATCACAATAAACTGTGGAAAATTCTGAAAGAGATGGGAATACCAGACCATCTTATCTGCCTCTTGAGAAACCTATATGCAGGTCAGGAAGCAACAGTTAGAACTGGACATGGAACAACAGACTGGTTCCAAATAGGAAAAGGAGTACGTCAAGGCTGTAAATTGTTACCCTGCTTATTTAACTTATATGCAGAGTACATCATGAGAAACGCTGGACTGGAAGAAACACAAGCTGGAGTCAAGATTGCTGGGAGAAATATCAATAACCTTAGATATGCAGATGACACCACCCTTATGGCAGAAAGTGAAGAGGAACTAAAAAGCCTCTTGATGAAAGTGAAAGTGGAGATTAAAAAAGTTGGCTTAAAGCTCAACATTCAGAAAACGAAGATCATGGCATCCGGTCCCATCACTTCATGGAAATAGATGGGGAAACAGTTGAAATAGTGTCAGACTTTATTTTTTGGGGGGCTCCAAAATCACTGCAGATGGTGACTGCAGCCATGAAATTAGAAGACGCTTATTCTTTGGAAGGAAAGTTATGACCAACCTAGATAGCATATTCAAAAGCAGAGATATTACTTTGCCAACAAAGGTTCGTCTAGTCAAGGCTATGGTTTTTCCTGTGGTCATGTACGGATGTGAGAATTGAACTGCGAAGAAGGCTGAGAGCCAAAGAATCGATGCTTTTGAACTGTGGTATTGGAGAAGACTCTTGAGAGTCCCTTGGACTGCAAGGAGATCCAACCAGTCCATTCTAAAGGAGATCAGCCCTGGGATTTCTTTGGAAGGAATGATGCTAAAGCTGAAACTCCAGTACTTTGGCCACCTCATGCAAAGAGTTGACTCATTGGAAAAGACTCTGATGCTGGGAGGGATTGGGGGCAGGAGAAGAAGGGGACGACAGAGGATGAGATGGCTGGATGGCATCACTGACTCGATGGACGTGAGTCTGAGTGAACTCCGGGAGTTGGTGATGGACAGGGAGGCCTGGCGTGCTGAGATTCATGGGGTTGCAAAGAGTCGGACACGACTGAGTGACTGAACTGAACTGAACTGATAAACTTTTTAATACATATACGTTTAGAACTGACATAGTGGAAAGGTATATACAAATCGTTATCTCTTGCACTGAAACAATGTTTTTCCCCTGTCTCAGTATCCTCCTTTTATATAATGAAAGTGTTCAACTAATTTTAAATATATAATATGCTTACTGTGTGTGCCTGCATGTTTGTGTGTTTGTATATGTGTGTGTGTGTGTGTGTGCATACTGAGGGCATGGATTTGCATAGAGAGTGTGGCAAGATGATGAAATATAAATATACGCTCTATTCTCTCTGTTCCATCCAAAGAGAGTAGCCAAAACCAACTTCAGGAAAGAAATGAGCAGGCATCCAAAGAAGTGCCTAAATATGCTATTCATTCAATTCAGAAAATATATTACATGATAGAAAAATTGGTAATATTTTGTTTTCTATTTATAACATTTTTAATATATGTTTTCTCATAAAGTAGAACTAGACATATAAGGAAAACAAGACTGAAAGAATTTGAATTTTAGATGTACCTTTCTGAAATGTCTTCAAGTGTGGATATAGTGATTTCTCCTAAGGCTCCATGGTACAGAGCTGTGTAAAGAAGTCTTGTTTACTGACTCACAATTTTAGTGTGAATTTATATTATATCATGTTCATTATTCTGGCAAGATGGTAAATTATGGTGAATTCTTGGGAAAATATGTTGCCTCAGTTGATTGTACCTCATGTTATTGTTATCATGAGAGGGTGTATCAGGTATTTTTGGCATGGGCATGTACATTGCATGGGCTTTCCCTTGTGGCTCAGGAGTAAAGAATCCTCCTGCCATGCAGAAGACATGAGTTCGATCCCTGGGTTGGGAAGATCTCCTGGTGAAGGAAATGGCAATCCATTCCAGTGTTCTTGCCTGGGAAATCCTATGGACAGAGGAGCCTGACAGGCTACAGTCCATGGGGTTTCAAAAGTTGGACATGACTAGTGACTAAGCAGACACGCACATACTTTGTGGCAATGAAGACATATGTGGCAATGAAGACATCATCGTATCATAAACCTTTGAGAAGTTCACAGACAAAATCAATTACACAGTTTTACTTCATATAAGTCTAGTACAAAGTTATCTACTACTTTTGGAAAAATTACAGAAAGTGAAGTTAGAAGATGGAAAAAAGTTAATCGCTAAATCCAGCATTGGATCAAACTCATCATATAACTCACTGATAGATGGTTTAAATCTTTCAATTGATCTAGTAGTAAATATTTTACCCCACAAATTGCTTTTTCCTCTAATGCAAACATCAAGGGAGTTTTATGACAAAATTATTGGTGGTCATGATTACAAAAGTGTACTTTCCTTAAATGATTTTTTGAAAGAACTTGTGTCAATGTGCAAGATGTTTATAATGTGAATTATATTTGTGGTACAGTAAATACTAAACATTTTTTAGGATTATAAAATAGCTATAAATTACAAGAAGAAAACATTTACCTTGAATTAATCTTACCTAGCAATGGCTTTGTGTTTATGTGGTGATAAATATTGTTTATCTTTATAGAATAGATGTGATAAATCACATTCTAGTAAAATTTTTGGGAATTGAAGGTTAATAGAAGACTTATTTAGAAAAAGAGATAGGGTCTATTTTAAAATGGTACTGGAAAAGTTAAAAAATCAATTGGATTTACTACAAAGATACGTTAAGCTTCAAATGACACAAAATGATAAGGTTATATTTAATCACATTTTCCCCTTAAACTATCCCTTATGTAGCCTTATAAAATAACCAGAAACTACTTTGCTGTCTCCCTATACTTTACAGATACTATACAAAGGTGTATATGTGTATACATGCCTAACTGATAACCCTTTTACCTCATCATATTCATCTTTATTTTTGTTGTATGTGTTTCTCTCTGTCCAATTTACCACACAGACAGATGATAATGTTTCACTGCTTTTTCTCTCTTTTTAAAGCCTTCCTCAAGTTTTCTTTTCATTCAGAATGTCTAATTCTCTTAAATTTAGTATATATTTAATTATTTGTACTACTCACCAAATGTATTTATTATACATATTTGGTGCACTAGTAATGATAAATGGGGTTATAAAGAAAACACACATTCTTGCCTCGCTCTCTGATGTTCCTTACTTTAGAGTCTCTCAATCAGTAGAGTTTGCTTCCTCAAGGTTTCTGGATTCACTCTAACTCAGTATTGCTTTCTCTGACTACCTAGAGACTACTTAGTGCTACTCCATTTAGCAATTATCCAACATCTCCCAAATATGTATGTTCCATGAGATCAGAAAATTCAACTTTAAACTAATTTGGTGCCTCCCACAGGCCTAGACTTCTGCTCAATTCCAGGTAGCAGTGAAATAAATATATGTCAAATGACATATCTCACAGCTATGTTTATCTTTTGGTACCACCGAGTAGCTTAAACTGAATCAATTAGCTTTCTCTTCTCATTATCTTCAAAAGCATCTAGATAAAATTTAGTCATCCAACCTGAAGTCATGGCAAGAAAGAAACCAGGTAACATGGAAAATATCTTTCAGATCTCTAAATGAAAAATCAACACACACACACACACACACATACACATATATACTCATATAAATTTTATCTCTAAATAGTTTCCCTCTATCTTTATAAATATATTTATTTATAATCCTGATACCTAGGATATGCCCAAATATGAAGCTCAGGCATTTAAAAGAATGGTGACTCTCCTGATCCAACTTTAATACGTTCAGGGAGAACACTTATAAAATAAATGAAATAAGTGGGAGTCGAATTTGGGGGCAGACTATTTGTAAAAAAAATAGTAAACACATTCATGTGTGTGATTATTCCACAGCTTTTAAAATATGAGGGCTCCTTAGGGTAGGGAGTGCCTAAGACAGTGCTCACAATTTTTCACGGAATATAAGATATCAAACTACGTTTGTTTATTAGCACATGCATTATGGTAAACAACACTTAGAAATGTGTATAGAGACTGATGATCTATTTAGATTTGTGGGAATGAGAATTAACAATGTCTATCATGTTTACAACCCTTATTAAAATAACTAGTTTAATTCAAACATTCAGAATACATTATTATTATTACATACATAATTATTATGAAAAAATCTCTATATGCTTGATTTGTTGATAGATTTGTTTGAAAGCTTTTATCTATTGTCTGCTACAAAGTTCTGAAATTAAGAAAATTTCAATGAGGCCACTAGATATAGCAATTAAACCATACACAGCTATCTGATAAATAGTCTCAGAATTATGAGTTCCTATCCTAAATATTTCTGAGTTTATTTTTCATTTGTATTATTATAATTTGCTCTTTTTATATTATTTGCATGCCACTTAACTTTAAAAAAGTTGAGATTTTTAAAACATATTTCATTCCTATGTTTATTAAAGTTCTGTAATAGCAACTTATTAATTACCTCAGCAAGTAAATATAAATGAAAGTTGATTAGTTAAAATTCAGTAGCTTTACTTCTTGCCAATATGCTAAAGAGTACCTGGTGCAATTCTGCTGTCAAATACCACAAAGAATGGATGATACTCTAAAAACTTTTGAAGTAGTAAAGGGGACACTTTTTAGACTGTATCTTCTAGTAGATTTTTTGGATCTACTGCCAAGATTTTCACAAAGTGAGACAGGCTCAAGAAAAGAGTAATTTATATATATTAAGGGTGTCAGGCATTGTGCTAGAAATTCTCACACAGTGTACCTCTTTTAATCATCACAATAACACACAAAATAACCATTATTGCCATTTTACTTCTCTTAAAGCCTTGCATATAGGATCCACATTTTATTAGTTTTATACTTCCATTATCTGTATTTGACGGATTATACAGGTACGCGCGCACACACACACACAATAGAAGGATGAGGAAACCGACTTATAAAACATTTGACTGATTTGCCCAATCCACAATTATTAAATATAAATCAAGTCTTTCTAGCCTTGAAACCCACAGCAAACCCCTTATATTTCACTCTTAATGGTAGCTTTCAAGGTAAGAATATTTTACTCTGTGTTCATGTAAAAATTATCTAGAATTGTGCTATTGATCACGAGTTAGTTACATTTGCAAAATAAATAAATATTAGGAGTATGGATTGATGTCTACATATAAAGAGAAGAAACTTATCATTTGGGGCCAAATAGCCTATTCATTTTTCTTGTAGTTTGTAAAGATCAAGAAGGACCAATAAAATGATTGTTTTCAGAACAATAAAGATTTCTCCTCTCTTCTTCTAGTGTATGACATATACCAGCTACTTGATGAAGATTGCTGACAAAATCCTCTGGTTACTTATGTTGTTAAAGAAACTAATATTATGAAGAAGAATCAAAGATATGTTTTATCAAATTAAATAATTTCTCTTTACCACATATTCTGTTGCTTCTTCCTTAATTAAAAGTCAGTACAATATTCCCAGATTTGCACAGTTAAAACAAAGACTATGAGAAAAACAATATGGACATTTAAATCGCACAGATACAGAGTTCATTTTGAAAAATCAGCATCATGTTTCAATAGAGGAGCAACAAAATATCCTTACCTTAGAAAATTGTGCATTTATCCATTTTGTGAATGTTTTCTTTTGAACATCTTCTCTTTCATCTACAATGTAAAAAGATAGAAGAAAGACAAAGGGAGAGCGTTAAGAAGCAACTTTGGATATCTCTCATATTTTACAACCAAAAAACTTTCTGTTAATATACATTAGTGTTATTTTATACTTAGTAGTAAATTCACTGATAATGAAATTGAACATGAGTGATGTTGCTACTGAGCATCCAAACTAAAATGAAATCTGAAAAATAATTGATAGAGTCAAGTCCATACTCATTCAAATACTATATAAAAGCATTAAAAAAGAGACTATTTATTAATAGTGGTGCTTCCCTGGTGACTCAATGGTTAAGAATCTAATTGCCAATGCAGGAGATGTGGGTTCGACCCCTCAGTCTGGAAGATCCCTTGCAGAAGGAAATGGCAACCCACTCCAGTATCCTTGCCTGGGAAATCCCATGGACAGAGGAGCCTGGCGGGCTACAGTTCATGGGGTCACAAAAGAGTTGGACACAACTTAGTGACTAAACACCAACAAAACAACTATAATGAGTAGATACTCCAATAGAATCAAAATAAATAATTGTCTGTTGCTGCTAAGTCACTTTAGTCGTGTCCGACTCTGTGTGACCCCAGAGATGGCAGCCCACCAGGCTCTGCCGTCCCTGGGGTTCTCCAGGCAAGAACACTGGAGTGGGTTGCCATTTCCTTCTCCAATGCATGAAAGTGAAAAGTGGAAGGGAAGTCGCTTAGTCCTGCCAGACTCTTAGCGACCCCATGGACTGCAGCCCACCAGGCTCCTCCATCCATGGGATTCTCCAGGCAAGAGTACTGTTTTCCCCATTTCCAGTCCATGAGGAAATTATTTTTCCCTCCTTTGTAATACCTGCATACTCTAACACAGGCCCCTAACATAGCCTTTTCCCATTATAGGAGAGGTTTCCTGATGATCAGGATCATGTCTTGCTTATCTCTGTACCCCAGAACCTAGCATACTGTCTGCACAAATTAAGAGCTCAGAAAATATTTGATCAATATGTGAATACATTAGAGGAAGGGGGATCGTAAAACTACAAAATTTCTAGCACTTCTCTTCATCTAAAAGTCAGGAAATTTCAAATCAAAATGCTAATGATACTCTTCATGGATTATGTATACAAATATACTCAAAGGAAAATCCCCAAGGACTTCTTACACCAAGAGATTAGGGTGGAAAATTATTAAGAAAGAGCTTCGCAGAATTCAAGCTTCTAAAAATTATCTCTTTTTTCCAAAGCCGGAAGTTAGTATTAAGTCCAATGGACAGGAAAATCATCAATTGTGATTTATTAAAATGCTTTTTTGATGCTGAAGCTTATCTTGAAATTACTGTAAATGCAATCATATTAGTCAATGTTGAATAAATGAGTGTATGTGAGAGAGACTTAAAATTGAGACATTTCATATTTTATTTACATGGGTCAAAAGAACCCTTATTAAAATGCCCTCAGGAAACAACCTCATTTGCTCTCATATTATTTTTCAGTAGTCAATCTCCACTGCTTCTGAAAACAGATGATATACAGTAAACAATCACTTTCCTATGACACACGTATCTATGCATTAAGAATGTCTGTTTATCTTTAAAGAGTATTATTAATCCATAAGTAGATATTCTTAAGCAATATAAAAGAGAATAGTGGAAAAATAATAAACCTAAAACCATTTTCCTAGATGAGAAAATGTTATTTAGCATCGCAAAATACTCCCTCCTTATTTGTGTTACTCCCACAAGCTACTGTGTATGGTCAAATATCAACATTATTCACACAGTAGAGGATACATGATAGCTATAACATAGAAATCTTTCCTTTGTTGACAAGTGTGAATAAATAAAACTAGATACTAATAGCTTTTAAACCTAATCTAGCCTCTTTTGAATATTACTGCCATAAATCTAATATACTCTTTATAATAATAATAATAATAATAATAATAAATAAACAGAATTTCAGATGGTCAAGATTTAACCTTTTTCACGGACTTGCTATAAAGAAAGACAGGTCTGTACAGGTCTATTTCTCAATGGCATACACATATATTCACAAAACTTAATAACCTTATTTGAAATTCCACTTATTTTTCCTACATGTTCATATATATCCTGTCAGACATGGGAGAATGAATGAGTCATTTGAAAGCATTCATCCAGAGGTTTTTAAAACATACCCAAACATCTTCACCAAAAGCTGAATATGAGGGTGTTTGAAGAGATTTGTTCCAGATGCTTTTAAATGAAAAGTGGGTAGTAAAGCAATATTTTTATTGTTTTTGATTATATGTACAAAGAACAATTTTTAGATAGGCCTTGAAGGCAGAAGGGAAACCTTGACATTATGTGCAAAATATGCATTTGCTGTGTAAAAAGCACTAAATGTGAGCTTCATCATATAAACATCTTCACTAAATGTACTCTTGTACCTCTTTTGCTTTTAATGCAAGAAAAATATGCCTTCCATGAGTTACCTGCTAATGTTTTCTTTTTGTATAGTAACATTTATTTTCTTTAAAATGACAAATAGTAATAATACTAATTTTATCATTATTATAAGATATAACATTACTATCTTATTGTTTACAAAGCTGTTTTACATATACTATTTCAATCAGTCCATATGCAATTTACCATTTTATACATTAAAACTACAAGCTCAGAAGGAATAAAACTGATAAGTGACAGAGATGAACTGCTATAGATTATTTGAATCAAAGTCCATGTCTTTTCACAGTGACCATTATGACTGTATAGATAATATGGACTACTACAAGGTGATTAGAGTCATAAAAGGTGAATATATTAACACAAATAAAAAATAGTCATGAATTTAGAGCCTTATTTTGAACAACCCAGGGTGTTCCATGTATGTTGTAACCTATGTGAATGACATCCCAGAATTTCAGAGTGAATAACCTGCATGTCTACAAGTGTTTATCTAGAAGTGAAAATTGAACCATTTAATGATACCGTATGATTTGTTTGTTAATATTTTATATAATAATGTTCTTATATCTGCTAATTAATATTTGTTGTTTCAATTTTTGTCATATATTAGTATGACAAAAATATTTTAACATACAAGGATCACCAAAAGTTACGTGCCTGCACATTACAACCCTCCCCAAACATGAATTTTACTTAGCCACAATAATATTCTTCATTTTATTTTTTTACTTATTTTACCATAAACATCATATGGGCTACCTTTTCCTTTTGTTTGCTATTAGAGATTCCATCATAATGAACATCTTCATGAATTCTTTTCCAACTTCTGCTGTATAACAGTCTTAGAAGAAATTACTGAGTCAACATTATGGAAAATTTATGGCTTTTACTAAATAATGTCATATTGCTTTCCCAATGGTCATACCAATTTTTAGTGGTATCAGAAAGAGTGAGTTTACACTGTTGATAGCAGATTTTTTTGCTTGTATTTTTGGACAAATGTGGTTTTATTAGATACAAAGAGATAGTTGATGCTTGCTGTAATTTGAATCTGCTTGATTACTAACTAAACAGAACACAATTTATACATTTATTTATTCTATATGTTTCTACTCTTTCCAAAATACTTGTTTATATTCTCTGCTCATGTATCTATCGAGCACTTGATAAATAAAATTAATTAGAATGAGGTCATATATTAGTAGTTTTTAAACATTTCAAGTCATGGATTCCATTTGATCATCTGATAAAAAAAAATAATAATCCTTTTCTACAGAAAAAAATGCCTATACACACATATCTACATACAGGTTCATGAGGTTAACTGACCTCCCTGCCAAAGATTCCATGAAATCCAAGTTAAAAATCACTATTGTAAATTAAGCTACTTGCGCTTAGTCAATGAACAAATATATGTTCTCAAGTGGTCTTTTTTTCAATTCTTGTTTCATTCTTATTATGCTAAAATTTTACATTTGTATATAGTTAAATCTGGGGCTTCCTTGATAGCTCAGCTGGTAAAGAATCCGCGTGCAACACAGGAGACCCCGGTTCAACACCTAGGTCGGGAAGATCCTCTGGAGAAGGGATAGGCCACCCACTCCAGTATTCTTGGGCTTCCTTGGTGGCCCAGATGGTAAAGAATCTGCCTGCAATGTGGGAGACCTGGGTTTGATCCGTGGTTTGGGAAGATCCCCTGAAAGAGGGCATGGCAACCCACTCCAATATTCTTATCTGGAGAATCTCCATGGACAGAAGAGCCTGGTGGGCTATAGTCTAGAGGGTCGCAAAGAGTTGGACACGACTGTGTGATTAAGCACAGCACAGCACAGTTAAATCTATTTCTACTATAATTTATCATATTACTTAAAATTTGACCACTTTAAGCATGATCACCTATACATTCATAGTTAAAGTTGACACATATAAACCTACATACATAAATCGTTACAGGGCTTATAGAGACTATTTTGATACGAGTATGTTGCTGTAGATACACAGTCCATAGTAGGAGATGTTAACATGAAATCATCAAGAAAGAGGAGAAAAGAATCAAGTGAAAATTCTTTTATCAGAAAGTGACTATATACTCCTATTTAATCATTTCAAGAAACATATATTTTATTTTATTTCCTCTAGGGTTTGTTTATGAGTGATTTTCTTCTACTAACACAAATATGCCTGAGTATAACAATATGAGATGCAAGGAAGAAAAATCCCTCTTAGAAAAATTTATATGAAAACTGTTCTGTGGAGATATCAAAGAATGAAGAACTACTAGTTTCTATATTGCAAAAAGTGACCAACATTTTATTTTATTCTCTCTGTGGGGAAAACCCATATAAAATTAGCTTTCTGCCATACACAAAAACTATATTTCATCTCAGAATCAATTAACCCTTTCTAATAAAATCTTTTTATTCAATAAATATGTTCTTTCATATTTTTTTACAATTAGTGTAAAGGGCTTTCACCCTGTTATTAACTTTGATATCCCTGAGACCCTCAATCCCCTATAAAAGTGGGATAATTAAATTGTGATCTTAGCAATTCACAAGAGTGAGTTACTGCACAAAAATGATACTGGGCAAACTGAGAGAACATAAAATTAAGGCACTAGGTCTCAATTTCCATTGTAGAACGTATTAGTTTGGTGGCCTTTATTTGTGAATTGAGGACATTTATTGCTTTTTCACTCATGGAACTGTTGTTAAGATGTCATGAATTCATTTATTTATATAAAATATTATATACAAAATGCTTAGTATATGCTGGTCACTGTACTAATTATCAAGAAAATAAACAAGATTCCTTTTTTATCAAAGTTCACAGCATAGAAGAAAATGATATATGATGGGTAAATATTTAACATTTTGCATAATTAAGGGTACCTACATTCAAAGGGTACTTCAGGAGTACAAAGAAAGGGATATGTAGCTACATGGATATTAGGGAAGACATTTTCTGGAAGGTGATGGCTATGTTTAATCTAGAAAGATGAGCAAAAATAAGGAAAGAAGAAAAGGTGCAAAGGGAAAGATGAATCTTATTGAGAAGATACCAAGGGCAAAGGCAGGGAGATAGGAAACCAAAAGCACACGCTCTCCAGTATATGCAATTTTCCTGCACTCTAAAATGGGAAGAAGGGAGCAGAATTGGATGAAATTACAAAGAGAGCTGGGAGTAAGATTACGGGTAGTCTCCATGACACGATCCCTTATATGCTACCACATAAGACAACATGAGTCAAATCATTTAAAAAATTGGGGGGAAAAACCCACCCAGTTATAAGAATATCAGAAATTATCCTTATTTCACAGGGCAGTTAATCACAATCTTTGCTAGGAAAACATTTTCTTTTAAGTGTTACGGATACTTTCTTGGGTGCTAGTTAATGTTAACTGAAGAGTCTCATCTCTTAAGTTACCCAGAAAATAGAAGTTTAGGAGGAGAAGGAAACATTAAAGTTGAAAACAATTTAGAAATGCACATAGGGAAGAAAAATGAAGGGACATGAGTTTATTTCACCTTAAAGAGAGGACTATTAAGCAATATGGAAGAGCTATCAGAGTCAGTCCATTCTCTGCTTCCACCAAAAATGAGGAAAAAGGAAATGAGAAATGCAGAAGATTAATGGTAAACATTAGATAGGATTATGTGATACTGTGGAACATTATGAAGGAAGACTCCAAACTCAGGACATATTTAGAAAATTGGTTTACCATGTTATTAATGCTACAAAATGGCAATGCAAAGTGGAGGAGAGTAGACTGGAAATTGGCATGAAAAATGCTTCCATTAAATCTGAGTAATAGCTTTTGATCACAGGACTATAGAACATTGGGCCGAAGGTGACATTCATGGTCATTTTATAACGAGGTGGTCTAAAATAATTAAATTACTGTACAAAGAAGAGAAAAAACAGTGTCAAAAATGTTTTCTTATTTTTCACTCGCTGGACAGTCAGCGTAATACAGTTTCCACTGTTCATCATCCTATAAAAGATTTTCCTAATAACACTGCTTATATCCTTTCTAATTTCTAAGACAGTGATTATCTAGGTTATAGCTGTCTTCCCAAGTGGTAAGCATTGAAAGTGTGACATAGTAGAGCTCAATAAAGGTATTTTCAAGATACTGGAGACCAAATTTACTTTTCAGAACTCTCCTCATTTTTCTTCTGCACAGATACTGATTCTGTTAACTTGCAGAGAGAATTATGGTCCTCCAAAGATGTCCACATCTTAATCCCTAGAATCTGTGAATAAGTTTTGTTAAAATTTAATTGTTTTAAAATAGGCTAAGTATAAATTATTTTAAAAGAGAATTATGGTTGCAGATGGAATTAGATGAGCTAACCAGCTCATATTGGACAGCAAGATTATCTTGGGTTATCTGGGTGGGCCCAGCATAATGACAAGTGTCCTTAAGAGGGGGAGAGAGAGGCCCAAGAGGGCAAATCAGAGAGATGGCAGAGAGACTTGGCCCAGTGTTGCTGGTTTTGAAGATGGAGGAAGAGGGTCATGAGCTAAAGAACATGAACGGCCTCTAGAAAATGGAAAAGTCAAGGACACAGATTCTCCCCAGGAGCTGCCAGAAGGCACACAGCTCTGCTGACCCTTTGTGTTAGCCCAACGAGGCCAATTGCAAACTTCTGACCTGAAGTTCTGAAGAACTATTCAATTATAAATTTGTGTTGTTTTAAGTGGATACATTTGTGGTCATTTTTATAGCAGCAAGAGGAAACTATTACAGCCTTTCCTCTTTAAGATTATCCACTGAAGTGACACATACATAGACACCTGCTAGTGGTAGAAATTCCACTGTGTAAAGGAATTAAGTTCCTACCCTTTTGGTCTTACAGCATAGTGAGAGAAACATACCCTAAAATGAAGAGATAGTAGATACACCGATAAGTTCCCAACTACAGAAAATATAGGGCTTTGTCATAAGCCTCTAGGAAGGGAACTAACTTGACAAATCCAGTGCCTCCTTGATGAAGTGACATCTCAGCTGAGTTCTGAATGTTAATCAAGAGTATGGTGGTTTAGTCACTAAGTCTGACTCTTGCAACCCCATGGGCGTATCCCACCAGGCTCCTCTGTCCATGGGATTTACCAGGCAAGAATATCAGCATGGGTTGCCATTTCCTTCTCCAGGGGATCTTCCTGACCCAGGGACTGAACCTACGTCTCCTGCATTGCAGGTGTATCCTTTACCTATTGAGCTTCCAGGGAAGCCCAAGCAAGTGTACAGAAGCAAAAAAAAAAAAAAAGAAAAATATTATAGAAGCATACAAGGTGGAAAAGAACTTAAGACAATAAAAAGAGCAGGTGCAGCTATTTGTATGTGAGAGAGAGTGTGTGGTCCTTTTGTGGAACTAGAGAAAGAGGAGGAGGACAAAAGTGGCAGAGATGAGTCTAAAAAAAAAGATAAACAAACAGCCTAATTATAAAGAGCTTTAAACTTTAGCTAGAAGGCAGTTAGAAACCGAACCAGAATTGAAGTAGGGCAATGGCAATATAGGTTTGCTTTTAGAAATGGATTTCACAGTATGAGCAATATATTAGGAGAGGTTACTGGAATCATCACTGACTCAGTGGACGGGAATGTAAGCAAACTCCAGGAGACAGTGAAGGACAGAGGAGCCTGGCGTGCTGCAATCCATGGGGTCACAAAGAGTCAGACATGACTGACCGACTGAACAACAACAACAACTGGAATCAAGGAAACCAATTTAGCTTGCTATAACTAAAATCAATGTGAGAAGTGATGATGGTCTGTACTGATGACTTACAGTGGGACTGCTACTGCAGCTAAGTCGCTTCAGTCGTGTCCAACTCTGTGCGGCCCCATAGACGGCAGCCCACCGGGCTCCCCCATCCCTGGGGTTCTCCAGGCAAGAACACTGGAGTGGGTTGCCATTTCCTTCTCCAATGCATGAAAGTGAAAAGTGAGGTGAAGTCGCTCAGTTGTGTCCGACTCTTAACGACCCCATGGACTGCAGCCTACCAGGCTCCTCTGTCCATGGGATTTTCCAGGCAAGAGTATTGGAGTGGATTGCCATTGCCTTCTCCAACGGTGGGACTGGAGAGAGGTAAATACAGGAAAGATGTAATTAATAGGTATTAGTGATAAGATCACTACTTTTTTTTTTCTTTTTGGCCACACCATGCAGCTTGTGGAATCTCAGTTCCCCAACCAAGGATCAAGCCAGACCATGACAGTGAAAACCGCAGAATCCTAACCACTAGGCAAACAGGGAACTCATAGGTATGACTGATAAGAACTAATTATTAATTAGAGGTGGAGGTAGGAAATTTGGGAGAGGTAGAGCCAATGATGTTAAATTACTCAAATTGGAGTCTAGAGTGCTCAGGAAGAGCCCTGGGTCTGTATATATAATGAGAGTATGAGAAGAACTGGGAAATAATGAGTTTGGAGTGTTTTGGGACAAGAAGGATATAGGTGGTAGGTAATCACATACTGGAACCTAAAGTACAAGAGAGAAATCCGAGTTGAAAATAAAATGTAGGAGTTACAAGGCAACTGGAAGGTAATAACTGAAATACCTATCAGTTCAGTTGCTCAGTCGTGTCTAACTCTTTGCCACCCCATGGACCACAGCACACCAGGCTTCCCTATCCATCCCTCTAGTGAATGATATTACTAGAAAGAGTGCACAAGCTTTCTGAGCTTCTGAAATATCATTGATTCCTGGTTCACTTTCCAACACAAGGGCTGTCTGCTAATCTGTTCAAGTGACCTGTTCACCATTCACCCTGGCAGTGTTGGCATTCTCCCAGGATCCTATCTATCTTTTGTCTCTTGTCTTGTTCTACTATGCTTATTCTTCCTAAGCAAAGTGACTTCCTCTCTCCCTCCCCAACCACCACTATATATTGATACTGATGATACCTAAAGCTATATTTTTCATTTTGATTAATGTCCTGATCGTCACACTGACATAGCTGACTCCTGTTTATACCTCTATCTAGATGTCCTGCAGGAACTTTAACAATATCATTCATCTTCCCAAATAAATTCACACATCCAACTCCTCCTGCCAATTAATGGCACCATCATCCATCTAGTAACGAAATAAGTAACTCGTGAGTTAATATGCAAGTTTGAAAAATGCTTGTCCTGAGGTTAAAAGCCAGATACAAGGGCCTTCACAATCTGACGCCAAATGCCTTTCTAAACTTAATATTTATCGTGCCTGTTGGCATTCACACACACACACCCTTTACCCATCTGCACACATACCTACCAGGTCTACCCTAGCCACACATGCCAAATGTCTCTGTGAATAAGCCACACACTTTCTCACTATAGTCCCTTGTACATGCAGTCCTTGGAATGTGATCTGAGAACTCTCACTCTTCAGGTCAAATTCAAATGTGAAGAACTTTCATAATCACCCTTATCCCCTTGGCAGAAGTCATCAATCAATTCTTCTGATATATACGTACTCTAGTATTTTTCAAACTGTATTATTAGTATCATAAATAGTTTACTCTCTTCTATATAGCATCTTACACACCACCCATCACCCTCTATATGTGACCACACTTAGAATGGAGCATCATTATGTCTTTTTAACTCCTGGCACTCAACATGGTATCTTCAAGCAGAAATAGGTTCTTAATAAGAACTGGTTGAACAAACCAAATGATTAACTATTCCATAATTAAATTCTACTCTAATGAGTCCCAGGCTAATGTTTTATTTTTCTTGCCACTTTGCCATACTGCTCAAACTGCTCTGTTAATTATACACTTTCTGTCTTCATTTCCAAAAATATCCATTGAGCACCCACTAAGTATAAAATCATGTTTCAATATCTTCTCTCACAATTTGGTATTTGGACTGAAGCACTTATTTTCATCACTATGTGGAATGAAAAACAGAGAATATTTATTGCAAAAAATTTACTTTGATTTTTCTAGGTGAATTACATTCTGGAATATAATGAAATTGCTCTTTACTTCCTCTTGACTGTTGTGGCTTCTAACACAATGTAAGATGCTACAGATGACCTGCCTGACCCTTTACCTCCCCTGAAAATGTTACTTCTTTCTCATGTAGGTCAACTACTTCTTATGGTAGGGAGTTGATGGGTTCAGATAATAATTTGAGCAGCTGTGTCAGCTTATACTGCATGAAAGTTCCCTCCCATCTCCTGGCACTTAATCATAGAATTTATGCTATATTAGCAACCTAGAGTTATGGTCGGAACCTTACATAATCATACCACTGCATATTCATAAAATAACCAATAATACCATACATATTGAAAACTCAATGCAAAAATTGCAAAACTATTTTTGATCATGGTTATAGAATTTACCATGAAATGGGCCTAATAACAATGAAGCTATTGTTATTGTAACAAAGAGAAAACTGAAACTACAAGAGTATACAAAAAGTTAGTTAGGAGAGTTAGTTAGCATGAGTTAGGAGAGTGCCATGTGGTAGATGCTACAAATTCCATTCTGACATCAAGAATATGTCTCAGCTACAGTAAGGGTCAGTGCTTAAACATGTTTGTTCCAGCATCAAATAGCCTGGCTTCAAACTCCAGCTCCACTTCTCACTAGCTGTATGACCGTAGGCAAGTTACTTATCCTGTCTGTGCCTCATCACATCATCTGTATCATGAGAATGAAAACCCTGGTACAGAATTGTGAAGATGAAATGCGACAGACCTATGGTGCATATTAAAAGTGAAAATTTAAAGAAAAATCAAGAGAGAAAATATTTACAACTTTATTGCTGGTTACACATTTTCAAAAGCAGAGACATTACTTTGCCAACAAAGGTCCGTCTAGTCAAGGCTATGGTTTTTCCAGTGGTCATGTATGGATGTGAGAGTTGGACTATGAAGAAAGCTGAGCGCCAAAGAATTGATTCTTTTGAACTGTGGTGTTGAAGAAGACTCTTGAGAGTCCCTTGGACTGCAAGGAGATCCAACCAGTCCATTCTAAAGCAGATCAGCCCTGGGTGTTCTTTGGAAGGACTGATGCTGAAGCTGAAGGTCCAATACTTTGGCCACCTCATGCGAAGAGTTGACTCATTGGAAAAGACTCTGATGCTGGGAGGGATTGGGGGCAGGAGGAGAAGGGGACGCCAGAGGATGAGATGGCTGGATGGCATCACTGACTCGATGGACATAGTCTGAGTGAACTCTGGGAGTTGGTGATGGACAGGGAGGCCTGGCGTGCTGCGATTCATGGGGTTGCAAAGAGTCAGACACGACTGAGTGACTGAGCTGACCTGAACTGATACCATGACTTCTTGTGGGCTGTCTGTATAAATTGCATTACCTTGCAAAATACACACAATTTCTAGGTAGGAGTCATATTAACAGTATGACTCCTACCTAGAAAAGTATTTATAAATGTGCAGTAATTATAGTCTCCTTGATTTGAAAGATAAGAAAGAATATAAAATTATATTAGTATAAATTACACCCTCTCATGACCCAAAGAGTGAAATGTGTTTAGCCATAATGGGAATAATGAATATCTTTGTGGTGCATTATTATTTACAAAGTGATTTCAAATATCTCATCTTGTTTGATCACTAACATGTGTGTGTAGACTTTTTATGCATAAAAGGAAGTTACTATTAATTAGTATGCAAACTTGAAATACACAGCAGTATGTCATGAAAAAGATCATTTATTTTATTAAAAATAATAATCATGGACTAATTATGGCAGAATAAATCAAAATAGATCAAGGTTTCTTATGTAATTTAGAGGTGGAATGAAATACTTGGATACTGTGGCAGAACCACTAGCTAGAAGCCTGCTTTCATACTGCAGCCTAGTCAGTTTTAAAGTGCTCAATGTATCTATTAGAAAATTTAAAAAATACATTATTCTGTGGTTTATTTTTACGTATCTTAATGGATTGTAAAACAGTTCTTTTTGAAACAGAAAAGCAATCAGCCAAATGCACACAATGGTCATTTCCAAATGTCTGTGTCAATGAGATGCTTTATAAACAGACCCAGGGTTCTTTTTTGAGTGTATTACAAAGGGATATTTAAATCACAAGTTACATTTGCTAAACTTGCACTGTAAAGGTTAAGAAAATGGTAGAGTAGATATAGCTCATGTCTCATGCTTTATTTCCTTGGCCCAGCCCCGAATTTACCTGTGAATGTGAACAGATTCTGTGGATGCTGAAGACTTTCCACCTCAAGAATTCACATCTCTCTGTATCTTTGCATTAGGGCTTTTCCTAATCCTAGGAGCATTTGGTAAGCCTGTCTGCGGGGCAGCCCAGAAGTGACAGAGATCTAATTCCTCCAAGTGTAATCCTCAGCAAATGAGGGACAGAAATCTATGGATAAAATCCCAGTAGAACAATTGTTGGCCATGTTCTCTCAGGCTCCTATTCATTGGCCCACAGTAGTTCTTAGATTATCTGTTCTTCATTTCCTGACTCACTATGTATGCCTATCTCTCTCTTGAGCTACCAGGGATTATTGTGCAAATGAACCACCTGCATGAGTACTTGTTTGAGTCAGGTTTTTGAGTAATGCAAACTAATCCATATGGATATTGGGCCTAAGTTACTTGATTTGATCCTGTATTAACTTGGCCTCAGGCATCTTTTAAGCAGGTGGTTCAGTAGTAAATAATGTGCCTACCCAGCAGGAAACGTGGATTCCATCCCTGGGTTGGGAAGATTCCCTGGAGAAGGAAATGACAATCCACTCTAGTATTCTGGCCTGGAGAATCCCATGGACAAAGGAGCCTGGCGGAACACAGTCCGTGGGTTTGCAAAAGAGTTGGACATGACTTAGAGACTAAACGACAACAAAGCAACACAAAGCCTCAGTTTTCTAGTCTGTAAAAAGTAAATAACCATAGTTACAAACTCTCCATTTTGATGAAGTATCCTAGCGGGGGTTCCCAACCTCTGAGCCTTGGACTGGTACCTCCTGTCAGGTCAGCAATAGCATTAGATTAGAAATAAATAGTACAATTGATGTAATGTGCTTGAATCATCCTGAAACCATCCCCACCCCTTCTTGGTCTGTGGACAAATTGTCTTTCATGAAACTTGTCCCTGGTGCCAAAAAGGTTGGGGATTGCTGCTGTAGAACAGTAAGTGCAGTCTTAAGCAAAGATGTAGTATAAAATAAGTGAATAGAATTATTATTCCTAACTATTTTCATTGAAAGTTTGTGAGCACGTAGGCAATCAGATAATTTCTTCATGATTCATTTTTACCTTTCCTTGTTTGGCATAAATCAACCTAGGAGGATTATACTTCCTAACTCACCCACTTTGTCATGTGATTTGACTTGACCAATGAAACACAAGTATATCTGACAGTGTATCAGTTCTGTGCTAGGGACTAAAGAATCATGGTGCATTTTCACTCCTCTTGGCAATTATTTTCTTAGCTGGTGGAAGATCATTCCTCATGTAGACTATGTTCCCAAAAGGAGAGAAACATATGTGGAATTGACCTGAATTCAATACAACGATTGAAGGAGACACGGGACTAAGATATAAACGTCTATTCTTATAAGTTACAGAGATTTAGATTTTTTTCTGTCTTACAGAGGAATATACTAGATATAGCAGGTAAACATGTCCTATAGAATAAAATACATAATAGCAGACCATATATACAGTATTCTCATTTAAGACATTTGTATTCACTGTTTAAATCTAAATTTAATATAAACTGATATAGGGGCTTCAAATCAAGTATCAAATTATTTTCTAAAAGTCTTTTGTTGGTTGGTTGGTTTAGTCACTAGTCCTGGCCAACTCTTTTGTGACCCCATGGACTGCAGCCCACCAGGTTCCACTGTCCATGGGATTTCCCAAGCTCGAATACAGGAGTGGGTTGCCATTTCCTTTTTCAGGGGATCTTCCCAGCCAAGGGATTGAACCCTTGTCTCCTGCATTGCAGGCATATTCTTTACTGCTGAGCCACAGGAAAGCCCCCCCCCCTCCAAAGTCTTCTATTTAGAATATATTATCTTTGCTCCTCTTGGTCTTTCTCCTTATCATATCAGTCACAATTTAAACATTAATGCAAGCATGTTTTTCTTATACATGGCCAAGTATTAGCATAGACTGAAATCCATCTAGAAGATGATTTATGGGGAGAGTATGTCCTAAGGAAATCCAGTGGGTTACTGTAACAACAACAGTCAGTAGGAGATTGTTCATTTATAACTTGTGCCAAATTCTGAAAGCACAAAAAACAGAAATAAAGAGTAATCGTTCATTCCCTCTTCACCAAATATGGAAGTCTTAAGCCAATGTTTGTGAGAGATCAAGCCAAAAAGTATAAATATGGTAAAGGCCAATGATTTTTCTAGTATAAACAGGGAAAATTCTGCAGTCTGTGAAAGAGCATTAGAGTCTGCCTTTTAGGACCGATTTCAGAAAATTAATACTGAGAATACAAAAGAAGTTCTGGGATCTAATCAAAAGAAAAGACAGTTTGGAGAGTTAATCAGGTGCCAATGCTAATGGATGATCCAAGGAGCAGAGCACAGAAAGTACAGTCCCACAATCAATTGTTATTCAGCCCAAGGTTGCTAACACTGATGACAAGTGCTTACAGACAGCTTCTTCTAAGATTTCTAATGAAAGATTTCTCTCTTTTTTTTTAAGTTTATTATGCTATTGGATTTAAACTTTCTTTTCTAAGATTTGTGACAGGACCACACTGAGAACACTTTCCACACTGCACAATGGCAATGGCTAAGTTTGATCTATGTCTTGACTTAAATAATTTAAGTAGATGTGGATTTAGGTTAGCATGTTAATTAAATAATTGCTAAAAAGTTTCCAAACTAATGCCCTCCTTTGCACTTAGGTGCAATTGTGTTGAACTTGTAGAGGAAAATATAACTCAAAATTAGAAAAGATTTAGAAACTGCAGTAACGAGTTGGATTCTTACAAAGATAACATTTCACAAAACAATAGAAGAGTTTGAGGTTTTCAAGGAATTTTCTGAGTCAAAAATGAGTCTTCTTTAATTATTTTCTTCATTTTATGATTACAAATACTAAATCCTAGTCATTACAAAAGACATAAGTCCAACTGGCAAAAGGTTTTCTCCTATGAGTGTGTGAACCTTGAACAGTTTGTGGATAGGTGATTTTTCCATTCTTATGTTTAGATTTGCAAGAACTGCAACAAACTACAAGCATTACTTTAAGATTAGAAAACATTTAAATGACTATAAAGTAGAACCAACCATAATATCCAAAGTTTATAAGACTAATTACATCATAATTTCCCAATTTTTATGATTACTTTTATTATACTAAGTATTTACCAAGCAGATTATAAAGGAATGGCATTCCTGTGTTACAACAATATAGTGGTTTTAACTGTAAACCAGACTATCTCAGTTTGACTATAACTCAGGTACTTCTTAGGAGTGTGCCTCAGTTTCCTTGCCCATAAATATGATAATAATGATGCTAATGCTGCATTATAATGAGCTTTGGGTGAATATTCTCACTTGAACCTCTGACTCGAACACTAACTAGCTCTGTTGAGTTCAGTTAATTGTTTCAGTTCAGTGCAGTTCAGTCACTCAGTCGTGTCCGACTCTTTGTGACTTCATGAATCGCAGCATGCCAGGCCTCCCTGTTCATCACCAACTCCCGGAGTTCACTCAGACTCACATCCATCGAGTCAGTGATGCCATCCAGCCATCTCATCCTCTGTCGTCCCCTTTTCCTCCTGTCCCCAATCCCTCCCAGCATCAGAGTTTTTTCCAATGAGTCAACTCTTCGCGTGAGGTGGCCAAAGCACTGGAGTTTCAGCTTTAGCATCATTCTTTCCAAAGAACACCCAGTTAATTGTGTAGTTACCTGGAATTCAATTATCAATTCTTTTTTAAAAAATAGGAGTTTGGGAAAGATAATCTCTGTGCTTCTTTCAATCTAAAATGCTATTACCTGATTTTTTAAGCTACTGTGTTTTCTAGGACGTAACAGCATCTTTATTCAGCATATGTGTTCTGGAGCCATACAGCCTGGATTCAAAGTCCAGCCTTGCTTCCACTAGCTGGATTTCTGTGACACACACACACACACACACACGCACACACACACACACATATATATATATATGTAACTTCTCTCTTTAGTTTCCTCACCTGTAAAATAGCTATAAAAATAATAGCTTTCTCACAGTGTTTCTGTGAGGATTAAATGAGCCATTACCTTAAAAGGGCATAGAAAGTGTCTGAACCAAAATAAATAATCAATTTTGCTGTTCTTATCCTGAGAACCAAAGGTTTTCATAGGACTATGGTATAAATTCTTAAAAATGAAAGCAAAAATTTTATAAGTGCATACAAATAGGTGTCTGCAGTCTTCAGGAGAGTCCCAGAAGTCTCTGTGGTTTGAAAAGTGTTCAATGAAACATAAAGACAGTATTCTGACTCTTACGCCTATTAATGATCCATGTTTTCCCTTTTTTTCCCAAGAATACATGCATTAGCAGTAATAGGTCAATTTATATTACTATTCCTCAGACTGTGGTTTTTTTCACTTCTTATTTAAGAAATGTCCTATTCTTTTTCTCTCTTTAATAGGTCATTCTTTTTATGTATCTACACATAGTAACTGGGTTGAAAAGAAGTACAGTTATAAGGGTTGAGTTGCACCCCTTAACCAGCCTAAGGCTGTCTCCATATTTCCTTAGATATTACTCTTTAATCATCTAGGTTTAGAGACTTTTTTTTTAGCTTCTTATACTCAAGTATACATAGATGCAGTTTTCTTACAATTCACTTTCTTGTAAAGTCCTTTCTGAGAAGAGTTCAGCTTCTTTTGTGGTATCTTGAGATGATAAGTATTGACATAAGGCACTACGGTAATTGAGACTCAGCGAGATTTGTTGGTTAACTGACTGTTTCAGATATTTATGCCTTAATTTGCTGTATATCTTTGATGCACACTTCCCTTTAGTTAAAGCAGCCCATGTCAATGAGGGAATCAATTAAATGATCATCTTCACAGCATATAAAAAGGCACTATGTCATATAAGAACAAATCACTCCTCACTGCAGAGACACAGTAGTTCACAGCTTGGAAACCAGTACCTTCAAAGCACAGTACAAAACCATCTGAAAATAACAAACTCTCAGCAAAGATCAAGAGCAAGAACTGATAATGGCTAACAGAAGAACTATTGATTGCTAAGTAATTTGAAAAGAGAAAAGGTGTATGTTAACTTGAACACTAAGTTTGTACAAGTATTCATAGATCAGGAGATAAAATTTGAAGATCAAAGAAGGTCTTCAAATATGATAAGCGGTCTGAACGAAGTGCTTTCGTTGTCTGAGTAACTTAACTGAGGAATCAAAATTAAAAAAATAACACAGAATAGAATATGATACTTTAATTAATATATAGTTGATTTACAAAGTTATGTTAGTTTCGAGTGTACAACAAAGAGATTCAGTTACACACGTATCTGTATGAGCTGTGCTGCGCTTAGTTGCTCTATCATGTCTGACTCTTTGTGACCCCATGGACTGTAGCCCACAGGCTCCTCTGTCCATGGGAATTCTCCAGGCAAGAATAATGGAGTGGGTTGCCATGCCCTTCTCCAGGGGAACTTCCCAACCCAGGGGTTGAACCCAGGTCTCCTGCATTGCAGGCAGATTCTTTACCGTCTGAATCACCAGGGAAGCCTGAGAATAATGGAGTGGGTAGCCTATCCCTTCTTCAGGGGATCTTTCTGACCCAGCAATTGAACCAGGTCTCCTGCAATGCAGGCAGATTCTTTACCAGCTGAGCTACCAGGGAAGCCCACGGGTATATGTATACATGCATATATTCTTTTTCATATTCTTCTCCATTATGGTTTATTATAGGACATTGTATATAATTCCTTGTGCTATATGGTAGGACCTTGTTGCTAGATTTAAAATGATACTTTAGAATAAAGTTGAATAAAGAGGCTGGGGCTAGAAAAGAGAGAATGAAGGTCAGACATTATTGACCTTGATGTTTAATGCAATTATCAAGGTCAATTAATTTATAAACTAAAGTTTATTATCCAAATTTTAGAAACTGGAGAAAAAAAGGTGTTAAAAGCTCTATGACTGAAGTATTTTTCTTTTGCCCTTTTCCTTAAGTAATTGTTAACTGAATTGAATATATAATTATATATCCTGCTTAATTTTTTTATTCCATTAGAAAATTTTATTTTCACTTTGACTCATATAATTAAACTCACTATTATGCCCTTTAAAGAAAGGTCCAGATTATAGAACATTAAAACTAAGTATCATTCAACATTTATTAAACACTGTTTTGCATTAGTTAATAATACTAAGTTCTAACTTAAGACTGAGATATTCTATACCAATTCAATGTTTATTAGACCATTATTTCTTTTCCCTTTCTGTTTCATATGCTGTGATTATATTTATATCTTTAAATTATTTTATTGAGATATAACGGTATGAATGATATAAAAAATACTATACATATTTAATGTATACAACTTTGTGAATTTGGAGATGAGTATATACCTGTGAAATGATCACTACAAAGTTTTCCTCCTTTAAAATTATAATTGGAGTTTCCCAGTGTCGTTAAAACATAATTTAAATAGCTAGATGCATTATATGGTCCTGTGAAAATGACCATTCTGCCTGTTTTTGGAAACCCTGAAAAATGGTTTCACAAATCTTGCTATTTAAATTAAACCATAGTTAATGTCTATATGAACAAATCCTCTACTTGAATATGGTACTTTGACTTAGCAAAGACTTTCATAAAGTCGGTTAATGGATCTAGGTGAATAATCATGTCTATAATTCTTGGTACATATTTTCAAATTACTTCTTAAAAACACTGTATAAAATCACATTCCTTCCAGTAACAGACGAGAATATCTGCACTGCTACAGCATAGCCTACATTGAAAGTTTTAAATGTGAACTGAATTCATAGACATATGCGAATGTCTATGTCTATACATATAAATGGATGTATCTATCTTGAAAGATATCTGAAGAATAATTTAGACTTTGAACTTAGAGTTGAGTCAGGCTCTCCCTGACTGCTTTGACTATGAGACATAAATGAAAGGGGATGTGGACAATCGTGTTCTGTCATGTGAGGAAAATGGAAGTCAGTATGCACTGTAAGAGATGGTGCAGAGAGAAGGAGATGTGACAGAATCGTGAAAGCATTTGATTGCCTGCTTCCAGCATTTTTTTGAGGCACAACTACAGTTTGTCCTTACCTTCCTTAAGAAACCTTTTAATCCTTAGAATAAATGTATCCTTTAGAATCAATTCCACACTTGATACAGCTAGTTCAAATTTGGTATATTTGACTTGTAATCAAGTGTCCTAATTAATACAACACTCAAGTAATAAAGAGTTTGCTGCTGTACAGCAAAATCAATTTTACTTGACATAATTTTTTGCCCCACATTCAAATGAGAAGATGCCCTCTTTCCTTTTATAAGGATGTGATGCTATCTGCAAACTCAGGAAAAAGAATCTCAACCTGAAACTATGAAGGGAAAAAATGAACCAAAGCTCATGCCACTTCTAGCTCTGAGTTGGTTATTTACCTGCCATAAACATGTGAGGCTATTTTGTTTTGTTCAGATATCCTTTTCTGCATGGGGCCATTTAAATCCAAGTTGGAATTGTCTCTGGGTTACTATCAGTGACAAAAAGAACTTTCAATTCATGCTAATTATAAGAATTCACAAACACAGATGAAGGTGACCAAGGAATCCAACCAGAACTTTCTGTTTAGTTTCATTAGACTCAAACTTAATGAGAAAAAAAATCATTAGCAGGGAAGAAGTTGTAAGCCTTGTAGATTTTCTTGCTTAGACTTAAACAGTGCTGTGTCTGTGAACTGTGGTAAAGAATAAAATGAATACTAAATTAGGTAAGCTGTATATGAAAATAACAAATGAGAAGGAACACAAGTTTTCCAAAATAGAAAAAGAAGTTGGTGGACCACAACCGAAAGTATGATTTTCTTTTAAAGTGCTTGTTTTATAGCATCCACTGATTGCAGAAATCTTTTTGATTGAGTATCATCAATAAAATAAAGACATTAAATAAAGTCACTGCATTTACAAAATTACATGCCCAATGAAATGGCACTAATCAAGATACGTGTCTTTCAAGAAAGTCTCTCTCTGACTTTGTTAGACAACAAAAGTTAAAGGGCAAAATGCCAAGGATGGTTAATTTTCAAAGTATGAATATATCATCATTTTGATTAGTGTTTCTATTATTAAAAACTGCAAATTCTCCAATGATTTTGTATTCTAACATAATAAAGGAGGGTATTTGAAATTTCATATTTCAGCATTCTAATGGTTTTCCCCAGATGACAAATATAAATGTATGCATGAAATCTTAACTTTCTTTATTTTCTTGGTTAATTTTAGGTTACAGCTCATCACTTTGCAAGCCTCCAACAACCTCATATGCATCATTATGAGGAGATGAAAAGGATTAAGAAAGAAGTTTTTGTCAGTGCAGAGAATGTTAAAAGTTCCCCAGCAACTAATATGAATGGAAATAAGTACCATTATTATAAACTCAATAAGAAAGAAAACTAATGAATGCCTACTTTTATTTTCTCCCATCTAGCAGCTTCTTTTTTGATCTTTTGTGTTCAAGGGGAGTAAAATCTGCCACCCCAAATGTGTCACTTGGGCATTCAGATTGTTTTAAGCTAAAAGCAATCAAGGCCCAAAAGACTCAGGAAGAACCTTCCACCTTCCCTCAATTGTGTAAAAGTATTTAGACAGAGGATCTATTCTGTCATCATAGATAACTATAGCATAACATGAACTAGATGTGGTGGACAGGGAGGAACCTAGCAAAGTGCTTGTTCGAATTTCTCTCACTGTCTCCTTTTCTCTGCAGAGCCAGCAAACATTTGTTTACCAAACAGCTGCTTTTCCATCTCCATGAGAAAGGCTTTCCTTCCCTTTGAAGTCCCAGGTCCCCACTCCTTTTTCTTAGCTCAGAATAGAACAATAAGTCTCAATTGCCTGACTGTCCTTTGGGCCTCATATTCTTATGGAGCTCCCATCCACACGTAATTAAATGTGGCTTTTCTCCTGTTAATCTGTCTGCGAATTACTAGGCCAACCAGAAGAAATCTAGAAGTAACAGGAAAACGTGTGCTCTCTGACAGTGCTTATCTTTGTTTTCTTTGGTCTGGACCATGGCTCAGCTAGACGTTTCACTGCCATTGCTGCTACCTTGGTTCCCTACTTAAATTTGGGATGGATGTTTCAATCTACCCACTTTGAGGTGTTCAAACTCTGGCTTGAGCATCATTGAAGCAATGTGATGGGATATGAAGTGTGTGACTATAGATATGTAAAGTTAAATAGGAAAATTACAAACAAGAAGCAGCAGAAGAGAATCGCGCCCCCTCCCATTTTGTGGCAAATTACCAAAAGAAGAAAACATTTCAGTCTCCCTAAAGCTATTCCGAACTTACATCCCCAGCCCTTGGGGATTCATTTTCTCTCCATCATTCACAAAACTGTGACTTATCTAATTTACTTTAAAGAAATATAATGTGGTACCCTTCATGTTTCAACCTTGAAAACTGAAATTCAGTTAGAATTTCCTGGTGACCCTACCCTTGAGAAAGAGCTATCAAGCAGTAGCACACTCCTCTCCTCATCCTTTTCTCCCTCCTATGGCTCTCTCCTCACCATCATTGCACAGCAACACACACACACACACACGCCCCACATTACACACACGTCAAAAAGCCAAGAGACCAGGATCTACCTCTTCAAATACAACTTTGGAAATGTGCCAAATCTTAGCTTTGACGTCAAAAATTAGGTTTCACAAACAGATTCTGAATCTCTCAAATGCTTTTTAACCGTCTTTTGTGATCTAAACTGAATTACCTAACAGTTCACAGGTAGTTCCTCATTATATGTTACTCTACTTAGCATGATTTTCATCAATGAAAGAAGGAACAGAGATAAGAGATAAATAACATGTACACGAGTATCAATGCCTTGACATATCTTCACTCAACTAAAAAGTTTTGAAAGACAGAAGACAGTGTTGTTGTTTTTTCAACTTTTTATCCCCACATTTTTCAGTAGGTGATTCACAGACAAAAGGTCCTCAATAAACATTTATTTAATGCTAATTGTTGAAGTACAACTTTTCTGAATCAGCCTTTCTCAAATAGAAATATGTAAGTACATTCAGTGTTTCCATTTAAAATAAGAATGGCTATAATCATTAACATGTTAAAGGTGGATATTTCCGAGAGAGTAAAAAAAAATTGGGGGGATTTTACATCATAATCAAAGTCAACCTCAGCTGCAGATGTATAATGCTATAGGAGAATGTTGTTGTATCCAATGAGAAATGGCTGGATAGTTTACAAAAGCATACTTTTTCAAGCCACATTAGAAAGCTGCAGCTACAAAACAGCAAGATGAGCTCAACTATTAAAGGTGACAATCCTCTCCAAGGAGGCACCGGACATATGAGCTATTTCCTCATGGACAGAGCACCAGAGGAAGGGGTAGCCTACATAGGAGCAGCTAAAAGAAAACAACTAAAATTGTGAAGAGTTCTTAAAGGTCAGTGGCCTGGCATGACATTTTAGAATCTTAGGGCTAGCAGACTGAAGGAGTCTGCATTCACTCTGGAGTTCTTTTCCACAGTCCTCTATTGAGAAAGTCTCTCTCTGTGATGTTGTTGTTTGGTCTGCTAAGTTGTGTTCAACCCTTTCGGGACTCCCTGGACTGTAGCCCACAAGGCTCCTCTGTCCATGAGATTGCCCAGTCAAGAATACTGGAGTGGACCGCCATTTCCTTCTCCAGGAGTTCTTCCTGACCCAGGGATCAAACCCGCATCTCCTGCATTGCAGGTGGACCCTTTACCACTGAGCCACTAGGGAAGCCCCTACCTCTGTGATACACAGGCAGAAAGTGAAACCCATCTTCCCAGACCCTTCTATTCCAGGAAGCAAAAGACTTAAGCCACTGAAGGAAATGCAGGAAACTCTACTATCCCTGGGTCTAGGCAGTGATCTGCTTCTTGAGGCGGAGAGGACAGGCAAAAAAGGACGTATTCCTGAAAGAAGAAGAGAATCTTCTTGGGAACAGGATCCTGCATGAAAATAAAGCAATAATCTCTTACCACTGGGGGAGGGACAGGTATAAAAGATCAACTGAAAGCTGAGGATGGAACAGGAATACTGAGAAACCCCTTCAGCACTCCAGACACCATATAAGCACAAAGCAGCAGAAGACACTCACTGGAGGAATTGGAAGTCTGTAGTACTTAACACTGGAGAAGGCATCCCACTCCAGTACTCTTGCCTGGAAAATCCATGGACGGAGGAGCCTGGAAGGCTGCAGTCCATGGGGTCACTAAGAGTTGGACACGACTGAGCGACTTCACTTTCACTTTTTATTTTCATGCATTGGAGAAGGAAATGGCAACCCACTCCAGTCTTCTTGCCTGGAGAATCCCAGGGACGAGGAAGCCTGATGGGCTGCCGTCTATGGGGTTGCACAGAGTCGGACATGACTGAAGTGACTTAGCAGCAGCAGCAACAGCAGTACTTTACACATTGCTACAACAACCACAAAACCTAAAACCAGCTTAATATTAACTCCACTGACTCAAACCCTCATCTTAACAGTGTGACAGCAAAAGAGCTGTGCTCATTTCCAGAATTAAGTATATTTACTTCATCCTCTGTTGTTTATCCGTACACAAAGGCTGCTGCTGCTGCTGCTAAGTCACATCAGCCGTGTCCGACTCTGTGCGACCCCATAGACAGCAGCCCATCAGGCTCCCCCATCCCTGGGATTCTCCGGGCAAGAACACTGGAGTGGGTTGCCATTTCCTTCTCCAATGCATGAAAGTGAAAAGTGAAAGTGCTTGCTCAGTCATGTCTGACTCAGCGACCCCATGGACTGCAGCCTACCAGGCTCCTCCGTCCATGGGACTTTCCAGGCAAGAGTACTGGAGTGGGGTGCCATTGCCTTCTCCACACAAAGGCTAGCATTCATACAAACACAAAGACAGACAAGCAAAAAGGCAAGTAAAATACAGTCACTGTAAAAAGATAAAGCATATCAATATATAACAGATAAGGCATATATCAACATATAAAAGAAAAAGCATATATCAACATACAACAGACTCAGAGGTAACCTGGACATTGAAACTCTCTGACGAGAACCCAAAAATAATTCTAATTGAATATAACAGGGAAAAAACCTCTGACTGATAGATTTATCTATATTTTAAAGGAAAAAGTGGACAACTTGAAGGAACAGATGGGAAATTTCATCACAGTGATGAAAACTATAAGAGTCAAATAGAAATACTAGAAATAAGTCATAATTAATGACAACTATCAATGTAGCAATTTCTAGAGTATTATTACTATTATAAATTAAAATGATAGCAAGTTACAAAGATATTAGCATTACCTTAAGATGACACACAAAATGTTTTATAGGCTAATCTTGGAACCATTTATCAATGTTTACACATAAGTACTCAATTTTTGATGGAAGGCATAATATCAAACTTTGTATGTGATAAGTACTTTATATTTGTAGCTGTCTGCATGATATAGGTATTCTCCCCCTAATCTACCCATCTCATTATACAGATAGAAAATTAAGGGTAAAAATAAATGTTAGATTATATGTTTGGTATGTGTATATTTCTCTGATTACAAGTAGTTCTTTTCATTATATCTCTATGCCTTTCACACTATAAAACTAAATTCATCTACCATTCAAAAAGGTCCATTTTCATGGAGAAAGAGAATCATTTCAATTGTAACAATCTGTGCTACATGAAAATAGAAAATGAAACTTGAGTTGGGCTTTCAGGTACTCTGGGAGACTTTGACTAAAAAAATGCAAAATTATGAGGTATATTCTTTTTCCTGCAGCCAAAGATGATTGGGCCTATCTCTTTTGTCACATTTTCAATATATAATTCCTGTTCAAACTTCCTTTCCACTTTACTAAATCATTTCAACTTTCACTGATACTCCTAAAATGCAACAAAAGAAAAGCAGATCATTTCAGCCATTCTAATTTGGAAAACTTTTTGTAGAGTGGCATGACTAGATTTCATGATAAGTCCTTTTCTCTTTTTATCATTTCTGGATTGGCGGATGGGTTAGAATTATCTGGAAGGGATAATGGAATCTCAACACAAAAATGCAAGTCATCAAGAGCTAAAGAAGTAAACAAAGTTAATTAGTATTAATAAGTATTACTGATTTATCATTTAAGAAACTCAAAGGGGAAAGGTACTGGGTTCCTGAAAATAAATAATGGTTAAATGGATGCTAAATGGATTCAACTTGTTCTAATCCTTTGAGCTTTGATGTGCTGTAGTTTTTGTGTTGTTTGTGTTTTTGGTTCTTTCTTCATGTGAAATGGAATATCTCCTGCCATATCAATCAAAAAGAATATCACAGCTATCTGTGATTCTAGCCCCTCAATGTGAATTTCTGAGCCATGCGGGCCAGCAGCACACATGAATTCCTAAGCCCTGCTGACAAGCAGTGCCACTCCCTACACAAGAAGCTTAAGGACGTCACAGCAATTACAGCCCTCCAGTGTGAGCCTAAAGGCCCTACAGGAACTCAAGAAAGAGAGTGATATCTGTAAATAGGCAGGATGCTGGCCCCAGATAGCCGAGATGCATATGAAGGAATGAGTTTAGTAATCCCAGACTCTTGCATCTTCTCCTACATACAAGAATGCTAAATTCCTTAACTGGATATCTGATTTTCCTTCAGTTCAGTTCAGTTCAGTCATTCAGTCAAGTCTGACTCTTTGCCACACCATGAATCGCAGCACGCCAGGCCTCTCTGTCCATCACCAACTCCCGGAATTCACTCAGACTCACGTCCGTCGAGTCAGTGATGCCATCCAGCCATCTCATCCACTGTCGTCCCCTACTCCTCCTGCCCCCAATCCCTCCTAGCATCAGAGTCTTTTCCAAGGAGTCAACTCTTCGCATGAGGTGGCCAAAGTACTGGAGTTTCAGCTTTAGCATCATTCCTTTCAAAGAACACCCAGGACTGATCTCCTTTAGAATGGACTGGTTGGATCTCCTTGCAGTCCAAGGGACTCTCAAAGAGTCTTCTCCAACACCACAGTTCAAAACATCAATTTTTTGGCGCTCAGCTTTCTTCACAGTCCAACTCTCACATCCATACATGACCACTGGAAAAACCATAGCCTTGACTAGACAGACCTTTGTTGGCAAAGTAATGTCTCTGCTTTTCAATATGCTATCTAGGTTGGTCATAACTTTCCTTCCAAGGAGTAAGTGTCTTTTAATTTCATGGCAGCAGTCACCATCTGCAGTGATTTTGGAGCCCAAAAAATTTAAGTCTGACACTGTTTCCCCACCTATTTCCCATGAAGTGATGGGACCAGATGCCATGATCTTAGTTTTCTGACTGTTGAGCTTTAAGCCAACCTTTTCACTCTCCTCTTGGCAGAGGAACCAGAGATCAAATTGCCAACATCCACTGGATCATGGAGAAAGCAAGAGAGTTCCAGAAAAACATCTATTTCTGTTTTATTGACTATGCCAAAGCCTTTGACTCTGTGGATCACAATAAACTGTGGAAAATTCTGAAAGAGATGGGAATACCAGACCACCTGACCTGCCTCTTGAGAAACCTATATGCAGGTCAGGAAGCAACAGTTAGAACTGGACATGGAACAATAAACTGTTTCCAAATAGGGAAAGGAGTATGTCAAGGCTGTATATTGTCACCCTGCTTATTTAACTTATATGCAGAGTCGTGAGAAACGATGGGCTGGAAGAAGCACAAGCTGAAATCAAGATTGCTGGGAGAAATATCAATAACCTCAGATATGCAGATGACACCACCCTTATGGCAGAAAGTGAAGAGGAACTAAAAAGCTTCTTGATGAAAGTGAAAGATTTTCCTTACTTAACAATAATCTTTCAGAGAAGGCAATGGTAACCCACTCCAGTACTCTTGCCTGGCAAATTCCATGGACAGAGGAGCCTGTAGGCTGCAGTCCATTGGGTCACTAGGAGTCGGACACGACTGAAGTGACTTAGCAGCAGCAGTAACAATAATCTTTGCTGTTCATACTGCCTGCCCCACTTTGTTACAAGCTTGTATATAGCCTGACTCCTCCTCCCTCCTCATTGCAGCAGTTTTCTCAGAGCTACTGAGATGCTGACATCCCTACCAAATAAAATAAGTCTCTATTTTCAGGTTGTGACTATATTTTTTAGTCAGCATTCACCTGTAGGAGTACAGGTCCTACTCAGACTATGAACGATCTAAAGTTTATATTAATGATTCAATTCCTTGCCCTACCTAACTCTAAACCACATGATTTGGGTGGAGTTAAGGACTCATTCAGGACTCAGGCCAACATCCTGAGTACCCAGCACCACTACACAGCACATATGCATACATGATTCTATAATTGTTGTATTGAATATCCATGAATTTACTGCACAACAGACCCTGGGAAGTCAATGTACAGTGGTCAACAAAAATTGTTCAACTGTATTAATTAGAAACTATAAACATGATTATAGATTCTTTATTTAGAAGCTTGTTATTTTTCTGCACAGCTCACAGCTCCCTTTAGAATCATTAAAGCATTTGCGGGAGTCATTACAAATGAACAGGGAAAATGTGATCATGACAAAAGGCTGCCAGAAAAACTGAAGTGACAAATGTGGGGACATTTTAGAACTCCCCAATTCCCACTTGAATAAAATAAGATAAACAAAAAGCTTTATTGAGCTTTCACGGTAAGCACCATCTGATCTATTTCTTAAAATCCTCAAAAAAAAGTCTCACTGAATCATTGTAGGTTTGTGCAATCAAGCAAATCAGATGTGTACTATGACCAGTCCTTTCAGAGTGACTATGAAAAGCCTCAATATTTCCAGTGTTCCAGTTACCTTGGTAAGAAATCAGCAGGTACTTGTGAGGGTTATCAGCGAAGGATCTGCCTTCTGCCTTTTCTCCCTATTCTTTCATACACACACACACAGACACACACACCCCAACACACACACAGACACACACACACCCCACAAGCACAGTCTAACAGAATACAAAAGCTCCTTGGAAAATAAGCAGAAAACAAGTTTTGACAAGCTGCCAGAGTATCTTCACTTTTAGCCTAAACAAACAAATACCCAAACCAAACCCAATCAAATCTTTAAATGTGTAGATGGGATCAAAAGGCTTAGAACCTTGTAATTCAGGTGGGTGGTGGATTAAAAGGAACAGATTAGATTCAATTCCTGTAAGCCTACTGCTAGGGGACAGTGGTGTACCTGTCTCTGTGTATCTGCCTTTGTCTTTCAACTAATCTAAATATTCTGTAAGAGGAAAGTGCTCAGAATACCTTGGACAGATTGGAGAAGGGGTACAAAGATGAAACATCCATGTAGGTGTTCCACAAACCAATCTGCTTTTAGTCATTCCATTAATGTTTTGTTTATGATTAAAAAATAAAAGAGTATAAGGAAGTAAGGAAAGTCAAAAGCCAGTCCCAGTGGCTCTAAGCAGGTATGACATACATTGACGTGGTTTGGGGACTAATCTGTACGTTGATTTATGCAATATCATTGTCTTCTCATCTAACAATGGAATACAGAAGAGGAGGGTAAACATAAGAGCAATTCCAAGGAAATGATTTATGCCAAAATGCTAATTCAAAAGTGTACTGAAGCTGGAGACACAAGAGAATACTAAGCATGGATTCTAGGCCATCCTTAAACAAGCCAGAACTGAAGAGCTGTTTTCAGAGATAAATGTATTCTGTGTTCAATGTTTCTTGACCTACTTCTCATAAGGACAATTCTGCCTGAAAACGAGAGTTCATTTTTCACTTTAGCTTGAAATTTTATCTTAAGATAAAACACATTAATTTTCACAAAAATATGCCTTAACAGGCATGTACAAAACAGATTCAAGAAGATTTGGGGTGAAATATTTTGTAAGTTGTACAATGCCTGAATATAAAAATGAAGCACTGAAGGACAGTTAGTCAAAGGCAGTTCAGTCCCAAATGAGGGAATGATTGATGAAGGAGGAGGGCTTCTTCTTATTAGGCAAATGGGAGGAAGGGAACTCATATTTGTTAAGATGGGCTATGTGCATAATGCTGTATTCTGCATTTAATCCTCACAACTGGATGCTGAATTAGATATTTTCTTTCCCTTTCAGAGATGGAAAACCTGAGGCAAAATGGTTTTACTAGTTGCCTGTGACTGCAATGCACATGTGAAGGATTCACTGTGTCAATTCAGGATCACCATCTCTCTAACATGATCCTCTAACACGGTCCTATGATCGGAACTACATACATACCCTCCCACACACAGATTATCTCATGAGACTATACATACAGTTTAAGTATCATCCTTGGTAGGTAAGGTTGGTACTAGATCGTCATTGCCTTAAGGTTATAGAGATACAGAGCTTTTGAATAAAGAAAACTCTTGATACTAATATGAGAGGTACTTTTTTTTTTTTTTTAGTATAAGTAAACCATGACAGGCTTCCTAGGTGGTGCTAGTGGCAAAGAATCCATCTACCAATGCAGGAGACATTCAGTCCCTGGGTTGGGAAGATCCCCTGGAGAAGGAAATGACAACCCACTCCAGTACTCTTGCCTGGAAAATCCCATGGACAGAGGAGCTTGGCAAGCTACAGTCCATGGAGTTGAAAAGAGTTGGACACAACTGAATATCTGAGCACTAGGCCTCAACAACAGATATAAATGAACACTGGTTAAAAGAAGCTTTCACCAGGGACTTCCCTGGTGGTCCAGTGGTAGGCCTCTGTGCTTCCAATGCAGGGGGCACATTTGATCCCTGGTCAGGGAACTAAGATCCCACATGCCAGGGGACACGGAAAAAAAAAACAAAAACCGGAAGTCTTCACCAGACCTCGTCATCTACCCAGCTGAGACGAAGAGGGTGCAGTTGAGAGAGTTACAGGTAAGTGAGTGCAGGAAGTTGCATAGAGAGGGCTCTGAAGTCCTCTGATGCCCCTCCTACACCCTTTCAAATTCATTTGTAGAGAAGAGGAAGATGATAACATTCCCTTTAAGAATGGAAGTCTGTGAGTGGAGAAGGGCACTAGAGCTCTTTTTCAGGATGGCCTGAGCAAAAGGCCAGGGCATGTAGGTGGCCTCATTAAGACCTGAGCATCTCAAAAGGCGTATGATGAGCAGCTAATGTCCAACGGGGCTTGAGAAGATCACAGAAGTTAGGAGGAGCAACCTGGCAGTCCTGCACGGGAGTGGTCACCAGGACAGAGGGTTCCTAAGGCCAGGAATGCACAATGGGCCAGGAATGAAGAATGAAGAAGGGAAGAGAAGGGAAGGGACGTGGATCTTGGTCCACATCACCAGATGCCCCATGAAAAGTCATCCATCCAAAGGACCAAACTGGATGTGATGTCTCTCTGTGTCCTTGACTCAGGACCAGAAGCTGGCTCTGACATAAGACTAAGTAATACCCCTGGAGTACTGCCATCCTAGAAAGGAAAGAGATCCCAAGGAATTCTGAATGTGATGGGTAAACCTGAAAAATCACTGAATGTTATTGAGACTTTCTGAGGAAAACATTAAGAAGACTGCAAAATTAAGATAAAATAGGGCATGAGTAGAAATTTAATTCAGTTATAGAAAAATTCAGTTCAGTTCAGTTCACTTCACTCAGTCGTGTCTGACTCTTTGCGACTCCATGGACTGCAGCACACCAGGCCTCCCTGTACATCACCAACTCCTGGAGTTTACCCAAACTCATGTCCATTGAGTCAGTGATGCCATCCAACCATCTCATTCTCTGTCATCCCCTTCTCCTCTTGCCTTCAATCTTTCCCAGCATCAGGGACTTTTCAAATGAGTCAGTTCTTCACATCAGGTGGCCAAAGTATTAGAGTTTCTGATCCAGCATCAGTCCTTTCAATGACTATTCAGGACTGATTTTCTTTAGGATGGACTGGTTGGATCTCCGTGCAGTCCAAGGGACTCTCAAGAGTCTTCTCCAACACCACAGTTCAAAAGCATCAATTCTTCAGCACTCAGCTTTCTTCACAGTCCAACTCTCACGTCCATCCATACATGACTACTGGAAAAACCATAGCCTTGACTAGACGGACGTTTGTTGGCAAAGTAACGTCTCTGCTTTTTAATATGCTGTCTAGGTTGGTCATAACTTTTCTTCCAAGGAACAAGCATCTTTTAATTTCATGGCTGCAGTCACCATCTGCAGTGATTTTCAAGCCCCCCCCCCCCAAAAAAAAATAAAGTATATCACTGTTTCCACTGTTTCCCCATCTATTTGCCAAGAAGTGATGCAACTGTGTTCTTGCCTAGACAATCCTAGGGACAGGGGAGCCTGGTGGACTGCCGTCTATGAGGTCGCATGGAGTCAGACACGACTGAAGTGACTTAGGAGCAGCAGTAGCAGATGGGACTGGACGCCATGATCTTTGTTTTCTGAATGTTGAGTTTTAAGCCAACTTTTTCACTCTCTTCCTTCACTTTCATCAAGAGGCTCTTTAGTTCTTCTTCGCTTTCTGCCATAAGGGTGGTGTCATCTGCATATTTGAGGTTATTGATATTTCTCCCTGCAATCTTGATTCCAGCATGTGCTTCATCCAGCCCATAAAGCAGTATTTTTGATCCACTTAGATCTGTGTGATGGTGACATTTTTACCCACCACAGACCTATCACTTTATGCAAAGACTTGAGTATCGAAGCTTCACTGTGAGGAATGAGAATGGGCTTCCCCCAATAACTCATGATTTTGACTAATGTCTGAACAAACTTCTATAGTTCAGAACAGGTTTTGAATCTAATAATCACTATTAGTACCATCAGCATTTAGAATTCATAAAAGCAAGGCTTAGGGTGGTTGGGTCCTACCCATTATATTGCTCAGAGTAACATTAAGTGTTTGAGTGGAGATTCAAAAGTTTTCTCCTTATTGTAAATCTTTATGGTCCTTTATTTTGTGTTGCAGTGCATAGCATGCAGGGATCTTAGTTCCCTGACCAGGGATCGAACCCATATCTACTGCCATGGAAGTAAGGTCTTAACCACTGGACGACCATGGAAGTCCCCTCTATAGTCTTAATGACACATGCCCATACACTTCCTGATACCTAATTGGTGCTCAACACATTTTAGATTGGACAAACTAATGAATGAATTCTGGAGTAGGTTACCATTTCCTACTCCAGGGGATCTTCCTGACTCAGGGATCAAACCTGTGTCTCTTGTGTCTCCTGCACTGGCAGGCAGATTCTTTACCACTAGTGCCACTTGGGAAGCCCAATGAATAAATAAAAAGATGTGTTTCTTTAGTGCCCAGTAGAGAATCGAGTAAATAGTAGGTGTCTTTTTTATATCTCACATGGCATTCAGCCAAACTATGGAAAGCAAAAAAGAGGAAGGGTTGTTTCACTATATAGGGTATCTACAAATTGCTAGACAATGAGCTAATTTTTTTCATGCTCTTTTTTAGTTTCGTCCTCATGTTAATTCATATTCCATACGAGATGGTGAGAGAAGGTAAATAGTTTTACAAGGGAATGGTAATTGTGTATATAAATAATTTGAGTACTTCCTGTGTGCCCCTTACTAAATAATTTAAATAGATTAGCATATTTGATTCTCACAACAATCCTATAAAGTGGGTACTTCTACTGACGCCTCTGTAGAGATGGGAACTCAAAGCTTAGAGAGGCTCAGTATTCAAGGTCATGCAGCCACTTGGCAATAGATGGGCACGAATTCAAGCACATGCTCTTCCATATCGAGTATTAAACACTAGCTTGTGCTGACTAGTCATGAATCCTGGATTTGAAGATGGAAGAGTAAACAATGGTCAGAAAATACATACTGTCTGAATGGAATATTACCAATGAACCAAAGAATTTTTTTTTTCTTTTTAGTTTTCCATCACTTTGAGCTGTATTCTATTCCACTTTCACTCTTCTGTCTGTGCCACTTTACACACTGGTGCCTGGCTTCTCTTTGACCCAAATACTTAAAACAGGTCACACGTTTAAATATGGCAACCCCTCCAGCCCTGCAAGTGATGGGGAGTAAAATTTGTTTGTATGACTGGAGATTTTTTAAAAAGTTAACCCACACCCACTTTTATATTTTTAGATTTGACAGTACATTACACATTTTTAAAATGACATTTTATTAGTAAATATCTTTATCTTTTTTAAAAAAGATTGCTTTCTGAAAAGGAAATGAACATGTATATTTTTCGTTATTACTACATTATTTTTAAAAAATCAATTACTTGTAATGATTATGATTCAAATCTTTCAAACACAGTTCTCACATATATCAATCTTTAAAAGAAATCAGAGCAAAACTGCTTTCCTGCACAATGTTCTCAGAATTACCTGCATCTCCCATACTCCCAGCCTTTCCAAGTTATTGGCAATGAATAAAAGTATAAAGGAAATAAAACCTGCAATTCTCTATGGAGTCCATTACAGAAGGAATTTCGGAAAGTTTTATGAAGCAATATGGGGATTGGTTTTGAGCAAACATTCCTAGTTTGTTTAGTATTTTCACAATTTATAATTTATTTCTTCTGTAAATAATTAGTGATAGCTGTTCTGTATCTCTTGGGATCTATAGAACCTAAATAATTAGAAATATTCATATAAATTTATTAATTTAAATCTTCATATGCATATTATACTTTTGACACAAACCACAGAACATTTTAGAAGAGTAATTCAATTTTATACAGGTGTGACTGTATTCTCATATAGATATCATCTATACACACATAGAGATGAATATTTTTTATGCTTATTCATAGTTTTATTCTTTGATGGTTCAGGCAAAGAAAAGTTGCATTTTGGGTCATCAGTTACTTTCCTTTATATTTACATCAGCTCGATAGCACTACAGGCAAAATTAAAGGAAACATTTTGTTTCTAGAGCCTCTACATAGCAGTAACTGTGACACAATCACATGTTTTACAAATGTACAACATTACAGCACAGCAAAACACTGAAAGTTGTTTAGAGAAAGGAAAACTTGGGAAACAAGTGGGACTTGACAAACATCTGCAGGGTGAACCCTTAGTGTACTCTAAGGATGGCAAACAAAATGGGTGGGAGAGAGAGGGGCTGGGTAAAAAGCATCGACAACACAAGAAAGCCAGACACACAACCACGTGATTTATGGGGGCGGTGCTTCTAACCACTGGCAATTCAAATGGTATTTTAACTTGGCTTTTATCCTGCTGTTGCTTGAGGGATGCCTTAACCACCCAGTCTTCCATGACATCTATATGGAGTCCCTGGACTCCATGGGCTAAATTTCAGTCGCGTAGTCCTAGACTTCTCTGTCAGACCAAGGAAGCCTTGAATTGTGTTGCATTGACCTTATTGCCTCAAGCCTGCCAAATTAAACTTCAGAAATGTAGGCGTTGTCTGCTCAGCCTGAACATTAAAAAGATTTCTATCACAATTTTCAAGGATTTGTTTTTGTTGTGACACTTCAAAAACTGATACAGAAACTTTGTTGAAAATGGAACCCCTAAAGTCTCACAACTGTCCTTTTGGAATTTACTTAGGATTGCAGCCACCACCTCCCAACACACACACATTACCCTTTTCATACTTCTCACCTAAAATCTATCTCAGTTTCTCAGAAGACTCTTATTTTCCCCCAGGTATGGAATCGACTATCCCTTAAATGAGGTGGTTGACACTTCCTTAGACTGCAGGTCTAATGGTGGAAATGTTTAGATTTATAAAAGTCAAAAATGGGGGAAAGAGAGGCAATATTAAATTCAACACTCTGGGAAGAACAAAGGAAAAAGATAATCAAAGGGAAATGTAAAGATGAAAGACAGGTTAGTCAGGTTTGAGGTGCCTGTCTGTCTCTTTACTGCTTTCTTTTGCTCTAAATATTAAATGTGTCTAAATTAGGCCACTTTCCTCCAGAGAACAGACAGGAATTGACCACTATGAAATATTGTCAAAGGGAATTTTTAAAAGGCTGCTCACCATCTACAATATTTTTTGAAAACTGAAAAAAGAATTTTAATTGTCAATAGCAATACAGTGCGGCAGGTCACCATGAACTTGGATGCTTCTGTCAAGTTCACATAAGCTGAGCCAATCCTTTCTCACACCCGTTATTTCTTTTACCAAATTTGCTAATTCAATTCAATAGGCTCAGTACTAAAACCAGTCCAATTAAATGATCCTACAATATTTTCAAATATATTTGTCTTTATATCTTCTTTGTACTTTAAAGTAGAAACTAAAATAGACACAAAGTGTGTGTGTGTGTGTGTGTGTGTGTGTGTATACTGGCTTTCCAGAACGAAGCAGGAGGTATCACACTTCCTGATTTCAATCCATACTATAAAGCTCCAGTGCTCAAAACAGTACAGTGCTGGCATAAAAACAGACAAATAAGCCAGGGGAATAGAGTTGAGAGCCCAGAAATAAACCTAAGCATATACACTCAACTAATATTTGACAAAGGAGCCAAGGATATTCAATGGAAAAAAAGATAATCTCTTCTTCTAGGGTAATTATAAATTCACATATAAAAGAATGAAACTGGATTCATATCTTATACCACTCACAAAAAATATTCCAAACGGATTAAAAATTTAAATGTAAGACATGAAACCCTGAAACTCCTAGGGGGGAAAAAACATAGAAATAAAGCTCCTTGACATTTAAAACACAAGCAACAAAATGAAGAAATAAACAATTGGGACTGTATCAAACTAATAAGCTTCTTTACAGCAACAAAGTGAAAAGATAACCTAAAGAACGGGAAAAATATTAGGAAACCATGTATCTGATAAGGGGTTAATACCCAGGATATATAAATAACTCATGTAACTCAATAGCAAAAAAACAAATAATCCAATTTAAAAATTGAGGCAATCGACCTCAATAGGTATTTTTCCAGGGAAAATGCACAAAAGGTCAACAGGTACATGAAAGGATGCTTATTGTGACTAATCATCAGGGAAATGCAAATTAAAACCACAATGGGATATCACCTCATATCTGCTAGAAGGACCATCATGAAAAAGATAAGAGATAACAAATGCTGGGAGAAATATGCAGGAAAAGGAACCCTTCTGCACTATTGTTGGGACTTTAAATTGATACAGCCACTATGGTAAACAGTATGGAAGAGCCTCAGACAATTAAAAATAGAACTATCATGGGATCGAGCAATTCTACTTTGGGGAATATATACAGAGGAACCACAAACACTAAGTCAAAAGAGGTATCTGCACCCCTCATTCCCCATGTTCATAGCAAGATTATTTAGAACAGCCAAAGCATGGAGACAATCTAAATGACCATTGATGGGAATGGGTATATTATTCAGCCATTAAAAAATGAGGAAATTCTACTGTTTGTGACAACATAGATGGACCTTGAAGGCATTATGCTAAGTGAAGTAAATAAGAAAGTTAGACACATACAGTTTGCTCTCACTTACATGTGGAATCTAAACACACACACACACACACACACACACACACACACACAAACCAAATTCACTGAAAAAGAGGTCAGACACTGGTGACCAGAAGTGAGAAGTAGGGGAAGGGGGACAAGAAAGAAAATGGTCAAAAGATACAAACTTGCAGTTATCAGATAAATTGTACTAGGGGTGGCTCAGATGCTAAACAGTCTGCCTGCAAAGCAGATTTGGGTTCCATCTCTGGGTCAGGAAGATCCCCTGGAGAACGGAATGGCTACCCAACTCCAGTATTCTTGCCTGGGAAATCCCATGGACAGAGGAGCCTGGCAGGCTAGAGTCCATGGGGTTGCAAACAGCTGGACATGCCTGAGCAACTAACACTTTCACTTTCAGGGATATAATATACAACATAATGACTATAGTTAACATTGCTATATGATATATAGGAAAGTAGTTAAGAGAATAAGTCCTAAGAGTTCTCATTGCAAGGAGTTTTTTTTTTTTTTTCTTTTACTTTTCTTCTTTCTTTTCTTATTAATATTGTATTTATATGAAAACATAAATGTTAGATGAACTTATTGTGGTAATCATTTCATGATATATGAAAACCAAATCATCATGCTACATACCTTTAACTTATACAGTGATACATGTTAATAACTTTTCAATAAAACTGAAAAAATATCAACTTTATATATCAGATATCAAGCTCAAGAAATCAGAACTGCATTGTGCCAAAATTTGACTGGCAAAAGACATCAATGGAACAGAATACTAATACCCCAAGGAAGTTCAGATGTCTAACATTTTTAATAAATTGAAGGTGACATTTTTTAAGTGGCTTTCTCCATTAATAGAGACTTTCACTTTCTTACACAAATTGGTTTAGATTTTTTTTAGCACTGATACCATTTCTAAGCTTAAAGCTATAGAGGAGAATGAGCATTCATTCTATGAAATGTCTGCTATATTTGCACAATAACCCTTTAATGATTTGAGGCCAACTTCTGGTCAGAAGCTTGAGTAGATATCTGTTAATAACAACTAATCTTTTCAACTGACATAATAATAAACTCTGTATGCTACCTTGCTTTTGCAGAATGTTTAAACAACACGTGCTCATGCTTAATCACTCAGTCATGTCTGAGTCTGCAACCCCATGGATGACAGCCTGCCAGGCTTCTCTGTCCATGGAATTTTCTGGACAAGAATAGTAGAGTGGGTTGTCATCTTGTACTCCAGGGTATCTTCCCGACCCAGGGATTGAAACCACACCTCTTGTGTCTCCTGCATTGGCAGGCAGATTATTTACCTTGAGCCACCAGGGAAGCCTAGACAACATACACAAGCTACTAATTCAGGAAATTAAAAAGTTCTTATGTGCCCTTGGAGGTAAGAATAGTGGTTAAGTATGGAGTAGGGGTGGGGTCAAGCTGGGGCACCATCTCTACTAAATATCTAACCAAAAAAATCAAAGAGAAAATAGGCTGAAAAAAATGCACACATAATAAATGACATTATCAAATATTCTGTGCACTTGATTTTGCTTCATCACTACTTCATTTTGAGCCATCCAGGTCAACGACTGTCAACTAATCAATCTCTATCCTCTTTGAGCAGAGATCAAGGGCAACAGCAGTGCCTTAATGACTTCAATCTCTAGCCTTCAAAGGGATAGATTATAGGATCTGGAAGCAAATCAGTCTTTCACAGAGCAATTCAGCCCACAGCCCATGATAAAGCTTGATTAGAATGGAAAACTGTTAGGCCAGCAAAAACAAGTCATAATTATGAAGGAGGAGGAAATATAAGACTGATGAATTTTAGTGTTCAGAACAGGATAAAATTAATATATTTTTACTAGTTCTTGTGAAGCTATCCATGTATTCATTTATAAGTCTAAAAGGGGCAAGAAGAAAATCATAACATTCTTCAGCCTTTTTTTTCTCATAAGCAAAGTTGAGATAGATACAGATGTCAAATCTGACCATTCTACGCTCCCCTCAGGGCCACTTTTAAATACAAACAAATCCAAAAGCTAAGAGCTAAAAACCTGTTTGAATACTGAAGTCTTCACAGTCCTAAGGCTTCTAGAAATCCATTTATGCCTTTAATGTAAGGCAGCCTTTAATTGTTTTCTAATGTTATTATTTGCATCTGGCTCCTTTTTAAAACTATAGCACATGCCCCCCCCAACCCCAGGTCCCCCCCATCCCCCCCGCCCCCCCTGCCCCACCACTGTTGTTGAAGTGGCATGTAGGATCTGGGTTCCCTAAACCTTACTCCCCGTAGTGGAAGTGCAGAGTCTTAACTACTGGATGTCCAAGGAAATTCCCAGAACATGCTCCTTTTATGCAGACACTAGATTCTTCACCATCTCAACTGACTTATTTAGAACACAACTGAATGTTAGTTTCACTTAATGACTAATTATTTAGATATACTCTGTATGAGGGATTCCCAAGTGGCTCAGTGGTAAAAAATCTGCTTGCCAATGCAGGAAACCTGGGTTGGATCCCTGGGTCAGAAAGGTACCCTGGGGAAGGGAATAGCAACCTACTCCACTATTATTGCCTGGAGAATCCATGGACAGAGGAGCCTTGCAGGCTACAGTTCATGTGGTCACAAAGAGTCATACACAACTTAGCAACTAAACAACAACTCTATATGGATAATAAATGTTTTCTATTTTAAATATTATTCTACCGATGTGATTCTACTCAGAGAAGTCAGTACATCTTTTCTACAATTATAGGACTTTTCTGAAATGTTTGGAAATCTAGAATTTCATCTTAATTCTAATGCAATAAATTAAGGAGAAATAAATCTGAAGTCAAAATAGAAATTGTCTTAGCAGCACTTCAAATACAGAAATTTTAGTTTAAAATAATAGTCCCCCAAGTTACAAGTAAACCAATGTTTCCAAACTTAAAATGTAAGGTTTGGTTACAACAAAATAGGTTACTTCATGGACAGAGGAGCCTGGTGGGCTACAGTCCATGGGTTCGCAGAGAGTCAGATATGACTGAGTGACTAACACACAAGGGTGCCTGCGATAGAGGCACTAATCCTAAGCACTTAGCCCACATTTCGCAGAACCTACAGCATATGAAAGGGTATTGCTAATAATTCAAAGTGAGGTATTACCCATAGTTTTCTAACAAACATATTATTTGACCATGGAGGGTTTTTTTTTTTTCTTTCTAGAAGCAGTTTTTCTGAGGGGGAGAGGGGTGGGGCACCTCACAAGGCATGTGGGACTAGGGATTAAACCTGTACCTTCTGGGCTTTCCTAGTGGTTCAGACAGTAAAGAATCTGCCTACAATGTGGGAGACCTTGGTTCAATCCCTGGGTCGGGAAGATCCTCTGGCAAAGGAAATGGCAACCCACTCCAGTATTCTTGCCTGGAGAATCCCATGGACAGAGGAGCCTGGTGGGCTACAGTCCATGGGTTCACAGAGAGTCAGATATGACTGAGTGAGTAACACACAAGGGTTCCTGCAATAGAGGTGCTAACCCTAACCACTAATCCCACTAGGAAGAGGGCCTCTTCCTAGAAATAACTGTTAATGCTAGACTGTTTTTTACATGGCTTAAAACACACTGAAGTAAATTTACTCTTCTCTTACAAACATATCCTGAGAACGTGGAGGTAGCTAATTAATGGTGAAACAAGCTGAGAATTAAAGCCGGTTCAAAGGAGAATTCAAGAGTCAGAACATACATAATCATGAAAACAATGCATACTGGAAGAAGACTGCTAGATTAGATACAAAACCAGTTAATATTTTAAAGGGCAATATTATCATATCCTCAATGATGTTTTTCTACTAGAAAAACAATTTTTTGTCTCTTTACTGAATAAATCTATAAGTTCACATAATGCTTCACAGAACCCGAGCACTAATCAATAGCAAATACTAAGTTAAACAAAGATGCATTCTCATAGAAAATCAAGTAATCTTTGAGCAGACCTTTTAGACAATGCTTCAGGGTGACGTTAAAAGGGCATTGGGTTATCCTTTTGCCTTATTTCCAAGTTTTAGATTTTAATAAGCTTGAATGTATCATAGTTTCTCATGTAATCAATTAATAAATATTCATTAAGTACTTACTTATTGTGAGACATTATGCTAAGGGCTGGGGAGGTGACTGAACAAGATAGATACTCCTCCTTCTAGAAGCTTACTGATTAATGAGTGATAACACATAAACAGGAAATTGATGTGTGTTAAAATACAGTGACCATGGGCCCATGAGATGATGCAGGAAAGATATGCCATTTATCACATCCATCTTGGGAATTTTTGAAGAAGTGACATCACCTAAAGGATAGAGTCGATGAGTATAAAGTAGGAGTGGAAGAGTCAGAGAGAAGTAGGGTACAGGAGTCACCAGAAGGCCATTTTAGGAACAGAATAAGAGAAGCTAGAAACAGTAATTTGTGCAGCATGCTTGGGATGGACAATGGATGACTGAGGGATGGATGGATGTGCTAGGTGCTGTGGGAAGGGGTAGATGCAAAGAGATGGAACAGCAGTCAATCCTTGGAAAGCTTGGTAGAACATTTTATACAACTCAGATTTCATCCTTGGGGCAATGCAAATTTAAGAATTTAGGCAGGGTAAGTAGCATGAACTGATTTCAATTTTAGGAAAATCCTTTTTGATAGCAGGTTAGAGTGGATTTGAGGAATTTGTGGAGAGAATTAGCAAATAAAGAGACAAAGAATCAGGAGTCTATTGCGATAATTCAGGCGAAGGTGGTAGTATGCATGGAGAGAGTAATCAAATTCAATTAGCCGATACATTGAACTTACAAAATTTTTTGATAGTGGTTCATTTTGAATGTTTTTATAAATTGACTTATAAATATACATATATAAAATATACAATCAACTTACATACACAAATTATGTATGATATATATGATATTAAACACATGCATGATTATTAAATGTATATTAAATATATGCACATATGCACATATGTGCATATATTTAATATACATTATATATGGCTCAGGTGTTAAAGAATGCACCTGCAATGCAGAAGACCCAGGTTTGATCCCTGGGTCAGGAAGATCCCCTGGAGAAGGGAATGGCTACCCACTCCAGTATTCTTGCCAGGAGAATTCCATGAACAAAGGAGCCTGGTGGGTTATAGTTCATGGGGTTGCAAAGAGGAAGACACGACTGAGCAGCTAACATACACAGACACACAAAATGTAAAAATTCTTAGTCTTTGAGGAAAAATGCTCGTCTAACAATAAAAAAAAAAAACCCTCACTCTGTCATGTCTACTGATTGCAATGGACTCTACCCCTATGGTTGTTTTGCAAACCACTTCAACAACAATTATCAGTTAAAGGAAGTTCCTAAGTTAAACATATGGGCAATTTATTCCTGAACTTTCAACCCTCAGTACCAGAAACATGAAGTATGATGAAGAAAAATATTAGATTAAGTCAACTAGTTATCAAATTAATCTTGAGGAAATCATAGTCAATATTTAGTGGGTAAATGATATAATCATATAATCAGATAATGCATTTTACTTTTTTATTTTTTACCAGATTAAAAAAAATATTTATTTGTGCTGAATTTTCTCAATACTATTTATATGACTCTCTACTCTCTGGTTGTTATCACTGTCTCATAACATAGAAAGTATCCTAGCTGTAGTATGGAAAACTGACTCATAAAGACAGGAAAAATTGAGAATCAGTTTTAGGGCAATGGCAATAAGGTGAGCGGAAACTGCGGCTGCTTAAACTAAGGCAGGTGGCCCAACTCTGTCATGGAGCTGATGGGTGTGTCATTTAGCTTGCTAATGTATTATAATGAGCATTATACTAAGGATCATAGTCTACTGGAAGTTGAATCTTCTACCATCTTGTATCCAGTTATTTCTAACCAGTCTTTGTCATGTCCTATGACCATGTCATTCTTTTAAAGGTTCTGCCTTGCCTCTTTCCCTCCTGTTTAATTATCAGAGCAATGATGCAGAAGGAAGATTCAAGGATGACACTGAAAAACTTGAGAAACTGGATGCATGGTGCTGCCTTTCCATGAGCAAGAAATGGTGGAAGGAGCATTATTTGGATGGCATTTGTTGAGTTCGAGCATTGAAGTAAGTATGTGAAATAAGTGGGTATAATAGATAGGTGGGGAGATATAAATTTACAGCTCAACAGAAAGATTTTAGTGGGAGATAGAGTTAGGTGTCATCATTAAGAGCTATTATGCTATAAAGTTTGGATGAGATTTAAAAAAAAAAGGATGTTGATTGGAAGTTAAGGTTCAAACTGAACATGAAAAGAAATTTACAAAATGAGAGTAGCACTCCAAGAAAATGATGAAGGTAATGGAGACACATAGGAGGAGAAGAGTAGAATATCCCAGAGCCAAGGGAGAAGAGTTTCCAATAGGAAGGACTGATCATCTATTAATGCTGCAGAATTGAAGGTTGTGGCAAAAGCCAGATTACCTGAGGTTGAGACAGCTATGCGAGGTGGGGAAGTAGATACAGTGAATATAGAATCTTCAGAGAAGTTTAGCTTAAAGAGTGGAAAAATAACAAGTGTGATAATAGATAAGAGTCTTATTTGTTACTACAGGAAACACTATTCTTCAACAAATAAATTAACCTAACCTAACCCAACCCAAATGGCTAAATTCGAGGGGAAAAAAAAAATTCAAGTGTTCCTTCAATCAGGTATTTGCATTTTAAGCCTTTTTTTTTTTTTCTTTTGGCCAACCATTGGGGTATTTTCTTCTTCAAAAGGAATGCTTTAGCAATTGGAATTCTATTTGGGGACTTGCAGGTTGGGTATTACAAATATTCATTCAAACTAATGAATTTTTACTCTGGAGGAGTGGCTAAAAACTACAGGGTTTATAGTCTGACAAATCTGTTCTTTTCCCATCTCTTCTGCATACCACCTATGTGACTGTGAACAAAACACTGAGCCTCTTACAGTCTCAGTTCCTTCGTTTGTAAATCAGGGCATTAACAATGCTTCTTTCATGGAATCATTGAGAAGAATAAGATGTGATGAATGTATTGCTCACTATAATGTCTCTCAACCTTTAGAAAACATCAAAATGACATGGACAGCTCCTTACAGTACCAATCCAAAGGTTCAAATGGAGACGAGGCAAGTCTTAAAGGGTAGAGTTGGGAAGGAATACCCAGAGAGGTTCCCAGAGGCCATCAGATACAATGTGAACATATGGGAGACACATGCTCAGATATTACAGTCATCATTACATCAGATGTAATGGGAGTATATTAGATTCTCTACCTCTTGGATGGAGAATGAGATATTAAAGGCACTGAACTAGTTTGGTTAGCAACCCTAAATTCTCTCAGTTTTTAGTAAAGACTAGTTATACTAATAGATTTGAAGACTATTGAGTAGGCATATGGTCAGAGAAGAGGCATTATTAGACGAATACCAGCAGGGAAGACCTTGATACCAGAGATGGAGTCCCCAGTGGGGAGAGCCTCACACAGCTCTCTACAATCTCACTATGGTGGGTGAGGCCTTAGAAACTGAGCTAGGGATACGTTTTCTTGGCAGTAGCCTTGAGAAGGCCTAATTCCACCCCCCCGCCCCCAAGGAATGATGGTATTCACACATTCTTAGACAGGGCTAGCCCCAACGAAAGTGAAGTGGAGGGTGGAGGTGTTTGTTTTACCACTTCCCACTCCCACATCCACACCTTTGCCAAACATTTTGTGGCTCCCTCTCTCTTTGGCTTTATATCAGGTTGGCACTCGTTTTGGTGTTTCCAGCCCCTCTTTCAATAAACCTGAATAAACTTTTTGGCCAACCCAATATTTAGTGCCTCCTCTTCTCCTAGTGGTCCTTCCAGACCCTACCAAAAGGACGAGAGGAAAAGAGGCATTTTGAATTCCTGAATGAGACTATAAATGTTACTATTTATAACCATCTCTTGGACTGAATGATATTAATAAAGTCATCTCATTCCTTTGAAACTGGCAAGGAAAAAACAAACAGCCACTCCAGAGATTCATGATTCAGTTGTTTGTGGAAAAGCCAAAATTTACATTTCTGTAGATTTTACATTTCTAATAAGAATTTACATTTCTAACAAGTTTTCAGGTGATGTTTCTGGTCTGAATCATATGAGACCCACAGCTTTAGCACATTGACAATGACATAATAAAAAACTCAATAAAAGTATTAGGTTTTCTTTGATGGGAAGAGCCTCAGGCTGCTCATAGCAAATGGTCCCCTAGATGCCTCAGGACAGAAAATCCTGCACTCCTCTCATCAAAGTCAGCTGCATTCCTCCCTTGACACCCCTTCTTCCTTTCTTCTCCCAGTACAACATTCCCAGTCCTCTGCTTCCCTGCTGGATGACTTGTCCTCTGCTCTTTTCTTTCATCCATTGATTCATTCATTCATTTGCCTCTTAGACTCTGCTATATTATTCACGTATACAACTTTTTGTTGGTGTTGTTCCCTAGCATATATGCGTTGATTTTAATTAGTACTTAAGGAGATTTTATACCAAAATATCTCTTTTACAGCATCCTGTAATGGACCTCTTTATCATTTCTAGATCCCATTATGAAGTTTCTGACAATGAATGCTTCTGAACCATGCCCTCTATTGTTGTGGGTTATTACTGTACTGACAAGATCTCTTCTTTCTTTGTCTCTGTTAATATAAAGCAAGCTCATAGCCCCTGTGGCTCAAAAAGCATTCGCTGAAAGCTGAGAGCAACAACAATTAATAGCATATGTATAAGCACATATTGATCAAATTAGAGAATTTTTTCTACAGCTCAGTACAATTTCTCACAACAGCATTCTGAGAAATACTATATATTTATAAGTCTCAAGAGACTTTATACAGATGCCAGATAATATTGTTTAGAAATTTCTTAATATTGCAAAATTCAAAACTATGTTATTAAAACACATAAAATGGTTCACACCCCCCCCCCCGTTTTTTCCTTTAGTGCTGACCAGTCTTTTTTAGAAAAGATATTGTCAAAGCCTCATCCACAGAAAGGTGGTGGAAATTAGGTTACATATCTATGTATCAGGTACTGATTCAAAGTCTGGATCTGTTTTAAAGCTTGAGTCAAATACCAACTACTATCATCATCATTATTATTATTTAGTATTATTTTGCAGGGGTTTATTATTATTATTTTGCAGGTAGGCAAAGGGAGGGATAGAAAAACAAATTGTCTTTTCTATCACTAGAGGCCTTTTAGCAGAGGTTTAATGTGTACTTTGTAGGAATATTCCATGGAGTTTCAATGCATGCTTAGAAAACTAGGTGAAATAAAAATTGTACACATTTCTATAATAAAGGAAGAAGGGAAAAGAGCCCTGAACTGGCAGCACTCCCTAAGGCTTCCTCAAGCTCCTCCCCAGTTAATTCTATGTTCTCATTGCTCCCCTCACCCTGATGAAGCCTCTCTTCTAATCACTACCGTTATAGATACGTTGTTCAGTTATTCAACTTCATATAAACTAAGTGTGTGTATTAGTCACTCAGACACGTCCAATTCTTTGCCAGGTTCCTCTGTCCATGGAATTCTCTAGGCAAGAATACTGGAGTGGGTTGCCATTCCCTTCTCCAAGGGATCTTCCTGACCCAGGGATCAAACCTGAGTCTCCTGCATTGCAAGCAAATTCTTTACCGTCTGAGCCACCAGGGAAGCCTTCATATAAACGAAATCATACCATAAATATTCTTTATTTTCTACAACATTATGTTTATGAAATTCATTCAAGTTCTGGCAAGTAGTAGTTCTTTATTCCACTTACGATAACAGTACATTTTATTTATCTATTTTAATTATGAGAGACTTTTAAGCTGTGTCAGGTTTTGCTATTAGGCAAAATGCTGCTGTTAACAACCTTATATATGTTAGTCTGGTGGACCTAGGCACTGATTTATCTTGGATGAATACATGGAAGAGGGATGGCCAGATCAAAGAAAGGCATACATTTAGCTTTGGTAGATATTACCAAACATATTAATTTACACTTGAACCAGCGTATGTGGATGTTACTATGAACCACTCATTCTTCCTAAAGTGTGGTATTGTTGTCTTATTATATTTTATCCATTCTGATGGGTTGTTTTTTTCTGGGTCTTAAATATTTATAAAAACTGCAAACAGTGGGCTTCCCCGGTGGTCCAGTGGTTAAGACTGGGTTTCCACTGCAGGGAGCACAGGTTCTAGCTCTGGTTGGGGAACAAAGATACCTGCATGCTGGAAAATACATTTAAAAAATAATAAAAAATTTAAAAAATAAAAACACTTAGATGGGAACACTTAAAAAGGCACAAAATAAACAAAACAAAAACATGAAATCTGAAATACATTTTCTTAACCTTCAGTATTGTGCTATCTGAGGTGGAAGGATATAATTTGTGAAACATGGGTTTTTGATTAACAATAACAGCTTACAATGAAAATACAAAGGCAGCATAATAGCTAATAATTTAAGTTTTCAAACGGGGTTTTATTTAGTTGCTGTTTTGTTGTTTTGGGGTAATGGGTTTAGAGTAGTATTTCATTTTTTCTTTTTTAATTTCCTAAATTAGTAATTAAGTTAGGTGCTTATTCATATGCTTTTTGGCCATTTGAACACTTTCTCTCATGAAGTATCTGTTCCTATATTCTGTCCATTTAAAAACAATGGTTTATCTGTCTTTTTTATTGATAAGGATACACATTCTTTCAAAGGTAAGTACTGTGAATATTTTTCTTCCAGTCTGTTTCTTTTTCAATGTTATTTGGTGTATTTTAATGGGCAGAATTCTAAATTTTAAAGAAGTTGAATTTATCAGTGTTTTATTTTGTACTTAATGCTTGCTGGATCTTATTCATGAAATCTGCTTTGCCTAGATTTTGCCCATGGATGATTCTACTTATGCCTGGAAACGGCCCACCAGATCTAACCATTTAGACACCAGTGGTCACAGCCCTGTCCTAGTTGACTACATTTGCTTAATCACCCTAGGCAGATACTACCGATCACACATAATTCTTTTATTCTGTGGTCAGAGACTCTCATATTATTGAGACTGCAAACTTTCTCTAATAAAATAATCATAACATTCACATGTATACACATCTATATATAGATACGTAAATATAATTTGACAAAATCAGTTCTTTGGTGATGTAATTTTAGGAAAAAGTATGTTAAACCGAGTAAAATAGGATTTTTTTTTTTTTTTTACTACAGAAATTTTTAAGGCTTGAGTCTTGACTTTCCAAAGAAGGAAACAAAATTGTCATATTCTAACAAATGTTTTCCATTCAGCATCTTAAGGGATCAATGTTCTTTAAAATACACTTTTGGAAATTCTGGCCTAGTCTCATCCATTATATGCTCCACGTTTAAGATGATGTTGGTTCTAAATACTTAAACTTGCTATCAAGGCAGAAATTTAAAAACAGATTTGCTCTTTTATGTTACTCTTTTAAATTCAAGACAAAATTAGAAAAATAAAACCTGTTACATTGAAAGCTATTTTGCTTGGAATACTTACAAAGATATATAAGCACTCATTCAAAACTGCATGGCATTAGGTTTGAAAGTGGATGGGTCTTTTTGTTTTTTCTACACAGATCATAGTATGTAGATTATAAGTTGGTATAAAATGAACCTTTTAACATTCCAAGTGATGAGCTTTGGGAAAGGCTGCCTCAGTGCATTGATTCACAAGTAACCTGTGGTATGCTTCGAGATTAACAAAAGATGGCAGAGATACTGCAGGTATATTCAGCTGACCAACCTATGTTGAGTAATTGATGTTTTTATATTCTCACAGGTGCCTTCTTTAATCTAGGTGGTGTTTTTGCAATGGCGAGGAGAGAAAGTACCAAGATTCAGTGACCACAGAAGTTGCCCCAGGATGCAGTTTTACACCTGCCCACTACAAGTCCAAGATGGCAGGCACCAGTTTCTTCCCAGGAATCTTTCCAAGGTTAGATGGTAGATGTAAATCTACTCCTGTGTTACTTCCAGAAGTTTTTATGAAAACCCTTGAAATGGGGATACGTTTGTTTGTGGCTAAGGGTCAACTGAATCTCAGGCAAAATTTCAGTTATCGCTCTAAAGTTGTAGACTCTTTAGAGTCCCAGGTATTTTTTACTTAAAAATCTTTTTTTTTTTTTAACCCTGACATCTTTCTTGTTTTTTTTCGGTTGTGCCACAGCTTAGTTCCCCAATCAGGGACAGAACCCATACCCTAGACAGTGAAAGCATGGAGTCCTAACCAATAGACTGCTATGGAATTCCTCTGACATCTTAATGTTAATTAAGTACTAACATATAATAGTATTAATTATTAATATTAGCATATACTTATATAGTTTTAAATATAATTTTATATTTAAATAATAATTTTATATTATTAATATATAACAAAAATGATTTACTATACTTGAATGTGTCACTTCTCCATATAAAGATCCAGCTTTAGATACTAATGATACACATGGATCTCTAAACACTTAGAGAAGACAATATATATTATTAAGGGATTGATTATTGGCCGTATAGGAGGACAGTAACAAAATACGCATTTTCAGTATTAACTAAAGACTTCTTCTCAACAGAAGTAGATTATAATCCAGGAGTGGAAAAACCCTTCCTTTTAATAAGAGCAAATAAAAATGCAGGGGCTCTTGTTTTGGTAGTCTGTTTTTCCTAATCATCTTTGGTCATAAGGTTCAAATGGCAGAATGGAAGAAATTGACCTGAGACTGAGTGCTCTCTGAATTCTGGATCTACTGTTTTTGAATGTTTATATTTATTTAGGATTACCTTGTACATTCAACTCTCATCCATGCATATGTATACAGTAATTGTATAAATGCACACTTTTTGTTTCTTATTAGAATCCACAGAGTCTATTCTACAATTTTCATAAAAGTAACAACTTCTCTACCCATTTTACATTAGACTTTACAATACTAAATACAAAGTTTTAATGTGCCAATATACTTACAATCCGGAGAAGGCCATGGCACCCCACTCCAGTACTCTTGCCTGGAAAATCCCATGGACAGAGGAGCCTGGTAGGCTGCAGTCCATGGGGTCGTGAAGAGTCGGACACGACTGAGTGACTTCACTTTCACTTTTCACTTTCATGCATTGGAGAAGGAAATGGCAACCCGCTCCAGTGTTCTTGCCTGGATAATCCCAGGGATGGGGGAGCCTGGTGGGCTGCCATCTATGGGGTCGCAAAGAGTCGGACATGACTGAAGCGACTTAGTAGCAGCATACTTACAATCATCAATAAACATATGGTGTGTGTGTGTGTGTGTGTGTGTGTGTGTGTTCATTCACTTAGTTGTGTCTGACTCTTTGCAACCCCATGGATCATAGCCTACCAGGCTCCTCTGTCCATGAGATTTTCCCAGCAAGAACAATGGAGTGGGTTGCCATGCCCTCCTCCAGGGGATCTTCCCAACCCAGGGATCAAACCCAGGTGTCCTGCACATCTCTCACTTAGCCAATGGGAACCCCAAACACATGACATATATTCATTAAAGAGCAGATTGGAAGTCACAGAATCATTCTACCATTTGTGTCATACAGACTTCAGTTCTGGAACTGTTCTTTGAAACTAAGTTTACGTATGAACATAAGGGAGCACTGCACATCAAGTTCTTCTAACCTTATATCTAGGTTCCTACTTAATAGTATATTTAAGTCTTTTCACTTATTGCTAAGTATAGAGTATGTACATTGTAAAAATATGATTAACACTGGCCTTCAAATAATTTAAGTTTTCAATAATTATTAGTATCAATATTTTATTTGGGGGAAATGAATCAAATTACAATAAAGTTAACAATACAGAAATAAAGTCTAGTTTTCTTACTAGAGAGTCCTTCCAACTTCTTTGTCTATGATATTCCCAGCAAATCACTGACATTTGAAAAAAAAATCTTATAAAAGGAAGTGGAATATGACTAAGCACCCAATGTGACTATGGCAATAAACCATGTATACATTACAGGATTATTTTCAACAGGACCTGAAGCAAGCCTAAAGAGGTAAGTGAAAAATTTTTATTAAACTTCTGAAAATGGTAACTGGAGGTGGGGAGGGCAGAAATCAAGATAACTGATATTTATAACTCTTCCTAGAAAGGAGGCCAGGATTAGTTTGTGAAGAATCTAACATTAGCAGAGTGGGTTTCAGGGAAGGAGCACACTGAGGAGTCTCAGGTCTTTGCCCAAACTGATATGAAGAATGTATTTCCATAGAATAAATCATAAGCATTACCAAGATCATTCTTATAAACTGCTGATAGTTATAATACATCCCCAGACCCCTCAGAGCCAATTCTTTGCCCCTAATACACATTAGAATCATCTGAAGGGTTTCAAAATCTCATATACAGCCAGGTTCTACTCCAGAACAACTGAATCAGAATTTGCATGCTGAGTCTCAGGCATATAGATGAAAATTAAAGTCCTAGATGACTTGATATAATGTGCGTGCAAACACACACACACTCCTTTTACTGCATGCATAAGCATGCATTTGTGAACTATCACTTGTTCTTTCTATGTTTCTAAACCCATATAGAAAGACAGATTCTACATTTTCTATTTCTTTTATGCATACATTTTAATTGAAGAATATCACCATGATAGAGTGTGAGAGTAGGTAAGCAATTCTTTTCTTCACAGGGAGTATTGAGAAGATGTGGAATTAATTCACATATATATCTCAAATCCTTCCTGACAGGATGCATTTAATAAGAGTTTATTAGGGAAAAATCCTCCCAATTTTGGCAAAGCATAGTGGTGATTTCCTGATGCAATAATAATCCATTCATTATTCATATAACATTATCTGTATAATGATTGTTTTATATCTTTTATTCACAGAATGGACTATTTGCTAATAACTTACAAACTAAGGGCACTCACCCTGTAGCAAAGTCACCCCTCTAATGGTAAAAAGAAATACATTTTCATTTATCATCACAACTTTTCAAGAGGGGAAAAAAATACATGAAGACTGAACACAATGAAATGTTTTCCTTGTCATTCCTCTCATTTTTTTATCTAAAAAAGTATTTAAATGTACATAGTGATACAACTGACTCTCTTAATCAAACTTTGTTAAACTATAGATTGTCAACTGCTGAGTCAAATCATAGCCCATATATATATATATATATATATGACTGAAATACATATGTAAATAGGTGTAAACAGAATTGTACTAAACAATGGTCATTGTTTAGTTTATTTATTTCAAGTACATTGACTTGCCAACCACTATGCTAAACAGTAAGAATTGTAAGTCCAAGTAAAGTTCTCTATTCCCCTGGAGCTCACAGCTTGTTGGAAAATACAGGTTCTATTATAGACTAAACATTTGTGTGCTGTCCAATCTATGTTGAAGTTCCAGCCCTCAATATGATGTATTAGGAGGTGGGGCCTTTGAGGGGTCATTAGGTTTAGATGAGGTCATGAGGGTGGGGCCCCAATAATGGGTTTGCTGCTAAGTTGCTTCAGTCATGCCCAACTCAACTCTATGTGATGCTATAGACTGGCCCACCAGGCTCCTCAGTCCATAGGATTCTCCAGGCAAGAGTACTGGATTGGGTTGCCATTTCCTTCTCCGGGGGATCTTCCTAACCCAGTGATTGAACTCTGGTCTCCTGCATTGCAGGCAGATTTTTTACCACTGAGCCACCAAGGAGGCCCACAATAATCCCATTAGTGTCTTATAAAAAGTAGAGATAACAAAGCACTGGCTCTTTCTCACTCTCTTGCTCTCTCTCTCTGTGCCATGTGGAGACACACAGAGAAGGCAGCCATCTGCAAGACAGGAAGAGAATTCTCTCCAGAAGCCAATCTGCCAGCACCTTGATCTTGGAATTCCTAGCCTCGAGGACTGTGAGAAACATATACCTACTGTTTAAGCCACCTGCTCTATGGTATTTTGTTACGGCAGCCCAAGCTAAGATAGACTTTTAAACAAAGAATTGCATTACAGTGGGGAAAGTGCTAAAATGCAGTAGAGGCAGTAAAGATAATTACTCTTGCTGGAATAGACTTGGTGGTCAAAGAAAGTTTGGCAGAAGAGGTTACAGGGTAAGTTGGAGTTCACCTATACTTGACAGCCTCCACTAACAGTTTGAATCAGTATATAATTATTACTTCCTATATATACTACTTGAAAAAAATATATTACTGCCAATCACAACAGAGCATAATCTTATACAAATTTCAAATTTACTTAGAAGTGATGCTTTATGGTCAAACATGGTTAAACATGATCATCAATATTTTTTCTTCTAGTACACAGAATATTCAAATGTTGATATAGAATGAAAACATAATTATCTCATAGAATGATAATTTTTTATTGGTATAGATTTTCACTTTCAAACATGGGTTTATTTTAACAAGATAGGAAAAACTAACAAGTTGATTCATTAAAGCAAAATTAAGTGTAATTTATGGCAATTGATGTATATTTATTAATATATGAAGCATTTGAGTAGCTAGAAAGCATTTTTTGCATCATTTAGGACATTAGGAAGAAAATATAAAATGTATGTGCTGCCCACTGGCAACAGAAATTTTGAGCTACACTCACAATTGCCTTTTCATGGCATAAAGAAAACCAGTTATATGCTTGAGATCCTGTGCCAGCACGTTTATGACAAATGCTAGAAGCCCATTTTTTTATACTGTTATTTTTTGGCAAGCATTTTAGTTATGTTTTCTCTGGTTATATAAAGGACCAGGGATGTTTAAGTGAAAGAAGTAGCCATCCTTAACTCGCAATCTGATGGATGTTATATAGTAATGACTATATACTACTGTGCAATGTAATGCTAACTAGCCCCTTCTACCTGGCCTGAAATTTGTTCACGTTAGAAGTCTGTGTTTAACAATACATTTCCTCCACACATCAAAACAAAGTGCAAATCGGCAGTGCTAGATGGGTGAGCAGAATTATTTCTCACTCTTACCTAAGAGAACGTTAACTTTGTTTCATGAATCGGAACAAATAAATTTTACTTTATATGGACTTGTGGAGCTGAAGGAATTTTAAAAACCAGCTTAGAACAAGTTTCACATTGTTGGATGCAGGCAGTGGTAGATAGGCTAATCTTAGGATGCTGGAGCAGAATGGCATAGAATAGAAACAGTGCCTACTAGGTAGTGAAGGCTCAGCTCCATATGGTTCTCACGAAATAAGCAGCACACTCCGGGAACTGGAGAGGATGCATTATTCTATTTAAACCATCACTGTGCCCTGAGTTGTCCCAGGGTGTGTGTATGGGCATTTTGCATGCAAAGCATTAATGAGTGTGCCTATATCTGTCTTTACAGTCTTTATAGTTTGGGGTTAAGTGTAAGCTGGTCCAAGTTCTGCCCATGACTGTGTCAGAGGTATCCTTGGTTTTATCCCAATGGGAGCAACTCAGGCATGGATACCTAGAGAGTGAAATGTAAAACAACAAATCCTGCCTGCTACAACCAGAAGGAAGATTGATAACACAACACGTGAAAAAAAAATTTAGGGTAAAATGTTTTTTTAACAACTGTAGACATTAATTTCAGGGGTATCTCGGGCTAACAGCTATTCACAGGACAACAAAATCCCATAAAGACCTTTGTCATCCTTAAATCACTTCAGGAGAGATAGAATATGTGTACAGCAGAGACATGCAATACAATGAAAGAAGTAATTCTTGGTCAATATGTGTCTGCAGTGACAGTTTTTTCAGAGTGTATGTAGGTAACAAGCATATATACTTGGTACTATAAGAACCATACAGGTACACAGTTCAGTATAGTAGTTATTTCTGAATATTATTGACAAGAAACATGGAAACAGGGTTGTTGAAATTTTTGTATTATGTGAACTCTGCAACTTCAGACACAAAGACTGGATTCTTTGAATAACTATAAAAGCCTTGACAGAAATAAATGACTATTCTGATACTCATCAGAATGGGACATGAAAGATTGTTGACAAATATTCAGGGCACAGAAAGAAGAGGATGTTCCGAATACAATGACCACAGAGGTGGCTTCCTGAGAATATAACTAAGGAAACCATGTTTATGTATTTTTATATTTCCCAGGAATGATGAGGAGTGAAGCTCAGTACTAATAGGGATATGATGGCAATTCTTTAGTGAGCTGAAGTATTAATGGTTCATTCCATCATACTGATTCAATCATTATAAATTCCTTTAATTTTCAACTGTTCTCATGTAAGATATTGAGTAAAACCACAACAGTGGCACTGATAAAAATAGTCACTGACTGAAATTATGTAAGTTATTGTTAAAGGAATGATATTTCAACAGATATATTCAAATGTAATCGCAATAAAGGATCACAAACCCAGACTGGGGATAAAGAGGCGTTCTCAGAGTATTGTCTCTCAAAGAAAGACCCAAGGAATATACAACTTTAAATAAAGACCTATCAGAAGAGAATCTTTTGGAAGAGGGCCCTGGAATCTTCATTTTATATAAGCATCCTAGGGGATTCTTCTATATTCTAGAGTTCGAGAAGGACAGCCTCGTTGGTGGCAAGGCCATGCTACTGATGAACTGATCAGAGATACAGTAACATCATGGCTGCAGTAGTTTTTAGAAGTTCTTCAAGTGATTCTAATGAATAACCAGGAATGAGAACCCATGTGCATTGTGACAGCCGAGGAGATGTTGCAGTCTGCTGAGGAAACATGTACAGAACTTAAAAAAAGTTAAGAACTGTATATCTAACAAAAGCCTATTTTGTCTCACTTGCAAATTCAGGGGTAAAAACAAAACAAAACATGGCAGCACTCAAGATGGTCTTCACCCCAGGATGCAGGAGCAAGTGAGTATGTGCATTTCTATGAAGCTTTCATATTAGGAATCAAGTCATGTTGCTCCCATTCAACAGTGCAGCCAGGACTTCAAACACATAGGTTGGAAATCTGATTGTGTGATGCAAACCAGAAAGAGGTATAGGAAGGAACAGAGAAAATAAATAAGACGCACTTAGTTCTTTTTTGTATGTTTAAGGATTTTTGAAACAATGAGCAAGGTGAAGCTAAGTATTATCTTTTTCTGATGAAGTTTTTTTTCCTTTATGGGTGGATTACAAGTGTATAACTGAACCTTGCCTTAGTATACCTCTCTTTCCTTTCTAACGATGTGAATGTATAGAATATATACAAAGTTTTATACCTATTAATTTAAACTAGTAATATTTTACTCAGTAACAATCTTCTTATAGTTAAGTGTATCTGGGCAATCTCTGTTTATAGGTGTTGACAAAGCAATGCTATTTTATGTAAAATAATGACAATGACAGTGCTAAGTGATTGTAAAAACATTTGCAACTGACGCAGTACTATTAAAAAATCTCTTTGTAGCTTCCAGTTTCTCACGAGTCCTTCAAAGAGGTCATCTGGCCATATTTGATTCCCCTGTTTGTTTTTTCTTCTCAATATCTGCATTAACTAAGGTAAAAAGGGCATTTTTTGCAGGTTAGGCTCAAGAAGACTGTTTTCCCAGGGGTATTCACATTGATTTTAGTGCCTTTTAAATATATTGATTGTGCAATAAAATGATACATTCTGATAATTTACATATTATATCTCATGCCATCCTTCTGATTTTTGAACCAGAGTCAATTTTGACAACAAGAATATGCTTATCTTGTTTTCTAAATTTCTCCAAGCAAAATATAATTCTATAATGACCAATTATAGCCTAACACCTGCTGTTACGAAGAAGACCTTGTCAACATCAATCTAAACTGAAGAACAACTTCCTGGATTTGGGGGAAAATGAGCAACAAACAAACAGTTAATTTGTTATCAGGAAAACTCATAGGCAGTTTATTCCATGGTAGTCCGTGGAACTAAAATTTAATGAGTTAGATATTTCACCATCATTTGAGAAAAGTTTTGCTCTGGGTTAAGTATTACAGTTAAGGATTCCAAGAAAAATGCTAATATTCTTGGATTCCTTGCAGCCAGTATTTACTTAAATCCATCCATGAAAGTAACAACAGCACAGAGATCCAAGTCTACGCCCCAGACATTAATGCTGGAGAAGCTGAAGTTGAATGGTACCATGAAGACCTACAAGACCTTTTAGAACTAATACCAAAAGATGTCCTTTTCATCACAGGGGACTGGAATGCAAAAGTAGAAAGTCAAGAGATACCTGGAGTAACAGGCAAGTTTGGCCTTAGAGTACAAAATGAAGCAAGCAAAAGCTAACAGAGTTTTGTCAAGAGAACACACTGGCCATAGCAAACACACTCTTCCAAAAACTTAAGAGACAACTCTACACATGAACATCACCAGATGGTCAATACCAAAATCAGATTGATTCTTCTTTGCAGCTGAAAATGGAAAAGCTCTATATAGTCAGCAAAAACAAGACCTGGAATTGACTGTGGCTCAGATGATAAGTTCCTTATTGCAAAATTCAGGATTTAATTGAAGAAAGCAGGGAAAACCACTAGATCATTCAGGTATGACCTAAATCAAATCCCTTATGATTATACAGTGGAGGTGATGAATAGATTCAATAAACTAGATCTGGTAGACAGAGTGCCTGAAGAACTATGGACAGAGATTCACAACATTATACAGGAGACAGTGATCAAAACCATCTCAAAGAAAAAGAAACGCAATAAGGTAAAATGGTTGTCTGAGTAGTCCTTATGAATAGCTGAGAAAAGAAAGAAGGGAAAAGCAAATGAGAAAGGGAAACACCCAACTGAATGTAGAGTTTCACAGAATAGCAAGGAGAGGTAAGAAAGCCTTCTTAAGAGAAAATTCAAAGTAATAGAGGAAAATAATAGAAGGGAAGGATTAGAGATCTCTACAAGAAAATTAAGGATACCAAGGGAACATTTTATGCAAAGATGGGCACAATAGAGGACAGAAAGAGTAATGAACTAAAAGAGGCAGAAGAGATTAAAAAGAGATGGCAAGAATACATAGAAGGACTGTACAAAAAAGGTCTTAATGACCTGGATAACCACAATGGTGTGGTCACTCACCTAGACCCAGTGGAAAGTCAAGTGGGCCTTAAGAAGTATTACTACGAACAAAGATAGTGAAGGTGATGGAATTCCAGCTGAACTATGTAAAATCCTAAAAGACGATACTGTTAAAATGATGTACTCACTATGCTAGCAAATTTGGAAAATCGGCAGTGGCCACAGGACTGGGAAATGTGTTTTCATTCCAATCTCAAAGCAGGGCAATGCCAAAGAATGTTCAAGCTGCCATATAATTGTGTTCATTTCACATGCTTTAGCAGTACATGAACTGAGAACTTCTAGATAGATAAACTGGATTTAGTAAAGGCAGATGAACCAGAGATCAAATGGCCAACATTCAATGGATCATAGAAAAAGCAAGGGAATTCCAGAAAAACATCTACTTCTGCTTCATTGATTATGCTAAAGCTGTGTGGATCACAACAAATTGTAGAAAATTCTTAAAAGAGATATGAATACCAGACCACCTTAGCTGTCTCCTGGGAAATCTGTATGCAGGTCAAGAAGCACTAGTTAGAACCGGACATCTTGCAAAATGCTGAGTGGGATGAATCCCAAGCTGGAATCAAGATTGCCAGAGAAATAGTGACAACCTCAGGTATACAGATACCACTTTAATGGAAGAAAGCAAAAGGAACTAAAGAGACTATGAGGCTGAAAGAGGAGAGTGAAAAAGCTGGCTTAAAACTCAACATTCAAAAAACTAAGATCATGGCATCTGGTTCCATCGCATCATGGCAAATAGATGGGGAAAACATGGAAACAGTGGCTGATTTTACTTTCTTTGGCTCCAAAGTCACTGCAGACGGTGACTGCAGCCGTGAAATTAAGATATTTGCTCCTGGGAAGGAAAGCTGTAACAAACCTAGATAATGTATTAAAAAATAGAGACATCACTTTGCTGGCAAAGGTCCATATAGTCAAAGCTATGGTTTTTCCAGTAGTCATGTATGGATGTGAGAGTTGGACCATAAAGAAGAGTAAGCACTGAAGAACTGATCCTTTCAAATTGTGGTGCTGAAGAAGACTCTTGAAAGTCCCTTGGACAGCAAGATCAAACCAGTCAATCCTAAAGGAAATCAACCCTGAATATTCATTGGAAGGACTGGTGCTAAAGCTGAAGCTGAAGCTCCAATACTTTGGCCACCTGATGTGAAGAGCTGACTCATTGGAAAACACCCTGATGCTGGGAAAGATTGAGAGCAGGAAGAGAAGGTTGGGACAGAGTATGAGATGGTTGGATGATATCACTGACTCAATGAACATGACTTTGAGCATACTCTGGGAGATGGTGAAGGGCAGGGAAGCCTGGTGTGCTGCAGTCCATGGAGTCACAAAGAGTTAGACATGATTTAGTCTGAAAGGCCATCTCCACTATAATATTATCTCTTGCTGTTTTACTTATGACACAACAACTCTGCTCAAGCAGAAAGGTAAACAAATTGAACAGAAGCATCATTTGAGCTCAAGGCACATCAACAATTTTGTAGCAATATCAACATTGCCAGGAAATCTTGCTCTAAATTATGCAAGGATAATTACATCAACAGAATGGGGAAGAAACGATCTTGGTATAATGTCAAAGAGGTGGGGGAAGGGATAGGTGCTGGAAAAGCACTGCTAGCAGATTATCTAGAAAGGATAATGAAGCCATTTTATCATGTTAAAATCCCTCTAAATATTGAAATAATAATTAATTATAGAGTAAACATTTAAATTTATTTTAATGTATAGTGCATGCACATATAATAACTGTTTGTGCATACACAGATATAATACACACACACATATGAACCTGAACCTCATCTTGTACACATTAGGAGTACAGCAGAATATTGTCAGGGATGAGTTCAACCCTGCCATCCCCAACAATATAACTGCCAGTTCTTCCTGCATCAGTAGAAGAGTTTTATGTAAACAAAAGCTAGAGGTGCAATTCCTAGGTTCATGCTTAGTACAGAATAAATATTATAATAAAATTAAAAATAATTATTGAGTTACTCTAAAACTTATTTATAACTGAATGTTTATTCATTTGATTTTGCATAAAGAATGTACAAGATTAAAGAAAAATCAAAGGAGAATACTACTTTATTTTTGTATAATTGGAAAATGCAGTTCCTGCTTCCTGGCTTTCATATCAGTCTATATCTCTAGCCATAATCTTTTCTTTACTTTCTTAATAGAGAACTACCCCAATCCTCTTTTGTCAAGGTGAGGAGAGAAAAACATGATTACTTAAATCTAAGGTGGGGAACACAGACACAGGAATGAAAAAGCAAAAGCCACTATGATGGAAGGGCCCTTTAGCCTGAAAAAACAGACAGGTGCATGAGGAATACATGGGTAAAGCAGGTCAGTTAGAAGCAAAGTATGTTCTGAAACATATTGTAAAGATTTGTGTGTCTGTTCTACCCTTCCCACAAACTTGATGCTATCACCAAAGGACGAGAACAGGGATGAGAACACTAGACTTGAAGTTAGAATATCTGGGTTTGACTGTGACTTTATCATCTACTAATTATGTGATCCTGAACAGGATAACTCTGTATGTGTCAATTTCCTTGACTGGAAAATGGACAAACATGTATCCAGGACTAATGGGTGATTCAAATATACCACTGTATAGGAGAGAGCCTGTTACACTGTAAGACATTTTACCTTTACAGAGTGTGATACTTATCATCCACACACTGTCATTATTATATCGTGGTGAATAAATTCAAGAGTTATGAGACTTGGTTGAGTTTAAGGAAGACTGTATTCATCTGAAGCATAATCACTATTGTGTGAGCCTCTTCATATTATTACTTCAATTATGATGCTTTAATCTTAGACTCTAATTATATATCCAGTTTTACTTACTCCATTAAGCGAACTTAAAAAAGAATCACATTAAATACAGGCCCTTTAAATTTTTTTATGACATAAAGAGTTGCCATAGACACACTTTTTGCAACTTACCCTGGTACAGTCAAACTCAATTAACTATTCAGACTGGCAAAGCATCTTTTACATTTTTCATAAAGATTCTAAGTGAAAAGGTTGTACTTATCTTTCAATTAAGTTACACATCTTGCAAAAATAGCTAATAGATGGAAGCAAAGGCAAAGTTGCAATCACAGATTGTATTCAGTGCAATTTAGCAGACAAAAATGGAGCCAGCTAGATTTAAAAATGTGTTCGTAGTGGTTTTTCAATGCAGCAAAATCAACTGGATGGAACACTGAACAAAAAGCCCAAAGGCATGTGCTGGTTAAAAAAAAAAAAAATACATGCACAGATTATTATGTGAGGATTTCATCTAATCTCTCTGTTTTTCATTTTGAGATGTCCAAATGAAATTACTGAGAGACCTTGAATGTTTATCGGGTATTTGAAAGCATCAGAATCTTCTCTAAATAACTTCTGAATCACCTGGAAATGTGCCATTGATGTGGCTAATGGTGGATGGAATCTAGCTACGGAACAAGCTAAAAGGTCATAAGGACTCCAAGGGCAAAGTTTCAGTGAGATAGCCAGCCAGTGCATGGAGCAGCTCTTGTCAGCATTTTATCAGTGGGGACTGGCATATGGGCAGATGATGCCTCCCCTACACTAAGATAAACATGATTTGACATGCAAGCTTACATGTTATGCTGCTATTTATTGTTGTAGTGATTTGTAAAAATCAGGCCGCTTAATTTCCATCAAGCCATGATGTTTTCAGCCCCAGGTTCTACTTATTATTCAGACCTCAGTACTTACTAAAGTAAGGGCTTCGCAAGGAACTCATTGGTAAAGAATCCCTGTCAGTGCAGGAGATGCAAGAGACTTGGGTTCGATCCCTGGGTCAGGAAGATCCCCTGGAGGAGAACATGGCAACCCACTCCAGTATTCTGCCTGGGAAATCTCATGGACAGAGGAACCTGGCAGGCTTAAGTCCATTGGGTTACAAAGAATCAGAAACAGCTGAAATACTGAGCACACCCTTACTAAAGTAACCTATAGATGGTCTCTGATATACAATGATTTTTCAAATTTACAATGGTGCAAAAGTGATATGCATGCAGTAGAAATCACACTTTGAATTCTGATCTTTTCCCAGGCTAGCAATATGCTGCATTGTAGTGTGATACTCTCTGGTGATGTTGGGCAGTGGAAGCTCCCACATAGCCACGTGATCACGACAGTAAAGTATTGATACACTTAGAATTGTTCTGGTGGCTTCCCCAGTGGTCCAGTGGTTAAGAGTCTGCCTTGCAATGCAGGGGACACTAGTTGGATCCCTGGTCCAGAAGGATCCCACTTGTCTTGGAGCAACTAAGCCTAAGCACTACAACTACTGAGTCTGCACTCTAGAGCCCTTGAGCCACAGCTACTGAAGTCCGTGTGCCTAGAGCCCGTGCTCCACAGCAAGAAGCTTGCACACTGCAACCAGAATAGCCCCCAGTTGTCACAAGTAGAGAAAGCCCACGTGCAGCAACCAAGACTCAGCACAGAGAAAGAGAGGAACAAATAAAATTAAGTATTTTAAGAAAGAATTTTTCTGTACTCATACAATCATTCTGTTTTTCACTTTCAGTACAGTCCTCAATAAATTCTATGATATATTCAACACTATCTTATAAAATAGGCTCTATGTTAGATAGTTTTCCCCAACTGTAAGTTAATAAGTGTTCTGAGCATATTTAAGGTGGTCTAAGCCATGGTGTTTGGTAGGTTAAGTGTATCAAATGCATTTCCCCTTATGATGTCTTTCACTTACTATGGGTTTATTGATGGCTTCCCAGGTAGCACTAGTGTAAAGAAACAGCCTGCCAATGTAGGAGACTTAAGAGATCCAGGTTCAATTCCTGGGTTGGGAAGATCCCCTGGAGGAGGGCATGGCAACCCATTTCAGTATTCTTGCCTAGAGAATCCCCATGGACAGCAGAGCCTGGTGAGCTACAGTTCACAGAGTCTGCAAAGAGTTGGACACAACTAAAGTAACTTGGTATATATAGCACGTGGGTTAATTGGGATGTAATTCCACAGTAAGCCAAGGAAGATCTGTGCTTTTAAATTATCTGTATACCTAATTAGTTTGCCATTTTATATTATGGAATTTATGTGGCCAGAAAAAGTCAGCAAAGGCTGTTCAATTCAGAAATTTCTTTTAATATCATTTATCAGTTTGAAGTGATATACAAATCCTTCACTTTCAATGTCAGATACATGATAAAATGTATGTCCTGAATTAAAAGTAATAATAAACTTATTTGATATACACAAGTTTGAAAGAATTCATTTGCTGAAAAATAGAGCATGCCATAAAAAAAATCACAACTTCATAAATTGACTCTTTTCCCATAAAAAGGAATAAATAATCACTTATATATTAAATTAGTGATTTCATTCCTAAAGGTCTTACAAAGGTTTCAATTCAGTATTTTATGATGACTATTTTCTAATTACAAATTTACACTTAGCACAGTGCTAAGTATCATGAATATTAATTATAATTCAATCCTCACACTATACTTTTTTCTAAAAAGACAAGCTTCAGTATCTCTTCTCTATAAAATATGGTGTCTTCTAGATAGGTACCAAAATATTTTTATAAGTCATCAGCTCACATCTCTAGTGTTGCAACACAATGTATTTTTATTTCAAATGGCAAGTTATACTAAAACAACCCAATGTCTGTGCTAACACTTAAGAATTCAGAACAATCTCATTTTAGAAATCCATAATATGAGAAATTGGCCAGAGACCATCCAATCAGATTTCCCTTTCCTTTAAAATCAGATTTCCCTTATCTTCTGTCCTTCCTCAGATGGTAAAGCTCAAAGACAAAGCAGAGTTATTTAACCAAGAGGCTGTCAGATGCCATTATATTCAGAGTCTTTCACTATCTCTTATCACTCTCCACTCAAACAATCCCAGGATAAGATTCTCTGGAGGCATATAATTTGCATAGGGATAAAAACCCTAAAACCCAGTCATTGTTATGCAAAGGTCAAATTAGAAAACAATAGGTGTAGCTATGCTACAGAAATACATACTAGCACTGCTAGAATTTAGTGATGATTATTGCCAGTGTGAAAACAGAAAAAAAAAAAAAAAAGGTAAAAAAAAAATCCAATATCTAGTACAGGTAAAAAAGATACTCATGTGTCTTCTGATTTAACAAAAGTATTTGACAACATTCAAAAGCCAGAACTACAGACAAAACCAGTAGCCAAGATATAAACTATGACATAGCTGAATTTATTAAATCAACAAATTTGCATTAGGAAAATAATTCCAAGCAACATAGGATTGAAATTATTCAATTCCTTCATCTATTCACAATTTTCTGATCATTGTCTTCACTGTGACTCCAGAAAGACTATATCATTCATAGTGCAAGTCACTCAGTCACGGCTGACTGACTGCAACCCCACAGGCTATAGCTCCCCAGACTTCTCTGTCCTTGGAATTCTCCAGGCAGAAATACTGGAGTGGGTTGCATCCCCTTCTCCAGGGGAATCTGCCTGACCCAGGGATTGAACCTAGATCTCCTGCATTGCAGGCAGATTCTTTACAGTCTGAGCCATCAGGGAAGCCCCTGTATCACTCAAAGGTTTAAGATAAATGGAAAGAGAAAAATATCAAAATTCTAAAGCATAGATATCAAATGTTTTTCCTATGAAGATCAGATAATCTAGAATTTTTAAAATTACCCTTGAAAATGTGATTATCTTAGGTATTTTTTTTTAAAAAGAATTCAAAACACTTTTTGTATTAAGTCAAAAACTAATTATAAGGTAGGACATTTACTCACATATCTTTCAAAACAACATCTGTTATTAACATATGTTTCCATTTTCTTTGTGTAGGTAACAGAAATTGAAAACTCAAAGCTATAAAATAGGGTACAAACATTTTATATTATGAAATGATGTGTAACATTTGCTATTTAGTATAGGATGTGAAAAACCAAAATATCTTTGCAATTACTCATACACAAACTTCTGATTAATTCTTGTAAACTAAAATATTAAATACTTAAGAGTGACCCAAGATATAAAAATCTAGGTTGTTAGATTATAATGTTTAAAATATTTAGAATACTAATATGTAAATGTGTATATAATTATATATGTTTTATATAAATAAATATATAGTTATGTGTTTTTTTTTTAGAGAAGGGAGGTTTATTTGTCTAACTTATTTTAGTAGACCATGTTATTTTATATTTTTCTACTTAAAGTGTCAAAGAATAAAAGGAAAATATTATACAAAAGTAGAATATATCATTTTCCTCTCCAGTAGAGAAATGTAGAGGGATTTAAATTATTAGAGTCTTGCACAAATGTTCTATTGTTTGTCAAGAAACACAGGTGCTTCTAAACTCATTGCCTTTTGGCAATTCAAAAATCAGAAGAGATAGCCAATTCCACTCCCCAAAGGAGAGCTCTCAGAAAATCTCAAGAGATTAGTAACTAAAACCAATCCACTCTTCAGAGGGTCTGGAGATAGGAACTGGGTAAGTCTTCAGATGACACTACTCTAATGGCAGAAAGCAAAGAGGAACTAAAAAGCCTCTTGATGAGGGTGAAAGAGGACAGTGAAAAAGCTGATTTAAATCTCAACATTCAAAACACTAAGATCATGTCATCTGGTTCCATCACTTCACGGCAAATAGATGAGACAAAAGTGGAAACAGTGACACATTTTCTTTTCTTGGTCTCCAAAATCACTGTGGATGGTTACTTCAGCTATGACATTAAAAGATGCTGGCTCCTTGGAACAAAAATATGACAAACATAGCGTATTAAAAAGCAGAGACATCACTTTGTTGACAAAGGTCTGTATAGTCAAAGCTATGGTTTTTTTGGATGACTTGGATGATAGAGAAGGCTGAGTGCTCTTGACCTGTGGTTCTGGAGAAGACTCTTGAGAGTCCTTTGGACTACAAAGAGATCAAATCAGTCAATCCTAAATACGAGCAGTTCTGAATATTCATTAGAAACTGAAATTTGCTCAGCCGTGTCCAACTCTTTGCGACCCTAGGACTATAGCCCACCAGGCTTCTCTGTCTATGGAATTCTCTACACCAGAATACTGGAGGGGGTAGCAGTTCCATTCTCCAGGGGATCTTCCCAACTCAGGGATCAAACCCAGGGTCTCCCACATTGCAGGTGGATTCTTTACCATATGAGCCAGCAGGGAAGCCCATTCATTAGAAGGACTGATGCTTAAGCTGAAGCTCCAATGTTGTGGCCATCTGATGTGAAGAGCCAACACATTGGAAAAGACCCCAATGCTAAGAAAGATTTCGGGCAGGAGGAGAAGGGGGCGACAGAGAATGAGATGATTGGATGGCATCACTGACTCAATTAACATGAGTTTGAGCAAACTCCGGGAAATGGTGAAGGACAGGGAAGCCTGGCGTGTTGTGGTCCATAGGGTCACAAAGAGTCAGACATGACTGAGAGACAGAACAACAAGAAAGTCATCAGAGTGTTCCTGGGTAACTGCTGACTTTTGTTGTCTAAACTAGTATTTGAAGTCTAAACATAGATAAAAACTAATCTTTGGTTCTTGGACATAGTATAAAAATGAATAAAATTGCTAACAGCTTGGAAAGATTTTAAAAATTTAGGTAATATTAAGCAAGAAAGTATTAAGCACTTAATTTACAGGTCAAGATCAACTATGAGGACTTAAAAAATTACATTTGTGGTGATGGTTATGCTTGAGGTTTAGATCCCCCTGTATCTCCCAGGCAATTCTTGAGTAATATCATCTTACTTTCTTTGAAGTAAGCTTTCCAGCTTTGTTTGAGGAAAAAATCTCTTTCTACTCACTTTCCATTGTTCTGTGTAGTATCACATGATGTTTATATGCACAAGTTTTAAAATTATAAAATGTGAGAATCTGAATCCTGTTTATGCCAGGTGATAACTGTGTGACCTTAGGCAAATTTCTCAAACTTTCTGTAAAAAAGGGTAACATGAGTCCTACCTCATAGAGGTTATTTTAAGCATATGATGAAGAGATTAAAACACAGAACTAAGCATATTAAGACACAAGAAGTACTCAAAAAAGTTACATTTTATAGTTATGCCTTAGCTATATACAGCTTCTTGCTGATTATTGAATTCTCTATATATTTTATGACTTCTTTATATTTTCTAGTTCCTCTGCTTAGAGTGATTTTTTTTTTTTTTTATTTCTTCAAATTCTAGATGTCTTCAAGATGACACCTCTTCTATGAAACTAATCTTGGTCTCCTCAAACTGAATGAACAATTCTTGACTCTGTTCCCACAGCTTGCCAAAGTTAATATTCAACTCAATATATTTTTATAGAGAGTTTATTCAACTATGAATACCACAAAGGCTGAGAAGCTACTGTGTTTTTTCATGCCTGGCCCAAATCCTACCACGGCACCTTACAAATGGTAGAATTCCACAATGGGAGGTGAGGGCAGAGTTAAATGAATAGATGAACATGCCATAATCATGTGCATTAGAAAGCAATGGATTATCTAATAAAGAGAAGTTGTAATGATAAGGAAAAGTTAGTGTGGAAAAATCTTTTAACAGTAATATTCAACAGATTAAATATTGATCACTGAATGAGATATTAAATACTGTTGTAAATCTGATACTTAAAACTTGTTTCATAATAAAGTGCTTTACTAAAGAGACTCTTGATAATTATTTAATTTGCAAATAAATATTTTATATTTTAACCAAGAAATATTTTGCTCATTTTTCATCCGTGGCTCAGGTAAAGGTGACACAAAAGTGAGGATAATGATGTTGTGGAAATTTTAAAATACGATAATAACAAAGAGATGAGCAAAAAGCCACCCCATCCAGCCTGGCAGAATTATGTATCTAAATTTGAGGCTCAATTGAATATTGTCCCCCCCAACACACACAAAACTCATAATACCTGTTGCTACTCAAATTTTAACTGGTTGTTTCAGCCTTAAAAAAATGAAAATAAACATAGAGATACAATGTGACTAGTGGGGAAATAAAAATTATAAATTAAAAATCTTTGAATTAGCCCTGCTAAAAAGCAAAAGAAACTGTGGTACACGGGGTTAAATGATGAAAAGTCCTAGAAATTTTGTTGACCTAAGCATACTAAAAAGTTGAGATTAATGAGCTAATTATTATTCTTTGCAGTAAGATACAAAAGAAGAGGTTAGAGAACATTTATATTTTGCCTCCAGAAAAGGACATTAAAAAAAAAAAAACAGAATACTCTTAGGAGACAAAACAAGGAGGTAAAGGGCTCGCTGCTGCTGCTGCTGCTAAGTCGCTTCAATCGTGTCCGACTCTGTGCGACCCCGTAGACGGCAGCCCACTAGTAATGCATGAAACTAAAAAGTGAAAGTGAAGTTGCTCAGTCATGTCCGACTTGTAGCCACCCCATGGACTGCAGCCTACCAGGCTCCTCTGTTCATGGGATTTTCCAGGCAAGAGTACTGGAGTGGAGTCCCACTGCCTTCTCCAGGTAAAGGGCTTATTCAAGTTTAAATCCACAACAACTCTGTCTCTTGCCTTCATAAATTAATAAGAAGCAGCAAGAAGTCCTCCAGTATATCCAGTCATATACTGGGTTCAATCCCTGGGTTGGGAAGATCCCCTGGAGAAGGAAATGACAACCCACTCCAGTACTCTTGCCTGGAGAATCCCAGGGACAGGGAAGCCTGGCAGGCTGCAGTCCGTGAGGTCTCAATGAGCTTAGTATTTAATATTTGTTTTTAGTAATACATCTTTTATTATTACTATATTGTTACTATTTTGTATGAAAAAGTAAAAGTCGCTCAGTTGTGTCTGACTCTGCAACCCCATGGACTATACAGTCCATGAAATTCTCCAGGCCAGAATACTGGACTGGGTAGCCTTTCCCTTCTCCAGGGGATCTTCCCAACCCAGGGATGGAACCCAGGTCTCCCGCATTGCAGGCAGATTCTTTACCAGCTGAGTCACAAGGGAAGCCCATTATTTTGTATACTACATGACAAAAGAGTATCTCTTACATTTTAATTTCAAGCACGAAGCACAGGTTAATGCTTTTACTTGGCATCACATATATACATTATCTTCACAAGAAAAGTTTTTGTTATGTATTTTTCTGTATTTTAAAGAAGAGAAACTTAGGAATAAACATTAAGCAATTTATGTGAGTTAATCTAGTTAATAGATACCATGGCAAGAAGTTAACCTTAGGTCAAAGGGCAAAGGTTTATGTTGTTTGATTCTCATACGACTTTGGTTCTACAATAGAAGGTTAAAAAAAAAAAAATACGCTTTCCCCAATTCTCAGTTCAGAACAGAGAAATCCATAAAACTGTGCATGTGTGTGTGACAACAAAGGCTTGCACACAAGTATATATGCAATGCATACATATACACACACACACACACACACGCATATACAACATATGTGCGTGTTTGTGCTTCAGTCATGTCCGACTCTTTGCAACCCTATGGACGGTAGCCTGCCAGGGTCCTCTGTCCATGGGATTCTCCAGGCAAGAATACTGGAGTGGGTTTCCATGCCCTCCTCCAAGAGAACTTCCTGACCCAGGGACTGAACCCACGTCTCTTAGGACTCATGAATTGGCAAGTGGGTTCTTTACCACTAGTTCTACCTGGGAAGCCCATGTAACACACACATTTATGTGAATATCTGTATTTAAGCTATGAATTAAAATTTATAGTTGAAACATGATATTTATGAAGATTTCAGCAAAGCATACATAATCCTATTTGTTTTTTTATTTATGTTTCTCTGTCTTCCTGTCTCTTCACAATGTCATCAAGATATTTGAAAGCAGGGTTACTTATCCAGGGGTCCATTTAATCCCAGGAAAGCTAGTTTATGAATGAATTACAGAAGTATTTGAACTGCTTAATATTTCAATACTCAATTAAATCTTTATGAATGACTCACTATATAACACGATGAGGTATAGTACCACAAATTATGAAATTTATTTCACTTATATGTGTCATATATATGTGTGTATATTTATATACATATATACACACATACATATATATCTATATATATAGTGAAATATGTAAAATAAAATCACATGTGAGACAAATACTTCTGTAGATACAGGAAAGAATTATTGGAAAGAAATCTCTTTTCCTGAAGAAATTTCTTTTATAAAAAAGAAAAAAAATAGATTTGATCTTATCCATTTTCTTTGGCCACCAAGAATCTCAGAATGAAGTCTGAAGTCAACTGGCCATCTTCGTAACCACCACTCTTAACCTAAGCCACCACCAACCTCTTTTGCTTGAATTACTATAAAAGTAACTTTCAAGCTCTCCTGCTACTGCCTCTGACCCCTTTGGTACACTCTTGACACCTTACCTAGAAGGAACAATGTGGTAGATGAATAGGATCAACTCATGTTTGCTCACAATTCTTGAGCAGGTTTCTGCTGTCCTTAAGGTAGATATCCAGATGCCTAGGGTATTCAGCATGGTCTGTAAGACCTGGCATGGAAAGGTTTCTGCCTGGTTTTTCATCTTCCTATAGTATCACAATTTTCTTAGATTTAGTTACCCTGGTCTTTTTTTTTTTTTTTTTTTCTTCTTCTTTCTTTCTGCTATTTCCCACCATAGGAACTTTCCATAAGGTCTTTACTCCAGTAGAATGAGCTTCCCTTATCTCCTCTTGGTTAACAGCTACTCATCTTTTAGATCACAACTCAAGAGTCCTTTCCCAATGGATGCTCACAGTCTACATGTGATCTCTTTGTGATATGCTCTTTCTTAACTGAGCTACTTTATGTTGTAAAAATTCAAACGTGTGTCTATGTGTCATCCCTACTGACAGTAATTTCCATGAGAAGAGACACCATGTTTATAGCTTTTGCATTGTTATTGTTGGTGTTTTTTTCTCAACACCACCCTCCAGCAACTAGTGCTTTTTATGTCCTGGGTCTTCCATAAATATTTGAACAAATAAACCTATCTGCATACAAGTATGGCTCCATTCTGTAGTTTTTCTACTTCTTTGTTGTTAAGTTTGTGGCACATGTTATTACTAGAAAATGTGTCTAAATCTTTGTGGAAGACAATGGAGAAAAACAGACAAAGTAATGAGCACTATAATGGAATTCAAGTATTGTAAAAGGGTAGAAAGATTGTTTTACTACATTATGTTTTGGCTGACATCATATAAAACAAAGGTAAATTATTCTGAACAAAACCTTATTTTCTGTTGGCTATGAAAAGGTGCATTGGAGAATGAAATGGCAACTCACTCCAGTATTCTTGCCTGGAGGATCCCAGGGATGGCGGAGCCTGGTGGGCTGCCGTCTATGGGGTCGCACAGAGTCGGACACGACTGAAGCGACTTAGCATATAAAAAGGTGCAGATAATAACTAGGACACTACAAACTATATCATAACCTTGAATTGTCTCCAGTTCGATGATTACATATATATTAATAATAAAACCCTCTAAATATCTTAATGAAATCAATAAAACATTAATATATTTAAAAATGTATTTCAAACATTACGTTGAATTTTTCTGAAAGTTCAGAACATCTAAAATACTGAAGGAACATAAATTTGCCATGAGTTTACACACACCTCAAAAGAAATGTTTGCAGATTCTGATTGCATGATGATGGGGTGCTTTCATAACAGAAACATCGAAAATGTGTTAAATGCATTATTCCTAACGCCGTACCATCTTCATATTCAGATTTAATTGCAATCTTAACAACCACCTTTTGCTCACATAAAGATTGATCATTTGACTTTTTGCTTATACATAATCACTCATAGAAAGCAGTTATCATTCTGTTCATTTCTTCATTCATTCAACTACTCTGACTTGTTTAACTGCTCTACACCAGGGCCTGTGCAAGATTTGAGAACTATGAATATAGTCCCAGATTCTGCTGCTGATGAACATATAGTCTTTTGAAAGAAGCAAACCAGTCCTCTCAGCCTGACTTGACAAGTGTCAAGGTGGCAGAGGAAGGAAAACAAAGAGGGGGATCTATGTTAAACTAGAAGAAAAAAGAAGGCTAAGGCACAGAGTGGGAAGGAATCCCTGGCAGGGAGATATACATGTGCTGTATGAAACTGCACAATACATTTAAGGAAAAAACAAGAAATTTTGTGTGGCTAGTGTCAAAGGCATTTTCAGGAAAGTAGGATGGATTTGAAGTTAAAGAAGCAGTCAGAATTTTTAACTAGTAAAATAATTAAAATGTAAACAATATGCTCCAATTTTGTATTACTCTTTACTATGAAACTAAATTTGGTTGTTTAAAGATCAATACGTAAATATTTAAGACAAAAGAGAATATATAAAATATGTATATATTTACTTTCTAATAAGATAATGAAAATTTTACTTTGCATGTACACACACATATGTAAATTAAAAATATATATGCAAAACCCTCCTGTGTACACACACACACAGACACCAAAGTTTTAAATATTTAAACAAAAGTAAATGACTTGTTAAACTGCAAATATGTACATGTTGATAATGGATATATTTGCTCATGCAAATGCTTTAAAAAATTTCAGTACTTCTGCCGAGTCAAGCAACAGTCACACTGGTGATGTGAATACACAGAAATAGTAAGCAACACAATGTTAGCATTTATAGATGAGCCTTTTAAGTTGTTCATGTAAATAGTCTACTCAACATATTAAAACAATCTCTTTATATCCCTTGTTATGGTTTTATCAAGCAAGCAGAACTATTTCAAGGGAACCTAAAATGTAGACTATTGATGTTAGTCACCACCCAAGTTGTACATCCAGGCAGTTTTACTAAGTTATATGCAATTTATATCAAGAACCGTGCCAGTGCAATGAAACAGAAACTTTTATTTATTTATTTATTTATAACTCTCTTTTCTTTAGTGCCCAAACTTGAATATCAGCAGATTTGGGGGCCATTTTCTCTACCTCAGGAACATAAACCAGCCAGACTTAAATTTTCTTATTATCAAAAATTTGCTTTCCTGTTAAAGGAACATATGTGGTACGAGTAACAGCATCAATTTATGCACTGAATGTTTCCCAAGCCATCTTGAAATGCTGACAGATGGTTAGAAATCAATCATGATTTACTTACTTATCACACATATTTTCAAGGTATCCAGAAGAGAAGACTGGATAGAGAATGGAAATCTAATATAAATCTGCAAGTTATTTTAACAGCTTTAAATTTATGGTCGCCCCTAAAGAATGCTAAATCAGAGATGACTTCTAGAATTTTTGAGAGACTTAAATAGATGAACAAGAAAGCTCTTTGTGAATGCCTATTTTAATTTGTTCTCTGATTTTAGATATTTTACAGAGGTAGGCTAAGTAAAGCTATGTTTCAAAATAATGCTTTTTTATTATGTTCTTTTTACATCTATGATTTAAAGTGTCTCAGAGGGACCCTATACTCTGTGTAAAGCCATGCTACAATCTGGAGACAATGTTTCTTTAAGTTTCAAGGAAAGTTTACAGCAGCCACACCACTATACAAACTGCAAGCACACAGGTGACCCTTCTCAGCAGCCTTAGCCCAGAGCATCTGCAGCTGTCAAATGCAGAAAGATCCATAAATAAATTATAACATCTGACATTTTCAATATCCTGAGAATCAATAAGTGTAAATTTTACCAGTGGAGTCAAAATGACAAGAAATTACCTAGTTTGGTCTCAGAACTGTTCTGTGTGCTCTGTGAGCTATAAGAAACCCCCAAATATAAATTACAATATCTGGTCTTAAGAATCTCATACCTTAGTTGAGAAAATAAGCTGTATGTGAAAAAAAAATCATGAACTATCATTTTGAGACACATCACCTCAGAAATATCTGTAGGAGAACACAGTATTTTTTTTAAAAATTCCTTTAAAACTTTTCCTTGAGCTATTAGCACAGGTATTTTAGTCTGCTCCAAACAAAGGCAGAAAAAAATGAAGTTCTCAATAACCAACCCAATCCAAAAATAGTCAAATAAAGACAGTCTCAAATAGTCCAGTCTCATTCCATGACCAAACACATAAAAGTTTATGTTCTGGGTTCATTATCTTTTGATATCTCCTCTCTTACACTCTTTGAAAGGGATATAAAAATGAACTGATCATTCAGAAAGAACTCCTGAACTATTATTATGACAGCGATCACCTGGTGAAGTTTACATTAGTGTTACAATTAGTTATCTCCAATATTTAAAATTTTTATATTATACCTTTGTTATCTTCTTACCCTGTGTTGTCTAAAACAGTATCTATCTACAAGGTTACTCTGTCTCCAGGTTCTAATAAATGTTCTCTCTCTACCTCTTCATGCCTAGGGCTGGGTAATGACATCCCACTGGTTTCTCTCAATTCTGAACACACGATTGTAACTTATCCCTTTCTTACTTCTCATCTTTTACCCTTTTCTGTATGCTGCATGTTTCTAACCTTGACAGACTGGTGATTCTAGTTAATAATTCTGTATTGCTTAGATCTTAACAATGCTCAGCACAAACCCCCACTGATATTTTGTAACTATGTATGGGATAGATGTTAACTAGACATAAGTGTGGTGATCACTCTGCAATGGATACTAATAGCCAGTCATTCAATTCTACATCTGAAACTAATATAATGTTATATGTCAATTATATCTCAATAAAGTGTTTAGGCCAAAAATGTTCAGGAAATAAGATCTGTTAGATGTGGGTGGTATTTTCCCCATTTTAAAATTGTACTTTAAAATTTTCCTTTAAATACCATATATTTTATGCTAAAAAGGAAAACAACAAGCAATAAGCAAAAATCAACAACTGTTTATTAATGGAATTATATGTATATTGGATAAAAAATTCACTATTTATTTAAAAATATACATTTGGATAAATTACCATGATAATCTATCAATAATACTATTTTCATGTTAAATTTACTTCCTCTAAAATCTCATCAACCACTGAGAAATGTCTTGGTTTAAAAAACAACTTTAGGGTCTTCCCTGGTGGTCCAGTGGCTAAGACTCCGAGCTCTCAGTGTCGGGGGTCTGGGTTCCATCCCTGGTCGGGGGACTAGATCCCACGTACTGCAACTAAGAGTTTGCCTGCTGCCAAACAGATAAATAAATAAAAGTAGATACTACAAAACAAAAAACCAGCTATGACCCATGGATAGAATGGTCAGTGTGTGGCAACTCAGCAGCAGCAGGAAGGGAAAGAGAAAGCAGTAGTATATTTTATAGTCATGAAACTAACATGAGACCCTCAAGAGTAATTTGTGAGGGGAATTTAACATTGTTTTGAAATTCTTATATTAAAGGTGCTTTGTTAGAGATTGTGCTGTTTATCTGTATATTTGTTTGGTTTTAATTTAAAGAAAAATACACTCTTAAATATATTACACTGGCAATGGTATTGTTATTGTCATAATAAAGCTAAAGAAATAGAGTTTTTAGATTAGATCAAGATTTAAGTTTAGATTTTTCCACTTAGTAACTGTAAAATCTTGTGTAAATTACTTAATCTCTGTGAAGCCTGGTATCTTTATCAACAAAATGGGGGTAAGAGAAACTCCTTCAACTGGCTATTATAAATATTTCATGTGACAGCATGTCCTGAGTACTCAGTACGTTCGAATTAATAAACGATTATTCCCTTTCCTGAAATTGAGGAAGTAAATGATAGACATGAGAAAAAATGGTATTGTCATATTTTCTTTCTTCCTTCCTTCCTTTTTTCTTTTAGTTACACTCATAAGTTAGATTATGTTTTTCTGTTTTAGTAAACCAGTCTATTTTTAAAATGACTCAAACTAAGGTAATTGAAGATGTTTCAGATAATATAGATTTACTTTTCCATCACCTTAGTACTTGAATTATCTTTCTACTTTGATTAAACTTTCAAAAGAGATTTTCAATGTTTATTCTGAACTATATAAAGTTGAGATTAGAGGTTCAAATCCAAGTCTGAAATCAAATCCAAACGTCCTAAACTTTTCTAAGACAGTAAAACAATCATTTTTCTCTAGATTCACAAGACTCCATAGACTATTTCTAAGTGTCATACTTAATTTAGTTTGAACTTGTTGTGCATCACAATAGGCCTTTTTTTTCTCTTTGAAATAAAAGAATATTCCCTCTATTACTTCCTTGTCTTGGTTACATATTATTTTTAATATAATTTTCAGACAATGTGCTATATTTCAATAGCATACTCTTAAGTTTTTCTATGTAAGAAACTCTCAAAGAAGGGATATTACTCTAGAAGCCTAACAGTTTTAATATTCTGCTTTAAAAACTCAGGGGTTATACTTCACTGAGTACAATATATTGGATTTCAAGTAATTAAAAGAGGACGTTATTTGACAAGGTTCTAATTAACTACTTGTATAGTTAATTTTTTCTCATCATATAACTTTTCAAATATTTTCTCATCAAATAACCTCTTAGGAAATGAGATTTTATTTTTCAAAAAGTATTATATTCAATGCTAGGATTAAAAGTCTTTCCAAAGTGAGAGAACAAATAATAATAGTCATTTATTTCTGTGAATGCCTTACCTGTACAACTAGAACATATTACTATACATGGTATATTTCTTCAGATTCAGAGTCTATTCTAACTATCTAATAATAAGTCAGTAATGCTTACTGAGTCATAGATGAATCAGTAGACATTCTATACTTGGTGTTACATATTATGATGCATATATTATCAAGATGTAGATACATGTATAATATATATATATATGCACATATACATACTATGTATCTATCTTGAACTGAAATACAACCATATACTTGTTAAGTGATCCTTTTTCAATGATAAGAAAAAAAACTTGTCTCATGGTTTATGAGCCCCAAATGCATCCCATTCCATACTTAAATCTATAAATGGCAAAATTTATGGGAACATATAAATGGAATAAACAAAGTATGATTCATTCCCTGTGACTAGGGGGTAGTGTCCTTTCTCCCTTGAAAATAACTACCAAATAGTATGGCTGGATATCTGAAGAAAATCAGAGTTCTTTTGTGAAGGACAAAGGGAGAAGGTGCCTAGTAACTAATGACAGTTCTTAAAATGTAGCATATAAGAAAAAACTTTAGTAATATTAATCATGGGTAAGTCATTCTTCTAGCATCATGATATCAAATATGACCAGAATTCCTACAAATTCTGGACTTTAGTTTCTTTTTAAAATTAACTTTTAGTCTTGCACTGTTTCAGTGTATTTCTATAGCAGTCTCAAAGAGAAATACAATTACTTAAGTCTTGTTTTTTGCTGAGCCATTACATGTAAAAGCATGGACTCAGAAATGCAAAGAATTGCTAAAAGTAAGTATTGCATAAAATGTGATTTCATAGTAAAACTTTTGTATGTTTAAATAAATTAAATTAATAATAAAATAATTTAAATTTTAAATTTATAAAATTTAAATAAATTTAAATTTTAAGTTTAAATAAAATTAGTAATAAAAATAATTTTAAAAATCTTAAGTAGTAAGTTTAAGTGAATAAAATTAATAATAAAAATTAATTTTTTAAAACATTCTTAAGTAGCAAGTCATTATCTCTTGAATTATTTTTTCCTAAGAATAAAATTGTAATTCAAATTAGGTGATCATAATGGATGATTAATTACACCATTAGGAAACAATATAAATGAGAGTAAGAGCAGAATATCAATATCTTTTGACAAAAGAAGAATTGATAGTGCCTATTAAGAGTTTATATAATTTCTGGAATCATGAATACACTATTGACTTACTTAAAAGACTCTTTTCACAGGTAAATTCCTCCTAGCATCTCATCATACTTTATAAATTCTAAATGAGTTAGCACACTTAAATAAAGTTTTATATTAGACCAGAACTATACAACTGTTGGTATTTTTAAATAAGAGCATAGCATTTTTGTATTAGAATAAAACTTTTGTCTTTAGGTATTGAATCATTCTTAATTCAATATCAGAGGTCTACATAATAAAAGTGAATTTATAAAACTGGCTAAAATTCACAGCCCAGGGAAATAAAAATCAACGTCTAAAATAGTGGTTATTCTCAAAGACAATCTGAAAACTCTCAAGTTAAGAGACCAGAATCTACTTTTTAACCTCAAAGGTGAATCTTCTAATCATCAGAGCTAAATATAAATTCAAAAGGTAACCTATTTTTAAATGTTTAATCTCTTTTCCCCTACCCTCAACCAAAGTGAACAGTAGATAAAAGTTATTATATTAAAACCTTATTCATAGCTCCAGTTGCAACTTTTTAAAATGTCTATTCTTCCAGGGGGAAGCTTGTAATATTACAGACATTCATATTTCTCAGGAAATTGTACATAGGAAGTACTTATTGTTTATTCTATGAACTATTTTGCATTAAATTATTTGCTAGAAATCATATAAGGCCAAACAATAAGGACTCAGAAATGTTCCTCATTATTCTATTTCTTCAATATTCTTTTATCTCTCATGATTCGCACATTTTGAACATCTCCACTGCCTTCACTTGGCTTCCCCTAACAACATTAATCATGATTTCAGATATTTTTCCTTGTTTACTTCTTTTCAAAATTTTTATTTTATATTGGAGTATAGCCAATTAACAACATTGTGATAGTTTCAAATGGACAGCAAAGGGACTCAGCCATATGTATCAGTTCAGTTCAGTCGCTCAGTCATGTCCGACTCTTTGCAACCCCATGAACCACAGCACGCCAGGCCTCCCTGTCCATCACCAACTCCCAGAGTTTACCCAAACTCATGTCCATTGAGTCAGTGATGCCATCTAACCATCTCATCCTCTGTCATCCCCTTCTCCTCCTGCCCTCAATCTTTCCCAACATCAGGGTCTTTTCAAATGAGTCAGCTCTTCACATCAGGTGGCCAAAATACTGGAGTTTCAGCTTCAACATCAGTCCTTCCAATGAACACCCAGGACTGATCTCCTTTAGGATGGACTGGTTGGATCTCCTTGCAGTCCAAGGGACTCTCAAGAGTCTTTTCCAACACCACATTTCAAAATGGAAAGAAATGGAAAAAAGTCAATTCTTTGGCGCTCAGTTTTCTTTAAAGTCCAACTCTCACATCCATACATGACCACTGGAAAAACCATAGCCTTGACTAGATGGACCTTTGTTGACAAAGTAATGTCTCTGCTTTTTAATATGCTGTCTATATGTATATATGTATCCATTCTCCCCAATTCCCCTCCCATCCAGGCTGCCATATATCATTGAGCAGACCACTATATTTAAAATGGATAACCAACAAGATCCTACTGTATAGCCTATTCACTTCTAATGGAAATTTTACTTGCTTATCAGATCCTGTTGGAGCTGACAGGCATTAAAAATGTAAAATTATCTAGTTACTTGAGACCCTGAAACTCAGGGAGAAATATAGATTCACAGAGAGTTAGCTACATTCGGTGTGGTCATCCTTCCAGCATGCCTCCTGTCATGCTATGGTGGTTTTCCATTTATGGCAGCAAGTGGCTAAAAGTTTTGGCCACAGTCATGTAGATGTCACAGTAGAATAAGGGATTAACTCAAAATGCACCAAAAGGTAAACTTTCAAAAAGAAGATGAAAGTATCATAAATGTCAAGGGGGCAGGAATAAATACAAATTGCTGTCAAGACATATTTAATGAAGTTTATAAGAAAAGGCAGCAAAGGACGTGAAAATAGTATAGGGGAGTAGTGACACTAAATTTAAATTAACTTTTTTTCCTTAAATTTAGAAATCCATAAACTCCAACTGAGGGAAATGACATGAGTAAGTATAAGTTCCATGGTAATAATTATTTAAAACTCTATACTGATTATGAATTTATCCATGGTGATTCATATGCAAAATAACAAAATTGCATTTTCAACAGAAATGAGAACAAAGCAACAGAATTTGTAACATGTTAAAGGAAGCGTTAACTGTAGTGAAGGAGAGTCAGATTCCTAAAGAATCATTTATTCATTCATTCATTCATCAAAAACTATAATCATTGGGTTCATGTCATACATCCAGGGTCTTTAGAAATTAATGATAAATTTAAATTAAGTGCATTTGAATTTCAGAATATACCTTTCTATCTGGAAACCTTTTTTTCTTAAATGAAGTTTACCTCCAAATTTAATAAAATAACATTTTTATTGATGGCAAATAATGACTTTTTAAAATAAAAAGTTGTTTATTTAAAAGTAAAGGAAGAAAGCCAAGTTGGTTTATTTATTAAGAAGCAAAATTAGGCTGGCTATTATATCAATACTAAAGTGTTTTACTAACAATAAAACTAGTAAGGTTTCATTAATGACAATAAGCAATTAGAATGACTTATTTTTGAAGCACTTAAAAACTATCAAATGCACATTTCAGTACAGTTAGCCCCTATATTAATTTTATTATTTTTTCAGATCAATTTCACAGATGAGAAAACTGAAGCTCAGATAGTTGAAAATTTTATACAGGATTACACATTTAAGAAGTGACTTAAAGCTAAGTCTGTTAAATTTTAAGGCTCATGCCTTTAAATTAAAATTATATTCATGATTATATTATCAACTTTATTGGCTAATTCAAATTTTAATAAAGTAGATATATATCCAATTTATACTACCAGTGATACCAAAGAAGTCTAATTATGGCCTGTATGACTATAAGTAAATGTGTTATGTATTTTGATGTGCTGTATTTCATTCTGGAATATTAAATTTCCTCACTTCAAATACTTAAAAAAAATAAACATGCTTATTGAGGAAATTACAGATAACTATTTAGCTTCAAATGCAATTTTAAACTGGTTATCTAGCATCCATTCAGGTCTCTGCAGATTCATATTTGAAAGCAAGGCCAGTAAAAATAGTCTTACAGAGAATTATTGGAAGAGTTGTTAAAGAAGTGAACCCTATGGAATGGGAGAAAATATTTGCAAACTATGTACATACAAGGGGTTAGCCTCTAAAATATATAAGGAATAACTGCAACTCAATACCAAAAAATATATATAGAAACCTAATTGAAAAGTGGGCAAATGACTTGAATAGATATTTCTTCAAATAATACATACAAATGGCTAACTGGCATATGAAAACATGTTCAATATCACTAATCATCAGTGAAACACAAATCAAAATCACAATGAGACATCACCTCACATCTGTCAGGACAGCTATTATCAAAGAAACAAAAGATAACAAGGGCTGGGGAGAATGTGGAGAAACTGTACAATGTTGGTAAGAATGTAAAATGGTATAGTGAGTATGAAAAACAATGTGGAAGTAAATAGAATTACCATATGACCCAATAAACAACTTCTGGGTATTTATCCAAAAGAACTAAAATCAAGAGTTTGAAGAGATAGCTACACTCCCAAGTTCTTTTTATTACTATTCACAATAGCCAAGATGGGTTAATAACCTAAATGTCCACTGGCAAACACTTGGATAGAGCAAATGTGGTATGTGAGTGAAAGTCACTCAGTCATGTCGGACTCTTTGCGACCCCATGGACTATACAGTCCATGGAATTCTCCAGGCCAGAATATTGGAGTGGGTAGCCGTTTCCTTCTCCAGGGGATCTTCCCAACCTAGGGATGGAACCCAGGTCTCCCACATTGCGGGCAGATTCTTTACCAGCTGAGCCACAAGGGAAGCCCAAGAATACTGGAGCAGGTAACCTATCCCTTCTCCAGGGGATCCTGGAGAATTCTTCCGACCCAGGAATTGAACTGGGGTCTCCTGCACTGCAGGCAGATTCTTTGCCAACTGAGCTATCAGGGAAGCCCTGATATGTGGTATATATAAAATCAAATAATATTCAGCCTTAAATAAGAAAAGCAATCCTGCCATTTGCTACAACGTGGAAGAAGCTGAAAGATATTATGCTAAGTGAAATAAGTCAGTCACAGAAAGACAAATACTGCATGATTCCACTTATGAGGTATCTACAGTAGTCAATATCCCAGGATTGCCATTTCCTTCTCCAGGGGATGAGATGGTTGGATGGCATCACTGACTTGATGGATGTCAGTTTGAGCAGGCTCCAGGAATTGGTGATGACTGGGAAGCCTGGCATGCTGCAGTCCATGGGGTCGCAGATTCGGACACGACTGAGCAAGTGAACTGAACTGAACTGATAGTAGACGAATTCACAGAATCAAAGAGAGGAATGGCAGTTTCTAGAGGCTGGGGTAAAAGGGAACTGAGTTACTACTCAATGGGCATAAAGTTCAGTTAAGCAAGATGAATAAGCTCTAGAGATCTGTAACACAACACTGTACCTATAGTTAACAAGACTGCATTGGGCACTTAAGTATTTGGTAAGAGGGTAGATCTCATATTAAGTGTTCTTGCATGCATGCTCAGTCTCATGAGTCATATCCAACTCACTGTGACCCCATGGACTATAGCCCGCCAGGCTTCTCTTTCCAAGGAATTCTCCAGGCAAGAATATTGGAGTGGGTTGCCATTTCCTTCTCCAGGGGATCTTCCCAACCCAGGGATCGAACCCTTGTCTCCTGCATTGGCAGGTGAACTCTTTACCACTGACCACCTGGGAACACTCATCAAGTATTCTTACTACAATAAAATAAAATGAAAAAGAGAAGACAAAGAAATAAACCTTTTCACTCAACAAGGAGATGTCTAGCAAAATTGTCCAGAGAGAGGGAACAGTTTAAACAGATTATCTTAGTCCATCATTGTGTCTTGCAGTCTGCTTTATTTCCTTTACTTTCTTGAAATCACGGCTGCTTGTCTGGAGAACTTAATTATCACCTAGATAGTCATTTCGACATTTCTTCCAGAAAGCCAGATAAAGGACAATTTAGAAAGTCGGCATGGCAAATAAAGCCTCCTTTGACCATTATCAGTGAAGACTGACCCTGTGGGTGTTTAAAAAGATTATTCTAGTTATGTGGTTCTGTCTCTTGAGATTTAATGGTAATCAATTACAGCCCATAGACCAGAAAAGTGACTGATCATTGTCTGAAAACATGATGATAAATTGGGAAGGTAAAACAGATTCATCTTTTCCTCCCCCCATTACAGGTAGATATTGATGGAAATAATGAGAGATTGAAAAGGCTGACAGGGCTTTGATCTCTTCTTTGATGTTCCCTGCTGTTGTCTCCGATGTTACTCTTTATAAAATATGGTCAGTTCAAATAAAAAGTCAGAGCCTAGTTTCTCCTCACTAATGATTAATAAAAATGACTTGGCAAATAGAATTCTACAGACTGATAAATGGAAACAGCACAGGTCACCCCCCCAAACAGTAAAGAGAGAGACATTATTTACACTGTCATACTAAGCTGCTCTCTGTTCCCTGGGCATGCATGTTCTCACTAGGTGTCTTTGCACCTACTTTTCTTTTTCGGAATACCCTCTCTCACACTAGTGAAATTATTACACTTGCCTCAAGACCAAATCCAACACTGTGTCCAAGGCCTCTGGGCTGGTAGAGTCCTACCCAATTTCATAGCATCTGGCATGTGTCTCTATTATTGTTCTGTACCATGGTATTATACACATTTGCCCGTGTCTCTTCTAGACATGATGTTCTTAACTATTTTTGTGCTATGGATCCCTCTGGCATCTGGTGAAGCATATGGAACACTTCCCAGAATGTTTTTAAATGCATAAAATAAAAAAATCATATGGGGATAGGAAGGAAATTAATTATATTATAGTTATGAAATATAAAACATGGGAATATATGATATGTGATTATTAATACACTGGCTGAAGGTATAATAATTAATAAAAGTACAAAATAGTAGTGAATATAAATGACCTTTTGAAATATATCAAATCCCAGTTGCTGTGGATACAAATATTGGTTATAAATTCACAGACACTGCAAATACTATACTGTGTTGCCCAATTTCATACTTGGGGGAAAATGCTAATTTTCAGCTAAAGGTTCAATAAAGATGCAATTTTTCTCCTAAAGATGCAATTTTTCTCCTATCCTGCTTTGTGGACTCTAGATTAAGAGTCCTGTCGCTTGACTCCATGGTCTTAAGGGCAGAGTTTTTGATTTGTTCATTTTTGTTTTTTCAGTACAGAAAAGTTCCACGAAGTTTATGGAACAGTGGCTGAGTCCTGTTTTGAATGCAGATCTTATCACTGCTTTTACCACATTACAACACAGGAAGTAATTTGGGTATTTTCAGTTCCTCAGAGGCTGCCACACAGGGTGCTGTGTATATTCTGTGGTTTTGACACAGAAGCTTGAACGTTAAAATTAAAAAGCATCTGTGACTAAGCAATTTGTGTTTGCTGTATTTTTCTCTACTTTCCCCTAAGCCAAGAGACACCCATAAAGATGTTGCTAATACAACTGATGGTGTCCTGATACTCAGTATCATTTCCCACGGAGCTTAAAACTCTAAGCACAGAATCTAAGCCGGCTCTACAATACTGTACATCTTAAAAGTGGGAGAGGAGACATATCACTAACTCCAGCCTTTCAAGTGGAAGGCTGTGACACCAACAATATTAAGTGGCACGTTGAAGGGCATTCCAGTATTAGATAGTAAATGTGGAAAAAACAAAGTTTCAATTCCTGACTTGTGGCTATTTCTTTATTCTATTAGGAATCCTGCTCAATAAAATGAGCCTATCATTTGGATGCTTCCCAACAGCCTGCTGCCTGATATCATATAAGTCAATAATCTAAGATTAATTTTTTCATTTTAGATCTGTTTTATTTTTAATAGTTGGTATAACCGTAGGCTACTGCTCAGCTTAAATAAAAATTAGAGGATAAACAAAATGACAAATGTCATTTCTTTTAGTGTGTTTTAGGGACACAATTCCAACAATACTACAAGTCAGAATATTATTACAAAAAACAACCTTAGAAAATGAACACCTCAAACAGTTGCCAAACAGATATAATATATGGAACATATATATACTATTATAATGTAATATAATAATTCCACTATTACAGAATTAAACTGAAAGTTTAAACTTTCTCTTTTTAACTTTCTGCAAGTTATTTCTAAAATTAGAAAACTTCAAAGATATTTCACAACACTATGCTGCTTATTGGGCTTCCCTGTTGGCTCAGATGGTAAAGAATCTGCCTGATATGCAGGAGACCTGGGTTCAATTCCTGGGTGGGGAAGATCCCCTGGAGAAAGGAATGGCAACCCACTCCAGTATTCTTCCCTGGGAAATCTCATGGACAGAGGAGCCTGGCAGGCTACAGTTCATGGGGTGGCAAAGAGTTGGACATGACTGAGCTACTACCACTATTCTGATTATTAATGTTAAAGACATTAATAGATAATTTCTTGAAGAAGAAATTGGGCTTTTTCAGTAACAATAACAAATTTGCAGTGTAACAGGTAATATATCAGCCTATCTTCTATGAAGAAAAAATAAGATATGATAAAATATCCTGAAGGATCCTTATGGTATAACTTGACCATAGTCTCCCTGAGTTATGACTATCTATCTATCCTAAGAAATGGACTCTTCCTCATAAGACTTTATTATAATCATAAGAAACTAGCTCATTGCATTGTGCTGATAAAACATAATTCATTCAATATTTAAAAGTAAGAATATTAACTACATACACACAAAAAAGAAATATTCTAGACATTCCATCAGCCATTTCACTAGTCATTACTTTTGATCTCCGAACCAGAAGTGCAGTACTCAACAAAGTAATTGGGAAGAAATCATTTTTAATGTGAAAAATATAGAGTTCTTGATCTTTGAACAAAGTTGAACTTTTAATGCTTTTCAATTGAAAAAAGAATCAGGTTTGTTCTGCTTCTGGTTTTAGTAAATAGGAGAGACAATTGCAAAGCAAGTATTCCAAAATATGAAACAAAATTATCATTCTTGAAAAAAAAATCTTCTAGCATCTGTTGCAACACAGAACCATTATAATGCAATTAGACAGACTAAGAACCAGATGCTAAGGAAGCAAAATTTAAAAGATGAAGCAGGGTATTATTTTGGTTAATGAATTTAATTTCAAATGTTACAAGAGTGATTCATGGACTTTTTTCTTCTTAAAAGCAGTTACCACATGTACACAATGCATTTTAACATGATGCCTATATAATGCAATGAGAAAAGTAAACTGTCTCTTATAGAATATTAGATATTTTTAAATGACGAGACAGTAGACAGTCTCAAAGGTGGATGAATAACTTGCTAATGGTGACACCTTAGTCTTCAAATTTATACCTCAAAACAGTAAAACACAGGTTTATGCTATAAACATCATAGTGTAATTCTATGAAATATAATAAAAACAGAATATATTTTAGAAATATTTAAAATACAATATTTGATTTCCCTTAATATTTCTTAGAGTATATTTGGAATATATGACAATAAAATTCTGAAAATAAAATTCAAGTACCACTCCAAGAAACATGTAAGTAAAAGTTAAAACACTTTAGCATGTTCACATTTTGTATTTCTACCTACAATTGCCTCTAGTACTCATCATTTTGCAAATAGAAGTCTCTTGTGCAATATGCCTGGTAAAGTGAAAGTCCAGATCACACCAGAAAAGCATAAACAAAGTGAGAGAAGAGAAACAAGTAACATAAGAACCTGCTAACTCAAATGCATTATAACAAATTGAAAATAAAATGTAGAAGCCATTATTATGCAAAAATAAATAATACTGTATATTTCATACTTATTGACTGAGCTGCAGTGGCTCACTCAATAAGTCAAATCTGAGTTTTATTAATAGGATCTGCGTTTGTAACTCACTTACGTGAGAGCATAACCTCAACATCCCCAGATTCCTGTTCCCAGGGACGAATGATCAAACCTGGGAGGGGAGGGAGGTACATTTGTATTAACTGTGCCAGATCAGTCAGCCCAATTCATAAAGCTCTCCTAAAGACTCTGTGCGGAGAAGGCAATGGCACCCCACTCCAGTACTCTTGCCTGGAAAATCCCATGGACGGAGGGGCCTGGTGGGCTGCAGTCCATGGGGTTGCTAGGAGTCGGACACGACTGAGTGACTTCACTTTTACTTTTCACTTTTATGCATTGGAGAAGGAAATGGCAACCCACTCCAGTGTTCTTGCCTGGAGAATCCCGGGGACAGGGGAGCCTGGTGGGCTTCCGTCTATGGGGTCACACAGAGTCAAACACGACTGAAGCGACTTAGCAGCAGCAAAGACTCTGTGACTATAGCAACACCAAACAGGAATATTACAAATATTTTTGGCAAGGAGACCCACCTCAATTGGAAACTCAGGAATCATTTATTGCACAACACACACTTTCAGTTAGCATAAACAGTGAAGATACATGGCAGAACTCAACCTCAGTATCGTCAGTGATTATATGATGAGAACATGACTTTTGCGATTCATCCTGATTATCAAGTACTTGTTGAACAAATGAGTGAAAACCATACAAAACAATCATCTTATTTTTAGCAATCATAACAAATAGATACTTTCTTCTGAGATATTAACTCCACATATATTTACTTTTTCTCAAGTGACAGAAAGCTAGAACATATTATGCAATGGTCAAACCCAGAAAAGACACACTTTTCCATCATCAGCAAAGGGAAAGATATTTTATTTTTTAATGCAAATGTGATGAAGGGATCTCTTAGACAAAATGCATTATAGTAAAGGGACATTCATTTTGTGACTGTGCCTGAAGTACAGGTAAATGCAAGAAATATATAGTCATCAGAGGAAATATTTCTGTGGACACAATATTAGTCATATAGTGTTTAAAATATATTATTTGGTGCTTACTGTTTTGTAAGCAATGAATCAAAACCATGGAGAACACCTACTGGGGTATTTAAAGAGAAATATAAAACAAAACGTAGAACATGCTCTCAAGAATTTTATATAAAGTTAAAGAATCAAAAAAAAAAATCCACAAGAAATAATTAGTAAGTAATTTAACTGAGAAACTAGGTAGAAATGATAATGTGGAATGAAAGTTCACAGAATAAAGTGGGATTTGAAGCAGTTAGAAAAAGTGCTGTGTTAGCTTGAACACTCAAAGAGATTTCTGAAGATGGGAATGCTTTAGAACCAAAATGAGTAGAAGCAGAAAATTCCAGAAAGAAAGAAGGAGCCTAGCAAGACGAGAGAGAGAGAGAGAGTGAATTGTCTATGTGAGAGAGAGAATATTTTATGTTGAGAATATAAAGACAACACCCTGAAAACCTTTAAGAGTGAAGAGTCAATACAGTGTTCTGAGAGGATTCATATTACTCTCAACTGAAAAGAAATTCTACTAGATTTGAGAATTATACAGCCAATTAACAAAAGGCCTTGGACCAGGAATCTTGGTTGCACAGCTATTAAAAAAATTGTTATTAAAAGTAACTCATATGTATCATTACATTTTACTTTTTTGCACTTATATGCTTTATCTTATTTGTTCCCTGAAATTATTGAAAGTAGATGAGAAAAGATCATTATGAGCCAGTTTTTCATTTTTTTTTTCCAGCTTTGTTGAGTTACACTTGACATATGCTGCAGGAAACTGGCGGGGTATAGTCAATGAGGTGGCAAGAGTCAGACATGACTTAGTGACTAAACAACAGACAAAGTTTAAGGTATACAACATGATGCTGTGATATTTGTATATATTGTGAAATGTTTACCACACTAAGGTTGGTTAACATATCCGTCACCTGTCATAGTTATCATTTGTGTGTGTGTGTGTGTGTGTGTGTGTGTGTGTGTGCTGAGAACATTTAAGATCTATTCTTTTTTAGATGTGAAACCTGAGAGCCGCTAAGGATAAATGAGGGCCCTAAAGGTACACAAATAAGCATGGGAGTTAGACCTCCTCCCACGTGTCCTGGTTACAAAACCATTAACTACTTCTATAATTTCCATGTGTCATTGAGAATGAGACACTTTTATCACAAAAACAGTTCTAGGATGTCTGGAATAGAATAGAATTTCCTAATAGAATACAGAAAGAAAATCCATTTTGAATGGATTATCTCAACTTGCTGAAATTTGCATGCAAAATGTCCTTGGTACCATCAGATACCATGGGACAAAACAAGCAGACAGGATGAAGCAAGCTTACCATTGGAGACCTGACTATTCTCGAAATTTAGACAATTCAGGTCATTAGTCATGAGGCCCTAAGGGAGAAAAATATGCCTGATTCCACCTTAGTAAAGCCAGAGGCTCTCTAATTTACATCCCCTACTTGGCTGAGGGTATCAGATGTGTTCAGGTTGAACAAGTTCAAGACTCTTGCTCGAGTAATTTTAAGGAATGTAACACAGTCTGAATAGTAATTGGTTATTTAATAATCCTGCTTGCACAGCTAACATAAGCTTGCTTCACTCTTAAGCACAGAATAGGATCAGTTGCCTTACTCGGTGCTAGGAAAAGAAATCTTCATCTGCCTATAAGCTTTAAAGTCAACCTGATGTGAAATCCGGAAATACATTTTGAAAATGAATGGATTAGTGATAAAATTAATGAGAAAACTAAAGTCTCTGAAATGAAATATTTTTGGCATGTGATAACCTGATATGCTGCCCTCCAAAGTCCCTTGCAATTAGGATTGCTGAGCCATCTCTGTGTAGCTTTACTTGCATCGTGGGTATTACATTAACCAAGCCAACTTGTCTATTTGTCCTTGTGTTACTTCACTTTATAACACTAACTTGTATTCCATTTATGTCAATCTCCTTATCCACAATAACATGCTACATTTACTGTTTGAGTTTTCTCAGCATGCTTCTTCACTGATGTGGAAGGGCTTCCCACTAAAACAAGTACCTACTATAACTTCTGTATCTGACACTAACTCTAAACTCCTTAACTGCTTGTTATCTTTACTATCAGCATCTCTCACTCTCATTTCACACAATCCATGGTGCGATATTCAGCTTAGCTTGGACTCCAACTGACTATTTCTGTGTCACACACAAAGAACAACACCTCAGACTATAATATATATAGATAGATACAGACTATAACACATATAGATAGATACATAGATATACATACATGGGCTGTGTTGTGTGCTGTGCTTGATTGCTCAGTTGTGTCTCACTCTTTGTGACCCCATGGACCGTAGCCCGCCAGGCTCCTCTGTCCATGGGGATTCTCCAGGCAAGAATACTGGACTGGGTTGTCATGCCCGCCTCCAGGGGATCTTTCCAATCCAGGGATTGAACAGAGGTCTCCTGCATTCCAGGTGGATTCTTTACCACCTGAGCCGCCAGAGAAGCCCAAGAATACTGGAGTGGGTAACCTATCCCTTCTTCAGGGGATCTTCCTGACCCAGGAATCAACCAGGATCTCCTATATACATACATATGTTTCCCCAGTCCAAAATCCAAAATTATAACTACTGTCTCTTTCCCTGAATGTCTACTTCTTTTTGCTAGTAAAACATCAAATGATGTAGAAATTGTGCCTCAGTAAATGACTATTTATCCACCATCAACCAAGGCCTAGTATTGTTATTAATTTACGGATGTAGCAAATATGTATTAAGTTAAGACAGTGTGCCTGACAATATGCTTGGTACTATATATTCAGCACTAATCAAAGCAGATGGAAGTTGGGGAATGAAAGCATGTCAGGCAGACTCAATAGCAGAAATGAGTCTGGCATATGAGAGATGAGAGCAGGTCAGGGTGGCTGAAGGGCAGCGAGACTGCAGAAGAGCAGGAAAGAATTGGATTTCTCAGAATAATAATGATCTTGAACTAGCAATCAACACAACCTGGTTTTCATTTTGAAAAGATCCCTCTGCACGCTCTGTAGAGAAAGGAATCAGTAGAAGTGAACCAAAGCATAAGTGGCAAAGTCAAGTTGGGGTGTTTAAGGGTAACTTAACTTAGGATGAAATCCAAAGATATGGATGATGTGATCTACTTTTTCTGCCATTCCATGAGCCTTTCATTCACGTATTGTGACACTCTGGCACATTTTCTAGAGCAGCTCCTCTATTCCTTCCCAGTGCTTTTCAGGATCACAAGCTATTTCCTTCCTCTCCAACTGCTGCTCCATCTTGATGGATGGAGTTACTCAACAGAGCAAGTAACAGAGTAAAATCATCTGGTATGAGCTCCCACGCGTTCCCCCTCCTTCTGTCATCTTAAGTGTCCTTGTCCTGTGTTTTTTCTTTTTTTTCTGAGCATGTTTAATAATTTATCACTATCACTCTGTTAGATTATCCCCAAATAGACAGCAAGGCAAAGACTTAGGGTGCAGGTAGTTTATCTAGCCACTGATCTCAGAAAGCACAAGTGAGAAGGTGGAGAAAATGAGGTCGAGAAGGAGGAGGAAGCATTAAAGGCTGTGTTACTGAGCACTTTACTACTGGGGGCAACTGGGGTTCAAACCTTCCCCCGACCCACTCTGAGAAGTGAAGAGCAGACTTCAGAATTGTCCCTGCCAGTGGATGAAGAGGTAGGGTGCTTTTTCCCAGGACACCACAGGCCCTAGTAGTTAAAGGTTGCTCCTGTTGACTTTACCTCTCACCCTGCCCCCTCAGCCCAGCAGTTCTGGTTTACTCCAGTATGCAGACAGCAAGTTCTCACGGGGCTGCAGGAAGCCCTCAGGCAGGGCAGCAGAGCAAGACACAGGAATTCCTGAGGTGGGTGAGCAAGGACCTGCACTGACCTGGCAAGGAGATGTGGAGCAGGGTGTCAGCATTGGCGACATCTTTCCCTTCCAGGACGCATTTATTTTTCCCTTCTACTGAAATACTTCTTGAAGGAACTACTGTTATGAGTTATATAAGGGACCTTATAAATCATCTGGCTTAGCTGGTGGCTCAGGGGTAAAGACTCTGCCTGCAATGCAGGAGACCGGGGTTCAGTCCCTAGGTCAGGAAGATCTTCTGGAGGAGGGCATGGCAACCCACTCTAGTAATCTTGCCTAGAGAATCCCATGGCAGGCTACGGTCCATGGGGTCGCACAGAGTCAGACACGATTGAAGTGACTAAGCAGAAGCAGCAGCATAAATCATCTAGTCAAACCCTCTTATTTGAAGATTGGAAAATTAACCCCCCACACCCTACTCCAGTACTCTTGCCTGGAAAATCCCAGGGATGGGGGAGCCTGGTGGGCTGCCGGCTATGGGGTTGCACAGTCGGACACGACTGAAGCAACTTAGCAGCAGTAGCAGCAACATTTTTCAGGTGATTTGGGGGATGCCAATTGCAAATGTTTTACTCTGTTGACTAAAATGTGTTAAGTGTTCCATATGTTTTTAGGTTGGTCAATAGTATTAAAATCAACATGCACTACCTTCTACTGCTTCTCAAACTTTCAAATCTAAGCCACTATCTGTTGAATATTTTGTTGTTCTTGAATTTTACAATCTCTATGCAGTACTTAATTTTTTTTTTGTTTAAATTTGCAGACTCTTAAGAACAGGTTAATTGGAAATTCCTGAACAACAAAAGCTATTCATGTTTCAAATCCTCTTTACAGAATCTTTTAATTTGTGCTATAGCCAGTCTTGAGTAGAAGCATTTTTTAATTGTTCTTTTGTGGGTTTTTTTTTTTAAACCAATAGAAATGTTTCCAGGGTTCTGGAAATCTCCAAGGTATGTGTTTAAAAACTGTGCTTGCAGGAGTCTGTCAATATTTTGGTAAATAATATCTGAAGCATAACTATAAACAAATGTGAATAGTAGACTAGTTCACTCAGAAATCTTTTTATTCATTGGAATGGCTTCACATGTGGTATTTTTTATTTTTAGTTTGGTTTATTTTAACAATTCCAATTACAAAGGTAGTTAAATAATATAACCTACTGGATAAATGATACTCTCCACAGGAAGCCATGTACTCAGTATATATTCCTTAACTTAATTCACATTGAAAATATTTGTATCAAAAATCTTTAAGCCAAATAATCTAATGCAGCTAGCTATGATAGATAATTTCATTATCCTTAATTATAGTCAAGATTTCTCATCCTTACTCTTTTTCCAAAAGGCCTTGTTAGACACCAGTGGTGCTCATTTTTATTGGAAAGGGATTTATCTGGATTTCCTGGTAATTTTGTGAGAACTTTGGCATCTCTTAGTCATTATTCATTATACAGACAGAATCTAACTCCTAATTAAAAAAAGAAAACTTTATGTATTTTATTTTACAAGTGACTTGAGTTTAATTTAAAAGAACTTTTCCACAGGTTCATATTCAACCTTGGCTTGAGTCTTAAAATATGGAGTAGAGCAAAGCAGAATTTCTTCTGCTTTGGCACCTTTTAAATAGTACAAGCAGGTGGGGTCCTCCCTCCAATTCTTTCATTTCTCTTCCTCTCCTTCTCTTAACCATACTCACAACACCTTGTCTAAAATAGGCTGAATTTTGATTGGCCGGAAAAAAAAAAATCCATCTATTTCAGGTTCTCCCTTCCTTCAACTTCCCATGTCAATTTCAAAATTTCAGGTGCCGGTCCAAAATAAAACACATGAAGTGTATGTGTGTGCATGTGTGTGTGTGTGTGTGACTGAAGAGATATCATTTTGGCCTGACCATGAGGAATCAGGAACCTGAAAATGTGACTAGATGATTGTATCCTGAAAGACTAAACAGAGTTTGTCAAAGGAATTCAATATTCATAACAAAACATAGCAAAACACTAAAAACACTAAAATGCCCTTTGTTCTCACATTCAGTTAATGATCTAATAGCTATCAGGATAAAATGTCATAGATATTACTCATTTGACCCAAAACAAATAGCATTAAAAATAAAAATACTCCCCTTTTTTTTTCTGGGCAAATTTATCTATAGGATGCATTCCTTCATCTATTTAGCTAATTTATTGAATATTCATTACATTCCAGGCAGGTATTAAGTGCTAAGAATTCAGTAATATAAGGCAAAGTATATGAGAGACCGAGTACAGTGCTAGCCCTTTCCCTCAAATTTTTACTCTGAAACACCATTAAATATGGGCTCATTTTCATAATAAGAAATAACTTTTCATGACAAATATTCTGTATTTTAGTAATTATGAGTTGCTTTAAACATGAGTAGAGAAGTAAAAAAATAATAAACTAATAAAAGAGCCAGGCCAAAATAAACCATTCAATATATTATTTAAATGTACCATTAGAAATATGGTACATTTGCTTTCTAAGCCTCACCTTCATTTCATCAATTCAGAATAGTATCTGAATTAAAATAACATGAAAATGCTTTCCTAGTCCTGATAATTTATGGACCCTAAATATGTAGCATGTGACTAAACAAAAAGAATATACTCTAAAATTGAAATAAATGGTATTTTATTTGATAAATGATAAAATGGTTTTAATGACCATCTCTACTTCCTTAAAGGCCTGCCCACTTCCAACTCTACATTATGAACATGTAAATTAAATTCCATTAGAAGTCAATTATCCATATTATACATTTAATCTAAATGTTGTATCCCATTAGAATATATCAAACCTTAAATTTTACTGAAAGAAATGGACCATAACAAATGAACATATAACTTAAAAAAACAGCAAACGTTACAATTTTTTGAATGCTTCAATTGAGTATTCAAAAAAAGATATATTTTAGTTTAAAAAGATATATTTTAGCATATAAAAAGATATATTTTAGTATTTATCAGGCATTATAATTAAGATATCCAGTCTTATATGGTTTAATTTTCCAAACTCTATTTTCAGTTAGGTAAATTGGGAAACATCTTACTTTTTACTGACTGCAAAGGGGAGACTTTGATACACATTATAGACCCAATTGCTTATAAAAATCGGATCATGGTTTCATTTTGTTAAAGGTATCATAGACTAAATCCTCCTTTAGGGAGGTATCTCAAGCAATAAGAACCAAAAGAGTAATTCAAATGGGTTCTTTACATATTTGAGAACTGATGATCAACTTTAATAATTTTATTACTAACTTCTATAGGGTAATAATTTTCAAGAATAGGTATTCAATATTTTAACGTATGATTAATTTAACGAATACCTCACTGCTGTGAGTGGTGCTTATTTTCTCGCACAATGGGAAACTTCTCTAAACAATGTATATAGAGAACCCAGTTAACTAGATTAAGAGAGGGGAAGTAAGTGTTTTGTTGCTAACAACGATCATGAGCCCAATTGTTTTTCATTCACTGAACAAGAAGTTTATTGAGGCCCTACTATTTGTGTTTAATGCTTAGTCACTCAGTCATGTCTGACTCTTTGTGACCCCATGGACTGTAGGCCACCAGGCTACTCTGTCGATAGGGATTCTCCAGGCAAGAATACTGGAGTGGGTTGCCATGCCCTCCTCCAGGGGATCTTCCCAACCCAGGGATTGAACCCAGGTCTCCTGCATTGCAGGTGGATTTTTTTTTTTTTACTGTCTGAGCCACCAGGAAAGCCCACTTGACACACAAATATCATTCCTTGATAATTTCTTGAACTCTTACTGTATGCATTGCATGAGTTAAAGTCATACATCTTTTGTCCTTTTCAAAAATGTAAACTTTCAGAGAGTAGGATTTCTTTTAAGCTTTTCATCCCCCATCAAACTCTGATAGCCCAGTCATCCTTGGCAATTCATCATTCTCCCAATTTCTCATGAGTCCATTTCCTCCATGAAGAATGACCTCCAACTGGATAAATCTTTATGAGCCAAATTCTTAAACTATTTAAATCTTGGTGATTCTCATTCATAAATGAGACTCTTCTCATCTCCTTGGTAGTCCTCAAAATATGGTTTCCCACACCAATAGCACCAACATATCCTAAGAAACCATTTAGAAATGCATGTCCCTGGGCCACACCTCAGAAGGATCGAATCAGAAACTCTGGGGTTGAGGCCCGGGAACTTTTGCTTTAACAAGCCCTCTAGGAGATTCTGGTGCCCACTTAAGGCTGAGAACCAAGGCTCTAGTCTATCTTCTTCCAGAGTTTTTGTGAGATCAAAGGAGAAAAACTATGTCATGGGACTTTGAAGGAAATAACCAAACAGGTAAGTAAATCAAGGACTATATAAGCATAGTTTATTAAATAGGTCAAGGACTGTTTTTAACTTATTTTTCTTATTTCACTCCTTTTTTCTCTTTCTCTGTTGCCTCCTGACTTGTACCTGCATTTTAGACATAATCTCAGCAATGTCAGCAAGCTTGGTGGCATAGTTCAAGCTGTGAGGGTTCAATAAATAGGTCGGTAAACATTGCAAATCAACACAGCTTTTGATGAAATGTCAAGCAAGACAGAGCTTAGCTATATTCAGCTCAGCTTGAACTCATAAACCATGAACTGGCCTCTGTACTTCAGGACAATCTGTCTAATGAATAAAACACAAATATGAAAATTAAAAAAAGTCTTTAGAAAGAGATTAATCAAAGGCAATCAGTAAATAAGAAATGGCAACCACTTAGTTCAGAGTAAACGAGAGACAAGACTTGCAAAAGTGGGTAGCTTTCCTTATAAATCAGGCTCTGGGACGGCTTGAGATCCAAAAAGACTTTTAACTTTGGACTGTTTTCCTAATATAAATTCATAATCTTAAAAAGACTTACTTAATATCAATTTTTCCAGTTCTACCCTCCTCCTAAAACTAGCCATCTTCCTTCTTAATGATAGAAAATCTTAATAGAAGGGATTTAAATTCTAATAAAATTATAACAACTTAGGAATTAATGTACTTTTAATACAAAGTTTGTATATACCAAGAAAGCATTTTTGCTAATTTAGAATTTTAGGCTACCTTACAATTAAAAAAAAAAATAAAAACAGATAACTTGATTAATCATGGCACCTTTTTAATTTAAAAGCTAGCATTTAGTAATAATGTTTTATCTTTAATATTATTCTTAAATATTTCAGGTAATTAGGCAGTCTATAATTATTGTTTTCAACCAGTGTCCCAGTTTGATTCCTAATAAGTAGTGCATGTCTGATCATGTCTAAATTACTATTCCCAACAACCCTTTTTTCCTTTTCTTTGACAAAAATTTCTTGAAAGCTTCTCTATACGTATAGGTGTTTCCACTGCTAAGACAAAAATTGTTCATATTAGTTTTCTAATGAGGTTATGGATTTAGTCTTGGTCCTTAGAAACTGAATTTGAAATATTACTATTTACTGATTAAGGTCTGGGTCATATTTTTTTCATGTTTCTTCATACTACAGATAATTTGAGATTTCTGAAGATCAAGTTCATAAAAGCCATTACCCAAAAAGCAGAATTTGGGTTCCTTCTCATTTCATTCTCCTATAGATCCTTGATGCTAAACCCCTTCTGTCCATTCCTCACAAAAAAAGCCCCAGTTTAACTTTTGGAGAAAGCCATATGGAACAGGAGTGATCCACATTTATCCTAGAGGTTGCAAACTGACTAAAAGAGTCACCTTGGAGGAAGCCTGTTTCCGAATGCTTGTGGTGTTTATCATTCTTCTGAATGGCTGTGGCATTTATCTGCAGTTTTTACTTACCAGATGAGACCTCAAACTTTTCAAGTTCTTCGGTGGCTTACACCTTCATGGGAAAGCTTTTTGCTGATTTCCTGTTGGTACTTTTCTCTTACACATTCTATGGGGTCTGATAAACCTCGAGGTGGAGTCACAGCCAAGCACAGAAAAAGCAAGTATTTGATCTGTGACCAGCTTCACAAAAGCAGACAAATGCACAATCTTTTTGCACCTGTTTCTTCCACACAGGTTGCCCTGAAAAGTGAGGTCTTCTTCACAGATTCACAGAGAGTGTTTTGCAAACACTCCCCTCTCCCAGAAATGGTTTCTTCCCTCACAGGCTCAATCTACCTGATTACGTTCCCTTCTAATCAGTCACCTCAGTTCCTCTAGTAATAACTGTGCCGCCTGCTTTATATAGGATTTCTCTGAGACTGAAGCCTAAACTTGAGAGGAGAATTAAAGGAGCTGATTATTATGAGGACACCTGTATCTTTTGTCTACTCTTCATGGGAACTCGACACTGTACTCATTGACACGAACTGATGTTATAAAAGAGAAGCAGAAAGGAAGACACATAAAGAGGGGACTGGACCTTTAAAGTTGTGCACGTGTATGATACTAGGAGGAAAAAAAAAAAACAAAAAACTCTAAAAATGCCCAGTGCTACTCCAAATACACTTGACCATCCTATGAAAATATACAAATAAAGGCATTTGCCAAATACCTTCTCGAGATATACCTTGAAAAATCAATTCTAAAATCTGAAGTAATCTTAAACAAACACAACCCACAATGCAGAAGTTAATTCTTAAAGCAAATGGAGATTATTAAAGACTGAAGCAAAAATTCATCATGCAAACCCTGATTTTTTTGAATAGAAAGAAATAACATGAATAACTTACTTGAGATTATATTTGAAGTTAAAAACTTGAATCTTGCTTCTTGAAAGTACAGAATCGTGCCAGCCTTGAGTAATGACTGTTTACCCAGAGTATAAGATTGAAGTGGATTTTCAGATTAAAAATAAAACTCTTAAGTATGTCAATCCCCATCTGATCAAAGCACATAAACTAATTTTTTTTTCAGGTGCTTCATTAACAATGTACCCAATAGAGCTGCATATTCTCTCAGTTTTCTTTAAAGAGTAAGTTGTTAAAATGACTAAAGTCCAAGTAAAGAAACCTGGAGTCATAGTTATGGCTTACTCCTTTTCACTTAATAGATTCAGGACCTGGCAAACAGTAGGTACTAAATAAAGAGTTATTTAAAGTGAAAAAAAGCCTACACTGTAAGGCATCATTTATATTTTAAAAGGCCAAGTTCTGGACTTATTTTCTTTTGAAATAAACTATAATTTCCCAGAGAAATTAAATGTTACTGCTTTCTTTACCATAAAATATTCTGCAATTATAAACATGTGCTTTGGTGGAAGTAAGTTAAAACATGACTGATTTTTTTCCCTCCCTTGCTCCTTTTTGTACTCTCAATTTTCAGATGTGGAAATTTCATTTGGAGAACAAGAGGTGTTGGTGGGGAAAAGTTCATTAATCGTACTGTATCCCCTTGCCTACAAAGAGTACTGCATCCAAATTACAGAAGAACTAAAGAAACCTTGTAGAATGAGCACGTAATTAGCAGTGCTGCTAAGTGAATGGAAATGGAGGTTGCCTAACTTAATTAACTGTAATCATTACTCACTGTCGTCCTGCTTAGAAAGATTAGTGGAGGGTATGTTATCCCATTAGACATTTCTACTTCTCTCTTAAGGTGAAAGCGATTATACTACAAAGAAAGTATTGTCATACCTTTTCAATCAGATGTAAACTTTACTGGTCAAGTCAGTTCTATGTCTTAGTTCAAGGAGTGGAACAAGAACAATGAGAAAATATTTGGTGGGGCGAAAAAGAAATTAAGAAAAAAAAGGTAATTACAGAAGCTAGTGGCTTGAAGAGAAGAAAAAGGAACCCTATATATGAGTTTGCAGAAATAAACTAGCTCTTTAGGAGGAGGGAAAGAACAGATTAATATCTAAAAGGGAAAATTAAAGATAACATGTATGAATAGGTAGCAAAGTATGATTAAGTTGATCATATTACACAACAGTGCGTGGTGTCCAAGGTACCTTCAAGGACACATGGCTATGATTTACTTTTTTAGAAGAAGATATTTGAGTCTAGGAAGTGTTTGTCTTCTGAGTTAATGAAAACCATCTTGAATTCACACCTACAAAGACCTTCATCAAGACAAGCAGAATAAGAAGGCCTGTGATAGTGGTCACTAACAGTTTTTCGCTTCACTTGCCTTCTGTCCACCAGTGCTGAAAAATGTCACAGCAACTCTGTCTGTTAAGAGGGACACGAGGTTTCCTGAGTACCTGTTCTGTTCTAGGAATTAAGCTGAGTTTCCAGGACTGCAATTCACAAATTTCCCCAATGAGCCTTCAGTGTTGGCAGGGTCATCATAAAACCCATTTTACAGGTGAGGAGACTGTAGTTCAGAGTGGTTTCCTGGAGTCACCAAGCTCATTAGGAATGGCTGAAATCCCTAGCCCAATATTTCTTCAAAGTTAATGCACATAAAAATCACCTGGATATCTTGGTGAATGGTGGATTCTAATTCAGTCATTCCTGGTGAGACCTGAGATTCTGCATTTCCAACAAATTCCTACACACTGGGCAGCAAGGCCTTAGATGAGCAGTTCTCAAACTTCACTGATACGAGAATCACCTGGGGGAGTTTTTCAACTTCTTGATGCCTAAGGGGCATCAACAAAATCAGATGTTATGAACAATATGAGAAATATAATTAACACTGCTGTTATATGTTAGAAATATCCCCTGGAGAAGGAAATGGCAGCCCACTCCAGTATTCTTGCTTGGGAAATCCCATGGACAGAGGAGCCTGGTGGGCTACAGTGCAATGGGTCATAGAGAGTCGGACACTTTATGTTATATAGGAAAGTTGTGAAGAGAGTAAATCCTAAGAGTTCTCATCACACAGAAAACATTTTGAATCTATTTCTTTAATGAGATGAGGGATGTTCACTACACTTACTGTGGTCATCACTTCACAATGTAAGTGAAATCATTGTGCTGTACACCTTCAACTAACTTGGTGTGGTATGTCAATTAGATGCCAACAGAACTAGGAGAAAAAGCAAATATTGGGTTGGCCAAAATGTTCCTTCAGGTTTTTTCCCATAAGATGCTACAGAAAAAGTCCAAATGGATATTTTGGCCAACCCAATACATAAATAAGAGAGAGAAAAAAAGAAATCTCTAGGTGTGAGACAACAGCAATTCTAAGGTGCACCCAAATTTGAGAATCTGTGCCCACAGACCTATTGTTTTCAAATTAGGTGTGTCATAATCAAGAGAGGAGCTAATACAGAACACAGGGGCCTGAGTTCACTAAAGCAAGGATGGGGCTTGAGCCTTTATACTTTCCTGAAGTTTCTCGAAGCTTAAAAATTATTCCTTGAGGTTCCCAACATCCAGGATCTAACGCCTGATCATCTGAGGTGGAGCTGATGCGATAACAATAGAAATAAAGTGCATAATAAACATAATGTACTTGAATCATCCTGCAACCATCCCCCCTCTCCTGGCCTGTGGAAAAACTGTCTTCCACGAAACTGGTCCCTGGTGTCAAAAAGGGTTAAGGACTGCTGTTAGCCCAAGCTCCTCCAAATTAATCAGCTGTGTGTTTTCATGAAGTTTCTCAGGTTTGATGAGACATCTTCCAAACTAAAAATTCCTGAGCCTCTCAAACTGGAACATCCCGAGTCCCAGCCATTTTTAAAAACTCTTTTTGATGATCAATGTCCTCATTATACGCTCATGCAATTTTTGTGCTTATTATAGTTAGGTGCACATTAAATCTATTACTATGTCAGTGCTTCAGTGGAAAGCACATCCAAGTTATACAACATTTGCTTTATGCCCAGGGTAGCTATATAATTAAAAGTAATCGATTTTGCAAAGGAAGATAGTACTAAGTTGAAAATGAATACAAAAACGGATTCCCAAGCTCAGTAACATAACGGCAGCACAATGCATCACCCTGTGGTTAAAACCCACTTCATAAATGATCCTCGACTCCTCTTCAATGGCTTGTGAAGATGAGGGTCATTTTAACTAGTGACACATTTTGGCTCCAGGGGAATTTTAGCATGAGTGCTGTCAGATTATATCTCGTTAAACATTTTTGTTAGTGATGAAGGGAAAATGTGAGCATATTAGAAATGCAATTAGTAAAGCACACAATTTATATCCTTATAGTTTCTAAAATACATACCTATACAGAAAATTCTCTTGGATATTTCTCAATATTATTTGCAATGCTCGCCTATTAGTTTCTATGAGGACAGCCAGGGCCTCTACTTATTGCCCTGGGTATTATGTTTTGCACCAAGGTGCTTGTTATAAGGGAGGTAAGTAGGGGGTGAAGCACATACTGACACTCTACTCATCCATCCTTGTGCTGCCAGTGTTGGACTGGGAAAAAAGTGTGCTTTCTTTAAAAAAAAAAAAAAAAAAGAGTCCCCTTCTAGGTCAGAGGAGGTGCTCCTTTGTCTACTACCAGAGCACCATATAATGCAGGATCAACAGGATAGTATAATGGAAAATGTTTAGGGTGGCAATTGGAAGGTATTAGGAATTAACTCTATAACCTAGGGTAGCTTATTTAAACTTTTGGCCTCACTAGTTTCCATCTACAAAATAGCTTGGAAATGCAATTCCTTTTTTTTTTTTTTTTTTGGAAATGCAATTCTGCTACTTACCCTCTGTGTAAACTTGATATGCCATTTAAACCACGATTTCATCATCTGCAAAATGGGCATAATATTAATTCCAGTGCCCTAAGAGTATCATTCAGATCAACAGTAAGGTGTTCAGCACAGGTCCTGATACAGAGTCAGTGCTAAATAAACAGTAGCTACTATTTATCAACAACAACAATAAGATGATAATAACATAATAACTCACACTTCCCAAGGCTTTTGAGGAAATTAAATCAAATGATGCATACAAGTTAAGCCTCTGAACTGAAAAACACCGTAACAGTGTTGGAGATATGTTTTCTTCCTTGTAGTAAAGCATGTTTTCAATATATTGATTTTAAAGAAACAGTAGCGGTAAGGGCAAGGAGTAGAGCTGTGAAAGTTCTGGCTACAGTAATTGTTCTGAGAGGTTAGACTCCTATTGAGATTTGAAGGCAAACTTAATGCCCACATATGGCAGTAAGAGCCCAAACGTACAATACATCAGGGAACAATGTGGACTCTGAATGCACAGGTCTAAAACTAGAACTTCAATAACCTGGCTACGTGCTGAATAAATTGGAAGCAATCCCATTAAATCTTTATCTCTGGAGTTATTATTCCCAATAATCACATTTTTTAAAACTATCACTTTGAAAAGCATGTTTCCTAAAGTCACCTCCAAGTAGCATAAGCTACCCATGTCCTGTTTCAAAAAGATAAATGATACTAGCCTGTAAACACATTACCCAATACAGTGCCAGAAAGTGCAAGCTGGGATGTGTTATTGGTCGATGGAAGTCAATTTAAAATAAGAGGTTATTAGTGTCTTCTCTTCAAGAGTAAAGGAAGCAGCTGTGATTGTTCAGCAGTACCCTCGGAAAGGTATACTTTTACTCAAACTATGCTGATTTCACATAGCTATCTGAGCTTATCTCCAAGGGAGGAACTTTAGTTTCAGTCAATAAGTTCACGGAAAGCCAAGTCCTTTGCAGCTCTTCAGCCAGCCTCTATTTCTCTGATCATATCACTGTGGTGAGTGTGTGCCCATGTTTACTTATGATTTTAAGCATCATTCTTCATGGCCCACTTTTCTTGTACTACTGTTCTTTTGCTTTAATCATTCCCATGGAGCTACAAGTTTGAAGCAAAAAAGCAGAAAATGATACATTCAGTTATCACAGGAGCTTTTGCTTTTACAAGTCAAATGGAAAGAAAATCTATCTTATTTGTTGCGGATGATCAGTGTTAATTTTCACATCTAATGACCAAAAAACTCATTTCAGAATTGTACATAAAGAAATTTTGCACAGAAATCTCACCAGATGGAATATCTCCAAGTGTTCAGTTGTCATATAAATTTGAACATCTGGAAGAACTTGAACCAACTTGGGAGCTATTATTTCTTTCAGCCTCCTTCATGAAACAGAGCTCCAATCTACCCTCCCTTAACTTGAAGCTTTTCTCAATGAACTGAGTAATGGAATCTTGAGGGACACCTTTAAATCCAGCCATAGAAGCAAAAACCTTCCCCACTGATAAGCAAAATGATATTCCTGCCAACAAACCCCATTAACTACCGGAGATATATATATATATCTAGCTCTAACTCAGTCAGCCTTCAATTAAAGGCTAGTCAGTAACCCCTGAAGGCAACACCAGGGTCTTGCAGTTTGGAAAAAAAAAAAAACACAACAGACATATTGCACAAGGTTCAGTCTCAGAGAATGATCTGCTTTTCATTTGCCCTGAGATTATTTGAAAATCTCCTAGAACAGTGAAAACTTCAATGCTTCCAAGACCTGGGAAAAACTATTTGTTAAATCTATTGTTTTATATCTGAGATCATAAGCCAAAATAACAGATTCTTTTATTTATAATCACCATTTGATTAATAGTATAACCATTATTCAGAAAGGTCCATATAGTCAAAACTATGGTTTTTCCAGTAGTCATGTGCAGATGTGAGAGTTGGACCATAAAGAAAGCCGAGCACCAAAGAATTGATGCTTTTGAACTGTGGTGCTGAAGAAGACTCTTGTAAGTCCCATGGACTGCAGGGAGATCAAACCAGGCAACTCTAAAGGAAATCAGTCCTGAATGTTCATTGGAAGGACTGATGCTGAAGCTGAAGCTCCAATACTTTGGCCACCTGATGTGAAAAACTGAGTCACTGGAAAAGACTCTGATGCTGGGAAAGATTGAAGGCAGGAGGAGAAGGGGATGACAGAGGATGAGATGGTTGGATGGCATCACCAACTCAATGGACATGAGTTTGAGCAAGTTCTGGGAGTTGGTGATGGACAGGGAGGCCAAGTGTGCTGCAGTCCATGGGGTCACAAAGAGTCAGACATGACTGAGCAACTGAAATAAACTGATAACCATATGCCATATCATTTATACAAGGGCAATGTAACATATAGTATTTATTAATCCCAAAGCCCTAGAAATAATCATATAAACCCAGTTAAGTGGGTAAATTCCCAGTCTTTACAAATATCCACATTTCTACAGTGGTGTCATACTTGTTTTCTTAAAACACTAGTTTCCTCATATCATCTACCCTGGTTACTATAATCATAAGTCCTAACAGGATATTTCCATTTATTGTTGAAATTTCCTCACCCACCATTCATTCCTCAGCACACAGGTCTAGATTCTACCGAAGCACACTGTTTAACAGGGATCTCTCTTCATTAGATTAGAAGGTATTTAGGAATAGAAAGGCTACTGTTGCAGCTTTTTATTCCCTACTGCCTCCTGGTACTATTTCTGGAACATAGCTATCATATAGCAAATATTTACTGCATGCTCCATATTGATATGTACACCACTGACATCCAATACCTGCTTATTTAAATAAATATTAATGTCACCAAAACACTATACACCTGCTTAGACATTTTTGTAAAATATGCTAGATTATTTCCATAGTGAAAAATTGGAAGCAGACTAAATATATCAAATAGGAATTAAAATAATTCAGGTATGATATATTGATAGATTTATAGACAGTCAATAAAGAATCATATTCTTACAGAATATTTTAAAACACTGGGAAACATATGGCATAGTAAGTAAATTGAAGCAGCTTACAAAATTGTATGTATGTTATAATACTAAAAAGGCATTATTTCTTGGTGGTTAAAAACCTGGGCTCTGAGCCTGACTGCCTGGCTAGAATCCTGGCTCCATTTCATACTGGCACGGTGATCATGAACAAGTTACTGCACCTTGTTATTGCAGTAATTTTCTCATTTTTAAAACGGTATAACAGTACTTATATCATAAAATTGTTGTCAGGCATAAATGGGTAATATTTAACAGATAAAGTCGCTGAAACTGCCTGGTGCATATAAAATGCTCAATAAATGTTAGTTATCATCATACAGTTCTCAATAGGAATGTATGTAGCAGTTAATACTAGCTATTCCTTAATCGTAAAATCATGGGCAACTATTACTTTCACTGTGCTTTTCTGTATCTATTTTGGATAATGAACATGCACTATTTTCTATTGTAAAAAAAAATAATTCTGGTTTTCTTTAAATAGGCAACATGTTTGCTCCAGATTCCACATGTAACATACACACATAAGTAAGGGAACCACACCTGGGGGCCAAAGACAAGAACTACTGGCTTCAGAAGCATCACTTTGCCTGTGAAACAGATGATTCTCCAGCTAAGTGGTATTTCATTAAGAATAAGAATTTCCAAGTTCTCACATATGTATTAAACTTGCACCACTTAAGGGAAACACATACCCCTGTAGAAATAACTTTATTATGATTCTTAACCCTCATTTAGGGCTTCCTTGGTAGCTCAGCCATGAAATCAGATGATTGCTTCTTGGCAAGAAAGTGATAACAAACCTAGACAGTGTGTTGAAAAGCAGAGACATTACTCTGCTGACAAAGATCCATATAGTCAAGGCTATGGTCTTCCCAGTGGGCATGTACAGTTGTCAGAGCCGGACCATAAAGAAGGCAAAATGCCAAAGAATTGATGCCTTTGAACTGTGGTGCTGGAGAAGACTCCTGAAAGTCCCTTGGACAGCAAGGAGATCAAACTAGTCAATCTTAAGGGAGATCAACCCTGAATATTCACTGGAAGGATTGATGCTGAAGCTGAAGCTCCACTATTTTGGTCATCCGATGCTAACAGATGACTCATTGGAAAAGTCCCCAGTGCTGGGAAAGATTGAGGGCAGAAGGAGAAGGGGGTGTTAGAGGATGAGATGGCTGGATGGCGTCACCAATGCAATGAATATGAACTTGGAAACTCCGGGAGATGGTGAGGGACAGGGAGGCCTGGCATGCTGCAGTCCATGGGGTTGCAAAGTGTCAGATATAACTGGGTGACTGAACAGCAACATCCCTCATTTATAGGAATTGACTATGGGGGTGACATGGCTTACTCTATCTCTCAAGTTCATTAGAAGTAAGGTGAATTCTATCTTTCAGTTCTCTCTTATCAGAATAAAATGAGTGATAGCAAGAGAAATAAAACCTTAGGCAAAGTGGGCAAGGTTCTCCAACCACTTTAAGTTAGTATGAGAGCTAACAGGATGAAATGCCGAGAAGATAGCAAAAGCATTTAAGCATGAAGTTGGTTTTTTGGTTTCATTTTTTTTTTTTTAAGTGATGGGAGGGGAGGACAGGAGAAGAGTGAAGAAAAGTGAGATTCTAACCTTAAGTTTTACTAGCAAAAAGCAAATTAAAAAGTAAAATATGAGATAAAAGAAAGTTCAATGTGCTATAGTATCATTTAAACTCAACTATGATTTTAACGTATTTGGTAAGTCTGCCCTTAGCATCCGAGTAAGCCCAGATGAAACATTTTGTTCATAAATTGAATCATATCATTTATTATTGTTTTGTTAATGAGTTGCTTCCTTTCCTGGATATATGTCTTTCTGAGCAAAAATTGTGTCTTACACTTCTTCCTATTTCTATCAGTGCCTGTATATAGTAAGTGCTCAATAAATGCTTGATAAATAACATATACGCAGCAAAAAGAAAAGTGAGGCAAAAGAAATGACTTTCTTTTGCAGTGAAGTAACAAAGACAGATGACTAAAAAAAGTGTTGACATGAAGAAGAGAAAATGAATGAAGGAACACAAGATAATGATGTCATCAGAACTCAGCAGCAGCAGTAATTCTAACTCCTAAGCAGTAATATAAATAAATGCAGGATATCACACTCATCTAAAAGGTTTATTTCCAAAGCATAAACACAATGAAAAGAGTTCAGATTGTCTTTAACACATGACAGACATTATTCTAAGTGACCTTCATCCCTTCTCATGTACTCCTCACAGCAACCCTATAAGCTGGGCACTATTATCAGCTCTATTTTACTGATGGTTGAGCAAGACAGAAGTTAAGTGATGCACCCAAGAGCACAGAGATAAGATGAAAAGGAGGCGGGTTTCAAACCCGGAAACTCTGGCTTTGAGTGTACCCTTGTAACCACTAGATTAATCAGGTAAGCTACATCGCTTCCATTTATATATGCATTAATTCACAATCTCTTCATAAAAGGCCCTAAGGCCCGAGAGAATAAATATTACCATTATTTATTTTGACAGGAAGAAACATCAGACAGAGATGACTTGGCGTGATCCCTCATCTATTTATCGGGAACAAGACCTCCATTTAAAATTAAGTGATGTTCTCACAGCAAGAGCATTCTCCTATCCCTAACTCCTAACGTTGTCAGCTATTTCCCAGGAACATGCCATACAGCTGCATGGAGACATAAACACAATTCACCAGGTTAAATGATAGGGTCGTTGCTCATTGCTTTTATCGCCCCTTTCTGGATACATCTGATTTTATTATTTTATCTTCCCGTTCCTTAATCCATTCTATCTTTTACAAAGTTAATTTTTACTGAGGTATAGTTGTTTTACAATGTTGCATTAGTGTCTACTTACAGCAAAGCCAATCAGGTATGCATATACATACATCCTCTCTTTTTTGAATTTCCTTCCCAATTAGGTCACCACAGAGTATTGAGTAGAGTTCCCTGTGCTATACAATTCATTCTATCTTCAGTTTACTTTTTTTTTTCCTCCTTAAGAAAATGTATCTTTGCCTTGAAGAAAATAAGCTTCCCCTGCTCTTCATTCTGGAATGGATTATTGTCATTTCAAAGTCTCCTTTATGACCATTCCCCACCTCTGTTTTATAGCCATTCTTGAGCTTTTTTACTCATAACATTTCTCTTTTTCTTGTTGGCTTCTGGCATCTCTTTGTTGCTATTTCTTGTTCTTTGATGTTTCCCATATCTAACGGTTCCCTCTCACCTCTGCTTTCAGCCACATTTATCCTGCTATTATTTGTTTCCGTTTGGGGAGGCTGACAACTAGAGAGACAACGTCATCCCTCATTGTGCTTCCCTGGCTTACTCATGAAATTGCAAGCACCTTGCTTCTCACATAAAATACCTAGTCTGCGCTGGAAGATTAATAGCAATTAGAGAAGCACATCTTTGAGTCAATGAGAACTTCTGGCCTCCCAGCTTCTTGCTGTGCCTATCAGCTTTAAGAGACAGTGGTTGTTTGACTTTTGAAAAGGGAGAACAAGAGCCTTTATACATAATGTTTTTACTATCAGTAGTTAAGAGCTATTGCTCTGTATTGAAAACCTCATGGATAACTTCTTGACCCAGAAGACAATCCATTTCATTAATTAGGTCTTGGGCTGGAGCCTACTGTGCAGGAGATCTGGGTTCAATTCCTGGGTTAGGAAGATCCCCTGGAGAAGGAAATGGTGACCCACTCCAGGATTCTTGCCTGGAGAATCCCAGGGACAGAGAAACCTGGCGGGCTACAGTTCATGGGGTCAGAAGAGTTGGACACGATTTAGTGACTAAACCACCTGAAATACAATTTGATGGCTACTAATTTTACATAGGTGTGTCCAGCAAGCATACTACCAGTATATATGGTAAGTAGGTAATTTTTTAGGTAATTTGCTTCTAATATTATGCATGTTACTCTCAATATTTTAGATTGTGTTATAAGGGAGAGTGTGTAGTCTGAGGTTTTGTCTTAATCAGAGGTTGAAAGGGGAAGACAGGAGAGGTTTCCAGAATGCTTTCTAGTATTTTTTTTTCTGAAGAGAAAGATGCTATATGCAAAGGTGCTCATAAGGAAGAAAATGTAGCTCTTTTAAATGGAATTGCTTAGACAATAATTTAGAGATTAAATGAGAATGAATTTGGAACTAACCTAGGATTTATGCAGACATTTGGATATCTTCCTCATCTCAGAGAGTAACTATGATGGCCTTGGACAAACTGCCCTGTTTTCTGAGCCTCAGTTTTCTCATCTATTAATATAAAATAAGGGGGTTGGAACTACTTAGCTTTTAAGGTCCTGTTAGGTTTTAGCACTCTGTGATTTATATCCATTTACAAATTCAACACTGCCCCTGAGAAACATATATTTATACAATTACAGAGATGAATTCTCCAGATTCCATTTAATACATTTTCCACTGTGTTGTACGACCACTGTACTGTACTGCTAATAGGCACTTCCCCTGAGATAAGTTGGGCTTCCCTGGAGGCTCAGCTGGTAAAGAATCTGCCTGCAATGCAGGAGACCTGGGTCCAATCCATGGGTTGGGAAGATCTCCTGGAGAAGGGAAAGGCTACCCACTCCAGTATTCTGGCCTGGAGAATTCCATGGACTTTATAGTCCATGAGGTCACAAAGAGTCGGACACAACTGAGCGACTTTCACTTTTTTTCTTTCAAAATAGTTTCCAGACATTGGTATCTTCTCGCCTAGGTGATGATAACAGTAATTGTAAAGTGTCATATTCTACACATGGGCTTCCCCGGTGGCTCAGTGGTAAAGAACCCACTAGCCAACACAGAAGACATGGGTTCAATCCCTGCATCAAGAAGATCCCCTGGAGAAGGAAATGGCAACCCATTCCAGTATTATTGCCTGGGAAATCCCATAGACAGACAAGCCTGGTGGGCTACAGTCCATAGCGTGGTAAAAGAGCTGGATACAACTTAGTGACTAAACAACAACCACAATATCTTACACACACTGTTTTAGTGATATAAATCTTCACAACAAAACGATGAAGTAAGTCCTCATTACTCATTTTAAAAATAAAGAAGAGGGGCAGAAAGAGGGTAAGTAACTTGCCCAAGGTTACAGTTATTAAGCAACATCACTGAGATTTGAAGTCAGCAATCAGCCCTTCTCCAGAACCCATGCACTTAAATACTACCTCTTATAATACAGTTTTGTCCATCCATTTGGAATCAGGAATACAGCCCTACATTTAAGAAAACAGCAAATTTTATCAGCCTAAAACTCAACTCTGTTCTTCAGAGTGGTATTATCAGGGTGCCCACGCTAATGATTCAATGTTTTAAATGAGCAGTTATGTATTTTTTGATGTTCTTTCCAAATACACACCTGCTTATGTGTATGAACGAAAGGCTGACTTGTGCACTCAAAATGCAAAACTAATACTACAAATAAAGAACACAAAGACTGGCCATGTAGTATGACATTTAAAAAATTGTAAACGTCTGGTCTTCAGAAATCATAAAGAACTTCAGGAAAGTTAAAGAGCCTCAGCAATATGATAGGAGAGCTGAAATTGTGCAAACCTTACTAAAAAGACTTGATAGAAACTCAGTAGGCAGAGTTTTCATATGTTCATGACACTGATTTTACTTCTTCTACTATCCCATTCCCTGGTAGCTCAGACGGTAAAGCATCTGTCTACAATGCAGGAGACCCGGGTTCAATCCCTGGGTTGGGAAGATCTCCTGGAGAAGGCAATGGCACCCCACTCCAGTACTCTTGCCTGGAATATCCCATGGATGGAGGAGTCTGGTAGGCTACAGTTCATGGGGTTGCAAAGAGTCGGACACGACTGAGCTACTTCACTCACTCACTCACACTCACTCACTATCCCATTCAAGAATGCAAGTAAAAACTGGTAGAAACCAAATAATAGTTTAGTTAATAGTGTTGTTTCAACTTTTTGATAATGTGGTTATTTATGTTAGCTGTTATCACTAAGCCAAGTGAAGTGTGCATCAGAACTCCGTGCTGTCTTTATAATTTATTGTACTACTTTTTTTTTTCAAATAAAAAGTAAACAATAAAAAAACTTTACTTCAAAGTGAAAAAAAAAAAAAAAAGAAAAGTGTCATAGGTGCAACAAACTCGATTTATTCTTAATTGCTCTCTAAGGAAGTTAAAAGAAGCAAGCAGAGATTCCACCAAATTAATTTTGGATATCACTGAAATGATGCATACACCCCCCAAAAGTGACTCACAGCACAAGAAATTTACTGTTATGGAAACACAACTTTTAACTATATGATACTACTACCTAAAATCTCATATTATGCACACAAATGTGCACATGCATGCACCCACTTCTTTACAGGAACAACATAAACTCTTCAAACTGAAACGCCTAAATATTCTTTAAAGATGACCTTTACTAAGGTGAAATCTGGTCAGAAAACGAAAATTTAGCCCTTTAAAATGGTGACAATGCCAATTAGTCATTTTTTACTTCAAATGATCAGAATTGCAGTGGTTCAAGCAGTGTATCGTCATCCAATCTCATCTAGTACAGCATATAGCTATTGTGTGAAACAGACCAAAGGAAACGTCTGCTTTTTTTTTTAATATCCTAACTGACTAATTTTTGTATGCTTCCCCCAGCAACCACAGAGTGATCATCTAAATAGCTCACAGCATCCCCCAAAGAAATGAATGTGCACTCTGCACTCCTTAATTTGCCACCTTTCAAAGATGAGGTTAATGGAATTAAGTTAACCATAAAGATTATTATAAATTGAATGCTGTATCCTTAGATGTCTGAAGTAATTTAATGCATTTCAATAAATATGAGGTTGGGAAACATAAAAAGAAAATTTATGGTACTAATTTAAACAGTATCTTCCCCCGTCTCTTGTGCATGCTATGGCATAGCCCTTGATGTTTGTCAACTCACAAATATTGTTGAAGGGAAGAGGTGATGGTCCCAACTTTTCTAAAGAAATTGGATTCGATGCTCAATATAATATTGGGAATCATACAAAATGATGTAGTCATTTCCAAGTAATTCAGCTATGAAATATTTAAATATATTAATAGAGGGGAAGTACATAAAGAGAAGTAAATCACAGGAAGAGTGACCTAATAGTAATGATTTTTATTATCATAATCACCAAGGTTAGGTTTACAAACCAAAAAATTTGTTTCTTTCTATTTGCTTACTGAATATTCCAATAGTGATGTATGTATTATTTTTCTTTATACTTAATATATATATACATATATTAACTAGAACACAATATTAACTTACTTTTTAATTAGAATTACTTATTTTTTGGTTCATTAACATTATTTTATAAAGAGAAGGATAGTGATAGTGATGATGATTGTTATATTATCAATACTGGGTATCAAAAAACTGTGCTAAATATGTTTCTTATAGCATATTTTGAAGTAATTATTATTATAATAATTTTATGTATAAGGAAACTGAGCCTGAGAAAGTTTAAATAACTAGTTTAAGGTCATACTGCTAGAAAGTGAGTGAAATTTTAAATTTAGATTATTCCAAATCATATTCTATGTTTATTATTTTGACAGCAGCATTATATTATTTTTCTATAGTTAGAGAATAATATAACACAGTGTCCCCAAATTGAAGTTTTTTTATTCCTTATGTTTAGAATAGAGGGCTGATGATACCCTTGCCGAGAAAATTATTGTCAAAGTCCTTATTGTTGATGGTCTTAATAACAGAGAAAAAGTCTCTGACACCATGTAGTATCTCATATTTTGCCTAAATTCGTGATATATATATATATATATATATATATCCTCTTAGAAAATTAGGTAAATAATAGAAAGTCACTTTTTTATAGTTTTAACTCCTTTTTGTCCAGATATATCTGGATATTATGAATTATAAGAAGAGAGGGGGGAAAAACACAGATAATACACACAAAAATAACAGCTTAAAAATTAGCAAGGAAATACAATCTGATACCAAAACAAATTAATATGAAGACTAAAAATAATCTATTATCTTCAAGGTCTGGAAACTAAAGGAAATAATGAAGATATTTGCAATTTGTTTTCTATTAATGATATTCTTCTTCATTACCTCTGGAAATCTCATCATTTCTTTCCTCACAGATTAAGAAAGAGGGTTTTCCTGAAGTCCCAGGGTACCACTGTTAATACTTTAAATGTTTGTCTATTTTTCATGCCCATAATTGGGCCAGGCTACATGTAACTGATGAATTAACAGAGTAGTAATATCTATTTACTTTCAACCATGTGTTAGACATTACACTAAGTATAATTTGTGCAGTTTTAAAGCTCCAGGGCAATTCTCCACATTAGGTATCATTCATTTCATATATGAGAAATCTTAGGCTCCTTCCAGTCTAAATTGCTGACTATCACCCTAATCGTCTCCCCCATTTCTCATTCTATTTCATGGCCTCCTTAAACACATAAAGGCAGTCTTGTTTCTGAGTCTTTATACTAGCTCTTCTTTCCTCCTGGAATGTTCTTCTCCAGTCTTCTTATGACTCGTTCATTCCAGATAATCATGCTTCAGCTGATATACCACCTCAGGAAAGCTTTTCTTCACTTCAAAAATGAGAATAACCACACAATCAGTCACTATCTCAACATCTTTATCCTTAGTGAAGCACTTATTATTACCTGATACATTTCTTGTTTATAATAAGTATTTCAGTGAGAAATTATATATGTAATATAAAAATATATATGGCAGGTTATGATTATAAAAATTATCTATATATATGTATTATACATGGTAGAGAGTATGCTTATCAAATAGTAGGTGTTTCATAAACAAATTTAAAACACTCACTAATACAAATATACTTGTCTTCACCCATTCTGTTAATTATTTTTAAAATTAACTGTCACTGAGATATAATTGACATACCGTAAAATTTCCTCTTTAAAGGATACAGTATGGTGATATTTAGTTTACTTACACAGTTGCACAACTGTCACCACTAATTAATGTAAAACATTTTCATCAAATTGAAAAAGAAACTTCATACTCACTAGCAGGCATTCTCCATTCTTTGCCTTCCTAGACCCTAGAGACTACCTATCCACTTTCTGTCTGTATTAATTCGCCCATCCTAGACATTTCATATGGATTGCATGCTTTTTAAAATTCTAAAAATTGAGGGTATTAACATGTTATAGTAAAAATATCTGGTATGTATTGACTGCTAACTCAGGGTCAGCAAGCTTACAAAGCATTTTTTTCTTTCAGTTGTAAAGAATCAATTTATCCTTCTTTTATGACCAAAAAACTCAGAAAATATAAGCATTAGGAGGTGAAGAGAACAAATATTTACTAATTTTTTAAAAAATTAATCATCTTTCTTACATCTTATAAAGTATTTTATGTCTTTTAGACTTTTTTAACTTTAGTTTTCACAGAAAAATTGATCAGAAACTGGAGAGATGTCTCATATCCCCTCTGCTCCTATATATACATAACTTCCTCCATCATCAAATTCCCCACCACAGTAGCACATTTGTTACAATGGACAAATCTACATTGACACATCATTCTCATTGAAAACCCATAGTTTTTATTACAGTTAATTCTTGGTGTTAATATTCTATGGGTTCAAGCAAATATATAATGACCTTTATCTACTATCCATGGACTGTATAGTCCACGGGGTCGCAAAGAGTGGGACACGACTGAGTGACTTCACTTCAGTTCATTTTATCTACTATTACAGTATCATACAGACTATTTTCACTGTCCTAAAAATCCTCTGTGCTCTGCCTATTTGTCTCTTCCTGTTTTCCCCCTGGCAACCTGTAGTCTATTTACTTTCTCCATAGCTTTGCCTTTTCCAGAATGCCATATACTTGGACTCAAACAATGTGTAGTCTTTTCAGATTGGCTTCTTTCACTTACTAATATACACTGAAGATTCCTCCATGTTATGTCATAGCTTGGTAGCTCATGTCTTTTGAGTAAACCATATTCCATAGTCTGGCTGTACCAAAGTTTACTTATTTATTCACCTACTAAAGGACATCTTTGTTGCTTCCAAGTTTTGGCAATTATGAATAAAGTTGCTGTAGACATCTGTGTTCAGATTTATGTATGGACGTAAGTTTTTAATTCCTTTGGGTAAATACTAAGAAGTATAACTGCTGAACTGTATGGCAAGATAAGGTTTTGTAAGAAACAACCAAATTGTCTTCCAAAGTGGCTGTACCATTTTGCATTCCCATCAGCATTTAATGACACTTTCTGTTGCTTCATGTCTTTGCCAGCTTCTGGTGCTGTCAGCATTTCAGATTCTGCCCATTCTAAGAGGTGTGTAAGTGACATCTCATTTTAATTTGCACTTCCCAGATGACATATGATGTGGAGCATCGTTTCATATGCTTATTTCTCATCTGTATATCCTCTTTGGTGGGTGTCTGTTAATATCTTTGGCCCATTTTCTAAATTGAGTGTTTCTTTACAAAGCACTTTTCATACATTAGGTAATGTAATCCTCATATCAAATGTAGAGGGGTAAATAATATTAACACCCTCTACAGATGCAGACAAAAAAGCTAAGGCACATGAGTTTAAAAAACTCCCAGAACCATAAATTTTAAAATGTAGGCTCCAGGATTTAAGCACAGGCTCTGCTCATAGGTATAGACATGAATTGGTTAAATTAATTTTGCTTTGTTATTGTCTGTCTCCCTTGATCTTACCAGTTATTGTTTCAGCAATGGAGTGAGGTGCTCACAGCAGCCTCTACTAAGGGGATTTAGGCATAGAAAATTAACATTAGTTCCACCAGCAGAAACAGTTCTTCCTTTAGATGAGTAAGGAATTGAGGGGAGAGCATAGCAGATGTATTAATATTATTTCATTGAACACAAATTACCGAAACTTTAAATGTTCCTCTTCCCTCTCTCCTTTCTCTTATCTGCTATTTCTCTGCTGTTTATTGTGAAATACCGTGTAGGGCAGTGGTAAAGAATTCGCCTGCCAATGCGGGAGACATAGGAGACGCGGGTTTGATCTCTGGGTTGGGAAGATCCCTGGAAGAGGAAATGGCAACCCACTCCAGTATTCTTGACTAATAAATCCTATGGACAGACGGGTCTGGCGGGCTACAGTCCACGGGCTTGCTAAGAGTTGGACACGACTGAACATTTGCACACATATTGAAACCAACAAAAATGAGAGGGAGCTGCATTTTTAACTTGAAAAATTCCAATAAAATGGAATTATTTTAGAAACATAAGGATATCTAAATGCATATGCTGCTGCTAAGTCGCCTCAGTCGTGTCCGACTCTGTGCGACCCCAGAGACGGCAGCCCACCAGGCTCCCCCACCCCTGGGATTCTCCAGGCAAGAACACTGGAGTGGGTTGCCATTTCCTTCTCCAATGCATGAAGTGAAAAGTGAAAGTGAAGTCGCTCAGTCATGTCCGACTCCTCGCGACCCCATGGACTGCAGCCTACCAGGCTCCTCCACCCATGGGATTTTCCAGGCAAGAGTATAAATAAACACATATTATTTGATAAAGCAGTACTTTTTGGGATTCATAGCATACATTTCATTCTTCTGACAATCAGGATCATTTCAATAAAAAGATACACAATGTTATTTGGCCTATTCCCCTTTTCAATAGCACTGGCAATATTTATCATTGTGAACTAAATACATTCTATTGTGTGAATAAATATTTAAACACATTTTTTAAAACTACAAAAGTACTAATTTAACATGGCTTGTTTTTAGTCCTTAAATTTAAAACCAACAAGCATACAGTTTTTAAGTAGAATAACCCACACCAGGGAGTAATATTTGAAATTACTGTGAATTTTGGTCTCTGGATGTTCTTGGCCTTTGCTCATATGATTCACCACACCTTCTAGGCATGCAATTATCTCTTAACACCTCACAACCTGTCATGCAGTATGCTATTCCTTAAATGAGAATTTGCCTCAAGTATCATTGTATACTTAGATCTTAATAATTTTAATAGAAGAACCAACCAGTAGTTTCTGATGGGCAAAAAGTATAAATTTTACCATTTAAAATAGATTTTTCTTTCTGTAATAAAACCCAAATCCTCATATTCTATTCATAACTAAAACGATCCTTTCAGATCATTTGACTTTTCTAATTAAATTGTAAAATTTAAAATATGTCCAACTTAAAATTGAACCTAAAATTCAAAGCTATATTTTAAAAGTTTGTATTGCATTTGTTTTGCTGCATCTGCTGGAAAATGCATCACAAAATCCTTTATAGATATTCAGATGAAGCTCCCCACTAGAAATGAAGGAATGCAGCTAATCTTGGGCTTTCATTGGTTTGATTACCATTTCAACTTTAAATGGCTGTATGATAATTAGTGGGTGTGGAACAACCAGTACTGCTCAAGGAGCAATTGCCTTTACTGAAAAACAAAGTTTTGAAAGAAGCACAGTAAACTCCTAGAGACAATCAACTCAATCTTACACACCTCCCTGCCATAGTTTTAAATGGAGCAGATGTGCTAAAAAGCTAGTGAGAAGATGCTTAAATACTTCTTAGGCTTCAAGCAGGAATAGAATCTAACACCTGACTGCCCGTATTTTTTCACAATGATGTGTAATCTACCCAAGTATCCCAATCTGGAAACTTTTCATATCAGAAAAGTATTTACAACCTTCAAATGTAGTAAAATTAAATTTAAAATGTGATGGGTTTACTTACAAGCTAGCAAACAACAAAATGAATATTCTCCAGAGAGATTAAAGTAAATGTTTTTATAATTATACCAAGTTTAGATGGATGTTCATTCTTATATGATATGATATGCTGCACCTTTATGATTTTAAATGTCTAGCCAGAAACACAAGTAATCATTAAAAAGAGGATACAGTAAAATTTAAAAATGAGTGGAATTCCCATAGAATTTGCCTGAACAGACTTCTATTTTGCAAAATTTCTGGATAACTAAAACTTTCCAATCTCTCTTTAGGATCTCCTGATTGATCAACATGACCTGCTGAAAGCTACAGTCTGTTAGAATTGAATTGTATACCTTGGTGGAGTCAAGATAGCTGAAACTGTTTTTTGATACTCCTTCCACTGAAGAAGTAAAGTCTGTTTCTTCTTTTTAATATAGGTGAGCTTTGTGACCGCTTTTATTTTATTTGGCCACACTGCACAGTTTGTGGGATCTTAGTTCCCTCATCAGGGATTGAACCTGGACCCTTGGCACTGAAAGCACAGAGCCCTAACCATTGGGCCACTGTGGAATTCCAGGTGACTGCTTTGACTAATAGAATATGGTGGAAGAAACGAGCTGCTGTTTTCCAGGGTCAGGAATTAAGAGGTTGGAAACTTACACTTCCTGTCATTTGGACCCTGAGCTGCCACAGGAGAAGCTCAACTACTCCAAATCTACCATAGGTACTAGGTCAGGGAATCTAGTTGAGCCAAGTATTCCATACTTTGCCAACAAAGGTCCATACAGTCAAGGCTATAGTCTTTCCAGCAGTCATGTGCAGATGTGAGAACTGGACCATAAAGAAGGCTGAGCACCCAAGAATGGATGCTTTCATATTGTGATGCTGGAGAAGACTCTTGAGAGTTCCCTGGACAGCAAGGAGATCAAACTGGTCAATCTTAAAGGAAATCAATCCTGAATACTCATTGGAAGAACTGATGCTGAGGTTCAAGTTCCAATCCTTTGGCTACCTGATGCAAAGAGCCAACTCATTGGAAAAGACCTGGATGCTGGCAAAGAGTAAAGGCATGAGGAGAGGGGGATGACAGAGGATGCGATGGTTGGATGGCTTCACCGAATCAATGGACAGGAATTTGAGCAAACTCTGGGAGATAGAGGATAGGGAAGCCTGGAGCACTGCAGTCCATGGGGTCCCAAAGAGTTAGACACAGCTGAATGACTGAAGGACAACAGGTTCCAGTAATTCCCAACAAAGCACTAGATGTGTGAGTGGAGCTATCCTGGATCCTCCTGACAGCCATCTGACATCTATGAGTACCACTGAATGATCACAGCTGATATAAGACGGAATAGAAAATTCACCCAGCTGACCCATGGCCAAATTCACAAGAACCTGAGATATTCGACTATTATTTTAAGCTACTAACTTTTGGACCAATTCGTTACACAGAAAGAGACAGTCAGAACTTATGCTTACAAAGAATCCACCATGCTTGTTTCCATTCTTATTTATGTAATGACAGAATATACACCATAATTACATGAAATATGAGTATAAAATAAAAAGATGTGTTCTTGCCAGAAAACCCAATTGAATTTGTGGGGGAAAAATCAGCAAAAGTGACCTGAAGAAAAAAACTAGGCCTTCCTTTGAGGGATCTTATAGAACCATTAGGGCTTCCCTGGTGGCTCAGAGGTTAAAGTGTCTGCCTACAATGCAGGAGACCTGGGTTCGATCCCTGGGTCGGGAAGATCCCTTGGAGAAGGAATAGAACCACTAAAGACATTTCTTATCAGGTTGTTTTGCAAATGCCTCTATGTTCTTTCTCTACTGCACACACACGCAAACATACAGGTCTGTAATCTGTACCCTAATCCCCCTTAGTCTTATGATGTACTACTTACTACCTTCTGCCGTGAAAAAACACATTCCTCATTGCTATTGCTTGAGCACACCAAACAAACTCCTACTTTGGTTTTTTCTCTAGCTGTTCGTTCTACCTGGAACAATTTCCCCACAGATATCCAGTTGGCTTCAAGTTCTGTTCAAATCTCATGGGCTCAATGAGAGCCATCATGATCCTGGAACTCTTGAACTTCTTTACCCTGCCACTTTTAATTTCCATCCCATTTATATCTTTCTGACATACGATGTTTTATTAACATACCAAATTATTACTGTCCGGATGGTGTGGAGTGAGAGAGCTTTAACTCTGAAGTGAATTAACAGAGGAGGAATACATAATTTTGAAGCACAACTTTGGGACATCATATAAAACAGTGAGCAAAATACTTGGTCTTTTAAGCTGTCTTCTAGATTACAAGAAGAACATGGGGTTACGAGCAAGAACAGTGAGAAAGTGAGGTCAACATGCTTTTCTGACTCATGCTGCTTTCTTGCATGGAGCTGGCATTCTCCAATGCCAATGGGCTGAGATGAAGCTCTTTTCATGTACTTCTGAAGGGATCAACCAACTACCTTCAGATGAGATTGAGAGTTTATTCATTCAGCTACACTCTCCCAGGTAACCCAAAGCTTTCCCCATTTGAAACACATAAATTATTACAAGTCTCTGGAGTCAGAGTTAGGTCTGAATGCCAGAGTCAGCAAGTATAAGGCAAAAGGTATACATTTCATCTTTACTTGTGTCTCCAAACATTCTGTACCTGTTAGCTGCTAATTGATTTTTCCATATTTATACTGAATATTGCTCCTGATTTTAATTTTAGCTAAAGGAACCAAGGAAAGGAGAAGGAAATGGCAACCCACTCCAGTATTCTAGCCTGGAGAATTACGTGGACAGAGGAGCCTGGCGGGCTACAGTCCATGTGGTCGTAAAACTCCAGACATGACTGAGTGTGCACAGCAAAGGAACCAAGGACCTCCCTGGTGGTTCCGTGGTAAAGAACACCTGCCATTGAATGAAATGGGGCTTCAATCTCTGGGTTGGGAAGACCCACTGGAGAAGGAAATGGCAACCCACTCCAATATTCTTGCCTGGGAAATCCCCTGGATAGAGGAGCTTGGCTGGCTACAGTCCACGGGGTCACAAAACATTCAGACATAACTCAGCATCAAAGGAAACAAAGGAAATAAACAACAAAGGAAATAAAATCTTTCCTTTTGTTACTAAAATTCCAGAATTTTTTCCTTTAACAGATACAAAAGTAACTCAAAATAACCATGAAATCTGAGTAGTGAGTAGGAGATTTTATTTGGATGTGGGAGATATGTAGATACCAGAGACATAAGTCATGGTCTCTGGTCTCAGGCACCTTATCATCCTATGAGCTTGGATATAAAGCCTATCTGGGATCAAATCTTAGCTCTGTCACTTAGCTGTGATCTTAAGAAAATTACTCAACTTTTCCAAACCTCAGTTCCCTTACCTATAAAAGACAATTGGCAAGACTTCCTACAAAGGTGTGCTAATTAAATAAGAAAAACCAAAACAAAGTCATGCATGGGATGTGGTCCATATTGAGACCTAAAAAGCTAAAAAGGTGGCTAGCGATCACTCTTTTCATTTTCCTGAAATGAACTATTATTAACACAGAGAAGCTGGAGGATTTCTCTGGCGGTCCAGTAGTTAAGAATCAGTGCTTCCACTGCAGGAAGGTACAAGTTCAATCCCTGGATGGGAAACTAGGATCTTGCATGTAAAAAAAAAAAAAAAAAAAAAAAAAGATGAAGGAGAATATAAAACCAATAACCTTCCATTGAAAATATTCTTAAGAAGGGACCAAGCTTTAAAATTATCAAAAAGTTTAACACAATGTTGAAAACAGTGATAAATTCACTGTACTAGTTACCATATGGTTGTTACATTTCTATGAGTTTTTGTTGTTGTTGTTGTTAGTATCATTATTAAGCTTTAAAATTTTAAGTAGATGATTGTAATTAGTTTTTTTTTCTAGTGTTTAATGAGAAAATTGTAGTAGCATGTTGAGAGCTACACAGGGGGGTTTTGATGTGTCTTTTTTTTTTCCTTTAGGAACTGTGGCATTTATACTTTATATGTATTAAAGTATATTGGAGCTCACTGAAAATTTGTATTCATGGAATATACTAGTTACTTAATAATTCTCTGCAGGAGAGAGGTTAAGTTCACATACAAAAAACCTTAGGATATACTTCTGTAACACAGAGAAGGGTATTTTTGTTAAATGTATTACAATTTTATGGTCATTCCAAATGTTAAAAGCTACTTCATCCACAATCATATTACTATCATAATTTACTAGAAAAACTATTCTCTCTTTCTCTCAAATATAGTCACTTAAAGCAAATATAGCAAAAAAATAGTGCATAGTTTAGGAATTAATTAAAATTTAAAAAGCAGTAGTCCCATTTAAAAGTCAGAAGGTGGTACATTAGAAAAAAACTACAAGGGAAATTTTCCATCAGCTTAAAAAATTAGTTCCATATTGTTTCAATTAATGAATATAGATGGCATTGCATTCATTATGCACAGCTGATTCAGACATAAACCTGTTTTAGTTATGAACTATTTATATTTCAGATAAAACAATATGTATTCCAAATGACTATTTCCCACAAGGAACAATGAACTCTCTCCATTTTTATTTACTACCTTAATGCCACACATTTTTCCAAAAGGAATAATATAGACTAAAAAAAAAAATTTGAAAATGTATAAAAATAGAGATACTTGAATTTGTCTAATGGAGATATTCTTCTAAAGTTTAAGAATAAAATTGAAATATATAATAATTAAAAATACAGTATGAAAATTGTTTAAAAGAATTTCGCTAAAAGCTGTGGGCTATATTAATACTCATTTTTTTAACCTTTGTTGTAAAATTAAATTTCATCCATCAGTTCTGCACAAAGCAAGACCCATCAATACTCTTGATAATTCAAATCCACAGGAATCTCTAAAAAGTAGCATAGATAATGTCCTTCATCTTAATAAATGAAAAAGGGCTGTAGAAAGGCACAAAATCTTCAATTCTAAGTAGGTCATATGGTGTAAACAACGCATCTAACTGATTAAAAAAAAAAAAAAAAAGGCTAATCTTGACACACAGCTCCTTCCAGTTAATTTCTCAAGGCATGGCCAAGAATTCGCTAAAATATTTGTGATGTTATTTTCATTCAATATCTATTTCTTTTCAAGTATTCTATGTTTTAAAATTTTGGTTTCCTTTGAGCCTTAGTAACTTTAGAAGAAAAAAAATAATGCTTTAAAAAACTCTAAAAAAGGAATCTGCCGCAATGTTCAAACTCAAATCTGAGGATTTCTAAAGTAGAAATGTCTCCTGAGTCTTTTAATTCACCTGAAGTCAGTTTATGAACAATAATCCTGAATCTTTCTACCCCTGCCACAAAGATGAGATATTTCACTTATGCTGGTTTATTTGTATGTTTGTTTTTCCTGGATGAGAAAGCACCAAAACAAGGAGGCAGAAACAGGTTCTGCTTTCCCCTGGTCCTATTCCTTTCCCCTTAAATCTTGCTGCCAACCACACTGCTTTTTGTCTCTTTCTTTGTGTTTATTTGACCCTTTATACATGGACTCCATTCATGGGGTCTTTTTCCAAATCATTGTATTATCCTTTAAGAATATGGTCAAAGACAAGTCCATATTACAATCCAATTTTCATTTCTAAGAATATACTGGGATTGCTCACATATAGTTTAAAAGGATATCTTTCCTCACCTTTCATTTGTTAAAAGAAAGTGAAGAGAATGACATACTTATTTTGAGTGATTTAATTACATTTTCTTATCCACGTGATTTTCTTCATCTAATTTAACAAAATGATCAGAGACATGGCCTGGTTACATATCATGTCCTTATTCCAGATGTACAATTCAAAACCTAACTTTGACTTCTGCTTCTTTTCTAAAACTCTTCCCAGAGATCGCATTACCTCTCTCTACCCTGTTTCAGTGCTGTGCATGTGTGCTCAGTTGTGTGTGACCCTTTGTGACCCCTTGGACTGTAGCCCACTAGGCTCCTCTCTCTATGGTATTTCCCAGGCAAGAATATTGCAGTGGGTTGCCATATCCTACTCCAGGGGATTTTTCTGACACCAGGACGGAACCCAAGTTTCCTACATCTCCTGCATTGGCAGGGGATTCTTTACCACTGTGCCACCTGGGAAGCCCACCCTCTTTTAGGGCTAATAATTTCAACTTATCTATTATTTTAATGAAATTATTATTCATCTCTCCTTTTCTCTAAAGTGGATGTCTTTATGGTTTGGGAGGGCAAAAATCTTTGCTTGCTGTTTACTTTCCCCTTCAGTTGAGCAAGCTATTAATAATCTTTATAATACAAATCTCTGTTGCAATTTAGAGATGGACTATGTTTATAGGACTTTCAAATCAAGATGCTAACACAGGAGGCTCAGGCCTTAAAGAAATGCAGCCATGTGGAACCAATGCTCTCCTTCAAGTCTCTGAGACTCTCTGTAACATTAATTAAAATTCCTGGTAAATAAATATGCAAATATGCTACCTATTTGCAAAGAACTGTTGGCTAACAATGACTATTTTGATTTCAAACTGAGGTGCTGGAGAAGACTCTTAAAGAGTCCCTTGGACAGCAAGGAGATCAAACCAATCAATCCTAAAGGAAATCAAGCCTGAATATTCATTGAAGGACTGATGCTGAAGCTGAAGCTCCGATACTTTGGCCACCTGATACAAAGAGCCAACACATTGGAAAAGACCCTAATGCTGGCAAAGATTGAGGGCAAGTGGAGAAGGGGACATCAGAGGATGAGATTGTTGGATGGCATCATCGACTCAATGGACACGAGTTTGAGCAAACTCCAAGAGATAGGGAAGGACAGGGGAGCCTGGCATACTGCAGTCCATGGGACTGTAAAGAGTCGGACACAACCGAACGACTGAACATCAAAAACAACTTCTCTTTCCCTGTTTTGGCAACAGGAAGGCCTTAACTAAAGATGAAGAGAACAACAAGCATCCAGTGTGTTTTAGAAAGCACAGAATATATACACATACTTAACTAAAAGAATTCTTTCTTATTTCTGAGGACATGCAAAACATCTCCATCTCAACATCGGTGGAAAAGGAATTTATTTCTTTTCATGCTATTTATTAAATGGAAGTTTGTTTTCCAAATGGTCAGAAAAGTTAAGGAGTGCACTTGTAAAACTATACTGTATGATTTATGATCTGGTGACTGAGATGTCCCATCTCAAGACACTGATCCACCAGGGCACAAATATTTTAGGGCTTGGTAATTCAAAGATACATAAAACTGGTATCTGTCTTCAAGGAGTTTACATAGGACTTCCATGCCTGTAGTACACGCTAAACTGGATTACAGATGTGTTGCATTTAGCCTAAAAAATGACAAGGAGACTGACTGTGGGAAATGACACTTTAAAAATTGGTAGAACAGCCAGATATTTTTTTAAAGGGAGGAGAAGAACAGGTGTCTTAAGAAGAGAAATAAATATAAATAAATTGCTTTGGGGCAATTGTCTGTTTACTTTAATTTCTATACTTTACATATACCTACTTTTTGTTCACAGTATATCTTACTATACTTTAATCTGCCTCTTCTAGGCCAAAGTCTCAATAACCAAATACACAAGAAGAAATGTACTGAAATCAAGGATTTCTCTAAGGGCACAGAGGATATTATGAAAAATTCTTATCAAATGCCTTACTGGTATTGGCTGATCCAAAAACTTTTGGGCACCTTCAAGAGACTATTACTTCCTTTTATGCCCTTTAGAATTATTACTTTCATGATGTGTTACATGATAAAACATACATAAAACCAATATTCAATGCAAGAGTAGCTCTGGCAGTTAAAATTCTTTATAGATAAATGAATATAATGTTTAAATTCCTTTCCATGGTATATTAGTTTCCTGGGGCTGCTGTAACAAATGGGGTGTTTAAAACAACAGACATTTATTCTCTCAGTTCTGGAAGCTACCAATTCAGAATTGGGATTTTATCCTGTTGGCAGGGCCATGCTCTCTCTGAAGGCTCTAGGTGAGAATCTGTTTCGCATCTTTCTCTTGGCTTCTAGTGTTGCTGGCGATCCTCAGCATTCCTTGGTGTTCTTTGGCTTGTAGATGCATCTCTCATGGTTTGGCCTCTGTTTTACATGGCATTCTCCCTAGGTGTCTCCTTCTCTTCTCTTCTTATAAGGATACCAGTCATGTTAGACTAGGGGACCATTTTACTCCAGTATGACATCATCTTAACTATATCTATTGATCCAATGATCTTTGTTCCCAACAAGATAATATTTTTGAAGTTCTGAAAAAGACATTCATTCTGGGGGGTGCTCTTCAACTCAGTAAACCTAACCCTCACCTTCAATCAACTGGTTCCCTTCAATATCTCAATTTTCAATTCAACCTCCCAGCTCTCACATACAACTTAACAAGACAGCAAGATCTATTTAGTGAATGAAAAGCAGTAGCTGATCAAAGCAGGGAGAGGACAAAGAGTAAATGGGAGTAGATGTGTAGCCCAGAGAAGCAGTATTAAGGAATACATCGCTGAAAGTACAGAGACATCAAACATAATTCATGTAGATTAAGTACAACCATGATAATAAAAAGTCATGACCTCATGATCTCACACAAAATGATGGACTATGCACTTCTGTGCTGACCACTCAAAATGCTTGGATTTACACACAGAAATTAACTTTTGATTCCACGTTCTAAACACTGCAGTGCATTAATTCTTTGCTCACCTTCTGTAGCATGCAGCTCTCTAGCCTTTACGCTCAATCATGTAGCAACCCTAAGAGCCTCTCAAATGAGAGGCCCCGGCACGACCAACTTCATCAGACGCCTGCTGTGGCTCTGGTTCCTTGCCAAGCTCTTGCTTTGTTCCTGAGGTCTCATTCTCTGCCTTGTGCTCTGATAAATTGTTTTCCCCCTCAGTTCTCTCAGCTCTGAACTCCTAAATGAAAAGAGTTCTTTTCACTTCCTGACCCTATCTTCCTAGACCACCACTCTGAGCCTCTATTGGCCATTCTCAGAATGAGAAGTTGTGCAACAATAGTAACTCTAAAACTATGCTCTGTTTCTTCATGTTACCTCCTACCCCAAAGTCCCAAGGCTTTCACCAACTGCTCTTGAACATCAGGCATAGGTAGGTACCATAGGTAGGTTCCATTCCCTGTGATGGAACACACCTGTCGGGGACCAACATAGCAGAACTTTATACCTATTACTCAAACCTAGTGCCCCAGGACTGGAGAAGGGGATGGCACCCCACTCCAGTACTCTTGCCTGGAAGATCCCACGGATGGAGGAGCCTGGTAGGCTGCAGTTCATGGAGTCGCTAAGAGTTGGACATGACTGAGCGACTTCACTTTCGCTTTTCCCTTTCATGCATTGGAGAAGGAAATGGCACTCCAGTGTTCTTGCCTGGAGAATCCCAGGGATGGGGGAGCCTGGTGTGCTGTCGTCTGTGGGGTCGCACAGAGTCGGACACGACTGAAGCGACTTAGCAGCAGCAGCAGCAGTGCCCCAGGACACCAATAAATTGCCCTACACCTGGGGCTATCCAGCCTCTAGAATCTGGTCATCATCCATTTTGTCGGTACACGATCACATTTAAACCAAACCAAATCACATTTAAACCAAATCACATAAACCAAATGACATTTAAACCACAGTCATCTGCCCAGGACCCTCATTTCTCAATCAAACTGACATTTTAAATATCAGATGAGTTATGATATGTTGCTTGAGTAATCATGACAACATATTCCCTTATAGTGAAGAGATGAACTGTCTGCTTATATCAATATTTTAAAATACTGACAGAAGCAAGTGTCAAAAGTATGCAAATTAATAATAAATTGGGCTTCCCTTGTGACTCAGCTGGTAAAGAATCTGCCTGCAATGCAGGAGACCTGGGTTTGATCCCTGGGTTGGGAAGATCCCCTGAAGAAGGGAAAGGCTACCCACTCCAGTATTCTGGCCTGGAGATTTCCATGGACTGGAGAGTCCATGGGGCTGCAAAGAGTCCAACACAACTGAGTGACTTTGACTTTCACTTTACCACTTCAGTATCTCACATGCCTAAAATATAGAGGTCACATCTTCAGGCAAGTTTGCCTTCCCGTAACTTATTATAACAACCAAAATTGGGAACTAACATTCACTAGGCACCTACCATATATGAAACATTTTTACCAATATTCCCCGTATAACATTAATATCACTGCTATCATTCTCACTTCACAGATACAGGCTTAGTGACATTCTATAATTTTTTCAGCATCCAGTGAAAAATGTCTGAATTTCTTGTTCAAAACAAGCAGCACCTTAGGGGGTGCTACAGACTGAATGTGTCTTCCCCAAATCCCTATGTTGAAACTTAATCCTCATGTGAGGTATTAGGAGGTGAGGCCTTTGAGAGATATAAGATCACGAGGGCATGGTCCTCAAGAATGGACATATAGGCCATAGAAAAGGGACCCCACGGACTTCTCCCTTCTTTCTACCATGTAAGGACCATGACAATGGAGACAACTGTCTCTGAAACAGGAAGCAGGTCCTCACCAGACACTAAATCTGCAGCCACCTTGATCTCGGACTCCTTAGCCTCCAGAACTGAGAGAAATACATCTCTATTGTTTTAAGCCACCCAGTCTAGGATATTCTATTATAGTAGACAGAATGGACCAAGAAAAATGGGTTTGTTCCACCTCCATACCACCCAATCTCGACCCTTGTTTCCTATTACAATCTTTAAAATAAAACCAACTTCTTAAGTATGTAGTTTCTATGCTTCACATTGTTAGCTTCCCATATTCCTTTCATATTTCTGCATGTGATGGTGAGTTTGACCAACAATGGCACCAAGCCCACCACGAGGTGCTTGGGTTCAGGCCTGTAGAAGCAGTAGCTTCCACAATCCTCCACAGAAGCATCTCTTTTATGGTCAGAAATAGCGGGTCAGCTTCTCAGACCTTAATACAAATTGCCTTTTCTACCCCTGCCTTCTTTGGGCTTATATGGTTAATGTCTCTGACTTCTTGCTTTTCAACTCCACTTTCCAACTCTAAATCCTTTAACAAACCTACTACTCCCATTGTATTACTCCCATTACATTGTGACCTTGTGAAGAATACATAAATATAATACCAACATCTGATACCATTTATCAAGGGAAATGTGAGTTTCTCTCAAAGGAATTTTGGTAGGTATCGAGTCTATTATCTCCAGCACACAGGATTCATCCTGTGAAATCGAGATGATAACATTTGTCTTCCCTGCCAGTGATGGCCTAATACATTCAGTGACAATAGATTTTTAGCAAACTTTAAGGTGGTATAATAAGATTTAAAGATAAAACAGAATTTTTACAGTCTTTTGATATTGAGATTTGAGAGGGATAAATGAATTAAATTCCCAACCTTGGCATTAAAATTTCTCTTCTATTCCAGTAATTTATGACTCTGAAATTTTATAACAGATATGATATTAAAGAATACTTTGCATTGCCATAATATTTTATTGCTTACAAAGCTTTTCACTTATCTCATTTAACATTTAAGCAAGACATTAAAGGCAAAATGACTGACTTCATCCTACAGATGAAACACTGAGTCTCAGTGTACTTAAATACAATTTCTCAGAACAACACAGGACTTCAGACTTGTAACAATCAACCACAACACTGACTTCATTTATTGAGCACTGTTCTAAAGGCATTAGATATGATAGCTCTTTCAATCTTCAAACATCCTACAAGATACTAAGTACTATTATTTTCCTCATTTTTACAGAACTGTAGATCAAGGAACTGAGACGTGAAATAACTTGTCAAACAACTGGGAGAGAATAAAACAATTTGCTATTATGATTATCTATTTTACACAAAATTTTTTGTATATGCCAAATGTTTTTGTAACTAGAAAGTGATATAGTTATTCCTATGTCATCATGAAGAAATCTGAGGCTGAGAAGGTCAACCACAAAGTCATGTTGACATGACTAATAAGTGACAACCAGAATTCAAGCTGCTCCCAAAACATTCATCCTCCCCATGACACTCTTTAATCTTTCATTGCTGGGCCACCCAATTCCTCTTTCCCGTCTCACAAAACCTATCTTGCACTCTATGGCTGTCACTAATATAGCCAAGAATGGAGAGAGTTGACCTCACCAGGTTTGCTGTTTAATTCTGTTCCATTTTACTAAATTCTTTTCCTTTTCCTCCCTTTATCGACAACATTTAACTTACTCCTGGAACTCCTCCTACAGTGCCATGAAGTTCAGTTATTAAGTCATTTTCCATTCATATTTCCAAAATTAATTTGCAAGGTTCTTCTCTCATCACTGAAGAATTAGAATGGGAAATGAGCCTTGACACACTAACTCTTTGGATGAGGAGTCTGGAAGTAAGTGATTTGTGCAATGAGAGGTAAGTAGAGGGGAAGTTGTTAGGGAGAGTGACTTTGGGAGAACTGTCTTCGACTGTGAGGATTTAAGTTCAACTCCCACAGCTATGGCTGCTAGATATGTAATTTGCTAGTTGCAATATTTCAGTCTTAACAATCCTTTTTGATAAGAGATGGGTAACAAAACCCATCTGTCACACAGATTTTTATAGAAAAGCCAATAAGGTAACTATGTGAAAACTCTTTGAAATTATCAAGTGCCATTCAAATATCAAAGACCATTTTAATAATTACCTTATGATAAAGTGATTAGGGATCTTAACCACCAAATATATACTAAGAGCAATGCAGTAAAGGCTTTAGAGCAGTGGTCCCCAACCATTTTGGCACTAGGGACCCATTTTGTGGAAGACAATTTTTCCATGGGCCAGGGTGGAGGGATGGTTTCAGGATGATTCAAGTGCATTTATTGGGTACTCTGTTTCTATTATTATTACTTCAACTCCATCTCAGACCATCAGGCATTAGATGCTGGAGGCTGGGGACCCCTGCTTTAGAGTATAGCTAAAACAGGATCCAAATGTGTTTTAAGAAGAGTAATCTTACAGGATACTTGGAAGAGAAAGAAAGAATTAATAACAAAGTGGAGATGAAGTCCATTGCTGGGATAATAGCAATTAGAATATGAAGAGAGGGAAAAGATGTTAGTAACATGTCAAATGCAGATTTGATAGGAATTGACAAGAAAAAGAAGACAGAATATTTGAAACCGACTAAGATTTGGGGTCTGAGGGATTATAAGAGTCAGGACACCACTGTTAGAATAGTGAAAACAAATCAGAGGGAAAAAAATTAGGAATCAGACAACAAATGTTTTTGGTTTTGGTTATTTTCATAGTTATGACCTAAAAGATATAGACTGATCTATGCTGAGTAAATCTAAGTCACTATGAAGTCCTCTGCTTTTATGCTGCTTTCAAATTCTTACTCATTTAACTTTCTATAAAATTTTCATTGCTTATATACTTATGTAAGAAATTCATGTCATGTGCTTGTGCTTTAAACATTTTTAGTAGCATAATAAGTTTTACTGCTCCTGAGGATGACCTACAACATTAGATTATTATTTGTTGTATTAGTCTAGCAACATATAAACTATTGATTGAAGTTTGACATTTTGAAATTATTTAATAAACTGAAGAAATCCCCACTTCTGCTACAACTTTTCAGTACATAGAAGGCAAATAGATGTTCCCACCTTCCCTTGGCTTCTCCAAATATAGATTAAAAAAAAAACTATACAATTTTAAAGGGAACTCATAACATTTCTATCTTCACATACAACATTGTGATATGCCAGGCCAATAGCAGATATGAACATGATGGAAGAAAATCCTCACGAAATAGATGTTCATGGAGGCCTCTTCAGTAAAGAGGCTATTTAAAAATACATATTTTAGGAGAAATGTGCTCCAGATTGCATTGTTATCCTTATTCATAATGATAAGAGAATCATAGAACTTAAAGGGTGATATAGTGAAGGGTAAAAGAAAATATAAAGTTTTTCAAAGTGAAAACATTTTCATCTTCCAAAATACAAAGTGCAAATAAATCCCCTCATATATTTTCCAAGATAAAAACTTAGAACTTTGTTGTTAGGTTCTCATGAGCCTCTGCTACCCACAGCAATCTGTTGCTAAATGTTGTGAGTTCTTTTGTGTTATATTGAATGTCTTAATAATTTTTTTTCCTGCACTTGGCAAATAAACCCCATATGTTGTTTTTCCTTTTCCCCTCCACATGGCCCTCCAGCAAATACTATAGTTAATACCCCTGCTTACTTTTGTATACTGAATTTGTGTACAATAATTCAAAAGTCACTTTGTCTCTTGAAAGCCGAAAATTGTTAGAGATCAAGGCTGGTCTATGTCCTTAAAGTTCATTTAATTAACTGAAGTTAAGACAGAGTGCTCCACACAGGTACAAAATGGATAGAATATGTGCAAATTTTTCATAAAAAGTAGACAAAAATGTGTCAAATTCTTTTGCAGCTGTCACATATAAATAAATGAAACATACTGATTACTGGATTTGTAAAAATCTATAGCAACCTAGGTCATTTCTAAGCTTTAAGCTATCTTTGGAAGCTTCACAATTTAAAGATATGATTCTTTAATTGAAATCATCACTCTTGATCCTTAAGTAATCTGAAATCAGTAAGTTCTCCTTGATACTATCGATAAGAAACATGCATGATCAAATCCAGGGATGCAGTAGGTTTTAAATCCCCTAGCTTATTTTCTAAAAACAGATAACCAAAATTATAGTATATATATCGTATATCTATCAGTACATTTTATAGGAATCAACTCTTGTGGAGGGTAATTACTACACTATCTTTTTAGTACATCTTTAAATCAGATAAATAAAGTAGAATAGATGACAAGATAAGAAGCTCAATTAATAATCTACAGGGCTGAAATGCAAACTTTACGTACTAAAAATGTTCTCCTAGCACAACATGGTCCATAGTTACTCAGTAATCCTGTCTTCCTCCTTCTCCTGGGCTGACAGTAAGCATGGCTAATAGATCACTGCACTCGCCTACCGAGTCCAGATGGGACCTTCTCAACATTTCAGTCCAAGAAGACACTACCAATTAATTAGAGTTGGCACTTGAGGTTATTCTTCACCTTTCTTTCTTTCTTTCTTTTTTTTTAATTTGGCACCCAGACTTAGCTAAATTAAAAACTTATTAAACATCCCTTTAATGTGATATCAGGAAATTTGGAGAAGAGATTGTTTAAATCTGCAAATTTTGAGTTGTAAAGGGATTATTCTCAGGGATTAAATTCACATTTGACTGGTAGCGTAGTTTTCTATTTCATCTTAATAAACTCACTGGCTTTAATAAGTAAATCTCAAGACAACATGTCCTTACCATCCTGGCAAACCCACAGAACTTCTGCTCCTTCCTCCTACATGTCAATTTGGGTTTCAGCATTGCATGATAAAAACCATAATTTTCTTTCTGTATTATGAGATCATAATTGGAAGTGTGAATAAAAAGCTCAGGGGAAAATCCCTTAAACTTCTGCAACAGAAAGAGATCACTTTTTTATTTCTGTTTAGTTTTAGAACATCCAATAAGCAAGAACATCCATCAGAGATCTTTTCTGTGGCCTGAGGGAATGTGGAGAGTGCGTGAGGACAATGCTAGCCTTCTTGTAGCATTTTTAATAATATGTGTCTATCTTTAGTAAGTCTGATTCCTAACTACTAACTAAACAATGAATAACTCCAACTCTTCCACCTAAATTAGATAAACACACATTTAGAATATAAATAAGAGAAAGAAGTATGAATAAAATGCATTTAGAAAAAGACAATAAAATTCAGGAATGAAATATTTCTCAACTGAGGAACAACACAGGATCACAATTCATCTATGTGTTTCTTTTTATCTCTGTGACTCTAGTTATTTACAAAAAACACATTAAAATAATTACCAATGTACAGCACAGTGTATAGTTAATGATACAGTACTGTACACTTGAATATTGCTGAGTAAATCTTACAATTTCTCATAAGAAAAAAAAATCTTTTAACTGTGTATGGTGAGAGATGATAAGTAGGCTTATTGTGGTGACTTTTTGCAATATAGACACACAGTGAATCATTATGTTGTACACCTGAAACTAACATACTATGTGCTTGTGCTTGGTCGCTCAGTCATGTCTGCCTCTTTGCAACCCTTTGGACTGGAGCCCATCAGGCTCCTCTGTCCATGGGATTTTCAGGCAAGACTACTGGAGTGCGTTGCCATTTTCTCTAGGGGATCTTCCAGACCCAGGGATTGCACTGATGTCTCCTGTGTCTCCTGCACTGCAGGTAGATTCTTTACCCACTGAGCCACTGGGAAGGCCAGAAACTAATATGTTATCCGTCAACTATATCTCAATTAAAAAACAAATAAGTACAAAAACAAAGTAAGTAGTAAACAAAGGGTGAAAGAGAAGATTTTGTAATTCACAAGGCTACTTCTTGGATACAAACTATACTGAAGGTGGTCATAGCTTAAGAAGAAAACAAGGGCATCGAGTGAAAAGAGTAACGAAAAGAAAACGTACAGGACAGGATGGTGATAGTTAATCCAAAGAAGCTCCAGTCGAGCAGAAATTGAGGATACGGTAAACTCTGACGTTCTGATGCATAGGAAGAAAGGAAGGTAAGTGAAAGTGACTAATGGTGTTGTTTTAGCAACACAATGGGAGATTAGGGACAGCTTTCTTTTTTTTTTTTAATTAATTTTATTTTATTTTTAAACTTAACATAATTGTATTAGTTTTGCCAAATATCAAAATGAATCCGCCACAGGTATACATGTGTTCCCCATCCTGAACCCTCCTCCCTCCTCCCTCCCCATACCATCCCTCTGGGTCGTCCCAGTGCACCAGCCCCAAGCATCCAGTATCGTGCATCGAACCTGGACTGGCATCTCATTTCATACATGATATTTTACATGTTTCCATGCCATTCTCCCAAATCTTCCCACCCTCTCCCTCTCCCACAGAGTCCATAAGACTGTTCAATACATCAGTGTCTCTTTTGCTGTCTCGTACACAGGGTTATTGTTACCATCTTTCTAAATTCCATATATATGCGTTAGTATACTGTATTGGTGTTTTTCCTTCTGGCTTACTTCACTCTGTATAATAGGCTCCAGTTTCATCCATCTCATTAGAATTGATTCAAATGTATTCTTTTCAATGGCTGAGTAATAGCCAGGACATGGAAGCTTTCTGAACTGAAGGAAAAGGATGATGGAGGCACAAAAAGAGATTAGTGTGGGAATTGCGAGATGCTAAGATACAGGAATACCAGTTCAGGAGAGATCTCAGTACTGGAGTGCAGATTTCAAAAATATGATGGAGCGACTGATATAGATTGACTGATAGTCTAGCTGTTAGAAGGAAACATATCTCAACATTATCATTATCAGGCATCAGGAATAATTTAACAGGAAAAATAACTTTGCAGGAAATTAAAAGTGAAATAAGATATACGAGATGTGAGAAAGAGATTAACATAATTTTCTTCAAAAAATGTAGGTAAATTTGAGACATATTTCCCTTTCTGAATAGTAATCAATACTCTTAAAAGTAAATTACATCTAGTAAAATGATACAGCATCATGTCCTACATGCAGATGGATTCAATAAAGAAAATAATCAATTTCTAAATTCTGAAAACACGGACTTCTTTTGAATTATGAAGTTTTCAAGTCACTATTAACCATTTCACTGAATTTACTTCCTATTTTCTCTGGTATTATGGAATATGTATCTAGAAAAGTGTGCTCCCTGGTTTGTACAGTTATGTCTACTTTTAAATAAACTGCCTTTCTCAATGATTTTCCCTCTTTTCAGTTCAAATACTATAGTACAAAGAACTGTGGTCTACAAATCTTGGTTGGGCTTTATTTCCGAGTGTTTGTATACATGGGCTTCCTTGGTGGCTCAGAGGTTAAAGCGTTTGCCTCCAATGCGGGAAAGCCGGGTTCGATCCCTGGGTTGGGAAGATACCCTGGAGAAGGAAATGGCAACCCACTCCAGTATTCTTGCCTGGAGAATCCCATGGATGGAGGAGCTTGGTAGGCTACAGTCCACGGGGTCGCAAAGAGTCGGACACGACTGAGTGACTTCACTTTGATACATATATATGTGTTCTTTTGTGTATACACACACACACACACACACGCATGTATTCACTGGGTGAACCTGGATGAGTAACTGAAACTATCTGTGCTGCCTTTCACTATTCCATCAAATGAAAGGATTCATTTCTACCCAAGTAAATGTAAAAGGCTTTTAAAATACGAGTATATTTGGAAATAAATAAAAGTAGAAAAGTACCAACACCCATTTATTATTCACTGATTTGCTTATCCATTACGCACATTAAGTACCCATGATGGACCAGGTACTGTTGCGGCTCTGAGATTACATCTGCAAATGAGACTAACATTATCCCTGCCTAATATTAGGTACCATATTATTAACAAATGATCGACTTCTGAGAGGTCCTGAGAATTTTCACTGTGGTAGGAAACAATTCTGGAACAATTTCTAAGGAAGAGCATGTGAAAACATGATTATGGGAACGAGGTGTAATCCATATTATTGCCTTTCATTCAGTTTGTTTTTCTATTGTTATTGTCCTGTGGCTTTTAATGTAAATTAAATGACTTTAGTTTAGGTCTTCCTTATTGCATAACCTCAGGGAGCACAATTCATATAAAATATCATGTGAATGGCGTGGCCTGGAATTTGTGCACTAAGTAGTAATGCTCTAATTACAATTTTCCATTTGAGTAGTATTATTTTGAAGTAAATCAACTTTACACTTGAAAACAAACTTGGACTTACAGGAAAGTTCCAAAAATGGAGCCACATATTCACATATACTCTTAATCCAGAAACAGCTTTTTAAACTTTATTTTATCTTAAATAGAATTTTTGTTTGTATTTGAGGACTGATTTCTCCTCAGAAGAAAAATTAAATAACAAAAACCTGTTTAAATGTGTTTGACATGCAAAATCAATTTTGTGATGAAGTTCTGAATATAGAGAAATAAGGCTGCTCAATCATTGTATCTATCTATAAGGAGAACAGGGGACCAAAGCTTCTCAAAGAGCCACCAAGTATGGCAATAGCAGAGCCAAAGAAGTAGAAGCATGGACTCGGGAATAAAATGGTCCAGAATTAGTTTCCATTTACCACTTCAGAGTAGTGTGAAACTGAGCATGCTCATTAATCACCCAGTGACATAATTCCTTTATCTATTAATATAAAGTGAGAATTACATTGTGTCTGCTTCCAAAGTTTTATGAGGATTAAATAAGTTCTTGTTTACAAAGTGCTTAGAACAGTGTCTGGCACAAAGTAAGCCATTAATGGCTTGATAGAAATAATTTGACAGGCAACCAAACAGCACCCTTTCTGTTTTGTAATGTTCAGTTCAGTTCAGTTCAGTCGCTCAGTTGCGTCCAACTGTTTGCGACCCCATGAATTGCAGCACGCCAGGCCTCCCTGTCCATCACCAACTCCCGGAGTTCACTCAAACTCACGTCCATCGAGTCAGTGATGCCATCCAGCCATCTCATCCTCTGTCGTCCCCTTCTCCTCCTGCCCCTAATCCCTCCCAGCATCAGAGTCTTTTCCAATGAGTCAACCCTTCACATGGGGTGGCCAAAGTATTGCAGTTTCAGCTTTAGCATCATTCCTTCCAAAGAACACCCAGGACTGATCATGGCTATACCTCAATTCTAAAATAAAAAGAAAGATTGGTAGAAGAGGTGAGCGTGAGCGTGAGCGTGAGCGTGTGTGTGTGTGTGTGTGTGTGTGTATGTACTTCACTGTTTAAATATTTTATTTCTATGTTTCTGGAGTTCTATACAATGTACTGATATGAAATTGTCTAATTAACCTAGGATTATGGTTAAAGAAAAACATACATACAGTGTGGCAATTATTATCATACTAGTACTGAATAATAAAAATATAGAAATATCTTTATTCATTGTATATTTTTTGACATTATAATGAACTATAGGATCCTACAGCACTATCCAGTCTTAGTTCTGATGTTTATTTCCCACATGATGGTACTGTGACTGTGAGGTCTAGGGTATTCGATCTGGATCATAAGCCATTCCCTCAATGCTGGCTCTAAAATTAAATCCTAGAAAATTCCTGGTATAGAGCTGATTCTTATAAACTTGAATTCAGATAATTTAGGTTTTCAAATAAATTTAAATTTACCGTATTTGGAAATATCAAAAAGGTAAGTAAAAATGTTAGGGAGACACAAATTACATGAGCCCTTTTGAGGAGGAAGAGAAAACAGGTAAACAGAAGCTAGACACAAAATCACAGAAAACCGAAAAAGTAGATGATGGGGAAACAATCAAAATTGCCAGAAAAGTTACAAGGTCAAACACAGTATGCTGATATGTATTGATGATACTTTGAATGTGGCTAGGGGTTGGCCAGTATTACTGATGGCATGAAGGATACAGGTAGATTTCTAAGTGAAATATAATCACTTATAGAACTGAGAATTTCAAATAAAAGGCAGCATAGAAAAGGGGTTATTATATGAGCAGTAAAACTGGCAAGAACACACAAGTGCCTGAATATTCTGAATTTCCAAATAAGGATACTTCAACTCGGTACAATTTTCCCCCAGTCTCTATTGATTCCCTTGCAATCACAAAAGGCTTCTGAACATTTGTTTTTCATCCAATCCACCCTTAAGATTATTGGAGCCTTCTAATTACATAAATGCCTATATTATCTAACGAACAGAAAAACCAAATCACTATTTCGTATCATTTCAACTAAACTAAAGCTTACTTAAAGCTCTCTCAGAATTCTAAATGCCATCATTTACGAAAATCAATAGCTAGAAAATATAACTGTCAAGAAAACTGCTTTAGTTACTATGTATTGGAGTGAATCTACAGGACACTAAGACGACTGAAACAATACAAGTACTCTCTATGCCCTCGAGCTACCAATTTATTGATGGGATTAACAATCTTCAGATGACAGCTTACTTTTCTCCTGAATCCAGTCTAAGGGATCCCATTACACATATTTCTAAACAACAACAAAAATGTCTAGATGAGAGTATAAACCAATTTCAAATGTTCACTTTAAGGGACTGAACAAAGATGGACACTTTCTTTCAGGCAATGTCCAGACATACAAATTACAGATTGAAATCAATTGTCAAGAATTAGTAGGTTAGGGGATCTGGCTTGAATTGTGATACTGATTGGCTTAAACTTTGACAATATTTTATCAAATATTTCATTCATCAGTTTGCTACTTACTACTTACCAATTGCTGGCATATATTCCAATGAGAAATGAAAATTCTTCATGAATTCAAAGTCTATGGAGGGAGTTAGAAAAGCAGTCAACAGGACAAAATACAGAGAAGGAGCTCTGAAGAGACCTCCATGTAACCAATGTCTATTTCTCCAGTTTGTTATATTAACAAACACTGGATTTCCTCTAGAAAGCATGCTGGTTAATGCCTAAGATAGGATGGATTCTTTTAGATACTACTCAACTCTCTTGTAGCTTCTGGTCCCACTACCTGAGTAAGTACCCAAGTCAACTTAATTAAGCCAATTGTATTTATTTCTAGGGCTTCCCTTGTGGCTCAGTGATAAAGAATCCATCTGCTAATCCAGGAGGCGTGGATTTGACCCCTGGGTTGGGAAGATCCCCTGGAGAAGGAAATGGCAACTCACTCCAGTATTCTTGCCTGGGAAATCTCATGGACAGAGGAGCCTGGCGGGCTATAGTCCATGAAGTAACAAAAGAGTTGGACGTGACTTAGCAACTAAACAACAAGAATGATACTTATTTCTGCTGCTGCTGCTTAGTCCCTAAGTCATGTCCGGCACTCTTGCAAGCCCATGGACTGTAGCCCACCAGGCTCCCCTGTCCATGGGATTGCTATAGTTACATAAATTAAGTAAAGTTTCAGTTCAGTCACTCAGTTGCGTCTGACTCTGCGACCCCATGGACTGCAGCACGCCAACCTCCCTGTCCATCACCAACTCCTGGAATTTACCCAAACTCATGTCCATTTAGTCCATGATGCCATCCAACCATCTCATCCTCTGTTGGCCCCTTCTCCTCCCACCTTCAATCTTTCCCAGCATCAGGATCTTTTCCAATGAGTCAGTTCTTCACATCAGGTGGCCAAAGTATTGGAGTTTCAGCTTCAGCATCACTCCTTCCAATGAATACTCAGGACTGATCTCCTTTAGGATGGACTGGTTGGATCTCCTTGCAGTCCAAGGAATGCTCAAGAGTCTTCTCCAACACCACAGTTCAAAAGCATTAATTCTTCGGCACTCAGCTTTCCGACTCTCACATTCACACATGACTACTGGAAAAATCATAGCTTTGACTAGACAGACTTTTGTTGGCAAAGTAATGTCTCTGCTTTTTAATATGCTGTCTAGGTTGGTCATAACTTTTCTTCCAAGCAGTAAGCATCTTTTAATTTCATGGCTGCAGTCGCCATGTTTACCAACTGACAAATTTAAGTTCCACTAAGACAAGGGCTTTGTAATCCCTAAGTAACTGCAGTAGGTTATACTTAATATTTATCATTTAAATGAGCATAATTACAAAATATTTTTCTTTATGCAGAAACTAAATGGAACATTTTGGAGAGAATTCCTTGGTGGCTCAGTTTTAGGACTCTTCACTTTCACTGCCAAGGGCTCAGGTTCAATCCCTGGTCAAGGAACTAAGATCCCTCAAGCCACACAGCAGGACCAAAAAAAAAGAAAAACTTAATGAAACATTTTATAAATAATTAATAAATTGTATAGCAAAAAGATTCAAATATTTGGCCAAATGAATGTGAAACCTGGATAAAAATAATAAAATTCTTTAGCTCTCAATATAGATTATATCATAGATATCTTTTAATTCTCATTCAAATATAAAGAAACAAATGTCAAATTATACATTACACTAGCTCTGGTCAATAGAAATATAATGAAAGTCATATATACAATCAAAATTTATCTAATATCCACATAAAAATATAAAGAAAATGCTTGCTTTGGCAGCACATATACTAAATTTAACTTTAATAACATGTTATTCAAACAGGTCCCAAAGATTCTCATTGTAACATGTAATGAATATAAAATTATTGATATTTCATATTAGTTTTTTCATACTATGTCTTCAAAATTCTGTATGTATTTTACATTGAAAGTACATCTCAATTCATGCTAGCTACATTTCAAGTGCTTAGTAGCTACTAATGGCAAGTGTCTACCATATTGGCCATCACAGATAAGACAATATAGATGTGGTTTATTTAGAAAAGAGATTTACCTCATTCTAATCTGTGAATTTTTGTGTTATAGGTCTGATTTCTAGATCAAGGTACAGTTCCACTAGCACCATTTGTTAAAAACACTATCCTTCTTTCATTGAGATGATTTTGCACCTTTGTGAAAAATTAGTTGGGCACTTTGGTGTGGATCTGTTTCTGGGTTCTTTATTCTGTCCCATTGATCACTATCACACAGTCTTGATTACTATAGATATATAATAAGTCTTAATATTGGGTAGTGTGATTTCTTCTACTTTATTCTTCTTTTTCAAACTTTTTACCTATTCTAGGGACTTCCCATGTATTGGAATAAACCTATTTATGTCTACACAAAATCGTGTTGGGATTTTAACAGTAGCACAGTAAATTTTTAGATAAAATTGATAAGAAATTACATCTTTACTATGCTAAGCACTCCAATCCATAAGTAATGTATATCCTTCCATTTCTTTAGATCTTTGATTTCTATCATTATTTTGTAAATTTTAACATATAAGTCCTGTACATATTTTGTTATGTGAATACATATGTAATTTATTTTCTTTGGAATTAGTGCAAATGGTTTTATGCATTAAATTCTGGTTTCCACATGTTTATTTTTATTACATAGACACATGACTAGTTTCTGCATTGTTAAAAGTTCATTAAGTTGATTGCTAATTTGTCCTTAGATATTTGGAGTAATACTAGAGAGAATTTTTCTGGAGTTTTCTAGTTACAAATTCAGTTTCTTAATGGTTATACAGTTATTCATATTGTCTATTTCATCTTGCTTGAGTTTTGTAGCTTTGGGTTTCAAGAAACTGGTCCAATTCTAGGTAAAGTTGTATAAATTTGCTCATGTGTGCTTAGTTGCTCTGTTGTGCCTGACTCTCTGCGACCCCGTGGAGTGCAGCCCGCCAGGCTCCTCTGTCCATGGGATTCTCCAGGCAAGAATACTGGAGTGGGTTGCCATGCCCTCCTCCAGGGGATCTTCCCAACCCAGGGATCGAACCCAGGTCTCCCACATTGCAGGCGGATTCTTTACTGTCTAAGCCACCAGGGAAGCCCAAAGTTGCTCACAGTATGCCCTTATTATCCTTTTAACAACTATAAGATCTATAGTTTCATTCCCGGAATTAGTGGTTTGTGTCTCCATCTTTTTATTTCTATCATTATTTCTAGAGTTTTATGAATGATACTGATTTTTTTTATTTGGAAGCACTTGAGGTGTTTCAGGAAAACTGTATCTTTAAAGGAGGGCCAGGATTCAGTTAAGTCAAGAAAATGGATAAAAATCCTTGGAAAAAAAAAATCAAGAACATGCAAGTTTATATATAAGGCATCAAAGTGCACATTAGTGATCACTTCACTAATGAGTCACAGTTCTCCAGATTTTATTGTATACGCTTAACAAATTTAATGATACTGAAATAACTTCTGTAATTTTGGAAAACCCAGACCAGATGGATTGAGTACTTTCTCTTTAAACTCTCAGATGTCTAAATGCCTCAAAATGGAAATACAGCAGATGAGACCTGCCTACTGAGGAAGAGGAAGTGGTAGGGGAATTTATTTTGACCCACTCTCTTGTTTAAAACCTCTGGGGATTTAAGGGAAAGTAGAGGCAAAATATGTCTTAGTGTTAATGTTATGGTACAGCTGGGACTTGTCCTACATTTATTGAGAACTCTAATTTATGAAAACTGGAACCCAGCATTTTGAAAGCAGATTTGAGACCTCTAAAGCTTTTTTTTTTATATAGTTTTTTCTACTTCCTGTTATAGACTAGCATATTGTCCTGATTCTTTTTATCTTTTTAAAAAATCTATTCATAGGTTTATCTTAACCCCTTGAAATCAACTCCAAGTATGTGAACAGAGAGCCCTCAAATGACCATCTTGTACTCTTAGTAAATACTGCAAAATAATCAAGAAACAAATTGTGTAATTTTCTGTCTAACTGTATCATTAGTCAGATACATTTTTTTCCTGACAGATATTTGGATATTGTTGATGAAACAAAAGAGAAAGCAAGAACATATTAGAAGAAAGAAATGACAGAAGGTGGTAGGAGAGTGAAATAGCATTTATATAGTGCCTTATTATACTGTTGGTGACTTGCTATATGCCAACCAACAATAAATCAGGGAGAGAATTCAGAACAAGGCAAAGAGTGGTTCAGTCCTCACCATACCTTCTCCACCATCCTCAGGTATACCTGCACAATTCTGTTTTCTCAAACAGTCTAAAAGAGTAAACGTTCATGAAGTAAGCACTATTGGGAGATTACACTTTCAAGGTAGTATCCACTAACATCTCATTCTGCATTTAACACTTTTGTAGTAGGTATTTCACCAAGAACTAAAAACATAATTAATCAGAAGTTGACTATGTTTCTACCAAAGGGCCTTAATCACATAATATTAATATTAAACAATACATGCACTTACATACCACTAATGTTTTATGCCTCAGAACATGCAACATAGAGAAATAACTAGGTGACTGAGAGCAAATACATTTAGATACTTGCCATAGATTAGATTGACGAACATCATTCTTCTTTGAAGATATAAGAACAATTTCCTTAGTAAAGACCTTGGAAATTACTAGTTTAAATATCATACATAACACACATTATCTTTAAACCCTAGAAAAAATTCAAGATTTACTAAAGCCCATTATCTCTATCAGTTGAACCATGTTAATTAATTCTAAACTTTATTTCCATACAATATTTTTGTTTCTACAACTCAGTCTATAAATCAGTTTAGTTACACACTCTATAATTTGGTCTCTAAGGTTACTTAGGAAAAAAGTATTTAATTTGAAGTCCAGAAGTGTATGAATCACCTAAAATACAAGCTAAAATATCATGTGTATGTATATACCATTATCTGGAGGTTGGACCCAGTGCTCAGATTTGATTTTTTTTTAAAGGATTCATGATCATCTGCAAATTAAAAAACACTAATGTATTTTTTAAATATAAATGTATTTAATGTTGGCCAAATGGCTCCAATGATTACATATTTTCATCAAAAAAGTAGTTGTTTGTGCTCTATTTCCTTAGTCTATGACTTGATGAATAAAAACCTTTATATTATTGTCTTGTGCCTCAAAATATACACAGATGCAAGAGATACATGGAATACAAAAGAATAAAAATGTCACTTTATCTTCTCAATGGTAGAATATGTGTATTCATTACTTTTGCTTCTTCTAGACATTAAAGTGCATAATCTTATCTCATAAACAGTAGTCCGTTCATATCGGCTTAATAGAATACCAACCGAGAATGATAAGCATGATGGAATGATAACATTATTAGATGCTGGAATTCTCAGAAGAACTTTGCAATCCAAGCAAGAGAATTAATATCAGTAAAATATTCTAAAGAGTAAAGAAAAAGTCATGATTTATCATAGTCTATTTAGGTTTCCATTATTATGTTCTATAGTGCAGTAAGATCAGATAATTCATACAGTTTGCTCTACATTTCCCCAAATCATCACTGAGTGCTTAATCTACAAAGTTCTAAAAATTCAAGACATTATGTCAGAAAATAAGAGGGCAGAGGGAGAGGAGCTACAATGATGAATAATAATCAGCCCCTATTCCTAAGGATCTTAAAGTCTAGTTGTGGAATTATCAATACATATAAAATGGTTGTACATCTATAACAGGATCAGTAACTACCAAAATAACATTTAAAATGCTCTAATCTTTGTAGAATTGGCAATGAGGGAATGACAAGAGTCCTCTTGGCTGATGATCACAGGAAAAACAAGACAAGCAGAAGACATTTCACTCTTCTTAAAGTGACTGCTAACGGTTTTGAGAATAACCTCTTAGGAACGCATGTTCTGTGCATATGCAGAGTGGTCAGGGAAAAGGAAGTTACTGAAGTGAGGAATGGTGATGAGAAATGATGAGTTTCCTGGGCAATGGAAAATGAAAGTCTCCCGTGAAAATGTGGAACCAGAAAACAGAATGAGAGAGAAGAATATTACAACAAATGTTGCTGTTGATTTTTACATCTGCTTTAAAATGTTTAAGAAATTTATGTACATGATTACTAAATTTTCCTTTCACTACCATTTTCCTGAAATGTGGCATCTGTCTGAAATTGGACAAAGTGTGTCTAGATTGATAAGGCTTATATTTGCATATATTAAGTTAATGCAGTATAACAACCAGATGAACAAGGCACATGAGAAGTTTAGGGGAAGGAGGTAACAGCTTGTACTGGAATGGACAAAAAGGCCTTGATTAAAGAATTAAGACTTAAATTTTACACATCTCATGAAATCAGGTTAAGCTTAAAATAAGAAAAAAGTTTTTAAAAGGGTGGGATGATTTAGGGTAGGACCCAAGAAAAAGAAAAAGGATAGGCACGAAGGATGATCACTTAAATATTAACATAAAATTAAGAGGGCCCTGTTATGAAATTCATGAAATTCTGTCAGGCTTACTGATCACTTTGGGGGAAACAAAAAAAACCAATAGTAGCTAGAAGTATTCCCAAGTTATCACACTTTGAGTTATGTGGCCTCTGATCTTAACCATATTCCAGAGGAAGCTAAATAAACTAGGAGTTGTGATGTCTACTGCAATGCATTTGCCCCAAACTGGCAGTCTTCAAGTGCCACTGGCAATCTGAAGACTTTCCTCAGAGTCAGCTTACCTTCTTCTCATTATTACAATTCCCCCAAGGCTATTAAGCACCTCACAGTTCTTTGCTACTATCTGGCCTGTGTTGTGAGAGGAGTTTTGAAGAAGATGAGGTGTCTCTGCTTTCCGTATCAGAGAGATTCCCTGTTGGGTCACCAGAACAATCAAAGTTAGTTAGTTAGTGTTAGTCGCTCAGTCGTGCCCGACTCTTTGCAACCCCATGGACTGCAGTCCACCAGGCTCCTCTGTCCATGAGATTTCCCAGGCAAGGATACTGGAGTGGGTTGCCATTTCCCTCTCCAGGGGATCTTCCCAACCCAGGGATTGAACCCAGGTCTCCTGCACTGCAAGCAGATTCTTTACCGACTGAGCTACAAGGGAAGCCCAACAATCAAAGGACACATCTAATTATGGGAGGGGACATGGACATGATACTACTCTCCTCAATTTTGGGGGAAGTTAAAATACCTCAGATCTCATGAACAGAAGTGCATTTTTTTTCTACTGTGCTTTGAAATCAATCCTTGTGGGGACAACTGAACAACCTTTTTATTGTTGGAAGAGAACTGAAGAGCTTAGGAGAGCTTGATTCAGAACAGAAATCAAAATGGCTGCCTGAAATGCCACACCATGAGGCCAATTTCCTCCAACTGCGATTAACGCACTTGACTGGTGATACAGGAGCAAAACCGAGGAGGAGCAACTATTTCTTCCCTAGGAAAGGAGGGAAAGGAATCATATATTCAGCACCTTCTATATTATATCCATTATATATTTATCATTTAATGGTCATAATACCATTATGACTTAGGAAATATTCTTTGCACTTTATAGGAAAGTATAGCAATGAAGTGGAAATGACATGGACTTTAGAATCAAATAAACCTACATTTAAAATATGGATTAGCCTCTTAACCGTTCTGAGAAATACATTTATATTCTTTTAGTCTGTTTCGTCATTGATTAGACAGGGAAACATACTACCTTTTATTGTGAATGAACAACTACTCATTCTGCTCTGTTTTACAGTTAACTTTCATTCAAAGACATAAATAAGACAAATTTAGTGATTTATTTACTGCACATTGCATGTCACATATTACATACTAAGACTTTTTCATGTTATTTAATCTTTATTGAAACAAAACCAGGTTTTGTTTGCAGAATTTTACATGTGAGTAAACTAAAGCTCAGAGATAGGGGAAAATTTGTCTATAGTCTTAAAATGATTAGCGGCCAGAATTGACAGCAGTCATTTGATGCTGCCATCCCAGAGAACATTTGAAGAAGAACAGAAGGTAACAACAACAGCTTGCATTTAATGACTATTGAATTATGTCAGAAACTCTATTATAATCATAGTACTGGAATTGAATCAGAATTTATGAAAAAGGTACAGTGATCACCCTTGTTTTACAGATGTGAAAACTGAGGTAAGGAGATCTCCAATGGCATGACAGGTTAGGATTCAGAGCTGTCACTGCCATGGCCTGGGTTTGATCCCTGGTCGAGGAACTGAGATCCTACAAGCCAGGCAATGTAGCCAAAGAAAGAAAGAAAGAAAGAAACAAAAAAACCTGAGGTGCATGTGTATCGTGCCATGAATAAATGGGAGAGCTAGAATCTGAGCTGGAGAGCACTTACCACTACTACACCGTGAGTTTGGATTTTGCCATTAACAGTTTCAAAATCCTGGGCATATCACTTAATACTTCACAGGCCTAGGTTTCTTTATCCATGATTATTGGTATGGACTGCATAATTTCAAGAATCACAGAATTTTAAGACCTGACAGAGACCTAGGATTGCATTTGGTTACAATTACAAAGTTGATATCCTGTCTATTGTTACTACTCACATATGCAGCTCTTCCAAACACCTACTCCTCAAACTCTCATTTTCCCCCTGTAATCTTCATAACAAATCTTCTTATTGCTATACTTGCTTATTATCCATTCATCTATTACTTCCGGCACATTGGCTGTGAGCAAGGTACAGCCTTTCATCTTGTCTGACTTCAGTCATAAAAAGGAACCCTTTTTCTAACTCTCCTGATTTAAAACAACTCAGACCAAACCAATGCCTTCTCCACGCCCACTTTGTCCCTTGCCAAGATTCCTGTGTGATGAGTAACTCTGTCGCCTAGTCTAGTTTTGCACGAGTCCGTGTCACACCCTATTTCTGTTCAGCACTTTTATAGCTCCAAGATTTCTAATCTGGAGGCTTCTGTTTCTGAACTGGACCTGAACTAATTCAAGCTGTCAAGAGGTTTGTGTCCTGAAAATTCCCCTGAGTCAGAAGAACAAATATTTCGTATAAATAGAAACTCAGATGAAATAGGGTAGATAGTTGACATAAACAAGAGAAGCCTGCTATTAAAGGTATCTAGAAGATGTAGTTACCTATGTAGGATTCATGGCTTCACAATAGAACAGGGATATAGGCACTGAAAGATGAGTACAGAAAAGTGTGTGTGTGTGTGTGTGTGAGAGAGAGAGAGAGAGAGACAGACAGACAGACAGTGTGTGTGTTAGGTATTGATGAACAGCATTTGTAAGAGGAGGGATTGTAGTGAGTAGGAAGGGAATGATATCAAAGACAAACATCATTCATTTTCATTTGTATGGCATTGATAATTTTGATAAGATTATAAATTGTTGATTCTTTCTCTAGCAAAAGGCTATTTTACCATTATTCACTATTATCCATATCTAACTGACCCTTGCTCACAGACCACCTGCTCCCTCAAAAGAAATCAATAACTTAGGACCTCAAAATGAATCCCCAATATCCTACCCTCCACAGATATAAACACTGACACATGTATCATATATGAAAGCTTCTTCAATTTTTATCTTCCTTTTCTATTAGTCCATGTAATTTTCCAACTTTGAACAGGTATTTGCAGAACTATGCAGAAGTTCACAAAAAACATAAATTTTAATGGGTCAATTTAATGTAATGAATATATTTTGAGCATTTACTCTCTGTAAGTTGTTATTGCAAAAGCTGTGAGGTTATTATTTTCCAGGAGCATCCTGTATGTGCAAAAGTAAGTATAGAATCACAGATACTTCAAACCAGAATCACAAATACTTCAAACCAGAAGAAGCCATTAAATTTCCAAAGTTAGAGAAGTTAGGATGGAGAGATAAAAATAAAGCTTTATTATTCTCCTGAACAGGTTCAACTATACTTAAAATCTCTTTCTCACCCCTTTTTTAAGATAAAGTTTTAAGCATATCATACATTGAGTGACAACTTTGTTTAGGTAATTTTAGTTTCTTATTAAGCCTGTCTGAGGTCAGAGTTCCTACAAGCAGAGCTTGAGACAAGGGGACACACAAGAGTGATATACTGAGAAAGTGCTCGAAAGACTGAGGGTGTGAAGGGATTGGCATAGGGTAAGGGCAAAGTAACCAGGATAGATTCTACTTGGAGACCAATTTCAACAGGATTACAGCAGGTGCTTGGAGCACAAACTGCAGCACAGATTTGGTCCTGCCTTGTGGCAAAAGGGCTGGGCTGTTGTACCCTCCCACCTGTTAGTCACTGGCTCCAAGTTGACCTAGGATGAGGAACATGTGGCCTTCAAGCTCAGGGCACCAGTTAGGGCAAGGGTGATTCTCCAGGGAAAGACCGCACTTTGAATAACCAGCACTTTCAGCAGCTGAGGGATGGGTACACTGGAGACTTTTGGTAGAACATCACCAGCATCCATTAGTGCCAGCAAAGAGAACCAATTTGTTTGGAAGACAGTATAGAGAGAAAAGACCCATTGGAGAAGACCCTGATGCTGGGAAAGATTGAAGGCAGGAGGAGAAGCAGATGACAGAGGAAGAGATGGTTGGATGGCATCACCGACTTGATGGACATGAGTTTGAGCAAGCTTCTGGAGTTGGTGATGGATAGGGAAGCCTGGCGTGCTGTGGCCCATAGGGTCACAAAGAGTTGGACATGACTGAGTGACTGAACTGTACTGAACTGATAGAGAGTGGCACCAGTGGTAAAGAATCCACCTGCCAATGCAGGAGCGAGAGATCCAAGTTCTATACCTGGATAAGGATCTCCTGGAGTAGGAAATGGCACCCTACTCCAGTATTCTTGCCTGGAAAATTCCATGGGCAGAGGAGCCTTGGGGGCTACAGTCCATGCGACCCCAAAGAGTCAGACATGATGGGGCAGCAGTGGCACTCTCTCTTTAAGGCTTCCCTGATGGCTCAGTGGGTAAAGAATTTGCCTGCAATGCAGGATACACATACACAGGAGACGTGAATTTGATCCCTGGGTAGGGATGATCCCCTGGAGGAGGAAATGGCAACTCACTCCAGTATTTTTGCTGGGACAATCCTATGGACAGAGTAGCCTGGCAACTACTGAGCACTCACACATACAGAGAGAAGTATTTTACATTTTCTCTGGTTTCATGGTATTAAAAATGGATTTAAATATATGGTTTCTTTAGATAAAGTACTCATACAGATTACTGGGCAAAATGTGAACAGATGTATCAATATCGCCAAGGCTTCCAAACTGGAATTAGAGAAAACTTGAGCTACAGCTCACACATATTTAGTAACAATTTGGTAACATGGATTTATGCCCCCAGAGAATGGGAACAGAATGTTCAGAAGTATTGGATTCTTTACCAGCTGAGCCACCAGGGAAGCCCCAAAGTATTGTTACCACAGATTTTAACAAATCTTTCAACCAATTGCAATAAAAGAATGATGTGACTATTTTCACATAGTTTACTACAAGTGAAAGCAAGCCAAGAAGCCAGTGGAAGTTGGGGCAAAGCTTTTCAAAGGGAATTGACTCAGCTTGAACATATACTATTCATATTTCCACTCAGCTGGACTCCTTTCTCTGTCACCTGGAAAGAGGCTGTAGCTCCAGCAGCCATCTTAGACCATGAAGCAACATTAAGAATGGAAGGCACCATAACACGTTGAAAGGTTCCCACATCCCTAACGACCACAGTCCTGCTCTGCCAGCAGTGTACTGCCTACCACTGAACCTGTGTCACGTGCCAGAGCAAGACCCCTCTCTTATTTAACACAACACTATTTCAGGTTTTCTGTTACATATAGCCAGACTTGATTCAAACTGATGCGGCCGTTTTTTTTTCATTAACAATGTAAAATTTACCATGATCACTTTTTGCTGTACCTCAAATCCTCCCATACAATGAGTAAAGCATACTGTCAAAATGCCACATCGTTTCTTTTAAATAAAAGGTTTATAAATAAAAACCAAAATAGACAAAAATCTCATAAATTAATGCAAATGTGCAACACATTTTTATCACACAAGTGCAAATTAAATTGGACTGTTTTGCCAGAATAAAAATCCTCTGCTACTTTTGAAGTGCAACTTTTAGTGCTGCAGTTCTTTGAAAAGTACCAGATATCTTTTCTAAATCACTCCGGTCTCTCTGAAAGTAAGGTATTCATTACTACTGGGATAAAAACAGAATGTTGAGGGTCACATGATGCAGGCAGCTGAGATTTCAAGTCAAGGTCAGTCAGTGGACCCTCAGACAGCCAAACAGTGTTTACTGCCAAACTGACTGATGCCTGTAGCCTTGAAATAAGGAGGCAGGATCACGATTAAATTTTATCTTTAAAAGATAACTTCGTACTCTACGTTATCTATATGCTATATCTCATTAAAGTTGTAACAAAGCAGACAAACTGACTTCAGAAATAGCTATGGAGAATTAGAGTACAGTATGAAGTTATCCAAAATAATCAGTAGGGAAATATAAATATTTGAAATTAGATAATAAATATGTACTTTCAAAGGACAGCAATTTTAAAACAGTAACTTGCATCAGATGCTAAATGGGGGACTTAATGTAACAGAGTAATCAGTGTTAGATGCTGAAATATGAAATGTAATTTGAGTCTTTCAATGACAAACTCAAAAGAAAAAGGAGGCTGATGGTAGAAATTTTACTATACAATTTCTACAGTGATGTGTCTAATTTAGAAACCGAGGTTAGAATTTCTAATTCTAGAAGATTCTAAAACATGTTTCAGCAGCCAAAAATAAAGCAAATCAACATACAGACACATACAGAAACTACTACAATCTGAGAAATCTCCTACCTAAGAAAAGTACCACAAAACTCTTCTCCACTGCTAATTATTTTGAAGGAGACACACACCTGTTTAAACATCTAAATAATACATAATCAAATAAATAAATCTCCTGGGGTGATTAAATTTACTACATACTTTTATTTTATTTTATTTTTTTTCTTTTAATTAATTTTATTTTATTTTTAAACTTTACATAATTGTATTAGTTTTGCCAAATATCAAAATGAATCCACCACAGGTATACATGTGTTCCAAAGGGAAAATAAACATGGTTCTTTTATATAAATTTCATATTTGAATAACTTCCCCAATTTATCCTACCTCCATACATTTTTCCCCTTAACTAAATTTGCTAATTTTTTGTCATTTATAACAGAAATAGTTCTGACATACACTTATGTACTTATGTATAGCTTTATTGAGATTAAAAGATAGACATAGATTCGAATGATGTCATTGACTAAAAATGAAAGTGATCCACTTATTTAAACCTTCAGCACCTCAGTTTCATGGATTACATGACTGATCTTTCTTCTTAGATCTGAACTCACTGGGCCCAATCATTTGATGCTGATGAATGAACAAATGGAGGCATTTAAATTTGGAAGCAAGTTAAAGTCACCTTGGTATCTTTATAACCCTAGGTCTGAGAACAACTATAGAAAATATGACTGATCTCTGTATTGATCAATGGATACCAGTTTACACTGGTAACACTGGTTTATAACATTATATAAATTTTATGCATACAATATTATATTTCAACTTTTGTATACACTACAGTGTGCTCACCACTGGAAGTTGAGTTTAACATAGGTAACTACAGAGCTAGCTGGTAAACTTTGATCTAGGTTTAACAGTGAGCCCAAAGAGGTAGCATGTTGTAGTATCTAATAATACAGGCTATGAAACAGAAGGCCTGGGTTTGTAAGCCTCATTCAAATTTAGATTTCCTTATCTGTAAAATGCCTGCAATGCAGGAGACCTGGGTTCGATCCCTGGGTTGGGAAGATCCCCTGGAGAAGGGAGAGGCTACCCACTCCAGTATTCTGGCCTAGAGAATTCCATGGACAGTCCATGGGGTCGCAAACAGTCAGACACGATTGAATGACTGTCACTTTCACTTTCACTTCACTTTAACTTTTACTATCTGTAAAATGGGAATAATAATAGCTCCCTTGCAGTCTTGTCCTGAGAATGTACTCACATAATGTATTTAAAGCTCTCATGACAGTATTTGTGACAAAGCAAGTACTCAGAATTGTCATTATCTAATAGATATTAGGGACTTCCCTGGTAGCTCAGACAGTAAAGCGTCTGCCTGCAATTCGGGAGACCTGGGTTCGATCCCCGGGTCAGAAAGATCCCTTGGAGAAGGAAATGGCAATCCACTCCAGTACTCTTGCCTGGAAAATTCCATGGATGGAGGAGCCTGGTAGGCTACAGTTCATGGGATCGCAGAGTCAGGCATGACTGAGCAACTTCACTGACTGACTAACTAGATATTATCATATCTATTAGAATGACCAAAGTGCTTGAAAAAATGCAGTTTCCCTCTGACATGAACATTAATCCACAGCTGTTTCAGAAAATACTATGTACTAGAAGTTGTTTAAAACACACACACACACACACAACTCTCAGCACATTAGGTACACTCAACCTTTGTGGGATGCTGCTCATGACTGCCAACCCAATATTTTCTATTCTTTCTCACACTTTTCCTGTTATTTCTGGACAGGAAAATAAATAAGTAAGAGCCCATCTGGTAGAGTATTTCTCCACCTATATATGAACCAGAAATGCTAAATGTTTCTAACGTGTATTCCCTAGATGCAAAATTCTCCTCTATTTACAGTTAAACCACTGATTACTATGGAAAATATGGCCAACAAACCATATACCTGCAAACATGTATCTGTGAGGGGAAAATAAATAAAATAAAACAGAAAACAAAATCCTAAACACAATTCAAAACAGAAGCCACACCTTTGCTAGATTCATAGAAAAAGAAGGCTCTTTTCATTTGGTAAGAGATACTTCCTTTTTTGCAATAAAAATGTTTAAAACTACTCTGATCTCTGGTTCTTCAAGTGGGAAACTTATAAAACAGTGATTTAGTCTCACATTAATAGTGACAAGCAGAAAAGGAGAATAGTGAAAAAACCACTCTGCAACTGATATTATAGAATGAATATTTTTCTAATTTGCATAAAGAAATCAAACCTTAATACATTTATAAGGTGCAACAATTAACTAGTATTTGTATTTTAATTTCACACAAGCACTCTGTATGAGAAAGAAAGCTACCAAGGAAAACATGTCTATGGAAAACTAAATTTTTGTGCTTAAAATAATTTTCTAAGGTTAACAACAATTATTTAAAGAAGGATGAGAATCTGAACCTTTAACAAAAACCCAGTGTTTTAATTTGTAATATATTTGAAAGACATTAAGAATGAGCTTTCGTTTTTTATCCCTGCCAAAATGTATGTAATTCAAATCCTTGTTTCAAACTGACTGTGCTAGAATATAAAGAAGATAGACATGATACTTTCACATAATGATGTCAGAGGCAAGAGCCTACCTTCATATGACAGGAATGAAAATATGATTTCCTGAGTGCTTTCAAAGGTATATTTAAAGCTTTTAAAAATTCTACTAAATTAAGTAAAATTCCAGTTAGTCACTTATAGAGGATATTATTGCTTTGATAATTGAAAACAAAACCTTTTAGTGACAATCACTCTAAAATCAGCTCAAGAAATATATATTTTATGGGCAAGGAGGGGAATTTAGGAGACAAGAAGAAACATTTCCTTGGGTAGAGGTGATCAATCGGAATGACAGTCTGAAATTACCTTTGGCAGTGTTGACAACTAAACTCAGCACTTGCTGTCTCTACGGGTGTCCACACTCAAGCCCACTGACCCTCCGCTCTTTGTCAAAAGCAAAGAGAAAGATAGCCAGTCCCCATGCAGCTGTGCCTCTCACTGCCACTATGCAAGAGTCAGGCTGGCTATTTTTAGGTGTGGGGTAGGCGCTCAGCAGCACCACCAGAGCCTGCACTGAGAACACGGAGACTTTAGCCTTGTACCTGGCTCCACCAGCCTCCTGTCTGTCTGCCTACTCACCCTAAACCTAGACTGTGTTCTGTTTCCCGCGGTCAGTCCTCACAATCACCTGCGGCTTTCATCATCTTGCTCAAAGGTCTCCATTTCCGTGCCTTTCATGGCCCCTCTCCTGTTTTTCGGTTTCTGTCTCAGCTCTAGACCTTGAAGCCATGCAATTTTCCTTCTTAGCACCTCCACTGAAATTGAGTGGCGGGGGCGGGGGGGTGGTGGGCAGGAAATCAGAGGCACTCTGCAGCTGCTTCCATAAAGAAAACAGTGGGTTTAATTTGTTCATAATATGTCCTTCACTTTACTAAGCCTCTAAGTCATGGTCGTTGCTATCCCTGTGCTGAAACAAAAGAGGAAAGTGAATGCTTGCAATATAAAGAGTGGCAGGGAAAACAATCGATGTGGAAAGGAGGAAGAAACCGACAATTGTGTTTTGATCATTTAAAGGGAGCCAGGAAAGGGAGCTGGGAAGTCTGATATTCAGTGGTGTGCATTATTTTACCTTGGTTGAACACTGATGCGGAAGGCTAATATGTCTCAGAGTGTGCGTGTGTGCAATGTTGCTTCGTGCTAGCATAATCTCAGTGGGTTTGTGTCATTTCCAGGTGGAAAGCTGTGTTTTAATGAAAGGAATTATTCTACATTAGATGCTGCTTTCTCCTCATAGCTCTCTCTAATTTGTAAACTGAAGTGCATACACCTATTTATACTACACTCTTGGGTATTGCTATCAAAACCATAATAAAACCACACTTTTCTCTTTTTAAAAATGATGTTTCCTTGTGAACTGACATGAACATTTATGTATGAACTCTGATTTTGAAAACTAAGGTAGAGTTATAAAATTAATAAGGAATCTAGGTCAAACAAAAGCAGAGCCGAACCTTGATTTCTCCAGAACTGCTTCATCTCCACGCGAAGTCGTTTAAAATAATTGCTTAAATTACGTGAAATAATTATCTAGAAAATGCATTTTAATGTGTCCCTATAAATGTAATTTTATATGCCTAAAGTAAAAAAATACAATAATGGAGGGAAAATTGATATTTTATTTTCTATTTTAATTTTTATCCCCATAACTGCAACCCAAATTCAATATGGCACATACAATTGCAAGGACTTATTCTCAGGAAACCAGCATTGTTCAGAGATCAGTCTGGTTCATAATTAAGTAGCTCTCATGAATGAGGGCACTGTTTGCCAAAAATAATACACTGTGTCTTTCTCTTGGGCCAATAACTGAAAATGTATTGTACTTCAAAGCAAAACATAACTAAAAGAGGAAATCTAATAAAATGATAGTCATTTTGCCTCTACGAAAACTTTTAAAAAATATTTTAAAAATGTATGAGTCACACACACATATGTGTATATACATACACACACACACACATATATATATATACACACACACACGTGTTTATATATATGCAAATGCTCAAATTCAGGAGCTAAGTTTAGAGCAGAGGTCAGAATCTCATGTCTGCCACTTACAGTTATGTGACCTTAAGAAAGTTGCTTAAACTTTGTGTGCTTTTAGCTTTTTCATCTCTAAAATGGGGATGAGACTTTGTCATGATCTGATTAAGAGTATTAAATCGGGCACATGCTTCCCTGGTGGCTCAGTGGTAAAGAACCTGCTTCCCAATGTAGGAGAAGTGGGTTCGATCCCTAGGTCGGGAAGATCCCCTGGAGGAAGAAATGGCAACCCACTCCAGAATTCTTGCCTGGAGAATTCCATGGACAGAGGAGCCTGGTGGGTTACAGTCTGTGGGGTCACAAAACAATTGGACAGGACTTAGCAACTAAACACCACCACCTCTGTTCTCCCCCAGGGTTCTCTTTTCCTTTTGTTGTTAGTATATACTTTCCCTTTGTAATGATTCTCAAATATTTCTAATCTTTTCTTAGCTTCAGTCCTCTATCCCCAAAGCCTATATTATACATCCACCTGGGTAGCCCATCAACAATTCCCAGTTAATGTCACAAAATGACCCTCTCCCCATTGCTCTCTAATTTTGATCCTATTCCTGGTTTCTCTGCTTCTGCTCATGCTATCATCGTCTTCCTAATTATCCAGGCTGATTAGCTCTCTTTAAGAATCTCAAAATACATTTCATCAAACATTAGACACAGTGGCTTCTACTGGTTGCATGGGGAAGCAGTTCCATGGTTAAGTGAATTTGAGAAACAGGCTAAAATATCATCTCTACTGCCGGATTCCAAATCACCTTGCATACACACTGGGAAACTCTACAGTAAGCAGTGTTTTCCTAACTTGTAGAAATGCATAAATCTTTTTTTTTTTTTTTTGAGGAGTGGGGAAAAACATAGGGATTCTACATTGAATAACTAGTGTTCCATAGAGCATTCTTTGAGGATTGCCATCATGGTGTCTGCTATCACCATTCCCTTTCCTCATCTCCCACAATTTGCCAGCCACTCATTACCAAATAATATTTAGTCCTTCTTATTGAATCCCTGGCTCATTGAGCCACTTTCTCTATAAGCCTGACCTGGACTACATGTATATTTCCCGTCTACTACATGCTCTTACTCTGCTATCTCAAACCCTTAATTTGTATCTTCCATATAATTGAGATCTATTTTGCTATAAGAGATACAAAGATGTACAAGACATGATCTTTATTGTCATAGAATCCATGGGAGTTGGCAACAGGCACAAAGAGTTCAAACAGTTGCTCAATACCACAGGCATGAATATTCTACCTAAGTGTTGTAAATAAAGAAACTGCAATCAACATTTATATGCAAAAAGTAGGAATAGCATGAGATTAGTCCTGGAACTTCTAAGTGAAATATTCTACAATATTTTTCTACAATTAAGCCTATTTTCTTCTCATCTTAAGCTAAAAAGAAATTTTAAATAGAATTAACAATTTCTATAATAAAAAAACTAATTGGAGAAAGTTTGGAATGTACAATTATAAACACTGAAATAATCTACAGTATAATCTCATTCTATATGAATCTTCTACCAATTAAGGGTGACATTTTCTTTTGGGTGTCTGATTTATCTCCAAGTCAATAATTTCAAAGGTTTATCTTTCAGAGTTAAAGTTTTCTAATAGTAATGCTGACAAAATATTCCAAAAGCTTAAGGAATAAAAGATATTATGGCTAAATTTAAAGAATCTTAACACTTTCTGTTCACAAGATTTTGCTTTTCATTTCCTTATATCTTAAACATGCATATCATGCAAATTGATATGAAACCTATGCACTCAAATCGCTTAAGCTGAACTTAACAATGTATAGTTTATGGAGGACAAACTTTTTAAAATGGAATCTATTTATTCATTTCCAAAATAACCTGTAACAACTGATCATTGATTTAACAATGAATGTTCAGTCTCTGTGCCCACATTAGAATAATCCTATGATTTGTACAGCTTTATAATATAGATTATCCACCAATATTGTTGCTCAGAATAATGACATGACTCAAAAATACAAATATTTACTCCAGTAAGTGGAAAGCTCTATATTAATCATAATAACCATTCCATAAACATTTTTTCCCAATATTGCATCCACATTTCTTGGTTTCCAAGGGTTTCTCTTCTACATTTTGTGAGTGAGCATTTAATAAAATGGCAATAAATGGTAGTGGAAAAATAATTTCTATAATATGGTAACTTTGGTTTTAGAGAGAGATATATATATAAGGCCCCAATAGGACTACACTAAGTCAGAGGAAATTTTAGAATTTTAGAGGAAATTCAGACAAAGGAAATTCAATAATTTTCTGTACAAATAAGAGGGCAATGGGACAAATCAAGGTGCAGAAATGAGTGAGGATGGGACTTTCTAGAAAGCTAAAATAGTCAAGCATAGCAGGAATGTGTGCTGTATAGGGAAAGATGAACACAGGGATGAACACACAGGCCCAGTTATGGGGCTTTTGAAATTTATTTATTTTAATTCGAGGAGTGATAGTTTTAACTTACTAATTCCCTAGCCTTTTCTCCTTCTGTCTGTTGTAGCTTTTTGTTTTTGTTTTTTCCTGCATATACAGAAAATTGTAAGATAGATAATTGCTACATAAATAGTTTTTTAAAATAACCAGGCCTGATGTCTATAAACATACACATGTTCATTTCAACATCACTCTATATGTGTATATGTATGAACTACATATATATTTACTGAATAGTGAACCTGCAATCAAATGAATTTATCACTTTTTATGAAGATGTGGAGACTCTGAAAGCAGTATAAGATACCACCTTGACGCTCATATACTACACTTTTTTGAACCATACAATTATTTAGCAGAGTGGTATGATGTGAAAATCACCAGCTATGAACCACCTGGGCTTTACTTAGTTCTGACTTTGTATCTAGCTAGCTATGAGAATTGGAATCTCACTGTTGATATCTGTAGAATAAGGGCTTAGAAAACATTCTCCAGGTCTTTTTCCAGCTGTGATGGTCTATGATTGTGTTATTCACCACAGGATGTCAAGCTAGTGAAACAGCAAAACCGCAGACCAAATACTAGACTTCCTTTAGCCGAATCTATCATCTTATCATCTATCTTGTCTGTCTGCCTGTCTGTCTATATCATCTTTTAAAATCTTAAATCTTTTTCATGCAGTTTTTTTTTTTAAATTTTATTTTATTTTTAAACTTTACATAATTGTATTAGTTTTGCCAAATATCAAAATGAATCCGCCACAGGTATACATGTGTTCCCCATCCTGAACCCTCCTCCCTCCTCCCTCCCCATACCATCCCTCCGGGTCGTCCCAGTGCACTAGCCCCAAGCATCCAGTATCCTGCATCGAACCTGGACTGGCAACTCGTTTTACACTCTCCTGTTTGCCACTTTTCGAGTCCCCTCCCCCCTTTTATTTTCTTTTTTCTGAGCACCTTCTCTTTATTCTCCCACAGGTCTTTTGCCCTGCCTGCTTTGTGGTGACAAATTGCTAACTGTACCTTGCACAAAGGATTCACTTGCACTACAACCACACTTTTAACAGTCCTCATTAAGTCAGAGGGGGAAAAACCCTCTCAAGCCACTGAATCCTTGTAGCAGGAAGAATTACAAAACCACTTCCCACAGATCTTACTGGTTCACAGAAGAGTGAGAAGAGAACTCAAAGAACTGAGTTATCTTCCTCTTCCCTATTCCACTCAGAGGTCAATCTCTTTTGCTCTCAAATCTGTTTTTTGACATGGTTTTTTGTTACAAACTGAACTGCATCCCTCTACATTGTATGCTGAAGTGTTAAAGGCCACTACAGGTCAGAAGGTTACTATACTTGGAGATAGGGTATTTAAAGTGGTGTGCTGTGCTGTGCTTAGTTGCTCAGTCATGTCTGACTCTGTGATCCCATGTACCGTAGCCTTCCAGGCTCCTCTGTCCATGAGGATTCTCCAGGCAAGAAGACTGGAATGGGTGGCCATGCCCTCCTCCAGAGGATCTTCCCGACCCAGGGATCGAACCCAGGTCTCCCGCATTGCAGGCAGATTCTTTACCATCTGAGTCATCAGGGGAGCCCATTTAAAGCAGTAATTAAGGTTAAGTGTGAGGTCATGAAGGTGGGCCCTAAACTAAATGTCTAGGGTCCTTATAAGAAGAGGAGATTAGGACAGAGACATGCACAGAACAAAGACCAAGTGAGTAAAGAAGACAACCATCTACAAGCCAAAGAAAGGCCTCAGAAAAACTCAGCACTGCCAGCACTCTGGTCTTGGATGGCTGGTCTTCAGAACTGTGAGAAAATTAATTTCTGTTGTTAAACCACCCAATCTGACATGGCATTTTGTTATGGTAGCCCTAGGAAACAAATATACAATATATTTATCACCCTCCATTTATAATGGTTTGTGTTTGAATTGAGGTCATTCTCAGTTTCCCATTGGACACACACACACATATATGGACAAACAGATATACATATACTAGATACAAGAACAAAAAAAGATGATTAACTATAACGAGAGTGTTAAATGAACTCAGTTCCTCATATGCATTTATTTATTTAAAAAGCATTAACTGAATACCTTTATAGTCTAAGCCATATAATTATTTCTAGGTCCAGGGTGGGAGAGCACAACAATGAAATAACACTACCACCATAATCATAATAAATCAAAGCCTTTACCTTCAAGGAATTTAAATTCTAAAATTAAAATAAAGTGGCAAATATAGCAAACAGTGTACATTTCTAAAGAGTTATGCCATCAGAACACTTTGAAAGCATACCGCACCTTGTCTGATGGAATGCCAAAGGGGCTATGAAGAAGGTGTTACGAAATGATTTCTCGTGGGATGCCAAAGATTTTATCAAGAAGAGGGTGCATGGGGAGGCATTTCAAGAAAATGTAGACCTAATAATATGAGAGCAGGAGGTTTGGGGGTTCCCACCTAGGACCCTCTGGCTAAAGGGCTAGAAGTAGGAAGTAAGGAGAGTGGTGAGAAAAGAAGCAGGAGTATGGGTCCAGATAACACATGACCTTGCACATTCCATGAAACTGACAGCAGTAGAGAGCAGTGGAAAGTATTTTCCAATTTGTGAGTTAAGGTCATTTTTAAGCTTGTCACCTGTACTGATCTCTTTGAATGAAGTTCTCATATTCATCTGCACTAATCAGGAGCTTTTGGTGCAAGAGATTTCTAGGTGAATGTGAATTTTACCTAACTTTTAATTTCCTTTAGGAATCTAAACTCATTCAATATTTTCACAAGATGATAACTATAATCAAAGCAGAGAGCTTTATTTCATCTAACAAAGAATAGTCCTTCACAAAAGAATTGCAAATATCCTAATTAATGATTATTCTGATTGTTCTCCCTGTAAGAAGACACTATTTCCTGTTTTGTGTTTCGCCCAGATAAACAATGGTACCACCATGCCTCTAGTACAGGACATGAACTATTTTATTACATAAAATGTTATTATTATAAAGTCTGTCTTGTATTCAAAACCCAGTCTTCTAATAGGATTTATAAATGATGTCACCCTGCCTCTGCCTTGCTGGGCACTGGGTGGTGAGGACTGCACTATGATTAAGTGTGTATGTGTTTTCTGTTTCTGTGAGCTCCATTTGTAACTGCACAACCCTTCCAAAGGAAATGGCTAAACATTAGGTCTAACTTTTGTCTTTAAAGCTACTGAAATTAATTGACAGCACATTTGAAAATTGCTGTTTTTTTCCCTATATATAAGCATTACAGAAATTTCTAAAGGGATGTAAGTACAAATACACACAGTATGAATCTCTGTTTGCCCAAGTCAGAAACTAGGAAGTCAACAGCGACATTTTTTTTCTCTGCAACTGTTCTCTGTTTGCTCATTACCTAGTCAAATTCCATTAAATTTTACCAACGAAATATGTAGATATCTCTCAAACACATTCCACCTTTTCCATCCCTAATGTCCTACTAAGGCTCTTACTTGGGATAAAACCACAACCTTCTTACACTTGTCTCCAGAACAATGGCTCAGCACAATCTGCTCCTGGTGTGTTTTTCAGTTGTACTTTAATTGGTCAAAAAGCAGGGCTGTAAATACGTACAAGTGATATAGAAATAACAGTTGTTACCGTGTAAAGCTCACAGCCTGCTGCTGCTAAGTCACTTCAGTCGTGTCTGACTCTGTGCGACCCCATAGATGGCAGCCCACCAGGCTCCCCCATCCCTGGGATTCTCCAGGCAAGAACACTGGAGTGGGTTGCCATTTCCTTCTCCAATGCATGAAAGTGAAAAGTGAAAGTGAAGTCGCTCAGTCGTGCCTGACTCTTCGCGACCCCATGGACTGCAGCCCACCAGGCTCCTCCGTCCATGGGATTTTCCAGGCAAGAGTACTGGAGTGGGTTGCCATTGCCTTGAAATATGTTTTTCCTTGAAGTTTTCAGGTGGTATGTACGTCTGAGTATATGACACTTTGACCCTTTTCCCCCTTGTGTTTAAAAGAATAGCCTTGATCGTCAAGACATATCAGACATGTTAGATTTTTACTCTATGATCAAACTTATTAACTAAGAATGTGAACACATTCACATTCATTCCAATTAACATTAAACGACACTCTCCCAATGAATAAGGTCAATAATCATGCTCTTAATTGCAGTCAGTGAGATGAAATGCTGTACTCCTAGGCCGCATGCATATTTGTACTCATAAATTGACCACCAATATCAAGAAGTACACACCTACCTCAGAAAATGTAGCAGATGCTTTAAGATAAGATTCATCACATAATGCCGAGTAATAGGTTGCAATTTAATTTCTTGGCCTTGGAAATTAGACATACAGATTTTACACTTAAATGAGCATTTTGTTTATATATATATATTAAACTTGCCGAGATTTAAAATTTCATCAGTTTTCAAATTTAGGATGGAGAGGAAATATGTCCTAATGTTTTAAAACCCTTCTGTTTAAATTTTGGTTTGTATAGCAATAATCTGTGCTTACTTTAAAATTATCTTTAAGCAGGAAATTATTCTTCCTTTTAGAGGGAATGAATTTAAGGGAATGCTATAAGCATATCCACTAACAAAAGTAATTCACATCTCTGAAGCTAACTATTTTATGTGGAGAATACCTTACTTTAGAAAACACATATTGGAACTGCTTTGTTTTTCTTTCCTTACATACACTCACATATACATACCACCTGAAAGCTGGATTTCATCTTCAAGGAAAAACTCTAAAATGGGTCCAAATGTATTCTAAGTATAGAATTGAAAGCCAGATGTTCTTTTTCCCACTAAACACTAACTCCGAACTCCCTTTTGCACTCATGGAAATTTACATTTGAAAGAATTCTGAGGCTAAGTCAGCATATACAAGATAAGTACTTGAATAATATGAATATTTATATGACTATTTATAGCAATCAATTATACTCTTTAATAAAAGATACACTACACCTACACTATACCTACATACAATTTTAATGGTTTCCTGCAATTGGAAAAGTACTTGGCATATTAATTGATTAATATCCTTTTTATACATCTATTATAAATGGGTATGTTTTTGTTTATTATAAGTAGCCAAGATTCAAAAAGGGAATGCTATGTCTGAGCATAACATTTTAATGTGAACAATTAAAATGGACATGCAAAACTGTATACTTGGGATGCAGGCTAAATCAACAGTCTAAGTCATTTTTCAGAACTCTGGGCATATATGTACATAATTCTATTTTCTGAAAACTATCTGAGATTACTTTCTATACCATATTTCTAAAATATTAAATATCATTATTAAATGGTTTAAGTCAAAAGAAATTTATGGGCAACTGATCTCTCTTTTCATCACTTTTGGATATGAATGAATGAATTCAACACACATTTTTTGAGCTTCTACCTAGTTCATGATAATATTTTAAGATCTATGAGAATATAAGCACATATAAGACATGGCTTGCAACATCCAGATGTAAGTAATCTAACAGTAGGGATAATATAATTAATAAAATTATAATGCCATTAATATAAACTCAGCTACCTGATTTGTCAAGTGAGAATTGTAATGTACTCCTTCACTACAGTTTTATTTTAGGGAGAAAATTATATATAAGAAATGTTTTCATCATTATAATTCATTATAAAAGATAATGCACGCATGCAAACTAATTATTCAGGGGTATAACTTGATTTACACACGTCTTAGGTTAGAACTCAGCTCTCCTTCGATTTCTTGTTCATAGTCTGTACTTTCAGTTTTCAATTCTATATCACATGTGTGCAATATAATCCCCAGCCAGAATGCCTATAAACTTAATTTAGGTACAACGTATTATTCAAGGCCTGGATTGTTTATTGGATCAGTAGCTCTTTACTTTTGGCATATGAAGATCAAAAATGGGACATATAATCTATTTTAGTTGAAGACTTAATACAATAGTAATGTATGCCTTCATTAAGAAAATTTAATCATAGAGCTATCATCATAAATTGTCATGGATAAAACAAGTCTGTATCATGTCTTTTTCTTGGTTAAAGTTTTCTCAAGTCAAAATCGATTGGCACGATTTCCCCATTAAAAATTTTTTTTAAAACAAATAATGTACTCAAAGATAAAATATTAAAGAAAAAGTTACTATATTACTTTTCAGAAACTCAATTTCATTTTAAATCAGGTCAGAGGACCCACTGCTTCAGCAAATCATTATTATCACTCAAGCCAGTTTTTCTCATAAAATGCCTGGGTACACCCGATGCATGGATTTCAGTAATGCATGAATAGTATGTTAACATAATGTAGATAATATAGTTCACAGGCACTTCTCAAAAAAAAAAAATACAAGCATTACTTTGAGTGCAAAAGAGTCCACCTAATAAATATGAATAGGCAGTTAGATGAATTCAGTCAATGCTATTTTTAAGAGACCCTTGAATTCTGCATGTTTGAGTCATTCAACAGACATTTCTCACCTTGAGTTTGGGCATACACGTAATGGGACTCTGCTTGTGCACATAGTTACCTAGTGACTAACTTGCCTTTTATAAATGAGCTCCATTCCTGATTAAAACAGACGAAAGATCTCCAATCATTGTGGACAGCCCTCAGGGTGGAAAATGAGCTCAGGAAGGCATCTATCTGAAACCGAATACTCCCTGGAATGGACATTCCGTTCTAAGTCCCTTCAGGGAAAGGCCAACAATAGCTCAAGCAGAAGCAAACACTTGTCTTCAAGATAGTTCAAGCCAACCATTACTTCCTCAGCAATTTGTCCTCAGACACCCAGTTGGAGACTTACAGCTCCTGTGCCCATATCAAAGAACTGCAGGCCCAGCATGTTTTTAATGTGTGAACAGAAATGATTCTCAGAATTGCTACCCTTCCTTCCTGCCTCTGTACAGCTTGGTGTTAATTTGATATTGCTGAATATGTAGCCCCTCAAAGGGATCCCCACAATTTAGGCTTCTTTTTTTTTTTAAACTCTGACACTTCTTGAGACTAAGAAAAAAATAGAGGACAACAAATTACAGAGATAAACCAAAAGGCATTTCTGACTGCATGCGTGATCTAGATTTTGAAACAAACATTTTAGTCTGAGATTGATAACTTTTATAAAATTCACTGAGCACTTAGGAAAAAATCATGTTCTAAGGATTACCCTCTTCTACTTCATTAGTTACCATATCGTGTATGGGAATATAGTAATACATGCTATGTTAACTGTTAAACATAAACCTTTTTCAGGCTGCATGTCTGAGTTTCAAACACACAATGATCCCATGCCTATACCAGTCAAACAAATGCGATCATTCACTTTTATTTCACCCAACAATTAAGTCACAAGGAACCCATAGATAAGAGGCACAAACCCTCAAGGAGCAAGGAATTAAATCAGAGACAGCCTGACACTGAACAAGAGAATATAATTACTTGCATAGAATGATCTCCAGTGAACTTCCCTGAGAACCTAGAATAGGGGTAATATATGCTGATCTAGGGGGAGTCAGGAACAGCTTTGAACAATTTGCTATAAGCTAACATGAAAATAATGAATAGAAATTGTTAGTGGAAGATACATGGTGATAGTGTTTTTTTTTTGTTTTTGTTTTTGAGAACATAACAATTGTACTCATTCACATGGTAGCAAAGTAATGCTCAAAGTTCTCCAGGCCACAGGACTGGAAAAGGTCAGTTTTCATTCCAATCCCAAAGAAAGGCAATGCCAAAGAATGCTCAAACTACCACACAATTGCACTCATCTCACACGCTAGGAAAGTAATGCTCAAAATTCTCCAAGCCAGGCTTCAGCAATACGTGAACCGCGAACATCCAGATGTTCAAGCTGATTTTAGAAAAGGCAGAGGAGCCAGAGATCAAATTGCTAACATCTGCTGGATCATCAAAAAAGCAAGAGAGTTCCAGGAAAACATCTATTTCTGCTTTACTGACTATGCCAAAGCCTTTGACTGTGTGGATCACAATAAACTGTGGAAAATTCTGAAAGAGATGGGAATACCAGACCACCTGACCTGCCTCTTTATAAACCTATATGCAGGTCAGGAAGCAACACTTAGAACTGGACATGGGACAACAGACTGGTTCCAAATAGGAAAAGGAGTATGTCAAGGCTGTACATATTGTACCCTGCTTATTTAACTTCATTAATCTTAATATTTGGAGAAGGCAATGGCACCCCACTCCAGTACTCTTGCCTGGAAAATCCCGTGGACGGAGGAGCCTGGTAGGCTGCAGTCCATGGGGTCGCTAAGAGTCGGACACGACTAAGCGACTTCACTTTCACTTTTCACTTTCATGCATTGGAGAAGGAAATGGCAACCCACTCCAGTGTTCTTGCCTGGAGAATCCCAGGGACGGGGGAGCCTGGTTGGCTGCCATCTATGGCGTCACACAGAGTCAGACACAACTGAAGTGACTTAGCAGCAGCAGCAGCAGCAATCTTAATGTTTATAATAATGCAAAGTAAGAAAAAATAGATTCCCAATACCTGTGCCACTCATTAAGCAGTTTTCTATAATTCCTTTTAATGCCAAAAAGATGTAAGCTTTGTGAAGCAATGTTGTTATTCCTAATTTTTTTACTGGGGACAATCTGTATTAGATATGCTTAGCTCAGTGTCAGGCACTGCATAAATCATAGTTAAAGATCTGCTTGATTATGCTTATTTTGCTTGGTAGGTAGAGTCAGGTTGAAAACAAAAGCAGTCTCAGGCCCTGTCCAGTGTCTATGTCCATAGACCAGCCTAACTTCTGAAATACCAGCTCTTTCTCCATAGGCATTTTGGTGATAAACAACCTGAAGCACAATGCCTCACAAGGTAGGGCATTTAGAACACAGCTTAAATCACAATGACATTTTGTTCAATGTGTGATGCATGCTCCTGTATAATAGAAATGGACTGCATTCTAGTGAGTTAGCATTAAACCATCCTTTGCCTGGACCCTGAGTGGTGGATTTATTATTTTATAAGACTTATTTGTTTATTAGGTCTGGTGATGATACACTAGCCGTTAGGACACTGAGGGCTTGTTAAAGGTTTAACACTGTATTTAAAAAAATATTTTTCAGTAAGTATAAATTCATAGGAAGTTGCAACATGCAGGGATGTCTTACACAACCTTCATCCTATCCTACCTCCTACAGTGCTGACGTTTTGGGTTACTGCAGTGCAGTGTCAAAACTGGGAATTGGCTGGCATAATTCACAGAATTTATTCAGATTTTACCAGCAACACATACATTCATCTATAACTCTGTGTGTGTGTGTGTGTGTGTGTGTAGTTCTATAGTTTTACCAAGTATAGCTTTGTATACCAAATACCACAATCAAGACACAGAATAAGTCCATTACCTAAGGATACCTTGCGGTGCCACTAAACAGAACACCCCCAATTCCTAACCTGTTGTAACCAATATACTCTGTTCTTTATCTGTATAAATGTGATTCAATAATGCAATATAAAAGGAATAACAGTATATAACCTTTTGATTCTTTTACACTCAGCTTAGTGCCCGAGATCCACCATAGTTGTTGTATGAATATAAATTGTTCTTTGCTTTTATTGCTAAGTAGTATTTAATGATGTGGATGTACCACAATCTGTTTTACATACACCCATTGATAGACATTTGGGTTGTGTCCAATTTCTGGCTAGCAACAAGAAAGCTGGCATAAACATCCATGTACATGTTTTTGTGGGAACCTAAGTTTCCATTTTCAGGGATAAATATACAAGGGTAGAATTGCTGGGTTGTACAGTAATTGCATGTTTAGTTTTAGAAGAAAATGTCAAACTGTTTTCTAGAACGGCTGGACCATTTTACATCCCCATCCCATTGAGACCCAGTCTCTTCATCCTTGTCAGCTTTAGTGCTGTCACTCAAAACACTTATGTGCAATAAAATTGTATATATTTAAGGTTGTGCAACATGATTTGATATGCACATACACAGTGAAATGATTACTATAGTAAAGTTAACATAGCATCATCTCCCATACTTATCTATTGTGATGGCAGCACCTGAAATCTATTCTCTTAACACATCTCCAGCATTCAATACAGTGTGATTGATCACAGTCACCATGCTGTACATTAGATCTCTAGAGTTAATCATCCTACATAACCACAATCTTGTACCTTTAGTCAATATCTCCCCATTCCCTCCAGCTCCCCACCCCTGGTATCCCCCTCTACTCTCTGCTTCCATGCACTTGATCTTTTTAGGTTCTACTTATGACTGTGACTGGTGGGCTCCAGGCCATGGGATTGCAAAGAGTTGGACATGACTGAGTGATTAGTATACTACTACTTACTATTATGACTGAGATTGTACAGGTTTTTTTCCTTCCATGTTTGGCTGCAAGTTGTCATCTTTATCTTATAAAATGGGAATATTGTTATTAATGATATATTTTTATACAGTATAAGTAATTTTTATTGCAAAATTTTTTCTGCCCTTTCTCAGAGGGATTGTTTTAAATTTGCCTTGAAGTCCTCCCCACCTTATACACCTCAGGACAAATCACTGAGTGGTCAGTGTCTCTTCTCTAAAACATCTTAAAATGAAATAACTACTTTGTTCCATATCTCAAATACATATACATATCTCAAATACATATCTCAAGCTTGTTTAGATTAAAAAATGCACCTCTTCTTCAAGAGAGAGATTGGAAAAGTAAGAGTCTGATTTTTCCAGAATATTCACAGATAGCAATTGGGAAAAGGGAAAAACGATAAAAAATGTAAGAGACAAAAGGAAAGGACTAAACTATTGTAGAATCAAGGAAGAACATCTAAGGTATGAAGGAGGCAGTTAATACTAACAAGTGTCACTGAGAGTTTACAAAAACAGATGATAGAAAATGTACATGAGTTGAAAACAGCTAAAAACAAAACAAAATGATATGAACAACCAAAATATTCTAGAGTAAAATGGAGTATGGGGAATTAAAGAAGGAAATAAAACCCAATGACAAAATCCATACCTTCAATACTTATATACATTAAGCTCCAACCAGGATTAAAGTGCTTTTGTTGTCATTTAAAATGTTCATAAAACAGAATAAAATTATCATTATTATAACATGTTCTTATATTTAAACAGCTGTAATAACAGTGTGCAATGAAATTTTAAACACCAATTAACTTATTGAAAAATTCCACTTGGCTCCCGGAAGGTTCTATACAAACCTACAGAATGTACAATGCCAGGCGTGAACGCAAATGGGGGATTTGTTCCTAGTTCAGAAGAAACAATGAAAAGCAAAAACTGATGGGGATGGGTTTGTGTAACTTAAAACAAAATCTGATTGATAAGTATTAGTCACGTGTATACACACAGGGAATTACAACACTGCTGTGTGTTACAATGGGATGTGACAAGGTAGAGAAATTTTATCTACTCTGGGAGTTTTGACTTCTATTCAGAGGGAGTGGCTGATAAAGAAAACTGATATTATCTAGGTGAAAGAGAGAGAGAAAAGAAAGAATAGTAAGTACAAAAGCCCTGTGGCAGAAAGGAAGCAAGGCCTATTCAAATAACAGAAAGAAAACCAGAAAGGTGGTAAGGTGGGGGAAGCATTACAGATGAAACCAGTATCTAGGTCTTGTTTTATTTTCTTTTGCTTTCCTTATGGTCAACAGAAGCTACAATTAAGTGGGTGCTGATGAAGCAGATGGTGACATTATCATACTTAGCTGACTGGATGAATTTTAGAGAATAGAGTGAATGGGGAAGAGGTGAAGCAAAGAAACCAGAAAGGAAAGTGCTTCTGTATTATGAATGAGGGGGAGAAGCTTGATTATACAATCAGAACCCTAGTATGGGAGAGAAAATAAAGAGAAGTGGATCAAAAGTGTTCAGGAGATAAAACCCACAGTGATTGGCAGTGGTTTAGAAATAAGAGGGTGAGAGAGATAAAAGGTTCAAGGATGAAATAGGTTTCTGGCTTGTGAAACTGGATGGTTAGGTAGTACCATTCACTGATAAAGGAAATAGCGCGAAAAGCTCAGGTTCTGTGGCGTGGATGGGAAGTTCCACTTGGAGTGGAGATGGTTTTGTCACATATAAATGGAGATGCCGACCAGGCAATTGAAATTACAGTTCTGGAATTCATTGCAGAAATCTGAGCTAGAGGTATAATGTAGCCAGTTATCTGCAAATAAGTGTTAATAAAACCACATGCATGCACGTGGGTACAATGAGTGTGGAAGGGATTATAGAATCAGAAGACAACCCTGCTAGGACTGACCTCTGAAGAATTAGTATTTAAAGGCTGAGTTGAGATATTGGTCTTCAGACAAAGGAAAAACACTGAAAACAGGCTCATTTATATGCAGTTTTTCTGAAACTCTGATTACTCATTGAATGCTAAAGGTAGCACCACATTGGTTGACCTTGGACTTTGGTCTTTATATTAATAAGAAATACGGTGAATATAATTTGCATGCTATAGTTCCTGGGGAGGGGGCTCAAGGTTTCTCTCTAGTTCATTCCGTTCCCAGGATGGTTTTTGGTTGTGCCAGTCAAGAGTCTGGGGCTGCCATAGCCCTGGGTGTGTTTTCCACAAGAGAAGTCAAGAGGTTAAAGGTTCTTATTTCATATGGTTAAGTAATAAGATAGTCTGGGACATTTTTCTTCATGGGGGGAAGTATTTCACCTTCTCCACTTAAACCACTTGGGAAACAAAATGGGACAAAAGTGAGGAGAGTCATGGGGAAGGCCTCAGATCTCCTTCAACATGTCAATGATTTTCAAAATGTACTCCATAGAATTCTGGCCAGCCCCAAATCATTTCAATGGAGTCTGTAAAATCAAAACTATTTTCATTTTAACACCAAGATATATTTTTTTATCTTTTCCAATGTGTTGACATTTGCACAGGTGATGCAAAAATAGAAGGTAAAATTCTGGTGTGTGTGCATGCTCAGTCACTCAGTTGTGTTTGACTCTTTGCGACCCCATGAACTGTAGCCCACCAGGCTCCTCTGTCCATGCAATTTTCCAGGCAAGAATACTGGAGTGGGTTGCCATTTCCTTTTGAAAGGAATCTTCCTGACCCAGGGATTGAACCCAGACCTCCTGCATTGGCAGGTGAATTCTTTAACACTGAGCCACAAGGAAGCCCCAAATTCTGGTGCTTTAGCACAAATCAAAACAGTGACACAGATATGGAGTCTCTACAACATATACTCTAGGAAAAAGAAGACAGTTTTAATTAAGAATGTCCTTTATGAAGCAGTAAAAATTACTGATTTTATTAAAAATTTACTTTTGAATATGTACCTTTTAAATACTCTGTGTGGTAAAATGGCAAATATACATAAAGCACTTCTTCTAAATACTGAGTTTGATGATTGTGTTGAGAAAAGATACTTGTACAAAGCTTTGCATCATGAACTGACTGCTGTATTTCATGGGACGTCATTTGTACTTGAACGACTGATTGATAGACAAACTCTGATTACCCAGAGTTGGGTATTTACAGGCATTTTCTTGAAAATGAGTCACCTTGGTCACTTCAAGGAAAAGGACTGAGTGGATTTTGGCCAATGACAAGCCAATAATATTTTTTCAAATGCTCAAAAAATATTAGACATTAGGAAATTGGAATTTTGGAAATGTTGCTTTCAACTTGTTAGCTGGACAGTTTTCAAACTTAAAGGTATTTCTCATGAGATAAGCAGTGATTTTTTGATACTATAATATTCATATGTCACCGTTTGAAAGATGTGCATACAATAGTGACCACTTCATGACATTACAAAATCATACATGAGTAAAAGGTCCATGTGAAATGTAAGAGAGATCCATGGGTTTTAAATTGTATCAATGAACAGAAAGTTTATTAACAAACTTTCAAGATCCTACTTTGCTTTAAGAAACTACAACATGTTGAGTTTTTATGTAGTATCAGTAATATTAATAATTATCTGTAAAGATCATTAAAATATTCCTTCTGTTTCCAATTAACATCTGTCTGAGGTAAGAGGTGAGTTTTTTTTCATATGATTTAACTAAAACAACATATTGCAACAGATTGAATGCAGAAGTAAATATGGGAATTCAGCTGTTTCTAAAGAGATATTAAAGAGATTTCTAAGTGTGAAACGATGTTGTCCTTGTTTAGAAACTATAGCCGTATTTAATAAAACTGCATTATATATTAAAAAAAAAAATAAAGACTGAGTAGAGAGAATGAGCCCATCAAGCAGACTGAACAGAACATCCAAAGAAATGGGAACAAGCCTAGGAGAGTGCAATGCACAGATCTCAGGGAAGACATTTTTTAAGAAGGGATAAACGCTCAATACTGACCACTGCTTCAAGTTCAAGAAAGAAGTGGAAAATTTTTTCTGAATTGGTTTTAGTGACATGGCATTCTTTACTTCACTTGAACTAAGTCAGGTGAAGTTTGAATAGAAAAAAAAAATGAAAGCACAACATTTTTAGGGAAAAAAATCTCAATATCTAGTTCAACTAATGGATATAAAAAGTAGAAATATAATACCTTATTTTATTTTTATATTTGTATCATACTATCAGGATAGTATGATAATTCCATTTATAATGATGTTTTCTTAAAAATTATCAAAAACAAATAGTGTTTCACATTAAAATGAAATGACTGATAGCTTCTTAAGAAATGAAATAACAAACTAATTGGGAAGTGAAATATGGATATAACAAATCATTTTCCCATTTTTTCCCCAACTGTGTTGTAGTTTTCTTTATATTTTCCAAATGGAAGAGATTATTTCAGTTTTGTTTTAATAATAGCAATTATATTTATTATTTATACATACTGACTTTATATATATCAGTAAAGCCACATTATTCCTGTTCACAGTTTGTTGCTGTTCAGTCACTAAGTCGTGGCCAACTCTCTGCAACCCCATGGACACATGGCTTCTCTGTCCTCCACTAAATCTTATTTCTGTGGGCCCAGTCCTTGTTTTTTTATTCATCTAGCATAGTAGCCTCTGTACAAGTGAAATAAAATCAGGAAGACATCTAGTGAGATCCTTCTGAGGAACCTGCTGTAGATGATTACAACAGATCAAGCCAAGTTCACAGAGTCAAAAGGCTGAGAAAGGAATAAAACACGAAAACAAGTCATCTATTATGGATTATCATCATAGATAGCCCCTGAGAAGGTCTAGAGGATAGATATGAGGTTTTTTAGGACATCTCAGTTTTGTTTCTTTTTTTTTAAATCACAAATAAGGCTTTTAATTATTTAGCTTCTTACTTATAGTACTCACATAACAGAAACTGAAAAATCCATGTTGTTATTTAGTCGCTAAGTCATGTCCAACTCTTTGCAACCCCATGGACTGTAGCCCACCAGGCTCCTCTGTCCATGGGATTTCCCAGGCAAGAATACTGGAGTGGGGTGCCATTTCCTTCTCCAATTTTTTTCTTTTAGCCAATTGATTTTTTTTTTTTTTTTTAAATTTGGGCCACATCGCAAGGCATGTAGTTTCCTGACCAGGGATCACACCTTCACCCCCTGCATTAGAACGCAAAGTCTTAACCACTGGACCACCAAGGAAGTCCCAGGACATCTCAGTTTTTAATCTAAGAAACTACAATAGGCCAGGTTCTGTAGTTTTTAAGTGAACATAAATTTTATGAGTTTTTAAAATTTTTTTAAAATTTTAATTTATTTATTTTAATTGGAGGCTAATTACTTTACAATATTGTATTGGTTTTGCCATATATCAACATGAATCTGCCACAGGTGTACACGTGTTCCCCATCCTGAACCCCCCTAACACCTCCCTCCCCATACCATCCCTCTGGGTCATCCCAGTGCACCAGCCCCAAGCAACCTGTATCCTGCATCGAACCTGGACTGGTGATTCATTTCTTGTATGATATTATACATGTTTCAATGCTATTCTCCCAAACCATCCCACCCTCTCCCTCTCCCACAGAGTCCAAAAGACTGTTCTATACACCTGTGTCTCTTTTGCTGTCTCGCATAGAGGGTTATCGTTACCATCTTTCTAAATTCCATATATATGTGTTATTATACTGTATTGGTGTTTTTCTTTCTGGCTTACTTCACTCTGTGTAATAGGCTCCAGTTTCATCCACCTCATTAGAACTGATTCAAATGTATTCTTTTTAATGGCTGACTAATACTCCATTGTGTATATGTACCACAGCTTTCTTATCCATTCATCTGCTGATGGACATCTTTTAAAGGAACATTCTTAATAAAACATATTTAGTTTTTATTAGAAGATACCTGATTCTTTCCATTTTCTGATTTGTTCTATCTCCTCTAGAGCTCTGGCAGACACTCTCCATCAAAATCTGAGAGGTTTTGGCAGCTGACTGATTAAGAACCTGAATCCTTGGGTTACTCTGCTACCATTCAAATCCCGACTCCAGTACGTACAAACTGAGCTACTGTATGCAAATTCCTTAAGCTTCCTGTACCTCAGTATCTATATGTTAAATACAAATGTCTATATCTCCTCTCTCCCAGAACCGTAATGAGCATTAGCTGAGATGCATATAACATACCCAGAGAAATGCTTGGTATGGAAGTTATATATTATTTTTGAAGACTAGGTGGACCACAAATACTGTTATGCACCTACAAGGGACCGCCAATAATTGTGTGTGTGCTTAGTTGCTCAATTGTGTCTTTGGGACCCCATGGACGGTAGCCTTCCAGGCTTATCTGTCCATGGGGATTCTCCAGGCAATAATAATGGAGTGGGTAACCATGCTCTCCTCCAGGGGATCTTCCCAACCCATGGATGGAACCCAGGTCTCTCACACTGAAGGAGGATTCTTTACCATCTGAGCCACCAGGGTAGCCCAACTTTTTAGGTAGGATATATCAATGCCTCATTAATTCTATCTATGAATCATTGTTCCTTCTGCTTATTCTCTAATTCACATCTCCATATGCCCAAACTCTAAGGCCTACTTATAAATGTGGATTCATCAATGAAACTTTCATAATCACATAATCTATAAGTAATCATTTATGGCTGATTTGTACCATTGTTTATAACTCTCTTGACATATTACAGTAGTGGTATTTATGAGTATATGTGTGAGTGTGTGTATAAGTGCATGCCTATTTTTCTCTGACTTTGAGCTGTAATTTCATAAAAGGGAGAAAGAACATTGCAGGTGTTTTACTATGTATATTTATAAGCAAGTAAAATAAAGTAAAGCAAGTGGAGTTGCTCAATATCATATCATTCTACCTAGTCTTACTTCCCCCCAAGCTAACTGGTAAGTACATTACACTCATCCATGACCAGCTTTCAATTACTCAAGTACCGTCTAGCTCTTCAGTACAATTCCAGTCTTATTTAAACTGAATTGTCAATGTTTTCTAGGTATTTTTACCATTTTTCCAGATTTAAGGATAATCAATTTTACTAATGGTTCTCAAGAAATCTTAGACACTTTTCCAATAAACATCTATATTAACTAAAATAACATTAAGGTGCAAACCTACCTTGTCATATCTATCCAATTCTGTATTCTCTAAAGGATGATTTTTCATGTTGCTTAACAACTCTGACTGAGCAATTGAAATTCAGACTATGATAAATGTTTTACACTGAAGGCTCATTTCATTATACAGTAGTCAGTTGAAATGGGGTTTCCGAAGAAGGTATTTTTAGGAAGCACAGAGTACATGAAAAAGCTGAAGACATTATACAATTTAAATATTTATTGAAGCTTTTCTACTAAGGCAACATTTTGGTGATATCTCATAGAAATACCAATACGGGAAAGGAAATTAGGGGTAACTAGATGGTAGAGTCTGTGGAAACCAAGACACCTGGTGCTGTGAGTGAGTTTCACATTTACAAAGTCATTAAATTGGAGAAGGAAAGGCACATTCGTCCTTACAGACATATTATTTCCTTTAGGATTTCAACATTCATTCTAGATACCTCTTAGATTATTTTCTGAAGTGTTTTTGTCTCCCTTTCTGAATTCCTGACTTCCTTCTCTTTACCCTCTATATGACCTTTGTAGCTGGTCTCATCTATGCTCATTGCTGCTGCTGCTGCTGCTAAGTCACTTCAGTCATGCCCAACTCTGTGCGACCCCATAGATGGAAGCCCACCAGGCTCTGCCATCCCTGGGATTCTACAGGCAAGAACACTGGAGTGGGTTGCCATTTTCTTCTCCAATGCATGAAAGTGAAAAGTGAAAGTGAAGTTGCTCAGTCATGTCTGACTCTTAGCCACCCCATGGACTGCAGCCCACCAGGCTCCTCCTTCCATGGGATTTTCCAGGCAAGAGTACTAGAGTGGGGTGCCACTGCCTTCTCCGATCTATGCTCATTAAGGACATTAAATCAAATTCCTAATGATTATACAGCAGAGGTGATGAATAGATTCAAGGGATTAGGTTTGGTAGACAGAGGGCCTGAAGAACTATAGACAGAGGTTAGTAACACGGTATAGGAGGTGGTGACCAAAACCATCCCAAAGATAAAGAAATGCAAGAAGGTAAAATGGTTGTCTAAGGAGACCTTACAAATAGCTGAGAAAAGAAGAGAAGCAAAAGACAAAGGAGAAAGGGAAAGATATACCCAGCTGAATGCAGAGTTTAGAGAATAGCAAGGAGAGATAAGAAAGCCTTCCTAAGTGAACAATGCAAAGAAATAGAGGAAAACAGTAGAACGAGAAAGACTAGACAACTCTTCAGGAAATTGGAGATACCAAGGGAATGTTTCATGCAAGGATGGGCACAATAAAGGACAGAAAACGGCAAGGACCAAATAGAAGCACAAGATGTTAAGAAGAGGTGGCAAGAATACACCAAAGACCTATACAAAAAAGTCCTTAAAAACCTGGATAGCCATGTTGCTGTTCACTCACCTAGAGCCAGACATTCTGGAGTGTGAAGTTAAATGGGCCTTAGAAAGCTTTACTATGAACAAAGTTAGTGGAGGTGATGGAATTCCAGCTGAGCTATTTCAAATCCTAATAGATGATGCTGTTAAAGTGCTGTACTCAGTACGTCAGCAAATTTGGAAAACTCAGCAGTGCTCACAGGACTAGAAAGATCAGCTTTCATTCTAATCCCAAAGCAGAGCAATTCCAAAGAATGTTCAAACTACCACACAAATGTGCTCATTTCACATGCTAGCAAAGTAATGCTCAAAATCCTTCGAGCTAGGCTTCAGCAGTATGTGAATCGAGAACTTCCAGATGTACAAACTGGATTTGGAAAAGGCAGAGGAACCAGAGATCAAATTGTCAAGATACAGTGGATCACAGATAAAGCAAGGGAGGTCCAGAAAAACATCTACTTCTGCTTCATTGACTATGCTAAAGCCTTTGACTGTGTGGATAACAACAAACTGTAGAAAATTCTTAAAGAGATAGGAATACCAGACCACCTTACCTGCCTCCTAAGAAATCTCTGTGCAGGTCAAGTAGTAACAGTTAGAACCAGACGTTAGAACAGTTAGAACAGACTGGTTCCAAATTGGGAAAGGAGTACGCCAAGGCTGTATTTTGTCACCCAGCCTATTTAACTTATATGCAGAGTACATCATGGGAAATGCCAGGCTGGATGAAACACAAGCTGGAACCAAGATTGCCAGGAAAAATATCAACAACCTCAGATATGCAGATAATACCACTCTAATGGCAGAAAGTAAAGAGGAATTAAAGAGCCTCTTGATGAGGGTAAAAGAGGAGAACGAAAAAGCTGGCTTAAAACTCAACATTCAAAAAACGAAGATCGTGGCATCTGGTCCCATCACTTCATCGCAAATAGATGGGGAAAAAGTGGAAACTGTCAGATTTTATTTTTCTGGGCACCAAAATCACTGCGGACAGTGAGTACAGCCATAACATTAAAAGATACTTGCTCCTTGGAAGGAAAGCTATGACAAATCTAGACAACATATTAAAAAGCAGACATCACTTTGCTGGCAAAGGTCCATATAGTCAAAATTATAGTTTTTCCAGTAGTCATATACGTATATGAGAGGTGGAACATAAAGAAGGTTGAATACCAAAGAATTGATACTTTCGAACTATGATTCTGGAGAAGTCTCTTGGGAGTCCCTTGGACAGTAAAGAGATCAAGCCAATCAATCCAAAAGGAAATCAACCCTGAATATTTATTGGAAGGACTAATGCTGAAGCTGAAGCTCCAATACTTTGGCCACCGATGTGAAGAGTCAACTCATTGGAAAAGACCTGGATGCTGGGAAAGATTATGGGCAGGAAGAGAAGGGGCGACAGAGGATGTGATCTTTGGATGGCATCACTGACTCAAAGGACATGAGTTTGAGCAAATTCTGGGAGATAGTGAAAGACACGGAAGCCTGGCGTGCTGCAGTCCATGGGGTTGCAAAGAGTTAGACACAACTTTGTAACTGAACAACAAGAGACATTAAGTCCCCAATAAAGAAGTAGGCTTCACATCCCCGGGTTCCCAGCACCCATGCTCTCCATTAAAAACTTATTCTACATCCCCAATTCTTCCCATTATTCTAGCTCCCTTCAAGTCTTCTCCTTCTAAACGGTACTATTATCCACCCAATTCTAGATGCCATAGAAAGCACCACATCCAACTCAATACTAATTCCTATTGACTCCATCTCCTAGGTAAATCTTAAATCAATCCACTTCTTTCAACTCCAGTGTTACCATTCTAGTTAACATCATCTTCTTTTGTCCCTGGAGAAACTACCAGATTTAGAGCTTCAGACTGATAGCTCCTCATCTACTCTTAACACCTTCTAATCTCTTTTTCACAAAACAGAATACTGTTCTTTAAAAAAAAAAAGCAAAAATAACACAAACATAGTCATTTCACCTCCTTAACAGAAACCCTTAAAAGCTAATCATTGATTTTACTATACAAAAAAAAAAAAAAAAATCATTGCCATGAGCTCTCAGGCACTGAATGATTGGATCCCAGGCCACTGTATCAACTGCATGCTTATTTAAACTGCCCCACTTATGAAAGTCTAGGAAAGCTTATCGTCGTTTAGTTCTTTCGTCATAGCATGTTACACCTTCACATCTGTTGATCCCTCTGAATGTAACATTTCCCTCTTTTTCCCTCGGACAACTATGAGCCAATTCCATTCTGCATTGCCATACTTTGAATGCTGATTTCTTAGGAATCCTTTCCCCAATTTCTAATACAAGTCTAGGTCTCACTAGTATACATTTTTCTAACAAGGTGTGCATTATTTTGTAGTCCTTACAATGCAATTTAAATTGCAGTCCCCAAATGCAATGTAAATAGTGCATGAACATTATATATATATAATGTTCTATATATATGTTCTAATATAAAGTGCTAAGTCACTTTAGTCGTGTCCGACTCTCTGCGACCCCATAGATGGCAACCCACCAGGCTGCCCCATCCCTGGGATTCTCCAGGCAAGAACACTGGAGTGGGTTGTCATTTCCTTCTCCAATGCATGAAAGTGAAAAGTGAAAGTGAAGTCACTCAGTCGTGTCCGACCCTTCTCGACTCCATGGATTGCAGCCTGCCAGGCTCCTCCATCCATGGGATTTTCCAGGCAAGAGTACTGGAGTGGGGTGCCACTGCCTTCTCCGATATATATATATATATTTCCTCTGCTAAATTCTAATCCCAGTGAGTGCACTTATTTAGAACATTATCTCCAGAACATGGCACAGTATCTGGCACAAGTAGGTGCTCAACATATCCTAGTTACATGACCAAATGCATGAATAACAAATGGTTCCTTCTTCAAACACTGGTCACCGAAACCCACACAATACAAACTTTAAGGAGCCACTTCCTCTGATACTTTTATTTCTGGATTTATTTAGAGAGCCACTCTATTTCTAGACATTTAAAGGAAAACACTGCAAAGTCCATAGGCTTGAGTGAAGTAAACTCAGTGATAACACTTGGTGCTCTCTGACATAGCCCATTAGAGACGGGGTATGTACACCTAATCCAGAGGAATTCTCTAGCTCTTCAGCAGCTGTTCACATGGCTCCTGACCTGCCCTTCAGGCTCTACTAAATCAGGATTCCCCAGCTGTCTGAGCTTCCAGTAAGCTCTTTCAGTTAACCACCTACATGCCAGCACTGCTTGTATCTGGTTACATTCTTTAGAGTCTAGTTTTCCCTTTTCCTTCCTAGTTATTTTCCAATATATGAGAGCCACTGAGGTTCACCACTTTCATACATAATTTTATCTGTCCCTCAACTATTTTGGAAACATTTTGCCTGCTTAGTCAGCAATCTATTTCTAATATTGCCTTCATGAGCATCTATATATAAAGGAATTACTCAGCTTGCCTTTGATGAAAATACTTGCGCAGTTCTGACTCTGATTTTTTTTTTTTTCCTTTCTTATGTCTTTAGTTTGACCTCACACAGTTTCCAAGGCTAATATCTGCACTTGTAAGAGTGTGCTGACTCCTGTGCCCTTTAAGTCAGCACTTAGCCCGGGCTAAGGTACTATTGCTGCTGTAATCTGATAAAGGAGCAGACAAGTTGTGTGCAAATAAAGATGGGTGCCAAGAATGAGCAAAAAGCCACCGATGTTTATGCCCTTTTATAGTCCTGAATCCATGACAGTCTTCGCGAAAAGCAGAGTGGGAGGAGGGAGAGCAATTTAAAACAAAACAAAGCAAAAGCCAAGAAGAGGGTGAAAACATTGAAAGGTTAACTCCTTTATTTGCCCATAATTGGGCATAATGAGACATGATAATGCTAATTGTGCTCAATGAATCCTGGCCTTTTTAAAACATCAATTATTTCATAAGATTAGAGATAAAGAACAGCTAAAAGTTGAAGATAAACTGGCAAAAACCTGTATATTATTTTGGCATATATAAATCCCTCATTGCTGTAATGCCTGTGAATGGGTTGAATTTATTAAATATATTTATTAAATATTTATTAAGTGTAAACTAAGAGTGTAACAATGTAAGCATTTTTTAAAGTTTCTTTAAAATTCTGTTAACTGTTTAAAACTCATTCAGCTACCTACATTCTGACTTTATCACATGGATAAGCATTGGCTTCCATACTATGCACTTTAATATTCCTTCTGTTCATTAAAGCAACCCAGTTTTCTCTTAAAAATAAATAATAAAATAAAAATAGAGGCAACATTCTTCCTCAGATTCTAAATATTTTAAAGTAGCCTTAGATACATTTCAGCTTTAAAAATTAATATATAGGAAACCATTTTTCTAACATTTAAAATTTATGGAAAACCAGTGGCTTAAAATTATATGGAATCAAAATACTGAATTACCAGTTCTGGAAGATTCATTTATCCATACCCAAAACAACAACAGCATCAACATTTTACCAGCATAGCATCAAAATGACAGTTCCTTTCCAGTTAAAGGATAATTGTTAATTCTCCCCACCTTTCTTTGGTGAAGAATGGGGTGAATAATGACAAACCAAAAGTAAGGCACTGAAGCAGAAGGGAAAAGATAATAAGGAGACTGGGGAGAAACTGATTTCCAAAGTCAATCCAGATTGCTGAGAACACTTGTTTTCTCTGGGCTGAATATCATTACAGACTATGCAAAGTCACCTCTCGGGACTGTAGGGCCCTAGAAAATTGCTCTGTGTCTTGTTTCGCCTATCAAAATTCTGAGGTCTTGTGAATGAATATCAGAACATAAGGACTGAGCACAGAGCTGGATGAAAATTTTTTCTTAAAATGGTAGCCTGAATGGAAGACTCCAGCTCTGGGAGCAAGGGCATTGACCTCAGCTTTTGTTAATGGGCATGTGGGGGATTCCGTGTGGTCACAAGACTGGGACTCTTCTAAGCATGAATGAGCAGGGCCATTCCCTTTCTTCACCCTCATTTGCCTGCTGCTTGTCAGAATTGTGGCTGAGACATTTAAGATTCTCCTAAACCACTGGAGCCATGGCTTTTGGTTTTGTGGCCATATTCAGGGCAGAGTAGTAATCTTGAATGGGGAAAGAAAAAGGGCATGTCCCTTGGAGTTAAAGCATTTCAGAATTTCTGGAGGAGCCATCTGGTTTAAAAAGGCACTAGCAAAACTCTAATATGCTGTAATATTGAATACATGGGAAAATAAGCTTTTAATACCCTAATTTTTGGAAAAAAGCAAACCAAATCATCTTAGCTACTACTCTTCAAACTATCATTTGCATAGGGGTGACTCACAAAAAGCAGGGTTACTCTCCCTTTCAAGAGAGGCTATCAGAATCTCTGAAAGACATTTTCACTTACAATATTAATTAGAGGAAGCTTTATATTTTACAAATATAAAGATGTTAGGACAATTCTACATGTGACAGAAGTAGACAAACCCCTTCCAAATTGGCAAAATAATAAACTATACTTTAGCACTGCCTGGGCTTCCCAGGTGGCTCAGTGGTAAAGAATCCACTTGTCAATGCAGGAGATGCAATGTGGGTTCAATCCCTGGATTGGGAAGATCCCCTGGAGAAGGAAAGTCAACCCACTCTAGTATTCTTGCCTGGAAAATTTCATGGACAGAGGAGCCTGGTGTGCTACAATCCAGGGTGTCTCAAAGTAGTCAATCAAGATTCAGCAACTGATCACACATACACACACACACAGAGCACTGCCAACCTATTTTTCATATCTGTATTAAAATTAAACTTCAGAACTCCAAATACAGTATGAGTATTCCTCCGTCAATATTGTACAGCATGAAATTCCAAGGACTTTTAATGAATGGACGTTTTTAAATGAGGGAAAAGATGAAAACCACAAAGTGTTTATTTTTTTGCTTGTTTGAGTTTTGAAGATCGGTCTGCTCCATGGACCATACTGCCAAAGAAAAAAGTTTCATGAAATTATGCTATGGTACTTGGCTGCATTTAATTAAAAAAAAAAGTCTTCTCATATCCCATACCACAGCCTATATCTTTCCCAACAAAATGTTCCTATATGAACCAACTGCCTTGATAACAACACAAATCTCATAGGACTATGGCAGGACTTTGTGAGAAAGAAAACTGTGGCCTCCCTCTGAATCCAATCACACCCTGAATGCTGTATAAAAATAAACCAAGGTCATCATTATTCCTTCTCACTGTGATTTGGCTTGCCTTCAAACTACATACTCTGTATATCTGAAATAACTGTACCGCCTCCATTAACTGAGTTTGACATCACTTTAATCAATGTATCTTTTCAGAATGAAAGGCAGAAATGTCAAATTCCTACGATTATAAACTCCTTTAACTCTAATCTGCATTAAGTAAAAGCCTGTCTTTGAGAAATAATACATACTTTAAAGAAATATAACTAGCATCAATTTTCTTTTAAAAGGGAAGGGGTAAAAGAGATTGAACTGCAACAAATCTCTTCATACAGAGATGATTTCCCATGAAATGTTCAAAGCTTAAGTCTGCAAGTCCTTCACTTATATTGGCTCCTCCCAAGTCCTACCTGATTTTGTATTCATAATTTTGTATTAGTTTTCCAAAAAGAGTCCCCTTCCTTCAATTGTTCAAGCTCAGGCCCCATAAAACCTATGTCTGCTTCTTCCTTTATGGTTTGTGATGTTTTGTCATTACTCTTGTCAGTATCTATTCAAATGAGGTCTATTTAAATAGAAAATAAAACATATAAACAGAAAATTTGGAATATATATATATATAACTCAATCACTTTGCTGTATAACTGAACTTAACAGAGCATTGTAAATTAACAATACTTAAAAAAAACGAGTTTAAAGAAAGAAAATGATCTTTATAGAAAAATTAATTTCCAATTAATTTTCAAGGTCTCTCTTAGGTAACTCAGTACTCTGTGATTTAAATGTGCATGTGTGTTTATATAAAGATACAGAGTCACACCAAAATATCAAGTTTCTTGCATTTGCAGTGCAAGAAAGAATGGTTTAATAAAAAATATGATAAATCATTTTTAATAAGTTAGGGAAATATTACAGCAGAAAGTGGAAGGGTAAGGAAAGTTTGGGAAATCACTTTGTTTTATTTTTGTGATAAAACCATGATGAAAGATAATAAAATAGAATTAAAAAATCTTGACTTTTCCAGAGAACAAAGATTTTAATCTCTTTTATTAAACCACCCAAGTGGTTAAGAACTTTACAATTTGTTTCACATGTAGCAAATGACTTGGCCTACAGATTTTAAATGTGTACTTTAGGACTAAAGAGGAAGCTGTATTAATATCTCTGTCCAAATTATGAATTTATATTTCAGTACTGTCTAGCTGGAGTAGTATCAACCAATACCTCTCTTCCTTAAATAACAAATTTGCACAGAACATTTTTTGGTCTTTAAGTTTAGAGTAACAATTATAATGATATTTTCTACTGTATTTTCCATACTGCTATGCCACATAAGAGACACAGAGGGCTTCTTATTAAGAAGTATATTATCTATTTAGATCAGCAATCTCTTTTTCATAGTTAAGATGCCCTTAAAACACTCTGCAAATGAAATTCTAAAAGATGATATTATTAGACTTTAAGAAAATTTGCATCATTTAAAAAATTCTAAAGAAATATATAATTTGCAATCAATTATTTGAATGACTCTTTGCAAAACAATATTTAAGTAATTCTAAAAGTAAGCAAGACTTATGTTAATACAGTGCTATTCTCTATTAATTGGTAACTATTTTGGTTAAAACCCAACCAAGTGTACTCAAGTTTTTCAAACCAATGCAATTTAAAAAACTGGATTCAAATGTCAATACATTCAAAGAGTAGTATGTTGTCAGTTAATAAAAGTTAATGTATAATGTAACTTTGTGAATATATTCATTTTCTCTTAAGAAATTCATTGCCATTTAGCCTAAGTATTACCTGATCACATACTATAATAAAGTCCTACAGGGCTTGTCCAAAAAGGTTAGCTTTCTTCAAATTCTGATTAAGAATTTAAAAAGTCATTCGAATATCTATGACAAAGCAGATGGCTTATCTTGTTCCATGTCAAAATTAAAATTCTGCTGCTCTCCCTAAATTGCTCTATATACTGGTTTATGGTTTTAATTTTATAGCTATATCAATTGATCAAGTGATGAATATGTGTGTATTAAAAAGAACAAACATATGCTTTGTATTTTTGTAATATCTGTAAATTGAATGGCTTTTCAATCAGAAATCAATTCTTATATCCGTCAAAGAAATTTATAAAGGAAATTATATAAAAATGTTTTACTACAAAATCCAGTATCATCTTTTGTAAATCAATACATGCACACTGTTGATTTCTTTCCACAATTTTTTCTCAGAGGTGAAACTTCTCTTGTGACTCTTTTCCCAGAAGTTTTGAATAGTTACTTATTTAGAGAAATTTCACTTCTTTCATCCTTAATTATAGACCCTCATATCTATTTCAGGGAATGACTACAATCCACAAGTCAAAGGCAGGTAAGAAAAGAGATAATCTTCATCCACCTCTTTGGGACACATTGTACTCCTCATATATTATTTGTATATATTATTTTTACTGTTGTGACATGGTCAGTTTTTACATGTTTTATTAATCATTTTTACTTTCTTAAACAAAAAAGTTGGAGTTTATATAAAAAAGTCAAACTAAAATGTTTTACTGAAAAGTTAGGTCATCATAGACATGAAACAACACTGTGACTTGAATGCAAATTATGATTAGAAGCCCCTCATGTTTTTCTGTTGTTTTCTTAATAAAAGTACCTGGTAATTTGATAGCAGAGATCATATCATCATTTGAAATAATTTTTAATGATATGCTACAGAAAAGAACATTCAAAATACTAAATGTAGTATGAGAAGGGAACTTTTAAATTAAATATTTATCAATACTTTTCTCAACCTCCATTTATCCATCACAAAGCATTCTATTCTTTATCTTACCCCCATAATAAGCCACATAAAACTTTTCTAACCTTGAGGCATCCACATGTCATTCCCATAGAGCAATTAGTTCATTGAGAATATATGTCAGTTCAGTACTCCACATGTAACTATTACTGAATACAAAAATATCAAATAATCATGATAATAACTCATATACACAAACTATTTAACAGCAATTTAAATTGTTACAAATACTCCAAGCCAGTTATGCATATTCTATTACTGGAGTAGTTTCTTAAATAAGAAAGATGTGTTTTTTGCAAATGAAAAAGCTTAAATGCTAACTCATTTATATTGAAAAGTTTTCCCAGTGAGAAACATGTACACCTGCACATATATATGTGTAATATATATATATATATAACATTTATGCTTAATCACAATCCACTATAATAAGTTTAAATCAATCTGCCTAATCAGTGAGCTTGCCACAAACTAAAAGTTATGCCGCAGTAAAAAATATTTTAGTTACTTTGTACTTACAACAGTCCTCTACTTCTTCCCACCAAAGCATTTGGAAAAAAGAAAAGTATATATCAAGGCAGCGATAAAAATCTTGGTAAATTTTCTCTCAACTTTATTGCTTCAGTAGGTTTAGGAATGATGAGAAACCAATCAACTTCAGCAGCCTTTAAAAAATAAGACTTCAGGTTTTTTTTTTTTTTTTTTTCTATTCGTATTCTCTGAAGCTAATTGCCTCCAAGATCTGAGTCCTGTAAGGGGAAAGTGAGTGATCCCAACACTGAGTGAGTCAACATAGTAACTGATGCCAGGATTCTGTAGAGGCCCCTGGATATTTTGAATTCCAGGACCTGCGCAGAAGCAAGTGACCCGCCTTTTCTCTCAAGTTGGTTTCCCATAATAGGACTGCCCATGGCCACTACATATAAGGTTGTGCTTCCAGCATGGCAAGTCCTGTGAATTCAAATAGTGTTCAACTGTGTTCTCATTAATATCTAAACCATAATAGCCCAGGGGATATAGTATTTGCTCTCAAAGCCTTCTTAACATAAAAACTCTTTGGTACACAACTGTAACAAGACTTTCTGAAATCTCTATGCACATTTCCAGAATATTAGAGCAGAAAATTCTGATCCAGATTAGCCTTTTAAATGCCTTTGCTTTTTTTCTCTCTTTTTTTTAAACTTTCTCAATAGCACTAAAACTTTCACTCTACTGAACAAAAAGAAATGCCCAGAATAATCTATGCATTTGTTATATATCCACTGTCTACCAAACTTAATTTCTACCCTGGGGATCCAATCAAAAGTCATATATTGATGCCAACAGTCTGAATAAGAGAAGAAACAGCAGAATGAAGCAGCTGAGCTCTGAAGGCAGAATGTGTATAGCTCTCATGGGAAAGGCTTCTGCTAAAATAAAGAATACTTTAAGAATGAAGTGAAGAAATCCCCCTAAAATGCTCAATTGTTGTTGTAACTGATGATACAAGTTTTTTTCCACTAACAAATTACTTTTTATTCAATTTACTTGCTGAGATTTATTTAAAACATCCTCTTAGACACTGAGTTAATGATCAACTATGTAATGATTCTCAGAAGTTTTCTGTATTAAATGAACACAACTGTAACACACCATTCAACATGTTTCTAAACTATTTTTTGCTAAGAGAAGGCTTCTTTATCTCCTTTCTTATTTTTAATTTTAATGCAATAGGTGAGCCCAATATTTATAGGAAATACTGGTAACACATTTGAGAAAGATATTTCTTCTGCAATTACAATAATCTCTGCTAAAATTATTTGTTTGAGTGTTTTTATAGTACCATTTGTTAAAGTGACAGACTCATTTTTCTATGTCAAGTATTCAATTGCTTGGCACAGAAATAAATTGTAGATAAAAATAGGAAAAAAAAACCCTGACATATGGGAGTCAGACTATGTTTACTTTAATAGTGAGTTATACATTTTACATTTTGGAATATCATAATATTACCAATCTCCTCAATAAAATCTGTATGAAATAAAACACAAGCCCTGATTTTAATTTGTGGGTAACTGTACTTAAATTACTATCATCCAAAGTAGATTTAAAATTTTCTCTATAGGTCACCTCATCTCTTTAGTGTGGTTGTCTAAATATGTATATAACAAACAATTTTATGAAATATGCTAAGAGAAATGTTTTAGGAGTTACATGGATCCACATCTGCATGTTACATTTCCTGTCCTATGCAATGGCATGCAATACTGCTCAGAGTATAAGTTCCTTTACACCTTGTATCATGAGTTCCCTGTAGATATAAACCCACATTTCAGCCAAGGTACGTGTACAGTTTATCAGGGATTTGTAAAGTGCAGTCCATGAAGCAGCAGCATCAACATCAGGTAGGAACATTTTAGAAATGCAAGTACACACGAAACCTGAAAAATGAAAAAAAACTCTGGGAGTAGGACACAGTCGGAGAAGGCAATGGCACCCCACTCCAGTACTCCTGCCTGGAAAATCCCATGGTCGGAGGAGCCTGGAAGGCTGCAGTCCATGCGGTCACTAAGAGTCGGGCACGACTGAGTGACTTCACTTTCACTTTTCACTTTCATGCATTGGAGAAGGAAATGGCAACCCACTCCAGTGTTCTTGCCTGGAGAATCCCAGCGACAGGGGAGCCTGGTGGGCTGCCATCTATGGGGTCACACAGAGTCAGACACGACTGAAGTGACAGCAGCAGCAGCAGGACACAGTACTCTGTGTTTGACAGGTGAGCTAATTCACAGCCAGTTTTGAAAAACCCTGAAATGTATGTTTCCAAAACAGCTCTGGCTCCAAATATACCCAAAACTTGTCTTGGATAATATCTAAAGCAATATCCAAAGTACCAAACACTAATAGAGCTGAATGCCCTTAGATACATCTTGTCTTTCAGCCTTAGTCAATAATCAGGATTTGTTGGGCACCTGTAATAAATTTGACATTAACATAGAATACTCACACTTCTCTTAAGGTTTTATAATCTAGGTGATAAGATACACTTAATAAAACTGGAAAAAATGAAAGGTACATAAAATAAAATTTGGCCTAAATACAGTGAACTCTAGTTCAGACCTTGTCATTACTTTCCAGTGGTCACTTACATCTCTCATTTAGTCCCTACAATAACTACACTGGACAGCTTTTAGGAGCATCATTACAAAAATGACTGCTCAAGGAATTTGCTCGTTCCCATTGTTAATAACTGGCAGAGCAGAATTTTTCAAAAACTTATTTTAACTTTTTATTTTGAAATAATGATAGATTCACATAAAGTTTCAAAGAAAGTATAGAGAGGTTCCATAAACTCTTCACTCATTTTTCCCCCAACAATTGTATTTAAGATAACTATAACACATATCAAAACCAGGAAATTGACATTGATATACTTTATATATTTCTGTCACTTTATTATGTGTGGTGATTTGTATAACCACACCTCAATCACAATACAGAGCCATTCTATCAGCACACAAATCTTCTTCCTTCCTTTATAGTCACACCAAACACCATCTCCAGTAGGCTGGTACCTACTGATTTGTTCTCCATCAATATAATTTTGTCATTTCAAGAATGTTAGATAAAAACAATCATTCAGTATGTGACCATCTGAGATTAGCGTTTTTCACTTAGCATAGTGTCCTAAGGATCCATTCAAGTTGTTATCTGCATCAAAAATCTGTTTACTTTTATTACTGTGTACTATTCCATTTTATGGATATATTAGAGTCTGTTCGGACATTCATTCACTGTAGACCATTTTGGTTATTTCCAGTTTTTGGTTACCACAAAAAAACCTGCCAAACAATCAACTATATATATTTTTCATTTATCTGGATTAGTGCCCAGGAGTAAAGTTGCTGAGTCATACGGTATGTATATATTTAGTTTTTAAAAAGAAACTACAAAAATGTTCTCTTGAGGGTTTGTATCATTTTATATATATCTGCCAGCAATGTGAGTGATCCAGTTTCTCCACATTTTTCTTGGTATTGTCATATATACATATATATGTGTGTGTGTATATATATATATACATTTTTGTCTTAAGCAAGTAGAGATATATCCTGGCAGTCTTAATTTTAATTGTCTGAATGGTTACTAACACTGAAACTTTTTTTTTTCTTGTTCTTATTTTCCATCTGAATATACTTTTCAGTGAAATGTCTGTCCATATCTTTTGCTTATTTTCCAACTGGATACTTTTGTTGTAACTGCTGAATTTTCAGTAATCTTCATATACTCTACACATGAGTCCTTTGTTAGATATGTGTTTTACAAATATATTCTCCGAGTATGTAGCTCATCTTTTAATTTTTTAATAGAGTAATTCCAAAGCAAAAGTTTTAAATTAAAAAAAAAATTTTCAATTTATTGAATTTTTTCTTGCATGGTTCTTTTGGTATCTTGCTCAAGAATTCTTCAACAAGTTTTAACTCATCAAGATTTTCTCTTAATTTTTCTTTTTGAAATATAACTCTATACTTACATTTAAATGGATTTTATTTTTTTAATTTTATTTACAGATTGATTTTTAGCCACTCTGCATCACTTACAGGATTTTAGTTCCCCAGTAAGGGACTGAAACTGGGCTCACAGGCAGTGGAAGTTCAGAGTCCTAACCACTACACTGCCAAGGAAATTCCCTTAGAATTTAATTTAAGTTCAATTTTGTATACAATGTAAAGTTTCTTTTCTTCTTTTTTTTTTTGCTTACAGATTTCCAATTACCTCAATGCCATTAGTGGAAAAAACATCTTTCCCCTGAATAATTTTTGTACCTTTGTCAAAAGCCACCTGGGCACATTTGTGCGGATCTACTTCTGCAATTGCGCCTCTGTCCTATTGATGTATCTCTCTTCCAATGCCATACTGCCTTAATTACTGCAGCTATATGATTAAGCATTAGACAGAGTTATTTATCCCACTACGTTATTCTTTTTAAAAATTACTTTACATTCTAGGCCCTGTGCCTTAACATAAAGATTTTAGACAAATAGCTCTATGGACCTAACAATAAAATATCTTCTTTAATTTTGACAAGGGTTGCATTAAATAGATCAATCTGGATAAATTCCATTTTTATCATGTTGAGTCTTATAATCCATTGACAGTATATACGTACAATATTTAGGTCATCTTTAATTGATTTTGTCATACTGTGCTTTCTAATAGTGCTTTGTATTGTGATCATATTTTTTCTTTCATATGTCTATACTAATATCACTATCTGTTATGTATGTGATTGCACAAAGAAAGAGAAAAGAACACAGGTTCCCAAAGTACTATTTTGAAAAAGAAACACATTAAAATACAGAACTTTACTTTACCAAAGGCACAAAGCATCCACGTCTGGACATATATCAAGACAAAACTGTAATTCAAAAAGATACATACACCTCTATGTTCATAGCAGCTCTATTCACAACAGCCAAGACATAGAAACAACCTAAATGTCCACTGAAGATGAATGGGTAAAGAAGATGTGGTACATATAAATGGACTACTACTCAGTCATAAAAAAGAATGAAATAAGGCCATGTGCAGCATCAAGGATGCAACTAGAGATTATCATACTAGCAAAGTAAGTCAGAAAAACAAATACGATATGATATTCCTTAAATGTGGAATCTAAAATATGACACAAAAGAACCTGTCTAGGAAAGAGAAAGAATCACAGACATAGAGAACAGACTGATGGTTGCCAAGGGGTAGGGGGTTGGAGGAGGAATGGCCTGGGTTGGGGTTAGCACATGTAAGCTTTTATATATGGGATGAGTAAACAACATAGTAAGAGACCTATACTTAGTATCCTCTGATAAACTATAATGGGAAAAAATATTTTTTAAAAGATGTATAGACATATATATATCAGATCAGATCAGATCAGTTGTTCAGTCGTGTCCAACTCTTTGTGACCCCATGAATCGCAGCACGCCAGGCCTCCCTGTCCATCACCAACTCCCGGAGTTCACTCAGACTCACATCCATCGAGTCAGTGATGCCATCCAGCCATCTCATCCTCTGTCGTCCCCTTCTCTTCCTGCCCCCAATCCCTCCCAGCATCAGAGTCTTCTAATAAGTCAACTCTTCACATAAGGTGGCCAAAGTACTGGAGTTTCAGCTTTAGCATCATTCCTTCCAAAGAAATCCCAGGGCTGATCTCCTTCAGAATGGACTGGTTGATCTCCTTGCAGTCCAAGGGACTCTCAAGAGTCTTCTCCAACACCACAGTTCAAAAGCATCAATTCTTCGGCACTCAGCCTTCTTCACAGTCCAACTCTCACATCCATACATGACCACAGGAAAAACCAGAGCCTTGACTAGACGAACCTTTGTTGGCAAAGTAATGTCTCTGCTTTTGAATATGCTATCTAGGTTGGTCATAACTTTCCTTCCAAGGAGTAAGCATCTTTTAATTTCATGGCTGTAGTCACCATCTGTAGTGATGTTAGGTCCATACCATTTCTGTCCTTTATCGAGCCCACCTTTGCATGAAATGTTCCTTTGGTATCTCTGATTTTCTTGAAGAGATCTCTAGTATAACTGAGTCACTTTGGTGTACAGCAGAAATTAATAGAGCATTGTGCAACACTGATTACATTGAAGGCTTACATTAGCATGTTTTAAAATTACTTTCTATAGTTTACAGTTTAATTTTTTAAATATAAATTTATTTAACTGGAGGCTAATTACTTTACAATATTGTAGTGTTTATGTCATACATTGACATGAATTAGCCATGGGTGTACATGTGTTCCCCATTCTGAACCCCCCTCCCACCTCCCTCCCCATCCCATCCCTCTGGGTCATCCCAGTGCACCAGCCCTGAGCGCCCTGTCTCATGCATCGAACCTGGACTGGTGATCTGGTTCACATATGATTTATTTTTATTTTTAAAATTTTTATTGGAGAATAGTTGATTTACAATGTCGTGTTAGTTCCAAATGTACAGCAAAGTGAATCAGTTATACATATACATATATCCATTTATTTTAAGATTATTTTCCCATTAAGGACAGTACATAGTGTTGAGAAGAGGTCCATCTACTATACAGTAGATTCTTAGCCTATACTTTTAAGACACATGTTGTAAAATGAAGACGGGTTCTTGCTTACATTTGAATACTAAACAATAATCCCTCTATCATAACATGAGTGGACTATTATTTAGAAAGAGCTGATTAGGGTAAACTTAAAAGTAACAAGGAGTGAATTCTCAAGAAATTGAAAACCTTAATGGCAGCATTTTATATTAATGGTTAGGGGTCTGAATCATCTCCCCCACTTATGTAATTATCTCAGATAATTTTAAGCACTATGACTAATAGAGCTTCAAAGGATAAACAAGCTGGGAATAAACAGGTACGATAACTAAGACTTTTATACAAAGTTCACAAATTTATTGACTTGGGAAAAAACATTTCTAGGCAATTTCCCTTCTCCACAATGATCTATATTTGTTGATGTGTTATATATTCTATAATGGCATATATTCATAGATGATTTTTTTAAAAATCTTATTGTTAAGTAAAGCCAATGGAGAAATGTGTTGGTTATGGGAAATTTATTGGCACTGAGGCCAGCGAAAAAGAAGGCAGATGTGATTCAGACAATTTGGTGCTTGTTCATATGTACACAAAAGCTTGCTGGTATTTTGATAGGAATTGCGTTAGAACTATAGATTAACTGCAGGTAAAATGACAGTTACTCTATTATAGTCCTTAGTCCATGAACACAGTGTTTATACCCTCTAGGTCTTTGTTTTATTTTATTTTTATTTTTTTTTTTTAAGTTTACAGCATATAGATCCTGTAAATGTTTGTTATGTTCATAAGTATACCCCCTTTTTGGAGTTATTTTAAGATGTTATCTTTTAAATTTTGATTTATAATATTTCACTTCTTGTATATAGAAATATAATTGATTTTGTACATTGATCTTGTATCTTGAGACCTTGCTGGGCTAATTAGTTCTATGAGTAATTTTGTAGAATCCCTGGGATGTTTTACATAGCCTATCATAGCGTCTGCAAATAGGGACAATTTTAACTCTTCCATCCTGGTTTTTTAAGCTTTTTTATATACTTGTTAGCATTTTTGTGCTGGCTAGAATTTCCTCTACTACAAAAGTAGCAGGAATGAAAGCATGTATCTTTGCCTTGATCGTGCTAAAAAAAGGCTTTAAAATGTTTCACCATTAATATGATGTTGTCTATAGAATTTTTGTCATCTCACATGCTAGTAAACTAATGCTCAATATTCTCCAAGCCAGGCTTCAGCAATATGTGAACCGTGAACTTCCAGATGTTTAAGCTGGTTTTAGAAACGGCAAAGGAACCAGAGATCAAATTGCCAACATCCCCTGGATCATCAAAAAAGCAAGAGAGTTCCAGTAAAACATCTATTTCTGCTTTATTGCCTATGCCAAAGCCTTTGACTGTGTGGATCACAATAAATTGTAGAAAATTGTGAAAGAGATGGGAATACCAGACAACGTGACCTGCCTCTTGAGAAACCTATATGCAGGTCAGGAAGCAACAGTTAGAACTGGACATGGAACAACAGACTGGTTCCAAATAGGAAAAGGAGTACATCAAGGCTGTATATTGTCACCCTGCTTATTTAACTTATATGCAGAGTACATCATGAGAGATGCTGGGCTGGAAGAAGCACAACTGAAACCAAGATTGCCAGGAGAAATACCAATAACCTCAGATATGCAGATGACACCACCCTTATGGCAGAAAGTGAAGAGGAACTAAAAAGCCTCTTGATGAAGGTGAAAGTGGGGAGTGAAAAAGTTGGCTTAAAGCTCAACATTCAGAAAACGAAGATCATGGCATCTGGTCCCATAACTTCATGGGAAATGGATGTGGAAACAGTGTCAGACTTTATTTTTTGGGCTCCAAAATCACTGCAGATGGTGACTGCAGCCATGAAATTAAAAGACGCTTACTCCTTGGAAGGAAAGTTATGACCAACCTAGATAGCATATTCAAAAGCAGAGACATTACTTTGCCAACAAAGGTCTGTCTAGTCAAGGCTATGGTTTTTCCGGTGGTCATGTATGGATGTGAGAGTTGGACTATGAAGAAGGCTGAGCGCCCAAGAATTGATGCTTTTGAACTGTGGTGTTGGAGAAGACTCTTGAGAGTCCCTTGGACTGCAAGGAGATCCAACCAGTCCATTCTAAAGGAGATCAGCCCTGGGATTTCTTTGGAGGGAATGATGCTAAAGCTGAAATTCCAGTACTTTGGCCACGTCATGCGAAGAGTTGACTCATTGGAAGATTCCTATGCTGGGAGGGATTGGGGGCAGGAGGAGAAGGGGACGACAGAGGATGAGATGACTGGATGGCATCATTGACTCGATGGACGTAGTCTGAGTGAACTCCGGGAGTTGGTGATGGACAGGGAGGCCTGGCGTGCTGCGATTCATGGGGTCACAAAGAGTCGGACACGACTGAGCGACTGAACTGAACTGAACTGATAGAATTTTTATAGATGTGCTGTATCAAGCTGAAATCCTGTATTTCTAGTTTTCTAAGGTTTTATATTTTAAATCATGAATGGGTGTGGAATTTTGTCTAACTTTTCTTTCTCTGTGTCAATTGATAAAATCATGCTATCATTCTTTTTTAGCTAGTTATTATGATATACCAAATTTTGTTAAGAATTTTTGTCTCTATATCCACGAAGGACATTGGTCTGTAGTTTTTTTTTTCTTATTGTACCCTGTTTGTCTGGTTTTGGATTCAGATTTTTTTCTTGCCTCAGAAAATGTGCCTCTTCTTCTATTTTCTGGACATTGACAGTTTTCTTTAATAGCATGAAATATGTCATGTCATTTCCTTTTGGATTCTATGGCTTCTCATAAGAAATTCTGTCATTTCATTTCTTTTTGCCTATAGATAAAGTGTCCTTTATCTTTCACTGCTTTCAAGGTGTTTTTTTCCCCCCCTTTATCATTACTTTTCAGAAGTTTGACTATGATGGGTGTAGGCATAGATCTCTAGGTCTCTCAGCTTCTTGAATCTGTAGGGTTTTGTCTTTTGCCAAATTAGGCTATTTTTAAGTCATTATTTTTTCAAGCTATTGTTCAGCAACACTTTCTTTTTTCTCTCCTTTCAAGACTCTAGTGACATGCGTCATAGATCTTTTATTATAACCCCACAAGGTCACTGAGGATCTGTTCATTTTTTTTGTCAGTCTATATTCTTTCTTGTTCATACTGGGTAATTACTATTTGTTCTATCTTCCTGTTCACAGATTTTGCCCTCTGTCCCTTCCAATCTGCTACTGAGACCATCAATTTAATTTTATTTTGATTACTTTTCAGTTCTAAAATTTCATTTGGTTCTATATGTCTTCCATTTCTTGCTGAGACTTTCTAGTTTTTATTTGTTGCAAGCAAGTTTATAATTGTTTATTGAACCATTTAAAAAAATAATGGCTGTTTTAATACCCTTGGCAAATAATCCCATCACCTATGTCATTTCAGCATAGGTGACTGTTGTCTTTTTTCATTCAAGTTGAGATTTGCCTTTTTCATGGTTTGATGAATGCTTTTAAATGGAAGCTTGGAAATTAAGGGCATTATGATGTCAGACTCTGGATCTTATTTAAACCTTCAGTTTTAGCTAGCCTTTCCTGGCAATGCTTTGGAGGAGGGTGGAAAGGGGATTGCTCCCTTGTTACTACTAGGTAGGGAAGTCCGGGTTTCCCAGTCAATCTATGTTGATACCTGAGATTACTTCTCTCTGTGTGTGTGTGCAATTTGTACTGATTTGACAATATCTTAATTCCCATTAAGACTCTAAATGGATATCTGGAGCCTTATGAATTCATTCTTAAATATTCAGACTTTTTCAAATGGACAAAAAAGAGTTAAAACTCGGAAAACTCAAAGCATATCTTAACTGCTATTTCCTTAGGCAATGAACTCTATGACACTTGCAACATGATTTGATTTTAGAGATTGGTACTATATAGTGATGCTATCTATAGAATCAAGACAAAGAGCATTTACTTACTTATTGAAAGTGAAAGTCACTCAGTCTGACTCTTTGCAACCCCATGGACTATACAGTCCATGGAATTCTCCAGGCCAGAATACTGGAGTGGGTAGCCTTTCCCTTCTCCATGGGATCTTCCCAACCCAGGGATTGAACCCAGGTCTCCTGCATTGCAGGTGGATTCCTTACCAGCTGAATCATAAGGGAAGCCCAAGAATACTGGAGTGAGTAGCCTATCCCTTCTCCAGGTGATTTTTCTGACCCAGGAATAGAACCGGGGTCTCCTGCATTGCAGGTGGATTCTTTACCAACTGAGCTATCAAGTATATGTAAAAGTTATTTATCTGTATTGCAAAAATAATGGATGCCTAACTCATGTACTGATTCTCAAACAGTTTAGGAGGTAAATACGTAGGAATTAATGAAGGTATTTTAAGATTGCTGAATAAAGGAAAGTTATTATGAGTACAAAGAAATTAAATGCATTGATATGAGGGAACTGAGGATCAGTCCCAAGATGTCATGGTTCCATCTTTTATACTATATCAGTCAAGGTCCTAGCAAGAAACAGGCAGAAACAAAAGCATTAGCAGAAAATGATCTGTTGAAATAACCATGGATAGAGGTGTAAGCAGGATGATGAGAACAAATAAAAGATGGTGAGTCATTCAGATAACAGTAAAAGTGGGAACTCGTTTCCACCTCCTGGTCTAATGGGTCAGAGTGACGGAATAATGTTGTCAGAATAGTAGCAGACACAAACAATCACCAGCAGGAGTTTAGTGAGGCACACAGAAAGTGGAGAATAGATACCTAAAACTCCTTTTCCACCTGCCCTCTGATATCCTGTTGTCACACAATTTGCTGATGGAGTGCAGGAGGCCATGGTGATGGCGATGAAGAGCTAAGCTTCCCAGGACAGAGTAAGGCAGAGAATGTTGCTAAGTGGATGTGGTAGTGGGGAATGGAGTCACTGATACAAGTGAAGAATGATCAGCACATGGGCTCAGCCCTACAGTATCAGTCTTGGAAGGATACTCAGTACTAATATGATATCCTAGAGGAAAATATGATAAGGGATGAACATACCCTTTGCAAATTAGCTCTTGCCTTCATTTGTCAACTGCATTATACCTCTCTGAATTCCACTGAAGTGATCTCATGTGCTTTTCTACCACTGTATCTCAAATTATTTCAAAAGTTCACCATAAATCTTCTCCTTGCATGGTACTTTTCTCCTTTGCTGCATGTATAACAAATAAACTGGATATATATTTAATATGTGAATTACATGCTGGAGAGCAAACTCTATCAAAAGAGGAGTTGTGAACTGCTTCATTTCCATTGCCTATCATTTTGTTTTGTATATACTATTGCCTCTGCTTGCAATTTCCTTATCTTTGATCCTTTGTCTGTGTATTGTATGTTTTCTTATCCTTCTGGGCTTTGTTGAAGTTTACATTCTCTATGAAGATATTTTGAGCTTCCCCTTGGTCTTGTTTGTATTTAGGTCTAATTACATGAATGCACTTTTCTAATCAACTGTAATGTTAAGGACTTAATGTTCTTAATGTTAAGGACTGGTTACTATTTATTTAGGTTTATATCAGTTTTCAAAAGTGTATTGAGGATAATAGGAGGTCAATGATACCAGTTGGGGAAAAAAAAAAGAGGAAAGGCATGAGGGAGGAAGAGAGGAATGTACATTACAGATAATTATAATATTCAAAATTTAAGACTGACTCTTTGAGGGTGGCAGACCAAATCAGTTTTCAAGTATATGTTAGAAATGCTTCTGAATCTTGCACTGTGGGATGTCAAATATGTTTATTTAACATATTAAATAAAGCAATGTATTGAAAAAGATGTTCTCAATTGCATACACGACAAAAGAGGGAAAATTTCAAATCAATAATCTAAGCTCTCACTCCAAGGATCTCTAAAGTAGAAAGCAACATAAAACCAAATGAAGCAGAAAAAGGAAATAATAAACATCAGAAATCAATGAAATTGAAAACAGAAAATTAAAGAAAATCAATGAAACAAAGGTCTCATCCTTCAAAAAGATCAGTAAAATTGACAAAGTGCTAACAAGAGTGACCAATTAAAAAAAAAAAAAAAAACGAGGACACACAAATTACCAATGTTAAGAATGAAACAGGTATATATAAAACGAAAGATAGATACAAAAGTTTCACTACAGGGCATTAATTCCAGAGGAATGAAAATTCTTATTTATACAAAAATTTATACATAAGCATTCTTTGCAGATGTACTTATAATGCACAGAAACTGGAAACAACTCACTGGAAAGACCTTCAACAGGTGAAAGGCTAAACAAACTGGTACGTCTTTCTAAATGAATACTACTTAGAAATAAAGAGAACAATCAGTTTTATACAATAACATAGAAGACTCTCCAGACTCTCACTCACTTTTCTGAGTGAACAAAACCAATTCTAAAAGGCTACATACTGTATAAATCCATTTTTATAACATTACAGAAATGGCAAAATTATGCAAAAGGTTTTCAGACTAGTGGTTTCCACGGGTTAGGAAGTAGGGGGTGCAGGAAGGAAGTGGATTTTGCCCAAAAAATATTAACATGAGGGTTCCTTGTTGGGATGGAGATATTTGTACCTTAATTGTTCTGTCAATATCCTAGTTGTGATATTGTACTACAGTTGTATTATATGTTATCACTGGGAGGGACTGGGTAAAACAATACACAAGATCTATTTTTTTTTTTTTTTTTTTACAACTGAAAGTAAATCTTGTTCACTTGCCCAGTCATGTCCAACTCTTTGCGATCCCATGGACTGTAGCACTCCAGGCCTCCCTGTCCCTTGCCATTTCCCAAAGTTTGCCCAAGTTCATGTCCATTGCATCAGTGATGCCATCCAGTCATCTCATCCTCTGATGAGATGTAAAACCATCTCATCCTCTGATGGGATGCCATCCAGCCATCTCATCCTCTGATGCATGTAAATCTGCAATTATCTAAAATTATTTTAAAAAGATGGCACCCTGGGTTTGGCCCATGGCCAACATTTTCAGACCCTTGATACAGGACATTGACATATGCACAGAAACCATTATAAGGGTAAAACACACTGGAGAATAAATGACAGCAATGTCATGTTTACAATGATCTTTGCACTTGCTTTGTTCTACAAGGCTACAGAGATTGGGTTATAAATAACATATTTGAGAGTTACAATTCTCTAGCTCAAGAAAAGTTTAAATCTTCAAAATAAGAATTCTGGGTATCTTTTAATGAAATATCAGAAAAATAGGCTCTAAATGACACCTTGTCCTTACTTAATATTCAAAATACATTTCATATATATATTTATTGAAAGCCTAGACCAACTTATTACTGTGCAAGAGTGACAAAAATAATATAAATCTACGTGGATGACATTTAAATTGCAGCTTCAACAAACTTACAGGCTCAAGTCAAAACCTTTTCTTATTTTTTTCCTTAAAGTTTTAAAAATTGCCCATATGTTACTTTTTCTGCTTTTATTTTGTGTCCATTTGTCCAGAGCAAGGCAGTTTTCACCCTGATAAAGTTTTGTAAAAGTTGACCGGGCCATCCTACAAAACAAGAGATGACAGTGATCTTCATCCAAAACTGTTGGCCTTTTTTGTTTTGCCTAATTTTCAAGCCTGTGGCTACCTGAAAGCTTTACTGGCATCTTTGAAGAGTTCTATGAATTGGAGGAATCCTGACACTGAGGTTTCATTAGCTTCCTGGCAAAGCTGAAGAGAAGGTTAGAGAGGAGTTGTGCAGCAGATGAAGCTACATATAATATTCTCATAACCTTTGAGAGAGTGACACAGTGAGAAAGACATGTCTTTACTTGAGTGGCATTCTATTTCGAAGGTCTTACTAAAGAACAATTTAAAAATAAATTTTTGAAAAACCCTCACAAATGATGACCATTTAAAATTTGGCTCAACATTTGTCCTGAGCCTCATGAGAATCTACTTACTCACTGAAGCCTGAAAGGGGAACCCTTTATGGAAAATAGAGAAAGTATTTTATTGGACTCTGAGGTTTCAAAAATGGACTAGATTTAGAAGAGGATTTAAAACATGGTTTATATAGGTTTTACATCCCAAAGTCCACTTGATTTTTTTAAAGTGTTTAAAAATTCTGAAGTCTGGTTGCTTAAAAAATAGTCTATAACCCTTATTATATTAAAACTTACTGCTTAAATATTCCTATACTAACCCTTATTATATTAAATCTTATTGCTTAAATATTCCTATACTATGCTGGATCCAATTTGAAGTCTCCAAACCTAAAGCACTTGTAATTCCTTAATCATTTTTAGAAGATTGAAAATTTTATTGTGAAGTTTCAGGGTTAGCCTCATCTTTAGGCTTTAGTTTGAGTACTGCTAACTCTGTTGAGTTTTTGAACCAGGTTTAATATATGTGTGTAGGTTCACATGTGTGTGTTTACCTTATTCATTATTATCTTTGTCTTCAAAGCTGCATGTTTAACATTAATGCATGAAGTATCTTTTAGGATTTCAAGATTCTGAGGTAATATTTTAGAAGACTGGAGTAAAGTAAGACTAAAAATAGGCATAAATTCCTATTTTAAAATAGAAAAAATGGGATTTGGGGAAGGATCATGTCAATAAATGCTCAGTTTGAAAACAGGAAAGTTTGATAACACAGTTGGGTCTTTAAAGGGGGGTTTGTATAAAAATATGAAATATGTGGTTTGAGATAAGGCTAGCAGCAGTAGCTAAATCCATGAGAAAAGATAAACTGTGTTAGGCTCTTACTTCTACCTTACAATCCCTATTCCCCCCACTCTGCTATTTCTCATTTATTGGGAAGAGAGAAAAGTGAAATAATTTATGATGAAGTTGAACCTGAACTAGTTATGCGATTCATGTAAGGAATTAAGGCATTTTCTCTGCTCCCCACCCTGATCCATTTTTCCTTTATAGGTGGTTGCTGCTGCTGCTAAGTCGCTTCAGTCATGTCCGACCCTGTGGGACTCCATAGATGGCAGCCCACCAGGCTCCCCCGTCCCTGGGATTCTCCAGGCAAGAACACTGGAGTGGGTTGCCATTTCCTTCTCCAATGCATTAAAGTGAAAAGTGAAAGTGAAGTCGCTCAGTCGTGTCCGACTCTTAGCAACCTCATGGACCGCAGCCTATCAGGCTCCTCCATCCATGGGATTTTCCAGGCAAGAGTACTGGAGTGGGGTGCCATTGCCTTTTCCATTATAGGTGGCAGAGGTACCTAATAGCAGAATATTCCCTGCTCTTCCTTTTCAAAATGTAAAACGTTGCTGTCATTCACTTATCCATAAGCTCTGATCACTTAACACATTGTTGTGGTTATTATTTTGAACAAAGAGATAACTTTTATATCACTAGGGATAAGAAAAATAAAAGATTTGATTTTATTTTCATTTCTTCCTTCTCTAATGCTATTTTCTGTATGTTGATCCAACTTTCTGACCTACATGATTTTCTTTCTCTCTGAAGGACTTCTTTTGACATTTCTTGTAAGGCAGACCTACTGGCCACAAACCCCCTCTGTGTTTGTATGATAAAGTATTTATTCATCCTTCACTTTTGAAGGATAATTTACTGATATAGAATTCTAGGTTGGTAGGCTTTTTTTTTTTTCCTGTCAACAATTTAAATATTTCATTCCACTCTTTTCTCACTGGCCTGGTCCAACTCCCTTTTGGCCCTTCTTTGTTCTGCTATGTGTCTGTGAGGTTGATTCTTACAAATGACATCTTCTTAGGTCACTGGCTAACTAGCCCCTGGTGGTCTTGGAATGAGAGGTACAGACAAGACAGCAGACAGAGAGAGAGGGTCTGAGGCATTTCTTTCCAGTCCCTTCCCATTTAATGTGGGCTTATTTTCCATGTGAAATCCACTCTTCCACTGTCCTACCTCATACTGGATTTATTTCATGGATGCATTACTTTATTCACTTGAATAGATTGTTCTAAAATGCAATACACCTATCTCTTCCTTAAAACCATAATTGATCTTAAAAACAACAGCCATAAGTAAGACATATCTTAAACAGAAATACTTTTCATTAATTGCAATTGACAAAATTATGATACACTTCAGTATGTTACCATATTATTATTAATAGATAAAAATATAGCAATTGAAAAATAATGAATATAGTTTATATAAATAATAGCAACAAATGTGAAATTAATAAAGTTTTACATATAATGCAATGTGATGAAGATTTATTTTATGTGCCAATGAATAAAAGAAGACTCGACAGTGGGTGGTTATATCAATGAGAAACACAAGGAAGTCCATTTTTTAGCAAATTTTTTTGCTTTGGATTGTTTACTTGACTAAAGTATTGGAGCTCACGGTTTACACTCAAATTGCACTCAAGAAAAACAGCTATACTGAGACATTACTTTAGGGCAAAACAGAGACTAAATAGAGGATATGTCAAAACATGTGGAAATAGTGCATATGATGACAGAATGCTACTGGTTTAGAAAATGCAACTTCATTTGACCCTTCAGATTTGGGAAGAGGGACATACCACAATGTCCTACCACTGGTAGTTTGTATCCTGATAGCCCTTTTTGTGTCCTGTAAACCCACCCACAGCTCTCAAAACACTCCCTTTATTGTGTTTCATTGAACCATCTGTGTCAGATTCTATTTCTTGCCAGGGTCATGGCTGATACAGGGAGATCAGAAAAATCAATAGCTTCTCCCTTTGAAGTAATAAAGTATAAGATGAAAATGAATGGGATTCATAGTTACTTTAATGCAGTATGCTTGTGTATATAAACAGTCTCTAAATTTTTCACAGCTATATCTGGTGGTTAGAGTATAAAATACTTATTAGAACTTGAGACTAAAGTTTAGCACCTCTACACTGAACCGCATATGAGTTTTCACTTTAATAGTAAGGGTTAAAGCAATGGAAAGTTTTGTCATTTAGAACAGCAATCGTAATGATTCACCTGCTTTCAGTGTACTCTGTATGTGTGCTCAGTCACTCAGATGTGTCCAAATCTTTGCGACCCTATGGACCGTAGCCCACCCGGCTCCCCTGTCCATGGGATTCTCCAGGCAAGAATACTGAAGTAGGTTGCCATTTCCTCCTCCAGGAGGTCTCCTGACCTAGGGATCGAACCTACGTCTCCTAACTGGCAGGCAGATTCTTTACCACTGAGCTACCCGGGAAGCCCACAATGTACTATACTTAGTGATAAAAAGCTGAAAATTGTGCGTCTCAGTGTTTGTGCCTGCATGAACAAGTAGCTCCACTCATATGTACACTCTGCTCTGCAAAAACATGGTAACTGAAAGAATTTATTACAGTGCTGCAAAATGTGCATGAAGTTATCAAGTTTGATTCCAAACTGTTTTATTTTTTCTGGTCTCTGTGCCCCTAAACTAGGCCATAAGCTAACAGATTTTCCCATTGTACTTAACTAAAGAGATGCTTTAAAAACAGAACTGTTGAAGGTGAAATTTCAACTGATACATATGAACCACTGTGGGGAGGAGGGGTAGAAAAGGCCCCTATTTTTTTTTCTTCATCTCAATAAAGTTCAGAACTTTATATAAATATCTTCGTTATCAAACCTGCTTTTTCCCAGCTTACTACCTATGAAGCTGTATCAATCTCAATGTTTTACATGTTGGAAAATAATTGAAAACATTGTGAAAATGACACAGACCCATCCTAATTTATGTAAAATAATGCCTTTAGAGTTTCAACTACTTAAGAGGTGTTTCCTTGTTTATTTTTAAATTTAGAACACTGAGTACTTTCTAATTAATTTGTCAACTGCTTTATGATACAGGGATTATTGATTAATACTGGAATATAAGCAAGGACCAGTCTTCATTTTACAACATGTATCATAAAACTGTAGGCTAAAGAAGAGTAATTAAAAAACACACTGATGCATGACTTTAATGTAATTAAAAAGATGTTCTGCGTTCATGAAAAATTATAGGTCTCTATCAATCCCTTTATAAATAATTATAACCTTATCATTTAAAATTATTTCAACATCATATATATATGGTGTATATTTAGTTATAATCATTTAAATTTTTTAAAAATTACTTCCCTTTCAAAACTGCAGGCTTGGACCTTTCCTTATTTTCCTTTTCTTTTTGTGATCATGTACACAATAGATGATGCAGACCATTATAGATGTATAAGAAATACAAAAACATACGCTCACTATAATCAATGTGAAGCACTGTTAAAAGGCACAAAATTATGAAAGAAATCAAAAAATATCTTATAAGTGGAGAGAAACACTGTGTTCATGAATTGAAAGACTCAACATGGAAAAGATGTTGATTTTCCACAAATTGACATGTGGATTTGATGAAATTCCTATCAGAATATCAGCAAGGTCTTTTTTATAGACACAGAGAAGCTTATTCTAAAATTTCTATGAAAATATAAAGTCCTATAGTAGGTGAAACAATCTTGACAAGAATAAAGTGAGATGAATCATACCACCCAATGTTGAGACTAACTATGTAACTACAGTGTGGAATTGGTGGATAGACAGAGTTATACATCAATGCAACAGAATAGAGAACACAGAAATACACCTACACAAACATGTCCAACTGAACTCTAAAATCGTTGCAAAAGTAAGTCTTGAGTCTTGAACACTCATTCCTCCATGGGAATGAGGCTTCAAGACATGGTGCTGGTGCAAGTGAACATTTACAGTTAAGAAAATTAAGTTTTACACTTTATACAAAATTAAATCAAATTATAAAATGTAAAACTATAAATACTTTATAAATGTATGCAGAAAATAGTATTCGTGGATTTAAGTAAAGGCTTTTTATACTTGACACATTAAGCACAACCCATAAACAGAAAAATGGATAAATTGGACTTCATCAGAATTTTAAAAACTTGGCTCTGCAAAGGAGACTAATAAGAAAGTGAAATATAAGACACAGAAAGGGAGGTAATATTTGTACATCACTCATACAGACATGGACTAGTATCTAGAACAAATAAATTACTCATAAAAGTCAAACATAAAAAAGGTCCACTAGAAAATGGACAAAAGACACAGTCATATATTACCGAAGAGTACATATAGATGACAAATAAGTAAATTAGAAAGATAGTCATCATCGCTACCCATTATGGAAATGTAAATTAAAACTACAATGAGATAACACCACACATCTATCCGATAGGCCAAAATAAAAAATAGTGAAAATACCAACTGCTAGCAAGGATGTGGAGAAACTAGATCACTCATACAATGCTGATGAAAATGCAAAATTCTACCTCTGCTCTGAAAAACAGTTTGGCAGTTTCAAAAATCAACAACAGTAACAGTAATCAATGACAAAACAAAATATGAAAACACCATATAAACCAGAAATTATACTCCAGGCATTTATTCCAGAGAAATGAAAACTTATGTCCACACAAAAGTCTGCACAAGACTGTTCAGAACAACTTTATTGGCCATAGCTCCAAACTGCTAAAAACCAATATGTCTCTCAATTAGGGAATGGTTTAATAAACTGTGGGACATCCTTCCCAATAAATGAATCAGAAATATACATTTGCAATAAAAAGTAAACTATTTGCTACATGCAACAAACAACTTAGATCTCAAGGGAATCAATCTGACTGAAAAAGCTAATCCTAAAGTATTAATTTCTGTATTATTCCTATTGTATACTATTTTTGAAATGGCAAAATTAGAGATATGAACATTGCTGTCATGGATGAGATGATACAAGTTGGCAGGAGGGAAGTGGGGCTCATAAAAAGGCACCAGGAGGAATCCTGTGGTTATGTGAGTGATCTAAATGTTGGCTGTCATGGTGGATGCACTATCCTACATACAGTAAAACCGTACTGAACTTTTTTACACACACAGAAACAAGTACAAGGAAAAACTGGGAGATCTGAATGAGTTCAGTGCGTCAGTGCCAGTATTCTGGTTGTGATATTATACTACACTTTGCAAGATATTACCACTGGAAGTAAATGGACAAAATGTTATAGAGCATTTTCTTGTATTATTTTTTACAACTGCCCTTAATTTTACAATTAGTTCAAATTAAATGTTGAACCAAAAAAATAAAAAGAAAAGGAAACTTGCTCAAGCTACTCCAGCTTGCGTCACAGCTGGGACTCAAGTGAAGGTGAGAGGACTACTCTAGTTTCTTGCTTTATCTTTCTAGTGGCCCTCGGAGGTCCCTGGCTGCAAAGAGGTAGACTAGAATTGGTCTATGGGCAAAATGGAGCCACCATATAGACTTTCTAACTTCTAAGGTATCATCAGATTTTAAAGCCAAGATTGGCTTAGAGATACCTTTAGGGAAGAAACAAATCCTATGGTCTTGATAAAGTGTATAGGAAAGCAATGGTTAGGATCATACTATGTTGACCTCTGTCATTCAACAGGGTGTGTGTGTGTGTGTGTGTGTGTGAACATGTGACATTTTGCAGCAGTAACCTTCAGTTTCCTTAGCTGTTAAACTGGAGATCACAACCATATCTAGCTCACAGAGGTTGCTCAAAGACACATATCTAGCAAAAGGTAGATTCAAACCTAGGCAGCCTGTGTGAGAGCCTGTAACTTAGGATCTCATCTGTTCCTCCTGGAAACCCACATCTCCCATGGTCCCCATTCATGAGTAAGAATACTCCAGTTTAATTCACTCTGAGGAAGAGAAACATTTCCGAAGTTGCACAAAACCTGCCTATTTGGTCCTGCCAGCTTAGGTTATTATGCAAAGCAAGTACCAGTACTTCCAGTCGTTGCCCTGGGGGGCACTTCAGAGGCATAAAAATAGAGCGCTTTACAGAGTCACCTCACAGAAGGATACAATTCTTTTACCACCAAACAGCTGACAAAGGTTTCTTTGATTTTAGAGGCTTCATCCAACTCCAGGATAGGGTGCTGTGTTGCTGCGTGCTTAGTCGTTCAGTCATGTCCGACTCTTTGCAACCCCATGGACAGTAGACCTCCAGGCTCCTCTATCCATGGGATTCTCCAGGAAAGAATACTGGAGTGGGTTGCCACTTCCTTCTCCAGGGATCTTCCCAACCCAGGGATCAAACCCAGGTTTCCCACATTTCAGGCTGACTCTTTACCGTCTGAGCCAACAGGGAAGTCACCAGGACAGGGTAATCTCCTGCAATCTCTTAACAATGGAGGCTCAGTGACAATTCACCATTTGTCTGTCCTTGCAAAAACCCCCAGGATGGTAAGTACAGGAACAGTTATTATCCTTCCAGTTACACGTGTGCTGTTATTCAATGTATCTTATGGATTAAATATGCCTATTTCATCAACTCATCCCCATCAATCTGTGATAGAAAGAAGCAAAATTGATTCAAGTAGTGATTAAATATCTCTCAACCTGCTCATGAACAGAACCACAGAATATTTCAAAGTGAGAATATATGATTTTAGGACCATTACTAAATTTTTGAGGGAAACAGTTATACAATATGAAATGATTTACTAGTTTCAGAGCAGCCCAATCTATGAATTTTCAAATTCTAAGAAATGGACATTTGATTTTCTTCCTTTTGCTACACAAAAAGCTTTGAGACAGAAGATTTTCCTATCACTGAGCAATAACAACCAAATATAGGAATAAACCAAACACCACTGACATGAAGATTTTGGTATATCACTTTGGGTATAAAGTAGCCAAAGATATTTAAAAAATATTATCTTATTCTTCTCATTTTTATTTTGTGATATATTCTATGGTTTGTATAAAAGCATATATATGAGTTGCTTTATCTTGATATGTTTCGTCCTTTTTGTCAGCTAAAATTATTTAATTCCTCTATTTAAAAATTCAGTAATAAAGCATACATCAGTATGTGAAATCTCATGCACCCTCATTCACACACATGTACATATACTCACACAAAAGCACAGCATGGTATCTACAATTAGCCTACAGAGTTATTTTAAACTAAACATAATAGTTACTGAAAGAGATTCACAGTTCTTGAATCGATTTCAAATTAACCTGCAGGCCAGTTCCAAATGAATTTCCATTCCTGTAACATGGAAATTGTCCCATGACAAACTTTTCAGCAGGAACAAATTCATTCCTTCTTGAGTTTATCATTTGTGAAGCACTATGGTGTGTCACTCGGAAAGGGATCTGAATTACAATTTTTTCCCCAACCCCATAACCAGGTGCTTGAAATACAGAATTTAAAAGAGCATTGATGTTCAAACCTATCAAATTATACACATTATGTGAAACTTCTTGTATATCAATTATACTTCAACAAAGCAATTAACAAAATAAGGACAATATGAACTCATTTTGAGGTTTGTATATTTTTGAACCTGACACCTTCAAAGGCCACCTTCCTTTGTTTTGTTCTACCTCACATGTATGCTCTAGCAGTGAAGATGCCCTGAATCGAAAAGTATATATAAAGACACACACATACACACAAAGAGAGAAACCGTAGGATGTATAGAAGGAATCCGCTACTTCAAATTGCACGGTGATTGCTGCATATCTTAGATGCCTCTTGTAGTTTAATAAAGCATCATCCTAGTATTATGTAGGTAGTATCATATATATATTGCTGATAAAAAAAAAAAAAACAACAAACTGACATTCAGTGAGTTAAGAAATCAGCTGGCTCAAAGTTAGAACTGAGATTTTTGAATCCTGTTGTGTTAAACTCGAAACTCCATGCACTATCATAACCTTTATGGGGACTGCCAGATAACACTCAAGAAATCTGCTAAGGACTAGTTAACAATAAGGTAATTAAATGCATCAAAGTTTAAGTGAAGGCGTCCATCAATACTGAGAAGACTTTTTCCAAAAAACACCCTCGCTACTCACTGAGAAACAGCATCACCTTCATAAGGATTCTTGCTAAAAGTGCTGATTCTCAGGCACACTTCAAAGCTACTAAATTCAAGTCTGAAATTTAATAGAAATCGGGGATATTTGGATTCACATGAAAGTCCGAGAAGCATTTATATATACAACGGCTATTTTCCAGTTGTAGCAAGACAGAGAAATAACTATGAAGCAATGTGAATATTTCATAAGGAAAGAGAGTACAAAAACCTCTTCATTTATTCCTTTATTACTTCTGAAGAAATTTTATAAAGATCTGTTAACTTCTAGTTGCCCATGCCAGATATGTACCAAGGTTTAAATTTTAAAAATTAAATAAATAAAAAGAGACAAAGAGATTCCAGAATGAAATCAAGTTATTTTTTCTTAAATTCTAGATTTTTTTTTTAAATGGCCCTTCCTTGACTAACCATGGGTATGGATAGTCGATTTTTTAACTATACAAGTTAACCACATTAGTGAATGAGAAAGTCAGCAAAATCAAAATTTTTCTTGTATAATTTAAAGCATGCCAACAGCAATATGATAATCATAAAATCTGAAATAAATACTCAACACACAGATATCAATTTACTTAGACCTATATAAGAATGGAGTTAAGTTAGTCAAATATAGTTAAAGTAAATAATGGCTAAGTAGAAAAATAAATATTTTCTTAAGATTCTGAATTCAGCTAAAACTATTTATTCTCTGACTTTATAAGGCGATCACTTAGAACAAAATGATACTCTAACCTTGGTTTGTTTTCTTTTCCCTGAAACACTCAATTGAAGAAAAAACTGTTTGACTGGAGGGTTAGTGGTTTTTTAACCGAGTAGGCAATGTTTCAGAATTTACTTACTATAATAAAGAAGAAATTATTATCCGTCCTATTAATGGAAAGTTTCTTGAGTACTACTGATCTTATCTAATGCTGTAGAAACAAAAAGAAATGAAAGGCTATGTCACCTTTGAGTCTATTTTAATGTGGCCTGATAGAATCTAAAGAAGTTTCATTTTATAATGTGCTACACAATGAAAGTATACTGGCAAACTCTAATGTCTTGAAGCCATGCAAAAAATGCTTACAAAACAAATTATCAACATGTCCTTATGAGATAAAAAACTTTTCAAATGCACCACTATAAACAGGACTAAACACAGCTTTTAGTCTATTCTTCCTGCTATCATGCACAAAAAAGCACATTATTTGCATTTTGCTTTCAAATATGTAATAAATTTTTTTCTGGTTCATAACTTATTTATTGTAAGAGAAATTAGCTTGATTGAGTTTTACTACAATATAAGTTATTTTTCCTGAAAAGTGTTTGAAAAATATGTTTTTGTTCCTTCATAGTTTTTAACTAATGTATTTCAATAACATTAGCTGATTATATGTCTTCTTGATACTTAGGCTACATGTACATAGCTACATTTTAGGGCTTTGGAAAGTGAGAAAGAACAAAAAAAAAATCAATGACTAAAAATTTATTCCTGTAAAATATCAGGGAATCAATTGGAAAGTGAATGAAAATACTCTAAATATTCAAAAACTTTTAAATAAAACTGCATGCATTATATTTGTTGATAATCACTTAAAACTTTTTTTTCATTATTCATTAAACAAAAGATAAAAGGAAAATTTAGCAGGTGAATCAGACCTGTTCTACATGGTCTTATATTAGTTTTCTCTCTTTGAGCTCCTTTTTTTACTTTGTTTGCTTGTTTTTTGACTTTTTTTTTTTTTTGGCCATGCTTCATAGCTTGTGGGATCTTAGTTCCCCAAACAGGGATCAAACCCAGGCCACAGCAGAGAAAGCACCAAGTTCTAACTACTGGACCATCAGGGAATTCCCTGTACTCCTTATTTTTGATGCGACAAATATTTCATGATAAGGTTCAAGTGTGGCCATAATATTGGACAACTGGGCAGCCAAAATAGCTACAAATTTTAACTGAATTGTAAGCAAGTGCTAGAATTTCCATTTCCATTTAAATGAGTACAGAAACTACTTTGTATCACAGCAGTGATGTTTATAATTTTTCCCAATTTTAAAGAGTTTGGGTGATTTCAATTTTTCCAGAAAAAATTCTTAACATCTAACATATTTTGTAACCCAAGAGGAATACACAAATGTTGAACAAGTTTGAAAATATTGTCTATATTGACAGTGGGAACAGCAAAACCGAAAACTAAATGTACTTTATTTTGAAAGAAAAGAAAAAAGCAATTCAAAAAGAATAAAAGTTTAGTTTCTGCAACTAGAAACGATGCAACATTGGTTTGGCCTTGTTCTAAATCCATCTGGGAACTCATAAATGGTTGAAGAGTAAAATGTCTTGGAATCACAGTTGTTAAATTTTCTAAGGTATGTGGCTTACGTATGCTATGTGGAATAATATTCATGTCCATATAATACTCCACAGAGCAGTTAAACTCTTCATAATATACATTTGTATGTAAGTGTATATATGTGGTAGGAGATATGCACAAATATATAAATAGACATATGAATGTGCATTGTCTATTTTTGTTCATTATAAGCTTTGGAAACCTAAAAATAATGCTTTTAAAACTATTCATCCACATATATGGGCATTTCCCTCCAAATATCAAGTGTTTAAACAGTGAAGAAAACTATTCACAACAAAAACATTTCAGACAGAAATGGAATCACAAAAATCTGTTACATATTCTAAGTTTTATGTATTCTTTGTGTGTACACAGGGAAGCAGTTGCAAAGAAAAAAATAATTTGAATTTGAAACTGTGTAGAAAAATTCCATACCTTAAGATATAGAAAACAGTACCAGACAAGAGCTGTATAGATAACCTTAAGAATAAGTCATATTATGTGCAGGGCTAAACCATTTCAAAGACATTGTCTGATTAATTAGCAATGGTAAAGATTTGCATAACTGCTTGGAAACAAATTGCTTATTTTTTTCTTTCTGTCAGTTGAACTGGTACTTTGCAATTGTATATAACTATATTTTTGGTATGAGTCCTATGTATTTGTCCAGAGAGCAAAAATAAAAATAAGCAGATAAATATAGATTAAATCAAATTACAAGATAAAGAAAATTCACAGAAATTGAGAAACTGGTCTAATTTAACAACCAGTATTACAAACTATATTTATTTCTAATGTATGTCTAACAATGCACAATTTATTTTTTTTTTTCCGTTTTTAAAAAATTTTATTTTATTTAACATTAAAATACTGTATTGGTTTTGCCATACATCAAAATGAATCTGCTGCAGGTATACATGTGTTCCCCATCCTGAACCCTTTAATTTAAAAATGACCCTTACTCCTGCCCATCCAGCATCCTTATCTTCCATGTTAACAGAATCCCAATTTTGTTCATATATGAAGGAGCACTGTGCTCAGGGAATGTGCCAATCCCAAAGAAGAAAACATGATTGTCCTAGGACAGTCATATTGTTTCTGTTTCTTTTTTGCTATTAATTGACCAGAATGGAGTCATCTTGGCATGCCTAAAAATAATCACAGGCAAGGTACTTAAACTGACAAGGACCCTGTGGGGATCTGGGGCATGGAAGCTTTTCTGTCTCCATTTCTTATTTGAGGGGAATAGATTCCAGCTTCTGAGACCTTCCCTGAGTCCTAAAATGCAGGTTTAAACAGTTGCTCAACAGGAAAGGGAAAATGCTACTCCAGAGACAAGGAAGGGGCAGTCAAGAAACAATATGCAGCCTTGGGGCAAGGTCCTGGTTCCACCTCAGTTCAGTCCAGTTCAGTTGCTCAGTTGTGTCCGACTCTTTGCAACCCCATGGACTGCAGCATGCCAGGCTTCCCTGTTCATTACCAACTCCCGGAGTTTACTCAAACTCAGGCCCATTGAATGGGTGATGCCATCCAACCATCTCATCCTCTGTCGTCCCCTTCTCTGTCATCCCCTTCTCCTCCCACCTTCAATTTTTCCACCTCAAGGGATACACATAACAATATCTTTGAGCTCTTACAGAACTACAGTCCCCAACAAATGGAGATGTCAGCATTCTTCACTCCAGATTAAAGGAGCAAGAGCTCTTCAAGAGACGATTGGAGGTCAGATCGAAGAAGTACAGGCCCCCTGTGTACCCTAATCCTTATCAGCAAATGCACCTTTCAACCACTGCTATAAAACACCTCACCAGGTTAGGACATACAAGGGATACAAGCCTGCTGTGTCACCTTTTACCTGGCAAAGCAATAATGCTATTCTTTTCTACTTCACCCGAAACTCTGTCTCTGAGATGCGATTCAGTGTTGGGGTACAGAGGCTGGATTTGGTATCACTACCTTTGCACTCTTTGCAGCATGAGATGATACATCTCTATTTCACAAGTATGTTTAATTGCTGGCCAGGTCTATGGCACTATATGCAAAAGATACATGACAAATCTAGATTTCTTACACAATGATACATTAGTAGATAACTTTGATATTAACAAAGCATCTTCTTCCCAAAGATTCTAAGACTACGTGGTGTTGATGGTGTAAGTAGCTTATGGACCATATTTGGAGAAAATAATATCTTAAAGTAATTAATTCCAGGGAGAAATAAATAAAATGAGTAAAATTTGGTTAATTAAAGAAAAAAGAAGCAAATATTAATGTGTGAACTAAGAACATTCTAGTTGGGGATGATTGCAGACTTCAGAGTAGTTTGAATTTACTGAATACTAAAATAAGTCCAATTAAAACAAAAATGCCTTAATGTCAATACTTAACTACTTAAATATTTGGGAGGCCATACTAAAATCTCAGTTTGTAAATTTGTAGCCTGCAAAACAATTTCAACTTTGGTTATATAAATAGGAATAAATATCTTGAAGTCAATCTTATACACAGCATTTTCTAGCATTTAAGAGGCATGGAAGAGAAACAATTTATGTGCGAGAATAAATGGAAGAGAAAATGGTAGTCAGCAATTTTGAGGTTATTTACATGAAAGGATAAAACAAACATCAAGGTGGCTGCCAGAGAAAGGTATGGACAATTTTTCTTTTTTTTTCTCAAGTACTATTTCCATTTTTCTTTTTATCTTATCTGCCCATCTTACTTGCTTGCTTTACCTCAAGTTGCCTTCTCTTGGCCACCACATTTTGGCTACAGTTCTCTCTTCATTAACTTATCTGTTTAGTCTCTGTCCTCCACAGTTCTTTTCTTTGCTTGTCAAAGATGCAAAAGGACAAGTGACTAGTCTCACTAGATTGGGCTAAGGAATATCCACATAGCTGGAAAAACATTATTTCTGGATGTATATTTGTATGAGTTTGTTTCTGGAAGAGATTAGGGTTTGAATCAGTATACTAAGAAAAAAAAATCACCCACCCTCAGCAGTAGGGGTTGCCCAGGGTTGGGGGAGGGATAGGAGACACATCATCTAATCCCTTGAGGGCCTGGATAGGACAGAAAGGTGGAGATATGGCAATCTCTCTCAAGAAGAGAGAAACTGGAATGTCTAACCTCCACTGCCCTGGGACACAGGAGCTCCTTCTTCTCAGGGCCTTTGGACTCCATGATTAATCAGTGACCCCTCCGTTCTCAAGCCTTTAGCCTTGGGTCAGAAGTTACAGCATCAGCTTTTCTGGCTCTCAAGCCTTTGGACCCTAAATGAATTACAATACCAGTTTTTCTGGTTCTCCAGCTTCCAGACACCAGATTGTGGGACTTCTTGGCCTCCATAATCACCTGAGCCAATTCATATAATAAATCTCCTCTTGTGTGTGTGTGTGTGTGTGTGTGTGTGTGTGTGTATATATTTATATATATATATTTATTTATTTATTTATATCCTACTATTTTTATTTCTCTGGAAAACTCTAATACATAACTTCTGGAATTTTTATCAAAAAACACTCACACATATATCACATTTAAAAGATTATATGAAAAATGTACTTCCTCTCCTTAACTTAATATTAATATTTAGATATTTCCTCATAAGGAAAATAGCCCATGATTGGCCATTTATACTCATATTGCATGTTTGTATTGGTATTTTCACAAGAACAATGCTATATTTCTTCTTGATTAATTTCAGCCAATAATAGTTTCTCTGTCTTACAGTTCAGTTGAGTGACTTTGAGCTTCCCTCGTAGCTCAGTTGGTAAAGAATCTGTCTGCAGTGCAGGGACCCGGGTTTGATTCTTAGGTCAGGAAGATCCCCTGGAGAAGGAAATGGCAACCCACTCCAGTATTCTTGCCTGGAGAATTCCATGGACAGACAAGCCTGGCAGGCCACAGTCCATGGGGTCGCAAGAGTTAGATATGACTAAGTGACAACAACTGGTATTTTCACAAGAACAGTGTTATATTTCTTCTTGATTCATTTCAGCCAATAATAGCTTCTCTATCTTACAGTTGAGTTGGATAATTCCAGATTCTGAGTCACTATGAAATGAGATCATGACGAAAAGAAAATCAAACTAAAACTATAATAATGAACACCAAGAGAGGATCCATATCCTATTGAGAAACCATGCTTATACCCATTTTAGTATTTACATGTCAAGTGCATACTGCAATTAATAATTTAACTAGAAGTTTGATATCGGCCAAGATTAATAAAATGAGGGGTTTATTTGTGAATTTATAGAGAAAAATTAGGTCTAGATGACAATTATTTAATAATGAACAAATGAACCACTTTTGCTTAAAAAGAACTAGAAAATTATGGAAAAACAAGCTTTATAGAAAGTGAAGTGGAAGAATTCATCCATTATTGCTCAAAATAGATAAGTCAATCATGTCACAGTAGAACAAAGTAATTGCCAATGAATGATTTTTAAACAACTAGGGACTATGGAGGTGTTGAAAGCTAAACCTAAAAAAGAAAAAACAAACCATGTTTAGTTACTGCTGATCCATGAAACAGAATAAATTGCTTGGCAAAAGAAAATCTGGAAGGATTTTATGTGAACTCTCCTGTTTAAGTGCCAAAATTCCAGTGGAATCTTGACATTTCACAACAGATGTCAACAGTCACAAAGTAAAAATATCAGCTTTTCTAGTGGTCCTCTAGTCAGGGAAACCAATAAATCCATAAAGTACTAATAGCATTTTCTAAACTTCATTTATATCATCCCTTTTACTCATTAATTTTCTCAATTTCATAATAATTTATTCACAGAGACAACCAGAAAATCCCATAATTAATTATCAATGGCTTTTGATTAATATTTTAAGATAATTGTCAAATCAAACCCTTAAAACTTCTAATATCATTTGCCTGTAAATGAGAAATTGTCCATTAAATTAATTAACAGCTTTTATTCATTCTTATATCAGTAAAAATTATTTTGTAAACAGTAAAAATAAAATTTCATCAAAAAATAATTTTTTAATAATTTTTGCATTTAACTATTTGGGAATATATTCCCAGTAATCTTGACCAGTTGAAAATCGAATTTCAACAGTACTGCTGCTGCTGCTAAGTCGCTTCAGTCGTATCCAACTCTGTGCGACCCCATAGACGGCAGCCCACCAGGCTCCCCCGCCCCTGGGATTCTCCAGACAAGAACACTGGAGTGGGCTGCCATTTCCTTCTCCAATGCATGAAAGTGAAAAGTGAAAGTGAAGTCATTCAGTCGTGTCCGACTCTTCGCGACCCCATGGACTGCAGCCCACCAGGCTCCTCCATCCATGGGATTTTCCAGGCAAGAGTACTGGAGTGGGGTGCCATTGCCTTCAACAGTACTACTAATGCTTAATTATATATACATTTGCTTTATTTCCTATCACATAGGTAAATTTTTCTGGAATTCAAACTATATTTTTTCAATGCATTTATTTTTTTTTAGAGCTTATATGTTTTTAAAGTGAATTTGAAATTTCTGCTCTTAAAATTATAATAAAATCATTAGCTTACAAAAAAGATGTATCAAATTAAGAAAACTGTATTGAAAATTTCTAATGTTTATAATTATCCTAAAATTTGGGGGACTGGGGTATATTAGATATATGCCAAGACAGTTATCAAATTTTTCCATGTGTCTTATAAAATTATAAGGAAATTTTATGCCTTCATTAGTCTTTTCTTCCTATATTTAGATATAGAATTTTATCATACAATTCTTGTATTAGTGAGGAGATGATGCAAATCATTTGAAAACAGTTTTAATATTCAACAATTTTAAGGTTCATTATTTTATGTAATGCTTCACAGAAAGAATAAATTAGAGAAAAAATAGTAATCAGGATACTAAAATAGAAATATTTTAGATTGGATGCTTTGATAAATAGATAACCTAATACCAGTTCTTAGTATCTGCTTGGGAAAAATCCAAACTGTGTATAAGACTGGTTAACAAATTCAGTTCTAGATAGTTTTTTATTTTACACAGGCACACACACAAGCCCAGACTGTCTACTGATAGGTTTATAATTTTTACAAGAGAAAATTTCTTTAATAATCTAAAAGCTATTTGAATGATTATTTAAGAAGTAGATTGACTTATAAGATAGGACATTTTACATTTTCTCAATCATGTAATTTTACTATTCTTACATGGTTATCCTTCTATGTATTTATGTGTCATTTTATGGTGTGGACAGGTTGCAAATTTTGAAAGTCCCTTACACATTCATGTATGGACAAGAGAGACTGCACTGGAAGTGATCTCTTTAGCACTATATTCAAAGAAACTTCTTGGTGTGACGATCATGAGCAGACATTTAGCAACTATCAGGAAAAACTTAATCTTATAACTGAGCAAATGTCACTGGCCCAGTCATTAAATTCAACAAGCCTAAAGAAATACCAGGCTTAATTTTAAATAAATGCCACTATTATACTTAACAAAATCAATAGAGAAATAATTATTACATAGTTTTAGTTGACTGAACACATTTGTTACATTCCTAAAAAATGGGGAAAGAATTTTTTATTCCAGAATAAAGGTGATAAAAGAGATTGCCACCCACATGAATATTCTCCAGGACAGATCATATGCTGGGCCACAAAGCAAGCCATAGTAAAATTAAGAAAACTTAAATCATATAGCATTTTTTATAATCACAATACTATAAGATTAGAAAAGAACTATAAGGGAAAAAACAAGCAGAAAACACAAACATATGTAGGCTAAGCAGCATTCTACTAAACAACCAATGGGTCACTGAAGAACTCAAAGAAGGAATACAACAAATACCTGGAGATATATGAAAACAAAGACACGATGATCCAAACTCTGCGGGATGCAGCAAAAGCAGTTCTATGAGGAAAGTCTATAGTGATAAAATCTTCCCAAGGAAAAAGGAAAAATCTCAATCTAACTTTATACTTAAAGCAACTAAGAGAAAGAACAACAAAATCTAAAGTTAGTAGAAGGAAAGATATCATAAAGATCAGAGCAGGAATAAATGAAGTAGAGACTAAGAAAACAATAGAAAACTTCAATGAAATTAAAAGCTGATTCTTTGAAAAGACAAAGTTGATAAACCATTAGCTAGACTGATCAAGAAAAAAGTGGTGACGGCTCAAATCAGTAAAACTACAAATGAAAAAAAAGTTACAATTGACATTACAGAAATGCAAAGGACCATAAGAGACTATCACCAGCAGCCATGTGTCAATAAATTGGATAACTAGAATAAATGGATAAATTCTAAGAAGGATAAAATCTCCCAAGACAGAACCAAGAAAAAAAAGAAAATACAAATAGTCCAATCACAAGTATTGAATTTGTGATTAAAAAAAAAAAAAAAAACAACTTCCAACAAACAAAAGTCTAGGACCAGATGGCTTCACAGGTGAATTCTACCAAATATTTAAACATTTGGAGAAGCTATGTACCTATCCTTCTGAAAACATCCACCTATCCATCTGAAACTATTCCCCTCAAAAAAATTGCAGAAGAAACAATCCCAAATTTGTTCTATAAGGCCACCAATCACTCTGATATGAAAATTAAACAAAGACACCACAAAAAAAAAAATAGAGAAAATTATAGGCCCAAATCACTGCTCAACATGGATGCAAAAATCCTCGATAAAATATTCGCAAACTTAATCCACAGTATAGTAAAAATAACATACATCATGATCAAGTGGGATTTATCCCAAGGATGCAAGGATTTTTCAATATCCACAAATCATACAATGTGATATATCACACTGACAAACTGAAGAATAAAAACCATATCAATATCTCCATAGATTCAGAAAAAGGTTTTGATGAAAAACAAAATCAATTTATGATAAAAACTCTCCAGAATGTGGGCATAGAGGGAACCCTCCTCAACATAATAAAGGCCATATGTGGTTGCCCTAGTGGTTCAGTGGGAAAGAATTCGCCTGCAATGCAGGAGACATGGGTTTGACCCTTGGATCAGGAAGATCCCCTGGAGATAGAAATGGAAAACCACTCCAATTTTCTTGCCTGGGAAACCCCAAAGACAGAGGAGCCTGGCAGACTATAGTCCACAGGGTCGCAAGAGAGTCAGGTATGGCTCAACAATTAAACAACACAACAATGACAAACATACAGCTAACATCATATTCAACAGTAAAAAGCTGAAAGCATTTCCTCTAAGATCAGGAATAAGATAAGGATTTTTATTCTTGCCACTTCTCTTCAACCTAGTTTTGAAAGTCTTAGCCACAACAATCAGAGAAGAATAAGAAATAAGATGAATCTAAATTGAAAAAAGAGTATAACTGTCACTGTTTAAAGATGACATGATTCAGATTCAGTTCGGTTCAGTCGCTCAGTCATGTCTGACTCTTTGCGACCCCATGGACTGTAGCACACCAGGCTTCCCTGTCCATCACCAACTCCTGGAGCCTACTCAAACTCATGTCCATTGTGTTGATGATGCCATTCAACCATCTCATCTTCTGTTGTCCCCTTCTCTTCCCACCTTCAATCTTTCCCAGAATCAGGGTCTTTTCCAATGAGCTGGTTCTTCACATCATGTGGCCAAAGTATTGGAGCTTCACCTTCAGCATCACTCCTTCCAATGAATATTCAGGGTTGATTTCCTTTAGGATTGACTGGTTTGATTTCCTTGCTATTCAAGGGACTCTCAAGAATCTTCTCCAATATCACCATTTGAAAGCATCAATCCATTAGCATTCAGACTTCTTTATGGTCCAACTATCACACCCATGCATGACTACTAAAAAACATAGCTTTGACTATACAGACCACTGTTGGCAAAGCGATGTCTCTGCTTTTTAATATGCTGTCTAGGTTTGTCATAGCTTTTCATCCGAGGAGTAAGTGTCTTAATTTATGGCTGCAGTCCTGTCCGCAATGATCTTGGAGCCCCCAAAAATACAACCTGTCACTGTTTTCACTCTTACTCTAGTTTCCATGAAGTGATGGGACTAAATGTGGTGATTTACATTTTTTGAATGTTCACTCTCCTCTTTCACCTTCATCAAGAGGCTCTTTACATAAAGGGTCCCAAATAGCCAAAGTAATCTTCAGAAAGAAAAAGGGATCTGGAGGAATCAGCCTTCCTGACTTCAGATACTACTACAAATACTATAGTCATCAAAACAGTACGGTACTAGCACAGAAACATAGATCAATGAAACAGGGTAGAAAGCCCAGAAATAAACCCACATACCTATCGCCAATTAATCTAGAACAAAATACATAAGAATGTACAATGGAGAAAATATAGTGGTGCTAGGAAAAAATGGACAGCTACATGTAAAAGAATGAAATTAGAACATTCTCTAATACTGCACACAAAACCTCAAATGGATTAAAGACCTAAATATAAGACCAGATACTACAAAACTTAGACAAAAGCAGGCAGAACACTCTTCGACATAAATAGCAGCAACATTTTTTTGCTTTTTGGATCTGTCTTGCAGAATAATGGAAACAAACAAACAAAAAAAATAAACAAATGGGATCTAAGTAAATGTAAAACCTTTTGCACAGCAAAGAAAACCATAAACAAAATGAAAAGACAACCTACAGAATGGGAGACAATATTTTCAATTGATGTGACTGACAATGGATCAATCTCCAAAATATACAAACTGTTCATACAGCTTAATATCAAAAATAACAAAAAATGGGCAGAAGATTTAGACATTTCTACAGAGAAGCCATACTGATGGCCAAGAGCCATGTGAAAAGGTGCTCAACCATCACTAAGTATTAGAGAAATGCAAATCAAAACTAAAAACGGGGCATCCCCTCACACTGGTCAGAATGGCCATCATTAAAAATTCTATAAATACTAAATGTTGGAGAGGGTGTGGAGAAAAAGGCACCCTCCTACATTGTTGGTGAGAATGCAAATTAGAATACTCATTATGGACAGCAGTAGGGAAATTTCTTTTAAAAACTAAAAACAGAGCTGACATATGACCCAGCATATATGCTGGGCATATATCCACAGAAAACCATACTTTGAAAAGATATCTGCACCCTAATGTTCACTTCAGCACTATTTACAACAGCCAAGGCATGGAAGCAACCTAAATGTCCAATGACAGAGAAACGGATACAGAAGATGTGATACACACATGCAATGGAATATTACTCAGTCAGAAAAAAGAAAAAACCGACATGGATGGACTCAGAGATTATCATACTAAACAAATATCATCTATCATTCATATGTAAAATCTAATTTTAAAATGATATGAATGAACTTAATTACAAGACAGAGACCAACTTGCAGATTTTGAAAACAAATCTATGGTTACCCAAGGGGAAACATGGCTGGGAGGAATAAATTAGGACCTTATGATTAACATACACACACTAATACATACAAAATAGATAATCAACAAGGACCCAATATGTAGCACATGAAACTACTCAATATTTTGTAATAACCTATAAGGGAAAATAATCTGAATAAATAGATATATATGTATGTAAAACTGAATCACCTTTCTGTGCACCTGAAAGTAACACAATATATTTCAATAAAAATAAATAATTTTTAAAAGGAATTTGCACTCATACCTTAAATGAAAATATTCCATAAATATTTGTTTTTAAAAATAGTTTAATATTAACCCAGAGTGATGATATAAATCAGATTTATATAATCCCCTTCTTAAACTTTTAACTGTATAACAAACATCACTTGGCTATCTTCAAAAGAATATGATAGAAATAAAGAATATGATAGGAAGACCAACGAAGCAGCTATATGTCTGGGTTTTATGCTATAATAACTTCAAAGCTTTAGGCAGATCACTTAACCTCTCTGGCTCCCCAGTTTTCTCATATGTGAACAGGATTGGATGATCTTTCAAATGAATTCCAACTACAAAACTCTTTTTCTCCATGGTCTACCTGAAGAATTCTTCCTGTAACCAATTAATTCCATCTACATTCTTGATTTTATGTAATATTACACTTAAAACAAATGGACATAGTATCACACCACCTGTTAGTGATTATTTTTTTTATTATCTGAGCTAAAAACAGACTTATTCCACAAGCTATTCCATACATATCAGCCTTCCTATAAGGTCATGATGCAAAAATTTTAGAGGCAGAGATCTCTGTAAAATATAATATGATAGATAGCATTTTAAATTTCTAATACTCCCTTTTCTGTTCAGTTGATCTTTGCCTAGTACTTCAGATTCAAAAGACTTCAGAGCTTTCATACTCTAAGACAGGGCATCACAGATTAATTCTCTTCTATCCTATACTTCTTATTCCTTTAGGACTTGTACATGAGCTTTAAAATTATCTATGTCTGCCTGTGTTAAATATATATTAGCCAAAGACTAACTTCTTGGTGATTATATGTACCAAGGAGGAAAATGTTCACAACTTAAGTAGTATTCTATTTTTTTTTCCTTTTCCTTTTTTGACAGTTTAATCATATGTCTGAGTGACAGCTTAGATTTCACAGACACTTTGGTTCACTGGTAGTCTCACAAACTCAGTTGCATTTCATAGTATTTACATCCATTATCATGGAAAAGTCATCTTACACATTTATATACAAAAATAAAAATGTTTTCATGTATTCTCAATTGTCTAATTATTTTCCATCTGTATACAAGTTAGCATGCTGCTGATGTGGATACAGCAACAAATTTAATTCCAGATAGTTTTGGTCTACTTCAAAATACAAAAAAAAAATATATATATATACTGTGTACAACTGAAGGGCAAAACATTGAGAAGTCATGATGTACTGGACTATAATGGACAATATTTATTGTTTAAAATTTAGTTTTCAACAGGCACACAAAGAGGAAATTATGTGTGAGTCTGAGAGTAACGCTATACAAGCCTCAAGCATGGTTACAGTTCTCTAAATATTTTTCCCTAGAAAAGTATGGTTTCAAGCTTATATGATCAATATCTACACATTCTGATTTAAAATAGAAACTGACTTTTCAACTGAGAATTTATAAGTGTCATAAATCTCTGAATAAAAAAGTATATTCATATTTTAATTTTAGGTTTCAGACACAAATGTTTAGTAAATTCTGCTTTTTGTTGCATCTGAACTAACATGTAGTTGGAGAAATACATTTGAAAAATACATGATTATTGTTTACCTACTCAAAATTATTCACTTTAAATTATTAAAACTTAAGAATATTAAATGATAAATGTGATGCTTCATTTTAAAATAAAAGGTACAGTAGAAAGATACTGTGATGATGCACACCATCATTAATTCCTCCTATTCTTATAAAAGAGTTCCTTCTTCAGCATTAATTAAAAAAAAAAACACTATCTAGATATCTTTAGCCCCTTCATAAATATGTAACTGAGTAATACATCTTGAATACATTCCTAGTCACCATTTTGCACATAAAAATCCAGAGATTTTAAATATAACTTACCTGCAATTTTCCTATTTTCAAAAAGGCGTAAGTGCTCTTTTAAATCTTTTATCAAGGGATTTCTGGAGACCGACCTAGAAACAGGTATCTGTTTCTGAGAAACACTCACTGCAGGAAAGAGGGTGCTACTGTGTATTTGGATTTAATATAAATATTACCTACATCCCCTTTAATTAGAATGAAAACAGAAAAACCTGTGTTTCTAACATAAAAATAAGTTTCTTCTTGATATGGTAGTTGATTGCAAAAAAATATTTTGTGTGTAGAGATGGTTCCACCAATTATTTTTAGCATCATGCTATTTTCATTTAGAAAGGTCAGAGGAGTTCTTTGCTCAAACCAATGTGATTTTCGTAATAAGCTCACCATGCTAAGTGATCCAACAGAATTGCTCTGTATGCTAATAAGGAGAGTAAATGGCATTACTTGACAGAACTGTTCTTTCAATGGTGGTTCATTCCAAGAGATTAATTTATCCATATTTGTCTAGTGTTACATATACACTATTAAATATGCTATGTAGCATCCTTCTCATTTCACCCTTACACTTTGCTGTTTTGTATGAATATTTGTAAATAAGTTATATCATTTCATCTGTTAGTAATCATGATGATGAAACTGTCATACTATAATAGAGGCAAATCCAAAGTATTAGAGATCCCTATTATTTTAAATTATTCCTGTAGGATATCCCATTTTGCACAGTAATTATTCTTCTAAGTCTCTTGCCTTCCTTCACAATTAGTTAGTGGTTAAGTCACTATCCAGAGAAGGCAATGGCACTCCACTCCAGTATTCTTGCCTGGAAAATCCCATGGACGGAGGAGCCTGGTAGGCTGCAGTCCATGGGGTCGTGAGGAGTCGGACATGACTGAGTGACTTCACTTTCACTTTTCACTTTCATGCACTGGAGAAGGAAATGGCAACCCACTCCAGTGTCCTTGCCTGGAGAATCCCAGGGACAGGGGAGCCTGGTGGGCTGCCATCTATGGGGTTGCACAGAGTCGGACACGACTGAAGTGACTTAGCAGCAGCAGCAATTCACTATCAGAGGAAAGCATTTTTTTTTTCCCTGGTGGGCACTGAGGATGAATAACAAAGAAATCACCCTATCACTAAAGATGGCAAAGCCTCAAGTGTCCTACTCACTCTAGTTGCATCTACAGAGATTCCCACCAGCACAAAAGATCAAACTCTGGTATGTACAGATCTGGCGAGAAAGCTTTTCAGAAATGGGATCATTCCCATAGCAGTTATTCTTGTTACCAGTTTCCACAAGAGTCCTGAGGAAAAAAATTTCCATGTCTTCCTACAGTTATTAGACTGTTGGCTCCTAATGACATTATGAATATACAACCTGCTATTGTTTCAGCCCAATGTTTTATGCATTATATTTTAAGAACTATACAAAATACAACATTAAAATTCTAAAGTGAAAAATAATAGCATTATGGCTCATTACATTCTATATTGTGGTAGTCTGAACTGTGAGTAACTGTACTGTCATCCTGTCAAATCTTCCTAAAAGATCTGCTATAATGTTTTACCAAATGCCATTCATTTCACAGATATAACTGCACTAAAGTATTCCAGTTTGGAAGCATATTGTAAATGTTTTAAAATGTTTTCACCTAGTCACCTGAGAACCACCTGCACAGAAAACTAATTGTCAATTACACCAACAATAACAAAAGTTTTGCTGCTTGTAATAGTTGTCATAAAACACAAAACAAAATAACATACTGAGCTTTTTGATACAATTTCCCAACATTCTCATTATATTCCTAATTCTTCTTAGAGACAGAATTTCAAGGTTTTACTAAACAACTTGAGGGAAGATGATAGAAGCATTTATCTGAAAATTTTCATTGCTTTTAAGGTGAAATGACTGGCAAATAAATGACTGCAGTTGGCCCTAGAAATGTCTTCTTCCACTTGGGCCTGGGATGTCCTTAAAGCTCTTACACAATTATATCATATGATATCCCAAGGTCCTTCGCTGCCATCACTTTATCATCTTTACACAGTCACTCCCACCACAGCTTCGCTCATAACTGAAGGATCATCTGCCATTGAGAGTTTGTTCTGAATTTAATTCTATTATGTAGTACATATTCAATTAATACTCATGTTGGGGCAAGCTCTCTTGACTTTTCTAACTGCTTATTAAATAGCCAAGATGTGGTTTAAGGAACAAGTGACAAATTAAAAAACATGTATGAGGTTTTGACTAGCAGCCAGAATAATACCAGGTTGAATTAATTATCATATTAAACATATGCAGAAGGGGAAAATAAAATATCTGCTTTATTCAAACGAGTCTTATTTAAATACACAGTTGAAAATAAGTGTTTTCAAAGGAATTATTATACACTCCAGAGCATACAGTACTCAACTGAGCATGTTTTAAAACTGTCCTTAAAGTAACGTGATTTGTCCTAATAAATATTTTTAATACACTTTATTTTCTAGAGGAGTTTTAGGTCCACAGAAAAATTGAGAGGCATGCACAGGGATTTTCTACACAACCACTGTTCCCCCATATACGCAGCCTAACCCATTATCAAATTTCTATAGGAGAGTGGTATAAATGTTACAGTTAATGGACCTACATTGATACAGTATCAACCACAGCCCATTGTTCACACTAGGGTTCAAGTCTCAGTACTGCACATTCTATGAATTTTAACAAAATTATAATGATATGTACCCACCACTATGTTATCATGAAATGAGTCAATCAGTTCAGTTGCTCAGTTGTGTCCGACTTTTCGTGACCCCATGAATTGCAGCACGCCAGGACTCCCTGTCCATCACCAACTCCTGGAGTTCACTCAAACTTATGTCCATCGAGTCATCGAGTCAGAGATCCAGCCATCTCATCCTCTGTCGTCCCCTTCTCCTCCTGCCCCTAATCCCTCCCAGCATCAGAGTCTTTTCCAATGAGTCAACTCTTCACATGATGTGGCCAAAGTTTTGGAGTTTCAGCTTTAGCATCAGTCCTTCCAAAGAACACTCAGGACTGATATCCTTTAGGATGGACTGGTTCGATCTTCTTGCAGTCCAAGGGACTCTCAAGAGTCTTCTCCAACACCACAGTTCAAAAGCATCAATTCTTCAGCGCTCAGCTTTCTTCACAGTCCAACTCTCACATCCATACATGACCACAGGAAAAACCATAGCCTTGACTAGACGGACTTCTGTTGGCAAAGAAATGTCTCCACTTTTGAATATGCTATCTAGGTTGGTCATAACTTTCCTTCCAAGGAGTAAGCGTTTTTTAATTTCATGGCTGCAGTTGCCATCTGCAGTGATTTTGGAGCCCCCCAAAATAAAGTCTGACACTGTTTCCACTGTTTCCCCATCTATTTCCCATGCAGTGATGGGACCAGATGCCATGATCTTTGTTTTCTGAATGCTGAGCTTTAAGCCAACTTTTTCACTCTCCTCTTTCACTTTCATCAAGAGGCTTTTGAGTTCCTCTTCACTTTCTGCCATAAGGGTGGTGTCAACTGCATATCTGAGGTTATTGATATGTCTCCCGGCAATCTTGATTCCAGCTTGTGCTTCTTCCAGCCCAGTGTTTCTCATGATGTACTCTGCATATAAGTTAAATAAACAGGGTGACAATATACAGCCTTGATGTACTCCTTTTCCTATTTGGAACCAGTCTGTTGTTCCATATCCAGTTCTAACTGTTGCTTCCTGACATGCATACAGGTTTCTCAAGAGGCAGGTCAGGTGGTCTGGTATTCCCATCTATTTCAGAATTTATGAATTGAGTCATTAACTACCCTAAAAATCCTGTGTTCTGCTATTCACCATTTCTGCCCCCAACCCGTGGAAACCACTGACCATTTGCTGGTTTCCATAGCTGTGCCTTTCCTAGATTGTCATGTCATTGGAAGCAAACAATATGAAGTCTTTTCAGATTGGCTTCTTTCACTTAGCAATATACATTTAAGTCTCCTCCATGTATTTTCCAGGCTTGATAGCTCATTTCTTTTTCAGTCAGTTCAGTTGCTCAGTCATGTCTGACTCTTTGAGACCCCATGAGCTGCAGCACGCCAGGCCTCCCTGTCCAAAACCAACTCCTGGAGCCCACCCAAACTCATGTCCATTGAGTCAGTGATGCCATCCAATCAACTCATCCTCTGTCATCCCCTTCTCCTCCTGCCCTCAATCTTTCCCAGCATCAGGGTCTTTTCTAATGAGTCAGCTCTTCGCATCAGGTGGCCAAAGTATCAGAGTTTCAGCTCCAAAATCAGACCTTCCAATTAACACCCAGGAATGATCTCCTTTAGGATGGACTGGTTGGATCTCCTTGCAGTCCAAGGGACTCTCAAGAGTCTCCTCCAACACCACAGTTCAAAAGCATCAGTTCTTCAGTGCTCAGCTTTCTTTAAAGTCCAACTCTCACATCCGTACATGACCACTGGAAAAACCATAGCCTTGACTAGACAGACCTTTGTTGACAAAATAATGTCTCTGCTTTTTAATATACTGTCCAGGTTGGTCATAACTTTCCTTCCAAGGAGTAAGCATCTTTTCATTTCATGGCTGCAATCACCATCTGCAGTGATTTTGGAGCCCCAAAAAGTAAAGTCTCTCACTAATGTTCCCATTGCCTGAATGTACCACAGTTTACTAATCCATCACCCCATTGAAGGACATGTTGGTGTCTTCCGAGTTTTGGCAACTGTCAACAAAACTGTTATAAATATTTGTGTGCCGCTTCTTTTTGTGTGTGTGGATATGCCTTCAACTTATTTGGATAAATACCATGGAGTGTAATTACTGGATCATATGGTAAGATTATGTTTTGTTAATTAAGAAACCACCAAACTATTTCCCAAAGTATCTCTACCATTTGGCATTCCCATCAATAGTGAGTGAGTGTTCCTATTGTTTAACATCTTCACCAATATTCAGTTGCTGTTAGTATTCTGGGTTTAACTATCAAATAGGTATGTGTTGGAAAAATTTTTTATAGCAATAATTATTTTCCTTTCCTGAAGTGGTATTTTTTGTATTAAGAAACACTCCTAAAACCCAAAGACTGAATAGAAATGAATTTTCACACTCCTTCATCCACTTACTTTTCAATAACACAGACAACAGCATTGTCCTACTAAAAATATCCAAGTTGTATCTTTTCATAAGGCCATCAAAAAATTAAAAGCAAGAAAACAGCAAGAAAAATAATAAATTCTGTATTGAGTAGGTATCTCTTTAAGAAATAATTACTAGGGCTTGAAAATGTACAAGATTATATGCAGATTTTCTGTTGTATTTATATCAGTATTATTAGAAAATTCATTAAATGACTTACTGAAAAATGAGAAAAAATTTTGTATCAGCTTAACATGAAATTGTCTCAAAAATGAAACAGGATTAGTTTACTGTTATATGTTCTTACAGAATCCATTCTGTTTTTCTGTGCTTTATCATCTTATATACTCATTACAAAAAAAAAAAAAACTCAAAAAACTTATTGCCAGCCTATTTGTTGATGACAGCCTGCAAGGCACTGCAGTATAGAAGTTTCGTCTATGCCCGCATGCTCCCTAAATGTTCATTTTTTCAATTAGTGTTTGTCGACCTAATTGTCAGGTATCATGCTAGCTGACAGGAGTATGCTGGAAAACTACAACAGTAAAGCAGCAAACCACACACATATAACATCAGTCCTAGCTCTCAAGAGTCTATATTCTAGAGGGATTACATGCAGGTTTATTAGGGAACTATTGGTATTTGGGAAGCACAGAGGAATATCATTTAAGCTAGATTTATCTCTTATTAATTCAAATTCCTGCAAAATGATTACACTTTTAAACTTGGACACTCTTCTCTTTCATAGAAAAGATAGAGACAAAAGAGAAGCCTTTATGTTAATTTTAGTGCATCACAACAATATGAATCTACTGTCTTCTAAAACATCTTCTATTAATATATGAGCAGTGTATGCCTGGAATGTGGATTTTAATTGACTTTGTGAAGTTAATGAACACCAAGAGATTCAATGAAAAACATTAAAACCTCTATAGTTGATGTGGCATGATGATTTCATGCCTTGACACATATTACCTATTTAAAATACATAGCACTGATGGAGGAAATATAAAAAAGAGAGAGAAAAAAAAGCATAATAATACAGCAGGGCTTAGACTCAAGCTTGGCATCTCTGTGGATCAGACACAGTGGCTGCAGTCCTAATAGGCTCTTTTCCCCAGATAGACAGTGTCACTACATTTCCTATCATTCACTAAGAGTCTACATGAAAGGGAGGAACCAGAGTTAAGATCACTGCTTGAAGTCACAGGTTCAAATAAATGTCCACCCAGTAATCGTTCTTGAAAGGAGACAGTTTCTGAAAATTTTGCTGACCTGCTGCCTGAGGCTCTATCTTTATAGAAAACTATTAAACTAGAGATATGAGAAGAAAAAACTTCCACTGTAATAGCCACAAACAACCCAAAGAAAATGACTTGAGTGCACAGTCCTCAATATCTCTAATCACCACAACACAGGACCCCCAAGATGCTATCTCCATCCAAATTGCAATTCCAGGAGATAAATGGGGACATCATCAAAGTTAAGGAGGAATAAAGGAAGGAAAAAAGAGAAGACATAACGAAAACCATGACAATAAAAGCAAATCTGTCCAATTAATAGGATCCAGAAACCTGAGGCTTTAAATAAAAACCTCCAAAAGGCAGAAATTCACCACCACCATCACCACAATGGTTCCAAGGATTCCATGTAGACAAAATCATTCTCACAAGAGTGTCTGTAAAAAAACAAAAATTTAAAGGGGTATGTTGAGTGTTTTCAACAAAATTAGATGGTAAAATTCAATTAGAAAAAAAACAAAAAAACAAAACAGTAAGAGTTCCCAGAGAAGTGAATTGAAGGAACTTCAAGAGGAAAAGATTTGAGAAGAAAGAAAGATTTAAAAGGAATAGCTAATAATCTACGAACTGAGGATAGACAAAAGCACCCAGTTCAAAGTGCACTGCAAGTATGAAGAAGGAAAAAGATAAATTCTCACCCAGATGTTCTATAGTGGAAATGTAGAACATGATAAAGAAACACATCTGAAGACATATTAGGAAAATGCAGGTTATGTCTAAGGGAATGACTGTCAGACTCGGCAAAAGACCTCATCAGCCCTAAGTCTGTGACTTGAAATAAGCATATGAAATAATAACATGCAAAGAATGTGGTGACCTAGAATTTTAACTAAAAGTATTATTCAGAGCATTTTTAGACAAAGATTAAGAAAAAGAAACATTATTAGCTCTGCATGTTCATTAAAAGAATTACTGAAGGATATATTTCAGCAAGATGATATGTGAACCTAGAGCTTTTGAAGCATTTTTATTAAAGTTACGAACAAGCAACATGGCACAGCTGAAATTTTAAAAAATCATGCTTGATTGTCACTCCTTCCATGTTAAGTTCAAATAATCCCAATAAATATACCAAAAGTATTTAAAATGAGGCTTTTATAAATCTTACCTAAAATTTACTTATAAGCAGAGGGTTAGGAATATTTAAGAAAATTTAAAAAAAAAGAAAAAACAACTAGAGTGTTACCACATGTCAATGCTAATTATAAATCTACAGTACTTGATATGTATGGTGCTGGCACAAGAATTGGCAAATGGAAAATAATAAAAAAGAATGCCCAGAAATACTGTCTGCATATGCATCTTGATACACAATAGAGGAGGCACTGGCACTACAGATGAGTAGGGAATAGACGTATTTTTAAATGATGGATAATTGTTTGCTTATTCTAAAATATTTATTGATGCCAAAAAACTAAAAGTGATTTTCAGATTTATTAAAAGACCAAAATTTGAAGGAGCAAAACTAATAATTTAAAAGAATATATAGGAGAAAATAAGAACTAGACTCACAGCTCAGTCAAAACAATGGCCAAGGACATGAACAGATAATTCAGAGAATATAAAAGGGACAATGAACATAAAAGGTCTATTATCATAGAAATGGAAATTAATAAGAGAAAAACATTCACACACATCATACTGGGAACATTTAAAAATTTTTTCAATACTTAGTTGATAAGGATATTAAAAATGAGGCAGAACCCCCCAGAAGCCAAGCAGGCACCATTGTTGGGGCTTCCCTGGTCACTCAGTGGTAAAGAATCTGCCTGCAATGCAGGAGCTGCATCAGCTGCGGGTTCGATTCCTGGGTCAGGAAGATCCTCTAGAGGAGGGCACAGCAACCCACTCCAGTATTCTTGCTTGGAGAATCCCATGGACAGATGAGCTTGGCAAGCTACAGACCACAGGGTAACAAAGAGTCGGACACGAGTGAAGTGATGTAGTACACACTCACCATTGTTTCACACGCTAGTAAAGTAATGCTTAAAATTCTGCAAGCCAGGTTTCAGCAATACATGAACCGTGAACTTCCAGATGTTCAAGCTGGTTTTAGAAAAGGTAGAGGAACCAGAGATCAAATTGCCAACATCTGCTGGATCATCAAAAAAGCAAGAGAGTTCCAGAAAAACATCTATGTCTGCTTTATTGACTATGCCAAAACCTTTGACTGTGTGGATCACAATAAACTGTGGACAATTCTGAAAGAGATGGGAGTGCCAGACCACCTGACCTGCCTCTTGAGAAACCTGTATGCAGGTCAGGAAGTAACAGTGAGAATCAGGCATGGAACAACAGACTGGTTCCAAACAGGAAAAGGAGTACGTCAAGGCTGTATATTGTCACCCTGCTTATTTAACTTATATGCAGAGTACATAATGAGAAACGCTGGGCTGCAGGAAGCACAAGCTGGAATCAAGATTGCTGGGAGAAATATCAATAACCTCAGATATGCAGATGACACCGCCCTTATGGCAGAAAGTGAAGAAGAACTAAAGAGCCTCTTGATGAAAGTGAAAGAGGAGAGTGAAAAAGTTGGCTTAAAGCTCAACATTCAGAAAACGAAGATCAGGCATCTGGTCCCATCACTTCATGGGAAATAGATGGGGAAACAGTGGAAACAGTGGCTGACTTTATTTTTCTGGGCTCCAAAATCACTGCAGATGGTGACTGCAGCCATGAAATTAAAAGATGCTTACTCCTTGGAAGGAAAGTTATGACCAACCTAGACAGCATATTAAAAAGCAGAGACATTAGTTTGCCAACAAAGGTCCATCTAGTCAAGGCTATGGTTTTTCCAGTAGTCATGTATGGATGTGAGAGTTGGACTGTAAAGAAAGCTGAGCACCGAAGAATTGATGCTTTTGAACTGTGGTGTTGGAGAAGACTCTTGAGAGTCCCTTGGACTGCAAGCAGATCCAACCAGTCCATTCTAAAGGAGATCAGTCGTGGGTGTTAATTGGAAGGACTGATGCTAAAGCTGAAACTCCAATACTGTGGCCACCTGATGCGAAGAGCTGACTCATTTGAAAAGACCCTGATGCTGGGAAAGATTGAGGGCAGGAGGAGAAGGGGATGACAGAGGATGAGATGCTTGGATGGCATCACTGACTTGATGGACATGGGTTTGAGTGGACTCTAGCAGTTGGTGATGGACAGGGAGGCCTGGCGTGCTGTGGTTCATGGGGTTGCAAAGAGTCAGACATGACTGAGCAACTGAACTGACTGACACCATTGTTAAAAGAATAAAGTGGTATTCTGAGGACAAGTATGGTAAAATGTGGTATTATGCACAATCATTTTTTGTTTGACATATTCAATAAAAATCAACATGATAAGTAAAAGTAGCTCTCTTTAAATCAGAAAATGAATGGACATGGCCTATCCTTAAGAACTAATCCTTGTGTTTATCACGTCCATTGAAAATTCTCTATTCATTCCTCATATAGATCCTGTATTTAATATGTACTTTCTGTCTTTGTTAAAGGCAATGTTGAAGACTTGCCTTTCAATTTCAGTGCCTTATATTTCAGATTCACAAATGACCTTATCCTAGTAAGAAAACTATCTTTTCATGCTACAGAAAACTGGTTTCTTTTATTATCTGAGCTATGGATTTTGAGATAATTGGTTTTGAGCTATGAAGTCTTGCTTACTATGGGTTTATTCATTTATTTTGTTGTTAATTAGATTTTAGTTAATATATATTTCTTCAGCCTTTTAAGCAAATGGTTAGATTCAAGGGCACCACTCATAGTACTACTATTACATATTGCTAGCCAAATATCTATTAAAAGATAAGTATGAAACCAAGTGAGATAATACCAGAACTCTTTCCAAAAAAAAAGTAACATTATCTTGCAAGTTGTTTACAAATTTAAACTTAATTTATGCCTCCAAAGTAGTAAAATTGATACTGATATGTACCTGTGGAAAAGAAAAATTTACCAAAAAAGAAGCAAACGGATTTATAAAGTGCCTATAATTTAAAATTTTAAATGACCTGTTTATCTTTCAGTTAACAACTTGTACAAATATTTGAGATGAAAATAGTGTATAAAAATAAGCTTGTGCTTAAAATATTCTCTCAAGTCTAACCTACCAGCCCTCACCTCAAAAATGTCTATTAAAAGACATCGGACAGTCTTCTATGCTAGCACGTTGCCTCTACTAGGTAAAAAAATAAATAAATAAATAATCAACCCTTAGCACAGTTTGTGAAGGAAGCATAAACATTTTACACTCTTCATTTGGCTTATACATAAATGTTTAAGCTTTTTTCTGCTAGAAAAATTTTCCAAATGTACAGTTTTCTTTTTTTTTTTTTTCTGATAGAAATTCATTGTTAAGTGCATAGATAAGGTCCCATCCATGCTGGTGAATAATTCTGAAAACAAGAAATTAAATTTTGACAGGAAGTGAAATTTCAAGTACCTTTTACGTGAGTAGGCGATGAAGATGATGCTAGAATGACATTCACCTTAAAGTAGCATGTCATTAGTTAGGAAGGATGAGTTCTTAAGCTCTGTACGATAAGCAGTAGTTCATCAGCAAAATAATCTAGTTCATTTTTATTTCCTTATTTATCTTGTATTTTTTTATGACCCATGGTAAAGTTGCATGTAAAAATTTTAACCAGGACATTACTGTGATCATGCACAACATTCAGGGGTAGGATAGGTCCTAAGTTACTCTAGAGTTAGGGTTTGAAATCAGCAAATAGTAAAATGTCTTGAGAACAAAACAAAATAAAAAAAGTCAGAACTGAAGAAGAGGGTTCTCCACCATTATTCAAAGGGAGAATGTTTTCCTTCATTGTAAAGAGGTAAAGATAAAGGAAATTTCTTTACGTGTATAGACTGAAGAACACCCACAAAGTAATCAATTTTCAAATACATTAGCACTGAAGAAAAGGACGAGTAAGTTATATTTTCTTTATGACCACAGTACGTCATGATAGAGAGGCTGGACTGAGCCAGCATGGGCCTGGTAGTCTGTCTCCAAAAAGTAATTATGATTATCTTGAAAAAATATTTGCATAATGCTTTCTATTAACAATCATGCCTAAATTATGGAAACACAAGGGCTTTGGCCACAAAAGCCTAGAAAAGTAATAAGGGCAATCAGGGAAAGAGGATGAATTGTCCAGAAAATATGAAAGAAATGATGCTCGCTGAGGACAACACATTCTCGGTGTGACAACCAGGATGGTACATTTAATTCAGATTTTCTACTTAATTTATCACTGGCCTCTGAGGCTTAGGATGCCTCTAGGTGAACTGTAGATAATTTCTGTTTTCCCAGAGAATCTATCTTAGAATGGATAAGTCTATATTGAGTGTGCCTACTGTTTTTCTGAATTTGGTCTTGATCCCCACTATCACAGATGCATATGAATTAACGTTGGGGCTCATGTGGGGAATCCTGAAGGACTTCCAAGCATGCTTCAAGGCTCCAAATATGCCACTGTAAATAAATAAGTTATGATACTTATTAGAGGTTGACTATCAATATTACTTTGTATTACTTACTACAGTCAGTCAGTTCAGTCCCTCAGTCACGTCCAACTCTTTGTGACCCCATGGACTGCAGCATGCCAACTCCCGGAGTTTACTTAAATTCATGTCTGTTGAGTGGGTGATGCCACCCAACCATCTCATACTCTGTAATCCCCTTCTCCTGCCTTCAGTCTTTCCCAGCATCAGGGTGTTTTCAAATGAGTCAGTTCTTCACATCAGGTGGCCAAAGCATTAGAGTTTCAGCTTCAACATCAGTCCTTCCAATGAATATTCAGGACTGATTTCCTTTACGATGGACTGGTTCGATCTCCTTGCAGTCCAGCAGACTCTCAAGAGTCTTCTCCCACACCACAGTTCAAAAACATCAATTCTTCAGTGCTCAGCTTTCTTTATAGTCCAACTCTCACATCCACACATGACCACTGCAAAAACCATAGCTTTGAATAGACGGACCTTTGTTGGCAAAGTAATGTCTCTGCTTTTGAATATGCTGTCAAGGTTGGTCATAGTTTTTCTTCCAAGGAGCAAGCATCTTTTAATTTCATGGCTGCAGTCACCATCTGCAGTGATTTTGGAGCCCCCCAAAATAAAGCTAGCCACTGTTTCCCCATCTATTTGCCATAAAGTGATGGAACCAGATGCCATTATCATAGTTTCTGAATGTTGAGTTTTAAGCCAACTTTTTCACTCTCCTCTTTCACTTTCATCAAGAGGCTCTTTAGTTCTTCTTTGCTTTCTGCCATAAGGGTGGTTCATGGGGTCACAAAGAGTCGGACATGACTGAGCAACTGAATTGAACTGAATAAAGGTGGTGTCATCTGCATATTTGAGTTTATTAATATTTTTCCCAGCAATCTTGATTCCAGCTTGTGCTTCACCCAGCCCAGTGTTTCTCATGATGTACTCTGCATATAAGTTAAATAAGCAGGGTGACAATATACAGCCTTGACGTACTCCTTTTCCTGTTTGGAACCAGTCTGTTGTTCCATGTCCAGTTCTCACTGTTGCTTCCTGACCTGCATACAGGTTTCTCAAGAGGTAAATCAGGTGGTCTGGTATTCCCATCTCTTTCAGAATTTTCCAGAGTTTGTTTGGTCCACGCCATCAAAGGCTTTGGCATAGTCAATAAAGCAGACATAGATGTTTTTCTGGAACTCTCTTGCTTTTTCGATGATCCAATGGATTTGGCAATTTGATCTCTGGTTCTTCTGCCTTTTCTAAATCCAGCTTGAACATCTGGAATTTCACGGTTCACATACTGTGAAAGCCTGGCTTGGAGAACTTTGAGCATTACTTTCCTAGTGTGTGAGATGAGTCCAACTGTGTGGTAGTTTGGGATTCTTTACTACAGTTGAAACTAAAACCAACATATATTGTTCCAAAGGAACCCTTCTGTATTTATCTATATAAAAATGCTGAGAATTTATGCTATGTATTCTTATTTCTTCATCTGCATCTTCACTGAAATCTCAGGAAACTTTAGCAAAAGAAAATCCAGTAAGTTATTGTTAACTTAAAGGAGGGTACCCAACATTAGTAGTGCTATGTTATTAAATTCTAATATCTCATTTCAAAATCAGTTTTGCCAAATATAAATTCATGATATAAAATACAGTGAAAATACCAATATGGGTACCAACAAAACACATAAAGGAAAATTTCCCAATTTTTATACCATACTTTCTAGGATACTGAATGACATACATTTCTAGCCCTAAGATTCCATATTGATGGGCTTCTTAGTTAAAACTCCTGAATTTATTATTACAAGGTTAATCAGCAACGTACCTTTTGGTTAATATAAAGTAAATATACATGGTGTTGACATGTCTTTTTAGTACTAAATATGAGTGCTTGTAAGTAGCTGAATTATCTAGTTACTTTTTTTACCTTGTGCAATATGCTCAGCATTATGGATAATACTGATGGGGCTATTTCTGAGAAATATCAAAACACTGTATCTAGAATATTGATATTTTACTAGGTACATATAAGTCACTTACACTAGTGAGTGATCCAAGATGATCCCTCTAGAATTCCCTTTGTCAAAGCAGCCTAGACTACCCCTTATCTTTGTGTAGGCAGTGATTCCCCTAACTTGAAGCCAACTTTCCTCCTTTGAGAAACATACACAACCATTCATGTCTTTGCCATCTTTCCAACTTCTGTTATCCCAAAGAGTTGATAATGCTGGCAACAGAAAAGTAGACAAATGTTTTACAATGGAGATTTCTCTTGAACCAGCAAAGTGAAAGTATGGGATACTTAAAAGGTTATGTACATAAAAGGAAACCATAATCAAAATTAAAAGCTAACTGACAGAATGGGACAAAATATTTGCAAATGATGCAACTGACAAGGGATTGATCTCCAAAATAAACAGCTTGTGCACCTCTATGTCAAAAAAAAAACACTCAATCTAAAAATGAAGATTTAAACAGTTGTTTCTACAAAGAAGACATACAAATGTCCAAAAAACACATGAAAAGATGCTCAACATGACTAATTATCAGAGAGATGCAAATAAAAGCTACAAAGAGGTATATCCTCACACCGCTCAGAGAGGGGACCCCTGTACAATGTTGGTGGGAACATAAATTGGTACAGTCACTATGGAGAACAGTATGGAGGTTTCTGAGAACACTTAAAATAGAACTACCATATGATCCAGCAATTCCACTCCAGGGCATATATCTGGAGAAAAACCATACTTAAAAAAATACATGCAACCCAATGTTCACTGCACCACTATTTACAATAGCCAACAATATGGAATCAAGATAAATGTCCATTGACAGAGAAATGGATAAAGAAGACACAGTACATAAATGCAATGGAACAATACTCAGCCGTAAAAACAACAAAATAATCCCATTTGAAGCAATATGGATGAACCTAGAGATTATCATATAAATTGAGGTAAATCAGAGAAAGACAAATATCATATGATATCACTCATATATGGAATCTGATTAAAATTATACAAATTAACTTATTTAAAAACAGACTCACAGATTTTGAAAACAAAATTATGGTTACCAAAAGGGAAACTTGAGTGAGAGAGGAGTAAATTTGGAACTTGGGATTAGCATAAATGTACTACTATACATAAAATGGGTAACTAACAAGGACCTACTATATAACACAGGGAGCTTCACTCAGTATTCTATATAAGAATCTATACGGGTAAAGAATCTGAAAAAAGAATGAATATGTGTATAAGTATTACTTAACCACTTTGCTGCATACATGAAATTAACACACCATTGTAAATCAAGTACAGTAATTCTTTTTAAAAGTACAAGGTTTTGTTTCTTGAAGTGATTCAACTGCATCATGTTCTCTATAGAAAATCTAAGGGTAAAACTAAAGAACTGCTTTACTATGTATAATGCTCAGTATCTCATCAAGTAGGTGTCAGAGATTTTAGCACAAGTTGAAAGGTGGTTGAGTTGAAATAAGACAAAAGCAAAAAATACATGCATCTTGATGCATGCAGATTTTAGGAGAAAACCCACGTCTTCTGTATCTGTCTTCATCCAGTGACAGGTGAGAGAGGTGCTAGCTCAGCCAGGGGACCAGCCATAACTGAGCATTAGTTGAACAAAAAACTCTAGGAAGCATTTGTATTTCTGTAGCAGGAAGCATGGAATACCAGATTGTTACTTCAGCATTTCTACTTGAGAAGAAACAGCTCAACAAGTGAAATGGAGTCAGAAGAAACAAGTTGTTAAACACAGACCAAAAAATAAAAGGTCTATTGCAGAGAAAGCATGCTGCACACATATTACACAGCAACTGTCATCAACATTCATGTGTTAGAGTTTTCAATCCAGGTGAGTTCTTAGTTAAAAATCATATTGGGGTGATGCAATGTTCTTCGTGTGGTTTTGGTGGTAGACTTTATTTTAATAGCTTTATAAATTAACTTGAGTTTATACCATCATTAAGGGTCTGATGGGGTCTCTGTAATTGTTCGGCTATACTTTACTGCATTTTACGAGTAGAATTATATGGTTTAGTGGTATTTGCAAATTGGGAGGTTTGCAAAGGTCTCGGGACATATACCTTTGGGCTACTGGGAGTTTGTTTTATACACTTGTATAAATAAGCTGTCTCCATATAATTTTATTAATTATAGCTTTTCAATTATCACCAAAATGGATATAGCTGTAGGTGATTTAATAGGGTGATGCTTTCTCTATCTTGCTTCGTTCAATAGTATATTTGGTTGATGTCTCTAGCAAGACAATGTTTATGTTTTTCTCTCTTGATTTGTTTAGTACCTCCTTCCTGTTCCCCCTTCCCCTGCCCCAGACATCATTCATAGGTACTCAAGGTAAAGAGAACTTATTGTCTAAAGGTTGAAAATATCAAGAAGCAGCAAATGGTCAGTACGTTTAAAAATTTCTCAAACTGACTTTTAAGAGACATAATGGTGTATCTGACTAAAATAAGGCTCAGAATTTATCCTACAGCAACAGAACAGGGAAAAGAATAAAGAATGACAGCCCCACACCACTCTATCCCCAAGCACAACAGTGGAGAATCAACAGGACTGACAATAGGAGGCACCTACTTCCCAGGTGGCACTAGTGGTAAAGAACCTGCCTGCCAATGCAGGGGACTAAGAGACCCCGGTTCAATCCCTGGATCAGGAAGATCCCCTGGAGGAGGTCCCGGCAACCCACTCTAGTATTCTTGCCTAGAGAATCTCATGGGCAGAGGAGACTAGTTACAGTTTGAAGTGAAGTGAAGTGAAAGTCTCTCAGTTGTGTTCGACTCTTTGTGACCCCATGGACTGTAGCCTGCCAGGCTTCTCTGTCCATGGAAATCTCCAAGCAAGAATACTGGAGTGGTAGCCGATCCCTTTTCCAGGAGTCTTTCCAACCCAGGGATTGATCCCAGGTCTCCTGTATCTGTATCTAGCATGTACACAAATTCTTTGCTTAGTCTCATCTGAATTTGCCTTAGGTAGGTCCTTCTGCAATGCCTTGGGGCAATTACAATCAGCTCCCTTACAACAAGCTTCCCTGGTAGCTCAGTTGGAAAAGAATCTGCCTGCAATGCAGGAAACCCCGTTTCTATCCCTGGGTTGGGAAGATTCGCTGGAAAAGGGATGGACTACCCACTCCAGTATTCTGGCCTGGAGAATTCCATGAACTATATAGTCCATGGGTTGCAAAGAGTCAACACGATTGAGCGACTTTCACTTTCACTTCCCTCACAACAGAAGGCAAGCACATTGACTTCCAAATAAGAAGTCAATGTGAGATTTAGAAGGCAAAGTCTCAGTTTAGGCACCTGGAAAGAAACTGAACCAGCAGTAGCAGCCATTCCATTACACTTGTCCAAAAGAAAAATATTTAACACATTCCAAGGGTGTCTAATAATATGGTAGTATAAGGGAAGGATAAATAAACAAAAGCAATTTTAATAGGAACAACTGAATAAACTATTAGCTTGAAGAGAGTTTCAATATGAAACCACTGTATTCTTTTATTATATAAATCACATATACTCATGAAATATATAGGAATAGAATCTTTATTGTACTTATCTGTATTATTTTCTAAAATTGATAATTATTAAAATTTTCAACAGCTGTGGTTAAAATAACAAGGACTTTGGCCACTCAAATTAAGATTTATCTATTATTCTGATATTTAAAAGTATCACTAAAAGAAGCCATTTGTAGCAATATTTTAATACTAATCTTAGTTATATTAAAGACCTAAAAACAGCAATTACTACTTGTGAATATTTATTGAATATGAAGTAAATCTATAGTATTGAATTGAATGCATTACTGATATTGGTAAGTTCCAATATTTTCATAGTGTACAAATATTATATATATATATTTTTTTCTTTTTTAAGAATGATTCTTCTTTACCTAGACTGAAAAACATAAACATTTATCAAACATCTAACATTTGTCGAGCACTATGCTAAATACTGTGAGCCATTATTTATCTTCTCATCTATCTATTTTTATAATTCCTACTCTGAAGATTTCATTCTGTTTGATGAAACATTAAATATGAAGACATGACAACATAACTCAACAATATAAGTCAGAAAGTAAGTGGTAAAGAATATTTGTATTCTAAATTCAGAGAAGCAAGAATTTATTGGCATTAGAAAATGTTAAGAAAGATGTTGCAAGTGGGGGTGGGGATTAATAGGGAAATCCATGTATAGAGAGGAAATGATCAGAGTTATTTTGTGGCTAAAATTAATTCAAGGGAAATGTAGTAACTCAATCATATTTTAAAAGATTAAAAGGAACAAAAGAAAATAAAATAGAACAGTGAATGGTTTATTTACATTATGTGGCCTATAAAGCTGAAGCAAGTTATCAGTTTATGGGAAGTTTTTCAGGTAGGCTTTCTCAAGAGTCGAGCTTGAAATTACACATGTTGTGGGGAAGGTGACTGCCATTTTTGCCTTATAGTGGGATCCCAACTTATGACAAGGACGTTAAAATGAGAACAAACAGAAGCAAATTATTCAAACTGTAATGAGAAGTAGAGCTATGCATGATCTAGTTATCTTCATGTTGTTCCAGGAAAGAGTTGAGACCATAAAGGTCAGATCACTATGCAACAAAATCAAAGAAAGAAATAGCGTATAATGCAGGAAAAATGTAATTGAGACAATTAGAAGTGATCATTTTATGACACTCATTGAAGGCTTCTTTATCACAGATACTTTTACCAAATTAATTAGCTGAACCTAATGCAAAATATGGTAACAAAGACAACTCAGATTTACCTTAATTAGGGATATGAGGGAGTAATTAAAGTCAGGGATAAATTAAGGGTGATTATAAAAGTTGAACTCCCCAGAAGAGGAGGGTATTGGATTTGGGGAATGCAAAAACAGGGAAAAAGGACGACTGGAGGCAAGTTTTGGTTTCTTGCAATAGGCCCTTGGAAAATTGACAAACGCAGAAATAATTAAAAATCAATGGATTTTAATCACTTTAAAAATTATCTTTATTTAAAAATTATCTCCAGTGTATTCACACTCTCTAAACATTCTGTGAATGACTGATTGATTGTACATTTGAAAATACTGTATCAGTATCTTAAACCTTTAAGCATGAACCAGCAATGGTAATCAGTCGTAAAGGTAACTGGTTGCAATTACCACCTCAGTCCAGGCCTAACCCACAGTAGAGCTCTGAACAACAAGGAAACATCAAAAAGTGACCTGGTTCTGACATGTGTTATACTTGTCTAAATTAAAGTTCAAATATGGTATTTTATAAATAGCAATAGATTTTTTAAAAAAGAAGCATTTATCATGTAAGAAAAGGGATAATACTGCTTCAAGAATCAGTCGGTGGTACATTCTTAATGAGAGGATTTATACTCTTTTGTTTTCAGTTTAAATGTCAATGCATGTACATACAAACATTTGGAAAAACAGGTTTCGGTAGATCATGCTATGTAAAGGTCATACAGACCTTGCAAATATTGCTGAATCGCTCACTCATCTAATCCATTTCTTGAGTTCAAATATCAAATTATATTCCTTTCTGCTACCCACAATTGTGGACTTCTCATAGTGGATCCTAAAAGTTCCACACTCCGATATTTTGAAGAGCCCACTTGAAATCATATGCAATTAGCATATGCTATATTGTGATATGTTCTGTCAACAACAGCTCTCTGATCAACAATGCAGCCTAACTGTTGAATCATCAAAACACTACAGCAGTATTTTACAACTTCAGTTCTGCATAATGTGAAGTAATATGCATGCCTGCCCTCTGTAAATATGAGAGGCAATTTGTTTGGCTCCACGTCTTATTTTGCTTTCAGGATTACACTACTCATTAACTTCAACAAAAACATTATAGTGAGAAATATTGCCTCACGATACCACAGCTCTGTCCATCAATATCAAAAATTCTCAGTCCTAACACCAGTGCCAGAAGATGAATTGCATTATGGTAATTCAGTAATTGTATATGGATCCACATATTCAAGTGTACTTAAGAGAATCCAAAACAAACACAAGTTAGATAAGCAATCAGATTACTGAAGTTTTTGTCAACGATGTTAAAGAATATGTGAGAAATCATCTAATACAATCTTACCATTAGTGAAAACTGGAAGCTCAGGATGTATATGATTAGCTCAAGGTCACACAGGTAGTTGGTACATCCTAGAAAATGCTCTATTTACATTTGTTAATGACATATCCGTACTATTATACTGTATATGTCATGCTGATATTAACTACCACCAGATCAGCACTAATTCTAACTCGATAACTTTAAAAGGACTAAACTGAAAATATTTTGAAAGCTCATCTTGCAGGAGTAGCGCGAGATGATGTAGGATCCAAGATAGCCTGAAGGATCAGAGTCTGAAGTAGATAAGATAACATGCATGTAAGACATATGCTGGAGATTTATGAACAAAATAAGAGGTCACAGAGATAAGTTTTTAGCAAAGATAATTTGCTATGGATAATTTGCTATGAATTTACAGGATAAGGTAGAGAAAACCTTGCCATCAAGGGGGTCCAAATTAGAGAACTGCCTGCAGAAATTCAATAGCTAATGGGACTTTCCTGGCAAGCCAGTGGTTAAGACTTTGCCTTCCAATGCAGGGGATGAGGGTTCGATCCCTGGTTGGGAAGCTAAGCTTCCACATACCTTGAAGCCAAAAAACCAAAACAGAAAACAGAAGAGATACTGCAACAAATTCAATAAAGACTTAAGAAAATTCAATACCAAACAAAAGGCTCTGTGATTACTTGAGGCTTGAAAACCTTGTGAGCTTTTTAAAAGAAATGACTTATTGTATCAATACTGAATTATACCTTTAAAATAGTTTAATACTAGTAATCAAAATTTGGGATTTACTTAGTACAAACTGTTTCAAACACCACTTAATTTAATCTGCTATAAATGAGGAGCCTGTAACTGAGGTTCCATCCAGACTGTCATATGTTTTATCAGCACATCAACTACAGGAAGATTTGAAGACTTTGGAATTTTGTTAAAATGTTTTCTTACCATTATCCTAAGACTATTGCCTTAATAGCAAAAAGCCAATATTGGTGCTGAGTTTTGAGCAGTGTGCTGGCCCTGCCCCGAGCAAGGAATTAACTAAACGAACCCAAGTGTCTGCTTTTACAGTTCGACTGACCACAGTTTAGTGCTTGTCTACGCAAAGGCACTGGAGCAAGGTTTTCATTTGTTTGTTTTTGTTTTCTAAGCAAAAGCCAATTTCCCATCCTTTCCTGAATATAAAATTCATGCTGAATGATGTTGTGTAAGTTACATGGCCTGACTAAATCCATATATGGGACAGCCTAGTAAATGTTATTATTGCATGTGTTCAAAAATAAACATTTCTAAAACAAGATTTGCTCATATGAAACATCTAAAATTAGCAATGCATACTGGTGAAGAGTCGAGCTTTGGAAGCAGACAGCCTGGGCTTAAACCCTGGCTCTAGCAGGGACTAGCTGAGTCATTTAGGTTCTTTACTGAAGCCCTTTGAACTTCAGCTCTTCTCACTGGAAAAATGGACTGAGTGTGAGGTTCTTACAAGGAATAAGTGAACTGGTATTAAGCACAATTATGGATCTGTTTATTAAATGTCAACAATTATTTTTATATTTAAGATAATGTATATACATATACCACTAAAAATACTTTCTGAGACAAACTCAGATGTAGTATCATTGTCGATACCTATGGTACTCGAAATTACTGCAAAAGGCGGCAGAAAGAGGAGTGATTCATGATAGCATCTTCCTGTTTAGAAAGTATTATTCAAAGAAAAGTGGGGGTGTGCTAGACTGTGGAAGTTGGACAGAAACTGAGCCAATGAAAGGTATTTTGATGGTGAATAAAACAGGACCAAAAGTAACTATGAGAATGAGCAAGATAAAGTATTAGCTTCCAACAAAATAGGGACTATGTTAATCATATATTAATGGAAAAGCACATGACATGTACTTCATAAATATATATGCTATATGTGCATGAATGTGTGTATATGCATATACGGACTTCCCTGGTGGTTCAGATGGCAAAGAATCTGCTTGCAATGCAGGAGATCCCTGGGTCTGGAAGAATCCTCTGGAGAAGGGAATGGCTACCCACTCCAGTGGGTAGAGTGGAGAATCCAGTGGGATTCTCTCTTGCCTAGAGAATCCCACGGCCAGAAGAGCCTGGTGGGCTACAGTCTATAGGGTCACAAAGAGTCAGAGAGGACTGAAGTGACTCAGCATGCAGGCACGCAAGTAGTTTGTATCTCTTTATTCCCTACCTTTATCTTGCCCCTCCCCACTTCCCTCCCCCTACTTGTCACCCCTAGTTAAAAAGTTATATTATTTTTTGAGATCTGTCTTCCTTTGAAACCCCAAAAATTTGCTGTCCCAAGTTTTCCTAGGATTGTTTTAGCTGAACCTTACATTTTTTGATATTTTATATTTTTACTTTCACTCAGTTCTATTTTTTTCAGTTTCCCTTACAAAATCTTCTTTTACTTATGGATTATTTAGAAATGTGTTATTTAATCTCATTATGTTTAGAGAGTTTAAATTTTCTTTGTTACCCCTTTCTAGTTCAACCCCATGTTGTTCAGAAAACATATTCCATATGATTTCAATATTAAAAAAGTCATTGAACTTTCTTTTATGATCCAGCATATGGGCCATCTTGGAGAATAGTCCCTGAATGCTTGAAAAAGAATATGTACGTGACTGTTTTTGCATAGTCTTTTTAATAGGTCAATTAGATCCCATTTGGTTATTGTGTCATTCTGATCATCTATATCCTTCTAAAACTTTCTGTCAAGTATATCCATCTCTTGCCGACAGCGGGGCAATGCAATCCCCAACATAATTGTGGATTTATCTATTTCTATTTTAAGTTCCAACTTTTTCTGTCTCATGTATTTTGAGGTTCTATGTTTGATGCATACACATTTGGAATCATTATGCCTTTCCATTGGATTCATTCCTTTATAAGTATATAACACTCCTTTTTGTCTGTAGTAATTTCTTTCTTTGAACTGTACTTTATCTTACATTAATATAAACACTCTTGCTTTTTAAAATTAATGTTTGCATACCATGTGTTTTCCATCCCTTTACTTTAAATCTACCAATGCCAATGAATTTTACATAAGCATCTTCATAACAGTATAGAGTTGGATCATTTTTCCTATCTGTTCTGTGTATTTTTATCTTTTAATTATTATATTTAGACCAATTATATTTAAACATATCATGGATACATTAAGTCTCAAGTGTGGCATTTTATTATTTATTTTCTGTTTCTTCTAGTTCTTCTTTCTCTTTTTTCCCCTCCCTGTTGATTACTTGAATTTATTTTTTAAAATTCTATTGTGCTTTATTTATCGTGCTTTTGAGACTTTAACTTTCAATATATTTCTAAGCAGTTGCACTGTACTACAAAATCATACTTAACTCATGCTAACATATTACCTCTGAGTAAAGTGTTAAAACCATACTTCAATTTAGCTTTAATTTTCCCACTTTAAAAAGTCATTTTTTGTTTACTATATTCTAAGTTGCATTTCAATAATCAAATATTATTTATAAAACTCATGAGAATGATAATCTATTTTATCTATCCATAGTTATGCCTTTTACGTTGTTCCTTCTTCCCTTCATAATTTTTTTTTCTTTTATCATGTTCTTTATGTTTGAAGGTCTTGTTTTAAGCAGTGTTTCAGAGTAGTTTTGCTAGTGACAAATCCTTTTAGTTTCCCTTCATCTGAGAATAACTTTATTTGCCCTGCATTCCTGAAGTAGTTCTGCTGGAACTTCTGAGCATTTGAAAATGTTCCATTTCCTCCTGGCCTTCATGTTTCAGAAGATAAATCACTGTCATTCAAATTGATGTTTCACTACATGTAGTGTGTTATTTTTCTGGCTGCTTTTACAATTTTGGCTTTAGTTTTTATAACTATAAATATGAAAATGAATTTTGTTTGGGATTTACTCAGTTTGATTGTTATATATTTTTGTGTCTTTTACCAAATTTGGGAAGTTTTCAGCCATTATTTTTAGTAATATTATTTCAATTCCACTCACTTTCTACTTTCCTTCTGGGATTACATTGATGCAATTGATGGATCTTTTGCTATTGTCCCAAAGTTTCTTGAAACTCTGTTCTTTATTACTATTATTATTATTCTATATTCTCCCTGTTGTCCAGACTAGGTAAATTATGTTGCTATGTCTTTGAGTCCATTGATTTTTATTCCCTGTTATCTCCACTCTACTACTGAATCCATACAAAAAGCTTTTTTGTTGTTGTTGTTGTTTTTACTGTGGCTACTGAATTTTTTTCAGTTTTATACATTCTATTTTTCTCTTTTTATAACAAAGATTTGCAGATAATTTTTCATTTGTTTTGAGAGAAGCTGTATTAGATTGTTTAAGTAGTTTTATGACTCATGCTTTAAAATCCTTGTCAGATAATTTAACATCTAATTCATCTCAGTAATGACATTAGTAGATGTCTTTCCTCATCTAGTTGCAGTTTTCTTGATTCTAAGTATGATGAGTGAGTTTGGATGGTACCCCTGGGCATTCCATCCTTTCTGTATAGACAGTATGGATCCTATTATAACCTTTTATTTCATCAGGCATTCACCTAATGCAGTTTTGGTACACAAGTCCCAGCCTACTTTTATGGGCTGTGGTTCCAAGGACAGTTGTATATTCAGAAGCTTTGTGGTGCTATTTTGACCTACTTGGGTAACTGGTTACAATAGTCCCCAGTGGTACTACCTGAGGAGGCAGGAGGAGTTCCCCAGGCTGAGGGACCTAGTGCCCCTAGGTAGAGCAGGGGTATCTCAGGCTCAGGAAAACAAAGAACTTCCCAGGCTGAGATACTTGTTGTGGCAGAATCACTACACTGGTGTTCTCCAGTGGCTGTAATATCTCTAGTTAGAAAGAGGAATCTCAGGGCCATCAGGCCAGAGAGACTTTCTTGGCCAAAAACCTCCTGATAGATAAGCCTACAAATGACCCATGGTTGCCCAGGTATCTCTGGGTACAGGAGTGAAGTTTTGAGTCCAAAAGGACAAAGGAGCTTTCTGGGCCAGGTTGCCTGTTGTAGTTGTGTCTTTCTTGTTTCTGCCAACCCACTCTGGTTTCTCCCTGTGGGAAAAGGGAGCCTCAGGCCTGCAGGCTTCCACAGGCAGGATCATTTTTGTGGCAAGATCCTTCTGTGTATTGGAAACAGAATACTCCATGGCTGAGAACTTGCTATGGGGGCATTCCCCTTCCAGTGTCTTGGGGCTACTCTAGTATTCCTGAGTAATAAAGGGCAGTCTTAACCCATAGGAACATATAGGTTTTCCAGACCAGGCCACATGTGATGGGATCCCTTGATCTGGTGCTATGGAGTCATCTAAGTATTACTTGTAATGTGTCTCAGGCCTATAGGAACAAAGCCTTCCCACATGAGGTCATTTGCTATAGCAAGGGTCTTCTAACTAGTGATGCCAGCTCTGTCCATGTCTTTTAGAAGAGGATGACAGTATTAAGTCTAGGGGAAAGAGAAACCCTTTTCCTGTCTAATTAATGCTAGTAGGAGCCCTGTTCCATTTACTTTTGCAGTTGTACCTGGCTTATCTGGGATAATCAGAGGAACTCCTATTCAATCCATGGGAGCAATGAGCCCATCTGGGCTGCTTTCTGCTACCAGTTGGGGGTTTCTGATGTGTAGATAGGGGTCACCTTCCTTTGTTCGATGGAAATACATAGGCGAACTTGCTGCTGTTGGTCTTCCTCCAGTCCTGCAGTCTCAAATCAGTTTGCTTTCTTCTGACCACCTTTCCCAGATCTTTTTTGATTGCTTCTTGTGTTATCTCTAGCATTTATTATTGTATTTAGCTTGGAAGGCCAGGGAAAAATGAGTCTACACCATCTTGTCTGAACTGAAAGTCTGAATCTGTTTGAATATGTTTTAATGGGTTACTCAGATAACTGTACTTTTTAAAATACACAAAACCACTAAAAAAAAAAAGGATATTACAAAACCCAAGTCTGCATTCCATTATACTATGCTCTGTCCGGAGTAGCTGTTGACTGTTTCAATTGCAAGTAAATGGCAGTCTTTGAAGTTAACAACAAATAAAGCATCGACTATGCCACATGATGAGTAGAACGAATGCATTTGGTATGTTTCCTTCATTATATATTTAGCATTTGTATTAGTAATCTAAACAAAAATAAAGTCAGCAATAAAAATATCTCAGTTTACCAAAATATGCGAAACCTGAAACTTTAATATGTGGATTCATTTTCCTCTGTTTAATTTTATGAAAACATCTATTAAAAGTATTCAAACAAAAAAATTCCCATCAGCCTGCAATTGTTGACTAGGTATATCACATGTGTGATATGTATAAATATACATACACATATATTTATTAATCAAAAACATATCTAGTTTGAACAAGTTAGGGAGTACAATATGCTGCTATTATAGCATCTAATAGTCAAGGTCAAGTCTGCCTATTAAAGAAGAACTCACAGCTGAGTCAAGTATTTGGTTTGACTATAAACATACAACAATACATTTTTTTTCAATAACCAGAATTTTTATTAAAGGAAATAACAATATATAGCAAATAACTCATGAATTTTGGAGGGCTTTATTTTCTAATTTTTTTCAATTAAATTAGGAATTTCTTCCCAAAAAATTATGTTTAAGTGCTTTAAGATAATTGAATATAAAATAATTTTTGCTGAACCACTTCTATTTTTGTGTTTGGTATTTTACTCAAAGCTTTTTATAATGGCTTACATGCACTTTTGTAATTTTGCTGCAGATTTTCATTTACTTTTAATACCTTCTTCAATTCAGGCTCAATTTTTTTTTTTTAGCCATTCTCCCCAGCCCCCAAATCACAGGCCATTTTATGTAAACTTTGGCTTTCTGTCTCATGTCACTCTCTAAAAACTCAAAACCCCAAACTCTCTTGATCATCCTTTCCCCCTGCCCCCCAATGCTTAACACAGAGCACAACACATAGATGTTCCCAATAGATTCTTGTTAAATGTTTTGGTATTTTTGAAGAAAAAAAAGGTAAGTAAAAATAAAATTATGACTGCTTTTTTTCCCTTTGAGAATCATAGTTTAAATTCAGTGGGGGGTGTTAACGATGCTGTATAAACGATTTCCTATTTCACTGAAGTGTTTAATAAGGCCTTTAAAACAGTACTTCATCACATTCTGCTTTTCAAAGCAACATTTGGGACTCTTTTGGTTCCTAATAAGTGATAAACAACAACAGGATATTTGGCTTGCAAAAGGATCTTAAAAGGTGAGTTGGCTAAGCTATTACTGCATATTCTTTTAATTGGGCTGATAGAATTTTACTTTATCTACAGTTTCCACAGATAAATTGTCAATTGCCTTCTTTTTTAATTTATGAAGTATATTCTTTAAAAAGGAAACCTTTGATGATGTTACATAATGAACCAAGTCATTTTCCTTCTCATCTTCTTATTAAAACCACAGCTTTCAAAGAGTTTGAATTCCTCCATACTTTTTCTGTGTTATAATGTTGGGGAGGGACAAGAGATAGATTTCATATTTTAACACTAAGTGCTGACAAACTCCTAATTCAAAGTGACATCGCAAGTGAAAGAAAAATGTATGCAAAGCCTTTAAAATGCATCTTTGCTTGCATAGATTTTAGAAATCAGAGGATCAAAGAACAAAATTCAGAATTCTGTCAAAACAATGTGAAACATGCAACATACCAAACAAGAGAGAGAGATCTGAGAAGGCCTGCCCAGCCTACAATCTTTCTCCCTTTTCTGAGGACGATTAACCTCTCCCCATGACAAACCCATGAACACAGTCCCTGGTGCCATGTTCACCCCATGTGACACTGGCTCCCAGCTAAGGCTGAAGGAACCAAGCTTATTGACATGTGACTCAAATTGGAACACACACATGCTCTTCCTGGAGTGTATTATATGAGACTCATAAAATGAAAACTTGGGTACTTAGTAACCCTCAATGGCTCACAATTAGAGGAGAGGTCCGTGTCTCCACCATTCCCATACCTGATCATTCAGTTTTTCTTAGATTCTACTATGATATAAACCACAATACACACACACATACAACAGCTTGAATACTGAACAGTATTTTATTTGGGTGTATCTCTTGCAAAGAAGACACATTATTAATATTCACAACATGGCTTGAAAATTGGGTACATTTCAGAAAGAAAAGATGATACTACTAGAGAGACTGAAGTAAACAAGGAACAAGGATATTTTCAACAACATATTATCATGCTATTGATATAATTTTTTCCAGAAGCCTGAAAGCATATCAAGTACTGTTTCATATATAACTCTAAAAGAGGAATGTATATGATGGAACACTGTGTTCTATTCCTCTGAATCATACTTTTATATCAGTAAGAGCTTCTACAAAAATTCTACCATTTTTATGGATAAATTAAAAAAATGTAGAAGTCATATTTAATTTTGTTCATCAATTTAAAACTAAATTAACTGCTATGAAACAAGTTAAATTTACTCAATTGTCCACTATTTCATTTCAGAACATTATACAAGTGCCTATGTAATATCTACAAGAAATCCTAATTATTAATAATCTGTCCTAATTCAGTGTTCATAATCTACCAAAAAAATAAAACAATACAGATATGTTTGAAGATAATTTTGCTCCTTTATTACTAGGCCTATTCTCCTGCTCTGTTCTTCACAGGTGACTACCATATGTGAAATTTATGTTCACCAATCCACTCCAATTGCTCGATTTTCACACACATTTCTATATCCATAAACAATACATGGCAGTATATATGTGTGAGCACGTCTGTCTATAAGACTTTTACAAATTTACTTACGTACGTGGTACCTTTTATAGAGTTAACCTGTTGTCCACACACATCCATGTAGCCCCACGCACTGTGGCATTAACAGTATTGCTGAGAAAGAGGCTGTTCAGCCTGTAAGCACATTTCACAGCTCTTCTCCCATCCCGGTGAGATTATATGATTAGTTTCTCCCAATAGAACATGAGTGGAAGTAATTGGTTATCACCTCTGGGTTTAGGATTTTTAAAAAGCTAATGGGCCTTTTCCACTCTCTCTTTCCCACCCACTGGTTGACTGCAAAGGGTTCTGAGATCAATGAGGTGGTGGAGCAACCAGGTGGAAGAAGCCTGGACCATCACATTACCGTGTACAGGGAAGCCACATGATGACATGGACTGTCATGGGCTTCTACTGTGCTGCATCATTGACATTTTGGGTTTGGTTTGTTATAGCAGCTAGCATTAAAATAACTAATATAGTATCACATTTCCTATCATTTTAAACCTTTCCTTCTTTCATTCAACATTATATATTTGAAATACATCAATATTATTTATAGATCTAATATAAAGTTTCTCAAAAGCAGCAGTGACTGACATTTTGGACTAGAAACTTTTCTGTTGTTGGGGAAGGGGCCTGTCCTTTACATTGTTCTTTACAATGTTTAGCAGCATCCCTGGCTACCCACTAGCTGCAATTAGAATACCACCCCCCTCCCTGGGTCATTACAATAAAAGAAAAAAAAAAAAAAAACACCTCTAAACATCGCCAAATGTCACCTGGGTGGCAAAAGCATGCTGAATTGAGAACCATGAATTTGATGCCTCATTTTTAGCAGCTCAATTGTATTTCATCACACATATTAGAGATATTTATGATATTTTCACTATTAAAACATTGCTGCAATGAATATCCTTCCAACTGACTTGGAGCTACATTATGCAACTCCTATTAGCTCATTAAGAAGAAGGACCTTTTCTTCAATACGAATAAAAACTAAAGCATCATATAATTCTGAAAGTAAGGCACAGTTAAAAATGGGTAAATATGGGTGTACAACCGGCACACTTTCTCAGGCAAAGCTTCTGCACAACAAAGGAAACTATAAGCAAGGTGAAAAGACAGCCTTCAGAATGGAAGAAAATAATAGCAAATGAAGCAACTGACAAACAACTAATCTCAAAAATATACAAGCAACTCCTACAGCTCAACTCCAGAAAAATAAATGACTCAATCAAAAAATGGGCCAAAGAACTAAATAGACATTTCTCCAAAGAAGACATACAGATGGCTAACAAACACATGAAAAAAATGCTCAACATTACTCATTATCAGAGAAATGCAAATCAAAACCACTATGAGGTACCATTTCATGCCAGTCAGAATGGCTGCGATCCAAAAGTCTACAAGCAATAAATGCTGGAGAGCGTGTGGAGAAAAGGGAACCCTCTTACACTGTTGGTGGGAATGCAAACTAGTACAGCCACTATGGAGAACAGTGTGGAGATTCCTTAAAACCTGGAAATAGAACTGCCTTATGATCCAGCAATCCCACTGCTGGGCATACACACTGAGGAAACCAGAATTGAAAGAGACACATGTACCTCAATGTTCATTGCAGCACTGTTTATAATAGCCAGGACATGGAAGCAACCTAGATGTCCATCAGCAGATAAATGGATAAGAAAGCTATGGTGCATATACACAATGGAGTATTACTCAGCCATTAAAAAGAACACATTTGAATCAGTTCTAATGAGGTGGATGAAACTGGAACCTATTATACAGAATGAAGTAAGCCAGAAAGAAAAACACCAATACAGTATATGCAATGGCAACCCACTCCAGTACTCTTGCCTGGAAAATCCCATGGACGGAGGAGCTTGGTAGGCTGCAGTCCATGGGGTCGCTAGGAGTCGGACACGACTGAGCGACTTCACTTTCACTTTTCACTTTCCTGCATTGGAGAAGGAAATGGCAACCCACTCCAGTTTTCTTGCCTGGAGAATCCCAGGGACGAAGAGCCTGGTGGGCTGCTGTCTATGGGGTCGCACAGAGTCGGATACGACTGAAGCGACTTAGCAGCAGCAATGCATATATATGGAATTTAGAAAGATGGTAACAATAACCCTGTATACGAGACAGCAAAAGAGACACTGATGTATAGAACAGTCTTTCGGACTCTGTGGGGGAGGGAGAGGGTGGGATGATTTGGGAGAATGGCACTGAAACATGTATAATATCATATATGAAACGAGTCGCCAGTCCAGGTTCGATGCACGATACTGGATGCTTGGGGCTGGTGCACTGGGACGACCCAGAGGGATGGTATGGGGAGGGAGGAGGGAGGAGGGTTCAGGATGGGGAACACATGTATACCTGTGGTGGATTCATTTTGATATATGGCAAAACCAATACAATATTTTAAAGTTAAAAAATAAAATAAAATTAAAAAAAAATGGGTGAATAGAATTTAGAGCACAAATACAGTGCAAAAAATCCCTGAATTCTACACTAAACATAGTCAATGCTTAGGTGTTAATTGATGTAATGGATGCTTCTGACTTAAGAATATCAACTAAATGGCTTACCACCCACTATCTGGTATCCATCTATGATTCATACTTTCTCCAGACCAACCTACTACCATCTAATTCATTTTTACATCCTCAGTGCTCACTGCAAAATGGACTTCATGGGATGCTACATTTCTTCCATCCTAACTGCCATTAACTTAACGCAAGTGTGCTACATCACTTCAGTCATGTATAAGTCTTTGCAACCCCATGGACTGTAGCCCACCAGGCTCCTCTGTCCATGGGATTCTCCAGGCAAGAATTCTTGGAGTGGGTGGCCATGCCCTCCTCCAGGGGACCTTCCTGACCCAGGGATTGAATCTGCATCTCTTATGTCTCCTGCATTGGCAGGTGGGTTCTTTGCCACTAGCCCCACCTGGGAAAGCCCCTAAGCCACTTGCAAAAGTCAAAAGGCCTCCCAAGGAGACATGAGCTTTCTAGACTACCAGAAAGATGACGAGGTGCTTGTCAGCCATTGATGATAATGTGGCCTTGCTCATTCTGATATTAAGGACCAGACTGTACTTCCTAGAACTAGACAGACCCTGCCTTACCTCTAAGGTGTTATGGGTATCTACTCCACTGAGAGCTCTGACAAGCCAAGGGAATCTATATTGCTGAATAATGTATCTGTTCCTGACTAACAGGAAATACCTACTACTTGGGAAACTTGAGTCTAATCTGACTGCATAGTGAGCATAATTTTTTCCAGCCAATCTATAGCTGACCTGAAATTCGGTGCCTTTTGACTGCTTGCTCTCTCCATGTCCTTTTCATGGCAAAGAGCATCAGAATGGCGCCCTTCAAAGTATACATCCCATCATTATATCTTTTCAAATTCTTCAGTGGCTTCCTATTGACCTCAGAATAAAGTTACCACCCTTTCTCAACTCCAAAGTCCCCTGTCAGCCTTTCCTAGTTCTTTTTATGGTACTTCATTCAGTCTCCTCCCTCAGCTCCACAGACACTGGCCTCTTATAGTTCTACAAGGTCACCCACTTGCTCAAACCTGAGAACCTGTCTATACGCTATTTCTCTATAGTCAACACCCTACTCCTTCCCCTCAGTTTGTCACTGTTCAGAACTTCTCAATATACATGGCACTTTTTCAGGGAAGTCATGAGATCATGGAGGATTGTGAGCACTTTAGCGGCTTACTGGTTGCACTGTTCCATCCTTATGTATGTGGCAACTATTTCATATCGTGTCCAGAGCCCAAAGGGCTCAGTTACTGCAAATACAAGCCAATGTGACTTGAGCTGTAAAAAAAAATTGCACCCAAAGTCTCACGAGACTGATGGGACTGTGAGGTTTCCGAGTTTGTGTACTGAGGGTCAAACAAGGAAGCCTTTAAGCCCGATTCTATTTTGTCCAACCAAGTTATTATTTTGATCTTACAATGACAAACTATAGTTCTTTATTAAAAAGGCTTAATTGTTGAAAAGGAAAAACTTTCTATTGTGAGCACAAATACAATTTTCTGGGCCCCAGACTCTCAGTTTTTCCTTGAAAACAATTGCTTTATTACATGATTTAAAAAAATAATATAGAAATGTTCTGTTATAGAAGAGGCAGAAGTCATGCTGCAACAAATGGGCAAAACTGACAGGCAGCATTTGCAAACTAAGTAATTTTTTTTAAGCCAGATAAAATTCAGAATAAGATAATTTTGGAGGCATCCAGTTTCACACAAAAGGGCACCACTTACATTCAACACATTTTTAAAATTTTCTACACATGTTCTATAACATTTGCAATACTAATTTACATTAAAAACTATTCTAATTTGGCTAACAATAAGAAAGTTGCAGAGATGGTTTCTCAAGAAGAAGCACACTTTTTAATATAAGAATAATTTAAGATGAATTCATAACACTGGATATTTTTCTATCTGTCAACAAACACTCTTTCATCAGAGAACAGTCAGTCAGGCTATGTATCCCTAAATATAGCATGCTGGATAGTTTTCTATTTCACACCTGAAAAGAGTTTCTGCGCTATTCTCTATGACAGTTGTTAACAAAAAAATAGTTCACATCAGGCCATTGTTTCCTGGTATGACCGATTTTGGATGTAATCATTTCAGGAATGATTTCTTGAAGAAAAACAAAAACCAACCCAAAACAAAGATGGCTGACTTACAGAGTGCCACTTATTTGCAGGAAAAATAACTATGTAAGAGGAAATAATTTTTCAATGAGCTACATGTACTCCAGACAAGTATTTTCGACTACTTACTGAGTAACTCCACCTTAAATTTGACATGATCAGAATTTTAAACTGCAGTGCCTTCCATTTCAAACCTCCTTTACACAGGTATGTCCTACCTTAATAAATGGAACCCTTTACTAAACCTCTGCTGCCAAATTCTTCAAGGCATACAAGATTTATCTCTCCCTGTTGTTTCACTAAGCCTCAACATATATAGATTCTATAACCAAAAAGTTGCTTTTTTCAAAGCTCAATGCCTCTATTCTAGTCCAAATCACAATACTTTCATGACTAGACAAGTATTACAATCTCCTAACTGGTCCCTTTGCATTGTCACTCAGCCTGTAGATACTTCAAATACCACGCAAGTATCTCCCACTACCCACAAAGTCCCTTTTTCAAATGGGAATCATAACAAGATCAAAAAGATAAAAGATGACCATGTCACTTCCCTTGATTAAACTCATCAGTGGTTCTCTATTTTTCTTGGCATAAAATCCAGAATACTAAACACAAGCTATAAGATGCAGCATGAAGTAGTCTATATCCCCTCCACCCTCTCCCAGAATGCATTCAAATCTTTTCACACTCTAGTCATACTTGCCTTTAGTTGCTCAAGTATACTTGGCTCCTTAACATCTCAGGTTTTAAATACACCCATGTTTTATAAACCAGAAAACAATTTACCACTACTACAAAGCGATATAAACTAGAAAAGTTAATCCCATGTTGTTGTTGCATGGTCAGTTTTTATCTGCAAGTGAATTTATAATTACCACAAACTCTACTATAGGTGAAAACATCTGCCTGCTTGGTAAATGCAATCACAAAATACTGTAACTGTGAAAAATGGTTAAATCTGTTTCCCCTTAGATTAAAAACACATTGAAGCCTCTCTTGTCTTTGAAAAGGGAAAATGCATTTCAACACAAGAGAGGTTACCGTCTTCTAATATGAAAATGTCTCTTAAACAAGCAGTATATTTTCAAAACATTATTTTCCCATTAATCCATATAAACTATCTTCTAATTACATTAATGTTCACTGTGAGTTAACTCACAACTAATTGCTTATTCTAAATTTAAAATAGATTTTGATTATTATAAAATAATAATTTCATCAGAAAGGTAAAGTAAAAAGCAAAAAAATTATGCAACTTTATCACAGAGACAGGCTCGATTATTTGAACACTGTATCTAAAAGATAATCACATCGAGTGTCTATGTCCTGCCTTCATTTCTCTTCAATGTATCTTATCCTAAAAAACATACTATAAGCACTGCTGTAACATTAATTTTCAAAACTCTTTAACAGGTCATAGACACTTTTCTACTTTTATATATAAAAATTCTTCAATATTTTGACTTCAATATTTTGATGGCTATCAGTTCAGTTCAGTTACTCAGTCGTGTCCGACTCTTTGCGACCCCATGAACTGCAATACGCCAGGCCTCCCTGTCCATCACCAACTACCGGAGTTTACCCAAACTCATGTCCATTGAGTCGGTGATGCCATCCAGCCATCTCATCCACTGTCATCCCCTTCTCCTCCTGCCCTCAATCTTTCCGATCATCAGGGTCTTTTCAAATGAGTCAGCTTTTTGCATTAGGTGGCCAAAGTATTGGGGTTCAGCTTCAGCATCAGTCCTTCCAATGAACACCCAGGACTGATCTCCTTTAGGATGGACTGGTTGGATCTCCTTGCAGTCCAAGGGACTCTCAAGAGTCTTCTCCAACACCACAGTTCAAAAGCATCAATTCTTCGGCGCTCAGCTTTCTTCACAGTCCAACTCTCACAGCCATAGCCTTGACTAGATGGACCTTTGTTGACAAACTAATGTCTCTGCTTTTTAATATGCTATCTAGGTTGGTCATAACTTTTCTTCCAAGGAGTAAGCGTCTTTTAATTTCATGGCTGCAGTCACCATCTGCACTGATTTTGGAGCCCAGAAAAATAGTCTTCCACTGTCTCCCCATCTATTTGCCATGAAGTGATGGGACCAGATGCCATCATCTTCGTTTTCTGAATGTTGGGCTTTAAGCCAACTTTTTCACTCTCCTCTTTCACTTTCATCAAGAGGCTCTTTAGTCCTTCTTCACTTTCTGCCATAAGGGTGGTGTCATCTGCATATCTGAGGTTATTGATATTTCTCCCGGCAATCTTGATTCCAGCTTGTGCTTCTTCCAGCCCAGCATTTCTCATGATGTATTCTGCATATAAGTTAAATAAGCAGGGTGACAATATACAGCCTTGACATACTCCTTTCCCTATCTGGAACCAGTCTGTTGTTCCATGTCCAGTTCTAACTGTTGCTTCCTGACCTGCATACAGGTTTCTCAAGAGGCAGGTCAGGTGGTCTGGTATTCCCATCTCTTTCAGAATTTTCCACAGTTTATTGTGATCCACACAGTCAGAGGCTTTAGCATAGTCAATAAAGCAGAAATAGATGCTTTACTGGAACTCTCTTACTTTTTTGATGATCCAGCGGATGTTGGCAATTTGATCTCTGGTTCCTCTGCCTTTTTTAAAACCAGCTTGAACATCTGTAAGTTCATGGTTCACGTATTGCTGAAGCCTGGCTTGGAGAATTTTGAGCATTACTTTACTAGCATGTGAGACGAGTGCAATTGTGTGGTAGTTTGAGCATTCTTTGGCATTGCATCTTTGGGGTTGGAATGAAAACTGACCTTTTCCAGTCCTGTGGCCACTGCTGAGTTTTCCAAGTTTGCTGGTATATAAAGTGCAACACTTTCACAGCATCATTTTTTAGGATTTGAAAGAGCTCACCTTGAATTCCATCACCTCCAATAGCTTTGTTTGTAGTGATGCTTCCTAAGGCCCGCTTGACTTCACATTCCAGGATGTCTGGCTCTAGGTGAGTGATCATACCATTGTGATTATCTGGGTCATGAAGATCTTTTTTGTACAGTTCTTCTGTGTATTCTTGCCACCTCTTCTTAATATCTTCTGCTTCTGTTAGGTCCATACCATTTCTGTCGTTTATTGAGCCCATCTTTGCATGAAATGTTCCCTTGGTATCTCTAATTTTCTTGAAGAGACCTCTGGTCTTTCCCATTCTATTGTTTTCCTCTATTTCTTTGCATTGATCGCTGAGGAAGGCTTTCTTATCTCTCCTTGATATTCTTTGGAACTCTGAAATTTGCTATTCTATCATACTGATATAATTTAAGTATACTCTCATTAGGGAACATTTAGGATATAACTCATGTACACATTTACGCAAATTTAAGTTGTAAGCCCATATGAAAATTTAATGCATACATTCCATATAATTTCTAGCAAATTTATAAGAATTTACATATTCTTCCAACACGGGTAGAATGAAATTGGAAATCTCTGCTTAATTTACTCATATTTGAATGGATAAATAACATTCTGTAATACTTTTTTCACTGTGAAAACGTGCCAGATGCCCAGTCTCTGTAAGATTCATTACAGCCTTCTCCTGATTTCTGCCTCTGGGCTAAACGTATAATATGAAGATATTTTCCCTCCTCCAACCAAACCAATAATACAGAGTACTGCTCACATCAAGTATGTGTCCTAAAGATAGTTATCAGCCAAAAATTTTCACAGTAATGTTTGCATTGGTCACTCCATATCCTAGCATGGAGACAACTGTATATTAGTATACAATTGGTAAACAGTTAACACACTGTAGGATGTGAAGTGAAATTATTTGAACAGTGCATAGCATGGAGATTTTGGGGGAAATATCACTCAGATTTATCCCTTGGGTTTTCTTGATCCATTTTGAGTTAAGTTTTGTATACGGTGTGAGATAAAAGTCTGGCTTCATTCTTATGCATATGAATTTCCAGCTGTCTATTATCATTTGTTGAAAAGATGATTCTTTCCCATTTTCATAATCCTGACATCTTTCCCTCTACTTGTAAAAGGAAGGATCTGCACTAGAGTGCTGGCTCAGGTGATTCAGAAGCAGCTACATCTCTATAGCTATGGCCAGGTGGTCATATGTCCATATCCATCTAGAGTAATGACTCTGTCACACTGAGCTAGGGGAAGCAGGGAGTGGGCTGTGGCTCAAACATAAGACACTCACTCTGAGATTTAGTAGATTTTCTTTATGCCAAAGCCTTTGACTGTGTGGCTCACAATAAACTGTGGAAAATTCTGAAAAAGATGGGAATACCAGACCACCTGACCTGCCTCTTGAGAAACCTGTATGCAGGTTAGGAAGCAACAGTGAGAACTGGACATGGAACAACAGACTGGTTCCAGATAGGGAAAGGAGTACGTCAAGGCTGTATATTGTCACCCTGCTTATTTAACTTATATGCAGAATACATCATGAGAAATGCTGGGCTGGAAGAAGCACAAGCTGGAATCAAGATTGCAGGGAGAAATATCAATAACCTCAGATATGCAGATGACACCACCCTTATGGCAGAAAGTGAAGAGGAACTAAAGAACCTCTTGATGAAAGTGAAAGAAGAGAGTGAAAAAGTTGGCTTAAAGCTCAACATTCAGAAAACTAAGATCATGGCATCCGGTCCCATCACTTCATGGCAAATAGATGGAGAAACAGTGGAAACAGTGGCTGACTATTTTTCTGGGCTCCAAAATCACTGCAGATGGTGACTGTAGCCATGAAAGTAAAAGACACTTACTCCTTGGAAAGAAAGTTATGACCAACCTAGATGGCATATTAAAAAGCAGAGACATTAGTTTGTCAACAAAGGTCCATCTAGTCAAGGCTATGGTTTTTCCAGTGGTCATGTATGGATGTGAGAGTTGGACTGTGAAGAAAGCTGAGTGCCGAAGAATTGATGCTTTTAAACTGTGGTGTTGGGGAAGACTCTTGAGAGTCCCTTTGACTGCAAGGAGATCCAACCAGTCCATCCTAAAGGAGATTAGTCCTGAGTGTTTATTGGAAAGACTGATGTTGAAGCTGAACTCCAATACTTTGGTCACCTGACGCGAAGAGCTGACTCATTTGAAAAGGCCCTGAGTCTGGGAAAGATTGAGGACAGGAGGAGAAGGGGACGACAAAGGATGAGTCGGTTGGATGGCATTACCGACTCGATGGATGTGAGTTTGAGTGAACTCTGGGAGCTGGTGATGGTCAGGGAGGCCTGGCGTGCTGTGGTTCATGGGGTTACAAAAAGTCGGACACGACTGAGCGACTGAACTGAACTTTAAGAAATGTTTTTCCACTTGTTGTTTGCTTTTAAGACAATTTCCAGGTACTTTGTTTCATTACATTTTTCAACAATTATGATTGTTTCACTGGCAAGAGTGTTCATAGGGTTCCTCACACCACACAACATGATTTGAGAAGTTCTTTGGTCTAAAACATCCATGTTTATATTTTACCATGTTTTCCCTTGCTACATACTTATAAGTATGAGGCTCTTCACCTCAGCCTTCATGACTGTAGTAACAGAGGCTACCAGGAGGGGCAGAGAGGAGGAAGCAGGGCTAGGACATATATTTGTGTGGGAAGAGAATTTTTTGTGGACTAACTTAAATTTAACTTAAAAAATTTGAGTCTTGAAAGTATCATTTACAGCTAAAAAATTGACACGTATATTTTGCATTTATAGGCCCTGTTTCTTATATGTTTTGAAATAGTATGTATTGAATACTAAATATTGAAATGTTCACAGTGGTAAAAGAATCCTCCTGCCAATACAGGAGACATAAGCAACCTGGGTTCCATCCCTGGGTCAGGAAGATCCTCTAGAAAAGGAAATGGAAGCCCACTCCAGTATTCTTGCCTGGAAAATTCCATGGACAGAGGAAAGTCCATGGGGGTCACAAAGAGTCAGATATGACTGAGCATGCATGAGCACAAGTGAGTATTGAAATGTTCACGACCAAAAAAAAATCTGCCGAAAATGTTTCAACATTTTTATTTCACAACTGATAGTCTTTCACTTAACATATAGTTTATCTTTTGTGAAAAGAAACATTTAAGCCTTGTCAAAAGAAAAAAAAGAAAGAATAATAAAGTGCATTAGTGATTCAAAAATTAGCTCTTATGACCCTAGCGAATATATTATAGAAATCATTCAGGCAAGGTATACTATTGCAAGTGTACAAACAAAAGGCAAATTCTTGAATTATTTGGTGAGTTTCTCCTTATGAATATTTACTACAGCAATTCATCAAATATCAAGAATGAAAAGGACATAAGAGAACACCAAAAAAATTAAACCCATGTTTAATTTTCAATTTTGAAAATGAGAAAGCAATAGGGACTTCAAAATTAAAGTGCTGTGCTAGAGCTGGTTTTTACTACCTCGTGGGAGCTGAGTGTTAAATTTTAAGGAATTGTGCAAGCCTCATGTTAAACATAATCCTTGGTAAACTTAAATGATATACACTTACCATTAAATAAATTATACTAAAGAAACTTTAATAAATGTAAAAAACTGAACACGTCTTAATGATTTTGCTGCATTTTACTATTATTTATGCTTGTGAGGTCATTCATACCTTAGCATCTGTATGGTGAAAAGATTATATAATGGGATATCTCTACAATCTCTTTCTGACTCCAAATTCAGAAATATCATGCTGGTAGTGGGAATATGGATTTGGTTGTAGTATTTGCACTATAGAAATGACAAACATTAAAATCAGAGTATGCCTTTTATTTTTAGCGAGCTGATTATTAAAAATTTATCAGCACACTACACACAGAGGTACAGGTAGTATAGATATATAGGGAGAGATAAATACAAATATTAATACAGATATATAAATTCAGTTAACTGAACCAGCAAACTAAATGAATGAACTGAAAGTGTGCTAGCACTTTAAGAATAAAGAAAATATGGTATATATATTCAATGGAATCTTATTCAGCTATCACAAGAAGGAAATCCTGACAGGTATCACAACATGAATGAACATGGATAAAATTGTGTTAAATGAAATAAGCCAGTTGCAGAAGGACATATACTGCATGATTCCATGTCTATGAAATATTTACTTTTCTTTTTTTAATTTGGAACGTTGTATTAGGAATTCCACATAACAAAGACTTGCAGACATTTGCTTTAAATCCCTTGATTTCCTGGCTCCTGTCCTCTGTCAACCTCAGACTCTTCAACCATTCAAGTTATAGTTTTCTTATGAAATATTTAAACTAGTCAAACTTACAGACCCAAAATGTAGAAGAGTTGTTGCTGTGGGTAGGGGAGATAAATGGAGAGATGCTGTTCAAAAGTTACACATTTTCAGTTAAGCAAGATGAATTTCTAGACATCTACTATACAACACTGTGCATATCGTTAACAATACTGGGCTGAATACCTGAATATTATGTTGAGAGAATCTACCCTTTTATGTTATCTGTTCTTACCATCATAAAAGTAACAGCATTAATAAGCAAAGTACAAAAAAGTCTTGTTTTAAATAAATTTAAAAACAATCATAGAGAGCAACCAGGGAGAATATTAGTGACATGCAATAAACAGACCCACATATATGGCTGTTGACACAGGGCTACTTTGAGATTAGTTTAACATTTATTGAGTTACTGAATACCTCCTCTCACTTTCTGTGCTAAATAGAGCAATGAGTAAAAAACAGTCACTACAAGTATGAGGCTCAAATTCAACAAATGGACACAGAATTCTATAAATCACATGACAAGCAACACCCATGAAGGATGAACTAGTATTTACTGACAACCTAGGATGAACTAATATTTACTGACAACCTACTATGTGACTCAGACAATAAAAGAATCTGCCTGCAATGCAGACGACCTAGATCTGATTTCTGTGTCGGGAAGATCCTTTCAGAGAAAAGAAAAATGACCAACAACATCAGGGAGTCCTAAATAAAAACCCTGGCCTTTTCTGTTGGTATCTGTAGGACTTTGCAGAAGAATCTGGATCTGGCTAGCCCTAAGTTCCCTCAGTAATATGAGGGAACTTCAATGAGGTTGTTACACTGAACAAATGAATTAATGCTTATGTATATGAATGGCCTACAAGAGCTACTCTACAAAAAGTTACCTCTTATCCCTTTTCCCTTAAGCTTTTTCTACAAAAGCATTAATATGGAGATGTAGCTTTTCAAATAGACCATGAATTTGACTCTTAGAATAAAGGGAAGACCTAGTAAGGTAAGAGGAAGTAAGCAGTTGCAATAATTCTCCAAGGCCAAAAGCCTCAAAATGAAAGATTTAAGAAAGATACAGTTGGTGGTAGACAGGTAAAGAACAGGAAGAGGTGAAGGTGAGAAAGTTTAGATAAACAACTGAATCATATTTTCATAGTCATTTTGACAGACTGGATTAACTGACAGGGTCATTTTTCACATACAGTTGATATTCTCCACTTAACTTTTCCTCCATGCCATTTTTACACTTATAAATACATTTTAAAGGTCTCAAACTTCTCTTTCTGGATGTTGGCTTTCTCCAGTTTCCCCTAAACTTTGATATTTCCAGTAGCTGTTTAACTGTAATAGCGGTTACACTGAAGTAGAATTTTGCAAATCCTACAGTATGAGAGTCTTCTTGTACTCATACTCAATTCCAAAGCTGCTCCAATTGCAGACAGTTAAACAGAGACAGTGAATACTAATCAAAAGAGGAAGAATGCCTTGGTTGTGGTCATGTCTTAACAAGAAACTTCTTTGCCAGAAGAGATATCTGTTTTGCATGCTACCTAGATATTTCTAGTGGAAACAGCCATTTCATAATGACTGTACATTACAGATGAATAGAAGCTTTGCAATCTGCTTTTCCTAGTACATAAACTATATCTGAAATCATACAATATTTTATACTTATTGTAAAGCACATGCAAATTGGCACAGAGGAGCTTTGATCAAAGACAGCATCCATACCTAGAATACTTTTGCTAGTCTGAAACCATCTTTTGCAAAAGTTGGAGTTCTTTGTTTTTAATGAAGTACATATAATTTGAGTAAAGGCATGAAATTATCAAACATCTATGCCAAAATGACCCAGTAAAAAGTTCTGATTTATCTGTGTCTAAAACCTTCCTGGTTTGCTAATCAGAGAAATCCAAAACAGGCAAAATGTGAACACAGAATATTTAAAACTGCCTGACATGTCCGAGGTCAGGGAGGATCTGGCAGTAATTCCTGTCTATTACTTACAGTGCAAACCTGTAAAATCTAATCAATGGAGGTTGAATATAATAACTGCATTGCAGACACCATGTACAAAAATCAAAGATTTCTAAGATGTAGGACTGGTTGTATTACCGTTATAGTTTCAAAGACAATGTCTTTCTTGCAGCAAAGAGACCAACAAACAAGGTGCAATAAAATAGTGTCTCTATGCTCCTTCTGCTTAGGGAATCCATGTGAAAGCCAAGGCAGAATTTGCTACAAGTAGAAAAGCAGCAAGGTAAAACAACTGTTTTCATCACAAACCCAGTATCACTCAAGTCCAGGCACATCTGGTTTAGAGAAAAGCATGAGGTTTCCCTACCAGTAGCATTACCTGTGGAAACCAGGTGGCAGCTTACTTTCCAGCTAAGGCCTTATGGACGGTACTCATTTACTGTTTCATCTCAGTTTTGGAGGAACCTACTGGAATTAATACATGTGGACCCTGCCAATTTTCATCAGGTAGGATTAGGTGCTCCTCTAAATAGCTTTTTATGGGTATATCTCTTGGCATAATTTTTGTTCTAAGGAAGATTGGGTTTCCCAGGTGATGCTAGTGGTAAAAGAATCTGCTTGCCAAAGCAGGAGACATAAGAGAGGTGAGTTTGATCCCTGGGTCAGGAAGATCCCCTGGAGGAGGGCATGACAACCCACTCCAGTATTCTTGCCTGGAGAATCCCATGGACACAGGAGTCTGGTGGGCTACAGTACACGGGGTCGCAGAGTCAGACACGACTGAAGTGACTTAGCGCACACTTAGACGGAGAAGGTGATGGCACCCCACTCCAGTACTTTTGCCTGGAGAATCCCATGGACGGAGGAGCCTGGTAGGCTGAAGTCCATGGGGTCACTAAGAGTCAGACACAACTGAGCGACTTCACTTTCACTTTTCACTTTCCTGCATTGGAGAAGGAAATGGCAACCCACTCCAGTGTTCTTGCCTGGAGAATCCCAGGGACAGCGGAGCCTGGTGGGCTGCCGTCTATGGGGTCACACAGACTTGGACATGACTGAAGTGACTTAGTAGCAGCAGCAGCAGCAGCAGCAGCACAAGGAAGATATACTAAGCATAAAGACACAATGATTTTGTGAAATCTTTTTTTCTTTTTAATTATAAGCACAGCACCTACATTATACCACTTAGATTTTACAAAATTTAGCATTAAGGTTTTCTTATTACAAGAAAATTTTCATAACTTAATACTAAATCATAATCATAATCTCACCACAAAGATTGTATTAATATTTTAGAAAATTTTATTTTAATACTAATTCCTCTATGTAGATTTAAAACATTAAATATACTGGCTATAGTGCTTATATTTTCAGATTGGTATTATACGCTCCCATAGTTATTCAAATTTCCCGAAAACATTTTAATAATTGCATAATGTTATACTGCAGTGATATATCAAAATTTGTTTAACTGATCCCTTGTGTGCCAACAACTGAGTTGCTGATTGCTTCTTTTTTCCTATCAAAATTAACACAGCAAAGAACAACCTTGTCCACATTATTTAATCATGTCCTTAGGAAAGAGCCTCAGAAGACAAACTGCTGGGTCAAAGGATTAAATATGCTCTTTATGCATATTGCCAAACTGCTTTCAAAAACCATTAGACTGATTTATAATCCCACCAACAAGAAAGGGCATGTCCACCTCACCGACTCCTATGCTTTATTGACCATTTCCAATTTGATAGGCAAGAAAAAAAATCTACTTGCTTTAGTTCTTCTATTAATTGTTTGAACATATGTTCATATTCATTAGGCACATATATAATTTTTGGTGAGCTATTTGTTCTCTTGACTTTAAAAAATTTTTATATATAATGATTGTATTGTACATTTTTACATTAAATTGTATGGTAAATAAGCCAAAAATAAATGAAAGACAACAGTGAATTTCAATTAAGGATTGAGGCTTCAACAACTTGCAAGATCAACATGATAAAATAAGGCCAACTTTCAAATAGGACACACAGCTTAGCACCATCGTCTGGGGAATCTGAATATGGGACAAGAAGATTTACCAATGGCTCATGAAGATAACTAATATGCTTTGGTAGTATCTGGATATTTATCATTTTAAATTGATTTGTTGTCCTTTGTTCTCTTTCTTTTCAATTTATTTTAAAAACCGTGTTATCTTTTTCCATTAAATCAGTGCATTATTCTCTAATTGTTATAAATACTAGTAAATGGCTTTTGAGTTTATGCATAGATTTAAGAATAACATAATTTAAAAATGATGACTACTATAAAATACTACTACAAAATAGTAGATGTTAGATCTGTTCATAAAGGGTACCTGGCATAGACAACGAAATCATCTCTCCAACAGTTAGAAATCTATACCTCAGCAGAAAAAATAATCTAAGATCAGAAGTTCATTTGCATTCTTATCTAATTCACTGCAAGTATATATTCAAGAGTTTTCTCTTTTCCTTTAATCCTATGTAATGAGAAGAGTCTCAGTCTCCTCGGTGACATTACGGAGCATTAGTTTCTCTCCCAAGGTGAACAGGATTAAATCTTAAACAGAATACACCTACTCAACGTCTCTGGGGGATAAGTGTATCCTGCTTGTACGCTTGTGTACAGAGGCAAATTGCAGAAGTCTGTGCTCAGACATCGCTTTTGCAGACTTGAAAAATATGAAAGGGAATTTAGCGAGGAAAAGAGACAAAGAGGAGCTCTTTCTGGTCTACAATACAAACCCATTTTCTAAGAACTAGGCCCTAGGGATCATCATCAACTAGCCTTAGCCACACACAATAGATAGGTATTTCTGACTGGCACATTTTAGATATGAGGCATGACACGAAACTGGGATGAGAGAGCTTAAAAAGGGCCATAGAGACAAGAATCCAGCTTGAGCTTTCTATACATGCAGGAATCTCCTTTACCACAGTTGTGACGACTGTTTATTTAGCTCCTGCTTCAACTCTTTCGATTTCCCTGGTGACTCAGACAGTACAAAGTCTGCCTGCAAGGAGGGAGATCTGGGTTCAATCCCTGGGTTGGGAAGATCCCCTGGAGAAGGAAATGGCAACCCACTCCAGTACTCTTGCCTGGAAAATCCCATGGATGGAGGAGCCTGGTAGGCTACAGTCCATGGGGTCGCAAAGAGTCAGGCATGATTAAGTGACTTCACTTTCATCTCTTAACTTGATAAGAAACTCTGGCTTTCTACTGTATATGCTCTGTTTTTTTAAAGACAATTTTGAAATGCATTTACTTAGTGAAGTATGAGGGTCCAAAAATAAAGACGACGTGTTTCAAGACTTTGCAGAGTTTCTAGTTTATAAAAGGGGACAGAAATACAAGTGCATATTTAATATGCAACATGGATTTGAAGTTTCAGTTAAAATGAGGAGTAAATAATTGGGCCTAGTATTGGCACCAAGTTTTATGGAAGCAGTGACTTTTGAGAATTAAGTGGGGGCTGACCATACAAAGAATGCTAGAAGCAGGGTTGTAGCAGGTGTGGGGGGGCACAGAGGTGGGGTGGCAAATGATGCAGATACTTGAAGACTCCAGGCATGTCCAAATGGCAGGCGACAGATTCCTTGTGTCTGGATCAAAGGAACATGGGTCCAGTGTTTGAAAATGAGGCTAGAGAACTAAGAAGGCACACACAATGAAAAGTCTTTATTAGCTTTAAGCCATGGGGACCCAGGTTCTGTCTCTGTGTCACTGAGGGCAGATGCAGTAGAGAGGAGATATGAAGAGCTCAGACTATGATGCCAGACTGTCTAAAGCGAAATGTGCCACAGGCTACCTGGTGACTTCAGACAAGGTGCTTAGCCCTTCGATGCCCATTTTACTTAACTGAATAATGGGGACACTAATAGTATATAGCTCACTGAATCATTATGGAAACCACCTGAAAAACAATCTTGGTAAAGTGCTTTAAAAGTATATTAAATGGCACCATCCATTAAACAAATGCCAAGTGTTGACTGGAGCAGAGATTCTACATGATGAGCCCACAAATCCAGCAGTGGTAACAAAAAGAGAGGAAGCCAAAAAACATGCTCATTCCAACTGGAGACGTATTATAGATTAGAAAGTCCTTTATTATGGCAAAACTCAAACTGCTCCCCTTCATGCAAAGAATTCAATTTCTTCTTGCTGATCCTGCTGCTGCTAAGTCACTGCAGTCGTGTCCGACTCTGTGCGATCCCATAGACAGCAGCCCACCAGGCTCCCCCGTCCCTGGGATTCTCCAGGCAAGAACACTGGAATGGGTTGCCATTTCCTTCTCCAATGCATGAAAGTGTAAGTGAAGTGGCTCAGTCGTGTCCGACTCTTAGATACCCCATGGACTGCAGCCCACTAGGCTCCTCCGTCCATGGGATTTTCCAGGCAAGAGTATTGGAGTGGGGTGCCATTGCCTTCTCTGGCTGATCCTAGTTATAACTTTCACCTAACAGACACATGTGTGCTCAGCTGCTGCATCCGTGTCCGACTCTTTGCAATCCTGTGGACTGTAGCCCACCAAGTTCCTCTGTCCATGGGATTTTCCAGGCAAGAGTACTGGAGTGGGTTGCTGTGCCTTCCTCCAGGGGATCTTTCTGACCCAGGGATTGAACCTACATCTCTTATGTCTTCTGCATTGGCAGGCAAGATCTTTACCACTTTGGAAGCCCAGACATATACATAATAAAAATTCCAATGTTGTAGGTCTTGTAGATAATACCTATTTTTAACTTTGAAAATAATATTAAAAGATAAACGATTTTGACATTGAGATCATGGGTAATCTTCAGGAAAAGAACAAGATCAGAAATGCTATTGAAAGTAATTATGGTTCAAATAGACATCAGGCAGTCCAGAGAGCAGAGCCTCTATCGTCAGGGCAGAAAGCAGAGTCACAAGCCCAAATTCAGGAAAGACAAGCACAAAAACCTTTTACAGTTTAAGAATTCCATTTACTTCAACAGTTCTTTCTCCAACATTCTTTCCTACCTCTGTAATATTCTAAAAAGACACCAAAAATTTTAAATACAACTACCACATGATCAAGCAATCCCACTCCCGGGCAAATATCTGGTCAGAACTATCATCTGAAAAGATGCATGCACCCGTGTTTTCATGGCAGCACTATTTACAATAGCCAAGACGTGGAAGCAACCTAAATGTCAATTGACAGAGGAATGGATAAAGAGGTGGTATGTATATACATTGCAATACTATTAGCCAAAATAATAATAATGGCATTTGCAGCAATATGAAGGGACCTAGTAATTATCATACTGAGTGAAGCAGAGAAAGACAAATACCATATGATAGCACCTATATGTAGAATCTAAACAAATGACACAAGTGAACTTATTTACAAGACAGCAGCAGATGTAAATATATGCAAATACATTTATGGTAACCAAAACGGAAATGTGGGGGGAGGGATAAATCAGGAGCTTGGGATTAACATATACACACAACTATATATATATATATATAAGAAGGAAATGGCAACCCACTCCAGTACTCTTGCCTGGAAAATCCCATGGACAGAGGAGCCTGGTAGGCTATAGTCCATGGGGTCGCAGAGAGTCAGACATGACTGAGCGACTTCACTTTCACTTTTCACTTTCATATATATATATATATATATATATATAAATAAAAGATAACTAACAAGAACCTACTGTACAGCACAGGGAACTCTATTCAATATTCTGTGATAACCTGAAAGAGAAAAAAAATCTGAAAAAGAATGAATATATATATACGTGTAACTGAACACTTTGCTATACACCTGAAACATACACAACATTGTAAAGCAACTCTAGTGAAATTTAAAGAAGAAAATTAGAGGTACAAACAAAACCCAAGTCTAAATGCTATTTCATCCAGAATAGTTTGGCTACAATCTTACTAGAAAACACCTGAATAAAGTGTATGTCTACACAGGTCTCTGATACCTCCACTAACCAACAGTTGACGTGTGCTGTCATTTACTGTGAATACACCATAAGGAGCAGAGACTTACAATGTTCAGTGAGCCACTGTTTCTCAAAGTCCCTCTATACCAGACATTGTTCTAAAGTCTAAGGCTTCCATAGTCTCAGTAGCACAATGCTTGCCTACACTGCCTTCCTCCATGTCCCTTCACTGCTCCCCAAACTCCTACCAATGTCCCTGCCCAACCATGACATTTTCCAAGTGATAGTCACATTCCAAGGACACAAACATGTACATCGTCTGATGGAAATGTCCTGAGATTTGAAATGAAATAATTCTTTCTGGAGTAAATTATGAACAAATGAAATAAAACTAGATTAAAAAAAAACTGGAATTAAACTCCAGTTTTTATAGTTTGAGGCAACCAGAGTCCTTGTTTATAGAATCCTTTTAAAATATTTCTACAAGTTGCTCCTCAAAGGAAAAGGCCAGTATTTCTTGGAGGAAAATTAACAACGATCTGTGTACAGATGTAGATATTCAAGGCTCTTACCAACTGTGCATCTTCAAAGGTTCCCATTTGGAAAGGCTTTTCCCGCTATTTTTTTTCATTATGTCTTTCTATAAATGGTGGATATACTTACAGAAACAAGCTGTAACTATTCCATTAAGAGCTCTGTCATTCCTTAGTATTGGGGGAAGGTTCATGATATGTGAATTTGAGAAATTCTAATATTTTACTAGATGCTACAAGACTATTACTTACGTGTAGCTTAGCCTCACAGTGGCGATATCCATGTGGTGTGCTATTTGTGAGTAGGACGTCAGCCAGCTTAGACTAATATTAGCTTAAAAGAACTGAGATGTCTCTGATATAAACAAACACTTGGAACCACACAGTCAGTAAACATTTTATAGACAAGAAGAGAAATCTAATGACATTCATTTGGCCTTTGGAAAAGACGCATTTGGGGCATTTTTCATTTTATAGAGGAGAACTGAATCCAAACGCTGTACATAAGGGAACACTAAAGCTGTAAAAGTACATAAGAGAGCCAAGTCAGACTTTTTAATATTTATATGTTCTTTTAGGGAAATTGTTCTGGTTCCTGCTGATGATTAATAATACCTGCTGTATTTGCATAATTCATGACTTTAAATAATTAACAGGATTATAATTATATTCATAATTCTTTATCAATTGAAGTTAATAACTTTGGTCTGCTGTAATGTGCTATGTTACTGAACTAAAATCTGTACTTCAAAACAATGATTCTAGTTAATATTAGCAACACATAGTACATATCTAAACCCTTCTTTATACGCTCTAGTCAATTCTGATAAACAAATATATGGTTTAAATCCCTTCATAGTCAATGAGAAGAATGAAAGTATCTTAAAATCTAGAAATCTGTCTGTATTTAAGCATAAATAAATAAACATATCTGTATCTCTTTAGATCTGTCTACATTTATACATGACATTTAGAGATACGGAGATATACTTTTTTTTTTTTTTTTTGCAAAAAGATGATGCATATTTTATTACATGGAAAGCGAGAGGTAGGGAACAGAATATAACTTTTCATTAAAAAATAATAAGGATGTACAAAGTACAATAGTTTATATAAAATCTACCAGTAGGTGGTGAAAAGGCATACTTACCTCAAGACTTGATCAATTTCTTAAAGAGAACTTTTTTTTTAAATTTTTTTATGTATGGAAGGATTACACAATTATAGTAAAAATCCAAATAATATAGAACTACTCAGGAATCCTTCAACTTCTACTCTCCCCCCCCCATTTCTACTCTCCTCAACAATAAAGTTTGGAAGTATTTAGTGTGATGTTTTATTTATTCATTCATTAGCTACAATGGCCTTGTCCATGAGTAGAATTCAAAGGAAAATTATGTTTTAAATTTGGGGAAAAATATAATGAAAATTAATATGTATGTTCCTGAGGGAAACAAAGCTAAAAGTAAGGCATCTTTTCTTAGTTAAAAGATGTATGAGGTAAAAATAACAGTGAGGAAAAGCTTCTACTCAGTCTTCTTTCAAATAGCTTATATTAGAAAACATCTTGGATTTTTCTTGAAAACATCAATACGATTAAGAAGATATTGTCAATAGAGAAATAATTTACTCCATATAAACTGTATTTAAAAATGTCTGGATGCTACTTTAGTTGCTTAATGATTTTGTAATTTTTTACTGAAGTGACTTCATAAGCACAAAAGACTAAATATTATTACAAAAGACTAAATATTTTATTTATAGCAATGTACTATATTTAAAAAACATGAGCTGCCATAACCAAAATAGTCCATAGACTGTAGATAATCTGAGTCAAACTTACCCTTTTATCAAGAGATTCTGCCTAGAAAATTACCAATCATTATTATTTTCTGAAAGAACACATAAGGTCTATAATAACATTGTTGCTATGCTAAGTCACTTCAGTCGTGTCCGACTCTGTGCGACCCCATAGACGGCAGCCCACCAGGCTCCCCCGTCCCTGGGATTCTCCAGGCAAGAACACTGGAGTGGGTTGCCATTTCTTTCTCCAATGCATGAAAGTGAAAAGAGAAAGTTAAGTCGCTCAGTTGTGTCCGACTCCTAGAGACCCCATGGACTGCAGCCCACCAGGCTCCTCCATTGATTAAATAAATATTTTCCTTCTTCCCAGAGAAGCTCACTTCTTTAAAATTGGATTACAACACAGAGAATATCACTGAAATTATTCATTTTAATTAAGCCATTTCCTGATTTTTTTGTTAACAGAAACAGTGAATTAAGAAATTACCCATGTAAGTTTTACATCCTAAATATGCTCTAATTCTGTAAAAATGGATTATTCCTTCATCCTCTGCCTACAAATTGGTAAACCACATAAAGTCAAATCTAAAATAAAGATTACAAGAGTAGGCTTATTATTTTAATGTAGGTAGCATTTTAATTCAACCATCTCAAAATGTTCTAAAGGCACTCTAATACATTTATCACTGTAATAGTGACAGTATCTCACACGGGGTTTGGCGAGAATGTAACAAAAGGGGTTTCTATGCTGTTCCACGTGTTAGAAAAAAAGAAAGTGTAAAGAATTTTGAAGAGTGGCAGACAGATGAATGGAAGAAGCCCTGTTAGTCAAAATCCTGCAGGGGTCACATACGCTTCATTTCTACATCAATACAAATCTTTATAATTTTATAAATGTATGTGCTAATTTGCTTCAGTTGTGTCTGACTGTGTGCGTCCCTATGGACTATAGCTTGCCAAGGTCTTCTGTCCATGGGATTCTCCAGGCAAGAATACTGGAGTGGGTTGTCATGCCTGCCTCCAGGGGATCGTCCCGACCCAGAGATCGAACCCGCGTCTCTTATGGCTCCTGCATTGGCAGGTGGGCTCTTTAGCACTAGCGCCACCTAGGAACATATATACACAGAATCATACGTACATACACACACACACATACACAAGGAGGGAGGGAGAGGTTGATTCCTTCCTCTTCCCCTCACAGACATTCCTGGGAGGTTTGCAGTCATGGTAATAAAAGAGGGTCATATAAACTGACAGGTTGGTAAATTGGAAAAAGCTTTGGAAATAATACACATTAACTGTATAAAAATTATACTGAAATAGCAAAACAGAATGACTGCATGTTTGACTGTTAAACTGAATATTCTACTGAAATGACATGTGAGTATTTGGGACACGATTTTTAATCTGTGTGTGGGTGTGTGTGTGGGTGTGTGTGTTCACAATTTTGTGAACTGCACAAAGAATTTGCTCAAATCATCTTGGGGGAAGATATAGATGGTTCAGCAATTTGTCAATGTTATTAGTTACTGGATACCCACTTCTATGCATAGGAATCTGTTTTAGACATGGACAAATAAAAGACAAAGATCAAAAAAGATAAATACAAAAAAAGACACTTACAATGTGCCAAATGGTGCAGGGAGTTGGAGGTCAGAAGTTTTATCATTCTTGTGGCTAGCATAATAGACACAGAAAGAAGATAATAGGGATGAGATATAAAACAGATGGCTAAGAAAAATAATCAACAGGAAAAGCAAAGAAAATCAGTACAGAGAAAAAGAATATTTAGGATGAGAAATATAAGATGAGAAGATGAGATGAAAAAGAATAAGTTTTTTCCAGTAAAACGTTTATTCTTCACAGAACCTATGTGACATTTATTTGAGCAACACAGAATTGTGTGACTTCAGCTTCATGATGCTGCCAGTACTGGTAGTATCATTTTTATACATTGCACTAAAAAAAAAAGTATAAATAATGTAAAATTAAAAGATGCTTGCTCCTTGAAAGAAAAACTATGACAAACCTAGACAGTGTATTAAAAAGCAGAGACATCACTTTGTCAACAAAGGTCTGTAAAGTCAAAGTTATGATTTTTCCAGTAGTTCATGTATGGATGTGAGAATTGGACCATAAAGAAGCCTAAGTGCTGAAGGATTGATGCTTTCAAACTGTGATACTGGAAGACTCTTGAGAGTCCCTTGGACTGCAAGGAGATCAAGCAGTCAATCCTAAAGGAAATCAACTCTGAATATTCATTGGAAGGACGGATGCTAAAGCTGAAGCTAGGATACTTGGGCCACCTGATGTGAAGAGCTGACTCACTGGAAAAGACCCCAATGCTGGGAAAAATTGAAGGGAAGAGGAGAAGGGGACAAGAGAGGATAAAATGGTTGGATGGCATCACCAGTTCAATGGACATGAGTTTGAGCAAGCTCCGAGAAATGGTGAAGGACAGGGAAGCCTGGTGTGCTGTGGTCCATGGGGCCACAAAGAGTTGGACAACAAAAGCAATGTATAGTTGGGGGATTCACTAATGCATAACTTCACTCACTTCTTAGAAATCCAAATAGTGCTAAATACTGAACCTGGGAAACTTGGATGTCACTGTGAATTTTCAGTACTGTTGGAAGTTAGACTCTACACTGGGCAAGAGACTTGGGAGGAAGGATGATGACTCTATACTGTCAGTTCTTGTTAGTCACACTATTTATGTTCTAGAAAGTCACTGCAAACACCAAAGTAGCAAATATCAGAGGGGAAAGACAATGTTAGGTTCCCACAAGCTTCTGGTCACAACATTTTTCGGAATCGATCAATACATAGTCTTATTTTACCTGTGTTTCTGTCTATAGACATGTTATTTACTGTAGAGTTGATTCATTAACACTGAATTTGCAGCCAACAGAACTATACCTTATGCCTGAACAAAGCTTATCTCACACAGATTTTTTTTTTTTGTAAGCCACATCACAGGATTCCTGTGCTTAGTAAGACTAGACAGTAGTTCACTAACACACTGGGAGACTATTTTAAACAACAAAACGCACAAAAATGTGACAAAAGCGGCACTGAATAGACCATGAAAGTGAAAGTGAAGTCACTCAGTCATGTCCGACTCTTTGCGACCCCGTGGACTGTAGCCCACCAGTCTCCTCCATCCATGGGATTCTCCAGGCAAGAGTACTGGAGTGGGTTGCCATTTCCTTCTCCAGGGGATCTTCCCGACCCAGGGATCGAACCCAAGTCTCCTGCATTGCAGGCAGACGCTTTAACCTCTGAGCCACCAGGGAAGTAGAATAGACCATGAAAAGGATACATTTACAGTCTGATTGCTGACACAAGGAGGCAGTGTCCCCTTGTTTGACCTCAGCTGGGAGTCTTTAAGTCGGTGACTAAAAGGTTTTGCTACCCTGTGCATATCTGCAAATGAAGGTGAAACTTCCATGTACAGATATTAGATGTACAGATATATTTCAACAAGTTGGAAAATTTACAAATATGGTACTTGTGAATAACAGAATTGTCTACAGAAGTTTTCAGTGTACTGTTTGAATGAATCCATTTTGTAAAACGCTTTACTGTTTTTAGTTGTATGCTTATTGCTTTTTCATCCCTTGTAGTTATGGTTTTTGTGCAGAAAACTAAATTATAGATTTATATATATTGTTGACTTTCCCTAATTACCCTTTTGAATGATATGAGCAGAGATTGACTGCTGGGCCAAATTGTAACCTGATTCTGTAATATCCAGTCTTTGTCAAGCACTATGGTTAAGAAACACTGTTAGTTAAGGTGTACAGCAATTTTCAGCAAAAGATTTAAGAACTACTCAATCTACCAAATAACTAGGGTAAGAAAAAAAGTGCAAGATAATTTCAAGAGGCTTCTTGTTACCAACTGAAGAACTATGTTATTAATTCAGTCACATAGAGAACTACTTAAAACTTCAGTGTCTTCTTGTTAAGCAAAGTAGATATAAGAAAAATACCAAGAAATGTAATAAATGCAGCGAGTGCAAAGCTGAATTTCTAAAACACAGAGCTTGCAAATGGACTGTAGGTGCAATTTATTTTGAAATAGGTATGAAACCCAAATTTTAATAGCAACTGTCACTTTATATGCCAAAACATGCTCATCAATGAAATGAAAAACCTAGATATCCATCTCCCTTGATGTTTACCATGAATTTCATAATGCTAAGTCAAATGTATTCTACTCAGAAATTGGTGAGCTGTCACTGGAAGAAGATAAATCTGAGTGTGGTGTGTTATACCTACGTGTGCAATTAAGTGTGTACTCTTGTGTGCTTGAGTATGTGTGTGTGTGTTGCCTTGAATGTAAAATGTGTAAATAAGATGGGCATTTTAAAAGTTTGTTTTAAACTACCCAAAAGACTACATATATATATATATATATATATAAACACACATGTCAAATATACATACATGAGATATTTTCATAAATATATATACACAATACTTATATTCTACTGTATTATTATTATATTTTTTACATAACAAGTTATTAGGAACTTACTGACTTCTCTATAGTTTCAAAGGTCAAAAACCTGACACTGGGCTAAAACCAAGGTGTCACCAGGGTTGTGTTCATTCTGGAGGCTCTGGAAGATAATCTATTGACATTTCCTCGCCCTTTCCAGCATCTAAAGGCTGCTTGCATTCTTCTTCTTTTTTTTTTAATGAAAGAAATTCAATTTATTTAATGTGGTCTTTTTTTTAAATTAATTTTTATTGGAATATAGTTTTTTTACAATGCTGTGCTAGTTTCTGCTGTACAGGAAAGTAAATCTGCTGTACATATACATATGTGTGGGTGTGTGTGCTCTGTCATGTCTAACTCTTTGTGACCCCATGGACTATATCCTGTCAGGCCCCTGTGGCCATAGAATTTCCCAGGAAAGAATACTGGAGTTGCTTGCTGTTTTCTACTACAGGGGATCTTCCTGACCCAGGGATCGAACCAGCATCTCTTTCACCACCTGTACTGGCAGATGGACTCTTTATCACTGTGCTACCTGGGATGCCCCTGGATACAAACATCCCCTCTTTTTAGGATTTCCTTGCCCTTTAGTTCACCACAGAGCACTGAATAAAGCCCCCTGTGCTATACAGTAGGTTCTCATTAGTTATCTATCTTATACGCAGTAGTGTATATATGTCAATCCCAATCTCTCAAGTCATCCCACACCTCATTTTCCCCCTTGGCATCTGCATTCTTTTGGCTTATTGTCTTCTTCCTCAATCTTCAAAGCCAGCAGCATAGCCTCTCTCAATCTAGATCTGGTCACTCTGTATCACTGCTCTTCATTGTCACATTTCCTCTAATTCTTTTAAGAAATCTTTCTTATTTTATTAGGCCAATCCAGATAATCCAGGATAATCTCTACATTTCAAAGTCCTTAATAATCCAGGTACTGCATTTTGGGCTCCTGTTGAATATGATGGCTACTCCATTTCTTCTAAGGGATTCTTGTCCACAGTAGAAGATATAACGGTCATCTGAGTTAAATTCACCCATGCCAGTCCATTTTAGTTCGCTGATTCCTAGAATGTCGATGTTCACTCTTGCCATCTCCTGTTTGACCACTTCCAATTTGCCTTGATTCATGGACCTAACATTCCAGGTTCCTATGCAATATTGCTTTTTACAGCATCAGACATTACTTCCATCATCAGTCACATCCACAACTGGGTGTTGTTTTTGCTTTGGTTCTGTCTCTTCATTCTTTCTGGAGTTATTTCTCCACTTATCTACAGTAGCATATTTGGCACCTACCAACCTGGGGAGTTCATCTTTCAGTGTCCTATCTTTTTGCCTTTTCATACTGTTCATGGGGTTCTCAAGGCAAGAATACTTAAGTGGTTTGCCATTCCCTCCTCCAGTGGATGATGTTTTGTCAGAACTCTCCATCATGACCCATTCATCTTGGGTGCTCCTACACAGCATGGCTCATAGCTTCATTGACTTAGACAAGGCTGTGATCCATGTAATTAGATTGGTTAGTTTTTTATGATTATGGTTTTCATTCTGTCTGTCCACTGATTGAGGAGGATAAGAGGGTTATGGAAGCTTCCTGGTAGGAGAGACTGACTGAGGGGGAAACTGGGCCTCCTGATGGGTGGGGCCATTCTCAGTAAATCTTTAATCCAATTTTCTGTTGATGGGCGGGGCTGTGTTCCCTCTCTGTTGTTTGACCAGAGGCCAAACTATGGTGGAGGTAATGAAGATAATGGCAACCTCCTTCAAAAGGTCCCATGCAGGCACTGGTGCACTTAGTGCCCCCAACCCTGTAGTTAAGCCACCACTGACATATGCTTCCACCAGACACTCCTGGAACTCATAGGCAAGTCTGGGTCAGTCTCTTGTGAGGTCACTGCTCCCTTCTCCTGGGTCCTGGTGTACACAAGGTTTTGTTTGCACCCTCCAAGAGTCTGTTTCCCCAGTCCTGTGTAAGTTCTGACAGCTCTGTGGTGGGGTTAATGGAAACCTCCATAAGCCCCCAAGAGGGCTTATTTCATTCCCAGGTCTACTGCACCCAGAGCCCCCGCCTCTGCAGTAATCCACTGCTGACCACAGGAGACACTCAAACACAGTTCTGGCTCAGTCTCTGTGTGATCGCTGGGTCCTGGTGCACACAAGGTTTGTTTGAGCAAAAAGAGTCTGAAACGCACTATTTGGATGCAATCTCCAAAATGATACAATGATCTCTGTTCATTTCCAAGGCAAACCATTCAGTATCACAGTAATCCAAGTCTATGTCTCAACCAGTAATGCTAAGAAGCTGAAGTTGGACGGTTCTATGAAGACCTACAAGATCTTCTAGAACTAACACCCAAAAAAGATGTCCTTTTCATTATAGGGGACCAGAATTCAAAAGTAGGAAGTCAAGAGATACTTGAAGTAACAGGAAAATTTGCCTTTGGAGTACAAAATGAAGTAGGGCAAAGTCTCATAGAGTTGTGCCAAGAGAACACACTGGTCATAGCAAACACCCTCTTCCAACAACACAAGAGAAGACTCTACACATGGACACCACCAGATGGTCAATACCGAAATCAGACTGATTATATTCTTTGCAGCCAAAGATGGAGAAACTCTATACATTCAGCAAAAACAAGATCAGGAGCTGACTGTGGCTCAGATCATGAACTCCTTATTGTCAAATTTAGGATTTAATTGAATAAAGTAGAGAAAAACCACTAGACCATTCAGTTAAGTTCAGTCACTCAGTTGTGTCCGACTCTTTGCGACTGCATGAACCACAGCGCACCAGGCCGCCCTGTCCATCACAAACTCCCAGAGTCTACCCAAATCCATGTCCATTGAGTCAGAGATGCCATGCACCCATCTTATGCTCTGTCGTCCCCTTTTCCTCCTGCCCTCAATCTTTCCCAGAATCAGGGTCTTTTCAAATGAGTCAGCTCTTCGCATCAGGTGGCTAAAGTATTGGAGTTTCAGCTTCAACATCAGTCCTTCCAAGAACACCCAGGACTGATCTCCTTTAGGATGGAGTGGTTGGATCTTCTTGCAGTCCAAGGGACTCACAAGAGTCTTCTCCAATACCACAATTCAAAAGCATCAATTATTCTATGCTCAGCTTTCTTTAAAGACCAACTCTCACATCCATACATGACTACTGGAAAAACCATAGCCTTGACTAGATGCACCTTTGCTGGCAAAGTAATGTCTCTGCTTTTGAATATGCTATCTAGGTTGGTCATAACTTTCTTTCCAAGGAGTAGGCATATTTTAATTTCATGGTTGCAATCACCATCTGCAGTGATTCTGGAGTCCAAAAAAATAAAAGTCTGACACCATTTCCATTGTTTCCCCATCTATTTGCCATGAAGAGATGGGACCGGATGCCATGATCTTCGTTTTCTGAATGTTGAGCTTTAAGCTAACTTTTTCACTCCCCTCATTCACTTTCATCAAGAGGCTCTTTAGTTCTTCTCCACTTTCTGCCATAAGAGTGATGTCATCTGCATATCTGAGGTTATTGATATTTCTCCCGGCAAACTTGATTCCACATTGTGCTTCCTCCAGCCCAGTGTTTCTCATGATGTACTCTGCACAGAAGTTAAATAAGCAGGGTAACAATATATAGCCTTGACATACTCCTTTTCCTGTTTGGAACCAGTCTGTTTTTCCATGTCCAGTTCTAACTGTTGTTTCCTGACCTGCATACAGGTTCTCAAGAGGCAGGTCTGGTGGTCTGATATGCCTATCTCTTTCAGAATTTTCCACAGTTTATTGTGATCCACACAGTCAAAGGCATGGCATAGTCTCTAAAGCAGAAATAGATGTTTTTCTGGAACTCTCTTGCTTTTTCCATGATCCAGCAGATGTTGGCAATTTGATCTCTGGTCCCTCTGCCTTTTCTAAATCTAGCTTGAAAATCTGAAAGTTCACGGTTCACGTATTGCTGAAGCCTGACTTGGAGAAATCTTAAGCATCACTTTACTAGCATGTGAGATGAATGCAATTGTGCAGTAGTTTGAGAATTCTTTGGCATTGCTTTCTTCGGGATTGGAATGAAAACTGACCTTTTCCAGTCCTGTGGGCACTGCAGAGTTTTCCAAATTTGCTGGTCTGATCTAAATGAAATCCCTTATGATTATACAGTGGAAGTCACAAATAGATTCAAGGGAATAGATCTGATAGACAGAGTGCCTGAAAAACTATGAACAAAGGTTCGTGACATTGTACAGGAGGCAGTGATCAAGACTATCCCCAAGAAAAAAGAAATGTAAAAAGGCAAAATGTTTGTCAAAGAGGACTTACAAATGGCTGAAAAAAAAAGAAGCAAAAGGCAAAGGAGAAAAGGAAAGATATACCCATTTGAATGCAGAGTTCCAAAGAATATCAAGGAGAGATAAGAAAGCCTTCCTCAGCAATCAATGCAAAGAAATAGAGGAAAACAACAGAATGGGAAAGACGAGAGTTGTCTTCAAGAAAATTAGAGATACCAAGGGAACATTTCATGCAAAGATGGGCTCGATAAAGGACAGAAATAGTATGGACCTAACAGAAGCAGAAGATATTGAGAAAAGATGGCAAGAATACACTGAAGAACTATACAAAAAAGATCTTCATGACTAATATATCCACGATGGTGTGATCACTCACCTAGAGCCAGACATCCTGGAATGTGAAGTCAAGTGGGCCTTAGGAAGCATCATTATGAACAAAGCTAGTGGAGGTGATGGAATTCCAGTTGAGCTATTTCAAATCCTGAAAGATGATGCTGTGAAAGTGCTGCACTCATTATGCCAGCAAATTTGGAAAATTTAAAGGTGGCTACAGGACTGGAAAAGGTCAGTTTTCATTCCAATCCAAAAGAAAGGCAATGCCAAAAAATGCTCAAACTACCACACAATTGCACTCATCTCACACGCTAGTAAAGTGATGCTTAAAATTCCCCAAGCCAGGCTTCAGCAATACGTGAACCGTGAACTTCCAGATATTCAAGCTGGTTTCAGAAAAGGCAGAGGAACAAGAGACCAAATTGCCAACATCTGTTGGGTCATCAAAAAAGCAAGAGAGTTCCAGAAAAACATCTATTTCTGCTTTAGAGACTATGTGGATCACAATAAACTGTGGAAAATTCTGAAAAAGATGGGAATACCAGACCACCTGACCTGCCTCTTGAGAAACCTGTATTCAGGTCAGGAAGCAACAGTTAGAACTGGACATGGAACAATAGACTGGTTCCAAATAGGAAAAAGAGTATGTCAAGGCTGTATATTGTCACCCTGCTTATTTAACTTCTATGCAGAGTACATCATGACAAACGCTGGGCTGGAAGAAGCTCAAGCTGGAATCAAGATTGCTGGGAGAAATATCAATAACCTCAGATATGCAGATGACACCACCCTTATGGCAGAAAATGAAGAGGAACTAAAAAGCCTCTTGATGAAAGTGAAAGAAGAGTAAAAAGATCAGCCCTGGGATTTCTTTGGAAGGAATGATGCTGAAGCTGAAACTCCAGTACTTTGGCCACCTCATGTGAAGAGTTGACTCATTGGAAAAGACCCTGATGCTGGGAGGGATTGGGGGCAGGAGGAGAAGGGGACGACAGAGGATGAGATGGCTGGATGGCATCACTGACTCGATGGATGTGAGTCTGAGTGAACTGTGGGAGTTTGTGATGGGCAGGGAGGCCTGGCGTGCTGCGATTCACGGGGTCGCAAAGAGTCGGACACGACTGAGCGACTGATCTGATCCGATCTGAAGCTCAATATTCAGAAAACTAAAATCATGGCATCTGGTCCTATCACTTCATGGGAAATAGTTGGGGAAACAGTGGAAACAGCGTCAGACTTTATTTTTTGGGTCTCCAAAATCACTGCAGATGGTGACTGCAGCCATGAAATTAAAAGATGCTTACTCCTTGGAAGGAAAGTTATGACTGAGCAAGACAGCATATTGAAAAGCAGAGATATTACTTTGCCAACAAAGGTCTGTCTAGAAAGGCTCTGGTTTTTCCAGTGGTCATGTATGGATGTGAGTGTTGGACTGTGAAGGAAGCTGAGCACCGAAGAATTGATGCTTTTGAACTGTGGTGTCAGAGAAGACTCTTGAGAGTCCCTTGGACTGCAAGGAGATCCAACCAGTCCATTCTGAAGGAGATAAGCCCTGGGATTTCTTTGGAAGGAATGATGCTAAAGCTGAAACTCCAGTACTTTGGCCACCTCATGAAGAGCTGACTCATTGGAAAAGACCCTGATGCTGGGAGGGATTGGGGCCAGAAGGAGAAGGGGACGACAGAGGATGAGATGGCTGGATGGCATCACTGACTCGATGGACGTGAGTCTGAGTGAACTCCGGGAGTTGGTGATTGACAGGGAGGCCTGGCGTGCTGTGATTCATGGGGTCACAAAGAGTCAGACACGACTGAGCGACTGAACTGAACTGACTAAATTGGAGGCTAATTACTTTACAATATTGTATTGGTTTTGCCATACATCAACATGAATCTGACATGGGTGTACACGTGTTCTTCATCCTGAACCCCCCTCCCACCTCCCTCCCCATACCATCCCTCTGGGTCATCCCAGTGCACCAGCCCCAAGCATCCTGTATCCTGCATCGAACCTGGACTGGCAATTCGTTTCTTATATGATATTATACATGTTTCAATGCCATTCTCCCAAATCATCCCACCCTCTCCCTCTCCCACAGAGTCCAAAATAGTGTTCTATACATCTGTGTCTCTTTTGCTGTCTTCCATACAGGGTTATTGTTACCATCTTTCTAAATTCCATATATACGCGTTAGTATACTGTATTGGTGTTTTTCATTCTGGCTAACTTCACTCTGTATAATAGGCTCCAGTTTCATCCACCTCATTAGAACTGATTCAAATGTATTCTTTTTAATGGCTGAGTAATACTCCATTGTGTAAATGTACCACTGCTTTCTTATCCATTCATCTGCTGATGGACATCTAGGTTGCTTCCATGTCCTGGCTATTATAAACAGTGCTGCGATGAACATTGGGGTACACATGTCTCTTTCAATTCTGGTTTCCTCAGTGTGTATGCCCAGCAGTGGGATTGCTGGGTCATAAGGCAGTTCTATTTCCAGTTTTTTAAGGAATCCCCACACTGTTCTCCATAGTGGCTGTACTTGTCCATTGAATTTTCCAAGCAAGAATACTGGAGTGCGTTGCCATTTCCTTCTCCAAGAGACATAGTATAATTTATGCTAATAGTGTATTTCCCTGGTGGTTCAGATGGTAAAGAATCTGCCTGCAATGTGGGAGACCTGGGTTTGATCCCTGGGTAAGAAAGATCCCCTGGAGTAGGAAATGGAAACCCACTCCAGTATTCTTGCCTGGAGAATTCCATGGACAGAGGAGCTTGGTGGGCTACAGTCCAAGGGATCACAAAGAGTCAGATATGACTGAATGACTAACACTCACTTCCAACCATGTGATTTAAACTGTGATCCCTGCATAATGCTGCATCCATTTGACTTCTAGAGAGGCTAAAGACTTAGGAACTAAGGTCAGCCATAAGACTGCTCCATATCTGAATTACCAACCCCAACAAATCTTGGAAACCAAGATTTGGGTAAATTCCTGTTGGCGTTACTATGTGTTGGTTGGCACACATCATTGCTAGGAGTGTTAAGTATTGTCCACAAAAACCAGATCAAATCTAAAAGCTATTATTTCTTTTACTTTCTGAAAAGAGAAAGTACTGCATAAGGTTTACTATCATCTACCTGACTCCAGAGGCAAAACTTAATGCTAAAGAAAAATGGCTTATCAGCTTTGTCCTGTAGTTGTGATTTCATGCTTAAAGGTATTATGGTTTGAAACTTACCAGAAGAAATAACAGTAATCAATGGATCAGAATATTTGAAAATAGATGACAAAGAAAGAAGGATGGAAAAGATGGAAACAATAATGATCACTCCTGTCAGTGTCACTGATAAGCCAAAAGAGTCCAGTAAAATATATCCTGTTTGAACTACACCGACTATAGAAAACCAGCAACAAATGGTATATAACTCAAGGATGGTAAGAAAACTCTCTCTCTGTCTCTCACTGTAATAACTATTTTACACAAAAACTGAGCATGATATCAATGGAAACAATAACACACTTCCATTATGTGGTCTCCAAGTGACTATGTTTACTTTTGCACAACTATGAACAATTCAGATGTGTGCAAAGTAGACCACTAAGACACTGTGTGTATGAAATTTTAGGCTTTCTTTGTGAGTCTCAACAGTGATATTCCTTTTTTATTTTTATTCAGTGGGATGGGCTCAAAGATCTAACCAAATAAAATCTCAGTTGCTACAAGAAGCAAACTGGGAGATAGTGAAGGCCAGGGATACCTGGCACGCTGTAGTCTATGGGGTAGAAAAGAGTTGGATAGTACTCAGCAACTGAACAACAAGAACAAAAATCAAAGCTATATACCCATGTTCACATGCACACATTTTCATAAACACATACCTAACCTTGTAAAGGGTCGGGTGGGCACCCTGACACTGAGCTATTTAAACAGTGGGCGGGCCGCAGTCCATGGGTTGCAAAGAGTCACATGTGACTAAGCGACTGACACTTTCAGTTTTCACTTTCACTTTCATAGAAGTAACTCTACGAAGGCCACTGAGCTTCCATGGAAACCTCAAATTATTTTAAAAATTCAAATGAATGCTATCTTGAGATTCAACCGAGTTTCCATTCATGGCTTTTCTCATTTATATGTCCTCTGGTATCCTTCACATTCTGAGAAAAATAAAACATTCCTCACATATAGAAACCCGGCCATGGTACTGTAGTGATGCTTTTTCAGGAAATTTCTTATGTGTTCCTGAGCTTTCAATTATTCACTCTTAGATAAATAAGGTACTAACAGTAAAAACAATAATAATCAATAATAAGACTAGCTTAAAATCATACCTAAGGTACAAATACCTGTCTTTTTTTTTCCTGATGAACAAAAGAAAATCATGTTGCTTTTTCATTCAGGTTAACATTAGTTGCTTTTGACTACACATGAGCATTGTCCAATAGTTTTAACAGTAATTTCAATAAGGCTTTTAGTGCAAATGGAAAAAATAACTAATGCATATGCTTTGAGACATTTTCCTTCTTTTTTTTCAAGTGCTGCTGAACCTCATTATTAAAAATTAGTATCAATACTGATTTGAAGAGTATAACTACTCTTAAAGTAGTTATACTGCTCCTTTACCAGAATCCACAATCTAGAAGACTGGCCAAAAGAAGTCTTTAGATTTTAATCATGAAGAGTATATTATCATAGATAACATTATTTCCCAGTGCAAATAGTGTAATATTTTTTATAGCATAAACTAAGAGAAAGCAATGGCACCCCACTCCAGTACTCTTGCCTGGAAAATCCCATGGATGGAGGAGCCTGGTGGGCTGCAGTCCATGGGGTCGCTGAGGGTCGGACACGACTTGAGCGACTTCACTTTCACTTTTCACTCTCATGCATTGGAGAAGGAAATGGCAACCCACTCCAGTGTTCTTGCCTGGAGAATCCCAGGGATGGGGGAGCCTGGCGGGCTGCCGTCTATGGGGTCGCACAGAGTCAGACACGACTGAAGTGACTTAGCAGCAGCAGCAAGACGTTTACCCTTATTTTACTTTTACATTTTAGAAAACAGTTTTTTAATTTTCAAATTTCTTTTTATTGAGGTTGCTGTTATTTAGTCACTAAGCCGTATCCAAGTCTTTGTGACCCCATGGATTGTAGTCCACCAGGTTCCTCTGTCTATGGGATTTCCCAGGCAAGAATACTGGAGTGGGTTGCCATTTCCTTTTCCAGGGGATCTTCCTGACCCAGACATAGAACCCACATCTCCTGCTTGGCAGGCAGTTTCTTTACCACTGTACCACCCGGGAAGACCATTTTATTGAGGTTAACAGTGGTTTATAACATTATAAGTGTCATGTATACAGTATTATGAAAATGGCAGTGTTTTCCCTGGTGGCTCAGATGGTAAACAATCCACCTGCAATGCAGGAGACCTGGGTTCTGCTCCTGGGTCAGGAAGATCCCCTGGAGAAGGAAATTGGTAACCCACTGCAGTATTCTTGCCTGGAAAATCCCATGGATAAGAGGTGCCTGGCCGGCTACAGTCCAAGGCATTGCAAAGAGTTGGACATGACTGAGATATTACCACTTTTCCAGACTGTAATATTTCTACCAAATATGGCATTATAAACAAATTCCCTCAATTCAGATTCTTAGATATGTAAGAGAACTTACATCTGCAATTTAAAATATGTGCTATTTAACTCTACTAAAAATGGATGATTAAAGGAGAAACAGTTTTTACTTCTTGAATGAAAAATTGTATTTTATATCAATCCTCTCTTCCATTAGACTGCCAGTTTAAGCGCATACTAAGTGGTATTTGCAAGATTAATCATCATGTTGTCCAGGCAGACACAGCACTTAATAGAGTCCACTGTCTCAGAAGGAAAGGAATCTGTCTGATTTCAGCCAAATTTATTTGATTTAGAGTTAAGTAAATTTGATTAAATATAGAAAAATTTATATCCACAGTTAACTCCCTAGCTGTCTATTTCTTCACAGTCCAGTCCATTACTAGTATTATAAAGATCACACAGGATTAATAGGGTTCCTACAGAAAAGAACTTTTTCCTTTTTCGGATTTCATTAGGGGAGCATATACATTTTCTATTATAAAAGCATCATCTATTTTCCAAAACTTTCATTCTGTCTCACATATCTTTGTCTTAACATGCTGATTAAGTAGAATGATATGGTGCCTATGCATTACCTCTTGCTCCATTTAATCAGCACTTTCATAGTAGAGCTATTAGTTAGAACCATAAGAAATTACCACCTTAATGTCAAAAATGGTCAAATATCAGTCACTTCATATGGTTCAACCAATAAATTTATCTTAGATATAAAGATTATGTATCTACAAAAGGATGGATGAATGATTTGAGTGGTGGACATACGACTGAATGAATTAACAAAAACTATCCAGAGAAACAAAGTTCTCTACACATAAAAGTTCTGCTCAAACAACTACTGTATTTTGGTCTTTATATATGTATTTTTTTTATTATATGTTTTAAAATGTAAAAGTTCAAAAAGTTTTAGAAATAGTGTTAGAAATGTTAAAAATAGATATTCACATATCTACTTTCCCATGACTACATGACTATATTATGTATTAGTCTATAAGACTATAGACTAATAACTATATTACCTCAAGAATTAAAGAACTGACCTTACCCTCTCTTTCTTGCAAAAATCTAATGAGTCTCCCCATGACACTCTCATGTTATCCACAAATACTATAATGTGTTATCCCCATTTGACTTACAATATGTTATTCACAATGATGGTTCTTTCACAGTGAGGGATAGCAAAAAGAATCAATATCAACATACCCATAATCAGAAAAAGGGAGGGAAGTGATAATGAACAGAGTCATTAGCATAATGTATGTAGGAATATCAGAGAAAGCGATGCCACCCCACTCCAGTACTCTTGCCTGGAAAATCCCATGGACGGAGGAGCCTGGTAGGCTGCAGTCCATGAAGTCGCTAGGAGTTGGACACAACTGAGTGACTTCACTTTCATTTTTCACTTTCCTGCATTGGAGAAAGAAATGGCAACCCACTCCAGTATTCTTGCCTGGAGAATCCCAGGGACGGGGGAGCCTGGTGTGCTGCCGTCTATGAGGTTGCACAGAGTCGGACACGACTGAAGCGACTTAGCAGCAGCAGCAGCATGTAGGAATATGACACAAAATTACACTAACTGCTTTGAGTTGAAACCCCTCAACACACACACACACATAGGATGTGTCTGAAAAGCCCTAGAGCAGCAGCAAAAAAGAAAAAAAAAAATCCAGGGTCATTCTTACCTTGTTCTGAACTCTCATGAGATTTATCTGCCTTCTTTTTTGGCACTTACTGCATTCTACCTGCTATTATAGTTACCTATTATGAGGAATCATCATCATTATCACCTTTATCATCATCATCTCTACTATCATCATCATAGAACAGATGTGAATCATTAGGGAAGAAAAATATTGTAAGAAAATGGGACCTGTACTCAGATAAGAAAAGCTTTTAACCTTTTCCCTCTATCAAAACTGGACAAGTTGACTTAAATGGGTAGATGTGTTCAGAATGGTTTCTTTCATTCTTTCAATTTCCTCAGCTAATAACATCATAATACTTCCATTAAGGTGAGGATATAGCATTGCTTGGAGTCAGTTACAGGCCCTCCATGAGCAATAATCTAGAATCAGAAAGGTAAGAAAACACATATTTCAGTTTTCCATATGCAACATAGAGAGCTATAATTTTTGATGAATGGGTGAGAGATCATTTCAAAGCCTGTATGGAACTGAAAACCATCCAGTATTGTACATGGCAGGATCAGGATCCTCCCTAGCAGCTGTCATGATATTGTACAGAGACATATAAACTGTCATGCAGGATGATAATGAGCCCTATTACTCATTTATAAAATCTCAGTAAAAGCTTTTCTCTAAGTCAGACTTGAACAAAGAGGGACATTGCCTGATTGTGATGGCAAAAGAGATATTAAGGGCCAGTGACAATACAAAATGGCTTCCTTTATAAATTCCATACCTTTTCCTATACTGATGTGTTGTTTTACTATGATTTTAGGGTCAATGGCTGCAAGAGGAGAAGCAAGAGGGTTGGGGGGAAGGGTTGGATTGGAGATATCTCATAATAGTCAATATTCTCTCAGTGTGACTTTTCTCCCAGAACCACTCTAATTTTCATGAAGGCGGATGCTATTTCTGATTAACTTTTCTATTGCTCTCAGGGTTCAGTATAAGACCTTCTATATAGTATGTGCCCAACAAAAACATGAAATGACTGATACCTAAAGTAGATGAGTGCAATGAAATGTGAAAAAAGTCAATGAAGATATCTCTAGGCTTCATTCAACAGAGGAAGGATAAAAATAGCTTTCATGTGTAAATTGATCTCAAGTAAATCAGCATCACTATACTATTGTGAATTATAATATCATCTGTCCTGATGCAATATGATGATTGAATTTCTAACAAATCTTTAAATGACAAAATGAAGTTGGTGGTTAGACTATCATCTCTAAGAAAATTCAGGCTTAAAATATCCCATGTAGTTTTTTCTCCCAACAATGGTCACAGGCATTCTATCTTTATCAGCATTATTTTTACTAAAGCAACAGTTAAATGTTTTCCCCCTTTTACCACCAAGTGTTATGCTAAATGAAGCATAAAGTTGTTTAGCCAAAGCATATGTCTGGCTATATGCTTCTCCTTCCTAAAACTGAGGTATTTACTCTTTGATGCTGGCTTCCACCATAAGCCCACAACAACTGGCAGCCATCAGGGTAGCAAATAAAGTTTCCTAGTAAGTTAATTGTACTACATTTAATGCTGGCTAGGAAAATTTGTGCTGCTGGAAAATTTCTACACTCAGCCTTGATTCATATAGAAATTCTTTACTAATTTTAAGCTACCTGTCAGCTATTGTTCATAGTAAAGTAGGTAAAGAAACTCATTTCTAGATTGATGGCTTACAGTTGAAAGTAACCATAGATATTTTCAAATATTATGACTTTTATTTCAAATTCTAAGGGCACTGACAGTTATGTCTATAGGGAAACAGGGTGGAAGTAGGAGTATGAGAGTTGAGTCAATTTCCTCTTTCATTTTTCACCCAGAATGCCTATATTTTCAATTCATTTCTTATCTGTTGACCTTTCACATAAAGTCTCTTTTAAAGAACATATTCTGTATATTTAAAATATATACATGAAATCTGATACAGTCTATTTTGGAGATGGTAAAAACCATGGCACACTGGCTTCCATTCCCACTGCATATATTTTAGGTGCATATGGCATTCAACAATGGCACATTTCCACTAGGTGTCAACAAACCCAGTCTCAAAGTTTGTCACAGTACCTTAGAAAGTACTATTAAGCAACTGACTATACATGGTGTGATACTGTGTGTGTGTGTTTTTTTTTTTTATTCTTGCCATAAACACCCAAACCAACGTACCTTTTGATGACTGTCCTTATAATTTCCCAATATATACTTCTTTGATTAAAAAAGATGAAAAATTAAATTAGAGGCAAAATTACTAAAAATAAAATATACTCTCTTGGGTTGGGCTTCCCCAGAAGTGGATTCTGACAAAGGGGTTTGAGTGCAAATTATGTATTTCAGGGGGGATTGCAGGAAGCACAGTAAAAAACTGAGTGAGCCTGAGAAGAGAATGAAGCCAGTACAATGTGAGCTGATAAGCACACTGACACTGTGATCAACGGAGGCTTGCTACCACTGGGGACCTCTAGGAGACTAAGTTGTCTCCCCTTTGAGATATCTCTGGACACTTCAGCGAGGCCAAAAGCAAATGGAAACCAGGAGGTAAAGACTCAAACTGTAGTAAGTGTGTGTGCGTGAATGTCTGCTCAGTCATATCTGACTCTTTGCAACCCCACAGACTGTTAGCCCTCCAGGCTCCGATGTTCACGGAATTCTCCAGGCAAGAATACTGGAATGGGTTGCCATTTCCTTCTCCAGGGCATCTTGCTGACCCAGGGATCAAACCGAGGTCTCCTGCATTGCAGGCACATTCTTTACCACCTGAGCTGCCAGGGAAGTCGTCATAAATTGTAGGCATATACAGGAATGGTGATTTCCCAGAACAGAGGGGAAGGCACCAAGGCCATCGATTATCCAGTTGTAGTAATTGTTCATGTGTTCTTATAAGCGTGTGACTGTAATTTCTTACAATTGATTGAAATAAACTTTCAATTTGCTTGAAATGATAGTGTACTCAGAATCAAATTTGCATAGACTTAAATTATTCTTATAATGTTAGCTAATTATTATTAAGTCCAACATTGTAGTTATATTTGAATGAGCCTTAATGAACATAAACTTTCTCAACATTCAGTGCAGGTTCCATTTTACATGTGAAGTGTGGTTCTGATAAAAATGAAATCCTGCTTCAATCAATTTATAAGTATCAGGAAATCCATTTGCATGCAAAAGATTTTAATCTGGATTTACTACTGATATGTCCTGTATTGGGTGACATCATCACACTGGCTGACACAGTGATGGAGGTCATTAGTCTTACGACCAGTAATTTCACCTTTCCCATGTACTTGAGAGAAGCATTTATTCTCTATCTTTGATACATTAAAGATTGTAAAGATTTCCCCTTTATTCATCTGGGCATAGATGAATATAAAGAAGGCATTATTTTCTCAAAAAGGAAAACAACCAATCGCCTATAATATGTTCCTTTAATATGCAAACATGGGTTCTGAATGCATTCCCACTAGAAATTATGGTTATACTGTCCTTGAACTTGGACCCAATTCATTGTAGTACCCTCAATATACTTATTTATAAACGATGTAACAGGTATTGCCATGTCTACAGTATTTTGTAAATGTAGTCACAATATTTGGTTTTCTTAAATAAATCATGTGATAAAATGTATCATCTGCTTTGGCTACTATAATGCTACAAATGACTGTTTCATTCCTTAACAAATTAATACCATAATGTGCACAAGTGAATTCGGTCAGCCTCCATGTGTTTTGTAAACACAGTGTGCTCAATTCCACTATGGAAGAAAAGCACTGTATATAATATCAATAAAGAACGAGTAGAAATGCTAAGACAAACATCAAAATAAATAAATAGGCACAGCTCCTGGCATGTGGCTTTCTGTCACAGAGAATTGTGATTTTAAGCAAAGGATGACATTTGAAAACAATTTGCTATACACTTTATGCATCTTGGAAATTTTCTCTCCACTAAGATGATTTAAGACTTTAAAAAATAACTAAGACCTGAATGCTGGGGAAGATTGAAGGCAAAAGGAGAAGAAGAAGAAGGCAGCAGAAGATGAGATGGATTAATTCAATGGACATGAATTTGACCAAACTCCAGGAGATAGGGAAGGACAGAGGAACCCGCATGCTGCAGTCCATGGGGTCGCAAAGAGCCAGACATGACTTAGCAACTGAACAGGAACAAATGCTAGACAGCAACCATGATGCACAGCACCATGGCTGAATGGTGCATTCACCACTTTCTATTAGTGATGCAAGGAGAGAAAAATGAGCACATGCTCACTGTTCTTTACCTTACACCAATGTGCCTGAATTTGTTTACCTCATAAACTTAACTGCCATTTTACTCTTCTCTGATTTTACTTGATCATCCTTTAAATTATTTTAATTAGTATCTCAGTGGATAATTTGAATGAATTAAGACCTCAGGGGGAGGCAACCTATATCACAAAGGAAATAATCCTTTAAATATTGTGTTCTATATATTTCCCATACGTAGTGTATTAGATGTGTACATGCTAAGCTGCTTCAGTCCTGTCTGACTGTTTGTGACCCATGGACCATAGCCCTCTAGGCTCCTCTCCCCATGGGATTCTCCAGGCAAGAATTCTGGAGTATGTTGCCATGCCCTCCTCCAGGGGATCTTCCTGACCCAGGGATCGAACTCATGTCTCCTGCACAGGCAGGCGGGTTCTTGGGTTCTTTACCGCTAGCACCATCTGGGAAGCCCATAATTTGGTGGCTCAGTGATAAACAATTTGCCTGCCAATGCAGGAGGTGTGAGTTTGATCCCTGAGTCTGGAATATCCCCTGGAGAAGGAAATGCCAAACCACTCCAGCATTTATGCCTGGAAAATTCCATGGACAGAGAAGCCTGGCCAGCTACAGTCCAAGGGGTGCAAAGAGCTGGACGTGACTGAGCACGCACACATGACACATGAACTATTAATTAATACCCCAACTTCTACTAGCACAAATTACCCCCCACACTCTTCAACTTGACTCAAGTTATTTCCATTAACTAAATACACAGGAATCCTGAAAACCTATTATTCATGTACTATGGTTAGTTACAGACTTCCCTGGTGGCTCAGATGGTAAATAATCTGCCTATAATGCAGGAGACCTGAGGTACGATCCTTTGGTAAGGAAGATCCCCTGGAGAAGAGAATGGCTACCCATTCCAGTATTCTTGCCTAGAGAATCCCACAGAGGAGTTAGACATGACTGAAAGACTAAGGATACTAAAATGGTCATGGCAGAAAGAAGGATGCAATGCAAATTATACTACCACAGGATGCAAGGACCACCTTTATACCTCCAGCTGTGTAACTCATTACAGTCTAACAGAAAATTTGAGTCATTCTTTCCCCAGGTGCCATGCAAGGGTTATAGTACAAAAGAAGAAATCATAGTCCTCAGGTACCAAGCATCTGTAAGTAAACAGATAGCCCCAAAGATAGCACAGGAATCTAAACAGGGGTACATGATTTATTCAAAGATGAGGGTTTGAATAAACCCTCATCTACACTCTCTTCTACACTATCTTGGAGGGTTATAAGACATGCAACAAGTAAGTATGTGCGAGTAAGAATTGTTTCAGAGTGTGGCGTGAGATTGACATGACTTGTGCTCATGTTATATTAAGAGAACTGTTTTCATGGCTGGTGTAAGGCATTCCCACAGCGGGTGAGACATGAGAGCTGAGAACAAAGCATGGAAAATGGTGCAGAGGGTCTTTTCCTCCATAAAACGTATTTGAATTCTATCCTAAAACAATAGCTAGCTACCTGTGGAATTAAACAGGGGAATGACATGAAATTTGGCTCTTGAGAGATGTGGGTCTAGCAGCTATGTGAGGGGTAAAGTGGACAAAAACAAGCCTGCAAGTAAGCAGGGAAGCTCTTGTGGTATTCAAGGTGAGCTACAGGGATCTAAACTCAGGCAGGGGGTATGGAAAGCGGACAGCAGAGCTAAGAGAAATTTAAGGTACACATAGACATGAATCTGAGTAAAGGGGAAATAATACTTCTAACCTAGGATACCTCACATGGTTGTTATGTAAATAAAAGAAACATGAAAGTGTTCTGTTAACCTAATATTTTCTGTGCTGAGCTTACTAGTTGTGTCCACCTATTTGTGACCCCATGGACTGTAGACTGCCAGGCTCCTCTGTCCATGGGGATTCTCTACCTTCAAGGAATCACTTTTTATCAAATGCCTATGATTTAGAGATCTTTGGTGTAAAGCCATTCTCGTATGTTCAGATAGACTGAAGTGACTATAAATTTAAAAGAAAATTAAATGTGTTTCTCTAACTCCTTAAGAAAAAAAATAACAGTAGATAATAGACATAGTTTTAAATTTCTAAATGGAGGAACTAGTGTGTACCTGCTGTGCATGAAGCCAGGGAGGTGCGCGATAGGGGTACTCCTTCTGGCCGAGGACAAGAAGAAAATCTGGAAGCATACTGATTTTCAGGCATCTGCACAAAAGTTCTTTCATGAACATGAAGGAGAAATATTTGAAATTAATATCTAGGGGAGAAGCAATCAGATCCTAGACTAAATCACTGGACAGAAATGAAATGAAAGACTCATGATACATCTGGTCCCTTATTAAAAGACCATTCTACTACAATCTTATTCCCTGGATACAAAGTCACTTGTCAGTATGCAGGTAAGAGCTTCATCATCAAGAGTTCAGTTTAGTAAATAAAGTGACAAAGTCAATGCCAAAAAAGCACTTCTCTGATTACCACTGTGAAAAAGGACATGGGAGTGAAATGGTTTAATGAGATTAGGACAGAGAAACATCCCTAAGACCTATGGCAGAAGCATTAAAATTGGGTACTGACCTAAATCTCTAGTGTTAAATCTGTTTTCTTCCCAGCGGGTAGTGTGGGATCATGAAAAAGTGTGATGTATGAAATCTAATAAATCTGGTTCAATTTCTAGCTGTCTTACAAGTAGGTTAAATTCACTGAGGCTCAGGTTCTAGATCAGTAAAGCAGAGATAATAAAACATTTGGGAGGTTGTTCAAAATAACGAGCTAAAATAATCCAGGAAATTTACCTAATATTGCATCTAGAATGTAAAAAAAAAAAAATCAATATATAGTAGGCATCGTTATTCTATTAGCAAGGATGTCTGGTAACCTAAATTTGCTCTATTTCATGACAATAGTAACAAGTTAACATTCTTACTAATCTGCTATAGAAAAAAAAGGATTATCTTGAATTTGAACCAAATGTTGAATGAGAAGATAGGAGTAATGGAATAAATATGAAAAGTTGAATGCAACAATAAAGCTATGGAAAAGAAAAAACAATAAAGCTAAGACCAAAAGAAAAATACACGTTGAAATTTTGTATCATCATGCTATAAAACAGTTGATTAGTTGAGGATATTTTTGTCCAGAGAATCAATGAGATTAATCATATATCACACTGTATTTGCTATTAACAATAACTATGTCATGCATTCCATTGCTTGGCCTTCCCAGACAGACAGAGTCTCAGTTACCATATTAGAAAGGACTAAAGACTCTCCATGTTTTAATAGGGAAGGTCATTACTGTCAGGATTCAGAGACTATTTCTGGTTTTATTTCTGATCTTTCTACTAACTAGAAGAGGGTTTGAGCAAATAACTATCTCTATAGGTCTCAGTTTCACATTAAGCTATTAATAAGAGACTGGACGATATATTCTTTACGGGTCTCTGGCCTTCAAATTCTAGGCTTGTATAAAATATATATCCTGAAATGTTAATACATATAATGAACATGTAAAAATGGTCATTTCCAGAAACAAAGAAATACAAATCAATAAAAAAGAAAAAATAAGTATGAGATTAGAACAGGCTCCTTACAAAAGCTAACATCCACATGACCAAAAAACATATAAAAAGGATTCCAACTCATTAGAAAAAATGGAAATAAAAACCACAGTAAGGTACTACAGAACAACAGCCAGATGGCTAAAATTAAACACTGACAATATTAAGCATTGGCGACAATATCCAGAATTTTCATATACTAATAATGATTAACTAAGGTTGTTCTTTACAGTCCTGAATATTCATTGGTAAGGACTGATGCTGAAGCTGAAACTCCAATACTTTGGCCACCTGATGCAAAGAGCTGACTCACTGAAAAGACCCTGATGCTGGGAAAGATTGAAGGCAGGAGAAGAAGGGGATGACAGAGGATGAGATGGTTGGATGGCATCACCAACTCAAAGGCCATGAGTTTGAGTAAATTCCAGGAGTTGGTGATGGACAGGGAGGCCTGGTGTGCTGCAATCCATGGGGTCGCAAAGAGTCGGACACGGCTGAGCGACTGAACTGAACTGAAGGTTGGTTGTTTCAGTTCAGTTCAGTTCAGTCGCTCAGTCGTGTCCGACTCTTTGCGATCCCATGAATCGCAGCACGCCAGGCCTCCCTGTCCATCACCATCTCCCAGAGTTCACTCAAACTCACGTCCATCAAGTCTGTGATGCCATCCAGCCATCTCATCCTCTGTCGTCCCCTTCTCCTCCTGCTCCCAATGCCTCCCAGCATCAGAGTTTTTTTCCAATGAGTCAACTCTTCGCTTGAGGTGGCCAAAGTACTGGAGTTTCAGCTTCAGCGTCATTCCTTCCAAAGAACACCCAGGGCTGATCTCCTCTAGAATGGACTGGTTGGATCTCCTTGCAGCCCAAGGGACTCTCAAGAGTCTTCTCCAACACCACGGTTCAAAAGCATCAGTTCTTCAGCACTCAGCCTTCTTCACAGTCCAACTCTCTCATCTATACATGACTACTGGAAAAATCATAGCCTTGACTAGACGAACCTTTGTTGGCAAAGTAATGTCTCTGCTTTTCAATATGCTATCTAGGTTGGTCATAACTTTCCTTCCAAGGAGTAAGCGTTTTTTAATTTCATGGCTGCAGTTGCCATCTGCAGTGATTTTGGAGCCCCCCAAAATAAAGTCTGACACTGTTTCCACTGTTTCCCCATCTATTTCCCATGAAGTGATGGGACCAGATGCCATGATCTTCGTTTTCTGAATGTTGAGCTTTAAGCCAACTTTTTCACTCTCCTCTTTCACTTTCATCAAGAGGCTTTTTAGTTCCTCTTCACTTTCTGCCATAAGGGTGGTATCATCTGCATATCTTACCTACTTTAAAAAAAATAAACTTGAATTTCTTAGCTAAAGGTAGTACTTGGTTATTCTGTGACCCAGAAATCCCACTTTTTGGTATTCACTTAACAGAGAAGCATATACATGTATAAAATATACAAGAATATCCAGAGTAACATTGTCTTTAGAGCCAACAAACAGAATCAATCCACATACTTATTTAAAGCAGATGAGGTAAGTTAATTGTGAGATATTCACACAATGGCATACTATACAACACTGAAAATGATTAAGCTCCAACTGAAAGCAATACAACTAATGGATTACATAAAAATATGTGATTGGGCTTCCCAGGTGGCTCAGCAGTAAAGGATCCACCTGTGATGCAGAAGATGCAGGAGATGCCATGGGTTCGATCACTAGTTTGGGAAGACCCCCCTGGAGAAGGCAATGGCAACCCACTTCAGTAGTCTTGCCTGGGAAATCCCATGGACAGAGGAGCCTGGTGGGCAGTCCATGGGGTCATGCAGAGGTGGACACGTTGAAGCAATCTTGCACACATGCATAGTGTGGTACAGACACATAAAATTAATGTTGAGAAAAAAAGACACAAAGAAATACCTAGTATACAATCACAACTAAATATATTTCAGAAATGGCCTCTTCCAATCTATGGTGCATTAGAGGTCAGTATGGTACATATCTTTGAGGGAGTACTGATTCAGAAGGGGTAAATTTGGGCTCCAGGATAGTGTGTTACTCTTTTCTTCTTTTCAATAATCACTGGGAGGTATTAACTCTGAAAATTCATTAAGTTGTACACTTACTGACTTGTGCACTTACATTTCAATAAAGAACTTTTGAAAACCAAGCCAGACAGAACTGCTTTTATCTAGAAAGGAAAATTACCCTAATAATGAATGTGCCTTTCAGTTCAGTTCAGTTCCTCAGTCGTGTCTGACTCTGTGACCATATGAACCACAGCAGGCCAGGCCTCCCTGTCCATCACCAACTCCCGGAGTTCACTCAGACTCACGTCCATCGAGTCAGTGATGCCATCCAGCCATCTCATCCTCTGTCTTCCCCTTCTCCTCCTGCCCCCAATCCCTCCCAGCATCAGAGTCTTTTCCAATGAGTCAACTCTTCGCATGAGGTGGCCAAAGTACTGGAGTTTCAGCTTTAGCATCATTCCTTCCAAAGAAATCCCAGGGCTGATCTCCTTCAGAATGCACTGGTTGGATCTCCTTGCAGGTCAAGGGACTCTCAAGAGTCTTCTCCAACACCACACTTCAAAAGCATCAATTCTTCGGCACTCAGCTTTCTTCACAGTCCATTTCGCACATCCATACATGACCCCCGGAAAAAACAGCCTTGACTAGACGGACCTTTGTTGGCAAAGTAATGTCAGCTTTTTAATATGCTATCTAGGTTGGTCATAACTTTCCTTCCTTTAATCTATATATATAAATTACTTCAGAGGGTCAGAGGTAGAGACAGAATAGAGATATACAGACATGCCTGTATGCAAACATACACCTCAATATATGTATCAAGGGGAGGAAGGGAAACAAGAAAAGGGAGAGGTGACAGCTGAAGGATGAGAGAATAGAGTGGTGGGAGGGGGAATAAGGAGGTGGGAAAGAAAGGGGAGGAGGGGGTGGGAGGAGGAGGGGGAGAGAGGAAGAAAGAGACTTTCTAGACAACTTCAATTATTCAGAAAATATCCTACTCATCTTTTCTTTCATATTAAAAGTAAATCTAGGTATTTTAAGTTCCTAGGAGTCAGGAGTGAAGCTGAAGACCAATTAATGCTGGATGCTTTTGAAGTTGGATGAAACCTTCATACTGATCTAACGCAATTTGCACATATTATGGGTCTATGTGGCGATAGGCCTATCATACATAAATGTCATCCTTTTAGCCCTCTTGTGTAATCTCTTGTGTAATCTAATTCTGCGATTAATTTTAATATAGGTGAAGCATTTTCAGATAGCTTCTAATTAAAGACATACACACTGACATAAAACAATATCACAATTTCTCTAAAGATAGCATAGGAAAGAGTTTTCAGAGATAAAGGTTCATAGACTACCAAGAGAGAGAAGTGTTGTCCCCTAAATCCTCCTGAAACATAGTTTTCATGGTCACACTCATGTAGGATTAAAATGTTCAATCTCATTGTCTGCAACGGACTACAGTCTAAACGTCTTCTTTCTAAGTTTGATTTCAATGAAAATGAGCAATGCCTTGGAGGCAGACTCCTCCTTATTTCAAGCTAAACTTCAAGTAAGTTATTTTCCCTTTTACTTTGAATTACTAACCATTTTTGCAGTGCATTTGTACTTTTCCCCCTCAGCTATCATTTTGCTCGTTAATAGACTTGCCAGTTCCTCCAGATCACTCAAACTAGGAACCCCGGAAGCTTTTAGCCCATTCCCTAGCTGGTTTTTCTATCTGGAGTCACAGCTGCTGCTGTCCTTTGGTAAGCTGTCACTGTAGGTATCTTCCTGTCCTCATTCGCCCAAAGGAAATTCGGCTCTCAATTCCTCAGGGATCATATATTAGTCATCTAGCACAGAGCCGGACAGTTGGAATTTATCAACAAATATTTGCTGGATGAGTGAAAAAGAGCACTTCAGTTGGTGGGCTTCGATCCTCATTTGGATGACCTAATGGAGAAATGGGCTCTGGCTCTTAGAACTACCATGGCCACCAGAGCCCACCTGTGAAGAGGTCAGCAGCCAAAGAAAGATGAACCTATGATTCCTACTCACTACATTAGCATTATTAACATTTCCATAATGGACAGGCTTTTACTCAATCTCCTCCTTTTTACACTTATCATAGAACACAGATAAGTCCCACAACTTGTCTAAAACCCATAAAATTTTAGGTTAACATTAGCATCAGTTTCCATAATCCAGTTAAATGTTCATGGGGATACAGTGGAAACAGCGTCAGACTTTATTTTTCGGGCTCCAAAATCACTGCAGATAGCAATTGCAGCCATGAAATTAAAAGACACTTACTCCTTGAAAGAAAAGTTATGACCAACCTAGATAGCATATTGAAAAGCAGAGACGTTACTTTGCCAACAAAGGTCCATCTAGTCAAGGCTTTGGTTTTTCCAGTAGTCATGTATGGATGTGCGAATTGGACTGTGAAGAAAGCTGAGTGCCAAAGAATTGATGCTTTTGAACTGTGGTGTTGGAGAAGACTCTTGAGAGTCCCTTGGACTGCAAGGAGATCCAACCAGTCCATTCTGAAGGAGATCAGTCCTGGGTGTTTTTTGGAAGGAATGATGCTGAAGCTGAACCCCAATACTTTGGCCACCTCACGCGAAGAGTTGACTCATTGGAAGAGACTCTGATGCTGGGAGGGATTGGGGGCAGGAGGAGAAGGGGACGACAGAGGATGAGATGGCTGGATGGCATCACTGACTCGATGGACGTGAGTCTGGGTGAACTCTGGGAGTTGGTGATGGACAGGGAGGCCTGGCGTGCTGAGATTCATGGGGTCGCAAAGAGTTGGACACGACTGAGTGACTGAACTAACTAACTCATGCATAATTCCACTGATAATATGTAAAACGGAGATCTGTGCTAGCAAAATAAGAATATGATGGTCCTTGTCATGCTTTATCCTGAGAGCGTTGAAATCAGTTCTGATAATGGTAATAGCAGAGCAGATTGATGCCAATAAATGTATTTTCCCTACCTGTTCTTCTACATTCTTTTTATTCGTCTTTGGATTGACAGGTAATGACAATATTTCTTTGGAAATCATGATTAACACCATTTATCCTTAAGTATATGTGAAGAGGGATTAATTTCTATGCCCTATCTAATCTTCCAGTTCAGCTATCCCCCTGCTTCCTGTGTAAATCTTTGTCCAGAAGTGTATCTCTTATCTTTTACTTCCCCTAATACTTTTGTTTACACCATCTTCTCACCCATTTGCTTATGCCCTGCATCATGCTTTGGACTGTGTAAGCTCAAAGCCAAACAAAATAAGTTTTAGGAAGGCCAGTCATGTTAGACGTATACAGGGAATGTCATACTTTGAAATTGAAGTCAGGTTTTCAAAAGCAGTGTATATGTTTAATATTTAAAGTACCCTTGCTGTAGTCAGAAACCTTAGTTTATATTGCAAGTGCTGTTTATAGTTCAGAATGGATTACAGTTTTCTTCCAAAAAATTATTTTCCAAAATTATCAAAGAAGGTACTGCAACATTATAGCTAACTCTATTTTTTTCATTTAATTTAAAGATGGTATGAACAAGACCTGAAAACACTGTCTTATCTTTTATTAATATCTACACAGAGTGGATTAAATTTCTGGAAAGTTAAATCTGCACAGAGAATCCATAAATTTTTTGAGGTCAGAAAACAAAGCATAAAAAGACTTAAATCATTTAAAGCTTTAAGCATTATTACCAGTGAATAATAAACAAATATTTAATTGGATCTTATATCATTTGCAATATATCTTCAACCCCCTAAAATCTTAATTTTGCTTCATCAAGTTATAAATTTTTGCTTACTTGCCATTATTTTACTGTGTTTTTTTTTTTTTGACCCCAACATAATAATATATGAAGACATCAGGATAAATGAAAGATCAACACCTGTGTTAATGCTGAAACTACAAGTAAGTGCTTCATAATAGAATAGCCACCTCTCCCCTTTGGGACTTATATTTTCCTAAAGGACACACCAATTGCACAAATACTTTAAATAATTTTTGCTATGTGATATCTTGAATATATACTTTAAATCAAAGAGAAAAGAAAACAACATTTATCTTCTTTTTAAAATAATTTAAATGTGGTGGGTTATTTTCTAAGCTTAAAGTAAATGATAAGTGAACCAAATAGAAAAATCAAGTATTTTTAGACATTTGAGGTTTTCTTTCTTTATTTTTTAATATAAATTTATTTTAATTGGAGGCTAATTACTTTACAATATTGTATTGGTTTTGCCATACATTGACATGAATCTGCCACGGGTGTACACATGTTCCCCATCCTGAACCCCTCTCCCACCTCCCTCCCTATACCATCCCTCTGGGTCATACCAGTGCACCAGCCCCCAGCATCTGTTTGATCTTATTATTTTAATAAGAGACAAAGTAAAACAAGTAAAAACACAAAATCCTACTCATCACATTCTAAATAACGCTCAATTTTCAGAAAAGCAGTATGCTTGTTATACTTATTACTGATCTTTAATAGAAATAGAATTAAAGGGAATGTCTTGGAAAGAAAGTGTACTTTCATTATTCCCTGAGAAGCTCAGCGATTATGAGGAATGCCAAGTAGAGCTCAATACTCTTACACTTGGAATTGTGAAAAAAAAAAAAAAAGTCCTTTAAAAGATCAAGATCTTTGATAGCAATAACAAAAACTAAATTGCCAAAGGTAGAGCCCTCCTCTTATCAACTTCAGGCAAGAAGCAATCTTTTTCTGCATAGTGAAAAGTAAGCCAACTAAGGGAAAGGTCTGTGTGACTGCAATAGCATAAAATTGACTGGATGCTTGAAAAAAATACTTTTTTAAGATTAAAAAAAAAAAACTTACATGTTGGTTTTTATTTCATTCTGAGACACATTAAGAGGACATGAAATTGTTTTCACATACCAAACAGTTCCCTCATGATGATTCCTCAGAATTGCCTCTTGACCTTCCCTCAGCTTTATCCTCTTCCTCAGTGAGTCTCCCTCATTGCTCCCTATTTCTAAACCAATAGGAAGAATTTCCTTCAAACCCTTAAGCCTTGTATCTGTTACCATAGAGACAGGCATCATAAGATAGCTGCTCAGTAACATCCTCATGGAAATAAAATAAGAATCCTATGGGTTTTATAGGAATTGCCAGTGCTACCAGTGAGCAGCAATGGCATCCTTCCCTAGAAAAAAGGCAGGGATTTTAGTTTTACAAGCATGGAATTATAGAGATTGTCACTTATGATGGTAAACCCAGAATCTCTTAAATTTATGCTTAGCATTTAATTACAGCTTCTCACATGATTTGGATAGAAAAATTGCCTTGTATCAATATGTTCAGGGAAATAGCTCACAAATAATTCATTGCTAATTTTTAACTCTAGCATGTCATATCAACCATTTACTAACAGTTTCAATTGTTGTTTCATAATGTGGTGTATATATTCGGATTTTTATTTTCTTTCATTCTCTAAACCATATTTGATCAAGAATACACTCACCTATTTAAAAAGGTGTGCACCTCTCCAGATCGCTGTAAATGCAAAAGCCCCTTAGAAAGTTTATAGACCCAGGAAAACAAACAAGGTGGCGGCAGGAAGTGACTTTACTGGTTTTCCACTAACTTGTGTGCTTTCTGTAAGTCTACTGAAATCACACAATATTTGAACAGTAACACTAAAAGTAACTTAATCTAAGCAATTAGGTAAAATCAGCCAGATCAATAGGCTTAGGACTTCCCTGGTGGCTCAGATGGTATAGCATCTGCCTACAGTGTGGGAGACCTGCGTTCAATCCATGGGTCAGGAAGATCCTCTGGAGAAGGAAATGGCAACCCACTCCAGTACTCTTGCCTGGAAAATCTCATGGACGGAGGAGCATAGGATGCTACAGTCCATGCGGTCACAGAGTCAGACACGACTGAGTGACTTCACTTCAAGCAGATATTATAGGTAAGTCACTGATTTCGGAGATCTCAAATTTTCTTATAGACATCATAAACAAACATTCCTCAGCAAGTAACATCTCTTAACAGATTAACTGCCAAAATGGCCCCCTCATTAACTCCTAAGCTGTGTATCTGAACCACTTTGCAAAGTTTGTAATGCTTACATATAATGGGTGATCACAACTTCTGTTTATGGTCTTTGGCTGATATTTAATGGTTGGTTAGCTTGTTCTAGCCATGTGACTCAATGAGCAAAAAAGCAAAGTCCCCTTACAGACTAGAGATGAATTCAGCAAACATTTTATTATTAGGAAGGGCCCGATAATTAATCTTTTTGGCTTTGTGGCCCAAATGGTCTCTCCATCATTACTTAATTGCTGAGTTAGCATGAAGACAGACGGAACAATCTGTAAATAGAGGTGCTGCCTGCCAATTAAACTTTATTAATAGACACTTATATCAAAATTTTATAATTTTTATATTACAAAATATTATTCATCTTTTTTAAAAATAAGAAATATAGAAACCACTGTTAGATGGCTAAACAGAAATTACAATGGCATGTGGATCATAATTAGCTGACTCTGGCATGGAGACACTCAAAGAAATATCTGAAAAGGGGAATGTTATTTATGTAGTGACTAGACTCAAAGATTCTTAAAATCAGAAATGATCTCAGATGTCTTCTTCACATTCTCTTTAACATAGGAATTCCACTCCCAGCAATGAACACTTCAGAAACAAGGAGCACAGTATCTCACAAAGTAGTCAATTCTTTGCTTAAACAACTATTTAAAGAATTTTTTTTCCTCACTACAAGAGAGGTAGAAATGAGTCTAATCCCTCTTCCACACTGTAGCTCATCTGACATTTGAAATTGGTCTAACTTTTTAAAATTGTTTTTTCCTTCAAGCATTCATTTTTTCCTTTTTCTAGAACCTTCAAGAGCCCTCAACTGTTGTAGCTTCTAACACCCTTCACCAATCATCCAGACACATTTTTTTTTCCACTGAACACTTTCTCAGTTGTTAAACTTTCTCTTAGACCATGGTATGCCTCTGAAAAAGTTCCTTCTAAAATTCATTCTCTCCTTTTTTCATTCCTTCCAGGAAGGGTACATTTCTAACAACATTACTTTGTTTTCTTTTGTTTTGATGTCATATGAGACTGTGACTGATACTGAAATAAGGCCAACAAAATCATTGTCTTTTTCAATGAATAACTGCTAAGCTTTAACTCTTTAACATATTGTACTTGTTGGAACGATTTTAGAACTTTAGTGCAAGATGTTATTTCTCCTAAAATATTATCTTTCTTGTGTCATCAAATTTTCTAGGTGATCCTAATCCTTTGGTACCTAATAATTCATTTATTTTCTTAGTTGGGCAAACTATTTTGATCTTCCTTCTTGTTTTTGATATTAATATTTCACAGGGCAAATATCAAAGTCAGAATTACAGGTCACGCTATGAGAGATTAGTTCCAAGTCCAATAGATCCAATTGGACAGAACTATGTAATAGCCCTGTGAGAGCCTTCCTTCTTGGTTTACAATGATTCATTAATTTATAGAACAAGACAGAGGAGTTTATCAAGGTAATTAATCTACCAGACATGTCAAATGGCAAATATATGTCCATTTTGACTATATCATAAAAACCTTCAAAAAACTCTATAATCAAAATAATTAGCCACACCCCAATACTGTTTCTTAGAACTCTGGAGAATTACAGCCTGCATTACCTTACCCTTCATTCTAAACCATCTTCCTCAAGAATTCTCAGCTTTTCCCAGTGAGGGAAAAATATTGCTTAATTTTTCTAAAAACAAAACAAAATAATTCCAATAGAGATAGTTATTTAATCCCCCCAAATTTTGTCCTTTTCCATTTTAGTTTGTTAATTCCAGGACAAAGTTAAAATACTGTCATGGCTCTCTTTTTAAACAGTTTGATTTTTTTTCAGAAGTATGTGTGTGTCTGTGAGTACACACTCATTTACATGGCTTATTTGTGTCTTTTTTTGTTGTTGTTCTTAAAATATAGAAGACATGAGAATTGGAGAATAAAAGAAAGGGGCAAGCTTCTCAGGAAAACTACTTCAAAGCACATCTCTTAACTGATAGTGTCTCCCACTGCTCATCTTTCTAAACAAGGAGCAGTACATCTGAAGGCAGGCCACTCCGTCATAAGTAGGTATTTTCACTAGAGAACATTATCATTAAAGGATAACAGAGGAACAATTTTGATTAAAAAATAATGTTGCCCAATAAGATTTTTACCTAAAAGAAACAAATAGTTGCTATCTTTGCTTTTGTAATATAAATGTCTTTTAAAAAAATCCAGGTTTGTAGAAGATTGGGGAATACCCACAGAGATTTATGCATAAATTTCATACTTTAAAAATATTTAAATATTCATAGTGCATTTCATTTGTCTCACCTCTCTTTCACATACTATTTTGATTTTTATGCATTTATTTTTCTTTTATTCCCCCTAAATCACTTCAGGAAATACAGAATTAAGCAACTGAGATTTGGAGACTTCATATGTTATCAGTGTCCATGCCAATCTTGTTCCAGGGTCAGCAAGATCAGCAATAATTTCCAACTCATAAATACGTTCAAAAATAAAGGGATGCCTGCTCTTCAGGTGTGCAGCCCAAAGCCTCTAAGATTTCATTAATAATCAACAGCTGGTGCCACCTAGTGTCTGTCCTCTTCATTCATCAGTGGAATCAAATACAGAGCACTTCCTAATCACAAACGAAGCTGCCTGAACGACAAACAAACAAGGTCTGGGAAGTCCTGTGGCTTATTTAAACTACACTATCTTCATTGAAAGAAAAACCTTCTTTTAAAAGTAACTATGGTAACAGCAGGGTGAAGCTAACAGGAAGCTCACATTCTTCTCACAAAAGACAATTCACAAAAGGAGAGTCCCACTAAAGATGTAATTTAAAAGAGTTTTTCCAGACTTGAACTGTCACTAAACATGGTTATCAAAAGTTGAGTAATACGATGGACAGAAGAGAACCGAGTTCTAAACAAGAGTTTAGATACAGCTGATTTTTGTCAACCAACCAACAGATAACCCTCTATCACTGTGATGCCAAATTTTGTTAGTCTGAGTTCTCAAAGATCAAACAAGTACTGTAACAGACCGTGCCAAACACGTAGAGTACTCAAAAGTATTAACAGGAGATAATGAGATTGCCTGAACCACATTAATTTAAAAAATATTTCCAGCTAAAACTATACATCTAGGAAACTATTTTCTTTCCTGCTATACATATGAATTATGAATTACATATTCAACACAGTCATGTATGCTTCAAGGTTAAAAAGTACTTTTCCAAATCCCTATTTTTCAAAACGTAAGTTAGTAATTAATTTGGATGAATCCAAGTAGTATAATTAGCTCATCAGTTCCTAATTATTCACTGATATTTAAATACATGTTGTTTTTAAGTCACTCTTTCTAAGAGGAATACGTAATTGAAAAACATGGACTAACGTTCAGGGGGAAAAGTTACATAACAGCCAGTAGTGTTCCTTGACCAGATTGACTGAGATATTATAATTACTACAGAAAAGGTATAGCAAATGTATGAGCAATACTGTGTACACTGAAAAGTCATGTTAGGTGTTCATACATGATAGTGTATTAACTTGGATCAATCATTTAGCTAGTCAGGTTACAGGGGAAACTGGGCAGAGAGATCAAAGATTCTCTATCATATAGATAGTTAACAATCACGCTTTTCATACTTAGGGAAATAAATTTCTGTATTATTTGACATCTGTTTTAAGCAATTACTTCTTATAAACAGCTTTGAATGTTTTATTTTCTTGTTACCCTAGTGGTGATAAAAATTATTTCAATATGTTTGGTCCAATATATAGTCACTGACAGATCCCCAAGACAGCGTATGAAGACAGAATATGGAAACGATGGAGAGTTTCTACAAAAAGCTAAAATTGTCCCTCTTTTCCTCAAAACTTTATTTTTGGAGCCTAATACAGCCCAGGCTCACGCTCCATTGGTTTAAAAGTACTTGTAAGTATAATCCACTGACTGTAGGGGAAAGAAATATTGCAAAACAGCAAAAGGCTTCTAAAAATTGTACGCAGGCAAGAAAGAATGTAAGACAAAACTCATTAAGGTTCCAAAGTTATTAAATAAATAAGTGCTCCAATATTCAAGAATTTATAATTTTCTGTCATTTTTCATTAGCAGTTTTCAAAGCCCTATCCGAAACAAGCTGATACAGAGAAATTAAGAGCAGTAATCAAGCGAGAAATGATAGACCAGCTGGGTCGACATCAACTTGGCAAAACGTGAATACAGTTCAATAGCTGAAACAGATGCTAGAGTTGTTGAAAAACCCTGCAGGAGATATTGATGTATTTTCTTCATATAATGCAGAATGACTGAATAAATGTCAAAAGCTAGAAATGAATGAGGAGAAAAGACTGACAGCCAAACTCCTTATAAAACAGAAACCAAGTGTAACAATTTTCAACCTATCCAAACATTCTATACATTCTCATTTTTCTCAATGTCTGAATATGCCAATAAATCAATCAGTCCTTGTAACTAAATAGCATGTAACTGAGCTGGGGTAGATTTCCCCAAAGATCCCCCCCACCCCACCACCTCGTCATCATCTACCTGGAGAAACCTAGACTCTTGAAAAATACTTTATTCTAACATCTTCTAACACTGATTTCTATCCCAGAAGTGTTTCCCCGAGGTTGGAGTCAAGCACATCCCCCCCAAAATCTAACGCAGCACAAGGAAATTTTAAAATCCATTCGGTAAAAGCAACACTGTTTGCAGAGTTTGAAGAGCTCGGCAACAAACCCCAGCTACCAACAGCTGCTTGTTCAAACATATGCTTTGTCATGGTCAGCTTCTAATTGTATTCATAATGATGTAATAGCTTTAATAATCCTACCTTCCATGCCAGCTGTTTTTCCTGTCACTCCATCATGCCAATAAGTTGGCTGCTGTAACAAATCAAGATAGTGCAAAACAGCATCTTTCTCCTGATTCTGTCATCTTCCTGAAAGCATTCTATTACTGCCGACTGCTGGGAACCAGAAAGTCTATTTGAATTCCAACAGCTCCCCTTTCGCATGATTCAAGTTAGGTTAGGTGGGCATGCCTAACATGATTCTCTCAGTCATTTATTATGCAGCTGCTACAACGTCGGTGTGGTAACCACTCTGACTATCTGATACGTCAGTCGAACAAAACCTACACCTCGGAGCAAACACACGAGCCAGAGCAGCGTTCTGCATTTAACGAGCGTTCTTCCTGCCTAAAAAGCAGGGGATCTGCAAATCTCTTTCAGTATCTACTCTATCCTCACTATGGATGCAAAGCCTCTGGATTAAATTATTTTCCTAACTATACCAAGAGTAGAGTTCCTTTGTCACACATCATATTATTCACACAGAAATTTTGGCTAATTTTCACTTCTCTTCACAGCCTTTAAAGGATAAAAAACTCTCTCTTCTGCTTGTACTTTTGAAATAGTGATGTTGTGTGCTCAGTTCCACATCTCTGCTTTAATATAACATAGCATACACTCTCTCAAATGGAAATTGTCTCTTGTAAATCTATGGAAATTTTTCCAAGAAGAGGGATTATTTTTCAAGAAAATATTTATTTTGCACGTTGGAGAAATTTAAAGTCTGGTATTCTGTGTATTTCTCCTAAGAGTGGAGAAATTTTATACTTGAAAATTTTGACTTAAGAGAAGTGCTTTCTTTACAAGAGATTAGCTGATTCTCTCAAGCAACTTATTTACCACATAAATATCATTTTAGAAAAAATGCATTTTCTATTTTTCAAAATACCATTTGTGAATCAATATATTTTTTTTTAAATTACCACTGCCATCATCTCTACAATATTAATTTCATCCAAAATCTCTAAGTACATCTCTCTCTTGTAGGGTTAATATTTATAATCTGAAATGATGAAACAGAGAAATTGAAATGTTTTCATAAGAAAAATTCTTTAAAAGGGAGAAGTGATAAAATCTTACGTTTCCTTTCAACCACTACTCAAAATTCAGTTTAGTAAGGGTATCCCTCACCCCTATGAAATGTAAATAGCTTGTTGGGTTTCTATTATGAAACTATAAGCAATAACTCATGATCATGTGTGAGCTATGCCAATGTCACTGTTCTGAAATACTGTTTCCCTAAGTGTGTGTGTATACATTTAGCTATACTACTTCCATTTTAATTTTAATGTAACAAACACAAATAATCCTTATATATTAAGACATACATAATAAGTAATTTAGAGTTTATTATGCTCAATTTATAAATGCCAGGGGTAAAAAAATCTCAAAGAGAAACTGAGTCCATTGGAACCCAACAAAGTTCCTCTAATATCATCCCATGTAGCAGTTTTGAAAATGGTAGTTTATCAAATTACTCTTAATTTACAAAACAAAAACAAAAACAGACTTTTGTGCTCAGCTATCTTAGGTGTGTGTATGTCTCCAGCTTCCACTCTTGGCTCTCCTTCTTCCCTTCACACTCTGTTCCAGCCACAATGAACTTCTTTCTGACCCTTTATAAGACTGTGCCTCTTACTGTCTCTGAGATAATTGCATTTTCTATTTCACCTTTCCATAAGCCATCTCTCACTTTTGATTCCCTACCTTCTATCCAATATTCAAGTATCAGCTTGAAACATAATTTGCTGTTGGCATTTTTCTTCCCCTAGATAAAATTATATTCCCCTGCTATGCAGTTTCATAGTACCTTGTACTTCCTTTGTCTTCATCATAATAATGGCAAATACTTATATAGCAGAAGGGGGTGGGTGCTGTTCTCACATATGCAACATATATATCTGTGTATATCTATCTCTTACTACCATATTAATACTTCTTCATTCCTCATATGGAACCTACGAGGGCGATTATTATTACATGCATTTTATCCACGAGGAAACTGAGGCTCTGAAAAGTTAAATAACTTGGCCTAGGTCACACAACTTTATTTAACTTTGCATTTCCTGATGGAATATTCGTTCTTGAGACTGGAGATTATGTTGGTTTTGTCCATTGCTAAATCCTAACGCTAATGCAGTATCTGGAAAATATGATGCCATTCTCCACTCATCCAGCAGAACTTGCTTTGCACAACGCACTGGAGTATGCACAGGTCACGTGGTGACAGTGAAAACAGATATGAATCTTATTTTCATAGAGTTCATGGGTGAGGGCAAGAGGTCTGAGGTTCCACAGATAGAATTCAGGCATCTATTAACTTGGATGAGAGATGTATTACATCTATATTTTCATCAGCCTCTAGCATTGTTTTCATTTGTGTGTGTATGCTACAAACCACAGTAGCATAAGCAGCATATGTGCTTTTTTCTGGAATAAAAGTCACAGAATTTTCACATCACTGCAATAGATGCTGCATATATCCCCTAGTATTCTTTTACATTCATTACTTTGAAATTATGGTAATCATTAATTCCACCACTCTATTGTGTTACTTAATGTGTTAATAGGAAGTATGTATATTATTATATCACAACTTTTAAAATATTTAAAAACTTGATATCAGTACAACTGATTTCTGTTACACTCCTAAATAGCTTGTGTATTTAAATATAATTTAGATACACTAAACTATCAAGTGTTTAAGATGTTAAGGCTTTAATATGATCCAGCAATTCCACTCCTGGGCATATATCCAGACAAAAATATAATTTGAAAATACACATGTGCCCCTATGTTCATAGAAGCACTATTCACAATAGCCAAAGCAATGGAAATAACCTAAATGTCCATAGACAGGTGAATGGATAAAGAAGATGTGTGGTGTGGTGTTACACACACACATATACATACACACATATCTACACAATGGAATACTACTCAGTCATAAAAAAGAGTGAGATAATGCCATTTCCAGCAACATGGATGAACCTGGTGATTATCATACTAAGTGGAGTAATAGAAAGATAATGACAAATACTGTATGATATCACTTACATGTGGAATCTAAAATATGATGCAAATTAACCTATCTATGAAACAGAAACAGACTGTGAGGCATAGAGAACAGACTTGCAGTGGCCAAGGGGGAGGGGTGTGAGGGAGAGATGGATTGGGAATTTGGGATTAGCAGAAGCAAACTACTATATATAGGATGGGTCAACAAGGTCCCTTGTATAGCACAGGAAACCATAATGACAAAGAATATGAAATAGAATATATACACATTTTTGTGTGTGTATGTAACTGAACCACTCTGCTGTACAGCAGAAATTAGCACATTTTACATAAACTATACTTCAATAAAAATAAGATTCTAAATGTATATACATAAAAGATGTTAGGGCTTCACACTTTCCCAGGTGTCAAAGGGGTCCATGCCAGAACCCCTGGCCTAGAGGATAGGAGAATACAGCATACTGGTTTATATCATTATCTCCAATATCTGACAACCTGGGTTCAAATCACATATGCATGATTTAGTGTTGATGTGTTATAGGGCAAGTTATCTTCAATTTACTCTTCCATGAAATAGGAATAATAATTGGTCTTTTGTATTCTTGCTGGGAAGATTAAATCAGAATGACTGTGAAACACTTAGTAGAAGGCCTCACATTTTAAAACTTTTAATGACTGTTATGTATTATTAATGGAATAATAAAGCTATTATGACAAATAAACTGTGAAATATATACAAAGGATTTACAAAGTTTCTTAGCACAGGAACTGGGCCTCTCATTCACTAGCAATGGAAATGTAAAATGGTAAAAACCATTTTGAAAACCAATTTGGCAATTTGCTAAAAAAGGCAAATATATACATACTTTAAGAGCCACCGTTACCACTCAGAGAAAATGAAAAGCATATGACCACTTAAGAAAATAACTATACATGAATATTCATAGCAGCTATATTTGTAATAGCCCCAACTGGAAAAACCTCCATATTCATCATTCTGTGAATGGATAAACAAACTCTGGTATGTCTATACAGCAGAATACAACTTTGCCATGGAAAGGATTGGTCTATTGATATATGCACCACCATGAATGAAGTGCAAAAGAAGCATACTCATTGAAAGAAATCAAACAAAAAGAGTATGTGCTGTGTGATTTCGTTGACGCAAAACTCTAGAAAGTGCAAATCAATCTGTAGTGACAATAAACATTTTAGTGGTTGCACAGGGAGACTAAAGGTGAGGGTCAGGGAAGAAGTGCTATAAAAAGTCATGAATAAGCTTGTGAGGTGATGTACATGACCATTATCTGATTGTGGTGATGGTTTCATGGAGGTAGATATATAGACAGACTGATAAAAAAACAACATATTAAGTTGTACATTTTAAACATGCACATTTAATTAAATATTAATATACCACAATAACTATTAAAAACCTCTTTTTTATCAGACTTGAGATCATTCCAATTTAATTAAAAATATGAAGTAACATGGTATCACTTCCTTAAACTTTAACCTACAGAACATCATAATAAAGAATGCATGTTCTAAATAACTATCAACTACATGTAATAATCCTGATAATCCTAAGAAGGTAACTTTTTCCCCACCACCTGCTGTTATGTTATGATTGAATAATCTGAGTAACAGAATAATTCTGCCTTATTCAACATGCACAAATTTTTTAATTTATTGTGAGCATATAAACCAGTAAAACAAATAATTAGTCTGGTATACAATTAACAGCTGCATAAAATCTAAGGTATTAATCAATATTAGCTTGTTGCCATGTAATTCCATGTTTTAGAGAACCTTGGGAGATATTTCCTTTGTGAAATAATGATTAAAGATTAAAGAACTTGATTTTATAAGTGAAGTGTTAGTCGCTCAGTAGTGCTGGACCCTTTGCAACTGTAGCCCGTCAGGCTCCTCGGTCCATGGAATTCTCCAGGTAAGAATACTGGAGTAGGCAGCTGTTCCCTTCTCCAGAGGATCTTCCCAACCCAGGGATCAAACCCGGGTCTCCTGGATCTCAGGCAGATTCTTTATCTGATTTTTTAAGTTATCCTCATTTCATAGCAAAGGATATCATGTCAAACTCAATGAGTATTTTGAGGGGAAGACGGCTGAAGAGAAGTCAATTGAATCTATGTGACAATAGACTGAATACCATCAAACACATCCCCAGAACATTATCTATTAAAAGTACTGACTTGGTAGAAAAGTTAGCCAGATCACTGAACTTTTAAAAATCATTACCTCAGTGAAGTTACAGTGGATCAAGGAAAAGCAGAAACCTTATCTTCAGAATTTGAATCTAACACTGTTCTCCTCCCCAGTCTAGATAAGCCAAAATATATGAGGATGTTGAAAACATACATACGTACACACACAAATGCACCACCCAGCAGCAGATCGTATCACAGTCTCATCTCTCCCATTGCTTCTTGCCACCCTTAGAACAAAAGCTCTTATTATACATGAACAAAACTGACTTTCTCTTCTCTTCTCTCATGGTACTTCATATACCTTGAATTAATTTTCTCTAATCACAGTGGTTTTACTTCCCTGCAAACATTCCGAGATCATTCCCATCTGGGATGTTGTCATTAGCTGATTCTTCCTACCAGGAGCATCCTTCCATAGATATTACAAGGCTCACTCCTTTTCATCCAGATCTCTGTCCAAGTGTCACCTCCACAGAAAGCCCTTTCTGGACTTTTCTGTCTGAATTAACATTTACTTTAATCCTTCTGTATTTCCTTAACTCTGTTTTACTTTTTAAAAATAACACTTATATTACCACCTGACATCAAATTATTGATTTCAATCATTCATTCAAACTTTTCTTAATCATTTACTTTATGCCTGACACTGTCTGGGTGTTTGGAATAGTATTGCCTTCACAAAGCTTGTGGTTTTGTGGAAAACAGATATTGAACACAATCAAATGTGTGATTCAAAAAGGAATGTGATGAGTATAAGCATAAACAGAATATTTTTAGAGGCATATGATTGAAGGACTGCTCTTAAAAAATACTAAATATGTAACTAAAGGATATGTGGTAGTTAGAATAAAGATACAAAGTACTATAGGCAAAAGGGAATAAGGCAGGAATCCATTCAAAAACTGGAAAAAAAAAACACATGATAATTGGAGTGAATGATAGGGAGAGTAAAACACAATGAATAGGATGAGGGTGTCAAGATAAGCAGGGTTTAGATCATGTGGGCCTCATTATCAGCCATGTTAAAAGTCCTGGAGTTTATGTCAGGAACATGGGGAAGTCACTGAAAGGTATTGAGTTACATGGTAAAACTGTATGTCAAATATATAAATCAGAATGTCTGGGATTAAAACGGGGTGCAGGGTAACTCTAGAAGTATGAAGGCTTGTTAAGAGGAAATTTCAGTACATCAGGGAAGATTACTACATCTACTCGCAAAAAAGAGAGGAAGAAGCAATAAGCTTCTCAGTCAGTTCAGTTGCTCAGTCATGTCCGACTCTTTGCGACCCTGTGAATAGTAGCACGCCAGGCCTCCGTGTCCAAGTGTAGAGCTACTAGTGATAAATTATCTCACCTTTTGAGGACTGAGACCATCTCTAATTGACCTACATTATTTTATAACTTTCTATTTAAATGACTGTAGATTGACATGAAGTCTTAGGAAATCATATCTGCCTACTCTTCACCCACTTTCCCCCAGTGATAACAACTGGGGACCTACAGTACAATATCACAAACAGGAAACTGACAGTAAGACCATTTTATTTAGATTTCAATAATTTTGCATGCACATCCCTTCCTCCTTGCTTCCTTCCTTCTTGCCATGCAGACTGTTCAAGGATATTTTATCACATGTGCACTTTGTGTGACCATCACTGCAGTTTTAAGATACAAAACAGTTCCATCACAAGAAACTCTCATGCTACCCTTTTATTGCCATAGCCACCTCTCTTCTAACTTCTGGCTTCTAAAGAGTTACACAAATTAAAAAAAAAAAAAAAGAAAGGAATAATAAAGATAAGGATCAAATAAATGACACTGAAAACCACAGAGATAATCAAGCAACTAAAAGATGATTCTTTGAAAAAAAAGAAACAAATCTATAAATGTTGGCAATAGTGACGAACATGAGAAAAGACATAGATCATCAATCGTAGGAATGGAACAGGTGATATCACTACAGACCTCAGTGTCATTAAAAGGATACTTAGAGAAAACTAACAATAGGTTTATGTTCATAAATTCCACAATTTAAAAGAAATGGAACAATTCTTTGAAAACCAGTAGCTATACAAACTTGACCAAGATGAAACAGACAACTATTAAATAGTCCTGTGGACAATAAAAAATCAAACATATAATTTAAAAGCTTTAGGAAAAGTAATCTCCAGGCCTGGACGATTTTATTGGAGAAATCTACCAAACATTTAAAGATTTAACACTGATTTTAAAGACTCTCTTCAAAAAAATAGAAGAGGAAGGATTATTTCCCAACTGACTTTATTAGGCCAGTATTACCCTGACATTTAAAACTAGAAAAAAACAGGGGAATAAAAAAAACAGGTATAGGGCTTCCCTCATAGCTCAGTCGATAAAGAATACGCCTGCAAGGCAGGAGACCCAGGTTTGATTCCTAGGTCGGGAAGATCCTCTGGAGAAGGAAATGGCAACCCATTCCAGTATTCTCGCCTGGAGAATCCCATGGACAGAGGAGGTGGCAGGTTACAGTCCATGGGATTCCAAGAGTTGGACATGACTTGGCAATTAAACCAGCACCACCATAGACCTATATGCCCTATGAATACAGAAGCATTAATTCTCAACAAAATTTAGCCAACAGAATTCAGCAATATAGAAAAAGGACTATATACCATTAGCACTGAAATGATTATAAATTCACAAGAAGTTACAAGGATAATTCAGAGAAGTTCCCTCTACCCATTACCTAGTTTCCCCAAAAGTTACTTCTTAAATATAGTACAGTTTCAAAACCAAGAAATGAACACTGGTACAAAGTAGTAAAAGGTATATATATAGTTCTAATCTATTTCATCATGTGAGTGAATTTGTGTAATTATCACTGCAACCCAGATACAAAATCTCCCATCATCACGAAAATCTACTCACTATGCATTGGTAGGCACAACCACACACTCTACACAAATTTACTAACCAATTATAACCATTAAATTGTTTTTCAACTCTCAAATTTTATTATTTCCACATGCAAGTTAATCATAGATTATGTAACTATATGAGGTTGGTCTTTTTCCCCACTCAGCATAATGCTCTAGATCCATTCAATTTATATTAATCAATAGTTAATTACTTTTTAAATTGCTGAGTAATTCAGTTAAGACTTCGCTGGTGGCTCAGACAGTAAAGTGTCTGTCTACAATGCAGGAGATCCGAGTTCGATCCCTTGGTGGGGAAGATCTCCTGGAGAAGGAAATGGCCACTCAGTCGTGTCTGACTCTTTGTGATCCCATGGACTGCAGCACACCAGGTTTCCCTGTCTATCACCAGCTCCCAGAGCTTGCTCAAACTCATGTCCATTGAGTAGGTGATATCATCCAACCATTTCATCCTCTGTCATCCCCTTCTCCTGCCTTCAATTTTTTCCAACATCAGGGTCTTTTCTAATGAGTCAGCTCTTTGCATCAGGTGGCCAAAGTATTGGAGTTTCAGTTTCAGCATCAGTCCTTCCAATGAATATTCATCACTGATTTCCTTTAGGATGGACTGGTTGGATCTCCTCACAGTCCAAGGGACTCTCAAGAGTCTTCTCCAACAACACAATTCAAAAGCATCAATTCTTCAGTGCTCAGCTTTCTTTAAAGACCAACTCTCACATCCATACATGACTACTGGAAAAACCATAGCCTTGACTAGATGCAGCTTTGTTGGCAAAGTAATGTCTCTGCTTTTTAATATGCAGTCTAGGTTGGTCATAGCTTTTCTCGCAAGGAGCAAGTTTGTCTTTTAATTTCATGATTGCAGTCACCATCTGCAGTGATATTGGAGCCCCCAAACATAAAGTCTGTCACTGTTTCCATTGTTTCCCCATTAGCCATGAAGTGATGGGACGGATGCCATGATCTTAGTTTTCTGAATGTTGAGTTTTAGGCTAACTTTTTCACTCTCCTCTTTCACTTTTGTCAAGAGGCTCTTTAGTTTTTCTTTGCTTTCTGCCATAAGGGTGGTATCATCTGCATATCAGAGGTTATTGATTTCTCCTGGCAATCTTGATTCCAGCTTGTGCTTCATCCAGCCCATCATTTTGCATGATGTACTCTGCATGTAAGTTAAATAAGCAGTGTGACAATATACAGCCTTGACGTACTCCTTTCCCAATTTGAACCAGTCTGTTGTTCCATGTCCAGTTCTAACTGTTGCTTCCTGACCTGCATACAGATTTCTCAGGAGGCAGATCAGGTGGTCTGGTATTCCCATCTCTTGAAGAATTTTCCACAGTTTGTTATTATCCACACAGTCAAAGGCTTTGGCGTAGTCAATAAAGCAGAAGTAGATGTTTTTCTGGAACTCTTGCTTTTTTGATGATCCAGTGGATATTGGCAACTTGATCTCTGGTTACTCTGCCTTTTCTGAATCCAGCTTGAACATCTGGAATTTCACAATTCATGTACTGTAGTAGTTGTCTATGGTATTCATATATACATTTTGTTTAAATATTCACGTAATATAGAACATTGTAGTTGTTTCCAGTCTTCGGCTATTAGAAACAAAGTTGCTATGAACAATAATATACAGATAGTTTTCTGTGAACACATCATTTCTTGGGGTTAAAGCCCAAGAGAGCAACTGTTATATCACAGAGAATTTGATTATACATACACACATACATGCAAACATGCACACACACATATATACATATATATTAAACTTCCAAAGTATTTTTCAAAGTAGCTGTACTACTTTGCATTCTCATTAGTATGTACGAGAGATCCAACTTCTCTGCATTCTGTAGGGATTTGGTGCTGTCATTGAATAAATATATATATTTAGCTCTTCTGATAAGTGTGTAGTGATATCTCACTGAGGTCTTAATATTCATTTCCCTAATGCTTAGTGATGTTGAACATGTAGAGTTATTCATGTGCTTATTTATCATCTATATATGTTGTCTTCAGTAAAAAGGTTGCTTCATTCCTTTTGCCCATTAAAAAAAAGAACTGGATTGTTTTTCCTGTTTTTCATTTTTTTTTTTAAATTAGTACAATTGCTTTACAATTTTGTGTTAGTTTCTGCTGTACAACAGCCGAATCAGCTATATGTATACAAATATCCTCTGTCTCTTAAGCATTCCTCCCTTCCTCTGATCCCACTCCTCGGGGTCATCACAGAGCACTGAGCTGAGCTCTCTGTGCTATAGAACAGCTTCCCACTAGCTATCTGTTTTACACATGATATTGTATATATGGGCTTCCGTGGCGGCTCAAAGGTAAAGAATCTGCCAATGTAGGAGACATGGGTTCGTTCAATCCCTGGGACGGGAAGATCCCCTGGAGAAGCACATGCCAACTCTCTCAAGTATTCTTGACTAGGAAATCCCATGGACAGAGGAGCCTGGCAGTCTACAGTCCATGAGGTCACAAGACAGTCAGACATGACTTAGTGGTTGAACAACAACAAGTATAGTCAATGTTACTCTCCAATTGTCCCCCCTCCGCTTCACCCATCCCGTGTCCATATGTCTTTTCTCTACATCTGCTGTCTCTATTCCTGCCTTTAAAATTCAGTTTTCAGATTTCTTTATATACTCTGGCTAGGTTTTTTTTTTTAATTCAGATATGTGGTTTGTACATATTTTTTCATGTCTGGAATTTGTATTTTTATCTTCATAATAGAGTCTTTCACAGAGAAAATTTGTTTTATATTTTGATAGATTCTAATTTATCTATTTTTTTAAATTTCATAAATCATGCTTTTTATGCCATGAAGCTCTTCAACAAGCTCTATGTCCCAAATACTTTCTCCTGTGCTTTACTCTTTAAGTTTTACAGTTTTACATTTTTTACTTAAATTTGATTTAAGTTTGATTCACTTTGAAGTAGTTAATAAACTATGAGTTTTAATTCAAAATTTTGTTCTTCTTTTTTTTTTTCCTCTAGCCCATAGAGATCTAGTTGCTACAGCACTATTTGTTGGAAAGACCATACTATATTCCACTGAATTGCTTTGGCAATTTTGTCAAAAATAAGTTGGCCATACTTATATGGACATTTTTTCCATCCTCTGTTCTATCGTTCCACAATTACCAAACAATTTTGATCAGCAACACTACATAATAAATATTCAATTTATTGATTGAATGATTCCTCCCATTCTATTCTTATTTGTTAAGACGGTTTTAGGAGTGAATATATTTCACCTAAATTGTCAAATTTATGTGCGTAGAGGTTTTCACAGTATTCCGTCTTCATCCTATTGATGTTTTCAGGATTTTTAGTGATATTCTTGATATTAGTAATTTGTGTTTTTATTCTTAGTCTTTCTAGATGTTTGTCAGTTTTATTGATTTATTCATTTTGAATGATTTTTTGTTTCATTGATTTCCTCTTTTTGTTTTTATTTTGTTTTATACTTCTGTATTTCTTTCCTTCTACTTGCTTTGAGTTTACAATGCTGTTCTTTTTTCCAGTTTCTTGATGTAGGAGTTTAGATTAATAGTTTGAGACTTTTCTTTTCTAATTTATTCATTTAATGCTATAAACTTCCCCTACAGCACAGCTTTAGCTGAACTACAAAAGTTTACAATGAATTTAAAATTATCATTTTCATTCAACTCATGTTTGAAAACTTTTCTTGCAACTCCCCTTTCTGAATGATGGATTATAAACTGTCTTATTAGTTTCAAAATGTTTAGAGATTTTTTCCTATTATCTTTTTGATAACTATATTTAGTTTGATTAGAGAACACTGTATATGATTTCACTTTTTTTTTTTTTTTAAATGTGAATGTTTGTTTTATGGCCCAAGATAGTGTCTACACCTTGGTGTCTGTCTCATGGGCACTTAAAAAGATGGTATATTTTCCTAATGATAAGTGTTGTATAAATACTTAAGACATCTTGTTGGTTAATGGTGTTAAGTTCTTTTCTATCCTTGATGATTTTCTGTCTAGTTGATCAGTTATTGAAAGTGGAGTTTGAAGTCTCCAACTGTGACTGTGTCTATTATTTTTTTCAATTCTATCATTTTTTTATTTCACATATTTTGCAGCTCTGTTGCTGGGTATAAATACATTTAGAATTGATATTGCTTCTTAGTGTACTGACACTTTTGTCAATATGTAAAACTTATGTCTGTATTTTATAATTTTCTTTGTTCTGCAGTCTACTATATCTAAGCTTAATTTAGCCACTCATGTTTTCTTTTAATTGATGTATACAAGTTTATCATTTTCTATCCTTTTACTTCAGCCTGCCTTTATCAATATAGGTTAAGTGACTTCATTTAGATACGATATTGGTGGATCATCTTTTCTTTATCCACCCTATATTATATCTTTATTATAATTATTTTTATCTTACTTTGACTAGATACACTTGCTGCTGCTGCTGCTAAGTCGCTTCAGTCGTGTCCAACTCTGTGCGACCCCAGAGACGGCAGCCCACCAGGCTCCCCCATCCCTGGGATTCTCCAGGCAAGAGTACTGGAGTGGGGTGTCATTGCCTTCTCCGAGATACACTTGAGGCAATTATAAATATATTATGGCTTAAGTCTGCCAATTCATTACTGTTGATTTTTTCTCTGGTTCTGTTTCAATGTTTTTCCTGACTTCCTTCTGGTTACTTGAAAAAATTTTAAGATTCTTTATTATGATGATTTTTTTTTAGGATATCACTCCATGTAGTATATTTAGTGGTTGCTTTAGGTAATACAATATACATACATAGCTTTTTACAATCTACTGATTTATTCTTTTACTACTTCTAGGAAAACATCAATGTTTTACTTCTTCCCTTTACCCTTCAAACTTTGAAAATTTAACTATCTGAACTATTTCCTCCACACGTATTAAGCACCATATCAGGTGATGGTACAACTTTTGCTTCAACAATAAAATATGATTTAAGAAACTAATGGGAAGGTGAGTCTATTATACTTTTATCCTTATTTTTAAACATTTCAGTGTTCCTTCCAATCTGAGGTTCCAAGCATTTTGTTTGTGTTTGTTTGTTTGCTGTTATTTCCTTTCTGTTTAAACAACTTTCTTCAGTTGCTCTCAAGGACAGGATTGCTAACAACAAATTAGCTTAGGTACTGAAACCATACTCACAGAAAACTAGTCAATCTAATCACACTAGGACCACAGCCTTGTCTAACTCAAAAAAACTAAGCCATGCCCGTGGGGCAACCCAAGACGGGTGGGTCATGGTGGAGAGATCTGACAGAATGTGGTCCACTGGAGAAGGGAATGGCAAACCACTTCAGTATTCTTGCCTTGAGAACCCCATGAACAGTATGAAAAGGCAAAATGATAGGATACTGAAAGAGGAACTCCCCAGGTCAGTAGGTGTCCAATATGCTACTGGAGATCAGTGGAGAAATAACTCCAGAAAGAATGAAGGGATGGAGCCAAAACAAAAACAATACCCAGCTGTGGATGTGACTGGTGATAGAAGCAAGGTCTGATGCTGTAAAGAGCAATATTGCATAGGAACCTGGAAGGTCAGGTCCATGAATCAAGGCAAATTGGAAGTGGTCAAACAAGAGATGGCAAGAGTGAATGTCATCATTCTAGGAATCAGCAAACTGAAATGGACTGGAATGGGTGAATTTAACTCAGATGACCATTATATCTACTACTGCGGGCAGGAATCCCTCAGAAGAAATGGAGTGGCCATCATGGTCAACAAAAGAGTCCGAAATGCAGTACTTGGATGCAATCTCAAAAACGACAGAATGATCTCTGTTCGTTTCCAAGGCAAACCATTCAATATCACAGTAATCCAAGTCTATGCCCCAACCAGTAATGCTGAAGAAGCTGAAGTTGAACGGTTCTATGAAGACATACAAGACCTTTTAGAACTAACACACAAAAAAGATGTCCTTTTCATTATAGGGGACTGGAATGCAAAAGTAGGAAGTCAAGAAACACCTGGAGTAACAGGCAAATTTGGCCTTGGAATATGGAATGAAGCAGGGCAAAGACTAAGAGAGTTTTGCCAAGAAAATGCACTGGTCATAACAAACGCCCTCTTCCAACAACACAAGAGAAGACTCTATACATGGACATCACCAGATGGTCAACACCGAAATCAGATTGATTATATTCTTTGCAGCCAAAGATGGAGAAGCTCTATACAGTCAGCAAAAACAAGACCAGGAGCTGACTGTGGCTCAGACCATGAACTCCTTATTGCCAAATTCAGACTTAAATTGAAGAAAGTAGGGAAAACCACTAGCCCATTCAGGATGACCTAAATCAAATCCCTTATGATTATACAATGGAAGTGAGAAATAGATTTAAGGGCCTAGATCTGATAGATAGAGTGCCTGATAAACTATGGAATGAGGTTTGTGACACTGTATAAGAGACAGGGATCAAGACCATCCCCATGGAAAAGAAATGCAAAAAAGCAAAATGGCTGTCTGAGGAGGCCTTACAAATAGCTGTGAAAAGAAGAGAAGTGAAAAGCAAAGGAGAAAAGGAGAAGAGAAGTGAAAAACAAAGGAGAAAGGAAAGATATAAACATCTGAATGCCGAGTTCCAAAGAATAGCAAGAAGAGATAAGAAAGCCTTCTTCAGCGATCAGTGCAAAGAAATAGAGGAAAACAACAGAATGGGAAAGACTACGGATCTCTTCAAGAAAATCAGAGATACCAAAGGAACATTTCATGCAAAGATGGGCTCGATAAAGGACAGAAGTGGTATGGACCTAACAGAAGCAGAAGATATTAAGAAGAGGTGGCAAGAATACACAGAACTGTACAAAAAAGATCTTCACGACTCAGATAATCATGATGGTGTGATCACTGACCTAGAGCCAGACATCCTGGAATGTGAAGTCAAGTGGGCCTTAGAAACCATCACTAGGAACAAACCTAGTGGAGGTGATGGAATTCCAGTTGAGCTATTTAAAATCCTGAAAGATGATGCTGTGAAAGTGCTGCACTCAATATGCCACCAAATTTGGAAAACTCAGCAGTGGCCACAGGACAGGAAAAGGTCAGTATTCATTCCAACCCCAAAGAAAGGCAATGCCAAAGAATGCTCAAACTACCACACAATTGCACTCATCTCATACGCTAGTAAAGTAATGCTCAAAATTCTCCAAGACAGGCTTCAGCAGTATGTGAACCGTGAACTTCCTGATGTTCAAGCTGGTTTTTAGAAAAGGCAGAGGAACCAGAGATCAAATTGCTAACATCCGCTGGATCATCAAAAAAGCAAGAGAGTTCCAGAAAAACATCTATTTCTCCTTTATTGACTATGCCAAAGCCTTTGACTGTGTGGATCACAATAAACTGTGGAAAATTCTGAAAGAGATGGGAATACCAGACCACCTGATCTGCCTCTTGAGAAATTTGTATACAGGTCAGGAAGCAACAGTTAGAACTGGACATGGAACAACAGACTGGTTCCAAATAGGAAAAGGAGTTCGTCAAGGCTGTATATTGTCACCCTGTTTATTTAACTTACATGCAGCGTATATCATGAGAAATGCTGGACTGGAAGAAGCACAAGCTGGAATCAAGATTGCCGGGAGAAATATCAATAACCTGAGATATGCAGATGACACCACCCTTATGGCAGAAAGTGAAGAGGAACTCAAAAGCCTCTTGATAAAGTGAAAGTGGAGAGTGAAAAAGTTGGCTTAAAGCTCAACATTCAGAAAATGAAGATCATGGCATCCGGTCCCACCACTTCATGGAAAATAGATGGGGAAACAGTGGAAACAGTGTCAGACTTTATTTTTCTGGGCTCCAAAATCACTGCAGATGGTGACTGAAGCCATGAAATTAAAAGACGCTTACTCCTTGGAAGGAAAGTTATGACCAACCTAGATAGCATATTCAAAAGCAGAGACATTACTTTGCCAACAGAGGTTCGTCTAGTCAATGCTATGGTTTTTCCTGTGGTCATGTATGGATGTGAGAGTTGGACTGTGAAGAAGGCTGAGCGCCAAAGAATTGATGCTTTTGAACTGTGGTGTTGGAGAAGACTCTTGAGAGTCCCTTGACCTGCAAGGAGATCCAACCAGTGCATTCTGAAGGAGATCAGCCTTGGGATTTCTTTGGAAGGAATGATGCTAAAGCTGAAACTCCAGTACTTTGGCCACCTCATGCGAAGAGTTGACTCATTGGAAAAGACTCTGATGCTGGGAGGGATTGGGGGCAGGAGGAGAAGGGGACGACAGAGGATGAGATGGCTGGATGGCATCACTGACTCGATGGACGTGAGTCTGAGTGAACACCGGGAACTGGTTATGGACAGGGAGGCCTGGCGTGCTGTGATTCATGGGGTCGCAAAGAGTCGGACACGACTGAGCGACTGATCTGATCTGATCCTTCATGTAAGAATTTTTTTTTTGTACTATTAAATCTTTAAGCAATTTCTTCCTTGTCATGGAAATTTCATCTATTTGAATCCTTTGCATCCTATTTGTAATTTTTTGTGTTTCCCTGTCGATTTAGATGGTAAAGACACTCTGTGCGATGCAGGAGACCCGGATTGGATCCCTGGGTCAGGAAGGTCCTCCTGGAGTGGGAAATGGCACCTCACTCCAGTATTCTGGTCTAGACAATCCCATGTACAGAGGAACCTGGTGGGCTACAGTTCATGGGGTCGCAAAGAGTCGGACAGGACTGAGTGACTAACACTATAATTGTTTATTCCTGTCATATACTTAGTGCTAAATCAATGTGCATTGTATGAATTAATATTCTTTCACTTTACTTATGTAATCACTGCTTTAATCAGGTTCTGATAATCTTTCTTCTGTATAAATTCTTTCTTCCCAGTCTGTCCAAATTAAGTACTAGAACATCCGTTTTTAATTCCCCTGTAAATATTGGTATTCATGCATTAATCAAATAGGAACACTTAGAATATACTTTATGTAATACTTACATGGTTAGTTTTGAAGTAAAATTTTAAAAACTAATCAAATTTTTAAAAAACTCATACTTTTTATAATATTACATTGTGCTAAAGAAGAATTCAAAGAAACATGAAATGGTTTATTAATAATGGATAGTAACATATCCTTAAGTTCCAAAATCACAGGGACTCCTTCACTTTAAAGGCCTCTTTATAGAAGAAATCCATTTTAAATTTCAACCTGTATATTCTATGGTGAACATTACTATGTAAGTACTGTGCACACGGAGAAGGCAATGGCACCCCACTCCAGTACTCTTGCCTGGAAAATCCCATGGATGGAGGAGCCTGTTCGGCTGCAGTCCATGGGGTCCAGAAGAGTCAGACACGGCTGAGCGACATCACTTTCACCTTTCACTTTCATGCATTGGAGAAGGAAATGGCAACCCACTCCAGTGTTCTTGCCTGGAGAATCCCAGGGACGGGGGAGCCTGGTGGGCTGCCGTCTATGGGGTCGCACAGAGTCGGACACGACTGAAGCGACTTAGCAGCAGCAGCAGCAGCAGCAGCAGCACTATGCACATGAGAAGGCTATTTTATCTAAATCAAAGTTCATTCTCATTATGGTTTTATAAAAGTCTCCAAAATCAATGCGCTAAGGAATATACATCTTATTTTGAGTCCCAAGATTCATTTGAGATATAAAATATGACACCCAAACGCCGCAACTAAGCTAGTAAAACCAACAAACCAAAACCCCACAGATCCTGGCTTCTAATCTTTTGTTTTTTCTATCCAATCATCATTTTATTATCCTATGTCTCAGCCAGTCTCCTTCATTCCTCTGAAGTAAATCTGGTGAAAGGCTTTTCCTTTAATCATTGTAAGAAGTAAAATTTATAAAATAACTATTACTCTAAGTTTGTATAGAATATTGTCACATTTTACAGAATTTGATGAATGTACTTACAATTTTTCCCAAATGGTGTCCAGAGCTAATTTTTTCCCTGTTGCTTTCTCCCTTTATTTCTTACTACTTGGAAGAGAAGGCAACATTCCCTTCCCATTTAGAATTCTAATACTTTCCATCCCAATAAGAGCTCTACCATTTGCTCTATTACATTCTGCCCTAATTAACTGGAGCACCAAGAGCAATATCCTCTTGCTAGCCGTTGTCATCGTATTGTCAGTTGTTCTTTGACATGAGGTGAGTTTTCAGAATCCTAGAGGCAAGACTTTTTCCTCCCAGGTATCCACCCACTCTTATGCTTTTTTTTTTTTTTTTTAAAGACCTTCATATAGGATTTCCCCTTCCTGGCTGTACCACTAAGCATCTTCAAAATCGGTCCAGTGTTGACTCATTTTCTCTGACAGTTACAGGCTGAGAATTCTTACACTCCAAACTTAACTGGCATTATTCTTTCACTTACATCTGATCTTTGTGGCCTCCAATGTAGTAACTAACCTAACCAATTATTTTCACTGATAGTGGGGAGATTGCTGAATCACAGATAACATCACTTTCAGGTAATATCAGCCAAGGTATTTTGTAGGCATTCTTCTGCAGGTGAAGTGATCACCTATCTTTTTTCAAACCTAAGAAATGATTCCAAGGTTGGAAACTCACATTTTGTAAGTATTAATATGAGTATTAATGCTGCTGTAGGCTAGGTACTTGTTACAAATGGCCCTTTAAATATCTCTCAAATCACACTATGCACGTAACATCAATTCTGCAAACATTTTGAATTACCTTGCATTTAAAAAAAGAATTCATTTTGACTAGAATCCTTTTTAAGCTTGAATCTCTTAAGTAATCCAAATATTTCTAGTAAATATTTAGCTGCTTTATCTCAAGTATTAGCTTGTTAAATAAATCTGAATAAAAGTACCATATTAAAGGCATTTATTCTTTGCAAATGCTTAATAAGAAGTTACCCAACAATCACAGTTTCCCTAATACACAGTGGTGGTGGTGGTGGTGGTGGTTTAGTCGCTAAGTCATGTCCGACTCTTGCGATTCCATGGACTGTAATTTGCCAGGCTCTTCTGTCCATGGGGATTCTCCAGGCAAGACTACTGGAGTGGTTTGCCATTTCCTTCTCCACTAATACACATAAGCTCTTTCCTATTTCGAGTTGAACCAGTATGTCCAAGTATCATATGGGAACAAACAGCAGCTTGGGATCACAATCACATGCCACTCAGATGAAAACAATTGACTTTCCCCTAAAATCTTTCAATATTTCAAAGAAGCTCAAAATGCTAACTTGAAAAGATACATAAGCATTTTGGTAGGAGAGAACTTTCAGTTCTTTCTTTCAGACTTTCTTGGAATTGGAAAGAGCTCTTATGTGATAGAAAATGGCAATTCTGGTCAAAGAAATAATAAAAACCTCAAAGAAAGGAGCAAATTTACCACTAGCCATGAGCAGTGTTCACTTAACAGTCATCTTACCTTTATTTAATAGATAAAATTTATAAATGACAAAAATTGCCCTTACTTTCAGATCACTGATAAAAATTATAGTCATTATACACACAGCATATAATTTTGACTAAGAGGGAATTCCTCTTGTGTATATTTTCCAGTGGTGGTTGTAACTCTAGACTATTATTTCTGTTTTTGGTGATAAATGAAAATATCAGATACTACAAATCTTTTTTGCAACCTACAGCCATTAGTTTATTGTAGCAAGGTTGACAATTGTGCACTGGGTCATTTACCTGCAGACAATTTACTTTTTGCGTTCACTGCTGCTTCTCTTCGCCCCTTTCCTTCTTCCTTTGAGCTGAGTTGCTAATGATTCATGAAAGGAAGAAAGGTAAAAAATTCACAGGGAAAAAAAAGTTAATGCAGTAACATTTGTGTTTTCTTCCAAATGCTCAAAGTGATAGCCTATATATGCTTTCTGGAATCTAAAGCATCTCACAAATGAAAGACATTTTTAATCGCTCTTCACAAATGATGGGTTTTTCCTCCCTCTTTTTGCTTTTAAATAATCAATAAGGTAACACATTTTAGAGAAGAAGCTAAGAGAGTGCCCAAAAACATAACACAAAATATATGAAAAAACATCTATATGGATCATATAATTTAGTTGAAATTCAAACTAAATGAAAAGATCACCTTTCATTTTTCCTTATAAATATGTTCAGCATTTAAACTCCTAAGATTTCTACCCGTGTGATACTGTGGACATCATTTGCCATCAAAAGTAAAAGTGTTACTTCCATGAGGCAGCCAATTTGTTTTTCTTAACAGCAATGTATGTGACAAATCAGATATTTGCTTTTCATTTCATAAGTCAAAGTTTGGATACTCAGCTTCAACTGTTTTGTTGTAGGAAGCACATATTATATGCCTCTTATTGTATTTTTGCAAGGACATAGGCACAGTGACAGCATAGTGACTCCACACATGGCTTAGCTACCCACGAGGGGAGATGGATCCATCCAGTCATTGAGTCACAGATCCTCTTGTGGCTTGAATCCGCTCTTTAAACACAGAATCAAAGGATGCTACAAAAAATGAGGGACTAAACTTTTACATCATTTTGCTACATAAAGATAGGATCAGAGGCTATTTAAAAAAGAAGGAACTGATCTTTCAGATCATCTCCTCCAAACCTTTCTATTTATGGATGAGAAAACTAAGGCTGTAAAGGAAAGGATAGCCCATAATAGAGAAGAATTAGTAACTATGTTGAGGCAAAAACTCTGAATACCAGTCCAATGCTCCTTACCCTTTTAGGATCTTCTAAAGGTTGTGATCTTTTAAGTAATAGGGTGATTTCAGATTTTTCACAGTCTTACTGCATATCTTTAAAAACAGTCCCTGTGTAAATAAACTCTGCTCAAACTGCTTTGAGTGTGTGCTCTGTTTTCTATGATAACCCACAGATACACTAACTCTTAGTCATAATACAAACTTTTTGAGCTTTAATTTTTCATCCATAAAAAAAGAGGTGATGAAAATACCGACCTCACAGAGATGAAAAATGCATGAGATAATATATGCAAATCACTTAACAAAGTGCCTGACACACAGTAAACACTTAATTAATGCTAATTATCACTAGTGTGTGTACTATATCTTATTCTTCTCCATAAGCAAAGGTGTATAGGGAATTTTGATATCTTATATCATAAGTGAGGTCAAAACATAGACCTGTATCTCACATTTGATAAATATATAGAGTGAAGTAAGCCAGAAAGAAAAACACCAATACAGTATACTAATGCATATGTATGGAATTTAGAAAGATGGAAACAATAACCCTGTGTACGAGACAGCAAAAGAGACACCGATGTATAGATCAGTCTTATGGACTCTGTGGGAGAGGGAGAGGGTGGGGAGATTTGGGAAAATAGCATTGAAACATGTATAATATCATGTATGAAACGAGTCGCCAGTCCAGGTTCGATGCACGGTACTGGATGCTTGGGGCTGGTGCACTGGGACGACCCAGAGGGAGGGGAGGGGAGGGAGGAGGGTGGAGGGTTCAGGATGGGGAACGAGGGTATACCTGTGGTGGATTAATTTCGATATTTGGCAAAACTAATACAATATTGTAAAGTTTAAAAATAAAATAAAATTAAAAAAAATTTAAAAAAAGACTTGAGAAAAAAAAATAAATAAAAAAAAAGAAGCAGAGATGGAGAAATTGGAAAACATAAACTAAATGAAATGGGAGCACTGAATATGAAATATAAAAAGTGAAATAAACTAGATAAAAAAAAAAAAAGAATCAAGTTTCTTAAAGGACACCAAGGCTAACCAATACATCAATGTGATCATTTATCATCATACAATTGATACACAATGAGTTGGCCAAAAAGTTGATTTGGGGTTTTCCATAAGATATTACAAAAAAAAAACTCAAAGGAACTTTTTGGCCAACCCAAACAAGTGAACTGAAATATTTTAATTATAATGCCCAAAAGCTTTCTTTTGCATTATTTAGAAGTTTAACATGGACACCCAATTATTCCACGAGATTTACATATTGATTTAAGGGAGATAGTTTCTTTCAATAAAAGATTGACATAAAAATAGCAGAGTTGGTTTACATTTTGTTTACCTAAAACTTTTTTAAAAATGTATTTTTAGTTGGAGGATAATTGCTTTACAATGGTGTGTTGGTTTCTGTTATACAGCCATGTAAGTCAACCACAAGCATACCTATGTGCCCTCTCTTGAACCTCTCTCCCACTCCTTTACTACCTGAAACTTTTAATGATGATTTAGAACATGTAAATTTGTTCTCTATTTGCTCAGTGAACCTTCAAAAGTAGAAAGAAATAGATGCTAAAGACACAGTGATTCCCTTAGGGTGAACCAAAGCTAGAATATGAGCTTGAAGCAACCCACAGTAAGGAAAGACTGGCATGAGAGTAATACGATTAAGTTAATTTAGCTTTTACCAGCATCTCTGGCAGACTCTGCTTACAGCATGCCAGGCATTAAACAATATTGGTGTCTGCTGGTTATATGCTGGAATCTTGGCAGACAGTAATGGCAGTGCTTACGTTGGCCTTAAGAATACATAGTTTTTAATTCCTTTCTAATTTTCTTAAGCATTATATTTCCCATCTATGCTCAATTAGAAGAAAACTGTTAAGAAGGATTATTTTTAAGTTTTTCACATATTTTGATCCTTGCCAAGGCACCATGTATCAATAACCAGATATGCAGATGACACCACCCTTATGGCAAAAAGTGAAGAAGAAGTAAAGCGACTCTTGATGAAAGTGAAAGCGGAGAGTGGAAAAGTTGCCACTTGTGGCGGATTCATGTTGATGTATACCAAAACCAATACAACATTGTAAACTAATTAACCTCTGATTAAAATAAATACATTTATTTAAAAAAAAAAAGAAAAGTTGCCTTAAAGCTCAACATTCAGAAAACAAAGATCATGGCATCCGGTCCCATCACTTCATGGCAATAGATGGAGAAACAGTGGAAACAGTGTCAGACTTTATTTTTTGTCTGATTTTCCAAAATCATTGCAGATGGTGACTGTAGCCATGTAATAAAAAGATGCTTACCCCTTGGAAGAAAAGTTATGACCAACCTAGACAGCATATTCAGAGAAGGAAATGGCAGCCCACTCCAGTATTCTTGCCTGGAGAATCCCAGGGACAGAGGAGCCTGGTGGGCTGCTGTCTATAGGGTCGTACAGAGTCAGACATGACTAAAGCGACTTAGCAGCAGCAGCAGAAAACATATTCAAAAGCAGAGACATTACTTTGCCAACTAAGGTCTGTCTAGCCAAGGCTATGGTTTTTCCAGTAGTCACGTATGGATGTGAGAGTTGGAAATATAAAGAAAGCTGACACCGAAGAATTGATGCTTTTGAACTGTGGTGTTGGAGAAGACTCTTGAGAGTCCCTTGGACTGCAAGGAGATCCAACCAGTCCATCCTGAAGGAGATCAGTCCTGAATGTTCATTCGAAGGGCTGATGCTGAAGCTGAAACTCCAATACTTTGGTCACCTGATGCGAAGAGCTGACTCATTGGAAAAGACCCTGATGCTGGGAAAGATTGAAGGCAGGAGAAGAAGGGGACGACAGAGGATGAGATTGTTAGATGGCATCACCGACTCAATGGACATGAGTTTGAATAAACTTCCGGAGTTGGTGATGGACAGGGAGACCTGGCACACCGCAGTCCATGGGGTGACAAAGAGTCGGACACGACTGAGCGACTGAACTGAAGGCAGCACGAAATAGTTGCAAAATTCAAAAATCTAGTTTTAATTCTTTAATCTTATGGGAAAACAGCAAGGAATGTTGAGCAAGGATCATCCTCATTAAGAATCAAGGGAAAATCTACTTTAAAAATCCAAATTAGTAACAAAGTCATTAATATTAAGACCCCAATGATAATTAAATTCACTTTAAAGAAGAGACACCAGGAATATTTTAGGGAACTATCAGGACAAAGCTAGACAAGTTCAGGGTGAAAAAAGTCACGAGATGAAAGGTAATCCTCAGAGTTTCCACAACAAATTTGTTAACCTTAAATTGCTGACAGTGCCTTTTATCCCTGCTGGATACGATTTTTTCATCCAAAGGCTTAAATGTTTTTTGGGGGAATGTTGGATGAGAAAGAGGAGACAGATACAGCATTTACCATATGTCTCTAGGTAGCAAGATATTTTGGAACATGTCAGACAGATATGAGCTCAGCTGAGCTCTTACAAGAATGTTACTGTGGATTAAGCACATAGGGTTTTCAAGTTCTGTTCCTTATTTCTATTAAATGATACAAACCCACTTCAAGAGTTATTGTAAGTACCCGTTTACTTATCATTTATTCATCCATTTTAAAAAACTTCTTTCTAATGTAGCAAGCTCTAAGTACTATGGATTCAATACTAGAAAACCAAGATTCCAAATTTTGGGAGCTTATCATCTATGGAAGATAGACACAACAACAGACCTCAAAATCAAGTGTGGTAAACATTATAAGAAACAAACTATAGAAGCTATGATTACATGTAGCAGATGGAAGTCTCAGGAAAAAACTGAAGAAGATTATGTGATACATACTAAAAGACAATGCAAGAAATCAGTAACTATGCTGTAACAAAGTAGTGAATAGGAAGTGGTCTACTAAACACACCAAAATGGTTAACACAGAAGCAGCAGCAATAGCCAAGGCATGCATTTCTCAGTACAGTTCAGTACAGTTGCTTAGTCCTATGCGACGATTGTGACCCCATGGACTGCAACATGTCAGGCTTCCCTGTCAATCACCAGCTCCCAGAGCTTGCTCGAATTCATGTCCATCGAGTGGTGATGCCATCCAATCATCTCATCCTATGTCGTCACCTTCTCCTCCTGCCATCAATCTTTCCCAGCATCAGGGTATTTTCCAATGAGTCAGTTCTTTGCATCAGGTGGCCAAAGTATTGGAGTTTCAGCTTCAGCATCAGTTCTTCCAATGAATATTCAGGACTGATTTCCTTTAGGATTGACTGGCTGGATTTCCTTGCAGTACAAGGGACTCTCAAGAGTTCTCTCCAACACCACAGTTCAAAATCATCAATTCTTCAGTGCTCAGCTTTCTTTGTAGTCCAACTCTCACATCCATACATGACCACTGGAAAAACCATAGCTTTGACTAGATGTAACTTTGTAGGCAAAGTAATATCTCTGCTTTTGAATATGCTATCTAGGTTGGTCATAGCTTTTCTTCCAAGGAGCAAGTGTCTTAATTTCATGGCTGCAGTCACCATCTGCAGTGATATTGGAGCCCCCCAAAATAGTCTATCACTATTTCCATTGTTTCCCTATCTATTTGCCATGAAGTGATGAGACCAGATGCCATGATCTTAGTTTCTGAATGTTGAGTTTTAGGCCAACTTTTTCACTCTCCACTTTCACATTTATCAAGAGGCTCATTAGTTCTTCGCTTTCTGACATAAGGGTGGTGTCATCTGCATATCTGAGGTTAGTGATATTTCTCCTGGCAATCTTGATTCCAGCTTGTGCTTCATCCAGCAAAGCATTTTGCATGATATACTCTGCATGTAAGTTAAATAAGCAGGGTGACAATATACAGCCTCGAAGTACTCCTTTTCCTATTTGGAACCAGTCTGTTGTTCCATGTCCAATTCTGTTGCTTCTTGACCTGCATACAGAATTCTTGGGAGGCAGGTCAGGTGGTCTGGTATTCCCAGCTCTTGAAGAATTTTCCACAGTTTGTTATGATCCACACGGTCAAAGGTTTTGGCATAGTCAATAAAGCAGAAGTAGATAAATGTCTGGAACTCTCTTGCTTTTCCAAAGATCAAGCAGATATTGGTAATTTGATCTCTGGTTCCTCTGCCATTTCTAAATCTGGCTTGAACATATGGAAGTTCATGGTTCATGTAATACTGAAGCCTGGCTTGGAGAATTTTGAGCAGTACTTCACTAGCATGTGAGATGAGTGTAATTGTGTGGTAGTTTGAACATTCTTTGGCATTTTCTTTCTTTGGGATTGGAATGAAAACTGACCTTTTCCAGTCCTGTAGCTACTGCTGAGCTTTCCAAATTTGCTGGCATATTGAGTGTATCACTTTCACTGCATCATCTTATAGGATTTGAAATAGCTCAACTGGAATTCCATTACCTCCACTAGCTTTTTCTGAAGTGATGCTTCCTAAGGCCTACTTGACTTCAAATTCCAGGATGTCTGGCTATAGGTGAGTGATCACACCATCATAGTGATCTGGGTCATGAAGATCTTTTTTGTATAGTTCTTCTGTGTATTCTTGCCACCTCTTCTTAATATACCTGTTTCTGTTAGGTCCCTACCATTTCTGTCCTTATTGTGCCTATCTTTGCAGGAAATGTTCCCTTGGTATCTTAAATTTTCTTGAAGAGACCTCTAGTCTTTCCCATTCTATTGTTTTCCTCTGTTTCTTTGCATTGATCTCTGAGGAAGGCTTTCTTATTTCTCCTTCCTGTTCTTTGGAACTCTGCATTCAGATGGATATATCTTTCCTTTTCTCCTTTGCCTTTAGCTTCTCTTCTTTTCTCAGCTATTTGTAAGGCCTCCCCAGACAACTACTTTGCCTTTTTGCATTTCTTTTTCTTGGGGATGGTCTTGATCACTGCCTCCTGTACAATATCATGAACCTCTGCCCATAGTTCTTCAGGCACTCTGTCTATCAGAACAAATCTCTTGAATCTATTTGTCACTTCCACTGTATAATCATAAGGGATTTCATTTAGGTCATACCTGAATGGTCTAGTGGTTTTCCCTTCTTTCTTCAACTAAAGCCGCAATTTGGCAATAAGGAGCTCATGATCTGAGCTAGACTCAGCTCCAAATCTTTTATTTTTGCAGACTATATACAGCTTCTCCATCTTGGCTAAAAAGAATATAATCAATCTGATTTTGGTATTGACCATGTGGTGATGTCCATGTGTAGAGTCTTCTGTTGTGTTGTTGGATGAGGGTGTTTGCTATGACCAGTGTGTTCTCTTGGTAAAACTCTATTAGCCTTTGCCCTGCTTCATTTTATACTTCAAGGCCAAATTTTCTACTCCAGGTATCTCTTTACTTCCTACTTTTGCATTCCAGTCCCCCATAATGAAAAGGACATTTTTTGGGGGGTGTTAGTTCTAGGTTTTGTAGGTCTTCATAGAACCATTCAACTTTAACTTCTTCAGCATTGCGGTTGGGGCATAGACTTGTATTACTGTGATATTGAATGGTTTGCCTTGGAAACGAACAGAGATCATTCTGTCATTTTTGAGATTGTACCCAAGAACTGAATTTCGGACTCTCTTGTTGACTATTAGTGCTACTGTATTTCTTCTAAGGGATTCTTGCCCACAGTAGTAGAGATAATGGTCATCTGAATTAAATTTGCCCATTCCAGTAGATTTTAGTTCACTGATTCCTAAAATATCAATGTTCACTCCTGCCATGTCCTTTTTGACCATTTCCAATTTACCTTGATACACAAACCTAATATTCCAGGTTCCTATGCAATTTTGTTCATTACAGCATCGGACTTCACTTCCATCACCAGTCACATCCACAAATGTGTTGTGGATGTGAACCTGGGGTGTTCATCTTTCAGTTTCATATATTTTTGCCCTTTCATACTGTTCATGGGGTTCTCAAGGCAAGAATACTGAATTGGTTTGCCATTCCCGTCTCCCATGTGTGTCTAGGGATATATAAAATATTGAAGTAGGTCTTAAGGAAAGATGAGATTGTAAAAGTAACTGAGAAGATATCTTTAATGGTATAAATGCCAGGCTAGTGACTTTGGACTTCAGTATGTTTGTCCTGTTTATGGTATGCCAAGGAGAACTTAAAATCACAGTACAGAGATTATATATCTTCCTAGACTATTAACTGAATAGAAGGTATATAAAAATCTGCAAGAGAGACACTAAAGAATATTACATGATATTCACATGATTTATAAAGAAAAATTAAGTAGATAAATTTCTGACTGCTGATAGTGACTTCAGCATCCAAATTTATTCACCTCTATAATTAGGAAATTGTAGGAATAGCTATGTGCTCTTTTATTGGCAAGGAATCATGGAAATTTTCAGCCAAGCAATGGTATGCTCATGGTACCTTAGCAAGACTGCAATTTATTAACATAAAGAGGTTAATCTCCTATGAAATTTTCTTCATAAAAATTTAGATTTTAATGTTTATTGTTACAATTAAAAAATTACTTTTAGTCTCACTCCATGTATATATAAAATTCTGAGGAAAGTGCCACACAGAAGAGATAAATTTATATTTTAGTAGGAGTATCTGATAGAATTTTTGGCATTCAGTTGTCTGCCAGGGAATGATGGGCCAGGTCAACAGCTCATGGCTATATTCCTAGAGAAGAAACCTTCATTCTTAGCTTCAAATGAGAAGATACTCTGCTACCTAATAATGGGCTATCAAGTTAACTTCAAGGCAGTGATAGATAGGGAAACAAAGTAAATAAAAGATTTTCAGAAAGACTGATTTCCTTAACTTTGCTGTAACTTGAAGTATCACTTGACTGAAAGTAATAGGAAATTTTTAGTGTGGCAAATCTAATGAATGCAGGTGCCTTCTGAAGAATCTGATTTCTTTAAGCCTCCAAAGAAGACAAGGAGAAGGTACAAGATCAAGCTGTGACAGACAACTTCTCCAGATATCTAGGTAACACCAAGAAATCTAGGAGTACCTCTTTCAGCCTGCTCTACTAGAATTTGAAATGCCATATAAATATCCAAGGGCTAGATATAGCTTGCCTTCAGAAGACACTAAGCTGGAAATAACATTAGACAGTACCTCCTTAAAGGGTTTTTGTGTATATTCATATACAAATTTCTTTTAATTACATGATATTGATTTGTCTTTCATTATTCTGTTATAAAATTAAAATACACAGATACTGAAATAAAAGAAAATGGGCTTTTTCAGACAAAATCTATATTTGCCAAAGTATTAAAACTAATAAATAACATGAATATAGCTGAATAAATAATCATCATTTTGACTTTTGAGAGAATAAAATTATTTTAGAGGCCTTTAAGGGAACACTGTTTTCATGAAACCCATTTATGTTTGTAGTTGTGGGATCTATGTTTGTAGGAAGACAAATGTTTATATTAACTCTAAAAGTGTGTATGCATGTATATGAAATAAGATACATTTTGCAAATAGTACAGTTGTTTTTTTCCCTAGTTTCTTTTCTTTGTTCCACAGAAGTTCCTTTACTCATTGAACTAGTTGTGTTGTTGTTTAGTCACTAAGTCATGTCTTACTCTTTGTGACTCCACGGACTATAGTCTACCAGGCTCATCTGTCTATGGGATTTTCCAGGCAAGAATACTGGAGTGGGCTGGCATTTCCTTCTCCAGGGGATTTTTCCAACCCAGGTATTGAGCTCTTGTCTCCTGCATTGGCAAGTGGATTCTTTACCACTGAGCCACCAGAGAAGCTCATTGAACTACTGTCAGTTATCAAATCAAAGTTGGCCTCTGAGTTCCCAAAAGTCTTTTGAAACCCACAGTACAGAAAATCTCGAGAACAAAGTCATTTTATTTTCAAGAGCCAGGTATTTTGCAACACAATAAGCTAAGCCTGGACTGAAGATGGTGACAGCAGCCATGAAATTAAAAGACACTTACTCCTTGGAAGGAAAGTTATGACCAACCTAGATAGCATATTCAAAAGCAGAGACATCACTTCGCCAACAAAGGTCCATCTAGTCAAGGCTATGGTTTTACCAATGGTCATGTATGGATGTGAGAGTTGGACTGTGAAGAAAGCTGAGCACTTAAGAATTGATGCTTTTGAACTGTGGTGTTAGAGAAGACTGAGAGTCCCTTGGACTGCAAGGAGATCCAACCAGTCCATTCTAAAGGAGATAAGCCCTGGGTGTTCTTTGGAAGGAATGATGCTAAAGCTCAAACTCCAGTACTTTGGCCACCTCATGCAAAGAGTTGACTCATTGGAAAAGACTCTGATGCTGGGAGGGATTGGGGGCAGGAGGAGAAGGGGACAACAGAGGATGAGATGGCTGGATGGCATCACTGACTCGATGGACGTGAGTCTCAGTGAACTCCGGGAGTTGGTGATGGACAGCGAGGCCTAGTGTGCTGCAGTTCATGGGGTCGCATAGAGTCAGAAACGACTGAGCGACTGAACTGAACTGAAAGACTCGATGTGAAAACGATAAAGAAGATTCAAAAAACTCTGTCTTCACAGGTTAGATAAAGTTTGTGACACCTGAAGGAAGAGTTCCTGAGAGGGGTCTTGGTGTCATTAGGAGCAGCAGCTGCGCTTTACAGGAGCAGCCATGAAGAGATAACCCACGCCCAAGGTAAAAGAAACCCAAGTAAGATGGTAGGTGTTGCAAGAGGACATCAGAGGGCAGACACACTGAAACCATAGTCACAGAAAACTAGTCAATCTAATCACACTAGGACCACAGCCTTGTCTAACTCAGTGAAACTAAGCCATGCCCATGGGGCAACCCAAGACGGGCAGGTCATGGTGGAGAGATCTGACAGAATGTGGTCCACTGGAGAAGGGAATGGCAAACCACTTCAGTATTCTTGCCTTGAGAACCCCATGAACAGTATGAAAAGGCAAAATGAAAGGATACTGAAAGAGGAACTCCGCAGGTCAGTAGGTGCCCACTATGCTACTGGAGATCAGTGGAGAAATCACTCCAGAAAGAATGAAGGGATGGAGCCAAAGCAAAAACAATACCCAGCTGTGGATGTGACTGGTGATAGAAGCAAGGTCTTTTGAACTGTGGTGTTGGAGAAGACTCTTGAGAGTCCCTTGGACTGCAAGGAGATCCAACCAGTCCATTCTGAAGGAGATCAGCCTTGGGATTTCTTTGGAAGGAATGATGCTAAAGCTGAAACTCCAGTACTTTGGCCACCTCATGCGAAGAGTTGACTCATTGGAAAAGACTCTGATGCTGGGAGGGATTGGGGGCAGGAGGAGAAGGGGACGACAGAGGATGAGATGGCTGGATGGCATCACTGACTCGATGGACGTGAGTCTCAGTGAACTCCGGGAGTTGGTGATGGACAGGGAGTCCTGGCGTGCTGTGATTCATGGGGTCGCAAAGAGTCAGACACGACTGAGCGAACTGAACTGAAGTGGAGGACAGAGAATTGTGATTCACTCTCAGGGTGAACACTAAGAAAGAAGCATGTTTCACAGTAATTTTTTTTTTTTTCATTCTTGCTCAGAATGATATTCGTGGACCATATAATGATGGTAGGGCACATATACAAAAGAGAGCTTGAGAGAAAAGAGCATCTATGGCCATACAGATCCTTCCCAAATTTTCTGTGCCATCCAAGGAGGTGGTCCAGAAACATTTAAGAGAGGATTCATTTTCACCATCAACAAAGTGGCATTACAGTAAGATCTCCATCTCACTTACTATTGACCACCCTTCGCCTATAACCCATGGCTAACACCCGGGGAAAACAGAAGACCAGACAAAAAATGAATTACTGCAATTCACCTGAAAGTGACTAAACTAAATTTTCTGTCAGGTGAAAGGAAAGGACCTTGAAACAGTGATTGTTACATGATAGAAACATTTCTTTAGCCTAAATGTTTTGTTGCTTTAGTAAGTTTCACTGTTTACAGATAAACTTGAAGAGACACGACTGTTGCAGTCCTCCTTTGGCTCTAGCAATTGCCTAACCTATACCTCTTTATAATTCTCTTCCTTCTTGCTTGACCCTATCAAAACTCCTATTCACCTCTGCTCAGGAGCATCTACTGTGAAGTGACTAAAATAATATGATGAAGTAATTCACAACAAATTATGATAAGCCTGAATACGAAGTGAAAGATAAAGAATGGTAGATTTTAGAGCAGTGGAGGGACATACTATGGATGTCCAAATGGAAATACATGAAACCAAAGTTGCGGTTTAGAGTCTCTTTCATTTGCCATATACCCATATCCCCCACTCAGAGGATATAATGGAAGGATCATTCTGCCTTCAACTTTGCAAATGGCCCTCATCTCATATGAAACAGTTATTGCTTTGTAAACTTGAATTAGAATAATGTATGCTTAAAATGTATAACATTATATTAGAACCTATAAACACATGATTATTTCCCTAGACCAAACAAACAAACAAAACACAAACTACAACTGCTGTCCTAAATCATTCTCCAGGTACAGATGGGTTATTTGAGTATGTGAGTATCTCAGATGTGATCTTATCTGTGAAGAAAGACTAATAAGGATAATAACTACCTGCTTAAACAGATGTTTTTGAGGACTAAAGCAGATCGCCAAAACAAGCTCAAAAATCTTGGTTCTCTACCCATTGACATGCTTATCTCAGGTTTATAAATGTCGAGTATATTTACATTTTGGGAGGAACTGTATATACAAATAGGATATAGTAGGAGAATTAAGAGCTATAGTGTATGGTATATGTGATTTTGATGATGTAAATTACTTTATGAGAAGAGGCAGTTTGTTAAAATACATCCAAGAAAAGCAATTTAAAAAAATGTGAAGGATATTCAGAAGATTTGAAAAATACGAAGAAACAAAGAAGTCTTTGTGTTTCCAAGGTGTGTATTTATATTGATTTTACTATCACAGAAAAAAAATACCATCACAGTACTGGAACTTAGTACAGACTAGAAATCAGTCCTTGTTTTGATTTTGTGAAGCACTGTGATATTAACCTGGTTCCTTTCTGCCCATCCCAGGCCCAGATTCTGGAGAGTGATGGGCAATTGTTTTGGTAGTTCATTCCAAAATTCTTACAGAACTCATCAGGAAATGGTTGAATGAAGTAATTAATAGTAAAAGCTATAAATCTGCAGGTGTTTCAGGAGGAAACATAACCCTGCATTCATGACCTGCTTTTCCATATTTTCCTTCATCTTTTCCCATCCTCTCAGATGTTAGGGATACTTTAACATTTAGAAACATTGTGGTACTGGAAAAAAAAAAAAAACATGGATACAGAAGTCAAAACTCTGGCTCCAGCATTTTGTAGCTATATTATCTTGGTCAGTTATCTTCCTACTCTTTCTGTCAATTTCTTAAAGTGCAAAATGGGAAAAATAATACTTCATATGGTTGTTGTGAAAATAAATGTAGCTTTTAATTTAGTACCAGGTACAGAACAGATGATCAGGTTTCTTTGAAATGAATGTGTTGAAAGAATAAACTGTATTAAATAAAAATTTTTTGGTGTTTGTCATGTGATTCCATAAACATTAATGAAATAAATGGAAAAATGAATAAACACATGAGTAAAATAACAAACAAACACAGAGGAAGGTTTCCAGTGATATGTCATGGAGTTCTCTCTGTGGCCAACTGTTGTTCTTGCCTCAATTGCTTATACACGAGAGAAATCATGGTCAGATTACAGCCTTTCAGAACTTCTTAGTAACCATAAAATTGACTCTAAAGCTGCTAAACTTTCCTAAGAACATCTTAGATTCTTTTGACCATGACTGTTTTATAATGTCTTTTATTTGATGCTCTAAAATACGTCATTGAATATTATTTACTATTTTATATGTAGTACTTAAATATGGAACTGTCTACTATTAAAATTAAGGAAAGTTACCAATAAAAATGATTACTTTACTCAAGGTTTATAAGTTTTATTAGGTCTGCAAGCTTACTCAAGGTTTACAAGCACTCTATATAATTAACTCTTGTCTCATATATATGACAAAAAAATGATAAACATTTTTATTACAAATTTAAGAGATATGCATATAGGTGACACTAATCTCTTAATATCAATCTTAAGGCAAGTCTTAGTGCCTTACTATGTACATGAAATGTGCTATTGTGAAACATGCATAATATTAAGGAAGACTGTATCTCTGGAGAATAGCTTTTTCACAGCTATTATGAGATAAACATGTTTGTAGGAAGACTTTAGAAAATGAGATATTTTATCACAGTCTTTTATAATAAATATGTAGCTAAAGAGAATATACTAATCATAATAAGCATTGCACTGTTACCAGGAAAGTACCCATGTTTCCTTAATTAAACATTTCTTAAATTGCATATATCTTTTAAAATAGCTCCAGTATTAAAACAGTGATCACTTCCACATGGGATCTGTTCTCAAATGCTGTGCAGCTGCCAGAACTTACACAGAGGTCACAGAAAGCTGAGGACTCAGGGAACCCACAGCACCAGAAATTCCACCTTTCAGATGGAAGGCCAAATCAGATCAGTGTATATGACTTAAATGTTGGTGGGTCACAGAGGAACACCTGTGTTTGTGAGTGGGGTGGGGTGTACATGTATACTGTGCTAGTCAGGAAGCATTTAATTGACAATAATTGTCACAATTAGCTTTGCTATGCATCTTTGAATATATACTTAAGCTGAAGAGAGTTTCCAGTGTCCTAAATTAATGTATGAAGCCACTGAATACTACCTTTACAGCTAAGCTGGGGCTGGATGAAAAACCTATTACAAGACTTATATCTTGGTCATAGAATGAGCTGGTTTTCCAATTTAGAAAATAATCTCATATGTTAGGGAACTGAAATGGCATGGTCACTAAAGCACAGACACAGATGCCAAGAATCTTGTTAACAAGCTGACATACTGTATCACAAACTATTCATAAATTAATGTTTTCATTATTTTAAATAGCAGGTCGATGAAAGTTGAAAATTCCATTATGTTAACTGTTACATTCACAACATTTATATCTGCAAGTAACTTTGGTGGTTAACCATTATCTGCTCTATCTTTTCTTATGCTCACTTATTCATTCATTTGTCTTAGAAGTAACACAACTGTTCTCCTGTTTTCTAAATTTCACAGGAGTAACTCAATTTTTATCAACCTGAAAATTTCTTGCTACTAACACTTTAAGCAATCTAAGTGTCCATCAACATATAAATGGATAAAGATATGGTGTGTACATGTATATGCATGCATTCATACAATGAAACATTACTCAGCCAAAAAAAAAAAAAGAATGATATTCAGCCATTTCCAACTAATACAGATGGACCCAGAGGTTATCATGCTAAGACAAATACTCTGTTATCACTTTGTGAAATCTAAAACATAAAACAAAAGAACAGATTTAACAAAACAGAAACAGGCTCATAGATACAGAGAACAAACTAGATGTTACCAGTGGGGAGAGGGAATGAGCCAGGAGCAAAACGGGATAGGGGATTAATAGATACAAGCTACTATGTATAATAAGAAACAAGGATACATTAAAGAGCACAGGGAAACATAGCTTCTGTTTTGTAATAACTTAAAATGGAATCAACAAAAATCTTGAATCAGTATGTTGTACACCTGAAACTAATATTGTAAATCAACTACACTTCAATAAAAAATTATTGACATGCTTTCCCCCCTAAAGTCTATTAAAATAAGAGCAATACTTTCCCCAAGTTGATGTTTAGAAATTTTAATTCTTCAAAATATTTAATAATTCATACTTCATAAGGTTGTGATTCATAAACCTGACATAGCACCTGACATGCAATAGCAAAAGCTTGATGTTATATAAGTTTCACGTGTACAATATTATATTCCTAATTCTGTGTGTACTACTGCATTGCGTTGTTGTTGTGTTAGTCACTCAGTCATGTCTGACTCTTCGTGACCCCATGGACTGTAGCCCACCAGGCTTCTCTGTCCATGGGATTCTCCAAGCAAGAATACTGGAGTGGATTGCCATTTCCTTCTCCAGGGGATCTTCCTGACCCAGGGATTGAGCCCAGGTCTCCTGCATCGCAGGCAGATTCTTTACCATCTGAGCCATAGGGAAGTCCCATACTATTGCATACGTACCGCCAAACACTGTCACCATACATGTGATCTCCTTTACCCATTTCTCTGTCCCTCCTTTTCCCCTCTGGTAAGCACTACTCTGTTCTCTGTGTCTATGTTTGAAAAACTTGGTATTTATTTTTGTTTGTTCATTGTGTTTACTGCTTAAAATCCTTTACTTCACATTTAAAAACAAGAAATAGAGAAGTTTAAAGACCTATTCATGGTGGCTCAGACAGTAAAGTGTCTGCCTACAATGCGGGAGACCTGGGTTCAGTCCCTGGGTCAGGAAGATCTCCTGCAGAAGGAAATGGCACCCCACTCCAGTATTCTTGCTTGGAAAATCCCATGGATGGAGGAGCCTGGTAGATTACAGTCCATGGGATCACAAACAGTGGGACACAACTGAGCGACTTCACTTTCACTTTCATGACAATGACACTAAATAAGCAAATTCAAGGCCAGAAGCAAGATATCCTGGCTCTCAATTCAGTGCTCCTTCCAAAACCCAGTACACACACACACACACACACACACACACACACACAGCTGATTCACTTTGCTGTACAGGAGAAACTAACATAACATTGTAAAGCAACTATACTTAAAAAAAAAAAAATAGTGAAAATCTGACTGGTATTGTGAGTGTACTTTGAAGTTAAGCCCACCCCACCAATGGGTTTGGTAACTCCTGAAGTATCCCTCCACTGACTCCTCCATCCCTAGTCCCCATACCACCCGGATCATCTGGAGAGCAGATAACAAATGAGTACTATCTGCAATAGAGAACAACTACATTATGGCTACAGAGCCTTTTGTGAGATGACCCAGGAACTGTCATAAGTTCCAAACAACTGAATCAGAGTTGGAAGCTACATTCATGCTGGCTCAAGAAGGAATCCCACATGGAAATGAAAGGGAGGGAAACAGGCCTGCCATGTCAGCCAAACTGGCCTCAGCAATCACTGGGGTGGCACATGTTGTATTCAGAGTATCTCCATAACTGTGCTGTTTTCTTTCAAACATGAGCATTCAAAATTTAGGCCATCATGAGAAAAAGCAGGAAAATAAGAGCCCACAAGTCATCTCTGCCCTAAGATATAGGTGCATGTGTGCATTCAGTCATGTTTGACTCTTTGTGACTCCATGGACTATAGCCCACCAAGGACTATAGCCTGCTCCTGCCTCCATGGACTTCTCCAGGCAAGAATACTGGAGTGGGCTTCTATTTCCTCCTCCAGGGGATCTTCCTGACCCTGGGATCGAAGGTGCATCTCCTGCATTGGCAGATGGATTCTTTACCACTGAGCCAGCTGAAAAGCCCCTGATATATTCATGTGCACTCAAATGACATCACAAATAGATGTAGCATCATCACAAAGTCATGTAACAACATAGCTAAATGGTATAACATTATTTTAAGCACAAGTCTTTTTGCTAGTACTCAAAGATGAATACTTCTTATCATAGTGCTCTGAGATAGGTATAAAAAGTTCTCTTGCCAATACAACAAGAGCAATCAAGAATAAATATGTCCAACACAAGGATTCTTCACAGAGGTAAGCCCCTAATTTTTAGATTCTATAGTAGAATCATTTATGAGAGATCTCAAGATGGCTCCTGTCCAAAGAACTGCACATTTTGAGTCAATGATCACTATTAATCTATTTCAGAAAAAGAACATCCAACTTGACATTATATCCATAACTTTGCAAGTAAAAGCTATAATTACTTTCCCATATTTATATTAGGTTAGGTCTCTAATTTGAGGGTTTCTGTGACCATGCACAGATAAACAGGGCTATAGTGACTTTACTTTTAGTCAGGGGAATACCGTTATTTTCGTTCTGGGCAACTCCTGAAAAAGTTGTGCCAAGATCGCAGTTGTTTTGGATGAAACATTTACAACTGGAGACAGATCAAAGTCAACACCTTGAATGGAGCCCAGAAGCTGACTGATAACTTATCTGGATATAATTCACAGGTGTCACATGCTCATTGCTTTTGGCCCTTCCATCTGCTCTGCATCATTCTGATTTTGAGTAGTTAGTACTTCAGTCAGTTTATGCAAATCCAATATTTCCAAATGGACACTGGCATCACATGACCAACTTTCTGACTTAAATAATCAAGACCAACATGTCTAGAAAATACATGATTAAGTTGCTACAAAGCCTTCTTTTTTTTTAACAATGGAAAGAATTCAGGACTTTGTATATGCAACATTAATTTTCAATCATGGTATTACAGAACCTGGCATGGTGATATATTCTATGTCCACCAAATGGTATTTTAGACTATTTGAACCTTGACCTAATTCCAAAGCTTAAACAACATCAAATTTCAGAAAATAAAGATAAACAGATATCACTGCTTCACTTAAGGGTTCAGGTTAGTATAGGACAAGAATGTGAAAACAGCACGTATATTTATACCTATCTAATATATGCAAAGTAAAAGGTAATATCTAATACAGACCATCAACAGAGAGTCATGGTGGTTTAAAGGAAAGAAAAAATCCATAATATCAGTCTGGGCAAGGCGAGAGAAAGACAGATTTTATGTAAGAGGTTGCATTTATCATGGACTTGAATAAGAAATGAACATTTTAAAAAGCTAGTAAGAGAAAACTCTGAAAATATACTCTGAGAGAAGAACACAAATATACATACAAACAACTGAAATATTAACCTACTATAGTACACTTCAGAGGTGTAGATATAATTCATTTCAAATAGAATACAGGGAACGTTTCAGAAAGAGTCTAGAGGCATAAAGATGGAAGCTCATTTTGATGTCAAGATACTAAATCCCAAAGCAAGACAATTTTCTTTAATACTACAGGCAACTGGGAGCTATTGAAGTTTGCTGAGCAGAAGGTTGATACTAACAAATCTACACTTTGGAAAAGCAACTTTAACGCCAGTGAATATAGTCAACACGAATGGAAGATTACTCAGAAAAGTATCTACTTGACTATGTAAGAGGGTTTGAAAGATATTGAAGACATAATACAGGTTGATGACATTGGTTATGTAAGGAAAGAAGATAGGGCAATATTAAGGTGGATTCTATGGACTTTGGCAATTGAATTGGAGGCTGCAAGCAGAGATGTAAGGAAATTAGGATATGACGCAGCCCAAGGACCACCATCTCTAATCCTGATCCATCATTGGGTACAAAGCGTTACTTATTCTGATTACAATAATGATTAACTCTCTCATATCTCCCAGAAATTCTGAAGTACATGAAGCCCCATGAGAAAGAAACGAGGGAGAAGAGAGATACCTCCCATTTCTCTTCCCTCACAAACAGTGCGTTTTATGCTGTTGTAGAGAGGTAGATACTGACAAATTTCCAGGGAACAAAAAATAAAAGGCATATTGATATGACACAATTTTTAAGTAGTTAAAATGGCTGCAGAAGCGTTCACAACCAAAAATGTCTAGAAATACAGATACAGGAAATATAAAAAGAGATTATGACGTTAATATTCCCAGTAACATGATGTGTGCATGGTCAACATGAATTAAAAATGTTAGATGAAGATGGTTGAACTGAATTGTCATCATGTGAGTTATACCAAAATGTTATGAAAATTATATGAGTATGATGATGTTAGAAGAAATACATACATTATATAATGTCATAATTACATATTCTGCCCAAATATTTAATGTGTCCTTACATCTGCCCCTACATGCCTCTCTATTTCTCTAATAGTGAAAGAATAATTGTACCCTTATCAGAAAGAGAGGGATGGGTATAACAGTTTGTTTTCAGTGAAAGATGATAAATCCAGTTTTAGAGTTTCATGAACTGCTTGGGAAATATACGAGAAAAAAACCACTAGGAAATTTGAGGATGGAGGTGAGAAAGATGTCAGAGATTTCAACTAATTTATAGAGAAAAGTGAGTTATATCACTGTGTAAGACTGGAAAGTGAAGAAAGAAGAATTCACAGAACACAACATTTGGCTGAAAAGATAAGTCTCAAAACTGGGTTGAGAGTAAAAGTTTCTGGGAATTACTTTGAATATCAATTCCATATTTTTTATCTTGATTATGTAATTCTTACTATCAAATGTGCCTGAATTTGCCTCATGTGTTTTGGTGGCAAAAAATACAGAATTCTAAGCAGTTTCTGATGGACATGCCACAATCCAGTCTGGCTGTTTAGAAAACACTCTTTGATAAAAGCAGTGATCAGAAGGAAATCATGCAAAAGAGGCCATGTCCCGACTGAACAGTTACAAGGTAACACTTACTGTCATCTTTCTAGTTTGAAAACTGAACTATGGTCACACACACAAAATCAAACCTCAATCTGTCAAGGTTCTATGTATACCAGTAGTTCACAGCTAACAGTCTAATGAACAGAACATCAGTACTTAAAATGTGCAAGTCACAAATAAGACAGAGATACATAATTTAAGAATTAGTGATCCTAAAATGAAAATCAAGGATCGTCAGTTGTATGTGTAAATTTCTTTTTTTAATCATGGAAGATTTAACATAATTTTCAAAGGAATCATGTTGGAGATAAGGTACATATGGGAAACAGAGAGCAGATCTGTATACACAGGAACACTGGAGAATGTGGTGGCAAAAGAAATTATGACAACTTATAAACAAAAGAACTGTCTGGATTGTGAGGAAGAAGAGGTAGCTAAAAGGACATTCTTCCATCTAGTCACTCATTTATTTATTCAATCTTATTTATTGAATATATCTTAAGTGCCAGAGAGTGTTTTAGCACTGTGGTTATAGCAGTGAACAAAAATTTCACACTCTCGAGAAGCTTGTATTTGGTGGCAGAGAGCCATATTACAAATAAAAATGTGAGAGTCAAGGAGATGTTAGAAGGGTCAGGGAAGGCCTGTGTGGGAAGTGATCTGAACAAAATGAGAAAGGAATTCATACACAAATCTGTGGACATAGAAAGGTTATCGTCCTAGACAAGGAAAAAAAAACAATCAATGCGAAATCCCTGAGGTAGGCATATGCTTGATATAGTCAGTCAAGAAACATCAAGAAATCCAGTGAACTTGGAGGAGAGTGAGTCAAGGGAATAAAGAGATGGTGGGAGATGAGGTAGAAGAGGAAGTCAAAGGCCAGATAAGTTAAGCTTCACAGGTCAAAGTTAAGAATTTTCATTTTGCTTTAAGACTGACAAGAAGCTCTTAGATATATATATTCTGATGTCTATTTTAAAGGAATCTCTGGTTACTACATGGGTAACAGGCTGAAGAGGGGTTAAACTCAAAGCTGTATGTGTTTAATCTAGAAAAATAGTATAGATGATCTTAGTTGCAATGCAAAAATAGAGACCCAGACATAGAGAACAAAGGTATGGACACCAAGGTGGGGAAAGGGGGCGGGGGTTGGGATGAATCAAGAGACTGAGATTGATTTATATATACTATTGATACTATGTATTAAATAGATAGCTAATAAGAACCTACTGTATAACACAGGGAACTCTATTCAATGCTCTGTGGTGACCTAAATGGGAAGGAAACCCAAAAAAAGGAGATTTATATATATATATATATATATATACACACACACATATATATGTATGTATGTGTATATATATATATATATATAAAACATACATATAGCTGATCCACTTTACTGTACAGTAGAAACTAACACAACACTGTAAGGCAACTGTATGCCAATAAAAATTAATTAAACAACTAGAAGCAATAAAACAACTTAGGAGGTCACTGCAGTTGCCCAACTGAGAAGTGATGGAGGATTGGAATAGGATGAGATGATGAGCGACACAACTTAAGAAGAATGGTTCTCAGTGTGGTCCATGAACCAGCAGCATCATCAGCACCTGGAAACTAGTTATAAATGCACCATCTCTAGTCCTGCACCATGATGCAGAGACTCTGAAGGATAATACGCCCCACAGCTACACTGGACTGGATTCAAGTTTGAAGATTACTGTCTTAGAAGCAAAGGCTCACCTAGTTCTGTTACAAATTCTGAGTCATTTCAGCACTTGTGTGTCTCTAGGTAAACTAAAATATAAGTACTTCTGAAGTGTAAAATAAAATAATTCTACCTTAGACTAAGTCAGGGATTTACTTACTCAGTGAAAACATTTGAAGCAATGTGAAATGGTTTTAAAAAAATCCCAATATGGGATGTGTACACTTAAATACACATTGTCTTAACTTAAAGATGGAATTTCTTGTTCTAAATTCAGGCCACATTCTGATTCATTTCTTTTTTTTAAATTTTATTTTATTTTTAAACTTTACATAATTGTATTAGTTTTGCCAAATATCAAAATGAATCCGCCACAGGTATACATGTGTTCCCCATCCTGAACCCTCCTCCCTCCTCCCTCCCCATACCATCTCTCTGGGTCGTCCCAGTGCACTAGCCCCAAGCATCCAGTATTGTGCATGATTCATTTCTAATACAATATCAGGCTACTTAGTACAAGCTTTAATTTAAATTGCCAACACTTTCAAGCAACAAAAATATAGCTGAATTTAATGATCTCATTATCAGTGATAAACAATTACTGTGCAGATTTTTAGACAAGCCATGTCTACAATATTTTAAGACACTTGTTTTACCAGTGATGGGCATCTACATTAACAAAAACTGAAAACCCCAAATCAACATGACTTGTACATAATGAATGGGTGACACAATCTACAATGTAAAATTGAGAAGTGCCTAAAAACCTGAATATTTTGAGTTGCTATTTTGGGCTGAAAGCATAATTAGTCACAACGGAGACTTGAAAGCAAGAAGATTCTAGAAAGCTAACTATTAAAAATAAATCCATTGGGGAAAGCCTCTCTTGTTGATGGTCTGCATTTCTACTTGAGATTATATTTAAAGTATATTTCAGAGAATCACGTTGCTGGAAGCAGAACTTTGAAGGAACAGAATTTAAAAAGATTAACCCTGAAACAAAACATTTAAAATATATGCACATACATATGCATTTGTGTGGCTCTATATCTCTCTCTATACATATATATCCATGAAAAATAACTATAAATATATATGAGAAAGAAATTCTCCAACTTTTAAGCCTAGTTCACTAGGAAGTTTTTTTAAACTAAAAGAAAAAACATATCATTGACTACAGACAATTCTAAAAGTCATCAAATCATGTTGATAATTGAGGCCAAGTGTTTTAGATGTCCATTAAAGAGAATAAAATTGGACTGGTATAGAGTTCTGTATTTAAACAGTGAGGCATCCAAGATAACCAAATGGTGACTTTAATAAAAACTGCAGTGAATATTGTAAGCAAGAATGTCTGATCACATAGCATGTTTAGAGCTAAGGACATATGCCAAGAGGCGAAAGCTCATAGGGTGGTTTTGCTCCATAGTTATAAGACACAAAATATAATAATGCTATAAGTTCTGGAGGCTCAGTGTATATCATGGCAAGTATAGTTAATAATACTGTTACTATATAACTGAAATTTGCTAACAGTTGATCTTAAGTATTCTCATCCCACAGAAACCCTGTGACTATGTGAGGTCATGCATATGTTAATTAGCTTGTGCATGGTAATCATTTCACAATGTACACATATGTATCAAAACATCAAGTAGAATACCTTTGATACACATAATTCTTGTCAATTAAACTTCAGTAAAGCTCAAAAAGAGTTAACATCTCTACCACCCAAAAAAAATACAATAGTCCTCACTGGAGCTCACCATTAGGATTAAATTACAACTCCAATGGATAGTGGGCACTAGTGTCACGAAAAGTGAAAATGAAAAAAACTTTACACTCAGAATATTGGAAGCACCATTGGACAAGAAGCTCACAGGAACAGGAAGGCTAGTTTTACATTACATTTGTCTGGCAGACGACAGTGTTCAAATGCTAGGATAGAGTCTCTTGATCACTTTGGTAAGACATATTCATGGTACATCCAGAAGATAGGTCAACAAGTTCAATGGCATAGAAGTTTCTCCTCATACATGTAACTTATTTACTCATTTCTTTTAATTTTATAAAAAAATTTAGATTACTTTTAATTTACAGTAGTTATAAAATTATTGGCTACATGCCCCATGTAAAATATATCCTTGAGTCTACCTTCTACCCAATAGTTTGTACCTCTCAATCCTCTCCTATAGTTCCCCTCCCGCTCTACTGGTAACCACTAGTTTGTTCACCAGATCTGTGAGTCTGTTATATTCATTAGTTTGTTGTGTTTTTTAGTGTCAACATACAAGTGATATCATATTTGTCTTTCTCTCTCTTACTTAGCATAATGCCCTCCAAGTCTATTTGTGTTGCTGCAAATGACAAAATTTCATTCTTCTTTATGGATGAGTAGTATTCCATTGTGTGTATATGCATGGGGGTGTGTGTGTGTATGCATGTATGTGAGTGTTAGTTGCTCAGTCGTGTCCGACTCTTTGCAACACCATGGACTGTATCTGACCAGGCTCCTCTGTCCGTGGACTTTCCCAGGCAAGAGTACTGGAGTGGGTTGTCATTTCCTCCTCCAGGGGATCTTCCTGACCCAGCAATCAAACTCAGGTCTTCTGCACTGCAGGCAGATTCTTCACCATCTGAGCCACCAGGGAAGACCCCAGTATTCCACTGTGTGTGTGTATGCGTGTGGGTGTGTATATAAACACACACATTTTATATATATATACATATGGGCTTCTCTGATAGCTCAGTTGGTAAAGAATCTGCCTCCAATGCAGAAGACCCAGTTCCACTTGTGGGTTGGGAAGATTCGCTGGAGAAGGGATAGGCGTATTCTTGGGCTTCCCTTGTGGCTCAGATGGTAAAGAATCCATCTGCAATGCGGGAGACCTGGGTTCGATCCCTGGGTTGGGAAGATCCCCTGGAGAAGGGAAAGGCTACCCACTCCAGTATTCTGGCCTGGAGAATTCCATGGACTGTATAGTCCATGGGGTCACAAATAGTCAAGAGTCAAACACAACTGAGTGACCTTCACTTTCACACATGTTTATACACACACACATATACACTACATTGTCTTTATCTACTCATTTGTTGATGGACAACTGGGTTGTTTCCATGTCTTAGTAACTATAAATAATGCTGCTATGAACACTGGGGTGCATGCATTTTTTTGAATTAGTGCTTTTGTTTTTTTCAGCTATTTATGTCTAGGAGGAGAATTTCTGGGTCTTTTAGTAGTTCTTAGTTTTTGAGAGACCTCAATATTATTTTCCACGTGGCTGCACCAATTTACATTCCCACCAAGAGGGTACAAGGATTCCCTTTCTCCCCATCCATGATAACATTTGTTACCCATCAGCTTTTTGATGATAGCCATTCTGATAGCTGTGAGTTGTAGTTTTGATTTGTATTTTCCTGATGATAAACTGTGGAGGTACGGGTGAGCAGTGGCCTGCCGCAGGGGCTCTGGGTGCAGCAGACCTGGGTATGGCATAAGCCCTTTTGGAGGAGGTTGGCATTAACCCCACCATAGAACCACCTGAACTTACATAGGACTGGGGAAACAGACTCTTGGAGGGCACAAACAACACCTTGTGTGTACCAGGACCCAGGAGAAAGGAGAAGTGACCCCACAAGAAACTGACCCAGACATGCCCATTGCGTCCTGGAATCTCCAGCAGAGGTGTGGATCAGCAGTGGCCTGCTTCAGGGTCAGAGGCACTGAGTACAGAAGTGTGTGCATGGGGCCTTTTGAAGGCGGTCACCATTATCTTAGTTACCTCCACCATAGTTTGGCCTCAGGTCAAGCAATAGGGAGGGAACACAGCCCTGTCCATCAACAGAAAATTGAATTAAAGATTTACTGAGCATGACCCCACCCATCAGAACAAGACCCAGTTTCCCCCCGCTGCCCCTCCACCTCACCCCAGTCAGTCTCTCCCATCAGGAAGCTTCCACAAGCCTCTTATCCTTATCCATCAGAAGGGAGACAGAATGAAAACCACAATCACAGAAAACTAACCAAACTGATCACATGGATCACAGCCTTGTCTAACTCAATGAAACTATGAGACATGCCGTGTAGGGCCACTCAAGACAGAAGGGTCATGGTGGAGAGTTCTGACAAAATGCAGCCCACTGGAAAGGGAATGGCTAACCACTTCAATATTCTTGCCTTGAGAATCCCATGAACAGTATGAAAAGGCAAAAAGGCATGACACTGAAAGATGAACTCCCCAGGTTGATAGGTGCCCAAGATGCTACTGGAGATCAGTGGAGAAATAACTCCAGAAAGAATGAAGAGATGGAGTCAAAGCAAAAACAACACCCAGTTGTGGATGTGATGGGTAATGGAAGTAAACTCCAATGCTGTAAAGAGCAATACTGTATAGGAACCTGGAATGTTAGGTCTGTGAATAGAGACAAATTGGAAGTGGTCAAACAGGAGATAGCAAGACTGAACACTGACATTTTAGGAATCAGTGAAATAAAACTGACTGGAATGGGTGAATTTAACTCAGATGACCATTATATCTACTACTGTGGGCAAGAATCCCTTGAAAGAAATGGAATAGCCATCATAGTCAACAAAAGAGTCCAAAATGCAGTACTTGGATGCAATCTCAAAAATAACAGAATGATCTCTGTTGGTTTCCAAGGCAAACCATTCAATATCACAGTAATCCAAGTCTATGCCCTGACCAGTAATGCTGAAGAAGCTGAAGTTGAACGGTTTTATGAAGACCTACAAAACCTTCTAGAACTAACACCCAAAAAAGATGTCCCTTCATTATAGGGGACTGGAATGCAAAAGTAGGAAGTCAAGTGCTACCTGGAGTAACAGGCAAATTTGGCTTTGGAGTACAAAACAAAGCAGGTCAAAGACTAACAGAGTTTTGAAAAGAATGCACTGGTCATAGCAAACATCCTCTTCCAACAACACAAGAGAAGACTCCACACATGGACACCACCAGATGGTCAATACCGAAATCAGACTGATTATATTCTTTGCAGCCAAAGATGGAGACATTCTATACAGTCAGCAAAAACAAGACTGGGAGCTGACTGTGGCTGAGATCATAAACTCCTTATTGCCAAATTCAGAATTAAATTGAAGAAAGTAGGGAAAAACGCTAGACCATTCAGGTATGACCTAGATCAAATCCCTTATGATTATACAGTGGAACTGAAAATAGATTCAAGGGATTAGACCTGATAGACAGAGTGCCTGAAGAACTATGGACAGATGTCCGTAATTGTACAGGAGGCAGTGATCAAGACCATCCCCAAGAAAAAGAAATGCAAAAAGGCAAAATGGTCGTTGAGGAGGCCTTACAAATAGCTGAGAAAAGAAAAAAAGATAAAGGCAAAGGAGGAAAGGAAAGATATACTCATTTGAATGCAGAGTTCCAAAGATAGCAAGGAGGGACGAGAAAGCCTTTCTCAGTGATCAATGCAAAAAATAGAGGAAAACGACAGAATGGGAAAGACTAGAGATATTTTCAAGAAAGTCAGAATACCAAGGGAACATTTCATGCAAAGATGGGCTTGATAAAGGACAGAAATGGTATGGACCTAACAGAAGCAGAAGATATTAAGAAGAGGTGGCAAGAATATACAGAACTATCCAAAAAAGATCTTCATGATCCAAATAACCACGATGGTATGATCACTCACCTAGAGCCAGACATCAGGAATGTGAAGTTAAGTGGGCCTTAGGAGGCATCACTATGAACAAAGCTAGTGGAGGTGATGGAATTACAGTTGAGCTATTTCAAATCCTGAAAGATGATGCTGTGAAAGTGCTGCACTCAATATGCCAGCAAACTTGGAAAACTCAGCAGTGGCCACAGGACTGGAACAGGTCAGTTTTCATTCCAATCCCAAAGAAAGGCAATGCCAAAGAATGTTCAAACTACCACACAACTGTACTCATCTCACACACTAGGAAAGTAATGCTCAAAATTCTCCAAGCTGAGCTTCAACAGTACTTGAACTGTGAACTTCCAGATGTTCAAGCAGATTTAGAAAAGGCAGAGGAACCAGAGATCAAGTTGCCAACATCTACTGGATCATCAAAAAAGCAAGAGAATTCCAATAAAACATCTATTTCTGCTTTATTGACTACACCACAGCCTTTGACTGTGTGGATCACAATAAACTGTGGAAAATTCTGAAAGAGACAGGAATACCAGACCACCTGACCTGCCTCCTGAGAATCCTGTACACAGGTCAAGAAGCAATAGTTAGAACTGGACATGAAAGAACAGACTGGTTCCAAATTGAGAAAGGAGTATGTCAAGGCTGTATATTGTCACCCTGCTTATTTAACATATATGCAGAGTACATCATGAGAAATGCTAGACTGGATGAAGCACAAACTGGAATCAAGATTGCCGGGAGAAATATCAATAACCTCAGATATGCAGATGACACCACCCTTATGGCAGAAAGTGAAGGACTAAAGAGCCTCTTGAAGAAAGTGAAAGAGGAGAGTAAAAAACTTGGCTTAAAACTCAACATTCAAAAAACTAAGATCATGGGATCCAGTCCCATCACTTCATGGCAAATAGATGTGGAAACAATGGAAACAGTGACAGACTTTATTTTGGGGGGCTCCAAAATCACTGCAGATGGTGACTGCAGCCATGAAGTTAAAAAAACAGTTACTCCTTGGAGAAAAGCTATGACCAACCTAGACAGCATATTAAAAAGCAGAGACATTACTTTAAAACAAAGGTCTCTCTAGTCAAAGCTATGGTTTTTCCAGTAGTCGTGTATAGATGTGAAAGTTGGACTATAAAGAAGGCTGAGCACCGAATAATTGATGTTTTAATATAAATGTATTTATTTTAATTGGAAGCTAATTACTTTACAATACTGTATTGGTTTTGTCATACATCAACATAAATCCACCACAGGTGTACACGTGTTCACTATCCTGAACCCCTCTCCCACCTCCCTCCCCATACCATCCCTCTGGGTCATCCCAGTGCACCAGCCCCGAGCATCCTGTATCATGCATAAAACCTGGACTGGCATTTCATTTCACATATGATATTATACATGTTTCAATGCCATTCTCCAAAATCATCCCACCCTCTCCCTCTCCCAGAGTCCAAAAGACTGTTCTATATATACATCTGTGTCTCTTTTGCTGTCTCGAACTGTGGTGTTCAAGAAGACTCTTGAGAGTCCCTTGGACTGCAAGGAGATACAACTTGTCAATCCTAAAGGAAATCAGTGCTGAATATTCACTGGAAGGATTGATGCTGAAGTTGAAACTCCAATACTTTGGCCACCTGATACAAAGAGCTGACTCATTGGAAAAGACCCTGATGCTGGGAAAGATTGAGGGCAGGAGGAGAAGGGGATGACAGAGGATGAGATGGTTGGATGGCATCATTGAATCGATGGACATGGGTTTGGGTGGACTCTGGGAGTTGGTGATGGACAGGGAGGCCTGGCGTGCTGCGGTTCATGGGGTGACAAAGAGTCGGACACGACAGAGCAACTGATCTGAACTGAACTGAGTTCTTAGTTTTAAATTGGGTTCTTTGGCTTTTCATGTCGAGTCGTATAAACTGTTTATATATGTTAGATGTTAATTTCTCAATGGTCTTATAATTCTCAAATATTTTCTTCCATTCAGTAGGTCGATTTTCAATTTTGCCAGTGGTTTCCTTTGCTGTGCACAAGTCTTTATATACATAATTTACTTTTTACAAGAAAGAACTAAAAAGTCAAACATAGTAGCTACATGAATTCCATAGTCTGACCTTCCTTTCTGGTCTAATTGTCTATTACTTCCTTTCACTGTTACTGTTCACCAAATTTTATTTATAATTTTATGAGTCTCATATATTATTCATTTAATTCATTTGCAAACATGGTTGCAAGACAGATTCTCAATGCACAGGAGAGTCCAGAGTAGACAGAAAAGAGCTGACAAGATGTTATGCTTAACCTATGACCAATAGCAAATTATCATCAAAATAGGGACCCCAATAACATGTCCACTTATGATATTGTTTTCCAGCAGAAAAAAATGCCGGAGAATGTCAAGGACCTAAATGATCAATTGTCTGCAACTTCTCAAAGAAGCTACCATATTTCATCATGATTTTCAACTGCTTTTCTGAAAGAACTTTGATAATTCTACATAATATATCAAATTAAGTAGAAACAGTCTGTTCTGGAACTTTACATGTTATATTAACTTGAGCTTATTTCAATACTCTGTATATGGGGATATACTCCTATTGACATTTATATCTCATTCTCTATTTAAACTTTATTGATCATCATTTACTGAACATACTCAGAGCTCTGAACTTACTGTGTCTCTCCATTCATGCTTCTCATGCAATTAATAAGGGTATTATGAATATATTTTGTGCAAGGCCTTGTGTTCAACATTTAAAGGAATTTAAAGGGAAAGAAATAACATTAAATAACAATTAAGCATCACATGGGAGTGATATTATAAAGACACTGTCTAAAAAGGATTGAAATATTTATTTTAGAGCTTAGGAAATGCAGATTCAAACAGCTTATTTGCCAATGTGTCACTAAGTTTTTGGTCCACGGTCAAACATTTGGAAAGTATTAGAATCAAGTTTTGATATTAGGTCTGAGAGTGAAACCTCTGAATTCTTACTCTTCATGCCATGTATCTTATCCATTTAAAACAGTACATGGTTATATACACCAAAGTCACAAGAGCAACAACTATCCCTAATGCTTGTGGTCAACCTGTCCACCTAGCACAAATCCTAGCACATAATATAGATGAAATTATTTCTTGTAATTTAACTGAAGATAAATATGCTTAAGGAATTTAGGATCCTGCAAAGTGTTTCTAGTAGGTGAAAGACAACCATGTTGTCAAATACAAACAGAGAAATGCAAACAGCCCATTAAAGGAACAGTGAGGAAGTTTGAAATTAATTCTGATCTAGGGAAAAGGCAATGGCACCCCACTCCAGACTCTTGCCTGGAAAACCCCATGGACGGAGGAGCCTGGTAGGCTGCAGTCCATGGGGTCGCTAAGAGTCAGACACGACTGAGTGACTTCACTTTCTCTTTTCACCTTCATGCATTGGAGAAGGAAATGGCAACCCACTCCAGTGTTCTTGCCTGGAGAATCCCAGGGACAGGGGAGCCTGGTGGGCTGCCGTCCATGGGGTCGCACAGATTCGGACACGACTGAAGCGACTTAGCAGCAGCAGGGAATAGGTCACTCAGATAGGGGATGCTGTTGATATCCCATACAGATGGCCTTTTACCAGCTCTATGCACCCATGTCCAGGTTCCTACACATGCTGCTGCTAAAGCCTCCCTCCAACATCTTCTTAGGATTGTTCTGGGCACTGGAGGACGAGAGCTAGAAGTGCCAGAATGTTTTATGTGCCCTATCTTACTGGGAGGCCCCAAGCCAGTAAGTGAATGATGTGAAAGAATGGAAGTCTAGTTTCTTTACTTCGAGAATAGATTTTCAAGTATAAATTGTACCCATCCATGTTATCATGGCATCAGGCTGAATCTGGGAGTTTACCTGGACTTATACCCCTTCTTGGTTTCTATTCTTTATCTGTGTTGCCCAGCTTTCTTACTGAATGTAGACATGCTAGTGAGTGCAGAAAAATACAGGTTATGTTTGGTAAGAAAGACATTATCTAATGTGTAGGTTGTCTAATAAGTAGTAGTAAATAAGTTCAGAGAGAAGGGTAAAGAGATGACATTCTGATCCTAGGGCATCTTAATGAAGCAATGAGGTATTATGTAGTATATAGATAAAGTGAAGCTATTGAAGGGCCCCATGCATCCTAAGTCTCTTCATATTTTTCAAAACTATGTAGGCATCTATTTGGACATTCTTCTGAGTGGCAAGGTCATTCAATCAGTCGTTGTTTGAATACCCTGTAGAAGCTATAATTCTCTAAAGACAGGAGGAGGGGAGAAGCAGGGACATAGGAGAGCATAGTTCACTATCTTTTCAAGGCTTTATATCTTTTGGTAGTTAGCACTGTGTATCTTAAATAACTCCTATTCCCTGACTATTCAGAACATACATCCTCATTTTTCAGATCACACTATCCCTCTTTTCTGGTTCATTTTCTCTGCACTTATCACCATGTCATATATGATAAATAACATTCATTTCATTTTAAATAACCCTCAATTGGATCAAAAGCTCCACAGAATATATTGTCATTTCAATATAGTGTACTGGTGTGTCTCTAGTGACTTGAATTGTATCCACAACACAGTAAACACTTCATAGCTTTGCCACGTGAAGAAGTTACATGTTACATAATTTCTCAAGCCTCAATTGTGCTTCTTACACTACAGTTATGAAATTAAAATGAAAACATGTATAAAACTTTGAGTCACACACTTAGTATACATTTAATAAAAGGTAACAAATTCCAATCCCTATCACAATTTCAGTGGCACTTTCCACAGAAATAGTAAAAAAATATCTTAAATTTCATATGAAACAATCAGTTCAGTTCAGTTCCTCAGTTGTGTCCGACTCTTTGTGACCCCATGAACTGCAGCACACCAGGCATCCCTGTGCATCACCAACTCCCGGAGTTTACTCAAACTCATGTCTATCAAGTCTCATCCTCTGTCGTCCCCTTCTCCTCCCACCTTCAATCTTTCCCAGCATCAGAAAAAAAAAGTGAAAGTCTCACAGTCATGTCTGACTCTTTGAAATCTCACAGACTGTAGCCAGCCTGGCTCCTTTGTCCGTGGCATTCTCCAGGCAAGAACACTGGAGTGGGTTGCCATTCCCTTCTCCAGGAGATCTCCCCGACCCAGGGATCGAACCTAGGTCTCCTGCATTGCAAACAGATTCTTTACCAATGGAGCCACTAGGGTAGCCCAGAATCTTCTTTTCCAATGAGTCAGTTCTTCACATCAGGTGGCCAAAATAATGGAGTTTCAGCTTCAGCATCAGACCTTCCAATGAATATTCAGGATTACTTTCCTTTAGGATGGACTGGCTGGATCTCCTTGCAGTCCAAGGGACTCTCAAGAGTCTTCCCCAACACCACAGTTCAAAAGCATCAATTCTCTGGCACTCAGCTTTCTTTATAGTCCAACTCTCACATCCATATATGACTGCTGGAAAAATCATAGCTTTTACTAGACAGACCTTTTTTTGGCAAAGTAATGTCTCTGATTTTTTTTTAATTAATTTTATTTTATTTTTAAACTTTACATAATTGTATTAGTTTTGCCAAATATCAAAATGAATCCACCACAGGTATACATGTGTTCCCCATCCTGAACCCTCCTCCCTCCTCCCTCTCCATACCATCCCTCTGGGTTGCATTGAAACATGTCTCTGATTTTTAATATGCTGTCTATTTTGGTCATAGCTTTTCTTCCAAGGAGCAAGCATCTTTTCATTTCATGGTTGCAGTCACCATCTACAGTGACTTTAGAACCCTCCCCACAAATAAAATCTGTCATTATTTCCGTTTTTTCTCCATCAATTTGCCATGAAATTATGGGCCTGGATGCTGTGATCTTAGTTTTCTGAATGTTGAGCTTTAAGCCAACTTTTTCACTCTCCTCTTTCACCTTCATCAAGAGGCTCTTTACTTCTTCTTCACTTTCTGCCATAAGGATGGTGTCATCTGCATATCTGAGGTTACTGATATTTCCCCTGGCAATCTTGATTCCAGCTTGTGTGTCCTCCAGCCCAGCATTTCTCATGATGTACTCTGCATATAAGTTAAATAAGCAGGGTGACAATATACAGCTTTGACGTACTCCTTTCCCAATTTGGAACCAGTCTGTTGTTTCATGTCCAGTTCTAACTATTGCTTCTTGATTTGCGTCAGATTTCTCAGGAGGCAGGTAAGGTGGTCTGGTATTCCCATCTCCTTAAGAATTTTCCAGTTTTTTGTGATCCACACAGTCAAAGGCTTTGGCATAATCAATAAACAAGAAGGAGATGTTTTTCTGAAATTCTCTTGCATTTTTGATGATCCAATGGATGTTTGTAATTAGATTTCTGGTTCCTCTGCCTTTTCTAAATACAGTTTGAACATCTGGAAGTTCATGGTTCGTGTACTGTTGAAGCCTGGCTTTGAGAATTTAAGCACTACTTTGCTAGCATGTGAGATGAGTGCAATTATACAGTAGTTTGAACATTCTTTGGCATTGCCTTTCTTTGGGATCGGAATGAAAACTGACTTTTTCTGGTCCTGTGGCCACTGCTGAAAAAAGAAATGCAAAAAGGCAAAACGGTTGTCAAGGAGACCTTACAAATAGCTGAGGAAAGAAGAGAAGCAGGCAAAGGAGAAAAGAAAAGATATACCCATCTGAATGCAGAGTTCCAAAGAATAGCAAGGAGAGATTAGAAAGCCTTCCTCAGTGATCAATGCAAAGAACAGAGGAAAGCAATAGAATGGGAAAGACTAGAGATCTCTTCAAGAAAATTAGAAATATCAAGGGAACATTTCTTGCAAAGATGAGCACAGTAAAGGACAGAAATGGTATGGACCTAACAGAAGCAGGAGATATTAAGAAGAGGTGGCAAGAATATACAGAAGAACTATCCAGAAAAGATCTTCACAACCCAGATAACCATGATGGTATGATCACTCACCTAGAGTCAGACATCCTGGAATGCAAAGTTACGTGGGCCTTATGAAGCATCAATACGAACAAAGCTAGTGGGTGTGATGGAATTACAGTTGAGCCATGAAACAATGAAGAATCCTAAATAGTCAAAGCAATCCTGAGAAAGAATGAAGTTGGAGACATCACACCTGCCGATTTTAAACTATAGTACTGAGAGAGTCATTTCCTAGGCAGGTTGATAAGGAGTCTAGGGGTCCCCAAGGAGAGAGGGTCTGGAATTCTCAAGGAGGAAGAAAGGACAAACTTTTTTTTTTTCTCTACATTCCTTAGGATTATATAACAACAATGTATCCTGCCTAAGGACAATCTCTGGATCAAACCTTCTGGCTAATTCTGTTATCTTAAAATGTAAATTATGGTAGTAGGTCTGATGAGGTCTTTACAACCTCCAGACATTCTTTGGATTATATAACTTCATTGTTAACACTAGCAAGCGGGTACTCTTTCTGCCCCCTTCTGATGCCTATGTCAGAAGCTTTCTCTATCTCCTTTATACTTTAATAAAATTTTATTACACAAAAGCTCTGAGCGATCAAGCCTTGTCTCTGGCCCCGGATTGAATTCTTCTCCTCCGGGGGCCAAGAATCCCGGTGTTTTTGCGTGATTCAACAACAACCTTTCAGTACAAAGGTATACTAATCAAAAAGCATGGTACTTCCATAAAACAGACACATAGATCAATAGAACAAAATCAAGATCCCAGAAACAAATCTATGCATAAACAGTTAACTAACAACTGATAAGGGAGCTAAGGAAACTTGGTGAGGAAACTCTTTTTAATAAAGAGATCCGTTAAAACTATATACTCACATGCAAAAAATGAAATTAAACCTCTAACTTACACCACTTATAAAAGTTAATGCAAAATGGATAAAAAAAATCTTAAAAGTTAAGACCAGAAACCATAAAACTAAGAAGAAAAAAAAACAGAGGAAAAACCTCTTTCCCAATGGTATTGACAATTATTTTTTAAATATGACACTAAAAACACAAGCAAAAAAAGCAAAAAAAAAAATTAGTAAGCAGTACTCAGTTCAATTCAGTTGCTCTGTTGTGTCCTACTCTTTGCGATCCCATGAACCACAGCACGCCAGGCCTCCCTGTTCATCACCAACTACCAGAGTCCACCCAAACCCATGTCCATTGAGTCAGTGGACATCCAATCATCTACATTAAACTAAAAAGCTACTGCACAGGAAAAACAAAATGAAACAAAAAAGTCAGCCAAATGAAAAGGTAACCTACAAAATAAGAGAAAGCATTTACTAAACCACGTCTATTAAATAGTTAATATCCAAATATACATGTATATGTGTGTATGTGTATATATATAGAAGCTTTACAACTCAATAGCAAAAATTATAGTGATAATTCAATTTAAAAAGAGGGAAATGACTTTAGTAGACATTATTCCAAAGGAGATATTGAAATGGCCAACAGGGACATGAAAAGGTGCTCAACATTAATAATCATCAGTAAAATATAACCAGTGAATGTAAGTTGGCTGCGACTATAGAAAGCAGTATGGAGGTTCCCCAAAAAACTAAAAATAGAACTCCTACATGACCCAGTAACTCCACTTCTGGGTATATATCCAAAGGACATGACATCACTGTCTTGAAGAGGCTCTGCACCCCCATTGTTCACTGCAACATTATTCACAAGTCAAGACATAGAAACAATCTAAGCATCCTTCAACAGATGAATGGATAAAGAAAATTTGGTTATATAAAAATATTAGTTAGCATTAAAAAAGAAGGAAATTCTACCACTTGAGATGAACCTTGCTGCTGCTGCTGCTGCTGCTAAGTCGCTTCAGTCACGTCCAACTCTGTGCGACCCCATAGATGGCAGCCCACCAGGCTCCCCCGTCCCTGGGATTCTCCAGGCAAGAACACTGGAGTGGGTTGCCATTTCCTTCTCCAATGCATGAAAGTGAAAAGTGAAAGTGAAGTCGCTCAGTCATGTACGACTCTTTGCGACCCCATGGACTGCAGCCTACCAGGCTCCTCCACCCATGGGATTTTCCAGGCAAGAGTACTGGAGTGGGGTGCCATTGCCTTCTCTGAGACAAACCATAGGACATTACTAAGTTAACTAAGCCAGATAGAGGGGAAAAAATACTATATGATCTCACTTTTCTGTGGAATCTATAAATACTGAACTCATAGAAACAGAGCAGAATGTTGGTTGTTAGGGGTGTGAGTAGGTAGGTGAGTGGAGAAAACAGATGAAGGCACTTCAAGTACACAAATTTCCAGTTATCAGATGAATAAGTTATGGGAAAGTAATGTATAGCATAGTGAGCATAGTCAACAACATCATATATTCAGAACGTGCTGACAGTAGATCCTAAGAGTTCTCACCCTCTCCCCTCGCCCCCCAACACGCAATGCAACTACTTGACGTGATGAATGTGCTAACCTTATTGTGGTAATCATATCACAAAATACAAAAATATCAAATCACTGCATTATATACCTTAAACGTACATAATGTTATGTGTCAATTTTTTTCTCAGTAAAGCTAGGGAAAAATGTTATGAATTCCTCCTTTAAGGAAACCTCATCACCTAACTGCAGAGTGAGTTCTACCATGAATTTTCTCAAGGTTATCTGTGAAGAAATTTTGATCTATATACCATGACAACTGAAGTTTGTCTTATAAATAGCACTCACCAGTTTCTATTTGTAGCATTGTCATTTACAACTTATCAAGATTCAGACATATGTATGCCCATACAAATATAAATATATACATATATATGAGTATATGAATACATACACATATACAAATATATACTGTATGTATAAATATATGAAATACCTATTTAAAATTTACATTTATGAGTAGTTACAAAATATATATGAGTAAAACTCGGGCTTCCTTGGTGGCTCAGTGTTAAAGAATTCGCCTGCCAATGCAGAAGACGCAGGTTAGATCCCTGATCCAGGAAGATCCCGAATGCCGCAGAGCAGCTAAGCCCATGCGCCACAACTATTGAGCCTGTGCCTTAGAGCCCAGAAGGTGCAACTGCTGAGCTCATGTGTCACAACTTCGGAAATCTGAGTGCCCTAGAGCCCATGCTCCAAAACAAGAGAAGCCACCGCAATGGGAAGCCTGCGTACCGCAACTACAAAGTAGCCCCTGCTTGCTGCAACTAGAGAAAAGTCCACACAGCAACGAAGAGCTTACACAGCCAAAAATAAATAAATAAAAACAGTACCTTCAATAGAGCAAACAAAAAAAATAAAAACTCATGTTTTCTAGGTTTCATTTAATAAGCTTGAGGTTTCAGTTTCCAATAGTATTGAACAAAGAAATGTAAATATTTGCTGAATAAATAGTTGCCTTTCTCTTTTCAGGATAAAGGTGATGGTGGTATGGGTAAAGAAAAAGTAGATACTGTGACAAGTATTGCTCAGTGTCCAACTTACAAACACTACAGTTATTTCTGTTCATTTGGTACATCAAAATCAAGGAGCATTTTGCCACTTCTTAGCAGATGTCACTGCCTATCAAAAGGTTTTTCTTGAAGAGTGACTCAACCCAAAAAGAAAATCAAAGTAACTCAACATTATCTGCAGTGACACCAAAAATCCAATCCTTTATGCTAAAGCATTCTCTGAGAATATTTTTCCACCTCAAAGTTACTTCCAGACTATACACTAATAACACTGTTTTAACAAAAAATTAGTTCATAATAGGGAGAAAATTCCAACAATATAAAATAGAATTGCTAAACAGCATGCTGCTTTAAAAGGTTCTGAACTTCCAAAACAGAAATAAACTTTCTAAATTTGCTCAAAAAGAAAACAAGTGAAATATAAATACATTTATTTTTGCATTTTTACATATTTAACATATTTGAGGACAGAAAACTCTACATATAAAACAAAAATAAACCAAGCATTTATGAGTCATACAGTTTGTTTTCCAAAATGTCTCAAACTTCACACTGGTATTTATAGTTTATTTCAGGAGATAATAAGTCAGTGCTCACTTTACTTAACCACAGATAAAGGAGGTGGGAATACAAAACAATAGAAATAAACGAAAAATGTCTGACAAGAAACTGATGGATTTTAGTAAAATGTATAGACAGAGAAGAACATATCTGAACTAACAAGTAATCACTTTCCTAGAAGGTGACCACAGATAAAAATAGTTGAGGATCTGATCTGAGACTTAAATATGTAAACAGTATTTCTCATGGTTGACTACATCTTACAATAATCGTTTTATGACCTCACTGTTACTCACAATAGAATTTAAAAAGAAAGAGATTTTACTATTGTTTTCCTTTTAGTATTCCAAACAACAACTTTTGCTTAACTATTTTTCTACTACGAAGAGGAGGGAAATTGAAAACCCCAAAGCCCTTATAAAACTGATTTTTATAAATTGAGATGTAATTGACATATTACATTAGTTTCAAGTATACAACATAAAGCTTCAATGTTTGCACAACATATTCTTGATTTTTATAAGGCTACTTACTGTCTTATTTTACCTGCTATGTGTTTTCAAAGGCAATGTAACACCAGAAATTGAGTACCCTGCCAGCCCAAAGCATTCATATGCCCTAGACTTTCTGTAAAGGAAATTTCTGATTTAGATACTTTTTCTTCCCTTGTCATAAGTGCTAAAATCAAAAACACAAAATACCCAAACTCACAGAAGAACTTTAGTCCTCCTAAGAAAAATAGACATGAGAAACAAATACTGAAAGTAAGATTATGTAAACCTTTATCTTTTGTGTGTGCTTTAAAAACTAAAGCACACAAAGTCAGTTTGTTGAATAAAGAAAAAAAAAGTGTCCTTGTACCCTTTTAACATGTGCTTCAATGATAATTTTATTCTTTATCATATGCACTGACGAAGTACAAGAACTCTCTATCTTTACTTTGAACATGGTTATTAAAAATTTAAACTATTTCTTCTAAATACATTTTCTTCTTGTCAAAAACTTGGGCAGTTTTTACCCCAACTGCATCTCTCTGCTAGTTCTCAGACATGGAGTAGATCCACCCACTTCAGTTTTAGTAATTCTCATAGGTTTATATTCATTAAAATAATGACATCAATAAACAAAATATTAGTGTTGGGGGCACAGAAATAAGAAAAGAAGATGCCAAGGTCCATTACTTTTTTGTGATACATGAAATGACATTGTAACAATTTTTTATTGTGCTATTCAAAATAATTTGCTATTAAGGTTGACTCAGAAATCTATACAGTTAAAACCAGTATCAAAGTACCAGATTTCAGATATTTGATGATTTGCATAGTGGTAATTTCTCTTTGATGCATTATTAACATACTGTACCATCACCACATATCTTAGTTAATTCATGCAGGAAACATGAAGTGAACAGGAGAGGGTGAGAGGGAAGGTGTCAGAGGGAATGGAAGAGAACAAAGATGGAGAGAGAAAAGGCGTGAGAAGGAGAGCAGCTTGCATCATGCCCTTAAGCACACCCGCCACCCCATTACCTACATCCATTTCCCCCACAGGAACCAGGAAGAAAAGAACTGTAGCTTCTTTGGGGATATTAGCTCTCAGTCTGTCTTATCTACTGTGTTTCTATGATTCTGAACCTCCTGTCATGCCATAATATGGGGTGCTCTAAGGATTTTTAAGCATAATTTTAGCTGTCCTAGTTTTCCCTTGTACTCTGACTTTAGAATCTAATTTCTGCTTAAGTATGGACTCCAGTGTACCTGCCACACAAAGGATGCAATTAAGCACTTTAGCAATAAAAGGGACAAGGACGATTTGACTGTCTACTGGTACTAGTGTAGTATCACAATTTTCTAATCGGTAAATCAGACAAAAAAAAAAAAATGGCCTCAAATGATTCTTCTGGGGACAGAATGAGACAATACATGCTAAGGCCTTGGTTCAGTGCTTGACTCATGATGAGATAACAAAAATTTGGAGCTAATGTTATCTCCAAGTTTTGTACTTATTTTCCAATGGTCTAGAACAGCACTGTATTGCTACACAAGTAGAAGTTTGCCTAATAAAAAGGAACTCCCTAAGCAGGATGTATATTTCATGGTCATCCGCCACAAACCTGTATAGAGGTCAGAATATTATTTATCATCATATATTACCAGCTGTCATGATTCACATTTATTGAAGGTCTACTATATTTTATCCTTCATAATAGGAGCTTTATACGTCATTTGTTTAATTTTCACAGTAGCTGTGCAAATAACTTAGTATTGTGATTTTATAAACGAAGCCTCTGAGATACAAAGTTTTAGTAATATATCTAAGATTGAAATTAAGTAGCAACTGAGGTATCTTTGATTTTAAAACTAGTGCTTTCTTTTTATCAATAGTTAGCCTACAAGTCGATTAATCACACACAATAGCACAGAGAGTGCTTATGCATCATCTTTGGATTCATGACAGTGCTTCCCTAGTATCCTTTATCCATATTATTATGTGTAATATAAAATGCATTTTGTGCTGTTGAAAATGGAATATGGCACTGCTGTTGAAACATGGTTTCCTTTTCTGTATTTCCCAGATTGACTCATTTGCGATTTAATACGTATTTCCTCACAAAGAAAAAAAGTAGGCCATGCCATGTAAAATAAATAAATAAATAAAATAAAGGGAAAAAATTATGTTAACAGATTCTTGTATCTATTTCTTATATCCACTTCAAAGAGTGTATATGCATTTGGTTCTTCTTTATTAGCACTTCAGCAAAAATTAATCAGAGTCAAAGAAACGACTATTAAGGTCACATTGAGGCTTCAATAAATAGTACATCAATTAAAATAATCATAAATTTCCATTTTCCAGGAAGTTACTGTAAATGGTATGTTCCACTGAAAGCAGATGTGCCTGATGTGGGAGGCAACAGTGATCCCCCACATCACCACTACTTTTCCTCCTTCCAGAACCACAGCACATACAGCTGTCCCAACTCCATGAAGTTTTGTGTTTATCATGCTCAAGCTTGCCCTTCCTCTGGTACTCATGGAAGTATGCATGAATTCTGAAGTCTGTTTTTAAATGTTCACCTTGAGAGCAGCTGCTTCTACTGTTGCTAAGAGCCACAAAGACTTGATGTGAAGGAGGAAAAAAATGTTGTCTTGAGGTACTAAAATGTGTTTGTTTGTAATTTTTACATACCTTACACACTTGACATAACAGCACTGAGAAACGTGTTTCACTGTTATGTAGGACGGAGAAGGCAGTGGCACCCCACTCCAGTACTCTTGCTTGGAAAATCCCATGGACGAAGGAGCCTGGTAGGCTGCAGTCCATGGGGTCGCAAAGAGTCGGACACGACAGAGAGACTTCACTTTCACTTTTCACTTCCATGCGTTGGAGAAGGAAATAGCAACCCACTCCAGTGTTCTTGCCTGGAGAATCCCAGGGATGGGGGAGCCTGATAGGCTGCCGTCATGAGGTCGCACAGAGTCGGACACAACTGAAGCGACTTAGCAGCAGCAGCAGCATTATGTAGGAAGTGAACATTTTCCAGAAAACATTGAGCAATGACAAAAACTGGTGTGCATAATCATATGCTTCCATACAGATATTCACTGATTACAGTTTGTTCACAAGATATACTCTAAATTACGGTAAAAATATTGGGGGTATATTAAATATTATGTCTAACAATACTGTAACTATATGAATCATGTTTTCCTAGTTCCTCTCTATCCTTAAAATATTTAATGTATTTTTGCAGTTTTAAATTTGGTATAACAAGTTGGTGCAAGTTTGTTATTTAAAATCAAGAGAGATAGGACTCTAAGAAATATTATAACTTTACACATATGTGTTTGTGTGTGCATTTATATATGTGCATGTGTGTTTAAAATGTATGTAAATGATTTGTCAAAGGAAAATAATCTGATTATGAGTATCCCATTAAGCTTATTACAATGAAAGCTAATACGAATAGAAACCTGACAAATATTTGGCCAAGATAAATTGTTAACCACTAGCTGCTGCTGCTGTTGCTAAGTCGCTTCAGTCGTGTCCGACTCTGTGCAACCCCATAGATGGCAGCCCACCAGGCTCTCCCGTCCCTGGGATTCTCCAGGCAAGAATACTGGAGTGGGTTGCCATTTCCTTCTCCAATGCATGAAGTGAAAAGTCAAAGTGAAGTCGCTCAGTCATGTCTGACTCTCAGCGACCTCATGGACTGCAGCCTACCAGGCTCCTCTGTCCATGGGATTTTCCAGGCAAGAGTACTAGAGTGGGGTGCCATTGCCTTCTCTGTAACCACTAGCTATTTCTGCATAAACTCTATCACTTTAATTGACAAAAAGTAAATAAAAATAAACCTCAGCAAAATAAAATACACAGTGAATTTTGGATTCTGAATACTCACAAAATCAAACATTAAAAGCCATTTTACGGTAGCATATGAGTAACTGACACTTTTACTTATAAGGATCACATATCAAGATACTGAACTCTTTAAAATGTTTTTGTACCAACACTCAAACTACAAATAACTTCAAATCCTAACTCATTTCACATATGAAGAAGTAAGAGAAATATTCATGATGAAATAAAGCTAGTACCTGCTAGGTAATGCTGAAATGGGTCCTTAATGATTATTTTTCTCAGACTAATGATGTGATGACCTCTCCTAAAACATTCTACAAAAAAAGCATTTGCTATAGAAAAACATCACTGACTTGCTTCAACTGCTGACACATTAGAATTAACTATATTATGATGGTTCCTATCAAGTATATCAAAGGAAACAACCCATTTCTTACCACACAGTTGATTTCACTGCTTGAGAAAACGTCAAACAATTATCTCAGCCTTCAAAAATCCTTTACAACTGCATTACCAAATTAAAGTATTCCATTTCAAATGTCAAAATACATTTTAACGTGCAACATTTAGTTAGTTAAATTTTTTTCCAACATTTGTAATGCAACCAACTTAGAAGTTTAAGTTAATTACAAATGAATGAAATATTGCCATTCAAAATAGCATTAAACAAAGCTCAAATCTTTCTCTATATCTTTCTTAAATGTTACATATTTGGGGACTGATATATGTATTTGGTGCAAAGAATAATGACTTTTGTTCATTCCTTTTTTGAACAGTTTATTTGGTAAACAGATAGGACCAAATACATCATAAAGTATCATGAAACCCTAAGACAATCTCATATTTTTTGCCCCATGACTGATTCTTTAATAACCTGACTCAGGAATAGCTACTAGGAATTACAGTGTTACGGGAGAACTATTTCCCTATTTTTTCCCTTTCCACTTCTAGCAAACAGGCTCTTAATATGGCCAAGGATTCCTCTGGCGGCTACCGTTACCCCTGCCCCCCGCCCCAAATTTGGTCTATTTTCTAAATGAGAAGCACTTAATTACCATGGCAACAAGCTTTATATAAATAGGTCTATAGAACACCTAGCTTAGACTAGTATTTGCTAATAAGCATCAAAATGAATAACAAAAGCAATATTCAGGCAGTCATATTTAAGAAAGGAAAATATGCATTACAAAACCTATTCTACAAAAGCCACACAAAGGCAGGATATAATTCAAGAGCGAATCAACACGAAGAATTAAATTGAACATTAATTCTAAGTAAATCATAGCCATGTTATTTTCATCTGCCATTATTTTTAGGTCCCCATAAATAAAAAGAACAGGACTGTACATTCTGGGAGGACACATATGTGATAGATTTAAAACTGTGGATGTCAATATCAGCTTATATCACTAAATTAATGAACATATTAAAAGAAAATAAAGCAGTACTTTAAAATGAAACACAGCTCTAACTCGCAACTATGGGAAACCTAATTTTTAATTGCAAGCCAAAGACAATATTTTGCAAAATATCCTTGAAAACAAATCAGAGCTACTTCACGTCAGCCTATATTTTAGTGTGTCAAATCTTAGGAGTATTTCTTACGTGATAAATGCAAGGAACCACCAAGATCCTTCTTCGACGAAGGACATTTTGCCCCAGCTTTCATCTGTCATCCACTTCAGGGAATGCTTCTATTGTAAAGAGACACATTTTTCAAGGTTATACCCTTCCTAGGTCAGCCCAAAGCCAATGACTGATGAAAGCACAAATGTCAAGTACTTGCCTTTTAGGCCCAGTGTTCTGGTTCTGGCTCTCCAGAGCGCCCTCTGTTGACAGCTGAGGCCCAGCATTGCAAACAACCAGACTTCTCTTCCCTCACACAGGGTTTGATCATCAGGTATTTGATGATTTTCACAGTGGATATATCCTTATTATGCAAACTAAAATCTACATCAGAGTTAGCTTCTGGAAAAACTAAGGGAATTAAGAGAAGCATAATAAAACAGCTGCAGGAACAATGACTTCACTGTCAATGACTATTTACAAAGGCAAAATAGAGCATTTGAATTTTTTAGCAGCTGGTATTGCCAACTACTAGGCTATGACCCTAAAGGAAATACCTCATCCATTCAGTCACACTGGAGTAGAACACTTAGCTAAGTTTGACAGCTTCAGTTCAGTTCAGTTGCTCAGTCATGTCTGACTCTTTGCGACCCCATGAATCACAGCACGCCAGGCCTCCCTGTCCATCACCAACTCCTGGAATTCACTTAGACTCATGTCCATTGAGTCGGTTGAAAGCTTAAAAAAGAGTACTAAATAAATAAATAAGGAAAACCACCACAAGAGGGGGCTCATGTGACAGTGTTCACAGGGCGGGTAAAGCAGTCTGTGCTACCATGGTCTCCATCTAGGTACCCAGGGCCCAAGATACTGGGGCCAAAGCAACAGGGCACATCTCAGTTTTGCTGGTATATTTCCCTCCTTGCCATATCCTAATCTCTAGATTAGTGGTCTTTTAGCCTGTTTGCTAATTTCCAAATGTAGGTGGATATGCCAGAGATACTGGCAGATGGTGGAGGTGTAGATGAAGCCTACCTGGGCCTCCTGTTCCACCCATCCTGTCTCTGGCAACTCCTTATGCTGCTGCTTTCAGGACAGAGACACCATACATCTTCAGTGTTCATGATGAAAAGCGGTTCCTGAGCATCTTGCACAATGAATGACTTTTCAAGCTGCCTACTTGAGGAACCATCACACAAAAGTAATGATAAAAATGTGACCTTTAATCTACCATCTGATGCAGAAGTAATGAACAGAAGCCGTTATACTAAAGAGAAAGCTTCTGACACAAGTACAGTGATTACTTTTGAACGATATACATTGACCTTCAATTCCATAAGGGATGCAACACATTTCAGTGTCCAACTGTTCAGTTTTGGTTATAACTTGTCAGACAAAACTATTTCTCCCAATGCTAGGGTAAAAGGAATCAAGATTGTGGAATCTATGTCTGACATCAAGGGAGACACAGATGAAAAAGAGAGACATGTCAGAGGCAACCAGAAACACGCAATAATGTAACTATTAAACTGTGTAAAGGAACTATCCAGGAATATCTTTCAAATAACTTCAACAAGAAGAAATGCTCTGTAAGCAAAAAGAGACTTTCCCACTAACAGCCCCAAGGCCCAAGCCTACCAGTTCCCCTGAAAATCTACCTGCTTAGAAGTACACTACGTATGGCACAAATGGAATTTGTCTGCTTCTAGCAGGGCCTGACAATGACTGCCACTTATGAGAAAAGCTATAAGGCAGTTGTGACAAGAGTATCACAATCCAAATAAAGTCACTGAGCTATAATTCTCATTTAGTGACATTGGAACTCCATAGTGAAATTGTGACTCCTCTTGTCTTCAGTGTTGGAATGGAGTCAAGTTCTAGCCTGTTTTTTCCTACAAGAAATCCAGTTATAGGTTCAGGCACTCGGGTAGTCCTCATGTATAATATCATATATGAAACGAGTCGCCAGTCCAGGTTCGATGCACAATACTGGATGCTTGGGGCTGGTGCACTGGGACGACCCAGAGGGATGGTACAGGGAGGGAGGAGGGAGGAGGGTTCAGGATGGGGAACACGTGTATACCTGTGGCGGATTCATGCTGATATATGGCAAAACCAATACAATACTGTAAAGTTAAAAAATAAAATAAATAATAAAAAAAAGAAATCCAGTTATATTCAACTCTATATGGCATCAGAAATTCCATTTTTAAAGCTTCCAATGGTTTGCTGAGAGTCTTTCAAGCCACAACTGGAAATTTCCCTAAGCGCAATCCTGAGGAAAATGCTAAAATCACAAGTGCACCTTTGGTCAACATTTTCAAAGTATGGATGGGTCCAGGCTTTTAAGTTTGAAGGTAACAAAGTTTGGATCTATTGAAAAATGCTACAGAAATGAAAATATTAACACCAGGCTGAGTTCTGTTGCCTCTAGGGGTACCCTTTCAGGAACTGCTCTCTTTGTCAGAAAACTGCTTATCTCATTGGCAGGGACACAGAAATCATGATGGGCATCAGACAGTTGAGCATTTGAAATTACTCTCCAAGTTATATTCATTTTCTCAGAGTTACATTGGTATTGAAACAGAGATGTACTTTCTTGTACATTTTTTTTAACCAAGTCTTCTTTATCAATTATGTCATCTTGCAACATTTACTATACACGAAAAGTTAACTATTGAAAGAGTGGTGTTAATGTTGTTAACTAGTTAAATAATTAACATTTACCAAAGTAGAACTCTAAGGTAAGGCTAAGAGTGCTTTTCCAAACTGTCACTGGCTCCTCTATCATTTAATGTTTTTAAAATCCCGGTGTTTGCTTTCTTCATCCTCTATTCTGATTTAAGCCTTACAAAGTGAAAGTCGGGTTTTAAAACTTCTAAGTGATGAAGCATAGTTAACCACTATGCTGACAATTAACAGATTCAAAACAGAAAAGAAAAGTTTAAAACAGAAGTACTCTAAAACGTGAAATTTCAAATGCTTACTTTAAGCTTTAAAAATTAGGACAAGCATGGCCCATATAGGGATTGAGTGCTGAGGACTAAGTCGCTTCAGTCATGTTCCGCTCTGTGTGACCCAGTGGACTGTAGCCTGCCACAGTCCTCTGTCCATGGGATTCTCCAAACAAGAATACTGGAGTGGGTTGCAATTTCCTCCTCCAGGGGACCTTCCAAAAGCACAAAATTCAAGCATTACAGAGTTAAGTGGGCCTATCCTTTGTCATTTTTATGTTCTGCCTCTTAAAAACTAGTATTTTTTAAATACTAAAAAAAGAGTGTCATTTTCAGTTACTATGTATTTTGTAAAGTGATTTTCAATCTTCTGTTTCAAGTTCAGGGTGATTTGATTTCTGTACTTGAATACAATATGATTTTCATTGTATTGATTTAGCCACTTAAATCTGGGTTGTGACTGTACATTTAAAAAAATCAATTCATATGCAATTCATTTTTGTAACAATGCTCACAAAATTCTCTTGCTTGTTTGTCTGGAAACCACCACCACAACAAATGTCAAATATCACTGATCTATGGGCCAGGCACTGTACAGTGAAATTTCCATCTATTATCTTGGGTTACTTATTTGTACCCTAAATATGCTTCTTCCCATTTTAGAGATAAAGAATAGCTTACACTTGAACAAAGATTGAATTACTCTCTTATTGACCTTCATGTTCAATATGTAGGCTTTTGCCACTCTGTACACTGCTACTTTCAGCATCAGGAAATAATTTTAAGTAAATATATTTGTATTCTTTCAAATGTATACCTACTCTTTCTAGGTTGACAGTTTCCATTCTCTTGGCCCGCCAAAGGACTAGTTCCTCAGGGTAAAAAGCCCTTGCTAAGCCCCTGCTAAGACAAAGTTTACAACAGACACCTCCTACTGCTCCACCATTCACAGGACTGTTTCTACTCACCTACAGAATCTTTCCTCTTTGTGAGGTGCCTCGGGCCCAATATTGATTGCACTCTACTTCAATAGCATTTTCCTAGGCATTCTGAGCATTGTATGTCTTACTGTCCTGCTGGCTGAACTCTGGCTTGCTGCCTACTTCACTTCTCTATCCTTCCTCAAATATTTTGTTTCTAATGGAAGCAAAAATGGTATCAGAGCAAAGTAAAGAGGCCCTAATGACACATATGTCCCAAAAAGCTCCAGGATTTTCTGTGTGACAGCCCATAAATAATGCAAAAAAAAGTGCTTATTTTTGTTAAAAAAAGAAGCATTTGCAAAATCAAAGTGATGCCAGTTTTTTTATTTATTAGTCATCTAGGTCCATTCTTCAGATTATATAGCTGAAGAACTATGCCATTTAGGATGCATGTATGGTGAAGGCAAAGTAAGTTAACGATACAGGTGCCTATTCTCAGCCTGCCTGCCTACCTATCAATTAATATATCATCTTTTCCTGTCATTTCTCCTGTAATACTCCACTGTTAGGGGCAATGGTGGCAAACAGAGTTGAGAGATTAGAGTAGCATTCGTGGCAATAATTAGTTTTGTCATTGAAGGATAGTTTATTCTACATCTAAAATTTACTAATATACAATTGAGTTAAGGTTGATTTAAAAGTTTCTGAGTATCAAGGCAAAAGAGAAAGAAATCCCTCCCATGAAGGGATAGTTTTTTTCAACATACAGTACTTTGCAAAACACAACTTGGAAACAGACATGAAGATAAGCACAGGTCTTTTCAACAAATTGTGTTGGGAAAGTGATATTCATACGCAAAAGAATGAAGTTGAAACCATAGTACACATCATATACAAAAGATTAACTCAAAATTGACCAGGAATAAACATAAGAGCTAAAAACCATAAAATTTAGAAAACACAGGGGGAAAGTTTCATGATGTTGGATTGAGCAAATATTTTGGACAATGACATCAAAAACACAAGTAACAACAGAAAAATAGATTGAGTCAAAAGTAAGATACTTATTCATCAAAGGACACTATCAACAAAGTGAAACAGTAACCCACACAAAGGGATAAAATACATGCAAGTCACATATTAAATAATTTCCAAAGTACTCCAATGATTCATCAACAACAAAAAACGAGCAAACAATATAATTTGAAAACGCACAAAGGGCTTGAAGCTATTTCTCCAAAGAAAAGATTATACAGAGTGAGGTAAGCCAGAAAGAAAAACACCAATACAGTATACTAACGCATATGTATGGAATTTAGAAAGATGGTAACGATAACCCTGCATGCGAGACAGCAAAAGAGACACAGATGTATAGAACAGTCTTTTGGACTCTGTGGGAGAGCTCCAGGGCGGGATGATTTGGGAGAATGGCATTGAAACATGTATAATATCATATAAGAAATGAATCGCCAGTCCAGGTTCGATGCAGGATACAGGAAGCTTGGGGCTGGTGCACTGGGATGACTCAGAGGGATGGTACAGCGAGGGAGGTGGGAGGGGGGTTCAGGATTGGGAACATGTGTATACCCGTGGTGGATTCATGTTGATGTACAGCAAAACCAATACAATATTGTACAGTAAAATAATAATAATAATAAAAATAAATTAAAAAAATAAAATTAAATTTAAAAAAAAGAAAAAAAAGATACAGATAGTAAATAAGTACATGAAAAGATATTCAAAACCGCTATTAAAAAAAAAACACTAAAAGGCAAAACCAGTCAAATGCCACTTGACATCCTTTAAGATGGTTAGTAGGATGGATGGACACAGACACACACACACACATGTATTATATATATGTGGAGAAATTGCAACATTTGCACCCTGCTGGTAGGAATGTAAAAAGCTATAGCCATTATGGACAATAGTACAGTAGAAACTCAAAAATAATTAAACCTAGAAATAAGCATATGATTCAGCAATTTCACTTTTAAATATACTCCTAAAAAATTGAAAGCAAAAATTTGAATAGATATTTCAGTGCTCTTATTCCTAGCAGACTATTCACAAAAGTAAAAAGGTGGAAGCAACCTAAGTGCCCATCAATACATGAATAAACAAAACATCATACATATAAAAAATGAAACATTATTCAGCCTTAACCGGAAGAAAATTCTGACACATTGTAACATGGATGAACCTCAAAGCACTATGCTAAGTTAAATAAGCCTGTAGCAAAACACAAACATTGTATGATTCCACTTATATGAAGCACCTAGAGTACTCTAAGTCATAGAAACAGAAAGTAGAATGGTGGTTGCCAGGGTCTAGGAGAGGGTAAAGGGAAATTATTGTTAAATGGGAAGAGTTTTAGTCTGGAGTTGGATGGTGATGATGGTCTATTTTATGTATTTCTGTCACTAAGTATTCAGTTAAAAGTGATTAAAATAGCAAATTATATATTATGTATCAGTTCACTCACTCACTCATGTCCAACTCTTCGCAACCCCATGGACCACAGCACACCAGGCCTCCCTGTCCATCACCAACTCCCAGAGTTTACTCAAACTCATCTCCATTGAGTCAGAAATGCCATCCAACCATCTCATCCTCTGTCGACCCCTTCTCCTCTTGCCTTCAATCATTCCCAGCATCAGGGACTTTTCAAATGAGTCAGCTGTTTGCATCAGGTGGCCAAAGTATTGGAGTTTCAGCTTCAACATCAGTCCTTCCAATGAACACCCGGGACTGATCTCCTTTAGGATGGACTGGTTGGATCTCCTTGCAGTCCCAGGGACTCTCAAGAGTCTTCTCCAACACCACAGTCCAAAAGCATCAATTCTTCGGCACTCAGCTGTCTTTATAGTCCAACTCTCACATCCATATGTGACTACTGAAAAAACCATAGCCTTGACTTGACGGTCCTTTTTTGGCAAAGTAATGTCTCTGCTTTTTAATATGCTGTCTAGGTTGGTCATAACTTTCCTTCCAAGGAGTAAGTGTCTTTTAATTTCATGGCTGCAATCAATATCTGCAGTGATTTTGGAGCCCCAAAACATAAAGTCAGCAACTGTTTCCACAGTTTCCCCATCTATTTCCCATGAAGTGATGGGACCAGATGTCATGATCTTCGTTTTCTGAATGTTGAGCTTTAAGCCAACATTTTCACTCTCCTCTTTCACTTTCATCAAGAGGCTCTTTAGTTCTTCTTCACTTTCTGCCATAAGGGTGGTGCCATCTGCATATCTGAGGTTACTGATATTTCTCTCAGCAATCTTGATTCCAGCTTGTGCTTCTTCCAGCCCAGCGTTTCTCATGATCTACTCTGCATATAAGTTAAATAAGCAGGGTGATAATATACAGCCTTGACGTACTCCTTTCCTATCTGGAACCAGTTGGTTGTTCCATGTCCAGTTCTAACTGTTTCTTCCTGACCTGCATACAGATTTCTCAAAAGGCAGGCCAGGTGGTCTGGTATCCCCATCTCCTGAAGAATTTTCCACAGTTTATTGTGATCCACATAGTCAAAGGCTTTGGCATAGTTAATGAAGCAGAAATAGATGTTTTTCTGGAACTCTTTGCATTTTCAATGATCCAGTGGATGTTGGCAGCTTCATTTCTAATTCCTCTGCCTTTTCTAAAATCAGCTTGACCATCTGGAAGTTTACGGTTCTCATATTGCTGAAGCCTGGCTTGGAGAATTTTGAGCATTACTTTACTAGCATGTGAGATGCATGCAATTGTGCAGTAGTTTGAGCATTCTTTGGCATTGCCTTTCTTTGGGATTGGAATGAAAACTGACCTTTTCCAGTCCTATGGCCACTGCTGTTTTCCAAATTTGCTGGCGTATTGAGTGCAGCACTTTCACAGCATCATCTTATAGCATTTGAAATAGCTCAACTGGAATTCCATCACCTCCACTAGCTTTGTTCGTAGTGATGCTTCCTAAAGCCCACTGGACTTCACATTCAAGGATGTCTGGCTCTAGGTGAGTGATCACACCATCATATTTATATTTTACCACAATAAAAAAGATAAGCATAAGGTCAGTATTTAAATACTAAAGTATTATATTTTTAAAGTATCAATACTTGGCCCCTATATAAAGAAGTAAAACACTGGAATATACTTTAATCTGGTTGACTTTAAACTTGCCTGGTGGTTCAGATGATAAAGAATCTTCCTACAATGCAGGAGACCTGGGTTCATTCCCCGGGTTGGGAAGATCCCCTGGAGAAGGAAAAGGCAACCCACTCCGGTACTCTTGCCTGGAAAATCCCATGGACCAAGGAGCCTGGCAGGCTATAGTCCATGGGGTCACAAAGAGTCAGACACGACTGAGAGACTAAGCACACACACACACACCATAAGTCAACTGACACTGAAAAGTAAGTTACAATTCAGCAACATTCAGACATGTGTCAACATATAATTAGGTGTGTATCAAACATAATCATTCAGGAGTGAGTCAAAATTTTTCTTTTGAGAAGTAATGAGATTTGTGATGGGGGCCAGTCTCATCTTCCTGCTAAGTCACACATGCAGAAAATTAATGAACATAATTTCCAAAATCATAAAAATCGGTGTTAAGTAGGGAAGCAGCACACAATATAGAGAAAAAACGGGAATAGATGGAAATAAGGAGGAAAAGGCAAAAAAAGAAAGAGGAAGATAGAGGGAAGGCTGGAGAGGGAGAGAAAGAGAGGAGTTAAGAAGGCACATTGTCAAGTTTTGTTACATATATATTATTTTTGCAATGCGATTAAAATCCTTTGACTTTTTACTGAAGGGCAAAATTATTTCATCTCCCCTTGTAGCTTCATCAGTCTAAAATTGCAGTAATGCACACAAATCAATTCTGATGATACCAATGTTCTGTTACACTTTAATCAAATCAACATAATTAAATTTTTCAAGTCACTAAGTAACATTTTACAAAGTATATTTTATTTCAATTATCAATTCAATTTAATGAACACTTCAAACTGTCTTTCCTGTATCTTTCCCTAAGCTGTTATTTGTGGTTCCTTACACTCCACCACTTCTTAATTTCCAAAGAGCAACAAATTCAGGATATAAATGCAGTAAACAAATAAGTGGAGTTCAACACATCTTGAAATGTATCCACAAAGAATAATCACATTAATGGAATAGGTCTTAGAAAAATATTATATGTAAGACTAGAATGTGCATGGATATATAATGCCAATGGTAAAGAATATGTTTTCTGGTTTCATGCATTCTGACTGACACTGAAACTAAAATGTAGAATTTAAATTTCCATGTCAAAAGAGGAAGAATAAGATAGAGGATAGGTAGAAAGAGCAGAGATTGTTGCTAGCATGTCCAGAAGATTTACTAGAAAAAATGAGGGGAGATTTTCCAAAGATTATCACAGAATTTTAAAGGTACTTACCAAAGCCATAAAACATAAAAATATTGACATACTCAGATGTACAAATACAATAAACCATTTTGTAGGATAAAATCCACCATAAGCAATGGCAAAATGACTAAGTAGAAAAATTCAATTTTCAGGAATGTAAATTGGTACAACCATTATCAAAACAATATGGAAGTGCCTTAAAAAATTAACAGGAACAACCATATGATCCATCAATTCCATTTCTGGGTATTCGTCCAAAGAAAATGAAAACACTAATTCAAAAAAGTGTTCATGCACACCTTACACTTGTTGCTGTATTATTCACAATAGCCAAGAGAAGGAAACAACTTAATGTTCATCAATAGATGAAAGGATAAAAAAGATGTGCTACATATATACAAAAGAATGCTGCTGCTGCTGCTAAGTCACTTCAGTCGTGTCTGACTCTGTGCTACCCCATAGATGGCAGCCCACCAGGCTCCCCTGTCCCTGGGATTCTCCAGGCAAGAACACTGGAGTGGGTTGCCATTTCCTTCTCCAATGCATGAAAGTGAAAAGTGAAAGTGAAAAGTGAAAGTGAAAATAAAGTGGCTCAGTCGTGTCTGACTCTCAGAGACCCCATGGACTGCAGCCCACCAGACTCCTCTGTCCATGGGATTTTCTGAGCAAGAGTACTGGAGTGGGTTGCCATTGCCTTCTTCTAACAGAATGCTACATAGCCATTAAAAAAAGAAAAGAAATATTGCAACAACATGAATGGACCTAGAGGGTATTATGCTAAGTGCAATAAGCCAGACAGGGAAAGACAAATACCATATAATTTCATTTATATATGGAAGCTATCAGGCAGTTCAGTCACTCAGTTGTGTCTGACTCTTTGCGACCCCATGGACTGCAGTACGCCAGGCTTCCCTGTCCATCACCAACTCCTGGAGCTTACTCAAACTCATCTCCATGGAGTCGGTGATGCCATCCAACCATCTCATCCCTCTGTTGTCCCCTTTTCCTCCTGTCTTTAATCTTTCCTAGCATCAGGGTCTTTTGAAATGAGTCAGTTCTTCACATCAGGTGGCCAAAGTACTGGAGTTTCAGCTTCAGCATCAGTCCTTTAAATGAATATTCAACATTGATTTCCTTTAGAATGGACTGGTTTGATCTCCTTGAAGTCCAAGGGACTCTCAAGAGTCTTCTCCAACACCCCAGTTCAAAAGCAACAATTCTTTGGTGCTCAGCTTTTTTTTATAGTCCAACTCTCATATCCATACATGACTACTGGAAAAACCACAGTTTTGGCTAGATGGCAGCTGCACAGCACTGGAGCAGCGGCCGCATGGTGCTGGAGTGACTTTGAGGAGATACCCCATTTCCAAGGGCAAAGGAGAAAACCCAGCAAGATGGTAGAAGGTGTGAAATCACATTTAGAATAAAACCTCATACGCACCAGAGAAGCTCAGAGGGTTCAAACAAACACTGTGTGCACCAGGACCCAGAGACCCCACAGAGACTGAGCCAGAACTGTGTTTGAGTGCCTCCTGTGGAGGTACAGGTCAGCAGTGGACTGCTGCAGGGGCAGGGGCTCTGGGTGCAGTAGACCTGGGTATGGCATAAGCCCTCTTGGAGGAGGTCACCATTAAACCCACCATCGAGGCACCAGAATTTACACAGGACTAGGGAAACAGACTCTTGGAGGCCACAAACAAAACCTTGTGTGCACTGGATGCAGGAGAAAGGAGCAGTGACTCCACAAGAGACTGACCCAGACCTGCCCACGATTGTCCAGGAGTCTGTGGCAGAGGCCTGCTACAGGGTTGGGGGCACTGACTGCATCATTGCCAGCATGGGATCTTTTGAAGGTGGTCACCATCATCTTCATTATCTCCACCATAGTTTGGCCTCAGGTCACAGGAACACAGTCAACAGAAGATTGGATTAAAGATTTACTGAGCATGGCCCTGCCCATCAGAACAAGACCCAGTTTCCCTCTTAGTCTCTCCCATCAGGAAGCTTCCATAAGCCTCTTACCTTTCTCCATCAGACGGCAGACAGAATGGAAGCTATAAAACAAAGCAAATGAACAAGTATAACCAAATAAAAACAGAGGTGGTGGTTGCCAGAGGAGAGTGGAATAGGGGATCTGGCAAATAGGTACATGAGTTTAAGAGGTAATGGCACCCCACTCCAGTACTCTTGCCTGGAAAATCCCATGGACAGAGGAGCCTGGTAGGCTGCAGTCCATGGGGTCGCTAAGAGTCGGACATGACTGAGCGACTTCACTTTCACTTTTCACTTTCATGCATTAGAGAAGGAAATGGTAACCCATTCCAGTACTCCAGTGTTCTTGCCTGGAGAATCCCAGGGACGGGGGAGCCTGGTGGGCTGCCGTCTATGGGGTTGCACATAGTTGGACATGACTGAAGTGACTTAGCAGCAATTTCATTATAAAACAAATAAGTCATGGTGATATACAGCATAAGGAATATATTCAATAACATTGTGATAACTGTGTATGGTGACAGATGATAACTAGCCTTACTGAGGTGATCATTTCTTGATGTATAAGAACTAAATCACTATATTATACACCTGAAACTAATACTGTATGACAATTATACTTCAATAAAAATTATATTTTTGATGCACTTATGGTAAACGTATAATTTCCCCACATAGCCCTATTCTGTAGTATTATTTTCACTGTGCACAGAACTGCTAACCTCAAGGCTTGATTTCCTAGATTCCTGAGCTTCAAGATACAGCCTTAACCAAAGTTCTGGCCAATAGAGATTGACTGACAATAATACATATTACTTTTGATTCTTCCCTTTAAAAAAAAAAAATTGTGGGTAGGTGCCACTGGTCCCCTGCATTCTCCTTTATCTTTGGGGATAGTTCTAGAACTAGAGCTGTCACCTTGGGCCCATAAGTGGAAGCCATATGTTGATCTGTGGACATTACAGTCATTAGAATAAAAAGATAATACTTCTACTTCATTTAAACTGAACTTTATTCTTGAGTATTTTTGATATAGTGCTGTAAATCGTCCCCTGCTGCTGCTGCTAAGTCACTTCAGTCGTGTCCGACTCTGTGTGACCCCATAGACGGAAGCCCACCAGGCTCCCCCATCCTTGGGATTCTCCAGGCAAGAACACTGGAGTGGGTTGCCATTTCCTTTTCCAAAATTGTCCCCTAGTAACACATTATTTCACAAAGTGATCATTTCCCTATTATATACCTATCTCCTCCAACAACAATACCTTATAAATTTATGCAATAGAAAACTTAGCAAAGAAAAAAAAATTCCCTGGAAAGGAAATAAAAATAGATCTTTAACATATGAAAAGTTGTTAAAACTCTTAAATCTCATAAAAGTAAGGAATGAAATTGAGCTTCTATCAAAAAGGCATTTTTCAACTATCAGACTGGCAAAGATGTGAAAGCTTGGTGACATGCTATGTTCATGAGCATAAAAAGAAAAAGACACTCTCAAGTATTATTAACTGGAGTATAAAAGTCTTTGAACAAATAAATTTACTTCTATAAATTCATTGTATAGATATGCATGCAAATGTAAAATGGAGTAAGTAAAAGTAATTTATTTTGTCATTGCTTGCATTATCAAAAGATCAGAAGTGACCTAAATATCCATTGGTAAGAGACTAGTTAAAAATGATATGTTGTGATAATGAAATATAATATTGTCATAAGAAAGACTGAAGTAATTGCTTATGGACTGATATGGAATGATTTCCAAGATACATTTTAAGTGGGAAAAAAGTGCAGAACAATATATATAATGTAGACTAGCACACATGCAAAATTAGGAAAACTACTAATTTAATTATATAATCAGAATACTTTTATATTGGTAAAAGAGTAGGGAAGAAACTCATAACCTTGTTTACCTTGGGGGATAGGAACTAGGTAATTGGTTGACAGGAATGGAAGAAGTTGTATCAACTACTTGTAACTTTATTTTTTGAAACACATGGCTATGTTATTTATTTAAAAATTATAAAAAAAATCATAGATGTAATATAATTCTATTTTTAGAAAATAGAAATCAAAACTTCATGCCATGGAACTGACACTAATATATTCCAAATTTATCAATAAAAATTTAATTGTTTTCCTCTGTGAAGTAAGCTAATCACTGGTCCGATATATAACAACAGTAGAGCAATAAGTATGAATGATTTTTAACCCATTGCTTTAAGCACATTAAAATGGGGAAGAAAGCCTTCAGAACTTTTGAGAAACAAATGACTTTTCCAAGCAGAAAGAAAGAGATTAAATTTGTGAAAATATACATCACCTACTTGTTATCTAAGCTTTCTTATTCTTGTGTTACAATTCTGGCATGTAGTTGTATTTTCATGATTTCAAATTATTTCAAATTAAAAGTGTATGTATTTATACTACTCTTCAGAGAAAGTAAATGCTATGTGCTGAAGATTAGATTTATCCTATTAATATCTCTAAAAAATCAGCAAAGTCACAATTAAAAAATTTTACATATGCTACATATTTTTATGTAACAAGTGACATAACTTATTTGCAAAGACCCTGATGCTAGGTAAAACTGAAGGCAGGAGGAGAAGGGGACGACAGAGGATGAGATGGTTGGCTGGCATCACTGACTCAATGGACATGAGTTTGAGTAAACTCCGGGAGTTGGTGATGGACAGGAAGACCTGGCGTGCTGCAGTCCATGGGGTCGCATAGAGTCAGACACGACTGAGCGACTGAACTAAACTGATATAACTTTGTCTTTGGATAACCTAGAAAGGTCTCCAAATTATACATATGATTTTGTAAAAGTTTAATGTCTACAAAATATGCAGTAAGAGACCTATTCTATACCTCAGTGAGAAAGTGAGGCAGGGATACATATATCCTACAATATAATAAGGCAAATTATAATAGCTTATGATGTTTTCCCATTTAAATGTCTCTAGTGGCAAGGGTCAATAAATTAAACTCTTGCAAGCACTGCGGAATCTCAGGCCCCATTGGTAACCTACTGATTCTGAAATTCTGGGAGTGTGACCCAGAATTCTTTGTTTTAATAAGCACTTCCAGTGATTGTGATTTGAGAACTACTCTCTTAATTTAATACTAGGAATCAGGAAGAAATATCACCATGTCAAAATTATTTATGGCTTCAGACCAAAAAAATCAATATCCACTTTGAAAACTTATTTCCAAAGTTTAAACATAAGGTATGGATTTAGATGACATATGTATAATATCTATTACATAGACTTCTTATACATGGCTTTAAAATATTTTTATTTTTTATTTATGCCAAATTCTTTTATCACATCACACTAATACAAAGTACTAATGAAGAGACACTGACCTCTAATGAAAAATATCCAGTAAGCCTACAAGCACTTATACTGATATTTCTACATCAGTTTTTATTAGTAGTACACACTTCCCCTTAATATCCTATTCTGCATATTGCTTAAAGTCTGTGGAGAAAAATAGCTGTGGAGGTGCAAAGAGGCATTTAAGAAAGAGATTTTCAAAAAGTACTTCAGTGTTTGAAAGCCACACAATTATATATCATACCTATTTTCTTGATGATGATGATAATAACAATAATAACGAATACATCTCTTCTACTAGAAAGAAACAGTTTACTTTTAAAATATTTTTCACAAAAAGACGAGTTTTTTAAATGTCTAAATCATGAGGAATAATGAATATCAGACATTAAAGTGTAATGTTTTAAACAGGAATGAATATTTTAACAATAGATATTTATCAATTTCTCCTTCTGACAACTAAAATATTGTTAAAGTCTTTCATTTTTATGTTTGCATTTTGTATTTGATCCACCCATCCCGGTTTTTTATGCTTTGTTGGTCTTCTTGCATTTTATGTAGACTGTTGCTCTTACTAAGTGAAATTCCTAATCCCTATGTCAACCTACTCCTAAATTCTTAACCATTTTAAACACCTTCCTTTATCACAGGTTTGGTCATATTACTTTGGGATTTTTAATTAGTTCCCAGTTATTTACTAAACAAAGGTAACAACCACACTTTTAGATATGAAAGAAAAAGTTTAAAAACTTTTATATCAGTCTGCCTCATTTTACAGAAAAGAGAGACCTAAAGGTTTACAAAATGTAGACCTAGACAGTTTACAAAATTTCTGAAGGCAATTCAACAAACCTATGTTAAGAACAAGCATCCAGTGCTCAATCTCTTACTCTCACCAAACACCACCTTAATATTTAAATTCAAGTGAAATTTCTGATTTCAACCAAAAGCATACTCTCCCTCACTTCCTTTCAAGGACTTTATGAGAACCTTATGTATGGATTTATGAAATTATTTAGTATTCTCTCTACATGTTTCAAGTCTTCCCTGGAGGCTCAGTAGTAAAAGAATCTGCCTGCAATGCAGGAAACTGCCTACAATGCAGAAGACAGGGGTTCGATCCCTAGGTCAGGAAGATACCCTGGAGAAGGAAATGGCATCTGACTCCAGTATTCTTGCCTGGGAAATCCCATAAACAAAGGAGCCTGTAGCACTACAGTCAATGGGATCAAAAAAGGCAGACATGACAGCGACCGCACCACCACCACCACTACATAATTCAGGCTTACCTGCCTAACACCGATATTCTTTTCACTGCTTAGAAATTCCTTGTTTTGCTCCACTCAAAAAAATTCTCTCCAGTATTTAAGATCCAGCTCAGATGTTGCCTTCTCCATTAAAGTGTTCAAGAGTCTCAGACCTCTCATTCTCAACCAAATGATATGGTATTTTCTGTCTCATGGAAGAGTACTTGATGTGTGTGTGTGAATACATACATATATATATATATATATATATAAAACTCGTGTGTGTGTGTATGTACAGAAACATCTATGAATTAGTTTACTTTTTAAATTACCATTTTATTGTATTAGAGGACAGAGGGCTGATGGGACATCATAGCAAAACACATAGTTATTGGTGGTAAGGTTAGTTCCATATTCTAACAAATAAATTGATTAAAGAATTCACATTTGCTGTATTGCAAACAGTAAATATTCAAATGATACCCTGATGCTTAAATAAGTGAATAAATTTAAGGAATATATTACAACAAAAAGCTCAACTTCAACAAAATTTAGTTATTCATTAACTAAAATGACCAAGCCCAGATTTAACATGAGAGGGCAGAGAGGGAGGGAGTGGAAGAATTTCTGGCAAGTTTTAACCATCTACTATCATATGAGCTCCATCTCCCATCACATGAGCTTCATCTCCCATATAGACTCCTTATTAACATAGCATTTATAGAGTTTTGTTTTTCAGACCAACCAAACCCAGACTTATATAATAGTAACCACCAGCTGAATCAAGACAGGATTGTGCTTTTCCGCCCGCTCCCCCCTCCCCCCGAGCGCCGCTCTGGCCGCACTGTGCTCGCCCTGAGCTCCGGGCTCCTGCTAAGCCAGCGCCGCTGTCGCCTCCCTCCAGTCGCCATCATGATCATCTACCGGGACCTCATTAGCCATGACTCAAGTATGAAGGAGAAATCAAAAGCTTCTCAGACAAGCAAAAGCTGAGAGAATTCTGCACCACCAAACCAGCTCTCCAACAAATACTAAAGGATATTCTCTAGACAGGAAACACAAAAATGGTGTATAAATTCGAACCCCAAACAATAAAGTAAATGGCAACGGGATCATACTTATCAGTAATTACCTTAAACGTAAATGGGTTGAATGCCCCAACCAAAAGACAAAGACTGGCTGAATGGATACAAAAACAAGACCCCTACATATGTTGTCTACAGGAGACCCACCTCAAAACAGGGGACACATACAGACTGAAAGTGAAGGGCTGGAAAAAGATTTTCCATGCAAATAGGGACCAAAAGAAAGCAGGAGTAGCAATACTCATATCAGATAAAATAGACTTTAAAACAAAGGCTGTGAAAAGAGACAAAGAAGGTCACTACATAATGATCAAAGGATCAATCCAAGAAGAAGATATAACAATTATAAATATATATGCACCCAACACGGGAGCACCGCAGTATGTAAGACAAATGCTAACAAGTATGAAAGGAGAAATTAACAATAACACAATAATAGTGGGAGACTTTAATACCCCACTCACACCTATGGATAGATCAACTAAACAGAAAATTAACAAGGAAACACAAACTTTAAACGATACAATAGACCAGTTAGACCTAATTGATATCTATAGGACATTTCATCCCAAAACAATGAACTTCACCTTTTTCTCAAGCGCACATGGAACCTTCTCCAGGATAGATCACATCCTGGGCCATAAAGCTAGCCTTGGTAAATTCAAAAAAATAGAAATCATTCCAAGCATCTTTTCTGACCACAATGCAGTAAGATTAGATCTCAATTACAGGAGAAAAACTATTAAAAATTCCAACATATGGAGGATGAACAACACCCTGCTGAATAACCAACAAATCACAGAAGAAATCAAAAAAGAAATCAAAATTTGCATAGAAACGAATGAAAATGAAAACACAACAACCCAAAACCTGTGGGACACAGTAAAAGCAGTCCTAAAGGGAAAGTTCATAGCAATACAGGCACACCTCAAGAAACAAGAAAAAAGTCAAATAAATAACCTAACTCTACACCTAAAGCAACTAGAAAAGGAAGAAATGAAGAACCCCAGGGTTAGTAGAAGGAAAGAAATCTTAAAAATTAGAGCAGAAATAAATGCAAAAGAAACAAAAGAGACCATAGCAAAAATCAACAAAGCCAAAAGCTGGTTCTTTGAAAGGATAAATAAAATTGATAAACCATTAGCCAGACTCATCAAGAAACAAAGGGAGAAAAATCAAATCAATAAAATTAGAAACGAAAATGGAGAGATCACAACAGACAACACAGAAATACAAAGGATCATAAGAGACTATTATCAACAATTATATGCCAATAAAATGGACAATGAGGAAGAAATGGACAAATTCTTAGAAAAGTACAACTTTCCAAAACTCGACCAGGAAGAAATAGAAAACCTTAACAGACCCATCACAAGCACGGAAATTGAAACTGTAATCAAAAATCTTCCAGCAAACAAAAGCCCAGGTCCAGACGGCTTCACAGCTGAATTCTACCAAAAATTTAGAGAAGAGCTAACACCTATCCTACTCAAACTCTTCCAGAAAATTGCAGAGGAAGGTAAACTTCCAAACTCATTCTATGAGGCCACCATCACCCTAATACCAAAACCTGACAAAGATCCCACAAAAAAAGAAAACTACAGGCCAATATCACTGATGAACATAGATGCAAAAATCCTAAACAAAATTCTAGCAATCAGAATCCAACAACACATTAAAAAGATCATACACCATGACCAAGTGGGCTTTATCCCAGGGATGCAAGGATTCTTCAATATCCGCAAATCAATCAATGTAATACACCACATTAACAAATTGAAAAACAAAAACCATATGATTATCTCAGTAGATGCAGAGAAAGCCTTTGACAAAATTCAACACCCATTTATGATAAAAACTCTCCAGAAAGCAGGAATAGAAGGAACATACCTCAACATAATAAAAGCTATATATGACAAACCCACAGCAAACATTATCCTCAATGGGGAAAAATTGAAAGCATTTCCTCTAAAGTCAGGAACAAGACAAGGGTGCCCACTTTCACCATTACTATTCAACATAGTTTTGGAAGTTTTGGCCACAGCAATCAGAGCAGAAAAAGAAATAAAAGGAATCCAAATTGGAAAAGAAGAAGTAAAACTCTCACTATTTGCAGATGACATGATCCTCTACATAGAAAACCCTAAAGACTCCACCAGAAAATTACTAGAACTAATCAATGATTATAGTAAAGTTGCAGGATATAAAATCAACACACAGAAATCCCTTGCATTCCTATACACTAATAATGAGAAAACAGAAAGAGAAATTAAGGAAACAATTCCATTCACCATTGCAACGGAAAGAATAAAATACTTAGGAATATATCTACCTAAAGAAACTAAAGACCTATATATAGAAAACTATAAAACACTGGTGAAAGAAATCAAAGAGGACACTAATAGATGGAGAAATATACCATGTTCATGGATTGGAAGAATCAATATAGTGAAAATGAGTATACTACCCAAAGCAATTTATAGATTCAATGCAATCCCTATCAAGCTACCAACAGTATTCTTCACAGAGCTAGAACAAATAATTTCACAATTTGTATGGAAATGCAAAAAACCTCGAATAGCCAAAGCGATCTTGAGAAAGAAAAATGGAACTGGAGGAATCAACCTACCTGACTTCAGGCTCTACTACAAAGCCACAGTTATCAAGACAGTATGGTACTAGCACAAAAACAGAAATATAGATCAATGGAACAAAATAGAAAGCCCAGAGATAAATCCACGCACATACGGACACCTTATCTTTGACAAAGGAGGCAAGAATATACAATGGATTAAAGACAATCTCTTTAACAAGTGGTGCTGGGAAATCTGGTCAACCACTTGTAAAAGAATGAAACTAGAACACTTTCTAACACCATATACAAAAATAAACTCAAAATGGATTAAAGATCTCAACGTAAGACCAGAAACTATAAAACTCCTAGAGGAGAACATAGGCAAAACACTCTCTGACATACATCACAGCAGGATCCTCTATGACCCACCTCCCAGAATATTGGAAATAAAAGCAAAAATAAACAAATGGGACCTAATTAAACTTAAAAGCTTCTGCACATCAAAGGAAACTATTAGCAAGGTGAAAAGACAGCCTTCAGAATGGGAGAAAATAATAGCAAATGAAGCAACTGACAAACAACTAATCTCAAAAATATACAAGCAACTCCTACAGCTCAACTCTAGAAAAATAAATGACCCAATCAAAAAATGGGCCAAAGATCTAAATAGACATTTCTCCAAAGAAGACATACAGATGGCTAACAAACACATGAAAAGATGCTCAACATCACTCATTATCAGAGAAATGCAAATCAAAACCACTATGAGGTACCATTTCACACCAGTCAGAATGGCTGCAATCTAAAAGTCTACAAATAATAAATGCTGGAGAGGGTGTGGAGAAAAGGGAACCCTCTTACACTGTTGGTGGGAATGCAAACTAGTACAGCCACTATGGAGAACAGTGTGGAGATTCCTTAAAAAACTGGAAATAGAACTGCCTTATGATCCAGCAATCCCACTGCTGGGCATACACACTGAGGAAACCAGAAGGGAAAGAGACACGTGTACCCCAATGTTCATCGCAGCACTGTTTATAATAGCCAGGACATGGAAGCAACCTAGATGTCCATCAGCAGATGAATGGATAAGCAAGCTGTGGTACATATACACAATGGAGTATTACTCAGCCATTAAAAAGAATACATTTGAATCAGTTCTAATGAGGTGGATGAAACTGGAGCCTGTTATACAGAGTGAAGTAAGCCAGAAGGACAAACACCAATACAGTATACTAACGCATATATATGGAATTTAGAAAGATGGTAACGATAACCCTGTAAAAAAAAATAAAAAAGACAGGATTGTTCAAAAATGTTATTTTCTATATTACAGCTCTCTTAATTTTTTTAAATTAAAAAATATTGTTTCCTATATCATAATTTCATATTTCACATCTAATGTATTCATTTTACATTTCCACTGGTAATATTGAAAATGAAAGTTGCTCAGACGTGTCCAACTCTTTGTGACCCCATAGACGATACAGTCCATTGAATTCTCCAGGCCAGAATACTGGAGTGGCTAGCCTTTCCCTTTTCCAGGGGGTCTTTCCAACTCAGGGATTGAACCCATGTCTCCCACATTACAGGCAGAATCTTTACCAGCTGAGCCACAAGGGAAGCCAAGAATACTGGAGTGGGTAGCCTATCCCTTCTCCAGAGGATCTTCCTGGCCCAGGAATCGAACCAGGGTCTCCTGCATTGCAGATGGATTCTTTACCAACTGAGCTACCAGGGACCAGTGATATTATTCATCTATTACTCATTTATTTTCCCATATCCAGTAAAACCAAATTAACAGAAAATAATATAATCAGTACATAGCATACAGAATTAAAGATAAAAATCCTATGATCATCTCAATAAATGCACAAGAAGCACTCAACGAAATTCAACATTTTTTCATGATAATAAACACTGAACAAACTAGGAAGACAAGGAAATTACCTCAACATGATAAAGGTCATATATCAAAAGTCACAACTAATATTCTCAATGGTGAAAAACTGAAATCTCTTCCTCTAAGATCAGCAACAAAGCAAAGATGCCTACATTCACCTCTTTTACTCAGTGTACCAGTAGACGGTCCTATTTAGAGCAATCACACAGAAAAATGCAACAAAATATATCCACACTAGAATGAAAGAAGAAAAATTATTTGTGTTTGCAGATGGCATTATCTTATATATAGAAAATCCTAAAAATTACATTAAAATGCCGTGCTTCCTTGTGGCTCAGCTGGTAAAGAATCCACCTGCAATGCGGGAGACCTGGGTTTGATCCCTGGGTTGGGAAGATCCCCTGGAGAAGGGAAAGGCTACCCACTCCAGTATTCTGGCCTGGAGAATTCCATGGACTGTATAGTCCATGGGGTCACAAAGAGTCAGACTTGACTGAGCAATTTTCACTTCACTTCACATTAAAATGCTAAAACTAATGCAGTAAGATTGTAGGATATAAAATTAACATACAAAAATTGCATTTTTATACACTAAAAAAATTAATAATCTTAAAAGAAAATTAAAACAATCCCATTTATAATAGCCTCAAAAAGAATAAAATACTTAGGAATAAATTTAAATAAGGAGGTAAAAGACTTATACAATGGAAAGTGCAATACTTTGAAGAAATTAAAAAAGACACAGAATGCAAAGATATCCCATGTCCAGGATTTGAAAGATGTAATACTGTTAAAATGTCTGTACTAACCCAGGTGTTTTACGGATTCAATATAATTTCTAACAAAATCCCAATGGTATTTTTTTTCCCCAATGATATTTTTAACAGACAAAGGAAAAAATCCTAAAATTTATATAGAACCACAAAAGACACTGAATAGGCAAAACTGCCTTAAGAAAGAGCAAAGCTAGAAGCCTCATATTTTCTGATTTCAAAACATATTATAAAGCTGCAGCAATCAAAACACAATTATATAGACATAGACTGAAGAAAGAAAATGGCTCAGAAACAAACCCAAAGTTATACATTAAAATGAGCATCAACAAGGGTGTCAAGAATACACAATGTGGAAAAATATTCTTTTCAGCAAGTGGTACTGGAAAACTGGATATTCACATGTAAAATAATGAAACTGGACCCTTATCATATAGCATATATAAAAATCAACTCAAACTGGAATGAAGGCCAACATGTAAGACCCGAACCTTTAACTTCCTTGAAGAAACACAGGGGAAATTTTTTTATGACATTAGTCTTGGCAATGACTCCTTGGTTGTGACACCAAAAACACATATAGAAAAGCAAAAATACAAGTGGACTACATCAAGTTAAAAAATTCTGCAAATTAAAGTAAATCAAAAGAACAAAGGACCAACCTATGCAATGGGAGAAAACAGTTTCAAACCATATATCTGAAAAAGAATTTATTTATATAATATATAAGAAACTCCTACAGGTCAATAGCAAAATAATAATGATCTGACTAGAAAATGGGCAAACGTGAAAATGTTACTTGCTCAATCATGTCTGACTCTTTGTGACCCCATGGACTACAGCCCACCAGGCTCCTCTGTGGATGGAATTCTCCAGGCTAGAATACTGGAGTGGGTTGCCATTCACTTCTCCAGGGGATCTTCCCAATCCAGGGATCGAACCCAGGTCTCCTGAACTTCAGACAGATTCTTTACCATCTGAGCCACAGGGGAAATCCAGAAAATAGGCAAAGGACTTGAAAAAATATTTCCCTAAAGACCTACAAGTGGAAGTTACTGTATAGCACAGGAAGCGCAGCTCAGTGCTCTGTGATGACCTAGAGGGGTGGGATTGGGGGTTAGGGAGGCTCAAGAGGAAGGGAGTATATGTATACATAAAGCTGATCCACACTGTTGTACAGCAGAAACTAACATGGCATTGTAAAGCAAATATACTCCAATAAAAGACAGTTCATGCATCAGAATAAAGACATTCAAGTGGCCTACAAGTATATGAAAAGATTTGAAACATTGCTAGTTATCAGGGAAACGTAAAAGAAAATCACAATGAGGTATCAACTTATCCCTGTTGATACCCACTGTCAACAGAAAATAAAAAGGATTGATGAAAGTATGGAGAAAAGGGAATACTTGTACACTATTGTGTGAATGGAAAATGGTGCAGTCACTGTGGGAGATATTATGGTGGTTCCTCAAAAAATTGAAAACAGAACTGCCAGATGATCCAACAGTCCCACTTCTGGGTACTTATCCTAAGTAAGTGGAATCCACTCTTGAAGAGAAATTTGAAGTTATGTCATTGTAGTATTAATCACAATAGTCAAGAGGTAGTATAAATATTCTATGTCCACTGACAGATGAATGGGTAAGGAGACAGTGGTACTCACATATCACAGAATATTATTCAGCCATAAAAAAGGGAAACCCTTTCACATGCTACAACATGAACCTTGAGGATATTAGCTGAGTGAAATGATCCAATCAAGGACAAATACTGCATAATGCCACATTTATGAGGTATCTAGTCAAACTCATTGATGTAGAAAAAATGGTGGTTGCCAGGAGCTGGGGAGATGGGAAAATAAGGATTGCTATCCAATGGATATAAAGTTTCTGTCAAGGAAGACAAAAAATTGTTGATATCTGCTGTACAACACTGTTTATAGTTAACAATACTGTACTCTATACTCAAAAATTTATTAGGAGTGTAGATATATTTTTCCCCACAATAAATACATTAAAAAGTATAGGAACTAGAACCCAGTAATAGCCTTAAAGTAAAGATAATGTGTGTATGCCATAACTTCTACTACAACATTTTGGTTAGAGCAAACAATTTCAGCTTCTACAGTAATAGCTCTTTTACAGAAAAAAGATTTCAGCCATTTCCTCACAAATCCCAAACAAGTATTCTCTCTACTTTGCTGGTACTTCAGTGAAGATGGAAAATAGATAAAATTTAGCCCTTAAAAGATCAGATTGGGGGGCACAATTGAAAGTGATACTTACTGGCTACAATAAACAACATCAAGGACCACAGCTTCACCTAAAACCCAGTGTGTGTTTTTGGAGATTCTAAGAGGTTTAATATTAAGTGTTGATCCTTCTACTTTCTCTTGAGGGACTCTTCAAGCTATGACAGTATCACCAGCTACCTTCTTTCCTTCCTGTCTAAAAGACTGACAGGATCGGATGCTAACTTCAGAAGAGTGTTTATCTTCAAATAAAAACGAAAACTGAAATATTACAATTCACTTAAAGGGAATGCTATGCGATATGAATGATTTTGCTAGTAAAATGAGCACAGTATCAGTAAATATAGTGGAGCATAAATTACTAATTTTAACCTTAACCTTTCTATTATTTCCTCTTTTAGTAGCATGTTTTAGGTAATAAAGCTGTCAAAACATACTGAAATCCATTTAGAGTATAGTCATCGTTCAGTAATTTTGAGGGAGATTGGTTCCATGACTCACCTCGAACACCAAAATCTGCCTATGTTCAAGTCCCTTATACAAAATAATGTAGAAAATGCAAATAATCTATATATATCATCTCCTGTACTTTAAATCATCTCTAGATTACTTACAACATCTAGTGTAATGTACATGCAATGTAAATACTTGTAAGTGAAAGTGAAAGTCACTCAGTAGTGTCTGACTCTGAATACTGGAGTGGGTAGCCATTCCCTTCTTTAGGGGATCTCCCCAACCCAGGGATCAAACATAGGTCTCCCGCATTGCAGGGGGATCCTTTACCAGCTCAGCCACCAGGGAAGCCCAAGAATACTGGAGTGGGTAGCCTATCCCTTCTCCAGCTGATCTTCCCAACCCAGGAATTGAACTGGGGTCTCTTGCATTGCAGGCAGATTCTTTACCAGCTGAGCTACAGGGAAGCCCCAAATACTTGCAAATATAATGTAAATGTTATGCATAGTTGCCAGTACATGGAGAATCCATGTTTTTCCTTTTGGAATGCTTTCCCAATATTTTTGACCTACAGTTGATTAAATCCACAGATGCAGAGCTTGCAGATATGGAAGGCAAACATTATAGAAAAATAAAATACACACACTGCCCAAGACACGGAATCAATCTAAAGATGTCCATCAACTGATGAATGGATAAAGAAGATTTAATATATTTAAATATATATTTATATAGGAATATTTTATATATATATATATATATAATGGAATACTACTCAGCCATAAAAAGAATGAAATAACTCCATTTGCAGCAACATGGATGGACCTAGAGATGATCGTACTAAATGAAATAAGTCAGAGAGAGAAAGACAAATATCATACGGTACCACTTATGTGTGGGATCTAAAATACTGATACAAATGTACTTATCACAAAACAGAAAAAGACTCATAGACATAGAAAATAAACTTATGGTTACCAAAGGGGAAAGGGGGAGGGAACAAATTAGGAGTTTGGAATTAGCAGATACACACTGCTGTATACAAAATAAACAATTTCCTACTGTCTGACACAGGGAACTATATTCAATATCCTGCAATAAGTCATAATGGAAAAGAAGACATATATATGTGCAAATATATATATGACAAGTTATACATATGGATATGTGTAACTGAATCACTCTGCTGTACACTAGAAACTAACATATTATAAATCAATTATATATACCCCAATTTAAAAAAAAAAAAGAGAAAAACGCAATAAAAATAATACCATAAAGTTAAAGGAACTGGATAGTAATCTTTGAAGGTATATGTATTTTTAATATATTTCTCAGAATGTATTTAACCTCACTTGGGGAGACAGTATGGTATAAAGGACAGACATTGCAGAATCTTACCATCTGCTAGCTGTGAGACCTTACACAATTCAACTAATCTTGATATCTTCAGTTTTCTGTAGCCACAAAATAGGGATATTATCAGCTAGTTTATCTGCTAAGGATTAGAGATTTTGTATATTAACAGACCTGGTAATATGTATTTGTCTGAGACACACAGACTTGAAAGTGTATGATTTGTTCACTCAGTAACAGTTAACATTATAGTCATTAATTATTGTGTTTTATTGTTTCTATGAAGAAACCCCTGCCCGTTAATGGTTTCACATGTCTTCTCTCTCCATAGTGCTCCCTAATCCCTACAAAAGACACTTGCTTCTTGAGAAGTTGAAAGCTGCCAACATTTTAAAAAAGGTGAGTTCTCTTCTCAGTCTTATTTTGTAGCTATACATACTATATTCAAGTAATCTTACCTGACATACTCTCCAATTTATCTTTTTTTCCTTTTGACACCAGGAGTAGATAAAAGTTTCATGGGACCTAAAGTTTACAAAAGGGCTTCTCCCCGGTGACTCAGTGGTAAAGAGCCCACCTTTCAATGCAGGAGATGGGGGTCCAATCCCTGGGTTGGGAAGATCCCATGTGGAAGGAAACGGCTACCAGTCCAGTATTCTTGTCTGGGAAATCCCATGGACAGAGGAACCTGGTGGGCTACAGTTCATAGGATCACAAAGAGTCGGACTCAGTGACTAAAACAGAAAAGTTTATATACTTTGCTGGGCGTGTTTCAAAGATTCTGTGGGCTTCCCAGGTGGGTCAGAGGTAAAAGAATCCCCCTAATGCAGGAGATGCAGGAGACAGGCTGCACACATTTTTGAATGTTAAATTATATAAAAATTTGTATTTATAATGTAAAAGGAAATTACAAGTCTGAAAAAGCTGACAATATCATAAAAATTAAAATCAAGAAATATTCTTAGTTCACTCCCTGAAACACCTCTATACCATTTTCTTAGAATTTTATCTGCATATTCTGATTCTTTTCATGTGACAAGAAGCTTCTATCCTTTTCCAGAGATAACAACATGAGCATTCAGTCTTTTCTCTAGCTCAGTGATTAATTTTTTATGGATGCTATAAAATGTGTTTTTCTAGCTTTAAAATTCATGCTAGTAACATTATTTAAAGTTTAAGGTTTTGTCAGATTTGAGATATCTCTTTTAAATGAACTGTAAGATTTAAGTGTATATCAAGTTTTCTTTTTCTATAAATGATCCTAAATACTCTTTCAATTGATGAGGCTTGTTAACCATTTTGCTGGAAATACTTCACTGCAGTGGCAAAAGTCGTGTATTTGTTAGTGTCAGCATTTTCAGTCAAATTGGCAAGAAATTTAATTTTAATTCAATATAATTCATACAATTCATCATTTTCATTAATTGGCTCATGAGACAAATCTGAGAGCCTGTTCATTATCTCTGCTTGTTTATAAATTTCTATTTTGATTTATAATGTGAGTTTATTACATCTTGTTATATTGTTGATTTTGCTATACTGTGTTGCTGCTATTTTATTCTTTCTGCTTCATCTTCCACTTGACATTTCCTTAAATTTTCGCATTCTTTTAATAAAAATTTTAAGATGACAAAAAAAACATATAACTCATGTATTCCAAATCCAGAACCTATTGCTTCTCTTTTGTTTTATAAAGACTTTCCAAAATAAATCTTTTCAAATTATAAAATGACATCTTCCCAACTCTACCACTCTTTAGCCACATCCTCAACATATGCATAGTTCTCCAGTATGATTGGTAGTATGCTTGTGCTCAGGAAGATAATTCATAAACAGTTACATTAATAATATACAACAATATCTTATTTTTACATCTTTAACAAATACATATTAGCAAAAGACACTTTGCTAATGCCCTCTTCTAGTACTTAATATTTGAGAATTTACACTGGTACTCATTTCTTCTTTCTATTCATGTGGATTATCTTTTGCTTCTATATGTTTGTTTGGTGACATAAAGTTTCAACCAAAATCAGAGTAATATGTTTAGGCAAAAGGATAGTTGATAAAACAAAAAGCTAAATAAATTCCCTATGAGCTACCTCCAGTTCTGAGCTGTTAGTCATAGACTTCTCCCACATGCTTCCTGATTCATCTCTGCTGCCATCAACTCAAACCATGTATAAAAGCTTTGAGGGGTGCCAGGAACTGAATCAAAGTTCTACGCCCTATTGATAGCCCACAGTAGTCAGATCTCTAGCTTGATTTTTGATTACTCTATTTCATACCGGCTGTTGCAGATGCTAGAGTAGGGGTTCACATGTGGAGATTGACAGCCTTAAAACCTACTGTGGGGATAATATGTCTCTGTGAAACTATGACTGGCTGAAGTTTAAGGAGTGTGGAAAGCTGTGATTGGCTATAGAAGTAGCTATCCTAGTATTTGACATAAGGAGATGATGGCAGTGGAAGATCTAATTGACAAATATATCGCTCAGGAAATATTAATAATATATTATTGCTCCTTTATGCCTGCTAAGTTAACTTCCTAATTTATCTCATGTTTGGATCAGGGCCATGTGATACATACTAAAGCAAAGAGCAAGATGGCTATGCCATCTTGGAATTCAGGATGAAAAATGTCAAAACTATATATATATGTAAATGTATGCATACATGTATGTGTTGGGGGATATGAGAGAGGAATAGAGGAGTGAGGGAGAGGGGAAGGAGAGGAAGAGATAGAAAGAGGCAGTAAAAAAAAATAGCACTGCATGAAGGATAAAGGACAGAGGGAGACAGATTTCAAACTGGCTTTCTGGTATCAGCACATCATTCAACACTGCCACCATCTCCAACTCCACAAATCTCTCTTGAAACATCTGTCTTTTCCACACCATCTGCCACTTTCTTAACTGAGGCTTCCATTATTTTTCCCTGACTGTTACAAAAATGTAATGCCAAATAACCTTGCTGTGAGTTTTTTCTATCATCTGAATCAGTCTGTAACATTGCTATGAACTTGATATTTCTAAAACACAATGTGTTTATATTACTCTCTTCTAAATTATCCAACCTCTCCCTACCAACTTAAAGACAAAAATTTTAGAGCTCTCATATTCTGCCCCTTACATGGGCTCAATTAATGGAAAGCATATGAGATGGGTAGGTACTTGTTTTACTTAGGGACATATATAGAAATGGTGCAAAACTGTTAGGAAAACATACATATATGTTTGGATATGCTTGGGAGGCCTGGCTTGCTACAGTCCATGGGGTCACAAAGAGTTGGACATGACTTAGTGACTGAACAACAACAGCAAGTCTCAATATTTTAGACATAAAAATCAGAACCTTAAAAATAAGTCATTTAACTTTCTGCTAGCAGTAGGTATTTTATCTATACAATGTAATGCGGGAAAGGAGTAAAAATGAAAGAATACAGTATGTGAAAAACACAAATAAAGAGAATTAAATCAAGTTTAAGCAAAAGAGCTGACAATTCAATTTTATGGCTAGTATACAACCTTAGTCCGAGAACATTTTAAGGATATTAAATTAAAGGGAAATTACAGGCTAACATCAGCCCCTAAACATAGAAATAACATCCTAGTTAAGGATATCCAATGACAATATGTAAGAAACACATTTTCAAGTAGAGTTTTCCTCAGGAATGCATTAATAAAATCTATAGTTTCCAGGGTGAAAAGTGTAAGTGTTAGTCACACAGTCATGCCTGACTCTTTTCTACCCCATGGACTGTAGCCCACTAGGCTCCTCTGGCCATGGAATTCTCTAGGCAAGAATACAGGAATGTGTAGCCATCCCCTTCTCCAGAGGATCTTTCTGACCCAGGGATCAAACCTGGGTCTCCTGCATTGCAGGCATATTCTTTGCTATCTGAGTTTCAGTGTTAGAAAATATGCAAATGTAGTTATCTATATTAAATTTTAAAGAAAAAAAATATATCAATATAATTTTCAAAATAATTTGAATCAAGGAGAATGTACTAAACTTGATACTCACATACCAAAATCTACAGTAAGAATGTTTCATGGACAAACTTGAGATACATTCACTTTTATATCAGGAAAAATTCAAAGATGATACCATTATTCTTTAATACAGTACTATGTTGCTGACCTGGAGAAGGCAATGGCACCCCACTCCAGTACTCTTGCCTGGAAAATCCCATGGATGGAGGAGCCTGGTAGGCTGCAGTCCATGGGGTCGCTAGGAGTCGGACACGACTGAGCGACTTCATTTTGACTTTTCACTTTCATGCATTGGAGGAGGAAATGGCAACCCACTCCATTGTTCTTGCCTGGAGAATCCCATGGACAGAGGAGCCTGGTGGGCTGCCATCTCTGGGGTCGCACAGAGTCGGACATGTCTGAAGCAACTTAGCAGCAGCAGCAGCATGTTGCTGACCACAGGGGGCTTCCCTGGTGGCTCAGAGGGTAAGGAATCTACCCGTAATGCAGAAGACCCAGGTTCGACCCCTGTGTCAGGAAAATGCCCTGGAGAAAGGAATGACAACTCATTCCAGTATTCTTGTCTGGGAAATCCCATGGACAGAGGAGCCTGGTGGGCTACAGTCCATGGGGTCACAAAGAATCAGACACGACTGAGAGAATAACACACTGACACACTGATGTTACTGACCACTGATATCACACACACACACACACACAACAAAACATAACTCAGGACTAGAAGAATCTGAGTTTTGTACATGTCAGACTCCAAAAACATTAACACTAGGAGGTATGCTATGCTCAGATAAAAACATAAGATTAATATATTCGATGTTTTGGAAGAGTAGCTGAGATCAGGAGAAACACTGGGCAATAGCTGGCATGAAGAAAAAGAAACTGTCGTATTTGTCCTAGAGTTTTTGTACTGTGATGGCAATTATTTGGGTTGGGATTGGGAGAGAAGAGAGAGGGATTGAGAATGAATCACACCAAAGGTGAAGGCACATGGACACCTCACTGAGAGGAGGTAGGCATGCAGATGGTTTGGTGTTTGTATCATCATATGTGAGAAGCCCAGGCTAAATATACAGACTGCAAGTAGGTGCTCTGATTGACAGTCAAATATGTGTTTTCAGCTGACAGACAGCATCAGGTATCAGCCACGTGAGGGCACCATCATGGACATCGAGCCCAGTGTAGCCTTTGTATGTCTCCAGTCCCAGTCACTCATTACCCCCTCTCTCCTTTTACTATTTTTAAACCACTAAGTGGATTGCCAAACTACCACAGCTCTTCACGTTGGGAAACAGATTAGAAATTGGAGGAGGGTGATGGAATAGACAAGTTTCAGATTCAAATCCAGTTTTAGAATTAACTCATAAAACTCTAAAAGCTGATCTAATAGTGGAAAGGCTGATTCTGTCAAATGCTGAGTGGCCCAATTAGAGGACAATTAGCCATCCTTTCAGATATCCATCTATTTTAGCTATCCTAAAACACAGGTCATTCTTGACAGCAGTGCAGGTATATCATTACCTTCTGGGGTCATCACAAGTATCCATTTAGCCAGGTGTCCAGAATCATCGAGTCACCAAGAAAAAGTACATGAGCCAAAGGGAGTCAGCTGTCACATCTCAGACACCAGCAGCCAGGGAATGAGAGCCATGAAGAATCCAGAATTAGAGACAGAAGATACAAGTCATATCATCTTACACAGGGTTTCTTCTTCTGGTATCGTATTTTTTTAAGAGACAGGATTAATGAAATATAACTCACAAGTCATAAAACATTCATTTAAAATGTGTAATTCAACTGTTTTTAATATAATAACAGTTGTATAACAATCACCACTGTTCAGTTTTATAACACTTTCATGAATCCACAAAAACCTCATACTCATTAGTTGTTACTACCCATTCCTCCTCCTCTCTCAGCTTTCAGTTCAGTTCAGCTGTTCAGTCGTGTTTAACTCTTTGCGACGCCATGGACTACAGCACACCAGGCCTCCCTGTCCATCACCAACTCCCGCAGCTTACTCAAACTCATGTCCATTGAGTCGGTGATGACATCCAACCATCTCATCTGTCATCCCCTTCGGCCTTCAATCTTTCCCAACATTAGGGTCTTTTCCAATGAGTTAGTTCTTCGCGTGAGGTGGCCAAAGTATTTGAGTTTCAGCTTCTGCATCAGTCCTTACAATGAATATTCAGCACTGATTTCCTTTAGGATAGATTGGTTGGATCTCCTTGCAGTCCAAGGGACTCTCAAGAGTCTTCTCCAACACCATAGTTCAAAAGCACCAATTCTTCGGCACTCAGCTTTCTTTACAGTCCAACTCTCACATCCATGCATCACTACTGGAAAAACCATAGCTTTGACTAGCTATGTTGACCAGGTAATGCCTCTGCTTTTTAATATGCTGTCTAGTTGGTCATACCTTTTCTTCCAAGGAGCAAGCATCTTTTAATTTCATGGCTCCAGTCACCATCGGCAGTGATTTTGGAGCCCCCCCAAAAATAAAGTCTCTCACTGTCTCCATTGTTTCCCCATCTATTTGCCATGAAGTAATGGGATAGGATGCCATGATCTTCGTTTTCTGAATGTTGAGTGTTAAGCCAACTTTTTCACTCTCCTCTTTCACTTTCATCAAGAGGCTCTTTAGTTCTTCTTCGCTTTCTGCCATAAGTGTCGTGTCCTCTGCACATCTGAGGTTATTGATATTTCTCCTGGCAATCTTGATTCAAGCTTGTGCTTCATCCAGTCTAGCATTTCTTATGATGTACTTTGCATATAAGTTAAATAAGCAGGTGACAATATACAGCCTTGATGTACTCCTTTTCCTATTTGGAACCAGTCTGTTTTTCCATGTTCAGTTCTAACTGTTGCTTCTTGACCTGCATACAGATTTCTCAGGATGCAAGTCAGGTACTCCCATCTCTTGAAGAATTTTCCACAGTTTGTTTTGATCCACACAGTTAAAGGTTTTGGCATAGTCAATAAAGCAGTTTTTTTTTTTTTTCTAAACTCTTGCTTTTTCTATGATCCAATGAATGTTGGCAATTTGATCTCTGCTTCCTCTGCCTTTTCTAAAATCAGCTTGAACATCTGGAAGTTCACGGTTCATGTATTGTTGAAGCCTTGCTTGGAGAATTTTGAGCATTACTTTGCTAGTGTGCGAGATGAGTGCAATTGTGTGGTAGTTTGTGCATTCTTTGGCATTGCCTTTCTTTGAGATTGGAATGAAAACTGACCTTTTCCAGTCCTGTGGCCACTGCTGAGTTTTCCAAATTTGCTGTCATATTGAGTGCAGCACTTTCACAGCATCATCTTCTAGGATTTGAAATAGCTCAACTGGAATTCCATCACCTCCACTAGCTTTGTTTGTAGTGATGCTTCCTAAGGCCCACTTGACTTCACATTCCAGGATGTCTGGCTCTAAGTGAGTGATCACATCATCATGGTTATCTGGGTCATGAAGATCTTTTTTGTATAGTCCTTCTGTGTATTCTTGCTACCTCTTCTTAATATCTTCTGCTTTTGTTAGGTCCATACCATTTCTGTCCTTTATTGAGCCCATCTTTGCATGAAATCTTCCCTTGGTATCTCTAATTTTCTTGAAGAGATCGCTAGTCTCTCCCATTCAATTGTTTTTCTCTATTCCCTTGCATTGATCACTGAGGAATGCTTTTATATCTCTCCATGCTATTCTTTGGAACTGTGCATTCAGACACTTATATCTTTCCTTTTCTCCTCCCGCCTTCAGCTTTAGAAAACCACAAAGCTACTTTCTGTCCCCATAGCTTTACCTATTTTGGACATTTCATATAAAAAAATCATATAACATGTGAGTTTTTTGTGATTAACTTCTTTTACTTAGCAGAATGTTTTCAATATTCTTCCATGTCAATATCCCATTCTTTATTATGTTTGAATAATATTCCATTTTACTGATTGATCATATTTTGTTCATTCATCAGTTGATGGACACTGGGTTATTTCCATAATTTGCTATACTCAATATGCTGTTATAAATATTTTTGTGTAAGTTTTGGGTTTAACACCTATTTTCAAGTAGTTTTGTTATATTCCCTAGGAAGAGAATGGTAATTTTATGTTTAATGGTAATTCAATGTCCCTGAGACTTTGGAGGAACTATCAAACTGTTTGCCATGATGTGTAACTGGTACAGCATCTCATTTCCACTAACACTTGTTATTGTCTTTTTCATTATAGACAAAGCTAGGACGTGTGACATTATAGACAAATCTAGGATGTGCTGCAGTCCATGGGGTCTCAAAAAGTCAGACATGACTGAGCAACTAAACTGAACTGAGGATGTGTGAAGTGGTGTTTAATGGGTTCCAAAGTATGTCTCTGATTAATTACCATGTTAAGCATCATTTAATATACCTATAGGCGCTTTGTATATCTTCTTTGGAATAATATGTCATATCATTTGTCATTTTTAATTATATTTATATTTTTACTGCAGAGTTGTATTACATATTTTATATAGTATACATACAAATCCCCTATTATATATATGAATGACAAAACTTTTTTCAGTTCTTTTAGTTTACTTGATGATGACTTTTTTAAGCACAAACCTTTTTACCTCTTCTCTCTTTTGTAGTTTTTTACATTCTGTGTTGTATATAAGCAAGCGTTTCCTAACACAAGCCCATGAAGATTCACTGTTAAGTTTCCTTGTATGTATTTTTCAGTTTTAGCTCTTATATCTCATTCTGTGGTCTTTTTAGAATTAATTATTTGCAAACATTGTGAAGTAGAGTTTAAAATTCATTATTTTGTATGTGGCTATCCAGTTCATTATGTGGGAGTCCCAGCAGTATTAATTGAAAAAAAAAATCATCTCCCTATTGGATTGTCTTGGCACCTTTGTCACAATTAATTGACCAAAACACAAGGTCTCACTTTGGACTCTCTGATTCAGTTCCAAGGGCATATTATGGCTTTATGGTAAGTTTTGAAACTGGGACAAGTGAGTCCTCAAAATGTGTTCTTTTTTGAAGGTTTTTTTTTTTCATTACTGTCTATCCTACACAATCTTGCATTAGTTTTAGGATAAGCTTATCATTTTCTTAAAAAAAAAAAAAAGTGAAGTTGAGATTTTGATAATGATTGCACCAAATGTGTAGATTGCTTGGGGGATATTGCCATCATCACAAGAGTAAGTCTTCCAATACAAGAATGTGAAATGCCTTTCCATTTAATTAGATCTTTAACTTTCTCTGCAATGTTTTATAGTATTTAGTGTACAAATCTTCCACTCATGGTTTAACTTATTCTTAAATATTCTATTCTTTTTGAAAATAATATAAATAGAATTGTTGTCCATAATTTCATTTTCCATTTGTTCACTGTTAGTATATAGAAGTACAAATTTTTGTACATTTATTTTTTGACCTGCAACTATGAAGTCATTATTTCTAACAGATTTTCAGTGTATTCTTTGGATTTTTTTATATACAATATGTCACCTGCAAATAGTTTTTTTTCCAACCTTGATACCTGTTTTTGTTTGTTTCATTTGTTTGTTTGGCTAGAATGTCTAGCAAAGTTAAGGAGAAGTGGCATAAATGACATCTGCTTATGCTACTTCTATTTGTTGATGATAATGTTGGAGGATTCAGTCTTTCATCATTAAGTATGCTGTTAGGTATGCTTGTTTCTTAAATGTCCTTTATCTTTTGGAGGAATTTCTCCTCTATTCCAAGTTTTTTAATTGTGAAATGGCATTGAGTTTTATCAAAGCCTTTTCTGTGTCTATTGAGAAAATCATGTGCTCTTTATCCTCTATTCTACTGATGTAATATATTGTACTGATTGACTTCTGGGTTTTAAAACACTTGGATTCCTGGGATAAATCATACTTAATCATTGTTTTGGGTTCTTTTTCAAGCATCATTGCATCATTGGAGTTAGTTAGTATTTTGTTGTTTATGAGTTTTATGTCTACATGGCCTATAGGTTGCTTGCTTAGTGATTCCCCTGTTGGATTTTGGTATCAGGATAACTCCAACCTCACAGAGTGTTTGAACTAGCCCAACAAAGTCTATTTCTCTTGTAGTGTGTACTATTGATATTTTTCTCAGAGGGTCACACTGCAACACGTACACTGTCGTCCTGACAATCAAGGACCAGTCAGATTTTACCTCTGCTCTCTTTGAGTCCCTTTTCCCTTTATCAGCAAATTAACCTCCTGACTGGTTATCTACTGAGATACTAGCCCCCACGAATTGCCAGCTGATTGCTCTATTGTTTGCAAAAATGTCCTCAGGCATGCATTGTTCCACACTGAATCCCAGCTCCTTTATGGGGGCAGGGTGTTGCCCATCTTTGAAGCTTGCTCAACACTCTCCTGGAGAAGGCACTGGCACCCCACTCCAGTACTCTTGCCTGGAAAGTCCTATGCACAGAGGAGCCTGGTAGGCTGCAGTCCATGGGGTCGCTAAGAGTCGGACACGACTGAGTGACTTCACTTTCACTTTTCACTTTCATGCATTGGAGAAGGAAATGGCAACCCACTCCTGTGTTCTTGCCTGGAGAATCCAATCCCAGGGATGGGGGAGCTGGGTGGGCTGCAGTCCATGGGGTCACACAGAGTCAGACATGACTGAAGCGACTTAGCAGCAGCAGCAGCAATACTCTCCAGGCAAATTTTTATGCTATGTACCAGGAGCTTTGTGAATGTGTGCACATACCTGTGTGTGAGGCATATAGGTACATGTGCATGCAAACAGGGAGTTGGAGGATTGGTGCTGCTTTCCAGTTGTTGCCACGACACAGTGTGAAACTTCGGCACCCCAGAATCACAGGTGATGGAATCTGCCAATGTTGATCAGCTGCTAAATTTACTTGAAATCATTGTTTAATTACAGGAAGCTGGAGGGGATGGAAGCTGCCACACACCTACCAAGCCCTCCGCAGCAGCTTTTTTTTCAAACACAGAGAAATGTGTTTGTGTGGGAAATGGATCTTCTCACTTTATCTGCTTCCTCCCTAGGTCCATTCTACCTAGCAACAGTGGCAGGTAGGGAACTGGAAGCCATACAGCTACTGCCAGCCACATGATATAGTTTCCATAGCACAGAGAAGTGCAAATGATATCTGCCAATGTTTGCTGGCTACCAAAATCATTTCAAGGGCTTCCCAGGTGGCCCAGTGGTATACAATTTGCCTGCCAATGCAGGAGTCGCCCCCATGGAGAAGGAAATGGCAACCCACTCCAGTATCCTTGTCTGGGAAATCCAGTGGACAGAGGAGCCTGGTAGGCTACAGTCCATGGGGTCACAAAACAGTTAGACATGACAGCATTCAAACAACAAAGTCATTCCAAAAAGCTCTTCCCCAGGATTCTGAGGGAGATCAGAATTGCCACTAGGTAATCAAACTTACTGGAACAGCAATTCTGTGAGGCAGAACTATGGGGATATAACTGCAGTCACTAACTGCATTTAACTAATAACTAAAACCAGGACTTCCTATTGTTCTTATCCTGCCTCCAAGGACTTTGTTTAATAAATTTTTCTCAATTTGTTGTTAGCCCTTTAATGAATCTTCAGAGACTTTGAATGATTGACTTTGTTGATTGTTACAAGTTTAATAGCTTTCTGTCCAGGGGAGAGCGTTCTCTGAGCTCCTTTTATTGCCATGCCAGCAACTGTAATCAGCCAGTACTGAGTGCAACTGCACAAGTTACTCTAGTGACAACTGCCTAGGTGAGCCTAGTTGAAACACAGAACTATTAGAGATAGTATCATTGAGATGATACTGTTTTAAGCAACTGATTTTTGGGTGGTTTCTCATCTAGCGATAGATAATCAGAACATATTATCATCAGATTTACTTTTAATTTTTCTACTGTCTACTGTCACTGTCATATGAGTCAAGGCTATGAATCTTTATGAACAGAGGAAAATCAAACAATGATTTTGCATGCATAAATACAGTTTTAAAAATAGCTATATTCACAACTTTTGGAAATTTCATATCATCACTAGTTTTCTTTAAGCATCTTTTCTAGGATCAAAAAAGTCAAACCAAAGATATGTGCAATCTTATTTTAAACAACATTCTCTGGATTACCTATGGGATCAATCCTATGAAGTGCCAGAATCTTCAGAATAGTTATTCTTTATTCTCTATCTATTTATCTCATCCGTTACAACAAACAGCATAGTGACAGTCTTCTCTCAGGGAAGAAAAAAAAAAAAAGTCTTTCTTGATATGAATCCCATGCATTTCCTTCTTCCTTATTCTATTTTGTAGCTTTCAAAGAAACCTGCAAACAGAATTTCCTATATGCATCTGCCGACCACTTTAAAGGGGAAAACATAAATTTTAACTGCCTATTAAATGTGAATGAACTCCTCCATCTTCTCAAAAATAACTAATGTATTCAACTTTTTCAACATTCTCAAAGTCCTGCCGCTGTCAACTTAAATTAGACAGTAGAGAATCAAAATGCTCTTTGTTAATTTGAAACAATAATCATTGAAATTATTTAAAAGTCTATGCCTATATTTTCTACAAGGGAATTTCTCATATGTAGAGTATATTTTGGGTTTTTTTCTGACATCACATTTCTCCTTTGAAGTAAATCAAGAGCTGGCTGCTATGCTATTAGTGAGTTTGCTAGCAAACCAGGGAGTGACATATCTACCTTTTTTAAGTGTAGATTTTAGATTATTATTTGCAGCAGAGTTCCAGTTTATGTTTCCTTGTTTCTTTCACTATGTAGCTTTACTAACGAAAAAAAAAAAAACACGCTTTGAGATATCTGTGCCAAGTTAGCTATATATATATATATGCATATGGGTAAATAGTGGAAATTAAAGTGTGGGTTAAATATAATCAAATTGTGTGACTCAAGAGATGCCAAAATATAATTATTATGAAATACCCAGGAATATGACAGTTTTCAAAATTCTCTTTAGCTACCAATGTGAAGAATCTACTCAAATTGAGAAAGAAAAGCATAATTCAGTGGTTGTCAACATAAGAAAGTTTAATTTTTTATTGTATTTTATTTTTAAACTTTACAATATTGTGTTAGTTTTGCCAAATATCAAAATGAATCCGCCACAGGTATACATGTGTTCCCCATCCTGAACCCTCCTCCCTTCTCCCTCCCCATACCATCCCTCTGGGTCGTCCCAGTGCACCAACCCCAAGCATCCAGTATCGTGCATCAAACCTGGACTGGCGACTCGTTTCATACATGCTTCAGTGCCATTCTCCCAAATCTTCCCACCCTCTCCCTCTCCCACAGAGTCCATAAGACTGTTCTATACATCAGTGTCTCTTTTGCTGTCTCGTATACAGGGTTGTTACCATCTTTCTAAATCCCATATATATGCGTTAGTATACTGTATTGGTGTTTTTCTTTCTGGCTTACTTCATTCTGTATAATAGGCTCCAGTTTCATCCACCTCATTAGAACTGATTCAAATGTGTTCTTTTTAATGGCTGAGTAATACTCCATTGTGTATATGTACCACAGCTTTCTTATCCATTCATCTGCTGATGGACATCCAGGTTGCTTCCATGTCCTGGCTATTATAAACAGTGCTGCGATGAACATTAGGGTACACGTGTCTCTTCCCCTTCTGGTTTCCTCAGTGTGTATGCACAGCAGTGGGATTGCTGGATCATAAGGCAGTTCTATTTCCAGTTTTTTAAGGACTCTCCACACTGTTCTCCATAGTGGCTGTACTAGGCAGTGTAAGAGGGTTCCCTTTTCTCCACACCCTCTCCAGCATTTCTTGCTTGTAGACTTTTGGATTGCAGCCATTCTGACTGGTGTGAAATGGTACCTCATAGTGGTTTTGATTTGCATTTCTCTGATAATGAGTGATGTTGAGCATCTTTTCATGTGTTTGTTAGCCATCTGTATGTCTTCTTTGGAGAAATGTCTATTTAGTTCTTTGGCCCATTTTTTGATTGGGTCATTTATTTTTCTGGAGTTGAGCTGTACGAGTTGCTTGTATATTTTTGAGATTAGTTGTTTGTCAGTTGCTTCATTTGCTATTATTTTCTCCCATTCTGAAGGCTGCCTTTTCACCTTGCTAATAGTTTCCTTTGTTGTGCAGAAGCTTTTAAGTTTAAAGACAAGCTGGATTAACTATATGAAGGTCACATTTTTTTTTTTCATTTCATTTGTAAAATGGTAATAATGAAAATTACTATCATTGATGTTATTATCATTGAATATGCAATTCTTACATGTGTACGGTAAATTCTCAGCCATCTAGGGTTTTCTGAGAAACCTTATTTCACCCATGTCAGTCCAGCTGTATCTAATGCTATATTCCCATCTGTTTCTAAATGTTACCATTATAATCAATTGTGGATACGACTCTTCCCTCATTCCAATATGTTAACAAATGTGTCAAGTGTAATGCACATTCATGCTCATATTATGAAAGTAATGGTAATTGCACAGAAAACAAATAACAGATACTAAAAGTATCAGTAATTTCCACCCAGATAATTCCACACTCTTCATGTCTCTAGGTAAATATATAAATAATGTGAGATTAGTGAAGATATTATCACAGCTACTTCCACTTTCTTTCTAGTTTTTTTTTTTTTAAATCTCACTCTATGTTATTTTGAATACTAAAAAACTTTCTAACTTTTTTCAAAGCATTTAGTGATCTCTTTCCCTCACTTTTATAAATATATGCTCTATCCTTAAAATACATTTAGATACGGGATATGGGGTCAGTCAATCCTTACCTATGAAAAAGCCTATTCTAGCTCAACACTTATCATCTTCATTAAAACAACATCATTCTTAACATTTATTGTACCAGTCCCTCTAAAATATTAGCTTAGAATCACTATTCTCTACTTTTTCTTAGTCATTTATATTATGTGAATAACTATTCACATTGTCTTCTTTGTGTTTAGACAATTTAATAACTGGTAGCAATGCATGATGGAGAAAGCAATGACACCCCACTCCAGTACTCTTGCCTACAAAATCCCATGGATGGAGGAGCCTAGTGGGCTACAGTCCATGGGGTCTCTAAGAGTCGGACATGACTGAGTGACTTCACTTTCACTTTTTACTTTCGTGCATTGGAGAAGGAAATGGCAACCCACTCCAGTGTTCTTGCCTGGAGAATCCCAGGGATGGTGGAGCCTGACAGGCTGCCATCTATGGGGTCACACAGAGTCGGACATGACTGAAGCGACTTAGCAGCAGCAGCAGCAATACAAGAAAATAAGAGAATATCAAATTGGATAAAAGAACAAGACCTAACTATATTCAGCCAAAACAATGCATTTTGAATATAAAAACAAAACTAGGTTAAAAGGATGGAAATGATACAACAGGCCAACACTTATTATAGAAAAACTGGAATACCTATATTAATACCAGACAAAATAAATTTTATAGCAAAGAATATTACTAGGGATGCAAAAGGGTCATTTCTCAATGCTATATGAGCCAATTCAGCAAAAACTCTTAATAACCATAGACATTTACAAAATTTTAACAGACTTTCAAAAATAAGTGATGGGCCAAAGAACTAAATAGACATTTCTCCAAAGAAGACATACAGATGACTAACAAACACATGAAAAGATGCTCAACATCACTCATTATCAGAGAAATGCAAATCAAAACCACAATGAGGTACCATTTCACGCCAGTCAGAATGGCTGCAATCCAAAAGTCTACAAGCAAGAAATGCTGGAGAGGGTGTGGAGAAAAGGGAACCCTCTTACACTGTTGGTGGGAATGCAAACTAGTACAGCCACTATGGAGAACAGTGTGGAGATTCCTTAAAAAACTGGAAATAGAACTGCCCTATGATCCAGCAATCCCACTGCTGTGCATACTCACTGAGGAAACCAGAAGGGAAAGAGACACGTGTACCCCAATGTTCATCGCAGCACTGTTTATAATAGCCAGGACAGGGAAGCAACCTAGATGTCCATCAGCAGATGAATGGATAAGAAAGCTGTGGTACATATACACAATGGAGTATTACTCAGCCATTAAAAAGAATACATTTGAATCAGTTCTAATGAGGTGGATGAAACTGGAGCCTATTATATAGAGTGAAGTAAGCCAGAAAGGAAAACACCAATACAGTATACTAACGCATATATATATGGAATTTAGAAAGATGGTAACAATAACCCTGTATGGAAGACAGCAAAAGAGACACAGATGTGGAGAACTGTATTTTGGACTCTGTGGGAGAGGGAGGGGGGGATGATTTGGGAAAATGGCATTGAAACATGTATAATATCATATAAGAAATTAATCGCCAGTCCAGGTTCGATGCATGAAACAGGGTGCTCACGGCTGGTGCACTGGGATGACCCAGAGGGATGGTATGGTGAGGGAGGTGGGAGGGGGTTTCAGGACGGGGAACATGTGTACACTCGTGGCAGATGCATGTTGATGTATGGCAAAACCAATACAATATTGTAAAGTAAAAAATAATAATAATAAAATAAAATTTAAAAGAAAAGAAAAAAAACAAAATAAGTGATAAAAAAAGCATTTCAATTGCAAGAAGAAACAGACAAATCTATAACTACAGATAGAGATTTCAACACTCATCTTACTTTGCTTCACAGAACATGTATACAGGAAATCAGAAATAATATAAAAGTTTTGATGAACACAATAACCAAATTGACCTAAGTGACATTTGTGGAACATTCCATGTCGTGACAGAGTAATGTGCATTCTTTTCAATTGAACAAAGATGATACACTGAAATAAAACTCATTGTAGGCCAAAAAATGTGCTGTGCTTAGTCACTCAGTCGTATCTGATTCATTACAACCCCATGCACTACAGCCCGCTAGCTCCTCTGTCCACGGGGATTCCCCAGGCAAGAACACTGCAGTGGGTTGCCATGCCCTTCTCCAGGGGATCTTCCTAACCCAGGGTTCAAACCCAGGTCTCCAGCATTGCAGGCAGATTCTTTACTGACTGAGCCACCAGGGAAGCCCCAAAAATAGTATTACCAAATTTGGAAGAATTCAAGTCATATTAAGTATGTTTTGGGACCACAATGGAATCCAATTAGAAGTCAACTCTAGAAAGGTATCCACATATTATTTTAAAATAATCTATGCAACAGAGAAGAGATCAGAAAGAAAATTAAGATCATTTTAACTGTATGAAAATCAAAACATCCAGTTCTATGGGATGCAGCTAAAAAAATTATTAGAGGGATATTTTTTTGCATAAAATGCCTATATCATCAATGAAGCAATGTGTCAAACAACATCTTCAGTTTTTATCTTAGAAACAAAAGAGCAAGCTACACAGAAAAATGGAAATAATAATAACACCACCATAGAAATCAAGGAAATATATAACAGAAAAAGAGGAAATTCATATAATAAAAATGTTGGGCCTTGCTAACACATGTGAATGGCAAATAAGCAAACAAAAAAAGACAATCTACAATGCATTAAAATCACATTGATATAGTATGATACACCAAAGGATGGGAAAACTAAAAATTAAAAAACAAATAAAACAACAACCTCTATCAAGTGTTGGCAAAAATGTGGAATCACTAGAACTCAAAATCCAAAATGGTACAATCATTTTTAAAAGAAGGTCCAAGCAAGTACACTTACTAGCAGTTCTTTGCTATTTATTTATCCAAGTGTAGTAAACTCATATGTCTACAAAAACACATGAACATAAATGTTCATAGCAGCTTCATTTAGAAGAGAGAAAAAAGCCAATCTCAATCCAAAATCCAAATGTGTCTGTCAACAAGTAAATGGATAAAGTAATTTTGATATATCTATATAAGGATACAGTAGCAACACTAACAATAAAAAGCAATGAATTATTTATATAGGCAACACCATTGAGGGATTTCAAAATAATTATGCTGAGTGAAAGAAGCCAGTTAATAAGAGTACATATTGTCTGGTTCTATTAAAATAAAATTCTAGAAGATGTAAATGTATATTGACAGAAAACAGATCAGTAGCAACCTGAAATGCGAGTGAAATGAAGCAGGAGTTAGAAGGGAGAAAATAAAGGGGCAGAAGAAAAGTTTTTAAAGTGATGTGTGTTTTTATGATTGTCATTGTAATGAGAGCTTCACAGAAATACGTATTTGTTAAAGCTTCTCAAAATATGCTATTTAAATATGAACAGCTGATTGTACACCAACTATATGCTAATAAATGTGTTAAAATTTGAAAAGCATCAATCACACAAGTTAACAGTCTTTATACATTTATATCTATAAAAGCCACAAAATGTAATGGAGTGGGGATTACAGCACAGGGTGCGTGTTGTGGTAGCATCAGGGAGAAATGTATCCTTTTGAAATTGTATGTATTCCCCATCATGTTTAGGTAGTATAATATAATCAAATGTATAATATCATAGAATTCAAGACACCAGAATGTAGTCACTTGCTCTCAAATAACATTAAGTAAATCTGGGCATTTCACCTCTCCTCTCTATAGATCTGTAACATACAGAGCCTTTAAAGTTTCTACCTATTCTCCAATTCCATATCTAAATTTGAGCCATAACCCTCAGCTTATGTGTAACCATGTAAATAAATGCCCACAAACTAGAAATAATAATACACTTCAAAAGTGCTATGTTTTCCAAGGCCTCAAAATATTCAAAGTGAGATTAATAAACAAAAAGATTTAAGATGATGGCCTATTTACAATAAACCAACACTTTCTGATAATCTTCATATTTCTCTGCCTTCTCTCAAATGACTTTACTTGTTTATGTAAGGGCATTTACTTCTGTTGATATACCTAGATACTTTTTATTTTAAATGTTAGTTATGAGATTAGGTTCCAAGATAAAAAAAAAAATTGCAATAATTGGAACTAGAGTCACAAACTCTTTCTATGAACTTTTACTATCTGAGCATCTCATGATCAAAACACAGAAGAAGAAATATTATATGACATCCCTTGTATGTGGAATTGAAAAGGAAATGATACAAATGAATTTAGTTACAAAACAGGAACAGACTCATAGTCTTAGCAAATGAACTCATGGTTGCCGGGGGAGAAGGGGTAGTTAGGGAGTTTGGAATGGACATGCACACACTGCTATATTTAAAATGGATAACCAACAAGGACCTACTGTATACAACAGAGAACTTGGTTCAATATTATGTTGCAGTCCAGATGGGAAGGAGGGAAGTTTGAGGAAGAATGGATACATGTATATGTATGGCTGAGGCCCTTCACTGTTCACCTGAAACTATCATGACGTTGTTAATTGGCTATATCCTACTACAAAATAAAAAGTTAGAAAATAAATAAATGATTTTGAAATAACAATAAAAATTCCATAGTCACAAATATTTAAAAGTTGAGTGACAATTATAACTTTTCAAAATTTTGAAAATTGCACAAACCCTACAGTTAATCAAAGGTATAATGAGGAAACTGAAAGAATGACCACCAAGTTACAGGATATGTAGCTTTACGACACCTTATACAACACTCAAATTTTCTGAGATAGAAATCAATTCTATCTTTTCACACAAGTTTCTCTTAAAAATACTCATACTTTATAAATTATAGCTAGAAAAAAGTTTATAGATTTTGATTCTTAGCCTTCACCTTCCTATCACCATTATGTACAAAAGAAAAATTGATTCTGACCTTGAAGTCAGAGTGTTAAAAATAAATCTCTGCTGCACTGATGTCTCTTTTCTCTGTTTCTGAAATAACTTTTTAAACTCACTCAGAGGATTACTCTAATGATCCACTAGCTTTTTATAAGTACTGAAAAGAAGTAAAAGTGATGTTTGTGCAGAGAAGTGTTTATCAGTTCCTAACACATGTCAAGGAAAAATATGTGCGTGTCTACATGATGCTGAGCCTCCCCACAAAGATATTGTATGTGATCTCTATCAGTCAAGATGATACCTACTATTGAGAGAACTTACCCCAAGACATAAGTAATTCATAATGCTAGAAATATTAATTTAAAATACTTACCTAAAAGCAAACATTATTTTCATTTGACTGGGTATAAAAACGATGTGACAAATCAAGCCTAGTGATATAAATTCCATTTTCATTGCTCTAATTATAACAATTAAGTCTTGATGTTAATTTAAATTCATAGTCTCACAAATATCTACATGATTTATATCTCCTAAATTTCAGTTCCATAAAAATATTTTATTGTTGAAAATAGAAAAATTACAAAAAAAATTGCGAGAGAAGAAAATATAAAACTTATCATTGTAATACATCAGTGACAGGCAAATCCTGCCTAAGAAGTCAAATGAACTTACAAAGAGAATAGAAACTGTCACAAAAACATAATTATAGAAATGTCAGCTCTGAAATAACTGTAACTTCAAAACAACAAATTTACTGAAACTTGCTGTTTGTTGCTTAGTCACTAAGTGGTGTCTGACTCTTTTGCAACCCCATGTACTGTTGTCTGCCAGGCTCCTCTCCCCATGGGATTTTGCAGGCAAGAATATCAGAGTTGCTATTTCCTTCTCCAGAGGATCTTCCCATCCCAGGGATCAAATCTATGTTTCCTGCTTGGCAGGTAGATTCTTTACCACTGAGCCACCTGGGAAGCCCTTTTTGAAACTTGAGGCTCTTATTAGTAATGACAGAGTAAGACAAGCAGAATGGCTTTCTTGCAGAAAACAAATAAAAAACTGGACATTTTACCAAATGTAAGCAATGGCAAGTTAACAGAAGTTTTCAGAATATAATAGTAAGTACAGGTTCAAAGTGGGGGGTGGGTATATGAAGTGAACTTCATTTTTATAAATGTTCGCCTGGAGTTAGGCACAGTCATTCAGTTAAAGAGGTGTCAAAGTACTGGAAAAACTATAGGATTTCCGCCCTGGAGAGCCAAAACAACTGAAGATGGTGAAAATGTTGAAGAATAGTGTGAGGGAATCCAGAATGGGACTTTCTACCCACATTTCTGCCTAACCCATAACATAGGCATGCACAGAAAAGAATAAAACAACGTACTTCAAGAAAAAGTTCTGAACCGAGGCCAGAGCTGCCACTCAAAAACAAAAGCTTTTGATTTAAGTCCAATTAACATGTATGGCAAAACCAATACGATATTGTAAAGTAATTAGCCTCGAATTAAAATAAATAAATTTTAAAAAATAAATAAAATAAAATGTTATCTTAAAAAAAAAAAAAAACACTTTAAAAAAGTGAAAAGCACCACTCATGATAAAGAACTGAAAGTCACTCAGCTGTGTCTGACTCTTTGCCACCCCATGGATACAGTCCATGGAAATCTCTAGGCCAGAATACTGGAGTAGGCAGCCTTTCCCTTACCTTGGCGATCTTCCCAACCCAAGGATCAAACCGAGGTCTCCCTCATTGTAGGTGGATTCTTTACCAGATGAGTCACAAGGGAAGCTCAAGAATACTGGAGTGGGTAGCCTATCTTTCTCCAGAGGATCTTCCCGACCCAGGAATCGAACTGGGGTCTCCTGCATTGCAGGTGAATTCTTTACCAACTGAGCTATCAGGGAAGACCACTCATGATAAAAATAGAATCCAAAATGTCTAAAAATTAATATTCATATATCCAAGATACAAAATTAGGGAGCAATAATAGGCAGCTAGGGAAATGCACAAAGAGTAACAATTCAATTACAGATCAACTCTGAAGTGACTCAGATTTTGAAAGTAGCAAACAATGAGGTAAAGCACAGTATGCTCACAATGAATGGAAAGAAGAATGCCATCAGAAAATTAATAAAGTGGAAATTCAGAACTAAAACTTCTGAAGTAAAAATGTAAACAACTTGACTGATTTACTGAACAAATGGAAATGACAGAGGAAAGACTATGTGAACATGAAGAAATATCAACAAAAATCATCTAATTGTATTTAAAAAACAGGCATAAAAAGACTGAAAATAAAGAGCCTCAACGATCTCTTAGGTAATATTAAAATCTGTCCTATATGTCATTTGGATCCAAGAAGTAGAATGAAAAAGAACATAGAAAGTAAAGTCCAAAATTTTCTCAAGTTTGATTAAATAGAGAAAACTATAAACAGAACATGAAAAGGATGCCAGCAAACTGTTGAAAGGTAGGTAAAATGACAAATCTTGAATGTAGGAAAAGAAAACATATTACCTACAGGCAACAATAATTCAACTAAGAATTGACTTTTTCACTAGTCACTACACAAGGCAGAAGAGAGGGAAAATGACACTATTGAAGTGCTAAAACAAGTAAAACCGTCCACCCAGAACTCTATACACAGAATATTCCATAAAATATCCTTCAAGAGTCACAGCAAAATAAAGACACTTTCAGATTAATCAAATAAATAAGGAAGTGAACTAGTAAATCAATAAAATAATTTGTTGTCTGCTTACCTATAAGATAAGCAATGCTAAAGAAAGTTTTACAGGTGGAACTGGACAATAACAGATGGAGACTCAGATTCTCAAACAGGAATGAAAAGCATCAGAAATCATAAGTATCTGAAGACATGCAAATGATCATTTTCTTTTTTCCTCTCAATTTAAATATTACAAGCAAAACTGATTAAAGCAAACAATATGGCATTATTTTATAGGGCTTGTAATATATAAAAATATAATATACAATAACCATAAAGGATCAAATTTAGGTTTTGTAAACACTAAGGGCTCTGTTGCAACTATTCAACTCAGTCACTGTAGCACAAAAGCAGCCACAGATAATACATAAGTGGACAGTTATGGCTGTGTTTCAATAAAATTTTATTTACAAAACAGTCAATTGAACTATGGGTCATTGTCAATTCTGGCAACAAGGTTGAGGAATATACAGACCTATAGAGTTTCAAAGATTATACAATTTATGTAGGGTGGTCAATTATTTAATGTAATTGGACAGTAAAAAGTAAAAGATATTTATTTTACTTCTCAGAACAACCACTAAAAACTGCAAAGACATGCTAGAAAAGCCAGCAGGAATATTAAAATACTAAAAATATTTAAAAGAAGCCCCCTAAATTGGGGAATGAAAGTAGGAATGGAAAAACAGAACAAATAATGAAATTGTAGATACCAAACCACATAAATAATTACACTTAATATTACTAGGTTATAACAGAAAGGCAGAGATTTTAAGAATACGTTAAAATACCACAAAAATAGTACATAAGAAAAGGCTTCAGTATCTATATTAATAGCAGATTAAAATAAATGTTAAGATATAAAATACTACCAAAGATAATGAGGAATATTCATAATGACCAAGCATCAATTATATGGGAAAACATAAATGTGCATGCATCTAATAACTGAATTTCAAAATATAAGAACCATAGATTGACATAATTAAGGGAAGAAATTCTTAATTCCAAATCAGAAATGGATTTTTAACATCCTTCTCTCAGCAGTTGATAGAACTATGCAAAGTGAAATAAACCAGACATATATCACATAATCTTCCTTATATGTGGAAAATAAATGAATAAAGTTATACTCATAACAACAGAGAGTAGAATGGTAGATACCAAAGGCTGGAGTATAGAATAAAGGGAAAGGTTTTGATCACAGGGTAAAACTTTTCAGTTATAAGATTAATAAAATTAACGTACAACATGTTGATTATAAATATTAAGAATGTATCATATGCTTGAAATTTCCTTAGAGAGGTGATCTCAAGAGTCCTCACCAGACACATGAAAAAGGTAACCTTGTAGGATGATAGGTATATTAGTTTGATTGTGGCAATCATTTCACAATGTATATACATTTATCAAAGCATCATAGTGCACATCTTAAGTATATACAATTTTTGTTGCAAATATGTCTAAAACTCTTTAAAATAATTTTACAAGAACCGTGCAAATACAAATCATAGAGAACAAACAACTTTTTACCAATTTGACTTGATTGGTATTTATCGGTCTCAAACACAATAGCATCAGAATACAAATTATTTTCATGAATACATGATATGTTACTGTGACAGACAGTATGCTAAGCTAAAAATCAAGTCCCAAAATATTTTTACTTTTTGAAGAATGAGATAATCCAGAGTGTATTCTCTTGGCACACAATAAAGATCAGGATAAATAAGAACTAGAAATATTTAGAAATAATACATTTCTAAATGCGAGGTCAGAGAAGTAATCAAAAAGGAAATGAGAAAATATATTGAAGTAAATGATAATAAAACACATAAAATGTAGGAGATTCAGCTTAAGCAGTACTTAAAGGGAAATTTATACGTTTAAATATTAATGGTAGAAAAGAAGAGAATTTAAAATCAATTATTTGAGTTTAAGAAATCAGGAAAAGAAAAAAAAAATCAAAGTCGATAGAAGGCCTTAGTAAAACTAAGAGCAGAAATCAATACAATTGAAAAAGAAAGTAAAACCAAAAACTGATGCTCTGAAAATGTATAAACTTATACCTAGAAATAACAAATCAAAGAAAGACATAACAGAAAATAATAATATCAGGGATTAAAAATAGTACATCATTGCAGATCCTACAGAAATTAAACAGGCAATAAGACAATGTAATAAATGACATTATACCCATATATATGACAACCTGGATGAAATGAACAATTCCCTGAAGTTTGTTGTTGTTTTGTCACTAAGTCATGTCTGACTCTTTTGAGACCCCCATGAACCTGCCAGGCTCCTCTGCCCATGGGATTTCCCAGGCAAGAATACTGGAGTGGGTTGCCATACCATTCTCCAGGGGATCTTCCCCACCGAGGGATTATACCCACATCTCCAGCTTGGCAGAGATTCTTTACCACTGAGCTATCTGAAAAGCACCACCCACCTCCCCCTGAAATATATAAATGACCAAATGATTAAAAAATAAACAAAAAAGTTAATTAACCTTATGCAGAATACTGGCATTGCAATTTCCCTAAAAAGAAACCAATTAACAACCAAGAAACCTCTGGACTCACATGAATTGTCAGCTTATTTCCATAGCACATTTAAGGAAGAAAAATACCTATGTTAAACAAACTCTGTCTAGTACTAAAAGAGGAATAAAGATTTCCCAACTGATTTCATCAAGCCAAAATTTCTGATACTGAGAATAGACAAAGATATAGCCCATGAAAAATACAAATGTATAGCCCTAATGAACATAGATGAAAAAATATCTCACTAAATTTTAGCAGATTAAATCCAACAATCTGTAAAGATAATACATCATGTCTAAACCTGGTTTATCCAAGTAATGCTTTGTGGCAACAACTCAATAAGATGACAAATAGTTCAATTTTAAAGTGGTCAAAGGTTTATAAATAGACACTTAAGAACATGTATGCAAACAGACCACAAGTACATAGAAAAACAAAAATCCCTAGTCATCTTGGAAATAAACTGTGCACGTTATAATACCACTACACATTTTCAATAGTATGACTGAACTTAAAACTACTGATGACGCCAAGTGCTACTGAAGAGGTAAAGAAAGTGAAGATCTCTTATAGACTTGTGAAATTGTAAAGTGGTCAGCCACTTTAAAAATCAGTAAGGCAGTACCTTAGAAAGTAATTGAAATACTTACTATAGACCTAGAAATTCTACTCCTAGATATTTAACTAAAGGAAATGAAAATATATACACACATATTATTCATTCATTATTCAAACAGCCCAAAACTGGAAACAACCCAAATCTACAACATCTGGTAAACAGAACTGTGATACATTCACACTACAGAATATTATACAGTGATAGAAATATATGACATATTAACACATGTAAGAACATGGATGATTTAGTGAGAGAAGTAAAAATAATGCTACATGTATGATGCCATTTATTTGAATTTCTAGAAAATCTATAGTGACATAAAAAAGATAAATGGTTGCCTGGGCCAGTGCGTAGTGGAAGGAATCAAAGGGAGGAAGAAAAAAAAAAAAAAATCTGCATTGGAATTGTGCTGGTGGTTGAATGCATGCATATATGCCAATTCGCTTCAGTCATGTCTGTCTGACTCTTTGTGACCTCATGGACTGTAACCCGCCAGGTGCTTCTGGCTATGGGATTTTCCAGGCAAGAATATTGGAGTGGGTTGCCATTTCCTTCTCCAGGTAGTTGTATACTTATGCACAATTATTAACATTCAAACTGAACACTCAAAAAGGGTGAATTCTATTGTATATAAACTATACCTTAGTAAAACTATAAAATGTTTTGAAGTCTCAAAGTACTTCTGTATGTTTTGTGGTCCTAGATTTTTCATGTCCTAGTCTTAGTATTATGGATACTTTGGATTTTTTTTCAATTCCAAGCTTCGCCCTTTCCCCATCTTGGTAACCTCATCAATTCTTGGGTTTCAGCTATTCAGGCTGTCATATCTAGGCAATAGAATTCACATAATGACTTTAGCTTGTATATATATATCTTGGATATTTCAAACTCAGCACTTAGAAAAAATGAAAGCAGTCTCAACCCCTCCTCTAGTTTATCACCCCTTGTGATATCAGTACAGTCTTTTGAAAGAGCTCTTTTCATCACTTAATTCGCCTTGTTATAAGCATCAGTGGCTCCCTGCAGCTTTTAGCATACAATCTCTATTCCTCCAAACATAAAGAGTAAACCTTTTACAATTGTGACCTTGGCTTCGCTCTTTATTGTCTCTTTCAGCTAGTCCCTGTAGGATCCCTTTTATCATGGGTCAACAATTAAAACGCTTTAGGGTGTGTGCAAAGGAGGGAGCATAAAAGAAAAACATAGGCAAAAGTACATTTTATTAGAGTCTCCAGTGTCAGGAGTTCACAGGTGTGCTGGTTAAAAAGAAAGTGAGGTCTTCATCCAAGTATCTTACACAGCTGTCCTATAGCTCTAAGCAAATGCTGCCATCTGGACATGGGCTTATTACTTCTGACTTTTCAATATGATTTTTATGTGAAATTTTATGATAATCAATATTTGAAGATAATGTTTACAAACTTAAAGCACTGAGCAAATCAAATGAAACTTTTCAGCAGTCTGGATTCTAGACCACTAGCCCAGTAGAATATTCAGGCTTTTTTTTCCACATATTTCAAAGTCCTTCAGTGTTCTTTAATATTTAACTCAATTACCCACTCTAAGGGAGCCTTTTCTAATTTCCTCTCTATTAAAGAAAAAAGATGATTTGGATACCCTTTGTTTATGTTTCCAGGATAATCAGTTCAGTTCAGTTCAGTCACTCAGTCGTGTCCGACTCCGCAACCCCATGAATCGCAGCATGCCAGGCCTCCCTGTCCATCACCAACTCCCGGAGTTCACTCAGACTCACACCCATTGAGTCGGTGAGGCCATCCAGCCATCTCATCCTCTGTCCTCCCCTTCTCCTCCTGCCCCCAATCCCTCCCAGCATCAGGGTCTTTTCCAATGAGTCAACTCTTCACATGAGGTGGCCAAAGTACTGGAGTTTCAGCTTTAGCATCATTCCCTCCAAAGAACACCCAGGGCTGATCTCCTTCAGAATAGACTGGTTGGATCTCCCTGCAGTCCAAGGGACTCTCAAGAGTCTTCTCCAACACCACAGTTCAAAAGCATCAATTCTTTGGCACTCAGCTTTCTTCACAGTCCAACTCTCACATCCATACATGACCATTGGAACTAGACGGACCTTTGTTGGCAAAGTAATGTCTCTGCTTTTGAATATGCTATCTAGGTTGGTCATAACTTTCCTTCCAAGGAGTAAGTGTCTTTTAATTTCATGGCTGCAGTCACCATCTGCAGTGATTTTGGAGCCCCCCAAAATAAAGTCTGACACACTGTTTCCCCATCTATTTTCCCATGAAGTGATGGGACCGGATGCCATGATCTTTGCTTTCTGAATGTTGAGCTTTAAGCCAACTTTTTCACTCTCCTCTTTCACTTTCATCAAGAGGGTTTTTAGTTCCTCTTCACTTTTTGCCATAAGGGTGGTGTCATCTGCATATCTGAGGTTATTGATATTTCTCCCGGCAATCTTGATTCTAGCTTGTGCTTCTTCCAGCCCAGCGTTTCTCATGATGTACTCTACATAGAAGTTAAATAAGCAGGGTGACAATATACAGCCTTGACGTACTCCTTTTCCTATTTGGAACCAGTCTGTTGTTCCATGTCCAGGATAATTACCTAGTAATTATTAACTATTTACTCTCTGTCAAACATATCCTAAGCCCTCTGCAGATATTAAGTCATTTAACCTCCCCTAAAACACACTTAAGATACGTACTTTAATTCTTCTTACTTTATAGATGGTGCAAATGGGGTACATAGAGTTTTAGCCACATTCCCAATATACAGCTAGTAATTAATAAAGTCAGGATTCAAATCCATGTATCAAAAGAGTCCACATTACTGTAGTGCAATGATTCTTAGATTTCATAACACCATACTAGAATCATGGATGTTTCATATGTTTGCTTTTTGGATTTTATATATTTAAAGAACAGGGATTACGTTTTACCTTTCCTTTTATTCTCCAGAAATAGAGCTTATATAGTACCCTATAGGTACTGGTTGAATGAACGAATGAATAAGGTGATTAGGTCTTGCAAATTTTCAATATTGTTCCTATGATTTTTTATTTTGGAAGATTATTATATTACCCTCATTGTAAAATTTCAAACAATACATTGCAAAGTATACATTATATAAAATTGTCCCATTCTCTCTAGCTCCCTCAGTCCTAACCATAAATCTCAAGGATGCACACTGTACCCGTTTCATTATTGTCTATCATTTAATTTTTAAGAATTCCTATTATTTGAAAAAAGGGACCATTGAACTAACATAACTAAGAATTGGGCTTTAAGAAAAATACTCTAATGTAGAACTCAGAATGGATTAGAATAAAATTTTCATTGTTAAGATCAATTTTCTCCAAATCTAATAAGTAGTCAAATTGCAGCATATCTGGAATATTCTATGTGAGGAAATTAAACTGTGAGATTTATTTTAATGTTGTCCATGATACCAAATTTTAATTGAATTTTACCTGATTAAAAGGAAATGAATTAGTCTAAACACTGGCCTAAACCACTCAAAAAATCATGGGTGTGCTGCAAAATGCGAAAATTAGAAGTATCTGGCCTTTAAACTGTTGCTATTTAGCAAATTCCAACTTCAAGTTAGACAGTAAGGAGACCGATAAACTTTAGCGCATAAACACTCACAGGTAGAGGAACAGTAGATTACATATATAATCAAGGTCCTGCATGGTTTAATGAGATGAGAAAATTTATATAGAGGTACAAGGCTAGTACATGACCTTATAGACTGAATGTTTGTGCTGCCCCCAAATTTATATATTGAAGCCTAATTCTCTGTATGATGTTGTTTAGGGTTAGACCTTTGGAAGGTGATTAGATTATGAGCGTGGAATCATCAGGAAAGATATTAGCACCCTTTCAAAAGAAAACTCAAACAGCTCCTTTGCCCCTTCCTTCATATGAACACACAATATGAAGACAGCCATCTATTAACCATGAGGAAGGTTCTCACCAGATACTGAATCTGCTGGCACCTTTGATCTTGGACTTTCCAGATTCCTGAAGCATAAGAAATAAATGTGTGGTGTTTAATGCCACTCAGTCTATGGTATTTTGTTATAGTAGCCTGAACCTATGGCACCGCCTTACATGAGAACTGTGAGGAAAAAGTCTTTACTATGTAATACAGAAGTACTAACATTGAGCAGAAAGCAATACTGTTGCTTATTCAAATCTCCCCAAAACAGCAAACATGTCTTACTCCTTTAGAGTGCCTAGGTCTGAAAGTACTAGACCATATCCAACAATGCCTAGGGCCTAACTGACTGACTGTGTCTGGTTATCCATCAATCAAGCAATTATTTTCCACAGGAGCCCCTCCAATCCACCTCCATAGGGAAGTAGAGCAGTTCTACTACCTTACATTTTTAAACAGAATGCCACTTCTGCCTCATGCATTGCTCTTTTTAGTCAATGCCACAGATAATCAGCACTTTGGGCTTCTGTCAAGGATTTCAACCTTAAACTGACAGAATTCAGGCCTTGCCAAAATCTTGTTGGCAACATCTGTTAGTTGTGGGAGACATTTAAATATTTATTAAGTGTCAATTAGGTATCCAGCCACATGTTGTGAGAAAGGATTAGGTATTATCAGAAATATAAAGAGTCTGCAAAGAATGAGTCCAAATTCACATTGTTAGGAATAAGGGCAAAGAGAATGAGGAAATTTGGGGTTATGGGGAAAATGCCTACTATTAATAATTTTAATAATGAATAAGTTATTCAAGATACCCTATATATTTTACTAGAAAAACTGAAACAGGGATTTCAGTATGCCTGTGACAATACTATACCACTTTCTACAGAGATTTAGTGAAATTCACGTGCAAGTTTCTTTTGGATATGATCTGTTCATCATCCTAGTCCTCTCTCTGCCCAACACACTGCATGAAGCACTTGTGAGAAAAAAAGAACAAATTATTTCCATAAAAAACAGTAGAGCTCAATTATAACATCCTGAAAATACTAATTCAACAAATGTTTACTGATTAAACTTTATGTTCTGAGCATTCTCTATATACTAACGGTAGAGTGGTGAAATAAAGCATAATCCTGTTTCCATGCAATATACAGGTTAGTGATGAAGACAGATAATGTATAATGGTGATAAATGATATGTGCTATGAAGAAATAATTTTATAATAAGTAGTAGGTACAACTGAAATAATATGGTCATCGGCAGGGGACTTAAGATTTTTTGCCATTTTTTAAAAGAAATCAATCATGGGTGCACAACCCCAGTGGACAAGGAGGATAACTTAAAGAGATTTGATGAGATAATTTTATAACTGTAAGGTATTTTCTCAGAAAAATTTGTGACAATTCTGAATATGGTGCATATCCTATATGTTTCATATCTGGGAGTAGAGGGAAAGGGCAGAGTAAGGTTAGGAAGCATGAGAAATGAGACAGAAAAATCCTGCATCGTTGACCATTCTTTCTTACCACTCAGATTTTGACAGTTATAGGAATTTATGTTGATAAGAAATGCTGGAATTTGCTACCACCGGATACTCCTCCCTAGTGATACAGGTAGCATGACAGAGTGTTAAATATGGCATGTGCTGTCATTTTTAACAGAAGGATATGATGGAATTCATTAGTGGCTCCTCCTTACTACTGAAACATAGTTCCCTTTAACACGTGACTTGATGCTGCACTTATACCCAATCTCTTGACACTTTCCATATCCTTCCCTATGTAGTAGTCATGTGTGTATAAATATTCTCTTTTCAAATAGATTGGGATGTGTCATGAGAGTAGGAATTGGATGCAAATCCCATGAAAAAAGGGCAATGGTTCATAGATAACTGTACTCCTTGGATTCTAGTGCCTCTGAAGAAATCTAAGTGCAGAATAATATCTGCAGCAAACAAAACTTTTATTTAAAAATATGAGTTATAAAAAAGAAAACAGTAGCCTGGAAATACAGAAAATCCAGCTCTATGTTTCATTGTGAGCAGTAAAAACTGAGTAGATCTGTTTCAAGGAGGGAAATTGGACTTTTTCCTTTTTATTAGCTTTCCTGTTAAGATTTCAGCAAATATAAAATTTACAGCTGGTCTCTCTTATCCTGTCAGAGCAATTTAGCTTTTCTCTGTGGGTTTGACAAGAGGGAATATTCCTGTCTTGATTACCGTTAATAGCAATGTTACACATGTACATCAACTATGAATGAATCCCAAATGTTTTAAATAGGTCTATGTAAAGAAATGTTTGAAACAAAGGATGAAAACAGAGTGCTACCAAGGGAAGGAAAGCTGCATTTTTATGCTCTAAAGTTCTTATACATCAATTGATATTCAAGTTCTTCATGACTTAAAAAAAAACTATAACACTCATCATCTGTGTATGAACTATTAAGTGACAGTCACCTTAAGACTAGCTTTCTTTTCTTTTTTTAAAAAAAGGAGGTAAAAGACACTAAGAAAGAAACTTGCATGACTACTTTTGATTAAGAAACACTGTCTTATATCAAGTTAAATATTCATAATAAACAGCAATATTCATCTTCCTAACATGTCATCCACTACAATAACATGACGTCAATTAACCAATGTTAACTTTTAAACTATTAATATTTTCAACACACCTCAAATACCCTATCTATTACAACACAAAAATGATATTTTCTGCTTTTATTGAACACAGCAGAACATTTAGAAAAGATATGCTTGTATTTGATTGACCTAATACTTGAAATGTTTTCCTCATCAACTCATCAAGGATGTAAAACTCTGCTGGAGTTTAGACAGTATGTAGTCACTCTTTCAAACTAAAAAAGTTTCTCTTATTCCAATCATCATGTGGACCAAATATCTTCATTCCTACTCTTACTAAGTTTAGGTAAGTTCAGAATATGTTAGATTTCAGCCATTGCCTTTCAGAATACTGAGTTCTTTATAAAAGAATGTATACTCCCATGATAGTTCCTATATAATCCTCCTCACCTCACCTCGTCACTTCAATTAGCCTTTCCAGTTCTCTTTCTGTTTTTGAAGACTGTGGAGTGAGTGAGTGAGTGTGTGTGTGGAAGGGGGTGGGGTGTGTGGGGGATTGTGTGTATATTTTAAAGAGGTGGAAGTATCTAGAAGTAGTATGTCTAAGTAGTCAATAGCACATTCTCAAAATCATGTAGGCTAAGATTATTTCTAACTCTAGCTAGCTGTGTTAGCTTGATCAATTACTTAATCTCTATACCATTCAGTTTCCTCATATATGAATGTGAGAAATAGCAGTAACTTCCATGATGAGGTAGTTGTGATGGTCAAATAAGGCAACATGGATGAAATCTTTAATATAAGGTGTGATAATTGTATGTGTTATATGAAATTATCAAGACTTTGTTATTACTAACATAAGTGAAAAATTGAGTATCATAGAAATGAAAAGCATACACACAGAATGAATGTTATAAGAATGTATAATTACCCTATATGTGCAAAATTTATAGTCAACATACTGGGGAATTAGCCTGGAAAAATATTTTAAACAATTTTATTTTGTAGATTTTTAAAAACTTACTATTTATAGAACTCTTTTATTTCAAAAGCTGATTTTCTGGCAGGAGAGATACATTGTTTTGCAATAACCCTCATTTTCTACATATTGCCAGTGTTTAAGAAATATCTAGTTTTTCAAAAAGTAGAAAATATTACCAATTCTCTTATTTCTACCAAAGCAATCAGGTTTCCCTTCATCTATCTGCATAACATTCAAGTTTTACTTCCAAATCACAAATGTTTGGAGGTAAATTATGCTAACAAATGTTAAATAGAAATATGAGAAGAAAAATTATAGTTTTCTCTTGAACACACATTTGAGTTTATTTTCCAAAAGGGACTATGGAAGTTAACACAATCTACATCATGTAATACTCTTCTAATTTTAGAAAATCAAGTAGTTCTTTTTATTTGACAGGAACAATAAATATTTGTAAAGATGTGATATCTTTCATGTGTTTATAAATTTGTGAACTTAACAATAAAGTCATTAATTATATTGTCAGAAAGAGTTTATCTTACAAAAATATGCAATAAAAATGCTAAACACACAACTCCGCATGACTATTTTACTATTTCTTTTTAAACATTTTTCAACTTTGTTGCTGTTAATAATCTGCTGCAATAGACAGTGATTTTCTACTTCTCATTGACAACATGATGTGAACATGAAAATAAGACACAAATAATGTGACTTTGTGTTTCTAGAAAGTACTAATTATTTAATTTTAATGTTCAATCCAGTAGACCAGAAAGGATCAATACTGCCAAAAGATGATGATGATGATGATGACGATGACAGTTATTAAAAGAAAGCTAACATGTATTGAAATTTTGCTATGTGTAAGACACTGTACGAAATTCATACACATGTCCTTGCCCCATATCATAACTTTATAAGGTATGTGCTTTCATTAATCCTATCTTACAGATGAGGAAATTAAAGCTAAAAGTGCTTAGTTAATTTGACTTTAGTCACTGAGTATATTAATAGAAAAGATCCTGATGCTGGAAAAGATTGAGGGCAGGAGAAGAAGGGGATGACACAGGATGAGTTGGCTGGATGGCATCACTGACTCAATGGACACGGGTTTGGGTGGACTTCGGGAGTTGGTGATGGACAGGGAGGCCTGGCGTGCTGTGGTTCATGGAGTTGCAAAGAGTCGGACACGACTGAGCGACTGAACTGATATTAATAGTAGAGGTGATATTTGAACAAAGATTGTAAATCTATGAGTTCAAAAGTTTAACTAATATCTTAGATGATCCTTTGTCAGCAATGGGTAAAGGGATGTTCAGGAACTCCTGCTGAAGAAGACACCCAGGTGATAAGCACATCCTTGGCTATGTCACCTCCTCAAAGTTAAAACACCAGGAGTTGTATGTTGCTTAATTTTTTTCCACAACTGAGGGGCCCTGGCACACTTCCTCTGACCCTGCTTTACTCATGCACCCTTCAGACACCATGTGCAAGGTTACTCACAGCTGAAGATGAGTCCAGCCATTCATCTGTCTTCAAGATTGAGGAGACAAAAATTTGTGCCATGCCAATCACCCATTCATGGTTCTCTGTGCTGTGACACACTGGTTGGGGATCTGCCCTTATAGTAATTTAGTAAGCATGTACCATTTACCTACCAGATAGTGACATTGATTATGTTAGTATCATCAGTTCAGTTCAATTCCAGCCACTCAGTCATGTCTGACTCTGCAACCCCATGGACTGCAGCACGCCAGGCTTCCCTGTCCATCACCAACTCCCGGAGCTTACTCAAACTCATGTCCATTGAGTCAGTGATACCATCCTACCATCTCATCCTCTGTCATCCCCTTTTCCTCCTGCCTTCAATCTTTCCCAGCATCAGGGTCTTTTCAAATGAGTCAGTTCTTCCCATCAGGTGGCCAAAGTATTGAAGCTTTAGCATCAGTCCTTCCAATGAATATTCAGGGTTGATTTCCTTTAGGATTGACTGGTTTGATCTCCTTGCAGTCGAAGGGACTCTCAGGACGAAATCCCTCAGAAAGTAAGTCCCCCTAAAAATGATGACAGTTCAGTTCAGTCGCTCAGTCATGTCCAACTCTTTGTGACCCCATGGACTGCAGCATGCCGGGCTTCCCTATCCATCATCAACTCCTGGAGTTTACTCAAACTCATGTCCATTAAGTCGGTGATGCCATCCTACCATCTCTTCCTCTGTCATCCTCTTCTCCTCCCACCTTCAATCTTTACCAGCATGAGGGTCTTTTCCAATGAGTTGGCTCTTTGCATCAGGTGGCCAGAGAACTGGAGTTTCAGCTTCAGCCCTTCCATTGAATATTCAGGGTTGATTTCCTTTAGGATGGACAGGTTGGACCTCCTTGCAGTTCAAGGGACTCTCGAGAGTCTTCTCCAACACCACAGTTAAAAAGCATCAATTCTTCGGTGCTCAGCCTTCTTTACAGTCCAACTCTCACATCCATACACGACTACTAGAAAAACCATAGCTCTCGCTAGACGGATCTTTGTTGGCAAAGTAATGTCTCTGCTTTGTAATATGCAGTCTAGGTTTGTCATAGCTTTTCTTCGAGGGAGCTGCTGCTGCTAAGTCACTTCAGTCGTGTCCGACTCTTAGCGACCCCATGGACTGCAGCCCACCAGGCCCCTCTGTCCATGGGATATTCCAGGCAGGAGTACTGGAGTGGGGTGCCATTGCCTTCTCTGACAAACCTAATATGCTGTCTAGGTTTGTCATAGCTTTTCTTCGAGGGAGCAAGCGTCTTTTAATTTCATGTGCAGTGATTTTGGAGCCCAAGAAAATAAAGTCTCTCACTGTTTCCACTGCTTCCCATCTATTTTCCATGAAGTGATGGGACCAGATATCATGATCTTAGTTTTCTGAATGTTGAGTTTTAAGCCAGCTGGTTCACTTTCCTCTTTCACTTTAATCAAGAGGCTTTTAAGTTCCTCTTTGCTTTCTGCTGTAAGGGTGGTATCATCTGCATATCTGAGGTCATTGGTTATTATCATAGATCCATACAAAGAAATGTATTCTATCAATTTCATGATGTGTCTTTTGAATTTCTACAGTGTTCTCTATGACATCATCTATCATGATCATACATTGCCATACAATTTCGTTTATGCTTGTTTCTTTTAAAAACTACATTATAATCCCTTTAGTACCAAGTTTAGGCCTTCTCAATTTCTTTCATATCCCCCATATCTCTGTGTGGTCCTGGTCCCAGCAGGTCTTAATGATCGTGTTTGATAACTGTTCCTCAAGCCTCTATTTAATGCTCTGTCATTCATACCCAATATGAGGTTCTTTAGTATGCTTCTCTTTAACAGTGGAAATGTATTTATTTGTGCACTTTTTTAAAAAATTCAATTTGTCTTGAAACAATAGTTTTTATTTTTATATTGCTGACTAGGATTTGGAATGCACCTCTTAGAATATGGGGCTTCCCTTATAGCTCAGTCGGTAAAGAATCTGTCTGCAATGCAGGAGACCTGGCTTCGATTCCTGGGTCAGGAAGATCCTCCAGTGAAGGAAATGGCAACCCACTCCAGTGTTCTTACCTGGAGAATCCCATGGACAAAAGAGCGTAGCAGGCTACAGCCCGTGGGTTTGCAAGAGTCGGACTTGTGGTGGTTAGCAACTCAACCATCGCCTCTTAGAAAACAGTAAAGCCCACCCACCTACAGAAATTAACTTATTCAACTTAGATGTAAAAGCAGCCACTACTGGTTTGGCACAATATTTTTGATACTAAAGTAGCATGAGAGAAGATGTTATCTGCAATTTCAATGGAGAGCTCCAGAATACTTTAAGACAAATAACGATAAAGCATATGCAAATACTATGGGATGCATTATTAACATGTCAGCTTGGAGTGACAGAAGACAAAAGGCATCTATTTAACTATTTCTGAGAGGCACTGTTGTTAAAGCTTGCAGTTTTACCTCACAGAACACGTATTTCTTTGTCCCTTGCCTTTTATTTGGCTGTTTAATCGTGTCAGGTTGGAGCTGATACTGGAAGCTGCTAGAAGTCAATAGCTATGCCCCATCTTTCAGCTGAACCAAGGAATATGATGTCCCAGAATTGAAGATCCATATACTTTTCTATTGCTTTTTTTAATGTGGGAATTTTCATTTTGATTGACATTCTCTTGAAATTTTATTTTCTAAGCTTTATTGAGGTATACTTGAGATACAAAAAATTGCACACACTTATTGTATACATTTTGATGAATTTGGACATATGTATACACTAGTGATACCATCACCTCAATCGAGGTGTGGAATATGCCCATGACTTCCAAAGATTTTCTTGTGTTCTGATGTGTACATGTTTGCGTGTCCTCTGGTAAGAACACTTAACATGAGCTCTATATTCTTAATGTGTTTTCATTGTACAATGCCATTTTGCTGACTAGAAGTACTATAATATTCAGCAAAGATCTAAAATATATGCGTCTTGTATGAGTAAATTTTTAAACCCGGTGAACTACAGTCCCTATTCCCCCTCCTCCAGGCCCTAGTGACACTTGCAGCACCATTCTATTCTCCTTTTTCATGACTGAGTATTTGAGATGCTTCATGTAAGTAAGGGGCTTCCCAGGTGGTACAGAGGTAAAGAACCATCTCGCCAATGCAGGAGATGCAGTTCCTATGCCTAGGTCGGGAAGATACCCTGGAGAAGGGAATGACAATCCACTCCAGTATTCTTGCCTGGGAGATCTCATGAATAGAGCAGCCTGGAGAGCTGCAGTCCAAAGTGTGGCAAAGAGCCGGACACAACTGAGCGGCTGAGCACACACATGTAAGTGAACTCATGCACTATTTGTCTTTCTATGACTAGCTTATTGCACCTAGCATAATGTCTTCTAGGTTCATCTATGTTGTTGCAGATGGCATGGTTTCCCCATTTTTAAGGCTAAATAATATTCCATCATACGTAAATATAATGCTTTATTTATGTATTTATTTAATGGACATAGGTGTTGTTTCCATATCTTGGCTACTGTGAATAAGGTTGTAATGAAATGAAGGTTCAGCTATCTCTTTTAAACCTTATTTTCAGTTATTTTTGATACATATCCAAAAGCTGGATTATAGAATCATGCTACAGTTTTAGATCTAATTTGTGAGAGAACCTTGGTACTCTTTTCCAATGTATCTTTGGTACACTGTTGAAGGGAATATAAATTGGTACTGGTATCATTGAAAACAATATGGAGGTTCCTCAAAAAATTGAAAACAGTACTACAGCATGACCCAGCAATCCCATATGTTAGCATTTTTTTCAAAGTAATTGAAATCCAAATCTCAAGACAGTATCTTGAATTTTGAGAATGCCAAAGAGAAAGAAAGCATCCTGAAAACTATTAAAGACACAAAACCTACAGAGGTATAAAAAATAAAAAAAAAAAGAAATAAGAACTGACCTATAATCAGACTTCTGCTGCTGCTGCTGCTGCTAAGTCGCTTCAGTCGTGTCCAACTGTGTGCGACCCCATAGACGGCAGCCCATCAGGCTCCCCCGTCCCTGGGATTCTCCAGGCAAGAACACTGGAGCAGGTTGCCATTTCCTTCTCCAATGCATGAAAGTGAAAAGTCAAAGTGAAGTCTCTTAGTCGTTCCCGACTCTTAGCAACCCCATGGACTGGAGCCTACCAGGCTGCTCCGTCCATGGGATTTTCCAGGCAAGAGTACTGGAGTGGGGTGCCATACATCATCATTACGCCATTGCTTTCAAAACTCTTATGACAACAACTTTGAAACTGGATACATATCAACTACCTAACAACTTTGAGGACAAAGTTAGGGCATTTTCAGAAATTTAAGAACAAAGTTACATCTCAAGCATCCCCTTTGACAAAGTTGTCTATGGCTACACTGAATAGTAAGATGATGAAAATCAAGAAACAGAAAGAACTTGGTAGTGAATACATGGGGGAATTCACTCAGTAGTGAAGTGGCAAAAAAAATAAATAAATAAATTCCAAGGTACTATTATCTCTAAAACAAGTTTAGAATGTTAATCACTGCCTCTGCCCCAAAAAAGATTGCAATGCAGTTAACAGATACACAAAGCCAAGAAAGCCGTGGGCTTTTGATATATTGATAAAAGCCAAGTTATCCCACTTAGTCTGGCAGAGTTTGCAATGTAAGATTTTCTTTCTTAAAAAAAAGAAAAAGTCAAGCAATCCTCTGATACAGAAATGTTGAGAAAACTTTTATAAGGACTTGTTTTCCCTGATGTACACCACCACGCCTGAGTTGACTTCTGGATTAATCCATACAACTCAGCTAAACAGTAATCAGCAATCTGCACCTGGTTGTTCTTCCGTGTTACCAGTTTATGCCATTTTAGCGCTGCATCAGAAAGAACTATAGATGTCTCCAGTCCTTTAATTAGCTGTTCAATCCATCTCAATCCAAAATTAATTTAGTAATACACTGTTTTTCTTTATATTTTTGTGGGGGTGCTACTGTACTTCAAAACGATAGCTCCCTTCAGAGAATGATATCCACAGTAAACTTCATGACCTTCTTAAATAAAAACATAATCCCTACAGATTAAATAGCCAAATGTCTCTAAGAAAAATTTATTCAAGATGATGACTAGACTGGATTCTACAATACAGTGTAATTAATAAGATGTACATTATGAATGATGCTATGAAACATGCTTTCCCCCCTAGTCTTAATGAAGAAAAAGAAATCCAGCAAATTCAGGGCTGGTGAGTAGCACAATGAGCAAGAAAATCATGGTTTAATTGTGAAACAAGCTCAAATGTGTCATTACTGACTTAACTGAAAAAGAATCCACTGGACTGGAAGAAGTGTTTGCTGTGAAGTGACATACAGGTGATAAAACTGGATATATGCATACAAAAAACAATCTTAGTGCATTACTGAATTGCATAGTAAGCCACAGTTAAAAAATATAATTCATTTAACTAGTTACTTGTTTCAATATTTTAAAATCAGTACAGAATAGTACACGGGCCACTTATAGTATATGATTATTGGAAAAGACCCTGATGCTGGGAGGGATTGGAGGCAGGAGGAAAAGGGGACGACAGAGGATGAGATGGCTGGTTGGCATCACCAACTCGATGGACATGAGTTTGGGTGAACTCCGGGAGTTGGTGATGGACAGGGAGGCCTGGCGTGCTGTGATTCATGGGGTCGCAAAGAGTTGGACACGACTGAGTGACTGAACTGATAGAAATAAAAGTAAATGATATTGACCCTGGCAAATAGAAGTAATGATATGTGTGAGAGAAATTAGAAGATAAAGAGGATACAAGAGGTGGATGAAAGGTATGTTTACTAATCTATCACCCACAGAGTACAATTGGAAATACTGACAAAAGTCAGGGAAACATTTTTTTTTTTAAATTATGCTTTCCAAAAGAGAGGGCGTATATGTATATGTATGACTGTACAGCAAAGTGAATCAGTAGGAACACAACATAGTAAAGCAACTATACTCCAGTAAAAAATAAAATTTAAAAAATTGTTTGCTTTCCAATTACAAAGGTAAACAAAAATCAATGAATAATATAAAGTATACAAGGTAGATGGAGAAGGCAATGACAATCCACTCCAGTACTCTTGCTTGGCAAATCCCATGGACAGAGGAGCCTAGTAGGCTGCAGTCCATGGAGTCGCTAGAAGTCGGACACGACTGAGCGACCTCACTTTCACTTTCATGGATTGGAGAAGGAAATGGCAACCCACTCCAGTATTCTTGTCTGGAGAATCCCAGGGACAGGGGACCTGGTGGGCTGCCATCTATGGGGTCGCACAGAGTTGGACATGACTGAAGCGACTTAGCAGCAGCAGCAGCAGCATACAAGGTAGAATGCGAAGTGAAAGAAATATGAATTTTATCTTTGTGACACGGACATAATATTGCCTAAATTAATGGAAAAAATTGTATTAGAAGTCTCCTTTTTAGAGTTAGAGAGGTACTAATCAGAAAACTGAAATCAAACAGTCTCACATGTGGAGACAGACGTGCAGGAGTTGAGAAGAGGCAGAATAATATATTTCTTGCCTTGTGCATTATTACTTATTTTTATTTAAAAATAGTAAAATTTATAATATATTGTTCTATTTAACATGCTAGGTAAAGCATAATTAAATGTACTATTTGTGATCCTCTGTATTTTGAAGACATCTTAAGCAATTCTTGTTTTTGTGAAAATAAAATTACCTTCATAGGAGCAATCATTATGTCAAAATTCTAACACTGTGTACCTCAAAAGAAATAAGGTATTAATCTGCAGAAATACACTTTAATAAGTAGCTGCTAAGCTGCTACGTCACTTCAGTCGTGTCTGACTCTGTGTGATCCCATAGACGGCAGCCCACCAGGCTCCCCTATCCCTGGGATTCTCCAGGCAAGAACACTGGAGTGGGCTGCCATTTCCTTCTCCAATGCATGAAAGTGAAAAGTGAAAGTGAAAGTGAAGTCGTATCTGACTCCCAGCAACCCCATGGACTGCAGTCCACCAGGCTCCTCCGTCCATGGGATTTTCCAGGCAAGAGTACTGGAGTGGGGTGCCAAGTAGAGATTATTAAAAAAAAAAAAGTACTTTAAAGTATGGGGAATTATTGAGTACTGAAATAAATGTGAGATATTTTCTTGGTGAAAATAATAAACGTGTTCTTTTAAATGTCTTGGACATAAATAATGATTGGGAACAATTTAAGAAATGCTTATAAAAATATAGGTATATTAACACAACATTGTAAAACAACTATATTTCAATAAAAAATAAATTTCAAAAAAAATGTGAAAGTGAAGTTGCTCAGTCGTGTCCGACTCTTTGTGACCCCATGGACTGCAGCCTGCCAGGCTCCTCCATCCATGGAATTTTCTAGGCAAGAAAACTGGAGTGGGTTGCCATTTCCTTCTCCAGGGCATCTTCCTGATCCAGGGATTGAACCCAGGTCTCCCACATTGTAGGCGGACTCTTTACCATCTGAGCCACCAGGGAATCCTCCCCTGCAAAAAAAAAGTATAGGTACTAACTATATGTGAAAGGAAATATCACTCAAAACCACGGGTTCCATAAATACACATACACATATATATGTGCATGTATATACACATTCAACTGTGTGTGTGTGTGTGTGTGTATATGTGCACATGTATACATATATCCAGTTGCCCTTGAACAGTGTGAGTTTTAACTTCACAGGTCCACTTTCAATATTATCAATATTATCAATATTTGGATATTTTTCAATAATAAATACTACAGCACTAAATGTCTGTGGTTGGTTGAATCTGGGAACATGGAGGAAATGTGGATATGAAAGGCCATCTATAACTTACATGCAGACTAACCACCATGCTCAAGGGTTGACTGTATATATGTATATATTACATATTATACATTATTATACATTATAGATTATATATAAATAAAACAAAGAGCACAGAGAGCCATTATGCCTCAAATTTACCTGACCTATGCTTTCTCAAAAAGTTAAAATGGCAGCAAATATATGATGACTGTTTGAAGAAGGGACCAACACTTGAAAAATGATGATTTCTTCAAACTCATGTAACAAATAGCATAACAGATGTTTCTCCATAGTCAAGTGTGCATAGGAAATGAAACCCCCAAAGCTGTTTCATATGCTTAATCACAATAAATAAGTAGTACTATGGAAAAAAGCCATTTGTGTTAATCAGCTAAAAAATATACCATGATCAGGCATGTAGGCAATTGTCTTGATGGTATTTATGAAATATTCTACCCTTTAACACTATGGCATATTTATCATATAACACATATGCACACTTATGCCTCTCTACTTTTCTAGATTCCTAATACTATCACACTTATTTGTCTATCCCAACACAAATATCATATTGTTATAAATATACTAACTTCATGTCCTCTTTCTATAATCTGGTAGGTAGCCCAATTATCACTACACTCTCTGTTTCTTCTTTAGTCCCAACATTCATTCACTCATTTTTGTTACTCTCGTAAACTTATTTTGATAAACTTTAGACATAGCTTGTCAATTTTAACAAAAGCCTATTAAATGTGAGGGTTTTTTAATATTCATTCAACTTTTTCTCCTTCCTTATTGAGATATGATTAATCAAAAATATATATATATTTAAGGTGTATAAGGTGTATGTTTGTGTTTTTATACACATATACATTGTGAAAGAATCTCCACAGTCTAGTTAATTAACATCACCCCACATAAGGATTATCCTTTGTAGCAAATTTCAAATATACAATATTATATATTGTCACAATGCTGTATTTTAGATTCCAAGAACTTAATCTATTTTGAGTAAGTGAAATTTTATACCCCTTGACCAACATTTCCTGCTTTGTTTCTCCAGCCCCTGGGAACCACCATCCTATTTGTCTACTTCTATGACTCTATTTTAGATTCTACATATAAATGACATCATGCAGTATTTATCATTCTATGTCTGACTTATTTCACTTTGCATAATGTCTTCAAAGACCATCCATGTTGTCAAAATGGCATAGTTTCCTTTCTTTTTTAAGACTGAATAATATTCCATTGTGCATACATACCCCTTTATCCATTAAATCATTTACGGACATTTAGCTTTTGGGTACATATTAACATTATATTTCTGCTTAATTTACCCTTTTATCATTATTTGATGACCTTCTTTATCCCCAGTGATAATTTTTAACTGAAAGTGTATTTTGCCTGATACAAGTATAGCCACTCTTGCTTTCTTTTGGTTACCATTTACATGGAATATCTTTTTCCATTTTTTCATTCTCTGCCCATGAATGTCTTTAAAGTGAGTCTCCTGCAGAGAGTTTATCACCGGATTTTTCAAAATCTGTATAGCCACCACATCCCTTTTTATTGAAGAGTCCAATCCATTTACATTTCAAGTAATTATTGATAGATGGTTTACTATTAGCATTTAAAAATTTTTTTTCTGTATGTTTTTCAGTTATTTTGTTCCTCTCTTCTCTTGCTGTATTCCTTTCATTTTCATTTTTTAGTGATTTGCTTTCTTTTCCCTTTTATCTTTTATGAATCTACTATAGATTTTTTCTTTATGTTACGTGTACCCCAATGTTCATCGCAGCACTGTTTATAATAGCCAGGACATGGAAGCAACCTAGATGTCCATCAGCAGATGAATGGATAAGCAAGCTGTGGTACATATACACAATGGAGTATTACTCAGCCATAAAAAAGAATACATTTGAATCAGTTCTAATGAGGTGGATGAAACCGGAGCCTATTATACAGAGTGAAGTAAGCCAGAAGGAAAAACATAAATACAGTATACTAATGCATATATATGGAATTTAGAAAGATGGTAACAATAACCTGGTGTACGAGACAGCAAAAGAGACACTGATGTATAGAACAGTCTTATGGACTCTGTGGGAGAGGGAGAGGGTGGGAAGATTTGGGAGAGTGACATTGAAACATGTAGAGTATCATGTAAGAAACGAGTTGCCAGTCCAGGTTCGATGCGCGATACTGAATGCTTGGGGCTGGTGCACTGGGACGACCCAGAGGGATGGTGTGGGGAGGGAGGAGGGAGGAGGGTTCAGGATGGGGAACACATGTATGCCTGTGGCGGATTCATTTTGATATTTGGCAAAACTAATACAATTATGTAAAGTTTAAAAATAAAATAAAATTTAAAAAAAAATTAAAAAAAAAAAAAGGCTTGCCTAAAATATGTTAGTTACAACCATCTATTTTACATTGCTAACTTCAATCTTATAGAAAAGCTCTACACTTTTACTCCTCTTCCCCATTGTGTTTTCATAGTTTGCTTTTTATATTGTATATGTATTAACAAATTTTTATCATCTTTATTTGAATTATAGATAATTTATGAACCCACATTACAATGTCAAATTATTCTGTGCTTATCTACATATTTACATTTACCAGGGAAATTTATACTTTCTTAAACTTCTATACTGCTCTGCTATGTAACATGTTTTTGTTTCAGTTTGAGGAACTCCCTAAGCATTTCTCCTAAGGCATGTCTATAATGGCTGTGAATCCCCTCCATTTTTATTTTTCTGGGAAAGAATTTCTCTCTCTGTTTTAAACGGATAATTTTGCCACATTTATTATTCTAGGTTGGCAATTTTCTTCTTTCTGTACTTTGAATACAACATAACTCTCTTCCAGCCCACAAGGTTTCTGAAAACTCTGCTCATTGTCTTATGAGGATTTCCTATAATATAATGAATCATTTTCTCCTGCAGCTTTCAAAATTCTTCAATTTTTGACTTCTGATAATTGTAGTGTATCTCAGTGCAGCATTTTTTGGATTGATTCTACATGGGATCTTTTGAGCATTGAACATGTGGATGTCCATTCCTCCCCCAAATTTGGGGAGGTTTTAGGCATTATTTTTAAAATATGTTTTTTGCTCCCCTTTCTCTCCTCCTCTGGGACTCCCATAACATGTATATCAATTCTTTTATGGTATCCCATAAACCCTATACTTTTCCCCCATATTCGTTCTTTTTCTTCTCTGACTTCATAATTTCAAATGATCTGTGTGTGAGTTTGCAGATTGTTTCCTCTACTGCTGAAGCTATTTCATTTTTCATTTCATTCACTGTGTCTTTCAGCTCCATAATTTGTTCTGTTCTTTTTCATTATTTCTCTCTCTCTTTGCTGTGCTGTGCTTACTCGGTCATGTCTGACTCTTTGCAACTCCCTGGACTGTAGCCTGGCAGGCTGCTCTTTCCACAGGGATTCTCCAAGCAAGAATACTGGAGTAGGTTGTCATTTCCTCCTCCAGGAGATCTTCCCATCCCAGGGATTGAACCAAGGTCTGATCTTGTTTTGTTAATAAATTCACTGTTTTGCTGATTTAACTTAGTTATTTGTTCTCCTATAGCTTACTGAATTCTTTACAACAATTATATTGTCAAGCAATTAGTATATCTAAATATGGTTAGTTATTGGAAACTTAGCAATGTTTCTTTGTGGTGTTATATTTCCTTAATCTTCTTGCATTCCCTATCAGTTCAGTTGCTCAGTCGTGTCCGACTCTTTGCAACCCCATGAATCGTAGCACGCCAGGCCTCCCTGTCCATCACCAACTCCCGGAATTCACTCAGACTCACGTCCATCGAGACAGTGATGCCATCCAGCCATCTCATCCTCTGCCGTCCCCTTCTCCTCCTGCCTCCAATCCCTCCCAGCATCAGAGTCTTTTCCAATGAGTCAACTCTTCGCATGAGGTGGCCAAAGTACTGCAGTTTCAGCTTCAGCATCATTCCCTCCAAAGAAATCCCAGGGCTGATCTCCTTCAGAATGGACTGGTTGGATCTCCTTGCTGTCCAAGGGAGTCTCAAGAGTCTTCTCCAACACCACAGTTCAAAAGCATCAATTCTTCGGCGCTCAGCCTTCTTCAGAGTCCAACTCTCACATCCATACATGACCACAGGAAAAACCATAGCCTTGATTAGATGGACCTTTGTTGGCAAAGTAATGTCTTTGCTTTTTAATATGCTGTCTAGGTTGGTCATAACTTTCCTTCCAAGGAGTAAGCGTCTTTTAATTTCATGGCTGCAGTCACCATCTGCAGTGATTTTGGAGCCCAAAAAAATAAAGTCTGACACTGTTTCCACTGTTTCCCCATCTATTTCCCATGAAGTGATGGGACCAGATGTCTTGATCTTCATTTTCTGAATGTTGAGCTTTAAGCCAACTTTTTCACACTCCTCTTTCACCTTCATCAAGAGGCTTTTTAGTTCTTCTTCACTTTCTGCTGTAAGGGTGGTGTCATCTGCATATATGAGGTTATTGATATTGCGCCCGGCAATCTTGATTCCAGCTTGTGCTTCTTCCAGCCCAGCATTTCTCATGATGTACTCTGCATAGAAGTTAAATAAGCAGGGTGACAATATACAGCCTTGACGTACTCCTTTTCCTGTTTGGAACCAGTCTGTTGTTCCATGTCCAGTTCTAACTGTTGCTTCCTGACCTGCATACAGATTTCTCAAAAGGCAGGTCAGGTGGTCTGGTATTCCCATCTCTTTCAGAATTTTCCACAGTTGATTGTGATCCACACAGTCAAAGGCTTTGGCATAGTCAATAAAGCAGAAATAGATGTTTTTTCTGGAACTCTCTTGCTTTTTCCATGATTCAGTGGATGTTGGCAATTTGATCTCTGGTTCCTCTGCCTTTTCTAAAACCAGCTTGAACATCAGGAAGTTCATGGTTCACATACTGTTAAACCCTGGCTTGGAGAATTCTGAGCATTACTTTGCTAGTGCGTGAGATGAATGCAGTTGTGTTGCAGTCTGAGCATTCTTTGGCATTGCCTTTCTTTGGGATTGGAATGAAAACTGACCTTTTCCAGTCCTGTGGCCACTGCTGAGTTTTCCAAATTTGCTGGCATATTGAATGCAACACTTTCACAGCATCATCTTTTAAGATTTGAAATAGCTCAACTGGAATTCCATCACCTACACTAAATTTGTTTGTAATGATGCTTCCTAAGGCCCACTTGACTTTACATTCCAGGATGTCTGGGTCTAGGTGATTTTGATCACACCATCGTGATTATCTGGGTCGTGAAGATCTTTTTTGTACAGTTCTTCTCTGTATTCTTGCCACCTCTTCTTAATATCTTCTGCTTCTGTTAGGTCCATACCACTTCTGTCCTTTATCGAGCCCATCTTTGCATGAAATGTTCCCTTGGTATCTCTAATTTTCTTGAAGAGATCTCTAGTCTTTCCCATTCTGTTGTTTTCCTCTATTTCTTTGCATTGATCGCTGAGGAAGGCTTTCTTATCTCTTCTTGCTATTCTTTGGATCTCTGCATTCAGATGTTTATATCTTTCCTTCGCTCCTTTGCTTTTTGCTTCTCTTCTTTTCACAGCTATTTGTAAGGCCTCCCCAGACAGCCATTTTGCTTTTTTGCATTTCTTTTCCATGGGGATGGTTTTGATCCCTGTCTCCTGTACAATGTCACAAACCTCATTCCATAGTTCATCAGGCACTCTATCTATCAGATCTAGTCCCTTAAATGTATTTCTCACTTCCACTGTATAATCATAAGGGATTTGATTTAGGTCATACCTGAATGGTCTAGTGGTTTTCCCTCCTTTTTCAATTTAAGTCTGAATTTGGTAATAAGGAGCTCATGATCTGAGCCACAGTCAGCTCCTGGTCTTGTTTTTGCTGACTGTATAGAGCTTCTCCATCTTTGGCTGCAAAGAATATAATCAATCTGATTTTGGTGTTGAGCATCTGGCATTCCCTATAGCCTTACATTAATGTCTGCACTTTAGAAGAAATAGCTATCTCTTCTATAGTTTATGGATTAGCTTCAGTGAGGAAAGATCTTCCCCTATTGCTGGATCTTTGAGTGCTATCTGGGTGGATATACAGTGGCTTTAGCTCTGGGAGGAGGAGAGGCACAGCAATGGTGACTCCAGATGGCAATGATAGCTGAGACCAGCTGAGGTCAGCCTCAGTGAAGACTTCATGGGCCTCAATGGTGAAGGCTACAGGTGTCCATGGCAGCATGAAGAAAGACTACTGGTATCTTCCAGCCACCCTTTTCCCCTGGAGGGAAATTTCCAAAAACATTGGGGCATGGGGTATTGGTACATATACAGAGGTGCCATGGTATGTTTGTGGTGGCCATGTCCTCAAAGGATTTCAGTGATGTAGATTCCAGGCAGTTGTGTATGCTGGGGTCGATGTTAGTGAGAACTACAGGGGTCGTTATTGGCAAAATATGTGGGTGTCTGTGGTGATGGCTGTTGCCATCTCCTTGTCCTCCTTTTCCCCTGCCTTGGGAGCATCACATGGGACAGTTAATGTTCCAGGATCCATTTCTAAAAAATAGTTAATATTTGATGGCTCAGTGTTCTTTGCCCTGCTTATCTGTCTCTCTCTGTCTTTACAGCATATGAATCCCTCTGTCCTCTCTACGTGTCACAGGATTTTTATACATATTGGTCTTATGACAGACCTAATTCATACAATAGCAGCTGGATTTCAAGAGTAAAAAGTTCAAAATACAGGAAGTGTAAGGTTTCTGGTACCTTAAATCCAGGTCCAGAAAATGCCACAGCACCACTTTCATCATATTCTGTTACAAGCAGTCATAGGGTTCCCTACACTTGAAGGCCAGACCTCACATCTCAGTGTGGGAAATTTTGAATAATTGTATCCATCTTTAATCCACCACAGATCCTAATGCTTCGAATATAAAATTCAGTCTTCATACGCAGTAATCATCATTAGCCCACTGCCTACTTTTCCAGGCATCAGGTCACATGACTACCACCCACCTAAACCAGCCACCCCCCACCCCTGACACACACACTCCACTAATGGTCTCTCCATTGCACCATGTACTCCCAGTTATTCCTGAATTTTTATCCTTCACTGTTCCACTGAAGACTACAACTAGCTAACAATCACTCCATCACCAAAGTCAATGCTATTGCCAAATGAGCTACGTTAAATTTTCAACTTAGAATGATATAAACTACTCCATCTGTGAAAAATCACCTTTATAAATCAATAAAGTTCAAGCTTTTACTATCAACAGTCAAAACAACAAATCCATAATTCTGAAATAGAGTTCCAGCTATTCCAAAACAGGAGACAGACTTTGAAAACATGCAACTTTTCCAAATGGATATGGTGTGTCTTTATGATGCCAGTTTTACAGTCACTGTGAATATGTTCATTCTCTGAATACAGGTGTAGAATGCAAGAGCAAATCACCTGAAAATATTACCAAGAAGCAGACAGAGACTCTTGAGTTTGAAATATTCCATTCATGAGATGTGAGGATGATACAAAGTTTGTAAAACACTGTAAGCTTTGTCACTACATAAAGCTTAGGTCTCCTAAATATAGAAATCTGCCATGGAGTCCTCAATATTACATATATAAAGGTTAGGTTATGCACCACTCCTGTGGAATACTAAACTTCCTTTCTATCCTTTGCTTTTATCACAGTCTACACTGAAAAAGAAAAGCATGCTATGTAACTCCAATATGTACAAGAACAATTTAGCAATAGAATAAAAAGTTCCTGATAATTGATAGGGTAATTTTATGACTTCATATGAATTCTTATGCACTCCTAAGGCAAGTTAACAAGAACAACAAAAACCCTCTTTCATTATGAGATTCCTTGTTACATAAATTCTCCCTCAAAGAGTTTCTTTTGGCTGTGAAGATAGCTGTATAGTTGCACATGTACACTGCTGAATAGCAATTACCTATATGTGGATTATGTAGATAAATTTTAACTCTTTTCTGCCCCCAAGGTGTCCTCAATTCTCTTGTCAGGGTATCTGGCTGCAATGAAATGGCACTGTAACTTAAATTCAGATTTTGAAAAATATGATATGCACACAATGAGACACAGGCAACACAGCTGACAAAATACAGAATCAGATTAATTTCAAGGATTCTTAGCCCCACTGCAAATATACCTCACAACTTTTCAAAGTTTATTGAATTGTGTCAACAACTCAACAGAAAGGAGAGACATGATATCATTAATTCAATATGCTTCTCAGGTGGGTAACAACATTGGAAACCTATACCTCTTGTAAATTATCAGTCCCTAGATTCAGACTGGACAGGTTCAACTGCAACTTTCATGTCTTACTGGCTAAGTGAAGTGAGGCAAAGTATTTGATTTATCTATTTCATAATCTCTCAACTCTAAAATGTAGGCCATGGTGGTGGTTTAATCACTAAGTTGTATACGACTCTTGTGACCTCATGGACTGTAGCTTGCCAGGCTCCTCTGTCCATGGGATTCTCCAGGCAAGAATACTGAAGTGGGTTGCCATTTCCTTCTCCAGTGGATCTTTCCAACCCAGGAACTGAAGCCAGGTCTCCTGCATTGCAGGCAGATTTTTTACTGACTGAGCTATGAGGGGAGCCCTAATTATCTATCAGGATTATTAAACAAATATAAAAAAGGTAATTCATATGAAGAAGTACCTAGTAAGAATCAATCAACAGTAGCTGTTATGTTATTATTTATTTTCTGGTTATATTTTCAAGTCTCTATTTTCGTCTATAATCTGTATGTATGACAGGAACAATATTAATCTATTATGAATTTATTTACTACCTACTATACACAAGGTACTGAAGATAATACATTAAGTACAAAAGTTCCTGTTCACAATGAACCAATGGCAAACATGTGCAAATTGCTTTGCCAAAGTAGACTGCTTCTGATCCTCTCTTCCAACATGAAATAGGTTTTATTGTTATTGACTACTTTCTAGATGAGGAAACAGCCTCATACATGTTGAGACTTGTCCCCAATCTGATAGTTCATGAGTATCAGGAATAGTTGAGGTAAGTTATTCTAGCTTATCCTCATTCCATTCTACCCTTTTTGGTTTCAACTCAGCAGAAATAGCTACCTAACCACCTATATTCACCCTCCCCTTCCACAAGGTATAAACATTGCTGGGCAAAGGCTGCCAAACGAGGGGTTAGAATTCTCACTCTCCTATGATCTGGTGGAGCATGTGCTTTATTTTGCCTTGTTAAATGTGAGTACAATGATGTATATCCCTCCTGAGAAACAGGGAGGGAACTGGAGCTTTCCTCTACAGCTGCCTTGCAGTCCATGTCACAGAAGGCAGCGTTATGAGATGGAAGAGCAAAAGTTCTAAACCAAACTGTACAAAATCAGGCTGCATATAATTACCCTCTGACTTTCAGTTAAGGCTATATTATTTGAGTCCTAAGTGCAGTGATTTGAGGAGGGCTAAAAATCAGGAAACTTCAAAAGAAGATGGTAAGCCCTATAACAGAGTTGAACATAAGGTAAGAACAGAATAAGATGGGAAACACTGAAAAGGGATTTAGAAAGCACTTTTAAAAACAAAGAGGTAATGGAATATTACTCAGCCATTAAAAAGCATGCATTTGAATCAGTTCTAATGAGGTGGATGAAACTGGAGCCTATTATACACCACCCTTATGGCAGAAAGTGAAGAGGAATTAAAGAGCCTCTTGATGAAAGTGAAAGAGGAGAGTGAAAAAGTTGGCTTAAAGCTCAACATTCAGAAAACAAAGATCATGGCATCCGATCCCATCACTTCATGGGAAATAGATGGGGAAACAGTGGAAACAGTGTCTGACTTTATTTTGGGGGGCTCCAAAATCACTGCAGATGGTGACTGCAGCCATGAAATTAAAAGATGCTTACTCCTTGGAAGGAAAGTTATGACCAACCTAGATAGCATATTCAAAAGCAGAGACATTACTTTGCCAACAAAGGTCCGTCTAGTCAAGGCTATGGTTTTTCCTGTGGTCATGTATGGATGTGAGAGTTGGACTGTGAAGGAGGCTGAGCGCTGAAGAATTGATGCTTTTGAACTGTGGTGTTGGAGAAGACTCCTGAGAGTCCCTTGGACTGCAAGGAGATCCAACCAGTCCATTCTGAAGGAGATCAGCCCTGGGATTTCTTTGGAAGGAATGATGCTGAAGCTGAAACTCCAGTACTTTGGCCACCTCATGCAAAGAGTTGACTCATTGGAAAAGACCCTGATGCTGGGAAATATTGAAGGCAGGAAGAGAAGGGGATGACAGAGGATGAGATGGCTGGATGGCATCACTGACTCGATGGACATGAGTCTGAGTGAACTCTGGGAGTTGGTGATGGACAGGGAGGCCTGGCGTGCTGCGATTCATGGGGTCACAAAGAGTCGGACACGATTGAGCGACTGAACTGAACTGATACAGAGTGAAGTAAGTCAGAAAAACACTAATACAGTATACTAACGCATATATATGGAATTTAGAAAGATGGTAACGATGACCCTATATGTGAGATAGCAAAAGAGACACAGATGCACAGAATAGTCTTTTGGACTCTGTGGAAGAAGTCAAGGGTGGGATGATTTGAGAGAACAGCATTGAAACATGTATATTATCATATGTGAAACAGATCGCCAGTCCAGGTTCGATGCATGAGACAGGGTGCTCACAGCTGGTGCACTGGGATGACCCAGAGGGATGGGATGGGGAGGGAAGTGGGAGGGGGGTTCAGGATGGAGAACACATGTACACCCATGGCGGATTCATGTCAATGTATGGCAAAAACAACTACAATATTGTCAAGTAATTAGCCTCCAATTTAAATAAATAAATAAATAAAGGAAGTGGTGAAATAATTAAGAGATTTTCCCAGGTAGAGAAAAACAAACACTCAGTGGAATAGCATTCAAGCAGAGTGCATTTTGCAAGGCTGTGACAGTCTTATTTTGAGCATGCTCTATTCAAACTTGGTTACATTTATCTACTGATGTTCAACGAACCACACCAAAAGACAGTGGCTTAAAATAACAATCATTAATTAGCTCGGGGTTCTATAATTTAAGCAGAGCTGGATGGGGAAGGCTGATATCTGTTCAATGTGGCATCAGCTAAAGGTAACTCGATCAAGGAGTGGGAGAATGAATTCACTGCTTCAGAATGGCTCGCTCACATGGCTGGCAAGTTTATAATGATTATTAGAAGGTGCTGAGCTAAGTTGAAACCTTTGGTTCCTCTTCATTCAGGCCTCTCCATATATTCTCTAATTCCATACAGCATGACAAATGAGTTCTAAGATCAAGGGTACCAAGAAAGAGAGCGCTAGCCAGAGGCTGTATTATCTGTTATGACTTAGCCAAGAAAGTCACATGGCGTCACTTCTTCCATAGTGTATTAGTTAAGATAGTCAGAAAGACCCATGCAATTCCAATGGAAGGGGGCATAAACTATACCTCTTGACGGAAGCATGGTAAAGTATTATGAAAAACAATTTGCTATAAACATCAAAGACTGAGAAACATTTAAGGATGATAAGGTAAATTATTATCTACTTGAAAAATCTGTTCTAAAACCAAAAGGCCTCATCAAACTGATAAACTGTGACCAAGCATGTGTCTCAACTTGACTGTTCAGAATTTTAGGTCCATTTCTTATTACCTTTCACCTACAGGGCATGAGGTTGACAATATCTCATAGGGCACTGAAACCTATGGCATATAGACCTTCCAGTTTGATATGAAGCTTAGCTAGCTGTTTGCAGAGGCTGTAGTTGATGGCTCTCAGCTTTCAAGAGGACAAATATAATCATTTAAGAACAATGTCCTGTTGAGTTAGAACTTACAGAATAAGGCAGTTACAAGGCAGAGTAAGCTCCTGACATCCTATTAAAACAGGTTAACTTTGAGATATCTTCAAGAAAATCCATAAGTTTTTTCTTTGAATTGTTTCAAATATAATCTAAACTAGAATCAAAGAATAGATGAACTAGCTTTGCTGTTCTTAGAGATTCATCTTTAACATCCTCACTGCTTTAAATTTATAGGCATGCTATAGTGATAGTATAGTGAAAGTCACTCAGTCGTGTCCAACTCTTTGTGACCCCATGGACTGTAGCCTGCCATGGAATTCTCCAGGCCAGAATACTGGAGTGGGTAGCCGTTCCCTTCTCCAGGTGATCTTCCCAACCCAGGGATCGAACCCAGGTCTCTCGCATTGCAGGTGAATTCTTTACTGTCTGAACCACCAAGGAAGCCCAAGAATACTGGAGTGAGTAGCCTATCCCTTCTCCAGGGGATCTTTATGATCCAGGAATCGAACTGGGGTCTCCTGCATTGCAGGCAGACTCTTTACCAGCTGAGTTATGGATTCTGCATATTCAAGGTTGCCTAAGACCTAGTTCCCTTCTTCTAAGGTTTATAGTTTTGGAAGTATAGCAAGCCAGGTTTATACCTAGTTCCCTTCTTCTAGGGTTTATAGTTTTGGAAGTATAGCAAGCCAGGTTTATACCTAGTTCCCTTCTTCTAGGGTTTATAGTTTTGGAAGTATAGCAAGCCAGGCAATTGCAAGGGAATGCAACAAGCACTATAACATGGTTATGAACAGGGTTCTAGGGACCAAGAGAAGAAGTGGTTAACTCTGGACATTTAGAAAAGGCTCTAAAAATACAAAGACATTTTACCTGACCTTCAAAGAATGAATAGGATTTGTCAGGGAGAGAAAGGAAACGAACACTTAGTAGAGGAGCAGACCAAAGACACAGTCTGTATGCTGCACGGAATTTGTGTGAAAACCAGCTAAACAATTACATGAAGCAGTTTTATTAACATCACCATTTTTCATTACATAGTAAAAAGGAATCCTTTGCCATGAGATTCTGGAACACTGACAGCTTTCCTGCTGAGGCCCTTTTTGATCTGAGTCCTCTCTGTGGTCCTGGACATGCAAATAAGTAACTCTGTTGTGGTGACACCAAGGATGGCTAGTAGTACATGCAAGTTCATGACTTCAAGCAATCTCGACTGTGGAAATGAAATCACATTAGGCAGTGAAGAAAAAAGCAGTGCCATAAAAGAGACACACTCTTCAGGCCCTAAAAGGACCTACTCTGTTATCAAGAGGAAACACATTGCCAATCACATTGTCAGGAGTAAATTGTCCAGACAAAGGAAAAATGTACAGACACACAGATGCACACTGACATGTGTGACAGACACAAAGATTCATATATACAAATAGCAACTGGTTAACATTCTTTCGCTACCATGTTTAAAAGAGGGAAACGAATGAAACCTGACAAGGTTCTACTTACGGAATTAAGATGGTATAATGTAAAGCATCAGAGCACCTGACTTAGACTGGTGGTTTTCAAATATGAGAATACACTGGAGCCACCTGGAGGGCTTGATAGAACACAAACTTCTGGCATACCTTCAGTGTCTATTTTAGTAGGTCTGGGTTAAAACCTAAGAATATGTATTTTTTAAAGTTACCAGAAAATGGTGATGTTGTATGGATTTTAATCCTGTATTGGAATCTTGACTCTAGCACAGCTGTTAAACTCAGGGAACGTTAATCAACTCCTCTCTACCTCAATTTCCTCATGTGTAAGCTAAAGATACAACATCCCCACCCTCTCCAAACTCATCACTCTAGTCCATTCTGATGGAGTTTGGTAGCAAAATTCTGCCACTCTCTACCTAAGGGTCTATGTCGGGTGTGCCCATATTTCTGACCTGAGGTGTTAGTAAGTCAATATCTAAGTCGTAGCCCTTGGCAAATGATGAAGAGAACATGGAAAATGTTACGACTTCCTGCCCGTGAGGTGAAACAACTCTTAGGCACATTCTCGCCAGTTATTCTCAAAATTGGATACCCAGACCAGCTGTAGCACCTTCACCTGGGAACTTGATAGAAAAGCTGCTAAGTCTCAGAGCTAATCCACATATGCTGAATCAGACTGTAAGGATGAGAACTAGAATGATGGCTTAACAAACTCTACAGAGGATTCTGAGAGATGGCAATATTTAAGAAACACTGCTTTATACCGTCTTCTGTCTTAACTCTCCACTTGCCCTACTGGTGATTTCTAGATCCACTCCCCCACCCCCACACACAGAATAAACTACATATACTTCAGTCTTGCCATCAGCATCTGCCTCTGTGGGAACCTATTAGGTAAAGATAGTTACTAGTGCCTATGTCTCAAGCAGTGGCCAAGAGGGTGGAGTAGGAAGATCCTGAGTTCACCTCCTTTAACAGGCATGCCAACATTTGCACTATTTACAGAGCAACTATCTCTGAGAATGACCTGAAGACTAACAGAAAAAAATACCACAACTAAAGACATAAAGAAGGAATCACAGCAATATGGTTAGGAGAAGCGGAGATGTCGTATCATCAAGACCTATAACCCTAGGTTGGCAACTCACAAACAGGAGGATGATCACAATTTCGGAGGTTCTTCCCAAGGAGTGAGGGGGTCCAAGCTCCACATCAGGCTTCCCAGTGAAAACAACCTCCAGAAACAACTGGCTTTGAAGTCCACAGGGGCTTGTATTAGAAGAGCCAGAGGGCTGTAAGAAAGACCCACTTGTTGATCTTGCAGAAGCCTTCTGAGATGTAGGAGGTTACTGGGATGCCCCTGGGGACAAAGCCACCGGTAGCAGCCATTTTGGGGACTGCAGGCAAGAGCCATACTGGAATCCTTTGTCTTAACTATTAGTACAGGGATGAGGCCCCATCTACCAGCCATTTGCCATCAGCCCTAGGATACAGGACTGTATGTCAATTACATGTGAATAAAATTGGAAGGAAAAAAAAAAAAAGAAAACAGAAAAAAACGTCATAGGACCTGAACAGACATTTTTACAAATGCACACAGTATTGGTTAAGAGACACATGAAAAGATGTTCAAGATTACAAATCATCAGGGAAATGAAAATCAAAACCACAAGGAGATACCACCTCACACCTTTCAGAATAGCTATTGGCAGAAAGACAACAAATAACTCATTGGGGAGGATGTAGAGAAAAGGGAACCTTTGTGCAGTGATGTATTTAAGTCAAATCATTATTGCTATACACTAAAATTATACAGTTCTGTATGTCAATTATATCCCAATAATATTGGAAGAAAAAATAAAGAGAAAAAAAAAACTCCTTTATCTCATAGAGCTATTGTGCAAACTACATAAAAAAACAAAAATGTTTACAGCAATGTTTACCATGTATTGAGATTCTAAAGAAAATTAAGCTACAACTATCTTTCAGATAGTAATCATAATGACACCAATCTAAAAAAAGATTTTCCATCTGAATATTCTAAATAAAATGCAAAAATATCAAGTAAGAATTGTTTTTGAATTCTGAAAGTAAGGAAGCAGCCACAATTTAATCATAGGATCTTAATGAGTTTTTTTCCTCTAATGTTCATCTTTCAGAGGTATAAAATCTGTTGTTCAACTAACTCTCTCTACTCTTTTGTCACTGCTGGCATTTTTTATTAGGAATTGTGACCACCTTTATAGGTAGGGAACACCTTTCTTAAGCATTGTATAAACTTGTAAACTCGTGCTCATTATTATGTATTCAAAAATCTGCTTCAGTTGGGAAATTTGCTCTTTTATTTCTGAGATATTGCTAAGAAATAAAGCCTATGGCAATGTCACTGTGGCTTCCTGAATGCACCTGACATTTAGGTAATTCGACATGATAATAAATAGCAATTACTTTATAAAGTGAGCCCCAAAGTAGTTGCATCTCCTTTTCTGAAAGAAAGATGCTTTCCTATCATCTCTGACTTGAACTCCCACACAGACATTTGCCAGAATGAAGATTCACCACTGGGAACAGTTTCTGGCAGTCTCTAGAAACTATTTCATCAACACAAATGATTCAAACACAGTGCACTGAACCTACCAAATCATCAAATCCTCCAAATTCAGAAAAGGATTTCTGAATTCAGCAGCTTAAATAATACAGGATATATTGAGAATTATATTTGGAGGTGTAAAAATAGTACAACGAGCTCATGTATCCCATAAAACTAGCTTCATCTACAGCATTTTGGCAAATTTGTATCATATCCCTTTCCTTACTAAATACACACATTCACACACATACCTATAGACACATATAATATAGATAAAACATTTGAGAGTCAAAGACATCAGGATCATTTACTTCTAAATGTTTTTACTTTTTTATTCTAAATTCAAGGCTTCCCTGGTGGCTCAGAGGGTAAAGTGTCTGCCTGCAATGTGGGAGACCTGGGTTTCATCCCTGGGTTGGGAAGATCCCCTGGAGAAGGAAATGGCAACCCACTCCAGTACTCTTGCCTGGAGAATCCCATGGACAGAGAAGCCTGGTAGGCTATAGTCCATGGGGTCGCAAAGAGTCGGACACGACTGAGTGACTTCACTCACTCTAAATTCTTGGTATTATCATGAAATTCCTGTATATCTGTCTATACATAAAATTTGAAAAAACCCATAATATAAAGTCTCAACCATACTATTAATATTATGTGTGCATATTACATCATTTCAGTCCTGTCTGACTCTTTGTGATCCCATGGACTGCAGCCTACCAGGCTCCTCTGCCCATGGGATTTCCCAGGCAAGAGTCCTGGAGTGGGTTGCCATTTCTTCCTCCAGGGTATCTTCCCGACCCAGGGACTGAATCTGTGTCTCATGCATCTCCTGCATTGGCATTGTCAGGCAGGTTCTTTACCACTAGCACTACCTGGGAAGCCCCAATTAATACTATAGAAAGATATTTTAAGGAGAATAAATATGGAAAAATTAAAGGGCAATCATCTATACTAAGATACCCAAATGAAGACATCATTTTGGTGTCACCATCGTGGCATTTTCAAAATCCTAAATTCCTGGTAAGCGTCTGAACAAAGTACAAGCTTCTCTAACTATACACAATCATTGGATTATTGGAAAATTCAGGGGGTATTAAATGATTGTAAAAGGGCTTTATGTTGGTATATAAATATGTCTGTGTTCACACATATATTAATAGACTTCTCACTTACATGAATATCTGGCTGTAGGGCAATTGTAAAGTTGTATGTAATGAAGGGACAACTCTCTACTGGGCAGGAAAAGTAATAATAATGTACATTACAAGATGCCTACCATACTTGACTTGCCAGCTAATTCCCAGATACCTCTTAGAGAAGTACAATTTTCAGTAAGTAACAAAGCAGAACATGAGTAAAAATATTTAAAACTATGTCATTAATTTTTATTAAATAATAATGGTTTACTTGAAGTGTTTTGTTCATATGCTTTTTTATTCAAGTCAGTAACAAAGCCCACTTTGTATTCATTTGACAAAAAATAAACTGAAGGCATGAGAATGTATCTTTTCATTATCCCTATAATACTATTAGGTACAGGCAGAAATTTTTTCTAAGATCATCAAGTACCAGGGATGAACCTCCAGATGGAGCATTAATACAAAAGATTCAAGAAACACAGTAGATCCTTCAAGCTACTTTAATTCACTTGCTAAAATTATACCACTCATTTCCCCTGCCTACAACAATTCTGTTGGAGAGTATCACTATAAAAGATAGAAATAATTCTCCCGTCGTCCATAACTCCAATGTCAATATAATACAAATATGAGCCATTATGTATCAAAGAGCTCGACTTACATACCAGCTATCAGTTCAGTTTAGTCGCTCAGTCATGTCTGACTCTGCGACCCCATGAATCGCAGCATGCCAGGCCTCCCTGTCCATCACCAACTCCCAGAGTTCACTCAAACTCATGTGCATTGAGTCGGTGATGCCATCCAGCCATTTCATCCTCTGTCGTCCCCTTCTCTTCCTGCCCCCAATCCCTCCCAACGTCAGAGTCTTTTCCAATGAGTCAACTCTTCACATGAGGTGGCCACAGTACTGGAGTTTCAGCTTTAGCATCATTCCTTCCAAAGAACACCCAGGACTGATCTCCTTTAGAATGGACTGGTTGGATCTCCTTGCAGTCCAAGGGACTCTCAAGAGTCTTCTCCAACACCACAGTTCAAAAGCATCAATTCTTACATTTTCTTATATTATAACTAAATCCTTAGTGATCATGGGTAACAGTTTGATATACTGGCTTAAAGGGAAATATACCAATGTCTGAAAATAATTTATTTGAAAGATGATGATTTTATACGATGCTTTCTCTCAAAAGTATGCTTTAAAATGCTAGTTTTATAATACAAAATTATTCTATGGCAATTGATATTTTTAAAATAAAAGGACAGTAAAAAATCATATAATTAAGTGAACATACAATTTTTCAGTAATATGCTCTTATCCAAAAACATCATGGAGGCAAACTGTGAAAGATAATATTAAGACTGTCTACTTTCAACTTAGGAACTAAAATCACAAGCACCTAATAAACTGAAAGAGGAATCTTAGTTACAAAAGGAGAAAAGGTTTGACCTAGTTTAGGCATGACTAGATAGTACTAACTGTGCTCTGTGACTTACATGTGTGCTTAGCTACTCAGTCGTGTCCGACTCTTTGTCACCCTATGGACTGTACCTTGCCAGGCTCCTCTGTCCATGGGAATCTCCAGGAAAAAATACTGGAGTGGGTTGCCATTTCCTCCTCTAGAGGATCTTCCAAACCCAGGGATCGAACCCAGGCCTCCCACACTGCAGGCAGACTCTTTACTGTCTGAGCCACCAGGAAAATTAGTATAATTTACATATTATATTAAAAAAATCAAAGTAGATTAAATGATTCCAAAGGTTTTTCAAGATACTTTAAAGTTTAAAAAAATGTCAGCAGTATACTTAGCCACTTCTATTCTTTCCTAGTTATGATTGAGTAAAGGATTAAATCACAAATGCAATGCATATACTTTGTCTTCCAAGTTAGTATTTTTGGATCAAAGGAAAAACAAACCTTGGTTTTATGCCCAGTGGTACAAATGCCAATACCTGAGACATCATATTTTAAAGCAACATAAAAAGTAGAGTAACACTCTGGAGAAAAATTCTGTAGTAGGAGTAGATGAGGTTTTCCCAAATTTCTGCTTCAATTCTGAGACAGCTATTTTTAATAAGTCATTTGGCTTTCAAATGTGTGCTAACTATATCAAAACATAAAATTCATTCACATATCCTATATATCAAAGTTCTTATTCTAATGTGTCTTCCACTAAATAGAAGTGAAGAAGATATAAGCATCCAGTTAAAGTATGCATGCATTCCTAAATTTTTCTGACACCCCAGGAAAACAAAACTGTCCAGAAAACATTACCTTTAACTATGTTATATATATATATTATGTGTACATATGTCTATGAGTGTGTGTATTCTTGAGAGACAGAGAGTGATTAAGAGATATGGAGCCTGACTAGAAAAAGCACATGATAACCCAGTCTCTCATCCATTCTACGGAGTGGCTTCCTTCATCAACGTCAAATGAGATTATATTTTGTGTCATGTTAACACTGGATAGTAGATTGAATGCAACAGCTTTTGAGTGCAGATTGCGTTACAGCTGTCAAAAATCAACCAGAATCACATTTGAATTTACAACCTAGAGCTGAAAGGTCTTTTCAACCTTTTGAACCGAACATGGGAAGCAAAAGGTTTAGAATGCATTTTGACTTTTGAGAGTTGATGCATTTAATAAAGCTTTGTAAAAAGAAAATAGCTATGAATAAACAACATATTCCATGACATAACTAAAATACTATTTCTAAAGAGTCCATTAATGACAGAATATCATTTGTCACTACAAACTATGAAGACCCTATGGATGAGTCTAATTATCCAAAAAGAATAATTTTATTGGGCATTTGTTTAAAAACTAAAAAAAAAAAGCTATGTAAACACAGCTACAGTAATTTATGACTACAATATCTAATTTAGTATCTAAGTAATTAATGTGTTTATTCAAAACTGGCATAGTCTTAGTCATAACATTTAAATGTAAAATATTATAAAGAAACATGCAAAATATATTTTAAAATATAATAAAGAGAATATATAGCACGGTAGAAAACATAAAACATCAATAGAAATTTCTTATGGTGGTGAAATTACAGGTAATCTTTGCATTTTCAAAATTTTTATAGAGTTTTTATAGAATAGAGTTGCTATTATTTGGTAACAAGAAAAAAAGGCAAAACACATAAATGTTTGTGTATGTTAGTTACTCAGTTGTGTCCCACTCTTTGAAACACCATGGACTATTCACCAGCCTACTCTGTCCATAGGATTCTCCAAGCAAGAACACTGGAGTGGGTAGCCATTCCCTTCTCCAAGGGTTTTCCCAACCCAGGGATTGAACCTGGGTCTCCTGCATTATAGGCAGACTCTTTACCATCTGAGCCACCAGGTCAGCCCTGCTGAATTTGGATTTAAAACTGTCACTTTTTTCTCCTTGGTTCCAGGTCTTGCCTGCCTAATTGGGCTCAATCATTCCCTCCCTCTGAATATGTCTAACTGCATGGATATCTGCAGTTGGCAATAAATCCACCAAAACTTACCAGTGAAAAGGAGAGGACAATTAGAATTAGATATCTTTTCCATTTTTCATCTGTATTATACAGCAGGGTCTATTACGATATATCTAAATTCTAAAAAAATAATAATAATAAATATAAGTATGTTAAAAAACAAAAATAATTTTTCTTCCCACAGCTGATTTCTCATCATCTCTTTTTTTCTATGACCACCTTAACTTAGCAGCTACTCAAAAAAAAAAAAATCAGCTTTGTTAAGTTCCAGTCTCCTGCTAGTAAATTGTCTTCACTTAGATCAGCAAGTGAGCTTTCTTACTGAAATAGGAGTTTAAGTTTTAGCAGTTTCCCAAACCAGGCGTCAGTATCCATCATTGGATTGTGGGAAAATTGCAACAAAGTTCTATTTCCAATTGAGTAAAATCATCTAAAGCGGCTCTAACAGAACTGGCTGTGATGAGGGAAATATTCTATAGCTGCTCTATTCAATAAGATGGCCATCAGGCAACTATTGACCTCTAAGCAACTGTTATGTGACTAGGACCGAATTAAAAATGTTATGTAACTTTAATTAGTTTAAATGTAAACTGTGAAATGTGACTAGCATACTCAAAGAATTCAACTTAACACTTACTTTATACCCCAGATTCAAAGGAAGTTAGTTTTATGGAAGAAGAGTAAATAAAATGTCAGTTTGTATTTTTTAAAGATTTACTGAAATACACTTTTCATGCCATAAAACCCATCCACTTAAGTTGTACAAGTCAATGTTTTTTAATACATTCAGGGACAGGTATAATCATTACCACAATCTCATTTTAGAACATTTCATCATCCTAAAAGGAAACTTTGTACACATTAACAGTCACTCCCTGCTATTCTCCTAATTTCCAGTACCAGGCAATTACTAATTTACTTTCTGTTTCTATATATTTCCTTATTCTGGACATTTCATATGGAATGCTGGTCTTCTGTGACTGGCTCCTTTCACTTAGCATGTTTTCAAGATTCACTCATGTTTTAACATGCATCAGCATTTCATACCTCTTACTGCCAAACATTATCCTACTCTATAGATATAGCATATTTAACTTATTAATTTGTCAGTTGATGGACATGTGGGTGGTTTTCACTGTTTGGATGGTATGAATAACACTACTATGAAAATCCCTGCACATGTTTTGTATGAATGTGTGTTTTCATTTCTCATATGTACTTAGGAGTGGGATTGCTGGGTGATATGCTAACTCAGTGTTTAAGGTTTAGGGAACAACTCAACTGTTTACCAAAGCAATTTGTACCATTTTACATTTCCACCTGTGATGTATGAGAGTTCCATTTTTTCCACATGCTAATCAATTCCAGTTTTGTCTGCTTGTTACTGCAGCAATCCTAGTGGATGTCAAGTGGTATTGTGTAGTGGTTTTGCAATATCCTATTAGTAACAATGCTGAGCATCTTTTCATGGCCTTAGAGCAATTTCTTAAATTTCTCTCTTCAAACCATTTACCCATTCTTTTAAATTTTATGTATTTACTTTTGGCTGTCTGGGTCTTCGTTACTGCACTGACTTTCTCTGGTTGTGGTGAGTGGGGGCTGCTCTCTAGCTGCAGTGTACAGGCTTCTCACTAGGGTAGCTTCCCTTGTTGCAGATCACAGGCTCAGGAGTACAGGCTCAGTAGTGGTGACACATGGGCTTAGCTGCCCTTTGGCATGTGGAATCTTCCCAGACCAGGGATTGAACCTGTGTCCCTTGCATTGGCAGGTAGATTCTTAACCACCGGACCATCAGATAAGTCCCATTTATCCATTTTAATTGGGTTATTTTTCTGTTTGTTATTGATTAATAAGAGTTTTGATATATTATGGATACATATCTCTTATTGAGTATGCATTTTACAATATATTCTTCATTCTGTGGGTTGTCTTTCATTTCTTTCTTTTTGCAGTACGAAAGTTTTACATTATGAAGTCCAATTCATTTGATTTTTATTTTGTCACTCATACTTTTTTTGCCCTATCTAATAAACCACCAGCTACCCAAAGTTCCAAAGATTTACTCTTCAAGTGTTTCATTTTGAGTTATATTGTTTGAATAAAATGAGACAGAGATTTAATATAATTATTTTTCACATGGATATGCTTCTTGCCCGGCACCATTTTTTCAAATTTATTTCCTCCACTGAACTATAAACCAATGCATCATATATAATAGTTTACTCTGTATTATCAATGCCATTTCATCGTTTTATGTGTCTATTTTCATGCCAGCACCACAATCCATGATTACTGTAGCTTTATGACAAGCTTAGAATTCAGGAAATATCAGGCCTCCATTTTATTTTTCTCTTTCAAGAAGAGTTTTATTTTGGCTATTCTTGGTTCCTTGCTTTTGTTATAAATTTCAGGATCAGTTTTTCAATTTCTTAAAAGAAAAAAAAAACAACAACTGGGATTTTGGTAGGGAATGCAATGAATCTAGACCTTAATTTAGGGAGTGTTGACATATTAACAATATTAAATTTTGATTCATAAACATAGATGTCTTTCTATTTATTTAGATCTTTAATTTCATTTAGCGATGTCCTACCATTTTACCAGTATTGCACTTTGTTAAATCTATTCTTAAATATTTTTATTCTTCTTGGTGCTCTTATAAATGGACTTTCTTCTTAGTTTAATTTTTACTTTAATCATTGCTAGTGTATAAGAGTTAAAACTAAATTTTCTGTGTTAATATTAAGCCCTACAATTTTACTGAATTCATTAGTTCTCATATGTCTTTTTGTGTAGATTCCTTAGAATTTTCTATGCACAATATTAAGACATCTGCAAATGGAAGTAGTTTTTTTGTTTTAATTTGGAAGCTGATTTCCCACTTATTGGAGAAGGAAATAGCAACCCACTCCAGTTTTCTTGCCTGGAGAATTCCATGGACAGAGGAGCCTGGCAGGCTACAGGGGTCGCAAAGGGCAGGACATGACTATCACATCCCACTTATTCTTGCCTAAATGCCATGGCTATAACTCTCACAAGATGGTATAGATGTATATAGAGGGAACATCCTTGTCTTGTTCCAAATCTTTGGGTAAAACAGCAGTCTTTCACCATTAAGTATAATTTTATCTGTGAGTTTTCTTTTTTTTTTTCCCCAGAAAAGATGTGTTTTATTTTTTTATTTCTTTAAATTTTATTTAACTTTACAATATTGTATTGGTTTTGCCATATATCAAAATGAATCTGCCACAGGTATACCTGAGTTCCCCATTCTGAACCCTCCTCCCTCCCCATACCATCCCTCTGGGTTGTCCCAGTGCACCAGCCCCAAGCATCCAGTATCGTGCATCGAAACTGGACTGGAGACTCATTTCATATATGATATTATACATATTTCAATGCCATTCTCCCAAATAATCCTTGTGAGTTTTTAATGGATACTTCCATATCAATTCAGGAAATTCCCTTTATTTCTACTTTGTTGAATTTTTTTCCATCAAGAATGGGTATATTTTTAAATTTTCTTTCCATATTTATTAATAAAATCACATGATTTCATCATTCAATCTATTAATATAAGATATTACAAGTATATTATATCAACTGGTTTCTGAATGTGAAGCCAACCTTGCATTTCTTGTTAAACCCCACTTTGTCACAGCATATAAATTCCTTGTGGGATTTTTTTGATTAGTATTTTATTGAGGATTTTTCACCTGTATCCATATGATCTCTTAGGAGTATAGTTTTCTTGTGATATCTTTATCTGCTTTTGCTATCAGGGTAACATTGCCCTCATAAAATGATTTTGGATATATTCCTTTCTATTCTACATTTTTGGAAGATTTTATAAAAACTGTTATTAAATTGTTTTGAAGATTTAGCCTCCCAGAAAAGCTATTATCCAATATTACTAAACTATCTCCTTGAGTTTAAAATGGAATTTTGAGTTACTGCTGGTAAATGGCTGACCTGTTGCAACAAATATTTGTCTTTGGAAGTCAGGTTACAACCCAAAGTAACTTACACACAATTAATCTACAACACCTTCTGGGAAGCCAGAAATTCCTTTCCCACTTTTGCCAAGCCTAGTATACAAAGCTGGGGAGAAATGTGAAAATAATAGAGAATGAATCTTTTTCTGGTTCCAGTGTCTAACTGAGAAGCTTTCTAAACACAGCAACAAAAATTTTCTTTGTTGGTTTGTTTGCTTTTTTTGTTTGTTTTCCAAACTATCCTGAGAGAGGTGAGGGATCTTTAAATGGTTTGTTTAATAGTCATAAAAAATGGTAAGTTTAGTGAACATTTTTACCTGATGACTGTTTAGAAGATACTCGAGATCATTTATGAAACTGATTTTGTGCTACATGCAGTCTCAGATTAGATAAAGAAAGAACAAAAATGAAGCACTTTCAACCTGATATAAACTTTAGGATGACCCATACAAAGTTCTTTGAATATTTTTTTGACACACAAAGAATAGAATAGAATCTTAGAATGAGAAGAGAAACAAAAAACCTAACTACTACTTCTCCTGTCTCTGAAAACAAAAAATTAACTGTTTTCAGGCACTGGGCAGGGGCAAGTACAGGAGGACTATGATACTTTAGAAAACGGAAACACAAAGTGAACAGCAGCATCTACTTGCATTTCTGTCTGGAAGAGCTTTCCTACTATAGGGCAGGATAAAGAATCCCAAGTAGTGGTTGCTTTGCTGAACACGGGAGGAAGAAATCTAAATTCTAAGCTACTGGAAATGGGCCCTAAGAATCTGCATGGGGATTCACCGTCTTTCCATAGCCAAAAGCAGAGTCCCACATGTTTGAAAGTCTGGAAGACTTGGTAGAAATCACTTGTTTTGTTGAGAGCTGACAAGTTATATAAGAGGCCATGAAATTCTAGGAACGTTGGCATTCTGGATGAAGTACAGAGGAGAGACCTCGCTGAACACCTTGGGATGAACAGTTTCTTTGATACCCCCAGGAAAGCCTTGCTTTAGCTGTATGACCTGTGACCTAGAATAAGGGTCATGGCCTAGGACTAAATTTAAGACCAAGACAGTATTAAGTTAATAAAGAATAAAACTGTATCTAATACACTCAAAGGGAACCATCAATTATTTATCTAACTGCCTGAGCAAAGCTCAACACACTTTAAAAGAGGATGACTCTTCATAATAATTCACTCATAATGTCCATTACACACTATTTTTTTTTTTTTTTTTGTAATTCAAGGCATGGAAAGAAGTAGGAAAGTGTGTCACACAATCAAGATCTGGGAGAGATTATCAACATCACTTCCAGGACAACTCACGTATGTGTTTACACAAGTGGAGTTATTTTATTTCATCAGACTCCTGTGTTTGTCTGCTGTGCACCTGATCCTTTTTAGCAGATAGCAAAAATGTATGATCCGGCAAACAGCTGCATTCTTTCATTAAATGCATTTTATGGACTTTGTGGGAGAGGGAGAGGGTGGGAAGATTTGGGAGAATGGCATTGAAACATAAAATATCATGTATGAAACGAGATGCTAGTCCAGGTTCGATGCACGATACTGGACGCTTGGGGCTAGTGCACTGGGACGACCCAGAGGGATGGTATGGGGAGGGAGGAGGGAGGAGGGTTCAGGATGGGGAACACATGTATACCTGTGGTGGATTCATTTTGATATTTGGCAAAACTAATACAATTATGTAAACTTTAAAAATTAAATAAAATTAAAAAAAAATAAATGCATTTTATCTTGCTCAGTCATTGGTAACCCATTGCTCATGGTAACCCCAAAAAAGAAAATCTGAAAAAAGTGATTATCATACCCTAGTGAAAGTGAATCTGGATTTCCTGAGGATGGTACTGCAGCATTTTACCCCTGTAGCAATCTTTTAAGCCTCTAATGAAAGTTGAAAAGACGTTGAAATCCCTAGTTCATGCTCCTGTTTCTACTCTGACACAAATTCAACAAAGGTTTCAATTTAACTGTAATCATAAATCTCTTACTCAGTCACTTGTCCTCTATGCCTTCTAACATCTTTATACATACACAAGATCATACAAGTAGATCATATTTAATAACTTATGTTTTATTCTTTATAAATTAGCTATTTATTACCAGTCCTGTAACTTATTTTCTATCAATATTTTCTCCAATATGGTATCCCAAGAGGGGAAAAGGAAATGGCAACCCACTCCAGTGTTCATGCCTGGAAAATCCCATGAATCGAGGAGCCTGGTAGGCTACAGTCCATGGGGTCGCAAAGAGTCAGACACGACTGATAGACTTCACTTTCACTCACCTCTTACAAGTCTACCAGCATAAAGCAACTTTCTCTTCTATTTTCTAAGCCTTAATTTTCTTTAAACTGTTTATGCTAAGGAACATTACCATATCTGGTAATTCAAAGTCTGTAGGTAGAACTCTGGCAATCAGACAGTAAGCCTAAAAGCTATTTAATAAACCTTTTTACTAATTTAGATCCTATTGTTCCTATAGCTGTAAAGAAAAATACTGTTCCATTCCTATTTTCTGTGATTCTATAATTCTTTTAGTTATATCAGAGAGAGAATAGCAGATAAAGTCCAAATTTCTTTCAGTGGGAAATATGTGTCTACAATCTAAAATAAATCATATTCTCAAATTTCAAATTTGATATGTGTATGCTACTGTGATAACGCCTAGCTTATTACTATTCTCTACCTCTGACCACACCATTTTTATTGTTGTCTAGATTTCTAAAAAATTCAAGAGTCAACTCAAATCTCATCTCCTCCTAGAAGCTTCCCTTCTAACATATACCTTTCTCTGATCATTTTCTTTCCTCCAAGCTGCAAAGAATTGCCCATATTTTTTTTTTTTTCCTGATGAAATCACCAAGCTGATAATTAGGTACAGTGGTGGTGGTAGTTTAGGTGCTAAGTCGTGTCTGGCTCTTTATGGCCCATGGACTGTAGCCCACCAGCTCCTCTGTCCATGGAATTCTCCAGGCAAGAATACTGAAGAGGGTTGCCATTCACTTATTCAAGGGATCTTCCCCACCCAGGGACCAAACCATGTCTCCTGCTTGGCAGGCATATTCTTTATTCGTTATTCTCAAATTCTCTGAGCCACCTGGGAAGCTTAATTATATACATAAAATAAGTGAAAATTAATAGATGAAAATTCTCAACAATTAGATACAAGAAGCCTAGAATGAAGATCATTATTATTCCCTTATAATCCCTATGAATAACCAAATACACCACACCTGATGGCTCTCAACACACACATATACCTACTTCCTGATAAGGAAGTTTTAAAATAAAGCAAAAACAAGAATAAAATATCTACTTAAAACTTTAATCTTTCCAGTGGTGTTTAAAATTATTTCTAAATAAAATAAGAAAGTAAGCCTTTTCTAAATATTTGGTTCACTATCTTCAATATTCACTAAAGAGAAAGTACTTAGGTTTAACAATGTAACATTTTATTCCTTTTCCCCTTTCCTTACCTCTCCTTTTTTTTTTTTCCAGTTATTGTCACCCTTTTTAACCAAAGGCAGATGTAGAAGTTCAGAACTGAAATAGTGACATGGTTAAAGCACGCTGTAATTTGTTTCAATAAATTATCTAAGTAGAACAGCTCTGTAACACTAGTTTGCTCTTACTTTGAACAGAAGCTACAGGCTAGTTTTATAGTAATAAGATTGATAGAACTTGTATATACTAACTGATAAAACTGAAAGCTTTGTGCTCTTTCTTTGTTCAATTGTTTTTCATCAGACGACGATATTTTTTTCTCTAATCGCTGGTCTGCTGCATCTCAGTAGTGTATCCAGGTTTCAAATGCTCTCCTCTGAGCTTCAATTTTATTCAGTGTTCAAGATGTCTCTTATATGTTGCTTAAAACTAACTTATTTAGTTGCAATTTTTTCTGGAAGAAGCGCATCAATAAAAGGAGGAATATTGTTTTTTCAGTTTCCCATTGGGAAGATAAAACTCTAATCTTTTTGCACAGCAGAGATAAAAAAAATAAAAAATAAAAAAAAAACAGGCAAACGTAGTTAAGCCAAAACAACACGCAGGAGAATTCAATTTGCTATCCCATGAGAGCTACGAAAAATAGATGCATGCGTTCTCTCTGCTCAACAATTTAGAGCCAATCAAGACAAATTGTACATTTACATGAAAAGCCATAGTAGATAAAATGGGATATTTACTTTTACTTTTCAGATACTTCTGTTGCAGGGATAAGAGGAATATTACTCATAATATACTTCAAAATATAATCCATTTAACAAGCCCTCACTGTAACATACGAAGGCCTGCCTCTCCAGGAGGAAATTTTGCAGGTTTTGAAAAACTAAATTGAATCATGCCTTTAATGTTGAACTCTTATATTTTTAAAAGGGCATGCTCCATCATTAAAATCCAATATTAAATAGCCCTAAGTATCACTCCACATCTAACAATATCCTTTCTCCATCAACCCTGACCCACCCACCAGTTAAATACTAGCAGAATCATGTACTCCACTGGAGAAAAACAGACCTTTTACGTTTCTTTTATTCCACTTGGGTAAGATCTGAAAAATATCCATCTCTTCTGCAAGCTTTCTTCAAGGCTCCCTTTCAGTAAATTACCATAAAAGCCAAACCTGGGTGAATCAATAGGCTTTACCCAACATATCAGAAGTGCTGAAATGGAGACAAATAAAAAAGCATCACAAGCCATCAATAATAAATTAGTTTGTCTGCAGTAGTGACATCAGGCCAACGGGAGAAAGGACGTACTTCTGAGCTATTTAACCCCTCCAGCATGAGAATTTCCGCTGATGAAAGACAATTTAAACAACAATAAAATGTTTTGTTGATAAAAGGTTAGCTTCATCAACTGATTTAAAAAATCATTAAGTGTCTTTTTTCTTTCTACTCAACTTTTTATTTTAGGCACTTTCACGGAAAGCAATAAGACCACCTTTTGACAGCAGGATTGCCGCACAGTTTCCTATGTGAATTTCATCAAAACTCTGCAAGCCCACAAAAGAAACACTGAAGTTAGCAAAGACTGGGAATTTCAAAAGAAAGCAATTTGTTGAGGAAATGGTAGGTGGAAGGTTGATTTTAAAATTATAAAATAAGCTGTAGGAATCCATGAGTCAAAGATGGGTAATTAAAAGATATTGTTTGGAATGAATCATAATTTTAATAGCCTTTCTGTCGCAAGTCACTGTTTTCACCTTTATCAAACATTTTCATCAACGTTCTATTTAATAGTTTGAGTATAAGCAGAACGACAGCTAACATAGTCTGGCCCCTGGCAGAAGGCATGTATGGACACAAGGTCATCAAGTTCCCTTCAGATCCTATATTCTCATATACTTTACACCCTTATAATTCTTGAAACAACAAATACTTACAGTTCTTTACTAGTCATGGCTATTGCCTCCATACATTTTCATCAGATTTGCCTTCTGTATCCTATCTCCAGAGTCCTCAAATACCTATTGCATAGCTCCAAAGAAGTGATTCTTTATTCTTCAGAAAGCTCCTTCCCTATTGTTTAACTGACTCTAATTTTCCAAAAAGAATCCCACTTTTCCCAGTGTTCCTCAAAAGTAAACACTGCCTCTCCCATCATCAAGAAATCTACAAACAATAAATGCTGGATAGGGTACAGAGAAAAGGAAACCCTTTTACACTGTTGGTGGGAATGTGAATTGATACAGCCACTTTGGAGAACAGTATGGAGATTTCTTAAACTAGGAATAAAACTACCCAGCAATAAAATGACCCAGCAATCCCACTACTGTGCAGATATCCTGAGCAAACCACAATTCTTAAGGAACTATGTACCCCAATGTTCATTGCAGCACTTTTTACAATAGCTGGGTCATGGAAACAACCTAGATGTCCATCAACAAATGAATGGATAAAGAAGTTGTGGTACATATATGCAATGGAATATTACTCAGCCATAAAAGGGAATGCATTTGAGTCAGTTCTAATGAGGTGGATGGACCTAGATCCTGTCAGAGTGAAGTCAGTCAGAAAGATAAAAATAAATATTGTATATTAACACATATATGTGGAATCTAGAAAAATGGCACTGATTAACCCATTTGCAGGGCAACAGTAGAGAAGGAGACATAAAAAATAGTCTTGTAGACGCAGTGGGGGAAGAAGAGGGTGGGATGAACAGAGAGTAGCACTGAAACATATACATTACTATATGTAAAATTAGATAGCCAGTGGGAATTTGCTGTACGATGCAAGGAGCTCAACCCAGTGCTCTGTGACCGCCTAGAGGGGTGGGATGGGGTGGGAAGTGGGAGGGAGGTTCAAGACGGAGGAGACATATGTACACCTATGACTGATTTGCACTGTTGTATGACAGAAATGAAAACATTGTAATGCAATTATCCTCCAACTAAACATAAATACTTTTTTTTTTTAAAGGAAAAATAAAAGTGCAGGCTCCCTCTCCTGTTTCACCCCTCACAGGGATGTGGTTCTGCTATTATTAAACTTTTCACTGTCTATTCGAGATTGGTACCCTTTCACTCTTATCTAAAACATCTTTGGGAACTTGGGCACACCACACAACACAGTTCATAACTAATTTGTCTTATTTTCATCTTTGAAATCCTTGTAATCTCATCTTCATCTAGGATTTGGGATCCTAAACTGTAGCCTTCCCAGCAACTCCCAAATCTTTCCATTAAAATAGAAAATTTCAATATATATTTACTGTACCCACATTCTCAACTCTCATTTAGTCCTCAACCCATGAAAATCTGTGACTCCACTGTATTATGGCTATAGTCATCAAATTCGAACTGCCTGCTTAATCTAATCCCCATGCTGTAATTACTGTCTTATTCAACTTGCCTGCACCGTTTATACTGCAGGCTACTTCTGGCTTCTTGAAATTCTGTCATGTAAAATTCTGAGACATCACTCTTCTGATATCACCCCTTTCCTCTAAACACACTTTCTCATTTTCATTTGTTGACTTTGTTCCTTATGTATCAGGATCCCCAAGTATTCCATCTTCAGGTCTCATCTTTCCTCAACCTATCTTCCTTTTCTGTTTGAATTCATACCCAGGGTGGTGGCAGTCACCTTTATGCTTACTGTAGCTTGCCGGTCTCCTCTGTCCATCAAATTCTCCATGCTTTATCCCTCATATGCTTTTGGTACAATTATCCTGGGAGTTGCTAGCTCACTGAACGTGATCATCTTCCAATCATGAAATACAGAAGCTTTGGCAAAGCCTTGTAAAAATTAGATTCACCCAATGTTACATCTACATCATTTCTTTTTTGTTACATAATTTCTTAATTATCTGATTAGGCTATCAAAAGGAAGAACAGTTAAATCTTCACTCATTAGTAAAACCACAAAAGATCCCAACTATTAACAATGCTGTAAATCACTTAAATATAAGAAATATAATCTCTAAATCACAAAAAACCTATAGTCCTCTCAGCCCCAGAACCAATTAGCCTTTATCTGGAAAAGTATCTTCAGATTTCTTTTGGCTACCATTTTTTACAAGTATGGATAGAGTGATGAATAGACTAACTTATGAACAGTTGAAAAGATGCGAAAATCCCCACCCTTGGAAAGGTAGTTATATGTTGCTTCTAAATGTAGAAAGGGAATCAAGAAGACAACTTTAAGGGTAGGAGGGGATTACAGTTCATATAAGAAATAATTCTTTCACAGAGAGCATTGGCCTCCATAATGCTATATGGGCTGGGTGTCTTATTACCTCCCAAATTCTGTCTCTCTGAGGTTGTTCAAGCAGAGGCTAGTCAGCATCTGCTAAGCTTACAGTAGAAGAATTTGCTTCTCTAAATTACTTTAATGTCATAAACTGAGATACCTCAGCACTACACATCAATCAATAGTGATTAACTACTATACTTCCTATCAATTAATATAAAGAATTAGAAGCTTATGTATTTAGAAATGCATACTATCTTATTAATCTAGTGAATTTTGAGAAACATATCAAATTAAAATTGTGTATGAGCCTCAAAAAAACAAAAACAAAAACCAGGCATAACAAACTGAACATTTTCCAGAGATTTTTTTTAAAGGCTTTCTTTCAAGGTTAGGAAATTATTTACTTTGAACGAAATTTTAGCTACAATTCATGATACTTAAGTTTCTTCACTACCATCTCCAACTTCCCTCACCAACACTTTAGAAAAGCTAATAGTCTCTAAATCAAGATTTGGTAATCCCCGTGCTTTATTGAGAAAGGTAGAAAAATAATAGCTTCTAAAACAAAAAGAAGTACCTTTGCCTCTAGTCATTCACTTCACCAGCAATTCCAATATTTCATCAGTACCTATGAACAATACAGAATGCTCAAAGAAGGCTATTTAATTTATTCCCTCTGCTATAAGGCAGAAATGGCTTACTCTAACATTATAGACTCCAGATAAATACAAGTTACAGCCCTACTTTACCAAAACATTAACCATTTAATGGCTTTCCTTGAATTTAACCCTGAATCAGGTTCTTAAAGCACTGCATGCCCTGTGTCACGCACTGGACAGAGAACTCTGTTGCTTTTTAAAAAATATTATTTTCCTTTGCTAATTCAATGCACCTCATTTTTCAAGCTTTTGGTGAGAACAGCAATAAATTTTTTAAAAGAGGGGCATAAGTCTTTGCTTACATATACTTTTGGCAAGATACAAGATTTCCCCAGCACACTTTGTATTAAAACTGAAAATTAAATACCTTATTTTATGAGTCATGATTTCCAAAGACCTTCTTTTGTCATTTGTGAGTTAAACAAATTTGGATATTGTCAAAGTTATTTTTATTCTTGATTCAGATTATAATTTATAGCAATAGTACCTGCCAGAACATTTCTTACTTTCCTTTCAGCAATTCTGTCGTCTTCTAAGCTCTCTCTCTGTACTGCAGCCAGAATGACATTTTCAAATCTGTGAATGGGATGAACTCAAATCCCACCTTGCTTCAACTATTTCAACATCTTTCATCTCAAAGGATTCACACAACCATATATGGTTTTACTTACTCCACCCATCTTTCTTAAAGTTCCCTCTCAGCTTCCCTTGTATCAGGAACCCTCTTTCCCCATTCTATGAGGGAAACAAAAAAAAACTCAACCTTCAGATAAACTTTAGGTCACTTCCTCCAAGCAGACTACAATGACCCCAGGTTAGGTCAAATATCTTTGTTATGGGCTCTCGGAAAACCAGGTTTCCTTTCTTTCAAAGTGTTTATCTTGGATGTTATGCATTTAACAGCAGAATTGTTTAATTGCTTGTTTTAAATACTAGCAAAGTTTCTCAACTGTGACATCATTTGCATTTGAGGCAGAATGATTCTTTGATGTGGGTGACCATTCTGTGCAATGTAATGTTTAGCAGCATCCCTAGAGTACCTTTGCCTCCAGTCATTCAGTCACTTTACCAGCAATTCCAATATTTGGAATCTATCTACTAGATTATGGTAGCACACTGCCTCCCCTCCAAATTCTGCCAAACCATAGCATCTCTAGATTCACTAGTGTATATTGGATTGGGGTACAGGTACTAAACCATTAAGTTCATGAAACTACTGATATGTTTTTAATCACCATTTTATCCTTATACCAAGCATAGTGCTGGGTTTCAGTGGGTCCTTATTAATTTTAAATAATATTGTGCCATAACATTATTTTATAGCATAATCTAAAAAGATATTTCTTGAAATAAAGAGAGCATGAAGAATCCATCTAAAAATTTATTTTAAAAGCTTTCAAATACTAAGCAAAATATACATTATTAAATACACAAAAAAGAAACAAGCAAAATGAACTCATTTTAAGTACTTTTCAAGAAGATAAGCATTTCTAAAAAAAAACTGGTTTAGCAATTCTTCCCCCTTTCAAATTATTCTAGCACTACTTGAAAGACCTATAGAAGTGCTCAGCTTTACAAAGGTAAAATATTATACTTAACTGCTGCATATTCCTTAGCTTAACCTGATTCTAAAGTAATAGGCTAAAACTTATTTTCTACATGACTGGATACAGAGATTAGGTTTGGGCTACTAAATTTAGTACCTGGTCTTGCCAATGTTTAATGTTTTTAAGCATTTAACCATTGAACAAAAGATTGATATTATACCTCAAGGGAATTATGTCTTTATATATCTTCTGTCTTTTAATTCAAAACAGAAGTTCATCTAATGTCCATAAAAGTATTAATAAAAATTCAAATGGCTTAAACCAAAAGATTGTGTTATGTTAAGAACAAGTTTAGCAGTCTCTCTTAAATTCATCACACAAAATCCAGCATCTCTTAAATTCATCACACAAAATCCAGCATTTGGAGTTGTGTTTCTGGGTGTGTTATCATTACATTAATCATGGATATAATAGTTGTGATTTATTTGAATGTATACACTCATACTATTCCCCCAAGCCCTAAGAAATTGTATCTGTCCTCAGACTCATTTGGTATTCAGAATAAGATTTACACTTCAGACAATATATGACACAGTTTTCATAAAGGTTACATGAAGCGTTCTGGGATATAGAGCATGGAAACCACATATTTTGCTGTATATAGTGACACCAGTCTTTAAAAGGATGCGTTCCTGAGATGAAGGGACTCAGTGATAATCTGAGTGTATAGCCGTGGCTTCAACAAATAGAAAATTAAATAAAACAAAAGTTAGAAATTATTTTTTTTCTCTTCCTATTCTACCAGACTTCAATGCTTTAACATTTCTTCCTTGAACACTTTTTTCCTCAAAGTATGTTATCTATATATCAAAAAAGTGATCACTGATATAACTGAAAAGGTGCATAATGTCATTTCAAAACCAAAGTATAAGGTAATTGGGTCAGAGGAAACCAAGTTGATTATCAGAAGTACTGATTAGTCACAACCTCAAGTTATACTAGAGAGACTGATGAAAAGTTAATGATGCTATTTTTACTAGGAAAATGCAGTTTTAAAATATTAAAAGCTTGATTTTGAAATTATGAAGAAAAATATAAAATTACCATTATAAATTCCTCATGAATATATCATGTTGGGAAGCAATAGCACTCAATTAAGACACTATATTGGGAAAACCAACCTTTCATGTGGTGTCACCAGATAATCTTTCCTTCACGATGGATACAGACAACTGTTTACTCAGTAGAGCACCACTGAATAATCAACTGGTTTGGTCTTAGGGTCCATGCTGTGCATGACTCACACTCAGCAAAGTAAAGTAAATACTCCCATTCTGAGATGCACATGGAAATTAAGCATTCTGAGCGGAGGAGATTCACATATCTTACACAGCTTCCTCTAGTATAGTTTCAAAAACGAGGGGGATAGTGTGTATAACCAAATAGGAAAAGGAGTACGTCAAGGCTGTATATGGTCACCCTGCTTATTTAACTTATATGCAGAGTACATCATGAGAAACGCTGGGCTGGAAGAAGCACAAGCTGGAATCAAGATTGCCAGGAGAAATATCAATAACCTCAGATATGCAGATGACACCACCGTTATGGCAGAAAGCGAAGAGGAACTAAAAAGCCTCTTGATGAAAGTGAAAGAGGAGAGTAAAAAAGTTGGCTTAAAGCTCAATATTCAGAAAACAAAGATCATGGCAGCCAGTCCCATCACTTCATGGCAAATAGATGGAGAAACAGTGGAAATAGTGGGAGACTTTATTTTGGGGGGCTCTAAAATCACTGCAGATGGTGACTGTAGCCATGAAATTAAGACACTTGCTCCTTGGAAGAAAAGTTTTGACCAACCTAGGCAGCATATTCAAAAGCAGAGACGTTACTTTGCCAGCAAAGGTCCGTCTAGTCAAGGCTATGGTTTTTCCAGTGGTCATGTATGGATGTGAGAGTTGGACTATAAAGAAAGCTGAGCACGGAAGAATTGATGCTTTTAAACTGTGGTGTTGGAGAAGACTCTTGAGAGTCCCTTGGACTGCAAGGAGATCCAAATTGTCAGTCCTAAAGGAAATCAGTCCTGGGTGTTAATTGGAAGGACTGATGTTGAAGCTGAAACTCCTATACTTTGGCCACCTGATGCGAAGAGCTGACTCATTTGAAGAGACCCTGATGCTGGGAAAGATTGAAGGTGGGAGGAGAAAGGGAAGACAGAGGATTAGACGGTTGGGTGGCATCACCGACTTAATGCACATGAGTCTGAATAAACTCTGGGAGTTGGTGATGGACAGGGAGGCCTGGAGTGCTGCAGTTCATGGGGTCGCAAAAAGTCGGACACGACTGAGTGACTGAACTACGTGTGTATATGTCAATCCCCAGCTCCAATTTATCCTTCCCTCTTCCCTTCCCCACCCCCCTGCAACCAGTTTGTTTTCTATGTCTAACTCTGTTTTGTAAATAAGTTCATTTGTACCATTTTGTTAGATTCCACATATAAGTGACACCATATGATATAATATGAGCTCACTGGTGACTCAGTGGTAAAGAATCTGCTGCCAATGCAGCATGCACCTATTCGATACCTGGGTGGGGAAGATGCCCTGAAGAAGGAAATGGCTACTCACTCCAGTATTCTTGCCTGGGAAATCCCATGGACAGAGGAGCCTGGCAGGCTGCAGTCCATGGGGTCACAAAGAGTCGGTCACAACTCAGCAACTAAACAATGACAATGATATATATTAAAATTGATAACTACTAAGGACCTACTATACAGCCCAGGGAACTCTTCTCAATACTCTGTATGAACTACATGGGAAAAGAACTAAAAGAGGGGGGATATAAGTATAACTGATTCACTTTGGTGTACAGGAGAAATTAACACAACATTGTAAATCAACTATACTCCAATATTGTTTTCAATGATGAGGATAAAAGGCCTATAATCATATTTATATTTTATCTATTGTATCTCTGGCCTTGTTTTATAGTGAACTTTTTATTTATTAAGTGATGTTTAACCTAACTTCAGAGTTAAAGAAATGTGTTTATATTCATTTATATTCTCCTAAGCCTAAATTGGCAAAGTACATAAAATTTTAAATCATTTACCAAGATAAGAGTTTAATTTTAGTTTTATGATTTCAACCTTTTAAAATTTGGCTTCATAAAGTACAGAATTCAATTAGTTACCAGATTATAAAATACATAGGCCCTAAATTTAAAGGGTCTATTATAAATTAATACTTTTTTCCTGACTTCCAATCTTTGAATCCTGTACATTCTACTCCACCCACCCCTGTTATTCAAGAACATTTTTATGTTCTCCACTACCTATAGGTTCACTTCTGGACTATGCCTTCTGGCTTTTTGCCTTCACAATGTGATCCTAATTTTACTTTTAACATCATATATCACTACTTCTGTATATGTAGTAGTTCAGCTCTCTTATTCATCACACCAAAAAATGCTATTTTATTTCTTGCATCTTCGAAATGTGCTTATCCCATCTCTTTGATTCTGAATGGTCCTCCATTCATAATTTCCCATCTACCTTTTCCTTTTCTACTAAATATAACAAAAAACAAATGTTTCATACTTGCTTCACAATATTTCCCTTTTACTATCTCATATGACAAGAATAAATGCTACTTCCTTTAATTAAGAATCACTAGTCCAGTTAGAGGCAGATGTGTTTCATATACTATTTTATTCAATCCTTAGAACAAGGATGACTATTCTCACGTGATAAATATGAAAATTTAGGCTAAGTAACTTACTCAAGGACAAAAGTGACTAGTGCAGAGGAGCTGTGACATGAACCAAGAACTCTTTGACTCTAAAGGTATGCTCTTTCCATATATACCATGAGGTCTTACCTTCAACTTGTGCCTTCCATCTCAGCTCATTAAATTTGTTATTAATTTTTTAATGTGAGTAATCTCTCAGATTTTGATGAAAGAAATGTTCTAATGTTCTTCATTATGATTCCAAGAACAATGGATAGTATGTTTTAAAATAAGGAAACCATCAATCAATAAGAACATAGTTTTTTTTTCCTTATTTCTCTGATGCCTCCAGTAGCAAAGTACAGCAACTTAATAAGAAACAAAATAGAAGAAAAAATTAACACAGAATTGGTTTTAAACCTTACTGTGAACAATTTAATTTTATCACCCATAGGCCTCAGATACCTTACTGATCAAATGAGATTAAATCTGAAATCATTTTTACTTTTAAAATTTTGGGTCAAATTTTATCGGGCAGATTATTGGACAGTTCAAAAAAGATATAAACAGATTTTAATACAGAAAACTATGAAGACATAAAGAACTATTAATTCTAATACAGTATCAGTAAATAAAAAATAGATTTATTTTCATTATGTGCTAGTAAGTAGGGCATTTAACTATTTAAAGGCTCTAGGTCTCAAAATGTGCCAGAAATTTGGAGGATTGAAAAGTATTTTAAAACTGAAATGCACTAAAAACATATCACAATCCGATTAAATGCCAGGCCAATATTACATATACCATTACCAACTTTTGATTTTAAACATTAGAAAATACATTATACTAAATATTGAATATTTGCAATAGTTATATTTGCATTATCTTTTTATACAGTGTATGTGGAATTTGGAACACTGACAACATGCTGGCTTTTTAACATTTCCAAATTAAGTGTTTGTATAAATACTTAGTTTCTGTGTTTTATTTATTTTATAATACTTTCTTGTGGAGAAAAAAATGTCCCAAGCCTTCTCTGAGAACTTGACTTTCCCCTCTGAATTCTGTACTTTGTTTATGAGAAAAAGAACTACTTAAGGAAATGCAATATTTCATATTTTGGTAATCAATCAACAGCAATAAATACTGCACAACCAGCATCTTAAGAATGCACTTAGGTACGTTATTGATCCTCATAACATTAAACCTCTTACCAGTGTTATGACTATATTCTGCTCTTGGACGCACATGCTGTGCCCAGTGACTAGATTTTTATAAAGAGTTGTGTTCATATAAGCAGGGGAAATATTACACCTAAAGATGGATTCTACCAATGCATTTTAGGAACTTTTAATTTTATTATCTTTGTATGATATAGTATACAAATTCTATACTTCAAGAATCTTACTACTTAAAAGAGAATGAACTTATAATTTAATAAATGTGTTTATTCCTACTACTCCATTTGGGGGTTGCCATATTTAGTTAATAGAACGTTATTATAAACAAAATAAAGCACAATAGCCTATAGAGGTTCTGTAAAAGTATTTCCAATATGATAACTGTATTAAACCTGATGTTATTTGAATTTGATATAAGTTTACATATAGTATTCCACCAGAAATAGAAATATAAGTAAAGCATATCCACTCAGTGAATTCCATTTTAAATCTGTAAATACTTGGGGAGGCAAAAATGGGATTTATTAATACATTTTCATTTCTGTTATAACACTTGTTCTTCAAATTTGTTTCAGTGTGATTGATATCTTAAGGAACAATGTAAGAATAACACAGATGTTGTACTACTAGGTAAACTCAGAAAAGCACATCTCACTGAGTGGAATGGTGGAGGAATACATAAAATATAAGTATACACCTCAAGCATATACCAGATACTTTGGTTCACCTCCATCCACATCTGGTGCTAAAACTGCACTTCTGACTTCAGATAGTGTGAAGTGATAGGAGTGGGCTAAATAAAAACTGTAGACTCTTTCAATACCCACTTTCACAATCGTGTCAGGTCATGTTAACCATCTAAGATGTATAAAACTTTAATATCACTTTCATTAAGTCATATATGTTTTTTATGTAATACTGAAAAGGATTCTTTAGTATTTTTCCTTTAACTATTTTTCATAAGCCCTGTGGTCTTTATTACATAATAATGCACCATGTAAAAATTTTTAGAAACACATATATTATGCAATGCCTGTACTGAGTGTACCATGAAATTTACAGCTTTTAATGGTCTATATTGATCTGACAGAGAAAATTATAATTTCATAAAAATTTTAATTATCTATTATATATATATATGGTATAAGCTTATGCATAGAAATCCATTGATTCTCTGGGTTTCAGGAAGAGTTATAAAGTAAGTGACTAACAGAAAGTGAATTATGTTTATGTTTTTATTCATCTAATGCTCTATCCATCTAATATGTTAATCCTCATACTACAACAGAAAAACAAATGGAAATATTTAATGAACAGGTTTCTTTTTTAAAATTTAATCTTATTGTTTTAAGAACAATTAACATGAGACATACTCTATACATTTTTATGTGTATAATATATTACTGTTGACTAAAAGTAAAAATTTTTAAGTCAATCTTTAGAGGTTATTCATCTTGCTTGACTGAAATGTTATGCCTGTTAATCAGTAACTCCCCATTTCTCCCTCCCTCAGGCCCTGGAAATCACCATTCTACTCCTTGATTTGATGAATTTGACAATTATATATACTTCAGGTAAGTAGAACCATGCAGTATTTGTCTTCCTGTAACTAGTTTATTTTATTAGCATTATGTTCTCAAGGTTCATCCATGTTGCCCTATATGACAGAACAATCCTCTTTTTTGAGGCTGAATAGTACTCCATTGTTTATATACCACATGTTCTTTATCCATCCATCCATCAATGGACATTCAGGTTGTTTCCACTTCATGGCTGCTGTGGAACAGTGCTGTGATGAACATAGGAGTACCAACTGCTGTCTGAGATCCTGATTTTAATACTTTTGGATAAATACCCAGGAGGAGGACTGCTAGATCATATGCTAATTCTTGTCCTAAGTTTTCGTAGAATCCTCATATTGTTTTTCATAGCTGTTCTACCATATTGTAATCCCACCAACAATGTTCAAGAGTTCCAATTTCTCCACGTTCTCACCAATACTGATTGTCTTTTGACATATATAGAATTAGCACTAAACCATACTGTAATAAAAGTTCATTTTTCCCCTTCCAGTATCACTTATGTCAGGATCTATTTACATGTTCTCTGTTCTCCAGCACTGGTCTATTTATCTATCCTTGCAAGAATAACATCCTTTCTTGTTTACCACAGTTTTATATGTCATTTTATATTATAGAAATTCTTGTTTTTTTTTATTCAAGTGTATCTTCACTTTCCTAGGACATTTACAGCTTACTATAAATTTTAGAATTGGCTAGCTGAATTGCAAAGCAAAATATAGAATGGAACACCTGCTGGGATTCTTATTTTGATTGTTTACAATCAGTTTTCAGGGAATTTTTATCTTTTTAATACTGAGCAATTCAATTCATGAACAAGGGAGGTTTGTCTATTTTATTCTTTAATCTCTCTCTAAAATTTTATTATTTGCTTGGTAATGGTTATGTATCTCTTCTGTTAGATTCTCTACTGGATACCTGACAATTCTGATGTTAGTGTAAATGGCATCTTTCTTTAAAATTTCACTTTCTAAATATTCAGGACTAACGTATCACATACATTTAATTATTATTAAGATATAGTTCCCATATCATTTAACTTATCCTTTTAGACTATATCATCAAAAAGTCAACAATAATGCTTGTGAGGGTGTGGATAAAAGAGAGCCCTCCTACACTGTGCAATGTAAATTGGTACACCCACTACGGAGAACAGTATGGATGTTCCTCAAAAGTGAAAAATAGAAATGCCATATTATCCAGCAATCCCATTCCTGGGCATATATTCAGAGAAAACCATAATTAGAAAAGATACATGCAAGCCAATGTTCACTGAAGCATTATTTACAATAGCCACAATGGAAGAAACCTAAAAACCCACTGACAGAGGAATGGATAAAAATACATGGGTATGTGTATGTATGCCTGTATGCACGTACATATGTATGTAATGTGTGTGTGTGTGTGTGTGTGTGTATATATATATATATGCTCAGTTGTTAGTCTTGTCTGACTCTTCGCAACCCTATGGACTTTAGCCCACCAGGCTTCTTTGTCCATGGGATTCTCCTGGCAAGAATACTGGAGTGGGTTGCCATGCCTTCCTCCAGGGGATTTTCCCAACCCTGGGACTGAACCTGCATCTCCTGCATTGCAAGCAAATTATTTACCACTGAGCCACTGGGGAAGCCTATATATGTGTAAGATATATATATATATATATATATATACACACACACACACACACACACACACACACACACACACATACTGGAGTGTTTATATATATATATATATAAACCCACTACTGGAGTGGGTGTCCATTTCCTTACTGGAAATGGACACCCACTCCAGTAGTCTTGCCTGGGAAATCCCATGGAGGAGGAGCCTGGTGGACAGAGGAGCTTGGTGGGCTACAGTCCATGAGGTCGTGAGAGTTGGACACGACCTAGTGACTAAACCTCCACATTTTTATATATATATATATGTACACACACACACATAGACACACATGATGGAATATTACTCAAAAAAGAATGAAATAACAACACTGGTAGCAACATGGATGGACCTAGATATTATCGTACTAAGTGAAGTAAGTCACAGAAAGACAAGTATCATATGGTATTACTCATATGTGAAATCTTAATTGTTTAAAAAGTAATACAAATGAACTTATTTACAAAACAAACATATTCACAGATTTTGAAAACAAACATGGTACACTACTATATATAAAACAGATAACCAACAAGGACCTACTGTATAACACAGGGAACTTTGCTCAGCATTCTGTAATAAACTATAGAGGAAACAAATCTGAAAAAAGATTGGGTATATGTACAACTGAATCAGTTTTCTGTACACCTGAAACTAACGCAGCATTATAAATCAACTATATCCCAATAAAATTTAAAACAGTGTGCCATTCAATTTTATAGTATTTTGTGTAGGATGTTTTGAAAAATCCTTATACTCTTTTTGTTTACCTTTTCATTTAGGTGTGTTGACCAGTGCTTGCTCTTTCTTCATGAAGATTCAAGCAATGGTCTAGGTCTCTTTCATTCTGGAGGATTTCCTATATTTTGTACGGCTGACCTATCAGCCATGAAATCTGGGTGTTTATTTGGGAATGTATTAATTTCTCCATCTTTTTTGAAGGATGGTTTTGTTGGATATTTAATTCTTCATTGACATTCTTTCTTCTATCACCATTTTGAGTATATTATACCACTACCTTCTGACATCCATGATTTCTGATGATTCAGTTTAGTTCAGTCACTCAGTCGTGTCTGACTCTTTGCGACCCCATGAATTGCAGCATGCCAGACCTCCCTGTCCATCACCAACTCCCGAAGTTCACCCAAACTCATGTCCATAGAGTCCGTGATGCCATCCAGCCATCTCATCCTCTGGCGTCCCCTTCTCCTCCTGCCCCCAATCCCTCCCAGCATTAGAGTCTTTTCCAAAGAGTCAACTCTTCGTATGAGGTGGCCAAAGTATTGGAGTTTCAGCTTTAGCATCAGTCCTTCCAAAGAACAACCAGGACTGATCTCCTTTAGAATGGACTGGTTGGATCTCCTTGCAGTCCAAGGGACTCTCAAGAGTCTTCTCCAACACCACAGTCAAAAAGCATCAATTCTTCGGTGCTCAGCATTCTTTATAGTCCAACTTTCACATCCATACATGACCACTGGAAAAACCATAGCCTTGACTAGATGACCTTTGTTGGCAAAGTAATGTCTGATTTTGAATATGCTATCTAGGTTGGTCATAACTTTCCTTCCAAGGAGTAAGCGTCTTTTAATTTCATGGCTGCTATCACCATCTGCAGTGATTTTGGAGCCCAGAAAAATAAAGTCTGAATGTTTCCACCATTTGCCCATTTATTTCCCATGAAGTGATGGGACCAGATGCCATGATCTTAGTTTTGTGAATGTTGAGCTTTAAGCCAAATTTTTCACTCTCCTCTTTCACTTTCATCAAGAGGCTTTTTAGTTCCTCTTCACTTTCTGCCATAATGGTGGTGTCATCTGCATATCTGAGGTTATTGATATTTCTCCCAGCAATCTTGATTCCAGCTTGTGCTTCTTCCAGCCCAGCATTCCTCATGATGTACTCTGCATATAAGTTAAATAAGCAGGGTGACAATATACAGCCTTGACATATATACTCCTTTTCCTATTTGAAACCAGTCTGTTGTTCCATGTCCAGTTCTAACTGTTGCTTCCTGACCTGCATATAGGTTTCTCAAGAGGCAGGTCAGGTGCTCTGGTATTCCCATCTCTTTCAGAATTTTCCACAGTTTATTGTGATCCACACAAAGGCTTTGGCATAGTCAATAAAGCAGAAATAGATGTTTTTCTGGAACTCTCTTGCTTTTTCGATGATCCAGTGGATGTTGGTAATTTGATCTCTGGTTCCTCTGCCTTTTCTAAAACCAGCTTGAACATCTGGAAGTTCATGGTTCACACACTGCTGAAGCCTGGCTTGGAGAATTTTGAGCATTACTTTACTAGCGTGTGAGATGAGTGCAATTGTACGGTAGTGTAAGCATTTTTTGGCATTGCCTTTCTTTAAGATTGGAATGAAAACTGACCTTTTCCAGTCCTGTGGCCACTGCTGAATTTCCCAAATTTGCTGGCACATTGAGTGCAGCACTGTCACAGCATCACCTCCCAGGATTTGAAATTGCTCAACTAGAATTCCATCGTCTCCACTAGCTTTGTTCATAGTAATGCTTTCTAAGGCCCACTTGACTTCACATTCTAGGATGTCTGCCTCTAGGTGAATGATCACACCATCATGATTGTCTTGGTCGTGAAGATCTTTTTTTGTACATTCTTCTGTGTATTCTTGCCACCTCTTCTTAATATCTTCTGCTTCTGTTAGTTCCATACCATTTCTTTCCTTTATCGAGCCCATCTTTGCATGATTAAACAGTTGATAATCATACTGAGGCCCCTTTGTATTTTTGTAAAGGATACCTTCTCTCTAGTTGCTTTCAAGATTTTTCCACAAATGAATCTCTTTGAGTTTATCTTACTTGGAGGTTTGTGAGCTTTGGGTGTATGTAGATTAATGTTTTCATCAAATTTGAAAAGATAATGTCAGCCATTCTCTCTTCAAGTAGGCTTTTTTGTCCTTTTGCTGTTTCTTCTTCTGGAATATCCATTATGTATATGTTAATACACTTGAGGGTGTGTCACAGGTTTCTAATGCTCAGTTCATTTTTCCATTCTTTCTTCTCTCTGTTGTTCAAACTGGATAATCTCGACTGATCTATCTTCAAGTTGGCTGATAATCTCTCCTGCCCACTTAAATAACTTGTTGAGCCTCTATAGTTAATATTTTAAAGATGTTTTTCAAGAGTAATTTTAGGTTCATAGGAAAATTGAGTGGAAAGAATAGTTACTTCTCTCATGCCCAGACTCATGCATAGATACACCCACTATCAACATCCCCCACCGGAGTGGTACACTTGTTACAAATGATCAACCTCCACTGGCACATCATTATCACCCTAAGTCCATGGTTTACCTTTATGTTCTCTCCTGCTTTTGTACATTCCACAGTTTTGGACTAATGTATAATGATGCTTAGCCACTATTATAGTATCATTAAAAAATATACATTTACTGCCCTGAAAATGCTCTGCTGTTTCCAATCATTTCCCACCCTACCCAAACCCTTGCTAACTACTGTGATTTTTTACTAGTCTCATACTGTTGTCCTTTTCAGAACATCAGAACATCATATAGTGGAAAGCATACAATATGTAGCCTGCCTTAGGTGAGATACGATGATTCTCAGGGCTGGAGTTGAGTCTTTCCAGTCTCCCATGTTGAAGTCTAGTACTGACTGGATTGAGTATTTCCCTTCCCTTAGGTCAGTTAGTCTCTGGTTAAACAGTACCCCCCCCCCCCCCACTCCGAGGGCAGGCCTTAGTAAAAATAACTATGTGTCTCTGGCATATGTCAAAATGGTTACATTTTCAACTCTGTGCCAAAAGCAGGAAGGAAATTTTTTGTGACATTTACTATGGGAACCTGATGGACCTCCTAAGATTGGGTTTAACTCTGAGTTTTCCAGACTGAGCCTCCAGCAATTCAACAACTGTAGTTCAGGTATTCCTTCCCTGCACTGGTTCCTGTGGTATTTTCTATTCATGAGTCTCTACTCTGGTAAACTGAGTCCCTGTATTTGCTTGTGTGTTTCTTCAATCTTAAAAGTTGTGGTTTTTCCTGTATTCTCATCTCTTTTAAGGATCCTAGGAAAGTTGTTGATTTTTTAGCCTTTTCAGATTTTTTTTTAAACTGGATGTTAAAACTGCATAGTGAACTCCAACTTCCTTACATGTTAAACCCTATATTTAATATCTTTATATCACTAATTGTCTACTCCAGAATTTTGATTTCATTCTTTTTCATGTGATTTCTCTCTCATTTGTCATAGTTTCTTTTGGTAAGACACTTTTCTCATACTTTAATTCTTTAGACATGGTTTTCTTCAGCTCTTTGAACATAGTAGAAATAGCTGGTTTTAACTTTTTTGTAGTAAGTCCAACAATTCAGCTTCTTCAGAGACAGTCGCAATTGGCTTTCTTTTTCCTTCCTAGAGCAGAGACCATACATTCTTTGTTTTTAGCATACCTAGTATTTTTTTAACCAGATGTTTAAAATAATATAATGTGCAAACTCTGGAAATCAGATTTTACACCCTCTGCAAACTATTTTTAGTTCTGTTATTTTGTTTGCCTGTTTAGAGACTGTTCTGAACTAATTCTGGAAAGCTGATATTCTTTGTTACATGTGGCTACTGAAGTCCCTGCTCAGTTAGCTTCTCATGTGCTAAGTCTCTTCAGTTGTATCTGACTCTGTGTGACCCTATGGACTGTAGCCCACCAGGCTCCTGGGTCCATGGGATTCTCCAGGCAAGAATACTGGAATGGATTGTCATGCCCTCCTCCAGGGGATCTTCCAGACGCAGGGATGGAGCCTGTGTCTCTTATGTCTTCTGCATTGGCAGGCAACTTCTTTACCACTAGCATCAACTGGGAAGCACTGACCAGCTAATGACTGAACAAAGATTTCCTTAAATGCCTGGAACCAATAAATCTTCCAATCTTTCATGTGGAGCTCTGTGCATGTTGGTGACACTTCAACAATTCAGCAAGGCAGTGTACAACTGTGTCTTATCTTTACTTCTTGCATTGACAGAATCTCAAATTAAGCCAGCTATTGAAGACCAGGATTTTCCCTGGTGGCTCAATGGGTAAAGAGTCTGCCTGTAATGCAGGAGACCCAGGTTCAATCCCTGGGAAGGGAAGATCCCCTGGAGAAGGAAATGGCAGCCCACTTCAGTATTCTTGCCTGGAAAATCCCATGGACAGAGGAGCCTGATGGGCTACAGTCCTTGGGGTCACAAAGAGTCAGACACAACTTAGCAACTAAACCACCACCACTGGAGACTAGGCTATTGCCAGATCTTTCCTTTGCTTTATACAGTTTAGGGCATGCACAAAGCTCTACGCACTTGAATTGCCTTCTTGATTCCCAGTAAGATATTTGAACTTTTCCAAGCATTCATGAACATCATCTTTCCAGGGTTTTACTTTCAAACTTTTTGATTAGTCAATTGTTTTCCTCAACTTTCACCCTTTTCTACAGGCTACAATGTTAAGTAATTGCCTCTTACTGTTCTCAAGAATCAGTCCCAGAAAAAGCTGTTCACACTGCATGAGTTTTGAATATGATTAAATAAAGACAACATGATGAGTGAGATCTTCCATAGACCCACCAGACAGGAAAAATAATGACATTTCTCTGGAATGGAGCTTTGAAGGAGCTCCAACTTTATTCTGTCCCTGGACTGCTGGTTTTAAGAGTTACCTCAGAAAAAAATGGCAACCCACTCCAATATTCTTGCCTAGAAAATTTCATGGATTGAGGAGCCTGGTGGGCTACAATCCATGGGGTCGCAAAGAGTCGGACATGACCGAGAGACTTCGCTCACTGTTTTCAGAAAAAAAAACAGTGAAGGGACACTGTTCTCAACAAGAGTCAGTCATTTTGTTCTTGAACAAACACTTCCTTCCTGGCTTGCTGAAAGTTTTTCTTAATTTTCAGAGTTTGAAAAAAAATTGATTCTGATCATTTTCCCCATGTTCATTGTTTTTACAGTGGAGAGGATTTATGAAGTGCTTACTCTTTTAAGTTTTTTGCTCGAATCACTACTTTTACTATTTTTATTCTTTTTAAGTGTAGAAACCTTGCTAATCTTTCTTAACCCAAATTGTCTTTATGAAGATAATTTTATCTTCATAGGGATACAATGATAGAATCCACAAATAGAGACAATTCAGTTATTCTCCTTCCAATTCTTAAATTTTTTTCAGCCATATTACACTGATTAAGATTGCCAGTATTATGATGAATAGAGGTAGTGATAATAATCATCTTTTTATTCCTAGTCTCAGTAAGAAAGCTTGCGGTTGTGCCATACTCATTCAGGTGGTAATATGTACCTCCTCATCCCAGTTTACTAAAAACTTTTACCCTGAATAAATACTGAATTTTATTATTTTTCTGCGTCTATTGAGATGATACTGTTTTCCTTAAATTTGTTAATACTGTGAATTACAAAGTGTTTAAATGCATAGATCAAAAGCCATGGATGTATAGTTTTGAGATAGACACATATAGCAGAGGATACAGTCAGCAAGCAGTGACAAAAATACTTTAATGTTTTCTTTGAAAAAATATGTGTATACTCAACTCTTATAATCTGCTGTTAACACTGAAAAGGCTTAATGAAGTTCTCCACTGTCAATCTTGGCAAGTGCATGGAATCAAATAATTACCAGTGATTTCTGACGAGTTCTAAATTTGTCATATTTATTTAAACCTTTGGTGACTGAAAACCGTATCAGTAATGTGAAAATATTCAAATAAGCTCCATCTAAATGTATATTTCAGGTTTAAAGACAATATGTATTGTTGATAGATTACCTGGCTTTGAATCCCAAATCTGCCACTTAGTAGCTGTGATTCTGGGCATGGCTCTTCTTTGTCCTGTACTTCAGTTTCCTCTGGTGTTAAGGTAACATTGACATCATCTTCAAAGAACTCTTACAAATATTTTATATGTCATGTGTGTCAACTCCTTAGAAGAGATCCTGGTCATAGGAAATGCTACAAAAGTGTTAGTAATTATGTACTTTCTACCCATGTTAATTAAGAGTTCTGCCTAATATATAGATAGAACCTATCAGTGATACTACCACCCATTTTTATAACCAACAAAAATCTTCAGTCTTACTAACATTTAACCCATTGCTATTTCAATTGCTAGTATAGTATAATGTCTAAGATAAGAAATCAGAATTATAATTAGGGCTTAGTTTTTAAAATCTCATTTCTGCTCCCAACTTTTATAAGATCTAATAACCAATGAGAACTTTAGTTGATCAAAGGGACACATTATAGGATTTTAAATGTGGTTAAAACCTTAAGGATTCATATTTTAGTATTGCTTTAGTATTTGACTTTCACTCTAACTACAGGACAGCTTTAAGAGTAAGAAGCTTTGCTGTTTTGACTTTAAAATGGTAATTTTCTGTGTCTTATAAGGAATGCTCAGGTAATGAATCAAGGTCTGCTTAAACCACTACTATAAGTTATTTCAAAATTAAATAACATCCCTTAATAATCATAAAGAAATTTAAGGTCAGTCATACAGTAAAGCAGAAAACAGGTGAATGGTTCACTGCATTAATGATGCAGAAGTCATTCATGGTCATTTAAATCATGCCAAGAAGTCAAAGAGCATTCGAAGCAACAATAAAGAGGTTGAAGGCTTTTTAGAGGTGAGAGAACTTCTTTAGGGGAAAGTTCCCTCTGACTTTGAGGCACTACTATGAGTAACAGCAGTTTGTGAGATAATATACCTGACCTACCAAGAATTCATTTGACCTTCACATGGAAAAATAAAATAATAAAACTGGTTAAAATGATAAAGGACACCATGGTAACACTTGAAACAGAGTGGGTAAATATATAATATTCATTAATTTGTTCATTCGTCCATCTGTTCCTTCATTCAGGAAATACTGTTAAATGCCTGCTATCCAGTTGTGTCAAATATGTAAGAGCAAAGGACTGATGTGGTACCTTTCCTCACAGAAAGCAAGTAGGCAATAAACAAGCAACAGACAGACAAAATGATTTTAATGCATTTAGTGATTTCAGTAAATGCTAAGAATAAAATAATCATGTGTTTGTTAGCCATCTGTACATACAGATGGCTAACAAACACATGAAAAGATGCTCAACATCACTCATTATCAGAGAAATGCAAATCAAAACCACTATGAGGTACCATTTCACACCAGTCAGAATGGCTGCGATCCAAAAGTCTACAAATAATAAGTGCTGGAGAGGGTGTGGAGAAAAGGGAACCCTCTTACACTGTTGGTGGGAATGCAAACTAGTACAACCACTATGGAGAACAGTGTGGAGATTCCTTAAAAAACTGGAAATAGAACTGCCTTATGATCCAGCAATCGCACTGCTGGGCATACACACTGAGGAAACCAGAAGGGAAAGAGACACATGTACCCCAATGTTCATCGCAGCACTGTTTATAATAGCCAGGACATGGAAGCAACCTAGATGTCCATCAGCAGATGAATGGATAAGAAAGCTGTGGTACATATACACAATGGAGTATTACTCAGCCATTAAAAAGAATACATTTGAATCAGTTCTAATGAGGTGGATGAAACTGGAGCCTATTATACAGAGTGAAGTAAGCCAGAAGGAAAAACAGAAATACAGTATACTAACGCATATATATGGAATTTAGAAAGATGGTAACAATAACCTGGTGTACGAGACAGCAAAAGAGACACTGATGTATAGAACAGTCTTATGGACTCTGTGGGAGAGGGAGAGGGTGGGAAGATTTGGGAGAGTGACATTGAAACATGTAGAATATCATGTAAGAAACGAGTTGCCAGTCCAGGTTCGATGCGCAATACTGGATGCTTGGGGCTGGTGCACTGGGACGACCCAGAGGGATGGTGTGGGGAGGGAGGAGGGAGGAGGGTTCAGGATGGGGAACACATGTATGCCTGTGGCAGATTCATTTTGATATTTGGCAAAACTAATACAATTATGTAAAGTTTAAAAATAAAATAAAATTAAAAAAAAAAAAGAATGAAAGGCACTAGGCTTGACCCATAGACGGGTGATTCATGGGGAAATGACAGCAAGGGTTGTTAAACTTGGAAATTGCATATTAAACCACCGTGTGTTAATACATTTATAACTGTACATATTCTCACCCATCTGGAGTGGAAATATGTAAATGGAGAAACATAAAAGTTGAGAACATTAACCTGATTGTGCTCTTGGAAAGTGCAGCAGCAGGACAATATACTGAAAGTAATTTAGAGTTTAAATAATTGAGTTTAAACTCAAACCTGAGTTCAAATCCAGACATCCATTAGCTATCTATCTTTGGGCAAATTTCTTATCCTCTCTGAGCTTCAGTTTCTTCATCTTTAAAATGCAAATGTTAATAGATAACACTTTTCAGGGTTGCTGTAAAAATGGAAAGCAATAATTCCTGAATAATATCTGGCACAGTGCAATAAATGCTCAAGAAATGGCAAAGGTAAGCTGAGCGCCGAAGAATTGTTGCTTTTGAACTGTGGTGTTGGAGAAGACTCTTGAGAGTCCCTTGGACTGCAAGGAGATCCAACCAGTCCATTCTGAAGGAGATCAGCCCTGGGATTTCTTTGGAAGGAATGATGCTAAAGCTGAAACTCCAGGACTTTGGCCACCTCATGTGAAGAGTTGACTCATTGGAAAAGACTCTGATGCTGGGAGGGATTGGGGGCAGGGGGAGAAGGGGACAACAGAGGATGAGATGGCTGGATGGCATCACCGACTCTATAGACGTGAGTTTGAGTGAACTCCGGGAGTTGGTGATGGACAGGGAGGCCTGGCGTGCTGCGATTCATGGGGTCGCAAAGAGTCGGACACGACTGAGCGACTGAACTGAACTGAACTGAATAACTATTACAGTATTTGGCTTCAACTAAGACAGCAGGAAAGTTCCTTCCTAAGAAAGGCTGATTTAAATGTCATTAGAGAATGGGAGAAAATAACAACAAATGAAACAACTGACAAAGGCTTAATTTCCAAAATATACAAGCAGCTCATACAACTCAATACCAGACAATCCAATCAACAAGTGGGAAAAAGACCTAAACAGACATTCCTCCAAAGAAGACATACAGATGGCTAACAAACACATGAAAACGTGCTCAACATTACTCATTATTAGAGAAATGCAAATCAAAACTACAATGAGATATCACCTCACACCAGTCAGAATGGCCATCATCAAAAGGTATACAAACAAAAAATGCTGGAGAGGGTGTGGAGAAAAGGGAACCCTCTTGCACTGTTGGTCGGAATGTAAATTGATATAGTCACTATGGAAGACAGTTTGGAGATTCCTTAAAAAACTAGGAATAAAACCACCATATGACCCAGCAATCCCACTCCAAGGCATATATCCTGAGAAAACCAAAATTGAAAAAGACACATGTACCCCCAATATTCATTGCAGCGCTATTTACAATAGCTAGAACATGGAAGCAACCCAGATGTCCATTGACAGATGAATGGATAAAGAAGTTGCAGTACATATACACAATGGAATATTAGCCATATTTGAGTCAGTTCTAATGAGGTGGATGAGCCTAGAGCCTATTATACAGAGTGAAGTGAGTCAGAAAGAGAAAAACAAATATCATATACTAATGCATATATACAGAATCTAGGAAGATGATACCAAAGAATTTATTTCCAGGGCAGCAATGGAGAAACAGACATAGAGAACTGACTTATGGACATGGGGAGAGGGGAGGAGAGGGTGAGATGCATGGAGAGAGTAACATGGAAACGTACATTACCATATGTAAAATAAGGTAGCCAATGGGAATTTGCTGTATGTCTCAGGGAACTCAAACAGGGGTTCTGTATCAACCTAGAGGGATGGGGAGGGAAATGGGAGGGAGGTTTAAAAAGGAGGAGACATCTATATACCTATAATTCCTGTTAAGGTTTGACAGAAAACAACAAAATTCTGTAAAGCAATTACTCTTCAATTAAAAAATAAATAAAATTTAAAAAAAAAAAGAATAAAATAATCAGTCATATGATAAAAAAAATTAAAATGAGAGACAGGGATGTTTTAAATGCCTTCACTGAGGAGGGGACAAGGCAAGCACTTGAACTGAAACTTGAAATCTAAGAAGTCAGTTGTAAGAAAAGCTGGTGTATATTTGCCTGCACTCACATCCTACATGCCCAGAGCTTGCACTATCAGCAAATCATGACAGTTTCTGGAAACTGAGTATTTTTCACAACTTTCTGTTCCCAAATCCACAGCACATTCCTGCTGGCAGACAAGATGAAAATTACTTGCATTCTGGGTCTTGATCTCTTATAGTAGTAATTTCTTTTCACTACAGTTCCTAATTTTATCCGGTCCCCATTTTCTTACCCAGAAAAGAACCATTTTTTTTCTCCTCTCCAGAACCTTTTTCCCTCCTGATGTTTTTTGATCAAAGCCCTATCTTTGCATTTAGGGACTTCCATAGTTTATCTGTGCACAGGCAAGAAGTCCTTTCCTCCAAGACAGATTCCTGGAACAGACTTAATTTTCACACAATGATGCTAATTTACCCACCGGCCTATCTGGTTTCCTATCCACCGTATCCTAGAGGGGAAGAACTTAACACAGACTCAAATTGGTTGCTCAGCCCTGTTGATAGTATTGTGCATTTATCCCCCTATCTCAGTGACCTATTTACAAAATTTAAAAATCACACTCTCCCATGCTAGGGACAGGATACTTCATTCTTCTGGCTGTACTGCTGCCCCTGAGGACTCTGAAGCAAACCTCAATTCAATTTCGGTGAACCCAGTTGCAAGCCACAGATTCATGTATAAACACCCTTTAGTCAAAAAAGCTGTAATACAATTTTAGACTTCCTAAGTGGACTAAACCTCACTCTTCTACACAATTGGACTTATTATATGGCATTTAGGTGTTGAATCCTATTGGTACAACATTTAGAAGAAAAGTTCTCTGTGCCCTTTATGACTAGAAAGTCCTAATATCTTTAATAATTAAGTCATATCTGACTGCGACGCCCTTTGCTTTGCTCGTGACAAACTGAAAATATGGTACTTGTATCTATGAATTATATTTTCTCTTTCTGCTTTGATTTGCTGGATAATTTACATTATTTACTTTACTACTTTTTTTCTTAATTGAATATTTGTTATGTACCAGAGCTTTGTGTTTACAAGTCAAACCCATGCCTTGCAAGGAAGGATTTGGAACCTAAAAAATCCTGGAAGGGAGTGACACGTCCAATGAAGCAGAGTGGCTCTCAAGTCCTAACATTTAATCTTCTAAATCTCACAACTATTTGAGTTTGCTCAGCCTTCTCCTGATGTCACCCTTGCCACCTCTACAAAATACTTTCATGTTTGTTCCTCCTTAGTAAAGTGAAAGTTGCTCAGTCATGTCTGACTCTTTGCGACCCCATGGACTATACTGTCCGTGGAATTCTCCAGGCCAGAATACTGGGGTGGACAGCCTTTCCCTTCTAAATAAAACAAACATTCAACTCCAAATTCTGACTTATTAAGTATATGTGTGATTATGGAACTAAAATTTGATTTAGCAACTCAATGAATTTGGCCAGTTAGCAGCTTTACTAAAAGCCAATTTATTTAATAATCAGTTCAGTTCAGTCGCACAGTTGTGTCTGACTCTTTGCGACCCCATGAATCAAAGCATACCAGGCCTCCCTGTCCATCACCAAATCCCAGAGTTCACTCAGACTCATGTCCATCGAGTCGGTGATGCCATCTGCCATCTCATCCTCTGTCGTCCCCTTCTCCTCCTGTCCCCAATCCCTCCCAGCATCAGAGTCTTTTCCAATGAGTCAACTCTTCGCATGAGGTGGCCAAAGTACTGGAGCTTCAGCTGTAGCATCATTCCTTCCAAAGACCACTCAGGACTGATCTCCTTTAGAATGGACTGGTTGGATCTCCTTGCAGTCCAAGGGACTCTCAAGAGTCTTCTCCAACACCACAGTTCAAAAGCATCAATTCTTCAGTGCTCAGCTTTCTTCACAGTCCAACTCTCACATCCATACATGACTACTGGAAAAACCAGAGCCTTGACTAGACGGACCTTTGTTGGCAAAGTAACATCTCTGCTTTTCAATATGCTATCTAGGTTGGTCATAACTTTCCTTACAAAGATTAAGCATCTTTTAATTTCATAGCTGCAGTCACCATCTGCAGTGATTTTGGAGCCCCCCCCCCCCAAAAAAGAGTCTGACACTGTTTCCACTGTTTCCCCATCTATTTCCCATGAAGTGATGGGACCAGATGCCATGATCTTCATTTTCTGAATGTTGAGCTTTAAGCCAACTTTTTCACTCTCCTCTTTCACTTTCATCAAGAAGCTTTTTAGTTCCTCTTCACTTTCTGCCATAAGCATGGTATCATATGCATATCTCAGGTTATTGATATTTCTCCTGGCAATCTTGATTCCAGCTTGTGCTTCTTCTAGCCCAGCATTGCTTATGATGTACTCTGCATATAAGTTAAATAAGCAAGGTGACGATATACAGGCTTGACATACTTTTTTAATAATATGTACCCCCAAATATTTTCAGTTCAACATAACAGCACTAAATTATTAATATCAGAAACTTAAATAATAAGTAATAGTATATATAACAACTTCTGCTGCATTTGCTCAAAGATTACTCTCTTGTCAGATGAGGTATCTGATTTTTTCTTTCTGCAGAATGATGTCAGTAAGGTTTTATGTTTTGTTCTGGGCACTTTCATATAGATGAGTTCATTTTTATAGGTATTATCTTGAAGTTCTCTGTCACTGGCTTCTTTTTCTCTCATGTTGCCCTTCTCCACAAAGACTTCACGCTGCACTCAACTGACATAATATTTCATTATAAAAGGACTAGTGACAGGAAGATCAGTGACATGAGAACAGAATTTGAATAGTCTAATCATCTACTTGGTAAAATAAAAGAAAAAGAACCTCTATGCTAGTCATTGTACATAATAAACCTTGTCCATCCACAGATACATTTTAAGTAATGAAAACTATATTTCTGTCTCACAATAAGATATCATACTTTTATTGTTTAAAGCAAAATTTTCTCCTTAAATATTAATATAGCTTGCTATAATAGAAAGAATAGCTATGTTACAGTCTCTAACCTGGCTGTGACATATTCTTCTACGAAATAATTGAAAAAGCCATTAACTCCCTGGGTATCTTTATCCATCATGGCCCTGACAGTATTCAGATGTCACACCACACAATGGGATTAATGAAGTGAGGTGGGAAGGGAGATATTAACCAGTAAGAATTGTGAAGCACGCAGGGACTAGTAGTACTAGAAAGCCCTTATTCCCTGTAGGCCTGAAGGGATAATGGAAAAGAATGTTAATACTAGAGCCCAGTGAGAGCTGAGCTCTGGAAGAGAGAGAGCCCAACAGCAGTTGTGGTTGCAGAGAGAAAATTCAACCAGTTAGCTGGTAGGTTAGCAGGGAGTGAGCCACGGCAATAAATACCTCTCTCTCCTCCAATACTCTGCTCTCTTGCCAGTAATTTCCATTTAGGTCACATATCCAGAAGCCAGAGTTAAAGATGCTAGTTGATAGAACACTTAAAGATTAGTCTCCCTCTTATTAAGGAAGCAGGGTAGAGAAAGGTAGAGAGTAAAATTGGATGGGCAAGCATAAAAAGAAAAAAACCTGCTTAATAATTCTATTATCTGAGGAATTGCAGAAATAATAATTAATTCCCTGTGTTGCTTGGCTTACAGGGAAGAATTAAGATGAAAATTATATGCTTAGGATGATAATTTATAAACGCCAAAGCATTTTTACAGTAAATGAATTGCCAAAAAGATTTGCCTCTTTAGATTCAGAAAAGACAAGCCAAGTGAAATTAGTGTAAGTCTAACTTATTTTTTATAATGAAGAGTTTAAGAAATAATAAGACATCTTGGAAATCATGGTACTAAGACATCCCTCATTGTTAGATATTTCAATTGTTTCTAATATTCACTTATGTTAATGAAGCAATAACAAACACCCTGGTATCTAAATTTGTTTCTCCGATTTAAATTCCTAGGCATCTGATGCATATTATTCAATGTTTTCCATAAAGGGTGCACCTATTAACACTGTTTTGTAACAGAAAATTGATCTCTGATTGCTTTGTTAGCCATTGATTTTCTTACTGATTATGCAGAGTTGGACACAGCTAGCTTAGTGACTAAACAGCATCAGTAGCATACATACTACAAATATACACACTATGTCCATTATTTTTTTAAGACTTTGTTTCTCAAAAGTGTGTCATTCTCTGATGCTTTATACCATTTACTTGGATCATCTTCCTCAATGCTTATTATATGCTATGCCCCCAGTTTTATATAGTACATTTTTTCCTACAATCCATTTGAAATTTACTTCTGTAGTATAAAATGATCTAACAGAAAAGGCCTAATATTTTCCTAATTAGCTTTCTCAGTGTTACTATTGAATAACTTTTTACTTTCAGACTGATATATGATATTATGTTATTAAAACAAAGTTTGAACACATTTTTATTTATCTTGCAATTATCTACTACAACATATTGTGATTTTTCTGGATTGATCCTGTATTTCCTGAGTCACTAAATATTCAGGTAAGTCTGTGACCTTTGCATATAACAAAGTGATTAATTTATGATTCTTTCCTAATTAAAATTTAGACACTGACTCAATGTTTTCTAGTGCTGTTACAGAGACGTCTAAACCTACTTGATTTTTATTCTTAACCACATATCTTTTGTTGATTTACTAATTCATTTTAGTTAGATGTTTGTAGTAACTGAAATTTTTTAAATACCAAAATAATTCTTCAAAAAACTAAGAAACTTTTTTTTTTTTTTTATAGCTCAGGTTAATTTTCCTCCCTTCAGTTGGTTGTGGTTTTGTCTTTGGCAAGTACAACTGTACGAATACTATTTTTTCCCACATTACTTTCAGGTTTATATTTCTTTTTTTGTCTTCATGTAAAAGGATTAGTTCCTCAATTCCATTCTCCACAGATTCAATTTTCTCTAGTGTTATTTTTGTTAAAAGCATCCTGATGAAGTTCTTAATTCCACTATTGTTAGGTTACTCACAGTTTTTACTTAATTTTATTGAAGTTTCTTTTCCTCTCCACTTATATTTTACATTATTGTATTTTAAATCTAGGCCCTCAATGTAACATTTTGAAATTAATCCATGCTACTCAGGTTTAAATATTGTTTGAGAATACATAGAAGATACATCTTTTTTTATAAGTTTTATTTGTGAATATTTAAGACATTAGTTTTCTAAAGCTTTTGAGACATCCATATGCACCACACTGCTTTCTTTGTTTCCTCTATTCATCCTTTCCTACCGAACAATGGGATATGTTCAGACATACTCTTCAGCAATCTTTGGATTGCCCTTGGTATCACACCTTGTCCCTCAGGATATTGATATAACCCTGCCCTAAATTTAAAGCTGAAATGCAGGTGGCTGTACATGTCTCCTATCCCAGTTAGTGTCTCCCTCAGAGGTTTGAAATTGAAAGTGAAAGTGAAGTCACTCAGTCGTGTCTGACTCTGTGTGACCCCATGGACTGTAGCCCACCAGGCTCCTCCGTCCATGGGATTCTCCAGGCAAGAATACTGGCATGGGTTGCCATTTCCTTCTCCAGGGGATCTTCCCGACCCAGGGATTGAACCCAGGTCTCCTGCATAGCAGGCAGACACTGTAACCTCTGAGCCACCAGGGAATGACTTCATGGGCCTGTGGTGGTCATGTCCTGACACATCCTGTTCCTTTAAGACCAGCCTACGTGGTTTTCATACTGTGTACTGTGGATCTGTAGGAGTTCGAGATACTCTCGGCCACCCCAAGGAATCCTGCCTCCACTTTAAGCAGAGATGGCCTAAGTTTATAGTTTGACTTATGTGTAGGATTTTATGAAAAGATTCTGCTACTAAAACAGTGTCTCATAGAGTTGTGTTGTTTAGTCTCTAAGTTGTGTCCAACTCTTTTGTGAGCCTGTGGACTGTAGCCTGCCAAGCTCCTCTGTCCATGGGATTTTCCAGGCAAGAACGCTGGAGTAGGCAGCAATTTCCTCCTCCAGGAGATCTTCCCCAACCCAGGGATCAAACCCACGTTCCCTGCGTTGCAAGTGGATTCTTTACCACTGAGCCACCTGGGAAGCCCATCTCATAGAGCAGCACTGCTCAAAATCAACCTAATAAGCTTTTTAAAATGCAGATTCTGATATGCAAATCTGCTTGAGGTTACAATTCTGCATTTCTGACAAGCTCCAAGGTGACCATGACGTTACATTTCCATGGACCACACTTAAAGTAGCCGAGTGGTCTGAGAGTGTAAGAGTAGCCTCAGCTCTGCTTTGGCCATTTAACCAAATAAAACACTATTCATGTCTGTCTGCACTTTGAGATCTTCATGTCTCTGTTGCCAGTATTTTCTGTGAGAAACCATGTGTTCTTAGAATGCCATGTGTTGCAAGCCTTGCTCTTGGATTCCTATTGTGTTTCCTACTGTTATCTGTAGTTTGCTTGCTTTTTGTCTTTTTGTGGTGATTTGTCACAGTGGTAGCTGTCCATTATCTCTTAAGCAGAACAACTAAGTTTGGGTACTCCACACATGCACTTTATCCCTCCAAAATTGCAGCGTCCTTTGAAGCTAGAGCACAGACTGCCATGTGTTAGAACATCCTCATTTAGACGCAGTGAGGCAAGAGACTCCTTTAAAAAAAAAAAAAAAAACAACTTTTTATTTTGTACTGGAGTATAGCTGATTAACAAAGTCATGATAGTTTCAGGTAGACACCAAAGGGACTCAGCCATACGTATACATGTATCCATTCTCTCCCAAACGCCCTTCCTATCCAGGCTGCCACATAACATTGAACAGAGTTTCCTGTGCTATATAGTAGGTCCTTGTTGGCTATCCATTTCAAATATAGTAGTGTGTACATGTCCATCCCACACTCTTTAACGATCCCTTTCCCTTATCCTTCTCCCCTGGCAACTGTGAGTTTTTTTCTCTGTGAGTCTATTTCTGTTTTGTAAGTAAGTTCATTTGTATCATTTATTTTTCAGATTTCACATATAAGGTATGTCGTATGATATTTCTCCTTCTCTGACTTCTTTCAGCATAACAATGTCTAGGTCCATCTATGTTGCTGCAAATGGCATTATTTCATTCCTTTTAATGGCTGAGTAATATTCCATTGTACATGTGCATCACATCTTATTTAGCCATTCATCCATCGAAAGGCATTTAGGTTGCTTACATGTCTTGGCTATTGTAAACAGTGTTGTAATGAATATTGGGGTGCATATATCCTTTCAGATCATGTTTTTCTCTTGATATATGCCCAGGAGTGGGATCGTATTATCTGTTTTTAATTTAGTTCTGTTTTTAATTTGATGAACTCTGACTTATCCTTTTTTTTTCCTTGTGTCACTTGTGTTTTTGATGTCATATCTAAAATACTTTGCCTAATTTAATAACATAAGAATTTATGCCTAAGTTTTCTTAAGAGGGTGAGATAAGGGAGCAGGTGACAATTTCTGGTCAGGGTGGTGCTTTCAGAAACAGACATAGATATGTTTCTAAAACAGAGGCACCATCTGTACATAAGCAAGTGTGGAAAAAACTGGGTTCTACTCTGGATGCAGAAATTTCTCCAGTGAAGTAATCAGAAGCACAAAATCTTAATTTGGATACTGTTCTATACTTTGTAACTGCAAGCCTGATTCTCTGCCCTGTTCCTCTCACCTTCAAAAATTCCTGTCAGGAACTAAATACGAAATATGTAATAATGTCTTTTTGTTAATGCCTTTTCCATTTCAGTGAGCTAGCATGGTGTCTGTTGCTGACAACTAACTACCCTCACTAATACAGTCTTCCCAAAGAGAAATATTTCACATTAAACAAACTGCTTTGCTATATTCAATAGTAACAACCCCTTACAATATAAAAATACATTTTTGTGTTAGAAGGCGTACTAATTTCATGAGAGAAGAAAGGACACTGTGAATAGATGAGTCTGGCTCAATGCTTGGTTTTCATAAGTATATGAAAGATGATTAAAAGGAAAAACATGAAAAGCATCAGAAATCACTCATAATAAGAAAAGGCAAGTAAGAGATTCCAGTTATTTAACAACATTCCTAAAACAAGTTAATTTATAATCACTTTGTATATAAAATGTATACCATAGTAGTTTAAGGAGAAAACAAAGTCATAGGCATTTATTTTTGTACTCTAGAAAACAAAGTAGCTTTGATCAATGGAAAAACAAAAAATATACATATATTCCATAAATTTCTTTTTTTTCTCAATCTTTCTGTCTTATATCCTTGATGATATTTCTTTCCTCCCATAAAAGTAGGGAGGACATTTTCTATGCCTTCAGATTTTCTTGAAACTTTGCTATTTATAGCCAGAAATCAAATATATGGAGAGTGTAGCAGAAATATTTCTAAAGTAATGAACAATGATCTTCTGCAATGAAAAGAAAGGATAGAAGATGCTTATTATCTTCACACTTTACCCTGCTTAGGTTCGCTTTCAGTTTTCCTTAAATAATGTATAAGAAAATGAGGTAGAAAGAAATTTTAAAGATGCATCTGCTATTCATTTTCAAGGCAGTAACCTGTACAATCTTCTCCAAATCTCAGTTGCTCTTTTGAACACCTAAGATACTGTTTAGAGAAAAATTCCTATTAAAGTCACCTGTGCATATGAGAGGACTGTCCTGTTTAAAACACCTAATTCAACATTTCTCAAATCAGAAATAATTTACTGGAAAAATATTTAACCACCTTTGCATGACTGCTGTGACTAGTTTTCTCAAAATGAACTGTGATTTTTGGAACTGGGGAAAGAGTTCACTTTCTATGTTATGTTATTTTCCACATTACACAATTTAAAATCTAGGTAACTATTCCTGACTTATTTGACCATTTTGCCAAAACTCAAGCAACATTAAAAATATAAAATATCCTAAGCTATAGACATCATACTTCCTGTTCTGGTATTTGGCCACTCTTTTTCCAAAATATTTCATTTATGATACCTCCATAATGGTACTGTATGAGATATATGGCAAGACTACTTCCTCTGTGTATTCCATCAAAGGATGACTCCATTTATGGAAGGTTTATGCCGACAAGACTATGTTACATCACTCATTCATTGTAAGGTCTTTCTTTATATGCATTTTTTGAAGACACGCATGAAATTCCATCTTCAGGTTGAAGACAGAAATCTCTGTCTAGCCACATCCTCACTTTAATTTAAGAAATCAAGTGTATTTGGGGGGGAAAGAATGAGGAAATTGTCTCCACTAAGAGCACATTTCAGTCCTCAAATATCTAGAAATAGGATAGAAAATCAAACACCAGAAAATAGGAAAGGGAGAGCTAAGAGTGAAATATTATTTAGTTTTGTGGACATTCTAATGGGTGTTTTTTGTCTTAACTCCTTCAACTAAAAGCACTCACACTTAAAAGAATGTGCACATACTTCCTACTTCTTTGTTGTTCTATTTCTTCTAGGATGCTGAGTACCAAAAGGAGGCACGATAAATGCTCACACAATGTGCACGAAAAGTTTTATAGCTCCATGAAACTTCAAAATAAAGGGTTCTTGTTGAAAAAAGCAAATATAGTTCTAAAATGTACACATACTTGTTTTTCCAAATAAGAAATCTGTCAGAATTCTTATAGAATAATGAGCCTCTGAATATAAGGACACTTAATTTCTTATTGATGCTGCCTAAATAGGTAAAAACAAACCATAAAATGGTACATCCAGAAGTTATTTTTCTAAGAACATTTTATTTACTCAAGAAATTCTACTAGCAGTTTAATAAGCTTATTTAATTCACTTTTTAAAGACTGAATGACTAAAACTCATTTCTAATATTAAGTAAAATATGTCAAGCCAAATAGTCAAGTTTTGGGGTTTTATCAGACAGTTATTCTAAAAATGAACACATTTTTATATTATTCACATAACTTTAATTGTATGACTATAAATAAGTTCAAATGTAATTTTCTCCAGAAGTCTTAATTTCCAATTAGGCATGATTTCTCTCATTTTCCCTCCAATTTTACTTAATAACTTTAATGACACATATTTTTGTAATATCAATCTGGTTATTTCCCTAGTGAACAACTGTCTTCCTGAAAGTATGTCATGAATCTGATTCTTCGTTGCATTTTTCTGTCACCTGGCTCTGGTAGACTCTACCAAGAGCCATGATTCATTTCCTCTTTCTGTGCCTACACCTTTTGCTATGTAACTTTGCACTTACTTCCAGTCACAGGCAAGGTAACATATGCTCAAATATGAGAGACTTGCCTTGATCAACTGGGTATCATCAGATGTGGTATAATAGCAGGGGCTTCAAACAAATTCAGATATGCGGGTGGCTTTCTTTTGTATCTCTAACATTAACTTGAAAACATGACCAGGCTTCCTTGTTGGAAGAAGAGAGGTATGTGGCGCAAAGTTAGGTCAACTAAATCATCACAGCCACCCTAGTTAAAACAATAGCCAGCTGACCTTCAGATGCCCAGAGAAACCCTGTCAAAAACAACAGAGCTGCCCAACTGACCACAACTTAGAAGAGCTAAACCCTGTAGCACAAGTAGTTATAATACAAGAGAGAATATGATCTGTTACAGAGTTATAGAATATAATGAGAGGCAGGAAGAGAAATGACAATGTACATGCAAAGATAATGTGAGTACAGACGAAGAACACATGGAAATCACTTTAATGATGTCACTTGAAATACCATAATCAAGGTGAAAGGTGAAAGTGAAGTCACTCAGTCGTGTCTGACTCTTTGCGACCTCATGGATTGTAGCCTGCCAGGCTCCTCTGTCCATGGGATTTTCCAGGCAAGAATACTGGAGTGGGTTTCCATTTCCTTCTCCAGGGGATCTTCCAGACCCAGCAATTGAACCTGGGTCTCTGGCACTGCAAACAGACCCTTTACCATCTGAGCCACCATGGGGCTTCAACCATAATCAAGACTTGACTAAATTCTGTTTTCAGTTATTTGAACTAATATATCCTCTTTTTTTTATGAGCTAGCTAGTAAATGATGAGTATTACCAAACAAATGAGTATTTTTCATTAAAATGAACTGAGTTCCTATTCCCTATTCCTCACACAATAACCAGCTGACAGTATATTATGTGCCCAGCTACAGTGCCAAAGCTTCCATTTCGAACACTAGCATCCATGATTAGAAGAGGTAAATATAGAACAGGTAAACTTTAATGAAAACATAAGGATTTCAGAAAGGTAATTCAGAATTCGGCCTCAGAATCATAAAACATAATTGGCTAATTCAGGGCCCAGTAAGGCACGTATGAAATACTTCAACACAATGACTTTACAATCGAGCTGTACAGAGAAACACTATAAATCCATCAGGTGACAAAAAAATGCAAGGTTACATATTCTTGTATAAGAATTCATTCTTGTACAATAGAATATGAAAATTGTATGCTTTTATTCTAATGTGAGAGAAAAATAAAACATAACTTGACGTGGGCTATATAATAGAAACATAAATATAATACTGGGTCCCAGTACCCAGATTCTGATTTCTATTACCATTCTCCAACAGAAGGAACCAGGGCTTCTGGGAGAAATGGCTTATTCTAGGTACAATTGGGATAGGGAATGTCTAAAATAAGCATGGAAACAAAATGTAAATAAACTCCCTCCATCCCAGATATGAGCATGTCAAACAGAGAGGCCAACTAAAAAAAGTTTCCAATGACCAAATAAAATTAAGAATGTGCATTGGATTATAAACATAAATGTTTTTTAAAAGGCATCAATAACTCACAACTGAATAAATAAATGAGGGAGGGGAGACAAATATCCCATACAGAAGAATTCAAAACGACATATGTAGATAACTCATCTTCAAGGAGTTGGAGCATAGTTCTTCATTCCTAAGTATGGGCTACTCATAGCTACTTTCTTCCAAAGAGGACAATATGCAAAGTGTAAAAGGCTAAACTTACAGTGTAAAAACCTGACAAGCACTACTTCAGTAATGTGATCAGGGCAACTCAACAATAAGTCATGTTGACAGCATGTATCCTTGATATCATGTGATAAGAATGGCACATTATCTATGATATACATGCCCCCAAACCAAACCAATAACTCCAGTCTAATTTGGGAAGAACTTCTGACTAATTCCAATTTAGGAACATTCTAAAGTGTTGAAGTCAGGTATTCTACAAAATACCTGACCAGTGCTCCTGCAAACTGTCAAGATAATAAAAAGAATAAGGAAGCTGAGAAAATACCACCGCCAAGAGGAATCTAAGGAGACATGACAACTGAATATAATTTGATATTTTGTATGGAACATAAAAAGGTCAGGAAAAAATGAGTGTCAACAAAGTATGAACTTTATTTAATAAAAATGAAACAATATTGGTTCATTATTTGTGACAAATGTACCATACTTATGTAAGATGTTGACAGGGGCAAATGACTGTGAGGTTTATAGCAATCCTGCTCTATGTATGAAAGTTTTCTATAAATCTAAAATTATCCTTTCCCAAAAAGGACATGTAGATGACCAATGGGCACATGAAAAGATATTAAACACTGCTAATCATCAGGGGAATGTAGATCAAAAGCACAACGAGATATCACCACCTCACACCTGTCAGGATGGCTATCATCAAAAAGAACACAAATAACAAATGTTGGCGACGACGAAGAGCAAAAGGAACCCTTATGGACTGTTGGTGAGAATGTAAATTGGTGTAGCCACTATGGAAAACATGGAGGTTTCCCAAAATACTAAAAATACAAGTACCATATGACTCAGCAATCCCACTCCTGGGTATATTAAAAAATAAGAGACTAATTTGAAAAGATATATGCACACCTCAGTGTTCACAGCAGCATTATTTACAGTTGCTAAGATATGGAAGCAATTTAACTGTCCATCAACAGATGAATGGACTAAGAAGACATGGTATATGTACACAATGGGATACTACTCAGTCATAAATAGAATGAAAATTCATCATCTGCAACAACACAGATAGACTTGGAGGGTATTGCACTTTTTCAGACAGAAAGACAAATACTGTATGGATAACATATAAGTGGAATCTAAAAACTACAACTCATGGATTTAATTAAAAAAAAAAAAAGAAAGAAACAAGACTCACAGATACGAAAAACCAACTTGTGGTTACCAGTGGGGGAAGGGGTTGGGAGATGCACAATATAGGTGTAGGGTATTAAGAGGTACAAGCTATTCAGTATAAACTAAGCTAGAAGTAGGATTCCTGGATCATAACATAACATATGATCCAGGAATCCTACTTCTGAGCATATACCCAGAGCAAACTATAGTCCAAAAAAATACATGCACCCCAATGTTCATTGCAGCACTACTTACATTAGCCAGGATATGAAAGCAACCTGAATGTGTGAATGTCCGAATGTCCATCAATAGAGCAATGGATAAAGAAACTGTGGTACATATATACAATGGAATATTACTCAGCCACAAAAAGAATGAAATGATGCCATCTGCAGTAACATGGATGGACCTAGAGATGATCATACTAAGTGAAGTAAGTCAGACAGAGAAAAACAAACATCATATGATATCACTCGTGTGTGGAATCTAATTTTAAAATATGAAATAAATGAACTTATTTACAAAACAGAAAAAAATAAAATAAAACAACTTGAAGGATGTATTATATAATACAGTGACTATGGCCAGTATTTTACAGTAACTATAGAGTTAAACTTTAAAAACTTGAAATCACTATATTGCACAACTATAACTTATATAATATTGTACATCAAATATCCTTTAATAAAAAAGAAAAAGCCTTCCAACCCCCAATAAATAATAAAATCACTCTTAAATAAAATGTTTATATAAAAAAACTAAAGCCAGAATAGCTCAGAAGAGGGTGTGGCAATCTGCCCAGGGAGGGATCAGGACAAGGGAAAGCTTTCTTTCTTTCCCACACTGGAAAAGGTTTAAGAGGTAGCAAATTAGGCTGTGCTTTCAAAAGAGGAACTGGAGTTTTCTATAGAAAGGAATTTTAAGCAGAAGGAAGAGCAAGAATAGATGTTCAGAGACAGTAGAGGATATGAGGTTTTCAGACAAGGAGGAGGACATATTCAGGATCACCAGATCTACGGAGGTTCTAAGAAAACTTGAGAAAAATCTGTGGCTAGAATACAAAAAGCTGTGCATATCATGATAAGGAATTTGGATTTATCCTATAAATTCAACAAATATCAGAGAGACTGTTTTAAGGACAGCAACCATCATGGAGACGATCTGTAGTCTAGATTCCATTTAGGAAGCTTTCCACTGTTTTCTGAGTTAGAAATTCAGAGGATATCAATTACAGAGGTACCAATGGGCTAGACTTGGAGTCATTTAATGAATAGCATTAATGAAATTTGCTGGCAATCTGGATGTCAGAAGTGAGAGAAGAGAAAAATCACCTGGAGAAGACCCTAAATTCCCTCATTTAGTTTACCAGAAAGATAGTACTTCAGTTATCTGAAAGAAAAAAAAAAAGAGAAACATTAATAGTTCACAGTTGTAACAGCAGAAATAAAGAAGAGATCACAGTCTCAGTATGATAGTCACAAGGCTTGTTTGATAGGCATTTGAATTTTTCTCACTCCTATTTGTGTCCCTACATATTGAATAGCACTTAGTTTTATTCAATACATAAATCTCTTTCTATAACTAATTTCAATACATAGGTTTTAAAGTGGCTACATGTGAAGGGAAAAAAACAAAAACAAAAACTTCCTCTTGTCCAAGAAACTTTCATCTTCCATTGGGATCAAGAACTGAAGAGTCTATATAGTATGTCATATGTAAAGTCCCTTAATTACAAACATTGCTCCAACCCACTACACAATCTTCCTTACATAGATAGGCACTACAGTATCTTGGTTAAGTACAGGACTGCATTACCTGAGTTATCCTGTCACTATTTAACTACAGGTTTATAACTATATAACTTAGGGTTTGTTATGTCATCTCTTAGGGTCTCATTTTTTTCATCTGTTAAAATAGATCAACCTTCATGGGCTGCTGAGATGATTACAACATTTTCAGGAACATACTAATTGCTCAGTGACTATTAGTCATTCATTACTACCAGTATTGTTGTTTAGTTGCTAAGTCATGTCCAACTCTTTTGCAACCCCAGACTGTAACCCATCAGGCTCCTCTGCCCTTGGGATTATCCATGCATGAATACTTGAGTGGGTTGCCATTTCCTTCTCCAGGGAATCTTCCAGACCCTGGCATCGAACCCACGTCTTATGCATGGGCAGGTGGATTCTTAACCATTGAGCCACTAAGGAAACCTACTACTCCTTGAAATGCTCTTTATTTGGCAGGGCAGAGAGTTATAGCAGGAAAAGATAGTTAAAAAAGAAATCTTTGACACAACTTCATACTATAAACATCCATAAACAGAATTATTAACTTCTTTTCCAACAGCCATATTTGTTATTTATTAGATGGGTTATATTAGCCTCAATTTTTAGGTATGAAAATTGAAGCTCAGAGTACCTAAGATACTGTGGTAAGTTTACAAAGACAGGACGTTACAAAAGCAGGTGGAGACTCTATGCCTTCCTTACCCTGTTCTGTTCAATATCCTTATGGTTTAAAAAATTTGCCGGTTTTAATAGCAATTGAAATATAGTAGAGTCTATCACTGGTACTTGTTTAGGCAGCTATGCATAGGTTTGGGTTCCACATCTGCCACTTGCTATCCGGATGATTTTGGAGGAGTTACTTCTCTAATCTTCAATTACTTAATCTGGGAAACAAATGGAATAATATTTGCCATTTACAATATTTAGGCATTGATTAAAACAACACATATAAAGCACTTCCCAGGGGCTTCCCAGGAAGCTCAGACAGTAAAGAGTCTGGATCCAGTGTGGGAGACCCAGGCTCAATCCCTGGGTCCAGAGGATCCCTTGGAAAAGGTAATGGCAACCTCACTCCAGTATTTTTGCCTGGAAAATCCCATGGACAGAGGAGCCTGGTGGGCTACAGTCCCTGGGGTCACAAAGAGTCAAACACAACTGAGTGACTAACACACATACAAACACACACACACACACACACACACAGCACTTTGAAAGTTGTTGGCATATAGGAATAAGTCTTCATTATCTATTTATTATTATTTTTATCTGAGTCTTCTAGTGTAAATCCCGTCTCTTTGGAAAGACACTAACAGATTTGCTGAAAAGGAATTACTTAGTCCTAAAAGTAAAGTATTGTTACTCAACCCACCAATATTCTTTATAAGATTAATGTTATGCTCTCAAGTGGCCCACCGAAACTCCAATACACTGGCCACCTGATGTGAAGACCTGACTCGTTAGAAAAGACCCTGATGCTGGGAAAGATTAAGGTAGGAGGAGAAGAGAATGACAGAGGATGAGATGGTTGGATGGCATCACCGACTCGATGGGCATCAGTTTGAGCAAGCTCTGGGAGTTGGTGACGGACACGGAAGCCTGGAGGGCTGCAGTCCATGGGGTTGCAGAGAGTCGAACATGACTAAGCGACAACAACAAGTGGCCCACCAGGTATTCCAACTTTGCTATGATAAATCATAATTTAGTTAATATTATTCTAATTGCTATTATTATATACAAGAAATATGGATAGCTTGTAACCAGGAAAATAACTATGAACATTAACATCATAGGCTGTATAGTACATGACCTACAATTTTATATTTTGAGAAAACAGCAGAAAATCCACTATGGTTCATTAGCTCCTCAGTTTGTATCACTAGGCATTTTGCCACTATTTCTTCCTAAATTATCTTACTCTGATGAGATGCCAGCTTAGAGGTGGTCTCCCATGTATTATAGCTACACTTATTTCAGAGTAATATATACTACTACTTATTAAAAAAAAGACCCAAAGAGGTGAAGTTAATCTCATTTTAAGGGGGCACTGTTAATAAGAACACAAGTTTGAAAACAAACAAAATAGCAAAGTAGCACATATTACCTTCCACTCCTTTACTTATGAAAGCTATATGATGAGCATCTTTTATGTACCAGCTATTGTTACATCTTATTTCAAAGATGCTTAAGGCATGTTCCCAGTACAGAAAGGGCTAACCACTTAGGCAGGGAGACAGAGAAATAAAAAAAAAAAAAAAAGTATAGAGTGTGATAAGAGCAAAGATAAGAAAAATCTATCAAGTTTACATAGGGAAAGGGTTATCTAAGCCATGTTAATGAAACTGAATTTATTAAGTTGTTTCATTTGGTTTTGTGTGAAAAGCATGACAGGTCTCACACAACTTCAACAAAAATGCCAGGTGACACAACTAATTGTTCTTATTGTAAATAGAATGTGTGGCCATTTTTCTCAGACTGCATAATGATGCTGACAGCTATAAATACTTCACTGTTCAGTAAGTGCCAGGCACTGTTCTTAGCAAAACATGATCACATTGGATTCTTACAACATCTCATATTACAGATGAGTAAACAAAGAATTTCATGATCAAGTAACTTGGTCAAAGTCTCACAACTCCAAGACTGGGGAGTCAGGATTTCAAATCATGGAGCACAATTCCAGCACTAAAGAGGTTACTCTTTTGGTAGATGAAGAATCTTCCCCCATATTGGTATATATAAAGGTAAGAAATTAAGCAGATCCCAAGTGCTCACAATTAGTTACATAGGATACCAGTCTTCCCTGGCTCATGTTGCTTGTTCACAGATAGGAAGAAGGGATATGGTTCTTCCCATATCTCCTCCTGCACCTCCATAGGTCTAGTAGCAGACACAGGAATAACATTTATGCTGTGTTATGCCCCTCCAATATCTCATTAACCAGACCAGCATTAAATGGTAACCATAGGTCTTCCACAGATAAATATCCTACATAGGATATTTATTAGCATACGTAAAATAGAGCTCTGTTGTAAACCAAGCTTGGAAATTACTGAGACAAAACCACTTTAATAGGCCTCATTCCAATATATTTCTCAGAACTTTTAATATAAATTGCTAATTTCCAAGAGGGGATATGCTATAAACATACTGCAAACCTACTTAACTAAGCAATTTTTATTTCTTCATGGACATTTAATGGACCTAGTGTTCTACAGGATGCACTTTGGGAAACTATTCTAGAAAGTGAATTATTTAATGTTAGAATATAGTAATTATCACTGCAAGCATTCATATTTCTCTCTCGAGTAAATCAGGTGTCTTTCCAGAAGTCTTGTTGCTTAGCTACAAAGTAACCAGAAATGCTTAATGAATCATCTGAAAATCAAATTATCAATAAAGTACATTATCACTTTCTATTATTGGGAGAGTTGTTTGGCTTTTTTCATATTAGGAAGAAAGAGTCATATTTAAAACTTACAAGGTAACACAAGCTGCCTGATAACTTGATTAAGTAAGCATTAGAGCACATTTTGGGACTGCTTTATTGTAAATAACAGAATCGACAACCGTGTTACAGGATCTACACGAGCCATTCCTGTAAAGGCACCTCCCTAGAGGATCTCAAGTACATCGTTACCCAAATACTAAATAGTATTTTACATTTTCTGAAAGAGTAGAAAAGCTATCAGAAGCTTCTGTCTTACATGTAGGGTATGAATCATTTGCTTCCATTAATTTTTTAACTTGTCAGCAATGTTTCCCTTTGAAAAATACCTTATGGTTCCAAATTATGCATTCATATTATTTTTTCTGCTAGTTGAACATTTCTGTCCATACTGTATCCCACCATAATTTCTTAGCTTGATACCTGACAGAATATGTACCTAATTAACATTTTTTAAAAAATTGACAAATTACTGATGTGTACTTTCCCAGGAGAAAACATTTTCTAACTATTATTAATCAAATGGATTTTTATCTTCTATTTACACTACACTGTTCTCATTTCCATACCTCCCTCTCTACACTTAGTCACATCTTGACTAATTGCTCTCAGCTTCTGCCGATAGCTTCTTCACCATCACCGTTATATCCATCCAGATACCAGTAACCACAGCATTCTTCATAACAGCCAAGAACTTGAAATAATGTAAGCATCATCCATTGGTCAATGACTAAATATACTGAAGTATTTCCAGATAATGAGATAGTATTCAGCATAAAAAGAAAAAAGTACACGCTAAACAAAATAAAAATTGCAAACTTCATGAAAACAGGCACATGTCAGCCACAAAGACCACTTCCTTCATTATTCTATTTAAATGGCATATTCAAAAATGGCAGCTCCCTAGAGATATAAGGTAGATTAGTAGATTAGTAGCAGGACTTCCCTCGTGGCTCAGACAGTAAGGCGTCTGTCTACAATGCGGGAGACCCGGGTTCGAGCCCTGGGTTGGGAAGATCCCCTGGAGAAGGAAATGACAATCCACTCCAGTACTATTGCCTGGAAAAACCCATGGACAGAGGAGCCTGGTAGGCTACAGTCTATGGGGTGACAAAGAGTTGGACAAGACTGAGCGACTTCACTTTCACTTTCAGTAGATTCCTAGGGCTGGAGGGGAAGCCCGGAGGTAAAACTAGGGATGTGCTAAAGTGTTCTAAAACTGAACTGTAGTGATGGTTGTGCAACTTGTTAAGTTTATTAAAAATCATTGAATTGTATAAATGAATTAATTTTCTGGCATATAAGTTACACTTTGTAACGTATAGTTTGGGCCAAGGCAGAAAAGAAGGAGAGACGACCTCAAAGGAGGTAGGTTACCTTTATTCACGCAAGCAGGGGTGACAGTCACCCTAACGATCAGGCTGAGTGCAAGAGGGATCAGGGAGGCTTCATATTTAAAGGGAGGTTTGTGGAAGCGATGAGGGAAATGTTAGTAAGGCAGGATGTTTTGGGACATCTTTAGTTGAGATGGCGTGTGTAGTTGAACTGGGGGTGGGAGGTTTTGGGCTGCTGCTGCTGCTGCTGCTAAGTCGCTTCAGTCGTGGCCGACTCTGTACGACCCCATAGACAGCAGCCCACCAGGCTCCCCCATCCCTGGGATTCTCCAGGCAAGAACACTGGAGTGGGTTGCCATTTCCTTCTCCAATGCATGAGAGTGAAAAGTGAAAGTGAAGTCGCTCAGTCGTGTCTGACTATTAGTGACCCCATGGACTGCAGCCTACCAGGCTCCTCCATCCATGGGAGTTTCCAGGCAAGAGTACTGGAGTGGGTTGTCATTGCCTTCTCCAAGGTTTTGGGCAGGGGTTGATAAGTCCCAGGTAGATGCAACCAGCCCAGAGCATCAGGGCAGGATTTAAAGTTTGGTTTTGTTTTCCCTGAAGTTAGATGATTCAGCAAGGGCCTTTGAGACTGCTGTTTTCTTTTCTAGGCCCAAGGACTCCTTCACACTTAACATAAAGTTGTTAAGTAGTGAGTACTCACTCAAAATGAAGGTTCTGATCATCATCAGCCTATGAGCTAGTATCTTTGTTACATAAAACTGCTTTCTAGATAGACATTCATTTTGTACCAGAAATGCTTTTGATATTAAGTAATACTATTCTAGGAACTATTTGAGAGTTGTGATAACTATTTAATAAGCACCCATTTGTCAGTATGGCTTTACCATCAGGAAATACGCATTTCATTTTCAGCAGACCTGACTATTATCCTGGATTAATCTCATTTTATTCTTTGATTTCTTTATCTGAAAAAAATTATGATGTCCCTTCATTATCAAGCATTTAAGTATTCACAAATGGAATATCTTCTAAACACAGAATATCAATTATGCTATTTAAACAATGTTCTGAGATGATTATTTCTCTAAGAGAGCTTTTTACCAAAGTTAGTTCCCAAGTGATATTTTGTAAATGCATTGGAAACTGACAGCTACTTTGCCCCATTATAAATATACCAAATTGCACCCTTTTCTAAGACAGAAATAGGTCAAAATATATTATAAAACTAGAAAACATTACTTTTTAATAATACATTCATTCATGATTACTAAGGAATATTCAGAATGCAACATTTAAGTGATTAAGTAGTTAAAATAGTTTTCCTTATACATGACATGAAAAAAATCCAGGTGGCTTATGTATTCAAATTCTTAATATACATTAAAATAGCTAATTTGAAAAATAAGTTTTTGCATTTTAAATCAGGTTGTAACAGAAAATATTTTAATGTAGTACAACCACAAGCTTTTCCTGTATCTGTTTTTAGAACCTGAAAGTGAAATGTATAGATTTTTCACTATCCCTATGATTTGATTTTTCTCATCAGGAGGAGCTGAATGTAGTTGTCCTTTGGAGTATTTTATTTTCCTAAGAAGACATCTGTTTTCCTAACTGAATTTTTGAAATTTTTCTTAACCAAAGGCATATTAACAATTAAAAGCATCTGAAGGTTTTTCAGATAGTTTCTCAATACTTTTGAACAAAAGAAAATTTCAAATTCAATCAAAAATCTAGGGAATAAATATCAAGAGAACTTTAACTTAAAATGGTAATTCTCTACAACTTGGAGATTAAGAAGGCCATATTTGACAAGGGCGTCACTCTGCCCTAAATGCAATGTTGGGCTGAATCCTAATTTACCTTTGAACCTCTGCCCATTATTCTTTGATACTAATAAATGCTTGAATTATAAAAATTTAAATAAAACCCAAAAACAGTCAGTAAAAGAGAAGCTGAGAATATCAAGTTGATATTAGCCTTAATACTTCAAATTAAATAAAGTATTTAAATAATATACTTCTTGGTTGTATGACCTTGGGCAAGTTCCAACCATCTTTGAATGCCAGGTGATCGGTAAAATGGATTGAGAGCTATGGTATGCAGTAAATGAGTTAACATGTCAAACACTGTGTAGGTCACCTGATACATGGTAAACATTCAATAAATGAGGAAGAAACTCAAATTAGTCCTTTATTGAGCCAATCAAAAACTAACTCTAATCTAGAACAATGTTAACAATATAAGATATTCTATATTTCTTAGAATTTTCTATTGCAACCTGGACATACAGGAGAAGCACTGAACTTAATATTCCTAAACATTATTCTAGAATTTTATTCAAACCATTTATTGAAAAAATTATTGAGAAATGATTGTCATAAATGGGTAACTGAAACAAAATATTTTTTCTTTAACAGAAAGTTATCCTATATAAACAGACACTAGTTCTCAAGAGTTCATCATTCCGATTCTTTTTTCCTCAAAGTCACAGTCTAATTCAACTCCAGTGACTTTTAGATATAGTAGATGACATTAAATGGCAATATTTTGTCAACAACATAGTTCACAACATTTTGCCTTAAAATTTAGAAATCAATCACATACTTCATGGAACATACTATTAGAAATATTCAGCAACTTTTAAAAGCCACAATTCCATAGTTACTCTGTATTTCCCTCTAATTTAGACATCAAACAAAGCATTTCAAAAGAATCCTGTCACTACCATGGATTGAACTCCACAAGGAAGTATTGTGTATATCTTCTCCAGCCACTCATTTTCTTGAATGATTAAAAGTTCATGTGAATAGTATGTGTGAGAAACAGCACACTCTACATCTATGATGTGTTATCATAATGTAGGTAGGATGTACACATTTGTGACGACATTTCATGCTAGTTAGTAGATGTATGGTTTTAAGATGCCCATTCAAATGACAGGTCATCTATGATAAATCTATTTGTGCAAAGTAATACACTGACCGTGAAAAATCATCTATTGCTCTAATGATCACATCAGGATCGTTGATATGATTTACACATCATTTATTTCTAAATTTGAGAATAAAGTTTTCACTTTCCAAATTAATTGGTTATCATTTTGGTTATTGGACTAAGTATGTATTTGAAGTTTATATGACTAAATTTTTTAATAGTCTTAAGAAAAAGCAAATGGACTTTAACTGAGAATCCTTGTCCTTTAGGTCAATGCCCTAAATTCTTACTGTTAATAAAAAAAAAATCTGGCAGTCAAATTTCATATTCTCATTCAGCACATTCAGGACAAAGCCTGATTTTGTGTATCTGATAAGGCCACTAGTCCACAGACTACACTTTGAGTTCAAAGGATCTAGGTTACCAACATACTGACAAAACAAAGTTTAAAAATGAGAAAAAAATCTCTTTCATTAGGATGTAAATATTAAATTCTGTGAGACAAGTAAAAGAAAAGGCTTGGTGACAGGAAAGAACATGGTATGCTAGATGAAAAACCTTTAGCCCTTTATCATCACTCTGTAGGACTTACTATAGATTATTTTCTCTCTGCTCACCTTTAGCCTACCTTAAAGCCATTCTACAAATTCTATGAAAAGCAGCATCAAATTTCTAGAGGGGAAGAAAATATGCAAACTTAGATGGGAATAAAATTTACATATTTATTTAAATTAAGCTCTATCATTCCCTTCAATTACAAATGTAGATAACAAACTCATAATAGCAGTGCCTGCAATTCGATCTGTGTCTGTTTGATCACTAAATCGTGTCCAACTCTCCTGCAGCTGACCCCATGGACTGTGGCCCATCAGACTCCTCTGTCCCTGGGATTTCCCAGGCAAGAATACTGGAGTGGGTTGCCATTTTCTCTTCTGGGGGATCTTCCTTACTCAGGGATCAAACCTCCATCTCCTGCATTGGCAGACAGGGTCTTTACCACTGATTCACCAGGGAAGCCCTTTGATCTGTACAGACATCCTATATATCAGCTGTCCCCAGTCTTTTCGGCACCAGGGACTAGTTTCATGGAAGACAGTTTTCCATAGACCAGAGGGTGGAGGGATGGTTTGGGGACCCCTGACATACATAATACATATTATGAATTTATGACAGTTATAAATCTATGAGTGGCTAGATCTATTTATAAGTATATATTATAAAAATTTAATATTCTAATTGTTTTAGCAAAAACATTTCTTTTATAAGCCTTTGTAATTTATTTTCTGGATTTTAAGGCATTTTTCTAAATAGAAAGAGGTGCACAGACTTAGAAAATGAACTCATGGTTGCCAGGGTGGGGGTGGAGGGATAGTTAAGGACTTTGGTAAGGTCATGTACACATTGCTATATTTAAAATGGATAACCAATAAAAACCTATTGTATAGCAAAAAATAAAAATAAAGGCATTTTTCTTAGAAGGGATTCCGAGGTGTTACCAGACTGCCGAAGGGATTCCTGTCATAATCATTTCAAGCATCACGTGCCTACCTCCATTCCTTCTCAAGTTGCCTAGGCATCTACCCTCGATTTTCTTTTAGAAGCCTCCACACACTTGCATCACTGTATCTATCATACACATGCAGTATATTTCCTTGCATGTACCTCTAACACACTTCAAAAACACCAAAAGGGAAGGAAATATGACTGTTCGAGATATCTTCCGTATCTGGCACATAATAGTTAGAGCTGACCCTTGAACAACATGGATTTGAACTCTGTGGCTTCACGTACACATCGACTTTTTTTTCAACAGTAAATACTGCAGTGCTTCATGGTCTGTGGCTGAATACCTAGATGCAGAATCAAAGAACTAACTGTACATAGAAAAGGCTGACATTAGACTTATGTCTGATCCTCATCTGTGTCACTAGGTACTTGTGGGTCCTTACGCACTTTTGTTAATTTCCCAGCATTCCACTCCTTCCAGTTGTTCAAAAGAATATAATAATTTGTGGTTATGGGTATCCAAACCTCTTTAAAAAAAGTGGAGAAACAGCATTGAAGAAATAATAAAATGTATTAAATGTGATACTCTATAGGACACTAAAGCTCTAAGATGTGTGATAAATTAGTTCTGTGCTCAAATAGTTATGAGAAAAACATTGTATACTAGGTCTCTCTTAGTCCAGGGGTCAGATTTCTTATTATTTTTTTTTTTTACATAAAGGCCGGACAATAATAAACATTTTTAGCTTTGCAGGCCATACGGTCTCTATCACAGTTATTCCTGTCATTATAACACAAAAGTAACCACAGAAAACACATAAATGAATAGGCATTGCTATGTTCCAATAAACCCTTATTTATAAACACAGAAGTGAAGTGAAGTGAAGTCGCTCAGTCGTGTCCGACTCTTTGCGACCCCATGGACTGTAGTCTACCAGGCTCCTCCCTCCATGGGATTTTCCAGGCAAAAGTACTGGAGTGGGGTGCCATTTCCTTCTCCAGGGGATCTTCCCGACCCAGGGATCGAATCCAGGTCTCCCACATTGTAGACAGATGCTTTACCATCAACGGTATAAACACAGAGCTGGCTGAATTTAGCCCATCCTAGTCACAGTTCTACATCCTCAGATACAATCTACTAGAAGAGTGGAAAATTATACAGGACAATTTTAAATAAAATGTAAACACATTGTTGCCAAACATATTTGAACACAGATCAGCATCTATGCTCCAACTAAGACCACATCAATACACAGTATCTAAAGTATTTTATATGCTCCTACATATGTAGTTTGTATATGTGGTGGGGACAGAGGAATATATTGAGACTGAATAGAAATGGTCAATCATCAAGTTGAAATTTTCTTTGAAACTGTATTTAATTGAAAACCATTTATAGGAATATCAACTTGACTGCTTGAAATTGGGGCTGGTGCACTGGGACAACACAGAGGGATGGTATGCGGAGGGAGGAGGGAGGAGGGTTCAGGATGGGGAACACATGTACGCCTGTGGTGGATTCATTTCGATATATGGCAGAACAAATACAATATTGTAAAGTTTAAAAATAAAACAAAATTTAAAAAAATATTTAATTCTTAAGTATTATAAAAATTAAATGCCTCTTTATGCATTTTTAAAATTTCCATACAGCTGTTTGGATAAAAAAATATAAGAACCAAAAAAATATAACAACCCCAAAATAGTTTTATATCTTATCTACTTCTGACACAAAAGCTATCCATCTCATTTATTTGATTAGCTCTAAGATTAGGGTCCAGTTAAAAAAAAGTGATGTATACGACAGATTATCTGTATATAGATTTCGGCCCAGGCCTATATCGACAGATTTGCCCAAAACTCACCAATTTTCTCAGAATTATACATTTGAATCCTAGAAAATGATCCTCCTCCTCATTTCAGGGCTTATTTCACCAATCTTCTGTCACTGAATCTCTCAATACTTTCTCTCTCATAGGCCTTGTATGATTTCATTAGAATCAAGTGAACCACACTAGGTAAACCTTATTTAAAGAAATGTTCATATTCTCCTTGTTCTCAGTGAAAGAAAAAAAAATAGACCATAGACTTTATAGGGCATCATTTTTCTGCCTTAACTTTATATTTATTTATAATTGTTAAGTTTACTGCAAACTGTAGACACACACAGGGCTGCAGCTCACAGAAATGTGTTAAGAGACCAAACTCTTCTCCCTGAGAGGAAACATCTATCTGGATGATGCCTGATAACTAAAGTATTTTATCCAGCTGCTACCCCATTTACACTAAAGCAACATCAAAACTCCAGTTCAGGGACTGGTATAATCCAGATACCTGAAACTACATTTCTAAGTTCCCAAAAGTCTAAATCTAGGTTGAAATTAATCTCCAGGGTCAATATCCTTTTTTCTGTTTTCAATCTTTCTTGCTAGACTCTGTGTTCTTTTAAAATGCTGCTTCTTTCTCATCTGGATTTTTTGAGCATAAATTTCTGTCTCCATAAAGCAATATGGCTCTTTAATAAACAACAAACAGAAAATTGTTTAAGGTGTATAAGATTAAACAACTAAGACTTTTTAGGGTAGCAGAGTCAGACACTACTGAGTGACTAAGCACAGCAGCACACAGAACCCATTATATAATAAAAATGTTAACTTTAAGATGTAAAAAAAACAAATGAAAATTTTAATAAAGGATGGGAAACAAAACAAAACAAAAAATGGTTAGTTGGACTTGGAGAAACAAGGAAGTAGGAAACAAGAGACTTAATGTTCATACAATGAATGTATCTCTATATATTACACACTTTTTCATTCATGCTGACTCTAAAGAACATGGTGATGACAGGAGATGAGTAATAAGTGGTACCTTAGTTTGAGCAGACCTACAACAAGAATCTGAGTGTATGTAGTTTATTTGCAGTATAGGCAATGTGAGCTGGACAAAGATACAAAAAAGGGAAGGAAGAGTGTGATAACAAGCAAAATATCACAGCAGATGAATGGAAATTAATCTTGTGTGAAATCCTAAGAAAGGTGCAAGGTTTATACCTCAGTGTCTGTCTGCACTGGAATTTTTAGGAAATTGCTAAGAACCATTGGTTGAGGTTTCTGAGTATAAATTCCCTATCTTTTTGGCTTGATACACATGTAAACAGGATAAATTTTAGGGTCCCCAAGGGTAAAAAAAAATGATATTAGGCACAGATATTAAGATCCTGGCATAAGGGTGCTGACTGATTCAGGAACCTGAAAGAAAAGAGGAACTTCACAGAGGAGGAAGACAGAGAGCTGTACCTTAAAGGATGAGTAGGTGGTTACTACACAGAGAAGAGGAATAACCAATGTATGGAGAGTAAAGGAACAGAAAATTTATCAAAGGCGGGGGTTCCGTATTTTCCTTAATATTTGGTCTTCCCACTTCTTGGACATTCTTACATTTGATAGTGATACTGGCTAATATGTCACTTGAAAACACTATTTGAGGCATATAGATTTCAAGGATTTTCTAGATTAGTCATCTTTGTAGTGTAGAAAATAACTGTGGCCTATTATTTTAAAACCAGTCTCTATCATATTCAAGGATTGTAAGACAATATAGTAGAGATGACCATTTTCCCCAAGTTGATCAATAGATTCAGTCCATTTCCAGTCAAAATCCAGGAGGCATTTTTTTTTTAATGGGCAAGCTCATTCTAAAATGTATATAGGAAAGCAAGAGCCCTAGAGTAGTTGAAGGAATTTTGAAAGGATAAATCAGGAGAATGTATACTATCTGGTTTTTAAGATTTATTATAAAGTGACTGTGATCAAGGCAATACAGCATTAGCAAAAAAAAATGATATAAGTCAATAGAAAAGAATAACAAGTCAAGAAACAGATCCACACACATATAGTCAACTGATTTTCCAAACACATACCAAGTTAACTCAAGTTAACTGTACTGGAATAACTAGATATCCAAACAGGGAAGAAAATAATTAATGTTGACTCTATCCTCAGACCAAAAGCATAACTTAATTGAAAAGAATCACACACCATAGTTTTATTGAAGTAAATAAAGAAAATGACACAAATGTGTACAACTCTATGATTTAACACAAAGGTGACAGATTTATGAAAACATCACTTAGGGCAAGAAAAGCCATAAGTTACCAGTACAACAGATGTCCTAGTGGTATTTGGCATGTCAAATTCAACAACCATCCTCCTCTGCAATGGTAGCCAGGAGGCTGACATTTAAAACTATGTTCACCTTGGAGACTGACATCAACAGAATGGTGGACTGCTAGGCTCTAAGCTCTCATTCCTCCAAGGAAACAAAGTTGAAGGGTTTATACTATCAGAATGTACTTTTGTAAAGAAAATGATTTACATGTACACATATTTACAATGAAACACTATTCAGTAATAAAAGCACTGAAGAAATAAAGAAATCAAATTTGTGATTACCATAGGAAAAAGAGGATTGGGGGAAGGGCTAAATTAGGATGTTGGGATTAACATATATACAGTATCATATATAAAAAGATAGATGGTAAAGAATCTGCCTGCAATGCAGAAGACCTGGGTTTGATCCTTGGGTCAGGAAGATCCCTTGAAGAAGGGCATGGCAACCCACTCCAGTATTCTTCCCTGGAGAATCGCATAAGCAGAGGAGCCTGGCAGCCTATAGTCCATGGGGTCACAAAGAGTCAGATGCTACTGAGCAACTAACATTTTCACTTCACACATGGGAAGAGAAACTGAAAAAGAATATGTGTGTGTGTGTGTGTGTGTGTGTGTGCGCGCACGCGCGTGCGCGCTTCCCTTCTTACAAAGAGTCAGATGCTATTGAGCAACTAACATTTTCACTTCACACATGGGAAGAGAAACTGAAAAAGAATGTGTGTGTGTGTGTGTGTGTGTGTGTGTGTGTGCGCGCGCGCGCCTCCCTTCTTCTTTACCAGGTGAGCCTGGTAAAGAATCTGCCTGCAATGCTGGAGACCTGGGTTCAGTCCCTGGGTTGGGAAGATCCCCTGGAGGAGGGAACAGCTACTCACCCTAGTATTCTAGCCCAGAGAATTCCACGGACTGTATAGTCCTTGGGGTCACAGAGTCAGACACAACTGAGCGACTTTCACTTTCACTTACTCACACAGACACACACACACACACACACGTTTATACACACATGTGTATAATGGAATCACTTTTCACCTGAAACTAATAAAACATTGCAAATCAATTCAATGAAAAAGAATGAAGTTCTAATATGTTCTACAACATGGATAAATTCTGAAAACATGTTAAGTGAAATAAGCCAGATATAAAACATCAAATATATATGACTCCATAGAATAGGTAAATTCATATAGATAGAGAATAGCATAGAGAAGTTACCAGGGGCTGAGTGGAAGGGTTACGAGGATTTATTGTTCAATAGGTACCGAGCTTCTGTATGAAATGACAGTTTTGAAAATGGATAAAAGTGATTGTTGCACAACATTAATATACTTAATGCCACTAAAGTGTACCCTTAAATATTTAAACTAATAAATTCTGTAATACACATATTTTACCATAATGAAAAATCATAGGTGTCTGGTTTAAAATTCACGTAAACTGAATCACAAAGGCTATACTTTGTTGTGGATAGATTATTTTTGTCTGTGTTGTTTGTAAAGTTCTTCTATGTTAGTACATATAGTTGCAGACCATTTACTTTCATTGTTGTGTAATAGTCCACTCTGTGGATATAGTACTATTTATATATCTATGCTACTACTAATAGATATTTTGAGTGTTTCCAATGTTGGGTTATTATGCATAATGATATTCTGTTCAGTGCAGTCACTCAGTTGTGTCTGATTCTTTGCAACCCCATGGACTGCAGCATGCCAGGCTGCCCTGTCCATCACAAACTCCCGGAGCTTGCTCAAACTCATGTCCAATGAGTTGATGATGCCATCCAACCATTTCATCCTCTGTTGTCCCCTTGTTCTGCCTTCAATCTTTCCCAGCATTGAGGTCTTTTCCAATGAGTCAGCTCTTTGCCATCAAGTGGCCAAAGCATTGGAGCTTCAGCATCAGTCCTTCCAATGAATATTCAGGATTATGAAGCAATGTTTTAGCCTCCATAATAGGGGAAAAACGAACTTGCTTTTGTCATCACAAATTGTAGATAAATGGGACAAAATACCGTAATAATTCTCAGAGGTGATTAAGACACAGTGGGAAAACTAAAGGCGTCTTATGTATAGGCTATTTATTATATAGCTGAATTTACATATTCCCAACTTATCTTCAGCTTATACTTGCCTTTCATTAATTTCCAGCCTCATTCTTACTTGATTGCTGTGTGTGTGAAAATGTAAATAACTTCCCTAGATATTTATTTTTGCCCCAAGTACCATATACCCATATGAAAATTAGGTACAAAAGATCAAAGAGTGAAGATATTTCACTGAAAGAGTTAATTCAAAGTGTTCCTGCTTCAAAACTCAGACATGCACTGTACTTTTAGAACATATTTACCTAAGTGTTATAGTAGTGATTTACCTACATATATATATATATATATATATATATGTACGTATACACACACCCACAGAGTTTTTAGGTTAGGTAATAATTGTGTGGATTTTTTAGGCTTGGAAATTTATTTCCCAAAGCAGGCAAGAAAAGGAAAGCAAATACAACAATGGTATTTTACAAGCATTGGAGATGCTCTGCTATCTTATAGGCTACTGTGAAGATTAAGTTAAATGTATCTGTCTCTTCAAGTAGAAAATTTCTTTACATCATCTTGCAATTTTTAGAACTCTTCTAAATTTTGACTTCAAGATTGTATTCTACAGGACAGGTTGTCAATGCAATCCTGTCAAATATATGTATAATGACAAATCTAATTTCCTTTCTCTGGGTTGTTATGAAATTTCCTCTCCACAAGTGAGAAAGTACCAACTTCTTAGAAAGCATTCTATTCAGTTAAATTAGCTTTTGAACCTTATTACCTCCGCTTTAGGCTTAATCTGCTAAGTTAACATTGCTATGTCTATACAAACACTTCAGTGATGATGGGATGGATAAGATATGTTGACTTTCAATTCCAAAGTTACTCAGCTTGGAATCCCTGATCTGTCTGGTATCCATGGATACCGTAGGCTGGCCACAGCATCTTTCATCATCTAAGTAAACTCACATGAATGGAGATAACTATATTAATTACAAATATAACACAGTTTAACCAAAGCTAACAAAGAGAAAAGTAATTATATGTATTTTAAAATTGAGCTGGTCATTCATGCAATCTTAGGAATCTTTAAAATACAGCATTTACTACCTAAAGTACAAAACGAAAGTACACAACCTAATGTAACAAAACTGATTTTATGGAATGTTTAGAAAATTGTTTTCAGTAGATCATAACAAATTGTGGAAAATTCTTAAAGAAATGGGAATATCAGACCACTTTACCTGCCTCCTGAGAAATCTATATGCAGGTCAAGAAGCAAGAGTTAGAACTGGACATGGAACAACAGACTGATTCCAAATAGGAAAAGGAGTACATTAAGGCTGTATATTATCACCTGCTTATTTAACTTATATGCAGAATACATCATGCAAAATCCTGGGCTGGATAAAGCACAAGCTGGAATGAAGATTGCCAGGAGAAATATCAGTAACCTCAAATATGCAAATGACACCACCCTTATGGCAGAAAGTGCAGAGTAACTAAAGAGCCTCTTGATGAAGGTGAAAGAGAAGAATGAAAAAGCTGGCTTAAAACTCAACATGCAAAAAACAAAGATCATGGTATTTGGTCCTATCACTTCACGTCAAATAGATGGGGTCACAACGGAAACCATGACAGACTATTTTCTTGGGCTCCAAGATCACTGCAGATGGTGACTGTAGCCATGAAACTAAAAGACACTTGCTCCTTGAAAGAAAAGCTATCACAAACCTAGACAGCATATTAAAAAGCAGAGACATGACTTTGCTGACAAAAGTCCATCTAGTCAAAGCTATGTTTTTTCCAGTAGTCATGTATGGATGTGAGAGTTGGACTATAAACAAAGCTGAGCGCTGAAGAATTGATGTTTTTGAGCTGTGGTGTTGGAGAAGACTCTTGAGAGTCCCTTAGACTGCAAGGAGATCCAACCAGTCAATCTTAAAGGACATCAACCCTAAATATTCATTGAAGGACTGATGCTGAAGCTGAAGCTCCAATACTTTGGCCACCTGATGTGAAGAACTGACTCATTTTAAAAGACCCTGTTGCTGGGAAAGATTGAAGGCAGGAGGAAAAGGGGATGACAGAGGATGAGATGGTTGGATGGCGTCACCAACCCAATGGACATGAGTTTGAGCAAGCTCCAGGAGTTATGGTTAAGCACAGGGAAGCCTGATGTGCTGCAGTCTATGGGGTTGCAGAGCCGACCACAACTGAGTGACTGAACTACAACACAAGGAAGTAAAAATGATTGAGACCATATGGCCAGGACATGACCTCTCTAATAACTCAAAGGATAGATACATAAGATTTTTATCTTTTCAAATTGGAATGAGATTGAATTTTAATAATCACCTAGCACTTCTATGCAAAAGAAGTTTTTGCATAAAAAAGTTTCTAACACAGAAGAAATATCAATTGTCCACATATGATATTTATGCATTCCCACTGTTATAAAATTAATTTTTCTTGTTTTAATATATAAGATAATCTTGGTATTCTTAACCTTTGCAGTACTTATAAAGATAGAAATGGAAGCAATTCATTATTATCCCTTGAGCATTTGCTCAAAACATATTTTAAATACTTAAAGAAATGGCATAAAGAACTTTCAGTCTTAGAATAAACTGATTACTAATTGCTTTCCCCAATAATCTGATTTCACACACTAACCCTGTTGGTAAGTACATTATTGTTGAAAATTCTATGCTTCATTGAAAAATATGAGCTGCTAAATAAGTTTATCTAAAATTATTCTGGCATACACTTAGGTTTTATTAATTACATCAGCTATTTGTCCAAACTAAAATGCTATAGCCCCTGGAAAGTAGGTAAAATAGCCTGACAAATGTAGCTACAGAGTTCATGGTTGTAGATAGCAAAAGGTATTCAGTGACAGAAACAGCATATTTCTTTGTAAATATTCTAGTTTTCATTTCATCCCCAGTTTTGTGTGAAACACATGTCATCATATCCTATTTTCACTTATATCCATAGGTTTGTCACTAATGGAATGATGAAAAAATTTTAGGTAAAAACTCACATTACCATAAAATTGAAGCTTGAGTTTTCTTAATTTTGCTCAATGATACAGCAGTATTTCCACCATGAATAGTGCCTGCTGTGCAGGGATCCAACAATGAAGGTTTCAAGGGCAATGGGATTACTTATTACTCTGCTAAATGACCCGAGAATAATCCTTATTTCTTACATTGTGTTGAGAGATGTTACTAATTTTTTCTGTATGTTAGTTTTCTATTGCCCAATCAGTTTGAAAGAAGATACAGGTAACTCTGTTTAACTCTTGGGCATTAGCAGAACCTATTGAAGTCTCTCAATAGTCTATAATACTATGTCATTTTACTTAACCTATAAATTCTCAAACATCAGATCTCAAACATCTGATCTAATCAAATAGCTCTTACCCTACTGTAAAACACTGGGAAATCCTAGTGTAGAAGAGTATGTTTTTACAAGCATCACATTCTTAAGATTATTAACTATTGCTTAAAAAATGGAAAAATAGAAGTGTACCCTAATATTTAGCGGCATAAAATAATCACCATATGTGGGTGAGGTGAATGGGCTGATCTTGGCCGGATCAGAAAAGTCAGCTATGCTCAATGTGTCTCTAACCCTCCTTAGACTAAAGGGTTAACAGAGGCACATTCTTTTCATGTTGATGGAAGAGGCACGAAGGAGCAAATAGGAACACCTAAGGCATATTAAAGCCTAGATCTGGAACTGGCACACTTTCCAAATTGCTTCATTCTATTTCAAATGCAAGTCACATGGCCAAATGCAAAGACAAGGGGACAAGGAAATATTATTTGCTTTAGGGACGAACAATCAAGTCACATGAAAATGGTATGAAGTAAGAAAGGGTGGAACACTAGGACCAATAACACAAGCTATTATAACTCTTCTCCCTCATTTGAGACTGTCAGCTGTCAATTCATACTGGCATCATTGTTATTGTTTCTGATGTACTTCTGATGAGATTTAGGCTGGGGAAATAAATCACAAATATATATGTAAAGTAAGAATAGACAGGTTCTCATCAGAGGCTGTCTACTTGTTTTCTTATGAATAAAATCTATTATATGTAGGAAATAAGTTTGGTGCCATATATATTGGGCAACCCAGGCTATCTATCTATCTATTTTCTGGTTCCTCACACCTGAAAAAGAGGTGACATGTGAGGTTTAGATTCATATAAGTGAAATGTTTTTATTATCAGAGTTTACTTTTCTTATTGGCAATTTTTCTATGCTTAAGTTATTATTATGTGCATTACCATTCAAATGAGGATATGTCAAAGAAGAAATCAATGTATCACAAACTTTAAGAACCATCTTAGTAAACAGGAACCAACCAACTCTGGAAACCACAAGATCATTATTTTTGCTAATTATTTACTTTCTTCTTCCATGCAGGTAGAGTTCAAATTGGCCTTTTTTTCCTTAGCAAACAAGACTTATTTTGTCCACTGGATGGTAAGCGAACACAATGTTTGGAACATCTAAAACAGAAAAGTTTAGAGCTGTGACAAACTTCCATGTATCTTCCTCCTCTCAGTCCTCTACACAAAATGAGAAAATTCCTAATTGGAGCTCACCCTTCAGTCTAGAGCCTGGAAATAAGACACATACAAAGCCAACTTGATTCCAGCCCACAGACTGAAATGAGTTGAGCAACAAGCATGTATCAAGAGAGCAATAAATATCTGTTGTTACAGGCTGAGATTTTGGAGTTGCTTATTACATATAATAACCTGTAGAAAAGACTACTTTATATGATTAATACAGGAGTATGTAGGGATTCTTCATTAGACTGCAACTGAGTGGTAAAAGAATACAGAACAACAACAAAACTAGAAACCTGAAGAGATCATTAACAGGAGCATATATAACCATCTTAATCACTTCACTGTCAGTTTGGTGCCCCCCTTAGGTTTTGCTGCTCTCACCATTTTGTTCTAAACTGAAATATGAGCTAAATGGATTTGTGGGAAGTACCTTTTAAGAAATATTTTTGTCCCTTGTAAAATTCCAGTGTTTTAGCTCTATGCTCCATGTTTTAGGCTTCTTTATCACAAGTAGAAGCAGCACAATATAATAATAGCAGACGTGAATTTTGATATACTGCTTATCATGCAAAATGGCGGCAGGAAGAAGCACAAGCTGGAATCAAGATTGCCAGGAGAAATATCAATAACCTCAGATATGCAGATGACACCACCCTTACAGCAGAAAGCAAAGAAGAACTAAAGAGCCTCTCGATGAAAGTGAAATAAGAGAATGAAAAAGTTGGCTTAAAACTCAACATTCGGAAAACTAAGATCATGGCATATGGCCCCACCATTTCATGGCAAATAGATGGGGAAACAGTGGAAACAGTGGTGGACTTTATTTTCAGGGGCTCCAAAATCACTGCAGATGGTAACTGCAGCCATGAAATTAAAAGACACGTGCTCCTTGGAAGGAAAGGTATGACCAACCTAGACAGCAAATTCAAAAGCAGTGACATTACTTTGCCAACAAAGGTCCATCTAGTCAAAACTATGGTTTTTCCAATAGTCATGTATGGATGTGAGAGTTGGACTATAAAGAAGGCTGAGTGCCAAAGAATTGATGCTTTTGAACTGTGGTGTTGGAGAAGACACTTTAGAGTCTCTTGGACTGCAAGATCCAACCAGTCCATCCTAAAGCAGATCAGTCCTGGGTGTTCACTGGAAGGACTGATGCTGAAGCTGAAACTATGATACTTTGGCCACTTGATGTGAAGAACTGACTCATTGGAAAAGACCCTGATGCTGGGAAAGACTGAAGGCAGGAGAAGGGGACGACAAAGGATTAGATGGTTGGATAGCATCACCAACTCAATGGATATGAATAAGCTCCAGGAGTTGGTGATGGACAGGGAAGCTTGGCATGCTGCAGTCCATGGGGTCACAAAGAGTTGGACATGACTGAGTGACTGAACTGAACTGATGAACTGTATACTAATTACAAACGAACCCATTCTACATTTAAAATATTTTCCATCTGAATTAACTCAGCTCTCTAGCCCCAGTATTCCCTAATCTTAAGGAAAAAATGAAAACTAAAATGGTCAACAACCTTCCATTTACCATGTATATACACTGCACTATCTGAAGGAGAAACTTCCGCATTCTTGTGTGTCTGTTAGTCACTCAGTCGTGTCTGATTGACTGTGACCTCATGGACTGTCTGTCCATGGGATTTCCTAGGCAAGAATACTGGAGTGGGTTGCCATTCCCTTCTCCAGGGGATCTTCCCACCCAGAAATCAAATCTGGGTCTCCTGTATCTCAAGCAGATTCTTTACTGCTGCACCACCTTAGTTTTCAATTTTGGGCTCATTGTGGCCTCATATACTTTTCTAACAACATGAATTTTTATGACTAAGAGGAAGTTAAAATATATCATTTGTTAATTTAAGCATATTTAAGCATTTTAATAGCTAAAGTGCTACATACATAGCTTAATATACTTTGCATTGTACATCTGCATTATTGGTAAGCAGATACAAAAGCTGTTACTTAATAAATACAGGTTTCTGCCACAAACATGTGGGGCCCAGGGTGAAATAGTCCTGTGGGTCCGTAGTTTTTTTTAAATCAATTTTTATTGGAGTACAGTTGATTTACAATATTGTGTTACTTTCTGCTGTATAGCTAAGTGAATCAGTTATACATATACATATATCCATTCTTCATTATATTCTATTCCCATATAGCTCATTACAGGGTTTTGACTAGAGTTCCCTGTGCTATACAGTAAGTCCTTATCAGTTATCTATTTTATATACAGTATTGTGTATATGTCAATTCAAATCTTCCAATTTATCCACTGCTCCTTATCCCCCCTTGGTAAACATACATTTGTTTTCTACATGTGACTATCTCTGTTTTGTAAGGAAGTTCATTTGTACCGTTTTTTAATATTCCATATATAAGTGATATCATACGATATTTATCTTTCTCTAACTTACTTCACAATAGTTTTTAAACTCTGGGGATTAGCTATGCTTTAAAAAAATACAATACATCCTCTACACTTCCCAGTCATAGGCTAGGAGCAAGGCAGAAATGATGAAGTAAAGAGAGTATAGGAAACTCTACACTGTCTTCTTAAATTACAGCTCAGTAGAAATTTTGCTGGCTACTTCCTGGATAAGATAAATATTGCCCACCCCTTATTATAAAAACCCAGCTGTTTAAATTATTGTATGTCCTTATGAAAACATATACCATTTTATCTTACAAAATTGTGGAAGAGAACACTTTAATTGAAAACCACACATATCTATCACCTGTTTAGCTAAAATCCACCCTTATAGTACACAGAAAATTACTAGGTTACCCACCATTGCAGCTTTTCATGTTGCATACCAAATCCCACACCCCAATTCACTGTAACCTTACAAGAATATATGGCATTAGCTGCATACTTTATTTTGAGCTTAACTTTAAGATTATACTATATTGCTGCTCACACAGCTTGCAAAGTATTGTCTGAATCACTATTATAATTAATTATATATAGTGATAATTTTAGACATATTTCTTGCTTTTAAATAACGTACTGAAAAAATTTTAAACTATAATAAGGCATGTGTGCTCAGTTGTGTCTGACTCTTCACAATCACATGGACTGTAGCCCGCCAGGCTTCTCTGTCACTGGGATTTTCCAGGCATGAATACTGGAGTGGGTTGCCATGTCCTCCCCCAGGGGATCTTCCTGACCCAGGGATCAAACCCGCGTCTCCTGCATTGGCCGGCGGATTCTTTACCAATGAGCCACCGGGGAAGCCCCTATAAGAAGGCAATGGTTTCTTAATATTCTCTAAGCATAGGCCCTAAAAATATAGTAACTTATTCTTTAGAAACTAAAGTACTAGAGTCAGAATCAAAAAGAATATTTTGCCCACAATCTGAAAGAACACATCTTTAAGCATCAATTTCCACATAGAGAGCAGTGCATTTTCATTTTATAAGGTCAAAATAATTTACGTTCATAAGTAAATCATCTGTGTCCAAAGTTATTGTGTACAATCCTGAATAGAAAACTTGCAATAAAGTGCATATTACTCATAATGTTCACCTCCATGAAACTGAAAGACTTTAAGAGAATAGCATGTGTGCCGGTTTTAATTTCACACAGTAAGAAACATGTGGTCTCATATAAGGTACTTCACCAAGTATGAGGATAAAGGCATAAAACGTCCCTTGAAACCAAAGGAAGGTTTCTCAACATAAAACTCATGTAAGATACAGCATCATCTAAATGCAATGTAGATTTGTTTATAAATAACATGTGCAAAGACACTTCACACTAAATAATGTCAGACATAAAATGTTTTTAAAAAGTAGAATGGCTATAGTGTTGGAGAAGCAGAAAAATGGAAGTTATAATCTCATTTTTGAGACTAACTTTGAGACATTGGATAATATCTGAGTGCCCATCTCTTTATCTAAAAAGGGAAAATAATGATTTCTCTGAGAACCTTTGTAAATATTAACATATGTCTCATCACAGCATGCATACATCAAAATCATGTCAGAGACATAATACATTAGATAATCAAACATGATCCAGTATATGGTGGGGGAATGGGCAACAGTGGTGCAGGAAACAAAGTCTTTGCCTGGAAGTTTGACGTGTGTAACAGAACACTTGACTCATTCATTCCTCTGTAGTTTTCAAGTTGCCTGATACTCTACATAAACCCGTGGGCTTGCCTTGGAACTTTTCCTTAAACAGCGATTTGACTACCATGACTGAGTCTGATGTTTTGATATCAGCCACTGATTTAAGGGAATAGATCTGATAGAGTGCCTGATGAACTATGGACAGAGGTTCGTGACATTGTACAGGAGACAGGGATCAAGAACATCTCCAAGAAAAAGAAATGCAAAAAAGCAAAATGATTGTCTGAAGAGGCCTTACAAATAGCTGTGAATAGAAGGGAAGCGAAAAGCAAAGGAGAAAAGGAAGGATATACCTATTTGAATGCAAAGTTTCAAAGAATAGCAAGGAGAGATAAGAAAGTCTTCCTCAGAGATCAATGCAAAGAAATAGAGGAAAACAACAGAATGGGAAAGATCAGAGATCTCTTCAAGAAAATTGGAGATACCAAGGGAACATTTCATGCAAAGATGGGCTCAATAAAGGACAGAAATGATATGGACCTAACAGAAGCAGAAGATATTAAGAAGAGGTGGCAAGAATACACAGAAGAACTGTACAAAAAAGATCTTCATGACCAAGATAATCACGATGGTGTGATCACTCATCTAGAGCCAGACATCCTGGAATGTGAAGTCAAGTGGGCCTTAGAAAGCATCACTATGAACAAAGCTAGTGGAGGTGATGGAATTCCAGTTGAGCTATTTCAAATCCTGAACGAAGATGCTGTGAAAGTGCTGTACTCAATATGCCAGCAAATTTGGAAAACTCAGCAGTGGCTACAGGACTGGAAAAGGTCAGTTTTCATTCCAATCCCAAATAAAGGCAATGCCAAAGAATGCTCAAACTACCGCACAATTGCACCTCATCTCACATGCTAGTAAAGTGATGCTCAAAATTCTCCAAGCCAGGCTTCAGCAATATGTGAACCGTAAACTTCCACATGTTCAAGCTAGTTTTAGAAAAGGCAGAGGAACCAGAGATCAAATTGCCAACATCTGCTGGATCATCAAAAAAGCAAGAGAGTTCCAGAAAAACATTTATTTCTGCTTTATTGACTATGCCAAAGCCTTTGACTGTGTGGATCACAATAAACTGTGGAAAATTCTGAAAGAGATGGGAATACCAGAGCACCTGACCTGCCTCTTGAGAAACCTGTATGCAGGTCAGGAAGCAACAGTTAGAACTGGACATGGAACATCAGACTGGTTCCAAATAGGAAAAGGAGTTCGTCAAGGCTGTATATTGTCACCCTGCTTATTTAACTTATATGCAGAGTACATCATGAGAAACGCTGGGCTGGAAGAAGCACAAGCTGGAATTAAGATTGCTGGGAGAAATCAATAACTTCAGATATGTAGATGACACCACCCTTATGGCAGAAACTGAAGAGGAACTAAAAAGCCTCTTGATGAAAGTGAAAGAGGAGAGTGAAAAAGTTGGCTTAAAGCTCAATATTCTGAAAACAAAGATCATGGCATCTGGTCCCATCACTTTATGGCAGATAGATGGGGAAACAGTGGAAACAGTGGCTGACTTTATTTCTCTGGGCTCCAAAATCACTGCAGATGGTGATTGCAGCCATGAAATTAAAAGATGCTTACTCCTTGGAAGGAAAGTTATGACCAATATAAACAGCATATTAAAAAGCAGAGACATTACTTTGTCACCAAAGGTCTTTTTAGTCAAGGCTATGGTTTTTCCAGTGGTCAGGTATGGATATGAGAGTTGGACTATAAAGAAAGCTGAGCACCCAAGAATTGATGTTTTTAAACTGTGGTGTTGGAGAAGACTCTTGAGAGTCCCTTGGATGCAAGGAGATCCAATCAGTTCATCCTAAGGGAGATAGGTCCTGTGTGTTCATTGGAAGGATTGATGTTGAAGTTGAAACTCCAATACTTTGGCCACCTGATGCGAAGAGCTGACTCACTGGAAAAGACCCTGATGCTGGGAAAGACTGAAGGCAAGAGGAGAAGGGGATGACAGAAGATGAGATGGCTGGATGGCATCACTGACTCAATAGACATGGGTTTGGGTGAACTCCGGGAGTCGGTGATGGACAGGGAGGCCTGGTGTGCTGTGGTTCATGGGGTCGCAAAGAGTCGGACATGACTGAGCAACTGAACTGAACTACTAGCAGATTCCTATATTCCCTATCATCATGCTTTACCTGTCTAAAAGGATGTTCCCCTTCTACTCTTTTATAAAGATCTATCTGGATTCCTTTCCCGATATGTCTTATTCTCCATTCTGGAAATGGTTTTACTGTCCAACTAGACACCTAGAAATTATTCATTGCAGGATGTGCCATAGCATCTTTACTTCAAAAACCAGTTGGGGTTTCTAATCTCAGAGCCACACTTGGGTGTAGTTACACTCAAAGGTATTATGATTCATGCTTGTTTGTCTATTTGGTCATGACTATGGAAAATGTTTCCTTCTAACTGATATGCATTGGTTGAACACCTTAAGGTTGTTTGTGCTGTGCTGTGCTTAGTCTCTCATTCGTGTCCAACCCTTTGTGACCCCATGGACCACAGCCCACCAGGCTCCTCCGTTCTTAGGGATTCTCCAGGCAAGAATACTGGAGTGGGTTGCTATACCCTCCTTTAGGGGATCTTCCCAACCCAGGGATTGAACCAAGGTCTCCCACATTGCAGGCAGATTCTTTATTAACTGAGGTACCAGGGAAGCCCAAGAATACTGGAGCACATAGCCTATCCCTTCTCCAGGGGATCTTCCCAACCCAGGAATCAAACTGGGGTCTCTTGCATTGTAGGCAGATTCTTTACTAGCTGAGCTACCAGGGAAGCCCCAAATTTGTTTACCCATGTCATTATTTAAGGATGCAAAGCTATAAGTACGATGGATGATGGGATTACCCTAATTTTACTTCCAAAACTTGACTGTAATATGTTAACCTACTCTGGCAAGCCTCAGTGCCTAGGAAAGTTGGTGAAAGTGGGTAGGACAATTCACCATCACTGGGTCTATGGAGGTACAAATCAAAAGCAAACAAATCCTAATTTTAATACTATCTCTGCTACTAACCCAGTTTCCTCATCTGTACAAACTGATGTTGAAGACTAAATGGTATCACTCAAGTAAAAATGGATAACACAGAGATTAGTTAGTATAGTTAGGACATTTAAGAAGAGAGACAGGATCTGGCCCATACCTTTAAGTGCCTAAAATATCCCTGTGATAAGACACTGGAGAACATGAATCAACTGCAAAATAATGTTATTAGTAAATAATTAAGGGCTAGATGATGAGCTATAGAATTCATCACGTATTAGACACTCAGGCAATTTCTCTTTTGAGATAAGTGTGCATACTAAGGATTTAAAATAGAGGATTAAATGTTTAAGGATTTATTTTTAAGGATTTTTAAATTTAAAGGATTTTAAAATAAAAATCCTTTAAATTTAAAGGATTTTAAAATAAAAATCCTTTAAATTTAAAGGACTTTAAAATAAAGGATTTTAAAAATAAAAATCCTTTAAGGATTAAATTATTTTTAAGGATTTAAAAATATAGGAGGAAAATGCAGATGATAAATATGACCTTACCAAGAGTAAGACATGGCAATAAAATCCCAAGAAATTCAAATTTTTCATTCACATTCCTTATAGCAACATGACTTACTTAAACTTTATAACATTTAATCTAAGAAGAAAAAAACAGTTACACATTAAGAAAGCTTAGAATAAACAGTTAAAAGAAAAATGAAAATAATATGTGAACAGCTTAAAATCAAGAAAAATATATCAATTAGGTTAGAGGCCTAAGGAATCCATGAAAATTAAAGTAGTGTTTATATATTAACATTCTATTTTCAAGTTCTAGGTCCTAAGTTTTGATAAAATAAAAATTATAGAAATATTTTACACATTGATGCACAGAATGTTGGAACTGTACTATCAGAGTCATCCAACTCTTTTGCCACCTATAAGTTTTAATGTTATTACAAAAAAGATACATACTAATATTACAAAAAGGAAAAGAAAACCCAAGTACAACTGAAATAACATACTGAAGGATGTGTTTAAGTTTTCAAATTTTCTTAATGTAATTTAGGGACAACCCTTTTAATCCTGAAAGGCCAAAAAAGAACACACTAAGACCCTGAGGTTTTTAAGTTGACTTGCTTCAAAAAGTTTAAAGTTCATGCTGGTTTGCTTATTTATCTATCAGTTCAGTTCAGTCCGCTCAATGGTGTCCAACTCTTTGCGATCCCATGAATCGCAGCACGCCAGGCCTCCCTGTCCATCACCGACTCCCGGAGTTCACCCAAACCCATGTCTATTGAGTCAGTGATGCCATCCAGCCATCTCATCCTCTGTCGTCCCCTTCTCCTCCTGCCCCCAATCCCTCCCAGCATCAGAGTCTTTTCCAATGAGTCAACCTTTTACAAATTATTTTTTACCTACTTCTAATCAATAGACTGCATCAAACTTGTTTAATAACCCATGCCATTATCTATGAGCAAAAATCTGAAAATACTAAAAGTAACTAGGTCTTCCTGATTTTATTTTTAAGAATTTAACATAATCTGCTTTAATCTTTTGTGGCAGTCAACACTAAATCCTTCAAGGAAGCATTTCTTCTATTGATTATAAACTCATTCTATAAAACTCACTTTATAATGAAGAAACTAAATTTTCTTCATTCACATCTATAGGCTTCTTTTCAAGAGGAGAACATCTTATTAAATATTCTGTCATACATTCTTTCTAAACATATCTTTGCTCCAGGATGACTGTTATGAGCACTCACTGGAAACACTTTACAAAAACCATTTGATTAAAAATAAATTTAAATGCACACACATACATCTATATACATATATATAACTTGTGCCTTCTTACATATACACATATCTAAATATGCCATACACACTTCCAGTATGTCCTATTTTTCCCTAATAATCAAATTCACACAAAAGTATTCCAACAGGCCATCAATCTTTATCATAACTTCTAAATGCAGGGAAAATATTCTGACTTCAATGAAACAGGTCTGGGACTCTCTATGGTAATTCAGTCAGAGAAGGCAATGGCACCCCACTCCAGTACTCTTGCTTGGAAAATCCCATGGATGGAGGAGCCTATTAGGCTGCAATCCATGGGGTTGCTAAGAGTCGGACACGACTGAGCGACTTCACTTTCACTTTTCACTTTCATGCATTGGAGAAGGAAATGGCAATCCACTCCAGTGTTCTTGCCTGGAGAATCCCAGGGACGGGGGAGCCTGGTGGGCTGCTGTCTATGGGGTTGCAGAGAGTCAGACACGACTGAAGTGACTTAGCATAGCATAGCATAGCATGGTAATTCAGTGACTCAGAACTATATCCATTGATAGAGGAATAACAAATTCAAGACTCTCAAAGTTATGTGGAAATGTATAGCTGAATATTATAAAATTGGCAATATTTAATCATTATTTTGACTATGTGATATTTTATATGGTTCAGCCATATAAAATGTTTTAATATGGTTATAACTTCTGATAAGGGGTTAATATTCAAAATAAAGAACTCATACAGCTCTAGAGTGAGGAAACAATTTGAATGAAAATGTATAGAGGACTGGAAGTAATTTTCCAAAGAACACATATAGTTGCCAAATAAGTACATGAAATGGTGCTCAATATCATAATCAAGGAATTGTAAATCAAAACTACAATGAGGTATCACCTCATATGTATTAGAAAGGCTATTATCAAAACTACAAAAAATAACAAGTGTTGGTGAGTAAAGGTTCTCACCAAGTAAAGGGTTGAGTAAAGGAAACCCTTGTGCATTGTTGGTAGGTATTTAAATTGGTGAAGCCACTATGGAAAACATTATGGAGGTTCCTCAGAAAAATTTAGAAAATATATACAACCACCATATGATCCAGCAATCCCACTTCCAGGCATTTAGGCCCTCAAAATTAAAACACTAACCTAAAAACATATCTTCACCCCCATGGTTATAGCAGCATTATTTACAATAGCTAAGACATGGAAACAACTTAAGTGTCCACTGGTGAATGGATAAAGAAAATATGGTATATACATAAAATGGAGTATTATTTAGCCATAAAAGGAGGATATCTTGTCATTTGAAGCAACATGGATGGAACTTGAGGATTTATGATAAGTGAAGTAAGTCACAGAAAGAAAAATACTATATGATCTCCCTTATATGTGTATCTACAAACACACACATCCTAGCAAGCTCACAGAGAGTATAGATTGGTGGTTGCCAAAGGTAGGGGGTGGTAGATGGGGCATGACTAAAAAGGATAGGGTGGTCAAAACGTACAAACTTCTAGTTAAAAAGTAAGTAAGCCATGGGATGTAATGTACAGCACGGTGACCATAGTTAATAATATCACATTGTATATTTGAAAGTTGCTAAGAGAGTAGTACTCAGTCACGTCTCACTCTTTGAGGTCCCATGGACAGTAGCCCACCAGGCTCCTCTGTTCATGTAATTTCCCAGGCAAGAATACTGGAATGGGATGCCACTTCCCACTCCAGGGGATCTTCCCAACCCAGGGATTGAACCTGCATCACTTGCATCTCCTGCATTGGCAGGCATATTCTTTACCACTAGCACCACCTGGGAAGCTGTTTTATCACACACACACACACACACAATGTAAGCATGGTGATGGATATTACCTAGACTTACTGTAATTATTACTTCACAATATATACAAACGTCAAATCATTTTGTTGTACATCTGAAAATATGATATATGTCAGTATGTTTCTCTAAAGCAAAGGTCTAAAAACTATAGCTGTTGGATAATCTCACCTGGTATCAGTTCTTATAAATGAAATTTTATTGGAACACAGCAAAAAAAATAATAATATTGGCATAGAGGGTCAATTACTTAAGTCCTAGTCAATAACTTTCCCAAAATTTCCAATAATGCATGCTCTAGGGTAAAGCTACCTATTTTCAGAAGTGCAATAAGCATTCAGAGTAGGTCTTTGAAGACCAACAGAGACAGGAGAGAGTGGGGTATGGTTTAGTGATAGAGGCCATAGACAAGGAGATAAGTTGGCTTGAAGTTCTGTTTCAGAGTTGTCTACCTAAACACTGTTGAAAAAAATTAAACAAACCCTACCCAGAACAAAGTCTGTCTCAGGTTACTTCATTTCCAGTGCTCTAAACACCAAGACCTTTGCTGACAATAATTTTTATGGTACTCTCTCTACTTTATACCCTTAAGCAAGCCCTCTGGTTTTCTTGCTTCAACTAGAACACACTTATCATGCTTATATATTTTCTAGGTTAGAAAAGGATCATTTTGCACCACTTCAAATTTTATAGAGGCACATACAACTCTCTGAAAGAAAAATAAGCATGCATCCTGTACCCTACTTCCTGTTTTGACACTGCCAAATCTGGGAAACTATAATCTCATTACTACTGTGGTAGGCAGAATAAACAAGATGACCCCCAATGAGGAGTCACACCATTTGCTTTTGGACGAGCACTGCCCAAACAGCTCCTGTTTTCAGAAAGAGGTGGTCTGGGGAACAGAGATGAGCATGCTCTCAGTCTGTTGTCAAGTCCAACCAAGTTCAGCTTAGACATAGTCTCCCCTACACACAAACCAATGAATGAGATAACAATGTTTGTTACTGTCAACCACTGAGATGATTGGTTATGATTCAGTAGCATTATTGCTGTAATAGCTGATAAATACATGAAGAAAACTAAAGATTGCAGAGGATTGTTTAAGTGTGCATGCACGGTAATTCACTTCAGTTGTGTCCGACTCTTTGCGGTCCTATGGACTATAGCCTGCCAGGCTCCTCTGTCTATGGGATTCTCCAGGCAAGAACACTGGAGTGGGTTGCCATTTCCTTCAAGGGATCTTTCCAACCCAGGGATTTAACCCATGTCTCTTACATCCCCTGGATTGGCAGGCAGATCCTTTACTGCTGAGCCACTTGTTTAAGATCACATAGCAGAAAAAAATGACCAAGCTGGCATATAAAGCCAGGGTATCTTACCTCTACAGCTCTGCTATTGATCTCTAACCTGTATAATCCTTGGAAATCATTAGTACAGAATAGATTCTGAGTAACCAGTATACATTTTTAAAAGCATGAATGAGTAAAGCTACCAAGTAACATTTACTTTACAATTAACACCACTGACTCTGAATATTCTAAGACAAACCATACCAAAAACAGAGTAACAGCAATTTAACAACACTTGTACATATTTTATATGTACACAAGGCATTTTCCCTAATATTTGTCTCACTATGCTTCATGTTAAATATAGCTTGCATCCTGGAAGCATAGACAGACAAGAATTAGGTAGACAATGGGAGTGCTCTGATCAGAGGGATGCAAGTCATTTAGGGATCCACCAATTCCTGTAATTCACACAATGATGACAGTGTTGATAACATCACTTGGATTTCTTGAATTCTTCATACATCACTTCAGTCACTAACCGGCAGATCATGCCACATTTGTTTTTTTTTTTTTTTTTTTCTTGTCAAATACTTTCTAAAAGGAAAAAATGTTTCTGTTTTATCCTTTCCTTCCAATAACTGTCTTTTCCCCTGAATCTAAAGGATAGAATAGGTATACATTTTTCAAGATATAGGGTAATTAAAGATTAACAACATTTTTAGCTGTGTATTCATTTAAGATACTGTTTTATTTTTTTTGAGATTTTAAGAAGCCTCAATTATAATAGACAAAAAAATGGATTATTATTTACGTATCAACAAACACAGTAGGTAATATAATACAGTAGATAATATAACAATCAAAAGATAGAGGAAAACATAGGAAAACAGAGAATTATGATGAAAGTGAAAGTGGAGAGTGAAAAAGTTGGCTTAAAGCTCAACATTCAGAAAACGAAGATCATGGCATCCAGTCCCACCACTTCATGGAAATAGATGGGGAAACAGTGGCAACGATGTCAGACTTTATTTTTCTGGGCTCCAAAATCACTACAGATGGTGATTGCAGCCATGAAATTAAAAGACACTTACTCGTTGGAAGGAAAGTTATGACCAACCTAGATAGCATATTCAAAAGCAGAGACATTACTTTGCCAACAAAGGTCCGTTTAGTCAAGGCTATGGTTTTTCCTGTGGTCATGTATGGATGTGAGAGTTGGACTGTGAAGAAGGCTGAGTGCCGAAGAATTGATGCTTTTGAACTGTGGTGTTGGAGAAGACTCTTGAGAGTCCCTTGGACTGCAAGGAGATCCAACCAGTCCATTCTGAAGGAGATCAGCCCTGGGATTTCTTTGGAAGGAATGATGCTAAAGCTGAAACTCCAGTACTTTGGCCACCTCATGCGAGGAGTTGACTCACTGGAAAAGACTCTGATGCTGGGATGGATTGGGGGCAGGAAGAGAAGGGGACGACAGAGGATGAGATGGCTAGATGGCATCACTGACTCGATGGACGTGAGTCTCAGTGAACTCTGGGAATTGGTGATGGACAGGGAGGCCTGGCGTGCTGCGATTCATGGGGTTGCAAAGAGTCGGACACGACTGAGCGACTGATCTGATCTGATCTGATAGTGAGAAGCTCCTAAAGTTTGCTGGAATACAATGTTTGAAGGTACCCAAAATACAAAGTAAGGTTGTACACTTGATGAGTAAACTTAACAGTTGTGTGAGTTGTCACACAAGCAATTGCCAGAGTGAAGAGGATTCTGTTCTTTGGATCAGGGTATAAGCCTTAAGAAAGTCAAGAAAGTTATTTCACTCAATGCTGGAGAAAAACTGATGTTCATCGACTAAATAAAACTGGCCTAAAGTGAAACTGTTAGTTGCTCAGTAGGGTAGGACTCTTTGTGGCCCCATGGACTGTAGCCCTCCAGGCTCCTCAGTCCATGGAATTTTCCAGGCAAAGATACTGGAGTGGATTCTACAGGGGATCCTGGAGCCAGGAATCAAACCCAGGGTCTCCCACATTGCAGGCAGATTCTTTACCATCTGACCCACCAAACTTGCCTGACGCAATGGCAAATGTACATACAGGGCGACAACTACATTTATCACCTCTGACATAGGATATATTTACTTGTTTCCTCTCTTTGAATGTAAACTGTATGAGAGTGGGAACTATTACTTTGGTTCAATGTTATATATACTGTGCCCAGAAATATGAGTATCATAAATGTACAGAATAATCATCAAAACAGCACTGGAGAGAAGAAAATTGAGGTACAAAGATAAGATATTAGCCCCCAAAGAGAATTAGGATTATATTCAGGACACATATTTAGGTGTCTTATATTTAGGTGTCTTAAGTCTCTATCAATTGTAATCTTCCTTACACTATAACAAAAAGATATGAAATAGGAAAACTAGTATAGACGAAATGATTTTTAAAATGATGTAAAGGGCTTTATTGCACCATGTAGAGAACAAAATAAATACAATGTTCATGATACTGACTCTAAGGCAAAAGATATTTTTTTTGAAAGGGTGAGGAAAAGGTGAATATCTAAGACACAAAAAATGTCAGAAATCATTTAACTTAAAATGTAATTTTCAATGTAAATATATAAAATGAAAAATTGCTGCACCGTGATGTCAATACTGGGAATACCATACAAATGGGGATTGTAATATAAGCTTCAGAAATGCCAACTATTCTGTGTCAACACATGATAAATAAATAGCAACATTATGAATAGCTATTAATACAGAATTTTAAGGCATAGAACTATAAAAATCCTCCACAAAGGAAACTCTTTAAATATTTTTCTATGTTGTGACAGCTTGTGAAAAAAAATCACTGAATGACTTTATTCATTAATATTTATGAACTGTGCTAGGTGTTAGCCTTCCTTATTTCAAAGAAATACCATCATTTACAGGAGGATGAGTGAATAAAGGATGATTAGTGGCAAGAGTGATGAGCTCAGAGCCATTTCTATGGTAGTATGAGAACTGTGCAATAGGTATCTAACCCAGACATGGAGGTAATAGGTGGTTGGCAAGGCTTCTTGGAAGATATGAAAGTTGAACTGAGCCTTAAAAGATAAGCAAACTTTATCTGGGGGTTCCTAGGTGGCTCAGTAGGAAAGAATCTGCCAGCCAATGCAGGAGATCCCTGGGTTGGGAAGATCCCCTAGAGGAGGGCATGGCAACCCACTCTAGTATCTTTGCTTTGAGAATCCCATGGACAGAGGAGCCTGGCAGGCTATAGTCCATGAAGTCACAAACAGTCAGACACAACTGAGTGACTAAACAATAAAAACCAGCATTATCTTAGGGAGAAAGAAACAAACAGGTGAAGAGCAACCTAGAGAGTTTGAGAGAGCAGGCGGTCATGGATACTCACGGGTACATGAAATAAGCTGGGCAAATTCAAGGGACTTTGAGCAGCATGGTGTAAAAAGCATATACTCTGAACTGGATAATGCTGACACATGAGACTGAATCAGTCATATGTAGATCATACACAATGCCAAGTAGTTTGAACATTATCCACATGTCAATGGGGAGCTAAAAACTACCACTGACAACAAGATGACGAAACTAAGTAAAACCATGTCTCCCATTTCTTGTTTGTAGGAAAAAGGCTTCAGCCTCCCAGACATTCCCTCAGTTCCCAAGGGTAGATTCCATTACTATTAATAATTAGGGAAGTGAGGGAATGCAGAAGAAAGGAAAAGTAGTCAAGAAACCACAGTGTAGTGATAAAACAGACTCCCAGCTCCTTTTTAGGGGCTATACATAACAATCTGATGCATCTTTCTGAGTTCTTCCACAGGAACTAGGCTCCCACTCAGGTAAAGGGCAGTAACTTTAGGCTGAGAACAAGCACAGACCCCAGACTGGTTGGAATCAGAAGGCTGATGTCTGAGATTCCTGTAACACCACCCTCTTATCTTACCGCCAGCTAATTAGAAGCAAGCTACATACCCTGAAGCCCTCATCCCAAGTTTGCCTTTAATAATTTTTCCCTTAAAAATCTTAAAACTTGCTGGGGAGTTCGGAGTTTTTGAGCATATGCTGCCTGTTTCCCATGCTTGGCCCTTGCAATAACCTTTTCTCTGCTCCAAACTCCATTTCAGTTTGTATGGCCTCACTGTGTGGTGGCCAAATGAACGTGAGATCAAAATAGTGACAGGACCATAGATGTGTATTAGAAATATAACTGTAGGAATATGATATAAACAGAGCAAGAATAGGAAAAGACTACTCGATGAAGAGCACTACAATATGGTTAAAAAATAATTTAGAATTAAAAATGGAGGATAGTGGGACAGATCCAAGAAATACCATAGAAAATAAGCTAAAACTTCAGTAAATTCCTTAGAGCTAAAATAGAGTAGGAAATTAAGAGGTAACTCCTTGCTGTCTTGAATGGTCATCTAGGTTAGTAATGCTGCTGTTTGATGAACTATACAGAATATGAGAAGACAGGCTTGCAAAATGAGAAGAAGGGGCTGAGTTGATGAGTACTGTTTATAAACTATAGGGTTTTTGCGGTCTGATATCATTAACTTATAAATATTCAGTGGGGCATCCCAGTTCAAGAGCTTATGAGGCAAAAGATAAAGCAGAAGAGATATATAGAATTCAAGATCATCAATATAAAGTTGGTAACTGAAACTCAAGTGAAAGATGAAGCCTAAGAGGTGTGAAAGGGTAATTAGAATAGAGCCTTGAGAATTACCAATATTTAAAGGAGAGACAGAGGAACCACAGTTAAGACATGAGGCAAGATGAAAACTGCTAAGAATATAGGAAAAAAAAAAAGTGATTTTTCACAGGAGTCAAAAGATGAAATATTTTCAAAGACAGTAGTATAGGAAACATATAGTGATTTTGCCACCCAGCATGCATTCAGCTCATGTCTGTGGATACAAGCACACAATTTCATTTGGGAAACTACTGCCTTTTACTCTCAGGCCAAATTTTTGGAAGATCTTTCCATCTAGCAACATACATCTAGTTTGGGGTCTGTGCCTGATATGTTTATGTCTATTTGATATGCCTAATCCTCCTTTCAGTTATTGATTCATGACTGATCATGTGACAAAGTTGAATCCAATGATAATAAGAGTCTTTATCTGAGAATTCTCCAACATAGGATACAGCTGTGACTTTGTAACCAGAAGTAGAGACCATACTGTTTTGAAAAACCACCAAATGGAGACAAAAAGAAGGGAAACAGAGCAAAGATTCACTATAACCTGCTCTGACACTGCTGCTTTTATTACAGGGATCAATAAATTCCATTTCTCTGTAAGTAGGTGCGAGTATTCTTTGTTTTGTTTTCTGTCTTCTTACTTTATTATTTTTTTTTATTTTTTTTTTATTTTTTTTTCCACCACAGGTATACATGTGTTCCCCATCCTGAACCCTCCTCCCTCCTCCCTTCCCATACCATCCCTCTGGGTCGTCCCAGTGCACCAGCCCCAAGCATCCAGCATCGTGCATTGAACCTGGACTGGCATCTCATTTCATACATGACATTTCACATGTTTCAATGCCATTCTCCCAAATCTTCCCACCCTCTCCCTCTCCCACAGAGTCCATAAGCCTGTTCTATACATCAGTGTCTCTTTTGCTGTCTCGTATAGAGGGTTATCATTACCATCTTTCTAAATTCCATATATATGCGTTAGTATACTGTATTGGTGTTTTTCCTTCTGGCTTACTTCACTCTGTATAATAGGCTCCAGTTTCATCCACCTCATTAGAACTGATTCAAATGTATTCTTTTTAATGGCTGAGTAATACTCCATTGTGTGTATGTACCACAGCTTTCTTATCCATTCATCTGCTGATGGGCATCTAGGTTGCTTCCATGTCCTGGCTATTATAAACAGTGCTGCGATGAACATTGGGGTACATGTGTCTCTTTCCCTTCTGGTTTCCTCAGTGTGTATGCCCAGCAGTGGGACTGCTGGATCATAAGGCAGTTCTATTTCCAGTTTTTTAAGGAATCTCCACACTGTTCTCCATAGTGGCTGTACTAGTTTGCATTCCCACCAACAGTGTAAGAGGGTTCCCTTTTCTCCACACCCTCTCCAGCATTTATTATTTGTAGACTTTTGGATCGCAGCCATTCTGACTGGTGTGAAATGGTATCTCATAGTGGTTTTGATTTGCATTTCTCTGATAATGAGTGATGTTGAGCATCTTTTCATGTGTTTGTTAGCCATCTGTATGTCTTCTTTGGAGAAATGTCTATTTAGATCTTTGGCCCATTTTTTGATTGGGTCATTTATTTTTCTGGAGTTGAGCTGTAGGAGTTGCTTGTATATTTTTGAGATTAGTTGTTTGTCGGTTGCTTCATTTGCTATTATTTTCTCCCATTCTGAAGGCTGTCTTTTCACCTTGCTAATAGTTTCCTTTGATGTGCAGAAGCTTTTAAGGTTAATTAGGTCCCATTTGTTTATTTTTGCTTTTATTTCCAATATTCTGGGAGGTGGGTCATAGAGGATCCTGCTGTGATGTATGTCAGAGAGTGTTTTGCCTATGTTCTCCTCTAGGAGTTTTATAGTTTCTGGTCTTACGTTGAGATCTTTAATCCATTTTGAGTTTATTTTTGTATATGGTGTTAGAAAGTGTTCTAGTTTCATTCTTTTACAAGTGGTTGACCAGATTTCCCAGCACCACTTGTTAAAGAGATTGTCTTTAATCCATTGTATATTGTCTTCTTACTTTAAAAAGAAGTTTTCTATAGTATATAAGGGGGTATTCAAGAGTGTCAAATACTAACCAAAATAAGAAAAGATGAAAACAGACATATATAGCAACAAATAAATTTTTAAACTTGGACAGATATTTTTCATTGATGATTGTGAATAAAAGCAAAAACCAACATATACTGCTCTACTAAGAAAGTTAGGAAATGGGACAATAAGAGAAGTTTCATGAGGAAGTGGGAAGTAACAGCATTCAAAGTTTATGTCTAGAAATATAGAATATCAATCTCCGAACTACACCTACCAGTAAGAAAGGTTTCATTGGGCATTAAGTTTACTTGTAATACTCAACTACAAAATGTGCAGGAAATATTAGTGTAAGTGCAATCATTCCTATCTTATATTCACAAAATTATATTTTCTACCACCAGAAATACTCATTTTTAAACACTCTTAATACCTAATAATTTTCCTATTATTTTCAATTATTTACATAGCTCATTTTTACTTTTTATTTCAAATAGTGAAATTTAAACAAAACAGGATAAAGAATGAAAAGTGTATACTAAAAAATACATTGTAATATAAATCATAGATCCTTTCTTGACACTGTCAACAATGATTAATAGCCTTACATTCTATAAGATATTGTCAATAATTAAGAGGCTATGATAAGATACACAAAAAAGAGAAATTTAAGCATAAAATCAAATGGTAGCACCTATTTTAAATAATGTCTATAAAACATGCTTATTTTTTCTATTGCAAAAAAAAAGAAGTTCATTAATTCAATTAACAGTACTGTAGTACTTTAAAAGGTGAAGATTTTAACAGTCTTGTTTCTGAATACCCTAAATAAGTTCCAACTTTAATAATTTAAGTACTCACTTGTCCGTCTACTTATTTTGCATAATTAGAATCTAGTATCCAGACTGAAAGTTTTGAAAGAAGGAACACATGAGTAAGACAAATGTCCTGTCAAATTAATGTATTTTGTAAACATTATATAATGAGCTTCATATAAATGTTGCCTGGTTTCAAAACATATTACAAAGTTATGCAATAAAAGCAATATGGTACTAGCATAAAGAAGACATATAGACTGATGGACAACAGAGACTCCAGAAATAAATCTGCACATATGTGGTCAAATAGTCTTTGATAAGAGTTCTTGAACACATGATGGGAAAAAGATAATCTCTTCAACAAACAGCCCTGGGAACACTGGATATTCACAAGTAAAATAATGCAATTCAACTGAGATCTTACACCAGACACAGAAATCAACTGAAAACATGTTAAAGACTTAAATTTTATACTTGAGACTTTAAAATTTATAAGGAAACTTGAGGGAAAAGCTTTATCACATTGGTCTTGACAATGGTTTCATGGATATGACACTAAAAGCACAGGCAACAAAGGAAAAAATAGACAATGGACTACATCAAACTAAACATGTTTACACAATAAAGGAAAGAAAATGAAAAGTCAACATAGGGAAGAAGATACATGAAAAGCCATATATCTGAAAAAGAGTATCTAAAATATTTATGGAATTCCTACAACAGTGAAAAAAAAAAAAAACTAACCTCTGATTAAAAACTGGTTTATAATAGCCAGGACATGGAAGCAACCTAGATGTCCATCAGCAGATGAATGGATAAGAAAGCTGTGGTACATATACACAATGGAGTATTACTCAGCCATTAAAAAGTATACATTTGAATCAGTTCTAATGAAGTGGATGAAACTGGAGCCTATTATACAGAGTGAAGTAAGCCAGAAAGAAAAACACCAATACAGTATACTAATGCATATATATGGAATTTAGAAAGACGGTAATGATAACCTTGTATGCGAGAGAACAATTGAGATACAGATGTATAGAACAGTCTTTTGGACTCTGGGAGAGGGAGAGGGTGGGATGATTTGGGAGAATGACATTGAAACATGTATAGTATCATACAAGAAACGAATCACCAGTCCAGGTTCGATACAGGATAGAGGATGCTTGGGGCTGGTGGACTGGGATGACCCAGAGGGATGGTACAGGGAGGGAGGTGTTAGGGGGGTTCAGGATGGGGAACACGTGTACACCTGTGGTGGATTCATGTTGCTATATGGCAAAACCAATACAATATTGTAAAGTAAAATAAATAAATAAAACTGAACAAAAAGAAAAGTAAAAAAGAATAAAATGCACCAGAAAAGGCCATCACATGGGTAAATTTTAGGATGTATTTATTTCTTGTCTTAATGTCTTTAAAAGGCATATAATTGTTTAAAGCAAAACTAACAACATTGTATTATTAGGTTTATAATGAATACAGATGTAATATATGTAATAGCATTAAAGGAAACCATTGTCTCAAGGTTCTTCTACTATACCTGAAATTTGTGTAGAAATACAAATCCTAAGCAGATAAAGATGCCTAGTGTAATCTCTAGGACAACCATTAAAAACAATGTTAATATATATAGCTATAAAGATGAATTTAAATAAAACATCAGAAAATTTGGTTAACAAAGAAAAAGAGAAACAGAACAACAAAAAATAAGAGATACACAGAAAACAAATATCAAAATCATAGACCTATCCCCTACCAAATTAGTAATTTGTTTTTTAAAAAATGGATCACACACTAAAATCAAAAGGCAAAGACTGTCAGGCTAGATGAAAATGCAAAATCCAGCTAAATGCTGTCTGCAATAGGTGTACTTTAAGTGCAAAGACAGTTTGAAAGTAAAGTCATGGCGTAAAAGGTACCATGCATATAGTGAGCATAAGAAATGTGGAGTGGCTCTATTAACATTACCCAAAATAGACTTTACGAAAAGTAGTACTGAAGTGAAATTCATAATGATAAAAGAATCAATCAAGCATAAAGATGTAAAAATTATAAACGTGTGTGTTTAAAATTGGGGCTTCAAAATACAAAACAAAAACTGATAGCACTAAAGAAAGGAAAGCCACCACTGGAGGCTCAGGGACAAAGAATCCACCTGCCAATGCAGGAGACATGGGTTCGATCCCTGCTCAGGGAAGGAGCAACTAAGCCCGTGCACCCCAACTGCTGAGCCTGTGCTCTTGAGCCCAGGAGCCACAACTACTGAGTCCACATGCTACGACATTTGAAGCTCACTTGCCCTAGAGCAAATGTTCTGCAACAAGAGAAACTACCACCATGAGAAGCCGGCATCCTACAGCTAGAGCGTAGCCCCCTCTCTTTCTCTAGAGAAAGCCCCCTCGCAGCAACAAATACCCAGCACAACCAAAAATAAGTGAAATAACTAAATTGTTAAAAAAGTAAAGGAAGTTATAAACCAAATCCCTTATAAAAATACACAAAACCCTTGATAAATATTAGCAATCCATTCTAGCAATATGTAAAAATGGTAATACATCATAACCAATTCAAGTTTATTCTAGAAATGAAACAGTTTAAGATTTGAAAATCAATGTAAGTTACCATATTAATAGAATAAAGAAGAAAACTGACATAATTATCTAAATAAATGCAGAGAAATCATTTGAAAAATTTCAGCACTCATTCTTGATTAAAAACACAGAAAACTGAAGGAAATTGCCACATCCTGCAAAAGGGTATCCACAAAAAAAAAATAATAATAATACTATAGCTAAGATCATACTTGGACTTTCCTGGTGGCTCAGTGGTAAAGAATCTGCAGGCAACAGTCACAAAAGAATCAGACATGACTTAGCAACTAAACAACAACATCATACATCATGGTAAAAGACTAAATTCTTTCCCCCTGATAAACAACCCAAATGTCTATCAGTGCTAGAATGGATAAACAAATCTTAATATGGTCATAAAATAAATAAATAAAAACTGGTTTAAGAACTTAGGCATTTCTCTAAAGAAGTTGTACAAAAGATCAACAGCTATATGGACAAATGCTCAATGCCACTAATTTTCAGGGAGATACAAATCAAAACCACGATGAGATATCACCCTACATATGTCAAATTGCTGCCTCTCCATTTGAGATAAGTATATGAAAAGTTCTCTTTGTCTTTCAGATAACTGGTCCTCCAGTAACATTCGTTTGCTTCTTCAAATCATCAATCTAGTGAGTTCTTATTTTGACTACCATGTATTTCCATACAAGTATCTCTAATTTGTTCATCTTAAATAATGTGGTTTTTTTTCTATTTTATCATCTTTAATCTCAAATTATTCATACTTATTTTTATATTCTTTTTCTACTTGATCCACTAAATGTGTTTGTCTAGTATAATACACGGAGAAGGCAATGGCACCCCACTCCAGTACTCTTGCCTGGAAAATCCCATGGGCGGAGGAGCCTGGTAGGGTGCAGTCCATGGGGTCTCGAAGAGTCAAGACACGACTGAGTGACTTTCCTTTCACTTTTCACTTTCATGCATTGGAGAAGGAGATGGCAATCCACTCCAGTGTTCTTGCCTGGAGAATTCCAGGGACAGGGGAGCCTAGTGGGCTGCCGTCTATGGGGTTGCACAGAGTCGGACACGACTGAAGTGACTTAGCAGCAGCAGCAGTATAATACAGTCTCTACTGTTGTTATTTTTATTTATATTGTTTTCTGTTTTGTTTTTTATCATAATTCTTGGACGTGACATATCTTGTTTTCCAAATTGGGCTGATAGTCCCCTATTGTTTCCAAACTTTAGTTTATAATTTACATTTGGTAATACAGACTAGGGTAAAATGGTTGTCTGAGGAGGGCTTACAAAAGCTGAGAAAAGGAGACGCAAAAGGCAAAGGAGAAAAGGACGGATATATCCATCTGAATGCAGACTTCCAAAGAAGAGCAAGGAGAGATAAGAAAGCCTTCCTAAGCAAACAATGCAAAGAAAGAGAGGAAAACAATAGAATGGGAAAGACTAGAGATCTCTTCAAGAAAATTTGAGATACCAAGGGAATATTTCATGCAAAGATGGGCACAATAAAGGACAGAAATGGTATGGACCTAACAGAAGCAGAGGTGGCAAGAATACACAGAAGAACTGTACAAAAAAGATCTTCATGACCCAGATAACCACAATGGTCTGATCACTTACCTAGAGCCAGACATCCTGGAATGTGAAGTCAAGTGGACCCTAGGAAACATCACTACAAACAAAGCTAGTGGAGGTGATGGAATTCCAGTTGAGCTATTTCAAATCCTAAAAGATGATGCTGTGAAAGTGCTGCACTCAATATGCCAGCAAATTTGGAAAACTCAGCAGTGGCCACAGGACTGGAAAAGGTCAGTTTTCATTCCAATCCCAAAGAAAGGCAATGCCAAAGAATGTTCAAACTATCGCATAACCGTACTCATCTCACACACTAGCAAAGTAATGCTCAAAATTCTCCAAGCCAGGCTTCAACAGTATGTGAACTGTGAACTTCCAGATGTTCAAGCTGGATTTAGAAAAGGCAGAGGAACCAGAGATCAAATTGCCGGCATCCGTTGGGTCATTAAAAAAGCGAGAGTTCCAGAAAAATATCTACTTCTGCTTTATTGACTATGCCAAAGCCTTTGACTGTGTGGATCACACAAACTGTGGAAAATTATTCAAGAGATGGGAATACCAGACCACCTGATCTGCCTCCTGAGAAATCTTTATGCAGGTCAAGAAGCAAAAATTAGAATTGGAAATGAAACAACAGACTGGTTCCAAATCAGGAAAGGAGTACATCAAGGCTGTATATTGTCACCCTGCTTATTTAACTTATACAGAGTACATCATACAAAATGTCGGGCAGGATGAAGCACAAGCTGGAATTAAGACTGCCTCGAGAAATATCAATAACCTCAGATATGCAGAGGACAACACCCTTATAGCAGAAAGTGAAGAAGAAATGAAGAGCCCCCTTTTGAAAGTGAAAGAGGAGAGTGAAAAAGCTGGCTTAAAACTCAACATTCAAGAAACTAAGATCATGGCATCTGGTCCCATCACTTCATGGCAAATAGATAGGGAAACAATGGAGACAGTGACAGACTTTATTTTCTTGGGCTCCAAAATCACTGTAGATGGTGACCGCAGCCATGAAATTAAAGAATGCTTGTTCCTTGGAAGAAAAGCTATCACCAACCTAGACAGCATCTTAGAAAGCAGAGACATTACTTTGCCATCAAAGGTCCATCTAGTCAAAGCTATGTTTTTTCCAGTAGTCATATATGATGTGACAGTTGGACTTTAAAGAAAGCTGAGAACTGAAGCATTGATGCTTTTGAACTGGGATGTTGGAGAAGACTCTTGAGAGTCCCTTGGACTACAAGGAGATCAAATCAGTCAGTCTTAAAGGAAATCAGTCCTGAACATTCATTGAAGGAGTGATGCTCTAGCTGAAGCTCCAATACTTTGTCCACCTGATGTGAAGAACTAACTCATTGGAAAAGACCGTGATGCTGGGAAAGACTGAAGGCAGGAGGAGACAGGGATGACAGTGGATGAGATTGTTGGATGGCATCATTGACTCAATGGACATGAGTTTGAGAAAGCTCCAGGAGTTTGTGATGGACGGCGAATACTGGCTTGCTGCCATCCATGGGGTCACAAAAAGTCAGACATGACCGAGCGACTGAACTGAATACAGATTAAGGCTATTATGAAATTTATATCTCTGGATGAGTTTATGGAATAGGTCTGAAAACATACCACTAGATGAAATAACTCTGGAGGTATATTCTGGGCTCAGGGAGTTTCCACCCATTGCTTCTCACTACTGGTGTTTTCCGAGAATTTTCCCATGACCTCTCTGTAGGGCCATGTTTGCACTGGTGTGGATGAAAAGTGGGATATCTGGGGATCTGGCTAGCATGCTTTCTCCTATTTTCCATTCCTACTACAACCAAATTCAAGAGCCACTTTGACTCTATGAGCAATACTAGCCCTTTTCTGTTCTTTCTCTGCCAAACAGACTTTCAATAGAAAAGGGGAAATTTTATAATTAAAAGCACTCCATTTCAATAATACATTTAGAAAATACTCAGTTTTTTAAAAGAAGTGAGTAGACTTGAAAGGAACTTTTACCAACTAGTTTGGAAATTCACTCTAATTTATTGCCCATACACTAAAGAAGAAAAAAAGCCTTAGATAAAATATTTACCTTTACATAAATAAATGAACAACCCCAAATTAAGGATACAGCCTAAAACTTGATCCTACAACTATCACAGCTGGGAAAGTCATTAAGAGGCAGCTGGCGGCTGAAACCCTGCCAACCTGAGTCTATCCTTCTCAATGTTTGTGGTATTAGAGGGAAAATTTAGCTCCCAATAAACACACTCTCTAAAGCCCACCCAGTTCTTCCAACTTCTTGACCTTCTACAAATTGGCAACCTACTGTCTAAATCACTTGATGATTTTGATGATCTTTGGCAAAGGAATATTAAGGCCTCAGATTATGACTTCAAAAACTGACACCCAATATGACTTAATGACTAACTTACAGTCAGGCTACTAATTAAGTTAGACAAACATTTACTTAGAAATTTAGCATATTATATGCTTTTTCCCTTCTCCAGATTTCCTTTTACTATTAAATAATTCATACACAACTGAAGAGCACAAGATGGTTGACAAACTCATAGTCTTTATACCAAGTTATTAAAATTAATTATGTCCAAAGCAATACTGTTTGAACCCTGAAGCTAGTACTTATATAAAGAAATCCCCCAACTTAAGCAGTTGATATTCATAGGAAAATACATTAAAAAGACTGGAACACATGGAGTTATTCTCAGATGCTACCCTAATAAAAATGTCAATTCAAATTGTCTAATATGGTCCACATGATTAAATCTACAGATGTAATTAGTAATTTACTGTTATAAAAATACTTTTTATCTCTAGAAAATGAGCCTGCATTATATTTAAAGGAGAATGGGCAAAAGGCAGAAATCACAAGTATATATCCCAACATATTTTCTTCTACATACATCATTTTTAAGATGAGATGTACATCATTAATAAACAAAACATGTAAATAATTTCATCTTTTTAAACAGCTTTATTGAGGTATAATTGAATACAAAAAATCTGGACATAGACATGATTAATGTATATAATTTGATGAGTTAGGAGATTTGCATACATATGTGAAACCATCACCAAAATCAAAGTGATAAATATATCCATCACTTCTAACAGCTTCCTGCTTTGTTTTGTTTTTGTGGTTAAGAACATTTAACATGAGATCTATTTCTAAACATTTTTTCAGTGTACAATACTGACTATAGGCATTATACTGTATAAGAGATCTCTAGAACCTGTTATTTTGTATACCTGCAACTTTATAATTGTTCAACAGCAATGCCCCAATAACCCCATCCTCACCCTCTGGCAAACACCATTTTATTCTTTCTTTCTTTGTGTTTCACTACTTTAGATAATGAATCATTCAGTATTTATCCTTCTGTGTGTGCATGCTAAGTCGCTTTAGTCGTGTCCAACTCTTTGCAACCCTATGGACTAGAGCCCACCAGGCTCCTCTGTCTATGGGATTCTCCAGGCTAGAATACTAGAATCAGTTGCCATGCCCTCCCTGCAGGGAATCTTCCCAATAAAGGAATTGAACCCACGTCTCTTACATCTCCTGCATTGACAAGTGGGTCCTCTACCACTTGCATCACCTGGGAAACCCATTTATCCTTCTGCTGCTGCTGCTGCTGCTAAGTCGCTTCAGTCGTGTCCGACTCTGTGTGACCCCAGAGACGGCAGCCTACCAGGCTCCGCCGTCCCTGGGATTCTCCAGGCAAGAACACTGGAGTGGGTTGCCATTTCCTTCTCCAATGCATGAAAGTGAAAAGTGAAAGTGAAGTCTCTCAGTCACGTCTGACTCCTAGCAACCCCATGGACTGCAGCCTACCAGGCTCCTCTGTCCATGGGATTTTCCAGGCAAGAGTACTGGAGTGGGGTGCCAGTGCCTTCTCCATTTATCCTTCTACAGCTGGTTTATTTCTCTTAGCATAATTCTACCCGGTTCATCCATATTGTCACAAATGTCAATTTCCTTGTTTAAATGGCGGAATATTTAATTGTGTGCAAAGTATTTTAAAGCAATATATTCATCTGTCAGTAGACACTTAGGATGTTTCCATGTCTTGGCAGTTGTGAATAATAATGCTACAGTTGACATGGGAGTGCAGATATTCCTTTCAGATTCTGATTTCAATTCTTTTGGCTACAGACCCAGAAGTAGGATTGGTGGATCATAAACTGTCATTTTTAATTCTTTTGAGGAAGTTCCATACTGTTGTACCTAGTGGCTATACCTTTTTACATTCCCACCAAAAGTGTAGAAGCACTTCAATTTCTACCTATCCTCATCCACACATATTACCTTTATTTTATTTCTTTATGGATAATATCCATCCTAACAGGTGTTAGGTGATACTTCATTATCATTTCTATTCACATTTCCCAGGTGATAAATTACATTGAACATCTTTTCATATACCTGCTGGACATTTGCATGTCCAACAGTGAATTCAATGCTAACTTCATCAAAAGACAAATGGCATTTTTACACAAATAGAAACACAATCCTGAAATTCATATGGAATCACTAAACACCATAAACAGCCACTGAATCTTGAGAAAGAAGAAAAGCATTTCACTTTTTGACTTCAAAAATATATTAAAAAGCTACAGTAATCCAAACAGTATGATACTGGCATAAGGACAGATATATACATCAGTGCAACAGAATACAGAGCTCAGAAATAAATGCATATATATACAGTCAACTGAGTTACAAGAATGAAGAATACACAATGGGGAAAGGACAGCCTCTTAAACTAATTGCTCAGGGAAAACTGGATGTCCACACGAATATAAAATAAAATCAGACCTATATCTTATACCATACAAAAAATCAACTAAAATGGATTAAAGAGTTAAATGTAATATATGAAACTGTAAAAAAAAAAAAAAACCTAGAAGAAAACACAGGGAAAAATAAATGTACATTTGTCTTTACAATCATTTCTTGGATATAACAATAAAAACAAAGGCAGCAAAACATGAAGAGAAAAGTGGGACCACATCAAACTAAAGTTTCTGCACAGCAAAGGAAACAAAATGAAAAGACAATCTAAGGAATAGGAGAAAATAGTTTCAAACCATGTATCTGATAAAACATTAATACCCAAAATATATAAAGAACTTCTATAATAACTAAACTGTAAAATAAACAAAAAAAAATAAAAATTAACAAAGGCCTTTGATATTTTTTCAAAGTATTATTTTTAAAAAATTAGTACCAATGTTGGTTAAAGAAAGCTGCATTAACTACTCCCAAATATATACATCAATTTATTGTTCCTTAGAGAGAAAAAAATCACTGAAAACTATAAAAAAGGAATATGTATAAAACATTTTTGTTCAATTTATTAAGTTATTTATTCCTTACAAAATATTCATAACACAATGGTTTGTTTTGTCAACTTCTCTTCCAATTTTAAGGTTTGTTAAAGCAAATTATATCTATGACATGATTTGGGCTTCCCTGGTGGCTCAGACAGTAAAGAATCCGCCTGCAATGCAGGAGACTGAGGTACAATCCCTGAGTTGGGAAGATCCCCTGAGGAAGGGAATGGCTATCCACTCTAGTATTCTTGCCTGCAGAATTCCATGGACAAAGGAGCCTGGCAGGCTACAGTCCATGTGGTTGTAAGACATTATTATAGTTATTGTGCTCAGTCATGTCAGACTCTTTGTGTCCCCATGGACCGCACCAGGCTCCTCTGTCTGTGAATTTTCCAGTCAAGTATACTGGAGTGAGTAGCCATTCCCTTCTCCAGGCGATCTTCCTGACCCAGGGATCAAACTCATAACTCCTGGGTCTCCTGCACTGCAGGCACATTAACCTCACCAGGGTTGTTTTTATTTTTGTTTGTTTCTTTTTAATTGTATTGGCAAAAAATTTCACTACAGTTGTTCTCAAAAATGTATGGAAAAGTCCAAATGAACTTTTGGCCAGCTCAATAGATCCTAATGGTTGTTATAGGACAGACTATTTCTGTTATCCTAATGGATTACTCTCATATTAGTGAAATTCCCTCGAAAATATTCATTTCTGATTCAAACACTTCTAAACCAAAGGCTTGACACAAAATGTACATTTGTCTCACAGCAAAAGCCTCTTTTTTTGTGTGCAGCATCACTCACAGATTTTAAGGATTCGTTATAAAACATATACCTCATATTTGAAACTATCTTTTAGCACTTATTTACGTATAGTGTAAAAAAGAAGCATTAGAATCCCAAATTACAACAAGCTGGCCCATGGGTTTGATATAGTTTACCCTGCTTCCCCTAATCCTCTCCACCGTTTACCCCTCACCATAAATTGTCATCTAGGTAAGACCAAGCTTCTCCAGTTGAGTAATCCATGGAGATTATTTTTAAAAGAGCTACTCAAGAAGAAAAAAAAAAAAAAACCACCAGAATATTGGTTTTGTTAATTCTATAATCATTTATTCTAGTTTAGAACATGTATTTATTGCCATGGACTCTGATACCAGGCATGCTATAATTTTTTGTGTGTGAAGTGTCTTATTAAAAGAATAAAGAAAATGAGAAGAATGTATTCATGAACTTAAATGTTAACTAGGAATATTTAATAAGAAATGATATAATCACCACCATTTTACCTGTTTAAAATATCCAATACCAAGAAAAATGATGACAGTATATTGCAAGAATTAGATGTGCAATCTCTGGACACAGACTGAGTTGATAGTCGAAGGCCCTTACAAATGGTATGCCCTTGGGAATATCACCTGCCACTATATGACTCAATTTATTTGAGATAAGTATATATACTATCTTGAGTACTAAATGAGCTATAACTTTAAAAGAGCATTTTATATTATTCTTGACAAGCAGCAAGCAATCTCAGTTCAGTCACGTCCGACTCTTTGTGACCTCATGAATTGCAGCATGCCAGGCCTCCCTGTCCATCACCAACTCCTGGAGTTCACCCAACTCATGTCCATTGAGTTGGTGATGCCATCCAACCATCTCATCCTCTGTCATCCCCTTCTCCTCCTGCCCTCAATCTTTCCCAGCCTCAGGGTCTTTTCCAATGAGTCAGCTCTTCGCATCAGGTGGCCAAAGTATTGGAGTTTCAGCTTCAACATCAGTCCTTCCAATGAACACCCAGGAATGATCTCCTTTAGGATGGACTGGTTGGATCTCCTCCAAGGGACTCTCAAGAGTCTCTCCAACACCACAGTTCAAAAGCATCAATTCTTCAGTGTTCAGCCTTCTTTATGATCCAACTCTCACATCCATACATGACTACTAAAAAAGCCATAGCTTTGACTATATGGACCTTTGTTGGCAAAGTAATGTCTCTGCTTTCTAAGATGTTCTCTAGGTTGGTCATAGCTTTTCTTCCAAGGAGCAAACATCCTTGCTCCTCTCTCCGTGGAATTCTCCAGGCCAGGCTCCTCTGTCCATGGAATTCTCCAGGCCAGAATACTGGAGTGGATATCTGTTTCCTTCTCCAGAGGATATTCCCAACTTAGGGATCAAACCCAGGTCTCTCGCATGCAGGTGGATTCTTTACCATCTGAGCCACAGAGAAGCCCACAGTAAGTAATCTAATTAATGATTAATTCATTTATAAGTGAAGGTATGATATTTTATTTAAACAAAATCATGAAGGACATATATTGTATTAATGCTTAATGTACTATGCATAATATATTAATAGGTTCTTTAGAACATCACATGGTTAAGACAAGCAATTGAATAGAAATAATTTAAATTTGTAAAATAATTATATCCTGAGATACTACATATGTATTTGCTTAGGCATTAAAAAAGCCACCAATGAAGAACCAATTAATATTAATACATTTCCAAATTCACAGTGAATAAGGTAGTTGCAACTCTTTGAATTTCTAGTTTTCCTTCATTTTTAGCTGATGAAACTATTTAAAAAACTCAACTACCAAGAAAAAGCATTTAAACTGAAAGACTCAATCAAAACATGATCAACGCAATCCAACATAATCCAACGTCTTAACACTTTTTTCCTCCTGCATGCACTAAATACTTTTTTCTTATTAGGAAACTAGGATCATTACAATGATCTCATTCCCCTTGCAACTGAGGAACATCTATCTCAGGGCAAACTGTACAATATTACCATTTTGACTTCACAAGAAAGAATGAAAAGCAAGCACAATTAATCAGAATACTCAAAAGGGGCTAGTATTTACCAACAATTCTGCTTTCTCTATAAAATGATTTCAGGAACAAAATGAAAACTGAAAACTAACCCATTCATATAAGATGTCAAGTTGCTAACTCATCTGACTTACTAAAATGCAGGTTTTATTCCATAAATTTTAACCTAACAAACAGTAAGCCTTTAATTTCAACAATGTTAAATAGCACAATGGACAGGTTGACTAGGGCAGGGAGTAAGAGACCCAGGGTGTGAGACCTTGTTCCATAACTGACAGACTGCACAAACTTGAGAAAATCATTTCAGGTTCAAGTGCTTACTGCTAAACTCTCAGAAGTATTTTAAGATAAATGATCATAATTCTCCAACAGATGAGAGATCATGGTCGTATAAACCTGTGGATGCTCAGATAAACACTAATTATGACACCAGTCAAATTCAATTAAAAATGCAAACCAGACTTTAATTTTAGTATTAAGGGAAGCCAATATGAATTTCATTAAAATGCTAACAGCTGGAAATATCACAAAAATAAGGATTACAATGCTATTATTGAATAATATTTGAGAAAATACATTCACATAACATTTTTACATTTGAAAATATGTCACATAAGAGTATGAAGCACAAACTAAGATTTTAGAGGTGTCTTAGCAGACTTCAAAAATTGTATTAGGTTATATTCTGTCAAAAGCCAAAAAACTGACAGTCCAATTTTTTAAATACTTAAATTACAAACAATATATTTTACAAAACTTCAAAAGAATCTGCTTCCATCAGAAGAAAAAGTCAACTATTCAAAATATCAGCTTTTTTTCTGAAATAGCTGTAAATGCCATCAGTTTTTGTGCATCTCTTTAAAAGTTATTTAAAATCTTAAAATTGAAGTTGAATCTGAGTTAAAAAAAAAGACTAATTTAAAATAGAAAAGCTTCAAGAATATGTTTTGTGAATAACAGAAAATGCTAATAAGGACTTCCTAGCAAATTATTTAAATGAGTAAATCAAAGAGGGGCTTCTGAGGTAGTGCAGTGGTAAAGAACTGGCCTGCTAATGCAGGAGAGGGAAGAGACGTGGGTTTGCTCCCTGGGTCAGGAAGATCAACTGGAGAAGGAAATGGCAACCCACTCCAGTTTTATTGCCTGGAAAATTCCACACACAGAGGAATGTGGTGGGCTACAGTCTATATAGGGTCCCAAAGGCTGGGACACAGTTGAGCAACTGAGCATACATGCAAAGCAAAGAGAGAAATCCTAAATGCAACTCTGGACAGCCAGATATTTATAAACATACTGTTTCTTAAACTGATTTAATATGTGCTCCCTGTAGAGAGGGTTTTAGAGTAGCAAGACATGCATGTACATGAACACATGTGATAAAATTGTTTCCAATTTATATGGCCGTAGATAGAGAACCTCAGGAGAAACCAAGTAGCTTTCTTGGGACAAAGGAACATTACCTACTGGCGACTTTCACATGATCTGAGAAGCTTCTAAAGCTTTTAGGCTCAGGATTTACACTGTAGTTCTAGAATTGATATCAACAGTATTGGTTCAGTTCAGTCTCTTAGTATGTCCGACTCTTTGCAACCCCATGGATTACAGCACACCAAGCTTCCCTGTCCATCACCAACTCCTGGAGCTTGCTGAAACCCATGTCCATTGAGTCGGTGATGCCATCCAACCATCTCATCCTCTGTTGTCCCCTTCTTCTCCCACCTTCAATCTTTCCCAGTATCAGGGTCTTTCCAAATAAGTCAGTTCTTAGCATCAGGTGGCCAAAGTATTGGAGTTTCAGCTTCAGCATCAGTCCTTCCAATGAATATTCAGGACTGATTTCCTTTAGGATGGACTGGTTTGATCTCCTTGCAGTCCAAGGGACTCTCAAGAGTCTTCCCCAACACCACAGTTCAAAAGCATGTTCCACTAATTCAGTGTATATTGGTTACTCATAGTATTTCAAATGAACTCAGAAAAGTCTCTATCATTCATCAGCAGAAAAGACAACCAGTGCTGAAATGACCTCAACTAGGAGTTTTCCACCAGTTTGTAAAGACTGTTTCTGAAGAAATATTTTCAGAATTAATATTCCATGGAATATGTTTTCAGTATGGCTACTCTGAATAATTTGAAGTTTAGCCTTGGATCATGACAACATGGTGGGGAGAGGGAGGGTGCACATAAAATGCAGAATTCGTTTCACAGTATTTCATCATGAACTTTTATGGTAAGAACCAGATGTATGTAATATACTACTGTAATTATTACAGGGCTTTTGAACAGTGCTACCTAGCCCTCAGTACACCTTAATCTCGGTACCTGCAAAAGTTAGGGATTTTGTGTTTATTTACATACAACAGAAACCTCATTTGGCCAAAATGAGAGTGTATGATGAGTTCTTGCTGATTTTGCTAGAATTCCAACTTAGACGCTAAGGGAAGCAACAAAGAGAATGTCTAGATTCAAATTAATTCTGATTCAAACAACAAAAGCTGGTAGACAGCATGAAAGTTGTAGGAAGCTTGTAAAGCTGTGTTAAAAAGAAATGAAATGCTAGAAGTAGATGTATGCTATTAAATATTAGGAAAGCACATTCAGTAGAAAGTCAGATAAAATATCGATTTGCAAGCATGGATAGGCAGTGTAGAAGTATGAATAAGGACTCTGGAAAAAAAATTCCTACCTCCAGAACAATGTAAAATGCTGAGTTCATTTCTAGTGGCATGTTGAAGCAAGGTCCCATAGAAGAAAAAGAATCATCTGTAGAAAACAATATAGCTATTTTTAGATTACTTATTAGCTAAAATTCTAAGAGACAGCCAAAAGGAGGTAGAGAAAATGACCTAAAATAAATGGAAATAAGAATAAATACACTATGGAAATAAGCACCAAAAAATGTAAACATACAAAGTGATTAGGCACCCCAGAGTGGCATGACAAAAGAGAATGTATAAAGCAAGGAGATCAATATGAAAGTCCTAGCTCAAACGTTCACAAGAGTTATTAATAAATTCTATTTAACAGCAGAGATGATGAGTTGTCAATCCTTATGTGGCTTACCTATTATCACCTAGAGAGAGCAATCATTAAGTTCTAGAGCCCAGAACATACAACATTAAGTGAAGGTAGATAACAAGTTATCAAAGGAAGAACACTCATCTTTCAATAAGACCAGATGTCCAGGTCTTCATTAATCCAATCTCACGGCACAGAAGAACTACCAAACATTACTGTAAACTCATTATTGGTAATCTATATGAAATCATGAATATTTCATCAAGCATTAATTCTAAAGTCAAAAAAGTTTTTCAGCTTTTACAGAAGAAAGAAACGTGGAAGGACCACTTAGTCCAACATGGAGCAATATTTGGAATAAATGCTTTGGGTGACTTTAGAGAAGGGAGCAATGGATTCTGTAAGAACAAATCAAGGGAAACTGACCTTTCTTTTCTGATATGAATACAGATAAGTGAATCAAAGGGGAACTACAATGTATTTTTCTATTGCTTTAGTAAAAGTTTTTATTCTAAGAAAATATGTATTTAAAAGATTTTTGATAACAACCTTCAACAACTTTTATGTACTGTGTAGTTTTTCATCCGTTTATCGATCAGTCATAACCAGAAATGCAAGACACAGCTCATAAGTACATATTCTTGAATCAGACTGCTTAGGTTTGATTCCTGCTTCATGCTTCTTAACCATATGAACTTGTACAAGCTATTTAACCTTTCTTAGTTGTATAAGACTATGTGAGATAACTGATGGCCAAAATTCCTTGTTCAATATCAACTTTAATTATTAACTTAATACTCAACTCTCACAAGTGCTATGAAATATACTGTCTTCAATTTTAAAAAGAAGAAAATGAAATGAGTTGCAGAAAAGTCACAACCTATGTCCTAGGTTATCTAGAAATAGCTCATACTTTTTTAGTGTACTTCCTATGATTTAATAGCATATTTCTGCAACAACTAGAAAATTTGCAATTGTAGATCTCAGGCCTAATTATCCTAAGTTTAGTACAATTAGAGTCCCGATATGTATGTAACTTTGCATTCCACTAAGTAGTATCCTATATTGTCCCTAAAACAATGATTTAAAAATAAGAAATTTAATAAGCATTAAGCAAAACTCAAATTTTACATTGGCCTGGATTCTTACCACCATCAAGATATGAATATACATTTACAAATCACGTGAAACAGTTCATATTTCCCCAAAATACTTTTTTTGGTCATTGCTATTGTTCTGTACTGTTCTGTACTATTGACTAAAATACCACTGATGAACACATAAACTACCTCTCTTGCGACAAATGAAGCATTTCTATTTGGCTTTCATTAAAAATTTAAGGCAATGTTTATGAGAAGCATTTAATATGAAGCCGTGGATATCCCTGGGAACCTTTCTTTGTTCTCATCCTATGTTTCAGTATTTTCTACAGTAGTTCTGTAGAACATAGTTCTGTCTATTTTTTGTTAGTTCTGTCTGCCTGTGATTGGAGAAAGAGTACTGAGTTCTGGGAATAAAGTTGTCCTCCTGGCTCTTCAAATAAACTTAGAGTTATCTCAGAGAAAATTCAAGTAAATAACTTCCCTCTTAGAATGTGCATGTGAAATATTTAGTAAAAAATCTGTGTAAGTACAAACTGGGAATCTCAGCTTTGATAACTCCTTAGTGATTCTGAGACATTATTATACATGTACTCAGATTCCAGAGTACGTATGGCAAAGAATCAAGAGGCACTTCCCTAGATGGGAACAAATACAGGTTTTAGCAACAGAACGACCTATGTTGGAAACCCACTTTATTCACTAGTTTGGTGTTTGAATTTGTTTGATTGCCGGAGATTGAGTATATTTACTTGTGAAATGAATGTGATGAATGATGTTCACTTCTGAAAGATTTTGAGTGAAATCAAATAAAGAAATATTACACTGAATACAAAAGGAAGGGGCTCAGCACAGGCTTGTTTTCTTCCATTTCCTTTTTCATCCACACCCATACCTAAAGGTCTGTCTTCTCCTTTGATGAGATTTCAAGCAAAGTATAAGTTGATCCTTGAACAACACAGGTTTGAACTGCATAGGTCCACTTTTATGCACTTTTGATACATACATAGGACAGTTGTAATACAATCTATGGATGTGGAAACCTAGATATGGAGGGCTGACTGTAAAGTTACCTGTGAATTTTCAACTGTGCCGGGAGTTAGTGCCCCAAACCCTTGCAGTGTTCAAGGATAAGGAAATCAGAGAGTACATCCAGACAGGAAAAAGTTAAAATACTAGGGAAACTAATGATATTAGTAATCATTAAATAATATTCATTTAAATTATACTATTTGTTAGGCATTGTACTAAAGTGCTTTCCATGCATTATCTCATTTATTCTTTCAAAAACTGTTAATATGACAGCTAATTTCATCTATAAACTTGACTGGGCCAAGAGTACCCAGACATTTAGCCAAACAACTCTGGTTGTGCATAAGGATTTTTGTGGATGAGATTAACAATGAATCAGCAAAGTGAATAAAAAAGATTGTCCCCCTCAGTGTGGGTGGGACTCATCCAATCAGTTGAAGAAAGATCTTATTAGCACAAAAGGCTGAGTAAGAGGAAACTCCTCCTGCCTGACTACATGAACTAGACATTCCTCTTTTCTGGTCTTCAGAATTAAACTGAGAAGAAGAAGAAAAAAAAAAATATATATATATATATATCTTTTTTTGTTGGGGAAGTATCTGGAGCCTGTCAGCTTTAAAACTGGAATATGCCACTAGTTCTCCTGGGTCTCACCTGCCAATTGCATTTCTTGGGAGTTGTCAGTAGCCATAGCTGATAAACCAATTCCTTACATTCTTTCCCTTCCCCGTTCCGTGCCTTCTTCCTCTCCCTCCTCCACTCCCTCCTTTCCTTTCTATCTATATTTAACCCTACTCTACGGGGAACACTAACTAATAAAGTTAACTTCTGCTGCAAACTCAATTTTTGTATGTAGCCTTTAAAGCTGTTATGGATCACAGTGCTAGTAAGTGGCAGAGCTGGAACTTATAGCTAAACCAAGTGTACATTCAAGTTCATGTTGTTAATATTAATAGAATGCACTGTTTAGGGAACATAGGCCAAGGGCAACTCACTGCATCTGTTTCCTCACAGTCCAGAAGTTGGAATCTACAGGTGTCAGTTACAAAAAGATTGGAACACCTTGGCATAATACACAGAATGAGATTGAGGGCAGGAGGAGAAGGGGACGACAGAGGATGAGATGATTGAATGGCATCACTGACTCAATGGACATAGGTTTGGGTGGACTCTGGGAGTTGGTGATGGACAGGCGTGCTGGTGACAGTGAGGCCTGGCGTGCTGCAGTTCATGGGGTTGCAAAGAGTTGGACATGACTGAGGGACTGAACTGAACTGAATGGGGGATGATGGACAGTCTACTTTAGAATGGAGAGAATACAGGAAGTGGTACAAACTGTCAAGGACAAACCCACGTTTCCCCAGTTTGAAGAGAGCTGCAGGGAAATAGCTCCATTCAAGTCTAACAGTGTGAGAAGGAAGGACCAATAATACCAACTGTTTCAACTTTTCAAGAAGAGCCAGAAATTTAAGTTTTATGAAAACATGCAGTTTTAAAATGTTGGCACATAACACAATTTGTGTTGAGAAACAGTAAAACATGTCTGTAGGTCAATTGGAGGCAAAGACCAAGGTAGGAGGAAGATTTAAAAAAAAAACCTACATACACACAAAGCATGCACACACATGCATACATATATATACACATTTTATATATATATATATATATATATATATAATTGAACCACTTTGCTATACACCAAAAACACAACATTGTAAAATATACTTCAATAGAAAAAATAGTGTATATATATACATATATACACATACCAAATGGTTTATATATATATATATATATATATGTAAAACAAACATCTGTCTAGTCAAAGCTATGGTTTTTCCAGTAGTCATGTATGGATGTGAGAGTTGGACTACAAAGAAAGCTGAGTGCTGAAGAATTGATACTTTTGAACTGTGGTGTTGGAGAAGACTCTTGAGAGTCCCTTGGATTGCAAGGAGATCCAACCAGTCCATCCTAAAGGAGATTGGTCCTGGGTGTTCATTGGAAGGACTGATATTGAAGCTGAAACTCCAATACTTTGGCCATCTGATGCAGAGAGCTGACTCATTTGAAAAGAACCTGATGCTGGGAAAGATTGAGGGCAGGAGGAGAAGGGGACGACAGAGGATGAGATGGTTGGATGGCGTCACTGACTCGATGGACATGAGATTGAGCAAGCTTCAGGAGTTGGTGATGGACAGGGAAGCCTGGCGTGCTGCAGTGCTTGGGGTCACAAAGAGTCAGAAATGACTGAGCTACTGAACTGAACTGATGCATACAATATGTAACAACATATAGTATGTGTGTATATTATAATATATATGTACCTTGATATTGCACATACTATATTTATAATATATCAGATCAGATCAGTCGCTCAGTCGTGTCCGACTCTTTGCGACCCCATGAATCACAGCACGCCAGGCCTCCCTGTCCATCACCAACTCCTGGAGTTCATTGAGACTCACGTCCATCTAATCGGTGATGCCATCCAGCCATCTCATCCTCTGTCGTCCCCTTCTCCTCTTGCCCCCAATCCCTCCCAGCATCAGAGTCTTTTCCAATGAGTCAACTCTTCGCATGAGGTGGCCAAAGTACTGGAGTTTCAGCTTTAGCATCATTCCTTCCAAAGAAATCCCAGAACTGATCTCCTTTAGAATGGACTGGTTGGATCTCCTTGCAGTCCAAGGGACTCTCAAGAGTCTTCTCCAACACCATAGTTCAAAAGCATCAATTCTTCGGCACTCAGCCTTCTTCACAGTCCAACTCTCACATCCATACATGACCACAGGAAAAACCATAGCCTTGACTAGATGAACTTTTGTTGGCAAAGTAATGTCTCTGCTTTTGAATATGCTATCTAGGTTGGTCATAACTTTCCATAAATATGTACTATAAATATCAGGTATAATTTAATCAGTGGCTATGTAACTCCTTGGTATGTATATGTATAGAGATTTTTTAAATTCTTCTAGGTAACATATCATAGTAGGCGATGGCACTCCACTCCAGTACTCTTGCCTGGAATATCCCATGGACGGCGCAGCCTGGTAGGCTGCAGTCCATGGGGTCGCTGAGAGTCGGACATGACTGAGCGACTTCCCTTTCACTTTTCACTTTCACGCATTGGAGAGGGAAATGGCAACCCACTCCAGTGTTCTTGCCTGGAGAGTCCCAGGGACGGGGGAGCCTGGTGGACTTCCGTCTATGGGGTCGCACAGAGTCGGACACGACTGAAGCGACTTAGCAGCAGGTAACATATGGGAGAAGACAATGGCAACCCACTCCAGTACTCTTGCCTAGAGAACCCCATGGATGGAGGAGCCTGGTAGGCTGCAGTCCATGGGGTTGCGAAGCGTCAGACACAACTGAATGACTTCACTTTCACTTTTCACTTTCATGCATTGGAGAAGGAAATGGCAACCCACTCCAGGGCTCTTGCCTGGAGAATCCCAGGGACAGCGGAGCCTGGTGGGCTGCCATCAATGGGGTCGCACAGAGTTGGACACGACTGAAGTAACTTAGCAGCAGCAGCAGGTAACGTATGGCTTGGTGTTAGGAATGCATTAGTCCTTTCATTAGTGATGCATGTTAGGGAGGTAGGTATAGTCATAATGATTTTTCATGTCACTTAAATGTTTTCCAGGGCAATGTTTTAGGCACAATGTTTACACACAAATATATTACCTCCTAGGAGCTGTAATGTAAGGAAGTCAAAGTAATAACATATTCATTAAGTATACTAAGAGATACAGTGTGTCAGGAAGACAGTAGGGAAAGAGAACGAACATCACAGAACATGTACTGGGAGTGTGCATCTACTAAACTTTTTAGATCATAGGGGAGTTGACTTTTTAAAGGTCTGAGCTCAGAAATGAGGAAGATGGACAAGAGTATTTTGATGCCTCTGCAAAATCAAGTTATTGTCAGTCACATACTCTTTCTACATGAAGGGTGGCTGCATTTGATTCTAGTTGTGATCTAACAGGAAGAACCAAGAAGTATAGCTAACACACAGTTTGATGGATGTCTAACAACTATTTTCTTACCATATTCTTCCTCAGTCAAGAAATGAGCTTCAAGGGAGGAACTGGGAGTTTGAGAATAGCAGATGCAAACTATTATATATATGATGGATAAACAACAAGGTCCTACTGTAGAGCACAGGAAACTATATTCAGTATCTTCTGACAAATCATAATGGAAAGGATATGGAAAAGAACATATATATATATATGTCAAACATAGGACATATATATATATATATATGTATAATGTATGTTGGACAGGGAAGCCTAGTGTGCCACTGTCCATGTGGTTGCAAAGAGTTGGACACGTCTGAGCAACTGAACTGATAATGTATGTATGTATAACTGAATATATATGTGTGTTTGTGTATGTGTGTGTCTGTATATATATACACACATACACACACGAGTCAGTGTGCTGAATAGAAGAAATTAACTATGCTGTAAATCAACTATACTTCAATGACGTTTTGTAAAAGTGAGCTGCATAATAAGGGAGGAGGGAGACCCCAGATACGCACTTAAAAGTCTGGGGAGATAACTATAACATCCTTGTGACTATTTCTGTAGAACCCCATATGCACTGCCTATTTCATTTTAAATGTACTCCTACAATGATCCTATTGATGAGGAATGACTTAGGGACTGAAATGTTCAAAGATAATATTTGTAATGGAAGAAAAACCACTTCAGAAGCAAAGGCTCTTGGGTAAGAAGAATCAATATTCCAAGTACCACTCAGACCTGAAAGATTGATTTCTTCATCCCAAGCATATTAATAGTGCTTTTCAAAACTGGTCTAAAGAACATGTATACTCCAGCATCTCCAGGGATGCCTGTTAAAAATGCAGACCCCTAGGCCCAGAAAATACTACTTAACCCATTATTTGTCCTAATTTTTTGCACTCCAATATTAGAGTCACTGAATTAAGAAAAAATTATTTCTCCACAACTACCACAGAGGGCAGTCATATGTAAGTTATTTCACAAAGTAAACTATCATATTTTGATTTTTAAAGTATTTTTTATGAGAAATGCATTTCTGTGTTAAATAACCTCTTGCAGGAGAGATGACAGAAATAAAAATGTCAGTAACATTAAAAACAGTCACTCTATTATTTAGAGGCCAAACTTCAAACTCTTAGCAACCACTTAGAAAATGTGCTTTTTAGCCATTGCAGATGTAGTTTCAGAGCTAGACTTAACTGGCATATCTACAGGTAATAGAACTTAAAATGACTATAGAGACATTCTTGGCCAACTACTCAGAAACTATGTTCATCCCTCACCACTGTTTCTTAATGAGAACCAGAATTTGTTTAGGTATCATCAACTTCTTCTAGAGAAGAATCTAGGCCTCTCCTTCAGGGGTGAATATTTTGGTCCATTCTGATTACGATAATTATGTAACAAGGAAGAGGCAATTTTGACTCCATGTTGGATCTGTTTCTATGACTTTAACCTTTGCTGTCCATTGCTTTTGTTATTATAATCATATATAATGGCCTGACTTGGGGAACTCTGCCCCTCTGCCTAAATGTTAAAACAAAAATGACTTTGTTCAGGATGTAAACACCAGTGGATGACTACAGGAAGGTACACCCCCCACCCCCATCACAGGTTGGCCACTCCAGAAGATATTTGTAAGATTAATGGCTTGTTTTTTGTTTTTGTTTTTTTACTTTACTCCCTCACCTTCCCTGCTCTTGTTCTATAAAAGAACCTGGTATCCAGACTCCAATTTGATGGTTGTTTTGAGACATTAGTCTGCAATCTTCTCTGCCAGGTGGATTTCTGAATGAAGTCATATTCCTTGCCTAAACACCTTCTCTGTAGACTCATTGGTCTGTCATGCCGTGAGCAGAGTGAGCATGGACTTGGTGACAATTACACTCCTCTTCTCCATTATTAGTTTAGGGAAATGTGATATACTTAGGCCTGTGATAACTTACAATAAAAGAAACACAAGACTGTCTGGTGGGGAACTCCTGAGGATGGTCTCCCTTACATTCTGGCCTCCAAACCCTTGTGTGTGGATATGATGCTTGGATTTGTGGCAACCATTTTGTAAATATGGGAAACAAGCCTAGAGACCAAAACAAACAAACAAAAAAAAAGGGTACTAAAAGCATTTCAGAAAGAAGAAAGGAGGAAGGAGGAATAAAGAAAGGAAGGACCACAAAGAATGAGAAATATCAGCTCATTATGGTATCTCTGAGCCCTTGTATAAACCAATTAATAACTTGCCACATGATTTTGGAGGCCCAGTTAGCAGAGAGTCAATAACACAGCCAGTCTATTACTCATTCCCTCCTTTTACTAAGGGAATGTTTCTAGATAAAGAAGGCAGGTGACACAGTTTGTTTTCCTTGTAAATATGCTAATAACTAGGCCTACTTTAAAAAATCTAATGGGTGGCTTCCTTGCTGGCTCAGTCATTAAGTATCCACCTGCCAATGCAGGAGACATGGGTTCAATCCCTGGGTCGGGAAGATCCCACATGCTGCAGGGCAAATAAGCCTGGGTCCCACAACCACTGAATCTGTGCTCTTGAGCCTGGGAGCTGCAACTACTCAACTCCCGTGCTGCAACCACTGAAGCCTGCACGCCTCAGAGCCCATGCTTCCCAACAAGAGAAGCCACCACAATGAGAAGCCTGCACCCTACAACTAGAGAGTAACCCCTACTTGCTACAACTAGAAAAAAGACCACATAGCAACAAAGACCCAGAGCACCCAAAAATCAATCAATAAAAATTATTTTCAAAAAAGGAAAGGATATGGGAAAACATACTACAAAAAAAAAAAAAAAAAGATCAAATGCTATTTGCTATGATAAAGAGCCCTAACATCTATAATGCTACCATGCAGGATGTCCATGGATAAGGATTATCCATAATCCTTATCACTAACCCATAATCTATGGAATTATGAGGCATGACTTACTTAAAAATATTACTTAAACCAGGGTCTAAAAATGGAGATATTTCATAGTTTAACCACTCCGTGCTTGTCAGATAAAGCATGACCCTCACTTGACACTTCCTCTTTCACTGAATGCAGAAAGGAAAGACATGAGGAGTCACAGATTTCCACTGTATTTGTCTAATCCTCCCTTTTGTCTGCATCTTTGAAATTATTAGTAATGCTGACACTGCAGAAGACACTTGACTCAGATGATTCTGATTTGACCAATCTTAGACCTTGTGTGGAGAAGGCAATGGCACCCCACTCCAGTACTCTTGCCTGGAAAATTCCATGGACAGAGGAGCCTGGTAGGCTGCAGTCCATGGGGTCACACAGAGTCGGACACGACTGAGCGACTTCACTTTCACTTTTCACTTTCATGCATTGGAGAAGGAAATGGCAGCCCACTACAGTGTTCTTGCCTGGAGAATCCCAGGGACGGGGGAGCCTGGTGGGCTGCCGTCTATGGGGTTGCACAGAGTCAGACATGACTGAAGCGACTTAGCAGCAGCAGACCTTGTGTTGGCTCATCTTATTGGGTAAGATAGCGTCTCCTCATTTTGCAAGCCATTTTGAACTGGGTTTTCTGCATATGAACTGGGTTTTCTGCATATGAACTGGGTTGCCTCCTGTGGAAAGTAATAGAACTACAATGGCCAATGAAAGAAGCAAAAGGATTAATGAAAAACACAACAGTTCACATGGAAAATATAAGAGGCATAGAAAAATCTGGAAGAGAAACTGCTCTAGATAAGAATTTCGTCCACTGATAGTAAGAACAGATTGTTAATTAACACAATAACAATGTCAATATTTTATCTATATGTTTAAAATTTACTGTTTGTGGCTCAGATACTAAAGAATCTACCTGCAATGTGGGAGACCTGGATTTGATCCCTGGGTCAGGAAGATCTCCTGGAGAAGGGAATGGCTACTCATTCCAGTATTCTTGCCTGGAGGATCCCATGGAAAGAGGCACCTGGCCATCCACAGTCCATGGGGTTGCAAAGATTTGGACACAACTGAGCAACTAACACTTTCACAGATAAATAGTATCTACTATTGGGGGTTCTGCCAGACTATAATTACATGCTATTTTTCTCCAATCCACACAGATGGGTACCTATTGCCTTGGCTAGAGATTATCAGACCATACCTGGATACCTGACAGAGGTGCACCAATCAGATACTCTTCTCCATGAAATTTTAAATAGGACTAAGCCTGCAACCAATCTGTGTGCACTGTTGGACATGTAACATGCAAACATGAGAACTGCTAGAGTGCTATTTACCTGCTATGACACTTAGCAGAAAAAATTCTTATGCTGAAAAAGGTAGGTATGCTCTGAGAAGGAAGAGTGAGAAATAGCTCAAGCAAAATTCTCATGAATATACCTATAAATATTTAGGTACAACGACAAAAAGACTAAGAACAGGATGTGGTTGATTTAGTTAGTTCAGTATGGTTTAGGTTCTCCTTAACCAAGCTTACAGCTTTCCATATTAAACACTGATTTTAAAAAGTCATTTCAAACATTGTATTGGAGAACTTACAGTTGAATTCATTTTCATGGGGACCAAAATGAGTTCTCAAAAAAAATTTTCCTTACAGTCAAGGACAATTCCCACTTGCATGAGCCAGCTCACATGTGGTGTTCTGACTCAGAAATCAAATGTACAGAAACTATAATGTTCAGGTTGTGCATAAATCTGAACATACTTGCAAAAATATCAAAGACAAATATATGGGATTGAGATACTGGAAAGATGAAGGAATTAAAGTCTTTTGTATACAAATGTTCTCACCATTTGTGTGTGTGTATATATGTGAGAGACACACAGAAAGAAAGAGAGTCAAAGAGCAAGAAGTAAAGATTTTAAGTGGATCTTTAAGTGGGAGGAATAATGCTAACAGCTGCAAATAGAGACAGGAAAGGCATCAAGATGACAGAGTAGTTGCCTCTAAGATCAAATATTGTGGTTTTGCAAACTCAATTTATTGCATTAAAATAGACTTGAGCTTTACTCAACATCAAGGAAGTAACACAATGTCCTCTATCAGTCCTTCATTTATCTCATTGGTAGAGAAAATTACTTGTGAGACTCCTCTAGTTCAAATTTGCATAAATTCCCAACTTTAGGGGAATATATTGGAGCTTCAGGTCCATGCCTGACCTCCAAGTTAACACTAGTTCCTTAAAATAAGGACACAACAGGAACGCCAAATAAGTCAAGGATTTTAATCATGATATAAAAGCAAAGACAAGATACAAAATGCCTGGAAGAAAAAAGTTTTAATTAAATAAGCAAAATGGCAAAAGAAAAATCCCAGACTGGATTAACATGGTGGAGCAAGACAGCGTGGAGCTCTGCTCCCACTCCACCCATACTGCATCACAAACACATCAAAATACATACACATGTGGAATGATTCTCACTGAAAACTAACTGGAACCGGCAGAAGGACCCCTAAATACCTAAGGCATACAACAAAGATGCACAAAGAATTGGGAAGGAAAAGAAATGTGATTAGGTCAGGACCTATGCTCCTGCTATGGGATTCACAGGAAAAGGGAGACTGCATGAACAGACACACTTCCTGGAGAGTGAGTGATCAGAGCCACAGAGCGGGCACGCCAGTTCAGGGATTCTACATGGGGAAGATGAGCCCCCTTGGCTGCTTGGACTAGTAGGAGGACTAGGAAGACTAGTCCACTACAAACTAGTAGGAGGGCTGTGAGAAGCCTGGACTCTGCTCATGAGGATTGTGTTTGGGCTGGCTTGCCCCCACAGAAGGGCAGAGAGGGATCTACCTTAGCAGCTGCTGGGTTTCTCATGAAGGCCTTAGTATACAACCTGAGCCAAGCAAACACACCAGCCCCACACGCTTGACAGCACAGCACAGCACAGGATTTGAGGCAGTCATGATTAGCGAGAAGACTTAATCATGGGTTGAAGAAGTAACTGGTCCCAGGGGGAACCTTATATCAGTAGCAGTCATTATTGGCTCTCACTCAAGCAGCAAGATCTCTAACAGCAGCCATGACACCAGAGCTCAACCCCATACATCCTGACAGTCTCTGCAGGTCCTGTAGGCCTTGCAGTGGGACTCCACCACAGGCTGGGGGTGGCAGAGGCTGAGTACAGTGATCTGCTGTGAGGGGCCAAGGGACATGCACAAGGCAGCATCTGAGCGTAGCAAACAATTGTGGGCACCTGGACAGGCATCGCACTGAGACCACTCAGACCTCTGTCTGGGGCCAAAATGACCTGATACTCAGCAAAGACCCCATTTGCTTTCAGTTCAGTTGCTCAGTCATGTCCAACTCTTTGTGACCCCATGAATCGCAGCACGCCAGGCCTCCCTGTCCATCACCAACTCCCGAAGTTCACTCAAACTCATGTCCATCGAGTTGGTGATGCCATCCAGCCATCTCATCCTCTGTCGTCCCCTTCTCCTCTTGCCCCCAACCCCTCCCAGCATCAGAGTCTTTTCCAATAAGTCAACTCTTCGCATGAGGTGGCCAAAGTATTGGAGTTTCAGCTTTAGCATCAGTTCTTCCAAAGAACAACCAGGACTGATCTCCATTCCATTTGCTTTAGCACCCCTCATTTCTGAGGTAAGTTTCCAGGTATAAGGAGGGGGAAGCATACTTAAAGAGAACAGAGCCAAGTAGGGCCTGAAACTCAAGGCTTCCCTGCTTCAGCAACCTGGAATCAGACCCTAACTCTCACAGGCTGGAGATGGGTACTGAATAGAGACAAAGTCCTGCCTCACACTCAGCTCCAGCTCTAGCCCCTCAATCTCCAGTTCCACCCACTACCACGGTGATAGCTGCCTGCATATGCTGAAGAAAGAAGTGACACATGTCCATGTCAAATCCAGCTCTCCCACCGAAGGCACTGGGGACATGCAGTATGTACAGGAACACACCCATGTTAAGAACACCCCCTCTAGACCACAACGGGTAACTTTCACCGAAGTTTATTGAGGCAGTGAAAGCTAAGCAAAATGAAGAGGCAGAGGAACTGCTCTCCACTGAAAGAGCAAGATAAGATACTCAAAATAGTATCAAGAGAAATAAACACATTATCAGATAAGGAATTCAAAGCATTAGTAACAACAATCTTAACTGAATTAGGGAAAAGAATAGATGTACAAAGCAGAAAATTCAATAAGAAACTAGAAAATATTTAAAAGACCCAATGAGAAATGAATTTGATAGCTGAAATTAAAAATACACTGGAAGGAATGAGTAATAGAGTGACAGAAAATGCATAAGTGATCTGGAAGACAGAATAATGGAAATCTCTCAATTGGAACAGCAAAAAAAAAAAAAAAGTTAAACATTCAAAAAGAGTTTAAGACATCTCTATGATGCCATCAATCATACCAAGAAGGATAAGAGAGATAGAAAGGTATCATAAAATATCTTTCTGGAAATTACAACTGATAACATCCCAAACTAGAACAAAAAGGAAGGATACCCAGGAACAAGTAGAACAGAGGACTCCCAAAAATGATGAACCAAACATCTTGACACCAGGACACAAAATTAAAATGGCAGAAGTGAAAGATTAGGAGAATTCTGAAGGCAGCAAGAGAAAAACAGAGAGTCATATACAAGGGAATCCCAATAAGGCTATTAGGTGATTTCTCTGAAGTAACTTGGCAAGCCAGAAGAGAGTGGCATGATATCAAAGTGCGGAAAGGGGAAAACTCTGCAACCAAGATGCAACCCAGCAAAGTTATGATTTAGAATCAAAGGACAGATAGAAAAATGTTGCAGACAAGCAAAATTAAAAGAGTTCATCAACCCTAAACCTACTCGAAAGGAAATGTTAAAGGGTCTACTCTAAGTGGAAAAGAACTAAGAAGCTACAGGATAGGGGAAAATCCCACTAGGAAAGACAAATGCATAAAAGGACTGAAGATGAAAATATAGACAGATATAGAATGATGTGGATATGGAAGGGTATAGATGGTAGATATATAAAAGAACTGATGATCAACAACTTTATAAGCCAGTTCAAAGATAAACAGCAAAGACCTGTAAAAGCAACTCTAACTACAATAAATGGTTAAGAAATAGACATGAAGATGTAAAATATGACACCGAAAGCACAAAACATAAGGGGGAGTAAAACAGATTTTTTAGAATGTGTTTGAAGCCAAATGGTTTTAAGTTACTACCAGTTTAAAACAAGTAGATACGGTTGTACGTCAACATGTATGAATCCCATGATAACCACAAATCAAAGACTTCCAAGAGATATACAAAAGATAAAAAGAAAGGAACACAAGCATACTACTAAACAAAGGGATCAAACCACAAGGAACTCTCATCAAAGTGGGTAGAGAGGGAACATCTCAATATAATAAAGGCCATTTATGACAAACTCATGGCTAACCTCACACTCAAAGGTAAAAAACTGAAAGCTTTTTCTCTAAATTTAGTAACAAGGATGTCCACTCGTGCTACTTTTATTTAACATAGTATTGAAAGTCCTAGCCACAATAATCAAACAAGAAATACAAGGCATCTGTATCGAAAGCAAAGACGTAAATCTGTCGGTATTTGCAAATGACTAATACTATATAGAAAACCCTCAAGTCTCCACCAAAATAAATAAATAAATAAATAAATAAATAAATAAATTCAGGAAAGCTGCAAGACACAGGATTAATATACAGAAATCAGGTGGGTTTTTTTATATGCTAATAATGAATTATCAAAAAGAGAAACTAAAAAAAAATTTTTTAATCACATCAAAAACAATGAAATACCAGGGGTAAACTAAGCCCAGGAGGTGAAAGACCTATACACTGAAAACTATAAAACACTGATGAGGACAACTGAGGATGATACAAATAAATGAAAAGATATCACATGCTCTTGGATTAGAAAAATTCAGATTGTTCAAATGGTCACACTACCCAAAACTACCTACAGATTTAATGCAATCCCTACCAAAATACCCATGACATTTTTCACAGAATTAGCATCATCTTAATGTATAACTACATCATTATATAGCATCATTATATGTAACTACAAAATACCCTGTATTGCCAAAGAAATCTTCAAATAAAAGAACAAAGCTGGAGGTACCATCCTCCCAAACAAAACAGCGTGGTACTGGCACAAAAACAGGCATATAACTATGGAACAGAATAGAGAGATCAGAAAAACCTACATATTTAATGATTAATTGATTTGCAACAAGGGAGGCAAAAAAATACAATGGAGAAAAGACACTCCCTTCAATAAGTTGTGCTGGGAAAACTGGACAGCTACATGAAAAGCAATGAGAATACACCATATATTAAAAAATCCAAAATGGATGGAAGACCAAAATTTAAGACCTAAAACCATAAAACTCCTAGGAGAAAACACAGGCAGAACATTTATTCTGACATAAACCATGGCATTTTTTTTTATGGATATGTCTCCTTAAGCAAGAGAAATAAAAGCAAAAATAAATAAAAACGAATTAAATTTATAAGCTTTTGCACAGTAAAAGAAACCATCCATTAAAAAAAAAAACACCTGTGGAATGGGAGAAAATATTTGCAAATGATACGAACAACAAGGGGTTAATATCCAAAACACATAAACTACTCAAACAATTCAATGCCAAACAACTCAATCAAAAAATGGGCAGAAAGCCTGAATAGACATTTCTCCAAAGAAGACATACAGATGGTTCACCAGCACATGAAAATATGATCAATAGTACTGATTAGAGAAATGCAAATCAAAATCAAAATGACCTATCACCTCACAACTGTCATAATGGCTATCTCCAAAATATCTACAAGTAACAAATGTTGAAGAAGATGTGGAGAAAAGGGAACCCTCATATACTGCTGGTGGAAATATAAATTGGCGCAGCCACTGTGGAAACATTATGGAGGTTTATTTAAAAAAATAATAGAACTATCATATGACCCAGAAATCACATTCATGGGTATGCATACAAACACACACACACACACACATACACATATATATGATGAAAATCCCAGTGTTCATAGCAGCATTATTTACAATACCCAAGATATAGGAGCAACCCAACTGTCCATCAACAGATGAATGGATTAAGAAGATGTGGTATTTATGTACATTGGAATATTACTCAGTCATAAAAAACAATCAAAGTCTGCCAATTGCAGCAACATGGATAGACCCAGAGAATATTATGATTAGCAAAAATAAATCAAAGTAATGTACTGTATACCACTTTTATATGGAAGCTAAAAATGAATAAATATCTTAAAACAGAAACACATTCACAAATATAGAGAACAAAATAGGGGTCACCAGCAGCAGAGGTAAGGGTAAAGGGGCAAGACAGGAGTATGTGATTAAGAAGTTCAAACTACTATGTATAAAATAAGATATATTGACATGGGGGAGGGGGCGTGTGGAGGGTGATATATATGGAGAGAGTAACATGGAAATTTACAATACCATATGTAAAATAGATAGCCAATGGGCATTTGCTGTATGACTCAGCGAACTCAAACAGGAGGTCTGTGACAACCTAGAAGGGTGGGATGGAGAGGGAGATTCAAGAGGGAGGGGACATACGTATACCTATGGCTGATTCATGTTGATGTTTGGCAGAAACCAACAAAGTTCTGTAAAGCAATTATCCTTCAATCAAAATAAATGTTAAAAAAGAATACAAAAATTAATAAAACAGGATATACTGTATAGCACAGGACACTTTAGCCATTACATTATAACAAATTTTAATGGGATATTATTTGTAAAAGTACAGAGTCACTATACTGATCACCTGAAACTAATATCACTGTAAGTCAAATATAATTCAGTTAAAAATAAAAAATAGTGATTACTTATACAATTGGGAAAAAAGAAAAATAGAAAACCTAATAGAGTGAAAGGAGGGAAAAAACAAAACATGTAATGTACATGAGATCAATTTGCCAACATTCCTGGGTTCGTGGAGAAAGTAATGGAGTTCCAGAAAAACTTCTGTTTCATTGACTACATTAAAGCCTTTGACTGTGTGGATCACAACAAACTGGAAAATTCTTAAAGAAATGGAATAACAGACCACCTTACCTGTCTCCTGAGAAACCTGCATCCAAGGCAAGAAATAAAAGAACCAGGCATGAACAATGGATTGATTCAAAATTGGGAAAGGAGTACAACAAGGCTGCATATTGTCACTCTGCTTCTTTAACTTATATGCAGAGTACATCATGTGAAAGGCCAGGCTGAATGAATCACAAGCTGGAAACAAGATTGCCAGGAGAAATATCAATAACTTAAAAATGGGGAAAACTTAATATCAATAACAATGGGGAAAAAATGGAAGCAGTGACAGATTTTGTTTCCTTGGGCTCCCAAAATCACTGTAGATGATGACTTCAGCCATGAAATTAAAACATGCTTGCTCTTTGAAAAAGAAAAGCTATGACAAACCTACACAGCATATTAAAAAGCAGAGACATCACTTTGGCAACTAAGGTCCATATAGTCAAAGCGATGGTTTTTCCAGGAGTCATGTATGGATGTAAGACTTGGGCCATAAAGAAGGCTGAGCACCAAAGAACTGATGCTTTTCAACTGTGGCACTGGAAAAGGCTCTTGAGAGTCCCTTGGACTGCAAGGAGATCAAACCAGTCAATCCTAAAAGAAATCAAACCTGAATATTCATTGGAAAGACTAATGCTGAAGCCAAAGCTCCAATACTTTGGCCATCTGATGCAAAGAGCCAACTCACTGGAAAAGACCCTGATGCTGGGATAGATTAAAGGCAAAAGGAGAAGAGGGCAGCAGAGGATTAGAGGGTTAGATAGCATCACCGATTTAGTGGACATGAATTTGAGCTAACTCCAGCAGGTAGTGGAGGACAGAGGATCCTGGCTTGCTGTAGTTCATGGGGTCTCAAAGAGTACAACCACACAACTTAGCGACTGAACAACAATAACAGCAATGTATATGAATACTAATTTGTTATAACTTGATCTTGTAGGTTTTGAAAAACTAATTGCAGTTGAACAAATCACTATGCTGTATTTACATTTATTTTTATTTCAGTATGACTAAGGTAATCTATATTTTTTATTTGTATGTTTTCGAAAAACTCATATATGATGTTTTTCTTATCTACACAACAGCACAACCATAGTCAATATAGTCTAACTTTTTGTTTTGTTATCTACCTTTTTGTTTTGTTATCTATTACTTGACAATGACAGAAATATAGAGTGGCATTGGCCAGCAAGGGAAACATTAGAAACTGTTGTGTATGAGTTAATTGTGCACATTTTGGTTCTACAAAATGTATTACAGCATTATACATGGAATGCTTGAGAGAATTAAATGTAATTTTAAGCTACACGATACTTGGGTAACTATGCTAAATCATTTATGAAGCCATATTTAAGAAAAAAAAAAAGAGCTGAATGAGCTCTCCATCTTGATGACTCAAACCATGATCAACATATAAACAGAGAGTAAACAATTATTCTTTAACAGGATGGCCTGATCATGCAAGCACCTCACCCCTAGTTTTATTATGAATCTCTTCTAAATTTTATCAGAAACTTTATCTGGTTCTGAGCAATAATTAATGATCATCCACATATTCCAGAATTTGATTTAAAGAGGCTAATATTTTTCACTTAAGCTAGCAGTACTTTTCAAAAGTCAGTGCCATTTGATGATCTAAAAAAAAAATTCAAACAAGACACAGATTTAGCTGGCCAGAATCGGATATTTTTGTAGGCCTCTCATCAATCAGGCACAAAAAAGAGCTACAAAAACACAGCAGAAAGAACTTTCTAAAATTTGCATAGTTCAAAACAATTAAATACACAACTACAACAAAATATTCTCTTCCTTGGACCATTTCAAATTTCCATTCTAGTTTCTACTTCTTCCCACCACAATATTTGGTGTGGTGTTTAGTCGCTAAGTTGTGTTCGACTCCTTGTGACCCCATGGACTGTAGCCTGCCAGGCTCCTCTGCCCATGGAATTCTCCAGGCAAGAATACTGGAGTGGGTTGCCCTCTACTTCTCCCGGGAATCATCCTGACCCAGGGATCAAACCTATGTCTCCTGCTTTGGCGGGTGGATTCTTTACCACTGAGCCACCAGGGAAGGCACGACAATTTAGCCACTCACAAATCATATAACATGGAAGCTTGGAAGGAGAGAAGCATCAGCAGAAACAGTGGAGTAGCTCAAACCACAGAAACTTGTAGTCTTTGTCATGAGAAAGTTCCTTTTATCCTCTGATGAACTATAAGAACCTTGAGTTATTTACTCCAAAAGTCTTAATGACTTATTCTTTAACATCTCTGGGATTAGATTTCTTGCCCATCAATGGTTCAGCTGAAACATGCTCACCTGTCAACTAATCTGCTTGAAGAGGGAGAGAGAAAAATATTCTTTAGTTAAGAGCACAGGCTTTTACTGAGCATGTTCTGAATCCTGGCTCTCTGACTTATAGCTGTGAGACCATAGGTAAATGATTCGTTTGCTCTGTGTCCCAATTATTTACTTGCAAATTCATAATAAAATGTTATTTTCATCATATAATTTATGAGCATTACATAAGATAATATTGGTAAAGTGCTGTGAAAAATACCTAACCAATTATTATGAGGACAATGTGAAAGCTATTTGTAAGAAAGGAATGAAGGTTATCAAGTGGTGTATCAAATCGTGGGTCTGTTTGATATGCAAGAGGGACAAAGTATATGTAAAGGGCTACCTGAAATAGTGATGTCACAAAGATGGCAATATAAGTGGTTCCTGATTTTGGTTCCCCTCACAAGATCTGAGAGTGGGGTGGGTGGGAGAGGTGAGGCTGTACCTCAGACACCCAAACAAACTGCATTAGATAGTAAGTGAAGCAGTTACTGGTGACTGCATTGCCCCTCCCCCAGGCCAGTGCAGCACCACATGGAGAGGTCTCCCCTGAGCTTCTGGTTCCTCAAGTGGGAAAGGGAAACCAAGGGGAGACAATCAGCTTCCCCCAGCATTGTGGGTCACTTTGCAGAAGAGCTCAACTATGATCTTGTACCTTGAGAAGTGCAGGGGAATTGGCAGGACTGGAACACTGGGAATCTGTGATGGAAAAGAGGGGAGGGGCTTGCAACAACCAGAACAGGGATCTCAAGTTCCTATGTGTAATTCCCAGGCAGTAAACCCAACCAAAGGCTTTGTTCATCTGCAGAATCAAGTCAGTGGCATATTCTGACCAGGACCTTCACAGGGTGCTGCTGCTGCTGCTGCTAAGTCGATTCAGTCGTGTCCAACTCTGTGCCACCCCATGGACGGCAGCCCACCAGACTCCTCCGTCCATGGGATTTTCCAAGCAAGGGTACTGGAGTGGGGTGCCATTGCCGTCTCTGTTCACAGAGTGCAGATTAACCTAATCAAGATCTTCAAATAAGGAGCTCTGCCAGACTTAAAGTCTGATTTTCCCACAGAAAGATCTGAATCATAGCCCCACCTGCTGTGGAAAGTGTCTTCTCATTTCATCTGACCAGAGGACTGGCAAGAACTCCTAGAAGCAGTGTGGCCCAGTAGCACTTGAACCAACAGGCAGGCAGGCAGAGCTGGTCACTCCTGCAGAAAAGTCACCACCAGTCACAGAGCATTTGAGTGCTGCATACAGACAGGGGGATTAAATCAATGTCAAGTCTGAGAGGACCTCTCAGCCCTTCCTAACTGGAGATCCTTGTCTGGGAAACAGAGTAGCCTGGAGTTGCCACTCCTCAACCATGCAGGGGCAAGGGAGCTGAGACACAGCTCCACCCACTGTGCTGGAAGATAGTGGCTTCCAGCCCCATCTAACCACAAGGGCTGGAGAGAAGTCCTAGAAGATGTGCAGCCCAGCAGTACTTGAGCCAAGAAGTGGGTAAGCAGAGTTTATAGTTTATAGAACAAATCCAGTGGTCCTGTTTACCCTGGGAACTTGGAGTGCTGTTCAGCTTGAGTTAAGACAACAAAGAGCTTTACTGGCTTTAGAGCTGCTTCTCTCACTGCACCTGGGCAGGAAATCTGATTTGTAGTCCCACTAAACACTGAATATTTCCTTCAGCTCACTTACCCAGAGTAATATAGGAAGCTGCATGGCCATACAACAGTCCTATATACAGTAGCAATTGAAAAGAAAGCACAACCTGTGGTTTCCCCTATTTGTGGAGCAAAACTGGTGGCCTCACTTAAACAGTGAATTCAGTTCACTATGGCCCTATTCAGGTCCCCAAACAACAAGCTGTACAGGCACTGCTGCCCTGCCTGGAGAAGGAAGTTAATCCATAGTCCCATCTACTACTGAGTATACTATCCTGTCCAAACCATCTAGTAAAGCCTTACCAGAGAATCCAAGCAACCACAGAGCTCATCCTACAGACTCAGTTGGGTAGGGACTGAGCAAACAGTCCTATACAAGTGTTCTCAGCCAGTGACACACACCCTTATCCCCATTCTCAGGGCTTGAACACTTCCTTGCCTCAAAATAGAACATACTAGCAGGCCCCACCTGCCCAAGAACATTACCAACAGACGCCCTCAGAACTGAGTTGACTGAGCTGACTGGTGAAGACCTATCTCAGCCAAAACAAACCTGCAAAGTCTGGAAGAGGAGGCTGATTATTCAAATGCACAAATACCAATGTAAGGAATCAAGAGATCATGAAAAATAAGGTAAATATGACACCAAATGGAAGTAATAAAGTGCCAGTAATTGAACCTAAAGAAATGGAGAACTATGCACTCTCAGACAAAACCTCAAAATAATTCTGTTAAGGCAGTTCAGTGAACTAGGACAAAATGCAACTAAATGAAAGAAAATAGCAACCATCAAAAACAAAAGCAACAACATAAAACAACCAGAAATCCTATTAATAGAATTGAAAATTACAATAAATGAACTGAAGAAATCAATAGAGAATTTCAAAAGCAGACTCAATCACAAAGAAGAAAGAATCGGTGACCTGGAGAACAGAACATTAGAAACTACCTAGTCAGGGGAGTAAATAAAGTGAAGAAAGCCTATGGGAAATTTGACATATAATGAAAAGAAATCATATTCATATTTTGGAAATTTCAGAAGGCAAAGAGAAAGGAATCAAAAGTATATTAAAGCAACAATGGCTGAAAATTCCCTAAACCAGGGGAAACAAATGAACATCCAAATCAGTGTGGTTCAAAAGATCCCAAATATGTGGAACCTGAATCAGGCTACACCAAGACATACTAAATGTTCAAAATCAAAGAATCCTAAGAATAGCAAGAGAAAAGAGAGATTTATGTGGATTCCCTTGTATGCAACATCTATCAGTGGATTTCTGAACAGAAACTTTGCAGGCCAGGAGACAATGAGATGACATATTTAAAATACTGAAAGAAAACAACTGTCAACAAAGAATTGTATACCCAGTGATGACGTTCTTCAGCAATAAAGAAGCAAAATAAATGCTGAGGGAGTTCATTACCACCAAACCTGAGTTACAGGAAATTCTGAAAGGAGAGCTTTGAGTGGAAGTAAAAGAACAGTAATTAACAGCTTAAAAACACAAAAAGGTAGTGTAAATCTCACTGGTAATGATAAATATATAGTCACTGATTCTGCAGTAGGAAAACAGTGATGCATAATTCACTTACAACTCTTTTTTTTTTAAGGAAGGTAAAGAGCTTCCTGCTATTTGTGACTTATTTTAATGATTAAATACAGATATCTAAAATCTATTTTTGTATAAATGTTTCCCTTGTTTTGGGAGGTGTCACCTTGATACCTCCTGGTCAAATGTTCAAGTTATATTTCTATATACTAACACAGGAAAGTGGACGTTGGCCATGTAACCTAATACAACCCACTAAAACCTAATACTGTACACAGGCAACTTATGTTACAAACCAATGACACCTCAATGACATAAATAAAATGAGAGAGAAAAGTAGTACTTAAAAAGTTAACCAACTTCTGGTTTCCCATCCAGTTGTAAGAAGCTTGGAAGATGCCATACTATACAAACAAGGAAATAAGCTAAACAAACAAAAATCAACAACTCTTCCTTAGTCTCTAAGAGAATTGAGGTCACAGGGCAAACTGCTACTGCCTGCTCTCCCCCCAAACACAAAATCATTGAAACCACCAGTCTCCTTTCTTACTTGATGGCAGGAAGCGTAACCAGATTTATATCCACCACAGCTACCCCTCAAGCAGAAAACCAGAAGATTTCCTTCTGGGCAAACAGATGTCCCAGCAGAAAAGACCTTAATATACAAACATTCAGAGACCTCCTGAGGAAACAACTGGGTCTATGCTCAATCACTCTACAGTAAAACACACCCGCTGACAAAACCTGCCCATGTGTAAGATGTGAACTAACATTTTAGTCTCTGTGTCTTAAGCCTAAATTGGCAGCCAAAGAAAACCAGGTGTTTGAGAACCCCAATATGAAAGAATAATTAAATCTTAAAAAAAAAAAACAGTAAAAAACACACTTGTAGTAAAAAAGACAATGTAAAACTTGAAGAATGTTTTAAACTTGTAATACAAGTAGAGAGATTGAAGATGTTGCATAACAGAAAAAGAACATGAGACCATAAAAAACAATGTTGAGAAATCTAAAATACTTTTTGGATATGATACATATGATAGCAAAAATAAAAACAAAGTCAGTGTTAATGTTTGGAGGTTATTATGAGGATGCTGCTCATAAAAAGACATGGAAAAGAGTAGAGAAAAAAAATTACTAACTATATGCAGGCATAATGCATATAATGAAATTTCATAATGAAAGAGGAAAACACAGGGCAGGGAATATATTAAGAATTAATATAAAAAATTGCCTCAAGTTTACCAAGAGCTTAAGTTTGTAGAATGAAAGGGGCTTAAAGGGTCCATTATGTGAATAGAAAGTGCCACTCCAAGGCAGAAAATCATGACATTTCAGGACACTGGGAATAAAAGTTACAACCATAGAGAGAAAATCATAAATCCAATCCCTTTCTTTTCCTTTTTAAAGTTATGGCCACTATCTAACTTCTATGCTACCTTACAAAATAAAAGAACAAGCATCAACTTTTTAAAAAAAGTAGTCCTCCTAAAATACTATCTGAAGATTAAGATAAATTTAACATTTCCAACTTTATGATTCCATAGAACTGCCACAATATAATTCAGAATTTTGTAGTCAATCCTCCCTAAAACAAAATAACTCTTAATGGCCTATGACCAAGGCAGTATTTTTACCTTAATCCTTTTCCTTCACTTCTTACTTGGTGACAAAATTGATATCAAATACATATAAATTATACCAACTATTTTCTCTAGTGAGAAAATCTGGGCTATTTTAACTGTTTTACATTTTTACTTGACTATTTTTGAAGCCTAGATGTTACAGGGAAGAACTGACTCCATGCTGGATCTATTTCTTTACTTTTAGCCTTTGCTTCCCATTGGTTTTGTTCACTAAAAGGATACGGTTTATACATAATGGCCTTCCTTGGCAAATCTTGCCCTTTTGCCTGAATGTTAAACCAAATTGCTTTTGTTTAGGACCCTGTCCACCTGTAGATAGCTACAAGAAGGAAGAAATTAATACATCCCCTTCCAAGTCTGGCCATTCTAGAAGATACTTGCAAGATTAATGGCATTTTTACTTAATTTCCTCACCTACCCCAAACTCTGTTCTATAAAAGAACCTGGCATCCAGACCCTGATAAGATGGTTATTTTGAGACCTTAGTCTTCCATCTTCTCAGTCTGTTGGCTTTCCAAATAAAGTTGTATTACTTGCCTCATCACCTCATCTCAGATTCATTGGCCTGTCCTGAGGTAAACAGAATGAGCTTAGACTTGGTAACATAGATATGTACACATTTTCTCCAAACAACTGAGTATAAAATTCTCATTTCACTGAGTATAAAATTCTCATTTCTTAATTCTTATGAGTTCATATGTTTGACTTTGTTTTTATAAGTTTAAGGAAATTCCATTTGCCTTTCTTCTCAAGAGATTCAGAACTATTTGCTTTTTTCCCAGCACATACATGACCATGCTATCAACATGATCAAGTGTGAGAAGCAATGAGCCACCATTTGCTCATGGAGCTTTACTCTGCAGACAAAAATTTACTTAGACTTAGCTGAGGTGGCATCAAAATAATTGTCTACAGTAAACTGCACTTACTGAGTACTTCTTAAGCCACTATTCTCTGACCAAGACATCTCAGGAAATTTCCTCCTAAGAGGACATAGATAGAAAGCTCCCCCTCTAAAGTTTTCTCTTTAAAGTAACAAGCATACAAAAATTTAAATGAAACTCTTATTTATACTGATATTTAGTTGTACGGAAACACAAGTGGCAGGATTTCAGATACATGAAAGATCTGAATTTACCAAAATAAAGTTTAAATAGAACTATTCAGCTACAGAAAACCTATTTTCCAAACCCCACATCTAGACGTATGGTCTGACAGTAGGCATGAACATTTAAAATTGAATTTATCCCTGAACATTTGGGAAGTGTAATTATCCTACCTGCAACTATAAAGCAGGCTCACAGACAGTTTCCCAAATAACAAGTAGTTTTTAATAGTGAAGATTTCAGCAAGTCTAGAAAGTGTAAAGGGACTTTGGTTAAAAAAAAAAAATACACAGAACTCCTAGGTTCAAGTGGTTCCCTTATCATAAACTCCAGATGTCTTCATTCTTAGTCCTGGGACTTGCTCATCTTTCTGTGCTATCACATCAGGAAGAAGACGGGAACAAGTTTATAGAGAAAAGAAGTGCCAGTGTAATGGCTCTGCAGCCAGATAATGCAGAGATAGCAAGTCATGTTCACAGAGCAAAAGGACACATGTTTTCTAAAATACAAATTCTAATCCCACTGGGCTTCTGTGTGTGTGAATTTAACCTTTAGAATTAGAATTTTTGAACCCCTGGAAATGAACTAATGCTTTGTGTAAACTACAGAAAACAGATGGAAGTGTGTTCCAGGCAGCACATTTAAATACAAAGACCATTTCTGTACCTGCAAAAGCTGCTGTGCTGCCTTGAAGGGTAAATCTGAGTTTAACAAATCAAATGAAGCTACCCCACAACACGGCTCCAATTCAGAGACAAGTACTACTGTGATTTCCCAAACATTCACATTATCACAAAAATGAGAAGTGCACACTTGGTCTGACATATAGAATAGATATTTCTTATTCTAAAAGCATTCAACTGAATCTTCATGGTGCTACAAAAAACTTTTAAACTGCTTCATCACCAGATTAATAACTACAGGTTTTTCCAACTTTTAGTACTGATGGTTAGCAAGAGAAAATAGTTACTTGAAAAACCATCTTGAGTTCAATCATTTTTGTACTTAAAAGCCAAAGTTTTAGACAGGTGAAAAAATAATGTTTTATTGTGTTATATTCACAATTCTTTGATTATTGCATTAAAACATATTAAATTTACTAACAACATTTTTAAGTGTACAATTCAGTTGTATTAAGTACATTCATACTGCAAAACCATCATCACCATCCATGTCCATAACTCTTTTCATCTTGCAAAAGTGAAACTCTTTACCCATTAAGTAACTCTCCATCCCCTCCTTCCCCTCAGTCCCTGGACATTCACCATTCTACTTCCTGTCTCCATGATTTGATCACTCTAGGTACATCATACAATTGGAACAATATAATACTTATATTTTTGTGATGGGCTTATTTCACTTTGGATGATGTCCTCAAGGTTCATCCATGCTATAACATGAGTCAGAATTTCCTTTTTAAGGCTGAATAATATTCTATTATATGTACTTATTAATTTTGCTTATCCATTCATTCAGTAGCCAATTGGGTTGCTGCCATGGTTTAGCTATTTAAGGTTGCTATGAACATGAATAATATTTAAATGAATGTTTAATGCAATTCATTTCCTAAAGAGAAGTAGGTTTCTGTTCAAAGTTAGCAGCCATCTATATGATGTAAAAGCACCCCATTTTTGTTAACAGGCAGATACAGTAATTGTGATCACCATAAATATACTGAGAACCCTAAATGGAAATATACTAGCAGCAGGATAAGAGATGCAATCAATTGAAGGTTTTTACTTCCCATGAAAGGATGAAAGTAAATGAATGAGGGAAAGTGAGTCCAAGTTAACTGCAACACTGTGTGGATTCCCAAAACACATACACAACATTAAAACCTAAAACATATGCTAGCAAGAAAGGAGGAAGAAAGGGAAAAGCTTCAGGGTATTTTAAGGTGGAGATGGGACAATTTTGTTCACATAATAAACCTTAAATTTTACCTTGTGATTAATTGCATTGCCTTTCTCTTGACAACATGGGCCACAGACTGAAATAGAACAGAACTAGGAGTTGACATTTTGCAGCTATGCATATGCTGTTTGACATCCTTTATAAACTGTCAAAACACATTTCTCATGCAAAGTTTCTGAATCTTACAAGGAAATCAAAGATGGTAGACATGCAAACTATTTTCAAACTATTTTTAAGGCTAAGCCTACACCTTGAGTTAGAAATTTTTCCATTTTACTGCTAGAGAGTCACATAGTCCAAAGGCTAGCCTTTTGCCAGCTTTATTGAATAATTTTAGGTAATTGTGGAAACATCTTTTTTGCTCCTAAAAATTGCAACTCATTATCTGCTCTCTCCAGCACTCAACCTAAACCTGTAGTACTAATTTTAACCTCTTATGTTAATAAAACCTAACAGCACGCATTAGTGTGCAGGATATAGAGGTTATTGAATCAAAACACCTTATAGACAATCACTACTCTACCCTAATACAGCAAATTCCAAAAAGATATCTAACTCCAGAAGTTTAAAAACCTGAGCAAACTGAATATCAGAACTTGTGCATCAAGCTCAATCTTTTATAATTAATGATTTCATGTTTGATGTAACAATTTTACATACCAAAGACCGAACAGTATTAACTAAATGGAGGAGTTATAGCCTAGGGGGTGTAAGTGTGAAAAGTCATCACAGGGTCTGGCAATTACCACCTTCCTCTCTATCCACCAAATGATTTCTGCTGAGAGTTAGCTGAGAGTTTAAAAATTTCCAAAATATTTTTTTTAATTAATTTTATTTTTAAACTTTACATAATTGTATTAGTTTTGCCAAATATCAAAATGAATCCACCACAGGTATACATGTGTTCCCCATCCTGAACCCTCCTCCCTCCTCCCTCCCCATACCATCCCTCTGGGTCGTCCCAGTGCACTAGCCCCAAGCATCCAGTATCGTGCATTGAACCTGGACTGGCATCTCGTTTCATACATGATATTTTACATGTTTCAATGCCATTCTCCCAAATCTTCCCACCCTCTCCCTCTCCCACAAAGTCCATAAGACTGTTCTATACGTCAGTGTCTCTTTTGCTGTCTCGTATACAGGGTTATCGTTACCATCTTTCTAAATTCCATATATATGCGTTAGTATACTGTATTGGTGTTTTTCCTTCTGGCTTACTTCACTCTGTATAATAGGCTCCAGTTTCATCCACCTCATTAGAACTGATTCAAATGTATTCTTTTTAATGGCTGAGTAATACTCCATTGTGTATATGTACCACAGCTTTCTTATCCATTCATCTGCTGATGGACATCTAGGTTGCTTCCATGTCCTGGCTATTATAAACAGTGCTGCGATGAACATTGGGGTACACATGTCTCTTTCCCTTCTGGTTTCCTCAGTGTGTATGCCCAGCAGTGGGATTGCTGGATCATAAGGCAGAACTCCACAAACTGCCAGAATACAGAAAGGACACCCCAAAATATTTTAATATTTGGGATCTGAGAACAAGAACTCAAGAGTTCCTTGGAATGTTCATCAACTCCTAAAATCCTAAATTTTTCCTAAAAGTTATTTCTAATACTTTATTTTCTCTTTACTCAGTAGGGATATATGCTGTTGTTGTTCAGTCGCTCAGTCGTGTCTGACTCTTCACAACCCCATGGACTGCAGCATGCCAGGCCTCCCTGTCCTACACCATCTCCCAGAGCTTGCTCAAATTAATGTCCACTGAGTCAGTGATGCCATCCAGCCATCTCATCCTCTGTCATCCCCTTCTCCTCCTGCCCCCAATCCCTCCCAGCATCAGGGTCTTTTCCAATGAGTCAACTCTTCGCATGAGGTGGCCAAAGTATTGGAGTTTCAGCTTTAGCTCCTCATTAGAATTTAAGGCCAGTCCTAAAAGTGACTTTACCTCCACTACAATAAGTGACTTTACCTCCACTACAATACACATGACTTTAGAAGAAAGGAGGTTACATGTGAAGCATAAAATTTCTTAATAGTAGGAAAAAAATCTGCATTTCTCTGAAGACTGAATCTATACAGACTAGATGAGAAAATAGTAATGCAACACTTATAACCTCAGTACCTACAGACTATTCACATTTCCACTCTCTTCCTTCCACATCCTTACTAGACGTTACACTCTACACACAGAAAACTATTACACATGTTGATCAATCACTAACTCTGCCAATGAATTTAGAAGATATATCAATTGCTCTTATGATTGCATTATATTTAATTGTGTGGACAACAAAAAATGAAATATTACATTCATTCACTTGGTTTCTAATTTATCATTATGAAAAATAACTTCAGAATACCTTTTTGCATCTATACTTTTGTACCTTGCATGGTCAATAAATCTTAAAAAGTTATGTGTAATCAAATGTAATTTATCTCAAATATTTTTAATGAAGCAAAACATGGCAATTCTTTATATTTTCTTGATTCTTTTTCTTGCTCTAGTTATAGTTGTTTATTGTTTCTCATATCAAGTTCATTTTCCAGCAGTATTATTTTCTTTTAACTTTGACAATTTATGTCTAAATAATGAAAAAAAATTTCATTTGTTAAAGAGTTGGATTATGGTAAAAATAACCCAGTGTACAAGACAGCAAAAGGGACACTGATGTATAGAACAGTCTTATGGACTCTGTGGGAGAGGGAGAGGGTGGGAAGATTTGGGAGATTGGCAATGAAACATGTAAAATATCATGTAGGAAACGAGTTGCCAGTCCAGGTTCGATGCATGATGCTGGATGCTTGGGGCTGGTGCACTGGGACGGCCCAGAGGGATGGTATGGGGAGGGAGGAGGGAGGAGGGTTCAGGATGGGGAACACATGTATACCTGTGGCGGATTCATTTTGATATTTGGCAAAACTAATACAATTATGTAAAGTTTAAAAATAAAATAAAATTAGAAAAAAAAAAAAGAGTTGGATTATGATACCTTTTAATGTCACTTCCTATAATATGATTTAAGAAATATGCTAATGTTTTACATCATACTATATTTAGCAATTAGGATTAACATTTAAAGATGAGGCTATTTTTTACAGTGATATTTCTACTCCTGGGAACTTCCTTCAGCCTGTCTAAATATTTATTACTGTGAAACTGCATGGCATACAAGAGTAACTTCACTTTTAGATAAAAGGCAGAGGGCTATATTTGTATGAAACAACACAAACCGTAAATTACCATATTTATTTAGGCAAGCAGGGCCAATGAAAGTTATTTATAACTATAGATTAATCAGTAATAACATTTTTTAAGATGCCTGAGCATATGCTTAATATCGCAGGTCTAGGCTGTCATGAAACTTTTATTGCCTATAAGAAATGCTAGTAGTTTTCCAGGGTATAAACTTTTGCTTCCTAGAGAGTAGAGCACATTATGAACACGTTTTTAATAGGACTTCATTTTCTGATGATGGCAATAATACAGATGTGCACTCCCACTTTTTCTGCCCTAGGCCAGACACCTTTGGATATTACAGATGTTTCATCTGAGAAAAATTTTCAACTGACTTTAAAAGTAGATTATATCTAATTAAAATGCAGATCTTCTACTATTTAAAAAAATTAAAGAAAGTGGTGCATAAGAAAACAAATAAATGCTTTGAGAGGTAGGATGGGAAAGAATTGAAAAGGAGGTAGTTTAATAAGCCCCTATAGAGAGCGATGTGATCTTGTATACAGGGCCTCTTGATGACAAGAAATCTCTTAATCTGGGAAACATTTCAGTAAAAAAAAAAAAAAAAAAAACTTTTTGAAGGCAAGGGTCAATCCTAGGTTAATGAGGACAATAAATGGTAATAATTGTTTGCAGTATAGTATTAAACCATCCAAGTTTACCATTTTATCTGTGTTATAGTAATGATGCATTAGATAGCAAAGCATACAAATAGACAAAATATGCTTTGTCTCAGGCCTAAAATTAATTTTGGAATACATGGCTAATTTTATTATTATTATTATTATTGCAGGTTGGGTTCACTGGGAATCCAAGTCTGAAAGAGAATTTCAGGTGTTTATGATGGCGTGCCCATTATAAATGGGTTAAACACCTATAGAGTGAAAGAGCAAAGTATCAAGAGTAGAGAGAGATTGACTACACTACCAAGCCAGAGAGCAACTCCTGCCAACCCTAAAGGAAATTCTGTACCTAGAATTCCTCCTACTGAACATAGTCTGAACTTTGTACAAAATGAAAGGGCCTTTATATTCCCTCGTACATCAGTCTCTGAACGAGGTCAGCATAAGAAAGTGACCTGACTCAAGGTACTTCTGCAGCTGAAGCAACCTCCACAAGGGCTCATGACTGAAGGCAGTCTGCAATAGCACTTCCGTCAGGTTGGGTAAAGCCTAGGCTCTGAAGGGGAACCTGGGCAACATTGCCGCATCTACCACAGAGAGTTAACTTTGCACAAAACAGACGGTATTCCCTAAATCTCTTCATAGTTAGCATTTTCCCTCAGGATGAAAATATAAAAAAACGATACTTTTTTTTTTCATACTTTTCTGGTTCCACTCTATAGAGTAACCAAAAGTTTTGATAATTGACCTTTCTTTAAATCATACTGCCTGAAAGGACTTTAAAGATATGAAAAGTAGTTTGTGTTCTTTAAATATGTACTCTTTGTAGAAAAAGACTTGAGTAATCTGTCAAACAAATTTATATATATATATATATATACACACACACATACACACACATACATAATAGGAATTTACATATGTGCTTAAGTACAGTTATATATTACAAACCTTATTAAGGAGATAAAAACAATATTTAAAGTGAAACAATTAAAATGGCCAACAGTTTCTTTCTCCACACAACAGAAATCTCACTTTCAGAAATACGAATCTGGATGCCTGCCTTGCTTTCAAAAAGGTGAGTCTTTTAAACTACCTTGAAACATAACATTTCATCTTTTCCTGAATTTCTTTTAAAATTAAAAAAAAAGAAACTTTAGAACTTGATCTGTATACTCCTTCACTATTACTTGATGCTGTAGGCTGTGCCTTTACCATTCTGGCACTGCTCATTCCCTTTTCAAGACTCCTTATTCTATCTCTTTCCATTCCCTTTGCCCAGATCCACCGCACCCAGGCCCCCAAAGATTATGTTTCATTTTTACGTACACCATAAACTCATTTAGAATTGACAATGGCATGGTTCTGATGTTTGATTTTAAACAAGTTACTTAACTGAACAGTAGAGTCAAATTAGAACAAATTAGAACAAACATGGGAAAGAAGGAATGTGGGAATAAGATTCCATAGCAAAAGACAAGAGATGATATGCATTTTTTCCTTCTGGAGAACTAAAGGAGGAAACATTTCTTTGTGGCTATTTGGTGAGAATAAGGAGGGAGACTTTGAAGTTCCCTAGTTCATTTACATCACTGGGGTTTAATCAGCTTACTCCACGTAGAAATGCTCACTTTTAAATATAAGCACGTAGGAGTATGAGCATGTGATGTAAGCCCACAACTTGCGTACACCCTACAGGTTCAAATGAAAATGAATGAAAATCTTCATTCTTTTAAAAAAGAACATAGCCTTGATAGAAAAGAAATAAAATAATTTTAATATGTTGCCAAGAATAAAATTTCAGTAAATAGATTATTGCCATTTAGGGGAATATTTCAGAGGACTCTTCTACGTGTTATTAATAGTTACATATGACATAAACACTGGGAAAATTATAGCTATCTGTAATTATGTTTTCACAAACTAATCTGGCTTAATTAAAAATGACAATTTCTGTTCCTTTTTTTTTTAACAAGTTCCATGGACATCTTGAACACAATTTCCTCATTGGTTTTAATGTAAACATTGGCTTAATATTAGAAGGGATGAACAAAATGGGGAACTAGTAAGAGGGAATATGAGATATTGCATTATTTTGCCTGAAAAATAGTTGCAACTGAGTGGCAGTTCCATTTAACCTTTTGTTCTTAGGGATAGGAAGAAAACACAAAAGCATTTTTTCCTGTGTGTTACCATATCCTACCTTATTTTTCTATATCTAATTACATCCAAGATACACATTTTTAACTTTTTAACCTGATTTGTTCAAATGTCCATCAGTATTTTTAAAGATATAGCCTTTGTTTTAATTCAGTGAGTAAATTAAACTGAGTTTTATATCCAGAATTTCAATGCAAATCTTTAAGAAATATCTGTAATATGACCATTACTCTGAATCAAACTGCAATTGATTTAATATATTAGAGAATATAATAGCTATTCAATTATGAAACATGTATTTCTATGAAATGAAAAAGTAAGCATTTCTCACATTTGACTAGCTATAATTAATAATATATTTTCTCATGGGGTTCATTTTGGAAACTTTCTTCATGAGAGATTTCCACTTGTTATTCAAAACCAGCCCGTTTCCAAACCTATACTAGTTACATGATCTCAGTAATTCACCAGGCATAAATTTTAGAGAAAATGCATTTAGAGATTTTAAGGTAATTAATATATGTTAACTAGTAATTTAATGTATTTTATGGTATATACGACTTAGGCCAAGGCAAGTATTACCAAGTCTGCTTCTTAAATTTAAAATAAATTGATCATGTCGCAAAAGAATAATTTTGCTAAATCCATTCTATTGAGATTAAGATATCAATTAGCTATATAATTGATTTTAACTTTTGCAGGTCTGTTGCCAAATTCAGATTGCTGTCTTATTAAAATACGTGTAATGATCAAAATACTCTGCAGCTCAAATCACTTGACAAACTATAGGACCACGGCTCCACAGAGTGCTCCTCTTCATCAGTTCTCTACACGCACGACTGCATCTAGGGCTTCAGCCAACGCTTGTTCCAGTTAAACACCTTTGTTTAAAGTTCTGCAGAGTTTAGACTTTTCTAACTTCATGTGATGCCTCTCTGAGCCACATGCTAGGGCTGGTATATATTCATTCTTATTCACTAAGTTTCATTCTGCACAGTCTTTTAGATTTAATTATCTCCCTCTGTATGGATCTCTGACTGGCCAGGAATCAATTCAGTTCTTGTCTGTCATTTAGAAATAGAAACATTTAACAAGATTTAAATGATTCACATAATTATTAACCAATTCAGGGTAGAAACTGAATTTTAAGACACATTTTGTGAAAAACATCTTTTCATGAGTGGATGTGAGATCTCACCTCCAACTCTCCCCACAATATATTGCACAATAGTTTCAAAGACTCTGGGAATATGCATAGCTTTTTTTTTTTTAATTGAAGGATAATTGCTTTACAGAATTTTGTTGTTTTCTGTCAGACCTCAACATGAGTCAGCCATAGGTACACATATATCCCACCTTTTTTTTTTAATCCCACCTTTGTGATTCTAATATGCCATTCATAATTGATTAGAATGAGTGTTGCCAAAGAAAATGTAATGATGTGGTAATAGGTTTGTATTATATTGGCAAAGAAAATAATTGTAAATATTACAGAATTATAAACTAGCAGCACAATATGTTTATACTCACATCCATACTACCACTTAATTATATGTCATCCATAAAGACAACTTACCTCATTTATATAAAATCCACTATATAGTATTAATCATACATTGTATCTGCAAACATAAGAGTGTGTATATATGTGTAAATATGTACATACATGCACACACAAGTCACAAATGTTACTAGTTTCGATGAAGGTTATTTCTGTGATTTTTATTTTATATTCTGTTGATTTTGTACAGAACATTGTCAATTATCATTACAAAAATGATATGCTATTAAAAAACAGTTAGAACAATCCTTATAACTGGAAGACTCACCCCCCCCCCGCCCCACTCAAGGACTGAGACCTCAGAGCCTTTAGAGAAAACACTGAGCAGTGTGGAAGGAAAGGGTATTTCAAATCAGATAAGTCAGCTGAATAAGCCAACAGATCAATGGGTTCATATATTCTAATTCATTCACATCTACACTTTCTATTTCCCAAATTGAGCTCCATGAAGCAACAATCCACAAAATGCTTCTCAAAAAGTCCATGACAAAATATGCTCAGAAAACTCCAATCTTCAAGTTTTATCATACACTTAGGCACAATAAAATTTCTCAGAAACCAGACATTAAGAAACTTACTTTGTTTACTCTATGTGTCCCAAACTCATTTGATCACTAAATAGTATTAATAGGATGTGGAATTCCATCAACTACTAGCCAGTAAACTGTTAAAATTTGAAAGGAGAGGATAATTTAATAAATAATTTAAGGGAAAAAACTGACATTGTGATACATAGTAAAATACTAATTAAAATACTTTTGGCTGGTGATATTTCTTTGGAATAACTTTGGATTTTATTGAAAGACACATTTTTTTTAATTAATTTATTTTAACTGGAGGCTAATTGCTTGACAATATTGTAGTGGTTTTTGCCATACATTGACATAATCAGCCATGGGTGTACATGTGTTCCCCATCCTGAACCCCCCTCCTACCTCCCTCCCCATCCCATCTCTCTGGGTCATCCCAGTGCAGCCCTGAGCACCCTGTCTCATGCATTGAACCTGGACTGGCGATCTATTTCACATATGATAATATACGTTTCAATGCTATTCTCTCAAATCATCCCACCCTCGTCTTCTCCCACAGAGTCCAAAAGTCTGTTCTTTATATCTGTGTCTCTTTTGCTGTCTCACATATAGGGTCATTGTTACCATCTGGAAGACACACTCTATAGCTATCTACGTTTAGTGGTTAAGAGTATGCCCGGGGAATTTGGGGATGGATGGGAGGCTCTGCTGCACTCCTGGCAAAGTAAAAGAGCAAGGGAGAGCACTTGGTGTGGGTAAATGTCTTAACCAAGAACTCAGGCCATCTGTATTTCACACATTTATTGGTGACATCAACAATGCACACACAACATATAAAATTAGTTGTATCAGATTTAACAGTAATTTAAAAGTAAAAGACATAAAGAATATGTAGAATTTATGATTAATTTTTTAACAAGTACTCATGTCTATTAAATATTTATGTCCTTGGTCATGGCAATTGCTTTGGCCTTATTTCAATCTACAGATAAAGCCAGAAAGGGTTAAGGGACCACTCACATTCATATTCATTACTGGGACTTAGGGCAGTAGGAGTAAGTCCACCTTCAATAGCTCTGAACAGTGTTGTATTGTCTTTGGCTTCCTGGAACTAAGAACTACCTACTCCTTCAGGTTTTTTGGTTCGTTTGTTTTTTTTACCAACCAGTGATGGTTCACTAATTCCTTCCTAACTTTTCCAATAGTGTTTCTCAAAGTGTTGTCCTTAGAGCAATAGGATCAGCAGCACTTGGAGGCCTGGGAGAGTGCAAATTGTCAAACCCTATTCTACAACTACTGAATCAGAAACTTGGAAGGTAAAGCACGTTGATCTGTCTTCTAAGCCCTCCAGTGACTTTTGATACACACTCAAGTTAGAGAACCACTTCACTAAAGAAGTATGATTGTTGACTGTTCTGGATGTTTCTAATAACCACATCAGATAGTCCTTTATTAATTCACAAACCTAATTTTAAATGAGCCAAAAATTTTAAACATAGCAGTTCCGTTGTGAAAACAACATGCAGGCAGTAAAAATTTATATAAGATTTAACTGAAAATTGAATTCAAAGTTGGCATAATGAAACATGGAACAGACTTCCCCATAGACCTCATGTTGCAAGATTGTGGCAAAGGAAAAAAGCCATTCCAAAGAAGTCTATTTGTATCAATTTAATTGTACTCCAGTATTGATAGCATTAACTTCAGTTCCAAGAGAAGTGACAACAAAGTTTAAGAAGGAAAATGAGAAGGTTAAGAAAAGAAGAAAAAATAAAAAGAAATAGGTAAAGAGGCGAAATATTTACTTCTATTTTTTGATGTAGTGATAAACTACAGGTACAATGCAAAAACAAAAAACAATTTTCTTTGCACTAAAACTTGCCACGTATATCAAAAATCTTAATTTTTATCAAGTCCTCTTTACAATAGAGCTTTATTTTCTCCTCAAATCTTCTACATCATAGTAATAAGGTTGAGTTTGCATATTTTGCTTTAAGCTCTGAAACTGGTGAAACAAAAAAGTATCTCCTAGGTTTGAGCGAGAAATATGAGTTAAGAAATATAATAAGGAGTAACATTATATATTGCTTCAATATAATAAGGAGCATTGGAACTCTCAAGAAGTACATGCTCTAAGGAATCCGTTTTCCATTTTTGACACTACATCTCAAACAGAACACATCTCCTTCTTTGTGTGCCAGTTTGTGACCATTACATTAAAAAAAAAAAAACACAACAACAACTTTCTATCTGCCCCTACTCCAAAATCCAAACAATTTGGGCGATGTTAGAAAGAATACAACTGAAAATTATTTACCAGCTATTAACTGGTAAATTCAGGCAGCTATTCCTGATTTTTAGGTTATTCTCCACTTTTCTTCTAACTCATGAATCCTCTTTGATTTCTACCACAATAGATATAATAGATATTGCGTGGCATTTTCAGAGCATCTAGAGAAGGGATACACGCAACTTTCAATTATTGAAAAGCTTGGAAATGGAGAACCACCACTGATCTTTTTTCTACTTTCATAATGGGAAAAACAGGAAACTAACTTCAACAGTCACTACAAACAATCTAAGAAGGCTCCTGTAATGATTAAAAATCAAAATCAAGTTGAAAAAAAAAAAAAGCCAGAGCTCCTCAAAGCTGGAGGACTCATACGAACTTCACAGGGAGACTGAGGACGGAGACCCATACACCCAAAATAACTAGGCATTCATTTTTTTTAAAAATTTCCCAAGTAGTTACATTGCTCAATATAGAAAAGTATTGTCAGGAGTAGAATTACTCCAATTTCTAAATCTCATGCATAAATGTTAATTCCTGCTTATGAGTTTTCTAAAGAGCCCGACCAATATTCTTTAACTTAGAACATATAACCATAAATACACAGGGGCTTCCCCACCAGATGAAACCTACCACCTATCTTTTCAAATCTTGATTAAAATTCAGTTACCCTTTAATCTTTGGCCAACTTGTACCATGGATGTAATCCTTGTTACAATTTGCTTTTGAGTCAGAACTTCTTTAAATACATTTCTGTAAAATTATACAAGTTTACATATATATGCCAAATACATTTATGTAAAATGTATTTGACATATACATTCGAACCACAAAATATGTTTTCTTTCCCATTTTCCACTCCTATTTTGTGATGGTTTGACATATGAAAGATAATTCCTCAGTATAGACACAAGATGGTAATAGAAATCTCCAACCCTCAATATTACAAATTCAGAGTGGATAGCTCATCTTCAGTACTACCTCAAATGATGTTATAAGAAAGGGCAATGGGGCACGGTAGTGTGGAGGAGGACACAGCAGATGGGGGCATTTTACAGTAAAAATTGGTTTTCAAATGGACCAGTTTTCAGTCACTATAATGACAGAACAAGTACAGAAGGTGTTCAAAAGGAGTCATTGCAGCCAGCTTTCTTAGACTAAAAAATAGCCCTATACCATCACAATGTACATACTATGCTTGTCTTTGGGCATGCCTGCAGTTGCTATCATCTGTCAGAGTGAAATTATGCCCATTCTCAAAATAGCATGCCAGTTTCCTGGGATCAGACAGGTCAGGTTTCACTGGATAACAGAAATGAAAGGGTGACTTAATGTCTCTCAACTAGAGACAGATTCATAGCTATCAAATCTAAGTCTATTCTGTACGAGGAGTTTCACCTGTTTTAAGAGAGAAAGACAAGAGAGCTCATAACCCAAACCTAACTTAAATTTATGACTGCATAAACAGGAACTCCTGAGGGTTTACATTTCCCTCTCTGCACTAGAATGACAAAAGCAACAGCAGTAAGAAGTTAATGAAATTAACCAGTTCCTCTGACAGGACACCCTCACACCATTGTTACTCCCTTACCCTTGTCTTCCCTTACCAAAATTCGCTAGAGGGTATAAAGGCTCAATATTCACAGTCTTAGCATCATTTGCATCTAAGGATGACCATGGAACTCGGTGTTTGCTATGGATGGATACAAGCAGTAGTTCAATGGAGTGAGTCTAGAAGATATGTAACTGGTGGCTTTCTTTTCTTCCAGCCTTAAGTAGTATCTGAATAGTAGCTGTCAACTTGTAATCAGAAAGAAAAGGCCAAGAGAATCAGACACACTAGCCCCGATAACACAGAGATGTCAGGCCAATACCAGAAGCAGCCTACCTCCAGACACCTCGTTCTATAAAATTTGTTAAGACCATGGTTATCTGGGTAGGCTGTTCAATTCGACGGAATGCATACCTGATACACAACCTCAACACAGTGACTTTTTTCCCAGTTGAAATTTCTCTCATCATTCATATTTCTAGTGTCGTACTCATGAATATTTAACAACTAGCTCCCACAAAAGGAAAAAAAGAGAAAGTCGTGATTACTAGCATTTGCTCATTTCTCATAGAAATTAAGAGACCAGCAACAACACCACAAAGTGCAGATAAGGGATTTACACAATCCGATCTCATGAGCCACTGCAAACCACCTCCACTACATCACTGGGTATTTCCTCATTAGCTAACTACATGTTCGCAAAACTACTACAGTTCATTAATGTTATCTTCAATTTTGTTATAATATAGAACAGAATTTCTACAGAGAGAAACAGAGAGCTCAGAATTACTGAATGTCAAGATAAATTGGCTAAATTTATTAAATCGGAGGGAGCTATCAACTTTAGGAAAAACTTTAAGTGGAAACTTAGAAGTTGTTTTCAGTCTGAACCAAATGTACTTATTAACTCAATATGAAAATTTCCAATTTTCCTCCTTGGAGGAAAGAACAGAATTGAATTCACTATCATAGCAGAGAAAATTTAAGACACATTTGAAAACATCAGTATAATGTTAAAAAAAGTTACATGAAAACATATTCTATCTCCCATAAATTTGCATGGATCTATCAATAATCCAGAAAAGGAAGTTTTTCTAGTCTTGTAGTCTTTGGGTCGATCTATTTCTGCACCAGGATTGCTGTCATAGTCAATTACCTAAAACAGAATAAAATTTACACTATAGTGCAACATACTTTAGTAGCTGTTATCTATGAAAAGTATTCCCTACAATTTCCTTACCAAGGTCTCTGTGGATAGGAATCCTTATAAATCAAAGGAAAGCAAAATCTTAGCACTCAAGATTTTGTTTCCTTTTTTTTTTTAAGCACCAAAGTGGTTCTTGTATAAACAGGCACAATGAATTACCCCACTCCTTCAATATGACATGAGCATATAATTTTCTTGGAATGGATAAGTACAGGCTTCATTACCAAAGTGATTCTTTAGATATTAAATGGCATTGTAAGAAAACATTTCCAATTGAAATAATTGGCAGTTCTGAAAGAGTGGTTATTCAAAATGTCTTCTGATTTCTTACTTTCTCCCTTGTAAAATCCCTAATATCTCCATCTTATTTGATTCTTGGTTTGTTCTAAGAATATCTAATTGTCAGTGGCATAGGGTATAATTTAAGAGCATTAGCTCAAACTGAAAAAAAGTAAAGTCACTTACATTGCATTCTTGTTGTTAATAAGGATCATTAAAATACTAAAGAAATATGCCACGTGTGTTTTAAAAGAGTCATTTGGCCTAACTTTTATGTATTATTCTTCATAATAGGCTCTTTATAACCACTATAAATAAGCAAAAACAAATTACCAAACTTTGGTGTAACAATCTTCCATATTTGGAATAAAATAGGAGTCTATCAATGTAAAACTATCACTAGAAAGATCTTGTTATAGTGGACTCCAAGATCAAACCAAAAATAATATTTATATTTTTAGACAAAACCTGCTCCACTAATTTTATTCTGAAGAAAATGCCTGAATTTATTTCAGCATTCAAGAGGTTAACAAAATATTTTGTGACACAAATCCATAGGTACACTTTACTCAATTATTCATGTATTATTCTATGCCAGTAAAACATCTAAAGATCTGCCAGGAGACACCAAATGAAACAAACCACACATACACAAAACACATCCTAAAATAAATCAGAGTTAGTTAAATTCACATCTGGCTTAAAAAGATTAACAGCATGGAGCTGTTTATATTACACTGAGCTATTTCTAATTACAGGAAAGCATACCCAATCAATAGGAGATCAAGTGCCTGTATTTAAGTATCCAAACAAATAAAAAAAAAACCCAACAGCTGTAAATAGATTGCGTTGAAATACTTACAAATGGTGAGATTTTACCTTTAGGATACCTGCATTTTATACAGAGGGGCAGTCCTGGTTTGGGTTAGCCATTCATTTTTTTAACAGTTTTCACCCAAGGCATGGGATTTCTCATGATAACCCAGGTAACATATGTAAACCATAACCACATCAAAGTTCTTGGTGGAAATGAGTTAAGAATATGCAGTTGTGATAGGAAAAAATAAGAGATAAAGTTCCACACTGTTGTGACTTCTCAAATTATGATCCAAGACCATTGTATAAAATCAAAGAAGTACAACCATGTATTATATTATAATCATTTTTGTGTCTTCAATTTTTACAAGTTCTACTTATTAAGTGTGTGAGAAACAATCTCCAATAGTGCCACTAAAAATATAAACATCTTATATAAAGCTTATTTTTACATACTTTGAGGCACTGTAAAATTTCCCTTGCCATTTAACTAGGTCTAGAAACAAACATATATGAGAGAAATTGGGGGAAAAAAGGAGACAGCAGAGAGACATAGGTATTGCCAGTGTAACAAGTTCTTCGGTTTGCTTTTCTTTGGTATCACTGTTAATCCCACCACATGTTTTGCTGTGCATAGCAATTGGCTACAAAGAGCATTTATTAATAGCAACTGCCCCTTATGCTTCAGAATTAAAAAAAAAAAATCAATACCTAACAAATAATACAAAACAAAACCACTGGTATCCTAAAGGTACAGAAACCAAAATTCAAAGCACAAATTCTGTTTTATGGGATGGTCTCTAAACCCTGAGACGGACCTATCAAAAAGAGAAAGGTTGGCAATGAAAATTAGATAACCTGTTGGCCCTCTCACTCACTCCACGTGAAGGTCTCCTAGTTCTAAAAGCTTAATTTCACAAATGTAAAAGAAAAAAAATGTAAATAACTGGATTTAAGAAAAAGTGACTCAAAGTAGCATCTGATATGGAATCCAAATTTATAGAAAGGTTGAATTTCCTTTAGAGATGGATTTAAACTGTCCATCTCCATATACACAAGCTCACACAAACCTAGTTTTGAGAACTGGAGATCTTTTTCTGTTTCTCTCACGCACTGACAATTCTTCGTAGAATTAATTCTTAACCCACTTTTCCAAAACTAATACTCTAACAGATTTATAGTAGATATCATTCTGCATATTTCAGATAATTATAGCTACAAGTTACTGTCTAATAAACTGCATAAACAATAGCCATTTTAATGTAGTGTATTAAAGTATTCAACATATATTTTTTTCAAATTGTTATTTTAGGGTGACTACCTAAAGCCATTCTATTATCCTACATGTTGAATGAGAAGGTCATTCCATTTAAGACAGCTTACTATTCTTCCCTTTAAAATCAGAGAAGGATGTTAGGTTATTAATGAGACCAGAAAAAGCTAAGTGTACTTTTTAAATTGAGAACTATTTGTCCCTGGTACTGTCAGAGACAGTGTCAGAGACCATTCTTTCTTGACTTATAGGTATCATTATCAGTTTATACTGCTAGTGAAGAGAAATCCTGCTCTACATCTTCTGAACTCTGCTGATGTGTAGTTTTACCGAATTCCTGTGTCTCTTACTCATTTTTTTGTTTTCGACTGTGATATTTTCTTTAACCTCATGTCAGAAATAGACTTGCACAGTGACTTTCTACCTTTATCCTCTTCAGCATCCAGAAATATATGTCAAGAAACCTGGAAGGCCCCCCTTACGTTGCCGTCCACGATCTGGTGCATTTCCAAGGAGTGAGCGGATTCAAGCAGCTGAACCTTCATCCTTTGGTAAAGCTTAACAGCTGCTTCCATTTACAGCTTTAATGACCTATCCTGGTTTACGAGTGTTTGCACATGTAGGCCAGACCACCAAATACTAGAAGATTCCTTACAAATGAACTTTACACATGAGAGAAAGTTCACTGTGGTAACGCCGCAAAAAAAAAAAAAAAAAAAACCCATAGACTTTTCATTCCTGCTTCTTCACTGGCTTTCAACTCCTCTAGTTACGCTCCAGGCATGCAAGCCTTCCTGTCACCCCCTCTGACATTTTCCTTCAGCACAGGTGAAACTTCTCAGGTTTCTTAACTCTGCCCTTGGCCACACCCTGACCAGGCATGCCTTCTCACACCTCCCCAACCCCTCTCTTCTGAAACATAACGTAGGACAGTATTTCTTTTAAATCGGCCTGCTCGTTCCTTTATATTTTTAAAACAAGTTCCGTCCTATCATAAAACCGATTGTCGGCGGTTTTCTTAAAAAAAAAAAAAAAAAAAAAAAATCGCCCACCACTACACCAGTATCTACTTGACCCGACAGAAAAACTTGAGTGTCTGCTTTTCCCGGAGAACGTGTGACACCCCTTCCCCCTCCTCCCCTGGACGCGCTCCGCGTAGTTCCCCGCCCTCCCCACGCGCGCGGGGGCGCGGTGACAGTCCCCGGCTGCTCCTCAGCTCTGCGCCACAACAACTTTCCGAAACCCTGCACTAACTTCCAGGGCACAGCCTCTACGGAGAGGAGCCGGAACGCTCTCGATACCCCCGCACAGCACTCCCCCACCCTCCCCCCCAAAAAAGCAAAAGCAGCAAGGTCCTACCAGCGCGGCTCCTGATGACGTCGGTGAATCCGTCTCCGGCGGCAGGTTCCCGGGGCTGCTCCGGACCCCCAGGCTGAGCCATAGCCACACGCCACGTGCCCCGGCTCCCCCACGCCCCAAACTTTGGAGGCAGGTGGGTCCGCGCAGTCCGCCTGATGCCCTCCAAAGCAGGTACCGAGCTGGGGATCTGGTGTGTGTGAGGGCGGATTGCTCTCCTCCCCAGGCCCTCAGCCACGGAAACAGGGATGCGTCGGGGGCGGGGAGGGATGGTGCGCTGGAAAATACTGAAACACCGACACCTGCCTTGGTGGAAAGGGGAAGCCGTCAAATGGCCCAGCCCATGCTTGGAGAGGAGGGAACAGGTGTTCCCAGCTCCTACCCCCCAAATAGAGTGGGCGAGGCCTGGAAGGTGAAAGCTGAGAAGGGACCCGGTGGTCAATAAATCCACAGGCAAGTTGGAGACTCGCTTTTCCACGCTGCGCAGAATCGCTGCAAAAACAGGAGCAATTAGAGAGCCGCTTGCCAAAAGCAGCACATGAGGTCATGAATGATTTAGTATCGCCACTTATAAGATGAGTACACTGAGAAGAAGGGTCTTTGGCTTTTGCTATCTGGGTCACTCACACGTGTGTACCCTACAGTGGTATCCTGACTCAAAAGCACTGACCAGAAATAGGAAATACAGGCTGAGCATAATCATATTTCTTAGGAGATTTCACCAAAGCTACCCACCCTTCTTTCAGTGTGTATATTCACTCCGACTGCCTCCTCCATCCCTTCCTCCCACCACTGAAGCTAGAATTAGATTGGACTATAAACAGCTCATATGACTTTATTTTCTAAAAATTTCAGAAGTGACTTTCATTTGGTTAGTATCCTTACTCCTCCCTCCACCCCAGCCCAACACACATATAATTCATCCTGCGCTGTCTTCCTGCAGAAGCTCAGTCACCCCAAATTCTGCCCATCACCTACCATAGACAGATTAACTTTACAAGAAGAGCTTGGCAAGGGGCCTAGCAACAGCTAAAGATTTTCTTTTCTTGTTTTCTTCTGCGTTTTTTTCCAAAGTAGATTCTTAGCTTCTTCTAAAGCACTGGCTCTCTACCATCGCTAGACAGTGGAATCATCTGGGATTTTTACAAACCACTAAGGCTTGGTTTCCACCCCTGATTTTCATTAAGATGATGATTAATTATTCTAGACTCTTACCTGCCCATTAGGAGTGTAAATGTCTTGCAGGTAATTCCAATGAGCAATCAAATCTGAAAAACATCATGATGAAAGAACTTATGAACATCCAATTGGGTGCCTTCATCAAGACAATTTTATCTGTAACCTTCTTCCATTCCCATTATAATGCCTTAGATTAAAAACATATTTGCTGTCCTGTATTCCGTTGCCAAATTGGCCTTTTGCATGACAGTGGATAATTTAGGTTGACAAAAATATAGTTGTTAGGCTTAGCTCCAGAATTTCCTTAGATTAAACATAGAACAATGCTCAGGATGGAGTCTCCACTAGGTATTTCTCAGTTGCCATCAGCCTGAGATGTTATGCCAATTGAAAATCTCTCTTTACTGCTCTGTACAGGCAGACATCTTAGGTTTCCAAAATGCCTGTTCTTTTGAGACACGTCTGTTCTCTTTCTAACAAGTTCATCAGATGGGAAATAACACAGCACAGCTCCTATATCAGAAAAGAAAAAATGTATAACAATCGTTAAGAATGTTTTTTTAATCACAAAGATTGTGGCATGCTACTTTTTATATTATTATACTACTCTAATCAGAACAGTAAGGAATTGGTACTGCTACTGCTGCTGCTAAGTTTCGTTAGTCGTGTCCGACTCTGTGCGACCCCATAGACGGCAGCCCACCAGGCTCCCTAGTCCCTGGGATTCTCCAGGCAAAAACACTGGAGTGGGGTGCCATTTCCTTCTCCAATGCATGAAAGTGAAAAGTGAAAGTGAAGTCGCTCAGTTGTGTCCGACTCTTAGTGACCCCATGGACTGTGGCCCACCAGGCTCCTCCGTCCATGGGATTTTCCAGGCAAGAGTACTGGAGTGGGATGCCTTTGCTTTCTCCAGGAATTGGTACAGAGACAGACAAAATGATGAAACAGAATAGAATCCCTAAACATATCCAGGCAAAGGAAATTCACTATGACATTTCAGTTCAGTCATTAAAAATGGAATATAGAATAATGATGTTTCCATAAAGTTAGACTTCTGTAATTTAAACCATATAAAAATAAGCTCCAGATAGACTGAAGATCCAAATATACAAAATAAAAGCAAAGAAATGAGGAATCTGTAACAGTTTAAGTTATGGGGGCATTCTTAAAGCAAACACTAATCTGAGGTGACTTTAAGGAGAAAGTTGTCACTTTTAAGTACATAAGAAATAAAATTTTCCATAAAGCCAAAGACTTTATAATAAGGCATAAAGACAATAAACTGAGATAAAAATATTTAAAACATCTGAACAGAGGTTTAATATCTCTACTTTAATAAAATTGTACAAATTGATTTTAAAAAGCAAACAATCCAGTAGGAAAAAAAAATTGAAGACATAACCTGAACAGAAAATCCACACAAAAAAATATGCAAAGATCCAATGAAAATATGAAATGTTATCTACCTTCTCATAGTCAGGAAAAGGCAAAAGGAGATATTATTCCCTACCCTTCAGACAGAGGATAAAACAACTGAAAAGAATAACAGTCAATTTTGGAAGTAGGGTAAGAAAAAAAAAGCAATTCATATACCACATTGGTGAAATATTGATAAATTTTAAGAAAATAACGTAAAAATAGCTATTAAAATGTACATAATCTGTTGCCCAACAGTGCCTGTTTATGAATCTATCTGACAGAAATAAAATCACCAGTATATGAGGATATTTATAAGGTTCTTTATTAAAGCCTTATTTCTAAGAAGACGTTCACTGAAAACCACCTAAATGTCTTTTAATTGGGAAACCATTGAAGCAATTATATCATATCTAACAATGGACTATTATGCAGCTACTTTGAAAAAAAAAAGTATGATTTGTACCCTACATAAATCATTATCAAAATAAAACAAACCCAGTACTATATTACATAAATAACAATATATGTATCACAATTAACTTCATTTTATTTGGACAAGCAAACGTTCATTTTAACACACGAAACCCAAGTATCGTGATTCATCCCATTAAAAACACAAAGGGTAAATTCACACTCACAAAAAAAGTTTAAAAATTACAAAACCTTCTAGCAAACTAAGAATAGAAAGAATCTTCCTTAAACTGCTAAAATGTATCTATAAATAATAGCAAACAGTACTTTAATATACTAGTCAGTGTAACAAGAAAACAAAGTTACACAGTTTGGAAAGGAGAATGAAATTTTTATTGTTTTCAGATGACATATACATAAAAAAACCAATTATCAGATAAAATATTACAATTAAGTGGATATAACAAGGTTTCTGGATGCCATTAATGTCCAAAAATTAATTGTGTTTCTAGAAACTATTTTAAATGATATTTTAAAAAATAATTCTATCAATAAATATATTTGCAAGAACTCTAAATACAAATTATATAAATGAGAGGAATTAAAGAAAACCTGGATAAATGGAGAACTATACCCTGCTCATGGATTGGTAAGATGGATGTTGTAAAGATGTAAATTCCCCCAAAGTTGATCTGCAGTCAGTGAAACCCCAATTAATCCCATCAACTCTGTGTGTGTGTGTGTGTGTGTGTGTGTATGTGTGTGTGTACATCCTAAAATGCATGTGGATAAGTAAAGGGGCAAAATAGCCAAGATAATCTAAAGAACAAAACTGAAGAACTTTTCAGTAATAAATCTTACAATAATGATTCAGTTCAGTCGCTCAGTCGTGTCCGACTCTTTGCAACCCCATGAACTGCAGCATGCCACGCCTCCCTGTCTGTCAACAACTCCCAGAATCCACCCAAATCCATATCCAGTGAGTCGGCGATGCCATCCATCCATCTCATCCTCTGTCGTCCCCTTCTCCTCCTGCCCTCAATCTTTCCCAGCATCAGGGTCTTTTCAAATGAGTCAGCTCTTCACATCAGGTGGCCAAAGTATTGGAGTTTCAGCTTCAACATTAGTCTTTCCAATGAACACTCAGGACTGATCTCCTTTAGAATGGACTGGTTGGATATCCTTGCAGTCCAAGGGACTCTCAAGAGTCTTCTCCAACACCACAGTTCAAAAGCATCACTTCTTTTTGATATTTGGCAAAACTAATACGATTATGTAAAGTTTAAAAATAAAATAAAATTAAAAAAAAAAAAAGCATCACTTCTTCGGCGTTCAGCTTTCTTTATAGTCCAACTCTCACATCCACACATGACCACTGGAAAAACCATAGCCTTGACTAGACAGACCTTTGTTGACAAAATGATGTCTCTGCTTTTTAATATGCTGTCTAGGTTGGTCAACTTTCCTTCCAAGGAGTAAGTGTCTTTTAATTTTATGGCTGCAATCACAATCTGCAGTGATTTTGGAGCCCAGAAAAATAATGATATTATGGAGTTAATTATTTTAATTCAAACAGTGTGCTTTGGTGTGAGGACAAATACTCCGATAACAGAACTGAAAGTATGTAGTCACATATATGGTCACTCGATTTATGACAAAGATGGCACTGCAATTCATAGGGAATGAAAATTCTCAGTAAATAGTGTGGAGTCAATTAGAGACTTGATTTTAGACTTAAATGTGAAAACTTAAAGGAAAAACAATAAAAGTGGAAAAGGTAACATAAGAAAATAGCTTCATGACCTTGGAAGGGACATTTTTTTAAAAATAGGACATAAAAGTACAAGATTAAAGGAAAAAGATTGGCACATTGACTTCATTAAATTGAGAACTTCTATTTGTCAGAGGGCCTCAGTAAGAGACTGAAAATGAATATCAGAGTGGAAATGTGTGTGTGTGTGTGTATGTGTGTGTGTGTGTAAAAAACCTACAGGTACCTGGAATATATAGTACACTCATACAAATCAAAAAAAGCAAAACCCAGTCCTAACAAAATGAATGAAATCTTGAATAGCTGTTTTACCAAAGAGGATATCCAAATGACCAGTAAAATTATGAAAAGATGTTAAACATTGTAAAGGCACCAAGATATTAAAATTTAAACCACAAAGCAAAACAACTAAACACCCATTGTAATGGCAACAATCAAAATCAAAACAAAACTGAAAACACTAAATATTGCTGAAAATGTGGTGTGATTGGAATTCTTATACACTTTGCTGCTGCTGCTGCTAAGTCTCTTCAGTCGTGTCCGACTCTGTGCAACCCCATAGACAGCAGCCCACCAGGCTCTGCCATCCCTGGGATTCTCCAGGCAAGAACACTGGAGTGGGTTGCCATTTCCTTCTCCATTGCGTGAAAGTGAAAAGTGAAAGTGAAGTCATTCAGTCATGTCCGACTCGTAGCGACCCCATGGACTGTAGCCCACCAGGCTCCTCCATCCATGGGATTTTCTAGGCAAGAGTACTGGAGTCGCTTGCCATTGCCTTCTCTGTTATACACTTTATGGAACTGAAAATCACAACTTCTTTGAAAAACTGTTTGCAGAATATACTAAAGCAAAAATTATGAATACTGCATGACATATAAATCCTACCTTTAGAGGATTCCCAACAACAACAAAACCATAACTGTATCAAAGACAGGAACAGTAATTGCAGCATTTTATATAACAGCCAAAGTTAGAAACAACCCTCATATCCATCAACAGTAAAACTGATAAAAATACATGGCTATATTCATAAAATGAATGTTATAGCAATGAAACTAATGGGCTACTGTGCCATGCAATAACATGCATGGATTCTACAGGCATAATTTGAGAGAAGGAAACAAACACTAAAGGTACATACTCTCTATGTCTATTTATATAAGGATTAAAAGCTGGTAAAACCAATTTATGGTGATAGAAGATAACACTATCTTTAGAGGGTTGCAGTCATTGGGGTCAGGCAATAGGGAAGTTTCTGGTATTCCTATAATGCTGGTTTCTTGTTCTGGGTGATATATATACTTGTTCGTTTTGTAAAAATTAGTTAAGCCGTGCATTATAAGGGCTTCCTTGCTGACTCAGTTGGTAAAGAATCCACCTGCAGTGCAGGAGACCATGATCCATCCCTGACTTGTGAAAATCCCCTGGAGAAGGAATGGCAACCCACTCCAGTATTCTTTCCTGGAAAATCCCATAGACAAGAGCCTGGAAGGCTAGTCCACGGGGTCACAAGAGTCGGACACGACTTATGCATATGTATATTTTTCTTTATGTAAATTTCCATGTGAAATTCCATTTTTTAAATAATCATAGGTTAAAATTACATGCAAATATGTTTAAATATATCTGTGAAATATTGTTATATAAAACAAGCAAATTTTAGTTTACTATTTATAGTATCTCATTGAAAAACAAACTATATCAGTGTATATACCTTTTGTTCAAGTAACTGTAGAAAAACATACATATGAATGTACAAAAGGGAAACTATGACATTTTAAAAATGAAGCAAGATTTTGTGAACCTCTGAGATGCTTAAGCTTTGAAAGACTGAGAGATTAGAGCACTAGAAATATTGCTCATTATTTTATTCTATTAGAAGCATCTTCAAAAGTTATTTTCAAGTCTGTGTGGAACCCCTCTGGTGTAGATCATCAAGCAATGAAACGGAAACCATTGCAAATCTCCCTTCTCCCTAATCCATACTATTTATGTATTTCAACAAATAAAGAAGATAGACTTCTTGGCATTTTCTTATTCAAAAACTAAGGTTATAGAGGTTAGAATACTTCTCTTTAGATGAGCCAGTTACTTCTGGGTGACTGTTTAAAAGAAATTTCAGATTGTTATTCAGAGTATTATCCCAAGTAAAAGAATTCCATGGACCCTGCTAACCTTTCAGTTACTCTACATCAGAAAGCATTTGCACCAGAGAAATAAAAGACATTCCAATATATCATGCCAAAGGGTTTCAGATTACCACCTAAAGACATTTATTTTATGAACTGTCCAACTAGGAAATGAATAGCATGCTATGATTAACTGAAAGTCCACACTTTAATATGAATAGATCATGGCATCCTAGAAGCTCCCAAAGATGGCACATCCCTATTATATTAAAAATAAGCACATCATATAGCTTCCTTTTACAGATAATGCTGAAACATATTTTAGATGTCCATTTTATGCAGTGTCATCACTTTTATATAGAAGTATCCATTGATTGCAAGAGAGAACTTTCATGAATCAACACGGCTATTAGTTGGTTTTCTCTTAACACAGATATTTTAGAAAACTCAGTTTGAAATAAATGTATTTTAAGGATGCAGAGAAAGCATTTTTTTTTCCCTAGGAGACTGGAAGTTGAGTTGATATTTTTAGATTCCTGTCGTAGAATCTGCAAATTTTTCTAAGAAACGTTTTCTACACAATCAAGGGTAATTTGAATCACTACACTTTCCCATTCTTTCCAACGACTTTTTTTAGGGATCTCTTTGATATTTTGACTACTAGAATGCTCTAAATTTAAGCATTCTCTTCTGGCATGTCCTAAGACTAGGAGTATTTTAGGAGAAGAAGGAATGTTGTCTTGATACTGAGGATCTAATAATATTAGAGGGCTTCCCTGATGGTTCAGTGGTAAAGAATCTGCCTGCCAATGCAGGAGATGTGGGTTTAATCCCTGGGTGGGGAAGATCCCCTGGAGAAGGAAATGGCAGCCTGCTCCAGTATTCTTCTCTGGGAAATCCCATGGACAGAGGAGCCTGGCGGGCTACAGTCCATGGGGTTGCAAAAAGTTGGACGTGACTTAGTGACTAAACAACAACAACAAAGACATTAGCGCTAAAACTTAGGTGTTAAGATTTTTCTATTCACTATCTGTAAAGTTCCAATATCCCATGCTGTTCAAGATCAGTTTCCTAGGTTGAATCTGGTAGTAAGATTAATTTTCCTCATCCTGCTTGTTACCATCAAGTTGCGTCTCAAAGATGGGGGCTCACGTGAGCTTTTAAAGCCTCTCTACCCTAAGCAGACACCACTTTTTGTTCATGCAAAACAGACATACACCCATATACTACATGGAACAAGCACTGAAGTTTTCCATAAGCTTCCACATCATAAATACACTGAAAACAATATATGATGGGTCAAAGAATAAGAAGTCCACCCTCTTATCTCTAAAAGTGATTCTCTTGTATCCCCTGACACCTCAATCCCAATTTGACTCTACCCCTGTGTGATCCTGCTGAAAGATCATTTCCTTCTGGATTACAATGCCAACACAGTCTATTCATGCTTCTGCTGCTGCTGCTGCTAAGTCACTTCAGTCGTGTCCGACTCTGTGCGACCCCATAGACAGCAGCCCACCAGGCTCCCCCGTCTCTGGGATTCTCCAGGCAAGAACACTGGAGTGGGTTGCCATTTCCTTCTCCAATGCATGAAAGTGAAAAGTGAAATTGAAGTCCTTCAGTCCTTTCTGACTCTTAGGGACCCCATGGACTGCAGCCTACCAGGCTCCTCCATCCATGGGATTCTCCAGGCAAGAGTACTGGAATGGGGTGCCATCGCCTTCTCAATAGAATGGTCTTGATACAGTTCATTTTATTGGAAACATTAGGCAAATACTCGTATGACAAAAACAGCAAAGAAACAATGCAAATTAATTAGAAATGTAGCAGATGTTGTTGATGCCTCATATATCCTCTTGACACACAGTTCCTGTCTGTGCCCACAGCCTCTGAGAGCAAGTGTAGGGGGCTTTGTGCCTGAGGGCATTCTCTGGCCTTTGGAGTCTGCTAGGCCCATCCTCCGGAGAAGGCAATGTCACCCCACTCCAGTACTCTTGCCTGGAAAATCCCATGGGCGGAGGAATCTGGTAGGCTCCAGTCCATGGGGTCACGAAGAGTCAGGCACGACTGAGCGACTTCACTTTCACTTTTCACTTCCATGCATTGGAGAAGGAAATGGCAACCCACTCCAGTATTCTTGCCTGGAGAATCCCAGGGACAGAGGAGCCTAGTGGGCTGCCGTCTATGGGGTCGCACAGAGTTGGACACGACTGAAGTGACTTAGCAGCAGCAGCAGCAGCAGGCCCATCCTCAGAGCAGGCCATGTACACCAGGGAGGTAATGCCCTCAAAAGCAGTCTGCAGCAATTACAAATGAGAGGTGGTGGATGATTCTCCACCTTCCTTCCTTCCCAAGATGAAATAACATGAAAGGGAAGGTGTCAGTCACTCAGTCATGTTCAAATGTTTGCCAACCCATGGACAACAGAGGGGTTTGCCCACCAGACTCCTCTGTCCATGGAATTCTCTAGGTAAGAATACTGGAGTGGGTTGCCATTCCCTTCTCCAGGGGATCTTCCAGACCCAGGGATCAGACCTGGGTCTCCTGCAGTGCAGGCAGATTCTTTACCAACTGAGCCACTAGGGAAGCCCAAGATGGAATAGCTCTAAGGCAAATATTCTTCCCAGTCTCCTAAAATCCCTAACGAAATTGAGACCCAGTTATCCATAGCAGAAACCTATTCATTAACACACAATATATTAGGTTTTGTCCTTTGCCTTTATCACTTCCCCGTTTCCCTACTAGAGGTATCACCTCTCAGTGTAATCCTTTGTTTTCAAATTTATGTCTTAGCATCTGCTTCCAATTGTAGCTTTGCCACTATTTTTCTATGTAGCCTAAAGAAACTTCTGGATGTCATTTATTTATTAAAGGACTGGAAACGACTGCTTAGTAATTAATGTCACAAACAGTCTAAAATTATAATTGTGTCTGGAGACCCAGAATTTGCCAAAAATTATCAAATGCAGAGCCATGCTTGATTACATAATTGAGGAGGAGGAGTAAACTCTTTTTTTGAGTTCTAGTTATAGCAGAAATGTTTTCAGAAGTCCATACTGTCAAGTAAAAGACCATCCTAACAGGCAATACAGGAAGCATACTAGTTTCTCAGTGAAAATTTCGGGTCAGATCAAAACTCCAAAAATTAAAGTTGCAAACAATAGTGGTTTCTTCAAAATGGTCTATACAAAGAAGAAATAAATATGACATGAGTGTAGTCACAAAATAACTGTTGATCATACATTTTTATTTCAGAAGGAAATCAAAAGAACAATCATCAGTTTCTTCTGCAAATTGATTCATTTTGCAAAATATGCCTGTGTTCTTGCCCAAATCTGCCTTTTAACCACACTGACCCTTTTCTTTAAAAAAAAAATATATATATATTTATTTATTTGTTATTTTTGGCTAGGCTGGGTCTTTGTTGCTGCACTCAGGCTCAGTAGTTGTGGCGCTCAGGATTACCCCACCTCACGTGGAATATTCCCAGATCAAATCTGTGTTCCCTGCATTGGCAGGCAGATTCTCAACCATTGGACCGCCAGGGAAGTCCTGTCTTTTCATGTGTGTGGCAGATTGATTTTTTGCAATATTTTTGATTTCACATGCTCTACCTGAACCTTGGCAATACCCAGTCAAGGAATATAGTCTCTTTCCCTTTCCTTGGAATTGGGCGGGCCTTGGTGATTGCTTTGATTAATTTAACATGGCTGAAGTATGCCGGGTGACTTCCAAGGTTCCGTCATAAAAGGTGATAAAGCTTCTGCCTTGTCTCTTTTGTGATACTCACCCTTGGAACCCAGCCATCATGCTATGAGGAAGACAGGCAGCCACCTGGAAAGGTCATGTATAGGAGTTTTAAGCACAAGGCCAGTAAAACTCCCAATTAACAGCCAGTGCCAAGCATCAGACATGAGTAAGGAAGGAATGTCTTACATGATTCCAGCTCTCAGCATTGAGTTGCTTTCTATGATACCATGTAGAAGAGATCAAATATTAATGTCAAACTTTGCCCAAATTTGCAGATTTGTGAGAAAAATAAATGTTGTAATTGTTCTAAGCAACTAAATTTTGAGGTGGCTTATTATGTAGCAAAATATTACCAAAAATAAATGGTAAAGTGGAAATATTACCCACTAGAGATGTGAGGATTAATGAAATAATGTTTGTGAGAATCACTTGCTAGCTGTGAAATGCTATGAATATGAGGAATTCTCATTTAGATCTTGCCTCTATAGAACTTATAATACATTGGATATATAAGGTATATGCATAAATATTTGATAAATACATTATGAATTGTTTCAAAAGTTGCTATAAGAAACTACATTTGTGTGTGTTTTGTCTGATTTTGCGGACCACATGAACTGTAGCCTGCCAGGCTCATCCATCCATGCAATTTTCCAGGCAAGAATAGTGGAGTGGGTTGCCATCTCCTACTCCAGGGGATCTTCCAGATCCAGGGATCAAACCTGCATCTCTGCATCTCCCGCATTGGCAGGCAGATTACCACTGAGCCACCTGGGAAGCCCATAAGAAACTAGAGGGAAAGACAACCCTGTACTTAACAAAAATTAAGTATGAGAGCTAATACAACAATCAACAAATACGTCTTTGCATTGTATACATACATTTGGATCTGTATGCAAATTGTTTGTCCATGCATTATTCAAAGCTGAACAAATTTGATGTGTGACAAGAACTTAAGCCTTTCGGACACTGGGAAATTGTCCTCTGTAAATTCATGGACAACACATCCAGTCCTATGCTTTCAAATATGGTGATCTCACAGCTTCACCATGTCCCATGAAATCTAGACTTGTCATTGAACTGCCTATTCCATTTGTCCAGTGAGATATTTAAAGGCTGTTTCAAGTTCTTGATTGCTCTCCCTTACCTATCAATATGCTCTCCACCCATCTCAGTTAACATTTCCATCATTTACCCATTGCTTAGGCCCGATACCTAGGTGATAGCTATTTTTTTTCTATGACATCTCATATCTACTGCCTTCTCTCACATGGCAAATCAACCTATCAGCAAATCCTACAAACTTTACCTTCAAAATATACCTCATACTGTGAATTCTCATAACTTCGATCATCCTTGTCTAAATTGGTAGGTTCTATTTCCTGACCACTGCATCAGCTTCAGACCTGTTCTCTGGGCTTCCCCACATATTCCACTACAGACATGTTTTAGTTAATAACAAGAGGAATCTTTTAAAAATATTTAGCAGATCACATCACTTTGATTCTTTTCTATCCTTATTATTTTTTAATTATAGTTGGTTTACACTATTATATTAGTTTCAAGTGTACAATATACTGACTCAATATTTTTATAGATTATATTCCATTTAAAGTTATTATGAAATATTGGTTATATTCCCTGTGCTGTACAAGATATCCTTGTATTCTTATTTCTTTTATACATAATAAATAGTTCGTACCTCTTAATCCCCTACCCTTCTATTGCTCCTTCTCCCTTCCCTCTCCCCACTGGTAACCAGTAGTTTGTTCTCTGTATCTGTGAGTCTGATTCTGTTTTATTATATTCATTTGTTTGCTTACATGATTTTGGTCTTATTTCTTCTAGTGGTTTCTCATCACATTTGGATGGTAGTCTGACTTCTTTGAGCTTATTTCCTACTACTCCCTTCCCTCAGTCACATTGTTCCAGCAATAGTCATGCCTCATAAAATATCCCACCCTCAAATCTTATGAGTTTTGCCTTTTAATGACCTAAACCACCAGAAAAAGACACAAATGTTTTGCCATATGGGCTTGAGGCTAATTTTTCCAATACCTCATTTCAGCCTGTTTACCTCATTTTATGTGTGCTTAGCTTGATGTGTGCAATAGGGCATATATTGTCTTTGTTTAGTTGCTAAGTTGTGCCTAACTGTTTTCCAACAACAAGCTCCGCTGTCCTTGGGATTTCTCAGGCAAGAATACTGGAGTGGGCTGCTATTTCCTCCTCCAGGGGATCTTCCTGACCCAGGGATTGAACCTGCTTCCCCTGCATTGCAGGCAGATTCTTTACTGCTGAGTCACTGGGGGAAGTCTAAGGATATATTGTGTGTATATCTATATATATATATAGATATAAAATATTTCCTAGTATATGTCCTAGGCACTGTGCTAAATGCTAAGAATACAGTGGTAAGTAAACACTCTGGTCCTAATGGAACATCCCATCTTCAGGAAGTTAGGAAAGCAGTCATCAAATAATCACAAAAACAAATGTAAACTTACGGCTGTCAAGGGGCCTATGATAGCAGTACCTGGCTTCCTTGGGGAAGGTAAGGAGGATTTCTTTGAGGAAGCACTTATTCATTTGAGATCTGTAGATAACAGCTAACAGGATCTTTCTTTGGAAGTCCTATTAGAGCCAATGACCTGTTCATGGTCCCCCTGAATATAAATCACAAAGTCAATTATGTCCAAAATATGGCTCTTATTTTCTCCTACTTATTTCCACCAGCTCTGCTCTTCCAAGAACCTTTTCCAGCACTTACACAGTAACACCAATATTCCAGTTCCTCAAGCTACAAGAATTAATGTCATTCATTTGTTGTCACTTCCTGTCTCACACCTCACCTTTAATATATATCCGGAATCCAAGTACATCTCCCCACCTCCAAAGTGGCTTCCCTGATTCAAGCACCATCACTCCTGAATTATTTCACACCTTCCTTTATGTTTTGGAGGAATATCCTTTATAGACAGGAAATTTTAATTATCCAAATAATTAATTTAAAAGTAAGACAAAGATATTTCTCTATTCAAAATGTTTAATGGCCTCTTATTTCATTATAAATAAAAGTCAAGTGTATACCCATACAACAGCCTGTAAGAGTCACATATTTAGCCCTTGTTGTCTCCATTTCCCTTTAACCTAACCATCTATCAATCTTGTTCACCCAATCCCAATTCTGGCTGTTAAAACATTTTCAGCACATACTCATCTCAGGACTTTTGCACTTGCCCTTTTCTTTGCCTGGAAGACTTTTCCATTTATATTATGGCTTGCTTTCTCACCTCCTTCTGGTATTTGCTTTCTTTCTCACTGAGGCCATTTGTGACCTGCCTATTTAAAATTGCTATCACCCATCCTCACTGTCAAGGCTATGGTTTTTCCTGTGGTCATGTATGGATGTGAGAGTTGGACTGTGAAGAAGGCTGAGTGCCAAAGAATTGATGCTTTTGAACTGTGGTGTTGGAGAAGACTCTTGAGAGTCCCTTGGACTGCAAGGAGATCCAACCAGTCCATTCTGAAGGAGGTCAGCCCTGGGATTTCTTTGGAGGGAATGATGCTGAAGCTGAAACTCCAGTCCTTTGGCCACCTCATGCGAAGAGTTGACTCATTGGAAAAGACTCTGATGCTGGGAGAGATTGGGGGCAAGAGGAGAAGGGGACGACAGAGGATGAGATGGCTGGATGGCATCACTGACTTGATGGACGTGAGTCTGAGTGAACTCTGGGAGTTGGTGATGGACAGGGAGGCCTGGTGTGCTGCGATTCATGGGGTTGCAAAGAGTCGGACATGACTGAGCAACTGATCTGATTTGATCTGATCCTCACTGTCTAAAATTCTCCATCACCTTTGCCTATTTTCTGTTTCTCCATAAAACTTACAGCTTCTGACACACTGCACATTTTGCTTGCCTGATTATTTTCTCTCTTCCCTGACTCATGATACATGTGACCTCCATTAGGGTAAGGATTTTCTTTTTTGTCCGTTATGTACTCTGCACAATCCCCAGTGTCTAGATAGTCCCTATTACATAGAAGCTAATCAATAAATTGTTGACTGGTTGGATGTTTGGGTGGCTGGGTGGAATGATGGATGAAATAATAAATAAATGAATGTATGAAAGGAAAAGTATTCCAAAGAGTGACAATGACACACAAAAAGGAATGGAAAGCTATTGCATGCTTTTAAATTTAGGAAAGGCATGGAAGAACCAAGAACTTGTAACTGAAAGCATAACATCTGATTCATATTGTATTTAATAAAGTGTATACAATAAACTTTAAAAGGATATTGCATTAGTTTATATCTAAGTGTCTCTTCTTGGAATAGAACCATGATCCTTATACTTTCAGGATTTCTGGAAGCATACATGTGAGGGGTTTCTTAAGTGCCTATGAGTTATAAACCTAAAAGAAAGACCCATTGGTTTTCCCTCAATCTTTTGAAAGGTTGTAGCATTCTCAAAGCACTGGCTTTAGACTCAAGTTGTTATACTATCCAAAATTATGTATGAAACTCTTCTTTTTATTAACAATTGAGTGCTTAAATTTTTTAAAAACTAAACAAATACTTATACTTTAGATATAAAATCTTACTAAATTTAACACATACACACATACAGAAGTTAGCCTACTATAGTAGAAGTAGGGCAAGTAAAAAAATAAGCTATGCTGCTTTACATTATTATATTAATGTAGTAATGAATTTAAAATAAGTCTGATGATATAATTTGGAAAATTGCTCTTAATTAAAAGGGAAATCAATGGGTAGAGTCCAATGAGTGCATGATATATTTTTTCGTAAACAAGCAATTCTAATAATATCCTTTGGGATTTCTCAAGATACTACTATGGACCTGCAGTTATTTTCAAATATTACTATGACCTTCTGTAAGAAATACAATTTACTTTATATAATGCATACTAGAACACACAAAGATACACTAATATGCATAAAATTAAATTAGAATTCTCCTGAAGCAATAATTATTCTTTTTCTGTGAAAGGCATGCTGCTGCTGCTGCTACTACTAAGTCACTTCAGTCGTGTCCAACTCGGTGCGACCCCGTAGATGGCAGCCCACCAGGTTCCGCCGTCCCTGGGATTCTCCAGGCAAGAACACTGGAGTGGGTTGCCATTTCCTTCTCCAATGCATGAAAGTGAAAAGTGAAAGTGAAGTCGCTCAGCCGTGTCCGACTCCTCGAGGCCCCATGGACTGCAGCCCACCAGGCTCCTCCGTCCATGGGATTTTCCAGGCAAGAGTACTGGAGTGGAGTGCCATTGCCTTCTCTGGAAAGGCATGCTAATGTTTCCTATTCTGTTATACCCTATTCTATTCTATTTTGTTTTTAAATAACAGTTGCTACAAACTACTAAATTAATTTTGTAATCAACTAATGCATTTGGAACTCATAAATTTGTAAACCCATCTGATACAGGAATAGGCACTTCTGCAAAAAGGACATTGGTGAAATTTTTATAAACTCCAGAAAACAAATATTGAAATAAACAAGAAAGCATCTAATTGTTTTATTTACCAATATGCAAATATTCAGGAAGATATTACTGATATCATTTACACTGAAATGTAAATAAATGAAAAGTGAAAGTCGCATCCAACTCTTTGCAACCCCATGGACTGGAACCTACCAAGCTCCTCTGTCCATGGAATTCTCCAGGCCAGAATACTGGAGTGGGTAGCCTTTCCCTCCTGAGGGGATCTTCCAAACCCAGGGATAGAATCCAGGTCTCCCACATTGCAGATGATTCTTTACCATCTGAGCCACCACGGAAGCCTAAGAATACTGGAATGGGTAGCCTACCTCTTCTCCAGCAAATATTCCCGACCCAGGGATTGAACCAGAATCTCCTGCATTGCAGGTAAATTCTTTACCAGCTGAGCTACCAGGGAAGCCTAGAGATGCTGCTGCTGCTGCTGCTGCTGCTAAGTCACTTCAGTCATGTCCAACTCTGTGTGACTCCATAGATGACAGCCCACCAGTCTCCCCCATCCCTGGGATTCTCCAGGCAAGAATACTAGAGTGGGTTGCCATTTCCTTCTCCAATGCATGAAAGTGAAAAGTGAAAGTGAAGTCGCTCAGCCGTGTCCGACTCCTCGAGGCCCCATGGACTGCAGCCCACCAGGCTCCTCTGTCCATGGGATTTTCCAGGCAAGAGTACTGGAGTGGGGTGCCATTGCTTTCACAACTGCTATTCAAGCAGTCTCATGCTCAGAGTCACTCATGCTACACTACAGGAACAATCTGAAGGATATTCTTTTCAATTTTTTGTTTGGAACTATGTGACTGTTGCAGTGAAAAGGAAAAAAAAAAAAAGAGGAATGTTTTTCTCTTTCCCCCTTTACTGAGAATGAAGAAGATAGAGAGAACAGTGAGCAGGCTTGAATAATTCTAGGCTGTTTTGTTTGTTTGTTTTTTTTTTTTAACTGTTAACTGCTCCCAACTCTGTATCTCTGTAACTAGTTTTTTTTCTGCCCCCTAACTCTGCAAGAGCTACACTTCACACCTATTTTTCCTTTGACTATATGCTAAACACATCCTGTGTCTGGTGTTTACCCTACTCAATTACTGAACTACTGACATCATTTTATGACAGTCTTTGAAACAATGCAACAGGAAGAAATCAAGACCCTAATACCTTTCCCTCATCTTATATAAGCCCCTAGATTACTCATGGGGGTGGGCACAGTTCTTGAGGTATGAGCCTACTATGTTACCCTCTCTGCTGGCTGAGAATTTGGAGGAATTTCTATTTCCTCCAAACTCTGTCTGTGTATTTTCTTTCAGCTTTGGTGGGGAGAGAAGGCCAAGATTTTGGCCAGCAACATGACTCATGCTGTAATATGTATCTTGACTCCAGAAAGCCTTTTAAATCTTTATCTACAGTTTTTAGAAATCTCTAACTTTATTAAGAGTAATTAATCAGAGAAATCTCAAATACTAGTTCCAAACTTATACTATCAGGGAACTGAATAACAGTGAATCTAAGTCATGTATGTGCCCTCCTGGGCATCTGTGGTTACTGCAATTTCCTCTTATGTTGTACTTTGTAGAGGTTATTCAAGAGAAAGAGTTTTAAAATAATAGTGTATAAAGGTGTCTCATAAGAGGTGTTGGTACAAACAGACAGCAATCCAGAAGGATTCTAACTCTTGGGTTCCAGTATATCCAACTGCACATTATCTTCAAATTCCTGGGCCCACCATCAGAGGGTATAGTTGGGACAAAGGGATCATGGGTAGCTTACACTGGTAAATGCACAAGTTCTCATGCAAATAAACACTGAAACCACTCAATTCTTTATCTTTGGCAGTTAAAAAAAATCTGTAGCTTCTGTTGCATCAAAAGGCACACATTTTAGACCTAAGTTTGTAGCCAAAATTTATTTTAGATCACAACAAACTGGGAAAATATCTCTCTCTGACCAAGATATGAAACGCTGCTATAAGGTTGTAGTAGTAGTGTTTTCTTAAACCTTTTTAATTAAAAGATGAAAAGCTGCCATTTTAAAGCTTCAAGGAGTTCTGAGTCACAGGAATTGAAGGTTGATTGTTTCATTGTTTGGAAAAAATAAAAAATCTATAAACATCTGAAAGGATCTTTTAATTTCACATATGCAAAGTCAACGCCCTCTTTGGAAACAGATTTGAAATGCTGTGGTTTTTCCAATATTGTGTAGGCAGAAAACCATGTTTCCTTTTGAGAAATGGTTATTGGCTCTGCATGGATTTAAAGTTCACTGTATGTGAATTGGTGCTTATTCTGATGAAGTGCTACATAATCTTGTTTGAGTTATTTATCTCCCAGAGACAAGGAGCTGAGAAGGAATTGGATTTCTAGAAAGATGTACGGACAGGATCCTCATCTTACATGCAGCAAACTGTAAATATTAACAATATAGAAAGCCTCTTGATGAAAGTGAAAGAGGAGAGTGAAAAAGTTGGCTTAAAGCTCAACATTCAGAAGATGAAAATCATGGCATCTGGTCCCATCACTTCATGGCAAATAGATGGGGCAACAGTGGAAACAGTGTCAGACTTTATTTTTTGGGGCTCCAAAATCACTGCAGATGGTGACTGCAGCCATGAAATTAAAAGACGCTTATTCCTTGGAAGGAAAGTTATGACTAACCTAGATAGCATATTCAAAAGCAGAGACATTACTTTGCCAACAAAGGTCCATCTAGTCAAGGCTATGGTTTTTCCAGTGGTCACGTATGGATGTGAGAGTTGGACTGTGAAGAAAGGTGAGCGCTGAAGAATTGATGCTTTTGAACTGTGGTGTTGGAGAAGACTCTTGAGAGTCCCTCGGACTGCAAGGAGATCCAACCAGTCCATCCTAAAGGAGATCAGCCCTGGGATTTCCTTGGAAGGACTGATGCTAAAGCTGAAACTCAAGTACTTTGGCCACCTCGTGCGAAGAGTTGACTCATTGGAAAAGACTCTGATGCTGGGAGGGACTGGGGGCAGGAAGAGAAGGGGACGACAGAGGATGAGATGGCTGGATGGCATCACTTACTTGATGGACGTGAGTCTGAGTGAACTCTAGGAGTTGGTGATAGACAGGGAGGCCTGGCATCCTGCGATTTATGGGGTTGCAAAAAGTCAGACACAAATGAGTGACTGAACTGAACTGAACTGAGGCTGTTGATTATCTGACATTGTATTAGCAACAGTGGACATCTAGAAAGGATGACTATACCCGGATAGCCATCATCTAATGCAAGACAGCAGGAGAGGCAGGAATATGGTGGACTACAGTGAACTAGAGGATAATGCAGGGGTGGGGGATATATTAGCTTGCTAGGGCTACCATAACAAATTACCACACACTAGGACATGAGTCTGAGTGAACTCCAGGTGATGGTGATGGACAGGGAGGCCAGGCGTGCTGCGATTCATGGGGTCGCAAAGAGTTGGACACGACTGAGCGACTGAACTGAACTGAACTGAGGCATCTCAAACAATATAAACTAATCTTCTCACAGCTCTGGAGGCTACATGGTTGGAATCAAGGCTTGGCAAAGTTGTGCCGCCTTGGAAGCCCACAGGAAGAGTCTTTCCTTGCCGTCTTCCAGCTTCTGGTGACTGCCAGCTCTCCTTGGCGTTTGGTGACTTGCAGCCTCATCCCTCCAGTGTCTGCCTCTGTCACCACAGGACATTTTCTCTGTGTCTAAATTTCCCTCTTCTCGTAAGAACACCAGTCATTAGTCACCCTAATTGAGTACAGTTGCATATTAACACAATCACATCTGCAAAGACTTTATTTCCGAATAAGTTCATGTTCACAAATACTGAAGATTAAGACTTGAACATATCTTTCTGAGAGACAAAATTTAACCCATAACAGGGGGGAAGGGCTAAATTTCACATGAATTAGTCTTAAATAAATAAATTTGTGTACTTAATGGAAGTCTGACTTACTTATGCTTCCAGCCTATTGAGGCTTGGATATGCTTATACAAGTGTTCAATAATATTGAATATAATCCATGCTCATTGATTCCCAGTAAGAACTAACCAAATAATCAGATAGTAAAGGTTGAATGAAAATTATTTAAATCAAAAGACACCATGTGAAATACCTATCAACTGAAGAGGAAAAGTTAAAATTTTACATAGCCTCCTGTTCCTTCTGCCTCTGTAACTTAGCTTGCTCCTTGCAAAGTCTGGATCATGTAGGTAACATAGTCTCAGAAAATGGGGACTCACAATACTAGGAACTGGAGCTTATCTCACTCACCCTTGTCTTGCTTTTTGCAATTGCCCTGCAAACCCACTTAATCACGCCTGTCTGTGTGTAAAAACTCTGTAATCCCTTTGTTCAGGCTCAGAGTTTGGAGTGTTAACTCCTCTGGGCCTGCTGATGTAATAAACTTGAATTCTCCTACTCTCTAAGTGTGGTGCTTGGTTTCTTGAGACTGGTTTCTGCAACAAACCTTGTTAACTTTTATGATGTGACTGGAAAAAAATTTAGTATTTTGAAATTTGCAAAGTACCAGCATTAAGTTCAGTTATTCTCCTTTTCAAGAATAGAGAATAAAAATTTTACTTTTATATAAAAAAATACCAAGCATTAAATATTAACCATCCTCCTGAAGATAACACCAACAACGGAATTAGTGATTTTGTTCCAAAAAATGTAACATAATTCACATTGTCAAGTATTTATTGAGCTGCCATATATCTATGGCAGAGTGCCCTGGGGAGTTTGACACTAGAGATTATTATTTTAACTTAAAGAAGGTATATTTTGTAGAGAAGTAAAATGAGTCAAAGGATACCAATTCAGTAGCAAAGCTGAAACTGGAAGACACACCTAATTCAAATATTGTTTTCACATCTTAATAATTTTTAATCACACATTATTTCAAAAAAGCCATCATGATTTTTAATAGATTAAGCTCAATATTTCCCATATTTAAATTATAACAATATTATAGTATTTAAACTCAGTTTATATTTAGAGTATGTAAATCATAATGTAATTATTTACTAAAGCTATAACAGGAAAAATCTTAATGGCTTCATATTAAATAACGTTTAATTAATAATTATCACATACAGAATAAAGAAATCGTATATTATATGGGTTTTGTAGTACTCTAACATTTTGTTAAAGTTTCATGGCACTTTGATAGGCAAATCTTAATACTGTCTTCCCCTCTAAGACTTCCTGAAGGTTACCGAATGGTGATACCAAGCAGTACCCTGTGGGACTCTTTGGCACCAAAGCTTTTCTGTGTCCTCCATTTTTTGATTACAGGAAATAGGCTTCCTTAAGTCTCCATGACATTTCCAGAATTATATAGTGCAGCTTCAAATATTTGCTAATTAGGGAAGGAAGGGATGTGGAGGCAAGAGAGCAGCAGTTACAAAAAACAATAGTAGAGCCTTGGGGCTGAGTCCTGATTCCTCCTCAAGGGATACACATAATATTTTGAGCTATTTTGTAGACACTGAAACCTCTGCCAGTTGGGAGAAGTTAACTATATGCTGCCCCTAAGGACACAGACTCCAGACCAGTTGGAACCAGAAAGTTGATGATGCTCACTCCCACTTATCTCACCACACAGAAGAATGTCTATGATCTATCACACACTCTTTAAACTACTAATACAAAACTCCTCACTACTCCCTCCAGGTTGGGACACACAGTTTTGAGGGCGTTAGCTTACTGTGACCCCTTTGTCTGACAAAGCAATAAAGCTGCTGCTGCTGCTAAGTCACTTCAGTCATGTCCGACTCTGTGTGACCCCATAAACGGCAGCCCACCAGGCTCCCCCGTCCCTGGGATTCTCCAGGCAAGAACACTGGAGTGGGTTGCCATAAAGCTATTCTTTTCTAATTTACTCAAAATTCTATCTCAGAGATTTAATTGAATGTTGGGGAATAGAGGCTGGATTTGTCTTCAATGGTGATGATAATGATGGTGATGATGAATATAATAGCTATGTTTTAAAAATGAACTACTTTATTAATAGCAAGGTAATAGCCCTGAAATCCCTAATGCAGCACTTGTCTGGTAATCTGCATGGCAACATATGCTTTAGGTTTAAAAACCAAAGTAAGGTTTCCTGTCACACAACCATTTCAAATTTCACTCCACACACCTGACCTGGCTCTTGTCAGTTTTCCCAATAAGATTATGAGAGAGATGTTTACCCTTTAGGGATATAAGACAGCTTGGCACACAGAAAGTGTAAAGTACAGGAGCAAGGCAGCACATCAGAGCTCAAGGGTCAGTAATTGTTTCTACATTTCTAATCACTCATTTTATTCACTTAGGAAAAGCTCAGTCTCTTGAAGCACCAGGGGACAAAAACAGTTTATAATCCAAACCATCTTATAAAAGCCATCTGTGAGGGTTTTAAAACATGGCCACAATTCAATATAATCCCTATCAAAATTTCAGTGGAATTTTTCACAGAAATAGGACAAACAACCATAAAAATTTTTTTGAAACCATAAAAGACCCCCAAAGGCAAAGCAATATTGAGAAAGAAGAACAGACTTGGAGGCATCATATTCCATGATTTTACACTATATTTCAAAGCTATAGTAATCAAAACAGTATGGTATTGGCATAAAAATAGACATATAGATCAATGGAACATAACAGAGGGCCCAGAAATAAACTCACATATATATGATCAATTACTTTTTGGTAAAGGAGCCAAGAATATACAGTGGGGAAAGGACAGTCTCTATAAAAACAAGTGTTGGAAAAACTGGACAGCCACATGCAAAAGAATGATACTGGACCACTGTTATACCATACACAAAATACACAAAATATTATAACAATTCAAAATGGATTATAGAATTGGACATAAGACCTGAAACCATAAAACTCCTAGAAGAAAGCATATTCAGTAATCTACCTGACATTAGCCTTGGCAATGACTTTTTTTATATATGACACCAAAAGCAAAAGCAACAAAAGCAAAAATAAATGAGACTACATGAAACTAAAAAGATTCTGTACAGAAAGGGTAATCATCAACAGAATGAAAAGGCAGCCTACTGAATGAAAGAAAATATTTGCTAACAATATACCAGTAATGGGCTAATATACAAAATATATGAGGAACTCATACAACTAAAAAAGAAAAAATTTCAAACAATCCAATTTAAAAACTGGGCAGAGGAACTAAATAGACATTTTCCAAAAGAAGACATACAAATGGACAGCTAGTACATGAAAAAGGGCTCAACATCACTAATCATCAGGGAAATTAAACTCAAACTACAAAGAGATGTTGTTGCACACTTGTTAAAATGACTTTTTATCAAAAAAAAAAAAAAAAAAAAGACACAAAAAGTGTTGGCAAGGTTGTGGGGAAAAGGGGAAATCTTATGTACTGTTGGTGGGGATGTAAAGTGCTGCAGTCACTATGGAAAACAGTATGGAGTTTCCTCAAAAAAATAAAAGATACAACTACCATACACGTGTGCATGCTACGTTGCTTCAGTTGTGTCTGACTTTCTGTGACTCCATGGATTGTAGCGCTCCAGGCTCCTCTGTCTATGGGATTCTCCAGGCAAGAATACTGGAGTGGGTTGCCATTTTCTTCTCCAGGGATCTTCCCAACTCAGGGATTGAACTCAGGTATCTGGCATTGCAGGCGGATTCTTCACCCTCTGAGGCACCAGGGGAGCCTTTTTTTATAACAGTGAAGACATTTAGGCAACCTACGTGTCCATCAGTGGATGAATGGATAAAGAAAATGTGATCTCGCTCTACATATAATTCAGCCATTAAAAAGTGAAACCTTGCTATTTGTGACCACATGGATGAACCTTAATGACATTATATAAACTATGTGAAATAAGTCAGACAGAGAAAGACAAATACTATATGATCTCACCTATATGTGGAATCTAAAATGAAAAAAAAAAAAGATAAAAAGTCATAGATACAAAGAACAGAACAGATTGGTGGTTGCCAAAGGTGGGGGGTGTTTGTGGGCAAAAATGGTTGAAAAGGTCAAAAGGTACAATTTCCAGTTGTAAAATAAATAAGTAATGGGGATGTAATGTGCAGCATTGGCGACTATAATTAATAATACTCTGTTGTGAAATTTGTAAAAAGAGTAGATCTTAAAAGTTCTCATCACAAGTAAAAAAAAATAACTATGTACGGTGATGGATTGTGGTGATGATTCCCCAGTATATCCAAATACTGAATCATTATGTTGTACACCCAAAACTAATAAAATGTTATATGTCACATATCTCTCAATATATAATAAAACATGGCACCAAATTATTTGACACCCTGTTCACTGAAAGGTGGAATATATGTACTCTTCCACTGAATTTCAATTGTGAAACTTCAACCAACAGAGCATGGTGGAAGTGATGCTGTGTGACTTCTGAGGCCATGCAGCTTCCTTCTTGTTTGCTGGAGCACTTGTATTTGGATCGCAAAGCCACAATGTAAGGAGTCTGAATACAGGATAGGCCATGTCAAGGTATTCCCCCTGACAGAAACCACTGAGTCCAGCATCCTAGCCACCTCTGTCAAGACAACAGACCAAGTCAGGTTATCTCAGTAGATCAGGCCATCTGTTAACTAAACACCCCTGGCTCGGTTTGAATTTCTGACACAGAAGTTTGTGCTATAATTAAATAACTGTGATTTTAACATGCCAAGTTTTGGTGTTGTTTATGAAGAAAATCCAAACTTCAGGAAAATAAGCTTCATATATATATATATATATATATATATATATATATATATATATATATATAATTTTTCAGAGCTTATTCTTTTAAAAAATTTTAATTGAAATTAAGTTGGTGTACAATATTATATTAGTTTTAGGTATACCACATAGTAAGTGAACATTTGCATACATTGAAATGTATAAAATGATCACCACAGTAAGTTTTACAATATTACTGCCCATCTTTCTTATGTTGTATATTACATCTCCTGGCTTATTTATTTTATAATGTATTTTATAACTAGGGGCTTCTATTTCTTAATCCCCTTCACCTATTTCACCCACTCCCTATATTTTTATTCTCAACAGATATTTAGTGAATGTCTTCTATATACTCTGGCTTTTTGGGATCATAAGAATATAATGGTAAAAAAAAAAACACCAGAAATTCCTATTCTCTTATAGCTTATATTCTACACAAGAAAGAAAATAAAAATAAAATGTAGTCAACGTAACAAGTAATGGTAATTTCAAAAGATGAAGCAAAATAAAGCAGGATAATATGATGAAGCATGCTGGAGGTCTTGGATGGCCTCTTTGACAAGCTGTAATTTAAGCAGAGATCATAATGCAATGAAGTGAGACTGTGACTCATGTAAGTATCTGAGGGAAGAACATTACAAGTGAAGTGAACAGACACTACAGAGGCCCTGAGGTAAGCCCATGGTTGACATGTTTGAGGAAGGTGTCTAAGAGGTCAGTGTAGCTTATGAACAGGGATCTGTGAAGGAGGAAAGATAGAGTAACTTCAGATAGATTACAAGCTGTTGAATCATAGAAATTTTAAAGCCAAGGCTGCAGCTTAAATTTTTTTATCCTCAATGAGAAGAAAAGTCATCAGAGACTTGTAAGTGGAGGGGTGTCATGTCATCATTTAAATTTTGACAGGGGCTCTCTGGGAGCTAAAGAAAGACAAGAATGTAGGGGACAGTGAGCATGAAAAGAGGGACTAGTTGTAATTCCTGAAATAGTGTTAGTGAGAGATAATGATGATAGCCTAAAGTGACCCTTATGATGATGAATGATGGCAAAATATTCAGAATATATCTCAAAGACAGAGTTGGCATGAATACAGTCCATGGGGCAATGCCTTCTAGGTAGAAATGTTGAGTGCCTGTGAAATGTACAACATTTAATTTATTTAGATGTCTACCAGATCAAGGAGAAAAGTTAGCTAGATTAAGCATACAAATTCCTTACATTGTCGGACACTACTGGAGTGACTTAGCAGTAGCAGCAGCAGCCTTTTGCTTACAACTCCAAAACCATCTCCTGGTTATATCACTCTTTATCTAATCCTCATCTCCCCCTCCCACAAGCAACCCTCCATGTGGAAACTATAGAATTGGTCACTTTCCTCCTGTTTACTTAACCTCGTAACCTTGTAGATTTTCTCATTATAACATATATGCCAGGCTATAGTCATGATGAACAGAAGCTGAGTATGAACAATTTAATCTTTGTAAAGAACATCACTCTACTTGTCCAAATGCTTGCTGTGTCCTTGGCTCATATTCAAACATAACTAGGTCTTCTTTATATCATTTCTGTCAGTCAGTTGTATACATTTCATTTATATTGATGACCAGGATAATATTGGTATAATACTTAAAAATTTTGAAGTACATATGTCCACATCTGTCTTCTTTACAAGGGTGCTTAAACAAACTTACAGGAGTTTACAAATGTTTTAATGTATACTACTTTTGTTCTTATAATATTATGTTTCTTCACCTTATCAGATTCTATCAACCTTGCCTCCAATAAAATATAGCCCATTCAGTGACTCAGATACTGAGTAATTTGTTCAATATTGTGGTTTTGGTACAAGTTTAAGTGTTTGGGTATATAGGTGATTACTAGGAGGCAGATGGGGCATGGACAAGGTTTTCCCTTCTTTATGGGATATGTATATAACTGAAGAAGAATTATTATATTTTCTTCCTAACACTATAAAGAAAGCTGAGCGCTGAAGGATTCATGCTTTTGAACTGTGGGATTGGAGAAGACTCTTGAGAGTCCCTTGGACTGCAAGGAGATCCAATCAGTCCATCCTAAAGGAAATCAGTCCTGAATATTCATTGGAAGGACTGATGTTGAGGCTGAAATTCCAATACTTTGGCCACCTGATGCGAAGAGCTGACTCATTGGAAAAGACCCCCATGCTGGGAAAGATTGAGGGCAGGAGGAAAAGGGGACGACAGAGGATGAGATGGTTGGATGGCATCATTGACTCAATGGACATGGGTTTGGGTGGATTCCGGGAGTTGGTAATGGACAGGGAGGCCTGGTGTGCTACGGTTCATGGGGTCGCAAAGAGTCAGACATGACTGAGTGAATGAATTGAACTGAACACACACGGCCATAGGTTCTAAAATATTTTTCTGTTCCTAAAGAATTACATAATACTGATAATTAACTCTTGTATTAATAGTAAGTAAAACTAGAAGCAAGAGTTTGAATCAAGAAACTAAGATATACAATTAGAGTGAGAATGAATTTGGAATGTTTATATTCATTATTTACTCTTTCATATATCTAGTCATATATACATATACAAAGTCCTAAGCTTTTCTTACTATTACCCACAAAATTGGTAAAAAGACAGAATATATACTATTATCTAGTGTGATAGGGTTAAAAAATACTGATAAGTATAGCAAATCATGGGTAAACCACTACTATGTCAGAGAAAATGCTATGTGTTCATCGAATTTTATTTCAATTTCTTCTTGATAAGACCATATTTCCCATCCTCCTTAACAACTCAGTAAGGGTCAAGTGTCATTATCAGGCCCGGCCATAAAAATACCTGTGCAATTAATCTACATTCTCTCTTCCATGCACCATGGCAGTCCTAGAAATCATGTGCTTTAGTTTAAATGTTTTAGCCACATGATGGAGGGAACTTGGATCCCTAAATCACCACTTTGATTACAATCCAGGTAAGCCACCCAGCTCATTTGGTGTGTGACATGAGCAAGTAATAAATATGTGTTTCATTATACTACTGGGATTTCAGGGTTCATTTGTTACTGCAGCAAAACCTAGCCTATTCTCATTTATTAAAGGAAGGGAGGAAGGGAAACAGGAAAGAAGGGAGAGAGGGGAAGGAGAAAAAATGAAAAAAAAAGAGAGAAACTCATCCTAGGTGTGTGGAAGGAGACAGGGAAGATATTTTCTTGATCAAAAGAGATGATGTATTAGGCATGTGCCATTCTTTCACTCTAATTAAATACCCCAAACATACAGTAAACCACTGGCCAGAATATAACCATTTGCACATGTCAAGGTGAAGATTATCACTTGCCACAAGGTAGTTTTGATTTGGCTATGGCTTTTGCTTTAGATATTTTCCAGCAATTTCTCATTGGTCAAACTATTTTAGTGAACAGTAGAGAAGCATCTACTCTGCCAGAAACTTAAACTTGCCTCATTTCAAGTCATTATATATTGGTAGCCGTTGAGACAAATGTTATCCAGCTTGTGCAAATATTTTGTGGAGGCCAAACTTCAGAAACTCAGTGATTTCAAACTGGTGTGCTCTAAACTCTTGCATTTTGATAAGCCTTTCCTTTTGTTGCCTTTACATATAAGGAAAGGTTCAAAAGTCATAAATTTAGATTCAACACAAGATTAAGGTATTTGTAAAATGAGACATATTCCTGGTAAAATATCCATATCTTTATCATTAAAAACTGTAAAATCATTACATTTGCTCTCTCTAGACATTCCCAAACACTTGTCCTGCCCATATTGACTTTTGTTTTCATGTTGCTTATTCATATACAAAACTCACCAATATTTGACTGAATAGATCAATGATGCCTGCCCCCCTCCACTTTACATTGCTGTATTTGTTGAGAGTATCAAAGCAATATCTCCTGTTTTTTAAGAGGATAAGAAATTAAAGTTATTCCTTAAATTTTATCTTAAGTTCTAAGGAGTTGAAGTGAGATATAGATACATTACCTACATTCCAATGTCAATGCATTTATTTTTTTATTATATAACATACTAATACTATTATGTAGAGGTTTCTGGACTTAATGCTTCTGTCCAAGCCACTTCACTGAGCATTCCTGATTTTCTAGAAACATATACATCATACAAGTCTTTCTGATACTATGATGCAAGAGGAAGCTCAGAGCTCACAACATTCATGTCACATCTCAAAAGGCAGATGGGATTAGTGGGTATGACTTCATATTTTTGGAAAATATAAACATAGCAATAAATCTCCATTGTTTTCCTCTATGGCCAGCTCAAGGCTCATGAATACTGGAAATAAAACAAGTGTAGAGGCTAAATGTGACATATGCCACAAATCCACAAAGTCTAAGTTCCTTGACTTTGTCTAATGTTGGCTGTATCCATCCTGTGGAATTTAATTTTGATGCCAACAATGCATGTTAGTGGGTGATAAAATAAGTTAGATGACACCACCCTTACGGCAGAAACTGAAGACGAACTAAAAAGCCTCTTGATGAAGGTAAAAGAGGAGAGTGAAAAAGTTGGCTTAAAACTCAACATTCAGAAAATGAAGATCATGGCATCTGGTCCCATCACTTGATGGGAAATAGATGGGGAAACAGTGGAAACAGTGTCAGACTTTATTTTTGGGGGCTCCAAAATCACTGAAGATGGTGACTGCAGCCATGAAATTAAAAGATGCTTACTCCTTGGAAGGAAAGTTATGACCAACCTAGATAGCATATTCAAAAGCAGAGACATTACTTTGCCAACAAAGGTCCATCTAGTCAAGGCTATGGTTTTTCCAGTGGTCACGTATGGATGTGAGAGTTGGACTGTGAAGAAAGTAGAATGCCGAAGAATTGATGCTTTTGAACTGTGGTGCTGGTGAAGACTCTTGAGAGTCCCTTGGACTGCAAGGAGATCCAACCAGTCCATTCTGAAGTAGATCAGCCCTGGAATTTCTTTGCAAGGAATGATGCTAAAGCTGAAACTCCAGTACTTTGGCCACCTCATGCGAAGAGTTGACTCATTTGAAAAGCCTCTGATGTTGGGAGGGATTGGGGGTGGGAGGAGAAGGGGATGACAGAGGATGAGATGGCTGGATGGCATCACTGACTTGATGGACGTGAGCCTGAGAGAATTCCGGGAGTTAGTGATGGACAGGGAGGCCTGGTGTGCTGAGATTCATGGGGTCGCAAAGAGTCAGACACGACTGAGTGACTGAACTGAACTGAACTGAATCACAAAAATATGTTGGTGAGAGATGTGTGACATTGAAGTTAGAAATTAAATTTTCTGTGGAAAAGAAAGGAGACCTCCACTGTGACAGATCTAAATTAATTTATTAGAAAAAATAGATTAAATGTATACAAGACTATTGACACAAGAGTCATGAGGAAAGTAAAGCTATGAGAGAAGTGATTAAAACAGAAAGTAAAGGCATTTGAGACATGAAAAGTGATCTAGGTCCCCAAAATTACAAACTGCCTTTAATGTATTTTACCAAAGTTAAAGTACTATGTTCTTTCTCCTTGTGATTAATCATAACAGTAGCCTTTGGCCGCATGAATTAAAGTGAGACATAAATCAAATTGACCCAATCACTACTGAGGAATTCTAATGACATAACAAACAGCCAGCCTCTTCTTGATTACTCCCCAACAGTAGACCATAAAGAACACTGGAGTATGGAATTCTGGTTTTAGAACCATTACTAGTTTTACAAAATTAAACAAACAAGGAATCTCGTGGCTGTTCAGTTTTCCCAACATAATGAAAACAAGAGTATCTATTCTTTCTTACTATGCAAGTAGTTGCAATTGTCAAATAAAGTCATTTATGTAAAAATATATAGACAACTATAGCACACAGGACAATTGTGAAATATTAGATTACCTCCAGAGAAAAGTGTTTAGAGGCATAGTTCAGGAAGAGAACTACTGGGCATTGATTGTAATCTCATTTCTACAGATCTGAAGTGAATCCAGACCAGGTTTTAATCATTAGAAAGTTAATCATTTTCATTTTCACCAACCACATATATTGATGTGATTATGCTCACAGCAATACACTCTGCCAGACAGATTTAACAACAATAATACCAAGTGCAAAATTAAATACAACATAGCCCTTTGCCAAGCAGCATTGCAGGATTTTGCACTTCAGTTGGGGAGGAATGGGCTAACATAGATAAAGCAGTTAAATAACAAGGCTTCCTTTGCATCTACTGGAAAGTTCCAGTTTGATTTTTTTTTTAATTTTATTTTATTTTTATACTTTATATAATTGTATTAGTTTTGCCAAATATCAAAATGAATCCGCCACAGGTATACATGTGTTCCCCATCCTGAACCCTCCTCCCTCCTCCCTCCCCATACCATCCCTCTGGGTCGTCCCAGTGCACTAGCCCCAAGCATCCAGTATTGTGCATTGAACCTGGACTGGAAACTCGTTTCTTACACGATATTTTACATGTTTCAATGCCATTCTCCCAAATCTTCCCACCCTCTCCCTCTCCCACAGAGTCCATAAGACTGTTCTATACATCAGTGTCTCTTTTGCTGTCTCGTACACCGGGTTATTGTTACCATCTTTCTAAATTCCATATATATGCATTAGTATACTAAAGACTCCACCAGAAAATTACTAGAAATAATCAATGACTATAGTAAAGTTGCAGGATATAAAATCAACACACAGAAATCCCTTGCATTCCTATACACTAATAATGAGAAAACAGAAAGAGAAATTAATGAGACAGTTTGATTTTAAGAAAAGGCTGATATTGGATGCTTGGGGCTGGTGCACTGGGACGACCCAGAGGCATGGTATGGGGAGGGAGGGGGGTTAGGGATGGGGAACACATGTATACCTGTGATAGATTCATGTTGAGGTATGGCAAACCAATACAATATTGTAAAGTAATTAACCTGCAATTAAAATAAATAAATTTATATTAAAAAAAAGATAGTCTGTTCCACCCCGCCCCCCCCAACAAAAGGTGCTTTGAATATTGAATCTCTGATGATATTTAACACAGAATAGATAAGATTCTGCCTTACTTAAGTCATAGAATATGTGCTTTCCTTTTTAGCTTTATAAAAATCTATTCTCCTTCAATTCTTCTGAAAGTTGTAGAAGAGAAGTCAAATGTAAGTTCTTGAAAAGGTAACAGGCTATATGTTTATGTAAGGGCAAAGCCATCTGCAGTGAGTGATTGTGATTGAAATTTGAGAAGTAGCAGATACATTTTCTATTTTCTTGTTGTCTCATAATATTTCCTCTCCAATTGTTTCTCCATATCACTTTCCCATTTCTGTTTATGGCAGGCATGCCCACTTCAAAACCTACTTTTGTTTTCCTTTTTCCCTTCATGTACCACATCCAAATGATTTGCTAAGCACCATTCTACCACTGTATCATCTTTTCTATCACTTCTCTTCATTTCCACCAAAGAAATTCAGAATTTAATTTACTTTAAGTTTCTCCTTTGAATATCGTGTCCCCATCCAATTTATTCTGTAGACTGTTGACACTCTAACTTTTCTAAAATGTTCTCTTATTGTGAGGATCAGGATGGGGAACACATGTATACCTGTGGCGGATTCATTTTGATATTTGGCAAAACTAATACAATTATGTAAAGTTTAAAAATAAAATAAAATTAAAAAAAATATATCTTCAATGAATCCTATTTAGAGAAAAATCCAAACAAACTTTTTGGCAAATCTGATACTTTTGTTTTAAAATATATTATAAATTATTTATTTGGTGATATATAGGAAATATTACCACTCAAAATCTTGACAATTAGTATTGGAGAGATAAGATATCTAAAAGTTACTTTCAGTTTCTCAGATTGCACATGGACATATATAGAATGACTATTAATCTTATACTCCCCAAAGGGGCCCACAAAAATAATGAGAGACCTTCTCTTAGATGGATGACTTTTCATTTTGCAATTAAAAGGGGGTAAGGAGGTCCTTCATCATACTTTTATTTAGGGGAGAAGGAGTGTCATGAAAGAACTTAAGGCCATTACTAATTAATAATATAAAGTTACAAAGCAGAAAAAAATCACAGTTTCATTGACTTCCTGCAGATTTTAAGTAGCTTCACGGATCAGATCTTGATAGTGATAAGATTTCCTGGAAATATGTAAGATACTTTATAATGTGTTCAGATATTTTAATTATTATTATTTATATGCATGATTATTTTTGAAACTATATAACTTAAATGTCTTATTTTAGCAAGCAGACTGTTTATAGTTAAGGTAATACTATATTTTGCAATTATTCAACCTCTATTTTTTGCACAGTCCATTAAAAGTATGTTTTGTTTGCTAGACTAAGAGACGCTTTACCTTATAAATTTAATTCCAGAGATTCTCTTTGCTCTAAAATAAACAACTTTACTTCAAGAAGTCTCAAATATGCTGGGCTGGATTGGTGACTTTATAACTGATTTCCCTCACACCTTGTCTCTCATTTAAGAACATTTGTCACATTTATTTTAATTATTTGTTTACTTATGTAGTCTCCCTTACCAGACTGTTCATTTGATGAGGATAGTCAACATATAGTTTTTTTTCCTTATCTTTTTGATCCTCAGCACATAGCATGATATTTTGAATGTAATAGTATATATGAGGCAAAAGTTGATACAATTTTAGACAGTATACATACTGAAAACACAGCTTAAAATATAGTTTATATTTTGCAGTACAGAAAGTGGTAGATAAGAGTAATTTCCTTAACCATCTAATCTGGATGTACAAAAAAAAAAAGTATTAAAATAATGATAAAGTCTACTGAAAATTACAGATGTGAAATAGCTGTAGTCGATATAACTATATTATTCTCTGTTCCCTGCAATTTGCTGACATTTTCTATAGTTCCCTTTCATTGTTCATCCTCCTGTTCAAGTCTCAATTCAAATGTCATGTCCTCAGAGAGGACATTTCTGACTACTCTGTTTTTCTGTATTTCAACATCCCATTTATTACTTTCATAAATATTACCACAAAAATCCAGTCATTTTGCATACTGGTTTACTATATAATTTCTTCTCACTAATTTAAATTCCATATAGGAGTAGATCATGCCAATTTTCACCATTGTATCCTCAACATTTAGCAGAATGCCTGACACATTTAACAAAGGAATAAATGAATGGTTGGATGGATGGGCATGCAAATACATACATGTGTCACACCAAGTTCAATACAACATTGTTTAGGAAGCTATGGAAAAAGTAAATAAAGTAAAATGAGATGAAATTTGTGTATGTCACAAAATAATTCCTGATATATTTTCACTTTTGGACCTATGATTGTCTGCTTGAGTCCAGAATTTATCAAATCCATCTTTTCGTCATCTAGGATTGTAAACTATTCTAAAGCTAGAATAAAAATTATAAAAATCAACCTCTAATTTGATAGTTTAGGCCTTGGTGCTTTAAAGCCTACATTTTGCTATAAAAAGGAATTTATCATTTAATCACTTACTTCTTTAGAAATTATAGTAAGCATATTTCCTTGGCTTCAGGATGTAAGGAATATTATAATATACATGTGAGAACATTTAATTTGGCATTCCAGCTTAAGATTTATGAGAAAAACAGCATTAAATCTTACAGTCAGCTAAACTAAAATGGATAGGTGCTATTGATAGGGTTCAAAGCAGACCACCCCATCCTGGCATGGAGATTATTTTGAGCTGAAAACAAGCCAGGCCCATAAGACTCAGGAAGAAATTCTGAACTTCCCCTTTATTGCCTGAAAGAATTTAAGATAGGCAGCCTTCGCCAGAAAGAAACTATCACCATAGATCACTACAATAAAGTTTAACTTAAGTGGATAGACAGAAAGGATCCTAGCAAAACTCATTTGATCAGTGTCCTCTCTATGTCTTTGGATAACCCAGGAAATATTTGATTGCCAAATAGTAATTTCTTTTGTCTTCCTATGAATTACCCTACTTCCCTTTGAAACTTCATATCCCTATCTCCTTCTCCTTAGTCCAGAATACACACACACACACACACACACATATTCCTCACCTTGCCTTGCTGTCTTTGGAATTCTTCATATTTAAGTAGATTCCCTGTGCAACCATAGTAAATTTGATTTTCTCCTGTCAATCTTCCTTATGTCATTTTAATAGCCAGCCAAAAAAACTAAGAGGGGAAATTGCCCCTCCTTAACACTAATCTTTGAAACAAATCTTCTACACATAGTTCTATATAGTCTCAAGATTTTAATTAATAGGTAATAACAGAATTTATTTTAAATAATAAGGTTTGCCCATGTGTGAGACTTTATAAACCATAACCATGCTTGCTGACAGGATTCTGGCAAGAAATAAATGAATAGTTAAAAAGAGTTTAATAAAAGGGTACTCAGTGGGGAAGGGGAACGGGGAGTTAGTGTTTAATGGGGACAGAGTTTCAGTTCAGTTCAGTCAATCAGTCATGTCTGACTCTTTGCAACCCCATGAACTATAAAATGCCAGGCTTTCCTGTCTATCACCAACTCCTGGAGTTTACCCAAACTCATGTCCATTGAGTCAGTGATGCCATCAAACCATCTCATCCTGTTGTCCACTTCTCTTCTAGCCTTCAATCTTTCCCAGCATCAGGGTCTTTTCCAATGAGTCAGCTCTTCACATCAGATGGCCAAAGTACTGGAGTTTCAGCTTCAACATCAGTCCTTCCAATGAACACCCAGGACTGATCTCCTTTAGGATGGACTAGTTGGATCTCCTTGCTGTCCAAGGGACTATCAAGAGTCTTGTCCAACACTACAGTTCAAAAGCATCAATTCTTTGGCACTCAGCTTTCTTTATAGTCCAATTCTCACATCCATATGTGACTACTGGAAAAACCATAGCCTTGACTAGATGGACCTTTGTTGGCAAAGTAATGTCTCTGCTTTTTAATATGCTATAAAAGTTGGTCATAACTTTCCTTCCAAGGAGTAAGCATCTTTAATTTCATGGCTATAATCCCATATGCAGTGATTTTGGAGCCCAGAAAAATAGTCATCCACTGTTTCCCCATCTATTTCCCATGAAGTGATGGGACCATATGCCTGATCTTCGTTTTCTGAATGTTGAGCTTTAAGCCAACTCTTTCACTCTCCTCTTTCACCTTTGTCAAGAGGCTTTTTAGTTCCTCTTCACTTTCTGCCATAAGGGTGGTGTCATCTGCATATCTGAGGTTATTGATATTTCTCCCGGAAATCTTGATTCCAGCTTGTGCTTCTTCCAGTCCAGCGTTTCTCATGATGTACTCTGCATATAAGTTAAATAAGCAGGGTGACAATATACAGTCTTGACGTACTCCTTTTCTATTTGGAACCAGTCTGTTGTTCCATGTTCAGTTCTAACTGTTGCTTCCTGACCTGCATACAGGTTTCTCAAGAGGCAGGTCAGGTGCTCTGGTATTCCCATCTCTTTCAGAATTTTCCACAGTTTTTGTGACCCACACAGTCAAAGGCTTTGGCATAGTCAATAAAGCAGAAATAGATGTTTTTCTAGAACTCTCTTGCTTTTTCGATGATCCAGTGGATGTTGGCAATTTGATCTCTGGTTCCTCTGCCTTTTCTAAAACCAGCTTGAATATCAGGAAGTTCGCGGTTCACATATTGCTGAAGCCTGGCTTGGAGAATTTTGAGCATTACTTTACTAGCGTGTGAGATGAGTGCAATTGTGTGGTAGTTTGAGCATTCTTTGGCATTGCCTTTCTTTGGGATTGGAATGAAAACTGACCTTTTCCAGTCCTGTTCCCACTGCTGCGTTAGTGTTTAATGGGGACGGAGTTTCAGTTTAGGAAGGTGAAAAATTCAGGAGACAGATGATGGTGACAGTTGCACAACAATGTGAATGTACTTAGTGCCACTGAAGTGTACATTTAAATATGGTTAAAATAGTACATTTTATACTGTGTGACTTTTATAAGAAAAAAAAGAAATAAAAGTGGGGGTGCTTCATCCCAACATTGTGGACAGGATTTAGGGAAGCAGCTAGTGGTAATACAGGACCTAGACTGACATTGAAAAAGAGTCACCAACACCACAGAGGACAGCCTCCTAGGACAGATCAATGCAGAGAAGTATAGAGAATGGAGCAGAATGGATATACAAATTGGGACACAGCACAATATAATGCACATGAAATGAATTCTGGAAGTGCTTGATTTTGATACCAAAGCTTTTTAAAATTTGAGGAGAAAACTAGTAAGTTTTACTTCTCCTTTTGTCTCTTCTTCTCCCCTCAAGGAAAACACATTGTATCTAAAAGAGAAGGTGAGTCAGGTGGGTAGAGAATAGGCATTGCTATACACAGATGTTCTGTTGACGTCTTTAATTTTTTAGCACATTAAGTGTAATAATATAAACTAAGCTCCAAACGATATTATCTGCAATCCTGAAATCAAAGAGATGATGTAGATTTGTCTTACAGTGAAATAAATGCATGCTAAAGATAATTTGAGTGCTTTTGTTCCTGAAAATAAATATGCCTTGAGAAGGTCCTGTTTCCTACAGAGCAAGTTCCTTGATTCACTCTTTTCTGAGTATGTTACATATGCAATTTGAGTGGCAGGTATGCATTTGGGGAGTTTTAACCTAGAGATACAGTGAAAGTATACAAGAGAAGTTACATAGAGTATCTTAAGATCACAGTGGTTTCAAGGTAATTCCTAGCCCAACAAATCCAGAAGTTTACCACATTTTGTTCCTCTTTGTGTAGGACTGACTGGCTGTTGAAAATGCTTTCTACATAATGAATCTTATCAAGTTTACCTTTATGGAATTCTCTCCAGCTTTCAAATAATTCTTCATATAATGGAGCAAAATGGGGATAATAATGATAATGTACATTTGACCATCTTTAGTAAAATATGTGGGAGCACAGTATTTATATAAAGGGAAAAATCAGAGAATAAGATTGACTCAAATCAGGGGGATTCTGCAAAGGAAGTCACTCAAGAGTTTTATTTTCTTCCTTCCATTCTTCCTTCTTTCTCTCTTCTTCCGTCCTCTCTTTCTTCTTCATTCCTCTCCACTTACCCTTCTTCTCAAACAGAATATACTAACTTTTCACTAGCCAATGCCCTGAATGGCTATAGGGCAATACAATAGATTCATTTTGAAATATATATTCTACTCAAACATTTTACAATAAGGTGGAAATCAAGCCCCCACTAGATAATTGATAATGTTGTAGAGTTCAGATTAAAGTTTCATTAGATAAAGCTTCTAATCATCACCTGTTCTACAGACACTTGTTAGATAGTTATAATTTTCAAAATGGGTCTAAAATTTTTAATACTTCAAATTACATATTTCACTTCTCCTTAAATCATCTTCCTTTTTTCCACTTCCAAGGTTGAACCACAAAACTTATCATCCAACAAGAGAGGGAGTAAGGGAGTGTGTGCCACTAAAAAAAAAAAAAAAAGAGGTCAAATAACAGCTTTGCCTCTAAAACTGTTCTATCCTTATCAGATTGTGCAGAAAAGTAGCCTTTTCAAAGAGAAATAGGTTTCTTAATTTCACACACTTTTAACAAGTCAAGAACCAGGCGTGGTGAACTAACTAGATTTATTAATATTAGAGCTTAGACATTTCATTCACAGCGTACTTAAACTATGCCTTCCACCACTAATGATGAACCATGAAACTTAGTGGCTCTAGAAAAAAGGAAGACTAGGCTAGGAGAGGAATCCTTACCACAAAGGAAAACACACACACACACACACACACACAATGGGAGAGTGTGAAGACCACACATTCCCTTTTGGATGCTGGTTGGAAAGAAAAGGAATAGAAATGAAATAGAGAAGGAAAGGAAACTAACAGTGAGATCCATAGGCCTCTTCTCTCTCCACCCTTGAAGGGACATGCCTTAAGTTAGGGAGAAGAAAAAAGGAGAAATGGTCTTTCATTACACATTGTCTTATAGAGAACTTTATATTCCTGCTATATTTCAGAACCCACTTGGGCATGCCTCAGAGTTCTGTAGCAGAGTAATAGTTGCATTCATAGCATGGTTAGACAGACTTTGATTAGGTATTCGTGGGACACACTGGATTTGGGGAGAGATGATAAGGGTAGGAGAAGACAGGCATGAAGAAATACCCATGCACCCCTCCCCTCCACCAAAGTTGAGACATAGAAGTCAGCCCTTCACTTGGGTGATATGTTAGGAAGGAATTTACCCTACATCTAAGGCTAGCCAGAAATTCAGTTCAGTTTAGTTCAGTCACTCAGTCATGTCCAACTCTTTGCAACCCCATGGACTGAAGCATGCCAGTGCTCCCTGTCCATCACCAACTCCTGGAGCTTACTCAAACTCATGTCCATTGAGTCAGTGATGTCACCCAACCATCTCATCCTCTGTCATCCCCTTCTCCTCTCTCCTTCAATCTTTCCCAACATCAGGATCTTTTCAAATGAGTCAGCACTTCACATCAGGTGGCCAAAGTATTGGAGTTTCAGCTTCAACATCAGTCCTCGCAATGAACATTCAGGACTGATTTCCTTTAGAATGACTGGTTGGGTCTCCTTGCAGTCCAAGGGACTCTCAAGAGTCTCTTCTCCAACACCACAGTTCAAAAGCATCAATACTTCAGTGCTCAGTATTCTTTATAGTCCAACTCTCACATCCCTACATGACTACTGGAAAAATCATAGATTGACAAGACAGACCTTTGCTGGCAAAGTAATGTCTCTGCTTTTTAATATGCTGTCTAGGTTGGTGAACCTAGAAAGATGAACTCCCCAGGTCGGTAGGTGGCCAATATGCTACTGGAGATCAGTGGAGAAATGACTCCAGAAAGAATGAAGAGACACAGCCAAAGCCAAAACAACACCCAGTTGATGTGACTGCTGATGGAAGCAATGTCAGATGCTGTAAAGAGCAATATTGCATAGGAACCTGGAATGTTAAGTCCATGAATCAAGGCAAATTGTAAGTGGTCAAACAGGAGATGGCAAGAGTGAACATCAACATTTTAAGAATCAGCTAACTAAAATGGACCGGAATGGGTGAATTTAACTCAGATGACCAATATATCTACTACTGTGGGCAAGAATCACTTAGAAGATATGGAGTAGCCATCATAGTCAACAAAAGAGTCCAAAATGCATTACTTGGATGCAGCCTCAAAACAAGACAGAATTATCTCTGTTCGTTTGCAAGGCAAACCATTCAATATCATGGTAATCCAAGTCTATGCCCCAACCAGTAACGCTGGAGAAGCTGAAGTTGAAGGATTCTATGAAGACCTACAAGACCTTCTAGAATTAACACCCAAAAAAGATGTCCTTTGCATTATAGGGGACTGGAATGCAAAAGTAGGAAGTCAAGAAACACCTGAAATAACAGGCAGATTTGGCCTTGGAGTACAGAATGAAGCATGACAAAGGCTAATAAAGTTCTGATAAAAGAATGCCCTGGTCATAGCAAACACCCTCTTCCAACAACACAAGAGAAGACTACACATGGACATCACCAGATGGTCAGATTGATTATATCCTTTGCAGCCAAAGACGAAGAAGCTCTATACAGTCAGCAAAAACAAGAACCAGGGGCTGACTGTTGCTCAGATCATGAACTCCTTATTGCCAAATTCAGACTTAAATTCAAGAAAGTAGGGAAAACCACTAGACCATTCAGGTATGATCTAAATCAAATCTCTAACGATTATACAGTAGAAATGAGAAATAGATTTAAGGGACTAGATCTGATAAACAGTGCATGATGAACTATGAACAGAGGTTCATGGCACTGTATAGGAGACAGGGAGCAAGACCATCCCCAAGAAAAAGAAATGCAAAAAAGGAAAATAGAGGCCTTACAAATAGCTGTGAAAAGAAGAGAAGGAAAGACCAAAAGAGAAAAGGAAAGATATACCCATTTGAATGCAGAGTTCCAAAGAATAGCAAGGAGAGATAAGAAAGCCTTTCTCAGTGATCAGTGCAAAGAAATAGAGGAAAAGAATAGAATGGGAGAGACTAGAGATCTCTTCAAGGAAATTAGAGATACCAAGGGAACATTTCATGCAAAGATGGGCTCAATAAAGGACAGAAGTGGTATGGACCTAACAGAAGCAGAAGAATACACAGAAGAACTGTACAGAAAAGATCTTCACGAACCAGGTAGTCACAATGGTGTGATCACTCATCTAGAGCCAGACATTCTGGAATGTGAACTCAAGTGGGCCTTAGGAAGCATCACTATGGACAAAGCTAGTGCAGGTGATGGAATTCCAGTTGAGCTATTTCAAATCCTAAAAGATGATGCTGTGAAAGTATTGCACTCAGTATGTCAGCAAATTTGGAAAACTCAGCAGTGGCCACAGGACTGGAAAAAGTCAGTTTTCATTCCAATCCCAAAGAAAGGCAATGCCAAAGAATGCTCAAACTACCACACAATTGCACTCATCTCACACGCTAGTAAAGTAATGCTCAAAATTCTCCAAACCAGGCTTCAGCAATATGTGAACCATGAACTTTGAGATGTTCAAACTGGTTTTAGAAAAGGCAGAGGAACCAGAGATCAAATTGCCAACATCCACTGGAATATCAATATCACCACTTCCCTGGTGGCTCAAACGGTAAAGTGTCTGTCTGCGATGCAGGAGACCCGGGTTCAATCCCTGGGTTGGGAAGATCCCTTGGAGAAGGAAATGGCAATCCACTCCAGTACTATTGCCTGGAAAATCCCATGGACAGAGGATCCTGGTAGGCTACAGTCCATGGGGTCGCAAAGAGTCAGACACGACTGAGCGACTTCACGTTCATGTTCACTGGAATATCAAAAAAGCAAGAGAGTTCCAGAAAAACATCTATTTCTGCTTTATCGACTATGCCAAAGCCTTTGACTGTGTGGATCACAGTAAACTGTGGAAAATTCTGAAAGACATGGAAATACCAGACCACCTGACCTGCCTCCTGAGAAATCTGTATTCAGGTCAGGAAGCAACAGTTAGAACCGGGCATGGAACAATAGACTTGTTCCAATCCGGGACAGGAGTACGTCAAGGCTGTATATTGTCACTGTGCTTATTTAACTTATATGCAGAGTACATCATGAGAAACGCTGGGCTGGAGGAAGCACAAGCTAGAATTAAGATTGCTGGGAGAAATATCAGTAACCTCAGATATGCAGATGACAGCACCCTTATGGCAGAAATTGAAGAAGAACTATAGAGCCTCTTGATGAAAGTGAAAGAGGAGAGTGAAAAAGTTGGCTTAAAGCTCAACCATCAGAAAACAAAGATCATGGCATCTGGTCCCATCACTTTACAGCAAATAGATGAAGAAACAATGGAAATAGTGGCAGACTTTATTTTTTTGCACTCCAAAATTACTGCATATGGTGACTGCAGCCATGAAATTAAAAGACGTGTACTCCTTGGAAGAAAAGTTATGACCAACCTAGCCAGAAATTAGGGGCTCTGGAACTCCAGGCGCTGTAAGATTGAGCTTTGTATGCAATTAAAGATGAATAGGAGGAAATTTCCTGTGCCATGAAAAACAGTGTATGTGGCAGGAAATCATGAGGAAGATGAAATAAGGAGGCCATGTTTTCTTTATGCTTCTGATTTTAGAACTATTGCATTTGTGACTCTACAACATGTCAGGACTAGCCTCGAATGTTTAAGTATCTGGGTGTAATAAGAGTTTATGTGCACCAAGGATAAGATGAAACTCCTAAAGTTAGTGTGAGAAACCATGTTAAGGCCTTGGCTATGCTTGTGAAACAGATAGTTTCATTTGCAGAGTTACATATGGATAGAAACAGTAGAGGATATGGATAGAAACAGTAGAGCAAAGGGTCATGCTTAAGACTCTTTCTTAAGTCTGTATTTTTCCATACAGAGTTGAACTCATTTTCAGAAAACAAAGTCAACAAAGTCCAATTTCAGCAGCAGAAGTTCTCCCATTAGTATTGTTTGGAGTAGATTTGTGCTTGGGAGGGAGAGTATAACGCTTATGTAAAAGGTTATAGGAAGCAGGAAAACTGGTCTGAGCAGAGCTGATTCCATGGTGACCCTTTCCTTCTTTACTTGGAAAGCAGAGGACAGATTATACAATGACTCTTGAGGAAAGCAGGGATTGGCAGGAAATTATGTTGGTGGGGAAATCTCCACCTATTGCTGTTTTTACGCAGAAGCAACTACACAGGCCCTGCTGTAGCAGGCCCAGCTGAGGCTCATTGCCATATCAGGGCAAGGATCTGATATTTAAATCTCATTATTTGCAACAACATAGATGGACCCTGAGGACACTATGCTAAGTGAAATAAGTCAGACAAAGCTAGATACTTTATGATTGCACTTATATGTGGATTGTATATATATATACATAAATATTTATATATATTTGTATTATATATATTTATAAATATTTATATATGTAAATTCATAAATAATACAAGCTCATAGATGCTGAATAGAGATTGGTAGCTGTGTGTATGTGTGTGTGAGGGGCAGAGGAAGTGTGAAGAAAATCAAAAGGTAAAGACCTCCATTACAAAGTAAATAAAAAAGTAAATAAGTCATGAGTCTATAATGTACAGCATGGTGACTATAGTTAATAATACTGTGTTGAGTATTTGAAATTTGCTAAAAGAGTAAAACTTGAAAGTTCTCATCACAAGAAAGGAAATTCTGTAACTATGTATGGTGATGGATGTTACCTGGACTTCCTGTGGTGATCACTGTTTGTGCATATATACAAATATCAAATCCTTATTTTGTACATCTGAAATTAATACTATGCAATGTCAGTTTGACTTCACTGGTGACTCAGTGGTAAAGAATCTGTCTGCAATGCAGGAGACTCAGGTTCAATCCCTGAGGTCAGGATATTCCCTGGGTCCAGAATACCCCTGGAGAAGGAAATGGCAACCCATTCCCATATTCTTGCCTAGGAAATCCCATGGAAAAAGGAGCCTGGCGGGCTACAGTCCATGGGGTCTCAAAAAGAATCAGACATGAGTTAGTGACTAAATAATAACACAATATGTCGAACACATCTCAATTAAAAAAAAAATCTAATGGTGCACCACACCAAATTTAATAGATTAGGCATTAAGTAAACTATGATTTATTTATCCCTGTGAATATAATGAATTAACTGGCGAAAAGGAACAGGAACCCCGGGGCCTTCCTGAGACAGACCCCTCCTCCACATCCTCTACTTTGGCTCCTCTCTGAAGTACCTAGATGACATACCTGATGCACATTTCCTGAGTTGTTTTGCAGATGTAAAAAATCTCCCCCTCTCCAACAAAGGGAAGATATTAACTACTTGATGACCAAGGGCTTTTGAACTGTGGTGTTTGAGAAGACTCTTGAGAATCCCTTAGACAGCAAGGAGATCCAGCCAGTCCATCCTAAAGGAAATCAGTCCTGAATATTCATTGGAAGGACTGATGCTGAAGCTGAAACTCCAATACTTTGGCCACTTGATCTGGAGAACTGACTCATTTGAAATGACCCTGATGCTGAGAATGATTGCAGGTGGGAGGAGAGGGGGATGACAGAGGATGAGATGGTTGGATGGCATCACTGACTCAATGGACATGAGTTTGGGTAAGCTCCAGGAGTTGGTGATAGACAGGAAAGCCTGGCGTACTGCAGTCCATGGGGTCTCAAAATGTCGGACATGACTGAGCGACTGAACTGAACTGACCAAAGGCACACAACCCCAAGTCTCCTGGAGCCTTAAAATGGATGATTTTAACCCCTGTGACACCACCCTGTTAACTTACCATCAGTCAATCAGAGAATTGTGCACCAACTGATAGCAGAATCTGCCACCCCTTCCCTCACGTGGGTTTAAAAAGTGCTGTGCAAATTCTTCGAGGAACTGGGGCTTTATAGGGCTTAAGCCCACTCTTCTTCTAGTATGGCCCTTCAATAAACCTTTCTCTGCCTGAAAGTCCAAACTAGGCTTCTCTGGTGGCTCAGTCAGTAAAGAATATGCCTGTAATTCAGGAGACCCAGGTTCAATCCCTGGCTTGGGAAGATCCCCTGGAGAAGGAAATGGCAACCTTCTGCAGTATTTTGCCTGGAAAGTCCCATGGACAGAGGAGCCTGGCAGGCTACAGTCCATGGGGTTGCAAGAGTCGAACATGCCCTAGTAACTAAACCCCTACTACTGCTCCAAATTCAGTTTGTTTGGCCTCACTGTGCATCAGGAACATGAATTTGTATTAACACTGGAACCTGACAATATTTCTCATTAGTACCTCCCTTCTTCTCCATATAGCACTTTTTTCATCATGGTCTTTCCTACTGTTCACTGTCAACTTTGATCTCTGTCTGAAGGCCAGAGTTTGAAATAGATAAGGTACAGAATTATCATTGGAGAATATGATTTAAATGGAATGAAAGCTAACACCTGCATAGGCAGTTTTTCTAAGGATGTGTCATGCCTTAGGGATTCCCAGGTGGTGCTAGTGGTAAAGAAGCCACCTGTCAATGCAGGAGACCTAAGAGACAGGGTTTGATCCATGGGTAGGGAAGATCCCCTGAAGGATGGCATAGCAACACACTCCAGTATTCTTGCTTGGAAAAATCCCATGGACAGAGGAGCCTGGCGGGCTACAGGGTATAGGGTGACACAGAGTCAGACATCAGAGAAGTGACTTAGCATACACACATATGGCATGCCTTATGAAATTACTCATAAATATACGACAGGCAACCAGAGAGAGGAAGAAAAATGGGTGAGGATGACTTTCCAAAGGGCTTCCCTGGTGGCTCAGCAGTAAAGAATCTGCCTGCAATGCAGGAGATGCAGGAGACATGGGTTCAATCCCTGGGTTGGAAATATCCCCTCAAGGAGGGCATGGCAACCCACTTCAGTATTCTTGCCTGGAAAATTTCATGGACAGTGAAGCGTGGTGGGCTACATTCTATAGGGTCACACAGAGTTGGACACGACTGAAGCAACTTAGCTAGCAGGCAGGACTTTCCAAAGGCTGGAGCTGTAGGAATCTCCAAGAAAGGCCAAGTAGTCAAAGATATCAATAAAGAATTGCCTGAACCCTGAGTAGACATCTGACAGGCACGATCTCATTCAAAGTGCAAGGACTACGAGGGGCTTTGGACCAAATGGAGAACAGCTGAGGGCTAATGTAGACAACACGGAAACTGCAGCTGAAAGAAAACATTAAGCCCCTAACAGGCTACAATTTTTCTAAGAGGCATAGAAATATAGCCAATCTGAGTCCGTTTCAGCTTAAGAATCTGAATAGCTGGATGGAGCCCAGACAAGGCTGAATCAAGAAGAGGAACTGAACTGTAATGTTCAGTAAGCTATGTCAGCCAAGTCAACCTCTGGCTAGATTTTTATTCCTTTAGGAATAGGCACTTTTCCCTCAGTTTATCAATTTTATTGTTTTTATCCTTCCCTTTCTATTTTGGCTATTTCATTTTTGGCCTCAGGTTTTGGATAAAATCCTTTGTAAAAATGTCTTTTTTTTTTTTTTTTTTTTTTTAGCTAATCTGAAGAGAAAGCAGGGTTGTTTCACATAACTTAAGATGTTTAAAGAAAATGGAGTGACAAATAGAAATATTCCATTGGAGGAGGTTAGAGTAAATGGCATCTGTTTGCCCAACCAAAGAATGCCTGCATTCAAACGCTAAAATTCACATTCACATGTGAAGCAAGAGTCTAGAGTTGTTTACTGGTTATCTGATTTCAGAGGTAGCCATGTTTTGTTTACCTGGTACAATGCTTAAAAAGAGGTATTTGAATATCTTGAGTTGAGATATGTGTTTTTCATGGTAACTCACCAGTGACTATATTTTACATTGAAGTCTATTTCATTTATCTCTTTTCTAAATTTTCCTGCAGGATTTGTATGTACAATTCTTAGAATGTACCAGTGTATTACTACTCTTCTTCGCCACCAAAATGTAAGCTCCACTGGGGCAAAGATTTCCCTCAGGTTTATTCAGTGCTATACTCAAGCAACTAGGACACTGTCAGATGTTCAATATACATTGATTGAATGAATAGATTAATAATAGGGGACAGTGTCCTAACACTAATACAGTATACTAACGCATATATATGGAATTTAGAAAGATGGTAACGACAACCCTGTATGCGAGACAGCAAAAGAGACACACATGTATAAAACAGTCTTATGGCCTCTGTGGGAGAGGGAGGAGGGTATGATTTGGGAGAATGGCATTAAAACATGTATAATATCATATAAAAAAAAACAAAAAAATTAAATTAAATTAAATACTATGTTATCTGTAAAAAAAAAAAGAATAAATTTCAGTGGTTGAACTTCTAGCATTATAGACACAGTTCTTACATTACATCTCAGGGGCTGCTCGATTCTGAAAAATTTTATACTAATGAATATGTCATACTGTTTAGCCACTTATACTTCCTTGCCTGCATATTTGCCAAGTAGAATAAAAACAATAGTTTTACAAAAGTCTACTGAGATTTTAATATTTTAATAAAACATAGATATTAAATTAAGCACATGAGGGAAGTGATATCTGAGTTAGGAATACTTAGACCAAGTGATATATAGTAAGAATCTTATAAAACTGAAAATTAGAGTGTAATGAATTTATCCCTCTGCTTGCAATAGCAAATAGATGTCATGTAGAACCGGTTTAAAGAAACCAAAAACCTGTGAACATGAACATGACTTTCACCTGGTGAAATTTAACTGGTAAAAGTATATCATAGATTCAGAATTTAAAATTATAGGGACCATTAGCAACTGTTTAGTTTACTGCACATAGCTTGTCTTTTTTTCATTACTCTTACCTTTTCCCATGGCATATAGTTCTCATCAAACTACAAATTACAATTAACTGCCCTGATCATTGGATAGCCACCTGACCCAGACTTTCCCAACCACATTCATCAATATGAATGCTGAGAAAGAGAAAGATTCCACAAAATAAAGTTTTAATTTGTTGAAGACCCTAGGCTGGCTTTCCACTGTTGCATGAAATAATAAATTATCTTCTTTCTACTGTAACAATTATACAGTGGAAGTGACAAATAGATTCAAGGGATTAGATTTATTAGACAGAGCACCTCAAGACCTATGGACAGAGGTTTGTAACATTGTATAGGAGGTGGTGATCACAACCATCTCCAAGAAAAAGAAATGCAAAAAAGGCAAAATGTTTATCTGAGGAGGACTTACAAACAGCTGAGAGAAAAAGAGAGTAAAAGGTAAAGGAGAAAAGGAAAGACATATACATCTAAATGCAGATTCCAAAGAATAGCAAGGAGAGATAAGAAAGCCTTCCACAGCAATCAATGCAAAGAAATAGAGGAAAACAATAGAATGGGAAAGACTAGAGATCTCTTCAAGAAAATTAGAGATACCAAGGGAATATTTCATGCAAAGATGAGCACAATAAAGGACAGAAATGGTATGGACCTAACAGAAGCAGAAGATATTAAGAAGAGGTGGCAAGTATACACAGAAGAACTGTACAAAAAAATGTCTTAATGACCCAGATAACCATGAAGGTGTGATCACTCATGTAGAGTCAGACATCCTGGAGTGCGAAGTCAAGTGGGCCTTAGGAAGCATCACTACAAACAAAGCTAGCAGAGATGATGAAATTCCGGTTGAGCTCTTTCAAATCCTAAAAGATGATGCTGTGAAAGTGTTGCACTCAACATGCTAGCAAATTTGGAAAACTCATCAGTGGCCACAGGACTGGAAAAGGTCAGTTTTCATTCTAATCCCAAAGAAAGACAATGCCAAAGAATGTTCAAACTACTGCACAGTTTTTCACATCTCACACACTAGAAAAGTAATGCTAAAAATTCTCCAAACTATGCTTCAATAGTATGTGAACTGAAAACTTACAGATGTTCAAGCTGCATTTAGAAAAGGAAGAGGAACCAGAGTTCAAATTGCCAGCATCTATTGGATCATAGAAAAAGCAAGAGAATTCCAGAAAAACATCTACTTTTGCTTCATTGACTATGCTAAAGCCTTTGACTGTGTGGATCACAACAAACTGTGGAAAATTATTCAAGAGATGGGAATACTAGACCACCTTACCTGCCTCCTGAGAAATCTGTATACAGGTCAAGAAGAAACAGAACTGGACATGGAACAATGGACTGTTTCCAAATAGGGAAAGGAGTACGTCAAGGCTGTATTTTGTCAACCTGCATATTTAACTTATATGCAGAGTACACCATGTGAAATGCCAGACTGGATGAAGCACAAGCTGGAATCAAGATTACTGGGAGAAATATCAATAACCTCAATATGCAGATGACACCACTCTTATGGAAGAAAGCAAAGAGGAACTAAAGAGCCTTCTGATGAAAGTGAAAGAGGAGAGTGAAAAAGCTGGCTTAAAACTCAACATTAAAAAACAAAGACCATGGCATCTGGTCCCATCACTTCAATGGCAAATAGATGGGGAAACAGTGACAAGACTTTATTTTGGGGGGCTCCAAAATCACTGCAGATGGTGACTGCAGCCATAGAATTAAAGACCCTTGTTCCTTGGAAGAAAAGTTATGACCAACCTAGAGAGCATAAGACATTACTTTGCTGTCAAAGGTCCATCTAATCAAAGCTATGGTTTTTTCAGTATGGATGTGAGAGTTGGACCATTAAGAAAGCTGAGCACCGAAGAACTGATGCTTTTGAACTGTGGTGTTGGAGAAGACTCTTGAGAGTCCCTTGGACTGCAAGGATATCAAACCAGTCAATCCTAAAGGAAATCAGTCCTGAATATTCATTGGAAGGACTGATGTTGAAGCTGAAACTCCAATATTTTGGCAACCTGATGTGAAGAACTGACTCATTGGAAAAGTCCCTAATGCTGGGAAAGATTGAAGGCAGGAGGAGAAGGGGAGCACAGAGGATGAGATGCCTGGATGGCATCACCGACTCGTTGGACATGAGTGAAGAAGCTCTAGGATATGGTGATGGACAGGGAAGCCTAGGGGCATGCTGCAGTCCATAGGGTCTCAGAGTTGCACAGGGCTGCGTGACTGTACTGAACTGAAATGATGGGTTAACTTGAGTTGATCTCCATCCTGTTTAACTGAAAGAATTATGATTTACGGTCAGTACAAGTACCTTGTTTATACAGGAGACAAAATTTTGCTGAGAGTAGTTTAGGAAATTACCCTTATACCACTTTACTATTTAATGAATGGTCCAAGAATAGGCAGAGAGCCTAATAAACAGTCTTTCTTTAAACTTGTGTTTTAAACTTCCCTCTTTTCTTGCTTCTGCTATTGCTTCTTCCTTTGTGAAAACATCTACTTTTGTACTACTTCTATGTTGGGATATCGATACTACTGGGACCTTTTCCTTAAGCACAACTTCTGTCAGCTATGCAACTTCATAACTATTTAGTGAATTCAGTAGCATCAAATTTCTTAAAACATCTGTTTGCACCTTATTACAGAAATGAGATTAATTTGCCTTAGGGATTAATAAATGAGCTTCAGAAAACTCTAGATGTCCTCTCCATTTGGAGCTTTATAGCAATTTTCTCTCATCATTTCTGTTCTTTTTTTACTTATTCATTTAGACCAGAAAGGTAGAAAAAGACCATAATCATCATTAACCATGACTTTGTCATTCTTCTAATTCTATACTACTAATTTTTCCCATTTTAAACTAACATTTTTTAGGAAAAATATCCTTAAATCACTTTTAGTCAAGTGCGCAGGAGATTTCCACTAGCCAATAAAATCAATTTTCCCTCTACAGTGTTACAGCCCTGAAAAGCAACTGGCAAGAATAATTCTATATTTACATGTCTAGGTGTTACCATGTGACTAGTTTTCATCAATGGAATTTGAGTGAAAAAATGAGGACCATTTCTGGGGCAAGGTTTTGAGAAAGAAATATGCTTCTTTTTTTTCCTTTTTTCCTCTTTCCATGTACTAGATATTTAAAATGACGAGGCCTAAGAGTTGTACTGTTTGATACAATAGTCATTAGCCATATGTGGCTATTTAAGTTGAAAATAACTAAAATTAGACACAATTATAAATAAATTTCTCCTTCATACTAGCCACATTTCAGAAGTTTTATAGCTACATGCTCATCACTGGAGAACATACTACTGAATAGCACTGGCTCAGATGATGGTAGAGACACAAGATGGAAAGAACCTTGTTCACTAAATCTTGGGGAGGAAAGGAACCTAGCCACTGGACACTTATGAGACTGTGAAATAGCCTCTGGTTTAGTCAAGTATATATTTGTGTATTTTAGTGTCCATAATTCATAGTATTTTGGCCTATCCTAATTAATACAGACAGAGAAGGCAATGGCACCCCACTCCAGTACTCTTGCCTGGAAAATCCCATGGATGGAGGAGCCTGGTGGGCTGCAGTCCATGGGGTCTCGAAGAGTCGGACATGACTGAGCGACTTCACTTTCACTTTTCACTTTCCTGCATTGGAGAAGGAAATGGCAACCCACTCCAGTGTTCTTGCCTGGAGAAATCCAGGGACAGGGGAGCCTGGTGGGCTGCCGTCTATGGGGTCGCACAGAGTCGGACACGACTGAAGTGACTTAGCAGCAGCAGCAGCAGTAATTAATACAGAAGCTTCAAAGATATTTATAAAAGTTGTTTTAACATCTTGTCAGACATCTGGAAGATCCCCTATCTCTGTTTGTATTTTGTTTGCTGGATTCTTTTTTTAATACAATCAAAATTTAAAAATAGAATATGAATTTTAAAGCATATGCATTTAAGCTATAGCATAATCAAGAAAATAGTTTAAAAGAAGTTTCTCATGGAAATGCATTCACAGTGTGGGAGCAATAGTGAAACTTCAGGTTTTTGCTAATTCCTGCTTTCCTTATATTAGAAGATAACATCCTCATAAACATGAGGTCATGAAGGGCACTGTCTTTGGATTCAGATCTTTGGGTTTGAGTATTGGTTCTTTGATATCTGGAAATTTTATACTTTTATGATTATCTATAAATAACAAGGATTGAGTCAGAGGAGTCAGGCAGATATAGATGGGTTATGTTAGTTTGCTGCTGCTGCTAAGTCGCTTCAGTCGTGTCCGACTCTGTGTGATCCCATAGACATCAGCCCATCAGACTCCCCCGCCCCTGAGATTCTCCAGGCAAGAACACTGGAGTGGGTTGCCATTTCCTTCTCCAATGCATGAAAGTGAAAACTGAAAGTGAAGTCGCTCTCTTAGCGACCCCATGGACCGCAGCCTACCAGGCTCCTCCATCCATGGGATTTTCCAGGCAAGAGTACTGGAGTGGGGTGCCAATTACTGCTAAAAGCTGGCCTGGAGAATATGGATTAAATGTGTGGCAATAATGAGCTTCATGACACTCTTGACTACAGCAGTTTAGATTCTGTCACAGCCCATTCAAGGGAAAGTATGAATCTTCTGAGAGGAGTTATTTAGGATTATTTCCTCTCACTGAGGGAGGAAGCTGAGAAAGAGGGCAGAAAGAGTGTAAATTCCCAAACTTTAGGGATGATAGATTATCATTACCCAATTTATAAATTCAAACTAAGGTCTATCTTTCCCAACCTAGTAACTCATTTCCCCACTGTAGACAGGCAAAAAAAAAAAAAAAGTAGAGCAAAAGGCCAGAGGATATATAGAGAAAATTTCTCCTCAAAAAAAAAAAAAAAAAAAAAAAGAGGAAAAGGAAAGAAAGTTTTGGCATTGTGGACCTGTTTCTTTCTATGGAAAATGGAGATGGTAATAGTACTTGGGATTGCTATGAGTATTAAATGAGAGAATTTATGCAAAACATTTAGTATGTTATAAACAGTAAACTCTTACTAGTTGTATTATTAGTAATAATAGTAAAGTAATGCTATTATTGTTTTCTGTTTCCTGAACTTCCATAAGTAGCAATTAATTATTCAGTAAACTTACTGGAAAGCTTATAGTATTTATTTAGTCATAAATATTTTATTTTGTATGAAATAGAGGTTTATTTTTTATTGTATTTCTGTTCTTTTTTTAATAAAGCCAGTTGGAAAGAGAAACAGGTTAGATTCCTAAGGGAGGATAACAACTAAAGAACATTTTATGGAAACTCTAAGCAATTTGAGTGCTTTACTTTCTTTATATAGTTGTCTGGGTCTAGGTCAGCACTTAAATAATTGCTTACAAATCTACAAGGAAAACTACATATTTTAATAAATCAAGAATGTGTTGATTTTTTGAAATTAAAAGAGATAAAATAGATATATATTCTTATAATTAACATTTAAAATTGTAAAACTATTAGGTAACATTGAAATTTAATAGGACTAGAATAATTTATCTGTTGAGTTTTACTGATCCATGGGATAATTCTTTAGCATCATACGTAGCATGTGAGCGTATACTATGGGACTGTTGGGAATACAGACAAGCTCCACACTGATTCTACCTTCAAAAACATATAGACTGATATATGGAATATAATTAAATATTTTAATTCTGTGTAGAAATTACTGTCTTATAATACAGAGTAAAAATTAGGGCTTTCAGGGTTGAGTAAAAGTGTTTCAACTCTAGAGTTCAGAAAAAGTATTATTTTCAGCTATAGGGGTTTGGTTATGGGCAAAGCGTCAAGGGAAGCTTGAAGGAAGGAGCTAGTATACAAACTATGTAACTTTTGGACAAAAGTCGTGGTGGCAGGGTGTTCCATGCTGACAAAATAGGTCATGTAATTATGAGAACCAGAATATCTCCATTTAGATAAGCTGAGGATATACAAATAAATCAGAAGCAGTATACACACTTATAAACAAATGATTTCCTAAGTAAGCTATAGTTTTATTTGATAACATTATCAGAAAAATAACTGAAACTGATGTTAGTAGATAGACCTTTAAAACCTAAAATGTTTAGGGTTGACTTGAATTTAAAAATTTTTTGAATTGGTTTAAAAACAAAGAAAAGATACAAATTACTTGGATGTAGTTTCTGAAAAAAAGTGTTAGAAGCTAATAGTGAACCTGCCTAAATGTTGCTACCTCTTCGAAGGCATATTGAAATAAAAGTCAGTTACAAAGATACATACTCAAGGGGAGGGAGCCTTGCAGTAAAAATAAGATAGAAATGAGAGATATTGATCACTCTTTCAGACAAGCATATAGAATATTAAAAGTAACTTGAAATATAGTAGAATCTATTGTCAAGGTTAAAATACAGGTTGGGGTACTGAATTCAATTTAAAGTATAAATCTTAAAAACATATGAAAAACTCAAGAAAATTTATAAATGGACAAAACAGATCTCCAATGTTTGTTCTTCTTTTTTTCATTTTTAACTCAAAAGTTTTATTGTCAGCCAAGTTATATTAAATAAAGACAGCAGAAATAATTTTTCTGATAAAAGTAAGCTTATAAAAAGTTAGGAACCACTAACCATTTTTGAAAATTTTATTTAAATACTCTGATGGAACAAAAACTATGTCAAAAATTAAGAATTTAGATATTCACATATGTAAGTCAAATCGTTATGCTATACACCTTAAATGTAAACAGTGCTGTATATCAATTACATCTCAATAAAACTGGAAGAAAAAATTAAGAATTTGGAATTGTGGAATGGCAATTTGAAATAACTGGCTTATTTATACCACTAAAGAAAATACATAAAGTATGGAGAAAAATTACTTGCATGTTCACTCTAGGATTATTTAAAATAAATTTAAAAATAAATGTTTGTTCTTTTATAGCAGAGAGAAAAAAAAGACAGCATTATAGGCAGGAAAGAGTACACACACATGCATACATATATACACATATATATTCACTGAGATGCACGTAAGGAGTATTCTGCATGAAAGTTATCTATGCATGGAAATTTTAAAAAGTAAACTGGGATAGTCCCATTTCTTTGTTTGTTTTATCTAAAAGAAAGATATCTACATTTAAAATTCCACTCAGTTTCAGTATGTTAATTGTATTTCAACATCCTATAATTTGTATACTGTTTAGATTTAAATGCAATATTGAACCATGTATAAAAGCTAACAACAAAGAAATGTCTATGTTTCTCCACTGGGCAGAGCATAGACTGAAACTGAATAGTGAACAATGAACTTTGTTACACTAAATAGAAGATATGCAAGCAGAATAGTTTGATGTAATTTAATGGCTCTTCAAACACTTTCAGTAATGGAAACATAGATAATGACATACATTTTTTCTTTGATCACCTAGTCACTTTTTCAATGGTCTTCACACCTTTTATTCATGTCTCTTCTAAAAGGATTGTGAAAAATATTTTAGTCATTCCAATTTATAATGGGGTACCTATTTTTTTTTAATCCAAGTTTAAGTAGTTAGAAAAGATATAATTTCTGATATATTACATTCATTGACATTTTAAATTAAAGCAATTACGTCTGTCTTTTAAAATATATCATCCAAATACCATAATGATCTGATACAACCACACCATTGTGAAAAACAATGCATAAACAAAACTCTTATTTCACAGAAAATTTCTGTTATTCATTTTCTTCTTAAAATCATATTAACATTGTACTTCCTCCATATAACTCTATCATCGTATGAAGAGTTTTATATTTGAAAATATTTTATTGATCACAGTAATATGCTTCTGCAACAAAATATTTATCTAAATTTACATTATTTCCATAAATGCTTTGTCACCATATAGTTCTAAATGTTAAATTTCCTTCTGTTTTATACCAATTATAAATATTAGTACTAAATAATCAAAGAAACATGCATATTTCACAAATTTTGAGGAAAAGATCAACTAAAGTGTAAAAAAATATTGTAAGTCATTCCTAAATGAGATGAATGGGTTATACTTTTTCCTTCTTCAGTTAGGTTATGTATCTGTATATGACTATTACTTACTGCTTTGTTGTTCTTTAGTTGCTAATTTATGCCTGATACTTTTGTGACCCCATGGACTGTAGCCCAGCAGGCTCCTCTGCCCATGGGATTTCTCAGGCAAGAATACTGGAGTGGGTTGCCATTTCCTCCTCTAGGGGATCTTCCCAACCCAGGGATCAAACCTGAGTCTCCTGAGTCTCTTGCATTGGCAGACAGATTCTTTATCACTGAGCCACCAGAGAAGCCCCTGACCTACTGCTAGCATGAGTCAAAATAATGTTAATTCTAGCTCTCATTTTATAGAAGTCAGTGCTGATTAAACTTCACAAGCATAAATAGATGATGATTGAGTTATATTATAGAGTATCTCTAAAATTTGCACTCTTTCTCTGTTATTTGGTAATTAGATTATGCCATCTTCAGTTTTATTGAAAGCAAAGAATTGGAAATCACTTGAATTGTGATTATCAGAGCAATTTGACACCTAGTCATTAATGGTATTAATTTTTTTAACATTGATAACAATGTTCAATGCCCCTCCAAAGCAAATTGCAAATTGCTCCATTTTTAAACCTATAGGTATTTATTCTACTGGTCAACCCTAATATGATGAGTAAATAGGAAGCTTTGCTTTTTTATAGTAAGAGAAAGGTGAAAGTGAAAAGAAAATGGGGAACCAAGATGATGCCTTGACCCTAAGACTCAGTCTTTTGTACAAATCAATTTTAGGATGGAATACACACAGTAGTTGAGGAGGTGGAAACTGCTTTTCTTAAAACTATCTATACCCCTACATCCTCTTGAAAGCCCTTAGGTATCTCCTGGATAACACTTTTCTAATAATCTTTTACCATTCCCATCTTACATTTAGCTGTGTTTCCCCCCGAGTTTCCCCCCTATAACAATGGACATGAAAAGAATGGGAGCAATAAATAAAATAAATAAAAATAGATGGGATTGTCCTAACAGACAGGTGGGAGTGGCAACCAAGGGAATCTGACTGAACTTCAGAGAGCTTAAGTACCCAGGGGCAAACATATACTGGTGGCCAACCAGGATATTACTCAGTTTGTACCATCAAAAGAAAAAAAAAAAAATCCAAATCCATTGCCTAGCTCCTAGACATGAGCTAGTTCTCAGATTTTGAATACACTGACTGAAAAGGAATCATGACCTGCGTGCAGGAGAAACACACACACACCTTCAATACCTTGGGAAGGCATATACAGTAATGGTTGTGTTAGTTTTCCCCAAAATAACTTACAGCCATGCACTCAGTTATACTAAGGAAAGAGGAATACCCAAACATCCTAAGGACTGTTAAACAGTGTAAGTTGACAATATCAGGACTCCCTAAGGATCAATATGCACCCCTCTCCCATTAGAGTGGAGCTCTAGAGTGGAGCCACTCTCATTAGGGGTCGCAAACAGTAGGACAAGACTGAGCAACTGATCTGATCTGATCTGATCTGATATAGGGAACAGGTAATAAATAGCACTCTGCTTGAGGTCTGGCTTATTGTGGGTGCATTGGGTCTGTGAACCCACTTGCTGGTCATTTCTGTTGTATCTGAATGGATAAATGGGATTGAGATACTTGGGAGTTTGCATAACCTCCGTACTGGGTGCTTGAACAGTGGAGGGAAAGGCTCACCAAGTGAAGAAACCTAAGGGGAAGCCTCTGAAACTTTTTCATATCACCCAACTTAGTAAATTAAAAATAATCGTCAATCCTGAGTGGGTTGTAGCAAAAATTAGTATCCCCTTTCAAGATACAGAGTTTAGACTGGTTGTCCCTATCCATATCTCCATTTAATTGACTAGCCTGGCCTTTGCCGAACTGGAATGGATAATGACCATGGACTACTGCAAATCAAGTGGTAGTGTCAATTATAGCCCCTGGGCAAGAGCAGATCATCACAACCTCAGGTACATGGTTTGCATTCTATCAAATGCATTCTTTTCTAGTAGTTTGCATTTACATTCAATGAACAAAAATTGTCAGAATTTTGCTCCAGGGTTCTGTTAACTCATTTGTCATGATATGGCACAAAGGGAACTGAACGATCTGGACATCCTGCAGACTACCACGTTGATCTGTTATAACATTTTACTAAGAAGACTAGAGGAGCTGAAAGTGGCTGGCATGTAGAAAGCCTTGGTGATATGCATGCACTTAATGAAATTTCAGGTGTTAATTTTACATCCTTCAAGCTTTTAGGGGCATACTTGAATGCCCCTCCAAAGCAAATGTGAAACCATTCAATTTTACATCTCCAATCACAGAATGAAATGTCTGTCATACTGAAGAACATCTTCAGGCCTGAGGCAGCAATATTCAGTCCCTACAGATATGGCTACAGCTCTTAAACAGTAAGTCCCCTACATATGAACCTCTGAGTTGCAAACTTTCAAGATACAAATGTGCATTTGCATTTCCAGTCACATTAAGTTAGCTTGCAGTGTCTGGTGTTCATTGTCCCATGAATGCATCTTGTAAAAGTGGTTGTGCTTTTGTGTATTTCACTGGTGGTTCAGCGGTAAAGAATCCACTTGCCAAAGCAAGAGATGTGGGTTTGATCCTAGCGCAGGGAAGATCCCCTGGAGAATGAAGCATGAACCCACTTTAATATTTTTGCCTGCAAAATCCCATGGACAGAGGAGCCTGGCATGCTGCAGTCCATGGGGTCGCAAGAGTCAGACATGACTTAGTGACAAAACAACAATAACAACTGTATAGAATACAGTAGCACATCTTTATTTCAAGCCCAAGACATCTGGAAGCAAGCATAAAAGCAGTGGTAATGTAGTTGGTATATTGTACTTTTCAAGGTACTATACTATTAGATCAAAAGTGTTTTCTTTATTTTTGTGTTTTTTTATGTATTATTTGTGTGAAAAGTATTATAAAGTTATTACAGTACAGTACTATATAGCTGATTGTGTTGGTTGGGTACCTAGGTTAACTTTGTTGGACTTACTATCAAATTGGATTTACAAATGTGCTCTTGGAGCTGAACATGTTTGTATATAGGAGACTTACTGTACTGAGTGTCATGAGTTTTGAGAACAGCCTAGCATATAAGAAAACACTACAGTGTGTCCAGGTTGTGAAGTAAACAACCCTGCCTCTTGTACAACATGGTACACCCTGTGGCATCTGAGGTCCTGCTGGGGGGATACGATCCTGTGTGGGGATTATGACAAATTCCAGTGGAAGACTCACCATGTAGGCTTCTCCCACTGCCCAATCCTGCTTCTGCCCTCTCCATTCCACAAGCGTTGATCATTCATAAATATCATTCACTCCAAACAGTATCTCTTTCAAGGTCTGCTTCCAGAGAATCCAACCTACAGCAGAAAGCATGAAATATAGTTTCCTCTGTGCCCAGGGGGAAGAAAATGGTTTTATTGAACACATAGCATAAGTTGTACTACACACCAAAGCATTGCTTACATTAGCCCTGATTATTTAGGATCATTTCTTTCCAGTATAATCTGGGAAGTTTGTCTCACATACCTACTGGAGTCATTATGCTGTTCACGTCTGATTTGCTATCTTCTGTTTCCCTTCATTGCTCTTAGCTCTAGCAATAATGGTAATAGCTATCACTTAATAGGTGCTTTCTAGACAGGCACTTTCTAAATTCTTGGTATGAATTGATGTACACAGCAGTCACACTAAACCACAGACCAGGATACAGAGCACATTGAGGTTGTATAATTTGTTTGCAGTCACACAATTAAGAAGCAAAAGGCTGGGATTGGATTCCAAGTAGCCCACTAAAAAGGGTCAGTGCTCCTAACACTCAATTTTCAATAATTGGAACCATCAACTGTCCCATTTTGATCTGTGATAGATAGTACTCTTGATCTTTCCTACAAAATGTCACTGACCAAACACAATTAGAGTTATGAGTTATAGTGAATGTTTGGGGTATCACAAAGTGATGATTTACATGGTAATAGAAATTTAATATACAATGCTAGTCTTCAGTTTTCATAGACAATTAGCAAACTTTACCTGCCACAGAATTTCCTTATTTGCTGTGATCAATCCAATATACCTAACTTACTACTGTGATCTAAAAATCTCTGATTATAAAATAACCATCCTGATACCATTATTCTTGATTTATGGACACATTTCTCCTCAATCATTCAAGAAACAATTCTGATATTTCTGCTATTTTCTAAAATAGACCACATTAACCCTGTCTTTGCTTCACTCCCCTTTCCCCCCCTACAATATGCCACTGTAGGTTGAGAAGAGGAAGGGTTGTTCCCTTTTAATACAAAAGATCCAATAAAATATTTAGCCCAGATTAAAAGAAAAACAAAGCAAACTCTCTTCAGAGAATATCCTTCCCATGTTCCAAATGGTTTGAGACAACTGAATTCAGTGTCTTTTGAAAAGTATTCTTTTTTTTTAATGTTCATGTTTAGTCTATTTATTTTTTAAATATAAATTTATTTATTTTAATTGGAGGTTAATTACTTTACAATATTATATTCTTATAGTCTCTGTTGTAAATAAGCATGAGTGAGTGAGTGAGTGAAAGTCACTCAGTCATGTCTGACTCTTTGTGACCCCATGGACTATAATGGACTCTCCAGTCCATGGGAATCTCCAGGCCAGAATACTGGAGTGGGTAGCCTTTCCCTTCTCCAGGGGATCTTCCCAACTCAGGGATCAAACCCAGGTCTCCCACATTGCAGGCAGATTCTTTACCAGCTGAGCTACAAGGGAAGCCCATAAATAAGCATATAAGTATTCAAATAAATATGTGTTTTGTTTACATTGTTATTAATTCCTTTTGCCCTAACACAATATTATAATATTTTATCTTTGTAATGTGTTTTATTTCTTTAAAAGAAATACCTTCTGCATTTATTGTTCTTTTCTTAAGTAACAGAAGCTCTTTGTACCCATTTATTCTACCATATGAATCTCGAATAATTTATTAACTGGTTAAATAAAAAATTCCATTGAGACATTCATGTGAATAGCTTTATCTTATTTATAATTCAACTCAAAGACAGCAGACATTATGAAGAGACAATCTAGTGCATCATTTTACAATTTTTATTGTAAAATAGAGAAGGAAATGGCACCCCACTCCAGTACTATTGCCTGGAAAATCCCATGGACGGAGGAGCCTGGTAAGCTACAGTCCATGGGGTCACTAAGAGTCGGACACGACTGAGCAACTTCACTTTCACTTTTCATTTTCATGCATTGGAGAAGGAAATGGCAACCCACTCCAGTATTCTTGCCTGGAGAATCCCAGGGATGAGGGAGCCTGGTGGGCTGCCGTCTATGGGGTCACACAGAGTCGGACACAACTGAAGGGACTTAGCAGCAGCAGCAGCAGTCCATACATCACAGAAGTGCATAAAGAATATTTGACTAAAGTAACTACTAATAGTGTAGTTTGTGGATTCAAATAGTCAGAATTCAAACTGCACTTGACCACTCACTGGTTATATGATCTTATGCAGGTTACTTAAAATTAAAGAAGCTTTCTTTCCTTCTCCATAAAACAGACTAATAATAGTAACCATCTCAGATCCTTGATCAAAGAATTAAATAAGGCAATACATGCAGTTCAGCATAAGGCTTGGCATAAAATAAGTGTTCAGTAAACTTTATTATTATTATTAATTTCATCATCCTTAGGATAAACACAAAAATTGTTAAATTTTCTTATAAGCCCTTTATTTATATTAAATAAAATGAACAGAAGTTATTGAATAGGGGACAAAGATTTAGAGTTACATTATAGAGATGAGAAAATTGAAACTAAGTAGTGGCTTAAAAATGTGTTTACTTCTAAAATTATAGAATATAGGTTCAAAAGGACAGAAAATCTTTGAGAAAAGCTTTGGGGCAGCTTTTGACTTAGTTTGCTGACTACAGCATTAGACCACACCAAAAGTTTTAGAAGAGATACTTACATCTTAGAGGTCAAATTCCCTGGACTTAGATTCATTTCACTTTGAAGGCTTCTTGGTTCTTTGCCTTTGCTATTATCTTGAATGACATTCCTGTCTAAAATTGGTGTTTATGATATTTAATTTTATTTGCTTCTAGGTCAATTCTTCGATGAAGTACATCCCTATGGCTTCTTGGGGACTAATCTCAAGTCAACTGAATTTATTAACACTTTCATGCTCTGAAGTAAATGATCCATTAGTTTAATGTATATAGTTAGCTATTTGATAAATATTGAGTATCATTAACCTGAAAAGAAACATCTTGGAGAAACACATATTTCTGCCAAAATTAATATGGTATTTCCATAAAATGCTTCATTTTCTAGGATGTGGTTCAGAAATGCATGCTCTTCCATTTCCATGATCAAATTAGACCATAAGTTACATGCTGGGTTGCTTTTTGTTGCTGTGGGATGTTGGTAGGCTATTATCTCACTGCTAATGGTAGCCTTAGTGGCTTCCCATGGTTTTCTTCCCAAAGTTTCCAGGCCATTGTTTTAAAAATATGTTTAGGTCTTTTATAGCAAATGGTTGTTAACATGTTGTTTGTAGAATAGAGGAGTGGAATACTCCAGTCTGTGCTAGTGGAGAGCCATTTTCAGTTGCTGCTTTGCTATTAACACAAAAGAATCTTAACAGTCTCTCAGAAAATTCAGTCCATTTTACTCAACTTACAATCTCTGTGGGGTTTATAGAATCTATCGAGGATAAATTTCTGTGTCTGAAAGAAAGAAAAGAGGTTATCTGTGGGATTAAAAATGGTACTGAAATGTATGTTTCCCTGTTTATGTATACACAGACTGTTAAAAATGATGTATTCAGTTTGCTATATTCCATTTAAATATTAGTTGCTTTATGATTCATTGTCATTACAGAGATAAGTCTATAGCTTAGAAAGTCAAAAAAATGCAAAATGAATATCCTGCTAATTTAAAATATATAACAGAAGTATTAGACCCTGTAGAAATCTATGTAGAGTGCTTTCTTGACTTAGTTAACAATTCAATATGAGTAAATTCTTCTGACCAAATGTATTCATCTTTTACATATCACCACGGAATCATTTGAATTATTTTGTTCTGTATCCATAAGAAGGATTCCAACAAGGATTCCGGTAACTAGCTATAGATAAATCATGCTTTATATAGAGCAAAACATTGAGAAGAGGACATATAAGTGATTACATCATTGATAACAAAATAGCATTGTCACGGATTAAGAAATTTTCCTCTACCCTCATAGGTTCTTGTGGAGGATCTAAGAACTAAATTGACATGAGACAGATTGACAGGAAAAAAATCAAACAAAAGTTTAATAAGATGAATACATGGGAGAGACCCAGTAAAACTGAGTGACTCAGCAAAATGCTTGAAATGCTCACCTTAAATACAATTTTCAGCAGAAGACTGATTTGGGGGGCTATGATTTAGAACTTCAAAGGGAAAAAAGTTGATTCTTCAAGATGGAAAGGCAAGTGTTTGGTAAGTGTTTCCAGGGCCATGCAAAAACAATGGGACACAAAGATGGATTTAAAGACTTTGTTAGGTTCCTCCCTGTCTACACAACTAGTTCACACTATAGCTATCTATGCAGATAGATAGTTCCTTTCCTGGAACAAGCTCTCTATCTATATTCTTTAGGGAAAAGTCGAAGATTCTTCCTGAATTTTGGGGGCCTTGATTTTTTTGGCTTACAATAAGCTGCAGGCCAAAGAAAAAATTTGGGGTGGCAAATTTGTTCCCCTAAAACATAATATATTTATTCATATAAGTCTTTATGGCATACCTGTTAAGTGCCAAGTATTGGGAATGCCTAAGAACAAAGAAAAAAAATATTCAGATGATTTTGGTGTTAGGAGAACCCGAGAGTGTTTTAGAAACAGGGGGATAGGTAAATGATGTCAACACTGCTAAAACATCAAGATTCTAAGTAAGAGAAAGTCTGAAATATGTCTATCATATGCATCCATAAGAAGTCATAATGAGCATATGAAAGCTGTGGGTTGAGTGTAAATGGGTGAGAATAAAATGTACACAGGGAATACTCACATCAACTTCAGAAATGTGGACACAAAGGAGAAAGAGAAATGAAATACTGGCTAGAAAATCCAGGAGAAAGTTTATCTCAAGGCCCTGAAAGGTGGAGGAGTTTTGATCTGGTAGAAGGCCACCTCATCCCATTCCAGCAAGAGGGAATGTTAAGAGATGCTTCAGTGCGTGTTTGTATGTGTGTATGTGCGTGTGTGTGTTAGTAGCTCAGTTGTGTCTGACTCTTTGCGACCCCATGGACTGTAGTTCACCAGGCTCTTCTGTCCATAGAATTCTTCAGGCAAGAATATTGGAGTGGGTTGCCATTCCCTTCTCCAGGGCAGCTTCCCAACCCAGAGATGGAACATGGGTCTCTCACATTGAAGGCAGATTCTTTACCGGCTGACCACCAGGGAAGCCCATAAATCCTACGATTTCAGAAGTAATACTCTTGGCCTCCTTTGTGCATTAGCATGCCTTGGTTCCTAAAGGTTATCAAGGTCAATCACTTCAGTTAGTACAGTATATCATTTCCTGTGTCTGCTAGCTTATTGGCATGAAAGTCCTAAATGGTTAGGTGTGAGTCATAGATTCCAGGACAAAATAACTCTTGCTGAATACCCAGCATGAAATAGTCCTTGCTTTCTCTTCAGAAATCAGAGTCTCTGTCCCAGCATAGCTTGATTTTTTGAATATGAGAAGTATGAATTCTTCAGGTATCTTTTGGAAGTGATACTGATAAACACTCTCATTTTCACCCCTTGGTTCCTAAACATATTCACTGTAACTATTGAGGCCACATCACCATGTACAGTCATTAGTTCAATGCACACCCTACAGTCTGGAGGATAGCACTCCAAAATGCAAATTGTTATCACTGGACTGGTTACTTTAACTGAACCATGAGTGAGTCACTATTCTCTGCAATATTTGATCAGATCAGAACAGCTGTTTCTGGATAATAAGTATATGATAAGACCTGTAAATCTCATAAGCTGATCAGAGTCCTTGTTGCACCTCCTCTGCCTCCTTCTAAGACATTGTTAAGTAGTATACTATGCCAATAGATAAGGAATAGAATAAAATTTCACAATGTGATGCTGGCACAAACAACCAGACAGGAAAGGCAAGTTCATTTCTGGATTACGTTTGCATTTAGATAAAGATTAACCCCTGACCACTCCAAGGAGAATGAGATCAGACATAGTCTACCTAACACCAAGTATCCAACTGATCTCCTACAGGAGATCAGCAGCAGTAGAAGCTATAACAGATATGCTGAGATTAAAGCCATGCTTTGGTGCTGATGCAAAACTTCCATCTTTATTTCATGGCCAAGTATCCATTGTGCAAACCAAGGATCATGGAGAGTAGGATGAATCACACTATTCACCTGTTTTGTGAGTAACTTTTCTGTGGTGAATGCTCTCTGAAATTTATGTGAGACACAAAAATCATTATGCCATGTACCGAATCCCACAGATACATTCACGTTCTGTAAAACAGGCTAAAGTACTTTATTCTCCAGCAGATGATTAAATATCTCACTCAATCCCTCTTCAAGACAATAGTTGTGGGTTAAAGGAAAAGCATTAATGGAGTAGTTTGGGGCCATGAGAGTCTGGATTACATGTTCATGGGTCTTCTTATCTTTCTCAGTCAAAGTCCAGAATGTAAAATTTCTACTTTACAAGGGATCATGATTGCAGAGCCTGACCTTATGCCTTAGTACTGGGATCAGTAAATTTTTTCTGAATAGGGTGAGAGAGTAAATATCTTAGACTTTGTGGGCTAAGTTGAAACTACTCATTGATGTTGTAGAGTGAAAGCAGCCATAGACAATATGTAAATGCACGTGTATGGCTGAGATCTAATACAACTTTACTTGCATAAACAAAAGAAGGTTGGATTTGGCCCATGGGGCCATAGTTTGACATCTGCTTTGTGAAGCAGTTAGCATCCACCTTTGAAAGGATAGGTGAGATTGCTTAGATATTCGGTATTCCAAGATCAGGTGCTCTATCTGTCCTATGGGCAATTTTCCACATGGAGATTAGTTCTCTGCTAAGGTAGAAATTAGTTTTTTGCCTAATTCTAGAAATGTACTACATCTCTCTGATCTAGGCCAATAAGAGGCTCCATTTCAAGTGCTCAAGTGAAAGTTGCTCAGTCTTGTCCGACTCTTTGCAACCCCATGAACTATATAGTTCATGGAATTCTCTAGACCAGAATACTGGAGTGGGTAGCCTTTCCCTTCTCCAGGGGATCTTCCCAACTCAGGGACTGAACCCAGGTCTTCCGCATTGCACGTGGATTCTTTACCAGCTGAGCCACCAGGGAAGCCCAAGAAAACTGGAGTAGGTAGCCTATCCCTTCTCCAGGGAATCTTCTCAACCCAGGAATCAATCTGGGGTCTCCTGCATTGCAGGCAGATTCTTTACCAGCTGAGCTACAGGGGAAGCTGAAGAGGCTCCATACAGCAAATATATACCCCACGTACGTCTAGCACTATTGAGTCTACTGTGTTATATGGCCCAAATAGCAGGATAACTTGGTCATCAAAAGAATAATTAGAGCAGTATTTCCAAATATGATACATGCTGCCTCAAAATCCAATTGGTCCACTAAACAGCCAGTCTCTTTGTTAGTGATGAAATGTGGGAAATTCAGCTTATTCTTTTCTTTCAAGGAGATGTTCTGATATGCCATAGCCTATCGAATTTCCAAACTCCACCAATGTGACCAGATTCTGAATTTTTGTGGGATGTACTTCCCACTCTATGGAATATTTTTCACTTAATATGAAATATAGTGTGATTGTATTTCATACTCACCAGATTTGATTAACATGATATCAACATAGTGGACTCATTTGATATTTTGTAAAATATCTCTCTTAAAACTCATCATGAAGTCATAGCTCTATTTAAAGATTCAACAAGTTTCAATTGGCTATATCTGGTTTAATTTATGTATATTTAGATGATAAGCTTTTCATTATTTATCCAATAAGTATACTTTTCAGCTGCCTCCTTTGAACTCTTTAGCATGCAAACATAATTTTAAAAGTTTGTTGATACTTTTTGACTTATAAAATGCATGTAATATACTTTAAGACAAAAGTAGAAGAAAATATTCCTTATTTCTAGTTCATGGTAATTCCCCCCAAATTTCAACTGCATAGACTATAACCTTTCCAGGTAGTACTTTAACAAGTGATTTTAACCTTCTGAGGTCAAGTTTGATTTAAAGAGCTGATGCACTGCACTCTTCTTGTAATAACATAAGGGGTCCAGACTTCCCTAAAGATCCCAATGGCATGTAACAAAACCTCAATTCAGATTGCTTCGCAATCTAATTTTTTTAGAGCCTTATCCAAATTTACGATTTACAGAGTATTTCCTTTGGTACTATAGAATAAAGTCCTTGATTAAGGATTAATTTCCAATGTGACCTGGCCAATGCCTCTAAATTGGCCAATTCTATTTTATTCTAAAATTACTCATGCTTTCTGAAAATAACTAGATGTTCTGGTCCATATTCATTTTCAATTCTACCCATAAATAACATGAGCTAGGGCCCAAGGTGTTATGGGTTGACCTGTGTCCACTCCCTCAAAAGATATGTTGGAGTCCTAATGCCCAGTGCCTCTGGATGTGACCTTATTTGGTAGGTACTTTATTAACAGAGGTAATCAAGTTAAAGTGAGATCATCAGAGTGAGCTTTAATCCCATATGACTCACAATCTGATTAAAAAGGAAAGTTTGGACACAAACATTCACAAAGGCATAACCCATATGAAGATAAACACAGAGATTAGGGTGATGCTTCAACAAGTCAAGGAACAACAAAGCTTGTGAGAAAACTACCAAAAGCTGGAGCAGAAGCATGGCACAGATACTCTCTTATAGTCCACAGATAAAAACAACCCTGCTGATGCTTTGATCTTGGACTTTTAGCCTCCAGGAATTGTGAGAGAATAAATTTCTCAGTTTAAGCCATCTAATTTGTGACACTTGATTATGGCAGCCCTAGAAAACTAATAAGAAATGGATAAGAAGAAATCTCTCCATTTTAGCAAACATAGTGAAGGAAGAATTATTATGTGCTAGTGGTCCTCAACAGGTTCTTTCACGTGAGTACTTGTTGTCTGGCCAGAAAAAGGTGTAGGTCCCTTTTAGTAGTTGTGAGCCACATTAAAACCACCAGCTCAGTATGATATTTTCATTAAGCACTAACTATACTAAATATTTTATTTTATTTTGATATAAAATTTTTTAAACCCATTTATTTTCTTAGTTACTAACATTGGTTCTTTTTGTCTGATACAGCAGTAAAGTGAGCACCATACCTTCAAAAAAAAGTCTGCAGGGATTTAGGTGTCACTCATCACTAGTCTTTTCTTACCAATCAAACATTGAATATTTCCAAGGGTTGGGGATTTTTTTGTATTTTTGTGCCAGCCCATACTTAGATTGTTTTTAATTATGAAGAGGTAGAAAGATCAGGATGCTGAGACAGTTAATGGTCTTCAAAGAATCTTTTTATGAAACCTAATCTATGAAAAGCTATATCTAGGTATTGTCTAAACTGTATAAATATCCCTACACAAAGTGGGGAGTTTTAGTAGTCAAAACAATTTTAATCCTCAGTTTCCCTGAATGACCGGGTATGAATGATGAAATAGTCTGGTCCACAACTTTGTAAAGAAAACACGGGAAACATTTTACCAAAATGTTGGAGTATTTGAAACCTTTTAAAATAGTTTTGTTCTAAGGCAGAAATTGTGATTCCATGATTAAATAGTGACAGCTCCTTTTACCTTATTTGAAATACAAAAACATACATGTCTCCTTGATCTCTATGGAGATATTTCTAGCATAGATAAAAGTTTCTGGATTTCTAAACTAAGAAAATTATGTGCAAATGTTAATTATTTTCATTCAATGTAGATATACAGCTTATATTTCACTCAATGTAGATATACAGCCCAACAAAATTTGAAAGAATAGTTTTCATTTATTAGTCTAATCTGATTTCACCAAAAGCATTATTTTATTTCCTGGCAATTTCAGGAATCTCAGGCCCTATTTAGGGAATGTACACTAGAAAAAAAAATAGAAATATGTTACTTTTTTATTTCTACGGTTGTTTCGGGTCTTAGTTACAGCACATGGGATCTTCCTTGCATCATGTGGGCTCTCCAGATGTGACACACAGGCTCCAGAGCACGCAGGCTCAGTTCCACAGCATGTAGGATCTCAGTTCCTCGACCAGGGATGGAACTTGCATCCCCTGCATTGCAAGGCGGATTTCTGACCACTGGACCATTAGGGAAGTCCCAAGAATAGAAATTTAAAAGGCATTTTTTATGCTTATATATTTTTACTCTTTTTTGTATTGAGGCAACTTTGATTTATGAAATTCCTTGGTGGCTCAGTGGTAAAGAATCTGCCTGCAATACAGGAGACTCAGGTTTGATCCCTGGGTCAGGAAGATCCCCTGGAGAAAGGCATGGCAACCCACTCCAGTATTCTTGCCTGGAGAATCCCATGGATAGAGCTGCCTGGCAGGCTACAGACCACGGAGTCGCAAAGAGTCGGGCATGACTGAGTGACTAACACTAGTACTTGCAACACTGATTTATAGCATTATATAAGTTTCATGTGTATGATGTTATATTTCTACTTCTGTATACCTGAGAGCATGCTCACAACCAAAAATTTTAGTTTCCATACAGTACCATACAGTTGATCCCCTTTATTGTTTTGTCTTCCCCCTCTACTCTTTCCCTTCATAACCACTACTCTGTTGTATCTACATGTTTGATTTTGTTTGGTTTGCTTTGTTCATCTATTTTGTTTTCAATTTTTATATTTCACATAAGAATGAAATCACATAGTATTTGCCTTACTCCATCTGACCTATTTCATTTAGCATAATACTATTGAGGTCCATCCATGTCGTTGCAAAGGGCAAGATTGCATTGCTTTTATGGCTGAGGAGGATTTCTGTGTGTGTGTTTGTGTGTATGGGTGTACCACACTTTCTTTATCCATTCATCTATTGATGGTCACTTAGGCTGTTTTCACAACCTAAATGATTTCATTATTTACAATAATTATTTAATAATTATTAAACTCCATGAGCATAGGAACCTGGCAGTCTACAGTCCATGGGGTTGCAAAGAGTCAGACACAACAGAGCATGCACACACACATACACATACATGCACAACAATTAGTGATGCTGAACATCTTTTCATGGGCCTATTGGTCAAGGCCATTTCTTCACAGAAATACAACAACAAATTCTAAAATTTATATGGAACTACAAAATATCCAGAATAGTCAAAGCAATACCGAGAAAAAAAGAACAAAGCTGGAGGTATCATGCGTCCTGATTTCAAAATACATTTCAAAGCTATGGTGGTTTAAGTGGTTTAGTCGCTAAGTCATGTCTGACTCTTGCAACCGCATGGACTGTAGCCTGCCAGGCTCCTCTGTCCATGGGATTTCAAAGCTATAGTAATCAAAATAGCATGACACTGGCAGAAAAACAGATACATATATCAATGGAACAAAACCGAGAGTCCACAAATAAACCCACACATAAATACACAGTTAATTTTCAACAAAGGAGTAAAGAACATAAAATGGAGGAAGAACCATCTCATCAATAAATTTTGTTGTGAAAACTGGATAGACATTTGCAACAAAAAAAACAAAAGAAAGAAACTAGACTACTATCTCACACCATACACAAAACCAGCTCAAAATGGATTAAAGACTTGAATATAAGACCTGAAACCATAAAACTCTTGAAGAAAACGTAGGCAGTACCCTCTTTAACACTGATCTTAGCAATATCATTCTGGATATGTCATTTCAGGAAAGGGAAAAAAAAATAAAAACAAACAAAAGAGACTACACCAATCTAAAATCTTCTGCACAGCAAAAGAAACTATTAACAAAAGGAAATGACAACCTCTTGAAGAGAAGATGATATCTATAAATCACATATCTGATAATTGGTTAATATCCAAAAAATATAGGTAACTCAACAACAACAACAAAAAAAAACTGGTTAAAAAATGGATAGAAGAGCCAAGTAGATACTTTTTCCTGTTTACATGTTTTATTCAGTTGTTTTTCAAAAAAAAACAGAATCATTTGTATGCTAATAGCTAAGATATATATGGAAAAACTATATAAAAGCTACACATAAAAATATAAATTTATGACAATATTTAGAAAAAAATTTTATAGATTTCAAGGTATTTTCCACTAATTTTTGACAAATTAACACTAAGTTACATCTTTTATATTTTATTTTTTAAATTAGCTTCCCTTTAAAATTCATTGTTTTCAGGAAACTGTTAGACTTATTTGTGGCCTCAGGAAGACATTTTCAGTTTGTGTCAACTTGATGTCAAAAGTTCTGGAAGATTCTTTAAATCTACTTTTGTTGATTTGAATAAGGAATGTGAATAAGTCAGTTTACTGAGCACTTACTCTGTGCTTGCCACATGTATTATCCAGTTCAGTTCAGCTCACTTCAGTTGCTCAGTCATGTCCAACTCTTTGCGACCCCATGAACTGCAGCACGCCAGGCCTCCCTGCCCATCACCAACACCCAGAGTCCACCCAAACCCATGTCCATTGAGTCAGTGATGCCATCCAACCATCTCATCCTCTGTCATCCCCTTCTCCTCCTGCCCTCAATCTTTCCCAGCATTAGGGTCTTTTCCAATGAGTCAGCTCTTCGCATCAGGTGGCCAAAGTATTGGAGATTCAGCTTCAGTATCAGTCCTTCCAATGAACACCCAGGACCGATCTCCTTTAGGATGGACTGGTTGGATCTCCTTGCAATCCAAGGGACTCTCAAGAGTCTTCTCTAACACCAAAGTTCAAAAGCATCAATTCTTCAGTGCTCAGCTTTCTTCACAGTTCAACTCTCATATCCATACATGACTACTGGAAAAACCATAGCCTTGACTAGATGGACCTTTGTTGGCAAAGTAGTGTCTCTGCTTTTTAATATGCTGTCTAGGTTGGTCATAACTTTCCTTCCAAGGAGAAAGCGTCTTTTAATTTCATGGGTGCAATCACCATCTGCAGTGATTTTGTAGCCCAGAAAAATCCAGTCAGCCACTGTTTCCAAAGTTTCCCCATCTATTTGCCATGAAGTGATGGAACCAGATGCCATGATCTTACTTTTCTGAATGTTGAGCTTTAAGCCAACTTTTTTACTCTCCTTTTTCAATTTCATCAAGAGGCTCTTTAGTTCTTCTTCATTTTCTGCCATAAGGGTGGTGTCATCTGCATATCTGAGGTTACTGATATATCTTCCGGCAATCTTGATTCCAGCTTGTGCTTCCTCCAGCCCAGCATTTCTCATGATGTACTCTGCATATAAGTTAAATAAGTAGGGTGATAATATATAGCCTTGATGTACTCCTTTTCCTATTTGGAGCCTGTCTGTTGTTCCATGTCCAGTTCTAACTGTTGCTTCCTGACCTGCATACACATTTCTCAAGAGGCAGGTCAGGTGGTCTGGTATTCCCATCTCTTTCAGAATTTTCCACAGTTTTTTGTGATCCACACAGTCAAAGGCTTTGGCATAGTCGATAAAGCAGAAATAGATGCTTTTCTGGAACTCTTGCTCTTTCGATGATCCAGCGGATGTTGGCAATTTGTTCTCTGGTTCCTCTGCCTTTTCAAAACCAGCTTGGACATCTGGAAGTTCATGGTTCATGTACTGCTGAAGCCTGGCTTGGAGAATTTTGAGCATTACTTTAATAGCATGTGAGATGAGTGAAATTGTGTGGTAATTTGAGCATTCTTTGGCATTGCCTTTCTTTGGGATTGGAATGAAAACTGACCTTTTCCAGTCCTGTGGCCACTGCTGAGTTTTCCAAATTTGCTGGCATATTGAGTGCAGCACTTTCATAGCATCATCTTTGAGGATTTGAAATAACTCAACTGGAATTCCATCACCTCCACTAGCTTTGTTTGTAGTGATGCTTTCTAAGGCCCACTTGACTTCACATTCCAGGATGTCTGGCTCTAGGTGAGTGATCATACCGTTGTGATTATCTGGGCCGTGAAGATGTTTTTTGTACAGTTCTTCTGTGTATTCTTGCCACCTCTTCTTAATATCTTCTGCTTCTGTTAGGTCCGTACCATTTCTGTCTTTTATTGAGCCCAACTTTGCATGAAATGTTTCCTTGGTATCTCTAATTTTCTTGAAGAGATTCTTGTCTTTCCCATTCTATTGTTTTCCTCTATTTCTTTGCATTGATCGCTGAGGAAGGCTTCTTATCTCTCCGTGCTATTCTTTGGAACTCTGCATTCAAATGGATATATCTTTCCTTTTCTGCTTTGCTTTTCACTTCTCTTCTTTCCACAGCTATTTCTAAGGCCTCCTCAGACAGACATTTTGTTTTTATGCATTTATTTTCTTGGGATGGTCTTGATTACTGTCTGCTGTACAATGTCACGAACCTCCGTCCATAGTTCATCAGGCATTCTGTCTATCTGATCTAGTCACTTAAATCTATTTCTCACTTCCACTGTATAGTCATAAGGGATATGTTTAGGTCATATCCAAATGGTCTAGTGGTTTTCTCCACTTTCTTCAATTTAAGTCTGGATTTTGCAATAAGGGGTTCATAATCTGAGCCACAATCAGCTCCTGGTCTTGTTTTTGCTGACTGTATAGAGCTTCTCCATCTTTGGCTGCAAAGAATATAATCAGTCTGATTTCAGTGTTGACCATCTGATGATGTCCATGTGTAGGGACTTCTCTTGTGCTGTTGGAAGAGGGTGTTTGCTATGACCAATGCATTCTCTTGTGGATCCAACTGATTCCTTAAAAGGGAATTGCATGTAGATTATACTTTGTCTTCCCCTTTAATAGGTGAGAAAAATAAGGCACAGAGCAATTAAGTTATTTGTCCAAATTTGTTTAGTAATTCTCTGATAAAGGAAACATGCAAAGCCAGGTCTGTATGATTCCAATAACCATGTACCTTGAGTTTCAAATATTACTCCAGTATTACCTGAATAAATAACCTTAGGGAAATTAATTTATCTCTTTAGTACTCAATTTATTAATCTGTGAATGGAGTCAGTTCAGTTCAGTTCAGTCATTCAGTCATGTCCGACTCTTTGCGACCCCATGAATCGCAGCACACCAGGCCTCCCTGTCCATCACCATCTCCCGGAGTTCACTGAGACTCACATCCATTGAATCGATGATGCCATCCAGCCATCTCATCCTTTGTCGTCCCCTTCTCCTCCCGCCCCCAATCCCTCCCAGCATCAGAGTCTTTTCCAGTGAGTCAACTCTTCACATGAGGTGGCCAAAGTATTGGAGTTTCAGCTTTAGCATCATTCCTTCCAAAGAACACCCAGGGCTGATCTGCTTTAGAAAGTACTGGTTGGATCTCCTTGTAGTCCAAGGGACTCTCAAGAGTCTTCTGCAACACCACAGTTCAAAAACATCAAATCTTCAGCGCTCAGCTTTCTTCACAGTCCAAATCTCACATCCATACATGACCACTGGGAAAACCATAGCCTTCACTAGACAGACCTTTGTTGGCAAAGTAGTGTCTCTGCTTTTCAATATGCTATCTAGGTTGGTCATAACTTTCCATCCAAGGAGTAAGCGTCTTTTGATTTCATGGCTGTAGTCACCATCTGCAGTGATTTTGGAGCCCAAAAAGATAAAGTCTGACACTGTTTCCACTGTGAATGAAGTAGACCAGTTGTTTTTACAATTAAATAAGAAAATGACAGTGCCTGATACAGAGTAAATGTTCATGAAATGTTGAATATTATCATCATTAAAACACCTAGTTGTTTATCATCTGTTTTCCCTGACCTGAAACCTTGAATCTTTATGACTAAGCTGAAAATGTCTCTACAAAGTAATTGCTAAATGTGACTATGTGTTCTGCTATGATTTTAACTCCAATTAATTATTTGTCTTTGAGCTAGTTTCAAAGTAACTCCAGGATTTTTTCCCTATTAGCAGTTTCCTATGTTATGGCATTAAGATAAAACTTAACATTAAATACTTGCATCTGCTTACTTGGAATAGTATGGAGAGTAAAGCAGCCAAAATCTAATGCTTCAGCACCCACACAGTTGAACTTTGCATTCTGCATTAATATTCTTGGGGGTAGTCCCATTTTAATTATTTTCTTTTCATCTTCAGCTTAGTTCAGATAAAAGTATTTCCTTAATATTTCCTTTTACAACACTTGATTCAACAACACTTTTTTTTAAAACTTGTATTAGGAAAGATTTTTTTTTTTCCTTTAGAATTTCAGGTTAATGGCTAAGAAGGATGTGTATTCATTTAACAATTGGAAACCAAAAAAGAGGCTTCTAGGTAGTTATCTGTAAATGCTTTAGCTTTGTTTTTAATTTATGTAAGAAATTTTCTTGCAAATTTCCTTTTTTGAAAATTTTGTCTGAATTTTTATTCTAAGGACAATCTGTCTCTAAAAATATCAAAATATCCAGAAATGTGTGAAGGCAAAGTGAAAATATAAATCACTTCAGCTACACTTGTCTCAGCTTATACCACGAGATATCCAGGAGAAATAATCTGTGTGCATATCACATATGCATTATTTTACTTTACTTTTTATTTATTTTGGGGCAAAGAAAAACATAAGATGAAATTTACCTCCCCAACAACTTCCAAGTGTACAGTGCAATACTGTCTACCCCGTGCACACTGTTGGTGCAACAGATTCCCAAATCCCGCTCACCCTACCTGACTAAAACTCTATACCCACCAAGTAACAAATTGCCACCTCTTTTTCTTCTTAGCCCCTGGAAACCACCATTCTATTTATTTTCTAAATTTTGAAAATTTTAGATGCCTCAAATAAGTATTACCTTGCAGTGCTTGTCATTCTGTGACTGTCTTATTTAGTATGAAATCTCTAAGATTCATCTATGTTGTAGTATATGATAGGGTTTCTTTCCTGTCAAGTCTGAATAATATTTCACTGCACATATATGCCAAATTTTCTTTATCCATTCATCCACTGATAGACATTTAGATTGCTTATGCCTCTTGGCTATCATGAATAATGTTGCAATTACATAGATGTATAAATATCTCTTTGAGATTCTGGTTTGAAAGGTTTACAAAAATATTTTTGTATTCCCTTTATAAATTTTTTACAGTTCACATTCCTTTATACTTTTCATCTTTAAATTATTAGCCAACAATTTCTAATATGTAAATCAATCTACTTAAGCAGTTTCATCCTTACACTTACTGGGAAACTGCACATTTTTTATATTAATACCTTCTATCAAGTTGGTGCAAACATAATTAAGACTTAGGACTATGAACTTTAAATCATTATAACTAGGCTCAAACATATCTTTATTAATCAAAATAAGAACCATTACAATCAATACATTTTTGCCAATTAGAAATAAGTGTGTTTATTCCTGAAGCATAAAAATCCATGCCTCAGGATTCAAGGAACTCTTGGGATGTATTTTCTGCTTCCCTGGTTGTGGAAGCGTTTTCCCTGCAAAAAGTTGTTGAAATGGTTGAAAAAGTGGTAGTCCCTTGGCGAAAGCTTAGATGAATATGATGGATGAGGCAAAATTTTGTAACCCAATTCGTTCAACTTTTGAAGTGACAGTTGTGTGATGTGAGGTTTGGCATTGTCATGGAGAAGAATTGGGCCCTTTCTGTTGGCCAATGCCAGCTGCAGGCATTGTAGTTTTTAGTGCATCTCATTGATTTGCTGAGCATACTTCTCAGATGTAATGGTTTCACAGGGATTTAGAAAGTGTAGCGGATCAGATGGGCAGCAGACCACCAAACAGTGACCATGACCTTTCTTTGGTGCAAGTTTGGCTTTGGAAGTGCTTTGGAGCTTTTTCTCAGTCCAACCACTGAGGTAGCCATTGCTAGTTGTTGTACAAAGTCCACTTATCGTCTCATGTCACAATCCTATTGAGAAATGGCTTATTGTTCTTGCATAGCATAAGAGAAGACAACACTTCAAAATGATGATTTTTTTTTAATTGGTCAGTTCATGAGGCACCCACTTATTGAGTCTTTTTTTTTTTTTTAACCTTTCCAATTTGCTTCAAATGCTGAACAACCATAGAATGGCCAAAGTTGAGTTCTTGAGTTCTTTGGCAACTTCTCGTGTAGTTGTAAGAGGATCAGCTTTGATGATGGCTCTCAATTGGTTGTTGTCAACTTCAGATGGCTGGCCACTACACTTCTCATCTTTAAGGTTCTTGTCTCCTTTGAAAAACTTCTTCAACCACCACTGCACTGTATGTTCATTAGCAGTTCCTGGGCCAAATGCATTGTTGATGTTGCAAGTTGTCTCCACTGCTTTACAACCCATTTAAAACTCAAATAAAAAAAATCACTTGAATTTGCTTTTTGTCTAATATTATTTCCCCAGGCTAAAATAAATATAAAATACACAGCAAGTAATAAGTCATTAGCAAAAAATAAATAAATAAATAAAGCAAGAAATGTGCATTAAAATGATGTATAACATAACCATATTTATTAAGAATGTATTCCAATAACAAATGACAAATTTCAACAATGCAAAACACCACAATTAATTTTCACGAACCTAATACATACATGAAATTGTTAATATTCTTATGTGTTGCCTTTTTGTAGCATGTTGTCCTTTCAATAAATTAATAAAGATTTATAAATATGTTTAATCATACTAGATTCATAGAAGTTCCCTTCTCAGTGTAGCTATTTATACTAATTATTTGTAGAGTGAATCAAAGGAAGAAGAGATAATGTTATCTGATTGTAAAAAACCTTGTCTTTTCTCTGGTATAATAAGCCTTTGCCTATGCAGTTTTAAGGGGAAATGTAAATAAGTTCATTGTTTACCTATCCTAACTAGTCCCAAATTCACATAGATGAATTTGGAAGGAAATGGTAAAAACAAAAGAACAGCTAAAACTGAAAGAGTGTTCTTTTACTTTCTCCAATAAAGTTTACAAAATTACCATGCTAGCAATGTAAGTGTGAAATAGCTCCAAACACAACTCTGTTCACCTGACATCCTTCTATGTTCTTTGCACTAGTTCATTCTCAAGACAGTGCTGTCAGGCATATTTCTACCTTTGCAAGGGAGTTATTCTTAGATCTTTAATGTACCCCAATCAAATAACCTTTCAATTCTCTAGAGATTAGGGCAATTGACAATCAGATTCTGTTGTCCCAGGTATCTTCACATGAAAGACATTCAAAACAAGCTTCAAAGTGGTTTGCCCAAGAGAAAAGGTTTCCTTGCAATTAGGAAGAACACTTACCATACTACCATCTGTGCCTTCTGTCAGGTTCTTATGCATACTGCTTTTGGATGTTCATCTTCCATTCCTAATTTTATTTATTTACCATTTTATTGATTTTGTCATTTATCAGTTAAAATATCAATATTTAAAGATAAGAGTTTAACGTCTTGATTATTAACAATATAGTTTAGATATTTATTATTTTAAAAAATCTGTCAGATACATCAGGTGCGCAAATATCCAAAATTTGTTGCACAAAGAAAAACTAAAGTTAAGCTACACTAAAATTCAAAAAAGTGGGTATGTATAATAAAGACATCAAAGGTGGAAAGTTCAGCATCTTTTTGCCATCTGAAGCTCATGTTGTGCTTTATAATTTGAACAAAAAATTATTTCAGTGCAAATGACAGTATAACAGGTCTGATTTTTTTCTAGGACCTAGAAGTGATTACTGCTTATTTAATAGTCTTTTATACTATTTTACGGAGAAGGCAATGGCACCCCACTCCAGCACTCTTGCCTGGAAAATCCCATGGATGGAGGAGCCTGGTGGGCTGCAGTCCATGGGGTCGCTAAGAGTCGGACACGACTGAGAGACTTCGCTTTCACTTTTCACTTTCATGCATTGGAGAAGGAAATGGCAACCTACTCCAGTGTTCTTGCCTGGAGAATCCCAGGGATAGAGGAGCCAGGTGGGCTTCCGTCTATGGGGTCGCACAGAGTCGGACACGACTGACGCAACTTAGCAGCAGCAGCAGCATACTATTTTAATGCTTTGTTACTGTTGTTGTTCAGTCACCCAGTCACGTCTGACTCTTTGCAACCCCTTGGACTGCAGCACACCAGGCCTCCCGGTCCCTTACCATCTACTGGAATTTGCCCAAGTTCATGTTCATTCCATCGGTGATGCTGTCCAGCCATCTCATCCTCTGATTCCCTCTTCTCCTTCTGCCCTTAATCTTTCCCAGTATCAGCGACTCTTCCAACGAGTTGTCTGTTCACATCAGATGACCAAATAGTGGAGCTTCAGCTCCATCATCAGAATATTCAGGGTTGATTTCCCTTAAGATTGACTGGTTTGATCTTGCTATCCAAGGGACTTTCAGGAGTCTTCCTCAGCACCACAGTTCAAAGGCATTGATTCTTTGGAGTTCTGCCTTCTTTATGGTCCAGCTCTCACAACCATATGTGACCACTGGGAAGAGCATAGCCTTGACTCTACAGACATTTGTCAGCAGAGTAATGTCTCTGCTTTTCAACACACTGTCTAGGTTTGTCATCACTTTCCTGCCAAGAAGTAATTGTCTTCTGATTTCATGGCTGCAGTTACCATTCACAGTGATTTTGGAGCCAAAGAAAAGGAAATCTGTCACTACTTACACCTTTTCCCCTGCTTTTTGCCATGCAGTGATGGGGCCGGATGCCATGATCTTAGTTTTTTTAAATATTTAGTCTTGAGCTGGCTTTTTCACTCTCCTCCTTCACCTTCACCAAGAGGCTCTTTAAGTTTCTCTTTGCTTTCTGCCATTAGAGTGGTATCATCCACATATCTGAGGTTGTTGATGTTTCTCCCACCTATTTGATTCCAGCTTGTAAGTCATCCAGCCCAGAATTTCTCTGTGCTCAGCATGTAGGTTAAACAAACAGGGTGAGAGCATCCAGCCCTGTTGTACTCCTTTCTTGATCTTGAACCAATCAGTTGTTCCATACAGGGTAACTGTTGCTTCTTGACCCACATACAGGTTTCTTGGGAGACAGATAAGATGGTCTGGTATTCCAATCTCTCTAAGAGTTTTCCACAGTTTGTCATGATCCACACAAAGGCTTTAGTGTAGTCAGTGAAAGAGAGAGAGATGTTCTGAAATTCCCTTGCTTTCTCTATAATCCAGCAAATGTTGGCAATTTGAACCCTAGTTCCTTTTCCTTTTCTAAACCTAGCTTGGACATCTGGAAGTTCTTGGTTCACATAATGCTGAAGCCTAGCATGCAAGATTTTAAGCATGGCCTTACTAGCATCAGAGATGAATGTGATTATCCAATGGTTAGCACATTCTTTGGTATTACCCTTCTTGGGAATTGGAATGAGGATTGACCTTTTCCAGTCCTTTGGCCACTGCTGGGTCTTCCAGATTTGTTGACATAATGAATTCAAAACCTTGATGGCATCACCCTTTAATGTTTTAACATTTCTTAAAAGAAAAATTCCTGGTTCAAAGGTTTTGTTGTGCTTTTTTTTTTTTTTTTTAAGTCTATTTGTTTTCTTAGCGCACGTTTTTCTCAATATGTTCCTTTGATAGCTTATGGTGAACGATGTCAGATTTGTGATCTCTGAAGAAGAAGATTTAGTTTCGGGACCAGGGACCAGGCTTGATCACTCAAGAGCTTTTGTGTAGCAGAGTTTTATTAAAGTATAAAAAGGGACATAGAAAGCTTCTGACATAGAGATCAGAAGGCGGATGGGGAGTGCCCCCGTGCTAGTTTTAGCAAGCTGCTTTATATCTGTTAGAAAGTTATTAATCAGATAAGAGAGACACCTCAAGGCTGAAGGAGTTTCACCAGGCCCCTCTCCCACAGTATGTATTGTTGAGATAGGATGACACGAGGTATTTCACCCCCCAGACATAAAACAATTGATATGAATACTGGTTTGTTGAGCTATTATCAACCAAAAGTTAGTATTAGGTGGAACCTTTTTGAAGAAAGACAAATTCCAAAGCAAATACTAGTTTCATTAACATAGCTTAGGAAAAACAGTTTCATGAGAAAAACGCATTGGCTAGCTCAAGGTTTGAGAAAAATTAAGTTCAGGTGGAACCAGAAGTCATGGCAACACAGAATTTTAAGAGAAAAAAAATCTGACACTTGTAGTTTGTTTCCTCCTGCTGCTTAGTTCAGTTCAGTTCAGTTCAGTCTCTCAGTCATGCCCGACTCTTTGAGACCCCATGAACTGCAGCACACCAGGCCTCCCTGTCCATCACCAACTCCCTGAGTTCACTCAAACTCATGTCCATTGAGTCAATGATGCCATCCAGCCATCTCATCCTCTGTCATTCCCTTCTCCTCCTGCCCCCAATCCCTCCCAGCATCAGAGTCTTTTCCAATGAGCCAACACTTCACATGAGGTGGCCAAAGTATTGGAGTTTCAGCTTTAGCACCAGTCCTTCCAATGAACACCCAGGACTGATCTCCTTTAGGATGGACTGGTTGGATCTCCTTGCAGTCCAAGGGACTCTCAAGAGTCTTCTCCAACACCAAAGTTCAAAAGCATCAATTCCTTGGCACTCAGCTTTCTTCACAGTCCAACTCTCACATCCATACATGACTACTGGAAAAACCATAGCCTTGACTAGACGGACCTTTGTTGGCAAAGAAATGTCTCTGGTTTTAATATGATATCTATGTTGGTCATAACTTTCCTTCCAAGGGTAAGCGTCTTTTAATTTCATGGCTGAAATCACCATCTGCAGTGATTTTGGAGCCCCCCAAAATAAAGTCTGACACCGTTTCTACTGTTTTCCCATCTATTTTCCATGAAGTGATGGGACCAGATGCCATGATGTTAGTTTTCTGAATGTTGAGCTTTAAGCCAACCTTTTCGCTCTCCTCTTTCACTTTCATCAAGAGGCTTTTTAGTTCCTCTTCACTTTTTACCATAAGGGTGGTGTCATCTGCATATCTGAGGTTATTGATATTTCTTCTGGTAATCTTGATTCCAGCTTGTGCTTCTTCCAGCCCAGAGTTTCTCATGATGTACTCTGCATATAAGTTAAATAAGCAGGGTGACAATATACAGGCTTGGCATACTCCTTTTCCTATTTGGAACCAGTCTGTTGTTCCATGTCCAGTTCTAACTGTTGCTTCCTAACCTGCATATAGGTTTCTCAAGAGGCAGGTCAGGTGGTCTGGTATTCCCATCTCTTTCAGAATTTTCCACAGTTTATTGTGATCCACACAGTCAAAGGCTTTGGCATAGTCAAGAAAGCAGAAATTGCTGGAGTCCAGCTCCAGCAGCCAGGGATTCAACCTGAAGGGGTAAGAGGTGTCGGTGAGAAACTGAGGCAGCCTCTTAGTTTTCTTGGACTGCCTGTTTATTTCAAGCTTATGATTCTCTTTTATACTTTTACAAAAGCATTAGGTCATAGGTTTGATATTTTCAGTTCCCACTGATCTAAATTTGTTGTCTCCATAACTCATTGTTGCCCCTCAAAAGGAGTTTCTGCCTCAGTGATTCTCTTATCTACTTTTTCTCATGTGTCCTTGTGAATACACTCTAACTCATGCTAATGTCTGGGCTGCATACCACATTCCTCAGTTTATTTCTTATCTTTCTAAGTCCTGTTTGCCCCTAGTATCCTAAGTTCACTATTTCTTAGAAAGGGCTTCTAGCTAATAATATCTCTAAAGTCCCTAATTTCTATAAGCTATAGTAGAATATGCTAACATTACAACATCCATTAAATCTTTAGCTTCTAACTATTTTAATTTTTCCTAAGCCCTAAATTCAGCAAACTCCTTTGCCATAAACACTTTCCTCACAAATAGGCTTCAGAAAGTAATCCTTCCCATGGTCTCCAGCTGTGGCCTGTGTGCTTACCCTGGAATACTTTTTGTAAATGTCCTTGAACAAATGTCAGTGATTAACTTTATGAATTATTCTCTGAGCACAGCTGCAGAAGGCTTTGTGCCTTCTCATGCTCCCCTCAAAAACAATAAGCATATTAATATTCCTTTTCAGTCAACTCCGCCAAGGAGAAGAAAAGACAAGTCAGAATTACAAGGCCTAACTCCTTCATCCCGGGACTGTGCCTGCGGAATGAGGAGAGGGGTCTGGGGCTATGCCTCCATTTTGTCAGTAATACCTAACATGGCTCACGACAAGAAATAGATGTTTTTCTGGAACTCTCTTGCTTTTTCCATGACCCAGCAGATGTTGGCAATTTGATCTCTGGTTCTTCTGCCTTTTCTAAAACCAGCTTGAACATCTGGAAGTTCACGGTTCACGTACTGCTGAAGCCTGGCTTGGAGAATTTTGAGCATTACTTTACTAGTGTGTGAGATGAGTGCACTTGTGCAGTAGTGTGAGCATTCTTTGGCATTGCCTTTCTTTGGGATTCGAATGAAAACTGACCTTTTCCAGTCCTGTGGCCACTGCTGAGTTTTCCAAATTTGCTGTCATATTGAGTGCAGCACTTTCACACCATCATCTTTCAGGATTTGAAATAGCTCAACCGGAATGAGCTAGCTTCATCACCTTCACTAGCTTTGTTCATAGTGATGCTTTCTAAGGCCCACTTGACTTCACATTCCAGGATATCTGGCTCTAGGTGAGTGATCACACCATCATGATTATCTGGATCATGAAGATCTTTTTTCTGTAATTCTTCTGTGTATTCTTGCCACCTCTTCTTAATATCTTTTGCTTCTGTTAAGTCCCTACCATTTCTGTCCTTTATTGAGCCCATCTTTGCATGAAATGTTCCCTTGGTATCTCTAATTTTCTTGAAGAGATCTCTAGTCTTTCCCATTCTGTTGTTTTCTTCTATTTCTTTGCATTGATCACTGAGGAAGGCTTTCTTATCTCTCCTTGCTATTCTTTGGAAGTCTGCATTCAGATGCTTATATCTTTCCTTTTCTCCTTTGCTTTTCACTTCTCTTCTTTTCAGAGCTATTTGTAAGGCCTCCGCAGACAGCCATTTTGGTTTTTTGTATTTCTTTCCATGGGGATGGTCTTGATCCCTGTCTCCTGTAACATGTCATGAACCTCTGTCCATAGTTCATCAGGCACTCTGTCTATCAGGTCTAGTCCCTTAAATCTATTTCTCACTTCCACTGTATAATCATAAGGGATTTGATTTAGGTCATACCTGAATGGTCTAGTGGTTTTCCCTACTTTCTTCAATTTAATCTGAATTTGGCAATAAGGAGGGGGAGATAAAAAATGTCTGACACTTGCAGCCTATTTCCTCCATTTGGAGACCCCTGGCCTTCCTGCCCTCTCGTCTTCAGACTGGACAGTGACATATATTCATTGTGAAACATGGATTATTATTTCACCTTTTATGTAAAATTGCTACTCTTTGGAGATAAGTTACATATATAAAACCTAGCACTTACTCATTAGTAATATTTTAAACTTGGGGGCATCAATATACATCTCTATAGTATCTTCAGGAAAAAAGCTAATTTAAATCTTGATCTTACATAGAACCATATTCACAATCTTAAAATTAATCAATTCAAATTTAATGTCCATTATAAAATTACAGACAGCATAGAAATAAGTTCAAACATCCATGGAAGCTTGATATTTGACAGATTGTCCTCCGCATATTATTAAAGAAATGATAGGTTATTCAATAAATGATGCTAGGACAATTGAGTATTTCTATGAAGAACCATAATTGATTCCTTATTCTACACCATAAACAGAACTCAGTTCCAGATATATTAAGAATTAATCAAGAAAAGTAGAACTGTTAAATGATTAGTGTACAATGTTGAAGAAATTATTTTTCACCTCAAGAAATAAAATGATTTTTTTAAGGAAAAGAATCTGCCTGCAATGTGGGAGACCCCGGTTCAATTTCTGGGTCAGTAAGATGCCCTGGAGAAGGAATAGACTACCCACTCCAGTATTCTTGGCCTTCCCTGTGGCTCAGCTGGTAAAGAATCGGCCTGAAATGCAGGAGACCTGGGTTTGATCCCTGGGTTGGGAAGATACCCTGGAGAAGGGAAAGGCTACCTACTCCAGTATTCTGCCCGGGAGATTCCATGGACTGTATAGTCCATGGGGCCGTGAAGAGTTGTACATGACTGAGCAACTTTCACATATATATGTAATGTCAAAAGACACTTTAGTAAATTGAAAATATCAACCACAAACTTGACAAAAAGATTTTCAATATACATGATCCACAAAGAAGTAGCATAGCAAATACAGAAGGATTTCCAGAAAAAAAAAAAAAAAAAAAGCACACATATGAACAAAGAAATGGGAAAATAGGCCAAAAGGTGAATAAGCAATTCACAGAACAAGAAAATGAAAACAACCATACACATAAGAAAATATGATCAATCTCTCTAATAATCAGAGATACACAAAATAAAAGTGTAAGATACTAATTCACACCTATTAAAATGGCAAAATGTAAAAGTCTGATAATATCGAGTCTTGGCAAGGATGAAGAACAATAAAACAAACTTGAAATTACCCAATTATATGATGCTAGTAATTTTAATCCTATATAAGTTCAGTTCAGTTCAGTCGCTCAGTTGTGTCCAACTCTTTGCCACCCCATGAATCGCAACACGCCAAGCCTCCCCGTCCATCACCAACTCCCGGAGTTCACCCAGACTCACGTCCATCGAACCTTAATACCTTAATAAAACTTTAAATTTTTAAAGTTTTAAATAAAATTTTGGTTTGTAAACTAGTATTAAGTCTAACAATTTTGGGAAAACTCTAAGAACATATATATATATATATATATATATATATATTTTAATGTTGCAGAAGAATGCAAACTTTATGATACTATTTATAAAAAGTATATGTATTTTTTTCAATTATATTGTTTTAAGACATGAAAACAAGATAACATACCTATGAGTATATGTGCATTGGTGTGTATACATAGTTTTCTAGATGCATACTTATTTATTTAAAAAATAAAGGCATGCATGGGAATAAAAAATGAAAATCACCACCTTTATGTTAGTGATAGAGCTTACAGTGTTTATTTCATGTAAGGCTAGTCCATGGACTCTACATATACAATCTTTCAATCTTTACTCAAGCTCTATGAATTAAATACCGTTGTTATTTGTATTTTTGGATGAAAAAATTGAGGCACAAATCTGTTAACTAAGTTAACAGAAATAATGGTGTTAAAAGTTGGATTTGAACCCAGAGACACTGGGAGATAAGAGTAGGGCACAAAGGCTGATGCTTTAAGGAAGAAGAGCACCGTGGCCTTCATCTGTAGTCTAATAATCATTTATATCTTAAGGTAGTTGGTGGGTATATGGTAATTATTGGATTACTTTTATGACATTCATTTCAGTTTTTTTTTGAGAAAATGTGCATGACTTATACTGCTAATAAGTATACTATTTTTACAAACAGAAAAACCATAACCCAGAAACTGCCTGCCAATGTAGAAGACACAGGAGACACGGGCTCAATCCCTGGGTGGAGAAGATCCCCTGGAGAAGGAAATGACAACCCATTCCAGTATTCTTGCCTGGAAAATTCCATGGACAAAGGAGTCTGGCGGGCTACAGTCCAAAGGGTTGCAAGAGTTGGACACGACTTAGCAACTAAACCACCCATCACCTAGATTAAGAAACAATATTACCAGCAGCCTGAGTAATACCAGCAGCAACCTCAGTTTCCCTTCCAGTCAATATTCCCCCAGCACTAAGCACTATTTTCTGACTTTTAAACCCATAGATGGGGCTTTCTACGTGTTTCAATAGTAAAGAATCCACCTGCCATTGCAGGAGATGCAGAAGACATGGGTTCGATCCCTAGGTTGGGAAGATCCCCTGGAAGAGGACATGGAAACCCACTGCGGTATTCTTGCCTGAGAAAGTCCATGGACAGAGGAGCCCGACAGGCCAAGTCCATGGGGTCACAAAGAGTTGGACATGACTTAGTGATAGAGCACAAACCCCACAGATTAGATCTCTGTGTTACTGAACTTAATTTAAATGAATTCATGCACTTTCTAGTGTACTATGTGTGCCTAGATTCTTTAGAAATAAAAAACAGTATTCATTCATTTAAGAAATATTTTGGAAGTTTCTTCTCTGCAAGATACTCTTCTACATCCTAAGGCACAGCAGTGAATTAAAATTTAAAAAATACCCTTCCTTTATAATAAACAAACACGTATGCTAAATGTACAGATATCCAGAGGATGGTAAGTGGTAAATAGAAAATAAAGCATGGGAGGGTTTACAGGAATTGTGGTTGTAGGGATGAAATGAGGTCGATCATTGTGAACCTCACTGTGTTGTACTAAGTTTTTCTATTGCTCTGTTTTCTAGAAATATGATGATTTACTTATCCCGTTACTCTTAATAGATATCTGCTGCTGCTGCTGCTGAGTCGCTTCAGTCATGTCCGACTCTGTGTGACCCCATAGACAGCAGCCCACCAGGCTCCCTGGTCCCTGGGATTCCGCAGGCAAGAACACTGGAGTGGGTTGCCATTTCCTTCTCCAATGCATGAAAGTGAAAAGTGAAAGTGAAGTTGCTCAGTCCTTTCTGACTCTTAGCGACCCCATGGACTGTGGCCCACCAGGCTCCTCCATCCATGGGATTTTCCAGGCAAGAGTACTGGAGTGGGGTTGATAGATACCTGAGTACCTTCCAATTTGCAGCTACTATGAAGAGTGCTGCCATGAATATTTCTGTACATTTCTTTTTGTGACTATATGCAGACTGTTATGTATAGATACTCCAGTACTCTAGCCTGGAAAATTCCATGGACGGAGAGGCTCCTCAGAGCCTGTTAGGCTACAGTCCAAACTGTGAGTCACAGGTTGTGCTTATATTCATCTTTAACAAATACCTCCAACTTTCCAAATTCTTCATGCCAGTGTATACTACCACCAGCAGTATATAAAAGTTCTGACTGCTGCACATCCTCACCAATATTGGTTATTTTTAAAATCTTTCTCATTTGAGATATTGGGTGAGTGTATGGTGCCTTCAGGTCTTTTTAATATCAAAACTATATAATATTTTTCAATAAACAAAAAAATTGAATAAATTTGCCAAATTATTAAATTAGACTGCCTGTGCTTTTCTTGTGGATTTCTTAATTTTAGCAAATAGAAGAGTTATAGTTAGATCCATAGCAAATCATTGTCATTCTGGTGCCGCTGGGGAAAAAAGAATCTGGGAGCCAGTTTTCAAGACTGGATGGAAATAATTCAAATTGTGAAAACTTTCACCATTTCTGAAAGATAAAAGTTGCTAGCTGTTAGCTAGTTTAAGAAGATGTTCACTTGTCAAGGGGAGTTCACCCATTCTACTCATTTTTTTTTCCATCTATTTACTTTAACAATTTCTAAATGTAAGTTCTATGACTAGTCCTCTATTAACTTCTGGACAATTGCACTGATACTATACCAGCACCAAAAGCTGATTAGTGTAGTGAGGAAAGAGCACTGCACTGGGAATAGAGGGACTGCGTTTATGATTTGTCTCTGCTTCTAACTAAAATTGGCTTTTCAACATGCAATTTAACCTTTATTTTGTAACACCCTGAGAATGTTCCCATCTCAGGGACTTTACACTTGTGCTTGCCCTTTTCCCACAGCTCACTGCCTCACATCCCATAGGTCTTGCTTGTCTGTAACTAGTTTAATGGGCCATTTTTTGTCTTTGTCTCTTCTTTTTAGATAAAAGCCATTTGTTGACACTTTACAATCTTTCCATACTTTCAGATTGGGTATGTAGACGTACATTAAAGTTATCATTATTATTATTAGTTGCTTGAGAGAATTTTTTTTAGTATTTAATTCCTTTTTCTTTTTTTAAAAGATGAATTTATTTATTTTAATTGGAGGCTAATTACTTTACAGTATTGTAGTGGTTTTGCCATACATTGACATGGATCCACCACGGGTGTACATGTGTTCCCCATCCTGAACCCCCCTCCCACCTCCCTCCCCATCCCACCCCTCTGGGTCATTCCAGTGCACCAGCCCCCAGCACCCTGTCTCATGCATCGAACTTGGACTGGCGATCCTTTTCACATATGGTAATATACATGTTTCAATGCCATTCTCCCAAATCATCCCACCCTCACCCTCTCCCACAGAGTCCAAATTACTGTCTATACATCTGTGTCTCTTTTGCTGTTTCACATGTGGGGTTATCGTTACCACCTTTCTAAATTCCAAATATATGCATCAGTATACTGTATTGGTGTTTTTCTTTCTGGCTTACTTCACTCTGTATAACAGGCTCCAGTTTCATCCACCTCATTAGAACTGAATCAAATGTATTCTTTTTAATGGCTGAGTAATATTCCATTCTCTTGCCTTTTTTTCATGATCCAGCAGATGTTGGCAATTTAATCTCTGGTTCCTCTGCCTTTTCTAAAACCAGCTTGAACATCAGGAAGTTCACGGTTCACATATTGCTGAAGCCTGGCTTGGAGAACTTTGAGCATTACTTTGCTAGCGTGTGAGATGAGTGCAACTGTGCGGTAGTTTGAGCATTCTTTGGCATTGCCTTTCTTTGGGATCAGAATGAAAACTGACCTTTTCCAGTCAGTTTTTGAACTGTGGTGTTGGAGAAGACTCTTGCGAGTCCCTTGGACTACAAGGAGATCCAACCAGTCCATTCTGAAGGAGATCAGCCCTGGGAATTCTTTGGAAGGAATGATGCTAAAGCTGAAACTCCAGTGCTTTGGCCACCTCATGCGAAGAGTTGACTCATTGGAAAAGACTCTGACACTGGGAGGGATTGGGGGCAGAAGGAGAAAGGGACAACAGAGGATGAGATGGCTGGATGGCCTCACCGACTCAATGGGTGTGAGTCTGAGTGAACTCCGGGAGTTGGTGATGGACAGGGAGGCCTGGCGTGCTGCGATTCACGGGGTCGCAAAGAGTCGGGCACGACTGAGTGACTGAACTGAACTGAATATTCCACTGTGTATATGTACCACAGCTTTCTTATCCATTCGTCTCCTGATGGACATTTAGGTTGTTTCTATGTCCTGGATATTATAAACAGTGTTGTGGTGAACATTGGGGTACATGTGTCTCTTTCAATTCTGGTTTTCTCGGTGTGTATGCCTAGCAGTGGTATTGCTGGGTTGTATGGTATTTCTATTACCAGTTTTTTAGTGAATCTCCACACTGTTCTCCACAGTGGCTGTACTAATTTGCATTCCCACCAACAGTGTAAGAGGGTTCCCTTTTCTCCACACCCTCTCCAGCATTTATTGCTTGTAGACTTTTGGATCGCAGCCATTCTGACTGGCGTGAAATGGTACCTCATATTGGTTTTGATTTGCATTTCTCTGATAATGAGTGATGTTGAGCATCTTTTCATGTGTTTGTTAGCCATCTGTATGTTCTTTGGAGAAATGTCGGTTTAGTTCTTTGGCCCATTTTTTGATTGGTTCATTTATTTTTCTGGAATTGAGCTGCAGGAGTTGCTTGTATATTTTTGAGATTAATTCTTTGTCAGTTGCTTCATTTGCTATTATTTTCTCCCATTCTGAAGGCTGTCTTTTCACCTTGCTTATAGTTTCCTTTGTTCTGCAGAAGATTTTAATTTTAACTAGGTCCCATTTGTTTATTTTTGCTTTTATTTCATTACTCTGGGAGGTGGGTCCTAGAGGATCCTGCTGTGATTTATGTCAGAGAGGATTTTGCCTATGTTTTCCTCTAGGAGTTTTATAGTTTCTGGTCTTATGTTTAGATATTTAATCCATTTTGAATTTATTTTTGTGTATGGTGTTAGAAAGTGTTCTAGTTTCATTCTTTTACAAGTGGTTGACCAGTTTTCCTGGCACCACTTGTTAAAGAGATTGTCTTTTCTCCATTGAATATTCTTGCCTCCTTTGGCGAAGATCAGGTGTCCATAGCGTATATGGATTTATCTCTGGGCTTTCTATTTTGTTCCACTGATCTATATTTCTGCCTTTGTGCCAGTACCATACTGTCTTGATGACTGTAGCTTTGTAGTAGAGCCTGAAGTCAGGCAGGTTGATTCCTCCAGTTCCATTCTTATTTCTCAAGATTGCTTTGGCTATTCAAGGTTTTTTGTATTTCCATACAAATTGTGAAATTATTTGTTCTAGTTCTCTGAAAAATACCGTTGGTAGCTTGATAGGGATTGCATTGAATCTATAGATTGCTTTGAGTAGTATACTCCTTTTCACTATATTGATTCTTCCAATCCATGAACATGGCATATTTCTCCATCTATTTGTGTCCTCTTTGATTTCTTTCATCATCAGTGTTTTATAGTTTTCTATATATAGGTCTTTTGTTTCTTTAGGCAGATATATTCCTAAATATTTTATTCTTTTCATTGCAATGGTGAATGGAATTGTTTCCTTAGTGTCTCTTTCTGTTTTCTCATTATTAGTGTATAGGAATGCAAGGGATTTCTGTGTGTTGATTTTATATCCTGCAACTTTACTATATTCATTGATTAGCTCTAGTAATTTTCTGGTGGAGTCTTTAGGGTTTTCTATGTAGAGGATCATGTCATCTGCAAACAGTGAGAGTTTTACTTCTTTTACAATCTGGATTCCTTTTATTTGTTTGTCTGCTCTGATTGCTGTGGCCAAAACTTCAAAAACTATGTTGAATAGTATTGGTGAGAGTGGGCACCCTTGTCTTGTTTCTGTCTTTAGGGGAAATGCTTTCAATTTTTCACTATTGAGGATAATGTTTGCTGTGGGTTTGTCATATATAGCTTTTATTATATTGAGGTATGTGCCTTCTATGTTTGCTTTCTGGAGGCTTTTTATCATAAATGGATGTTGAATTTTGTCAAAGGCTTTCTCTGCATCTATTGAGATAATCATATGGTTTTTACCTTTCAATTTGTTAATGTGGTGAATTATATTGATTAATTTGGAGACATTGAAGAATCCTTGCATCCCTGGGATAAAGCCCACTTGGTTATGATGTATGATCTTTTAAATATGTTGTTGGATTCTGTTTCCCAGAATTTTGTTAAGGATTTTTGCATCTATGTTCATCAGTGATATTGGCCTGTAGTTTTCTTTTCTTCTTTTTTTTTTTTTGTGGCATCTTTGTCAGGTTTTGGTATTAGGGTGATGGTGGCCTCATAGAATGAGTTTGGCAAATTCCTCTGCAATTTTCTGGAAGAGTTTGAGTAGAATAGGTGTTAGGTCTTCTCTAAATTTTTGGTAGAATTCAGCTGTGAAGATGTCTGGTCCTGGGCTTTTGTTTGCTGGAAGATTTCTGATTACAGTTTCAATTTCCACGCTTGTGATGGGTCTGTTAAGATTTTCTATTTTTTCCTGGTTCAGTTTTGGAAAGTTGTACTTTTCTAAGAATTTGTCCATTTCTTCCAAGTTGTCCATTTTATTGGCATATAATTGCTGATAGTAGTCTCTTATGATCCTTTGTATTTCTGTGTTATCTATTGTGATATCTCCATTTTCATTTCTAATCTTGTTGATTTGATTCTTCTCCCTTTGTTTCTTGATGAGTCTGGCTAATGGTTTGTCAATTTTATTTATCCTCTCAAAGAACCAGCTTTTTGCTTTGTTGATTTTTGCTATGGTTTTTTTTATTTCTTTTGCATTTATGTCTGCCCTAATTTTTAAAATTTCTTTCCTTCTACTAATCCTGGGTTTCTTCAAGGTGTGGAGTTAGTTAATTTATTTGACCTTTTTCTTGTTTCTTGAGGTAAGCCTATATTGCTATGAACCTTTCCCTTAGCACTGCTTTTACTGAATCCCATGGGTTTTTGGTTGTTGTGTTTTCATTTTCATTCATTTCTGTGCATATTTTGATTTCTTCTGTAATTTGTTGTTATTCAGCAGCATGTTGTTCAGCCTCCATATGTTGGAATTTTTAATAGTTTTTCTCCTGTAACTGATATCTAATCTTACTGAATTGTGGTCAGAAAAGATTCTTGGAATGATTTAAATTTTTTAAATTTACCAAGGCTAGATTTATGGCCCAGGATGTGATCTATCCTGGAGAAGGTTCCATGTGCACTTGAGAAAAAGGTGAAATTTAATTTCCTGTTTAGTTTATCTATCCATAGAAGTGAGTGGGGTATTAAAGTCACCCACTATTATTGTGTTATTGTTAATTTCTCCTTTCATACTTGTTAGTATTTGTCTTACATATTGCAGTGCTCCAATGTTGGGTGCATATATATTTATAATTGTTATATCTTCTTCTTAGATTGATCCTTTGATCATTATGTAGTGTCCTTCTTTGTCTCTTTTCACAGCCTTTATTTTAAAGTCTATTTTATCTGATATAAGTATTGCTACTCCTGCTTTCTTTTGTTCTCTATTTGCATGGAATCTTTTTCCAGCCCTCCACTTTCAGTCTGTATGTGTCACCGTGTTTTGAGGTTGGCATCTTATAGACAACATTTATAGGAGTCTTGTTTTTGTATCCATTCAGCCAGTCTTTGTCTTTTGGTTGGGGCATTCAACCCATTTTCATTTATGGTAATTATTGGTAAGTATGTTCCCATTGACATTTACTTTGTTGTTTGGGGCTCGAGTTTATACACCCTTTCTGTGTTTCCTGTCTAGAGAAGATACTTTAGCATTTGTTGCAGAGCTGGTTTGGTGATGCTGAATTCTGTTGTTTGAGATAAATTTTTAACACCTGTTTGAGTAGAATGGTATATCAGTAGTTTCACTTATTATTTTTACTGTCAAATAATCCTCTTCCAATAATTCAAGGACATTCAATGTCAGAACAACAGTAGTCTGTACTTTTAATTATTTGGATTACAGTAAATCAAAGCAAATGATTCATAGCATTATAAATTGTATTTTTTAAGTCTTATTTATCACGTTTCTTCATTTCCTTAAGAATAAAGGTAGCATCTTGATTGCATTCCTCACCATAGTCATTAGAATTTTCTACTCTCCCAAATACTTTATGATGTGAGTCTCTAGCTCATACAGTATGGGGCACTTCTATTTCCATCCTATCTAAGGTCACCCTCACCTCACTTTGACTCTAGAATTTCTGGCTTTAGTCCTTTTAGTCCTTATCAGTATGAAACATCTGTATAGTGAAATAATTGGTTTGTTTAATATTTTTCTTTCAGTGGAGTAGAAGCTAGATGAGGGGAGGGCATCCTGTCATTTTTGCTGCTTGTCATACAAGAAAATTGCTAAATAAGTCTTGAATGAATATTGTTTTATAATCTCTGAACTGATTAAACAGAAAAAATGATCAATATTTTTTTCTTTGACCAAAATTTTGAATATATGATTGTAACAGAACTAATTATCTTCCCCAGAATCATGAGTCTCCCTCTTATAATACAGTGGATTTTATTGTGAAAATGAACAAAACTGAAAGTATCACACTTCCTAATTTCAAACTATATTACAAAGCTATAGTATTCAAAGCAGCCTGTTGCTTGCATAAAACAGATATATAGACCAATGGAAGAGTATCAAAAGCTCAGAAATAAACACATATGCAGTAAACTACATTTGATATGGGGATTAAGAATACTCAATGGGGAAAATACAACTTCTTCAATAAATAGTGCTAGGAAACCTGCAAAAATATTAAATTGGACCCTTGTATTACACCATTTATAAAGATTAACTCAAAATGGATTAAGGAAGTAAATGTAAAACCTGAAATCATAAAATTCCTAGAATAAAACATAAAGAAAAAGCTTCTGGTGTTGGTCTTTTTTTTTTTTCTATTCTTCCAATTTTATTTTATTTTTAAACTTTACATAATTGTATTAGTTTTGCCAAATATCAAAATGAATCCGCCACAGGTATACATGTGTTCCCCATCCCGAACCCTCCTCCCTCCTCCCTCCCCATACCATCCCTCTGGGCCGTCCCAGTGCACCAGCCCCAAGCATCCAGCATCATGCATCGAACCTGGACTGGCAACTCGTTTCCTACATGATATTTTACATGTTTCAGTGCCATTCTCCCAGATCTTCCCACCCTCTCCCTCTCCCATAGAGTCCACAAGACTGTTCTATACATCAGTGTCTCTTTTGCTGTCTCGTACACCGGGTTATTGTTACCATCTTTCTAAATTCCATATATGTGCGTTAGTATACTGTATTTATGTTTTTCCTTCTGGCTTACTTCACTCTGTATAATAGGCTCCAGTTTCATCCACCTCATTAGAACTGATTCAAATGTATTCTTTTTAATGGCTGAGTAATACTCCATTGTGTATATGTACCACAGCTTGCTTATCCATTCATCTGCTGATGGACATCTAGGTTGCTTCCATGTCTTGGCTATTATAAACAGTGCTGCGATGAACATTGGGGTACACGTGTCTCTTTCCCTTCTGGTTTCCTCAGTGTGTATGCCCAGCAGTGGGGTTGCTGGATCATAAGGCAGTTCTATTTCCAGTTTTTTAAGGAATCTCCACACTGTTCTCCATAGTGGCTGTACTAGTTTGCATTCCCACCAACAGTGTAAGAGAGTTCCCTTTTCTCCACACCCTCTCCAGCATTTATTATTTGTAGACTTTTGGATCGCAGCCATTCTGACTGGTGTGAAATGGTACCTCATATTGGTTTTGATTTGCATTTCTCTGATAATGAGTGATGTTGAGCATCTTTTCATGTGTTTGTTAGCCATCTGTATGTCTTTTTTGGAGAAATGTCTATTTAGTTCTTTGGCCCATTTTTTGATTGGGTCGTTTATTTTTCTGGAGTTGAGCTGTAGGAGTTGCTTGTATACTTTTGAGATTAGTTGTTTGTCGGTTGCTTCATTTGCTATTATTTTCTCCCATTCTGAAGGCTGTCTTTTCACCTTGCTAATAGTTTCCTTTGATGTGCAGAAGCTTTTAAGGTTAATTAGGTCCCATTTGTTTATTTTTGCTTTTATTTCCAATATTCTGGGAGGTGGGTCATAGAGGATCCTGCTGTGATGTATGTCGGAGAGTGTTTTGCCTATGTTCTCCTCTAGGAGTTTTATAGTTTCTGGTCTTACGTTTAGATCTTTAATCCATTTTGAGTTTATTTTTGTGTATGGTGTTAGAAAGTGGTCCAGTTTCATTCTTTTACAAGTGGTTGACCAGATTTCCCAGCACCACTTGTTAAAGAGATTGTCTTTAATCCATTGTATATTCTTGCCTCCTTTGTCGAAGATAAGTTCACAATTTGTATGGAAATACAAAAAACCTCGAATAGCCAAAGCGATCTTGAGAAAGAAGAATGGAACTGGAGGAATCAACCTACCTGACTTCAGGCTCTACTACAAAGCCACAGTTATCAAGACAGTATGGTACTGGCACAAAGACAGAATTATTGATCAATGGAATAAAATAGAAAGCCCAGAGATAAATCCACGCACATATGGACACCTTATCTGGTGTTGGTCTTGACAATGATTTTTTGGATATGATAAAAAAGCATAAATAACAAAAGCAAAAATAAACAAGTGGGACTACATAAAACTAAAAAGCTTCTTCACAGCAAAAGAAACAATCAACAAAATGAAAGGCATCCTGTAGAATGAGAGAAAATTTTACTAACCATATATCTTATAAGGAATAATGTTCAAAATACATAAAGAACTCATACAACTCAATAACAACAATTAAAACAACAAAAACAATCCAAAGTTCCAACCCCCAGTGTGACTGCTTTTGGAATGGAACCTTTGGGAGATGAGCATATTTAGATGATATTAGGGGTGGGGGATGCCTATGATGAGATTAGTTTCCTTATTAAAAGATGATGAGATCAGAGTTGGATCTCTATCTGCTATGTGAAGGGACAGTGAGAAGGAAGCCTTCCACAAGCAAGGAAGAAGGTTATCACCTGATACTGAATCTGACAGCACCTTGATATTGGATAGTCCAACCTTTACAACTATGAGAATTAAATATATTTTGTTTAAGCTACATAATCCATTGTATTTTATTATAGCAACCCAAGCTAATATAGGGCCTATGGGAAACTAACCCTATGGAGTTTCACAGGATGGTGTAAGAATAAAACAAAGGCATATTAAAAATCTGACTAAAACATGAGCAGAGGAACTGAGAAGACATTTTTTGAACTGGTATATGAAAAGGTGCTCAATATCACTAATCATGGAAATGCAATCAAACTCCAAGGATGGCGCACTTGTTAGAATGGCTATTATCAAAAAGACAAGAGATAATAAGTGTTGATGAGGATATGGAGAAAAGAGAAACCTCAGACTCCACTGGTGGAAATGTAAACTGAGATAGTCACTATGGAAACGGTATGGAGGTTCCTTTAAAAATTAAAAATATAATTACCATATAGTCCAACAAATACTATCTTAAAGAGATATCTGTCCCCCATGTTCATTGCAGCCTACTTACAATAGTCAAGACATGCAAACAACTGTGGGTCCATTGAAAGATGAATAAAGAAAATGTGATGCACACACACACATACACACACACACAGAAATATCATTTAGCCTTTAAAGAAAGAAATCTTGCCATCTGAAACAACACAGGTAAAACCTGAGAATTATGCTAAGTGAAATAAATTAGAGAGATAGAGGTAAATACTATACAATCTCACTTATATGTGAGATCAATAAAAAAAACAACCCACAAACCATAGAAAGAGTAGATTGGTGTTGTCAGGGGCAAAGGGGTGAAAGAAATCAATGAAGGTGATCAAAGGGTACAAACTTCTATTTGTGAGATGAATAGGTCTTAGGACTCTAATGAATGGCGTGGAAATTAGGTATCAATACTGCACAGTGTACTTGCAAGTTACTAAAAGAGTTAATCTTAAAAGATCTCACCACAAAAAAGAAGATAATTATGTGAGATGACGGATGAGTTAACTAACCTTACTGTGTACTGGGATAATCATTTTCAAATGTACACATATATCAATTTATTACATTACACACCTTAAACTTATACACTTCTGAGTGTCATTTCTATCTCAGAAATGGCATTCCACTCCAGTATTCTTGCCTGGAGAATCCCATGGGCATAGGAAACTGGCAGCTTACAGTTCATGGGATCACAATAGTCAGACACAACTTAGCACTATATTTCTTTCTTTTCTTTTTAAACATGGAAAAATTTTTTCACATAATTTATATCATTAAAAATAAGTTGCTATGTGTAGGAAGGTAGGGAAATAGGGAAACATTGGTCAAAGTGTACAATGTTACAATTATATAGGATGAATAAATTGACAAATTTAGTGTACAACACTGATGACCAGGGGTAATAATACTGTATTCATCACTGGAAATTAGCTAAGAGAATAGATTTCAGGTGCTCTCATTATACACAAAATACATGTTAACTATATGAGGAGATGCTATGTCAGTCACTTCACTGTGTATATGTATAGCAAAAGATGCTGTAAATTTTAAATTCATATAATTTTCATTTAAAACATTAAAAATAAATATAGTGTTCCACAATGAGAATAACAAAAACTATGGACCTATATCTCTTATTTTTATCCTGAATTTTAGACTGTTTTCTTTTGCTGCTTACTGACTGTGTGTGTTATGTTTTTTCAATGTTATAATAAGTTATTCCAAAGTTGTAACTGGTAGAAAAATCATCTGAAATTTTGAAGGACACTCTTCAAGACATAGTGGCTATATCCCAGATATGAATTTCACAGCACACTACTCAGGTGGACAAATTTTCTTTTTGTTTCCATAATTCATAGTGATCTCTCTAATGAGTACCTCTTTAACTCAGTAGGACACAACTGAACCTAGTCATTTGTGTAAGATAGTCAATCCAGTATTTTGTTTTTCATTCAGTTCAGGATTTTCTATATTAGGAATGGATTTACTTTCCCTCTCTTTTCCTCTGAGGTATTTAATTACAGGTGTGTAATGGATGTGCAGTGGATGTGAAATGGAGGTGATAGAATTCCAGCTGAGCTATTTCAAATCCTAAAAGATGATGCTGTTAAAATGCTACACTCAATATGCCAACAAATTTGGAAAACTCAGCATGACCACAAGACTGGAAAAGGTCAGATTTCATTGCAATCCCAAAGAAAGGCAATGCCAAAGAATGTTCAAACTACAGCACAACTGCACTCATCTCACACACTAGTAATGATCAAAATTCTTGAAGCTAGGCTCCAACAATGTGTGAACTGAGAAATTCCAGATGTTCCAGCTGGATATAGAAAAGGCAGAGGAACCCGAGATGAAATTGTCAATATCCATTGGATCATAGAAAAAGCAAGAGAATTCCAGAAAAATATCTACTTATGCTTTATTGACTATGCTAAAGCCATTGATTGTGTGGATCACAATAAACTGAGGAAAATTCTTCAAGAGATGGGAATACTAGACCACCTTACCTGCTTCTTGAGAAATCTGTATGCGGGTCAGGAAGCAGCAGTTAGAACCAGACATGGATAGATTCAAAATTGGGAAAAGAGTACAGCAGACCTGTATATTGTCACCTGTTTATTTAACTTATATGCAGAGTACATAATGTGAAATGCCGGGCTGGATGAAGCACAAGCTAGAATCAAGACTGTCAGGAGAAATACCAATAACCTCAGTAACACAGATGACACTACCCTTAGGGTTGAAAACAAAGAGGAACTAAAGAGCTTTCTGATGAAAGTGAAAGAGGAGAGTGAAAAAGTTGGCTTAAAACTCAACAATCAAAAATCTAAGATCATGGCATCTTGTCCCACCACTTCATGGCAAATAAATGGGGAAACAATGGAAACAGTGACAGACTTTATTTTGGGGGGCTGAAAAATCACTGCAGATGGTGACTGAAACCATGAAATTAAAAGACGCTTGGTCCTTGGAAAAATAGCTATGACCAACCTAGACAGCATATTAAAAAGCAGAGACATTACTTTGCCAATAAAGTTCTGTCTAATCAAAGCTATGGTTTTTCCAGCAGTCATGTATGGACGTGAGAGTTGGACCATAAAGAAAGCTGAGAGCCAAAGAATTGATGCTTTTGAACTGTGGTGTTGGAGAAGACTCTTGAGAGTCCCTTGGACTGCAAGGAGATCAAGCCAGTCAATCTTAAAAAAAATCAGTGCTGAATATTCATTGAAAGGACTGATGTTGAAGCTGAAGCTCCAGTACTTTGGCCACCTGATGTGAATAACTGACTCATTAGAAAAGACCCTGATGCTGGGAAATATTGAAGTCATGAGGAGAAGAGGATGACAGAGGATGAGATGGTTGGATGGCATCACTGACTCGATGGACCTGAGTCTGAGCAAGCTCCAAGAGTTGGTGATGGACAGGGAAGCCTGGCATGCTGCAGTCCATGGGGTTGCAAAAAGTTGTACAAGACTGAGGGACTGAACTGTATGGATGTGCTCAGTGGCTCAGTCAAGTCCATCTCTTTGCAGCCCCATGTATGGTAGCCTGATCGGCTCCTCTGTCCATGGAATTTTCCAGGCAAGAATACTGGAGTGATTGCCATTTCCTACTCCAAAGGCTCTTCCTGACCCAGGAGTCACACCCGCATCTGTTGTGTCTCCTGCATTGGAAGGCAGGTTCTTCACCACTAGCGCAGCCTGTGTAGATATTACTACACAAGATACTCATGTAGAATTATGAACATGTTAGGGTAGGGGTATCTGGTTCTAGATTCTCTCATGCCCATCTCACATATCCTTTGGAATATTATTGTTCTGTCTTGCTCTCAACTGTAATCATTTTCTGTCATTTAATAAAATAGGTATGATTTTTTTTTTGAATTCTTAGGAGATTTGTGCTTCTTTCTGCTGCACCTTACCTTTACTTCAATAGTGAGACCCTAACAATCTGTCTGTTAGCTCTCTTGCTTGTTTGCAACCTCTATTTTTTCTGGCTTACTTTTGTGCCTTTCCTGGGAGTAGAGGAAAATCTGGCTTCTCACATATCATTCTAAATACATGAAAAACTCCATGAGATTGATCTGCCTAGACAAACATCATATCCTTTCCTACTTTACCTGCTCTTGTGTAAAACAAAGAAAGTATAAAAATGCTGGAATCTTGAAGATCTCTGGGTCATACAGAAAAAGAAAAACAGATTTCATCTACTTTAAAAATATTTACTCGTTTTAGAGCTCTATTCCTCTTCCACAAACATCAAAATTTGGATGTGCCTCAAATGAGGCATACTGGAAGATCCCTTTTCAGGAACTCACTCCAGCCTCCACTGTGTGTACTTCTTTTCTGATTCTGCCCTTCTTCCCCAGCCAAGGGGTTTCTATTTATACCACTGCTGTGATATCCATCAGAGAAGGCAATGGCACCCCACTCCAGTACTCTTGTCTGGAAAATCCCATGGGTGGAGGAGCCTGGTAGGCTGCAGTCCATGGGGTTGCTAGGAGTCGGACATGACTGAGCAACTTCACTTTCACTTTTTCTCTTTCATGCATTGGAGAAGGAAATGGCAACCCACTCCAGTGTTCTTGCCTGGAGAACACCAGGGGCAGGAGAGCCTGGTGGGCTGATGTCTATGGGGTCGCACAGAGTCGGACACGACTGAAGTGACTTAGCAGCAGCAGCAGTGATATGCATTCCAGTGGGCAGTAACAGTTTTGAGCAGTGAACATTAATGGGAGGACAAAGCTAATGGAAGGAGATGAACACAGACACAAATATTTCAAGATATTACTTTGCCACAGCTAATCCTACTCCAATATTGCTTATAAAAGCTATGATGTGATAAGCACATGGTACAATCTCAGCAAATTTGTAACTGGAAAAATGCGTTGGTTCTGCTAACTGCAAGATAGAGATATGCTAACTGCAAGATATATATGAATTCAAACATTTATTACCTATTTATTTAGTTCAGGAGTTAGTTTTCATTGAGGTATGGTTGATATATAATTTTCAGGTGTACAATATAGCTATTCACAATGTTTAACAGTTATACTCCATTTGTAATTATTATAAAACATTGGCTATATTCCATGTACTACAGAATATATCTGTGTAGCATATCTAATGCGTAGTTTTTGCCTCTTAATCTCCTACCCCTATCTTGCCCTGCCAATTTCCCTCTCCCACTGGTAACCCCTAGTTTTTTCTCTATATCTGTATGTGCTTCTTTTTTGTTTCATTTACTAATTTGTTGTATTTCACAGATTCTGCATATAAGTGATATCATGTAGTATTTGCCTGTCTCTGTCTGATGTTTCATTTAGCATAATACCTTCCAAGTCCATCCATATTGCAAATGGCAACATTTCTTTCTTTTTTGTGGTTGAATAATATTCCATTGTGTGTGTGTGTGTGTGTGTGTGCACGTTCATGCGCATGCACCGGCGCAATAGGGTCTGCATGGGGGCTCATTGTTAAAATGGCTCACTGTGCTGACCTCGTAAACAAAAGATGAAGTCACGGTGACCCATGAGACTGAGCACATTGCTTCAGGACTTCATGTTTTCGCCACTGGCACAAACTTTCCTAAGACTGTGTGACCACCCTACTGTGGGACACTTCCAGCTCTCTCTCACAACTACGTAACTGCCAGACTCCAGTTTCAGGCTAAAGATATACTAACTACTCCCCTTCAGGGGACCCAATTTCCCGTCTATGGGTTATAAGAGGAATCCACCAGAAGGGTAGGATGCTGCATCTTCTCAAGGGCCAGTCTCTCTTTCATTCCCTTTGATAAATTTCCTTTCCTTTGCCTGACCACCTGGCTCATTCTTTTTTCTCTGCACTTGCCCTACAGTGCTCACCGCACGTTCTTTTTGCCCATTCTTCTGTTGGTGGACTAAAGTTGATTCCATGCTGGCAATTTTAACTAATGCTGCTATGAATGCTGGGGGTGCATGTACCATCTAAAGTTGGTGTTATCATTCTTCTTTTCTTTTTGGGTTTATGACCTGGACTGGATTTGCTGGGTCATATGGTAGCTCTATTTTAAGGTTTTTGAGAAACCACCATACTGTTTTCCACAGTGGCTGCACCGCTTTACATTTCCACCAACAATGTGTGACTTTTCTCTTCATTCTTGCCAATATTTGTTGTGTTCTTCTTGATGATAGCCATTCTGACAGGTGTAAGATGGCAACTTTTGGTTTTAATTTGCATTTTTCTGTTGATTAATGATGTTGAGCCTCTTTCCATGTATATGTTGGCCATCTTTATGTTTTCTTTGTAAAATTGTCTGTCTACCACCCATTTTTCCATTAGGCTGCTTTTTACTTTGATGTTGAGTTTTGTGAGTTGTTTATATATTTTTGGATATTAACCTCTTCTCAGTCATATCATTTGCAAATATTTTCTCTCATTTTCAGATTATCTTTCCATTTTTTGATTCCCTCTGCTGTTCAAAAGCTTTTAAGTTTTATTAGGTCCCATTTGCTTATTTTTGCTTTTATTTCTTTCACCTTGGGAGACTGCTAAAATATTGGTAAACTTTATGTCAAAGAGCATTCTGCCTAAATTTTCCTCTAGGTGTTTTATGGTTTATGGTCTTAGCTTTAGGTTTTAAATGCATTTTGAATTTATTTTTGTATATGGTGTTAGGGAATGATCTACTTTCATTCTTTTCTGTATAGCTTTCCAGTTTTTTCAACACCACTTATTGGAGTGTCTTTTTTCCACTGTGTGTTCTTGCCTACTTTGTCATAGATTAATTAATTGTAAGTGAGTGGGTTTATTTCTGGGCTCTCTATTCTGTTCCATTGGTCTATGTGTCTGTTTTTCTGTTGATATCATACTGTTTTGATCTCTGTAGTTATGTAATATAATCTGAAATCAGGGAGATAGATCCCTCCAACTCCATTTCTTTCTCAAGATTGCTTTGGCTATTTGGGATCTTTTGTGTTCCCATACAAATTTTTTCAACCTTATTTTTTATACAACACTCCAAATGTTTTGCTTTATTCTTAGTTGCCTTGTCTATTACATAGAGTTTTTTTATGTACTGTTAAATTATTTTTTATTGGAGTATAGTTGATTTACAATGTTGTATTAGTTTCCACTGTACAGCAAAGTGGATCAGTTATAAATATATAATATCTACTCTTTTTAAGATTCTTTCCCCACATAGGTCATTATAGAGCATTGAGTAGAGTTCCCTTGCTATTCAGAAGGTTATTGTCTACTATACATATATATATATATATATATACACACATATATATATAGTAACACTACTATATATATAGTGTGTGTGTGTGTGCGCACATGTATGTGTTAATCCCAATTTTTTGTTCTAGTTCTGTGAAAACCTTTCTTGGTGTTTCTGATAGAGAGTTCATTGAATCTATATATTGCTTTGGGTTGTATGGCCATTTTAACAATATCAATTATTTAAATCATTGAACAGTTTATCTTTCCATTTGTTTGTGTCCTCTTCAATTTCTTTCCCCAGTAGCTTCTCGTTTTCCAAGTACCTCCTTTTTCAAGTTTATTTTACCTTCTTAGGTAGATTTATTCCTAGGTATTCTTTTTGATGTAATTGTAAATAAGGTAGTTCCCTTAATATCTCTTTCTGGTAACTCATATCTAGTATATAGAAATGCAATATAATTCTGTATATTAATTTTGTATCCTGCACCATTACCAAATTCATTGATGAGCTCTAGTAGTTTTTAGTGGTGTCTTTAGGATTTTCTATGTAGAGTATCATGTCATCTGCAAACAGTGTCAGTTTTATTCATCCTTTACAATTTGGATTGTTTTTCTTTCTTTTTCTTGTCTGACTGCTATAGTGAGGACTTCCAATATTATGTTGAATAAAAGTGGTGAGAGCGGGCATTCTTGTATTGTTCTTGATATTAGAGGAAATGCTTTCAGATTTTCATTGTTGAATATGATGTTATCTATGGACTTGTCCGTGTGGACATGTTGTCACACATGATCTTTATTATGTAGAAGTATATTCCCTCTGTTCCCTCTTTCTGAACAGTTTTCTTTTCTATTATAAATGGGTGTTGAATTTTGTCAAAAAGTTTTGTCAAATGATTTTTCTGCCCCTACTGAAATGATTGTGTGGTATTTATTCTTCAGTTTGTTAATATGGTGTATCACATTGCTTGATTTGCAAATATTGAACTATCCTTACATCCCTGGGATAATACCACTTGACCATAGTGTATGATCCTTTTAACGTATTTTTCACTTCAGTTTGCTAATATTTTGTTCAGGATTATTAGATCTATGTTCATCAGTGACATTGGCCTGTAATTTCCTTTTTTGTGATACTTTAGCTAGTTTTGGGATCAGGGTGATGCTGACTGTGTAGAATCAGGTCAAAAGTGTTCCTTGCTCTGTAATTTCTTGCAATAGTTTGAGAAGTATTTGTGTTAACTCTTGTGTAAATGTTTGGTGGAATTCACCTGAGAAGCCATCTGGTCCTGGACTTTTGTTTGTTGTGAGGTTTATTATTATTATTATTATGGATTCAATTTCCATACTGGTAATTAGTCTGTTCATATTTTCTATTTCTTCCTGGCTCAGTCTTGGGAGATTGTACGTCTCTAGGAATTGGTCTATTTCTTCTAGGTTACCATTTTGTTAGCATATAATTGCTCATAATAATATTTTATGGAAATAGAACTGCCTTATGATCCAGCAACCCCACTGCTGGGCATACACACTGAAGAAACCAGAAGGGAAAGAGACACGTGTACCCCAATGTTCATTGCAGCACTGTTTATAATAGCCAAGACATGGAAGCAACCTAGATGTCCATCAGCAGATGAATGGATAAGAAAGCTGTGGTACATATACACAATGGAGTATTACTCAGCCATTAAAAAGAATACATTTGAATCAGTTCTAATGAGGTGGATGAAACTGGAGCCTATTATACAGAGTGAAGTAAGCCAGAAGGAAAAACATAAATACAGTATACTAACGCATATATATGGAATTTAGAAAGAGGGTAACAATAACCCGGTGTATGAGACAGCAAAAGAGACACTGATGTATAGAACAGTCTTATGGACTCTGTGGGAGAGGGAGAGGGTGGGAAGATTTGGGAGAATGGCAATGAAACATGTAAAATATGATGTAGGAAATGAGTTGCCAGTCCAGGTTCGATGCACGATGCTGGATGCTTGGGGCTGGTGCACTAGGATGGCCCAGAGGGATGGTATGGGGAGGGAGGAGGGAGGAGGGTTCGGGATGGGGAACACATGTATACCTGTGGCGGATTCATTTTGATATTTGGCAAAACTAATACAATTATGTAAAGTTTAAAAATAAAATAAAAAAATAAACAAATAAAAAAAATAATAACATTTTATGTTGTTTTTATTACTGTAGTGTATAGTTTATAACTTCATCTTTTTCATTTCTGATTTTATTGAGTTGGGCCCTTTCTTGACTTTTTTCCTTGATGAGTCAGGCTGTTTTATCAATTTTATTTATCTTTTCAAAGAACCAGCTCTTAGTTTCATTGATCTTTTCCCCTTTTTTAGTTTTTTGGTCTCTATTTCATTTATTTTTGCTCTGATCTTTATGATCTCTTCTCATCTACTAGGTCTGGGTTTTGTTTGTTCTTCTTTTTCTAGTTCCTTTAGGTGTAAGATTAGATTGTTTCATATGTTTAGTTTTGCATTAAATTAGTATGAATTACAAATAAAACAAATAAGCAATGTAAGCCAAACAAGTGCTTAATACTTTGAAGGGTATTAAAATCAACTTATGCATAAACTCTTCCATCAAAATGTTTATATACTGATAGAAAGAGACATGTTTGTTCATGTATAACTGTAGCAAAAGGCAGATTGTGTGCTATAATAACAAGATATATCAATAGCTACAATTTACTGAGTTTTAGTATCTGCCAAAACTTATGCTTGGTACTCTAAATATCTCAAGTTATTTACTGTAAAAAACAAACATCGATGTTGGTATTATTCCAATACATAAAGAAACATGGAGGTGAAGCCATATGCCCACAGAAGCAGATTTGTATAAGAACCCAGAGAAAGGTGACATTAATGCCAGTGGGTGGGCTTGAAGACCTCCCTCATTAATGAAGATGAATTTGAACTAAGTATTCTTGAAAATGGGTGGGAATTTCTCAAATATATTTGGAGAACAGCTTAATGATATCAAAATTACAAAGATTTTTAAGTGAGGAGGTAACATAACTAGGACTGCATTTTGAAGACAGCTCTGACAGAAGCATGAAGAAATGACTGGAGAATATAAAGCATTCCCATCAAGAGGAAAAAAAAAAAACTAGATTCTGTATGACAATTGACACTTTAATTGAGAATTACATATTTTATAACTCTCTGCTGCTGCTGCTGCTAAGTCACTTCAGTCATGCCCGACACTGTGTGAGCCCATAGACGGCAGCCCACCAGGCTCCTCCGTCCCTGGGATTCTCCAGGCAAGAATACTGGAGCGGGTTGCCATTTCCTTCTCCAATGCAGGAAAGTGAAAAGTAAAAGTGAAGTCGCTTAGTCATGTCCGACTCTTACCGACCCCATGGACTGCAGCCTACCAGGCTCCTCCGTCCATGGGATTTTCCAGGCAAGAGTACTGGAATGGGGTGCCATTGCCTTCTCCCTTATAACTCTCTAGATTCCTGTAATTTAAGTTAGTTTATAAAACCACAGACCAACTATGTATTCAAAGGTACAGTGAACTCAATGATATCTATGTACCCAAAACAAACAAAAATATCTATTATTATCCATTAAATATCTATTACTTTCACACACTTAAAAACATCAAAAAGTCATTATTTGAGAATTACATTGTGTCAATTAATTAATACATTTTTTAAAGACCATTTTTCTATCTTTGAAGAAAAATAAACAGCTAGAGCCAACTCACAAACTGATTTACTAAACTAATTTAAGGGGGTATCTCTGTTGAGGCTGAAGCTGAATCTCCAATACTTGGCCACTTGATACAAAGAGCCAACTCATTAGAAAAGACCCTGATTCTGGGAAAGATTGAAGGCAGGAGAAGGGAACAACAGAGGACGAGATGGTTGGAAGGCATTGCCAACTCAATGGACATGAGTTTGAGCAAGCTCTGGGAGATGGTGAAGGACAGGAAGCCTGGCGTCCTGCAGTCCATGGGGTCACAAAGAATTGGACACGACTGAGTGACTGAGCAACAACTGCTGAATTAAGAAAAAATGATACATGAATTTGATAGCATGTTCGTGGGTATTAATTTTGTCACCTCAACATTATGCTACTACTGTGATAATATATAAGGAATTAGAGCAAAATATTAAGAGATTACATATTTTGGCAGGCTAGGATTTTTGTGGAATTAAAAATTCCTATTTTAAGCAATGCCACTTTCAAATGTGGCATTTTCAAATGTGGCTACACTTTCAAATGTATCCAATAGATTTAATCATTAATCACTACTGTGCCAACAGTTTTGCGTCATTGTTAAGATTATGAGTCTAATGAAATAAAAATTACAGCTTTCATAATTGTATAGGTCAGTTAGCTTCCCACATGCTTTTTATTGCTACTGATGAGGATTATGTTCAACAAAATGCTAATTTAACTGGATATCAATAGGAATTATATTGTAAAGAATTTGTCTTGTACTTTAAGTTTGAGAAATATTAACTTCAAATGAAGACAACCAGATTTTGTTTTATTTTTACTGCAGAATTTCTCTTTACTTTTAATATGCATATATGATCTGCAAACCTCTAAGAAAATAATATAGTATGTAGTATTTCCCAACATGATATAATCACAGAATCTTTTATTACCTAAACATTTCACTAGATTATTATGCTATAAAATACACCTTGAGTATTCTTTTCTATGCCATGTAGGAAAGCTTCCTGTGATATGTTTTGTTTTTTATGTTCAGATTCAAATAACCATGGTACATAAGGAAAATGCATGATTATTTCATCCTACTTTAATCAAATAATCTTTATATGGAGGCTTATTGGAAACATTTTTAACACAAGGCTATTTGATGCATGGTGATTGCTTAGTTTCAGTTTCTACAAAGTCAAAGATTTAGGTACAAATAGTTCATTTGGAGTGACAGGGTAAACCATCAGGAGTGTACTGATGTGAGACAGGGAAGAGAAGTCAGCTAACAATGGGTGTGTTTTCATGCCAGCTACCACAATGGACAACTAGAGATTGTTCTTGCAGGGAAACCCTTTAAAACATTAGGAAATATATGCCTCTACATTATTCCAACTAAAGGACACGAGCTGTAGTATTAACATCCCCATACTAGTTAGTCATTTATTAAGAGCTGTCTCCCTGGCTGAGAGTGGAGAACGGTGAGGTGCAATATTTCCTAGGCACTTCTGGGAAAAATGAGCTCTGGAAATATTACCCAACACATTATTTGTTACCACAACATAACCAGTTATGGGAAGAACTTGTCAAATTACTGGTGCATGTGGAGCAGTGAATAGATTGCAAGAATCATCTCACAATAGACTAATGGGAGTTCAGAACAAGATGGTGAACTCGGCATACGTTTCTTTCCACTCAGACCATTTAAAAAAAAATGGGGAAAAAAAGTCTTGCAGGGGGAAAATCATTAAAGCAGTGGGAAATAAGGGACATTACCGCTAGTGCACCAGAAATGTTGAGAAAGTCTGAACAGGTAACCGTCAATGGTATTGACTGAAGAAATCAGGAAAAGATGCTGTTTATAAATCATGGCTTCTTCTGTAGTAGCTGAAAGCTCAGTCTGTTTACACAGGAATAGAAGACGGTCCTGAAGTGTTCATCAGGATGATTAACTGGGGAATTTTGTTTGGAGAAGCTGTGTTTATTGTCCACCCCTCCCCTCACCTCACTTTTACTTAAGTTAAAAATCTGGCAGAAAGCTAAAGACCAAAGCAGTGGGTACTTAGGCTGAAGAGGAAAAACAGCTCAGATTGCCATTAGACAACCATGGATGGATCTCCTCAAGCCAAAGGACACCCCAATAAGGAGCATCTTCCTCTTCTTTTGTTCAGCCAGAATAGAGATTACAACAAACAGGCAGGAGGACAAAGGTGCTCAAAAACAACTGAGAACACAGATATGAATTATTAAATATCTGAAGTAAAAAGACATCATAGATATAGAAAAATGATAAAATTAAGCAAGAGCAGATTGAACATTCCCAAATGCCTCCAAAGTGGGAAAAAGACACTTGATAATGCATAGCTGAACAGGAGAAGAGGTCCTGCTGAGGAGTGAATCTCAAGTAACATTGAGCCAAAGAATTCGTCAAGGCAGGTTAAATGAGTAAATGCTGGAAAGTAGGAGGAAAACTGAAACTTGTCAAAATAGTTCATCAGGTCAGTTCAGTTTAGTCGCTCAGTCGTATCCGACTCTTTGCGACCCCATGGACTGCAGCACGCCAGGCCTCCCTGTCCATCGATTATCCCAGAGATTACTCAAACTCATGTCTGTTGAGTCAGTGATGCCATCCAACCATCTTATCCTCTGTCGTCCCCTTCTCCACCTGGACTCAATCTTACCCAGCATCAGGGTCTTTTCAAATGAGTCATTCTTCACATCATGTGGCCAAAGTATTGGAGTTTCAGCTTCAACATCAATCCTTCCAATGAACACCCAGGACTGATCTCCTTCAGAATGGACTGGTTGGATCTCCTTGCAGTCCAAGGGACTCTCAAGAGTCTTCTCTAACACCACAGTTCAAAAGCATCAATTTTTCAGCCCTCAGCTTTCTTCACAGTCCAACTCTCACATCCATACATGACCACTGGAAAAACATACCCTTGACTAGACGGACCTTTGTTGGCAAAGTAATGTCTCTGCTTTTCAATATGCTGTCTAGGTTGGTCATAACTTTTCTTCTAAGGAGTAAGCGTCTTTTAATTTCATGGCTTCAGTCTTCTGCAGTGATTTTGGAGCCCCCCAAAATAAATTCTGACACTGTTTCCACTGTTGCCCCATCTATTTGCCAAGAAGTCATGGGACCAGATGCCATGATCTTCGTTTTCTGAATGTTGAGCTTTAAGCCAACTTTTTCACTCTTCTCTTTCAGTTTCATCAAGAGGGTCTTTAGTTCTTCTTCACTTTCTGCCATAAGGGTGATGTCATCTGCATATCTGAGGTTATTGATATTTCTCCAAGCAATCTTGATTCCAGCTTGTGCTTCCTTCAGCCTAGCGTTTTTCATGATGTACTCTGCATATAATTTAAATAAGGAGGGTGACAATATACAGCCTTGATGTACTTATTTTTCTATTTGGAACCAGTCTGTTGTTCCATGTCCAGTTCTAATGGTTGCTTCCTGACTCGCATACAAATTTCTTAAGAGGCAGGTCAGGTGGTCTGGTATTCCAATCTCTTTCAGAATATTTCACAGTTTATTGTGATCCACACAGTCAAAGGCTTTGTCATAGTCAATAAAGCAGAGATAGATGTTTTTCTGGAACTCTTGCTCTTTCAATGATCCAGCCGATGCTGGCAATTTGATCTGCGGTTCCTCTGCCTTTTCTAAAACAGCTTGAACATCTGGCAGTTCATGGTTCATGTATTGCTGAAGCCTGGCTTAGAGATTTTTGAGCATTACTTTACTAGCCTGTGAGATGAGTGCAATTGTGCAGTAGTTTCAGCATTCTTTGGCATTGCCTTTCTTTTGGGTTGGAATGAGAACTGACCTTTTCCAGTCCTATGGCCACTGCTGAGTTTTCCAAATTTGCTGGCATATTGAATGCAGCACTTTCACAGCATCATCTCTTAGGGTTTGAAAGAGCTCGACTGGAATTCCATTACTTCCACTAGCTTTGTTTGTAGTGATGCTTCCTAAGGCTCACTTGACTTCACATTCCAGGATGTCTGGCTCTAGGTAAGTGATCACACCATCATGCTTATCTGGGTCATGAAGATCTTTTCTGTACAGTTCTTCTGTGTATTCTTGCCACCTTTTCTTAATATCTTCTGTTTCTGTTAGGTCCATATCATTTCTGTCCTTTATCAAGCCCATCTTTGCATGAAATGTTCCCTTGGTATCTCTAATTTTCTTGAAGAGATCTCTAGTCTTTCCCACTCTATTATTTTCCTTATTTCTTGGCACTGATCACTGAGGAAGGCTTTCTTATCTCTCCTTGCTATTCTTTGGAACTCTGCATTCAAATGGATATATCTTTCCTTTTCTCCTTTGATTTTTGCTTCTCTTCTTTTCACAGCTATTTGTCAGGCCTCCTCGAACAGCCATTTTGCTTTTTTGCATTTTTTTTTTCTTGGGGATGGTCTTGCTCCCTGTCTCCTGTACAATGTCACAAACCTCTGTCCACAGTTCATCAGGCACCTTTCAGATTTTGTCCCTTAAATTTATTTCTCACTTCCACTGTATAATCATAAGGGATTTGATTAGGTCATACCTGAATGGTCTATTGGTTTTCCCCACTTTCTTCAATTTAAGTCTGATTTTGGCAATAAGAAGCTCATGATCTGAGCCACAGTCAGCTCCTGGTCTTGTTTTTACTGACTGTATAGAGCATATGAACTGGTATTTTTCTAGTTGGATTTCCAGAGGGAAAGGATAGAGGAAATGTAAGGAGGAAAATCATTAAATCGTGGAATAAAATTTCCCAGACTTGGAAAAAAAGACTTGCCCTTAAAAGTTAAATGCCCAACAGCCAGTTGTTTGGCAAATAGGATGAATGTAACTATCCACATTTCAATGCATAATGATGAAACATTAGGACAGTAAGAATAAAAATAAAATCTTTAATGGTTCCACACAGGAAAAACCATACACCTCCTTCCAAAATAAAATTAATCATAGGCTGTCAGATTTCTTATAATCTCAGAGGCCAAAAAAAAATATGGAGGTGGAATACTAGATATTTAAAAACAACCTAAGAAAACCTTATGAACACATAAGTCCAGTCAATTTAACAGGAAAGTGGAGAAGTAAAATTCGTCAAATACCTTATAGATTTAAAATTTGTAGTATAATTTAATCTCACTGAACATTCAGGAGGTAGTAAGGCATGGAGATATTAATTAGCTCACCCAAAGTAGCACAGGAATTATGGCTAGATTTATAATTAAAAGGCATGTTTACTTTTGTTTAGACACTACATGCTCTCATTCTCTTCATTGCTATTTTCAATATAGGTCATTATTTCTAGACTCATTGATTACTTGATTGACTTCTTCAGAACACAACTTAAAAAGCAAAGAAATGAGAACTAAACTTACTAGTCCCCATCTATCTTTAAGAAGGAGCTTTAAAATACTAATGATTTTTAGCTTGTCCAACTCTGTGGGGTCTCAATGTACTTTATCTAAAATTTGAACTAACTGAAAGCAATGCACCATTAGAAATTAAAACAATCTCAGTTCAGAAACTGATGACAGAGTTAATATTTTCCCTGTTTTAAGGACAGGAAAATTCATAATTTCTTAATATACCACAATTTCATGGTGTCAGAAACATAACTAGAATCTAGGTCTCTTGTTTCTCAGAATATACTATACTAAGAAAAAATTAATACAAGTTAGATAAATCAGGAAGGCATTCCATTTTTAGAAAGAAGCATCCACAAAGGAATTTAGAAGAAAAAATGACACAAGTAATGTTATGAATAATAACCATAGAAATTACACAAGCCTTGGAACATGCTGTCATGACAATTCTACACTGAAATATGGTATTAAAAACACATAGTTATATCAAAGATAATATGGTTCATATTTCAAACTTGTAGACACTGAATTTTCCCTGCTTGCATTCAAATTAACATTATGTATATGATAAGATGTACATTATGCACTCTCATACACATACAGTTGTACTGCATCAAGAAACAGAAAGGCAATTCCATAAACACAGTAAAACAACAAAAACAACAAAGAAATCAAAGCAATTAGATAAGCAGTGATTGATGTCCCCTGAGAAAAACGGCCAACGTGAGTACTATAACACTAGAGCTTAGGCTACTATGGCCTGGAGGTAGTCACAATCCAGGATGCTTACGAGAAGGCTTGAGAAAATATTCTCACTGAAAAGTGAGAGCCTAAGTCTGAAACACCAGTTGTCTAATAAGGCCAATGGCAGGAGGAGAAACCCCCTAACAGCAGACGACACTTATACTGGGGCACTAGGAATATTAGAGTAAGTTGTTCAGGCCTAAAAAGAAATGCTTTTATACCCTCAAAAACAAAGTCATCATATCCATTTTGTTAGTTACAAATTATAAAAAAGTCATGAAATAATAGACTGTTATTAAGAAAAACAAATTGCCATTTTTAAAAGAAATAATGTTGAAATAGATTAAAAATCTTAGCACAGGCTTTTAGCTAAATGAAAACAAAGTGAAGAATGACCACAACTGAAGAACAGATGATTAGGCTGAAAGGTCAAGTGTAGCAAGTATCTAAAGTAGACCAAAAAATATAAGAAAAAGAAAACTGCGGAAGAAAATTCTGGAGACATAAATAGATTCAGAAGTCCCACCATTTCTCTATTAAGATTTCTAAATGGGAGGGTGGAAGAATGTTGGATTGAAAATATTTGAAGAAATAATGAATGAAAATGTCCCAGAATTGGAAGTGTACATGGATCCTGATATTGGAAGAACCTATTGTACAAAGAGCAGGACAAATGACATACTGAAATTCACCTGGAAACCCGTAGTTTAAATTCAGATCAAGGATAAGAAGAAATTCCTAGAGCTAAACAGTGGGTAGAGATTCTCAAATTCTTCTATAGAATTCCTTAAAATGTTCAACAAATGTATTCATGTTTCAGGAACACACAACTAAGAAACTGGGCTTTCAGTACACATGGGAGCTGGTATTGGTGCTCTTTTTTTTTTTTTGCTTTTCATTGAGAATAGAAAATAATGTTTAAACACAATAATCACATTTAGATTTCCTTGGAATTATTATGCAAAAATTGCTGTAGCAATTAAAGGGTGATTTACTATTTGAGATCCTTTGTCATAGATTTGAAGATTATTGCTGCAAGAGATTAGCAGTAGTCAGTTTTAATGAATGAGGAGATTGTCTAAATATATTCTGAATTCTTATAGTCTTGCTGTTCACTTATTTTAAATTGTATGGGGTACTGATGGGAGAAAAATCTTGTATGCAAATAGAAAAAGCAGGATAATGGTCCTATCAATACTCTGATACTGTTTTACTCCCTGCTGTAAAATACATTCTTCCACTTGGTAAAATGCTCCACATTTATATTTTATGAAACATCTATCTACCTATTATTTTTGAATATATATAAATGTACATATATTTCAATATATAAAACCATCTCCATAGTTACTATTTTATATGATTATTTCATACATTTTAAATTATCTTATTTATGTTTTTAAACAATTGATATTGACATTGAATTTCAAAATTCTTGAGATTTTAGAGTCAACTTAATGGATTATCCAAGCAGAATTCAATGGGATGTTCTGTTTATAAATATGCATTTAAATCAAGTACTATACATACTTGTTTTACATAGAAGTATGTCCTTTGGAATTTATGCAATTCAGCTTTCAAGGGTAGCTCACATAAATTTTCTTTAACCAAAATGATATCTTCTTTGTAAGATATCTCTTTTCATCACAAATATGACCACTCAAAATAGAGTTAAGAGGAAAAAATATGAATCACTGTCTAAGCCAAGTACATATAAAAACACCTCCTATTTCTAGAAAGCTTAAAGACTGACAAGATCTGTTAAAATAAAATAAAAAAAAATTAATTTCACCTAAAAAAAAAAAAAAAGCATAGGTAGGGATTGAATTGTTCTCCTCTTTTTTCCTCTATATCAGAACATCCAGCCTACTTACTTACTAAGTGAATTTCTTCTGTTTTTACACTTCAAAGATTAACATTAGGTTAAGGTAAAAAACAAATAACCCAACAATAACAATTAAAAAAAAAAACTGTGAGAACCAAATCTAAACAAAGAAACAAGCAAAAAAAAAATAATAATTGCACATCTCTTCTTCAAAACTATCGGAGGAGAAGAGAGATATTACTACAGTTAGAAATATGCTTCCGTAAAGACCTGTGTGGCTAAAAGGCAGTACCATCTTTTAGAGAAACACCTGATATCTGTAACAGAATACCTGTCACACAGTAGGCACACCATAAAATTTTGCTGCACAGTTGAGTGCAGTTGCCTATATAAACCAAGCCTTAAAGGAAAGTTCACAGATATTAAACTAATACAATTGCTAATAAAAGTCTGAGGAAGATTTTATGTGCTTGGTTATCTTATAATAGTCTACTCTACAGTATCAGAATAAAAGACATGAGGGACATTCTATAAAATTACTGGCCTGCCCACTTCAAAAAATATCAAGGTCATGAAAGACAAAGATAGGAGATCTTGCCAAAAGGAGACTTAAGAGACATAACATCTAAATGTGTGTCATTTGGATCCTGAACCAAGAAAAAAAATGCTTTTTTTTTTTTTTTTGCTATAATGAACATGAGGTCAATTGATGAAATTTGGAAAGGTCACTAAATTAATAATAGTAGTGTATCAATATTAATTCTCTGATTTAGATAATGTACTATGGTTGTATAAGAGAATGTTTTTAAAGGAAATTCTGAAATATTTAGAAATGTATAGGCATTGTGTCTGCAACATGAGAGTGAGCAGGAGAGGATGTGGCAATATATTAATATTTAAGGAATCTAGGTGAAAGTCCTACAAAAATGCTTTGTACTATTTTTGTAACATTTCTGTAATTCTGAAGTCAGTTTTCTCAACTTAACTAAAAGGATGATTTTTTAAGACAATTTATTGACAGGTCTTATAAATAACACATAAGTAAGTCCTCTTACTTATGGAGGAGGAAATGGCAACCCACTCCAGTGTTCTTGCCTGGAGAATCCCAGGGACAGGGAAGCCTGGTGGGCTGCCATGTATGGGGTTGCACAGAGTCGGACACGACTGAAGCGACTTAGCAGCAGCAGTAGCAGCAAGTCCTCTACATACAAGTTCCATTCAGAGAGTGTGTCTGTAAGTCCAATTTGTTCATAAGTCCAACAAAAATAAGCCTAGGTATCTCAACTAATACAGTCAGCTATGTAGTACTGAACTATAATAAGTTCATAATACTATTCACACAAATAATACATAAAAAACAAGGAAACACAAAAATAGTAAGCTTTTACACTTGTTTCTTGATATGCTGGGCTTGAAATTAAGACACTGTACTACTGTAATCTATAGGGTACTGTACAGCAAAGTACACAAAAGCACAAGCACTTGTAGAGGACGCTCACACGTAATAATGTATGCCAGACGTGTGGCCTAATTTATGTGACTGAACGTGTGAACACATGTTCGCATCTTTGAGAGTTCTCAACTTGAAGGTTCATATACAAGGGACTCTCTGTACCTGACAAAGAATCAAGTATTAAGATATTCAGTTATTTTAAAGAATTGATTCAGAATTTCAGTGGGTGCAGAGGAAAGATACACAAAAGTAAAAATGATAATATTTACACATATAATTCCAAAAAGATAATAACTAACCAGGAAGCAATTATAGTTTTGAGGTACATATTTCTCACATTTCTAGCTTTGATAACAGGAAAGATTTTTTTATTATTATTATTAGTTTGAGGGCAAGAAACATCCTACTGTTTTCAAAGAATAAGTATCCTGGTGGGATGAATTAAGGTGCAGACTAAAAAAACAGTTCCAACATGGCAATAATTTATAGGTGAGTTTAATAAATTGGGGAAGCAAGAAACAACATAAAGAATGTTTGGAAGATTTTCAATAGCAACTGTCTGCTGTAGGACAAATCTGCAGTTGCTACTTCCCCCTCAATGCTGTGGGACTGTTTTCATTGGGACTTCAAGGGGAAGCAGTGGCTGCTTGCCAGCTTCTATGTTCTCATCCAGCTGTTTAGACAGTTACAGCACATAAGTAGTTGTAAAGGCTGAGGTTTGGGTAGTCAGGCAGTCTCCCTCTGAGACACAAGTAAGCATTTTACTAGACTATTTATAAATTTATTTTAAATGGTAATCATCAGTACTAGGAGATAGCTAGCAGAGACAATGTTCTTGTTTAACCAAAAAAATGTACAATAAACAATACTCAAGAGGTGTATTGTTTTTCCATTCTGTACATTGTTTTTCTGTTCCCATGTTTTCTGGTTACTACAACTCCCTGAATGCTCAAGACTCAGAATTTAACAAAGTAGAAAAACATTAGGTAAATTTACCGACATTTTAAAAAAAAGTAAACATAAACAGCTTTGCATAGTACATGTACGGAGTTTTTACATAATCCCTACAGATTCAATAGAATTTTTTCTACTTTATTGAGGCATACTTAATATACAAAAATGCACATATTTCATGTACACATTTTCTGTGTTTGGATCTAGAAAATTATGTTTGATACCATCACCACAGTCAAGGTAATAAATATTTCCACCATCTCCAAAAGAGTTCTTGTGTCCGCTTGCTGTTTTTTTTGTTTGTAGCAAGAGCACTTAATATGAGATCTATCTTCTTAACAAGATTATAGTGCATAATACCACATTGTTCCCTGTACACTATGGCACTGTGTTTAACAGATCTCTAAAACATACTCATCTAGCATAACTGTAATTTTATATCTACTGAAAAATAGCTGTCCATTTCTCCTGTGCCCATCTTCTGACAATGACCATTCTATTCTCTGCTTCTATGTGTGTTAGTTGCTCAGTTGGGTCCAACTCTTTGCAACCTCATGGACTGTAGCCTGTAAGGCTTCCCTGTCCATGGAATTCTCCAGGCAAGAATACTGGAGTGGGTTGCCATTTCCTACTCCAGGAGAGTGAGTTTGACTATTTTAGATACCTCATATAAGTAGGATCAAACAGTATTTATTCTTCTGTGACTGACTTACTTCACTCAGCACAATGTCTTCCAAGTATTCGATTTGTTGCAACTGGTAAGATTTCCTTCTTTTTTAAGGCTGAATAATTTCCAGTGTTTGTATATACCACATTTTCTTTATCTGTTCATCTGTTGATAGACATTTGGCTTCCTTGCATGTTTTGATTATTGCAAATCATTCTGCAGTGAATATGGAAGTACAGCTATCTCTTCAGGATCCTGATTTCAGTTTTTAGGTAGATACTCAGGAGTGGTATTAATGATTATATGGTACACATGGTAGTTCTTTAATTTATCAAGAAAACTTCATACTGTGTTTGATAGTGGCTTAATCATTTTATATTCCTACCAACAGAATGGGCTTCCCTGGTGGCTCAGATGGTAAGGAATACGCCTGCAGTACAGGAGATCTGGTTTGATCCCTGGGTCGGGAAGATCCCTTGAAGAAGGAAATGGCTACTCACTCCAGTATTCTTGCCTGGACAATTCCATGGACAGAGGAGCCTGGTTGGCTATAGTCCACGGGGTTTCAAAAAGTTGGACACAACTGAGTAACTGACAAAAACAAACTACAGAATACAGGGTTCCAGTTTCTTCATATACTTGCTAACACCTATTATCTTTTGTTTTTGTGCATGTGTGTGTGTGTGTGTTGCTAATAGCCATCTGTAGCAGGTGTGAGGTGATATCTCTTGAGGTTTTTATTCACAGTCCTCTGATGATTAGTGATGCTGTGAATTTGAATACTTTCTGTATACCTGTTGGCCATTTGTGTGTCTTCTTTGGAGAAATGTCTATAAAAGTTCTTTGCCTCTTTTTTTTTTTCCTTTTTTGTTATTGGATTGTAGGAATTCCTTATATATTTTGTAAACTTATACCTTATCAGATGTATGGTTTTCAAATATGTTCTCCTATTTCATAGGTTGCCTTATAACTCTGTTGATAGTTTCCTTTGCTATGAAAAAGATTTTTAGTTTGATGTCATCTCACTTGTCTATTTTTGAAATATGTGAAATAGAGACTAAAAATCAATAGAAATCAATAAAATTAACAACTTGTTTTTTGAAAAGATCAACAAAACTGACAAAACTTTGGCTAGATTAAGGAAAAAAGAGAAGACTCAAATAAAATTAGAAAACAAAGAAGAGATGTCACAATTGTTGTCAAAAAAAATAAGGTAGAGGTTACTGTGAAAATTATATGCTAACAAATTGGATAACATAGGAGAAATGGAAAAAAATTTATAGAAACATACAACCTATTAAGGCTGAATCATGAAGAAATAGAAAATCTGAACAGACTAATGAGTAAGGAGATTGAGTCAGTAACCAAAAACCTCCCAACTAAGAAAAGTCCAGGACCAGATGATTTGATGGGTGGATTCTATCAAACATTAAAGAATAATGAATAATTTTCTGTTTCTGAAAATTTTCAAAAACTGAAGAGGAGGCAGCAATTCCAAACTAATTTTATGAGTCCAGAATTACTCATATACCAAAGCCAGACAAGGATACTACAAGAAAGGTCTTATACTTGTGCTTATGAAAATGCTAACTATGGAAATCATGTGATCACTCCAGCTACATTATCAATTTCTATTATATAGGAAGCCACATGAAGCTGATTTTCTGATGTCTTTGCTGAAAATCCTAACATTCACAATTCTGATATCTATGCTAAGTATTACATTTATAGATACATCTTATAGTAGGAACACTGAATTGTCACAGAAGCACTGTTCCGCTCATAAGTAGGAAGAAATTCACTTCTCTACCAGTTTGTATCACATGTTAAAACATGGGTACCAAATAAATGAGGCTTAACTCCTAAAACCTCATAGGCTCCCATGAATACTACTCCTTTATTTTCTCTGTATCCTGTACTATAACAAATTATAGCAACAGCAATACTAGCAATAGTAAAACCAATTTAAATTTTTGTCTTATGGAAAACTGGGAAGCATATTGTAAAAATTCAAATAATAGTTTTAAAATTATGAAATACAAGGAAGAAATAGATAATTCTAAGTCCTTCCAAAGGTGTTAGATAATTATCTGGTGAATACTTTCAATCATTTATTTATTCTTCCATACACATAGAAGAATTGAGACATATACTTGTAGGTAGAAAAATAGTTTTTAAAAAGATATACACTATATGGGCTTCTCTGGTGGCTCAGACGGTAAAGAATCCACCTGTCAATGCAGGAGACCTGAGTTTGCTCCCTGTTGGGAAGATCCCCCGGAGAAGGGAATGGCTACCCACTCCAGTATTCTTGTCTAGAGAATTCCGTAGACAGAGGAGCTTGGCAGGCTATAGTCCATGGGGTTACAAAGAGTCAAACACGACAGAGCAACAAACACATACCTTGTATGCTATATGAAAATAACATGAGCCTTCCTTGAATTTAATAGAAAAATGAAGGAAATGACATGAACATAAACCTGAAAAAAGTAATAAACTTTAGATAAATACTTTCTTATAATGTGGACTATTAGTTCAACTAAGGTTAAGAAAAATTATCAGTAGGATTAACTCTGGCTTTTAAAGATATAGGTCTTTAATGTATAGATGTTTAATAATAACAATAGTTTTATTTCATTTTTACTTTTTTAAGATAAATTTACATTTTAACTTTAATTTCAATTTGTTGAGAGTTATAACTTAAAAGAGAATCAATTCATACCACCAGGCATTTTTATCCCAACATTCCATTTCAGAAGTTATTTGTTTTTTATCATTTCTAGGTCAACTAGATTTCACTATTCTAGACCCTAAATTCTTCAATGCACATTCTGTCATCTGTAATGTAATATTGCTTTTTGCTTTTATTTTTGAATGACAATTTGGGTGAATAAATTATTTTAGAACATATTTTATTTCTTTCAAAACACTGAGGGTATTTGTACATTTCTATTTTAGTTTCTGTGTAACTATGGAGATTTCTATGGTATACTTTATTATTCCCTTAGTCAGTGGCTTTTTTTTTATACCCAGGTTGGGGTGGAATGCTGTCTTTATCCTTGGGATTCAATAACTTAACAGGATGTGCCTTGAGGTCAATTGTTCTGAATGAGTTTCACTGATAAATGATCTGCTCTTTTGATCTATGGATTCATTCCTCCCTTCATTTTAGTTAAAATTTCCTGTATTATACCTGTGTGTGCCTTTTATGTTTTGTTTATGGATATCTTTTCTTTAGGGATGTCAATTGTCCTTATACTGGTTCATTATTGATTGGTGTCCAAATATACTCTCTGATTGGTTTAATTAATCTATCTCTGCCTGTCTCTGTCTCTCTGCATCTCTATCTCCCTCTCTCTCCATTCCAAGGATATACAAAGGCTTTTCCTATTGATAGAAATTACTTTCATCTAGGCATATTGTTTCTAATTTTTCTCATGTATTAGATTTGTACTTGTATTATTTTGGTTTTCAGTTTGTTTCATTGGCTCTCCAGTCTCCATATTTTATTTTACTCTCAAGATTTTTCATCTCATCATTGAGCTTTTGTTCAATTAATTTCATTCAAAATATGAAAGCTTTCCCAAATTTACATCTCATCTTTTCACATGAACTATGTTGTTTATCATTCCAGTTGTAGAATATATAATTGCATCTAATTAAACAAGTAATAATAATGAAATAAACTTAGATTTATCAAGTGTGTTTCAGGAATTGAACAAAGTGATTTACATGCATTAATTTATTTCATTATCATGGTAACTCTACATAGGAGATATTATTTTTCTCCATTCTACAGTTGAGGAAACAGGAACTAAGAGAGTTAAATAATTTGCCCCAGGATATATAACTAGCAAAAGACATAACTAGATATGGGTTCTGGCTATTTATCATAATTTTAATAATATTTAATACCTACAGTTCTTCTTCATTAATGATCCATCATGCCCAGATGTGTAAGATTTTCACTATTAGGTATAACAGATTCTCTCTATAAGTATCAGTATACTTATTAAAGACAGACAAACTAAGAAATTAACTCCAGGATTAAAAGAGGAACAAATTCAGGGAAATAATAATGAGACTTAGAGAAATAGAGTAAAAATGGTATGCTAGAGATAGTATTTGGCATATTTTAGTTTATATTATCATGACATCAGGGGAATATTATTTTTATACATGTTTCAGTGCTGACAATTATTTTTCTTTTTGTTATTCTTTTAACATCTATTTCTCTATTTTTTATTTGCCCCTGGGAATAAGTATCACCAGAATATCTCAAAAGACCTGTGTCTGTGGTGCATTAAAAGAACAGTGAGTGTGTAAGAATGTGGGTTGTGTGTGTGTGTGTGTGTGTGTGCACATGGACAGGAAATATGTATGAGACTCTTAACTGTGGCCTACTGTCCAAATGAAGGAGGACAATTGATCAGTAACCACAGGTAAAACAATAAAAACTGAAGTAAGTGATACCAGTAGGGTGTATGCATGCACACACACAAACACATACATACATACAAACATACATAGAATAGAATAGGATAGACTAGACTTGAATAGACTAGAGTGGCAGCCCACTCCAGTATTCTTGCCTGGAGAATCCCACGGACAGAGGAGCCTGGTGGGCTACAGTCCATGGGGTCACAAAGAGTTGGACATGACTGAGTGACTAACACACACACACACACACACACACACACACACAGACTTAAATAGACTAGACTAGAATAGGCAAAAAGATGTGAGCAGGCACTGGTGTAAAAACCCAGCCTTTTTTTTTAAAATTTTATTTTATTTTTAAACTTTACATAATTGTATTAGCTTTGCCAAATATCAAAATGAATCCGCCACAGGTATACATGTGTTCCCCATCCTGAACCCTCCTCCCTCCTCCCTCCCCATACCATCCCTCTGGGTCGTCCCAGTGCACTAGCCCCAAGCATCCAGTATCGTGCATCGAACCTGGACTGGCATCTCGTTTCATACATGATATTTTACATGTTTCAATGCCATTCTCCCAAATCTTCCCACCCTCTCCCTCTCCCATAGAGTCCACAAGACTGTTCTATACATCAGTGTCTCTTTTGCTGTCTCGTACACAGGGTTATTCTTACCATCTTTCTAAATTCCATATATATGTGTTATTATACTGTATTGGTGTTTTTCCTTCTGGCTTACTTCACTCTGTATAATAGGCTCAAAAAACCCCAGCCTTTTAATTATTAAGTTGATCTTTTCCACCATATGTAATCAACACTCACTGACTTCCTGTGACTTAGCAGAGAGATGCAAAGCCAGAGAGTCTGACCAGTGAGGTGTTCTGCAACAATTTGTGAGGTTTGGGGAATGCTGATTTAAAATTCTGAGACTTTATTATTATTTAGGTAGTACTTTAATGGAAATTTAGTTTTTATAGTCTGTTGAAAGAGCATTTTGAGGATTGCCTTAAAAATACACCAGGTCGTATTGTCATGTTTTCTGAAGAAAAATGCAGATTGAATTAAGAAAAAAACTGATCCACACGTGAATCTTTAACAAAAAACCAGCTCCTACCTTAGCATCTCTCTCTCCTGTCTTAGATCCTTCACTTTTTCTTTTGTAGCTCTTATGGTATATATCTATAGTCTATCACAAGAAAAAACAAAGATTGTTTTTTTGGACCCTAAGTGACATAGTAATTTAGAGCAATTTAGATAAATGGAGAAACAGTGGAAACAGTGGCAGACTTTATTTGGGGGGGCTCCAAAATCACCACAGATGGTGACTGCGGCCATGAAATTAAAAGATACTTGCTCCTTGGAAGAAAATTATGACCAACCTATAGAGCATATTATAAAGAAGAGACATTACTTTGCCAACAAAGTTCCGTCTAGTCAAGGGTATGGCTTTTCCAGTAGTCAAGTATGGATACGAGAGTTGGACTATAAAGAAAGCTGAGCATTGAAGAATTGATGCTTTTGAACTGTGGTGTTGGATAAGTCTCAAGAGTCCCTTGGACTGCAAGGAGATCCAAACAATCCATCCTAAAGGAAATCAGTCCTGAATATTCATTGGAAGGACTGATGCTGAAGCTGAAATTCCAATACTTTGGCCACCTGATGCAAAGAGCTGACTCATTTGAAAAGACCCTGATGCTGGGAAAGATTGAGGGCAGGAGGAGAAGGGGACGACAGAGGATGAGACGGTTGGATGGCACCACCAACTCAATGGATATGAATGTGAGTAAGCTCTGGGAGTTAGTGATGGACAGGGAGGCCTGGTGTCCTGCAGTCCATGGGGTCACAAAGAGTCTGACACAATTGAGCGACTGAACTGAACTGAATATAGAGCAAGAGAATATTCTGGTACTATAACTGAAAATACTCTGGTATCTTCAATATTCTGAATTTTTCCTCATAAAAAGTAAGTGATAAACAAATTCTTATTTTTCAAGGTTTCAAGTTAAATCCTTATGAGTTCTGTTGTACATATTACAGAATAAAATTTTTGAGAATCAATTGCAGCAATAATAAAAGTATGATTGTGGGCATTTGACAATCTTAGAAAACTAGAAACATTTTACAAATATCCTTTTAAAAATGCAATTACAGCAGGCCAAAATGGCAAGGCAGGAAACCCCTTCCTCTCCATCCACCCACAAAACTCAGTAGCTAGACAGCTATTCACAAACAAAAACTGCTCTGGGAGAGTTCTGGCATCCTATTAAGAAATTTTAGCAACACAGTAGCACCAAAAACCAGAGAAAAGTGCACAAAAAGAGAAAGAAGACAGATGCATTTTGCCTGCATCGTCCCATCTCCCAAGCTGATGTTGTTCAACACCAAAAGGGAATTTCCCAGGTAGGAAGAGTTCTCCTCACTAGAAAAAGAAAAGAATGGTAAGCAACCAGTTTCTGCAGCCTTTGGGGCAACACAGAAAGGCCCCGCTTTGGTTCTACCCCACCCAGACTGCTGAAGCTGAGATATATAGAGATACCTACAAATACAGAAGAAAAGAAAGGCCTATTAATAGCAGTCATGAAGAATGTGGCTCAGAGACCAGCTCTGCAGACAAAATCAGCATATTCCACCAGTGATGAAACCAATAACCAGCACAGCTGTCATGGATCTCTGCAGATTTTACAGCCTTTCGTTCCACAGGTATTTGCAGTCCTGGGTGCCATCTATTTAGCTCCATTCTGCTCCCTCCCTTTCACACCCAGCCAGAGCCTAGGAGCTTATGAACCACATCAGAAGCAAGCTCACGTCTCTGCCACTGAATGCAAATCATGAGCCATCCTAATCTTGCCCAGTCCTTTCCCTCCCCTAATGCCCCTGCCACAGACCAGGAAAAGGACCAGCAGCCAGCTTAGGCTTCTGTGGCTTCAGAAGTACAAAACACTCAGCTAGAATCCCTCAGATCACCCCACCACTGCACACACACTCAGGACTAGCTACACTAGCTGTGTACCTGAATGTTACCAGCCTGATACACATCATCAGCTTCCTTCCACAGTAGTGTGAGCAAGTGGGGGGAAAGTAAGCAGCCAAGGGAGAACATGCTGACAGCCAGTTCCCAGAGCTGCCAGTGAGCCCGTATATGGCAACTGCATATGCTGCAGGCCTTGGCCCCCACTCCTGTGCATATACCTCTGCAACTGAACTGATCCACTACTTAGGCACCTGCAGCTGGCCCCCCACACCTGAGTGTGTGCATAACATCAGCTCCAGCCACAAAATCTGCCTGCCCTAATCCATAGCTACAGCACCTGAGGGCACCGCTGTGGGTCCTAACAGCCCTTGCAGCTACTCTGGATGTGGACCCAAGGCAATCACTAAGGACTATAAAGTTGTCAGTGCAGTGGAACCCAGCAGCCTGAGCTGAAGAGACATCACTCCTACACACAGACAAGATGACACCATGAGGCCCTGAATTTGGCACCCTGCATCACTAGACCAGGGTCACATCAATAAAACTAGGTGCTGGTTCTTTGGAAAGATAAACAGAATGGACAAACCTTTAGGTATACTAAGAAAAATAAATAAATAAAATCAGAAATGAAAAAGAAGATATTACAAATGACAAAAATACATGAGATCACAAAAGACTACTTACTATGAACAATTATACATTAAAAAAAACTGGACAATCTAGAATAAATGTGTGTATTGCTCAAAACATAAAACCCATCAAGACTGAAATCATGAGGAAAGAGAGAATCTGAACATACCAATAATGAGTAAGGATAGTGACTGTGGAAGTCACTCAGTCGTGTCTGACTCTTTGTCACCCCATGGATTATACAGTCCATGGAATTCTCCAGGCAAGAATACTGGAGTGGGTAGCCATTCCCTTCTCCAGGGGATCCCAACCCAGGGATCGAAAACAGGTCTCCAACATTGCAGGTGGATTCTTTACCAACTGAGTCACCAGGAAAGCATGGATACTGAATCAGTAATCAAAAACCTCCCAACAAAGAGCCCAGGAGCAAATGGTTTCACTGGTGAGTTTTACCAAACATTTAAAGAGGGATTAATGCCAATTCTTCTCAAACTCTTGCAAAAAACTGAAGAAAAAGAAACAACCTCAATCTTACTTTATGATGACAGTATTACCTTAATATCAAAGCCAAATAAGGACAATACAAGAAAAGCCACTCTAGGCTAATACCCCTGTTGAATACTGGAGAAGGAAATGGCAACCCACTCCAATTTTTTTGCCTGGAAAATTCCATGGACAGAGGAGCCTGGTTGGCTAAAGTCCATGGGGTCACAAAGAGTCAGACATGACTGAATATGCATGCATGCATGCCTAAAGAATACAGATGCAAAATTCTCAACAAAATATTGCCAATCCAAATTCGACAGCATATTAAAAAGACAATAACTCATGATCAAGTGGAATTTATTCCCTGGAGGCAAGGGTTGTTCAATACACACCAGTCAATAAACGTGATCCACAACATTAACAAAATGAAAGATAAAAATCATAATTATCTCAATACATGTAGAAAGATCATTTGAGAAAATACAATATCCTTTACAATATCCAATAAAAATTCTCAACAAATTGATTGTGTCAGAACATACCTCAACAAAATAAAGGCTACATAAGACAAATACACAAGCAACATTACTGTTAATGTTGAGAGTTTGAAAGCTTTTCCCTAAGATCACTATAAAAATAAATAATTAAATTAAAAACAGTCATGGGAACTGAATAGACATTTTTCCAAAGAAGACATACAAATGGCCAACTGGTACATAAAAAGGTATTCAACACCAGTAATCATAAAGGAAATGCAAATCAAAACCATACTGAGGTGTCATTTCACATGTGTTAGAAGAGTTTCCATCAAATAGATGAGATTACAAGTGTTGGTAGAATGTAGAAAAATAATGGACCTCTGCACACCATTGGTAAGAATATAAATTGATAGAGTTACTATAGATAATGGTGTTGAGGTTCCTCAAAAAATTAAAAATAGAACTACCACATGATCCAGCAAACCCATTTCTGGGTATATAGCCAAAATAAATGAAAATGGAATATTGAAAAGATATCTGCATTCTTATGTTCATTGCAGTATTATTCACAATAGCCATGGTATGGAAAAATCTTGTAATTTGTGACAACTTGGTTGAAACAGAAAGAGCCGAGATTTTTCAGGTTCAGATGAAAGGCACTCAAAAGTTTAACCTGTGCATATAAATCAAGAATTGAAATGATTCCTTAGTGGGGATATTAATGACAGAGAAGATCTTTTTGCACTTAGAGGCTCAGATTGGAAATTTTGAGGGCTTGGGTTTTCTCCAGCAACACTGTCTACAAGAAATAGAATTCAAGCCACACATAAAATTTAAAATTTTCTAGGAATCATATTTTTAAAAAGTAAAACAATATAGGTTAAATTAGTTGTAATAATATATAAAACTTATTCAACTTATAATGAGGTTATCTACAGATAAACACTTAAGCTGAAAATATTATAAATCAAAAATGCATTTAATACACTAACCTACTGAACACCATAGCTTAGCCAGCATGCATGCTCAGTTTCTCAGTCATGTCTGACCCTTTGTGATGCCATAAACTGTAGCCTGTGAGGCTCCTCTGTCCATGGGATTCTCCAGGCAAGAATACTGGAGTGGGTTGCCATTTCCTCCTCTGCAGGATCTTCCCAACCCAGGGATTGAACCCACATCTCCTGCATCTCCTGCATTGGCAGCTGGATTCTTTACTGCTGAGCCACTTGGGAAGCCCCTAGCTTAGCCTGCTAAGTCACTTCAGTCCTGTCCGACTCTGTGTGATCCCATAGACAGCCTCCCACCAGGCTCCCCCGTCCCTGGGATTCTCCAGGCAAGAACACTGGAGTGGGTTGCCATTTTTTTCTCCAATGCATGAAACGTGAAAAGTGGAAGTGTAGTCACTCAGTCGTGTCCGACCCTTAGCGACCCCATGGATTGCAGCCTACCAGGCTCCTCCATCCATGGGATTTTCCAGGCAAGAGTACTGGAGTGGGGTGCCATTGCCTTCTCCGCTAGCTTAGCCTAGCCTACTTTAAATGTGTTCAGGACATTTCTATTAACCTCTGTATGAGCAAAATCATCTAACACAAAACCCATTTTATATTAAAGTATTGAATATCTCATGCAATTTATTGACTATTATACTGAAAGTGCAGAGAAGGCAATGGCACCCCACTCCAGTACTCTTGCCTGGAAAATCCCATGGACGGAGGAGCCTGGTAGGCTGCAGTCCATGGGGTCGCTAAGACTTGGACACGACTTCACTTTCACTTTCACTTTTCACTTTCATGCATTGGAGAAAGACATGGAAACCCACTCCAGTGTTCTTGACTGGAGAATTCCAGGGACGACGGGGCCTGGTGGGCTGACGTCTGTAGGGTCGCACAGAGTCCGACACGACTGGAGCAACTTAGCAGCAGCAGCAGCATACTGAAAGTGAAAAACCAAATGGTTGCATGAATACAGAATGTTTGTATGTGTATTGGTTGCTTTCCCTCATGATCACACAGGGAGCTGTGACTTCTTCTGTTGCCCAGCATCATGAGAAAGTACTGTACCATATCTAACTAGTGAAAGTAAAGATTATAATTCAAAAGTATGGTTTTTAAGACATATTGCTTTCCTACCATCATAAAGTCAAAAAATTGTAGGTTGAACCATCATAAGGCAGAGAGTTTGTATTCCTTTTAACCTCACTGTGTCCAAAATATGACATTTAATCATGTTAACATTTATTAATGAAATAGTTTCCATTATCCAAATCTTATATATACATATTACACTTTACAGTTCAGTTCAGTCGCTCAGTTGTGTCTGACTCTTTGCGACCCCATGAATCGCAGCATGCCAGGCCTCCCTGTCCATCACCAACTCCCAGAGTTCACTCAGACTCACGTCCATCGAGTTGGTGATGCCATCCAGCCATCTCATCCTCTGTCGTCCCCTTCTCCTCCTGCCCCCAATCCCTCCCAGCATCAAAGTCTTTTCCAATGAGTCACTCTTCGCATGAGGTGGCCAAAGTACTGGAGTTTCAGCTTTAGCATCATTCCTTCCAAAGAAATCCCAGGGCTGATCTCCTTCAGAATGGACTGGTTGGATCTCCTTGCAGTCCAAGGGACTCTCAAGAGTCTTCTCCAACACCACAGTTCAAAAGCATCACTTCTTCGGCACTCAGCTTTCTTCACAGTCCAACTCTCACATCCATACATGACCACTGGAAAAACCATAGCCTTGACTAGACGGACCTTTGTTGGCAAAGTAATTACACTTTACAGCACATCCCCAAAGGACAAGACACATTTCAAATATTCAATATTCAGACTATTGTCTACTGTAGTGGACAGTGCTGATTTAGAGAAAAGGCTTACAAATGTTAGCATGCATTAGAATCAACTGGGGGGTTGTTACAACACCAATTGGTGGACCCATCTCACCAATTACAGAGTCTGTAATTCATGAAATCTGGATGCGGCCCAGGAATTTGCATTTCTAACAAGTTCACACGTGATGATGATGCCAGGGACACTTTGAGAATCACTAATTTGGAAAATTTACTGAGATATTCATTTTACTCTGTTTATAAAAATTTTATTGCAATAAATTCTTTAACTCTTTGGGGACACATGCATCAGGTTGAAGATGGAGGGCAAGAATAGTCTTCTTTAAGACACTCTTATTTTTGACATTGTGGTAAGGAAGTTCCTAGCTAAATAAGGTCTTCAATAACAGTAAATAGATGGCCATCTGTGTTATGTGATTTTAGAGGTGAGAGATTCCTCAACTCCAAAGACTCCTTATGGAATATGCATTTATCAAAGCTACCTCCTAACACTTTGCATGTTATCTACTTGCTCATCCATCAAATTATATATCAACAGATAAATTTTAATGTACAAATTCATTCACAATTAAAGTCTTACAATAAAACTACACTTCTGAGAGAATTGAAAATGAAATAAAATCATTGGTTTCCCAGTTCTTTTAAAATGTTCTTTTTTAAATTAAATTTATTTATTTTAATTATAGGCTAATTACTTTGTTTCTAGTTGTAAAGATCGATAGGTTAGATAGCACATGTTAGGAAAATTAGCCTGACTCCACTTGGCTTAACTGAAACCCAGGTCTATTTAAAAGAATACAGAAAGGCTGAAAAGACTGGGTTGCTTGACTGTAATGTTAAAACCATTGATTTTAAGTTAAGACTTGCATTTAATTTTGTAGTCCAATCTTATTAGGTATACGAGTGGGAACAAACTAGTTGAATATGTAAAATTTTCATTTTACAGAATTGATAGGGTAATATAATTGATATCATCTAGTGAGAGTACACTATCTCTTTTTGTGATTTATAAAAATCAAAGCCTCAGTTTTTGAGCATATAAAGTGGTAAGCATTCTTTATAGTTATTGAATACATATTATATCCAATACGTTTCAAAAATATATTACCTTTATTTACTGATATTAAGCTACATGAGCTGTTAGTATATTTTGAAGATTAATCCCTTGTCAGCAGCATTATTTGCAAATATTTTCTCCCAGTCCATAGGTTGTCTTTTCATTTTGATTATGGTTTCCTTTGCTGTGCAAAAGCTTTTAAGTTTAATTAGATCCCATTTGTTTATTTTTATTTTCATTTCCATTATTTTAGGAGATGGATTCAAAAATATATTCCTGTGATTTATATCAAAGAATGACCTGCCCATGTTTTCCCCTAGGAGTTTTATAGTATCCAGTCTTACAAGTAAGCCTTTAATCCATTTTGAGTTTGTGTGTGTGTGTGTGTGGTGTTAGAGAATGCTCCAATTTCATTCTTTTATATGTAGCATTCTTTTACAGCACAATTGTGTTATATTGCATAGTATGTATTTAATATAGTTTATTCAATCACATTTTGTTCGATGGTCTTAGATTATTTTCAGGCTTTACTTCTAGGTAATGCTGCAGTCAAAAGTGTGCAATCTCCCTTGGACTGTGTGCCAATGTTTCTCCAAGGTAGAAGCAAAGATGTGGAAATGTCATGTTATATAGGGTGTGAATTTTTTTTCTTTTGGTCCTGCCCAATTACCCTTCAAAAAATGGCATTTTATATACATTTCATATACATTTTACATTCCTCTCATAATGCATGAATCTGTTACCCCAATCCTGCCAACACTTGTTATACTCTAACTTGAAAACTTTTGCTGAACTAATAAGTGAAAAATAGTATGTTTTTATTTTACTTTGCAGTTAGTCCTCAAATTACTAGGGAAATGTGACATCTTTTTCAATATGATGAAACATCTTTCTAAACATGGTTTCTGGCCATTTGTATTTCCTTTTCTGTGAATTGCCAGTTCATATCCTCTGTTCATTTTTTCTTACTGATTTTTTTTTTCATTCTTGATCTTAATTTTTTCTGGCTTAAATAGGTTGTCAATATTTTTAACACATTTGTCACTTTTCAAAAACTTCTGTGGCATCATCTGTCACAAAGAACTGTGGCTTATAATGTAGTCGATTTATCAAACTTCTCTTTTATGGCCTTTGGTTTTGTGCTTTATATAAGAAGATGCCCATATTCCAATTTGAAAATACATTCTATCTTTCTTCTAACAGTTGTTTTATGTTTTGCTTTCAGAAAAAAAAATATGAAAATATTCTTTACAAGCTTATCTGTTTTATTTTCTTTTAACTGCAGCAGTTAGCATTATAGAATTAAGGACATTTACAGATTCGATGTAATAAAACACCCTCCAAACCTGAATTGAACTATTAATATATTACAAGTGGTCTCATTGCTCTAATAGGAAAGAAGTCTATGTCTTGTTGATGTCATGATTGTATGTGGGTTACACAGGCTGTGTCCGCTGATAGTTGGCTGTGTTGTATCCTCTGAGTTACCCTGTCACATCTTTCCAGAAAGAAGAGGAAGAGAGAGTGGAGAAGGCAACCAGACAATTAACTACTTTGGCTACAAGGTCTCTTCTGCTCACATTCTACTGGCCAAAATTAGTCACCTGATCAATTTAACTGCAAGAGAAGTTTGGAATTGTAAAGGAACATAGATATAAGCGATTACCAACAGCAGTCTGTTATGCCAGCCAAAGTCATTATTAGTACAAGACTTCGGTTTTTGAAATTGCAGATCAAGATCACGATGGGTTAAATTTAAGAGTTGTGCTATCTGACTCAATATCTCATCAAAGTGTTTTATGCAGTGTGTTTTGATGTTGTTATGATTATTAATACTGTCTTCTGAGAGCAATTTTTTGACTAGACAAACTTGATATTAATCACTCACAAGTGAGCTGCATAAAAATGAAGCTGCATCAACATGAGTCTCAGAAAATAGGATGAGATTGGAGTAAAACAAAGTGTGAGCATAAAAAAGAACTATATGTTATAAAATATCTAGAGATCAGGTCAGACATACTGATACCTACTTGGGCATGAGAGAGAATACACACACTGCTTCAAAATGCTAAGGTATTTAAAACAGATGTTGCAATGAGAATCCCTTAGGAAATATAACTTTCATATACAACAGAACGGTATGCAGTAACGAGCATTGTCATTTACATCAGCCTGTCACCAAGTGCACAAAAAGTTTTTATCAAGATTAAAAACATGCTGAATCAGAAAATGAATCTCAATACCCTTTAAAAGTCTGAACTCTTAAGGCATATATTCTCCAGCCAAAATGGAATTAAATTACAGGTCAATAAAAGGATCTAGAAAATATACAACTATTTATTCAGCAACTAATATCTAAGCTATTCAAGAGACAAGGAAAAAACAGAAAACCATCTGTAAGCGAATAATAATAATGAAAGGACAACACATCAAAATTTTTGAGATGAAGGCAAAAAATGATTTAGGAGGAAAATTTATAGCTTTGCATATAATTTTTAGAAAAGAAGACAAGTTTCATCTAAATAATGAAAAATACATTAAACTCAATGTGATAAAAGGGAAAAAATAATAAAGATGTGAAAAAGCCAATTAAATAGAAAGTGTTCAGCAATGCAAATGTTTAAAGTCCCAAACTTTAGTTCTTTGAAATTCAAATAAAATTCATGAAACCATAAGAACATTATTAAGAAAAAAAATTATCAATAACAAGGAAAAATGTCACTACAGAATCTACCAAACTAAGATGAATATAAGTAAATATTACAAATAATAATGCCAATAAAGTTGTCAACTTAGATAAAAATTGAAGAAATTATTTAAAATGTATAATTTATCAAAATTGACATGATGGAAATATAAAACTTTAATAGCCTTTCTTCTATTAAATGAATTGTATGTGAATAAAGATATGTATCCTCTAAAGAACATTGCAATTTTAAAGGCATTCATTGGTTATATCTCTTATTTAAGGCAAGTGAGTGAGTGAGTGAAGTTGCTCAGTCGTGTCTGACTCTTTGCGACCCCATGGACTGTAGCCCACCAGGCTCCCCTGTCCATGGGATTTTCCAGGCAATAGTACTGGAGTGGATTGCCATTTCCTTCTCCAGTGGATCTTCCCAACCCAGGGATCAAACCTGGGTCTCCCACATTGTAGACAGACGCTTTACAGTCTGAGCCACCAGGTCCTCATTATTTAAGGCAGAAATAATAAATACCTTAGAAATTCTGTCATAAAACCACAAAGCCAAAGTCACTCGAGTTCATTATAGAAGGCCATAGAGGCCTGGTACCAAGTTCTGCCAAAGATATTAAAAGAAGAAGAAAAAAAAAAAAAAACAATTACACCTTTCATTACTTTTGAGCATACATGGAAATGTCATTAACAAAATATCAATGGAACAAAACAAAAAATTAAAATAAAATGATAATATATCATAGCAAACAGGGAGTTATTCCAGGAAATAAGTATTGGCTTAACACTTAAAAATCAAGCAATCTGGGTTTCTCTAGTAATCTAGTGGTTAAGAATTTGCCTGCCAATGCAAGGGACACGGGTTTGATCTCTCATCTGGGTAGATCCCTCATGCAGCACAGCGACTAAGCCTGTGCGCCATAACTACTGAGCCCATGCATTGCAACTTCTGAAGCCAAGGTGCTGTAGAGCCTGTGCGCCACAGCAAGAGGAGCCACCACAATGAGAAGCCTGCGGAATCCAAGGAAGAGTAGCCCTTGATCCCCCAAGGAGAGAAAGCCCACACAGCAATGAAGAGCCAGCAGTCAGAAGTAAATTAAATAGTAAATAAATCTTTAAAAAAATCAAACAATCTAATTACTTTATTTACAGAATAACAGAGAAAACTAAATGTATGCTTCAATATGCCTGAAAAAGGATGTGACACACTTCAAAACTTGTTCATGGTGAAAACTCAAAATTAGGAACAGAGGGAAATTTCTTCAGTCTGATTGATTAATAGCATCTATGAAAAGCACACAAATAATATTATGCTCAAAGATTAATTTTTCAATGTTTTTTCTCTGAGAATGGAAACAAAGCATGGATGTCACTCTCAATACATATATTTAACATTTTACTAGTGGCTATAGTTGTCCAGCAAAGAAAAAAAAAATTCATATAGACTGAAAAGAAAGAAAATGTTCTCTGTTCAAAAAACTTTAATCTACAAAATCCTAAGGAATCTATCATATAAAATAATAATAATATTAATTCCTATTAATGTTAATTCTTAATTCCTAACTCACTATCTCCCATCCCTTGTATCATTGCTGTCATTCATTTCATTTATACATATATATAAGATATATTCTTAAGCATACACAATTGAATATATTATCAGCATTATTATCTGGAATAAACTACTATCTGAATAAGAAAAATAAAAGTTATTTCACCTTCACTCATTGCTTCTTTGAAGCTTTTATTTGATGTAGACCCAAGTTTCTAACATACATATATATTTATTTATTTATTTATTATTTTTTTTTCTCTCAAGAACTTCTTTTAACATTTCTGGCAGGGCAGGTCTACTGGCAACAAATTCCCCCAACTTTTGCTTGTCTGAGAAAGTTAATTTCTCCTTTACTCTTTAGAGATCACTTTGGAGGGTACTCAATTCTAAGTTGGTGTTTATTTTCTCTCAACACTTTAAACATTTCACTTCACTCTTTTTTTGCTTGTAGTTTCTAAAGAAAAGTCCAATGTAATTATTATCTTTGTTCCTCTGTAGGTAAGGTGTTTTTCCCCTCTGGCTTCTTTCAGAACTTTTTCTTTATGTTTGATTTTTTTTTTTTTTTTTTTTTGTAGTTTGTTAATCATTTGCCTAGGTATAGTTCTGGGGGTATTTATCCTTCTTGGTGTACTCTGAGCTTCCTGGATCTGTGATTTCATGTTTGTCTGACATTAATTTCAAGAAATTATGAGTCATTATTGTTTCAAGTATTTCCTCTGTTGCTCAGTTTCTTTTCCTTATGGCGTTCACACTTGTATATGTTAGTTGTCTTAGAGTCCTTGAATAGTCTGCCTTTTAAAAAAAAAATAACCTTTTGTTGTTTTTTTCCTCTTCTAGTTTTTACTTTCTATTTTTATATCCTTAATCTCAGGCAAATAGACTACAAATAACTTTCCCCAGTTTTTTGTAGTCTATTAATAAACCTATCAAAGGCATTCTTCATTTCTGTTAGTTTGGTTTTTTTTTTTTTTTTTGGACCTTAAGCATTTATTTTTGGTTCTTTCTTAGGACTTCTTTAGGACTTCCTCAGGACTTCCATCCGTCTGCTTTCGTTGCCCATCTGTTCTTGCATGTTGTCTACTTTATTCATTAGAGCAGTTAGCATATTAATCATAATTGTTTTAAATTCCTGGTTTGACATTCCAATATCCCTGCCATGCTTGGTTCTAACCTTTACTCTCTCTTCCAATTATAATTTTTTTTTCCTGTTTAGCATGCTTTGCAATTTTTGTTTTCTTGATAGCCAAACATGATGTACTGAGTAAAAGGAACTAGTATAAATGGGCCTTTAAAATGTGGTGGAGAGGTATGGGGGGCTGGAAGCACTTTATAGTCCTAGAACTAAGTTTCAGTTTTTAGCAAGGCTGTGCCTCTGGACTGTGAACTTACAAGAGTATCTCCTTTTTTTCTCCCCACTTAGGTAGCACAGGGTAGCTACAGTGGACTGAAATTGGCTGTTACCCTTTCCTCAGGTCAATCAGACTCTAACATTATGGCAGCAAGTAAGGCTCAGGGTAGCTAGTTTCTTTCTACTGAGAACAAGCCTTGTTAAGAATCACTCATTATCAGAGAAATGCAAATCAAAACCACTATGAAGTACCATTTCACACCAGTCAGAATGGCTGCGATCCAAAAGTCTACAAGCAATAAATGCTGGAGAGGGTGTGGAGAAAAGGGAACCCTCTTACACTGTTGGTGGGAATGCAAACTAGTACAGCCACTATGGAGAACAGTGTGGAGATTCCTTAAAAAACTGGAAATAGAACTGCCTTATGATCCAGAAATCCCACTGCTGAGCATACACACTGAGGAAACCAGAAGGGAAAGAGACACGTGTACCCCAGTGTTCATCGCAGCACTGTTTATAATAGCCAGGACATGGAAGCAACCTAGATGTCCATCAGCAGATGAATGGATAAGCAAGCTGTGGTACATATACACAATGGAGTATTACTCAGCCATTAAAAAGAATACATTTGAATCAGTTCTAATGAGGTGGATGAAACTGGAACCTATTATACAGAGTGAAGTAAGCCAGAAAGCAAAACACCAATATAGTATACTAACGCATATATATGGAATTTAGAAAGATGGTAACAATAACCCTGTATACGAGACAGCAAAAGAGACACTAATGTATAGATCAGTCTTGTGGACTCTGTGGGAGAGGGAGAGGGTGGGGAGATTAGGGAGAATGGCATTGAAACATGTGTAATATCATGTATGAGATGAGTCGCCAGTCCAGGTTCCATGCACAATGCTGAATGCTTGGGGCTGGTGCACTGGGACAGCCCAGAGGGAGGGTGTGGGGAGGGAGGAGGAAGGAGGGTTCAGGATGGGGAGCACGGGTATACCTGTGGTGGATTCATTTCGATGTTGGGCAAAACTAATACAATATTGTAAAGTTTAAAAATAAAATAAAATTAAAAAAAAAAAGAATAACAGAGTATTCTGGCCTATTTCAAAACAGTTCTTTTTTTTTCCTCCCCCTGCTAGAAGCAAGAGAGAATCTCTCTCTGATATCTACAGTGGGAACCTGACGAAATTCCTGGAGATAAATCTCACAATATTGTGGGGCCTCTGCATGCCCAGGCCCCCTGGAATTTTTAAACTCTCAGAATTGTCCACATGGAGCATCCAGCATTTGTCAATTACCATTCAGGTTTTCCTAATTCAGCATTGGTTCCCAGGGCAGTTTTCTGCTTGAGAGTCTCTGTTTTAATAAGCTGTGATTCCCTCTACTCATCTCTTTGTCCCTCCAGTAATGGGGGCAGCAGTTTGCCCTGGGTCTTCCTACTCATAAATCCAAGAAGAGTTGTTGATTTTTCAGTCTGTTCAACCTTTACCTGTTAGGAAGGTGTAGTGACTACTAAGCTCCTTACATGTGAAACAGGAAACTCTCTTTTTGTTTTTATGTAAGTCTAGAGATCAGCCCTGGGTGTTCTTTGGAAGGACTGATGCTAAAGCTGAAACTCCAGTACTTTGGCTACCTCATGCGAAGAGTTGACTCATTGGAAAAGACTCTGATGCTGAGAGGGATTGGGGGCAGGAGGAAAAGGGGACGACAGAGGATGAGATGGCTGTGATACCATCGATGGACGTGAGTCTGAGTGAACTCTGGGAGTTGGTGATGGACAGGGAGGCCTGGTGTGCTGCGATTCATGAGGTCACAAAGAGTCGGACACGACTGAGCAACTGAACTGAACTGAAAAGAGACAAAGGCATAACTCTTTACAGTTAAATTATTATGATAGTGGAAAGTGTTTCTTACATATGCTTGAGTTGGTGTTGATATTTGTGCAACTCCTTTGGTTATAACCTACACTGAAGTGGGGGGATGTTTAAGTATAAAACATTTATTTCAAAAGAAAAATAAATAAATAAATAAATAAAAAGGTACTTAGACTCATTTCAAATATACTTTTCCCTTAACAATAACAACATTGTACATTACATTAACAAGTAAGTAATGTCCATTTAGATATGAACTACCTCTAATTATAATGGCTTCAACAGATATCAAATTTAAATTACAATGGCAAAATGAACTAAATAAGCATTTTTATCTGAATGAAAAACTTTATCAAATTTGTCTATGTTTTATCAAGCAAAACTAAAACTAGATCATAGGGTAAGTTATAGTAACTATTATAAGTACATTAACCTAGTATTTCACTGTCTATACTTTGGTTTGTACTAAGCTTAAATGTCCTTTGAGTTTAGTTATTTTAAAACGCAGAAAAACTCAAAGATCTCAAACCAGTGGTGCAGAATCAGCTAAGTACAGAATGGTTCTCCAGATAATATGTCTCTAAGTATCAACTAGTAATGGCTTTGCTATTAGTATAACAACTACAAGAAACTTCCTGAACTTGATTTTCAGAGAAGCTATTCAATGTTCTATTTCAGAGAAGCTGTGGAAGGGAATTATTCTGAACAAATTTTTCATATTGTAATTTCTAATATGCATTGCAGCTTAGACATACTCTCTTCTCTTCCCTTTTCCTTTCTTTGGGAGAAAGTTAATGATACATATTTTTTGAGAATCTCTTCTCCTTCTGATCCCTAAAAAAGATGCCAAAGTTAGGTTATCATTTTGTCTTTGAAGTTCAATTATTTAATGAGATTAATTTTTTTCAATCACTAAGAGGACATCTCAAAATGAATCATATAACTAACTAGTATTAGCATAATGGTTCTCAAAACCTAATTGGTATACTGTTCAGATACAAGGGAAAAAATGTATTCGGAGGTCTCTTATGACTTTTTTCTTTTTATTTATTTTTTTCCTTTTCAATTAGATGATTCATAAAAAGCACGTGTGAAATTTAGATTTTGGAGGACACAGGTACATGGTATAACCACAGCCTTCTATTACTCACTAGCATTTGAAGAGTAACATTTATTTTTGCTGAAATTAATGTTGAAATAAAATTCATTTCAGATATCAGTTTGCAAATTCCCTGTTCAAGTTTAAATATTGATTTTTTCTAAAACCAGTGTTAACTTTTTGCTATAAGTACTTTTCAACTACAGGTTTTCTTGACACGACTAGGCACAACTCAATAATGATTTTCCCCCTTAATATGCATTATATAAATAAAATTATGTTTGTTATAGAGTAAATATAAAATTTCTCCAGTGAGTACCTATTAACACATACCTATGAAAACTATTTTCCCAACAGATTCAACAGCTGATAATGTATTACTATTTAGTACCTAATTCTAGTAGACAAAATAGAAAAAAAAAAAAAAGCCCTTGTGTTGTTCTATATCAACACAACTACTTATTTCTAATTCAAATGTAGATAGTGTTATTCAATCCATATGTAATGAATCAAGCTGTATACTGGAGACAAATATAGTCAAACATGTAATTTGCTTCTCAGCTAGTGCCACATATTCAAAAGTGGAGTTATTTTCAACTTTTTAAAACAAAACTAATTTTTCTAACCAAATAATATTATATCAGAACCTAAAGTTGTCAAATTCACTTAGCCTCCATACCCATTTAGTGCACACATATAAATAAACATACTTACAGACTAGTCATTCGTATCTGAAGAAATTTTATTCCCAATTTGTTTCAGCTAGCAACCTGGGGCTTCCCAGGGGACATTAGTGGTAAAAGAACTCACCTGACAATACAAGAGAAGTAAGAGATGCAGGTTTGATCCCTGGGTCAGGAAGATCCCCTGGAGGAGGCCATGGCAACCCACTCCAGTATTCTTGCCTGGGAAATCCCATGGACAGAGGAGTCTGGCAGCTACAGTCAATGAGGTTGTAAAAAGCAGACATGACCAAAGTGACTTAGCATGCATGCATGCATTTATGGAGAATTTTTCAGAAAGAAAAGTTAAATCCCAAATTGGGAGCTTTAGGAAGAGCCATATCATCCATCCACCTCTCTCCTCCCGCTCCCACACCCCTCTCCACAGGAATCTAACTATGGCTTTGAGAGTAAATACTAGAGAAACTGATTTCATATCAAAACTCAAAGGCATATCAACCACCCTGAACTACACAAGTAGATCATTTGCAAACACTGACTTATCTCCTCAAATTCTGTGACCAATTAAATTTCTGAAATGCCCACTGAGCAGTTTAGGAAAACATCAAGGGAGAACCTCTGGTATCTTTTTAATCTCTCTGTGGTAGGCAGGGGGAGTAACCCTCTCTCCTTAAAAAAAAAAAAAAAAAAGAAAGAACAACAACAAAAACTATGCCCTAATCCCCAGAACTTGTAAATATATTATCTTAATTATTAAAAGAGATTTTAAAGATGTTAAGCATCTTGAGATAGGGGGTGATTTTGCATTATTCAAGTGGTCCCAATGTAATGTATGAGTCCTTAAAAGTGGAACAGGAAGTTGGAAGAGTGAGTCAGAGAGATGGGACAATGGAAGCAGGGACAGGAGGGATTCAAAATGTGAGAGACGTAACCTGCTGTTACCATCCCGAGATGAAGGAAGGGAATCAGGAGCCCACGGATATAGGCAGCCTCTAGAAGGTGGGAACAGCCTTTATCTGACAACCAACAAGGAAAAGAGGTCCTACAATCACATGGAATTGAATCCTGCCAAAACCTGAATGAACAAGGAAATCGATTCCCGCTTAGAGCCACTAGGAAAGAATGCAGTCCTGTTGAGACAGATTTCAGCCTGATAAGACCTCTATCAGACTTCCAGGCTACAGAAGTATAAGTTAATAAATTATGTTGTTTTAAGTTTCTAAGATTATAGCAGCCATAGAAAAGTAATGCATTCTCCCTACACATGATTTCTGCAAATGAATTCCACTGGAGTGAATTTATTTTAAAATGAGAAAAGACATGTGAGTTTCTATTAAAGATTCTTAAGTAAGTTATATTATTTTAGAACACTCTTGAATGATATTTTTATTTAGCAAATGATTTGATTTCTCTCTTGTTTAAACAAATGAAATTTATTTACTTTTCTTTAAGTCACCCTAGATTTGAAACATGGTACCATATCTCAACCTTATTTATTGGGCTACCCTGTGATTCCAAAAAGGGTACAAAATGAACTGCTCTTGTTTCTGTGCCACTTTTCCCTAGATTCTCTATGTGCAAGATCAAACAGTAATCCTTCAGATGTATTTTTATACGCAGACGTTCTTTCCACAATCTTCACTAAATTACAGTGGTAATGGCAGTTACTTTTTTATAAGCAACAGGGCGTCTGCAACATTGATTATCAAGTGGTTCTGAAATTCCCAGTGCTCAAACTTTGTTCTCACAAGATTTTGAGCATCATAAACTAACTACAGTATTCATTCATCATCAAAAGAAAGACCTACTTTTTCTTCTTAAAAAAATCACAAACTACCCTCTTCTGGTCTGTTTCTGCAACGGTGATTCGGGGCACATAGTAGTATGATTTTGAGTCAGCTTAAACAGTCACTTTCTTTTTGGAAAGATAAATCCAAAAAGCAATCAATGTTGAGTAAAAAAATAGGTGTTTCAGTTTTCATTTTATGCTTTATTTTTGATTGAGAACATATTCCTCTGGGAATGTGCCTTTTACAGTCTTGGCTTATGTCAAGTGAAATAGTGAATATGAGTATACTTTTCCTTTTTTTGAATTTTCTTAATACTCTTCAATATGTCATTTATTAGTACTTGAATTAATTTGCCTGTCTCCTAAAGCACTGAACTTACATTTGAGAATGACAAATAAAATGTTCTCATTACAAATGTTTATTAACTTGAATTCTTGCCTTTCAAAGAGCTATAATCCAAGGAAAGAAGACTGGATTAAAATACAGCATTTAATGATGATAAAACCCATAGAGAGAGATGTTGAAAACAAATTTAAAATACAAACACAATTAATCCATGGTACAGGTGATTGGAGAGGGCTTCTTGAGAAATCTGGAGTGACAAGACATCACTCTCAGCAGGAAAAATGAGAAAAAAAAAAAAAAAAAGATAAGAGGCTATGGAGGGAGATCCAAAAGACAACCAACGCAATCCTTCATTGAGAACTGTCAGAAAATGTAATTTTATAGGTGGGGAGCAAAGGGAGCAACAGGATAGATAATCCTAGAATACTATATTTTTTAGAAGATACCTGCAAAACAAAATTGATGTTTCTGAATGGACGAGGGTGGTTTAAATGAGATCTAACATTTTGTTCAACAGTTATTATATGCCAGGCACTGTGATAATTACGTATGTCATCCCTTTAAATTTTAGTAGTCCCCCAAAATGTTTTCTTCTTTTATTGAAAAAAACAAACCAACATTAAAAGAAATTTAAGTCATATAAGCAATAAACAGAAGAATTTAAACCTAGGACTCCCTGGTTCCAACGTGTTTGCACTTTTTCTACAATATAGGGAGATCTCATCCTCCTTCAACACTATGACTTTGTAGAATAGCAAGAAAGATGGTTTAACTTGTTTTCCTTATGAACTTCAGTTCAGCTCAGTCGCTCAGTCATGTTCAACTCTTTGCAACCCCATGAATCGCAGCACGCCAGGCCTCCCTGTTCATCACCAACTCCCAGAGTTCACTCAAACTCATGTCCATCGAGTCGGTGATGCCATGCAGCCATCTCATCCTCTATTGTCCCCTTCTCCTCCTGCCCCCAATCTTTCCCAGCATCAGGGTCTTTTCCAAAGAGTCAACTCTTCGCATGAGGTGGCCAAAGTATTGGAGTTTCAGTTTTAGCATCATTCCTTCTAATGAACACCCAGAACTGATTTCCTCTAGAATGGACTGGTTGGATCTCCTTGCAGTCCAAGAGACTCTTAAGAGTCTTCTCCAACACCACAATTCAAAAGCATCAATTCCTTGGTGCTCAGCCTTCTTCACAGTCCAACTCTCACATCCATACATGACCACTGGAAAAACCATAGCCTTGACTAGACGGACCTTTGTTGGCAAAGTAATGTTTCTGTTTTTCAATATGCTATCTAGGTTGGTCATAACTTTCCTTCCAAGGAGTAAGCGTCTTTTAATTTCATGGCTGTAGTCACCATCTGCAGTGATTTTGGAGCCCCCCAAAATCTTACTTCCCTTTCAACAGTCTCTTTTAAACTCACGTTACCATTTTTTTGTCTTATTTTCAACCTGATGCCATTTTTATAGATGCTTAATTTAATCACTTTGACTATTTGTTTCATACATTGAATCTGCACACGGAAGGACAGGACGGCCCACATCACTGACAATGCTCTTCACTTGGATGTTTCCACTACTTCTAAGTATGCTTTTTTCTTCAGGGACTTTTCCTAATTGGATATAGCTACAGATCTAATTATATCATTTCATTATTATATGATAGGAAGTAATGATCTTTCTCTCATCAGGAGTTTTCAGATTTGAATTGTGTACAGTGAGTCCTCCATGTTTGGGAGCCCCACGTCCACAGACTGAGCCAGCCATGAATATGGAGGACTACATCATCTTATGGAATGTCCCAGGTGGTGCTAGTGGTAAAGCACGCACCTAGCAATGCAGGAGATGTAAGGGTCAGGAATATCCCCTGGAGGAGAGCGTGGCAACCCACTCCACTATTCTTGCCTGGAGAATTCCATGGACAGAGGAGCTTGGCGGCCTATAGTCCATAGCATCACAAAGAGTTGGACACAACTGAAGTGACTACAATGCATGCAGGTCATTTTATATAAGGGACTTAAGTATCCACATAGTTTGGTGTCTGGGGGGGTGGTTCTGGAGCCAATTCCCTGAGAATACCCAGTGATGACTGCCTATACTTATATCGGAGGATAGACAAAATGACCACTAAAGCTCTAAGATTCAGATATATTCATCATTACACACAAATATGTTTTAAAATCTGAACTAGTTCAAAATTGAAAATGAAAAAAAAAAAGAAATAAAAAGAATTTTGATCATTCTAAGATATCAGAGTAAGAACATAAAAACAAAATGTCTAATAGTCATTACAATTGAAAATGTGATAGTTTAAACAGCTGTATATAGTGTAGCAGAGAATTTAAAGTGGAAAATTTTCTAGAAATCTACAGTCTGTACTTGAAGGAAAATTCATAGCTATTGGTACAAGAATTCAAAGTCTAGTCCTAAAGAACTGAACAGATACACAGGAAAAATATATATGTTATGATATTAATTGCAGCATATCTTATAATAATTTTTTAAATGAAGGCACAATGATCAAAATAAAGGAATGGTCAAAATATTTTATTTACAAAATGGATATTATATTATACAGATAGAAAAATTTCATTTAAAAACATGTATATTACTTAACATGACTATAATATAATACTAGAGAAAATACATACTATAATTAATCATAAGAAACACAACTAGAAATTCTTTAAATATGAATATGAATTAACTCAGAAATGTGCCTTATGAGTGATTTTTAAGATTTGTTTATAATTTTTAGAGCTTTCTACAATAAACTGACATTACTTTCAACAAAGCAAAACACTTATTAATTGTCAATTAAACAAGCTGTTGTGGCTGTAATTTGCAGACAAAAATAATTTATTGATTCATTTCTTTTCCCCCCATGATTTCTCTTACGACTTTGAAATTACCATTCATTATTTTCAATCAATAGGGTAATTCATGTTGGATTTGGACAACTTCCTTTCCAATCTTAGTATAATGGTTAATTTTATGTGTCAACTTAAATGGCCATGGGTTAAGGGAATACAGAATAAGTAGTGGAAAAATTTAGTTAAAATACCAGCTATGGCTCTGTGATCAATTACAGGCAGGGGTATAATTGCGATGAGCATTTCCTATACATTTTGCAATGAATACGTTTATGTTTCTGTCTGTGTTTGTTTTCTTTCTGCTTTTTTCTTAATCCCTTATCATGTGGCACAAGATATATTTTTATCATAGTATTTAAGCACTGTTAATTTTACATAATAGCTTTTAAATTATGGGATACCAAGGAGAAGATTAAGCATCACTCAAGATTTTACCTCGTCTCCTAGGGAAGAATAAATTTTCAGTTGTAAGCAGTATAGTTGTATCAGTCTAGGCAGAATTATAACCTTGTTATTGTCTTTATTTGGAGATAAACTAGGACTTAAGGAGATGTATCTAGGTGCTAAATTGTCAAAGGGTGGACTTGTGGTGATTAGTTTTATGTGTTAACTTGGCTGGCCAGATAGTGCTCAGATTATACTTTATTTCTGTATCTGTGAGGGTGTTTTTGGATTAGCATATGAATTAGTGGGCTCAGTAAATTAAACTATCCTCTTCAATGTGACTGAGCGGCATACAACCCTTGAGGGCTAAAATAGAACAAAAAGCTGAGGAAAGAGTAATTCTACCATTTTTTCCTGTCTCACTGAGCTGGGACATCTCATTTTTCCAAACCTTTGGACTGGGATTTACTACTTTTTATACAGCCTTCAGACTCAGGCTGAACTACCTCTTCAGTCTTCCTGGGTCTCCAGCCTGCATGTAGCAAGATTGCATACAGCCTCGATTATCACAGGAGCCAATTTCTTATATCTTACTGGTTCTGTTTCTCTGGAGGGACCTGACAAATATATTTGGCTTTGAGATAATGTAAGTTTTTATTTGCATGCCATTTAAAAAGTTATTTTCATTGATATATAATTTACGTAAAACAAATTCCACCAATTTTAAGTGTTCAGTTTGATGTGTTTTGTCAGAGTTTGTGTGTGAATAACAACTTCCCCCATCACTACAAGTATTAAACTGGAGCCTCCAAGTCTCAGATTTGAGAGAATTCCTGTTCCATCCTCTCTTCTACTCTCTTTTCAAATTCCCCAATATGTTTAAAAATCCCCATGGGGTTCCCAATACTGTTTGAAGTGCAAGTTCTTCTATTGCTCTTAGTCATTCCTGAAGATGAACTTGATAAATCCACTCTCCACAGTGAAGCTGAAGATTTCCAGCTGCCATTAGAAGTTAGTTACTTTAAAAGGCACCAGTGTTGGGTAACAATCTAAAAATATGGGAACCTACTGTAAGGCTAAGAATCATAGATAGCCAGTGATATTTCCTCAGAAGTGCTATAGCAACATTAAGTGAATAAAACAGATTTGTAATGTTCAGTTATTTTGAACATTACAGTCAGTCCCTGTCTAACCACTATCCTCAAATGAGCCTCCAATCTTTGCAAAATCTGAGTGGTCAAGCATTTAAGGATAGTAATATAACTAGCAATTGTCTCTCCTTTTCTGTTTGCTCATCTCTGTTTTTCTCAAACCTAAATTATCAAAAAAAAAAAAAAAAAGAGACCACTGGGGAACATTTAACCCACCCAGTTCCTGACTTCTTCTCTATTGAATGTACACAATACTTTACCTAACCTGTTGATTCCTTTCTTGGATTAAAAGGAGCAACAGTGAAAAATTAGGTATTTAAAGAACAACTGACTCTCTACTGCCAACTTCCCCCTTATCAAATTTGTAGGCAGACCATGTGGGCAAGATGGCTTCCAAAGGAAGATCAGGAGAATTCAGCAGGTCTGCACCTGACGGAAAAATGACAAAGAACCTGACCTCCTACCTTAATAATTAACTGAGATTATTTCCCTTTTGGGCTTCCCTGGTGGCTCAGACAGTAAAGTGTCTACCTGCAATGGGGGAGACCTGGGTTCGATCCCTGGGTCAGGAAGATCCCCTGGAGAAGAAAATGGCAACCCACTCCAGTACTCTTGCCTGGAGAACCCCATGGATGGAGGAGCCTGGTAGGGAACAGTCCATGGGGTCCCAGAGAGTCTGACATGACTGAGCGACTTCACTTTCACTTTCATTTCCCTTTTAAAAAATTTCATGGCTGAGCAAAACCTCAGAGTTACTTTTGGGACACAAATCTGCCTTTTCTCCAGGTAGCCAGCTTCCTGATTAAAGCATCTTTTCCTTTCCCGACTAGTACTTGCCTCCCATGTATTGACTTTTCAAGTGGCAAGCAGCCAGACCTGAGCTTAGTAACAGTAAACAAACCAGAAACTGAGAAGCCTAAATTAGAAAACAGAGGTCACCATGAAAATAGAAGCTTCTTTGGAATTCCAGAAATTTTCAGGAAAGTTTGTGGCTTACACAAAATATTGAATGGGGACTGAAGCAATTTTCCTGAGATAGCAAGAGGGAGACTTGAAAAATTGGCCCTTTAGCACCCTAATAATTTGTGAAAAGGCCCGAAGCAGAGGTTATATAAGTATTTTGCTGAGACTGTCAGAAATAAAACCAGGGAGATTGAAAGAATAATATACAATAAGATTGAAGCAAAACAAAACAAAACACTGGTTAGAAACTTTAACAAGAAATGTAGTTTGCATAGAAAAACTTAAGAATAACTGGATTCAGCAAAACAGAACAAAGTCATAACATTTCCTGAGCACAAAGAGTATATCAGAAAAAAGAGGATGGTGGATTGTGGCCAATGAAACAGAATTATTTGTGAAGCTGAAGCTGTAAAGAAATTTTATTTAGAAAGAATTTTATTATGACAATATGATTAATATAATAGCTTTGAGGGTCCCCAAAATCCTTATTTTCTGAAACTCTGAACCATTTAAACATTAGGGTATAATCTTTGCTACTTTTCAGGAATAAGCCTAAATTTCATCTTCTGTAAACTGGGAATAACAACAATGTTTGCCACAGAGAAATTCCACGAGGATTAAGGGCTTTACTGCATATAAAACGCTTAAACATGGTGCCCTTGAAAAAGGCCTATAGACATGAATGTGATCCTCTGCTATGGCTATTATTTTTGTTATTATTATTACTTCTCACTTATCAGTAAAAGCCTTCTTAGAAATTTATATTAGGATGTTCGTGATCTGTGGGTGGCAAACAGTTAAATTACAGGATCAGGTAAAACATTGCCTGGATCAATCAATGGAAATCAGCTCTTTCTCTTGCTCCCTCCTCAGTATTGTATAATCTACCAAGCTGAGATCACTGGAGCTCAACATGGCATGCTAAAATGTTAGATCTGGAATAGAATTTTAAAAGAATCCAAGATAAGACTAAAACCTGAAAAGTCAGGAAACATGACCCAGAATGTATGAATTGCTGGTGCAAAGGCAATTAATAGGAGAATTGGAACTGAGGGAAAAAAAAAAAAGAACTGCCATGTTATGATAATTATGCAATCAGATGACAAGGTACAATTATTGGGAATTCAAGGACACACAGCTTTGAGGAAAAACAGATGCCTACAAATACGGCTGTTGCCTCTAGGTATCTTACTTTCTGGACACAAAAGGTTTTCATCCTCACACCTGAAGATACAAAGAACAGTAAATCCTATATATAAAATCCACCTTTCTAATACCAAAAATCACTGCCCTCTCTCCTCTCTACTTTCTGTTTTCTTCCTGTTGTCAGGCACATGCTGACATCAGTATTTAAGTGACCCTCTACTATATATTTTTTAAAAATATTTTAATTTTAATTTTCAGAGTGCTGATTGATATAGTACTTATTGTTAAAAGGGAACATTGGAACAAATTTCCATCTTCAGCTTTCTCCACTAATAATCAACTATCAACTAAATTATTTGAATTATATGTGTTTTTAAAATATTTTAAAAACAACAGTTTTTTAACTGTTTAATAAAACAGCTTTAAGAACTCAATATACTATTGCTTAATAAGAATTCAAAATATATAAAGTTTTAACATAATTCATTTTATTCTTGCATTCCATGTTGCTGATGTTAATTTTTATGAAATGGTGACTGCTCATGCCACTTAAACTTGATTAACTTAGCAGGGGAGAAGTGACAAAGTGACTGTCCAAGAGCTTTGTTTCTATGGAAACTGTTTTTCCTACTTCAGACTCAAGATGAATGGGGAGGAACAGTGGTATTAACATTAATATTCATAAATGCCAAGTTGGATGATTCTCCTTCCTCTCAGTCTTCTTCCCGTGATATTTAGGGGGTGTGAGCTGTGAAATAGTCTTGCCCCACACCTGACACTGAAGGCTTGAGAGAGAAATAATTCATTTACTGGAGAAAAGGACATGATGAAAATATGACATGTGAATAAACTCATTTTCAGATATATTTATTTAAACTTTACATTGTATTTGGCATATAGTATTTTTTTATATTGGCAATTGACTACTGAAATGTGACCTTAGAATATGGATGTGTGCCTGGCTTAGCAAATTCTCCAAATATACAAATAGCTCATGAAGCTCAGTGTCAAAAAAATAAAATAAACAAATAACCCAATCAAAAAATAGGCATAAGGCATAAATAGGCATTTCTTCAAGGAAGACATATAGGTGGGCAACAAATGAAAAGATGCTCAACATCACTAATTATTAAAGAAGTGCAAATCAAAACTACAATGAGGTATCAACTCACATCAGTCAGAATGGCCATTATCAAAAAATCTACAGACAATAAATGGTAGAGAGGGTGTGGAGAAAAGGGAACCGTCTTACACTGTTTTGGGGAATGTAAATTGATAAAGTCACTATGGAGAACAGTATGAAGGCTCCTTAAAAAACTAAAAATAGAACTACTATATGACCCAGCAACCCACTACTGTGTATATATCCAGAGAAAAGCATAATTCAAAAAGACACATATACCCTGATATTCATTGTATCATTATTTACAATAGCCAGGATATGAAAGCAAGTTAAATGTCCATCAACAGAGGAAATGATGCAGAAGATGTGGTACATATATACAATGAAATATTACTCATCCATTAAAAGGAACAAAATTGAATTTATAGAGACATGGATGGACCTAGAGACTGTCATAGAGAGTGAAGTAAGTAAAAAAGAGAAAAATAAATATTGTATTCTAACACATGTATGTGGAATCTAGAAAAATGATATAGATGATATTATTTGCAAAGCAGAAACAAAAGACACAAATATAAAGAACAAATGTGTGAATGAAAGTGAAGTGAAAGTGTTGGTCACTTAGTCGTGTCTGATTCTTTGTGACCCCATGAACTGTAGCCCACCAGGCTCCCAATCTGTCCATGGGATTCTCCAGGCAGGAATACTGGAGTGGGTTGCCATTTCCTTCTCCAGGAGATCTTCCCAACTCAGGAATCAAACTTTGGTCTTGTGTATTGCAGGCAGATTCTTTGCCATCTGAGCCATCAGGGAAGCCCAAGGGCTAAAGGGGCATGGTAGGATGAATTGGGAAATTGGGACATACATAAATACATTATTGATACTATGAGAAAATTTACTGTATAGCACAGGGAATTCTACTTGATGCTCTGTGGTGACTTAAATGGAAAGGAAATCCAAAAATGAGGGTGTGTATGTATATAATTATATATATATCTCCTTCCCAAATAACACTACACATAAGAAAGGTAACTTTTAATGAGCCATGATATTTAGTTAGTAGTTATAAGGATTTTAGAAATTAATATTAATTGCTTGGTAGTGGCAGTGAATCAGAGCTCTGATGATTACAATTTTCCATATATATTAAGCTAAAAATATTGAGTGGGACAAAGTGAAAATACCAGTCAGTGAGGTATGAACAAATGCTCACATAAGCACACAGACACATAATCACACAACCAAAACCTTTTGCAGATCTTTCCACATCCTAACATCAGGAACTAAATCAACATGTATAGAGAATAATATAGACTCTTAGGGCTTGCCTGGTAGCTTAGCAGTTAAGAAACTGCCTACAAGGCAGGAGCCGCAGGAGGTGCAGATTCGATCCCTGGGTCTAGATGATTCATGCAGGAGGGCATGGCAACCCATTCCAGTACTCTTGTCTGGAGAATCCCAGGAGCAGAGGAGACTGGCAGGCTACAGTCCACGGGGTCACTGAAAACAATAACTTGTATCTAAAATTTTTCAAGACAGAAACAATTTTTTTTTTTAAATCAGAATGTAGGAACAGAAATCTTTTCTCTTCCTCCCAATCAGGTTGGCTGGTCTAATAATCAAATTGACGTGAGAGATCAGCAGGAAAAAAACCCCAAATTTTGTGTATATGTAAGTCCCAAAGACATGAGACTCAAAGGTGAACAACTGAGGCTTATATGCTGTCTTGAGCCAAAAAATAGGGTAGGGACCTGGGCTTCAAAGAGGAGGAGGGCAATTCACAGGAAGAGAAGGAGAACAGATGTTTAGTCTTAGAGAAATTTAAAAAAAAAAGTTATCTTTGAAAATAACTCTTTTCCCTGGGCCAAACCCCCTACCTGATTTATTTTAGGCAGTTGAGGGAGAGGCAAAAACCTCTTCCTGAGTCTCCTGGGTCTTAATTATCTTCAGCTCAAAATGATCCACTTGCCAAAGTGGCACATTTAGGGGCAGTGTATGCTACTTCCCATCAAGCATGGAGCATTTACTTCTTACCTTCAACCCCCCCATTCTTGAGGAGATAGAACAAACATTACATCCTCCCTGCTTCTTCAGTGTAGCCTAACTGCTGTGAAAAAGGGAAAAGTCACTAAATTGGCAAAATAACAGTTCACTGTTCACTGAAATGACAGTCCAACAAGTATGACTGTGGTCAGGTGACTCAGGGATCCAGGACTCAAAACGCATCTAGGGGAACAGAGATAGCTTCTCTTAGTCTTTAAGTGACACATTATATTTCTGCCCTCATTCTTGTGGTGAGAGTTAAACACATGACCCTGTCTGTTGTGAGACATTCTGAATTACAGTCTAACTTTGGGTCCAAGAAGGCCAGGAGAACCAAGTATTGGCTTCCAGTCTCTGTTATATTCATAAAGGAAATAACAGAGTTCTATGGTGATTTATTTGCTTTCTTTTTTTTTTGGTTTTGGCATGTAATGCTCATTAAAGTAGCAAACATGTTTTATATTCAGAGAAATGTGACAATAAAAATGAAGTGTTACAAAGAAAAGGATAGTTGTCAGACATAATAATATCTTTCCCTATAACACTTGTAAGTTATGAAGTTCAACTTTTAAAATTATGAAGTCCTACTTATATGACAGTCATAAGGCTTGTCAGAGTAGGCTTCTGGATATTTGGGACTGAATTAAATAACTGGTCTTTAACTCAGTTCTGGAAAGTCAAAACAATAGAACACGTGATACGGTATTTGAAAATCCTGGCTCTGTTGTCCAACAGATCTTAGCTCCCCACACTCTAGGAGCCTTCCATGAGTGTTAGGCAGCATGTAACTTGTGTTCTTCCAGTTTCATTCAGCTTGTACTATTTCACACAAAATATTGTAAGAATTAACTTTTTTAATTATATAGGGCCTTCCCATTCTACTGGAATAATTTCCTCTTCTTTTGTAGTTGCATATCTGCCAGTAAGGCTTCCTGAACATGTTAATGGCCCAAATCATGCTGCTTCAGAAACACTGCCCTCTGAGCTAATAAGGTTACCCCTGATTGGGTGAGATTGCTGACATTTCTACTGTATTATTTACTTGTCATCAGAGGCACACTGGAAGTCTTGGACTCTGCCAAATACCAACATACAGGATGAGAATCTACTAGTGCCTTTTTCTGTTGCACTGTATGAATGAACTAGAAATGCCTCATACTGGTCCCATTACATCTTTTCATCTGTACATATGGACTGACATATTCAATAAAGAACCACTGGAAGCTTTCTATTTGGAAGCAGATTTGGGAGTAACAAGAATAATTCAAGATTTTTGAATTCTTAAGAGAAGGATCATTTTTCATACTTGTCTCTCAGTTTTCCTTTTAAACTCACAAAATACACTCGACATTTTCTTAGACCACATTAATCTAGTATTTAACCTAATCATGAAAATCCAGTTATGCACAGTCTTCAGAACCCTGAAGTAGACATCTGAAGTAAGATAAAACACCACCACCAACATCACCACCACCACAGGCATTTGCCTGGCCTTTCAAAGACAACAGTAGTACCTGGTTTAGCACTCACTTGATTTGTACTCATGCATAGTTTAAACAGTTATCTCAACATTGACAGAAATCTTGAGTGTCCCTACTGAGAGGAGCTTTTTTTCTCTTCTGACTTCTTGCCACTACTGTGGGCCTGCTTATTGAGTTCTCTTTTGCTTTTTCTTCAGATAAGGTAGATGCTGAGTGACAGCAGTGCATGGCACTGAATACGCTGTACTAACAGCTCAAACTTGAAAGGGTTCACCTTGAGAACATCCTCTGAACTAATCAGGAATATTCCACTTTAGTGTGTGAACTTTAGTTTGCAAATAAATGGCAATGACTTTCTTTCAGATATACCCTCTATGGAAAATTGAGTAATCTTTTCGTCATGAGTCCCCCTGGTAAAGAGTACTACCGCATCCTCAAGGACCTCATCAATATGTAGGATAAATGCAGGTGGTAATATTATGTCCAGTAAAACTCTCAAAGGCTTTCACGCAGCCTTTCCTTCAAGGATTCTAGAAAGGCTTAAGAATACTGGTTGTGTTTCCTTTCATTTTGAGTTCCATTTAGATCTTAACACCAGGCTGGCAGATTAAGCTCAGATCATACAGAAGGTTGGCAAGGTATGTTTGACCAAATATGCTGGCAAAGCAGCATATTTCAAACAGAGGGAATAATAAGTACAAAATTAGTGTTTGGGAAAGAGTTTTCCATGTTCAAAGAATACATGTGAGTAATGTGATTGAAGCACACTGTATAAGAGGAAAATGGTGTAAGATGTGTTGGAGGACATATGCTAGAACCAGGGAACCTGTGAAATACTTTGTACTTCATTCTGAGTTATATAAGGAGACACTCAATATTTAATAAAGGGCATGACATATCAGATGTGCATTTGCTGTATGGAGACTGAATAGAATTTAAGGAAGTGTAGACACAGAAGTATTATTTCAGTGATCTAAATGGTAGATAATGGCATCCAGAATAATTGAGTTTTCAGTGGCAATAAAGAGAAGTGGATGGATTTGAAATATGGTTTCTAGGAAAAAAAAGTCTTAGAGCTTGCTGATAAATTGAATGTGGGATGCAAGGAGTAAGGAATGAGGACCAATGAAGGGTAATGCCCAGCATTTTTGTTTCTTTGTTTTTGTTTTGTTTGTTCTTATATCCTGCATTGAATGAAATTTTGGTGCAGTTTAATATTATTGTAGAAAATAAAATAAATATTTTGGGCCAGGGTAGTGTGTATCCAAAGCTCCTTGAAAGACAGAGCAAGCATCTGCACTGACACATCTAGAAGGCCATTTGACTTACAAATCTGAAACTCAGGAGACTGCTTTGTAAGAGATAAAAAAACATAGAGACCTAAGAATGCAGATGATGTTTATTGGATGAGCTCATATAGATTGAGACTGGAGATAAGGAACAGAGATGAGAGAACACCCTGAGGAATTATTTCAATATGAAAGTTTGAATAGAAGAGGCACAAATAATATAGAATAAAGCATGACCAGTGATAATATAATTAAATGTGGTAGCGGAAATGCCGAGAGAAGAGGATATTTATATTAAAAAGGAGGTGAATTGTGGCAGTGTTAGCTAAGAAGTGGAGTAACATGCAAACAGAGAAGAATATTAAATTTTGGCACCTAGGAGAATATTGGTGACTTTGTACAGAGCAACTTCTGTAGAATAATAGTATACTATCTAGTAAGTCATACTAGAGTGGCTTAACTAAAGTGGGAATTAACACAATATGACAAAATCCAGTTGAATTAAAAGTTTGTCTAAAATCAAAGGACAAATAAATGATAGAGGATGTAGTAAATTACATTGATTCATTAATAAAGACAATAAAAAAACTTGAAATAAAACAAAAGTATGAGCATGTTTCCTTTCTAATAACATACTGGAGTACTGTCTAAAAGGACTCTTCAGATATCATTTAATTCTTTGGGTAAATGTACCTTTATTGACACACTAATTACTGCTGTTTGTGGATAGACTCTGAAGTTGTGGACGGACTTGATGAAGTTAAATGGAGATTTTTATCTGATAAGGATGCAAATGATTTCCTTCTGGTAGAAACAAACCAGTGACTCTACTGTCCTATAGGACATCAATTAATTGTGTATCTAATATAGTAATCTTATTCTAAAAATCTTTCTTCAGAGTCACCATATACTCAGTTCCTCAAATATTTTTTTGAACCAGCTTTATTGTTCTGTTGATTGAATCTTTAATGAGTTTAATAATTTTTTAACATATATTTATTTACATTTGTTTGATGTATTAGTTTCCCTGGGGTGCCATAACAAAATACCACAGACTAGGTAGCTTAAACAGAGGTTTATTTCCTCGTAGTTATGGGGGCCTTCATTCTTAGATCAAGGTGTAGGAAAGTCTGATTTCTTTTGAAGCCTCTCTCTTTGAATTGCAGATAGCTATCCACTTGTTTGGTCCTCACGTGGCCCTTCCTGTGTGTGTGTGTGTGTGCATCTATGGAGTCACTCCGTGTGTCCAGATTTCTTCTTCTCATAGACGCCAGTCACATTGGCTTGGAGCCACCCTAGTGGCCTCATTTTACCTTAGTCACCTCTTCAGAAGTTCTATGTCCAAATATGGTCACATTTTTAGGTACTGGGGATTAGGGTTTCAACATATGAATTTTGAAGGACATAATTTAGCCCATCACATATAAAAACGTTTTTAACTTTTTTCAAATTATACCTCGTCAGTTTTAGTGGTCCCACAAATGAATATTTGACATGTTCATTCTCTGTTCTCTATTCCAAAATTTATGCTTTGACAGACTATTTCAAATCTTGCATTGCTCATTTCCTTCAAATATATGCAAAATAAATTTAATGTTACCTGCAGGTAGAGCTCTCTGAGAAGAAGAAGGTGAGATGCAGTAAGAGTCAAAATGTTTATTGTAGAATAATGGGGAAGGAAAAGGGAGGAAGTAGGATTAGATATAAGGATCAGTCAGAACACGATTCAGACCTGACAAAATTTTGAACAACTCAACTGGGAGCTCCAGAGCAAAGATTACTCATTAAGGAGATCCACACTGGGAGGTCGGCTAGGCCCTAGGCTCTTGGACCATAACCTTGCTTCATTATTGCTCAGCTGCCCTAAAAGATGATAACCTCGGCTCACAAGTTAACATGGACCCTGATGAAGTTAATTAACAACTGGGGGTTGTCAACTAATTACCATCCTTGGAGTCTGTCGGTAAGTTCTGTCTTGAAGAGGGATGTGAGTGGTATATCCCTGGGTCTGCTACAAAGTTTGTCGTAAGCATTTACTAGATACAGAAAAAAAGAAAGAAATATAAAACAAATAAAATATCTTAGCCATAGCAATGACTAATGTTTTTGACCACTTACCCTGTACCAGACACTATTTAGTGCTTTATAGCATTATCTACTTTTTTCCTATCTTCCTCAGCTCAAAGAGAAGAAAAATTTATAAATATACAAAATGAATCCATTTAATGTCAATGAGTTTAATTCTCATATTTGGGCAACAAGGAACAATAACTCCAAGCAGTATTGTTCAGAAAGGAATATATGTTTATTGCAGCATATGCTGATTTTAAAAGATTCAATTACAGTGAGAGTCATTTATTTAGAATAATAGTCTAGCATAAAAATAGTACAAAATTTCAAAAAGAAACTAATGTGTGCCATTTAATAACCTCTTCCAGTCAAATTTATTAAGAGATATGCATGCTTAGATGCACATACAATTTTTAATATTAGGCTACAAACATTTCACTTTTGAATCTATTGATCAGGAGGCTTTTACAAATTTTCAAATAAACTAAGGTTTCTCAGGTTTTAAAGAGAGTGGCATTTGCAACTTGTCTAGAGCTCAAATTTCCATTTTTAACTTTTTCATTTTCAATCCAAGTCATTTTTTTCTTTAGGTAAATATACAAGGAAAAATACAGCAATTAAATGGAAAAATGCATTTATTGGCTAAGGAATTAGATTGATGTCCATAATACTGTTAGTTATCAAAAAAAAAAAAAAGAGGTTGAATTAACAGTCCAAAGCTTGTACCTTAAATAAGATACCATCTATAAAGCTAATCATCACCTTAAGCAGTTAAATTGTAAAATTTCATAGGTCTGCTTGATGTTCTTAAAAATAACTCAAAATTAGAGAATTTATATATATAGATTCAATCTTAATAAACAAAATTAATAGTAAAATTTGTTATATATGATTAGGTTATTAAAAAATAAAAATAAGAAAGGAGCATATTTCTATAAAAAATTAAATTTATGATCTACATTGATTAAGGTTTCTGGAAAGCTTTATCATAGTTTAGAAAATTAACCCTCTATTTTGTTGAATGATTCTTGGAACTCATTTAAACAATGAGTAATTATTAAATGAAATTCTTCATCATTAGAAAAAGTTTTATATGGTACTGAATCTACCTTTTATTTCCTTTTGTTTCTCTAAATTGTCGCTGTGGTAAGACTTATCAGTTATAGAACAGTATCTTCCCTGGCAACTTAGCTTCAGCTATCTTTTTAATTAATCTCCAGAGTGAAAATTTCCAGAATGTTCATATGCCTCTTCAAACACAACAAATTTTAAGTACAACTTGCTCTAAATGCAGGTTTTTTTTTTTTCTCTAGCACATTAGTCCTATGATATTTTCTCAAAACACAAATTAAGTTGATTTTGCAGCCCCAGTCTTTGAAAACAATACTGTGTCTTAACTCTGGTAGCACCCTCAGCTTCTTTAAACAGGAAATACTGGTAAGCCCTCTTTATCTGCTCTCCATATTATACCCCACAGAGGGCAGCCCACCAGGCTCCCCCGTCCCTGGGATTCTCCAGGCAGGAACACTGGAGTGGGTTGGTGTTTCCTTCTCCAATGCATGACAGTGAAAAGTGAAAGTGAAGTCACTCAGTCGTGTCCGACTCTTCACGACCCCATGGACTGCAGCCTACCAGGCACCTCCGTCCATCGGATTTTCCAGGCAAGAGTACTGGAGTGGGGTGCCATTGCCTTCTCTGATACTCTAAGTAAGCATATCTCAATTTAAAACTTCAAATATCTTACCCTCCTGCCTTCTCAAGAACCACTTCCACAAGCAGTTTTATCCTGCAGGGGTCCCTAGTAACATAAAGTATAGTAAACATAATTTGCCTATCTTTCCAGATTTCCTTCTCAATATTTTAGTTTCATAATTTAAACACTAGCAAAAGCCTCACTATCTCTACTTACACATCCTTACTCTTTTCTAAGGGCCAATGTCTTCCTTTCTTTCTTTGTTGCAGTCTCTGCATGCCTCTACAATTTCACACTTTCCATTTTATTTTGATTATTAATGCCATTTATTAGTTTGCTTCAATAAAGCCTGTTATACACATCTTTCCATCTGAATTTCAAGCTCTGACAAATTGCTCATATGATATCTGTCCTCCAGATTCACAGTAACCAGAATAATACTTTGAAGAGTTCGTGTATATTTTTCTACATATCCAAGCCTTATATACTGATATACTGATATCAGAGTGCTCAGAACGTACAATTAGCAAGATCATAGTCAATATATCAAGTTGAGTCAGTCTTTCTCTTTTTTTTCTTTTGCATAAGGCAGCGTTCTCCTAATATTAAGAGAGAGAGCTGATTTTAATGAATAGGAAAAGAAAAATTTAGTACCTTTTCCCCCCATTAACCTCCTGCTGATGGCTGGAATTGTGTGTTCAATATATTTACTCCCTCTGTTTTTCTAATACTAGTCTTTGCCTATCAGGCCTTTTTAGAATTCCTATTAAAGAGCAATTCTATTTACTTCCTGTACTAGCAAGCTAATATGTCTTATCTTGTCAGATGCTGAGCATGGAATAGGTTGTATTTCTAAACACATTACTATTGAGTTCTGGCTTCTTTGAAATTTTCCTCTAATGCTCTAAATCTGCTCTGTTGTATTGCTCTTGTATTTTTTTCTTATACCTTTATGTTGTAGTTAGATCCCTATTTAGTTTTCTTCCACTAGACTTGTTTTTCTATGCTAAAAGCTTCTCTTGATTTTGGTAACTTGAAGAAAATACTGTGAAGCAAGATTTATAATTTCTATTGATAAAATCATCGTACCTGGATTATGATTACTTTATTCTATCAAAAACATTTTGACTGATAGTAGGATATTAGTGAGAAGCCTTGAATCAGATAATTATGTTGCCAGAATAACCAACTCAAAGTTAATGGTTTAAAATGATCATTATTAGAATTCTTTGAAGGTCATCTGGTTTAGGTTAGACCTAGATAGGTGGCCCTGAAATTGGATTCCTTTATGTATCTGTAGGTTGGATGATACACTCTACTTTAGCTTGGGAACCAAGAAGCTTAGTTGTTAAGGTCAGTTCCATGTGCCTTGAATCCATGATTTTTGAGCAATCCTAGCTAATTTAACCCACAGAATCTAACTGAAGACTATATCAGTTTGAGTCCTCTGAGAAGCGGGAAGAAAGGTGTATTGGACACACAAGAAATTAAGAAAGAAATGCTTCTGAAGGATAAAGGAAAATGGGCACAAGGTCAACCTCAAATCTCTCCCTATTTGACCTTGTGCCCAGATTGATTAAATGAAATTCTAGTATTTTTTTTTTGCATTCTCCATCTGTGAGTTCCTCAGGCCAAGGGCTCTTATATGGCCATTGTATTCAGTCACTGGCTGGAAATGGCCTGAGGAAAGTACAGCCTTCACAAGAACTCAGAGTGAAAAAAACAAGATTCAGAATTGTACACATAATATATTTACGTAAATACAAAACACAGTATGCCCAATACGTAATGAATATATAGATAATGAGTGTATATATAAATAATAAATAAATAATAAAAGTATAAACTCACAGAGTTTGTGAGAATGCAAAAAAAAAAAAAAAAGAATACAGAGGGATATCCAATGGGTGTTTCACTGGGAAGTTTTCATCTAATTATCATCTCTTTTCAAGCTCTTTTTTGAAGGAAAATTTAAGTAGCATAACATTGGTTGCTACTAAGACTCTTTCTAGAAAATGAATACTAGAATTTCATTTAATCAATCAAGTATAGGCTAATGGATTTATTCTTTATTATCTAGAGTGTAAACTTGTACTTCTTGATTAACAAAACCATGAGAGAAAGAAAATATATATTTTTTTCCCTTGTAGAACCACTCTATGAATTTCCTTACTATATGTGTTACGGAATGGTAAGTTAAAAACAAACAACCCACAACAGTCAACACAATACTGAAAAAGAACAGTGTGAGAAGACTGACGTTGTGAACTTTAAGACCAACTAAACCTGCAATAATCAAGGTAGTGTGATATTGGTGAAGAAGCACACAAATATATCAACGGAACAGAATAGATATTTCCAAAATACACCCCAAAATATACCCAACTGACAAAATAGAAAAAAGCAATTCTATGGAGGAAGGATAGTCTTTTCAACAAGTGATATGAAAAGAATAAGACATCTACATGCAAAAAAATTAAATCTAGACATACACCTTACACACTTAATAAGAAATAATTCAAACTGGGTCATAAACCTAGATGTAAAATGGAAACATATAGACATTTTAGAATATAAAACAAGAGAAACTCTAGGAGACCTTGGGTTTGGTGATAAATTTTTAGATGTAACACTTAAGCATGGTCCACAGAAGAGAAAAATTGATAAGTTGGACTTAACTGAAATTAAAATGTTCTGCTCTGTTAAAGATACTGTTAAGAGAATTAAAGCATAAGCTATTAACTTGGAGAAAATCTTTGCAAAATATGTATCTGAAAAAGGATTTATATACAAAACATACAATGGACTCTTAAAACAGCTATAAAACAACAAATAACCCAATTAAAAAGGCCAAAATCTCTGAATAGATGATATAAATTAAATGAAGAAGAAATATGCACATGAAAATATAATCAACATCATGTGTTATTAGGAAATTACAAATTAAAAAATAGCATAATACTACATGCCTATTAGAGAGGTTAAAAAAATTGTTAATACCAAATGGTGGTGAGGAGTTAGAGCAACAGAAACTTTCATTCATTGCTGGTTGGAAACGCAAAATGATACAGCGACTTTGGAAGAGAGGAAGTTTCTTATGAAGCTAGGCATAGTCAACCTAGATGGAATACTAAAAAGCAGAGACATTAGTTTGCCAACAAAGGTCCACCTAGTCAAGGTTATGGTTTTTCCAGTAGTCATGTATGGATGTGAGAGTTGGACTACAAAGAAAGCTGAGTGCCGAATAATTGATGCTTTTGAACTGTGGTGTTGGAGAAGACTCTTGAGAGTCCCATGGACTGCAAGATCCAACCAGTCCATCCTAAAGGAAATCAACCCTGAATATTCACTGTAAGGACTGATGCTGAAGCTCCAATACTTTGGCCACCTGATGCAAAGAACAGACTCATCAGAAAAGACCCTGTTGCTGGGAAAGATTGAAGGCGGGGGAGAAGGGGATGACAGAGGATGATATGGTTGGATGGCATCACCAACTCAATGAACATGAGTTTGACTAAACTCTGGGAGTTGGTGATGGACAGAGAGGCCTGGTGTGCTGCAGTCCATGGGGTCAAAAAGAGTTGGACACAACTGAGAGACTGAGCTGACTAACTGGGGCATAGTCTTATTAAATAATCCAATAATCATCATTTCAGTTCAGTTCAGTCACTCAGTTGTGTCCAACTCTGCAACCCCATGGACTGCAGCATGCCAGGCCTCCCTGTCCATCACCAACTGCTGGAGTTTACTCAAACTCATGTCCATTGAGTCGGTGATGCCACGCAACCATCTCATCCTCTGTCGTCCCCTTCTCCTCTGCCTTCAATCTTTCCCAGCATCAAGGTCTTTTTAAATGAGTCAGCTCTTCAGATCAGGTGGCCCAAGAATTGGAGTTTCAGCTTCAACATCACTCCTTCCAATGAATATTCAGGACTGCTTTTCTTTAGGATGGACTGGTTGGATCTCCTTGCAGTCCAAGGGACTCTCAAGAGTCTTCTCCAACACCACAGTTCAAAAGCATCAATTCTTCGGCACTCAGCTTTCTTTACAGTCCATCTCTCACATACATACATGACTACTGGAAAGACCATACCCTTGACTAGACAGACCTTTGTTGGCAAAGCAATGTCTCTGCTTTTTAATATGCTGTCTAGGTTGGTCATAACTTTGGTTTGGTCATGAACTTATGACCAAAGTTATGACCAATAATCATAGTGCTGGGTATTTACAAAAATGAGCTCAAATATATGTTCAGGGACTTACCTGGTGGCCCAGTGATTAAGAATCTGCCTGCCAATGCAAGGGACACAGGTTTGATCCCGGGTCTGACAAGATTCCACATGCCATGGGGCAACTAACCCAATGTGCCACAATTACTGAAGTCCAAGAACCCTAGAGCTCATGCTCTTCAACAAGAGAGGGCACTGCATAAGAAGCTTACACACCGCAACTAGAAAGTAGCCCCCACTCACTGTAACTGGAGAAAAGCCCATTCTGCAATGAATATCCAGTGAAGCCAGAAATAAATAAACAAATAAAGTTAAAAAAAACAAACAGGTTTATATAAAAATTTTACATTAATGCTTTTAGCAGCTTTATTCATAATTACCAAAAATTGAAAGCAACAAAGATGTCCCTCAAATATGAACATAATAAACTATAAATAAAACTGTGGTATATGCAAACAGTGGAATATTATTTGGCACTAAAAAGAAATAAGCTTCAAGCCATAAAACACAAGGAGGAAGCTTAAAGTTTATTGGTAAGTGAAAGATGCCAATCTGAAAAGGCCACACACAGGCATACCTCATTGTATTGTGCTTAGCTTACTGTGCTTTGCAATATTTCATTTTTTCCTGTGCTTTCCAATACTGCATCTGGAAGTTCACAGTTCATGTATTGCTGAAGCTTGGCTTGGAGAATTTTAAGGTTTGCAGCAACCCTGAGTCAAGCAAGCCTATTGGCACCACTTTCCCAACAGCATTTGCACACTTCATGTTTCTGTGGCACATTTAGGCAGTTCTCACAAAATTGGGCTTCCCAGGTGGCTAGATGGTAAAAAATCTGCCCTCAGTGTGAAAGACCACGGTTCAATTTCTGAGTCTGGAAGATCCCCTGGAGAAGGGAATGGCAACCCACTCCAGTATTCTTGCCTGGAGAATTCCATGGACAGAGGAGCCTGGCAGCTTATAGTCCATGGGTTGCAAACAGTCAGACACGGCTGAGCAACTAACACAAACACAATATTTCAATAGTTTTCATTATTATTATATTTGTTATGGTAACTTGGCATAGTCAATAAAGCGGAAATAGATGTTTTTCTGAAATTCTCTTGCTTTTTCAATGATCCAGCGGATGTTGGCAATTTGATCTCTGGTTCCTCTGCCTTTTCTAAAACCAGCTTGAACATCTGGAAGTTCACAGTTCATGTATTGCTGAAGCCTGGCTTGGAGAATTTTAAGCATTACTTTACTAGCGTGTGAGATGAGTGCAATTGTGCGGTAGTTTGAGCATTTGAAAAGACCCTGATGCTGGGAAAGACTGAGGGCAGGAGGAGAAGGGGACAGCAGAGGATGAAATGGTTGGTTGGCATCACCAACTCAGTGGACATGGGTTTGTGTAGACTCCGGAAGTTGGTGATGGACAGGGAAGCCTAGAGTGCTGCGGTTCATGTGGTGGCAAAGAGTCAGACATGACTGAGCAACTGAATTGAACTGATGGCAATTTGTGATCAGTGATCTTTGATGTTACTATTGCAAAGATATTACAGTGGGGAAGGAATGAAGAGGTCAAGCATGGGGAATTTTTACAGCAATGAAACCATTCTGTAATCAAACTATTCTGTATGGTAATGTGACGGTAGACAAATGACATTATACATTTGTTGAAGCTCACAGGATTGTACAACATAGGGAGTGAACCCTCATGTAAGCTAAGATTTTTTTTTTTTTTTAATAATAATGCATCAGTATTGGTTCGTTAGTTTTCACAAATGCACCACACTAATTCAGGATGTTAATAATACTAGAAAATGGAAGAATTTTTTTTTTAATTGTCCTTACTAACAGCTCAAATTTTGGGGAACTGTTGTAAAAGAACTAAATTATATTAATCTAAAAAATTAAGAATCTCAGAATTCATTTATTCATGATGTAGTAGTGATCTTTGCTTTTCTTTTGACAGATTTTAAAAAGACAAAAATTCCCTTTCTGATTGCACCTTTTGCTAGATACTTGATCTCGGCTGCTTCTCTGAACCTCAGTTTTCTCATTTGTGAGATAGGGTTAATGATACCAAAGATGTAATTCAATGAGGATTCCTGGCTGGAGGACATGTCCTTGGGATCCTCAGTACATGTCCTTTCCTCCTTGTTTTTCAAATGTTCATTCTCCTATTACTAAAGGTTGACAAATTGACTCAAGCATCCCTTGCATGCTTTCTCCTGGCACAATGTTTTTATTCCATTACTCACTCACTTTTCCCCATCGTCACTCACATTTCTCTACTTTACTCTTCCCTAATGTGGGAGACCCAAGTTCGATCCCTGGGTTGGGAAGATCCCCTGGAGAAGGAAATGGCAACCCACTCCAGCATTTTTGCCTGGAGAATCCCATGGACAGAGGAGCTCGGCGGGCTACAGTCCATGGGGTTGCAAAGAGTTGGACACGACTGAGCGACTTCACTTTCTTTCTTTCTTTTCTATTTCTTCAGATCCCAGAGCACAATTTAGAAAATAGCTAGAAGGTTCACAGCAAGATAAGGGTAAATTGTTCAGCATTACAATAAGAAATTGTTTTTGTTGAATCATTGAGGTAGTGAATGCACCCTAGCCTTAGCACCATGAGAGTTCCTAAGACTAATCATGAATAAAACATGATTCCTGCCTTTAAATAACTCACAGTGAGAAAGAAGAGATGCATGTGAAGGAACCATACTGATACAGTTATCAACACCTCAGTGTGAATTCATTTTAGATACTTTTCTCAGACTTTATTGAAGAAGGAGAGTTGGGGTGGCCCCAGGATCAGAATGCTGGGAATTAGGTTGGGAGAAGGTGTCCCTTAAAAGCATGTGAGGGATTGGAGAAATGGGGGTTTAGTAACACTAAATAACACTCCATTTGTTTCAGTTATAGTACTTGAAAGCCAATGCCCTTCTATTCAAATTCTGTTTTCCGACTGCACTGCAAAAGGCAACTATCAAACAGTTCTATCAGTGGAAATAAGGAAGAAAGAATTATGAAAGTAAATAAGCATTAAACAGAAATTTTAATAACTTCATATTCTTTATAAGAAATGAATTTTGGTCATATCATTTTACAAAATTAACGTTCCTAGAGTTTGTTTGGGCTCTATGTTTCTCTTACATGCTCATTTTCCCCCCTAATGACTCCATTTTATTTAACCCTTAGAATAATATTTGTGAAATTAATTAATATTTGTGATAATATTTGTCATCCCATGGCATGGATGAGGTAACTGAGTCACAGAGAAACTAAGATGCAGAACCAAGGTCTGAACCTTAACTATTCTGCTTCTTGCTTAGCACGGTGGTGCAAGGACCATGTTGGAGTGTCAGTCTGGTGGCTGTGTCCCCACCACCAAGTGCGGAATTTGTTGCAGAGAAGCAGGTTAAATAAACCAGAGACCTGGGAGACTAGGCAGGGGCAGGCCAGCAGACACGTCCCCTCCTGCTTGGCTCTCCCACATCCCCCTAATTTAGATGTTAGCCAAAGTGAAAGTGTTAGTCGCTCAGTTGTGTCCGACTCTTTGTGACCCCTTGGACTGTAGCCCACCAGGCTCCTCTGTCTATGGAATTCTCCAGGCAAGAATACTGGAGTGGGTAGCCATTCCCTTCTCCAGGGAATCTTCCTGACCAGGGATCGAACCCAGGTTACCCACATTGCACATAGATCTTTACCATCTGAACCACCAGAGAAAACCTAATTAGATATTACTTATAATCAAATTGTATGGCATCATAATTTGTGAGACTAAAATTTAATCTAGCTTTTCTTTATTAATTTTATTAATGAATGATATGTCTCCAGCATTATTTTAAGTCTTTTCGTCCATAAAAGTGGAGAATCACACAACTTTTCCTAGAATAATGGTACTATAGAATTTGAAAGTAAAAAGATCTCCAGGGGTATTTAGTTTACCTGCATTTTCTATATTCTAAGGATACTTTTAATAATATTTATATTCATTAATTTCATAATTCAATTAATTCAATAAATACATTGTACATTACAAGGTAATACCCATAATTCTAAGTATGTATGGTCCCAAGTTCCTGAAATTCTCTTTAGAAAAGTTATAGGTAATATTACTTAGATATTAGCTCTTCTGGGTAATATGATATAAAGTTAGATCAATCAAATGTTCTAATCTTACCCTGCACATCTTCCCAGCCCCACTTTTTGAACATAGCAACCTTTTTCATATTGTTTTATATTGTTCAAAGTCAAAGAGGTCAGAAAAAATATCCACAAATTTCAAGAAATTAAATCTCCCTTCTAGAGATGTTTACTAAGCATCAACTTGGTATTCATGATTTTAAAACTCTTGAAAGGTATCACAGAATTAAAATTACCAAGAAAATATTACCAGCAGCACAGTTTTTTCTAAAGCAATACTTTTCATCACCGTTACGTCCAATGAACTTTTATTGTTTTCCATTATGTCTTAAACTCTTACTTTTTAAAATAGTAATTTTCTTTGAATATAAAAAGAGCTTATTGCAATGCAGAGACCTTTACAAAGAACAATACAGTGAACCTTATTATTAGGTATTAGGCCAGAATCTGGACAAATATTATTCTTATACTAAATATAGGTGTGCTTATAAAACCATTACACCTCAGAGATTATAATTTTTACAGACAGTGAACACTCACTATTGAGTACAAGTAGAGTAGGTTATAAATAATAAAACTCATCAATTTCACAGTAGAGTGTAAGATTTCCTTCAATGAATATAAAAAAGTGTTAGTCGCTCAGTCGTGTCCAACGCTATGATCCCATGGACTGCAGCCTGCCAGGCTTCTCTGTCCATGGAATTCTCCAGGCAAGAATACTGGAGTGGGTTGTCATGCCCTCCTCCGGGACATCTTCCTGACCCAAGGATCGAACCTGATCTCCTGAGTTGCAGGCAGATTCTGAACCATTTGAGCCACCAGGGAAGCCCTTCAATGAATATATCAGCAATCAAACATAGAAATGACTTTACCAACAACAGTACTACACTTCGGATGAAGAGAAAAGCAAGTGTGTCCCAAATACCTTAGGGGAAATTTGGTAGCATCACTACAAATGCCAGATATTCACTCTGACATCAGATGCACATATTTGAAACTCATTGGCTTGTGTGACCCCAGTGTTTGCAAATATTTAAGCTGCGCCTGGTAAAGGAATTGCCATAATAATACTTGCCTTGGCCTTAGGAATAGTTCCTGTTTCAGAATGAAAGCATAATAATTTTATTAATAATGTTAATTGACTAAAATGCAAATAGCCAATAGGGGGAGATGGTATCAGCTTAATAATTCTGAAGATCAGAAATTGAGCTTGGCAATGTTGTATAATAAAATGATATGGCACTATCATCAGGTAAAAAAACTCCATTTTCAGGGTAAGGAATACTGTTGGATGACCTGACATTAAAACCACAAATATATATAGTCCATCTAACCTCCTTTTATATTTTTCTTAAATATTTAATTTTGGTGAAAATAATGCTTGCTATTGAGTAGAAAGCATTTAAATATGAAAATACCATATTATGTAATAGTGGTGTTTTAAAAGTATTCCATTGCATTATTTTGTTTTCTCTCACTGTGTTTTCTGCACTTCAATTCTATTTTGTAATTAATGATCACTATTTTCAAGGTTCTTTCATTCTTTTCATTCTTTCTCTATTCTTAAGATCACTGTCCTTTATTTTCAGATATTCTTTCTGGTTTGATGTTAAAATCCACTTTATTTCAGGCAACCAATTGAAGATGAAGTCAAATAAGAAATTTAAAAACCAAAAACCAACCAAACAAAAAATCCATCTCATCAGGAACTCTTGAGCCGGGCAGCCCTCACTTCAGCATGCTATTCATCCTTTCTCAATTTAAGAGAAACTTGTCATTGCAGAGATATTAGGCCTTGCTATTTACACTTTTTATTGCACGCCCCTCTCCCACCCAAGGATAATTAAAACGTAAATATTAAGTAATGCCTGGCAACCCACTCCAGTACACTTGCCTGGAAAATCCCATGGACAGAGGAGCCTGGTAGGCTGCAGTCCATGGGGTTGCTAAGAGTCGGGCACCACTGAGTGACTTCACTTTCACGTTTCACTTTCATGCATTGGAGAAGGAAATGGTAACCCACTCCAGTATTCTTTCCTGGAGAATCCCAGGGACAGAGTAGCCTGGTGGGCTGCCGTCTATGGGGTCACACAGAGTCGGACACGACTGAAGTGACTCAGCGGTAGCAGCAGTAAGAATTATTTCCCTCTGTTAGCATTTTGAATTCTGTAATTTAATAGAATGTGAAGATTAAAAGGTATATGCTACTGCTGCTGCTGCTAAGTTGCTTCAGTCGTGTCCAACTCTGTGAGACCCCATAGACGGCAGCCCACCAGGCTCTGCCGTCCCTGGGAGGGAGAAAGAGATCCAACCACTGCCATGTTTCCTGATGGAACCAGCCTTGTTCTTGTTTTAGTTCAGGGGTATTCTCACAATAATTCTTTGTGCTGAGCTAAATTAAACTAAGTGAATTCCTGTTGTCTGCATCACAGTCAACATTGATTCTTCTCTCTTTTGCCCTACATCTAGTTTACACCCTTCATAATATTTATAAAATTGGAAATGGCCTCACAGCATCTAAATAACCACTGATCAAGCCCACCATCATCTCTGAATTATAACATAGCCTCCTTGTTGCCCTGCTTCTGCCATTGTCATTAAAGCCTATTCTCCAACAGCAGCCAGAGAGATATTTATAAATGCATGACAGATGATGTTATTTCTCTGTTCATAGCTTACAGTGGTTTCCCATCTCACACAGAGCGAAAGAAAAAATGCTTATAGATGCCTACATGCCCTACCTCACCCCTAGTCTTGCCTCCTGAGACCTATCTTCAGCTCTCAACAGCTGTCCCCTTCATTCTTGTGCTCTGGCCTCCTTACTCTTCTAGAAATCTCACCAAAAATGCATCTGCCTCAGTTATTTTCACCTGTTTGCTCTGCCTAGAAATTCCTTCCCCTAGATACCTGCTTGGTTCCCTCTTTCACCAAGAAATGTTGATGAGAGATTTCAAACATCACTTTGAGATGTTTCAGGCTTATTTCAACAATACCCCTGTTCCCTTTATCCTGTAATTATTCTTATAAGAATTATTACTTCCTGATGTAGCACATGTTAATTTATTAGGGTTGTGGTCTGTCATCTCCTACTAGAATAGAAGCTCCATGATGGATATTGACCTTTTTTTTTGTACTGAATCCCTAGAGCTTAAAACAGTAATAGGGACTTAAAAAAGCACTCAATAAATATTTGTTAGGTTAATTAATATATAAAATTAGATATCATAATTATATGATTAGAATCACTAAACTTCACATAGAAAAAGAATGTATGATAATTAGAAAAGGTTAGGAAAAGCAGAATCTTAACATCAAATGGAGAAGCATAATAAAAAATAAAATGTGCATTTAAATCTTCACAATGACATCTTTACCATTATTTGTCTAAAGATACAGTACAACATCAGAAATAAAGAGAAAAGTAGGTTAGAATTAAAAGATCTATCCAACCAGTCCATTCTAAAGGAGATCAGTCCTGGGTGTTCATTGGAAGGACTCATGCTGAAGTTGAAACTCCAATACTTTGGCCACCTCACGCGAAGAGTTGACTCATTGGAAAAGACCCTGATGCTGGGGGGGCGGGGGGATTGGGGGCAGAAGGAGAAGGGGACGACAGAGGATGAGATGGCTGGGTGACATCACCGACTCAATGGACATGAGTTTGGGTAAACTCCAGGAGTTGGTGATGGACAGGGAGGCCTGGCGTGCTGTGATTCATGGGGTCACAAAGAGTCGGACACAAATGAGCGACCGAACTGAACTGAACTGAAATGAAATGAAAAGAAAATGATATTTCCTTCTGGCTTACTTCACTCTGTATAATAGGCTCCAGTTTCATCCACCTCATTAGAACTGATTCAAATGTTTTCTTTTTAATGGCTGAATAATACTCCATTGTGTATATGTACCACAGCTTGCTTATCCATTCATCTGCTGATGGACATCTAGGTTGCTTCCATGTCCTGGCTATTATAAACAGTGCTGTGATGAACATTGGGGTACACGTGTCTCTTTCCCTTCTGGTTTCCTCAGTGTGTATGCCCAGCAGTGGGATTGCTAGATCATAATGCAGTTCTATTTCCAGTTTTTTAAGGAATCTCCACACTGTTCTCCATAGTGGCTGTACTAGTTTGCATTCCCACCAACAGTGTAAGAGGGTTCCCTTTTATCCACACCCTCTCCAGCATTTATTGCTTGTAGACTTTTGGATCGCAGCCATTCTGACTGGTGTGAAATGGTACCTCATAGTGGTTTTGATTTACATTTCTCTGATAATGAGTGATGTTGAGCATCTTTTCATGTGTTTGTTAGTCCTCTGTATGTCTTCTTTGGAGAAATGTCTATTTAGTTCTTTGGCCCATTTTTTGATTGGGTCATTTATTTTTCTGGAGTTGAGCTGTAGGAGTTGCTTGTATATTTTTGAGATTAGTTGTTTGTCAGTTGCTTCATTTGCTATTATTTTGTCCCGTTCTGAAGGCTGTCTTTTCACCTTGCTAATAGTTTCCTTTGATGTGCAGAAGCTTTTAAGGTTAATTAGGTCCCATTTGTTTATTTTTGCTTTTATTTCCAATATTCTGGGAGGTGGGTCATAGAGGATCCTGTTGTGATGTATGTCAGAGAGTGTTTTGCCTATGTTCTCCTAATAACGCATATATATGGAATTTAGAAAGATGGTAACAATAACTCTGTGTACGAGACAGCAAAAGAGACACTGATGTATAGAACAGTCTTATGGACTCTGTGGGAGAGGGAGAGGGTGGGAAGATTTGGGAGAGTGACATTGAAACATGTAAAATATCATGTATGAAACGAGATGCCAGTCAAGGTTCGATGCACGATACTGGATGTTTGGGGCTAGTGCACTGGGACGACCCAGAGGGATGGTATGGGGAGGGAGGAGGGAGGATGGTTCAGGATGGGGAACACATGTATACCTGTGGTGGATTCATTTTGATATTTGGCAAAACTAATATAATTATGTAAAGTTTAAAAATAAAATAAAATTTAAAAAAAAATTAAAAAAAAATAAAACCATTTATTATATAGCAAAATTTAACTAAAATAAGAGACTTCAAAATACACATATAATAATGACTGTCAAGGTCTTTTGCATGTTGATGTATGGCAAAACCAATACAATATTGTAAAGTAAAAAAAAATAATAATAATAAAAATTAAAACAATTAAAAAAAGAAAATGATATTTATTAACTATGATTATTTTAAAATGTAATAGTATAATATTTGCTTTCAATAGAATTTTTATATAAATCTAAGAGAGAAAAATATGAAATGGAAGAAATGTGGGTGCATGACGTAAAATTTATATTAATCAAATATGTTTTCCTAGTTTTATCACTTATTATTTCCTAATTTATAAATAAATTTCAACTTTATTTTATGAATATTTTAAGTGTAAGTAAGCTTGACAGAAATTATGACTAAGAAAATATATATTACAGCATTAGCACACTGTGGCAAAAAATTAATATTTGAGCAAAAAAAAGTATATTGCTTTTCAAATAATTTCCTTAGAAGAAATACATATTGCCAGCAAAAATTAAAACACTGATCCAAGTGAATTGACATATTGCTTCCATGTCTGATTTCTAAGACTGTAATGCTTTTAGTACTTACATGCCTTTGTTTTAAGATACTTGATGCTCAGGTGTGCGTATTAAAAACAGATTCCACTATGTGGTTTAGGATAAATACAAGTGATTATGAGAGACATTCAGTTCAGTTCAGTCGCTCAGTCGTGTCCGACTCTTTGCAACCCCATGAATTGCAGCACTCCAGGCCTCCCTATCAATCACCAACTCCCGGAGTTCACCCAGACCTATGTCCATTGAGTCGGTGATGCCATCCAGCCATCTCATCCTCTGTCGTCCCCTTCTCCTCCTGCCCCCAATCCCTCCCAGCATCAGAGTCTTTTCCAATGAGTCAACTCTTCGCATGAGGTGGCCAGAGTACTGGAGTTTCAACTTTAGCATCATTCCTTCCAAAGAAATCCCAGGGCTGATCTCCTTCAGAATGGACTGGTTGGATCTCCTTGCAGTCCAAGGGACTATCAAGAGTCTTCTCCAACATCACAGTTCAAAAGCATCACTTCTTCGGCACTCAGCTTTCTTCACAGTCCAACTCTCACATCCATACATGACCACAGGAAAAACCATAACCTTGACTAGACAGACCTTTGTTGGCAAAGTAAAATCTGCTTTTGAATATGCTATCTAGGTTGGTCATAACTTTCCTTCCAAGGAGTAAGCGTCTTTTAATTTCATGGCTGCAATCCCCATCTGCAGTGATTTTGGAGCCCCCAAAATAAAGTTTGACACTGTTTCCACTGTTTCCTCATCTATTTCCCATGAAGTGATGGGACCAGATGCCATGATCTTTGTCCTCTGAATGTTGAGCATTAAGCCAACATTTTCACTCTCCACTTTTACTTTCATCAAGAGGTTCTTTAGTTCCTCTTCACTTTCTGCTATAAGGGTGGTGTCATCTGCACATCTGAGGTTATTGATATTTCTCCCAGCAATCTTGATTCCAGCTTGTCCTTCTTCCAGCCCAGCGTTTCTCAAGATGTACTCTGCATATAAGTTAAACAGGGTGACAATACACAGCCTTGACGTACTCCTTTTCCTATTTGGAACCAGTCTGTTGTTCCATGTCCAGTTCTAACTGTTGCTTCCTGACCTGCATATAGGTTTCTCAAGAGGCAGGTCAGGTGGTCTGGTATTCCCATCTCTTTCAGAATTTTCCACAGTTTATTGTGATCCACATAGTCAAAGGCTTTGGCATAGTCAATAAAGCAGAGATAGATGTTTTTCTGGAACTCTCTTGCTTTTTCGATGACCCAGCGGATGTTGGCAATTTGATCTCTGGTTCCTCTGCCTTTTCTAAAACCAGCTTGAACATCTGGAAGTTCATGGTTCACATTATTACACCATTATTCATATATTTTCCAGGTATTGAGAAGAATTCGTAGCAAACAATTCTTCCCTCCCTCCTTTCTCTTTCATTATTTTTTTCTACAATTTTTTGAGGGCTTATAATGTACCAATATGGGCTTCCCAAGGGGTACTAGTGGTAAAGAATCTGCCTGCAATGCAGACCTGGGTTTGATCCCTGGGTCGGGAAGATCCCCTGGAGGAGGGCATGGCAACCCACTCCAGTATTCTTGCCTGGAGAATCCCATGGACAGAAGAGCCTGACAGGATATATGCATGCAACATACCTACACTGGGACAAAAATTCAAAATCCCTGCCCTTAAGACAAACCAACAAATTATCTTTTCTTCTTCCCTTTTTCATTCCTTTCTTTTCTACCTTCCTTTCTTCCTCTCTCTTTTAATAATACAAGTAATACAAGAGTACACCATTCTTCCCCTTCTTCCTTCATCTCTTCCCTTCCTTCCTCCCTTCCTCCCTCCTTTTCTTCCTTCCTTCCACAGGTAATACAGGAATACACACATGTGAAAGATCCAGATGATAAAGAAGTGTAAAGAGTGAAATATAGATGCCTCTCTTTGTCCAGAAGTTGATAAACAAATACTCATTTAAATTTCCATCCATTTACTTACACATGAATGCACAGAAACCATATACATTTTGTTCCTTACATATAAGTATATATAAATTTTTATTCTCTTACTCATATCTTCTTGATTCTTTTAAATAACTACAAAGTATTATACAAAGAAAGTGTAAAACAATTTATCTAACCACTGCCTTATGATGGCTATTTTGAATTTATTTGTTTATTTTGGTTAGACTGTCAGTACTTCAAATGGATGTCTTGAACATTGATTATTCAATACATGTGTAGTGCTTCCAGAAAATAAATTCTTAGAAGAATAATTGGAAAAAATATATTGGTGTTCACATTTTGGTAGATAAACTACCTTCCCAAAAATGGTTAAAATTTTTATTCTAAAAGGAGTCTATTCATGTGCCCATTTCCCACATTCCCACTAACATCTAATAGTTTTGATCTTATTTTAATATGACTAGAAGAAAATATGCTTTGCACTGTTCTAATTTGTTATGTAAATTTTAATAATCTTGTGCACATTTTCTTATGCTAACTAGTCATTTGTATTTTGTATTTTCTGATTTGTCTGGACTTTTTGCCCATTTTTAATTGGGTAGTGTCATTTTTATGGAACATGTAGAGACTCCTCATGTTTTTTGGATATTAATCTTTGTTTATAAAATACCTTACAATTTTTCCTACATTGTATCTTTTCATTTGACATTATGATATATATTAAGATATGTTAACATTTTTATTTATGACTCTGTAGTGTTTAAGAAGGCCATTTCAACACTGAGATTTAATTTTTTTGACTACTATCATTTTTTACTGTGTAGCTCTTCAGTCCATCTGTAATTTATTTCTATGTATGATGGGCAATAGGGCCGAATTAAATGTATTTTCCTAATGGACAGCCAATTGCACTAGCAAGCACTTACTGATTTAGAGTCTGTTCTTCACCACTGATTAGAAATCTACCACTCCATTCTAGACCACAGGCGCTGCCATGATTAGAGGTGGCTACTCACTGGACTAGGAAATTTACATTTGTAGAATTCTAGAGTATGATTTTCCTCATTATCTAAAACTCTTTTCCTTGATTTATTTCAGTTTTTCCAATGAGTATTTTTACCTACTTTAAGCTTAATCTGAAAAATCTAGTTATTACAGACTCACATTTTTTTTTTTTTCCTGTTAGGATATGTCTGGTTACAAAATCACAACACTGTTTATTTTAGGCACTATGTATTTTAGTTACATCTTCACAGAGATATGTTGGTTTGATGGTTCTTTTTATAGAGTACCTAGTATTTTCAGGGTCAAAAACTCAGTTTCTTACTATGCTTTGAAACATTATTCTGTAAATATTGGAAAGGCCTTTGCCTGAAATCTACCTAGAAAGCTAACATTTTAAAAATTAACTCTGCTTTTGTTGTTTTATAATTAATTAAAATTAATATTTTTCTATGAAAAAGGTTAAATTTACATTTACCAAGGCAATTATGATTGAACATCTAATTGTTACATAAAGATTTCCCTTAAACTATAAGTTGGTAGGTATTTCTTAAAGTACTTTGCTTTCAAAATATTATAGATATTTTAGATAATTTTCCAACATGATTTTCAACTATTTCCTATAATCCTACTATCAAAATCTGAAAATATATTTTCCTCAAAGCACATAAATATTCTTATGTTTATGAGAAAATGTTATATGGTTAATAATCATAAGAAAACTACAAAGCAGAATACGAGCCTCTAGTTTATTGTCACTCTTAGTATCTCCAAAGAATTGGTAGTAACTTACAAGTAGACTACTGTGTATTACCTGTTAATGACAGTATAATATATCTTATTTTATACTTTATATGATAGTACATATCTTGTAATACTTTCTAATCCTTACTCTTTAGCAACAAGAAGTTATAAGGAGTGTACTGGATTAGGTTTTATAATCTCACATATTGAATAGTCAGCCTCTTTGTTTCTAATTTGGTTGTAACAAAAAAGAAGTTGCACATATTATTCCAAATATGTATTAAATGCAATCAACTGGAAATTTAAAATAAAGTTATATTACTTTTTCTGTGATTCCTTCTTTAAAAATAATAATTCTTTTTGAAGTTGCAAATCAGATATGTTTATTTTGATAAATTCAGATAATAAAGCATACATAAAGTATAAATGTTATAATTTTTATATGCATGTCATGGGCTTCCCTGGTAGCTGAGCTGGTAAAGAATCCACCTGCAATGCAGGAGACCCCAGTTTGACTCCTGAATCAGGAAGATCCCCTGGAAAAGGGATAGACTACCCACTCTCTGTCTCAGAGGGTAAAGAATCCACCTGCAATGTAGGAGACCTGGGTCTAATTCCTGGGTTGGGAAGATCCCCTTGAGAAGGGAACAACTACCCCCTCCAGTATTCTGGCCTGGAGAATTCCATGGACAGAGGATCCTGGCAGGCTACAGTCCATGGGATCCCAAAGAGTTGGACACAACTGAGTGACCTTCACTTTTACTTTTCATATACATGCATATTCATATAGTCTTACCAGAGATGATTAAAGCTTATATAATTTATAAATTAATATAATGCATTCTTTTACTCCTGGAATTTGTAACTATGTTATTTTATATGGTGAAAGGGACTTTATACATTATTAATATTATGGATTTTAAGGTAGGGAGATTATTTCCAATTTTTCATGTGATCCTAATATAATTACATGAGGACTTAAGAGCAGAGACCATCCTCTTAATTTGAGGTAGAAGAGAGATGAGGATGACAGGAAAGTTAGAATCTATCATGAGAAGGAACGAATGTGTCTTTGCTGGCTGTGATGAGAACCCAGCCAACCAGCCCCTTAATTTCAGACTTCTGAAACCTGAAGCCAAGAAATAGCTGAGCCAATCTAGATGTCTGGCCCACAGAATTGTAAGATAATAAATTTGTGTTGTCACAATGTTATTCATATAATTATTTTAATACTATTATATCATCCTACTCATATATCTATATTATTCCAAGCTCTATAGTTTTATATTTACATTTAAATAATTTTATGTAAAACATATATCCTTTGAATAAAACCAGCAGAAATGCTGCTAAACTTAAGCACTTATTTCAATATGTAGGTTGTGAAGGAATGTTCTGGCTTAGAGGAAGAAGGACAGATTTAGCTTTAGCAATAGGGTCAGTCAGAGATCAGCTGGCATGGGAATTATTACATCACAGTGGTTCCCAAAAGAGAGAAGAATTGATTCTGTGAATGGGGAGCTGAAGGCTGGGTGATTTGTGTTTTATCAAGAGTGGTGGGGAGATGTATGACAAATCCATAGCAAATATTCTTCTCAATGGCAAAAAAAACTGAAAGCCTTTCTTCTCAGATCAGGAATAAGACAGGAGTGCCCACTCTTGCCACTATTACTCAATATAGTTTGGGAAGTCCTAGACAGAGTAATCAGAGAAGAAAAAACAAAAGAGTCTAGATTGGAAAAGAAGAAGTAAAACTCTCATAAAACCCTCACTGTTTGCAGATGACATGATGCTCTATAGATAAAACCCTAAAGATGCCACCAGAAAATTACTAGAGCTAATCAATGAATTTAGTAAAGTTGCAGGATACAAAAATTAATATACAGAAATCCCTAGCATTCCCATACACTAACAATGAAAAGTCAGAAAGAGAAATTAGGGAAACAATATCATTCACCATTGCAACAGAGAATACAATGTCTAGGAATAAACCTACCTAAAGAGACAAAAGACCTGTATACAGAAAACTATAAGACACTGATTAAAGACTTTAAAGATGACACAAACAGATGGAGAGATATATCATGTTCTTGGATTGGAAGAATCAAAATTGTGAAAATGACTATACTACCCAAAGTAATCTATAGATTCAAGGCAATCTCTATCAAATTACCAATGGCATTTTTTTTTTACAGAACTAGAAAAAATTATTTCACAATTTGTATGAAAACCCTGAATAACCAAATAGCCTGAATAGCCAAAGCAATCTTGAGAAATCAAAATGGAGCTGGAGGAATCAACCTTCCTGACTTCAGACTATACTGCAAACCTACAGTCATCAAGACAGTATGGTACTGGTACAACAACAGAAACATAGATCAATAGAACAAGATAGAAAGCCCGTAGATAAACCCATGTACCTGTAGGTACCTTATTTTTGACAAAGGAGGCAAGAATATACAATGAAGAAAAGACAGCCTTTTCAAAAAGTGGTGTTGGAAAACTGGACAGCTATGCGTAAAGAATGAATTTAGAACATTTCCTAACACCATACACAAAAGTAAACTCAAAATGGATTAAATACGTAAATGTATGGCCAGCAACTATAAAACTCTTAGAGGAAAACATAAGCAAAACACTCTTTGACATAAGTCACATTATCATTTTGACCCATCTTCTAGAGTAATGGAAAATAAAACAAAAATAAACAAGTGAGACCTAATTAGACTTAAAAGCTTGTGCACAGCAAAGGAAACTATAAACAAAAAGGAACCCTCAGAATGGGAGAAAATAACTGCAAATTAAATAACTTACATAGGATTAATTTTCAAAGTATATAAGCAGCTTAGGTAGCTCAATATCAGAAAAACAAACCACCCAATCAAAACGTAGTTCAATTCAGTTCAGTTGCTCAATCGTGTCCAACTCTTTGTGACCCCATGAACTGCAGCATGCCAGGCCTCCCTGTCCATCACCAAGTCCCAGAGTCCACCCAAACCCATGTCCATTGAGTTGGTGATGCCATCCAACCATCTCATCCTCTGTCGTCCCCTTCTCCTGCCCTGAATCTTTCCCAGCAGCAGGGTCTTTTCCAATGAGTCAGCTCTTCGCATCAGGTGGCCAAAGTATTGGAGTTTCAGCTTCAACATCAGTCCGTCCAATGGACACTCAGGACTGATCTCCTTTAGGATGGACTGGTTAGATCTCCTTGCAGTCCAAGGGACTCAAGAGTCTTCTCCAACACTACAGTTCAAAAGCATCAATTCTTCATCGCTCAGCCTTCTTCACAGTCCAAGTCTCACATCCATACATGACTACTGGAAAAACCATAGCCTTGACTAGATGGACCTTTGTTGGCAAAATAATGTCTCTGCTTTTGAATATGCTATCTAGGTTGGTCATAACTTTCCTTCCAAGGAGCAAGCCTCTTTTAATTTCATGGCTGCACTCACCATCTGCAGTGATTTTGGAGCCCAAAAAATAAAGTCTCTCACTGTTTGCATAAGAAAAAAAACATTGGTTAGCTCAAGGTTTGAGAAAAGTTAAGTTCAGGTGGAACCAGGTGTCATCATGGTGACACAGAATTCTAAAAGAAACCTTTTAATTTTGTATAGAGAAGGGAAAAAAATCTGAAACTTGTAGTTTGTTTCCTCCTGCCGCTTAAGAGAGATAAAAAACCTCTGACACTTGCAGCCTTTTTCCTCCTTTGGAGACCCCTAGCTTTCCTGCCTGTTACCCTCTCAGTGTGATGGTATGGGGTGGGGGGAAGGTTCAAGAGGGAGGGAACGTGTGTGTACTTGTGGCTGATTCACACTGCTGTGTGGAAAAAGCCAACGTAATATTGTAAAGCAATTATCCTTCAATCCAAAATTTAAAAAAATAAAAATTATGGGGAGAAATAGGGGCCAAAACACATAGGTTTACAGTGGAAAATTTTCAGTCCTTTGTGGTCTCTTAACTACATTCCATTTGTCAAGTACTAATGAGATACTCCTTCTGAGTTCATTTCACACATATTTAAAGCACATCTCCATAAACAGGAAACTTTTTGTACTTATTTTAAATATTTGTGATAGAACACTTCCTAAATGGTAACGCCAGCTTCCTAAAAGGATTTTTTTCTTAAGGAAAAGAAAAATGAAAACTATTGATTAAATTTAAATGACCTACAATAATAAAACCCTTTATTTATAGGTTTAAAATGGCAAAAAAAAAAAAAAGAAAGAAAGAAAGAAAAATTGATCCATACTTCAGGAAATTCTGCAGATGGGTTTTATTTTTTAAATTACTTTTAAAATAAAAAACAATAGAATTGAATTTTTAAAAATATTTTAATTGAAAAAAATTAAGTTTTAAAAATTTTAAATTATTTTTTCATATTTTGTATTTCTACCTGTACTGTCTATCTACCATTACTTGTTCCTTACTTTTTCTATGTCCCTCTTTTTGGTAATTATTATATATACTACAACAAAAGAATATACTATCAAACTCAGAGGGTATAAATTATTGTTGAGCAAATTCCTATTACCACTTCTCCCCAATCTCACACTTTGAAGGTAATGACTTCTAATATTTTGCTGTGCAACCTTCCAGCTATATACATTAATATTTAAATATATATTGGTTAAAGTAGAAAAAGCACGACTACACAGACACACACACATGCCCACACCCCACATACATATCTAAGTGCATATGGGTGTTTTAAATACAAATACAATATATAATTCATATAATTATTCATTAAGAATAATGTAATAAATGCAGGAATTTTTCCTGCGTTGCTGCACAGAGATTTTTAATTATTTAGCAGTTTTATTTGCATTATAAGCATACCTGTATCTAGAAGCCTGGTTTCATTTTCTAATTTAGTCTGGCTTTGTAAATCAAAAAATCTCACTTGTTAGAGCTCTGCTGTATTTTACTAATTGGATGCAGTGATTACCTAAAACATTTTCCTGTGAATAAATTGACTGAGACTTTCGAATTTATCTCAAATGTCACCTCCTCATGCCAACCATCACTAACCATTATCTATAAAGTTGTACTTCCCAGCACACACTCCCACCTCTATCACTCTGTGTATTTCCTTTATGGTGGGCACAATATGAAATTATCATGTTTTTGCTTCCTTATTGTCACTAAATATTTATTAATCAAAATGCTTATCTGTCCTGTTTTTGCTCTGTTTTCCAATATTTGTATTTAGACACATTGTTGACACATAATAGATATTCAGTAAATATTAACTGAAGTGATTGAATGAACAGGTGGATGGATGGGCAGATGGATGGCTGAGTATCTATTGTATAACCTTTACTCACAAACTTTCCCTTTATCTGTTCTCTCACATTGCAGAATGTTGAGAATGCCAGGTTAGTGCACTCTAAGAAAATGACCAGCGATGAATACAAACTAAAGGATCTGGACTCCTAGGAGTAATTTCATGAAAGATAAAATAAGAATGAGCTGAAGCTTGCAAAAAATTGTTAAGAATAACATAAAGGTTTTCAGAATCATTTTCAGAGCAGACTCACAACAATAAAAGCCACAGTTTAATTTATTGGGAGTGCATGGGGCAATGTTATGAGGTGATAGAAAAAGTGAAAAGTCTCAGCTTCTATTTTGTTTCAATTTGTTTTCTGACAGAATGAAAGAGCATTAGACTGGAGGGGATAGAGCAAATATGGTCATGAAAAAACTGAACTTTAAAAAAAAAAAGAAAAGAACAAAGAGGAAGAGAATACTCAGAATGAGTTGTGGTACAAGACTAAAGATGGGGTCCTGATAGGATTCCCTAAAATTCAATTTTGATACTAGGACATGGATGTAGATAATTGATTTGAAAGTGATAATTATCAAGGGAAGAACAACTAGGAAAGGATAGGTGAGGAAGACATAAAGGCAATGAAAGTCCTATTAATGAGGAGCTTAAAATGTACCTGTACTCACACCCAATCTACCAGACTATCTGGGGTTGAGAGCAAAGCATCACTCATTTTAAAAATTCCCCAGGTGATTCTAATACACAGCCAAGTTTGAAAGCCAGTGTTCCAAACCTTACTATGTAAAATGTGTTCCTTCAAGCAGTAGCAGCAACATCAGCAGATGGAAGATACTGAAAACACAGAATTTGGAGTCTAGCCCCAGAGCTGCAGAATCAGAATCTTAACTTTAACAGGATTATCCCAGTCACATGAATACTCAAGTCTGAGAAACATTCAGTACTGCACAAAGGAATCATGTATGGAGCTTGAAAAGTGCTAATACCCCAAACTAAAAAGTAAAGTCCAAAAATATTGATTCTTTTGGTCTGGGATGCTATCTGGGTTTCAGGCTTTTTACAGTCTCCTTTTGCTGATTGAATTGTACAACAGGGTTTGATAAAAAAAAAAATCACTGTTATAGATAATTTCTTTTGGAGTTGCATTTTAAAAGATATTTATAGATTTTCCTTATAGTATCTCATTGGCTAGGCTCCTATTAAAATTATGTTAACATTACACATTACACTTTTTTTTATTCTTTATTTTCTCAGTCATCTCTGAATACTGTTCCTTTCTCTTTTATTTGTGCTCCTGTACTTTCTCATCTCTCTCTCTCTCTCTCTCTCTTTTTTTTTTTTTACTCAGTTGCTGCATCATTGTTTGATGTCTCTACCAGAGATGCTATGTACAACTAATTCAGACTTTTCCATCTTAGCTGCTGTTTAGAATCACGTGGGAAAAGTTTCAAACAAAAATGATGTCCAGGTGCTATGCCAGAGTCTTGTAGTAGATTTAGTCTTGTCCAAATTGTCTGAAAGACATTCGGTCCATGCCAAAAAGTCATTGCTATTTGATCATATTTTGGCCTGTCCAAAGCATCCATGGGGACATTTGGTCCATGCCAAAAGATACTTGATATTTGATCTCATCTAAAACCTTTTTGGCATGGATCAAACATGCTCATGGACATTTTGTAAATAACTAGCTATCAGGGACCTTTAAGCATGGACCAAATGTCTTATGGATGTTTTGGATAGGATCTGCTCACCCCATGGAGAGTCTGATTTAATGATCTATGATAGGTGCAGCAATGGTGTTTTTTGCTGTTTGTTTGAAAGCTCTGCTGAAGGTTTGAATGTGTACCTAGGCTTGAAATGCTCTGAACTTATTTATCTTATCTATAAACATGAGTAAATGATCATGGAACCCCTGTTAAATAAGCCCAATAGTTTTGTCTGTGTGTTTTTTTCATTTTATTGTTTAGCATGATAACCTTACATTGTTATAATATTTAATATATAATTAGTAAAAAAAAAACAAACTGTGGAATAAAGTCTCCCTAAAACCTATTAATTTTTATAACACCCCTGATTTACATATATTAACTTGTTGAGGATGAGGTTAAGTGGCTGGACGAAGATCATTAGGAATTTATAGTGGTTAAAATAAGATGGATCAAGTCGTCACTACTAATGCTTTTCTGAGTTAAGAAATTTTGAGTGGTTAACACTTGTCCCACGTGCTCCCAGGGCACCTTTCATGTGTGTCCTGCTAAAACATACACAATCCAAAGGTATCAAATGCTAGAGTGGTTCTAAATTTGAGTACTATTAAAATTCCTGGATTTTCATCAAGGTGCTTCCCATCCAGGGACAGAAGATAGAGTCCTCTCCTTGCTGTGAGAAGTTCCACTGAAGTTGTTTTTCCAATTTTCCAAATAAAAGATATTAATAAAAAATTCTATTTTCTAATATTCAAAGTAGTGTCACCATGATCTATTAAACAGGTATAATGCCTATGATTGATTGTGATGTGATGAATTATTTATAGACCAGTTACTTGACCTATAGGAGATGCTCACTATGGTAATCCTTATTATCAGTATGGATTATCTTATAAATAACACCTAAAAAGGGGCAGTACTATGTGTACTACTAATGATATTAATGAATATGGTATTCATGTATGCTTCTAGACATTTTAAATTTATTCATGTGACAAAATGAGCCTAAAAGTTCCCCAAAGTGAAAATTGTGAAAACCTGGTCCCACACAATATGAGTTAGCATTGGTCTCATTGGTTCTGTGATGAAACATGTCTAGGAAACACTAGGTTGAACAACTGTTAACAAACTTCACTATAACGGGCTTGAAAAATTGATGCTTTTGAACTGTGGTGTTGGAGAAGACTCTTGAGAGTCCCTTGGGCTGCAAGGAGATCAAACCAGTCCATCCTAAAGGAAATCAGTCCTGAATATTCATTGGAAGGACTGATGCTGAAGGTGAAACTCCAATACTTTGGCCACCTAACGCGAAGAACTGACTCTTTGGAAAAGACTCTAATTCTGGGAAAGATTGAAGGCAGAAGAAGAAGGGGATGACAGAGGATGAGATGGTCGTATGGCATCACTGACTCAATGGGCATGAGTTTGAGCAAGCTCCAGGAGTTAGTGATGGACAGGGAAGCCTGGCATGCTGCAGTCCATGGGGTCACAAAGAGTCATACAAGACTGAGGAACTGAACTGATAAGGGAACTATTCATTGCATTAAATGTGTTCTTACTGAACAGGAATGTACTTAGAAGGTTATAAGACACAACAGGTCACAACTTATCTGAGCATTTTGAACACTTTTAAAATTATGAAGTCTATATTGCTTGGAGCACATTTTAGACATGCCCAGTTAAACTATTAATTTTGTACCACAACAAGTTAGTCTCTTGCACAACTGACTTTCCTAAAATGTGCTTTAATGTCACATGTACAGATTCTGTACATTTACACATGTCACAAGTAAGACAGTAGGCATTGAGAGAGGGCATCAGAGGACAGACAGACTGAAACCACAATCACAATTAGCCAGTCTGATCACATGGACAACAGCCTTGTCTAACTCAATGAAGCTAAGCCATGCCTTGTGGGGCCACCCAAGACAGACGGGCCATGGTGGAGAGGTCTGACAGAATGTGGTCCACTGGAGAAGGGAATGGCAAACCACTTCAGTATTCTTGCCTTGAGAACCCCATGAACAGTATGAAAAGGCAAAAAGATAGGACACTGAAAGATGAACACCCCAGGTCGGTAGGTGCCCAATATGCTACTGGAGATCAGTGGAGAAATAACTCCAGAAAGAATGAAGGGATAGAGCCAAAGCAAAAACAACACCAAGTGGTGGATGTGATTGGTGCAAGCAAGGTTCAATGATGTAAAGAGCAATACTTCATAGGAACATGGAATGTTAGGTCCACAAATCAAGGCAAATTGGAAGTGGTTAACAAGGCGATGACAAGAGGGAACATCGACATTCTAGGAATCAGCAGACTAAGATGGACTGGAATGGATGAATATAACACAGATGACCATTATATCTACTACTGTGGGCAGAAACCCCTTAAAAGAAATGGAGTAGCCATCATAGTCAACAAAAGAGTCTGAAATGCAGTAGTTGGATGCAATCTGAAAAACGACAGAATGATCTTTGTTCGTTTCAAAGGCAAACCATTCAATATCACGGTAATCCAAGTCTATGTCCCAACCAGTAACACTGAAGAAGCTGAAGTTGAAAGGTTCTATGAAGACCTACAAGACGTTTTAGAAATAACACCCAAAAAAGATGTCCTTTTCACTATAGGAGACTGGAATGCAAAAGTAGGAAGTCAAGAAACACCTGGAGTAACAGGCAAATTTGGCCTTAGAGTACAGAATGAAGGAGGGCAAAGGTTAATATAGTTCTGCCAATAGAACGCACTGGTCATAGCAAACACACTCTTCCAACAACACAAGAGAAGACTCTACACATGGACATCACCAGATAGTCGATACCAAAATCAGATTGATTATATTCTTTGCAGCCAAAGATGGAGAAGCTCTATACTGTCAGCAAAAATAAGACCAGGAACTGACTGTGGCTCAGATCATGAACTCATTACTGCCAAATTCAGACTGAAATTGAAGAAAGTGGAGAAAACCACTAGACCATTCAGGTATGACCTAAATCAAATCCCTTATGACTATACAGTGGAAGTGAGAAATAGATTTAAGGGGCTAGATCTGATAGACAGAGTGTCTGTGAGCTATGGATAGAGGCTTGTGAATTGTACAGGAGATAGGAATCAAGACCATCCTCAAGAAAAGGAAATGCAAAAAAGCAAAATGGCTGTCTGAGGAGGCCTTACAAATAGCTGTGAGAAGAAGAGAAGTGAAAAACAAAGGAGAAAAGGAAAGATATACCCGTTTGAATGCAGAGTTCCAAAGAATAGCAAGAAGATATTAGAAACCCTTCCTCGGTGATCAATGCAAAGAAATAGAGGAAAACAATAGAATGGGAAAGACTAGAGATCTCTTCAAGAAAATTAGAGATACTAAAGGAACATTTCATGCAAAGATGGGCTCAATAAAGGACTGAAATGGTAGGGACCTAATAGAAGCAGAAGATATTAAGAAGTGGTGGCAAGAATACACAGAAGAACTGTACAAAAAAGATCTTCATGACCCAGATAATCATGATTTTGTGATCACTCACCTAGAGCCAGAAATCCGGGAATGTGAAGTCAAGTGGTCCTTAGGAAGCATCACTATGAACAAAGCTCATGGAGGTGATAGAATTCTAGTTGAGCTATTTCAAATCCTGAAAGATGGTGCTGTGAAAGTGCTGCACTCAATATGCCAGCAAATTTGGAAACTCAGCAGTGGCCACAGAACTGGAAAAGGTCAGTTTTCATTCCAATCCCAAAGAAAGGCAATGCCAAAGAATGCTCAAACTACTGCACAATTGCACTCATCTCACACACTAGTAAAGTAATGCTCAAAATTCTCCAAGCCAGGCTTCAGCACTATGTGAACCATGAACTTCCAGATGTTAAAGCTTGTTTTAGAAAAGGCAGAGGAACCAGAGATCAAATTGCCAACATCCGCTGGATCATGGAAAAAGCAAGAGAGTTCCAGAAAAACATCTATTTCTGCTTTATTGACTATGCCAAAGCCTTTGGCTGTGTGGATCACAATAAACTGTGGAAAATTCTGAAAGAGATGGGAATACCAGACCACCTTACATGCCTCTTGAAAATCTGTATGCAGGTCAGGAAGCAACAGCTAGAACTGGACATGGAACAACAGACTGGTTCCAAATAGGAAAAGGAGTATGTCAAGGCTGTATATTATCACCCTACTTATTTAACTTATATGCAGAGTACATCATGAGAAACGCTGGGCTGGAGGAAGCGCAAGCTGGAATCAAGATTGCCGGGAGAAATGCCAATAACCTCAGATATGCAGATGACACCACCCTTATGGCAGAAAATGAAGAAGAACTAAAGAGCCTCTTGATGAAAGTGAAATAGAGTGAAAAATTTGGCTTAAAGCTCAACTTTCCGAAAACTAAGATCATGGCATCTGGCCCCATCACTTCATGGCAAATAGATGGGGCAACAGTGGAAACAGTGTCAGACTTTATTTTTCGGGGCTCCAAAATCACTGCAGTTGATGATTGCAGCCATGTAATTAGAAGACGCTTATTCCTGGGAAGGAAAGTTATGACCAACCTAGATAGCATATTCAAAAGCAGAGACATTACTTTGCCAACAAAGGTCTGTCTAGTCAAAGCTATGGTTTTTCCAGTGGTCAAGTATGGATGTGAGAGTTGGACTATAAAGAAAGCTGAGCACTGAAGAATTGATACTTTTGAACTGTGGTGTTGGAGAAGACTCTTGAGAGTCCCTTGGACTGCAAGGAGATCCAACCAGTCCATCCTAAAGGAGATCAGTCCTGAGTGTTCACTGGAAGGACTGATGCTAAAGCTGAAATTCCAATACTTTGGCCACCTGATGCGAAGAGCTGACTCATTGGAGAAGATCCTGATGCTGGGAAAGATTGAGGGCAGGAGGAGAAGGGGACAACAGAGTCTGAGATGGTTGGATGGCATCACTGACTCAGTGGACATGGGTTTGGGTGGACTCCGGGATTTGGTGATGCACAGGGAGGCCTGGCATGCTGCAGTTCATGGGTTCGCAAAGAGTCAGACATGACTGAGCAACTGAACTGAACTGAACTGAACTGAACAGATTCTTTATAATTAATGATAAAAAAGACTGCTATGGTATATACTTTTTACGTTGCTATTCAATATTATTGTAGTCAATGTACTCTTTATCATAAAATGCTTTGTAGATATAGCTCTGTTGAGAACTTTTAGGACTTTAGATCCAGTAATACTTTTAAGTCCAGTGAATAATTGGTAAGTTTGTCGATTCTGATTATAAGAACTATGTCACTATGTCATATTTGGTTTTCCTTATCCAAATGTCAAGAGTTAAATTTTATATACATTCATAGCAAATCAAATAAGTTCTCATATTTCAAATATTTTTATTATTCTTTTCCTTGGAGAAAATATTCAGAGTATATTCTTTTGTTTTATAGAGGTTTTGCTTGAAGCCCCCTCGAATCATTTAAGAGAGCTCTGGCATAGAAGTAAACTTTATAAATGGAATTCACTGTCTCTTATCCATTTTTCATGCTTTTCCTAGACTATCTGTAATTACACCCAGGCTTTAGTCACTCTGTGGTTTTCATTCCAAGTCTCAGCATGAGCCATTGTTTTTTTCTCCTTAGGAAATCTTGCCATTTGAGTAGGAAAATGACTCCTTTCCAGCCATATTTATCAAAAAAAAAAAAAAAAAAAAATCTCGTCTTTCTCTCTCTTCCATTTTGCATGAAATAAATTTCCAGTGACAAAAAGCCCTCTATATCAATACCATTAGAAATCAAATGGTGGTTACAACCTACTGTCCGTAATACTTTACTGAACATTTATAGTTGTTATATGAACTTTTTCTCGGGTTAATTGTAGTTTCTATCTATGATCTCCTGAGATTTCCTATTGATTATGTGCCCCTGTCATGTTTTTAAGGACTGAAAAACTGAAAAACATCCTCTTTGCCCTCATACCCATTATTGTCTTTCCTCTGATCTGTCTTGCACTAGCTGATACTGACCCTGAAAACTACATTTCCCAGGTTCCCTTGACAAAATGATTTCTGTTAGACTCGACCAATTTGGAAGAAAGGAGGGAGAAAGAAGTCAGAGTATTTACACCGTCTCTATCTGATTAAGCAGTGTCTCCATGAAGTTGTTGCTTCTGTAACATGTTTCCTTTGTGATTCCAACTTTTAGAGAAAAGATTTTCATTCATGGTTTTAGTTCATACCTGTCAGCCCAGCTGTGTTACTTTAACAGCATTTCTTAATCTTACGTTTTTATTTTTTATTTACAAAAATATTCTGGCTTCATTTAGATATAATTTACACATAACATTGTGAATATGTAAGGTATATAATGTGATGATTTGATATACAAATATGTTGCAAAATGATTACCAAAATATGGTACATATCCATTACCCTAAAATTTATCGTGAGTGTGTGTGTGTGTTTTAAGAACTTCTAAGATATATTCTCTTAAAAACTTTCAAGTACACAATATGGTATTGCTAAATATAATCATCGTGCTAAATGTAAGATCTCTAGAAATTATTCATCTTAATCACTGAAAGCGTGACCACCTTCATGCGTTTCCCTCATGCTTCCCTGGTGACTCACCAGTGAAGAACCTGCCTGCCAATGCAGGAGAGGAGAGTTCAATCACTGGGTCAGGAAGATCCCCTGGAGAAGGAAATGGCTACCCACTCCAGTATTCCTGCCTGGAAAATCCCATGGACAGAGGAGCCTGGTGGGCTACAGTCCATGGGGTCACAAGAGTAGGACACAACTTAACGACTAAACCGGCACTACTGTCTATTTGATATGAGACATCGATTTTCTGACCATATGGTAGTTCTATTTTTAATTTTTTGAGGAACCTCGAAAAATATACTGTTTTCCATAGAGGCTGTAACAGTTTACCTCTCATCAAAAATGCATAAGTGTTCCCTTTTTCACATCCTTGCTAGAACTTATTACCTTTTATATTCTTGCTAAGAGTCATTTTAACAGGTATGAGGGGATATCTCATTGTGGTTTTCACTTACATTTTCTTGATGATTTGTAGTGATATTGAGCACTTTTCAGGTATCTTTTGGCTATTTACATATCTTCTTTGAAAAAAAAAATCTATTCAGGTACTTTGCCCATTTTAAAATTGGATAATGATGATTTTGCTATTCAGTTGTATGAATTCTTTATATTTTTTTGATATTGACCTTTTATCAGAGTCCGTCTGCAATGCAGGGGACCCCGGTTCAATTCCTGGGTGGGGAAGATCTGCTGGAGAGGGGAGAGGCTACACACTCCGGTATTCTGGGGCTTCCCTGGTGGCTCAGCTGGTAAAGAATGCAATGCAGGAGACCTGGGTTTGATCCTTGGATTGGGAAGATCCCCTGGAGAAGGGAAAGGCTACCTACTCCAGTATTCTGGCCTAGAGAATTCCATGGACTGTATAGTCCATGGGGTTGCAAAAAGTCAGACATGACTGAGCGACTTTCACTTTCACTTTTTCAGCCATGCAGCTTGCAAATATTTTCTTTCATTCTGTAGGCTGCCTTTTCATTTTGTTAATTTTTTTTTTCCTCTTTCTGTGCAGAAGCAGTCTGATGTAACTCTACTTGTTCACTTTTGCTTAGGCGCTTTTGGAGTCATATTCAAAATATCATTTCCAAGACCAATGTCAAGGAGCTTTATCCATTTGTTTCCTTCCAGGAGTTTTATGGTTTCAGGTCTTACATTTAACTTTTGAATTCATTTTGAGTTAATTTTTGTGTGTGCTTACCCCTTTATCCCTCCTTCCCTAGGAGGCTAACCACTTCCTGATATTAAAAATCCTGGGTTATTTAATGTTTTTTCTTTGTATTTTTGTCTCTTCTAAAATGTTAAATATTTGCTATTAACTACGTGGTGAGAGATTTCTTTTCCTTCCTGGGATCTGACTAATATAAGTATTTAAATATTATTTCAATTCTTTGTTTTATTAAATCTTTGAGAAAATTAATATAATCAGATTTGTGAATAAAAAAGTACAACTACATATTTTAAATGGTCCCTCAAAGTTCTAACTTTTCTATCTATCTAGTTTTCTACCTATGAATCCATCTATAATATTAACACATCTGTGACTTTATAGCTTTGTTGCTCTAGTATTTGCATGCACAAGATATATAATTACTGATAAATTACAATAACTTCCTTTGCACATCTTTTAAGTTTTGGTGTGATTTTACATTCAAATTAATTATATGGAAGAAAACTATTTTAAACACAAATCCCAGGTCAAAATGTAAGCTGTGCCTCTTGCATTGAACTGGCTTCCAAAATTAATATTAGAAGAAAAATGCAAAATTGCATGTAGTAAAAACTAAGCATGGGTGGTAACACTTTGGCATTATGGTTAAGAATCATGATGAAATATGCAATTTATAATGTCTGCTACTAATGCATAAGTAATTTTGTTCCACTGCTGCTGGGAATTAGTTTTATTTCCCATGCTACATGCATATTTTCCATTTCATTTGGGTAAACACTTTAGTATGTGATGGTCTCACCAGTTATAATTTCCATTTATCTAATGCAAGTATGAGCATAACTGAATGGTTCTGATAACTGGTTTGTCTTGCAAGGTTTTACTTCTTTTTCCTTCTGAACTAAGATGTTTATGATAGAACAGGGAAGATCAGGGAGAGTGTAGGTTTACAATTTAGTTTCACTGAAGAAATGAAAACGGGCACTCTAAGTAGTTAGAAAGCATCATTGATTTTTCTCAGCGTGATGATTGGTACAGAATCTATTCTGGAGTCTCTTTTTCATCAAAAAGGACTTAAGGTAGACTTAGATAAAATTATAGTATTAAGAGCAACTTCCAAAGAGAGGAAAATAGTAGAACATAGGCTTTCACAGTATTATTAAATGTACATAGGCCATATAAGTTTTGGAACCCATATGAGCAGGAGGGTTTTTTTTTTTTTTAATTTCTTTCTTAATTATGAGTTTCAATCAATGGCTTTGTGTTTTGCTTATTTTTCAAAATATTAGAGCTAGTGAAGCATATTATAAATAATAATGCTAATACTTGGAAAAGTAGGAATAAAAGTGAGAAGTGAGGACTCTACTCAAAGCAAGTTGATTAGGTTTTCCTCAACTTATTTAAGAGTAAGAAAATGAGTCACCCTCTCTCCCACTTGTTCCTATGACTTTACAGTCAACTTTGGGAAAGAAAATTTTTAAATAATTTTCAGAATATAAATAAACAAAACATAGTACAATACTGAAATGACCTGTTTCTACTTTTGAAAAATTCTACTTCAGGAAAATAAGTTTTTATATCAGATTAAAGTGAAATCTGCTTTGGTTTCTCTGCATAATATCATTGAGGGATGTAGATGGTTTCAAGGACCCTAAAATCCTGAAACCTATTCAACTAGAATTTGTCCAGCAGTTTCTGACTTCCATATTCATAACTTCTGACTAAAATACTTACAAGAATATAGAAAAAAAAAGGAAAAGAGAAGGAATGAGGTGGTTAATAACAAGGATTCAGAAGAAATACTAACATCAAGGACTGTGAAGCAAATAAATTGGTACTAAAAATAGGTACTCAGTTTAGTTCAGTTGTTCGGTCATGTCTGACTCTTTGTGACTCCATGGACAGCAGCATCCTAGGCTTCCTTGTCCATAACAAACTCCTGTAGCCTGCTCAACTCATGTCCATCAAGTCAGTGATGCCATCTAACCATCTAATCCTCATCCTTTAGGATTTGAAATAGCTCAGCTGGAATTCCATCACCTCCACTAGCTTTGTTTGTAGTGATGCTTCCTAAGACCCACTTGACTTTGGACTCCAGGATGTCTGGCTCTAGCTGAGTGATCATAACATCATGGTTATGTGGGTCATGAAGATCTTTTTTGTATAGTTCTTCTGTGTATACTTGTCATCTTTTTTATATATCTTCTGCTTCTCTTAGGTACATACCATTTCTGTCCTTTAGTGTGCCCATCTTTGCGTGAAATATTCCCTTGGTATCTCTAATTTTCTTGAAGAGATCTCTCGTCTTTTCCATTCTATTGTTTTCCTCTATTTCTTTGCATTGATTACTTAGGTAGGCTTTCTTATCTCTCCTTGTTATTCTTTGGAAGGTACTAGGGAGCTACATTGGCCTTGCTTTCCTCACTGTTTTATTTGGCTTCAATAAAAATTAGAACACTATGAAATTATTTATCTCTCAAAGGCTAATATTTGAGGAATTATGGATTGGCCCACTATGTTCTACCTGTATTCATCACACACATAGTTGTTCAGGAAGCCATATCATGGGTATGAACTGGTTATGATTAATGATATTCTGGTAAGTATCAATAAGTTACTTAGTCTCAGTCATGTCTGATTCTTTGCAACCCCATGGACTATAGCCCACCAGACTCCTTTGTCCATGGGATTCTCCAGGCAAGAATACTGGAGTGGGTAGCCATTCTCTTCTCCAGAAATCTTTCTGACACAGGGATCAAACCCAGGTCTCCTGCATTGCAGACAGATTCTTACCATCTGAGCCACCAGGGAAGCCCCCTGGTAAGTATAGTTCTTTATAAATGAATCCCTAATGGATGGGGATAATTTGGAAGAGTTCTGGTAGCAGGAGTATTCTCCATGAATTTGGAAAGAATGGAACTTCAAATTTTTATTTCCTATTTTCAGTGGGTGGCTCCTGGGTATTTTTAATCAAAATATTAATGTCTTTAAATTTATATCTAAACTAGAGATACTTATAGCTCCTCAACTGACAATAGTAGATGGAAAAGTAAAAGAAACAGGGATCATATGGGAAAGAAACCTTTTCTGAAGTCTTAGAAAAAATATATCTCTGTTATTTATATTATTGTTTTAAAGACAAGGTAAAAGATTTGAAGAGATCTGCCAAGTGTTCTTTAAAAATTATCAGGGAAGAATCCACCTGCCAATGCAAGGAGACACAGAAGATGTGGGTTTGACCCCTGGTTCAGGAAGCTCCCCTAGAGAAGGAAATGGCAACCCACTCCAGTATTCTTTATTAGAAAATTTCGTGGACAGAGGAGTTGGCAGGCTACAGTCCATGTGGTAGCAAGAGAGTCAGGCATGACCGTATACATGAGCTGGCTGCACTGGGATGACCCTGAGGGATGGGATGGGGGGGAAGGTGGGAGCGGGGTTCAGGATGGGGAACATATGCACACCCATGGCTGATTCATGTCAATGTATGGCGCAAACCACTACAATATTGTAAAGTAATTAGCCTCCAATTAAATTTAAAAAAGAAAAGAAGTAGTGAAGAAGAAATTGCCTAAACAACTGTCATAGCTTGGTTTCTTCAGAAATAGATGCTGGAACAGTGTTTCAGATGAAACGTTTATTACAAATAAATGTCTATGAAGGGAAGAGAGAGGAAACAAGATGGACGTGGGGAGAAAAACTGTGATGGCCTGACCATTCTCAGTCATCTCAGCAGGAAGCTCTGCAGTAAAGACTGCCTAGTTTGCTGAGTTTGGCAGAAATGGCCAGGCCTTTATACCAGATATGTGCTGCTCAGGGAAGAATGGGGCGTTGGTTAAGGGACTTCTCAGCAACGAATGCAAACTGTGAAGCACCTGACGGTAGGGGTCTGTCTGCTGACTGTGATTGCAGCAGCTGGGCAAATTTTTTTTTTCCTAGGGTGAGTGAGTTCTGTTTGGTATCCATCTATAGCTAACACTAAACGATTGAAAAATTTGACTTGAAAAAACAACAAAACAACATCATATTCTCACATCTTCCTTCATATAGATACTAAATTTAAAATGCTTAATAGACAACAAAATTATTAATTAGCAAAGAATGTTGTTGACTCCATTCTTTGGAATCTCAACTGAAATATTTCATCCCGATTTCAGTAAGGGATTACTAGCAAAATTTATTACAATGGAAGAAGTCACATGGAACCAGATGAATAGATAAATGCAAGTCTGGGGGTATCTTCTAACTCCATTTTTTAGTAATATAGAAATCTCCTCTACCACAAATCATCCAGAAATGGGCATTTTTGAAGGAAATGAAAACTGGTGAGAGCTCATCCATATATATGCACCCAACATAAGAGCACCCATTATACAGAAAATAGACAGAAAGGTAGAAATTGATGGGAATACAATAATAGGAGACTTTAACATCCCACTCACATGAATGAACAGATCTTTGAGACAAAAAATCAATTGGACAATAGTGATGCTAACTGATAAAATAGAACAGTGAGACCTAATTGATATTTTACAGGATGTACATCCCCCAAAAAGCAGAATACATTCTTTTCAAGTGCACATGGAACATTCTCTAGGATTAACCACATACTAAGGCACACAACAAGTCTCAACAGATTTAAGAGTAAAGATATTACTTCAAGCATATTTTCTAACCATGGTGGCATAAAACTAGAAATCAATCACAGAAAAAGAAGCAAGAAAAAAATTACATGGAGGTTAAATAACATGATACAAAAACAAACAAACAAACAGTCAATAATGAGCTCAAAGAAGAAATTAAAAAAATACTTTGAACCAGAAGGGAAAGAGACACGTGTACCCCAATGTTCATCACAGCATTGTTTATAATAGCCAGGACATGGAAGCAACCTAGATGCCCATCAGCAGATGAATGGATAAGAAAGCTGTGGTACATATACACAGTGGAGTATTACTCAGCCATTAAAAAGAATACATTTGAATCAGTTCTAATGAGATGGATTAAACTGGAACCTATTATACAGAATGAAGTAAGCCAGAAAGAAAAACACCAAAACAGTATACTAACACATATATATGGAATTTGGAAAGATGGTAACAATAACCCTGTGTACGAGACAGCAAAAGAGACACCGATGTATAGATCAGTCTTATGGACTCTGTGGGAGAGGGAGAGGGTGGGAAGATTTGGGAGAATGGCATTGAAACATGTATAATATCATGTATGAAACGAGTCGCCAGTCCAGGTTCGATGCACGATACTGGATACTTGGGGCTGGTGCACTGGGACGACCCAGAGGGAGGGTATGGGGAGGGAGGAGGGTTCAGGATGGGGAACACAGGTGTACCTGTGGCGGATTCATTTCAATATTTGGCAAAACTAATACAATATTGTAAAGTTTAAAAATAAAATAAAATTAAAAAAATACTTTGAGGCAAATGATAATGAAAACACAATACAAAATGTTTGGGATGCAGCAAAAACAGTTCATAGCAGGAAGTTCACAGTGAGTCAGGCCTTCCTTAAGAAACAAGAAACATCTCAAATAAACAATCTAATCCACCACCTAAAAGAATCAGAATAAAGAAGAAAAACAAAAAGTGAAGTCAGCTGATAGAAAGAGATAATAAAGGTCAGAGAGGAAATAAAAGAGATTCAAAAATAGAAAAAAAATCAATAAAACAAAGAGCTACTTCTTTGAAAGGGTAAACAAAATTGACAATCCTCTGGCCAGGTTTATCAAGAAGAGAGAAAATCTAAATAAACAAAATGAAAAATAAAAAGTAGAAATAACAACTGACACTGAAGAAATACAAAAATAAAAGAGAATAGTTGAATAGACATAGAATCTGTAATAAAACAAAACAAAACCTCCCTACAAACAAGTCCAGTATCAGATGGCTTCACAGGCAAATTCTACCAAATTTATAAAGAACTTATACTGATCCTTCTCAAACCCACACACATATGGATGATTAATCTTTGACAAAGGAGGCAAGAATATACAATGGAGAAAAGACTGTCTCTTCAGTATGTGGTGTTGGGAAAGTTAGCTGCATATAAATCAATGAAGTTGAAACAGACCCTCATATGATATGCAAAAATAAACTCGAGATGACTTAAAGACTTAAATATAAGATAAGACACCATAAAACTCTGAAAGAGAATATAGGCAAAATACTCACTGACACAAATCATACTAATGTTTTCTTAGGTCAGTCTTCCAAGGCAATAGAAATAAAAACAAAAGTTAACAAATGGGACCTAAACAAATTCATAAGCTTTTGCATAGCAAAAGAAGCCAGTAACAAAACAAAAGACAACCTACAGACTGAGAGAAAATATTTGCAAATGAGGTGATGACAAGGGCTTAATTTCCAAAATGTGTTCAATACAAACAGGTGATATAACTCAAGAACAAAAAATCAAACAACCCAATCAAAAAATGGGCAGCAGGCCTCAATAGACATTTCTCCAAAGAAAACATACAGGTGTCCAATAGGCACATGAAAAGATGTTCATCATAACTAATTATTAGAGATATGCAAATCAAAACAACAATGAGGTACCACTTCACACCAGTCAAAATGGTTATCATTAATTCTACAGATAATAAATTCTGGAGAGGGTGTGGAGAAAAGGGAACACTTCTACACTGTTGGTAAGAATGTAAATTGGTGCAGCTATTATGAAAAACAGTATGGAGTTCACTCAAAAAACTAAAAATAGAGTTGCCATATGATCCAGCAATCCCACTACTAGGCATATAAACAGACAAAAACCTACCAGTTCAAAAGATACATCTACCACTATGTTCATAGCAGCACTATTTACAAATAACCAAGACATGGAAACAATTTTAATTTCCATTGACAGATGAATGGATAAAGAAGACGTAGTATGTACATACAATGCAATGTTACTCAGCCTTTTAAAAAAATGAAATAATGCCATTTGCAGCAACATGGATGGACCTAGAGATTATCATACTAAGTGAAGTAAGTCAGAGAGAAAGACAAATACTATATGATATCACTTATATGTAAACTCTATGCTGCGACTGCTGCTGCTGCTGCTAAGTCGCTTCAGTCGTGTCCAACTCTGTGCGACCCCATAGACGGAAGCCCACCAGGCTCCCCCATCCCTGGGATTCTCCAGGCAAGAACACTGGAGTGGGTTGCCATTTCCTTCTCCAATGCATGAAAGTGAAAAGTGAAAGTAAAGTCGCTCAGTCGTGCCCAACTCTTAGTGACCCCATGGACTGCAGCCTACCAGGCTCCTCCATCCATGGGATTTTCCAGGCAAGAGTACTGGAGTGGAGTGCCATTGCCTTCTCCTGTAGACTCAATAATATAACTCAAATGAATCTATCTATGAAACAAAAGCAGACTCAAAGATATGAAAAAGAGACTTGTGGTTGCCAAGGGAGAGGGAGAATGGGGGAGGGAACGATTGGGAGTTTGGGACCAGCAGATGCAAACGATTATATATGGAATGAATAAGTGGTTTACTCACTCAGTGATGGTTTAGTCACTCAGTCATGTCCAACTCTTTGAGATCCTGTGGACAGTAGCCCACCAGGCTTCTCTATCCATGGGATTCTCCAGGAAGAATACTGGAGTGGATTGCCACTCCCTTCTCCAGAGATCTTCCCGACCCAGGGATCAAACCCTGGTCTGCTACCTTGCACGCAGATTCTTTACCATTAGAGCTACAGGGATGTCCTATAAGGTCCTATAGGGAACACTATTTAATGCCCTGTGATAAATCATAATGAAAATTAATACTAAAAAGAATGTATACACACACACGTGCACACACACACACACACACACACGTCTGAGTCATTTTGCATTTTGCTATACAGCAGACATTAAAGACAACATTGTAAATCACCTATACTTCAATAAGATTAAACAAACAAACAAAAAAAACTAGAGAGAAGATTGAGTCCAATGACTTCATGACGTGGTTTTGCAGATTTTTTAAACCCAAAGGAAAGGAAATCATCCTATGGTTCATAGAAATGGCAAATGGAAGCAATAAATAAAGCCAAAATTTTCAAAGACTACTCACTCAACAAAATGTAGGTCAAAAAATTCTGTCACAGGCACATGGCAAAGAAGTTTCTCTGTCTTGGCTTGGGCTCAGAGTACAGATAGGTAAGAGGTTAGACATTTTCCCATTTAAATTAAAATCACAAGCCTGCCTTCTAAAGAGGTTGGAGCTCAATTTTTTCACTATTTAAGTGATTCAAGAATTCTCAATGAGAGAGAGAGAGACAGAGCAAAAGAAAGAATAAATAATTTTAGCCTGATGCCACTGCTGAAGCACCAGGAAGAAACAAACACAAATCTTTTCAGGGCAATTTGCTTTCAGCCTAAGTATTTAAAATTTACAAGCAAGTATTAAAATTCTTGGCATCGATAAAACTCAAGAATACAATATTGAACAAAATACAGAAGTTGTAGAAAATTACAGAAATAAGGAATTTACATCCAAATAGAAAAAAGGAAATCAATTGCTTGGGGATAAATATTTCCTTAATCGTAGCATAAAATCATGACTCTGATTTTGTACCACTAAATCCAGGTGGTGGTTTATTCTGAGAAAGGAAGAATGATGGAGAGAAATGAGTTTGAAGATGGATAATCAGGAATTTCAAGTCATGCTTTATTTCTTTAAAAAAATCTGGAGCAAGTACAGTAAAATATGGGTGTGCTTTGCTTTGGATCTTATTACTTTTAAGTACTTGATGGAAAATGTATCTTTCAGTAATAGAAAACTTCTTGTGTTATTTCCTTCAAAATTGTCTTTGCTTCCCTAATCTGGAGCTTCAATTAAATGAATAAAGAGAATTGATAGGTTAATGAAAAGTACTTAGAATGGGCCTGTACATATGAAGTGCTATATTTGTATTAGCTATTATTATCTTTACTACTTCTTTTATTATTCAATTTCATAAAGTATTTATTCTGTCCTTTCAGAAGGTTTCTTCAATTTTATCTTCCAACACTTATATTGAACTCTTTGCTCCAAACAGATCCTAGTTTTACATATGGATTTATGATTTTATAACACAAAAGCTTACAGGTTCACTGCTGTTATTCAAATATATCAGTCTTTTCCCTTGTGACTTTTTATATTGTTTTTATGCTTACATAAAATGTAATAAACACCTAATTTTTTTTAGTGGTTCAAAGTATACAATACAATCATTCCTTTAATTCCATGCCTTTCCTTCTCATTCTTAAAATCTTCATGTGAATCTTATTTTGGCTAGCTGGAATATAACTGAGTAACAATGCCAGGAAAGAAATAAAGAGGTTTTTTTTTTTTTCACCACATCTGAAAATTTCTTTCTTTTAAAAAAATTAATTAATTTACTTTAATTGGAGGCTAATTATTTTACAATATTGTGGTGGTTTTTGCTATACATTGACACGAATCAGCCACAGGTGTACATGTGTCCACTATCCCAAACCTGCCTCCCATCTCCCTCCCCATCCCATCTCTCTGGGTTGGCCCAGTGCACCGGCTTTGAGTGCCCTGTTTCATGCATCAAACTTGGGCTGATCATCTATTTCACACATGGTAATATACATGTTTCAATACTGTTCTCTCAAATCATCCCACCTTCACCTTCTCCCACAGAGTCTAAAAGTCTGTTCTTTATATCTGTGTCTCTTTTGCTATCTCATGTATAGGGTTGTTGTTGCTGTCATTCTAAATTCCATTTATATGCATTAATATACTGCATTGGTGTTTTTCTTTCTGACTTACTTCACTCTGTATAATAGGCTCCACCTCATTAGAACTGATTCAAATGTGCTGTTTATAGTGCTGAATAACATTTCATTGTGTATATTACCACAACTTTCTTATCCATTCATCTACCGACAGACATCTAAGTTGCTTCCATGTCCTGCCTATTATAAACAGTGCTGAGGTGAACATTTGCGTACACGTGTCTCTTTCAATTCTGGTTTCCTCAGTGTGTATGCCCAGAAGTGGGATTTCTGGGTCGTATGGCAGTTCTATTTCCAGTTTATTAAGGAACCTCCACACTGTTCTCCTTAGTGGCTGTATTAGTTTGCATTCCCACCAACTGTGTAAGAGGGTTCCCTTTCCTCCACACCCTCTCCAGCATTTATTGTTTGTAGACTTTTGGATAGCAGCCATTCTGACCAGCACGAGATGGTACCTCATTGTGGTTTTGATTTGCATTTCTCTAATAATGAGTGATGTTGAGCATCTTTACATGTGTTTGTTAGTCATCTGTATGTCTTCTTTGGAGAAATGACTGTTGAGTTCTTTGGCCCATGAACATTTCTTTCTTGTTCACAGGACAACCTAATAACTACAGACTGTTTGGATTGAATCCACCTGCAAGGCAGGAGACCCCAGTTCGATTCCTGGGTCAGGAAGATCTGCTGGAAAAGGGATAGACTACCCACTCCAGTATTTTTGGGCTTCCCTTGTGGCTCAGCCGGAAAAGAATCTGCCTGCAATGTGGGAGACCTGGGTTGATCCCTGGGTTGGGAAGAGCCCCTGGAGAAGGGAAAAGCTATCCACTCCAGAATTCCATGGACTGTATAGTCCATGGGATTGCAAAGAGTCAGACATGACTGAGCAACTTTCACTTTCACTGTTTGGATCACAATATTTGTCTTCAAGTCTGTGTGACTGTATTACCATCATGTATGTATCTTTTAGTGCATATATGTTGAATATATACATAGAGAAATGCCTCTGAACTGAAGAAAATTTAACCTTTCTAATTGAACATATTCCAGAGTTCTAAGTTGAGAGAAAATCCTACACACTTTCAGATAGTTGTAGGTCATTTACAAAGATACATCAGGAACATCGATGTAACAAATTCAGTATCAGGAAGAGTGAAATTAAAAGCCAAATGCATTAAATATGACAAAAAATATTTTGGTACCATAAAAAATGATGTGTGAATTACTTATAGCAGTAATAGAGTTTTATGTGACAAAGGAAATAACTGTGAAATACAGAAGAAACAATCCTCCTAGAAATAAAAGGAAAATTTGATGAACCTCCATTATGGCTGTGGCCTTTATCATACTCCTTATAAAATCTGACCTATCAAGTATAGAAAGTGTAAGAAAAGACATTAAAAGATATGAATGTAATAAGCAAAGTCAACTGAAGATTAATTCATTCAATAAAGATATATAAAATGCCTACACTGAGGAATAGGGAAAATTCGGTGACAAAATTGGCAAGCTCAGTGCCCTCAGGTAGCTTACTTTCAAACTGGGAAGACAAAGCAAAACAAAACAAAACAAAACAAACCTACATAAAGCATGATCTAAGACATAGGTGAAAGTGAAAGTGTTAGTCACTCAATCGTGTCCTACTCTTTGCAATCCCATGGATGGTAGCCTGCCAGGTTCCTCTGTCCATGGAATTCTCCAGGCAAGAATACTGCAGTGGGTTGCCATTCCCTTCTCCAGGGATCTTCCTGATCTAGGGATCGAACCCAGGTTTCTAGCATTGCAGGCAGATTCTTTACCATCCGAGCCACAAAGAAACCCAATAAATGCAATAAAGCATAATCGGACCCTTAGCAGAATTGGATGGAAAGCCAGTGTTTGGGGAAAGCAAGGAATCAGGGGAGGAAAGCCTTTTGTTCTCAACCCTTTCAGGGGTCACTTCAGAGGCAGAGAGCTGCCCCACTCAACACATCCCTTTCTCAAGGTGGTCCCATCTTTTATATCATATCAAGACATGTGTACAAAGGCCAAATCATTTCAGCTCAATGCAAGACAACTCTGAAGACTGGATATAGTGTCTGGAGGATCCCATGGGATTGACTGAGTGTCAGGCTTGTATCAGAGCTCTGTTTCTCCCTCTGTTTAATCTTGCTTTTTTTCTGTTCCTTTCTACAGGTGATAATCTCAATTGTGTTCCTTAATTAACATATTGAACACTAAACTGTCTCAGAGTCTTTATTCAAGAGAATAAAACCTGTAAATATTGAGTCACTATGTTGTGTTGTGCACCCAGAAATAACACTGTGTTGTAGGTTGGTTGAATTCATGCTGAATTGCTCAGGTGTATCTGACTCTTTGTGACCCCATGGACTGTAGCCTACCAGACTCCTCTGTCTGTGGGATTTTCTCTGCAAGAATATTGGAGTGGGTTCCCATTTTCTCCCCCAGGTGATCTTCCTGACCCAGGGATCAAACTCTTGTCACCTGCGTCTACTGCATTGGTAGCTGAATTCTTTACCACTGAGCCACCTGGGAAGCTCTTATAGGTCGAATATTTTTAACTGAAGCATAAGTCAATTACACTTCAATAAAAAGATTAATTAAAGAGAAAGAGTAAACACAACCTGAGACACAGGCAAGAAATAGTACATATAGTTCTTCAGTTCCGTTCAGTTGCTCAGTCGAGTCTGACTCTTTGTGACCCCATGAACTGCAGCACACCAGGCCTCCCTGTCCATCACCAACTCCCGGAGTTCACTCAAACTCATGTCCATCGAGTTGGTGATGCCATCCAGCCATCTCATCCTCTGTCGTCCCCTTCTCCTCCTGCCCCCAGTCCCTCCCAGCATCAGAGTCTTTTCCAACGAGGCAACTCTTCGCATGAGGTGGCCAAAGTACTGGAGTTTCAGCTTCAGCATCATTCCTTCCAAAGAAATCCCAGGGCTGATCTCCTTCAGAATGGACTGGTTGGATCTCCTTGCAGTCCAAGGGACTTGCAAGAGTCTTCTCCAGCACCACAGTTCAAAAGCATCAATTACTTAGGTACTATACCAAGTTTGATTTTATTCATGCTTCAGTGGAATTCACAGTAGGTTTTTAAGCACACTTTCACATGTTCATAAAATATTTACCAATGTTGACCATATATGTGTGCATATATGGCCATAAGGAATACCTTAAAGACTTTCAAAAATTACTTTAATACATACCATATTTGCTTACTCAAATGAAATCCTCTGTGGGTGTTTGGTTGGATGGTGAACCCCCAGTAGAATACAATTGAGGACCCCATAGTGTACAATGGTCTCCACTGCCTCCACAATATTTTTAAATATCTTAAACTTTTCACATTCATGCTATCATTCTTGATCGACAAGTGTCTTTTCTTTGGGTTAGTAAGTACTAGTTTCATGAAATTCATAGATTTTTATTTAGGAATTTATTCAAGAAGAATTTTTTAGTTTTTTTTTTTTTTTTTTATGTTTCCAATAATAGGCTACAGCGTGGGGATCAAGAGATGAAAATTGCTACCTTGACCCAACTGCCTAGGAAAATGAATGAAAAAGAAATATTATCTAAAATTCTCTCTCTCCCTGCTTCCCTCCCTATTCCTTCCTTTGTTCCTCTCTCTTTTCCTCTCTTGCTGCAAATCTATATCAAAACCCTACTCACTTCAACAAATATTTATTGAGTGCATCTTAAGTACTAGGAGGCAATGACCTCCATGCTGAGAGTCTAACACTGGTCTTTCACTTTTAGAAAGAAGTATTTACTCTGAAAATTCCATGAGGTTTCTTACATCTGACCTGTAGAATCTTTTCATACATCTAGTGGGTTTTCTGTTTGCTGTTTCTAGAGGAAGCTGAGCTATTTTGATTTTGCTCTTGTTATGACTGCTTCTCTTGAAGGAAATACTTCTGCCTCTGATTTGTTGCAGCCACTTGCTCCCCGAGGAACACCTAACACAGACAGTCCTTTATGCTGGCTTGCTGAAAATGTGTGTGTGTATCCATTAGCCCAGTAGTGAGCCCTTAACACTCTAAAAAAATGGGATGGTAATTAGGTTTTGTTAGGGTCTCCTCCACTAATTCTCAGCCTTTGAAATCTGAAATAAAGTGTTAAAATAAATACTAGGCTATAAATAAAAAACAAACAATACCCAATAAACTGTACTAGGGTGACTGAAGATGGAAATCCTAGCCATGTTCAAATATATATTCAATTCTTTCCTTCTGCAGGAAGTCTTTGAGGAGTCAATAAATAGGGTAAAATATCCTTCTTGGAATCCTTCTAGTTCTTTATTAATTAAACAGGTTATTTTCACAAACCCTGAAGTTTTTATGCTGTTGATGAAAGTGAAAGTGAAAGTCACTCAGTCGTGTCCAACTCTTTGTGATCCCATGGACTATACAGTCCGTGGAGTTCTCCAGACCAGAATACTGGAGTAGGTAGCCTTTCCCTTCTCCAGGAGATCTTCCCAACCCAGGGATCAAACCTAGGTCTCCCGCATTGCAGGTGGATTCTTTACCAGCTGAGTCACAAGGGAAGCCCTATGCTGTTGACAGTTAAAATCAAATGCCATCCTACATATAACATAGATGATAGAGAGAGAGATGAATTTTAGTCCTTATGCCATAAGTAAATATGATCAACATTTGCACCTACACATTTACATTGGCATAGACTAATTTTTTCTGGGGAAATATGGCTAAGTATTATGGTTTTCAAACTTATCTACACAATAGTATCCCTTGTATATCTTTAAAAATACTGATGCCTAGCATGAAAAGATGTGCAACATGGCTAATTATCACAGAACTGCAAATGAAAACTATACTGAGTTTTCAGCTCACACCAGTCAGAATGGGCATCATCAAAAAGTCTGCAAACAATAAATGCTGGAGAGGGTGTGGAGGAAAGGGAAGCCACCTACACTGTTTGTGGGAATGTAAATTGCTGCAGCCACTGTGGAGAACAGTATGGAGGTTCATCAAAAAACTAAAAATAGACCTACCATATGCTCCTGCAATCCCACTCCTCGGCATATATCTGGAGAAAACTCTAATTCAAAAGATACATGCGTCCCAATGTTCATAGCAGCACTATTTATAACAGCCAGGATATGGAAGCAACCTAGGGATCATCAACAGATGAATGTATAAAGAAAATGTGATACATATATACAATGGAATATTCAGTTCAGTTCAGTTCAGTCACTCAGTCATGTCCGACTGTTTGCGACCCCATGAATCGCAGCATGCCAGGCCTCCCTGTCCATCACCAACTCCCGGAGTTCACTCAGACTCATGTCCATCGAGTCAGTGATGCCATCTAGCCATCTCATCCTCTGTCGTCCCCTTCTCCTCCTGCCCCCAATCCCTCCCAGCATCAGAGTCTTTTCCAATGAGTCAACTCTTCGCATGAAGTGGCCAAAGTACTAGAGTTTCAGCTTTAGCATCATTCCTTCCAAAGAAATCCCAGGGTTGATCTCCTTCAAAATGGACTGGTTGGATCTCCTTGCAGTCCAAGGGACTCTCAATAGTCTTCTCCAACACCACAGTTCAAAAGCATCAATTCTTTGGTGTTCAGCCTTCTTCACAGTCCAACTCGCACATCCATACATGACCACAGGAAAAACCATAGCCTTGACTAGACAGACCTTTGTTGGCAAAGTAATGTCTCTGCTTTTGAATATGCTATCTAGGTTGGTCATAACTTTCCTTCCAAGGAGTAAGCGTCTTTTAATTTCATGGCTCCAATCCCCATCTGTCGTGATTTTGGAGCCCAGAAAAATAAACTCTGACACTGTTTCCCCATCTATTTCCCATGAAGTGATGGGACCGGATGCCATGATCTTTGTTTTCTGAATGTTGAGCTTTAAGCCAATTTTTTCACTCTCCACTTTCACTTTCATCAAGAGGCTTTTGAGTTCCTCTTCACTTTCTGCCATAAGGGTGGTATCATCTGCATATCTGAGGTTATTGATATTTCTCCCGGCAATCTTGATTCCAGCTTGTGCTTCCTCCAGCCCAGCATTTCTCATGATGTACTCTGCATATAAGGTAAATAAGCCGGGTGACAATATACAGCCTTGACGTACTCCTTTTCCTATTTGGAACCAGTCTGTTGTTTTAAGTCCAGTTCTAACTGTTGCTTCCTGACCTGCATACAGGTCAGGAATATTACTCAGCCATAAAACAGAATGAAATAATGCCATTCACAGCAACATAGTTGGTCCTAGAGATATCATAGTGAAGTAAGCCAGAAAAAGACAAATATCATATCATATGATATTGCTTATATGTGGAATCTAAAAAAAATAAAAAGATACAAATGAACTTACTTGCAAAATAGAAAGAGACTCACAGACATAGAACACAAATTTATGGTTACCAAAAAGGAAAGTGGCTGGGGGAGGGATAAATTAGTAGGAGTTTGAGATGAGCAGATATAGACTATTACATATAAAATAGAAAAACAACAAGGTCCTCCTGCATAGCACAAGGAACTATATTCAATATGCTATAATAAACCATAATGGAAAAATGGGAAAATATGAAAAAGAATGAGAGTCTGTGAGTGTGTGTGTGTATGTATATATATATATATATATACACATACTGCTAAGTCACTTCAGACGTGTCCAACTCTGTTGGACCCCAGAGACGGCAGCCGACCAGGCTCCCTGGTCCCTGGGATTCTCCAGGCAAAAACACTGGACTGGGTTGCCATTTCCTTCTCCAATGCATGAAAGTAAAAAGTGAAAGTGAAGTCGCTCAGTCATGTCCGACTCTTAGCGACACCATGTACTGCAGCCTACCAGGCTCCTCTGTCCAAGGATTTTCCAAGCAAGAAAGAGCACTGGAGTGGGGTGCCATTGCCTTCTCCGATATATATATATAAATCACTTTGCTGTACACCACAAACTGTGCCAGTGGATAAGACACAGTTTTATTGCAATTAACATTGCAAATAAACTAAATTTCAATTAAAAAATAATACTGATGCCTGGCTCCAACCCTTAAACATTCTTAGTTAACTTATCTAGACTGTGATCTGTGCTGTTGTTCTTTAGTCACTAAGTAATGTCTAGTGAAAGAGGAGAGTGAAAAGTTGGCTTAAAGCTCAACATTCAGAAAACGAAGATCATGGCATCTGGTCCCATCACTTCATGGGAAATAGATGGGGAAACAGTGAAAACAGTGTCAGACTTTATTTTTCTGGGCTCCAAAATCACGACAGATGGGGATTGGAGCCATGAAATTAAAAGACGCTTACTCCTTGGAAGGAAAGTTATGACCAACCTAGATAGCATATTCAAAAGCAGAGACATTACTTTGCCAACAAAGGTTCGTCTAGTCAAGGGTATGGTTCTTCCTGTGGTCATGTATGGATGTGAGAGTTGGACTGTGAAGAAGGCTGAGTGCCAAAGAATTGATGCTTCTGAACTGTGGTGTTGGAGAAGACTCTTGAGAGTCCCTTGGACTGCAAGGAGATCCAACCAGTCCATTCTGAAGGAGGTCAACCCTGGGATTTCTTTGGAAGGAATGATGCTAAAGCTGAAACTCTGCGAAGAGTTGACTCATTGGAAAAGACTCTGATGCTGGGAGGAATTGGGGGCAGGAGGAGAAGGGGACGACAGAGGATGAGATGGCTAGATGGCATCATCGACTTGATGGACATGAGTTTGAGTGAACTCCAGGAGTTGGTGATGGACAGGGAGGCCTGGTGTGCTGCAATTCATGGGGTTGAAAAATGTCGGACTCGACTGAGCAACTGAACTGAACTAAAGTCATATCTGACTCTTTGCGACCCCATGGACTGTAGCCCACCGGGCTCCTTTGTCCAGGGAATTCTCCAGGCAAGGATACTGGAGAGGGTTGCCATTTCCTTCTCCAGGGAATCTTTCCGGATCAAGGAATGAACCCTCATCTCCTGCATTGGCAGGTGGATACTTTACCACCCAGCCACTGGGCACGTCTTACTATAACCGCTTAATTAAGGTCATAACTCTTCTTCCACAGACCATAATTGAAAATATTTAAATATGTCTGAAAAGCTGAGGTAATACTCTTCAAAACCCAATTGGGAAAAGAGGCAGCGGTCACTGTTAAGAAGAGATAAACTATGAAATAGGGGGCTCAGTATGTGAGCTACCTTTGGTGTGGAGGCCAACTAGGGAAATCCTGCTGCATCAATTTCCTACCTAGATACCTCTGTGCATCATGTGAATTGAACATACACACACACACACACAATGCCTAAATGCCTTCTGAAGATTCAAAATGATATTAAAACTAAAGGACTGTATCAATGAAGCCCTGTCAGGTTTTCTGTGGAGTCCTGCTGACTAGGCATAACTAAATATGTTCTATTGTAACTTATCAAATCACTTCCATTTTGAAAAAGCAGGGGAGATACACCCTAGTGACAAATGGTGGACATGAATGCAATAAGAGGGTGTGTGGCTCATCAGCTTGTTCAGAATCTCATCTTGGTGTTGTGGCCAGGACTTCTACACTGTGATCAGAGAGTATAACTGTCCAAGACTGATATTTATGCCAGAGCACAGATGACTGGAACATAGAGGGATGTTTAGTTGATGCAGAAAGCAGCCTTATCCATTGGCACACTTCTGGCAGGTAGAAGCTGGTGCCTGAAAGAGCGTGGGAAGTATAAGCAAACCTGCTGATTCTTTGAAATATTTGTAAATGGAAACCTTTGTAGAAAGCTGAATTTCCTGCTAAATTGGCATGTCAGCACTTGGCCACTTTATTCTGGCTATTTGATACCAACATGACCTTATTCAGGAGTCTGATTTGTTGAGTAATACACCCTTAGGGACTTCCCTGTTGGCTTAAAGGTTAAATGTGGGAGACCTGGGTTCGATCCCTGGGTTGGGAAGATCCCCTGGAGAAGGAAATGACAACCCACTCCAGTATTCTTGCCTGGAGAATCCCATGGATGGAGGAGCCTGGTGGGCTACAGTCCACGGGGTCGCAAAGAGTCGGACATGACTGAACCACTTTGCTTTCACTTTTCTTTCACTTTCACACCCTTAGTTGGTACTAGTCATCCTGTGCTATGAGTCTTTGTCTTATTCACCCACCATCCTCACTAGTTGTAAACTAAAACTTAAAATCATTTAAAAGTGCTGACTCTGGACCTTGATGGCTTAGATTCTACTTTTTACACAGTCTATTAAAAAAGATGTTACTTTAGGTTTCTGACTATAAAATAAAGAAGCATAACAGTACCTGACATTAAGAAAGTTGTTAGATTTAATTGAAATATTCTAGACAATGCATTTTGTATTATATTTATCCTGATACGTAGTAAATTAATAGCTATTAGGTATCCTTCATTTTTCATATTCCTTGCAATAAACAGTACAACGTTTTGTATATGGTAGGTATTCAATATTCATTTCGTTGAGCACTGAATTTTGATGCCATCAATGTGAGAAAGACTTTTGTATGATTAACTATGTCTAAGAAAAGAATGCATTCTGAAAGGGGAATATTTTTAAATGCAGATGATTTTTATTCTAAGAAACAGAATTTTTCTAGAAATACTTGAAATGGCATGATAGAAGAGTATATATTAAAAGGAAAATGCTGAGATTTGTAGCCAAAAAGCATACAGCAGCTTCAAAATGCTCTGAAAACTTACTGCCCCATACACTTGGAAGTAAGCTGATCAGCAGGCTGAGACGATATATTTATGTGTACTTCCAGTATGGGCATATTGGTATCCCTTGTATCTTGAGTAGATTTTTTTTCCTCTCAGTCTTTGATGGTTTGGAGGGAAAACAAAATAACTTCACAGCGCCATTTTATAGTTTTATTGCTTAGGTATTTCATTCGACTTCTTCAGGCTCAGCTTCCAAAGAGTCATTCATCTAAATCAGCCTTAGGCTTCACTTATCTCCAATCCCCCCAAATCATGTTCAGACCAATGGCATAAAGCAGTGATCTCACTTTAAATTTACTTAACCTTCCATTTCAGAAGTTACAATGGGATTTTTTTTTTTTTTATTATTCTGCTCAAGCAACCACAAATTTTAAGTTTCCTTGAGTGTGTTCTTCAGTGGAAGCCTTCAGGATGCACTTAGAAAAATCCATTACAAGTAAGAGTGGCAAGCAAATGGGACACATTTCCTCAGCGTTCATGTGTTGATATCCTGGGGCTTACCTTGCTAAACTGTTCATGACATTCACATTTGTAAAATTACTCATCACCTGAATGTGGCTTCCATTCACCTTTAGCATTATTTTCTCTTTAAATGTGCCTATACATAACTCTCATGAATTTTTATCAACTCACACACATTAGCTCTAATTCCTCTATTTCTTAGGAATGTCTCCATCAGAATTTAGCTGGTTAATAAGTGAGTTGAAGAAATTGCTTGAATAATTTTATTCTTGAATGCATAATTTTATGAAAATGTCAGCACCACATGAAGCATATAAGAAAGGCATATGCAGCAAAAAATTTCAGTACAGTAAAATATGAACTTCTATTTTTCTTTGTGCTTAGTAGAAAAAGATACTAGTCATTCAAGTGGCAAAAAGGTCAAATAATATGACTCTAAATAGTTTCCTAATCTAACTGTAAATTGTGTAAGACAAGGAAACAGTAAAAATGTGTCCTTCCAAACAATATGAACAAGCTAAAATACTTTTCTGGGAAGCAAATTATTTTAGTAGATATTCGATATTGGTTTGAACTATTAAAAAATTTACTTTTTAGCTGTTTCTTGTCATCTTGCCTATTTAAAAAAAAAATTGAGAGGAAGCATCTGAAACAAAGTCTTTTATCTTTGCCAACATTATTCACCAATATTATCCTGTCCTAAATTTATTCAGATTAAGCAGCCAGAAAGTTGGATGTGTCCACCTATGCATTCTAGCTATTAAAAAGTAGAAAACACTGTAAAGATCTACTGGAAGAATTCCAGTAGGAAAACCATGTTAATTCATATATAGCCAAAATGGAATGGTAGTTACCTACACAAATCAGTAGCCAGAAACCAGGATGTGATGATAACCTTAAGAGAGAGTGTGAAAATTCCAGGACTGTATCTACTGCTATGGGATAAAACTAGCAGGAAAAAAAAAAAAAAAAAAGCTGTTGGAAATTCAACCAGACATGGTGATACAAACTAACGAAGGAAGGAACAAGCTTTTCTGTGGAAACTTCCCCATTCTTTACCATTATTGCTGTTTGCTTAGGAAATTGTTTTTTTGGAAATTGCTACTGAAAATTCAGTGTGCTATAGCAGACAAGCAATGGCCGAGAAGATTTGAATCCTAACTGCCACATTCTGGCCATTTTGTACTTAAGTTAATTATTTGTAAAATTATATACAATGGTACCAGTCCAATCTACCTTAGTAAATTGTAATAAGGATCAAATGACATGTTACATATGTAGATCTTTTATAAATTATAAATTGCTATGAACACATGACAAAGTCTTACTCTGCATGGAACTTTTTCAAATATTGAATCTTAGTCACAACTGGGGCATTGTGACTTTTTTGTAAATGCTTCCTTTATGATCCCCAACTTTATCTAGTTTCTCTCAAACTCCTTGTGGACTTGAATATATGTCATGCTTTGGCAAATGGAATGTGAGCGGATATGATGAAAGGAGAGGATTGAAATGTTCTTTGACATTTGGTCTTGTCTTCTTGATCTTCTGCCATTGACATGAAAAGAGTCAGACTAGATAGCTTGCTGGTCTCTGAAGAATTTAAGGGCATGTGTAGCAGACCTCACCCCAGTGAGTCCTGGAGCCAGGCTCAGAGGACACCACCCAAATCCCAAACAAGTCACAGTTGCATAAATGAGCAATGATGCTCATTATTAGAAGCCATGGAATGAGAAGGATTCTTAGTCAATTCTGAAAGAGATGGGAATACCAGAACACCTGATCTGCTTCTTGAGAAATTTGTATGCAGGTCAGGAAGCAACAGTTAGAACTGGACATGGAACAACAGACTAGTTTCAAATAGGAAAAGGAGTTTGTCAAGGCTGTATATCGTCACCCTGTTTATTTAACTTATATGCAGAGTACATCATGGGAAACGCTGGACTGGAAGAAACACAAGCTGGAATCAAGATTGCCAGGAGAAATATCAATAACCTCAGATACGCAGATGACACCACCCTTATGGCAGAAAGTGAAGAGGAACTCAAAAGCCTCTTGATGAAAGTGAAAGTGGAGAGAGAAAAAGTTGGCTTAAAGCTCAACATTCAGAAAACGAAGATCATGGCATCTGGTCCCACCACTTCATGGGAAATAGATGGGGAAACAGTGAAAACAGTGTCAGACTTTATTTTTCTGGGCTCCAAAATCACAACAGATGTTGATTGCAGCCATGAAATTAAAAGATGCTTACTCCTTGGAAGGAAAGTTATGACCAACCTAGATAGCATATTCAAAAGCAGAGATATTACTTTGCCAACAAAGGTTCATCTAGTCAGGGCTATGGTTTTTCCTGTGGTCATGTATGGATGTGAGAGTTGGACTGTGAAGAAGGCTGAGTGCCGAAGAATTGATGCTTTTGAACTGTGGTGTTGGAGAAGACTCTTGAGAGTCCCTTGGACTGCAAGGAGATCCAACCAGTCCATTCTGAAGGAGATCAACCCTGGGATTTCTTTGGAAGGAATGATGCTAAAGCTGAAACTCCAGTACTTTGGCCACTTCATGCGAAGAGTTGACTCATTGGAAAAGACTCTGATGCTGGGAGGGATTGGGGGCAGGAGGAGCAGGGGATGACAGAGGATGAGATGGCTAGATGGCATCACTGACTCGATGGACGTGAGTCTGAGTGAACTGTGGGAGTTGGTGATGGACAGGGAGGCCTGGCGTGCTGCGATTCATGGGGTCACAAAGAGTCGGACACGACAGAGCAACTGATCTGATCTGATCTGATCTGATAGCTCACGCATTAGGTTGCCATGTTAAAAAGCTAATATATAGAAAATCCAAATGACGCACACTCTCAGAGATTTTTAAAAGACTGCTGAATATCTAAATTTCTACTGGCTGGAAACAGATTGAAAAAATGTCTTTATGCCATGAAGGGTACATTTTTCAATGTTGTCTTTAACACAGATCAGGAAAGATGATGGTAGATGAGGAATCTTGGAGCTAAGGCCTATAGAGAACAATGGAACCACTCCCAGGAAATATTATGAGGGTGTAATCAAGAGCATTCTTAATATTCAGGTAGAATAACTGAGCAACATTTGCTCAACAGGATTTCAGAATTATTAAACTAGCTAATGTTATGTGTCTCCCACTGACCCAGTTTGGAATGTGAGCACATCCTTGTTTCACTGTTGCACATTATGGATGTTGTCTTTTAGTTCCTATGTCTCTGGATCAAGAGGAGATATGTGGAGCAGGCCTTAACCTTACCTTGATTGGAGTCAAGCTCAATCAAGACCAGTCTAGATCAGATGACCCCCCAGAAAAGCCTCAGTTGCATGAGCAAGACATAAAAGCTTATTGTTATAATCCACTGAGTTTGGGGTTAGTTTGCTTTACAGTATATTAAGAAAGGTAAATGATAGAAGCACCACTGCTGAACTAAAATTTTATAAAACTGAAAGAGTCTGATGGATTTCAAAATGTTAACCCATTTAATATTTAACCTAGCTAACCTGTATTGCTAGCTTGAAAATTTATCCACAGAATAAACTAAAATTTTGTTCACAGTGGTAACATACCATGTGCTGGTGTGAAGCCTGTACCTACATTTTGAATCAAAAGAGAACAGTATGTTTCAGAAACAGAGTAGCTCTTTGTATTGGGCTTTTTTAGTTCTTTCAACTTACTTGCCATTGTGACTTCTCAGTCTTTCTAAAGAAATGTGATTTGCCTTTCAGTGACAAAAATAGATTATTTTATAAGATGCAGGACAACATCATGAACAGAATGAAGAAACAGGCATCACAGAGCTATGAACACTGTATTGAAGGTTGTCTTATAACAATCCAAAAAATATTAATTAAAACTCCTACATAATGATTAATATCAATTTCATTGAGTTAATGGTCTGAAGGAAAATAGATATATTCATTATACTGGATAACTCAACTGTATTTTAGCACTCTGACACAAATATGATTTTTGGAATGAAAACTATACTGTAATAAATATTTCTATTCGCCATACTTATCTTTTAAATGTTAGTATAAAACAAAAACAATGCACTAAACATGTTCTCTAAATTTTCATGAATTTGCTAATTTCCCTTTGCTAATATGGGGAAAAAATGTAACTTCTGGCTTACTAGTTTCAGAATCTTAATCAAGCGATGAAGCTGATATTGAATGGCAGATCAGAAACAAAAACGAAACCAAAAAAACCCTAAAACATGAGAGTTTTGTATTTGGAAACACCTGTTCAACACTGGAAATTAAATGTAAAATTAGCTGAACAATACAAATTTATTACTTTGATACCTTCATCAGTCATTTTCTGAAATCTGATAGCACTCTATCAAAACACACATCTGGCAAAGATAATTATAAGCAAAAATTAGTATTAAATAATAAAGATATGTTATCATTATGCATTAAAGAAAATTTGGTGTAATACTGGTGTATAAAATGACACAAACTGCAAATTTTGAAAAGTATCCAAGTTTTAAGATTCTGTAAAGAAAATATCCAAAAGAATTTAGTGTTTTTGTTTAAGTCATCAGTTTAAAATATCAATTTTAATAGAGATGAGTTTATAATAATATTAATGAGTTTAAGATATGGCATTTTGTTGTCCAATTATTGTTTAATTATTTGTATTCAAGCATAAACATGACCAAACTTTTTTTCCATCATTTAATTCCACAAAGGCCCATCTAAAATAAATTATGTGGTTGGACTTAGTAATTTTCACTGATAATAATTGTTTGTCTTAACCCCTAGAGTTGAACTCTAACCCCAGTGGAGAAATGTAAATGGATCCCACCTACATGTAACACTTGTCTAGACATGAAAAGCAGGAGGGGGTTTAAAGATATCTCAAGTGAGAGTTATATATAACAGTCTTCAATCAATGCACTGTGTCACTGAAAAGAAGTTTAACTAAATCACTAGTTATGGAAAACTGAATGAAATTGGATATTTTCATTTATCAGTGATAAATACATTTTTATTATATCTTCTGATAAAAACAGTAGTTTTGCTTTTATAAAGAGAAAGTTGTTATTTGGTTGGTTTCTTCCCTATATACCTAAGTCAAACAAAAAAGCTACCTAGAAAACTTGAAATAATAATATTTGTACCAATTTTTCCAGCTTTTCCAGATATGTGAGCTTCTCTCCTAGTTAATCTGAAAAAAATCATATTGTCATAAAAATTTTAAAAATAAGATTTCCATAAACATTTCCATTTTTTTATCCTTTACTACAAACCTAGATCATGGACAAATAATTTTGGAAGCCAGAACTTTCATTTTTAATACAGGGACCTGCTTAGATAAAAGGCACTTGACAATCAAAAGCCTGGTATTGAAAAAAAAAAAAAAAACAGTTGAGTTTATGTCATTTCAAAAGACTGGAGGAAGAATCAACAAATGCTTAGAAATTTTTAGAAAGAGATTGTAGCAAGGCTTCTGAGCTGGGGAGGTGGGGAATAGTTGACACAGCAGGACTAAGTAAGACTACAGAAGATGGCAAGGATGGAATCAGGCTTGGTAGAGGAAGGATGGATAGGAGATTGGGTACAGAAGGACTATTGAAAACTATTGTTTACATCACCACTCTAATTGTAGTTACTTGTTTTATATGTTCCCATGCAAGTGAATATGAGGTGTTTAAGAGAACATTCACAGATATGATGCCTATCTAGATAAAATTAGTATGGAAAGAGACCTATGCCATTTATATATTTACTTCCTATTTCTACTACTTATGGACTGCAAGGAGATCCAACCAGTCCATTCTGAAGGAGATCAACCCTGGGATTTCTTTGGAAGGAATAATGCTAAAGCTGAAACTCCAGTACTTTGGCCACCTCATGCGAAGAGTTGACTCATTGGAAAAGACTCTGATGCTGGGAGGGATTGGGGGCAGGAGGAGAAGGGGACGACAGAGGATGAGATGGCTGGATGGCATCACTGACTCGATGGACGTGAGTCTGTGTGAACTGCGGGAGTTGGTGATGGACAGGGAGGCCTGGTGTGCTGTGATTCATGGGGTCACAAAGAGTCGGACACGACTGAGCGACTGATCTGATCTGATCTGATCTGATGGGTAATCTTTTCTTGATGAAGCTGCATAATACTTTCTGAAATTAATTTTTTTCCTGTAAATTGTGGGTAAAAAATTCATCTTGTAGAATGGTCATGTAAGTTAAGTAGATTATGAAATAATCCACTTTTTAAAGAAACAAATTTGGAAGGTATATGATTTACTGTGCTTCTATCCAGGAATAAGAATCTTGATTAAAAGTCAGAAGAGGATCATCCAGTTCACTTATTCATGTTGGATGACATTTGAATGGCATGTTTGACTAAGAGATTTATAGACAACAAAGGATATTTTTTGACCAATAAAACCTCCATTAAAGAGAAGTAACTTAATCTTGCCTTTCTTAGGAATAGCAAGAGTAAATATCTTCCAGCCAAGGGTTCATTTACCTTTACTGTTACCCCTCATTAAGGAGCAACTGAGGATCCTTGACTAAAAGCTGTGTCTCTTTTATCATACACTCTTGATTACTTGTTTCTTGTCTTTTTCAACTGTGTTGTGTTGATGACTCTTCCACTCAGATATTCTAATTCTGTTATCCAGCCCTCTACTAATATATGATATGTCCCTGATATGTTTCTGTCTATGTGGACCTATATTTTTTTTTCTTTTCTATTTTAAGAACTTGGTGCCTCATGTACACATGCTACATTCTCTAGTTCACTAGAAAAAAAAAAAAGCAGTTTTCACGTGCTGTGCCATCTGAAGGAATTTTTATAATCCTTTGATAGGGAAAGCTATCGTGGTCCAAAATGAAAGATACAACCCCTTCAGGTTGAAAAGCAAATACCCCCATATATTTTCTACAAAGCCAGTAACTGTTTATCCTTGGCTAGAGTAGCTGAGATTTTGTTCCTGTTGATTTATTTCTCACCTACTATCACTCAGGCAGTTGTAAATTAAAAGTACCTATCATGGTACTTATTAAATAATAAGTGGTCAATTAACATGTGTTTTCTCATAAAAATTTATAATATTATCATTTACATTTAGGTCTGTGATCCACAGGAAATTAATTTTATGATGTTAGGAGGGGCCGAGGTTGAATGTTTTAAACATATTGATATCCAGCTGTCCAGCAAGCTTTCTTTGACTATTTACTTCACTACTGGATTGCTTTGGTGCTTTTGTCAAGAAATCAAGGAACCACACCCATGTGGGTCTTTTCTGGGCTCTCTATTCTGTTACACTGATATGGTTCTAATCTTATGTCAATATTATACTGTTTTGATTGCAGAAGTTTATAGTATGTCTTTTTTTAAAAATATATTTTAATTGGAGGCTAATTACTTTACAATATTGTTGGGTTTTTGCCATACATTGACATGAATCAGCCATGGGTGTACATGTGTTCCCTATCCTGACCCTCCCTCCCACCTCCCTCCCCATCCCATCCCTCTGGGTCATCCCAGTGCACCAGCCCTGAGCACCCTTTCTCATGCATCAAACCTGGATTGGATATCTGTTTCACATATGATAATATACATGTTTCAATGCTATTTTCTCAAATAATCCCACCCTCTCCCTCTCCCACAGAGTCCAAAAGACTGTTATATACTACTGTGTCTCTTTTGGTGTCTCACATACAGGGTTATCATTACCATCTTTCTAAATTCCACATAAATGCATTAGTATACTGTATTGGTGTTTTTCTTTCTGACTTACTTCACTCTGTATAATAGGCTCCAGTTTCATCCACCTCATTAGAACTGATTTAAATGCATTCTTTTTTAATGGCTGAGTAATATTCCATTGTGTATATGTACCACAGCTCTCTTATCATTTGTCTGCTGATGGACATCTAGGTTGCTTCCATGTCCTGGCTATTATAAACAGTGCTGTGATGAACATTGGGGTACACGTTTCTTTCAATTCTGGTTTTCTCAGTGTGTATGCCCAGTAGTGGGATTGCTGGGTCATATGGCAGTTCTATTTCCAGTTTTTAAAAGAAGTATGTCTTGAAATCAAGTACTGTAAGTTATGCAAATTTTTTACAATTACTTCATATACTCTTATAAGTTTTCAAGTTTTAAACTCTATTATTCAAAACTATTAGAAGTATTTAAGATAGTAATTAACATTTTAAAGAGTTTTTGTTAAAGAAATGTAACTCTTTATAGATCATATTTTAGATCACGGAACCTAAAGACCTGAGAAAAACATTCACTAATGTATCCAGGAGGTTTGTTGTTGCTATTGTCTTTTAATTTTTCTTTATTTGTTTTATAGTTGAGGAAGGAAATAGTTTGGGGCTGGGACAGTAGCCAAGATTGTTGGGGGCCAGCGTGAGGCACTCCGCCCATGGCAAAGGTCATGAGGAAGGAGGCTCGACATACGCAAAGGCAGGATTGAGCCTCAGGAGTCCCCCTGGAAATCCTCGAGCATCTACCCCCATAACCAGAGCCTGCCTACTTTACTATTTTGTGCTCTCACCTACACCTCTGACTTTACGGGGGGCTGTCCCCCACCACCTCTTTCGGAGAAGGAGTTAACTTAGAGCTCCAGTTAATAATAATTCCTGGGCGTGACAGGAGTGTTCCAAACTTACAAACTCCTCTGAAGGTTCTCTAGCCTGCCTGACAGACTTGTCTGGCCACATGTGATTGCTCACAGCCTCCTAACCGTGAGAGGCACGAGATGCTTTAAACCTTCTAAAAACAGGTTCCTTAGAAAAGTTAGAAAATTATTAGTATAAGTATAGTGGGCTGATTAGAAATTGTATTGGTGAAGGGTTTTTCATTTGTTGAGCAATGTTTACTGCTAAGTCTCCACATCCCCTGCCCTTACACACATTAATGAATATATAGAAGAAATAAGTATTAACCTTTGATATTAATCATGTTAGACCTTAGGCTAAGTAAATTCTTTCCTTAACTAAAACCCACTACACCCTCACCCTATAGGAATGTAACTTTATTTGGGTGGCGTCTGTTTTAAGAATAATCACCCCTGGAGAAATACGTGTCCTGGTTGACTGACTGCTGTCACAAGGAGACGGTCATAAATTGTCAGCAGGCCCCCTGGCCAGAAGATGATGTAACACCCCTAAGACCTCTGTATACATTTGTATGAAGCACCTGACTTCAGGACTGCTGATCCTGTGTGACTTTTGCATAACATCTAAGTGTATAAAAGTAGACCATGGAGAATAAAGAATTGGGATCAGTTCCTTGAAAGACTGGTCTCCCCATGTCTCTCTCTCTCTCAAACTCTGGCTGAGTCTCCAACGGAGCGTGGAACCCACCATGCTTACTAATTATGCCTGGGCTTCTAAGATCCGACCGGGGAGGCCTCAGTGTCTCCTCTCCTTCGGGAGAACGGAAGGACGCCTGTGGCCTACGTAAGTGGTGCAAACTTCTTGTCTTGAAATTTTATTGGTCTCCCGTGTAAACCAAGCTACTCAGCCTCTTTTCTCCACTGAATTTTCCTGCTGAGCTATCCTCATTCTATTAGTCTTTATATCTCTAATTAATATCTAACTGAAGCTATTGTATCCTGATCCTCGCCGATGCCGTCCCCGCTTCGAACTCCCTGGATCAGCCGGGGCTGGACCCCGGCACAAGATGACAAATTGAAAGGAGAGCAAAGAAGGGATGAGTCTGTCTCACACTGAGACCAAAGGGATAGGCTTTTTTGCCCCTTTGGAAGAAGGGATTATAGGAAGAAATTGGCAGAATTTATTTTGAAAGATTTAGGATACAATCAAAGCTACCTTAGAGCCAAAAGAGGAAACTATTCTACCTGCTTCTTTATTAAGATGTTTTGCCCTACATAAGATCATATAATAGTGTTCATAGGGATGTAGGGAAACAGGCTCTCAGATGTACTGTTGAGGGACAGCAAATGAATTAACCCTTTTGGGAAGACAATTTAACAGTATGATATATATTAAGGTAAATATTATTTGACCCAAGTATCCCTCTTTGAAACCTTATTTAAAGACTTACCCATGTGAACACACAAATATGTACACACAAGTATTTTTATCATTTTAATGCTTATAGAAGCAAAAACAGAGAAAGCCATTGTTATGAGTTGAATGGTGTCTCCCCCCTCCAAAAGGTATGTTGGAGTTGTAACTCCCAATACCTAGGATGTGACCTTACATGGAAATAGGGTCCTTGTAGTTAAGATGAGGTCATACTCTAGTAGGAAGGGCCCCTAATCTAGTATGAGCAGGGTCCTTATAAGAGAGGAGAACCTGTTATGAACACAATCATACACAAGTAGAAGGTGATATGGAAACAGAGGGGAAAGGCCTTGTGATTGGAATCATACATCTAAGAGTCTAGGAACGCAAAAGCTTGACAGGAAACACCAGAAGCTTGAAGAGTCAAGAAAGGATTTTCCCTTAGAGCTCTCAGTGAGAACATGTCTAGGCTGACACCATGATTTCACACTTACACCCTCCAGACTGTGATGCAATACATTTCTGCTGTTCAAAAAATAATCTAAGTGGAAAAATTGGTGCTTTTATTTATCAGTTCAGTTCAGTTCAGTTCAGTCACTCAGCTGCGTCCAAATCTTTGTGACCCCATGGACTGTGGCACACAGGATTCTCTATCCATCACCAAATCCTGGAGCTTGCTCAAACTCATGTCCATGGAGTCAGTGATGCCATCCAACCAACTCATCCTCTGACATCCCCTTCTCCTCCTGCCTTCAATCTATCCCAGCATCAGGGTCATTTCTAAGGAGTCAGTTCTTTGCATCAGGTGGCCAAAGTATTGGAGTTTCAGCTTCAGCATCAGTCCTTCCAATGAATATTCAGCAATGATTTCTTTTAGGATGGACTGGTTGGATCTCCTAGCAGTCCAAGGGACTCTCAAGAGTCTTCTCCAATACCACAGTTCAAAAGCATCAATTCTTCTGTGCTCAGCTTTCTTCATGTCCAACTCTCACATTCATACATGACTACTGGAAAAACCATAGCTTTGATTACATGGACCTTTGTTGGCAAAGTCTGCTTTTTAGTACACTGTCTAGTTGTCATGGGCTTCCCTCATAGCTCAGTCAGTAAAGAATCTGCCTGCAATGTGGGAGACCCGGGTTCAATCCCTGGGTTGGGAAGATCCCCTGGAGAAGGAAATGGCAACCCACTCCAGTATACTTGCCTGGAAAATCCCATGGACAAGGGAGCCTGGTAGGTTATAGTCCATCGGGTCGCAAGAGTCAGACATGACTTAGCAACCAAACCACCACCAGGTTTGTCATAGCTTTTCTTCCAGTGAGCAAGTGTCTTTAAATTTCATGGCTGTAGTCACCATTGTAGTTATTTTGAAGCCAAAGGAAATAAAGTCAGCCACTGTTTCCACTGTTTCCCCATCTATTTGCCATGAAGTGATGGGACTGGATGCCATGATCTTAGTTTTCTGAATGTTGAGCTTTAAGCCAACTTTTTCACTCTCTTCTTTCACTTTCATCAAAAGGCTCTTTAGTTCCTCTTCACTTTCTGCCATAAGGGTGGTGTCATCTGCAAATCTAAGGTTATTGATATTTCTCCTGGCAATCTCTATTCCACCTTGTGCTTCATCCAGGCCTGGCATTTCTCATTATGTACTCTGCATGTAAGTTAAATAAGCAGGGTGACAATATACAGCCTTGACGTACTCCTTTCCTGATTTGAAACCAGTCCTTTGCTCCATGTCCAGTTCTAAGTGTTGCTTCTTGACCTGCATACAGATTTCTCAGGAGGCAGGTCAGGTGGTCTGGAATTCCCATCTCTTGAAGAATTTTCCGCAGTTTGTTGTGATCCACACAGTCAAAGGCTTTAGCATGTTCAGTAAAGCAAAAGTAATTGTATATCTGGAATTCTCTTTCTATGATCCAAGGGATGTAGGAAATTTGATCTCTGGTTCCACAGCCTTTTCTAAATCCAACTTGAACATCTGGAAGTTCTCAGTTCATGTACTATTGAAGCCTAGCTTGGAGAATTTTTAGTGTTCCTTTGCTAGTGTGTGAGGTGAGTTCAAATGTGTGATAATTTGAACATTCTTTGGCATTGCCTTTATTTGGGATTGCAATGATAACTGACCTTTTCCAGTCCTGTGGCCACTGCTGTTATCCAAATTTGCTGGCATATTGAGTGCAACACTTTCACAGCATCATCTTTGAGGATTTGAAATAACTCAGCTGGAATTCCATCACCACCACTTTGTTCTTGTTATGCTCCCTAAGGCACCTTGAATTCACACTTCAGGATGTCTGGCTCTAGGTGAGTCATCACACCATCATGGTTATCAGGGTGATGAAGATCTTTTTTGTATAGTCCTTCTGTGTGTTCTTGCAAACTCTTCTTAATATCTTCTGCTTCTATTAAGTCCATACCATTTCTGTCCCCTATTGAGCCCATATTTGCATGAAATAGTCCCTTGATATCTCTAATTTCTTGAAGAGATCTCTAGTCTTTCCCATTCTATTGTTTTCCTCTATTTCTTTGCATTGATCACTGAGGAAGGCTTTCGTATCTCTCCTTGCTATTCTTTGGAACTCTGCATTCAAATGGGTATATCTTTTCTTTTCTCCTTTGCCTTTTGCTTCTCTTCTTTTCATAGCTGTTTGTAAGGCCTCCTCAGGCAACCATTTTTCCTTTTGCATTTCTTCTTCTTGGGGATGTTTTTGATCACCACCTGCTGTACAATGTTACGAAGCTCTGTCCATACATCTTCAGGCACTCTATCTATCAGATCGTATCCCTTCCTTGAATCTATTTGTCACTTCCACTGTATAATTGTAAGGGGTTTGATTTAGGTCATACCTGAATGGTCTAATGGTTTTCTTTATTTTCTTCCATTTAAGTCTGAATTTTGCAATAAGAAGTTCATAATCTGAGCCACAGTCAGCTCCCAGTCTTGTTTCTGCTGACTGTATAGAGCTTCTCCATCTTCAGATGCAAAGAATATAATCAATCTGATTTTGGTATTGACCATTTGGTGATGTCCAGGTGTAGAGTCGTCTGTTGTGTTGTTGGAAGAGGGTGTTTCCTATGACCAACGTGTTCTCCCGGCAAAACTGAATTAGCCTTTTCCCTGCTTCCTTTTGTACTTCAAGGCCAAACTTGCCTGTTACTCCAGGTATCTCTTGACTTCCTACTTATTCATTCCAGTCCGTAAGATGAAAAGGACATCTTTTTGGGGCGTTAGTTCTAAGAGGTCTTTTAAGTCATCATAGAACCATTCAACTTCAGCTTCTTTGGCATTAGTGGTTGGGGCATAGACTTGGATTACTCTGATATTAACTTTTTTGCTTTGGAAACAAACATAGATCTTTCTGTCATTTTTGAGATTGCACCCAAGGTCTACACTTCAGACTCTTTTGTTGACTATGAGGATGATTCCATTCCTTCTAAGGCATTCTTGCCCACAGTAGTAGATATAATGGTCATCTGAATTAAATTTACCCATTCCTGTCCATTTTAGTTCACTTCAGTTCAATTCAGTTGCTCAGTCATGTCCGACTCTTTGCAACCCCATTGACTGCAGCACGCCAAGCTTCCCTGTCCATTATCCGGAGTTTACTCAGGCTCATGTCCATTGAGTCAGTGATTCCATCCAACCATCTCATCTTTTGTCTTCTCCTTCTCCTCCTGCCTTCAATCTTTCCCAGATCAGGATCTTTTCAAACGAGTCAGTTCTTCACATCAGGTAGCCAAAGTATTGGAGTTTCAGCTTCAGCATCAGTCTTTCCAATGAATATTCAAGGCTGATTTCCTATAGGATGGACTGGCTTGATCTCCTTGCAGTCCAAGGGACTTTCAAGGGTCTTCTCCAACACCACAGTTCAAAAGCATCAATCCCTCTTTTCTCTGCTTTCCAACTTTCACATCCATACTCACATCCACATCCATGACCACTGGAAAAGCCCTAGCCTTGACTAGACGGACATTTGTTGGCAAAGTAATGTCTTTGCTTTTTAATATGGTGTGTAGTTTGGTCATGGAGAAGGCAGTGGTAACCCACTCCAGTACTCTTGCCTGGAAAATCCCATGGATGGAGGAGCCTGGTAGGCTGCAGTCCATGGAGTCACTAAGAGTCAGACACGACTGAGAGACTTCACTCTCACATTTCACTTTCATGTTTTGGAGAAGGAAATGGCAACCCACTCCAGTGTTCTTGTCTGGAGAATCCCAGGGACAGGGGAGCCTGGTGGGCTGCTGTCTATGGGGTCGCTCAGAGTCAGACACGACTGAAGCAACTTAGCAGCAGCAGCAGCAGTTTGGTCATAACTTTTCTTCCAAGGAGCAAGCATCTTTTAATTTCATGGCTGCAGTCACCATCTGCAGTGATTTTGGAGCCCAAGAAAAATAAAGTCTGTCACTGTTTCCACGGTTTCCCCATCTCTTTGCCATGAAGTGATGTGACCAGATGCTGTGATCTTAGTTTTCTGAATTTTGAGTTGTAAGCCAACTTTTTCACTCTCCTCTTTCACTTTCATCAAGAGGCTCTTTAGTTCTTCTTTGCTTTCTGCCATAAAGGTGGTATTATCTGCATATCTGAGGTTATTGATATTTCTCCCAGCAATCTTGATTCCAGCTTGTGCTTCATCCAGCCCAGAATTTCTCATGATATACTATGCATATAAGTTAAATAAGCTGGGTGACAGTATACAGCCTAGACTTATTCCTTTCCCTATTTGGGAACTAGTCTGTTGTTCCATGTCCATTTCTAACTGTTGCTTCTTGACCTGCATACAGATTTCTCAGGAGGCAGTTCAGGTGGTCTGGTATTCCACCTTGAAAATCAGTGAAGAATTTTCCACAGTCTGTTGCAATCCACACAGTCAATGGCTTTGGCATAGTCAATAAAACAGACGTAGACATTTTTCTGGAATTCTCTTGTTTTTTTTTTTTTTTTTTTTTTTGATGATACAGTGGACTTTGGCAATTTGATTTCTAGTTCCTCTGTCTTTTCTAAAACCAGCTTGAACATCTAGAAATTCATGGGTCACATACTGTTGAAGCTTGGCTTGCATAATTTTGAGCATTACTTTACTAGCGTGTGAGATGAGTGCAATTGTGCAGAGGTTTGAACGTTCTTTGGCATTTGATATTTCTTTGGGATTGGAATGAAAACTGACCTTTTCCAGTCCTGTGGCCACTGCTGAGTTTTTCAAATTTGCTGGCATATTGAGTGCAAGACTTTCACAGCATCATCATTTAGGATTTGAAATAGCTCAACTGGGATTCCATCACCTCCATGAGCTTTGTTCATAGTGATGCTTCCTAACGCCCACTTGACTTTGCATTCCAGGATGTCTGGCTCTAGGTGAGTGATCACACCATTGTGATCATCTGGGTCATGAAGATCTTTTTTGTTTAGTTCTTCTGTGCTTTCTTGCCACCTCTTCTTAATATATTCTGCTTCTGTTAGGTCCATACCATTTGTGTCCTTTATTGTGCCCATCTTTGCATGAAATGTTCCCTTGTATCTCTAATTCTCTTGAAGAGATCTCTAGTCTTTCCCATTCTATTGTTTTCCTCTATTTCTTTGCATTGGTCACTGAGGAAAGTTTTCTTATCTCTCCCTCCAAGGGCAGAGAAGCCCCACTGAGACAGTAGGCTCTGGAGCAGTAGGTGTGTGGCCCTGAAGTGACTTTTAGGAAATATCCCACATCCAAGGGCAAAGGAGAAGCCCCAGCAAGGTGGTTGGAGGTGCAAAACACTTTTAGAATCAAACGCCATACCCACCAGAGACTCTCAGAGGGCTCAAACATTCTTTGTGCGAAACAGGATCCAGAGACCCCATGGAGACTGAGACAGAACTATGTTTGAGTGTCTCTTGAGGAGGCATGGGTCAGCAGTGGTCTGATGCAAGGGCAGGGGCTCTGGGTGCAACAGACCTGGGTATCACATAAGCCCTCTTGGAGGATGACACCATTAACCCCATATTAGTTCACTGATTCCTAAAATGCCAGTGTTCACTCTTGCCATTTCCGGTTTGACCATTTCCAATCTACTTTGATTTTAATCCCAAATTTCACAAGTGTCACTTCTGACTTTATTGAGAATGATACTCCTCACTGTGAATTTAATTTCTGTTTTATTCTCTGCCTTTTGCTTACAATTTTCTTTTGAAGTCCATCCTTATTTTTAAAAATTAATCATCAACAAAGCATCCAACATACCTCCCTCCCCCACTATGTCCACAAGTATGTTTTCTTATACGTCAGTTCAGCATGGTTCTTTTGTGGCTTACAATATCAGTTAATTTATCTTGGTTTCCAATCTACTGTGTTCTTAGAAAAATAAGTTTAAAACAATACTATAGAATTTTGGAAAATAGTGTGTGAAAATGTAGTAGCTAAATGATAACACTGATTTATGGTAACTTTATAGGAAAAAAAAAACACATTCATTCTATCTATGATATGTTAATAACAGAATTTCATAAGAACTTAAATTCCACCCATGTCTTAAGAACTGTTTAAAAAAATCTAGCAAATATAAACAGTGAGCTTTAAATTCTTCATTGCTTTAAATGGAGTTAAAAGTGAACTCATTTTGGGGGGGTCATGAATTTCACTCAATATATCTAGTTGTCAACATAATTTACTCAGCTATTTTTTAATAATCCAGATATCATTGAGTTTTAAACACTTGAATGTAGATGAGTTGATCATAACTATTTTTTCTGTATATTTGGAAAGGTTGATTGCTTATTTCTTCACTAATGAGAAGTGAGAAACATTGAAAGAGTTTAAGAGTCTATTTCTTTTTTTCCTTCCCCAACATCACCATTTATGAGAGGATTTTCAAGGTATCTAGTCCTTGGAATTATCACCATTTAGATAATTAGATTTTATTAATAGATTTGTTAATCACTTCAGAAAAAATTTCTATGCTTCTGATAAGTTATTCACTAATTGCAAAGCCTACCATAAACACACACATACATACACTCATTGACACATGCATGGATGCACACATAGATACACACTCACATGTACACAGACGGATAGCATATTAGCTAAGAACACCACATTTTCTAGAACTGAGAAAGAGACACAGAGCAGGTACCTCATTGCAGTACCTCACTGAAGCTTCCCTTAGCTCTCAGAATCCCTAAAAAGGCATTTGATTATGTGGGATATTGTCCATTGAGGGCTATGCACTACTTAGGGTCACTATATCTTGCTGTCTCCTTCAGAAGTAAATGAAGAAAATACTCCTAATATGAAATATTAACAGACTTTGGGGACATAGGATCTTTTTCTGCTCTCTAGCTGAACTTGGCTTCAGCAAGAGTACATTCCCCAGGAAGCAGGAAGACATCAAAATGGTCAAATGGCTCATCATCTTGTCCAGTGAAATGTCAGGAGATACTGTCCAGAAATCCCCAAACAATACATTTTCAGGATCCCAATATCCCTAAGGCGCAGTTCTACCTCCATTTTAGGTTCCCTCTGTCAATACACACACATACACACACACACACACACACACACACACACCTACACATACATGTAGTATCAGTCTATTTCTCGTCACTTGGCTGAAAAGAAACAAGCTGCAATTTATGAGCAGCCCTATGGAAAAACCATGTGCCAAGGAAAGACGGCCTCATGTCAACTGCCAGTGAGGAACTCAGACCTTCCAGCAGCCACACAAGTGAGCTTGGAAGTGAAATCAAACCCTGAGATAGCTACAACCTGGCCAACAACTTGACTACAACCTTGTAAGAGACCGAGAGCCAGAAACACCTAGCTAAACCAGTAAAAGTGTGTGAGATAATCAATATCAATTGTTTCAAGGTGCTAAATTTTGAGATAAGTTGTTATGCAACAGTAACTAGCATGTGTGTGTGTGTGTGTGTGTGTGTGTATACAGTCATACCTCACTTTATTGTACTTTTATTTATTGTAGTTTGCTGATACTGTATTTTTGTTGTTGTTTACAAATTGGAGGCCTGTGGCAACCCTGCATTGTCAGATGATGGTTAGCATCTTTTTGCAATAAAGTACTTTTTAATTAAAGTATGTACATTTTTAAAATAAAATGCTATTGCACACTTAATAGGCTACAATAGACTGTAAACACAACTTTCATATGCACTGGCAAACAAAAAAATGTGTGCAATTTGCTTTATTGCAATATTTGCTAACTGCTGTGATCTGGAACTGAACCTCCAATGTCTCTGAGGTATGCCCATGTATATAGAAAGGAAGGAGGAAGGAGAAGGATAGAGAGAAATAAACAAACAGAGGTAGAGAGAGATAGGATTATTTGTTGCAAATAAAATTAGATATTGGACAAGGAGAATTCAAAAATATAATATGTAATAATACCTATCTCTGTTTTAATCCAGTAGATCAGAAATGATTATAAAAACAGAGCGCCTCCTACTTAAATATCCCTAATGACAAATGAACAATTTGGAAATAAAATGATTACATATGGTGAGCAATAAAAGATGTTTCATAGCTAAAATATCCAGATGGAAAATGTAAAATTAACATAGTTATAATACTTTCAACTTTCAAAAGCATATAGTTCTATCCACTCATTTTTTTTCTTAAATTGGGTGAAGATATTAAGAAGCGCATTGATGGTTTCTCCTCGAAGTAGTTCACTGTTTGCCTAAATTTGGACTAGGTAACATCTATCTTAAGTTTGCTGAAAACACACTTTTACACTATTTTTATATTAACCTGCAAATAGAAATCAAGCAAATTTCCATATTAAGCAAAATGCCTACAAATACACTGAATGTGAGATTCAACCAAAATTCTTGCCATTTAGTATTTTATATCTTAACAAAGGCAGGTAAACAAAGGTAGTATAAACACCAGTATTTTGTCTACATAGAATAAGAATCACCTGAAACACATTTACTATAATTTCAACAGAATAAGCTTGATTATATAATAAGTGTGTAAATTTCAGTAAAATTATAATTGAAAAACAAGCATAAAAAGGTCAAACTGCTACTGTTTCCTTATTATTTAATGTTTGTGAAGTTTTACCTGTTGTTTCTCTGTTTTTGCAGCTCTTCATTAGGAAGACCTCTCAAGGGTTCTTACTGATGAACAGATAGGCAAAAACACAAGATATAATTACATTTAAATTTATGTTTTCAGTCTGAACTATGACTTGTAAGAAAATAATAATCTTGGAAACCTTTGTGGGCTGCCAATTCTTAAATTATTGCTATATTCACTATATATAGCAGATATAACAGCTTCTAATACAGTTATATATTTGGAGATGCATTTGTCTCCTACATTGCAGGCAGATTCTTTACTGCATGAGCCACCAGGGAAGCCTGTATATATATATATATATATATATATATATATATATATATATATATGTGTGTATATATATATACATACACATATATATGTATATATATATATATATTATACTTACATATATATTATAATATATAACATTAATATAATATAATTTATTACATGAAAGTATTAAATGTTATATATGCAAATTCTGATACTCCTCTTTATTGGCAATGGCAATTTTCAGATCCTTTGATCCAAAGGAGATTTTATATATGTATATATATGTATATATATATATGTGTATATATATATATATATATATAATGCAATATATATTATATATATACTAGAAATATAATATATACTATATAATATACTATATTGTGTAAAGGTTTTTCTCATCAAAGTCTATGGTGATGAATACATTACAAGTTTTTTAAGGAATAAATATACACTAATATATCCTATCACTTCCTGAGTTATTTCAAATTTTTACTAAAAATATAACTAAGGAGATCACAAACAGGCAATTTTTATTTGAAATTCCAGAAAGAGAAACTCAATTGTTATCATTATGGCTCATTGTTTCAATTGGTTAATACTCTTTATTTGTCAAATCATAAATTTGATGGACACTAATTGTTCCAAAATAGACTTTATGGTCTGTCATGTCATTAAGAGTTCAGCACATTTCTATTAATGAGCTAGAATCCCTAGTAAAAAGCACACTAATTACATTTGCTAATGATAATGAATGAGGTGTGGAACCACTACTAGTGATTGTAGAAAATTACAACAAAGACTTAGCAAATTTAGAACTAGAAGAATTTTAGCAGTATATATACCTGTATATTATGTTTTTCCTCTTTGATATATCACAATTATATTTGACTGCTGCTGCTGCTAAGTCGCTTCAGTCGTGTCCGACTCTGTGCGACCCCATAGACGGCAGCCCATCAGGCTCCCCAGTTCCTGGGATTCTCCAGGCAAGAACACTGGAGTGGCCATTTCCTTCTCCAATGCATGAAAGACACAATAATTAGTCAAGTGTGTGGAAGTTCATGAATTTGAGAAACTCTCTTTAGAATATTTTTAAAACTATTTACTCTTTAATGGTTAGTTTCTTTGAATGTTCTTTTTGTCCTATATTTAGCTTTCAGTTACTTTCCCTCTTCCCCTTAGGGGTCCAAGTATCTTATAAAACATATTTGCATATCTCTCTTAGAGAGATCTGAGAAAATATTTCCAAACTCAGACTTACATAGTTTAATGCCATTCCCATTTCCAACTTATTGTTTAGCCTGCTTTCTACACATTGGGTTTGATTCTTCATGTTGATGCCTAAAGTGGACTTGCTGTCTGAATTTCCACGATAGTTTTGTCTTGATACTGCTTTGCATTCATTTATATATTCATTTGGTATCCATTATTATTTCATTCAATTGATATTTATTTATTGATTTCTATGATGTATCAAACACAGTATAAATCAAGAAAACTAACACCAATGAAGAGGGCAGAAATAATCATTATTTTCATGGCACTTCAGCAAGAAAAATTCATTTCACAAAATACTTATTTAAGGGTAAAGTGTGCTATGAAGGAAAATAGCAGAGAAACCTAAAATTATGATATTAGGGTAAAAAGGATACAAGGGAAGAAAAACCTTTACTATAAAAATAATAGGCAAATACAATTACAAGTAGTAGGAATTAACTCCAGGTAGGAAATAAAGAAAGGGAAGAAGTCAAGCAATGGGACAGACACTTTAGAAAGCCTTGATAGGTATAAAGCTGTTGGAATAAATAAAAACAGGTGACATGTTTGAAACATAGCGAGGGTTGTGGTTCAGTCTCTAACTCCTGTCCGACTCTTTACCATCTAATGCACTATAGCACACCAGGCTTACCTGTCCTTCAGTATCTCCTGGAGTTTGCTCAGATTTATGTTCATTGAGTTGGTGATGCTACCTAAATGTCTAATTCTCTGCTACCCCTTCCTCCTTTTGCCTTCAATCTTTCCCAGCATCAGAGTCTTTTTCAATGAGTTGGCTCTTTGCATCAGCTGGCCAAAGTATTAGAGCTTCAGCATCAGTCCTTCCAATCAATATTCAGGGTTGATTTCCAAAGCAACAGCTAGAAATGGACATGGAAAGACAGTCTGGTTCCAAATTGGGAAAGGAGTACATCAAGGCTGTATATTGTCACCCTCCTTATTTAACTTATATGCAGGATACATCAAGTGAAACGCCGGGCTGGATGAAGCACAAGCTGGAAGCAAGATTGCCGGGAGAGATATCAATAACCTTAGATACTCAGATGACACCACCCTTATGGCAGAAAGTGAAGGACTAAAGACCTCTTGATGAAAATGAAAGAGGGGAGTGAAAAAGTTGGCTTAAAACTCAGCATTCAAAACACTAAAATCATGGCATTTGTTCCCATCACTTCATGGCAAATAGATGGAGAAACAATGGAAACAGTGACAGACTTTATTTATTTGGGCTCCAAAATCACTGCAGATGGTACCGCAGCCATGAAATTAAAAGACACTTGCTTCTTGGAAAAAAAGCTATGACCAACCTAGATAGCATATTCAAAAGCAGAGACATCACTTTGCCAACAAAGGTCTGTCCACTCAAAGCTATGGTTTTTCCAGTAGTCATGTATGATGTGGGAATTGGACTATAAAGAAAGCTGAGTGCTGAAGAATTGATGCTTTTGAACTGTGGTGTTGGAGAAGACTCTTGAGAGTCCCTTGGACTGCAAGGAGATCCAACCAGTCCATCCTAAAGGAAATCAGTCGTGAATATTCATTGGAAGGACTGATGCTGAAGCTGAAACTCCAATACTTTGGCCACCTGATGCAAAGAACTGACTCATTGGAAAAGATCCTGATGCTGGGAAAGATTGAATGGAGGAGGAGAAGGGGACGGCCTAGGATGAGATGGTTAGATGGCATCACCGACTCGATGGACATGAGTTTGAGCAAGCTCTTAGAGTTGGTGATGGACAGGAAAGCCTGGAATGCTGCAGCCCATGGGGTTGCAAAGAAACAGACATGACTGAGCAACTGAACTGAACTAAACTTCCTTTAGGATTGACTGGTTTAATGTCCTTGGTCCTTACTGACCAAGGGATTCTCATGCGAGTTCTCTAGCACCACAGTTCAAAAGCATCAGTTCTACAGGGCTCTGCCTTCTTTATGGTCCAACTTTCAGATTCATACATGACTACTGGAAAAACTATAGTTTTGACTATAAAAACTTTTGTTGGCAATGTCTCTGCTTTTTAATATGCTGTCCAGTTTTCTCATAGCTTTCCTTCCAAGGAGCAAACATCTTTTAATTTCATGGCTGCCGTCACCATCCATAGCGATTTTAGAGCCCAAGAAAATAAAATCTGTCACTGTTTCCACTTTTTCCCTTTGCCATGACGTGATGGGACTGGATGCCATGATCTTAGTTTTTTGAATGTTGAGTGTTAAGCCAGATTTTTCACTCTCCTTTTCACCCTCACCAAGGGGCTCTTAAGTTCTTCTTCACTTTCTGCCATGAGAGTCATATCATGTGTATATCTGAGGTTGTTGATATTTCTCCTGGCAACCTTGATTACAGATTGAGATTTATCCAGCCCAAGGCTGTATATTGTCACTCTGCTTATTTAACTTCTATGCATGATGTACTCTGAATAGAAGGTAAACAAGCAGGGTGACAATATACGGCCTTGATGTACTCCTTTCCCAATTTTGAACCAGTTCATTGCTCTATGTCCAACTCTAACTGTTGCTTCTTGACCTGCATACAGGTTTCTCAGGAGGCAAGTATGGTGGACTGGTATTTCTATCTCTTGAAGAACTTTTCACAGTTTGTTGTGATCCACACTGTCAAAGGCTTTAGTGTTGTCAATGAAGCAGAATCAAATGTCTTCCTGGAATTCCCTTGCTTTCTCTATGATCCAACAAATGTATGCAATCTGATTCCTCTGCTTTTTCTAAACCCAGCTTGTACATCTGGAAGTTCTCGGTTTTTCATATTGCTGAAGCCTGGTTTGAAGGATTTTGAGCACTGCTTTACTAGTATGTGAAATGAGTGCAATAGTGTGGTAGTATCACCTTACACTGGTCTGAATGGCCATCATCAAAAAGTCTACAAATAATAAATGCTGGATAAGGTGTGGAGAACACTCTTAAGGTGTGGGGGACACTCATACAATGTTGCTAACAATGAAAATTGGTGCCATTACTATGGATAACTGGGAATATAACCAGGGAAAACCATAATTTGAAAAGGTACATGCACCCCAATATTCATAACAGCAGTATTTACAATACCAAAGACATGGACCTAAGGGTTCACTGACAGATGAATGGATAAAGAAGATGTGGTATATGTACACAATAGGATATTACTCAGTCATTTAAAAAAATGAAATAATACCATTTGCAGCAACATGTATGGGCCTATAGACTATCATACTAACTGAAGAAAGTCAGAGAAAGATAAATATCATGTTATCACAATATGTAAAATCTAAAAAGTGACACAAGTAAATTTATTTACAAATAGAAACAAACTCACAGGCATAGAAAAGTACTTATGGTTTCCAAAGGGAGGGGAGGAATAAATTAGGAGCTTGGAATTACTAGGTAAAATTGCTGTATATAAAAGAGATAAACAACAAGGTTATACTGTATAGCACTGGTAACTATATTCAGTATCTTGTAATAAACTATAATATAATGGAAAAAATCTGATATATATATATGTATGTATCTCTTTGCTGTATTCAGAAATGAACATAATATTGTAAATCAACTATACCTCAATAAAACAAAATAAAAAATAGACACATAGACCAATGGAAGAGAAACAAGAGCTCAGAAATAAACCCTGACATATACAGTCAGCTAGTATGTGACAATGGAGCCAAGAATTCCACTGAGTAAAATATAATGCTTTCATCAAATGGTACTATGAAAATCGGCAGCACATGCAGATGAATGAAACTGGACCCTTGTTTTATACCACTGAACAATTAACTCAAAATAGATTAAAGACTTAAACATAAAACCTGGAACAATAAAACTCTTAGAAGCAAACATAACGGGAAAGCTCCTTGAGGTTGGTCTTGGCAACAATTTTCTGGATGTAACATCAAAAGCACAAGAATCACAGCAAAATAAATGAGACTGCATCAAATGACAGTTTCTTCACAGCAAAAGAAAAGGTCAGCAAAATGAAAAGGAAAGTTACAAAGGAGAAAATATTTCCAAATTATATATCTGATAAAGGGTTAATATCCAAAACACTTAAAGAACTTATACAACCCAATAGGAAGCATAAACAAATAGCCTCATAAAAACAAACAATGGACCTGTAGAGTCATCTTTCCAAAGAAGATACACATATGGCCAACTGATACATGAAAGGTACCCCACATCAGGAAAATGCCAAGACAGATATTTAAGCAGATCATGGGTAAAATGCTGTTTGTATTTTCTGTTTCCTTGTAAATAAATGGCACTGTGTTAACTGAACAGCCAAGTAGAAAATATAATAAACTTGACCCTTACATCACATCATTCACAAAATTTGATGTCAGATGAATTGCAAGTCTAAATATAAAGGGTAAATATGAAGGATGGTTTTCTAGGAGAAAACTGAGTAAGGATGTACTCATTATTTGGTCATAGAAATGTTTCTTATATAGGACACAAATGGATTAAGAAATCAGATTACATTAAAAATAAGAATAGCTGTTCTTCTGAAAAACATTGTGATAAAGTGATAGAATGGGAAAAAAAAATATTTTAATGCACTCAAACAACAAAGAACTTCTACTTAAAATATATGAAGATTCCTAAAAATCAGTTAAAAAGACACATGTGTGCATGCTCAGTCATTCAGTCATGTTTGACTCATTGTGACCTCATGCATTACGGCCCAACAGTCTCCTCTGTCCATGTGATTTTTTCAGGCAAGAATACTAGAGTGGGTTGTCATTTCCTCCTCCAGTGGATCTTCCCAACCCAGGGATGGAACTCACATCTCCTACATCTCCTGCATTGGTAGGCAAATTATTTACCACTATGCCACCTGGGAAGCCCTTTAAAAGGCACATAGTCTAATATTAAAATGGTTAAGAGATTTGGACAGGTACTTCCTGAATAAGGATATTCAAATGGTCAATAAATGTATGAAAAAGTGTTCAACGTCAATGGTCATCAGAGAAATGAATATTAAAAACACTGACCTTGAGGGTATTATGCTAAGTGAGTTAAGTCCAACAGAGAAAGAAAAATACTATATGATGTTGATGATATCACATATATGAAATATAAAAAAGCTGAACTTGTAAAAACAGAGAGAAGAATGGTTGTTTTAAGTGACTGGATGGTGGGGAAATTGGGAAGATGCTTAATGGCGTGAGATTGTAGCTAGTTGATTAGCAAGTTCTAGAGATTTAATGTACAGCAAAATGATTGCCTTTAACAACACTGTATTATAAACTTCAAAGTTTCTAAAAGACTATCATAATTATTTTCACCACAAAAAAAAAAAAAATGAAACGATACATGACCTGATTAAAGTATTTGTTAAACCAAGAATTGATGCTTTTGACTGTGGTGTTGGAGAAGACTCTTGAGAGTCCCTTGGACTGCAAGGAGATCCAACCAGTCCATTCTAAAGGAGATCAGCCCTGGGATTTCTTTGGAGGGAATGATGCTGAAGCTGAAACTCCAGTACTTGGGCCACCTCATGCGAAGAGTTGACTCATTGGAAAAGACTCTGATGCTGGGAGGGGTTGGGGGCAGGAGGAGAAGGGGACGACAGAGGATGAGATGGCTGGATGGCATCGCTGACTCAATGGACGTGAGTCTGAGTGAACTCTGGGAGTTGGTGATGGACAGGGAGGCCTGGGGTGCTGTGATTCATGGGGTCGCAAAGAGTCGGACACGACTGAGCGACTGAACTGAACTGAACTGATGGTGATAAACATATTGCAATATATAAATACATCAAACTAACAAGTTAGACTCTTTAAACTTACAAAATGTTATATGATGACCAGATCTCAATAACATAATTGATTTAAAAAAAATTGTCATTTTTTTAAAGTATTCTGGTGGATAGTTAGTGTATCACATTCCACCCTCTGGCCCTCAAGGATACATGTCTGATACATGCTAAATATATTTATCCCATACCAAGGTCCCCAAAGGTCTTACTCCATTAAAACATCAATTTCAAGACCAACATTTTATTGAAATCTTATCAACTCAAAAGTTCCACATCTTGTCATCTAAACCATCTCAATCAGATACAGGACTCCAACCTGAGACACAATTTTCCTTCATCTGTGTACTTGTAAAACCAAATAATTAAGTCATTTTATCTGGTTCTAACAATTTCGAAATTTAATCAGGCAAACTCCACCAGTTTTCAAGCCCGGGAATAATCCTCTGCATTTCTCAGCTGTGTTCTTGGCAACTAAAGCTCCATCCTCTGGCTTGGTTACTGATCTTTCCTGGAAAAGCCAATCTCTACTTTAGCTTTTGCTGGAATGTCTGAGGGTTCAATACCCTCATATTCTCTTACTACTCTCTTCTTGATTGGCGGCTCTGTGAGTCACATACTGAATCTCATAAAAGTGCTTTTTCAGTGAAAATACTTTATACGATCTTTCTAAGATATTATTACAGCAAAAGGTTGTCCAACCACACCTTTGTCCTTTCCAGAACCAGCTTTCATTGATAGTCTCCTAATTTTAGTGTTTCTTGCAGTCAGGACAGGCTGAGAATTCCCCAAACTTCAAGACATGTTTCCTTTTTGCTTCATAGTTGTCTCACTTTATCTATTTAAGCATTTTACTAGAAGCAGCAAAAAGAAACCAGCTGCACCTTTAAAACTTTGCTTGGAAATCTCATTATATATTCCAATTCCGTTTTAACTCTTTCTGCTTTCCACACAACTTCAGGAAAAATTCTGCTAAGATTTCTGCTCCACGTATAGCAAGGATCCTCTTTCCTTCAGTTTATAGTAATGAATTCCTCACTTCCTTCACAACTTTTTCCGGCAGCACTCTCCAAGTACACATTTCTATAGTCTGTAAACCTCCACTGGGGGTGTCCTTGAAGTGCAGATTTCTACTAATAGTCTGTTGAAGGCAATCTAGAATTTTTCTACATGCTCGTCAACATTCTTCCAACCTCTACGCACTCTCAGTTCCAAAGCCACTTCAACATCTTTGGATACTTGTTACAGCAGCACTGCATTTCTAGTATCAAAATCTATATTAGTTTCCTAATGTGCTGTCACAAGTTACCATAAAGTTAAATATCCTACCTGCAATGATTGTTGAAATTATTTGTAAACATGTAAATTTATTCTTAAATTTTAGGAGTTTTCAATGCATGTGCCAGAAAGGAGTTCATATCTTGAAGCTATAAGGATAGTAAATTATTGAAAGCAAACCTTATAATCTTTGTGGCACTGATAGACCTGGCATAGGCTTAACTTACTGTGATACTGATTGGTTTGCCTTGGAAACAAACAGAGGTCATTCTGTTGTTTTTGAGATTGCACCTAAGTACTGCATTTTGGACTCTCATTGACTATGAGGGCTACTCCATATCTTCTAAGGGATTCTTGCCCACAGTAGTAGATATAATGGTCATCTGAATTAAAATTTCCCATTCCTGTCCATTTTAGTTCACTGATTTCTAAAATGTTGATGTTCAATCTTGCCATATCCACTTTCAATTTCCCTTGATTCATGGACCTTCCAAGTTCCTATGCAATATTGTTCTTTATAGCATCAGACTTTACTTGCATCACCAGTCACATCCACAACTGGGCATTGTTTTCGCTTTGGCTCCATCCCTTCATTCTTTCTGGAGTTACTTCTCCACTCTTCTCCAGTAGCATATTGGGCACCTACTGACCTGGAGAGTTCAGCTTTCAGTGTCCTTTCTTTTTTGTCTTCTCATACTGTTCATGGGTTTCTCAAGGCAAGAAAACTGAAGAGGTTTGCCATTCCCTCCTCCAGCAGACCACATTTTGTCTCCACTATGACCCGTCCATCTTGGGTGGCCCTACAAGGCATGGCTCATAGTTTCACTGAGTTAGACAAGGCTGTGGTCCATGTGATCAGTTTGGTTAGTTTTCTGTGATTGTGGTTTTCATTCTGTCTGCATGCAGACAGATAAGGATAAGAGGCTTATGGAAGCTTCCTGACCTGAGAGACTGACTGTGGGGCAAACTGGGTCTTGTTCTGATGGGTGGGGCCATGCTTAGTAAATCTTTCATCCAATTTTCTGTTGATAAGCTGGGCTGTGTTCCCTCCCTGTTTGGCATAAGGCCAAACTGTTGACCCACCACACCTCCACCAGAGACTCCTGGATACTCACAAGCAAGTCTGGTTCAGTCTCTTGTGGGGATACTGCTCTTTCTCCTGGCTCCTGGTGCAAACAAGGATTTTTTTGTGCCCTCCAAGAGTCTGTAAACAAAACTAATTTTGAAACTCTAAAACTTTTGGTCTTCAAACTAGTGGTTCAGTTCAGTTCATTTGTTCAGTTGTGTCCAACTCTTTGCGACCCCATGGACTGCAACATGCCAGGCCTCCCTGTCCATCACTAACTCCCAGAATTCACCCAAACCCATGTCCATTGAGTTTGTGGTGCCATCCAACCATCTCATCCTCTGTCGTCCCCTTCTCCTCGTGCCCTCAATCTTCCCCAGCATCAGGGTCCTTTCAAATGAGTCAACTCTTCGGATCAGGTGGCCAAAGTATTGGAGTTTCAGCTTCAGCATCAGTCCTTCCAATGAATATTCAGGACTGATTTCCTTTGGATGGACTGGTTGGATCTCCTTCCAGTCTAAGGGACTCTTAAGAGTCTTCTCCAACACCACAGTTCAAAAGCATCAATTCTTCTGCACTCAGCTTTCTTTATAGTGCAAATCTCACATCCATACATGACTACTGGAAAAACCATAGCTTTGACTAGATGGACCTTTGTTGGCAAAGTAATGTCTCTGCTTTTTAATATGCTATCTAGGTTGGTCATAGCTTTTCTTCCAAGAAGCAAGTGTCTTTTAATTTCATGGCTGCAGTCACCATCTGCAGTGATTTTGGAGCCCCCCAAAATAAAGTCTGTCACTGTTTCCACTGTTCCCCCATCTATTTGCCATGAAGTGATGGGACCAGATGCCATGATCTTAGTTTTCTGAATGTTGAGTTTTAAGCCAGCTTTCTCACTCTCCTCTTTCACTTTCATCAAGTGGCTCTTTAGTCCTTCACTTTCTGCCATAAGGGTGGTGTCATCTGCATATCTGAGGTTATTGATATTTCTCCCAGCAATCTTGATTCCAGCTTGTGCTTCTTCCAGCCCAGTGTTTCTCATGATGTACTCTGTATATAAGTTAAATAAGCATGGTGAGCATATACAGCCTTGATGTACTCTTTTCCTGATTTAGAACCAGTCCATTGTTCCAGGTCTGCTTCTAACTGTTGCATACTGATCTGCATACAGATTTCTCATAAGGCAGGTAAGGTGGTCTGGTATTCCCATCTCTTGAAGAATTTTCCACAATTTGTTGTGGGAAAAAAAAAAAAAAAAAAACTATATAAAGCTCGTCTTTATAATTCATCCTGGAGGTTGAATTTTCTGATTATATAAAACTTTTCCTGGACACTGTGGCTTGCTTGGGCGAATTTCCTCTGAAGACTCTTCCTATCATTTTCTGAATGTGACAAAATAAGTTAATACCTCCAAGCAGGACACTTGGAAGACACCTTGCCTCTTGTCACTTATCCAAGTAGTGATAGACAAGGGGTCTTTTTAAGCTACCTACTTATCTTATTTTTCTCTATCTTTTACCAAGGTTATTGGCATTCTACAAAAAAGTAAAACATTGAAAAAGTAAAGAAAGTCAACAATTTGATTATTAAGAGGAGTTGTATGTCAAATGGCCTATTGTGTTTCTTTGATAATAAGTTAACATGTTTAAAAAATGATTAATCCATCTGACTATAAATGTAAATATTTATTCAAATTGCTGAGATTTATCTTTTGTCTTTCACTTTCACTTCATCTTTTGTCAGAGTTCAAAAGCAAGAATGATTCTGTAATAGACTACTATTTATTATCGTATATATTTAGTTTGTGGCTAAACAGAATAGGCTTAATGTTTTTACTTGCTTATTTATTTTTATATGCTGAAATGTGATTATTCTAATGAATGTTCAAGGGGACATTGGTTCTTAAAATTTTCTATCATATTTCATCAACTGAAATATGGGTTTATGTAGTAAATTCAGTGTTGTATAAAGGGCACTATATTTGTGGGGTCTTGGCATACTTGAAAGCCACAAGAAAGCAGTTTATTCTCTTTCTACAAGTGTATCTAAATGACAGAACTAAATGTGGTTGATTTATACAAAATTGAAGTTTGCTTTGATGATAACATCAATCTTGAAAAAAAAAAACAACCTTGTTTATTGATCTAATGTCTGTCACTTCTATTGGTCTTAACTAACAATAACAAAGTTATAAAGTTTCTTTAGCATATTTCTTTTAAAAAGTTTCAGAGCTGATTAATTTGGTTAAAAAATTTTACTTTTTAAGAAATGTTGCTTCTATTGCATACTCTGTTCTAATAAAATGTCTTCCTGAAATTTTTATTGTAAGAAAATTTTAACCTGCATATAGTTTCAGCAAGTCATTTGGAATTAAAGTAATACTTTCTGCATTTATTTGGCAGTTGATTTTTTTTACTGGCATTATGGTGTGATTCCCTAGAACAATTGCTATGCAAAACACTTTCAATTCTTCAAGGCCTATAGTACTACACAGTAGGAGGGCTAAAACAACTAATGAACTTGAAAAATCAATACAGTGAATTAGAAAGAAATATGAAGAAAATTAAAGCAAAATTAAAAACACTGAAAACAACATTTACATCATAAATTCTAGGGTAGGGTATAACAGAACACTGTTGTGTGGGATTTTGGTTTGTGAAAGACTGTGATAAAATAGAGTGTATATGATTTCTGAATCTTAAACAAAGGAAAATCAAGGTATTTTCAATTTGGGGGGATTGCCTTTAACTTTTCCTTGTTTTGAAACATGCTTTAATACCTTATCAAACAGCAGTATAGGCAGTCTGGATAATATAGTCAACAACATGTAATTGAGAATGAGATTTTACCATGTTAATATGGTAATAAATTCATTCAATTCAGGAAATCCTTTAGGTCTGTTGCTCACAAAATATAGCAACATGGGATCATAATTGTGTAATTTAAGGTCATAAAAGGCATCTGGTATCAATCTCTAGCATATAAAATGATTTAATTTGTTCATTGAAGAGTTGCATTCCTTATTGCCTTGGAAGTATCAGATATTTTCTGTAATTAAAGATAAATAACATATCTTTTTTTGTATAAGCAATCAGTATTTTATTTTAAAATACTGTAAAAGGAATGCATTGTTTTCTAAATAATCAGTGTTGTTAAGAATATTTTTTTAAAGGGGCACTTAGGAAATTCTATTTTATTTAAATAAATAGCCTCCTTCTGAATGTCAAGTAATTTAAATGCTTCAGTTTCAAATTTTTGAAAATAACTGATTTATCTTCAATGAAATGTATGATATGCTCACACTTTTCCTTAACTCTTTTTTTTTTATTCTGACTGTATACAAAGTATAATCATAATGACATGAGACATATATTTAAATACATACCAATGTTCATATATATATAGTAAGTTCTGTACTTCAAAGAGTTCATCTTTGAAGGCTCTGTACCCCATCTAAAGAAAATTTCTCTGTTAAAAAATATTTTTTAGCTTCTTGGAAATAAGCTCTAAATCAGTGATGTGTGCCAGTTTTGTCACTCACATTATCAGGAGGCAAAGTTCTGCATGAACTTAGGTTATTTCTATGAATCAGATTCATTTCAAGAAATGAGAGTTGGAGACTACTGAGTACCTTACAAAGAATATATTACTGGCTTCCTTTGCACTGCACACCTCCCCCCCACCCGCAACCCCACCACATGTACAAAAGAGAAATCTCTCAAATTACTTTAAGACCAGAATCTTTGTTGAACAAACTGGAAAATTCGGCTACATGATCATTTTAAAGCCTTTCAATGTAAAGTTTTCACAGATTCATTTAAAAAAAAAGAGAAACTAACAAAATACAAAATAATACTTACTATACTAAAAATGCATTTGAAGCTGATTATTTTTGCAGTGAATCACACTTTATATTTTAATGTTGAATAGCAAATATTTTCATTTCTATCAGTGATTATTATTCCCCATGAGAAACATGATTTCTGACAATTAAGGCAGCTTTTAAAGACTTTAATTTTTTTTTTCAGTAAATAAGTAAGAGAATCAGGCAATTTAAGCATTTTACTAACAATAATGGCATTCAATTTACCATTTTTAAATATAAACTCTTAAAGATCAATTTTAAAATATCTTATTACTTTAAGAATATCTGAAACATCTTACATTTTTAACTGCTACTGAGGGATGCAGACCATTCAATGGTGATGACACTCTGAATGCAAAGTATTGTTCAGAGACATGTCAGTACAGACTCTGTTTTCCCATATAAGGATTTTACTTTGTTGATGCCAATTTTCACCCCAAACTAGAATATCCTAGTACTTAATATTATCTGCATACATTCTGTATTATTCATGTGAATGTCGTCTGAATAGAGATCCACATGCTGAATATAAAATGGCAATATGAAAATAATAATTCAACTTACCAGATGTGCTGAGATGATATTTTGCACACTTGTATCACTGGAAACCATGTGTTCCTTCAAAAGTCTACTGGAAGCCAAAAGTGGCTTTGCTAAGTATCCTGCATCTGTGGCCATCATATTTCCAGTGAAATTTGAAAACCTTGGTAAAATAAATCAGAAATTCATGGTAATGTTTTAGAGTATCTGTCATTTTCATGCCAGTCTACAGTTTTCTACTCTAAGTGTTCAGCAGATCATCCTAGAGGAAAACAGTATCTTCCCAATGTTACTTCTTAAAGGATCGAGGTGAAGTTCAGATATGATGAATTTCTTGGCAGTGTAAGGAGTGATTAAGTGGAATTTTCTGGTGCCTCAGGCTTCTCCATCTTTCTGTTCCTCTTGAAGTCTCTGCAGCTGTAGATTCTTAAGCATTTCACCTATACTACTCATCAGAAAGAGTAGCTGATATACCCCACAATCCAAACAATGAAACACTCGAGGGAGTACAATTATGTTGAAAAAAACTGCAAATGGATATAGATGGACTTAACTTTCTAAATAAGCACGATAAATGTAGTAAAAGGCATAAGAGAATATACTAGCAATACAAGACAAGAATTAAAACTAGTAATAAAAGAATAAAAGAGGAAATATTAATATGAAAATGTTACAGTAGAAACAGAGATAAATAGTAGGATATACACAACTAAAGAACATTTGTGAACTTGAAAACAACGTTGAGAAACTCTCCCAACAGGAAATAGAAAATAATTAAAATTATAAAAGGAAAGATAAAAACATATGAAAGAAAGATGTAGAAAATTCCAAAGTCCAAATAATGGGAATTCCAGATAAAGAAAAATAAAAATTAGAAACAATTTTGAGAAATATTGGATATATTTTTTAAAAAGTATTCTGAAATAAATCTATAGATTTAAATGGAGTAATAAATAATGCTAGATTGAAAATTCCATTGAGTAACATGCAGAGATTAATAAACAAACACAAAATTTTCTACTAAAATTTAGTAAAACTGATCAATACCCAAGACAAAAAAAAATCTGTAAAAATCTTTCAGTGAGAAGGAATAGGTCTCATACATAGCATTAGAAACCTCTTTTCAAGACGAAATAAAGGATGATTTTTAATGATTCAAAGGCTAGAAAATTTGAATATGAAATTTGTCATTCTCAATGAAATTATCATTGAAAAGTGATATCATAATTAAAATAGTTTAAAGTATCACAAAACCAAAGAAAATTTGACACATAAAACCCACAGAAAACAAAACAAATTTTCAGCAAATCATTTAAATAAGAAGAGAAAAAAATCTCCAGGTATTACAGCAGACATATGGCAGTAATTTTGAACAAACATCTTTATTAACTTGGTTATTTAAGAATAAATAAATAAAAATACACATACATACCTAAGAGGAAATATAGCATATTCATAATAAAACAGCCTGAGAATTTATAAAATATTAACATAGTGCCAATATGAGATGCAAAGAAATAGAGGAAAACAATAGAATGGGAAAGACTAGAGATCTCTTCGAGAAAATTGGAGATTCAAAGGGAACATTTCATGACATCCAGTCCCATCAACTTCATGGCAAAAAGATGGGGAAAAAATGGCAACAGTGACAGATTTTATTTTCTTGGGCTTCAAAATCACTGCAGATGGTGACTTCAGTCGTGAAGTTAAAAGACACTTGCTCCTTGGAAGGAAAGATATGACAAACCTAGACAGTACTAAAAAGCCAAGGCATTACTTTGTCAAGAGGTTTGTATAGTCAAAGCTATGTTTTTTTTCCAGTAGTCATGTAGGGGCATGAGAGTTGGACCATAAAGAAGGCTGAGCGCCAAAGAATTGATGCCTTTGAACTGTGGTGTTCGAGAAGACTCTTGAGAGTCCCCTAGACTGCAAGGAAAACAAACCAGTCAATTCAATTTCCAAAAAGGAAATCAACCCTGACTATTCATTGGAAGGACTGATGCTGAAGCTCCAATACTTTGGCCATCTGATGCAAAGAACTAACTCATTGGAAAAGACCCTGATGCTGGGAAATATTGAAGGCAGGAGGAGAAGGAGGTGACAGAGGATGAGACGGTTGGATGGCATCACTGCCTCTATGGACATGGGCTTAAGCAAGCTCCGGGAGTTGGTGATGGACAGGGAATCCTGGTGTGCTGCACTCCATAGGGTCGCAAAGAGCTGGACACAACTGAGACTGAACTGAAAGCTGTAATTAGGTATTACAACCTCAAAAGCTGCCATAGGTATACATACACAATTGCCTTTGATAATAAAAATTGTCAAAGAGTATAACAATTCTGAATGTGTATTGCAGTGCATATGAGATGACGCCACCAGATGCTTCGTCTTCCATACTGAAGCACTCATTCCCCAGCTCTTCGAACTATTAGTAGCTGACAGCTTTCAGGTGAGTTCATCACCTTATTATCACCCTCAACTGAGGAGTGCTACCCTGTCTGAAGACATGCCCACATCCAAAGACTAGTCAAGGCAAGAATACAAAGGCCTGTTTTTCCTTCCCAGTTTGGGACTACCCTGCAGGCTCATCCCTCCCAAAAGAGCTCCTTTTGGGATTGACTTCATCCTTTCTTTTTTTTTTTTTTAATTTTATTTTATTTTTAAACTTTACAATATTGTATTAGTTTTGCCAAATATCAAAATGAATCCACCACAAGTATACATGTATTCCCCATCCTAAACCCTCCTCCCTCTTCCCTCCCCATAATATCCCTCTGGGTCATCCCAGTGCACCAGCCCCAAGCATCCAGTATCATGCATCGAACCTGGACTGGCAACTTGTTTCATACATGATATTATACATGTTTCAATGCCATTCTCCCAAATCTTCCCACCCTCTCCCTCTCCAACAGAGTCCATAAGACTGTTCTATACATCAGTGTCTCTTTTGCTGTCTCGTACACAGGGTTATTGTTACCATCTTTCTAAATTCCATATGACCGCATCACAGCCCACTTTCTCCCTCTGCTAAATACACCCTGCTTCCAACCTCTACAGACAGTGATAGCAATTCCTGAGTGGTAATCTCCATCTCACAGCTTCATTCTAGGGCACGTGAATTGCAACACTTGGTGCCTGGATTGTTACCAGAAAGTAGATACTAAGATGGTATTTGGGGACGAGTCTCTTGCAGCTCATCTAACAAGGATAACATCACTGGTGGAAGATGGAACAACGATAGGACCTGGCATCAGGAAGCATGCCAATGTTTACAGCTTTCACCCATGGTGAACTAGAATGGTGTACCAAAGGAGTGCATGCCCTAACTAGGGTAATGTATCAGGCATATGATAATTATAGACAAAATAATAGTTACAAGGATAGTGGAATTAAAAGGCTGTTTCTGTGGGGCAAGGAATTCTTGAAAGAGACACATAAAAGGCTATGAATAATGAACAGAATTGAGGATAAGTGTGAAGCTAACAGGGCCTTATTAGCAGCAAAAAAGGTATTTTGTTCCCTGCTGGAAGAGGAGAAAACAAGCCGAGCCCTGAGCCTTCGGCCAAGAATAGCACAACTTGAGATATTGACTTCAAACCCAAGCAAGTCTGTTGAGCCAGAGTCAAACCCCTTACTGACAAGTGTTGGACCCTGAGTATGATATGGGAGACATCTAAACTAATGCACCTTAAAATCTCGAGTCTTTATATTCCCCTGAATCTAAATCTTGAGTCTTTATATTCCCCTGAATCCTTTGGGTGTGCAGAAGAGACTCACTTTTTCCTGTTAAAGCCTATCACTCCCACTTTTCCTTGACAATTATACAGAAGCCTCTGCCTTGCAAACAACAGATTCCCCCTTCAGAATTTATCTCTGCTGCTCAGGCTGGCCATTAGGCCAAAAACTGGAGTTAAGTTTTAATATTATGAGCTGCCAGAGAAACGTTAGGCCTCTTGCAGAAGAAAGACCATATCCCAAAGGAACTGCCTGGCTGCACGGTCTAGGAAATACATAGCAGAAAGAGCCAGAAGAGGACTTCTTGAACTGTATCCTGAATATGCTGGATGAAGGGTATAGGAGTGCTGGACATCAACTTGAATAAGAAAGTTTATTTCCAAGAATACAGGATTTAACACCCTGTGGAGGACCTTAGAAAAGGTACTAATTTGCTGTTAACGTGGCCCTTAGAAGTTAGGAGAAGTTCCCTTGGATCACTTGAAGTGAACTAGAAATGCCAGAACTGCCATGATAGAGAGAGGAAGAAGGTATGAAAAGTCTATGAGAAGAGAACATGCCAGAGTGGTGTACCATAAAAGGATGGGAATATCACCAGATAATCTTGTTATTTGAGGAACCCATATAACACTCTGTTGATCCAAGCAGCAAGGAATTCTTTAGTAAGACAGGCAACCATATCACTCTAGAGTTTCTATTACTGGAATGATCTACCTGAAACAATAAGGATGATAGTTTCCAAAATGAGAGACCATGTGATGGTACTTAAGCATCACAGGTAAGGTTGGTGCAATTATTTGAATAAACAACGAAGTCAGAGTGACAGCAAGGGTGTCCTGACATACAGAGATTTATAGAGATGGTTACTGGAATGTGACATCCTTAGAGGCAACTAAGAAGAACATAAAATAACCCACTAAAGGTCATGATATTTTGCCTACTTCCTGAAGCAGAATCAGAACCAGTTTTTAGAACAGAAAACTCTTGGCTGAAGTAGAATCTGGTTGCCAGAATAAAGGCTTCCATAACAAGAGAATGCAGTAATTTTCCTAGTCCATCCCCCAAAAGACCTATGTCCATCTACTTCAGTAATTGTGCATTGGGAAAAGAGAAACATTCAAATAATTCCAGTACTCTTGGACATGAAGACTGAGTCTTCACTGATACTTGGAGACCAGATATATCGTCACACAACCTCTGTGGGAGCAGGAGTATACAGGGACCAGATAATAAATGGGGCTCTGTTCTAATCAGGCTTAGAATGTTGACTAAGTTAAAGGACCCGCCTAATCGGGCATTTTCTTACTTCCCAAATATATAATTTAAATAGACATATTTGGGCATTGGCATAAATCCCATATTAATTATTTTGTCTCCCTCAAGACTAAGACATATTAGACTGAGGGGGGTCTCTGAAACTTCCTCCACCAACTTCCCACATCCAGCCAGCTGAGACAGTAAATTAGATAGATATAGACACAGATATATGCCCATATAAGTGCATATATAAAACAACCAGGGGGTATGCAAGTGATAAACACCACCTGTATGTATGTGTGTGTATATATATATATATATATGCTGCCTCCCAGGTACAGTGAAAAAGAATCTGCCTGCCAATGCAGAATATGCCAGAGATATGGGTTTGATCCCTGGGTCAGGAAGACCACCTGGAGGAGAAAATAGCAACCCACTCCAGTATTCTTGCCTGGAAAATTTCATGGACAGAGGAACCTGGCAGGTTACAGTCCATGGGGTTACAGTTGGACACGACTGAGCGTGCATGTAATTAAAACATCCAAAAGCGAATTGTAGTAGTAATACAAATAATAAATAAAATAGACATTAAAAATATTAAAGTAGATTGTTTCATAATGATTAAAGGATTAATCCACCAGCAAAATAGACAATGGATACTCAGCCATAAAAAGAATAAAATTTCGCTACTTGAAGCAACATGGATGGACTTAGGGGACATTATGCTAGGTGAAATAAGGTGGACAAAGACAAAATGGTATGATATCACATATACATAGAATCTAAAAAGTGCAACAAACTTGTGAATAAAACAAAAAGAAGCAGACTCACAAATACAGAGAACAAATTAGTCATTACCAGTGGGGAGAGGGAAGGTGGGGAGGGGCAATATGAGGGTAGAGGGGAAAAAAGGGTTATTATGGGAGTACATGTGTGAAACAAAAATTTTAAAGCACTATAGCATTTTAAAGAATCTTGCATTCAATAAAAGTATTTTAAAATAAATATATATAAGTAAATAAACAATTGCAAACAGTCTGAATGAATATTTATCCAAAGGGGCTATAAGAAAGGCCAATAAATATACAGAAAGGTGCTTAACATGATTAGTTGCCAGAGAAATGCAAATTGAAAACACAATGTGAGACCACCTCCTACCCACTATGACAGTATAATCCAAAAAGGGGACAGTAATATGTGTTGGTTAGGATGTGGAAAAACAGTAACCATCATCTACTGCAAGTGAGAATGTAACAAATCTGATGCTTTCTCAGTCAAATATGGAGTTAGATATGATCCAGAAATTCCACTCCTAACCATGGATTCAAGAGAAATTAACACTCACGGCAGTGTCATCTATCTTGCTGAAAAAATGGAAACAACTCAAATGTCCATAGACTCATGAATGTGGTTCATTTAGACAATGAAATATTACTTGATCATTAAAAGGAATGAAGGATACATGCTACCACATAGATGAACCTTCAAAATGTTATGCTAACTGAAAGAAGTTACAAAATATTACCCATTATATGATTCCTCCTGTATTAAATGCCTGAAATAGTCAAACCTAAATATACACAGAAAGTGCACTGGTGTGGTTGCTCAAGGCTTGGGGAGATGTGTGATTAGAGGGCCAATAGTTAAGGGTACATTTTTTTTTTTTTACTGTGCTAAAAAACACAAAAAAATTACCATTTTAATCAATTTAAATGTACAGTACAGTGGTTCTAACCATATGCATAAGGTTGTGCAACAGATCTCTAAACCTTTTCTACTCTATATCCATTGATATACATTAAGAAACAACTGTCTTTTCCCCCTTCCTCTACTTCAGAGAAAAACCAGTCTATTTTCTAAGAGTTTGACTACTTTAGATATCTCATAAATGGTTTATTTTACAAGAGACAGAAATGTTCTAAAACTGACTGTGGTGATTTTTACACACATCGTTGTTGAATATTCACATCAAATTATATATTTTGACTGGAACATTTTCATCTTATATGGGGCAAAGAGGATGATTCTACCAGCAAGAGAGGCTAAGCAAGGTACTAAAAGTACCTCCAAATCCTTCCAAATAGCACCATCTTATTTTTCAGAGTTGTATTTTTATCCTTATATCTTTCACTTAAGAAACTTGGAGAGGCTATGCAATCAATCTGTATTGTAATCCAATAACACACAGAAATAGACATTATACACGATTTTTTCCTGTGCTAATCTGAAGTCTTTGAGTTAAAATATTTTGACTAATGATAATGGTACCATGAGCTGGGAATTTAAAATGCTGAACTAAAATAAAATAAAATGCTGAACTTACATAATTTTCTTTCTTTAAGGTCTTCATTACAGTTAGAAGCAGCCAGTTCACAACACTGTACCTGTATCTTTGAACTTTTCATCAAGATCTCTCACAGAAACTATGTGGCCCATCAAAGTTAGTAGATAAAGAGAAAACTGGCACTCAAATAATTAGACTAAAAGCATTCATGTTAGAATACAACAAAACTTCTAAGCATAGATATCAATTTAAAATATGAGGCCTTTTTGAAATTAAAAAAATGTTTAATTTTTCTGATTCATTTAGCTAACAGTGCCATGGGTCATCCATTTGTCTTTCAGGCAATCTCCAGATAAAACACCATTAAATCAGCCAGGGGAGTGAGGAATGGACTTCTTTTGAACACCAGAAGGCTGTGATTAGAAATATTGCTCAAGGAAAGTCTGCTTTCTTCCTTTAGGAAAGTATATTCCTTTTCTGATGCTGTGTTTGATTCAAGAACAGAGAGAGCACAGGGTTAATAAAGATTTCCTTAAACAGAAAAGTTTCACTTGGTGGAAGTTATTTCTGTTGGTGATTCAAGACTTGAATCAAAAGGGGCAGTTTGATAGCGAGAATTGATCTTACCTTGCACAATCCATGTCACCAGCATCGGTATTCCTTTTGTTAAGGACTCTGGGGACCAAGATAAGTTATGCTGAAAATTGCTGCATATTCTTCTACCCTAAGCTGCTACTTCACATCTGATAAGAACTTGTACCTTGAAAAAATTATATTGGAAAATTAACCTTTTACTCCGTGAGTGTATGATTTTGTTTGCCACCAATCCATAACACATCCAATACCCTGATCCTAAAATTTCACATACTATCCATTGAAGTGTTCACTCAGAACTTTGTACATGTTAAATTTGATTTTCATAAAACCCTTTCACAATGAGGTCAAGCAAACATTTATAATTGCTTGCCTTTTGTAAACAGCCAAGTGTCACTCTTTGCCAGCTGTTAACCTCAGGCCAGACCAATATAATTACTTTTGGTTAATTACTTCTAGTTCTTGAGGAATAATTCTATCCTTACTTCACTCTAGAATTAAATTGATGGATTCTTCTTGTGTGAGAACTTATGACCTAAGTCTACCTACTCTCACTATATTCAATAAATAATGTAATATAATTTTTCAAGTCTTCCTTCTCTATAGAAAAACATAATAATCAAAATGCTCCAAAGAACACTTAATTTAAAGACACTCAAGAATATTACTCACATTGAGGTCATTAGTTTTAAATATTTCTGGTTTAATAAGTTTTTACTTGTCTGCTGGGACAGTTGGTCTCTCCTACACATGTGAACATTAGTTTAGGAAATGCATGGATAGTGATGGATGGCCCTGAGAGCCTCATGTTTTGTCAAGGTCTTTCAGTGTCAATGAACATGTGCTCATGCAAGAAACAAAAATGTCTATTTAAACTTCAAATAGTCTCTCAAATCAGTAAGTTCATAATCAGCATATCACCATAAATTTATTAATACTACTTTTTCTCATTATTCTTGGAATGGTATACAAAAGTACTTAATAATATTGATTTTGGTGTCAGATATAACAGAGTTTTCTAGTCTCTTCCATTTATTAGCTTTATTGCCTTGGGCTAATTACTCAATCTTTAAGCTCTTAATTTTTTATTTGTGTAATTGAAATAATGCCTCATATCATTTTTATTGATGAAAAAAGATAATAAATATAATAGCAATCTAAACATCAAAAGCATCCAAAAAGCAATTCAAAAACAGTTATAAGCATTCTTTACAGAAAAGAGTGTAGTATAATTGAAGGATGGTTTGATTTATTTTGCAATGCTTGGAAGTAGAATTATCTCCAGGAGTCTCAGGTTGGTAATACTATAATGATGCAATCTATGTGACAAATCTATAGAAAAGATGGTATAGAGCATAAAAGACAATCACTTTAATGTCAAAGGACTCTCTCTGAGAGTAGAGTCCTACTTTCCTTTTTTTTCAAAACTTGTATTTTCCTAGTAATAAGTGTTCTTAAATGTTTAATTGCAAGTGTATAGGTATGTACACAAATACATTTGTGTACAAAAAACTGTGGGCTACTTTAAAGTTAAAATATTAATATCAATATCATAAAATATATTTTAATTTGGAAAATTCCAGATATTTGGGGAAAATATGTCTTATTTCAATAAGCACTAGAATCAATAACTTTTAGAAGAATTGGAGAACTAAGTTCAAATAATCAAGAGTACAATTGATTCTCAATAATTTGAGAAAGGAAGCTGTATATTCTCTAAAAAAGTCAAATTTTTGCTGTTGTGCTATTTCTAGAAAATCTCTATGCATTTGTTACTACCATTACCATTACTGACACAGAAATGAAAAATCAGTCTCACAGATCATGGAACACTTACTTGGAAAGTGACGGTGCTTATTAAATGAAAATGCTATGTCAGGTTCATTATGCCACCAGTGTAAGAAAGCCAACTATTTCCAAGTTAATCTTTAAATTGAATGTAATTTCATTAAAAAAAAAAATTCAACTAGAAGTTTATGGAACTTGTCTGAAAGTGAAAGAAAGTGTAAGTATCTCAGTCGTGTCAAACTCCTTATGACCCCATGGACTGTAGCCTGCCAGGCTCCTCTGTCCATGGAATTCTCCAGGCAAGAATACTGGAGTGAGTTGCCATTTCCTTCTCTAGGGGATCTTCTTGACCTAGGGATCAAACCCAGGTCTCCTGCATTGCAGATAGATTCTTTACTGCATGAGCCATCAGGGAAGCCCTGGTTTACAAAACTTGTTTAATGGATTCTAAATTGCATAAGCATAATATTTGAAGCCAAGTGAGCCTAAGGAAAAAACAACAAAAAAAGCATCACTACAAACAAAGCTAGTGGAGGTGATGGAATTCCAGTTGAGCTCTTTCAAATCCTGAAAGATGATGCTGTGAAAGTGCTGCACTCAATATGCAAGCAAATTGGGAAAACTCAGCAGTGGCCACAGGACTGGAAAAGGTCAGTTTTCATTCCAATCCCAAAGAAAGGCAATGCCAAAGAATGCTCAAACTACTGCACAATTGCACTCATCTCACACGCTAGTAAAGTAATGCTCAAAATTCTCCTAGCCAGGCTTCAGCAATATGTGAACAGTGAACTTCCAGATGTTCAAGCTGGATTTAGAAAAGGCAGAGGAACCAGAGACCAAATTGCCAACATCTGCTGGATCATGGAAAAAGCAAGAGAATTCCAGAAAAACATCTATTTCTGCTTTATTGACTATGCCAAAGCCTTTGACTGTGTGGATCACAGTAAACTGTGGAAAATTCTTCAAGAGATGGGAATACCAGATCACCTACCTGCATCTTGAGAAACCTATATGCAGGTCAGGAAGCAACAGTTAGAACTGGACATGGAACAACAGACTGGTCCCAAATAGGAAAAAGAGTATATCAAGGCTGTATATTGTCACCCTGCTTATTCAACTTATATGCAGAGTACATCATGAGAAACGCTGGGCTGGAAGAAGCACAAGCTGGAATCAAGATTGCCAGGAGAAATATCAATAACCTCAGATATGCAGATGACACCACTCTTATGGCAGAAAGTGAAAAGGAACTAAAGAGCCTCTTGATGAAAGTGAAAGAAGAGAGTGAAAAAGTTGGCTTAAAGCTCAACATTCAGAAAACTAAGATCATGGCATCCAGTCCCATCATTTCATGGCAAATAGATGGGGAAACAGTGGAAACAGTGAAAAAAGTAGCTGACTTTATTTTTCTGGGCTCCAAAATCACTGCAGATGGTGACTGCAGCCATGAAATTAAAAGATGCTTACTCCTTGGAAGGAAAGTTATGACCAACCTAGATACCATATTGAAAAGCAGAGACATTACTTTGCCAACAAAGGTCTGTCTAGTCAAGGCTGTGGTTTTTCCAGTGGTCATGTATGGATGTGAGAGTTGGATTGTGAAGAAAGATGAGCACCGAAGAATCTCTTGAGATGAAAACTCTTGAGAGTCCCTTGGACTGCAAGAAGATCCAACCAGTCCATTCTGAAGGAGGTCAGCCCTGGATGTTCTTTGGAAGGAATGATGCTAAAGCGGAAACTCCAGTACTTTGGCCACCTCATGCGAAGAGTTAGCTCATGGGAAAAGACTCTGATGCTGGGAGGGATTGGGGGCAGGAGGAAAAGGGGGCAACAGAGGATGAGATGGCTGGATGGCATCACCGACTCGATGGACATGAGTTTGAGTGAACTCCGGGAGTTGGTGATGGACAGGGAGGCCTGGAGTGCTGCAATTCATGGGGTCGCAAAGAGTCTGACATAAATGAGTGACTGACTGACTGAATATTTATTTTACCACAATTTGTTGATGAATAAGGACAAAGACTATCCTAATATTAATATTATAATAAAGCTACAGTAATTAAAATGATGTGTCATTAGCACATTGTAACACTTTGTCAAAAGGATAGAGTAAAAATAACCTATAACCAGATCCAACAGCAACATGGGAACTCAAAATATGATAAAAGTTGTATGAAAATCCACTAAAAAATTAAGGCTATTTCAAACAATGATGGTGGTAAAGCATGACTGTATGTGTTTACACTATACAGGGCTTCCCGGTGGTTCAGACAGTAAAGAATCTGCCTGCATTGCAAGAGATCCAGGTTTTACTCCTGGGTCGGGAAGATCCCCTGGAAAAGGAAATGGTAACCCTCTCCAGTATTCTTGCCTGGAGAATTCCATGGACAGAGGAGCCTGATGGACTACAGTCCATGGGGTTACAAAGAGTCGGATATGACTGAGAGGCTAACACTGACATGACACATAAGAAAAAATTTCAGAAATATTAAAGACTTAAAGAAGAAAAACTCAATTTTTCAATTTTTGAAAAGCACACAACACAAAATATCAAAATATTTGAGATAGTTCAAACTGCAGTTAGCAACTATGAAATCTTATGAAATTATTCAACTCATAGTCTCACTTTAGTAATGGGAAAATATTTTTACTTCATTTATCTAGGATTTTAATAAAACATGATTGGAATAATTAAATTTGTGAATTGAAAATCAACCACTTTTTTAGGTAATGATATATTGACAGAATGAAGGAAACATTCTACAAATAAAATCAATTATATGAAAAAAAATCAATTATATGACCTATGTCTGTTAGTTTACATGTGAAAAAGTATTATAACACTTGTTTCAAATGGCCAATGGATATGCTCATAGACGAAGGTTGAGGATTACTTCACACCCCACTCCAGAAGAGATACCAACTTAAACAATCTTAAAATAACGCTCAAAAGAAATATGTATTTTTTAGGGCACAATGAGTGACAAAAAATATAGCGTCAGAAATTGCCCATTCCTCAAAGTACTTCAAATTGCTTTCAAGGCATTCTTTGTAAAGTCTAGCTTCCTTAGAATAGTTATAGTTGGTTGCAGCATTTTTAAATGCTCCTAGGGCATGGCTCAACTATGTGAATCCTGATTTAAGAATTTAATATAGAAAGACATTCCGGAGAGCAGTCATGTTTCAAAATATCATAGGAAAAATAAGATGCCCACCTCTGCTGCTCTAGTCAGTGGCCAGTGTCCAATCATGTTATAGATTTTTCTTCATTTCTTCTTTCATGACTAGCAGGAACCTGTTCTACACTGCAACTTTTTACCAAGATTGTCCCCTCAAAATGAGAGCTCATGCTTATCTCTTAAGGCCAGCTCATTATAAGTATTAGATTATGTTTCTTGTTAGTTCATTCATCCGCTCTTTCTTTTTGAAGCAAATATACTGAAAACTTTAAAGCAAGAAACATCTACCAATAATTACATAGGAAAGAAAAAATTTATTTTGCAAAGTAACTAAAACATACATAAGTAAAGTTCAAAGAAAATGTTTCTGCAATCCAACAATGATGCTTTAAAGTCTACTCTATTTCCTTTTCACTATAAATAAAGAGCAAATATCCTGTGTGGTGCATGATAACATCATTATTCTGACCTAATGACTACTCAGCAATAAACTAGCATCCAATGATGGAGTAATGCAATTAAGTTTACTCATGTCATATTTACCTCAGAAGATATACCGTCTATACTAATCAGAATTAAGAAATGCTGAAAAACAGTATTAGTCTAACTGAAACTTGAACTATTTAACCATATTCTGAGAAATGTAGCATTTTCATGGATGGGTGAACCAATTTAAATTGAAATTAAAAACATCAAGCAATGAGCCAGGAGCTGTGTATTAAATCTGCTTTTCTCAGCATGGAACTGAGATAGGTGATAAACATATTTAGTCTCAATCCATGTTGTTAATGTGCTTAAAATCGATACATAAAATTAAAAAAAATCTAAAATGCATGAAAACGTATAAAATATCTATCTCCTCATTAACTTTTACCAGAGCTACCATATAAAGGAAGTCCCTCCCCAATACACAAACCTGTACTTCCTCCAGTCATTTCCATTTTGTTTAGTTCCAATGACTTTAAAAAAAAATAATGATTTATTTATTTTATTTGGAGGCTAATTACAATATTGTGGTGGTTTTTGCCATACATTTACATGAATCAGCCATGGGTGTACATGTGTTCCCCATTCTGAACCCCTTCTCACCTCCCTCCACATCACATCCCTCAGGGTCATCCTAGTGCACCGGCTCTGAGCACCCTATCTCATGCATCAAACCTGGACTGGCGATCTATTTCACATATGGTAATATACATGTTTCAATGCTATTCTCTCAAATCATCTCACTCTCGCCTTCTCCCACAGAGGCCAAAAGTCTGTTCTTTACATCTGTGTCTCTTTTGCTGTCTCGCAAATAGGGTCATCATTACCACCTTGCTAAATTCCATATATATGTGTTATATTGGTGTTTTTCTTTCTGACTTACTTCACTCTGTATAATAGGCTCCAGCTTCAAACACCTCATTAGAACTGATTCAAATGTGTTCTTTTTAATTGCTGAGTAATATTCCATTGTGTATATGTACTACAACTTTCTTATCCATTTGTCTGCCAGTGGAGATCTAGGTTGCTTCCATGTCCTAGCTATTGTAAACAGTGCTGCGATGAACATTGGGGTTCACATGTCTCTTTCACTTCTGATTTCCTCACTGTGTATGCCCAGCAGTGGGATTGCTGGGTCGTATGGCAGATCTATTTCCAGTTTTTTAAGGAATCTCCACACTGTTCTCCATAGTGGATGTACTAGTCTGCATTTCCACCAACAGTGTAAGAGGGTTCCCTTTTCTCCACAGCCTGTCCAGCATTTATTATTTGTAGACTTTTGGATAGCAGCCATTCTGACCAGTGTGAGATGGTACCTCATTGTGGTTTTGATTTGCATTTCTCTAATAATGAGTGATTTTGAACATCTTTTCATGTGTTTGTTAGCCACCTGTATGTCTTCTTTGGAGAAATGTCTGTTTAGTTCTTTGGCCCGTTTTTTGATTGGGTCGTTTATTTTTCTGGAATGAGCTGCATGAGCTGCTTGTATATTTTTGAGATTAATTCTTTGTCAGTTTCTTCATTTACTATTATTTTCTCCAATTCCAAAGGCTATCTTTTCACCTTGCTTATAGTTTCCTTCATTGTGGAAAAGCTTTTAAATTTAATTAGGTCCTTTTTTTTTTTTTTTTTTTTGCTTTTATTTCCATTACTTTGGGACTTGGGTCATAGAGGATCTTGCTGTGATTTACCTCAGAGAGGGTTTTGCCTATGTTTTCCTCTAGAAGTTTTATAGTTTCTTGTCTTACATTTATATCTTTAATCTATTTTGAGTTTATTTTTGTGTATGGTGTTAGAAAGTGTTCTAGTTTCATTCTTTTACAAGTGGTTAACCAGTTTTCCCAGCACTACTTGTTAAAGAGATTGTCTTTTCTCCATTGTATATTCTTGCCTCTTTTGTAAAAAGAAGGTGTCCATAGGTGTGCTGATTTATCTCTGGGCTTTCTTTTTTTCCCCATTGATCTGTATTTTTGTCTTTGTGCCAATACTGTACTGTCTTGATGACTTGTAGCTGTGTAGTATAGTCTGAAGTCAAGCAGGTTGATTCCTCCAGTTCCATTCTTCTTTCTCAAGATTGCTTTGGCTATTTGAGGTTTTTTGTATTTCCATACAAATTGTGAAATTATTTGTTCTAGTTCTCTGAAAAGTACCATTGGTAGCTTGATAGGGATTGCACTGAATCTATAGATTGCTTTGGGTAGTATACTCATTTTCACTATATTGATCTTCCAATCCATGAACACGGTATATTTCTCCATCTATTTGTGTCATTTTTTATTTCTTTCATTAGTGTTTTATAGTTTTCTATATATAGGTCTTTTGTTTCTCTAGGTAGATATATTCCTAAGTATTTTATTCTTTTTGTTGCAATGGTGGATGGAATTGTTTCCTTAATTTCTCTTTCTGTTTTCTCATTGTTTGTGTATAGGCATGCAAGGGATTTCTGTGTGTTGATTTTATATCCTGCAACTTTACTATACTCATTGATTAGCTCTAGTAATTTTCTGGTGGTGTCTTTAGGATTTTCTATGTAGAGGATCATGTCATCTGAAAACAGTGAGAGTTTTACTTCTTTTCCAATCTGGATTCCTTTTATTCATTTTTCTTCTCTGATTGCTGTGGCTAAAACTTCCAAAACTACTGTTGAATAGTAGTGATGAGAATGGTCATCCTTGTCTTGTTCCTGACTTTAGGGGAAATGATTTCAAATTTTCACCATTGAGGATAATGTTTGTTGTGGGTTTGTCATATAGGTATGTTCCTTCTATGCCTGCTTTCTGGAGGGTTTTTATCATAAATGGATGTTAAATTTTGTCAAAGGCTTTCTCTGCATCTATTGAGATAATCATATGGTTTTTATCTTTCAATTTGTTAATGTGGTATATTACATGGATTGATTTGGAGATATTGAAGAATCCTTGCATCCCTGGGATAAAGCCCACTTGGTCATGATGCATGACCTTTTTAATATGTTGCTGGATTCTGTTTTCTAGAATTTTGTTGAGGATTTTTGCATCTATGTTCATCAGTGATATTGGCCTGCAGTTTTCTTTCTTTCTTTCTTTCTTTTGGTGGCATCTTTGTCAGGTTTTGGTATTAGGGTGATGGTGGCCTCATAGAATGAGTTTGGCAGTTTACCTTCATCTGAAATATTTTGGAAGAGTTTGAATAGGATAGATGTTAGCTCTTCTCTAAATTTTTGGTAAAATTCACCTGTGAAGCCATTTGGTCCTGGGGTTTTGTTTGTTGGAAGATTTTTGATTACAGTTTTGATTTCCATGCTTGTGGTGTGTCTGTTAAGATGTTCTATTTCTTCATGGTTCAGTTTTGGAAGGTTATATTTTTCTAAGAATTTGTCCATTTCTTCCAATTTGTCCATTTTATTGGCATATAGTTGCCAATAGTAGTCTCTTATGATTCTTTGTATTTCTGTGTTATCTGTTGTGATTTCTCCATTTTCATTTCTAATTTTGTTGATTTGTTTCTTCTCCCTTTTTTTTCTTGATGAGTCTGGGTAATGGTTTGTCTATTTTGTTTATATGATTTTTGTTATAGTCTCCTTTGTTTCTTTTTCATTTATTTCTGCCCTAATTTTTATGATTTCTTTCCATCTACTAACCCTGGGGTTCTTCATTTCTTCTTTTTTTAGTTGCTTTAGGTGTCAAGTTAGGTTATTTATTTGATTTTTCTCTTGTTTCCTGAGGTAAGTTTGTATTGCCATGAACCTTCCCCTTAGCATTGCTTTTACTGAATCCCATAGGTTTTGGGTTGTCATGTTTTTCATTGTCGATGCATAGACAATGTTTCATTTCTATGCATATTTTGATTTCTCTTTTGATTTCTTCTGTGATTTGTTGGTTATTCAGAAAGGTGTTGTTTCACCTCCATATGTTTGTATTTTTAATAGTCTTCTTCCTGTAGTTGACATCTAATCTTACTGCATTGTGATCAGAAAAGATGCTTGAAGTGATTTCAAGTTTTTTGAATTTACCAAATCTAAATTTATGGCCCAGGATGTGATCTATCCTGGAGAAGGTTCCATGTGCACTTGACAAAAAGGTGAAATTCATTGTTTTGGGGTGAAATGTCCTATAGATATCAATTAGGTCTAACTGGTCCATTGCATCATTTAAAGTTTGTGTTTTCTTGCTCATTTTCTGTTTAGTTGATCTATCCATAGATGTGAGTGGGGTATTAAAGTCACCCACTACTATTGTGTTACTGTTAATTTCCCCTTTCATACTTGTTAATATTTGCCTTACATATTGTTGTGTTCCTATGTTGGGTGCATATATATGTATAATTGTTAAATCTTCTTCCTGGATTGATCCTTTGATCATTATGCAGTGTCCTTCTTTGTCTCTTTTCATGGCCTTTATTTCAAAGTCTATTTTATCTGATATGAGTATTGCTACTCCTGCTTTCTTTTGGTCTCCATTTGCGTGAAAAATCTTTTTCCAGCCCTTCACTTTAGGTCTGTATGTGTCCCTTGTTTTGAGGTGGGTCTCTTGTAGACAGCATATATAGGGGTCTTGTTTTTGTATCCATTCAGCCAGTCTTTGTCCTATAGTTGAAGCATTCAACCCATTTACATTTATGGTAATTATTGATAAGTATGGCATCCGGTCCCATCACTTCATGGGAAATAGATGGGGAAACAGTGGAAACAGTGTCAGACTTTATTTTTCTGGGCTCCAAAATCACTACAGATGGTGACTGCAGCCATGAAATTAAAAGACACTTACTCCTTGGAAGGAAAGTTATGACCAACCTAGATAGCATATTCAAAAGCAGAGACATTACTTTGCCAACAAAGGTTCGTCTAGTCAAGGCTATGGTTCTTCCTGTGGTCATGTATGGATGTGAGAGTTGGACTGTGAAGAAGGCTGAGCGCTGAAGAATTGATGCTTTTGAACTGTGGTGTTGGAGAAGACTCTTGAGAGTTCCTTAGACTACAAGGAGATCCAACCAGTCCATTCTGAAGGAGATCAGCCCTGGGCTTTCTTTGCAAGGAATGATGCTAAAGCTGAAACTCCAGTACTTTGGCCACCTCATGCGAAGAGTTGACTCATTGGAAAAGACTCTGATGCTGGGAGGGATTGGGGACAGGAGGAGAAGGGGACGACAGAGGATGAGATGGCTGGATGGCATCACTGACTCGATGGATGTGAGTCTGGGTGAACTCCGGGAGTTGGTGATGGACAGGGAGGCCTGGCATGCTGCGATTCATGGGGTCGCAAAGAGTCAGACACGACTGAGTGACTGATCTGATCTGATCTGATCTGATGATCCTGTTGCCATTTACTTTGTTGTTTTGGGTTCAAGTTTATACACCTCTTCTGTGTTTCCTGTCTAGAGAAGATCATTTAGCATTTCTTGAAGAGCTAGTATGGTGGTGCTGAATTCTCTCAGCTTTTGCTTGTATGTAAAGCTTTTTATTTCTCCTTCATATTTGAATGAGATCCTTGCTGGATATAGTAATCTGGGTTTGCAGGTTTTTCTCTTTCATCACTCTAAGTATGTCCTGCCATTCCCTTCTGGCCTGAAGAGTTTCTATTGAAAGATCAGCTGTTATCCTTATGGGAATCCCCTTGTGTGTTATTTGTTGCTTTTCCCTTGCTGCTTTTATTATTTGCTCTTTGTGTTTGATCTCGTTAATTTGATTAATATGTGTCTTGGGGTGTTTTCCCTGGGTTTATCCTGTTTGAGACTCCGTGGGTTTCTTGAATTTGGGTGGCTATTTCCTTCCCCATTTTAGGGAAGTTTTATACTATTATCTCCTCAAGTATTTTCTCATGGTCTTTCTTTTTGTCTACTTCTTCTGGGATTCCTATGATTTGAATGTTGGGGCATTTAACATTGTCCCAGAGGTCTCTGAGGTTGTCCTCATTTATTTTAATTCTTTTTTCTTTTTTTCCTATTTGCTTCATTTATTTCCACCATTCTATCTTCCACCTCACTTATCCTATCTTCTGCCTCAGTTATTCTACTGTTGGTTCCCTCCAGAGTGCTTTTGATCTCAGTTATTGCATTATTCATTGACTCTTTTTTATTTCTTCTAGGTCCTTGTTAAACATTTCTTGCATCTTCTCAATCCTTGTCTCCAGTCTATTTATCTGTAGCTCCATTTTGTTTTCAAGATTTTGGATCGTCTTTACTATCATTATTCTGAATTATTTTTCAGGTAGACTCCCTATCTCCTCCTCTTTGGTTTGGTTTGGTGGGCATTTATCATGTTTCTTTACCTCCTGAACATTTCTCTGCCTTTTCATTTTGTTTGGATTGCTGTTTTTAGGGTGACCTTTCTGTATGCTGGAAGTCTGTGGTTCCTCTTTATTGGGGAGGTTCCTCCCTGTGGGTGGGGTTGGACGAGTGGCTAGTCAAGGTTTCCTGGTTAGGGAAGCGTGTGTCGGTGTTCTGGTGGGTGGAGATGGATCTCTTCTCTCTGGGGTGCAATGAAGTGTCCAGTAGTGAGTTTTGACGTGTCTATGGGTTTGGTGTGACTTTTGGCCACCTTTGTATTAATGCTCAGGGCTATGTTCCTGCATTGCTGGAGAATTAGTCTGGTATATCTTGCTCTGAAACTTGTTGGCTCTTGGGTGGAGCTTGGTTTCAGTGTAGGTATGGAGCGTTTTGGATGAGCTCTTATTGATTAATGTTTCTTGGAGGCAGGAGTTTTCCAGTGTTCTAAAGTTTTGAATTTAAGCCTCCTGCCTCTGGTTTTCAGTTTTATTCTTATGGTAGCCTCAATACTTCTCCATCCACACAGCACTGATGATAAAACCTCTAGGTTAATGGTGAAAGGACTCTCCACAGTCAGGGACACCCAGAGAGGTTCACAGAGTTACATGGAGAAGAGAAGAGGGAGGAGGGAGACAGAGGTGACCAGGAAGAGAAGAGGGGAAATCAAAAGGGGAGAGAGCAATATAGCCAGTAGTCAATTCCCTATGTGCTCACACTCTGGAACACCCAGAGAGGTTCACAGAGTTGCATAGAGAAGAGAAGAAGGAGGAGGGAGACAGAGGTGACCAGGAGGAGAAGAGGGGGAGTCAAAATGAGAGAGACCAGTCTAGCCAGTAATCAGTTCCCTAAGTGTTCTCCACAGCCCAGAATACCCAGAAAGATTCACAGAACTAAGTAGAGAATAGAAGGGGGAGGGAGAAGATAAGAGGTGACATTGGGGAGAAAAAGCAGAGTCAAAGAACAATGAAGCCCGTAATCACATCCCTAAGTAAAAATCGGTACTGAAAATTAGATTCTTAAAGGTACAAAATTGATGCTGCTGCTGCTGCTAAGTCACTTCAGTCGTGTCCAACTCTGTTCGACCCCATAGACGGCAGCCCACCAGGCTCCCCCGTCCCTGGGATTCTCCAGGCAAGAACACTGGAGTGGGTTGCCATTTCCTTCTCCAATGCATGAAAGTGAAAAGTGAAAAGTGAAAGTGAAGTCGCTCAGTTGTGTCCGACTCTTAGCGACCCCATGGACTGCAGCCTACCAGGCTCCTCCGTCCATGGGATTTTCCAGGCAAGAGTCCTGGAGTTGGGTGCCATTGCCTTCTCCGACAAAATTGATAACAAATATCAAAAGCAAAGATTAAAAATCTAGAGTAGAGGTAAGACTCTCAAAAATACAATATTAAAAGTACAAAACAAAATCACAAAAATTATAAGAAATATATATATATGAAATTTGCTTTAAAATAGGGTGTTTTTTGCAAGATAATACTAGGTTATAAAAATGAAAATTAAAGGAGTAATAAAGAACTTAAAAATTTAAAAAATAAAAAAGGATAATAGTAAAATATATCTAGGAATTTCTCTGGAGCTGTTGAAGGCAGTGTGGGGTCAGTTCAGTTTCAGATAGTTCCTTGTTCCAGCTTATACTTCTTCTTAAGATCTATAGGCCCCTTCCAATGCTTAGTTAATGCTAACTACAAGGTTTTAATCTGTTGCACCTGTCACTTCCAAAGCGGTTCCCTCTACTTTGTTTATTTTGGCTCCCTCTGTTTGCAAGTCTCTTCAGTGTCTAATTCCCCCCCTAACACAAGGGAACAAAGGTGGTCACTTATTTAGGCTCACTTGTTCAGTTGTGCTGTGGGGAGGGAGGAACATTGCAAACAAATATCACAGGCGTGTGTGGGGTGTGCTTACAGTGTATGGACCACACTGGGTTTGCCCCCACTCACTGTACGTGTACTTTCCCAGTCTACACTGCTCAGGCTCCAGGTTGCTCTGCAGGGGAACAGTCCAAAGCAGGCCCTGGGTTTCGTGCACTTCCCAGGTCTGAGCTGCTCAGGTTCAGGTTCTTGGATACTCCACAAAAGCATAGACTTGGTTGGGTGTGCGTTTAGACCCTTCCCAGGTCTGAGCAGCTCAGGCGACCAGGTGCTTGGTGAGTGCACTGTCCCAGGTGGTCTGTGCATCTTAATTACCTCCCTGGTCCCAGCTTCTCAGTTTCCTGGGTGCACCACAAGAGCGCTGTCTCAGGTGTGCCGTGTGTCTCCTCTGGGGAGCTGATCTCCAGCTGCAACCCTCCTGGCAGATGTCAACCGTCCAGGATCCCAGGAAGACTTAGCAACTGGGAGCCTGCTCACAGTTTGATGGAGGATGCCATCTCTGGGGCCAAGATTGCCCCTTGCCTTCTGGCTCTCGCCATCGCCTGCCTGCCTCTCTGCCTCCAGTTGGGGGAGGGATTAGTCCGCAGCCAGCTAGCTCTCCTCTGGTCAATCCTTTATTCTTTTTTTTTTTTTTTTAAACTTTACAATATTGTATTGGTTTTGCCAAATCCTTTATTCTATGAGCAGGTCAGGCTGTGCCTTAGGTTAGAGCTTTTCACGGAAAAGTTCTCTCTCTCTCTGTTTTTTTCTCTACCTGGCTATCCCACAGTTTGGGTTGCTATCTCACGTTAGCTTCCTCAGATTGTCCTCAGGGTGTTTAGGCCCAGTCCTTACCTAAGCAAGCAACTGTGCCTCCCTGTTCAGCCCCCACTCGCTGATGGTGGACGTGAGCGTCTGGGCTACTTCTCCTTCAGGAGTTGCGATTAGGTGCGTATTCTGTAAGGTTTTATTTTTTTCCCTCCAGTTTGTGTTGCCCTTCGAGATTCCAAAACTCCCACAGACCCGCTGGTGAGAAGGTTTCCTGGTGTTTGGAAACTTGCACTTCATGACTCCCTCCCTGGGACGGGTTTTCATCCCTAACTCTTTCGTCTCTCTTTTTGTCTTTTGTCTTTTGTCTTACCTCCTTTTGAAGAGAATGGGCTGCCTTTCTGGGTGCTTGGTGTTCTCCACCAGCGTTCAGAAGTTGTTTTCTGGAAGTTGCTCAGCATTCAAATGATCTGTTGATGAATTTTGGGGGGAGAAAGTGGTCTCCCGGTCCTATTCCTCCACCATCTTAGGACCGCCTAGTTCCAATGACTTTTTATTGTTTGCTTTCTTGGTCTAAAAGCTTGCACTAGATTTTCTTTTTCTATTTTTAAAATTTGTTTCCCCCAGGTTTAATGAGCTATGATTTATATACAAAATAGATTTTGGTATGACTGGCTTTCTCATCGTTCATTGTGGCTCTTCAGTTTCTAGGTCATGTCCAACTCTGCAACCCCATGGACTGTAGCCCACTGGGCTTCCCAGTCCTCCACTATCTCCTGGTGCTTGTGTGTTCAGTTGTTTCACTTGTGTCTGACTCTTGGCGACCCTATGGACTATAGCCTGTCAGGGTCCTCTATCCATGGGATTCTCCAGGCAAGAATACTGGAATGCATTGCCATGCCCTCCTTCAGGGAATCTTCCCCACCCAGGGATTTAATCCTTGTCTCCTGCATCACTATCTCCTGGAGTTTGCTCAAATTTATGACCATTGAGTCAGTGATGCTATCCAACTATCTCATTCTCTGCTGCCATCTTCTTTTGCCTTCAATCTTTCCCAGCATCAGGGTCTTTTCCAACGAGTTCATTCTTCACATTAGGTGGCCAAAGTACTGGAGCCTCAGCTTCAGCATCAGACCTTCCAAGGATATTCAAGGTTGATTTCCTTTAGGATTGACTGATTTGATCTCCTTACTGTCCAAAGAACTCAAGAGTCTTCTCGAGCACTGCAATTTGAAACAATCAGTTCTTTGGTGCTCAGCTTTCCTTATGGTTCAAATCTCACATCTGTACATTACTACTGGAAAAACCATAGCTTTGACTATAAGGACATTTTTTGGCAAAGTGACATCTCTGCTTTTTACTACTCTGTCTAGGTTTGTCATAACTTTCATTCCAAGGAGGAAGTGTCTTTTAATTTCTTGGCTGCAGTCACTGGCCACAGTGATTTTGTAGCCCAAGAAAATAAAATCTGTCATTGCTTCCACTTTTTCCCCAAGTATTTGCCATCAAGTGATGGAACTGGATATCATGATCTTAGTTTTTTGAATGTTGAGTTTTATGACAGCTTTTCACTCTCATCTTTCACCCTCATGAAGAGGGTCTTTAGTTCCTCTTCACTTCCTTCCATTCGAGTGGTATCATCTGCATATCTGAGGTTGTTGATATTTCTCTCAGCAATCTTGATTCCATCTTGTGATTCATTCAGTCTGGCATTTAGCATGATGTACTCTGCATATAAGTAAAATAAATAGGGTGACAATGTACAGCATTGTTGTACCCCTTTTCCAGTTTTAACCTGTCCATTTTCTCACGTCCAGTCCTAACAGTTGCTTCTTGACCCACATACAGGTTTTTCAGGAGACAGGTAAAGTGGTCTGGTATTCTGGCATTTAAGAATTTTCCAGTTTGTTGTGATCCACACAGACGAAGGCTTTAAGCATACTCAGTGAAGTACTAGATGTTTTTTCTGTAATTTCTTTGCTTTCTCCGTGATCCAACGAATGTTGGTAATTTGATCTCGAGTTCCTTTGTCTCTTCAAAACCCAGCTTGTACATCTGGAAGTTCTTGGTTCATGTACTGTTGAAGCCTAACTTGAAGGTTTTTTAGCATAACCTTGCTAGCCTGTGAAATGAGCGCAATTTTATGTTAGTTTGAACATCCTTTGGCATTGCCCTTCTTTAGGATTGTAATGGAAACTCCTTTTCCATTCTCATCATTCATGCTATGACTAAAACATCACTGTTTCAGAAAGTTCTTCCTTGACCATGTTTTCTAAAGCACCCCAATCTAGTTTCTTTTACATCACCTACTTTAAAACACATATTTATCAATTATATGCCATATACAATTTATATAACACACAGTAATGTGTTTATGTATTTAATAAGCATATATTAAATATGTACATTCAAACTTTACAAAAACTACAAGAATAAAACAAGAAACCCCCAGATATTCAATACTCAGAGTCACAGATCATTTATATTTTCTCCATGTTTTATTGCTATCTCTGTAGACACAAACATCAGATCAGATCAGTCACTCAGTTGTGTCTGACTATTTGCGACCCCATGAATCATAGCACACCAGGCCTCCCTGTCCATCACCAACCCCCGGAGTTCACTGAGACTCATGTCCATCGAGTCAGTGATGCCACCCAGCCATCTCATCCTCTGTCATCCCCTTCTCCTCCTGCCCCCAATCCCTCCCAGCATCAGAGTCTTTTCCAATGAGTCAACTCTTCGCATGAGGTGGCCAAAGTACTGGAGTTTCAGCTTTAGCATCATTCCTTCCAAAGAAATCCCAGGGCTGATCTCCTTCAGAATGGACTGGTTGGATCTCCTTGCAGTCCAAGGGACTCTCAAGAGTCTTCTCCAACACCACTGTTCAAAAGTATCCATTCTTCGGTGCTCAGCTTTCTTCACAGTCCAACTCTCACATCCATACATGACCACAGGAAAAACCATAGCCTTGACTAGACGAACCTTTGTTGGCAAAGTAATGTCTCTGCTTTTTAATATGCTATCTAGGTTGGTCATAACTTTCCTTCCAAGGAGTAAGCGTCTTTTAATTTCATGGCTGCAGTCACCATCTGGAGTGATTTTGGAACCCAGAAAAATAAAGTCTGACACTGTTTCCACTGTTTCCCCATCTATTTCCCATGAAGTGGTGGGACCAGATGGCATGATCTACGTTTTCTGAATGTTGAGCTTTAAGCCAACTTTTTCACTCTCCACTTTCACTTTCATCAAGAGGCTTTTGAGTTCCTCTTCACTTTCTGCCATAAGGGTGGTGTCATCTGCATATCTGAGGTTATTGATATTTCTCCCAGCAATCTTGATTCCAGCTTGTGTTTCTTCCAGTCCAGTGTTTCTCATGATGTACTCTGCATATAAGTTAAATAAACAGGGTGACAATATACAGCCTTGACGAACTCCTTTTCCTATTTGGAACCAGTCTGTTGTTCCATGTCCAGTTCTAACTGTTGCTTCCTGACCTGCATACAAATTTCGCAAGAGGCAGATCAGGTGGTCTGGTATTCCCATGTCTTTCAGAATTTTCCACAGTTTATTGTGATCCACACAAAGGCTTTGGAATAGTCAATAAAGCAGAAATAGATGTTTTTCTGGAACTCTCTTACTTTTTCTATGATCCAGCGGATGTTGGCAATTTGATCTCTGGTTCCTCTGCCTTTTCTAAAACCAGCTTGAACATCAGGAAGTTCACGGTTCACATATTGCTGAAGCCTGGCTTGGAGAATTTTGAGCATTACTTTACTAGCGTGTGAGATGAGTGCAATTGTGCGGTTTTTGAGCATTCTTTTTTTTCCCCCCTTAGGAAAACCCATGGGAATGGTCTTGATCCCTGATTTTCCCTTTATTCATAAGAAATAGGTTTTCCTAAGGGGTAAAAAAGGCGTTCTCTTATATAATGATAGCATGATTATGAAAATCAATATATTTTAAATTGATAAGACAATATTCTAATGATGTGATGGAGCTGGATAATTGTTACATTTTTAGGAATTTTTCAATCCCTTTCTTAAACTGTATGAAATAAGCCATGGTGGGAGTATATAGTCCATGGAAATTGATGGAGATTAAAATTTAGGGCCTTTATTTTGGAGTCTCTATTTAATAGCATACTGTTAATACTATCTAGCCTAGAGACCATATTCAAATTTTGTCGATATTGTACTTTAAGAGCTATTTATTTTTCTCAGTCTTAAGTTTGATTTAGAATCACACATTGCATTTATTGCCATACCTCTTTAGTCTGTTTTAATCTGGAACATTTCCTCAATCTTTCTTTGTGTTTCTTGACCTTGACATTTTGGAAAGGGTAGTTATTTTGTAGAATATACTCAGGGTTTGTCAAATGTCTCATGATTAGTCAGGTTGTGCACTTTTTGCAAGAATACCACAAATGGGATGTTTTAGCCTTTTGAGAACATCAGTTATAAGATACACATGAGAATGGTTTGTCCCCACAGTTGATAACGGTAGCTTAGAACATATGGTTAAGGTGATGTCTGCTGGGATTTTCACCTGAAAATTTATGATTTCTTTTTTATAATTAATAAATTTATTTGGAGCTACTGTAAGGCTACATAAATCTCCCTGCTCATCATCCTTTTACCTATGACTTTTAGCATTCCTTAAGGATTTTCTAACTTCATTTCCCCCCTTATGTTTAAAATTGATGAGCTGTATTTAATTAAAAAAACTTTCCCTATTATCAGTCATTTATTCACTCATTAATTCATTTATTTATTCACTTATTCATTAATCCAGTAATGTGTGTACATATGAGTATAATTTTTATTTTATTCATGTTATCACTTTTAAAATCATAATTAATTTTGAGGTATGTTTTGTTTCAGATTTGGGTACTGAAATCCCCTTAAGGTGGCTCCCAGTAAGATTTGAGCAATTCCTTACTTTTCGAAACAGAAACAAATTCCAGACTCATTTTGTACTTTACCTCTCTCAACTATAGTATCAGGCACATCTCTTTGTAGCCCTGGTAACTTTGGGAACATGGTTTTTAGAAATTAAGATATGGGAACTGAGTATATTCATTGTTGATGGTATGTCATTGCTTCTGTGTTCTCTCAGTAAATAGATAAGAAATACAAATTTATATATTTTTCTATGCATTATTCACATTTCTCAATGTATATATACATATTGTATACACACACAAAATTATATATAATAAATGAGTACATACTGATCTCTCCAACTGTAATCTCACAGTTCTGAGTACAATCTAGTTTTCCCTCTTTCCATGTATATATATCATTTCCCCAATAATGAGAAAACTCTCTTTCATTATGTTCTATATATTCATGAATTCAAGGATAAAATATATATAAATTATTTTAAAAATAGGTACTTACACAACTGCAAAATGTACACCTACAAACTACTAATTAGACAACGATAATTTTTAAGTTTTGAGGTAAAATTTACAAAGTCTAATGCACATATATTCGATATACAAACAGATGGTTTTTGACAAATTTATGCAGATATTTATCATCCCCAAAATCTTCCTCCATACATCTTCTAGTGATCACCTCCAGAAGAGAGACTCTTCTGATTTTTGCCAAATAGATTAGATTATTCTAAAATTTCACATAATTTAAAAATGCAATATAACTTTCTATGTGCAACTTTTTTATTTTCTCAGCATGATGTCTGCTAATATCATATATATATATATATATATATATATATATATATATATCTCATTCAATTTTAAATGTTGAGTAGAGTTTATAAATTTTCCTGTTAATGGCCATATAGGTTACTTTCAGTTTCTGGCCTTTTTCAATATAGTTGCTATGAGCATTTATGTATAATTCTTTTTATGGACATATATTTTTGGGTTCTCTTGGATGACTATGAGGGTGTAGAATTGTGGAGTTGTAATATTAAGTGTATGATTAATTTTTGAAGATAGAATGTTGGTTATGAGCTTTTCATGAATTGTCACTATTATTTTGAGGAAGTTTCCCTCTTTTCCTAGATTTCTGAGTGTTTTCTATCATGAAAGTTTGTTGAATTTTATATATACTTTTTTCTGCATTGAGATTACAGTGTTTTGGGCCTTTATTCTGTTAATACAGTGTATTCCATTTATTGATTTTTGTATGCTGAACCATACTTTCATTCCAGAAATAAATCCACTTAGTAAGGGTATATAATTATTTTAATATGCTGCGGAAATCAGTTTACTATTGTTTTTTTGAGGATTTTTGCAACGTTATTTATCAGGAATATTGTAGTTCTGTAGTTCCCTTTTCTAGCAGTGTTTTTGGCTTTGATATCAGGGTAATGCTGACCTCATAGAATGTGCTTGAGTTGTTCTCTCCCATTCAATTGTCTCAAAGTGTCTCAGGAGGATTGGTGTTAAATCTTTAAGTGTTTGGCAGAATTTTCTGGCAAAGCCTGAGGTTTTTTTCAAAGGGAGTTATTTTCTATGGGTTTTAACAAATGTTTAATGTGATGACATGCATTCACCTTTAACGTATTGTACAGAGTAATTTCTCTGATCTATAATTCCCTTGTGATTTAACTATTTATCCCTCTTTTTCTCCCATGCTTCCATCCCTGGAAACCACTGATGTTTACACTGTCTTCATAGTTAGGCCTTTTCCAGAATGTAATGCTGGACCTACACAGTATGTAACCTTTTGCTATTTGCTTCTTCCACTTGGCAACATGTATGTAAGGTTTCTACTTGTCTTTTCATGACTTGAGAGCTTATTTATTTTTATCATTGAATAATATTACTTTGTATGAATGCATAATAGTTCATTTATTCATTTCATCTATTGAAGGAAATAGTTGCTTCCAAGTTTTGGAAATCAGGAATAAAGATGCTATAAACATTCATGTGCAGGTTTTTGTATGAATGTAAGTTTTCAGTTGATATGAGTAGATACATTGAAGTATGATTCCTGGATCATAACAGAAGAATATGTTTAGTTTTGTAAGAAACTGATAAAACATTCCAAAGTGGTTGCAACATTTTCATTCTTACCAGCAATAAATGAGAGTTCTTGTTTTATATCCTCATCAGAACTTTGCATTGTCAGCTTTCTGAATATCAGCCATTTTAGATGTGCTGTGGTATTCCATTGCTGTCTTGAGGTGTATTTCCTTCATGGCATATCATGTACAGCACTGTCATGTACACATGTCATGTACAGCTTAATTTTCATCTGTTTAACTCCATTAGTAAAGTGTCTGTTCAGATCTTTTGCCTATGTATAAATTGGGAACTATGGCTTTATTGTTGAGCTCTTTGTATTAATCTTATATTCTAGATACAGGTACTTTGTCAGATATGTGATTCACAAACATCTTTTCCATGTCTGTGCCTATCTCCTCCTTGACAGTGTCTTTCATAAAGCAGAAGATGTTAATTTTAATGAAGTTCAACTAATCAATCTTTTATGGATTGTGCCTTTGTGTTGTACCTAAAAAAGCATCACCAAGAAAAAGGTCACCTATATTTTCTCTTTTGTTATCTTCTAGAAATTTTTTAGTGTAAAGCATTTATGTTTAGGCCTATAATCTATTTCAAATTAATTTTTGTGAAAGATGTAAGCATCTTGAGCAGGTTTTCTCATAAGCTTAATAATTACCATTTGAATAGCTTTCTTTGTGATGTGTGTATAGGTCTTGTGAACATTTTTATTGCTTTGTTTTTTATTGTGTGGTTTAAACCATTTTTATATATTATTGATATAAGTACTTTTTCAAATATATGTTTTGCTAGTATTTTCTCAATATGTGGCTGTCTAATCATTTTTAAGTCTTTTGAGTAGAAAAAAATTAGTGAAGCTAATTTTTTATGATTATGATTTCTTTTTCCTTTTATGACTATTATATTCTCTGTCCTGTCTGAGAAACATTTATCTCTCAAGATAGCAAAGACATTCTCTTATTAATTATTTTAACATTTTACCTTTAATATCTGGGTGTTGTGATTCATCTCAAAATAATTTTTCTGTGGAGTAGCACTTGGGGTTTCATTTTTGCCCCCTATGACTATCTAGTTGTGCCAGAACCATTCATTGTCAAGCCTCTGCATTCCCCATTCTGTTGTTTTGATTCCTGTCTTGAAAATGAATTGTCATTTTGACAGTGGGTTTATTTCTGTACCCTCTGTTTCAATTAAGCCCTTTATATGCCTTAATGCTAATATTGCACTGTCTTAATTATTACAGCTTTTATGTCACACATTACAGAGTACATGTATCACTTTTACCCTTTTAAAATATGATTTTGTCTATTAAAAATTCTTTAAATTTTCATATAAATTTAAAAATAAGTCTGTCTATATGTATTTATAACAGCCTCTCTCTCACTGGGGCTTCCCAGGTGGCTCCATGGGTAAAGAATCCACTTGCAATGCAGGAGATGTAGGAGACGCAGGAGACTCAGGTTTGATCCCTGGGTCGGGAAGATCCGCTGGCACTCTCTCATTGACCCTTGACAATGAGACAAGGGTAATATGACAATAGACAATAGTAATTTTTCTATTATATTTTTCTTCTGAAAAATGTTCAAATGGAATCATACAGTATGCAAGTCTTGGTATTTGCCTTTTTCATTGAGCATAATTTTTATACAGTACATCCAAGGTGTTGCATACACTAATAGTTGTTACTTTTATTGCTTAGTAGAATTCCATGGTATGTCTATACCACTCTTTGTTTAACCATTAATCAACTGAAGGATATTTTACTTTTTTTTTCATTTTTTGGCTATGATAATAAATCTTCCATAAACAATTGAATTGTGTGCTGGTATTTGTGTACATAGCTTTTACTTCTACTTCTCTGGGATAAAAGTCTACATGTACACTTGCTGAGCTATATGATAATTATATCATTAGTTTTTGATTGTTTGTTTTTTTTAATGAAACTACTCAACCACTTTTGAGAGTGGCTTTACCATTTTAAATTCACTCCAGCAATGAAGAAGAGTCTTAGCTTCCACACATCCTTGAAGGCTTTTATTTATCACTAAATTTCTTTTCGTAATGATTCTAATAGGGAATACTGTTATCTTGTTATGGTCTTAATTTGCATTGCCTCAGTGGTGAGCAATGTTTGTTATTTTTCATGAGTTTATTTGCTATTTGTATATCTTAATCAGTTAGTATGATTTCTTTCTTCACTTTCTTTGATCATCAGTTCAGTTCAGTTCAGTCGCTCAGTTGTGTCTGACTCTTTGCAACCCCATGGACTGTAGCACGCCAGGCCTCCCTGTCCATCACCGACTCCCAGAATTTACTCAAACTCATGTCCACTGAGTCGTTGGTGCGATTCAACCATCTCATCCTCTGTTGTCCCCTTCTCCTCCTACATTCAATCTTTCCCAGCATCAGGGTCTTTTCAAATGAGTCAACTCTTCGCATCAGGTGGCCAAATTATTGGAGTTTCAGCTTCAACATCAGTCCTTCCAATGAATATTCAGGACTTATTTCCTTTATGATGGATTGATTAGATCTCCTTGCAGTCCAAGGGACTCTCAAGAGTCTTCTCCAACATGACAGTTCAAAAGCATCAATTCTTTGGTGTTCAGCTTTCTTTATAGTCCAACTTCACATCCACACATGACTACTGGAAAAACCATAGCCTTGACTAGACGGACCTTTGTTGGAAAAGGAATGTCTCTTCTTTTTAATATGCTGTCTAGGTTGGTCATAACTTTTCTTCCAAGGAGTAAGCATCTTTTAATTTCATGGCTGCAGTCACCATTTACAGTGATTTTGGAGCCCCAAAAAATAGTCAGCCACTGTTTTCACTGTTTCCCCATCTATTTCCCATGAAGAGGTGGGACCAGATGCTGTGATCTTAGTTTTCTGAATGTTGAGTTTTGAGCCAACTTTTTCACTCTCCTTTTTCACTTTCATCAAGAGGCGCTTTAGTTCTTCTTCATTTTCTGCCATAAGGGTGGTATTATCTACATATCAGAGGTTATTGATATTTCTCCTGGCAATCTTGATTCCAGCTTGTGCTTCATCCAGCTCAGCATTTCTCATGATGTACACTGCATATAAGTTAAATAAGCATGGTGACAATATACAGCCTTGATGTACTCCTTTTCCTATTTGGAACCAGTCTGTCGTTTCAATGTCCAGTTCTAACTGTTGCTTCCTGACCTGCATACAGATTTCTCAAGATGCAGGTCAGGTGGTCTGGTATTCCCATATCTTGAAGAATTTTCCACAGTTTGTGGTGATCCACATAGTCAAAGGCTTTGGCATAGACAATAAAGAAGAAATCAATGTTTTTCTGGAACTCTCTTGCTTTTTTGATGATCCAACAGGTGTTGGCAATTGGATCTCTGGTTCCTATGCCTTTTCTAAATCCAGCTAGAACATCTGTAAGTTCACAGTTCATGTATTGTTGAAGCCTGGCTTGGAGAATTTTGAGCATTATTTTACTAGCATGTGAGATGAGTTTCAAAGAATAGAAGGAGAGATAAGAAAGCCTTCCTCAGTGATAAGTGCAGAGAAATAGAGTAAACAATAGAATTGGAAAGACTAGAGCTCTCTTCAAGAAAATTAGAGATACCAAAGGAACATTCCATGCAAAGATGGGCTCAATAAAGGACAGAAATGGTATGGACATAACAGAAGCAGAAGATATTAAGAAAAGGTGGCAAGAATACACAGAATTATACAAAAAAGACCTTCACAACCCAGATAATCACGATGGTGTGATCATTCACCTAGAGCCAGACATCCTGGAATGTGAAGTCACGTGGGCCTTAGGAAGCATCACTACGAATAAAGCTAGTGGAGATGATGAAATTCCAATTGAATTACTTCAAATCCCAAAAGATGATGCTGTGAAAGTGCTGCACTCAGTATGCCAGCAAATTAGAAAAACTCAGCAGTGGGTACAGGACTGGAAAATGTCAGTTTTCATTCCGATCTCAAAGAAAGGCAATGCCAAAAAATGCTCAAACTACCACACAATCGTACTCTTTGATCATATTTTGTATAATTTTTTACTATTGAGTTTTCAGGATTTTTTATGTTCCAAATGTGAGTTCTTTATCAGATACATGGTTCGCAAGCATTTTTTACTAGTGTGTCATTTGTTTTGTTTTTTAATTCTCTTAAACATGACTTTCACACAGGGAAACTTTTAAATTTTAAGGAATTCCAATTTAGCTACTATTTAATGGATTGTATTTCTGTTGTCACGTTTAAGAACTCTTCACCAAGTCTAGAGTTTGCAAATTGTTTTTAGGTTGTGTTTGAAACAATCAATACTTTTTACTTTACATAGACTTTTTTTTTCTAATTTTATTTTTAAACTTTACATAATTGTATTAGTTTTGCCAAATATCAAAATGAATCCGCCACAGGTATACATGTGTTCCCCATCCTGAACCCTCCTCCCTCCTCCCTCCCCATACCATCCCTCTGGGTTGTCCCAGTGCACTAGCCCCAAGCATCCAGTATCGTGCATCGAACCTGGACTGGCAACTCGTTTCTTACATGATATTTTACATGTTTCAATGCCATTCTCCCAAATCTTCCAGATGAATGGATAAGAAAGCTGTGGTACATATACACAATGGAGTATTACTCAGCCATTAAAAAGAATACATTTGAATCAGTTCTAATGAGGTGGATGAAACTGGAGCCTATTATACATAGACATTTATTATTTATTTTGAGCTTACTTTTATATAAGATGTGAGGTTTAGGATGAGATTTATTTTTCCCACTGTAGCTATCCAAAATTCCCCAGCACCACTTGTTGAAAAGATTATTCATCCTCAATTGAGTCAATTTTGTGTCATTGTAAAAAACAAATGAGCCATACTTTGGGGGCACTATTTTTGGTTTTTCTGATCTTTTCAATTGATTTCTATGTCTGCCCCTCTGACAATATCACAGTCACGATTAAGTGAATGAAGTCGCTCAGTCATGCCCAACTCTTTGAGATCCCATGGACTGTAGCCTACAAGGCTCCTCTGTCCATGGGATTTTCCAGGAAAGAGTACTGGAGTGGGTTGCCATTTCCTTCTCCAGGGGATCTTCCCGACCCAGGGATCAAACCTGGGTCTTCCACATTGCAGGCAGACGCTTTACCATCTGAGCCACCAGGGAAGCCCCACAGTCATGGTTACTACAGCTATAAAATAAATTTTGAAATCATGTGAGCTTATTGTTCCCATTTAATTATTTTACAAAATTATTTGTCCATTCCAGTTCCTATCCCTTTACATAGAAATAGTAGCATAATTATGTCATATCAAAAATGTCTTGCTAGGAGCTTGATAGAAATCCATTTGACATGGATACATTTTTTAGTAGAATTAACATTTTTACTGTGTTGAGTCTTCTAATCCATCTACACAGTATATCTCTCTAAGTAATTCTTAGATTTGTTGGTGTTTTATAGTTTTCAATATACAAGTTCTGAATATGTTACATGAAATTTACACCTAGGAGGCCATGACCAAAACCATCCCAAAGAAAAAGAAATGTCAGAATGCAAAGTTATTGTCTAAAGACGTTTTATAAATAGCTGAGGAAAGAAGAGAAGTGAAAGACAAGGCAGAAAGGGAAAGATATATTCAACTGAATTCAGAGTTTCAGATAATAGCAAGGAGAGATAAGAAGGCTTTCTTAAATGAAAAATGCTAAGAAATAGAGGAAAGTAATAGAATGGGAAAGATTAGAGATCTCTTCAATAATATTGGATATATCAAGGGAACATTTTATGCAAGGATGGGCATGGTAAAGGACAGAAATGGTAAGGACATAACAGAAACAGAAGAAATTAAAACAGAGTTGGCAAGAATACACAAAAGAACTATTATAAGAAAGGTCTTAATGACCCAGATAACCATGATGGTGTAGTCACTCACGTAGAGCTGGACAACCTGGAGTAAGAAGTCAAGTCGGTCTTAGGAAACATTATTACAAGCAAAGCTAATGGAGGTTAGAGAATTCCAGTTGAGCCTTATTTTAAAAACCTTACAGATGCTGCTGTTAAAGTGTTGCACTCAATATGTGAGCATATTTGGAAAACTCTGCAGTGGCCATAGGACAGGAAAAGGTCGAGTTTCATTACAATTCCAAAGCACAGGAAGCCCAAAGAATGTTCAAACTACAGTACAATTGTGCCCATTTTACATGATAGCAAGGTAATGCTCAAAACCCTTCAAGCTGGACTTCAACAGTATGTGATCCGAGAACTTTCAGATGTACAAGCTGGGTTTAGAAAAGGCAGAGAAGTCAGAGATCAAACTGCCAACATTCATTGGATTATGGACAAAGCAAGGGAGTTCCAGAAAACATCTACTTCTGCTTCATTGTCTATGCTAAAGCCTATGTGGATCACAACAAACTGTGGAAAATTCTTAAAGAGATGGGCGTAACTTACGATCTTACTTGCTTCTTGAGAAATCTGTATGCGGATCAAGAAGCAACAGTTAGGACTGGATATGGAACAAAGGACTGATTCAATATTGGAAAGGAGTACATCAAGGCTGTATATTGTCACCCTGCATATTTAACTTACATGCAGAGTACATCATATGAAATGCCAGGCTGGATAAATCACAAGCTGGAATCAGAATTGCTGGGAAAAATATCAACAACCTCAGATATGTAAATGATACCATTCTAATGGTAGAAAGTAAAGAGGAACTATAAAGCCTCTTGATGAGGGTGAAAGAGGAGAGTAGAAAAGCTGGCTTAAAACTCAACACTCAAAAACCTAAGATCATGGCATCTGGACCCATCACTTCATGGCAAACAGAAGGGTAAAAATTGGAAACAGTGACAGACTTCATTTTCTTGGGCTCCAAAATCACTGCAGACAGTGACTGCAGCCATGAAATTAAAAGATGTTTGCTACTTGGAAGGAAAGCTATGACAAACTGAGACAGCATATTAAAAAGGAGAGAGATAATTTTGCTGAGAAAGTCTGTATACTCAAAGCTATGTTTTTTCAGTAGTCATGTACAGATGTGAAAGCTGAACCATAAGAAAGGCTGAGTGCCAAAGAATTGATGCTTTTGAACTGTGGTGTTGGAGAAGACTCTTGAGAGACCCTTGGAGTGAAAGGAGAGCAACCAGTCAATCCTAAAGGAAATCAATCCTGAATATTCATTGGAAGGATTGATGCTGAAGCTGAAGCTCCAATACTTTGGCCACATCGTGCAAAGAGCTGACTCATTAGAAAAGACCCTTATAATGGAGAAGATTGAAGGGAAAAGAGGTGATGGCAGAGGATGAGCTGTTAAGATAGCATCACCATGGACATAAATTTGCCAAGCTCCTGAAGATAGTGGAGGACAGAGGGGTCTGGTGGGCTACAGTCATGTGGTCACAAAGAATTGGACATGACTTAGCAACTGAACAACAACAATAAGATATTTTAGAGATTATAAATTATACTATTTTAATTTTAGTGTTCACTTGTTCTTTGTTAGTAAATTGAAATAAAATTGATTTTTATGTCGATTTTGTATCCTGCAACAGTGCTAAATTCACTTAAGAATGAGTTCTGGAGTTTTATTTTGTGAGTTGATTAGTTGGGATTTTCTATGTAGCATATCATGGCACCTGCAAATAGAGCAATTTTATTTCTTTCTATTCAATTTGTATGCCTTTTATTTTCTATCTAACATTTTCAACCCTGTTTGTAAAGTAGTGACAAGTACAGTATACTTGTCTTGTTCCCAGTCTCAGGGGAAATGCAGTCAGTCTTTCACCCTTACCTGTGGCATTAGTTATAGTGTTCTCACAGATGTTCTTCATGAAGTTGAGGAACATACACTGTATTCCTATTTTTTTTAACTTATGAATACTGTTGAATTTGTCAAAGACTTTTTCTGCATCAATTGATATTATCATATAATTTTTCATCTTTTGCCTATTGATATGATGAATTACTTTGGTTGATTTTCAAATAGTGAACCAGTCAGCGTCTCTGGAATAAAATATTCTTACTCATGTTGTATCCTTTTTTAAACATTTCTGATTTATATTTGATAATTTTTGTTAGTTTTTTTTGCATTGATATTCATGGTATATATATGGAGAAGGAAATGGCAACCCACTCCAGTATTCTTGCCTGGAAAATCCCATGGACAGAGAAGCCTATTGGGCTCCAGTCCATAGGATTGCAGAGTTGAACACAACTATAGTGACTTAGCACAGCACAGAATATATATGTGCCAGGTTTTGGCATCAGGGTGATACTAGAAACATAAAATGTGTTGAGAAGTCTTTTGTATTTTGTGGACATAATTGCATAGCACTTTTATAATTCTTTCAAAATTTTTCCTAAATAAATATATAACTGATATATAACATTGTATAAATTTAAGGGGTACAATGTGTTGGTTTGACACACTTATATATTGCAATACAATTACTATTGTAGTGTTGACTAACATCTATGTCATGTCACAAAATTATTTCTTTCTTTAGTGAGAACAAGTAATATCCAATTTCTTAGTTATAATACAATAATATTGACTATAATCAGTACACCGTGCATTAGGTCTCCAGAACTTATTTATCTACTAATTGCAAGTTTGTACCCTTTAATAAAAACTCCCTAATCCCCTTGCCTTGCCCCTGGTAACTGCCATTCTACTTTCTGTTTTTATGAGATTGGTTTCTTTAGATTCCACATATAAGTAATATCATACAGTATTTGCATCTGTCAGTCTGACTTATCTCAGTGGTGATAATTTTCTGATGTTTGTAGAATTCTTAAATAAAATCATCTTGGCTTGAATATGTTTGGCTTTTATTTATGATTTTTAAAATAATTTGATTTATTAATAACTATGCATTCAAAAAAAACTATGCATTCATTCCAATTATCTAGTTCATATTGATTGAATTGTGGTAATTTGTGACTTTTTATATTTTCCAAAATAAGCATTTAGTGTTATAAATAAATTTCCCTCTCTGCACAGCATTAAGTATGTCCAACAGATTTTGGTATGTTGTATTTTTAATGTTCATTCAGTTCAAAGTATTTCTTTTTAATTTCCCTTAAGAATTCTTCTAAAGGGGGGGGGGTGCTTAGAAGGTGCCAGAGGAGGAGGACACTGAGGTCATCTGCCCTTAAAATCACATCAAAAATACATCTACATTTCGAGCAATTCTCACTGAAAACAAATTAAAAATTGGCAGAAAGACTCTCATGCAACCAAGACTATAAAGAAAGATCAACACAGTGTTCAGTAGGAAGGGAAAAGAGAAGTGATCAGGGCAGAATCTATGCCTCTAGGAGAAGACATAGAAGAGGCGGAGGAGTATACAAGATTGGAGATCTTCCTTGGGGAGTAAGTGGTTTGAACGACAGCCCTGGAGTCCAAAATCAAGAAGGTGAGTGTCTTCAGCTGGTTTGAAAACCAGTGGGACTAACACAGGAGGACTGTAAGAAACCTAGGCTCACACAAGAGCGTGCAAATACTGGTTTAGTCCTGGGAAGAATATGGAGGAAGCTGACTGAAACTTCCTGGAAATCTGCCTGATTCCCCACAATTCTCCCCAACCTACTCTGAGAGCCTCCTCAGGTACCTCGAGCCTAGGTGCAGCTGCCCACTGGGATAAGGGCTGCCTTTGCTAACTAGAGTGAACAGCTGTGGGTGGGGTAGAGTCAGCTCAGACCTATTACAGTTGGGGGTGGGGTAGAGTCAGCTCAGACCTGTTACTGCACCTGAATGGGCAAGGAAGGCCATTGGTGTTCATGGAAGCCACAGATTGGGAACTGTCTTGAACTCTGACTGAAGTGGAGAGATCACACCAGTAAGTGTCCCAGTTACACTGGACATTCACTCTAGCCCCTCTTCCTCTGGTGCTGTTCCCCTCTGAAGCAAAAGTGCCATTGTTGGGAGGGAAGAGAGCTCAGACTTAGGGGGAAAGAAACCAGCTTGGACCCAACCCTCATGGCTTCTGGCTCAGCACCTTGGGACATGACCCCACTCCTAATTGGGTGGTGGTAGCCACGGAGCACAGAAGAAGCCCTGCTCACACCTGGCTCTGGATCTAGCCTTTCCATCTCCAGCCCCACCTCCCACCCAAGTGATAACTGCCAACATATCCTAAGAGAAGATATAACCTATGCTACTTCAAATCCAGCTGTCCCACTAAAACCACTGGACACACACAGACTGCATATGGATATTCCCATACAAGCTCACCACACTCATTCAAGACCTGAAGGGGTAATTGTTTCATCTGATTTCATAGAGACAGAGAAAGTTAAGCAAAATGAGAAGACAGAGGAATTTGTTTAAAATTAAAAACAAGAAGAAAAAAGCTGAGAAAAACAACTAATAAAACAGAGGTAAATAATTTACTAGATAGAGTTCAAGCAGTAATACTAAGAACACTAACTAAATTAGAGAAAATAATAGATGAACAAAGCGAGAATTTTAACAAGGAACTAGAAAATATAAAGAAGAACCAGTCAGAGCTGAGGAAAAAGATAACTGAAAGGGTACACACACTAGAAAGAATTAACAGCAGACTAGATGTGGATGTGACAAATAGATTCAAGGGATTAGATCTGATAGAAAGAGTGCCTGAAGAACTATGGACGGAGGTTCGTGACATTATACAGGAGGCAGTGATCAATACCATCCCCAGGAAAAAGAAATGCAAAAAGGCAAAATGATGTCTCAGGAGGACTTACAAACAACTATGAAAAGGAGAGAAGCAAAAGGCAAAGGAGAAAATAAAAGATATACTCATTTGAATGTAGAGTTCCAAAGAAGAGAAAGGAGAGATAAGAAAGCATTCCTCAGTGATCAATGCAAAGAAATAGAGGAAACAATAGAATGGGAAAGACTAGAGATCTATTCAAGAATATTAGAGATACCAAGGGAACATTTCATGCAAAGATGGGCTCAATAAAGGACACAAATGGTATGGACAAAACAGAAGCAGAAGATATTAAGAAGAGGTGGCAAGAATACACAGAAGAACTGTACAAAAAAGATCTTCACAACACAGATGATCACAATGATGTGATCACTCACCTAAGCCAGACATCCTGGAATGTGAAGTCAAGTGGGCCTTACATCACTACGAACAAAGCTAGTGGAGGTGATGGAATTCCAGTTGAGCTATTTCAAATCCTGAAAGATGATGCTGTGAAAGTGGTGCACTCAATATGCCAGCAAATTAGGAAAACTCAGCAGTGGCTACAGGACTGGAAAAGGTCAGTTTTCATACCAGTCCCAAAAAAGGCAACGGCAAAGAATTCTCAAACTACCACTCAACTGCACTCATCTCACACGCTAGTAAAGTAATGCTCAAAATTCTCCAAGCCAGGTTTCAACAATACATGAAACGTGAAATTCCAGATGTTCAAGCTGGTTTTAGAAAAGGCAGAGGAACCAGAGATCCAATTCCCAACATCCGCTGAATCATCAGAAAAGCAAGAGAGTTTCGGAAAAACATCTATTTCTGCTTTATTGACTATGCCAAAAGCCCTTGACTGTGTGGATCACAATAAACTGTGGAAAATTCTGAAAGAGATGGGAATACCAGACCACCTTACATGCCTCTTGAAAATCTGTATGCAGGTCGTAAGCAACAGTTAGAACTGGACATGGAACAACACATTGGTTCCGAATAGGAAACGGAGTACCTCAAGGCTGTATATTGCCACCGTGCTTATTTAACTTATATGCAGAGTACATCATGAGAAATGCTGGGCTGGAAGAAGCACAAGCTGGAATCAAGATTGCCGGGAGAAATATCAATAACCTTAGACATGTAGATGACACCACCCTTCTGGCAGAAAGTGAAGAAGAACTAAAGAGTCTCTTGATGAAAATGAAAGAGGATAGTGAAAAAGTTGGCTTAAAGCTCAACATTCAGAAAACTAAGATCATGGCATCCAGTCCCATCATTTCATTGCAAATAAATGGGGAAACAGTGGCTGACTATTTTGGGGGCCTCCAAAATCACTGCAGATGGTGACTGCAGCCATGAAATTAAAAGATGCTTACTCCTTGGGAGGAAAGTTATGACCAACCTGGATAGCATATTGAAAAGCAGAGACATCACTTTGTTGACAAAGGTCCATCTAGTCAAGGCTATGGTTTTTCCAGTGGTCATGTATGGATGTGAGAGTTGGACTGTGAAGAAAGCTGAGTGCCGAAGAATTGATGCTTTTGAACTGTGGTGTTGGAGAAGTCTCTTGAGACTCCCTTGGACTGCAAGGAGATCCAACCAGTCCATCCTAAAGAAAATCAGTCCTGGGTGTTCATTGGCAGGACTGTTGTTGAAGCTGAAACTCCAATACTTTGGCCACCTGATGTGAAGAGCTGACTCATTTGAAAAGACCCTGATGCCGGGAAAGATTGAAGGCAGGAGGAGAAGGGGATGACAGAGGATGAGATGGTTAGATGGCATCACTGACACAATGGACATGAGTTTGGGAAACTCTGGGAGTTGGTGATGGACAGGGTGCCCTGGCTGCTGCGGTTCATGGGGTCACAAAGAGTCAGACACGATTGAGTGACTGAACTGAACTGAACTGCAGGATATCATACTTCTTGAAATAAGTCAGAGAAAGACAAATACTGTATGTTTTCACTTATATGTAGAATCTAAAAAGTAAAGTAAATGAATGAATATAACAAAACAAGAACAGACTCTTAGATATAGAGAACAAAGTACTGGTTACTATGGGGAAATGAAAGGATGTGTGGGAGCGATATATCAGTAAAGGGTTAGGAGGTACAAACTACCTTGCATAAAATAAATAATTTATAAGGATATACTTATTATACGGAGAAGGCAATGACACCCCACTCCAGTCCTCTTGCCTAGAAAATCCCATGGACGGAGGAGCCTGGTAGGCTGCAGTTCATGGGATCGCTAGAGTAGGACACGACTGAGCAACTTCACTTTCACTTTTCACTTTCATGCATTGGAGAAGGAAATGGCAACCCACTCCATTGTTCTTGCCTGGAGAATCCCAGGGACGGGAAGCCTGGTTGGCTGCTGTCTATGGGGTCACACAGAGTCAGACACGACTGAAGCGACACAGCAGCAGCACTTATTATACAGCACAGGGAATATATACAAATTTTTAAAATAACTTTAAATGAAGTATAGTCTATAAAAATATTGAATCACTGTGTTTTACAACTTAATATAAAGAGAAAGTGTAAATCACTCAGTCATATCTGACTCTGCGACTCTTTCTCCAGGCCAGACTACTGGAGTGGGAATGGGAGCCTTTCCCTTCTCCAGGGGATCTTCCCAACCCAGGGATCGAATTGTAGGTGGATTCTTTACCAGCTGAGCCACAAGGGAAGCCCAAGAATACTGGAGTGGGTAGCCTATCCCTTTTCCAGAGAATCTTCCTGACCCAGGAATTGAACTGGGGTCTCCTGCATTGCAGGCAGATTCTTTACCAACTGAGCTATCAGGGAAGTCCAAAATAATATAAATTGCAAGTTAATTATTATTCAGTAAAAAAAAGAATGCTTTTTTTTTTTTAAACAGCATTCTTTACAGCATTCTTCCTCATAGAGGCATGCTGTATATTTTCCAAGTAGTTGGAATTTTTCCTGTTATGTATGTATTTGATATCCAGTTTGATTCCATTGTGGCCAGAGAACACTTTCTATATTATTTCAGTTAGATTAATTTTATTTATGTTTGTGCTAAAAACTTCTACTTTAGTATATATTTCATGATGCTTAAAAAGAATGTATATTTTAATGTTGCAGGGTGAAATACTCTATTAAATGTTAATTAGATCTTTTTAGCTGATAGTACCATTTTGTTCTATATCATTGTTGATTTTGTTTTGTCAACCAACTCATTGTTGATTCAGGGGTACTGAAGTCCCTAATTATAATTTTTGTTTTGTATATTGTCCTTTCTTTTCTGTTAGTTTTTGATTCATATATTTGGTGCTTCTTCTGTTTGTTATATATGCATTCAGAATTGCTTAAAATAAGATACTTGTAGTCAAGAAACAGTTGGGTCATTTTTAAAATCCACTTTGACAATCTCTGTCTTTTAAATGTGTATTCAATTTTTTTACATTTGCTCTAATTATTGACATGTAGGGTTTAAATTTGCCATTTTATTTTTCATTTTCTGTTTGTTTTCTCTCTCCTGCCTTCCTGCAGATTTACTGAACATTGTTTTAGAATTCTATTTTTATTTATCCATTTTTAAAATTTTAGTGCATATATAGAGTTTTGTGTGTGTAATTGCTGTAGTTATTACGTTATTAATACATTCTTTCTCAATCTCCTGGTGTTGACATTTTCCTAGTTCAAGTGTAAGGTAGAACTCAAAATTACTCCTGGGTAGACTTCTGGAAAGATGTGGTAAATACACTGTTCCCTTTTCTTCTCATTAAGGACAAGCAAAACTCCTGGACATTACATATTAAAAAGATAAGAAGAAGACACTGATAATTGGAGAGAAGCAGGCTGATTGGCCAGGGACCTTGGAATCTGCTATAGACTAAATTTTGTCTGTCCTAAATATGTATGTTTAATATAGTGGTTTGCCATTCCCTACTCCAGGGGATCTTCCTGACCCAGGGATGAACTCTCATCTATTGTGTCCTCTTGCATTGGCAGGTAGATTCTTTACTACTAGCGCCACCTGGGAAGCCCCTTTTAACATCTAACCCCCAATAAGACTTTGGTGAAAAAAGTTTACAGGGGTTATTAAAGCTAAACGAAGTCATAAAGTTGGGGTTCTAATCTGATAGGACTGTGGCTTTATAAAAAGAAGATTGTTCTCTCTCTCTCTCTCTCTCTCTCTCTCTCTCAATATCTCACTGTCAATCTCTCTCTCTCTCCTTCTCTCTCTCTGCCATGTGAAGACATAGCAAGGTGGCAGCCATTTGTAAGCCAGAAAGAGATCTCTCACAAAAGCCTGGCCATGCTGGCACCCTAACCTCAGACTGACTCCTAGCCTTCAAAACTGTGAGAAAATAAATTTCTGTTGTTAACATCATCCAGGCTACAGTATTTTTTATGGCAGCTTGAAACAACTAATATAGGGCCTGACTAACGATGTGATGAAAGAAACCTTGGAACATTGGAAGGAAGAACAAAAAGAGAAAATACATGGTTAGATAAAATTAAATAGACTTTCTCTTTTCTACTGAGTTTTCTAAATTACAGTTTTGGGTAAAGGAAAAATAATAAGTGTCTAATGCGGCACTCACTGTATGTAGAGGAAATATTTGACAATTATAAATTGAAGAGAATAAATGAGGTGTTGTAGCCTTCATTTTTAAAATAACATCTTTATTAAGATATGATTCACATACCATATGTTGTAGAAATAGAATTAAAAATAAAATCTGCCAACGCAAAAAACTTCTCCACAAAAGTATGAGAGAGAAAACTGTTTTATTATTGGATAAGCATTAAACTAAGATTCTTTTATGTATCCCAGAAGATATATCCCTTTGCATATATTTTCTGTAGATAAATGATAACTATTCCTCAAGTAAAAGAACACTACATCTCCATTTGTTACACGATGTATTCTAAGTTCACCTTGTTATTAGGGTGGCCACTTGTGTTTATTCATTACTCTTAAATGAAAATAAACTACTAATATTTTTATAATAGGAGCTAGATTAGTGTCTTGGAGCCAGGCACCAGACAAAGTTAAGCTCTTATCATCCTACAGAAAATAGGAGATATGTGTACTATCTTCTGTAATGATTAAGTTTCAAAACCATGGCTGCCAAGTTTTGAGAAAAAAACATTTCAGGGTTAAAGCTAGCGAGTTTATTTAGCTTTTAAAAAGATTTACATATCTAAGTAGCAGAGGAAGAATTCACAAATTTTTATTAAAATGTTCTAAAAAAAGGGAGGGGCTAGAGTTTTTTTTCCTTTTTGTACCAGGAAGAATTGAATTTTGAAGTTTATTTCTCTTACTTTTGTCTTTGCCATATACATCTGATTCACTCACTTAAAGTGCACAATTTGCCAGTTTTCAATTTGTTCACAGTAATTAAAAAGCACCTCAGTCAATTTAGAACATTATCATCTTCTAAGAGAAGCCAGTTCCCCATTAGCAGTTACTCTCCATTTCCCTCTCACTGACCCTCCCAGACCTAGATGACCACTAATCTACTTTCTGTCTCTGTATATTTTCATATTTTAGATATTTTATATATATTAAATCACAATATATGTGATTTTTTTTACTGGTTTATTTCATTTAGCATAATGTTTTCACAGTTCATCTTTTAATATTTTGTTGAAGTATAGTGGATTTATAATATTGTGTTAGTTTCAAGTGGACAGCAAAGTGTTTTGGGAATTTTTTGATTATTTTCCGTTATAGGTTATTACAAGATATTGAACATAGTTCCATGTGCTCTACAGTAAATACTTGTTTATTTTATATATAGTATTATACATCTGTTAACCCCATTCTCCTAATTTACCTCTCCCACCCCTTTCCCTTTGGTTACCATAAGTTTGTTTTCTATGTCATATGAGTCTGTTTTTAGTTTTGTAAATAAGTTCATTTGTACTATTTTTTTAAATTTCACATATATAAATGATATCATATATTTATTTTTCTGACTTCACTTAGTATAATAATCTCTAGGTCCATCAATGTTACTGCAAATGACATTTATATCTTTCATTTATATGGCTGATTAATATTCCATCATATATATATGTAAATATATGTATATAAGTGTGTGCTAAGTCATTTCAGTCATGTCCAACTGTTTGTGACCCTGTGGACTATAGCCTGCCAGGCTTCCCTGTTCATAGGATTATCCAGGTAAGAATAATGGAGTGGGTTGCCCATGCCCTCTTCCAGGGGGTCATTCTGACCCAGGGATCAAACCCATGTCTCTTATCTCTTATGTTACTTATGTTTCCTGCTTTGGCAGGCAGGTGGTTCTTTACCACTAGCATCACCTGGGGAGCTATATATATATATATATATATATATGTATGAAAAAGTACCAGGGATTGAATCCCAGTCTCTAACATTGCAGATGGTTGTTTACCATCTGAGCCACCAGAGAAGCCATGTGTGTATGTGTTTGTGTATGTATCAAATCTTCTTTATCCATTCATCTGTTGATAGACACTTAAGTTGCTTCCATGTTTTGGGTATTGTAAACAGTGCTGCTATAAACAATGAGATGTATGTATCGTTTGTCTTTTCTGGATTTACGCTTAAGAGTGGGACTGTTGGATCGTGTATTAACTCTATTTTTAGCTTTTAAGGAACCACCATACTGCTGTGCACAATGGTTTCACCAATTGACATCCCCACCAACAGTGTAGGAGGGTTCCCTTTTCTCCACACCCTCTCCAGCATTTGTTATTTGTAGACTTTTTTTTTTATTTTTTATTTTTTTAATTTCAGGTATACACGTGCTCCCCATCCTGAACCCTCCTCCCTCCCCCCTCCCCATACCATCCCCCTGGGCCGTCCCAGCGCACCAGCCCCAAGCATCCAGCATCGTGCACTGAACCTGGACTGGCATCTCGTTTCATACATGACATTTCAAATGTTTCAATGCCATTCTCCCAAATCTTCCCACCCTCTCCCTCTCCCACAGAGTCCATAAGACTGTTCTATACATCAGTGTCTCCTTTGCTGTCTCGTATACAGGGTTATCGTTACCATCTTTCTAAATTCCATATATATGCGTATTTGTAGACTTTTTGATGATAACCATTCTGACCAGTGTGATGTGATACCTCATTGTAGTTTTGCATTTCTCTAGTAAGTAGCAGTGTTGAGCATCTTTTCATGTCCCTGCTGGCCATCTGCACATCTTTGGAGAAATATCTATGTAGGTCTTATGCCCATTTTTTGATGGTGTTGTTTGGGGTTTTTTGATATTGAGTTGTATGAGCTGTTTGTGTATTCTGGAAATTAAACCATTATTGGTTGCATCCTTTGCAAATATATTTTTCCCAGTCTGTAGACTATCTTTTTGTTTTGCTTATGGTTTCCTTTGCTTTGCAAAAGTTTATAAGTTTGATTAGGTCCTATTTGTTTATTTTTCCTTCTATTTCTTTTGCCTTTAGAGACTGACCAAAGAAAACACTACTATGATTGATGTCAGAGAATGTTTTGCCTATGTTCTCTTCTAAGAGTATTATGGTGTCATTTATATTTAGGTCCTTAAGCTATTTTGAATTTATTTTTATGTATGGTGTTAGAGAGTATTCTAACTTCATTGATTTATATACAGTTGTCCAGTTTTCCCAAAACCACTTGGTGAAGAGACTCTTTTTTCTCCAGAGTGTATTCTTGACTCCTTTGTTAAAGATTAATTTACTGTAGGTGTGTGGGTTTATTTATGGTCTCTCTATTACATTCCATTGATCCACGTATCGGTTTTTGTGCCAATATCATTCTATTTTGATTACTGTAGCTTTATAGGATTGCCAGAAGCCTGGAAGGATTACACCTCCAACTTTGTTCTTTCTCCTCAGGATTGCTTTGGCAATTCTGGGTATTTTGTGGTTCCATATAAATTTTAGGATTATTTGTTCTATTTTTGTGGAAAATTTGTCATGAGTAATTTAATAGAGATTGCAATAAATCTGTGGATTGCTTTAGGTAGCATGGTCATTTTAACTATATTCATTCTTCCAATTTAAGAGCATGGAAGGCTTTCCTGGTGACTCAGTGGTAAAGAATCCACCTGACAATGCTGGAGACATGGATTTGATCACTGGTCCAGGAAGATCCCTCATGTCATAGAGCAACAAAGCCCATGTGCCATAACTACTGAGCCTGTGCTCTAAAGCTTGGGAGCCACATCTACTAAGCCCATGTGCTGCAACTACTGAAAACTGCACACCCTAGAGCCTGTGCTCCACAATAAGAGAGCCACCACAATGATAAGCCATTGCACCACAACTAGAGAGTAGCCCATCAGGTCATTTTTGTATTTTCTTTTGTTGATGTGATGTATCACATTGATTTATTTGCATATCTTGAGCAATCCTTTTGACCTTGGGATGAATCCAATTAGATCATAGTGTATGATCCTTTTTATTTGTTGTTGGATTCTGTAAGTTTCTTTTTTGGTAGGGTCTTTGTCTGGTTTTGTTATTAGGGTGATGGTGACTTCATAGAATAACTTTGGGAGTGTTCATTTCTCTTCAAACTTTTGGAGAAGTTTGAAAAAGACAGGTATAAATTTTTTGTATGTTTAGTTAAATTCCCCAGTGAAGCTATTGAGTACTGGACTTTTGTTTTCAGAGAGATTTATTATTATTATTACAGATTCTGTTTCAGTTCTGGTGTTCACACTGTTCAAATTATCTGTTTATTCCTGATTCAGCTTTGCAGGTTGTAGGTTTCTAGAAACTTGTGTACTTCTTTTACATTTTCCATTTTGTTGCCATAGAACTGTTCATAATATGTTATGATATTTTTTTGTATTTCTGTGATATCAGTTGCTATTTCTCCTCTTTCATTTTTTATCTTGTTCACTTGGGTCCTTTCTCTTTTATTCTTGGTGAGCTTGATCAGGGATTCATCTATTCTGTTTATCCTTTCAAAACCCCAACCTTTGGTTTTATTGATTTTTTTCAATTTTTAAAAAATCTCTATTTTATTTATTTCCTCTCTGATCATTATTATTTCCTTTCTTATGCTGACTTTAAGTTTAATTTGTTATTCTTTTTCTAATTCTTTTAGGTGATAGGTAAGATTGTTTGTTTAGGATTTATCTTGTTTTTGATGAAAGTTTACATTCCCATGGATTTCACTCTTATGACTGTTTTTGCTATATCCCATAGATTTCCTATGGTTATGTTTTCATTGTCATTTGTCTCCAGGTTTTTTTTTCCTCTTTGATTTCATCACTGACTCTCTGGTCTTTAAGTAACATGTTTAATCTCCATATAATCGCTTTTTTTCCACCTTGCTTCTTGCTGTGGTTGATTGCAAGTTTCATGCTTTTACGGTCAGAAAAAGATTGTTGAAATAATGTCTATCCTTTTAAATTTGTTGAGGGTTGTTTTGTGTTCTGTTAATGTTCCAAGTGCACTTGAAAAATATGTATCTTTTTGTTTCTTTGTTTTTGGATGTAGATATATCAATTAAATCTAACTTTGCTATTTTGTCATTTGGGATCACTGTTACCTTATTGATTTTCTGTCTGGAAGATCTGTCCATTGATTTCAATGAAGGGTTTAAGTCTTCTACTATTATTGTATTCCTATCAATTTCTCCCCCATGTCTGTTAATATCTGCTTTATGTGTAAGGTGCTACTTTATTGGGAGCATATATGTTAATGAGTGTGATATCCACCTCATGTATTGATCCTTTTATCATTTTATAGTGTTCTTTTTTTTTTTGTCTTTCTTTGTGGCCTTTATTTTAAAGTCCATTTTTGTCTGATATTTTGTAAGCTTTTCCTGCTTTCTTGTCATTTCCATTTGCAAGATATACCTTTATCCATTCCCTTACTTTCAGTTTGTCAGTCCTTCATCTTAAAGTGGGTATTATTCAGCCAGCATAATTTGGTTTTTCTTTCATTATCCAATCTGCCACTCCATGTTTTCTGATTGGAGCATGTAGTCCAGTGACATTTAAAATAATTATTAGTAAGTATATGTTTGTTGCCATTTTAAACCTGGATTTCCATTGATTTTCTACTTCTTTATAACTTTCTTCTCCTTTTTATTTTTCCTTTTGTGGTCTGATGGTTTTCCTTTGTCTTTGAGTTCCTTTCATTTTGGATGTTGTGAATCTATTGTAGGTTTTTGATTTGTGGTTACTTTGGTTTTCAAGTATGTTAACCCATAACTATATCTCCATGCTATCAACTGACAGTCATATGAAGTCAAATGCATTCTAAACAATGTACATTTTCTTACTGCCCTCCCCACATTATGTAATTTGATGTCCTACTTTACACCTTCATGTTTACCCTTTCACTGTTCATTGAAGTTGTAATTGCTTTCACAGAATTTTTTTGGATTGTGCATATATTGGTTTATTAAGTAATCTTCAATCCTTTCATATTGTGATTTTTCCCTTTGTAGATTCTTGCTTCTTTTCTATTTAGAAAAGACCTTTCACTATTTCTTTAGGATAGGTTTAGTATTGCTGTATTCTCTTAGTTTTTGCTTGTCTGAGAAATTCTTTATTTCTCCTATTCCAAATTATAATCTTGCTAGATAGAGTGTCCTAGGTTGCAGGTGTTTTTCCTTTAATGACTGAATATATCTTGCTACCCCCTTCTGACCTCCCTTCTGAACTGATGGAGATTCCCTTGTGACTTACTCTGTTTTTCTCTTGCTGCCTTTAGAATTCTCTCTTTGTCTTTAACTTTTGACATTTTAATTATGTTATGTCTCTGTGTAGGCCCGTTTGAGTTCATCCTGTTTGGGACCCTTTGTACTCCCTGTACCTGGATATTTATTTCCTTCTCTAGGTTTGGGAAGTTTTCAGTCATAATTTCTTCAAATTTATTTTTGGTCCCCTTTTCTCTATCTTCTCCTTCTGGAATCTCTATTAAGTGTAGATTGGTGTGCTTTATAATGGTAAAGAATCTGCCTGCAATGCAGGAGACCTGTGCTCATTAGATCCTTGGGTCAGGGAAGATCCCTGAAAAGAGAATGGCAACCCACTCCAGTATGCTTGCCTGGAAAATCCCATGGACAGAAGAGCCTGGTGGGCTATATTCCATGGAATTGCAAAGAGTCAGACACAACTGAATGACTAACACACACTTACACATGATCCCATATTCCACACTTACATATTATTCCATGGGTCTCATATATTGCCTTCATATTTTTTTCTTTTTTCATTTATCTGTCTGCTATTCTGATTGGGTGGTTTCTATGATTCTATCTTCCAGATTACTTATTCATTCTTCTGCATTATTTAGTTTGCTATTTATTGCCTTTGCTCAGTTTTCATCCTGGCAAATGAGTCATCTAATTTTGATTGGCTGCTCCTTATAGATTCTAGTTTCTTGTTACAATGATCTGCCTTTCTCCTGATACTTGTATTTTCTTCAGCATTCTTAATACCTCCTTTTTGAACTCAAGGTCTGGTAGAATGGAGAGGTCTCTTTCATTGCTTGTTCTTTCAGAGGATTTCTTCTGTTCTTTTAATTGTGAGTAGTTCCTCTACTTTTCCACTTTGCTCATATTCCTCTGACTCTGTGAAAGTGAAAGTCGTTCAGTTGTATCCGACTCTTTGCAACCCCATGGACTACACAGTCCATGGAATTCTCCAGGCCAGAATATTGGAGTGGATAGCCCTTCCCTTCTCCAGGGGATCTTCCCAACCCAGTGGTCAAACGCAGGTCTCCCATATTGCAGGTAGATTCTTTACCAGCTGAGCCATCAGGGAAGCCCAATAATACTGGAATGGGTAGCCCATCCCTTCTCCAGGAGATCTTCCCAACCCAGGAATCAAATTGGGTTCTCCTGCATTGTAGGTGGGCTCTATGGATTTAGGAAAAACTGTTATTTACTTTAGTCTTGAAGGGCTGCTTTTATATGAGGGTAACCCTGTATAGATTGTATGAGTCCCATACTTTTGGTTCAAAGGTGGTTTTGGGGATGGATGCTTGCCAGGCTCTTTCCTTAGGGTGTCCTTGTCTCTGTCCCCTTGATAGGAATATGTTTGCTGTTGTGACTAGAGCCTTCCCTGGATGTTGAATGAGGACTACTCTTTGCTTTGTGGTTGTCACAGCTCTTTCAGAGGCAGGGTCTGTTCCCCAGTTGTTGGAGTAGAAGACCCCATATCCAGTTCTATGCTGCAGTGTGAGGTAAACAGAACTGGAGTGCTCCTTCTGGGAAATGAGCTGCTGCATGTTTTTCCCCAGGAACTTCCCACCAAGATGTGTGACTCTGATATGCCACCTGCTACGTGGTGTCCATGCCCACAAAGATCATTGTTTCTGGTGCTAGCCTCAGGGGCTGCCTCATCGTAGGGGTGCTGGTAACTGGCTTGATCATCCTTTACAAAGCCACTGGAGTGAGAACCTGCTCGGTGTCCAGTGCCTCAGTGCCTACTCTGGGAGTGCCATTAATCAGCTCATATTTCACCTTTTGTATGTGTGTGTGTGTGACATGTCCAAGCCATCTGAACATGACACCATTTTTTTGTAGGGCTTTCTTAGACTATCTCTTTCTTGCTCACTATATTAATTTGTCCTATCGCACTCAACTGTTAGACTCTACTAACTGTCAGTTGATTGTTCTACAAGAGTTAATTTTATGTATCAGCTTGACTAGGTCATGGGATAGCCAGATATTTTGGTCAAACAATATTATGGGTGTTTCTATAAGGATTTTTTTTAAATAAGATTAACATTTAAATTGATACACTGAGTAAAGTAGGTAGCCTTCCTTAATGTGAGTGGACCTCACCCAATCAGTTGAAGATCTGAATAGAACTAAAAGGTTTATTCTCCCTCAAATTAAAGAGAATTCTTTCTGGCTGACTGTAGCCAAACTAGGATATCAGCTTTTTCCAAACTTTTGAACTTGAACTAAAATATCAGCACTTCCTGGATCTCAAACTTGCTTCGCTTGAACTGGAACTACACCATCAGCTCTCCAACTTGACAATTTAACCTTGCAGTTCTTCGGATTTGTCAGCCCTCATAATTGTGTGAGCTAATTTTTCATAATAAATCTCTTTTACATATATACACTCTATGGTTTTGTTTCTCTGAAGATCCCTGACCAACACATCCACTATTATTTTCAACAATACCCTGGGGCATAAAATGTTAAATAATTCAATCCAATTGAAATTGAGTCCCTTAGCAAAGGTAGTTTTTGTGCTCAATTTTTAACAATTTTATTGACTCCAAGAAGACTTTCCTTAGGGTTTTTTTTTCCCCCGCTGAGTTTTACTGATAGATTTCTTGGCCTACAGTTAATTTTGTTGCCCTCATAGAGTGATCAGCAGAAGATCTAAATAGACTTTTCTCCAAAGAAGATACAAATGGTTAAAAAGCACATGAAAAGATGCAACATCGCTCATTATTAGAGAAATGTAAATCAAAACTACAATGATATATTACCTCATACTGGTCAGAATGGCCATCATGAAAAATTTTATAAACAATAAATGTTGAAGAGGGTGTGGATAAAAGGGAACCCTCTTACACTGTTGATGGGAATGTAAATTGACATAGCCACTGTGGAGAATAGTATGGAGGTTCCTTAAAAAACTAAAAATATAACTACCATATGATCCAGAAATCCCACTCCTGGACATATACTCAGAGAAAGCCATAATTCAAGAAGATACATGTACCCAAATGTTCACTGAAGCACTATTTACAATAGCTAGGATATGGAAGAAACCTAAATGTCTAGCAACAGAGGAATAGATAAAGAAGATGTGGTACTTATGTACAATGGAATATTACCTAGCCATCAAAAAGAATAAAATTGTGTCATTTGCAGAGATGTGGCTGGACCTAAAGACTGTCATACAGAGTGAAATAAGTCAGAAAGAGAAAAACAAATATATATTAATGCATATATGCAGAATCTAGAAGAATGGTATAGATGATCTTATTTGCAAAGCAGAAATAGAGACACTGATGTAGAGAACAAATGTATGAATAACATGGAGGAAAAGAGGGTGGGATGAAGTGGGAGATTGGGATTGACATATATACACTACTATGTGTAATACAGATAACTGATTAGAACCTACTGTGTAGCACAGGGAACTCTAGTTGGTGCTCTGTGGTGACCTAAATGGGAAGGAAATACAAAAAAGAGGGGATATATGTATATATGGTTGATTAACTTTGCTATACAATAGAAATTGACACAGCAAACAACTATGTTCCAATTAATAAAATGAAAAATAAATAAATATATCTGTTGATTATTTTCTGTATTCCATTGTTTCTCATGAGAACAAAAGCCATTCATATTATTATTTTCTTGTGTATAATACTCCAACTTACTCTGGCTGCTTTCATGACTTTTTCTTTACATTTGGTCTTCTGTAGTTTGGTGATGAAGTGTCTATTTATTTAATCACATTTCTTATCCTGCTTGTATTTTGCTGAGCTTCATGGATCTGTAAGTTCATATTTTCCATTACATTTGGGGAATCTGTATCCATTACATCATCAAACACCTACTCTGCCCATTTTCTCTCTCTTTTCTCATAAAGACTCATATATATAGATATATGTATGTTACACCACTTAAAATATCCCCATGTTTTATTTAAAGTTCAGTTCATTTTTTCTTCAGGATTTAAAAAAATAAATTGGATAATTTCCTTTTGTATGTATAAAAGCGGAGAAGGCAATGGCACCCCACTACAGTACTCTTGCCTGCAAAATCCCATAGGCGGAGGAGCCTGGTAGGCTGCAGTCCATGGGGTCGCGAAGAGTAGACTGATACCCTCTTCTTTTACTCCATCCAACTCATCCAGGGTAAGTTTAATTATAGATACTAGAATTTTCAGTTTTATACTTCCCATTTAGATCATTTTTTAGTTTCCATTTCTATATTTCTTCATCTGTTCATTCAAAATGACCTTACTTTAAAAATCTTTGCACATATTTATAGTAGCTATTTTAAGTGTGATCATTTAAATTCCTGCCTCATATCAAATTTTATTTTGACTATTATTTTGCAAATGGGTCACTTCTTCACACACCCATTAATTTTTATAGTATTCTGTATATTTTAGATTTTGTGTGTTGAGAGTCTGAATTTGGGTTTCTTCCTTAAGAGACTACTGGGATTTATTCTGGCAATCAGTTAATATACTTGTGGATCAGTAGGAAAAGTTTTTTTAAGGATTCATTTTAATCTTTATTAGAGGAGATCTAGTGACTCTGCTTCTCTAAGGTTTTAGCAATCCAACTCTTAAAGTGCTTTCTAGGAAGATCATTGAATGCTACCGGTATCACTGAGGTCTCTAAAATCAAGCATGACAGAACTTCTATGCCTTCTAGTACAGCATGATTTAGGGAATAGCACTTCACTCTTTATTGCAAAATTCAGGCTTAAATTGAAGTAGGCAAAACCACTAGGCCATTCAGGTATGACCTAAATCAAGTGCCTTATGATTATATGTGGAGGTGACAGATAGATCCAAGGGATGAGATCTGGTAGACAGAGTATCTGAAGAACTATGGATAGAGGTTCATAACACTGTACAGGAGGCAGTGATTAAAATCATCCCCAAGAAAAAGCAATGGAAGAAGGCAAATGGTTCTCTGAGGAAACTTTACAAATAGCTGAGGAAAGAAGAGAAGCAAAAGGCAAGGGAAAAAGGGAAAGACATAACCATCTGAATGCAGAGTTCCAGAGAATACCAAGGAGAGATAAGAAAGCCTTCTTAAGTGGACAATGCAAAGAAATAGAGGAAAACAATAGAATGAGAAAGTTCCAGATAACCATGATGATGTGGTCACTCATCTAGAGACAGAAATCCTGGACTATGAAATCAAATGGGTCTTAGGAAGCATTATGCAAACAAAGCTAGCGGAAGTGATGGAATTCTAGGTGATCTATTCCAAGTACTAAAAGATGACGCTGTTAAAGTACTGTACTTAATATGTCAACAAATTTAGAAAACTCAGCAGCGGCCACAGGACTGGAAAAGGTTTTCATTCCAATCCTTAAGAAGGGAAATGCCAAAGAATGTTCAAACTATTGTACAACTGCACTCATTTCACATGCTAGGAAGGTTATGCTCAAAATCCTCCAGGCTAGGCTTCAGCAATGCATAAACCCAGAACTTCTAGATGTACAATCTGGATTTAGAAAAGGCAGAGGAACCAGAGATCAAACTGCCAACATTCATTGGATCATAGAAAAAGCAAGGGAATTCAAGAAAAGCATCTACTTCTGCTTCATTGACTACCTGAAAGCCTTTGACTGTGTGGTTCACAACAAACTATGGAAAATTCTTAAAGAAATGGGAATACCAGATCATTTTACCTGTTTCCTGAAAAACTTGTGATCAAGACAAGAATTTACAGTCAGAACCGGACATGGAACAATTGACTGGTTCAAATCTGAGAAAGGAGTTCATCAAGTTTTTATATTGTCACCCTGCTATTTAACTTATATGCAGAGTGAAGTGAAGTGAGGTGGAGTCGCTCGGTCGTGTCCGATTCTTTGTGACCCCATGGACTGTAGCCTACTAAGCTCCTCCGTCCATGGGATTTTCCAGGCAAGAGTACTGGAGTGGGTTGCCATTTCCTTCTCCAGAGGATCTTCCTGACCCAGGGCTCGGACCCAGGGATCGAACCCAGGTTTCCTGCACTGTAGGCAGATGCTTTACCCTCTGAGCCACCAGGGAAGGACAGGGTACATCCAGGGTATATGCAGAGTACCTCATGTGAAATGCCAGGTTGGATGAAGCACAAGCTGGAATCAAGATTGCCTGGAGAAATATCAATAACCTCAGATATGCAAATGAAACCACTCTAACGGCAGAAAGTGAAGAGGAACTAAAGAGCCTCTTAATGTGGGTGAAAGAGAAGAGTGAAAAAAGCTGGTTTAAAACTCAACACTCAAAAAACTAAGACCATGGTATCTGGTCCCATCACTTCATGGCAAGTGCGGGAAAAATGGGAAACAGTGACAGACTTTGTTTTCTTGGATTCCAAAATCACTGCAGCCATGAAATCAAAAGATGCTTGCTCCTTAGAAGGAAAGCTATGAAAAACCTAGACAGAGTATTAACAAGCAGAGACATCACTTTGCTGACAAAGGTCCATATAGTCAAAGCTATGGTTTTCCAGTAGTCATGTATGGATGTGAGAGTTGGACCATAAAGAAGGCTGAGTGCCAAAGAATTGATGCTTTCAAATTGTGGTCCTGGAGAAGACTCTTGAGAGTCTCTTGGACAGCAAGCATATCAAACAAGGAAACCTTAAAGGAAATCAGTCCTGAATATTCATTGGAAGGACTGTTGTTAAAACTGAGGCTCCAATACTTTGGCCACCTGACGTGAAGAGTCAGCTCATTGGAAAAGACCCTGATGCTGGGAAAGACTGAGGGCAAGAGAAGCAGGTAATAGAGGATAAGATGGTTTGATGACATCATCGACATAATAGACATGATTTTGAGCAAACTCCAGGAGACAGTGAAGGATAGGGAAGCCTAGCGTGCTACAGGCCATGGAGTTGCAAAGAGTCGGACAATACTTAGTCACTGAACAACAACAAATTTACATTTTCTGTAAATTTAAATAATTAAGGACACTTTTCTTTTTTTTTATTATTTGAAGCAATGAGACCAAATGCAACAAAGCTAAAAAAAAATTGTAAAATTTTTTTGAATCTTAAATAAGTTAATAGATGTTCCATATTTTTTTAAGTTGACACCTTATTTGGGATTATAGGTTAACTACACTTGATTAACATATATTTAATATAAAGAAATAACTTTTTGGAAATAATAATGAAATTCACTTATGCTTTCTTAATTTTCACTGTTATGACTAATCTTTAGAGGAAAAAATAAATTAGTAGAATAGATTGATTAAATAGCTTCATATATATTCCTCTCTCTTTGGACTCCCAAGCTCACATTTATAGCATTAGAAAGTGCTTTCATCTTCTCAGTCCAAAGGGGATTTACAAATTACAAATGAAATAGCTTAATGTCTGCTGAAGGACAGCTATGTCAAAAATGTAAAAGGTTCAGCAGAGTGGCAAGAAAGTTTTATATGAGGGTGCTTTGAAATTATAGTAAAATACTAAATTTTGAATAATATATGTTTAATTCTTTAAATAGGATGCCTTCACAATGGAGTTGGATGTTTATCAGAAATTATGATCACTCTCATATTGTGTTGAAGGATTTAGTTTTGTATAGAAATGCTTGAATTATTATTATGGCAAAAATTTATAAAAGCAAATGTTATATATTTCTCACCCAGGTCATGAACAGAGTACTGTTTTTAAAAATCCTCAACAATAAGTACTTTAAATGGTAGAAATATGTTGAGATCTATGAACTCTATAGGAACTTAACCTGCTGGGATTACACACATGCATTGTCTTTCTGTGTGTGTGTGTGTGTGTGTGTGTGTGTGTGTGTTTTACCAAGATATAGGATTAGAAGCCAAGAAAGTTAATTTCAGAAATATTAACTTACCAAGATTTTAGATTGCCCAGCATTTAATATTATAATGATCCATTTTCATTGTATAGAATGAGGCGAACACATTTCAGCATTTCTCTGAACTAGGAAGACCTGCTATCCAAATGACTACACATACCCAAGGCTAGCTTATCACTTCTCCCTCTCCTGCACCACATATAGGGCTGATGATTGGCACAGAAATTATCTACTGGAACTTTTTTGAAAATCCCCTCCTTTCATTCTCATCAGAGAAATTGTACACATGTCATTTGTATGTTAAAATATCATCCTCAAGCTTCCTGATAAAATGGAGTCTGAATCAGGAGGCAATTTTGATTAGCTTTAATATCAGCTAATTTTTCTGGCTCAGATGGTAAAGAATCCACCTGCAATGCAGGAGATCTGGGTTCGATCCCTGCAGAAGGAAATAGCAACCCACTCCAGTGTTCTTGCCTGGAGAATTCCATGAACAGAGGAGCCAGGCCGGTTACAGGCCATATAGTCGCAGCGTTAGACAAGACTGAGCAACAAACACACATGCACAGTTTTCCTTCGGATTGATCCTCATTATCTGTTTCTGATGCCTTTCACTTGTCGGTCAGTCTGCTTTAGTATATGCTACAAGTGTGGGTTGTGAAATTACCTATTATCTTGTTTGCTTTAGTATGTTAAAAACATACCACACTCTTTTCAGGGTCCTAGAAGACCATGCAAAACCAATGGCTTGTCTGAGTCTAAGTGTTAACACAACAGAATTCACCACCACTCTATGCATCCTTGCCAAGATTTGCACGGAACTACCTGACCCCAGGTGGCTCTAGTGGTAAAGAATCTGCCTGCCAATGGAGGAGACATAAGAGACACAGGTTCAATTCCTGGGTTGGGAAGATCTCCTGAAAGAGGAAATGAAAACCCACTTCAGTATTCTTGCCTGGAGAATCCCATGGACAGAGGAGCCTGGTGGGCTATGGTTCATATAGGGTCACAGAGTCGGACACGACTGAAACGACTTAGCACTCAGCACCTGATCCAGTACTTATCCTATTTTATAGAATAGGTCTAACTGTCTCTAATAGGATGGGCCTGTCTCATTCTGCTATGGGACAGAATGCCTAATTTTGGCAGAGTGAAAGCAGGGTGATATTAAATTATGAAACTATTATCTAACTCATAACCATTCTAAAAACTATAAAATGCAAACATTCTAGAAAAGACTCCCCTTTATTTATACTTCCTCATTAAAATTTAAAAATTGCTTTCCACAGAATTCTGTCTCAATTATAGCCAACAGCTCCTAGAAATGGACATTTTGTATCACTGAAGTAAATAAATACATAAATGAATGGATTATAGCCAACAGCTCCTAGAAATGGACATTTTGTATCACTGAAGTAAATAAATACATAAATGAATGGATAGTTTAGGCTTATGTCATAATATAACATAAACTACTTAATAATTTATAATTTACATTTGCTGAATCTTCGGATTAATATTTCTAACTTCCATGTGACCCAAAGTTCAACTAGCACGTTTGTTATCAATAACAGATAGTCTTATAGTTTTCTATAATTTTGTCAGTATTTACGCACCTTGGCTTTTCCACAATGATTACTCCTTTAAGTGATATTTCATTCCATTTGGAGTTTCTTTAATTAGTTTTTCACAATGGTCTATGAAATTACATTCAACATCTCTACTCAAGTCTTTAATTTCTCTCTCACTCAGTTCTGTATGTCCTTTTTGAGGCTTAGTTATATACTTTGGAAGTCAAAAGCACATAACTATAGTTGCCAAATATTTTTTTAATATATATAATTCAGTTCTTCTCTTTAATTTAATTATTCCTGCCTAGTCTGGTGATAAGCTCAAAGCCATTTATATAGTTCTGATTAACTATCTATTTATATATCTATATATAGCAATTATATGTTGCACACATCACTTATTATATATAATATATAATTATTAAGGTGTACATATATACAATCAATTCTCATTATTCATAGATTCATATTTGCAAATTTATGCACTCACTAAAATTTATGTGTAAACCCAAAATCAGTTCCTACAGGGATTCCATAGTCAATTGTGGACATGTTTACAGCAGTAACAAAAAAGAAAAAAATTGAATCAACCAAAGTGCACATTCCCAGCCAAGATCTAACAAGACCCACACTCTGCCTTTTTATTTCAACTCTGATACTGTAAACAAGTGTCCTCTTTGTGATGTATTTAGAATCACCTCTTTCTTATTTTGTGCTTTTTATTTTTTGGTTGGTTGTCTTATTGTTTAAAATGGCCCCCAAGCATAGTGGTGAAGTGCTATCTAATGTTATTAAGTGCAAGAGGCTGTAAAGTTCCTTATGGATAAAATATGTATGTGAGATAATGTTTGTTTAAGCATGAGTCACCAAGCTGTTTGTTGTGAGTTCAATGTTAATGAATCAACAATAGATATTAGATAAGTTATTTAATATAAACACACACAAACACATAAGAAAAGGTTTACTTATAAATTGGTTAACAAAAAATGCTGTGACCAGAGGTTTGCAAGAACCTAAGTCTACATTTCACCTAGGAATAATGATTTAGTATTTGCTAATTGAATTTTGCATACACCTTATAGAATATAACTAACATGAAGAAAAGTTATGACCAACCTAGACAGCATATTGAAAAGCAGAGACATTACTTTGCCAACAAAGGTCCGTCTAGTCAAGGCTATGGTTTTTCCAGTAGTCATGTATGGATGTGAAAGTTGGACTGTGAAGAAAGCTGAACGCCGAAGAATTGATGCTTTTGAACTGTGGTGTTGGAGAAGACTCTTGAGAGTCCCTTGGAGTGCAAGGAGATCCAACCAGTCCATCCTAAAGGAGATCAGTCCTGGGTGTTCATTGGAAGGACTGATGCTGAAGCTGAAACTCCAATACTTTGGCCACCTCATGCGAAGAGCTGACTCATTTGAAAAGACCCTGATGCTGGGAAAGATTGAGGGCAGGAGGAGAAGGGGACGACAGAGGATGAGATGGCTGGATGGCATCACTGACTCGATGTACGTGAGTCTGAGTGAACTCCGGGAGTTGGTGATGGACAGGGAGGCCTGGCGTGCTGCGATTCATGGGGTCGCAAAGAGTTGGACATGACTGAGTGACTGAACTGAACTGAACTGAACATGAATAATGAGAAGTGACTGTACGTATATGCAGCAAGAACAGGACAAGCACTTGTGTCTTGGTTCATATCAGTTGCTATGAATTCAACAGCAGGAAACAAAGCAGATCCATTTTCTACCTACAGATTGAGAAAAAGAATAGACGACTTTAGAAATCTGAACTTTCCTTACAGCTCCCTACTCCCACTCTTTCTGACAACCAGTGAATAGAATTTATGTTTAGAATCGTTAAGTGAATACAAACTGTTTTAGTCCTGAGGTAGAGAAGACTACATTTTTGAGTTAAAGAGATTTAAGGGCTCAAGCTTGGGTGTGGCTTCCATGATACACATGGGAAGAGGATTGTGGTTGAAGGGGATTTGTTCCCAATTTACTGACAACAATCCACATTACAATATTGTAAAGTTTAAAAATAAAATTAAATTAAAAAAAAAAAACCAACAATCCACATTATCTAATGTGTTAATGCCTGGTAGCTTCAAAGGAAAAAGATTCCCATGGTCAAAAGTGACAAGGATACAGTGGAGCTTCATGCCTTTAGACAGATAGCTAATAAAAGCTTGGACAAATATTCTGGGAAGCCTGCAATAGTTTGAACACGAGAGACAGTTCTCTTTCTAAATTTTGAACTTGTATTATTTTACATATCCTTCAAGCCTGGCGGGACTCGTGTGTAACACTAGTGCGTTCTAGATTTACCTGATTCAGATAAATGTATATGTGTGTGTGTGTGTGTGTGTGTAGGTTCTGGAAAATTGCAGAGCAAAATTACATTCATGTATATTTGTATATCCATTTGCCATTTGCTCCATTTGTATTTTGCTGTTTGTCCTTTAAGTTTATTTTAGCCATTTTTCCTTTGGGCTCATCAAATAAACTGGACACTTTTCTTATTGAAAGTAAAGAGAATGAGAACTAGCTGTCAAGGCTTGACAACTATCACAACTCTTGAATTAAATCTATACATTCTTAATGTTCCATGCAGACCAGTTTGAAATCAAACACTTTTAAGTAGATCTCACTCCCTCCAGAAAAAATACATAATGATGAAGTGTGTTTCTTGTGATATTTCCCCCTCACTTCAATTAGGACCAGCCCATTTCCTGGGTAATTTTTCTCACATAATTCTGCTCAGTTTCTCTAGTGACAAATAGATCTTGCAGTTTTAGCTAATGAATTATTTCTACTGCTTGGGTGTGAATGATTAAAATACGATTTCTTACACCTACACTACAACTTTAAAAAAAATAATTAACTCTTTGGTCCTGCCAAGTCTACCAGAATTAGAATGATAATGTTTTCTGGCAAATATTTTTCTGGCAAATATTGTTTTCTGGCAAATATTTATTGAGTAACTACTAAATGCAAAGTATTATAGCATACAGGATAGCTTATTTTCTATAGAAGGAACATTTTATTTCCATGAAATATTTTATTTTCTGTATGGCAAATATTTTATATTAATTCAAATTATTGTATAAATATGAAAAACATTATATTTAATAGTTTGCTCTTAATTGAATACCATCTATTATTTTATTTTAAAATAAATTTAAGTAATTTTAAATAGGAAAAAATATATCTTAAAATAGGAATATTGAAAAAAGCAGAGTAGCAATAATTATTGAAAAATGATAAATCATGCTTTGTGTATATGTGCTCAGTCACTCATTTGTGTTCAACTCTTTGTGATCTCATGGACTATAGCCTGCCAAACTCCTCTGTGCATGGGATTTCCCAGACAAGAATCCTGGAGTGGGTGGGCATTTCCTTCTCCAGGGGATCTTCTCATCCCAGGGACTGAACCCACATCTCTTGCATCTCCTGCATTAGTAGGTGGTTTCTTTGCCACGGAGCCACCTAGGAAGCCCTAAGTCATGCTTTATTCTAGTACAACTCATTAAAACAATAAAATAAACTTATCCCTTACTCCTTCAAAACCTTCAAGTTCCTAAATTACACACACGCACATACACCAGGTATGGATTCTAAAGAAAACAAAATTTTAACAAAAACATGTATTTTCTTTTACTTTAGTATAGTCTTTCAAGTGATAATACAAATTTTTGATGAATTGCTTTATCAAATCTCCTCTAAAATGGGTGGGCCTGTCTTTCCTTTACAGATTTTTTTACATGTCGGAGGGCAGAATCTTGAACACATAGAATGATAATTTCCCCAGAGGTCTTTTTATTTCCTAAGTATTAATGAACTGTTTTTTTTTAAATCACAGTGAATACTCTGTCATCAAAGATAGACAATAAGACACAAATTGTTCAAAAGACAAGTTTTTCAGAATCTTCCCTCTTTGACTTTAAAACAAACCTTAAAATATCTTGAGGAATATTAGAAGTGATGTGTTGTAATAGATTTTCTTAGTCTAATTATTTCATTCATTGTCAATTCATATCATTCTATTTTAAAATGTAATTTAATTATCTTTTAATGCCAGCAGTGGGTATTTAATGTCATGATAACCTTAAAACATCCAGTGTAGCCATTTTATTTTAATTCTTCTACTTACGGGAAGATAGGCAACAGGACATCCATCAAAATAGAGACAAGCCAAACCACAGGACTTAATTTTAATACCAATTCTCTAGAGATTCATTTCTCTTGGTAAGTTGAGATAAACTCATTGCGCTTTTCTGTTGGGAAACAAGCAAGTTTTGTACTAAGCAATTCATCAAGCTGACCAATGACAATAGTGTGATAGAATTTTATTCTTTGTTGATGAAGGGCAATTATTTTTAAATATTTCGCATAAATGAATTTTGAGGTACCTACAAAATATATTAAATGTATGAAGCATTAACAATGTGACAGATAAACTTAGCCCCTGCAAGCTAGGTCTAAACATTTTAAACTGTCTCTAACATCAAAAGCAAATTTATATTTATGTAAACAATCACATAGAAAAGTGGAAATAAATCGCTTTCTATGAAGTGTCAATAAACCAATATTTCATTACTACTGTTTATATTTTAAGAAGATTTTTAGAAATAAATGACTCTTGAATGAGTACAGCTGGAAAATGCTCAAATAATCTAAAACAATTTATTTTTCATATAAAATGACATGAAAGGAAAAAGTAGATGTTTGTGGTGACTGACAATGTACTCTATACAAAATATTTGCTTTATAATGTTTTCTTCTTGTCATTTTTCCTTTTATTAATTTAAATTTATTGATTTGGAGTGATCAAGAAGTAACTGTGAGAAGGGACTGTGACATATCCATAAAGGATGAAAAATTAATTTTAAAAAATAACTGAAATTATGAATGTATTTTATCAATGTTTCTTCATAATTGTTCTCTAAATTTTTAGTTGTACAAGTAAGAAATGAGTGTTCATTTGCATAAACTTACATGTAAATTTATATATCACTTGATCAGCACAAAATATTTTTCAAAAATAAGCATGGAATCTATAGCCAATAATAGTCCATTCTAAATGTATTTATTTATATAGAATATATACATAAAATATATACAAATGTATATGTATATATAATATTTTAATATATATGCATATATATAACTAAATATGGTTTTACTCATATAACACACTGACCAAATAAATACCTTAATATGCTCAATTGTATTAAAACCATAACTACTGATAAAACTAGCAATTATTTCATCAAACTCATCTCATATTTACTTTGTGACTTTGCTAGAGCAATTTAGGCCACACAGAACAGTTGGAATTCAATTTGTGCAAGGCACCTCTTTGAGCAAATTTGTTCTCTGTAGCACTCTCAGGAGTAGGTAAATGCTGGTGCATGGGATAAGATGCAAAGCTAATTATTTTACCCATCAGAATGCAGAAACGTTTCCTTGGCTTCTCAGAATTGCATTTTAAAGGCACCCAAAGGATTTTCCTTTGAGAAATCAAAAGAATTCTCCCAAAACTTTTCCAATCACTAATGTCTCTGAACCTGGCACTGTTATCAGACATCCCTACATAAATTTCACATACTTTTACTTAAATGTATTTGATCATTGGGAAATGTTATTTAACCAATATATCAATTTAAATCTGCAGAACAATCTCTGCAAATTATTTAAAATATTAAAAATAAACTGAAAATATATAAATTTTTCATATATTTTATATCAGATATATATTATTTTATATAATATATATCAGAAAATATATAAAATTTCTATACTGACAGACAAACAGTTAAAGCTGTTTAATAATGAAACAGGTTTTGGGGGGGATAACAAAACAGTAATCACCTTGTCACTTGTATTCAAGCACAACCTGAAGGTTCATCTACTAGGGATCCATTGATTGGAGAGTAAAGGCTATCATTGCAATTATATGATTATATAATTATATAGTAAGGCAGATTATAAACAGGACTTACTTTTTTGGATTAAAATACATATACTGAGCATTAAAATAGGTACTAGTCTGCATTATAGTGGTAAATAGGCACACCAGAGTCACTATTATTGTCCCTATTTTGGGAAGGAACTTCTCTCTACTGCTTTCCACAGCTTATCTCATCTATCAAAAAAATCAAAAGGATTTACTTGAAAAAGATATCCATTCCTGTTTCTTGCAGATTTCTCTCCTGGTAATATGAACCACCACCCATGTCTTCCTGTCCTTTTTTCTCCATGATTCGCATGGCTTTTAAGAGAGTTTTGATTAAGATGAGCGCTGATCCTTAGAGTAGGTCATTTCTTTACTCAGGAGTGTTTTGCTAGTTAATTTTCCCTGTAAAGGAAAAAATATATATTAGAGGTGTTCAGATTTGAAAAGATAAACAAAAGAGATTTACTTGAGGCCCCTAAATATGGCAGCCACACGTTAAAACATTATTTGAGCTAGAAAATTTTGGCCACTATATTTGAGCAGATAAAAATAGTGACAAACTGAAGGCAAAAATCAATGATAGCGAGCAGCTATTGGAGTCCAAACATGAACTGATAATTAAGAAAGAACAATGAGTGATATACTTATTGCCTTTTATAATATATACTTAATTTTATCTATAGCTTGATTTTTGTGTGTGGTTTACCTTTTCTCTATAATAAGTTGAATACATTTTTAAAATTTTGATTTAAATAGCACATGTTTGTAATTGGCAAAAATAAAAGAGTATCATAATCTCCAAAACTTAAGACAGAGATTGTCTATGGAAAAGGAATATAGGGATTTCCCTGGTGGTCCAGTGCAGGAAACACAGGTTCAGTGCCTTGTCTGGGAAAGATCCCACATGCCATGGACAGCTAAGCCCATACACCACAACTACTAAAGAGCTACTCTTTGGTCCTACTCTTAAGCCCATGAGCCACAACTACTGAGCCCTGGCACCACAACTATTGAAGCCCGTGCTCCAGAGCCCATGCTCAACAACAAGAGAAGCCACAGCAATGAGAAGCCCGCACGTCACAACTAGAGAGTTGCCCCTACTCAGAGCAACTAGAGAAAGCCCACGAAGCAACGAAGACCCAGCACAACCAAAAGCAAACACATAAAATCAACAAATAAATAGCATATGTCTGTAATTAATACAAAAATGCAGGAATGAATCATGGGCCCGTGAAGAGAAGAAAAAGAGGAATATGAGTACTAGAAAACTGGCACTGTAATCAGCATATGCAACCAAATCTTACAGTTACCTATAGGCATTGAACAAAAATCAGACAATAAACCTGGTGATAAGTGTATGTTCTTATCTCACTTATCATTTGCTTGCTGTTCATGAGGTGTTTTAAGGAGAATAGGCAGTGAGGTATTACACAATTGGAGGATTTGACTTGAGAATACAGAAACATACTTTTTTATATATAATAAAAGAAATACAAAAGTTTAAAATGGACAAAGTAGGAGGACAAAATAATCAAATTTGGATGATTTCTCTTTTCAATTTGAGGACCTCAGAAAATTATTGGTGAGATGCTCTTATTCTGAGGCAGTGATTCCAAAACCTTGTTCCTGGATCAGCAGCAGCAGTATTAACTAGGAACTTGTCAGAATAGCAAATTCTCTTTGGCCACACATCTGCAGGAGAAGAATGTCTGAGGTGAGGCCTCCTATTCTAAGAAGCCCTCCAGGTGATTCTGATGCATGCTCATGTTTGAGAAACTCTGTTAAGGTGAACAAATAATGCTAAACTCATAGGAGTTTAGTTTTTCAGGGATCTGAGGCACAATAAGCTAATAATATAAAAACAAGGATTTTTAAACTTGTATCAACTTGTTTCTTTACGATAGTTTCCAGATTATTCCAAAATGTACACACTGTATAAGTAGTGATGAAATTAACCTCACCCACAAAAGAATAAGTCATCTTTTGATCACCTTCATCCATTTCCCCAGACTACACCCCAACCTCTGGCAACCACTGCTGCTTTCTATTTCTATTAGCTCAGATATTTTTTTTTTTTTTTTAGATTCCAAATATAAGTGAGATCAAACAGCATGCCTTTCTTTGTCTGACTTATTTTATATAGCATAATGCTAATAATACTGCTATTGTATATTTTAAGTTGCTAAGAGATTAGATCTTAAAAGTTCTCAAGGCACACACAAAAAAGTAACTATGTGAGGTGATGAATGGGTTAACTTATTGTGGTAATCATAATGCAAAACATATATACTATCAAACCATTACATTGTACCTTTAACCTTATACAATGCTATACATCAATTATACATTGTAATCAATGTATTACATGTCAATAAAGCTGAGGGGAAAAGAGTGCACCCTCTGAGTGTATGAGTAAACCTCTGGATTAACTGTGCAACTTGCTATCAACATAATTCCTAAATAACAATTCTTGGCTATATAGTGACCAAGGTTGTATTCTAGATTTTACACTATATAAAAAACAGGTTTAAGTAATTCATCTCTGCCTAATTAGAACTTGGGGTAATTCCCAAACATATAATTACTACTTGTGGGGAGCCAGCTTGAGAATGATGGTTGGCATCAGAGATCTCCATTCATTTTTCCCTTCTTCCTCTTTAATTTTTTTCTTTACCTATATATCTAACCTGACATGGGTGAAGGTAACTAAATACTTGTCATAGTACTACAGAAATCATGCACACAAAATTCTCTGATAAAGAAGCATATACATTAATACATTATTATTTTCTTACTATTATCTTTAGATAGTAATACAACATAGATCTTCCAATTCCATGTACAATATGTATTTATAATAAAACAAGCAATCTCTTTGTGTCCATTTTTTCCAGAGTGTCCACGGACTTTTTTCAACCTTTTAAAGAAATTCATCAAAATCATTTTTTATTATTTTTCCAAAATTAATTTGGCAGCTTATTGGAAGTATGGTTGGGACAAAAGGATAACACACAAGGAACACACCATACACCACAAATATTAGAGTAAAAAAAAAAAAATCTGCCTATGGTAATTCCATTTGCATGTCATTGCAAAAATAACAAAATATGTGATTCATTCTTACCCCTGGTTTCCTATCCTAATGAAATACACTTTAGAAATTACTGGTTCCCTATTATAAAAAATAAAGTCTTTCAGAGAGAAGATTCTTCAGAATGACCTGAAGGCTGATTTTGGAAGATCTCTGTTAATCATTACATCTTCAGTTCAGTTCAGTCACTCAGTCGTGTCCGACTCTTTTTGACCCCATTGACTACAGTACACCAGCCCTCCCTGTCCATCACCAACTCCCGGAGTTCACTCAAACTCATGTCTATTGAGTTGCTGATGCCATCCAACCATCTCATCCTCTGTCTTCCCCTTCTCCCTCCTTCAATCTTTCCCAGCATCAGGGGCTTTCCAAAGAGTCAGCTCTTCACATCAGGTGGCCCAAGTATTGGAGTTTCAGCTTCAGCATCAGTCCTTCCAATGAATATTCAGGACTGATTTCCTTTAGGATGGACTGGTTGGATCTCCTTGCACTCCAAGGGACTCTCAAGAGTCTTCTCCAACACCACAGTTCAAAAGCATCAATTCTTCGGTGCTCAGCTTTCTTGGTATAGTCATTACATCTTGACCTCTCCCAATCTTCTTCCTTTATTATTACTAAGACAGTTTAGTATATCAGCAAATTTTGACTTCTTTTTTTACTATTCTAACTCCAGAGGACTTGTGTAGCTCAATGTCTTTGATTCTGAGTGCTAGATTAATGTTTTGGGCACTCCAGTTAAACTTTAGCCATAATGTAGACAATCAACTTGTATTTTTAGGGCATTCACTTTTCTTAATCCCTAGAATATAAAAGGAGGAAATGGAGTCTGTTCACTATTTATTACAGGTTGCTCTCCATGGAACCTGCTTGACCTCAGAGTTTAGCATTCCTGCCTTCCTACCATTCATTTTCTCTACTGTTTTGTGAAATTAAAAGAAAGTAAAAACAAAAAACCTCTCACATATTTCTTTATTATTCTCTGCATACATTGCTACTATTATTAAAAAATCAAATAAATAATTAATAGAAGTAATAGGTAATAAATATACTTACACATGAATATATATTTATTACATGTATATATATTATGTATTATATATAACATATAAATATGAATATAAATCTATGTATTTTTTGCCTTAAATCTCTAGCATAAGAGAGCAGATTCTACTTACTTTGGTTTTTATAAAACTGGAAAATTTTGTAGTGAAACTTTAACAAGCTCTATGTTTGAAACATTAATAGTATAAATGACTTATGAATAAAATTTTGTCAGTTAACCAATGGGCTCACTAAGCATGTGTTGAGGGCACCTGCAAAGCAGAGGCACCTAATATAATATTTGGATATTATATGGCATTTGCCATACTTTAAAGTTCTACTTTAGTCATCAATTTAAAAGTTAGACACATTTGGATACTTGTAAATTTATTTTATGGTTTAATTGTTTAATACTTAATAGTGGCATGTTGGCAGAGAGAATGAGAGCAGTTGGCAAATGTTAGTATTTTAGTGTTTATATCTTCAAACATATTAATCCACCTCTGGACAAAACGTGACCAGGAGATTATTCCTATCTAACTCGCTATTCAATGAACTCATTTTCCAAAGAAAAATAACTCAGATAGAATATTTTAAAGTTGGGGAATAAAAATGGAAATATATATATATCACATTAACCGTACTGAATTTCTACTTCTCAAAAATCACCAGGTGAGGATGAAACAAAGGTATTTTTTTTTTGTCTCATTACAGACAACTATTTTAAAAGGATCTACACCAGTATATGGATCCTATGGTGGGTTGCCATTTCCTTCTCCAATGCACACATTCATGCTAAGTCGCTTCATTTGTGTCCGACTCTGTGCGACCCCATGGACAGCAGCCCACCAGGCTTCCCTGTCCATAGGACCCCAGGCAAGAATACTGGAGTGGGTTGCCATTTCCGTCTCCAAGCTTGTGTTGAGAAATCCCATAGGCATAGAGATAGCTGAAGAAAGCCAACTTTTCCAGTCCCAGCTGTTCTGGCCCTGCCAAGAGTGAAGAAGCCTCCAAAATGACTCTAGTTACAGCCACTGACTCCAACTTTCTGAGATATGCTGAATTAGAACTATTCAGTTTAGCTCCTCTTAAATAAGGGTAACTTTTTATAGAACATTACATAAATCAAATAACCTCCTTTACAAATACTCCACTGATCCCTCTATTAGTAGGTGGCTTTTTATCAATCAGAGAGCTTTTTCCCCTTACTGGCTTCCTAAAGAAGACAATGAAAGCTTGGAATGCATAATTAGGACCATTTTACATGGTGGACGTGTAATGCTAGTGGGAAAAAAAAAAAAAACAAAAACAGAACTGGTTGAAAATTAGAACTTAGATAGGCTCTGGAGCTGTATGGACCTTAAACAAGCATAATGATTAATGGTTGTTAAGCACTGCATGAGGAAGTTCAGTGAGACACTTTTAGAAAAAATGTAGACTCTGAGAACTGACCAAGATACTTACAGAAGAAAGAGACTGGATAAGGAAAATGCATAGGAATTTGATACAGATTGCATTGAATCTGTAAATTGCTTTGGATAGCAAAAAAAAAAAAAATCTGGACTGTTATTCAGCCATAAAAAAATGAAATAATGCCATTTGCAGCCACATAGATGGTTTTCCCAGTGGTCATGTATGGATGCAAGAGTTGGACTGTGAAGAAAGCTGAGCACTGAAGAATTGATTCTTTTGAACTGTGGTGTTGGTGAAGACTCTTGAGAGTCCCTTGGACTGCAAGGAGATCCAACCAGTCCATTCTAAAGGAGATAAGCCCTGGGTGTTCTTTGAAAGGAATGATGCTAAAGCTGAAATTCCAGTACTTTGGCCACCTCATGCAAAGAGTTGACTCATTGGAAAAGACTCTGATGCTGGGAGGGATTGGGGGCAGGAGGAGAAGGGGACGACAGAGGATGAGATGGCTGGATGGCATCACCGACTCGATGGACGTGAGTTTGAGTGAACTCTGGGAGATGGTGATGGACAGGGAGGCCTGGCGTGCTGCGATTCATGGGGTCACAAAGAGTCGGACACGACTGAGCAACTGAACTGAACTGAACTGACTGAACTGAGATGGACCTAGAGATTATCATACTAAGTGAAGTCAGAGAAAGAAAAATATCACATGATATTGCTTACATGTGGAATCTTAAAAATAAATGGTATTTACAAATGGTATTTCTTATTTACAAAAGAGAAATAGTCACTGATATAAAAAGCAAACTTACGGTTACTAGGGCAGAAAAGTGGCCGAGGGTAAATTGGGAGATTTATATTTATATTTACATACTATTATGCATAAAATAGTTAACTAATAAGGACCTACTGTATAGCACAGGGAACTCTACTCATTACTCCGTTATGACCCAAATGGGAAAAGAATCTAAAAAAAAAGAATAGACATATGTATATGTATAACAGATTCACTTTGCTGTACAGGAGAAACTAACAACATTGTAAAAGAGGTATACTCCAATAAAAAGCAATTTTTAAAAAACTAATAAAAAAGAGAAAGAACCATAAAAGCTTGAGTGTCTTGGTAATTTATAATGCAAAACAATAGGATAACATTAACTGAGGGGACCATATACAAATGAGAAAATTGAAGTCTAGAGATATTAACTAAATTACTTGAAGTGATGCAGAATCTGACCTTGCCTTACCTTTCTGCATCCTGTTTCAAAGCTCCAGAATTATCTTTGAAAGACTAATTTAATATGTTGCCTTTCCAAGTTAGCTCAAATTGGGACTAAAAGTTAAGGAGCAAGTCAAGCCAAAGTTTTGAGTGTGAACGTAACTTTAGAAGCCAAAGCAATAAATGCAATGCCAAATCTGAAAATAAGGGAGAAATAATTCATGAAAGACTAAACCAACTAAAGAAAGATTCAGAAATTGGAGTAAAAGCAAGGCACAATCCAGAGAAGAGGGTAATACTATAAATTCATGGATACTCTTATATAGATAAATATGTACTACAGTGGTATATCTTTTAGCTCAAAGATAAGCTATCAAGACAGTCAACAACAACAAAAAAAAACTAGGAGAGCTGAGAAGTCCAGCTTTCCTAAATTACAAGAAATTATTATGTGCTTAGTTGCTCAGAGATTATTATGGAGGCTGTTAAAACCCAAGATGAAAAGTGTGGATTTTTGTTTGCAAATATTTTTGGCCAATCTCTTTTTGTTTTACATTTTATAATTATTTATGGGCCAAGGTTAAATTATTTCCCATGCATAGCTTATCCTTGAGTAAGAAGGGACTTACTTACATAGACTTACATATAAAGAAATAATGAGATTAACCTAAGGAAAATAAACATTAAAATTTGGGATATAAATTTACCACATGACTCAACAATTTCACTCCTGAGCATTTATCTCTCAGAAATGATAATTTATATCTATAAAAGTGTACATGATTATTTATGTCAATTTATTTATAAATGGACAAAAGTTATTAATAGAAATGACAAAAATGTTCTGCAATAGGTGAATGGTTTACAAGCTATGATATATCCATATCATGGGATATTACTCAGCTTGATAAATAAATGAACTATTGATACACAAGTTGGATGTATCTCAAGGGTGTTATGCTGAGTAAAAAAAAAAAAGAAGACAACCTCAAGAGGTCACATACTGTATGATTCATACATAGCATTCTAGAAGTGACAAAATTATAGAGATAGAAAAGAGATTAGTGGTTGTCTGGGGTTAGGAATGGTGGAAGGGAGCATGACAGGTGTGACTATAAAGGGATAGCCTGAGGGAGATCCTTGGGGGCGATGGCCTTGTTAGGTAACTTGACTGTGTTAGTAGATGTACGTATTTACATATGTGCAAAAATGACACAGAACTCTACACTCATGTGCCAATGTCAACTTCCTGGTTTTGATTTTGTATTATATTGTGTAAGATATAATCACTAGAGGAAACTGGAGAAAGAAATGGGACTTCTCTGTACTATTTTTGAAACTTCTTGTGACTTCACAATTATCTCAAAATTAAAAAAAATTAAAAATATTTAGGAACACAGAGGAGTTGTTAAAATCAATCAGCAATTTTAATGCTTTTAGTGTCAATAAGGCATGGGGAAGAAAATGTTCCATCAGGTTCCCTTTTAACAATCAAATGAAGACCATGAAGATTATGTGGTCTTCTCCTTGAATGTATAAATGTGTATTCATTTGAATGTAATTTCCACCAGAAGTTTGAACCTGACCTTCAAAACCCAGCATACTTGAAATTTGCATTTGATGCCATGGAATACCACACACACACAAATCTCACTGACAATTTGTAACATCTGTGAATATAATGTTACATTAATTTGCCTAACCTTCGTTAACTGTTGCTTTAAACTTGCAGTCTTCTCTGACTAGGTTTGTGTCAGAAGCATCAATCTGAGAAGAGCTTGTTCACTTTTTTTTGCCTCTATCGATGAGAGAAGCTTTAAAAATCCTTAAGTCAAACCTTCTATGCTTTTAAGATTATTTTATTTGCCATCACTTGTCTTTTCTCCTTGATGCAGCTGAGAAAATAAAAGTGCTCTTCAATCAATTTATCAATAAAAACACAGAAGTGGCATTGAAGCCAAAAGATGACCACAGTAATGTTTCAGCTAGGAATTCTCAAACACTGAGACATCTGTTATGATTCTTAACAAAGCATTGTAAATGTAGATACTCTATTTCAACATTATATATTGTCATACATAGATCGGTGCAAGGAGTAGATGGACATGTTAAGTTTTAATTATGTTACTACTATGAGGAAAAATAAAAAAAAATTATTTAAAGGTTATTGAATTAATACTCAACAGTTCAAATTCAGACTTTTCCCTTTATTAATTTTTTAATTTACTATTTTCCCTCCTCTCCTTTAATCTATAATGTTGTTTCACTTTTCTAGTCTACAAACTGCCCATAGACACCATATGTACATAAATTTGGATGGTCATGTATCTTAAATGAAATATACAGTTTATCACTTCATTTCACAATAATTTTTAATGTTGTGGAATATACATTTAACTGCACCTAACCAGTGAATATTATACATTCTCTTTATTTTGCCTATAGATGGATGTTTAGTTTTCATAATATTCTATTGCTACCATGAATAAAGTAATGAACAAATATATATATATATGCCCCTATATTGATTGATGCTTTAATCTCTTGGAGAGAGAGAGATATATATGTGTGTGTGTGTGTGTGTGTGTGTGTGTATGAAGGGGTTGAGGTAATATATTGGATGACCATGTATTCCAGTTAGTCAGAATAATTCCAGTTTATGCAAAATATCCTAAAATAGTTTTGAAGTGTCACAGTTTGTATGAAAATTACAAAATCATCCTAGACATAGAGTATGTGCATACTTAACTGAGTACTTTAAAAAATCTGCCCACATCATCTCTAACATTTTGTACTCCTTCCTTCAGAACGCACGGGTTCCTATTTCAACACATTACATCAAGATTTAGCATTAGCTGACTTTCAGATTTTTGCAATGCTGATAGCTATAAGTGGTCTCTCTTTCTATTTTAACTTACTTTTCTTTTCTAATTGCCACTGAGATTTGATTGCACTTGTATTTATTTACTTTTAAGCCTTTCGGGATTTTCCATTTGTGAGTTAACTACTTACTGCTTATGCGCATTTTACACTGGAATTTCTGTCTTTTTTTTTACAGCTTACATTATCTTTTCTTGAAACTTGTGTTTTTTCTTTCACTTTTATTGAGATAAAATTTACATACACAACTGTGTCAATTTGAGGTATACAGCATAATGATTTGCCCCTCACACACGCATGAGAAGGTTACCACAATTGAGCATCTCATGTAAGAGAAAAAGGGAAAAGTATTTTTCTCTGTGATGAGAACTTTCAGAATTTATCCTCTTAACAACTTTCACAATTAACATGAACATACAGTAGTGTTAATGATATTTACCACGTTGTACATAACATCGCTAGTACTTATTTATCTTAAAAGTGCACCTTTGTCAGATCTTCAAAGTCCCAAGTCCACACCCTCTCATCATTTTCTCTCAACAAAAATATGTAGAATTTCTTGGGGATTTCCTGGCGGTACAATGGTTAAGACTGAGTGCTTTCACTGCCAGGTCTTTAGGTTGGATATATGAAATCTTGTGTTAGGAGATTTGGGTCACAATCAACAACATCTTTACTAGAACCACACAGACTAGGGAAGTAGGGTTTTCATCAAGAATAGATTGTTGATAGACACAGGTCCAAAACAGTTGATCAGTGGAATATATTTGTAAAATGGTTAAAGTGATTTATTGATGGCAAAATGTTGATAAGTGATTTTCACATTTCAAATTTTGATATACTCTGTCAATTTACCTTCTCCAAATGCTGTATCCATTTATATTTCTATCATTAATGTAAAGGAGCATATGGTTCTCCATATATTTGTAAGCACTGCACATATTTAATCTCCTTATTTTTTTTCAGTTCTTTTTTTTTAAATTTTATTTTATTTTTAAACTTTACAATAGCATATTGGTTCTGCCATATATGGAAATGAATCCACCACAGGCATACATGTGTTCCCCATCCTGAACCCCCCTCCCTCCTCCCTCCCCATACCATCCCTCAGGGTCGTCCCAGTGCACCAACCCCAAGCATCCAGTATCGTGCATTGAATCTGGACTGGCAACTCGTTTCATATATGATATTATACATATTTCAATGCTATTCTCCCAAATCATCCCACCCTCTCCCTCTCCCACAGAGTCCAAAAGACTGTTCTATACATCAGTGTCTCTTTTGCTGTCTCGTATACAGGGTTATCATTACCATCTTTCTAAATTCCATATATATGTGTTAGTATAGTGTATTGGTGTTTTTCTTTCTGGCTTACTTCACTCTGTATAATAGGCTCCAGTTTCATCCACCTCATTAGAACTGATTCAAATGTATTCTTTTTAATGGCTGAGTAATACTCCATTGTGTATATGTACCACAGCTTTCTTATCCATTCATCTGCTGATGGACATCTAGGTTGCTTCCATGTCCTGGCTATTATAAACAGTGCTGCGATGAACATTGGGGTACATGTGTCTCTTTCAATTCTGGTTTTGTCAGTGTGTATGCCCAGCAGTGGGATTGCTGGGTCATAAGGCAGTTCTATTTCCAGTTTCTTAAGGAATCTCCACACTGTTCTCCACAGTGGCTGTACTAGTTTGCATTCCCACCAACAGTGTAAGAGGGTTCCCTTTTCTCCACACCCTCTCCAGCATTTATTGCTTGTAGACTTTTGGATTGCAGCCATTCTGACTGGTGTGAAATGGTACCTCATAGTGGTTTTGATTTGCATTTCTCTGATAATGAGTGATGTTGAGCACCTTTTCATGTGTTTGTTAGCCATCTGTATGTCTTCTTTGGAGAAATGTCTATTTAGTTCTTTGGCCCATTTTTTGATTGGGTCATTTATTTTTCTGGAGTTGAGCTGTAGGAGTTGCTTGTATATTTTTGAGATTAGTTGTTTGTCAGCTGCTTCATTTGCTATTATTTTCTCCCATTCTGAAGGCTGTCTTTTCACCTTATAGTTTCCTTTGTTGTGCAGAAGCTTTTAAGTTTAATTAGGTCCCATTTGTTTATTTCTGCTTTTATTTCCAATATGCTGGGAGGTGGGTCATAGAGGATCCTGCTGTGATGTATGTCGGAGAGTGTTTTGCCTATGTTCTCCTCTAGGAGTTTATAGTTTCTGGTCTTATGTTTAGATCTTTAATCCATTTTGAGTTTATTTTTGTGTATGGTGTTAGAAAGTGGTCTAGTTTCATTCCTTTACAAGTGGTTGACCAGTTTTCCCAGCACCACTTGTTAAAGAGATTGTCTTTAGTCCATTGTATATTCTTGCCTCCTTTGTCAAAGATAAGGTGTCCATATGTGCGTGGATTAATCTCCGGGCTTTCTATTTTGTTCCACTGATCTATATTTCTGTCTTTGTGCCAGTACCATACTGTCTTGATGACTGTGGCTTTGTAGTAGAGCCTGAAGTCAGGTAGGTTGATTCCTCCAGTTCCATTCTTCTTTATCAAGATAGCTTTGGCTATTCGAGGTTTTTTTTGTATTTCCATACAAACTGTGAAATTATTTGTTCTAGCTCTGTGAAGAATACCATTGGTAGCTTAATAGGGATTGCACCTAATCTATAAATTGGTTTGGGTAGTATACTCATTTTCACTATATTGATTCTTCCAATCCATGAACATGGTATATTTCTCCATCTATTAGTGTCCTCTTTGATTTCTTTCACCAGTGTTTTATAGTTTTCTATATATAGGTCTTTAGTTTCTTTAGGTAGATATATTCCTAAGTATTTTATTCTTTTCGTTGCAATGGTGAATGGAATTGTTTCCTTAATTTCTCTTTCTGTTTTCTCATTATTAGTGTATAGGAATGCAAGGGATTTCTGTGTGTTGATTTTATATCCTGCAACTTTACTATAATCATTGATTAGTTCTAGTAATTTTCCGGCAGAGTCTTTAGGGTTTTCTATGTAGAGGATCATGTCATCTGCAAACAGTGAGAGTTTTACTTCTTTTTTTCCAATTTGAATTCCAAGCACCACATAAGGGCCAACAAGTTCCAGGTCAAGACATACCAAGCAAATTCTCCAGCAACACAGGAACACAGCCCTGAGATCCAAGATACAGGCTGCCCAAAGTCACCCCAAAACCATAGACATCTCATAACTCATTACTGGACACTTCATTGCACTCCAGAGAGAAGAAATACAGCTCCACCCACCAGAACACCGACACAAGCTTCCCTAACCAGGAAACCTTGACACGCCACCTGTATAAACCCACACACAGCGAGGAAATGCCACAATAAAGAGAACTCCACAAACTGCCAGAATACAGAAAGGACACCCCAAACCCAGCGATTTAAACAAGATGAAGAGACAGAGGAATACCCAGCAGGTAAAGGAACAGGATAAATGCCCACCAAACCAAACAAAAGAGGAAGAGATAGGGAATCTACCTGATAAATAATTCCAAATAATGATAGTGAAATTGATCCAAAATCTTGAAATCAAAATGGAATCACAGATTAATAGCCTGGAGACAAGGATTGAGAAGATGCAAGAAAGTTTTAACAAGGACCTAGAAGAAATAAAAAAGAGTCAATATATAATGAAAAATGCAATAAATGAAATAAAAAACACTCTGGAGGCAACAAATAGTAGAATAACAGAGGCAGAGGATAGGATTAGTGAATTAGAAGATAGAATGGTAGAAATAAATGAATCAGAGAGGAAAAAAGAAAAATTAAAAGAAATGAGGACAATCTCAGAGACCTCCAGGACAATATTAAACGCTACACATTCGAATCATAGGGGTCCCAGAAGAAGAAGACAAAAAGAAAGACCATGAGAAAATACTTGAGGAGATAATAGTTGAAAACTCCCCTAAAATGGGGAAGGAAATAATCACTCAAGTTCAAGAAACCCAGAGAGTCCCAAACAGGATAAACCCAAGGCAAAAAACCCCATGACACATATTAATCAAATTAACAAAGATCAAACACAAAGAACAAATATTAAAAGCAGCAAGGGAAAAACAACAAATAACACACAAGGGAATTCCCATAAGGATAACAGCTGATCTTTCAATAGAAACTCTTCAAGCCAGGAGGGAATGGCAAGACATACTTAAAGTGATGAAAGAAAATAACCTACAGCCCAGATTATTGTACCCAGCAAGGATCTCATTCAAATATGAAGAAGAAATCAAAAGCTTCTCAGACAAGCAAAAGCTGAGAGAATTCAGCACCACTAAACCAGCTCTCCAACAAATACTAAAGGATATTCTCTAGACAGGAAACACAAAAACGGTGTATAAACTCGAACCCAAAACAATAAAGTAAATGGCAACAGGATCATACTTATCAATAATTACCTTAAACATAAATGGGTTGAATGCCCCAACCAAAAGACAAAGACTGGCTGAATGGATACAAAAACAAGACCCCTACATATGCTGTCTACAAGAGACCCACCTCAAAACAGGGGACACATACAGACTGAAAGTGAAGAGCTGGAAAAAGATTTTCCATGCAAATAGGGACCAAAAGAAAGCAGGGGTAGCAATACTCATATCAGATAAAATAGACTTTAAAACAAAGGCTGTGAAAAGAGACAAAGACGGTCACTACATAATGATCAAAGGATCAATCCAAGAAGAAGATATAACAATTATAAATATATTTGCACCCAACATGGGAGCACCGCAATATGTAAGACAAATGCTAACAAGTTGAAAGGAGAAATAAACAATAACACAATAATAGTGGGAGACTTCAATACCCCACTCACACCTATGGATAGATCAACTAAACAGAAAATTAACAAGGAAACACAAACTTTAAATGATACAATAGACCAGTTAGACCTAATTGATATCTATAGGACATTTCATCCCAAAACAATGAATTTCACCTTTTTCTCAAGTGCACATGGAACCTTCTCCAGGATAGATCACATCCTGGGCCATAAATCTAGCCTTGGTAAATTCAAAAAAATTGAAATCATTCCAAGCATCTTTTCTGACCACAATGCAGTAAGATTAGATCTCAATTACAGGAGAAGAACTGTTAAAAATTCCAACATATGGAGGCTGAACAACACACTGCTGAATAACCAACAAATCACAGAAGAAATCAAAAAAGAAATCAAAATTTGCATAGAAACAAATGAAAATGAAAACAAAAACAACCCAAAACCTGTGGGACACTGTAAAAGCAGTCCTCAGGGGGAAAGTTCATGGCAATACAGGCATACCTCAAGAAACAAGAAAAAAGTCAAATAAATAACCTAACTCTACACCTAAAGCAACTAGAAAAGGAAGAAATGAAGAAACCCAGGGTTAGTAGAAGGAAAGAAATCTTAAAAATTAGGGCAGAAATAAATGCAAAAGAAACAAAAGAGACCATAGCAAAAATCAACAAAGCCAAAAGCTGGTTCTTTGAAAGGATAAATAAAATTGACAAACCATTAGCCAGAATCATCAAGAAACAAAGGGAGAAAAATCAAATCAATAGAACTAGAAATGAAAAAGGAGAGATCACAACAGACAACACAGAAATACAAAGGATCATAAGAGACTACTATCAGCAATTATATGCCAATAAAATGGACAATGTGGAAGAAATGGACAAATTCTTAGAAAAGTACAACTTTCCAAAACTGAACCAGGAAGAAATAGAAAATCTTAACAGACCCATCACAAGCACGGAAATTGAAACTGTAATCAAAAATCTTCCAGCAAACAAAAGCCCAGGTCCAGGTGGCTTCACAGCTGAATTCTACCAAAAATTTAGAGAAGAGCTAACACCTATCCTGCTCAAACTCTTCCAGAAAATTGCAGAGGAAAGTAAACTTCCAAACTCATTCTATGAGCCCACCATCACCCTAATACCAAAACCTGACAAAGATGCCACAAAAAAAGAAAACTACAGGCCAATATCACTGATGAACATAGATGCAAAAATCCTTAACAAAATTCTAGCAAACAGAATCCAACAACACATTAAAAAGATCATACACCATGACCAAGAGGGCTTTATCCCAGGGATGCAAGGATTCTTCAATATCTGCAAATCAATCAATGTAATACACCACATTAACAAATTGAAAAATAAAAACCATATGATTATCTCAATAGATGCAGAGAAAGCCTTTGACAAAATTCAACATCCATTTATGATAAAAACTCTCCAGAAAGCAGGAATAGAAGGAACATACCTCAACATAATAAAAGCTATATATGACAAACCCACAGCAAACATTATCCTCAATGGTGAAAAATTGAAAGCATTTCCTCTAAAGTCAGGAACAAGACAGGGTGCCCACTTTCACCATTACTATTCAACATAGTTTTGGAAGTTTTGGCCACAGCAATCAGAGCAGAAAAAGAAATATTTAATCTCTTTAAATTATACCCATCTACTGGATAAAACCAATATAGCTTTGCTGTTTAACTTTTCATTTTTCTGATTACAAATTATCTTAAACATAGATATAATAACATTTCTGCTTCAGCAGTCTTTTAATTTTACTATTTCTATCTATGCTTCCAGTTCTTATTTTATAGAGCATGTTTTCTAAAGAGAGATGCAAATCAGATGCTTTTTAAAAATTTACTCCGTTCATTATAGAAAATCAGTTTTAAAGATTTGTTCTTACTTTAAATCTCTGTGCAAAAAAAAAAAAAAATCTCTCTTTTCAGTGCCCCTTGTTAGACATTTTCCCTTGTATTACTCATCCTTGTTCAAATAGGGATTTATATAGTGTTAATATATACTGTTATATTTTGATTGTAGAATCTTACTCCCAGACCTAAAACTGAGAAATATGTTTCCAGTATTGATTATATATAACTAAAGCAATTCTGTGGGATAGTGGTGGGCTTGTTTCCTCAGGCAGATAGTTGGTTCACTGAATCTCTGAGAGATGGTATGTGTAAAAATAAAATTATCTGGATTCACTGTAATCAGAAATCTGTCTGTCTTTCCTTTTTTCTCTAGTGCTTTACTTGTGGGAATTGTATCTCCCAGGATAAAAATCCACAATGATAGATACTTCCTCTGCTATTGCTTTTTAAAATTAACAATGACAAAAAAGATTCATATCAATCCCATTTACTAGCAAACCTGGTTCCCACAGTAATGTCCTATTTTGTAATGCTTTGCTGAACCTCTCTTGGATATTGTAGTCTTCCTAATATATGGCTGTTATACTTTTTAAATAATTTAACGAGGTTATAGCTAAGATAGATGTTGCCATGTTGATGTACCTTCCACATATATTTTCATATGTATTAAATATAAATATATTTTCAACATGTATATAAAGGCAAGTCTGAGTACTGTGGAAGAAATGACAGGAGGACTCTCGAGGCATAATTCAGCTTCTCCTTTATTATCCTCAATAATTCTTTTCTATCCCCAAATTTTTATGGTTGATTCATCCAAACAAAAGCCCTATAAAATGAACTGGAATCAGTGTCCCCAGGAAGCAGTTTGTCAACTAAAAATTACTCATTGGGCTTGTAGATAGAAGAGTGCTTATTATTTTTCAAACTCTACCCTAAATATCCTATCAGAATATTCTGCATATCAGGTGTTGAGATACATCAAAAAATTTTCCATATCTTTACATTCCCTACAATATTTGAGCGCTAATAAAGTACTGCCATTATAGAAACCCACCCAGCTGTCTTATTCCTTAGTTCATATTCGCATAATAGGCAAAGAAAAACTGAGACCAGCCAAGAGGAGTACATAACATGTTTATATTATTTATATTTTAAATCACCCAGATCACTGATTTAAAAAAATAGAAGCAGTAGAAAATATTATTCTGGATGAAATATAATATAAAATTCCAATAATTAATACAAATAAAAGAAGAAATACTGTCTTACTATTTGAGATGGGGATGGAGGGGAATGTTGATCTTATTTCCCAGCCTTTCAGTCCATCCTCACCCAAAACCGTTGAAATCTTTCTATTCAGATAATTTCATTCCTTTCAAATTATTTTTAAAATCATCACCTTCATAATAGACCTTTAACGTTATTCCCTGTCACAAGTATCTCCTCATTTTGTTTGCCTTGCAAAGTTTTACAGACTAATCTTCACAGATGGCATATATTGACCCCTTCTCTTACTCATTCAGTAGTCTTTCTATAAAACTGAACACAGAATTCTCAATGTCTCATCAAAGATTTTTAAAAATCAAAGAATTTTAAGATTTTTAAGCGAATTCTTAGCTGTTGACTATCTGTTGTTTGCTGAAAAGTATTTCCATGTTTTTTTCTTTCCCCCACTGTATCCATGTTTTCACTCTTGCTATATATTCTGATTTGAATACCATTCTCTCTGATGCACTTCACTTGTTACGTTAAGTATGTCTTTTAGATGTGTCATTTAAACCATATCTCAAATGTTATGAACCCTTTAAATTCTTTTCTAATTTCTTTCCTTTCCAAATTGAACATATTCTCTTCTTCAAACCCCTTCTAGTGGATGTCTACTGTTTCCCTATCCATGTTTTCTTCTGCTTAGAGAACCCTAATTTATCATGAGAAGTAGTTTCTCCACCTCTGACTTCACACAACTTTACACTATAGATGCCCAGACCTGGTCAATAAAGGCACCATACAACCCTGATTATAATATCCCTTAGATAGGAATGGGCTTTCCTGGTGGCTTAGACAGTAAAGAATCTGCCTGCAATGCAGGAGACCTGGGTTCAATCCCTGGGTCAGGAAGATCTCCTGGAGAAGGGAATGACAACCCACTCCAGCATGCTGCCTGGAGAATTCCATGAACAGAAGAGCCTGGCAGGCTACAGTGCATGGAGTTTCAGAGTCAGACATGACTGAGTGACTCATACACACACACACACACACACACACACACATATAGGTACAGAAATGAATCTGTCTTAATAAGATTAAGTTTGGGAATAAAGTATTAGAAAGAGAGATTCTGTTTTTCTGCTCTCATTTCTGAGAAAAGAGAATATTAGCTTGGTGCTACTAGTGGCCATATTTTCACTTGAAGAAGGAGAGAGCCTAAGATGATTCTAAAGGAAGTCAGGACAGAAGAAAACAGACCTTAGGGATGGAGAACACATGAGAACAAGTATTAAAGGTATCAGTCAGGTTTCAGTCATCCCTAAAATCCATGATATCTCTAAATTTTCAGATATGAATATCATTAAAATTTGTATTTTTCTTATTCATTTTAGTTGGTTTTCTAACACTGGCAAATGATGTAATTCTTGAAGATTTTCTCACATAATACTTTGCATTTTATATGGTCACAGAGTCAGATATGACTGAGCAACAGAACTGAACTGATTCAATTCTAATGCACATTATAGTCAAATTTATATATGCTTCTATTTCCATTGCCTCATATTTCTATGCTCCTACTTTTGTCTCCCTCTATCCACTCATTTCCTATGACATTTATTATAGGACATTATTTGTATGACTCCATATGAAATCTTGCAAACAATATAAAACATAGTAAACGGCAACCCACTCCAGCATTCTTGCCTCAAAAATCCCTCAGACGGAGGAGCCTAGTAGGCTACAGTCCACAGGGTCGCAAAGAGTCAGGCATGACTGGACGACTTCACTCCACTTCACTCCACTTCAGACAACTGATGCCTGAATTTTAAAAATTTTAGTTAATCCATATATTTCTCATCCCATTAAGATAGATTAAAACAGCAATCATACTTTCAGTGAAGTGTTTCAATTAGAATAAAAGGTATATTGATGACACAGGTTCCATTTTTTTTAGTTATTTTTCATACAAAGAAGAAAAATGTGCTATTCTCCAGACTATAAAAGTTTAATTTTGGAGAGAACAAGATGGTGGAGGAGTAGGTGGATATGGAATACATCTCTCCACAGACACCTCGGGAATACAGCCTCAGAAACAGAAGTGCATTCAGAACACCAGCTGAGAGCAGACAGGAGTACCTGACCAGTGGAAAAGAATATATAAACTGAAGTGAAAGTGAAGTTGCTCAGTTGTGTCTTGACTCTTTGCAACCTCATGGACTGTAGCCTATCAGGCTCCTCCGACCATGAGATTTTCCAGGCAAGAGTGCTGGAGTGGATTGCCATTTGAAAGAATTCATAGAACCATGCAAAACTCAATAGGATGAAGGAACTAGAGAGTAAAACAAGAGTGTTAGTAGGACTGGACCTGCCCTCAGCAGGTGGGAGAACAGAAGCAGAGGTCTGATCCCCACATCAGGGCAACTGTCTGAGTCAGAGGAGAAACATTTAAGGCTGGGAGTGAAACAGCTGATCTGTGGCAGCCTAAATGGAATGAGAATCAGACAGTCCTTGCTGCAGACATACACATCCCAGAAAGGGACACGGGTCCCCTGGAAGGTGCAGTGGCTGGGAGCTGGAGTTTAGGGATTGTGGAGCCATCCCAGGGCGAGGACTGCTGTTGACTGCGGAGAGATGGATTGAGGGGATATGAGAGAGGAGGCTGTGGTGGCAAATGCCTGTGGAGGAAAGACGGGCAGCCATGGAAGCAAGGCGATACTGCTGAGTCACGTGTAGGGGGTGGAGCCATCACACAGCCTCTCTCTCTCCCCACACGCCAGCATATGGAGTTGAACAACAGAGAGGTTGGACCATCCAAATGCCTGACACACTGAACTACAGAGTAGGACCCCACCCAGCGTGCCCCTTTAAGTGCCTGATGTGCCAATCTACAGAGTAGGACCCCAGCCAAGGGGGCCCCTCTATGTGCCTGACGTGGTGAACAACAGAGAAGGATCCCGGGCAAGGGAATCCTCTAAGTGCCTGAATGGGTGGAGCTATGGAGAAAGACTGGCCAAAGAGGCCTTCTAATTGCGGAATACAAGAGGCTCAAAAAAGACTCTGATAGGGCCATAACTCCTGGGGCAGAAGCAGTCTGAGTCCCTGCACACTTTGCACTGCCAAGGTCCCTGCAAGCCAAGTGACTGTGCCATCTTCACGGTTCAACTCTCACTGGGGCAGAGCTGCCACAGGCAAAAAAAAAAAAAAAAAAAAATCTTGCATCTATGCACATAGTTTCCCTTCACTAGTGTCCAACTCTTTGTGATACTGTAGACTGTGGCCTGCCAGGCTTCTCTGTCAAGGGGGTTCTCCAGGCAAGAATACTGGATCATATTGGCCAATCAGATCAGATCAGTCACTCAGTCGTGTCCGAGTCTTTGCGACCCCATGAATTGCAGCATGCCAGGCCTCCCTGTCCATCACCAACTCCCAGAGTTCACTCAGACTCACGTCCATCCAGTCAGCGATGCCATCCAGCCATCTCATCCTCTGTCGTCCCATTCTCCTCTTGCCCCCAATCCCTCCCAGCATCAGAGTCTTTTCCAATGAGTCAGCTCTTCGCATGAGGTGGCCAAAGTACTGGAGTTTCAGCTTTAGCATCATTCCTTCCAAAGAAATCCCAGGGTTGATCTCCTTCAGAATGGACTGGTTGGATCTCCTTGCAGTCCAAGGGACTCTCATGAGTCTTCTCCAACACCACAGTTCAAAAGCATCAATTCTTCGGCACTCAGCCTTCTTCACAGTCCAACTCTCACATCCATACATGACCACAGGAAGAACCATACCCTTGACTAGACGAAACTTTGTTGGCAAAGTAATGTCTCTGCTTTTGAATATGCTATCTAGGTTGGTCATAACTTTCCTTCCAAGGAGTAAGCGTCTTTTAATTTCATGGCTGCAATCAACATCTGCAGTGATTTTGGAGCCCAGAAAAATAAAGTCTGACACTGTTTCCACTGTTTCCCCATCTATTTCCCATGAAGTGATGGGACCAGATGCCATGATCTTCGTTTTCTGAATGTTGAGCTTTAAGCCAACTTTTTCACTCTCCTCTTTCACTTTCATCAAGAGGCTTTTTAGTTCCTCTTCACTTTCTGCCATAAGGGTGGTGTCATCTGCATATCTGAGGTTATTGATATTTCTCCCGGCAATCTTGATTCCAGCTTGTGTTTCTTCCAGTCCAGCGTTTCTCATGATGTACTCTGCATATAAGTTAAATAAACAGGGTGACAATATACAGCCTTGAAGAACTCCTTTTCCTATTTGGAACCAGTCTGTTGTTCCATGTCCAATTCTAACTGTTGCTTCCTGACCTGCATACAGGTTTCTCAAGAGGCAGGTCGGGTGGTCTGGTATTCCCATCTCTTTAAGAATTTTCCACAGTTTAATGTGATCCACACAGTCAAAGGCTTTGGCATAGTCAATAAAGCAGAAATACATGCTTTTCTGGAACTCTCTTGCTTTTTCCATGATCCAGCAGATGTTGGCAATTTGATCTCTGGTTCCTCAGCCTTTTCTAAAACCAGCTTGAACGTCAGGAAGTTCACGGTTCACGTATTGCTGAAGCCTGTCTTGGAGAATTTTGAGCATTACTTTACTAGTGTGTGAGATGAGTGCAACTGTGCGGTAGTTTGAGCATTCTTTGGCATTGCCTTTCTTTGGGACTGGAATGAAAACTGACCTTTTCCAGTCCTGTGGCCACTGCTGAGTTTTCCAAATTTGCTGGCATATTGAGTGCAGCACTTTCACAGCATCATCTTTCAGGATTTGGAATAGCTCAACTGGAATTCCATCACCTCCATTAGCCTTGTTCGTAGTGATGCTTTCTAAGGCCCACTTGACTTCACATTCCAGGATGTCTGGCTCTAGGACAGTGATCACACCATCGTGATTATCTGGGTCATGAAGATCTTTTTTGTACAGTTCTTCTGTGTATTCTTGCCATCTCTTCTTAATATCTTCTGCTTCTGTTAGGTCCATACCATTTCTGTCCTTTATTGAGCTCATCTTTGCATGAAATGTTCCTTTGGTATCTCTGATTTTCTTGAAGAGATCCCTAGTCTTTCCCATTCTGTTGCTTTACTCTATTTCTTTGCATTGATCACTGAAGAAGGCTTTCTTATCTCTTCTTGCTATTCTTTGGAACTCTGCATTCAGATGTTTATATCTTTCCTTTTCTCCTTTGCTTTTTGCTTCTCTTCTCCTTTTCTCCTTTGCTTTTTACTTCTCTTCTCCTTTTCTCCTTTGCTTTTCGCTTCTCTTCTTTTCACAGCTATTTGTAAGCCCTCCCCAGACAGCCATTTTGCTTTTTTGCATTTCTTTTCCATGGGAATGGTCTTGATCCCTGTCTCCTGTTCAGTGTCATGAAACTCATTCCATAGTTCATCAGGCACTCTATCTATGAGATCTAGGCCCTTAAATCTATTTCTCACTTCCACTGTATAATCATAAGGGATTTGATTTAGGTCATACCTGAATGGTCTAATGGTTTTCCCTACTTTCTTCAATTTAAGTCTGAGTTTGGCAATAAGGAGTTCATGGTCTCAGCCACAGTCAGCTCCTGGTCTTGTTTTTGCTGACTGTATAGAGCTTCTCCATCTTTGGCTGCAAATAATATAATCAATTTGATTTCAGTATTGACCATCTGGTGATGTCCATGTATAGAGTCTTCTCTTGTGTTGTTGGAAGAGGGTGTTTGTTATGACCAGTGTGTTTTCTTGGCAAAACTCTCTTAGTCTTTGCCCTGCTTCATTCCATATTCCAAGCCCAAATTTGCCTGTTACTCCAGGTGTTTCTTGACTTCCTACTTTTGCATTCCAGTCCCCTATAAAGAAAAGGACATCTTTTTTTGGTGTTAGTTCTAAAAGGTCTTGTAGGTCTTCATAGAACTGTTCAACTTCAGCTTCTTCAGCATTACTGGTTGGGGCATAGACTTGGATTACTGTCATATTGAATGGTTTGCCTTGGAAATGAACAGAGATCATTCTGTCGTTTTTGAGATTGCATCCAAGTACTGCATTTCAGACTCTTTTGTTGACCATGATGGCCACTCCACTTCTTCTGAGGGATTCCTGTCCGCAGTATAGATATAATGGTCATCTGAGTTAAATTCACCCATGCCAGTCCATTTGAGTTCGCTGATTCCTAGAATGTCGACTTTCACTCTTGCCATCTCTTGTTTGATCACTTCCAATTTGCCTTGATTCACGGACCTGACATTCCAGGTTCCTATGCAATATTGCTCTTTACAGCATCGGACCTTGCTTCTGTCACCAGTCACATCCACAGCTGGGTTTTGTTTTTGCTTTGGCTGCATCCCTTCATTCTTTCTGGAGTTATTTCTCCACTTATCTCCAGTAGCATATTGGGCACCTACTGACCTGGGGAGTTTCTCTTTCAGTATCCTATCATTTTGCCTTTTCATACTGTTCATGGGGTTCTCAAGGCAAGAATACTGAAGTGGTTTGCCATTCCCTTCTCCAGTGGACCACATTCTGTCAGATCTCTCCACCATGACCCACCCGTCTTGGGTTGCCCCATGGGCATGGCTTAGTTTCATTCAGTTAGACAAGGCTGTGGCCAATACAATTGGCCAATACTGTTTGCCGTACCCTTCTAGAGCACTATATTTCCTGCTGCCCTAGCTGCCAATTCCCCTGAGTACCTGGAGCTGCCAGAACCCCTGCGAACCAAGCAGCTGAACCACCTCTACACCTGGCCCTAACAGGGGCAAACCCAAGTCCTCCAAGACAGCCTCAGGAGCAAACCTCAGTGGATGACCCACATGCAGAGGTGAAAATAAAACCACAAATGGAAACCCAGGGGCAGTGTGGCTAAGGAAGAAGACCCAAAACCTTCCCACCAGCTGTACAAGCTGCAGAGTAATCCACGCAATCAACAAGGCAGACTCTGAGTCTATGGAATATATAAAAGGACATTGAGAGCTCCCACAAAAGAAAATGCACTAGTTCTGATAGCTGTGAACATTGAAGGCCAGAACACAGGAGTAGGACCAGATTAGAATCTGAGCTGCCCCGAAAGCAGGTCTAGAGACCAGCACAGTGTTGGAGGGCATCCTAGGGAGGTGAGGTGGACTGTGACACCCGGTGAGGGAAAGGATTCTGACAGCAGTGACTCAAAGAAAACATTTATTATTCTTATGTTTTGACTTGTTCTGTAGATTCTTTTGGATTATTTTTTCTCCCCCCCCGCAACCCCATTGTAGTTGTCGATTTTATTGGCACTATGAAATCTAATTAAGCTTTTGAGCTTTTTTTTTCCCCTCAGTCACTTTTTTTGTTGTTGTTATAAACCTCAGCGTCTATGTCAGGCTTTTGCCATTTTGTGGAGCTTTCGTGGTTTTTTTTTTTTCTTTTCTCTTTTTAAAATTTTTACACCTATTATTATTTTTCCTACATTTATTCCTTTGTTTGGTTTTCCTACTAATCTTTTCGCCTTGAAGTTAATATTTAATGTATATAAATCTTCTTTATCTACCTCTATTTAACTTTGCATATCTATTCTTTCTTTCTTTCCTTTCTTTCCTTTCCTCTCAACATATTTGTTACTTTTATTTTCATTTCTTTATTCCCCAATTGGCACCTTGCTTTAGTTTTGATTTCCATTTTGTGCTTTAGTTAGTTTTGTTCTTAACTGGTAGGTATAATTTTTGGTTTCCTTTGTTTTCCGGGTCAATATGTCATACTTTATTTTTGTTGGACTGTTTTGATTTTGCTTATGGGTGTATATGTATATGTGTATATTCAGTCACAATTTTTATTGTTGTTATAAACCTCTGCCTCTATGTTGGGTTTTTTCAGTTCTGTGGAGTTTTCTTTCTTTTTTTTTTTCTGTTTTTAATTTCTTCTTCATTTTTTTTCTTTTCTATTTTTTAAAATTTTTATTTTTATTTTTAACCCTATTATACTTCTCTACATTTTTTCCTTTGTTTAACTTTCTTACTGTTCTTTTCCCCTTTCAGTTAATCTTTAATGTATATAAATCTTCTCCATCTACCTCTATGTAACTCTGCATATCAATTCTTGCTTTCTTTTCTTTCTTTCCTTTCCTCTCAATATATTTGTTAGTTTTGTTTTCATAGATTTATTCTCCACTTGGCACCTTGCTTTAGTTTTGTTTTCCACTTTGTGCTTAAGTTAGTATTGTTCTTAATTGGTAAGTATAATTTTTGATTTCCTTTGTTCACCAGGTCAATGTACTGTACTTTATTTTTGCTGGACTGCTTTGACTTTGCTTATGGGTGTATAGGTATATGTGTATATTCCATTATTTTAATGATTATTTTCCTGATTTTCTAACTGCCATTTGTCTGGGGTTCATCTTTGGTTTCTCATTTTGGGGTATTTATTTTAATCTCACTTAATGCCATAACAAACCACTTGTGGACTCTTCGTTCCTGACAGAGATCCAGCCCTGATCCTTTGGAGTGGGAGCACTGACTCCATGACCCTAGACTACCAGAGAAATAACCCTAGGGAGTATCAAATAGTGAGAACTCACACAAAGGAGACCACTTGAATATAAGACCAGGCATCACCCAACCACCAGTAGCCCCCTGTGCAGGATGCCTCATCTAAACAACAAACAAAACAAAAATAGAAACCCAATCATCAGAAGACAGGATTACCACTTCACTCAGCCTTGCCCATCAGAGGAAAAACAGACAAACAAACAAAAAACTCAGCACAAATCTCATCCTATACAAAGCTTACACAAACCACTGAACTAACCCTAAGAGGGCAGAAATCAAAAGGAAGAAAAAATACAACCTTGAAGCCTGGAAAAAGGAGACCTCAAACACAATGTTAAAAAAAACGAAAAGGTAGAGAAATACTATACAAATGAATGAACAAACTAGAAAAACAGAAGGCCAAATAAATGATGAGGAAATAGGTAAACTATCTGAAAAGGAATTCAGAATAATGATAGTAAAGATGATCAAAAATCTTAAAAGAAAATGGAGAAAATGCAAGAATAAATTAACAAAGACCTAGAAGAATTAAATAATAAACATACAGAGATGAACAACACAATTATTTAAATTAAAAATACTCTGGAAGGAATCAATAGCAGAATATCTGAAACAGAAGAATGAATCCGTGAGCTGGAAGATGAAATGGTTGAAATAACTTCTGAAGAGTAGAATAAAATAAAAAAAATGAAAAGAGACCTCTGGGCATATCAAATGCATCAACGTTTGAATTATAGGGGTCCCAGAAGAAGAAGAGAAAAAGAAAGGGTATGAGAAAATTTTTGAAGAGATTATAGTTGAAAATTTCCCCAACATGGAAAAGGAAATAGTCAATCAAGTCCAAGAGGCACAAAGAGTCTCATACAGGATAAACCAAAGGAGAAACATAACAAGACACATACTAATCAAACTAACAAAGACAAACACAAAGAATATTAAAAGCAGCAAGGGAGAAGCGACAAGTAAGAAACAAGGGAAACCCCATATGCTTAACAGCTGATCTTTCAGCAGAAACTCTTCAGGTCAGATGGGAATGGCAGGATAGATTTAAAGTACTGAAAGGGAAAAATCTACAAGCAAGATTACTGTATCCAGCAAGGATCTCATTCACAATTCATGGAGAAATAAAAAGTTTTTCAGACAAACAAAATTTAAGAGAACTCAGTACTATAAAACCAGGTTTACAACAAATGTTAATTGGACTTATATAGTCAAGAAATACAAGAGAAGCAAAAAGATCTACAAAATCAATCCCAAACAATTAAGAAAATGGCAATAGAAACATATATATCAATAATAACTTTAAATGTAAATAGATTAAGTGCTCCAACCAAAAGACACAGACTGGCTGAATGGATACAAAAACAAGACCGATACATATGCTGTCTACAAGAAACCTACTTCAGACCTAAAGACACATATAGACTGAAAGTGAGAGGATGGAAAAATATATTCCATGCAAATGGGAAGCAAAATAAAACTGGAGTAGCAATCCTCATATCGGACAAAACAGACCTTAAAATAAAGATTACAAGAGATAAGGAAGGACACTACATAATGATCAACGGATCAATCCAATAGGAAGACACAACATCTTGGGTGTAAATATCTATGCACCCAACATAGGAGCACCTCAATACATAAGATAAACACTAACAGGCATAAACGGAGAAATTGACAGTAACACAAAAATAGTAGGAGACTTTAACACCCCAATCACATCAATGGACAGATTATCCAAACGGAAAATTAATAAAGAACTCATCTTAAATGATACATTAGATGAGATGGATCTCATTGATATATTCAGGACATTTCATCCAAATTCAGAAGAATACACCTTCTCAAGTGCACATGGAACATTCTCTAAGATAGACCACATCTTGGGTCACAAATCAAACCTCAGTAAACTTAAGAAAATTGAAATCATATCAAGCATCTTCTCTGACCACAACACAATGAGACTAGATATGAATTAGGATGGGGAACACATGTATACCTGTGGTGGATTCATTTTGATATATAACAAAAACAATACAATATTGTAAAGTTAAAAAATAAAAAAAATAAAAACTGTAAGAAACACAAACACATGGAGATTAAACAATATGTTTCTAAATAACCAACAGGTTACTGAAGAAAAAAGGCAAATCAAAAAATTTCTAGAAACAAATGACAATGAAAATATGACAACTCAAAACCTGTAAGATGCAGCAAAAGCAGTTCTAAGAGGGAAGTTTATAGCAAGACAATCCTATCTCAAGCAACAAGAAAAACAATGAATAGACAACCTAACTTTACACCTAAAACAACTGGAAAAAGAAGAACCAAAAAAAAACCCCAAAATTAGTAGAAGGAAATAAATGATAAAGATCTGAGAAGAAATAAATTAAAAATAAATGAAAGAAACAATAGTAAAGATTAATAAAACTAAAAAGTGGTTCTTTGTGAAAATAAATAAAATTGACAAACCTTTGGCCAGACTCATCAAGAAAGAAAGAGAGAAGAATCAAATCAACAAAATTATAAATGAAAAAGGAGAGATTACAACGGACAATGCAGAATACAAAGGATTATATGAGACTATTATGAACAACTATATGGCAATATAATGGATACCCTGGAAGAAATGGAGATTCTTAGAAAAGTTCAATCTTCCAAGACTAAACCAGGAAGAAATAGAGATTATGAACAATCCAATTACAAGCACTGAAATTGAAGCTGTGATCAAAAACCTTCCAGAAAACAAAAGCTCAGGACCAGATGGCTTCACAGTAGAATTCTATCAAATATTTAGAGAAGAGCAGAAACCTATCCTTCTAAAGCACTTTCAAAAAATTGCAGAGGAAGGAACACTTCCAAACTCATCACCCTGATACCAAAACCAAACAAAGATAACAAAAGAAAAGAAAACTACAGGCCAATATCACTGATGAACATAGATGCAAAACTCCTCAACAAAATTTCAGCAAACAGAATTCAGCAGCACATCAAAAAGCTCATACACCATGATCAATTTGGGTTTATTCCAGGGATACAAGGATCCTTCAATATATGCAAATCAATCAATGTGATACACCATATTAACAACTTGAAAGATAAAAATCATATGATAATCTCAATAGATACAGAAAAAGCCTTTTACAAAATCCAGCATCCATTTATGATTAAAACTCTTCAAAAAATGGGCATAGAAGGAACCTACCTCAACATAGTAAAGGCCATATATGATAAGCTTACAGCAAACATTATTCTCAGTGGTGAAAACCTGAAACCATTCCCCTAAGATCTGGAACAAGACAAGTGTGTCCACTTTCCCCACTATTATTCAACATAGTTCTGGAAGTCCTAGCTAAAGCAATCAGAGAAGAAAAAGAAATAAAAAATCCAGATCAGAAAAGAAGAAGCAAAGCTCTCACTGTTTGCAGATGACATGATATTGTACATAGAAAGTCCTAAAGATAGTATCAGAAAATTACTAAAGCTAATCAGTGAATTCAGCAGGATACAAAATGAATATACAAAAATCACTTGCATTTCTATATATTAACAATGAAAAATCACAAAGAGCAATTAAGGAATCAATCCCATTCACCACTGCAACAAAAAGAATTAAATATCTAGGAATAAACTTACCTAAGAAGACAAAAGAACTGTACACAGAAAATTACAAGACACTAATTAAAGAAATTGAAGATGACATAAGCAGATGGAGAGATATTCCATGTTCCTGGGTAGGAAGAATCAATATTGTGAAAATGACTATATTACCAAATGCAATCTACAGATTCAATGTGATCCCTATCAAATTACCAATGACACTTTTCACAGAACTAGAACAAAAAATTTCACAATTCATTTGGGAACACAAAAAAACCCAAATAGCCAAAGCAGTCTTGAGAAAGAAGAATGGAACTGTAGGAATCAACTTTCCTGAGTTCAGATTATACTACAAAGCTACAGTCATCAAGACAGTATGGTACTGGCACAAAAACAGAAATATAGACCAATGGAACAAGATAGAAAGCCCAGAAATAAACCCATGCACCTATGGGTACCTTATTTTTTTATAAAGAAGGAAAGAATATACAATGGGGCATAGACAGCCTCTTCAACAATTGGTGCTGGAAAAACTGGATGGCTACATGTAAAAGAATGAAATTAGAACACTTCCTAGCACCACACACAAAGGTAAACTCAAAATGGATTAAAGACCTAAACATAAGACCAGAAACTTTAAAACTCTTAGATGAAAACATAGGCAGAACACTCGATGACATAAATCAAAACAAGATCCTCTATGACCCACCTCCTAGAGTAATGGAAATAAAAACAAAAGTAAACAAGTGGGGCCTGATTAAACTTAAAAGCTCTTGCACAGCAAAGGAAAGTATAAGAAAGGTGAAAAGACAACCCTCATAATGGGAGAAGATAATAACAAATGAAACAACTGACAAAGGATTAATTTCCAAAATATTCAAGCAGCTCATACAACTCAATACTAGAAAAACAAACAACCCAATCAAAAGGTGGGGAAAAGACCTAAACAGACATTTCTCCAAGCAAGACATACAGATGGCTAACAAATACATGAAAAGTTGCTCAACATCGCTCATTATTAGAGAAATGCAAATCAAAACTACAGTGAGATATCACCTCACACCAGTCAGAATGGCTATCATCAAGAAGTCTACAAACAATAAAGGCTGGAGAGGGTGTGGAGAAAAGGGAACACTCTTGCACTGTCGGTGGGAACGTAAATTGATAGAGCCACTATGGAAGATGGTATAGAGATTCCTTAAAAATCTAGGAATAAAACCACCATATGACCCAGCAATCCCACTCCTAGGCATATACCCTGAGGAAATAAAAATTGAAAAAGACACATGTATCCCATTGTTGAGTGCAGCACTGTTTACAATAGCTAGAACATGGAAGCAACCTAGATGTCCATCAACAGATTAATGGATAAAGAAATCGTGGCACATATACACAATGGAATATTACCCAGCCATAAAAAGGAATGCCTTTGAGTCAGTTCTAATGAGTTGGATGAACCTAGAACCTATTATACAGAATGAAGTGAGTCAGAAAGAGAAAGATAAATATCGTATTCTATTGCATATATATGGAATCTAGAAAAATGGTACTGAAGAATTAATTACAGGGCAGCAATGGAGAAACAGACACAGAGAATAGACTAATGGACATGGGGAGAGGGGAGGAGAGGGTGAGATGTATGGAAAGAGTAACATGGAATCTTACATTGCCATATGTAAAATAGAAAGCCAATGGGGATTTGCTATATGGCTAAGAAATTCAAACAGGGGCTCTGTATCAACCTAGAGGGGTGTGATGGAGAGGGAGATGGGAGGGAAGTTCAAAAGAGAGGGGATATATGTATACCTATGGCTGATTCATGTTGAGGTTTGACAGAAAAGAGCAAAATTCTATAAAGTAATTATCCTTCAAAAAATATATTTAAAAATCTTATTTTTGCTAGAATTTTAAAAATTTACCAGCAAATTGATATCAAGTTGATTCCATTTCAAAACTATGACCTGGTGAAATGTTCTCCCTATTCTTTTGAAGTTTTTCTTAACATTTCCCTTATGGTGAATTAGCAGAAGTGTGTAGTGATGGCATTTTTAAATTTAGGAAAGTAAAATTAAAGTCCACTATGCTTCTACTTCTGTCCTGTGGAATTGATATTTACTTCAGAATAACCATAGATTAAACAAAGAATCAAAATAATCAGGTAAAAAATACCCAACTTTCCTTGCTTGTGGAATCATAGAAACCACAAATATTTAGTAGTCAGATATGTAATAAGAGAATTAACCATACATTGTCTTCCTTCTCTACTGCCTAGAACATCAAAAGCAATTAAGACAGAATAATTTAATAGACTTACTAGTCAAAAAAGGAAAATTCTTACTTTTAAATAAAAGATTAATGAAGTCCTTATACTCCATTTGTGAAAAACTAAGCAGCTTGAGCCATTGAGAAATTAATTCCCTGTAGTTTTTTGTCTGTATAATCATTCTACTAGCTATAATTTTTTTAAAGAAATACAGATGTCTAGATGAAAGTGATTTTGGCATTGGTAAAAAATAATGCAAGTTCTTCATATGTCTTTTTGAAAAAGAATATACAGATGGCATTTTTCATTCTTCTCTTATGATACTTGGAGTGGATTCCATTCAAACATATAAAATGGAACCATGGAATGAAAACAAAACAAAATGGTTAACAAAAGAAGGAACTGGCATTTTACTTTCCTTATCCCTTGCTTTTTGTTAATTCCACACTTCACAAGGCGTGTGATTTTTCTTTCATAGTCAGAGTGGGACTATCAAGAAATTATCCAACCAGGAAGTGGCTATGAATGTTACAGGAGGAAACTCTCTACCTTTTAAATCATAGGGAAATAATATTTTACAAAAAGTATGCCAAGAATTCAGCAGAGAAAGCTTTTATGTTTACAATATAGTTGTAATAACTTTAAGCTTTACAATAGCAAAAATGCTACATTTATGCTCTATATGTTAAGTTCTTCAATTCTTTCATGAAAATTACAGTTAAAATTCTAAAATGAAGAACCTACTAGATATTCAAGTTATTTAGTTATTCTCATTCTTGAATTAGGATGGAAGCAATAATATCAAATATAAAGCTAGAGTTGATCACTTAAACATTTTGCTTATTATAAATCAGTTGGAGCTAATACAATCAACATGTCAAAGAAAAAAACTTGGCAAATAAGATTTCCCAATATTATAAATTGATAAATTAATTAATAAAGTTATTATTTTTGCTTGCAATTTTCATAAAATATTAGTTAAATGCAGAAGGGGAATTAGCAGTGTTGTTCTTTGCTCGTTAGTTCTGGGGACCTGAGAAAGAAGGTCTAAGAGGGTTTCAATAAGGATTAATTTATAGTACAGTATATTACACCAGCTAGAGCTAAATTCAAATATGCTTGCAGAACATTGATATTGACACAAAGAAAATTTCATGCTTCCCGTTCTGCAAAATTACAATACTAAGAATTTTTATTTCCCAAGGCCAAGATTCCAGAGGTCAAAGCTTAAAAAAAAAAAAACTTATAACAAGTCGTAATCACTTGGTAAGTTGATTTTAATTTACAGTAGTTTACAAGACAAACTAGAGTGTATCACATTTTCTGTAAAGGGACTCTTGCCCTTATAAGTGGGTCTGCTTGGGAATTACATGAGTACTTTGGTTTATCTAATGCAAATCTGAGTATTTTAGAACTTTCTTAGGCACATTTAGGAATTTTAATCACCATTTGTTTTGAGAGCTTCTCATTTCTTAATAGGAAATGGCAGCCCACTCCAGTGTTAGTGCCTGGAGAATCCTATGGATAGGTCACAAAGAGTTGGACACAACTGAGCGACTAAGCACAGTGCATTTCTTAGTAGTGAAACAAATGTGTTCTATCAATCACAAAATGAAGTCACTTTAAAAAAAAAATTTATTTTGTATTGGTGTATAGCCAATTAACAATGTTTTGATAGTAAAACATTGTTAATTGGCTATACACCAATACAAAATAAATCCAACAGTAAGAAGGACTCTTATTTACAATATGAAGGTGTAATATATAAAATCACATAAGTCTGGATGAGTGATATTTTATTCATGATCATGTGCATGCCCTCATATACACATAATTACACATAATTATGTATAAATATATACTATGCATACACAATGTGCATATGATAATATTGAATCTATGAATTAACATGCATGTCTTTGAGGTAAGAATGGTAAGCAAATATGTAAACTTATAGTTAATTTACTTTTCATTTATTTATTGAAATTATTTATTTTGATCATCAATTTACTTTGATCTCCCTTTTGAACATTTTATGTTTACTTAAGATACTTTAAGATACGTACATAGGAGATCATATAACTTAGGATCTTTCCAACTTATAGAAACACTAAATGGTATCTTTGAAAGATGGAGGTGTGAAAAAAAGATTTTAAAATTTTCTTCAGCGTTTCTGATAATGAAGTCCCAATTTTCTCACTTCTTAAATATAAAAAATATTTTGTTAAGGGCAAAAGCATGATTTTAAAAATTTTCTTCCAAGGCAAAACATTCTCACTTCTTTCTTCTTTCCTCTATTTCTGAGAAGATTGTTACAAAATTAAAATTTCAAGAAAAATAATATGATGCATATTTATCCCCTAGGTAACAGGTAGTATAGATTTATAAAGAAGGTGGCAGCCTTTGAAAGCAACAAAAATTAGATATGAAAATAATTCCTAAACTATGAAAAATATATCTTTTAGTGAGGATATGGAGCAATAGGAACGCTCATTCGTTGCTGGTAGTAAGGTCAAACAGTACAGCAATTTTGGAAGACAGTTTGAAGGTTCCTTTATTACAAAACTAGACATGCTCTTGCCATATGACTCAGCAATTGCATCCCTTGGGATTTACCCAAAAGAGCAAAAAACTGCACATGGATGTTTAGAGCAGATTTATTCAGAATAGCCAAAACTTGGAAGCAATCAAGGTGTATGTCAGTAGGTGAATGGATAAATAAATTGTACACAACCAGATAATGGAGTATTATTCTACACTAAAAAGAAGTGAGCTATCAAGCCAAGAAAAGGCATTGAAAAACCTTAAATTCATACAACTAAATAGAAGAAGCCAATATAAAAGGCTACATATTATATAATTTCAACTATATGATATTCTGTAAAAGGTGAAACCAAGAAAACAATAAGAAGATCAGTGGTTGCCAGTGGTTTCGGGGAAAGATGAATAGGCAGGGCATAGAACATTTTAAGGGCAGTGTATATATTCTGTATAATATTATAGTGGTGGATATAGGTCATTGTACATTTGTATAATGTATACATTATGTATACATTATACATAAAAACTATGTAGTAATCTTTCAATATTAAATTCTCTTTTCTTTTATCTGCAATGATTTTGCAGTAGATTATTATGTCTTTTTTATTGTTTTTTTAAAATGGCATGGTGCTCTCAATCTGTAAGATTGTTTATCAATTCATAAAATTATCATATACAAATGGGCCTAAAGGGTGATAAAAGCAATCTAGATTTACAATGGCCAGAAATGAAAGGGTATTTGAAGTATCACAGAAGACCTGGAACAGAAACAGAGATAGATCCAGAACATTCTGCCTGTGAGAGAAATTCCAGAACATCTTCAAATATTCTTTTTTTGTTCAAGGATATTGAGACACAAAAAGAATGTGATTAAAGGAAGCTACTGTCTAAAATAACATACATGTTTGAAATTTGAGAAAATTCTAATAAGATGTACCTTCTAGGTAAGTGTGTATATATATATATATATATATATATATATGAAGCATTACCTCAAATGTGTATTTTCATTAATTTTTTTGTTTAAAAGTTCCTTAAATTTCAGCTATAAAACAAATATATCTATATTTCTTTAAAGTCTCAAACACATAGCTCATTTTCAATCAATAGAGACTTCTATATAAAAAAAAAGCACTGTCCAATAGAATTTTCTATCATGTATAATCTAGAACAGCTAAAATAAGACTGTCAGTTCCAAATGCTGACAAGGATTTAGAGCACCTTGACTCCCATATATTGTTGATGGGAGTATAAAATGGTAAACCAATTTAAAAGCCAGTCTGTCAGTTTGTCATAAGGTTAACCATACACCTACACTATGATCAAGCAATTCCATTCCTAGATATTTACCCAGGGGAAATGAAAACATGTGTCAACAAAAAGACACGTTTAAGAATCTTCAGAGGTATTTTATTTTCAATAGCCATATTACTTATTTTAAACACAGATATGATTGCTTTCTCAAAAACCTACTGCTTGTCAGTTGATTAAAAAGAAAAAGAAAAAGAAAAGTTTACATCTTTATTATTTTATTGCCAATGAGGACTGTAAATAGCTATTTTTCTCATAACAGTATGTCTAATGAAATCAAGGTTCTTTCATACTAATTATATAAGAAATAAGGAATCTGTGTATGACTAACTGCCATTTATTTCTGTCTTATTATATGATGACCAGTTCCCTATAAATTTGTAGCTGTATTGATGTCTTAAGTTCATTACCAGTAACACAGAAAATTTGCAAAAGGGAAACCCAGGAATTAAAAAATAATCAGGAAACAAAAGCAAACTAGTAAAATATTAAGATTCATGTGAGTTAGTATAATTTTATGCCCTTATTTATCAATAAAGGTTAATTCATTATAAGTTATATTTTTAAAAGTCTTTTGGACAATAATATTTAGTGTTCAAAATAGAATTATATATTTTTACTTTAATTTTCACTTGACTAGTTTAAAGTATGGTGAATATTCACTCACAACCCAAGTTCTATCTGACTGTCATTATGGCACTTGAGTTGAAAATAGTCCTTTTCAGGGAAGATGATGTGTTGGATTTTGAGCTTGTTGACTTTGGAGTTAATAGAATCTTATGAAAAGTGGAGAAATTCAGGGTAGGAAGAGAAGTTCATAAGGTATTACAATAGCTCCAGGTCCAATTTTCTAATGATTCATTTCCAATTGAAATTCAATGCAATACCATAAACAGTTATTAAGCTATATGCAACAGAATCACCTGTATGCAAAATATGAAAAAGCAAAAAGATATGACACTAAAAGATGAACACCCCCAGGTCAGTAGGTGTCCAATATGTTACTGGAGAAGAGTGAAGAAATAATTCCAGAAGAAATGAAGATGTTGAGACAAAGTGGAAACAATGCCCAGATGTGGATGTGTCTGGTGGTGACAGTGAAGTCCAATGTTGTAAAACACAATATTGTATAGAAACATGGAATGTTAGGTCCATGAATCAAGGGAAATTGGAAGTGGTCATACAGGAAATGGCAAGAGTCAACATTGACATTTTAGGAATAGGTGAACTAAAATGGACAGGAATGGGTAGAAATAATTCAGATGACCATTATATCTACTACTGTGGGCAAGAATCCCTTAAAAGAAATGGAGTTGCCCTCATGGTCAACCAAGAGTCTGAAATGTAGTACTTCATTGCAATCTCAAAAAGACAGAATGAACTCAGTTTGTTTCCAAGACAAACCATTCAACATCACAGTAATGATGTTATTAAGTCTATGCCCAACCAATAATGCTGAAGAATCTGAAGTTGACTGCTTCTATGAGAACCTGCAAGACTTTCCAGAATTAACACCAATACAAGATATCCTTTTCCTCATAGGGAATTGGATTGCAAAAGTAGGAAGCCAAGAGTAACAGTATCTAGAGTAACAGGCAAATTTGGCCTTGGAGCACAAAATGAAGCAGAGCAATGACTAACAGTTTTATCAAGAGAACACACTGGTCATAGCAAACACCCTCCTCCAACAACACAAGAGACGATTCTACACATGGACATCACCAGATGGTCAATACTGAAAATAGATTGATTATATTCTTTGCAGCTGAAAATGGAGAAGCTCTATATAGACAGCAAAAACAAGACAGGGGGTTGACTGTGGCTCAGATCATTAACTCCTTATTGAAAAATTCAGACTTAAATGGAAAAAAGTAGGGAAAACCACTAGGTCATTCAGGTATGACCTAAATCAAATTCCTTATGATTATACAGTGAAAGTGACAAACAGATTCAAGGGATTAGATCTGATAGACAGAGTGCCTGAAGAACTATAGACAAAGGTTCATAACATTGCACAGGAGGTGGTGATCAAAACATACCCAAGCAAAAGAAATGCAAAAAGGCAAAATGGTGTCTGAGGAGGCCTTACAAATAGCTGAGAAAAGAAGAGAAGTGAAAGGCAAAGGAGAAAAGAAAAGATATACCCAACTGAAAGCAGAGTTCCAAGGAATGGCAAGGAGAGATAAGAAAGCCTTCTTAAGTGAACAATGCAAAGAAATAGAGGAAAACAAAAGAATGGGAAAGGCTAGAGATCTCTTCAAGAAAGTTAGAGATACCAAGGGAACATTTCATGCAAAGATGGGCACAATAAAGAACAGAAACCTAGATGTCCATCAACAGATGAATGGATAAAGAAGCTGTGGTATATATATACAATGGAATACTACTAAGTCATAAAAAGGAAGGCATTTGAGTCAGTTCTAATGAGGTGAATGAACCTAGAGCCTAGTATACAGAATGAATAAGTCAGAAAAAGAAATATAACCCACCAGGCTCCTTCCATCCATGGAATTTTCTAGGCAAGAGTACTGGAATGGGTTGCTATCTCCTTCTCCAGGGGAATCTTCCCGACCCAGGGATCAAACCCGGGTCTCCCGCATTGTAGGCAGACGCTTTACTGTCTGAGACACCAGGGAATCCCAAATATTGTATATTGATGCATATATATGAAATCTAGAACAATGGTACTGAAGAATTTATTTTCAGGGAAGCAATGGAGAAACAGACATAGAAAACAGACCTAAGGACATGGTGGGAGGTGAGGAGAGAGAGGGTAAGATGTATGGAAAGAGTAACATGGAAATTTATAATACCATATGTAAAATAGATAGCCAATGGGTATTTGCTGTATGACTCACGGAACTCAAACAGAGGCTCTGTGACAATCTAGAAGGGTGGGATGGGAAGGGAGATGAAAAGAGGGTTTGGGAGGGACAGGACACGTGTGTACCTATGGCTGATTCAAGTTGATGTATGGCACAAAACCATAAAATTCTGCAAAGCAAATATCCTTCAATTAAAGAAAAATAAATCAGCAGAGATAAAAGGACAGTGAAAGTATGGAACTAACAGAAGCAGAAGATATGAAGATGTGAAAAGAATACACAAAAGAACTATACAAAAAAGTCTTAATGACCCAGATAACCACAATGGTGTGATCACTCACCTAGAGTCAGACATCCTGGAGTGTGAAGTCAAGTGGGCCTCTGGAAGCATTACTACAAACAAAGTGGAGGTAATGGAATTTCAGTTATTTCAAATCTGAAAAGATGATGGTGTTACAGTGTTGCACTCAATATGCCAGCAAATTTGGAAAACTCACAGTGGCCACAGGACTGGAAAAGTTCAGTTTTCATTCCAATCCCAAAGAAGGACAATACCAAAGAATATTCAAACTACCTTACAATTGCACTCATTTCACATGCTTATCTAGGTAATACTCAAAATTCTTCAAGCTAGGCTCAATAGTACCTGAACCAAGAACTTCCAGAAGTAAAAGCTGGGTTTAGAAAAGGCAGAGGAACCAGAGAGCAAATTGCCAACGTCTGTTGGATCATAGAAAATGCAAGGGAATTCCATAAAAACATCTACTTCTGTTTCATTGACAATGCAAAAACCTTTGATTGTGTGGATCACAACAAACCGTGGAAAATTCTTAAAGAGATGGGAATATCAGAGCATCTTACCTGCTTCCTGAGAAACCTGTATGCAGGGCAAGAAGCAACAATTAGAGCTGGACATGGAACAACGAACTGGTTCAAAATTGGGAAAGGAGTATATCAAGGCTGTATATTGTCACCCTCCTTATTTAACTTATATGCATAGTACATCATGCAACATCCTGAACTGGATGAAGTACAAGCTGTAATCAAGATTGCCAGGAGAAATATCAATAACCTCAGATTTGCAGATGACACCACTCTTATGGCAGAAAGCAAAAAGGAACTATAGGGAAGGTGAAATAGGAGAGTGAAAATGCTGGCTTAAAACAACATTCAAAAAGCTAAGATTATGGAATCTGGTCCATCACTTCATGACAAATAGATGGGGAAATAATGGAAACAGTGACAGACTTTATTTTCTTGGGCTCCAAAATCACTTCAGACAGTGATTGCAGTCATGAAATTAAAAGACCCTTTCTCCTTGGAAGAAAAGCTATGAGAAATCTAGATGGCATATTAAAAAAGCAGAGGCATCACATTGCAACAAAGGTGCATATTTTCAAAGCTATGGGTTTTTTTAGTAGTCATGTACAGATGTGAGAGTTGTAACATAAAGAAGGCTGAGTGCTAAAGAATTGATGCTTTCTGACTGTGTTGCTGGAGAAGACTCTTGAGCGTTCCATGGACAGCAAGGACACCAAACCAGTCAATACTAAAGGAAATCAACCCTGAATATTCATTGGAAGGACTGATGTTGAAGCTAAAGCTCCAATACTCTGGCCACCTGATGCAAAGAGTTGACTCATTGGAAAAGACCCTGATGCTGGGAAAGATGGAGGGCAGGAAGAGAGAAAGTGACAGAGGATGAAATGGTTGGATGGTATTATCAACTCAATGGACATGAGTTTGAGCAAACTCTGGGAATTGATGATGGACAGGGAAGCCTGGCATGCTGCAGTCCATGGAGTCACAAAGAGTCGGACACAACTGAGTGACTGAACAACAAATGCAAAATATTGTGCTAAGTACTATGAGAAATAATAAACATTTTCAAAATGTTCTAAAAGTAGAGTTTATGTTTGGAGATACATTTTAAACAAAAATAGTAATAAATTCAAATTTTCTAATTTTTAATTTATTGATTTTCCCCTATGCCAAGAGATGTGTGTTTGGAAATTGTTGGTTAGATACAATGAGCACTATAAAAGTAAAATTATCATGTTTAATCACTGGAGGTTATGGGGAAGAAATTAATTCCTATCTAGAGACAGAGAGCTCATTAATAAGAGTAATTTTTAAGTAATACAAATACATGAATGTAATGTCAATGTGAGAAAAAAAGAGGTAGTGATATATCTTATTACAAGTCAGCAACTTCTGAAGGTCCAAATAAATCTCTACTTGGACATTAGTCACAGCAAAAGGGAGATATATATCTAGAGTTCAAGAAACTTTGATTACCTTATAGAAGGTGTGGTTTGACAAACTATGTAGTGTTTACTCACATTTTTGAATGCTATAAACATTTACATAGTCTATTTTGCATCTTTTAGCAAATATATCACACAGTTCTATATCAAGTAAATAGAACCACGGGATGTCTTTCAAATAAATACCTGATAAATAGATTCTTAGACTATATATATATGTAATGTTTGTGTTTCTGAAACTGAATTAGGGGGCTGAAATTTAATAATTCTAAATTGTTATTTTTTCACCAGCGTGATTCTTACTTCTAAAGATATTGAATGAAATGTTATGCTTCTAATTGCTTGATGAACCTTGAATCCATGAAATTAATTGACTTCTAAAATATGTCAAAACTGTTGGCCTCATTATTTGAAAAAAGATATTAATTGTTCAAAGATGAGACTGCACATAAAGGATTTTAAAATTAGATGTTGAAACAATAGATATATGAAACAAAAATTATCACTGGGTGTGAAGAGATAAATTTCCATTGCATATATGGAAACAATATCACATTTCTGGTAGGAGGAATGCCCTGATGTGCTAATTGCTCTACATTTATCCCAATCCCCATATGCTCATAAAACACTAATGAATGATGAGAATGTCTTTTGGATATTTTGTAACTACATCAATTCTCTGGAGTGTCTGACTTGTGCATTCTGTCAATCAACTATTATTGTTTTTACTGCCTACACAAAATGAACATATATTGGCATTTCAATTTTTAACCAGTATGTCTAGTCTGCCACTGACTATGATGAAATGTTTCCTGAGCTCATGAATCACTATAAATTTTCTAATGCCACTTTCTAAAGTCATCTCAATGTTACATCATTCTAAGGTGACCTAATGACAAACATTAATATGGGAAAATTAACATAAAATAGCCATTTAATTTCTAGGATTGGAAATTATAAGTATCAGTAGGGTGGTTTTATATAAAGAAAAACCACTCTGGATGACATGAAGCAGGCAGTGGCTAGATTCACATACATTTTTAAATGTAGCTTAATTTGTACTGATAAAGTATTCCCATACATTGGGAATTGATGCTGCTGCTGCTGCTAAGTCGCTTCAGTCGTGTCCGACTCTGTGCGACCCCATAGATGGCAGCCCACCAGGCTTCCCCATCCCTGGAATTCTCCAGGCAAGAACACTGGAGTGGGTTGCCATTTCCTTCTCCAATGCGTGAGAGTGGAAAGTGAAAAGTGAAAGCGAAGTGGCTCAGTCGTGTCCGACTCTAGCGACCCCATGGACTGCAGCCCACCAGGCTCCTCCGTCCACGGGATTTTCCAGGCAAAAGTACTGGAGTGGGGTGCCATTGCCTTCTCTGGGGAATTGATGCTAGTATATATTTATTTCTATCTTCTACCAGTTCTGACTACAGCTGCATTATTCTAGCTGGGCCTCTAAGATTATTTTTAGAGAGGAGTCAAGTTTCCATGCTGAAACAGACAGGTATAATTATAATTAAATAAAATTGTGTCTTGGGGCAATAAGAATTATTCTCCAGAGGTTAGCACTAGGCACGGTTGTATAAGATGACCTTAGAAATTAGAGGGAGATAGATTATATCTCATTCTATCTACAAGTAGTTAATCAATTTGAATTAAAATGAAATGTATTGCTTTTTGGCATGGTGACTAACCATCACTAGGCATCTTCAAACAGAAGCTGAATCACAACCCATTTCACTCTGTTTTATCTCTGTTACCCTGCATACTGCCTATTACTGAGTAAAGGTCCAAAAATATTTTTAAATCAAAGAATAGACAACTAACAAAATGAGTCAGTAACAGTGAATGAACAAATTTGTAGGAGGGAATCCTATAAGGAGAAGAAAATGGCAAGAATAAAGCTTGTACACATTTTCATACAGTTGTCACAATCATGAGGTATACCAGTCAACATATGGGTTTTAGAGGCTTAGTTATAAAATCCGGAAACAAGACTGCAGGTTCCAAACCAGTGATGCTTATGCTGAGAGCTTCATCAAGTTAGTCCTACACTAAGTTTAAAATATGGGAAATGAGAGAGGAGAAATAGAGTTGTATGACAAAGATAGAAATGTAACTGTCACAAAGGTGACAAAAATTAGATAACTTGCCCCAGAGACTAACATTATTTTTACATTCTTTGTCAGCAGCAAGATATCCAAGATGATGCTGAGAAATAAAGTTTAAAGCAATATTAGAACAATGGCAGTGAAGGCAATAGGGAATTTTCCCCTACATATAGATTACTCTGTTGGGTCTGGCTGAACAGTGCTTTTCTCCCTCATGCAGAAAATTAATTCTAACAGAAAACTAAAGTTTGAACACTATAAACTGTCCAGTTCTTGTTGATATATTTATTCGTCAGAGGGAAGGACTTCAGCTTGGGACTTAAACAGGAAACAACCTTACCACTGCCTGAAATGAACATTATATAAGCTGTCACTCCCAAATCGCAGATGTAGATAGACCTAAAACATAACTGGGTAAGAAATCAACTTGCAGTAAACAACGTCACTTAGATAGTCAGTCTAACACTCAAATACTTCCTGCTGAAAGAGACCTAGCAGCAAATCTGTTCATTACAGCACTAAGGGTTTTGATAAAGAATGCTCACTCAACAAATAAAATTAGACTTCTTTTTCAAACTATAATGAGATAAAAATACATGTCACATATTTGGTAAACATTGACATTTCCGATGTTTTGGATTCCAATGTTCCAGTATACCATTCTGAGGACACTATAGTACATTAAAAATTTTCTATAGCCAAAGTAATCTCTAGTTCTTTGCTTATCAAAATTTCTAGAATCCCTAGTGCTTTGATCTATGTGGTAAATAATTAACTATAATGATTTTCACACTATGTTCCTCTACTGAAAATCATGGTATACTACTTAATGGTTGCAATAATACTGTGACATCATTAGTCCCAATTTATGTATGTAGAAACAGTAAGAGAATGACTGCTTAAGATCAAATTGATAAATGGAAAGAACTTCCACTTCTGATGAAGAAGGATTAGCAAAGACTACTTTTATTTGCTGCCTGACACATACACAAAATGTGCAAAAGACAAGAGTCACCAGTTTTCAAGGTACTGTTCATCAGGCAAGGAAGGACAACGATCTCACTGAGATGTAAATCAAGCACAGTGAGCCCTAAAGTTGCCCCAGATTACTTTCTTAAGTTTTCTAGGCACAGTGCAAAGGCAGAACACAGGCAGAGCTCAGTAACCTACGCAAGAAGAGCAGATGGAGATGACAGTATGAGAACAAGGCAGTTACAGTTTATAGGACAGAGTAAGAGAGAAGCAAGAGATTCCCAAAGAGTAAATTCCAGAGATGTGCATGGATTCAGTTGAGTCAAAAATTCTCAAATGAATAATCAAATATTCACCTGAGTACTGATTAGCATATGCATGTGAGGAAATTCTTAGACAATAGGGAAAGTAGCACCCAAAGTACTGGAAGTAATGGGACCTGGTACACACAGAACAGGCGATGCTGCTTCTTTCTACAAGTAACAGAATTTCACAATTCATAAATACTAGGTGCAAAGAAAGGTCTTGTCTCAGTGTTAGCATATTAGTCCACTAGGGCTCCCATAAAAAATGCCACAGACTTGGTGGGTTAACCAACAGATGTTTATACCCTACTATATATAAAATAGATAACTAAGAAGGGCCTACTGTATAACACAGGGAACTCTATACAATACTCTGTAATGGCCTAAATGGGAAAGGAACCTAAAAAACAGTGGATATATGTACATGTAAAACTGATTCACTTTGCTGTACACCTTAAATTAACACAACATTGTAAATCAACCATACTCCAATAAAAAATTTTAAAAACCAAAACCAAACAAAGAAAATAAAACAGATATTTATTTTCTCATGGTTCTGGAGGCAAGAACTCCGTGATCAAAATGATAGTTTCAAAAGGGAGGGGATATATGTATACCTAGGGCTGATTCATGTTGAGGTTTGACGGAAAACAGCAAAATTCTCTAAAGCAATTATCCTTCAATAAGAAAATAAATTAATTTAAAAAAGACAAATATCAAGAAACAAACAAACAATGATAGTAAATTCAGTTCTTGGTGAAAGCTCACTTCCATGCTTGTAGATTGGCATTACTCATTGTGCCCTAACATGGCTTTTTCTCTAGCAAGAGAGAGAAATAGAGGGAGAGAAACACACAACACAGAGAGAAAGAGAGAGATGATGATGACTTTTCCTCTTCTTATAAGGACACCAACCCTATCAAATTAGGACCCCATCCTTATGGCCTTATTTAACCTTAATTATCTCCTTAAAGGTCCTATCTTCAAATATCATCACATGTGGGTTAGGAATTCAACATATGAGTAGAAGAGAGGACACAATTCAGTCCATAAAAGTGGGGAATCCTTAACCATAAACTGCCTGATGCTCTGGACCTGATTAGACATCTTAAAGAGAAATCTGAAATGACCAAAATGTTCCCAAGTAGCTTATCTGAGCCCCGAAAGAAAGTTCAAGAATATGCCTAAGGATGCAAAAAGCCAGGATCCAATAAGATAAAATTCCCAAAATCTGGCATCCATCAGGCATACAAAGAAACAGGGAAACAAAACTCACAATGAAGAGATAAATTAATCAATCAAAAGCAATTCACTGCAGAAGGCATCAGTGAAAAGCATAGAGTAGGAATCTAGAAGTAATCGTCCCTCCACAGAAACACCAAAAATGAACTAAAATTCTTCAGAATCAATTTAGTTGGAATTCTGTAAAATAATCAAAACTCTATAGCAACGAAGCAAATTCTCAGTCAAGAAATAGGTGATTGAAATATGACAGAAGATTTCTATGGTATTTCAACTTGCTCTTATACCATGACCTGACCCAGCTTGGTGAGTCTTGATGATGACAGTTTATGGTCCTGAATTCTAGAGGTAGCAGAATAAAACTCGATGTCAAAGAACTATATTTGTCTGTTTGATCTCTCTGGGAGCTCCCTGAGTTACTGAAGAGACTTGCCCTTATTAACCTGACTTGGAAATTTCTCATAGTGTAAAAATAGTGTTGAGTGGCAAATGAACAAGCCACTGCCATCTAGGACAAAAGATTATGTTTGTGTCAAACAGCAGACATAATGAAAGACTAGGAGGACAAGCTGAAGAGTGAAATGCTTTGGAAAGTAAGAGTCTGAAAAATTCTTATATTTATCATGGACATTAGAAAGCCACATATATGCCCAGGATAAGATGCATGTTCAAAAAGATCTGAGAAGACCTTAAGATTTCATCTCTGCTTGATCATTAGGCTCACTAAAAACAGGAAATGAAGGTTAAGCTACTGTTACAAATGGTCTGGTTAAGCAATCAAGGAGTGCCTCAGCACAGAGACAGTCAGAAAATTCCAGAAAGTATTTTATTTTACCTTCTTGCTCCAGGTATTTATGGAAATTCACCAAATCACTTGATGACATTAAGCTAAAAGAATACATTTGAATCAGTTCTAATGAGGTGGATGAAACTGGAGCCGATTATACAGAGTGAAGTAAGCCAGAAAGAAAAACACCAATACAGTATACTAATACTGGATGCTTGGGGCTGGTGCACTGGGACAACCCAGAGGGATGGTATGGGGAGGGAGGAGGGAGGAGGGTTCAGGATGGGGAACACATGTATACCTGTGGTAGATTCATTTTGATATATGGCAAAACCAATACAATATTGTAAAGTTAAATAAAATAAAATTTACAAAAGAAAAAGAGATTTCAGAGACCATACATAAAGGGAAGACATTCCCAACAAAAATAGTTTGGATAAGTCAGTAAATGAAAGATAACTAAAACCTACAAAAAACAGCAACAACACAAACACTGAGGGAAAGAATCTGATCTCTAGAATTATCACATTATAATACCAGACATTCCATATTTTAACAAAAAAAAAAAAACACAAAAAACAAAAAAACCAAGGATGAAAATAAAGAACAAAATTTGGAATAAACACAGAGGGGGAAAAAAATCAATAGGAATTGCCTCCGAGGACACTTTGACTTAATACACAGAATTAGAAACAACTGTCTCACGTATGATCAAAGACATAAAGGAGACCATGAAAAATATAAATTGAGGAAATGAGGAGACAAAGTCTCAACAAATATAGAATGTCAATAAGGAGAAATAAATTATTTTTTTTTAAATGAACCAAATAGAAATTCTGAATTTTCAAGTACAATAACTGAAATAAAATCTTCACTAGAGATTTTCAACAGCAGACGAAACAGACAAAAGACTCAGTGAACGTAAATATAGGTCAGTGAAAAACAGCTAGTCTGAGGATCAGGTTGTAGGAGTTTCAGAGGGAGAGGAAAAAGAGACAAAAAGAATTTTTGAAGAAAGAATGGTCAAAACTTCCCAAATTGGATAAATATTGAAATATACACATCCAAGGACTTCAATATCTCTAAGTACAAAAAACACAAAGACATTCGCACTGAGATGCATTATACACATCATCATTAAACCACTGCAAGTCAAAGGAACAAAAATGAGGGAATCCTGAAAGTAGCAAAAAAGAAATTATTTGTCACATATAAGGCATCTTCATTCAGATAAATAGCTAATTTCCCATCAGAAATCATGGAGTCAAGTAGGCAGTGGGAAAGAAAATTTAAAGCACTGCAGGAAATAAACCTGTTAACCAATAATTCTATTTCTGGCAAAGCCACTTTTCAAAAATAAAGACGAAATTAAGACATCCCCATATTTTTTAAAAATGAGGGAGTTCAGCACTAGTAATCCTGCCCTACAAGAAACAATAATGAGTGCCTTTCAGGTTGGAATAAAAAGACGCTGAGCAGGAACTCAAATATGGAACAGAAAATATAACACTGGCAAAGGTATATATAAGGAGCAGTGGCTGAGCTTTGCTGGAGCAGCCGTGAAGAGATACCCCACGTCCAAGGTAAGAGAAACCCAGATAAGATGGTAGGTGTTACAAGAGGGCATCAGAGGGCAGACACACTGAAACCATAATCACAGAAACCTAGTCAATCTAATCACATGGACCAAAGCCTTGTCTAACTCAATGAAACTAAGCCATGCCCTGTGGGGCCATGGTGGAGAGGTCTGACAGAATGTGGTCCACTGGAGAAGGGAATGGCAAACCACTTCAGTATTCTTGCCTTGAGAACCCTATGAACAGTATGAAAAGGAAAAATGATAGGATATTGAAAGAGGAACTCGCCAGGTTGGTAGGGCCCAATATGCTACTGGAGATCAGTGGAGAAATAACTCCAGAGAGAATGAAGGGATGGAGCCAAAGCAAAAAGAGTACCAAGTTGTGGATGTGACTGGTGATAGAAGCAAGGTCCGATGCTGTAAAGAGCAATATTGCATAGGAACCTGGAATGTTAGGTCCATGAATCAAGGCAAATTGGAAGTGGTCAAACAGGAGATGGCAAGAGTGAATGTCGACATTCTAGGAATCAGCGAACTCAAATGGACTGGAATGGGTGAATTTAACTCAGATGACCATTATATTTACTACTGCAGGCAGGAATCCCTTAGAAGAAATGGAGTAGCCATCATGGTCAACAAGAGTCCAAAATGCAGTACTTGGATGCAATCTCAAAAACGACAGAATGATCTCTGTTCATTTCCAAGGCAAACCATTCAATATCACAGTAATCCAAGTCTATGCCTCAACCAGTAATGCTGAAGAAGCTGAAGTTGAACAGTTCTATGAAGACCTACAAGACCTTTTAGAACTAACACCAAAAAAAAGATGTCCTTTTCTTTATAGGGGACTGGAATGCAAAAGTAGGAAGTCAAGAAACACCTGGAGTAACAGGCAAATTTGGCTTCGGAATACAGAATGAAGCAGGGCAAAGGCTGATAGAGTTTTTCCAAGAAAATGCACTGGATATAGCAAACACCCTCGTCCAAAACCACAAGAGAAGACTCTACACGTGGACATCACCAGATGGTCAACACCGAAATCAGATTGATTATATTATTTGCAGCCAAAAATGGAGAAGCTCTATACAGTCAGCAAAAACAAGACTGGGAGCTGATTGTGGCTCAGACCATGAGCTCCTTATTGCCAAATTCAGACTTAAATTGAAGAAAGTAGGGAAAATCACTAGACCATTCAAGTATGACCTAAATCAAATCCCTTATGATTATACAGTGGAAGTGAGAAATAGATTTAAGGGACTAGATCAAATAGATAGAGTGCCTGATGAACTATGGAGGGAGGTTCGTGACACTGTACAGGAGACAGGGATCAAGACCATCCCTATGGAAAAGAAATGCAAAAAAGCAAAATGGCTGTCTGGGGAGGGCTTACAAATAGCTGTGAAAAGAAGAGAAGTAAAAAGCAAAGGAGAAAAGGAAAGATATAAACATCTGAATGCAGAGTTCCAAAGACCAGCAAGAAGAGATAAGAAAGCCTTTCTCAGCAATCAATGCAAAGAAATAGAGGAAAACAACAGAATGAGAAAGACTAGAGGTCTCTTCAAGAAAATTAGAGATACCAAGGGAACATTTCATGCAAAGATGGGCTGGATAAAAGACAGAAATGGAATGGACCTAACAGAAGCAGAAGATATTAAGAAGAAGTGACAAGAATACACAGAACTGAACAAAAGAGCTTCATGACCCAGATAATCACGTTGGTGTGATCACTCACCTAGAGCCAGGCATCCTGAAATGTGAAGTCAAGTGGGCCTTAGAAAGCATCACTACGAACAAAGCTAGTGGAGGTGATGGAATTTCAGTTGAGCTCTTTCAAATCCAGAAAGATGATGCTGTGAAAGGGCTGCACTCAATATGCCAGCAAATTGGGAAAACTCAGCAGTGGCCACAGGACAGGAAAAGGTCAGTTTTCATTCTAATCCCAAAGAAAGGCAATGCCAAAGAATGCTCAAACTACCAATTGAACTAATCTCACATGCTAGTAAAGTAATGCTCAAAATTCTCCAAGCTAGGCTTCAGCAATACAAGAACCGTGAACTTCCAGATGCTCAAGCTGGTTTTCGAAAAGGCAGAGGAACCAGAGATCAAATTGCCAACATCTGCTGGATCATCAACAAAGCAAGAGAGTTCCAGAAAAACATCTATTTCTGCTTTATTTACTATGCCAAAGCCTTTGACTGTGTGGATCACAATCAACTGTGGAAAATTCTGAAAGAAATGGGAATACCAGACCACCTGATCTGCCTCTTGAGAAACCTATATGCAGGTCAGGAAGCAATAGTTAGAATTGGACATGGAACAACAGACTGGTTCCAGATAGGAAAAGGAGTACGTCAAGGCTGTATATTGTCACCCTGCTTATTTAACTTATATGCAGAGTACATCATGAGAAACGCTGGGCTGGAAGAAGCACAAGCTGGAATCAAGATTTCTGGGAGAAATATCAATAATCTCAGATACGCAGATGACACCATCCTTATGGCAGAAAATGAACAGGAACTAAAAAGCCTCTTGATGAGAGTGAAAGAGGAGAATGAAAAAGTTGGCTTAAAGCTCAACATTCAGAAAACGAAGATCATGGCATTTGGTCCCATCCCTTCACGGGAAATAGATGGGGAAACAGTGGAAACAGTGTCAGACTTTATATTTTTGGGCTCCAAAATCACTGCAGATGGTGATTGCAGCCATGAAATTAAAAGACACTTACTCCTTGGAAGAAAAGTTATAACCAACCTAGATAGCATATTCAAAAGCAGAGACATTACTTTGCCAACAAAGGTCTGTGTAGTCAAGGCCATGGTTTTTCCAGTGGTCATGTATGGATGTGAGAGTTGGACTGTGAAGAAGGCTGAGCGCTGAAGCATTGATGCTTTTGATCTGTGGTGTTGGAGAAGACTCTTGAGAGTCCCTTGGACTGCAAGGAGATCCAACCAGTCCATTCTGAAGGAGATCAGCCCTGGGATTTCTTTGGAAGGAATGATGCTAAAGCTGAAACTCCAGTACTTTGGCCACCTCATGCAAAGAGTTGACTCATTGGGAAAGACTCTGATGCTGGGAGGGATTGGGGGCAGGAGGTGATGGGGACGACAGAGAATGAGATGGCTGGATTGCATCACCAACTCGATGTACGTGAGTTTGAGTGAACTCCGGGAGATGGTGATGGACAGGGAGGCCTGGCATGCTGCGATTCATGGGGTTGCAGAGTCGGACATGACTGAGCGACTGATCTGAACATTTCTGATCTGAAAGATAAATATATCGGTAAAGAAAACATGAAATATTTTATTTTTGATTAGGAACTCTTCTTCTTTTCCTGTTTTTTTGCAAAAGACAAATCTCCAAAAATAATTATAAATAATTCCAAAAGAGGTAGGGAAAGAACTGTTTAGGAGTAAAGTTTTGAATACTATTGAAGGTAATTTTGTATTAATTAAAGTTATATTATTATACAATTCCCAAGTGGCACAGTGGTAAAGAATCCACCTGCCAATGAAGGAGACACAAGAGATGTACTTTCAATCCCTGGATAGGGAAGATCCCCAAGAGGAGGAAATGGCAACCCACTCCAGTATGATTGTGGGGAAAACCTCATGGACAGAGGAATTTGGCAGGCTAAAGCCCATCGGGTCACAAAAAGTCAGACACGACTGAGCGACTAAGCACACACACACTGATTTTTTATACTTAGTTGTTGCCTGACTACTAAGAAAAAAAAAATACACAGTAAAAATATATGAGAAGGTATTGTGAAAGTAATATTAGGGGAAGTTTAAAACACAAAAGAAGGTAGTAACAGAGAAATTGAGGAAACAAAAAATATATATGATGCATAGAAAACAAATAGCAAATGATAGAAGTAAATTTTTTTTAATCCTTAAAAGAAAATAAATTAAATTCTCAAGGTAAAATGCATGTGTGTGTGTGTGTGTGTGTGTATGGTGTGGGGGGGGGAGAAACGAAATGGTTAAAATACATGACCGACTATTTGCTGTCCACAGAGATGCACATGGACAGATAAATGGATAAACACAATGTGATACACACACATTCACACACCATGGAATAGTATTCAGTCAAACAAAGAAGAAAAGTCCATTTTTTGAAACAATATGGATGTATCTTGAAGGCATTATGCTAAGTGAAATAAATCAGGATGAGAAAGGCAAATACTATATATTCTTAATTATATGCAGTATTTAAAATGTCAAACTCACAGAAATAAATAATATGATTGTGGTTTTAAGTGGCTGGGGGAGTGGTGTGGAAGAAATGGGAACATGGGGTGAAAGTGTATAAACTACCACTTATAAAATAAGTAAGTTTTGGAGAATTAATATACAGCAAAGACAATAGTACTGTATTATATACTTGAAAATTTTCAAGACAGTTGGTCTTAGATATTATCAACACACACACACACACACACAAATCACCATTACGTAGGGGTATTATTGTGTTAATCGGTTTGTAATATATACATCTCAGATTATCATAGTGTATACCTTAAACTTACATATGTTATTAAACAATAATATCTCAGTAAGCTTAGGGAGGAAAAGAATAGGAATTAAAGAAATAAAATTGAGAGTCTCCAAATTAATTCATATCTATAGTTAACTTATTTGTGGCAAGGATGTCAAAAGGATTCAGTGGAGAAAAACAGTCTTTTCAACAATGTTCCTGTGACAACTAAAAATCCACATGCAAGTGTGTGAGGCAACAGTCTCATAAAAATTGTAATACTGTTAGAAGAAACCACGGGTATAATTTTTGATTTGGCAATGGATTCTTAGAATGCCACCAGAAGCACAAGGAACAGAAACAGGTAAACTGAACCTGATGAGAAGTTAAAAAAAAACAAACAACTTTCCAGTTAAAAAGAAATTTAAAACTCAACAACACAAAGGCAAACAATCTAATTTTTAAAAGCTGAAAGAATTGAATAGATATTTCTCTAAGATACATGAGTAAATATTTCTCTAAGATAATATTTTTAAAATGTCCCTACTACCCAAAGTAATCAACAGATTTGGCATTTTTCACAGAACTAGAACAAATAAGTTTTAAATTTATATGAAACAACAAAGACCCTAAATATCCAAAGCATTTTTGAGAAAGAAGAACAAAGATGGAGGTGACATGCTCTCTGATTTCAAACTATAATACAGCACTATAGTAATTGAAGTAGTTTGTTGCTGGCACAAAATCAAACACATTGATCAGTGGAATAGAAGAGAGAGCCCAGAAACAAATCTATGCTTAAATTGGCAATTAATCTATGGCAAATTTGTCAAGAATATACAAAAGGGAAAAAGTAACCTAAAATATAAATGGATGGCTAATGCAAAATAATTAAACTAGACCATGTTCTTACACTATATCCACAAAAATATCCCTCAAAATGGATCAAATACTTAAATGTAATACTACAACCACAAAACAACTGGAAAAAAACACGAATAGTATGCTCTTTTATATCAGTCTTAGCAATAGCTTTTTTGAACTTGTCTCCTCTTGCAAGGGCAAGAAAAGAAAAAATAAACAAATGGGACTACATCAAATCAAAAATATTTTGCACAACAAAGGAAACTATCAGCAAAATGAAAACACAACCTATGGAATGGTAGAAGAAATTTGCAATGATATATTCAATAAGGGGTTGATATCAAAAGTATATAGAACTCAATATCAAAAAAAAACAACAACAAATAATCCTATTAGCAAATGGGAAAGATTTGAATAGACATTTCTCCAGGAAAAGACATATAATGGCCAAAAGACATATGAAAAGATGTTTGACATCTCTAATTATATGGAAATGCAAGTCAAATCACAGTGAGTTATTACCTCACATCTGTCAAATGGTTATCCTCAAAAAGATAGCAAACAACAAGTGTTGGGGAGGATGTGGAGAAAAGCGAAACTTGTGCACTGTTGAAGGAAATTTATATTGGTGGATCCACTGTAGAAAACAGTATAGAGATTTATTTAAAAAAAAAAAAAAGACATAACTACCATAAGATCCAACAATTTCACTCCTAGGTGTTTTTCTGAAGAAAATAAAAAAACACTAATTCAAAAGATATATACCACCTTATGTCCACTGAAACATGTTATTTACAGAAGGCAAGATATGGAAGGAATCAAAATGTCCTTCAACAGATAAATGGATAAAGAATACACACACACACACAGAGGAATATTATCCAGCCATAAAAAAAAGAATGAAATCTTGTCACTTATGACAACATGGATGAAAGAGAATATTTCCCTAAGTGAAGTAAGTCAGATAAAGAAAAACAAATACCACATGATGTCACATATGTGGAATCTTAAAAATCAAAACAAACAATCAAAATAAAAACAGGCTTATAGATACGGAGAGCTAACTGATGGGAACCAAAGGGGAGACAGGTGAAGTGTCTGACAAACAGCTGAAGGAGATCGAGGTACAAACTTCTCAGCTCAGTCAGTTCAGTCGCTCAGTCGTGTCCGACTCTTTGCGACCCCATGAATCGCAGTACGCCAGGCCTCCCTATCCATCACCAACTCCCAGAGTTCACTCAGACTCACGTCCATCGAGTCAGTGATGCCATCCAGCCATCTCATCCTCTGTCGTCCCCTTCTCCTCCTGCCCCCAACCCCTCCCAGCATCAGAGTCTTTTCCAATGAGTCAACTCTTCGCATGAGGTGGCCAAAGTACTGGAGTTTCAGCTTTAGCATCATTCCTTCCAAAGAAATCCCAGGGCTGATCTCCTTCAGAATGGACTGGTTGGATCTCCTTGCAGTCCAAGGGACTCTCAAGAGTCTTCTCCAACACCACAGTTCAAAAGCATCAATTCTTCGGTGCTCAACCTTCTTCACAGTCCAACTCTCACATCCATACATGAACACTGGAAAAACCATAGCCTAGACGAACTAGACGAACCTTTGTTGGCAAAGTAATGTCTCTGCTTTTCAATATGCTATCTAGGTTGGTCATAACTTTCCTTCCAAGGAGTAAATGTCTTTTAATTTCATGGCTACAGTCACCATCTAGTTATAAAATAAATAAGTCAGGGGATGTAATCTACAGTATAAGAAATATAGTCAATAATACTGAAATCATTTTGCATGGTGACAGATGGTTACTAGACTTAGAGTTGTGATCATTTCATAATGGATTTGATTGTCGAGCCAATATGTTATATGCCTGAAACTGTCTAAATATTATACATCAATTTTACTTCAATTAAGAAAAAGAGCAAACTGATATACAATGAAATATCGTTTAAGCATAAACAGCAATGAAGTACTTATACATAGTGCAATATGGGTGAATCTAAAAATCCTTATGCTAAGTGAATGAAGCTAGACAAAATTGTCAGGTGTTATATGATTCCACTTCTATGGATTATCCAGAATACGTAAATCTATAAAGGCATAGAAGATGAGTGGTGCCAAGTGCTTGGGGGAGGGGGAATGAGTAGTGATTATCTAATAAGTAAATGGTTTGGGGGGTTTGATGAAAATATGTTGGAACCAAATACAGGTGTCAGTTGCACAATATTGTGCACATATTAAGTACCATTGAAATGTACACTTTAACATGGATAATTTTAAGTTATGTGAATGTCACCTCAATAAAAATAAATTACTGTCATAGATGTCAGGTTTAGCAGACAAAGGCATTAGAATATTTATTATAACAGCATTCAATATGCCCAAATAGATAAGGAGAATTATACAAGATATAGAAATGTACCAAATCATACTAATAGAGATAAAAAAAAGTATTAGATATTTTGTATGTGATAACAACCAATTAGATATTGCAAATGAAAAGATTACTAACCTGGCAGGCTTAGCAACAGAAAATATCTGAAGTGTGACCCAAAGAGAAAAGAGAATCAAATATATGAACAGAGAAATGAGTGAACTGTGGGACAATATCAGGCAGTCATTATATATAATTAGAGTCCCTGAAGGAAAAGAAGGGGTGCAGAAGAAATAACTGGAGAAGGCAATGGCACCCCACTCCAGTACTCTTGCCTGGAAAATCCCATGGATGGAGGAGCCTGGTAGGCTGCAGTCCATGGGGTCCCGAAGAGTCGGACACGACTGAGCGACTTCACTTTCCCTTTTCACTTTCATGCATTGGAGAAGGAAATGGCAACCCACTTCAGTGTTCTTGCCTGGAGAATCCCAGGGATGGGGGAGCCTTGTGGGCTGCCGTCTATGGGGTCGCACAGAGTCAGACATGACTGAAGTGACTTAGCAGTAGCAGCAGCAGAAGAAATAACCATATAACTGATGAATGAAAATTCTCCAAATTCAAGAAGTTGTATGAATCATAAGTACAAGAAAAAATACACAATGGCATTTCATAATTAAAGTGTTCAAACCCAGTGATAAAGAGGAAAGCATAAAAGCTACAAGAAAAGAAAGGCTTGTTATGAATAGAAGAACAAAAATAAGGATGACATCAGATTTCCTCTTTGAAACAATGGAAGTGAGAAGACAGTGGAGCATTATCTTTAAAGAAGTGACTGAAGATTCTTTTAACCTAAAATTCTATTTGCATGAACAATCCTTCAACAATAGAGGTGACTAAAAATTTTCCAGGCATACAAAATTTAAAGAATTTATAATAGGCATACTTACATGATAAGAGATTTTAAAGGCAGACATTCTGGCAGAAGGAAAATGATGCCAGATGTATAGAACAGTCTTTTGGACTCTGTGGGAGAGGGAGAGGGTGGGATGATTTGGGAGAATGGCATTGAAATGTGTATAATATCATATATGAAACGAGTCGCCAGTCCAGGTTTGATGTACGATACTGGATGCTTGGGGCTGGTGCACTGGGACGACCCAGAGGGAGGGTATGGGGAGGGAGGAGGAAGGAGGGTTCAGGATGGGGAACACATGTATACCTGTGGCGGATTCATTTCGGTATTTGGCAAAACCAATACAATATTGTAAAGTTTAAAAATAAAATAAAATTAAAATTAAAAAAATATATGGATATAAATAAGGGAATGAAGAACACCAAAAATGGTAACAATATGGGTAAATATATATATATATACACACATATATGTATATATAATTTTTCTTTTATTTATATCCCTTAAAGATACTTTACTTTTTAAATAAAATTGCTAACAGTATATTGTGAGGTTTATAATATACCTGTAGTTAACACATATAGTAATAATAGCACAAAGGTTAATAGGAAAGAAATGGCTGCTATAGATAAAGTGCATATTATCACATTAATGTAGACTCTGATAATTAAAGATATAATAAATGGCAAACTCACCTAAATCTATGTGATATAAGTATCAACCTGTTTTCTTTTCACTGTTTTAGAATTAACTTTAGCTTCAGAGCCATCATATCTCTCTTAACATCAGATTTTTCTCTCTGATTAACTGTGATCTACAATTCCCATGTTGTCACATTTCTAAATAGGCAATCAATAGAAACTATAGTTTAGTTTCTTCTTCTCTGCCTTAATGGAGGAAATCTAAAGAACAATTTCCCATCCCATTGTCTATGACTAATCAATCAAAGAAAAAAAAAATCTGTTCCCATAAAGGCCAGATTCAGTCCACAATGTATAGGGAGAAAAGGCAATAACTGAATCCATCCACTAAAACAGTAGCATTTCATGTGATTTAACTCAGGAAGCTTTGCCTTTTATTCAAGCAGATTACTTTTTAGTGACAGAATGGTTTGGTTAATACCAGGGGAAGTTGTGACAGCTATTACTGCTCTTCATAAGGCTATTCATACATTTCTGCTTCTAATCTATCATTTTTTTACAGCACACACTGAATGTTTCTGACACTGGAATGGCAGAACAAGGAATGCAAAAAAGCATTATTTTCAGTATACCTTTCACTTGCATTTTACACTACTATACAAAACATTTCCTTTATAGGCCTGAAGGCACAACAATGCTTTCAAATCCTGCCCCCAAATAGAAACTCATGTGTCAAATTAGAGTATCATTTTTTGCCTGTGCTCACTAGTCTATTTCTGGGCCTTTTTTTATTATTATTCTTATTATTGGTTGGTCTGGCCTACCTCTTCTGTTAGATTTCCATTTACTTTCAAAATTAAAAAGACACAGGCAATGGAAATATGCTTAAGTACCTGTACTTAACTGTCATTCTGGAAAGATTAATACCATTTATTGATTCTGTTTTCTAATTCAGTCTTAACAGCTTTAAGGATGTGACAAATGATTGATGTCCAGAAATCTTTCATTTATTGTCTATATGTTTGATCATAAATGCTTTTGCTTTCTGGTAATAATAGAGAGGTATATTTATAGTATTAATAAATATCTATTTAGAGGTTTAGTCAGTTTTCAGCCAAGGGACTATTTTATATATTAGTTATGCTATAGTCACCATGAACACTTGTGAAATGAAGACTGTTACTAACTGGTTTTGTTGTTTAGTTGCAAAGTTACATCTGACTCTTTTGCGACCCCATGGACTGTACCAGCCAGGCTCCTCTGTCCATGGGATTTCCCAGGCAAAAATATTATGGTGGGTTGCCATTTCCTACTCCAGGGATCGAACCCATGTCTCCTGCATTGACGGGCTGATTCTTTACCACTGAGCTACCTGGGAAACGCTAAATGGATTTAATTACTTTTAAGTGGCAATTATAGGAAGAATAAGAGTTAGAAATTTTCATATTTTACAAGAAATTAAATATATAGTTCTAAGCTTAGATGGTGTAGTAACTGGCATATGAAACAGAGGTTGAATGAAAATAAGAATGCTATTAGATTGTTTTTGGAACTGTATTAAGATAATGATATCTCAACTATAGTAATATATTGATAGGAGCAGTTATGACAACTATATTGAAAGATGTTGAAGTGCATATCTTAGTGCTAGTGAAAAATATTGGATAACTGAAATTTCTTCATAGTGCTATATTTTTATGTACTATTTGCTTTATGCATTACAGTTTATCTGTTGAATATTGTTGATAATTCATTGCATCCTATTTGTGTGTCATCATATGTCAGTTCAGATGCTAACAAGTCTTCTCTCTTTTGCCCATTTCATAGCTCAGAGGCTTAAATGTGAACCACTATGAAATCTATGCTGAAGCTTTCAGCTTTCTTCTTATTCTATTTAATAAAACATTGGTTTAAACTGGGGCATCCATTTAGAATTCAGTAAGAAACAAACTTAAAAAGAATAAATATAACCTATAGTTGATTTATACACTGGATTCTCTTCTCAAAACATCAAATTCTAAGGCATATATGTATTTATGTATACATATATATGTATGTATATATAATTTTATACATATAAAATATTCTAAAATACAACCCTCTTATATTTTTAAAATAAATTTCAAGGTAAAAATTTCAATGTATGATTGTCATTCTTTACTATATCCACGCAGAATATTTATTTTACACATTTTGAGCATGATGTACAGTAATAAATAGTTTACACACTCACATACACATTCTGAAAAATTTAAAAAAAGTTTTATAAAGTGATACCCTTACTATGGACATAGAAATTTGATACTGCCTTCTATTCTACTCTACTTCTTAATTTTCCATTCCATACCGTATTTTTAAATATGGTTACTACAACCCACTAGATTTCACACAGAATACATTAGTGGGTCCTACAGTTGAAAAGCTCATTTTACAGATACTTATCAAAACAGGCCAGATTAATAAAAGTAACTAGAAAGTGAAATTTATTTGGGCAAATATTTTCTTTACCTTTGATAGAGGAAATTCTATACACTTTCACCAATTAAATCATTCATAAAATTCCACCTTCTTTATTTATGGACAAATGCTGTTGCCTTGGAGAAGAAAATGGCAACCCACTCCAGTATTCTTGCCTGGAGAATCCCAGGGACGGGGCAGTATGGTGGGCTACCATCTATGGGGTCGCACAGAGTCAGACACGACTGAAGCGACTTAGCAGCAGCAGCAGCAGCAGCTGTTGACTATCATATCCATGCTATAGTGAAATATGGTCAGAAATAGATATTTCATTAAAATGGACTCAATTTTTCAGTGATTTTCAAGTAAAGCAAGTAGATACTGAAGTAACTTCTATCACAACTCTGCTTATGTTACCTAATGTCACTAGTAGGAAAATTTCACTACAATACTTTGGTCTGATGAGGGTTTCAAATTATTATATATATGAGATCATGGGATTCTGTGTCTAGGAATAATATACTGTGAGTTAGTAGTCGGGTCAAGACTTAGAGAAAAACTTGTATACTCAATATTTCAGAAAAGGCCATAAACAGAATGTAATTGTTAAAGAATACTTATATTTCGACTGTATCTGCACCTCTTATGGATTACTACATTGTTATCTATCTATTAATCCCTTTTTAATTCACAGTATAAAATTTCAATCTTTACAGAACATGTTTGACATACTTCACATTGTTAGAAATTTTATACAAATTTTAATAATTGAAAGTCTTCCTGTACAACTTCTGTATCATTCAGACTCTTGCTTCATTTTATGTCCTTCTTTGTCTTAAGGAGAATGATAAACTTAGTTATTGAGGCTTAGGAAGAGAAGTGGAGTCAGCTTATAGTGGGCCAATATAAATTCTTAATGACAAATTTACTTAAAGTTTGGTATGGGAAAATATGGATACAAATAGTATTTTAGGACTATTGGACAATTTATTAATTCATACATTCATCCCAATTGATTCAACTGAATGCATATTATCACTAATGTATTCTTTATCACTTACTACACCTTTGATTTGTGATGTTTTGAAACACACACAAAATTGATTTACCATGTCCCATCACCAATTCTTGTCTGGTTTGTGATACACCATTCATCACTTTTTTCAGAATTACTGCTTTTACAAATTTTGTTAATGGTTCTCAAATCTAGTGTTTTGATTTCTTTTCATGAAACATGTCTGTCCTCTTTGCCTGATATGAAATTAAAATTTTATGTGCAAATATGATTGTGTTCTCCCATAGAAAAGTTCCAATGAGTCAGAAAGTTTTAGAGTCATAAATTTCTCAGAAAGCATGACAAATATCTCCTCTGTTCAAAACATTGTACTTGGTGTTATGATGAATCTAGGCTGAGTAAGACAGCTGTTACCTTCAAGGTACTTACATAGTCTACAACAGCTATAGGTTCAAGTGCAAACTCTGTCATTTCCTGGCTATGTGATCACAGCTATGTTTTTTAAACTATAGGCTGTGACTCAGTTATACATGGAGAAATCAAGTTAGTGTGTCACAGTCACCCTAAAGATAAATGGGCAGAAACAGTGAGATAAAATATGAAAAAATCCAAGTGTACTCCATATAGCAAAAGCAAATTTTCTTCATGAAACTTTCATTTCATATATATTTGTGTGTTTATGTATATATGTTTATGAGTACATATGCATTTGGGGTTGTAAAATAAAATGTATTACACTCAATATCACAGGCAGAAGTTTAAAAACAACGTGAAAAGCACTGATTTGAACTATTTATTTTCTCTCTCAGAGCTTCACATTTCTCATCTATAAACTGGAAATAAAAATAACAGCAAATAATATGCATATGCCTACTGTGTTAAATCCTTTCTATAGAGTAACTTATTTAATTCTCTAAAAATAGAAATTATACACATTTTACATATGACTTAGATAATCTGCAAGGGATAAAATTAAAAATTGATGAGACCAAGATTGGAAACCAGGTTGCTTTCCCAAGTGAAGGATCTAATTTATAAAACTAAAGGGTGTGTACATGCTAAGTCACTTCAATTGTGTCCAATTCTTTGCAACTCCATGGATTGGAGTCCACCAGGCTCCTCTGTCTATGGGGTATTCCAGGCAAGAATATTGGAGTGGATTGCCATTCCCTTCACCAGGGGATCCACCCACCCAGGTCCCTTATGTCTCCTGCATTGGCAAGGGGGTTCTTCACTACTATCAGTACTTGGGAAGCCCAAAAATAAAGGGTAAATGAAACAAAAAATGTAAGACACTATAAATGTAAAATGCTATTATCTAGACAAAAATTTTTACACATTAAAGTCCCAGTATAAACTGAACAACATGATTTGACCCTAAGAATGATACTAATATTTATATATCTTAATTTAAAACAATTTTCTATATAAGGTTAAAAGTTTAATCTTACTTTCTTTGAGCAGACTAAACTTATTGATAGTGGGCTTCCCTGGTGGCTCAGACTATAGAGAATCTGCCTGCAATGCAGGAGGCCTAGATTCGATCCCTGGGTCGGAAAGGTCCCCTGGATAAGAGAATGGCTGTCCACTCCAGTATTCTTGCCTGGAGAATTAATAAAGTTAAAAGTTTAATTTTTAATTTCTCTGAACAGACTAAATTTACTGATAGTATCATTTCAATTATTTGGGAATTTGTGTGCATATCTATAATTTTCATTATCATATCTTGCATGTAAAGTAGTCTAGGTAACAGTTCATAGCATTCACTGATTTTTTAAATTATATTTATCTTTCAAAAGGTTGCTTTTTTCCATACGGCATAGGCAAATATTACCAATGAAATTTTAAAATAGGTACTGAACTCCACATATTAATTATCTTTTTGAGTCTCATAGAATTAATGTAGTGTGTTTGAAAATGATATAATATTAATCCCTGTATTCAAAATTATTTTGACAAGTAATTGTATTTTGCTGCTGCTGCTGCGTCATTTTAGTCATGTCCGACTCTGTGCGACCCCATAGACGGCAGCCCACCAGGCTTCTCTGTTCCTGGGATTCTTCAGGCAAGAACACTGGAGTGGGTTGCCATTTCCTTCTCCAATGCATGAAAGTGAAAAGGGAAAGAGAAGTCGCTCAGTCGTGTCCGACTCTTAGCGACCCCATGGACTGCAGCCTACCAGGCTCCTCCGTCCATGGGATTTTCTAGGAAAAAGTACTGGAGTGGGGTGCCATCGCCTTCTCCGAATTGTATTTTAGATGTATTTAAATAGTCTCACTCATATTGAATGTATGTCAAAAGTGAGACAAATTATTTTCATTCCTAAACTGATTCACAATAACAAGAAATCACAAGTGGATTCAGATGTTAAAATTTAATTATATGTTTTACATTTATACAAATATATAAGCTTGAGAGAGGAATGGATACCAATTTCTTTAGGGTGAAAAAATATAGAGACCTTAAAAATCTTTCGTGCCTCCCAAATAGGTTATAATGATACTGTTCAAAATTATAATTTCATAATCACACTATTAATACAATAATATTTTATGTTATACACACACATATATAGAAAGTTTTCTTTTAAGTGACTGATCATTTCAATTCTTTTGCATGCAAAACTTTAAGTGTATAATCATGGGTTCTTATCAGCTTTCCTCAAGTCTTTACACTTGCCATATTTCATACCATGTCTTTATAGGAAGTTCCCTTTGAAGTTTGTCTATGTATGATATTTTCTATGTATGATATATACAAGGAAAGATAATACATCTGTAAATAATAAATTTAACATCCATTTTAGTATCAATATATCCTATACTAGTGTAAAAACTTTCAGATGAAGTTTTTTTTTTTTTTGAGTTTTCAGTGTAATGACAACATTCATTGAAAAGAATTCTCACAATAGGCTCCATTTATTTCTGTAGTTTAAAAATAGCATTACCTTATTCCATGCTTTGAATTAAATAATAAGATGAAACCTCATTAGGAGACACATTGAATTGAAGAATTCAATGAACCACTTAAAGACAAGATTTAAAGATTATAAAGTAAAGAAGGAGGAAATGCAGATCACTACTCTTTGCTAGATGCAGAACATTCCCAACTACAATAATTTTCCCATAACAGTTTCAACTTTTCACAAAGGAATTTTACACATTTTCAACAGTTTCCCAAAGTATTGTCAACAAACCATCTACACCAGGTTCATCTGCAGCATTTGTTAAGCTCCACTTACATCCAACTGTATCAAATTCTGTGATGATTAGCACAGGGAATCCCATTATTATACTCTTCTGCATTTAAATTTCTTCACAGAATTCTACAAACTGTGGATTTTACCAAAGAACAGAATTAGAACCCTGAGGAGACTTATTGAGAGCATGGTTCTGCCTTCTAGAAAGAGTTTTGAAATTTTTCAGTTAAGTTTTGACTGGCATAATGATTGTGGCACACTGCTGGCATTGAGTCACTAGGTCCAGAGATGCTGTATGTCCTGCATGTGAATCATCCTTCACAATGCATAACTGACCTGCGTCCTGCCTGAATTTGGAGTATTGTACTTAACAAATTTATGAAAGCAAAAAATATGTTAATAGACATCTGATCATAAAACCTGATTCTGTTTTTCATATATAAACAAAAATTTTACATTAACTTAATACACTGAAGTTTCCTAGAATCACTACTATAGAAGTGGAAAGAAAGCTGTGCAATTTTTTTGTTTTGTTTAGAATTCTATCAGTTTGCTATTTCAGAAAATCATATCCCTCTTAGTGATGCTGCTCATGTATTTGAGTTGCCAGTGCAGCACAGTTCTCAGTTTGCATTCGTAACTATAACATGTATGGTGATTCCCTTTACAGGTGAAACCATGTAACTGCTTCCTTATCTCTTCTTGTGTAATCGGGCCTGAGCATCAACATGCTGAAGCATATATCATTTGCATTTAAGTTACTTTCCTCTTATTTATCATTAGGATTATAGCTAAAGCTTTTTAAATTATAATTTTTAATTTAAAATGAGAGAACATATAAGATGCTTTCCCAGAAAAGGTTATAGTGATTTGATAAAGAAGAATATTGAGAAACAATTGTTCCAAACAGGTGAATTTTTTTTGCAAGAAGAGTTTCACAGTGTCGACTAAAATCGATGTACAACTTAAGAGTTGTGTTTAAGTTTTATTTGGGGCAAAATGAGGACTGCAATCCAGGAGGCACCATCTCAGATAGCTCTGAGAGACTGCTCCAAAGTGGCAATGGGGGAAAGTCAATATATAAGGTTTTGGTGAAGGAGGAGTTCAATACCATGAAACACTCAATTTACAAAAGGTTTTTAGTTAGTCATGAGGGTCTGATGTCATTATGAAGGGATTTAGTGCTTCTCTAGATGAGAGGAGATGCAAGGGTTAAGATCATAAAATCTGTTCCTAAAAACATCCAACCATCTAAATACCTGACCTACCAGATTCCCTGGAGCACAGAGTGCCTCCCTCCACCCTGAACTCCCTCAGGGGTTGTGGAAGGTCACCAGCTATAGCAGCATGGGGTTCACTCTCCCTAGAGGCAGATGGCTAATGCCTTGTCATTGGCAATGCTCTTGGTAAGTGCCAATTTGTAGTTGACAACCGCATCCCTCTCAGGAGGACTTTTAATTTCTGATAAAATGCTTGAGCAGCTTTCTTCTGTCACTAAATGACATGAAGAACTTCTAGAACCTAAGTTACCCATCTAACTGTGTGACTAGCTTCATTATTTTTTTACTTGTATCTAACCCAGTGGTTTTCAATTGAGAGTAATTTTCCTCTTAAGAGAAAATTGACAGTATCTGGAGAAATGTTCCATGTGTCACAAGGAGGTGCTACTGCCATCTTATGGGTGGAGGCCAAGGTTGCTGCTAACATTCTACAATGCACAAGTGAAGTGAAGTGAAGTCGCTCAGTCCTGTCCGAGTCTTTGTGGCCCCATGGACTGTAGCCTATCAGGCTCCTCCATCTATGGGATTTTCCAGGCAAGAAAACTGGAGTGGGTTGTCATTTCCTTCTTCAGGGATCTTCCCAACCCAGAGAGCAAACCCCAGTCTCCTGCATCATAGGCAGACGCCTTTACCGTCTGAGCCACCAGGGAAGCCAGATGGCACCCCAAACAAAGACTTATCCAGCGCAATATGTCAATGATGCAGAAATTGAAAAGTCCTGTGTTAACCACTCTCTTTTTCCATAATATGTTCACCCCAAAGGAGAGTTTCTGAAATGGTCCAATCTGAGGCCTCTTTCCTTGATGAAGGATTGAACTAAATTTGATAGAAGCCTATTCATAACTTATGGGAAAGGTTTTATTTTTACATAATTTAAAGTAGCCAGTCCTGAGATGACCTGAGAAGTCCTGCTACAGGGTTGGGTGTACTGAGTGCAGCAGTGCATGCATGGGACTTTTAGAAGGGAGGGAACACAGCCCCACCCATCGACAGAAAACTGGATTAAAGATTTACTGAACATGGCCCTTCCCATCAGAACTAGGCCTAGTTTCCTCTCCCATCAGGAAGCTTCCATAAGCCTCTTATCCTCATCTATCAGAGGGAAGACAGAATGAAAACCACAATCACAGACAACTAACCAAACATATCACATGGACCACAGTCTTGTCTAGCTCAATAAAACTATGAGCCATGCCATGTAGGCCCACCCAAGACAAACGGGTCATGGCAGAGAGTTCTGACAAAACATGGTCCACTGGAGAAGGGAATGGCAAACCACTTTAGTATTCTTGCCTTGAGAACCCCATGAACAGTATGAAAAGGCAAAAAGGTATGACACTGAAAGATGAACACCCCAGGCCAATAGATGCCCAATATATTACTGAATAAGAGTGGAGAAGTATCTCCAGAAAGAATGAACAGATGGAGCCAGAGCAAAAATAACACCCAGGTGGATGTGACAGGTGATGGAAGTGAAGTCCAATGCTGTAAAGAGCAATATTGCATAGGAACCTGAAATGTTAGCTCCATAAATCAAGGCAAATTGGAAGTGGTCAAACAGGAGATGGCAAGAGTGAACATCAACAGTTTAGGAATCAGTGAACTAAAATGGATGGGAATGGGTGAATTTAACTCAGATCACCATTATATCTACTACTATGGGCAAGAATTCCTTAGAAGAAATGGAGTAGCCATCACAGTCAACAAAAGAGTCCAAAATGCAGTAAGTCAGTCAGTTCAGTTGCTCAGTCGTGTCTGACTCTTTGTGACCCTATGAACCCCAGGATGTCAGGCCTCCCTGTCTATCACCAACTCCCGGAGTCCACCCAAACCCATGTCCATTGAGTCGGTGATGTAATCCAACTATCTCATCCTCTGTCATCCCCTTCTCCTACTGCCTTCAATCTTTCCCAGCATCAGGGTCTTTTCAAATGAGTCAGGTCTTCGCATCAGGTGACCAATTGGAGTTTCAGCTTCAAAATCAGTCCTACAAATGAACACCCAGGACTGATCTCTTTTAGGATGGACTGACTGAATCTCCTTGCAGTCCAAAAGACTCTCAAGAGTCTTATCCAACAACACAGTTCAAAAGCATCAATTCTTCGGCACTCAGCTTTCTTTACAGTCCAACTCTCACATCCATACATGACCACTGGAAAAACCATAGCCTTGACTAGACAGAACTTTGTTGACAAAGTATTGTCTCTGCTATTTAATATTCTGTCTAGGTTGGTCATGATTTTCCCTCCAAGGAGTAAGCGTCTTTTAATTTCATGGCTGCAATCACCATCTGCAGTGATTTTGGAGCCCCCCAAAATAAAGTCAGCCACTGTTTCCACTGTTTCCCCATTTATCTGCCATGAAGTGATGGGACCAGATGGCATGATCTTAGTTTTCTGAATGCTGACCTTTAAGCCAACTTTTTCACTCTCCTCTTTCACTTTCATCAAGAGGCTCTTTAGTTCTTCTTCACTTTCTGGCATAAGGGTGGTGTCACCTGCATAACTGAGGTTATTGTTAGAGATCTCCCAGCAATCTTGATTTCAGTTTGTGCTTCCTCCAGCCCAGCATTTCTCATGATGTACTCTGTATATAAGTTAAATAAGCAGGGTGACAATATACAGCCTTGATGTACTCTTTTTCCTATTTGGATCCAGTCTGTTGTTCCATGTCCAGTTCTAACTGTTGCTTCCTGACCTGCATAGAGGTTTCTCAAGAGGCAGGTCAGGTGGTCTGGTATTCACATCTCTTGAAGAATTTTCCACAGTTTAATGTGATCCACACAGTCAAAGGCTTTGGCATAGTAAATAAAGTAGAAATAGATGTTTTTCTGGAACTCTCTTGCTTTGTTGATGATCCAGCAGATGTTGGCAATTTGATCTCTGGTTCCTCTGCCTTTGCTAAATCCAGCCTGATATCTGGAAGTTGATGGTTCACGTATTCCTGAAGCCTGTCTTGGAGAATTTTGAGCTTTACTTTACTAGCATGTGAGATGAGTGCAATTGTATGGTAGTTTGAGCATTCTTTGGCATTGTCTTTCTTGGGGACTGGAATGAAAACTGACCATTTCCATACCTGTGGCTACTACTGACTTTTCCAAATTTTCTGGCATAATGACTGCAGCACTTTCACACCATCATCTTCCAGGATTTGAAATAGCTCAACTGGAATTCAATCACCTCCACTAGCTTTGTTCATAGTGATGCTTCCTAAGGCCCACTTGACTTCACATTCCAGGATGTCTGGCTCTAATTGAATGATCACACCATTGTGATTATCTTGGTCATGAAGATCTTTTTTGTACAGTTCATCTGTGTATTCTTGCCACCACTTCTTAATATCTTCTGCTTCTGTTAGGTCCCTACCATTTCTGTCCTTTACTGAGCCCATCTTTGCATGAAATGTTCCCTTGGTATCTCCAATTTTCTTGAAGAGATCTCTAGTCTTTCCCATTCTATTCTTTTCCTCTATTTTTTTTTGCATTGATCACTGAGGAAGGCTTTCTTATCTCTCCTAGCTATTCTTTGAACTCTGTGTTCAAATGGGTATATTTTTCCTTTTCTCCTTTGCTTTTCACTTCCCCTCTTTTCACAGCTATTTGAAAGGCCTCCTCAGACAGCTATTTTGCTTTTTTGCATTTCTTTTTCTTGGGCATGGTCTTGATTCCTGTCTCCTGTACAATGGCAAAAACCTCCATCCATAGTTCATCAGGCACTCTGTCAGATCTAGCCCCTTAAATCTATTTATCACTTCCACTGTATAATCATAAGGGATTTGATTTAGGTCATACCTGAATGGTCTATTGGTTTTCTGCAATTTCTTCAATTTCAGTCTGAATTTGGCAATAAGGACTTCATGATCTGAGCCCCAGTCAGCTCCTGGTCTTGTTTTTGCTGACTGTATAGAGCTTCTCCATCTTTGGCTGCAAAGAAGATAATCAATCTGATTTCGATGTTGACCATCTGGTGATGTCCATGTGTAGAGTCTTCTCCTGTGTTGTTGGAAAAGGGTGTTTGCTATGACCGATGTGTTCTCTTGGCAAAACTCTATTAGCCTTTGCCCTGCTTCATTCTGTACTCCAAGGCCAAATTTGCCTGTTACTCCAGGTGTTTCTTGACTTCCTACTTTTGCATTCCAGTCCCCTATAATGAAAAGGACATCTTTTCTGGGTATTAGTTCTAGAAGTCCTTGTAGGTCTTCATAGAACTATTCAACTTCAGCCTCTTCAGCGTGACTGGTCAAGGCATAGACTTGGATTACCATGATATTGAAAGTTTGCCTTGGAAACGAACAGCGATCATTCTGTCTTTTCAGAGATTGCATCCAAGTACTGCATTTCAAACTCTTTTGTTGACCATGATGGCTATTCCATTTATTCTAAGGGATTCCTGCCCACAGTAGTAGATACAATGGTCATCTGAGTTAAATTCACCCATTCCAGTCCATTTTAGTTCACTGATTGCTAGAATGTCGATGTTCACTCTTGTCATCTCCTATTTCACCACTTCCAATTTGCCTTGATTCATGGACCTAACATTCCAGGATCCTATGCAATACTGCTCTTTACAGCACTGAACCTTGCTTCTATCACCAGTCCCATCCACAGCTGGGTGTTGTTTTTGCTTTGGCTGCATCCCTTCATTCTTTCTGGAGGTATTTCTCCACTGATCTCTAGTAGCATATTGGGCACCTACTGACCTCAAGAGTTCATTTTTCAGTGTCCTATCTTTTTGCCTTTTCATGCTGTTCATGAGGTTCTCAAGGCAAGAATACTGAAGTGGTTTGCCATTCCGCTCCAGTGGACCACATTCTGTCAGACCTCTACTTGGATGCAATCTCAAAAATGACAGAATGATCTCTGTTCATTTCCAAGGCAAACCTTTCAATATCACGGTAATCCTAGTCTATGCCCCAAACGGTAATGCTGAAGAAGCTGAAGTTGAACGGTTCTATGAAGTCCTACAAGACCTTCTAGAAGTAATACCCAGAAAATATGTCCTTTTCATTATAGGGGACTGGAATGCAAAAGTAAGAAGTCAAGAGCTACCTAGAGTACAGGCAAATGAGGCCCTTGAGTACAAAATGAAGCAGGCCAAAGACTAGCAGAGTTTTGCCAAGAAAATGCACTGGTCATAGCAAACACCCTCGTCCAAAAACACAAGAGAAGTCTCTACACATGGACATCACCAGATAGTCAATACGAAAATCAAATTGATTATCTTCTTTGCAGCCAAAAATGGAGAAGCTCTATACAGTCAGCAAAAACAAGACTGGGAGTTGACTGTGGCTCAAATCATGAGCTCCTTTTTGCCAAATTCATACTTACATTGAAGAAAGTAGGGAAAACCAATAGACCATTCAGATATGACCTAAATCAGATCCCTTACGATTATACTGTGGAAGTGACAAATAGATGCAAGGGATTAGATCTGATTGATGTAGTGCCTGAAGAACTATGGACAGAGGTTCGTGACATTGTACAGGAGGCAATGATCAAGATCATCCCCAAGAAAAAGAAATGTAAAAAGGCAAAATGATTGTCTGATGAGGCATTACGAATACCTGAGAAAAGAATAGAAGCTAAAGGCAAAGTTGAATAGGGAAGATATACCCATTTGAATGCAGAGTTCCAAATAATAGAAAGGAGAGATAAGAAAAACTTCCTCAGGGGTCAACAATATTGTTTTCCTCAGGAAAACAATAGAGTGGGAATTACTAGAGATCTCTTCATGAAAATTAGAGATACCAAGGGAAGTTTTCATGGAAAGATGGACACAATAAAGGACAAAAATGGTACGGACCTAATAGAAGCAGAAGATATTAAGAAGAGGTGGCAAGAAAATCACAGAAGAACTATACATAAAAGATCTTCATGACCCAGTTATTCACGAAGATGTGATCACTCACCTAGAGCCAGACATCCAGGAATGAGAAGTCAAATGGGCCTGAGGAAGTATCACTATGAACAAAGCTAGTGGAGGTGATGGAATTCCTGTTGAGCTATTTCAAATTGTAAAAGATGATGCTGTGAAAGTGCTGCACTCAATATGCCAGCAAATATGGAAAACTCAGCAGTGGCCACAGGATTAGAAAAGGTCAATTTTCATTCCAATCCCAAAGAAAGGCAATGCTAAAGAATGTTCAAAATACCACACAATTACACTCATCTCACCACACTAGCAAAGTAATGCTCAAAATTCTCCAAGCCAGGCTTCAACAGTACACAAACCATGAAATTCCAGATGTTTAAGCTGGATTTAGAAAAGGCAGAGGAACCAGAGCTCCAATTGTCAACATCTGTTGCATCATCGAAAAAGAAGAGAGGTCCAGAAAAACATCTACTTTTGCTTTATCGACTATGCCAAAACCTTTGAGTGTGTGGAACACAACAAACTGGGAAATTCTTTAAAAGATGGGAATACCAGACCAAATGACCTGCCTCCTGAGAAATCTGTATGCACGTCAGAAAGCAACAGTTAGAACTGGACATGGAACAACAGACTGGTTCCAATTGGGAAAGGAGTACATCAAGGCTGTATATTGTCACCCTGCTTATTTAACTTATATGCAGAGTACATCATGCAAAATGCTAGGCTGGATGAAGAACAAGCTGGAATCAAGATATCCAGGAAACATATCAGTAATCTCAGATATGCAGATGATACCACCCTTATGGCAGATATCAAAGAAGAACTAAAGAGCCTTTTGATGAAAGTGAAATAAGAGAGTGAAAAAGTTAACTTAAAACTGACCATTCAGAAAACTAAGAACATGGCATCTGGTCCGATCACTTCATGGCAAATAAATGGGGAAACAATGGTAACAATGAGAGACTTTATTTTGTGGGTCTCCAAAATCACTGCAGATGGTGACTGCAACCAGGATATTAAAAGACACTTGCTCCTTGGAAGAAAAGCTATGACAAACCTAGACAGCATATTACAAAGCAGAGACATTACTTTACCAACAAAGGTCCATCTAGTCAAAGCTATGGTTTTTCCAGTAGTCATGTATGGATGTAAGAGTTGGACTATAAAGAAAGCTGACTGCAGAAGAACTGATGCTTTTGAACTCTGGTGTTGGAGAAGACTCTTGAGAGTCCCTTGGACTGCAAGGAGATCCAACCAGTCCATCCTAAAAGAGATCAGTCCTGGGTGTTCATTGGTAGGACTGATTTTGAAGCTGAAACTCCAATACTTTGGCCACCTGATGCAAAGAACTGACTCATTGGGAAAGATTGAAGGCGGGAGGAGAGGAGGACAACAGAGGATGAGATGGTTGGATGGCATCAGCGACTAAATAGACATGAGTTTGAGTAGGCTCTGGGAGTTGGTGACAGACAGGGAATCCTGGCATGCTGCAATTCATGGGGTCGCAAAGAGTTGAACACAACTGAGTGACTGAAATGAGCTGAACTTAATCTTGAGAAGACTTAAGAAAAAGGTTAAAAAATGCTATAGAATTGTATAACTTCTACCTCTTCCTGTGTTATTTTTATTTTTTACATTTATGGAGAGATAAGGAAGCATTTAACTCCATGGATCACACCCTTGTTGTGGTGAAGGGGCTTTGTAACTCAACAAGGCTATGAGCCATGCCATTAGGGCCACTCAAGACAGATGGGTCATAGTATAGAGTTCTGACAAAACGTGGTCCACTGGAATAGGGAATGGCCAACCACTCCAGGCTTTTTGCCTTGACAACCTGACAAACAGTATGAAAAGTCAAAAAGATATGACACCAGAAGATGAGCCCTCAAGGTCAGAAGGTATCCAGTATGCTACTGGGGAAGAGTGGAGAAATAGCTCCAGAAAGAATGAAGAAGCTGGCCCAAAGCAGAAGTGACACTCTAAAGTCTCATGCTATAAAAACCATATTGCATAGTAACCTGGAATGTTAGGTCCATAAACCAAGGTAAAGTGGACATGGTCAAGCAGGAGATAGCAAGAGTGACCATCGACATCTTAGGAACCAGTGGACTACAATGGACAGGAATGGGAGAATTTAGTTCAGATGACCATTATATCTACTACTGTGGGTAAGAATCCCTTAGAATAAATGGAATAGCCCTCATATCAACAACCTCAGATTTGCAGATGACGAAACTCTAATGGCAGAAAGTGAAGAGGTATTAAAGAATCTCTTGATGAAGGTGAAAGAGAAGAGTGAAAAAGATGACTTAAAACTCCACATTCACAGAACTAAGATCATGCCATCTGATCCCATCACTTCATGGCAAATAGGAGAAAAAAGTGGAAACAATCACAGTTTTTCTTTTGAGGGGCTCCAAAATTACTGCAGACAGTGACTGCAGCCATGAAATTAAAAGATGCTTGCTCCTTGGAAGGAAAGCTATGACAAACCCAGACAGTATATTAAAAATACAGATATCACGTTGCTGACAAAGGTCCATATAGTAAAAGCTATGGTTTTTCCAGTAGTCATGTATGGATGTGAGACCTGGACCATAAAGAAAGCTGAGCATGGAAGAACTGATGCTTCTGAACTGTGGTGTTGGAGAAGATCCTTGAGAGTCCCTTGTACAGCAAGGAGATCAAACCAGTCAGTCCTAAAGAAAATCAATCCTGAATGTTCACTGGAAGGACTGATGCTGATGTTGAAGCTCTAATACTTTGGCCACCTGATGCAAAGAGTCAACCCATTGGAAAAGACCCTGATGCAGAAGGAGAATGGAGTGACACAGGATGAGATGTTTAGATGGCATCACCGACTCAATGGACATGAGTTTGAGCAAACTCCGGGAGATAGTAAAGGGCAAGGAAGCCTGGCTTGCTGCAGTCCATGGTGTTCCAAAGAGTCAGACACAACTGAGCGACTGAACAACAACAACAAAGGAAGCGTTACAAAATATATGTAGGCAGTTCTCAGGCTATAAGAGAGTTAGCAAACAAGAAATTATAATAAATCAGGTGAGGAAAAATAAGGATTGATAAGAGATAGCAATAAACAAACATACATAAAATGTTTAAGAAGGGAAATTAATTAAATTTCTTAACCAAGTACCTATGAGAAGATTTGAAAATAATGCTGAAATCCCTCAGTTTATATTGGTGATAAGAATGCTACAAGGTTATCTTTTCTTTGAACAAATTTAAATGATGATTAATTGTCCAAAATAACATATAAAACAAAGAATTTGCCCTCAATTTAAATATCCAGACTAAAGTTTTCTCATTGGTGTGAAGTAGTAACAAATTCCTATCCACAGGTTGTTTTTTAGTGAGGAGATCAGTGTAATACAAGCTTTCCAACTGGAGATGTAAAGAGAATAGCAGCCTTTTTCTGGGGTTATGAAAATGTTCATATCATGCTCAACTGTAAAAACAAAGCTGGTCAAGTTTAAAAATAAATAGGAGAACAGCAAAGTATAAATTGGAAAATTGCTTGGACATTCTTATGTGAAGAAAATTACCTTCCTGGAACTTCTTTCAATTTAGCTTACTCAGATATACAAGCATTCTCTGCTAATCGCAAATGCACATATTATAATAGTCAATTCCCGAGTTCCACACTTAATTATTTTGAATCTTCAATAATTTCTTATGGCTGTAATAGCATGCAGTTAGCATTTATGTTGACATCTACTCGACCATATGTCTGCTGTTTTTCATACCAAGAGACAGGTAATGTAGTTTGAATAGTAAAAATTCTCTGAGCAAGTACACACACACATGTATCATGTTCTAAACTAATCATTGTGAAACATCCTTGTTCTTACATCCATTTTAAAGTACCATAGGGGATACATCGGAGAGGGCAATGGCGCCCCACTCCAGTACTCTTGTCTGGAGAATCCCAAGGACGGAGGAGCCTGGTAGGCTGCAGTCCATGGGGTCGCTAAGAGTCGGACACGACTGAGCGACTTCACTTTCACTTTTCATTTTCATGCATCGGAGAAGGAAATGGCAACCCACTCCAGTGTTCTTGCCTGGAGAATCCCAGGGACGGCAGAGCCTGGTGGGCTGCCGTCTATGGGGTCGCACAGATTCGGACATGACAAGCAACTTAGCAGCAGCAGCAGCAGCAGCAACACTTGTCTCAGTAGACAATCAGCAAGCATATAATCACTAGTATATCCACTGCTGCTGCTACTAAGTTGCTTCAGTCGTGTCCAACTCTATGCGACCCCATAGACGGCAGCCCACCATGCTCCCCCTTCCCGGGGATTCTCCAGGCAAGAACACTGGAGTGGGTTGCCATTTCCTTCTCCGATGCATGAAAGTGAAAAGTGAAAGTGAAGTCGCTCAGTCGTGTCCGACTGTTAGCGACTCCATGGACTGCAGCCCACCAGGCTCCTCTGTCCATGGATTTTCCAGGCAAGAGTACTGGAGTGGGGTGTCATTGCCTTCTCTGAGGGGATACATAAGAATCTATAAAAATTTCTTGGGCTTTAAAATCAGTGCTTTCACACCCAGTAATGTGATATGTTTCCACTTCTAGATTCCATATCAAAGTTATAAGAAAAATCATAATACTCCAATCCAGGAAATTCTGGCATTTAATTTCAAGAAAGCTGAGAAGGACATAATTAGCAACCTAGAATGGATAGAGGCATGAAAATTGAATGTAACGGCTGATCCTGGATTTAATCTTAGATTGCAAAGCAATCACATAAATTATGCTATTGGGACAATTTGCTGAGATTTCTTAATAATGTATCAACTTGAGGTTTTATGACACTGTTCACTGTAGTATGTTATATAATAGAACCTCCTAGAATTTAGGAGAGGCACACTAAAGTATTTAGGTATAAAGATCATGCTATTTGCAACATACTCTCAAGTGATTTACTAGTCAGATTTCTCCAGAGAACTATATATAAAGAGATTTAAGAATTGGCTCACACCATCATACCATTATGGAGGCTGAGAAGTCCCACAGTCTGCCATCTGCAACCTGGAGACCAGGCAAGCCGGTAGTCTAATTATAGCCTGAGTCTGAAAGCCCACGAATCAAAGAAGATGGTAATGTAAATCCCAATCCAAGGACAGGAGAAAACTGATGTCCCAGATCAAATAGGCAGTAGTGGTGATGGTTTAGTCACTAAGTTGTGTCCTACTCTTGTGACCCAATGGACTGTAGCCCCCCAGGCTCCTCTAGCCTTGGGATTTCCCAGGTAATAAAACTGGGGTGGGTTGCCACTTCCTTCTTCAGGAGATCTTTCCAACCCAGGGATCAAATCCCAGTCTCCTGCATTGCGGATGGATTCTTTATAGACTGAGCCACCAGGGAAACCCTCAAACATTCAGACAGGAAGCAAAAAGGAGTGAATTCCTTTTTTCTCTTCCTTTTTGTTCTATTCAAACCCTCAATGGATTAGGTGATATCCACTTATATCAGAGAGAGCAATATAATTTACTGAGTCCACCAATTGAAATGTAAATTCATCTGGAAACACCTTCACAGACATACTCAGAAATAATGTTTAATCTGGACACTCCTTGGCTTAGTCAAATTGACATAAAATTAACCATCACAAACAGCAATAATAATAACCTTATTATATTATTGCTACTATTATATATAATAGTAATATTAGTAGTATATGTAGTGAACAGTGTGGTATTTCACCCAGGCCCTGTCTTCAGGGTCAAGGCATACTTCTCCCAGCTGCCAAGGATACAAGCTGCCAACTCCACAGCTGTGCAATTCAATGAGAATCATACTTTGCAACAAGGAAATGCCTTGTCCAAGATTAGACTCCTTCTCAAGAAGCATCCCTTGGCCAATGACTGATTACTGTGGTGATTAAAGTGGTATGGCCTCCCTCCCTCAACTTATGACAATTCTGAAGGCCCATCCAGTTCCAGAGTTCTTTATAATATCAAATGAAGCTTCAGCTGCAATGGCACTGTGAGTCACTTTATTCCTCTCTCCAGTCCTTCCTTCTCTGCTTCTTTGAAGGAGCATCTTCCTAAAAGGATTATCTCCCTAAAGCATGCTCTAGCAATCTTCTACCCATAATCATTATTACCATGGTCTGTCTCCTGGGAATTATCTAAAGCAATTTGTACCAAGCATGGTCTAAGGAAGCAAACTCTAAATGGGGATTATAGGGCATGTTACTTGCTGGCCAACAGGCAAACAGATTCAAACACTACTAGTAGGTTGAAAATAGTTATTATGGCTATTTCTTGACATGCTGTAGAGGTACAATTGTTAAAATTTTCACCAATGCAGGATGTAAATGTGGTACTGGTAGGAAAGAATGCCCTGGCAGGTGAGCTATCTCTGCTGCTTAAGAGGTGTGAGGAAAAATTTCCATAAATATTACGGAATTGAGTGGCTGCTGCTGTGCACTAATGGTTCCTAGAAGAGAGGTAAAAACAAGCTTAGAGAGACTAATCATCAATTCAAGAAAAACTGTGAAAACCAGAGGGTATCTTTCACAGTATTTAAAACGATTTTAATTTATCTTAGCCAAAGAACAGATAGAACAGATGACGAGGTTTTGAATTTAATTATATGAGCGGTGGAGCTTCAGAAGTTGAATTCTCAGCTTCAGCAGATTTCCTATGTCAACGTCAGAGTCCTATTATTAGGTTCCACTCTCCCTTGTTAGAAATGAGTGCACAGCCCTCTATTAAGACCATGCAAAGATCTTAAATATTTGCCTCCCTAAGGTACTTCACCTGCCATCTCCTTTCCTGAAGATGATGAGTCAACTGTCAACATAACTTGTCTAGAAAGGTACTGGGATTTTGAATAGAAGAAATTTATGTTGAATGATCTGGCTAATGTATGCTAGAAGGAGCAAGAAAAATGGGTATAGACTAGATGTGGACTAGATGTGGAGGGTTAGTGATCAAAGGAACAGAACATAAGGTCAGTTAATGTGCAATTTGTAGATCTGTAAACTCTCTCTCATGATATAGGAATTTAACACCCTAGCAAGGGTGTTCAATGAAGGATTAACATGCTGCAAAGATGGCTCTTGGAATCTTGGAAAAAGCAAAGGGCCATACTAATCAAAGTAAAAATGCCTGAAGTCTGTGACAGATAGTGGGAGAAGGGATCCAAAGGCTCAGAGAAACAGACATACTAGATGAATATCTTAATGCTGGAAAACCCACCAGGTGATTAAGCTCCTAGGGAAAGCCTCCATTTACCACAGTGACAACTCATAAACTTGTAGGAGAGGCAAGATCATCTCTGTGAAATCCCGCATTGGCTGTCTTGTAGAGCAGGGATGATGGTAGAAACTTTTGTTGTAGAATTGGGCTGTCTTATAGCAATGATGAAGACAGGAATCCCAGCTATCAGAGGCCACATTGAAGTCCTTTCCTATCACAAGTGGGCACAGTTATTACAATGAATAGCAACATGAAAGTGGCTTCCAAGAAAGCTACAAAAATGTTTGAAAGGATATAACACTCCTAGGGTGAAGACATACAGATATACAATCAAATGAAATCCAAGATGGATTATCAGGAGGCTGAGGGTAGCTGTCCTTCTAGAGTCTGCACTTGCTGAAGCTGAACTAATTCACAAATTTGGTGTGCACTGCTGAGGGAGTGATGGTGTTCCAGTGCAAAATGATCCCACACTACCCTAATACATGTATTCATTTTGCAATTTCCCCAGTTGTTGCTTAATGCTACCTATGACCATACAGTAAGTAGTTCATTAGAGAAAGGAAGATACCAAGGTTGGCTGGAAATGGGATGATATCCAGGAACACAAAGTTTTATCAATGAACTCTGTGTTAGTTATCTATTGCTAGGTATCTATTTCTGCCTATGGAATCACTCAAAAACTTATTAAAACAGCAATAATCATTTACTGTCTCAAGGTTTCTCTGGATTATAAATTCGCAAGTAGCTTTTAGGTGAGTGGTTTGGTTCAATGTTTCCCATCAAGTTTCAGTTAAGAGGTTAATTGGCAATGCAGTCATAACTAGATCTGGAGGATCCAGGTTTTTCCCCTTGGGTAAATGACTTTATTATTTTTTTCAATTTTAATTTTTATTGATTGAAAGACTCCTTAAATTCTATAGTGCTTTATAATTTTTAAAAGTTTCACACACATAATTTCATATAATCCCATAATAAGCCTTTTTTCCCTTACCTCTATATTGCCCCTCCTACCTCCGCTCTCCCCATTGGTAACCACTGGTTCGTTCTCTATACCTGCTCATCTGCTTCTTTTTTTTTTTGTTTCATTCATTAGTTTACTGTATTTTTCAGATTCAAAATATAAGTGATATCATACAGTATTTGTCTTTCTCTGTGTGACATATCACTCAGCATAATGCTCTCCAAGTTCATCTACACTGCTGCAAATGGAAAATTTCATTCTTTATATGGCCAAATAGAATTCCATTGTGTGTGTGTGTGTGTGTGTGTATGTGTGTGTATACACACCACACCTTCTTTTCCATTCACCTGTTCTGTTGATAGACACTTAGGTTGCTTCCATACCTTGGCAATTGTAAATAAGTTTGCTATGAACACTGAGGTATGTATATCGTTTCAAATAAATATTTTCATTTTTTTTCAGATACATGCCCACATGTGGAATTACAGGGTCACATGGTGTTTCTGTTTTTAGTTTTCGAGAAACTTCCATACTGGTGAACCCTAGATTTCAGGTGAGACTGCATTCTCAATTAGCTGTATTTTTTTCATTATCCAGACTTTGTAATTCTTCTTACATGCTTTTCCTCAAGAGCACATCCTCAGTAAAACACATGGACCTGAAACCTTGACAAGTCTGTCTCTGACAAACATGAACTAAGACCATGATCTCTGATAGGCATTTAATATTTTTGGTTTTTGGTTTGTGTGATTGGCAAAACACATGATTGAATGAATAAATGAGTTTATTTCACATACCACTAAAAATATGTAAAAGGAAACAAAAGGAATGCAGATATGGAGAAGAAACTATTTTCTTTTTAGCTCCATAAAAATGCAAGTTGTAAGAAGTTCATTAGGTAATGTAAGAGGGCAAGAAGTAGAATGACAAAATTGTGAGTGTCAAAAAATTGAGTTCTATTTAATTAGTGTAGAGTAAGGAGATAGCATGCTTTATTCTTCAGTAGTGGATTGGGGAACTATGATAAATATTATAAATATTAATTATTAATAAAACTGAAAACATTTTAAATAAATTATAATAAAGTGGTATATTTATGATTATTTGATCACATTAGTAGATTCAAAGCACCATATGTAAGATATTTATATTTTATTATTAATTTTGATTTTTTCTTTATTTTTATTAAGATTCTTTTATTTTTTAAATTTTTTAAAAATAAACTGATTTTATTTTATTTTTTTAATTTAAATTTATTTATTTTAATTAGAGGCTAATTACTTTACAATATTGTATTGGTTTTGCCATACATCAACATGAATCTGCCACAGGTGTACACATGTTCCCAATCCTGAACACCCCCTCCCACCTCCCTCCCCATACCATCCCTCTGGGTCATCCCAGTGCACCAGCCCCAAGTTTCCTGTATCCTGCACTGAACTTGGACTGGCGATTCATTTCTTATATGATATAATACATGTTTCAATGCCATTCTCCCAAATCATGCCCCCCCCTCCCTCTCCCACAGAGTCCAAAAGACTGTTATATACATCTGTGTCTCTTTTGCTGTCTCACATACAGGGTTATCGTTACCATCTTTCTAAATTCCATATATATGTGTTAGTATACTGTATGGCTGTTTTTTCTTTCTGGCTTACTTCACTCTGTATAATAGGCTCCAGTTTCATCCACCTCATTAGAACTGATTCAAATGAATTCTTTTTAATGGCTGAGTAATAATCCATTGTGTATATGTACCACAGCTTGCTTATCCATTCATCTGCTGATGGACATCTAGGTTGCTTCCATGTCCTGGCTATTATAAACAGTGCTGCGATGAACATTGGGGTACACGTGTCTCTTTCAATTCTGGTTTCCTCAGTGTGTATGCCCAGCAGTGGGATTGCTGGATCATAAGGCAGTTCTATTTCCAGTTTTTTAAGGAATCTCCACACTGTTCTCCATAGTGGCTGTACTAGTTTGCATTCCCACCAACAGTGTAAGAGGGTTCCCTTTTCTCCACACCCTCTCCAACATTTATTATTTGTAGACTTTTGGATCGCAGCCATTCTGACTGGTGTGAAATGGTACCTCATAGTGGTCTTGATTTGCATTTCTCTGATAATGAGTGATGTTGACCATCTTTTCATGTGTTTGTTAGCCATCTGTATGTCTTCTTTGGAGAAATGTCTATTTAGTTCTTTGGCCCATTTTTTGATTGGGTCATTTATTTTTCTGGAGTTGAGCTGTAGGAGTTGCTTGTATATTTTTGAGATTAGTTGTTTGTCAGTTGCTTCATTTGCTATTATTTTCTCCCATTCTGAAGGCTGTCTTTTCACCTTGCTGATAGTTTCCTTTGATGTGCAGAAGCTTTTAAGGTTAATTAGGTCCCATTTGTTTATTTTTGCTTTTATTTCCAATATTCTGGGAGGTGGGTCATAGAGGATCCTGCTGTGATGTATGTCAGAGAGTGTTTTGTCTATGTTCTCCTCTAGGAGTTTTATAGTTTCTGGTCTTATGTTTAGATCTTTAATCCATTTTGAGTTTATTTTTGTGTATGGTGTTAGAAAGTGGTCTAGTTTCATTCTTTTATAAGTGGTTGACCAGATTTCCCAGCACCACTTGTTAAAGAGATTGTCTTTAATCCATTGTATATTCTTGCCTCCTTTGTCAAAGATAAGGTGTCCATATGTGCGTGGATTTATCTCTGGACTTTCTATTTTGTTCCATTGATCTATATTTCTGTCTTTGTGCCAGTACCATACTGTCTTGATAACTGTGGCTTTGTAGTAGAGCCTGAAGTCAGGTAGGTTGATTCCTCCAGTTCCATTTTTCTTTCTCAAGATCGCTTTGGCTATTCGAGGTTTTTTGCATTTCCATACAAATTGTGAAATTATTTGTTCTAGCTCTGTGAAGAATACTGTTGGTAGCTTGATAGGGATTGCATTGAATCTATAAATTGCTTTGGGTAGTATACTCATTTTCACTATATTGATTCTTCCAATCCATGAACATGGTATATTTCTCCATCTATTAGTGTCCTCTTTGATTTCTTTCACCAGTGTTTTATAGTTTTCTATATATAGGTCTTTAGTTTCTTTAGGTAGATATATTCCTAAGTATTTTATTCTTTTCGTTGCAATGGTGAATGGAATTGTTTCCTTAATTTCTCTTTCTGTTTTCTCATTATTAGTGTATAGGAATGCAAGGGATTTCTGTGTGTTGATTTTATATCCTGCAACTTTACTATAATCATTGATTAGTTCTAGTAATTTTCTGGTGGAGTCTTTAGGGTTTTCTATGTAGAGGATCATGTCATCTGCAAATAGTGAGAGTTTTACTTCTTCTTTTCCAATTTGGATTCCTTTTATTTCTTTTTCTGCTCTGATTGCTGTGGCCAAAACTTCCAAAACTATGTTGAATAGTAATGGTGAAAGTGGGCACCCTTGTCTTGTTCCTGACTTTAGAGGAAATGCTTTCAATTTTTCACCATTGAGGATAATGTTTGCTGTGGGTTTGTCATATATAGCTTTTGTTATGTTGAGGTATGTTCCTTCTATTCCTGCTTTCTGGAGAGTTTTTATCATAAATGGGTGTTGAATTTTGTCAAAGGCTTTCTCTGCATCTACTGAGATAATCATATGGTTTTTGTTTTTCAATTTGTTAATGTGGTGTATTACATTGATTGATCTGCGGATATTGAAGAATCCTTGCATCCCTGGGATAAAGCCCACTTGGTCATGGTGTATGATCTTTTTAATGTGTTGTTGGATTCTGATTGCTAGAATTTTGTTTAGGATTTTTGCATCTATGTTCATCAGTGATATTGGCCTGTAGTTTTCTTTTTTTGTGGGATCTTTGTCAGGTTTTGGTATTAGGGTGATGGTGGCCTCATAGAATGAGTTTGGAAGTTTACCTTCCTCTGCAATTTTCTGGAAGAGTTTGAGCAGGATAGGTGTTAGCTCTTCTCTAAATTTTTGGTAGAATTCAGCTGTGAAGCCGTCTGGACCTGGGCTTTTGTTTGCTGGAAGATTTTTGATTACAGTTTCAATTTCCGTGCTTGTGATGGGTCTGTTAAGGTTTTCTATTTCTTCCTGGTCGAGTTTTGGAAAGTTGTACTTTTCTAAGAATTTGTCCATTTCTTCCTCATTGTCCATTTTATTGGCATATAATTGTTGATAATAGTCTCTTATGATCCTTTGTATTTCTGTGTTGTCTGTTGTGATCTCTCCATTTTCGTTTCTAATTCTATTGATTTGATTTTTCTCCCTTTGTTTCTTGATGAGTCTGGCTAATGGTTTATCAATTTTATTTATCCTTTCAAAGAACCAGCTTTTGGCTTTGTTGATTTTTGCTATGGTCTCTTTTGTTTCTTTTGCATTTATTTCTGCTCTAATTTTTAAGATTTCTTTCCTTCTACTAACCCTGGGGTTCTTCATTTCTTCCTTTTCTAGTTGCTTTAGGTGTAGAGTTAGGTTATTTATTTGAATTTTTTCTTGTTTCTTGAGGTGTGCCTGTATTGCTATGAACTTTCCCCTTAGGACTGCTTTTACCGTGTCCCACAGGTTTTGGGTTATTTTGTTTTCATTTTCATTCATTTCTATGAATATTTTGATTTCTTTTTTGATTTCTTCTGTGATTTGTTGGTTATTCAGCAGCGTGTTGTTCAGCCTCCATATGTTGGAATTTTTAATAGTTTTTCTCCTGTAGTTGAGATCTAATCTTACTGCATTGTGGTCAGAAAAGATGCTTGGAATGATTTCAATTTTTTTGAATTTACCAAGGCTAGATTTATGGCCCAGGATGTGATCTATCCTGGAGAAGGTTCCATGTGCGCTTGAGAAAAAAGTGAAATTCATTGTTTTGGGATGAAATGTCCTATAGATATCAATTAGGTCTAACTGGTCTATTGTATCATTTAAAGTTTGTTTCCTTGTTAATTTTCTGTTTAGTTGATCTATCCATAGGTGTGAGTGGGGTATTAAAGTCTCCCACTATTATTGTGTTATTGTTAATTTCTCCTTTCATACTTGTTAGCATTTGTCTTACATACCGCGGTGCTCCCGTGTTGGGTGCATATATATTTATAATTGTTATATCTTCTTCTTGGATTGATCATTTGATCATTATGTAGTGACCTTCTTTGTCTCTTTTCACAGCCTTTGTTTTAAAGTCTATTTTATCTGATATGAGTATTGCTACTCCTGCTTTCTTTTGGTCCCTATTTGCATGGAAAATCTTTTTCCAGCCCTTCACTTTCAGTCTGTATGTGTCCCCTGTTTTGAGGTGGGTCTCTTGTAGACAACATATGTAGGGGTCTTGTTTTTGTATCCATTCAGCCAGTCTTTGTCTTTTGGTTGGGGCATTCAACCCATTTACGTTTAAGGTAATTACTGATAAGTATGATCCCGTTGCCATTTACTTTTTGTTTTGGGTTCGAACTTATACACCGTTTTTGGGTTTCCTGTCTAGAGAATATCCTTTAGTATTTGTTGTAGAGCTGGTTTGGTGGTGCAGAATTCTCTCAGCTTTTGCTTGTCTGAAAAGCTTTTGATTTCTCCTTCATATTTGAATGAGATCCTTGCTGGGTACAGTAATCTGGGCTGTAGGTTATTTTCTTTCATCACTTTAAGTATGTCTTGCCATTCCCTCCTGGCTTGAAGAGTTTCTATTGAAAGATCAGCTGTTATCCTTATGGGAATTCCCTTGTGTGTTATTTGTTGTTTTTCCCTTGCTGCTTTTAATATTTGTTCTTTGTGTTTGATCTTTGTTAATTTGAGTAATATGTGTCTTGGGGTGTTTCGCCTTGGGTTTATCCTGTTTGGGACTCTCTGGGTTTCTTGGACTTGGGTGTTTATTTCCTTCCCCATTTTAGGGAATTTTCAACTATTATCTCCTCAAGTATTTTCTCATGGTCTTTCTTTTTGTCTTCTTCTTCTGGAACCCCTATGATTCGAATGTTGTAGCGTTTAATATTGTCCTGGAGGTCTCTGAGATTGTCCTCATTTCTTTTAATTCGTTTTTCTTTTATCCTCTCTGATTCATTTATTTCTACCATTCTATCTTCTAATTCACTAATCCTATCTTCTGCCTCTGTTATTCTACTATTTGTTGCCTCCAGAGTGTTTTTAATTTCATTTATTGCATTATTCATTATATATTGACTCTTTTTTATTTCTTCTAGGTCCTTGTTAAACCTTTCTTGCATCTTCTCAATCCTTGTCTCCAGGCTATTTATCTGTGCTTCCATTTTAATTTCAAGATTTTGGATCAATTTCACTATCATTATTCGGAATTCTTTATCAGGTAGATTCCGTATAGACCTTAAAACAAAGGCTGTGAAAAGAGACAAAGAAGGACACTACATAATGATCAAAGGATCAATCCAAGAAGAAGATATAACAATTATAAATGTATATGCACCCAACATAGGAGCACCGCAATATGTAAGACAAATGCTATCAAGTATGAAAGGGGAAATTAACAATAACACAATAATAGTGGGAGACTATAATACCTCACTCACACCTATAGATAGATCAACTAAACAGAAAATTAACAAAGAAACACAAACTTTAAATGATACAGTAGACCAGTTAGACTATCTATAGGACGTTTCACCCCCAAACAATGAATTTCACCTTTTTCTCAAGTGCACACAGAACCTTCTCCAGGATAGATCACATCCTGGGCCATAAATCTAGCTTTGGTAGATTCAAAAAAATTGAAATCATTTCAAGCATCTTTTCTGACCACAATGCAGTAAGATTAGATCTCAATTACAGGAGAAAAACTATTAAAAATTCCAACATATGGAGGCTGAACAACACGCTGCTGAATAACCAACAAATCACAGAAGAAATCAAAAAAGAAATCAAAATATGCATAGAAACGACTGAAAATGAAAACACAACAACCCAAAACCTGTGGGATACTGTAAAAGCAGTGCTAAGGGGAAAGTTCATAGCAATACAGGAATATCTCAAGAAACAAGAAAAAAGTCAAATAAATAACCTAACTCTACACCTAAAGCAACTAGAAGAGGAAGAAATGAAGAACCCCAGGGTTAGTAGAAGGAAAGAAGTCTTAAAAATTAAGGCAGAAATAAATGCAACAGAAACAAAAGAGACCATAGCAAAAATCAACAAAGCCAAAAGCTGGTTCTTTGAATGGATAAATAAAATTGACAAACCATTAGCCAGACTCATCAAGAAACAAAGGGAGAAAAATCAAATCAATAAAATTAGGAATGAAAAAGGAGAGATCACAACAGACAACACAGAAATACAAAGGATCATAAGAGACTACTCTCAGCAATTATATGCCAATAAAATGGACAACGTGTAAGATTCTTTTAGAATAATTGAATTTTTTAATTTGATTGGACTTAAATAGTCATCAAAAGCTAGCCTCTCAGCTCATACAACTCGATACCAGAAAAACAAACAACCCAATCAAAAAGTGGGGAAAAGACCTAAACAGACATTTCTCCAAAGAAGACATATAAATGGTTAACAAACACATGAAAAGATGCTCAACATTGCTCATTATTAGAGAAATGCAAATCAAAACTACAATGAGATATCACCTCACATCAGTCAGAATGGCCATCATCAAAAAGTTTACAAACAATAAATGCTGGAGAGGGTGTGGAAAAAAGGGAACGCTCTTGCACTGTTGGTAGGAATGTAAATTGATACAGCCACTATGGAAGACGGTATGAAGATTCCTTAAAAATCTAGGAATAAAACCTCCATACGACCCAGCAATCCCACTCCTAGGCATATAGCCTAAGGAAACCAAAAGTCAAAAAGATGCATGTACCCCATTGTTCATTGCACCAATATTTACAATAGCTAGAACATGGAAGTAACTTAGATGTCCATTGAAAGATGAATGGATAAAGAAGTTGTGGTACATATACACAATGGAATATTACTCAGCCATAAAAAGGAACACATTTTAGTCAGTTCTAATGATGTGGATGAACCTAGAACCTATTATACAGAGTGATGTAAATCAGAAAGAGAAAGATAAATATCATGTTCTAATGCATATATACAGAATCTAGAAAAATGGTACTGAAGAATTTATTTACAGGGCAACAGTGGAGAAACAGACATAGAGAATAGACTAATGGACATGGGGAGAGGGGAGGAGAGGGTGAAATGTATGGAAAGAGTAACATGGAAACTTATATTACCCTACATAAAATAGACAGCCAACAGGAATTTGCTGTATGGCTCAGGAAACTCAAACAGGGGCTCTGTATCAACCTAGAGGGGTGGGATAGGGAGGGAAATGGGAGGGAGGTTCAAAAGGGAGGGGATATATGTATACCTATGGCTGATTATGTTGAGGTTTGACAGAAAACAACAAAATTCTGTAAAGCAATTATCCTTCAATAAAAAGAAAAACAAATTAAAAAAAAAAAAACGCTACCCTCTTATTTTATAGATGAGGAAAAACCTAGAAAGATAGTTCAATATTTAACTTTCTAAATTCACCAAAGTGTCTAGTAATTCATTATCCTTCTATTCACATTTGTATTTGAATATTACATTTTATTATATTTGAATTTCAACAATAAGTATATTGGCTTTTTCAGATCATTGAGTTATATAACAATATAATTTTGTCCAGTTGTTTCTCTCACTGAAAATCAGGCCAAAGGTAATAACAGATATGGCTCTTCTGCAAGGAAAGCAGATGTCTAGGATGTGGCAGTATTTTGTTATAGAATGGTAAAAATAATTGCTTATTGATGTTTCATCAAGTTATCTTTGAGGCATTAAATCAAGAATAAATAACTTTTAGAAATTTTAACTTGTAAATATGAGAAAATATTTACCTTCAGTCTTGCTGCAGCTTTAGGTCTGAGTGCTGGGATTATGCTAATTAAATAATTTATGTTGTTTTCCAAACACACACTCTGCATTATCACATAATGAATAATTTGTTGGTGTTCCCTGTAGCTCAAATGGTAAAGAAACTGCCTGAAGTGCAGGAGACCCAGGTTCAATCCCTGGGTTGGGAAGATACTCTAGAGAAGTGAATGGCAATCCACTCCAGTATTCTTGCCTGGAGAATCCCATGGACAGAGGAGCCTGGTGGGCTACAGTCCGTGGGGTCTCAAAAAGTCAGACATGACTGAGCAACTAACACTACCACTACCAAATAATTTGTAGGCCTTGATTCCTATGCTAAACTGTTGATCTACAGAGAGATTTACACAAATTGACATGTTTATTTGGAAGACAGCAAATTGTTTTTTCTTCTCTTTTAAAATTCATTTTTGTTTCTTACATATATCAGACATTCAGAAAATAGTGCAAAAATACTGCATTATAAAATGTAAATGTAGCATATTTTGCTGTAACACTTGGTATAAAAGATATGAGTATATTAAAAGCAGTTAAGAAGGTGAGGAAACTCTCCTATAATAAAAACAAAAAAGAACCAAAATGAGAGAAGAAAAGAAAGACTATACATACATCATGATAAATAATAGTGTAATGCTAGGTGAACTTAGTTCATTGGTAAATGAATAATGTTCAGTTCAGTTCAGTTCAGTTGCTCAGTCGTGTCCGACTCTTTGCGACCCCTTGAATCACAGCACACCAGCCTTCCCTGTCCATCACCAACTCCCGGGGTTGACTGAGTCTCACGTCCATCGAGTCAGTGATGCCATCCAGCCATCTCATCCTCTGTCGTCCCCTTCTCCTCCTGCCCCCAATCCCTCCCAGCATCAGAGTCTTTTCCAATGAGTCAACTCTTCGCATGAGGTGGCCAAAGTACTGGAGTTTCAGCTTTAGCATCATTTCTTCCAAAGAAATCCCAGGGCTGATCTCCTTTACAATGGATTGGTTGGATCTCCTTGCAGTCCAAGGGACTCTCATGAGTCTTCTCCAACACCACAGTTCAAAAGCATCAGTTCTTAGTCGCTCAGCTTTCTTCACAGTCCAAATCTCACATCCATACATGACCACGGGAAAAACCATAGCCTTGACTAGACAGACCTTTGTTGGCAAAGTAATGTCTCTGTTTTTCAATATGCTATCTAGGTTGGTCATAACTTTCCTTCCAAGGAGTAAGCGTCTTTTAATAATCATGGCTGCAGTCACCATCTGCAGTGATTTTGGAGCCCAGAAAAACAAAGTCTGACACTGTTTCCACTGTTTCCCCATCTATTTCTCATGAAGTGATGGGACCAGATGACATGATCTTCATTTTCTGAATGTTGAACTTTAAGCCAACTTTTTCACTCTCCTCTTTCACTTTCTCCAAGAGGCTTTTTAGTTCCTCTTCACTTTCTGCCATAAGAGTGGTGTCATCTGCATATCTGAGGTTATTGATATTTCTCCCGGCAATCTTGATTCCAGCTTGTCCTTCTTCCAGATCAGCGTTTCTCATGATGTACTCTGCATATAAGTTAAATAAGCAGGGTGACAATATACAGCCTTGACGTACTCCTTTTCCTATTTGGAACCAGTCTGTTGTTTCATGTCCAGTTCTAACTGTTGCTTCCTGACCTGCATATAGGTTTCTCAAGAGGCAGGTCGGGTGGTCTGGTATTCCCATCTCTTTAAGAATTTTCCACAGTTTATTGTGATCCACATAGCCAAAGGCTTTGGCATAGTCAATAAAGCAGAAATAGATGTTTTGCTGGAACTCTCTTGCTTTTTCGATGATCCAGTGGATGTTGGTAATTTGATCTCTGGTTCCTCTGCCTTTTCTAAAACCAGATTGAACATCTGGAAGTTCACAGTTCATGTACTGCTGAAGCCTGGCTTGGAGAATTTTGAGCATTACTTTACTAGCATGTGAGATGAGTGTAATTGTGCAGTAGTTTGAGCATTCTTTGGCATTGCCTTTCTTTGGGATTGTAATGAAAACTGACCTTTTCCAGTCCTGTGGCCACTGCTGAGTTTTCCAAATTTGCTGGCATATTGAGTGCAGCACTTTCACAGCATCATCTTTCAGAATTTGAAATAGCTCCACTGGAATTCCGTCACCTCCACTAGCTTTGCTTGTAGTGATGTTTTCTAAGGCCCACTTGACTTCACATTCCAGGATGTCTGGCTCTAGTTGAGTTATCATACCATCGTGATTATCTGGGTCATGAAGATCTTTTTTGTACAGTTCTTCTGTGTATTCTTGCCACCTCTTCTTAATATCTTCTGCTTCTGTTAGATCCATACCATTTCTGTCCTTTATTGAGCCCATCTTTGCATGAAATATTCCCTTGGTATCTCTAATTTTCTTGAAGAGATCTCTAGTCTTTCCCATTCTGTTGTTTTCCTCTATTTCTTTGCACTGATCAATGAGGAATTAGTAATGTATGCTGCGTAAAAATCTACCACAAATATAGCAGCTTAAAATAGTCAAAAAATCTTGAGGGCCACCATCCTGGTTATGTATCTTGTATGTTGCACAATTACATGTGTTGGCTATACACTTGAGTCCATGTGAGTGATATCTAGATTTTCATAGGACTCAACTTGGGCAATTATACATTGTAGTCTTGTAAGTCAAAATAGATGTTGAAATTTTTCAAAAAAGGCAACAAACATTAAAAATGGAATGGAGGGATTTTCCTAAAGAAAAAAGGCAAAAAGCAATTCTAGAAACCTGAAATCTGAGAAGGATCTGGTCGAGAAAATCAGAGTCATGGTTAGAATAACAAAATTGACGTTAGCCACCAAATTTCAGAACATCTAGAAATAGAGTTGGAACCATGAACATAGACATTCATTTAAGACAAACACAAAGTTGATAATACCAAGCAAAACTGATGTACATGTCCAACATAATTAGTATGAAAGATTTAAAAATTTCTCTTTTTACTTTTACTATGATTGCAAAATAAAACATTCATTCCCACACTCTAGTCTTTGGAGTCTTTCCTAGAACTAAATCTCTGTTAATATGACAATCTTTACTATAGATTTTAAATAATAATGGAAAATTATGAGATTGAGAGTCATTTTGTTTAATATTCTCAATATTATTATAAACCATAGGTTATGGGAAGAGTACTTACAACCTCAGGAATGAAGATCATGTTTGAGACAGATTTTGCCTTCATCAGATGAGAATGATTTCAACTGTCAGAGAAACAGGGATGAAGGCATTTTACTCATAGAGAAAGCAAAATCAGTATCCTTGATGTCTATGAAAAAGATCATTCTGGTTTTGACAAATAAAAGATATGTATCTAGTTGGCATGGTGATAATTGGGGTGGATACCAAAAGTAATGTTGATTACATTTCTTGTTTTTGCTAACTTTAAACTTTGTATTTTGTATTGGGGCATAGCCAACTAACAATGTTGTAATAGTCTCAGGTGAACAGCAAAGGGACTTGGCCACACATATACATGTATCCATTCTCCCCCAAACCCCGCTCCCACCCAGGCTGACACACATTGAGCAGAGTACCATGTGCTATATAATAAGTCCTTGTTGGTTATCCATTTTGAATATAGCACTGAATTCATGTTGACTTAAATGCTGCTATTTACAATTTTTTTCTAGAGGTTCAACTATTCTTTAGGTTTGTTAAAGGATATAAAAACAAATGTTTTAATAAATGTTTTGATTATGCATAAGTAAATAAGAGATGCTGCTTTGTGTGTGATGATAAAAGTTGTCAGATAAATCTTACTAATTATGTTGAAGACTCTACTTTATGACTACCTTATAGACTCAGTGAAACAAAGCTGAAGGCTGAACCAAGAATCAAAAGTAGTAATAAGAGAAAGCTGTCAGTAAGGTTCTACAGATTACTAAATTTTATAGCTCTGCTTTGGGAAATGAAAGTCTGAAAATGTGTCTATGGATGGGGAAAAGCAGTAGAAGAAGAGCAACAACCAACTGGGAAAACCAGTATTAAGGCAAGAGGTGATCTGCAATATAGAGAAGTAGGGGTCCAAAAGGTAATAATTCAGAATTCAGACTTCTTTGTGAAACATACAAGAATACATTTGGGATTCCTAGAAAAACACTCAAAAAGAATCTGGTAAAAGTCTGAAATTCCAAAGTCAAGTGTCATGAAGGCTTACACTGCTATTTGGGCATTGTATAGACCTGTGATTCTTGAAGGCTAGAGAAGTCAGGCGAATAGGCATGAAATTTGTAGTGACTTGGAGTAATGCTAATCAGTGAGGTAAGAGATTAGTTGTGTAGGAAAGTATAATGAAAATGTCACAACTTCAGTTTAGGTTCTAATCAATCCCATAATGAAGTGAAGTTTGAACTTTTAGGAAATGTATTTGACGCTTGGGCTCTTGGGATCATTATATACATACAATCTTACATTCCCTCTACTTGACCATTGGTGACATAACAACAGCTTCCAAATTTGGGAGGTGAAAATCCAGATCAATGCTAAGTGCAAGAGTAACTGGCTTAAGTTCAAATACTGGATCTTTTTTACAAAACCAGAAGTGTACATTATCTACTTCTATTGAAATGTTGACAGGGGCCTTCCCCACATATCATTGAAAGAAAATATAAGAGAATATCCTGTGTTTCAGAGAGATACTTAAAAAAAAAAAAAAAAAAAAAAAAAACAGTTCAGGGAGGACATAAAAATAATTGAGTAGAGAAGAGAAAAATACTTAGCCAGGCAGAGCAAGTCAAAGTAATGAGGTGATCGAAAACAGCCTCGTCATATTCATTCATTCATCCATCCATCCATTCTGTCATTTATTCTCTGAAATATTTATTTTGTTTGCCTGCTCTGTGCTGGGAAGTATTCTCAGGTTCCTTACAACTTCTTTTCTATCCAATCCTCTCCCCATGATCTTTGTGATCTTAGCTAGCTTTCTAGTTTTTTTAAAAAATCTGTACTCTGGTGGTCCCTTCAGCTTGGATTTGGGGTTCCTGCTGTGAATAGCAGCTATATCTTCAACATCAACACTTTGATATCTAACAGACTTCTTACACAGTCAACAAGCCCAAATTGGAACTCAATCTTCCCTCTTTAAAACAGCTCCTCTTACAGATCTCCTTATATCAGTTAATAGCAACTTCATATTAGTTATTTAACCCTAAAATCTTGGAGTCATCATTGACTTCCTTTTCTCTTGCACCATTCTTTCAAATCTGTCAGAAAACCATGACAACCACTCCTGAACTGAGCCACCATTATCATGCTCTTAGATTATTCCAGTTGCCTCACAATAGTATAAATACATACGTGTGGGTTCAAATCGTTCTACCAATGCCATTGATAATACATATTTTCTGTAGTATAAACAGTTTAAACTACCAGCTGGTTGTCTACTTCGTGCAATGTTCAAAATATGTGCTCCTCCCTAAGAAGATGATCTGTTCTATTTCACCTAATACTCAAATTTTATGTAACCACATCGATTCTAGCATCTATTACTTACAGTATTCAAATTGTATAATGCAGCATAAAAATTCGACAATAAGGATTTAAGTGGTTACTTCTGCTTCCATTCTTTTTCTTCTACAATATATTCTTACTTTCAATACATAGTTATGCTGTTGAAACCTTAAGAATAAGTTACTGTTCCAGTAAAACCCTACATGTAGGTGGTCATCTCACTCAGAATAAAAGACTAAATCTTCACAAGGATTTTATAGGACTCTCAGAGTTTGTATCCTTTATGTATTTGATCTCATTTCCAATAGCTCTTTACCTTACTTCTCTTTCTCAAACCACACTGGTCTCTTGGCCAAACTCCATCAACTAGAAAAGTTTTCACCTCCAGACTTTTGTACTTTTAGTTTCCCCAGTAAAGAACACTCTTTCCTTAGTTATAAAATGGTTTGCTCCCTTATTTCTTTTGAGGTTTGATAAAATACCACATTCTCAGGGAGGCTTCCCTGATTACTCTAAATATAATGCTTCCTCCATTTCTTCCTGTTTTCTTTTTCACTGTAGCCCTTATTATATAACACATTATGTATTTTATTTAAATATTTTTACAGTCTATATGTCTGTACTGCAAGCTTCTCACAGATTTGTTTTGTTCATGGTTGTAACCCTGTACCTTAATTGCTAGATATTTCTTGAGGCAATTGATGAATTAGCTCAATCTTGAGCAAGTTTTTTCTGTTACCACTGTCATGATTGCTGTGAAAGTCTTAGAAAAGGGTCCAGTGAAATTTATTGGAAATGGTCAATTACCAACTCATGTTTTGCTTCCTTTCTTTTGTATTTGCTATTGGGTGAGTCTAGGATTTGAATGTCATTAACACTTTATTAACAAGAAGCAATTCTTGCTACTGATTTCTTTTGGAAACCTTATGAAGATGCAATATCAATTTTCTCTCCTGTTTAAAAATTTCCATATTACACAAAATTGTCTAAATTGAGGCTTTTAAAAATTTGATAGAACTGTCTAGGCTGGTTTGAAGCGGTTTTCCCTCATCACTCCTTAACTCTTGTTTTACCATTTAATTCAATGGCAAATTGAACAAAGGAGCAGATGGAGTTACAACCTGTAGATGTTTCATTAGTGTTGTAATTATTCAGAAGCACTCATTTATAATACTCCAGACAGAATCCCTGCTATGATGCATAGAAAATGGTTGGCTAAATCTGATAAGGCAATATACTCAGATCTTGTCATTTTTTCCCTGAATTTCTTTTTTATCCTGAGAATAGGATGGTATTTCTTACATTTTAGTTCTTGACAAAAAAGACAAGATAGCAATGGGGAAGATATAATTGCTTACCTGCTATACAACAAATCAAAAATCACTGTTGCACAAGCAATCCTACTCCCTCACCTGCCCATTTGCGATTATTTCCCACATTTATGTGTTTACATATTCATTTTGATGTTTCATTACTTTATGTCTATATACAGTAACATTTAGACTATGCACCTGACTTTTATAAAACAGAAATAGCTTTTAAAAGAAAAACAGGACAGATGTTATTTCATTTTTTTACTGACATTTCCATGAGGCTGTGAATATTGCTTTTTGGTCTGAATTTTTCTTCACCTTTTCTTACAAGTATGAAAAATATCCATGATTAGATATTAGTTTGTAGGAAACAAAAATCAATAAACGAATTTATGAAGTTTTATATCTTACAAAATCAAGAGATTTTTATGTACTATAATATTTTCTGTGTTTCTACTACAATATTTGTGCATTTTATACATGGGCATAAAGGGGTTTTATCTTTATTATACCACTTACCTTAACTATGTACTCTTAATGTATGTTTCTCGTATCTCTTGTGTTTAGGACTATGCCTGATCTTGGAACCCACTCTTCTGGGTTCTTAAAAATTATACTGCATTACTATTTTATTTTTTGCTAAATATTTTTCTTTATAAATCTTATATTAGGTTTTTACCATTTATAGGTACTTTTGTTCTGAGGAATATGCACTTATTTCTTTTATAATATCCCCTGATTTCTAGATTGCAGATGAATGGATAAGAAAGCTGTGGTACATATACACAATGGAGTATTACTCAGCCATTAAAAAGAATACATTTGAATCTGTTCTAATGAGGCAGATCAAACTCTAATATTTTTTATCTGAAACACAGCATAGAATGATTAAACAATCTACTATACTGGATATAATCCAACCTGGATATATAGTTAAAAAAAAATTCAACATGTCAGCCTCCTAGAAGGGAAAAACAATTACAACTTGTACATTTTTAGATATTTCCTTGGATAAGAGTTATTATCATTTTTCCTTGAGTTTGAGAGCCTAAAAGACAGACAAAATTATGCCTAATATTTTTCCTGAGATGTCAATTTTTTAGCCTCCTGAATGAGAAGAAACCTGAAATTTCTCACAAAGGGTGAAACACATTTGATTTACATGCATTATAATCTCTCATAACTCTGACAGGGAAGAAAATACACTGTTATGGATTTGTAAGCGCCTAGAGTTTAAGTGCAACAATATCTGTAAAGTCAACATGAGTGAATGGAAAGAAAATATTAAGTGCTTTGTAAATATTCTGATCACTGTGCCAACGTAAGTATATTCAGTAGGCTAAATGTGCTTAAATTTTGATTTTGGAAAAGAAGAGGAATAGAAGATTTAATGACATAGAGTTTAAAAGTGTTTCAAAGACATCCTTGATTAAGCTTGATTAAATAAAGATCATGGTAAATTATTGATATTATTACATATCATTACTCACTCAGCCTTTACTTACTCCTCCATCATTCCCAAGAGAAGTAAAGGAAATGGCAAGGGAAAGCAAAGTGCCATTTTTTGATGGCTTATATTGACACCTAAACACAAAGAACTCTTGGCCAGGGTGCGTTAAAATCTTCAGTTCAGTCACTCAGTCGTGTCCAACTCTATGAGACCCCATGGACTGAAACACGCCAGGCTTCCCTGTCCATCCCCAATCCCAGGAACTTGCTAAAACTCATGTCCATCAAGTTGGTGATGCCATCCAACCATATCATCCTCTGTCGTCACCTTCTCCTTCTGCCTTTTATCTTTCCCAGCATCAGGGTCTTTTCCAATGAGTCAGTTTTTTGCATCAGGTGGCCAAAATATTGAGGCTCCAGCATCAGTCCTTCCACTGAATATTCAGGACAGATTTCCTTCAGGATGGACTGGTTGGATCTCCTTGCAGTCCAAGGGACTCTCAAGTGTCTTCTCCAGCACCATGGTTCAAAAGCATCTGTTCTTCGGTGCTCAGCTTTCTTTATGGTCCAACTCTCACATCCATACATGACCACTGGAAAAACCATAGCTTTGATTAGATGGACCTTTGTTGGCAAAGTAATGTCTCTGCTTTTTAATATGCTGTCTAGGTTGGTCAAAACTTTTCTTCCAAGAAGCAAGCATCTTTTAATTTCATGGCTGCAGTCACCATCTGCCGTGATTTTGGAGCCCAATAAAATAACGTCTGTCACTGTTTCCACTGTTTCCCCATCTATCCATCTATTTCCCATGAAGTGATGGGACCAGATGCTATGATCTTAGTTTTCTGAATGTTCAGCTTTAAGCCAACTTTTTCACTCTCCTCTTTCACTTTCATCAAGAGACTCTTCAGTTCTTCTTCACTTTCTGCCATAAGTGTGTTGTCATCTGCATATCTGAGGTTATTGATGTTTCTCCCAGCAATCTTACAACCAGCTTGTACTTAATCCAGCCCAGCATTTCATATGATGTACTCCTCTTATAAATCAAATAAGCAGGATGACAATATACAGCCTTGACATACTCCTTTCCCAATTTGGAAGCAGTCCATCATTTCATGTCCAGTTCTAACGTTATGTCTTGACCTGCATACAGATTTCGCAGAAGTCTTGGGAAGGTAGGAAGGTAGTCTGGTATTCCCATTTCTTTAAGAATTTTCCACAGTTTGTTGTGATCTACACAGTCAAAGGCTTTAGCATAGTCAGTGAAACAGAAGTAGATGTATATCTGGAATTCTCTTCTTTTTCTATGATCCAACAGAGGTTGGCAATTTGATTTTTGATTCCTCTGCCTTTTCTAAATCCAGCTTAAACATCTGGAAGTTATCTATTCACGTACTGTTGAAGCATTGTTTGGAGAATTTTCAGCATTACTTTGCTAGCGTGTGAGATGAGTGCAATTGTTCAGTAGTTTGAGCATTCTTTGGCATTACCTTTCTTTGGGATTGGAATGAAAACTGAACTTTTCCAGTCCTGTGGTGACTGCAGAGTTTTCCAAATTTGCTGGCATATTGAGTGCAACACCTTCACAGCATCATCTGTTAGAATTTGAAATAGCTCAACTGGTATTCCATCACTTCTAAAAGCTTTGTTAGTAGTGATGCTCCCTAAGGCCCACTTTACTTCACACTCGAGAATGTCTGATTCTAGGTGAGTGATCACACCATAATGATTATCTGGGTCATGAAGATCTTTTTTGTATAGTTCTGTGTATTCTTGCCACCTCTTCTTAATATCTTCTGCTTCTGTTAGGTCTATACCATTTCTGTCCTTTACTGTGCCCATCTTTGTATCTCTAACTTTCATGAAAAGATCTCCAGTTTTTCCCATTCTATTGTTTTCCTCTAAGGCTTTCTTGTCTCTTCTTGCTATTCTTTGGAACTCTGCATCTAGATGGGTATGTCTTTCCTTTTCTCTTTTGCCTTTGGCTTCTCTTCCTTTCTCAGCTATTTGTAAGGCCTTCTCAGACAAGCATTTTGCCTTTTTACATTTCTTTTCTTGGGAATAGTTTTGATCACCACCTCCTGTCCAATGTTATGAACCTCCGTCATAGTTCTTCAGGCACTCTGTCTATCAGATCTAATCCCTTGAATCTGTTTGTCACTTCCACTGTATAATTGTAAGGGATTTGATTTAGGTCATACCTGAATGGTCTAGTATTTTTTTCTATTTTCTTCAATTTAAGTTTGAATTTTCCAATAAGGATTTCATGATTTGAGCCACAGTTAGCTCCCAGTCTTGTTTTTGCTGACTGTATTGATCTTCTCCATCTTTGACTACAAAGAATATAATCAATCTGTATTTGGTATTGACCATTTGGTGATGTCCATGTGTAGAGTCATCTCTTATGTTGTTGGAAGAGGGTGTTTGCTATGACCAGTGTGTTCTCTTGGCAAAATCTGTTAGCCTTTGGCCTGCTTTGTTTTGTATTCCAAGGCCAAACTTGCCTATTACTTCAGGTATGTCTTGACTTCCTACTTTTGCATTCCAGTCTCCTATGATGAAAAGGACATCTTTTTTGGTTTTAGTTCTAGAAGGTCTTGTACATCTTCATAGAACCATTCAACTTCTGCTTCTTCAGCATTAGTGGTTGTGGCATAGACTTGGATTATTGTGATATTGAATAGTTTGCCTTAGAAATGAACAGAGATCATTCTGTCATTTTGAGATTGCATCCAAGTACTGTATTTTGGACACTTTTATTGACTATCAGGGATATTCCTTTTTCTTTTAAGGGATTCTTGCTCACGTTAGTATATATAATGGTCATCTAAATTGAATTCACCCATTCCTGTACGTTTTAGTTCACTGGTTCCTAAAATGTCAATGTTCACTCTTGCCATCTGCTGTTTGACCACTTCCAATTTGCCTTCATTCATGGATCTAACATTCCAGGTTCCTATGCAATATTGTTCTTTACAGCATCACCAGTCAACATTCACAACTGGGTGTTGTTTTCGCTTTGGCTCCATTTCTTCATATTTTCTGGAATTATTTCTGTAGTCTTCTCCAGTATCATATTGGTCACCTACTGACCTGGGGAGTTTATCTTTCATTGTCATGTCTTTTTGCCTTTTCATACTGTTCATGGGGTTCTCAAGGCAATACTGAAGTGGTTTGCCAATCCTTTTTCCAGTGGATCACTTTTTGTCAGAACTTTCCACCATGACCCGTCTGTCTTGGGTGGCCCTACATGGCATGGCTCATAGTTTCATTGAATTAGACAAGGCTGTGATACATGTGATCAGTTTGGTTAGTTTTCTGTGATTGTAGTTGTTTTAAATTATTTGACTATTAGTTGTAATAATTATGCTATATGCTGATCAGTTAGTTTTGTCCATCAAACTATATGTAGAGGATCTGAAGTGTTTTGCCATAGAGTTTATATTTCCCTGAGAATGTCAGATAAATATTCCATAATCAGATGTATGAATGTACTTTGCAGAATGGCATAGACCAGAGATTAATCTTTGTCAGTTCAACTGTGTCTAATGAAAGGACTCTACCTGATTTCCAGGTAGAAATTCCAGTGAACAATATAATAACTTTCTAAAATAAAATTTTTATTGAAGCAAAAACATTCATAAACCTACACAGATTATGTGACCAATACTTTTTTTATAAAAGTGAAGGAGCTATGTAACCAGCACCCAGTTTGACACATTTAACATTATCGCAGGATCTAATGTCCTTAGTAATTCTATCTTGTCACTATCGCAATTAAGCATGATAATTTCAAACAATGCATTAATATACAATAATGACAATGAAAGAGCTATGTCCACATGCATAATGATTTTAATTTCTAGGATTCAAAAATGATTCCTATAGAGGCACATACACTCGCTTCAAAATTATACATATACACAATTCCATTTAATAAAAGTTAAAAACAAGTATGCCAAATCTGTGATATAAGGGTCATCATAATTTTTGAAATTAGTATATTTTATAACTTTAAATATTTACAACATTAAAATGCCAATCTTGTCATAATTCAAGCAACTATACACAGGTGGGTCTCTTTCTGGACTTTCTATTATATTCTACTGTTTCTCTATTGTTATATAAATAACACTACCTTTATTACTGCAACTATATATTAAATCTTTATATTTTATAGTGTTAGTGTGTTACATTTAGTTTCATTATTTAAAATTTTCTTAGCTACTTTTTCACTTTGCACTTTTGTGTATACATAGTTTATAACATGCTTTTTATTTGCATATATGCACAGGCACTGGGCTTCCCTGGTGGTTCAGTAAAGACTCTGCCTGCAATGCAGGAGACTGGGGTCTGATTCCTGGGTGGGGAAGATCCCCTGCAGAAGGAAATGGCTAATCACTCCCACAAGTATACTTGTCTGAAAAATTCCATGAACATGGGGTCACAAAGAATCAGACGTGACTTAACAACTGAATAACAATTGATTCAGAGATAGATATGGTACAGTTATCTATGTGTATATATACAGATGTACATATTCATATATATTTAAAATATTCATCTTAGAAATGGCTAATAAAACTAAATACTGGAAATCAACCATATTAAATCAACCAGAGACATGCTAATTAAACCTATGACATGACAACACACCCACCAGAATAGCTAGGATACACGATGCTTGGGACTGGTGCACTAGGATGACCCAAAGGAATGGTATGGGGAGGGAGGTGGGAGGGGGGTTCAGGATTGGGAACAGGTGTACACCCGTGGAGGATTCACGTTGATGTATGGCAAAACCAATACAATATTGTAAAGTAATTAGCCTCTAATTAAAATAAGTAAATTTAAATTTTAAAAAATCTAAAAAAAAAAGAAAACAAAACTTATAGTCCTAAATTTTGACAAGATTGCAGTGCAAATGAAATTCTCATAAACTCTTTGTAAAATTTTAAATGGATAAATAGAATCATTTGAGGAATCTGCTACCTATGAAGGTTTAATATAAGTATACCATTTATTCTAGCAATTTCATTCCTACACATATACACAAAAGAAATTCATGTATGTGTTGACCAAAAAGCATGCACAGTAATGTCCATAGCCCCAAAGTGACATCATTCTAAGTGTCCTTCAGCAATAGAATGGGTAAATAAATAATGACTATTCATATATTGAAATACTAACAGGTAATGCAAAAGGACTTTACAAGTGAGAACATTTTTGAGGGACTTCTAATAATGTACATATAGTGAGAAAGAAGAAATGCTTGTATTAAGACAGAAAGATTACCTGGGTAGGGAATAATTTTATAAATTAGTATGAGTATCTTTGTTCAAAGATATTTTTGTATTTTTTAAAATGCTTTCCCACAGAAAACTATATTAAGGAGAGGGATTTTATAATGTATCCTCAGAAAACAAAGATTCTGCTATGCCTACATTAAGCAATGTGCAGAGTATGTTGTACAAACAGTTTTGACTAGGGTTAAAAAAACAATTAAATACAAGATTGTTAAATAAATTTTTACAAATAAGTTAAGACATAGAAAGTATATAATTAAGGTGTAGAAAGAGAATTCTGTGTGAATCAGGCTAGTGGGTAGTGTAGATCCAATAAATTTTCATATACCACTTGAGATGGTTAGTTTTATGTGTTAACTTGGTAAGCTATAGTGCAAAGTTCAATCAAACAGTAATCTAGATATTTTTGTGATGGTATTTTGCAGATGTGGTGGATGGTATGTGTTCTAAAATCAGTAGACTTTAAAAAGGGGAGTATTCTCAATAGTAAATGGGCCTCTTGCAATCCTTGGCAAAACTATAAAAGCTAATATGAAGTTTCCTTGAAGAAGAAGAAATTCTGCCTCAAAGCGATGCATCAACTTCTGCCTAAGAGTTTCTAGTCTATGGTTCTGCCTTGCTGCTGCTGCTGCTGCTGCTGCTAAGTCACTTCAGTCATGTCTGACTATGTGTGACCCCATAGACGGCAGCCCACCAGGCTCCTCTGTCCACAAGATTCTCTAGGCAAGAATACTGGAGTGAGTTGCCATTTCCTTCCCTAGGCTTTTCAAACTTGTCAGCCTACCCAACTGTCGGCAAATTCCTTGCAAAAAAAAAAATTATCTAGTTACAGGCCTTCCTTGGTTACCATGGAGGATTGGTTCAAGGACCACAAACCCTTTTCCCCCTTCTCCCATCCCTTGGATACCAAAATCCATGGATGCTCAAGTCCCTTATATACAATGGTATAGTATTTGCACATAGTTTATGCATATCATCCCTTATATTTTACTTATTACTTAATATAATGTAAATACTATGTAAATGATTGTAAATATAATGTAAATGTTATGTAAATAATTGCCAGAAGTTGTAAAATTCAAGTTTTGCTTTTTGGAACTTTTTGAAACTTTTTGGGGGAATATTTTTGATGCTTAGTTGGTTAAACCTAACTAATGGCTATTTCCAGTGGTAAAGATATGGTAAAAGTCTATGATACAATGTGCAATAGAGATATATAAAACATCACTATTGAATACTTCAAGTCAAATATTTATAAAAGGCAAGTTTCTGGCTAACCTGAATTTGAATCCTTAGAATATTTTGGTCAAACAACAAGTATAATGAGATAAGCTGTTTACTCCTCATGTTACTAATGAGAGTAGGTTTTTATCACAGAAAGAATTCAGAGATAAGATAAGGGGATCAAGAAAGCCAAACAAGGATTTATTGAGCTATAGTATACTCTCAAGGGGAGATGGGACAGACTCAGGTGAGTAGCTGCCCTGAGATTCTTTGGGAAGTCGGTTATGGGGAGTGTAGAAATGAACGGGTGTAATTTTCACTGGGGAGGGTGGGGCTTTAAGTAATATTTCCTAATTTTCATCCCAACTTCACCTTCTCAAGGGAAGGAGGACTTTTTGTTCTTATTCAGTCTTGATGGAACTGTCATGGTATCAGTGCCTGATGGATACTTCTTATCTGAAAGGCTAATTTTATTATAATGAGAGAATAATGAGCAACAAGTTATACTTGGACACCAAAGATTCCCATCTTTCCCCACCTTTCTTGGTCTGCATTCAGGACCCTTGTCACCCAAAATATGTGGTTTCCTGTCAGTCTGGAGGTTCTTGCTTTTCTTTGAGCAAGGACCCCTGCTGTTCACAAGCTGTATGGCTTCCTGTCATTTGATCTGTGCCCCCCTTCTCTATTAGTATCTAGCTATCTGCCTATTCTAACAGTAATTTCACTGAAGAAAGTGTGGAAAGAAAAGGATGAGTACAGGGTTTCAAATTCCCAGCTCAAGCACCTTTCCACAACTGCAGTTTTCTGTATTAGTCAGTTCAGGCTGTGTCTTACTTACTCCATTCAGGTTGTTATTTAAAAAAAAAATATCATAGACTGTTTGGCTTAAACAACAGGACTTTATTCTCAGAGTTCTTGAGGCTGGAAAGTCCAAGATCAAGGTCCGGGAGGCTATGACTTCTGGGAAATGCATTCTTCTTGACTAGCACAGGAGCGACCTTCTCACTGTGTCCTCACATAGTTTTTCCTTGATATGTGTTCATAGAGAGAGAGAGAGAGAGAGAGAGAGACATATCTCTCTTTTCTTCTTCTTATAAGGCCACCAATCCTACTGGTTCAAAACCACAACCTTATGACCTTGTTTAATCCTAGTTGCCTCCTAAAAGCCAAATCTCAAAGTACATTCACACCAAGAGTTAGAGACTCAGTATGTGGATTTTAGGGAGGACATAGTTCAGTCCATATCAGTTTCTACATCTGCTCTGAAAGAAATCTTTAACTCCTACAGCCACAGGGTTCACATTGCTGAAAACTGAACCCAGAGCCTCATCCTATGAGGGGCTAAATTCAACACAAATTGAATTATCCATCCTTGGCAGGGTTGGGGGGGGGGAGGGCCTTCTGTTAAAGTGAGGTTATACATTCGGAAAGAATGGGATACTGAATATTGGAATGGGTATATATGAGAAGATCGCAAATAAAGCTGCAGAAATTAAATTCCCAGGTTTGGCTAAAGCCTCCTTTGCAGAAAAGGTAGCCTATCTACTCCCATCTGAAGAGGTTAACACTGCTTTGGCTGAGAAACCATTAACAGTTTGGAGGAACAATTAACTCATGAGGTAATTGCTTTGTAAGACAGTACTGATTCTCCTCTGGATCCAGCCTACTAACTGTCTTTGCTTCTAGACCTGTAAATAGACCTGATTTCCAGCTGGACTTGAAAGATAAAGGTGAGGTAAAATGATTGACCCATGAGGAAGTGTGTTTTAAAAGAACTAAATGATCTTTCCAATGTATATGGACAGAAATGTTGGGAATACGTGTAAGAGTGGAGAATAAAGGTATCAGGTAAAAGGAACATAAAGTTGGGTCAGCCTGACTTTATTTATTTATTTATTTATTTTTAGCCTGAATTTATTGATATGGGCCCATTAAAGAGATGTTGGATTCAGTGTTATAGCTCAAGGGTTAGAAAGGTCTTTAATAGTTTGTTTAGTTGGTTAGCTAAAACATATACTAAAAGGTGCCTGCAATATATGAATCAGAAGTGCCAGAATTGCACTGGCATACTATAGAATAAGGAATCTAAAGGCTATGGGAAGTTGGAATGTTAGCCTGGTTTTATCCTGTAAGAAATGCTCACCCACTTGAGGAGGGTCCAGAAAGTAAACATTTCACTACAAGTTTAAGAAATAAACTTGTGAGGGAAGCCACGTAATCTCTGAAGACTTCCGTGGTTACTTTTTTCTGAAGGTTAGCAATTATAGCAAAAACTGCTCTAGGTTAACCGACATCCCTACATACAATGATGGTAATTGAATCCCAAAATGGTAGACACCAAGTGGTAGCACTTATTCACCAAAGATAAGATATAATGGTTACCATAATGGAAAGCAGAGTCAATGAAATAGTCAGAATAGTCTAACTCACAAAGACCTACCTTTGGCATTGACTATTTAATCATGGCATCCCTAAAAGAGAAAAAAATGGGCAATCTACAAACCTCTTACTTTATCTGTACACATGGACGAGCTCTACGTGGAGTGAAAAAAAAGTCTAACTTCAATGATTAAAACAGAGAATGATGATCCCTCAATCAATCCCCAGAGGTGAGCCAGTTTATAGACCCAGAGCTCTCTGAATGAATGGGAGTCTGGGTCCCCTCGTAGAAAGACCCTGTTATGCTGTCCCCAAATTGATACTTTTAATTTTTCTGTTAGCCTACCCCAGAGGGACATATGGCCTTTTACCAGAGTAACTGTGCTTGGAGGAAAAGGATACACAATTTCTTTGGTGATTACTGGACACTGGTTCTGAACTGATGCTATTTCCAGGAGAATGAAATGTCACCCAAAATGTCACTATGGTATACTACCATTCAGAGTAGTGGTTAATGGAGGCCAGGTGATCAATGGAGTTTTACTTCAGACCCATCCCTACTGTCAGTGCAGTGGGTTCCCATGCTATCCTGTGGTCATTTCTATACTTCAGGAGTGCATAACTAGAATAAACATACTCATCAAATGACAGAATGCTGAGTTCCCAGTATGCCAGCAGCTGAGATCAATACTATGGCACCCAATGTGGTAGCATTCCTCAGGGAGATCAGCCAGATTCCCGGTAGCAGGTTGATTACAATGGTTACATCATCATGGAAGGGATGACCGTTTGTTCCTACTGGAATACAAACTTACACTGGATATAGATATGCCTTCCTTCCACACAAGCTTCAGCCAACTATCAGCTATGAGCTTAGTGAATGCCTTATCCATCATTATGGTGTTCCACACAGAATTGTTTTTGATCAAGGAATTTACTTCACAATAAAAGAAGTGTAGTAATAGAATCTATGATCAAATAATTCATTAGTCTTACTATGTTCCCCATAATCCCAAAGCAGCTGACTTGATAGAATGGTGGAACTGTTTTTCAAAAATTTTACTACAGGACCAGATAGGTGGCAATGGCCTATAATATAGCCCACCCCCCCCCCCAGACTCCTCTGTCCATGGGATTCTTCAGGCAAGAATACCGGAGCGAGCTGCATGCCCTCCTCATGTCTCCTGCACTGCAGCTGGATTCTTTACCACTGAGCCATCAGGGAAGCTAAGTGTAAGTATAATACTGTTATTGTCTTTATTTGAAGATTAAGTATGGTTAGGGATATGTATATGTACATGGTTAAGGAGTGCCAAGTTGACAGGGGATAGAATGTGATGGTTGGTTTAATGCATCAGCTTGGCTAGGTTATGGTACCTTACTAACTTCAAACACTAATCTATTGTATTGCTATAAAGGTATCTTGCAGTCGTGGTTAACGTTTATAATCAGTGGACTTTAAGCAAAGGATATTATTCATAATAATGTGGAAGGGTCCCATTCAATTAGTTGGAAGTCCTTAGAAGCAAAACAAAGCTTCCCCTAAGGAAAAAGAAATTCTACCTCAAAACTATAGCATCAACTTGCACCTGAGAGTTTCCAGACTCTCAGTCTGCCCCAGATATTTTAGACTAGCTAGTCCTTTAAATCATGCATTTCAATTTCTTAAAATCTCTCTCTTTCTCTCTCTCTCTCTCTCTCTACACACACACACACATACTGGTTCTGTTTCTGTGGAGAACCCTGACTAGTGTTGGATTTTACTTTAATATTTCTACAATAGGCCCTATTAATCTAGTGTGTTGTGTAGAATTTTTTTTTTTTTTATGGTACCTGGCTGTTAACCTAACATGCACAGAGAATGAAAATGCTCATGAGGCTTGAACTCAGTGGGGGCTGTGTTTCTGCTTAAACAAATAATTCAAGGTTAAAGGAGTGGGATATTATTAGATAAATGACGTGTATGGCTTGAAAGGGCTTCCTTCATGGCTCAGACAATAAAGAATCCATGTACAGAGCAGGAGACCAGGATTCTATCCCTGGGTAGGGAAGATCCTCTGGAGAAGGGAATGACTATGTACTCCAATATTTATGCCTGGAGAATTCAATGGACAGAGAAGCCTGGTGGGTTACAGTTCACTGGGTTGCAAAGAGTTGGACACGACTAATTTATTAACACAGGCACAGGCATGGCATGAAAATCATAAATGAAGCTCTTACAATGTTAGAGATCTCAACCTTACTAACTTCATTACTTTTGAAGCAAGCGTAATATTGACATGCATCTAACACAACATTTTTAGACTGATATAACTGAAGACAGTATCTATTTTTAAATGAATTGGTGAGGAAATCATTACCAGAGTGTCAAAACTGAAGAAGAAAAAACATTTTCATTCAACTTAGTAAATTTATAGAATTATGCTATATTTTTGCTTTTCAAGTATTTGTTTTATAACCTAACTCTAACCACACTTTTGGCTCCTGATAATTTAGCTAAAATTTCAGTATCAAGTAGCATAAAGTAAATATACACATTGGAAAATCATCCTTCATCCCCTCTAGAGCCTCCATTCCCAAATCTCAATCACAATCAAGTACTTCTTTATAAAAATTTTCAATGCTTAATTTCAAAACCACAAAAATAACTTTGAAGGATGAAAATGAAAATCAATCATGGTCCAACCAGCTAAATACAAATCTTTGCACATAAGCTTTATTTCCACGTACATAGATATTCTGCATAATTTCAGTCACAGTATATATGACACTTATGTTTTTATGCTGTCTAGACTTGTTATATGAAAGGCTATACGGAAGCGGGATTAGGTAGGAATTGAGGGTACAGATCACACTCAAGAAAGTGGAGAAAGTTTCCCCAGGCAAAATAATTTTCCTGAATTTTCTGGCCAAAATATATAGTCTTCATGTGACATAATTTGTTAAACCATATTCCTATTAATGGTTATTTCAATTTAATGCAACTTAGATTATACTGTGTCATAGATAAGACTAGCTTATGGCTATCCTTACCAGAAACCTAAATACAATGTCTTAAGAAGACTGAAGTGGTCAGTCTATGGTTAATCATGTTTTCTATATAATTCATCAATGGACAGTAAGGTTGTTTCCATACCTTACTACTGTAAATAATGCTACAATGAATAGAGGGGTGCATGTATCTCCCCCGCCATTAGTGTCTTTGTGCTCTTCAGACAAATATCCAGAAGTGGGATAGCTGGGTTATGTGGCTGTTTTATTCTTTCTTTTTTTTTTTTTTTTTTTGAGGAATTTCCACTATGTTTTCCATAGTGGTTGCACCAATTTATAGTCCCACCAAGTGTACAAAAGTTTCCTTTTCTCTACATTTTCTCTGTTTGTTATTTCTTTTCTTTTCAATAATAGCCATTCTCATAAGTATGAGGTGATTTTGTATTTCTCTAATAATTAGTGATGTTGGACAACTTTTCATGTTGAGAAGGTAACAGGCAGGAAGGCTAGGGGTCTCCCAATGGAGGAAATAGGTTGCAAGTGTCAGATGCTTTTTATCTCTCTTAAGTGGCAGGAGGAAACAAACTACAAGTATCATATTTTTTTCCCTTCTCTATACAAAATTAAAAGGAGATTTCTTTTAAAATTCTGTTGCCATGACGACACCTGATTCCACCTGAACTTAACTTTTCCCAAAACCAATGTGTTTTTCTTATGGAAATGTTTTCCTTGAGCTATGTTTATGAACTATGTATTTACCTTAGATTTTGTCTTTCTTCTTCTTATACTTAAATAAAACTTTATTACCCAAAAGCTCTGAGTGATCAAGCCTCATCACTGGCCCCAGATTGAATTCCTCTTCTCTGGAGGCCAAGAATCCCAGTGTCTTTCACAGCTCAGCAACAACCTTTCAATGTACTTGTTGGCCATTTGCATGTCTTCTTTGGAAAAATGCATATTCAGATTCTTTTTTGCCCATTTGTTTATTTTTTGTTGCTGAGTTGTATGAGTTTTTTATATATTTTGGATATTAACCAGTTATTGAATATATGATTTGCAAATATCTTCCCCCTTTCAGTAGGCTGAGCTTTTGTTTTGTTGATAATATCCTTAAGTGTGCAGCAGCTTTCTAGTTTGATGCAGTTTCACTTGTTTATTTTATACATTTGTTTTCCTTATCTTTGGAATCAGCTCCACAAAACATCACTAAAAGGAAAGTGATGTCAGTGAAGTACCTGCCTATATTTTCTTCCAGAAAATATTTTTTAAATGTAAAGCATTTATAGACATTAACTGGATATGTTATTTACAGGTTATACATCTAATGCATTTTTTATTTAAAATGATATTTCAATCTTAAAAGTTAGTGCATCCCTACTAGTTTATACCGTTCACTCTGCTTTCAGCTTTCTCTAGATGGTAAGATGTACCTTGCCAGCTATTTTATTCTTTGTTGTTAACACAACCACATCTGGAAGTCTCAAAAGGCCAAGCATGTAGGTTTTAAGAATGCAGATTTTTAACAAGTGTCAAGGCTATTGTTCCTAGTTTCTTTACTGAATATAGCATCATGGTGGATGATTTCAAACCTCTAATTAATGATTTTTCCTGTTGTTTGGACAAGAATGTTTTACATAGTAAATAAATTACTGTAAAAGCCCATAAGAGAAGCAGTCCCATTCTGACACTTTCATTTTATTCCATAAGATGAGTGATTTGTGAGTGAATTGAGGGAATATACAGAATCATTTTTTAAATGGTTGTGCAAAAGTATCTCATTGTGCAGATCATCACATACCTTCCAACAGTTATTGGATACTTGGGAAATGGGAAAGGAGGATGTTTTATTACCATTCAGTCTCTTCGAAGTTTAAAATTTAAACTATCACTGGTTTCTTGGCAGTTAAAAATTAGTTTGTGTCAAAAATATATACATACAAAATATAAGCAATTTCCAATTTATCTAAACATGTATGCTTTTTATTTGAACTTTTTATGCATTTGGATTGTTCAAAAAGTGAAATTATCTCTCCTGAGGTGATAATTTTTAAGCTGTAATTTCTAAATAATGTTTTACATAATGCCCACATTATATAAATAAGGTTATCAAAATAGATCAGATGTACATTTCCTGTGCTAGGTGAAAGATTATTAATACCTATCTTAGAGAAGCAAGGACTATTCAATAAAATAATAGCAATCACCCAGAAAGGACAGGATTAATCACACATGAGCTGTACACTTACATCACTGAAATATGCAGCCTTAAAAAGCCCAAATGGAACTCTATTTAAACACAATGGATTTTTATATGATGCTATTTTGTTTCAAAATTTATATATTTATGCCTTAATCCATAAGGTATTTAGATGACTATTCATTATCTTCTGGTAGAAGAAAATTATTTTCAGGGTATCATGCCCTTTTTTGAATCATTGCTTTTGTTTTGACATCTGACATTTTTTTAAAATTTTATTTTATTTTTAAACTTTACAATATTGTATTAGTTTTGCCAAATATCGAAATGAATCTGCCACAGGTATACCTGTGTTCCCCATCCTGAACCCTCCTCCCTCCTCCCTCCCCATACCCTCCCTCTGGGTCGTCCCAGTGCACCAGCCCCAAGCATCCAGTATCATGCATCGAACCTGGACTGGCAATTCGTTTCATACATGATATTCTACATGTTTCAATGCCATTCTCCCAAATCTCCCCACCCTCTCCCTCTCCCACAGAGTCCATAAGACTGATCTATACATCAGTGTCTCTTTTGCTGTCTCGTACACAGGGTTATTGTTTCCATCTTTCTAAATTCCATATATATGTGTTAGTATAGTGTATTGGTGTTTTTCTTTCTGGCTTACTTCACTCTGTATAATAGGCTCCAGTTTCATCCACCTCACTAGAACTGATTCAAATGTATTCTTTTTAATGGCTGAGTAATACTCCATTGTGTATATGTACCACAGCTTGCTTATCCATTCATCTGCTGATGGGCATCTAGGTTGCTTCCATGTCCTGGCTATTATAAACAGTGCTGTGATGAACATTGGGGTACACGTGTCTCTTTCCCTTCTGGTTTCCTCAGTGTGTATGCCCAGCAGTGGGATTGCTGGATCATAAGGCAGTTCTATTTCCAGTTTTTTAAGGAATCTCCACACTGTTCTCCATAGTGGCTGTATTAGTTTGCATTCCCGCCAACAGTGTAACAGAGTTCCCTTTTCTCCACACCCTCTCCAGCATTTATTGCTTGTAGACTTTTGGATCGCAGCCATTCTGACTGGCGTGAAATGGTACCTCATAGTGGTTTTGATTTGCATTTCTCTGATAATGAGTGATGTTGAGCATCTTTTCATGTGTTTGTTAGCCATCTGTATGTCTTCTTTGGAGAAATGTCTATTTAGTTCTTTGGCCCATTTTTTGATTGGGTCATTTATTTTTCTGGAGTTGAGCTGTAGGAGTTGCTTGTATATTTTTGAGATTAGTTGTTTGTCAGTTGCTTCATTTGCTATTATTTTCTCCCATTCTGAATTTTTTTATGGTCTGAGAATATGGCCTATAGAAATCTATGTTTGGGAGAATATATTTAACTTTTTCTTTGTAGCCAAGCTCAAAACCAATATTTGTAAGTTTTATACAAATTAAATAGATTAATATATATCTCTTCAGTTCAGTTCAGTTCAGTTGCTCAGTCATGTCCAACTCTTTGCGACCACATGAACTGCAGCACACCAGGCCTCCCTTTCCATCACCAACTCCCAGAGTCCACCCAAACCCATGTCCATTGAGTCGGTGATGCCATCCAACCATCTCATCCTCTGTCGTCCCCTTCTCCTCCTGCCCTCAATCTTTCCCAGCATCAGGGTCTTTTCAAATGACTCAGTTCTTCTCATCAGGTAGCCAACGTATACTCTCTTATTGAGGGTAAAAATATATCTTCTGATAGAGGGTAATCCATCCATTTCATTCCTTCTACCATTAAAAAAATATATACTTATATTCTACTGTTTAAATCCCAAGCAACCATACATTTTTTTGGCCTAAACAAGTATATTAAAATACTTTACTATGATGTTTCTGGTATTTTGGTATTGTCTAGGAGGTTTTGCTTTATGTATTTTATTGCTTTTTTGTTTGGTGCATAAAAATTGTGACAGTTTTATATTCTCTGTTGATTATTAATTGTGTTATTGCAGAAATCTGTATTAGTTTTATAGTGCTGCTGTAAAAAATTACTACAAACTCAGTGGCTTAAAATGATGCACATTTATTATCTTACAGTTCTGTAGACTAGAAATCTGACACAAGTTTCTCTGGATTTAAATTGGCTGCACTCTGTCCTGGAGGCTCTAAGGCAGAATCAGTTTCATTGACAGCTTCCAGAGGCCACTGGAATTCCTTGGTTCTTGGCCCTCTTCCTCCATCTTCAAAGCCAGTAACATCATAACTCTTTCATCTTTCTGTGGTCAAATCTCCCTATGTCTAGAGGCAGGAAAGTTTGTCTGCTTTCAAGGACTCCTGTAATTATGTTGAGCCATGCCAGATGATTCAAGATGAGCTCCCCTTCTCCAGATTCTCAACCTTAGACACATTTCCAAAATCTCTTTTCTAGTTTAAGGTAACATTCACAAAATTACAGGAATTATGGCATCCACATCTTGGTGTAGGAGAACATTCTCTCTTTTTGTCATAATTAATGCTTTTGGCACTAGTATTGAACGTTGCCTTTTATGATATGAATATTGCTTCTTGTGATCGATTTTTGTTCCTATTTGTTTAGTGAATCATTTCTCATCCTTTCTTTGTTCAGCATATCTGTGTTACCTTTCTAAAGTCACTTTTAGGGTAATGAATATTTGCCCCAATTTTTTTTTCATTTTAATTTCTGACAATTAGGATGAATTAGCCTATTCAAGGGCTTCCCACGTGGCACTAGCGGTAAAGAACCTGCCTGCCAATGCAGGAGACCTAAGAGACTCAGTTTTGATCCCTGGGTTGGGAACATCCCCTGGAGGAGGCCATGGCAACACTTTCCAGTATTTTTTTTTCCTGGAAAATCCCATGGGCAGAAGAGCCTGACAGGCTACAGTCCATGCAGTAGCAAAGAGTTGGACACAACTGAAGTGATTCAGCATGTACACACAGCCTATTCAAATATTGTGATAACTGATTTAATTGATTTTGTTTCTTTCATCTTAGTTTAGGTGCACCATCTAACTTATTTTTATTAACATAAGAGAAAGACAGCTACTTCCTAAGTGTCTTGACTAGGATTAACCTAGTTCATTAGGATAAATAACTTTGGAGACTACCCTTATTTGAAGGATGAGATTATTTCTTCAAGTATTGCATATAACAAAACTTAAAGTTGCATTTGTTTGCAGATGAGGTGATCTTATACATAGAAAGAGTCCATCAAAAATTGTTAGAAATAACAAATGAATTTAGCAAAGTAACAGGATGCTGAATTAATACAATGAAGGACACTTGAAAACATCATGCTAAGTGAAAGACTCAAGACATAAAATTTGCATGTTGTATGATTCTAGCTATATGAAATGTCCAGAATTACGTAACTCCAAAGAGATAAAAAGTAGATTAGTGGTTGTCAGGGGCCAGGGATCGGGGAGAATGATGAGTGATTGTTTAATGGCTATGGAAATTCCTTTTAAAGTGATGAAAATATTTTAGATTTTAATAGAGGAGGTCATTGCAAAATATAATTGTCTAAAATACCACTGAATTGCATAGTTTAAATGGTTATTTCATGTAACAAATTTCACCTAGATTTTAAAAAAAACGTAAAGTGAAGAAGAAACAAATCTTTCTTATAGAAGGAAAAACTGAGGGATTTTCTCACCAGTAGACCTGACCTGCAAGAAAGAGTAAAATATATTCTTCAAATAGAAGTAATAGGACACAAGCCAAAATTTAAAATTCATGTAAAAAAACAAAAAGTATTAAAGGAGGAATATATGAGGGTAAAATAAAATGTTCACTTTTTCTATCCTTATTTTATTTAACATATAACTTTCAAAATAATTATACCAATAATATATTAAGTAATTATAACTTATGGATAAAGTAAATGAATTATAGCAATTTTGTAAGAGGTGAGAGGGAAGAATTGGAAATACTCTGTCAGGCTGCCTGTACTACCCCTGAAGCAGTGGAGTGGTATTTGAAAATGGTCTTAAAGTGGTACAAATATTGTAAACTCTAGGGCAACCACAAGAAAATCTTCAAAAGAAGCACAAATGGCATGCTAGGTGAGGATGTTCAATTAAAATCAGAGAAGCAAAATAGACCCCCCCCAAAAAACAAAAACAAACAAACAAAATGCAAATAAAACCCAAAGGAAATAGAAATTACAAAGATGGTGTATATTAACTCAACTATATCAATAATTATTTAAATGCCAATGTTCTACACACCAACTGAAAGAGAGAGGCTGACAGAGTGGATAAAAAGACAAGACCCAGTTACATGTTGTGTATAAGAAAATTACCTTTAAATATAAAGATACACATATATTAAAAGTGAACAAATGGAGAAAGATATAGCATGGTAATACTAACCAAAAAAGCTTGCCAGCTATTTCAGACAATTTCCTTGGCAAATTATTAGGGATAAAAAGGAAAATTATATAATGATAAACTGGTCATTTCTCCAAAATGACATAACAGTCCTTAACGTGCATGTGCTTAAAGGAGAATGTCAAAATGAATGAGGCAAAACTGATAGAACTGCAAGGAAAAAATAGATGAATCCACTATTATAGTTGGAGACTTCAACACCTCTCTATCAGTAATCGACAGAACCAGCAGGCAGAAAATAGTGAGGTTACAGTTGAACAAAACAGCACCATCAATCAACTGGATCTAATTGACATTTATAAAACACTTCATCCAACAACAGGAGAATACACATTCTTCTCAAGCTCACATGAAACAGTCAATAAAACAGACGACTTTCTGTATTATAAAACACACCTTAACACATTTTTAAAAAACAGAAATCACACAAAATCTGCTATAAGATCATAATGGAATTAAACTAAAAAATAGCAGAAAGATAGCTGGAAAAATCCCAAAATAATTGGAAAGTAAATAACACACTTGTAAACAGTATGTGAGTCTAAGAAATTCCAAGAGAAATTTTTAAATATTTTGGACTAAATGAAAGTGAAAATACTACTTATCAAAATTTCTGTGATTTGGTAAACAGAGTGCTTAAGGGAAAATATACCATTAAATACATAAATTAGAAAAGAATAAATATCTAGTACAATAACCTAAGCTTCCACCTCAGAAAACTAGAGGGACAAGAGCATTATAAACCTGAAACAAAGGAACAAAGGGGGAAAAACTGAACAGATGATTGAAATTGAAAATAGGACATCAATAGAGAAAGGCAATGGAATCAAAAGCTCGTACTTTGAAAAGATCCATACAACTGATAAAATTCTAGCCAGGCTAACCTAGAAAGAAAACAAACAAACAAAAAAAGACACAAATTCCTGATACCAGAAAGGAAAGCAAGAATATCACTATTGTTCCCAAGTCACTAAAGCATAACAAAAGAATATTCTGAACAACTCTATGCCCACAAGTTTGATAACCTAGATGAAATGGACCAGTTCCTTAAAAGATACAGCTACAACAATTAGCACTAGGAGGAATATATCACCTGAAAAACATATGTATTAAAAAATGGAATTATTAATTAATTACCTGCCAAAAGAGAAAGTACCAGGCCTACATGTTTCCACTGGTGAATTCTATCGTACATTTAAGGAAGACATTATATCTATTCCTTAAAAACGCTTACAGCTAATAAAAGCAGAAAGAATACTTTCTAACTCATTCTATAAAGCCAGCATCGCCTTAATTTAAAAAGCAAATAATACAACAAGAAGGGAAAATTGCAGACAGGTCAATATCTTTAATGAACACGGATGCAAAATTCTCAACATAACATAAGCAAATTGATTCCACAACAAATAAAACAAATAATACACCATGACCAAGTGGGATTTATTTCAGATGAACAAGGCTGGTTCAATATTCAAAAATCAATTAATATAGTTAATCCATCACATCAACAAAGAGCTTATCCTACTGAAGGCAGAAAATCAATACTAATCTTCTCTAGTAAGTTATTACACATATTATGGACCAAAAACAACTGTGAATTTCTTCCTCCTTCCCCTACTCAAATGAAGTTGTCTATTCCTTCTCCCTCACTGTATAATGAATATATTAGGAGCAGGTAATTTAATTTTTTATATATAGAGGAACCATATCTGGACTTATTGAATAAGTGTAAAAACTAGACATCATTCACTTTAAGTTAGATTTGGTAACTAGATGATGAGTCTGTGGTATTTCTCAATTTGAGAAGGTATAAATCCATTGAAAACAATTAAGAAAAATATAATTGTATTGGGGAAACTGCCTATATGAGTACTGAACTAGGAAATAAATGGACTGTCACTATTGGTAGCCTTTCCAAGAGCCAGCCAGCCTCCATTCCTTAGTCTATGGAAATTCAATTTGTTCAAGTAGCAATATATGTGTCATTCTCCAAGCATTAGGGAAATTGTGGTTTACCTTATAACAGCAAAATAATATCATTACTATTTTGTGATGGTGGAAAAGTAACCCACTAATGCACAGTCAGAGCCAGAAGGTAAAGAACACTAGAGACTTGAGAGGAAATATATATTTCTTTTAACTTTAGTTGAAATTTATTTTATGAGAAGATACTTGGAGATACTTCAGTCATTTTGGACCATGAGAGTATAAAAATAAGGATAATATGCTGAGTTTGGCATAAGGGATACATAGGAAAAAAGGCTAGCTCTTTGCTGCTGTTACTGAGGCATTTTGCCAAATCTGGAAACACCTAAATTTCTTGTTCTATAATAATTAAATGTCTTTATTGTAGATTTTTACTTTCATTACTTACTAGCTTGGGTATAAATCACTCTGCTGTAATAAAGAAAATCACGAATATAATAGTTTAGACCATATAAAGTTTTATTTCTGTCTATGTAATAGTCTATCTATACATAGGCTGTCCAGGGTGAGCAGGCTACTCAGATCTACAATGCTGTGAAAGAAACCAGGTTAATTCTATTTTGTTTTGTTCCTTCTCCTGACCCCCACCACTGGTATTGTCCTCTTCAGCATGGTCAGCTTTGATGCTATGGCTGTATCAATCATTGATCTAGACTGTAAGAAGGGCAAAAGAAAAAGTGAAGAGAAACAAACTTTATTTTTAAAATAATGTGAACAGAATGTTGCATACATCACTTCTACTCATCTTCCAATAGCCAAAATTTAGTCAAATTGCCACAGGTATCTTCAACAACTTATGGGAAATGTAACTGCTGATTGGGAGTTTATGCCTGCTTAAAACTGAGTGTATAATTGGTTTTATATTACTTAAAAAATCCAAATGAGAAGAATTAATAGCTTTTTTTTTCTTCTATATTTGTTGCAGCTGAAGTAGTTTTCAAGAAAGAATTGATCAGGATGGCCATATGATTCTGGGATTTTAAACAAGATAATCAAAAGTATTTTGATTGTGAAATTCATCATGAAATATGGGCATGCAAATTTAAAACCACTATTTTACAAGATGGGATGAACCAAATATGGCAGGAAGAACCAAATATTAATATAGTAAATTTTGCTGTCAGATATATAAATGTTAAACTGAACATATATTCTGGCAATAAATATAAACTGAGGGATTTTTCCCTTTTCATATACTATTAATTAATGTGGCAACACTTTACTTAGGGTTTTGTATCTATGTTTGTAGAAGAGATGGAGCAGGATGTTTTCCATTTATTAAAATAACTTTGTCATATTTGGGAATTAGAATTTTGCTAGCATCATCACTTGAGTTGGGAAATATTCCTGCTCAAACATTCAAAAGAAATATTCAAACAATCACTTTGATGCAAAATTTTCTCTTCTAATTCATTGATAAAATTCTTAAAACAAGTTATTTAATCCTAAATTTTCTGTGTAAGAAGGCTAACTATAAATATTATACCATTAATTTTTCCTATATTTCTGTTCTATTATGGCAAATGTTCAAAATAAATGTCATAAATTTATTTATATTATTTTGTGTTGATAATATATGTATGGCATGTAGTATCCTTTTGACTGTGCCAAAGCCCTTGTCTGTGTGGATAACCACAAACTGTGGAAAATTCTTCAAGAGATGGGAATACCAGACCACCTGACCTGCCTCCTGAGAAATCTGTATGCAGGTCAGGAAGCAACAGTTAGAACTGGACATGGAACAACAGACTGGTTCCAAATAGGAAAAGGAGTACGTCAAGGCCGTATATTGTCACCCTGCTTATTTAACTTATATGCAGAGTACATCATGAGAAACGGTGGGCTGGAAGAAGCACAAGCTGGAATCAAGATTTCCGGGAGAAATATCAATAACCTCAGATATGCAGATGACACCAGCCTTATGGCAGAAAGTGAAGAGGAACTAAAAAGCCTCTTGATGAAAGTGAAAGAGGAGAGTGAAAAAGTTTGCTTAAAGCTCAACATTCAGAAAACTAAGATTATGGCATCTGGTCCCATCACTTCATGGCAAATAGATGGGTAAACAGTGGAAACAGTGAGAGACTTTATTTGGGGGGGGGCTCCAAAATCACTGCAGATGGTAACTGCAGCCATGAAATTAAAAGACGCTTACCCCTCGGAAGAAAAGTGATGACCAACCTAGATAGCATATTAAAAGGCAGAGACATTACTTTGCCAACAAAGGTCTGTCTAGTCAAGGCTATGGTTTTTCCAGTAGTCATGTATGGATGTGAGAGTTGGACTATAGAGAAAGTTGAGTGCTGAAGAACTGATGCTTTTGAACCATGGAGTTGGAGAAGACACTTGAGAGTCCCTTGGACTGCAAGGAGATCCAGCCAGTCCATCCTAAAGGAAATCAGTCCTGAATATTCATTGGAAGGATTGATGTTGAAGCTGAAACTCCAACACTTTGGCCACCTGATGAGAAGAACTGACTTATTTGAAAGATCCTGATGCTGGGAAAGATTGAGGGCAGGAGGAGAAAGAGATGACAGAGGATGAGATGGTTGGATGGCATCACCAACTCAATGGACTTGAGTTTGTGTAAACTCTGGGAGTTGGTGATGGACAGGGAGGCCTGGCGTGCTGCAGTCCATGGGGTCACAGAGAGTCGGACATGACTGAGTTACTGAACTGAACTGAACTAAACCTTCTTCCACTGTTTATTGATCAGTTATGCCAAGGTGATATAAAATGGACTAAAATTTTTCAAAAGTCTGTTTTTAGCTTTGTTGATTTTTTTCATATTTTATATTGCTTTCTGTTATTAATTTTGGTCATGTATAACTTATATCCTACTTTCTCTGCTATGCAGAGAAATAATCAATTTTTAACATTTTATGCTTTTCTAGTATATATATATATATATTTTTTTACAGCTATTAATTGCCTCTACACACTACTATTGAAACTGGACTGAGGATTAAAACTAAGTCCCCTAAGACTGAGTTCCTTTTCTAAATTTATATCAACCTCCCAATCTAAAATTTAGAAACAAGAAATTCCATTTCTTATCCTGTACCTTTTCCTCCTCAGGATTGAGAAGTATCAAAGAAATGGGGGGGATTATAACCAAGCAGGACCTTATGGGGCCTTTTCAGGACAGAACCCCCACTATGTCCTCATGTTTGCAGAGAAGCCTTAGGCTCCCAGGCCTCACCAGAGTCTGAAAAGGCTGTCTCAAGAGGTATTGATTAGGAAATGTGAAGACACAGAAACAAAGAATAGCTATTGAGCCAGGAAACGTAACAATTCAGACTATAAGCCAGCTATCTAGGAGTCACTGAACTCCCAGTTCCCTGAAAGATATAGATAAAGATCTGACACACATTCCTGAGATGTTTTTACAGGAAGCAGACCCCCCACTAGATGAAAACTGATAACCTCAAGCACATAAACTGCAGAAGATGCCTGGTACTTAAAATACATTCTTGATGCCAACCAATCCAAGAATTGCACAGAAGTTATGTACCCTGCAGCCCTCTCGCTCAGACTACCTTTAAAATCTTTCTCTCTTAACTAGCAACTTAGAGATGGTCTTAGGACATTAGTTCTCCATCTTCCCAGGTGGTTGGCCTCCTGAATAAAACAGCTCTTCCTCTTCCACTAACATTTGTCTCTCTAGTATTGGCCTTTCAAACAGCTGAACTTGGGTTTGGTACTGGCCTCGTCTGGTTACACTGTAGCTGCATTCTACAAGTTTCATTAACATGTATTTTCAGTACCTATGTCCTATTTACAGAGAAGGCAATGGCACCCCACTCCAGTACTCTTGCCCGGAAAATCCCATGGATAGAGGAGCTGGGAAGGCTGGAGTCCATGGAGTAGCTGAGGGTCAGACATGACTGAACGACTTCACTTTCACTTTTCACTTTCATGCATTGGAGAAAGAAATGGCAACCCACTCCAGTGTTCTTGCCTGGAGAATCCCAGGGACGGGGGAGCCTGGTGGGCTGCCATCTATGGGGTTGCACAGAGTTGGACACGACTGAAGAGACTTAGCAGCAGCATGTCCTATTTATATTTTTTCCCCTTTATGAATCTTAGATTATATAGAGATGTAGTGCTTAATTTTGAAATTGTTGGAGGTTTTATTATTTTGTTTCAAAGTTTTTTCTTAATTCCACTGAGCATAGATAATATATGCTTTCCTGGTGGCTCAGGCAGTAAAGAATCTGCCTGTAGTGCAGGAGACACAGGTTTGATTTCAATCCTATGAATTCTGTTAGAATCTGTTAAGATGAGTATATAATTAATTTTGGAAAAATTATGAATGTTATAATTTTAAAAATATGACATTTATTAGGATGCTATTTCTACAAACATTCCATGCAGTATGTTATACAAGCAAATTAGATAAAGTTGGATAATTCCCTTCTGTTTCTTAATATCCTTACTGATTTTTTGCCTTGCAGGTACTAAAGGCTTCTGTTAAAATCCCCACTCTGTGAAGTTCTCTATCTTTTTAGTTTTGTCATTTTCTCTTTCAGATATTCCTAGAATATGTAATTAAGATCATACAAATTAAGGACAGTTATGTGTTCCTAGTTGATTAATTATGTTATCATTATGGGATACCTTTCTTTACAATTAATAATGATTCTTGATTTTGAAAGAATTTGTTTGAAATTTGTATAGCTACATAAGTTTACTGTTTAATGCTTTCATTGCATACCTTTATTATTTTATTTAAAAATTTACCTTCCTTTTATTTAATGTCAGTCCCCTTTAAGCAGCACACAGCTGGAATTTTATTTAGTCTGGCAAATTTGGTCTTTAATTGGAGGATTTAGACTTTTAAAATTTTGATGAAATTACTAAGTGCTTTGTGTCCACTGACTCTTCCCTCTGTTATTTCCATTCACTATTTTTTTTTTTTTTCTATTGTGCTTCCCTGGCGGTTCAGTGGTCAAGAATCTGCCTTCCAAGCAGGAGACATGGGTTCAGTTCTTGTGTCAGCAAGATTCCCTGGAAGAAGAAATGGCAACCCACTCCAGTATTGTTGCCTGGAAAATCCCATGGACAGAGGAGCCGAGTGGGCTATTATACATAGTCCACGGGGTTGCAAAAGAGGGAAATACGACTTAGCAACTAAACAATTTTTTCTATCAAGTTAATTTTTGCTTGTTTTCGTTTTTCTTGCTTTCTTCTTTTTTTAGTTAAACAGTTCTCAGTTTTCCATTTGATTCTTCTTTATATATTGAATTTTTTCCTATCTTTTACATCCATTAATTTTAAGGGAGTTTGTGATTGCTTCCCATATCACTTTTATGAAAGCTGTTTTAAACTTTGTCAGATTATTCCAACATTTGTGTCATCTTGGCATTTGCTCCTATTCTATGCACACTGATATTTGCCTCATTTATGTATCCTAGATATTCTGAATATTTTATAAACAGTGGGTTTTGTTTAGATTCTGAGATTAATGTTGATCTTTTGTTTTAAAAGGCAATAAATCTGGTTAATGTCAAGCCACAACTTCCATTCTACCTTCTGTGGGCTGTGGTTCCAATGACAATTCAGTTTCCAAAGCATTTTTAGTGCTGTCCTGATTTGCCCACTGTGTATAGTCAATGTGAAACCTGGGTTTTCATCTACTCATTAGTTCAGTTTTCAAAGTTTCAGTTCAGTTCAGTTGCTCAGTCATGTCCGACTCTTTGCGAGCCCATGAATCGCAGCACAACAGGCCTCCCTGTCCATCACCAACTCCCAGAGTTCACTCAAACTCATGTCCATCGAGTCGGTGATGCCATCCAGCCATCTCATCCTCTGTTGTCCCCTTCTCCTCCTGCCTCCACTCCCTCCCAGCATCAGAATCTTTTCCAATGAGTCAACTCTTCGCATGAGGTAGCCAAAGTACTGGAGTTTCAGCTTTAGCATCATTCCTTCCAAAGAAATCCCAGGGCTGGTCTCCTTCAGAATGGACTGGTTGGATCTCCTTGCAGTCCAAGGGACTCTCAAGAGTCTTCTCCAACACCACAGTTCAAAAGCATCAGTTCTTCAGCACTCAATTTTCTCTGTAGTCCAACTCTCACATCCATACATGACTACTGGAAAAACCATAGCCTTGACTAGACGGACCTTAGTTGGCAAAGTAATGTCTCTGCTTTTGAATATGCTATCTAGGTTGGTCATAACTTTCCTTTCAAAGAGTAAGTGTCTTTTAATTTCATGGTTGCAATCACCATCTGCAGTGATTTTGGAGCCCAAAAAAATAAATTCTGACACTGTTTCCACTGTTGCCCCATCTATTTCCCATGAAGTGATGGGACCAGATGCCATGATGTTAGTTTTCTGAATGTTGAGCTTTAAGCCAACTTTTTCACTCTCCTCTTTCACTTTCATCAAGAGGCTCTTTAGTTCCTCTTCACTTTCTGCCATAAGGGTGGTGTCATCTGCATATCTGAGGTTATTGATATTTCTCCCAGCAATCTTGATTCCAGCTTGTGCTTCTTCTAGCCCAGTATTTCTCATGATGTACTCTGCATATAAGTTAAATAATCAGGGTTACAATTACAGCCTTGACATACTCCTTTTCCTATTTGGAACCAGTCTGTTGTTCCATTTCCAGTTCTAACTGTTGCTTCCTGACCTGCATACAGATTTCTCAAGAGGCAGGTCAGGTGGTCTGGTATTCCCATCTCTTTCAGAATTTTCCACAGTTGATTGTGATCCACACAGTCAAAGGCTTTGGCATAGTCAGTAAAGCAGAAATAGATGTTTTTTCTGGAACTCTCTTGTTTTTTTGATGATCCAGCGGATGTTTCAAAGTTTATGCTGCACTAAATAAATAGGAGCAGCTCCACTGCATAAGCCACTGCAAAATGAGTCCAAGATTTCACAAACAACATCACTGGCCCAAGCTCCTCTCTCTCAGTGATCTCTCTCTTTTCCCTCAGAGGCTCCTCTTTTCAGTCCTTGTCCAGAAATTTGGACTTTAATTTCCTGGTTCTGCTGTGCACTTCTGCAATTTTACCCATATGAGAGGAGCCAAAGTGTAGAAAGGAAGAGAAAAAAAAAAAATTTGTCCCATATTCTTGAAACCACAAATAAAATGAACAGAGATGAAGTTCCCCTCCATTAGAGTTTTGGTTCCTGCTGCCAAAATGACCATGTTGTTATTTGGGGAGTGGAAAGAGAGAAAATTAAAATTATACATGTATATATACATATGTGTGTGCTCATATATATATGAGGGATTTTCACATTCTCTTGAACTTTAGGAGTTCCCTTTCCTTCACCTTTAACATAACTACAGGGATTCTCCTGGAGGTCTGTTTTTTTTCCTGCACTCTGGCATCACTTTGATTCATTGGCATCAGATTGCTGCCACTGGTGGGAAGACACTGGTGCAGAAAAAGTGGCAAATGTGCCACCAAATTGGGCGTATATCAAATTCTAATCTTCTTCCCTAACCTGCTTGCTAGTATTTACTTTTTGGAAGGTTCAGTTACCTCTCCAGTTTGTACAGCTATGTGTGTCTATGCCTGGTAAGTCACTTCAGTCATGTATGACTCCTTGTGACCCTATGGACTGTAGCCTGATAGGCTCCTCTGTCCATGGGATTCTTCAGGCAAGAATACTAGAGTGGTTGCCATGCCCTCTTTCAGGGAATGCTCCCAACCCAGGGATCAAACCTGTGTCTCTTATATTTCCTGAATTGGCAGGCGGGTTCTTTCCACTAGCGCAACCTGGGAGGCTGTATACAGTGAGAGAAACGAAAAGAAATAAGTTTACTCCATCCTATTCAGAAATTAATGTTCTGAGGTTCTCTTTTGCTTCAAATCTTCTGTGAGTCACCACTTTTATGACCTTCTTTCTTTCCCACTTTCTTCTTCATGGATTTTCCTTTATGATTTCTCCATGCTTTGGAAAAAAGGTAGTTGAGATAGGCTAGCAATGAAGTTGGACAGAGAAAGCAAATTTAGGTAAAGGATGGAGAATTTCAATACATAGATAATAGGAAATGGGAAACAAACCATAATGATACACTACCTTGTGGAACCTCAAACAGAAGGGTAAAAGACAGTGAAATATTTCAATTTTTAAAAATACCAGATTAGGACAGAATGTTTATTCTTATTGGTATTTTTATTAGTATTTTGGTCTACCTCGGGAGGTCGTTAAAAGCTACAAGCAAGTGAGAATTCACATAGTGAAAATCTTAACCTCATGTAACAAACCATAGCATGATGTTAAGGATGCTCACAGCTATAAAGAGAATAGCATTTTAAAGCAATGTGAAAGTATATATTCACTGAAGAGATACATTCCAGACATTACAATGAAATAGAGGCTTTGTTTAGAACAGTAAGAGACAGTAAGTGAGTAATAATCTTTAAAAAGTTCCAATAATTGAAAAAAAATTTAGTTTTATGTTAATTTTCTAGTCTGATATTTTGCATTGAATACAAAAATAATGCTATTTACAAAATATTTAAGACATTTTATTTTCATCATAAAATCAATAGAGGAAATACTAAGCCAAATTATATTCTAAATATGTACATAAAAAGATAAAGCCAGTAATGCCTAGCCCTATAGGGCTTTGCATTTAAATAAAAATTGCTATAAAAAAGTTATAATAAACAGTGCTGCGATAAGGGAGGAGGGAGGAGGGTTCAGGATGGGGAACATGTGTATATCTGGCAGATTCATGTTGATATATGGCAAAACCAATACAATATTGTAAAGTAAAAAAAAATAATAATAATAAATTTTTTTAAGTTATAATAACAATTTAAGGGCAATGGGTATAATGGCAGGCCTGAAAGAACACCATTAGTAATACAGCAAGAATATTGCATATATCTGAAAGCACATTAAAATGATAATGAAAATGAGGCCCATTTGCATGAAGTTTTTCTATTTCAACATCGGTCATCGTGAGAAAACAATATAATTTATACTCTTTCATTATTGTCTTTTAAACTTGAAGATTCCACAGTGATATTTTCAATCACTTTCAGCAAATTTCCCTGCAACTTTCTCTTGAAATATTTTTTTTAATTCCTGAAGATGTTTTTCTATGTTTGTGTATCAATAAAAGCATATTGATTAATGCTAATTGATGAGTGATGATTTTGAGCAACTCTGCTGCTGCTGCTAAGTCACTTCAGTCGTGTCTGACCCTGTGCAACCCCAGAGACGGCAGCTCACCAGGCTCCCCCATCCCTGGGATTCTCTAGATTAGAATACGGGAGTGACTCTAGCTCTTTGTAAAATATACTGACATTATTCACAAATGTGGCATGTATGTCAAAAAAATTTTCATTAGTGTGGTCAGTGATTTTCTGTCATGTATATTGTTCAGCATCTTTTCAATTGTCCACATCAGATGTTAACACCCAGGACATATCAAATTAACAAGTAATAGTAACTGAAAATTTCTGAATATCATAACGTGATAATTCAAAAGCATTAGAATTTGCTTCTGGATTTATACACTTTCAATGGTAGACAGAATATATTCTATAAAGAAGCTTTTTGAAATCAAACTAATTTTCTATAACATAATCATACAGAGAGAAGGAGGAATAGCATTGTCCTAATCAAATCTGCAAAGCCACATATTATATAAACCTATAAAGACCTATAAATGTCAGATGAAGGCTTAAAGAAGTGATCACATTCTTCTTCTTTGTATTATAACCAGCCTTTATATTACTTCATGAAAATGTATTTCTCACATCATGAATTATAAGAAACTTTAAGGAAAAAAAAAAAGAGACTTTAAGGAACACGTATTTACATGTAACTTCTCTACTGATTGACAAATGTACTTATTATTTTGAGGATAATTCACTGTGACTGGAATCCAACCAAGAAAGAAGGCAAAGGCAAGATAGCAGGTAAGATATATACAACTCATATATTTTATAAAGTACAAAGAAATAAGTAATTAGGGAAAATCTTTATGAAGTAAAGACTTAAATGATGGATAAATAAATGGATGGTTATTCAGGATAATAGTTGTAAACCAAACTGTAGCTTTGTAATAAATAATTTTAGAGTAAATGAAGCTGCAATAGGTTTGGCAGACTATCTGGATGAGTGCAGAGAAATACTCCTCCAAAGAAGCTGAATTGTATGTGCAACTTATGTAATAGTTTCACAATTATCCATTAATTTATTTATGTTTTATTTGCATGCCAAATATGTGGCATTTTGGAAGAAGGATGAAACAGTACTATGTTGAATCTAATTCAACAAGTATTCATGGATCCACTTATGTATTCAAGGCACTGTAAAGAATACAAAAGAGATAATGAAAACTGCCCTGGCCCTCAAGCAAATTTTAAATTACTGGGGATGGCACATTCACCACTAAATAAGTAGTTAACTGCTAAAACAACTGATGCAAAGATTCGGTACTACAGAATTTCAGACTAGAGAGAAATACAAAATGACTTGAATAATCAGGAAATCTTCATGAAAAATGATGGCATTTTCTGCTGTCATGGATATAAATAAAATAAACTTAAAAAAAAAAAAAACATATACCCAACCAATATACTTAAACACCATCTATGTGTGATAGTTTGTGCTATATGGTACAGAATGTATTAAAATGACTGAATCCTGTCCTTAAAGATTTTATACTCCAGGAGAATAATAAGAGAACAAATTCGTAAATAACTATGACATAAGACAGAATGTTACACTTTACAAATGAACAAAAAACATTCAATAAAACTCTAGCAATGTTCCGAACAGGGAGTTATCACAAGTAAATAAAAATATTCAAAATATTGCATAGCATTTAAAACAGCACTTCAAATGTTCAAAGGGAAGTTTAGGATTTCAGCTGTCTGAAACAGAGATAAGAAGTTCCACTAGGAGGAAGAAGTACGAACAAAACCTCTGGAGGTAGGGAAAGCACAGGGTCTATTTGACATAAAATAAATAGCAGAAATAAATGTAGAAAATGGAATGAATTGTCATACTGAACACTGGTCTGAAAGTCAGGAGCACTATTCTTACTTCTCTAGGTAGTGAAGGGTCATTGAAGGTTTAAACAGGGAATTACTTGACTAGAACTGTGATTTAGAAAGATTAGAAAGAAAGTTTTAAGGGTGAAATGAAAAGGAGGAAGGTGGGAAATGAAACATTGAATAGCTTTTACCTCCAGTATTTTGGTGTTTTTCTTTTTTAAGTTTATACATATTAAGAGCTGTTAGGTCCTGGGTACTTGATGACTATATCATCATGTTCAGTTCAGTTCAGTCACTCAGTTGTGTCTGACTCTTTGTGACCCCATGGACTGCAGCACTCCAGGGTTCCCTGTCCATCATCAACTCCCGGAGCTTGCTCAAACTCATGTCCATCAAGTCGGTGATGTCATTCAACCATTTCATCCTCTGTCATCCCCTTCTCCTCCCGCCTTCAATCTTTCCCAGCATCAGGGTCTTTTCCAACAAGTCAGTTCTTCCCACCAGGTGGCCAAAGGATTGGAGGTTCAGCTTCAGCATCAGTACTTCCAATGAATATTCAGGACTGATTTCCTTTAAGATTGACTGGTTTGATCTTCTTGCAGTCCAAGGGACTCTCAAGAGTCTTCTCCAACACCACAGTTCAAAAGCATTAATTCTTCAGCACTCAGCTTTCTTTATGGTCCAATTCTCACATCCATACATGACTACTGGAAAAACCATAGCTTTGACTACATGGACCTTTGTCAGCAAAGTAATGTCTCTGCTTTTTAATATGTTGTCTAGGTTGGTCATAACTTTTCTTCCAAGGAGCAAGCATATTTTAATTTCTGGCTGCAGTCACCACTTTCAGTGATTTTGGAGCCCAAGAAAATAAAATCTGTCACTATTTCCATTGTTTCCCCATCTATTTGCCATGAAGCGATGGGACTGGATGCCATGATCTTAGTTTTTTTGAATGTTGAGTTTTAAGCCAGGTTTATCATGTACTGTCTCTCTTTAATCTTGGCAATTTTCCTTTTTCTGAAGTTGACTATATCTAAAATTAATTCTGTACTCCAGCTTTCTTTGATTAGTGTTAGTGTAGTATCTCTTTCTACATGCCTTTAGCTTACCTGTACATGTGTCTTTTAGTCTTTGTCTTTAACTGCTATATTTACACTGTTGAAGTTAGTATGGTTATTGATATTGCTTTTATAAAATTATATCTGTTGCTGTTTTCTATTTGTTTACCTTGATTTCTGTACTTATGTTGTCTTCCACTCTTTTTCTTCCATTTTAGGTTTTAACTAACAATTTGATATGATTCCACTTTATTTCCTTTCTTAGCATATTGATTATACTTCATTACTTTTTCAGTGACTGCCTTAGATTTTTGTAATATAAATTTACAACTGATTCCAGTCTACTTTCAAATAATACAATGCTGCTTTCCAGGAAGCACAAGTACCTGATAATAACAAAGTATTCCAAATTCCTTCCTTCCATCTTTTGTGTAATTGCTGTCATTCATTTCACTTATACATAAGCTGTAGTCATTAAATATACTGTTTGTATTATTATTTTCAACAAACTGTTATCTCTTAAGTCAATTAAAATTTTATTTTAGCATTATTTATGCCTTGCCTAATGTTCATTTCTTTATTTAGATGCAAGCTTCTAATCACAGCATTTTCCTTCTCTCAAAAGAAAAAACAACATTTTTTCTGCAAAGCAAGTCTTTTAGCAACAAACACTTTCAATGTTTGACTCAAAAAATCTTTAATTCACTTCTGAGTGATAATTTTACAAGACACAGAATTCTAGGTTGGTGAGTTTTTTTTTCTTAACATTTTAAAATGCTTCACTTTATTCTTTTATTGCTTATTTGGTTTCTGAAAAGTCATATACAATTATTTTCTTTGCTTCTCCGTAGGTATGTATGTCCAATCCATGACCATGATATATTTTTACATTTATTTGCATCTTCCTCAGTTTCTTTCATCAGTGTCTTACAGTTTTCAGTGTTCAGGTCTTTCATTACTTTCTTTAATCTTTTTCTTATGTATTTTATTGTTTATAATGCTACTGGAAATGGGATTGTTTTCTTGATTTCTCTCTGATTGTTTGTGGGATATAGAAACACAACTGAGTTCTCTATATTGATTTTTGTATCCAGTACCTTTATTAAATTTATTAGTTAGTTCTAACAGTTTATTTTTTGTGTTGGCATCTTTAGGGTTTTCTACATATAAAGTAACATAATCTGCAAACAGAAATAATTTTAATTCTTCCAATTTGGTGGCTTTTACATATTCTTCTTGCCTATTCAACTTCCAGTACTATTTTGAATACAAGTCGTAAAAGTAATCCTTGTCTTTTCCCTGATCTTAAAGGGAAAGTTTTCACCTTTTCACCACAGGTTATGAGGTTAGGTGTGGATTTGTTGCATGTGGTCTTTATCGTGTTGAGACACATTCCTTCTATACTTGATTTGTTGAGAGCTTTAATCATGGAAGAATGTAGAATTTTGTTACATGGTTTTTCTGAGTCTATTGAGAATGTCATATGATTTATATCCTTATTTCTGTTAACATGATATGTCTAGAGAAGGAAGTGGCAAATCACTCCAGTATTCTTGCCTGGGGAATCCCATGGATAGAAGAGCCTGGAAAGTTACAGTCCATAGGGTCACAAAAGAGTCAGACATGACTTAGTGACTAAACAACAATATGTATAATATATTATTCAGCCATTAAAAGGAACAAAAGTCTGCCATTAAAAAACAATTTGGTTGGACCTAGAGAATATATATTTAGTGAATAAGGCAGACAAAGAAAGTTCAATATTGTATATTATCACTTACGTACGGGATATAAAAAATAAAAGAAAGATCAGTATAACAAAACAGAAACAGTCTCATAGATATGGAGACCAAAATAGTAGGAAGAGCAAATCAGTGAGGGGCAATACAGGAGCATGTGATTAAGAGATACAGACCAGTATGTACAAAATAAATAAAAAATAAGGATATAGTATACACATGAAGAATGTGGGCAATTTTTTTATAATAGTTTTAAATGGAGTATAATTATAAAAATATTGAATCACTATATTATAAACCTGAAATACCATAATATTATAAATCAATTATACTTCAATAAAAAAATTATCTTTGAAAAAAATATGGTGTGTCAAATTTATTGATGTAAGTTGAACCTTCCTCACACCCCAAAGATATATCTGACTTGATCGAGGAGTATGTTCCTTTCAGTGTGTTCTTAAATTGGTTTCTAGTTTTTCTTGAGGATTTCTGCCTGTATGTTAATCATGGATACTGGCTTAATTTCTTTCTTTTTTTTTTTGTAGTGTCATGATCTGGCTTTGGTATCTAGGTAATACTGGTCTGGTAAAATAAATTGGGAAGTGCTTTCTCCTTTTCAATATTTTAGAATTATTTGATAAACACTTGTATTGATTCTTCTTCAGATGTTTTGGAAAATTCATCAGTAAAGCCATCAAATCCTGGGCTTCTCTTTGTTGGAAGGTTTGTGATTACTGAGTCAGTCTTCTTACTATGATTATTAATCTGTGCAGATTTCCTGTTCATGCTTGTCATGTCAGGTTGTATGCTTCTAGGAATTTATTTTGTCTGAGTTGTCCAATTTATTGGTATATAATTGTTCACTGTAGTCTCTTATGAGGACTCCCCTGGTGGTACAGGCAGTAAAGAATTTGCCTGCAATGCAGGAGACCCAAGTTTTATCCCTGGGATGGGAAGATCCTCTGGAGAATGGAATGGCTACCCACTCCAGTATTCTGATGCTTTGTATTTCTGGGTTATCATTTATTATGCCTCCTCCCCCATTATTGCTTTTGCCTATTCTTTTTTTTTCCTTAGTCTAGCTAAAAATGTTATCTTTGTTTATAAAGAAAACAATATTTAGTCTTGTTGAGCTTTTCAATTGTTTTTCTTACCTCTTATTTATTTATGCTTTAATATTTATATCCTTCCTTCTTTTAATGTATTTAATTTATTCTTTTATATTTCCTTGAGATAGAAAGTTAGGATGCTTATTTGAGATCGTTTTTTTTTTTTTTCTTATTGTAGGCATTTATTGCTATAAAATTCCCTCTTAGAACTGCTTTTGCTACATCCCATAACTTTTTGGTATGTTGTGTTTACATTTTTTTCTTCCAAGATACTTTTTATTTCCCTTTTGATTTCCTTTTTTACCCACTGGTTGTGCAAGACTGTATTGTCAATTTCCACTTATATGTGATTTTTCCAAATTTCCTCCTATTATTGGTTTATTTTCAAACTGTGGTCAGAAGAAAAACCCAGTATAAGCTCAGTCTTCAAAAATTTGCAAAGACTTTTTTGTGATCTACCATATGATCTGTGCTTGAGAATGATCTACATGTACTTGAAAAGAATGTATATTCTTCTGCTGTTGGGTGGAACATTCTATATGTGTCTCTCAAGTCCTTTGATATAAAGTATAATTCCAGTAACTCATTTCCTTGCTGATTTTCTGTCTGGCTGAGTTACCTATTTTTTAAAATAGGGTATTCAAATCCCTTACTATTATTATTTTGCTATATATTTTTCCCTTCAGATATGTTAGTATTTGTCTATCATATTTGGGTAAATATTGAGTACATATTTTTTAAAACTGTTATATCCTCTTGATGAATTTACCTCTTTATCACTATGTAACAGTGTTCTTTGTTCCTTGATAAAGTTTAAGACTTTGTTTATTTTGCCTGATGTAAGTATAGCTAGCTCTGCTATATTTTGGGTTCGCTTTTATGTGGTATAAGCTTTCCATCCTTTCATTTTCAGGCTATGTGTGTCCTCAAAACTTAAGTGAGCCTCTTAAAGACAGCATATAGTTTGAATCTGTTTTTATTAATCCACTTATCCACTCTTTGCTTTTTGATTAGAAAATTTTGGACTGTAACCTGCTAGGCTCCTCTGTCCATGGAGTTTTTCATGCAAGAATACTGGAGTGGCTTGCCATTTCCTTCTCCAGGGGATCTTCCCAGACCAAGGATCGAACCTGTGTCTCTCACATCTCCTGAATTGGCAGGAAAATTCTTCACCACTGAGCCACCTGGGAAGCCCCATTTACATTTAGTAGTCTTTGATAGACAAGGATTCTGTAATTCCATAGTATTGTTTTATAGCTCTTTTGTAATTCCTTGGTTCTTTTCTTCCTCTCCTGTGGTCTTCCTTCATAAGTTGATTTTGTTTTAGTATGTTTTGATTCCTTTCTCTTTGTCTTTTAGGAATTTATTTTAGGTTTCTGCTCTCTGGCTATGATAAGAATTACATAAAACAACTTATAGCTATAGTATAAAAGAATTGCTCTGATCCCTGATAGGGATTCTGAGGCTTTATCAGACCTTTTCTATGGATATCCCTGTTCTATACTTCTTGTTCCTCCCTATGGGTGGTAGGAATTCTGATGAATGTAGACCTTCTTGATCTTGCAAAGCCAAATCAAGTTGAACAGTCAGCTATTTACTTTCCCTAAAACAGTTCTGAATGCTCTAATTTGTGTCCTTTTTCTAAAACTCAAAAAACTGGTCTGGCTTTTCTGTGCATGTTCACTTACTATCTACAAAGGCTTGTATTTGCTGCTCTCAGGTGCATGCATGGAGAGCAGGTCATAGGGTGGGGATATGCATTGGCAATGCCCACATAGCATTGAGTGTGTCTGGGACAGTTGGGGTGATATTCAAGTGAAGCATTCTCACTGGCTCATGGGTGGGCTTTCTGATGGCGTTTGCGAAGCAGTAGTAGAATCTGTGTCTGTTTGATAATTTTCAATCTCTGTCCCCTGTTCTCCTAGCTCCTCTCCACTCCTCAGTTGTGAAGCACACTTCAATATCCCTAGTGAAGTGAGACAATAGTAAACCTTGTTGACAGTGTCCCACATAGCTGGGAAGTGTGGCATTTCCTCTCACACTCACTGTCTGCTATGGGAGAAATTGGAGGCTGAAAGGGTCTCTAATGAGATCCTTGGGGGAAGAGTGATGTGAGTAAAGTGAAACTATTCTCTTTATCCTCTTCAGTGCATCTAATCTCAGATCTTCTTCTCCAATAGTGTGTGGAAACCCCTTCATTAGACTCCTGGATTTCTACAAAAGTACTTTTGTTCATGGGTGACTGTCTAAATTGGTGTTCTTTGGGAGGAAAGATTGTATAAATAGAAAACTCCTATAGCACAATTTTGCTGATTTTAATCTCAATGTGGTAAAATATTAATAGCTTCCTTGCTCTTACATAAAAATAAATTTTACATAGAAAGGAATGAAGACACGTTTGAAATGGTATTATTAACTAAAGAGCAAGACGTTAGTTGTAGAGAGAGTGAATTGGTGTGTTTTGTAATTGAGAGGATATGACCTTATTATCGTTTTCAGCTGCTGCGATATTTTTAAGCTAAAATGTTTGGGGATGCTGCTAACACAGCATAGTTTCTACTAATATATAATGAAATTCTATTGAATTGTGTAACCATTATCCCATTGCTGATGAGCAATTAACCATCTCAAAACATTAAATGTGAAAATTCTTAGTATCTTAGATGTTAGAGTTGGAGGCCTTAAAGATGAACTAGTTCAAATCTCTTTTTACAGATTACAAAAATCGAGCTCCCAAGTGATTAAATTATCCTAGGCCATACAACTTCTAATGGCAGAGCTGTAACTAAAATTTAAAGCTCCAGACTATGGTTTTGCAAGAGTATTAGACTCACTATATACAAATTTATTTTCTCTTTACTAATGGAAAATCAGCAGAGAAAATCAAGAGCAAAAGAAAATGGCTATCAGACATTAATGTGAAATTAAAAATCATGAATATCTTTATATGAATGATGTTTTCCAATACAGTTGTACAAGTTAAATTCATTCCACATTAATATGGCATAATTCATACAGCTCTTTCTAATATATCACAATTCAAAGGGTGAAAGTGTCATCTTTAATATGAAAAATATACAGTATATATTAGTCTAGATCCCAATAAGAAAAAGATGGCACATTCAAATGAGGAAACTGGGGAGTTTAATGAAGAGATTTTGAACAGGAGAAGTTATGGGCAGGGTCAAGAGAAATGAAAAAGCTATGGGGAAGAATCCTAGTGATAAGAATGCTGGAAAAGTATAACCACCATAGACCTGAAGGGAAAAGGAAAGTAGTACTTACCAGAAAGATGTTTGGGTACTTTTGTAGCTATGAATATAGGAGAATTTCAAACAAAACCAAATGTACTTTTCCTCAGAGGACACAGCCATTGACAGCCCAGGTGACTGGATCCAGAAGAATAAATATCAAGAATTAATTTTCTTACTATCATCCAACTTTCTAGCAGGCCCATTAATTGACTAAACTAAGTAGAATTCAGAGGACAAAGGAGGCCATTGATGTTACTTACAAGGATAAAATGAACAGGAGGAGATTAGATCTGGAGCAAGAAAACAGGGATGATCTGCACCAGCATAGTTCAAGGGCAGGCAGTCAAAAAAAAAAAAAAAAAGAGAGAGAGAGACATGGAGCACAAGAGAATAAGAATAAGCTGCAAATTACCAGAAAATTTTCCACCCATTTATTAATATCACTATATTTAACCATGATAATCTTCAGAGAATAAAAGTCTTCTAAATTTTGTGCAAGTTCATCTTTTGGACACCTAACTTGGAGCCAAAGACAAAAAAGAAATTCATATGTTGTAGTTCCAAGATTAACCAACTTGGAAATAGAACAATCAAGTACAGATAGGTTGACTTTTAAATGCTTTTTAGATATCTAAATCACTAGTACTTCAAATCTGAAGTTGAAAGAAAAGTTTTTTGGTACAGTTTAGAACAGGCAAGGAGGAGGCAATGGCAACCCACTCCAGTGTTCTTGCCTGGAGAATCCCAGGGACGGGGGAGCCTGGTGGGCTGCCGTCTATGGGGTCGCACAGAGTCGGACACGACTGAAGCGACTTAGCAGCAGCAGCAGCAGCAGAACAGGCAAATTTGGCCTTGGAGTACAGAATGAAGCAAGGCAAAGGCTAATAGAGTTTTGCCAAGAGAATGCACTGGTCTTAGAAAACAGGCAAAACTAATACAATTATGTAAAGTTTAAAAAAAAAAAAAGAATAGCAAAAAAAAAAGAAAACACCCTCTTCAACAACACAAGAGTAGACTCTACATATGGACATCACCAGATACCCAACACCAAAATCAGACTGATTATATTCTTTGCAGCCAAAGATGGAGAAGCCCTATACACTCAGCAAAAACAAGACTGGGAGTAGACAGTAGCTCAGATTATGTACATCTGATTGCCAAATTCAGACTTAAATTGAAGAAAGTGGGGAAAACCACTAAACCATTCAGGTATGACCTAAGTCAAATCCCTTATGATTATACAGTGGAAGTGAGAAATAGATTTAAGAGATTAGATCCGATAGACAGAGTGCCTGATGAACTATGGACAGAGGTTAGTGACATTGTACACGAGACAAGGATCAAGACCATCCCAAGAAAAAGAAATGCAAAATGGCTGTCTGAGGTGGCCTTACAAATAGCTGTGAAAAGAAGAGAAGCAAAAATCAGAGGAGAAAAGGAAAGATATACCCATTTGAATGCAGAGTTTCAAAGAATAGCAAGGAGAGATAAGAAAGCCTTCCTCAGCGATTAATGCAAGAAATAGAAGAAACAATAAATGGGAAAGACTAGAGATCCCTTCAAGAAAATCAGAGATACCAAGGGAACATTTCATGCAAACATGGGCTCAATAAAGGACAGAAACGGTAAAGACCTAACAGAAGCAGAAGATGTTAAGAAGAGATGGCAAGAATACACAGAAGAACTGTACAAAAAAGATCGTCATGACCCAGATAATCACAATGGTGTGATCACTCACCTAAAGCTAGACATCCTGGAATGTGAAGTCAAGTGGGCCTTAGGAAACATCACTATGAACAAAGCTAGTGGAGGTGATGGAATTCCAGTTGAGCTATTTCAAATCGTAAAAGATGACGCTGTGAAAGTGGTATACTCAATATGCCATCAAACTTGGAAAACTCAGCAGTAGCCACAGGACTGGAAAAAGTCAGAACAGTATTGCTAATTAGTGTCCCTTATAATAAAAATGGCCTCTTTGTTAAACATATGGCTGTAAAATAATACCATGACTTCTATTCCTTGTTTGAGTCTTATAGAAAACAATCATAATGGCTTGACTTTTTTAGTTCTATTGAATTCTTCTAAGGATTGTCTAAGTCTGGAGGCAAGACAAAAATCAATGTTTAGATTATAAAATAATCTTGGTAATATTTTCTAAATTTTCTCATATATAAATGAACAAATACTACTTGCAGGGCTGTTTCAAAGATTTAAGAGATAGGGGCCCCGTGACAATTTCTGACACATGTTAATCACTCAATGAATATGATTTATTATGATGATTTTTTTGCTCAAAAATGTATCGAGCTGAAAAACAACCAGCTTCTCCTCATACTGTAAGCTATTTAAAAAGAGAATATATATATATATATATGTGTGTGTGTGTGTGTACATATAATTACATTTGTAAATATAAGTGATTTTTGGAGAATAGAATAATGCAATATGTACTTTCACTTCCCAGAAAAGCTGTTACTAAATTACTGCTATGTCTTGAAATAGATAGTATCCACACTTGATGTAATACAGCGATGTTATCAGTATCTATATATATGGACAAAATGGAAATCTTAGGGATAGCCTCAACTCCTCCATCTTATTTATTTTAATTAGGGAGCTAATCCCAAACTATCTCTCGAGATTTATCTTCCTCCCCTAGTCCATGTTCTCATTGTTCCCCTATTTCCTATAACAGTTCTTATAACCATGGTAATATGGATTCTTGTTCTTTCTACATATTAACATAACATCTTTCCAGTGTCTAAACTATACATGTCCCCTCACTCTATTTGCTCAAATATGTAGGTAGACATAAAATGATCAAATATTCCCCCTCTCCTCATATCCCAACTTCTGTTAAGATAACTTTTATTGAGTATGTACAATATATCAATCACCTTGCTAATGCTTATCTTAACTATAATGCAGGGTTCTCTTAATCTGCTGGATATGAAACCTGGGGAATGAAGACATAGAGTTTAAGTTGTGTCCAAAATCACACAGTAAGTGGCAGAGTAAGGGTTCAAACTTAGGACTCCAAAGCCTATACTACAAGCAACATTTATATAACTATTGTCAGAGTCTTTTTCTTCATTCTACAGTAGTTTTTATATAGTTAACACTGTGATCTATTGAGTATTCTGTCTTTCTTACTAGATAATAAGCATCTTGAAGGAAGGCATGGGATTTTAGTAATTTTTGTATACTTGGAAACTTACACAGCATTTGACAAACAGTAAATGTTTGTAAATATTTTGAGCTGCCGCTTGAAATTCTATCACATCTTGCTTTGACTGGGTATTATGGTAGAAAGAGCCTGTATTTTTAATTGCAGGATCTGAGCTTATACTTTAATATGTACATAGATGTGTGTTCTTCAACAAGTCAAGTCACTCAATATCCCCCAAACTCAGTTTTAAAAGTCTCTCAAATGGGAATAGTGGTGATGATAATGAGAAGTTTAAGTTTTGGCATAGCACATTGCTCAAATAACAGCATATAAATGGAATAAAATCCTACTTAAGGAGATACTCTAAATGTGGCTGTGCATGCATATTCTTGCTCAGTTGTGTCTGACTCTTTGCAACTCCATGAACTATAGCCCACCAGGCTCCTCTGTCCATGGGGATTCTCCAGGCAAGAATACTGGAGTGGGTTGCCATTTCCTCCTTTGGAGAATCTTCCCAACCCAGGGATCAAATCCACATCTCCTGGGTCTCCTGCATTGGCAGGCGGACTCTTATTCACTGAGCCACCAGGGAAGCCTCAAATGTGGCTGATACAATCAAAATGAATAAACTGGACCCTCTTACAAATGTCAAATAAAGTCAGTAACTAAAATAAAGGTATAGCTCTACCAAACACTACATTCTGCTTTCAGGATTAAAGTAATTTTAATAGATGTTAGAGTTCACTATTTTTTCAAAGTGTTATCTTTGGGTATAAAATGTGTGGAAATAGTTTATCTTCACATTTGCCTTAGTATAATATGCATACAGACTCACCAGGGGCAGCAGATTCTAATTGCAATCCTAATATTTAGGAGAAAATAACATTGTCAATTCAAGATAGAAATAGCACTGAATGTCACAAACCTATATTGATGTAGAAGTTCTACATCATTACCATTTCTTGTATTACTTAGAATCTGCTGGTGGAAAATAGGAGCTTCTAGGAATCCTATGAAGTTGGAAGGGTGTGAAAACAGGGGCTGTAGGTAATTAGATTAAGAACTACTAATCATTGCAAACTAATGAGAAACAATGGTAGGAATTCAGGTTTCTGTGACATAAATCCAGTGAAATTTGAGAAGCACGCATTTGAAAAATTCCTTAATCTCTCTAAGCTCCAACTTTTCATCTCTAAATGCAGAAGGCAATGTCTACATTTGCTTAGTTTTCGTAAGTATGTTGTAAACCACTAATTGGAAAAGATTTTGAGATTTGTATGAAAAATGAAAAACATTTAAAATTTTTATTTAACATAAACAATACATTTAGGGAAAATATAATTTTGAGTTTGCCAATCTCAAGGACTAATGCTTTTAGAATTAAATATTCTAAATACACAAAGGAGAACTGTAACATCAAAATCAATTTAATATTTGCAGTTTGCATCTAAACAAAAAGACAGTTACTATGCATTAGGCAAATCAAATAAGCTTTTTAATACTATGAAATAAAAACACCATTCTTGATGTATGAGAAAAAAATGTTTCAATGTTTTCACTCTAAAGCTCACTTTTTAAATATTGATATTAAATATTATTAGTTAACTTTTTAAAGTAAGATTTTATGAAATATACTGCTATCATTAAAGGAAAAAAATTATAAAGAGTTGTCAAAGTAAGAAACAATAACTTCATGAAAATATGGCCTTTCTTCATATCTAAAAAAAATCATTTTTCACTTTAAGTTCATAGGTAACAAATCTCATCTACTCAATGTTTATTTAGATCACTCATTTTTATTATTATATGTTACTTATAATGTATTCCATCATTCAATTCAGTTCCATCATTAATCTTCTCTAAAGCAGAAAATTGATTATATATTAATTTAAATATATAAGAGTAAGACCTTTAGTCAAAATGGTGAAACCTTCCCATTCTCCAATGCTTTACTGGCCACTTTTAGTATTAGACATTACTGATTTACCTATCTGAATGGTTATGCATTTTCCTACATATAGAGGACCACTTAATTTTTAGTGTAAACATTTATCTTTATATGGTACTATATTTTCAAAACATATGTCTTAGCATCCATTTCAATATGGTGCTATAGAAATGGAATAAAATGATTAATCTACTGACTAATAGAGTTCAATGTGACACAGCTGTCTACTAACAAGTTGCTCTGTACCTTCTAGCCTGCTTGAGTCACCTTGACATTTAGGGATGAAATAAAATGAGTCATATTTCATTCAGAATAAAATCCAGTGTCTATATCATTTTTGAGGATCCTTAGATATTTTACACCTGTTTTCCTCACCCACTGGCTTCATTTTCTTGCCTTCTTGATCCTTAATCTCTCCTTACTATCTCACCTTTGTGTAAGGTACCCTCCCACATCCTAAAGCCCATTTCATCTTCTTCCTGAACAATTCTGGCACCTCAAAATTGATATTTTGTCATACAGAGCAATTTAGTTCTCTTTGTGGCCTTCCAGAGGGTACCCCAAAGATTTTCTTTATCATGTGATTGTAGTCTATCAAGGTATTTTCTTTAACAAATGGCCACACATCTAAGAATATCATGCTGAGATCTTAGGAAGCAAACATGTCCGTGTCAGTTGTGACTAAATAGCATTATTTCAGCTACATATATAATTCCTAGAATCCATGACACATCTAATGGTAGATGATCTCACAAAATTAGCGATAGCTTTAAGTTTTGATTTTAGAATTACTCACTGATTATTAGACAGACTTGGATTTTATGTGTTTCTGTGTTTATCACTGTAGTGTATGTTTACTGCACAAATCATTTGTTATATGAGTTCATGTTTTATATAACAAAATTATAAGGTAGATGCCATCTTTATTTTATAAATGAGAATATTAAAACTCTAAGTAAATGTGAATTGCCCATTTTATTTCAAATGCTAGCTGAGATAGAATTTAGCATGGATATTTTCACTCCAAATCCAGAAATGTTTCTAATTATTATTAGAATAATATAGAAAATATTGGATCAGTAAAAAGTTAAATGAACACATTTATATTAACAAATATCTAAGTGGTAAGAACATAAATAGAGAATTTGGGAAATGTAATGTAGAGAAGATGAGGCATAGAAACTTGACAATGTTATTTCTGATAATTATTAAGGAAATGCTTCACTGCAGGTGGAAGGCAGAAAATGTTTGACTATAAAAGGGAAAAGCTAAGGTGAATATTATGGGAGGGTAATTCTATGTAAAAGATATAACACACACTTATTCTGTAAAATTCTTAATTAAATCTTTGTATTTGTATATAGACCATATATCAATCACCATGTTATAGATTTTCACTTTGATGCCTTTCTATGTAAGCCAATCATGTCTGGAGTGGTGTATCGTTATGAAATTTGTTATATTTTATTCTCCTTGTTTCATATAGCATCACTCAAGGATTTAGTTAATAAGAAACACATTGATAAAGTTCACTTTTAGGCCTTTGGAAGAAAAATGAATTAGTATTAAAAAGCCCACAAAATACATTGGATGAGTTTCCTTATGATGCTGATGCTGAGAAAGGCTTTTCTGTGTCTAAAACTTTCACTGATATGTTTATAGTTTGAATATATGATATTAAATAGGATAAAATCATCCTTTCATGGTGATCTCTAAGGTTCTTCCAGCTCTAAGTTGATGTATCTAAGATATTGACTTTGGAAATATAATTTCCATTTGAAAGTAAACAATCCTGAGGATCAAAGAGAGTACTCTCTCTATCCTTTATTGAATACAGGCACCCAAACCAAATAATGAAAACTGTTTGATTGACTAAGATTAGGAGACCTGGAAAAGAGCCCTTCTGCTTGCCCTTTGTACCAGGAGTTAAATATGAGAAGAGAGAGAGAGAGCTCGTCTTTAGACAGTGGAAGTTGTAAGGACCTCCCACCTGACCCAAGTCTCAGGTCTCTGAGAGCTCTGAAATCAAGCCTTGATAACTCTGGCTCTGCTGGCTGCCAACTTGAATACTCTATCATTATGAGCCTTAATAATAGTTTCTTATCAAGTTCACCCAGGACACTAAGAAAATTTAGAAAATATTCACGAAGCTTTTCAAAATCTAGTCAGTTATACACAGAATAGTTTAAAATTAACTTGTTCCCCATTGTCCACTTAAATTTATTTTAATTATAGAAATTTGTATTCTTTTCTTGAATTCAGCCAGTTCAACAATATAATACTAAATGATGAACAAGGGGGGCAGATTCATCATAATGAGAGGAAGATTACAGCGAGGATGTATTCTAAAATGCTAATCAGAGGTCCGGTATTTCCAAAGTCCACAGAGACTGTCTATAGAAAACCATTATTCCCATTTCTTATTAATGGTTACAAAAGGTTATATTTTGTGTTGGGACATAGTCCTCTTCACAAATTAAAAGTCTGCAGTTGAGTAGATTCTGTATTTTGAATCATAATAATGATAATTTTTAAAAAGCTATATTTCATAAATTATCATAAAATTATTTTTATTATAATTACTCTTTGAATATAAAAGTATATACTAAATAATTAAAAATAAAACAATTCTTCAACATCAATTTTTACCACATGGATGCTGAGCAAAGAGGGAAGAAATAAGGTCAACAATACTCAAATATTTCAACATCACCTAAAAAAATTAAGCACTAATTATTTCACTAAGTGTTCAGTCTTAAGTGAATATTAAACACTTTCAGGCATTTTATGAAATTTAAGTATTTCATTATTTCAAAAATTTCATTTAATATTTGAGGGTAGATTTTTTAAATATATAAGCTATGCTGACTTTTCCCCCTGAGACAGTATGTTATTCAAAACCACAATGGCTTATGAGTGAAATATTCACCATAGCTTTCCTTTAGAAAGATAGGGGGTTATTACATGCAGCATGTATGAAGCTGGTTGTTTTTTCCATATCCTAACCTCTCTCTATCATTCTCACACTATTGGAAGTTGTTGTGAGGGAAGTGATGCTATTTTCCTCAAACACAGCTTCTGATTCTGAAGGACCCAAAAGTAAACTAAAAGATAACCTCCTGCCCTCTGGTCAATACAGATGTTTCATATGTAAAAGCAGCTGCTACCACCCGCTTGTCACAAGCAAAATAAAGCCAAGATATGTTGCCCCTTCAAGCCATTATCCTTTATTCATTTTGTCATAAGTGAGCCTGAATGATTTATGGAAAAAGGTTTAAAGGGGAAACTAGTAGAAAAATAAATTTGTCCCTAGCCCCCAAATTTGCAGATTCTGCTCAACAGAATGAATGAATGCAGTGGACCATACCTGACCTCCTAGGAAGTCACATTAGTGACTACTCACTGCTATGTGAGTATCTTTCCACCACCCCTGCCCCGAGTCCCATCCCAAGCACTTTTTCTCCTTTTCCAATTATTTTCTCTTCAACCAAATATAGTATTCTCCCTGAGAAGAATAATGATAAACACATGGTTTTCCATTCTGTAACATTCCAGGGATGTTGTTCTCTTAAACCCCTTATTGATGGGTACCTCTTGTAATTGCCCTATTGTTCTCCTCTTTAAGCATATCTAGGTCCATGCTGCTGCTGCTAAGTCACTTCAGTCGTGTTTGACTCTGTGCGACCCCATAGACGGCAACCCAACCAGGCTCCCCTGTCCCTGGGATTCTCCAGGCAAGAACACTGGAGTGGGTTGCCATTTCCTTCTCCAATGCATGAAAGTGAAAAGTGAAAGTGAAGTCACTCAGTCGTGTCCAACTCCTAGCGACCCCATGGACTGCAGCCTACCAGGCTCCTCTGTCCATGGGATTTTCCAGGCAAGAGTATTGGAGTGGGGTGCCATTGCCTTCTCCGATCTAGGTCCATACTTGGATCTAAATAATCCACTGTAACTAACATGGATACATTATGCTCAATTTTAAGAGTTTTTTTCTATTTTTCAGATCAATATTACAGTTAAGGATTTTCTGATATTAATCAGTTCCATGCTAAAAGTATATGGGAGACAGAAGAAAGATGCAGAAGGGCCACACATAAGAGGTTTGACACAGGGATGCAGTTAACAATTTAAGGTTATCAAGTATGAAACATGTTAAGCTGACAGAGGCTGCAAATTAATGAAAAATTTCTTTATCAATTTCTGGTATGATAAGTCTTCATTGCCTTGTTTTACTTGAAGCAATGCTGATTTTGCCTTTATAGATACAGGGAATCTTCCTTCTCGGCAGAGAAAAAACAGAGGAATTATAGTTTAAGCTAACCAGGTTAAAAGAGACAACACAGAAAGAACAAGCTTATATGAACATTTTACTTCTAAAGATATCTATGTCTCTGGTGTTTATCATCATTGTATCCTCAGAATTTTGTAGAGCCATGGTACATACTAATTTCTCAGTTAATATGTGTTTATTGATTGAATGACTATTTTGACAAGAGTGTTGAGTACGAAGTAAATATAACTAGTTTAATACTTGAGGGGTAATATTACTTTTGATAAAATCCAAATCCTATAAAAGTTTTCTTATGAATATTTGAAAACACAGAGGAAAAACACTAAAAGGGTGGTAGAGAATGGTTTTTATAGGTTGGGTTCTGGAGAGGTAAATTCTTGAACTGATATTTGAATACAGTAAGTTTATTGGAGAGTAACCTCTGAAACTATAAGAAGATAGGGAAGGATTCTGACAGTCCCAAGACAAGCCTCAGCCAGTTCCATGGGTGAGCTCTTATGCTGGAATGTCCTTGAGAATTGGCTGAAATTAGAAAGAGGGAACCTTGACTTTATACCTCCACTCCTGCATTGATCAGTAATTGGATGTGGTTTGCCCACAGAAGGGTGGGTATATGACCTACAATAAAACAGCATACTGTAGCAGAAGGTCAAGTCTTGAAAAGGACACAGAAGACTGTCAGTGGCCAACAGTCTCAGCAGCTGGAAAAATGAGTGAATCAATCCTGAGGAATGGTTTTGGACTCCCGTGTCATCCACCATACTGAAAATGAATAGGGTGCAGAGGGGATTTGTAAAAATTAGGTCTTTTGAGAATAAATATTATACCATTGAATAACGACAGATACTCCAGACAAATCAAAGGCACAGTGACATGAAGGTAATAATGTGTTCAAGGGAATAAAAGTATAAATTAGATATAAATTTATAATTTGTCATAATAATATAATAATAAGATGACAAAAGTAAAGAGGATTTAGCAAGTGCTAATTCTGTATCAGAGTCCACTTAATTATTTTACATATATAATAAAGTCAAATATTATTTATGGTAACCTGGATAAAAATTATTAATGCACAAAACTCATAGTATTTCCTTCCTTTGGCCAGATTTCTAAAGGGGAAGAGGTTCTTAATTTGTATATGTCCTCAATTTCTCCTTTTCTGTAAAAAATGTGACAGGGATATTAATAGGAAATGAGAAATTTTTGGAATCAGAAGAGATTAGTGGCTTCTGGCAAGGGAGTATAGTCAGTGGGAAGGAGATTTATAGTAATCTAAAGTCAATAAAAATAATTCTTATGATGATATAACTGTTTAGAATACACAGAAGAACTGTACAAAAATAATCTTCACAACCCAGATAATCACGATGGCGTAATCACTCACCTAGAGCCAGACATCCTGGAATGTGAAGTCAAGTGGGCCTTAGAAAGCCTCACTATGAACAAAGCTAGTGGAAGTGATGGAATTCCAGTTGAGCTATTCCAAATCCTGAAAGATGATGCTGTGAAAGTGCTGCACTAAATATGCCAGCAAATTTGGAAAACTCAGCAGTGGCCACAGGACTGGAAAAGGTCAGTTTTCATTCCAATCCCAAAGAAAGGCAATGCCAAAGAATGCTCAAACTACCGCACAATTGCACTCATCTCACACACTAGTAAAGTAATACTCAAAATTCTCCCAGCCAGGCTTCAGCAATATGTGAACCGTGAACCTCCAGATGTTCAAGTTGGTTTTAGAAAAGGCAGAGGAACCAGAGATCAAATTGCCAACATCCGCTGGATCATGGAAAAAACAAGAGAGTTCCAGAAAAACATCAATTTCTGCTTTATTGACTATGCCAAAGCCTTTGACTGTGTGGATCACAATAAACTGTGGAAAATTCTTAAAGAGATGGGAATACCAGACCACCTGACCTGCCTCTTGAGAAACCTATATGCAGGTCAAGAAGCAACAGTTAGAACTGGAAATGGAACCACAGACTAGTTCCAAATAGGAAAAGGAATACATCAAGGCTGTATATTGTCACCCTGCTTATTTAACTTATATGCAGAGTACATCATGAGAAACGGTGGGCTGGAAGAAGCACAAGCTGGAATCAAGATTGCCGGGAGAAATATCAATAACCTCAGATATGCAGATGACACCACCCTTATGGCAGAAAGTGAAGAGGAACTCAAAAGCGTCTTGATGAAAGTGAAAGAGGAGAATGAAAAAGTTGGCTTAAAGCTCAACATTTAGAAAACTAAGATCATGTCATCTGGTCCCACCACTTCATGTGAAATAGATGGGGAAACAGTGGAAACAGTGTCAGACTTTATTTTTTGGGGCTCCAAAATCACTGCAGATGGTGATTGCAGCCATGAAATTAAAAGACGCTTATTCCTTGGAAGGAAGGTTATGACCAACCTAGATAGCATATTCAAAAGCAGAGACATTACTTTGCCAACAAAGGTCCGTCTAGTCAAGGCTATAGTTTTTCCAGTGGTCATGTATGGATGTGAGAGTTGGACTATAAAGAAAGCTGAGTGCTAAAGAATTGATGCTTTTAAACTGTGATGTTGGAGAAGAGTCTTGAGAGTCCCTTGGCCTGCAAGGAGATCCAACCAGTCCATCCTAAAGGAGATCAGTCCTGGGTGTTCACTGGAAGGACTGATGCTGAAACTGAAATTCCAATACTTTGGCCACCTCATGCGAAGAGCTGACTCATTGGAAAGGACCCTGATACTGGGAGGGACTGGGGAGAGGAGGAGAAGGGGAAAACACAGGATGAGATGGCTGGATCGCATCACCGACTCAATGCACATGAATTTGGGTAAGCTTCAGGAGTTGTTGATGGAAAATGAGGCCTGTCGTGCTGTGATTCATGGATCACAAAGAGTTGGACATGACTGAGTGACTGAACTGAACTGAACTGTTTGTCATCTGGGATGTAGAGACAAATACAAAAAAAAATACATATATAATAAAACTGTATAAACCTAACCGCACACACATGAGCAACACGTGTTGTGTTCAGCTTTCTTTACAGTCCAACTCTCACATCCATACATGCGTGATCACTGGAAAAACCATAGCCTTGCCTAGACGGACTTTTGTTGGCAACGTAATGTCTCTGCTTTTGAATATGCTATCTAGGTTGGTCATAACTTTCCTTCCAAGGAGTAAGCGTCTTTTAATTTCATGGCTGCAGTCACCATCTGCACACACACACACAGATACATACAGATGAGTACAAGTAAAACTGATGAAACCTAAATTATATGAACGGATTGCATCAATGCCAATGTCCGGTTATAATATTATAATATAGTCTTTGCAAAATGTTACTAACAGGGGAAACTGGATAAGAGGCACATGAATCTTTTTATTATTTCTTATAACTTCATGTAAATTTAAAATTACCTCTTGAAAAATTTCCATTTAGAGTTGAAAAAAATAATAATATGATTGAGCATTTTAAAGGGTTAACTTCTATTTGAGTTCATATTATTGACTGCCACAATAATTTGGGGGTAAACTGAAAGAGATGTTGGAAATACTAAACTATTATCTAGAAGGCTTCATTATATCCTGCTTATTTCTTCTGTATACTGAGCACAGCAGACATACCTGTATTCTGTCATCAATTCTATAAGCCGTTAAAAGTGATCCCTGTCTTTGTTGAGAAATAATATTTTTCTTTTTATAGGTTTTCTCTGTTGGAACTTTAAAATAAATACACATTTATCTCACGTGAATTACAGCTTATGGTTATAATTTGAGAGCAGTGTGGAAACCTAGTGAGGACTATCCTTGAAAAAGTCATTGTTGCCTCTTTTCTTGCCAAAGGAAGAGTTGACTCTACAGCAGATAATCTAATAAGAAAATAAGGACTGCAGATGCAAGATGAGAAATGTCTGTTGGTAAAGATCCAAACCAGGCACCAAAATATGAAATGTCTTCATTCTTTTTGTTCACACCTCTTCTGCCTCACTCATTCATCTCCTCTTTCCTCTGTCTTCTTTTTTCATTTTTAAAAGTATTTTAAAATATCTTTCTCTTTCATAATTTGCTTCCTCTTCTTCATATCTCTTTTCTTGGGTTTGCCTTTCCTTCTACTTCCTATCACACAACAATGGTGTCTATAGTTAAACACAAATGCAGTCATTTAGTGTTTGTCACTTTATCCTCATTGTGAAATATGAACTAAGCCCTCTCCCACATTCTTTTATCTCCTCTTAAAAAGCACTGCCTTGTGGCTGGAAACTAAGCTACAATTAGATTTTAATGTATTTTTACTTGGTACATTTTTATGTAACAATAATGAAAATTATGGTAATTTTTTTTCTGAAATTCTTGTTTACTTTTTATGAAATGCATCTTTAAGTTTATCCTTAAGGATATCTCATTTCTTTGTCAAATGTATACCACATATTCTAGTTTATTTTACAGTGTAGGTTATTTTTATTTTATAAACTCAGAATTTACTTCCTCTCAGCCATTCCTCAGTAATTGTCTATTCTCCTCATGTGGGGCTATCCAAACTTAGCCCACTAGAGATCTTTGCTGGATACCATCCAACAGGCACAGGCCAGCATCCTCCTGTGATGATTACAGATATTCTCATTTCTGATCAAAGAGGAAAGAAGCAACAACGCACAGTTAGCTGTAAGTCCCAGTGTACCTGCTTATCTTGATGGAAGTAGATAACTAGCTGAGTGGTCTAGAAATCTAAGGCTGAAAAACTGTATCTCCCTGGATATGCATTTGGCCAATTTAGCTAAAGAAAATTATAATTTAGAATCATTTTTTCATCCATATAAGTAAGAGATAAAAGCTGCTTTTTTTTTTTTTTTTGGTTCTAATTAACTTTAATGTGTTTCTTTCTTGGTTATTCCAGATGTACTTAAGCTGCTGCATCAGTTTATATTCCTCTCTTTTTAACAGATTTGAGGAATCTAGACAGAAATCTTTCTAAAATACTTCAAAGCCCAAATTTATTCAAAATCTACTCTTCAGAATAATTAGAAAAAAACATATTAAAAGTATATTCAAAGGGAGAGAAGCGATTGAAGATTGCAATGAAACCTAGTTTATAATTATTTATTGAAAGGTCATTTTCTTCTGATTTCCCCAGTGGCTAACAGAAAACAGAGCCCTTCAATTCCCAGCAATAATTATAAAGAAGGACAAAGTGCAATAAAGTTCTTGATATTGTGTACTTAGGGGAAAATTTTGCCCTCAGAGACATAATTTATTCCATATATAAATTCATAAAAAGATCTTTCAATTCATTTGAACTCATTTCAATTGCTATTTTTAAGAGTCTCTCAGCTGTATTTAATAGTTTAGACATCTATTTCCCCTGACTTTGCCCACAGTGACAATTATTAATATTTTTATTTAACAATTTCAAAGCTCCAAGGATCCTGAATATATTATATAAACTCATATTTCTGATACAACAGATGCTTCGTAACCTCAAAAGTAAACAAACTATTTTCTTAAAGTAATTATAAGTGGAAGTCATATACTTTACTATCATAAATAAACCAATCAAGACCAAAATAAACACTTACTGGTCAGAGGCCAAAAAAAAATCAACAAAATGACAACAATGTGGGTGGAAGAAGCTAGAATTTTTCTAAACACATAAAAGACAAAAGAAAAATAATTACCATAGAGATGCATATTTAAAGGCACATTATTACTTTGAACAGAATGTTGGAACTGTAGAGTTGCAAGGCACTTACAGCAAGGATTTCTAACTTTCAAGAGTCAAAACCCTTTTGAGCATCTGATTAATGCTGTAAGCATTCTCTTTAGAAAAATGTACAACGAACTACACTTAAAATTTTGTGTAACCATAGGTTGTTTAAGGAAAATGTGAAGATCTCTTAGACAGCATATATTATAGATTTAAAATTCCTGCCTTAGATGTAACCAGCTCATATATTTTATAAAGTGCATTAACCCGCTTTACAACAAATGTAAAAGACAATCTTCGGTTCAGTTCAGTCACTCAGTCGTGTCCGACTCTTTGCAACCCCGTGAACCACTGCATGCCAGGCCTCCCTGTCCATCACCAACTCCCGAAGTCCATCCAAACCCATGTCCATTGAGTCCGTGATGCCATCCAACCATCTCATCCTCTGTTGTCCCCTTCTTCTCCTGCCCTCAATCTTTCCCAGCATCAGGGTCTTTTCAAATGAGTCAGCTCTTCGCATCAGGTGGCCAGAGTACTGGAGTTTCAGCTTCAACATCAGTCGTTCCAATGAACACCCAGGACTGATCTCCTTTAGGCTGGACTGGTTGGATCTCCTTGCAGGCCAAGGGACTCTCAAGACTCTTCTCCAACACCACAGTTCAAAAGCATCAATTCTTTGGCACTCAGCTTTTTTTATAGTCTAACTCTCACATCCATACGTGAGCACTGGAAAAACCATAGCCTTGACTAGACAGACCTTTGTTGGCAATGTCTCTGCTTTTTAACATGCTGTCTAGGTTGGTCATAACATTCCTTCCAAGGACTATGTGTCTTTTAATTTCATGGCTGCAATTACCAGCTGAAGTGACTTTGGAGCCAAGAAAAATAAAGTCAGCTGCTGTTTCCACTGTTTCCCCATCTATTTGCCATGAAGTGATAGGACTGGATGCCAATCTGATCTTTCTTAAATACTTCTAGTGTCAGAAAAGTCACTACTCCTCAACATGCTTGATTTTTTGGGACAATTATAAATGTTCGTATTCTATTTAACTGAAGTCTGATTCTTTTAAAATTCTATTTATTGCCATGTAGTTCTGAAACCTACAGTTACACAGAATAAATCCCTTTTCATGTGATACCCCTTATACATAATATACAGTTGAACAGCTTTAGTTTTCCTAGTATGCAGGCCAAATACCCTACAAACCATCCATCAATCCTCATAAAACCTGATTTTTCAGTCTCTAAAAATTCTGACTATTTTCCTCTTGGTATTTCAATTTGATAATGTCCTCCTTAAAATATAGCAATCAAAGAAGTGCATATGTGACTTGATCAACTAAGAATCTGTTTTCCTTAGTATAAGAAATCAAAACATGAAAGTAGAGAATTGATCACCTCTTCCTCCCAAACCTCAATTCCAAAGAATGGATGAAATTAGGAAGAACCAAATACAATAAGTAGGATGTCACCTATGTAATTATCAAGGGCTTTGAGGCAGAAGAAGATAATGCTATTAGCCTCCCAACTCTCTCATTATTTTATCCATGCAATCTCAGGTAATCAAGGCAGGAATATTATGGCAGTAAGGAAAATGGAAAATAATAATTACATTACATCACTCATTATCAGAGAAATGCAAATCAAAACCACTATGAGGTACCATTTCACACCAGTCAGAATGGCTGCGATCCAAAAGTCTACAAGCAATAAATGCTGGAGAGGGTGTGGAGAAAAGAGAACCCTCTTACACTGTTGGTGGGAATGCAAACTAGTACAGCCACTATGGAGAACAGTGTGGAGATTCCTTAAAAAACTGGGAATAGAACTGCCTTATGATCCAGCAATCCCACTGCTGGGCATACACACTGAGGAAACCAGAAGGGAAAGAGACACGTGTACCCCAATGTTCATCGCAGCACTGTTTATAATAGCCAGGACATGGAAGCAACCTAGATGTCCATCAGCAGATGAATGGCTAAGCAAGCTGTGGTACATATACACAATGGAATATTACTCAGCCATTAAAAAGAACACATTTGAATCAGTTCTAATGAGGTGGATCAAACTGGAGCCTATTATACAGAGTGAAGTAAGCCAGAAAAAAAAACACCAATACAGTATACTAACGCATATATATGGAATTTAGAAAGATGGTAACAATAACCCTGTGTACGAGACAGCAAAAGAGACACTGATGTATAGATCAGTGTTATGGACTCTGTGGGAGAGGGAGAGGGTGGGAAGATTTGGGAGAATGGCATTGAAACATGTAGAATATCATGTATGAAACGAATTGCCAGTCCAGGTTTGATGCACGATACTGGATGCTTGGGGCTGGTGCACTGGGACGGCCCAGAGGGATGGTATGGGGAGGGAGGAGAGAGGAGGGTCCAGGATGGGGAACACATGTATACCTGTGGCGGATTCATTTCAATATTTGGCAAAACTAATACAAAATTGTAAAGTTTAAAAATAAAATTAAATTAAAAAAAAAAAACATTATATCCTAAATGAGTAAAATTTATATTAAGGGAGTAGTCAGTATGAGGTTTCAAAAAAGAATGTATGGTTTTCCAGTATTTATTCATGTATTGGCTCTAGGGTGCATAAATGATACAGGAATGACCTAGCTGAAATATCTCTATTTCAGGTTATATTTTTCCTTTCCCAATTTGGTGGCCACATGAGACTTTCTGATTATTCATTTGATTTCTCAAAGCCCTACTACTGGACATGAGATGCCCTGGGTAGAAAATATCATTCCAGGTACTTAAATCTAAGCCTCATTCCCTTACCATGAGCACTATTATTTAATTCAGTCAAAATGATAACTTATACTTAGTTTGAGTCCATTAAAAAAATTGAATAATTTTACCCTTTTTATTAGGTCATGTCTTTTTTCATATTGCATTTTTCAGTTGAATCTTGTGCATAAGGACAGAATATCACCATCAATGTGTGACTAAATTTCTGTAATAGACAACACGAATCAAGTTATTTGTATATAAGTTTAGTAGTACATCTGCTAGTAGTTCTGGTACATAAAAAAAATTGATGGTGCTGGTGGATAATCATAGTTAAGATTGCTCCTAGTATCTAAAATTAAAGAGAAACTAAGCTTTCATCAGTCAAAAACTTAATTCTTATCTTCATTAATATCATTGAAAAGTATATTAAATAAGGCAAGACTGAGCAATACAACCAGAGATATGGAATAATTTGATAGGGTGCTATTAGGGACCTTGGCTTTTGTATTAGCTTTCAGAGGCTGCTATGACAAATTACCATGCCATTGGTGGATAAAAACAACTAACATTTATTTTCTTATAATTCTTTACCTTCTCCAACTCCTGACCCAGGTGTGCACGTTTATCTCAATGACAAAGAGCCCCAGCTTCAGCAGGATATTCACTTTACCAAGCTCAGAGGAAACAACTGACATAGTTTTGGTCTGTACTGATTGTCTCAAACTTGTGCTTATGAGATCCAATTTATTCTCACTCTCTACATTTTGCACCCACCTTCTTTACTTGAAAACCTGCCATGTGGACTTCTAGCTCCACCAACATCTGATGTAAAGAACAACAACCTCACAGATACAGCTTAAGCAGCTCTTTCATTGCATAAGGTAGAGTTCAGCGGGTGGAGGTGAGAGCTATTGACATCATAAAGGAATGCCTAACACTTTCCAGGTGGATTTCAGAATTTCTACAGAACAGTGAATGGCTCCCACTTCCCCCCATTTTAACAGGAGCATCTGTAGCACTTATCTCAGGACTGTATCACCATTTTATGTTGGATGTGTGGGGCAGATGGCTTATTGCTTTAGTTTCACAGGTTTATAAAATGAGAAAGACTGTACAGCAGTATCTGGATTTAAAGAACCACATCCCAAAGGGTCATCCATGCCAGAACTTAATTTACATGATAAGATCTTGGATTTTGAGATGATGTAACAAAGAAAGTCTTTTGTGAAACTTCAGAGGGAATGGGTGCATTTTGCATGTGGGGGAGATGTAAACAAATGAAGATCAGTAGGCAACCTCCCAGATCACCTCCAATGACTCCAAATTTCTCATATTTTTGTCCTTGTACCCTTATGAATCTTCTACCTCTTCAATATGGATCGCATTGAGTGACTGGGTGACACATTGGCAAATATGATGAGATATAACTTCCAAATTTAGGTTACAGGAGGACTGTAGCTTTCATCCTTGCTCTTTTTCTCATTCTGGGGGAAGTAAGCTGCCATGTTGTGAGTAACCCTATGAAGAGGACCATAAGACAATGAGCTAATGTCTCTGGTCAAACTGAGGCCTTCCAAAAGCTATCTGAGGTAGTTTGCAAGCCATTCTACACCTATCTAAGTGTTCACCTGAAAGCCAGAGCCCTGGCCAATATCTTAAGTATAGTCTCATGAGAGTACTTGAAGCAGAAATGTCAAGCTAAACCATGTGCAGATTCCTAAATTACAGAAATTGTGAGATAATAAATGTTATTTTAAGGACCTAAATTTTGAGGTAATTTGTTATACAATAACAGATCACCTAGTACACTGAAACTTTTTAAGGATTATTAGCTAAATTTGCAGTGCTTCTACAAATGGAAAAATTTTAACCTTTATATGCTACTTTTACCTCTCCCATATTTTTATGTTATGTGAGAAATCTCTTCTTGGTATTATTTTTTTTATTTAATTTAATATAATTTTTTTCTATTTATTTATTTATTTTTATTTTATTTTTTAACTTTACAATATTGTATTGGTTTTGCCATATATCAACATGAATCTGCCACAGGTATACACGTGTTCCCCATCCTGAACCTTCCTCCCTCCTCCCTCCCCGTACCATCCCTTTGGGTCACCAATACAGTATACTAATGTATATATATGGAATTTAGAAAGATGGTAACAATAACCCTGTATACGAGACAGCAAAAGAGACACTGATGTATAATTTTATTTTTTAACTTTACAATATTGTATTGGTTTTGCCATATATCAACATGAATCCACCACAGGTATACACATGTTCCCCATCCTGAACCCTCCTCCCTCCTCCCTCCTCGTACCATCCCTCTGGGTCGTCCCAGTGCACCAGCCCCAAGCATCCAGTATCGTGCATCAAACCTGGACTGGTGACTCATTTCATATATGATATTATACATGTTTTAATGCCATTCTCCCAAATCACCCCACCCTCTCCCTGTCCCATAGAGTCCAAAAGACTGTTCTATACATCAGTGTCTCTTTTGCTGTCTCGTATACAGGGTTATTGTTACCATCTTTCTAAATTCCATATATATGTGTTAGTATACTGTATTGGTGTTTTTCTTTCTGGCTTACTTCACTCTGTATAATAGGCTCCAGTTTCATTTGGTATTATTAAAATGTTATTTTCTTATACCAGCAATATATTTCAATTAATTATGAATGTACCTATTTTACTATAACTAATATACCTTAATTTTAAAAATTGCATTAATCTTTGAAATCAATCTTACTTGTCAATATCCCTTGATATAGAAAATATTTTGAAGTCAACAAATATATTTACTTTCATTTTCATTATTCTTATTGAATATATCTTACATCCTTGGGATGACTTCCTATATGTTTAAATGTTGACAATCTCTCTAATAATCTACTGTATATTTATATCTTAGATAAATGTCAATCTTACCAATTTATAGTTTTTTAAATTAAAAAAAAATCTGGATAGCTTTTAGCAATCTCTACACCTCATGCGAAGAGTTGACTCATTGGAAAAGACTCTGATGCTGGGAGGGATTGGGGGCAGGAGGAGAAAGGGACGACAGAGGATGAGATGGCTGGATGGCATCACTGACTCGATGGACGTGAGTCTCAGTGAACTCCGGGAGTTGGTGATGGACAGGGAGGCCTGGCGTGCTGCGATTCATGGGGTCGCAAAGAGTCGGACACGACTGAGCGACTGAACTGAAATGAACTGAACTGAACTGATACCTTGATTATTTTGGAAATCAATGTTCTCTTACTGGTATCTTCTATTTTCTGTGACAGAAAAGATGGGAGGACATAGGAGCTGTGTAATTCTGTGCTTAGTCGCTCAGTCATGTCTGACAGTTTGCAACCCCATGCCTGCCAGGCTCCTCTGTCCATGGAGATTCTCGAGTCAAGAATACTGGAGTGGGTAGCCACGCCTTCCTCTACAGGATCTTCCCAACCCAGGAATCAAACCCAGGTTTCTTGCCTTTTTATTCTTTCAGGACTCTGGTAACACTATTCCCCCTTCAAATAGTGCTTTTATTTTATTTTCTAAACATCACTGAAATAACTCTATTTTGATGTTATCATATTTTATCACATACCTCCATGCATTTAGTATATTAGAGTTTTAGTTGGTTGGTTGGTTGATGTGTTTGTTTCTACACTACATGTGAAATTGCTTCATGCAATGTTCTTCTTTGTTTTTATATTTCTTAAAATTTCATAAATATCTTTTTCAAGAGCTACTAAGACAGTTAATTTGGCTTCTGAATCTCCTTCCTTCTTGTCTAATAAAAAGTAAGTCTTAATTATCTTAATACAAATAAATTTGTGAGTTATTCATCTCTATGTATTATTCTTCCTATGTTGTAGCATTTATTATATATATTTCATGTGATATATTATAAATATATATTTATATCATGTGAAATTATCATGTGATAATTTCATAAATTATTTACAAACTTGTATGATATCTTTATTTCACTACATTTTTGAGCAAAGAATATAACACCAGTGACCTAATTTATATTTTTTTCTAAATAAACATGCAAGCATTTATTGGTGACAAAAATGTAACACAAAAGGGACTTCCCTGGTGGCTTAGTGGTAAAAATCCACCTGCTGATGCTGGAAATGAGAGTTCGATCTCTGGATTGGGAATATCCCCTCGAGAAGGATGACAGTAAAATGTTCTTCATCATTCTTTATAAATTATCTGTCTATGTATTTCTTATGTGTTGCCTATTTTATATATTTTATTATTAGCCCATGTGTTAGGATCTATTTCCTACTCTAAACTTTGCCAATATTGATGCTGACTCAACAAACACTGTCAGGGTAATTTTTAGTCTTTAATTATAATCCTGGTAACAATAACCCGGTGTACGAGACAGCAAAAGAGAAACTGATGTATAGAACAGTCTTATGGACTCTGTGGGAGAGGGAGAGGGTGGGAAGATTTGGGAGAATGGCATTGAAACATGTAAAATATCATGTAAGAAACGAGTTGCCAGTCCAGGTTCGATGCACGATACTGGATGCTTGGGGCTAGTGCACTGGGATGACCCAGAGGGATGGTATGGGGAGGGAGGAGGGAGGAGGGTTCAGGATGGGGAACACATGTATACCTGTGGCGGATTCATTTTGATATTTGGCAAAACTAATACAATTATGTAAAGTTTAAAAATAAAAGAAAAGAAAAGAAAAAAAAATAAACATAGAGCTTTGATGAAAAAAAAAATTATAATCCTTAGAAAGTGCCAGGTTATGATATGAATTAAATGCTTAAAGTCATATGTTAACATGATAATTAGAAAAACAACTTGGTCTAAAATGAAAACTCTATTCCAAATACACTGCAGGTAATTCGAAATGAAAACTAACAGAGTGACTTAAATGAACATGTTATCTGCAGTCTAGAGGCTGCTCACTCAGGAGAGTCCTAATTAATGCTATTCTACCTGATCTTAATATTTTCATTAACAATCTGAAAAAGAGAATAACAACATTTAATTAAACTTCAAAGTGAAAGGATCAAGAAACTGTGTGTAAAATTGCTAAGAAAAGAAACAATATAAAGAAACTAAGAGAGGTTACCAAAACTGGCAGGAAATGAAAGAGTGGCTAATAAAAAAATAAGTGCAAGTTCATAAATAAGAAAAATAGGTAATTTAAAAAGAATTTATTCTTTAAATTTTGGGTAGACAAGTTCCCGGGGTAGGTACTGGAATAAGAGGAACAAAATACAGGTCCTATATTGAAGGACATCATGATCTAGGTACTAGTAAACTGGAGCGTCCTTAAAGCTAAAATTTCAGATGCTTAGAAGTGACTCAGAGTCACTGTCCCACTTGAGATACTATAAACCTAGACCTGCATTATTCACCAAAGACTGAACACATGAATTGAGCCTTTTAAAGTTTAATCCATTCCTGTTCTACTGTCATCAGGAGTAGAAACAAACAGTAAAAATTATAAAAATTAAAGGACACTTACTTCCTGATGATACTCTTCAATTCTAATGCCTCAAGAAAATTTAAATATTACAAATTTTGTGATAAAATATCAGTGTATCTGTTAATATCACTGAATGGATAAAATATCTTTAAATAAAAACTTTTCCTAGCATATTTTCTGATGATGAAGCTGAAAAGATCTTTTGATGAAGAAAATTGCATCCACAATTCTCTTTTTTTGTTGTTCGTTTAGTTCTGTTTAAGTTCCATCTTCGAATTTCTGGAAATGTAAGCAAACCTATATATTTGTGAGATTCAGGAATTTCTTAATTACGTATAGCTAAAAAATACAAAAATAGATGTGATGATAATACTGATATCATGCCAAAATACTAAGTTAAAGACATCCATTTAAAATAACTGTCTTTATGCCTTACTGCTTTTATTTGTATCTTTATATCAAAGTAGTCTTACTCACTGAAGTGATAAAGTAAGTAAACATTTTAATTTAACATGTCGAAACATAACTCTTGATTTTGAAGACTAAAACCTATCCCTTCTACAGTCTTCCACATCTCAGAGAATGTGAATTTCTACACTACCAGTTTCTCAAGCCAAATATGAGAAACATTCTTGACTCTTCTCCTTCCCTGACAACTCATATCAAATAACTAACTCTGCTGGTTTTACTTTCCAAAAAGTAAAAATAAAAAAACCCATCCAATCTTTTGCCTGCCAATGCTACCACAGCAGAAAAAAGTTACCTTATGTATCTTATGCCTTCTGAATTATTTTATTAGCCATCTAAACTGTCATTCTTTTTCTAATCTTACCTTCTCACAACCTAGTCTCCTCTATACCAACCTTTTTAAATCATACTCTGATCAGACCATTGTTCTGCACAGAATCTTTCAATGTTTTCTCATCTCACTCAAGGCAAAATCCAGACTCCTTACCTTATGACTTGCAAAACTCCATATGATGTACAACCCCACCTTCCTCCACCTCTTTGACTTTATCTCACATTATTTTTATCTTCAGTCAGTCACCAGGCTCCAGGTACAGAAGTCTGTCTACTGTTCCTCCAATTTACGCTGCATATTTTTGTCTCAGGGGTCTGAGAAACTGTTGTTTCCTCTGCCAAGAATGATCTTTCTTCAGATATTTCTGTGAATGATTCCATAGATCTTTATATGTTTTTGCTCACATGCAGCTTTATCCAAAAGGGCTTTCCTCAACATCCTATGTAAAATAGTAAACTATATCTTCATTCCTACTAACCTGTTTCATGTTTTTTTTTTAATATTGCTTGTCATCATCTGTCATAAATGAATATATTTATTCATTTGTTTAATATCTATTCACCTCGCCATAGTGTAAGCACCCAGAGAGTAAGGATATCAGACCTCATCAGTTTTGTTCACTGCTGCTTCCCTAGTGCCTAGAACCACATGTTTTATATACTTCCAAAATATTCAATAAATAAATGGGGCAATGTTAAAATATGTGGAAGCTACAAGCAGTGAAGTTAGCTGATGGTCTCCAGATGCCACAGCTTTGGGATTCACCACATTTACACTGAGGGCATGCGCTCCCCAGGATTGCTTCTAGCCAGTGACTGACCTTAGCCAGGGAAATACAGTATGCTCATTCTTGCCCAATACATGACTCTTTTAGTGAGCAATATAAAGCCCTGAAATATAAATATAGTCTCAGGCCTTCTTGCCTCATCTTCCTTCCTTTCCACTTTCCCTTCAGTGGTATCAGACAGGATTCATGGTCTATGTCTCTCTATTCCTACTCTTTCTTCCTTGCCACTTCTTTCTTCACAGGTATATCCTCTAATAAATCACTTGCACCTCCAGTTCTCTCTTAGTGTCTGCTTCTAGGAGAACATAAACTAACAGAGATTACCATTTTGAATTTACAATTTTTTTAGGAATCAAAATTATGCATAGTATTTTGTTTGAAAAATAACTGTGTAGGTAAAGAAAAGAATTGAGGTAATTACATTGGGTGTGTTTGTGTGTGTGTGTGTGTATGTGTGTGTGTGTGTGTGTGTCGGGGGGGGTTCCCTCTCCTTTGGGGACTTACACTTGTCTTTGTGTAGCAGCTGCCAGGATCAGTGGCTGGATGGAGGAAGATTCAGGCACTAAATGCAAGAGAGCATTGAGAATCAAAACAAGAAAAGCTGAACCAATCCTCACTCAAAGCAGCTAACAATAAGCAAGTAGCAGAAATCGAACTATGATGGCTAAATTGTGGGAGACTTAGAAATTGAAAAGAGGGTAAAAGTCAATACTGGTATAAAGTGAGATGGTCCAATAATGTTCTACAAATTTGAACCATGGGACATAACACCGACTTTGACTGGGTTCCAGGGCATCCTGCGGGTAAACACAGCACATTCACATTACAACGTACTTTATCAAACATGGAAGTAGATAAAAGTGAAACACACTTTCAAATTACATAGTGTTTATTTTAATCATTTGTCCATTATTTATCTTTCTTCTGGTATGTCGGAGGTTAAGACCAATGTTCATAAAACAGAATACTAAGATTCATGAAGACTGCTGGGAAAATTCCTAGAGAGCCCCAGAGACCAAAAAGATGTGGCATCTAGCAGCTATGTACTGGTACTGATCAAAGAACTTGATTGCAGGAACCACATTCACAAAATTTTCAGCACCTCTCTGAACTCTTTTTTCAGTTATGATTTTCTTTTTAATATTACAATGATGTTACTGGTCATTACATCATGTACATACTAGCAAACAAACTCACAGATTAACTTGAGAGCTATGATGCAGCAGTAATATGGGCCATGCTATTTTAGAATAAAGGGAAGGTTTAAGTTGAAATGTGGAAATTATCAATCTAATTTATAAGACATATTGGAAGAAATCAACTTTTCAGGGTGAATAGGAAATGAAATGGAGAAGACGATGGCACCCCACTCCAGTACTCTTGCCTGGAAAATTCCATGGATGGAGGAGCCTGGTAGGCTGCAGTCCATGGGTCACGAAGAGTCAGACATGACTGAGCGACTTCACTTTCACTTTTCACTTTCATGCATTGGAGAAGGAAATGGCAACCCACTCCAGTGTTCTTGCCTGGAGAATCCCAGGGACGGGGGAGCCTGGTGGGCTGCTGTCTATGGGGTCACACAGAGTCGGACACGACTGAAGCAACTTAGCAGTAGCAGGAAATGAAAGATTTTTGAGCCCATTAACCAATTTTAAATTAACTTAAAAACATATTTTAGGTTAGGGACTGGTGATAGAGCAATATCAAACAAAACAGAAAACCCTTACCCTTGTTGACACTTGGTACACATTTGAAAATCTTTCCCCATGATTCTTCTGTTGTACCAATTGAATTGGGGCTGTAATTCAAGACCTTATGATCACTTTTCTCAAATGCATTTGTAGAATAAAAATCATATATAAACATTGGCTAGAACATTGGCTAGACATACTGTGCAATGTAAAAATACATTCTTAGAATTTGGAGGATTAAAAACAGAGATACTCACCACCAAATTGTTATTGGGAGGAGACATTTTTCAGACTATGCCTATATTTCCTTCAGAGAAGAGAAGCAAAATGGTTAGCATCACACATGTTAGAGGCATCCAGTAGTATAGACCCTCATATTGTGGTAAAACTTTCTTGGTGTGACTGATTAGTAAGATGTTTAAACCGAGATAGTCTGAAACTGTCAGTGGGCCAGAAACAATTGACTGCAATGTAGGAAATGCAGAGGATAATATTCAATGCAAAAAAGATTTGACACTAACAGTGTTTAAACACATCACTTCAATCTACAGGTGATAGTCTTAAGTTTCTAGTAGAAGAGCAAAACATTCAAGGTGTTGCAATATCTGACAAGCAAGATCTGACAGATGTATATTTCCTTGAATGCAATAGATTAGATAAGAGTGACAGGGAGAATGGGATCTGCTGTCTGATAAGTTAAATCTTAGAGATCTTACTGTGAAGAACAGAGTATTATTGATACAAGGAAGTCCTTGTGCAACTTGCACAAACATAAATATACACATAATGACTAGGAAGTGAAAATGGACAAGAAGGACACAGAAAATATGGCAGTGGCAAGAGATTCTCTTGCTTCATTTGAATGAGTTATCAAATCAGCTTTTGTCAAAAGCCAATCAGGCAATGAAAATTACATGACAAATTGTATCACAAAATGGAATGACCCAGCCACTGGTTGTTAGGAGATGGAGCTCTGTATTCCATATAAGGTGACCACTGACCAGTGATTTGACTCATGTTGGAAGGCCTTCTGTGTAGTGAGGAGCCTGAAAAGATTTTAGATAAATTTAACTTTCCATTTATCAAGATGTATTCCCTGGTAAGGTGATTGTTTTTTTTAGAAATGGCTAAATGTCAAATCATGAAGAAATTTGATAATACATGTAAATCCAGGCTCAGGAATCTACATAAATATTATTTAGAGCTTTCTAATGTGCACCCCCTAATAGGTCTTTACTGTTCTCTTTACTACAAGCTTTAGTATTACCTACACAAATCTCTCAGGGCTGTGAACTATATTAATCTTTGGGAAAACTTGCTACAAAGACTTCCATTTAAGAAATAGAAATGTTTAATGTTTTCAGCATGAGTCCAGTTTTACTACAGGAGAGTATATCATAGAGGTTTTGAAGCACTGGATCAAACTTCACAGATAAGCAAAGCATCCCTTGTGCACAGCAAGGCAAAGAGAAAAGGGCATGTATAGCAGTCAAAGAATTGGTAATGGTGATTGAAGCTGCACTGCAAATGATATCTTACACTCTTTTTCCATGAAAGCATCATAGCCATTATTACATTGTTTCTCTAACTGAGTAAACATTTTGCTAGGTTGGTTTCTTTCAAAAAGAAAGGCCAAGACAAAGATTTGAGTTTTAGGTAATTTTTTTGAGAAGTGATGTAAGGAAACAAAATGAGGGAGGAAGACAGAAGAAAAAAATGGAACAAAATCAAAACGAGGAGTGGGGAGGTGATAATGAGTAGCTTTTGCTGAGAGCATCTGGTCCCCCAGAAAGGGATCGCTCTAAGTTACCAAGAACAATGGGACTGCCTCACTGCTAACTAGGTTGGCTGAGGCAGCTGAGGTGGCTGGGATCATTTACTTACTGATTATCATCCCTCACTGATTGAAAGTTATGTGGAGAGAGGTGCATGAGCTTATATACAGGACATAATCAGCTTACAACTGAGCAAACTGATAGTTCTGGAAAAATATCTTTAGATGGAGAAGAAAAAATAGATGCTGGTGCTTTGAATGAAAGCATTCGCCATGCTAAAAAATGTTCTCTGCTGAAACCTCATACAGATGGTCAAAAATATTGAGAGGGACATCAACATCAACAGTATCTGTATGCTAATAAAATGAAGTAACAAAGACCACATTTAGGCGGGAAATGTATCTGTTTTCTCCTTTATTAATTATTTCTAGTCGAGTTCAAGCTGATAAGTCAAGAGTTTTGTTTGGCAAGAGGAAGGAACATATCTAGAGAAGGGATATGATTTACATGTACACAACCAGATGGCTCTAGTTTCTGAACAGAATTCTTCTACAGTAGTTTGGTCCCAATCATTTTCTTCAATTTAGAAATCACTACCTGATTCATACTTATAAGGACTATATCAGGAGCTTGAAACGTCAGTGTAAAAATGTTGCATTTTAAATCTTAGGAATATTGAAATTCTAGTGTTTCAAGACGGTTTATTTATTACAACATTTTAGATCTAACTGCCACTTTAAATTTAGAGACAAACAAGTTTTAGAAAAGAAACAGATTTACTCTAGACACTTTTTTCATAGTGCTTTGATCCGATTAAAGAATACTCACTTCTCACACACACACTCCTTGTACCCGTAGTTCAATTCAGTTCAGTCGCTCAGTCATGTCCAACTCTTTGAGACCCCATGAACTGCAGCACGTCAGGCCTCCCTGTCCACCACCAACTCCCGGAGACTACCCAAACCCATGTCCACTAAGTCGGTGATGCCATCCAACGATCTCATCCTCTGTCATCCCCTTCTCCTCCTGCCCTCAATCTTTCCCAGCATCAGGGACTTTTCAGATGAGTCAGCACTTCACATGAGGTGGCCAAAGTATTGGAGTTTCAGCTTCAACATCAGTCGTTCCAATGAACACCCAGGACTGATCTCCTTTAGGATGGACTGGTTGGATCTCCTTGCAGTCCAAGGGACTCTCAAGAGTCTTCTCCAACACCACAGTTCAAAAGCATCAATTCTTTGGCACTCACCTTTCTTCAGGAGAAGGCAATGGCACCCTACTCCAGTACTGTTGCCTGGAAAATCCCATGGATGGAGGAGCCTGGTAGGTTGCAGTCCATGGGGTCGCTAAGAGTCAGACACGCCTGAGCGACTTCACTTTGACTTTCCACTTTCATGCATTGGAGAAGGAAATGGCAACCCACTCCAGTGTTCTTGCCTGGAGAATTCCATGGACAGAGAAGCCTGGTAGGCTGCAGTCCATGGGGTCACACAGAGTCGGACACAACTGCAGTGACTTAGCAGCAGCAGCAGCAGCTTTCTTCACAGTCCAACTCTCACATCCATACATGACCACAGGAAAAACCATAGCCTTGACTAGACAGACCTTTGTTGGCAAAGAAATGTCTCTGCTTTTCAATATGCTATCTAGGTTGGTCATAACTTTCCTTCCAAGGAGTAAGCATCTTTTAATTTCATGGCTGCAGTCACAATCTGCAGTGATCTTGGAGCCCAGAAAAATAAAGTCTGACACTGTTTCCACTGTTTCCCCATCTATTTCCCATGAAGTGATGGGACCAGACGACATGATCTTAGTTTTCTGAATATTGAGCTTTACACAAATCTATATTCTTGAAATCAGTACTAATAAGATTAGGTGATCAGGAAACAGTATCTTACTGTAAAGAGTCAAATGAAAAAGTTTTTTAAACCTAAATTTTAAGGCTTCTGACTGGCATGATCAGATGTATATAGTTGAGAAATGCATTAGGAAGGAAAGATACCAGTTTTTGGTCTTGTTAAACTGTCCAAATTAGGAACTTTTAGAAGTTGGCAGATTAGAGCTGTGCTGGGTTTCCACAAAATATGTGAAATGGTAAGGGCCAACTTTATAAGTGAAATGGACATATTTTCATCTTTTGTCTAATTATATGCACAAAATATACAATTATCTAGAGGGTTTTAATTGCATCTAGTTTATTTAAAAACTTTCCCTTTCCTTGTTGAGTGGTTTGTATTGTTTAAAAATAGAGATGGCTGTAAATCAAAAAAACAACATTTTGAATGCATCTATTAGATGTGAGTAATGGGGCTGGTGCACTGGGACGACCAAGAGGGATGGTATGGGTAGGGAGGAGGGAGGAGGGTTCAGGATGGGGAACACATGTATACCTGTGGCAGATTCATTTTGATATATGGCAAAACCAATACAATATTATAAAGTTAAATAAAGTAAAATTAAATTTAAAAAAGTAATGCTCAAAATTCTCCAAGCCAGGCTTCACCAATACGTGAACGGTGAACTTCCAGATGTTCAAGCTGGTTTTAGAAAATGCAGAGGAACCAGAGACCAAATTGCCAACATCGGTTGGATCATCAAAAAAACAGGAGAGTTCCAGGAAAACATCTATTTCTGTTTTATTGACTATGCCAAAGCCTTTGACTGTGTGGATCACAATCAACTGTGGAAAATTCTGAAAGAGATGGGAATACCAGACCACCTGACCTGCCTCTTGAGATATCTGTATGCAGGTCAGGAAGCAACAGTTAGAACTGAACATGGAACAATAGACTGGTTCCAAATAGGAAAAGGAGTATATCAAGGCTGTATATTGTCACCCTGCTTATTTAACTTATATGCAGAGTACATCATGAGAAACGCTGGACTGGAAGAAACACAAGCTGGAATCAATATTGCCAGGAGAAATATCAATAACCTGAGATATGCAGATGACACCACCCTTATGGCAGAAAGTGAAGAGGAACTAAAAAGCCTCTTGATGAAAGGGAAAGAGGAGAGTGAAAAAGTTGGCTTAAAGCTCAACATTCAGAAAATGAAGGTCGTGTCTTCTGGTCCCATCACTTCATGGGAAAGAGATGGGGAAACAGTGGAAACAGTGGCTGACTTTATTTTGGGGGGCTCCAAAATCACTGCAGATGGTGATTGCAGCCATGAAATTAAAAGATGCTTACTCCTTGGAAGGAAAGTTATGTCCAACCTAGATAGCATATTGAAAAACAGAGACATTACTTTGCCAACGAAGGTTTGTCTAGTCAAGACTATGGTTTTTCCTGTGGTCATGTATGGATGTGAGAGTTGGACTATGAAGAAGGCTGAGCATCGAAGAATTGATGCTTTTGAACTGTGGTGTTGGAGAAGACTCTTGAGAGTCCCTTGGACTGCAAGGAGATCCAACAAGTCCATTCTGAAGATCAGCCCTGGGATTTTTTTGGAAGGAATGATGCTAAAGCTGAAACTTCAGTACTTTGGCCACCTCATGCGAAGGGTTGACTCATTGGAAAAGACTCTGATGCTGGGAGTGATTGGGGGCAGGAGGAGAAGGGGACGACAGAGGATGAGATGGCTGGATGGCATCGCTGACTCGATGGACGTGAGTCTGAGTGAACTCCAGGAGTTGGTGATGGACAGGGAGGCCTGGCGTGCTGCCATTCATGGGGTCGCAAAGAGTTGGACAAGACTGAGCGACTGAAATGAACTGAACTGAGGAGACCGTATAAAAATTTTTAAATATTCCAGAACATTCAAGTTATTTTGCTATTAAAATATACCCAGGGTAGGGAGTACTTTTATACCTTTTAAAATTGTTTTCTTTAGATGAAAAAGTAGAGTGTTTCACATTTTATGTCATTTATTTTTTAAAAGTTTGGTTAAATTCAGACTTTCATCAAAATAAAATTACTTCAAATCAAGTGTATTCAATGAAACAATGATTTAGATAGCTGTTTACTTGAGAGAAAGAATAGTACAGAGCAGAGAAAAATGGGTTTCAGAGTGGGATATAAATCCTGGATTGGCTAGTGTTAGATATATATTCAGAGACAATTTACATAGAACACTTCACTCTCTAGCTTTCATATGTAGAAAAAGAATAATTATGCATAATTTTCAACATCATTATAAAAATACCAAATGAAGTAATACATATGATCTCTAGTCTATAATACATATTTAATAATTGAAAGTTGTAAATCCTAATCAGTTGGTTGTTCACATTCAACAGCATAGACTGATGGATTATTTTCTTAAATCAATTATAACCCATAAATACTATCATTTATTTTGATGTTCACATTTCCCCAGGTTAAGCTCTGTATTTTGATATACCCGTACTTCTTTGAGTATTTACTAGATTGTAGTGCAAAAGGATATTCTACACTCATCTTGTATTTTTCCTACCATGCCCTGGAAAAATCAGTGAAAGTGAAAGTCAGTCTTGTCCAACTCTTTGTGACCCCATGGACTGTATAGTCCATGGAATTCTCCAGGCCAGAACACTGGAGTGGGTAACTTTTCCCTTCTCCAGTGGATCTTCCCAACCCAGGGATTGAACCCAGGTCTCCCTTCTCCAGGGGATCTTCCCAACCCGGGGATTGAACCCAGGTCTCCTTTCTCCAGGGGATCTTTCCTACCCAGGAATCGACTGGGGTCTCCTGCATTGCAGGCGGATTCTTTACCAGCTGAGCTATGAGGGAAGCCAATCAGAAATTGCTACTAAAAGCTCTGGATCCTTTTAGTAAAGGCTGGTATTTAGAAAGCAAAGTCAGGATGCTAGATATGCCCATTGCTACTGGTATGTCACTATTTCTTGGCTCTTTTAGTAAACTGTTTAAATTTATATCAATACTTTCAATTCCAGTCCAATACTACGATACATTCTAGTCTTCTTTATTTTTTTTAATATGTGGCAACACTATTTCTCAGTAGTAAGAAACCTGAATTCCATTATTTTCCATATTTTTATTCAAGCCTAGAATATATAGAAGGCAATTTAAGAATTGTTAAGCATGCACTACTGCCAAAAGAGGGCAAATTAAATTTTGGGCTGTGATTAGTAGGGTTACTTTCAGCACTGTATGTGTACATTCATGCGTGCTAAGTCACTTCAGTCTTGTCGGACTCTTTGCAACTCCCTGGACTGCAGCCTGCCAGGCCCCTCTGTCCATGGGATTCTCGAGGCAAGAATACTGAAGTGGGTTGCCATGCCCTCCTCCAGGGGATCTTCCTGACCCAGGCATCGAACTAGGTCTCCTGCATTGCAGGCAGATTCTTTACTATCTGAGTTACCAGGGAAGCGCATTAACGTCCTAGTCTGATTATTTAACATATAAGTCACCTCAGAGTCTGTGACTATTATTTACTTTTACTCTTTGACTCTTCTCTCTAGGTCACATTTCCCCATTTTTTGCTTGACTTGTGGATGTTACATCGTAGATACTCTGCTTTTACCTTCCTCTGAAGAGTGTTGATTTTCACTCTTGCTTTAAAAGGCTGTTAACTCTGTTGTCTTTATGATATGGCAGTAGCTGAAATGTCTGCTCAGTTCTCTGAGCCTTCTATTTCTTGCTTTCGTCTACATCACATTCTAGATGCTTTTATAACCCTGACATACATTCTGTGACTGTTCATGCCAATAAGATTACACTCTTGTTTTTGAGTTGTAGAGATTCCAAGTTTCCATGAACAGGGGTGCCTCACTTACAAAAAGTTGTTCATACTTAAATGCTATAAGGTGCAAATCCCTTCTTTCAAAAGTGGATTCCTTCCACTTTCTGATTTTCTGCCTGCTTTGGATTATTCTTCACTACCTTTAACTAGTGTTTTTGTTTGTTTCATTTTGTTTTTCTTTGTTTGTTTTACTAGTTATCCGGACTTTATGGGTGTTATTTGCAGGAGAATTAATTATGGTGCAAGTTATACCATTCTTGCTGGAAAAGGATCTTATTCATTTTTTAATCAAACATTTATATACAATTTATTATGTGTCAGATTCTGTTTTGCTTTAGTTTCAATAAATTGTTTCTTTTGTTTTATAAATATTAACAGATTAACTCATAATACTATATCAGGTAGATAGTTATTTTCTCTATTTTACCAATTAGAAAAATAAAGCACATTATGTTTATCTAACTTTCCCAAATATACACAAGTGTAAAGGCAAGATTTTGACCCCTAGCAGCCTAGTGGCTATGGTATACTGCATTTTTTAACAGAGCCAACTATTGAATCAGACACAAATAGAAATTCCCAAAATTGCTTGGATTCATACATTTATACATAATGCATCAGATAGAAAAAAACACTATAAATACAAAGAATACATAGTACTGAAAAGGTCTAGGAGTTACTGTTATTATTGTCCTTTTCCAGTTTTTAATAGCAGTTCCAGAATAATCGGGTCACATCTGAAGAGAAGAAAGTAGATTTCTGGTTTGGAAAAAATAAGCTATTTCTAGCAAGCAGTACTACGTGTGAGAATGGATCAGATTATGTCAGAGAAAAGAAATTAAAGAATGAGAATGTGGTTTGACATGGCGAAAGATGACAGAATAAAATTAGGAGGGGAGAAGCATAGTAGGCAAAGTGATGGTAAGTAAGTTAAACGAATAGGCAAAGGCAAAATAGAAAATATACCTAAGGAGAAAACATTCAGATAGATGTTATTTTTATAGGTAAAAATCTCAGGAATGTAAAATAATTACAGAAACTTTATAAGCTCTCTGGAGGAAAGATGTTATATAAGTATGATTTATTTTGCTTCTTGCTATGAGGCAGAATATTACATGAAAAAATATCTTTAGCAGGAAGGAGATTTTTTTGAATAGGATATGGAGGTTATATTAGCATTTCACATCAAACTTTGGATGCATCAGCTACTTCAAGAAAAAAAAAAATCCAAAACTTCAAAATAAGTTTTTAAGGACTTACTCTGTAAAATTTTGAATTGAAAATATAATAGTAGTAAGAAAATATCAAGATTCCCAATAACCCATAGGACAATATATAAATATGAAATTTGAATATTTTTGAACTGAAAATTACAAATTCTTATTTTATCTCTAAATATAATACATTTATTCATTTGTGTCAAATCTGCATTTTCATGGATTTGTTGTTACAGTATAAGTTATACCTATGCTGATATTTTAGTATTATATGGAAAATAGTATATTGAAGGTTTGAAAGTGAAAGTGAAGTGAAAGTGAAAGTCACTCAGTAGTTGCAACCCCATGGACTGTATAGTCCATGGAATTCTCCAGGCCAGAATACTGGAGTGGGTAGCCTTTCCCTTCTCCAGGGTTAAATTTTTTTAATTCATATCTTCTAGATATGAATATGTAGTTACAAATACTATTTTACTATACATATAATTTTGAATTATACTAACTTTTATTTTCTGAAATATTTCTTATGTTTGTAATATAAAAATTTAAAGGCTCTTCATATAAGGAGGCCATTTACCAGTTTTTCTAGAAAATTATGACCTATATCTTATACTCAATTTAATCTGGTTTATCAGTTTGATTTTTCATTTTAACAGGGTGCAGTATTTTTTTTTATTTTTTGAAATTTTAAATATTTTAAAATTTATAAAAATGTTACAAAATAATACAGAGAATACTTAAATATCCTCCACTGAGCTAACCCAAATGGTAACATCTCACATAACCTTCCCACAGCAGCAGGAATTTAACACTGAGACAGTACTATTAACTAATCTAAACTTTAGTAATTTTTTTCAATTTTCCAGTTACTTCTGTTTTATAATCTAGTCTATTTCAGCATCACATGCATCAATTTGCTGTGCCTCCTTAGACTCCTCTTATATTCCTCAGTAATATTTTGTCTTTAAAACTTTTACACTTTGAACATTACTAGCCAATTGTTTTGTAAAATGATTAGATTGACATTATGCATGTTTAGCATTTGTGCTAAAAAAGTGACACTGTACCTTTGCCAGTGCATCATTTCTATGGCTACATGATATCAATATATATTATTACTGGTTACACTAACTTTGGTCTCTTAGTTTAGGTTGTACTAGCCCAATTTTCTTTTTTAATGTATAGTTATTGTGTTCACCCTTTGTCATTAATAAGTATGTATATTTTATGAAGATACTTTGACACCATGTAAATATCCTATTTCTCATGTTTTAATCTACTGATTTTAGTTATCAATATGATTCTTACTTGTAACAATTATTACTGTGGCATTTACCCCATTTATTTATTTACACAATTATTAATTTATGTCAGTACAGACTCATGGATATTTATTCCCAGATTTGGCCATTAAGACCTCCAACAAGTTGGCTCCAATGTATCTCTCATTCTATACTCTACTCAAGATGCTAAGTACCATAGAATGACTGGTGTACAAATAACAGAAGATTATATCTTGCAATTCTGAAGACTGGAATTCCCACATCTGGGCACCAGCATGGCCTCATTTTGGTTGAAGGCCCTCTTCTAGATTGCAAACTGCTACCTTCTCATTGTCATTGAGTACTTCAGTTGTGTCTGACTCTTTGCGACCCCATGGAGTGCAGCACGCCAGGGCTTCCCTGTCCTTCACCATCTCCCAGAGTTTGCTCAAGCTGATGTCCATTGAGTCAGTGATTCCATCCAACGATCTCAACCTCTATAGTCCCCTTCTCCTCCCGCCTTCAATCTTTCCCAGCGTCAAGGTCTTTTCTAATGAGTCAGCTCTTTGCATCAGGTGGCCAAAGGATTGGAGCTTCAGCATTCAGTTCAGCTCAGTTCAGTTCAGTGGTTCAGTTGTGTCCGACTCTTTGCGACCCCATAAATCACAGCACGCCAGGCCTGCCTGTCCATCACCAACTCCCGGAGTTCACCCAGCCTCACGTCCATCGAGTCAGTGATGCCATCCAGCCATCTCATCCTCTGTCGTCCCCTTCTCTTCCTGCCCCCAATCCCTCCCAGCATCAGAGTCTTTTCCAATGAGTCAACCCTTCGCATGAGGTGGCCAAAGTACTGGAGCTTCCACTTTAGCATCATTTCTTCCAAAGAAATCCCAGGGCTGATCTCCTTCAGAATGGACTGGTTGGATCTCCTTGCAGTCCAAGGGACTCTCATGAGTCTTCTCCAACACCACAGTTCAAAAGCATCAATTCTTCGGTGCTCAGCCTGCTTCACAATCCAACTCTCACATCCATACATGACCACAGGGAAAACCATAGCCTTGACTAGACAAACCTTTGTTGGCAAAGTAATGTCTCTGCTTTTGAATATGCTATCTAGGTTGGTCATAACTTTCCTTCCAAGGAGTAAGTGTCTTTTAATTTCATGGCTGCAGTCACCATCTGCAGTGATTTTGGAGCCCCAAAAAATAAAGTCTGACACTGTTTCCACTGTTTCCCCATCTATTTCCCATGAAGTTATGGGACTGGATGCCATGATCTTCGTTTTCTGAATGTTGAGCTTTAACCCCACTTTTTCACTCTCCACTTTCACTTTCATCAAGAGGCTTTTGAGTTCCTTTTCACTTTCTGCCATAAGGGTGGTATCATCTGCATATCTCAGGTTATTGATATTTCTCCTGGCAATCTTGATTCCAGCTTGTGCTTCTTCCAGTCCAGCGTTTCTCATGATGTACTCTGTATATAAGTTAAATAAACAGGGTGACAATATACAGCCTTGACGTACTCCTTTTCCTATTTCCATTTCTAACTGTTGCTTCCTGACTGCATACAAATTTCTCAAGAGGCAGATCAGGTGGTCTGGTATACCCATCTCTTGAAGAATTTTCCACAGTTTATTGTGATCCACACAGTCAAAGGCTTTGGCATAGTCAATAAAGTAGAAATAGATGTTTTTCTGGGACTCTCTTGCTTTTTCCATGATCCAGTGGATGTTGGCAATTTGATCTCTGGTTCCTCTGCCTTTTCTAAAACCAGCTTGTACATCAGGAAGTTCACGGTTCACATATTGCTGAAGCCTGGCTTGGAGAATTTTGAGCATTACTTTACTAGTGTGTGAGATGAGTGCAATTGTGCAGTAGTTTGAGCATTCCTTGGCATTGCCTTTCTTTGGGATTGGAATGAAAACTGACCTTTTCCAGTCCTGTGGCCACTGCTGAGTTTTCCAAATTTGCTGGCATATTGAGTGCAGCACTTTCACAACATCATCTTTCAGGATTTGAAAGAGCTCAAATGGAATTCCATCACCTCCACTAGCTTTGTTCGTAGTGATGTTTTCTAAGGCCCACTTGACTTCACATTCCAGGATGTCTGGCTGTAGGTCAGTGATCACACCATCGTGATTATCTGGGTCGAGAAGATCTTTTTCATACAGTTCTTCTGTGTATTCTTGCCATCTCTTCTTAATATCTTCTGCTTCTCTTAGGTCCATACCATTTCTGTCCTTTATCGAGCCCATCTTTGCATGAAATGTTCCCTTGGTATCTCTAAGTTTCTTGAAGACATCTCTAGTCTTTCTCATCCTGTTGTTTTCCTCTATTTCTTTACATTGATCACTGAAGAAGGCTTTCTTATCTCTTCTTGCTATTCTTTGGAACTCTGCATTCAGTTGCTTATATCTTTTCTTTTCTCCTTTGCTTTTCACTTCTCTTCTTTTCACAGCTATTTGTAAGGCCTCCCCAGACAGACATTTTGCTTTTTTGCATTTCTTTTCCATGGGGATGGCCTTGATCCCTGTCTCCTGTATAATGTCACAAACCTCATCCCATAGTTCATCAGGCACTCTATCTATCAGATCTAGGCCCTTAAATTTATTTCTCACTTCCACTGTGTAATCATAAGGGATTTGATTTAGGTCATACCTGAATGGTCTAATGGTTTTCCCTACTTTCTTCAATTTAAATCTGAATTTGGCGATAAGGAGTTCATGATCTGAGCCACAGTCAGCTCCTGGTCTTGTTTTTGCTGACTGTATAGAGCTTCTCCATCTTTGGCTGCAAAGAATATGATCAATCTGATTTCGGTGTTGACCATCTGGTGATGTCCATGTGTAGAGTCTTCTCTTGTGTTGTTGGAAGAGGGTGGTTGTTATGACCAGTGCATTTTCTTGGCAAAACTCTATTAGTCTTTGCCCTGCTTCATTCCATATTCCAAGGCCAAATTTGCCTGTTACTCCAGGTGTTTCTTGACTTCCTACTTTTGCATTCCAGTCCTCTATAATGAAAAGGATATCTTTTTTGGGTGTTAGTTCTAAAAGGTCTTGTAGGTCTTCATAGAACCGTTCAACTTCAGCTTCTTCAGCATTACTGGTTGGGGCATAGACTTGGATTACTATGATATTGAATGGTTTGCCTTGGAAATGAACAGAGATCATTCTGTCGTTTTTGAGATTGCATCCAAGTACTGCATTTCGGACTCTTTTGTTGACCATGATGGCCACTCCATTTCTTCTGAGGGATTCCTGCCCTCAGTTGTAGATATAGTGGTCATCTGAGTTAAATTCACCCATTCCAGTCCATTTTAGTTCACTGATTCTTAGAATGTTGACATTCACTCTTGCCATCTCTTGTTTGACCACTTCCAATTTGCCTTGATTCATGGACCTGACATTCCAGGTTCCTATGCAATATTGCTCTTTACAGCATCGGACCTTGCTTCTATCACCAGTCACATCCACAGCTGGGTATTCTTTTTGCTTTGGCTCCATCCCTTCATTCTTTCTGGAGTTATTTCTCCACTGATCTCCAGTAGCATATTGGGCACCTACTGACCTGGGGAGCTCCTCTTTCAGTATCCTATCATTTTTCCTTTTCATACTGTTCATGGGGTTCCCAAGGCAAGAATTCTGAAGTGGCTTGTCCAGTGGACCACATTATGTCAGATCTCTCCACCATGACCCGCCCATCTTGGGTTGCCCCACATCCTTCCAATGAACATTCAGAGTTGATTTCCTTTAGGATTGACTGGTTGGATCTCCTTGCAGTCCAAGGTACTCTCAAGAGTCTTCTCCAACACCACCATTCAAAAGCATCAATTCTTTGGCACTCAGCCTTCTTGATGGTCCAACTCCCACAACCATACATGACTACTGGAAAAACCATAGCTTTGAGTATGCAGACCTTTGTTGGCAAAGTGATGTCTCTGCTTTATAATATGCTGTCTAGGTTTTTCATAGCTTTTCTTCCAAAAATTAAGCATCTTTTAAAAAATTTCATGGCTGCAATCACCATCTGCAGTGATTTTGGAGCCCAAGGAAATAAGGTCTCTTTTTTCCAATGTTTCCCCATTTATTTGCCATCAAGTGATGGGACAGGATGCCATGATCTTCATTTTTAGAATGCTGAGTTTTAAGCCAGCTTTCTCACTCTCCTCTTTCACCTTCATCAAGAGGCTCTTTAGTTCCTCTTCACTTTCTGCCAAAAGGGTGGTGTCATCTACATATCTGAGGTTACTTATATGTCTCCCAGCAATCTTGATTCCAGCTTGTGCTTCACCCAGCCTGACATTTCTCATTGTTCCCTCACACAATGGAAAGAGTTTAAGGAGGTTCTCTGGAATCTCTTTTATAAGGGCACTAATCACACTCATGAGGGCTCCACTCTCATGACTAATTACTCACATAAGGCCCCAACTCCTAATGTCATCACATCGAGGCTCAATATTTCAACATAGCATAACTCAACACTATAAAGACCACAATAACAAACCCCAGCTAACATCATACTTAATACTGAAAAGCTGAAAACATTCCAAGATCTGAAACAAGACAAGAATGCCTACTCTTGCTCCTTTTATTCAATAAGTTTTGGAAGTCCTAGACACAGTAATCAGAGAAAAAAAGAAAGAAAAGAAATCCAAATTGGAAAGCAAGAAATAAACTGTCACTGTTTGCATTTGACATGATACTATGCATAGAAAATGCTAAAGATACCACTGGAAAACTACTAGAGTTCCTTAGTGAATTTTGTAAAGTTGCAGGATAAAAAGTAATATATAGAAGTCTTCTGCATTTATGTACACTGACAAGGAACTATCAGAAAGGGAAATTAAGAAATCAATTCAACTTATCATCCCATCAAAAAAGAATAAATAAAATACTTAGGTATAAGTCTACCTAAGGAGGAAAGGCCTGTACTCTAAAAGCTATAAGAAGACAGTGATGAAAGAAACTGAAAACAATGCAAACAACTGGAAAGATATATTGTGCTCTTGGATTAAAAGAATCATTGTTAAAATGACCTAAGGCAAACTACAGATTCAGAGCACTCCATACAAAAACACCAATGATATTTTTCACAAAACTAAAGCAAATAATTTTAAAAATTGTGTGGAAACACAAAAGGCCCTAAATAGCCAAAGCAATCTTGAGAAAGCATGGACCCAAAGACATTATGCTCCCTAACTTCAGACTATACTATAAAGCAACAGTAATCAAAGCATCATGTCTGGCAAAAAAAAAAAAAAGCTGACACATGGATCAATAGAACAGGACAGAGCCCAGAAATAAACCACCCCCCCATCTATGATCAACTAAACTATGACAAAAGAGGCAAGAGTATACAACGAAGAAAAGACAGTCTCTTCAGCAAGTGATGCTGGGAAAACTGGACAGCTACATGGGAAAGAATGAAATTACAACATTCTCTAAAACCACATACAAAAATAAACTCAAAGTGGATTAAATACCTAAATAAAAGACTAGACACCAAAAAACTCCTAGAGTAAAACATAGGTAGAACACTCTGACATAAATCAGAATAATATTTTTTATATGTCTTGTAAAGTAAAGAAAATAAAAGCAAAAATAAACAAATGGGACCTAAATAAACTTAAAAGATTTTGTACAGCAAAGGAAATCATCAACGAAACAAAAAGACAACCTACAGAATGGGAGAAAATATTTGCAAATAATGCAACTGACAAGCGCTTAATTTCCAAAATATATAAACAGCTCATACAACTCAACATTAAAAAAAATCACAGCAGGATCCTCTATGACCCACCTCCCAGAATATTGGAAATAAAAGCAAAAATAAACAAATGGGACCTAATTAAACTTAAAAGCTTCTGCACAACAAAGGAAACTATTAGCAAGGTGAAAAGGCAGCCTTCAGAATGGGAGAAAATAATAGCAAATGAAGCAACTGACAAACAACTAATCTCAAAAATATACAAGCAACTCCTACAGCTCAACTCCAGAAAAATAAATGACCCAATCAAAAAATGGGCCAAAGAACTAAATAGACATTTCTCCAAAGAAGACATACAGATGGCTAACAAACACATGAAAAGATGCTCAACATCACTCATTATCAGAGAAATGCAAATCAAAACCACTATGAGGTACCATTTCACACCAGTCAGAATGGCTGCGATCCAAAAGTCTACAAGCAATAAATGCTGGAGAGGGTGTGGAGAAAAGGGAACTCTCTTACACTGTTGGTGGGAATGCAAACTAGTACAGCCACTATGGAGAACAGTGTGGAGATTCCTTAAAAAACTGGAAATAGAACTGCCTTATGATCCAGCAATCCCACTGCTGGGCATACACACTGAGGAAACCAGAAGGGAAAGAGACACGTGTACCCCAATGTTCATCGCAGCACTGTTTATAATAGCCAGGACATGGAAGCAACCTAGATGCCCATCAGCAGATGAATGGCTAAGCAAGCTGTGGTACATATACACAATGGAGTATTACTCAGCCATTAAAAAGAATACATTTGAATCAGTTCTAATGAGGTGGATGAAACTGGAACCTATTATACAGAGTGAAGTAAGCCAGAAGAAAAAACACCAATACAGTATATTAACGCATATATATGGAATTTAGAAAGATGGTAACAATAACCCTGTGTACGAGACAGCAAAAGAGACACTGATGTATAGATCAGTCTTATGGTCTATGTGGGAGAGGGAGAGGGTGGGGAGATTTGGGAGAATGGCATTGAAACATGTAGAATATCATGTATGAAACGAGTCGCCAGTCCAGGTTCGATGCACGATACTGGATGCTTGGGGCTGGTGCACTGGGACGACCCAGAGGGGTGGTATGGGGAGGGAGGAGGGAGGAGGGGTCAGGATGGGGAATGCGGGTATACCTGTGGCGGATTCATTTCGATATTTGGCAAAACTAATACAATATTGTAAAGTTTAAAAATAAAATAAAATTTAAAATAAAAAAAATAAAAAAATCAAACAATCTGATTAAAAATGGGAAGAACTGAATAAACATTTTTCCAAGGAGGAAATGCAGATGGTCAAGAGGCACATGAAAGGAGGCTCAACATCACTAATCATAAGGAAAATGAAAACCAAAACCACTGTGAGATATCATCTCATACCTATAAGAATGGCTATCATCAAAAGGAACACAAATAACAAATGTTGGAGAGGACAACTCTACACTGTTGGTGGGAATGCAAACTGTTACAGCCAGTGTGGAAAACAGTATGGAGGTTTCTCAAAAAAAACTAAAAATATGGGACTTCCCTAGTGGTCTGGTGGTTTAGAATTTGCCTGCTAATGCAGGTGACATGGATTCAATCCCTGGTCCAGAAAGATCCCACATGCCCCCAGGCTATCCAGCCCACAAGCCACGACTACTGAAGCCCACACACCTACATGGAAGAATAGGCTCTGCTCGCCACCACTAGAGAAACCCCACACACAGCAACAGACCAGCACAACCAAAACTAAATGAATAAATAAAATATAATTAAACAACTAATAATAGAACTATGACCTGATCCAACAGTTCCACTCCTGGGTATATATCTGGAAAAAAAAATCACTAATTTGAAAAGATACATGCACCCCAGTGTTCTTAGCAGCGTTATTTACAATTATTGTTACATTATTTGGGAGTGGAATATCCTTTCTTCCAAAATTAAACATCAAGTTGTATTTCAAATTTATTTGAAATAGAAAACAAGCAGCCAGCCATGAAAGGAAAGTTAAGGCAGCACTGAAACATAATAAAATTTGAAATCAGGACAATAATAGGTTTAAATTTCTTCTGCATTTCTAATTTGCAATAACCTTTCTGACCAAGAATTTTCTTTTAAAATAGAGATAAGAATACCTTTCTACTATTGTTGTTGTTGCTATTGTTCAGTCTGTGCTTTTTAATGTACTGTCTAGATTTGTCTACTACAGTTATTCTGAAAATTAAAAAACATAGGAGGTATAAAGCACCTTAAACATTGTAAATACTCTACCCACTAGATCCTTCAAAGGTTTTATATACGTAATTTATGAAAGTTAGAAATGGACCATTAGATTGGCTACATAGAAAAAATAATTTAGTTACTCTTCTTTAGATTTTGTCTACTGATTTTTAAGAAACTGCAAATCAATAAAATTTCAATTTCTTTTTGTACTTAGTAGATCCATATCTAATACTTTTAAAGCCTACAGAAGGGTTTCCCTGATGGCTCAGATGGTAAAGAATTTGCCTCAATGCAGGAGACCTGGGCTTGATCCTTGGCTTGGGAAGATCCCCTGGAGAAGGGCAGAGCTACCCACACAAGCATTCTGTCCAGGAGAATTCCATGGACTGTATAGTCCATGGAGTTGCAAAGAGTCGGACACAACTGAGCCACTTTCACTTCACAGAAGTGTGGAGGGAAACAAAAGGATTTTTCCCAATCAACATCACTTAGCTGGTAAGGTTTTGGTTCAATATATTCAACATTAAAAGGATTCATTAACATCTGACATTCCATTAACATATGTACAATAAAAGCACTGATGTTATCAGAGAACTGTGTCATAATTCTAAGATTTTATTGGATTCTAGTATTTTACAAATATTAGAGATGACACTCATTAGATACTACACTAAATTAAACATGAAAATTATTATCCTCATTTTAATACAATTTTAATGCTATAAATTCCAAAAGGATTAACCAGATGTGTGAATAAGTCACTACTGGATGTTCATTCAGACAAAATTTGCATAGATTTTTGCAGGGGCTGAAAGTATATGTGCTTTAAGATAAAAGCCAGATAACTGAATCCATGAACATTCTTGTTTCCTAGAGACTGAATCAACCCAAACTTCTAATATTAAAAGAATTTTCTATCCATATTTTTATCCATGAAGAACACAATTTTATCATTTTATTTTAAACAGAATGAGACATTATACCTGGCCCTAGACATGTTATCTCACACAAAGATTTCAAATCATTGACTTTTTCCAATTTATTCCACTGTGAAGAGTGCCTATTATAATCCAAAATCTACCAACAATCTAATTTGAGTATATTTTCCATACTACAAATTGTTCATTTTAATAAACATAAGATTGTTTTCAATTGTGACAGTCCTTCACATATATTTGTATTCAGTTCAGTTCAGTTCAGTTGCTCAGTTGTGTCTGACTCCTTGTGACCCCATGAATCGCAGCACACCAGGCCTCCCTGTCCATCACCAACTCCCGGAGTTCACCCAAACCCATGTCCATCAAGTCAGTGATGCCATCCAGCCATCTCATCCTCTGTCGTCGCCTTCTCCTCCTGCCCCCAATCCCTCCCAGCATCAGAGTCTTTTCCAATGAGTCAACTCTTTGCATCAGGTGGCCAAAGTACTGGAGTTTCAGCTTTAGCATCATTCCTTCCAAAGAAATCCCACGGCTGATCTCCTTCAGAATGGACTGGTTGGATCTCCTTGCAGTCCAAGGGACTCTCATGAGTCTTCTCCAACACCACAGTTCAAAAGCATCAATTCTTAGTCCTCAGCTTTCTTCACAGTCCAACTCTCACATCCATATATGACCACAGGAAAAACCATAGCCTTGACTAGATGGACCTTTGTTGGCAAAGTAATGTCTCTGCCTTTGAATATGCTATCTAGGTTGGTCATAACTTTCCTTCCAAGGAGTAAGTGTCTTTTAAATTCATGGCTGCAATCACCATCTGCAGTGATTTTGGAGCCCCCAAAAATAAAGTCTGACTGTTTCCACTGTTTCCTCATCTATTTCCCATGAAGTGATGGGACCAGATGCCATGATCTTAGTTTTCAGAATGTTGAACTTTAAGCCAACTTTTTCACTCTCCTCTTTCACTTTCATCAAGAGGCTTTTTAGTTCCTCTTTCTGCCATAAGGGTGATGTCATCTGCATATCTGAGGTTATTTTGTATTGCCTCTGATTAAATCAAACTGTTAAAATTCATTCCCTTTTTTCTCCTGTCACAACAGTAAGCAGTCTGTTGATTTAGGTTATGCACCTTATTTGTAGGAAAGTGAAAGTGAAAGTTGCTCAGTCCTGTTGACTCTTTGTGACCCCATGAACTGTAGCCCCACCAGGCTCCTCTATTCATAGAATTCTCCAGGCAAAAGTACTGGAGTGGCTTGCCATTTCCTTCTACAGGGGATCTTCCTGACTCAGGGATTGAACCTGGCTCTCCTTCATTGCAGGCAGACTCTTTACCATCTGTGCCACTGTAAATCTGTATATAATAGCTCTTTCAGCAGAAATCAAAGCATTGCTTATTCCTTCAATGCTATGCACATTCCCTCCTTACTCATAAATACTGAATTTGAGTATTTTAATCTGCAAATTAAAATCAACCTTGGTTTACTACAGATTTAAATAGTAAAAAAAGATGTGTGCATGCATGTGGGTGACTTAGTGTGTGTTCTAAGAATACCATAAACTTTGAGCATCTACTTATATGTAAGGTGTTGTGTTCAGGGCCATGGTAAATAAAAAGCTATATTTCCTTCTTTGTGATTTTGAGTATTTGGTATAGATTCTAAATACTTCCAAATACTTGTATTCCTCTCTAAAAAAGAATTATAAAACTAAGCAAGATAATTTGTACATCCATTATGTTGTCCCTAGTGCTATTTTAAGTGATATCCCACTTGTTTAGAAATCAGATTTGGTATCTACAAAGTCCAAAATGGAGTGCCCCAAGACAAGTGTAAAATAAATCTGAGCACTCAAATATTTACATAGTATTCCAAGAGGAAAACTGTGTTCCCCTGAATGGCAGTAAAACGTGATGATTAAGAGCTAGGTTACTGGACTTCCATCCAGGCTTTCTCAATTTCAAACTTCAAGAAAAAGTATATAAGCTGATTTCCTGTAGTGTCAAATTAAGATTCTTTTTTGCAAATTTTAAGTTTCGTAGCCATTTTAATTCTAGTTACCATGCACTCCCATCTCCCCTGCATCTTCTTTGTGAATTATGGCAAAATATTTACATATAAATACATGTAATCCACTCAGCTCTGTACAGTAGGTACACATTGTATTTAACACTAAATTAACTAGCTGGTTATTATAAACATTTCACCAAATTCTGTCTTGCATCTCAAAATTGGTCCAGGCCAATTCATTTTTTATTAGTGATATTCATAAATAATTCACAAGACAGCACTCTTTGTCATCATTTTATTGGTTAGGAGACTAAAGTTCAGAAAGTTAAATAATATTCTCGAATTTGTCTGGCAAGTAGACGGTAGACTGTTTGATCAGTAAAATAGAGGAAGACTTTAAAGTATAATTTACAGACAAAAAAACAAAAGATGGCAGGTTCTACTGATAACCTAAAACCAGGGGAGAAACATCCAAAACAAAACATAACAAAACCTCAAAAGCTAATGGAAAAGTATGTTCATAACTGCTATACTATGTTAGATAAAAGAATAGTGAATAAAGGACACAAGTACTGCCACTCCCTTCTCCTTCATCCATGAAAGACAGAGCTAGTCAATCATGACAACATCCAACACTTTGCCTAAGTGAGGCCATGGACTCATTCTCTACACATCATTCCATGCATCTGCTTTATGGTGTTGGTGTAAGGAACACTGAGTTGAGAATCTACTGACACCTTAGTAGATCTGTTACTTAACATCTCTTTGCTTCAGTTTTGTCTCAGATAATAATGGTATCTACTTCAAAGGATAGTTTTTAACCTTATATTAGATGAGATAGAAAGAGGTATATAAATTTTATACTGTAGTATAGATATTACATAGACACTATATAGATACTATATAAATAGTATGTACTTCAAAGGCTAGCTTTTAATCTTATATCAGATGAGATAGTAAGAGGTATATAAGTTTAACATAATTATAAATATCCATAAAATAATCGGATTTGACAAGATGAATCACAGTTTTAGATTTAAATATGTTAAATAAAATAACCTCCATTAAAATAAATAAATTTATATTAAAAATAATAATAAGAAGAAAAGGTTGGCATTAAGTATTACACTTTAAATTTTCCCATGCAAAATGGAAATAGAGTCACAGATGTAGAAAACAAACTTATGGTTACCAGGAGAGAAAGAGTAGGGAGGGATAAATTGAGAGACTTGGATTGACATATACACACTACTATATATAAAATAGATAACTAATAAGGACCCACTGTATACCACAGGGAACTTTACTCAATACTTTGTAATGACATTTATGAGAAAAGAATCTAAAAAAGAGTGGATATATGTATATGTATAACTGATGCACTTTCTGTCCACCTGAAACTAACACAAAATTGTAAAGCAACTATACTCCAATAAAAATTTTAAAAAGAAATCATATAAAAAACATTAATGTACTATTACATTTAAAAGGTAAGTTTAACTATATGGAAACATCATTATATTGAGACATTTAAATGAGGTGTTTTCTCTGTAAACTTTTAATTAATTAATTAATTAATTAAACTTTTAATGTAATTAATATTCCTCATGGGTTATATTTTCTTTTGGGTAACTTGAGATTATTTCATAAATCACTACTGCCAGAGTCTGTAGCTTCATACTTCTCTTTTAATCTTCTACACTGATCCTTACTCTCAGATTTCTTTGATGCCCTTTTGTCTACTAGTGTATTTCTATCATTTGGATGCTTTATGGATCTCTCATGGATAATTATAGATAATAAAGGGAGAAAAAAAGAATAATTTGTTTTACCTTAGAGTCCCATTATCTTTCATGTATTTATTGGTGAATGAATGCACAATAAACCTCCACTGAAAAAAACTAGGGATTATATAAAATATTATTTTATAAAAGTATATTATTTTTTTTAATTTTCAAAGAACTAAGACATAAATTTTGATGTTTTTTCCCCAAACATGAGCATCTTTGTTAATATTATGTAGCATACTAGCCTAATTTTATGTTTTCTGGCCATCAATCATCAAGTCATTATGCTGATGATTAAATCACTATGATAATGATCACAACGTGAACAAATATTTTTTCATAACCATAATTTTTACACACAACTGCATGTCATTCCAGTGATCCAAATCTTATAAAAACAGAATAACTAAATATATTAATACTCTGTATCAATAATCTGCTTTGCATTAACAGTTAAAAAATTAGCCACATAGCCAGCCATGCCAGGATACAATGCTGTCCATCAGTGTGCCAGCACCTACAGCAGAAGGCAGGGTCTTAGAAATACTTTTTTTAGATATGTCTCCTCAGGCAAGGCAAACGGAAACAAAAAAATAAACAAAAGGAACTATAACAAACTAAAAAACTGTCCACAGCAAAGGAAATTAGTAATAAAACACAAAGGTTGCCTAGTGAATGGGAGAAGATATTTGAAAACAAGACATTCAATAAGGGGTTTATATGGCCCAGCAATCCCACTGCTGGGCAAACACACTGAGGAAACCAGAAGGGAAAGAGACACATGTACCCCAATGTTCATCGCAGCACTGTTTATAATAGCCAGGACATGGAAGCAACCTAGATGTCCGTCAGCAGATGAATGGATAAGAAAGCTGTGGTACATATACACAGTGGAGTATTACTCAGCCATTAAAATGAATACGTTTGAATCAATTCTAATGAGGTGGATGAAACTGGAGCCTATTATATAGAGTGAAGTAAGCCAGAAAGAAAAACACCAATACAGTGTACTAACGCATATATATGGAATTTAGAAAGATGGTAACAATAACCCTGTATATGAGACAGCAAAAGAGACACTGATGTATAGAACAGTCTTTTGGACTCTGTGGGAGAGGGAGAGGGTGGGGCGATTTGGGGGAATGGCACTGAAACATGTATAATATCATATAAGAAATGAATCGCCAGTCCAGGTTCGATACAGGATGCTTGGGGCTGGTGCACTGGGACGACCCAGAGGGATGGTACGGGAAGGGAAGTGGGAGGGAAGTTCAGGATGGGGAACACGTGTATGCCCTTGGCAGATTCATGTTGATGTGTGGCAGAACCAATACAATATTGTAAAGTAATTATCCTCCAATTAAAATACATACATTTAAATTTAAAAAAAATAAAAAAATGTACAAGAACTCATATGACTCAAAATTAAAGTTAAAAATAAAAACCTCAACCTAATTAATTAAAAAGTAGACAGAGAAAAAAAAAAAGTAGGCAGAGGACCAGAATAGACATTTTTCCAAAGAAGACATACAGATTGCCAACAGACACATGAAAAGATTCTCACATTACTAACTATTAGGGAAATTCAAATCCAAACCACATGAAATATCAGCCCATACCTGTCAGAATAGCTATGATCAAAAAGACAACAAATAATAAGTATTGGTGAGGATATGGAGAAAAGGGAACCCTTGTACAACTATTGTGAGAATATAAATGGTGCAACCACTATTGAAAACCATATGGAGATTCCTCAAAAACTACTAAATATGATCCAGTAATTCGACTCCTGGGTATTTATCCAAAAAAAAAACAAAAGAAGTAATTCAAAAGTATATACACACATATATGCACTCCTATGTTCTTTGCAACATTATTTACAATAGCCAAGACATGGAAGCAACTGAAGTGTCTATCAGTAGATGAATGGATACAGAAGATATGGTGTATATATGCAATGAAATATTACTTAACCATAGAAAAGAATGAAATCTTTCCGTTTTCAACAACATGGATCAACCTAGTAGGTAGTATACTAGGTGAAATGAGTCGTACAAAGACAAATGCCATATGATTTCACTTATATGTGAAATCTAAAAAGCAAAATAAATGAACAAACATAACAAAACAGAAGCACAGTCATAGATGCAGAGAACAAAGTGATGGCTACCAAAGAGGAGAGGCATAGAGGAGGAGAGAAATAGGTGAGGGAGATTAAGAGATACAATCTTCCAGATATGAAATAAATGAGTCATGATTATGAAAAGTACAGTATAAGGGATATAATCAATAATTACGTAATACTTTTGTATGGTGACAAATGGTAACTAGATTGTTGTGGTCATCATTTTGAAATGAATGAAGTATCAAATCAATATGCTGTGTACCAGAAACTAATATAGTATTGTAGGTCAATCATATTTTGAAAACAAATCATAGAAAAAGAGATTAGTTACAGAGTTGGGGGTGTAGCATTGAATGAAGATAGTTAAAAGGACAAACTTCCAGTTATGAAATAAATGGGGATGTGATGTACAGCATAGGGACTGTAGTCAATAATACTATAATAGCACTGTAACAACTTTATATGGTGACAGATGGTAACTAGGCTTACCCTGGTAATAATTTTGCAATATATTTAAATATTCAATAACTATGTTAAAATAAAATTAGTATAATATTGTAAGTCTATTATGGGCTTCCCAGGTGGTGTAGTGGTAAAGAATCCACCAGCCAATGCAGGAGACACAGGTTTGATCGCTAGGTCAGGAAGACCCCCTGGAAGAGAAAATGGCAACCCACTCCAGTGTTCTTGCCTGGGGAATGCCATGGACAGAGGAGCCTGGCAGGCTACAGCCCATGGAGTTGCAGAGTCAGACACAAATGAGCAACTGAGCACACATGCATGCAAGTCAATTATATGTCAATAAAAATCACAAAAATAAAATTAAAATTAAAAACTAAGGGAGAAAGGTAAAACCTAGTCATTTTTAAAAAATAACAATTTGTCATTGCTCATGAGTCTGCAGTTGAGTTGGCTGTACTGCCAACTGATATTTGATGGTTTGCTCATATGACTTTATTTAGCAAATGAGTTGGCCAGAGGCTGGTTCTTATGGTCTCATTCACATGTCTAGTGATTGGATAGATAGGTATTGACAGGGGCAACAAGTGTGGCTGGACCACATGTCACTCACCATTCAAAAGATTAGCCTGGCTTTGACCTTTTGATAATGACAGAGTTCCAAGAGAGTGAGTGGAAGTATGCCATGCCTCTTGAGTTCTAGGGTCATAACTGGTACAATGGTACTCTTGCTGCATGCCATATGTAAAAGAAATCCAAGAACACCCTAGATCCATGTGGTGGGAAAGATTTTTTTCCTTCTGATGGGATGAACTACAAAGTCACATTCAAAGGGGCATGGGTAATAGGAAGGCAATAATTCCTGCAATAATCACCAACAATCCACAATAACTTCTTACAACTCTTTGACTATTTGTGTCTTCATATTTATATACTTAAAAATTCCATAAGTAGTGAATACTGAGATATTTGCATTTAGAAATTCAAAGAACTATCTCTTGAATGGAAAAGAAGTATCTGCTTTGTATTCATTTGTAAAGTTCATTATGATTATAAAGGTATTGCATGGCAAAATAAGTTTAATTCTGAATTTCTCTTATTAAAAATAAAAAATAAAAAATTTTATAAGTCATGAATACTGAGATGCTTGGATTTAGAAATTCAAAGAACTACCTCTTGAAAGGAAAATAGTGTCTGTTTTGTATTCATTTGTAAATTTCATTATGGATCATAATTTTATCATATGGGAAAGTTTTTAAATTCTTAATTTAATGCCTGTTAGTTACCAAGTAGCTGTTTACAAATTAAAAGACTAAAAAATTTTCCTAGTGAACACATAAATAAGCAATAAATTAATAACTACATTTTATCAATTCACAATGTTTTCTTTCTTGTAATGCTATCTTATTCACTGAACTAAATGTTCTCGGATATTCCCAGATAATAAAGATTTTATAGGCATACTTTGGAGGCTTCCTAAATTATTTGTCATATTACTGTTATTCACATTTCAAATAATTGTGCTGATTTAAAAATCCATGATACTAAAAGATTTACAAATTTCACTAACTGGAACACTTCAATTTAATATTTGGTAGAATAAATGCAGCTATACTCAAACCCATTCTAATAATCACCATAGACACTTCACAGGTATAAAAGACATAGCCAGCTCAAGATGAGTAATGCTATATTAACAAAAGTGAAAGTGAAGTCACTAAGTCGTGTCCAACCTCATGGACTGTAGCCTACCAGGCTCCTCCGTCCATGGGATTTTCCAGGCAAGAATACTGGAGTGGGTTGCCATTTCCTTCTCCAGGAGATCTTCGCGACCTAGGGATTGAACCTGGGTCTCCCGCATTGCAGGCAGACACTTTACCATCTGAGCCACCAGGGAAGTTGTAAGCTGTATTAACAGGTGGCCCAAAAATCTGAGTGGCTTAATCCAATGAAAATATCATGGGCAAAATACATTGCATATCTGGTTGACATTTCAGCTCAGCTGTCTTCTATGTGTTGGCTCAACTTTCCAGAATGCATGAATTTTATGACACCTCCATCAATGTAGTGAAAAAGTAAAAAGCAGGTTGGTAAATCCAGTTATTGATCTTGATGGTTTTCATTTGAAAGTGATGCATATTTCTTCCACTCACTATTTATTAGCCAAACAAATCACGTGGCCTCTCTCACCTTCAACAGGGCATAGGACCAGGCAACCCTTCCATCTTCCCAGAAACAGCATAACTGGAAATATGGGTGAGCTGTACTAATGTTCCACATTATAACTGCTACTAATTTGAATGATAAAAAAATATTCAGTCACTTTTTAAAAATAAGAAATTCACAGAGACTTGGATTCTTCATGAATGGAAGATTAAACTGAAATACAAATGAGGCTTTTCTGGACTAACAAAGAAAACACAAAAGCTTATAAGTTTCACACAGAGATATGAATTTCAATAGAATGACCAGAGCTGAAGTTATTAAGTAATATATCTAACTAGAAGTACAAAGTTCTTAAAGATTGAAGTTTAAAAACCATCTTGTTTCAGGGTGTCTTAAATGTTTTTGTCAGATTATAGAAAATTCTAAGCAAGGAAAGCTTTGAGATAAAATAAATTTTTTGTATCTGTAGAGAGGGACTATTTTCCCCTTTGTGGAGATTACTTTGATGAAAACACTAAAATACCTTTTGTTTTTAAAGCCAAGAAGTAGATGTTAAAAGAAAGAAGGCCAGCAAGTGAAGTATGCTGCTGCTAAGTCACTTCAGTTGTGTCCGACTCTGTGCGACCCCATAGACGGCAGCCCACCAGACTGCCCCATCCCTGGGATTCTCTGGGCAAGAACACTGGAGTGGGTTGCCATTTCCTTCTCCAATGCAGGAAAGTGAAAAGTGAAAGTGAAGTCACTCAGTTGTGTCCAACTCTTTGCGACCCCATGGACTGCAGTCTACCAGGCTCCTCCATCCATGGGATTTTCCAGGCAAGACTACTGGAGTGGGGTGCCATTGCCTTCTCCAAAGTGAAGTATACATTTCTATAATATAGAAGAGAAAGGGCCAGAGGGGATTATTGCAAAAGAGGACATAGGCTATATAATCTTCTGCCTCTACGATAACTACATGGTATATATTAAGTGTTCCAGTGGTCCCCCTTTCCTCTTGAGCATCTTCCTCACTGGTTACAATAATGCCTAAATTTAGAGATATCATTTTTTAAAAAAACTTTTGGTGTAGCACAAGGAAGGTTTATATACAAGACATGCCAGTGAACTAAAAGTGGTAACACATTAATACTTTGATACCCATAAATACACAATATAACAGATTGCTAATCAGATTAATTGGTCATCAGCTATTAAGAAGTGAGTTGACAAAATAGAAGGAGGGACATCATATTAAGGAGGGGAAATAGAGCAATCCTAATACTTATTTAATAATGTGTCAGAGAGAAGGGATTGAGGGCTGTAATGGATCACTTGGTAGTAATAGGACAGCAAAAGAAAAACAGTTCTATGTGAAAAGAAATGATAATGGTAATGAAGGATAGATGGGGATGACATAGAAATAAGATACATACTTTAATATTTTGCTTAAAATTGATCCTGGTCTTCTTATTTCAGATTATCATATTTCATTCCAACCAAACATTACTACTCTAAGATGTAAGAGTAATATGATTTTAATTATGAAAATACCAATTTGTATAGAATTAGCATGTAACTATATGAGGTTTTGCATGTATAAAATTTGTCTTCATCCATTTATGTTTATAACATCACTTTATTAGTACTGGGCAAGAGCTATGGAAATGATACCCTGTCACTTATTTACTCCTTTTGCTTGCTTTATTTTTTAATATCATATTTATCTATAAAGAAATTGCTAGTTATGCAAGACTTCTTAAGTGTACCTCACTGAAATGAACTAGGCCCAGGAAGAAAAATGATCTTTGCGTCAGAAGATAATTAATACATAGAATGTAGGCTCTGTGACCTTCATTGTTGTATCTTTTCTCTGATCTCACAAACTCACTTTTATACCTTGATGGTAAATTTCAATAGAGAAGTAGTATAATTGCTTGGAAACTTTGGATAGTCAAAGGCGACATCACCCCTTTCAGTCAGACTGACCCCAAATTCAGCACACTATTAGATAACCTATACATAGTACAGATGACTGGACAGTTTTGCCAGCGCTGCCACCTTTTAGGAAGCTATAAGTTGAGAATTTTCCACTTGATAATAGTAAATACCATATTGCTTTTCACCCCAAGTTGGATTGTAAGCCCTGGGAAAATTCAAACTTGTAAATTTTTGTTGTCTGAATTTAAAGGAAGAGACAGTGATGCTCTGTTAGAAAAGCAACTGTATTTAAGCATTGGTTAAAACATTCTTAAGGGAATTTTGGTTTACATTGTTAAGATACACCATCATCCTACACATTTGGTTGCTGATCTTCAGCATAAATGTGTGTGTGTGTGTGCCAAGTGTTTAATACTCTACATTCTTAGAAGTAAGAAATGTGACATGTGCTAGTATTTGAGAATGAGTGGAGGGGTTACTCCAAAAGGCCATCTGTGTGCTAGGAAGAATCAAACTATTTTCTTACTTGTCGTTACTCTTAATGTACTAAAATTCAGGACTTGGTATATCTTTAAGTTATATTTCAGGATCTACAGTGTGAGAAAGCTCAGCCTATTAGCCTTATGTTTATCCATGCTTTCTAACTGGGCTTCTCACACTGCAGCCATTTCCTAAACAGATTCTGTCAAAGTACATACATGGGAAAAATATCAAATCACTATTCTGTTCACCTGAATCTAATATATTGTAAGTCAAATCTACTAAATTAAAAAAACAAACATGGGAGCTATACATTGATATTCATCATATGTGCTGAAAAATTGTTGCCTGTGGATGTTTTATTGAAAGCATCTGCAACACCATCTTGAAATACTTTTACATTATATATTTAAAAAGCCATAAAGGATTGCTTCAAGTTTATTAATTGATTCATTTTCTTCAAGCACACTTATGTTTACTCTCTGGAAAAAAACAAACAAAAAAAAAGAAATCTCTTTGACACTAGCTGCCATCTCATTCCCTGAAGCTAGCTTTGTAAACAACTGCTGGTTCTGACCTTTTACTGTGTACATTTACAAACTAGTATTTTTTTAAACATTCATTGTGTACCAGGCACTATATTATACACTGGAGAATAGCAGTAAACAAGGCAGGTAGTCAGGGAATCGAATGTTATTATAATCTCACAACTGTGCAAGATAGTTTATAACATGCAAACACACACCCGCAAATGTAGTTGACATAAAGCCACAAAACAGCAAGGTGTCACTTCAACTAGTGAGTCTAAGTTTAGTCTCACCAGCAAAAAATTTCCTGGCTCCTTGAAACGAGACACAAAATAACTCTAGAAGTAAAGAAATTTGAGTGATGGGGGTGACCTAGAGAAGCTCTCAGCCTGAAATAATACAACCTCCACAAGCCAGAGAAACATATAAATAGGAAGATGTTGGTATGCTCAAGCAGAATGGTGAGAAAACCCATGGCGGAAGAGACACACTCTTAATCACACAATATTAAAGATTTTGCAAATATATTAGTTAAAGATATTAATTAATAGCTAACAACTTAAGCAGGGAAATACATATGACAATTACTATCATTATATTATTTCATATTTGTATATGATTGATTGAAGTCTAATATTTCTAATTCTATGGTAAATTCACTTGCCTCCCCCAGACTTACGCAAATATTTCAGAAAGTTCATTCTCATGGTAAATTCTTGTTCTCAATACTTTCCCCTAGAAAACTCTAGATCTCACATATTACTGCTATTGTCTTTTTTTGTTAAATGGTGTGCAGATGTACAACTCAGTCTATATGCCTTGAGTACTGAAAAAAAATCACTTGCTTACATTATCTGCACCTAGCATATTTCACAGAAAGTGAAACCTTCACATGAAGGTTTATACTGAACAATATCCTAAATGTTGATGCTAATTTTTGATCACAAAAGTTTTTTAAACCTCTTTAATAGGTGTTTTTCCCTTTGGCCACTGTTGTCAGGGTATAGGTTCTTAGAAAAATTGCTGAGTGTCTTCAAAGGAAAGCTAGTCATTATGTAAGTGTTAAACAACTCTGAGTTTTCTGATACTCTGGGGTTGCTCTACCTTTCTTAGTCTTTGAGCTCTTTCACAATTCTGTCAGTTGTAGAAAATGGATATCCATATACATGATTCATATCCATAGATATACAAATGTATTTTGTTCCTTAGAAATGCAATTGACACCTCCCACTGAGAAGCAGAGGGTGGGATGATTTGAGAGAATAGTGTTGAAGCACGCCCAATACCATATGTACAATAGATGACCAGTATGAGTTCCATATGAAGCAGCGCAGCCAAAGCCAGTGCTCTGTAACAACCTGAAGGGGTGGGGTGGGGAGGGGGGTGGGAGGGATTTCAAGATGGAGGGTACACATGTATACCTACAGCCGATTCATAGCGATGTATGGCAAAAACTATTACAATATTGTAAAGTAATTATTTTCCATTTAAAATAAATAAATTTTAAAAAGAAACTCCCCACTGTAAATCACTTTTATATGTCATAAATTATCATTCAACATATGTACTGCTTATATGTGTGGGGTTCTTTGAATTTTCTTTTGATCTAGTTGTAACATCTTACTATTTCCCTTATTAACAAGTTAAATAATATCTTTGACATATGTTCATTTTATGTTTATGAGAGCTCTTTTAAAACATAAACTTTAACAGGCTACAAAACAATTTGCAATTTTTTTTTCTTTCCCTTAAAGATAGCTCATCTCTCCCAGTTCCTCCATTTTATGGAATTACCCTTAGTCCCCTTTGTGCATGCAAAGACATTATTGTGAACCTTTTTTTTAAAAGGCCATAATATCTGAGTTTCAAATTTCAGCATGAGAAAGACATTTGAAGAAACTTCAAAATTCCTTATAGTTATCTCTCTCCCCAACCAGTCTCTGTAATTTGAAAAGAGCAGTATAGAGTTTTACTTCCTAGAGATATGGATTATACCATGACTGTTAGAAATCAGAATGAGCAACTATGCAGTTTGATTTTTTTACCCTGCTATATACCTGTAGAATACCTTAAAGTTTAAGCTGCTGGGTATTCATAAATGATTCATTCCATAGAGTAAAATAAGTACTTATTAACTAATTCTTTTGTTATGACTTTAATGATTTCTAGAATTAAAAGAGCTTCTGTCATTCCTAAAGAGATTGTCCTTATCCAGGGGCCCGCAAATACAAACCAACAATCAACATAAAACCAGGTAACATTTTTCCTTTTCTCTTAAGGAAACTCTCTAGGGTGACTCATGACCACTGTGATTCCAGGTGTTAAGAAACCTGACTATGAAGTTGAGATCTGTATCATTCTGCAAACTCATAAAAAGGTATGGATTAATCATAACATTATAGTTTGGAATGTTACTCATCTATGGTTAGAAGCCCAAAACTTTAAAGTTAGACAGTAAGTATACTCATAGGAAAGAACAGCTAACAGGATGGATGAAATCTCATGTGAATTGGAAGCTCTTCATTTTGTGCAATTATAACCAGTACACCTGAACCCACATCAATCTTCACTCTGGCCATAAATATGGCTGCATAACAGTAATAGAAAAACACAATGAAATAATGGAAAATGCTAAAACATATTTACCTTTTACAGGTATTCTCTTTCTTTAAGTAATTTATTATTAAATAAAACCTTAAAGAGTATAAAGACATGAACATGGAGATAATATTAAGAATAGCAGTCTCTAAAGACAAAGAGGTATTATCTTCCTAGCTCCTTCAAATATATTTATGTTGGCTTAAGAGCAACTGCAAAACATTTATTTATCCAGTGCTCAAAAAAACTTGGAAAGACATCTTAAATCTTGGATTAGCATAAGAAGTGCTCCTTTAAAAAGTAGAGCTATTGCTTAGAAAATCTAAGATTCATTATTCAAGTTATAAAACCTATGATTATATTTATCTTTTAAACTTTCACAAAGGAAATTGTGCTAGTGTTAATGAAAATGAGAAACTGAGATTGAAATGTTGTGATAGTCAAAAATGAACTGCATATAAATTATACAGATGCAAGATTCTACTAATGCAAAAATATGTAATTGGGTCATTATTATTTATAAAATAAAACACCAAATAAAACATTTAACTTAAAATACTTATCGTATCCTCAAGTCATACAGTGAACTTGGGAATTAACTGCCTGTTTCTTTCATCAATACAAATAGAAAAACAAATAATATGAAATCCAAAGGGAGCAAAATGAATAGCACACATAGACTGGGTCAGTCTGTGTACAGAATGTGACACAGTTGACTCAATAATTCCATCTTAAAAATCTGCACTGTTGGTCACAGCTGGACTAATCATGCAATAAACTGCACAGATCATAAAGACAGCCAAAATAATCATATGGATCAGGAGGGTGGCCCATTCAGTTTGCTTATGTGAATATGATCAGAATGAAAAGAAGTTGGCCACAATGAAAGAAATTACCTGGTAATGTAGATCAAAGCAGATTATCAGCATGGATAATTCAGGCCTGAATACAGGCATAGAATACAGATTATGACTTTTCACAAAAGTTCCAGCTAACCCAGTTTTATCAATGTATATTGATCTTCTAAAAGAATTTTTACACAGGGATGACTTGGAAGTTTCCAGAAAAACTGACTGTCGTAAGCAAAACATCTTTTATCGTGATTGGTTATTTGATTTTTCTTTTAAATCATTGGAGTGGAAAGTATTCTGTTTTCATTTTTTCAGTATAACACATACACACATACCACATACATGTATACCCAAACTATTCCTACCCTTTGGTGCTGTCCTAGAGAAGAAAACTAGATGCAGAGCCAGAAGCAATTCAAATATTATTATTCAAATCTATAAAATATTCATGTATTTTAGGAAATCTGATATTTCAGGACTGCTTTTAAAAATACCATTTCTGCTGGGCAACCATATTTACCAAAATGAATTTTTTCTTTGTTGAATCTGTGAAAATCAGTTCATTTTTTCCCCAAGGTAAATTTTTCATACAATAAAATACACAGATCTTAAGTGAACAGATCAATGAGCTTTGAAAACAGCATATATGGGTGTAATCCATATAGCTATCAAGATATTGACTATGTTGATTTTTACTTAAGACCTGTGATCCTGTGAACAGACATAATTTAAAAAATTCTATGCATTTGTTTTCCAGGAAATGGCATATTGCAAAGAAATGAACTTATCTTTATGACTTGACCAAGACTCATGAATGAGTCCTTTCTTTAATGATTGCAAAGCCAAACACAGAACCCCCCCTGCCCAATTTCCATTCTTTGTCCCATAAATGATTAGCTAAAAGATTTTGTCCCCATTGATCAGTCTGAATCAAGTATTGATAACTGAACTTTTGTTAAGTTTCTCTCCTTCCCTAGGTCCCTTTACTTTGACACAGTCTCACCTTGAACCAGCATACAGGACCGACCCCTTAATGACCCTCTGAGACCAAGCTGATATCAGGATAAATCTTTTTCTGATCTGTTGACCAGTCACACCACTTTCTCTCATCCCACTTTCCCCTTCCTGGTTCTTTCTAGCATGAGCTTTATTTCAGTTCAGTCCAGTCACTCTGACTCTTTGCAGTCATGTCTGACTCTTTGCAACCCAATGGAGTGCAGCATGCCAGGCTTCCCTGTCCATCAACAACTCCCAGAGCCGACTCAAACTCATGTTCAACACATCAGTGATCTTATCCACTCATCTCATCCTCTGTCGTCTGCTTCTCCTCCCACCTTAAATCCTTCCCAGCATCAGGGTCTTTTCCAAAGAGCTGGTTATCTGCATCAGGTAGCCAAAGTATTGGAATTTCAACTTCAGCATCAGTCCTTCCAATGAATATTCAGGACTGATTTCCTTTAGGATGGACTGGTTGGATCTCCTTGCAGTCCAAGGGACTCTCAAGAGTCTTCTCCAATACCACAGTTCAAAAACATCAATCATAGTCCACCTCTCACATCCATGCATGACTACTGGAAAAACCATCACTTTGATTAGATGGACCTTTGTTGGTAAAGTAATGTCTCTGCTTTTTAATATGCTGTCTAGGTTGGTCATAGCCTTTCTTCCAAGGAGCAAGAGTCTTTTTATTTCATGGCTGCAGTCACCATCTGCAGTGATTTTGGAGCCCCCCAAAATAAAGTCTCTCAAAGTTCCCATTGCTTTCCCATCTATTTGCCATGAAGTGATAAGACCAGATGCCATGATCTTTGTTTTCTGAATGTTGAGTTTTAAGCCAACTTTTTCACTCTACTCTTTGACCTTCAAGAGGCTCTTTAGTTCTTTGCTTTCTGCCATAAGGGTGGTGTCATCTGCATATCTGAGGTTACTGATATTTCTCCTAGCAATGCTGATTCCAACTTTTGCTTCCTCCAGCCTGGTGTTTTTGATGATGTACTCTGCATATAAGTTAAATAAGCAGGGTGACAATATATAACCTTGACGTACTCCTTTCCTGATTTGGAACCAGTCTGTTGTTCCATGTCCGGTTCTAACTGTTGCTTCTTGACCTGCATACAGATTTCTCAGGAGGAAGTTCAGGTGGTCTGGTAATCTTATCTCTTGAAGAATTTTCCACAGTTTATTGTGATCCACACAGTCAAAGGCTTTGGCGTAGCTAAAGCAAAAGTAGATGTTTTACTGAAACCCTCTTGCTTTTTTTGATTATCCAGCAGATGTTGGCAATTTGATCTCTGGCTCCGCTGCCTTTTCTAAATCCTGCTTGAACATCTGGAAGTTTGCAGTTCATGTACTGTTGAAGCCTGGCTTGGAGAATTTTGAGCATTATTTTACTAGAATGTGAGATGAGTGCAATTGTGCAGTAGTTTGCACATTCTTTGGCATTGCCTTTCTTTGGGATTGGAGTGAAAACTGACCTTTTCCAGTCCTGTGGCCACTGCTGAGTCTTCCAGATTTGCTGGCATATTAAGTGCAGCACTTTCACAGCATCATCTTTTAGCATTTGGAAAGCTCAACTGGAATTCCATCACCTCCACTAGCTTTGTTTGTAGTGATGCTTCCCAAGACCCACTTGACTTCACATTCTAGGATGTCTGGCTCTAGGTGAGTTATCCCACCATCGTGGTTATCTGGGTCATGAAGATATTTTTTGAACAGTTCTTCTGGGTATTCGTATTCCTGCCACCTCTTAATATCTTCTGCTTCTGTTAGATCCATACCATTTCTGTACTTTATTGAACCCATCTTTGCATGAAATGTTCCCTTGGTATTTCTAAATTTCTTGAAGAGATCTCTAGTCTTTTCCACTCTGTTGTTTTCCTCTATTTCTTTGGACTGATCGCTGAGGAAGGCTTTCTTACTCTCCTTTATCTTCTTTGGAACTCTGCATTCAAATGGGTAAATATTTCCTTTTCTTCTTTGCCTTTAGCTTCTCTTCTTTTCACAGCTATTTATAAGGCCTCCTCAGACAATCACTTTTCCTTTTTGCTTTCCTTTTTCTTGGGCATGGTCTTGATCACTGCCTCCTGTACAATGTCCATAGTTCTTCAGGCACTCTGTCTATCAGGTCCAATCCCTTGAATCTATTTGTCATTTCCACTGTATAATTTTAAGGGATTTGATTTAGGTCATACCTTAATGGTCTAGTGGTTTTCCCCACTTTCTTCAATTTAAGTCTGAATTTGGCAATAAGGCGTTCATGATCTGAGCCACACTCAGCTCCCGGTCTTGTTTACCTTTGTTTACTCCTCCCTATAGATTTCTTTACATCTAACCTTTGAAATGATTGCATATTTTAGAGTCTAAAGACTCCCCATACTGCAATCATCCCCTTCTCCTAATTGCAATAAATCCTTTCAAATAAACTTGACAGTTATTAGCACCATGTATCCTATGCTGGTTGGGCCTCACTTAGGGACTCTTTTTTTTTTTTTTTTTTTTTTTTAGGGACTCTTTATCATCTCTCCCAAAAAATTGCACCTATAAGTCATTTGAATTACTCTCCTGTTTGGCACTTCAGCTATCCTATGATGAGCTCCACCCTCAAACCTGTGTTCTGGCCGTCCTTTCTGCTGTAAGGAGTTACTCTGATTCCTTTAGGCAAAGAAACTTTTTCTTTGGCCCTTCTATGTGGCCCATTGTGCTTTTTCCTCTGCTCTCCAGTTTGGGAATTGTGTGAGGGAATTTCTTTGTGGAAGCTGGAGTGCAGATTTTCTCTACCTAGGGAATTGTGCAATAAAATCAATCAAGCAGTACTATTTACTGTTTGAAAGTGATAGTGTTAGTTGCTCAGTCATGTCCGACTCTTTGTGACCCCACAGTCACCATGCGACTGTAGCCCTCCAGGCACCTCTGTCCATGGAATTCTCCAGACAAAAATATTGGAGTAGAATGGCTGTATACTGTCTCATTTAATATCTAACCTCTGATTGTATTTCTAATCATGATAACTCTTATCTATTACCCAACCACCTTCCCTCTAATTGGTGATATGCTTTGCCATTACAGAACTAGTTCCATTAAATATTTCTATAGCATTATTTCACTAAGGTTAACTGGAAATGAAATGATGCTCTGGATCCAAAGATCTCCCCAAATTTTTTCATCTCTGAGGGGAGCTTTGAATCCTGGAAATCCAAAACTCCTTCAAAACAAATTCCTTATTTTTCATGCTATAAGGAAGCTGGATAATTACTTTTTCAGTTTATATTTAATAAGCCAATTTAGTCTATCTTATCTGATACTGTTAAACCTCTGAAGGATCATCTGTCAACTTCAACTGTTGCTCTGTTACTCACTCCAAACTCAAAGGCTCACTCCAAACTCATGCTCTTCAGTTCCCTCTCCTTCTTCTTTAGCTCCTCGAAACCTATTTCTGTCTCCTTTATTTTCAGGTCCCAACTCTCCTTGCGTTTATTTGCCTTTCTCTAAACCTAACCCTACTTTGTCAGTGTTCTCATTTCCTATAATTATTCAAGACCTTGATCTTGCTTCCCAAGTGCTGGGTTCCCAAGAACAATAAGTAGCAGATCCTCAATTGTCACTCTCTCCCAAAAAGGGTCAACTTTAAACTTTGATCTTAAGCTGACTTGTATGCTATCACAAAGGATATCCCTTGTCCAAGGAATAATAGGGATGGATTTTCTCTGAAATTTAAGTTAGTGTCAGTGGTATATTTTCCATGGCTTCCTGATCTGTGCCAATAAGTCCAACTTCTCAGAGGACATGAAAATACCCCTATATGGTCCTATGGCCTTAAGGCCAAATGTGTCAAAATCAATAAAGTGAAGTGAAAAGTGTTAGCCACTCAGTCATGTCTGACTCTGCGACCCCATGAACTATAGCTCGCCAGTCTCCTCTGTCCATGGAATTCTCCAGCAAGAATACTGGAGTGGGTAGTCATTCCTTCTCCAGGGGATCTCCCTGACCTAGGGATTGAACCCAGGTCTCCTGCACTGCAAGCAGATTCTTTACTGCCTGAGCCACCAGGGAAGCCCAAATTAACAAAGACTTGCAATTAAACCAAAATATACCTAAAACCTATCACAGAGATAAAGAAATTGAAGAAAAAATATTTAGATTCCATTTGCACCCAAAAATGACTGGCCAAAGATTCAGGAGTGCAGACAGCAAGGAAATGGATCAGTCTCTGACAATAGACACCACTTGGAAAGGATTATTGAAGTCTGATCCTAAATGATCATGAGACATTCACTTTAGTTATCATTTTTGTTAATGGGCCCCATGCTGAACTGAGAATATATTCAAGAATATTGCATTAATTGGCAAAATGTCCTTCTCTTTAATATTCGTGCTTTAACAAAATACCATGAAGATAATATAAAACTAAATCTACACAATATTTACTCACAGCTGTCTAACTGAGAAGAACCACTTGAAGCAGTCATGTGAAGGACTTCAAATCCATCCTCAGCTTCCATTCAATTTTCCATGGATCAAAAAATTGTAGATACTGTAAGAAAAATGGACGTTGAACTATAGATTAACCAAAAAGAAAACGCATCCAAGTCTCCCCCAAACACCCTTAAGCACACTGGAAGAAATAATAACCCCAATCAGTGGGCACCCAACTGCCTTTCTAGTAGACACTGGAACCACCCATTCCATCCTTACTCTTCACAATTCCCCACCATAATCCCTTGGAGTACATAAACCATCTTAGTGGTGGGGTTAGATAACTTATCACATGATATTCAACATAGAATTTTGTTGATTTCATAACTCTTATTAATCTGTCAGATAGATATTTACTTTCTAATTGAAATGTTAATATTTATGTTCTCCTGAAAGACTCACTTCTGAAGACTTGGAATCCTTCCCTACTCACCTCTGTCCTCTAAGAACTTTGATATGTCACCCATCTTCTCTGTTCTCCTCATACTTCCCCAATCCCTTCACAGTCCTTGTGATCAGAATATGTTCATTCATATTCTTGAGTTCCTTTCAAATATAGGATCAAGTGACACAAGATATATTTAAAAGGCAGAACGCTTAAAAGTAGAAATAGAAACCACTAAGTCCCTCCATAAACTACCCCAGCATCGCTTAAAATGTAAAGCAATTGAAGGCTTAAGATCTATTATTTAAGGAACTCTTAAGAAAGGACTATGGTCCCTACTTTAATTTCTGCAACATCCCTATTCTCCCCATGAAAAAGCCTAACAAAAAAGGACATGAATTCATTGCAAACCTGTGGGTCATGAATATAATAGTAAAACTTAGATTCCCTGACTCCCAAATTTGAAAGCCTTCTCACATTTTATTCCTTAATGCCATTACCACACTTGTTGATTTCATTTTTCCAGCTTCTTCAGAATATTCCTCCACCATGATTCCCAAGACTTATCTTCACCTTGGAAAATCAACAATGTACTTGGACTATTTTGTCTCACAGGATTATGGAAACCCCTCTTTTCCCTCAGACATTAAATGCAATTTTGAAGGCTTTGCTTTATCCAAGTAATACAATATGCATTCAATATGTAGAGAACCTCACTCTTTTCTCCAGTAGAATTGATAATTCACTGACAGATAGCCAATACTTTATAAAAGCTCTGGCTTGAAAGGGACTTAAGGTTTTGAGAAATAAAATACAACACTGTAGTCCTCAGCTCATAAGCTAGGACAAGATATCTTCCCTGAGGGAACAACTTTGTCCCCAGACTGTATCAAAGCCATTCTCAAGTAACCTTTATTTGAATTGAACAGACACATTTTCTGGACTTTCTAGGATTGACTGCCTATTGTAGGATGTTTATTCCTAATTTCTCTACTATAGCATCTCCTTTACATGACTACAGAAGCAGTGTCTGAATGTAAACAGAGGTCTCAACCTCTGAGTAGTGTTTGAATCCTCTGCTCGTAATTTGGGGCTCCCAAATCCCTTGCCTTTTCTCTATTTATTCATGAGAGAGAAGAACATAATTTAGGGACCTCAGAAACATGATAGGAACCAGAGGCACTTTGGAGACTTCAGCCTCATTACAGATCTGTGCTCACAGCACAGTTGATATGCTAGGTTGTATACTGAATATTTTATATACGCCATTAGTCCAACATCACTTCATGGCAAATAGATGGGAAACAGTAGAAACAGTGGCAGACTTAATTTTGGGGGGCTCCAAAATCACTGCAGATGGTGACTGCAGCCATGAAATTAAAAGATGCTTACTACTTGGAAGAAAAGTTATGAAGAACCTAGACAGTATATTAAAAATCAGAGACATTACTTTGCCAACAAAGGTCCATCTAGTCAAGGTTATGGTTTTTCCAGTAGTCATGTATGGATGTGAGAGTTGGACTGTAAAGAAAGCTGAGCACCAAAGAATTGATGCTTTTGAACTATGGTGTTGGAGAAGACTCTTGAGAGTCCCTTGGACTGCAAAGAGATCAAACCAGTCCATCATAAAGGAAATCAGTCCTGAATATTCACTGAAAGGACTGATGTTGAAGCTGAAACTCCAATACTTTAGCCACCTGATGCGAAGAACTGACTCATTTGAAAAGACCCTGATGCTAAGAAACATCAAAGGGAGAAAAGAAGGGGACGACAGAGGATGAGATGGTTGGATGGCATCACAGACTTGATGGACATGAGTTTGAGTAAACTCTGGGAGTTGGTGATGGACAGGGAAGCCTGGTGTGCTGCAGTCCATGAGGTTGCAAAGAGTCAGACAGGACTGAGCTACTGAGCTGAACTGAAATGGGAAATACATGGTCGACCTTCCAAAGACCTTATTATTACCACAAGAGATAGCTATATATTCAAAATAAATAATTATATAGGCAATAAAACACTTAGGTAAGAGAAACTCAGTAGCTTATACTATGTAAGTTGACAGTTTATAAATCTGTCCCAATGTGATTGCAATCAGACAAGGTATTATTTATTCCTAATCATCTGATCTAATCAAGGAAATAAAAATCTCTTCTTATAAGGCTCCTGGGGAAGAAAAGGCCAATTAGAAAAAAAGGTGGGGCTATTTGATCCACTTAGATGAGATTCTCAGATACCCAGATCACTTCAAGTCTTCTCAGTCTCTTGCTCAAAATTTATTTTATGACCTTCACAGGATTACCCATCATAGGAAAAAATTAAACTCTTCTGTTAACATTTGTGGGTAAGCTTCACTCCTTACCTAGAAGTGGTACTCTTGTCCTGTCTTCCAAAAAAAAAAACCCATAACCAAAGCAAAGCTGTAAAGGTAGAATAAGGAAGAGAGCCATATATACATTGTAGGATGCTTTTAGCAACATGCCTGATCACTACCTACAATAATATCACTGCCCCCCACTGGAGTAATCAGAAATGTCTCCAAGTATTTATTACTAATGCTCCCAGGGTGGACAGAGCACAATTGTCTCAAATTGACAGTGTTGACTCTTTGGAAAAGACTCTGATGCCAGGAGGGATTGGGGCCAGGAGGAGAAGGGGATGACAGAGGATGAGATGGCTGGATGGCATCACTGACTCGATGGACGTGAGTCTGAGTGAACTCCAGGAGTTGGTGATGGACAGGGAGGCCTGGCGTGCTGCGATTCACGGGGTCGCAAAGAGTCGGACACGACTGAGTGACTGAACTGAACTGAACTGAAGACAATGGTTTAAGATTTGCCCATGATGTTTTTTCTACCAGTAATTCATTCTTTTTTAGTCATGAGTAGCTGTTCATTTGATGGATAAATCATATATTTTTAAAAATTTCTTCTCCTTCTGATAGATATTTATGTCATTTCTAGATTTTGGCTATTTTGAAAAAAGCTGCTATGACAATACTTCAAAAAGTCTTTTTTGTGCATATGTTTTCACTTTTCTGTGCAAATACTGAGAAGTAGGTCACGCTGAAATTTATGAGAAACTGTCAGACCATTTTCCAAAGGGGTTGTACCATTTTGTACTACCCCTTTGATATGAATTTAAAGTATCTTGATAAATATAATTTGATACGATAAATTCAGTTTTTCACATCCTCGTCAACATCTGTGGTTGCCAGTTTTCTTATTAGTCATTCTACAGTGTATGTTATAATATATTTATATTTTCATGAAGACTAATTAATGTTGAGTACATTTTCTTACACCTATTGGTTATTCATCCATCCTCTTTTTTGAAGTGTGTTCTCAAGTCTTTCAACATTTTGATCTTTAATAACTGGCATTATTAGCCTGATATTAATAAGTTCTAGAAGTCATTTCTGTGTTATGTGAAATAGTGTTATTGTTCATTCATTAACTCATGTCCAACTATTTGTGACCACATGGACTGCAGCATGCCAGACTCCCAATGTGCTTCATAATCTCCTGGAGTTTGCTCAAATTCATGTCCATTGAGTTGGTGATGTTATCGACCCATCTCATCCTCTTCCTCTCTTGCCTTCAATTTTTCCCAGCATCAGGTTCTTTTCCAGCGAGTCGCCTTAAATATGTGAAATAAGTATTTTGCAAATATGTTCTCACAGCCTGCAGCATGTATTGGGTTGGCCAATACATTCATTCGGGCTTTGGACAAGATGTAATGGAAAAATCCAAACAAACATTTTGGCCAACACATTATCATCTTTTTATTCAGAGTATTTTTATTGAGTAAAAGCTTTGATTTTTTATGCAATACATTTCATGATTTTTTTTCTGGTTAGTGCTTTCTGGAGGTGCTTTGCCTCCTCTGAGGTTTTGGAGAATATTATCTAATTTTTTTCCAGAAATTTTATATTGTAAGATCTATGATCCATATCAAATAATTTTGTGTGTATAATTTCAGGTTTATGTTTTACATATGTAAAAGTTAATTGTCCCATTATCATTTGTTGAAAATATCCTTTTCCATTCAAATGGTTTGCTGCCTGGTTTTTAATCAATTGATCTTACAATTGTGAGTCTTTTGTTGAATTCTATATTGTTCTATTTTCTGTTTTATGCAAATACCTCATCTTCTTGATTTCAGTAGTTCTATAGTAAGTATTGAAACAAAGTAGTCGAAGCCCTTCAATTACATTCGTCTTTTCCATGTTCAGTGTTTCTATTCAAAGACCTTTGAACTTCCATGTAAATTTTAGCCTAAGTTGGCCTCTTTTTTTTAATAGGCAAAGAAAATTTTTATGACAAACTATTCTCTATAATATGACAGTGGTGGATACACATCATGATATATTTATCCAAATCCATAAAATATACAATATCAAAAGTGAGTCCTAACATAAAATAAAGACTTTGGATGATTATCATGTGTGAATGTTGGTGCATTGATTGCAACAAATGTGCCACTGTGGTGTGAGAAGTTGATAGTAGAGTACATCATGCATGTATCGGGGTGGGGTATGTGGGAGTTCTGCCTCCTTTCTGCTGTTTTGCTGTGAACCTAAAACTACTCCAAAATTTTTCATTTCTTTTCTTAAAAAAAAATTAGAAAATGACTTTGATATTAGCCTGTGTATAACTGCTATTACCATTTTATTTTGAAAGCACAATTATGATGTGATATAATGCTTAGGACTTAGAAAACATTGTTTTGTATGTTTATGTGTTTTGAGGAATGACTCATCATTGACAGGTTTAGACTAGACTTATGCTCCTAGTTGTTTGCTGTTGTCATTATTGTTAACGTTATTGTTAATTTTGAAATGGATGTTTTCCTAAGCACTCTTGTCTTACTGTCTATGTATTAAGAAACTTTGTTGTTCAGTTGCAAAGTTGTGTTTGACTCTTTGTGACTCCATGGACTGCAGTGTGCCAGACTTCCTTGTCCTTCACTTTCTCCAGGAGTTTGCTCAAACTCATGTCCCTCAAGTAGGTGATGCTATCCAACTATCTCATTCTCTGTCACCCCCTTTTCCTCCTGCCCTCAATCTTTCCCAACATCAGGGTCTTTTCCAATGAGTTGGATCTTCACTTCAGGTGGCCAAAGTATTGGAGCTTCAGCTTCAGCATCTGTCCTTCCAATTAATAATCACAGTTGATTTCCTTTAGGATTGGCTGGTTCGATTTACTTGGAGTCCAAGGGACTCTCAATAGTCTTCTCCAGCACCACAATTCAAAAGCATAAATTATTTGGCACTCAACCTTCTTTATGACCCAACTCTCACATTTGTACATCACTACTGGAAAACCCAAAGCTTTGACTATATGGACCTTTGTTGGCAAAGTGATGTTTCTGCCTTTGAATACACTAAGTTTACCATAGTTTTCCTTCCAAGGAGCAAGTATCTTTTAATTTCATGGTGGCAGTTACTGTCCACAGTGATTTTGGACCCTAAGGAAATAAAATCTGTCACTGTTTCCACGTTTCCCTTTATATTTGCTATGAAATGATTGGACCAGATGCCATGATCTTAGTCTTTTGAATGCTGAGTTTTAAGCTATCTTTTTCACTCTCTTCTTTCACCCCCATCACAAGGTTCTTTAGTTCCTCTTCACTTTCTATCATTAGAGTGGTACCATCTGCATATCTGGAGAAGGCGATGGCACCCCACTCCAGTACTCTTGCCTGGAAAATCTCATGGATGGAAGAGCCTGGTAGGCTGCAGTCCCTGGGGTCGCGAAGAGTCGGACATGACTGAGCAACTTCACTTTCACTTTTCACTTTCATGCATTGGAGAAGGTAATGGCAACCCACTCCAGTGTTCTTGCCTGGAGAATCCCAGGGTTGGGGGAGCCTGGTGGGCTGCCGTCCACGGGGTCGCACAGAGTCGGACACGACTGAAGCGACTTAGCAGCAGCAGCAGCAGCAGCATCTGCATATCTGAGGCTGTTGGTATTTCTCCTGGCAAGCTTGATTCCAGCTTGTGATTCATTCCGCCCAGCATTTTACATGATGTACTCTGTACAAGTTAATTAAGCAGGGTGACAATATACAGCCTTGACGTACTGCTTTCCCAATTTTGAATTTTAAGAAACTTGGCCTCACCCAAAAAGGCACCTGGCCTTTGTTCTAACTCCTGGAAAGTTAACTCTTAAACTGTGAAATTTTCCAAAAGACGAGATTGCCATTTTTGTTCCTTTGGGGCATCTAGAACCAGATCTGAAGAAAAAAAAAATCTTGCTGGACTTTTTATTGGAATTGCATTGAACCAATAGATCACCTTGGGGGAAAATGTTGAATATTATTTAGGCAGACAGTTAATTTATTTGTGGCTTGGGCCGACTATCTTGAGGCTTATTATCAACCTTTATTATGGAAATCCAAGCTAGCCTTCCGCCAAGGGCTAGATTAGACTCTTTTTTTTTGTTTTGCCTTTTTCAGATTTTTACTGAATGTAATAGGTTTTCAACAAGGTCTGTTCACTATGACTATTCAGAACTCAGTCATTTCCAAGTGCCATGAAATCTCTAGTAGTTTTAAGCTTATGAGTTCAGTTCATTTCAGTCACTCAGTCGTGTCCAACTCTTTGTGACCCCATGGACTGCAGCACACCAGGCTTCCCTGTCCATCACCAAATCCCAGAGTTTACTCAAACTCATGTCCATCGAGTCGGTGATGCCATCCAACCATCTCATCCTCTGCCATCCCCTTCTCCTCCCACCTTCGATCTTTCCCAGCATCAGGATCTTTTCCAATGAGTCAGTTCTTCACATCAGGTGGCCAAAGAATTGGAGTTTCAGCTTCGGCATCAGTCCTTCCAGTGAATATTCATGACTGATTTCCTTTAGGATGGACTTGTTGGATCTCCTTGCAGTCCAAGGGACTCTCAAGAATCTTCTCCAACAATACAGTTCAAAAGCATATAGTTCCTCAGTATTTTTTTTCTTTTATTTCCCTAATGGTATTCTTTGGTTGGCTTTCTGCATTTTCACACTGTACATGTGTACTTAGTTTTTGGATACATATTCATAGAGACCCTCATGTAGCTTTCTGGAGCTCCTTCTCTGAACAGTTTCCTTTCTTATTGGTATCCAGTCCCTCAAGTTAGAGTTATGTCAATAGCCCTGAATGATGGTTTCTTTCTGTTCTGGTCAACTAGCCCATCTTAATTTGTTTAAGCTCCATTTCTTTGTGTTACAGTTTCTCCTGTCTAAAAGTTGTACGGATGGCAGAGATCATTTTGTTGTTTCTCTTCTCTCAGGGATCACATTCTCTGTCTCTTGTCCAACATCTAAAAGATGTTATCTGATATATTTTGTTCAGTTGGAGAATAGGTAAAATACCACTCTCTCCTTCATAGCCAAAACAAAACTCCTATTAAGTATATGTTTAATAGATTTTCACCTTCCCTAATAAATTATTTCAGGACCTTAATAGAAAGATACTTGAGTTAACTGGCTGCAAATGATGATTTAGAATCTTTATACATTTTTAGATTTTTTCAAAGTAACTTATAATTTACTTTATGTCTGAGATCTATTAGGAATAGGTTTACAGACTTAGGGAACTTGTTAATAACTAAATGTAAAATTACACATTGATTCTTGTTCTTTTCAATTTGATTAGCATTTACTCTCTTTCTGCAGAGTTTAGATTGAAACCCTGCACCATGAATAGCATTTACTCTCTTTCTGCAGAGTTTAGATTGCAATCCTTCACCATGAACACTTCTTACCCGGCCTTCTTCCTATATTTTTATCCTTAGCACTTTTCATTACATACCTTCCAACCTAATTCACTCGTTAATCTTGTTGTTTCTCTTCTCCACTTGTATGAAAGCACTCAGACAATAGATATTTATCTGTTTTGTTCACTGTTAAATGCCCTCTGCTTGGAACAGAGCTTGGCAAAAATAGATTTGGATAAATGAGTGAATGAATGGATAAATAAAGTTGTGCCACTTGCTCTTCCACACATTACCATTTCAGTTTTCACATCAACCAATATGAATAAGAAATTATTCTGAAATCAGCCTGCAATATCACCTGAAGACAGGAAACCTCCTATGAATTCCAGTTAGGGTTGAAGCCCAGTATCTCTTATTTGACTCAAATAACAATGTCTCATAGAAATTAAAATGATGATCCGTCTCTCCATGGACTAATAAAAAGAATAGTCAATTTATGGATCTCATAATAAAAACCACTCTTCACCATAGCATACACGTGGTTATCCAGAGAATGCTCTTAAGGAGACTCCCCTGAACACCCAGTTTGTTCTGCCTAAGCCAAGAATCCAGAGCGCCCAAACACTTAGACGGGGACATAACTACACCTTGACTTTAACCATGCACTCCTAAGTTTGAGTAGTTTAGAAAGCAACTTTCTGCTTCAGTGTCTTTGCAAAATGTATTTCTACAGTGATGCTCATGGGTCGCCCCTGTTATTTTCCTTCACTAGGTTGGAAGAAACATGGTGAGACATGGTTTACTCTACCCACATAAGCATATGGAAAACTAGATATTATAGAGTGAATTTATTTATAATGTTTCAATAGTTTTTGATATTATTAAGTGAACTTTGTGATTTCTCTTTGAAACCATTCCTGTCAATCTTCCTAACATCCCAATTAGGAGTATGTCTCACTGGTAAATGGAAAAAATGCCCTCCAAAATTCATTTATTATCCTTTTTTGATATGTTTTCAAGTTTAGGAACCTTTGCTAAAATAATGAGTAATAGCATATCCTGTGATTCTTGGTCTGTGACCTGATATAAATACTGAATTTCATATATACTTATTCTTGTGCCTTTGCATATGCACAATAGATTTATATAGGTAAAGAGGTCACATACAAATATCAATAGTGCTGAAGACAGCAGTACTTTAATAGTACACACTCACAATTCAAGCCTCTTGGGGTTAAATTCTTAAGCCTGGTAATTTGAATTTTCAAAATTATAAATGAGGTAAATATTTTAGTGGGATTTTTTGAAATTTAAAAGAATTATGCAATTTTGAGGGGAGACATCGGCATTAGGAACCTTGTCTAGATGCAAAGAAAATTACATAGCTAAATGCACCCTTATTAAATCATGGATCAGAGTTTCCAGCATAAAAATTGCTATTGCCTGCTAGACTTCAGTTTCAGCAATACTCAGGGAATTCGAGTTGAGAAGGCAACAGCGTCCTCTCTTGCATATTCATTGTCACTACTTTTCTATATATAAATATATGCCACAAGTCAATTAATAATAGTTCAGTCATCAAGCCAAATAATGGGGAAATTGTGAAGAAGTAATAAAGAATATATATTCACATGTTAAGCAGTAAAAAAATGAATTCTTTACCTTAATTTTCTCCCTTTAACTATACTGAAATGTCTGTTTTCAGTATTAAAGATAGCCATGTGAAATATAAACTATTATTAAGTAAATGTGTATATAAAAATTATAATGGGGAAATTCTACCACTGAGTGTGCTTTAAATGAAAACAGATCACTGATTAAACATGAATGAATATGCATGATTACAATACTTGAGTATGTAAGAGATTTCTGTACAGCAAAGAAAAATTATACTAATCAAATATATTTGCACAAAACAATCACAAACAGAACACATTAGAGCTTGCTTCTTGTCATCATTTTTACAGATTATTTATATTTGCATCAATATATGCAGTTTATGAAAATATAAATGTAAGCTACAAATCAAAAGATAAGATCTTTCTTTGGATTGGATAACTCCTATTGCCAATCCCATAAATATTTTCTACTACATACTTGTCATGTTACATCTTAAAATTTCTAAACAATAAGCTCATTATTTATACTCCAACATGTTTTCCTCCACCCATGTTTTAGAATTATTCATCTATACTATTACTATATGCCTAGTAGAACTGAGATGTGAAGTAGTGTCATAGAGAAACCAGGTGAAGGTTAATGTCCATAAGCCAGTGAATTAGGTCTGATAGGTAATTGGAGTACTCAACATGGCTATGGAAAATTGGGGATAAGACTATTAGGGATCATAAACCCAGGAATAAAGCCAAACAATTATTCAGACAAGCAGGGAGAAAAAGAGTATACATGAATATCAGGGTCCAGTAGTGCTCATGGTACATTTTTACAGACTTAAATCTGGTGCCATTTTTAAAGGGTCCTGCTTCTGGGGAAATTGACAACATCCCTTTGTTTAAATAATTCCTGATTCCTGTTAATTCTGTCTTCACAAAATCCCTTTAATCCATTCCCTTCTCTGCATTCCTATTGTCAAAGTCTTATATCTGATCTCGTCTTCTGAGGTTGATAAGTCTCCTGCTATGGTTTTGTTCTTTAAGTCTTTCTGCATTCTAGTGTATCCTACATACTGCTGACAAATTTAGATTCTATGGCTAATTCCCTTCTCACAAACAAGTAATGGCTCCCTGAAAACTACAGAATAAAGACCATATTCCTTAGTTTGGACAAAAACAACCTTGCTTACAAGGATCTTTCCCAAAAAATATTTGAGAGCAAAAACTGAGTCCTACCTATCCCGATATTCCAAACACTGCCTAGCTTTGTTTAGCTGGAAGTTCAGTAAATGTATTAAAACAGAGTTTCCATTCTCATTTCTTTGGGGGGAAAAATGATTTTTATGGTATGTGACAGTGCAGAGCAAGATGTTGTCTCAGAATAATGAATTTCTGTTGAATAAGTTATGTCCTACCATTTAGTCCCATTCAACTACATGTCAAGTACAAAATTGTATGCAAAATAATGATACTTTAGTAAAAACATGATCTGAGCAAAAGATTAGAAAGCAATGAATACTAACAAACTAAATTACACAGATTTTTAAAAATTAATTATGATCTGAGCAAAAGATTAGAAAGCAATGAATACTAACAAACTAAATTACACAGATTTTTAAAAATTAATTTATTTATTTTAATTGGAGGCTAATTACTTTACAATTACTTTATTGTAGTGGTTTTTGCATACATTGACACGAATCAGCCATGGGTGTACATGTGTTACCCATCCTGAACCCCGTCCCACCTCCTTCCCCATCCCATCCCTCAGGGTCATCCCAGTGCACCAGCCCTGAGAACCCTATCTCATGCATTGAACCTGGACTGGCAATCTATTTCACATATTAATATACATGTTTCAGTGCTATTCTCTCGAATCTTCTTACCCTTGCCTTCTCCAACAGAGTCCAAAAGTCTGTTCTTTACATCTGTGTCTCTTTTGCTGTCTCGCATATAGGATCATCATTACCATCTTTCTAAATTCCATATATATATATATATGTGTGTTAATATACTGTATTGGTGTTTTTCTTTCTGACTTACTTCACTCTGTATAATAGGCTGCAGTTTCATCCCACCTCATTGAAACTGATTCAAATGCATTCTTTTTAAGAGCTGAGTAATATTCCATTGTGTATATATACCACAGCTTTCTTATCCATTCATCTGCCAATAGACATCTAGGTTGCTTCCATGTCCTGGCTATTGTAAACAGTGCTGCAATGAACACTGGGGTACATGTGTCTCTTTCAATTCTGGTTTCCTTGGTGTGTATGCCCAACAGTGGGATTGCTGGGTCGTATGGCAGTTCTATTTCCAGTTTTTTAAGGAATCTCCAGGCTGTTCTCCATAGTGGCTGTAGTAGTTTGCATTCCCACCAACAGTGTAAGAGGGTTACCTTTTCTCCTCATCCTCTCCAGCATTTATTGTTTGTAGACTTTTTGATAGCAGCCATTCTGACTGGCATGAGATGGTACTTCACTGTGGTTTTGATTTGCATTTCTCTGATAATGAGTGATGTCGAGCATCTTTTCATGTGTTTGTTAGCCTTCTGTCTGTCTTTTTTTTTAATTATTGAAAGGAGTAGGACAGGTATCAGTGTGACACTGAAAATCTCCTTTAGAAAACACAAAGATCCAGAAATGTATATGACTTACTACCAAAAGGCTAAATTATCAATATTATAGGTCTAATATTATCTGTGGTTGTTTACATATATGAAGTTGATATGCAGACTGTGTTCTATATGTTATTTATATGAATTTTCTTAATAGTCACATGAATATATATTATTTATAAAACAATACAACATGTTTACTTGCTAACTACCATTAAAACTTAAGTAAACATAGATGATTAAAAGATTAACTGCTTTAAAAATATACAAATCAGGTAGACAATCTTTTTATCTTCCAGGGAAATATTAAACAGACCTTGGCCAGAACCAGGGATAAATCAAGTAGCAAGACTGTCATCACATACCCTAAGTCCTAATTCTGAATGTGAGCTTTTTTCTAATGTGTATCTGTGAACAAGCCAAGACATCTTAAAAAAGCAAAACAAAAAATTTTGAAGGGCTTAAATGCAGTGGGTCTCTGGGGATCCTTAAGGAGTAAATGGAAGTTATGGAAGCATAGGAGGCCAGAAAACCAAAATAATCAGTGTGGGGTATAGATGAAGTTAGTAAAAGAATCATGTAAATAGCTGTCAGAGACAAGGGGAAAGGCTTTTATAGAGCCTAAAAATCAGGCAGTGCTAACTACATGTTTAATCATCTTCACACATACAAGATATGTTCATAAAAATCAACAGGGAAAAGAATTCCTATAAAAATAATAAACTCTCCAAGCATGGAAAAAGGCATGAAAGGGAAAGGTAAGGTGGCATAACACAGAAAGTTGAAGGATATGTTTAAAATAAACTATAACTTTAATCTAAAAACAGATTTTGGGAGAACAAACACTTGACCAGAAAAAATGAAAATGTGTCATATGTTTATAATATGCATGCATGAAAGATTCACTGGTTTTGCATACATAAGAAATCAGTAAGACACTGTCACTGACTGTGGTAGATGTGTTGGTCCCCAAATGGAGATTGTTGTTTTGGCATAATTTCTATTTTCAAATTTGACGAAGTTACAACAGTCTTTGGAAATACACTTATGCAGCCTAGACAAGCAACAGAGTGCACATGCAGTGCAAACACACAAAAATGACAATTACCAAGGAAGGTCACCATAGCTGGATAGATTATTAGCCCTTTGTTCCTAAAATTCCATTGTCTGAAACCCTATGAAATTAAATTGCAGAATAATAATAAAATTGGTATTAAACCCTGTTTTCATGATGCCATGAATGACTAAGTGATGGCCAAGGCCAGAGGATGCTGAGAACTAATATCCTCTCTAAACCTAATACTTAATTGGCTATGCCTAATGGCATTTTCTGTGAAAAATTATATATATATATATATATATATATTATACATATATATTTCTTATATATATTATCCAGTATTATCAAATATTATTTTTAATGGTTGATTAATGTAGTTTTTTCAATAACATACTACTGTATGAGGACTTCGGCTTTTGCCATTTTTTTAAAATTTTATTATATTTTTAAACTTTACAATATTGTATTGGTTTTGCCATATATCGAAATGAATCCGCCACAGGCATACATGTGTTCCCCATCCTGAACCCTCCTCCCTCCTCCTTCCCCGTACCATCCCTCTGGGTCATCCCAGTGCACCAGCCCCAAGCATCCAGTATCATGCATCGAACCTGGACTGGCGACTCGTTTCTTATATGATATTATACATATTTCAATGCCATTATCCCAAATCATCCCACCCTCTCCCTCTCCCACAGAGTCCAAAAGACTGTTCTATACATCAGTGTCTCTTTTGCTGTCTCGTACACAAGGTTATTGTTACCATCTTTTTAAATTCCATATATATACATTAGTATACTGTATTGGTGTTTTTCTTTCTGGCTCACTTCACTCTGTATAATAGGCTCCAGTTTCATCCACCTCATTAGAACTGATTCAAATGTATTCTTTTTAATGGCTGAGTAATACTCCATTGTGTATATGTACCACTTAAATTGTATTTATATATTACTTAAAATTTATCTTGATATGCAACCTTGAGTAGGGCTTTTTCCATGGCTCAGTGGTAAAGAATGTTCTTGCAATTCAGGAGACATGGGTTCAATCCCTGGGTCAGGAAGATCCTCTGGAGATGAAAATGACAACCCATTCCAGCAGTCTCGACCAAAGAATCCCAGGGAGAGAAGAGCCTGCTAGGCTACAGTCCATAGGATTGCAAAGAGTTGGACAAAACTGAGTGCACACACACAGGCAGCTTTGATTATTTCCTTAGGGAATTTATCTTTCTAATCATTTAAGTTTCAAGATATCTTTATTGAGAGTCTTCTATATATCAGGCATTGTGGCATAGGTACTAGGAATGCAATAGTGAATGAAAAAAAAGCCATGATCCTCATACTCAGTGGAAGTGAAAGAGGTATAAACCATGAGTGGGCATTAAATTAGTGAATATAGGCTTTCATGTTGAGAAAAATTCTATGAAGAAATCAACAGAGTCCTATGACAGAAAATTACATGAGTGGGGAACTGGTAAACCATCCAGGATAGGGCTTTTCTGTAGCTCAGTTGGTAAAGAATCTGCCTGCAGTGCAGGAGACCCAGGTTCGATTCCCGGGTTGGGAATATCCCCTGGAGAAGGAAATGGCAACCCACTACAGTATTCTTGCCTGGAGAATCCCATGGATGGAGGAGCCTGGCAAGCTACAGTCCATGGGGTCGCAAGAGTTGGACACGACTTAGCGACTAAACCACCACCACCAGGATAGGAAATTTTTCCTGTTTTAGGACATGGCAATTACACTGAGATGGAAGCATGGAAAAGAGGCAGCTCATTTTGATTCTGGGACAGGACATTCTAACTGATAGAGCTCACATGTAGAGAGGATCCATCTTAGGTCAGGCTCCTGAGAAACAGACCTTAACATGGGATTATCTCTTTAGGAAAACCTCTAAGAGAGGGAGGAAAGCAGAACAGAGAATGGCCAAAAGCTGAGTGTGGATGTGTTTTCAGGTAAAGTCTAGCATTGGCCTGATACATAGTAGAAGGGCTCTGGAATAAACCACACTGAAGAACTCTCCACTCTACAAGGTAACATGCTGACCATGTGTTCCTATGTAATAGAGGTGTTTGACTGGTGGCTGCATTGCAGGGGTGGGAGAAATGTAATATCCCAGGTAAGATAGCTCCTGTCGGCCAAGGTTGATTTTCCAAAAACTGGAGGTGGCTGTGAGCAGCTGAGGAATGGATGCCCAGGCAACCTCATATACTATAGGCTCTAAGGTAAGAGAGAGTTTAGGGCCCTTCAGGAACTAAAGTGATGCTAGCAGATGTTGTAGCTACTATCAGTTTATAACAAACCAGGCAAAATTTAGTGGAGTAAAACCACCACTGTTGTATTCTTATTCTCAGGAATTCTATGGGTAAGGGATTCAGAATGAGTATAGCAGAGATGATTTATGTGGGCCTTAGCTGGAAGAAGCAAATGTGCTTGGTCTGGGAGCTAGAATTATCTGTAGCCTTCTTTACTTACTCATCTGATGACTGGACTGAATAATTTGAAGACTGTGCTCAGCTCAAAGTGTCAATCAAAGCATCAACATGTGGTCTCTCTATGTGGCTTGAGTTTTGTAAAAAGGCATGGCAAATGACTTCTGAGAGCATAAGTCCTGAGAAAGCCTGCAGAGTGAACAAAATTTCCAAGCTTCATAACCTTTTCTATTCTAGCCTTAAAGGTCACATAATATTATTTTCGCTCTGCCTTATTGATTAAAGAAATCACAAGCAGACCCAAATTCAAAGGAACTGAACCCAGATCCTTCTTACAGTGAGAAAAGCATCAAAGAAGTTTGGGCCATTTTTTAAACCGCCACAGTGAGCAAGGGGGAGAGTGCTCTAAGACCAGGGAGGCAAAAAGCCAGGTAGTAGCAATTGCCAAGTTCAGATGCATTGAAATATTGAATTAGAAATATGAAGTACTCAGTTGGATATATGTGACTAGAAATCAGGAAAAATGAGTGATTAGCTATATATAGATGATAAGGTAATTTTATGTGTTAAGAAGTTATCAATTAATGTGTGTATTAATATAGTTTCTTTCCAGAAATGTAACATAAATTTGCACCCTAACCAGAATGACAGATGCAGATATCTTTCTTTTACTTTGGTTCAACCACCCTGGGATTGTTACTAAATGATGGGTCCCTTTTGTCTACGTTCACCCTTGGCTTTCCAGGTCTGTACAAATCCCAAATTCCTCTTCTAATATTGCTTCCATATGCAACAGGATATCTAATCATGTTGAATTTGAAGTTTTCTTGATATCATAGAGTTTCCTAAACTTTATATACAGGCTAAATCTTATTTTGCATCGGATCTCAATCGAAAGGCTTGAATAGGACAACAGTTACTTAAGGAACTAGAGATGAAAGGGTATTGAAAAATCATCATGAGCTACATTCAGGAGAAGGATAAAGTGCCAATGCCAGCATTAAATATTTAAAGACTTAAAAATGTAGTTGTGAGTTCAAAAAATGGTCTAGATTAAAAGCAAATAGACCTCTCAAGTGGTCGTATAAATCCATAGTTCCCAACAGCAAGTGATTTTGGCTCCCATGGTATGCTGGCATTATCTGGAGACATTTTTGATTGTCACAGTTCAGAACAGGTGATGTGGCTGCTACTGGCATTTAGTAGTAGAGATCAGGAATGCTGCTAAACATTCTACCAAGTATAGGACATGTGTGTGCACTAAGTCGCTTCAGTCCTGTCCGACTCTTTGCGACCCTGTGGACTGTACTCTGCCAGGCTCCTCTGTCCATAGGATTCTTCAGGCAAGAATACTGGAGTGGGTTGCCATGCCCTCCTCCAGGGGACCTTCCCAGCCCAGTAATTGAACCTGTGTCTCCTGTAGTTCCTGCATTGCAGGCACATTCTTTACCACTGAGCCACCAGGGAAGCCCAGTGTCTAGGACAGCCCCACACACAAAAATTAGCCAGTTGAAAAATATCAATAGTTCTGAGGTTAAAAAAAAAAAACCTGCTATATACTGACTTTGGAGTCTAAACTTCTCTTACTATGGATTACCTTAGTGTTCAGTGGGTCTTTCCTAGCAATTGTTTATAATTGTTGATCCACAGTGAGAAGGCAAATATAAAGAGGAACATAGAAACTCATCAACTTTAAATTAGCAATGGAAGGTAACTAGAAACTCAGAATTGATGAGGAAAGGCAGATTTCAATATGTGAAATTGAGACAGAGTCATTAATGGTCAGAAATTAAAAGTGGAGCTTGAAGAAAACTATTATAGGAATATGCAATAAAGCATCAGATCAGAAGAGACAAGAGGACAAGGATAATGAATCACTGTGATGGTGAATGAAATTAAAGAGGTTTCTGAAAGGGGAAAGATAGCACTGACACATTAAGTATTAGATATAAATTGGAGCAAATAAAAGCAAAGACTCCAGATGGGTGCTGTAGCATGTCTTTATATAACACTGCTTTGCCTTAGCATATGGAAAAGGAAATTATTTCTTAATATTATTTGAGGTAACATAAACAAGTCCGTTCAAAGAATCAACATTGGACAGCATTTTGCAGACAGTCATTGATGAATGAATTTGAGCTTTGTTGCAATTTTTCAACTGTCTCATATTTGCATAATAAATATGCACACATATATTTCAAACCTCTGTATTTAATAGGGCAATAGGAATAATGTGAATGTCATAACTAGGGAAATAATTGTGAGATATGCATCAACATGACTGTAACACGTGCTGTATTATGTGAATGCTAAATTATCAATTATAATTTAAATTAGACTCTACTAGAAAGAGGAAGAGCAAACTGGTGGGTTCTCATAAAACTAATGCCTTTGCTGCACAACAAGCCCTGAGAAATTAGTAACAGGAGGGCATGAGATAATCAAAATACAAAAAAAAGCCAGAAATCTTACTGGTCCATTATTTAAGCTTACCTTCATATTCTGAAAAACGAAAAGGTAGCTCAGACAATGATAAACTTTATAATCTTTCAATAAAATTAATGGTAAACCTTAAAATATAATGAAGTTTCCATAACGAACGCTTCTTCCTTAAATAAACGATTCATTTTAGTTTTAAGATTTGGGCATGAATAGTGGTTATCTTGTGAGCTTAGAAATCTGTACTTTGTAGTTAAATACATTGTAGTCTCAGTCAGAGTAGGTAATTTTTCTATCATCCAAATTCTCTCAAACGAAAGTAATCAACTAAGTTACAGTATACAGATAGCTGTATAAATGTGGAAATCACAGAAACAGAGGATCCACCAAACTACTTGCATATTGTTTGATTGAAGCAGAAATCACTGTAGTCAACTCCCACCTTACTACATGTTATTCAGGAAGTTATCATTCCAACTCTGCTACCCTTTCCTGCAGTCCTACATGTCTCTAACAGAGACAAAAATTGCTCAACTTGATTGTCTCACTATCACTCAAATTCACATTATCCAAAAGCTATCCATTAACAAAAACAAGTTTTGTTCCAGTAAATGATCGACTGACAGATATAGATTCTATTATTAACTCCATCATTGCTATGTTTACTTGGGATTGAAACTCACAAGCTGCCTTTTGGCTTCCCTTATATGTGAAAATTTCTGTCTCTAACCAAATATGGGTACATAACATTTTAGCCAATGTTAACACAATCTCCCAACTGTTTTCCCTGCCTCCAGCCTCCTCCCAGCCACTTCATCTTGCACATTGATTTAAAAATAATCCTCCTGAAACACATACAAAACATAGCTGAAAATCCTTAACCTTAAGTTCAAAAGCCAACCCCCTCCCCCGGCCTTAATCTAGTTTACCAGATTCATCTCCCATTATAATCTTCAGAGATGTTTGCTGTCTGCTAACTTGTCTCCTAAGAAATCCTGATAAGATACCATTCTTTCATTTTCACCTTCCTTCTGAAATTACTTTCTCTCTGTACATAAACAAACCTTACACATCTTTGAAACACTTGACAAAGTCTGCTTATTCTTTCTGTCAATTGAAATAACACATTTTCAGTCAGAGGTCAGTGAATATTCATGTGGAGAAATAACTCAGTCGAATTGATTGAATTTATGAAGTTGCATGAAAATTCACAATAAATATATATGTGAAGTTTTGGCACTATAGAATTAATGTTTTTAATGAATATGGTTAACCAAGTAGTCTGAAACACTACAATTTGGACTATATATGCATATTTAATCAAAGGAGACCCCAAAATTATATAATATAGTTCAATGCAGATTATAAACAAAATGCTATACCAATTAGGGCAAATTAGAAACTTGTCATCAAAGGCACTGAAAGTTGCCTAAGGTAGCAAAAAGCTATTGAATACCAAGCTATTCAATGAAATAAAAGACTTACATGTATGTGGTTTGTAAAGTTCAGTTCAGTTCAGTCGCTCAGTCATGTCCGACTCTTTGCAACCCCACGAATCGCAGCAGGCCAGGCCTCCCTGTCCATCACCAACTCCCGGAGTTCCCTCAAACTCACATCCATTGAGTCAGTGATGCCATCCAGCCATCTCATCCTCTCTTGTCCCCTTCTCCTCCTGCCCCAATCCCTCCCAGCATCAGAGACTTTTCCAATGAGTCAATTCTTCCCATGAGGTGGCCAAAGTACTGGAGTTTCAGCTTTAGCATCATTCCTTCCAAAGAAATCCCAGGGCTGATCTCCTTCAGAATGGACTGGTTGGATCTCCTTGCAGTCCAAGGGCCTCTCAAGAGTCTTCTCCAACACCACAGTTCAAAAGCATCAATTCTTTGGCGCTCAGCCTTCTTCACAGTCCAACTCTCACATCCATACATGACTACTGGAAAAACCATAGCCTTGACTAGACGGACTTTTTTGGCAAAATAATGTCTCTGCTTTTGAATATGCTATCTAGGTTGGTCATAACTTTCCTTCCAAGGAGTAAGCGTCTTTTAATTTCATGGCTGCATTCACCATCTGCAGCTTGTAAAGTAAAAACATTTATTTAGTTTTTCAGTTCAGAGTTTGATTTTTGCCCTTTAAAACTTCAGTTGTAAAACTAAGTCATACTTTACCAGTCTATCCTTCTCATAATCTTCAAATATTTTACATACATCAATGTTCGTATTAACAGCTAGAGGAAAAATCAGGAAAGAAGAGATTTTCAGTTGCACAGAGTCAATATTTAGCTTGATGAGAGAAAGGGAAACAGGGTAGATTTAATATTCCTCAAAACTCTCCATTAATTAATTAAAAGATCTTTTGTATGCTCCAACATTAATCCCGGTCTGAATTTCTTCTATTAGATAGACATGTTAAAATTTATGGATAAAAATAGTAGCATATTATATTTATGTAGAGCAATTCTATTCCAGTAATATCACTGAATCACTATTTGGGGGATTATTATCCTGCCTGCATCCAAACTTGCCATGAAAAAATAAACTTTTATTTTGTCAAGCCACCTAATATTGCAATTTTGAATAATAGCTGCCAGTCTTACTACAGCAAAGATAGAGACAGTATCTGGCAATCAGGCTTTCATCTCATATTTCCAGAAGGTCCTGACTACCACCTGAGCATCATGCATACAGATATCAACTGCTTATTCCCTGGGTCTGAGTAATGTGGTATTCTAGGAGAAAAATACGTACCATCATGGATAGGGTTGAAGAATTCAAACTTAAATTGGAAGAGTTTAGAGATCTATGAAGTATCCTCAATGAATAGCTTTTCACTCATTCCTTTATTCAGAAGAAGCAGAATCACCGACAAACTTTCACTTGCAGCACAGCACTGTTACTTCACCTTACATACAGGGCTATTTTATGGCGGAGGTAATGAAAATAATGGTGACCTCCCTCAAAAGATCCCCAAGAAAAAGAAATGCAAAAAAGCAAAATGGCTGTCTGAGGAGGGCTTACAAATAGCTGTGAAAAGAAGCAAAAAGCAAAGGAGAAAAGGAAATATACCCATTTGAATGCAGAGTTCCAAAGAGAAAAGAGAGTTATGAAAGCCTTCCTCAGCGATCAGCACAAAGAATTAGAGGAAAACAATAGAATAGGAAAGACTAGAGATCTCTTCAAGAAAATTAGAGATACCAAGGGAATATTTCATGCAAAGATGGGCTCAATAAAGGACAGCAATGGTATGGACCTAACAGAAGCAGAAGATATTAAGAAGAGGTGGCGAGAATACACAGAAGAACTGTACAAAGATAATCTTCATGACCCAGATAACGACAATGGTGTGATCACTCACCTAGAGCCAGACATCCTAGAATGTGAAGTCAAGTGGGCCTTAGGAAGCATCACTATGAACAAAGCTAGTGGAGATGATGGAATTCCAGTTGAGGTATTTCAAATGCTGAAAGATGATGCTGTGAAAGTGCTGCACTCAATATGCCAGCAAATTTGGAAAACTCAGCAGTGGCCACAGACTGGAAAAGGTCAGTTTTCATTTCAATGCCAAAGAAAGGCAATGCCAAAGAATTCTCAAACTACTGCACAATTGCACTCATGTCACACACTAGGAAAGTAATGCTCAAAATTCTCTAAGCCAGGCTTCAGGCATACATGAACCATGAAATTCCAGATGTTCAAGCTGGTTTTAGAAAAGGCAGAGGAACCAGAGATCAAATTGCCAACATCTGTTGGATCATTGAAAAGCAAGGGAGTTCCAGAAAAACACCTGCTTCTGCTTTATTGACTATGCCAAAGTCTTTGACCGTGTGGATCACAATAAACTGTGGAAAATTCTGAAAGAAATGGGAATACCAGACCACCTGACCTGCCTCTTGAGAAATCTGTATGCAGGTCAGGAAGCAACAGTTAGAACTGGACATGGAACAACAGACTGGTTCCAAATAGGAAAAGGAGTATGTCAAGGCTGTATATTGTCACCCTGCTTATTTAACTTCTATGCAGAGTACATCATGCGAAATGCTGGACTGGATGAAGCACAAGCTGGAATCAAGATTGCCAGGAGAAATATCAATAACCTCATATATGCAGAAGACACCACCCTTATGCCAGAAAGCAAAAAGAACTAAAGAGCCTCTTGTTGAAAGTGAAAGAGGAGAGTGAAAAAGTTGGCTTAAAGCTCAACATTCAGAAAACTAAGATTATGGGATCTGATCCCATCACTTCATGGCAAATTAGATGGGGAAACAGTGGAAACTGTGGCAGATTTTATTTTTTGGGGTTCCAAAATCACTGCAGATGGTGACTGCAGCCATGAAATTAAAAGACGCTTACTCCTTGGAAGAAAAGTTATGACCAAACGAGATAGCATATTAAAAAGCAGAGACCTAACTTTGCCAACAAGGATCTGTCTAGTTATGGCTATGGTTTTTCCAGTAGTCATGTATGGATGTGAGAGTTGGACTATAAAGAGAGCTGAGCACCAAAGAATTGATGATTTTGAACTATGGTGCTGGAAAAGACTTGAGCATCACTTGGACTGCAAGGAGATCCAACCAGGCCATTCTAAAGGAGATCAGTCCCAGGTGTTCTTTGGAAGGACTGATGCTAAAGCTGAAACTCCAATACTTTGGCCACCTCATGCAAAGAGTTGACCCATTGGAAAAGACTCTGATGCTGGGAGGGATTGTGGGCAGGAGGAAAAGGGGACGACAGAGGATGAGATGGCTGGATGGCATCACCGACTCAATGGACATGAGTTTGAGTGAACTCTGGGAGTTGGTGATGAACAGGGAGGCCTGGCGTGCTGCAGTCCATTGGGTCACAAAGAGTCAGACATGACTGAGCAACTGAACTGTACATACAGGATACTGATGATATTCCTTGGATGCCTTGTATGATCAAGCACAGCCACATAAAAATAATACCTCACAGTTATTGAACCATGCTGGTAACTCAGATGGCAAGCATTCTCCCTGCAATTTAGGAGACCTGGGTTCAATGCCTGGCTCAGGAATACATCCTGGATAAGTGAATGGCAATCCACTCCAGTCCTCTTGCCTGGAGAATTCCATGGACAGAGAAGCCTGGTGGGCTATAGTCCATGGGGTCACAAAGAGTGAGTCAAAACTGAGTGGCTAACACACACCCACATTGAACCATGCGGGAGTCCGAGCAATTTTTAAATTATCCAGTCTCCACAAATACAACTATGATATATGCTGTATGTTACTTTTTTTTCCGTCCCCAAAATAGAGATGAAGCAACAGTGTAATTTGCCCAAAGTCATAGCACTATAAAAAAAACAGGTTTGGAATTTGAATCTAGAGGTCTAGACACTAGAAGCTATGCCCTTAACTACTATAAAGTAGTTCCTCTTGCATAAAACATACATAAAGGTCAACAAATCTGATGGCAACAACCTTCTGATGGCAACAACCTACTGATGCATGGGGACATTCCCATGAGATCAGTCCTGGGTGTTCATTGGAAGGACTGATGTTGAAGCTGAAACTCCAATACTTAGGCCACCTGATACAAAGAGCTGACTCATTGGAAAAGACCCTGATGCTGGGAAAGATTGAAGGCAGGATGAGAAGGGGATGACAGAGGATGGGATGGTTGGATGGCATCACCGACTCAATGGACATGGGTTTGGGTGGACTCTGGGACTTGGTGATGAACAGGGAGGCCTGGTGTGCTGCGGTTCATGGGGTTGTAAAAAGTTGGACATGACTGAGCAACTGAACTGAACTGAACTAAACTGAATACATGGGGAGATCATATAACATTGTCCACAGTCTCCCCAATCAAATAACTGGAAACATACTATCCTCTTTAGAAATTTAGAATTCTAACACTAGCTTTGCCTACAGGTTCCCCATTCATCTACTTCATCTATATATTCCCTGAATTCCAAAAGAAGAAAATTTCCAACTTTGTTGTGATCTCACATTAGGAGATAAGAGTCTGCCCACTAAATGTGACAATGCACAGAATATCTGATTTCCCACTTACAAAATCTACATTGAAATGAGCATACTAATCAGATTTTAAAGAGCAGAGCTCTAAAATCTAATAAAGAATATGTCTACAGAGACTTTCCATGTAACAGTTCTTTGCCTTCAATTTCCAGCTCTGTGATTACCATCAAAAGTCCCTCAAATTTTCAGCCCCCTTATGTCAATTATGAGAAGCCCAAGTAGTCTCACAAAAGGACATCTTGGGGTTCAAAATATCCTTAACTGCAGGAGGATAAAAAAATTGAAAATAGCTTAAAAATATATTCCTCAGAGTACCTATGTAGTTGAGAAAGCCTGCTAAACTGCTAGAGTCAACTATTTCCCTACAGCAGCTAGATTGAAATACATATAATCTTCTGAAATGGGACCTCATCATTTATCTAGATCTATGGTGTTCAGGAGTATGGGAATATTTCAGCTCCATAAGTTAATTACCAAAGTATCTCCTTTTTTTTTGCTCAGTCTTCAAAATGCCTATCTGTTCACATGAAACTATGAAATAAACCACACTACCTCAGCATGTACTCACAATGTTTAATTAAATGCAAGGCAATACTCTGGCACATCATCTCAGCAGATATTCTTATTCAGACATTTGTTTTACCAAGATACAAGTCTTCATAAAAGACTTATATTTCAGCCACTTACTGGAAGTTTGTAGCACATCCTTGAAAAAAAAAAAAAGACAGAATGTGAACTTTTAACATATCTATAGTGACTAAAATTCAATTTAAAAATTCTCCTCTTCCTCTTTAAAACCTTTCTTGATATACAAAAAGCGATACATAATGTACACAACCTGACAAGTTTGGACATGTCTCTCTCCTTTTTATTTTAAAGCTTCTGTATATGTCAAATGAAAGAATATATATATATAATAATATATTTATAATAAATTTAATAATTTAATATTTAAATGACATATTTATTATATATACTTATATATATAGCAGTATAGTAATACATTAAAAGCTGTAAAGTAAACTATTAAAACATTTCTATGTGAACTAAAGTATATGTTGGTGCTAACAAGATTGAATATTAACATTTACAACAGATATATACAGAACATTTCATCCAACAGAAGCAGAATACACACTCTTCCCAAGTGCACAAAAAACATTCTCCAGGATGAATCAATCATATGATAGGGCATAGAACAAGTCTTAGTAGATTTAAGAATGTTGAAGCAAATGAAGTATCTTTTACATCATTATGGTATAAAATTAGAAATCAATAATAAAAGGAAAGCTGGAATATTCACAAATATGTGGAAATTAAAGATCAAATTTCTGAATAACAAATGGGTCAGAAAAAAAATCAAAAGACAAATACAAAGATATCTAAACAAATGAAAGTGGAAACAAAGCTTCATAGCTGTGCAAGTTGTTCCTCCTTCCACATCAAATTTAAGAACACATTAGAAAGATAATGTCATAAACAAAACAAAAAGGCAACCTACAGATTGATAGAAAATATTTGCAAATGATGCTACTGACAAGGGATTAATTCCAAAAATATACAAACAGCTCATACAGTTTCATGTCAAAAAACAAACAGTTCAATCAAAAAATGATCAGAAGACCTAAATAGATATTTCTCCAAAGAAGACATACAGATGGTCAATAGGCACACAAAAAGATGCTCAATTCTGCTAATTATTAGAGAAATGAAAATCAAAACTACACTGAGGTATCACCTCACATGAGTCAGAATGGCCATAATTAAAATGTCTACAAATAAAAATGCTGTTTTACACTATTGGTGGGAATATAAATTGATACAGCCACTATGGAGAACAGTATGGAGGTTCCTTAAAAAACTAAAAATAGAACTACCTTATGACCCAGAAATCCCACTCCTGGGCATATACCTGGAGAAAACCATAATTCAAAAATATGCATGCACCCCAATGCTTACAGCAGCACTGTTTACAATAGCCAGCACATGGAAGCAACCTAAACATCCTCAACATAATAGATTTAAAAAAAGATTAAAAAGAATGAAAATACACAGAGTGAAGTAAGTCAGAAAAAAAGCAAATATCATATAATATCACTTATATTTGCAATCTAGAATAATGAGCTTATTCACAAAGCAGAAATAGAGACACTGATGTAGAGAATGGACATATAGACACCAAGGCAGAAAGAGGAGGAAATAAATTGGGAGATTGGGACTGTTCGAGCTGCCATACAGTTGCACTCATTTCACATGTATAGCAGAGGGAACTCTACTCAGTGCTTTGTGGTGACCTAAATGGAAAGTAAATCCAAAAACAAAGGGGATACACATATACACATAGTTGAGTCACTGTGCTGTATAGCAGAAACTCACACAGCATTGTAAAACAAGTATACTCCAATAAAAATTAATTCTAAAAATAAAGAAGATAGTAATATATGTGTCAGCTTTGAATTGTTAAATATGTAACAGAGACCTCACTACAGTGACTTAAATAGTGTTTTAATGCATGCACACACGTACGCACAAAAATAAGAGAGTCAGATGGCTAGTATGATAGAATTATAGGCCTATAGATATAATCACATTCTAATCTCCAGAATCTGTGAATATGTTAGGTAACATGACAAAAAAAAAAAAAAAATTAAAGTTTCAGGTGGAATTTGGTTTGCTAATCAGCTGACCTTGAGATACTGAGATTATTCTGGATTATCCAGGCGGGTATAATATAATCAATAAAAGAAAAGGAAAGTGAAGTCGCTAAGTCGTGTTTGACTCTTTGTGACCCCATGGACTGTAGCCTACCAGGCTCCTCTGTCCATGGGATTTTCCAGGCAATAGTACTAGAGTGGATTGCCATTTCCTTCTCCAGTGGATCTCCCTGACCCAGGGACCAAACCCAGGTCTCCCACGTTGTAGACAGACACTTTACCATCTGAGCCACCAGGGAAGTCCTTAATATAATCAATAAGGTCCTCATAAATGAAGGCAGATAAAGCAGAGGGAGACAGATGCCAGCGAGAGGAGCTGGTCCAATATTACTAGTTTTAAACATGGAGGAAGAGGGCCTGTAGAAGCTGGAATAGGCAGTTTTGAGTAATGCTTATTAGGGCTTTGGGATTTTCAGGTTTGCTGGCATATTGAGTATAGCACTTTAACAGCATCATCTTTTAGGATTTCAAATAACTCAGCTAGAATTCCATCATCTCCACTAACTTTGTTCGAAGTAATGCTTCCTAAGGCCCACTTTACTTTACTCTCTGGATATCTATCTGGCTCTAGGTGACTGGCCACACCATCATGGTTATCTGGGTCATTAATACCTTTTTTGTATAGTTCTTCTGTGTATTCTTGCCACCTCTTTTTAATCTCTTCTGCTTCTCTTAGGTCCTTGACGTTTCTGTCCTTTATTGTGCCCATTCCTGCCTGAAATGTTCCCTTGGTATCTCCAGTTTTATTAAAGAGATCTCTAGTCTTTCCCATTTTATAGTTTTCCTCTATTTCTTTGCATTGTTCATTAAGGCTTTCCTATCTCTCCTTGCTATTCTCTGGAAGTCTGCATTCAGTTGGATATATCTTTCCTTTTCTCTTTTGCTTTCACTTCTCTTCTTTTCTCACTATTTGTAAGGCCTCCTCAGACAACCATTTTCCCTTCTTAAATTTTTTTTCCCCTCTTTGGGATGGTTTTTGTTACAGCCTCCCATACAATGTTAGGAACCTCAGTCCATAGTCCTTCAGGCACTCTGTCTATCAGAATTAATCCCTTGAATCTATTTGTCACTTTCACTGAATAATTGTAAGGGATTTGATTTTGATAGCTTACACTGAAGGATGTTGGGTTTGCTTCAAGAAAGGGGCCAGGTCTTGATCACTCAAGAGCTTTTGTGTAGCAGAATTTTATTAAAGTATAAAAAGGGACAGAGAAATCTTCTGACATAGACATCAGAAGGGGGATGGAGAGTGCCCCCCTCACTAGTCTTAGCAAGGGAATTATATACATTTTAAAATTGATTACAATAAATCAAAAGAATGTCTCAAAGTTATAAAGATCTTACTAGACCCACTCCCACAACTTGCATTTTAAGATAACAGGATTAGTCAGAAGGTTTTCAAGAAGGAGAAACTGTCCCCAAGCTGGGTACATTGTCATTCTATAATGCTTAGTACAGACTTTTGGAGAAGGAAATGGCAACCCACTCCAGTACTCTTGCCTGGAAAATTCCATGAACAGAGGAGCCTTGTAGGCTACAGTCCATGTGGTCACAAAGAGTCAGACATGACTAAGCTGAGTTGATTGTTGTGTAATCATCAGCTCAGGGCTTAAAGAAATAAACATTTTATATGACTAAGACTAAGGAATGTGGAGGAAAAAAAAAGTTTGTCCTTTCCTCCTCCTTGAAAATTCCAGACACCTATCTCCTTTTTGAGAGCCCCAGATCCCTCTCTCCTCCTTAGGGATACCTCTTATCAACATACCTAGAAATTGACTCTCTTAATTTAGGCCATACCTGAATTGTCTAGTGAAAATTGTTCAGTCATGTCAAACTCTTTGTGACCCCATGGACTATACAGTCCATGAAATTCTCCAGGCCAGAATACTGGAGTGGGGAGCCTTTCCCTCTTCCAGGGGACCTTCCCAACCCAGGGATCAAATCCAGGTCTCCTGCATTGCAGGTGGATTCTTTACCAGCTAAGCCACAAAGGAAGCCCAAGAATACTGGAGTGCATAGCCTATCCTTTCTCCAGCTGATCTCCCTGACCCAGGAATCAAACCGGGGTCTCCTGCATTGCAGGAGAATGGTCTACTAGTTTTCCCTAATTTCTTCAATTTAAGCCTAAATTTTACAATAAGGAGCTCATGATATGAGCCACAGTCAGCTTCAGGTTTTGTTTTTGCTAACTGTATAGACTCTCCATGTTCAGCTGTAAAGAATATAATCAATCTGATTTCAGTATTGACCATCTGGTGATGCCCATCTATAGGGCTGTCTCTTGTATTGTTAGAAGAGGGTGTTTGCTATGACCAGTGTGTTCTCTTGGCAAAACTCTGTTAGCTTTTGCCCTGCTTCATTTTGTACTCCAAGGTCAAACTTGTCTGTTATTACAGGTATCTCCTGACTTCCTACTTTTTGATCCCAATCCCCTATGAAGAAAAGGGCACCTTTTTTTGGTGTTAGTTCTAGAAGGTATTGTAGGTATTCATAGAACCATTCATTTTTTAGCAATAAACTATTTCTTTTTTTGGTGCACCTTGTAGCCTGAGGGATCTTCCCCAACCAGAGATGGAATTTATGCCCCTTGCATTTGGAGAATGAAATCTTAACCATTGAACCTCCAGTACAGAAGTCCTGTAGTTATTTTTCTGTTCAGACGTGCTGCGTGGCTTGTGGGATCTTAGTTTCCCATCCAGGGATTGAACCTGTAGCCCTTGCAATGGAATCACCAAGTTCTGAGCACTGGAACACCAGTGAATTCCCAAAAACAATTTATTTTCAATTAAAATATGTATATTTCTTTTTTTTGATTTAATGTTCTTTAGACACTAAAAAGACTACAGTGTAAGTAAACATATCTTTAAATGTCCTGATAAACCAAAAAAATTGTGTGACTCACTTTCTTGCAATATTCGTTATACTACAGTGGTCTGAAACTGAACCTAGAATATGTCCAAGATAAATCAGTAATTTATTAGGAATTCTTCTGAATGGGAGATTTGCCTGTTCTCCCCCATTTATTTATTGAATTACTTCTTTATATCAATAACCTCAGATATGCAGATGAAACCACCCTTATGGCAGAAAGTGAAGAAGAACAAAAGAGCCTCTTGATGAAAGTCAAAGAGGAAAGTGAGAATGTTGGCTTAAAGCTCACCATTCAAAAAACTAAGATCATGGCATCCGGTCCCATCACTTCACGGCAAATGGATTGGGAAACATGGGAAACACTGGCTGACTTTATTTTTTGGGGTTCCAAAATCACTGCAGATGGTGATTGCAGCCATGAAATTAAAAGATGCTTACTCCTTGGAAGAAAAGTTATGACCAACCTAGATAGCATATTGAAAAGCAGAGACATTACTTTGCCAACAAAGGTCCGTCTAGTCACGGCTATGGTTTTTCCAGTGGTCATGTATGGATGTGAGAGTTGGAGTATAAAGAAAGCTGAGTGCAGAAGAACTGATGCTTTTGAACTGTGGTGTTGGAGAAGACTCTTAAGAGTCCCTTGGCCTGCAAGGAGATCCAACCAGTCCATCCTCAAGGAGATCAGTCCTAGTTGTTCATTGGAAGGACTGATGCTGAAGCTGAAACTCCAGTACTTTGGCCACCTCATGCGAAGAGCTGACTCATTGGAAAAGACCCTGATGCTGGGAAAGACTGAGGGCAGGAGTAGAAAGGGACGACAGAGGATGAGATGGTTGGAAGGCATCACCGACTCAATGGACATGGGTTTGGGTAGACTCCAGCAGTTGTTGATGGATAGGGAGGCCTGGCGTGCTGCAGTTCATGTGGTCACAAAGAATTGGACATGACTGAACGACTGAACTGAACTGAACTGAACTTCTTTATATAAGGATGGACTCATTAATATTTACTGAAAGCTTTGAGCTATAATCCAGTACTAATTTATCTATATTGTATCTCAAATTTTTCTGGCTTTAAGCACTGGGAGCTGTTTCAACTCCTCTGTCCCTCTGAAATATACTCATTTACATGGATTTGTTTTGTTTTTGAGAATCTCCTTACTTTTTCATACTAAAGAATGTTCCAGGCTCATCCTCTATATTTCCTTCCCTGATTCCTAGAGTCAGAAATTTCTCTGTGAAGACCCGGTTCTTTACAATGGAAATGGTGTTAGAAATGAAACTCGGGGTGTAGGTGTACCTGCTGCAAATGGGGCTACTTGTGATAGTTTTTAAATCTAGTCATTTGAAAAGACAGAATAGATATATTACTAAGCTACTCAAAAATTGGGGAACATTATTATACAAATTAAAAAATGACGGGAGGAAATAAACATGAAAACAAGGAATCTTCAAGATCAGTATGGACTAATTTGCATCAGCTCAGTTCAATTCAGTCACTCAGTCATGTCCGACTCTTTGTGACCCCATGAATGGCTGCACACCAGGCCTCCCTGTCCATCACCAACTCCCGGAGTCTACTCAAACTCACGTCCATTGAGTTGGTGATGCCATCCAGCCATCTCATCCTCTGTCCTCCCCTATTCCTCCTCACCCCAATCCTTCCCAGCATCAGGGTCTTTTCCAATAGGTCAGCTCTTCGCATGAGGTGGCCAAAGTATTTGAGTTTCAGCTTCAACATCAGTCCTTCCAATGAACACCCAGGACTGATCTCCTTTAAGTTGGACTGGTTGGACCTCCTTGCAGTCCAAGGGACTCTCAAGAGTCTTCTCCAACACCACAGTTCAAAAGCATCAATTCTTTGGTGCTCAGCCTTCTTCACAGTCCAACTCTCACATCCATACATGACTACTGGAAAAACCATAGCCTTGACTAGATGGACTTTTGTTGGCAAAGTACTGTCTCTGCTTTTGAATATGCTATCTAGGTTGGTCATAACTTTCCTCCAAGGAGTAAGCGTCTTTTAATTTCATGGCTGCAGTCACCATATGCAGTGATTTTGGAGCCCAGAAAAATAAAGTCTGACACTGTTTCCACTGTTTCCCCATCTATTTCCCATGAAGTGATGGGACCAGATGCCATGATCTTCGTTTTCTGAATTTTGAGCTTTAAGCCAACTTCTTCACTCTCCTCTTTCACTTTCATCAAGAGGCTTTTTAGTTCCTCTTCACTTTCTGCCATAAGGGCAGTGTCATCTGCATATCTGAGGTTATTGATATTTCTCCCAGCAATCTTGATTCCAGCTTGTGCTTCTTCCAGCCCAGCATTTCTCATGATGTATTCTGCATATAAGTTAAATAAGCAGGGTGACAATATACAGCCTTGACGCACTCCTTTTCCTATTTGGAACCAGTCTGTTGTTCCATGTCCAGTTCTAACTGTTGCTTCCTGACCTGCATACAGATATCTCAAGAGGCAGGTCAGGTGGTCTGGTATTCCCATGTCTTTCAGAATTTTCCACAGTTTATTGTGATCCACACAGTCAAAGGCTTTGGCATAGTCAATAAAACAGAAATAGATGGTTTTCTGGAACTCTCTTGCTTTTTCCATGATCCAACAGATGTTGGCAAATTGATCTCTGGTTCCTCTGCCTTTTCTAAAACCAGCTTGAACATCAGGAAATTCACGGTTCACATATTGCTGAAGCCTGGCTTGGAGAATTTTGAGCATTACTTTACTAGCATGTGAGATGAGTGCAATTGTGTGGTAGTTTGAGCATTCTTTGGCATTGCCTTTCTTTGGGATTAGAATGAAAACTGACCTTTTCCAGTCCTGTGGCCACTGCTGAGTTTTCCCAATTTGCTGGCATATTGAGTGCAGCACTTTCACAGCATCATCTTTCAGGATTTGAAATAGTTCAACTGGAATTCCATCACCTCCACTAGCTTTGTTCATAGTGATGCTTTCTAAGGCCCACTTGACTTCACATTCCAGGATGTCTGGCTCTAGGTGAGTGATCACACCATCATGATTATTTGTGTCATTAAGCTCTTATTAGTACAGTTCTTCTGTGTATTCTCACCACCTCTTCTTAATATCTTCTCCTTCTCTTAGGTCCTTAACATTTCTGTCCTTTATCAATCCCATCTTTGCATGAAATGTTCCCTTTGTATCTCCAATTTTCTTGAAGAGATCTCTAGTCTTTCCCATTCTGTTCTTTTCCTCTATATCTTTGCATTGATCGCTGAGGAAGGCTTTCTTATCTGTCCTTGCTATTCTTTGGAGCTTTGCATTCAGATGCTTATATCTTTCCTTTTCTCCTTTGCTTTTCACTTTTCTTCTTTTCACAGCTATTTGTAAGCCATCCCCGACAGCCATTTTGCTTTTTTGCATTTCTTTTCCATCGAGATGGTCTTGATCCCTGTCTCTTGTACAATGTCATGAACCTCCATCCATAGTTCATCAGGCACTCTATCTATCAGATCTAGTCCCTTAAATCTATTTCTCACTTCTACTGTATAATCATAATGGATTTGATTTAGGTCATGCCTGAATGGTCTAGTGGTTTTCCCATAGGTGTTTTCTAATGCAATTAAATAAGGAAAGTAAATTAAAATGATCAGAATTAGAAAGAAATATTTGAAATGTTCTTCATTGCACATATTATCAGATATGTGAAAATACAAAACAGTAGAATGAAAATCACTCCAAACAACATTAGTAGACATTAGAATATCAATATAATGGAATAGCCAGTTATAAATTATAATAATAATGGAATATGTATATAACTTGAGAGTAAAAATAAAAATAATAATAGTAAAATTCTTTGGAATTAACATGAAATGTTTTAAAGTTATATGAAGAAATCTTTAAAACACTCTTGAAGGACATAAAATTTAGACTGGAAGAAATTGAAATACCTAACACATTCTTGGATAGAAATATTTAGCATAATATAGTCATCAGAATGCCCTAAGTTATAAAGTATTCCCAGTTCCAACAAAAATAACATTTTTATGGAGCTAAACAGGTTTCTGTGAAATTATGTATAGAAAAATGAGTAATTCAGAATAACAAAACATTCTGCAAGAATATTATAATAAGGAGGAGAGGACTAAACTTGCCAAAGCCCAAACCAAACTATAACATCCTATAATTATACTCATAAGAATTTGGTGTGGACACTAAAGAATCAGCTCTATTTTTAATATTTGAGTATTGATAGCTTTCAGACCCCACACCTCCCCTTTCACCTTTTGCTGCACATTTAAGCTGATTTTTTTTTAAGTCCACCTGCTCCCATCCTGAAACAAGTTCAAAGTATGTAAACCTCAGGATGAGTATCCTGGCACTCCCTGCTAGTCACAAAAGAACCATCGCCCTACTCACCCCTCCCTTTCAGAAGGCTTCAATATGCAAGCAATAAACTTTTTCATATGTTTAGGGACCTAGGTGGCACCATTAGTGTTAATATCCACCAACTTTGAATGGGTAGGGGTTCTACCCTAACTCTTTAATGCAAGCACACACAATAGGGCACATATAGACAAATGGACATATGTATTATTTAATGTAACAGTCTTCTTGATATATAATTCACATACCTTTCATCTATTTTAAGAGTACAATTCTATGATTTTAAGTATATTCACAGAGCTGTGTAACCATCACCACAATCAATTTTAGAACATTTTTCATCACCTCAAAAAGAAATCCCACACCCATCAGCAGTGACTCCCCCTTTTCTTCTAACCTCCATTCCTAGGAAACCAGTAATCCACCTTTTGTCTCTGTAGGTTTATCTATTCTGTACATTTCATATTCAGTTGGCCTTCCATATCTACAAATATGGAACCTGTGGACACAGGGGGCTACATCATTGTGCATAAGCGATTTGAGCATCCACAGACTTTGGTATCCACAGGGCAGTCGTGGAACCAAACCCCGTGGATACTGAGGGATGACTGTAAGTGTTATTAAACAACATATAGTCTTTTGTGACTGTGTTGTTTCACTCAGCATGTTTTCAAGGTTCATCCACATTGTAGCATGTATAAGTACTTCACTGATTATATTGCCAAATAAGATTCCATTGTATGAATATATTATAATTTGTTTATCCATTCATCAGTTGATACACATTTGGGTTGTCTGTATTTTGGGGATATTGAAAGTAGTGCTGCTATGAACATTTGTGCACAATTTTTTGTGCAAACCTATGGTTTCAACTCTCTTGGGTATATGCCTAAGAATGGAATTGCTAGGTCATATGGTAACTTTATGCTTAAACTTTTAAGGTATTGCTAGTCTGTTTTCCAAAGTGGTTGCATCATTTTACTTTCTTACTTACAGCGTATAAAGGCTCCAATTTCTCTGCATCCTTGCCAACACTTGTTATTTGTCTTTTAGATTATATCTATCTTAGTGAATATAAGGTGGTATCTCACTGTGGCTTTGATTGTATTTCCCTAATGGCTAATGTTATTCATCATATTTTTATGTTGTAATGGACATTTGTATCTTCTCTGGAGAAATATCTATTCAAGTCCTTTTAGCTTATTTTTCAAAAGTGGGTTATTTATCTTTTTTATTATTTTGTCATAGGACTTCTTTCATAGAAGGCAATGGCAACCCACTCCAGTACTCTTGCCTGGAAACTCCCATGGATGGAGGAGCCTGGTGGGCTGCAGTCCATGGGGTCACAAAGAGTTGGACACAACTGAGTGACTTCACGTTCACTTTTCACTTTCATGCATTGGAGAAGGAAATGGCAACCCATTCCAGCGTTCTTGCCTGGAAAATCCCAGGGATGGGGGAGCCTGGTGGGCTGCTGTCTGTGGGGTCGCACAGAGTCAGACACGACTGAAGCTACTTAACAGCAGCAGCAGGACTTCTTTATTCTATATATAAACCCATTATCAGACATGATTTGTAAATATTTTCTCCCATTTTGTGAGGTTCTTTTCACTTTACTGATGGTACCTTTTGAAATAGAAAAGTCTTTAACTTTCATGAAGTCAAATTTGCTCATTTTTTTCTTTTATCACTCATGTTTTTAGTGTCTTATCTAAGAAAGTTTTGCCTGACCCAAGGCCAAAAAATGTATTTCTCTACTTTCTTCTAAGAATTATACAGCTTTAACTCTTACATATAGATATATAATCCATTTTGAGTTAATTTTTGTGTATAGTATGAGGGAGAAATCCAACTTCATTGTTTGACATGTTTATATCCAATTGTCCTAGTACAAATTGCTGAAAGAACTATTCTTTGTTCCTTTGAATTGTCTTGGAACTCTTAATGAAAACCATTGACTATTAGTGTGATGGCTTATTCTGCAATCTCAGTTTAATTCCCTTGATCTATATGTCCATCTTGATGACAGTACCACACTGTCTTGATTACAGTAGCTTTGTACTTCAATTTGAGATGTGAAAGTGTGAGTCTTCCAACTCCAATCTTTGGATACTCTGAGTCCCTTGAATTTTTTTAATGAATTTTTTAATCAGCTTGTTAATTCCTGCAAAGAAGCCTTTGGGATTTCAACTGGGACTGTTGAATATATGGATCAATTTCAGGGAGTACTGCCATTTGAACACTGTTAAATCTTCTGATTAATTAACATGGAATATCTTTCTATTTATTGGGAAATTTTTATACCTTTCAAAAATTTTTTGTAGTTTTTAGAGGATAAATTTTGTACTTTCTTTGTTAAGCTTTTCCCTAAGTATTTTATTTTTAATGCTATGTCAAGTGGAATTGTTTTCTTAAATTTGTTTTTTACTGTTCATTGTTAATGTTTAGAAATACAATTGGTTTTTATATATTTATCCTGTATCCTGCAACAGCTCTGAATTAGTGTATTAGTTCCTGTAGTTTTTAAGTCTATTCCTTAGGATTTTCTATGGTGGTAGTTTAGTCGCTAAGTCGTGTCCGACTCTTGAGACCCTGTGGACTGTAGCCAGCCAGGCTTCTCTGTCCATACTATTCTCCAGGCAAGAATACTGGAGAAGGTTCCTATTTCCTTCTCCAGGGGATATTTCCCACCCAGGAATCAAACCCAGGTCTCCTGCATTGCAGACAGATTCTTTACCAACTGAGCTATGATATACAAGATCAAATCATCTACAATTAGAAACTTTTTCAGTTCTTCCTTTCTAATCTGGATGTCTATTCTTTCTTACCTAATTTCCCTGCAATGTTAATACAAGTGGTGAGAATGAGGCATATCCTTGTTTTGCTGCTAATTTTAGGAGAAAAACATTTAAAACTTCACCACTGTATATTCTAACAAACAACAACAAATCCAGTGGCTTTAAACAATAGAAATTTATTACCTTAATATCCTAGAGGTCAGAAGTCTCAAATGGGTCTCACTGGGCTGAAATAATGTGGAGAAGGCAATGGCACCACGCTCCAGTACTCTTGCCTGGAATATCCTATGGACTGAGGAGCCTGGTAGGTGCCAGTCCATGGGGTCGCTAAGAGTCGGGCACGACTGAGAGACTTCACTTTCACTTTTCACTTTCATGCATTGGAGAAGGAAATGGCAACCCACTCCAGTATTCTTGCCTGGAGAATGCCAGGGACAGAGGAGCCTAGTGGGCTGCCGTCTATGGGGTCACACAGAGTCGGACACGACTGAAGCGACTTAGCAGCAGCAGCAGCAGGGCTGAAATAAAGACGCTGCAGACCTGCATTCCTTTCAGGAAGCTCTGGGTGAAAATCAATTTTCTTTTCTTTTCCAGATTCTAGAGTTTCCTGTCATCACGTGGTCCATACTCTCTTCTGTCTTCAAAGCCAGCAATGGCCAGTCAAGTGTTTCTCACATTACATACCTCTGGCACAGATTTTCTGCCTTCCTCCTCCATATATAAAGACCCTATGATTACATGGAGCCCATGGACATATTCTAGGATATCTCCCTATTATAAAGCAGCTGATTAGCAACCCTGATTCCATCTGGAAACTTAATTCTTCTTATGTAATGTAACAGGTTCTGGCAATGAGGATGTTGGCATCTTTAGGAGGCCATTCTTCTAAATAGTCAGTTAGTCTATAGTCAGTCTTCTGGCCTTCAAAGATTCATGCTTGGCCCACATGCAAAATATATTCACCTTATCTGTCATCTCCTTAAATATCAATACATTGCAGTATGAATGCAAAGTCCAAAATCTCATCTAAATTTTCTAAGGTTAAAGTCTCAAATCTAATAATATAAACCATCTAAATCAGGTACGGGTAAGACTATGAGTATGATCCATCTTGAGGTACAATTCTCCATATGTGAATTTGTGAAACTCAAAAACAAGTTATGTGCTCACAAAATACCCTGTTGGGTCAGGCACAGAATAATAGTTATAGAAATTTCCGTTCAAAAAGGGAGAAAATGAAAGGTATAAAGGAGTCACCAGCCTCAACAAATTGAATATCCAAGGAGGGAAAGTCTATTCTCCTGGGAATATTCCTCTGTGATTTTTGGTTCTGCAAGCTGTCATCAAGTGTGCTCTAAGTCATTCTTCCTTTTCATAAAAGGTAGCTGTGTTTGCAAGTGAGTAGTTTTATCAGCCTATTTATCACCTGTAAAATTTTGTGAGTACAACAGCCATCTTTTATTCTGGCTGTCTCTCACACTTTTAATACTAGATAATAGTACTTCTGCTAATATAAAATTCTCAATAACCTTATGAGTTTCCCATATATGTCACAGCAATTCACTACATTTGACAAAAGACTCCTCCATAGAGTTTCCTAAATATTTTCATCTCTATTTTTGGCTAAGATGGTCAAAGAACTGTATGAGTCACAAATTTAGTCTCTTAAAAGAGAACTGAATACTCTGACATTTTGATTAGCAAAAGCTATCCATCCACACCCTGTTTTTCACTAGATCACTCTTTTATGAAAATAAATCTCTTAATTTTAATATCTTTTACAATCTGGATAAGCTAAGAGCTTCCCAAGTTATAAAGTTTTGGTTCCTTTTTGCTTAACAATTTATATCTTTCCTATCACATTTTACTATTTGCAGCAGGAAGGTACTAGACTGTACTCTCAAAACATTGCTATAACATCTCAGCTAAGTAACCAAGTTCAGCGCTTAAAATCTGCTTTCCACAGAACTGAAGGGCACAATTCTGCCTAATTTTCACCACTATCTAATAAGGTTTTCTTCCATTTTTCAATAACATGTTTCTCATTCCCTTCAATGCCTTCAACAACAGAAATTTAATGCATGTATTTCTAATCTGTTTGTGATTACTTAATATTCTCTAAAATGTTTTCTCTACCAGATTCCTCATTTCCTTCTAAGCCCTCAATAGCAAAGGTATTAACATCCATGTTTCTACTAACAATCTGTTTGAGACATTATAGGCATTTTCCATCATAAGTCTCAAAATTTTCTATCCTCTGCCCACTGCCCAATTGCAAAGCCACATCAACAATTTTAGGTAATTTGTACATCAACATCCAGCTTCCAGATATCAAAATCTGTATTGATTTCCTATTGCTGCTATAACAACGTACCCAAACTTAGTGGCTTAAAATAACACAAGTTTATTGCCTTATATTTCTGGAGATGAGAAGTCCAATATGGCTATCATTAGGTTAAACAAGGTTTTAGCAGAGCTGCATTTCTTTATGGAGGCTCTAGGTGAGAATTTGTTTCCTTGTCTCCCCCAGGTTTTAGAGGTCACCCAGATTCTTTCCATCTTCAAAGTAAGAAATGGTCAGTCAAGCAATTTCTCATTGTATCACTCTGACACTAACACACTCTTCTGCCTCTCTCTTCCACATTTAAGAGCACTTATGACTACACTCGGAGAAGGCAATGGCACCCCACTCCAGTACTCTTGCTTGGAAAATCCCATGGATGGAGGAGCCTGGTGGGCTGCAGTCCATGTGATCACGAAGAGTCGGACCGACTGAGCGACTTCATTTTCACTTTTCACTCTCATGCATTGGAGAAGGAAATGGCAACCCACTCCAGTGTTCTTGCCTGGAGAATCCCAAGGACAGGGGAGCCTGGTAGGCTGCCATCTCTGGGGTCGCAGAGTCGGACACGACTGAAGTGACTTAGCAGCAGCAGCAGCAGCATGACTACACTAGGTCTTCCTAGATAATCCATAACAATATACCTAATTGAAGGTCTGCTGATTAACATCTTTAATTCCATATGCAAAAATCATTTCCATTTTCCATGTGACATATTCACAGTTTCCAGTGATTTAATCACAGACAACTTTGGGAGGCTATTATTCTGCCCACCATGACTATTGAGTGCACTAGCTGTAGACAGGCAAATTAGATTTTATAGAGAGTTCCAAAACTGACCTATATACACTTGATATTCATATTATGATGAAGGTGCATAAAAAAGGTTGAATATGGGGGATATATAAATATAGTAATTTCATAAATGAAATTAGGAAACAAAGTAGCCATTTGGAAAAAAAAAAAAAGAGATAAAGTTGGACCCATATTTCATATAATAAACAGGATAAATTTCAAATGCATCAAAGATCTAAATGTAAAAAAAAAAATCATGTAAATATTAGAAGAAACATAAGTGATTTTTAAAATTAGAATGGGAAATGTTTTTAACTATGACCCACTATCTGCAAACAAAAATGAAAAAAAAGTGAAAATGACTCTAAGAAAATGTCAGAATTGTTACTTGGCATAAAACATCTTTAGGCAAGCTTTAATTTCTTTTTGAAAGCACAAAAAAAGATATATACAGAATATAAATAGATCCTAGAAAATGAGACAAAAAAGACCCAAACTGTATTAAAAATTTAGAAAACATAAACTTAAATTTTATATAAATAGAAATCCAAATGCTTCTTAACCAAATGAAAAGATGTATAACATTCCTTATAGTAATATAAATCTAAATTAAAACTACACAGATGTATAATTCCTTAAAAGCCAAATAGGCAAAAATCCAAAAGATTGTCAAAACTGTCTACTGGTGAGGCTGTAGAGAAACAGTCTACTTTTCTGGTGGAAATGTATCATGGTACAATCTCTGTGGAGGAAGAAAATCGGTATGTGACACAATAGAGAATTTACCTTTTGACTGAGCAGTCTTATTTCCAGGTACCTGTCCAACAGTTACACATGCACACTTTTAAATTGAAAACTCTCTAAGTGTATCTATTTCAGGATCATTTGCAATAACACAATATTGGAACAACCTAACTGTTCACCAGTAAGAACTATTAAACTGTTGTATAAGCAATTCAGTACTGCACAGCTATAAAAAAACAGAATGAGGAAATTATCTGCATACTATTAATATCATTGAGAATCTCCAGGATATATTTTCAAGTTAATAAAGAAAGATATAGAGAGTATAATCAGTATGATATATTTGCGTGAGTGAGGGTGGGTATAAAGATTCCTATGTGTTTGTGCATGTTGCATGTACTTGCCAAAACAAATACCAGATGAATAAATAAGCTCACAGGCCAATAAATATAATCACCCATAGTGTGGTAGAGATGGAGAATGGAAAAAGGGGGCCAACTGTGAAAATGAGTCTCCATTCTATACCTTATGTATCATATAAAAAGCATTATATTTTCAAAGTATGTAAAATAAAACTTTAGATTTATCATTACAAAGTGAGGAGGAAAAAAAAAAACTTTGGGAACAATTATTGGATCGTATTTAGTTTTGCCAGAATATCCTCTTGACAAACCACAAACTCTCTGTCCTCCTGTGCTCTAATCTCTTATGGAAGCCCAGAATTCTTAATCTTGAAGTTTTTCATCCTCATTCTCTAATAAACAATCACTTTTAGAAATGGAAATCTTCATTTGTATGCATGCCAGAACTGCAACAGCATTCCAGGAACTAAAACATGGGTTCACCTCCAAACAAATTTCTCCAATTTCAAACAGATGTCTCAAACACTACTCTTAAGGGTGTGCTACTTAAAGACAAAAAGATTCTATGCAATTGATTTCCTTTTTGTTTTTACTTTACAAGAAAGCTGGTTTTGATCCTATTTTTGAAAAAGGACTACTGGTAAACAAAGCTGACTTTGAGATGTGAAAACCCTGATTTTAATGTGTACCAGGTATTTTAATAACAAAACCCAGCTATCATAGACTGAAGTTATGGATTTGGGGAGATAAATAATTTTCACATGCATGTGCTTCATGCAATGAAAATTGCTGACTACCTGGCATATCATGATTGTCAAATCATCAAAGAAAAGTAGAACACCTCATTATGAGGATTCCCCTAGACACAAAACTTAACAGCCATTAACCAGCAATTAGAACTCACCATGTTAATTAAGCATTTACATCAAGCAGTTGCTTTTCCATAACAGTGTCTAAGTAGAAAAACAGAGTCACACTAAGGGTAATCTTTAAATTTAGTGCCAAAACATTTCTCACCTAAAGCCCCTCTTGCATGCTGCAGTCCACAGTAACTTTGTATGCTCATTTTAGAAAACACATTTACCAATCTCATGGTATCTAGATCCACCAATATACCCCCCTTATATTATGGCACACTGTGTGCTGTGCTTAGTGACTCAGTCATGTCCAACTCTTTGCAACCCCATGGACTGTAGCCTGGCAGGCTCCTCTGTCCATGCAGATTCTCCAGGCAAGAATACTGCAGTGGATTGCCATGTCCTCCTCCAGGAGATCTTCCCAACCCAGGGATCGAACCCAGGTCTCCAACATTTCTTTACCATCTGAGCCACCAGGGAAGCCCAAGCATATTGGAGTGGGTAGCCTATCCCTTATTTAGGGGATCTTCCTGACCCAGGAATCAAACCGGGGTCTCCTGCATTGCAGGCAGATTCTTTACCACCTAAGCTACCAGGAAAGCCTGTATTATGTCATACCAGTGACCAAACTACATAAAGACAGCTGTTGAAGACAATACGACTCACCCATATCATATTATACCTGTAGAATTAATTTATTAAAAAATGCTCCTTGTCTCTATTCAAAATTTCCTCGATTTATAGCTTTTACACTTTCTATATTACACAACATGAAAATTTAGACTCTCTTTATGAACCAATCAGAAACTGGAGGACATGCTGGATACCTGTTAATTTCTGTAAGACATCTTTCAATATTCAAAGGACCAAGAAATACTGTTCTAATACATCCTGGTCACAAGGAGAAGTTCTTATCCTATAAGATATTTACACCATCCATCCCTTCCAAAGGCTGAACAATAATTTATTAGATCATTCACATTCATAGAAGTAATCAACCGTATCAGTTTCTTTAATTTCTTCCAGCAACTCCTATCCATAAGACTCCACCAACCTTCCATCTTATACCTCAGCATTCAGCACCAACAATCCAACATAAGTGATAAAGGACAAGAAGCCATCACATATACATATGAAGTGATATCTCTAAATTCACAAACAGTTCAACATACGGAACAAGGGAGAAAGTATAGATTAACAGTCTGGCCAAGGTTTTCAATGGGTAAACTACCTATGCCACTCTGACTAGACTGAAAGAAGTGAAGTTCCCAGCTCTTTTGCTGGTTTCTTTAAGCCATAAAAACCCCTTCTTGTATCAGTCTTCTGACAAAAACAATTTCAACAGACTTTCTCATCTCTGATTTGTCTTAGAGAAGCTTCTATCCATATCTAAATTCCTGCCCCAGTGATCTTGATGTCTTAGAATTACTGTTCATTTTTGGCTCTTTATTATCTCTGAATTGACATAACAAAACCTAGAGAAGAATGCACAGCACAGAAAAAAATAGAAGCTGTATTTCAAATTTTCCCACAGGAAAGATCTCTGAGAGTATGCTCTTGAGTACTGAGATAGATACTGAGCAATGTGAATGTATCTGTTTTAATCTGGTAGGTTTTCTAATGTATTGTCTTCCAACTGACATGAAAACAGAAATAAAAATATGCAACCTACATGTAGTTTTCAGGACAGATCAAAATGTAAATTAAAATACAAATGTGTTATTTTCTTTAAATATTTCTTTCATTAAAATCCACAAATGTGTGAACTGAAATTTCAGCCTTAGTTTACTAAAGGTTTTATGAAATACTCAAATTTAAAATATCTTCAACGTATATATAAATAAACACATACACACTGAAATAATTAAATATTTCTAAAATAATTATGTGAAATCCATACCTGCAATACACTGTGTTGAGTTGCAAGATCCAATGATGATCTTAACATATGATCATGAGTGTCAAATTTCTTAAGAATGAAAATGTGCACAGATACATTCTAAGCTCTTTAATCATAGTGGAATCTTATGTTCCTCCATAATGAGAAACATATAAGCCTGCAAGGACTGAGATTCTAACAAGTGGAGAGCAGTTTAAGAGAAAAGCACTTTTTTTCCAAGACTGTAATGGAGCCAATAATTCCTTAACTGTACTTGAATTGTTTTTCTGTTTTGCTTTTATTTCAGCACATATTATTTTTTTTCATTATTCCCAGAAAATACTTTATTTATTTATTTTTAAATTTTATTTTATTTTTTAAACTTTACATAATTGTATTAGTTTTGCCAAATATCGAAATGAATCCGCCACAGGTATACATGTGTTCCCCATCCTGAACCCTCCTCCCTCCTCCCTCCCCATACCATCCCTCTGGGTCGTCCCAGTGCACTAGCCCCAAGCATCCAGTATCGTGCATCGAACCTGGACTGGCAACTCGTTTCTTACATGATATTTTACATGTTTCAATGTCATTCTCCCAAATCTTCCCACCCTCTCCCTCTCCCACAGAGTCCATAAGACTGTTCTATACATCAGTGTCTCTTTTGCTGTCTCATACACCGGGTTATTGTTACCATCTTTCTAAATTCCATATATATCCGTTAGTATACTGTATTTATGTTTTTCCTTCTGGCTTACTTCACTCTGTATAATAGGCTCCAGTTTCATCCACCTCATTAGAACTGATTCAAATGTATTCTTTTTAATGGCTGAGTAATACTCCATTGTGTATATGTACCACAGCTTTCTTATCCATTCATCTGCTGATGGGCATCTAGGTTGCTTCCATGTCCTGGCTATTATAAACAGTCAGCACATATTATTTAAAAATATAACACCCATATTTTATAACATAGCTTAACAAATATTAATAGTTATTAAGCAAACACCTATTGGAACCACTATTCAAGTCAAAATAATATTACCAACCAGCCAGAAAATCCCCGTTTATCCCTTTCTGATGTGAACAACTTCCTCAACTAATCCTGATATTTTAGCAATAATTCCCTTATCATTATCATTTTGCCACCAATGGTGCATCACTAAATGATACTTTATTTCTATGGTAATAAAATTCAATGTATGTGTTTTGTGTCTTTGGCTCTCAAAAATTTCCTGCTACAATTTATCAAATGGTATATATCTATAGTTTATTCACTTTCACTGATTAACATACTATGTTTTCACTGTTTATCCAATGTTTTCTTCCATTGTACTGCCAAAGAGTGCTTGGGATATTTCCAGTTTGGGTTTATTAAATTCAGTGTTATGGATATTCTGAGTATGTATACCTAGTATATATATATCCACTTAGGTGACTAATTGTCTAATATAACTCTACATTGATTGAACTGTTCTATTTGCACTGTCCAATAGAGTAGCCAGTAGCCACATGTGGCTATTGAGCATTTTAAATGTGGCTGGTGAAAATGGAAGACTAAATTTTTAATTTTATTTCATTTCATTAAAGTTAAATTTATATTTAAATAGACATGTGAGTAGTGGCTACCACTGAATAGCACAGATGTACTTGACCATTATGTTAGCATTAGTGATTACAAGAGTTGAGAGGTGGAATAACTACTTCTGATTACTCTAGAGAGCTTATAAAAAGAAAATGAAAATTCAGGGGTTTAAACACACTTCAAGTCACAGTCAGATGAATGGAGAGCTTATCTGGAAGCCTTGTAAACAATTTCTTACTTCTTATAACATCAAATATCTCTGAAAATGAGACCCAAAATTAACTGCATTATTTGTAGGATTAAAATGAGAGTTTAATTCACAGATTGTCAAGTGTCTAATGTGAAATTTATAACTTCAATTTGAAAAAGAGTGGGACTCTAAGAATTGTAATGTGAATCTCTGGAGAAATAACAAGATATGAAACAAACTTCCAAGACTCTCTGATGTTCCCTTTTGGTAGGAAGCGGTCCCTACTTCTGTGTCTGAAGAAACTAGGCTTCATTTATGGTAGTAAAATAACATCAACTCAGGCAATTGTCTTGTAAGCAGATGCATATTTTGCTCAAGCTCCATCACAATCAACAATTATTAATTCTAGAACTATAAACAGATTTAGACATTGACTTACTCTGGGGAACAAGTGCTAAATCAGGCCCAGGAAGAAATAATTTGCACTTGAAACGTATTTCAGAAATGTGAGGAAAATACATGCAAGAATAGATTCTAAGGGAATCTTTGGTCCAAGTCAAGTACGACATTATAGATTATTGAACAAGGCTGAATTCATTGATATGGATACACCTACCAAAGTTTTGGGGTTAAATATGGTAAGGTGAACTTTGCTGCTGCTGCTAAGTCGCTTCAGTCGTGTCCGACTCTGTGCGACCCCATAGGCGGCAGCCCACTAGGCTCCTCTGTCTCTGGGATTCTCCAGGCAAGAACACTGGAGTGGGTTGCCATTTCCTTCTCCAATGCATGAAAGTGAAAAGTGAAAGTGAAGTCGCTCAGTCGTGTCCGACTCTTAGCGACCCCATGGACTGCAGCCTACCAGGCTCCTTCGTCCATGGGATTTTCCAGGCAAGAGTACTGGAGTGGGTTGCCATTGCCTTCTCCGAAGGTGAAATTTAAGCGGCTTTATTTGATTGGTTAATTGAAACTTGAACTTGCAATGGCTTATGTTCAAAGACTCAGATACTAGAATTTACATGGCACTCTGCAGAGGAAGAAATACAAGTGTTTAGGGATGTTGTAGTGTACTTATGTGCATCCTGAATAACCACCCCAAACACTATAACCTTTGAGAGGGCTGAGAACACATGCCTTTCCCTAACTGTGTGTGCATGCTCAGTCACTTTAGTCATGTCCAACTTTTTGCACCATATGCACTGTAGCCCTCTAGGCTCCTGAATCCATGGGATTCTCCAGACAAGAATACTGGAATGGGTTGCCATGCTCTACTCCATGGAATCTTCCCCACCCAGGGATCGAACCTGCAACTCCTGCATTGCAGGCAGATTTTTAACCGCTGAGCCACCAGGGAGGCCTGCCTTTCCCTAAGACATTGTGAAATACCTTCAGATGGGAGCACTGACTTTCCAGAAATATCTTAGAGAGTAGCTTTCTTCTGTATAACAGTGCAGAGAGTAGAAGATGCCACCACTGAATGAGTTTCAGTAGGGGTGATTGCATTCCAGGATGATACAGACTGAATGTGTAACCATCAGAGACATGGTGGATGCAGTTCACAGTCAGCAGGAACAAAATCATAATCATAATATTTTGACGTATGGGATTTTTGGCAGTAGTTTATTAACCAAAGACATTTTATAGATATGTAGTCTATAAAAAACATTTTTATAACAGAAAGATACTTAAGTCATGTAGCCAGAAGCCTGACACAAACAGCCAAAGTGTCAGCTTGTAGACAAGCCAATTCACAACACTAAGGCCCTTTGACTGAGGGAGAGCCAGGCTTCCTTGAGGAAGAGTCCTGCAAGCTTGTGAATCTTTTCTTCAAACCTTCCCCAAAGTGATCTAGAGTCATTTACAAAGGTTATTTTATACTAGGAAAAAGGAAATATCCATATCTTTCATGAATTATTAGATAATGGTCTCAATTGACAACAATTTTTGGAGACAAAAAAAAATGTCATTGTTGTCTATTAGTCAAAGGGCAAACACAGCAGTCAAGTGATTAAAGTAGAATAGGTCTAAATCGGTCTCCCATAGGATTAGTGGAGCAAAAACTCATCCTGTAGTTAATTTTTTCCTAAATGGGAAAATAAACCAAAAGCAATATTGATTCCCAAAGGAAACTACTGAGAAGAGTCTTACCATCAAAGATTTGAAAAATGCACATTCAGCTTAATTCAATTGTTTGGCCTGTGCATATCTTGAAGATTGATTATGAATTATTGTAAAGTTAATCAGATGGTTATTTAATTACAGCTGCTGTTACAGCTATGGTATCTTTACTGGAACAAATCAACACAGCCCTGGCAAGGGTACATAACTATTGATCTAGCAAATGCTTTTATCTCTATGCCAATTTGCAAGGAGCAGCAGCAAAGGTTGATTTTCACTGCATTGTCTCAAGGCTATGTCAATATGCATAGTCTCTGCCATAGGAAGGTTGACAGAGCTGTTTATAACATTATACTTCAGAAAATCAAAGTAGTCTTCTTTATTGATAAGAGCAGGAAGATTGGACCTGATGAACAGAAATTAGCAAAATACTTTATGGTAAAGAACCTGGACATTTGGAACAAACTGTGGAAAATTCTGAAAGAGATGGGAATACCAGACCACCTGATCTGCCTCTTGAGAAATTTGTATTCAGGTCAGGAAGCAACAGTTAGAACTGGACATGGAACAACAGACTGGTTCCAAATAGGAAAAGGAGTTCGTCAAGGCTGTATATTGTCACCCTGTTTATTTAACTTATATGCAGAGTACATCATGAGAAACACTGGACTGGAAGAAACACAAACTGGAATCAAGATTGCCGGGAGAAATATCAATAACCTCAGATATGCAGATGACACCACCCTTATGGCAGAAAGTGAAGAGGACCTAAAAAGCCTCTTGATGATAGTGAAAGTGGAGAGTGAAAAAGTTGGCTTAAAGCTCAACATTCAGAAAACGAAGATCATGGCATCCGGTTCCATCACTTCATGGGAAATAGATGGGGAAACAGGGGAAACAGTGTCAGACTTTATTTTTCTGGGCTCCAAAATCACTACAGATGGTGACTGCAGCCATGAAATTAAAAGATGCTTACTCCTTGGAAGGAAAGTTATGACCAACCTAGATAGCATATTCAAAAGCAGAGACAGTACTTTGCCAACAAAGGTCCGTCTAGTCAAGGCTATGGTTTTTCCTGTGGTCATGTATGGATGTGAGTTGGACTGGGAAGAAGGCTGAGCGCCAAAGAATTGATGCTTTTGAACTGTGGTGTTGGAGAAGACTCTTGAGAGTCCCTTGGACTGCAAGGAGATCCAACCAGTCCATTCTGAAGGAGATCAGCCCTGGGATTTCTTTGAAAGGAATGATGCTAAAGCTGAAACTCCAGTACTTTGGCCACCTCATGCAAAGAGTTGACTCATTGGAGAAGACTCTGATGCTGGGAGGGATTGGGGGCAGGAGGAGAAGGGGACGACAGAGGATGAGATGGCTGGATGGCATCACTGACTTGATGGACGTGAGTCTCAGTGAACTCCGTGAGTTGGTGATGGACAGGGAGGCCTGGCATGCTGCGATTCATGGGGTTGCAAATAGTCGGACACGACTGAGCATCTCATCTGGTCTGATCTGACCCAATGAGCACATAAGGGAGTTTGTTACTCCATTGGCTGAGATGGTTGTTCCAAGCAAAAGAAACAAGGTTGCTACTACATGATGGAGAAGGAAAGGCTATGTCTACAAAATTTTTTGGTAGTTGTTGTTGCTATGATCTTTTAAGTTGCAGAATAAATAAGGTTCCAGATCTTTTAGTTATGATATTTGGGGTCTTCTTGACCAGTTAAAGAATTCAGATTAATTAAAATGCTTGTTAAGAACAAAGATAATATTTAGTGACATAAAAGAAAGAAATTACAATTATCAACTCTGGCGTTGTAATCATTTATAAAAATAAGAACTACATCAGATATACACATTTTCTTTTTTAATTGTTGTGTGCTATGCTCAGTAGCTCAGTCGTGTCCAGCTCTTTGTGACCCCATGGACTGTAGCCCACCAGAATCCTCTGTCCATGGGGATTCTTCAGGCAAGAATACTGGAGTGGGTTGCCAGCCCTCCTCCAGGGGATCCTCCCAACCCAGGGATCGAACCCAGGTCTCCTGCATTGCAGGCAAATTCTTTACCATCTGAGCCACCAGGGAAGCCCTTTGATTGTTAGATGTGTGTATATATGTACATATTATTTATTTTTTAATTCCCTCTCCTTTTAAATTACTACTTTATAGAAGATATGGAGGTAGTTAATTTTAAATTTTAGTCTTTAAGTTACAACACACTCAAAAGAGATTGTGACTGAACTGGCAAAGGGTTTAACACTGCCTAGGGATAGGTACATTATCTGTTAGGACTTAGTATCCTCCCCTTTAGGAAAGAGGATGTAAAAGTCTTTGTACAAAGGATTGGCATCTTGTTAGTCAATCCTTGAAGAAGTTACTATTATTGTTGTATGGAAATTCAAATATTCAATGTGATCTGTAAATAAATGCTCCATAGCAAAAGGGGAGGACTGTGCTAGTTATATATAGCATAGTGTGAAAGTGAAAGTCGCTCAGTTGTGTCTAACTCTTTGTGACCCCACGGACTATACAGTCCATGGAATTCTCCAGGCCAGGATACTGGAGTGGGTAGCCTTTCCCTTCTCCAGGGGGTCTTCCCAACCCAGGGATCAAACCCAGGTCTCCCACATTGCAGGCACATTCTTTACCAGCTGAGCCACAAGGGAAGCCCTTTATATATAGCATGCTGCTGCTGCTGCTAAGTCGCTTCAGTCGTGTCCAACTCTGTGCGACCCCATAGACGGCAGCCCACCAGGCTCCTCCATCCATGGGATTTTCCAGGCAAGAATACTGGAGTGGGTTGCCATTCTCAATCCAAATCAGCCCACTAATAATGTTCTACATGATGTTGGAGATAGGATTGTGCACAAAGCACTTGTCTTTTGCCAGCAAAAAAACCAGACAAGGATAAAAGGTGGGAGGAAGGAAGAAGAGATGTTCTTATTATTTGCTTGCTATTCCTGTCAATGTCATCCCAGCATAACAATTTTACCTTATCAGCTGCAGTTACTTTCAGACTATGCATTCTTTATGCATTCCCAGAACTAATAGCATTATATCCTACTGATGGTGTTCAATAAATGTTGTCCAAAAAAAGAAATAAATAAATGAATATCAGAGTTGAAAGTAACTCAATATATTATTTAATCCCACACCTTTATTACAAGAAAATCTAAAGAAATATATTTGGTTGCATCAAGTAACCATGAGAAAAACAAACACACTCAAGAATCACAATATTTAAACATATTAAATATCAAGTTCTAGAAATGTCCCATTTTTCTTTAAAATCCACACTAAGTTATATATATGCAATATACATATAATAGCTAAGGAAGAGTTAAACAACAAATTTATATGTTTAGCAAGCCAACAGAGAAACACAGATATATATATTTCACTTACAGTGAAAATCATGAAAATGCCATGAAGAAAAATAGAACTGAATTATGAGGAAAAGATGTCTAGGAAACAGTTAGTTTGAAATATATTTTCCCTCCACCTAAAAACATGGAATTTTTATAATACTTCTTATGGGAAAGAGTTACTTAAAGGAGGTGCACAGATGAACTAGATTTCTAGATATAATTGTACTATATGGATTTTTACCAGAGCAATTAAGAATGAGAAATTTCAATAGGAAGATATATGCAAAACGTAACTGAAGAATTTCATGTAATCAAGACATAAGCCTATACTTTAAGCATTAAGTAATTACACAGGAGAAAATTGTTCCATGGTCTAGCAATATTGAGAGCAACCAGTCTGATATTGACAAAAAGAACTGAATGAAATGGGTTAGAAACAAATTCAGAAATTAAATACCTCATGTGTCCTGCCTTTCAGTGCAATGATGCATAATGTAGGCATAGTACTTAGAGCAGTTACTAGGGAACCTGACAAAATGCAGATTCTTTCTCAGTAGATACTACATTTCCAACAAGCTGTCAAGTTAAACAGATGAAGAGGTAGGGGGTTGTGACTTAGCATCCTTTGTTTTCATAATATATAGCAGTACGCCCAGCAAATGAGAGCTAGTAAAAGATTACTGATGCATAAAACTGATAATATTACTGATGAATACTACTGGTGAATAAAAAATTCTACTTATCACTTTACCAGATATGAAATGTTTTCTAGAGATATAAATAAATACAGTTTGGGGATGCTGCAACACTTAATAGCTTATTTAGATCACTTACAGTTTTAGCACACTAAAAAGAATGGGAAACTGAAATACTTAAATATCACGTAACTTCCTTCTCTGGTTGTGGCTAAACACTCATCTGATCCAAGCTGTCACACATAGTTTCTGCCCTCTGGGATTTGCAGACAGAATCGCTTATAAGTTGTATGCATGTGTGCGCTAAGTTGCTTCAGTTGTGTCCAACTCTCTGCAACCCCATAGACTGTAGCCCACCAGGCTCCTCTGTCCATGGGATTCTCCAGGCATGAATACTGATGTGGGCTGCCATGCGCTCCTCCAGGGGATCTTCCCAATCCAGGTATTGAACCCGCATCTCATATCTCATGCATTGGCATGCAGGTTCTTTACCACTAGCGCCACCTGGGAAGTCCTGCTTATAAGTTATATGTGAGTATTAGGCATAGAAGGTCATGCAACCTCAGGGGCTGAAAGTGACTCATCTGCATCTCACCATGATCGATTGTGGGCAAGAGAAGTAAAGGAAGGCAGGGTTCAAAGAGAAAGGAACAAAACACAAATAGAAAAAAAAAAAAAGAACGGCCATAAAGAAAGCACACAGGGCAATGGTGAGATGGAGGAACGGTGGTCACAGAAGACTTCTCACATTCTTGTTTGAGTTGTAGATAAGGGTTTTTTTTTTTTTTTTTTTTTGCTGCTTTGGTTTTCTTTAAACCCCTTTTATTGTTGCCTTCATTTTAACACGTGTTTTTTTTTTTTTTTAACCAAACAATCCTATCATAAGAAAATTCAAATTCTATCATTCTCTCTCTCAATACATGAAGAAGCTGAGGCCAAGAGACCTTATGAGTGACTTTTGCCCCAAATCATATGTCTGAGAAGTTTAGCCACTCCTCAGATACCTAATCAGGGGAAATAAGGTTATCCTAAAATATATATATATATATATATATATATATATATATATATATATATATATATATGTGCACCCATGTTCTCCCTCCTACAAAATGAATTCATGTCAAGAAATTTATACTGGAGAAAATTCTAAGTGAAACATGTTCATTGGAATGTTGGTATGGTAACAAAAAATGGGGGAAAACACTCAATGTACAACAGCAGAATGGTTATTTAAATTATATAACAGGAATCCCATTATACTTTACACAGGCATTGAAAATGACTGTTACAAAACCATGTAACAATATTGATTTCTGAGCTAAAATGTTTAGTTCATAAAACAAACAAAAAAAACTGTTTATTAAAGGCATTGCAACCTAGTAAAATTTATTTTTTTATAGACAACAATGAAAGGAATCAGATCTTTTGCTAACTATTTAGTTTTTGTTTATGGAATGTCTAGCAATAGCTATAAAATTGGTCATTTCTACCAATAATACTAAAATAATAAGAAATGAAATAAACATATAAGTGAACTGATATTTATATATACATATAAAAGAAGATCTAAGTTGGGGAAATACCAAATTCTCTAGCTTTCACAATTTCACCACTCAGAAAACATTTTGGAGTATCAATTTTTTGAGGATAAGAAGCAAGAATTATTAGAAAAATACCAATGTTAGCCATTACTAATAGATAAATTTTTTGAGGAAAAATTGAAAGCAGTGTGGAATCTATAATGTGATTTAGTATGGTTTATAAAATTAAATTATTTCATGCAATTTAACACAACAACGTGCTTGGAACTAGGGGAAAAGATAAAGCATCATATTTATAGATGATAAAATATCATATTTATACTCAAGAAATGCATAGTCAAGTAGGGAAAAACAGGTATAAAATACTTTAACATAATTATATTGGGCCAAATAAGAGCAATTACTAAAATGCACAATTCCATTCCTTGGATTTTTAAGTAAGTTTCCTTAACATCTGCTTCATTGTCTAATAACTAAATTGTCTTTTCTCTTTTAAAACACGATTTTCATTTCATCATTATTTTCACAATATTTATGTATTCATCAAAGAGATTTCTTTCTACAAAATGTGTCCCATTTGTCCATTGAGGTACCCTACTTATTCTCATGCCAGCAACCATGCTGTTCAAATGACTGTGACTGATTATGAGACTTAATTAACTTGTCAAGGGAAAGATAGTAATTTTCAGTCCATTTTCACTTTTCCATATGGCCAAAAAGGAAAAGCCTTTCTCTAGCGTACACTCATACATACACGTGCTACTTCACAAAATGACAGTAAATTACCTAAACTTACCCCCCTAGAACTTAGAATGAGGGCTACAAATACATAATGAGTTTTATTTTGTACAGATTTTCATCATGTTAGCATTTGGTACAAGAATATGTAGAAGTACATGCATGTTGATGTATGGCCAAACCAATACAATATTGTAAAGTAAAAAAAAAAAAAATAATAAACAAATCTCATTATGTAGGAAAAAAAAGAATATGTAGAAGTAAAAGCTATTGTTTCTAACCAATAAATGGATGCCTATGCAGCCTCCATTTTCCCTCCATATTCCTAAGAAAGCTCCAAGCATTCTTTGACATTGCCTTTCTTTGGGATTGGAATGAAAACTGACCTTTTCCAGTCCTGTGGCCACTGCTGAGTTTTCCAAATTTGCTGGCATAATGAGTGCAGCACTTTCACAGCATCATCTTTTAGGATTTGAAATAGCTCCACTGGAATGCCATCACCTCTACTAGCTTTGTTCACAGTGATGCTTCCTAAGGCCCACCTGACTTCACATTCCAGGATGTCTGGCTCTAGGTGAGTGATCACACCGTCGTGATTATCTGGGTTGTGAAGATCTTTTTTGTATAATTCTGTGTATTCTTGCCACCTCTTCTTAATATCTTCTGCTTTTGTTAGGTCCATACCATTTCTGTCTTTTATTGAGCCCCTCTTTGCATGAAATGTTCCCTTGCTATCTCTAATTTTCTTGAAGAGCTCCTCAGTCTTTCCCATTCTATTGTTTTCCTCTATATGTTTGCATTGTTCACTTCAGAAGGCTTTCTTTTCTCCTCTTACTCTTTTTTGGAACTCTGTATGCAGTTGGATATTTCGTTCTCTGTATTTCATTCTCCTTCTCTTTTTTCATACTAGGGTGGAGATGGCATAAATCACTGAAAATAGTCACTAAACTCATTTTTTAATCTGAAGTGCTGATATTCTTTCCAGTTCTTTACACAAATTTTACACTATACAAACCTTATATTGGTTGTAAAGTTGAGTTGAATTTATGCAAAGTATGATCTATTCTAATTTGAGAATAATTCTAGGATGTGTGTCTGTGTGTGTGAGAGAGAGAGAGAGAGAGAAATAGTCCATATTTCCATGAATGAGTCCATGCATGTGTGATGAGATGAGGAAGAACAGTACAGCCAAACTTTCCTACTGTTTGGATTAAATGAGTAAATATTAAGAGATAGTATTTTTCCCAGTTATTCAAGCCAATCCTAGGTAAACTGTATATCATTGATTTTGACCAAATGGGGAACACCCTCCTTCCTGTTCTTAACTGTTAATTTTTGCTGTTTCCAACAAAGGGGCAAAGATGAAAGGCTTGAAAAGCTTCTAGTTTCAAACAATTTTGAATAAGTCATTGGACTGACTCACAGAATTAAGGCACTACTTATAAAACTTATACAAGTATCTATGTTTCTCAATGTGCTTTACCTCCACGCAAACAAAAACCTAAGAGTCAAAGCCATAGTCCCTCTGGGAAGATAGTGATATTCCTGGTTGGTATTTTAATGAAGTGCATGCCCTGATCTAAGAAGAAACGCGTCCTATTATTGAAAGAAATATTACTGGTAGTAGGTCTTAAGCTTTATGATTCATGAGGTCTGGGGCCTTCAGATGGTAACTGAAATTCAGCAAGTGATACTCACCCACATGCTACTGGGTCTTTCATCTTAATTACATGTCTCAGAAACTGAGGAATAAATAGTCCTGTTGCCTACAGCCCCTGAAGTTCATAGAGAGGTATAAACATGAAGAACTTCTACCAATTCTGATTACTCTCCTCTCTTGGACCATTAGTTTGGATCCCATGTGAGGAAACCACTAGCTCCACTTACATGTGTTACTCTGAATCATAAATAACTTCAAAACAAGTCCAGTTAATCTTGACCTTGTCTGTGGCTATCCAAACAAGATTCTTTCAAGCCAGACTCTTGACTTTAACCTGGAGACCTCAAGGAACTCACCACCACGCTTGATGCATTTCAATCAGGCCCACCTAACCAGGCTCTGTGGAGCACGCTACTAATATATAGGTGAGTTTTATTTACCTCAGCTCAAATTGTAGGAAATTCCCTTTACAGCATCCTGTTGCTTCCAGCCTTATCTTTGTTTCTTCTTATTGTGGTCTGACCTTCAAAGCCATCACATGATAACATATTTCTCCTTGAAATCTCATATTCTGTGACGGTATAACTGACTGAGATACAGGCCTGGCTTAACATAACACCTGAGACATCAGACAAGTTACTATATTAAGAAACAGTTTAATTTTGTGCAAGAAATAAAAAGCCCCCTCCCCTTAAGGCATGCCCACAAATCTCAAAGAATAATGAGAACAGCACTGTATAAATGGATGCTGTTTAATGTCCACTGTGCAGTTCTTACATATTTTATCAATGAAGAAAAATGACAGCAGTGAAACCACCAAAGAGAAATTTAATTTGCTTGAACATCAGAAAAGGCTTTAAAAAGCAGGATGAAAGTTTTCAAAGCTATTGCTATTTCTCAGCTTCCCATATTACTGTGGAAAAACTGCTGGCAAATACCATGTCAAAAGGTCATTTAACTTTTTAGAAGACGCTTGTTTGAAAATTCTTATTTCTCTCCATCTATGTGGATTCCTTAATCTTAAATCTTTTTGTGTCTGCAATAAATTTTAGTATAAAGGAATGGCTTTCTAGATGAAATAAGTCAAATATATTCAGAAAGAACTGTTAAAATACCTAGGTTTTTCTTCTTTTTGATAATATGAGCAGAACAAATATTTATCTTAAGCCCAGATATCTCCAATTGTCAACCAAAAATTCACTGAAAACGTTAAGTGTGCTATTATGAAATATAGATGTCAAATATATGATATACATTTAGTCAAAACCGTTGATACTTTTCAAATGGCAAATAATTTTTAGAATTCCCTCACAACCAGTTGTTCATGTTACTACCTCATAAGCATACTATATTACATTTAGTCCCATTGAGACTCTATCAATTCTGGACCAATATACATTGGAAATGTTGTGATTTTATGATTTTTATCTCATTATATCCTATACAATTACATCTTTCCAACTTCAAAGTTATTTAAGTGAATCACACTATTGATCACTATGAAAAAAACTAGTTAGATAAGCATCTAGAATTGTGGATCACAGTGTGCTGCTATCATGCTGCTATGGTATAATGCAATTCTCAACTAAATGATGTGGTCAATATCAGTTGTTTAATTCAATAAAATGGTCATTATCTCTCTTCTTACATAATACTGCATAATCAGCTATTCTGATATGTTCAGTTTAATCCAGTTGTTTTAGATATATGTAAACACAGCTAGAGATTTTACTTTGAATACATTATCAGCTTGATAATATTTTGCTGTAATAATCACTATTACCTCATTTATCTCACACGAATAATCCTTTAAAACTGCATAATATTTGAATGTAATAAAAAATACAACTTTTGAAATGGTTTTGAATAATGACCTGAAATTAGCTGGAATGACATTATTTGAATGCAACCAGCCTGAAATTAATCACCAGCAATTTTAGCTGTAAATAGGTCCAAGTACAGAAAGAAGCATCATAAAAAATCTAATTTAACTTGGTCTTTATACCTATTTATTCTTTTTGACTTCCAACATATCCTCATGAGGCTTGATCCAGAGCACGTTCATGACACCTTTTCTTGCTAATGTTCATATTTTTCATTGGTACTTTGTATCCCTTCTTCATAGCATATATGCTTATGATACTTGGACTCAGTCTGTGATTTTTGACTCTGTACTAGTTTTTCCCAGGCTACTTAGGTGGCTCAGTGGTAAAGAATATACCTGCCAATGAAGGAGATGCAGGAGATGGGAGTTCGATCCTAGGGTTGGGAAGATTCCCTAGGAGAGGAAATGGCTACACACTCCAGTATTCTTGCTTGGAAAATTCCATGGACAGAGGAGCCTGGCAGGTTACAACATGGGGTCACAGGGGTTGAGCATGACTTAGCAACTGAGCTTTCACGCACTAGTTTTTCCCATCCTTGAGATCCTCACCTCCCTTGACATCTGAACACCAAATTAATTTTCCTTCCACTTCAGACCACTCCGTTTCAGTATCCAAACTCTATTACTTGTCCAAAATGCAGTACTTGGGTGCAATCTCAAAAACGACAGATTGAACTTTGTTCATTTCCAAGGCAAACCACTTAATATCACAGTAATCCAAGTCTATGCCCCAGCGAGTAATGCTGAAAAAGCTGAAGTTGAATGGTTCTAACAAGACCTAAAGGACCTTCTACAACTAACACCCAAAAAAGGATGTTCTTTTCATTACAGGGACTAGAATGCAAAAGTAGGAACTCAAGAGATACCTGGAATAACAGGCAAATTTGGCATTGGAATACAAAATGAAGCAGGGCAAAGGCTAACAGAGTTTTGCAAAGAGAATGCACTGGTCATAGCCAACACCCTCTTCCAACAACACAAGAGAAGACTCTACACATGAACATCACCAGATGGTCAACACCGAAATCATATTGATTATATTCTTTGCAGCCAAAGATGGAGAAACTATATACAGTCAGCAAAAACAAGACTGGGAGCTGACTGTGTCTCAGATCATGAACTCCTTATTGCCAAATTTAGACTTAAATTGAAGAAAGTAGGGAAAACCACTAGACCATTCAGGTATGACCTAAATCAAATCCCTAACAATTATACAGTGGAAGTGGGAAATTGATTTAAGGGACTAGATCTGAGAGACAGAGTGCCTGATGAACTATGGATGGAAGTTTGTGACACTGCACAGAAGACAGGGAGCAAGACCATCTCCAAGAAAAAGAAATGAAAAAAAGAAAATTGGCTGTCTGAGGAGGCCTTACAAATAGCTGTGAAAAGAGGAGAAGCAAAAAAGCAAAGGAAAAGGAAAGATATACCCATTTGAATGCAGAGTTCCAAAGAAAAGCTAGGAGAGATTAGAAAGCCTTCCTCAGTGATCAGTGCAAAGAAATAGAGGAAAACAGTACAATGGGAACAACTAGAGATCTCTTCAAGAAAATTAGAGATACCAAGGGAATATTTCATGCAAAGATGGGCTCAATAAAGGACAGCAATGGTATGGACCTAACAGAAGCAGAAGATAATAAGAAGAGGTGACAAAAATACACAAAACAACTACACAGAAAAGATCTTCATGACCCAGATCACCACGATGGTGTGATACTCACCTAGAGCCAGACATCCTGGAATGTGAAGTCAAGTGGGCCTTAGGAAGCATTACTACAAACAAAGCTAGTGGAGGTGATGGAATTCCAGTTGAGCTATTTCAAATCCTAAAAGAGGGTTCTGTGAAAGTGCTGCACTCAATACGCCAGCAAATTTGGAAAACTCAGCAGTGGCCACAGGACTGGAAAAGATCAGTTTTAATTCCAATCCCAAAGAAAGGCAGTGCCAAAGAATGTTCAAACTACCGCACAGTTGCACTCATCTCACACACTAGCAAAGTAATGCTCAAAATTCTCCAAGCCAGGCTTAACAGTACATGAACCATGAACTTCAAAATGTTCAAGCTGGACTTAGAAAAGGCAGAGGAACCAGAGATCAAATTGCCAACATCTGTTGGATCATTGAAAAAACAAGAGAGTTCCATAAAAACATCAACTTCGGCTTTATTGACTACGTCAAAGCCTTTGGCTGTGTGGATCACAATAAACTGTGGAAAATTTGAAAGAGATGGGAATACCAGACCACCTGACCTGCCTCTTGAGAAACCTATATGTAGGTCAGGAAGCAACAGTTAGAACTGGACATGGAACAATAGACTGGTTCCAAATAGGAAAAGGAGTATATCAAGGCTATATATTGTCACCGTGCTTATTTAACCTCTATGCAGAGTACATCATGAGAAACACTGGGCTGGAGGAAGCACAAGCTGGAATCAGGATTGCTGGGAGAAATATCAATCTCCTCAGATATGCAGATGACACGACCCTTATGGGAGAAAGTGAAGTAGAACTAAAGAGCCTCTTGATGAAAGTAAAAGAGGAGAGTGAAAAAGTTGGCTTAAAGTTCAACATTCAGAAAACTAAGATTATGGCATCCAGCCCCATCACTTCATGGCAAATAGATGGAGAAACAGTGAAAACAATGTCAGAGTTTATTTTGGGGGGCTCCAAAATCACTGCAGATGGTGACTGAAGCCATGAAATTAAAAGATGCTTATTCCTTGGAAGAAAAGTTATGACCAACCTAGATAGCATATTAAAAAGCAGAGACATTACTTTGTCAACAAAGGTCCATCTAGTCAAGGCTATGGTTTTTCCAGTGGTCATAACAGATGTGAGATTTGGACTATAAAGAAAACAGCACCGAATGACTCATGCTTTTGAACGGTGGTGTTGCAGAAGACTCCTCTGAGTCCCTTGGATGGCAAGGAGATCCAACCAGTCCATCCTAACAGGAATCAGTCCTGAATATTCATTGGAGGGACTGATGTTGAAGCTGAAACTCAAATACTTTGGCCACCTGATGGGAAGAACCAACTCACTGATGATGGGAAAGATTGAAGACCCTGATGCTGGGAAAGATTGAAGGCAGGAGGAGAAGGGGTTGACAAAGGAAGAGATGGTTAGATGGTATCACCGACTCAATGGGCATGAGTTTGAGTAAACTCCGGGAGTTGGTGATGGACAGGGAGGCCTGGTGTGCTGCAGTCCATGGGGTCACAAAGAGTCGGACACAACTGAGCAACTGAACTGAACTGAACTGAACTGAATTTAGTTGGTATAATTCAGTTCCTTACAGTATATAGAATCAATGACCTGTTTTTTGCTGGTTGGTGGTTGCCTTCAACATTTGGCCACATGGTCCTCCTTGTTCAAAACCAGGCAGGGAGAGAGTCTGTTAGCAAATGAGGCATTCCAATTCTATGTAACAGTCTTATGTAATGTAATCACATAAATTCAATCACTTTTGGCTAGAAGCCAGACATAGGTCTTGCCCCCTCCTATACTCAAGAGGAAAGAAGTACAGAGGGACATGAATATCATAAGGCAGAGACTGTGGGAGCCACATTAAGATTGTCTACCATAGTGTACTTCTTCAATGATCTCCTGTTCCCCAAGACTTTGTTTTGACCTTCACTTTTTATAGCCAACCTCACACTTCCTTGGTGGCTCAGATGGTAAAGAACCTGCTTGCGATGCAAGAGACTTGGGGTTGATCCCTGGATAAGGAAGATCTACTGGAGGAGGGTATGGCAACCCACTGCAGCACTCTTGCCTGGAGAATTCCATGGACAGAGGAGCCTGGCGGGCTATAGTCCATGAGGTTGCAAAGAGTCGGACACAACTTAGCAACTTTTACTTTCACTTTTTTTCACACTGTAAAGTTCAATTGCCTATTGGATATCCTATGGATACGTCAAACCAAATGAACCCACAATCAAATCCATCATTTTTCACCTTGTCCTCCCACAAGCCTGTTCTTTATTTTGTTCATCTTAATTATCTCAGAGAATGTCATCACTAGATACTCAGCTAAATGAAAGTGGAGTCATCTTTGTCTCTTTTCTCTATATCGAACATCTTTTTGCTACTGCTACTGTCTTACATGGAATTCCTCAATATTTCCCTAATGTGAAATCATTACTGTATGTAGATGGTATCACTGTATATTTAAAATATACAAAACAATCAACTGAAAAGTACTACAAAAAGGTAAATTAATTAATATGGTTGAGTAATATATTAATATTTATAAGAAGACACCAATAAATTTTCATACATTGACAATAAACAGTTGGGAGATACAATGGAAGAGTAAGCACCAAATACAATGACAACAAATGCAAGACATTAAAAAATATAATAAAATAAAAAACACTACTGAAGAACAAAATAAGCCCTGAACAAAAGAAAGCCTATGTTCTTAGATAATAAAAATATATATAAAAAGGTATCAATCTGTCTCCAGGTAAGTTAAAACTTTCCCATAATCCAAATGAAACATAATAAAAGGTTTTTGTTGAAAACTTGATCTTAAAGTTAATTTGTTACAGTAAATTTTTATATAGCCAGAAAAATATAAAAAGTAAAAGCCATGAGGGGGTAAAATAAAACAACTAAATAATGACACTGGTGTGGTACAGGCCCAGACAATTTCATTTAATATATGATAAAGCTTGAATTTTTTATCACTGACAAAATCATTGACAATTCAGTAAACGAAAATGATACAACTTGATCCATATATGAAAAAATGTTCATAATTAATATCATGTATAAGAATTATTTTCAAATGGATCAAAAGCCTAAATATAAGGAATAAAGCTAAGTCATACAATAATAATCACTGGAGAATCTATGTACAGTGTTGGAATTGGGAAGGTTTTCCTAATTATGACCATAAAGAAGGCTGAGCACTGAAGAATTGATGCTTTCTAACTGTGGTGCTGGAGAAGACTCTTGAGAGTCCCTTGGACAGCAAGGAGATCAAACCAGCCAATCCTAAAGGAAATCAACCCTGAATATTCACTGGAAGGACTGATGCTGAAGCTGAAGCGCCAATGCTTTGGCCACCTGATGCGAAGAGCCAACTCATTAGAAAAAGACCCTGATGCTGGGAAAGATTGAGGGCAGGAGGAGAAGGAGGCAAAAGAGGATGAGATGTGGGCTGGAATCGCTGACTCAGCGAATGTGTATTTGAGCAAACTCTGGACTATAGTGAAGGACTGGGAAGCCTGATGTGCTGCAGTCCATGGAGTTGCAAAGAATCAGATATGACTGAATGACTGAACAACAGCTATGACCATACTTTAAAGGAAATGTTTTAAATAAATGCTGTTTCAAAGGAAAGATTGATAATTGAAGGAAAAAGCATTTTAAAACATAAACACCATACAGCCACAATCAGTTCAGTTTTCAGTTCAGTCACTCATTCATGTCTGACTGTGACCCCATGGACTGTAGCACGCCAGGCTTCCATGTCCATCACCAACTCCCAGAGCTTGCTCAAACTCATATCCATCAAGTCGGTGATGCCATCCAACTATCTCATCCTCTGTCATCCCCTTCTGCTCCCACCTTCAATCTTTCCCAGCATCAGGGTCTTTTCAAATGAGTCAGCTCTTCACATCAGGTGGCCAAAGGATTTCAGCTTCAGCTTCAGCATCAGTCCCTCCAATGAATATTCAGGACTGATTTCCTTTAGGATGGACTGGTTTGATCTCCTTGCAGTCCTAGGGATTCTCAAGAGTGTTCTCCAATACCACAGTTCAGAAGCATCAATTCTTTGTGCTCAGCCTTCTTTGTGATCCAGCTCTCACATCCGTACATGACTACTGTAAAAAACCATAGATTTGACTAGATGGACCTTTGTCAGCAAAGTAATGTCTCTGCTTTTTAATATGCTGTCTAGGTTTGTCATAGCTTTTCTTCCAAGGAGCAAGTGCCTTTTAATTTCATGGCTGCAGTCACCATCTGCAGTGATTTTGGAGCCCAAGAAAATAGAGTCTGTCACTGTTTCCATTGTTTCCCCAGCTATTTGCCATGAAGCGACAGGACCGGATGCCATGATCCTCATTTTTTGAATGGCTCAGATCATGAATTCCTTATTGCGAAATTCTGACTTAAATTGAAGAAAATAGGGAAAACCACTAGACCATTCAGGTATTACATAAATCAAATCCATTGTGATTATACAGTGGAAGTGACAGACAGATTCAAGGGATTAGATGTGATAGACAGAATGTCTGAAGAACTATGGATGGAGGTTCGTAACATTGTACAGGAGGTGGTGATCAATATCATCCCCAATAAGAAGGAATGAAAAAAGGCAAAATGGTTGTCTTAAGTGGCCTTACAAGTAGCTGAGAAAAGAAGAGAAGCAAGCAGCCACTAAGCCACTATCAGATCAGATCAGATCATTCGCTCAGTCGTGTCCGACTCTTTGCGACCCCATGAATCGCAGCACACCAGGCCTCCCTGTCCATCACCAACTCCCGGAGTTCACTCAGACTCATGTCCATCGAGTCAGTGATGCCATCCAGCCATCTCATCCTCTGTCGTCCCCTTCTCCTCCTGCCCCCAATCCCTCCCAGCATCAGAGTCTTTTCCAATGAGTCAGCTCTTCGCATGAGGTGGCCAAAGTACTGGAGTTTCAGCTTTAGCATCATTCCTTTCAAAGAAATCCCAGGGCTGATCTCCTTCAGAATGGACTGGTTGGATCTCCTTGCAGTCCAAGGGACTCTCAAGAGTCTTCTTCAACACCACAGTTCAAAAGTATCAATTCTTCAGCACTCAACTTTCTCTGTAGTCCAACTCTCACATCCATACATGACTACAGGAAAAACCATAGCCTTGACTAGACGGACCTTTGTTGGCAAAGTAATGTCTCTGCTTTTGAATATGCTATCTAGTTGATCATAACTTTCCTTCCAAGGAGTAAGCGTCTTTTAATTTCATGGCTGCAGTCACCATCTGTAGTGATTTTGGAGCCTAGAAAAATAAAGTCTGACACTGTTTCCACTGTTTCCCTATCTATTTCCCATGAAGTGATGGGACCGGATGCCATGATCTTCGTTTTCTGAATGTTGAGCTTTAAGCCAACTTTTTCACTCTCCACTTTCACCTTCATCAAAAGGCTTTTTAGTTCCCCTTCACTTTCTGCCATAAGGGTGGTGTCATCTGCATATCTGAGGTTATTGATATTTCTCCCGGCAATCTTGATTCTAGCTTGTGTTTCTTCCAGTCCAGCATTTCTCATGATGTACTCTGCATATAAGTTAATTAAGCAGGGTGACAATATACAGCCTTGACGTACTCCCTTTCCTATTTGGAACCAGTCTGTTGTTCCTTGTCCAGTTCTAACTGTTGCTTCCTGACCTGCATACAAGCCACTATAGGCAAAGTCAAAAGACAATGGACAAGCACAAATGAAAATAATACTGACATATCTTTTTTCACCTGAAGAGATTTGCAAGAATCTAAACTTTGATACCGGAGAAGGCAATGGCACCCCACTCCAGTACTCTTGCCTGGAAAATCCCATGGACAGAGGAGCCTGGTGGGCTGTAGTCCATGGGGTCGCTAAGAGTCGGACACAACTGAGCGACTTCACTTTCACTTTTCACTTTCATGCATTGGAGAAGGAAATGGCAACCCACTCCAGTGTTCTTGCCTGGAGAATCCCAGGGACGGGGGAGCCTGGTGAGCTTCCATCCATGGGGTTGCACAGAGTCAGACATGACTGAAGCAACTTAGCAAATTTTGATACCAAACTCTATTAATGAGACTAGCTATGTGAAAACACATCCTTATACACTGTGGGCAGAGTATATATTGGCATAGACCTAATGTAGGGTACGTGGAAATATTTATAATAGTCCCAAGAGTCTTCATGATAATGCTTCAACTCTTTATATTAGTACAGAAAACAAGGCATGATGCAGGCTTAGTATGGTGGTGGTGTTCAGTCTCTCATTTGTGCCAAACAATTTGCAACCCCATGGACTGTAGCCCATCAGGCTCCACTGTCCATGGAAATCTCCAGGCAATAGTACGGAGTGAGTAGCCATTCCCTTCTCCAGGGGCTTAGTTTACCTCACTTGTATCATGTCCCTTCACTCTCTTTAACAGAAATTCTCATCTCATCATTTTATGTCTTTAAAGATGCTATTGTGTCTGTAGAGAAATTCCACCTTCAAACCTCTTACTTTTTCTTATCTAAACTATTCACCCCTCATTTTTCTAGTGAAAAGATATTTTATCTAGGATTCCTGCTTTGATGCCCCCTCCAGACCCCACTCTGCTTCCCTCTATCATTATTCTCTCTGTAATCTTCCACAATACATTATGTATATATCCATCAAGGAATTTAGTAGACTCTTCTGTAAATATTGAGTTTTGTATTTATAACCCCTGGCACACCATGTGACATCAAATGGAAAGTCAGTAAAAGCTTAATTCATAAACTAATGAACATTATTTTTGCTCCCAAATGGCCCACATTGCCACATGCGTGTGTGCGTGTATGCTAAGTTGCTTCAGTAATGTATGATTCTTTGCAACCCTATGGACTGTAGCCCACAAAGCTCCTCTGTCCATGGGATTCTCCAGCCAAGAAGACTGGAGTGGATTGCTGTGCCCTTCTCCAGGGGATCTTCCTAACCCAGGGAATATCCATATCATCAACACAAAATTTTGAGCAGCATCTTAGAAAACAAGTCATCTTCTCATGTTCTTTTGCCAGTGACTCTGCAGTCAAATTATAAGCATGATTTTCTATTACTTCAAGGAATAACCTTACAATTATCTGACACTAGAATATAAATTAAGAATTTGATCAAAGATCACCAGGAACAAGACTGTAGTCAGACAAAACCAGATTTATTGACACATGCAGTGAGGAAGGACACTCCAGAGGAAAGTCCTTCCAAAGGATGGGAAGCATCATTTTTAATGATTGGCTTCCTGCTGAAGGATTATGAGGGGATCAGTTCTGGACTGGATACTGTTTCTGATAGAGGGTTAGGAGAAGGGGGAATTAACTAGGGATTTACTACTGTCTTAAATAGTAACACCTGAGCAATTGGGCATTCCCAGTAACAGATGGTGATAACAAAGTGAATATGGGCCATCATTGATAAGGAATCACTCAGAGAGGGAATTCTCACAACATTTTACAGCTTATGTGTGACCTTGGGAGAAGCCATGATTCCTATAAACCTTGCACCTGGTACTGCCTCCATCTATCCTCCTAGGCTGATTTATTACAGGACTTTTTTTTTTTTTTTCCCTCTTTTTTAGTCTAATATGGCTTTTACTCCTTCTGTCCTGGACATGTTTCTTCTTTTTAAATAATCTTTACAGATTAGAATGATAAGAGTATCATAAAGGCTTTTGCATTTTAAACATAACTCTTTTATTTCCCAGTTTATAGAAGTCAATTGATAAAAGGCAATTAAAATTTCCATACCCCAATTACCTTATATGCAATATTAGATATTAACATTTGCTTTAGAGAGCTGGATTGCTTTAGAGTTATGGATTAAACAATCTAAAAATTATAATGTATTATAGTACCTCAATATAATAGTTATTAAATATATCATAGCCATCATTATTATTATGACTTCAAAATAGCTAACAGTGAAAATCAGATTATAACTGGACTCACTATTTTTTCCCCAAACATTTCATTTTTATTAGCATCAGAGAAACTCTATCACTGAATTTGAAGGGGTAAGAGATTTGTTGGGATCAGCAACCAAGTAGAATATAACTTTGAAGGTCAGAACAAAAAGCTCAAATTCAGTCTATGAGATTGTTGGAAGATACAGAGCAATGTGCACTCTGGGAGAAGTTTCAAATGCCATCCCAGCTTGCCTGAGTGATGTGACCATTATATTTTTGTCAAATTTGGCACTACCCATCTGTCTCACATCAGAGCATTATCTGAAAAGAATAGGATTTTACAAAGTGCTAAGTTGTCAAAATGTTTCAATCCCCTTAACAAAACTGTTGTATTTAGCTCCATGGTACATCTGTATCTTTGAAATAAGGCTCTCTCTCTCTACGTGTGCATGTGTGCATGTGTGTGTACCTTTATAATGAAAGGAGAAAAAGGAGAGTGTGTTCAAAAAAATAATAAAAACCCCAACTATCCCCAACTTTGATTTCACTTTGTAGCTTTCCCTCTGAATATGCCACATTTTAGTCTCTTTAAGTTAATGAAACAAAATAATTCCCCAATTCAGAAGCCTAGGCATCAAGCAGTTCACAGTTCTTGTTCGTCTTTAGCCCTCTCTTAACATATTTCATACCTTTTCAAGAAATAAGACACATAATAAGAAAATATTAAATTCCCTAGAAAATGTAATGACCTTTTGGCTTGAAGCCAACTTTCAAGATTTTACCATGTCCTGATTCACTTAAATTGATGATATCCATGAATTGAAATGTGACTGGTGCACTTCTCACCCCAAAGGAATTTTCTTCTTCAGTGCTAACTTTGTTTTATCTAGACTGAAGCTTCCATTCAGCCTTCTTTCTGTTCTGTTATAGTCAAACCACTGCTGCTGCTGCTGCTGCTCCTGCTAAGTGGCGTCAGTCTTGTCCGACTCTGTGCGACCCCATAGATGGCAGCCCACCAGGCTCCCCCATCCCTCGGATTCTCCAGGCAAGAATACTGGAGTGGGTTGCCATTTCCTTCTCCAAAGCATGAAAGTGAAAAGTGAAAGTGAAGTCGCTCAGTCGTGTCCGACTCTTAGCGACCCCATGGACTACAGCCCACCAGGCTCCTCTGTCCATGGGATTTTCCAGGCAAGAGGACTGGAGTCGGGTGCCATTGCCTTCTCCAGTCAAACCACTACTGAACCTATTTATTAGTAGTGATAAGAGAATGAGAGACTTATTTTATCAGTTAAAAATCCTGATCAGTGACCTGTGAAATATAATCAGAATTTATGGCATAAATTTATATGCTTTAAAAATCCAACCTCAGAATAAATTTAAAGGTTATCAGATCTCAATTTAAATAGCTATTTTGTAGTCTAATTAAGATTTTATATAATGTGATATATCAATCATTTAGGGTTATGTTAGCAGACAATAAAATATTGTCTTTCTGAATTCTACTCTGATTTCAACAGAATCTTGCCAACCTTTCTACATATATCATCCATATGGTAGTGGGATTAAAAAGTTAAATTGAAAAATCCCTCATCTACCAGGGAAAGGCTGAAGAGGGGAGCTATTTAATGGTGTCTTGCAGGATATTTCTTTGTGTCCTTGCTTCTACTCAAAAGGGAATCTGTTTTCAGCTTGGACCCAAATCAGGAAGAGACTATACTTTCTGACAACAGGAGATTAAAATGACCCTTACAACCCAGAGCAAAACATAGGACAAAGATATGAAGTGCTTGCAGAGAGAGTGACCAAGCGGCACAAAATTCAAGCATTACAAGGTTGGTAGGAAACAGCAGGCAGGAAGCAGTTTGGAGCAAATTGCTAGCAGAACATAAAGCTTCCTTAATAAAATCACAGGTGAAGAACAGTTAAAGGAAAACTTGAGCAAGTGTATAGGGAAACACTTAAATATCTCTGTAAATAAAACCCCTGAAATTAAAAAAATGATGACAGTAACGTAGAGGAGATAGATGTAGGAGAAGACAAATAGGACAAGGAAGAAAAAAATTTCAGTCTGGCCTACAAAAGAGATAGTAGTGTTTTAGTTGTACTAGTCAGAGGGTTCCATCATTTCTGTTAAGAGGCAAAACTAGAAAAGCAATATCTGAGTACAAACAAATACAGAAGTTGAATATATATATACTGTATCTATAATAAATACTATATATTGATATAATTTCATATATGTGTGTATATACACATACACATATATATACATGCAGATACCTGAAAGTAATATACATCATGGTGTTGTTATTACTGTATATATACTACAATAATATATTATTGCATATATATATAATATAAAGTAATACATATTTTATATACAATAATTTCAGGTATATGTGTGTGATGTATACATATATACACATGTACACACACAATGCTATAATATGGAATCATATATATTATATATATACATTATACATATTATATCTACCATGTTATATACATATAATATGAAAATGTATATAATCTTTCTCAATGAAAATGTTTGTTATCCTTATGAAATCTGGGTCCAAAATCATTTCAGACTTTTTTAGTTAGAGGGATAGAGACATCAGCTGATGGCTCTCTACTGACTCACTGAAAATAACTAAAATATTCTTAATATTATGTACATAATCTGGAATATGTAATGGCCAATTTAGTAAGCAAATCTTGAATCCGTTGGCTTTGACATAATCAAGTTATTATTTTAAAGTATATATTAAACCAAACTTGTATTTTTAAAATTATATAGAAAATAGAATTAAATAAATACCTCTAATCCAGTTCTAATTTCTTTACTACAGTTGACTTTGAGTAATTCACATAAATTCTTTTTGCCTATGTTCCTTTATTCCTAAAAGAGTAAGGTTTAAACAACAAAATGTAAGAACCTAAGAATGTAACAACCACTTAGAACACATTATTCAAAATGTGTGAAAATATCTGTACTCACAAGTTTTTGCTTCAATCAAATTGCATAATAAAATTTCAAATATTTAAAATATTTGTAACACTTCATGGCATTAAGGAAAGTTATTTCTCTGTCATTGTTTTAACTTCTATGTAAAATAGTCATATCACTGCCATAATACAATATTTCAATATTCTAGAAAGTGACATATATTCTTTTGCCTTTCCTCTTGCTCTTCTCTCAGCCTAGTAAACTGTTTCATCCATGCCTTATCAGACTATCACTTGTCACTCAAATTTTTGATCTGAAATTACTTTTTCAAAGGAAACTTTCCCTGACCTCCTAAGTTGAATGTTGCCATGTGATTGAGTTCAGAACACAGACAAAAGAGAGATCCATGGCATCCAGGAGCAACCCATTAGAAACATCCTTCTACATCTGATTGGATGTAGACACTCCAGACAGCCTTGGAAGGAACGTGTTAAATACATCAGAGCCCGCATCAGTCTAGGTCCCCAAATCACTGCCTGGAGGAGAACAATCCCTTTCTAAGCCCACTGCCCCTTGGGCTTATACAGGCAGGAAAGAAACTTCTATCATTTTCGGCTACTGAGATTTGAGGGTTTATCTGCATTAACACCTAGTGTTACCCTAACAAACAGAGAACACAGACCCTATAATGACATACTGCATACTCTTGATTTATCTATACTCCCACTAGCCTATCAACTCCATGGAGTTTATATTGATTCTAACTTGTTCAATATTGAATCTTCAAGGTTTAACATGGAATCTAATATACTTGTAAGAAAAAAATAAAGAAAATAAATGAATAATTAGGGATATAATCATGCCTTTCATAAGCATCCTTCTTGTTATAATATGCCTTACACATGAGAGTACCAATTACATTGAACAAGACAATGCAGTTTTCTCCCTGTGCACCATATTTTGAAGCACTGTTGGCACAGAATTATATTAAGCAATTTAATTAACAAAATACTCAGCAATATCAAAATACTCAGCAATATCAAAATACTCAGCAATAACAAAATACTTAACAATATTAAGACTGTAGCTCATAGGTAAAGCTGACAAGTTTTTTTCTGTTCACACCATGCTCCCAGCCTCATTCACTATGCATTTCTTCAATGAACAATGACTATGATTGTGAGGACATATTTCGTTCTGGCCCTGGCTTATTTTCATGGTCTCCTAATATTGCCTTTCTTGCTATCCAAGCCCTGATGGGTTGTCTAATTTCTATTATTCTATGGATTTTGGTTAACCTCTTTTTAGTTCTTTATCATGCATTCATAACTTCATTCACTCCTGAAATTTTTATTTAGCACCAAATATGTGTTGATGTTGTGTTATACACCATGGATAAAACATTGAATTAGATATTCATACTCCTGGCCCTGATGGAGCCCTGGTTATCTTGCAATTAGAAAGTAATCAGATATTTGGAGTTTATTGTGGTGAATACTTTAGGAGAGGGAAGTAAATAATGAAAATGCAAAGGATTGTAGGACTTGGAAGATGAAGGTTTGTGTGGCCCTTTTTTTCAATTTCAACCCAAGTACAAACTACCATTTATGTACAGAATAGTTGCTGGAGCCCAAAGAGTGGTGGAACCCAGTGGGTGAAGAACTGGCCTTATGTTCTGCTGGGAACTGATCTGACAAAGAGCTAGCAAAGAACCCTTCTTGTCTGGGTAAGACAAAGTTCTGTGAATGACTGCAGGAAGCCTCAGGAGGAAATTCAGGATACCACAGTCACTTGGTTGCCATCAGAATAAATATATACACAAGTGGAATGGTGATGCTGGCTTCTGTGAGGGTTTCTGAAGAACCTACTGGTCTCCACAAACACTGAAAAGTATGTCAGAAGAGCAGAGAAAGTGGTATGAGTACTCACTCTTCCAGAACTTAGAGAGCCTCACTCTTTGTAGCTGAATAGGTGGCAGAGAGGCATCCATCTGGTGCTTCTATGGGGAACTGACAACTTGTGACCTAGGGTACTGACAGCCCAGACAGCCAGAGACTATTAATTCCTAGCCATTCTAGAGAGTGTCTCTGCTTAAAGTACCTGGACATCAGACATAACCCATAAGTTGAACTGAGCTGAGAGAAAAAAAATAAAAAAGACAAATAACAAAGTGAAAAATGAGACCCTCAGTTCTAAGAGAGGAAAATCAAACAGGACAACCAAGACAAGAGGAAGACATGGATAACTGTTTAGGGGAGATCAAGTTCTGCATCAGGTGGGACTTCCCAGGTGGTGCAGTGGTAAAGAATCTGCCTGCCAATGCAGGAGACACAAGAGACTTGGGTTTAATCCCTGGGTCACAAAGATCCCCTGGAGAAGGGAATGGCATCCCACTCGCATATTCCTGCTGGGGTAATTCCACGGACATAAGAGCCTGGCAGGCTTCAGTCCACGGGGTTCCAAAGAATCAGACACAACTGAGTGACTGAGCACGCAAGCACGCAGGTTGCATCATATAATTTGGAAACCAAATAGCAATAACACAAAAGATCTTTCAGTTCAGTTCAGTCGCTCAGTCGTGTCCGACTCTTTGCGACCCCGTGAATCGCAGCACACCAGGCCTCCCTGTCCATCACCAACTCCCAGAGTTCACTCAAACTCACGTCCATCGAGTCAGTGATGCCATCCAGCCATCTCATCCTCTGTCATTCCCTTATCCACCTGCCCCCAATCCCTCCCAGCATCAGGGTCTTTTTCAATGAGTCAACTCTTCACATGAGATGGCCAAAGTACTGGAGTTTCAGCTTTAGCACCATTCCTTCCAATGAACACCCAGGACTGATTTCCTTTAGGATGGACTTGTTGGATCTCCTTGCAGTCCAAGGGACTCTCAAGAGTCTTCTCCAACACCACAGTTCAAAAGCATCAATTCTTCGGTGCTCAGCTTTCTTCACAGTCCAACTCTCACATACATACGTGAGCACGGGAAAAACCATAGCCTTGACTAGACGGATCTTTGTTGGCAAAGTAATGTCTCTGCTTTTTAATATGCTGCCTAGGTTGGTCATAACTTTCCTTCCAAGGAGTAAGCGTCTTTTAATTTCATTGCTTCAGTCACCATCTGCAGTGATTTTGGAGCCCCCAAAACTAAAGTCTGACACTGTTTCCACTGTTTCCCCATCTATTTCCCATGAAGTGAAGGGAGCAGATGCCATGATCTTTGTCTTCTGAATGTTGAGTTTTAAGCCAACCTTTTCACTCTCCTCTTTCATTTTCATCAAGAGGCTTTTTAGTTCTTCTTAACTTTCTGCCATAAGGGTAGTGTCATCTGCATATCTGAGGTTATTGATATTTCTCCCAGCAATCTTGATTCCAGCTTGTGTTTCTTCCAGCCCAGCATTCCTTATGATGTACTCTCAATATAAGTTAAATAAGCAGGGTGACAATATATAGCCTTGATATATTCCTTTTCCTATTTGGAACCAGTCTGTTGTTCCATGTCCAGTTCTAACCGTTACTTCCTGACCTGCATATAGGTTTCTCAAGAGGCAGGTCAGGTGGTCTGGTATTTCCATGTCTTTCAGAATTTTCCACAGTTTATTGTGATCCACACAGTCAAAGGCTTTGGCATAGTCAATAAAGTAGAAATAGATGTTTTTCTGGAACTCTCTTGGTTTTTTTCCATGATCCAGCGGATGTTGGCAAATTGATCTCTGGTTCCTCTGCCTTTTCTAAAACCAGCTTGAACATCTGAAAGTTCATGGTTCACGTAGTGCTGAAGCCTGGCTTGGAGAATTTTGAGCATTACTTTACTAGTGTGTGAGATGAGGGCAATTGTGTGGTAGTTTGAGCATTCTTTGGCCTTGCCTTTCTTTGGGATTGGAATGAAAACTGACCTTTTCCAGTCCTGTGGCCACTGCTGAGTTTTCAAAATTTGCTAGCATATTGAGTGCAGCACTTTCACAGCATCATCTTTTAAGATTTGAAGTAGCTCAACTGGAATTCCATCACCTCCACTAGCTTTGTTCGTAGTGATGTTTTCTAAGGCCCACTTGACTTCACATTCCAGGATGTCTGGCTCTAGGTGAGTGATCACATCATCGTGATTATCTGGGTCGTGAAGCTCTTTTTTGTACAGTTCTTCTGTGTATTCTTGCCACCTCTTCTTAATATCTTCTGCTTCTGTTAGGTCCATACCATTTCTGTCCTTTATCAAGCCCATCTTTGCATGAAATATTCCCTTGGTATCTCTAATTTTCTTGAAGAGATCTCTAGTCTTGCCCATTCAGTTGTTTTCCTCTATTTCTTTGCATTGATCGCTGAGGAAGGCTTTCTTATCTCTTCTTGCTATTCTTTGGAACTCTGCTTTCAGAGGCTTATATCTGTCCTTTTCTCCTTTGCTTTTTGCTTCTGTTCTTTTCACAGCTATTTGTAAGGCCTCCTCAGACAGCCATTTTGTTTTGTTTTGTTTTGTTTCATTTCTTTTCCATGGGGATGGTCTTGATCCCTGTCTCCTGTACAATGTCACAAACCTCCATCCATAGTTCATCAGGCACTCTGTGTATCAAATCTAGTCCCTTAAATCTATTTCTCACTTCCACTGTATAATCATAAGGGAGTTGATTTGGTCACACCTGAATGGTCTAGTGGTTTTTGCCACTTTCTTTAGACTTCAGCAAATAAGTTTTAAGCAAGAGAAGCTTCACTACTTAGACATGAATTAATAGCTTTGAAAATCAAGAGAAACCATACTTCTAAATGTAGATATTGGAAACTAGATGGTGATTCCAGGGTGAAAAAAAAAAAAAAGGTGCCAGATATTACATTTTGGAACCCAAGATACAAATACAAAATGTTTCTGAATGAGAGAACAGAAATGTTGGAAAAGAAGTGATGATTAAACAGGGAAATATCTTCCTTAGGTAAAGAAAGAAGAGTCTGAATACTGAATTGACTCATTTAATTGCCATTAAGTCTGATGAGAAAAGATTCGTATATGCTGGTAGAATTCCTGAATTCAAAGATTAAAGAGAAGTGTCATAAAATCTGGCAGGGAATGAGAAAAGAAAAGTATTTACAGAAGAAAAGTATTAGGCAGGACTAAATACTTGAAGCTAGAAGAGTCCTTTATAAGCTATCAAGGCAAAAAGTAAAAATTCCCAAATTTTATACCCCAAGATGCAGCTCATCTGACAAAATATTTTTAAAAATTTAGAGCATAAAAACATAACTCAGAGCATATAGCATCTATATACTCTACATGAAGAAAATGCTTACCTAACCAAATGGTCACAAACTGCTTATCTAAGTTCACCAATTGCTTACCTAAGCAATTATTGGATCAAAACAGAAAACTTAAGATGGGGAACAAGAATTGAAAAGATATAATGGGAGATGAAATTTTTATTCACTTTTACTCTATACATATATTTATTAATATCTACTATACACATGCATATATATGTATATAATCCATGTCTATATGTAACACAGAGGCTATAAGTGACAAATAAGGAATATTTAAATCAAAGAATCATACTGCAAAAAACATTGATAATAAAATTTATGATGTTTAATTATTCAAAATCTAGGAGTTGAACGGAAAGCTATTAAAGTAAAAAATTTTAAAGGATATCTGGTACAAAGATGCTTATTTCAGAGTCAAAAAGATTGAAATAGTAAATATTCTAATAAATTATGGTAAGACAAACTGTGAACCTTATGTGGCCATTAAAAATAATGAGTAGGACTTCCCTGGTGGCTCAGTGGTAAAGGATTCAGCTGCCAATGCAAGGTACACTGGTTTGATCCCTGGTCCAGGAAGATTCCACATCAGCAGAGCAACTGCGCTCATGTGCCACAACTACTGAGCCTGAGCTCTACAGCCTGGAGTCACAACTATTGGAACCCACAGGTCTAGAGCCTGTGGTCTGCAACAAGAGAAGCCACGGCAGTGAGAAGTCCATGTGCCGCAACAAAGCATAGCCCCTGCTCATTGAAACTAGAGAGAGCCCACGTGCAACAGGGAAGACCCAACACAGCCAAAAATAAATAAATAAATATTTTTAAAATGTGTAATGCTATCCTCATTGTCTTGGATAGATTTCCAAAATGTATTGTTTAGTCAAAAGACAAGAATCAGAGTTGCACATATAGAATCAACTCCCTTATATTTGAGTGTATGTGTGTTTATGTGTGTGTGCACCTATGGATATTATTATATGATTATTTAGAAGAATTTAAAAGGATAGGCACCCAACAGTGAATATTGCTTACCTTCTTAGGAGAGTGGTAGAGGGTGAGAAGAGAGAAAGAGGGGCCACAAAAAAGAAAATTATTTTTTAAAATATACTTGATTAATAAGTCATCTATTATGTGAGCCCACTTTGGTAAAATTATATGTATGCCCATATATATATATATATATATATATATGTATGTATGCATTATGCACAAAGAGATACATGGAATGATGACTACTAAAACTTTAATGGAAGCTTTCTTGAGGTAGTGAATTTCAGAATGTATATGTTCTTCCATATTTACACACACACATATATATAACAATTTATAAATATCATAAAGCTAACTTCACAGTGAAAAAATTCACAAAGGAATATTAACATTATCATAATTATTCTTGAGAACAATTATAATTTTAATTTATTGAACACAAACATTGTGCTAGAAACTAGACTACCAGCTTGACATATAACATCATATTTAGTTCTTGCAAAACATTTATCACCAAAGTATTATTGCCATCAGTACAGTTCAGTCACTCAGTCATGTCCGACTCTTTGTGACCCCATGAATCGCAGCACGCCAGGCCTCCCTGTCCATCACCAACTCCCGAAGTTCACTCAGACTCACGTCCATCAAGTCAATGATGCCATCCAGTCATCTCATCCTCTGTCGTCCCCTTCTCCTCCTGCCCCCAATCCCTCCCAGAATCAGTCTTTTCCAATGAGTCAACTCTTTGCATGAGGTGGCCAAAGTACTGGAGTTTCAGCTTTAGCATCATTCCTTCCAAAGAAATCCCAGGGCTGATCTCCTTCAGAATGGACTGGTTGGATCTCCTTGCAGTCCAAGGGACTCTCAAGAGTCTTCTCCAACACCACAGTTAAAAAGCATCAATTCTTCCGCGCTCAGCTTTCTTCACAGTCCAACTCTCACATCCATACATGACTACAGGAAAAACCATAGCCTTGACTAGACAGACCTTTGTTGGTAAAGTAATGTCTCTGCTTTTCAATATGCTATCTAGGTTGGTTATAACTTTTCTTCCAAGGAGTAAGCGTCTTTTAATTTCATGGCTGCAGTCACCATCTGCAGTGATTTTGGAGCCTCCAAAAATAAAGTTTGACGCTGTTTCCACTGTTTCCCCATCTATTTCCCATGAAGTGATGGGACAAGATGCCATACCTAAGTTGAAAAGTCTGAGTTTAATAAAGGTTATATTTCTCATAAAGATAGTGGAGCTAGTGCAGGAAATCCAGGTTTGTTTCCCTCAAAAATGTTTCTTCTGAATACTACTCAGTGCTTACCTATTTCTATCCCCTCTCCACGTGCTAGCCTTCGCTCTCTTCATCCTCCTAGGCATACTTTGATCCTTTCTGACAATTTCCTATAAAGTGACTTTATGCCAAGAGTCTCTTTGCAGAATTTTTGCACTAAAACTTCTCACTTTTACATCCTGTGCATTATTAGATTTGCTAATTGTGATATGCTATGACTAAACTTTCACGTTCACATAGGTTTTACATTTTTCAGGGGCATGTCACTATGATTTTACCTCAAATCATAGATTAGTTTTTTTTTTTTTTTTTTTAAGTAGTGTAGAAAGTGTCAGTATGTGTGAATAAACAATATAAAACAAAGGTCAACATAAATTTTTCTCTTTTATTGTAAACTCTCAGATGTCTCATGACATATTAAATGACCACAGAAGACTTAACAAATCACGCACCTAATTGTCATATCTATACAGATTGAGACATTGCTTTACTGTGGGATGTGGTTCCAAGAGTCTTATTTCTTATGTATCTATCTTCCAATTTTAACTTCAATTACCAACCAGAATTTTTTAAAATTGTTTTTTTCCTTAAAACATTAATGGAAATCAGGACAGTGATTCAAAAGGTACTAACCTCTTCCCCGGAAGATCATTTAGCAATCATTAATACTTACTGATTGCTAACCAGGTTTGAAGTTGTATCAAGATAGTGTCACAATTTCAGCTTCAACTGAAGCAGTAAGGCCTTTACAGAAATCTGATAAGAAACATCATTTTTTCTCTTAAACTGGATGAGACAGCAATTACTTTACCTTTATTTGCTACCAAAATTCATTTTAGATAACAAATATTATATCTATGAGATCACAGATCTTTTATTTTGTAATAATACTGATATATATAAAAATGAACTACCTTAGAGAATTTATGTTATCAGTAGCTTATACATGCCCTACCCCATTGAACATATGGTTCTCACTGAATGAAGATTATTACAGTTGCAAAGCTGAAGTATCCCTCATATCAATTCTTACTGTTAAAATATTTACTCTAAAGATTTAGGAGGTTGCACCCAAAATTCACCATTTGAATTTTAAAACACTTGTGCTTTGTGAGGAACCCAGGAGAGAGATATAAAAGTGTGCTGCTGTCCTATGTCAGCTGCTTTCCTGAGAGGATCAAGTGTGATATCCAAGTTGTTTAAACTTTTTGTGCATTATCATTTCCATCTTATCACTCTTTCCCCTGAGCATTAAGCCTTTCATAGGTTGCAGTATTTACTTCTGGCAAAAGTCTGAGGCAGTACTAGCTCAAGTATAAATTAGATAGTGAGAAAATAAAACAATGACTTCCAGATCATGATGTTCCTAATTGGGCATATACATTGCTTGTAGAATCTAAAAAGTGCTCAAGTAAGGCCATTTAGTGACTGTATCCGGAACAAGACAGAGACAAGGCCATTCCACCAACAGAAGAAGCTAGATATCTCCATTTTCTGATAAACATGAGGAGAAGGCAATGGCAACCCACTCCAGTACTCTTGCCTGGAAAATCCGGTGGACGGAGGAGCCTGGTAGGCTGCAGTCCATGGGGTTGCTAAGAGTCAGACATGACTGAGCGACTTCACTTTCACTTTTCACTTTCATGCATTGGAGAAGGAAAGGGCAACCCACTCCAGTGTTCTTGCCTGGAGAATCCCAGGGATGGGGGAGCCTGGTGGGCTGCCGTCTATGGGGTCACACAGAGTCGGAGACAACTGAAGTGACTTAGCAGCAGCATGAGTGACAGCTGCTTCTTTATCAATATCAGCTAGAGTCCTGCTTTAATCCACTCATTTCATAGACACATGTAGATACAGATAAACAGACAAATGAATTTCCTGGGGTACAGTCCCCTTTGCTATACTAAGGTATATAATAAACCAAATTTTATTTGCTTGTAGGAGTGTTCTTGGTGACAGGTGATATTTAGTCAGTTAATTCTTTGTATGTTATGGCATTGTTTCCTTATCTTATAGTATATATTTATTGAACTATAGGAGAAAAATGTAATTTATGTATACTACCATGAAGTACTGCAGGAAATTGTACATAGCTATACAAATTATGAGTATATTATGCTAAATATTTGAATAAGTGTTATAGCAGTTCCTTTTATGAAGAAATCCTCGATGGACTGCATTATTAGAAAAATTATAAACCAAGGAACACATTACTATGGTTACCATTTTAAATGCTAAAATAAAACTCAGGTTGTCTAAACATATACTGTCCAAATATTCACAGCAACAGATTAGGATCATATATTATATTAGAACCTCTTGACTGGGACACTAGATGAGGAAGAAAACATAATGAGAGGTACTTTTCAATATTTTCTTCACTTTGAGTAACTGAAGTTGAATCACACATGTTACAAACTCAAAGAGAAATATTCTACCTACCAACCATGATGTTCTGAATGGGCAATTATTTAGGTGGATCATAAGTGAAAGGGGGGTTGGAGTACACAAGCAACATGTTTATTTTGCAATTTTGTGTCAGAATTGGTAAAAACACAATCTCATTCAGGCCATATAAATCTGAGAAAGCAGGAACTGCTGTTCCATTTTACAGTAGCCCATTTTATAATGGACTTCCAGGTGGCTCAGATGGTAAAGAATCTGCCTGAAATATGGGAGATCTAGGTTCTATCCCTGGGTTGTGAAGATCCCCTGGAGAAGGGAATGGTTACCCTCCAGTATTCTTGCCTAGAAAATTCCATGAACAGAGGAGCCTGGTGGGCTACAGTCCTTGGGGTCACAAAGAGTCAGACACAACTCACTTTCATTTTACAATAGTAAGAAGCCCATCAGACTCAGAAGCTCTTCTACCTGTCATTATACTATGCCATTCCCTTCTCTAGGGATATTCCCTAACCAGGGATTGAATCTGAGTCTCCTTCATTGAGGACAGATTCTTTACCATCTGAGCCACCAGGGAAGCCCATGCCATGTTTTAACCACAGTTAATTAATTAAGGCCTGTGACCTGCTTCACCAATGTTTCATATTACGGCTGGAATGTAAACCAAAGGTGATCAAAGTATGAACACTGTCAGGATTGTACCTTAATCCTTAAAGTCTGAACAAATGATTTAAATAAAAGGTGAATGTAGGGACTTCCCTGGTGGTCCAGTGGTTAAGACTTCGCCTTCCAATACAAGGGATATGGATTCGATCCTTGGTCAGGGAGCTGAGATCCCACATGCCTTGTGGTCAAAAAATCAAAACATAAAACAGAAGAAATACTGTAACAAATTCAATTAAGATTTAAACAATGGTCCACAACAGAAAAATCTTTTTTAAAAAGGTGAATATAAAAGAAAAGGCAGTACTTCATGAAAATCAGACATGAGGATGACTAAAAAATGTTGAAGAAGATATGTGGTTAGGAGAAAGAAGTGACTCAAAGTTTCACAGCTATTTGCAACTGTCTTTGTTCTTTATGCTATATCTGTATACAAGTGGCTGTTCCTGAAAAGGCATAGAAAATTTTAATGCAAAGTTATAGTTTTGTCACAGGCTAGTTTTACAAAATAGCAGTGGTATCTTCATCACTTTGTCCTGTCTGAGATCTCTTCTCTTTTGTGAATGACTGATATGAGGGATGCCTTTCCACATGAAGAGAATACATTGCTATCCAAAAGGCTGAAATCATACCTTGCAGACCTCAGCAGAATAATCACAATTTGAACACATTCAATTAATAACCACGATATACCTAATATTCATATAAGAGATGCAAAGGCAGCAGCCAGTGGTTTTTCATTAAGTTCCTGTGCTTCTGATTGGCCCAACATTAGCAGCTATCACTCTCCAGATCCCATCACATCATAAGCCTTAGCTCCTCTTAACTCTACATTTACTTGAGTCCTACCTATATCTAATGAACAAAGTTCTTAGCCTTTAATAAGCCTCCTGCTGCTTTTGCTGTTGTTGTGAAATTATACCTTTCTTCTGTCTCCTTGTATTTTGCACTTTTGTACATTTACATTATACTGCTGAGTGGGAGGTGCTTTTGTCTAGTTTCAGTACTTCAGGCCTTTTATCTTTTGCTCTTTGCCTACAGAGCTGTGGATTTCACTGAGCTAGGTCTTGTTATTCCCATCTACACTGAAACACGATCATGTGTGTCAGCCACACTAAGCTAAGTTAGCTTAAGAAAAAAATCTCAAATCTCTATTTCAGAAAACAACAAATATGTATTTCTAACCTTTGCTACATGTCTACTGTGGGTTACCAGAGAGGCTCTGCTCTTCACTAAATAACTCAAGGTGATGACTGAGCCATGCATCAGATGTGGTCAGTTGCTGTGCCACAGGCAATGTGATATATCTCATTTCCTCTCACAGATCACTAGCCAATAGATTACTAGCCCCACCAACAAAAAGAAAGATCCTGATGTTGGAAAACATTGAGGGGAGGAGGAGAAGAGGGTGACAGAGGATGAGATGGTTGGATGGCATCACTGACTCAATGGACAAGAGTTTGAGCAGACTCCAGGAGATGATGAAGGACAAGGAAGCCTGCTGTCCTGCTGTCCATGGGGTCACAAAGAGTTGGGCACGACTTGGCGACTAAACAACAACCACCACCAATAAAAATGGCACCAGGCACTGCAATCCTACCTCTTCCTGGGAAGACAGAGAATTGGAAATAGTTGGCAAACAGCATTGACTACCACACTAAGCATGTGAAAGGAAAACATTAATAATTCTGAATTGTCTAATGTTATATTTTTCATAGAAGTGTTTTATCTGGTCTTAGTAAGGAGAGCAAGGCTACTGCTTTTGTTTTGACACAACATATTTGTTTGTTTTTAGTAGACTTTATTTTTTGGAACAGTCTTAGATTCACAGGAATATTGAGCAGAAGGTAGAGAGATTTCCCATATACTCCCTGGCATCAGCCTCTTCAACCAACAACATCCCCTACCAGAATAGTACATTTTTTAGAATTGATTAATCTACTTTGACACATCTAAATTATCCAAAGTACACTGGTTACATTAGACTTCATTCTTGATGTACATTCTAAAATTTTGGACAAATGTATAATAACATGCATCCACTATTGTAGTATCATACAGAATAGTTTCAGATTAGATCAGTCGCTCAGTTGTGTCCAACTTTTTGCGACCCCATGAATGGCAGCACGCCAGGCCTCCCTGTCCATCACCAACTCCCGGAGTTCACCCAGACTCACGTCCATTGAGTCAGCGATGCCATCCAGCCATCTCATCCTCTGTCATCCCCTTCTCCTCCTGCCCCCAATCCCTCCCAGCATCAGAGTCTTTTCCAATGAGTCAATTCTTCCCATGAGGTGGCCAAAGTACTGGAGTTTCAGCTTTAGCATCATTCCCTCCAAAGAAATCCCAGGGCTGATCTCCTTCAGAATGGACTGGTTGGATCTCCTTGCAGTCCAAGGGACTCTCAACAGTCTTCTCCAACACCACAGTTAAAAAGCATCAATTCTTTGGCTCTCAGTCTTCTTCACAGTCCAACTCTCACATCCATACATGACCACAGGAAAAACCATAGCCTTGACTAGACGGACCTTTGTTGGCAAAGTAATGTCTCTGCTTTTGAATATGCTATCTAGGTTGGTCATAACTTTCCTTCCAAGGAGTAAGCGTCTTTTAATTTCATGGCTGCAGTCACCATCTGCAGTAATTTTGGAGCCCCCCAAAATATAAAGTCTGACACTGTTTCCACTGTTTCCCCTGTTTCCCCATCTATTTCCCATGAAGTGACAGGACTGGATGCCATGATCTTCGTTTTCTGAATGTTGAGCTTTAAGCCAACTTTTTCACTCTCCTCTTTCACTTTCATCAAGAGGCTTTTTAGTTCCTCTTCACTTTCTGCCATAAGGGTGGTGTCATCTGCATATCTGAGGTTATTGATATTTCTCCCAGCAATCCCAGCTTGTGTTTCTTCCAGTCCAGCGTTTCTCATGATGTACTCTGCATATAAGTTAAATAAACAGGGTGACAATATACAGCCTTGACGTTCTACTTTTCCTATTTGGAACCAGTCTGTTGTTCCATGTCCAGTTCTAACTATTGCTTCCTGACCTGCATACAAATTTCTCAAGAGGCAGATCAGGTGGTCTGGTATTCCCATCTCTTTCAGAATTTTCCACAATTTATTATGATCCACACAGTCAAAGGCTTTGGCATAGTCAATAAAGCAGAAGTAGATGTTTTTCTGGAACTCTCTTGCTTTTTCCATGATCCAGCGGATGTTGGCAATTTGATCTCTGGTTCCTCTGTCTTTTCTAAAACCAGCTTGCACATCAGGAAGTTCACGGTTCACATGTTGCTGAAGCCTGGCTTGAAGAATTTTGAGCATTACTTTACTAGCGTGTGAGATGAGTGCAATTGAGTTTAACACCTCTTTAATACATCCTGTGCTTTTCCTTTTCATCCATCCCTTACCCTAAACCCTGGACTCCCCTGGTAGCTCAGATGATAGAGAGTCTGCCTGCAATGCAGGAGACCCAGGTTTAACCCCTGGGTTGGGAAGATCCCCTGGAGAAGGGAATGGAAGCCCATTCCCGTATTTTTGCCTGGAGAATTCCATAGACAGAGGAGCCTGGCAGGCTACAGGCAATGGAGTCAAAGAGTCAGACATGACTGAGCAACTAACACTTTCACTTTCACTTTCTTTTACCCACAGATCAGATCAGATCAGTCGCTCAGTCGTGTCTGACTCTTTGCGACCCCATGAATCGCAGCATGCCAGGCCTCCCTGTCCATCACCAACTCTCAGAGTTCACCCAGACTCACGTCCATCGAGTCAGTGATGCCATCCAGCCATCTCATCCTCTGTTGTCCCCTTCTCCTCCTGCCCCCAATCCCTCCCAGCATCAGGGTCTTTTCCAATGAGTCAACTCTTCACATGAGGTGGCCAAAGTACTGGAGTTTCAGCTTTAGCATCATTCCTTCCAAAGAAATCCCAGGGCTGATGTCCTTCAGAATGGACTGGTTGGATCTCCTTGCAGTCCAAGGGACTCTCAAGAGTCTTCTCCAACACCACAGTTCAAAAGCATCAATTCTTCGGCGCTCAGCCTTCTTCACAGTCCAACTCTCACATCCATACATGACCACAGGGAAAACCATAGCCTTGACTAGATGAACCTTTGTTTTACCCTAAACCCTGACAACTACTGATCTTTTTACTGTCTCCACAGTTTTCCCCTCCCCAGAATGTCATATTTTGGGAATCACACAGTATGATGATGAGCTTCATTTACTTAGCAACACTCATTCAAGTTTCCTCCATATCTTTTCATGGCATGATAGCTCTTCTTTTTAGTGCTAAATAATATTTCATTGTCTGGATCTACCACAGTTTATTTATTCTATCTACCAAAGGACATCTTAGTTCCTTCCAGGTTTTGGCAATTATGAATAAAGCCAAAATCATCCATGTGCAAGTTTTTGTGTGGACATAAATTTTGAACTACTTTGGATAAATACTAAGGAGTGTGGTTGTTGGGCTGTATGGGAAGATGATGTTTAGTGTTTTAAGAAACTGCCAAACTGTCTTCAAAAATGACTATGTTGTTGCTTAGTTGCTAACTTGTGTCCGACTCTTTGTGACCCCGTGGAACTGTAGCCTGCCAGCCTTCTCTGCCCATGGGATTTCCCAGGCAAGAATACTAGAGCGGGTTGCATTTTCTTCTAAAAGGGATCTTCCAGACCCAGGGATCGAATTTGTACTGGCAGGCAGATTCATTACCACTGAGCCACTGGGGAAGCCCTAAAGTGGCTATATCAATTAAAATTTCCACAGGATTAATATTTATTGAATAAATACTAAGTGCTATGCCTTATGCTTGGTTATATCTATAGGACCTTATTGAAATTAATATCATTCATTAGAAGTAATTATTTCAAGAATCAAGAACAGAAGAACCCAGTTTTATGTATATAGGACAGTTGTGCCCAGATGATACACAGTGCCTTCAAGCTTCCTCTTTATCCTTGTGTTGTAGATAAAGTCTCATTCTGAATTATCCTACCTGCCTTGGTTTACCTGATTTTCATCTGATACCTTTCTTTAATATCTAACATTAAATACCCCAGCTTCACCAGCTGGGTCACTTAATCCCCTTCTATTCTTATTTATGGTGGTGTTAGTCAAAAATAACTAGACTGGTTATTAAATAGCTCAATATACCAGATAACACATGATATTAACCTTATAATGCTCATGTCCTTCTCTTTTCAAGACTCTTGCTTTATTTTTAAGTCAAAGTCTCATATTTCATACTTTCTGGCTCTTTGCATCTATAATATTCTTGGTGCCTAAATCCCTGCTTGGATTTTGCTAATTATTTCAGTTTCTCTTAAATAAAAGATATTTATGTCACAGTCCCAGCTTCCCTGCGCCTGACCATGCTCTTTATGATGCTAATTGCCTAAATGCTCAAGCTTTGTCCTATAATCTCCATTTGACCACTCTCTTGTTCCTGGGTCTAGTCCTATTGGTTCCTTTGATCTCAAATGCTGCAGGTCCTTAGATTGCTTTGTATACTAATGACCATAGACAAAATTTTCAAACACAGAGAAATCTATGCAGGATCAGCAGAGAGTCCTATCTCACCATTAGGTGACTAATTGCCCCACTGAATGATTATTAGCATGCAAGTTCAGGAAATAACAAGCCATCACATCATATTTCTTCACTGACCTATTAATGTGATGAATTATGTTCAGTGCTTATGGAACATTAAACCATCCTAGCAATTTTAAATAAATCTTTTTGGTTCATGTTTCACTTTCTTAAATTTATTGTTTGTTAAGGTTTCCTCACACATACTGAAAATAAGATTGGCCTTTCTTTTTTCTTTTGGTGATCTCTGTGAAGTTTAGAGAGTTTTTTGGTTTTGTTTTGTTTTTCCAGTGGCAGGGTGATGGCTCCAGTCTTGTTTTATTTACCCTGAAAAAGGGTTTATGTAATGGAATATGTTCATGGAGTGGCTCTTACTCTAATACCTCTGGCTCTAGGAAACAAAGAGATCTACTTCTGCTGCATTGACTATGCTAAAGCCTTTGACTTTGTGGATCACAACAAACTATGGAAAATTCTTCAAGAGATGGGAATACCAGACTGCCTTACCTGCCCCCTGAGAAACCTGTATGCTGGTCAAGAAGTAACAGTTAGAAATGGACATAGAACAATGGACTGGTTCAAAATTGGGAAAGGAGTATGACAAGGCTGCATATTGTCACCCTACTTATTTAACTTATATGAAGAGTACATCATGCAAAATGCCAAGCTGGATGAAGCACAAGCTGGAATCAAGATTGCTGGGAAAAATATCAACAACCTCAGATATGCAGATAATACCACTCTAGTGGCAGAAAGTGAAGAGAAACTAAAGAGCCTCTCGGTGAGAGAGAAAGAGAAGAGTGAACAAACTAGCTTAAAACTAAGCATTAAAAAAAAAAAAAAACTTAGATTAGGGATTCTGGTCCCATCACTCCATGGCAAATATAAGGGGAAAAAGTGGAAGCAGTGACAGATTTTATTTTCTTGGGCTCCAAAATCAATGTGGACAGTGAATGCAGCCATAAAATTAAAAGATGCTTGTTCCTTGGAAGGAAAGCTATAATAAACCTAGACAGCATATTCAAAAGTAGAGACATCACTTGGCTGACACAGGTCTATCTAGTCAAAGGTATGGTTTTTCCAGTAGTCACGTATGAATATGAGAACTGGACCATAAAGAAGGCTGAGTGCTGAAGAACTGATGCTTTTGAATTGTGGTGCTGGAGAAGACTTTTGAGAGTCCCGTGGACTGCAAGGAGATGAAATCAATCAATCCTAAAGGAAATCAACTTTGAATATTCATTAGAAGGACTGATGCTAAAGTGAAACTCCAATACTTTGGCCACCTGATATGAAGACCCATCTCATTGGAAAAGAGCCTGATGCTGGGAAAGATTGAAGTTAAAAGGTGAAGGAGGTGGCAGAGGATGAGAGGGTTCGATAGCATCACTTACTCAGTGGACATGAATCTGAGCAAACTCCAGGAGATAGTAAAGGACAGGGGAGCCTGGTGTGCTATGGCCCATGGGGGTCTCAAAAAGTTGGGCACAAGTTAGTGACTAAACAATAACAGGAAAGAAAATGAGCCAAAGGGAATCACAACTTTGAAACTCTCCCCTCATAATCAGAGAGAAAGAAAACCCCATGCAGTAGCAGTGCAGATAAGTATCTTTAAACCTGACACACCATAGGATTTCTTACATGATTTAGGAATAGAGTAAAGAAAAGACGAGGGAAAGCTTGGGATGCCCATAGAGCTTTACCTACCATATAGTTAGCTTTCTACCACAGGATTTCTTTACCTACCCTGCGGTTATACTTCTTTAGACCTGTGAATATTATAAACCTATGAATATCACACTACAAGCATACCTTAGATTCTCAACCATATTAGTTGTTTTCAGGCTTAGTACCCCATGGGAATGAATTCCCCAGATGGTCATTCAGGATTCAGCTGGATTGCCGAAATATCAATAACTTCCTCTCAGAACTGTTCCTATAGTGTATGAGTTAGGAAGGTTAATTTATGAACAAGATGATCTAAAATATCTAATGTCTCTGACACAAATAAGTGTACTTCTTACTCATATAAATCATCCCTTTCAGTACAGTATAACATTTCTCAAATTCTAAAATTGAAATTGTCATGGGTTTTGTTGTTGTTTTGATCAATGACCAATATCATGCTCTAATTTCAATCTATACTATCTTAATAACTTTAGACATTCTAACATAGAGAGATTGGGCTCTTCTTTCTAGAGACTCAAAACATCAACCCCACTATTTCTGGTGTCACATAAAGAATGATAACATAGTAAAGTAAGCAATTGCCACAGTACTTTAAAAATGTTAGTGAAGTTAACAACAGTTTTAAAGGATAACCTCTTTATCAGCCTCAGCACACAGGTTTTTCTCAGACTCTTTAACAGTACTGAATATAACAATCAGCATATAAAATATTGGGGAATGTATAATTTTACATGTTATCTATTTGTTGGAATTTATAGGTTAGATTCCACTGGGCAAATAAGACAGAAAAAATTCTATAGAAATAAAAATATGCACTGTGTCACTGGGTTTAGCTCAAATGAGGCATAAGGAATGAGTGATTTTTCATTTACTAGTAGATTATTGAGACTAAATAAGCTTGGGAACACAGCCCCATTTGAGTAGGTGCATGCTCATTTTACCTGATCTCTCCTTTCCCATAAATAAGAGAGGCTCGATACTGAAATAACTGAAAATCGCACTGGCATGTTATTCTGCAGGCAATATCTTATTGATGTGGGCTGATGTGAGGAGGAAAGAATAGCAAAGAAGTGTGAAGGTGACTCATAATGCCGTGTTCAGATTATTTTCTATAAATAAGAAAGATAACGTGCACCATCATCACCATAGCTGAGGGAAAATTTTCTTACCCTAGTGCCAAGCCATACTATTTATACTATTATACTATTTATACTATCACTTATACTATTGTTATGAATATGAACTTTGAAGGCTCCAGTGGAGAGTCAAAGTGATTTTGAAGATACGCATCTTTTCGTATACAAGACATTCAATTTTTCTTCCTTTAATGGCTGTTGATGATAAAATAGAAAATACAGCGTGATAAATATCTAACCCACTAAAATATGATTCCACTTATGTAGAATGATTTGGATGGTACTTATTTCTAATATGATATTTCCTTCAGGAAATAAAAGAAATGCTGGCATTGCATACCATTTCATTTTCCATTATATTTATTCAGTGAATTTATCATCTTGCCACAAATATAAAAGTTAAACAACAAAATAGGAAGACTATAGACCTAACATTTTTCTGATTTCCTCCCTAATTTTGTGGGATTGAGGTGGTATCACAACCTGACAACCTGCCATTTGAAAGGATTATTGTTTGCAAGAAACCCTGTTTGGGATTGTGTTGAAAAATGAATACACAGATTTTAGGTAAAGATGTTCAGAAGGATAACATTTCCTGGGTATTTTCCCTCTTTTTTAATCTTTAGGAAATATTTTCTTGCCTTGGCTATTGTCATTGCCTCTTGGAGTTCCTATTCTCATTTTAGCAAATACTTTCACTCTGTTTATCTGAAATATCTTGGAAAAAGAATTAGACAAATGCTTAAAATGATTTAATTGTTTTCCATTTTATTGTGAAAAAATATCCAGTTTTTTCAATATGGCCTACAAGTGACTACTTGAACTATCCTCTCTATATCCACTCTTCAAAATTTCCAGTACTGTTTGCTGCCATCACCCATTATTCAGGTGACCATACATCCCAGGTTACCTGGGTGGTCCTGATGTGCTTCCATTCCACAAGGATTCATTTTAGTTCATTATTTGCCCTGCTGCTGCTGCTGCTGCTAAGTCGCTTCAGTCGTGTCCGACTCTGTGTGACCCCATAGACAGCGGCAGCCCAGTAGGCTGCCCCGTCCCTGGGATTCTCCAGGCAAGAACACTGGAGTGGGTTGCCATTTCCTTCTCCAATGTATGAAAGTGAAAAGTGAAAGTGAAGTCGCTCAGTCGTGTCTGACTGTTCGCGACCCCATGGACTGCAGCCTACCAGGCTCCTCCATCCATGGGATTTTCCAAGCAAAAGTACTGGAGTAGGGTGCCATTGCCTTCTCCTTATTTTCCCTATTTATAACTAATTACTCTAGTATTTGTTTTGATGCTCAAACTGTCCCTGATTTGCCCCATAAGGAATTCCTTCTGGTTGGATTTTGTGTTATTTTTTAAAGTCCCCCAAATTTTTTAAACACTTCTATTTTTTTTCCACTTTGCACCAGAGTATTTTGTTAATAGTTATACTTAAAATCATCTTTCATGCTAGCAAAGCAATGGTCAAAATTCTACAATCCAGGCTTAAAAAGTATGTGAACTAAGAATATCCAGATGTTCAAACTGGATTTAGAAAAGGCAGAGGAACCAGCGATCAAATTGCCAACATCCACTGGATCATTGAAAAAGCAAGAGAGTTCCAGAAAAACATCTACTTCTGCTTATTGACTATGCCAAAGCCTTTGACTGTGTGGATCACAACACATTGTGGAAAATTCTTAAAGATATGGCTATACCAGACCACATTACCTGCCTCCTGAGAAATCTGTATGCAGGTCAAGAAGCAACAGTTAGAACCCAGACATGGAACAACAGACTGGTTCCAAATTGGGAAAGAGTAGGTCAAGGCTGCGGACAAGGCAATAGCAACCCACTCCAGTACTCTTGCCTGGAAAATCCAATGGACGAAGGAGCCTGGTAGGCTGCAGTCTTGGGGTCGCTAAGAGTCGGACAGGACTGAGTGACTTCACTTTTCACTTTCATGCATTGGAGAAGGAAATGGCAACCCACTCCAGTGTTCTTGCCTGGAGAATCCCAGGGATGGGGGAGCCTGGTGGGCTGCCGTCTATGGGATCTCACAGAATCGGACACGACTGAATCGACTTAGCAGCAGCAGCAGGTCAAGGCTGTATATTCCCACTCTGCTTATTCAACTTCTGTGCAGAATACATCATGTGAAATGCTGGCCTCGATAAAGCCCAAGCTGGAATCAAGATTGCTGGGAGAAATATTAATAACCTCAGATATGCAGATGATACCACCCTTATGGCAGAAAACTAAGAAGAACTAAAGAGCCTCTTGATGAAAGTGAAAGAGGAGAGTGAAAAAGTTGGCTTAAAACTTACAACATTCATAAAACTAAGATCATGGCATCCGGTCCCATCACTTCATGGCAAATAGATGGAGAAACAATGGAAACAGTGAGAGACCTTATTTTCTTGGGCCCCAAAATCACTGCAGATGGTGACTGCAGCCCTGAAATTAAAAGACAGTTGCTCCTTGGAAGAAAAGCTATGACCAACCTAGACAGCATATTAAAAAGCAGACACATTACTTTGCCAACAAAGGTCCGTCTAGACAAAGCTATGGTTTTTCCCATAGTCATATATGGATGTGAGAGTTGGACCATAAAGAAAGCTGAGTGCTGAAGAATGATTCCTTTGGACTATGGTGTTGGAGAAGACTCTTGAGAGTCCCTTGGACTGAAAGGAGATCCAACCAGTCCACGCTAAAGGAAATCAGTCCTGAATATTCATTGGAAGGATTGATGAAGCTGAAACTCCAGTACTTTGGCCACCTGTGCAAAGAGCTGGCTCATTTGAAAAGACCCTGATGGTGGGAAAGATTGAGGGCAGGAGGAGAAGGGGACGACAGAGGATGAGATGGTTGGATGGCATCACTGACATGATGGACATGAGTTTGAGTAGGTTCTGGGAGTTGGTGATGGATAGGGCATCCTAGCGCACTGCAGTCTATGGGGTCACAAAGAGTCAGACACGACTGAGCGACTGAACTGAGCTGATACAGTCCAGTATGTGTTTAGCGGACCCTCCATTGCACTGCCACCTTCTGCCACGGTTTCATCTATTACCATGTGATGCACATGTGCAGTTCAAGTAGTCTTCACATCCATGTGTGGTTAAATCTGAAAAAAAAAAAAAAAAACTATCAAGAACCTACTTCTCTTTCATCAACCCTTCCTTGTTTTAGCATAACTAACACCTTCCATTTAAGGACAGCATGAAGGGTTCCCGCTGACAACCTGAAGGGAACTCAGACTAAACTGAGTAGTAACAGGTTACTGCTTCCCATCTACAATTGTGGTGGGAGGAGCATTTAGCACTGCTGCTCTGCCTGCCATTTGGGTTCTGACAACCAGGTAGCCATTTGACAGTTCAGTGGAAAACTTGGAAAATTATAGGGTAAGTTTATGCGAGATTAAGCAATTTTTACTATAGAACATATAACAGTAGTTTGAATGCTTTTACTATAATGGTTTTTGTCATTTATTTTATGAAGTAAACTACAACTATTCATTTATATTTGTTTGGCAATGCTGTCTCTCTTTTTTTGCTTTTTTGCAATAAGCCCTTTAGAAAACAGTAATGTGACTAAAAAGAAAAGGAAAGAAAAGAAAAACTTACTGAAAATTTTTCTATTGAATTTCCATTTTTAAAGAGAGTATATTTTGTATATAGCTAAGTACCACAAAATGTTTGTAGATGCTCAGTACCCATATAGATGATATCACTGAGTGCATGAAAATAGCATGAAAAATAACTTTTTATTTAGATTAAATAATTGTTGATCTAAATTAATTTCACTGATTTTCAATTTTAATGTTTCTTGTGCTGTGCTGTGCTAAGCTGCTTCACTTGTGTCCGACTCTTTGCGACACCATGGACTGCAGCCTGCCAGGTTCCTCTTATCCAAGGGATTCTCCAGGCAGGAATACCGGAGTGGGTTGCCGTGCCCTTCTCCAGGGGATCTTAATTGCTTATCTAGATTAATTCACTGATTTTCAATTTTAATGTTTATTATATACATACAAAAATCACTGTTAATGTGTTGGTTTCATTAGCAAAACAAATTCAGGTGTTTAAGTTGAAGATGCCAAGTCTATATGGTTATCTTCAGATACTTCAAAAAAATTACACGAAGTTATAGTCAATAATGGTTCAATCTTGTCATCCAATTTATCAAATGAAAATAAAACCTTTAGAAGTTCAATCTGTCAAGGGTGATATATCCAGCATTGTTATGAATGCTCTTATAAATTTGACTTTAAAGTTTAATATTGAAAAGAGAATTATTTGGGGGAGTATAAACTTTATGGAGCACAGTATTATAGTAAAAAAAATGTTGGCTTTAAATTAAGAAATATAGGGAATGCAAAAATTCTTTAAAATGTTTGTGGTTCACATAATTCATATTTGACCAATCAAAATAAAAACTGTAGCTGTTAAAATTTACATCTACAGTAACAAAACTAAAAGCTGGGATGAAGCCAATGGTGATTACTGAAAACAAGCTTCAATTTGGCTAAAGATGGCTTTTCAGGTGACTCAGTGGTAAAGATTCCGCCTGTCAGTGCAGGAGCCACAGGAAAAATGAGTTTGATCCCTAGGTTGGGAAGATCCCCTGGAGGAGGAAATGGCAACCCACTCCAGTATTCTTGCTGGGATAATCCTATGGACAGAGGAGCCTGGCAAGCCCCAGTCCATGCGGTTGCAGAGAGTCAGACATGTTGAGCAATTGAATATGCATGCACTTCTTTTCTCTTTACTGCCTGTTTTCAGTTGAATTTTAGAAATGTTTGACCTTGTATAAACTATGTTGTAAATTATCCTGTATCCTACAGTTTTACTCAACTTTTAAAATAAACAATCCCTCTTATATTTTTGTTTCATTTTCTTCATATTTACTTGAAGATTGTTAATAAAAAGTTTTTAAATGTGGGGCCCTAAATTATCATCCTTTCAAGATTTTATTGAGTACCAATCACAGGAAAGTAGACTTAAAAAGCAGAAAACATTAAAATTCATTTCTGGATAAGTGAATGAAGAATTAAAAAATATTAAATGATGAGAACTCAAGAGTGTAGAAGATTTAATTTTAAAATTCTATGATTCTTCTTTTGAATATCTTGACTTATTAGAAGGATCTTTTGATGGAGGACCTATTTTCAATTGGAGAAATTTATAATTTGTATTGAGTGAAATGAAATTGAGAAGACCTAAGGTTTTTAAGCATCTAAATTTGTTGAAGCATTCCAAAGATCAATAAATAGAGGAATTATTTGACAAGTCCATTTGTAAAAATAAGCGTAAAATAAAGATTTAGGTTGATGTATTTACACTTTAATTAAAAAGATAATTGATATTATCTCCTATTTCGCAGAATTTGCTCTGAACGTACCAGATAATTCACCCCTCCATAAAAAATAGCATATTTAACAGAGGAGAATCAATGAAGGTATAAAAAAATTGAATTTATTAACCATAAAATAAATTCACCTCCAAAGACTGAAAGCAATTTTATGAAGATTTTTAAATTAACAATATTATATTGAACAAAAACGTTTTTCAGACAAAGTCAATAAAAATATTAGAGGTAAAGTATATAAATATTACAAATAACAACTATTATGCTTATGCTTTTTGAATAATTATGTACATAATTATATAATGTTGATTCAAATTTATCTTTTTAAAATCAATTTGTATAGAATGATATTTGGTCCATTAGTATAATAAAACCAATTTTCCATTTATTATCAAAGCTGATCTAATTTGCATGATAAATGAACCTTTATGCTTCACCTGTGGGCTCATTATCTTCCTATATATCAGAAGGCACCATGTGGCACATGCGACACTGTATTACAAATTCCAGGCCTGTTTCTAGAGATTCAGCCTGCAGCCAGCCTTGCTGATAAAACTTTTGAGGTATTATTCCCTGTTGCAGTAGTGGGTAATTGCCTCGTTTCTGTGGCCAGGCCCTTGCTTTTACTTCATTACAGTAACTGAGCCTATATTTTATTGCTTCATTTCTAAGTATTTGCCTGGTTTCTCTTGGCTGCACACCCTGGGAACTTGGGTCTTCTTCTTTTACTTTTATGTCGTCTCTCAGGGCCTGATAACTGATTATTGGATCTCTGCTTCTGGAGCCTAACCTCACTGATGATGCCATACTCATTTCTAACTACTTGCTAATGTTACCCTAATGTTTTAAGACTCTAACCTCTTTACTCCCTTCTGCTAATTTTGTTTCCAAGTTAGTCTGGGCCCCAGGTCTACGTTTCCCTCCTCCACTATCCATGACTTTGTCTTGATACAGCTACAAATCAGTGGGAAAAAAATTTTAAAGAGGTAAGAAACTTTGTTTTTTACAGCATTTTTATTCAGACTCAGCTTACTCTCCCTAGCAAACAGTTGACTCCGACCTGCTTTTTAATTAAAATCTAGATCCATTATTAGTGTTCCCTATGGTAAATATGGAACATTTTATTTTGGGAGCCATTTCTCCATTAGACAGAAGACCTTGTTTTATTTATATAGTATCACTTTACCGTCTATGTAATAATGGGCAAACCACCTAACATCTGTAAGTGTTACTTCTCTCTTCTTCTCTTCTGTAATACGGATTTTTTGTGAGCATCAGATAAAATAATATATGAGGACATTCTGTTTTAAATTCAAACCATAACATTTTGTAGGCTTATATTAGATGTGAGGTCTATTACTATCATTGCTTCTGGTCTGATGGTCAGTGAAAAACTCATCTTGGAACTTCGACTATTAGGTAAATGTATACACTGTGGATGCTGCTTTCTCATACTCTTTATGCAATAATGACAAAGAGAAGTAAGTGTTTGAAATGGAGTACTGTAGTATTCTATTGTTTTAATAATGCTTATCTAGCTTGAAGCATTAAGAAAACAATTTGCATCTCCCAGCCTTGTTATTCTCTATTAATCTGAACTTACCATGCCACCTAGTGTTGCAGTTCTAAATAGCAGTGCGCTCACAGTGAACTTTTAAATCGGCTAACGACCAACCTAGACAGCATATTAAAAAGCAGACACATTACTTTGCCAAAAAAAGTCCATCTTGTCACTGCTATGGTTTTCCCAGTAGTCATGTATGGATGTGAGAGTTGGACTATAAAGAAAGCTGAGTGCCAAAGATTTGATGCTTTTGAACTGTGGTGTTGGAGAAGACGCTTGAGAGTCCCTTGGCCGGCAAGGAGATCCAACAAGTCCATCCTAAAGGAAATCAGTCTGAATATTCATTGGAAGGACTGATACTGATGCTGAAGCTGAAACTCCAATACTTTGGCCATCTGATGCAAAGAACTGACTCCTCTGAAAAGACCCTGATGCTGGGAAAGATTGAAGGCAGGAGGAGAAGGGGATGACACAGGATGAGATGGTTGGATGGCATCATCGACTCAATGGACATGAGTTTGAGTAAACTCTGGGAGTTTGTGATGGACAGGGAGGCCTAGAGTGCTGCAGTCCACGGGGTCGCAAAGAGTCGGACACAACTTAGTGACTGAACTGAACTGAATTACTACATTTGCTTTTCTTTGAAGCAGAATTTTCTTTATGCTATCACAATTCTGTTTTCTTGAATGTTTTTATATTGTTCAATATTAAACTAAATTGAGGAGTGTTTAGTATTTGAGAGAGAAGTATTTGGCAATGTGTTGAGTATGACTCTAGAAGTACCATCTGTTTAGCGCTTTGATAATGTGGAAAAAAAGATAAGGAAATATTCTAAATTATCCCTCCTCCAAAAGCTGGAAATTGATATATATAGGACTGACCTCATGGTGATTAAGATTTCCAAGTGCTTTCATGGATATAAATTAAATTTCCTAAAAGTCATTCATGTGTTTATATTGTACTTTTTAAAATGTAAATACTTCATACTATTACCTCTTCTAGAAGTCAATGCAAGTATTGATCAGTCTAATCAGCTATTTATGAGAAGAAGAAATTTTACCTAAAAGCAAGAATTTCCTCTTCAGAAAATGTGAGGAAACTGAACATAAAAGCAAGAGAGATGCTAGAATAAAAGAAGAAAAAACAAGGTAGTAAGATTGTGATAAGAATTGTTGAGGCTAATAAAAGATCAAAGAGTCATGGCCAAGAATCTACAGATTCAATGCAATCCCAACAAAAATTTCAATGGTGTATTTCCAGAAATAGAAAAATTATTTTAAAATATTTTGGAACCACAAAAAAGATCCCAAAGCACCAAGACAATCTTCAGAAAGAATAAAAAACCTGGGGGCATCACACTCCCTGATTTCAAACTGTACTACAAAGTAACAGTAATGAACACAGGCTGGTACTGGCACAAAACAGATGCACATCAATGAAACATAATTGAGAGCCCAAAATAAACCCACACATATATGGGCAATTAATTTACAAGAACATACAATGGACAAAGGATAGTCTCTTCAATAAATGGTGTTCAGAAAACTGGACAGTCAATGTGCAAAAGAATGAAACTACATCACTATCTTATATCATACAAAGAATTAACTCAAAATGAATTTTAAAGACTTGAATATAAAACCTGAAACCATAAAATCCTTAAAACACAGGTAGTAACCTCTCATTGGTCTTAATGATGTTTTTGTGAATCTGACATCAAAGGCAAGGGAAACAGAAGAGTAAATAAACAAATGGGAATACATCAAACTAAAAAGCTTCTGTACAGTGTAGAAAACCATAATCAAAACAAAAACGCAGCCTACTGCATGGGAGAAGATATTTGCAAACAGTATAGGTAATAAAAGGTTAATATCCAAAATATATAAAGAAATCACACAACTTAAAAACAAAAATTAAAAAAAAACACAGATGAATGGATAAAGATTATGTGGTATGTGTATATATATATTTATGCATAAGTATGCATATATATGGGCTTCCCAGGTAATAAAGAACCCACCTGCCAGTGCGAGAGATATGAGAGATGTGGGTTTGATCCCTGGGTCAAAAAGATGCCCTGGAGGAGCATATGGCAACCGACTCCAGTATTGTTGCCCGGAGTATCCCATGGACAGAGGAGCCCTGCGGATGGGCTACAGTTTATGGGGGTTCAAAGAGTCGGACACAACTGAAGTGACGTAACACACATACGTATACATGAAATGAAATATTACTCAGCTACTAAAAAGAATGAAATCTTGCTATTTACAGATTTACTTCAATAATACTTATTAACACCATGTGTTGTAATTTGTTTCACTATCTCCATTTTAATGAGTAACTTACTTAAGGAAATGAGTCAGACAGAGAAAGACAAATACTGTATGTCTTCATTATATATGAAATCTAAAAACTGAACTAAATGAGCAAATACAACAAAGCAGAAACAGACTCAAATATCAAGAGCAAACTGGGGGAGAGGGTTGGGAAAGGGCAAAATAGGTGAAGGGGATTAAGAGTTACCAGCTTCTAGGAATAAAATGTCACAAGGATATAATGTACAGTTCAGGGAAAATAGTCGATATTTTATAACTTTTTATGGAATATAATCTACAAAAATACTGAATTACTATGCTGTATACTTGAAACTGGGGCTTATCCACTGTCTCAGTGGTAAAGAGTCCGCCTACAATTCAGGAGATGCTGGAGTCAACAGGTTCTATCCCTGAGTCAAGAAGATCCCCTGGAGGAGGGCATGGCAAACCACTCTTGTATTCTTGCTGGGAAAATGCCATGGAGAGAGGAGCCTGGTGGGCTACAGTCCATAGGGTTGCGAAGAGTCAGAGATGACTGAGTGACTGAGCATGAATGCATACTGGAAACTAATATAATATTGTAAGTCAACTATACTTCAATTTAAAAAAATTTTAAATGAACAGAGGATCTGAATATTTTTCCAAAGAAGACATAGAAATGGTCAAAAGGCACATGAAAAGATGTTCAACATAATTAATTATCAGGGAAAAGCAAATCTAAACCACAGTGATATATCACTTCACACCTGTGAGAATGGCTATTACCAAAAAGACAAGAAATAAAAATGTTGATGAAGATACAGAGAAAAGAAACCCTCATGCACTGTCAGTGGGAGTATACACTGGGGCAACCACTACAGACAACAGTATCGAGATTCCTCAAAAAATTAAGAATAGACTTGCCATATGAGCCAACTATTTCACTTCTGGGTATGTATCTGAAGAACATGAAAACATTGATTCAAAAAGATATATGTATCGCTATTATGACCAACCTAGATAGCATATTCAAAAGCAGAGACATTACTTTGCCAACAAAGGTTCGTCTAGTCAAGGCTATGGTTTTTCCTGTGGTCATGTATGGATGTGAGAGTTGGACTGTGAAGAAGGCTGAGTGCCAAAGAATTGATGCTTTTGAACTGTGGTGTTGGAGAAGACTCTTGAGAGTCCCTTGGACTGCAAGGAGATCCAACCAGTCCATTCTGAAGGAGATCAGCCCTGGGATTTCTTTAGAAGGAATGATGCTAAAGCTGAAACTCCAGTACTTTGGCTACCTCATGCAAAGAGTTGACTCATTGGAAAAGACTCTGATGCTGGGAGGGATTGGGGGCAGGAGGAGAAGGGGACAACAGAGGATGAGATGGCTGGATGGCATCACCGAGTTGATGGACGTGAGTCTGAGTGAACTCCGGGAGTTGGTGATGGACAGGGAGGCCTGGCGTGCTGCAGTTCATGGGGTCGCAAAGAGTCAGACACGACTGAGCGACTGATCTGATCTGATCTGATGTTTATTGCAATATTGAATGGACAAAGTTAAATACATATATATGTTGAATACATATCTGTATACAATGGAACACTATTCAGCCATAAACAAATAATGAAATCCTGCCTTTTGCAACTACATGGAAGGTATTATGCTAAGTGAAATAAGTTAGATGGATAAAACCAAATACCATATGATTTCATCATATTTAGAATCTGAAAAAAATGATACAAACAAACAAAATAGAACAAAAACAAGCTCATAGATATGGAGAATAGATTAGTGGTTATCAGAAGGGAAGGGATTTGGAGTGTTGACAAAATGGATAGAGCCAACTATATGGTGATAGTAACTAGGCTTGTGTGAATGATCACTTTGTAATGTGTATGGATATTGAATTATAATATTTTATACCTGAAACTTATATAAGAAAAAGTATCATGGCCAAGAGAAATAAAATCTAAGACAAGGACAAAGCAGTTATATTAACATCTCTACTAGTAGAAATATATTTTCCTATAAAAATCTTTCCTTATGAGAAATGAAAATAAAGAGGAAACACTGTGATTTAAAAAAAAGAAAAGTCATGGAATGCATTATGCTGAAACACATGAGTTACATTCTTGGAAATCTGGAGGCTGAAACAGCATTTAAAATTAGTAGGAAATTAACCAATGGGAGAAGGGGGTAGACTATTATTTATACAGATTTACTTCAATAATACTTATTAACATCATGTGTTGTAATTTGTTTCACTATCTCCATTTTAATGAGTGACTTACTTGAGATTGCACTTGCCTATTGGTTATACCTGTATTGAATCTAGATACTCCGATCAATGACCCATTTAAACTATCATGTCACTTACCCCTGATTCCACTGTGTAAGTATGTATGTGTTTGTATATGTGTTATTTTTTTGCTTGCTTTTTTTTCTTTTGTAGGAGATGTGGATGTCTTGGAGTGTTGAATTTCCAATCTGTCTTACATGTATAGTAAACCGTCTGGTTTAGCTAGTATCCTGGCCAGTACTGAGAAATTTTAGTGTTTTGAACATGGGTATTCATGTTGTAAATGGGGGAATAAGTTACCCTTGCAGGGTCTTTAAGGATCACTCCAATATGACTGCAGAAATTACATTTGGAGAGGCATATGAAATTTAAAATGTATTATACTCCCAAGTCTTAGATAATAGCATAGCACACCATACAGGGTGCCAGATGGGAGGAGCTCCAAGGGAACAGGCTCCTCCTGTTCCCCTGGAAACCGGAAAAGCCAAGGGAGATTGAGAACCAGTGGATAAGTGCCTTTACTGAAGATCAGGGTGGAGTACACAAGCAGAACATGCGAAGGGATTTTGTTGTTGAGTTTTCATGAGTTTTGGTCACAGGCAGGGAACAGCAAGAAGAGAAACTTGTGGCAAGAACCAGACTTATCACACTGATGCACTTGGTTATCTGGGTGGGGTGCTCACAGCCTGTTTGTGGGGATATTGAGGCAGCAGGAAAATACAAAATTTTGAAGTTTACAACATTGTATCATGATATTATTTCTGTAGTTCCATAGCCAAATGATAAATAGCTTTCACAAACCTGGTGTTCTGGATGCTATTGCTCAATAAATATTTATTGAGTGAATGGATGAATGATAATGAAAGAAATACTCTTGATTTGCAACACTGATTCCCTAATCAAGGCCTTCATCTCCTCCACAACTGGAATCCTTTTCTTCATAGATGACACAATAAACAAATACCCCTTATATTATCATGTTTTAAGAAAAAGAACCAATGTTCCAGTCATCAACTGCTGTATAACACACCATCTCAAAACTCGTTTAAACACTGATCTCAAAACAAATGCATTATTTTTCATCAATATTCTGTGATTTAATTGGTCTCATATGAGGCAAACTGATGGACAGTGGCTGGGACTGAAACATTAATACCCCGAAGCCTCAAGGCTTGCTGGCTCACTTAATATGACTGGCAGTTATTGATAGCTGTCAGTTGGGGGTATAGCTGATTCTGTGAACTGCAGTATCTACAAGTGGCCTCTCCACATGGCTCAGGTTTTTCAAATCATAGTGAAGAAGAAATGTACCAAGAGGATACATTCCAATAAACAAGAGTGGAAGATGGCCTAGATCTGTAATTTGGCACACCATAATTTCTACTATATTCTATTGGTCAAAGCAATCACAGAACCTGCCCAGATTTAAAGAGAGAGGAAGTAGTTTCCACCCCTTGAAGGAAAGGAGGGGGAGGGGCAGTCACAAAACTATGGTGATCTCAATTTGCTTAAATCAACAACCATAAAATACTAAAAATAGTCATCATTCCTTATTACTGTTGATAGTGGTGGTAGTAGTAGTATTTTCTATGTTTCTCACTGGCCTCAAGTCTTTACATAACCCTGTCTTAATCTTGTGTATGAGGAAACTGAGGGTGAAAACAGCTTTGTAAACTCAGTAAAAGTCACACTGTAAGAGTTCAAGTTTACTAGGGTCCCCTGTGCCTTCTCACATCAAATCTAAATTCTTGTGTTTTTAACACAGCAACAATTTGCCTGTTCCTATCTATGTAAAATTACATCTTTCTGCTTCCTCTGTGTGGGCTTTCTAGGTGGCTCAGTGGTAAAGAATCTTCCTGCCAGTGCAGGAAACAGGTTCGATCCCTGGGTCAAGAAGATACCCTAGCAGAAGAATATTGCAACCCACTCCAGTATTCTTGCCTGAAAAATTCCACAGACAGAGGAGTCTGGAGGGCTACAGCTCATGGACTTGCAAAGAGTCCGACACAACTGAGCACACATTTACACAAACTTCCTCTGTACCCTCCTTGCCATAATGCTTTTGTCTCCCTTATCTGGGATATCCCACCTCACCCACTTCAAACTGAATCCTACCAGCCATTCATTCTTTCTTCATAGACCACCAATCCTTTCATTGAATCTCTCTCTCCTTCAACCTCTTTAATGACTTCCCTTCCTGTGGAGTTAAACCATACATTTTTTTTTTTATGTAATGGTTCATGAATTGTTGTTTTCACATGTGTAAGTTTTATCTTTCCAACTGTATTGTTAATGTTTTGTAGCCATGATCTACGTCACCAAGTTTAATATTCCTTATGAATTCCCTGTTACTCCCATACTGTAAGACCAGTACACCAGAGAGCTGACAATAAACCATACCATGAGGCTTCAGGCATGCTAAAGTCAACTGGAGTCCTCCATACAAAAATTATCAATGGAAATGTTAGTCTAAAATAACTACAGTAACTTGATAGTAATGAAGTCAAGCACAGCATGAAGACCATATACTCATGCAAATTTTGTACTGCGCTCACCCAGTGAGCCTTCTCAGAAAATTAGAGGGAAAACCCTATAGAGCAAAGTGGGCCAGCAAAGCCGCAGGGCTAGTGGCTACATGCTGTGATTTCTAAATTTCCATTAAAGAACATTTTCCTTTCTGCTAGGTGGAGATTGAAATGCCTTTGATAGGATAATTCATTCCACAATTAAGAATAGAGCATAAGGCACAAGTTCACTAAAATTATAAGATCTTTTCCATAGCAGGTTCTGATCTGTGTCATAAAAGGTAGAGGGATAATAAGTTATTGAGCATATTGTAAGGAAGTAGAAGGAAGTAGGTTTCTCAAAAAAGAGAAAACAAAAATAAAATGAGGCACTGAAGACATCTGTCTAGGGTCACACTTGCTGTTTCTAACCTCCCAAAGGAGAAAAAACATCATCCTAGGACAGAAGTCCTCCAGGAGTGAAATAAAGAAATTCCCCCCCAAAGCCTGTGAGGTCCCAGCTCTCAGTTATCCTGCCCCATACCCTTTATACATACAAATAAAAATGTTGGCTTGAAATGGTGAACACTGGGTGAAGGATAAATAGGATGATATTTTGCATCACCCATCCCTGCACTACCTGTGTTATCCCAAACAATGCTCAATGCTAAATGCTTTGCTAAACCAAATTTTCAAGTTAAAGTGTAAATCAAGCTCCCCATGGTGTTAAGTCCTCAGTGAGAGATCTGGGGAAGTAGTTTAGGAGGCAGGCTAAGGAACAAAGTCAGCCAGCTTGTCTTACTATTAACTTTATTCCTCTTCCTGTCAGGGACAGGTAATCTTGTTGGGCTGCCCATTTAGTCTTAATAAGCCAACATGAAAGCCCTAATGGGAATGCTAAAAATCTCATTTCTGAGAGCCAGATGATTTCTGGTTACCAGAGGCACAATTTTCTATCTCCAATTGGACAGGTATTTGACATCTACTGGGGTGAGAAAAATGACTTTATAATGGGAAATTGAACAAATGTTTGGCATTTGTTTTATTTCCCTTGAGAGTAATTATTACTAGAATTTGCTTGCCTCTCTTCTGTCTGCCACACTGAAAAATTTATTTCAAAACTATAAAAAATATTTTGTGGAATGGTTCTGCAAAGAAAATTATAAGCTTTTGAAGCAATCTTTCTTGGCATCCCTGACTATTCCAATTCTAAAATACTTTTAGAATTAATTGAAACACTTTGAATATTTATGAGCTATTTAAGGAATCCAATATATCTAGCTTCTTCCAGAAAAACCATGCCCATAATCCTTGGGAATTCTTTATTTTTATCCTTGTCCCACACATGAGTTAACTGGGATGTTACATGAAGCTTCTAATAATAACATGTCACTCCTTGATGAAGTTGGAGCTCAGAGGAGGACGATAATGGTTTTTCCTACTGCTGCTTCAGTGGTGGAAGTCACACCCTGGTCCTTACCCTCTGTTTTGCTCATATCCTCTCCCTGTTCCTCTAAGTCTTTCTTTGAACAGATCTGGAATCACTGAAGATTTGGCCTCTGCATACTGTTCAAGGAAGAGGCTGAGAATGTACTGTGCATGCATCTGCCTAAATCCATTTAAAAATGGTCACAAAGAGAACCACCATGGGCTGTTTCTCTGGCAAAGAAGGTGAAGAGGTCCACCCTTAATACCACTGCATCCACAAATAGAGCTAGGCAATAGCTAAGGGGTCAGAGCCACAAACCAGGAACTGCTGCTGCTAAGTCACTTCAGTTGTGTCCAACTCTGTGTGACCCCATAGACAGCAGCCCACCAGGCTCCCCCGTCCCTGGGATTCTCCAGGCAAGAACACTGGAGTGGGTTGCCATTTCCTTCTCCAATGCATGAAAGTGAAAAGTGAAAGTAAAATCACCCAGTCGTGTCTGACTCTTAGTGATCCCATGGACTGCAGCCTACCAGGCTTCTCCGTCCATGGGATTTTCCAGGCGAGAGTACTGGAGTGGGCTGCCATTGCCTTCTCCAACAAACCAGGGAAGGAGTGAATTATTTTCTTCCTCACCTATATCAGATGTAAAACAAGTTGCCCATGAAGGAAGTTGTTCTTGGGACCTGTGTCACGCATTCCTGCCCATTTTTCAGGCATTTTGGAGAGTATGAGTTGAATAATTTTATGGCTCACCCAATCCCATCTCCGTCTGCTTTCCAGACAAGATGAATAGGCCTCAGATAAATCAGTGAAAGAGTAAATTCTTTAAAAAGTTTCTTTCCCCAAACTAAACAAATATACTTTCAAAGTACATATTTTAGCTTAATGAATTGTGCCCATATTAATTTGGCTATTACATCACATGTAAAAGAGACTCAAAATGTGGACTTTTCTGATGGTCCATTGGTTAAGATTTTGCCAGGAGACATAGGTTCGATTTTCACTCTGGAAGATCCCACATGCCATGGGGCAACTAAGCCCATGTGCCACAACTGCTGAGCCCATTCTCTAGAGCCCGTGAGCCACAACTACTGAGCCTGCATACTGCAACTACAGAGGCCACCATGCCTTAGAGCCTTGCTCTGCAACAAGAGAAGCCACCACAATGAGAAGTCTAAGAACAACAACCAGAGAGTAACACCTGCCTCCGCAGCTAGAGAAAGCCCACGCACAGCAACAAAGACACAGCACAGCCAAAATAAAAATAAAATCAATAAAAGAAACAAAATATTTTAATAAAATCTATGATGCTAAGTACATAAAAATAAATATTTTACTAATTTAAAGCAGAGTGTCCTTAAAATGGTGACACAGGTATCCTTCTGTCACCTACTTGATTATGTGCTTAGTACCAGGGAAGCCAAAGAAATTACAGGCTTTTGAGCCATATTTATATGCCAAAGTCATGTAGATTCTTACTCTTAATTTCTTTAAACAGTCTTAAAAAATAAAAATTTAAGTTCTTTTAGCCTAGAATCTCCCATGCTAGCACTTGTTTAAATTTTTCAAGTGGAAATATAGAAGCAAAATGATGTAGCCAGTCTAAGTTAAAGAAGTATCGCTTCTGATGTGTGTTCCTGAAAATAATTGCACTTACTAGGAGGTGTTATTTATGTTTGAAATCCCCTTTACATACATACATATATATTATATATATATTACTTTTCAAGTGAGATAGTGAAGGAATAAAACAAAAAGGCTGGGAATTAAATTTAATACTAATCTGAAATGTACAAGTAAAGCTACAGTAAAAACATTCCTTATTTCATAGCTAAGTCCAGTATAAAGAAAAGGGGAAAAGCAATGCACCCAGAATAAATCTTTTAAAAAAAATATTAAATGTTGGTGCACACTGAGTTTCTTAAATAAGGGGAAAACTACATATGATAGGAAAGCCAGTAATTTTTAACTCTAGTGCACAAGCCCCGGAGAAGGCAATGGAAACCCACTCCAGTACTTTTGCCTGGAAACTCCCATGGACGGAGGAGCTGGTAGGCTGCAGCCCATGGGGTCGCTAAGGGCACGACTGAGCGACTTTACTTTCACTTTTCACTTTCATGCATTGGAGAAGGAAATGGCAACCCACTCCAGTATTCTTGCCTGGAGAATCCCAGGGACAGAGGAGGCTAGTGGGCTGCCATCTATGGGGTCGCACAGAGTCGGACACGACTGAAGTGACTTAGCAGCAGCAGCAGCAGTGCACAACCCCAAGACATCAGAATTAACTTCCTAGTACCTCTCATTTCTTCTCTCTCATTTTCCTCTAGTCTTTATCTAGTTCTCTTGCCCTATGTATAAAAATCATCAAAACTGAAAAGTAAAAAAAAAAAATAGAATCGTTATTTTCAAATGATATCAAGCAACTGTTTGAATCATTCTTATAGTGAAATTACTAATGTGGTTCTTGTGTAAGAATGAAACAGTAATAAAACACTTTCTAAGTGTTAGGACAGTTTTAGACTAAGTTAGATAGAAAAAGTTTGTTACTAAGTTTTGATGAAGACATCAGAATTTCCTCCATTCTTCAAGTTTTGGACATTGAAGCTAAAAAGTCATTCATATAATCAATTGTGCTCTGTTTCTATGGCTTTTAGTATCCCTGGAATACCATTTTAAAGGTTAGAAAAATCGAATAGAAGAATGAAGCACAATTTTTGGAAACTATCAGGTTTGATAAAACTATTGGGGCTTGAAAGCCTAAGTAGGAGGCAATATTTTATGAATCTTAACTATTTTATATTTTAGAGTAATATTGACAATAAATAAACTAGTCAACGCTCTATTGCAAAATGCACAAGAGAGAAAGATTATTAAACCATATTTTATTTTTTTTAAATTTACTCTTGGTGTTCTCAGACTACAATGCTTAATGTGAGGCATTAAAATGTTATGGTTAGTTCAGAATCCTATTAACATTTAAATACCATATATATGTAGCCTAAAATATATTATTTAAAGTATTATTTATTTAAGAACTTTTTATATATTCAAACTGATATTTAATGCAATAAAATGGATGTAACTTGGCTATCAATCTGTTTTAGTACATCATTATTTACCATTTTGAAAGAGTTTTGCAACATTCTTTACATTTATGCACTTGTGTTCTGCTTTATTCTCCTATTTATAGTTATTTTAAAATAGATCCATTTAACTGTTAGCTAAAATGCAGAGTCAAAATTAAACTTCACTATGGAATGCAGAGTTCCAAAGAATAGCAAGGAGAGATAAGAAAGCCTTCCTCAGCAATCAATGCAAAGAAATAGAGGAAAATAGTAGAATGGGAAAGACTAGAGATCTCTTCAAGAAAATTAGAGATACCAAGGGAACATTTCATGCAAAGATGGGCTCACTAAAGGACAGAAATGGTAGGGACCTAATGGAAGCAGAAGATATTAAGAAGAGGTGGCAAGAATACACAGAAGAACTATACGAAAAAGAGCTTCACGACCAAGATAATCACGATGGTGTGATCACTCACCTAGAGCCAGACATCCTGGAATGTGAAGTCAAATGGGCCTTAGGAAGCATCACTATGAACAAAGCTAGTGGAGGTGATGGCATTCCAGTTGAGCTATTTCAAATCCTGAAAGATGATGCTGTGAAAGTGCTGCACTCAATATGCCAGCAAATTGGGAAAACTCAGCAGTGGCCACAGGACTGGAAAAGGTCCAGTTTTTTTTTTTTTAATTTTATTTTATTTTTAAACTTTACATAATTGTATTAGTTTTGCCAAATATCAAAATGAATCCGCCACAGGTATACATGTGTTCCCCATCCTGAACCCTCCAGTTTTCATTCCAATCCCAAAGAATGACAATGCCAAAGAATGTTCAAACAACTGCACAATTGCATTCATCTCACACACTAGGAAAGTAATGCTCAAAATTCTCCAAGCCGGGCTTCAGCAATACATGAACTGTGAACTTCCAGATGTTCAAGCTGGTTTTAGAAAAGGCAGAGGAACCAAAGATCAAATTGCCAACATCCACTGGATCATCGAAAAAGCAAGAGAGTTCCAGAAAAACTATTTCTGCTTTATTGACTATGCCAAAGCCTTTGACTGTGTGGATCACGATAAACTGTGGAAAATTCTGAAAGAGATGGGAATACCAGACCACCTGACTTGCCTCTTGAGAAACATGTATGCAGGTCAGGAAGTAACAATTAGAACTGGACATAGAACAATAGACTTGTTCCAAATAGGAAAAGGAGTACGACGAGGCTGTATATTGTCACTGTGCTTATTTAACTTATATGTAGAGTACATCATGAGAAATGCTGGGCTGGAAGAAGTACAAACTGGAATCAAGATTGCTGGGAGAAATATCAATAACCTCAGATATGCAGGTGACACCACCCTTATGCCAGAAAGTGAAGAAGAACTAAAGAGCCTCTTGATGAAAGTGAAAAAGGAGAGTGAAAAAGTTGGCTTAAAGCTCAACATTCAGAAAACGAAGATCATGGCAACTGGTCCCATCATTTCATGGCAAATAGATGGAGAAACAGTGGAAACAGTGACTGACTTTGTTTTTCTGGGCTCCAAAATCACTGCAGATGGTGATTGCAGCCATGAAATTAAAAGACACTCCTTGGAAGGAAAGTTATAACCAACCTAGACAGCATATTAAAAAGCAGAGACATTACTTTGTCAACAAAGTTCCGCCTAGTGAAGGCTATGGATTTTCCAGTGGTCATGTATGGATGCGAGAGTTGGACTGTGAAGAAAGCTGAGGGCCGAAGAATTGATGCTTTTGAACTGTGATGTTGGAGAAGACTCTTGAGAGTCCCTAGGACTGCAAGGAGATCCAACCAGTCCATCCCAAAGATCAGTCCTGGGTGTTCATTGGAAGGACTGATATTGAAGCTGAAACTCCAATACTTTGGCCACCTGATGTGAAGAGCTGACTCATTTGAAAAGACTCTGATGCTGGGAAAGATTGAGGGCAGGAGGAGAAGGGGACGACAGAGCATGAGATGGTTGGATGGCATCACCGAATCAATAGACATGTTGGGTGGACTCTGGGAGTTGGTGATGGACAGGGACCCTGGCGTGCTGCAGTTCATGGGGTTCCAAAGAGTCAGACATGACTGAGCGACTGAACTGAACTGATGGTTTGCTGAGTGCAGTAAAGACAGCAAATCTCACTATGCTGTGGAGATTCTGGTTCCCTTCTAAAGAAAATTTAATAATGCTGAAATCTCAAGATTGATAGTATCTAAATATATTTTCAGCATTTAGATGAGGTTTTGTCATCAGATTATTTCTCAACACCATCTTACAGGGAAGTTGAATTAAAGTAGACTTGGTCAACAGATATAGTTAACTCTCAGGATAAATCACAGACTAAAATGATTAGGAATCTGAAAGTAATAAAAATAACCCCAATTTTCATTGTCATATGACAAGTTCAGAAAATGCAAAATGTTCTAACTCACTTTAGTCATGTCTGACTCTTTGTGACCCTATGGACTATAGACCACCAGGCTCCTCTGTCCATGAGATTCTCCAGGCAAAAATACTGGAGTGGGTGGCCATGCCCTCCTCCAAGGGATCTTCCCAACCCAGGGATCGAACCCACGTCTCCTACATCTCCTGCATTGGCCGGTGGGTTCTTTACCACTAGCACAACCTGGGAACCAGAAATGCAAACCTAAATCCAAATAGAAATACAAAGCAACAAATCCAATAGAAAAAGAAAAATATAATAAAGTGACCAACTACATGTGTTTTATATTATAAAGTTTTAAAGTCAGACTCATGGTCACTACTTTCAAATTTTCATCAGGTTTTAGGATAACTAGTTTCTTTAGTTGATGTTTCTACTGAAATTTTTCAGAAATTATATGGCTTCTATAGAAAGGATTTAGATAGGCCTGTTTCCCCTGCCATGGTTCTTATATATATATATATATGTATTTGGTGTACCAGATCTTAGTGGCAGCATGCAAGATCTTTCCATTGTGGAATGTGGTATCTAGTTCCCTGACCAGAGATTGAACCTGGGCCCCCTACACTGGAAGCACGGAGTCTTAGCCACTGGACCAACAGGGAAGTCCCTCCTTTGCCTTGATTCTTGACTCCTTTACCTTTCTTTCCTTTTCTTTTCCCCTCTCCCCCCATCCCCCCCCCCTTTTTTTTTTTTGCTACTTCCTCCTCTCATGAACCTTGAGAAACTGCAAGGCTTGCAAACACAGCTATAAAGAGAAATGTTTTGAGAGTTGTAAGGAGGGGAATGCATCAAATACCTTAAGCAAGAAGCACAGAAAACCATTTCTGCCTCTGGTTTTACTGTAGTTAAGAAGACAAGTGCATCTTGCCACACATGCCTTTCTTCCCCAAGCTCTGTAAAACTGATCATGTTTCCATTTGGGCAGTTACCTGGTCTTCAGGTGCTCCTTGATACACAGCAGCTGAAAAAACCCTTTAATTTGCAATTGACTCAGATAAATTATTTTCCTTTATATTTTTAAACTGAGCTTTTGTATTAACACTTACTTTTCTAAAAATATAAATATTTGAAGTATAAAACAGTAATGAAATTACTATCTCAGTTCTACAATTCAGCTTTACTGGATGAGTATTAACTAAAGAGGAAACTTAGTATCACTCTCAAGAAAGTGATCTAATAAGTGCCTTTTAATCTAATTGGTTATCATTTAACAATCAATTAACACCTTGGTTTTATTTTATAGCAACAATATATAGTAAATTATCTTAAGAAAAAAATCTTCCTAAAAGATCATGACAAATTGCAGGTGTATAATAAACATGTATTGCATAGATGAACGATATGTTTCTGATCCTGTGCTATGCTAAGACTTCAATGGTGTCCGACTCTTTGTGACGCTATGGACTGTAACTTACCCACCAGCCTTCTTGATCCATGGGATTCTCCAGGTAAGAATACTGAAGTGGGTTGCCATGCCCTCCTTAGGGGATCTTCCTGACAGAGCGATTGAACCCACATTTCTTAAGTCTCCTGCACTGGCAGGCAGGTACTTTACCACTAGCTTCACCTGGTAAGCCCAGTCAGTCATGTTCAGTTCAGTTCAGTTGCTCAGTCATGTCCAACTCTTTGCAATCCCATGGACTGCAGCACACCAGGCTTCCCTGCCCATCACCAACTCCTGGAGCTTGCTCAAACTCCTGTCCATTGAGTCAGTGATGCCATCCAACTATCTCATCCTCTGTCATCCCCTTCTTCTCCTGCCTTCAATCTTTCCTAGCATCAGGGTCTTTTCCAATGAGTCAGTTCTTCATATCAGGTGGCCAAGTACTGGAGTTTAATATGCTGTCTAGGTTTGTCATAGCTTTTCTTCCAAGGACCAAGTGTCTTTTAATTTCATGGCTGCAGTCACCATCTGCAGTGATTTTGGAGCCCCTCCAAAATAAAGCCTCTCACTGTTTCCATTGTTTCCCCATCTATTTACCATGAAGTGATGGGACTGGATGCCATGATCTTAGCTTTTTGAATGCTGAGTTTTAAGCCAACTTATTCACTCTCCTCTTTCTCTTTCATCAAGAGGCTCTTTAGTTCTTCACTTTCTGCCATAAGTCTGGTGTCATCTGCATGTGTGAGGTTACTAATATTTCTCCTTGCAAACTTGATTCCAGCTTGTGATTAATCCAGGCCAGCATTTCACATGATGTACTCTGCATATAAGTTAAATAACCAGGGTGACAATATACAGCCTTGATGTAATACTTTCCTGATTTGGAACCATTCTGTTGTTCCATATCTGGTTCTAACTTGCTTCTTAACCTGTATACAGATTTCTCAGCAGGCAGGTCACATTTTCTGGCATTCCCATGTCATTAAGAATTTTCCACAGTTTGTTGTGATCCACACAGTCAAAGGCTTTCTGCTCAGTTCAGTTCAGTCACTCAGTCATGTCCGACTCTTTATGAAACCATGAACTGCAGCATGCCAGGCTTCCCTGTCTATCACCAACTCCTGGAGCTTCCTGAAACTCATGTTCACCAAGTTGGTCATGCCATCCAACCATCTCATCCTCTGTCGTCCCATTACCCTCCTGCCTTCAATCTTATCCAGCCTCAGGGTCTTATCCAATGAGTCCATTCTTCACATCAGGTAGCCAAAGCATTGGAGCTTCAGCTTCAGCATCAGTCCTTCCAATGAATATTCAGGACTAAGTTCCTTTAGGATTGACTGATTTGATCCACTTGCAGTCCAAGGGACTCTCAAGAGTCTTCTCAAACACCACAGTTCAAAAGCATCAATTCCTTGGTGCTCAGATTTCTTTATGGTCCCTCTCTCACATCCATACATGACTACTGGAAAAATCATAGCTTTGACAACACGGACTTTTGTCAGCAAAATAATGTCTCTGCTTTTTAATATGCTGTCTAGATTGGTCATAGCTTTTCTTCCAAGGAGCAAACATCTTTTAATTTCATGGCTGGAGTCACCATCTGCAGTGATTTTGGAGCCCAACAAAAATAAAATCTGTCACTGTTTCCATTGTTTCCCCGTTTATTTGCCATGAAGTGATGGGACCAGATGCCATGATCTTGATTTTATGAATGTTGTAAGTTTTAAGCCAACTTTTTCACTTTCCTTTTTAACTTTCATCAAGAGGCTCTTTAGTTCTTCTTAACTTTTGGCCATAAGAGTGGTGTCATCTGCCTATTTGAGGTTATTGATATTTCTCCCAGCAATCTTGATTCCAGCTTGTGCTTCATTCAGGCTGGCATTTTGCATGATGTACTCTGCACATGTTAAATAAGCAGGGTGAAAATATACAGCTTTGACATACTCCTTTTCTGATTTGGAACCAGTCTATGGTTCTATGTCCAGTTCTAACTGTTGCTTCTTGACCTGCACACAGATTTCTCAGGAGGCAGATGAGGTGGCCTGGTATTCCCACCTGTTGAAGAAATTTTTCACACTTTGTTGTGATCCACACTGTCAAAGGCTTTGCCATTGCAAAATCTTTGCCATCTGCAATAAAGCATAAGGAGATATTTTACTGGAAATCTCTTGCTTGCTTTTTTGATGATCCAACGGATGTTGGTAATTTGATCTCTGGTTCCTCTGACTTTTTAAAATACAGGTTGAACATCTGGAATTTCACAGTTCATGTATTGCTGAAGCTTGGCTTGGAGAATTTTGAGCATTACTTTGTTAGCATGTGAGATGACAACAATTGTGTAGTAGTTTGAACATTCTTTGGCATTGCCTTTCTTTGGCATTGGAATGAAGACTGACCATTTCCAGTCCTGTGGCCACTGCTGAGTTTTTTAAATTTGCTGGCATATTAGGTGCTGCACTTTCACAGCATCATCTTTCAGGATTTGCAATAGCTTAGCTGGAATTCCATCACCTCCACTAGCTTTATTCATAGTGATGCTTCCTAAGGCCCCTTGACTTTGCATTCCAGGATGTCTGGCTTTAGGTGAGTGATCACACAATCATAGTTACCTGGGTCATTAGATCTTTTTTGTATAGTTCTTCTGTGTATTCTTGCCTCCTCTTCTTAATATCTTCTGCTTCTTTTAGGTCCATACCATTTATGTCCTTTATTGTGTCCATCTTTGCATGAAATGTTCCCATGGTATCTCTAATTTTCTTGAAGAGATCTCTAGTCTTTCCCATATTATTGTTTTCCTCTATTTCTTTGCATTGGTCACTAAGGAAGGTTTTCTTATCTCTCCTTGCTTTTCTTTGGAACTCTGTATTTAAATGGGTATATCTTTCCTTTTCTCCTTTGCCTTTAGCTTCTCTTCTTTTCACAGCTATTTTTAAGGCCTCCTCAGACAACTGCTTTGCCTTTTTGCATTTCTAGTTCTTGGGGATGGTCTTGATTACTGCCTCCTGTACAATATCACGAATGTCTGTCCACAGTTCTTCAGGCACTCTGTCTATCAGATCTAATCCCTTGAATCTATTTGTCACTTCCACTGTATAATTGTAAGAGATTTGACTTAGGTCATACCTGAATGGTCTAGTGGTTTTCCCTACTTTCTTCAATTTAAATCTGAATTTGGCAGTAAGGAGTTCATGATCTGAGCCATAGTCAGCTCCCGGTCTTGTTTTTGCTGACTGTATAGAGTTTCTCCATCTTTGGCTGCAAAGAATATAATCAATCTGATAAACCACTATAAACCACTTCAGTATTCTTGCCTTGAGAACCCCTTGAACAGTATGAAAAGGCAGAAATATATGACAATGAAAATGAACTCCCCAGGTCTGTATGTACCCAATATGCTACTGGAGAAGAGTGGAGAAATAACTCCAGAAAGGATGAAGAGATGGAGCCAAAGCAAAAACAATACCCAGTTGTGCATGTGACTGATGATGGAAGTAAAGTCCAACACTGTAAAGAACAGTATTCTATAGGAATCTGGAATGTTAGGCCCATGAATCAAGGGAAATTGGAAGTGGTCAAATGGGAGATGGCAAGAGTGAACATTGACATTTTAGGAATCAGTGAACTAAATTGGACTGGAGTGGGTGAATTTACCGCAGATGACCATTATCTCTACTACTGTGAACAAGAATCCCTTAGAAGAGATGGAGTAGCCTTCATAGTCAATAAAATAGTCTGAAATGCAGTACTTGGGTGCAGTCTCAAAAATGAACAGAATGATATCTGTTTGTTTCCAAGGCAAACCATTCAATATCACAGTAATCCAAGTCTATGCCCCGACTAGTAATGCTGATGAAGCTGAAGTTTAATGGTTCTATGAAGACCTAGAAGAACCTCTAGAACTAACACCCAACAAAAGATGTCCTTTTCATCGTAGGGATGGAATGCAAAAATAGGATGTCACGAGATACCTGGAGTAACAGGAAAATTTGGCCTTGGAGTACAAAATGAATCAGGGCAAAGACTAACAGAGTTTTGCCAAGAGAACACACTGGTCATAGCAAACACCCTCTTCCAACAACACAAGAGAAGACTCTACACATGGACATCACCAGATGGTCAACACCGAAATCAGATTGGGAAGCCCAGTGCCACTTTTATTCTCAGATTATTATTGAGGAAAGGAATGCTATTAGCTTTGCTGGTTTAGTTGGTAAAGGGCAGTAGTGAATGGTCAGATTTTTCCTTTTCTACTCTTTGGGGTAGTTATTTTGACTTCTTTCTGAAATACCAATTAGCAATTCAGTATTAATGTATTAAATTCTTCTTTTATTATTCTGCTAATATGTAAATATCTACTATACATTGGACACTCAGTTGGAAACTCTGGGAAGTAAAATGATAAATCAAATATAGCTTTTAACATAAGGATATGCCTTAGGCTGTTCTCCAGAAAGAGGTGGAGATTTCTGTGCAGGTGATTTTTTAAAAGAAAATACTCACAGAGGAACCTGGAAAGGCAGTGGAGGAAACAGAATGTAGATTCAGAGAAAGCCAGTAGGGATATGATCTCAAATCCCAGTAGAGAGTAGATTCAGTGTGATACTACAGGATACCTCTGGAGTGTAAGTTTATCTCAGAAGTTTTCTCCCACAGCCTCCTCACAAGAAAAAGAGCTGGGATTCGATGATCCAAAGTCTGTCAGGCATCAGTTAAGTGTTGCCCCAAGATTGGGCTAGAGGACAATGATTTTTTTAGACACTTCCTCCTCCATAAACAAAAACCACTCCAATAGTATTTTTGCCTCAAATAGGTATTGTTGTTAGTAACTGAATATTAGAAGGAGCCTGTTCTCCACCCTGAACAAAAATGGATCTAAATAGAGAAATGAAATTTTTTTCCCTTTTAGGCATATATAGTCAAGCATCTGTAAGGAAAATATACAAAAGTGGCAAAAAAAAAAAAAAAAGAGTGATATATGTACCATAAAAGAGTTACAGACAATAGAGATTGTAGAACATTGGTGGAGGGAAAGACAAGTTGCCCAGGAATTTCTAAAAACACACAGTGGGCAAGATTATACTTTAGGTGGGCTTTGAATACTGAGCCCACCTCAGATATTGTAATACAGATGGGAAAAATTTTATGAACTGAGACCAGTGTTAGTAGTCATATGGAAGAGAAACATTAAACAGTATTCCTGGATAAAATTAGATTTGGCCAATTTCATTAGCGCACGGAAAACGTATGGAGAATAATTGGAGGGTAGGCTAAACAACAGTGTGGGAAGACAAGCAAATCCCAGAAATCCAGGGTCAAAAGTGCACATGGCAAGAGGAAGCCATTGAAGGGATGATTGCAGAAGTGACATGAAAATTCCCAGATCTAATTTTGCAATTTCAGTGTACATCTTTTTCAGGAAACATGTGAGAATTCTTAACAAAGGTAAATCTGACTTTCTTTACTTTTAATTTAGGAAATAAACATTGATTCCATACACTATATTTCTACTGTACCAAACATGTAATTATACAACCAAAGAGTATCCCAACTGTAAAGATAATTTTGGGGTTTCAGTCATTAGAAGTTCTCACTTCTCAAACTGGTGAATGGCCTCTGGATTTCTAATCAAAATTCCAGAAATGAACCCAACATAAGCAGCCATGGAGTTTCCCTAGTAGCTCAGCTGGTAAAGAATCCACCTGCAATGCAGAAGACCCGTTCGATTCCTGGTTCGGGAAGATCCTCTGGAGAAGGGATAGGCTACCGACTACAGTATTCTTGGGCTTCCCTGGTGGCTCAGCTGGTAAGGAATCTGCCTGCAATGCGGGAGACCTGGGTTTGATCCCTGGGTTGGGAAGATCCCCTGGAGAAGGGAAGGGCTACCCACTGCAGTATTCAGGCCTGGAGAATTCCATGGACTGTATAGTCCATGGAGTCACAAAGAATTGGACATGACTGAGTGACTTTCACTTAAACAGTCACAGGGCTTCTGGGAAAAGCTACAGAATAGCCATGATCTTTTAGCTCTCAGTCCTTTCACTGGTCACTAGCATTGCATAAAGCATGGCTGTTCACTGCTATTGTAATTGACAGGTAGACAGCTTTGACTTTCACAGTGCACACACTGCAGCTTGAGCACTTCTCACAACCCAATAGGAATCACATTTGCTAATGTCCTGAAAACAAGACAGAGACAACCATTTCATTCAGGCTTGTAAGGAAACTGAAGCGGAAGAGTGATGTTGCCAAGAAATCGATAGCTGTCACTCAATTTATTATGGGGCTACTCTCACAGGAACAGTGGTATAAGGTAAAAGCAGAAAAAACAAAAGACAGTTTATGACCAAAGGGAGCTTAGAAGGCTTCACACCATTCCATTAAATCAGGGGTAGTCTAGAGCCTTAGCATGGACACTGACTTGCATGAGGATGAATAATAAAAACAACTTAACTTTATAGATCACTAACTATGTGCCAGGCAGCAATATATATGAGATATATTCTATTTCTTTTTATAAGAGGCAAGGAAACTGAGGAAAATTTAAGATCACAAATATAATAAGTATCAGAGCCAGGGTTTGAACTCAGATGTATTATCTCTCTCCAGAAACCATGCTTAGATATTTCTATAGACTAAATGTGTATGTTCCCATGAAATCCATGTGTTGAAATCCCAACCTCCAATGTGATGGGGCTTTTGGTAGGTGACTAGATGATAAAGGTGGAGCTCTTATGATTAGGATTAGCACCCTTGCAAAAGAAACCCAGGAAAGCATCTTCATCCTTTCTGCCTTGTTAAGACAGTGAGAAGATGGCCATCTATGAAGCAGAAAGTGAGACCCCACCAGATACTGAATCTGCCAGTAACTTGATTTTGTATTTGCCAGCCTCCAAAACTGTGGCAAATATATTTCTGTTGTTTATAAGCCACTAGTCTAAGAATTTTTGTTGTATCATCCTAACCAGATAAGATAGGAATTGGTACTGAGAAGGGGGGTGTTGTTCTAACAAATACCTAAAATGTGCAATAGCTTTGGAACTGTGTAATGAATAAAGGCTGGAAGCATTTTGAGGTGTATGCTAGAACACATCTACATTTTAATGAATGGACCTTTAAAGGCAATTCTGATGTGAGTTTGGAATGAAAAGAAGAGAGCTGTAGAGGAAATTTCAATCTTCTTGGAGATTCCCAGGTGGTGCTAGTGGTAAAGAATCCACCTGTAAATGCAGGAGACACAAGAGACACAGTTTTGATCCCTGGGTCAAGAAGATTCCCTGGAGAAGGAAATGGCAACCCACTCCAGTATTCTTGCCTGGGAAATCTCATGGACAGAGGAGTCTGGTAGGCTACAGTCCATGGGTTTGCAAAGAGTCAGACACAACTTAGTGAATAAAAAACAACAACAACAAAGAGAATACATAAATAACACTGAACAAGATGTTAGAAGAAATATGAACAATAGAGGTCATTCTTATGAGGTTTCAGTCAGAAATGAAGAACATATCATTGGAAACTGAAGGAAAGGCAATTCTTGTTATAAAGTGGCAACAAACTTGGCTGAATTGTAGTCATGTTTTAGTATTTTGTGGAAGATAGAGCTTAACAATGAGAAAATTTGATACTGAGCCTAAGTTATATCTAAAACAAAGTACTGAAAGTGAAGCTTGGTTCTTCCTGACTATGTCAGCAGTAATGTGAGAAGTGAGAAATGACCTAAAGATGAAATTGTTAAAGTAAAAATGCAATAGCACTCAAAGATAAGGAAAATTCTTAGCCTATCCATATGGCAAAAACTGAGAAAGCATGATCAGAAGAGAATAATAAAGGTGTAGTCAAGTGACAGGAAGTTAGTATGCATCGGCCATCTCAGCAGAAGCTGGGAGCTATTTTCCAAAACAACGGAAGAAAGGCCCTGGATGCAATTCAGACTTCATTGGAGCTGCCATGTCCATCACAGGCCCAGAGTAGAAGGACCTGAGGGGAGAATGGTTTCAAAGGAGTTACCAGAACCTGCAGGACCTTGGTGCATGCTGCCTGGCACCACATCACCTCCTGGGCTCCGCTCCTCACTTTAGCTGCATGGTCTTTTGTAAGTCCAGAAAGGGCTTCAGGAGGCCTTGATACAGCACAGGCCACCATGTCCACCCCACAAGAGGGTTCAGTTCAGTTCAGTTCAGTGACTCAGTTGTGTCCAACTCTTTGCGACCCCATGGATTACAGCATGCCAAGCCTCCCTGTCCATCACCAACTCCCAGAGTTCACCCAGACTCATGTCCATCGAGTCGGTGATGCCATCCAGCCATCTCATCCTCTGTCGCCCCCTTCTCCTCCTGCCCCCAATCTCTCCCAGCATCAGAATCTTTTCCAATGAGTCAACTCTTCGCATGAGGTGGCCAAAGTATTGGAGTTTCAGCTTTAGCATCATTCCTTCCAAAGAACACCCAGGACTGATCTCCTTTAGAATGGACTGGTTGGATCTCCTTGCAGGCCAAAGGACTCTCAAGAGTCTTCTCCAACACCACAGTTCAAAAGCATCAATTCTTCGGCTCTCAGCTTTCTTCACAGTCCAACTCTCAAGAGGATACAGGCAACAAATTTTGGTAGTGTTCACATGGCGCCATCTCTACTGGCTCCAAAAGTACATGAACTGTGGGGTTTCAAAGGATGAGGCCACAGAGAACCACAGATTTGTGACTCTAGCTGACGATGGCTACAGGACCCATGCAAAGAGTTTTTCCAGGCCATCCAGATGAGCCTGGAGGGCAGAACATCAAGTAAAGAGGATTACTCATGAACCTTAAGAGCTCATGGAGTCTGCCTTGTAACATGAACCTGCTTGGGATCCCTTACCCCCCTCTTCTTTCCTATTTCTCCCTTTTGGAATGGAGATGCCTATCCCATGCCTGTTCCACGACCATAGTTTGGAAGCATATAACTTGTTCTTGTTTTACAGGTTCACAGCTGGAGAGCAATTTGGCCCAGGATGAATCATATCACCCACGTCTGATTTAGATATTTGGATGAGAATTTTAATTTTACACTTAAGAGTTAATACTGGAATGAGTTAAGACTTTTAGGACTGTTAGAATATAGTGAGTATATTTTGTATTTGAGAAGGACCTGAATTGGGGGCAGTAGTCAGGCAAAATGCTAGGGAGTGAATGTTTGTATCCCTCCAAAATTCATATGTTGAAATCCTAAACCCCATTGTAATGGTATTAGGATGTGGGGTGTTTGGTAGGTGATTAAAGTCACAAGAGTAGAGACCTCGTGAATAGTATTAGTGCCCTTATGTTAGAGCCTAGAGACCTCCATTGCCTCTTCTGTCATGTGAGGACACAGAAAAAAGATGGCTATGTATGAACCAGAGAGCAGGCTCTCACCACACACTAAATCTGTTAGTGCACTGATCTTGGACTTCCTAGCCTCCAGAACTATGAAAAGTAAGTTTCTGCTGTTTATAAGCCACCCAGTCTATGACAGTTTTGTTACAGCAGCTGTAACAGACTAATGCAGATATATTATTCAAGGTTGTCTCCTGAGACCACTTGAGAAGGCTTTATGTTTTTCGTTGTAGCTATATGCTTCTGGTATGCAAAAAGAAACTCTCTATAAACAGTAATTACTGTGTCTTGCTTCATAAAATATATATTGCCATACTGGACAAGGAATTTTTTACTCTGAACACAATTGGCATGCATTACACACCATGCCCATACCAATGAAAGAACTGTGGAGTCCCTGCAATGCCATAGTTCCTATACATGTCTTTCAGTGGTATGGACAGTGTCTAGTAGAGAAAACAGGGAAAACTGCATGGAAAATACCAAAATGTTCTCTGGTCTTTTCAAGGAAAATTGATTTTGAAGGGTAGCATTAGTGAGTCAAAGCCTTTGAAAAATATGAGGAACAGTAAGTGCAAATGATTTGGCATATAATTACCAGAGACTTCGCTGGTGGCTCAGACAGTAAAGAATCCACCTGTAATGTGGGAGACCTGGATTCAATCCCTGGCTTGGGAAGATCCCCTGAAGGAGGGCATGGCGACCCATTCCAGTATTCTTGCCCGGAGAATCCCATGGATAAGGGAGCCTGGCAGGCTACAGTCCATGGGGTCACAAAGAGTCAGACATGACTGAGCGACTAAGCACACACACATAATGACCAAGGAAAGGGAGAAGGGCACCAGTGATTAAGTAAGGACTGATGTCAGCAGAGTCCTAGCAGAGCAGAGATTATGTGCACTCAGCCACTGAGAGGTCCTGAACAAACTTGGAGATTGCAAGCTGATTACGGAACAAGAGTCAGTTTTTCAGAGAAACCAGGGAAAAGGAAAAGGGAAAATACTTTCATATAGGAGTAACAAAGATGTAAGAGATGAGAGAGAGAGGCCCAGTCTACAGAGAAGTCAAAATCTCACAATGACTCCCTATTTCTCTTGAAGTAAAGGTCAGAGTCCTTATTATAACCTACAAAGTCCTAAATATTATTGCTAAAGTTTTTCTCTCTCATCTAACTTCCTATTGCCTTCCATCTTGCTCATTTTACTCCAGCCACGCTGGCTTTCCTGTTCCTTACACACACACACTGAGCATGTTCCTGCCTGATGACCTTACATCAGCCACTTTGTTTATCTGGAAAATTATTTTTACAAAATAAAATGGGGGAGGTTCCTCCCTCTGTTGTATCCATGGTCTTACCTCCTCTGTCTTTGACCAAATTATAGTTTCTCCATGAAACCTATCTTTACAATCTGATTTAAAGCTGGAACTATCTTCATTGCACACCCCAGTTCTTCACACTTACAAAAAGTTATTGAAACAGGTAAGTCATTCTACTTCTCCTCTATTAAGTACTGTGAAAGAACTTCACACTTATAAGTTCAGCTTTCCCACCTGATTTACTTTGGCTAATGAAATATGAGCATTCATGACATGTATCACTTTGGGCTGGAAACCTTTAGGAGGTAAGATTTAATTTGTCACTTTCCCTCCCCACTGTGATAGGAACTAGTCATGCTCTAAATGATGAAATGAGAAATAAAATAAGTTCTGCTAAAGATATTAAGATTTGGAGGCAGTTATAACATCAAAGCCTATCCTTTTTTGACAGATATATTCAGTATATATATTTTTTTCTTTTTTAACCATAGAACTTAACAGTTTCTAGCATACCACATTGGAGAAGGAAATGGCAACCAACTCCAGTGTTCTTGCCTGGAGAATCCCAGGGACGGGGGTGCCTGGTGGGCTGCCGTCTATGGGGTCACACAGAGTCGGACACGACTGAAGTGACTTAGCAGCAGCAGCAGCATAGCACATATAATCTACTGTAAGTAAACTAGTAAATAAGTGGATAAATAGAATTTCATAAACTTTAACTCCCTGCCAGAATATAAATTTTAGGATAAAAAGGAATTTTTTTTTCTGTTTTATTTCACATTGCATCCTAAAAACGTAGAGTATGTACCATATGTCTGGTATATAGCAAGCACTCAATAAGTGTTTGGGGGGATGACTGTTCATCAGTGGTGCAATTTTCAAAGATCATTAGGATGCATAAAATTATGGAAATACTAGTGACAACAAGGATAAATTAGACCTATTTTAATGAGATGACAGCTCTGGAATTCATTAAAGAAATGATATATTTCAATAGAGAGGAGTTAGCTTCCATACTTCAAGCAACAGGCTATGGTAGCTATACATGGCATACATCGGCAATCCAGAAATTCACTGTCAAGGAGAACTTAAAGTCCATGAGAGTCTACAAAGTCTTGACCTATTTTAAAAATTGGAAAGAAAATAGTTTTTATACTGATAAAAAAATTATGACATAAGCCCAGAGTGCTACGTACCTTACATGAACAAAATTTCGAAGTCAGGTGTTAATAAAATAGAAAATTGTAAGCCCCCTTTTCCCTTTCATTCAAAGTTACCTCCGTGGGAGTATACATTATAATAAATTTTAAATGTTACAGGTTGGTTTCTCTGGGAAGCAGATCCTGAAACAGAAACTGCTGTATGACAGGTTTATAAGGATGTGCTCCCATGATCAATACCTATAGAAGGGAATGAAGGATGCAGGAATGCCCAGAAGGGAAAGGGAGGCTACAAGGCAATTTTAACCAATGCTACAGTCAAGGCCATGGAGAAAACTGGGATGACCCTTCAGAGATGTCCTGTATTACAGTAAGGAGCCTTGGCATTTCTACTCTGGAAATGACTAGAAGTATATATAGACCCTGTGATCTTTCATGAAGCAAGACTTACTAGCCAAGGGCAATTTCCAGAAAAGACTGAGAGCCTACAACTGTCAGCAGGCAGCACACTCACTGAGAAACTGGGAAGTAGGGAGAAATCCATAAATTTTAATCAGGATTCTGGGCAATGAACAATAGTATTCATTATAGTACCGTCCTAAACATATCTATACATTTTCTAGTATCATATAATACAATATCATTAACAAAATATAAATTTGCAAAATCATAAATAGATTTATAATACTTATTCTGCTAGCCTTGCATAAAATATGTATTAGGGAGTCTATTTTAGTATGTAAAGCTGTTATTCTTTTAAACAACTGTTTAGTATTACATAGTATTGCTGCTGCTGCTGCTAAGTCGCTTCAGTTGTGGCTGACTCTGTGTGACCCCATAGACGGCAGCCCACCAGGCACCCCCGTCCCTGGGATTCTCCAGGCAAGAACACTGGAGTGGGTTGCCATTTCCTTCTCCAGTGCATGAAAGTGAAAAGTGAAAGTGAAGTCACTCAGTTGTGTCTGACTCTTAGTGACCCCATGGACTGCAGCCTACCAGGAGTTGGGTGCCATTGCCTTCTCCGATTACATAGTATTGATATACCATAAATTTAGTTAACTCCAATTGTTTTGGTTTGGGCCCATGTGGGGTTTGGGGGTTTTGTCTTTAGTATACACTCTTAAAGGTGGAATTTCTGTATCAAATATATGGACATTTTAGGTTGCAGTAGATGATTCTAACCCCCACTGAAAATGATAGGCAAATTCACACACTCTCAAAAAGTACATGATTTTTATTTTTCAATTTGTTAATGTGGTGTATTACATTGGTTGATTTGTGGATATTGAAGAATCCTTGCATCCCTGGGATAAAGCCCACTTGGTCATGGTGTATGATCATTTTAATGTGTTGTTGGATTCTGATTGCTAGAATTTTGTCAAGGATTTTTGCATCTATGTTCATCAGTGATATTGGCCTGTAGTTTTCTTTTTTTGTGGGATCTTTGTCAGGTTTTGTTATTAGGGTGATGGTGGCCTCATAGAATGAGTTTGGAAGTTTACCTTCCTCTGCAAATTTCTGGAAGAGTTTGAGCAGGATAGGTGTTAGCACTTCTCTAAATTTTTGGTAGAATTCAGCTGAAAAATAAAAACCGTATGATTATCTCAATAGATGCAGAGAAAGCCTCTGACAAAATTCAACACCCATTTATGATAAAAACTCTCCAGAAAGCAGGAATAGAAGGACCATACCTCAATATAATAAAAGCTATATATGACAAACCCACAGCAAACATTATCCTCAATGGGGAAAAATTGAAAGCATTTCCTCTAAAGTCAGGAACAAGACAAGGGTGCCCACTTTCACCATTACTATTCAACATAGTTTTGGAAGTTTTGGCCACAGCAATCAGAGCAGAAAAAGAAATAAAAGGAATCCAAATTGGAAAAGAAGAAGTAAAACTCTCACTATTTGCAGACGACATGATCCTCTACATTGCAAACCCTAAAGACTCCACCAGAAAATTACTAGAACTAATCAATAATTGTAGTAAAGTTTCAGGATATAAAATCAACACACAGAAATCCCTTGCATTCCTATACACTAATAATGAGAAAACAGAAAGAGAAATTAAGGAAACAATTCCATTCACCTTTGCAACGGAAAGAATAAAATACTTAGGAATATATCTACCTAAAGAAACTAAAGACCTATATATAGAAAACTATAAAACACTGGTGAAAGAAATCAAAGAGGACACAAATAGATGGAGAAATATACCATGTTCATGGATTGGAAGAATCAATATAGTGAAAACGAGTATACTACCCAAAGCAATTTATAGATTCAATGCAATCCCTATCAAGCTACCAACGGTATTCTTCACAGAGCTAGAACAAATAATTTCACAATTTGTATGGAAATACAAAAAACCTGGAATAGCCAAAGCTATCTTGAGAAAGAAGAATGGAACTGGAGGAATCAACCTGCCTGACTTCAGGCTCTACTACAAAGCCACAGTTATCAAGACAGTATGGTACTGGCACAAAGACAGAAATATAGATCAATGGAACAAAATGGAAAGCCCAGAGATAAATCCACGCACATATGGACACCTTATCTTTGACAAAGGAGGCAAGAATATATAATGGATTAAAGACAATCTCTTTAACAAGTGGTGCTGGGAAAACTGGTCAACCACTTGTAAAAGAATGAAACTAGAACATTTTCTAACACCATACACAAAAATAAACTCAAAATGGATTAAAGATCTAAATGTAAGACCAGAAACTATAAAACTCCTAGAGGAGAACATAGGCAAAACACTCTCTGACATACATCACAGCAGGATCCTCTATGACCCACCTCCCAGAATATTGGAAATAAAAGCAAAAATAAACAAATGGGACCTAATTAAACTTAAAAGCTTCTGCACATCAAAGGAAACTATTAGCAAGGTGAAAAGACAGCCTTCAGAATGGGAGAAAATAATAGCAAATGAAGCAACTGACAAACAACTAATCTCAAAAATATACAAGCAACTCCTACAGCTCAACTCCAGAAAAATAAATGACCCAATCAAAAAATGGGCCAAAGAACTAAATAGACATTTCTCCAAAGAAGACATACAGATGGCTAACAAACACATGAAAGGATGCTCAACATCAGTCATTATCAGAGAAATGCAAATCAAAACCACAATGAGGTACCATTTCACACCAGTCAGAATGGCTGCGATCCAAAAGTCTACAAATAATAAATGCTGGACAGGCTGTGGAGAAAAGGGAACCCTCTTACACTGTTGGTGGGAATGCAAACTAGTACAGCCACTATGGAGAACAGTGTGGAGATTCCTTAAAAAACTGGAAATAGAACTGCCTTATGATCCAGCAATCCCACTGCTGGGCATACACACTGAGGAAACCAGAAGGGAAAGAGACACATGTACCCCAATGTTCATCGCAGCACTGTTTATAATAGCCAGGACATGGAAGCAACCTAGATGTCCATCAGCAGATGAATGGATAAGAAAGCTATGGTACATATACACAATGGAGTATTACTCAGCCATTAAAAAGAATACATTCGAATCAGTCCTAATGAGGTGGATGAAACTGGAGCCTATTATACAGAGTGAAGTAAGCCAGAAAGAAAAACACCAATACAGTATACTAACGCATATATATGGAATTTAGAAAGATGGTAAAAATAACCCTGTGTACGAGACAGCAAAAGAGACACTGATGTATGGAACAGTCTTATGGACTCTGTGGGAGAGGGAGAGGGTGGGAAGATTTGGGAGAATGGCATTTCAATGTATAATGGCACACATGTATAATATCATGTATGAAACGAGTTGCCAGTCCAGGTTCGATACACGATACTGGATGCTTGGGGCTGGTGCACTGGGACGACCCAGAGGGATGGTATGGGGAGGGAGGAGGGAGGAGGGTTCAGGATGCGAAACACATGTATACCTGTGGTGGATTCATTTCGATGTTTGGCAGAACTAATACGATGTTGTAAAGTTTAAAAATAAAATAAAATAAAAAAAATAAATAAATAAATTCTCACATGTAAAAAAAAAGTACATGAGAATATGTATTTTCCCACAGCTTTGCCAATTCTGGATGATGGCATTCTTTTTCATTTTTGTCAATGTAATGGAAAATACAAAACAGTGTGTCATTGATGTCTTAATGTGAAGTACCCCAATTCATTGGGTAATTGAACTTAATTTCATATTACTGTACAATGCTATTTGGCATTTCTCCAAATCACTTGTTCATATCATTTTCCTATCCGTGTTTTGGATTGTTCAAGCATTTTTTTTTTTTCTTGACAAGCAGGCTTTATCTAAAACTGTCCTCTAAATTTTTCTTCTAGTCGATATTTATATTTTAATTTCTATTTATAGAATTGTAGGGCATTAGAAATACTTTTAAAACTTTAATAACAACAATAAACTAAATATTCTTATACAAAAATATCAATGAGTCTAATGGAAACTAAAATAAATAACAACCAAAATACTTTTCTTTTTATCAAAGTTTGAAATGCATCCCCTAATCGAGTGGTTATAGCAGTACAGGGTCCAAAAATGCAAGAAAGAAATAACGTTAGGTATTTCAGATACAGGGAACTTTAATATACAAAGTTATTTATAAACATGTTGACTTGAGTTTAAATTTTCATTTGGTGGTGGAAAAGGCAGAAAATAATCAATACGAGGCCCCTCCCCTTGACTCCTCCTGATATTGTTTTATCAGGCACATTTCACACTAATCACCAGAAATACCATTCAGTGAATTACTTGTCTTTGGTTCCCTCTCAATCCTCCTTTTGTACTCTCCACCCCACTTACAATTTCAAAAAATTTTCTTTCCCTCAAACAAAAGGTCTCCAGCAGTTTCTTTCTGCCTTGAAGGCTTCCAGTCACCGAAGGAACCAATCAAAAACCCATTTGTTTTGTGAAGCTGTTGGTAAGATAATGAGTCAGCTCTTTCCAACATAGTAATCATTTAAAGAACCACAGTAGAAGGAAAAACATAAATACAGTATACTAATGCATATATATGGAATTTAGAAAGATGGTAACAATAACCCGGTGTACGAGACAGCAAAAGAGACACTGATGTATAGAACAGTCTTATGGACTCTGTGGGAGAGGGAGAGGGTGGGAAGATTTGGGAGAATGACATTGAAACATGTAAAATATCATGTAAGAAACGAGTTGCCAGTCCAGGTTCGATACACGATACCGGATGCTTGGGGCTAGTGCACTGGGACGACCCAGAGGGATGGTATGGGGAGGGAGGAGGGAGGAGGGTTCAGGATGGGGAACACATGTATACCTGTGGCGGATTCATTTTGATATTTGGCAAAACTAATAATATTATGTAAAGTTTAAAAATAAAATAAAATTAAAAAAAAATAAAGAACCACAGTAAATTTTCTTTTTTTTTAATTTTATTTTATATTTAAACTTTACAATATTGTATTGGTTCTGCCATATATTGAAATGAATCCGCCACAGGCATACGTGTGTTCCCCATCCTGAACCCTCCTCCCTCCTCTCTCCCCATACCATCCCTCTGGGTCGTCCCAGTGCAAGAAATTACTTAAATTCCCAAGTTAATTTCTTATAGAGGAAGGAGAGAAACTCTGTGCTTGGGGTGGGATAAGGGCAGCCAACAAGTATGTATATTTGTGAGAGTAATGCTTCAAATCATTCCATGGACAGGTGTCATTTAGCTCTCCCACCAATACATAAAATTTAGGAAATCGACCCACAAATTAACCCCCTTTCTTTTTCCCTTGCAAATTGTAACACTTAAAGGAAAGCAGGATGTCTAGAGATATGAGAAATAATGGGTTCTCAAAAGATACAATAATTTCAGCAGAAGAAAGACATATATTTTATGTGCATTTTATGTTAAACATGGGAATTAAACTTTGAAGCCAGTCTTAGATTGGATTATCAGCCCTTTGTGCCACTTCACAAAAAGGATTCATACAGTTTTAAGTCACAGTCTCCACACCAATAAAACGTGAAGACAAGCACCAAAATCTCTCTCCAACTGTAACTTCCTGTGGTCTGTGATCCTGGCTTTTTTGGTCCCTAAGTAGTACAGCCACTCTACTCAGAATCACACAATACTTCTCCCACCGCATTAGAGGAATTCAAGAGCTTATCAGCTTAATGAAAAAATGCTCTGATCAATAAATCTAGACCCTTGGAGTGCAAAAATTCACCTGGTGGTCTTATAAAAAGACAAAGGCTTGGACCCGTCTCTTCAGTATTCTGACACAGTAAATTTCAGTGTGGTCCCCAACACCTGCAATTTTAATAAGCTAACAGGTGGTACTGACACCTATGGAAATTTCAGAACCACTAGTTTAGGTCTTGGCGTTTATATGTAATTTCTGAGCTACACATTGGTCTAATTTCCACGTCAAGGGGTTAGATAGACTTAAGTGATTTTTCCCTCTATAATTTTGCTCCCACACATTCTTCCTCTCACAGGAGAAATCTGTTTGTTAGGTAAACTTTGCACTACTGGCAAATTATTCTTTTCAAAGTGATAGACCTTTTGCAAACTGTGGGCTGCTCTGGATATAATTTTGTGATTTTTAAAACTCAGGGTGTGAAGTACACTTTGCAAATGTCTCTGTGAAAGGTTGCTTCAAAAGTGGAGAAGTGCTGTGTGGGAGGCTCTGAGCACAATGAGCACAGAAGGGGAGCTGTCCACAGTATGCATTATGCCAGAATAATGACAATGATTAGCATTTATATCATGGCCTTTAAAATATTGGAATTTAAGATCTACCACATTTCTTTGATAAAATGTAAGATGCATTTTTGATGCTAATATTGAACACCTTCCTGCTTCTATATCTCTCATTTTCTCTCCATTAACAAAGAAAGAAGCATCCATCCTCCTGAGTAAACTTAAGAAACTCATCTCTGAATTCAAACTTGAATCCGAGGACCTTGTTCCACTCTGTCATCCCAGGTATTCTAGCACCCCCTTTATTATCATTTCTCTCTATTTGCAGATAGGTACTCAGCTTCTCATGCTTCAGAAGAAAAAAATGTGAAAGTCTTACCTGTGTCTGATGCTTCCTCTAATGATTCCCTACTCTTATTCCTTTTATAGCAAAACATTTCAGAGATAACTCCACGAATTCTTTCATCACTCATTTCCTCCATAAGAGGTTTCTTACGTTTTTAAATCATTATACAAAATGTTCTCTCTCACTCTTGCTCTGTGTGTCTCTCTCTTCCTACCCCTCCTTCCCTCCCTCTTGCTGTCTTTTTTGATATATACATATTATATATATATAATATACATGTGTATATATAATATATATGTGTATATAATATATCTGTGACTACATACACACATGTACATATATAGACAGATAAATATTAATATATCTAATGAGCCACATCTACTGTCCTTGCCTCATTCTTCACATACCTTGTGTTTCTGCTAAATGTCTCATTTTCCATCTACCTACTCTGATCAGAAGAATATGTAAAGGTATGCTACAATAGTAAATAACCTAAGATGTGTGAAGTTTCAGCTAATTAAAAAACTTTAATGACTTAAAAGAGCAGTTTTATTTCTCTCTTGTGAAATAAGACCATCATCGAATAGTTGAGAAATGGGAGAGGAGGTCTCTCTCATCTCACTCAAGGAATCAAGTAGAGGAGCAGCCACCATCTTGAACATTGTCATTTCCCAAATTAGATAGAAAAAAGAACTCTAAAATGTCTCACACCAGCTAACTGCTCCAGCCTAGAGGTGATGTATGTCAAGTCCACTCATACATCACTGGCCAAAATTACGTGTCCCACCAACCCATGGGTAATTCAAAGAAATGAAATATCCCATGTGCTCAGAAAGTAAGAACCAGAAATATGAGACATATAGTTAATCCCATGTGTTTAAATATATGTATACACACACACACACACACACACACATATAATATCCTCTTTGGCTTCTTTATTATTTAATTCTCATGATATTCTACTTTATGTCTATTTCACTCTTCTTTTTTCTTACACAGCCCCCACATACTGTACCAAACTTATAGTCTACTCTCTCTACACTACCACTCCTATAGACTTCACTGACTTTTGTGCATTCAATTAACCCTTATAGGTCTTAGTCTATATTTTCAGATCTTCCTTCTACTGCTTCTTTAGCTCAGTAGCCATAAGGACATGTGAGGTTGGTGCTGGAAAATTATTTCACCTAACAATGAAGTCACATTATAAAAAAACTGCTCTATGGAGGGTTATAAGATCAATGAATAAAGGCTTGAAAATAAGAGCTCTTCAATGGTTACATAATAAAAATATTGGTCTGAAGTACATGGAAATTGGTGGCCACACTCTTCAAGTTTCAAGTAATAGATTATATCATGTAGGATCATGGAAGATTTTGATTCAAATCCAGAAAATACATTTCAGCATATATTGCATATCAGACCTTGTTTTGTGAGTATCCACATTTATTACCCTGTTTAATCCTCAGCAATAAAACAGCTAATGCTTTGTATTTAGAATACAGAGGTTTAATACTAAAAGAATATAAGATAAATCTTAGGGAAAAAAGCAAAACTACTTTAGAATCACCTACCACAGCTAACTTTCTGATAATTATTGTAAAGGCAGAATGGTTTGAAAACAAAGATCTCTGATCATAGACATTCCCATGGCTGGTAGCTTTCTTTGGTCTAAATTAGTTTCAATACTCTAGCATTAAAATTGCTATTCAGGTTCATAAACACAAAAGCATGAATACTTTATGGATTATTTAAGGAATTTCAAACTTAGTTTTTTACCACATGTGATTTTTTTCACACCATTTCTATAACTTAACATGCAAATCGATTATACACATATAATACTTCTTAGAATTAAGATAACTAGGATCCCCATTTCAATATAGTGATATTGATTCATAAACTTTTTCCATGCTGCTGCTGCTGCTGCTAAGTCGCTTCAGTCGTGTCCGACTCTGTGTGACCCCATAGACGACAGCCCACCAGGCTCCCCCATCCCTGGGATTCTCCAGGCAAGAACACTGGAGTGGGTTGCCACTTCCTTCTCCAATGCATGAAAGTAAAAAGTGAAAGTGAAGTCACTCAGTTGTGTCTGACTCTTAGCGACCCCATGGACTGCAGCCCATGAGGCTTCTCTTTCCATGGGATTTTCCAGGCAAGAGCACTGGAGTGGGGTGCCATTGCCTTCTCCAACTTCCATACAAAATAATACCACTTGTTACCAATTCTGATATAATTCAAATACTCTATTACCTCCTCAAATATTTTTCTACTCCCACCATCATCACAGATAAGAATCCTATAAAACACAGAAATATTTAAAAAGAGACAAAGTGACAGCTACTGTATCATAAACAAGGGGAGCCCATCTGTATAGAGTACTAAGTATAACATTCTGTCTGACACAACCTACTACTCAGCCCTTCTGCAAATGCAGACACGCATTACTGGTTTCAATCTGAGAAATCAGTGTCATGAACCTAGAGACTTTACTCTTTTCCTGTGCCTCCAATCTATTATACCCACCTTTGTACTCTCCATCAGAGTACTATTTTGATCTCTGTACTCCCAGACTTGTATTATAATAGTTCCAATAGGAGGTTTAGAGGTGGTTCAAGGAGTCATGGACTCCTTTTTTTTTTAGATATTTTTTAATTGAGGTAACATTGGTTTATAATATTCTGTAAGTGTCATGTGTGCAACACTGTATCTCTACTTCTATATGACCTACAGCATGCTTACCACCAAAAATGTACTTTCCATCCATCTCTATACAATTGACCCTCTTTACATATTTGCCCATCCTCCAACCCTTCCCTTCTGCTAACCACCCACTTGGTTCTTGGTTCTATGTGTTTCGTATATCTGTTTGTTATGTTCCACATTTGAGTGAAATAATACAGTATGGATTCTATTATTTTAAATAAAGTGTAGTTCTGGTTCTCAATTGATCATTTTGGCAGCTATAGACGAGAAGACTGAACCCAAAGGTGTGTTCCCACTGGAAACTGGCCTTTGACAATGTAATGGAATCCTACCAGAAAACTCAGCAAAAATTCAGTCTTTCCATTTTCAGCTGTGAAATGGAATACAATTTTCAGTGCAATACTTACATGAAAGAAAATATAGTCCAGAAAAAATATGTTTTTCACATGTTAGAGTCTACAGAAACGATTGCCTACAGAACATAGGAATTTTGCAGCTTGAATTATCAATCATGTTGCTTTCTACTTTCCCCTCATGCTGTGCTATGCATACCTCATCCTCACTAATCCTCTTTTATTTCTATTAACTTCTCTTCTATGGTTTTCCTCCATTCTGACAGGATTTCGATATCTCCTAGCTCCCAGTTTTTGGCTCATTCTCCTAACTTCTCTTGTCAGCTCTCTCCTCTGGTGTAACACTTCATTGGTTGAGTCTATCAGTAATGATATCCCTGTTTAAAAGTTTTACTACATTAAAGGCTTGCATAGTACCCCTAAAGGTGGCTCCTCTTAGCACAATTCAGCCATCTGGGTGAAGAACAAGGGCAGTTATAGTCCTCATTAATTTTCCTTCAAATGTACCTTTGCATCATGGTTATATCATGCCATTAGATGCAATTTTCTGGCATTTTATAATGATAAAGCTTGTGTTTTAAAAAAGTCATTAAAAAGCATAAGTAACAGTATTCAAAAAAATTTAATATTGTTCTGTAAATTGTTTCTTTACCTTATAAAGAAAGTGTTTAAAAGTAAGAATTTAAGAATCAGAATTAAATAAATTTGGATGGGTTTACATTTCAGCTCCACCAATTATTAGGTCTATGCTTTAATTTCCTCATCTGTAAATGGAGAATACTAAAACATACCTCACATGATTATTGTAAAGACCCATTAAAACTATTTAGAAAGCACTGAATACACCGCATGGCATGTAGTGTTTACAAAGTTAGAGGACAAAGTAGCTCTACTGAAGTATCCAAATCAGTTAAAGAAATTATTTCATTGCCTAGGAGCAAGTGACTCTCTCTGTCACCTAAACCCATAAATCACTTATCATTACTAGGATATGGCTGAAGATTTATTCCTTTAACAGGGGTGAAACAAGGGAAATCAGAGGAAAGGAAAGATGGTAAATTTAATCCTTGCCATCTGTTCAAACCATACTATAGTGTAGTGAATCATTATAACAGAAGTCATTTTTTAAATCTCTTCTTTGTGGCCTTAGCAAATGTAGTTTAATATTGTTTGAGGTTTAGACTAGGTTCCAAGTTACGAATGGTGGAAAAGATATACTGTTATAGCTTGGTTCCACTGTATTCTCAAGATGATAACTGGAATATTGACTTCCTTTTGGTCTGACTCACTGAATTTTACACATGTGGAATTTTTAAAAATAATACATAAATGTGCGTGTGTGAGTGGTAAGTTGCTTCAGTTGTGTCTGACTCTTTTCGACACTATGGACTGTAGCCCATTAGGCTCCTCTGTCCATGGGATTCTCCAGACAAGAACACTGGGGTGGGTTGCCATTCCCTTCTCCAGGGGATCATCCCAACCCAAGGATCAAACCCGGATGTCCTGCATTGCAGATGGAATTTTCATCATCTGAGCCACCAGGGAAGTCCCATATGATCTATGGGATACCAAAAAAAAGAAATAACTTGCAAATTATTTGAGTTTCAGAAGAAGAGAGGGAGAAAGAGACAGAAAGCTTGTTTAAAGAAATAATGGCTGATAGAGTAATCATGATAGCAGAGTAGGAGGATGCTGCACTCACTCTCAAACACATCAAAGCTATAAATATATATAGAATAACTCTTGCTGAAATAGACCTGGGAACTAACAGGATGGCTCTTCTGCAGTGAATCCTGTAAAGAAAGATCCCCACAGACACTCATCAGAGAGGAGGAGAAGCAATCACGTTGGGACCCACACTACTAGTAAAGATACAGAAGAGAAGGGAGATACCACAAGCTTGAGAATCCTTCCTGTGGGGAGGGGCTTGGACCACATACTAGGCACCCCAGCCCTGGGATCTGACACCAGGAATACAAGACTCCCTGAGCTGTTTTGAAAACCAGCAGGGCTTACTAGAGGGCTGTAAGAAACTGAGACTCCACTCTTAAAGAGTACACAGACATCATACATAATGGTGAAAGGAAGGTGATTTTCTCTAAAATCAGGAATAAAACAAGATGTCCACTTTCTCTGCTCCTATTCAGCATAGTATAGGAAGTCCTAGCCAGAGCAATCAGGAAAGAAAAAGAAATAGTAGGCTTCCAAATAGGAAAGGCAAAAATTAAATTACCTTTCTTTGCGGATTATATGATCTTATATATAAATAATCCTGGGGGAAAAAAATCCACCTAAAAAATTTGTTAAACTAATCAACAAATTCAGTAAAGTTGCCGGATACAAAATCAGAATACAGAAATCAATCGTATTTTTATACATTAAAATGAAGTATTTTTTTATGGTAACTCTATTACAATGAAGTGTTTTTAAAAGAAAAAAAAATCCCATTCACAATAGCATCAATGACAACAAAATACTTAGGAATAAATTTAACCAAATAATTGAAAGATCTGTATACTGAAAACTCTAAGACAGTGAATTAAGAAACTGAAGACACAAATGGAAAGCTATCCTGTGTTTGTGGATCAAAATAATTCATATTGCTAAAATGTTAATACTACCCAAAGTCTTCTATAGATTCAAAGTAATCCCTACCAAAATTCCAATGGCATTTTTTCACAGAAAAAAGTTTTTTTTTTTAATTAAATCCTAAAATTCGTATAGATCCACAAAAGAACCCAAATACCCAAGGCAATCCTGAGAAAAAGCAAAGTTGAAAGCATCACATTTCCCAATTTCAAAATATACTATGAAGCTATAATAATCAAAACATTATCACACTTGTAGTAAAAGAGACACAAAGAGTAGTGGAACAGAATTAAGAGCCCAGAAATAAAGTCTTGTGTGTATACTCTACTAATATTTGACAAGACAGCCAAGAATATTCAATGGTAGAAAGATAGATTCTACAAATAATGCTGGGAAAACTACATGTCAAAGAATAAAAGTGAACCTCTAATATCTTACAGCATTCACAAAAATTAAATTGAAATGGATTAAAGATTTAAATGAAAGAAGTGAAACAATAAAAATTCAAGAAGAAAATATAGGGGGAAACTCCTTGACATTAGTCCTAAAAAGATTTTTTAGATATGACAATGAAAGCAAACATAACAAAAGCAAAGTAAGTAAGTAGAACTACATCAATCTAAAAAGCTTCTGCACAGAAAAATAAACAATCAACAAAATGAAAGGTCAACCTACAAAATGGGAGACAACATTTTCAAATCATAAATGTGATAAAAGAATAATATCCAAAATACACAAGGAACTCATACAATTCGATGGTTTTGTATATACACAGACACAGACACACACAGACACACACACACACACACGTTAATATATTCAAAGGCTTCCCTGGTGGCTTAGTCAGTAAAGAATCCACCTGCAGTGCAGGAGACTCAGGTTTGATCCCTGGGTTCGGAATATCCCCTGGATGAGGAAATGGCAAGCCACTCCAGTATTTTTGCCTGGGAAATCCCATGGACAGAGGAACCTGACGGGCTCCAGTCCATGAGGTCACAAAGAATCAGACACGACTTAGTGACTAAACCACCACACATATATGGAAGTAATTCAATTAAAACATAGGCAGAAGAACTGAATAAATTCTTTTTCCAAAGAAGACATCAAATCACCAACAGTTACATGAAAAGATGCTCTACATCATAATCATCAGGGAAATGCAAATCAAAACTACAAGTCTATCACCACAAATAGACTAAGACATAACAAGTGTTGACAAGGATGCAGAGAAGGAAACCCTTGTGCTCTGTCTTGGTGGGAATGTATATTGGTACAGCTACTATGGTAAACAATATGGAAGTTCCTTAAAATTTTAAAAAAAGAATTGTCATAAGTTAGCAATCCTGCTTCAGGGTGTATATATTCAAAGAAAATGAAATCACTATTTTGAAGAGATATCTGCACTTGCATGCTCATTGTAGCATTATTCACAAACACTGAGAAATGGAAACAACCAAAATATCCATAGGTGGTTTAATGGATATAGAATATGTGATATACACATGGATGAAATACTGTCTGACCACTAAAAAGAAGAAAATCCTGCTACTTGCAACTACATTTATGTACCCTTGGGCATTATGGTAAGTGAAATAAATGAGAGGAAAAGAAATACTGTGTGATATACCTAAATTATAGATTCTAATACAGTCAGACCCAGAGAAACAGAATAGAATGGTTGTTACCAGGTACTTAGGTTGGGGGAAATGCGGAGATACTGACCAAAGGGTAAAACTTCCAGTTAGCAGGTGAATTTCTGGGTATCTAATGTACAGCATGGTGATTGCAGTTAACATTATTGTATTATATACCTGAAAGTTGCTAAGACAGTAGATGTTAAATGTTCTCACTGGGTTGGGGGAGGGGTGTAGAAATGGTATCTATGTGAGGTAGTGGAGTTGTATTATAGGCTTTACTGTGGTAATCATATCACAATATGTAATATACCAACAATTTGCACATCTTAAACTTACACAGTGCTATATGTCAATATATCTCAATAAAGCTAGAAAAAAATAAAGAATAGATTGTTGCACAACATTCAAGCAAAATTTCTAGTTTAGGACTGCTTTTTCTTGGCACTGTTTTGTATCACATAATAGCAGACTCATACATACTTCTGATAAGGTTAGGTGCAGGAAAAATGAAGCACTGATGGTATATGGGAGTTTAGAGATAAACTAAGAGTGTTCCCCCTTCTTTCCCTATTTTGGGAAGCTTCTCCAGAAGCACCTGTGTAACTTCCACAGCTTCAGCTCCTGTGAGACAAAACTGGTATGGTCTGATACTGATCATTTAACCTGGCCCTAGATTCCTTTACGACCCTCTCCTTAAATCTGCCTTTCCAGTATAGGGGTAGAAGTAGATTCCTATTCCTATGAATCACTCCACTATCTTGGTGGCGATTCTTTACTTCTCAGCAGTTTGATCACTGGTGTTCGTAATACCTATATTAAATGTACTTGCAAAGACTTGACATGGTTTCTATTGTGTCTGTTATGAGCAAATGAAATATAATAAAATTTCCAAATATTAAAAATTGTTCAGTTCAGTTCAGTTTTTCAGTTATATCCAACTCTGCAAACCCATGGACTGCAGCACACCAGGCTTCCCTGTCCATCACCAACTCCTGGAGCTTACTCAAACTCATGTCCATTGAATTGGTGATGCCATCCAACCATCTCATCCTCTGTCATCCCCTGATCCTCCTGCCTTCCATCATTCCAAGCATCAGGGCCTTTTCAAATGAGTCAGTTCTTTGCATCAGGTGGCCAAAGATTGGAGTTTCAGCTTCAGCATCAGTCCTTCCAATAAATATTCAGGACTGATTTCCTTTAGGATGGATGGTTGGATTTCCTTGCAGTCCAAGGGACTCTCAAGAGTCTTCTCCAACACCACAGTTCAAAAGCATCAATTCTTTGTTGCTCAGCTTTCTTTATAGTCCAACTCTCATATCCATACATGACTACTGGGAAAACCATAGCTTTGACTAGATGGACCTTTATTGGCAAAGTAATGTCTGTCTGTTTTTTTTTTTTTTTTAATATACTGTCTAGGTTGCTCATAACTTTTCTTCCAAGGAGAAAGCATCTTTTAATTTTATGGCTGCAGTCACCATCTGCGGTGATTTTGGAGTCCCAAAAAATAAACTCTGTAACTGTTTTCATTGTTTCCTCATCTATTTGCCATGAAGTGATGGGACCAGATGCCATGATCTTAGTTTTCTGAATGTTGAGTTTTAAGCCAACTTTTTCACTCTCCTCTTTCACTTTCATCAAGAGGCTCTTTAGTTCTTCTTTGCTTTCCATCATAAGGGTGGTGTCATCTGCATATCTGAGGCTATTGATATTTCTCCCAGGTATCTTGATTCCAGCTTGTGCTTCATCCAGTCCAGCATTTCTCATGATGTACTCTGCATATAAGTTAAATAAACATGGTGAGAATATACAGCCTTGATGTACTCCTTTCCCAATTTGGACCCAGTCCATTGTTCCATGTCCAGTTCTAATTGTTGCTTCTTGACCTGCATACAGATTTCTCAACTGGCAGGTCAGGTGGTCTGGTATTTCCATCTCTTGAAGAGTTTTCCACAGTTTTTTGTGATCCACACTGTCAAAGGCTTTAGTGTAGTCTATAGAGCAGAAGCAGATGCTTTTTCTGGAATTCTCGCACTTTTTGATGATCCAACAGATGTTGGCAATTTGATCTCTGGTTCTTCTGCCTTTTCTAAAACCAACTTGAACATCTGGAAGTTCATGGTTCATGTACTGTTGAAGCCTGGCTTGGGGAATTTTTTAATTAATTTATTTATTTTAATTGGAGACTAATTACTTTATAATATTTTAGTGGTTTTTGCCACACATTGACATGAATCAGCCGTGGGTGTACATGTGTCCCCCATCCTGAATCCTTCTCCCACCTCCCTCCCCATCCCATCCCTCAGGGTCATCCCAGTGCACCAGCCCTGAGAACCCTGTTTCATGCATCCAACCTGGACTGGCGATCTGTTTCACATATAATAATATACATATTTCAATGCTATTCTCTCAAATCATCTCACCCTCGCCTTCTCCCACAGAGTCCAAAAGTCTGTTCTTTACATCTGTATTTCTTTTGCTGTCTCACATATAGGGACATCATTACCATCTTTCTAAATTCCATATATGCATTAATATTCTATATCGGTGTTTTTATTTCTGACTTACTTCACCCGTATAATAGGGTCCAGTTTCATCCACCTCATTAGAACTGATTCAAATGCATTCTTTTTAATTGAGTAATATTCCATTGTGTATATGAACCACAGCTTTCTCATCCATTCATCTGCCATTGGACATCTAGGTTGCTTCCATGTCCTGGCTATTATAAACAGTACTGCGATTAACTTTGGTGTACACGTATCTCTTTCAATTCTAGTTTCCTTGATGTGTATGCCTAGCAGTCGGATTGCTGGGTCGTATGGCAGTTCTATTTCCAGTTTCTTGGGGATGGTCTTGATCACTGCCTGCTGTACAATGTCACGAACCTTCATCCATAGTTCTTCAGGCACTCTGTCTATCAGACCTAAAATCTCAAAAGGTATAACACTGTGGAGAAGTTTGAATGGTGAGCTTTATACCACAGGAAATATGAAGTGATTCAAAGTTCCATAAAGACTGCTCACTTCAGCAGCATACATACAAAGTTTTATAAGATTAATTGAAAGCAGTAGGCAATTTATATTAGATGTGGAGTGATGTCAGAGAAAAATTGCAGGACTTCCCTGGCAGTCCAGTGATTAAGACTCCAAGCTTCCACTGCAGGGGGCAAGGGTTCCATCCCTGGTCAGGGAACTAAGATCTCACAAGCCCCACAGCTCATCCAGAAAAAAAGAAAAATTGCACAAGGTGGTTAAACAGGCAAGGAGGACTTTTCTCAATATGATTATAAAAAGAGAAATAGTTTTAACTCAGCTCTGCTGAAACAAAAGACAGAAGTTTTCAAGTGCCAGGATGAGCTGTAGTAAACATACTTGAGGACGTTGGAGAAGAGGTTGGTCAAGATAGACATCGCTGTTTGCTTTGGCTGTTATCAAAGCCAGACTCTATACTCCCCACAGAGACTGGAAACTAGGGGAACTATCCTTCTTGAAGATTATATTTCAAAGAGATAACTCCCAGGTCCTTGAGAAAGACATTCCTGGGTTATAAAATTATCAGGTTACTAGAAAAAAATATATATATATATGTCTCAAAGGGGTAGAGAAAGAGTTTACAATTTCAAATTTTTTTAAGTAAATGTTTTCAGGAAAGGGAGGTTAGGGGCCTGTATTAAGGAAGAAACCTGTCTGAAGTTTAGCCAAAGTAAGGGAAGCATTAAGGCCATCTTGATCTGTAACTATTAATAAAATTAGGGTGACCTGCAGGAAGGTTAGTTTATAAGGGCGTGATCTATAGGGGCAAAGAAAAGCAATGCTTTAGAAACTTTATTAGAAGAATCAAAAGTAATTGCTGATTAGATAGAGGTAAGGAATAATGAGAAAGGGCAGTTACAGGGTAAACTCAACTAATGTTCTCTGGGCTGTAGCATTAATAAAGATGAAATAAGTAGAAAAAATGATCAGTTGGTACAAAGTGAGAGACAGTTGAATGGACTGCCCAATTAGAAATCCTACTTTATTGAGTCTAGTCATTACCTAATCAAGGATTAACAAACCTGCATTTATTAGATATACTTCTGTCTAGGGGTTGAGAAATACAAGCTTAATTACTACTTTATTCCTATGAGATTTTTTAAAAATATACTTTGCAGAAAGGTAATGGAAGAATGATTTGTCACTTAAGTATAAAAGAGAAAGAAAGCAGGTGGGCAAAAGAAATGGACAAAAGGTAATATTTACCCACCAGTTGTTGTGTTAAGTGTTCTCATATATTTAGTTTTCACAAAACAATGAGACATAAGGAAGATATTATTTATCCCATTCTGCAGATGAAACTCTGTTTACAAAGCAATATATCAGCCAATTGCACAGCTCACCTTTGAATTTATGGCCTTAAGTCTGTTGAAATGTAAGAGCCAAACTCTGCTAATGCAAGGTGCTTAGAATAGATAGACTTCAGTGAGCAGGGAAATTAGAGCATGCATGAACTGATCACAAGTTTTGCTGATCTTGTAGCTTTTTGAGATCTGTCTAGATCCAAAGGCCCTTCCTCTGCTACAGCATCAAATTAGAGGTGGTCTCCTTCTTAAACAACCAATATTTGCAGAGCTATTCAGGCTTCAGTCATGGTATTTCTTCAAGGATTAACTATATAACTTTAGAAAATCCTTGCTTTTGTTGGAAGCAATGTTAAATTTTGATGCAATTGTTTGCAGCGATGCAACTTGGTCGCCCTCTGGAGGCTCTTCTCAGGTCTGACTAACATATCTTCATTTTGAGGCAAAAGTCAGGTCTTAACAATGCAACGACTTTTTTATACATTATACTTTTTAAGATGCTATAAAAATATTGAGTTCAAAATGTCCAAAATACTGTAAAATGCTGAATTTAAAATTTTATGGCATAGCATATTTTGAATTCCTGCTCTCCCACTGAAAATGGAGATAGTCATCATTTCCCTTTTATCATGTAATAAGTATATTGGAAATAAAACTATTATTTTTCCTCCCACATTAGAAACACATGGGCAATTTGTTCTATAATTTGAATAATAAAGCATATGTTACAATACTATATACTGAATTAGTACCAAGATCTGTATTTTTAGATTTTTTAAAATATCTCCAAATTTCCAACATTTTTCTTTCTCTCAGAGATAAAACAGAGCATACAGGAATCCTTATAAACAGAATGGTTCAAAGGATAAAACACATTTTGCTCTCCAGTTCATTCTTTTTCAGTATTCTTGTAGAAGCTGTATTATTTCAGTTACTGAAAATTATATGAGCAAGTTCTTGCTATATACTGGTGATAGCTGCCATGATTTTGCTATAAATTTTTTACATAAAGTAAGCAGATATGGACTACTGTTATAAAAGTCATTCTTTACTTGATTTAAATGAATTTAATTCTTTAGCTGAGCAGGTAGAGAATTCTGACTCAGTCATTATTTGAGGTATCTTATACAAACAAAGTGGTTCAGGGAGACCATGAGTAGTTTGTTTTACATATATTTTAAATGAATGGATTTATATGCTAAATAGGCAACTGAATTTACAGAATTTAGATTAGAGGTCTCAGATACACATATGTCCAAACTGCATAGAGTTGGTAAGCTGTGTGTTTCTATGAAATGATATTCTGAGTTCTACAGTGAGAGGACATGATGGCCTAGAATTGAATTTTGAAGAATTTCAACATTTAATGTCTGAAGAGAAGGAAATGTACCTGCAAAGAAGATGAGAATGAAGAGCCACAGAAATTAGAGGAAAACCAGAGGAGATTTTGAGTCAAGTGAAATCAAGTTTCAAAGACAGAAGCAACCCTACATACAGGTCAAGTAACTAAGAGAGAAAATTTTCACACTGCATCTATGGATTTGGAAATAACTTATGAGGCAACATTTTATTGGAGTAATAAAAATGGATTCTATTGATAGTGGGCTGAAACATGAGAAGGAAGTAATAAAGTGAAGATATAAAATAAAGAAAATTATTTTTAAACAGCTTTATGGAGGTAGAACTGATGCACAAAAATAGCACATGTTTAATGTGTACATTTTGGTTTTTTATTAATTTTTATTGGAACATAGTTTCTTTAACAATGTGGTGTTAAGTTTCTTGCTGTACAGCAAAGTGAGTCAGTCAACCTTGTTGCCACAAATGGTAGAAACTCTTTTTTAAAGCTGAATAATATTCCACTGTAAATATTTACCACATTTTCTGACCCACTCATCTGTCATTGGACATTTTGGGGAAAGCTTCTGGACATTGATCTTGGCAATGATTTATTGGCTATGACACCAAAAGCACAGACCACAGAAGCAAAAATAGACAAATAGAAATATATCAAAGTAAAAAGCTCCTGCACAGCAAAGGAAACGACCAACAGAATAGAAAGGCAACCAATGGAATGGGAGAAAATATTTGCAACTAGTTATACATTTTCCAAACAAGACATACAAATGGCCAAAAGCTGTATGAAAAGGTACTCAACATCACTAATCATCAAGGCAATGCAAATTAAAATCACAAAGAGATATCACCTCACACCTGTTACTGTATTGTCAAAAATGCAAAAGTATTGCTGTGAATATGGTGGGAATGGTGTAATTGCTACGGAAAATGATATGGAGGGTTCTCAAAAGAATTTTTTAAAATAAAAGTATCATATGAACCAGCAGCCCCACTTCTGTATATATATATGGACTTCCCTGGTGGCTCAGACAGTAAAGAATCCACCTGCAACATAGGAGACCTGGGTTTGATCCCTGGGTGGGATATATATATATATATATATATATATATATATATATATATATCTCAAAACAACTTAAATTAGCATCTCAAAGAGATTACACTGTCATGTTCATTCAAGCATTATTTCCAATTGCCAAGATACAGAAATATATTTTCAAGAGTTATTTTACAAAATGTGTCTTGAAGAAGAGAAGAGATACAGTGGTAATCAGCAATAGAAGTCAGGCGGAGAAAGGTGAGTTTGATTTTGCTTTTTTTGTTGTTTTACTCTTCCTTATTATTATTTTTCCCAATTTGGAAGATGTTTGAATATTTAAAAACTAATGGAAAAGATCCATGTTAGAGAAGATATTGAACAAAATAAGGATCCTTAGAGGGTGGAAGGTGATGAAATCCAAATCAGGAGAAAGGGAATTGTGTTTAGTAGGTCTAGTTTCTGTTCTGTTAAACTACCAAAGGAGATAAAGATGAGAGCAGATGTAGTAATTCTATTATGTTAATTAACAAGAAAGTTCTCTTATAATGTCTTTTATTTTCTTTTTTGTGAATTAAAAGAGATTACCTCCAGATACTATAGCAAATGGTGGGTACATGGCCACTTTAGAATAGTGTAGGAGAGAACACACTGTAGAAAGTGGAAGATGAATTCTCCAGATTAATGTAGCAGAATTACAGGACAGTATTAAAGGACCTTTTATGTTAGTGATTATGAATTTACAAAGGAAGCAATGTAAATTATTATATACTTTTCTTGGGAAGCCTTTAAAAGCTGGAGATCAAGAAAAGAGAAAGCAATGGTTTGGGTTGATTCAGGATAATTAAAAGACACTGGAACAGGGGTTAAGACAAACACACTATTAGATAATAGACACTGGAATTTAAGAAAGTGAGGAGGGATACAAAGGTAATATCAGGAGAAAACAAAGGAGGAAACAGCCAAGTTTCAAAGTATAATCATAGTGGAGATGTATATGAACAAGAGAATTGGAATGTGAGAAGTTATTGTAAAGGGATGACATATTTTTGTGATTAATTTTTAAAGACTATTTCTCTTCCTTTTTCCAGCTCTGATTTTCATTTTAGAGGACTGACTACTGAAAACTCAGTTTCCCAGTATCCACTGACAGCTAGCTTCTCATTTTTTTTGATCAAAGGAAAGACTGGTGAAAGATTAGAAGAAGGGAACAGGGGGGGATCCCAGAATGCTGTCCTCTTTCTTTGAGCAGTACATAGCTGAGGCTTTGCCTCCATTGTGAGTCCAATTCCTGCTCAAAGCTTCTCCCTCTATGTTCCCAGCACCCACCAAGAGTCTCTACATTCATTAGATTTGCTTAGGGGAATCAGTCTTGCTAAACTAGGTTGCCTCCCTATTTCATTTAACTCCAGCTTTTCTAACATTTGAAACAAGCCCCTTTTATTAAAATCTACTTTCTAAACTTCCTGAGGCAGATTTTCTGTTCCACATGAGTAAATCCCAGGAAACATATTCAAGATGGGACTCTAGAATTAGGTTGTTTTCCTGTTTGAGCTCAAATGTAGTAGTGACTCCGTTGCCAATGTAAAGATAAGAGCTTCTTTCAAGTAGTAGCAACATGGCCATTTACATTATCAGCGATATCTGCTTTGGACATATTGCCAATTGAGCACAATACTTTTACATGTCAAATGGCAGTTGATTTTGTCTATTATGGTAGCACTTGTAGATACTAGTAGACAGTGTTTGTACTTATTACTGATAGTACCAGAGAGCTTACAAAATGAAAATGTTTTAAACTTAATGTTAAAAGGTGTTAGGTGTTTCAACTACCAGATCAAGGTGGAAAAACACAGAGAGCAACTCTGAAGACCTTAAAAGTTTCTCATGTCTTAGAGCCACAGAGCAGACATGGTTGAGGATCAAGTTTCACATCTAAAAGTGTGGGTTGCAGTAAGATCAACATACATCTGTGCTAAATCTCACAGATTAATATCTGGATATTGACCAGAGAGAATTGGGTGTTAAGATAAGTATATATTAAGTACTTGGGATAAGTACAGGTAGGCAAATTCAGATTAATACGAAAACTTTTAACCCAAATCTTCCTGTGGTTTCCTTGCCAGTGAAAGCCACCCTTCTTCCTCCCCATTTGAGGAAACTAATCTTCCTTTGCTTAAATTTTTCTTAACTTCCTTTCCTTCCTTTGCTTAAAAATTTCTATTATTCTCAATATACACCCACATCAGCACTATTGCATCCCAACCCGCCGTCAGATTCCAACAGGCCCCAGAAGGCAAACGTAATTGTTTACCCTGGTAGGAATTAGTAATATTCACCACAAGAATATATATATATCCTGCTAAAGTGTATCAGCAGAAACCTGTAGAATGTGTGTGTGGCATATGTTTTATAAGTGTTCGACCAAGGAATACAGAATATAAAGTTGAAAGGGGTTGAATTTATTATGAAGAACTTACCTGCAATTCAGATTTAAAATATCAGCTCTAGTTGATGAGACTGGCTCTAATCGTTAGCTTGTTTGGCTGACTGAAATATAGATTCAGTAGTCATCAACATTCATAGAGGGCAAGATGCCATAACTTATCTGACAGAATGTAGAGGAAGGAATCCATGTACTTAAAATGAGAATGATGGAGATTAATTATGTACATCCCACTCAACTATTCAATAGCTCGGCCTCCACAGAGGTCCCAGATGACACTCTTCTTCAAGACATTAAGACATTCCTTGTTGAAAGAAATACAAGCATCCTTAAAAGCCTCTGTGGCATCTGTCTTTTGTGGGCTGAAAATGACAGTGGGGGCCCCCATGATTTTAATAGGAATGATGAGGTTACAGAGTAACAGAGGTTAAGTGGTAGCATTTAATATGAGAAACAAGGTGGATGCAATTACCATAAAGGTCAGCAGAGCAGAGTGGCAGTATTTTGGCCCAAAGTGATTTCCAGCAGCAACTGATTAATCAAATTTACACTGGGAATTACATTGATGAGCAGGTCTGAACTACATAAATGAAAATAAAGTTCAAGCACAATGGGCAGAAACTTGCGCATTTATTTTCCAGGAATGAAAATTATAGCCTCACTCAGATCTAAACCAGAAATCAGATAGCTACAGTACCTTCAGAAACTTTCCCACAACACTGTTAAAAGTATATAGGGTGATTTTTTTTTTTCTCCAGATCTACTTCAAAGGGGTTTACAACAATTTTCCAGGAGGAATATTTAGAAATAAAAGTGGAAAATTCAGAATTTTTCAGAGATTATTAAGAGGAATTTACACACCTGTTCAGCTCAGTTGCTCAGTCGTGTCTGACTTTTGCAACCCCATGGATTGCAGCATGCCAGGATTCCCTATCACCAACTCCTGGAGCTTACTCAAACTCATGTCCATTGAGTTGGTGATACCATCCAAACATCTCATCCTCTGTCATCCCCTGTTGTTTCCCAGCATCAGGGTCTTTTCAAATGAGTCAGTTCTTCGCATCAGGTGGCCAAAGTATTGGAGTTTCAGCTTCAGCATCAGTCCTTACAATGAATATTCAGGACTGATTTCCCTTAGGAGGGACTGGTTGGATCTCCTTGCAGTCCAAGGGACTCTCAAGAGTCTTCTCCAAAACCATAGTTAAAAAGCATCAATTTTGTGGTGCTCAGCTTTCATTATAGTCTGACTCTCACATCCATGCATGACTACTGGGAAAATCATAGCTTTGACTAGACAGACCTTTATTGGCAAAGTAATGTCTGTTTTTTAATATACTGTCTAGGTCGGTCATAACTTTTCTTCCAAGATGTAAGCGTCTTTTAATTTCATGGCTGCAGTCACCATCTGCAGTGATTTTGGAGTCCCAAAAAATAAACTGTCACTGTTTTCCCATCTATTTTCCATGAAGTGATGAGACCAGATGCCATGATCTTAGTTTTCTGAATGCTGAGTTTTAAGCCAACTTTTCAGTCTCCTCTTTCACTTTCATCAAGAGGCTCTTTAGTTCTTCTTCGCTTTTGGCCATAAGGGTGGTGTCATCTGCCTATCTGAGGTTACTGATATTTCTCCCAGGTATCTTGATTCCAGCTTGTGCTCCATCTAGTCCAGCATTTCTCAAGATGTACTCTGCATGTAAGTTAAATAAGCAGGGCGTCAATATACAGACTTGACATACTCCTTTCCCAATTTGGAACCAGTCTGTTGTTACATGTCCAGTTCTAACTGTTGCTTCTTGACCTTCATACAGATTTCTCTGGAGGCAGGTCAGGAGGTCTGGTATTCCCATCTCTTAAAGAATTTTCCACTGTTTTTTGTGATCCACACAGTCAAAGGCTTTGACATAGCCCATAAAGCAGAAGTAGATGTTTTTCTGGAACTCTCTTGCTTTTATTGATGATCATAAGGATGTTGGCAATTTGATCTCTGGTTCCTTTGCTTTTTCTAATCCCAGTTGAACATCTGGAAGTTCACGGTTCCCGTACTATTGAAGCAAGACAGTAGGAGAGGTGAAATCGCATTTAGAATCAAACCCCATACCCGTCAGAGACACTCAGAGGGCTCAAACATACTTTGTGCACATCAGGACCCAGAGACCCCACAGAGACTGAGAGAGAATTGTGTTTAAGTGTCTCCTGAGGAGGTACAGGTCAGTAGTGGACTGCTGCAAGGGGCAGGGGCTCTGGGTGCAGTAGACCTGGGTATGGCATAAGCCCTCCTGGAGGAGGTCGCCATTAACCCCTCCATAGAGCTGCCAGAACTTACACAGGACTTGGAAACAGACTCTTGGAGGGCACAAACAGAACCTTGTGTGTATCAGGACCCAGCAGAAAGGAGCCGTGACCCCACAAGAGACTGACTCAGACTTGCCCTTGAGTGTCCAGGAGTCTCCAGCAGAGGCATGGGTCAGCAGTGGCCTGCTGCAGGGATGGGGGCACCGAGTGCAACAGTGTGTGCATGGCACCTTTTGAAGGAGGTCACCATTATCTTCATTGCCTCCACCATAGTTTGGCCTCAAGACACCTGAGGATCCAAAATATCATTGTGATTTTCAGGTCATAATGGGGCTTACAGAAGCCATGTGAAATCTTGGCACAAGTTCACCTCACTAGAACTACGGTGGAATCAGTGACCTATACTATATTTATTTCCCCATATCTGAATGTATTTTTGGAGTACACATACTTGGAAAATGACAGAACTCTCAACCAAAGTAAGTGCTACTAAGAATGGCTACTGCTTGACCTCCGTTGCTGCTAAGTCACTTCAGTCGTGTCCAACTCTGTGCAACCCCATAGACGGCAGCCCACCAGGCTCCCCCGTCCCCGGGATTCTCCAGGCAAGAACACTGGAGTGGGTTGCCATTTCCTTCTCCAATGCAGGAAAGTGAAAAGTGAAAGTGAAGTCGCTCAGTCATGTCTGACTCTTTCGCAACCCCACGGACTGCAGCCCACCAGGCTCCTCCGTCCATGGGATTTTCCAGGCAAGAGTACTGGAGTGGGGTGCCATTGCCTTCTCTGTGACCTCCATTAGGAAAGCTATTATTAAAACAATAATAAATGACAGATATCAACATGGATGTGTAGAAATGTGAACCATTTTAAATTGCTGGTGGAAATATAAAATGGCACAGACACTGTGGAAAACATATGGATGCACCTCAAAAAATTAAGCAGAATTACCATATGATCTAGCTATTCCACTTCAGAGTATACATCCAAAGAAATTAAAAGCAGGGACTTGAACAGATGTTTGTATCTCATGTTCTTAGAAGCATTATTCACAATAGCCAAAAGATGGAAACAACCTAAATGTCCATCAACAGAGGAATGGATAAACAAAATGTAGTGTGTGTATATATATACATATATATATATATAATGGAATATTAATGACCCTTAAAAGGTAAGAAATCCTGATACACACTACAATATGGATGAACCTTGAAGATCTTATGCTAAATGAAGTAATCCAGAACCACAAAGACAAATACTGTGATTAAAGTCATAGGAGATACTAGAATAGTCAAATTTATATGGACAGAAAATAGAATTGTGGTTGTCAAGGGTTGAGCGAAGTGATGAATGGAGAGGTATAGTTTAATAGGCACAGAATTTCTGTTTGGGAAGATGAAAATGTCCTACAGATGAAAGAAAGGATGATTGCACAATGATGTGAATGTATTCTACTTAATCCCCCTGAATGGTACACCTAAACATAGTTAAGATGGTAAGTTTATGTCAGGTAAATTTTACCACAATTTTAAAAAATACAAAGGAAGGGCAAAGTGGAAGCTGATGGAACTTTCCCTACATGAAAACAATACCAAAAAATAGCAAAATAGCATATATCCGGTATTTGTGAAGACCAAAATAGCCATGCAGATGGTATTCTCCATCACCCGCTCCATTTAAATAATCTGTTTGACAAGGTAAATAAATCATGGACAATGACTGTTGATTATCATAAGATAATCAGGTGTTAATTCTAATAACAGCTTCTGAGTTTTATGGGCTTTTTTTTTTCCTGGAGTGAATCAAAATGTCTCTAACTTCTGATACACAGCTATTGATTTGGCAAGTGGTTGTCTCCACATCAAAGAGCAAAGATAATGGAGCAGTTTCCTTTTACATCACAGAGATAGAAGTACACCCAAACTTTGTCTCACTTGACTATGCCAAATCTCCTGATGTCTATAACAGTATAGTCCATAGGGAGATTAATCATCTGGATCTTGAAAATTTAGGATGTTGAACATAGCACAGCTTCAGCATGATAATGCATGCAAACACAAACCAACTTCAAGAAAGCACTGCAGATGATGTTGATTTGTTTTAAAGATGGAGGCAGCACACAGTTAGGCTTCCAAGACTTTTGTATACACTCCCTTTCCTAAATCTCCTTTCTGATAATGTCAGCTCTTTCCTTTTACCACTTCTCTCTTGTCCTCACCGTTCCTGTACTGTTTCCCATCCTTCTTAACCATCTGCTCTATTTCATTCTTCCTCATAGAGAATAGTCTGCCTGGGCCATTATTTATATTCTTTATGTTCTTTATGTTTCTCTCACATTCACCCCTCACCTCAACAAAAGCCTTGTGCCAATTTAAGAAGTAAACATTTCTAGTACTCAGAATACTGAAAGGGGAAATGTTGTGGGTAAATAACAAATCCTGACAATTTAAATATTCCCTATGCATCACATAAATATTCCCTATGCATCACATAAATATTCTCTATGTATCATGTACATATATTTATGTAAAATAAATGCATACGCGCAATAATAGTACAAACAGAAAATATTCACTAGGTACCAGAGCACAAAATGACATGCAAATTCACATATCCATACTATCTGCTTTTCAATTTATAATTAAAACCATGTGTCATTCCAGAGTTTTTAAATAGCATTTCAATAAGTATAAAAGAAAAATTATATACTACATCAAAATTTTAAATTTCTTCATTTTTAAAGACACCATTAGAAATTTAAAGGGCAACTCACCAGTTGGAGAAAATATTCATTAAATATATATATACATATATATATATTTCATCAAATGCACATAATTTGTTTTCAGACTGCATTTCATAAAACTAAATTTGAAGCAACAGTATATTGTCATTGTATCTTTTTTTGGGGTGAGTGACTTCTGTATCTTCTAAAACATGCAGTGAACATCTTCAGACAGAGCAAATGCTACTCTGACAGACCTCTACTGACCTCTACTTGGTATAATCTATTTGACAGTTTGTTTTACCTCTTCTTACCCTTGATATAACTCTGGCGGAGATTTCTGCCGACAGTTCGCCTTTAAATCACACATTAAAAAAAAAAAAAAAAAAACTGTCTACCTGTCCACCTCCTTTGGAAGTCTCCAAGGCAAGTTTCAGACATCATGGAGATGACATTCCTACCAAGGATGCACCTTCTTCTCTGTAGGGTAAATAAGATAGCATTTTAACAGAGAGAAATATACAAATATATGCTTGTTTCCAAAGAAATTAACATTTGCTTCCTATGTTTTGCAACCCAGATCAAAAAAGTGGGGCTTTAAAAAGGCAAATGTTTTTTCCTATCAAAATTTCCTTCTTTAGAAATGGAAAAAAAAAAAAAAGCTAACAAGATTTTATCTGTGAGTAATGTGTTTTTATGTTGGTGTTGAAACTCAATATCTTCAGTCTATCGAATCCTTTAGTTTAACCAAATTCTCATAAAAGAAAATAAGAAAAGAAAGAGAAAGAACCAAGCAGTTAAAGTAGAACCAAGGAGAAATATAAATGGGAAAAATGGATTAAATGAACCAGAGGGAGAAAAAAATGGGTTTTTGGAATCAGACTGTATATGGTCAGAGTTAAATCAGTGGCTATAAGAGAATAAAAGACAGTTGTTTTGATTCTTCATCCATAGTTGAGTGTTTGACAGAACGGTAATCTACCATGACCTATAAAAACCTTTCTATTATATGTTAGCGATGTAGTTGTTAACCCATTGTGAGAAGAGTAATATTTCCAACAGAGCTGCAAATCACCAGTTTAGAAAGCTCCATGGAAAAAGAAATACATTTCCTGTTGTGAAATCATTGTGGTTATGTACAGTGCCAGTGCCTGATGCTTGTGCATAGCTATTTGATGCTGAGGATTCTGAGCTTCCTTGCTATTGAGTCCATATTTATATGGGTAAAAGGTAGTTAAAATATACCTCAAGGAAAGTTTTGCTTGGAAAGGGAACTCATTAAAGGGGTAGTATGTGGTCTGAGAACAATGAGTTCAACTGGAAAAAAATCAATTCTGCCAGCTTTTCTTTAGTGGGAGAGGTGGAACTTATCAAAATAATAAAATTCTTATCTGGCTTAAAAACTTCTGCCATGTAAACTCACCATAAAGAGTATTTAAACTGTAGAATGGCAGACAAAAAAGTAACTGGCAGAAGCAGTCTTCCCTACTTTGAATCTTCACGATGTGCTCTCATGCAGATCACTAGAATGAATTACAGCATTCAAAAATGTTTCAATTCCTCTGTTAATTTCTAAATACTCAAGAAATAAGTGATCATTTGTTCAAGTCATCACCACTCTCTCACTCCTATTTTCCCTCCATGTAAGTGAAGTACAGTTGATTTTATTGAAATGTAATTGATTTACAATATTAGTTTAAGCTATACAACATATAATTCAATATTTTTATAGATTATACTCCACTTAAAGTTATCACAAATGTCACTATTAATATCATCATCTATGTCAATGGTGACCTTAGAGTTGTATAGTACATAAATATACAGTCATACATGGTAGACTTGTTGAGTAATAAGGACAGAGCAATGAACAATTTTGACATGAACCCTATTTTTATAGAATGTAGTGATATTGTCTAGTTTGGATAAAGGGAGAATAAATGAATAACTTAAACAAAAATTAGAGTGCTATGAGTCATAAATCTAACAAAAGAGAATGTGCATTATAGAGCAGCATGGATCAGGGGATGGGATAGTCATATTACAGATAGTATGATCAGGAAAGATCTCTCTAAGAAATATGTGTTTGAACTAAAATTTAATAAGTAGGATCCAGCCATATAAAGATCTATATGAAGAACAATCCAGACAAGGAAAATAGCAACTAAAAAGGTACTGAGGTTAGAATGAGGTTGGAATTTTCATATTCCAAGAACTGACAGAAGGTCAATAAGGCTAGAATGGACCAAATAAGAGGACAGTTGCACAAACTGAGAATAGAATTGGATTGAATGAGTGTATCCCCTGAAATTCATGTTAAAATCCTAACTTCCAATGTGATGGTATTAAGAGGTAGGACCTTTGAGAAATAATCAGATCATGACCACGGAGCCTTCATGAATGGGATTAATACACTTGTAAAAGAGACCCCAAAGAGCTCTCTCTCCCCTTACACTATGTGAGTAATAAGATGGCTGTTATGAACAACAGTGTAGGCGCAACAGAAACTGAATTGATCAGGACCTTAAGCATGAACCTCCCAGCTTTCAGATTTATAGGAAATAAATGCTTGTTGTTTAAGCCACCCAGGCTATGATATTTTGTGTTGAGATATAATTGCAATATAACACTGTGTAAGTGTAAGGTGTACACTTGTTGGTTTGATACATTTATATATTGCAGTATGATTACCAATTGTAGCATTAGCTAACACCTCTATCATGCCACACAATTATTATTTTTTGTGGTGAGAACAATTACAATCTAGTCTTTTAGAAATTTTAAGTCTATAATACAGTATTGTTGACTACAATCACTGTGCTGTGCATTAAATCTCCAGGACTTACTAACCTACTAGTTACAAGTAGGTGGCACAGTGGTAAAGAATCTGCCTGCTAATAATGCAGGAAATGCAGGTTCACATCTTGGGTCAGGGAGATCCCCTGGAGGAGAAAATGGCAACTCACTCCAATATTATTGCCTGGGAAATCTCATGGACAGAGGAGCCTGGTGGGCTACAGTTGAACTCATAGGGTTGCAAAGAGTTGGACACGACTGAGTGACTGAACACCCAAGCATGCACCTAGTAAGCTACAGGAATAATGCTACAGAAGAATGCATCTCCACAGTGATGCCTGCTAGTCACAAAAACCAAAGCACTGGGATGACTGTCTTTCCTAATTATCGTCTTCCAAGTCTCACATGAATGCATTGAGTTTGTGGAATTTCTTTCATATCAAGATCCCAAGCTAAAAGAGGGTCTGGGATTTTTTTTTTTTTTTTTACTTCTAACTTCCTTCTAGGAAGGCACACTAGAAAATACAGTAGCCCCCTTATCCTTGGGGGATACATTCAAGGACCCCAGTGGATGCCTGAAAATGTGAATAGCATCAAATCTTATATATACTATGTTTTTTTCCTATATTTACACACCTATGATAAAGTTTAATTTATAAAATAGGCACAATAAGACTAATAATAATAAAATAGAACAATTATAACAATATACTATAATAGGAAATTTGTTACATATGAAAAAAATATTTGATTTTAGGACCATAGTCCAATAAAAAAATAGAAAAATTATAAAAAAAAAGTTATGTGAATGTGGTCTCTTTCTCTCTCTCAGAATTTCTTATTGTATAAATTTAATGCCTTTTCCATTTTAATTAAGCACTTATTATGCACCGTGGCTGTAACTTTTGCAGTTTGAGGTATGACAGAAAAACTAGCAAAAATTTATTTTTCCTTCTTCACAATTTCACATACAGAAGAAACATTCTTACCATAGACCTTAGTAACCCTCAGCATATGATTTTTTCTTTCCTTATTAAGTCAGGAACTTTCACCTTTTCACCTAAAGGAAGCACTTTATGGCTTCTCTTTAGCCTACACAAATAGCCAGTATCACTTCTCTTTTGCTTTGGGACTGTTATTAAGAAATAAAGGTTGACCTGAACATGTGCACTGTGATGCCACGACTGTCAGTTCTATAATCAAGATGGCTACTAAGTGACTAAAGGGTGATGCACACTGGACAAAGGGATGGCTCATGCCCCAGTGGGCATGATGGATAATATGAGATTTCATCACACTACTTGGAAATTTATGAATTGTTTATTTCTGGAATTTTTCATTTAATATTTTTGAACTTCAGTCGACCATGGGTAACTGAAACAGCAGAAGGTAAAACCTTGAATGAAGAGAAATGACTATAGACTCTGAATGCCAAGCCACTTATTTCACTGTAGGAGCAATCTTGGATGAATCAATTATAATACCATCTGAACTTTCCAAATATCTTTAGTTTTTTTAAGATTGGTAAGAAGTGGTCTTGTTAATGAGAAAAGTAATCCTCTTTCCCCTTGTTGACAAACAACATGGTGGACATATTCACTGAAGTTTGTCAAAACTCATACCTGTTAAATGACATTTTCAAGTTAACTTCCTTAAGTTGATCTTGCCCTTAGAGAAGTAACTGCTTTATCAGAGTCCTTTACTCCAAGACTCAATTTTATTATTTAACTATACCTTACTTTCAAATACTCTAATCAATACCCAGTGTTTCCCAAAATTTAGACTCTACTATTTCTCTGAAGCATTTTTTCAAAGGAAAAAAAAAAAATCTCGCAGGAAAAAGTATATATTCTCCTTAGGTTTAATCTTCTTATGGGGATCAAATAATACTCCTTCCTTAACTCTAACACAGACCAAAACAAATGCTGAATCTATGTCATGCCAACTTCTGAATTCTAAATTTGGGACATAGTAAATTACTTGAACTTGGGCAAACTCCAGGGGATGGTAAGAGACAGGGAAGCCTGGTGTGCTGCAGTCCATGGGGTCGCAAAGTGTCAAATGTGACTTGCCGACTAAACAACAACAAATTAATGATAATAGTTTCTTCAACGTCCTTTAATATACACACACATCCTAATTTTTTTAGCCTTTTAAAATATCAATACCATCATAATTGAATAAGATTACATACTTTTATACTAAAACACCATAAGATTTCCTACTATAGTACTATAAACCTCTGACCCTTGCTAGCTCAATCATACTGAAAATACCTACAAACTCTAGGGTCCTACAGTTGTAGTTCTCCATTTGCACAGCTCATTGAAAATAAAATATTTTACTCATATCTTAATAATTTCTCTTTAAACTTGCCTTCCAATTTTAGGTTATTTGAGATTTTGTATATTCAGATCTATCCCTAAATTGGAGTCAAATATTACTTTGATGCTTTGTTAGGTGCTAAAATAAGTGGAAAGCATTTTTTAAGGGAGTAAAGTCAAAATTACCCTTGAAAACCTCTTAAATCAATCATAATGTACACTGTCCACTAAACAATTTGTATCTATTTTCCCTAAACCTTATCCCATTCCCATGTTCTCAATTAATTATGCAATGAATTATTTGAGAACTAATTGACAGAGAATCACGAATTCCCAAATAATTCATTCTTCTTCTCAGGTACTCAATGGCTGACTTTTCACTAGTTTTAAGCCAGGCTTCAAATGTAGCTGGAACCAAATACTATATCAACCACAGTGCCCCTACCAATATTACCATGTTATTTAGGGACGTTTTCCTCTGTCTTCATAAACAATCTAATCTCCCTTTTATCATCCACTTTGGATGCACAAATACCTTCCCCAAACTTCTTCCCTGATAACATAACTTCTTCATAACCTGATAAGATCTCATGAAATTTTCCTATGGGAACCTAATAAACCCAAAAGAAAGTATTAACATATGCATTCATGTTAAACCATGCATTCTCAAACTTGACACTCAGCCGAACTTGACACTTCCAGGCCAAGATTACTACTTTCTCTAGCTATTCCCATGCTGAAAGAGTATTCATTACATCAATTTACAAAAGTTATGAGGACTCCTGTTCCTCAGCAACAGTCTGGTAAACAGTTGAGATAAACAGTAGTATTTCTTGGCTAATGTCTATGTTATTTTTAGATGGAGGCACAGCCATGTTATGTCAGACTACAATAATTTCACAGAAAACCACAAGTATGTAAATCCTTATTTGTGTAGACTTGAATGTCAGGAAGAGCATGAAAGTGTGTCTGTTACTAGAAGAAAAGTCTATTTTACAGTACAAAACACAGAAGAGTGGAGAACAGTCTATGCTATCTGAGTATTTTCCTCTTTTCCATTTAAAGTCTATATAGGTTTCAGCTTAAAGATGCATCATTGTAGGTTCTCCCTAACTTTCCTCCCCTTTTCCATGAGTCTGGTTTCTTTAGCCTTCTTTAGCACTTTACTCTCCAAGGCTTGATTAGCAGTTGATAAGCTCATCTTTCTTCTCAGCAAGATAGGCTATGGGAGAGGTCAGGTACCTTGAATATCCTACGGCTGCTACTGCTAAGTCACTTCAGTCATGTCCAACTCTGTGTGACCCCACAGATGGCAGCCCACCAGGCTCCACCGTCCCTGGGATTCTCCAGGCAAGAACACTGGAGTGGGTTGCCATTTCCTTCTCCAATGCATGAAATTGAAAAGTGAAAAGTGAAAGTGAAGTCGCTCAGTCATGTCAGACTCCTAGCGACCCCATGGACTGCAGCCTACCAGGCTCCTCCATCCATGGGATTTGCCAGGCAAGAGTACTGGAGTGGGGTGCCATTGCCTTCTCCGTGAATATCCTATGGAAATGTGTTTTAATCTTTCAGTTAAACATTTTTCTTGCAATCAAATTTTTTCTTGCAATCAAAATTTTTCTTGCAAAAGTTGATAACTTTTATTTTGTGTTGTGATAATAGAAATGTTCTCTCTTCTTAACTAAGCTAAGGCTCTCTTCTAGGAGAGGGAAATGACCCCCCAAAAAGAGGGGGACAGCATTAGAGGAAAAAAATCTTGTCTTACTGCATAACACTGAAGAGAAAGGATATGACAAGATGATGACATTGCACTGTGGTATTCTAATGAGAGAACTGGAATTTTTAAAACTGTTTTGGATAGAGGGAATTTACTGCCGCAGTGGTGGTATCTGACTTCTCTTGTGTCTTAATTTCTGAGAAACCTAAAGTCAATGAGCACTGATTTCTTGGTAGCTCTTGAAATACCAGAGTGTAGTAGAAGGAATTACATACTTTTCTCCAATATAGAAAGCCAATTTATTAACCAGAAGCACAATTTAAACACTCTGTACTTCAAGTAAGCCAAATCCCTAAGTCTCTAACTTACACATAATCCTTCAGTTCCATTATTATTCATTTCCAAATATAATTTTTTAAGTCCACTAGGCTATATTTTCCACCTAAACTATGTGTCCCATTAAAATAAAAGTATGAGAGTTGATAAGTAGGCCAAGATCCTCTCATGGTCTATTATATATGTTATTAAAAATAATTTAGATAACAATACCATGTTTATTATTAGACTATGTGTCTATAAAATGTATATTAGAAAATATACTTTGGAAGACCAGTTTAATCATATGTGATTTGATTGATATATTCAATCTTGATAAAGTAAAAAAATTAAAACATTTAATTATTTTTTCAGTAACTGCTACAAGGGAAATTTAATGCTTTCACAGTCTAGACCAAAACTTACCACAAAATTTTTTAAATAATTAATTTAAGTAAATGTACAGACACTTGAGGTTTCCCTAGTGGCTCAGTGGTAAAGAACTCATCTGCCAAGCAGGAGATGCAGATTCAATCCCTGGGTTGGGAAGTTTCCCTGTAGAAGGAAATGGAAACACACTCCATTATTCTTGCCTGGAAAATCCCATAGACAGAGGGGCCTGGTAGGCTACAGTCCATGGGGTTGCAAAGAGTTGGACACAACTTAGCAACTAAACAACAACAGACACTTCATGTACTGTTATTATTATGTTATTATTTTTACTGGGGGGATATGTGTTTAAAGCAACAACTCCAAGTTGCCAAAAAGCTTCCCACATGTTCTCCTCTAAATTCCTGTTCTGTTTGATTATAACTCAGATTTTAGAATTAAAAAGGAAAAGGGGGGTAAAGGGAGACCTTACTTGTCTGACTACAGGCACTATTAACTGCCCATTGGCAGTCAGGATATGATCTTAGGTTTCTCCCTCTGATATCATTGGCCTCTAATAACAAGGAATGGGGTTCACTGCAGAGTGAACTTCAGCATGGGAAGAGTTTATGGTTCATCCTCATGCTTGCCTCCTTTACAATGGAAGACCCCCGCAAAGTGGAAGCCATGTCTTAGCTTTGTCACTGCCAGAAGTGTCTCCCTCTAACTTATTCTCTGGTCTACTGTTCCACCAAACTGAGTTCTCTTTTAAGCTCTCTGAGAATTACAGTGAACTGGAGGGTTGGTATTGTTATCATTTCTTACCCCAAAACACTCTTTCTTCTGCCAGATATAACCCCATTCAATGATTTCTTTGTGCATTTGTTTTAATTTGAATCACTGTAGCTTTCATCTCTGGAAGTTAAATTTGATTATTTTGTATATCTTCTATATTTCTGCATAACTTTTTAAACATATATGATATGATTATAAAAGCTATTTTGGTTTCCTTATCTTCTAATTCTAGCATCTGTGCCAGTTTTGGGTCACTTTCAAGCAATTATTTTTTTATAGCTCATCTGTTCCTGTCTCTTTATATGCCTGGTAATCTTTGGTTGGATGCCATAAATTATTAATATTGCCTTGTAATGGTGATGAATATTTTTCTATTTCTATAAATATTACTGAATTTTATCCTGAAATGTAGTAAAGTTACTTGGAAAGGTTTTCACCAAGATGTGTCTTGCCTTTAAGATTTGTTTTGTTGTCAAAAACTTCATTAGTTAAATGTTTCATATGTTTTTAGATGATAAAAAGGAAATTCCTAGAGAAAATGTAAAATCCATATACATGACTATGGTAGGATCTCAAAAATTACCATTGAATAGTTTCAATTCATATACCTCTGATTCTAAAAGCACTATGGTGCCACTCTTCATATTGTCTTTCTATTTTTAATTAACCCACTTATTAGCTAGATGAAAAGTCCCTCAAAAGGGACTTTATGTCCTATAATATAAACTGACTTACTGTGCTAAACAAAACAATATAATAATTTTCTTACCACTGACTCTATAACAATTTACTCATCTAATCCAGGCTTTTCACTTCACAGTAATTATATATGGTTATAATATGTAAGAATATGCAATAGAACTTATGCTGGAAAAATATGTGTTCTTACATTTTATATTATAAAAATGTTTTCACTGTACCAAGAACAGCCAGACATATTCTAAAATATTTATTTGCAGTAATGTCTTGGATATATATTTCCCATTAATAATTAATAAAGCCAAGGACTGGCAACAGCACTGATTGAGAAGAAGTATAATTTTGAGTTTGCTTCAGAGATGATGTTAATCTTCATGTTCATATTTTATTTAGCTAGTTAAGAAAAAATGTTTTCATTTTTCTCTTTGTAACTAAAAGAATCCCTATTTTGCATTCAGAATAGCAACACTAAATAACAAAGGCCTACTTTATATAAAGTCAGAATAAACACACACACATATGTGTGTATAAAACTTCCTTATGCTTGTTTCCAAAATATTACTGTAAAGAAAACTATGACTTATGTGGTTTTTATTCATGAATAAACTGAGAGTTCTACTTATCATTTTTGTCCAATGTATGAACACATATAAAATTATGGAAATCCTGATCTTATGAGAAAAGAATCTGTCTCTGTCTCACATTATAGAGACTGAAAATGCCAGCTACTTAAATGTCTGAGCATTCCTTAAAATTATAGGCTAGCATATGACCTTAGCTCTGCTGATGAGTTATATCTTTTCTGGAGACTAGACTAGAAGCTATTGACAAGAAGAAGAGACTGCTTAGAATATATTCTGGAAATGGGAAGCACAAACTGTTTTCAATATCCAGAACAAACATACTATTGATTCACATTACTGTATTTAGCATCCCCTATCATTGACATCTGTAGCTACAGCCTCTCTGGCCTGTGACTCTAGCACTAGGTTGTTCCCTGGCCTAATTCTACAGCATAATTCCTAGGCATAATTTCAAACTTTCAAACACCAATCTTAGCTCTTGAATCTTTTAGAGATTTCATAAACTGCCTAATATATTTTTAATAGTTTATTTTGTACTTAATTAAGCCAGAGTAAGTCACGGTTGCTCTAACATACAAATTAATATCAGAAGAGATCAGAGACAACAGGTCATTGAAGATACAGGGGAAATTGTCATATCTTATCTAGCCTGATTGGCACTGAAGGGCACCAGGGCTTCCCTGGTGGCTCAGACAGTAAAGAATCCACCTGCAATGCAGGAGACCTGGGTTCAATCACTGGGTTTGGAAGATCCCCTGGAGGAGGGCATGGCAACCCACTCTAGTATTCTTTATTTTATTTTATTTTATTTTTAAACTTTACAATATTGTATTGGTTTTGCCAAATATCGAAATGAATCCACCGCAGGTATACATGTGTTCCCCATCCTGAACCCTCTTCCCTCCTCCCTACCCATACCATCCCTCTGAGTCATCCCAGTGCACCAGCCCCTAGCATCCAGTATCGTAGAATCCCCATGGACAGAGCAGCCTGGCAGGCTACAGTCTATGGCATTAAAAAGAGTCCGGCTCAACTGAGCGACTAACCACAGCACAGCAAGTCATGATTGCTCTAACATAAAAATTGATATCAGAAGAGATCACTTCAAAAAATGGGCATAGAAAGAACCTACCTCAACAGAGTAAAGGCCATATATGATAATCCTACAGAAAACAATATTTTCAATGGTGAAAAACTGAAAGCATTCTCCCTAAGATCAGGAACAAGACAAGGGTGTCCACTTTCATGACTATTATTCAACATACTTCTGGAAGTCCTAGCTACAGTAATCAAAGAAGAAAAAGAAAAAAAAAAATAATCCAGATCAGAAAAGAAGAAGTAAAGCTCTCATTGTTTGTAGATGACATGATACTGTACATAGAAAATCCTAAAGATCAGTTCAGTTCAGTCGCTCATTCATGTCCAACTCTTTGCAATCCCATGAATCGCAGCATGCCAGGCCTCCCTGTCCATCACCAACTCCCGGAGTTCACTCAAACTCACATCCATCGAGTCAGTTATGCCATCCAGCCATCTCATCCTCTGTCATCCCCTTCTCTTCCTGCCCCCAATCCCTCCCAGCATCAGAGTCTTTTCCAATGAGTCAACTCTTCTCATGAGGTGGCCAAAGTACTGGAGTTTCAGCTTTAGCATCATTCCTTCTAAAGAAATCCCAGAGCTGATCTCCTTCAGAATGGACTGGTTGGATCTCCTTGCAGTCCAAGGGACTCTCAAGAGTCTTCTCCAACACCACAGTTCAAAAGCATCAATTCTTCAGCGTTCAGCCTTCTTCACAGAAGAAGTTCCAATTCTCACATCCATACATGACCACAGGAAAAACCATAGCCTTGACTAGATGAACCTTTGTTGGAAAAGTAATGTCTCTGCTTTTGAATATGCTATCTAGGTTGGTCATAACTTTGTTTCCAAGGAGTAAATGTCTTTTGATTTCATGGCTGCAGTCACCATATGCAGTGATTTTGGAGCCCCCCCAAAATAAAGTCTGACACTGTTTCCACTGTTTCCCCGTCTATTTCCCATGAAGTGATGGAACCAGATGCCATGATCTTCGTTTTCTGAATGTTGAGCTTTAAGCCAACTTTTTCACTCTCCTCTTTCACTTTCATCAAGAGGCTTTTTAGTTCCTCTTCACTTTCTGCCATAAGAGTGGTGTCATCTGCATATCTGAGGTTATTGATATTTCTCCCAGCAATCTTGATTCCAGCTTGTGCTTCTTCTAGCCCAGAATTTCTCATGATGTACTCTGCATATAATTTAAATAAGCAAGGTGACAATATACAGCCTTGATGTACTCTTTTTCCTATTTGGAACCAGTCTATTGTTCTATGTCCAGTTCTAACTGTTGCTTCCTGACCTGCATACAAATTTCTCAAGAGGCAGGTCAGGTGGTCTGGTATTCCCATCTCTTTCAGAATTTTCCACAGTTTATTGTGATCCACACAGTCATCAGAAAATTACTAGAGCTAAACAATGAATTTAGCAAAGTTGCAGGATACCAAATCAATACACAGAAATCATTTGCATTTCTATATACTAACAATGAAAAATCAGGAAGAGAAATGAAGGAATCAATCCCATTCACCATTGCAACAAAAAGAATTAAATATCTAGGAATAAACTTACCTAAGGAGACAAAAGAACTATACACAGAAAATTATAAGATACTAATGAAAGAAATCAAATATGACATAAACAGATAGATATTCCATGTTCTTGAGTAGGAAGAATCAATACTGTGAAAATGACTATACTACCAAACACAGTCTACAGATTCAGTGTGATCCCTATCAAATTACCAATGGCATTTTTCACAGAAGTGGAACAAAAAATTTCACAATTCATATGGAAACACAAAAGACCCCAAATAGCCAAAGCAGTCTTGAGAAAGAAGAATGGACCTGGAGGAATCAACCTTCCTGACTTCAGATTATACTACAAAGCTACAGTCATCAAGATAGTATGGTATATATATTTTTTTATTTATATATAGTATGTGATATACACATACAATAGAATATTGTCCAGCCTTTAAAAGGAAGAAAATTTGCTATGTACAATGACATATATATACCTGGAAGACATTATGCTGAGTGAAATAATACATTCACAGAAGAACAACTACCACATACTTTACTTTATATGAGATATCTAAAACAGTCAAACTCATAGAAACAAACAGTAGAATGATATTAGTTGCCAGGGGCTAAGGGGAAAGGAAAATGTGGAGTTGTTTACCAGTTATAAGGTTTCAGCTACACAAGATGATTAAGTTCTAAAGATATGCTGTATGAGGCTGCTGCTGCTGCTAAGTTGCTTCAGTCACGTCCGACTCTGTGCGACCCCATAGACGGCAGCCCACCAGGCTCCCCCATCCCTGGGATTCTCCAGGAAGAACACTGGAGTGGGTTGCCATTTCCTTCTCCAATGCACGAAAGTGAAAAGTGAGAGTGAAGTCACTCAGTCGTGTCCGACTCTTTGCGACCCCATGGACTGCAGCCTACCAGGCTCCTCCATCCATGGGATTTTCCAGGCAAGAGTACTGGAGTGGGGTGCCATCGCCTTCTCTGGATATGCTGTATAACATAGTCCATATGCTTAACACTACTGCATCACACACTTCATAACATAAAATTTATTTTCATAAACTAATAAATTAAAAATAAAGACACTGAGGTATACCAATGTAATTAGAAAGTAATGTTCAACTCAAATTCTCTGCTCAAGGCAATGCCAAAATATCATTGACTTTCTGTGAATGTGATAACGGTCTTATTTTTTATATCCACAGGTTGAGTAGAGTAACACTAAACATTTAATTTTTCTAATAAAAATGTTAATATTTAATATAAAATGATTTATGTGGAGGTAATAACTATTAACACATCATGTGATATTCTCTAAGGCTCTTATTTGCTGTTATTAGTGTTACATTAAATGTAATATATAATGCATCTACCAAATCCCCAAGTAAACAGTGATAACTTTTAAAATTAATTTTTATTGGCGTATATTTGCTTTAGGGGCTTCCCTGATAGCTCAGTTGATAAAGAATCCACCTGCAATGCAGGAGCCCCAGTTTGATTCCTGGGTTGGGAAGATCCGCTGGAGAAGGGGAGAAGCCACCCACTCCAGTATTCTGGCCTGGAGAACTCCCTGGGCTGTATAGTCCATGGCGTTGCAAAGAGTCAGACAGGACTGAGCAACTTTCACTTTAAGTCTTCCTTGGTGACTTAATCAGTAAAGAGTCTGCCTGCAATGTGGGAGACCTGGGTTCAATCCCTGGGTTGGGAAGATTCCCTGGAGAAGGAAATGGCAACTCACTCCAGTATTCTTGCCTGGAGAATTCCATGGACAGAGGAACCTGGTGGGCTACAGTCCATGGGGTCACAAAGAGTCGGACAGGACTGAGAGACTAACACTTTCACTTTCTTACTTGCTTTACAATGTTGTGTTAATGTCTGCTGTACAGAAAAGTGAATCAGCCACACACATACACATATCCCAAGATTTTCCCTGATTTACTTCCTATTCAGGTCACCACAGAGCATTGAATAGAGTTTCCTGTGCAATAAAGTCTTTTCTTATTAGTTATCTATTTTATACATAGCATGTATGTGTGTGTATATCCCAATCCATTCCACCCCCTATTTTCCCCCTTGGTATCTGTACAACTAAACATTTAATTTTGAAAGCTGTTTTATTATGAGCATTTTATTTGTATCTTGGAATGTGTCATTGAACAAAAAAGAATTGGACTTCTTTGTAGTGGGATGAGAATATAATGGTAGACTCTAATAAGGAATAGCTGAATCTCCAAGTCTGACTTGCCATTTTTCTAAGGAAAAGGAGTCAATCTTATGATATATTAACATTTTTTTCCACCATAATTGGAGACATGTAATGACTTAGCTCAGAAGAGTTATCTAGAAAATGGAAGTCAGTTTTTTCCATCCAAACCTCTTCAGCCTTCACTGTACTGACTTTGATACCTGCAGTATTGCTATTGTCCACTGGTCAAGGTGGAGACATGAAGATGAGATGATAAATGGCAGTTTAAGTCTGTCTCCCAATGGCACTAGTAGAAACCCCCAAATTTCATAAATATTTCATTAGTTTCTTAGTATATCATTAAAGTAGTATACTCAGCCACAAGCAGAATGACCATCTTGGCTTCATGTCTCAGGGAATAATATTTTATTAGGGAGAGTCCACTAAAAGTTCCAAGAGCTTTCTCTATTTATTGTTGCTGTTGTTGTTGTTATTATTGTTATTGTTCAGTCCTTAAGTCATGTCTGACTCTTTGTGACCCCATGGATTATAGCATGCCAGCCTCCTCTGTTCTCCACTATCTTTGGGAGTTTGCTCAAATTCATGTTAATTGAGTTGATGATGCTATTAATCAGCTCATCCTCTGCTGCTCTCTTCTTCTCATGCCTTCAATCTTCCCCAGCATCACAGTCTTTTCCAATGAGTTGGCTCTTCACATCAGGTGGCCAAAGTATTGGAGCATCAGCTTCAGCAACAGTCCTTCCAATTAATATTTACGGTTGATTTCCTTCAGGATTGACTGATTTGATCTCCTGTAGTCCAAGGGACTCTTCAGCACCACAATTCAAAAGCATCAATTCTTCAGTCTTTTTTATGGTCCAATTCTCATGTCCATTCATGATTACAGGAAAAATCATAGCTTTGACTAGATGGATCTTTGTTGGCAAAGTAATGTCTCTGCTTTTTAATAGTCTGTTTAGGATTGTCATAGCTTTCCTTCCAAGGAGCAAGCATATTTTAATTTCATGTTACAATCACCATTTGCAGTGATTCTGAAGCCCAAGAAAATAAAATCTGTCACTGCTTCCATGTTTTCCCCTTCTATTTCCCATGACGTGATAGGACTGGATGTCATGATCTTAGTAAGCCAACTTTTTCAGTCTCCTCTTTCACCTTCATCAAGAGACGCTTTAGTTCCTCTTCACTTTCTGCCATAAGGGTGGTGTCATCTGTGTATCTGAGGTTATTGATATTTCTCCTGGCAAGCTTGATTCCAGCTTGTGATTCATCCAGCCCAGCATTTCAAATGATGTACTCTGCATAGAAGTTAAATAAACAGGGTGACAATATATAGTCTTGTCATATTCCTGTCTCAATTTTGAACCAATCGGTTGTTCCATGTCCAGTTCTAACTGTTGCCTCTTGACCCACATACAGGTTTCTCAGAAGACAAGTAAGGTGGTCAGTTACTGCCATCTTTTTAAGAATTTTCCACAGCTTTTCGTGATCCACACAGTCAAAGGCTTTAGAGTAGTCAATGAAGCATAAGTAGATGTCTTTCAATTTATTATAATATGTCAAAAGCAGGATTAAATCCCTAAAGAGAATCACAGAAATGAGTTTCGCTATTGAAGGTTTTACAGATTCAGGGTTGGTGAATTCTGTCATATTCTGTCATAATAGCATCAAATTTCAGTTTGTCTAGTGCAAAAGTCAGAGTATTCAGGAGTAAAACAGAGGACTGTTATAAATTTGACTAGCTAGAGACAGCAAATTGAGATCATTGTTCTATATGTGGTCTCTTCACTAGAACAAATCAGCAACACTCTAAGGAACCTGCTTTGCTTTCTAAGTAATCAATAGCTATTGATTAGGCACATGGTTTTATTCCATTACTCTGAAAACATGATAATAATTTGCTTGCAATTCACAAGGCAGTGGTATTAATCTCAGTATATTGTCTCAACTTTTTCATTCTATATCACAGCCTAGCTCATAGCAACCTTGACCTTCTGGCATCACACTTATCTCTATTTTGATGACATCATGCTCAGAGACCCTACAGATCAGTAAATAGAGTTTACCCTAAGTGTCTTGGCAAGACCCATGTGTGCCTGAAAATCATAGATAAATTGCTTGAACCTTGTCCATTCCATATGTTTTAGGAATCTCCCACTTTACGAGGCAAATCCATCTTTCACTATAAAAGCTGAAGATCCCAAGTTCTTGCATTCTCAACCTCCTTTGAAACTAGGGCAGTAGCACAGAAACGGAATTCTATCATTTGGATGCATATGCCCCAGATTTGCAATTAAAAGCTGCCACTGAGAGAAAGAAAAACAGCAATTGCAGAATCTATTCTGGTCACATAAATAAAGTAGAAGCAACATCCGCTTTTTAGCGGCATCTAACATTTTGTGTTTGTGAATTCAGCATTACAATCTGCAGAGTAATCAAGTAATCCAGCAGTAGTGGCACCAGATCAGACCAAGAACTAAGTTTAGACATTTCTCCTGGCTGACAGTTTAGACCCATGGGTTCTCTGGCTCTCCAAACCATTCTGTGAATTACTCTATATCATTAAAATAAATTCATTTTTTAAAGTTATCAAAGTCAGGGATGGGATGGGGAAGGTCGTGGGAGGGGGGTTCAGGATGGGGGACACATGTACACCTGTGGCTGATTCATGTGAATGTACGGCAAAAACCACTACAATATTGTAAAGTAATTAGCCTCCAATTAAAATAAATTAATTAAATTTTTAAATTTATCAAAGTCATATCATGTTGCTTAAAACTTTCTGCCTGATACACCCAATTATCATTTGGTGAACATCTTCCATTGGCCTTATCAGACCCTAAAGTAAACTAGATACATAGAATATAAACTCTGCTAGTGCATATGCTTGTAGGGGAAACTGTGATGGTATTAGAGAACATACATGTATAATAAACCTGAAAAATACAGCTAAAATTTTCATTTTCTCATGCTCACTGTGATTTCTTCTTTGTGATCATTTAAATAAAATGCTTAGCTCCTGAACATTTGGATATATTTTAAAATAAATTTTGTTATTCATTTTTAATTCACCATCTCAATGGTCAAAAAGTATATTTTATTGCATTTCAGTCTTTGAATATGTTAAGATTTGTTTTATATACAACCATATAATGAATTTTGTAATACAGTCTATATATACTTGTTAAAAGTATGATTTCTTTCATTGTTGAGTAGCATGTTTTATATATTTCAAATTGATCAAGTTTGATATTTGTGTTAAAAATCTTCCCTGGACTACTTAGAGAGTTGTGTTAAAATTTTCCACAACGATTGTGAAATATTTATTCTTTTCCTGCCAATTTTTGCTATATGAATTTTTAGAAACATTATTGTCTGTATGAAATCTTAGATTTATTATATTGCTTTAGAGAATTGATCTTTTAATCATTATGGAATGTGACACAAATTCTACAGGTAAGCCATTTGCATAAGGTTATATAACAAGGTTGCTGAATACAAGGTCAGTATTTTATTTTATTTAAAAATGAGTTATATTTGTACAGACAAACAGCAAATAGGAAATGGTATTAAGAAACGATGCTTCTGATGGTAATATCTAAAACATGAAACACATAAAAATAAATCTTATGAGAGATATAAAGATTTCTGTATGTAAAATTGTGAAACATTACTGAGAAAAATTGAAGAATATCTAAATTAAATTAAGGAGTATATTCATGTACTGAGGGCTTCAGCTTATTAAAGAAATCAATACTCCACATATTAATCTCAGTTTAAACATAGTTGAGTCCCATTAATTTGAAGGGTTTTTTTGTTTATGTTTTTATTTTGTGTTTGGCTATTATAATTGTCATTTTTTTCCCTTGTTTGTTTTTTGTTTCTTTGTGGAAATTGACAATGATTTTAAAAGCATCAGGAAGTCTGTTCTCCTACAATTTTAAACTACTACTGTTTCAGGAAGGGGTACCCCTTCCAGGGCTTGAAACTGGGCTCTTGTCTAACACTCGGAAATGAATTGTCCAAGGAGACACATGTGTTGACAAAGCAAGAGATTTTATTGGGAAAGGGCACCCGGGCGGAGAGCAGTAGGGTAAGGGAACCCAGGAGAACAGCTCTGCCACATGCCTGGCAGTCTCAGGTTTTATGGTGATGGGATTATTTCCCAGGTTGTCTTTAGTCAATCATTCTGACTCAGAGTCCTTCCTGGTGGTTCAGCCAAGATGGACGCAAAAGAGAAGGATTCTGGGAAGTGGTCGGACATGTGGTGTCTCCTCTTGAACTTTCCTGAACTCTTCTGGTTGGTGGTGGCTTATTAATTCCATGCTCCTTACCAGGACCTCCTGTGGTAAAATAACTCATACAAATGATTACTACCATAGGGTAGTAACCACCAGGGTGGGCGGTTTCAGTCAGTGTACTTCCCCTAACACTACTCTCTTCCTCACTGATGCTTGAAATCTCACATTTACATAGTCATTCTATAACTTTACCTTTCTTTGCCTCTCTTAAATCTCACTCCTTACACTTCCTTGGTAGAGGCAGTACCTGAAGGCTTGTAAGCCATTTACATTTCAGTACAAAAAGGTATGATATAAGTTTCCAAAAAGTTTTAGTAGAAGAAGGACAGAACAGAGGTAAGAGGCATCTAAAAGGGTAAAGAAAAAAGAAATGAGTTCAATAAAGACAGTCACAGATTGGGGAAAGACTTTCCTTCTATTTCTCAATCCTTCTTAGAACACCTATGTTTATTGAAATTCAGGTAAACAGATGACTGAAATATTTCTGCTTATTGATTTACTTTCTATTCCAGTACAAGCCACTGCCAATCAAGCAGTCATCATCTGCTTAATCCAAAAGTTTAATTTAAAATTGTTTTTTATGCTGCTTTTTAAGTTTATATGTCATCTGGATTCTAAAACATGGCTTTCTGTTCTTTTTGGGGACACAGGAAAAAATATTTTGATGATTATGACTATATGATTAATTTTCCAAATGGTGGAAAGAGCACTGGATTGAGAACAGAGATTTTAATACTTCTTAATATTTAACATGCAACCATTTATCTTTGGTAAATTGCTTAACTGAGCAGGCTCATATTCTTCTCATTTGTAAAATGAAGGTACTAAAATATCTCATGAATATGTTCCCCTCAACCCCTTTAAGAGTACATGAATCTTTGTGAGATGTTCATTGGATTACTCAGGAAATTCTTTCTAAGAATAAGACAGTATAATTTTAGATGACACCTTTCTTTTAATTGGAGAAGGAAATGGCAATACATTCCAGTATTCTTGCCTGGGAAATCTCATGGACAGAGGAGCTTGGTGGGATACAGTTCATGGGGTTGCAAAGGGCACAACACGCTGAACCACTAACACTTGCACTTTCTTTTAATAACATCAACTAACATTTTCTTTAAAAATTTCAGTTAAGCACTAGAGATAAATAGATATCTTTTTGCTAGAAATGGGGATATCAGTAAAGTCTAAAGTTTCACTAAGCTTAAAGAGTATAAAAGGGTAAGTACTGTTAATATTATTTAGAAAAGTTTTTTTACATCTTATAGGTTTCATTCAGAAACTAATAATGTTTAAGTCATCTACAAATGCTCAAAGGGCAGATAATCTATTCTATATATGATGATTATAATAACACAATGCTTTGATTCCTTAAATATGATTTTTAATTCAAACTCACCCCTAATTTATTACTTATAAAAAAAGCTTATTCCTTTGATCTAAATTAATTTACTAAAAGATATGAAAACTGTCTTCAAATATAACTTACTTGATTTAGAATATCCTCATTTGAGACAGGCAAAATAATAGATGAATTATAAAAAATGTTTGCTCTTTCTATAATCTGATGATTTTTTCAACATGATTTAGTCAATCAATAAATACTTAGTCAATCAAAAGCTACTGAGACCAGTAGTTTTTAAATTGTAATTCTTGAAGTTTGGGAACTTTGTGAAGGGGACTTATGAGTTTATGAGAGAAAGGAAGGTACAAATAGTTAAAACAGCACTGATTTTATAAATTTATTGGAATTATATGAAAATTTTGTTATAAAGATTAAATATGTTTTATTAAACATTTAGATATTCCTGACTTATGCATCAATAATATTTTGAAATGTAGTGGCTGATACAATAATAATAATAATTCATATTGAGCATTTACTAAACACCAGGCACTGTTTGAGTCCTTAAGAGTGCAAACTTATTTAATCTTAAGAACAAACCAATGATCAGTAGCTCAGTTTTATAGATGTAAAAATCAAAGCATGGAAAAATTAAATTAATATCTCAATTAGTAAATGAAAAGAATTATAATCAAACTCAGGCTGTTTAACCCCAGTATGTTCAGTCTTATAACATTAATTCTTTTTCTTAGGACTTCAATAAAATAGAAAAATGGACTATCTTAAGTCAAAAAAAAGAGAGACACGGTAGACCAAATGAAGTTTCTGATAATAAAAGCAGTAATACAAAAGTCGGAGAAGGCAATGGCACCCCACTCCAGTACTCTTGCCTGGAAAATCCCATGGACGGAGGAGCCTGGTAGGCTGCAGTCCATGGGGTCGCTAAGAGTCAGATACGACTGAGCGACTTCACTTTCACTTTTCACTTGCATGCATTGAAGAAGGAAATGGCAACCCACTCCAGTGTTCTTGCCTGGAGAATCCCAGGGATGGGGGAGCCTGGTGGGCTGCCTTCTATGGGGTCGCACAGAGTCGGACACGACTGAAGCGACTTAGCAGCAGTAGCAGCAGTAATACAAAAGTGGTATTAAAAAATACCCATCTGGTATAGCAGAATTAACTTTAAATAGTTGGATTCATTCATTTATTAACAAATATTAATAAAGACTAGAGATCTCTTCAAGAAAATTAGAGATAGCATTGTCATGCAACAATGGGCACAATAAAGAATAGAAACTGTATGGACCTAAAAGAAGCCAAAGATATAAAGAAGACGTGGCAAGAATACACAGAAGAACTATACAAAAAGATCTCATAAACCAGATAAGCAAGATGATGTGATCACTCACCTAGAGCCAGACATCCTGGAGTGTGAAGTCAAGTGGGCCTTAGGAAGCATCACTACAAACAAAGCTAGTGGAGGTGATGGAATCGCAGCTGAGCAATTACAATTCCTAAATGATGTTGTTAAAGTGGTGCACTCAATATGCCAGCAAATTTGGAAAACTCAGCAGTGGCCACAGGATTGGAAAAGGTCATTTTTCATTCTAATCTCAAAGAAAGGCAATGCCAAAGAATGTTCAAACTGCGAAAAGGAGCCAAGATGGCGGAGGAGTAGGACGGGGAGAACACTTTCTCCCCCACAAATTCATCAAAAGAGCACTTAAACGTTGAGTAAATTCCACAAAACAACCTCTGAATGCCGGCAGAGGACATCAGGCACCCAGAAAAGCAACCCAACTCTTCGAAAGGAGGTAGGAAAAAATATAAAAGACAAAAAAAGAGACAAAAGAGGGAGGGACAGAGTTCCGTCTCGGGAAGGGAGTCTTAAAAAGACAGAAGTTTCCAAACACCAGGAAACCTTCTCACTGCCGAATCTGTGCCGAGCTTTGGAAGCACAGAGGGCAACATAACAGGGAGAAAAAATAAATAAACAATTAAAACTCGCAGATTGCCAGCACTATGGTAACTCCCCCAGCAGAGAAGCAGCACAGACGCCTGCACACGCCATTAGCAAGCGGGGGCTGGGCAGGGAGGCGCGGCGCGGGCTGCATCGCTGAGAGTAAGAATCTGTCCTGAATACCCTTAGCACTATCTGAGCGAAATAATTTGGGCTAGCAAACCAGACTGTGGGATATCTACCACGCGAAAAGCCAGCCCTAACCTGAGACACCACCAGGCCCGCGCACGAAACAAAGGACTGAACAGAGGTAGCTGGCTGCAGACCTTCCCCCTCCGGTGACAGGCAGCCAGAGCCGGAAGGGGGCAATCGCAGCCCCAGAGAGACATTATCTATAAAACTGTAAGCAGGCTTCTTTGCTAACTAAAACTTCTTGGGGGTCTGGACGGTCAACATCTGCCTGAGAAGGTGCATCGGTTTTACACCCAGATAACCGAGTGGCGGGGAGGCGCTCGCCAAACACCTCATCACCTGAGCTGCTCGGATCTGGGAAGAGCACAAAACGCAGGCCCAACTGAGTCTGCGCCTCTGAGGGCTACCCAAGTGCCTGAACCTGAGCGGCTTGGACCTAGGAGGTACATGCAGCACAGGGCCAGCCTCGGATTGTTCCCAGTGGAACAATCTAGAGCCCGAGCAGTGTGGGCAGGGAGGCTACACGCGCTGTGAGCGGGGGCAGACCCAGTGTGGCTGAGGCACTGCGAGCACACGCCAGTGTTATTTGTTTGCAGCATCCCTCCCTCCCTCCCCACAGTGCGACTGAACAAGTGAGCCTAAAAAAAAAAAGTGTTCTCCATCATCCCCTTTGTGTCAGAGCGGAAACCAGACACTGAAGAGACCAGCAAACAGAAGAAGTTATAACAGAGGGAAGCGCCTTGGAAGCTACAGGCAATAGATTAAACCCTGTGGTTACTACGGACTACATAGAAAGGGGCCTATAGATCTTGAGAAATATAAATCGGACCAAGGAACTAGACAAAAATGAATTGAATGCACAATACTCACAACAAAACCAAAGAAAGTCCTAGATATACTTTTACAATCATCCTTTCTTTTTTTTTTTTTTTAATTTTTAAAAAAAAATTTTTAAGTCCTCTATTGTTCTTTTAATTTTCACTTTTATAACCTATTTGCAGAAAAAAAAAGACCTTATTTTTTTCTTCTTCAGCAAAATTCATATATATATATTTTATAATTTTTTGACCTTGTTTTTTTTTTTCTTTTTCCTTCTTTTCTTTAACATTGTATTTTTGAAATTCCAAACTCTACTCTAGATTTTTAATTTTAGCTTTTTGGTATATGTTATCAATTTTGTACCCATAGTTTTTTTTATAATTTCTGTGACGTTTTTTTTTTCTCTGTTTCTTTCTCTTCTTCTTTTATATAACATTGTATATCTGAAATTCCAAACTCTACTCTAGATTTTTAATTTACGCTTTTTGGTATTTGATATCAATTTTGTACCTGTATTTTCTTTATAATTTTTGCAACATTGTTTGTTTTTGTTTGTTTGTTTGTTTTCTCTCTTTATTTTTCTTCTTCTTTTTTTAACATTGTATTTTTGAAATTCCAAACTCTACTCTAGATTTTTAATTTTTGCTTTTTGGTATTAGTTATCAATTTTGTACCTGTATTTTCTTTATAATTTTCACGACCTTGTTTGTTTTTGTTTGTTCGTTTTTTCTCTCTTTCTTTTCCTTTTTCTTTTCTTTAACATCGTATTTTTGAAATTCCAAACTCTACTCTAGATTTTTTAATTTTTGCTTTTATGTATTTGTTACCAATTTTGTACCTTTAAGAACCCAATCTTCAGGACCCATTTTTCACTAGGGAGCGAGATTACTGGCTTGACTGCTCTCTCTCCCTTTGGACTCTCCTTTTTCTCCACCAGGTCGCCTGTGTGTCCTCCCTAACCCCTCTCTACTCTACCCAACTCTGTGAATTTCTGTGTGTTCCAGACAGTGGAGAACACTTAGGGAACTGATTACTGGCTGGATCTGTCTCCCTCCTTTTCAATCCCCCCTTTTATCCTTCTGGCCACCTCTGTCACCTTCCTCCTTCTTCTCTTCTCTGTATAACTCCGTGAACAACTCTGAGTGGTCCAGTTGTGGAGTGCACATAAGGAAGTGACTACTGGCTAGCCCACTCTCTCCACTATTGATTCCACCTCATCTCATTTGGGTCACCTCTAACTCCCTCCTCCCTCTTCTCCTCTCCATGTAAAGCTGTGAACCTCTCTGAGTGACCCTCACAGTAGAGAAATTTTTCATCTTTAACATAGATGTTTTATCAATGGTGCTGTATAGAAGGAGAAGTTTTGAAACTACTGTAAAAATAAGCCCGATAACTAGAAGCAGGAGGCTTAAGTCCAAACCCTGACCCCAGGGAACTCCTAACTCCAAGGAACATTAATTGACAGGAGCTCATCAAACGCCTCCATACTGACACTGAAACCAAGCACCACACAAGGGCCAACAAGTTCCAGGGCAAGACATACCAAGCAAATTCCCCAGCAACAAAGGAACACAGCCCTAAGCTTCAAGATACAGGCTGCCCAAAGTCACCCCAAAACCATAGACATCTCATAACTCATTACTGGACATTTCATTGCACTCCAGAGAGAAGAAATACAGCTCCACCCACCAGAACACCGACACAAGCTTCCCTAACCAGGAAACCTTGACAAGCCACCTGTACAAACCCACACACAGCGAGGAAACGCCAAAATAAAGAGAACTCCACAAACTGCCAGAATACAGAAAGGACACCCCAAACTCAGCAATTTAAACAAGATGAAGAGACAGAGGAATACCCAGCAGATAAAGGAATAGGATAAATGCCCACCAAACCAAACAAAAGAGGAAGAGACAGGGAATATACCTGATAAATAATTCTGAATAATGATAGTGAAATTGATCCAAAATCTTGAAATGAAAATGGAATCACAGATAAATAGCCTGGAGACAAGGATTGAGAAGATGCAAGAAAGGTTTAACAAGGACCTAGAAGAAATAAAAAAGAATCAATATATAATGAATAATGCAATAAATGAAATTAAAAACACTTTGGAGGCAACAAATAGTAGAAAAACAGAGGCAGAAGATAGGATTAGTGAATTAGAAGATAGAATGGTAGAAATAAATGAATCAGAGAGGATAAAAGAAAAACGAATTAAAAGAAATGAGGACAATCTCAGAGACCTCCAGGACAATATTAAACGCTACAACATTCGAATCATGGGGGTTCCAGAAGAAGACAAAAAGAAAGACCATGAGAAAATACTTGAGGTGATAATAGTTGAAAACTTCCCTAAAATGGGGAAGGAAATAATCACCCAAGTCCAAGAAACCCAGAGAGTCCCAAACAGGATAAACCCAAGGCAAAACACCCCAAGACACATATTAATCAGATTAACAAAGATCAAACACAAAGAACAAATATTAAAAGCAGCAAGGGAAAAACAACAAATAACACACAAGGGAATTCCCATAAGGATAACAGCTGATCTTTCAATAGAAACTCTTCAAGCCAGGAGGGAATGGCAAGACATACTTAAAATGATGAAAGAAAATAACCTACAGCCCAGATTATTGTACCCAGCAAGGATCTCATTCAAGTATGAAGGAGAAATCAAAAGCTTTTCAGACAAGCAGAAGCTGAGAGAATTCTGCACCACCAAAACAGCTCTCCAACAAATACTAAAGGATATTCTCTAGACAGGAAACACAAAAACGGTGTATAAGTTCGAACCCAAAACAATAAAGTAAATGGCAACGGGATCATACTTATCAGTAATTACCTTAAACGTAAGTGGGTTGAATGCCCCAACCAAAAGACAAAGACTGGCTGAATGGATACAAAAACAAGACCCCTACATATGTTGTCTACAAGAGACCCACCTCAAAACAGGGGACACATACAGACTGAAAGTGAAGGGCTGGAAAAAGATTTTCCATGCAAATAGGGACCAAAAGAAAGCAGGAGTAGCAATACTCATATCAGATAAAATAGACTTTAAAACAAAGGCTGTGAAAAGAGACAAAGATGGTCACTACCTAATGATCAAAGGATCAATCCAAGAAGAAGATATAACAATTATAAATATATGTGCACCCAACACAGGAGCACCGCAGTATGTAAGACAAATGCTAACAAGTATGAAAGGAGACATTAACAATAACACAATAATAGTGGGAGACTTTAATACCCCACTCACACCTATGGATAGATCAACTAAACAGAAAATTAACAAGGAAACACAAACTTTAAATGATACAATAGACCAGTTAGACCTAATTGATATCTATAGGACATTTCATCCCAAAACAATGAATTTCACCTTTTTCTCAAGTGCACATGGAACCTTCTCCAGGATAGATCACATCCTGGGCCATAAAGCTAGCCTTGGTAAATTCAAAAAAAAATAGAAATCATTCCAAGCATCTTTTCTGACCACAATGCAGTAAGATTAGATCTCAATTACAGGAGAAGAACTATTAAAAATTCCAACATATGGAGGCTGAACAACACACTGCTGAATAACCAACAAATCACAGAAGAAATCAAAAAAGAGATCAAAAATTGCATAGAAACGAATGAAAATGAAAACACAACCACCCAAAACCTGTGGGACACAGTAAAAGCAGTCCTAAGGGGAAAGTTTATAGCAATACAGGCACACCTCAAGAAACTAGAAAAAAGTCAAATAAATAACCTAACTCTACACCTAAAGCAACTAGAAAAGGAAGAAATGAAGAACCCCAGGGTTAGTAGAAGGAAAGAAATCTTAAAAATTAGAGCAGAAATAAATGCAAAAGAAACAAAACAGACCATAGCAAAAATCAACAAAACCAAAAGCTGGTTCTTTGAAAGGATAAATAAAATTGACAAACCATTAGCCAGACTCATCAAGAAACAAAGGGAGAAAAATCAAATCAATAAAATTAGAAACGAAAATGGAGAGATCACAACAGACAACACAGAAATACAAAGGATCATAAGAGACTACTATCAACAATTATATGCCAATAAAATGGACAACGTGGAAGAAATGGACAAATTCTTAGAAAAGTACAACTTTCCAAAACTCGACCAGGAAGAAATAGAAAATCTTAACAGACCCATCACAAGCACGGAAATTGAAACTGTAATCAAAAAGCTTCCAGCAAACAAAAGCCCAGGTCCAGACGGCTTCACAGCTGAATTCTACCAAAAATTTAGAGAAGAGCTAACACCTATCCTGCTGAAACTCTTCCAGAAAATTGCAGAGGAAGGTAAACTTCCAAACTCATTCTGTGAGGCCACCATTACCCTAAAACCAAAACCTGACAAAGATCCCACAAAAAAAGAAAACTACAGGCCAATATCACTGATGAACATAGATGCAAAAATCCTTAACAAAATTCTAGCAATCAGAATCCAATGACACATTAAAAAGATCATATACAATGACCAAGTGGGCCTTATCCAGGGATGCAAGGATTCTTCAATATCCGCAAATCAATCAATGTAATACACCACATTAACAAATTGAAAAATAAAAACCATATAATTATCTCAATAGATACAGAGAAAGCCTTTGACAAAATTCAACACCCATTTATGATAAAAACTCTCCAGAAAGCAGGAATAGAAGGAACATACCTCAACATAATAAAAGCTATATATGACAAACCCACAGCAAACATTATCCTCAATGGGGAAAAATTGAAAGCATTTCCTCTAAAGTCAGGAACAAGACAAGGGTGCCCACTTTCACCATTATTATTCAACATAGTTTTGGAAGTTTTGGCCACAGCAATCAGAGCAGAAAAAGAAATAAAAGGAATCCAAATTGGAAAAGAAGAAGTAAAACTCTCACTGTTTGCAGATGACATGATCCTCTACATAGAAAACCCTAAAGACTCCACCAGAAAATTACTAGAACTAATCAATGATTATAGTAAAGTTGCAGGATATAAAATCAACACACAGAAATCCCTTGCATTCCTATACACTAATAGTGAGAAAACAGAAAGAGAAATTAAGGAAACAATTCCATTCACCATTGCAACGGAAAGAATAAAATACTTAGGAATATATCTACCTAAAGAAACTAAAGACCTATATATAGAAAACTATAAAACACTGGTGAAAGAAATCAAAGAGGACACTAATAGATGGAGAAATATACCATGTTCATGGATTGGAAGATTCAATATAGTGAAAATGAGTATACTACCCAAAGCAATTTATAGATTCAATGCAATCCCTATCAAGCTACCAACAGTATTCTTCACAGAGCTAGAACAAATAATTTCACAATTTGTATGGAAATACAAAAAACCTCAAATAGCCAAAGCGATCTTGAGAAAGAAGAATGGAACTGGAGGAATCTACCTACCTGACTTCAGGCTCTACTACAAAGCCACAGTTATCAGGACAGTATGGTACTGGCACAAAGACAGAAATATAGATCAATGGAACAAAATAGAAAGCCCAGAGATAAATCCACGCACATATGGACACCTTATCTTTGACAAAGGAGGCAAGAATATACAATGGATTAAAGACAATCTCTTTAACAAGTGGTGCTGGGAAATCTGGTCAACCACTTGTAAAAGAATGAAACCAGAACACTTTCTAACACCATACACAAAAATAAACTCAAAATGGATTAAAGATCTAAAGGTTAAGACCAGAAACTATAAAACTCCTAGAGGAGAACATAAGCAAAACGCTCTCTGACATATATCACAGCAGGATCCTCTATGACCCACCTCCCAGAATACTGGAAATAAAAGCAAAAATAAACAAATGGGACCTAATTAACCTTAAAAGCTTCTGCACATCAAAGGAAACTATTAGCAAGGTGAAAAGACAGCCTTCAGAATGGGAGAAAATAATAGCAAATGAAGCAACTGACAAACAACTAATCTCAAAAATATACAAGCAACTCCTATAGCTCAACTCCAGAAAAATAAATGACTCAATCAAAAAATGGGCCAAAGAACTAAATAGACATTTCTCCAAAGAAGGCATACAGATGGCTAACAAACACATGAAAAGATGCTCAACATCACTCATTATCAGAGAAATGCAAATCAAGACCACTATGAGGTACCATTTCACACCCGTCAGAATGTCTGTGATCCAAAAGTCTACAAATAATAAATGCTGGAGAGGGTGTGGAGAAAAGGGAACCCTCTTACACTGTTGGTGGGAATGCAAACTAGTACAGCCACTATGGAGAACAGTGTGGAGATTCCTTAAAAAACTGGAAATAGAACTGCCTTATGATCCAGCAATCTCACTGCTGGGCATACACACTGAGGAAACCAGAAGGGAAAGAGACCCGTGTACCCCAACGTTCATCACAGCACTGTTTATAATAGCCAGGACATGGAAGCAACCTAGATGTCCATCAGCAGATGAATGGATAAGAAAGCCATGGTACATATACACAATGGAGTATTACTCAGCCATTAAAAAGAATACATTTGAATCAGTTCTAATGAGGTGGATGAAAGTGGAGCCTATTATACAGAGTGAAGTAAGCCAGAAAGAAAATCACCAATACAGTATACTAACACATATATATGGAATTTAGAAAGATGGTAACAATAACCCGGTGTACGAGATAGCAAAAGAGACACTGATGCATAGAACAGTCTTATGGACTCTGTGGGAGAGGGAGAGGGTGGATAGATTTGGGAAAATGGCATTGAAACATGTAAAATATCATGTAAGAAATGAGTTGCCAGTCCAGGTTCGATGCACAATACTGGATGCTTGGGGCTGGTGCACTGGGACGACCCAGAGGGATGGTATGGGGAGGGAGGAGGGAGGAGGGTTCAGGATGGGGAACACATGTATACCTGTGGCGGATTCATTTCGATATTTGGCAAAACTAATACAATTATGTAAAGTTTAAAAATAAAATAAAATTAAAAAAAAAATGTTCAAACTGCCACACAATTGCATTCATCTCACATGTTAACAAAGTAATGTTCAAAATTCTCCAAGCCAGGCTTCAACAGGATGTGAACCAAGAACTTCCAGATGTCCAAGCTGGATTTAGAAAAGGCAGAGGAACCAGAAATCAAATTGCTAACATCTGTTAAATCATCAAAAAAAAATAGAGTTCCAGAAAATCATATTTATTGACTACGTCAAAGCCTTTGACTGGTGTGGATTGCAACAAACTGTGGAAAAAACTTAAGATGGGAATATCAGACCACTTTACCTGCCTCCTGAGAAATCTGTATGTAGGTCAAGAAGCAACAGTTAGAACTGGACATGGAACAATGGACTGGTTTCAAATTGGGAAAGGAGTACATCAAGGCTGTATATTGTCACCCTTGTTATTTAACTTATATGCAGAGTACATCATGAGAAATGCCGGGCTGGATGAAACACAACCTGGATTCAAGATTGCCAGAAGAAATAGCAATAACCTCAGGTATGCAGATGACACCACCCTTATGGCAGAAAGTGAAGAACTAAAGAGCCTCTTGATGAAAATGAAAGAGGAGAGTGAAAAAGTTGGCTTAAAACTCAACATTCAGAAAACTAAGATCATGGCATACGGTCCCACCACTTCATGGCAAATAGATGGGGAAACAATGGAAACTGTGACAGACTTTATTTTGGGGGGCTCCAAAACCACTGAAAATGGTGACTGCAGCCATGAAATTAAAAGATGCTTGCTCCTTGGAAGAAAGGCTATGAGCAACCTAGACAGCATATTAAAAAGCAGAGACATTTCTTTGCTGACACAGGCCCATCTACTAAAAGTTATGGTTTTTCCAGTAGTCAAGTATGGATGTGAGAGTTAGACCATAAAAAACCTAAGCACTGAAGAATTGATGTGTTTGTACTGTGGTGTTGCAGAAGACCCTTGATAGTTCCTTGGACTGCAAGGAATCCAACCAGTCCATCCTAAAGGAAATCAGTCCTGAATATTCATTGGAAGGACTGATGCTGAAGCTGAAACTGAAATCCCTTGGCCACCTGCTGCGAAGAACTGACTCATTGGAAAATATTCTGATGCTGAGAAAGATTGAAAGCAGGAGGAAAAGGGGACGACAGAGTATGAGATGATTGGATGGTATCACTGACTTGATGGACATGAGTCTGAGCAAACCCTGGGAGTTGGTAATAGACAGGGAAGTCTGGGGTGCTGCAATCCATGGAGTTGCAAAAAGTCAGGCACAACTGAGCAACTGAACTTATTGACTGAGCCAGTTACCATCCTTTGTGATTGTGTTCAGTCACCTTAGTTGTGACCAACTCTTTGTGACCCCATAGACTGTAGCCTGTCAGACTCCTCTGTCCATGGGATTCTCCAGGCAAAAATAACTGGAGTGAGTTGCCATTTCTTCCTCCTGGGGATCTTCCTGACCCAGGGATTGAACCCTCATCTCCTATGTCTCCTGCATTACAGGCAGATTCTTTAGCCACCGAGTCACCTGGAAAGCCCATCTGTTGTGATTAGGCTACATTAATTAACAAAGCATACAGAAAATTCTGCCCTCTTGGATATTCTAGTGGGCCCAGAGACTAGCTACTTTGGCTTAAGGTATGGCCTAGGAGGGTAGCAATGAGCCTGTGTAGTGTAAGGTAAAAAATTCATTTTTAAAAAATATATCTAAAGGCTATGGCAAAGGTAGAAGAGTGAGAAAATCAGAAAAGGGAACTAAATTTGGAAAGAAAAATGATTTTGAATAGCTATCTTAGAAGGAATAACAAGACATCCATTTGTGAATATTCAGAAGGCAATTAGCAATATAAAGCTTAGCACTTCATTGAGAGTAAACTGCATAGGTACCCTTCCCCACTGGGGTAATATCCAATCCAATGGCAGGTTTTAGTTGGAACCATAAAATTGAATAAATAGACAGAGGAGAACCAGCACACAAAATACAGAAGTATGGTAAATTCCCAAAATAATGGAATGGGAAGAATTAAAAAGAAGCACTCAAAGTAACAAACTCATTTGCCAAATCTATAAAAAGACTAACAGGTAGCCTACAGTCAACACAGTTCAAGGGAAAAGTCAACTGTAAGCAGCAAAAATCAAAAGCAATGGACATTCTAAAGTAAATGAGACAGAAGAAAAACCTTTGAATTTGGAAGTTATAAAGCCATTATTGATCTTGAAAACATCTTGGTGGAATGTGGAATGAAAGCAGGATGAAAAAGACATGACTAGTGCATGTATGCCACTTGTTTTACACCTATCAGAATACAAGGGAGGTGAGGAGTAGACCATTAGGAAGAAGGGCATGCTTTATTTTGGTGGTAACTGCATCAAGGACACTAAAGGATTTTGACACCACAAATTAGCTGATGATTAGATTGTACTTAGTTTTGAAATTGTACTTAGTTTTGAAAAAATCTATACTTCAAATAGCTTACTGATAGCCTAATTCCACTATAGTAGATGTTCCACTACTATATGCTACTTCCAATAGAACCCTATCATTTATTTTTAATACTGCTTGTTCATTTCCCCAGCAGTTTTCTCTTAATCTACTATCTTTGACTTCCTTGCCTTAGCTTACAGTAATATTTTAATACGTGGACTATAACAATAATGCTGAACTCATTTGTAATTCTGTCTCTTCAAACACATTTTTCCCACATGAAATGTGGTTAGGATCAATTAAAAAGAAAGCAAGTGACAAATAAGAAAATCCTCTTTTAAAAAGATATTTTAAAAATTCTTTGTTCTGAAAGGCAGATATGAGTCACTGACAGCACACATTTGGGTCTTAGCAGGTGTATTTTGTTTAATAAAGTTCTGTCTTTCATTCAAGCTTTGTTCCAGTATAACTATGCCCTCTATAGTCTTATCAAGTGAACGAAGGTGACTTTAGCTTGAAAGAAATCTGATAAGCCTCTGATACTTAGTCCACATTCTTGGTTTAGGGAAAAAAGTAATATTTGGTTCTTTGTAAAAATTTCCCTGGGGAAACTCTCTAAGATAAAAGGCAACTAAATTTAACAAGTGGATACATTTACTGGCAGTGTGATGACTACTGAAAAAGAAAGTCTGCTTTTCTCCTTCAACATTGAAAACTATTGTTAGTGACAATGTTGAATTTTACCCAAGCCCTCCAATCCTGGAAAACAGCAAAAGTTAAGGTATCTCTCTGCCTTTTGTGTTGTGGAAAACAGTTTATTGGTAAGAACCACCCTTCCCCATGGGCTTCCCACATGGCTCAGTGGTTCAATCGCTGGGTCACTGGGTCTTGGAAGATTCCCCCGGAGGAGGAAATGGCAATCCACTCCAGTATTCTTGCCTGGGAAATCCCATGGACAGAGGAGCCTAATGGGCTACAGTCCATGGGGTCACAAAGAGTCAGACACTGCTGAGCATGTCACAAGCACAACCCTTCCCATATGACTTAAATAAGACTCACAGATGCCTCCTCTTGCTTACCTATGACAGGGCCAGACAAAGATATTCCAAATTGATATTTTTTCGTCTCATAAATTATCAGCTGAAGTGTTTATTCTTATTGGAACAAACTGCTTATTAGTCAAACATTAAAGTTTCACTGGAGAAGGCAATGGCAACCCACTCCAGTACTCTTGCCTCAAAAATCCCATGGACGGAGGAGCCTGGGAGGCTGCAGTCCATGGGGTCACTAAGAGTCGGATACGACTAAGCATCTTCACTTTCACTTTTCACTTTCATGCATTGGAGAAGGAAATGGCAACACACTCCAGTGTTCTTGCCTGGAGAATTCCAGGGACGGGGAAGCCTGGTGGGCTTCCGTCTATGGGGTCGCACAGAGTCGGACACGACTGAAGCGACTTAGCAGCAGCAAAATTTCACTCCTTCCTCCTGACTCCAGAACTATGACTAGAAAAGGCTGACTTTAGGGTAAAATATTCTCTGATCTACTATTTAATCAAACTACTCTTTTATCCCATTTTCCCACTCCCTACCCTTAATACCCTTGCTACTTCCTCTCAACAGAAGAAAAACCACTTTTGATTAACCTTGAGAGGCTTGCAGATCTTATGCTTACGGCATTCTCCCTATGCAATAGTTCTCCTCCAATTGCAGCAGACCCTCCTCACACTGACCTTTTCTTTCAAGTGAAGTTTCCCCTTACCAGACTGAGATTTTTTTTTTAACTTGACATTGCCAATTGACAGAAAGAAGTAAATATTGCTGCATCTGGATATATATGATAATGTGTGACTGAAAGCTCTAAATATTAAATGATTTGGTACATTCAGTGAATTATGAGTATTAATTGATACACGAAAAAGTCCACAAAGAGATAGTGCTTTAAGCATCTGCTCTGTGCTAGGATTTTCCTCAACTAGGCCACAATTAGACAAATATGTTTGCTCAAAAAGCACATTGGTTAGTATGGAAGACTAACATAAAACCATCATGAAATGCATTGATATTAGAAATGTATACAAAGTATTATGTTTACATCTGATAAAGCCATGTACTATGAATGCCTAGGGTCAGTGGCAGGAAAAAGATGTGACAAGGAAAGTTTTATAGTAAAGGTGATATCTGAGAAGAGCATGAAAGAATAAATATGAATTTGTCAATGAACAAACTGAAGAGTCTGCATTTGGCATTGAGAACAAAGTGATCACAAAAAGACCAAGTAATACCATGATTCCTCTGGGTAACAAAAGTAGTTAGAACTGACTCTTTTGCAGAGCACAGATGTAAGACAACTGAAAAGGAGCTGAAAAAATGAGCTGATGCAAAGCAGTGCAGCCTTTTACAACTATGAAGTTTAGACACTGCACAACTTCAATGGATACCATTCATAACGATGATGTCAATGTGAATGGTACAAGCTGGAGTTGTGTACAGCCCTGAGCAAGACCTCAGAGCAGCTATGAAATTAGCAGAGTATTTTTATGCCAAATATATATGTTAGGATGCTTTGGGTAGTAAACAATGGAAACCAAATCTGTCTGTCCTTAACTTCAGGGGGATTTTGGAAGAACATGTAATTGAGGAGAACCCTAGGCGGCCTTCCTGGGACAGACCCCTTCCCCATATCTTCTACTTCAGTTCCTCTCTGAAGTACCTAGATAACAGTATCTGATGCACATTTTCTGAGCTGTTTTACATGTGTTAAAACCCCCACCAAACAGAAGACTTTATTTCATGACCATGAGCACATAGACCCCAGGCATACTGGAGCCAAAAGATTGATGATGGTAATCCCTGTGACAAGGACTGTTACTTCACCATTAACCAATCAGAGAATCATGCACAAGTTGATTACATACCCTGGAACTTCCTTCCTTCATCTTGCCTTTAAAACTGCTTTGCTGAAACCCATCAGGGACATGATGCTTTTTGAGCACCAGCTGTCCTAGACTCCTTTTACAGGCCTTACAATAAATGTTGCAATTTCTTTCATTACAACCCAGTATCAGTAGATTGACTTTACTGCACACAGGCAAGTAGACCCAAGTTTGGTTTGGTGACACTCATTTTACTGCTATGGGGTTGTTGAAGAAACAAAATGTTTTGCCAGATCACAGAATAGGAAGTTAGAGAACATTTCTTTAACAGGACCAATTTGGTCAGAATGCTACAGACTAGGTACAGGATGTATGCATGCATTCTAAGTTACTCAGTCATCTCTGACTCTTTGCAACCCTATGGACTGTAGCCCGCCAGGTTCTTCTGTCCATGGGATTCTCCAGGCAAGAATACCGGAGTGGGTTGCCATGCGCTCCTCCAGGAGATCTTCCTGAACCAAGGATTGAACCTAAATCTCTTATGTCTCCTGCATTGTCAAGCAAGTTCTTTAGTACTAGCACCACCTGAGAACCTCAGGTACAGGAGACTACCAATATAACTGTTGTGAAATAATTCTAACCATCTCTAATCATTGCAGCATTTTGCTCCATATTCAATCTTTTAGCTAAGAAGCTTTAATCAGGTCTGAGCTGTGTTCTTCTCATTAGAAAGACCACATAAATTAGAGATTATCCTCAAAATGGTAAGGATTAGATACTGGACAAAGATGACAAAAACCTTTTTAAACAAGCTGGGATATTTGGATTTTGATTTCTAAGGCAAGGGATGTTAAACTTTTCTTAAAGGGCCAGATAGTAAATAGTTTAGGTTTGCCAGCCGTATGATCTCTGTGGCAACTAATCAATTCTGCCCTGGAAAGCAATCATGCACAATACTAAATCAATGGACTTGGTTATGTTCTAATAACACTTTATTTACTAAATACATGGCCAGCTTTAATCTTAGTTTGCCAAATATCCAGTATTAGGGATGGGAAGGCCTTGAAGGATCTCAACTCTTTATTATACCCAGAGAATTGGCCATTTTCTCCATGACTATGAAGGTGGAAGCTACAAAAGGATTCAAAGTCTGTCTTCAATGAAGTTATAATTCAGTAGATAAGGCCAAAATAAGGCATAAAATCATCAAAGTATTTTATAAGACATGATACAGAATTAATTTAGAGATGTTCCCACTTTCCAAACTTTTCCCCAAACTTGCATTATTTCTGATCCAGTTTATCCTATCTCTTCATTTTCTGAAGTATAATTGAAATGCTTAGGAGAAAAGACATGAAGACTATCTTCAAAAGAAAATAATTGAGGGTTTGTAAAGAAAAATAGAAAAGCCAAAAAGTGCTGACTATAATTGAGGATTTCTACATTAGAAATTCTGCACCATTGTGAAGTACAAGTAAACTGAGTAGGGGGATGGAACTTTCAGAATGTTCAACTTTTTATGAAATTATTTTCAATGTTTTTTTTTAAATGGGTAATGCTTAAAATTTGAATCACATTATAAATTACTGTTGAGTGACTGTGCTTTTAAAATGCATCTCCATGCAAAGTCTGAGCTACATTCTCTCTCAAATTTAGTAATACATCTTGAAGTTCTTAGTGGTAAATCACCATGTTTAATCCCAAGAGAATAGAAAAGATAAAGAAAAATTAGTTTCAAAAATATGTCAACAAGTTTACATTTAAGACAAAATTTTAAAAGATGAGCAGCTCCAGTGATCCTAGCTTATTTTAGCTGATGAACTAATGAATACAGACTTCACAAATTCTTAAAGTTTTGATCTGGCTTTGCTTCTATAGCATGCCTCAAAATATACTACTTCAAAGGAACCGTAAACATCTTAAATCATGATTTCTTTCTTAAAATTACCTCTCTACTCACCTATAAAGACTCCTTAACATTTTTTCCAATCATATTTCTTAGCTTTGATTATTTCATATATTTGACGTACAAACGTATTGAACACCTACAATATATACAAGATATTTATTTTTTAAGCTGTATTTCAGCTGATTATTTTGTGCATGACACAGGAACACACAGCATTGGAAGATTCAGCCCCTGTATTTAATTTTCTCACAGTTAAAGAAGATTCAGACAAGTAAATCCACAATTCAACACTCTGCTATAAAAGATATGAAAAAGGGTTGTCCAGGGGTGTTTGACTATAAAGAGCAGGAGAGACTATCTTTTCCAGGGTATGGGAGGATTCCTGGAAGAGATGCAGAACTGATACTATATATTGGCCTGGTCCTAGACTTTAAGAGGACTGATGCTTATGCTATGGTCTCTTATAAATCTGACCATTATCTAAGAAATCTAACTAGAGTAGAAATCTGCCAGACTACATGGAGAGGCTCTGATAAAGGGCCTGGGGGTGGGGGATGGGAACCAGCCAACACCCAGTAGTTCCAAGAGAGCCATCCCAGTCACCCTAGCTAATTCAGCAGATACAGTGAACAAACGAGTCCTACAGTCTACTGCCTGGATTTCAGTGCCTTAGAATTATGAGATAAAATAATGATAAAATTTTTAGCCACTAAATTTTGATGTAGGTTGCTATGCAGTGGTGGATAACCAGAACACAAACATAGGAATTAATAACGTGCAGAAGATGCAGTGATTTTATTGGGGCCCAGGGCCCCATATGCCTCAATAGCATATTGATTATTTTAAATTACATTTACTTAAGAAACGGCCAATACTAAAGGGACACAAGACCTTTCTCTTTCTCTCTCTGAAAGCAGGAGATGAATCTCTTCCTGCATCTAGAGGCTGAAGGACACCCTTATCACCAGAAAGAGGGAGTTCAGGCTGAGAAGTCTGTATACACAAACCTTGTTGCTTCTTTAATTGACTACCCCAAGCCCACACTGTTTAAAGTCTTCACTAATTAAGCACCCAAAGCCTAAATTCTTTGCCCTGTCAATTCCTCATAAATTTACTGTTTACCTAAAGAGTATAAAAGTTGCCTGCTTTGACTACTTCCTAGGTGCCATTTCTGTGCGACTTCTGTGGCACAAGAACTAAAGTGTTCCTTTTTCTCCTGTTAATCTGCCTTATGTGAATTTTCTTATCAATCCAGCCAATAGAACTCAAGAGGGATAGAGGGGAAATTTTCCCTCTCCTTGACACTTGTAAAGAGTACATAATGTTCACTGAAGGTGAGAAATAATTAATAAAATAGTATTTTCTACCCCATTACTGTCAAGCTCATTTATTAGAGCCTAATAGACATGATTCATGAGAAAAGATGCCTTGCCAACAATCTGATGGAATATAATTATTAATTCTAAAAGCATTTTTTTAATGCAAGTCATATCAAATGAACTTACTCCATCAAAAAGTACATATAGTTAATTAATAAGAAAACAGGGGCACGGTCCTAAGATGGCAGAGGAATAGAATGGGGAGACCACTTTCTTCCCCACAAATTTATCAAAAGTACATTTGAACGCTGAGTAAATTCCACAAAACAACTTCTGAATGCTGGCAGAGGACATCAGGCACCCAGAAAAGCAGCCCATTGTCTTGGAAAGGAGGTAGGAAAAAATATAAAAGATAAAAAGAGAGACAAAAGAGGGAGGGATGGAGCTCCGTCCCAGGAAGGGAGTCTTTAAAAAGAGAGAAGTTTCCAAACACCAGGAAACACTCTCACTGCCAAGTCTGTGGCAAGCCTTGGAACCACAGAGGGCAACATAACTGGGAGGAAAAATAAATAAATAATTAAAACCCACAGATTATGTGCCCAATGGTAACTCCCAGGGGAGAAGCAGCACAGATGCCTGCATCTGCCACTAGCAAGCGCGGGCTGGGCAGGGAGGCGTGGGCTGCATTGCTTAGAGTAAGGACCAGGCCTGAATGCCCTGAGGGCAATCTGAGGGAACTAACTTGAGACAGCAACCCAGACTGTGGGATAGCTACCTCTCGAAAAGCCCTTACCTAAGACACTGCCAGGCCTGCTCACAGAACAAAGGACTGAGCAGAGCTAGCCGGCTGCGGACCAGCCCATCCCCCTCCGGAGACAGGCAGGCGAGGGCAGCCAGAGCCAGAAGAGGGCAATCACGGCCCCAGAGAGGCATTATCTACCAAAATGTAAGCAGGCTTCATTGCTAACCAAGACTTCTTGGGATTCTGGACAGTCAACATCTGCCTGAGAAGGTGCACTGGTTGTACATCCAGAAAACTGAGTGGCAGGGACAGGGGAGGCGATAAGTCACGGCGACCGCGCTCGCCAAACACCTGGTCAACTGAGCTGCTCGGACCTGGGAAGGGCACAAAACGCAGGCCCAACCAAGTCTACACCTTTGAGGACTACCCAAGTACCTGAACCTGAGTGGCTTAGACCTGGGAAGTGCATACAACCCAGGGCCGGCCTCAGACAGTTCCCAGCAGACCAACCAAGAGGCTAAGCAGTGTAGACAAGGAAAGCCCAGGCACATGAGTGGGGGTAAACCCAGTGTGGCCGAGACACTGCAAGCACACGCCAGTGTTATTTGTTTGCAGCGACCCTCCCCCCCCCCCAACAACATGACTGAACAAGTAAGCCTAAAAAAGTGTCCACCACCACCGCCTTATGTCAGGGCGGAAATTAGACACTGAAGAGACCAGCAAACAGAAGCTAAAACGGAACCTCCTTGGAAGTGACAGGTGCAATAGATTAAAACCCTGTAGTTAGTACTGACTACATAGGAAGGGGCCTATAGATCTTGAGAAATATAAGCTGGATCAAGGAACTATCCGAAAATGAACTGACCCCATACTGTCCAGAACAATACCAGAGAAAGTCTTAGATATATTTTTACTATTTTTACTATCATTCTTTAACTTTTTTAAATTTTTTTTTAACTCCTTAGGACTTCCCTGGTGGCTCAGATGGTAAAGCGTCTGTTTACAAAGTGGGAGACCTGGGTTCGATCCCTGGGTTAGGGAAGATCCCCTGGAAAAGGAAATGGCAATCCACTCCAGTACTATTGCCTGGAAAATCCCATGGACAGAGGAGCCTGGTAGGCTACAGTCCATGGGGTCGCAAAGAGTCAGACACGACTGAGCAACTTCACTTTCACTTTCATTACTCCTGTAATTTTCATTTTTATAACTTACTATTGCTTCATGGGTAATAGATGGGGAAACAGTGGAAACAGTGTCAGACTTTATTTTTCTGGGCTCAAAAATCACTGCAGATGGTGACTGCAGCCATGAAATTAAAAGACGCTTACTCCTTGGAAGGAAAGTTATGACCAACCTAGATAGCATATTCAAAAGCAGAGACATTACTTTGCCAACAAAGGTCCATCTAGTAAAGGCTATGGTTTTTCCTGTGGTCACGTATGGATGTGAGAGTTGGACTGTGAAGAAGGCTGAGCGCTGAAGAATTGATGCTTTTGAACTGTGGGGTTGGAGAAGACTCTTGAGAGTCCCTTGGACTGCAAGGAGATCCAACCAGTCCATTCTGAAGGAGATCAGCCCTGGGATTTCTTTGGAAGGAGTGATGCTAAAGCTGAAATTCCAGTACTTTGGCACCTCATGCGAAGAGTTGACTCGTTGGAAAAGACTCTGATGCTGGGAGGGGTTGGGGGCAGGAGGAGAAGGGGACGACAGAGGATGAGATGGCTGGATGGCATCACTGACTCGATGGACATGAGTCTGAGTGAACTCCAGGAGTTGGTAATGGACAGGGAGGCACCATCTTTCACAGCCATTTATAGCACCTGAATTATTCTCTTCGCACTTCTAGGACAACCCCGATTCCCTACCTTAATTACCATCAATGAAAATAACCCTCTCCTAATCAACTCTATCAAACGCCTACTAATCGGAAGCCTCTTCGCAGGGTTCATTATTTCCAACAACATCCCCCCAATGACAGTTCCCCAAATAACTATACCCCACTACCTAAAAATAATAGCCCTAACTGTTACAATCCTAGGCTTTATTTTAGCCCTAGAAATCAGCAACATAACCCAAAACCTAAAATTCCACCACCCCTCAAACGCCTTTAAATTCTCTAACTTACTAGGATACTTTCCCACAATTATACATCGCCTAACTCCCTACATAAATTTAACAATGAGCCAAAAATCAGCATTCTCCCTTCTAGACCTAATCTGACTAGAAACTGTTTTACCAAAAACCACCTCACTCATTCAAATAAAAGCATCCACTCTGGTCACAAACCAAAAAGGCCTAATCAAACTATATTTCCTCTCTTTCCTAGCCACAATTCTCATCAGCATAATTCTATTTAATTTCCACGAGTAATTTCCATAATAACCACAACACCAATTAATAAAGACCACCCAGTTACAATAACTAACCAAGTACCATAACTGTATAAAGCCGCAATCCCTATGGCCTCCTCACTAAAAAACCCAGAATCTCCTGTATCATAAATTACCCAATCCCCTAGACCATTAAACTCAAACACGATCTCCACCTCCTTATCCTTCAACACATAATAAACCATAAAAAACTCTATCAACAAGCCAGTAACAAACGCCCCTAAAACAGCCTTATTAGAGAGTCAAATCTCAGGATACTGTTTTGTGGCCATAGCCGTTGTGTAACCAAAAACTACTATTATACCCCCCAAATAAATTAAAAAATCTATTAAACCCAGAAAAGACCCACCAAAATACAACAGAATCCCACAACCAACCCCACCACTCACAATTAACCCTAACCCCCCATAAATAGGTGAAGGTTTTGAAGAGAACCGTACAAAACCAATCACAAAATAACACTCAAAATAAATACAATGTATAGTATCATTATTCTCGCATGGAATCTAACCACGACTAATGATATGAAAAACCATCGTTGTCATTCAACTACAAGAACACTAATGACTAATATCTGAAAATCCCACCCACTAATAAAAATTGTAAACAACGCATTCATTGACCTCCCAGCTCCATCAAACATCTCATCATGATGAAACTTCGGCTCCCTTCTAGGAGTATGCTTAATTCTACAAATTCTTACAGGCCTATTCCTAGCAATACACTACACATCCGACACAACAACAGCATTCTCCTCTGTCACTCATATCTGCCGAGATGTCAACTATGGCTGAATCATTTGATACATACACGCAAATGGAGCTTCAATATTCTTCATCTGCTTATATATACACGTAGGACAAGGCCTATATTATGGATCATATACGTTTCTAGAAACATGAAACATTGGAGTAATCCTCCTATTCACAGTAATAGCTACAGCATTCATAGGGTACGTACTACCATGAGGACAAATACCATTCTGAGGGGCAACAGTTATCACCAACCTCCTATCAGCAATCCCGTACATCGGCACAAACTTAGTTGAATGAATCTGAGGCGGATTTTCAGTAGACAAAGCAACCCTCACCCGATTTTTCGCCTTCCACTTTATCCTTCCATTCGTCATCACAGCACTCGCCATAGTCCACCTACTATTCCTCCATGAAACAGGGTCTAACAATCCAACAGGAATCTCATCAGATGTAGACAAAATTCCATTCCACCCCTACTACACCATTAAAGACATCCTAAGAGCCTTATTATTAATCCTAGCCCTAATATTACTAGTACTATTTGCGCCCAACCTCCTCAGAGACCCAGATAACTACACCCCAGCAAATCCACTTAACACACCCCCTCACATCAAACCCGAATGGTACTTCCTATTTGCATATGCAATTCTACGACCAATCCCCAATAAACTAGGAGGAGTCCTAGCCCTAGTCTTCTCCATCCTAATCCTTATTCTCATACCCTTACTACACACATCCAAACAACGAAGCATAATATTCCGACCGCTCAGCCAATGCCTGTTCTGAATTTTAGTAGCAGACCTACTAACACTCACATGAATTGGAGCACAACCAGTTGAACATCCATACATCATCATTGGACAACTAGCATCTATCATATACTTTCTCCTCATCCTAGTGCTAATACCAACAGCTGGCACAGTTGAAAACAACCTACTAAAATGAAGACGGGTCTTTGTAGTACATCTAATACACTGGTCTTGTAAACCAGAAAAGGAGAACAACCAACCTCCCTAAGACTCAAGGAAGAAACTGTAGTCTCACCGTCAACCCCCAAAGCTGAAGTTCTATTTAAACTATTCCCTGAATATTATTAATATAGTCCCATAAATGCAAAGAGCCTTGCCAGTATTAAATTTACCAAAAATTCCAACAACTTGACGCAGATTCTGCACTCTAACCAAATATTGTAAATTAACACCAACTAATAATGTACATCCTACTATCTACATGTAATATATCCCATACAATGCACTGCTCAAGTGGAGAGGGGGGAATGTACATAATATTAATGTAACAAAGACATAATATGTATATAGTACATTAAATTACATGCCCCATGCATATAAGCAAGTATATACTGTCCACTACTAGTACATAGCACATAAAATTATTGATCGTACATAGCACATTTAAGTCAAATCCACCCTCAACAACATGCGTATCCTTTCCACTAGATCACGAGCTTGATTACCATGCCACGTGAAACCAGCAACCCGCTAGGCAGAGGACCCCTCTTCTCGCTCCGGGCCCATAAACTGTGGGGGTCGCTATTTAATGAACTTTATCAGACATCTGGTTCTTTCTTCAGGGCCATCCCACCTAAAACCACCCATTCTTTCCCCTTAAATAAGACATCTCGATGGACTAATGACTAATCAGCCCATGCTCACACATAACTGTGCTGTCATACATTTGGTATTTTTTTATTTTGGGGGATGCTTGGACTCAGCTATGGCCTTCTGAGGCCCTGACCCGGAGCATTTATTGTAGCTGGACTTAACTGCATCTTGAGCATCACCATAATGATAGGCACGAGCATTGCAGTCAATGGTCACAGGACATAAGTTATATTATATATCCCCCCACTCCAAAACTTTTCCCCCTTAAATACTTACCACCATTTTTAACATGTTTCCCCCTAGTTACTTATTTAAACTTATCACACTTCCAATACTCAAATTAGCACTCCAAATAAAGTGAGTATATAAGCGCAGCCCCCCCCCCCCCGCCCCGTTGATGTAGCTTAAAACCAAAGCAAGGCACTGAAAATGCCTAGATGAGTCTCCCAACTCCATAAACACATAGGTTTGGTCCCAGCCTTCCTGTTAACTCTTAATAAACTTACACATGCAAGCATCTACACCCCAGTGAGAATGCCGTCTAAGTTATCTAGAACTAAGAGGAGCTGGCATCAAGCACACACCCTGTAGCTCGCGACGCCTTGCTTAACCACACCCCCACGGGAAACAGCAGTGACAAAAATTAAGCCATAAACAAAAGTTTGACTAAGTTATATTAATTAGGGTTGGTAAATCTCGTGCCAGTCACCGCGGTCATACGATTAACCCAAGCTAACAGGAATACGGTGTAAAACGTGTTAAAGCACCATACCAAATAGGGTTAAATTCTAATTAAGCTGTAAAAAGCCATGATTAAAATAAAAGTAAATGACGAAAGTGACCCTACGACAGCCGACACACTATAGCTAAGACCCAAACTGGGATTAGATACCCCACTATGCTTAGCCCTAAACACAGATAATTGTACAAACAAAATTATTCGCCAGAGTACTACCGGCAACAGCTTAAAACTCAAAGGACTTGGCGGTGCTTTATATCCTTCTAGAGGAGCCTGTTCTATAATCGATAAACCCCGATAAACCTCACCAGTTCTTGCTAATACAGTCTATATACCGCCATCTTCAGCAAACCCTAAAAAGGAAAAAAAGTAAGCATAATCATGATACATAAAAACGTTAGGTCAAGGTGTAACCTATGAAATGGGAAGAAATGGGCTACATTTTCTACACTAAGAAAACCAAATACAAAAGTTATTATGAAACTAGTAACTAAAGGAGGATTTAGCAGTAAACTAAGAATAGAGTGCTTAGTTGAACTAGGCCATGAAGCACACACACACCGCCCGTCACCCTCCTCAAATAAACTTAATGCATCCAACCTTATTTAAATGCACTAGCCACATGAGAGGAGATAAGTCATAACAAGGTAAGCATACTGGAAAGTGTGTTTGGATAAATCAAGATATAGCTTAAACAAAGCATCCAGTTTACACCTAGAAGACTTCATTCATCATGAATATCTTGAACTAAACCTAGCCCAAAGACCCCCCTTAACTAAATAACCAAAATGAAATAAAACAAAACATTTACTCCCAATTTAAAGTATAGGAGATAGAAATCTTAAATACGGCGCTATAGAGAAAGTACCGCAAGGGAACAATGAAAGAAAAAACCAAAAGTACAAAAAAGCAAAGATTATCCCTTGTACCTTTTGCATAATGAATTAACTAGTATAAGACTTAACAAAATGAGTTTCAGCTAAGCAACCCGAAACCAGACAAGCTACTCACAAATAGTTTACTAAGAACTAACTCATCTATGTGGCGAAATAGTGAGAAGATTTGTAAGTAGAAGTGACATGCCTAACGAGCCTGGTGATAGCTGGTTGTCCAGAAAATGAATCTTAGTTCAGCTTTAAAGATACCGAAAAAGTCCAAATAAGTCTCACTGTATCTTTAAAAGTTAGTCTAAAAAGGTACAGCCTTTTAGAAACGGATACAACCTTAACTAGAGAGTAAGATCTAATATTACCATAGTAGGCCTAAAAGCAGCCACCAATTGAGAAAGCGTTAAAGCTCAACAACAAAAACTGTACAAATCCCAAAAACAAATAATTAGCTCCTAGCCCTAATACTGGACTAATCTATTATAAAATAGAAGTAATAATGTTAATATGAGTAACAAGAAAAACTTTCTCCTTGCATGAGTTTAAGTCAGTACCTGATAATATTCTGACTATTAACAGCTAATAAAAATAACCCAACAATAAACAATTTATTAATTACACTGTTAATCCAACACAGGAGTGCATCTAAGGAAAGATTAAAAGAAGTAAAAGGAACTCGGCAAACACAAACCCCACCTGTTTACCAAAAACATCACCTCCAGCATCCCTAGTATTGGAGGCATTGCCTGCCCAGTGACAGTCGTTAAACGGCCGCAGTATCCTGACCGTGCAAAGGTAGCATAATCATTTGTTCTCTAAATAAGGACTTGTATGAATGGCCACACGAGGGTTTTACTGTCTCTTACTTCCAATCAGTGAAATTGACCTTCCCATGAAGAGGCGGGAATATACAAATAAGACGAGAAGACCCTATGGAGCTTTAACTAACCAGCCCAAAGAAAACAAATTTAACCACTAAGGAATAACAGCAATCTCTATGAGCTGGCAGTTTCGGTTGGGGTGACCTCGGAGAATAAAAAATCCTCTGAATGATTTTAAAGACTAGACCTACAAGTCAAATCACTCTATCGCTCATTGATCCAAAGATTTGATCAACGGAACAAGTTACCCTAGGGATAACAGCGCAATCCTATTTAAGAGTCCATATCGACAATAGGTTTACGACCTCGATGTTGGATCAGGACATCCCGATGGTGCAACCGCTATCAAAGTTTCGTTTGTTCAACGATTAAAGTCCTATGTGATCTGAGTTCAGACGGGAGTAATCCAGGTCGGTTTCTATCTATTACGTGTTTCTCCCAGTACGAAAGGACAAGAGAAACAAGGCCAACTTTAAATTAAGTGCCTTAAAACAATTAATGACGGCATCTCAATTTACAACACAAAACCCTGCCCTAGAACAGGGCTTAGTTAAGGTGGCAGAGCCCGGTAATTGCATAAAACTTAAACTTTTATATCCAGAGATTCAAGTCCTCTCCTTAACAAAATGTTCATAATTAACATCCTAATACTAATTATTCCCATCCTATTAGCCATAGCATTTCTCACATTAGTGGAACGAAAAGTATTAGGCCACATACAACTCTGAAAAGGCCCAAATGTCGTAGGCCCATACGGCCTAGTCCAACCCATCGCTGATGCAATCAAACTTTTCATCAAAGAGCCACTACGACCCGCCACATCCTCAGCCTCAATATTTATCCTAGCACCTATCTTAGCCCTAGGCCTAGCCTTAACTATGTGAATTCCCCTACCCATGCCTTACCCCCTTATTAATATAAACCTAGGGGTCCTATTTATACTAGCCATATCAAGCCTAGCCGTATACTCCATCCTCTGATCAGGCTGAGCCTCCAACTCAAAATATGCACTAATTGGAGCCCTACGAGCAGTAGCACAAACAATTTCATATGAAGTAACAGTAGCAATTATTCTACTGTCAGTGCTCCTAATAAGTGGATCCTTTACCCTCTCTACATTAATCATCACACAAGAACAGATATGATTAATCCTTCCAGCATGACCCCTAGCAATAATATGATTTATCTCAACGTTAGCAGAAACAAAACGAGCCCCATTTGATTTAACCGAAGGAGAATCAGAACTAGTCTCGGGCTTTAACATAGAGTATGCAGCAGGACCATTCGCTCTTTTCTTCATAGCAGAATATGCAAATATCATCATAATAAATATCTTTACAGCAATTTTATTCCTAGGAACATCTCACAACCCACACATACCAGAACTCTACACAATTAACTTTACTATTAAATCCCTGCTACTCACAATATCATTCCTATGAATCCGAGCATCCTACCCCCGATTCCGTTATGACCAACTGATACACTTACTATGAAAAAACTTCTTGCCCCTAACACTAGCCCTGTGCATATGACACGTATCATTACCCAGCCTTCTATCAGGCATCCCCCCACAAACATAAGAAATATGTCTGACAAAAGAGTTACTTTGATAGAGTAAATAATAGAGGTTCAAATCCTCTTATTTCTAGAACTATAGGAATTGAACCTACTCCTAAGAATCCAAAACTCTCCGTGCTCCCAATTACACCAAATTCTATTAGTAAGGTCAGCTAATTAAGCTATCGGGCCCATACCCCGAAAATGTTGGTTTACATCCTTCCCGTACTAATAAACCCAATCATCTTTATCATTATCCTATCAACTATTATACTAGGAACCATTATCATTATAATCAGTTCCCACTGGCTACTTATCTGAATCAGATTTGAGATAAATATACTTGCCATTACTCCTATCATAATAAAAAACCACAGTCCACGAGCCACAGAAGCATCAACTAAATATTTCCTAACCCAATCAACAGCCTCAATACTATTAATAATAGCCATCATCATCAATCTGATATTCTCAGGCCAATGAACCGTAATAAAACTATTCAACCCAGTAGCCTCAATACTCATAACAATAGCCTTAGCTATAAAACTGGGAATAGCCCCATTCCACTTTTGAGTCCCAGAAGTGACACAAGGCATTCCCCTATCCTCAGGCCTAATCCTACTAACATGACAAAAACTAGCACCTATATCCATACTCTACCAAATCTCCCCATCAATTAACCTAAACTTAATTCTTACCCTATCAATTCTATCAATCCTAATTGGAGGCTGAGGAGGACTAAATCAGACACAACTCCGAAAAATCATAGCCTACTCATCAATCGCTCATATGGGCTGGATAACAGCAGTGCTACCATACAACCCCACCATAACACTATTAAACTTAACCATCTACATTATTATAACCTCCACTATATTCACTATATTTATGGCCAACTCCACCACCACCACCCTATCACTATCACACACATGAAATAAAATACCTATTATAACCGTCCTAATTCTTGTTACCCTCCTATCCATAGGAGGACTCCCTCCCCTATCAGGGTTCATACCAAAATGAATAATTATCCAAGAAATAACAAAAAATAACAACGTTATTCTACCCACTTTCATAGCAATCACAGCATTACTAAATTTATATTTTTATATACGACTCACATATTCTACCACACTAACGATATTCCCCTCTACAAATAACATAAAAATAAAATGACAATTTTCTCTCATAAAAAAATAACCCTCCTACCAACAATAGTCGTACTATCTACCATACTACTACCACTCACACCAATACTATCAGTACTAGAATAGGAATTTAGGTTAAACAGACCAAGAGCCTTCAAAGCCCTAAGCAAGTACAATTTACTTAATTCCTGACAAGGATTGCAAGACTATACCTTACATCAATTGAATGCAAATCAACCACTTTAATTAAGCTAAATCCTCACTAGACTGGTGGGCTCCACCCCCACGAAACTTTAGTTAACAGCTAAACACCCTAATTAACTGGCTTCAATCTACTTCTCCCGCTGCGAGAAAAAAAAGGCGGGAGAAGCCCCGGCAGAATTGAAGCTGCTTCTCCGAATTTGCAATTCAACGTGTAAACTCACCACAGGGCTTGGTAAAAAGAGGAGTCAAACCTCTATCTTTAGATTTACAGTCTAATGCTTTACTCAGCCATTTTACCCATGTTCATCAACCGCTGATTATTCTCAACTAATCATAAAGATATCGGTACCCTATACTTACTATTTGGTGCCTGGGCCGGTATAGTAGGAACAGCTCTAAGCCTGCTAATTTGCTCTGAATTAGGTCAACTCGGATCTCTGCTCGGAGACGACCAAATCTACAACGTAGTTGTAACCACACGCGCATTTGTAATAATCTTCTTTATAGTAATACCAATTATAATTGGAGGGTTTGGTAATTGACTTGTTCCTCTAATAATTGGTGCCCCCGATATAGCATTTCCCCGAATGAATAATATAAGCTTCTGACTCCTTCCTCCCTCATTCCTACTACTTCTAGCATCATCTATAGTTGAGGCTGGGGCAGGAACAGGCTGAACCGCTTATCCCCTTTTAGCGGGCAACCTGGCCCACTCAGGAGCCTCAGTAGATCTAACCATTTTCTCTTTACACTTAGCAGGTGTCTCCTCAATTTTAGGAGCCATCAATTTTATTACAACAATCATTAACATAAAGCCTCCCGCAATGTCACAATACCAAACCCCTCTGTTTGTATGATCCGTAATAATCACCGCCGTGTTACTACTCCTTTCACTTCCTGTGTTAGCAGCTGGCATTACAATACTGCTAACAGACCAAAACCTAAATACGACCTTCTTTGACCCAGCAGGAGGAGGGGATCCCATTCTATATCAACACTTATTCTGATTCTTTGGACACCCCGAAGTCTATATTTTAATTCTACCCGGGTTCGGAATAATCTCTCATATCGTAACTTACTACTCAGGAAGAAAAGAACCATTCGGATATATAGGGATAGTTTGAGCTATAATATCAATCGGGTTTTTAGGATTTATCGTATGAGCCCACCACATATTCACTGTCGGAATAGACGTCGACACACGGGCCTACTTCACATCAGCCACTATAATCATTGCCATCCCAACCGGGGTAAAGGTCTTTAGTTGACTAGCAACACTTCATGGAGGTAATATCAAATGATCTCCTGCTATAATGTGAGCCCTAGGCTTTATCTTCCTTTTTACGGTAGGAGGCTTAACCGGAATTGTCTTAGCCAACTCTTCTCTCGACATCGTTCTTCACGACACATATTATGTTGTCGCACATTTCCACTATGTTTTATCAATAGGAGCTGTATTTGCTATTATAGGGGGATTTGTACATTGATTCCCACTATTCTCAGGCTATACTCTCAACGATACATGAGCCAAGATTCACTTCGCAATTATATTCGTAGGTGTTAACATAACCTTCTTTCCACAACATTTCTTAGGACTATCTGGCATGCCCCGATGATACTCCGATTATCCAGATGCATATACAATATGAAATACTGTCTCATCAATAGGCTAATTTATCTCTCTAACAGCAGTTATACTAATGGTTTTCATTATCTGAGAAGCATTTGCATCTAAACGAGAAGTCTTAACTGTAGACTTAACTACAACAAACCTAGAATGATTAAATGGGTGCCCTCCACCATACCATACATTTGAAGAACCCACCTATGTTAACCTAAAATAAGAAAGGAAGGAATCGAACCCCCTACTATTGGTTTCAAGCCAACATCATAACCACTATGTCTCTCTCAATAAGCGAGGTGTTAGTAAAATATTATATAACTTTGTCGAAGTTAAGTTACAAGTGAAAATCCTGTACATCTCATATGGCATACCCCATACAACTAGGCTTTCAAGATGCAACATCACCAATCATAGAAGAGCTACTTCATTTTCATGATCACACGCTAATAATCGTCTTTTTAATTAGCTCATTAGTACTCTACATTATTTCACTAATACTAACAACAAAATTGATTCATACAAGTACAATAGATGCACAAGAAGTAGAGACAATCTGAACTATTTTGCCCGCTATTATTTTAATTTTAATTGCCCTTCCTTCTCTACGAATTTTATACATAATAGATGAAATCAATAACCCATCTCTTACAGTAAAAACCATAGGACATCAGTGATACTGAAGCTATGAGTATACAGATTATGAGGACCTAAGCTTCGACTCCTACATAATTCCAACATCAGAAATAAAGCCAGGGGAGCTATGACTATTAGAAGTCGATAATCGAGTTGTACTACCAATAGAAATAACAATTCGAATGCTAGTCTCCTCTGAAGACGTACTACATTCATGAGCCATGCCCTCTCTAGGGTTGAAAACAGATGCAATCCCAGGTCGTCTAAACCAAACAACCCTTATATCAACCCGACCAGGCCTATATTACGGCCAATGCTCAGAGATCTGTGGATCAAACCATAGTTTTATGCCCATTGTCCTTGAGTTAGTTCCACTGAAGTACTTTGAAAAATGATCTGTATCAATACTATAAAATCACCAAGAAGCTATACAGCACTAACCTTTTAAGTTAGAGATTGAGAGCATCACACTCTCCTTGGTGATATGCCACAACTAGACATGTCAACATGACTAACAACAATCTTATCAATATTCTTAGTCCTCTTTATTATTTTTCAACTAAAAATTTCAAAACACAGCTTCTATCACAACCCAGAACTGACACCAACAAAAACACCAAAACAAAACACTCCTTGAGAAACAAAATGAACGAAAATTTATTTGCCTCTTTCATTACCCCTATAATTTTAGGCCTCCCCCTCGTAACCCTTATCGTATTATTTCCCAGCTTACTATTCCCAACATCAAGTCGTCTAGTAAGCAATCACCTTGTCTCCCTCCAAAGATGAATACTCCAGCTTGTATCAAAACAAATAATGGGCATCCACAATACTAAAGGACAAACATGAACATTAATATTAATATCCCTGATTCTATTTATTGGGTCAACAAACCTACTAGGCCTACTACCCCATTCATTCACACCAACTACACAATTATCAATAAATCTAGGCATAGCCATTCCCCTGTGAGCAGGGGCCGTAATTACAGGGTTCCGCAATAAAACTAAAGCATCCCTTGCCCATTTCTTACCACAAGGAACACCAACTCCACTAATTCCAATGCTAGTTATTATTGAAACTATCAGCCTTTTTATCCAACCAGTAGCCCTTGCCATGCGATTAACAGCTAACATCACTGCAGGACACCCATTAATTCACCTAATCGGGGGAGCCACACTTGCACTAACAAGTATTAGCACTACAACAGCTCTAATTACATTTATTATTCTAATCCTACTAACTATCCTAGAATTCGCAGTGGCTATAATCCAAGCCTATGTGTTTACTCTCCTAGTCAGCCTATATCTGCACGACAACACATAATGACACACCAAACCCATGCTTATCACATAGTAAACCCAAGCCCTTGACTCCTTACAGGAGCTCTATCCGCCCTATTAATAACATCCGGTTTAATCATATGATTCCACTTCAACTCAACGACCCTATTAATACTCGGCCTAACAACGAACATACTTACAATATACCAATGATGACGGGATATTATCCGAGAGAGCACTTTCCAAGGACACCATACTCCAGCTGTCCAAAAGGGCCTCCGTTACGGGATGATTCTTTTTATTATTTCTGAAGTCCTATTCTTTACCGGGTTTTTCTGAGCATTTTACCACTCAAGCCTTGCCCCTACTCCCGAACTAGGCGGCTGCTGACCTCCAACAGGTATTCATCCACTAAACCCTTTAGAGGTCCCACTACTCAATACCTCCGTCCTGCTAGCCTCAGGGGTTTCTATTACCTGAGCCCATCATAGCCTCATAAAAGGAAACCGAAACCACATACTACAAGCCCTGTTTATCACCATCACATTAGGGGTATACTGCAAGCCTCAGAGTACTATGAAGCACCTTTCACTATCTCAGACGGAGTGTATGGCTCAACTTTTTTCGTAGCCACAGGCTTCCACAGCCTCCATGTCATCATTGGATCCACCTTCCTAATTGTATGCTTTTTCCGCCAACTAAAGTTCCATTTTACTTCTAACCACCACTTCGGCTTTGAAGCCGCTGCCTGATATTGACACTTCATAGATGTAGTCTGACTTTTCCTCTATGTATCTATCTATTGATGAGGCTCCTGTTCTTTTAGTATCAACCAGTACAGCTGACTTCCAATCAGCTAGTTTCGGTCCAACCCGAAAAAGAATAATAAATCTAATACTAGCCCTCCTGACCAATTTTACACTAGCCACCCTACTTGTCATCATTGCATTCTGACTTCCCCAACTAAATGCATACTCAGAGAAAACAAGCCCATATGAATGTGGATTTGACCCCATAGGATCAGCCCGCCTTCCTTTCTCCATAAAATTTTTTCTAGTAGCCATCATGTTCCTCTTATTTGATCTAGAAATTGCACTCCTCCTACCACTACCATGAGCCTCACAAACAACAAATCTAAACACAATACTCACCATAGCCCTTTTCCTAATCATCCTACTAGCTGTAAGTCTAGCCTACGAATGAACTCAAAAGGGACTAGAATGAACCGAATATGGTACTTAGTTTAAAATAAAATAAATGATTTCGACTCATTAGATTATGATTTAATTCATAACTACCAAATGTCTATAGTATACATAAATATCATAATAGCATTCACAGTATCCCTTGTAGGACTACTAGTATACCGATCCCACCTAATGTCTTCTCTATTATCCCTATTCGTTATAGCTGCCTTAACAATCCTTAATTCACATTTTACACTAGCTAGCATAATACCCATTATCTTACTAGTCTTCGCAGCCTGTGAAGCAGCACTAGGCCTATCTCTACTAGTAATTGTATCAAATACATATGGTACTATGTACAAAACCTTAACCTACTTCAATGCTAAAATATATCATTCCAACAATTATACTTATGCCCCTAACCTGATTATCAAAAAACAACATAATCTGGGTCAACTCCACAGCACATAGTCTACTAATTAGCCTTACAAGCCTTCTCCTTATAAACCAATTTGGTGATAATAGCCTTAATTTTTCACTAGTATTTTTCTCTGACTCTCTACCCACTCCACTATTAATCTTAACCATATGACTCCTTCCCCTAATACTAATAGCCAGCCAACATCACCTATCAAAAGAAAACCTGACCCGAAAAAAACTATTTATTACTATACTAATTTTACTACAGTTATTTCTAATTATAACCTTCACCGCCATAGAACTAATCTTCTTTTATATTCTATTTGAAGCAACACTAGTCCCAACACTTATTATTATCACCCGATGAGGAAACCAAACAGAACGCCTAAATGCCAGACTCTACTTTCTATTTTATACACTAGCTGGTTCCTTACCCCTGTTAGTTGCGCTAATTTATATCCAAAATACAGTAGGATCTCTAAACTTCCTAATACTCCAGTACTGAGTACAACCCATACCTAACTCTTGATCTAACATCTTCATATGACTAGCATGTATAATAGCTTTCATAGTAAAAATACCACTATACGGCCTCCACCTTTGACTACCCAAAGCCCACGTAGAAGCCCCAATCGCAGGCTCCGTGGTCCTTGCAGCAATCCTGCTGAAACTAGGAAGATATGGTATGCTACGAATTACACTAATTCTAAACCCAGTAACCGACTTTATAGCATATCCGTTTGTCATGCTATCCCTATGAGGCATAATTATAACCAGCTCAATTTGCCTCCGTCAGACGGACCTAAAATCACTCATCGCATATTCTTCTGTAAGCCACATAGCACTTGTCATCATAGCCATCCTTATCCAAACACCTTGAAGCTACATAGGAGCAACCACCCTGGTAATTGCCCATGGCCTTACATCCTCTATACTTTTCTGTCTAGCAAACTCCAACTACGAACGAATCCATAGCTGAACTATAATCCTAGCTCGAGGCCTACAAACACTCCTTCCACTGATAGCTACCTGATGACTATTAGCAAGCCTAACTAACCTAGCTCTACCTCCAACAATCAATCTAATTGGAGAGCTATTTGTAGTAATATCAACCTTCTCATGATCCAGCATTACAATTATCCTAATAGGAACAAACATAGTAATCACCGCCTTATATTCTCTGTACATGCTAATCATGACCCAACGAGGAAAATATACTCACCACATCAACAATATCTCACCCTCCTTTACACGAGAAAACGCACTCGTATCACTACACATCTTACCCCTATTACTCCTATCCCTAAACCCAAAAATTATTCTAGGGCCCCTATACTGTAAATATAGTTTAACAAAAACATTAGATTGTTAATCTAACAATAGAAACTCATTACCTTCTTATTTACCGAAAAAGTACCCAAGAACTGCTAATTCTATGCCTCCATATCTAATAATATGGCTTTTTCAAACTTTTAAAGGATAGTAGTTATCCGTTGGTCTTAGGAACCAAAAAATTGGTGCAACTCCAAATACAAGTAATAAACATATTCTCTTCACTTACACTAACTACTTTACTCTTACTAACAATACCCATTATAATAACAAGCTCTAACACCTACAAAACTTCCAACTACCCGCTCTACATAAAAACAACTATTTCATGTGCCTTCATTACCAGCATAATCCCCACAATAATATTTATTTATTCAGGCCAAGAAATAGTCATCTCAAACTGGCACTGATTAACTATCCAAACCCTCAAACTATCCCTCAGCTTTAAAATAGACTATTTCTCAATAATATTTGTCCCAGTAGCACTATTCGTCACATGATCTATTATAGAGTTCTCAATATGATACATACACTCAGACCCCAACATCAACAAATTCTTCAAATACCTACTCCTATTTCTTATCACAATACTTATCCTTGTAACCGCAAATAACCTCTTTCAACTATTTATCGGCTGAGAAGGCATCGGAATTATATCATTCCTACTCATCGGATGATGATACGGACGAACAGACGCAAACACAGCAGCCCTACAAGCAATCCTGTATAACCGCATTGGTGACATTGGGTTCATCCTAGCAATAGCATGATTTCTAATAAACCTCAATACCTGAGATCTCAGCAAATCTTCATACTAAGCCCAAACAACTCCAACATACCCTTGCTAGGGCTGGTGTTGGCTGCAACCGGAAAATCCGCCCAATTTGGCCTCCACCCATGACTCCCCTCTGCAATAGAAGGCCCAACTCCTGTCTCAGCATTACTCCACTCAAGCACAATAGTGGTAGCAGGCATTTTCCTATTAATCCGCTTCTATCCACTGACAGAAAACAATAAATTTATTCAATCTATTACACTATGCTTAGGGGCCATTACCACATTATTTACAGCGATATGCGCCCTCACCCAAAATGATATCAAAAAGATCGTTGCCTTCTCTACATCCAGCCAACTAGGCCTTATAATGGTAACAATTGGCATCAACCAACCCTACTTAGCATTCCTCCACATCTGTACCCATGCCTTTTTTAAGGCTATACTATTTATATGCTCCAGTTCCATCATCCATAGTCTAAATGACGAACAAGATATTCGAAAAATAGGAGGCCTATTTAAAGCCATACCATTCACCACAACAGCCCTTATTGTCGGCAGTCTCGCACTAACAGGAATACCCTTTCTCACAGGACTCTACTCTAAAGACCTAATCATCGAAGCCGCCAACACGTCATATACCAACGCCTGAGCCCTTCTAATAACACGTGCTGCGATTCATGGGGTCGCGAAGAGTCGGACACGACTGAGCAACTGAACTTAACTGAACTATTACTTTTCAAAAAAAAAAAAAAAGAGAGAGAGAGAGAGAGACCCTATTTTTTAAAGCAAACTTCATATATATATATATATATTTTATAATTTTTGTGACTTTGTTTTTTTTTCTTTAATATTGTATTTTTGAAAATCTAACCTGTACTCTAGATTTTTAATCTTTGATTTTTTATATTTGTTATCAATTTTTTACCTTTAAGAACCCAATCTTCAGGACCCATTTTTACTTGGGAGCGAGATTACTGGCTTGACTGCTCTCTCCCCCTTTGGACTCTCCTTTTTCTCCACCAGGTCGCCTCTATCTCCTCCCTCCCCCTTTTCTTCTCTACCCAACTCTGTGAATCTCTTTGTGTGTTCCGGATGGTGGAGAATACTTAGGGAACTGATTACTGGCTGGATCTGTCTCTCTTCTTTTGATTCCCCCCTTTATCCTCCTGGCCACCTCTGTCTCCTTCCTCCCTCTTCTCTTCTCTGTATAACTCCGTGAACATCTCTGAGTGGTCCAGACTGTGGAGCTCACATAAGGAAGTGATTACTGGCTAGCTTGCTCTCTCCTCTTTTGATTCCACCTCATCTCATCCAGGTCACCTCTATCTCCCTCCTCCCTCTTCTCTTCTCCATGTAACTCTGTGAACCTCTCTGAGTGTCCCTCACTGTGGAGAAACTTTTCATCTTTACCCTAGATGTTTTATCAATGGTGCTGTATAGATGGAGAAGTCTTGAGGCTACTGTAAAGATAAGACTGAAAACCAGAAGCAGGAGGCTTAAGTCCAAATCCTGAGAACACCAGAGAACTCCTGACTCCAGGGAACATTAATCAACAGAAGCTCACCAAACACCTCCATACCTACACTGAAACCAAGCACCACACAAAGGCCAACAAGTTCCAGAGCAAGACATACCATGCAAATTCTCCAGCAACACAGCAACATAGCCCTGAGCTTCAATATACAGGCTGCCCAAAGTCACTCCAAACACACTGACATCTCATAACTCATTACTGGACACTTCATTGCACTCCAGAGAGAAGAAATCCAGCTCCACCCACCAGAACACAAACACAAGTTTCCCTAACCAGGAAACCTTGACAAGCCAACCGTCCAACCCCACTCACAGTGAGGAAACTCCACAATAAAGAAAACTCCACAAACTGCCAGAATACAGAAAGGACACCCCAAAGACAGCAATATAAACAAAATGAAGATACAGAGAAATACCCAGCAAGTAAAGGAACAGGATAAATGCCCACCAAACCAAACAAAAGAGGAAGAGATAGGGAATCTACCTGATAAATAATTCCAAATAATGACAGTGAAATGATCCAAAATCTTGAAAACAAAATGGAATCACAGATAAATAGCCTGGAGACAAGGGTTGAGAAGATGCAAGAAATGTTTAACAAGGACCTAGAAGAACTAAAAAAGAGTCAATATATAATGAATAATACAATAAATGATATCAAAAACACTCTGGAGGGAACCAACAGTAGAATAATGGAGGCAGAAGATAAGATAAGTGAGATCGAAGATAGAATGGTAGAAATAAATGAATCAGAGAGGAAAAAAGAAAAACAAATTAAAAGAAATGAGGACAATCTCAGAGACCTCTGGGACAATGTTAAATGCCCCAACATTTGAATCATAGGAGTCCCAGAAGAAGAAGACAAAAAGAAAGATCATGAGAAAATACTTGAGGTGATAATAGTTGAAAACTTCCCTAAAATGGGGAAGGAAATAATCACCCAAGTCCAAGAAACACAGAGAGTCCCAAACAGAATAAACCCAAGGTGAAACACCCCAAGACACATATTAATCAAATTAACAAAGATCAAACACAAAGAACAAATATTAAAAGCAGCAAGGGAAAAACAACAAATAACACACAAGGGAATTCCATAAGGATAACAGCTGATCTTTCAATAGAAGCTCTTCAGGCCAGGAGGGAATGGAAGGACATACTTAAAGTGATGAACAAAAATAACCTACAGCCCAGATTACTGTACCCAGCAAGGATCTCATTCAAATATGAAGGAGAAATCAAAAGCTTTACAGACAAGCAAACGCTGAGAGAATTCAGCACCACCAAACCAGCTCTCCAAAAATGCTAAAGGATTTTCTCTAGACAGGAAACACAAAAAGGGTGTACGAACTCAAACCCAAAACAATAAAGTAAATGGCAATGGGATCATACTTATCAATAATTAACTTAAACATAAATGGGTTGAATGCCCCAACCAAAAGACAAAGACTGGCTGAATGGATGCAAAAATAAGACCCCTATATGTGTTGTCTACAAGAGACCCACCTCAAAACAAGGGACACATACAGACTGAAAGTGAAGGGCTGGAAAAAGACATTCCACGCAAATAGAGACCAAAAGAAAGCAGGAGTAGCAAAACTCATATCAGATAAAATAGACTTTAAAACAAAGGTGGTGAAAAGAAAGAAAGAAGGACACTACATAATGATCAAAGGATCAATCCAAGAAGAAGATATAACAGTTATAAATATATATACACCCAACATAGGGGCACCACAATATGTGAGACAAATGCTAACAAGTATGAAAGGAGACATTAACAAGAACACAATAATAGTGGGACACTTTAATACCCCATTCACACCTATGGATAGATCAACTAAACAGAAAATTAACAAGGAAATACAAACTTTAAATGATACAATAGACCAGTTAGACCTAATTAATATCTATAGAACATTTCACCCCAAAACAATGAATTTCACCTTTTTCTCAAGCACACACGGAACCTTCTCCAGGACAGATCACATCCTGGGCCATAAATCTAGCCTTGGTAAATTCAAAAAAATTGAAACCATTCCAAGCATCTTTTCTGACCACAATGCAGTAATATTACATCTCAATTACAGGAGAAAAACTAGTAAAAATACCAACATATGGAGGCTGAACAACACGCTGTTGAATAACCAATAAATCACAGAAGAAATAAAAAAAGAAATCAAAATATGCATAGAAATGAATGAAAATGAAAACACAACAACCCAAAACCTGTGGGACACTGTAAAAGCAGTGCTAAGGGGAAGGTTCATAGCAATACAGGCATACCTCAAGAAACAAGAAAAAAGTCAAATAAATAACCTAACTCTACATCTAAAGCAACTAGAAAAGGAAGAAATGAAGAACCCTAGAGTTAGTATAAGGAAAGATCTTAAAAATTAAGGCAGAAATAAAAGCAAAAGAAACAAAAGAGACCATAGCAAAAACCAACAAAGCCAAAAGCTGGTTCTTTGAAAGGATAGATAAAACTGACAAACCATTAGCCAGACTGAACAGGAAACAAAGGGAGAAAAATCAAATCAATCAAATTAGAAATGAAAATGGAGAGATCACAACAGACAACACAGAAATACAAAGGATCATAAGAGACTACTATCGACAATTATATGCCAAGAAAATGGACAATTTGGAAGAAATGGACAAATCCTAGAAAAGTACAACTTTTCAAAACTGAACCAGGAAGAAATAGAAAATCTTAACAGACCCATCACAATCATGGAAATTGAAACTGTAATCAAAAAGCTTCCAGCAAACAAAAGCCCAGGTCAGACAGCTTCACAGCTGAATTCTACCAAAAATTTAGAGAAAAGCTAACACCTATCTTACTCAAACTCATCCATAAAATTGCAGAGGAAGGTAAACTTCCAAACTCATTCTATGACCACCATCAATCACCCTAATACCAAAACCTGACAAAGATCCCACAAAAAAAGAAAACTACAGGCCAATATCACTGATGAACATAGATGCAGAAATCCTTAACAAAATTCTAGCAATAATAATCCAACAACATATTAAAAAGATCATACACCATTACCAAGTGGGCTTTATCCCAGGGAAGCAAGGATTCTTCAATATCCACAAATCAATCAATGTAATATACCACATTAACAAATTGGAAAATAAAAGCCATATGATCCTCTCAATAGATGCAGAGAAAGTCTTTGACAAAATTCAACATCCATTTATGATAAAAACTCTCCAGAAAGCAGGAATAGAAGGACCATACCTCAACATAATAAAAGCTATATATGACAAACACACAGCAAACATTATCCTCACTGGGGAAAAATTGAAAGCATTTCCTCTAAAGTCAGGAACAAGACAAGGGTGCCCACTTTCACCATTATTATTCAACATAGTTTTGGAAGTTTTGGCCACAGCAATCAGAGCAGAAAAAGAAATAAAAGGAATCCAAATTGGAAAAGAAGAAGTAAAACTCTCACTGTTTGCAGATGACATGATCCTCTACATAGAAAACCCTAAAGACTCCACCAGAAAATTACTAGAGTTAATCAATGAATATAGTAAAGCTGCAGGATATAAAATCAACACACAGAAATCCCTTGCATTCCTATACACTAATAATGAGAAAACAGAAAGAGAAATTAAGGAAACAATTCCATTCACCATTGCAATGGAAAGAATAAAATACTTAGGAATATATCTACCTAAAGAAACTAAAGACCTATATATAGAAAACTATAAAACACTGGTGAAAGAAATCAAAGAGGACACTAATAGATGGAGAAATATACCATGTTCATGGATTGGAAGAATCAGTATAGTGAAAATGAGTATACTACCCAAAGCAATTTATAGATTAAATGCAATCCCTATCAAGCTACCAACAGTATTCTTCACAGAGCTAGAACAAATAATTTCACAATTTGTATGGAAATACAAAAAACGTTGAATAGCCAAAGCAATCTTGAGAAAGAAGAATGGAACTGGAGGAATCAACCTACCTGAATTCAGGCTCTACTACAAAGCCACAGTCATCAAGACAGTATGGTACTGGCACAAAGACAGAAATATAGATCAATGGAACAAAATAGAAAGCCCAGAGATAAATCCACACACCTATGGATGCCTTATCTTTGACAAAGGAGGCAAGAATATACGATGGAGAAAAGGCAATGTCGTTAACAAGTGGTGCTGGGAAAACTGGTCAACCACTTGTAAAAGAATGAAACTAGAACATTTTCTAACACCATACACAAAAATAAACTCAAAATGGATTATAGATCTAAATGTAAGACCAGAAACTATAAAACTCCTAGAGGAGAACATAGACAAAACACTCTCCGACATAAATCACAGCAGGATCCTCTATGACTCACCTCCCAGAATACTGGAAATAAAAGCAAAAATAAACAAATGAGACCTAATTAAAATGAAAAGCTTCTGCACAACAAAGGAAACTATAAGCAAGGTGAAAAGACAGCCTTCAGAATGAGAGAAAATAATAACAAATGAAGCAACTGCAAAGAATTCATCTCAAAAATATACAAAACTCCTACAGCTCAATTCCATAAAAATAAATGACCCAATCAAAAAATGGGCTAAAGAACTAAATAGACATTTCTCCAAAGAAGACATACAGATGGCTAACAAACACATCAAAAGATGCTCAACATCACTCATTATCAGAGAAATGCAAATCAAAACCACAATGAGGTACCATTTCACGCCAGTCAGAATGGCTGCTATCCAAATGTCTACAAGCAATAAATGCTGGACAGGCTGTGGAGAAAAGGGAACCTTCTTACACTGTCGGTGGGAATGCAAACTAGTATAGCGACTATGGAGAACAGTGTGGAGATTTCTTAAAAAACTGGAAATAGAACTACGATACAACCCAGCAATCCCACTGCTGGGCATACACACCGAGGAAACCAGAACTGAAAGAGACATGTGTACCCCAGTGTTCATCGCAGCACTGTTTATAATAGCCAGGACATGGAAGCAACCTAAATGTCCATCAGCAGATGAATGGATAAGGAAGCTGTGGTACATATACACAATGGAGTACTACTCAGCCATTAAAAAGAATACATTTGAATCAGTTTTAATGAGGTGGATGAAACTAGAGCTTATTATACAGAGTGAAGTAAGCCAGAAAGAAAAACACCAATACAGTATACTAACACATATATATGGAATTTAGAAAGATGGTAATGATAACCCTGTATGCGAGACAGCAAAAGAGACACAGATGTATAGAACAGTCTTTAGGACTCTGTGGGAGAGGGCGAGGGTGGGATGATTTGGGAGAATGGCATTGAAAGATGTATAATAGCATTTGTGAAATGAATCGCCAGTCCAGGTTCGATGCATGATACAGGACACTCGGGACTGGTGCACTGGGATGACCCAGAGGGATGGTATGGGGAGGGAGGTGGGAGGAGGGTTCAGGATGGGGAACACGGGTACACCCGTGGTGGATTCATGTTTATGTATGGTAAAACCAATACAATATTGTAAAGTAACTAGCCTCCAATTAAAATAATAAATTTATATTAAAAAATTAATAGTGAAAGTGAAAGTGAAGTCGCTCAGTCGTATCCGACTCTTTGCGACCCCATGGACTGTAGCCTACCAGGCTCCTCTGTCCATGGGATTTTCCAGGCAATAGTACTGGAGTGGATTGCCATTTCCTTCTCCAGGGGATCTTCCCAACCCAGGGATTGAACCCGGGTCTCCTGCATTGTAGACAGATGCTTTACCGTCTGAGCCACCTAATCTGAGTTATAGTCAATTATGTAATTTGGAATGACAAATCATAACTTTGACTTCTATTTTTTATTTTTTTCAAGCAGAATAAGAGCTCTCATACTGAATTTCTGATTAGAACTCATACCCTGTAGGTGGCTCTCATGGTCTGTTAGTGTTACTGAATCAACCTATCTGTTCATGATCTGTTTTGAAACTTTGTTTCTGTCTTCAAAGTGAACAAATGGTTTTAGCATACATGAATCAGCACTGCCATGTACTTAGTCACATAATTACATCTATACATATATACTTTTGCCCATAATTAAAACTGGGTGTTTAGACATATACAGGAAAAGTCATAAAATGATGTTATAGTCATGAACTTTCACTTTAAAAAAAGGAAAACTGGTACAGAGCTGTTCCTCCAGCAGTCTCAGCTCTGGAGACAATCCACGCAGACAGAACGCTCAACATTCGGGGGTCAATAAGCAGCCACCGGCTGAGGTCAACTGACGCAAAGAGGCACAGTCTTCAGGCTGAACAAAGCCAAGGCAAACTTAGTGCCTGCGTCGTCCTTGCAGCCTTTGCAGACTGCAGCTAGCTCAGAATTCAGTTCAGGGGGCTCTCTGCTTAGCTCACAAAGGTCATGAATTACAGTCGTCCTCCTCCCAACGTGGGCGACTTGATCTCCCTCAAGGTGGACAACCTGACCGACCGCATCTCTCACAGCACCCTGAGGTGCATCTTCGAGAAGTATGGGCCTATCGGCTATGTGTACATCCCCTGGGACTGCTTCACTCAAGAGTCCCGCGGCTTTGCCTTCGTCCACTTCCACGACAAGCACCACGCTGAGGAGGCCATGGACGCCCTAGACAGGGTCATGCTAGATGGCCATGTTCTGCGGGTGCAGATGGCACGCCATGGTCGCCTCCTAGATTTCCACCAAGGCCGCAGCCAGGAAACTCCTCCCCAGAGTCAAGAACGCCAGAGCCACAGCCCGAGGCTTGGTCGCTGCCGCAGGTCCAACACCAGGAGCCGATCGCCATCTCAGGCCCGATCTCACTTCAGCCGCTCAAAGTCTCCATCTCGCTCCTGTGATAATTCTCCATCATCCTCGAGATCAAGTTCCACTGGAAGTACCAAGTCCTCCTCGGAGTCCACATCTTCCTCAGCAACCACATCTAGGTGTAGATCCAGAAGCCTTCCACCAAGAAGAAAGTACAGGTCCTGAGGACAATCAAAAAATCCCTCCAGGTTTCCAGAAGAGGAAGGAGCGGTGTCATATTAGAATAATAAAGAATTATTTATTACGAACAACCTGAAAGTTGGGGGGGGGGTGTGGAAGGGAATGAGGGGGACAGCGGGGGAGAAGATCAACATCTCAGGTGATCAGACAGGCTTTGAAATTACCTACTATCTGTTGAAAAGGTTATTCTTTAACACATTGTGTAACTTTTTACTTGTTTCGAATTTTGCCTCAAGTGGTAAAATTCATTTCATAATGGTATTTTGTTTCTTTTATTCATATATCTTTTAAGTTAGTGAGATGAACAACTTTGTTATTGGTTTGAATATTGGAGGTAAAGTTTCATTTATCTTTATATACTGCATTTTCTTTGAAAGTAAACAGATTGTTGTCTAATTTGTGGCCTCTAGACTTAAGAAAATGTGTGTAGCCTTTTCTTTCTGAGTATTCAAAGACTGTCTAGTGATTGACTCTTCATTGCCATCATTCTTTTAAAAATAAAGACCTACTTGAAGTTATTATAAGTGTATGTACATGTGTTATTTACCTTTGGATTTAAATGGTAATCTGGATCTGCATCGATACAGAGAAATTTAAGGTGAAAATAATTTTTTAAAGAATTATTTATCAAACATATTTCTAGTTTCATGTATTTTTGTGCAGTAGACTCAGTTGTACAACAGTTGGGCAATGATGGCTGACTGTTAAGTTGGTGTTTTGTAGTACAGAATGCTTGGCTACTTCATGTTTTCTGCTGATTGCTCCTATGTAAAGATAATGTGCTGTGCAGAAACAAATGGTTATCCAGTTTGTTAAAAAGCTTGACAACTGTACTTGCAGTCACTCAGGCCCAGGCCTCACATATATAAGGGAGCCTACAGTGAACACATCTAGCAGGTGAATTTAAAAGTAAATGTGTCTTTATTTTTTCCTTTCACACCCAAAGTGGTCAATCTGACCATCTTCAGTTATAAACTTAAATATGAAAGATGCTAAGAATTTGTTATTTTCTAAGTGCTAATAACATTCTATATCTTTTTGTTTATGTATGTACTGTATTTTTCTGAACAAACATTTTTCCTGGTGTTTCAAAAAATTTTGTTGTGATTATATTCTCATTAATAAAAGTATGAAACAGAAAAGATAATTGAGGTCATAGATCTCACATGTGTTTTAAACAAAGTTATCAAAATAATTAAGTATCAACTTTCAGAGATCCAAGGTATAAATATAATTTAGCAAGTTAAAACCAATGTCACACACATCTGCTACTACCTTATGGCTTTGATCCCCAAGCTGGGTATGACTTTACTGTGGCTCTGCTCTGAATCTTTTTGAATTGTCTTCTTTGGCTCAATATTCTATTTTAACTTACTGGCTTTGAATGAATATTTTGGGAGACAGTTAATCCTAGCTTGACTTTGGAATTTATCTCAGCATTACTGAGATAAATGGTCCTAACTGTAGCCCCACTCAACCTTTCCTCTTTAATTCATGGTTGCCAATTTGACACTCTGTTTCAGACATTATTTTCTTTTTTTATTTTCCAATTTTATTGAAAAATAATAATCCCTGTATAAGCTTAAGGCATGCAGAATGATGGTTTGATTTATATATCTCAAGAAATGATTACAACAATAGGTCCAGCTAACATCCATCTGCTCATATAGATACAACAAAAACAAAAGAAAGAAGAAAAGAGAGGAAAAGAATTACTCCTAGTGAGGGGAATGCTCAGAATTTACTTTCTTAATAACTTTCTTATATATCATACAGCAGTGGTAGCTATAGTCATGTTGTACATTACATCCCTGCTGCTACTGCTAAGTCACTTCAGTCATGTCCGACTCTGTACAACCCCTTAAACGGCAACCCACCAGGCGCCACCATCCCTGGGATTCTCCAGGCAAGAACACTGGAGTGGGTTGCCATTTCCTTCTCTAATGCATGAAAGTGGAAAGTGAAAGTCAAGTCGCTCAGTCGTGTCCGACTCTTTGCGACCCCATGGACTGCAGCCCACCAGGCTCCTCCAACCATGGGATTTTCCAGGCAAGAGTACTGGAGTGGGTTGCCATTGCCTTCTCCAAAATTACATCCCTACTACTTACTTATCTTATAACTGGAAGTTTGTACCTTTTGACCACATAGCTCTAATTTCCCACCCCTCCTTCCCCTACCTCTGGTAAACACTAGTCTGATCTCTTTTTCAAGGAGCTTGGTATTTCAGCTTTGTCTTTTTTTTTTTTTTTTATGACTCCACACAAAGTGATATAATAAAATATTTGTGTTTCGCTGTCTCATTTTCAATTCTCACTCACTGCCCAATTCTCTTTGTCTGAGAAACTGACTAAATAAAACCATGAAAAATCGATTCAATTTTCACATATTAGAATTTAAGAAACTGGAGTCTAGAAATAGTAAGTATTTGGGTAAATAATGTATTAATGATTAGACTTAAACCCAGGTCTCTAAATTCTCAACCCAGTCCTCTTTCCTGTATATTGAATGCCTCATTATATTGCCTTTAGATACAGGGAATTGAAATGAGGTTTGGTAACATCAATTGTGATATTTAGGAAGAAATATTAAAAACAAGACTCCAAACAATAGTTTGAGAAATTTTTTTTTTCAGTGAGTAGCTCAGCTGGATCCTAGTAACAGAGACCTATTTCACTGAAATTTTGTAAGTTTCTCTGTAGTATGAATGCACTTTATCTCAAACTTTGAAGTCCTATAACACAATAGTTATTGTCTACAACTGATTTAGTCAGTTTGTCAGATAAAGAGAATTGGGCAGTGAGAATTGAAAATAAAACAGAGAAAGTCAAATACTTTATTATCTCACTTAATTGTGGAATCTAAAAAAATAAATAAATAAATAAATAATAACCGAAAAACCAAGCTCATTGAAAAAGAGATCTGACTAGTGGTTACTGGTTATTACCCTAACCAAACATATTAAAACTTTTAAAATATAACACACACACATATATGCACACACACACACAAGTACACACCTATTCATGCAAATGAAGACTTTGCTAAACTTCAGTTTAGTTCAATTCTGTCGCTCAGTGGAGTCTGACTCTTTGCAGCCCCATGGACTGCAGCATGCCAGTCTTCCATGTCCATCACCAACTCCCGGAGCTTGCTCAGACTTTTGTCCACTAAGTCAGTGATGCCATCCAAACATCTCATCCTCTGTCATCCCTTCTCCTCCTACCTTCAGTCTTTCCCAGCATCAGGGTCTTTTCCAATAAGTCAGTTTTTCGAATCAGGTGGCCAAAATATTGGAACTTCAGCATCAGTCCTTCCAATGAATAGTTAGACTGATTTCCTTTAGGAATGACTTCTTTGATCTCCTTGCAGTCTAAGGGAATCTCAAGAGTCTTCTCCAAAATCATTGTTCAAAGGCATCAATTCTTCAGTGCTCAGGTTTCTTTATGGTCTAACTCTCACATCCATACATAACTACTGGAAAAACCATAGCTTTGAATAGATGGACCTGTGTCGGCAAAGTAATGTCTCTGCTTCTTAATATGGTGTCTAGGTTGGTCACAGGTTTTCTTCCAAATAGCAAATGTCTTTTAATTTCATGGCTGCAGTCACCATCTGCAGTGATTTTGGAGCCCAAGAAAAGAGTCTCTAAATGTTTCAATTGTTTCCCCATCTCTTTGCCATGAAGTAATGGGACCAGATGTCCTGATCTTTGTTTATTTTAATGTTGAGTTTTAAGCCAGCTTTTTCACTCTCCTCTTTCTCTTTCCTCAGTTCCTCTTCACTTTCTGCCATAAGGGTGGTGGCATCTGCATATCTGAGGTTATTGATATTTTTCCCAGAAATCTTGATTCCAGCTTATGCTTCATCCAGCCTGGCATTTTGCATGATATTCTCTGAGAAAAATTAAATAAGTAAGGTGACAATATACAGACTTGACATACTCCTTTCCCAATTTGGAACCAGTCCATTATTCCATGTTGGGTTTTAAATGTTGGTTGTTTTCCTGCATACAGTTTTCTCAGGAGGCAGGTCAGGTGGTCTGGTATTCTCCTTACTTACAGAATTTTCCACAGTTTGTTGTGCTCTACACAGACAAAGGCATCGGCATAGTCAATAAAGCAGAAATAGATGTTTTTTTCTGGAACTCTCTTGTTTTTTTTCAATGACCCAACGGATATTGGCAATTTGATCTCTGGTTCCTCTGCCTTTTCTAAATCCAGCTTGAAAATCTAGATGTTCTCGGTTCACATCCTGTTGAAGCCTCACTTGGAGAATTTTGAGCATTACTTTGCTAAAACGTGAGATGAGTGCAATTGTGCAGTAGTTTGGACGTTTTTTGGCACTGCCTTTCTTTGGGATTGGAATGAAAAATGACCTATGGCCACTACTGATTTTTTCAGATTTGTTGGCATATTGAGTGTGACACTTTAACAGCATCATCTTTTAGGATTTGAAGAAGCTCAGCTGGTATACCATCACCTCCATTAACTTTGTAGTGATGCTTCCTAAGGCCCACTTGACTTCGTATTCCAGGATGTCTGGCCCTAGGTCAGTGATCACAGCACCATGGTTATCTGAGTCATGAAGATCTTTTTTGTATAGTTCTTCTGTGCATTCTCCCCACCTTTTCTTAATATCTTCTGTTTCTCTTAGGTTCATACCATTTCTGTCCTTTAGTGTGTCAGTCTTTGCATGAAATGTTCCCTTGGTATCTCTAATTTTCTTGAAGAGATCTCTAATCGTTCCCATTCTATTGTATTTCTCTATTTCCTTGCATTGATCACTGAGGAAGACTTTCTTATCCCTCCTTGCTTTTCTTTGGAACTCTGCACTCAGATGGGTATTTCTTTCCTTTTCTCCTTTGCCTTTAGCTTCTCTTCTTAACTCAGCTATTTTTAAGGCCTCCTCAGAAAACCATTTTGCCTTTTTACATTTCTTTTTCTTGGGTATGGTCTTGATCACTGCCTCCTGTACAAAGTCATGAACCTCTGTCCATAGTTCTTCAGGCACTCTATCAGATCTAATCCCTTGAATCTATTTGTACTTCCACTGTATAATCGTAAGGGATTTGATTTAGGTCACACCTGAATGGGCCCCTAAATCTATTTGTCACTTCCACTGTATTATGGTAAGGGATTTGATTTAGGTCATACATGAATGGTTGGGCTTCCCTGATAGCTCAGTTGGTAAAGAATCTGCCTGCAATGCAGGAGACCCTCGTTCTATTCCTGGGTTGGGAAGATCTGCTGGAGAAGGAATAGTCCTCTTCAGTACCCACTCCAGTATTCTTGGGCATCCCTTGTGGCTCAACTGGTAAAGAAACCACCTGCAATACGGAAGACCTGGGTTCAACCCCTGGGTTGGAAATATCCCCTTGAGAAGGGAAAGGCTACCCACTCCAGTATTCTGGCCTGGAGAATTCCATGGACTCTCCATAGGGTCCATAGGGTCGCAAAGAGTTGGACATGACTGAGCTACTTTCACTTTCACTTTCATACCTGAATGGTCTAGTGTTTTCCCTACTTTCTTCAATTAAGTCTGAATTTTGCAATGAGCTCTTGATCTCAGCCACAGTTGGCTCTGGTCTTGTTTTTGCTGACCGTATAGAGCTTCTCCATCTTTGGCTGCAAAGAATGTAATCAATCTGATTTTGGTATTGACCATCTGGTGATGTCCATGTGTAGAGTCATCACTTGTGTTGTTGGAAGAGGGTGTTTGCTATGATTGGTGTGTTCTCTTGGCAAAACTCTGTTAGCATTTTCCCTGCTTCATTTTGTACTCCAAGGACAAATTTGCCTGTTACTCAAGGTATCTCTTGACTTAGGCATCCTTAAAATCCCACTAGGGAGCTAATTGGTCATAAAACATTATCTTACTCTTTATTAAGGTATTAGTGAAAGACATTTTAGTTCCCACCAGGGTCATTCTGTTTCTTAATATAAATCAAACGTTCACTGATACTTCACCTCAGGATATTTTATCTTCATATAAGAATTAAATGAGTATTACTGGGCCAAAGTATCAGAATACATTGTATAATAAATGAAATGCATGCAAATATAAGGACATTTTGAGAGGATCTCAAGGTACAAAGATGTAGGAAATTTATTCACAATATTAACATTATATCAATATGTCATAACTACATTTTACTCATAATCAAATGAAAATGCTTATTTCTTTCAACTTTACACAATTTCAATGCCTAATAAATACTTATTAAACTAATGAATGCCATAAATATTCTGTTTTCTTATTTTTCATAAAAAACTAAATCCAATTAAATTCAAATTATATGAACATATTAATTTTATAGGCTGGACAAAAACAAATAAGTTTTACATGGCAACTTAATTATAAATTATTTATTTTCTCTACCAGGTTTTGGAGATATAATTGACATTGATGTTTAAGACTAAGTTAAAGGCACACAGCATAATGATTTGAATTATGTTGGGCAGTAAGAAATTTTCCTTTACCCATCTAGATTCTTCCAGCTGGTCTAAGAAGTAAAACATCATAAGACAAATTAACCAGAAAAAAAATCAAAGTTTAAAAACATGAACATATGGCTGAAACCCTCAACTTAAATACCATCTTTAACTAAAGACAAAAGAGGATGTCATGGATAGTATTTGAGACTTCAAAGGAAAGCAAAGTGGTTCATATAAAGACAGAAAAGGAAATGTTTGGTAAATGGGCCATGCAGACAATAGGACACAGACCTGTCTTAGATCTCTAGGCTCTGCTGTGTTTTCCCCACCACAACTAGCCATATTCTTTGTAGATATCTCTGGTGATAGCTCTACTGGGGAATAGGCCCTTTATGTAAAATTTTTAGGCAGTTAGGAGCAAGGTCAAACTTTCTTCCTGAGACTTTTGGGCCTAGATTTTTTTCCTCCAGCTTGAAATAATCTACATGCCAAAGAAACATTTTGGGGTGGCAAGTTTTGTTCTCTTACACTTACATACATCATGAAATGATAACCATGATAAATTTAGCAAACGTCTATCACCTCATATAGAGATAAAATAAAAGAGAAATAATATCTTTTTCCTTGTGATGAGAACTCTTAGGATTTACTCTTAACATCTTTCATATACAACATGACTAATGTACATTACATTCCTATACTTATTTATTTTGTAACTAGAATTATGCACCTTTTGACCACCTTCATCCAACCCCCACCCCCCCCCACCTCTGGTAACCACAAATCTTATCTATTTTTCTATGAGTTTGTTTGTTTGTCTCTTGAAGTATACTTGGCCTACAACACTGTTTGTCTCTGGTGTACAACGTAGAAACTAGATATTTCTGTATATTATAAAATGATCACAAGCCTAGTTACCATCTGTCATCCTACAGAGATATTACATTACTATCACCTATATTCTCCACACTGTACATTTCATCCCTTTGACTCCTTTATTTTAAACTGGAAGTTTGTACTACTTAATCTCCCACACCTATTTCACTCATTCCCTGACCACCTCCCCTCTATCAAATTTCTTTTTTACATCTAACTATCCACCGACTCAATGGATATGAATTTGAGCAAGCTCTGGTAGATGGTAAAGGACAGAAAAGCCTGGCATGCTGTAGTCCTTGGGGTCACAAAGAGTTGGACATGACTGAGGGAATTAACAACTACTACTATATCATCAACAATCATATCACTCTCCTAGACAACTATTATGAGTTTTCCAATCATAAGCTTATAGTTTTACAAATGAAATACATTGTTTTAAAGATCTAAAAATCCTAAGGCACATCTAGCTTCAGGTACTTCTCATTTTTTTTTTCCTCAAATATCTTGTTCTTTCTGAATCTTTGTTTTCCTCTGTCTATTTATGCCAATTTTCCTCATTCTCGGTATATAACATAGCCACAAGTATCTTTATGTTTGTATCTTACTACCTTTGTAACTAACCTCAGTGGAAAAGGATTTCTCATTATCAGTAGTTCTAGCTAACATTTCAGATTTAGCTCTTAAATGTACTTTTGTTCACATGCTCATGCTTTGACCAATTACCATAACCAATTTGAGACATGCTGATTGGACATGGCTGCATCATATGTCCTTTCCTTTAGCCATGGTAGTGAATTCAGCTAAACCTAAACCAACTGGACTAGTGTTGTAGAATGAGTTGTTCCACCATGAAAATCAGGATGCTATTAGCACAAGTTGTTACAGGGACACTAAGCAAGCAAAAATAAAATTCACTACTTTTTCTCAAAATATACCAAAACATCTTAATCAGTATCCTATTTCTTACATTTAAAAAATCAAAACTCTATTTACAGCTTGTGTCAGTTATCCTTTCTGAGATTAATTCCATATTTCCACCCCTACCCCAAAATTGTGGCCACAGTTGCTCAAATAAGCCAAGGTCTTTCAAGTCTACTTTTTCTGACAGAGCTTTTCTCTACCAGCACATAACTGCCATTTTCCATCTATAGAAACTAATAAGTATATTTAAAGATTCAGATTTAAATATATTACCTCTGTGAAATGCCAATAAATAATTGTTGCACAATCCTCTGTACTTATACAATAAGGCATATATAAATCTATTCTAAAATATATTGTATTGTGATAGTTTTTAGATGGTGTTTCCCACTAACTTGGGAGTACAAACTGCTCCAACAATTGACATATCTCTAGAGCTAGGACAATAACTGACCCAGTTTATGTTGGATCGACTAATTATTAAATAAGTCAAATTAAATAATCTCAAATTCAGTAGCCAAATCTTGTCTTTACATGAATAATTTGAATGAAAAACTTTCAAACACGTGTTAAGTGGGGCTGGTAGTATTGACGAGTCCAGAAAATCGCAGAGGTCTCCTTCAGGTAGCATTACAAATAAGCGTTGGTTTATTTTCACCAATAAATACAGCCATACGGGTTGCACTAAGACACATGGAGCAAAATCAGCAAAGTTGGTACTCATTACCACAGGTAAAATAACTATCACAGACAGATCCATTTTTCAAAGTTCCTGTGATAGTCTGACTAGTTTCGTTTGCAAGAGACACAAGGACAAAAACGAAACCGAATGCTTCTGTGGAGAAGAAATTCCCTGGATGAACAGAAAAGCCTGCCCAAGTTTTGGTGTTTTCTGTTTGTTTGAAACAGGATTGAGGGGTCGTATAATCAAGACGAAGCCATTAAGAGTTAAAAGGGAGAGGACACACTGAAGAGATTCAACTAAGACCCTGCGGAATTATCAAAAATTGTGAACTACTTTCTTAGTGAGAGTCTACGATCTGAGGAATTCACGAGGAGAAAAGGCAGCGGTCCCTCGGTCCCTAAAAATGAGAAATGCTACATTTAATGAGGCTGACTTTGGCATGGCATTTTGAAGCAGGTTGTTGTATTAAATGTAGTGAATGAAAAAGCTTTCTGAAAGCCTGAGAATAGTCTGCGGGGGCAGGGGAGGGGTGGAGGTGGTGGTGGTGGGGCAGACGGTGAAGGATGGTGCTTGGTACATTATAAACCCTCAGAAATATTGGCTGCTTTTGAATGAAATGACACCCAACCTACTCAGTTACATAAGGAAGACAATGGATGCCTAGGCAACGTCTAAGCAAGTTATGAGGTACAGACAATTATTGCCTCACCAGAGGCTACGGAGCTGAGATGCAATAGTGGAGTAGCGGAGCAGCAGGAAACCCAGGCGGACGGTTATCTGACTGAGCGTGTTCCGGTCACTCCCGGGCGGAAGCAGAAGCTGAAGACTACCTGACAGCGGCTTTTGCGTTTCAGCAGTATGTCATGAAATTCAGATAATTTTTCAGTTGTTCATCGAGATGGAAAGCTCAGATTCCGACGATGAAGAAGACAGAGTTTCGGTCCGACACAGAGGTCAGAAGGACCGATTGGCTCGAGAAGATGATTACTTCCAATTCGTAAGTGATCTGAGTGAAGAAGATTACATACTTATGAGGGACAACAATTTGCTCGGCCCCCTAGGTGAAAGTACCGAAGAAGAGTTGCGGCAGAGGCTTCAATTAATGAAAGAAAACCTACCACAAAACTCAGATGAAAATACAGGTATATTTCTCTTTGGGGGGAATAGGATGGGATGAGAAAGCAACTTTATAGTATTAAATAATCACTTCATAATAGTAAATAGTAAATATACAGAAGTGGCATAAATTACTTGGTAAGGAACTTCTCATAAAAAAAGAACTGACATTTACTTGGTTTGCGGTGAGAAGGCCAGAGTAGGGTTTTTTTGTTTGTTTGTTTTTTCCTGATTCACATTTGGATTGTTTTAATTGGGAAACAGTGTGAAGTAGACCGTTGGTTTTTGTTTGCTTTATGGTTTTGTACCTCAATGGAAAGTCCCTCCTATGTCCCAAATTATATTCTCTATGAAAGTGAAAGTCGCTCAGTCGTGTCAGACTCTGCAACCCCATGGACTATACAGTCCATGGAATTCTCCAGGCCAGAATACTGGAGTGGAGGGGATCTTCCCAACCCAGGGATGGAACCCAGGTCTCCCGCTTTGTAGGTGTATTCTTTACCAGTTGAGCCACAAGGGAAGCCAAAGAATACTGGAGTGGGTAGCCTATCCGTTCTCCAGTGTGGATCTTCCTGAACTGAACGGGGGTCTCCTGCATTGCAGGCAGATTCTTTACCAACTGACTTATTAGGGAAACCCTCTCTATCCATATAGATGTGTTAAAAAAAAAAAAAGGCAAAAAGAAATATTTTATATTCTAATCAAGTAGTTCTCAACTGGGGACAGTTTTGCTCTCCCCCACCCCAAGGGACATTTGACAATAGCTGGAGATGTTTTTGGTTGTCACAGAGGGAGGCATGGGTGTTACTAGCATCTAGTGGGCAGAGGCCAGGGATGCTGCCAAATATGACACAATGCACAGGGTAGTGCCCCAAAATAAGAATTGCCCAGTGCCAAAATGTAAATAGTTCTAAGGCTGAGAAACCCTGCTGGAACCTTAGATCTAGTGCCTTCTCTCTCAGTGTAAAATAGAGGATTTTACTATCGAATGAAGAGGATACTATAATACTTTGGTTCTGGAATATGGTCTTATATGTGCCACACTAGGTTCAGTCTATTCATTTGATCTGACTTTAAGCTTAATGCCAATTAAAAATCTTGGTAATATTAAGAAGTATTCAAAATTCAAATACTTTTAAACCTATAAACTTTGTTTATATTGGGGCAATAATCTTGTATTTTAAAACAACTTATACATTATTAAAAGCATATAACAGCCTAGGAGCAGTAATATTGGAGACTAATGAGAATTAGACAATAATACCAATTGAATTAAAATACTAGCACTGTACCTTAACTGGTGTTTACCTGGTTTAACTGCTTTGGTGTTTTGACTGAAAAAAACTGTTGTCTCTTGACAGTCCTCCCACAGTGGGCTGTGTTTATGATGTAATATTGAAAAACAGACTCTAAATTTATCTAGGAGTAGTGTACTCTTTTTCAGATGGAATTGAAACTTCCCTGCCTTTACTAATAAATCTAGATAATAAAGCTTTTAAAATATTAACTCTGTAAATGTGAAATCAGTTGAAAACATCTGAGTGTTTAAGTTCTCATTTTTGTTTGCTTTTTAAAAAAAGTTTCAGAGTGCTGTTTTATGATGGTTCCATTTTTGGTAGTTCTTTTATGGCCCCTCTCCCCCTCCTTTTTTTAATTAACAGATAGAAGAGATGCTTCAGATAATCTGTCTAGTGATGACTCTCCACTAGACTGGCTTACCACTTTCGGACAAACTGAAAATGTGACAAGTGAACAAAAAGAAAATCAGTCTTGGAGAGAAGAGAGCCAAATTAGTGCTAACAGTGATGAGCTCAGATTCAGCTTAGAAATAAATCTTGACCTTGATGACGAAAACTCAAATCCAGAGAATGAATGTGTAGCATCTGCAAAACTTTCCAGAAGAGAAGATACGGAAGACAGCCAAAGGCAAGTGGAAAATCCACAATCTGAGTCACTACTTACAAGACCATCTACATCAGAACAAGATGCAACGGAAACATTAATGGAAGTCCCACCGACAAGAAGTCAGAGAAGGGCAAAAAGTATGAGCCCAGTCTATCGGAGAACCAGAGCAAGGAATGACAGTTGGTCACCTCCACATTCACTGTGGGAAATTTTTCAAAGAATTAATGAAGATACACCATCTCAGACTTTTAAACAACCTCTCATAAGTGAGAATGATAACTTTTCTAGAACTGGGCATGAAGAAACATTGAGACAGCAAATGCCTGGACATGAGTTGCAAAATAGGGGTCTTATTGAAACTTCTGAAACTAGTAATGCTGTTCATGGAGAATGTTATTCAGACACAATGTGCAGTAGTGAATCTTGGGAAGTGAGGGAAACAAATCCAACCACACCTTTCAATCTTGAAGTAGGACCAGTTCATTGTCAAGCATGTTCTCAGAGAGACAGCAGAATTAGTAGAACTCAGTTAACATCTGACTCACCAAACAACACTACCACTTCAGAAAGTGAGCAAGAAGAACTGAAGCCAATGTTTTCACATTCTGATGAGGCCAATGAGAGTGCTTATGTCAATACCATCAGAAATCCCATTCATAGAATTTTAAATACTAGTTTAAGTGATACAACATCTGTTCCAACTCAGAGTACATTATGGCAGACAATGACAGGATTTAGTAACTCAAGTAATCTTATGGACAGTGGCAGTAATTTAGAGCATAGTGTCTCACCTCCAAGTGAAAACATGAAAAGAACAGAGTCACCAAATGAAAGACATGGACCTAGTGGTAGTAGTAGTAGACCTACTTCTGCTTCAAATGCTAGATATGATCCTGATTCAAGTTTCACACTGATTTCAGGTTCAATCCCCAATTATATATCTAGCTACCATACTAGTCCTCTGTCCAGTTCTAGCTCAAGTGATGAAGATTCAGAAATTAGCTCACTGATGTTTGAAGACAGTGAAGAAAGAAGGTTATCAGCAGGCTTATCAGAGACCAGGCAAGAAGGTAGACGAATGTCCCCAATAATATTTGATGATAGTGACTCTTGGCCCTCCCTTAATCTTGATCAGTTTTTCCTACTAAATGAAGATGACCCATACGAACCAACAGGACTTACCAAAGCACAGATTGACAACTTGGCTTTAAGATATTTTGGAGAGAATGAGGCATTTAAAGCCTGTAGCATTTGTATCACAGAGTACACCACAGGCAACACACTACGCATCCTACCTTGCTCTCATGAGTATCATGATCACTGCATTGATCACTGGCTGTCTGAGCACACAACCTGTCCTATTTGTCGTGGGCCAGTAATGGATCCCTCTGAGGCAGATAATTCTATGTGAGATCTGAATTCTCAGATATATAAAATGTTACAGTGATGGACAACAGTCAGCTGCCTCATGTACACTTTTAGAGTTATTTACGTTTAAACATAACAATCTGAATCTATATGTAACAATATGAACTGAATTACTTGTTCCTGAAGAAATTATTGGGCTTTCCCCAATTTCTGTTTCATAATAAAAGGAAATATCAAAAAGTCAAACAATGTTGTTCTATTTGACAATAAAAATGAATTACACACCATAGCAGTGCATTGAATTTCAATAGAAACTTAGTGTGTGCACTGGGTTGGGATATTCCTAATGCCATGAGCGAAATGTTCTAGTATGATATAATCAATCCAGATGGATACTAGTAGTATCTTCTAGTCATATAAATCCCAGATATTGCTTGGCCCTGTTCAATCCTGGTTGTGTATGCAAAGAAACAGGAACTCAACTAAATAATTAAGAAGCAATTTAAGACGGTATTAGAGTCATTCACATACAAAAGTCATGTTATATTCATAGAACGCCATAAAAAGCTTTGAAACCCTTCTCTTCCGATCTCTCTCCAGAAGTTTATCCCATCCTCCTAGTACTACCTTAAAGTTTCTCCTATTCCCCACTACCAATGTATTAGTCAGAGTCCAACCAAAAGCTGATGGCACACTTTAAAAGAGTGATGGAATATCATTTAATGAGGAGACTAAAATGTGAAAATAATGAAGAGAAACCAAAAGATGATGAAGTACCCAGAGGCTAGCAACTGAGAAGCCAGTATTAGAACCTCTAGGTTTGAAGGGGCATAGAGAGATAGTAGTTCCTGCAACCCCAAATGTCTTAAGAGTTGTAGAAGTCCACCCAGCAAGAGCTATAAACTGAGAAAATGGCAGCCATTGTCAATCCAAAGTTTTGGAGAAGGAGCCTCACAGAAATGAATAACCCTTACCTTCTTTCCTCCTGACTTCTAATCTTTTGTCAGTAGTTCAGTCAGTTCAGTTCAATTCAGTCCCTCAGTCGTGTCCGACTCTTTGCAACCCCATGAACTGCAGCACACCAGGCCTCCCTGTCCATCACCAACTCCCGGAGTTCACTCAAACTCACATCCATCGAGTCAGTGATGCCATCCAGCCATCTCATCCTCTGTCGTCCCCTTCTCCTCCTGCCCCCAATCCCTCCCAGCATCAGAGTCTTTTCCAATGAGTCAACTCTTTGCATGAGGTGGCCAAAGTACTGGAGTTTCAGCTTCAGCATCATTCCTTCCAAAGAACACCCAGGACTGATCTCCTTTAGAATGGACTGGTTGGATCTCGTTGCAGTCCAAGGGACTCTCAAGAGTCTTCTTCAACACCACAGTTCAAAAGCAGTTCAATAGTTCACAGTCAAATCTAACCTGAAGGACTGATGCTGAAGCTGAAGCTCCAATACTATGGCCACCTGATGGGAAGAACCGACTATTGGAAAAGACCCTATTGGCCAGTGCAAAAAATTTTGCTTAACAATTTCCATCCTGATACAGGTGAGAGTACATCATATTACAACCTAAAGCAACAGTCATAACTTTGTACAATTGCAACATGTACAAATGCAGGTAGTATTAAGTATAAACCTGCTCTAAAAATTTAGTCAGAAACATCACTGACCTTTATTTCCTATGTGAATTGCTGGTAGCCAAAGTATTTGCAAGTAACACAAAATATAATTGGGGAGTGGTGGTGAAGTTTTTAAATTCACCTTTCAGCTAGCATATTTTTCACACAGAAGATATCTGCATGGCCATACATGAAGACTTAGATCAAACCTCTGAAATTGACATTAACTAATACTGAAATTTGTTTGAATATTCTGGTTCTTATCAAGCATTTCTGATACCAGGTGTACTTCATCTACTGTGAGTAGAATAATTATAACAGTACTTGGTTTTCATACTATCCTAACAGGTTCCAGTCTTCCAAATGATTATAATTGCTTAATTAATGCTTCAGTACATTCACATACAACTTCTGTGGGTGACAGAATTCTAAGATGATGCCTAATGATCCTCAAAGTAGCCTCTCCACTTGAGTATGAGACCTGTAAATGTGATGGAATATTGTTCCCATTATCAGATTATGATAAACAGCACAGTTGATTGGGAAATTATCCAGAGTGAGCATGTCCCAATCAGGTGACCACTTAAAAGGTACAGAGAGGACTTCTAATCCATATAAGATGGTTTATGCTCCTCTTGCCCTGCTCCCCATTTAAAAGCCCAACTATATATCCTGGAAACAATATGAGACAACCAAATATGAGCTCTGAAAGGTCTAAAGAAGAAGGTGAATTGGCTAGGGACCCTTAGAATGACTGAGCAATTTCATGTCAGGGCACCTTATGACCTCTGCCAAGAAGAAATGTGACCCAAACCCAGCATTCCCTCTAAACTTAGTAACAGGAAGTGGCTCAAATGGGCTCTTCCACTATCACATCAAATAGCAATTCCGCAAATATCAAAGGAACTCTGTAGAAACTAAAAGGAGAAACAATTGGAATTATCTTTTCCAGGGTATGGGAGGATTCCTGGAAGAGATGTTACCTGAGAAAAAGAGGATAAAAAGAAATTGCCAAGTGACTAAGAGACATTTTTTAGCTTTTATTTCTATTCATTTCTCATAAAAAAGAAAGATTAACTCAAAAAGATAAAAAGGTATAAAAGCAACAACTCACTACAAATTCACAAATACCTTTCCTCTATTTTCTTCTCCTTGTGTTCCTTTCACCCACCCAGATGCTTTAGTATGTAAGTTTTTCTCTCAAGACAATGGAGTCCACAGCATGGCCATCACAAATTTGAATGTTGACCCATAGTTGAAATTCCTAATGAATAATTAGAGGCTAAACAATGCTTGAAACCAAGTGAGAGAAATAGGATTTGGCTTATCTGCTCTGAAATACTACCTGGAAGATTGAATCCATAAAGTTTCCGTATGTTTGAAAGCAAGTTGAAGAGTAAATCCTGGGTCTTTATATGTACGTGTGTGTGTGTGTGTGTGTGTGTGTGTGTGTATGTTTTGATTGATGAAATGTTGGGGATAAACATGGTACAATGGAAAGAGCAATGGCACCAGAGGCATGGGTTTAAAATTCTATACCTGTCATTCTCTTGCCATGAAACTTTATAAAAACTCATTTAATGACCCACTTAATGTTTTTTCATTTGAAAACGAATGAGGCTTTTTCCAGCTTTAAAGTTTGATGATTACATGGTCACTTTTAGTTGCTCAGTCGTGTCCAACTCTTTGCGACCCCATGGACTGTAGCCTGCCAGGCTCCTCCATACATGGAATTTTCCAGGCAAGAATACCAGAGTGAGTTGCCATTTCCTTCTCCAGGGGATCTTCCTGACCCAGGGATTGAACCCAAGCCTCCAGCATTGCAAGCCGATTTTTACCATCTGAGCCACCAAATATGTTGGTTAAAGAAGTAAAATGTAGATTCCACTAATTGTTTGTCATTTATGTGAGATTTATTTTTATGAAGGTTACTGATAGAAAAATATGTTTCTGCTAATAGTATTTATGTACTGTGCCTAGTCATTCAGTCATGTGTGACTCTTTGCAACCCCATGGACTGTAGCCTGCCAGGCTCCTCTGTCCATGGGGATTTTCCAGGCAAGAATACTGGAATGGGTTGCCATGCCCTCCTCCAGGGAATCTCCCCAACCCAGGGATCAAACCCAGGTCTCCTGCAATGCAAGTGGATTCTTTACCATCTGAGCCACCACGAAAGCCCCTTTCTATACATCAAAAGTGAAAGTCATTATTTGGTCAAGATCAGATTCCTGATAGTCATTTACTTAGCACTGCCCAGTAAATTTTCAATATTAGGATTCTTTATGGATATATTCATGATACTTTTATATTTGTACCTTTTGTATTTGTATCCATTAAGTAGTATTTTCACAACACATGCATATGAATATTTGTGGATTATTTTAATGCATCTTTCATAATCTTAAAATCTCTTTCAAGACCCATTTGCTGTGAAGAGGCCTTACCTCTTAAATAACAGAGGATAGATGATTTATTTTCATATTTGAAATGAATATTTTCATATTTGCAAATGAAAAAGTCTCATGTTTATGAAAGTAACCATGTCACCTTATATAGACACCCATGCATGGAAAAATCTGTATGTGTTACACACACACATATATGGTCATATATATATGCATATATTTATGTGTGTATATATTGTGCATATATATGTGTGTATATATATTGTCATTTCTCCACTCACCCATACATACATCTATTGATCTATCTACATATTTTCCAACACATAATATCTTTAAAAAGATAAGACAGGATCAGAGTATCATAGAAATTTAGAGCCCAAAAGATCCTTAGAGATAATTTAAAAACAAAGAATGTTTTTCTCAGAGACATAAATCTCCAAGACAGTACCAGTAGAAAGAACTCAGCTGGAATCTAATCCCTATGTCCAAGTTACAAGTTCAGCTTTCATCCCCCCCACACTACACTGTCTTTTGCACAAATATTTGGTATATATATGGATAGATACTAAACCTGAGAATAAAGTGTCAGCGCTGAAACTATTTTCTATACTGAACATCCTGCTGTCAACTAGATTCTTGTTTGAGTTTTGAAGTCTTCTGATGGTTACTGTCAGTCCCAACCCCTCCTAGGTATTTTTACATGTAAGCAATAAAAGAACTTTCTGTCAGACATCAATCAGTTATTTAAACCACAATTATCTATTAAAATATTGTTTTTAAGTCAGAAAAAATGGATGTGTCAAACACAGCTTTGCTCACAGACACATACACACACACAAATTACAAATAGTATTCAACTGCTCTATCTTCAGGCTATTCAATAACTAGATAAATGAAATATTCTTTCTGTTCACTTTTTTTTTTTTACTATACCAAGGCATATACACTAGTTGTTTCTTGCAGTCTCTGCCTAATGCAACAAAATTTGCAATAGAGTTAATCACTGGCACAGATGAATATTTTAAGAGATTTCTCCTCTAGTAAGAAATTTATCTTTTTTCCAAGCAAAGGGCATTTACCCACCCTTGCATCCTCAACTGAAGTAATTTCATTATTTCCTTCATTTCTCTGTTTTCTACTCTTGTTCTCCCCAAAGACAAGCTCATTTCTGATGACCTTTCAGTCTATGAGTATTAGGAGTGATAGAGAAACAGTTTACAGTTAAAAGAGAGTTTGTATATGGTTACTTTCTATGTTGTTATGAAGTTACTCTAAGCTTCTCTAATAATACACTTACAAAGAAACCATGAAGGGGTTCAGATGTGCACATGGAGATAACTATTAACTAGGAAATATCCAGATTTCTTAAAAACCAAAAAAAAAAAAAAAAAAGGCAGACTGACTCACTCAGAATATATGGAAATATAGGTAAGGCAGGTGGGCTGGAGTGTATGTCAGTATCAAGACAACACTAGGAGAAAAACATAATTTGAAAAGATACATGGACCATGTTCACTGCAGCACTATATACGATTGATTGCCAAGACATGGAAGCAACCTAGGGTCCACTAACAGATGAACGTATAAAGAAGATGTGGCATATATACATACACACACATATACAATGGAATATTCCTCAGCACTAAAAAGAATGAAATAATGCTATTTGCAGTAACATGGATGGACCTAGAACGAGATTATCACACTAAGTGAAGTAAGCCAAAGACAAATATGATGTTGCTTATATGTGGAATCTAAAAAAAAATGATACAAATGAACTTAAATACAAAGCAGAAATAAACCCACAGATGTAGAAAACAAACTCATGGTTAGAATTACTTTGATTCATAATGAAAGGAAGTTAGAAAATAATAATAAGACCCAACACTATGTTTAGCAATCCTATATGAATTTACACCCCACAAAATGTCTCCTGTTCATTGCTTCCTTGTTAAACTGTGACACTTTGGGTAAAATTCAGACTCTTGTGTAGACATTTTGAAAGCCCGCAAAGTGCCATGGAAGAGGATGTGCAACTTTGATGTTACTGGGATTGAGAGAGGCCGTGCATGCATGCTCAGTCGTGTCCAACTCCTTGCAACACCATGGACTGTAGCCAACCAGGCTCCTCTTTCCATGGGACTTCCCAGGCAAGAATACTGGAGTGGGTTGCCATGCCCTTCTCTAGGGGATCTTTCCAACCCAGAGATAGGGCTACAGGAGGATTCTTTAGCATTGAGCCACCTCAGAGAGATTTCTGACCTTAAGAAGAAGACACCTTTACATATAATATCATGTTTACTTTATTTATTTTATATAGAATGTCATCTAATATTTACTGCAACCTGTTTAGTTATTATTGCCTTTTACAAATGATGAAACTAAAAATGAGAGATTAAATTCAATGTCACACTGCTCATGAGTGGGGAAGAACAGAATCCAGTTCAATAGCCTTTGAATTTTTCACTATAGAGTAGGACCATAGTTCTACTAATCACTGAGTGTTCACTGAGTTTCTACTGTGCATAGCATTTGGTGATAGGCATTAGGAAGCACATAATGATGCCTAGTTCTTGTATCATTACAGTGTACAATCTAGTAGAAGTACACACATTGTTCTATTTAAGAATCTAAGAGGAAATAACTTAGGAAGATGAAAGATAGCAAGCAGTTATGCAAACAGGAGTTTTACAGGTCATCTTGAAGGGCATTGTATTTATTTATTTATTTTTTATTATATATTATTTATTTTTTTGATTTCTAATTTTATTTTATTTTTAAACTTTACACACTTGTATTAGTTTTGCCAAATATCAAAATGAATCCATAACAGGTATACATGTGCTCCCCATCCTGAACCCTCCTCCCCCCTCCCTCCCCATACCATCCCTCTGGGTCGTCCCAGTGCACTAGCCCCAAGCATCCACTATCGTGCATTGAACCTGGACTAGCATCTCATTTCATACATGATATTTTACATGTTTCAATGCCATTCTCCCAAATCTTCCCACCCTCTCCCTCTCCCACAGAGTCCATAAGACTGTTCCATACATCAGTGTCTCTTTTGCTGTCTCGTACACAGGGTTATTGTTATCATCTTTCTAAATTCCATATATATGCGTTAGTATACTGTATTGGTGTTTTTCCTTCTGGCTTACTTCACTCTGTATAATAGGCTCCACTTTCATCCACCTCATTAGAACTGATTCAAATGAATTCTTTTTAATGGCTGAGTAATACTCCATTATGTATATGTACCACAGCTTTCTTATCCATTCATCTGCTGATGGACATCTAGGTTGCTTCCATGTCCTGGCTATTATAAACAGTGCTGCGATGAACATTGGGGTACACGTGTCTCTTTCCCTTCTGGTTTCCTCAGTGTGTATGCCCAGCAGTGGGATTGCTGGATCATAAGGCAGTTCTATTTCCAGTTTTTTAAGGAATCTCCACACTGTTCTCCATAGTGGCTGTACTAGTTTGCATTCCCACCAACAGTGTAAGAGGGTTCCCTTTTCTCCACACCCTCTCCAACATTTATTATTTGTAGACTTTTGGATGGCAGCCATTCTGGCGGGTGTGAAATGGTACCTCATAGTGGTTTTGATTTGCATTTCTCTGATAATGAGTGATGTTGAGCATCTTTTCATGTGTTTGTTAGCCATCTGTATGCCTTCTTTGGAGAAATGTCTGTTTAGTTCTTTAGCCCATTTTTTGATTGGGTCATTTATTTTTCTGGAGTTGAGCTGTAGGAGTTGCTTGTATATTTTTGAGATTAGTTGTTTGTCAGTTGCTTCATTTGCTATTATTTTCTCCCATTCTGAAGGCTGTCTTTTCACCTTGCTTATAGTTTCCTTTGATGTGCAGAAGCTTTTAAGGTTAATTAGGTCCAATTTGTTTATTTTTGCTTTTATTTCCAATATTCTGGGAGGTGGGTCATAGAGGATCCTGCTGTGATGTATGTCAGAGAGTGTTTTGCCTATGTTCTCCTCTAGGAGTTTTATAGTTTCTGGTCTTATGTTTAGATCTTTAATCCATTTTGAGTTTATTTTTATGTATGGTGTTAGAAAGTGTTCTAGTTTCATTCTTTTACAAGTGGTTGACCAGATTTCCGAGCACCACTTGTTAAAGAGATTGCCTTTAATCCATTGTATATTCTTGCCTCCTTTGTCAAAGATAAGGTGTCCGTATGTGCGTGGATTTATCTCTGGGCTTTCTATTTTGTTCCATTGATCTATATTTCTGTCTTTGTGCCAGGACCATACTGTCTTGATAACTGTGGCTTTGTAGTAGAGCCTGAAGTCAGGTAGGTTGATTCCTCCAGTTCCATTCTTCTTTCTCAAGATCGCTTTGGCTATTCGAGGTTTTTTTGTATTTCCATACAAATTGTGAAATTATTTGTTCTAGCTCTGTGAAGAATACTGTTGGTAGCTTGATAGGGATTGCCTTTAATCTATAAATTGCTTTGGGTAGTATACTCATTTTCACTATACTGATTCTTCCAATCCATGAACATGGTATATTTCTCCATCTATTAGTGTCCTCTTTGATTTCTTTCACCAGTGTTTTATAGTTTTCTATATATAGGTCTTTAGTTTCTTTAGGTAGATATATTCCTAAGTATTTTATTCTTTCCATTGCAATGGTGAATGGAATTGTTTCCTTAATTTCTCTTTCTGTTTTCTCACTATTAGTGTATAGGAATGCAAGGGATTTCTGTGTGTTGATTTTATATCCTGCAACTTTACTATAGTCATTGATTATTTCTAGTAATTTTCTGGTGGAGTCTTTAGGGTTTTCTATGTAGAGGATCATGTCATCTGCAAACAGTGAGAGTTTTACTTCTTCTTTTCCAATTTGGATTCCTTTTATTTCTTTTTCTGCTCTGATTGCTGTGGCCAAAACTTCCAAAACTATGTTGAATAGTAATGGTGAAAGTGGGCACCCTTGTCTTGTTCCTGACTTTAGAGGAAATGCTTTCAATTTTTCCCCATTGAGGATAATGTTTGCTATGGGTTTGTCATATATAGCTTTTATTATGTTGAGGTATGTTCCTTCTATTCCTGCTTTCTGGAGAGTTTTTATCATAAATGTGTGTTGAATTTTGTCAAAGGCTTTCTCTGCATCTATTGAGATAATCATGTGGTTTTAATTTTTCAATTTGTTAATGTGGTATATTACATTGATTGATTTGTGGATATTGAAGAATCCTTGCATCCCTGGGATAAAGCCCACGTGGTCATGGTGTATGATCTTTTTAATGTGTTGTTGGATTCTGATTGCTAGAATTTTGTTAAGGATTTTTGCATCTATGTTCATCAGTGATATTGGCCTGTAGTTTTCTTTTTTTGTGGAACATTGTCAGGTTTTGGTATTAGGGTGATGGTGGCCTCATAGAATGAGTTTGGAAGTTTACTTTCCTCTGCAATTTTATGGAAGAGTTTGAGCAGGATAGGTGTTAGCTCTTCTCTAAATTTTTGGTAGAATTCAGCTGTGAAGCCATCTGGACCTGGGCTTTTGTTTGCTGGAAGATTTTTGATTACAGTTTCAATTTCCGTGCTTGTGATGGGTCTGTTAAGATTTTCTATTTCTTCCTGGTTGAGTTTTGGAAAGTTGTACTTTTCTAAGAATTTGTCCATTTCTTCCACGTTGTCCATTTTATTGGCATATAATTGTTGATAGTAGTCTCTTATGATCCTTTGTATTTCTGTATTGTCTGTTGTGATCTCTCCATTTTCGTTTCTAATTGTATTGATTTGATTTTTCTCCCTTTGTTTCTTGATGAGTCTGGCTAATGGTTTGTCAATTTTATTTATCCTTTCAAAGAACCAGCTTTTGGTTTTGTTGATTTTTGCTATGGTCTCTTTTGTTTCTTTTGCATTTATTTCTGCTCTAATTTTTAAGATTTCTTTCCTTCTACTAACCCTGGGGTTCTTCATTTCTTCCTTTTCTAGTTGCTTTAGGTGTAGAGTTAGGTTATTTATTTGACTTTTTTCTTGTTTCTTGAGGTGTGCCTGTATTGCTATGAACTTTCCCCTTAGGACTGCTTTTACTGTGTCCCACAGGTTTTGGGTGGTTGTGTTTTCATTTTCATTCGTTTCTATGCAATTTTTGATTCCTTTTTTGATTTCTTCTGTGATTTGTTGCTTATTCAGCAGCGTGTTGTTCAGCCTCCATATATTGGAATTTTTAATAGTTTTTCTCCTGTAACTGAGATCTAATCTTACTGCATTGTGGTCAGAAAAGATGCTTGGAATGATTTCTATTTTTTTGAATTTACCAAGGCTAGCTTTATGGCCCAGGATGTGATCTATCCTGGAGAAGGTTCTGTGTGCACTTGAGAAAAAGGTGAAATTCATTGTTTTGGGATGAAATGTCCTATAGATATCAATTAGGTCTAACTGGTCTATTGTATCATTTAAAGTTTGTGTTTCCTTGTTAATTTTCTGTTTAGTTGATCTATCCATAGGTGTGAGTGGGGTATTAAAGTCTCCCACTATTATTGTGTTATTGTTAATTTCTCCTTTCATACTTGTTAGCATTTGTCTTACATACTGCGGCGCTCCCGTGTTGGGTGCATATATATTTATAATTGTTACATCTTCTTCTTGGATTGATCCTTTGATCATTATGTAGTGACCTTCTTTGTTTCTTTTCACAGCCTTTGTTTTAAAGTCTATTTTATCTGATATGAGTATTGCTACCCCTGCTTTCTTTTGGTCCCTATTTGCATGGAATATCTTTTTCCAGCCCTTCACTTTCAGTCTGTATGTGTCCCCTGTTTTGAGGTGGGTCTCTTGTAGACAACATATGTAGGGGTCTTGTTTTTGTATCCATTCAGCCAGTCTTTGTCTTTTGGTTGGGGCATTCAACCCATTTATGTTTAAGGTAATTACTGATAAGTATGATCCCGTTGCCATTTACTTTATTGTTTTGGGTTCGAACTTATACACCGTTTTTGTGTTTCCTGTCTAGAGAATATCCTTTAGTATTTGTTGGAGAGCTGGTTTGGTGGTGCAGAATTCTCTCAGCTTCTGCTTGTCTGAAAAGCTTTTGATTTCTCCTTCATACTTGAATGAGATCCTTGCTGGGTACAATAATCTGGGCTGTAGGTTATTTTCTTTCATCATTTTAAGTATGTCTTGCCATTCCCTCCTGGCTTGAAGAGTTTCTATTGAAAGATCAGCTGTTATCCTTATGGGAATTCCCTTGTGTGTTATTTGTTGTTTTTCCCTTGCTGCTTTTAATATTTGTTCTTTGTGTTTGATCTTTGTTAATCTGATTAATATGTGTCTTGGGGTGTTTTGCCTTGGGTTTTTCCTGTTTGGGACTCTCTGGGTTTCTTGGACTTGGGTGATTATTTCCTTCCCCATTTTAGGGAAGTTTTCAACTATTATCTCCTCAAGTATTTTCTCATGGCCTTTCTTTTTGTCTTCTTCTTCTGGAACCCCTATGATTCGAATGTTGTAGCGTTTAATATTGTCCTGGAGGTCTCTGAGATTGTCCTCATTTCTTTTAATTCGTTTTTCTTTTATCCTCTCTGATTCATTTATTTCTACCATTCTATCTTCTAATTCACTAATCCTATCTTCTGCCTCTGTTATTCTACTATTTGTTGCCTCCAGAGTGTTTTTAATTTCATTTATTTCATTATTCATTATATATTGACTCTTTTTTATTTCTTCTAGGTCCTTGTTAAACCTTTCTTGCATCTTCTCAATCCTTGTCTCCAGGCTATTTATCTGTGATCCCATTTTAATTTCAAGATTTTGGATCAATTTCACTATCATTATTCGGAATTCTTTATCAGGTAGATTCCCTATCTCTTCCTCTTTTGTTTGGTTTGATGGGCATTTATCCTGTTCCTTTATCTGCTGGGTATTCCTCTGTCTCTTCATCTTGTTTAAATTGCTGAGTTTGGGGTGTCCTTTCTGTATTCTGGCAGTTTGTGGAGTTCTCTTTATTGTGGCGTTTCCTCGCTGTGTGTGGGTTTGTACAGGTGGCTTGTCAAGGTTTCCTGGTTAGGGAAGCTTGTGTCAGTGTTCTGGTGGGTGGAGCTGTATTTCTTTTCTCTGGAGTGCAATGAAATGTCCAGTAATGAGTTATGAGATGTCTATGGTTTTAGGGTGACTTTGGGCAGCTTGTATCTTGAAGCTCAGGGCTGTGTTCCTTTGTTGCTGGAGAATTTGCTTGGTTTGTCTTGCCCTGGAACTTGTTGGCCCTTGTGTGGTGTTTGGTTTCAGTGTCTGTATGGAGGCATTTGATGAGCTCCTGTCAATTAATGTTCCTTGGAGTCAGGAGTTTCCTGGAGTCAGGGTTTGGACTTAAGCCTCCTGCTTCCAGTTATCGGTCTTATTTTTACAGTAGTTTCAAAACTTCTCCTTCTATACAGCACCATTGATAAAACATCTACGTTAAAGATGAAAAGTTTCTCTACTGTGAGGGTCACTCAGAGAGGTTCACAGCGTTACATGCAGAAGAGAAGAGGGAGGAGGGAGTTAGAGGTGACCCAAATGAGATGAGGTGGAATCAATAGTGGAGAGAGTGGGCTAGCCAGTAGTCACTTCCTTATGTGCACTCCACAACTGGACCACTCAGAGATGTTCATGGAGTTATACAGAGAAGAGAAGAAGGAGGAAGGAGACAGAGGTGGCCAGAGGGATAAAAGGGGGGAATGAAAAGGAGGGAGACAGATCCAGCCAGTAATCAGTTCCCAAAGTGTTCTCCACCGTCTGGAACACACATAAACTCACAGAGTTGGGTAGAGTAGAGAGGGGTTAGGGAGGAGACACAGGCGACCTGGTGGAGAAAAAGGAGAGTCCAAAGGGAGAGAGAGCAGTCAAGCCAGTAATCTCGCTCCCTAGTGAAAAATGGGTCCTGAGGATTGGGTTCTTAAAGGTACAAAATTGGTAACAAATACATAAAAGCAAAAATTAAAAATCTAGAGTAGAGTTTGGAATTTCAAAAATATGATGTTAAAGAAAAGAAGAAGGAAAAGAAAGAGAGAAAAAATGAACAAAGAAAAACAAACAAGGTCACGAAAATTATAAAGAAAATACAGGTACAAAATTGATAACTAATATCAAAAAGCAAAAATTAAAAATCTAGAGTAGAGTTTGGAATTTCAAAAATACAATGTTAAAAAAAAGGAAGAAGAAACATAAAGAGAGAAAACAAATAAACAAAAACAAACAATGTCGCAAAAATTATAAAGAAAATACAGGTACAAATTTGATATCAAATACCAAAAAGCATAAATTAAAAATCTAGAGTAGAGTTTGGAATTTCAGATATACAATGTTATATAAAAGAAGAAGAGAATGAAACAGAAAAAAAAAAGTCACAGAAATTATAAAAAAAAAACTGTAGGTACAAATTGATAACATATACCAAAAAGCTAAAATTAAAAAACTAGAGTAGAGTTTGGAATTTCAAAAATACAGTGTTAAAGAAAAGAAGAAGAAAAAAAAAGAAAAAAAAGGTCAAAAAATTATAAAATATATGTATATGAAGTTTGCTGAAGAAGAAAAAAATAGGGTTTTTTTTTTTTTTGCAAAGTAATAGGTTATAAAAGTGAAAATTAAAGGAACAATAGAGGACTTAAAAATTTTTTTTAATTAAAAAAAAAGAAAGAAAGAATGATCGTAAAAATAGTAAAAGTATATCTAGGACTTTCTCTGGTTTTGTTGTATTGTGGGTTCATTTCATTTTTGGCTCGTTCCTTGGTCCGACTTATATTTCTCAAGATCTATAGGCCCCTTCCTATGTAGTCTGTAGTAACCACGGGGTTTTAATCTATTGCCCGTATCTTCCAAGGCGTTTCCCTCTGTTATAACTTCTTCTGTTTGCTGGTCTCTTTAGTGTCTGGCTTCCGCCCTGACACAAAGGGGACGGTGGGGGAAACTTTTTTTTTTTTTTTAATGCTTACTTGTTCAGTCGCGCTGTGGGGAGGGAGGGAGGAATGCTGCAAACAAATAACACTGGAGTGCGCTCGCAGTGCCTCAGCCACACTGGGTCTGCCCCCGTTCACGGCGCGTGTGGCCTCCCTGCCCACACTGCTCGGGCTCTAGGTTGTTCTGCCTGGAACAATCTGAGGCCGGCCCTGGGCTGCATGCACCTCCCAGGTCCAAGCCGCTCAGGTTCAGGCACTTGGGTAGCCCTCAGAGGCGCAACTCAGTTGGGCCTGCATTTTGTGCTCTTCCCAGGTCCGAGCAGCTCAGGTGATGAGGTGTTTGGCGAACGCCAATGCTGCGACTTATCGCCTCCCCGCCACTCGGTTATCTGGGTGTAAAACCGGCGCACCTTCTCAGGCAGATGTTGACCGTCCAGACCCCCAAGAAGTTTTAGTTAGCAAAGAAGCCTGCTTACAGTTTTATAGATAATGACTCTCTGGGGCTGCGATTGCCCCCTTCCGGCTCTGGCTGCCTGTCACCGGAGGGGGAAGGTCTGCAGCCGGCTATCTCTGTTCAGTCCTTTGTTTCGTGCGCGGGCCTGGCGGTGTCTTAGGTTGGGGCTGGCTTTTCGCGTGGTAGATATCCCGCAGTCTGGTTTGCTAGCCCAAATTATTTCGCTCAGATAGAGCTCAGGGTATTCAGGCCAGATTCTTACTCTAAGCGTTGCAGCCGGCGCCACGCCTCCCTGCCCAGCCCCCGCTTGCTAATGGCGTGTGCAGGTGTCGGCGCTGCTTCTCCGCTGGGGGAGTTACCGTAGGGCTGGCAATCTGCGAGTTTTAATTGTTTATTTTTTCTCCCTGTTATGTTGCCCTCTGTGCTTCCAAAGCTCGGCACAGATTCAGCAGTGAGAAGGTTTCCTGGTGTTTGGAAACTTCTGTCTTTTTAAGACTCCCTTCCCGGGACGGAACTCCGTCCCTCCCTCTTTTGTCTCTTTTTTTGTCTTTTATATTTTTTCCTACCTCCTTTCGAAGAGTTGGGTTGCTTTTCTGGGTGCCTGATATCCTCTGCCGGCATTCAGAAGTTGTTTTGTGGAAGTTACTCAACGTTTAAATGCTCTTTTGATGAATTTGTGGGGGAGAATGTGTTCTCCCCGTCCTACTCCTCCACCATCTTGGCTCCTTCCTGGCATTGTATTTAATACAGGACTAGAAGAGTACAGATATTGCAGAGGGGGTTGATATTAATTAGGGCATTAAGGGCAGGGCATTACAAAGCACAGATCGCAATGTGAACAAAGGCATGGGAAAAGTGACAGCATATTCAGAGAGATGTAGGATAAAGGAAGTCTTGGAAAGTGGTGAAGAAAACAAGTAAGCATGACACTTGCTAAAGATAGTAAGGATAAATCAGCGGGACTTTGTAGTAGGAGAAGGAGATTGGACTCAACTCCTAATATAATAGGAAAAGTAGAGATTTAAAGGCAAGCGGCAGGATGGAGGTTGGTGGATAGAAAACTACTAGGAGACTAGGATGAAATACCGAGAGTAAAGAGAATTCTAGCTAAATGAATTTGACATAATTTTGTAGACAAGCTAGAGTAATAAGACATAGAGGGTGAAAGATAAAGAATTTGATCATCTATCAAGAGTAGAGGATTTTTGCTAAACTGATCCAGCAGTATTCATGCTAAAACAAGTCTAAATGGGCCAAGGACAGAGCCTAAAGAGAGGGACTAGTTAGAAAGAGGACTCAGAGGAGCGTGAAGCAAGTTTGGTCAAAGAAGAGTGCTATGGTCTGAATGTTTATGTTCCCTTAAAATTCATATGTTGAAATTCTAACCCCTCAAATTGATAGTATTAGGAAGTAGAGCCTTTGAAAAGTGATTAGATCAGGAAGGTGGCACCCTCATAGATGAGATTAATGCCTTTTTGGATTTTTTTGATTATTAAGTATAGTTGATGTGTAATATAGTTATTCACAATTTTCAAAGGTTATACTCCATTTATAGTTATTATAAAATATTGGCTATATTCCTTGTGTTATACAATATATCTCTGTATCTTATTTAATACATAATAGTTTCTACCTCTTAACCCCCTACGCCAATATTGCCCCTCCCCACTTCTCTCTCTACACTGGTAACCACTAATTTGTTCTTCACACTTGTAAATCTGTTTCTTTTTTGTTACAATTGCTAGTTTGTTGTATTTTTTAGATTCCACAAATTCTCTCATTTTTGCTGCTACTGCTGCTGTTTAGTCAGTCAATCGTGTCTGACTGTTTACAACCCCATGGATTGTATAGCCCAACAGGCTTCTCTGTCCATGGGATTTCCTAGGCAAGAATATTGGAGTGGTTTGCCATTTCCTCTTCAGAGGATCTCCCCAACTCAGGGATCAAACCTGAATTGCAGGCAGCTTCTTTACTGTTGAGCCACCAGGGAAGCTCCATGAATGGGATTAATGCCTTTTAAAAGAGGCTCCAGAGAGCTTGCTAATTCCCTTCCATATTCTGAGGACACAGCAAGAAGGCTCTGGCTATGAATCAGGAAGAGGGCTCTCACCAGAATGGGACCATGCTGTTATCTTTTTTTTTTTAATTTATTTATTTTAATTGGAGGCTAATTACTCCACAACATTGTATTGGTTTTGCCATACATCAACATGAATCCACCATGGGTGTACACGTGCTCCCCATCCTGAACCCCTCTCCCACCTCCCTCCCTGTACCATCCCTCTGGGTCATCCCAGTGCACCAGCACCGAGCATCCTGTATCCTGCATCAAACCTGGACTGGCGATTTGTTTCATATATGATATTATACATGTTTCAATGCCATTCTCCCAAATCATTCCCCCCTCTCCCTCTCCCACAGAGTCCAAAAGACTGTTCTATACATCTGTGTTTCTTTTGCTGTCTCGCATACAGGGTTATTGTTACCATCTTTCTAAACTCCATATATATGCATTAGTATACTGTATTGGTGTTTTTCTTTCTGGCTTACTTCACTCTGTATAAATAGGCTCCAGTTTCATCCACTTCATTAGAATTGATTTAAATGTATTCTTTTTAATGGCTGAGTAATACTCCATTGTGTATATGTACCACAGCTTTCTTATCCATTCATCTGCTGATGGACATCTAGGTTGCTTCCATGTCCTGGCTATTCTAAACAGTGCTGCGATGAACACTGGGGTACACATGTCCTTTCAGTTCTGGTTTCCTCGGTGTGTATGCTCAGCAGTGGGATTGCTGGGTTGTATCGTAGTTCTATTTCCAGTTTTTTAAGGAATCTCCACACTGTTCTCCATAGTCGCTATACTAGTTTGCATTCCCACCAACAGTGTTAAGAAGGTTCCCTTTTCTCCACAGCCTGTCCAGCATTTATTGCTTGTAGACATTTGGATAGCAGCCATTCTGACTGGCGTGAAATGGTACCTCATTGTGGTTTTGATTTGCATTTCTCTGATAATGAGTGATGTTGAGCATCTTTTGATGTGTTTGTTAGCCATCTGTATGTCTTCTTTGGAGAAATGTCCATTTAGTTCTTTGGCCCATATTTTGATTGGGTCGTTTATTTTTCTGGAATTGAGCTGCAGGAGTTGTTTGTATATTTTTGAGATTAGTTGTTTTTCAGTTGCTTCATTTGCTATTATTTTCTCCCATTCTGAAGGCTGTCTTTTCACCTTGCTTATAGTTTCCTTTGTTATGCAGAAGGCTTTAAGTTTAATTAGGTCTCATTTGTTTATTTTTGCTTTTATTTCCAATATTCTGGGAGGTGGGTCATAGAGGATCTTGCTGTGATGTATGTCAGAGAGTGTTTTGCCTATGTTCTCCTCTAGCAGTTTTATAGTTTCTGGTCTTACATTTAGATCTTTAATCCATTTTGAGTTTATTTTTGGTGTATGGTGTTAGAAAGTGTTCTAGTTTCATTCTTTTACAAGTGGTTGACCAGATTTCCCAGCACCACTTGTTAAAGAGATTGTCTTTTCTCCATTGTATATTCTTGCCTCCTTTGTCAAAGACTTCCTGGCCCCTAGAACATTGCAAAATAAATTTCTGTTGTTTATAAGCTACCCATTCTGTGGTATTTTGTTACAATGGCCAGAATTATTTAAGACAGAGAGAGTTTTTGCCAAAGGTGCTTTCTCTCTCCCTTCCTCCCTCTAGCCCTTCTTCCATCCTTCACTTATCTCACTGTGTAACACATATTCATTTAGTACCTACTTTAAAGAACTGAATAAACAGAAAACAGAAGTTAAGCTATAAGGATCACTATTAAGGCTTTGTGATAAAGCATGACATATACAATTTTATTTCAAACAAAGTGGTCAAGAAGAGCTTGCATGGAAGAAACATTTAAACTGAAGTTTGAAACATGAAAAGGTTGTAATGTTGGGAAATTTAGACTGATTTTGTGAGGACTTCCTATACATTTTACTTTATTCTATATGCCTAAGTTGTCAAAAGTGTTTGAAGAGAGAGGTTACATTCTAATAGTGTGGATGAGAACTTGCATTTAGCCTGAATATTAAAGAAGCCCCTGGAAATCCCACCATAAAGAAATCCAAACTCTGTTCCGAATACAAATGCTACTTAAAACAAACAAACAAACAAACAAAAAAACCCTTTCACTCTTTGGTCAACCTACTGTCCACTAGATTTGTTGAGGATTGTGGGCATTAAGACCTAAGCAAGAGATGCAACTTGATTATAGTATAGTAGTTTGAATTTAAGCAAAATGATATGCTTGAAATGTTAGGGGCCTTTTTGGAACATAATTTGAAAAGGGGATGAGTTTCTTTGAATAGACAACCCAGACTCTGACCATTGAGTGACTTTCCATAAGAGCAATTATAACACCCAATTAGCACCATAAAAGGGAGAGTTCACACGATAGAGACGTGAGGTAACCATTTTTACCCACACCACATGCTGTCACTGTGGTGCAAATACTTGGTGAAAGAGGCAACACAGCTTCCTGTAACTACAGACTACTGAACAAAATCACCAACTTCCCTTCAATATGAGAGTACAAAAGCACTAAGCCTGGAGAACAAATAATAAAGTAACCATTTACTCTCCCCTGAGCTCATTATCACCTTCTCTTCTCCCTACTGGATCTAAGGAAAGCAGAAGATAACATTAAAGCTCGTTTTCAGGGCCTGCATGTTCAGTTGTACAGGCACTACACTGCATATTTCTAGGACTGTCTTTCACTTTATTCTTTACATGAATGGTGCCCCTGGGGGGGTTATAATGTACAACTTGTGAATCTGTATATGGTTAGTGTTAGTCACTCAGTCGTGCCCAACTCTTTGTGACCCCATGGACTGCAGTCCACCAGGCTCCTCTGTCCATGAGATTTTCCAGGCAAGGATACTGGAGTGGGTTGCCATTTCCTTCTCCAGTGGATCTTCCCAACCCAGGGATCGAACCCGGGTCTCCTGCACTGCAGGCAGATTCTTTACTGACTGATCTACAAAGTGAATCTGTATATGATAGGCCTGCTTAATTTAATTTTGCTTATATATTGTGAGCCTTTCTGTTGCTTATTCATTTTGTGTTCTCTGTGTTCATTTATTTTGAGAAACAAACCTCATATCAGTTTCATCCTTGAAACCATAAAATTCATCTTTAAATATGTATATAGCAAACAAGCAAAATACTATTTATGTATATGTAATTTTATTTATTTATTATAAGAATACTAGGAGATAAGACTTTACAAATAAACAAATTTGCAGAAATATGAACCAACTTGCTTGTGAATAACAGAACTAGGCCATGGCTCAGAGAAAGTTTAAAATGGCTCAAAACTGGCAGAAAGCATAGAAGCAAATTATCCACTGACACAGTACTAACAGAAAAGCTACCAGAAGTCTAAATCTGAGCAGAACCAGGAAGAAAGGAAATCATAAGAGAGATGAGACCTTCTTAAATAAATAGATTTTTATTTCCATAATTAGATGTAAGTATAAGGAAAAGATGAAAATAATTCCTAAGTGTCAAGCCTATATAAATGGAAAGGCTGTAATTTCAATTAACCAGAGTTCCATGTTTAGATTCAAAACAATGATTTGAATTTGATTTGAATCAAAGAACCAATTCCAGTAGATTCCATGAGACACACATACTTATAATCATTTTTCTGTACCAATGCTTTCAACTTTTTAACCCATCCTTCTGGTGGGAAAGAAAAAAATATGAAATATCAAGCTTTGATTAATGTATACTTCTTGATTTAAAATTAATCTTTATTAACTTAAAACAAAAATATTCTAGACTAACTCCAAAGCAAACCTGAAATGGCACACATGATGGCTCCTAGAACAAAATGTTTTATATGAAAATGATCAAACATTATTCAAGCATCTCAGCTGAGATTTTACTACCTTTGGGTAATGATGTCTAAAACTGTCTTTTCATTAAACATAGCAGAATATACTGGAACCAGTGAGAGTTATCCTATAGACTTTGTTTGAATCTAAACATAGTCTCTATTACTGTAACTTTGAGAAAATCACTTAATTTGCCTCAGCTTCAATGTCTTTATCTGCAATATGAGAATACTAATACCTATCCTGCCTGGGGCTTGAGGGGCTTCCCTGGTGGCTCAGACAGTAAAGAATCCTCTGGCAATGCAGAGACCTGGGTTTGACCCCTGAGTTGGAAAGATCCCCTGGAGAAGGGAACAGCTACCACTCCAGTATTCTGGTCTGGAGAATTCCATGGACAGAGGAGCCTGGCTGTCTAAAGTCCATGGGGTCACAAAGAGTCAGACATAACTGAGCAACTTTCACTTTCACTTTCAAGTAAGTAAAATATAAGCAGAGTGTCTAGCATTTATATCTGCTCAGTAAATAGCTCTTAATATTATCAATGGTCTGTAGTGTGGGAAAGCTATCAATATTATATAATAAGATCCTTAACCAAGTATCTTGAAAATAGGCTGAATGCAAAGAACCTCAACTTCTGTCCTCCTTTTTTTTTTTTTAATTTTCACCCAGAGAATAATACACTTCAGAAAACAGAGGAAGAGATTAACTTCTACTTAAATTGAAAAATTATCATTTTAAGACTTTGATCATGAGCTATGGTATATTAAACATAACCATTAAATTTTGGCTATCTCTCTCATTGAAAGCTAGAGTCTGATGTCCTTCCTTTTGAATATGGACTGATTTGGTAGCTTATTCAATCAACAGAATGCAAGAGAAAATGTGTTCTTGCATTTCTGACCCTAAGTCATAGGAAGCCTTACAGATTCTAACCAAGTCTGTTGAAATGTTTACTCTAGGCGAAGCCACTCACTGTGTAAGAATTTGAACTACTTGCTAAGACTGCTAAGCTACCTGAAGAAGTTTATAGACAGAAAGAGGACCAGTCCCAGCTTTATCAACTTATGCAGCCCAGCTCAGGCACCAGATTTGTGAATGAAGAAGCCATTTTGGCTGGAATATCAGTACCAAAAGATGCGACTCAAAGAAAAACTCAACCAGAATCAAGGCCCCAGAAATATGACACCAGTCAAGTTGTCTAATCTATCTGCAGCCAGTCATGCCACCATGAGCGAGGCCCAGTCATGATGAAGCAGAGATGAGCCTATCCCAGTAATCTTCATCTTTATTCTTAGCTCACAAAGCCCTGACTATAACAACATGGTTTCTATTGCATGTACCACTGAGTTATGGAGTAGTTTGTTACACTTCAGTAGGTATCTGGAACATATGTCTTGATCATTTGTTACAGTTCTAAAGCCATGGAACTCTTTCTACTCATATTCAGGGAGAATGAAACCTACTGCTTATTTTCATTCCCCCTTTGAGTCATAGAATTTGTTCAGAAGCTTCCTTGGACTGAGTCACTAAAAAAAAACTCCTGATTACAAAACTCTATTATTACAACCAGAATAAAAGAACAGCGAAATCTGGTCAAATACACCCCATTTTTCATTTCATAAGAAATCAAGATCAATAAATAGGTCTCTGTGATGATGATCCCTGTTCCATGTTACTTGCACCAGAATTGGGATATAACCAGGGACAAACAGTTCATGAAGCTAGAGTCATTGACATTGAGCCAACTACAGGGAACTCAAACATCTGGGGCTATTAGTACATATGTTTCTGTGTGTAAATTTAGAAAGACTATATGACTGTTTGAATCTTCAGGAAACTTGCATACTATTCTAAACATAAGCAATCATACTCCCTCTTAAGCTACACCATAAAACCTCAGGATCAGATGTTACTTCTTATTGGTACCACTGCCCACTAAGCAAAAACAGAAATACAGAAGTAATCCTAACCTCTGAATTTCCCTCATATATTCTCCCTCACCACTTCTCCCTTTATCCAATATATTACCAAGGTTAATCGGTTCTGCTGCCTAGCTATCTTTTAAGTCCTTCATTTTAATCAAATTCTTTTGCCCTGATTTAGATCCTTGTCATCACTAGCCTAGGCTGCCCTCTATCCATTTCTGTCCTTCCCTTCTCACCTGTTGCCCTTCATATTTATCCTCAACAGTACTAACAATATTATTTCTAAAATGCAAATTTGACCATCAACTATCTGCCTAAAGACTTTAACATCTTTCCATTGCACTGAAGTCCAACTTATGAACATGTCACAAATGTCTCCATTTTGTGGCCTTGGTCTGCCAATTTAGCTAATGTCTTTTTTTAGTAATTAAAATATACTGTCTTTGTTGTTTTAAAAGTGTTGGCAGTTGCTGTTCTCACTATTGAAAATATTTTCCCCGTTCATTCACTTAGAAAACTCCTATTCATCTTTTAAAACTCCAATGCAGTGAAACATATTTTCTCTCCCACTCAAATCACTTTCTTCTCAAAACTGTAACTTCACCTCTGTATAGATCAATTATTTTTTATACTCTAATGACAATAGATTCTTAAAATACATTTGTCTTTGTATATTAGTATCTAATAATATGACTGACATTTAATAAACACTAAATACCTGAGTTGACACTTGAATTGATTGAATGAATTGAATTGAATCAATCACTCTCAAGAACACTAATGATTGTTAGGGTTTCCTGGATCAAGAGTACAAATTCACACTGAATTTTCATAACATCACTAGTTTTTATTGTGACACAGCAAACATCAAGCTTACAACAGATTTCCCCTGTGAAAAAAATATAACTTCAGTACAGATAACAAATATGCTCAGAAGTCCATAAAGAAGACAAGGTGGGCTAGAAATTCTGTTCTCATCCAAAGACTTGCTGAGATTTGATTCAGTGGGGGAAGATTGATTTTCTAGCTTAAGTTAAATGAGGCATCGGACAAATGTCAAAAGCAAGACATAAACTTAAGATTCTTCACTGTCACAACAATAAAGTTACCATCCTTCCACCTCCTCTAATACAAATGCAAGAAAGCATGCTATGGACCCTGAACAAAACAATAACTATGAATTTACACAGCTCCTTAAACTTCTAAGCTGTGTACTAAGAGTGAATTTATGCTCCATAGTTTAATAGGCACATATAGACAAAGAGTTTTCTCCATCAGTTACAGTTTTAGTTTTAATTGTTTTTCAGTCTAGAATTTAGACAATACTTTAGACCTGAAAGATACTTAAATATTGGCATGTTATTATTAAGAATACTATTAGGTTAGAAAACTTGAAATTATACCTGAAACTTCAATACTTTGGCCACCTGATGCGAAGAGCTGACTCATTTGAAAAGACCCTGATGCTGGGAAAGATTGAGGGCAGAAGGAGAAGGGGACGACAGAGGATAAGATAGTTGGATGGTATCACCGACTCAATGGACATGGGTTTAGGTGGACTCTGGGAGTTGGTGATGGACAGGGAGGCCTGGCATGCTGCGGTTCATGGGGTCACAAAGAGTTGGACACGACTGAGTGACTGAAATGAATTGAATTCTTTTTGAAAAGTTAATGTGATACATTAATATCAGTCCACACTAAATTCCAGGACTTCAGAAGAAAAAATGAAAAATATGGCACAAAATTCAGAAGACATGTGAAATATTTATATTTAAAACCACTTTATTAGGGTGTGACACATAAAAAGCTGTATATATTTAATACATAGAAAGCAATACGTTTGGAGATAGGTATAAAGCCCATGGAAAAGAAATGCAAAAAAGCAAAATGGCTGTCTGAGGAGGCCTTACAAATAGCTGTGAAAAGAAGAGAAGCGAAAAGCAAAGGAGAAAACGAAAGATATAAGCATCTGAATGCAGAGTTCCAAAGAATAGCAAGGAGAGATAAGAAGCCTTCCTCCGTGATCAATGCAAAGAAATAGAGGAAAACAATAGAATGGGAAAGACTAGAGATCTCTTCAAGAAAATTAGAGATACCAAGGGAAAATTTCATGCAAAGATGGGCTCGATAAAGGACAGGAATGGTATGGACCTAACAGAAGCAGAAGATATTAAGAAGAGGTGGCAAGAATATACAGAAGAACTGTACAAAAAGGATCTTCATGACCAAGATAATAACGATGGTGTGATCACTCACCTAGAGCCAGACATCCTGGAATGTGAAGTCAAGTGAGCCTTAGAAAGCATCACTATGAACAAAGCTAGTGGAGGTGATGGAATTCCAGTTGAGCTATTTCAAATCCTGAAAGATGATGCTGTGAAAGGGCTGCACTCAATATGCCAGCATATTTGGAAAACTCAGCAGTGGCCACAGGACTGGAAAAGGTCAGTTTTCATTCCAATCCCAAAGAAAGGCAATGGCAAAGAATGCTCAAACTACCACACAATTGCACTCATCTCACACGCTAGTAAAGTAATGCTCAAAATTCTCCAAGCCAGGCTTCAGCAATATGTGAACTGTGAACTTCCAGATGTTCAAGCTGGTTTTAGAAAAGGCAGAGGAACCAGAGATCAAATTGCCAACATCCGATGGATCATTGAAAAAGCAAGAGTTCCAGAAAAACATCTATTTCTACTTTATTGACTATGCCAAAGCCTTTGACTGTGTGGATCACAATAAACTGTGGAAAATTCTGAAAGAGATGGGAATACCAGACCACCTGATCTGCCTCTTGAGAAATTTGTATGCAGGTCAGGAAGCAACAGTTAGAACTTGACATGGAACAACAGACTGGTTCCAAACAGGAAAAGGAGTACATCAAGGCTGTATATTGTCACCCTGCTTATTTAACTTATATGCAGAGTACATCATGAGAAATGCTGGACTGGAAGAAACACAAGCTGGAATCAAGATTGCCAGGAGAAATGTCAATAACCTCAGATATGCAGACGACACCACCCTTTTGGCAGAAAGTGAAGAGGAACTAAAAAGCCTCTTGAAAGTGAAAGAGGAGAGTGAAAAAGTTGGCTTAAAACTCAACATTCAGAAAACGAAGATCATGGCATCTGGTCCCATCACTTCATGGGAAATAGATGGGGAAACAGTGGAAACAGTGTCAGACTTTATTTTTCTGGGCTCCAAGATCACTGCAGTTGGTGACTGCAGCCATGAAATTAAAAGACGCTTACTCCTTGGAAGGAAAGTTATGACCAACCTACATAGCGTATTCAAAAGCAGAGACATTACTTTGCCAACAAAGGTCCGTCTAGTCAAGGCTATGGTTTTTCCTGTGGTCATGTATGGATGTGAGATTTGGACTGTGAAGACAGCTGAGCGCCGAAGAATTGATACTTTTGAACTGTGGTGTTGGAGAAGACTCTTGAGTGTCCCTTGGACTGCAAGAAGATCCAACCAGTCCATCCTAAAGGAGATCGGTCCTGGGTGTTCTTTGGAAGGAATGATGCTAAAGCTGAAACTCCAGTACTTTTGCCACCTTATGCGAAGAGTTGACTCATTGGAAAAGACTCTGATGCTGGGAGGGACTGGGGGCAGGAGGAGAAGGGGACGACAGAGGATGAGATGGCTGGATGGCATCACTGACTTGATGGACGTAAGTCTGGGTGAACTCCGGGAATTCGTGATGCACAGGGAGGCCTGGTGTGCTGCAATTCATGGGGTCTCAAAGAGTCAGACACGACTGAGCGACTGAACTGAACTGAACTGAACTGATAAAGCCATGGGACAATCAACGAACATGAACATATTCATTGCCTCCCAAAGTTTCCTTCTGTCCCCTTTGTTATAATTTTATGTGTGTAGTAAGAAATCTTGAATGTAAAATCTGCTCTTTTCAAAAATATTAAGTATACAACACTGTATTATTAGCTATAAGTACTATGTTGTATAATAGATCTTCAGAATGTATTTAACTTACATAACTGAAAGTTTCTATGCTTAACCATGACCTACCACATTTCCACTACCCCCAGCCCCTGGCAACCACCATTCTACTCTGCTTCTATGAGGTTTACTCTTTTAAATTCCACATATGTGTGAGATCATATATTAATCAATTCAGTTCAGTTGCTCAGTTGTGTCCAACTCTTTACGACCCCATGGACTGCAGCACGCCATCACCAACTCAGACTCATGTTTACTCAAACTCATGTCCATCACCAACTCCCAGAGTTTACGCAAACTCATGTCCATTGTGTCGGTGATGCCATCCAACCTTCTCATTCTCTGTCTTCCCCTTTTCCTCCCATCTTAGTATTTATCTTTCTGAGAAATTTTTATTCTAGCTCTATACCAGAGAAGGTAATAGTCTATTGCACATAATTTAAGATTGAAATGAGAAACGTAATGAATGAACAAAAGGTTTTAATACAACACACTTTCTATTATTATGGTTAAAACCCATTTACAAATACTACTGTGTATTTCAACTGGATGAGAAAGACTCATTTCAACATTGTCCCCATTGGCTTTGTTATCTATGACCATGAAAATTTCAGCATGTATAAGAAATACATGACTTGAGAGTTGGAAGTCTTCTTAAAATGCATATTCCTCACCTTGTTTCCAGAGATTTTAAATTAGTTGGTAAATGTTAGGCACCACAAATCTGCAATTCATGAACTCTGTTGGAGATTCTGACACAGTAATTTCTCACACAACACTTTGTGAGGCTCTGCCTTAAGAAAGGAGGTGTCTAGATTTTTATTTATACAGAATGCTCTTGCTTTATTCTTATGATACTGTGTAGTTATTAATATTATCTCTTTTTTTCTCAAAAGTTTAGTGGCTTGGAGACAAACAATCTTACTTACTCTTAGGAAATCTTAGTCTTAGCACACAAGGGCATCTTTAGGTTATCCATAAGTTTAAAGATTCTGTAGAATTTAGGCCAACTCAGGAACCAGAGAAGCAGTTGGAACTTTGGAAAATGTGGGGCCAAAACAACCTGATGCAGTTACAGCAGTACCTACTCTTTCAGAAGTACCAAAACTACTGCCACTTTCTTCTTGGAATGTGCGTGCATGCCAAGTTGATTCAGTTGCGTCTGACTCTTTGTGACCCTATGGACTGTAGCTAGCCAGGCTTCTCTGTCCATGGGATTCTCTAGGCAAAAATACTGGAGGGAGTTGCCATGCCATCCTCTAGGAGATTTTCCCGACCCAGGGATCGAACTCGCACCTTTTATGTCTCCTTCAGGCAGGTTCTTTACCACTAGAGCCACCTGGGATACACTGTGCCAAAAAGTCCTAAGTAAGGCTCTGCCGTCCCTGGGATTCTCCAGGCAAGAACACTGGAGTGGGTTTCCATTTCCTTCTCCAATGCATGAAAGTGAAAAGTGAAAGTGAAGTCACTCAGTCATGTCCGACGATTTACGACCCCATGGACTACAGCTTACTAGGCTCCCCCGTCCATGGGATTTTCCAGGCAAGAGTACTGGAGTGGGTTGTCATTACCTTCTCCGAGTAACCTACTTAAAACTGCTCAGATTGGTTTCAGCGTCTCCCCACACTCCTGGAATTTGACTTGATCTGAGCAAGCCTTTCATATGTGAAAATTAGAAGAGCCATCTAAATTTCAATGTTCCATTTCTGTTTTTTCACCTGTTTTCATCACATCTTTAAGTTTTACTGCTTTACAAGAAAAATTCTTCCACATAGGAGTCAGGGTATAATTTAATATGATTTCTCCATCCCAACAATCTTATTCTAATCCCAGGAAATCACAAGTGCTTTGAAATTAGTGCAATATACGTGTTAACCCATATCTGTTCTCATCATTATAATGATAAGTTATATGCTATATAAAAAAACAATAATATTGCTCAATGTCTGCACATGGTATTATGATTAATAAAATAACTGTATGTGATGTGTTTCACTTTGCCCACAACAGGGGGGGAAAGCACATAATTATTTAAATTCTCACTAAATGGCTCACATCCCATCTCATTGCAAGAATGTCTTTCTTTTTTCCCCTAAACACCAATAAAGCCAAAAAGTTTCCAGACAGCTTTGATTCTTATCAAATGGTAAGTATTGGTAGCTGTCACCCATTATGGGTGACATACTATACTGGCAGTTAGTAGCCCAGAGTGAAGGCATATTCCAGTGAACATCTTGGGGATCCAAATTGGTCCTTTGCCTTACGATTGTTTTCCCTATCACCAGAGACTGGTCCTTTCAAGTTTTTTCAAGTCTAGCCTCACTGAGAGCATGCTCAGCCATGGAGTATTCTACACAAAAATTGATCTAGTGATCCTAAATTTCATCTCTTTAAATGAATTCACACAGCCCCTTTACCAAAGTGCAATCCTCACTCCTAGGAGATCTAGGATGGAAAACTTTCATCACTTCACCAAATGGTAATTCCCATTCTTCCCATATCACCACAAAAATTAACCAAATAAAACCTTTATCCTCTGGCAGACACGAGCCAGCTATTTACCAAGTCCAACTGCTTTCTTCTTGCAAGTACAGTGAAATTACATTTCTCTACTTCCCGTAAATGAAACAGAGAAGATCTAACTTCTCTGTTTGGTCAAATAACTTATTTTTGGTCAATGGAGTATCAGAAAATAGAATGTATGCTACTTGTACGTGGTCCTATAACTTGCTACTTCTATGTGGTCCTAAAAGAGAAACTGAAGAGCCTCTTGATGAAAGTGAAAGAGGAGAGTGAAAAAGCTGGCTTAAAACTCAATATTCAAAAAACTAAGATCATGCCATCTGGTCCCATCACTTCATGGCAAATAGATGGGGGAACAATGGAAACAGTGAGAGACTTTATTTTCTTGGGCTCCAAAATCACTGCAGATGGTGACTGCAGCCATGAAATTAAAAAATGCTTGCTCCTTGGAAAGAAAGGTATGACCAACCTAGACAGCATGTTAAAAAGCAGAGACATTACTTTGTCAATAAAGGTCTGTCTAGTCAAAGCTATGATTTTTACAGTAGTTATGCATGGATGTGAGACTGGGACCATAAAGAAAGCTGAAAGCTGAAGAATTGATGCTTTTGAACTGTGGTGTTGGCGAAGATTCTTGAGAGTCCCTTGGACTGCAAGGAGATTCAACCAGTCCATCCTAAAGGAAATCAGTCCTGAATATTCATTGAAAGGACTAATGCTGAAGCTGAACATCAAATACTTTGGCCACCTGATGCAAAGAACTGACTCATTTGAAAAGACCCTGATGCTGGGCAAGATTGAAGGCAGGAGGAGAAGGGGACGACAGAGGATGATGGTTCGATGGTATCACCGACTCAATGGACATGAGTTTGAGCAAGCTCCTGGAGTTGGTGATGGACAGGGAGCCCCGGTGTGCTGCAGTCCACGGGGTTGCAAAGAGTCAGATATGACTGAGCAACAGAACTGAACTAATACCTTCTCTCTTTCCTTTCCTGCTATCTAGATATTGATTCAAAAGGTGAACCAGGCATTCACATTTTAAATATAAGGAAGCTATGTGAGTAAAGGAAGCTAAATGCTGAATCACCAATTACAGGAAACTATCTGATCAGAACTAGCCACATCCTTTATTATGTGAATGAAGAGCAGATTTCATTGTTTCAAACCGCTGAGACTTTAGTATGTATCTGTTACACATCTATTACTATATTAACTAATACGTAAACCTGAAGATATTTTATTTTAAGTATCTTGGGTAAGAATAGCCATGCTCACTATAACAAGTTTTCTTAACTGAATCCTGTAGAAAAGAAGGATTTGGGATCTCAAATCTTTCCCTCCAAGAAACTTATTAATCATATTGAAAGAATTTATCATAATCTCTCCAGAATCCTTCAAGTTCTTCCAACCAATGTTTTGTCTTGGGAGAAAATATAATAAATTCCTATCAGTTACCCTAATACATGCAAATTTACTAAATATTTTTTACTGAAAGCATTGTATTATTTCAATGAATGAATGCTACAAATATAGCTGATCTCCTGTAGAGAAAGACATTTTTAAAATTTAAGACACTGAAAAAGGGTGCTTGTACTCAAAGTATGGGAAGCACTGAAACCCATAAATTTTTAGAATATACTTTATGATAATGTAATCATATTGTTTTATTTTAAAACTTTAATTTTGTATAGTCATATTCTTACAGCACCTTTTTTCCTCACTTGGTCAATGGAGCCCTTGCAAGAGCTCTAAGAAGCCATTTGGCTTACCTGAATATAGTTTGAAATTATAACAATGATCCCTGGGTTGGGAAGATCCCCTGGAGAAGGGAGTGGCTAACCACTCCAGTATTCTGGACTGGAGAATTCCATGGACTGTATAGTCCATGGGGTCGCAAAGAGTTGGACATGACTAAGTGACTTTCACTTCACATAAAAATGATAGCAGCTAATATAGCCATTATTATGTTAGACACAACCCCAAGCACCTATCTCAACACAATTAATATCATCCAAAACTACATGAGAAAAGTACTATTACTACCTCCATTTTACAGATGTGGAAACAGAAGTTCAAGGTCACACAACCAGCAAATTTCAAGTTTGTTGTCATTGTTTAGTCATGAAGTAGTGTCTGACTCTTTTGCAACCCCATGAACTGTAGCCCGCCAGGCTCCTCTGTCCATGGGATTTCCCAGGCAAGAATATTGGAGTGGGTTGCCATTTCCTCCTCCAGAGGATCTTCTTGATCCAGGGATCAAGCCCCTGTCTGTTGCACTGGCAGGTGGATTCTTTACCACTGAACCACCTAGGACAATATATTAAATGTCAAGGATGAGATCCAAATTTAGGCTCTCTGACTCCAGGGTCTGTGTCATTGCCCATTTAGAAGATGTAACTTCTTCAGTTTCAAAGTCACTTAGCTAATGGAAACACATATCTAAAAGGGAAACCAGGACAAGAGAGGTTTAGTGACGTTCCCAAAGTCACACTGCAATATGGTAGCAGAATTAGACCTAAAATCCAATTTAGGAACTCAAAGTATATATTCAGTAATATGAACCACCCTGCAGTTGAAATGCGGGCACTGGCAGTTTTTACTTTCTTCTGCTTTATTATTTCTTATTTTATTAAGAGAAAGACATTTATTTTCTCATCTTCAACTTATTTTTGAGATATTTTTTATTTTACATGCTTTGACTTACTACCCCATCCTTCTGTTTAGCCTTCCAAATAAATATCACTTTTCAAATTACACTTTAAAAACATGCACACATCTCAGTGTATTTAAAAATGTACATTTATGTCAAATCCTTTATTGAAGGAGGGAGGACATAAATAAATCAAAGAGTAGCACTGAAAATTAACAATAAATATGCAATAAATGAAGGAATAGGGCAACTGCCCATTATAATGTCATTTCTTAGGTGCTAGAAAGTGATTCTAATTCTAAAAGAAAATTTACTCTGCCAATTAGAGAAAAAAATGAAGTATATTTTGCTGCCTAGAGTGTGCTCATAAATATTAGCTGCTGAATAACTTTAAAGACTTTATCATGATAGCATCGCCCCTCCCATGTATGCAGATAGTCATTCACTGGCTTTCCTATGTGCATGTGCATATGTGTACATGTTTCCCCACAATAGTTATGATGGCACCAAGACACACACACACTACTTCCTATAGTATTCAGTTTGTACATAATGGAAGTAAAAGAAATACACATAAGTGTAATACATATATCTTGAATATTTGATTACATACTTGAAATAAAAATATAAACAGTGTTTTGCAGGGGAGCAAAATTTGCCACCCCAAAATGTGACTCTTTAGCAAGAGAATTAATTTAGGCTGATTGATTTTAAGGAACAAAAGACTATGATGTCTTTCTTTTTACCCCTCTTTAACTTACTGAAAGAATTTAGACAGAGAGCCTCGTCCAGGAAGAGCACTATGTATGTGTATGTTAGTCACTCAGTCATGTCTGACTCTTTACGACCCCATGGACTGTAGCCCGCCAGTCTCCTCTATCCATGGAATTCTCCAGGCAAGAATGCTGGAGTAGGTTGCCATTTCCCTCTCCAGGGATCAAACCTGGGTCTCCTGCACTGCAGGTGGATTCTTTACCATCTGAGTCACCAGGGAAGCCAAGGAAGAGCACTACCACCAGCTGCTGCTGCTGCTTAGTCACCTCTGTAGTGTCCAACTCTGTGCAACCCTATGGACTTCAGCCTGCCAGGCTCCTCTGTCCATGGGACTCTCTAGGCAAGAATACTGGAGTGGATTGCCACGCCCTCCTCCAGGGGACCTTCCCGACTCAGGAACTGAACCCAGGTCTCCTGCATTGCAGGCAGATTCTTTACCGCTGAGCAACCAAGGAAGCCCACTACCACCAGAGACATCTACAAAGAATATGGGCTAGGTGTGGTGAAGTGGCACTCAGCAAAGGCCTGTGTCCCATTGTTTCTGAGTGGCCCAGAAAATATTTGTTTACCAAACTTTTGTTTTTTTCTAGCTTCATGTAAGTTGTTTTCCTCCTCTTTGAAGTCTCAGACCCTTACCCGCTTCTCCTCAGTTCAGGATGGTATATAAGCCTCAATGTCAAAGGGTGTCATTTTTCTTATGGGATTCCTATATGTACAAAATTAAATTTGATTTTCTCCTGTTAATCTGTCTGATGTCAATTTAATTCTTAGACTGGCCACAAGAACCTAGAAAGGGTAGAGGGAAACTTTTTCCTTCCCCAACATTTTTGAAACAGTGATTATTAGAAAACAGGATTTGGGGGGATGTGGATTTGATTTTAGAAATGAATTCATTTTTACTTATTGCTTGACCATGGCATTATTAAAACTCTTTAAAAGTACAAGTAAAAGTATAATATACTCTATACTTTTGTAAGTTTTTTATTGTTGCATTGATAATTTATAGGAATACATATGCTCATATAATATTTTACAGCTGTACAGAAATTCTTTGATTCCTTATATTGACATTTTGAAATAGATATTTCTTTTTTGATCCAGTTGTTTTGTTGTATGCAATACTCTGAGTGAGATATAAGTGGCAATCCTAAGGAAAACACAGCACTTGAAGTCTCGCATGTATGCAAAACAAACCACTAAGGGCTAGGACATGAATCAGCTTAAGAGACAAAAAACAAACAAACAAATATAAGTAGATACAGATGTGAACTGGACAAATAGCTTGACCAAATTTGAAGCTCAAAAACCATACACGTGTTTGATGTTAAATAGCTCATCAAAGGACAAAACTCTGAAAGTAGGCCATAATTTCTAAATAATCTCACCCTATTTTTTTCATCTCAATTAATAAATCTTCTGAAGACAAAACAGATGATACAAAATAGATGCATGTGGGAAATGATTGAAGAAATTTCACCTACATTACAGCAGAAGAGGGCAATTGTACTCTCTATTGAACTCTAAGGAACTGCAAAAGGCCTGGACCACTTGAAAAAGATGAAACTGCTTTTAGGGTGGCATCTGTGGCTATATGCTATGTAACTGGACAGAGAACAGTCCTAAGAGAGATATAGGCTGTGTGTTCTTCCCCTAGTGATGACATAGATAACCATGAGAAAATCAAGGACAAGTGAAAACTCCAGATATGAGAAAAGGAAAATTGACAACCATGTTAATCCTTGTTAATTTGCAAAAGTACAACTTTCTAACATGGATAATTTTGAACAAAACTTCTTCCTTCACAAAGTTACTAAATGACTTCATTTAAAATATTAATTAGGTCTAATGTTGACAAGGGGCTTCCCTCATAGCCCAGTTAGGAAAGAATCCGCCTGCAATGCAGGAGACCCAGGCTCAATTCCTGGGTCAGGAAGATCTGCTGGAGAAGGGATAGGCTACCCACTCCAGTATTCTTGGGCTTCCTTTGAGTCTCAGCTGGTAAAGAATCTGCCTGCAGTGTGGGAGACCTGGGTTCGATCCCTGGGTTGGGAAGATCCCCTGGAAGAGGGAATGGCAACCCACTCCAGTACTCTGGCCTGGAGAATTCCATGGACTGTATAGTCCATGGAGTCGCAAGGAGTCCCACACGACTGAGAGACTTTCACTTTCAATGTTGACAAAGTTCTTAGGAACCTACTGAACTATATAACTGGCAAGAAAGTCAAAGACTTGAGTAATCCTCACACTTTGGTACACATGAGAAGCTACCAAGAAGATTTGAAAATCCAGATCATCAGGCAATACTCCAATTAAATTGAAATCTCTTACAGTGAGTGAAATTCAGGTTTTAGTATGTTTTAATACTTCTCAGGTGATGCCAATGTGTGGCTGAGTCGGAGAACCAGTGCTTTAGTACCGTAAGTAGGGTTTCTTTTAGTGATTTTTTTTTTCGTACAGTTTAAAGAATAAGATTGAGTTTTAGAAACAGAACAAAATGAATTAAGCATTTTAAGCATTTTCTCCAATTTCTACAAATTTCTTTATTTTTTAAGTAAGGATGGTGACACATAATCCATTAAGTATTTGTGAGGCTTAGCCTACACTTAAGGTATCTGAAACAGAAAAGTTGAGATACAGTTATTTTTCTCCTCTCCATATATTTATATTGCCACTCATGTCACTGGATCCATTAAACTTGTACCTAATTTGTTTTCTTTTATATTTCTCTTGTTCTACCTTTATCTCACTTAAACTCCCCCCTCACTTAAGTTTTACTTACTTTATTTTAACTTTCTTCCTCATTTTACCTTCAGCTTTTTTGTCTATCTGTCTCTGGTAAAGGTCTGCCTCACTGATGCGAATTAAGAATGTAGAATTTGAGAGTCTACTTACAGGTACTCTGTGCCAATTTTCGGAGAAGGCAATGGCAACCCACTCCAGTACTCTTGCCTGGAAAATCCCATGGACGGAGGAGCCTGGTAGGCTGCAGTCCATGGGGTCGCTAGGAGTTGGACACGATTGAGCGACTTCACTTTCACTTTTCACTTTCATGAATTGGAGAAAGAAATGGCAACCCACTCCAGTGTTCTTGCCTGGAGAATCCCAGGGACGAGGGAGCCTGGTGGGCTGCCGTCTATGGGGTCGCACAGAGTCGGACACGACTGAAGCGACTTAGCAGCAGCAGTGCCAATTTTAGCCCCAAATTAACACCTGTTGGATTTCAGCAGCTCACTCTTCTTCCTCCAGCGTTCATAACAGTCAATCCCAAAACACAAATATTTCTGATATATACTTGCCAGCACTATATGTGTATATATATATATATATTTGCCACTAGATGGTGCTCCAAGTACATATTAAATATTCTGTGTTTCAGTGACTTAGTAGATCAAGAGTATCTAGAAACCATAGAGCACTTGACAACTTTTCAGAAGGGGCTGGTGTGTGGGTGGGTGGATGGGAGCTGATAATATGATCAGAAAAATGATACCTGAGTGTAATATTAGCTATAATATCTGAGGTTCAGTACCACTCACCAAGTTGAAGAGGTAAGTGTCCCACATCTCACATACACAAAAAAGAAAAATGAAAGGTAGGTGGTAATAGAAATATAACTAAGGGTAGTGTCTTTGGGATGTTAGTTTTACTAGGATAGCCTTCATGGATTTGAGAGCAAAATGGTTAAATCACAAAATCCCTAAACTAAACTACTACCAGTTAGTGTATTTATTAAATAGGGCTATACAGAATAAATATTTCTGCTCTAAGGGGAGTGGAATACATTCTCAGTTCAAATTCAAAAATAGAATTTGTGTGGTCAAAGTAAGAGGTTTACAAGACCCTTTCCACAATTTCAGGAAAGAAAAAATGATGATGAAGAAAGGGACGAGTGATATCAATCAGAGCAGGCCTAGAAGGCTAAAGTAAACTGAAAAGAAATACAACTTTGGTGATATTTCTATGTTTAATGTCTGAATTCTAAGCAATTAGAAAAACAGTAAAAAGAAACTGTAATTTAAAAACTCCCTATAAGCAAAAGTCCAGGACCAGATGACTCCCCATGCAAATTCTACCAGACATACAAATAAGAGCTTATAGTGATCCTTCTCAAACTCTTCCAGAATGTTGAAAGGAAGGAACACTCCCAAGGACATTCTATGAAGCCACCATCACCCTGATAACAAAACCAGTCAAAGACACCACGAAAAAAGAAAATTACAGGCCAATATCTTTAATAAATATAGATACAAAAGTTCTCAACAAAATATCAGCAAACTGAATCACATAACACATAAGGAAGATCATACACCACAAAAAAGTGAATTTCATCCCAAGTTTACAAGGATGGTTAAACATACGCAAATCAATCAATGTGATATACCACATCACAAAAGACAAAAATCACATGGTCATCTCAATAGATGCATAAAAAGCATTTCATGAAATTCAACATCCATTCATGATAAAAAAATCTTACCAAAGTGGGTATAGAGAGAACATATCTCAAAATAGTAAAAGCTATATATGACAAGCCCACAGCCAATATCATTCTTAATGGTGAAAAGTTGAAAGCCTTCCCACTAAAACCTGAAACAAGACAAGGAGGCACACTTTTACCACTTCTCTTCAACATAGTATTGCAAGTTCTAGACATAACAATCAAAAAAGAAGAAGAAACAAAAAGTATTCACATTGGAAGGGAAGAGGTAAGACTGTCATTATGTGCAGAGGATATGACACTGTATATAGAAAAACCCTAAAGACTCCACACAAAAACTACTAGAACTGATAACAAACTCAACAAGGTACTGGGATACAAGATTAACATACAGAAATAGGTGGCATTTTTTTACACCAACAATGAAATATCAGAGAGGGAAAATAAAAAGATGATACCTTTTAAAATTGTGACTCCAAAAATAAAATACTTAGGAATAAACTTCACCAAGGAGGTGAAAGACTTATCACTAAGTGTAAAACATTAATGAAGGAAACTGAAGATGATTCAAAGAAATAAAAAGATATTCCATGATCTTGAATTGGAAGAATTAATATTATTAAAATAGCCAAATGACCCAAAGTAATCTACAGATTAAATTACCCATGACCTTTCTCACATAGCTAGAACAAATCATCCTAAAATTTATATGGCACCATAAAAAACCCCAGAATTCCCAAAGCAATCCTGAAGAAAAAGAACAAAGCATAACCCTCCCAAGATTTAAGACAATATTACAAAGTTATAGGAATCAAAATAGCATGGTATTGGCACAAACACAGATCTGGGGATCAACGGAATAGAATAAAGAGCCCAGGAATAAACCCACAAACCTACGGTCAATTGATCTTCAACAAAGGAGGGAAGAATATACAATAGGAAAAAGACAGTCTCTTCAGCAAGTGGTGCTGGCAAAGTCGGACAGTCACATGTAAATCAATAAATTTAGAACACACACTCACACCATATACAAAATTAAACTCAAAATGGCTTAAAAACTTAAACATAAGGGGGCAGTCCTAAGATGGCAGAGGAATAGGATGGGACGACCACTTTCTCCCTGACAAATTCATCACAAGATCATTTGAACGCTGAACAAATACCACAGAACAACTTATGAACGCTGGGAGAGGACACCAGGAATCCAGAAAGGATGCCCATTGTCTTCAAAAGGAGGTAGAACAAAAAATAAAAGATAAAAAGAGAGACAAAAGAGTTAGGAACGAGACCCGTCCTGGGGAGGGAGTTGTAAAAGAAGAGAAGTTTCCAAACACCAGGAAACCCTCTCACCGGCAGGTCTGTGGGGAGTTTTGGAATCTCAGAGGGCAACATAACCAGGAGGAAACAAATAAATAAATAAAACCCACAGATTATGCGCCTAACTGAAGCTGCCAGTGGAGAAGTATCCCAGATGCTCAAGTCCACCACCAGCAAACAGGGGCTTAATAGGGCGGCACTGGGCTGCATTGCTTAGGGTAAGGACCAGGCCTGAATACCCTGAGGGCAATCTGAGGGAGCTAATGTGAGATAGCATCCCAAACCCTGGGATAGCCAGAGAGGGAAAAAAAAAGAAAGAGAGAGAGAGGAAAAGAGAGAGAGAGAGAACCTTTCCCCAAAAAGCTCTAACCTAAGGCACTAACCTAAGATACCCCAAGTCCAAGGTAAGAGAAACCCAAGTAAGACGGTAAGTGTTGTGAGAGGGCATCAGAGGGCAGACACACTGAAACCATAATCACAGAAAACTAGTCAATCTAATCACACAGACCACAGCCTGGTCTAACTCAAAGAAAGTAAGCCATGCCCTGTGGGTCACCCAAGATGGGAAGGTCATGGTGGAGAGGTCTGACAGAATGTGGTCCACTGGAGAAGGGAATGGCAAACCACTTCAGTATTCTTGCCTTGAGAACCCCATGAACAGTATGAAAAGGCAAAATAATAGGATACTGAAAGCGGAACTCCCCAGGTCGGTAGGTGCCCAATATGCTACTGGAGATCAGTGGAGAAATAACTCCAGAAAGAATGAAGGGATGCAGCCAAAGCAAAAACAATACCCAGTTGTGGATGTGACTGGTGATAGAAGCAAGGTCTGATGCTGTAAAGAGCAATATTGCATAGGAACCTGGAATGTTAGGTCCATGAATCAAGGCAAATTGCAAGTGGTCAAACAGGGGATGGCAAGAGTGAATGTCGACATTCTAGGAATCAGGAAACTAAAATGGACTGGAATGGGTGAATTTACCTCAGATGACCATTATATCTACTACTGTGGGCAGGAATCCCTCAGAAGAAATGGAGTAGCCATCATGGTCAACAACAGAGTCTGAAATGTAGTACTTGGATGCCATCTCAAAAACGACAGAATGATCTCTGTTCATTTCCAAGGCAAACCATTCAATATCACAGTAATCCAAGTCTATGCCGCAACCAGTAACACTGAAGAAGCTGAAGTTGAAGGGTTCTATGAAGACCTACAAGAACTTTTAGAACTAACACCCAAAAAAGATGTCCTTTTCATTATAGGGGACTGGAATGCAAAAGTAAGAAGTCAAGAAACACCTGGGGTAACAGGCAAATTTGGCCTTGGAATAAGGAATGAAGCAGGGCAAAGGCTAATAGAGTTTTGCCAAGAGAATGCACTGGTCATAGCAAACACCCTCTTCCAACAACACAAGAGAAGACTCTACACATGGTCAACACCGAAATCAGATTGATTATATTCTTTGCAGCCAAAGATGGAGAAGCTCTATACAGTCAGCAAAAACAAGACCAGGAGCTGACTATGGCTCAGATCATGAACTCCTTATTGCCAAATTCAGACTTAAATTTAAGAAAGTAGGGAAAACCACTAGACCATTCAGATATGACCTAAATCAAATCCCTTATGATTATACAGTGGAAGTGAGAAATAGATTTAAGGGACTAGATGTGATAGATAGAGTGCCTGATGAACTATGGAGGGAGGTTTGTGACATTGTACAGGAGACAGGGATCAAGACAATACCCATGGAAAAGAAATGCAAAAAGAAAAAATGGCTGTCTGGGGAGGCCTTACAAATAGCTGTGAAAAGAAGAGAAGCGAAAAGCAAAGGAGGAAAGGAAAGATTTAAGCATCTGAATGCAGAATTCCAAAGAATAGCAAGAAGAGATAAGAAAGCCTTCCTCAGCAATCAATGCAAAGAAATAGAGGAAAACAACAGAATGGGAAAGGCTAGAGATCTCTTCAAGAAAATTAGAGATACCAAGGGAACATTTCATGCAAAGATGGGCTCAATAAAGGACAGAAATGGTATGGACCTAACAGAAGCAGAAGGTATTAAGAAGAGGCGGCAAGAATACACAGAAGAACTGTACAAAAAAGATCTTCATGACCCAGATAATCACGATGGTGTGATCACTGTCCTAGAGCCAGACATCCTGGAATGTGAAGACAAATGGGCTTTAGAAACCACTACGAACAAAGCTAGTGGAGGTGATGGAATTCCAGTTGAGCTATTTCAAATCCTGAAAGATGATGCTGTGAAAGTGCTGCACTCAATATGCCAGCAAATTGGGAAAACTCAGCAGTGGCCACAGGACTGGAAAAGGCCAGTTTTCATTCCAATCCCAAAGAAAGGCAATGCCAAAGACTGCTCAAACTACCACACAATTGCACTCATCTCACATGCTAGTACAGTAATGCTCAAAATTCTCAAAGCCAGGCTTCAGCAGTATGTGAACCGTGAACTTCCAGATGTTCAAGCTGGTCTTAGAAAAGGCAGAGGAGCCAGAGATCAAAAGGCCAGCATTCTCTGGATCACTGAGAAAGCAAGTAAATTCCAGAAAAACATCTACTTCCACCTCATTGACTATGCTAAAGCCTTTGACTGTGTGGATCACAAAGAACCATGGAAAATTCTTAAAGAGATGCTTTACCAGACCACTTTAAATGCCTCCTAAGAAACCTCTATGCAGATCAAGAAGCAACACTTAGAACTGGACACAGAACAAAGGGACTGGGTCAAAATTAGGAAAGGAGTATGACAAGGCTGTACATTGTCACCCTGCTTATTTAACTTACAGGCAGAGTACATATTGCAAACTACCGGGCTGGATGAATCACAAGCTGGAATGCAACCTCAGATATGCAGGTAATACAACTCTAACAGCAGAAAGTGAAGAGGAACTAAAGAGCCTCTTGATGAGGGTGAAAGAGGAGAGAGAAAATTTTGGCTTAAAACTCAACATTCGAAACACTAAGATCGAAGATGGCGGAGGAGTAGGGCGGGGAGAACACTTTCTCCCCCACAAATTCATCAAAAGAGCATTTAAACGTTGAGTAAATTCCACAAAACAACTTCTGAATGCCGGCAGAGGACATCAGGCACCCAGAAATACAACCCAACTCTTCGAAAGGAGGTAGGAAAAAATATAAAAGACAAAAAAAGAGACAAAAGAGGGAGGGACAGAGTTCCGTACTGGGAAGGGAGTCTTAAAAAGAGAGAAGTTTCCAAACACCAGGAAACCTTCTCACTGCCGAATCTGTGCCGAGCTTTGGAAGCACAGAGGGCAACTTAACAGGGAGAAAAAACAAACAATAAAAACTCACAGATTGCGAGCCCTATGGTAACTCCCCCAGCGGCGAAGCAGCGCAGACGCCTGCACACGCCATTGGCAAGCGGGGGCTGGGCAGGGAGGCGCGGCGCTGGCTGCATCGCTGAGAGTAAGAATCTGGCCTGAATACCCTGAGCGCTATCTGAGCGAAATAATTTGGGCTAGCAAACCAGACTGTGGGATATCTACCACGCGAAAAGCCAGCCCTAACCTAAGACACCACTAGGCCCGCGCACGGAACAAAGGACTGAACAGAGGTAGCCGGCTGCAGACCTTCCCCCTCCGGTGACAGGCAGCCAGAACCGGAAGGGGGCAATCGCAGCCCCAGAGAGACATTATCTATAAAACTGTAAGCAGGCTTCTTTGCTAACCAAAACTTCTTACGGGTCTGGACGGTCAACATCTGCCTGAGAAGGTGCGCCGGTTTTACACCCAGATAACCGAGTGGCGGGGAGGCGATAAGTCGCAGCATTGGTGCTCGCCAAACACCTCATCACCTGAGCTGCTCGGACCTGGGAAGAGCACAAAACGCAGGCCCAACTGAGTCTGCACCGCTGAGGACTACCCGAGTGCCTGAACCTGAGCGGCTTGGACCTGGGAGGTACATGCAGCCCAGGGCCGGCCTCGGATTGTTCCAGGCAGAACAACCTAGAGCCCGAGCAGTGTGGACAGGGAGGCTACACGCGCTGTGAGCAGGGGCAGTCCCAGTGTGGCTGAGGCACTGCGAGCGCACGCCAGTGTTATTTGTTTGCAGCATCCCTCCCTCCCTCCCCACAGCGTGACTGAACAAATGAGCCTAAAAAAAAAAAAAAAAAAGTGTCCTCCACCGTCCCCTTTGTGTCAGGGCAGAAACCAGACACTGAAGAGACCAGCAAACAGAAAAAGTTATAACAGAGGGAAATGCCTCGGAGATTAAAACCCTGTGGTTACTACGGACTACATAGGAAGGGGCCTATAGATCTTGAGAAATATAAGTCAGACCAAGGAACGAGCCAAAAATGAACTGAACCCACAATACTCACAACAAAACCAGAGAAAGTCCTAGATATATTTTTACTATTTTTACGATCATTCTTTCTTTCTTTTTTTTTAATTAAAAAAAATTTTTTTAAGTCCTCTATTGTTCCTTTAATTTTCACTTTTATAACCTATTACTTTGCAAAAAAAAAAAAAAGACCCCATTTTTTTCTCCTTCAGCAAACTTCATACATATATATTTTATAATTTTTTGACCTTTTTTTTTTCTTCTTTTCTTTAACATTGTATTTTTGAAATTCCAAACTCTACTCTAGATTTTTAATTTTAACTTTTTGGTATATGTTATCAATTTTGTACCTATAGTTTTTTATAATTTCTGTGACATTTTTTTTCTCTGTTTCTTTCTCTTCTTCTTTTATATAACATTATATATCTGAAATTTCAAACTCTACTCTAGATTTTTAATGTATGCTTTTTTGTATTTGATATCAATTTTGTACCTGTATTTTCTTTATAATTTTTTTGACATTGTTTGTTTTTGTTTGTTTTCTCTCCTTATTTTTCTTCTTCCTTTTTTTTAACATTGTATTTTTGAAATTCCAAACTCTACTTTAGATTTTTAATTTTTGCTTTTTGGTATTAGTTATCAATTTTGTACCTGTATTTTCTTTATAATTTTCACGACCTTGTTTGTTTTTCTTTGCTCATTTTTTCTCTCTTTCTTTTCCTTCTTCTTTTCTTTAACATCGTATTTTTGAAATTCCAAACTCTACTCTAGATTTTTAATTTTCACTTCTATGTACTTGTTACCAATTTTGTACCTTTAAGAACCCAATCCTCAGGACCCATTTTTCACTAGGGAGCGAGATTACTGGCTTGACTGCTCTCTCTCCCTTTGAACTCTCCTTTTTCTCCACCAGGTCGCCTGCATCTCCTACCTAACCCCTATCTACTCTACCCAACTCTGTGAATTTCTGTGTGTTCCAGACGGTGGAGAACACTTAGGGAACTGATTACTGGCTGGATCTGTCTCCCTCCTTTTCATTCCCCCCTTTTATCCTTCTGGCCATCTCTGTCTCCTTCGTCCTTCTTCTCTTCTCTGTATAACTCCATGAACATCTCTGAGTGGTCCAGTTGTGGAGTGCACATAAGGAAGTGACTACTGGCTACCCCACTCTCTCCACTATTGATTCCACCTCATCTCATTTGGGTCACCTCTAACTCCCTCCTCCCTCTTCTCTTCTGCATGTAACGCTGTGAACCTCTCTGAGTGACCCTCACAGTAGAGAAACTTTTCATCTTTAATGTAGATGTTTTATCAATGGTGCTGTATAGAAGAAGTTTTTGAAACTACTGTAAAAATAAGACCGATAACTGGAAGCAGGAGGCTTAAGTCCAAACCCTGACTCCAGGGAACTCCTGACTCCAAGGAACATTAATTGACAGGAGCTCATCAAATGCCTCCATACAGACACTGAAACCAAGCACCACACAAGGGCCAACAAGTTCCAGGGCAAGACATACCAAGCAAATTCTCCAGCAACAAAGGAACACAGCCCTGAGCTTCAAGATACAGGCTGCCCAAAGTCACCCCAAAACCATAGACATCTCATAACTCATTACTGGACATTTCATTGCACTCCAGAGAGAAGAAATACAGCTCCACCCACCAGAACACCGACACAAGCTTCCCTAACCAGGAAACCTTGACAAGCCACCTGTACAAACCCACACACAGCGAGGAAATGCCACAATAAAGAAAACTCCACAAACTGCCAGAATACAGAAAGGACCCCCTAAACTCAGCAATTTAAACAAGATGAAGAGACAGAGGAATACCCAGCAGATAAAGGAACAGGATAAATGCCCACCAAACCAAACAAAAGAGGAAGAGATAGGGAATCTACCTGATAAAGAATTTTGAATAATGATAGTGAAATTGATCCAAAATCTTGAAATTAAAATGGGATCACAGATAAATAGCCTGGAGACAAGGATTGAGAAGATGCAAGAAAGGTTTAACAAGGACCTAGAAGAAATAAAAAAGAGTCAATGTATAATGAATAATGCAATAAATGAAATTAAAAACACTCTGGAGGCAACAAATAGAATAACAGAGGCAGAAGATAGGATTAGTGAATTAGAAGATAGAATGGTAGAAATAAATGAATCAGAGAGGATAAAAGAAAAACGAATTAAAAGAAATGAGAACAATCTCAGAGACCTCCAGGACAATATTAAACGCTACAACATTCGAATCATAGGGGTTCCAGAAGAAGAAGACAAAAAGAAAGGCCATGAGAAAATACTTGAGGAGATAATAGTTGAAAACTTCCCTAAAATGGGGAAGGAAATAATCACCCAAGTCCAAGAAACCCAGAGAGTCCCAAACAGGATAAACCCAAGGCAAAACACCCAAGACACATATTAATCAGATTAACAAAGATCAAACACAAAGAACAAATATTAAAAGCAGCAAGGGAAAAACAACAAATAACACACAAGGGAATTCCCATAAGGATAACAGCTGATCTTTCAATAGAAACTCTTCAAGCCAGGAGGGAATGGCAAGACATACTTAAAATGATGAAAGAAAATAACCTACAGCCCAGATTACTGTACCCAGCAAGGATGTCATTCAAGTATGAAGGAGAAATCAAAAGCTTTTCAGACAAGCAGAAGCTGAGAGAATTATGCACCACCAAACCAGCTCTCCAACAAATACTAAAGGATATTCTCTAGACAGGAAACACAAAAACGGAGTATAAATTCAAACACAAAACAATAAAGTAAATGGCAACGGGATCATACTTATCAGTAATTACCTTAAACGTAAGTGGGTTGAATGCCCCAACCAAAAGACAAAGACTGGCTGAATGGATACAAAAACAAGACCCCTACATATGTTGTCTACAAGAGACCCACCTCAAAACAGGGGACACATACAGACTGAAAGTGAAGGGCTGGAAAAAGATTTTCCATGCAAATAGGGACCAAAAGAAAGCAGGAGTAGCAATACTCATATCAGATAAAATAGACTTTAAAACAAAGGCTGTGAAAAGAGACAAAGATGGTCACTACATAATGATCAAAGGATCAATCCAAGAAGAAGATATAACAATTATAAATATATGTGCACCCAACACGGGAACACCACAGTATGTAAGACAAATGCTAACAAGTATGAAAGGAGACATTAACAATAACACAATAATAGTGGGAGACTTTAATACCCCACTCATACCTATGGATAGATCAACTAAACAGAAAATTAACAAGGAAACACAAACGTTAAACGATACAATAGACCAGTTAGACTTAATTGATATCTATAGGACATTTCATCCCAAAACAATGAATTTCACCTTTTTCTCAAGCGCACATGGAACCTTCTCCAGGATAGATCACATCCTGGGCCATAAAGCTAGCCTTGGTAAATTCAAAAAAATAGAAATCATTCCAAGCATCTTTTCTGACCACAATGCAGTAAGATTAGATCTCAACTACAGGAGAAAAATTATTAAAAATTCCAACATATGGAGGCTGAACAACACACTGCTGAATAACCAACAAATCACAGAAGAAATCAAAAAAGAAATCAAAATTTGCATAGAAATGAAGGAAAATGAAAACACAACAACCCAAAACCTGTGGGACACAGTAAAAGCAGTCCTAAGGGGAAAGTTCATAGCAATACAGGCACACCTCAAGAAACAAGAAAAAAGTCAAATAAATAACCTAACTCTACACCTAAAGCAACTAGAAAAGGAAGAAATGAAGAACCCCAGGGTTAGTAGAAGGAAAGAAATCTTAAAAATTAGAGCAGAAATAAATGCAAAAGAAACAAAAGAGACCGTAGCAAAAATCAACAAAACCAAAAGCTGGTTCTTTGAAAGGATAAATAAAATTGACAAACCATTAGCCAGACTCATCAAGAAACAAAGGGAGAAAAATCAAATCAATACAATTAGAAACGAAAATGGAGAGATCACAACAGACAACACAGAAATACAAAGGATCGTAAGAGACTACTATCAACAATTATATGCCAATAAAATGGACAACGTGGAAGAAATGGACAAATTCTTAGAAAAGTACAACTTTCCAAAACTCAACCAGGAAGAAATAGAAAATCTTAACAGACCCATCACAAGCACGGAAATTGAAACTGTAATCAAAATCTTCCAGCAAACAAAAGCCCAGGTCCAGATGGCTTCACAGCTGAATTCTACCAAAAATTTAGAGAAGAGCTAACACCTATCCTGCTCAAACTCTTCCAAAAAATTGCAGAGGAAAGTAAACTTCCAAACTCATTCTATGAGGCCACCATCACCCTAATACCAAAACCTGACAATGTTCCACAAAAAAAGAAAACTACAGGCCAATATCACTGATGAACATAGATGCAAAAATCCTTAACGAAATTCTAGCAAACAGAATCCAACAACACATTAAAAAGATCATACACCATGACCACGTGGGCTTTATCCCAGGGATGCAAGGATTCTTCAATATCCGCAAATCAATCAATGTAATACACCACATTAACAAACTGAAAAATAAAAACCATATGATTATCTCAATAGATGCAGAGAAAGCCTTTGACAAAATTCAACACACATTTATGATAAAAACTCTCCAGAAAGCAGGAATAGAAGGAACATACCTCAACATAATAAAAGCTATATATGACAAACCCACAGAAAACATTATCCTCAATGGGGAAAAATTGAAAGCGTTTCCTCTAAAGTCAGGAACAAGACAAGGGTGCCCACTTTCACCATTACTATTCAACATAGTTTTGGAAGTTTTGGCCACAGCAATCAGAGCAGAAAAAGAAATAAAAGGAATCCAAATTGGAAAAGAAAAAGTAAAACTCTCACTATTTGCAGACGACATGATCCTCTACATTGCAAACCCTAAAGACTCCACCAGAAAATTACTAGAACTAATCAATAATTATAGTAAAGTTTCAGGATATAAAATCAACACACAGAAATCCCTTGCATTCCTATACACTAATAATGAGAAAACAGAAAGAGAAATTAAGGAAACAATTCCATTCACCTTTGCAACGGAAAGAATAAAATACTTAGGAATATATCTACCTAAAGAAACTAAAGACCTATATATAGAAAACTATAAAACACTGGTGAAAGAAATCAAAGAGGACACTAATAGATGGAGAAATATACCATGTTCATGGATTGGAAGAATCAATATAGTGAAAATGAGTATACTACCCAAAGCAATTTATAGATTCAATGCAATCCCTATCAAGCTACCAGCAGTATTCTTCACAGAGCTAGAACAAATAATTTCACAATTTGTATGGAAATACAAAAAACCTCGAATAGCCAAAGCGATCTTGAGAAAGAAGAATGGAATTGGAAGAATCAACCTACCTGACTTCAGGCTCTACTACAAAGCCACAGTTATCAAGACAGTATGGTACTGGCACAAAGACAGAAATATAGATCAATGGAACAAAATAGAAAGCCCAGAGATAAATCCACGCACATACGGACACCTTATCTTTGACAAAGGAGGCAAGAATATACAATGGAGAAAAGACAATCTCTTTAGCAAGTGGTGCTGGGAAATCTGGTCAACCACTTGTAAAAGAATGAAACTAGAACACTTTCTAACACCATACACAAAAATAAACTCAAAATGGATTAAAGATCTAAACGTAAGACCAGAAACTATAAAACTCCTAGAGGAGAACATAGGCAAAACACTCTCTGACATACATCACAGCAGGATCCTCTATGACCCACCTCCCAGAATATTGGAAATAAAAGCAAAAATAAACAAATGGGACCTAATTAACCTTAAAAGCTTCTGCACATCAAAGGAAACTATTAGCAAGGTGAAAAGACAGCCTTCAGAATGGGAGAAAATAATAGCAAATGAAGCAACTGACAAACAACTAATCTCAAAAATATACAAGCCACTCCTACAGCTCAACTCCAGAAAAATAAATGACCCAATAAAAAAATGGGCCAAAGAACTAAATAGACATTTCTCCAAGGAAGGCATACAGATGGCTAACAAACACATCAAAAGATGCTCAACATTACTCATTATCAGAGAAATGCAAATCAAAACCACTATGAGGTACCATTTCACACCAGTCAGAATGGCTGTGATCCAAAAGTCTACAAATAATAAATGCTGGAGAGGGTGTGGAGAAAAGGGAACCCTCTTACACTGTTGGTGGGAATGCAAACTAGTACAGCCACTATGGAGAACAGTGTGGAGATTCCTTAAAAAACTGGAAATAGAACTGCCTTATGATCCAGCAATCCCACTGCTGGGCATACACACTGAGGAAACCAGAAGGGAAAGAGACACGTGTACCCCAATGTTCATCGCAGCACTGTTTATAATAGCCAGGACATGGAAGCAACCTAGATGTCCATCAGCAGATGAATGGATAAGAAAGCTGTGGTACATATACATAATGGAGTATTACTCAGCCATTAAAAAGAATTCATTTGAATCAGTTCTAATGAGGTGGATGAAACTGGAGCCTATTATACAGAGTGAAGTAAGCCAGAAGGAAAAACACCAATACAGTATAATAACGCATATATATGGAATTTAGAAAGATGGTAACAATAACCCTGTGTACAAGACAGCAAAAGAGACACTGATGTATAGAACAGTCTTATGGACCCTATGGGAGAGGGAGAGGGTGGGAAGATTTGGGAGAATGGCATTGAAACATGTAAAATATCATGTATGAAACGAGATGCCAGTCCACGTTCGATGCACGATACTGGATGCTTGGGGCTAGTGCACTGGGACGACCCAGAGGGATGGTATGAGGAGGGAGGTGGGAGGAGGGTTCAGGATGGGGAGCACATGTATACCTGTGGCGGATTCATTTTGATATTTGGCAAAACTAGTACAATTATGTAAAGTTTAAAAATAAAAGAAAATTTAAAAAGAAAAAAGAAACACTAATATCATGGCATTTGGTAAATAGAAGGGGGGAAAGTGGAAGCAGTGACAGATTTTTTTCTTGGGCTCCAAAATCACTGCAGATGGTGACTGCAGCATGAAATTAAAAGACACTTGCTCCTTACAAGGAAAGCTATGACAAACCCTAGATGGCGTATTCAAAAGCAGAGACATCACTTGTCCTACAAAAGTCCATCTTCTCCGAGCTATGGTTTTTCCAGTAGTCACGTATGGATGTGAGAATTGGACCATAAAGAAGGCTTAGCAGTGAAGAATTGATGATTTCGATCTGTGGTGCTAGACAAGACTCTTGAGAGTCCCTTGGACAGCAAGGAGATCAAACAAGTCAATCCTAAAGGAAATCAATCCTGAATGTTCATTGCAAGGATTGTTGCTGAAGCTGAAGCTCCAATACTTTGACCACCTGATATGAAAAGCCGACTCATTGGAAAAGACTCTGATACTGGGAAAGATTGAAGGCAAAAGGAGGAGAGTGTGGCAGAAGATGAGATGATTAGATAGCATCATCAACTCAATGGACATAAATTTGAGCAAACTCTGGGAGACAGTGGAAGACAGAGGAGCCTGGCATGCTGCAGTCCTTGGGGTCTCAAAGAGTCCAACATGACTTATGGACTGAACAACAAAAACAATAACTAAATTCAATGACTGATCAGATAAAATAGAGATAGCAAAAAGGAGACACAGAAAGGAGAGACACCTGAAGATGTAGGGTGATGTTCGAAAACATTTGCTTTCACAAACCAAGGGACACCAGTATTTCAGGCAGTCACCAGAAGCTAAGAGAGTGTCATAGAATAATTTCTCAGAGCTTCCGTAAAGAACCAAACCTGCCAACAACTTGATTTTGAACTTCTGATCTTTTGAGTTGTGAGAGACAAAAAGTAGTATTTTTGTCACCAAATTTGTCAAGTCACCAAATTTGTGATAATTTGTGACAGCTGCCCTTGGAAATTAATACATATAACAAGAAAATTTTGACTTCAAATTCATCTCATAAACTAAGATGCAAAATTAGTAAGTGGATCCCACACATTTCACAAAACCCCAAAACCTGTAACAGGCAGAGCAAGTAGATATCACCCATAATAAAGAATATCCCAGAATGAATATACCATTGGTTCCTTTAGCCTTCTTTCATTGCTGATGTTTTGAGATTGCTATGCTCAAAGTGATTCATGCCTCATGATACTTAACAACACGTCACAAATGGTCCTCCTATTCATGCCTGCCAGAGACCTTTCAAGGCTGAAATAAAAGCCAAGAATTATGGGAATGGCTGACAGTGATTGTAAGGGCTTCTGAGGGGCGCAGTGTTAAAGAATCTGCCTGCTGATGCAGGAGATGCAAGAGACTCGGGTTCCATCCCTGGATCAGGAAGATCCCCTGCAGAAGGAAATGGCAACCTGCTCCAGTATTCTTTCCTGGGAAACCCCATGGACAGAGAAGCCTGGAGGGCTACAGTCCATGGGATCGCAAAGAATCGAACTCAACCAAGCATGCACACACTGATAATGATTGTAGTCTATACATCAAAGCACTTCCTAAAAGATATAATAGGCCAAGCTATGCGGGAGAAAGCAGACACAAGAGAAAGACTTTCTAGTCACAGCAAGATTGGAGAGGAGGGATAAAAACTGTCTGCAGAAGACTTTTATTAATACTACTTAAGACATAGATATTATTGACTTAGTTGGGAAAGAAGGAGAAATGGCACATCTTGGGGTTATTTGGCAGTCTTTTAAAAGCAGGCCTTCTCCTAAAGATTCCCAGTCCATGAAAAACTAGATAAAAGTGTCAGCGAACCATTGACCAAAACTGCACAACCTGGCCAGGCATGATAACAATCGCTTGCATGAGTGATCTCACAACAGGAGATCCCAATAAGGAACATAGAACTGACAAGCTGCGGCCAACTGGAATAACTCAGGAGGAGCCAAAAGGAGGGAGGAGAGGTCAGCCCATAATATGTCCTCCCAACTTCCCAGAAACCCTCACCCTAGACTCCATCTTGACAGAGATGTGTGCCACCAGGAAGTACCCTAGATCGGACCAGATATGGGCACAAGCAAGATGATTAGGCAGAGACAATGTGGGGAAGTTAACCCCATTACCATAAAAGCTGAGACTGCAAGCCACATGGCAGAGCAGTTCTCCTGATTCTTTACCCTGCTGCTCTCCACTCAAGCACTCATTTCTAATAAAGTCTTTTGCTTTGTCAACACATGTGTCTCCTGGGACAAATCATTTCTGAGTGTTAGACAAGAGCCTTCTCGGGCCCTGGAAGGGATCCCCCTTCCAGTAATAAAAGGGTGTTGATAGGATGGTACAACATCATCAATACTATGATAATCAAAGAAAGAAATGTAAGAGGACATTAGAAATATGATGGCAAAAATACTTTAAAATTTTGAAGGGATATATAATTCAAAAGTGTATAAAATAGAATTACTATCTCCTGAAATTTTAAGAGGGAAAGGACATATTCTACATAGGTCACACTTTACTCAGGTAACTCCTCCTCACTACCAAACTTGTCTACTCTCCCTTGATCACAATCATGTTCTCTAATTTCAATACACATGTTAATAACACATTTCTTACTTTAACCATCAAAAAACTTTTTAGTGGTGAAAAGTGTTAGTCACTCAGTCATGTCTGACTGTGAGTCCATGGACTGTAGCCCACCTGTCTACAGTTCCTCTGTCCATGGAATTTTCCAGGCCAGAATACTGGAGTGTGCTGCCATTCCCTTCTCTGGGGGATCTTCCTGACCCAGGGATTGAACCCGGGTCTTCTGCATTGCAGGCAGATTCTTTACTGTCTGAGCCACCATGGGCTGGTATCCCTCTCTATATTCATGTCTCCTATTTCCTAATATGTTCTCCATTTAACATAAAAAATATATCTTAAATTTTGCTAGTCAACAACTTCTAATTAGTTACATTTTTAGATAAAATAAAATGAGCTGATATAGGATAGCTGATATACACATATAATAAGCTGATGTATAAATATATAGTTATAGCTCTAATATAGTTCTTTGACAGACTCAAGCCTCTTGATATAAACTAATTACCTTTTCAGCCTTACCTTGTACTAGTCCATTAAATAAGTCATATGCTCTAAAGAAATAGAGGAGGTATTTCCAAAGTTACTTTTACATTTAGTTTTATTACTCTATATCTTTCTCATTCTGTACCTCCATATATACTCTATACTATACTCTTCTTTTCCTATATATTCAAATCACATTTATTTTAAAGTTTACACACTTTCCTTACCATTCAAGATAGAATACTACTTTTCTTTAATGAATTCCAATAGCATGTGTTGATAATTCATTAGATACTATACACCTCATTGAATTGTAGTTATTTTTGAAACCGTAAAATCATAGAATATTCTAGATAGAATAAACTTAGAAAAAAGATATATATATATCTCCTCATATCCATAACTTGCTTGAAGAAAAGAATCACCGGGGAGGATGCTTATTGAAAATATAGATTCCTGAATGCTGCTTCAAACCTACTTAATCAGAATCTTCAGAGCCTGGGCATCTATACTTTTAATAATTATCCAGATGAGTTCATAACCATTCAAATTCAGGAACCAGTGGCCCAGTCTATTCCCCTCATTTCATAAGTGAGATGACTGTAATTTTCTGCCTGAAAATAAGTACCATGCCCAGAGATCATATGGGTAGCTAGAAGCACGGTCAAAACCATAGCTAAGGTAATGTATGCATTCCATGGCATATCCATCCCATCCAGGAGTACGAGCCTTAGAGAAATTGGGTCTTTGTCTTCCCACTCAACCCCATGATATTTTGCTTTATAAATTGCACATAACCACTGAGAAATGCGTGGTGAATTAATTTTAGAAATGTAGACTGAAGATTCTATGTCAGTAACGTCCACATAGTTTAATGAAAGTCATATTACTTGAGACAACTTTATAACTGAAAACACCAGATTTAAAAAGAAATAGAAAGAAATGGATAAATGCACACCTTCTTTTAAATAAATACTAGCACTGTACTCCATAAATTCCTTCACAGTGCTCTCCTGCCACTTTCCAGGGACTATAAAATATTTTAATTTCAACTTGTTTACTGGGAAATTCATACAATGAAGTTCCCTCTGTTTCAGTCTGTGGACCTGATGAGGATATAACAGCACAGGCTGATGAGAAAAGGTAGTCCCTCTATAAACACAAGAGGGAGCTATGAGATTTGAAAAGTTTGAAAAGCAAACAAACAAACATAAAAAAAGTGGGGGAGATAATGCAGCTGTCAAGGTATGTTGTTTTGGGAAATAATGAACACTCTTCTAATTTTCCATCCTGTGACATAAGATTATTTCATTCACAATTAAGCCTGTAGGTTTTTGTACTGTTGTTCTTTAAAAAAAAAAAAAAAGCCCAAATTGTACCTTCTTAGCATCAGCATTTTTTTTCATCTTTGCTATGTCCCTGTACTTGTTTTGATCTGACAAGCTTAATGTCATTTGATAGGATGAAAGCAAACCATTTTCTGTGAGCTGAGTGCTTCAAGGGCACTCATCTATTTTGTGTGGAATTTCTATGCTTTCTAGCAGTTCTATCTTCTTTGCTTTAGATAATAGAATAAAAATGAATACATTATAAAGTCTGAAATCCTGTCAGACAAAAAAAATTAACTCCTCATACTATCTAGCATCCTAAGATGTATACAGAAAGTTATATTAAATATAATATCCTTTACTAAAAATAAAGGTAGCCATCATTTGGCCAAATAAAAATAGCCATATTAAATATAAAATCCTTTATCTAAAAATAAAAGCAGTCATACAATAAGACTATATATCCATTTTCCAAGTATTTCATTTAGTGCTAATGATATTAATAAGATTTTATTTCATAGCCACAAAATTGCCTGTCTAATGAGGTATATTTATTTCAGTTTTACAGATTAGGAAACTGAAACTTAAAACCTTAAATTTGTCAAAAGGCAATGTCTACAGATAGGTAAACCTTGACACAAATACTGACCTGCCTGAGTCCAAACCCTAAACAATCACCTTTTATTTCTCAAAGTATGTTTGTAGGTACAGCTTTATCAGTCTCACCTGGGAACATGTAAGATATACAGGGTATCTGGCCCCACTCAAAACTGACTGAATAAGAATCTGCATTTTTAAGTCTCCTGATACTACTCAATAGCGAAAAAACCAAAATATCCAATTTAAAAATGGGAAGGGGGAACAAACAGACATTTTTCCAAAGAAGACATACAGATAGGCACGTGAAAAAATGCTCAGCATTACTAATCATCAGGGAAATACAAATCAAAACCTCAATGAGATATAACCTCACACCTGTCAGTCTGCTGCTGCTGCTGCTGCTGCTAAGTCGCTTCAGTCGTGTCCGACTCTGTGCAACCCCATAGATGGCAGCCCACCAGGCTCCGCCATCCCTGGGATTCTCCAGGCAAGAACACTGGAGTGGGTTGCCATTGCTTTCTCCGCCTGTCAGTATGGCTATCCTCAAAAAGAAAACAAGCAGTAAATGTTGGTGAGGAAGTGGAGAAAAGGTAACCTTCCTACACTGCTGGTGGGAATATAAATTGCCACAGCCACTATGGAAAACAGTATGGAAGTTCCTCAAAAAAGTAATAGAACTAACATATGATCCAACATTCCACTTTCAGCTGTTTATCTGAAGAAAACAGAACATTACCTCAAAAAGGTATATGTACCCCCACGTACATTGCAGTATTATTTACAAAATAGCCAAGGTATGGAAACAACCTGTGTTCTTTGATGGATGAATGGATAAATTGTGGAATATATTGTTGAGGAGGAAGAAATTTTCCTCTACATCTCTAGGTTCTTCTGGGTTGCCTAAAAATTCAATTGAAATGAGACAAATTAACAGGAGAAAATCAAACGAAAGTTTAATAACAGGTAAACATGAGAGAGACCCAGGAAAACAAAATGGCCAAAGCCCTCACCTTAAATACAATCTTCAGCTAAAGACAAAAAAGGATATTGGGGATAGTGGTTTGGGACTTCAAAGAGGAGAAAGGCAATAGACATGGAGATGGAAAAGCAAATGTTTGATAAACAAATATCTACCAAATATTTCCTAAACAAATATTTGCTGGGCCATGCAAAGATAATGGGACACAGAGTGGACTCTTAAATCTAGGCCCTGCTGAGTCTCCCCCACCACACCTAGCCCATGTACTTTAAAAATATCTCTGGTGATAGCTCTATTCTGAAAACAGGACCTTGGGGCAGGGTCTGGGTGGGGAGGGGTGGTTTAAAAATATTTCCTGAGTGTTCTGTTTCTTAAAAATAATAAGCCTTAATTAATCCTCATGCTAAAGAGACACATTTGGGGGTGGCAACTTTTGCTTCCCCACAACATACACAATGAAATATTATTCAACCATAAAAAAGAATGAAATCCTGCCACTTGTGACAAAATAGACCATAAGAATATTATGCTAAGTGAAATAAGTCAAACAGAGTAAAACAAATACTGAATGATCTCACATATACATGGAATCTAAAAAAAAAAATACAGTGGTGGAGGTGGGTGAAATGAGTGGAGAGGGTCAAAAGGTACAAATCTGCACTTAAAAAATAAATAAGCCATGGGTATGTAATATTCAGTATGATGACAGTGGTTAATAATGCTGTATATTTAAAAATTGCTAAGAGATTAAATCTTCAAAGCTCTTGTCACAAGAAACAAAAACTTTTCTAATAAAAAAATAGAACAAAAAGTCTGCTGGATGATTTTTAAGAGCATAAAAGTTTGAATAACATGGTTATAAAGGTCTAGAGTGCCTGTCTTCTTGTAGAGCTCAACAACATACATGGTTAATAATCTAAGAAATATATATTAACCAGTAGTTCAAACATCATATTAGGTGCAAAATATGGCTTTTATAAATCAGAGAAACTCTTTATATCACTCATATTTGTTTTAAAATTTAGTTAGAATATGAAACGTCTGGGAACATATGACTAGCATGCTTCCATTATTTATCATCATAAAACATCCAGAGACTTCCTATTCACATTACCCTCTATGACATATTATCTATCAATTTAGTTCAGTTCAGTCGCTCAGTCGTGTCCAACTCTTTGCGACCCCATGGACTGCAGCACATCAGGCTTCCCATCACCAACTCCCAGAGCTTACTCAAACTCATGTCCATCGAGTTGGTGATGCCATCCAACCATCCCGTCCTCTGTCGTCCACTTCTTCTTCTGCCTTCAATCTTTCCCAGCATCAGGGTCTTTTCAGACTCAGCTCTTCGCGTCAGGTGGCCAAAGTATTGGAGTTTCAGCTTCAGCATCAATCCTTCCAATGAATATTCAGGACTGATTTCCTTTAGGATGGACTGGTTGGATCTCCTTGCAGTCCAAGGGACTCTCAAGAGTCTTCTCCAACACCACAGTTCAAAAGCATCAATTCATCAGCACTCAGCTTTCTTTATAGTCCAACTCTCACATCCATACATGACTACTGGAAAAACCATAGCCTTGACTAGACGGACCTTTGTTGGCAATGTCTCTGCTTTTAATATGCTGTCTAGGTTGGTCAAAGCTTTTCTTCCAAGGAGCAAGAGTCTTTTAATTGCATGGATGCAGTCACCATCTGCAGTGATTTTGGACCCCCCAAAAATACAGTCTTTCACTGTTTCCATTGTTTCCCCATTTATTTGCCATAAAGTTATGGAGAAATCTATATAGATAGATGAATCTATCTATACAAACTGATAAAAAGGACCCCTTGCCTTCCAGGAAGTTAGAGTTGCAGTTGACTATCTGCCTTAGAATACAAAACACATTATTCAGTTTAAAAAGAAAGGGTAAAATTAAGATTACTTAATTCTTCTTTTCTCCCCTTTCCCATTCCTCATGTTATTCTACTGCTTCCTTGGCAAAGTAGACTCCAAGATCTTCTGATATTGCTTAATCTCTCATTCATCCCTCCAGGGAGTGATTGAGAAAAGAAAAGCCCATGGAGTTTGAGAATTATCAACTTAATGTGATAAGAAATGGCTACCAGTCCTAGCCCTTTCATTATAAATAATGTGTTACTCTCCAACCCCATGGGAGAGCTTGGTTCTAATAATAAACTCTCCAAGAATATAAAGAAATAAATTTAAATTTTTTGCAAGAATGAATAGATTCTAGGGAGACATACCCCAAAGCCCTTTGGAAGTTTCTTAATGGAAATGAGAAGCTGAAGAAAGCAAAAGTGAATTTAAAATCACCTTTCAGACTAAATTATCTGACAGTGTATTAGAGTCAGTTTCAAATATCCATGTCTGGTTGTGAGTTATGTTTGTTTTTGAAATGCAAAAAACACCTAATGACCAAATAAGATACTTTTGATGACCAATATTTACTAAAAGAAATATTTTAATTTTTAATACAAACTTAAACAGTTTCAAGTAATCAGGAAAATGGGAAAAACAAGAAAATGGAAGAAAATATAATGAGCTAAGACTTTCTTTTCTTTCATATCAAGTTATTTGAAAAAGGAGGACTCCAACTGCTTTCTTTAGGGTCCCTCATGTCTCATTCTCCATTCTTTTCCCTTTCTTATTGCCATTTTTTCCTGACCGTACTACTTCATCTGCTTTCAAGATCTTTTGATGTCAAGTGGCACAAAGAGTTTCTTTTCATCATTTTTGAACTCCTGGTGGATATTTACACCATAATTTACAAAAAGGGCATGAGTCAAACTTAAGATATTATGATCATCATAGTCACTGAAATGAAGTATTGATGCTTAGCTGAAAGAGGTAATGAATTGGCTGGTTCTGCTGACCTGGGAGCACAAACAAGTTTTAAGAAACCACTTCTCAATCCAGGAAAAGGAAACATCACAGGTTCAATGTTTCCTATTGCTCAGTATGTTTTCTGCATTTTTTTTTTCAAATCAGGTAAGAGAACAATGTTTCAACAGAATGAGTCAAAAACAGATTTTTATGTGGAAATAAAAATCATTTTATAATGCAGTGCCAACTTCTTTGTTTTTTCATTGTTCATATTATAGGATATTAACTGGAAGAAAAAGCCTTCAGTAACCCTCAATTTACTTCCTGATTAAGAATATTAGGAGCTGAATGTCATATTAAATATAAAGCACTTCAGTTCTCATATTTTATTGATATGGCATCTGAGATATAGAAAAGTAAAATATTTCTTTCATAATCACACCAATTGTTGAATCTGATCTATGAATACAGATGTCAGCTCCATGCTATTTTGATTACGCTATGAACTCAATTATGACTCAAGTTTTTGCTTTATATCTAGTTTTTCATGAAAAGAGAATTGGCACAGCAGATGACACCACCCTTATGGCAGAAAGTGAAGAGGAACTGAAAAGCCTCTTGATGAAGGTGAAAGTGGAGAGTGAAAAAGTTGGCTTAAAGCTCAACATTCAGAAAACGAAGATCATGGCATCCGGTCCCATCACTTCATGGGAAATAGATGGGGAGACAGTGTCAGACTTTATTTTTCTGGGCTCCAATATCACTGCAGATGGTGACTGCAGCTGTGAAATTAAAAGACACTTACTTCTTGGAAGGAAAGTTATGACCAACCTAGATAGCATATTCAAAAGCAGAGACATTACTTTGCCAACAAAGGTCCGTCTAGTCAAGGCTATGGTTTTTCCTGTGGTCATGTATGGATGTGAGAGTTGGACTGTGAAGAAGGCTGAGCGCTGAAGAATTGATGCTTTTGAACTGTGGTGTTGGAGAAGACTCTTGAGAGTCCCTTGGACTGCAAGGAGATCCAACCAGGCCATTCTGAAGGAGATCAGCCCTGGGATTTCTTTGGAAGGAATGATCCTGAAGCTGAAACTCCAGTACTTTGGCCACCTCATGCAAAGAGTTGACTCATTGGAAAAGACTCTGATGCTGGTAGGGATTGGGGGCAAGAGGAGAAGGGGACAACAGAGGATGAGATGGCTGAATGGCATCACTGACTCGATGGACATGAGTCTGAGTGAACTCCGGGAGTTGGTGATGGACAGGGAGGCCTGGCATGCTGTGATTCATGGGGTCACAAAGAGTCGGACACAACTGAGCGACTGATATGATCTGAAGGAAAGTAAAATCTAACCCAGTTTTCTGCCTTAGTAGATAAGATTTATATTTCTTTTCAGTAAACCTCTTGATGGATGATGACAGAGTAAGTCATAAATAACACTTCACAATTAAGGTACATAAGAATAAAATCAAATCTGATCATAGAGCGAACCCTGATGAATTAGCAAATTTATCTTATTGACCAGTAGGAATCAGTAAGGCAAGGCCTCAGGCTTCATTTCAACATGAGATTAATTTACAAAGTACAAACATGAACAGAATCAGAAGGATTCAGAAAGGACTGAGATGTACCCTCAAGATAGTCTTATTATAATGCCATTTTTCAGATTTAATGTGAAAATTTTCTTCACTCAATAACTCTTTAAAATAAAACCACCAACACAATTGACTCAGAGGGTAGATAGCCAATTCAGTAAGAATGTGGGACTTCAAGAAGGAAAAACAAAATAAAAAACAAGAACAAAAGTATCCTGAAAAAATCCCTTTTGTGTAATGCAGGGAAACACAAAGGGTTACTTATTTATGGTCTCTTAAGTGGATATTTGGCACAGATGAGTACTAGAATCAAGGTATTCATGACCACTGGATGGCAAGACAAACACACAGGCTAAGCTAGTCACTCTTCTAGTCACACACTCTGCTTCGTTTTCTGCTCTTCTCTAGTCATTCTGTGCCTTGGAAAGTTGTATTGGGTTGGCCAAAAAGTTCATTCAGGTTTTTTCCATAACATGTTACAGAAAAACTCAAACGAACTTTTTGGCCAACCCAATACTCTTGCCTGGAAAATCCCATGGACAGAGGAGGCTGGTAGGCTATATTCCATGGGGTCGCAAAGAGTTGGACACAACTGAACGACTTCACTTTCACTTTCATACCACTTTCACTCCATCTCCCAAGGCTCTCTTAGCTTCATTTCAAGTTCAGCCAGAGAGGAACATTAACTAGACATAAGTTAGGAGAAAAAGGGTTGGTGGATATCCCCTCCATTTCTTATATGCTCCAGAGCCACATCTTGGGCAATTTCTGAATCCCTTAGATAACTAGTTCTGCCATTGGGCAGGCCCACTTCCAAAGTGCTAGTTCTCACAAATTTTGGTAATACCTTTTCCAACTCTTGCCCTTCAGCTGGAGAAGTGTTAAAAGCTTCATGCTATTGCTCCTATGTGAATATCAACCATTCTTTGTTATTGTTTTTAAAACTGCTTTACTGAGGTATAATTATACACATTTAATGTAAATAATTTATATTAATATATACTTATATATTGTTGTACATATTTAATGCATACATTGTCACATATACCTAATGTTGCATGCAATATAATGTGTATTCAATATATTAGTTTATATATATTTAATGCATACAAATTTGATTAGTTTGAACATATGTGTACACCACCTGTGAAATCATCACCACAATTAAGGTGATAGACATGTCCATCACCTCCCAAAGTTTCCTTGTATCTCTGGGTTTTTTCTATCTTGTTTCATTTTGTTTTGTGATAAGGAAACTTAACATGGTATCTACTGACAACATAATTCTAAGTACACAATGTAGTACTATTAACTGTAGGTGTTATGTTGTACAGCATATCTCTAGAACTTATTCATCTTGCATAATTGAATATTCATATTTGTTGAACACCCCATTTCCCCCTTCCCTGAGTCCTTAGAAACCATCATTCTATTCTCATTTCTATGAGTTTGACAATGTTAGATAGCTCATGTAAGTGGAATGTAGTATTTGTGCCTCTGAGACTGCATTACTTCAGTTAACATAATACCCTCCAGGTTCATCCATGTTTTCACAAATTGCAGGATTTCCTCCTTTTTAAAGGATGAATTATATTCCACTGTAAGGCATACTTTTTTTTTCAAGACTGAAAGGCCTGGACTTCAGCAAATCACAGCCCTGCCTTAAGATAATTAGCATCTTTCACCCAGTTTATACCAAATGTTGCAGTTTGAGGATAGCAACAAGACAATAAAGTGTGAAAGTTCTAACTAGGAAGGCTGTCCAGTCTTTCATGTTAGATAGGAAGTTAAAAGACCTCGACTGGGTCACCATAGCCCAGAATTATATATTGGGTTTTAGGTTATGTTTCTTATAAGTTAATAAACTCAGACTCTTGAGAGTCCCTTGGACTGCAAGGAGATCCAACCAGGCCATTCTGAAGATCAGCCCTGGGATTTCTTTGGAAGGACTGATGCTAAAGCTGACACTCCAGTACTTTGGCCACCTCATGTGAAGAGTTGACTCATTGGAAAAGACTCTGATGCTGGGAGGGATTGGGGGCAGGCGGAGAAGGGGACGAGGGAGGATGAGATGGCTGGATGGCATCACTGACTCGATGGACGTGAGTTTGAGTGAAATCCGGGAGTTGGTGATGGACAGGGAGGCCTGGCGGGCTGCAATTCATTGGTTCACAAAGAGTCAGACACGGCTGAGGGACTGAACTGAACTGAATTGAATTGAATAAACTCAGAAGCTATTAGTTGTATAATTCAAGCTAACAACTCTAAAATCATAAGATTTTATGAAACTTTATGAAATGTGGGAATGAGACTTTAAAAAAATGAATTTATTGAGTTATGTCTGTAAGAAAAAGAAAGAAAGTCACCCAGTAGTGTCTGACTCTTTGTGACCCCATGGACTATAGCCTACTAGGCTCTTCTGTCCATGGGATTTTCCAGGCAAGAATACTGGAATGGGTTGCCATTTCTTTCTCCAGGGGATCTTCCTGACCCAGGGATTGAACCTGGGTCTCCCACATTGTAGGCAGATGCTTTACCATCTGAGCCACCAGAGAAGTCCTATGTTTGTAAATACTGCTTTAAAAGGGATTTTAACTACTTGTACATATTGATCAGTACACTCTCTCAGGAGACACCTCTACTTGTACACCCACAATGTATGGTTCAGCATTATTCTAGTGGCTCAGGTTTCTAATCCTTTTTACCAAGTAGAGAGGTTTAGAACCCACAGAGAATATAATTAACAAATTCACTTCAATCTTTTCACATAGTAGATAAATAAACTGAGAAATGTACAGCATCTTGAATGGGTCTGTACAGTTCAGATCAGTTCAGTCTCTCAGTCATGTCCGACTCTTTGCGACCCCATGGACTGCAGCACGCCAGGCCTCCCTGTCCATCACCAACTCCCTGAGTTTGCTCACACTCATGTCCATCAAGTCAGTAATGCCATTCAACCATCTCATCCTCTGTCATTCCCTTCTCCTCCCTCCTTCAATATTTCCCCACACCAGGGTCTTTTCCAATGAGTCAGTTCTTCGGCTAAGATGGCCAAAGAATTTCAGCTTCAGCATCAGTCCTTCCAATGAATATTTAGGACTGATTTCCTTCAGAAATGATTGGTTTGGTCTCTTTGCAGTCCATGGGACTCTCAAGGGTCTTCACCAACACCACAGTTCAAAAGCATCAATTCTTTGGTGCTTGGCTTTCTTTAGAGTCCCACTCTCACATCCATACATGACTACTGGAAAAATGATAGCTTTGACCAAACGGACCTTTGTCAGCAAAGTAATGTCTCTACTTTTTAATATGGTGTCTAGTTTGGTCACAGATTTTCTTCCAAGGAGCAAGCATCTTTTAATTTCATGGCTGCAGTCAACATCTTCAGTGATTTTGGAGCCAAAGAAAATAAACTCAATGTTTCCATTGTTTCTCTATCTATTTACCATGAAGTGATGGGACCAGATGCCATGATCTTCTTTTTTTTTTAATACTGAGTTTTAAGCCAGCTTTTTCATTCTCTTCTTGCAATTTCAACAACAGGCTCTTCAGTTCCTCTTCTATTGCTGCCTTAAGGGTGGTGTTATCTGCATACCTGAGGTTATTGATATTTCTCCCAGAAATCTTGATTTCAGCTTATGCTTAATACAGCCCACAATTTCATGTGATGTACTCTGCATAGAAGTTAACTAAACAGGGTGACAATACACAGCCTTGACGTACTCCTTCCTCAATTTTGAACCAGCCATTGTTTCATGTCTGATTCTGTTCTTTCTTGACCTGCATATAGATTTCTCAGGAGGTAGGCCAGGTGGTCTACTGATCTCTTGAAGAATATTCCACAGTTTATTGTGATCTACATAGTCAAAGGCTTTAGTGTAGTCGATGATGCAGAATTAGATGTTTTTCTGGAACTTTCTTGCTTGTTCGATGATCCAACAAATGTTGGCAATTTGATTTCTGGTTCCTCTGTTTTTTCTAAATCCAGCTTGAACACCTGAAAGGTCTCTGTTTAAGTACTATTGAAGCCTGGCTAGGAGAATTTTGAGCATTACTTTGCTAATGTGTGAGATGTGTACAATTGTGTGGTAGTTTGAACATTCTTTGGCATTGCCTTTCTTTGGGATTGGAAAGAAAAATTACTTTTTCCAGTCCTGTGGCCCCTGGTGTGTTTTGCAGATTTGCTGGCATATTGAGTGCAGCACTTGCACAGCATCATCTTTTAGGATTTGAAATAGCTCAACTGGAATTCCATCACCTCCACTAGCTTGGTCCGTAGTGATGCTTTCTAAGGCCCACTTGATCCTGGTCATCTGGTTCATGAAGATCTTTTTTTGTATAGTTCTTCTGTGTATTCTTGCCACATTTTCTTAATTTCTTTTGCTTCTATTAGGTCCATACAATTTCTGTCCTTTATTGTGCCCAACTTTGCATGTAATATTCCCTTGGTATCTCTAATTTTCTTGAAGAGATCTCTAGTCTTTCCCATTCTATTCTTTTCCTCTATTTCTTTGCACTGATCACTGAGGAAGGTTTTCTTATCTCTCCATGCTATTCTTAGGAACTCTGCATTCAGGTGGGTATATGTTTCCTTTTATCCTTAGCCTTTTGCTTCTCTTTTATCTCCACTATTTGTAAGGCATCGTCAGACTATTTTGCCTTTTTGCATTTCTTTTTTTTGGTGATGGTCTTGATTACTGCCTCCTGTACAATGTCACGAACCTCTGTCCATAGTTCTTCAGGCACACTATCAGATCTAATCCCTTGAATCTGTTTGTCGTTTCCACTGTGTAAATGTAAGGGATTTGATTTAGGCCATACCTGAATGGTTGGGCTTCCCTGATGGCTTAGTTGGTAAAGAATTCGCCTGCAATGCAAGAGACTCTGATTTGATTCCTGAGTCAGGAACATCTGCTGGAGAAGGGATAGGATTCTCCATTCCCACTCCATTATTCTTGGGCGTCCCTTCTGGCTCAGTTGGTAAAGAATTCCTCTGCAATGCGGAAGACCTGGGTTCAGTCCCTGGGTTGGGAAGATGCCCTGGAAAAGGGAAAGGCAATCCACTGCAGTATTCTGATGGGGTCACAAAGAGTCGGACACAGCTGAATGACTTTCACTTTCACTCCTGAATGGTCTAGTAGTTTTCCCTACTTTCTTCAATTTAAGTCTGAATTTTGCAATGAGCACTTCATGATCTGAGCCACAGTCAGCTCCTGGTCTTGTTTTTGCTGACTGTATAGAGCTTCTCCATCTTTGGCTGCAAAGAATATAATCTATCTGATTTCTGTATTGACCATCTGGTGATATCTATGTGTAGAGTCATTTCTTGTGTTGTTGGAAGAGGGTGTTTTCTGTGAGCAGTGTGTTCTCTTCAAAACTCTGTTAGCCTTTCCTCTGCTTTATTTTGTACTCCAAGACCAAACTTGCCTATTACTCAAGATATCTCTTGACTTAGGCATCCTAAAAATCCCACTAGGAAGCTAACTGGTTGCATAACATTATCTCACTCTTCATTAAGGTATCAGTGAAAGACACTTTAGTTCCCACCAGGACCATTCTGTTTCTTCATAGAAACCAAATGTTCAGTGATTTTTCATCTCAGGTTATTTTTTCCTCATGTAGGAATTAAATGAGTGTTACTGGGCCAAGGTATCAGAATACATTGTATAATAAATGAAACATGTGCAAATGTAAGCGCATTTTTGAAAGGATCTCAAGGTACAAAGATGTAGGAAATTTATCCACAATATTAACATTATATTGATAAGTCATAACTACATTTCACTCATAATCAATTGAAAATGATTGCTCATTTCTTTCAACTTTACACAATTTAAATGCCTAATAAATACTTATTAAACAAATGAATGACAGAAATATTGTTTTCTGAATTTTTCATAAAAACTAAATCTAATTAAATTGAAATTATATGAACATACTAATCTTATAGATTGGACAAAAGCAAATAAATTTTACATGGTAACTTAATTATAAATTATTTAGTTTTTTCTACAGATTTTGGAGATATAATTGACATTTAACACTAAGTTTGAGGCACACAGCATAATGATTTGACTTATGTTGGGCAATAAGAAATTTTCCTTTACCCGTCTAGATTCATCTGGCTGCTCTAAGAATTAAATTGGCATGAGACAAAACTGGAAAAAAATCAAAGTTTAATAACATGAACAAATGAGAAAGACCCAGGAAATCTGAAAAACCCAAATGGCTGAAACCCTCACCTTAAATACCATCTTTAACTAAAGACAAAAGAGGATGTCATGGATAGTATTTGAGACTTCAAAGGAGAGCAAAGTGGTTCATATGAAGATGGAAAAGGACATGTTTGGTAAATGGGCCTTGTAGACAATAGGACACAGAACGGTCTTAGCTCTCTAGGCCCTGCTGTGTTTTCCCCGCCACAACTAGCCATATTCTTTGTAGATATCTCTGGTGGTTGCTCTATTGGGGAATAGGCCCTTTATCTAAACTTTCTAGGCAGTTAGGAGCAAGGTCAAAGTGTCTTTCTGAGACTTTGGGCCTAGATTTTTTATTTTTTCCCAGCTTGAAATAATCTACATGCCAAAGAAATATTTTGAAGTGGCAAGTGTTCCCCTACACTTACATACATCGTGAAATGCTAACCATGATAAGTTTAGTAAACCATCTATCACCTCATATAGATAGAAAATAAAAGAGAAATAATATTTTTCTTGTGATGAGAACTCTTAGGATTTATTCTTAACAACTTTCATAGACAACATAGCAGTCTTAATTATATTAATCATGTTGCACATTACATTCCTGTACTTATTTATCCTCTAACTAGAAGTATGTACCCTTTGACCTCCTTCCTCCAAACCCCGCCCCACCTCATCTCGAACCTCTGGTAACCACAAATCTTATCTATTTTTCTATGAGTTTGTCTGTCTTTTGAAATATACTTGGCCTACAACACTGTTTACCTCTAGTGCACAACATAGATTAGATATTTCTGTACAGTATAAAATGAGCACAAGCCTAGTTACCATCTGTCAGCCTACAAAAATATTATATTACTAATGACTATATTCTCCATACTGTACATTTCATCCCTTTGACTCTTTATATCACAACTGGAAGTTTGTACCACTTAATCTCCCACACCTATTTCACTCATTCCCTGACCACCTCCCCTCTATCAAATTACTTTTTGACATCTAACTATGTTATCGACTCAATGGATATGAATTTAAGCAAGCTCTGGTAGATGGTAAAGGACAGGAAAGGCTGGCATGCTGCAGTTCTTGGGGTCACAAAGAGTTGGACACAACTGAGCGACTTAACAACAACTACTACTACATCATCACCAATCATATTACTCTCCTATGACAATTATTAGGAGCCTTCAATCATAATCTTATAGTTTTCAAATGAAATACATGGTTTTAAAGGTCTAAAAATCCTAAGGCACATCTAGCTTCAGGTACTTCTCAATTTTTTTTTCTCAAATATCTCATTGTTTCTCCATCTTTGTTTTCCTCTGTCTCTTAATGTCAATTTTCCTCATTCTTGGGATAAAGCATAATCACAAGCATCTTTAGGTTTATATCTCACCAGCTTAGTAACCCCAGTGGAAAAGAATTTCTCATTTTCAATAATTCTAGCTAACATTTCAGATTTAGCTCTTAAATGTACTTTTGTTCACATGCTCATGTTTTGACCAATTACCATAGCCAATTTGAGACATGGCTGCATCATATGTCCTTTCCTTTAGCCATGGTAGTGAATTGAGCTAAACTTAAACCAACTGGACTAAGACTGTAGAATGAGTTTTTCCACCATGAAAATCAGGATGCTATCAGCACAAGTATGTTATGGGGACACTAAGCAGGCAAAAATAAAATTTGCTGCTTGTTCTCAAAATATACCAAAAAGTCTTAATCAGTATCCTATTTCTTACACTCAAAAAACTCAAAACTCAATTTATAGTTTGTGCCAGTTACTTTTTCTGAGATTAATTTCATGTTTCCACCCCTACCCCAAAATTGTGGCCACAGTTGCCCAAATAAGCCAAGGTCTTTCAAGTCTACTTTTTCTGACAGCTTTTCTCTACCAACACATAACTGCCATTTTCCATCTATAGAAACTAATAACTATATTTAAAGATTCAGATTTAAATATAATACCTCTGTGAAACATTTCCCAACTCCCATTAAATAATTGTTGCATAATTCTCTGTACTGACACAATAAAACATTTTAAACCTATTCTAAAATATACTGTATTTTGATAGTTTCTAGATAGTGTTTGCCTCACTTGGTGTGAATCATTTGGGAATACAAACCGCTCCAACAATTAACATAGCTCTAGGGCTAGGACAATAACTGACCCAGTTTATGTTGGATGGACTAATTATTAAATAAGTCAAATTAAATAATCTCAAATTCAGTGGCCAAATCTTGTCTTTACATGAATAATTTGAATGAAAAACTCTCAAACACGTGTTAAGTGGGGCTGGTAGTATTGACGAGTCCAGAAAATCGCAGAGGTCTCCTTCAGGTAGCATTACAAATAAGCGTTAGTTTATTTTCACCAATAAATAGAGCCATCCAGGTTGCACTAAGACACATGGAACAAAATCAGCAAGGTTGGTACTCATTACCACAGGTAAAATAAATATTACGGATCCATTTTTTAAAGTTCCTGTGATAGTCTGACTAGTTTTGTTTGCAAGAGACACAAGGACAAAAACGAAACCGAATGCTTTTGTGGAGAAGAAATTCCCTGCATGAGCAGAAAAGCCTGCCCAGGTTTTGGTGTTTTCTGTTTGTTTGAAACAGGATTGAGGGGTCGTATAATCAAGACGAAGCCATTAAGAGTTAAAAGGGAGAGGACACACTGAAGAGATTCAACTAAGACCCTGCGGAATTATCAAAAATTGTGAACTACTTTCTTAGTGAGAGTCTACGACCTGAGGAATTCACGAGGAGAAAAGGCAGCGGTCCCTCGGTCCCTAAAAATGAAAAATGCTACATTTAATGAGGCTGACTTTGGCATGGCATTTCGAAGCAGGTTGTTGTATTAAATGTAGCAAATGAAAAAGCTTTCTGAAAGCCTGAAAATAGTCTGTGGGGGGCGGGGGAGGGGTGGAGGTGGTGGTGGTGGGGCAGACGGTGAAGGATGGTGCTTGGTACATTATAAACCCTCAGAAATATTGGCTGCTTTTGAATGAAATGAAATCCAACCTGAATCCAGTCCCTACTCAGTTACGTAAGGAAGACAGTGGATGCCTAGGCAACGCCTAATCAAGTTATGAGGTAGAGGCGGATCTCAATTATTACCTCACCAGAGGCTGCAGAGCTGAGGTGCAATAGCAGAGTAGTGGAGCAGCAGGGAACCTAGGCAGACGGTTGTCTGACTGAGCGCGTTCCAGTCACTCCCGGGCGGAAGCAGAAGCTGAAGACTACCTGACAGCGGCTTTTGCGTTGCAGCAGTATGTCATGAAATTCAGATAATTTTTCAGTTGTTCATCGAGATGGAAAGCTCAGATTCTGACGATGAAGAAGACAGAGTTTCGGTCCGACACAGAGGTCAGAAGGACCGATTGGCTCGAGAAGATGATTACTTCCGATTCGTAAGTGATCTGAGTGAAGAAGATTACATACTTATGAGGGACAACAATTTGCTCGGCCCCCTAGGTGAAAGTACCGAAGAAGAGTTGCGGCAGAGGCTTCAATTAATGAAAGAAAACCTACCACAAAACTCAGATGAAAATACAGGTATATTTCTCTTTGGGGGTAATAGGATGGGATAAGAAAGCAACTTTATAGTATTAAATAATGACTTCATAATAGTAAATAGTAAATTATACAGAAGTGGCATACATTATTTGGTAAGGAACTTCTCATAAAAAAGAACTGACATTTACTTGGTTTGCGGTGAGAATGCCAGGGTAGGTTTTTTTCCCTGATTCACATTTGGATTGTTTTAATTGGGAAACTGTGAAGTAGACCATTGGTTTTTGTTTGTTGGTTGCTTTTGTACCTCAGTGGAAAGTTCCTCCTATGTACCGAATTATTTTCTCTATCTATGAAAGTGAAAGTTGCTCAGCTGTATCAGACTCTTTGCAACCCCACGGACTATACAGTCCATAGAACTATCCAAGTCAGAATACTGGAATGGAGGGGATCTTCCCAATTCAGGGATGGAACCCAGGTCTCCCGCTTTGCAGGTGGATTCTTTACCAACTGAACCACAAGGGAAGCCCAAGAATACTGAAGTGGGTAGCCTGTCCCTTCTCCAGCAGATCTCCCCGACCCAGGAATCCAACTGGGGTCCCCTGCATTGCAAGTAGATTCTTTACCAACTCAGTTATGAGGGAGGCCCTCTCTATCCATATAGACATGTAAAAAAATAGCAAAAAGAAATATTTTATATTTTAATCAAGTAGTTCTCAACTGGGGACAGTTTTGCTCTCCCCCACCCCAAGGGACACTTGACAATAGCTGGAGACATTTTTGGTTGTCACAGAGGGAGGCATGGGTGCTACTAGCATCTACTGGGCAGAGGTCAGGGATGCTGCCAAATACGACACAATGCACATGGTAGCTCCCCAAAATAAGAATTGCCCAGTGCCAAAATGTAAATAGTTCTAAGGCTGAGAAACCCTCCTGGAACCTCAGATCTGGTGCCTTCTCTCCCAGTGTAAAATAGAGGATTTTACTATCGAATGAAGAGGATACTATAATACTTTGGTTCTTGAATATGGTCTTATATGTGCCATGCTAGGTTCAGTCTATTCATTTGATCTGACTTTCAGCTTAATGCCAATTAAAAACCTTGGTAATATTAAGAAGTATTCAAAATTCAAATACTTTTAATCCTATAAACTTTGTTTATATTTGGGCAATAATCTTATATTTTAAAACAACTTATACATTATCAAAGTCATGTAAGAGCCTAAGAGTAGTAATGTTGGAGACTAATGAGAATTAGACAATAATATCAACTGAATTAAAATACTAGCACTGTACCTTAACTGGTGTTTACCTTGTTTAATTGCTTTGGTGTTTTGACAGTAGGCTGAAAAAAAAATGTTATCTCTTGACTTTCCTCCCACAGTGGTATACAGGGCTGTGTATATGACAAAATATTGAAAAACAGACTTCCTTCAGATACCCTTTGTAAAAACCTCTCTAAATTTATCTAGGATTAGTGTACTCTTTTTCAGATGGAATTGAAACTTCCCTGCCTTTACTTATAAATCTAGATAATAAAGCTTTTAAAGTATTAACTTTAAAGTTAAAGATAATTAACTTTTAAAGTATAACTTATAAAGTAAATGTGAAATCAGTTGAAAACGTCTGAGTATTTAAGTTCTCATTTTTGTTTGCTTTTTAAACAAAGTTTCAGAGTGCTATTTTATGATAGTTCCAATTTTGGTAGTTCTTTTATGGCCCCTCCCCCCGTTTTTTAATTAACAGATAGAGGAGATGCTTCAGATAATGAATCCAGTGAGAACTCTCTTCTAGACTGGCTTACCACTTTTGGACAAACTGAAAATGTGACAAGTGAACAAAAAGAAAATCAGTCTTGGAGAGAAGAGAGCGAAATTAGTGCTAACAGTGATGAGCTCAGATTTGGCTTAGAGAGTAATCTTGAGTGTGATGATGAAAACTCAAATCCAGAAAATGAATATGTAGCATCTGCAGAACTTCCCAGAAGAGAAGATAAGGAAGACAGCCAAAGGCAAGTGGAAAATCCACACTCTGAGTCATTATTTACAAGACCATCTACATCAGAACATGATACAATGGAAACATTAATGGAAGTCCCACCGACTAGAAGTCAGAGAAGACTAAGAAGTTGGAGCCCAGTCTCTCGGAGAACCAGACCAAGGACTGACAACTGGTCACCTCCACATACACTGTGGGAAATTTTTCAAAGAATTAATGAAGATACACCATCTCAGACTTTTAAACAACCTCTCATAAGTGAGAATGATAACTTTTCTAGAACTGGGCATGAAGAAACATTGAGACAGCAAATGACTGGACATGAGTTGCAAAATAGGGGTCTTATTGAGACTTCTGAAACTAGTAATGCTGTTCATGGAGAATGTTATTCAGACACAACGTGCAGTAGTGAATCTTGGGAAGTGAGGGAAACAAATCCAACCACACCTTTCAATCTTGCAGTAGAACAAGTTCATTGTCGAGCATGTTCTCAGAGAGACAGCAGAATTAGTAGAACTCAGTTAACATCTGACTCACCAAACAACACTACCACTTCAGAAAGTGAGCAAGAAGAACTGAAGCCTTTGTCTTCAGATTCTGACGAGGCTGATGAGAGTGCTTATGTCAATACCATCAGAAATCCCGTTCATAGAATTTTAAATACTAGCTTAAGTGATACAATGTCTGTTCCAACTCAGACTCTTTTATATCAGACAATGACAGGATTTAGTAACTCAAGTAATCTTATGGACAGTGACAGTAATTTAGAGTATAGTATCTCACCTCCAAGTGAAAACATGGAAAGGGCAGAGTTACCAAATGAAAGACATGGACCTAGTGGTAGTGATAGTGTACCTGGTTCTGCTCCAAATGCTAGCTATGCTTCTGATTCCAGTTTAATACTGGTATCAGTTTCAAGCTTATATTATATTTCTACTTCCATTACTACCATATTTAGTCCTGTATCTAATTTTAGCTCAAGTGATGAAGATTCAGAAGCTAGCACACTGATGACATTTGAAGACAGTGAAGAAAGAAGCTCATCAACAGGCTTATCAGAGACCAGCCAAGAAGGTGAAGAAATGTCCCCAGTAACATCTGACGATAGTGACTCTGGGTCTTCCCTTAATCTGGACCAATTTCTCTTATTAAATCAAGCAGACCAAACTAGAGGCCTTACAAAACTGCAGATTGACAACTTACCTTTAAGATTTTTTGAAGAGAAAGATGCAGCTAAAATCTGTACTATTTGCATTACAGAATACACCGCAGGCAACATGCTACGTGTCCTACCATGCTCCCATGAATACCATTATCAGTGCATTGATCAATGGCTGGAAGAACATTCAAACTGCCCTATTTGTCGTGGGCCAGTAGTGGACCACTTTGAGGCAGATAATTTTATGTGAGATCTGAATTCTCAGATATAAAAAGTGTTACAGTGATGGACAACTGTCAGCTGTGTCATGTCCACTTTTAGAGTTATTTATGTTTAACAATCTGAATCTATATGTAACAATCTGAACTGAATTACTTGTTCCTGAAGAAATTATTGGGCTTTCCCCAATTTCTGTTTCATAATAAAAGGAAATATCAAAAAGTCAAACAGTGTTATCCTATCTGACAATAAAAATGAGTTTCACACCATAGCAGTGCACTGAATTTCAATAGAAACTTAGTATGTGCACTGGGTTGGGATATTCCTGGTGCCATGAGAGAAATGTTCTAATATGATATAATCAATCTTGATAGATCCTAGTAGTATCGTCTAGTCATATAAATCCCAGATATCTCTTAGCCCTGTTCAATCCTGGTTGTGTATGCAAAGAAACAGGAACCCAACTAATTAAGCAATTTAAGACTGTATTAGAGTCATTCACATACAAAAGTCATGTTATATTCATAGAATGCCATAAAAAGCTTTGAAACTCTTCTCTTCCAGTTTATCCCTTTTATCCAGTTTATCTCTTCCATTTATCCCTTCTCCAGGGGTTTATCCCACCCTCCCCAATACTACCTTAAAGTTCATCCTATTCCCCACTACCAATGTATTAGAGTCCTAGCCAAAAGCTGATGGCACTCTTTAAAAGAGTGATGAAATATCATTTAATGAGGAGACTAAAATGTGTAAATAATGAAGAGAAAGCAAGAGATGATGAAGTACCCATAGGCTAGCAACTGAGAAGCCAGTTTTAGAACCACTAGGCTTGAAGGGGCATAGAGGAGAAGGCAATGGCACCCAACTCCAGTACTCTTGCCTGGAGAATCCCATGGACGGAGGAGCCTGGTGGGCTGCAGTCCATGGGGTCACAAAGAGTTGGACACGACTGAGCGACTTCACTTTCACTTTTCACTTTCATGCATTGGAGAGGGAAATGGCAACCCACTCCAGTGTTCTTGCCTGGAGAATCCCAGGTGTCGGGGTCCAGCCCCAGCAGGATCTAGGGGAACTCTCAGGATGGACGGCATTGGCGAGAGAGATAACACTGGTCTTATAATGGACTGGGACCTGGTGGTCTGGGGTCAAAAATAAAAATTAAAATTAAAGAGAAAGAATAAGGAAGAGAGAAAGAGGCTGATATTTTTTGGTTTACACAGAAAGCCAATAAAGCCCCTGGCATGGGACCTGTTCTGTTCACGGAGGCCTCAGGTGCCCTCTCGGTGGGGTGAAGACACAGAGCGCCTTCCCAATCGGGTCTTAGAAGCCCAGGCAAAAAAGTGAACTCAGAGGGCCTCTGTGCTCTAGGGACTCAGCCTGAAAAAAGAGAGAAAGAGAGGGAGAAAGAAAGACATGGAGACCAAAGCTCTGGTGAAGTGAGATCCACAGCTTTATTTTTAAAAGAAACTTTTATACTCTAAGTTACACATTTTTCAAAGTGAAAGATATAGAGTCAGCTCAACATTTCATCAATTTTACCTTTATCGAAACCAGGACATTTTTTGTACACCTTTTTCATAAACAAACGTCTTATGTTATGTCTGGCCCTGTGGTCTGTTAACATTTCATGACTCTTTTTTGATAAAGGTTGATCAGCCAGAAAACTTGTTTTTTCTTAAAGTGTTTTTTTTATTATTATTATTTTTTCCCAGCCTCAGAAAGTACTAAATAAAGTTACATTCTCACAGAGCAAAGGTGTAGTGGGTCACAACAAAGAAAGAACTTATTAGCTCAAAGGTTTGATGTGGTTAATACCAAGGCTACTACTTGGTTTTTTTTTTACATCTTAACTACATTAACTAATGTACTCTCAGGTGCACAATGGATAAGGGATATGGGAACTTGGCAACAAGCATTGGCCCAATAATGAAGCACTTTACCAGTACTATTTTAATAATTTTTTATCTCTCAAAGGGCTCTATGTTCATTAGGACTTTTAGAATGTTTAGGCTTCCCATGCCTTTCATGGTTGGGGAGTTGTGAGCAATTATATGCATTAGTTGCAAGGGTATGGATAAACCTGTCAAGCAAGCTAGAATGCCAACAGAGGGGTTAGAATAGAAATATTCCTTTCATGCCCAGGAAACTTATCAACTTAGAGCCCTAAGTTGATTTTCTCCAGAGAAAGGTGGTCGGGGATAGCCCCCTGTTAATGTCAGAAGAGTTGGTGAAAGGCATAATATAGTAAACAGTAGACAGGCAGACTTTGGTTTCGGGGTAGATACTCGAGCAGGTCCAGGGAATCCCTTGAGTCCTGATCCGCCTTGCCTGTCAGGTCTCTTCCACATGACCTTGTCATGGGTGGGATCTCCTGTGTTGGCTCCCGGCACCCAGGGATGGGGGAGCCTGGTGGACTGCCGTCTATGGGGTCGCATAGAGTCGGACACGACTGAAGCGACTTAGCAGCAGCAGTAGAGACATAGTAGTTCCTGCAATCCCAAATGTCTTAAGAGTTGTAGTAGAAGTCCACCCAACAAGAGCTATAAACTGAGAAAATGGCAGCCACTGCCAAAGTTTTGGAGAAGGTGCATCATAGAACTGAATACCCTTACCTTCTTTCCTCCTGACTTGTAATCTTTTTGTCAGTAGTTCACATTAGCCAAATCTAACCTGAAGGACTGATGCTGAAGCTGAAGCTCCAATACTTTGGCTATCTGATGGGAAGAACTGACTATTGGAAAAGACCCTATTGGCCAGTACAAAAATTTTTCCTTAACATTTTCCATCCTGGTGAGAGTACATAATATTACAACCTATAGCAACAATCATCACTTTGTACTGTATGCAACCTGTTCAAATGCAGGTAGTGTTACGATAAAGCTGCTCTAAAAATTTAAAGTCAGAAATATCACTGACCTTTATTTTCTATGTGACTTGCTGGTATCCACAGTATTTTCACATAACTACAAAATATAAATGTGGAGTGGTGGTGACGTTTTTAAATTCACCTTTCAGCTAGCATATTTTTCACACAGAAGATATCTGCATGGCCATACATGAAGATTTAGGTCTAACCTCTGAAACTGACATTAACTAATACTGAAATTTGCTTGAATATTCTGATTTTTATTAAGCATTTCTGATACCAGGTGTACTTCATCTACTGTGAGTAGAATAATTATAATAGTACTTTTCATACTATCCTAACAGGTTCCAGTCTTCCAAAGGATGGTAATTGCTTAATTAATGCTTCAGTACATTCACATACACCTTCTGTGGTTGACAGAATTCTAAGATGATGCCTAATGATCCTCGTAGTAGCCCCTTTCCTTGAGTATGAGACCGGTAAATGTGATGGAATATCGTTCCCATTATTAGATTATGATAAACAGCACAGTTGATTGGGAAATTATCCAGAGTGAGCATGTCCCAATCAGGTGAGCACTTAAAAGGCACAGAGAGGACTTCTAATCCATATAAGATGGTTTATGCTCCTCTTGCCCTGCTCCCCATTTATAAGCCCAACTGTATATCTCAAAATTCTCCAAGCTAGGCTTCAGCAATATGTGAACCGTGAACTTCAAGATGTTCAAGCTGGTTTTAGAAAAGGCAGAGGAACCAGAGATCAAATCGCCAACATCCGATGGATCATCAGAAAAGCAAGAGAGTTCCAGAAAAACATCTATTTCTGTTTTATTGACTATGCCAAAGCCTTTGACTGTGTGGATCACAATAAACTGTGGAAAATTCTGAAAGAGATGGAAATACCAGACCACCTGATCTGCATCTTGAGAAATTTGTATGCAGGTCAGGAAGCAACAGTTAGAACTGGACATGGAACAACAGACTGGTCCCAAATAGGAAAAGGAGTACGTCAAGGCTGTATATTGTCACCATGCTTATTTAACTTATATGCAGAGTACATCATGAGAAACACTGGGCTGGAAGAAGCACAAGCTGGATTCAAGATTGCCGGGAGAAATATCAATAACCTCAGATATGCAGATGACACCACCCTTATGGCAGAAAGTGAAGAGGAACTAAAGAGCCTCTTGATGATAGTGAAAGTGGAGAGTGAAAAAGTTGGCTTAAAGCTCAACATTCAGAAAACAAAGATCATGGCATCCAGTCCCATAACTTCATGGGAAATAGATGGGGAAACAGTGGAAACAGTGTCAGACTTTATTTTTTGGGGCTCCAAGATCACTGCATATGGTGACTGCAGCCATGAAATTAAAAGACACTTACTCCTTGGAAGGAAAGTTATGACCAACCTAGATAGCATATTCAAAAGCAGAGATATTACTTTGCCAACAAAGGTTCGTCTAGTCAAGGCTGTGGTTTTTCCTGTGGTCATGTATGGATGTGAGAGTTGGACTGTGAAGAAGGCTGAACGCCGAAGAATTGATGCTTTTGAACTGTGGTGTTGGAGAAGACTCTTGAGAGTCCCTTGGACTGCAAGGAGATCCAACCAGTCCATTCTGAAGGAGATCAGCCCTGGGATTTCTTTGGAAGTAATGATGCTAAAGCTGAAATTCCAGTACTTTGGCCACTGCATGTGAAGAGTTGACTCATTGGAAAAGACTCTGATGCTTGGGGGGATTGGGGGCAGGAGGAGAAGGGGACGACAGAGGATGAGATGGCTGGATGGCATCACTGACTCGATGGACGTGAGTCTGGGTGAACTCCGGTAGTTGGTGATGGACAGGGAGGCCTGGCGTGCTGCAATTCATGGGGTCGCAAAGATCGGACACGACTGAGCGACTGAACTGAACTGAACTGATATATCCTGGAAACAATGTAAGACAACCAAATATGAGCTCTGAAAGGTCTAAAGAAGAAGGTGAATTGGCTAGGGACCCTTAGAATGACTGAGCAATTTCATGTCAGGGCACCTTATGACCTCTATCAAGAAGAAATGTGACCTAAACCCAGCATTTCCTCTAAACTTAGTAACAGGAAATGGCTCAAATGGGCTCTTCCTCCATCACATCAAATAGGAATCCCACAAATACCAAATGAGCACTGCAGAACCTAAAAGAGGGAACAATTGAAATCCCTGCTGACAATAAATGGCCAGATAAAGTGATTTTCTCCCCACTCGGCCTGAGATTCCCCTTCACCACCCATACACACCAGTGGCTCCTTGGGCAGAAAAAGTGATCCCACCAGAAAAAGCTCACACTTGGAAAATGCTCTCCTACTCAGAAGGGCCTGAAACTCCTCTCCCCTATCCAGAGACATTAGGCAACTTGCTGGTACCTCCACAGAAAGTTTTCAACCTGGTAAGTACCCTTCATTCTCTACAGTCAAGGGAGAACCTGTCACAAGTGCCTGGCACAGGAAGTACTCTTCATCAAGTGGTCCAGAGATTCCCTTCCCCCACCAGTAGCACCAAGTGGCCTATCCTGGGGAAGCTGCTTCCGACCCCATAAGCAGCATGAGGAGGGACCAGAAGTAGCTCCACCTGCACAACACAAAATGTACCATAAAGGTTCTGAAAATTAGACTGTCATGGAACCCAGGTCCACAAAAGTTGAGAAACTATGTGCCAAACCTATAAAAATGAAAGGCCTGCTAAAATGAAAACAAAACAAAAAAACTTTAAATAGGGACCAAAGTATCCTAACATAATAGCCAAAATGTCCAAAAAACAATAAAATATCACTACTCATACCATAACAACTTGATACATAACAACTTGAATAAGAAATGACAAATGATGCCAAATCAGGATGAGTTGTATGTAATGCACTTGAATCATCCCAAAACCATTCCCCTGACCCCGGGTCTGTGGAAAAAACTGTCTTCCATGAAATTGGTCCCTGATACCAAAACGGTTGGGGACTGCTGCTTTAAATGGATAAAAGTCCATACAATTTTTAACATTTCTGACATGTGCACTCATATTTTTATTAATTAGGACAAACTATCAAGGCTATGGTCTTTGCAGTAGTCATGTATGGATGTGAGAGTTGGACTCTAAAGAAAACTGAATTCTGAAGAATTGATGCTTTTGAACTGTGGTGCTGGAGAAGACTCTTGAGAGTCCCTTGGACTGCAGGGAGATCCAACCAATCCATCCTAAAGGAAATAAGTCCTGAATGTTCATTGGAAGGACTGATGTTGAAGCCAAAACTCCAATACTTTGGCCACCTGATGCAAAGAACTAACTCATTTGAAAATACCCTGATGTTGGGATAGATTGAGGGCAAGAGGAGAAGTGGACAACAGAGGATGAGATGTTTGGATGGCATCACTGATTCAGTGGACATGAGTTTGGGTAAACTCTGGGAGTTGGTGATGGACAGGGAGGCCTGGTGTGCTGCAGTCTATGGGGTCACAAAGAGTGACTGAAGTGAACTGAACTGATGCATCAATTTGGGCTCCCCTGGTGGTCAGATGGTAAAGAATCCGCCTGAAATGTGAGAGACCTGGGTTCGATCCCTGGGTTGGGAAGATCCCCTGGAGGAGGGCATAGCAACCCACTCCAGTATTCTTGCCTGGAGAGTCCCCGTGGACAGAGGGTCCTGGCAGGCTACAGTCCATAGGATCACAAAGAATCAGACAGGAGTGAGGGACTAATCACAGCACATCCACCAATTCACCTTTACCTGGGAATAGTTTCTCTTAAGGAAACTGAGGTAATTAAGAACTAAAATCCTTTCTATTGAGAAAGTGATAAAGGAGCTTAAACAACTAAAAAATTGTATATTATGTGTCCCTCAGTGGACCATGACATAATTCTGTCAAACTTTGAAACAACTCAAAGAAAGTCAATGAATACATGGAGGACTAGACTGTAAGTTATTTTCTGCAAAATGATTAGCAAAACTATCACCTGGAGTATTTTGGAAAATGGCAAGTGGACCTAGTAAACTCATAAATCTGGCTAAGGAGATATCTAGAAAGAGTAAAAAAAAAAATTGATTGACTTCTTTAAATGCCTCTGATACTATAAGAAAGAGATAAACTAAAGAAGGAATTATTCAGTTTTAGAAAAGACTGTACATAAAACATAGAATGCCCAGGATAGACTTCCAAGCTAAGAAAAGAATCAAAGTTCAACAATGACCTCAGAGCAAAAAATAAAACATGGAAAAGTAAAATGTAGTCTCAGGGTAAAGAAGTAAAGTAAAGGAGCTATACAATCCTTGTTTAAGATCTTAGAATGATTTTAGAGCATTCCTCTCCAAATCTGTTTGCTAGGCCACCTACATTAGCCTCAGACAGAGGTGGCCCAAGGTAGATAAGATCTTATCTTAGAAAGAAATGCGAATGTAGATTTTGTTTAAAGGAGTGAACACCCAATAAGAATCTCAGGCAAGCCCAATAGAGAGTGGCGGGTGGGAGGTTGAAAGGGAGAGGGAAATTTTGTGCTTGTTAGAAGCACCATGAGATAAGGCTAAAAGGGACAGATGCAGTTCAGAATGAAAAGAATACTTGGTACCCTCAACATTGTGCACACACTAAGAAAGCTACTTAGCTACAAACACAGACCATTTAAGGAAGACAGGATGACTCAGACGGACACACTGAAGCGACTTAGCATGCATGCATATATTGGAGAAGGAAATGGCAACCCACTCCAGTATTCTTGCCTGGAGAATCCCAGGGACAGAGGAGCCTGGTGGGCTGCAGTCTATGGGGTCGCACAGAGTGGGACACGACTGAAGCGACTTAGCAGCAGCAGCAGCAGTTTTTATTAAAAATATTTTCTTTCCAGTTACTAGGTGTTGCTAGAACACTTTTAAACTGATCATTTAATTTCCATACATTCTATGTATCCAATTTTGTTACAATTTCTAAAAGAAATGTGTATCCCCCACTGCAATATTAAACATGATATAAAAATAGAATATTAAGTAATATTACTGTGAGATTAAGCAAAACCCATAATTATTGAGTATCCTCATAGTGAGATTTCATAGTATAAAAAGAACAAAACAGAATTGAAATGATGTATAAACATCCATATGTTACTGTTAGCTCAATTGGATGACACATTATATAATAGTTTCCTTGAAACTAATTAGAGCTAAATGGTCTCAAGAGTTGAAAAATCCAAATGTAAAGACATTAATCTACTCTAGTATGAATTTTATCACAGTCCTTTAAAAGTACTAAGCCTAAACTAAGCCAAACTCTCTTCCATAGTCAACTATGATTTCTGTACATTTATTCTATGGACTCAAGGAGAGAACTGAATGCTGATATCAGAATGTCCCTTGTAACCACAGAGAGACTCATTGAGCATAGACTATACATGTAATGGGCTTCCCTGGTGGCTTAGATGGTAAAGAATGCTCCTGCAATGCAGGACACCTGGGTTCAATCCCTGGGCTGGGAAGATCCCCTGGAGAAGGGCATAGAAACCCACTCCACTATTATTAACCAGGAGAATCCCATGGACAGAGGAGCCTGGTGGGCTACAGTCCATGGGGTCAAAAAGAGTTGGACATGACTGAGAGACTAAGCACACAGCACACATACATGTAACAACAACAAAAAAGACGATACTCACTTCACACAACACTTTTGCTATTCAGACATACAGTGTTTTCTTCAAACTGATGTTCCATGGATCTCTGGTTTAAAATTGTTTATGGAAAAAAGATAAAATATTAAAATCTTTCAGTTCAGTTCAGTCGCTCAGTTGTGTCCAACTCTTTGCGACCCCATGGACTGCAGTACGCCATGCTTCCCTGTCCATCACTAACCCCCAGAGCTTGTTCAAAATCATGTCCATCGAGTCAGTGATGCCATCCAACCATCTCATCTTCTGTCATTCCCTTCTCCTCCTGCTTTCAATCTTTCCCAGCATCAGGGTCTTTTCAAATGAGTCAGTTCTTCGCATCAGGTGGCCAAAGCATTGGAGTTTCAGCTTCAGCATCAGTCCTTCCAATGAATATTCAGAACTGATCTCCTTCAGGATGGACTGGTTGGATCTCTTTGCAGTCCAAGGGACTCTCAAGAGTCTTCTCCAACACCACAGTTCAAAAGCATCAATTCTTCGGCACTCAGCTTTCTTTATAGTCCAACTTTCACATCCATACATGGCCACTGGAAAAACCATAGCCTTGACTAGATGGATCTTTGTTGGCAAAGTAATGTCTCTGCTTTTCAATATGCTGTCTAGGTTGGTCATAACTTTCTTTCCAAGGAGTAAGCATCTTTAGAAAGTTGGACTATAAAGAAAGCTAAGCACAGAAGAATTGGTGCTTTTGAACTGTGGTGTTGGAGAAGACTCTTGAGAGTCCCTTGTACTTTAAGGAGATCCAACCAGTCCATCCTAAAGGAGATAAGTTCTGAGTGTTCATTGCAAAGACTGATGTTGAAGCTGAAACTCCAATACTTTGACCACCTGATGTGGAGAGCTGACTCATTTGAAAAGGCCCTGATGCTGGGAAAGATTGAGGGAAGAAGAAGGGGACGACAGAGGATGAGATGGTTGGATGGTCTCACTAACTCAATGGACATGGGTTTGGGTGGACTCCAGGAGTTGGTGATGGACAGGGAGGCCTGGTGTGCTGCGGTTCATGAGGTCTCAAAGAGTCAGACACGACTAAGCGACTGAACTGAACTGAACTGAATCACCATCTGCAGTGATTTTGGAACCGAGAAAAATAAAGTCTGTCCCTGTTTCCACTGTTCCCCCACCCCCCCCCCCCACCACCATTTGCCATGAAGTGATGGGACCGGATGCCATGATCTTAGTTTACTGAATGTTGAGCTTTAAGCCAACTTTTTAATTCTCCTCTTTCACTTTCATCAAGAGGATCTTTAGTTCTTCTTCACTTTCTGCCATAAGGGTGCTGTCATCTGCGTATCTGAGGTTATTGATATTTCTCCCAGCAATCTTGATTCCAGCCTGTGCTTCCTCCACCCCAGCATTTCTCATGATGTTCTCTGCATATAAGTTAAATAAGCAGGGTGACAATATATAGCCTTGACGTACTCCTTTTCCTATTTGGAACCAGTCTGTTGTTCCACGTCCAGATCTTCTTTACCTGCATACAGATTCCTCAGGAGGCAGGTAATGTGGTCTGGTATTCCTATCTCTTGAAGAATTTTCCACAGTTTGTTGTGATCCACACAGTCAAAGGCTTTAGTATAATCAATAAAGCAGAAGTGGATGTTTTTCTGGAACTCTCTTGCTTTTTCGATGATCCAACAGATGTTGGCAATTTGAACTCTGGTTCCTCTGCCTTTTCTAAATCCAGCTTGAACATCTGGAAGTTCACAGTTCACATACTGCTAAAATCTTTACAGCTTCATAAATACATATATGCTGATAACGTCTACAAGCAGTTAACCCAAATTTTTAATTTGTATTTTATGTTTTGTATTTTTGTGGGAAAAGTATCAAACTCAAAGAAAAGTTGAAAAGCCAGTGTATTGAATTAATGTACCAAGTGCTAATGTACAAAATTCCATGGACAGAGTAGCCTGGTGAACTATAGTTCATGGGTTCATAAAGAGTCAGACATGACTAAGTGACTGAGCACAGGATAACACATCAATGCACCTCAAAGCCAGTTCTCTCTCTCTCCACAAACACACCCACATGCCTATCTATCTTTATCAAACAATCTGATGTTAGCCTGAGGATATTATATTTTACCTCTAAACATTTCATTATGTCTCTCCCTGTAATAGGATACAAATCCATATCCACCCCACCACACTTACGAAAATTAACATTAATTCAATTCTTTCATCCATTATACAAAAATGGAGCAAAATTTGTTACCTCAAATTATGCCTCTTCGGCATAAGAATTATTTTAGACTGATTATTTTAAAGAAAGAGGAGTCACAGAAGAAACTCAGAAAACCAAGTAGAAGTTGTGTGTGTGTGTGCACTGTATGTTCAGTCATGTATGAATCTTTATGACCCCATTGACTGTAGCCCACCAGGCTCCTTGGTCCATGGGATTCCCCAGGCAAGAACACTATCATGGGTTGCCATTTCCTTCTCCAGAATCAGAATTTACCCTTTTGTAAATGACATTTACATTCATATGGGCAATCTCCATTTGTAAGGATGTCTCCCCATCTATATCAGAAAAGGAAGGATGACCTTAAATCTATAGAAACTCTTATCAATAAAGAGGACAATGACTTAAATCTCCATAACGAGCATATCCTTATTTACTGTGCTTTGCCTGGTGTGTGTGTGTGTGTGTGTGTGTGTGTGTGTGCTCACTCCTGTGGCACTCTTTTGTGATCTCATGGACCTAGCTGCCAGGCTCCTTTCCATGGAAATTTCCAGGCAAGAATACTGGAGTGGATAACCATTTCTTACTCCAGGGGATCTTCCCAATCCAGGGATCCAACTGGCTTCTCTTGCATCTCCTGCATTGTCAGGCAGATTCTTTACTACTGTGCCACCTGGGAAGTTCTCTCTGCCTGGTAACCTCCCATAACTGCACCCCACACCGAACATCTTCATTGTCTCTAGTTCAAGGTGGTATACAAGATGGTGGCTCGGGTCATTTCGGGGAGATACTCCGTTTTCCTGGGCATCTCCCACATATACAGGAGGTATGTTGTTGTTTAGTCACTAAGTCGCGTCAGCTCTTTTCCGACCCCATGGACTATAGCCTGCCAGGCTCTTCAGTCCATGGGATTTCCCAGCAAGACTACTGAAGTGGGTTGCCATTGCCTTCTCCAGGGGATCTTCCTGACCCAGGGATCAAACCCACATCTCCTGCATAGGCAGGCAGGTTCTTTATTACCACTGAACCTTTACAGGAGGTATACCTGTTATTAAAACTCTGCTTTTATTCTTGTTACTATATATTTTTCTACCCCAAAATATGTATTTTTGGCATAAGGATTATTTGGGGCTAAAGGCAATCAAAACCCAACATATTCAGGAAAAGTCCTTTACCTCCCCCTCAACAGCCTAAATTTTACACTGGAATGGATCCTGTACCAGGAAGAGAGCTATTAGCAGAGATAACTTTTTCCCTATGAAACTTAATTGTGTAACAGGGCACACTTTGTTTTCTAAGCACATCCTCTAACTTCCTGTGATTGGCTTTCCTTCATTTTGCATCTCCAGACCTCTAACTCCTTTTCTTAGCCCAGGATGTTATATAAGCTTCAATTACCTGACTGTCTTTTGGGTATCATATTTTATGGGACTCTCATATGACTGAGGTGGCACTAGTGGTAAAGAACACACCTGGGGGCGGTCCTAAGATGGTGGAGGAATAGGACGGGGAGACCACTTTCTCCCCCACAAATTTATCGAAAGAACATTTGGATGCTGAGCAAATTCCATAAAACAACTTCTGAACACTGGCAGAGGACACCAGGCACCCAGAAAGGCAGCCCATTCTCTTCAAAAGGAGGTAGGACAAAATATAAAAGATAAAAAGAAAGACAAAAGAGTTAGGGATGGAGACCCATCCTGGGAGGAGTTCTAAAAGAGGAGACGTTTCCAAACACCAGGAAACCCTCTCACCGGTGGGTCTGTGGGGAGTTTTGGAATCTCAGAGGGCAACATAACCGGGAGGAAAAATAAATAAATAAAACCCACAGACTAGGTGCCTAACGGCAACTCCCAGCAGAGAAGTAGCCCAGACACTTGCGTCCACTACCAGCAAGTGGGGGCTAAACAGGGAGATGAGGGCTGCATTGCTTAGGGTAAGTACTGGGCCTGAATGCCCTGAGGACAATCTGAGGGAGCTAACGTGAGAGAGCAACCCAAACTCTGGGATAGCCAGAGAGAGAGAGAGAAAAAAGACAGAACTTTCCTGTGAAAAGCCCTAACCTAAGGCACTGCAGAGTCCGCTCACAGAACAAAGGACTGAGCGAATACCAGAGGAGAGCTAGCAGGCAGCAGACCGGCCCATCCCCTGCCGGAGGCAGGGAGGCAGGCAGATGGCAGCCAGAGCCAGAAAAGGGCAATTTCGGCCCCAGAGATGGCATCCTCTACCAAACTGCGAGCAGGCTCCCAGTTGCTAACCAAGTCTTCCTGGGATCCTGGACTGTTGACATCTGCTGTGAGGGTCCCAGCTAGAGATCATCTCCCCAGAAGAGATACACGGCACACCTGAGACGGTGCTCCCGCTGCACACCCAGGAAACCTAGTGGCTGGGATGGGGGAGGTGATAAGACACACCGCACCTGGGGAGTGTGTGCTTGCCAAGCACCTGGTCGCCTGAGCTACTTGGATCTGGGAAGGGCAAAAAATGCAGGCTCAACCGAGTCTGTGCCTTTGGGCAATACCCGAGAATCTGAACCTGAGTGGCTTAGACCTGGGAAGTGCATGCAACCCAGGGCCCACTTTAGACAGCTCCCCTGCAGAACAACCTGAAGCCTGAGCAGTGTAGACTGGAAAAGCACACACACCGTGAGCGGGGAGAAACCCAGTGTAGCTGAGACCCTGTGAGCCCTCCCCACACACGCCAGTGATATTTGTTTGCAGAGTTCCTCCCTCCCCTGAACTGCTGCTGCTGCTGCTAAGTCCGTTCAGTCGTGTCCGACTCTGTGCGACCCCATAGACGGCAGCCCACCAGGCTCCCCCGTCCCTGGAATTCTCCAGGCAAGATCACTGGAGTGGGTTGCCATTTCCTTCTCCAATGCATGAAAGTGGAAAGTGAAAGTAGGAAGTCACTTGGTCGTGTCCGACTCTCAGCGACCCCTTGGACTGCAGCCCACCAGGCTCCTCTGTCCATGCGATTTTCCAGGCAAGAGTACTGGAGTGGGGTGCCATTGCTTTCTCCGATACAACTGAAAAAGTGAGCCTAAAATAAGTGACCACCTTCGCCCCCTTGTGGCAGGATGGAAATTAGACACTGAAAAGACTTGCAAATAGAAGAAGCCAAAATAAACACAGGGAACGGCTTTGGAAGTGACAGGTGCAACAGATTAAAACCCTGTAGTTAGCACCGACTACATTGGAAGGGTGGAGAAGGCAATGGCAACCCACTCCAGTACTTTTGGCTGGAAAATCCCATGGACGGAGGAGCCTGGTAGGCTGCAGTCCATGGGGTCGCTAGTCAGACATGACTGAGAGACTTCACTTTCACTTTTCACTTTCACGTATTGGAGAAGGAAATGGCAACCCACTTCAGTGTTCTTGCCTGGAGAATCCCAGGGACAGGGAAGCCTGGTGGGCTGCCGTCTATGGGGTCGCACAGAGTTGGACACGACTGAAGCGACTTAGCAGCAGCAGCAGACATTGGAAGGGACCTATAGATTTCGAGAAGCATAAGCTGGAACAAGGAACTATCTGAAACTGAGCTGACCCCACACTGCCTGCAACAGGTCCAGAGAAATTCCTAGATATACTTTTACTATTATCATTTAAAATTTTTTTTTAATTTCTTTTATTTTTAAGTCCTCTATTACTCCTCTAATTTTCATTTTTATAACCTACTATTACTGTGCAAAAAAAGACCCTATTTTTAAAGCAAACTTCTATATATTTTTTATAATTTTTGTGATTTTTTAAAATATTGTATCTTTAAGAGTCTAACCTCTACTCTAGATTTTTAACCTTTGCTTTTTTGTATTTGTTACACATTTTGTACCTTTAAGAATCTAATCTTCAGTGTCCATTTTTACTTAGGAGTGTGATTACTGGCTTAATTTCTCTCTCCCCATTTTGACTCTCCTTTTTCTCCCCTAGATCACCTTGATCTCCTTCCTCCCCCTTCTCTTCTCTATTCAACTCTGTGACTCTCTTTGGGTATTCTGGACTTTGGAGAACACAGGGAACTGATTATAGGCTAGATCTGTCTCTCTCCTTTTGACCTCCAACTCACCCCCCCTTCACCTGGTTACCTCTATCACCTTCCTCCCTCTTTTCTTCTCTATGTAACTCTGTGAACCTCTCTGGGTGTTCCAGGCTGTGGAGAGCACACAGAGATTTTATTACTGGCTAGATTGCTCTCTCCCCTTTTGATTACCCCTCTTCTCCTCCTGGTCACCTCTATCTCCCTCCTCCCTCTTCTCTTCTCCATGTAACTCAGCGAAACTTTCTGAGTGTCCCTTCATTGTGGAGAATCTTTTCTCCATTGACCTAGATGTTTTATCATCAGTGCTGTGTGGATGAAGAAGTCTTGAGGATACTGTAAGAATAAGACTGAAAACCAGAGGCAGGAGGCTTAAGTCCAAAACCTGAGAACACCAGAGAAATCCTGACTCCAGGGAACATTAATCAATAAGAGCTCATCCAAAAGTCTCCATACCTACACTGAAATCAATCTCCACCAAAGAGCCAACACATTCCAGAGCAAGACATACCACACAAATTCTCCAGCAATGCAGGAACATAGCCCTGAGCTTTAATGTACAGGCTGCCCAAAGTCACACCAAACCAATAGACATCTCAAAACTCACTACTGGACACTTCACTGCACTCCAGAGAGAAGAAATCCAGCTCCACCCACCAGAACACCCAGGCAAGCTTCCTTAACCAGGAAACTTGGACAAGCCACTTGTCCAACCCCACCCACAGGGAGGAACATCCACAATAAAGAGGAACCACAAACTGCCAGAATATAGAAAGCCACCCCAAACACAGTAATCTAAACAAGGTGAAAAGGCAGAGAAATACTCAGCAGGTAAAGGAACATGATAAATGCCCACCAAACCAAACCAAAGAGGAGGATTATAGGGAGTCTAACTGAAAAAGAATTCAGAATAACGATAGCAAAAATGATCCAAAATTTTGAAAATGAAAAGGAGTTACAAATAAATAGCCTGGAGACAAGGATTGAGAAGATGCAAGAAATGTTTAACAGGGGCATAGAAGAAATAAAAAAGAGTCAATAATAATGAATAATGCAATAAATGAGATAAAAAATGCTCTGGAAGGAACCAACAGAAGAATAACTGAGGCAGAAGATAAGATAAGTGATATGGAAGATAGAATGGTGGAAATAAATGAAGCAGAGAGGAAAAAAGAAAAAAGAATTAAAAGAAATGAGGACAATCTCAGAGACCTCTGGGACAATGTCAAATGCCCCAACATTTGAATCATAGGAGTCTCAGAAGAAGAAGACAAAAAGAAAGGCCATGAGAAAATACTTGAGATAATAGTTGAAAACTTCCCTAAAACAGGCAAGGAAATAGTCATCCAACTCCAAGAAACCCAGAGAGTCCCAAACAGGATAAATCCAAGGCGAAACACCCAAGACACATATTAATCAAACTAACAAAGATCAAACAGAAAGAACAAATATTAAATGCAGCAAGGGAAACACAACAAATAACACACAAGGGGATTCCCATAAGGATAACAGCTGATCTTTCAATAGAAACTCTTCAGGCCAGAAAGGAATGGCAGGACATACTTAAAGTGATGAAAGAGAAAAACCTACAACCCAGATTATTGTACCCAGCAAGGATCTCATTCAAATATGAAGGAGAATTCAAAAGATTTACAGACAAGAAAAACCTCAGGGAATTCAGCACCACCAAACCAGCTCTTCAACAAATGCTAAAGGATCTTCTCTAGACAGGAAACACAGAAAAAGTGTATAAACTTGAACCCAAAACAACAAAGTAAATGGCAACAGGATCATACTTATCAATAATTACCTTAAATGTAAATGGGTTGAATGCCCAAACCAAAAGGCAAAGACTGGCTGAATGGACACAAAAACAAGACCCCTATATATGCTGTCTACAAGAGACGCACCTCAAAACAAGGGACACATACAGACTGAAAGTGAAGGGCTGGAAAAAGATATTTCATGCAAATGGAGACCAAAAGAAAGCAAGAGTAGCAATATTCATATCAGATAAAATAGACTTCGAAATAAAGGCTGTGAAAAGAGACAAATATGGACACTATATAATGATCAAAGGATCAATCCAATAAAAAGATATAACAATTATAAATATATATGCACCCAACATAGGAGCACTGCAATATGTAAGGCAAATGCTAACAAGTATGAAAGGGGAAATTAGCAATAAAACAGTAATAGTGGGAAACTTTAATACCCCACTCACACCTATGCATAGATCAACCAAACAGAAAATTAGCAAGGAAACACAAACTTTAAACCATACAATGGGCAAGTTAGACCTAATTGATATCTATAGGATGTTTCACTCCAAAACAATGATATTCATCTTTTTCTCAAGTGCAAACGGAACCTTCTCCAGGATAGATCACATCTTGGGCCATAAATCTAGCCTTGGTAAATTAAAAAAAAAAAAAAAAAGAAATTATTCCAAGCATCTTTTCTGATCACAATACAGTAAGATTAGATATCAACTACAGAAAAAAAACTATTAAAAATTCCAACATATGGAGACTAAACAACACACTTCTGAATAACCAATAAATCACAGAAGAAATAAAAAAAGATATCAAAATATGCATAGAAATGAATGAAAATGAAAACACAACAACCCAAAACATATGAGACACTGTAAAAGCAGTGCTAAGGGGAAGGTTCATAGCAATACAAGCTTACCTCAAGAAACAAGAAAAAAGTCAAATAAATAACCTAACTTGACACCTAAAGCAACTAGAAAAAGAAGAAATGAAGAACCTCAGGATTAGTATAAGGAAAGAAATCATAAAAATTTGCAGAAATAAATGAAAATAAAAGAAACAAAGGAGACCATAGCAAAAATCAACAAAGCTAAAAAGCTGGTTCTTTGAGAAGATAAATAAAATAGACAAACCATTAGCCAGACTCAGCAAGAAACAAAGGGAGAAGAACCAAATCAACAAAATTAGAAATGAAAATGGAGAAATCACAACAGACAACACAGAAATACAAAGGATCATAAGAGACTACTATCAGCAACTATATGCCAATAAAATGGACAACTTGGAAGAAACGGACAAATTCCTAGAAAAGTAGTACTTCCAAAACTGAAACAGGAAGAAATAGAAAATCTTAACAGACCCATCACAAGCACAGAAATCGAAACTACAATCAGAAATTTTCCAAGAAAAAAAGCCCTGGACCAGACGGCTTTATAGCTGAATTCTACCAAAATTTAGAGAAGAGCTAACATCTATCCTACTCAAACTCTTCCAGAAAATTGCAGAGGAAGGTAAACTGCCAAACTCATTCTATGAGGCCACCATCACCCTAATACCAAAACCAGACGAAGATGCCACAAAAAAAGAAATCTACAGGCCAATATCACTGATGAACATAGATGCAAAAATACTTAATCAAATTCTAGCAATCAGAATCCAACAACATGTTAAAAAGATTATGTATCATGACCAAGTGGGCTTTATTCCAGGGATGCAAGGATTCTTTAATATCCACAAATCAATCCATGTAATTCACCACATTAACAAACTGAAAGATAAAAACCATTTGATTATCTCAATACATGCAGAGAAAGCCTTTGACAAAATTCAACATGCATTTATGATAAAAACCCTTCAGAAAGCAGTCATAGAAGGAACAAACCTCAACATAATAAAAGTTATATATGACAAACCCACAGCAAATATTATCCTCGATGGTGAAAAATTGAAAGCATTTCCCCTAAAGTCAGGAACAAGACAGGGGTGCCCACTCTTACCACTACTATTCAACATAGCTTTGGAAGTTTTAGCCACAGCAATCAGAGAAGAAAAAGAAATAAAAGGAATCCAGATTGGAAAAGAAGAAGTAAAACTCTCACTGTTTGCAGATGACATGATTCTCAGCATAGAAAACCCTAAAGACTCCACCAGAAAATTACTAGAGCTAATCAATGAATATAGTAAATTTTCAAGATATAAAATAACCAAACAAAATCCCTTGCATTTCTATACATTAACAATGTGAAAACAGAAAGAGAATTTAAGGAAACAATTCCATTCACCATTGCAATGAAAAGAATCAAATACTTAGGAATAAAACTACCTAAAGAAACAAAAGACCTATATATAGAAAACTATAAAACACTGATGAAAGAAATCAAAGATGACATGAATAGATGGAGAAATATACCATGTACATGGATCAGAAGAATCAATATAATGAAAATGAGTATACTACCCAAAGCAATCTATATATTCAATGCAATCACTATCAAGCTAACAACGGCATTTTTTAGAGAACTAGAACAAATAATTTCACAATTTGTATGGAAATACAAAAAACCTCGAATAGCCAAAGCAACTTTGAGAAAGAAGAATGGAACAGGAGGAGTCAACCTGCCTGACTTCAGGCTCTACTACAAAGCTACAGTCATCAAGACACTATGGTACTGACACAAAGACAGAAATATAGATCAATGTAACAGAATAGAAAGCCCAGAGATAAATCCATGCATTTATGAACACCTTATCTTTGACAAAGGAGGCAAGAATATACAATAGCGAAAAGGCAATCTCTTTAACAAGTGCTGCTGGGAAAACTGGTCAACCACTTGTAAAAGAATGAAACTAGAACACTTTCTAACACCATACACAAAAATAAACTCAAAATGGATTAAAGAGCTAAATGTAAGACCAGAAACTATAAAACTCCCAGAGAAAAACATAGGCAAAACACTCTCCGACATACATCACAGGAGGATCCTCTATGACCCACCTCCCAGAATATTGGAAATAAAAGCAAAAATAAACAAATGGGACCTAATTAAACTTAAAAGCTTGCTTATAGGTGAAAAGGCAGCCTTCAGAATGGGAGAAAATAATAGCAAATGAAGCAACTGAGAAAGAATTAATCTCAAAAATATACAAACAGCTCACGCAGCTAAATTCCAGAAAAATAAACGACCCAATCAAAAAATTGACCAGAGAACTAAACAGACATTTCTCCAAAGAAGACATACAGATGGCTAACAAACACATGAAAAGATGCTCAACATCACTCATTATCAGAGAAATGCAAATCAAAACCACAATGAAGTACCATCTCATGCTGTTATCAAAAAGTCTGCAAACAATAAATGCTGGAGAGGGTGCAATGCAAACTAGTACAGCCACTATGGAGAACACTGTGGAGATTCCTTAAAAAACTGGAAATAGAACTGCCATATAACCCAGCAATCCCACTGCTGGGCATACACACCAAGGAAACCAGAGTGGAAAGAGACACGTGTACCCCAATGTTCATTGCAGAATTGTTTATAATAGCCAGGACATGGAAGCAACATAAATGTCCATCAGCAGACAAATGGATAAGAAAGCTGTGGTACATATACACAATGGAATATTACTCAGCCATTAAAAAGAATACATTTGAATCAGTTCTAATGAGGTGGATGAAACTGGAGCCTTTTATACAGAGTGAAGTAAGTCAGAAAGAAAAACACCAATACAGTATACTAATGCATATATAAGGAATTTAGAAAGATGGTAACGATGACCCTATATGTGAGACAGCAGAAGAGACTCAGATGTATAGAACAGTCTTTTGGACTCTGTGGGAGAGGGTGAGGGTGGGATGATTTTAGAGAATAGCATTTGGACATGTATATTATCATATGTGAAACAGATCACTAGTCCAGGTTCAATGCATGAGACTGGGTGCTCAGGGCTGGTGCACTGGGAAGATGCTGAGGGATGAGATGTGGAGGGAGGTGGGAGGGGGGTTCAGGATATGGAACACATGTACACCCATGGCTGATTCATGTCAATGTATGGCAAAAACCACTACAATATTGTAAACTAATTAGCCTCCAATTAAAAAATAATAATAAAGAACACATCTGCTAAAGGAGGAGATGTAAGAGATATGGGTTCAACCCCTAGGTAGGGAAAGATGCCCTGAAGGAGGGCATGGCAACCCACTCTAATATTCTTGCCTGGGGAATCTCATGGACAGAGGAGCCTGGCAGGCTACACATGGACAGAGGAGCCTGGCAGGCTACAGCCCATAGGGTCGCAGAGTCAGACACGACTGAAGCAATTCAACACTCATGCACAAAATTATGCTAAAGATATTTAGAAATTCTTTTAGAAAATAAACTATTAATTGTTTAAATTGAAATCTGAGCTTTACCTGAGCCACACATCTTGTTGTTGTCTTGTATCTACGGATTATATACATAGCATGTATTGTAAGAAATTTCAACTAATTGATTTATAAAGTCATAGTTCTAATCATTTTAAAACCTCAATTAGATGTCAATAATAAAAATTACCAATTTTAGAAAGGTAATCCAGGAATGTAAGTGCAAGATTTTTTGTCATAAGACATTAAATTGGAAAAAATATGACCCCATCCTAAAAATGTATTCTATCTTATTTGATGAACTGTTTTTCAAGCATAGATTTAGGTTGAAATAAGAAAAATGACATGGTAATAATTTTAGAAAGACCCTAAGGTTTTCCTTATTTTATTTTTTCTTATTTGTATTTTTCTCTGTGTGTATGTATGTGTATGTGTATATATATGTACTTATATGCCCTGCTGTAATTCTTTGTCAATATATCCTGCTGCTGCTGCTGCTGCTGCTGCTGCTGCTGCTGCTAAGTCACTTCAGTCGTGTCCAACTCTGTGTGACCCCATAGACGGCAGCCCACCAGGCTTCCCCGTCCCTGGGATTCTCCAGGCAAGAACACTGGAGTAGGTTGCCATTTCCTTCTCCAGTGCATGAAAGTGAAAAGTGAAAGTGAAGTCACTCAGCCGTGTCCGACTCTAGTGACCCCATGGACTACAGCCTACCAGGCTCCTCTGTCCATGGGATTTTCCAGGCAAGAGTATTGGAGTGGGGTGCCACTGCCTTCTCCCAATATATCCTAGTAGATTGAAAAAAGCAAAACAATCCAAAACAACCAATATGAAATAAATTTTTTAAACCCATCAAAAATATAACATAAATTTGAAATGAATCATGCCTCACCACAGAAAAATGTATAGATTGGAAAACAAGTCTATGAGACTGTGCAAGTATGATACTCAAATTCTCCATTATCTTTTGCATAGAAGAATAAAATGGATTCTATGCCATCTTATGGCAAATCTAAGAGCTGCTTACCATCAAGTCCAAATTTCATCTGTTTTCCATTTCACATTTTCAAAACACTCTGGAAAAAATATCTAAATGATTGTGAATGCTCATAGCATTTGTCAAACCACTTTTGATACTTCTAAATTATCAAATCAACGCAAAGCAGTGCTTATTAATGCTATCCACTCCTTGGAAATTTTATTTTTTCATAAGTATTTATTTTAACTAAAGTAAATATGATCTGTTAAAGCTCTTAGGAGGAAAAGATTTTTATTTTCCCCATAAGTCAGTTAAACCACTGCAAATAGAAGCAATATTGTGACCTAATATGATCAATGATCAGAGTATTCACAGTGTTGACTAGTCCACAAGTCTCCATTTACTTAGCAATAAATCAGTGTAATCTACACATTAATCTATGGTGTTGCTGTAGTCACAGTAAAGGCTAAAAGGCTAGCTTTGTTCCTTTTGCTGCTGCTGCTGCTGCTGCTAAGTTGCTTCAGTCGTGTTCGATTCTGTGCAACCCCATAGACGGCAGCCCATCAGGCTCCCCCGTCCCTGGGATTCTCCAGGCAAGAACACTGGAGTGGGTTGCCATTTCCTTCTCCAATGCATAAAAGTGAAAGTGAAGTCGCTCAGTCGTGTCCGACTCTTCACAACCCCATGGACTGCAGCCTACCAGGCTCTTCCGTCCATGGGATTTTCCAGGCAAGAGTACTGGAGTGGGGTGCCATTGCCTTCTCCTCCTTTTGCTAGATTCCTTAATTAAAAGATGAAATACAGTGCTTTAATGGCTTAGTAAAAGAATGAAAAGAGATCAAATTTAAATTGCCCCATGATCAATTTTGAATGTTTTATATTTAGAATTCCTCAAGGGACACAAAGGGGACTTCACAGGCGGTGCTATTGGTAAAGAACCTGCCTGCTCATGCTGGAGACTCAGGTTCAATCCCTGGGTCAGGAAGATCCCCTGGAGGAAAGCAGGGCAAGCCACTTCAGTATTCATGCCTGGAAAATCTCCCTGGACAGAGGAGGCTGGCGAGCTACAGTCCATAGGGTTTCACAGAGTCTGATACAACTGAAGCAACTTAGTATGCATGCGAGGGATACAAAAACTGCATAGTACTTTGACACAGAACACTTATTCACTTGGATTCAGCAAAAATTTTTGAGATTCTATTATAATAAAGGAATTAGGCTAAGTATTGTGGAAATGAATAAAAAGGTAAGAATCTTGCCTACATAGTGCTCATGGAATAGTATATTAGAAAAGTATACATAAAATGACTCTCAAGCAAAGTTTAATGGGATAAGGGCTATGGAAGAATTTCAAATTGCTAATATAGGCAGATGATAGAAATACTTCTTTCACCTCCAGAAACTGCAAAAGGATTCATAAAAAAGGTGGTACTTGAGGGACCTTTCAAAGACTGAAAACCCTTTGACAGAAGTAGAAGAAAGAGCTATGTGAAAATATACATTTTAAAGTATAACTACTAAAAGATACAGGTGTTTTCAGGACATAGTGAGTCATTCTCTATGCCTAGATTATCATGGGAAAAATGAAAAACAATGTTTGTAAGGCAGATGGCACATCATATTTAGAAAATGGTAATTAATTGTGTATAGAGTAATGAGAGGAGAAGGCAATGGCACCCCACTCCAGTACTCTTGCCTGGAAAATCCCATGGACGGAGGAGCCTGGTAGGCCACAGTCCATGGGGTCGTGAAGAGTCGGACACGACTGAGCGACTTCACTTTCACTTTTCACTGTCATGCATTGGAGAAGGAAATGGCAACCCACTCCAGTGTTCTTGCCTGGAGAATCCCAGGGATGGTGGAGCCTGATGGGCTGCCGTCTATGGGGTCGCACAGAGTCGGACATGACTGAAGCGACTTAGCAGCAGCAGCAGCAATGAGAAAGCAATATAATTCAAGGAAGAAATGGATATTATCAGAATCCACCTCAAGATTATTCTCATACTAGTGCTTATGGAATGATGATATGAAAAGTAAATCCATTCCCCAGCAAAATAATCATAACTGGTGAAAATTATTAAAAAAAAAAAAAAAAACATTTAAAGCCTCTACTCATAGGCAGAGACCTATAACAAAAGAAGCATAAAATTTATACTCTGAAAATAACATTACATTGTTGAAAGAAATTAAAAAACTAAATAAATGAAAAGACATCATGGGTCAGAAGATTTCATATTGTTAAGGTAGTAATACTCCCCCAATTTATCTTTACCTAAACACAATACCCATCAAAATTCCAGTTAGTTTTGCAGAATTTGACACACTGATCCTAAAACTATATGGACAGTCAAGAGACCCTGCATAGGAAAACAATCTTGAAAAGGTTGATAAAAGATGGAGAACTCATACTTTCATACTTCAAAATATAAAACAAAACTATAATAATCAAGCAAGTTTGGTACTGGCATAAGGCTAGACATATAGATCAGTGGAGTATAATGCATAGTCCAGAATTAAATCTTCATATATACAGTTAATTGATTTTCAAAAGCACTGCTAAGATAAGTCAATGGGGGAAAGCAGAATCTTTTCAACAAATGGACTGACATGACTGAATATTCATATTCAAAAGAATGAAGTATGACCCAACTCTCATATCATAAAAATTTAACTCAAAATGGAAATGTAAGAGCTAAACTCTTATAAGAAAACATAGGGGTAAATCTTTGTGATGTTACATCAGGCAATAGCTTCTTAAATATGATACAAAAATCACAGCACAAGCAACAAAAGAAAAAATAAATAAATTGGACTTTATAACATTTTTTTAGAAAAGATTCATGTTTCAAAAAACATCAAGAAAATGAAAAAGCAATCTACAGAATGGGAGGAAATATTTACAAAGCATATATATATATATATAATATTATACATAGCATATATATATATAATATTATATATATGCTATATAATTTATATTATATAAAATTATATAAATATGCTATATAATTTATATTATATATATAGTATATATATATAATAAAGGGCCTGTAATCTATAATATATAAAAAATTCTTATAGATTAATAAGACAAGCAATATAATTATAAATGGGCAAAATATGTGAATTAATATTTCTCCAAAGGAGATATACAATATAAGCTCATGAAAAAAATGTTTACTGTCATTAACCATCAGAGAAATGCAAATTGAAACAACAACAAGACACCACTTCACACAGACTTACATGACTATCATCAAAAAGACATAACAAGTGTTGGTGAGGATGTGAAGAAATTAGAACCCTCACACACTGCTACTGGGAATGTAAAATGGTGCAGCTGCTTTGAAATAATCTCACAACTCCTCTAAAACTTAAACATGGAGTTACCGTATGACTCAGAAATTCCATTCCTGGGCATGTACACAAGAGATACAAAAATGTATGCCACATTAAAAAGTATATGCAAATGTTTATAGTAACCTTATTCACAGTAGAAAAGTAAAATATTGTATATCTATGCAATGGAATACCATTTAGCAATAAAAAGAAATGAAGTATTGATATATGCTACAACATGGATAAATCTTGAAAAGATCATGGTAAGTGAAATAAACCAGTCACAAAAGACCACATATTCTATGTAATCATTTATATGAACTATTCAGAATGGGCAAATCTACAGACAAAAAGATTTGTGGCTGTCAAAGCCTGAGGGAGTTGGGGGTAATAGGGAGTGGCTGCTAATAGGTACAATACTTCTTTTAGGGATGATGACAATGTTTTAAAATTGATTGCTATGATAGCTGCACAACTAAATGAATACACTAAAAGCCATTGAATTGTTCACTTTAAATGGGCTAATTATATGGTATGAGAATTATAATCAAAATAAAGCTGTTACTTAAGAAAAGAAGAGTATATTCTACATCAATGTAGAAAGTGGAGGGGTACAAGCTTGACATAAGAGAGGCCATGAGGATAATTTTTTTTTTTTTCTGATAAGACATACTGAAAATCTGATCCAGGAAAATGGAGAAAAGCTAACATGTATCAGACTTATATTTCTAAAAGGATAAAATATGTTTCTTCTTTAAGAAATCAGAAATGAGTTTTTACCTTGGTTCAGTTCAGTTCAGTTCAGTCGCTCAGTCATGTCCGACTGTTTGCGACCCCATGAATTGCAGCATGCCAGGCCTCCCTGTCCATCACCAACTCCTGTCCATCACTCAGACTCATGTCCATCGAGTCAGTGATGCCATCCAGCCATCTCATCCTCTGTCATCCCCTTCTCCTCTTGCCCCCAATCCCTCCCAGCATCAGGGTCTTTTCCAATGAGTCAACTCTTCACATGAGGTGGCCAAAGTACTGGAGTTTCAGCTTTAGCATCATTCCTTCCAAAGAAATCCCCGGGCTGATCTCCTTCAGAATGGACTGGTTGGATCTCCTTGCAGTCCAAGGGACTCTCAAGAGTCTTATCCAACACCACAGTTCAAAAGCTTCAATTCTTAGGCACTCAGCTTTCTTCACAGTCCAACTCTCACATCCATACATGACCACTGGAAAAACCATAGCCTTGACTAGACGAACCTTTGTTGGCAAAGTAATGTCTCTGCTTTTGAATATGCTATCTAGGTTGGTCATAACTTTCCTTCCAAGGAGTAAGCGTCTTTTAATTTCATGGCTGCAATCACCATCTGCAGTGATTTTGGAGTCCCCCAAAATAAAGTCTGACACTGTTTCCACTGTTTCCCCTTCTATTTTCCTATAAAGTAAGTGTTACTTACTTAGTAGTGTCCAATTCTCTGCGACCCCATGGACTGTAGTCTGCCAGGATCCTCTGTCCATGGAATTCTCCAGGCAAGAATACTGGAGTGGGTTGTCATTCCCTTCTCCAGGGAATCTTCCTGACAGGATCAAACCCTGGTCTCCTGCATTTCAGGCAACTTCTTTCCATCTGAGCTATCAGAGAAGGAAAGAATCTGTGCCTCTCATGATATTTGAAAGCTGAATTTCATCTTTTAACACTTTAATTTCTAAAATTCACAAAGTTTTGGTCTGTGATTATCACATTATTATTCTGATACTATAAAGGTTGAACTTCACACAACACAGCATCTTGGTTGTGTTTCTTTTTTCAAGTCCAGAAATGAATCTAAAATTTCACAGTTAAGTTCTTTCATTTAAGCATTCAAATAAAATATGAACTTGATATTTCAGCAAGAACAAACTTCGCATGTTTCCGTAGTGAAAATTAAGGGCAAAATTAGGTAAAATTGAAGTTCATAAAAGATGAAGGGAATGTTGTATGCTTGGAATGATTTGTAAAGAAATATTAAACAAGGATGACTAAATTTTGGAAAACTTGGAAAGCAGACAACTATGTGGAAACATAATTATATACAAATATCTGATAGATGTCAAAGGAAAGAAAATCGACACACAGAAGCCAAGAATATACAGAAATAACTAATAATGCCATGTTGATTTTAAAAAGGAAAATCAAAATGAAAACTGAAAGAGGAAGATAGTACAAAAATAACCTGATATTGACAAAGTTAGCTAGATAATAAGATATCAAAAATGTTCTTGTTATGTGTTGGTATAAAGAACCAAAATTATGGTAACAATTACCTTTGAGATACAACATTAACATTTTCCCTAATACTTTAAGAAACAAATAATGGGGCAATTGAGCAAAGAGATGGGACTCTACATCGATAATCACTTTTCAGAAACAGACTTTTGGAGATATTTTTAAACAATCTCAGCAGGTTTCTTTTCAATAGCCGTATCTCTTGATAATTGACTTCCATGACCAGAGTAGGATGGATGTAAGATGTTGATTTTCCTATCATAAAGTAATCTCTTTCATTTGAGTGAACGGAGTTCTGGAAGCATTACTTGGACCACATGATGTGGATTTATTACATTTCAGTTGATAACTATAACATTGGGTGTGTGTAATTTCAGGTGTACATCTCTCCTCATATGGAAAAAGTATACACCATATAACAAAGTGGGGAGATAGTGAGCTTTCAAAGATATTTGAATATCAGATGTTTTCATAGCTGGTCATTGACTGTAAGCAATTTGCCAATCATTTTTTCTTCTTTAAATGAAAGTGGCATGTTGTCCTTGACCTAAGTGAAGATAAGTCTGCCTGTGCTTCATATAGCAGGGAATAATAATACCAGCTACAAGCAATGCACACTATACTAAATCAAGTTCTCATTGAATGATGGTCACATAAATTTTTATTCCTTTGCTTCATACTTTAAGCTTCTGACATGCCAATCAGGTCATCCTGGTTGTGCTGACACATTTAACTCAACTGTATCAATTTGCAATCTTAACCTGCCCCACTAAAAACTTACTTAGAAAGAATATACTTCAAGGATGAAACTTAAACAAAATCTCTGAAATAATTCACATGACAAAATTTATTTCATCTGCCAAAGAACAACCAAAATTTTATTATAGGAAGTCATAATGTTTGTATCTTTAATTGCAATAGTTTGAGGACACAGCAAACTGTCTGACACAAAATGGGAACTTAACAAATGTGTGCTGAATAAATTAATCAATGAAAAACAGATTTTAAGATACAAGTTGCAGCACGGGTTGAAGAATTACATCTAATATGCAATTTGTGTATTGGAGTATTATTGACTATGGCAAAAGAAGAGCTATGTTGCCCCAAAATTGTAAAACATCTAATGCTGTATGCTAAGGAGTTTAGTTGGGCTGAATCATCTAACATAACAGCCTACTTTTAAATAAAGAGTTAAATAGCTTACGTAATTTACTGAATATTATACTGAAAGTGAAAAACAGAATGGTTTATGGGTACAGAATGGCATTAAGTATAGCAGTTGTTCACACTCATGATTGTGTGGCTGACTCAAAGCTGCGACTCACTCTTGCTGCCCAGCATCATAAAAGAGTATCATATCACATATCACTAGCCTGGGAAAAGATAAAAATTCAAAATTTGAAATACAGTTTCTACTGAATGTGTTTTACTTCCACACCATCACAAAGTCGAACCATGGTAAGTCAGAGATGTGTATACTTGATGGTCTTTGGTGACCCTTGAGAAGCTACTAATTGACAAATTGGTGGAGACAAAGCAAGAAAAGATAAATCATATTTTCTGTTCTGGCCAAAACAGAGTAACAGGGAACAGAGTTACCCTCTGGAACACCTTTAAATTTTTTTTTTTTTTTAAATTTAATGGTAGGGAAATAATACAACAGTTTGCAACACACTGGACATTATGGAGCAAAAACTGATCTCTGAGAGACAGGAAACAAATGATGTGAGCCTAATGATTACTTCATATAACCTGAGTTTCAAGGCCTCAGCTCAGGGAGAGGGATCCCAGGCAGACCAGCAGTCTCACTAAATTGAGGAGAAAGGGCTGAGAGAATCTACAGAACAAGGTGGGTAGAGTTCTCAAGATAGAGTATCAGAGAGAATGATTCACAGAGTGGGAAATCTAGAATTTTGTGCTTCCACAACTGTTCACCCGATTTGTTGTTGTTCAGTAGCTAAGTTGTGTCTGACTCTTTGTGACACCATGGGCTGTAGCCTGCTGGATTACTGATCAGCTTATGTCTGTGAACACATTACTAGAGGCCAGGAAAGGAAACACTTAGATGGATTATAGAAAACAGTGCCTAACACTCACATAGGGCCTGAAACACTGACTTTTCCTATCAGCCAAACTGTAAAACCAAGATTAATAAGGCAGTGGATAATATACATGGAAAGGTCTTGCCTCAGTGGTGAATATTTAACCATTTACAATTAATAATTCAATAACATTATTTAGCCATATAACAGGAGACTGTTATATTTGTATCAAATCTTAAAAAGGACCTAAAAGGATTAAACCATTTCAAAGCAACTTAACAATACCTCAGAGAAAAGGTAAACAATATTTGTAAAGATACAAAATTATCCAGTACCCAAAAAGAAGTAAAATTCACAAAGAGGCAGTTATCTCCCTTGTAATAAAGAAATGAAGCAATCAAAGCCAGCTCATAATTGACACAGATGTTAGAATCAGCAGAAATGACCATAAAACAATTCCTATAACTATACTCAAAATGTTCAAAAAGTTAAGTTAGAGACATGGAATGCATTTTTTTAAAGTCCTAAATCAAACTTCTAGAAATGAAAAAATTCAAAGTGTAAGAGGAAAAAAAAGAACACAGCGAATGGCATTTAATGACATATTAGACACTGTAGATGATTAGTGAACTTAAAGACTAAGCAAGAAATAATAACTAAAATAAACACAAACAACAAAGAAAAAAATTTTTAATGAGCAGAGCATCAGTGAACTGAAGAAAACTTTGAACAATCTAATCTCTAGATTAGAGACTCTAAAGAAGAGAAAGAAGGCAGGACAGAAAACATGTTTGAAGAAATAATGGCAACTTTTCGCCAAATCTGATGGAAACTATAAATCCCCAGATCCAAGAACTTTGACACTTTAAGCAAAAGAAACATAAAAAATGGCAAATCATATCATAAACAAATTGCTCAAAAATGATGATAAACAGAAAATTTTAAAAGAGCCAGAGGGAAAAAAGACACATTACATACAAAGAAACAAAAATCAGGATGAAATCAGACCTCTTATCTGAACAAAGCAATTAAGAAAACAGTGGACAGGCTTCTTAAAGAAAAAAAGGAAAAAAAAAACTGGTCAACTTAGAATTCTATACACAGTGCAAACACCTCTTTAAATCAAGGCAAAAATAAGGATTTGTTTTTAAATACTATGAACAAATTCATTACCAGCAGACATAAAGTATCCCTAAAACAGTTGAATGATTCCATTTAGGAAGAAAGAAAATTATACCAGATGGAAATAAGTGTTTAAAGGAATAAAGTGAAATTGATAACTATATGGGTAAACACATAAGATTTCCTATATATTAAAGTGAAATTGATAACTATATGGGTAAACACATAAGATTTCCTATATATTAAAATCAGTGCTGATGCAGTATTTTTTTTTAAGTAGTGTGAAATTTAAAAGACATTTAAGAGTGAAATGGATATCAACAGTAGAACAAAATTGGGAGGAGAACTCAAACAGAAGACAGGAAAAGGAGATAAATCAATGAAAGTAAAAGCTGATTCTTTAAGACCAACAAAGTATATTAACCTCAAGCCAGTCTAATTAGTGGGGGGAAAAAAGGCTATTAAAATCAACAATGAAAAAGGTGACATCACTCTACAGATTCCACAGATATTTAAAGGACACAAGAAGTAATACAAATACTTTGACTAAAATTTTGACAAGATAGATGAAATAGATATATTCCTTAAAATATACAAACTAATCAAGTTCATTCAAGAAGAAATAGAAAATCTAAATAAACATATATCTATTAAAGTTCAGGTTCATCAATATTTTATCAACTATGAAACTAACATTCATATACACTTTTCTCACATATTTGTAGTACTGTGAGAATTATACTGTTATATCAATTAGTGGTAAAAATGAAGCCATAAATAAAAGCAGAATTACTCTTAATAAAAGAAATGATCTAGTTAAGTCAGTACATCATGGGAAGAATCTCAAAATAATAGTACCAAGAAAAGAGAATTGTATAGCTTCACTTACTAAAATTGTGGTGAAATAATTATGACAATTATATTGTTAACCAAAAACTGAAATTTATAGTCAAAACAATGTTAATTCTCCTTAATAATGAAATTATCTCCCCTTTTAAGATTCCATCAAGCCCTCCAAAACCAAATTGAAAACTATGTACATAAATTATAGGTAAAACTTGAATCATGCCTCCCAACTGAATATACTTGTTAAATTTTACGATATCGATAAAAATTTACCACAAAGGAGTTGTTCCATATTATATAAGACAGATACAGAACAGCAGAGTGCTTCCATTTATAGATGAATTCCTCCAGTAATGGAAGCAGAAACACACTCTAGATCTGTACTATAAATTTTCCTAGCTACAAGTTTTCCTGTCCCAGACAGTTTTAATTGTTATTTTGGAAATGTAAAGGAGTTGCTTGATTTCTTATATTAAATTCATGAGTTAATTTTAAATTGCTATTCATGAAATGCAAAGAATATGAATAGATTTATGAGGATATTTGATGTGGCTCTGTAGTTTTGCTTACATATATATTTTGCAAACTAGATTTGCCAAAATGGAAGTGTATGTATATATTTCATCCTTATACAAAAGGACATCTGTCTATGTGCAAATTTTCTATTTCAAATAAAGTTTGCCTGTGACCATCAGGTGCCTGAAGAACCAGGTCTTTTCTATATATTTTTGTAAGCAAAAGCCTAGAATTTCTTTCTAACTTAAAATTTCTTACCATAACCTTAAATCTGTATCACCACTGTATCTTATTTACACAATAATTTCCAAGTTAGTCTCTCTTCTTAAGCATATTTTTCTAAAATGCAAATCTGATCAAATTCATATTCCTATTAATTCTCCAGGCTCATCTAAACTTACCCATATGCAGAAACACATCTCTCTCACATGCAGAGCCAGATTTCAGTTGACATGTTCTTTTCATACCTCTCTGTCTTAGTACATGATCTTCCCTATTGTTAGGACTTCGCTCAGACCACTGTGATCCTGTTTAAATGCTCTTTCCTTCAAGGCCAATTTTATGGTTGGTTTTATTAAGATCCTATATTTTTAGACACGGACTCTCATTTGCCAGTTGACTTCTACCAAAGAACTCACTCTAATACCCTAGAGAAATGAGTGACTAACGCTTTCAAAATCTAGAAAATTGCCAAACTTATCTATTCAGACATCGAAGAGGGCAATATTATGTCCTCTGGCTCAGCATTATCTGGTTTCTTTGGCTTTCCATTCAAGCCTTGGACTTTATGCAGCAGCTTTCTCCCTTACACATTTACTATTCTGTTCCATAAAATCTGCTTTTCCACATTTTGGTTAAGTGACCTTACATTTCACAGAACACATTTCCTCATCTATAAAATGAAAACCACTTCATCAAACTCAAATTTTGGTTACAATTAAATGATTACATAAGTGCCAAATATTACAAGCATCTTAGAATGATTTGTTTGTCATTGTTTAGTCCCTAAGCAGGGTCTGACTCTTTGCAACCCCATGGTCTGTAGCCCATCAGGTTCCACTGTCCATGGGATTCCCAAGGCAAGAATACTGCTGAAAGTGAAAGTGAAGGTCACTCAACTGAGTCCTACTCTTTGCGATCCCATGGAATTCTCCAGGAAAGAATACTGGAGTGGGTAGCCATTCCCTTCTCCAGGGGATCTTCCCAACCCAGGGATCGAACCCAGGTGTCCCATATTGCAGGCAGATTTTTTACCCTCTGAGCCACCAGGGAAGCCCAAGAATACTGAAGTGGGTAGCCTATCCCTTTTCCAGCAGATCTTCCTTACCCACGAATCAAACCAGGGTCTCCTGCATTGCAGGTGTATTCTTTACCAGCTGAGATACCAGGGGTTGCCATTTCCCTCTCCAAAGGATCTTCCTGACCCAGTGATCAAATCCACATCTCCGCGTTGGCAGGCCGATTCTTTACTACTGAGCCACAAGGGAAGCCCTCATAGGACACTCAGAATATATTTGTAGAAGAGTGGAAGGAAAGAGAGTTCTAAAAAGGAAGAAAGAACCCAAGACAAAGAAAAGCATTAACGGTGTTTATCCCATGTGATAGCCTTCAATTAAAGCTCAGTTAATCTCATCTATTAAGATGAAAACAATGTATTAGCAAAATGAGAGTCACTAGTAAAGCTTTCTTTTGCTTATTGGTGATGGCTACTTCCAGTGAAATAAACTTTCCTTGGAGAAATTATGTGGGTTTTTTCATGGCTGTAATTATCTATATTGGTATTAGTTGTCATATAGAAATAAAACAAGAGCAGTGTTTGATTTTTTTTGGATTTATTTACTTAGCATCAATGAGACTTTAAAAAATAATCTGACCTCAAATATGTAGTTTTTAAGACAGAGAAACCAGGAGAGCCTTATGTATCTGTATCAGTGTAGCCTTCTAAAGTTTTCAAAGCCTATTCACAATCTTTGATTTTTTTTTTTTTTGAGGTTTACAATATAGAGAAACCCAAAAGTATTACTGTCAGTTTTATAACTGAGAAAACTCCATATAACTTGAGTTACCTAAAGTGTGAGATCCAAGTCAATGTCTTCTAATTGTGTATGTTATTTCCACACTGACATTCAGCAATACAATGAAAAATGAAATATTCATCTTGAAACCTTGGACCATAACCACTGAAACTAGGGCAATAACATATGTACCAGAGCCTCGGATAAAGGGAAAATATAAAGGAAAAAGATATACTTTCATTTTCTAGAACAAGTTGTACTCTGCTTTTCCACCTTGCCTTACAAGTGGTGATTGTAGCAATCACACTTGTAAAAAGAGGATGCCAATTACAGACAAATGAAGTCACACAGTATATGCATGTGGTGACATCTCAAATTTGGATACTGACTTTTACCTTTTCAATATAGCAGTTTATCAAATGACAGTATGGTGTTAAAAATATTTTACTTATAGGCTGTTTTCAAGAGATAAGTGTTTTGGGAATTTGTCTCATTTAACTGTTCTTTAGCATAATGTATCCCCTATGGCTCATTTTCCTAGTTAATGATCAACATGAGCAATATGTCTTTTTAATGAATATGAAGTTTGTGTTCTGCAAGATGATGATGACAGAAGATAGCAACAAGCTTTTCATTTATTTGTTTATTTTTGCTAGCCATTTTTTAAAGTAAAGCCATCTCACCAACAGTTTAAAAAATTTATTATTTACAGAAAGACCCTTATTTATTTACTTCTGGGTAAACAAAGGGAAAAAAATAAAGTTCTTAAAACTGTTGTCTAGTGAACTCTAGTTCAAAAATGCACAATAATGCACCAAAGATTTACATGCCAAAGTCCTTACAAATATGTAACCATGAGTTAAATCAATTAAAATAAATAGAGCTGAAAAGACAAAACTGACTGCATTGAAAATACAATGTTTCTGAGAATTTCTGTCCATCCTGTTGGGTAAAAAAGTTACTGCAGTAAGCAAATGTCTTTTTTTCCTGTAATTTGGCAACAAAACAGCAAATATACAAGTAATACAGCTCTCTACATTACAAAGGTATAGGAAGCTTTTACAAAGCTATTTCTGTGGCCCACTTTTGATCTAATCATAAAAATTTTCTACAAGAAATAATCTTACACAGTGCTTTTTAGAACCTGTAACAGTCTCCATACAGACAGATCTTGATTAAATACTTTTTTTCTTAATAGTGATAAGAAGGGAAGCTGAATAAACTTAGTCAAACCTTTCTGCAGTACTTTAATTGGCATCCAAATTTCAAGATTTTAAATGAATTCATTAAATATCATTATAATCATCTAGAGAAAAGACAAACTCTAACTTGTCACCAAAATAAAAATGTGAAAAATTAGTTTTGAGATCCTGAAGGAGGAAATGATATGGGGCAAGAAGGAATAAATGATATTCCCTTGCTCTGATTTTCAGATAGTATTTCTTATTATATTTATTTAATACAAACATATTAGAAATTTCTAGAAATACACATTAAATTGAACAAAATTTGATTATAAAAAAATGTTTTTTCAATGCCATATATTCTAAAGTCACATTGTTCCATTTCTTAAACAGCCCTGTGACTGAATATGTTAATTCATAAATATTTTTAACAAAATAAATCTGAAAAATACTCCTTTTAAAATTGCTTTAGGGTTGCCTAATGTCTATGAGTTCATTAAATGCTATTTATAATAAAGGATTCAAGAAATAAATTTAATATTTTTAAAAGCAGTGTTTCCTAAACCCATTTGATGTCAAAAAAATTTCTTTTCAAGTAGTACCTATTAAATTCTCATAGATCAAGTGGAACATTCTTTGGAAAAAAATTAGATATGTGAATATTTTCTGTATTTACAATTCAGTTTAACCAAGTTATAAAAATTAATAATTTGAACTATGGATGGAGGTTCATGACATTGTACAGGAGACAGGGATCAAGACAATCCCCATAGAAAACAAATGCAAAAAGCAAAATGGCTGTCTGGGGAGGCCTTACAAATAGCTGTGAAAAGAAGAGAGGCGAAAAGCAAAGGAGAAAAGGAAAGATATAAGCATCTGAATGCAGAGTTCCAAAGAATAGCAAGGAGAGATAAGAAAGCCTTCCTCAGCAATCAATGCAAAGAAATAGAGGAAAACAACAGGATGGGAGAGACTAGAGAACTCTTCAAGAAAATTAGAGATACCAAGGGAACATTACATGCAAATATGGGCTTGATAAGGACAGAAATGGTATGGACCTAATAGAAGCAGAAGATATTAAGAAGAGGTGGCAAGAATACACAAAAGAACTGTACAAAAAAGATATTCATGACCCCGATAATCACGATGGTGTGATCACTCACCTAGAGCCAGACATCCTGGAATGTGAAGTCAAGTGAGCCTTAGAAAGCATCACTACGAGCAAAGCTAGTGGAGGTGATGGAATTCCAGTTGAGCTATTTCAAATCCTGAAAGATGATGCTGTGAAAGTGCTGCACTCAGTATGCCAAAAAATTTGGAAAACTCAGCAGTGGCCACAGGACTGGAAAAGGTCAGTTTTCATTCCAATCCCAAAGAAAGGTAATGCCAAAGACTGCTCAAACTACCACACAATTGCATTCATCTCACACGCTAGTAAAGTAATGCTCAAAATTCTCCAAGCCAGGCTTCAGCAATACGTGAACCGTGAACTTCCAGATGTTCAAGCTGGTTTTGGAAAAGACAGAGGAACCAGAGGTCAAATGACCAAAATCTGCTGGATCATCGAAAAAGCAAGAGAGTTCCAGAAATACATCTATTTCTGCTTTATTGACTATGCCAAAGCCTTTGACTGTGTGGATCACAATAAACTGTGGAAAATTCTGAAAGAGATGGGAATACCAGACCACCTGATCTGCCTCTTGAGAAACCAATATGCAGGTCAGGAAGCAACAGTTAGAACTGGACATGGAACAACAGATTAGTTCCAAATAGGAAAAGGAGTACGTCAAGGCTGTATATTGTCACCATGCTTATTTGACTTATATCCAGAGTACATCATGAAAAATGCTGGGCTGGAGGAAGCACAAGCTGGAATCAAGATTGCCGGGAGAAATGTCAATAACCTCAGATATGCAGATGACACCACCCTTATGGCAGAAAGTGAAGAGGAACTAAAAAGCCTCTTGATGAAAGTGAAAGAGGAGAGTGAAAAAGTTGGCTTAAAGCTCAACATTCAGAAAACGAAGATCATGGCATCTGGTCCCATCACTTCATGGGAAATAGATGGGGAAACAGTGGAAACAGTGTCAGACTTTATTTTTTGGGGCTCCAAAATCACTGCAGATGTTGACTGCAGCCATGAAATTAAAAGATGCTTACTCCTTGGAAGGAAAGGTATGACCAACCTAGATAGCATATTCAAAAGCAGATACATTACTTTGCCAACAAAGGTCCGTCTAGTCAAGGCTATGGTTTTTCCATTGGTCATGTATGGATGTGAGAGTTGGACTGTGAAGAAAGCTGAGCACCGAAGAATTGATGCTTTTGAACTGTGGTGTTGGAGAAGACTCTTGAGAGTCCCTTGGACTGCAAGGAGATCCAACCAGTCCATTCTAAAGGAGATCAGTCCTGGGTGTTCTTTGGAAGGACTGACGCTAAAGCTGAAACTCCAGTACTTTGGCCAGCTCATGTGAAGAGTTGACTCATTGGAAAAGACTCTGATGCTGGGAGGGGTTGGGGGCAGGAGGAGAAGGGGCCGACAGAGGATGAGATGGCTGGATGGCATCACCAACTCGATGGACATGAGTTTGAGTGATGGACAGGAGTTGGTGATGGACAGGGAGGCCTGGCGTGCTACAATTCATGGGGTCAAAATGAGTTGGACATGACTGAGTGACAAACTGAACTGATCACAATATTAAAATTCTATAGTATATATATACACTATAAGTAATATACTATACTACAATTACATAGTATAAATAAATAATTAAAATGCTATTTCTAGAATTTGTATCTTCAGTAGCTTAACTAAATAATGTAATGAATCAAGCAAAAGGAAAATAAAGTTGAGGAAATATTACAGAATGTTGAACAAAATTAAAGTGATTAAATATATGACGCATAATTAAGAAATGTGGTGATTAAGTTCAATACAAAACTAGCAAAAGTTCTAAAATCAGATAGAATATGAAATAGAGAAGAAATAATCAGAGTCATTCATTTCAGTTCAGTTCAGTCATTCAGTCCTGTCTGACTGCTTACGATCCCATGGACTGCAGCACGCCAGTCTTCCCTGTCCTTCACCAACTCCCAGAGCACATTAGTAAAATAATATTACTGAACTGAATAAATATCTTAGTTTTCATATTGAAATAGGATAAGAGAGTAGAGTTCAAAATATTATAAAAAAGATCCATACTGAAACATGTTGATGAAATTTCAGAACCCCACGTATAAGGTTTTTTATAAAGATGTCAGAGCAGAAAAACAAGGGAGAATAATCAGATGTACATTGTACCCTTTACTATAACTGCTGGATACTAGATCTCAATAGAATAATGCCTGATAAAAGAGTCAAGAATTTAAAATGGAGAAAAGACAGTCTTCAATAAGTGGTGCTACATGTACAAGAATGAAATTAGAACACTTTCTAACATCATCAGTTCAGTTCAGTCACTCAGCTGTGTACAACCCTTAGTAACCCCATGAACTGCAGCATGCCAGGCTTCCCTGTCCATCACCAACTCCCAGAGCTTGCTCAAACTCATGTCCATTGAGTCGGTGATGCCATCCAACCATCTCATCCTCTGTCGTCCACTTTTCCTCCTGCCTTCAATCTTTCCCAGCATCAAGGTCTTTTCAAATGAGTCAGTTCTCCGCATCAGGTGACCAAAGTATTGGAGCTTCAGCTTCAGCATCAGTCCTTCCAATGAATATTCAGGAATGATTTCCTTTAGGATTGACTCATTGGATCTCCTTGCAGTCCAAGGGACTCTCAAGAGTCTTCTCCAACACCACAGTTCAAAAGCATCAATTCTTCAGCATTCAGCTTTCTTTATAGTCCAACTCTCACATCTATACATGACTATGGGAAAAACCATAACTTTGACTAGATGGACCTTGGTCAGCAAAGTAATAACTCTGCTTTTTAATATGATGTCTAGGTTGGTCATAGCTTTTCTTCAAAGGAACAAGCGTCTTTTAATTTCATAGCTGCAGTCACCATGATTTTGGAGCCCCCCAAAATAAAGTCTGTCTCTGTTTCCATTGTTTCCCCATCTATTTGGCATAAAGTGACCAGACCAGATGCCATGATCTTTGTTTCTTGAAAGTTGAATTTTTTTTTAATTTTTTTAAATTTTATTTTATTTTTAAACTTTACAATATTGTATTAGTTTTGCTAAATATCGAAATGAATCCGCCACAGGTATACATGTGTTCCCCATCCTGAACCCTCCTCCCTCCTCCCTCCCCATACCATCCCTCTGGGTCATCCCAGTGCATTTAAGCCAGCTTTTTTACTCTTCTCTTTCACTTTCCAGAGACTCTTTAGTTCCTCTTCTCTTTCTGCCATAAGGGTGGTGTCATCTGCATATCTGAGGTTACTGATATTTCTCCTGGCAATCTTGATTCCAGCTTATGCTTCATCCAACCTGGCATTTCACATAACGTACTCTGCATATAAATTAAATCAACAGGGTGGCAATATACAGCCTTGATACTCCTTTTCCAGTTTGGAACCAGTCCATTGCTCCATGGCCGGTTCTAACTGTTGCTTCTTGACCTGCATACAGATTTCTCAAGAGGCAGGTGAAGTGGTGGTATCCCCATCTCTTTAAGAATTTTCCACAGTTTGCTGTGATCTACACAGTCAAAGGCATTAGCATAGTCAATGAAACAGACGTAGGTGTTTTTCTAGGACTCTCTTCCTTTTTCTATGATCCAACGGATGTTGGCAATTTTTCTAAATCCATACACAAAAATAAACTCAAAATTGATTAAAGACCCCAATGTAAGACAGGACACTATACAACTCCTAGAAGAAAATAGGCAGAACACTTTGACATGAATCAAAGTAATATTCTTTGATAAAGTACTTTTGATAGATTTTTTTTCATATGAACGCATGATAGGAAAAAAAATTTTTACCATATTTCTCTTCTTTCACAGAATTGGTCTTCTAACAGGGTATAAATTATTGGTATGAAATAATTTTCATCAGGCATTATTCTATTGACATCTAGTATCCAGCAGATTTTGGAGTACAGGTTTTTGCCTCCTTAGGTAGATTTATTCCTGGGATTTTATTCTTCCTGGTGAAATAGCAAATTAGATTGTTTCCTTAGTTTTTATTTCTTACATTTCTTTGTTAGCATATAAAATGCAACAGATTTCTATATATTAATTTTGTACCCTGCAACTTTACCAAATTCATTGACGAACTTTAGTGGTTTTCTACTGGTGCCTTTAGGATTTTCTATGTATAATAGTATCATGTCATCTGCAAACCCAATTTAGATTCCTTTTATTTATTTCTTCTTCAATTGCTATAGCTAGGGCTTTCAAAACTATACTGAATGAAAATGGTGAGCATCCTTGTCTTGTTTCTGATCTTAGAGGAAATGCTTTCAGGTTTTCACCTTTGAGTATGAGGTTAGCTGTGGGCTTGTCATATATGGCCCTTATTATGTTGAGCTAGGTTCCATCTAGACCTACTTTCTAGAGAGTTTTTATCATAAACGGATGCTGAATATTATCAAAAGCTTTTTCTGCATCTATTGAGATGATCATATGACTTTTACGTTTCAATTTGTTATTAATAATATGGTATATCACACTGATTTTATATATTGAAAAACCCTTGCATCCTTGAGATAAATCCTACTTGCTCATGGCATATGATCTGTTTAATGTATTGGTGGTTTCAGTTTGCTAACATTTTTGTAAGACTTTTTGCATCTATGTTCATCAGTGATATTGGGCCTGTAATTTTCTTTTTCTCTGGTACCTTTGTCTGGTTTTGCTATCAGAGTGATGGTGACTTCAAAGAATGAATTCAAAAGTATTCCTGCCTCTGTAATTTTTTGGATTAGTTTCAGGAGGATAGGCATTAACTCTTCTCTAAATGTTTGGTTTCCCTGGTGACTCAGACAGTAAAGAATCTGCCTATAATGCAGGAGACCTGGGTTTGATCCCTGGGTTGGGAAGATCCCTTGGAGGAGGGCATGGCAATCCACTCCAGTATTCTCGCCTGGAGAATCCCCATGGACAGAGGAGCCTGGCGGGCTACATACAGTCCATGGGGTCACAAAGAGTCAGATACGACTGAGTGACTAAGCACAAATGTTTGGTAGAATTCATCTGTGAAGCCACCTTGTCCTGGACTTTGTTGTTGGGAGTTGTTGGGAGTTTCTGTTTGTTGGGAGCTTTTAATTACTGATTCAACTTCAGTACTGGTAATCAATCTTGGGAGATTGTACCTTTCTAAGAATTTAAACATTTTTTTTAGCTTGTCCATTCCTTATTTTCTGTGGTGTCTGTTGTAACTTCTTTTTCATTTCTAATTTTATTGATTTAGGCCCTCTCCTTTTTTTTCCTTGATGAGTTTAACTAAAAATTTATCAATTTTGCTTATCTTTTCAAAGAACCAGATTTTAGTTGCATTGAACTTTTTTTTTCCCTTTGGTTTATTTCTCGGTTTATTTCTGCTATATTTTTTGGATCCCTCTCCTAAAGTAAAGAAAATATAAGCAAAAATAAACAAATGGGGCCTAATTAAACCTAAAAGCTTTTTCAAAGCAAAGGAAACCATCAACAAAATGAAAAGACAACCTAATGAATGGGAGGAATATATTTGCAAATGATATGATCAATATGGTATTAATATCCAATATGCTACTAAGTCGCTTCAGTCATGTCCAACCCTGTGCGACCCCATAGATGGCAACCCACCAGGCTCCCCCATCCCTGGGATTCTCCAGGCAAGAACACTGAAGTGGGTTGCCATTTTCTTCTCCAATTCATGAAAGTGAAAAGTGAAAGTGAAGTCGCTAAGTCATGTCCGACTCTTCTCGACCCCATGGACTGTAGCCTACCAGGCTCCTCCATCCATGGGATTTTCCAGGCAAGAGTACTGGAGTGGGGTGCCATTGCCTTCTCCGAATATCCTATATATATATATATATATATATATATATATACACACACACCTCATACAATTCAACATCAAAAAGCAGACAACCCAATTTAAAAAATGGGAAGAAGAACTGAAAAGATATTTTTCCAAAGAAGAAATGCAGATAGCCAACTGGCACATGAAAAGATGCTCAACACCACTAATAATCAGGGAAATGCAAACAAAAACTGCAATGAGATATCACTTTACACCTGTCCAAATGGCTACTATCAAAAAAGTTGATAAGTAACAAATGTTGGGGAGGACATGTAGAAAAGTGGAAATGTAAATCTGTGCAGCCACTGTGAAAAGCAGTATGGAGGTTTCTCAAAACACTAAAGACAGAACTATCATATGACCCAGCAATTCTACTACTGGGTACATATCCAAACAACAACAAAAATTCTAATTCAAAAAGATACATGCATCCCAATGTTCATAGCAATGTTATTGACAATTGTCAAGGTATGGAAGCAACCTAAGTGTCCATCAGCAGGTAAATGGATAAAGAAGATGTGAAGTATGTATCTATATATAGACATATATATATATATACACACACACACACACACACATAAAATGGAATACTACTCAGCCATAAAAAGAATGGCATTTTGCCATTTGCAGCAAAATTGAGGGACTTGGAGGGCATTATGCTAAGTGAACTAAATCAGAAAGATAAATACTGTATAAGCAGAAAGATTATACTGCTTATATGTATAATCTAAAAAGCACAGAAAACTAATTAGTGTAACACAAAATAAACAGACTAACATATACAGAAAACAAATTAGTGGTTACCAGTTGGCAGGGGGCCGGGGTTTGGGAAGGGTGGAGAGATATAAGTGTAGGGATAGAAGAGTGGGAGGTACAAACTCTTGGGTGTAAGAGAGGCTCAAGAATGTATTGCACAACATGGGGAATACAGTCAATATTTTGTAATAATTGCAAATGGAAAGTAAAATTTCCATTTTAAAATTCTTTAAATTCTTAAAATTCTTTAGAAATTCTGTAAGTTTTTTAAAATTTTAAGTATTTTAACAAAATAATTTTTAAATGAAAGAATAATGTGAGAATTTTAAACAGTGGTGACATGATCTAAAAGAGGAAAATAAAGCACCAAAGAAATAAAAATAAATACATTAGATTTTGAAAACTGAGACATTTTCCTCTTAAACAGTAAACAATTGACATCACAGATTTATATTTGTTACTATATAGATTCAATTTTAATCCTTGATTTTTTTCATGAATAGTATCAGTTGGATTTTTATCCCTTTTACAGTGCTTACAACAATGCCTGTGTAAAGCTATTTTATAAAGATTAAATACAGGCAAATTCATCTTGGATTATTCCTTTATCACACCATCTTTCATGACAGAATTAGTTGTTCTAAATTTATTAACTTGTCAAGGAAATATTTATCTTTTCCTTTGTTAGATGTAACTGAATGATGTTTTGTACCATTAGTAGTAAGTATCCTTTAGTTCCTCCTTGTGAATGAGGCATGATAAATGCCTCTTTTGACTCTGGTTCCTCTTCTGTAAACTGGACACAATACATATTCTCTGTACAGGGATATGCCTTAAAGTCTCAAGATATTTAGTAGATTTCATGATGTTTAAATAGTAAGACACTATTTTCCTAAGACTATAATTTTAGCTTCCTTACTTAGAAAGTTCTAAGGATTGTATAAGATCCAATGTTTCAACCATTTCTTTTGATAATATGACAAACCACTTCAGCATTCTTGCCTTGAGAACCCCATGAACAGTATAAAAAGGCAAAAGGATAGGACACTGAAAGATGAACCCCTACCCAGGTCAGTAGGTGTCCAATATACTACTGGAGTACAGCAGAGAAATAGCTCTAGAAGGAATGAAGAGGCTGAGCCAAAGCAGAAACAATGCCCAGTTATGGATGTGTCTGGTGGTTGAAGTAGAGTCCAATGCTGTAAAGAACAATATTGCATAGGAACCTGGAATGTTAGGTCCATGAATCAAGGTAAATAGGAAGAAAAGCTATGACAAACCCAGACAGTGTATTAAAAAGCAGAGATATCACTTTGCTTACAAATGTCCAGATAGTCAAAGCTATGATTTTTCCAGTAGTCGTGTACGGATGAGAGTTGCACCATACAGAAGGCTGAACACTGAAGAATTGATGCTTTCAAACTGTTGTGCTGGAGAAGATTCTTAAGAGTCCCTTGGACAGCAAGGAGGTCAAACCAGATAATCCTAAAGGAAATCAACCCTGAATATTCATTGGAAGGACTGATGCTGAGGCTGAAGCTCCAATACTTTGGCCACCTGATGCAAAGAGCTGACTCACTGGAAACAACTCTGATGCTGGGAAAGATTGAGGGCAGAAGGAGGTTGACCAAGGATGACACAATTGTTGAATGGCATCACCGATTCAGTGGACGTGAGTTTGAGCAAACTCCAGGAGACAGTGAAGGACAGGGAAGACTTGTGTGCTACAGTCTATGGGGTCACAAAGAGTTGTATTCAACTGAGTGACTGAACAGCAACAACAAAGCAAGTTAAGATGAGTATTCACTTATCTAAAATATCCAAAAGTTCAATTGGGCATATTCAAGATTTTTCATATTACTGTTAAAGTTTATTTATACCTTGTATCCATTTCATTTATTTGCCAAAAGAATATACTGTAGAAAGGATTTATATCTAGGATATATAAAGAACTCTTAAAACTCAACAATGAGAAAACAAGCAACCTAACTTATAAACACACACACACACAATCTACAAGAATAAAAGGAAGAAAAATACATATATACATATTACTACCAAAGAAGGTATACAGATGACAAATAAGCATATGAAAAGATGCTCAGCATAATATGGCATTGCATGCATGTTCATGTATACTCAGTCGTGTCTGACTCTTTATGATCCCATGGAGTGTAGCCTGTCAGGCTCCTCTGTCCATGGAAATTTCCAGGCATGAAGACTGGAGTAGGTTGCCATTTCCTATTCCAGCATATGTCATTAGGGAAGTAGAAATAAAATCACAATGAGATCACTACACACCTGACAGAATAGTTAAAATCCGATAACTGACAATACCAAATGTTGACAAAGTACAACAGGAGCATACATTCATTGCTAATGGGAATGTAATGACACAGTTATTTGGGAAGACAGTTTAATAGTTTCCTATAGAGCTAAGCATAGTATTACAATAGGATCCAATCATACGCTCCAGTTAATTGAAAACCTATGTTTACACAGTCTAAAGGTACTGAAAGCATACAGAGTTTGTTCTCTTATCACTGTGGAATTATGTTAGAAATCAATATCAAAAGATATTTGAAAATAACACAAAGGCCTAAACACAAATGTTTATAACAGCTTTATTTATATTTTGTTCCAAACTGAAAATAATCATATTATCCTTCAACAGGTGAATAGACAAACAAACTTGGTATTTGACATGATGGATACTTCAGTAATAAAAAGGGAGAAACTATAGAGTCACACAACAACATGGCTGAATCTTAAATGCATGTTACTAAGTCAAAGATGCCCGATTCAAAAGTCTACATACTGTAAGTTATTTATATTTATATTTATTTATGTATGACTTTATTTTACATTCTGGAAAAGAAAAATTACAGAGATGGAATACAAATCAGCATTTGTCAGGGGTTGGGAGTAATTGATTACAAAGGGGACTCACAGAGAATATTTTAAGTTGATGAAACTGTACTGTACAGAACTAGGCAGAAGATACATGACTATGCATTTGTCAAAACACATAGAATAGTACATCACAGGGTGAAGTTTAATGTGCATGTATGTATATGCTCAGTCGTGTCTGACTCTTTGCAACTCCATGAACTATAGCCCGCCAGGCTCCTCTGTCCATAGGATTTCCCAGGCAAAAATACTGGAGTGGGTTGCCATTTACTTCTCCAGGGGATCTTCCTGATCCAGGGGTCAAACCTGCATTTCCTGCATTGGCAGGCAGATTTTTTACCACTGAACCACTTGGGTAATATATGCATTTTTTAATCAGAGTATCCTGGAAAGAATGCATACTGTGACAGATGAATTTAACTGTATTATCAATATATGATAAAATGGCATTGAGAGGGATAGGGAAAGAAGAGCTGACATAAGTGACTTTGGAAAATGATGTTTTGATTGGGAAATATAAGATGAGGCACAAAAATAACTGTACATAAACACAATTTTAGTTTGTAAGTTTGTTCCTCAAAGGAATACAGTTTTAAAATATGAAAACACATTTACACTAGGACAGAACAAATAAGTGAATAAATGATAAACAATTTGGGCTTCCTGATGGCTCAGCGGGTAAAGAATCTGCCTGCAATGCAGGAGCCACAGAAGACTTGTGTTCAATCCCTGGGTTGGGAAGATTCCCTGGAGGAGAAAATGACAACCCACTCCAGTATTGTTGCCTGAAAAACCCCATGGACAGAGGAGCCTGGCAGGCTACAGTCCAAAGGGTCACAAAGAGTCAGACATGACAGAGCACAAGGTGAGTCAAGGTGAGTCAGTAAAAGTAGTTACATATAAGTAAGGGGCAAAAGCTAGAATGAACCATGTGATATTGGATTAGAGTCTCCGACATTGGTATGAACTCATGTTTAGTTTAATATGTATAGAGACAGACACCTACAGAAATGATTATAGATGTGTGTACATGCATATATTTCATAACTGTCTGCAGAACAACTGGAAACAATGACACCAAGTAGCAAAAAACACATCTAGCATTTAGGCCTTAGTTTCTAAACATGGTTCTCCAAAACAACAAAAACAAAACAAAAAGCAGACATCTTGGAGAAATGACTAATTCTAGGGCTAGGGCAATGAAACCACAAGATGAGTCTGGAGCATTATGTCCTGCCAGGAAATAAGGAAACACTCAAAAACAAAAGGAGGGAAACAGATCAAAGGAACATAAAAACTCAACTGAAGCAGCACTGGATAGCCTAAGCTGAAACAATTAGAGTAACAAAATTAATTATACTTTAAATTTATAGAGGAATATGAAATAAATATTTATGAGCCTATACTGATATAAATAACTGAATACATAGATAAATGGGGGGAAAGGTACAAATTTTTCTTACAAAGAATTTCAAATAACATATGTAAATCCTCTTCCCTCCAGGATATGGGGCTTTAAAAATCCCTCTCAGGAGTGTGGGATGGATTCCAAAAGAAAGAGTATGGAAAGGGAACAATAGTAACTTCACCGCAAAGACATCTGGCAGACTTCACCTTAGCAAGTGATCAAGGCTAACGTCACTAGTGAAAACCCATGTACCCCTTTGACACAACGTGATGAGAAAGACATTTCACCTCTACGGTAATCTTCTCCCAAACCCCAAACCCTTGTCTAATCGTGAGAAAATCACCTAATAAAGCCATATTCAAGGCCGTTCTACAAAAGCCTGGCCAGTATTTCTCAAAACTAATAAAGGTCATAGGAAACAAGGAAAGGCTGGGAACATGTTAGAGACCATAGAAGAGAGATTACAGCTAAATTCAATGTGATATACTGAATTGGATCCTAGAACAGAAAAAAGACATAATTGTAAAAAAAAAAAAAAAACTGATAAATCTGAAAAATGTCTAGAGTTTAGCTAAAAATAACACTGACTTCTTTTTTAGTTTTAATATATGTACTATGTAAAAGATTAACATTAGAGGAAGATGGGTGAAGAGTACAGAGGACTCTCTGTTCTATATCTGCAAACTGTTTGATAAATCTACTATCTCTCAAAAAAGATTTAGTTTTTTTAAAGTGCATATTGCATTATAATGAATAAACACAATAAATATTAAGCATAGTAGAGAGAAACGAAGTGTAGCTCCTGTAAAATGCAGATTATGGACACCCCCCTCTGCATTTAAATTGCATCTGAACTTTCTAGAAACAGAACCAAGAATCTGCCTTTCACATAGTCTATAGATGATTCTTACACATACCAAAATATGAGGATTCCATTGCTAGAGCCCTGTGCCTTTTACAGGCCCAAAAGGCTTTCAAAAGCTTTAAAAACCAAAGTAGTAGTGGTATTATCCAAGGTAATCAAATTTGAAGAAAATCAAAATTCAGCATATGCAAGACAGGAAAGGAAAAGTAGTATGTATATAATTGGTGGGCACACAGGATAATGGAGTCATGACACTTTGGCAAGTATCCAAGTGGCAGTTGAAAGACTAGAAGTGGAAGCAATTTGCTTATTCAAACAACCCTTCCTGGGTTGAAGAAAAGTGACATCACTATGGAGTGAAGAGGAACTACAACTGGCTTGTTCAGTCAACAGGCAATAACCGCCTTAGTATGAACTGATATTCCAAAAATGAATACTGCAATACTGACAACTAAAAGCCACACCACCAAGCTAATAAACAAATGCTCAAGCAAGCTGAAAGGCTCTGACTGGAGTATTATATAATGAATAGATGAACAAGGGCATGAGAATAAACTATGAAAATCAACCTGCTGCTGCTACTGCTGCTAAGTCGCTTCAGTCGTGTCCAACTCCGTGCGACCCCATAGATGGCAACCCACCAGGCTCCCTCGTCCCTGAGATTCTCCAGGCAAGAACACTGGAGTGTCACCATTTCCTTCTCCAATGCATGAAAGTGAAAAGGGAAAGTGAAGTTGCTCAGTCATGTCCGACTCTTCGCAACCCCATGGACTGCAGCCCACCAGGCTCCTCCATCCATGGGATTTTCCAGGCAAGAGTACTGGAGAGGGTTGCCATTGCCTTCTCCAAATGAAGCCTAGTTGGTCTCAATTATGACATCCTGTGTGTCTCTGCCTAATCTTAGTCACCTACCACATTTACTATGGCAGACTTCTTGCTAGCTCAGGGCACCATTTTTGAGCCCCAACAGATTCAGGTAGTCTGCAACCTTGCTGCCTTCCCTACCCACAGAGCATGTACCAGCCCTTCTGAGATACCCAATCACACTCACTCTGATTGAACCCACTTGGACACTTTGCCTGCATCAGCCTGCCCTCACTCGTGTTTACCATCTGATGGTTAATTTTACATGTAAATTTAGGCTATGGATCCTGGTTGTTTGGTATAGAAGTTGCTGTGAAGATATAGTTTAGATGTGATTAACTTTTAAATCAGTAGACTTTGAGTAAAGCAGATTATCCCTCCATAGTGTGCTTGGACATTGTCCAGTCAGTTGAAGGCCTTAAGAACAGAGACTGAAGTCTTTCTATGAAGAAAGAACTATGCCTCCAGACTGCAATATAGAAATTCTGTCTGAGTTTCTAGCTTTCAGACTCAAGACTGCAACATAAACATTTACCTTAATTTCCAAGCTGCTAACCTACCCTGCAGATTTCCAACTTCCAGGCCCCACAATCACATAAACCGAAGTTAATAGCCAATTCCCTAAAAGAAATCAATCCCCCTCTACATATACCTGTTGACGCTTGGACAACATGGGGTTAGGGCACAGTTAAAAATTGCATAATCGATTTCTGCATCTGCAAATTCAACCAACCATGAATCATGTAGCACTGTAGGATTCACTGAAAAATGTCCATGCATAAGTGGCCCCACACAGTTCAAACCTATATTGTTCAAGGGTCAACTGCATTACTATATTTTACCCTATATTATATAATATCCTATTATATATCCTATCCAATCCAATCCAGTATAACATAATATAAATACCCTATTAGGTCTATTTCTCTGGAGAACCCTAACGAATACAGGTCCATTCTGAGCATATTTTTACCAGTAACACCATAACCATCTTTTCTCATAATGAAATACACTGCAGCTATTTTACCATCACTACACCGAATGACATATTTTTTTAGGAAGGTATGGAATTCCAGTTGACCAATTTCAAAACCTAAATGATGCTGTGAAAGTGCTACACTCAACATTACAGCAAATTTGGAAAACTCAGCAGTGGCCACAGGACTGGAAAAGGTCAGTTTTCAATCTAATCCCTAAGAAAGGCAATGCCAAAGAATGCTCAAACTACCGCACAATTGCACTCATCTCATACTCTAACAAAGTAATGCTCAAAATTCTCCAAGCCAGGCTTCAGCAATACGTCAACTGTGAAATTCCAGATGTTCAAGCTGGTTTTAGAAAAGGCAGAGGAACCAGAGATCAAATTGCCAACATCCACTGGATCATGGAAAAAGCAAGAGCGTTCCAGAAAAACATCTATTTCTGCTTTATTGACTATGCCAAAGCCTTTGACTGTGTGGATCACAATAAACTGTGGAAAATTATGAAAGAGATGGGAATAACAGACCACCTGAACTGCCTCCTGAGAAATCTGTATGCAGGTCAGGAAGCAACAGTTAGAACTGAACATGGAAAAACAGACTGGTTCCAAATAGGAAAAGGAGTACGTCAAGGCTGTATATTGTCACCCTGCTTATTTAACTTCTATGTAGAGTACATCATGAGAAACGCTGGGCTGGAAGAAGCACAAGCTGGAATAAAGATTGCTGGGAGAAATATCAATAACCTCAGATATGCAGATGACACCAGCCTTATGACAGAAAGTGAAGAGGAACTAAAGAGCCTCTTGATGAAGGTGAAAGAGGAGAGTGAAAAAGTTGGCTTAAAGCTCAACATTCAGAAAACGAAGATCATGGCATCTGGTCCCATCACTTCATGGCAAATAGGGGGGGAAACAGTGGACACAGTGACAGAGTTTATTTTTTGGGGCTCCAAAATCACTGCAGATGTTGACTGCAGCCATGAAATTAAAAGACGCTTACTCCTTGGAAGGAAAGTTACGACCAACATAGACAGCATATTAGAAAGCAGAGATATTACTTTGCCAACAAAGGTCTGTCTAGTCAAGGCTATGGTTTTTCCAGTAGTCATGTATGGATGTGAGAGTTGGACTATAAAGAAAGCTGAGCACAGAAGAATTGATGCTTTTGAACTGTGGTATTGGACATGACTCTTGAGAGTCCCTTGGACTGCAAGGAGATCCAACCAGTACATCCTAAGGGAAATCAGTCCTGAGTGTCCATTGGAAGGACTGATGTTGAAGCTGAAACTCCAATACTTTGGTCACCTGATGTGAAGAGCTGAGTCATTTGAAAAGACTCTGATGCAGGGAAAGATTGAAGGCGAGAGGAGAAGGGGATGACAGAGGATGAGATGGTTGGATGGCATCACTGACTCAATAGAAATGATTTTGAGTAAATTCTGGGGGTTGGTGATGGACAGGGGGGCCTGGCATGCTGCAGTCCATGGCATGGCAAAGAGTCAGACAGGACTGAGCGACTCAACTGAACTGAACTGATGTGCTTCTGGAACAACATATGGTGGGAGCCTTTTAACGTTTTTTCCAAAGCTATTTTTTTTGGAGCACTGTTCTGTGAGGTTTAGTAGAAGAAGGCTCCCATGGTCAGAATGTTTGGGAAAACTTGAATACCTTATGCCTGTGTTATAAAGTGACAATGCATATTTTTTAGATCAATCCTAAAATTCCTAGAGTAAGCAAAAACTGAAAAAAACCCCAAACCCCAAATCCTGTTACTTTGATTCATAAAAATTTTTCACTGAACCCTTGTGAATGGTTTTGTGGCACTGCCTGATACTGAACACATTCTTTGGAAGGTTGGTCTAAGGAATTAAAATTCTGTAAATTATGAGAGAAACACTTCCAAGTGAGAAGGGATGCATGTGGTAGCAGCCTTCAGTATCTTGTATTTCCATTCAGGCATTGTTTTCATTTGATCCCTTCCACCCTTTGATCCTTTTTCTTTTCAGTAGACTTTGTGGTAAGGATGAAGAGAAAAATGTCATGTACTACCCTAGAAGAACTATTTATTCTACTGTAGATAACTACGCAGAGGCTGGTAAAGGTGTGTTGATAATAAGACATATTATTAAGTTCTCTTGGTAGCAAATAAAAACTAAATCAAGTTAGATGTATAAAACCCAAGGGCAGAAATACAGCCAGGCTCAGGAAAGGTCTCAGAAGCAGTTATATCATTTTCAGATTACATTTTCCAATGTAATCACCTAACTGCTTTTCAACAAAGGGCATTTTCTTAAGCATACATTCAGAATCTAGTCTAGACATTTAAAATGAACTCTGCTGCTGGATGGAATAAAAATGTATATACATATATACACACACAGAGACATGCATACATATATATGTATGATACAAAGAAAAGAAAACATACATAAGTGGAAGTTGTTATTGCAACATGCATGCCAGGCACTGCTGACCATAGGAAGTCACCCCCATGTTAATGGGCAAGCCAGCTTTAACACTCATTTTTCCATAATCACTGTTGCCAAGAGTGAACTTGTCAAAGAGATTCTCTACCATTCAGACTCCCAAGTCATCCTCTCGACTCTCCATCTTGCTATTCATGTGTGTGTGTGGATAGTGCTCAGTCATGTCTGACTCTGCGACTCCATGGACCCATTAGACTCTGTCCATGGAACTTTCCAGGCAAGAATACTGGAGTGGGTTGCCATTTCCTTCTCCAGGGCTTGCTAGTCATTCTTAACCAATAATATTTGTATACTTTAATGAATATAAACAGTTCAGATGAAACCGAAGTGAAGTGAAGTCGCGCAGTCGTGTCCAACTCTTTGCGACCCCATGGACCCACCAAGATGAAACTGAAGACTCCATTTATTTTAACCCCTGCCCAATCCCATTCCCTTCAGTTCTTCATCAGAGGCAACTGCAATCATGATTTTCAGGCTATGCTTCTATGCTTTTACTATGCATATGCACCCACATTCACCAGGGCCCTACCTCACCCCCACCCCATCCCACCCCACACCAGTCTACCCCATATACCCACGTTGTTTAAAAGGGGAAGACTGATTCTGTGTTTTTCAAGGGCCCATGTAAGGCCTTCCCTCTGTGGAGGTCCTGAGCTGCACACAGATGGGGCATGTGTGGGTGGAGAGGCTCCTGGATAACTGTTTCAAATTTAAAAGGAGAGATTTGCACACACAAATCTGAGAGCTTTATTTATGCATCAATAACTTTATTTGAAGACCTGGTAAAACTGGAAGAAAAAAAAGGTCCAGTTCAAGCTCAGTCCTCCTTGTCACCGTCGCCCAGGGTGAGCTTGTCAAAGAGGTACTCTGCCATGCTGACTTCTGGCGCCCCCATCTTAGGCAGGTTGCTAACATGGTCCCGCAGCTTCTTGATGAACTCAACCTGCTGGTCCAGGTGGCGGGTCTTCAGGAAGTGGCACAGGTGAGGGTCGTTCTTGTCAGTGGCCAGCTGGTACAGGTCGAGCAGGCTCTGGTTGACGCTCTTCTCTAGGTGCAGGGCACACTGCATGGCCAGAAGGCCGCTCTCCCAGTTAGTGCGGTCAGGCTTTCTGAGGTCTTGGAGACAGAAGCGGCCCCCGTGACAGTTCTGGAGGTGCATCAGGCTCTCGATCTGCTCCTTATGCTTGTGAGAGCAGCGCAGGAAGAAGTGGGAGAAGCGCTTCAAGGCCACGTCGTCCCTGTCGAAGTAGAAGGCCATGGACAGGTACACATAGGAGGCATAGATCTGCAGGTTGACCTGACCGTTGACGCCGGCCTCGCAGTCTGGGTGGTAGTTCTGGCACTCCTGCAAGGGAGCGGGCATCATGGCTGGCGGCTTGTGCACGGTGGGCACGAAGGCCACGGTGAAAGCGGAGGGGAAGCTGCAGCCGCGAGTCTGGCAGCGGCGGGCACGGAGGCAGCCGCCGTCTCAGAGCATTCCCAGAGTGTGTGGAGACGGGATCTTCGAGGCGTTTCCAGGGTGGGCTCTGGGGTTAGGCAGTGGGCTCCGCCATGGGACTGGAAGGCAAGTCCGTTTTTGAGGGGTCGGAAGCAGGAGAGGATCCGTTGGGGTCAGAGAAGTGCGCGAGCATGGTGTTCCAGGTTCCATCCAGGCCTGGGTGAGGCAGGGAGACTACGATGAGCATCTGGCTTGTATAATTTTAAAATGTTATTCACGAATATAAGTGCAACCAGTTGGAGTTAATCAGGTGCGTGATTTCTGTGCACAACTTATTTGAATAGGGCCCTAATGTGATTGTTTTATTAAACAGTCCTCTTCTGGTATCATGGTTATATTTACTATTACAGAGTTCTTTTTGAAGGCAGCTCTCCTCAGTGACTTCAACACCCATACTAATGACACTTCTGATAGGTTCTTCATTGGGTTCTTGGACCTCATTAACTCCAGTGATCTCCACTTTTCTGTTTCTGGTCAAGTTCACACTTGTCTGACAGTGGAGTGCCACCTCCAGAGTCTTAGTGAATCTTTGCACCTCTGCAGCTTTCACTCTTTTTGACCTTCATGTTTGCTCCCTTTGTTCTCTCTCATCTCCTAATCTTTCAGCACAGTCCTAGAAACCCAGCCCTTTCACCTGACTTACCAATTTCCTTCCTCTTGGGTAAGTGCAAACTTCTCTTTTCTCTGTCAGAAAACAAAAGACTTAGATGCATTCTTAAAGAAAACACATGTGGATGTATTCATCCCCTTCAGCCTCATTTGTCCTTTCATTGCCATTCAGCAAGCATTTTTTTAACCCCTCAATTATGTTGTATGGAATGAGCCACAGTGGTAGGAAATACCATTGATCTCAAATTGTCTTTCATTCATTCTTTCAACAAATATTTATTGATTACCTAATGTGGCCCCTGGCACTGATCTGGGATTTGGGAATGTATTAATAACAAAGAGTCTGTTCCTATGGGATTTGTATTCCAGTGAAGCAGACCAAAACAAAATAAACTGCTGTTTTTCTTTCTTTATTGTCTCAAGTAAATACATATAAGATATTATGCATGTATATGAAATTAAAAGGTCAATATATTTTCTTAGAAGTTAAGGGTGTTATAGTAGGAGACATATACCAATCTAGGTATTTGTAATTAATTTATCTGTGCATCACATTAATTCAACAGCCATTTATATATTACAATTATGTGTCAGACACTGCTTGACTCTGGAGATACAAAGAAGAATCAAACATGATCTCTGTTCTCAAGGTACAAGATCAAGTGATGGACTGTTCTAAGTGCTCTCAGATGGCTTTAGTTTGGAGAATATAGCTGTTTTCACTTAAGGTTTTATTACAATGGCTTTGATTAACTTACCTATTGAGAGGGTTTCTATTTCTCTTAGAAAGCTCATGCTATCCTATAATCGCTTATGAAGAAGCAAAGGATCAAATATCCAATGTCACACTGTAAACCTATTTAAGCAGTTATAGAGGCATTTAATTGTTGAGTCTTTAAAGAAATAGAATAATAACAATGTCTTTTTGATAAGTTTATTTTAAAGTTAGAATCATACATTAAACATGGAAGAGAACTACATGATCAATTTCTCAGTGAAATAAAATTGTATTCTATGTTTGCTTATCATGAGCTCTTTATTGCAAAATTCAGGCTTAAAATGAAGAAAGTAAGGAAAACAACTAGGCCATTCAGGTATTATTTAAATCCCTTATGATTATGCAGTGGAAGTAACAAGTAGATTCAAGGGATTAGATCTGATAGAGTACTTGAAGAACTATGGATGGAGGTTCGTAACATTGTACAGAAGGTGGTCACCAAAACCATCCCCAGAAAAAGAAATGCAAGAAGGCAAAATGCTTGTCTGAGGAAGCCTTAAGTTGCTGAGAAAATAAGAGAAGTGAAAGGCAAAGGAGAAAAGGAAAGATATATACCCTTCTGAATGCAGAGTTCCAAAGAATAACAAGGAGAAATAAGAAAACAAACAATACAAAGAAATAGAGGAAAACAATAGAATGGGAAAGACTAGAGATCTCTTCAAGAAAATTAGAGATACCAGATAATTTCATGTGTACATGGCTTGAACTACCTTATAAAATAGAGCTGTCTGTTAGATTATAATATTCAGGAAATAGTCAATCTGAACTGGAGCTGTGGATCAGATGATAAAATATGCAATGAGTGACAGGAACACCACTTGTATTTTTTCTGGAAATTTCTATATAGGAAAATAAAAGATACTTTCTAGAAATGTGAAAAAAAATATTAGCCTGATACTGTTCATTCTTAACCTTTTTGGGAATTTGAATAAGTGATTTGTTTTCCCTTAATCTTAAGCCTTTTATTTTAAAAAGATGATCTTGGACTATATCCTCTTGCAGATACTGTGGTCAAATGATTTTATGCCCAAGGATATCAACTCTTGGCTGTGAATCAAAATCATTTGAAGAAATTCTCAGGTCCAGGCTTAAATCCTGGCATATGTACAATTGACCCTTGAACAACTTTAGGGTTATGAGTGTGAACTCCAACACAGTCTACAATTGGGGTATGATTTTACAGTTAGCCTTTTGTATCTGTGGTTCCACATCTTCATATTCTGCTGCTGCTGCTAAGTCGCTTCAGTCATGTCCGACTCTGCGATCCCATAGATGGAAGCCAACCAGGCTCCACAATCCCTGGGATTCTCCAAGCAAGAGTACTGGAGTGGATTGCTGTTTCCTTCTCCAATGCATGAAAGTGAAAAGTGAAAGTGAAGTTGCTCAGCCGTGTCCGACTCTTAACGACCCCATGGACTGCAGCCTACCAGGCTCCTCTGCCCATGGGATTTTCCAGGCAAGAGTACTGGAGTGCGGTGCCATTGCCTTCTCCGATCTTCATATTCAGTCAACCCCAGGTTGAGTAGTACTGTATGATAAGTGAATCCATACCCATGTTGTTCAATGATCAACTGTACTTTTAAGAAGTGCCACAAGTGATTCTGATACTCAGCCAGGATATAGAATAGTGATTCTATGCTATTTACTGCAAAGGACAAAAATGGAAATCTCTAGGTCTATATATTTATTGTAACTTATCTAAATTTCATAGCTCCTAAAAAAAATGTCATTGGGTGCTCAGTTCGGTTCAGTCTCTCAGTCGTATCTGACTCTTGGCAACCCCATGGACGGCAGCACTCCAGGCCTCCCTGTCCATCACCAACCCCCGGAGTTTACTCAAACTCATGTCCATTGAGGCAGTAATGCCATCCAGCCATCTCATCCTCTGTCGTCCCCTTCTCCTCCTACCTTCAATCTTTCCCTGCATCAGGATCTTTTCAAATAAGTCAGCTCTTCACATCAGGTGACCAACATATTGGAGTTTCAGTTTCAACATCAGTTCTTCCAATGAACATTCAGGACTGATTTTCTTTAGGATGTACTGGTTGGATCTCCTTGCCATCCAGGGGACTCTCAAGAGTCTTCTCCAACACCACAGTTCAAAAGCATCAATTCTTCTGTGCTCAGGTTTCTTTATAGTCCAACTCTTATATCCATACAGGACTACTGGAAAAACTGTAGGCTTGAATAGATGGACCTTTGTTGGCAAAGTAATCTCTGCTTTCTAATATGCTGTCTAGGTTGGTCATAACTTTCCTTCCAAGGAGTAAGCATCTTTATATTTTATGGCTGCAGTCACCATCTGCAGTGATTTTGGAGCCCCCAAAAATAAAGTCTGTCACTGTTTCCACTGTTTCTCCATCTATTTGCCATGAAGTGATGGGACCAGATGCCATGATCTTTGTTTTCTGAATGTTGAGCTTTAAGCCATTTTTTCACTCTCCACTTTCACTTTCATCAAAAGGCTCTTTAGTTCCTCTTCACTTTCTGCCATAAGGGTGGTGTCATCTGCATATCTGAGGTTATTGATATTTCTCCTGGCAATCTTGATTCTAGCTTGTGCTTCCTCCAGCCCAGCGTTTCTCATGATGTACTCTGCATATAAGTTAAATAAGCACGGTGACAATATACAGCCTTGACGTACTCCTTTTCCTATTTGGGACCAGTCTGTTGTTCCATGTCCAGTTCTAACTGTTGCTTCCTGACCTGCATACAGATTTCTCAGGAGGCAGTTCAGGTGGTCTGTTATTCCCATCTCTTTCAGAATTTTCCACAGTTTATTGTGATCCACACTGTCAAAGGCTTTGGCATAGTCAATAAAGCAGAAATAGATGTATTTCTGGAACTCTCTTCCTTTTTTGATGATCCAACGGATGTTGGCAGTTTGATATCCGGTTCCTCTACCTTTTCTAAAACCAGCTTGAAAATCTGGAAGTTCACCGTTTACGTACTGTTGAAGCCTGGCTTGGAGAATTTTGAGCATTACTTTGTTAGCGTGTGAGATGAGTGCAATTGTGTGGCAGTTTGGGCATTCTTTGGCATTGCCTTTCTTAGGGATTAGAATGAAAACTGACCTTTTCCAGTCCTGTGGCCACTGCTGAGTTTTCCAGATTTGCTGGCATATTGAGTACACCACTTTCATAGCATTATCTTTTAGGATTTGAAATCTCTCAACTGGAATTCCATCACCTCCACTAGCTTGGTTTGAAGTGATGCTTCCTAAGGCCCACTTGACTTCACATTCCAGGATATCTGGCTCTAGGTGAGTATTCACACGATCATGATTATCTGACTCATGAAGATCTTTAGTTCTTCTGTGTATTCTTGCCACCTCTTCTTAATATCTTCTGCTTCTGTTAGGTCCATACCATTTCTGTCTTTTATTGAGCTCATCTTTGCATGAAATGTTCCCTTGGTATCTCTAATTTTCCTGAATAGATCTCTAGTCTTTCCCATTCTATTGTTTTCCTCTATTTCTTTGCATTGATTGCTGAGGAAGACTTTCTTATCTCTCCTTGCTTTTCTTTGGAACTCTGCATTCAAATAGGTATATCTTTCTTTTTCTCCTTTGCTTTTCACTTCTCTTCTTTTCACAGCTATTCGTAAGGCCTCCCCAGACAGCCATTTTTTTGCATTTCTTTTCCATGGGGATGGTCTTGATCCCTGTCTCCTGTACAATGTCACAAACCTCCACCCCTAGTTCATCAGGCACTCTATCAGATCTAGTCCCTTAAATCTATTTCTCACTTCCACTGTATAATCATTAAGGATTTGATTTAGGTCATACCTGAATGGTCTAGTGCTTTTCCCTACTTTCTTAAATTTAAGTCTGAATCTGGCAATAAGGAGTTCATAATCTGAGCAATGGTCAGCTCCTGGTCTTGTTTTTGCTGACTGTATAGAGCTTCTCCATCTTTGGCTGCAAAGAGTATAATCAGTCTGATTTCAGTGTTGACCATCTGGTGATGTCCATGTGTAGTCTTCTCCTGTGTTGTTGGAAGAGGGTGTTTGCTATGACCAGTGCATTCTCTTGGCAGAACTCTATTAGCCTTTGCCCTGCTTCATTCTGTACTCCAAGGCCAAATTTGCCTGTTATTCCAGGTGTTTCTTGACTTCCTACTTTTGCATTCCAGCCCCCTGTAGTGAAAAGGACATCTTTTTTGGGTGGTAATTCTAGAAGATCTTATAGGTCTTCATAGAACCGTTCAGCTTCAGCTTCTTCAGCATTACTGGTCAGGGCATAGATTTGGATTACTGTGATATTGAATGGTTTGCCTTGGAAACGAACAGAGATCATTCTGTCGTTTTTGAGATTGCATCCAAGTACTGCATTTTGGACTCTTTTGTGGACTATGATGGCTACTCCATTTCTTCTAAGGGATTCTTGCCCACAGTAGTAGATATATTGGTCATCTGAGTTAAATTCACTCATTCCAGTCCATTTGAGTTTGCTGATTCCTAAAATGTCGACGTTCACTCTTGCCATCCCCTGTTTGACCACTTCCAATTTGCCTTGATTCATGGACCTAACATTCCAGGTTCCTATGCAATACTGCTCTTTACAGCATTTGACCTTGCTTCTATCACCAGTCACATCCACAACTGGATGTTGTTCTTGCTTTGGCTCCATTTCTTCATTCTTTCTGGAATTATTTCTCCACTAATATCCAGTAGCATATTGGGCACTTACCGACCTGGGAAGTTCATCTTTCAGTGTCCTATCTTTTTGCCTTTTCATACTGTTCATGGGGTTCTCAAGGCAGGAATACTGAAGTGGTTTGCCATTCCCTTCTCCAGTGGACCACATTTTGTCAAAACTCTCCACCATGACCTGTCTGTCTCGGGGGCCCTACACGGCATGGCTCATAGTTTCATTGAGTTAGACAAAGCTGTGATCCATGTGATTAGATTGGTTAGTTTTCTTAGTTACCAGAAGCACATACCTGGAAACTAAACCTCATTCACGTTAACTTAGAGGTCATTATGAGAAACTGGAACGTTTGCTGAGAAGGTTCCAGGACATTAAGTTTTAGGACAGTAAGTGTAATGCATGGCCCTCACCATGAGAGTGGGTAGATATCACACACATCCATTTTGTTTCTTGATAGGCAACTCCTATCAGGAAATGGAAATAGAAAATTGAAATTCTAATTTCCATTTCTAAATAAATGGCTTCTGGGAATGATGACATTGATATTTCTCCAGCACTTCTACTAAAGTCATGAGAAAGTCCAAGGCTACCAAGTAGCTTATATTCTTCCCCTTCCTCTACCTATGTATTCATCTCACCAGCAGCAGAATTATTCATTTATTTTCTAAACTATATAGGCCAATTTTGGTCAATAATACATTTTTTGGTCAAAATAAGTCTGTGCCTGCATCTGAAAATAAGATGATGGTTCCTCTCACCAAAGCATGCTGACATTTCTCATAATTCAGACATTTAAGCATAAAAAAGAAAAAAAAATAATAAGGCATACATGCTACAAAGCATTTTATTAAAAAATTATAGGATTGTTAAATAAATATATAACAAGCACTGTGCTTAATATGTAGCATTTTTTCTTCCAATAGAGGTGATCAACATTATCGACATCATTATTTGATTTTTGAATGAGCATCTTATTGCAATGCATTCTCTTCAGGTTCAATAGAGGACTTATCAAGTTTCTCTCTAGTACTAAAATACATGATACTATTTTATAAATTGAAACTGCAATATTCCCAAATAATAGTGGGCATGAGGCAATATCAAAAATATTGTGTATATTTTTATTTAAATGTGTTACCACAACTACTCTCAAGTATCAACTTTCATGACACCTCCAATGAATTTGATAAGGTGTCTATTTTATTCCCTGGCAGATTCAACATAATACAAAGCCATTGTTTTCTCAACATGGAAAATATTCTATCACTTTAATAGATGATTATATTCAGTTCATTTCAGTTCAGTCGCTCAGTCGTGTCCGACTCTTTGTGACCCCATGGAGTGCAGCATGCCAGGCCTCCCTGTCCATCACCCACTCCCAGTGTTTACTCAAACTCATGTCCGTTGAGTCAGTGATGCCATCCAACCATCTGTGGAGATACCCCACGTCCAATGTCAGAGAAATCCCAGTAAGACGGTAGGCACTGGAGCAGCTGTGAGGAGACACCCCACATCTATGGGCAAAGGAGAAGTCCCAGCAAGACCGTAGGAGGGGTGAATTCACATTTAGAATCAAACCCCATTCCTGCCAGAGACACTCAGAGGGCTCAGACAAACCTTGTGTGCACCAGGACCCAGGGACCCCACAGAGACTGAGACAGAACTGTGTTTGAGCATCTCCTGTGGAATTATGGGTCGGCAGTGGTCTGCCGCAGGGACAGGGGCTCTGGGTGTGGGTATGGCATAAGTCCTCTTGGAGGAGGTTGCCATTAACCCCACCATAGAGCTGCCAGAACTTACACAGGACTGGAAAATAGATTTCTGGGGAGCACAACAGAATCTTGTGCACCAAGACCCAGGAGAAAGGAATAGTGACCCCACAGGAGACTGTCCAGGACTTGCCTGTGGGTGTCCAGGAGTCTCTGGTGAAGGTCAGTGGTGGCCTGCTGCAGGGTTGGGGGCACGGATTATAGCAGTATGTGCATGAGATCTTTTGAGGGAGGTCACAATTATCTTCATTACCTCCACCATAGTTTAAAGAAAGAAAGTGAAGTCGCTCAGTCGTGTCCAACTCTTTGTGATCCCATGGACTGTAGTCTACCAGGCTTCTCTGTCCATGGAATTTTCCAAGCAAGAGTACTGGAGTGGTTTGCCATTTCCTTCTCCAGGGGATCTTCCTGACCCAGGGATTGAACCCAGGTCTCCTGCATTGCAGGCAGATGCTTTACCCTCTGAGCCACCAGAAGCCCACCATAGTTTAAAGTGAAGTCACTCAGTCCTGTCTGACTCTTTGCAACCCCATGGACTGTAGACTGTAACCAGGCTCCTCCTTCCATGGGATTTTCCAGGCAAGAACATTGGAGTGGGTTGCCATAGCCCCAGGTAAATAGCAGGGAGGAAACATAGCTCCAGCCATCAACAGAAAATTGGATTAAAGATTTACTGAGCATGGCCCCACCCATCAGAACAAGACCCAGTATCCCCCCTCAGTCAGTCTATCCCATCAGGAAGCTTTCATAAGCCTCTTATCCTTCTCCATCAGAGGGCAGACAGACTGAAAAACACAATCACAGAAAACTAACCAATCTAATCACATGGACCACAGCATTGTCTAACTCAATGAAACTATGAGCCATGCTGTATTGGGCCACACAAGACAGACAGGTCATGGTGGACAGTTCTGACAAAACGTGGTCCACTGGAGAAGGGAATGGCAAACCACTTCAGTATTCTTGCATTGAGAATCCCATGAACAGTATGAAAAGGCAAAAAGATAGGACACTGAAAGATGAACTCCCCAGGTCAGTAGGTACCCAATATGCTACTGGAGATATTAGGTTGGAAAATAACAGTTCAGTTCAGTTCAGTTCAGTTCAGTTCCCTGGTGGCTCAGAGGTTAAAGCATCTGCCTGCAATGCAGGAGACCTGAGTTCGATCCTTAGGTCGGGAAGATCCCCTGGAGAAGGAAATGGCAACCCACTCCAGTATTCTTACCTAGAGAATCCCATGGATGGAAGAGCCTGGTGGGCTACAGTCCATGGGGTCACAAAGAGTCAGACACAACTGAATGCCTTCACTTCACTTCACTTCTGTCGCTCAGTCATGTCTGACTTTGCGACCCCATGAATCACAGCACGCCAGGCCTCCATGTCCATCACCAACTCACAGAGTTCACTCAGACTCATGTCTAACGAGTCAGTGATACCATCTAGCCATCCCTTCCTCTATCATCCCCTTCTCCTCCTGCACCCAATCCCTCCCAGCATCAGAGTCTTTTCCAATGAGTCAACTCTTCACATGCAGTGGCCAAAGTACTGGAGTTTCAGCTTTAGCATCAGTCCTTCCAAAGAAATCCCAGGGCTGATCTCCTTCAGAATGGACTGGTTGGAACTCCTTGCAGTCCAAGGGACTCTCAAGAGTCTTCTCCAACACCACAGTTCAAAAGCATCAATTCTTTGGCGCTCAGCTTTCTTCACAGTCCAACTCTCACATCCATGCACGACCACTGGAAAAACCATAGCCTTGACTAGATGGACCTTTGTTGGCAAAGTAATGTCTCTGCTTTTCAATATGCTATCTAGGTTGGTCATAACTTTCCTTCTAAGGAGTAAGCGTCTTTTAATTTCATGTCTGCAGTCACCATCCGCAGTGATTTTGGAGCCTAAACCATAAAGTCTGACACTGTTTCCACTGTTTCCCCCTCTATTTCCCATGAAGTGATGGGACCAGATGCCATGATCTTCGTTTTCTGAATGTTGAGCTTTAAGCCAACTTTTTCACTCTCCACTTTCACTTTCATCAAGAGGCTTTTTAGTTCCTCTTCACTTTCTGCCATAAGGGTGGTGTCATCTGCATATCTGAGGTTATTGATATTTCTCCCGGCAATCTTGATTCCAGCTTGTGCTTCTTCCAGCCCATCGTTTCTCATGACATACTCTGCATAGAAGTTAAATAAGCAGGGTGACAATATACACCCCCTTTTCCTGTTTGAAACCAGTCTGTTGTTCCATGTCCAGTTCTAACTGTTGCTTCCTGACCTGCATATAGGTTTTTCAAGAGGTTATTCCCATCTCTTTCAGAATTTTCCACAGTTTATTGTGATCCACACAGTCAAAGGCTTTGGCATAGTCAATAAAGCAAGAATAGATGTTTTTCTGGAACTCTCTTGCTTTTTTGATCATCCAGCGGATGTTGGCCATTTGATCTCTGGTTCCTCTGCCTTTTCTAAAACCAGCTTGAACATGTGGACGTTGACGGTTCACATATTGCTGAAGCCTGGCTTGGAGAATTTTGAGCATTACTTTACTAGTGTGTAAGATGAGTGCAATTGTGTGGTAATTTGAGCATTCTTTGGCATTGCCTTTCTTTGGTGTTGGAATGAAAACTGACCTTTTCCAGTTCTCTGGCCACTGCTGAGTTTTCCAAACTTGCTGGCATATTGAGTACACCACTTTCACAGCATCATCTTTCAGGATTTGAAACAGATCAACTGGAATTCCATCACCTCCACTAGCTTTGTTCATAGTGATACTTTCTAAGGCCCACTTGACTTCGCATTCCAGGATGTCTGGCTCTAGGTGAGTGAGCACACCATTGTGATTATCTTGGTCGTGAAGATCTTTTTTGTATAGTTCTTCTGTGTATTCCTGCCACCTCTTCTTAATATCTTCTGCTTCTGTTAGGTCCATACCATTTCTGTCCTTTATTGAGCCCATCTTCGCATGAAATGTTCCCTTGGTATCTCTAATTTTCTTGAAGAGATCTCTAGTCTTTCCCATTCTGTTGTTTTCCTCTATTTCTTTGAATTGATCGCTGAGGAAGGCTTTCTTATCTCTTCTTGCTATTCTTTGGAACTCTGCATTCAGATGCTTATATCTTTCCTTTTCTACTTTGCTTTTCACTTCTCTTCTTTTCACAGCTATTTGTAAGGTCTCCTCAGACAGCCATTTTGCTTTTTTGCATTTCTTTTCCATGGGGAAAATAACAAGGTGATTAAAATAAGCTTCTCAGCAAGAATGTTTCAGTCTGGTCCATCTTGCTAACCACAGCTTTTACTTGTCTACTGTTTGGCAGCTTAATTCAAGTTAACAAACATTTATTCTTAATAAATAAGTTTGTGTTGGGAAATCAAAGTTAAATAAGACATGTACTTGTCTAGTTAAATTAAATATATTAGCATTTTGCCAATTTTCCAAGAGTAAAATGCAAGTGTAATATGAGATTATTTTAATAACCAATTAAACCAAAACTATAGCTAGGGAGTGTTTTTGTTTATTAGTCTCCATTTTATCTTTATAAAAAGGCATGCTACCCAGATGTTCAACAAACTCACAAATGGGAATGTAGGAATTCTTAATAAGTATGAGGAATAATGCAGGCCAGCTCTTCTTCCTCTCAGAATGATGGACTTTAAACAAATCTAAAGCATCATCATAATGACAATCATCTGGTTAAATTATGCTGTTGAAATAATATGTTAAGGAACTTCTTCTTCTTAATAATGAGGAATGTTACCTGATAGAATTCGAGGAAGAGCAATAATACAAAATGATTAACAGATTAAATTTTAGCAAATAAGGTCACTCATTTGTTTACATATTTTACACGGTTGTTGCCTAAAAACAGAGGAGTACCTGAAGGTATGTTTTACTAGTGTGGATCACTTTGGAGTCTTCTAAGGACTGGTTTTACAACATCTTTCCAGAGCTAATTAAAAAAAAACAAAAAAACAAAAGACGAGTTATTTCCACTGTAGATTTGAATCTGTGAGTGATCTACAGGTAAAGGTAATCTTTAAAAAAAAATATTAGGGCAGCCTTAATGGCAGTTTGTTTCATATAAGAAAGAAATACACATACTTGCTGAAAGCTTTTACAGTGTCAGTAGCTTGCATCTGCTAATAAAAACAGCCTACACTTCCTGAGAGCTCACCACATATTAGGCATCAGGTTAAGATATTTACATGAATTACCTCATTTCTGTCTCATAACAACATGATGTAATGCTATTATTACCTGAATTTTACATATAATCACAGGGAACTCAAAGACATGCATTAATTCCCTGATATCCCACAGCTTAATAAGTGACAGAACTTTAAACACAAGGACCTGTGCATTTAAACATTAGTCTATATGGTAATGAGTAAATGAGCTTACAAGCCCTTAGAATTGTGATAATGTGACAAAATCTACTGTGAGAATGTAGGAGGGGAGAGATCCTACAAGCCTGGTTTAACAGTAGTCTCGCTTCAGTAAAGCACATCTATAACAAGATCAATCAGTTAAGTATCAGTAACACAAATTGACATGGTCTCAAAAGTCAAAGAGATTTCTGAAATTATTCTAATAATGACAACAAATATGAAGACAGAGCATTCTGCTTTATATTAACGTGACTGCACAGGTACAAAAGGCGAACCATGGCTTGATTGGGCAGAAGGCAGCTGCTGGGATCTTTTGAAGAAAATCATTAGAGACAGGAGATAAAAATAGAAACATGAAATGTAAATAGGAAGAATTTTAAATGGCTAGTTGAGTGAGCACATTTAACCAATCAATATAATGTTTAATAAGAAATAAAATTACATGAATGAACATTGATTTTCCAACCCAACATTCTGTGATTAGTAACAAAGTATGATTTCTTTGTTACTACCAATCTGAACTTCATATTTAAATAAAATTATTCAATCCCTTGTACTTCTATAGAGGCCTCTAATAAAGCTCTAGGATATACAATCTGTTTTTCTATATTCTCCCAAAGTTTGCTTTTTTTGTTTCTAAACATAGAAAGAGTGGGAGTGGCAGGCTCCAGTAGTCATTGTCATCCAATGAATCAGAAAAGGATGAATTTATTATAGAACATATTCACACATTTAAGTGTTTTCTCTAATAATTCACCTAAACCTTTTTGCTTTCTGTCATAGAAAGTAGAAGCTTAAACTGAAAAGAAGGCAATTGGCAAGCCAGGTTAAGGGGGTAAGGAGATCACTGAAACTGTCCATTTTGGCACCTAGTAGGGCAAAAAGAATGTGTTTCTAGGATTGTGCTTAAAGATTAAGAGACTATAGAAAATAAAGAAAGTAAAGAACAAAATGAAAAAGAAGGAAAGATGGAGAGCTGGAAAGACTAAAACTTTGAGACGGCATTCTGCTGTCAGAGAAGTATGAACTGAATCATGAGAAGAAGGAGAAAGTAGAATTCACTGGAATAATAATGGTCTAGGAACTGAATGAGGAGAGTATCAGAAGTATCATTAGCATCAACATAGACTCTTCCCTGTATACCTAGGTGATTCGCTTTGTTTTATGGATTCCACATGTGCAGTATGCCAAGACCTTAAAATAGTACAAAACAAAATCTACATTTCCATAACACCTTAAATGTAATATCCCATGGTAGTCAGTTTTTCTTATTTTCACTTCACATAGACCCCTTCTTATTATAACTACAAAATTCATTCAGACATTTCCCCTCTTATGCCAAAACATCTTAAGACTATGAAAGATAAAGAGGTCAAGGTGTTAGGTGTTAAATAAGGTGTTAAGACATTTTAGAATCGGAAAATTTGACTATGGTCATGTCCCTAAGGTTTAAGAAAAGCCAGTCTGAAGTGTATTAAAAACACACAGAATTTAGCTGATTTGAGGCCTAAGGGCAGTTAGAAATAACAAAGGGGACATAAAATATATATTCAGATTATTTAAAATATATACACAGGAGTTCAGGGATTGGGCCTCACTTGCCTTCATATGGCTGCCATGAAGTCATTTGGAGAACAAATATATACATTTGTCTTGGGTGGTTACGTTCATTAAGCTATGGAAGGTCAGGTGTCAGTATGGGAAATAATTGAACCTCCATGATCAAGCAACAGCAATTCAGGGGCTCTGAAAGGTGAAAGGAAAGTGACATGTATGTGTGCCAATAGGACTCCAGCACCACATGCTCGAAGCTAGCTATGTCAACATATCTTTCCCTAGCTGTACAAAATACCCTAGTACTGCTGATTTATTTTTTCTTTTTTTTAAAGGCACATAAAATTCTGTATTGGTTGAAGTTTAAAAAATCCATTAATGCCAAAAGACTGTTCTATATATCTGTGACCCAGAGGGATAGTACAGGGAGAGAGGAGGGAGGGGGGTTCAAGATGGGGAACACATGTATAACTGTGGCAGATTCATGTTGATGTATGGCAAAACCAATACAATATTGTTAAGTAATTAACCTCCAATTAAAATAAATAAATTTGTATTTAAAAAATTAAAAATATGGGGGAAAAATCCGTTGATGCTTATCAAACTATGAGTTGTTTTGTATCCTAAAGTTATAAAATGAGCAAATTTATATTTTTGCTCCTACTTTATAATAATATACTTGCTATCTCACTTTTGTTGGAAGAGACTAATATATTTAATATAAAATAAATTAGAATCTAAAGTGCATAATGGGAACTGAAATTATTAGAGTTTGAAGAATGGGGTGATATTTGTGAAATTACAGCTATTTATCACTGGACCTCATGTTCAAAAATATCTCTTCTGATGGTGATTATAATTTTTCTGTGTGGATGTGATTGAAAAGCAAATATATGATCAGAATTTTAAGGTGATCATTTAACTTTTTTACCAACATATTATTATTTCCAAAGTTCTATTAGCAAGTGTCCTTAACTAGAAAATTAATTAGATATTTCTAAAATATCTCATATCTTTTATTTATTGTTTAGAAAGGAATGATTGAAAGACCCAAAGAATTCTCAAGTCTAGGTAGTGAATAAATCAAAAGTAAAAGTAAAATCTCCTTTCCTCCAGCCAAGTTCTTGAATATAAAGTTGACAAATGTTTCCTTAAAGCAGCAAAATATCAGGCTGATCAAATCACTACTGCTCTGTGAGTTGGGGTGTTTTTCTTTTAAGGGTGTTCCAGTGTGATCTTTTGGATCTTCTCATACTCTCTGCCTTTATAGTTCCAGTTTGGTCTGTTGAGGTGTAACTCTACCTATGTTTCACTTCTATCATATATGTGTTGCTAATAGTGAAAATGATTGCTCAAACAAACTCAAGTAAAACCAAAGTGAATTACATTCTTGTTGCCTTAAATACCAGTCCTAAAGTAAAAACTTACTCTAATCTCTCAGGTTTATTATGCCCAAAAGATTTTTTTTTTTTTTTTTACTGTCTGACTAACACTGACATGTAGGCCCTGTCTTAGTTTTAGAAAGATTTGAGCCTGTTAAAAGAGGGAATCCATAATTGCTATCTATATTCAAGTTAATCTGTCTGCCCCTTATAGATCTATTTTGTGCCCCAGTTCTAGTAACTTGACTTCTTGAGATCAAGTCTCACCTTATGATTCATGATTCAGTTTCCTATTGGACTCTGTTAGTAGCCCTGATCTGATATTACTCCAGCACCTCAATGACTTCAGGACTGGGATTCTAATTTTCTCATGCCTCCATCCTTGCCTCTTGAGATGTGATTCCAAACTTCAAACCCCATGTTTTAGGTCTGGCTTCCTGTTTCCAAACTCTTAACATGTCTGCCTACCACATACCTCAATATATCACTTCCTTTTAGGCCCCTCTTTTTTCTGCCCTGTATACTAGGTAGCTCCTCAGGCTGACCAGTTACCTTTCAGTTTCTCTCAAGATAACTGAATATCCTGTCTGAATGAACTTCTTCACCTGATCAGCAATTTTTTTCTCTAGTAAGTACACCTAGTTCCAAGTCCAATCTCTCTAGGACTGGGCCCATGTCTTGTAACCAAAACTTCTGTGGTGAGCCATTCAACAGAGAAAACTGAATTTTTCCATATACTAGGAATTTGTTCAGAACTTTCCACAAATCTTTTATTCTCTCAGAAAATTACAAGATTCCTATCTCCAAAATTCACTAGACATAAGAGCTATAAAGATTTAGATAAAATATGCATGTTCTTTCAAAAATATCTCATTTTACCCCATGTAAAATATATCAGAAAAGATACAGTAACATTTCTGCTTAATCTATTACAACATCACTATTTAAATGAGTTATCACAAGCTTGTCATGTAAAAGATATCAATTTAAACACTACAAAAGAAAATGAGTGGCTCCATTAAATTGACATTCAAATGAGTAGATGAACTACAGAGACAAAGAAAAACCATCAGAACCGCAGAAAAGGAAAAGTATGACCTTGTTCTTGCGTCTTTTAACATCAATAGATTTTTTTTAAATGGTGTTAAGTTGAACGTATTCATATATTCAACTTGTGCCTGAAAATATTTTATCTAGAAAAATGAAGCCTTTTTTCACGTTAAATCCCTTAACCTATGTCAGCTTCACTTATAATCTAGCCTGATGAAGACATATTACTCCCTTAAATACACCTCATGTTATCTACTCAAATTTTATCCATGAACATCATTTGATATAAGACTTGGGAAGTAAACACATAATAATGTGGTTAAGAAGCACATTTCTATTTCTGAAAGAGTAATTTTTATAATGACACAAAGAAAATAGTATCAAGCAAAATATAAATCTTCAACAGAAGCCCCCCAATTTCTAAGAATACACTCAAAATCAATAACTCTTTTTGAGCAGCACTAGATCAAGGATTTTAAGAATGTGAGTCAGACAGAAATGGTTAAAAAAATTTGGTTCTACATTATATTTGCTGTATGACCTTTGACAAGTGTTTCCTCCATTTCACCATCTGTCTACATAACCCTATTTTTAAAATATTAAATGAGTTAATTTATATAAACTGCTTAGCAGTGCCTAATATGCAGAATATATTTAATAAATAATAGCTAATATTGCTGTCATCTTATTATTACTAATTACTATATTCCTATAGCTCTTTATTTTCATTTAACTTATTCTGAAATGCCTTTGATGACATTCACTTATAACACTTTTATCACAGACTATATGTGTGGGAATTTTTAATATTTCATCAGGCTGTGGTATTTTGCTTTTTTAAAAGGGTGTGTTGAGATATGTAGAAAAGACAAATGAGAACATTGAAAAGGTGCATTTTAAGTAGTTTGTTTCTTGACAATACATTCAAAGCACAGGAAAATCTATTCTTTCATAAGCATTCTTTTGAAACTGCTTGTCCAGAGAGACTTCAGGATCATCCATCATTTCCTACTGTTTCTACATCCATCACATCTTTTTCCTCTGCTTTCCATACGACCTCTTTAGCTTTTCTGATTGTAGCAGCAAGCAGAACTAATCATGAATAAATTCAGATTTGGGACAAAGGAGAAGCACAGTGGCCAGATTTGACCTTAGGTCTCTGCAGCTCATGGCCCTCAGGGTATTCTTATGTATCAAGAGAAAGAGCTTATTACATCCCAGCTGTGCACAGGCTAGGGTGAACATTAGAGAGAGCAAGTTAAGTGGGCATGATCTGCTAGCTCTGACAGGCATCTTTAGGTGTTGATTATGTAGCATTTATCAAATGTCTCCTTTGCTGTCTCTGTCAAAACAAACCAAGGGTTCTGCTTTGAAAAACCTTGTGTCTTAATAAGATCAAAAAGAAAATAGCCAGAGTAGATATATACAGGAGACACTGGAGAGAGATATATATATATTACTATAAGGAAAGTAAACAAATAGAACATGATGCTCTTTCTCTGATGTAACACTATGGCACTGGTGTCGCTGAGTTAAAATGTTGACAGTAGAGAGAAATTCATGATAATATGGTGGTAGAAACTATTGCAAAAACATCCCCATTTCACCTTTTATACAGAAGCCCCCTTTGTAGATTTCATTTTCTCTGCAAGTCAGAAACCGTGCATTAAACATAAGTAATATTTCCAGAATTGTGCTTTTTGGGAGTGAGGTTCAAAATAAAGTAGAATTCCTCTTCAAAAATCTAGGAATTCTTCACCTTTAGGGACAGGAGATATATGTACTTAAAACAACCAGCAAACAGTCCTAACAAAATATTAAATTCTACATGTTATCAAAGAGACAACAGGGATAGAATGAGGCTGGAAAAGAAATTAGAGAAAACACAAATAGCTTAAAAATTATGGATTCAATTAAATTGTAACTGAAGTTTTAGTGTCAAATTTAAAACATTGTTTATATAGAGTTGTTATCTTTATATTTATTAATTTTTTCTTTAAACTAAAGAGTTATGAGATAATACTCAAGATTTGCAAATGTTATTTAAATCCAAAAAACAAAGTCCATTCCCTCATAAAATAATGAAGAAGAAAAGAAAAAAAGGTGGGGGGAGCTTTTGCATAGATTGATGCACTGTCTTATTCTAGGTGACAAAATTATAAAGGCAGTGATTTATTGATATCTCTGGAGAAACCCCAAATTTAAGGCTCAGGCAGAGGAAGGGAATCCAGAAGACAAGCCAGAGGCAGAGTGTTTGCAATGGTCAGAGGAGAGACAGGAATATAGAGGCCCAAGATACTAATTTTCTACTGCTTTTTTGGAAATTTTGTTGTTGTTGTAAGAGCACTTAACAGAAGATCTACTCTTTTGATAAAACTTTAAGCATTCAAATGCTGTGTAACAAACTACAACAAATTCGGCAGCTTAAAACAACATCCGTTTATCCCATCACAGTTATATTGATCAGAAGTCCAGTCAGGGACAAGATCTCACAGCCAAAAATCAAAGTATCAGCCAGCTTGATCTATTATCTGGAGACTCTGTGGAAGAATCTGTGTACAAGCCTATTCAAGTTGTTGGCAGAATTCAGTTCTCTATAACTGTAGGCCTGAGGTTCTCATCTTCTTGCTCACCATCATCCAGAGGCCAACTTAAGGGTGACCACATTCTTTCACACATGCTCGCCAAATGTCCACATCTTAAGCTTTGGTGAGTTGATTCCTTCTCACACTTTGAATCTCTCTGACTTCCTTTTCTTCAACCAGATGGAGAAAACTCTATTTCAAAGGGCCCACCTGAATAATTTACATATTTTAAGGTCAACTGACTTGAGAGTTTAATTACATATGTAAGATCCCTTCACAACAATTCCTAGATTGTTGTTTGATTGAATAGTCAAAGGAGAGGAATCTAGGGGTGGAGACATCTTTAGAATTTTGCCTACCACATCAGTAAATAAAGAAAAAAGATTTTAAGCACAGATAGGGATAGGGGATTAAGAGAAACAAACTACTAGCTATAAAATAAGCTACAAGGATATATTGTACAACATGGGGAATACAGCCAATATTCATAAAACTAGATGAATATAACATTTACAAATTATGAATCACTATATTATACACCAGTAACTTGTATTATACATTATACTTCAATTTTAAAAAAGAAAAAATAACAAATGAATAAACAAAGTATAAGTAGCTGTGGCCAGTTAAAGAAGGTCAAGTACCAAGAAAAAGACACTGTATTGTTAATCTGGTGGATCATGTTCACTTTTGAGTGAGCTAATCTGGCAGAGTGATGAGGTTGAATAGAGTATCAGAAGAGTGATGAAATTATAAGGAAATGAAGATTGAATAGGTGGTTAAAAGCATAAATATAGCATAGTAAAGAAGAAATACAAATTGACTCCTAGATACATTTAGAATAACATTGAAGAACCACAAAGATGAATAGAAAAATTTTTAAAGCACTTATAAAAAACAGATTACTAGAGAAAAATGAGAATTAAACTAACAAAAATCAAATTAAAAACTCAATAGCAATAATGAAATCCAGATAGAGGAATATTATTTTCACGTTGGTGAAGAAAAAAACTATCAACCTTATAGTGTGTGCTTTGCAAAGTTGTCTTTCAACAAGGAAAACAAAAACATTTTAACATACATGAAAAGAGATTTTACCATAAATAAGCCTGCATTGAAGGAAATTCTAAAGGATCTGATGAAAATGCTTAACACTGAGGAAAATAAAAGATTAAAATGTAGGCATGTCTAACAAGTACTTTCCATATAAAATAAGAATAATAACAAAATAGCAACAAAAAGTCTAATATATGTAGCTCAAAAAAGGGCAGATACTTAACACAATAAGACATTGTCAAAACTGGGATGATAAAAGTTGAAGAGTTAAGGTTTTTGCATTGGTAAGTAGGTGTTTGAATCATTAACTTTAGACTGTGTTAAATATTCCGGATAAAATATCCACTATAATCAGTAAAAGAAAACTGCTGTAATTTTCTTTCAAAACTAACAGAAGGAAAAATAGGTGAAAGAAACCAAACATAGCTCAATCAATCCCCACATAAACAAACCAAAAAAACAAGAAAGGAGAAAAGAAGCACCTCAGAGAAAATGAAACAAATATAAAAGGAAAAGTAAATTTATAGAAACAAATCCAGGCAGTACCTGTATTTATTATCCCTGTTGTCATGTATAAATAAAATCTATATGGCTAGAAGCCCACGCACTGCACATGCTTGTAGTATTTATTGAGGAAACCCCATGGAAATAGAAGCAATAACACGTGTGCAATACTCTGTTGCCCACTGAATTCTTAGGCAATGAAGAATATTTCATGTTAGCCCTCAGACTCTGGAAGAAGATCCTCAACATGTGAGCTATGCATTTTTAAAGCATCGTTAATCCATGGGAAGGATTAGTCCCTCCCATGGTTAGATCAGCAAACAGGCTACAATAGCAATTTGACAAGGTAGAATCTTGACTCCAGCCTTGCCTTGCAACCTCAGCATTCATGGTAGGTGGGTAGCATTATTTGTCCCTTCTACTTCAAGCCATGTGAGTACAGCCATGCAATATATCAATACAGCAGCAAGATTTGAAGTGTTCTCTTCATGTGATCAGGAGCTGAGATCCAAACCTTATTATGTACCAGAAATGATTTTCTTAGTCAGCAGGCCATAACTCTTCTCCACAGAGCTTTAAAGGAATATGTGAACTCAACTTTCATTTCAGGGGAACAACCTGCAGGACACTAGTCTGGGGAAAGCTAACCTTTACCTTTCAAGAAAATATGAACTAAACTTATTAATTAAAATGTATATTTTTGGGTTAGACAAAAACATCAAATTTCAGCTATATTCTTTTTATAATACATGCACCTAAAGCTCAAAGCTAAGTAAAGATTAAAATTAAAGTAGTTAATAAATATATATCAGGCAACCACTAATGAAATTACAGTTGAGCCAGTTATACTAATATAAGAAAAAATAAACCTAAGCAGGATGGATTTAGTGGTCCATTGGAGAAGGCAATGGCAAACCACTTCAGTATTCTTGCCTTGAGAACCCCATGAACAGTATGAAAAGGCAAAATGATAGGATACTGAAAGAGGAACTCCCCAGGTCGGTAGGTGCCCAATATGCTACTGGAGATCAGTGGAGAAATAACTCCAGAAAGAATGAAGGGATGGAGCCAAAGCAAAAACAATACAAAGTTGTGGATGTGACTGGTGATAGAAGCAAGGTCTGATTCTGTAAAGAGCATATTGCATAGGAACCTGGAATGTTAGGTCCATGAATCAAGGCAAATTGGAACTGGTCAAACAAGAGATGGCAAGAGTGAACGTCAACATTCTAGGAATCAGCTAACTAAAATGGACTGGAATGGGTGAATTTAACTCAGATGACCATTATATCTACTACTGCAGGCAGGAATCCCTCAGAAGAAATGGAGTAGCCATCATGGTTAACAAAAGAGTCTGAAATGCAGTACTTGGATGCAATCTCAAAAACAACAGAATGATCTCTGTTCATTTCCAAGGAAAACCATTCAATATCACAGTAGTCCAAGTCTATGCCCCAACCAGTAATGCTGAAGAAGCTGAAGTTGAAAGATTCTATGAAGATGCACAAGACCTTTTAGAACTAGCACCCAAAAAAGGTGTCCTTTTCATTATAGCAAACTGGAATGCAAAAGTAGGAAGTCAAGAAACACCTGGGCTAACAGGCAAATTTGGCCTTGGAATATGGAATGAAGCAGGGCAAAGACTAATAGAATTTTGTCAAGAGAACATACTGGTCATAGCAAACATCCTCTTCCAGACCAGATGGTCAACACCGAAATCAGATTGATTATATTCTTTGCAGCCAAAGATGGAGAAGCTCTATACAGTCAGCAAAAATAAGACCAGGTGCTGACTGTGGCTCAGATCATGAATTCCTTACTGCCAAATTCAGACTTAAATTGAAGAAAGTGGGGAAAACCACTAGACCATTCAGATATGACCTAAATCAAATCCTTAAAGATAATAGAGTGGAAGAGAGAAATAGACTTCAGGGACTAGATCTGATAGATAGAGTGCCTAATGAACTATGGAGGGAGGTTCATGACATTGTACAGGAGACAGGGATCAAGACCATCCCCAAGAAAAAGAAATGCAAAAAACCAAAATGGCTGTCTGGGGAGGCCTTCCAAATAGCTGTGAAAAGAAGATAAGTAAAAAGCAAAGGAGAAAAGGAAAGATATAAGCATCTGAATGCAGAGTTCCAAAGAATAGCAAGAAGAGATAAGAAAGCCTTCCTCAGCAATCAATACAAAGAAATTGAGAAACAACAGAATGGGAAAGACTAGAGATCTCTTCAAGAAAATTAGAGATACAAAGGGAACATTTCATGCAAAGATGGGCTCAATAAGGACAGAAATGGCATGGACCTAACAGAACCAGAAGATATTAAGAAGAGGTGGCAAGAATACACAGAAGAACTGTATAAAAAAGATCTTCATGACCAAGATAATCATGATGGTGTGATCACTCTCCTAGAGCCAGACATCCTGGAATCTGAAGTTAAGTGGGCCTTAGAAAGCACCACTTTGAAAAAAGCTAGTGGAGGTGATGGAATTCCAGTTGCTGCTGCTGCTGCTAAGTCACTTCAGTCGTGTCCGACTCTGTGTGACCCCATAGATGGCAGCCCACCAGGGTTCCGCATCACTGGGGTTCTCCAGGCAAGAACACTGGAGTGGGTTGCCATTTCCTTCTCCAATGCATGCAAGTAAAAAGTGAAAGTGAAGTTGCTCAGTCATGCCCGACTCTTAACAACCCCATGGACTGCAGCCTACCAGGCTCCTCTGTCCATGGGATTTTCCAGGCAAGAGTACTGGAGTAGGGTGCCATTGCCTTCTCCGGGAATTCCAGTTGAGCTATTTCAAATCCTGAAAGATCATGCTGTGAACGTGTTGCATTCAATATGTCAGCCAATTTGGAAAACTCAGCAGTGGACACAGGACTGGAAAAGGTCAATATTCATTCCAGTCCCAAAGAAAGGCAATGTCAAAGAATGCTCAAACTACCACACAATTGCACTCATCTCACATGCTAGTAAAGTAATGCTCAAAATTCTCCAAGCCAGGCTTCAGCAATACGTGAAACATGAACTTCCAGATGTTCAAGCTGGTTTTAGAAAAGGCAGAGGAACCAGAGATCAAATGGCCAACATCTGCTGGATCATGGAAAAAGCAAGAGAGTTCCAGAAAAACATCTATTCTTGCTTTATTGACTATGCCAAAGCCTTTGACTGTGTGGATCACAATAAACTGTGGAAAATTCTGAAAGAGATGGGCATACCAGACCACCTGACCAGCCTCTTGAGAAACCTATATGCAGGTCAGGAAGCAACAGTTAGAACTGGACATGGAACAACAGACTGGTTCCAAATAGGAAAAGGAATATGTCAAGGCCATATATTGTCACCCTGCTTATTTAACTTCTATGCAGAGTACATCATGAGAAATGCTGGGCTGGAAGAAGCACAAGCTGGAATCAAGATTGCCGGGAGAAATATCAATAACCTCAGATATGCAGATGATACCACCCTTATGGCAAAAAGTGAAGAGGAACTAAAAAGCCTCTTAATGAAAGTGAAAGAGGAGACTGAAAAAGTTGGCTTAAAGCTCAACATTCAGAAAACTAAGATCATGTCATCCAGTCCCATCACTTCATGGCAAATAGATGGGGAAACAGTGGTAATAATGGCTGACTTTATTTTTGGGCTCCAAGATCACTGCAGATGTTGACTGCAGCCTTGAAATTAAAAGATGCTTACTCCTTGAAAAGAACGTTATGACCAACTTAGCATATTAAAAAGCAGAGATATTACTTTGTCCACAAAGGTCTGTATAGTCAAGGCTATGGTTTTTCCAGTAGTCATGTATGAATGTGAGAGTTGGACTGTATAGAAAGGTGAGCACTGAAGAACTGATGCTTTTGAACTGTGGTGTTGGAGAAGACTCTTGAGAGTCCCTTGGAGAGCAAGGAGTTCCAACCAGTCCATCCTAAAGGAGATCAGTCCTGGGTGTTCATTGGAAGGACTGATGTTGAAGCTGAAACTCCCATACTTTGACAGCCTGATGAGAAGAGCCTACTCACTTGAAAAGACCCTGATGCTGGGAAAGATTGAGGGCAGGAGGAGAAGGGGACGACAGAGGATGAGATGGCTGCATGGCATCACCGACTCAATGGACATGGGTTTGGGTGGATTCTGGGCGTTGGTGATGGACAGGGAGGCCTGCCATGTTGCAGTTCATGGGGTCGCAAAGAATCAGACGTGACAGAGTGACTGAACTGAATTGAACTGAACTTAAATACATATTTATATGAAGAAAAGCATCAGTTTTCTAAGAAGATGCTGTGCTGTGCTGTGCTTCGTCACTCAGTCGTGTCCAACTCTGTGTGACTCCATGGACTGTAGCCCGCCAGGCTCTTCTGTCCATGGGATTCTCCAGGCAAGAATACTGGAGTGGGTTGCCAAGTATCTCCTCCAGGGATCATCCCAACCCAGGGATCGAACTCAGGTCTCCCACATTGCAGGTGGATTCTTTACCACCTGAGCTACCAGGGAAGCCCCCTCTAAGAAGATATTTAAATGCTAATTCCTGTACATGGTAATACATTCTTACAATATGTAAAGTAAAAGTGTCCAGAACTACAGGTTGAAGTAGATAAACTCAACAACATAGAAGGTTTCAACATAACTCTGTTTCTGTCAAGTCAAGCAGACAAAATAATAAGATACAGAAAATCTGAACTACAAAATGTGAACATACTTTACACAATGGCCATAAGCAGAACTCTACAGGAACAAATGGAGAATAATTTAGGCATATATTATACATTTAGAAAATTGGACGCATAATCCATAAAGCAAGGCCCAGAAAATGCCAAAGAAGCAGTATGATACAAACTACCTTAAGAAACTCATTGATCAAAGGAGAAATAATAGAGTTTTTTTTTTAATTGAAACTAACCAATAATAAAGTGCTGCATATTAAACACACTGTAGACCATGAAAATTTTTAAAAATATCAGATATCTAAGGCTTAAATAAAATTGTACAAGCATTAAAATATGGGTGAATTCCTTTATTATCTATAAAATGGCTTTTTTAAATGCCTTATTGTGATCTAAAATTTAGAAACAATAAGGAAAATTGTTGATAAATGTTATGACATTAAAAATGTTGCTGTTGAGTTGTTAAGTCATATCTGACTCTCTGTGACTCCATGAACTATAGTCCAGCAGACTCTTCTGTTCATGGGATTCTCCAGGCAAGAACACTGCAGTGGGTTGTCATTTCCTTCTCCTCCAGGGATCTTCCTTACCCAGGGATCGAACCCACGTCTCCTGCATTGCAGGCAGATTCTTTTCCACTGAGCCTCCAGGGAAGCTCATTAAAAATGTGTATGGTATAAATAAAGAAGAAGGGGAATTCCCTAGTGGTTCAGTGCTTAGGACTCCATGCTTCCATTGCAAAGGGCATGGTGTCAATCCCTGGTGGAGGAACTAAGATCCTGAAAGTTGTGTGCATGACAAAAAAAAAAAATACAAAGAAGGAAGAAAGGAAAGAAGGAAGTGACAGAGGGAAGGATAAGAACAAATGACAAAGCTGGATGAAATATTTTCATCTTGTATCACATATAGAGGGGAAACACTGTTATTATATAAAGAACCTCTAAAAAAGAAAAAGTCCCAACACTTTAAAGAAGAAAAAAATAGACAAGTGCTATGGGAAGCAGTCCACAGAAAAAGAACCAACAATGGCCCTTAATTATCTGAGGTGATCAGATGTATAATAGAAATATAAATTGTAACTGCACTGAGGTATGATTTCTAACCTTGACAAAAACAGAAAACTTTGACAACATACTCCGTTGTTAAGGTTGTGAGAAACAATCACTTTTGTACGTTGCTAGTGAAGCTAGTGAAGCTACTGAGCTAGTCGCTCAGTTCTGTCTGACTCTTTGCAATCCCAGGAACCATACTGTACATGGAATTCTCCAGGCCAGAATACTGGAGTGGGTAGCCTTTCCCTTCTCCAGAGGATCTTCCCAACCCAGGGATCAAACCCAGGTCTCCCACACTGCAGGTAGATTCTTTACCAACTGAGCTATCAGGGAAGCCCTCATACATTGCTAATGGTAAAGCAAAACCATACTGGCTCTAAGAATTTGAATTAGCAAAATTACACATGCATTTTCTCTGAGGCCCAGAAATCCCACTTCTAGGAATCTATTTCCAAGATACACTCAGAAACATGCATAAAGCTGCTTCTCCACTAATTGCAAAAGCAAAACAGTTGCAAAAAAGAAAAAGAATGAAAGAAAGATCTTACACTTTTTGGGGAACCTTTTGGGTAACAAGTGTGGGAATTTATATGCACACTCAAACACATGAACATACATGGTTGCTAATATTTTCCAAAAGACAATAGAAGGATAAACCAAAATAGTAAATTTGGGAAAGAAGACAAAAGAGAGGTAGTGGGAAGAACAAAGATAAAAACTAGGTATTTTTCAATGTGACTTGTATTATAGTTTTGACCTTAGCACCATCTTCATTTTTCTATACATGTGAAAAATAACATTAAATAAAACAGAAAAAAGTGAAGCAATCCTTAACATAACAAATAAATTGAAACTCACTATTATTAATTTGCCAACAAAGGTCCATCTAGTCAAAGCTATGGTTTTTCCAGTAGTCATGTATGGCTGTGAGAGTTAGACTATAAAGAAAACTGAGTGCTGATGAATTGATACTTTTGAACTGTGGTGTTGGAGAAGACTCTTGAGAGTCTCTTGGACAGCAAAGACATCCAACCAGTCCATCCTAAAGGAAATCAATCTTGAATATTTATTGGAAGGACTGAATGCTAAAGCTGAAACCCCAATACTTTGGCCACCTGATGCGAAGAACTGACTCGCTAGAAAAGACCCTGATGCTGGGAAAGATTGAAGGTGCGAGGAGAAGGGGATGAGAGAGGATGAGATGGCTGGATGGCATCACTGACTGGATGGACATGAGTTTGAGCAAGCTCTGGGAGTTGGTGATGGACAGGGAAGCCTGGCATTCTGCAGACCATGGGGTCGCAAAGAGTTGGACTCAACTGAGTGACTGAACTGACTGACTGATTATTACTTTATATCAAATTTGTGGCCTAATGGCAAAGATATTTACCTCAAACATTTAAAAATAGAATGTTGACTTTATATACCTAAGCATATAAAAATGAAAATCACAGAATCTTAGGTTGCACTATTGGGATCATTCTAAAACTCTTGTAAAGATATATACATACTTCACCATACACAGAGTAGAGTAAACCATATATACAATTACACTTATATCACTAAGAACCAAGATCTTCAGCATAAAAGACAACATCAAGATACAAATCAAACATGAAACAGAATCCTATAGTGTCCATTTTTAATATAAATTTATTTATTTTAATTGGAGGCTAATTACTTTATAATATTGTATTGGTTTTGCCATACACCAACATGAATCCACCATGGGTGTACACATGTTCCCCATCCTGAACCCCCCTCCCACCTCCCTCCCCATACCATCCCTCTGGGTCATCCCAGTGCACCAGCCCCAAGCATCCTTTATCATGCATTGAACCTGGACTGGCAATTCGTTTCACATATGATAGTATACGTGTTTCAATGCCATTCTCCCAAATCATCCCACCCTCTCACTCTCCCACAGAGTCCAAAAGACTGCTCTATACATCTGTGTCTCTTTTGCTGTCTCGCATACAGGGTTATCATTACCATCATTCTAAATTCCATATATATGCGTTAGTATACTGTATTGGTGTTTTTCTTTCTGGCTTACTTCACTCTGTATAATAGGCTCCAGTTTCATCCACCTCATTAGAGCTGATTCAAATGTATTCATTTTAATGGCTGAGTAATACTCCATTGTGTATATGTACCACAGCTTTCTTATCCATTCGTCTGCTGATGGACATCTAGGTTGCTTCCATGTCCTGGCTATTATAAACAGTGATGCGATGAACATTGGGGTACATGTGTCTCTTTCAATTCTGGTTTCCTCAGTATGTATGCCCAGCAGTGGGATTGCTGGGTCGTATGGCAGTTCTATTTCCAGTATTTTAAGGAATCGCCACACTGTTCTCCATAGTGGCTGTACTAGTTTGCATTCCCACCAACAGTGTAAGAGGGTTCCCTTTTCTCCACACCTTCTCCAGCATTTATTGCTTGTAGACTTTTGGATAGCAGCCATTCTGACTGGCAAGGGGGGCGGTCCTCTACTATAATGTCCAAATGTGGGAAATTAGTAATATGAAGTTAGAATGTATAGATTTACTTACTTTTGTAGAAATGTTCTTTTCTGTCATCTTTATATTTCCGTTTTTTGTTTAAGAGCTTGGTAGGGAACAGCTTGAGACCAGTCAGTTATCATATTCAGCATGGAAATGCTGAATAGGCACAGAGGGCGCTGCCTGCCCTCAGACTAATCTGCAACCTTGACTTTAGTAGCAGTAAACTCTGGAACTCGATAGGTTCATTCACCTTCAAGTTCCTCCTCAGTCACAGCCTTTCCAGCAGCGGCCCACTCTTTTCAATCTCCTCAGGATCTCTGTGGAAGTAGAGGTTAGGCGCAACCTCCTGTGAGTTCACGCAGGGAAACGTGCTGTGCATGCGCAGAATCTCCGGGTCCAGCAGCCACTGCGTCAGCCCCAGCTGAAGATGTTCCCTTGTTGCTGAATGGGGCGGCAATGTCTACATAGCCTAGAGGAGAATCTGTGTTACATAGAACAATAGTAGACAAGTTAACTTAAGAGGCCTCTGGGAGAGGCAGATGGTCAGTCCTGGGATCTGTAACTACGAGAAGTCGAGGCTCCTGGAAAGCTGCCTGGATCTGGTTAGTGAAGTTTCCAGAACTGAAGTGGCCAGCAATAGAGGTGGCCTGAGTATCAGCTACAGATTTCAGTGCGTCCCACTGGCCAGTATTCCTGAAGGAGAAGATGCCAATATCAGATGGATTTTCAGTGGCAACCATGGCATGAGCTGCTGGCAGAAACTTCTCCCAGGGTCTTTCACACTTAAGATGTAGATGCCACCATTTTCCTTTTTGTAGATATAATGTTCCATTTGAAAGTCAAGGTTGGTGCCACCTGAGTAGGTTCCTGTGGCAAGGAATTTAGGTACAGTCTCCTCCTTCATGTGCACTACCGCCAGGCAAGGGCTTCAAACATTGTGAATGCTCGCCTTTCTGACAGAAACTGAAGATGATACCGTTTGGACTCCTTTGCATAGTGTGGAAAGGTAGAATTTATTTTTCTCCTTGTAAGATAAACAAAATACATGTGTTTTTAGATCTCCACTGACATGCCCTAAAAGCTGTGACAATCCAGTAGAAAATGCAAACCTACCACCAAGATATAGTTTCCAAATATTATTTTCCACTTAGAAAAATTACCAGGGTTTCTTAAAATATATCTGTTATCAGAAATATTCAAGGTGAGCCTGATCATCTTATCACTTCTGAAATCCTGTACCTAGACTTCCTCATAGACCATGAAAGGACACAAGAGACAACTTGAAGGGATTCTCATTAGCCAAACATAGGACCATTTGAGCTTCAAATAGAATGAATATTGAAATACAGCAAATCTAATGAGTTGGCCAAAAAATGTGTTCAGGCTTTTCCAAATGATGGTATGAGAAAACCCAAATGAACTTTTTTGCCAACCCAGCATTAAAATTGATAATTATACTTAATATCCTACTTATTCTTAATCCCTCATTTTTCATCTGTTGAGATCCTACTTAGGCAACCAGCTCATTATTCAAGGAAATTCATACATAAGGTAAAATAATCAATAGGAATTGCATAGCAGGACTTATAAAATATTCACACTGAATCAGTTGGACATCTAGATTTAACTGTTATGTGAAATTTTGAAAATGGAGGGATAAATGAGAATTTCAAAATCAATATAAATAGAATAGTATATGAACAATAGGATAAACCAAATATAGAAGTTAGGAGATAATAAATGTAAGATCTGGAAATTTTTGCAATTCAAGACAAATGAAAAATAGAATCAGCAAGACAAAAGTTGATTATTTTAAAAAGATAACACACAAATGTTGGCAAAATTAAGAAGAATAGCAGTACATATAAACAATATGAGGGAAGAAAAAGGAGAAAAGACATAAGTAGAGGTAATACTCAGATTACCTAGAGAGAACAAGAAAAACTTTATGATAAGAACCTTGAATATTTAGACAAAATATTCAATTTACTAGAAACTGAGTTTTAATAATTGACTCAAAAACATTGTCTTTTAACAAATACATTGAATCAGTATTTTAAAATGTAAAATAACAAATACCAGGCCTAAGGTTTTCAGGAAAATTCTGTCAATTACAAAGAGAAGATAAATATAATCTTAAAAACACATTTCCAGAGAAGAGAGAGGAAAAAAATAAATTACTCCACAATTCACTTAATGATGCAAATATAACCTCAACATCAAAATCTGACCATAGGAGGCTAACAAAAAGAAATTAGACACAAAAGCACTTATTAACATAAAGATCTTAGACAAAATGTTAACAAATTTATCCCAGCAGTATGTAAGAAGCATAATCTCGGACTCTTTTGTTGACTATGATAGCTACTCCATTTCTTCTAAGAGATTCTTGCCCACAGTAGTAGATATAATGGTCATCTGAGTTAAATTCACCCATTCCAGTCCATTTTAGTTCGCTGATTCCTAAAATGTCTATGTTCACTCTTGCCATCTCCTGTTAGACCACTTCCAATTTGCCTTGATTCATGGACCTAACATTCCAGGTTCCTATGCAATATTGCTCTTTACAGCATCGGACTTAACTTCCATCACCTGTCACATCCAGAATTGGATGTTATTTTTGCTTTGGCTCCATCTCTTCATTCTTTCTGGAATTATTTCTGCACTGATTTCCAGTAGCATATTGGGCACCTACTGACCTGGAGAGTTCATCTTTTAGTGTCCTATCTTTTTGCCTTTTCATACTGCTCATGGGATTCTCAAGGCAAGAATACTGAAGTGGTTTGCCATTCCCTTCTCCAGTGGACCACGTTTTGTCAGAACTCTCCACCATGACCTGTCTGTCTTGGGTGGCCCTACACAGCATGGCTCATAGTCTCATTGAATTAGATAAGGCTGTGGTCCAGGTGATCAGATTGGTTAGTTTTCTGTGATTATGGTTTTCATTCTGTCTTCCCTCTGATGGAGGAGGATAATAGGCTTCCTGATGAGAGAGACTGACTGAAGGGGAAATTGGGTCTTGTTCTGATGGGCAGGGCCATGCTCAGTAAATCTTTAATCCAATTTTCTGTTGATGGACTCATTTGAAAAGACCCTGATGCTGAGAAAGATTGAAGGAGGGAGGATAAATGTATGACAGAGGATGAGATTGTTGGATGGCATCACTGACTCAAAGAACATGAGTTTGAGTAAACTCTGGGAGTTGGTGTTGGACAGCGAGGCCTGGCGTGCTACAGTCCATGGGGTCACAAACAGTCAGAAACAACTGAGCGACTAAACTGAACTAAATAAGCCTAATACATCATGACCAGTGGGCTGTTTAGAACTTTTCAAGATCAAGTTGTGTTTGCCTAACAGTACACTTAACTGTCATGTTGAGAAGAGACTGGCATGTGAGAAGAGGCAGAAGGTGGGAAATAGTTAGGAGCAGTGTTGCCAGATAAAATTTTGATTGGTTAAATCTGGCAACTCTAGCTAAGAGGTTATTGAAGTAATTGAAATGAGATATGTTGTTGGCTTATACCAGGATGGTGGCAAGGCAGATGGTGTGCAGTGATCAGATTCTGGAAAAATTTTAATGTTAAATTCAATAGGTTTTGATAGTCTGGATATGGATTATTTTCCATCTTTCTATCATCACTTGCCCAGCACTATGCTAGGCCATTATCATCCTTTACTGCAGTTCTGAAACAGCCTCCTAATTGCTCTGTTGCCCCAGTCCTATTTGGAACTGTTGCCTACAGTTCCAATTTCCAATTTAAATAGTATTTTGAAAAATAGAAATCTGATTATTCACTAAGTCCCTTCAATGACTAACATTTCCCTTTTGGATGTCTGACTCCTAGAAATCAATAACTATCACTCCAAAAGGCTATCACTTCCACTATGCAATCTCCACCTTCTGTCTGGCTGAGTCCTATTCATTCATTCTCCAGTTCTTAACCTAAATGTGGTGTTCTCAAGAAGACCATCACTCAGACAGGTTTTTTTCCATTGCCATTGGTTCCCATAGAATTCTGGTTTCTCCTACCTTCAGGATGAATGCTACCATTCATCAAGCTACATTATAATATTTATTTAACTGGATGTTTTATCAACTGTTTTGTAATTTGGAGAAGAGGGAATTGTAAGTATTTTACATTTATCATATCCTTAGAACTTGAAGAATGTTTGACACAGTACATAGTAAATAAATATTTCAGATGAATTGTTAATAAATTACCTAATTAAGTACTTGCATTTCATATTTGCACAAGGATTATTAAGATCTCCAAGAAAACAAATGGTATGCTTCATAACAGCATGCCAAATGGTGTTCATATTATATTTGCTAAAAATAACTTCATAGAATGAGTTTTTCTTTTACTTAAAGCATAAATTTATATATATGTCTTGCTGTTGCTAAGTTGTGTTTGATTCTTTATGACCCCATAGATTGTAGTCCACCAAGTTCCTCTGTCCATGGGATTTCCCAGGCAAGACCCATGTCTCCAGCATTGGCAGGCAGATTCTTTACCACTGAGCCACCAGGGAAGCCCCTATATATATATATATATATATATATATATATATATATATACACACACACATCAGTTCAGTTCAGTCGTTCAGTCGTGTCCAACTCTTTGCGACTCCATAAATTGCAGCATGCCAGGCCTCCGTGTTCATCATCAGCTCCCAGAGTTCACTCAAACTCATGTCCATCGAGTCAGTGATGCCATCCAGCCATCTCATCCTCTGTCGTCCCCTTATCCTCCTGCCCCGAATCCCTCCCAGCATCAGAGTCTTTTCCAATGAGTCAACTCTTCCCATGAGGTGGCCAAAGTACTGGAGTTTCAGCTTGAGCATCATTCCTTCCAAAGAACACCCAGGACTGATCTCTTTTAGAATGGACTGGTTGGGTCTTCTTGCAGTCCAAGGGACTCTCAAGAGTCTTCTCCAACACCACAGTTCAAAAGCATCAATTCTTCGGCGCTCACCTTTCTTCACAGTCCAACTCTCACATCCATACATGACTACTGGAAAAACCATAGCCTTCATTAGACAGACCTTTGTTGGCAAAGTAATGTCTCTGCTTTTCAATATGCTATCTAGGTTGGTCATAACTTTCCTCCCAAGGAGTAAGCGTCTTTTAATTTCATGGCTGCAATCAACATCTGCAGTGATTTTGGAGCCCAAAAAAGTAAAGTCTGACACTGTTTCCACTGTTTCACCAACTATTTCCCATTAAGTGATGGGACCAGATGCCATGATCTTCGTTTTCTGAATGTTGAGCTTTAAGCCAACTTTTTCACTCTCCACTTTCACTTTCATCATGAGGCTTTTTAATTCCTCTTCACTTTCTGCCATAAGGGTGGTGTCAGCTGCATATCTGATACTTCTCCCAGCAATCTTGATTCCAGCTTGTGCTTCTTCCAGCCCAGCATTTCTCATGATGTACTCTGCATAGAAGTTAAATAAGCAGGGTGACAATATACAGCCTTGACGTACTCCTTTTCCTATTTGGAACCAGTCTGTTGTTCCATGTTCAGTTCTAACTGTTGCTTCCTGACCTGCATATAGGTTTCTCAAGAGGCTGGTCGGGTGGTCTGGTATGCCCATCTCTTTCAGAATTTTCCACAGTTTATTGTGATCCACACAGTCAAAGGCTTTGGCATAGTCAATAAAGCAGAAATAGATGTTTTCCTGGAACTCTCTTCCTTTTTCCATGATCCAGAGGATGTTGGCCATTTGATCTCTGGTTCCTCTGCCTTTTCTAAAACCAGCTTGAACATCTGGAAGTTCACGGTTTACATATTGCTGAAGCCTGGCTTGTAGAATTTTGAGCATTACTTTACTAGTGTGTGAGATGAGTGCAATTGTGTGGTAGTTTGAGCATTCTTTGGCATTGCCTTTCTTTGGGATTGGAATGAAAACTGACCTTTTCCAGTCCTCTGGCCACTGCTGAGTTTTCCAAACTTGCTGGCATATTGAGTGCAGCCCTTTCACAGCATCATCTTTCAGGATTTGAAATAGCTCAACTGGAATTCCATCACCTCCACTAGCTTTGTTTGTAGTGATTTCTAAGGCCCATTTGACTTCACATTCCAGGATGTCTGGCTCTAGGTGAGTGATCACACCATCATGATTATCTGGGTCATGAAGATCTTTTTTATACAGTTCTTCTGTGTATTCTTGCCACCTCTTCTTAATATCTTCTGCTTCTGTTAGGTCCATACCATTTCTGTCCTTATTGAGCCCATGTTTGCATGAAATGTTCCCTTCGTATCTCTAATTTTCTTGAAGAGATCTCTAGTCTTTCCCATTCTGTTGTTTTCCTCTATTTCTTTGAATTGATCGCTGAGGAAGGCTTTCTTATCTCTCCTTGCTATTCTTTGGAACTCTGCATTCAGATGCTTATATCTTTCCTTTTCTCCTTTGCTTTTCACTTCTCTTCTTTTCACAGCTATTTGGAAGGCCTCCCCAGACAGCCATTTTGCTTTTTTGCATTTCTTTTCCATGGGGATGGTCTTGATCCCTGTCTCCTGTACAATGTCACCAACCTCCATCCATAGTTCATCAGGCAATCTATCTATCAGATCTAGTCCCTTAAATCTACTTCTCACTTCCACTGTATAATCATAAGGGATTTGATTTAGGTCATACCTGAATGGTCTGGTGATTTTCCCCACTTTCTTCAGTAAGTCTAAATTTGGCAATAAGGAGTTAATGATCTGAGCCACAGTCAGCTTCAGGTCTTGTTTTTGCTGACTGTATAGAGCTTCTCCATCTTTGGCTACAAAGAATATAATCAATCTGATTTCGGTGTTGACCATCTGGTGATGTCCATGTGTAGAGTCTTCTCTTGTGTTGTTGGAAGAGGGTGTGTGCTATGACCAGTGCGTTCTCTTGGCAAAACTCTATTAGCCTTTGCCCTGCTTCATTCCATATTCCAAGGCCAAATTTGCCTGTTAGCCCAGGTGTTTCTTGACTTCCTACTTTTGCATTCCAGTCTGCTATAATGAAAAGGACATCTTTTTTGGGTGCTAGTTCTAAAAGATCTTCATAGAACTGTTCAACCTCCGCTTCTTCAGTGTTACTGGTTGGGGCATAGACTTGGATTACTGTGATATTGAATGGTTTTCCTTGGAAATGAACAGAGATCATTCTGTCGTTTTTGAGATTGCATCCAAGTACTGCATTTCAGACTCTTTTGTTGACCATGATGGCCACTCCATTTCTTCTGAGGGATTCCTGCCCACAGTAGTAGATATAATGGTCACCTGAGTTAAATTCACCCATTCTAGTCCATTTTAGTTCCTTGATTCCTAGAATGTCGATGTTCACTCTTGCCATCTCCCGTTTGACCACTTGCAATTTGCCTTGATTCATGGACCTAACATTCCAGGTTCCTATGCAATATTGCTCTTTACAGCATTTGACCTTGCCTCTATCACCAGTCACATCCACAACTGGGTATTGTTTTTGCTTTGGCTCCATCCCTTCATTCTTTCTGGAGTTATTTCTCCACTGATCTCTGGTAGCATATTGGGCACCTACTGACCTGGGGAGTTCTGCTTTCAGTGTCCTATCATTTTGCCTTTTCATACTGTTCATGGGGTTCTCAAGGCAGGAATACTGAAGTGGTTTGCCATTCCTTCTCCAGTGGACTACATTCTGTCAGATCTCTCCACCATGACCCGCCTGTCTTGGGTGGCCCCACAAGGCATGGCTTAGTTTCATTGAGTTAGATAAGGCTGTGGTCCATGTGATTAGATTGACTAGTTTTCTGTGATTATGGTATCAGTGTTTCTGCCCTCTGATGCCCTCTCGCAACACCTACCATCTTACTTGGGTTTCTCTTACCTTGGATGTTGGGTATCTCTTCACTGCTGCTCCAGCAAAGCACGGCCACTGCTCTTTACCTTGGACGAAAGGCATTTCGTACTGCTGCCCTTCCAGACCTTGAACGTGGAGTAGCTCCTTTTGGCCCTCCTGCGCCCGTGTAGCCACCGCTCCTTGGACATGGGGTTGCTCCTCTCGGCCGCTGCCCCTGACCTTGGGCATGGGGTAGCTCCTCTTGGCTACCACCCCGACCTCGGACGTGGGGTAGCTCCTCTCGGCCTCGCTTTTGCGAGGTCCATCACATATGCATACATAAATATAAACTTACTTAAAACAGTGCACCTATTGACATTTTACTTTAAAAATAATTACTTCAATCCTGGAGTAACTAGAACTTCATTTGTACAATGTGAAAATGAAGCGAATGTTTCTTTCTACGTATGTTATTCCACTACCTATCAATATGATAACTGAAAAGAATAGACACATTAGAGAACATTTATTTCTCATTCTGTAACCAATAGTGAAAGATAATGAATGACTCTAAAATGGAAGTGAATGAGATCTAAGAATAATTTTTAAAAGGAGGGAGCATATTTGAAACTTTAGGGAAGGATTAATAACCTAAGTATGTCATTGATAAAATAAACTTCACAAAATAAAGAACTAATAACAAACTAGAAACATTGTGTATTTGTGGCCTTTTTAAAAATAGTTTCTTTTCTGGTTTTAGCTAGAATTTTACCCAGCATTAATTGCATACTATCTACCAGACATACTCATGTGGAAAACCTGGTACACAGTCCCCAATGCCCAGAAAAATGCCTTTTCTTTTCCTTCGTAAAAATGAACTAGACTTCTTGAATAAAAGCTGATCCTGTGGCCTAGAATATAGTATGGCTGCCCAAAAGTGAGGAGGATTTCAGAGATGGCTTGGCTAGCACAAGAACAAATGAGCTCAGTTTAAAAAGGATTCTCATGATCTAAGTTTTGACAATATATACATAACAGAGGAAATACTACTGTAATTATTTGAAACAAGTCGAGTCTGTGAATGCATAACTCTTTAGTTATAATCATAAAAGGAAAGTTTAGTATGAAGTTTAAAAACAAGAACATTATAATGTAAGTGAAAGCTGATATCAATCAGTTCAGTTCAGTTCAGTTCAGTCTAGTCGCTCAGTCATGTCCAACTCTTTGTGACACCATGGACTGCAGCACGCCAGGCTTCCCTGTCCATCACCAACTCCTGGAGCCTACTCAAACTCATGTCCATCGAGTCAGAGATGCCATCCAACCATCTCATCTTCTGTCATCCCCTTCTCCTCTTGCCTTCAATCTTTTACACGATCAGGGTCTTTTCTAATGAGTCAGTTCTTCACATCAGGTGGCCAAAGTATTGGAGTTTCAGCTTTAGCATCAGTCCTTCCAATGAATATCCAGGACTGATTTCCTTTAGGATTGACTTGTTGGATCTCCTTACAGGGCAAGAGACTCTCAAGAGTCTTCTCCAACACCAGAGTTCAAAAGCATCAATTCTTTAGCACTCAGCTTTCTTTATAGTCCAACTCTCAACTTTATAGTCTAAAGTCTCAACTTTATAGTCCACATCCATACATGACTACTGGAAAAACCATAGCCTTGACTAGACGGACTTTTGTTGGCAAAGTAATGTCTCTGCTTTTTAATATGCTGTCTAGGTTGATCATAGCTTTTCTTCCAAGAAGCAAGTGTCTTCTAATTTCACAGCCCTAGTCACCATCTGCAGTGATTTTGGAGCCCAAGAAAATTAATTCTATAACTGTTTCCATTGTTTCCCCATCTATTTGCCATGAAGTGATGGGACTGGATGCCATGATTTTAGTTTTCTGAATGTTGAATTTTAAGCGAACTTTTTCACTCTCCTCTTTCACTTTCATCAAGAGGCTCTTCAGTTCTTCACTTTCTGCCATGAGCGTGGTGTCATCTGCATATCTGAGGTTATTGATATTTCTCCCAGATGTCTTGATTCCAGCTTGTGCTTCATCCAGCCTGGCATTTCTCATGATGTACTCTGCATATAAGTTAAATAAGCACGGTGACAATATACAGTCTTGATGTACTCCTTTCCTATTTGGAACAAGTCTGTTGTTCCATGTCCAGTTCTAACTGTTGCTTCTTGACCTGCATACAGATTTCTCAGGAGGCAGGTCAGATGGTCTGGTATTCCCATCTCTTGAAGAATTTTCCTCAGTTTATTGTGATCCACACAGTCAAAGAATTTGGCATAGTCAATAAAGCAAAAGTAGATGTTTTTCTGGAACTCTCTTGCTTTTTCGATGATCCAGTGGATGTTGGCCATTTGATCTCTGGTTCCTCTGCCTTTTCTAAAACGGTTTGAACATCTGGAAGTTCATGGTTCATGTACTGTTGAAGCCTGGCTTGGAGAATTTTGAGCATTACTTTGGTAGTGTTTGAGATGAGTACAATTGTGCAGTAGTTTGAACATTCTTTGGCATTGCCTTTCTTTGAATTGGAATGAAAACTGACCTTTTCCAGTCCTGTGGCCACTGCTGAGTTTTCCAGATTTGCTGGTATATTGAGTGCACCACTTTGCCAGCATCATCTTTTAGGAATTGATTGCTGATATCAATAAACTTTATTTAATTGGTTAATTTAAATGATAAGGGAATGTAATGTGTATAAAATCCATTTTCTGTTAAGAAATTATCTTTTTATGAAGAATAAAGTTGTACCTTTCTAAATATTTGTTATGTTTAGGAAAATTAAGACCCTACAGAAACAAATTGGTTATAATTGGTAATCTCCCACCCTATGTAGGAAGAACGAAATTTCAAATGGTTTTTGCAAGATGAATCAGCTAAATATCATATTCTTCATTGACCAAATCCTGAACTCTCTGAATGATGAAACTAAATATAACTAGATGATAATGTGTTACTTATCTACAATTTTGATTACAAATCAGATCAGTATACAATATTTAATAGGCAGCAAACTATAGAATGTTGGACAAGTGAGAATGAAAAAAACTGGTTACTTTGGGAAAGCTCAGCAGCATATAGGATACCAAAATTTAAGAAAAAAGTCTCAAGTTTGACATTACTTAAACCTTATTATTAAAATAAAGGGATTAGGAGCTACAATTTGAAGTACCTTAAAGGGCACAACTGTATCCCATACCCCATTCAAAAAGTAATTAGTTGATATCCAGAACCTACAACTTTGATTGGTTTTCTTGACATTTGGATTGTTTCCAATCTACGTACCAAGATGACCATAGCTGTGAACTTCTGAAGTCTGCTTGGTGAGACAGAATTACTCTGTTTCATTAGAACAACTTCCTCAAAGTAAAAAAGCGCCATCAAAAGTATATAAAGATTTTAAATATTTTAATATAATTTGCAAAATTTCATTCAGAAAGTCTGTAATGATATACACCATAAAAAGTTGTGTATGAGAGTAATTTCCCCATGTATGTGTATATCCAAGACAACTGGTTGTCTCCCCAATGTCTGTTCTCTCATTCTTTACTAACAGCTCATTTCATTCTAGATTTCAATGTGCCAAGACCGAAACTGAATTTCCTAGTGCCCCTGTACCCAGAAGTGAACAACAAGGTGAAGCATAAATTAGGTAAGTCTTCTGGATATCCTCTATCCTTAACAAGACATTATGTTAGGGATATAGCAGCAATCTTGGAACCAGAGAACTTGATAACCAAAATCACTTGCTAAGGATGATGATAATTTTGAGAATGAATACTTTTTTATTTCCTCTTTGGATCCTATCTCCCAGTTATGCATTCTAGAAATGCATTAAGTTCAAGCACCATACAAAGCTTGGCCCACCTTTTTATCCTCAATGCCTAGCATACTGGCTTTCTATAATAATGGTACTACAGAGAGCTATCACTAAATATTTGATGAATAAATTAATAAATATAATAATTCATATTTTTACTAGCTAGAATATATCTTCCAGTGTTTCTTGTGAAAGAACATGGTGGTTCACTTTCTCTGCCCTACATGCCACCTATGTATGTTGACAGACTATCTGGAATATAAATTTTTTTTTTACTTCTTTTTTCTCTCAAAATATTGTAGATTTTACTCTATTCTCTTCTTCATTTGTTATTGCAAATGTTCCAAAGTCTTTTTTTTATTCCCTGGAGTAAAATTTTCATTTTCTGCTTTTTGATTGTAGAATTATTAATTTTTCATGAAATGTCTCACAAATTCACTAGGATGAGATATTTTTCTTGGTAAACACTTTGTCTTATAAGTCAAACCTTTCTTCAGTTGTGTGATATTTTACTAAATTAAATCTTATATTGCTTTTCTTTCATTATCTTTTGGTTTTGATCTCCTCCTTAGGAAGATAAACTTTCTCATTCTATCTTCCCCATGTCTTATCTTATAGTTTTAATTGTCATACTCTCTTTTCTGTTTTTCTGCATTCAGAGAAAGTATCCTTGGTTTGCCTTCCATATGATGGATTCAGCTTCCCCACACCATCACTACACTTCACTGTTTCTAAGACTGAATTTCAATCTGCAATATTAAACCCTTTGCCATGTTTTCTTGTCTCACTGCACTCTATTCATTTCTTTCTGACTTTAAAATCAACTCAAATTTTGATTATGGGTTCTTGTATTTTCATCATAGACAAGAGCATATCAGTGTCTTAAAATTAATTTTACTTCACATGGTACATTTTTGTCCAAAAAAAAAAAAAAGTTTTCTTTATTTCATTTTTGTGGTTGTTGTTGCAACTTGTGATATGCATGAAATAGAAGATATAAAACTTTGGTGTTATGTCAGTATCAAGTCTAAATCAGTGAATTCTCCTTTCTCATAATAACCTTGCTATTGGAATTATTTTCTTAATTTGCAAAACAAAGAGATAGCTAATTAGCCCATTCTATAGCTGGTACATAATATTTATTATTATTGTTACTATTTTGTAATTGTATCTGTTTTATGTAAGTTTTCTGGTCTAAAGGAAGGATATCTTGGTTTCACTACCTGGTTATATGCCCACTAGAAAGAGATTTTCTGGATGTCATCAGAAACTCTTTTCTTTCACTAGCAGAGATGGTAAATAAAGAACTATGGTGTATTCTCCAAAGGACAATATTCTCACAGCTCAGACAAGGCTGATTATGGAACGAGAAACATGGATAAGGTGGATTGGGAGGACAGATGATACAATCCTCCCTTTTTTTTCCAGTGGGAAAGTGAAGGTATTTAATAAACACATGAGTGAAAATTTTGTGGTCCCTTCTTCCAGCCGTATCTCTGTTGTACACACCAACATCCTGCCTCAAGACGTCACTTACACTTCAGTAAATAGAAATACTTCTTTAAGCTTTGCAGACTGAAGATTCCTAGTTTCCAATGCTGTTAAAAGATTGAAACTTAGGGGAGGATTTTGATGTGTATTCCAATGGTCATAACCAAATAGTACTTATAATATTATACGCCATCATACCCTGAAAATCCCTACATAATATCTACAATGTTCTTAAGGGTAAAATTATTACAGGTCCCAAAGAATAACTGACCAAGACTCTTCTGGTACACAAATAAATGGAATGTTTAGATCATCTATCAGTTTTCTATTTTTTTTATACTTCCAATTAAATTTTAAGCTCCAATAATATATTATGTTTATATTTATAGTCCAAAATATCCACTAGAATGTTAACATATATTATAGATGAAAAATATATATTCATAGGCAATGTCAGATATTTTTGTTTCCTTTATTCAACTGTACACTGAAGAGTTTAGTTAGCATTTATGGGAAAATAAATATGTTTGATCAATCTGAATAGTTGGTAGTGAAGTAATACTACCTAATAACTTATTTTCACACTGGTGATTTCTTATTAGAATTCACTACATAAAAGGCAAAGCCTCCCAGAAGTTAGAATTTAGTTTTTGCAGGTATTTAATTATTCTTCAACACTAACAGCCTTTGATTGTATCTTTCTCAATAGGAGAAAATGTAGTCATTCTCCTACCAATGTAGTCATAGTACATGTCCTAAAATGAAACTCCTATTGCTAGAATAATTAACATAAGTGTATGCAACAAGCCTGTGGGAATTATTTAATGTCACAATTCATACTTGTTCACTGATTTAAAGTAGAAAAAGTATTTCTCTTTCCAACATATTTTGTTTTCTGAAGGGTTTTCGTAGAATAGGTACATGAATAATATTTTAACAACCTTTTCAGAGTTTTTAAAACTGAATTATTAGTTAAATATAGATTATATTTATTTTAATGTATGCTTTCTATGATTAATAACAGAATTTAAGAGGACCTGTAAAATATATAGGAAAAGTACTAAAATGGAAAGAAAAATCTTTATAAATTATTGAATTTATAAGAAGTAAAGGAATAGTGACCTGGGGTAACAGTTTCTGTCATTTACTAGACATTAAATTTGGCTAAAGCAAAATGAAAGGACAAAATTATATGAATTTTATTATCCAATAGAAGAAAAACTCAAGTGAAAGTTGCTTTGACCTGTTTTAAAATATTCTTATATTATGATATTGTTAAATGAACTTAGAGAAGGTCCATTTACTTATTCCCTTCATTTAATTCATTTAACATATATTTATCAAGCACTGACTATGCACCAGGCACATATAATAACTGGCAGGTTATAGCAGGAAGAAATTACAGACAAAAATCTCTGACTTCAAAAAAAAAAAATCTCTGACTTCATGAAACTTATACTTCAGTAAGAGAAAGAGAAAATTAACAAGTAAAAAGGTAAGATATATAATATGTTATATGGTGATAATTGCTAAGAAGGAAAGTAAAAGGACTGTAGGTTGGGATGGGAGGGGTGTGATTATTCAAGTTAAGATAGCAAATGACCTTATTCACACCCACATAAAATGACAAAATACCTTCTCACATCCATTTAATTTTGCCTGCAGACAAGGTCAGCATGTTTCTTATGAACAACTTTGAATTAGTTCATGAGCCTTAGCAAAAAATTGATGAGGACCTCAGAGTCCCATATTATAGAATATGGTATATATACTTTATATAGGAAATTTATAAGTACAAGTGTATTTAGTGATATACCCTGGCCAGAGGCTAATTTCAGTATTGCTATTGTAGGGGAAAAAAAAATTCTGATTTTGCACAGCACCATTTCCCAGCGGCCTTCCAGGTTTGAGTCAGCTGCTAAATGCACATTGAAATAACAAATTGCCGCACTGGCATGATTAGTATTTACCATATGAACTTTAAAAAATATCTACCAACAACAAGTTTGGTTTTGGCAGACTTACTATTATTCTGCCATTTCTGAAAGCAGTTGGAAAATAGGGTCAGTTATTTCTAGAGACAATTGCTGGTTCACGACATTAAAACCATTTAATCTGTGTTGAGATTACTTGCATCCTGTTTCCCATCACAGAAGAATACATACCTAATTAATCTAAAGTCTGCACTAGAAAGTTAAATATGTAAAACTAAAAAGAGGCTAAAATCTAGCCTTATTTTCTATTCCATAATGAAACTTTATATGATTACCTGTATGAATTCTTATCTTTATATTAAAATGCAGGCTTTTGTAAACATGAATACCTTATATGGGTCAAATTATTAAATTTCAGAAGTTTTAATTGACTTTTACCATTCAGGTATGACCTAAATTAAATCCCTTATGACTATACAGGGGAAGTGAGAAATAGATTTAAGGGGCTAGATCTGATAGACAGAGTGCCTGATGAACTATGGACAGAGGTTCGTGACATTGTACAGGAGACAGGGAGCAAGACCATCCCCAAGAAAAAGAAATGCAAAAAAGCAATATGGCTGTGTGAGGAGGCCTTACAAATAGCTGTAAAAAGAAGAGAAGTGAAAAGCAAAGAAGAAAAGAAAAGATATACCCATTTGAATGTAGAGTTCCAAAGAATAGCAATGAGAGATAAGAAAGCCTTCCTCAGCGATCAATGCAAAGAAATGGAGGAAAACAATAGAATGGGAAAGACTAGAGGTCTCTTCAAGAAAATTAGAGATACCAAGGGAATATTTCAGGCAAAGATGGGCTCAATAAATGACAGAAATGGTATGGACCTAACAGAAGCAGAAGATATTAAGAAGAGGTGGCAAGAATACACAGAAGAACTGTACAATAAAGATATTTACAACCCAGATAATCACAAAGGTGTGATCACTCACACTCATCTAGAGCCAGACATCCTGGAATGTGAAGTCAGGTGGGCCTTAGGAAGCATCACTACAAACAAAGCTAGTGGAGGTGATGGAATTCCAGTTGAGCTATTTCAAATCCTGAAAGATGATGCTGTGAAAGTGCTGCACTCAGTATGCCAGCAAATTTGGAGAACTCAACAGGTGGCCACAGGACTGGAAAAGGTCAGTTTTCATTCCAATCCCAAAGAAAGGCAATGCCAAAGAATGCTCAAACTGCTGCACAATTGCACTCATCTCACACGCTAGTAAAGTAATGCTCAAAATTCTCCAAGCCAGGCTTCAGCAATATGTGAACCATGAACTTCCAGATATTCAAGCTGGTTTTAGAAAAGGCAGAGGAACCAGAGATCAAATTGCCAACATCCACTGGATCATCGAAAAAGCAAGAGAGTTCCAGAAAAACATCTATTTCTGTTTTATTGACTATGCCAAAGCCTTTGACTGTGGATCACAGTAAGCTGTGGAAAATTCTAAAAGAGATGGGAATACCAGACCACCTGATCTGCCTCTTGAGAAACCTGTATGCAGATCAAGAAGCAACAGTTAGAACTGGACATGGAACAACAGACTGGTTCCAAATAGGAAAATAAGTACGTCAAGGCTGTATATTGTCACCCTGCTTATTTAACTTATATGCAGAGTACATCATGAGAAACGCTGGACTGGAAGAAGCACAAGCTGGAATCAAGATTTCCAGGAGAAATATCAATAACTTCAGATATGCAGATGACACCACCCTAATGGCAGAAAGTAAAGAGGAACTAAAAAGCCTCTTGATGAAGGTGAAAGAGGAGAGTGAAAAAGTTGGCTTAAAGCTCAAGATTCAGAAAACGAAGATCATGGCATCCAGTCCCATCACTTCATGGCATATAGATGGGGAGACAGTGGAAATAGTGACAGACTTTATTTTTCTGGGCTCCAAAATCACTGCAGATGTTGACTGCAGCCATGAAATTAAAAGACGCTTACTCCTTGGAAGGAAAATTATGATCAATCTAGACAGCATATTGAAAAGCAGAGACATTAGTTTGCCAACAAAGGTCCATCTAGTCAAGGCTATGGTTTTTCCTGTGGTCATGATGGATGTGAGAGTTGGACTGTGAAGAAAGCTGAGCGCCCAAGAATTGATGCTTTTGAACTGTGGTGTGGGAGAAGACTCCTGAGAGTCCCTTGGACTGCAAGGAGATCCAACCAGTCCATTCTAAAGGAGATCAGCCCTGGGTGTTCTTTGGAAGGAATGATGCTAAAGCTGAAACTCCAGTACTTTGGCCACCTCATGCGAAGAGTTGACTCATTGGAAAAGACTGTGATGCTGGGAGGGATTGGGGGCAGGAGGAAAAGGGGACGACAGAGGATGAGATGGCTGGATGGCATCACCGACTCAATGGACGTAAGTCTGAATGAACTCCAGGAGTTGGTGATGGACAGGGAGGCCTGGCGTGCTGCAATTCATGGAGTCGCAAAGAGTCAGATACGACAGAGTGACTGAACTGAACTGAACTGAAGCAGTACCTAGTAGAAGCCTTTCCATTGAGGTTAAAGGGAGTTCTTTTGGAACATTTCTCAGGCAGCCACTTCACCTCCTATGAAGTCCTTTTAACTACCCCTCCATAACTCTTCATATTGCAAAAACATTACATCACCAATGAAATCCCTCACAATTGCTTAATGCTGACAGACCACCTCCTGACTCCTCCTAATGATCTACAGAAGATTCCACTGGGTAACATTTACTTCTCATGGGTCAGTGATGGTTCTTATTTAAAAGGTAACAATGGCAAATATTGTGCTGGGTATGCTATTGCAATTTCTTTTGAGATTGTTGAGGCAGCATCTTTACCTAAACTGCTTTGGCCTAAGAGGCTGAATTATATGCTCTTATAGGCTCTTGTACTTTAGCCGAGGATGAAACTGCCAATATTTATACTCATAGTAAGATATGCTTTTGGAGCAGTTCATGATTTTGGAATATTGTGGAAGTAATGTGGCTTCCTTACTTCCAGTGGAAATAAAATTAAAAATGATCCCTATGCTCAAGACTAGACTGAAGCTTCCCCTTGAAGATAGGCTACTGCCTTTCTACTGCTGAAGTCCTTTTGGAAAGGATTAACCCTATTGGAAGAACTCTTCTTGAAATTTAAGGAACCCATTTTACTGACCATGTGCTTCAACAGGTTTGTTTTGGCCAGTATGGTGCTTAATGTGTCCATCTCCTGAGGGTGTACTGTGAAAAAATTACTCTACCAAAACATGGTTATTTTTGATGGAAGCAGTTAAGCCATTGCATATTGGAGTATCTCTCCTTCTATCAGTTGTAGGTCAAAAGCAGGAACCAAGTGCACTGGGTTTCCTGTGGCTCTCTTGAAGGGTAAAAGTTTGAGTTCCCAAAGTGGTGGATCTGAGATTTAGAAAGACTAATATCAGTGCTTTTGGCCAAGGTATCTGGGGGCCTTCTGCAAATTTTGCCAACTGAGTCTTAATAATGCTGTTAATGCATTCCATTAACAAGAGGATTGACAGTAGTAAGCACAGTGAAAGTTTTATAAAACTGGCCAAAACAAAATTGTTGAAGCACTTGGCCAGTAAAATGGGTTCCTTAAATTTCAAGAAAAGTTCTTCCAATAGGGTTAATCCTTCCCAAAATGACTTCAGCAGTAGAAAGGCAGTAGCCTATCTTCAAGAGGAAGCTTCAGTCTAGTCTTGAGCATAGGGATCATTTTTAATTTTATTTCCACTGGAAGTAAGGAAGCCACATGACTTCCACAATATTCCAAAATCATAAACTGCTCCAAAAGCATATCTTACTATGAGTATAAATATTGGCAGTTTCATCCTCAGCTAAAGTACAAGAGCCTATAAGAGCATATAATTTAGCCCCTTGGGCCAAAGCAGCTTAGGTAAAGATGCTGCCTTAACAATCTCAAAAGAAGTTGCAATAGCATACCCAGCACAATATTTGCCATTGTTACCTTTTAAATAAGAACCATCACTGACCCGTGAGAAGTAAATGTTACCCAGTGGAATCTTCTGTAGATCATTAGGAGGAGTCAGGAGGTGGTCTGTCAGCATTAAGCAATTGTGAGGGATTTCATTGGTGATGTAATGTTTTTGCAATATGAAGAGTTATGGAGGGGTAGTTAAAAGGACTTCATAGGAGGTGAAGTGGCTGCCTGAGAAATGCTGAAAGTGATGAGAATTCAAAAGAATTTCAAATGTATGAGGTACAAAAATGATTAAAGGAGAGCCCACAACAATTTTCTCAGTGGCCTTAACCAAAGAAAAGTGGCAGTAATGACTCTAAGGCAAGGGGCATATCCATGTGCCACAGGGTCCAATGACTGACTATATTAACCTATGGGTCCCTGTGGTCTTTGGAGAGAACCCCAAAGAAAAGGGAATCTAATCATTGAGATGCCCAAGGACAATTGAGTTCATCAAACTCTCCTTTAAGGCCTTAAAGGGTAAGTTATCCAGTCTATCAAAAAAATTGGGTTCGCCTTGTTATTAGAGTAAAGAATACAGGGGTTTGGCCATAAAAGAAAAATTTAGAATCCAGTTTTGGCAATAACCAACTAGTCTGAGAAAACCTCACAGTTGGCATTTACTTTCATGTTTTGGGAGACTTAGGACATCATGAAGTCTATTTGGATCTTGGTGTAGTCCTTGTTCTGATATTCAGTTCAGTTCGGTTCAGTTCAGTCACTCAGTCGTGTCTGACTCTTTGCGACCCCATGAATCGCAGCACGCCAGGCCTCCCCGTCCATCACCAACTCCTGGAGTTCACCCAAACTCATGTGCATTGAGTCGGTGATGCCATCCAGCCATCTCATCCTCTGTCATCCCCTTCTCCTCCTGCCCCCAATCCCTCACAACATCAGGGTCTTTTCCAGTGAGTCAACTCTTCGCATGAGGTGGCCAAAGTGTTGGAGTTTCAGCTTCAGCATCAGTCCTTCCAATGAACACCCAAGACAGATCTCCTTTAGGATGGACTGGTTGAATCTCCTTGCAGTCCAAGGGACTCTCAAGAGTCTTCTCCAACACCACAGTTCAAAAGCATCAATTCTTCAGCGCTCAGCTTTCTTCACAGTCCAACTCTCACATCCATACATGACCACTGGAAAAACCATAGCCTTGACTATATGGACCTTTGTTGTCAAAATAATATCTCTGCTTTTCAATATGCTATCTAGATTGATCATAACTTTCCTTCCAAGGAGTAAGCGTCTTTTAATTTCATGGCTGCAATCACTATCTGCAGTGATTTTGGAGCCCCACAAAAAATAAAGTCTGACACTGTTTCCACTGTTTCCCCATCTATTTCCCATGAATGATGGGACCAGAGGCCATGATCTTTGTTTTCTGAACATTGAGCTTTAAGCCAACTTTTCCTCTTTCACTTTCATCAAGAGGCTTTTTAGTTCCTCTTCACTTTCTGCCATAAGGTTGGTGTCATCTGCATATCTGAAATTATTGATATTTCTCCCGATGATCTTGATTCCAGCTTGTGCTTCTTCCAGCCCAGCGTTTCTCATGATGTACTCTGCATAGGAGTTAAATAAGCAGGTTAAATAAACAACATACAGCTTTGACATACTCCTTTTCCTATTTGGAACCAGTCTGTTGTTCCATGTCCAATTCTAACTGTTGCTTCCTGACCTGCATACAGGTTTCTCAAGAGGCAGGTCAGGTGGTCTGGTATTCCCATCTCTTTCAGAATTTTCCACAGCTTATTGTGATCCATACAGTCAAAGGCTTTGATATAGTCAATAAAGCAGAAATAGATGTTTTTCTGGAACTTTCTTGCTTTTTTGATGATCCAGTGGATGTTGGCCATTTGATCTCTAGTTCTTCTGCCTTTTCTAAAACCAGCTTGAACATCTGGAAGTTCACAGTTCACGTATTGCTGAAGCCTGGCTTGGAGAATTTTGAGCATTACTTTACTAGCATGTGAGATGAGTGCAATTGTGCGGTAGTTTGAGCATTCTTTGGCATTGCCTTTCTTTAGGATTGGAATGAAAACTGACCTTTTCCAGTCCTGTGGCCACTGCTGAGTTTTCCAAATTTGCTGGCATATTGAGTGCAGCACTTTCACAGCATCATCTTTTAGAATTTGAAATAGCTCATCTGGAATTCCATCACCTCCACTAGCTTTGTTCGTAATGATGCTTTCTAAGGCCCACTTGACTTCACATTCCAGGATGTCTGGCTCTAGGTGAGTGACCACACCATAGTGATTATCTGGGTCATGAAGCTCTTTTTGTACAGTTCTTCTGTGTGTTCTTGCCACCTCTTCTTAATATCTTCTGCTTCTGTTAGGTCCATACCATTTCTGTCCTTTATCAAGCCCATCTTTGTGTGAAATGTTCCCTTGGTATCTCTAATTTTCTTGAAGAGATGTCTAGTCTTTCCCATTCTGTTGTTTTCCTCTATTTCTTTGCATTGATCGCTGAGGAAGGCTTTCTTATCTCTCCTTGTTATTCTTTGGAACTCTGCATTCAAATGGGAATATCTTTCCTTTTTTCCTTTGCTTTTCACTTCTCTTCTTTTCACAGCTATTTGTAAGACCTCCTCAGACAGCCATATTGCTTTTTTGCATTTCTTTTCCATGGATTTGGTCTTGATTCCTGTCTCCTGTACAATGTCATGAATCTCCGTCCATAGTTCACCAGGCATTCTGTCTATCAGATCTAGTCCCTTAAATCTATTTCTCACTTCCACTGTATAATCATAAGGGATTTGATTCAGGTCATACCTGAATGGTCTAGTGGTTTTCCCTACTTTCTTCAATTTAAGTCTGAATTTGGCAATATTAGATGCCCTAAATAACGAAGCGGATTTTGTGCAAACTGCATTTTTTCTTTGATGACCTTATGTCCCTTTAAGGCTAATATCCTTAGCAACTGGATCCTGTCTTACTGTGGAGAGGCTTAAGAAGGTGAGCAAGAAAGCAAATCATCCATACATTGCAACAAAGTAGAGATTCTAGGGAAATTTATGTTATCCAGATCAGCCTTCAGTATTTGCTAGAAATAAGGACTCTCAGTAAAACCCTGAGGCATTACTGTCAGGTGAATTGTTTTTCTTCTCACATGAAGGCAAAAAGATATTGACTAGTTTCATCTACTGGGATACTAAAGAATGTACTGCATAAATAGATTATAGTAAAGAATTTATTTCTGGTGGGAATGGATGGTAGTAAAACCAAAGTTAATAACAACAGGATTAGAAACAATAGAATGTCAAGTGATAATAGTGTTTATTGCTTGGGGGCCCAGATTGAACTTGCACCCTGTTATGGACCCTGACACTCTAAGTTCCCTTTGGTTGGGCCAGTCCATTTAATTAGAAATGCATATGAAAAAGGGCCATGGTTTTTAAACATAAAAGCTAGCATTGGGGAGAAGGTTTCAAGATATTTAGATAACTAGGGTTCCCTTCTCAGATCTTTTTCCTCTAGAGTAAAGGTCAGTCTTCCAACAGCTCAATTTACACAGCTTTCAAGCTGATCCCAGCCAGTCTTAAGGAGACAGTCCTGTTCTGGAGGACATGGCATTTTTTTATCCACTCTCCAGAGGACAGCCCATCCAAAGAAAGAGGCCAAAGGGCTGAAAAACTGGCACAGTTTTATTCAAAGCAGACCCTTCCCAAAGGAATTGGGGCAAAGGCATTTTCAGCCAGCTTTGATTGAAATGGTCTGGTCTTAAGAGCGAATTATCAAACAAATACTTGCATACAGAACAAACCCTTAACCAGAAACGTTTAAATAGATCACAAATAAAGCCTAGAGACCATGAAACACAAAGAGAACATGAGCTATGATCCAGGAGAAAGACATACATTCAAACTCCAGGGTCAGTGAGAAAATCAATGAGTGACACTGGACTCAGTTTTGGGTATTTCACCTTGTGCTCACCAGGCCAAGAACCACTAGCTGTCTTCTCTGGTCCCCATATGGGCCATTAAAATGTTGACCTGAAATCAATAAGTTGCCAGATATTTCTCCAGTGAAGAAGGATTAGCAGAGATCAGGATCAGCAGAGAACTACAATTTGGTGTCTACAACAATGATGAGCCACAGTAAAGTCACCCTGCAGGTAAAGAAGAACACTTTTACAGAGAGGAAAATGAAGTTGAGAGAGGGCTGTAGTAAATGAAGGGTCCAGAGCTTTTCATTGGTTGAGTCCTTGCCAGGAAAAAGAGGACTCTCTTTTTCCTATTGGTCTCTGTTATCCATGCAGCATGTGAAAGCTCCCTCTCTGGTCACCCTACTCTTTTCAACTGAGGTTTCTCTTTATTAATTTTTTTACATAACTATTACTAAAAATAAATAAATAAATAAATAAGAATACTCATTTAAAATATTTGGTTCTGAACTATGAGACTTCATTGGAAATTAGATTCCATTTTTAAATGTTTCATTTCCATTTATAAAAGCATAATATTCTAAATTGAGGGTCAGAGATCTGAAAGAAAAAGTGAGTTCTTAAATATTCATCAGTCAATAGAGCATTAAAACAACATAAGCAATATTCCAAACAAATAACTACTATTAAGATTTTCCCATCAGTTTGTTTAGTCCAATATAATTAATTTTGGTTCCCCTGGTGCGGGGAGCTGCCCGTGAGAACGGGGTCCTTTGTCCAAAGGACACAGCTCTGGGAGCTGCCTCAGTCCTTGAGGGTTTGCTTGCAAACATAGCTCTCTGTCCCGCCACCCCAGAGATTAGGCGCTTATTTACTGCAGGCACCTGGAGTTCTGTGCAAACTTCTCACGCACAGAGAAATGTTATCTGGTGTAAGAAATAATAACAGGGAGCCATTCCCATGCTCTCAAGATTTCTTGTGACTGTTTGTAAGATGTATAGGCTAACCAAGAAAAAATGTCAACTGTTTTGTCTCTCTCACGCTTTTCTGTATAAATATGAGATGTTGAATAAAGTTGGTGTCAGACTGCGTCCCTTCGTGGTGACGTGTCTGAACCTCTCGACCCCATCTTTGTAGTCTCTTGCTTTAGTTTCTTTCTTAGCCCCGCCGTGCACGTTCTCGGGACCTGATCGACTTTGCCGGCTGGCTCCGGCACCCTGGATCTCAAATCAGCAGTTTGTTTTCAAGAAGGCATCTCATTATGAAATAAAAATGTCCTGGAAAGCTTGAGTCAATCCTCTGGTATAGTTGAAAAGGATTCTAAGTGATACACGCTTAATAATCTTCAGGTATCTTTTCTGTCTTCTTTGAGGTACCAGTTAAGATAGCTGGTAGAGACATGAAAACTGACTTTGTTGAAAACATGAGTTCCAACCATTGAGTATTTAAGTAAGAACTACAGGAAAGCAAAGTTCACCTATCTATGAGAGTAAATGGCTGTTGTTAATTTATTACAGTAATCATTAATATCAAAATGGAAAAGAGCCATTGGAGTGTACAGCACATAACTATTTCATAAAATTTTCAACTCTCTTCCCTTGGGGGTAAGAATAAGACATTATGAATAATGAGCATATTGACAAATACACCTACATTTTAATATTAAAAGCATTTTATATCTGCAAAATTAACCTAGGTAAGAATGAGCTCCTCCCATTTTATCATTATTATTCTCATTTATCTCTTATAATAATATTAAGCTAATTAATAAATATGGAAAGGATCAAATAACCCCAAATATTCATTTTCTCTTAATAAGAAGAAATCTTTGTGATTTGCTTGGATGCACTGGGAAATATCAAAGATACTTCCAGGTGCAAAGATATTTTAATTTTTTAAAATTAAGAATCTGATCCTGAGAAGACAAAATCAAAATAGTTATCAAAGGAGATCTGAGTACTTGATTAAGATGGAATGATGGGCACCTGTGAAACAATATTTGCCTATTTAATCAAAGTGACAATATTATATTTTAAAATAAGTATAAGAAAAGTTTATGTGGTTGTAAGAAATTTTAGCTCTTTCAAAAATGTCCTGTTATTTTTTTAACCTATCATAGACATTAGCAAACCATGACTGATTGATCTAGCCATGAATTCATGGGTATAGTTTATAAGCTAATAATAGTTTTTATATATTTTAATGTTTAAAAAATTAAAATAGGAATAACATTTTGTGACATGTTAAAGTTATATGACATTCCAATGTTCATGAATGAAGTTTTATTGAACATGGCCACACTTAATCATTTATATGCTTATTTATGGCTGCTTTCCCACTGCAATGATAGAGTAGTTGTGACAAATCTTACAGTCCTTCTAATCTGCCAAGCCTAAAATATTTATCATCTGGCCCTTTACAGAAAAAAAAATTGCTTATTCCTGTTATAGAGATCAATAAGTTCAACACAGAGCAGTGAAATTTTTTCTGGTTGAGATACTGAATCTGTTGCTTTCTGAGTAGATTACATAAAGAGTAACCTTTTTACTACTCCTTGTTAAGACTAAAAACTCAAGATCAATTTTCATTTTAACAAAGAGAAAACCAAATAAGATTCAGGAGCTCCTTTCTTAACAAATCATCTTGCTAGTAAGCCCATCAACATTTAGCAAAATTTGTCAAAATGTTAATACATTTCAATGCCTCTTTTCACTCTATTATCTGCAGTTATTATAAGTGAAGACTAGATTTTTTCCCTGCAAAAATCTGCAACTTTCTATGTCTATCCAGGTTATGTCTTTTACTAATCATTCACTTTTTGAAACAGACACTTTATTTTACAAACTACTCTCATTTTTTTAAATAAAACACCTCCCATTCATTACCTTGTACACGCAGTTGTACTTTTCTGCTACTGTTAATTTAGTACAGTCTCAGTTACCCACAGTAACTATATCCTTAACTAACATGACTAACTTCTTTTTCACAAAGAAAACATTTATCATCAAACAAGTAGCAGATGAACAAAGCTCATGAGTCTATGTAAGAATCTTGGAAATCATGGTCGGACATGTATACTACTTTGTATATAACGACCTAGTGTGCATGCTCAGACACTAAGTCATGTCTGACTCTCTATAACCCCGTGGACTGCAGCCCGCCAGGCTCCTCAGTCCATGGAATTTTCCAAGCAAGAATACTGGAGTGGGTTGCCATTTCCTCCTCTAAGGGATCTTCCGGACCCAGGGATCAAACCCACATCTCCAATGCCTCCTGCATTGGCAGGTGGATTCTTTACCTCTGAGCCACCTAGGAATCCCAAATTATGAACACATAGTTTTCAGTTTTTCACAATCCTATTCAGTGTATAGAACTAAATTTATTTATCTGATCAACAAGCCAATATAAAAAGTTTATGAAGCTCAGAATCACTAGTCTATTTATGAAAAAACAAACCTAAATATAATAAAAAATAAAATTCATTGATTGTGTTATATTTAACACATAAAAATTAGAAAAAAGTCATATAAGTGTTCTGAAACTAGTCTAAGTTGTAAAAAGATTCACCTTGAATATATGAACTTGGGTTTCTGTATAAATATGCCCAAAATTTCTGTAAGAAAAGTTTTTCTTTTTCTCTTAAAAGGCTAGCACATGCTAAGTTTTATTTCCTTTTTTTCCTTTGTAGATGTTTAGAACTGCTAGATATAGAGAAGCATTTATAAATCTCTATGAATTCATTAAAATAAAGCTCCAATAATTTTTAAGACTATATAATTGAATCATTAATACACTCCAGAGATAGGAAAAGATGTCAAATCACAAAAAGCTTTTCTCAATTATACACTCCAGCACTGTGAGAGCTTACAGTTTCATTTACCTCAGCAATAAGTCAAAAATAAACATAGAAACATTAAAAAGTACCTCTTTAGATAGTAGAAGACTTTTTTGTGCTATGCTAAGTTGCTACATGGTGGCTTTTGTGATAGCAAGACTCAGAAAGCAATTATTGAAACTTCTTTTATAAATTCCTTGGAGTAGAACAAGCAGATGTAAAGAGGCCCCCATTCCTGGGTCCTGCAGGACTGGGGGCTGAAGAGCCAAAACACTGGTTGCATGCAGCTCAAAAAGAATCAGAGAACATCCTTTGAGAAACACCCTTACACTGGGCATTGAAGGCTGACTGAGAAGCAGCACCTATATATAATCTTTTATTCTGTAATTACTGTGAAATTCCCATTGGTTTCCATTTTCATTCCACTGATCCTTCCTTAGCTTCTCTGAGAGGTTACTTCTGCCTTACTTCTGGTATACCAGTTATTAAAAACAAAAGCCATAGTAAGTATAGCTGAAATGGAGAAGTGCAATGGACTTCTCTACCAGAAAAGACTGCAGACCTAAAAGAGAAGATAGTGCTCACACATACTTGCTTATACACGCTAATGAGGATTGTGAAAAGGAAATGACTCTTGATCAATCCAAGACTAATCCAGAATCAAGACTTTTAATCAAATGCTGCCTTTCATGTGATATTCAAAGACGGGTGATACCAGATTATTTCTCAAGAATGATTGGCTTCAAGAATAGGGGAAAAGGCAGTTTATTAAACTTATCTCTAGACTGATTTTCCAAGTCATTTGTGACGCTGTTACTAAAAGGTAAGAAACTAAGAAATCTTTTGTTTAGATTTCATAGCTACTTTGTCTTAGGAAATTATTTACCTTCTCATCAATTTCATAATATTTATTAATAAAAATCTTTGATTACAAATTTAAGAATTATGACACAATATTTTACGTGTACTCTAAAGCAAAGATTCATGGTTGGCCTGGAAATAGAATTTAAGGTTAACTACTATTAACTCTACACAGAGCAGCTGTTACATAAATGAACTTTTTTTTTCCTTATGCAGAATATAGGTACATACATATTCTATAGGTAGTAGTCAATAAGTTGACTGGATGGTGTACAATTTATCTCTTTTCAGTAGTAAATAACTAACAGAATAATAATGAAAGAAATGATAAAGCATATTAAACATACTCACTGAAATGTTACCTCATATTTTGCCTTACATAACACTTTTGTTGATTTCCTCTAATTTAGCCTACATAATTTTATTACAGAGCTTTTACCATCATATTTGGCAACACATGGGGAATGTCATATATTACATTATTTTAAGGTCACCTAAAAAAAGAAATATGAGCCAGAAATATTTAGCATTGAATAAGTGAATATTTTTTGCTCATCATTAGGATCTGGTTGCAAAAGTCAGTTTGAGTTCTAGTATTACAAATGATTTCTTCATGTAAGGTCTGAATAAGCTGAACAATAGTGAGAAGAAAAATAATAAGTTCTTTTGTTTTTCTAAAAAAATTAAAATTATCATTTTGTTCCTACCTCTGGGATAAATAAGGCAATGAAAATCTGGAATTAAAATTTAATGAAATAAGCTAATGAAGAGCAACTTTTATGGCTATGTAAGGTGCCTAATTATAAATCCAACAAAAGATGTGTGAAACATGTGTGAGGAATGTTATAAACATTTACTGAAAGACCTAGGCAAATTAAGTTAATGGTCAAGAAGATTCAATGCCAAATATTCAATTGTCCAAAATGCGATTCAGATGAGTATCCCAAAAGTGTCTTTCATAGATCCCAAGATCTTGACCCTGGGGTAATTAAAAATAAAATGTATAGGAAATGGCAAAGGGAATAGCCTAGCCAGTCCTGTAAAAGAAACAAAAAAGTTGGATTGAGGGCACATATTCTGCCATAAAACATGCAGTACTAAATCAATACTAATTTAAAAGTGCTGTACTAACATACATGATATTGTCCTATTTTACAAATTTTGGGAAGGGTAGTATCACAGGTGTTTATTACCATGTTTTATAATATATATGATGTTGTTGCTGCTGCTAAGTCGCTTCAGTCGTGTCCAATTCTGTGCAACCCCAAAGACGGCAGCCCACCAGGCTCCCCAGTCCCTGGGATTCTCCAGGCAAGAACACTGAAGTGGGTTGCCATTTCCTTCTCCAATGCATGAAAATGAAAGTGAAGTTGCTCAGTCGTGTCCAACTGTTCGCGACCCCATGGACTGCAGCCTACCAGGCTCCTCCGTCCATGGGGTTTTCCAGGCAAGAGTACTGGAGTGGGGTGCCATTGCCTTCTCTGATATATATGATGTTACATATAATCTTTTCTATGGTGTATTATTTATCTATTGCTGTACATTATCCTAAACCTGGTTGGATAGAAATTTAGGAGCAGCTTAGTAGTATGGATCTGGCTTAGGGTCTCTCAGGAGGTTCAGTCAGATGTCAGCCAAGGCAGATGTCAGCTGCCTTCATCTTCAGAATATACTGAATGGAGAATTCCCTGGTTATCCAGTGATTAGAACTTGGCACTTTCACTGCCATGACCTGGGTTCAATCCCTGGTATGGGAACTAAGATCCTGCAAGTAAGCTGAACAGGCACCAAAAAAAAAAAAAATTACTGACTGATGCTAGAGAATCTGTTTTCACTTTCATGGCTAGTGCTGGCTATTGCCAAGAGAATTCAGTTCTTCTACAGTGTACCTATTCATGGACTGCCTGAGTTTTCTCATCATGTATTAGCTGGCTTCTCCCAGAAGTGATCCAAACGAAAGCAAGGTAGAAACTGCAATGCATTTTATGACCTAGCTTTGGAAGTTACATACCATCAGGTACCTATTAAATATGTGAGGAAACTATTCAAGGGCATAAATATCCAAAATGTGGGTCACAGTATATCTCATACATTACATTTTAAAAATTTATAGAGAAAAAATACCTTTCCTGAGAAATATAAGGAAGACCAACTAATGTTTCATATATATGATATCCCCAATTATATTATGAACACCCTGAAAGAATGGAACTTGTACAATTACTATAGAGCCATAACTTCAGTGGGGTGGGTTGCCATTTCCTCCACTAGGAGTCTTCCTGACCCAGGGATTTCATCCACATCTCCTGCAGCTCCTGCATTGGCAGGCAGATTCTTTAACACTGAGCCAACTGGGAAGTCCAATATAATAATTCAAAAATGCGTTTAATATCCCTAGCCTACCAAACATCATAGCTTAGCCTAACCTAACTTCAACATGCTCAGAATACTATTCAGAGTAGTATAACAAAAATCAATCAGTCAAAAATATCATAAATAAATTTAACAAAATGTCTCTTTGATCTATAGGATTCAGTGAATCCAGTGAGGCTTTGAATTACAGTTCAAAACTAAGCCAGTATGAGGTGATGTGGGTTGCAATAACTGCTGTTCAATGCATTCAAATGGGCCCTTAGTGGGTAAGAAATAGTTAATTCTATTTTGAAAATGAGTCAATAGTTAGCGGAGTGTAGTTCACATGCAGTGAGACAATCTAGCTTTGTGAGTATAGCAGGTTTGAAGAATTCTAACTTACTGAAATAGTTATGTGAGGGGAAACTAATACCAATACCTTCCATGCTGAATTTTTCAAAGCAATTATGTGTATAGTATTCAGGTGAGGATTACTTCGTAAAGCTGTATTTTTTAAAGGTAAGATCTGGGAGAATTTCTAAGGAAGATGAAGTGTTAGGATATGTATCCATTCTTTCTATGTATGATTAGCTCACTTCTGAAGTGATTTAATTTCTTGTAGGTAATATGCCTTTAAGCAACATTTCCAGTGCTTACTTTCCTGCTCATAGACTAAACCCAGCATCAGCCATTTGATTTTATTGAGATCCAATTTTGTTTTAATTGAAATATATTATGTAAAAAGTTAATAATCCATTGAAGTTGCAATTTACTAAATGGTACCCTGGTGACTTGACGAGTCAACATAGCTTCCCAAAGTATCTAATATACCACAAGGGAGTATTTTATTACCCTGATGAAATCAATTTGAGTAGGTGTATAAAATTCTAGATACTGTTTGCTTATGTAGTCTAATCAGTTTCTTGTAAAACTTTCTTTAATAAAGAAGTGAATTAAAATTCATGACATAAAAGTAAAATGAGACATTTCTACCAATTTTTAAAATGGGAAAGCAATATACATATACATGAAAGTATATAATATATATATAATATATTATAAAGAAGAAAAATATTTTGTCTTTGTCTCCATTTCCTGGCAGAGCTCCCACAACCCTTAGAGTTTTCTAACTGATAAGAGTGATAGGAATATATTTTGTTCTAATCAGGTGATTCCTGGCAGGCCCCTAAATAGTTTTAGGGTGGAAATGGTCCCAGAAAGATTGAACCCTGATTAAAAACTTGGAATTTTCATTCTCACTCCCCACCTTCAAGAGAGTGGAGAAGGACTAGATATTGAGCTAATCACTGATGCTTATGTAGTGAATCTTCCATGAACCCCCTAAATAACAGTTCTGAGAACTTAGGAAATGAAGAACACATCCACATGCTAGGAAATGGCACACTCCAACTCCGTGGAACAGAGGTTCCTGTAGTCAGGACTCTTCCTGGCCTTGCCCAATGTACCTCCGATCTGACTGTTATTTGTATCCTTTATTACAAATTATAATAGTAAGTATAATTTTTCTTGAGTTATGTGAAACATTCTACCAAATTTTCAAACTTGAGGGGAGTTGTGAAAAAAACCCAGCTTAGGAGCCAAGTTGGACAAGTGTGGATAACTTGGATACTTGTGACTGGAATCTTAAGTGAGGGCAGTCTTGTGGGACTGAGCCCTTACCTATGGAGTTTGATACTAACACCAGTTAGTCAGTGTCAGAATTGAATTCTCATCATCTGGTTGTTCTATATCTATATCTACCTATATCCATAAAAGCATTAAAAGATTTTAAAGCATGTAGACCTATAACTTACAACTCAAAAGTTTGGATTTGAGATTTAGTGTTCCTAAAATTGGGCTTCCCTTGTGGCTCAGCTGGTAAAGAATCCACCTGCAATGTGGGAGACCTGGGTTTGATCCCTGGGTTGAGAAGATCCCCTGGAAAAGGGAAAGACTACCCACTCCAGTATTCTGGCCTAGAGAATTCCATGGACTATATAGTCTATGGCGTTGCAAAGAGTCAGACACGACTGAGCAAAGTTCACAGACAGGTTCCTAAAATTTATACTAAAATCATCAAATTGTCTGTACTCAAATGCAGCTAATCAAGATGTCTTGTCTTGGGATGAAACAGAATCAGAACATTAGCACTGGAAGGTTCCTAGAAGGGTGTATAAAGTAACATGACTGTTTCACAGATGAGGTACTGAAATTGAAATGGTTAAGTAACTTGTTCAACTTCATATAGCTAGAATCATCAAACCTAGAACTAGAACTGAATTAACTCTAAATCTAGAGTTATTTTTTTTCACCATTCTGTATTACTTTCCATTAAGATGTACAATATATTTTAGGATAGTAGAGGTTTTATTACTTAATAATCAGTTAAAAATAAACAGAATATCCCAATTGATGTGTAAAATTAACAATCTTTCTGTCAAGATGATAGACCGAGTATACATTCTTTTCTCCTTTTCTTCCTAAAACCCAATAAAATGACAGCAAAGGAATGAAAAACTTTTTTAAAAACCAAAGCAACAGAGCAAATGGAATAAAAGGGACTTCTATGAGTTTATTTCAAGATAGAATGCCTTCTATCTTGGGCTAATGAAGCAAGGTAGAGGGAGCAAAAGTCTATAATATTGCATGGAAGATGGTGTAGCCAAAAAGAAATCTGATCTCCCAATCAAAACTTGAAATAATAAACTTCAAAAAGTGAAAATTTTTTTTAACCTATACATGATACAGTATCAACATTTGAAATGCCAAAAATATCAATTCACAGAAAGATGAAAAAATTCAGTCTTCCTTTACTGCTTTCAGCCTCTGATATGGAGTATGGAAAAATAAGTTAGGCAGATATACACATACAAAAGCTCTTGAGTACCAAAAATAGTGAATTGAAATTGATATAGAGTATTGACTACCTCAGAAAAGGAGTAATTGCTCTCTCAGTCCATTCAGTTACATTCAAAAAGGCATAGAGTAGACATAGAAAGAATTAACTAAGAATAATACAACTGAGGAGAGTAATTTCTTTGCAATGAGGTAGATGCAACAATCTCATTAAGATAATTCTTGTCACTAGATGGTTCTGTAAAGATTTACTTACTCTTCGTTTCATTTTTAATTAACTAAAACCAATATTAGTTCTTGCCCCTGTGTTAAACAATATTGAAACGAGGCATACTTTCTTGCCCTATGTAAAATTGCACTGATACCAAGGAAAAGTACCTTAGCTCTTGCACCAAGAAATACCCACTCCTCAAAGGTAAAACTATGACTCAACTAAAAACCTTTTTTTTAAATCAAGACTAAGCTTACTTATCAAGAGTATTTCAAGCCCTTGCTTCACTGTACCTATCAATTGAAAGCTATTATATTATAAATTCTGCCCACTCTGAGCCAGTTCTCCACATTACAAAGCCTACCTTAAAGTCATCCATCCCAAGCCATAAAACCCTGTAAGTTATATTTTCCTAATCTCCCCCATTTTGAGACATCACTAACCCTCTGACAAGATGTTCTCCTTCACTGCAGTAAATGTAATACGTTTAGACTTGCTTGAACAACAGGTATTTCTGGTGGTTTTTTGAGTTGATCCTTGATGGAATGCTCAACCAAAATCTTCTGACATGTTACCAGTCACTGAAGAAATGTTTGTTTTGTGCCTGGCATATGCTAGGGATGCTAGTGGGATTTGAAAATCTTGATCATAAATATGATCTCTCAATCTCATATGAGGTACATCCTAGAATCAATCATTTTCAAACATGGGGATCTTATTAATCAAGTGTTATTCTGCTTTTTTATTATTATTATTATGGACATGACTCTGACTTAGAGGTATAATTTAGAACTTAGAAATAACTGACCAGATATTAGAGGAAGTTTGGGAAATTTGGTCAGCTTGAAGTTTATCAGTTTATCAAACAAAATCCATTTGCTTTTCTCCAAATCAAAACATAATGATACTAATTTAGACCAGGAGGGCATATAATTTTTGTAGTCATGGAGATTTATTTCTGCTGATTCATCCAGTTCAGTCTGGCTTACCATGCTGAGATGATTAGCTAAATTTCCAATGTAGCCTGAGACCATAGAACAGAACATATTCCATTGTTCCATAACAGATAATTTAATCTCATTACTATTAAGTTTCAACCAACTAGTCAAATCTCCCTAGGGTAAGTTTACATTTGAGGCCTGAGTCCATGAATTTTCACTGTAGTTCCAGAAATAGTCTAGCCTCACAGGAATACTTCAAAACACAGCTAATATGATCGGAGTGATTAAAAAAAAAAAAAGATAACCTTCTCCCCTATACTGATGATAATGTGCCCCAACACTAGAAAGGATAACCAGACCTCAAGTTTAGTTTTGAAATTCTTCCTGTGGCTTATCCTACACAGAATAAGTAAACTAAATAGCTGCTTTAAAAGTACAACTAAGTGTGGCTCTAACTGTATTCTAAAGAAATTAATGCTTGTTTTAAAGCACTGAAGCCCCTTGAAGCTGTTTTTGTCCCTCTCCTTGCCAAAAACAAAAGACAAAGAATTGGCTAAAGGAGAATATGGTGTGACCACTCACCTAGAGCCAGAAATCCCAGAATGTGAAGTCAAGTGGGCCTTAGAAAGCATCACTAGGAACAAAGCTAGTGGAGGTGATGGAATTCCAGTTGAGCTATTTCAAATCCTGAAAGATGATGCTGTGAAAGTGCTGCACTCAGTATGCCAGCAAATTTGGAGAACTCAGCAGTGGCCACAAGTCTGGAAAAGGTCAGTTTTCCTTCCAATCACAAAGAAAGGCAATGCCAAAGAATGCTCAAACTACCATCCAATTGCACTCATCTCACACGCTAGTGAAGTAAGGCTCAAAATTCTCCAAGCCAGGCTTCAGCAATATGTGAACCATGAACTTGCAGATGTTCAAGCTGGTTTTAGAAAAGGCAGAGGAACTAGAGATCAAATTGCCAACATCCGCTGGATTATCAAAAAAGCAAGAGAGTTCCAGAAAAACATCTATTTCTGCTTTATTGACTATGCCAAAGCCTTTGACTGTGTGGATCGCAAGAAACTATGGAAAATTCTGAAAGAGATGGGAATACCAGACCACCTGACCTGCCTCTTGAGAAACCTATATGCAAGTCAGGAAGCAACAGTTAGAACTGGACATGGAACAACAGACTGGTTCCAAATAGGAAAAGGAGTACATCAAGGCTGTATATTGTCACCCTGCTTATTTAACTTATATGCAGAGTACATTATGAGAAACGCTGGGCTGGAAGAAGCACAAGCTGGAATCAAGATTGCCAGGAGAAATATCAATAACCTCAGATATGCAGATGACACCACCCTTATGGCAGAAAGTGAAGAGGAACTAAAAAGCCTCTTGATGAAAGTGAAAGAGGACAGTGAAAAGGTTGGCTTAAAGCTCAACATTCAGAAAACGAAGATCATGGCATCTAGTCCCATCACTTCATGGGAAATAGATGGGGAAACAGTGTCAGACTTTCTTTTGGGGGGCTCCAAAATTACTGCAGATGGTGATTGCAGCCGTGAAATTAAAAGACACTTACTCCTTGGAAGGAAAGTTATGACCAACCTAGATAGCATATTAAAAAGCAGAGACATTACTTTGCCAACAAATGTCCGTCTAGTCAAGGCTATGATTTTTCCAGTGGTCACATATGGATGTGAACGTTGGACTGGGAAGAAAGGTGAGCGTTGAAGAATTGATGCTTTTGAACTGTGGTGTTGGAGAAGACTCTTGAGAGTCCCTTGGACTGCAAGGAGATCCAACCAGTCCATCCTAAAGGAGATCAGTTCTGGGTGTTCATTGGAAGGACTGATGCTAAAGCTGAAACTCCGGTACTTTGGCCACCTCATGAGGACAGTTGACTCATTGGAAAAGACTCTGATGCTGGGAGGGATTGGGGCCAGGAGGAGAAGGGGACGACAGAGGATGAGATGGCTGGATGGCATCACCAACTCGATGGATATGAGTCTGAGTGAACTCCGGGAGTTGGTGATGGACAGGGAGGCCTGGCCTGCTGCAATTCATGGGGTCGCAAAGAGTTGGACATGACTGAGCGACTGAACTGAACTGAACTGAAAGGAGAAGAGGGCAGCCGAGGATGAGATGGTTGGGTAGCATCTCCAACTCAATGGACAGGAACTGAGCAAACTCCGGAAGAATAGTGGAGGACAGGGAGCCTGGATTATTGCAGTCTATGGGGTTGCAAAGAGTTGGGCACAACTTAGCAGACTAAACAACAACAAAATTTATGGGATAGGAGATGGAGTAGGAAGGGAGGTTACTTGAATAAATCTTCTTTGGAAACTCCCATATCATTCTCTGAAGAAGGCTATGTAAATATCCTGGATGAGTTCAATATTTGTGTAATTATTTATTTGTAATTATTTGTGTAAAAACTAGACTATTCAAGTATGACCTAAGTCAAACCCCTTATGATTATACAGTGGAAGTGAGAAATAGATTCAAGGGATTAGATCTGATAGACAGAGTGCCTGATGAACTATGGATGGAGCTTCATGACATTGTACAGGAGACAGGGATCAAGACCATCCCCAAGAATAAGAAATGAAAAAAAGCAAAATGGCTGTCTGAGGAGGCCTTACAAATTGCTGTGAAAAGAAGAGAAGTGAAAAGCAAAGGAGAAAAGGAAAGATATACCCATTTGGATGCAGAGTTCCAAGGAATAGCAAGAAGAGATAAGAAAGCCTTCCTCAGTGATCAGTGCAAAGAAATAGAGGGAAACAATAGAATGGGAAAGACTAGAGATCTCTTCAAGAAAATCAGAGATACTAAGGGAAAATTTCATGCAAAGATGGGTTCAATAAAGGACAGAAATGGTATGGACCTAACAGAAGCAGAAGATATTAGGAAGAGGTGGCAAGAATACACAGAACTACACAAAAAAGATCTTCATGACCCAGATAATCACGATGGTGTGATCACTCACCTAGAGCCAGACATCCTGAAATGTGAAGTCAAATGGGCCTTAGAAATCACTACGAACAAAGCTAAGGAGGTGATAGAATTCCAGTTGAGCTATTTCAAATTCTAAAAAATGGTGCTGTGAAAGTGGTGTACTCAATATGTCAACAAATTTGGAAAACTCAGCAGAGGCCACAGGACTGGAAAAGGTCATTTTTCACTCCAATCACAAAGAAAGGCAATGCCCAAGAATGCTCAAACTACTGAACAATTGCACTCATCTCACATGCTAGTAAAGTAATCCTCAAAATTCTCCAAGCCAGGCTTTAACAGTAAGTGAACCGTGAACTTCCAAATGTTCAAACTGGATTTAGAACGGGCAGAGGAACCAGAGATCAAATTGCCAACATCTGCTGGATCATGGGAAAAGCAAGAGAGTTCCAGAAAAACATCTATTTCTGCTTTATTGACTGTGTCAAAGCCTTTGACTGTATGGATCACCACAAGAAAAGTTAATTGTCTTAAATTTACATCACAGGCCTGTTTTGAGATGCAGCCATTTCTGAAACAGAGATATTTTAACTCCAAATTCAGTGTTCTTTATTCATGTCTAAAAGTGGGAAATGATTTCTTGAGTGCTGCTAAGTCGCTTCAGTCATGTCCGACTCTGTGTGACCCCAGAGACGGCAGCCCACCAGGCTCCCCCGTCCCTGGGATTCTCCAGGCAAGAACACTGGAGTGGGTTGCCATTTCCTTCTCCAATGCATGAAAGTGAAAAGTGAAAGTGAAGTTGCTCAGTCATATCCAACTCTTAGCGACCCCATGGACTGCAGCCTACCAGGCTCCTCCGTCCATGGGATTTTCCAGGCAAGAGTACTGGAGTGGGTTGCCATTGCCTTCTCCATTTACTGCATACTAGGTTAATAAAAATTTGGTCATTTCTACTGGCAATATGTGAAACCATTTCTCTGTTATATTTTAAGGCTGTATTAATAACATTTAAAACATTTTATCAATATATTATTTTCAAAAAGTACTCCATGGTTAAACTTGTTTTAAAAACTGTTCTACTGTGTAAAAACAATGACTGCTGTGCCCAATTTTGTTTCACTTGTTGTCATGTTTCTCTAGTTTTTCTTTAAAATTGGAGGATTTCTTGAGTAGATACTAAAAAATAATGTGGTGATGTCTAAGTGTCTAGAATTCAAATTAGAGGAAGTTGATTACCAAAAAGCTTTCATTTATTGACATGTGTCTTACTACCATACTAGTGTAGAAGACTTCTGTAATGTTCATTTTCTGTAGGAAATTTCCAAATACCACCTAATTTAATCTTCACTGAAAATCTTTATATGTAGGTATGTCCATTACCTTTTTTACCTTGGCTTCAGTCCTGGATCTTTGTGCTCATCCTGCTTTTCTTCCTGGCACTCTCCTGCTTGTGGGCAAACCCAGAGGGGTCATTGGTAGCAGCCTGAACCTTAAAAATGATGAAAAAGCAATGGAAAATTTAAAAAACTGAAAATTATGATGATCCTTGAGCAGAGATGAAAGTAGATTAACCACAAATTTAGGATAACAAAGTAAACAATATATACTTGATGAACCCAAACTCTCCTCATATACAAAGAGAATTACCATGACTATTATTAAAGAAGATTTAATATCAAACAGATAGTATGATAGCCTTGTCAGTCAAGGATACGGAAGTCTTTGTTGCTGAACTCCAATATACTTCATTCCATTATTTAAAAATTAAAATATTTACATCCATTATTTCAGTTTTTCCTTCAAGTACAGTAGCACGTGCATGCGTGCTAAGTTGCTGCAGTTGTGTCTGACTCTTTGCGACCCTATGGACCCTAGCCAGCCAGGCTCCTCTGTCCATGGGGTTTCCCAGGCAAGAGTACTGGAGTGGGTTGCCATGCTCTCCTCCAGGAAATGCAATCGTGCTACCATATAAAAGGCCAATTTTAGATTTTTTGTCATCACTGCAGATCACATAAGCATGCTCACATTTACTCTAAATACAAATATTTCATATGCTTTCATATAATATCTAAAATACAAATATTTGAATGCCCTTTTGTTTCAGGATAGTATTTTCAGCCAAAAGACTACAATTATTGAAATAAATGGTAAACTAGAATGAGAAACTATCTTCATTGTATTTTCCTTACAGATCCTGATCAACTATTTATTCTAAACTTATAGACTTAATCTGCTCTTCAAATCTAGGAAACAAAAGAGACTGGCAGAGAAAAATAAAATATGTCCAGCAAGTCAGAATGATGTTGATATGAGTTGAACACATCAAGAAATGTTGAATCTGATCAATAAAATTTCTGAACTAGATTATTTCAAAAACAGGCACAGAAGACATCAGTGGAAGCAGATGAGTAAAATATTTCTCTGTACAATAAATTTAGTTTTCACTATATCTGTCCTAATGTTTACCAGCCTTTTGCATAGAGAATATGTCCCCCAGAGAGGAAAATATGTCTTATATATGGATTAAGCTATAAAAGCCTATGATAATAATATTGCTAAAAATGTACTACGTTTATAAAGAAAGAAATCCAAGGTTCTCAAATACATCTGTGTGTACCCATAGAGAGAGATAGAGTAAGAGAGAGAGAAGCCAGGAAAGAAGGAAAAGAGGAAGAAAAAATATAGGGGAAAAAAAGAGAAATATTTTTTAAATATTTAAATTTTTAAAGTTAAAAATTAACTTAGAAAAGTTTAGAAAGTTTTTATAATTTCCCTAAGTCTCCCAAATTGTCAGTGGTAGAGTCAAAATCTGAATTCAGGTCTGATGCCAAAGTTAATAAACCATCCTGCCTCTAGAATTTCTATCACCAGTATAATTTCCACAGCAAATTATTCCTTCTCTTGCACCCTCTCCCTTGAGTTACAATTTTCCTTAAGTTTCTGCAAGTCTATACTTCCTACAAAATTATTATTATAATCCAATACTTATCTACATGTTAGATTAGTAGACTCCATTTGTTTTACATGAGTTCCATGTCCTTAAATTTTGAATATCTTTTTAAGAGATTCCTAAGATATTATACTTCTGACATTTTTTTTTGCTATTTACATTCTTTGGTATTAATGTGTCATATTCTATAAGACTTCCAATCACTCATTACACAGACTTAAAATCTACTAAATGCTTATTGAAATCCAATTAGTAATTTAAATAATGGATTCACCACATTGCAGAGATTAATTATATCCATTATGGTGCTATTAAAATGTGTTTTACATTGTAATTAGCATCAATAAAGTGAGGAGTGAGCTTTTTCAGCTATTATGAGCAATACAACATGAATTTTAATATCAATGAAATATAGAGAGTAATATCTTAAGTTTATGGTATTTATTGTTTCCAACACTCAATTTTTTGTATATATTCAATTCTGTTGATAATTACCAGATGGACTTTACATGTAACACATTATTCACAAAATGATCATCTGTACTTAGGAGATATGTATATTCATGTATTCACTCATCCATTAATTGGTCACCTACTTAGTATACTTCTTTGTGCTAGGATTTCTTCTTGGTATTGGATTTGTGGTGATTAATCAAACAGAATAAGATCATGTCCTTTTGACAATGAACAAATAAATAAACAAATACTTATCTTTTGGTTAAGTGCCATAAAGAAAACACAAGAAATGCATGGGAATCTGCTCTGCTCTGCTAAGTCACTTCAGTCGTGTCCTACTCTGTGCTACCCCATAGACGGCAGCCCACCAGGCTCCCCCATCCCTGGGATTCTCCAGGTAAGAACACTGGAGTGGGTTGCCATTTCCTTCTCCAATGCATGAAAGTGAAAAGTGAAAGTGAAGTCGCTCAGTCATGTCCAACTCCTAGCGACCCCATGGACTGCAGCCTACCAGGCTCCTCCCATGGGATTTTCCAGGCAAGAGTACTGGAGTGGGTTGCCATTGCCTTCTCCATGGGAATCTGGGTGTCATTCAATATCTTCAACTAACCGAAAAATCAGATTAGACAAATGGACAACAGATTTGGTTTTAAAGCAGCATCTCTGATATGACCTGCTGGGCAGTTTCTTGATCATGGAATGGTTTGAGGGGCCCAGACATGAAGTTGAAGAGTCTGGGCAGCAGAGGTCCATTCAGGGAGCTTAAAACAGAGACTCTTTGCTAACCTAGTAGGATACCCTTAAAACTCCACTAGAGCATGCTATGCAATATCCAAGAATTTAATCACATAAAATGTGGTATCACAGTATCCAAAATTAAATATATATATATATATATATGTTTTTCAAACAGCCTAAATTGTCAAAAGAGCTAAAGTAAAGAGAAGAAAGTCATACATAACTGACTGTACACTGAACTCAGAAATTCCCAAAGAATCAGGTAACTATCACTTGTTAATCCTCTCACTCCCCCAATTCCCAATACAAGAAGATTTAAGGACAGGCTATTAACAAAAGAGAGAGGTTGGAAGCAGCAATCATTAATCATGCTATATCTAAAACATATTATCATTGAGTTTAATCTCTTTCAATGTTTTAATTTCTGATATATACTTTAACAAATGACATATACTCATGTTGAAGCAAAGATTACCTTCTGTGACTTTTCTGTTCCTAACATTATTTTCAGGAGCAACACATTATAAAGACACTTATAATGTAGTTTCTTAGTCTTTGGTCCAAGTTAACTGCTCTCTGTTCTTTCAAAAATTTTTCTCTGTAACCTGAATTTTGTATCTCAGCCATCTGCTCTTCTAATATATTCTCCTTAGTATTAATGATGTCAAGTGTTTGTATAAAATTCCCTATCCAGATACTGTTCTAAGAAGTTTATGTATGTTAACTGATTTAATCTCACAAAAATCCTAGGAAGCAGATTATATTGTTAGATGAATAGCTTGATAGATGGAAAAACTGAGGCACAGAGTTGTTGTTCAGTGGCTAAGTCCTGTCTGACTCTTTGCGACCCTATGGACTGCAACAGGTCAGACTTCCCTGTCCTTCAGTATCTCCCAGAGTTTGCTCAGATTCAGGTCCATTGAGTTGGTGATGCTATCTAATCATCTCATCCTCTGCCACACCCTTCTCCTTTTGCCTTTGATCTTTCCCAGCATCAAGGGTTTTTTGATGAGTCGGCTCTTCGCATCAGGTGGCTAAAGGTTTGAAGCTTCGGCTTCAGCATCAGTCCTTCCAATGAACATTCAGGGTTGATTTCCTTGACTGGTTTGCACAATGAGGTACCATCCCACACTGGTCAGAATGGCTGCTATCAAAAAGTTTACAAGCAATAAATGCTGGAGAGGGTGTGGAGAAAAGGGAACCCTCTTACACTGTTGGTGGGAATGCAAACTAGTACAGCCACTATGGAGGACAGTGTGGAGATTCCATTAAAAAACTGGAAATAGAACTGCCATTTGACCTAGCAATCCCACTGCTGGGCATACACACCCAAGAAACCAGAATTGAAAGAGACACGTGTACTCCAATGTTCATTGCAGCACTGTTTGCAATAGCTAGGACATGGAAGCAACCTAGATGTCCATCAGCAGATGAATGGATAAGAAAGTTGTGGTACATATACACAATGGACATCTTTTTTGGGTGCTAGTTCTAAAAGGTCTTCTAGGTCTTCATAGAACCATACAACTTCAGCTTCTTCAGCATTACTGGTTGGGGCAGAGACTTGGATTACTGTGATATTGAATGGTTTGCCTTGGAAACGAACAGAGATCATTCTGTCGTTTTTGAGATTGCATCCAAGTACTGCATTTCGAACTCTTTTGTTGACCATGATGGCTACTCCATTTCTTCTGAGGGATTCCTGCCCGCAGTAGTAGATATAATGGTCATCTGAGTTAAATTCACCCATTCCAGTCCATTTGAGTTCGCTGATTCCTAGAATGTCGACATTCACTCTTCCCATCTCTTGTTTGACCACTTCCAATTTGCCTTGATTCATGGACCTGACATTCCAGGTTCCTATGCAATATTGCTCTTTACAGCATCGGACCTTGCTTCTATCACCAGTCACATCCATAGCTGGGTACTGTTTTTGCTTTGGCTCCATCCCTTCATTCTTTCTGAAGTTATTTCTCCACTGATCTCCAGTAGCATATTGGATACACAATGGAATACACAATGGAAGATTCAGTTCAGTTCAGTTGCTCAGTCATGTCTGACTGTTTGTGACCCCATGAATTGCAGCACACCAGGCCTTCCTGTCCATCACCAACTCCCAGAGTTCAGCCAAACTCATGTCCATTGCGTCGGTGATGCCATCCAGCCATTTCATCCTCTGTCGTCCCCTTCTCCTCCTGCCCCCAATCTCTCCCAGCATCAGAGTCTTTTCCAGTTAGTCAACTCTTCGCATGAGGTGGCCAAAGTATTGGAGTTTCAGCTTTAGCATCAGTCCTTCCAAAGAACACCCAGGACTGATCTCCTTTAGAATGGACTGGTTGGATCTCCTTGCAGTCCAAGGGACTCTCAAGAGTCTTCTCCAACACCACAGTTCAAAAGCATCAATTCTTCAGCGCTCAGCTTTCTTCACAGTCTAAATTTCACATCCATATGTGACCACTGGAAAAACCATAGCTTTGACTAGATGGACCTTTCTTGGCAAAGTGATGTCCCTGCTTTTGAATATGCTATCTAGGTTGGTCATAACTTTCCTTCCAAGGAGTGAGCATCTTTTAATTTCATGGCTGCAGTCACCATCAGCAGTGATTTTGGAGCCCCCAAAAATAAAGTCAGCCACTGTTTCCACTGTTTCCCCATCTATTTCCCATGAAGTGATGGGACCAGATGCCACGATTCTAGTTTTCTGAGTGTTGAGCTTTAAGCCAACTTTTTCACTGTCCTCTTTCACTTTCATCAAGAGGCTTTTTAGTTCCTCTTCACTTTCTGCCATAAAGGTGGTGTCATCTGCATATCTGAGGTTATTGATATTTCTCCCTACAATCTTGATTCCAGCTTGTGCTTCTTCCAGCCTAGTGTTTCTCATGATGTACTCTGCATATGTTAAATAAGCAGGGTGACAATATACAGCCTTGACGTACTCCTTTTCCTATATGGAACCAGTCTGTTGTTCCATGTCCAGTTCTAATTGTTGCTTCCTGATCTGCATATAGGTTTCTCAAGAGGCAGGTCAGATGGTCTGGTATTCCCAACTCTTTCAGAATTTCCCACAGTTTATTGTGATCCAGAGTCAAAGGCTTTGGCATAGTTAATAAAGCAGAAATAGATTTTTTTTCTGGAACTCTCTTCCTTTTTCCATGATCCAGCGGATGTTTACTCAGCTATTAAAAAGAACACATTTGAGTCAGTCTAATGAGGTGGATGAAACTGGAGCCTATTATACAGAATGAAGTAATACAGAGTGAAGTAAGTCAGAAAGGAAAACACCAATACAGTATATTAATGCATATGAATGGAATTTAGAAAGACAGTAACAATGACCCAATCTGTGAGACAGAAAAAGAGACAGAGATATAAAGACTGTGGGAGACTGTGGGAGAAGTCTTTGGGCTCTGTGGGAGAAGGTGAGGGTGGGGTGATTTGAGAGAATAGCATTTAAACATGCATATTACCATATGTGAAATAGATGACCAGTCCAAGTTCAGTGCATGATACAGACACTCAAAGCTGGTATACTGGGACAACCCAGAGAGATGGGATGGGGAGGGAGGTGGAAGCGGGGTTTGGGATGGGGAGACACATGTACACCCATGGCTGATTCCATATGCCATGTCAATGTATGGCAAAACCACCACAATATTGTAAAGTAATTTGCCTCCAATTTAAATAAATAATTTTTTTAAGTTAAAAAAAAAAAAAAAAAGAATTGACTGGCTTGATCTCCTTGCCATCCAAGGGACTCTCAAGAGTCTTATCCAACACCACAGTTCAAAAGCATCAATTCTTCTGCACTCAGCTTTTCTTTATGGTCCAACTCTCACATCCATACATGACTACTGGAAAGACCATAGCTTTGACTAGACAGACGTTTGTCAGCAAAGTAATGTCTCTGCTTTTTAATATGCCGTCTAGGTTGGCCTTAGCTTTCCTTCCAGGGAACAAGCATCTTTTAATTTCATGGCCGCAGTCACCATCTGCAGTGGTTTTGGAACCCAAGACTATAAAGTCTGTCACTGTTTCCATTGTTTCCCCATCTATTTGCCATGAAGGCCTTTTGCCTACTGAAATGGCCCACACTCTGTGGAGTATGTTTCTTCTGGGGCCTCTCTCACTTTCTGAAATGACTTCATATTCTGGGGCAGTTCTCGCCTTTTGAGAAAGATCACATTTTGTCTATGGAATGTATATCTCTCTAAATTAATCTGCTTATCTATTACTTTGCTTCTCACTGAATTCTTTCTGTGCTGAAACATAAAGAAGCTGAGCTTCATTAAGTCCTTGGACCCAAGTATGTGATTGGACTTGAACCCACAGTCCTGGACTCAAGGTCCACTGGAAGTCGAATCTTCCACATGTTGGACCTAATTGGTTCTGATCAGTTTATGTCATATCCTCAATGACAGTATCATTCTTTTAAAGGTTGTGCTCTCCCCCCATTCCCTCCTGTTTCACTATGTCTGTCATGAATCAAGTGGCCATGCACATGAGTTATTTTGGGGTTTTCTATTCTATTCTTTTTGTCTGTTATTCTATCATTATGTCCAAAAAGCTTAATAACCATATAGTAACAATACTTAACTATATTTCAAAAATTACTTATCTATATGTGTTCCTTTTTGTTCCAAGACCAATGCAGAAACAGCTTATCAAATTTCATAAAAATTCTATAGTGATTTTTTTCTTTTTTTTATTTTATTTTATTTTTTAACTTTACAATATTGTATTGGTTTTGCCATATATCAACATGAATCCGCCACAGGTATACACGTGTTCCCCATCCTGAACCCTCCTCCCTCTTCCCTCCCCGTACCACCTGGAATTACGTTGAATCTATAATTAAATTGAAAGATAATTGGCATCTCTACATTACTGAATATTCCAATTCTTAAACAGTATATGCCTCCATTTCTGTATATTCCCTTAAAGAGTTTTTAAATTGTATAGTTTTACATGTAGACTTATGAGATATCTTTTCTTTAGATTTGTTCTTACACAAATGCAAGTCTTATATTTAAATCAAAGTTTTACTATATTTTTTTCAAATTTTTTGGCATTACTTGCCACCCCAAAATGTGTCTCTTTGGCTTGCAGTTCATTTTAGTTTGATTATTTTAAAGAAACATAAGATTCAGGAAGTTTTTCTTTTTCAGTTCAGTTCAATCATGTCCTACTCTTTGCGGCCCCATGGACTGCAGTATGCCAGGCCTCCCTGTCCATCACCAACTCCCAGAACTTGCTCAAATTCGTGTCATTTTCTTTTTACCTCCTCCTTAATTGTTTAAAAGAATTTGGATATGGATTCTGCACCAAAAAGAGAGCTATCACCAAAGGTAACTTTGCCTTATATAAGAAAGATTCCCCTAAAGGCATGGCAAACCTTTGTTTACCAAATATTTGCCTTTCTGTTTCCATGTGAATTGCCTTCCTCCCCTTTGAAGGACTAGACCTTGCTCCTTCTCCTTATTAGTTTCACTGAATTTTTTTGGTTGTATTAGTTATTCCAAAGACTCAACTTTTGGCTTTTCAAGATTGCTGCTGTTGTTATTAAGTCACAAAGTCCAACTCCTTGTGACCCCATGGACTGCAGCATGCTTGATATGGAAAAGGTGCCAAAGTTCGTGCTAAAATTCTATTGGTTTTGTATTAGATAAAACTTCATACACTGTTAATTCAAAAGAAAGAAAAACCACTAAAATCCACAGCTTGTTATACATATACTCTTAAGAAGAGGTAGAGGAGGAGGAGGAAGAGGACAGGAAGAAAGGAGGAGAAAGAAATTAGCAACCTAAAACCAAACCAAAAAAATAAATAAAACCGTAAAGAACATTTGGTATAAATTTCCTCCCTTTTTCCACCTTGCAAATAAATAAACAACTTAATAATATTTCTCATGATATAACAGATAGTAAAAGAGCACAGGCACACCTAAAATCAGAAGAGGAAAGAATTTATAAGTCTTTACCTATCTATAGCTTACTGAATTAGCAAGTATTGACATGTTAGCTGAAACATGCTAAATAATAGATAAGCAAAGCATTTCTGAGAATATAACACATCTGCATGTTCTTTGCTTTTCTGAAGCAGTAGATGTGCATTTTCAGGACTTTCTTCCAAGCTTTTTGTTTTTTGTTTTTTGTTTTTCAGAACAGTCAAATCTTGCTATGAAGCACTTTATTAAAGTATCAGTTTACCTGTTTGGAGACTTAAAGCCTGTACCCCGTATCCTTGGTAATATATAGTGAACTCTCACTATAGTTGACAAAGTATTTGTCCTTATTTTCCAATATCTGAATTAGGTCAAAGTTTTTAGAACAGTGCTTGTTTAGTGAGTGCTATTATCTCTTAGTAGGTAACTTCAGTTCAGTTAAGTCGCTCAGTCGTGTCCAACTCTTTGCTACCCCATGGACTGCAACATGCCAGACCTCCCTATCCATCACCAATTCCCGAAGCCTACTCAAATTCATGTCCATCACAGTGGTGAAGCCATCCAACCATCTCATCCTCTGTCGTCCCCTTCCACCTTCAATCTTTCCCAGCATAAGGGTCTTTTCCAATGAGTCAGTTCTCCGCATCAGGTGGCCAAAGTATGGGAGTTTCAGCTTCAGCATCAGTCTTTCCAATGAATATTCAGGACTGATTTCCTTTAGGATGGACTGGTTGGATCTCCTTGCTGTCTAAGGGATTCTCAAGAGTCTTCTCCAACAACACAGTTCAAAAGCATCAATTCTTTGGCACTCAGCTTTCTTTATAGTCCAACTCTCACATCCATATATGATTACTGGAAAAACCATACTTTGATTAGACGGACCTTTGTTGGCAAAGTAATGTTTCTGCTTTTTAATATGCTGTCTAGGTTGGTCATAGCTTTTCTTCCAAGGAGCAAGTGTCTTAATTTCATGGCTGCAATCACCATCTGCAGTGATTTTGGAGCTCCCCAAAATAAAGTCTGTCACTGTTTCCACTGTTTCCCCATCTATTTGCCATGAAGTGATGGGACCAGATCCCATGATCTTAGTTTTCTGAATGTTGAGTTTTAAGCCAACTTTTTCACTCTCCTCTTTCACTTTCAACAAGGGGCTCTTAAGTTCTTCTTTGCTTTCTGTCATAAGGGTGGTGTCATCTGCATATCTGAGGTTATTGATATTTCTCCCAATCATCTTGATTCCAGCTTGTGCTTCATCCAGCCTGGCATTTTGCATGATGTACTCTGCATATAAGTTAATAAGCAGGGTGACAATATACAGCCTTGACGTACTCCTTTCCCGATGTAAGTAACTTAGTAGGTAATATTAACCAATGTCATTGTTTTTCCCCTATTTTAAAATGAACATTTGTTGCTTACAACTGAGTATGACCTAAATAAGAATCAGTTATTAATAGATTGCATATATAAAACAGCTTATAGTAATAGAAAATTTTAGAATTACAAATGTTTATTAACATTTCAAATATTACAGCTTGCAATAATAGAAAATTGTAGAGTTCTTCTAGTCAAAGGATGAATGTACCATTCAAAAAGAAGGAAAAAGAAAGACAAGTTATAAAGTGAGGTGTTACTAAAATATTAAAAATAAAAATTCAATCTCAATAGTTACTTTTCTCAACATTGGTAATAAAATAGTAAAATTTTGAACACAAACATTTTTGTGAATAGTTGGAAAAAGTCCTGCATTATGACTTTATAAAAGGAAAAGTGATCACTATCTATAGTGTGTGCCAGTATTTTTAAACTGATTTTAATATGACATGTATTTATCCTGATTATCTCTTGCTTTCCCTTACTTCATCTTACCAATGAATTTAAAAATAAAGTTTTCAGTGTAAATGTGCACCATTTCCAAGCTTGATATTGGTCATGGTTTCACATTAAACTCTAACCTAAATATGTGAAATAAATTTATGAAAATATAATTAGTTAAATATCTCTAGAAAAATTCAAGTAAGTCTTTGTACACAAATCCAAATGAAACATGACTTTAATTTTCTAAATACAAATATTTATTTGAGACCTACAGTTTATTCAAAATAAAAGTGAAAACGATCCCTACACCATCTACTCTAGAGATGTGTCAAAATGAAAATATGCATTGCTATAACTGGAATGTGAAGTAGATTTTTCTGTCTCCCATCATGATTGTGTATGGGATGAGAGAATGGAGTGGGGGTAAAAAAGAAGTTACTTTAAGGGAAAATAGGTTATGTTGCATATCACCAAAACATCCAACAGCCTGAATGTCTTATAATATACTGACATTTTCCATTTGAGAACACTGCATATGTACCCTCTATAGTAACACTTTACCTGATGTAATTTGTTAGGGCTACATGCTTAGATGAGGCAATAAAGAAAAACTTTAATTTTAAATTCTTTGGAGATAGCTACCTGAATTTAAACATAAAAATTGTCAGGAACAAAAGCATAGCTGTACAAACCCTTCAAAAGAGAGAGGGAAAGAAAGAGAGCAAGAGATTCACTTGTGAAGAAATATCTGTATGAAAGTTATTATGGGAAATTCATTCAACAACTACCTATGCTAAATGCTCAGTAATCCTCTCCGTTTTCTATGTATTATTATTAACGTCTAGGCCAATGTATACAAGTCACTTTGAATCAATAGTAGAATACAGTCAATCGATAACTCACATATTGTTTAACAACTAACCATTGATTGAGCAATTTAGTTCATGCTTGATTTTCCAACAGTTGTTTATGAATAGTCACAGCCAAAAAAGAACTTAAAAGTGATATGTTCTGATGTCAGAATTTATTTTGATTCCATTCTGTTTGATTTTAATAGCCTGCAGCTGTGTGAATTTAAGAGCTGCCTTCTCCTTTCCCAAAAACACAAACTCTACATGGTAGAAGATAGTTTCCTTTAGTCTCACTCAGAACCACCAAGTAAGAATATAAAATCATAGCATTTAGCCCCAATGCTTCCCCTCCACTCTCAGTTCTATAGGAACAATAAATTCACCAGAGGAACGGTATGAAAAAAAAAAAAATCATGCGATTCTCAAAAAGCAGATTACTAAGGTTACTGTGGCAACGAGTTTTTTTTAAAGCATTGCAATACAATTTAACCTAAAAGAAGATACTGGAGGTGCTAAAGCCTATTGATTGCTTTGGAGCCGTAATACTTTAGTTACCCTTTCTGGGCTATTTCTTGATTGTGAAGACACATCTAAGAAAAGAGCAGCAACCTTGGAGGGACAGTTAGGCTAAACATCCAGCAGTTTAATAGTATATGTGTTGTGAGGAAAAAAGATTAGAAATGAAATTTAAGTTTTAAAACTGACAACTTTGATATAACTTGTATTAACTAGTTCTTTTTGGCTCACTATTACCAACTTCTCTTGGTATTAGAAAAATATTTTTTGATGCTAAGCATCTTTTCCTGCTTTACTGTCCTTGTCAGGTTAGGAAAATCACTTCTCTAATAATTGACTTGCAAGATAATAAATTAATGAGTAGGCTGGCCAAGAATGACCCTTGACCAAGGGTCTATTTTGTTTTTTCTTTTGCATTGTTAACAGTATTATCTTTGGTAAATGATTTAATCTCTCTTCTTTATTTTCCTATTTACTGATGGGAGCAGTTCAGGGAACAAGTTTGAAAATAGAACGTACTTTAAGACTTCTGCTTGAATATAATAAAGTAGAATTTTTGATACATATCCTCTCTCAAATCTCTCCATACAGTAAATATAAAGAATAAAATGGACAATAAACAATACAACAAATACTTTCTTCAGCCCCATGTGACCAGGAGTGAGAACTCCAAACTGAAACAGTGCTACCAGTGCCACCTGTTAAAATTAAGGACCAAAATTCTGAGAGATATGATCAAATAATCCTTAGAACACATTGAGATCTAGGGTCGGGTCACAGGAAAGGTTGAGGAAGTCCTTGCAGAAGCCATGGTATGAGAATACAGAACCACAGGGGAGCAAAGTTAACAGATCATAAGCCATTTCTCTTTGATGGAGAGTAGAATTTGCCACCCTAAAATATATCTCTGGCATAAGGATTTTCTTGAGCTAGTTACATTTTAAGAAACAGCAGACACAGAAAAAGCTCAAAACACCAAGTAGACATAACTCTTTTTAAGGGACATTGACATTTATAAGGGAAATCTCCAATTGTAAGGGTGTCTCAATACAGGAAGAGAAGGATGACTCTAAATGTCTAGAAACTCTTATCAGTGGAAAGAATAATGATGTAAATCTGCAGAACAGCCTTACTCTCATTTAGTATTACTTATACTAGGCCAATAAACACCTAAATTTAAGGGCTTAACAGTGCCATACACACACAAATATATATATATGCACACATATATGTTATTGATTTTATTCAAACTATATAAATCCAGTATAAATAAGATTTAAAAACTATATGTAACAGTAGTATAATTAAATTCATAAAAGCCTTATATATTGTTCACTAAATATTTGTTCCTTTCCTTTTCCTATAGATGGTACTATTAGGTCAAGCTTACAGCTATCTCTTCCTGTACCACAATTATATCCAGTTGACTGGGCAGAGCCTCCAGCAGGCCATTCCATGGTGAAGTAGTTTTATGAACAGTATTCATCAAGGAGTTTCCCTAAAAGAGCCCTTAATCGGCAGCAGTAACTGATCAAGATTTTCCTGCTAACCAAAAATATTTCCTCACTTCACAAAATTAGCCAACACCAAATATCTGGTTTATACAATCACTTCTCCCTCTTTCCATTTTCCCCCAAAGATAAAGGAAGAGAACGATCAATAACTACCAGGCATAACTGATATTCATGCCTTCAATGAGAATTTAAAATAGGAGTGCAATAAATAAAGCTTAGAGAATATTGATTAAATTGAAATATTGACAAGTCCCACATACTATACTCGAGTGTTTAGAAAACTGTGGTTCCAGATTAAGAGACTCAACATGACCTGGAAATTTGTTAGGCATAAAAACGGGGGCCCAATCTCAGACATCAGAAATTTTCATGTATAAAGTTTAATGGTGAGCTGTTTAGGTGATTCTGACAACTCTTCAACTTTGAGTATCCCTGCTCTAATCTTTAACCAACTCTGTTCCCAAAGCCTTTTCTTATCTTTTTCTTTCTCCTCATATGTCTTAGTCTAACCATTGGATCCAGAGGGAGTATTAATTTTCTTCATGATAGTACTTAGCATAAAGGCTTTATTTTTAACACTATGGTTATGAGGTATACCACTTTGCAATTTTACACATCTAGAAAAAAGAAACCAAGAGATTTCATCAAGATAATAACATTTATTTAAGTTGAAGTCCAGACCTCTAAATGTTCACAGTCTGTTTTGGCCTCTAAAAGAACACGATTGTGGAGATGACACTTCATTTTCACAACATTTTTATTCACTGCTCTCCTTTCATCTAAAAAGGGGGCCAGAGAGCATGGGGGTAAGGAGAGAAGATATTTTTAAAAATCAAAGGAAAATTGATAGTTCTCTCAGATGAACATACCTATGTTTGTAAACTTGGAATTTTCTTCTATGCTTTATATGTTTCTTAGTGATGAAAAAACATATTTGAAAACTATTTGAATTTAAAAAGATATTTGAAATCCTTTCAATTTGACCACCAACATCACTGGATTAAAGTTGTACTCCTCACACTGTTTCTAATGAAACAGGAATGGTTGTGCTCTCTTTGCAGCCACATGTATTTGTTGGCTCATTATTATAATTTTTTTCTTGCTTTCACTTTACGTTTTCATATGCATTTTCCCCTCAGACTGTTTTTTAAAAAGGAGTACAAAAGATATATCCTGGCATCTCTGTGAAAAATCAGTTTATAAATTATCATGTAAAAATTCATTCCAAAATTTACCAGCTAAAAAGAGCACATTATAATCTTACAATTTCTGTGGGTCAGGGAATGTGGAAGGAGTTAAGTTTGTTGCCTCCAGCTGAAGGTCTCTTGTGAGACTACAGTTAAGCTTTTGTCCCTATGGTTGGGGCTGCCCATCCCCAGTGTTAAATGATGTGAGGATGGAGATCTACACTCCTGTGGATGTTGGTAGGCCTCAGTCCCTTTGCAGATAGGTTTCCCCATAGGACTTCCTCACAGCGTTGTAGCTTAGCTCCCTCCAGGATAAGCAATGCAAGAGAAAGTAAGATAAAGCACCTAAATCAGAAGCCATTATCTTTTTATAACCTAACCTTAGAGTCATATCTCATCACTTCTTCCATACTCTCTTTATTAGGAGTCAATACGTCCAGCATAGTCTCAAGGGGAGATGATTACACAAGAGCACACTTACCAGGAGGCAGGGATTGTTGAGTACCAATTTAGATACTGCTCACCACACTAGCATGCAAGCAAAATTATGCCATGCTTTCCTCCCTAGATTTACAAAATTTCCTAATGAACTAAGGATACTAAATTCTTCTTCATAAACTCTAAATTTGCTTTGTTGGGAAATTGTTATGTACATAATTTGATGTAATTGAGCTGTAACTAAGAAAAAGGTGCTACAAAATACCATGTACTTGTTTAAAGTATGAAGACTGGAAATTTAGGAAGAGGTAGAGATAAAGACAGTAGAGGTAGAGATGGTGAAAGACAGAGGTAGAGATATATATAGTTACCAACATAGATATATAGATATCAAGATAAATAATATATTATGATATTATGCATCATAAGTGTGTATCAGGAAACAGATTATATACTTAAAAGTGTTTAACTGGAAAATATATTTTATTTTTTTTAATTAATTAATTTTTTTTTTTTTACTTTACAATATTGTATTGGTTTTTCCATACATCAACATGCATCCGCCACAGGTGTACACGTATTCCCCATCCTGAACCCCCCTCCCACCTCCCTCCCATACCATCCCTCTGGGTCATCCCAGTGCACCAGCCCCAAGCTTCCTGTATCCTGCATCAAACCTGGACAGGCGATTCATTTCTTATATGATATTATACATGTTTTAATGCCATTCTCCCAAATCATCCCCCCCCTCCCTGTCCCACAGAGTCCAAAAGACTGTTCTATATATCTGTGTCTCTTTTGCTGTCTCGCATACAGGGTTGTCATTACCATCTTTCTAAGGGTCTGTTTTCAGAGATGTGAACAGAGTTAAGGGATCTAACTAGGGACTAGTGACAGTAGAAAGCCATTAAGGCTTTGGGACAGAAGAGTCAAGAGAAAGAAAAAGTGTTAACTTGGTGAAAGCTGGAGCTTTCGAAGAGGGAGTGCCTATTAAAGGTAACATGCATATGAGACACCTAAGGATCCTATTTAAATGCAGATTCTGATTCGGAAAACCTGGAGTGAGCCAGAAATTCTGTTTCTAACAAGTTCCCAAGTGATGACTGTGCTTCTGGTTCAGGGATCACACTTGGAATGACAATCGTTCCAGAACCTCAAGGAGGCAGGGAAGAAATGGAAAGAATGAACATATCTGTCTCTCCTCTCTGCCCACCTTTCAAAAGTGACTCAGCAGATGAATGGATAAGAAAGCTGTGGTACATATACACAATGGAGTATTACTCAGCCATTAAAAAGAATACATTTGAATCAGTTCTAATGAGGTGGATGAAACTGGAGCCTATTATACAGAGTGAAGTAAGCCAGAAAGAAAAACACCAATACAGTATACTAACACATATATATGGAATTTAGAAAGATGGTAACAATAACCCTGTATACGAGACAGCAAAAGAGACACTGATGTATAGAACAGTCTTTTGGACTCTGTGGGAGAGAGAGAGGGTGGGATGATTTGGGAGAATGGCATTGAAACATGTATAATATCATATATGAAATGAGTCACCAGTCTAGGTTTGATGCATGATACTGGATGCTTGGGGCTGGTGCACTGGGACGACCCAGAGGGATGGTATGGGAAGGGAAGAGGGAGGAGGATTCAGAATGGGGAACACATGTATACCTGTGGCGGATTCATTTTGATATATGCAAACCCAATACAATATTGTAAAGTTAAAAAATAAAATAAAATAAATTTAAAAAAAGAAAAAGAAAAATAAGACAAAAATACTAAAATAAAATATGTGAAAAATATATTAAAATATTTACATTGTCCTTGAAAAAAAAAACAAAAAACAAAAGTGACTCTTATTATCTAAATGTAACCAAAAGCCAAAGACAAAGAAGACTAGGTGATTTAGTCTTTGAGGATGTCAACAACAAATTGGTGCTTGCCCAGGGCCTTTGCCATCTGTCTCTTTGGTGACTGAATCCTGTGCAGCTGCAGCTGTTGCCCTTTGACACATTCTGAAGGGAGTTCAGGGTGGATAACAAGAATGAGGCGCTTGGTGCTCCAGGAAAACTGGTGGAACAGTTGTTAAGTTAGTTAGATATTTTCAGGAACTGACCTTCTGAACCCCATCCTTGCATCTTTTCATATCTAGAAAAGCATTAAACTCCTTCATGGTGACATCAGCTCCCTGTGACTAGCAGAAAACATTTTTATAAGATTAGTGCTTGATTGCATGAACTCCACCTTCACCAAAATCACATATATATTGACCTCCCTCGCCCCACCCCTTTTTGGAGCTGTTTCTCAGAGCCATCTGAAGTGCTGTCTCCCAGGCTGCAGTTTTCATTTTGCCCCAAATAAAACTTAACTTACAACTCTCACATTGTACTTTTCTTCCTTTTTTTAAATTTTTTAAGTCAACAAGGAGAACCTTCCAGGGGCTCAGAGCAGACAAAGAGAGCCACAGAATATGTAGGGCCTCGTGTGGTTTCCTCACATGTGCACATTAGTACTCAGATAAATACTTAAAGTCCTTCTGTGGAACTTCAGACTTTTCTCTCTGTCTTTCTCTAGTCTCACATAATCTGTCCTATGAACTCTAGTTGCTTTGGTTTCCCCAGATTTATTTGTGTCCTCAATTCAGAAATTCTGCTGGGCTCCACCTAGGTTCCTTTCCCTACTCTGTTTCTGTTATTTCCAGTTTTTCTAATATTTCCAAGATTTTCCATTATTGGATTCTTCCAATATAGTTGTTATTTCCAGTAGATTACCTGATATTTCATTATTTCAGGTAAGCCCAGTCTGTTACTCTAGAAGTTGAAGTCCCTCACATGAGATATTGTTACTGATTTATTGTCTAATCAGAGGCACTATTAAGTCCCAGTGTCATATTTTTGATGTACATATTGAGTCTAATGGTACATCTTTTTTTAGGAGAATGAAGGCAGGATGTTGGATAAAATGTCTTTTAAAATTTTAAAGGCAAGATTATATTAATATTTCAGTTTAATTATTTACATTCAGGAGTGTATCAGTAATTGTATGCTTCCCGGGTGGCTCAGCTAGTAAAGAATCCACCTGCAATATGGGAGACCTGGGTTCGATCCCTGGGTTGGGAAGATCCCCTGGAGAGGGAAACAGCTACCCTCTCCAGTATTCTGGCCTGGAGAATTCCACAGACTGCATAGTCCATGAGGTCACAAAGAGTTGGACACGACTGAGTGACTTTCACTTCACTTCACTTCACTTCAACTTCCTATATTCCCATTCAAGTCTCACTTCCTTAGTAATTTTGGAAATTATTCAACACTTGTATAAGAATATTTTATGACCCATCTTGGTCCAAGTTAAGAATACAAGATGTCCTATACACATAAATAAAATACAGGAACATGTAATTTAGAGGTAGGTAAAGAAACAGGAACATGTAATTTAGAGGTAGGTAAAGAAAAATAAAGTCAAAACATAAACAAGAATAATTCATATAGTATGACATAAGTCCCATACAAAATTTCACAGTGTATAGCGGTCAGAGTAATAATCTTTTGTTGGGTACTGATAGGAAAAACATGTGGAAGCAAAATTCTGGGGTGCTGCAAACAGTCTCTGTTTTGAACTGGGTAGTGACTTTGTGGGCATAAAAGCTCACATAATATAAGAATTCATCCATCTGTACACATAAAATTTGCATACTTTATTGTATGGAAATTATATATCAATAAAAAGTAATTAAAAGTTATTTGATTCCTGCGTATTTACCACAGATGAAACTGAGATATACCTTTGAGCTTCACAGCAGTCAATAAATTTTAAATAGACATTTACTTAATTTTACAAATCATCATTTAGAAAAGATAGAAGGAAACATACTACATCACAATTAACTGCAATCTATTTCTTCAAAATATTCAGAATTCTGTGAACAGTTGCACAGAAATATCTGCTTTTGGTGTCTCTGTTCTGGGCGAGAGAGGAAGGAAGGACGTTATTCAGTATAGATTGAGTTGTATAAATAATGCATAAAATTAATTAAGCAAAGTTGCTTAATATTATTTCTTATACCTTTCTTAAGCACACTCTAAAACCGTGTCCTAATTATATTTCAGGAAATAAAGGGTCATAGCTGTCCTGGGAGCCAACAGGAAGTGATTCATTCAGCTACTGTGGAATGAGCATTCCACAAAAATTCTTTTCTCCTTTCTGAGAGCAATACCTTGAATCATAGGGCTCATGAACAGCTGTTTAAGGCTTCCTTCAATTTCCTGTAATATTATATACTATGTTACACATTCATGAAAACTCTCTCCTCATTTGTAACCTAATAAGGTAAGGGTTCTTAAGTAACCAAAAATGTCTTGGCCTCTGTTGCATCACCTATCCAGACAGGCAGAAGAAATGGCTCAAAAATGGAAAGCATAATTGAAATATGTTTTAGAGGATTTATTTAGCTATAAAAAGTATGATCTCTGGAATTAAATATGAATATTTGTGTGTGTTTGTTAGCATTAAAATCACAATCCTCAAAGCAATACTAATCTGGCACTAAGGAAAATGTCAAAACTTTTCCTTTCTCATTCATTTTCTCCTCAGAGTTGAGATGAAAAAATAAATTTGTTTTAAATTAATCCATTTAACTAGCTTTAGGGAATTCCCTGGCAGTCCAGTGGTTAAGATTTCACACACTTACAGCTGAGGGCCTGGGTTCGATCCCTGGTTGGGGAACTAAAATCCCACAAGCCATGCAATGTGGCAAAAACAAAAAAAAAATGTTTAGACAATGGTCAGAGCAACAAGGAGCTGGTTACCCAAAAGCAAATACTGTGGGCTCAGGTAGGGATAAGCAGGGGAACACCAGAAGGAAATTAGATTTCTTCTAGCACTTTCCCCTTTCCTAAGATAATTTTGCTGTTCCTTGACCTCCTGGACTGAAGTTTTATTAATTTGCAGTAAGTTCAGAAAGCAGAAGAACTTTCAACTTTGTTCCTAAAATAATAGGTAACAATAATAATTATTTTTATTTCAAAATTATAAAGTAATTTTTAAAATTATCATATTCTTAATAATAATTAAGAGCAAATGGAATCTGCTTTCAGTTTCATAGTTAGTAAAAAAAAAAAAAAAACACTGCTTTTAATATATTATAGTAACATTATTGTCAGTGTGAAATTTTTCCTTTTCCTTCCAAAAAAGAATTTTTGCAAACTACTCAAAATAATTGTGATCATGGGGATGTCTTACCTTGGAGCAAAATTTATGACAAGCAGTGATGCACCATGTAATAATAAAAGGCACTGGAGTACATTGCTTCAGGCTAAATTGCAATGTCCTTGCTGTGGAATTACAAGCTCTACCTCAAGCAGTGAATCATCCTTTTGTTCCATTGGCATTTAGTATCATACCATAACCAGGCTGAATTAGTCTATGGTTTGCAATGTAACATAACCTCAATTTCTGCCAAAATTACAACTTAAGTAATACCTTTAGATTCATGGGCCCAATTTTAATATAAACTAAAAGAGTACTTGAGATAATTTTTTCCTCCTTATGAAATATATTATTTCATATCATCAACTATAACCAAAAGGTATCTTAGAATGAATGGATCCTAATGAGCTCTTTCACTTGTCCTCTTATTATATTTTGGTTTTTGCTCTGACAGAGGATAAATGCTTCTTTTTCTTTTTCTTCCTCTTTTTTTCTTTGCAGACAATCTAGTTTTTTGTAAGTTATAGCATCTGAGGTTTTCTTTTTCTTTAAAAGAGGATGATAGTGGTCATGAATGTATACAGGTTTATTCACTCTTTGGAAATAATTTTCCCTTTGTTCTTCACATATAATCCCAATTAACTCTACTTGGAGTTTTGCACATGTATCATACAGGGAATTTACCCTTTTAAAGGTAGGAACAAGAGCATATGTTCTAAACCAGCTAAGCAGATGGTGAGTGCTTACCAGGCCTTTGAAAAAGAAGTGCTTCTAACCAGAAACATGTAAACCAAAATTTTATTTCTAATAAATGATGTGGTTGCTCTGATATCCTCACTTGCTTCTTAAGATAAACATGTATATAATTCTGGGTAATTTATAGGATATAATAGTTTGGAAATATCTAAATGTTTGGGGAGAAAAACTGTTTCCTTAAAAAACAAAAAAGACTTTTTCCTGTACCTTTATAAATTCTCTGGCTGGTCCAGTAATCAAATTGTCATAAGACAGATTAACAGGGAAAAAAGCAAATTTAATTATGAATGAAGAGGGATTTTGCAAAGACAATGAAACCCAAGAATAAGCCAGGCAATTAAGGGTTACATGCCATCTTGAGCTAAGGAATGGGGTAGGGTCCTGGGACTTTAAAGGGGAGGAAGGTCATTCGCAGGACATAAGAAGAACAGATGTTTGGTAATTAGATGTTTGTCCTGCCACACAGATGGGTCATTCAGAAAAAAATTGTCTCTTGGTAATAGCTCTCTTTCTGGACCAGGCCTTTTATTTAAACTTTTTTAAAGCAGTTAAGAGAGATAAAGTTTTTCTTGAGTATTCTAGGTCTTATTTGCATTCAACTCAAAATAATCCACATGCCAAAGTGGCACATTTGGGGTGGGGTGAGGAGGGTGGGATAGGTGTCATTCTGAACCTCTTCACAAACATGTGATTTACTGAGAAAAAGCAAATGATACATCCTTGCTCTGAGTACAGCAGATCAGTTATCATCTTTGTGTCACAAGTCAGAAAATATTTTAGGGATGTGATTTTGATTGGAAAAATGTGTGTTTTACCTCAACACTTGCCTTTAAGTTTCCACTGGAAACATTTGCTACTTTCTTCATTACTGGTCTACTATCTCATTTTCCTTCCTTCAGTTTCTACTCTTGTATTTATGTGTGTTATTTTGATTATCTGTAAAATATCACATTTATATTTTCCCAGCCTTTCTTGATCTCCCAACAGTCATTACCAGATGATTAAGTCTTGTCAAAAGACAAAACTAAAACAATTTAGTAATGAGTTTAATGTCCTTTATTCAAGGGGGAAAAAATATCCATGGGTTGGGGAAGTACAGTGCCTTAGTAGAGCACAGTTTGAGGGATCTGGGGCAAGAGTGAGGTTTATACAGCATTAGAAGTGGCAATGTGGAAATGGGGCATGATTGCCTAGGAGGTCAGAGATTTCCTTAGAAGAAGAGCAAGTTCTAGGATAAGGTGAGCTAGCTGGAGCTGAGTTGAAAATATTATAACTGGTGAATGTTAGCTTTATTTGATAGGTGTTTACCATAAATGCAGGTTGATTTAGGTTTAGATTTGTGAATTGGGCCAAACAATTGGGGCAGCCTCCATTTTGTGGGTCCTGATATACAGATTAACTTTATTAGTCCAAATTTCTAAAACTGCATTTCGAGTTCCTGGCAACCTAATTTTTAGCCTTTCTTCTTACTGCTTGCCTGCAGTGACAACCCTCAGCTGCAACTATGCAAATGTTCCCCTAATACTTTCCTATTCCCGTGTAAGATTCATTACCTTTAAAATACTTGACCTCTGCCTCTTATATGAAACCCTTTCTGGCTTCTTCAACCTACATTGCTTTTGTAACACTTCTAAGAATATATGCTAAATATTTCTTAATATCTTTCATCTAATCTCATACTATTTTTAATAGCTTAATGTCAACAAATTTGAGTGCCTAGCATGTATCAAGTTCCTTACTTTTATATTGCCTTGATCTGCTATTTGAATTCTTATATATTCATTTCCTCATATTTTTCTTCCATATAGAGAATAAATCTCTAGATTCCTTGAGAGTAAGCAATAGAACTTTTGTGATTTCCAAACCACTTAGCTCAGATGCAATGAACAAGAAAGATATAATTCATGCCCCATGGATTTTATATCACAGTGGGAAAGTGGATAAATGTATACAGAATTAACTCTACATTTATTATTTAATTGTAATTGTAATGAACACTCTGAAGCATAAATTACAATATGAGTATTCTTTCAATTAACATGCTTTTACTACAGGGGAGGAAAAATAATTTTCTAGTTTCTTAACTGAGATGCCTTCTCCCCCAATAAGAAAAAAAGACAGATTAACGGGAGAAAAACAGAAGTTTAATAACATGTGAACCTCTCATGAGTATCTCCCCAAAATAGCCCAAGCCAACGGCTTAAATACCGTCTCCAGCTACAACAAAAGAAGATGTTGGTGGGGGAGGTCAGTTATGGGAAAGGCACAGTAAACACGGTAAGGTTATTATGCAGGTTTAAGTCTCTGCTTTCTCCATTGATAAATTTCTAGAGATTTAGGGACATCTTTCTCTTCCTGGTACACCAAGGGAGACATTCTTACAAATGGAGATTTCCCTTATAAATGTAAATGTCCCCTACAAAAGAGTAGTTTCTACTAGGTTTTCAGAGCTTTTCCTGTATGTGATGTTTCTTAAAATTAACCAGCTCAAGATAATTCTTATGCCAAAAGGGTATATTTTGGAGTGGCAAATTCTATTCCCCTTCATTACTGAATTCTTATTATGTGCCACACACTTCTAGACACTGGAGACACAACCAAAAAAGAAAAAGATGCTTTCATGGAGTTAACTGTCTAGTAAGGAACTCTTAAAATAAATAACAAATAAATAACACCCTCTTAGGAAGTGACAAATTATATTAAGGAATTTAACAGAAAAAGATTGCAAGTGGGACAAGATAAAGTGTTGGGTCTTTTTGATAGGGAATTCACTCAAGGCCTTTCTGAGAAGATGATATTTGAATAAGAACCCAAGTGATGAGAAGGAAGGATAAAACACTAAGGTTGGGGAAGAACACTCTAGAAAGAGGAACCAGCAGTAGTCTATACAGTGACAAGTATATTTTATTATGCATATTAGGCAGGCAATAAGCATTGATTGCTACACAGATATGCATTTCTTTAAGAGGATGAACCTATAAAAATTCTCAGGCAATGAGTGAAAAAAAATTCATGAGCTCTCCAGAAATAAGTTTTGTGAGTGACTGAACAATCCTTGAAGAAAACCGGGAAATATTCAATGCTCAGTGAATCTAAAATATTAGATCAACTTCAACAGCATGCATACGTATTATAAGTTTCATTTCCTTCATCTGTCAAACTCGGGAAACAGCATATGAAGGAAAATTAGCCAAGGAAAATAACTTCTTATCCCAATTCTACATCTTACTAATTGTGTAACTTTGCATCAATCATTTCCCCTTTCAGTTTCTCAGTTTCTTGTTATGTGAGAAAATGAACATTAATTCCTACTCTACCAAACTTACCAGGTGGTTGTAAAGATTAAATGAGATAATAAATGTGCAATATATTTATTCAACAAAAGGCAGTATCCAAAGAGAAGACAGCTTTATTTGAAACAAAATGACATTTCATAAAATTTGCAAATATGGGTTGGCCAAAATATTTCATTCAGGTTTTGCATAACAGTGGGAAAACCTGAACGAAAATTTTGGCCAACCCAGTAATTGCATGAACAACAATAATATTTATTGAGCATCTACTAAGCATAAAGCTGTGGATATAACAACACAAACTTCTGCCTTTGTGGGACTTATCTTCCAGTGGTACGTCAAATAAGAAATAAGTAAGTAGAAGGAAAAGGAGGAGAAGGACAGTGAAAAGTGCTATGTGTGTGTGCTAAGGCACTCCAGTCATGTCCGACTCTTTGAGACCCTATGGACTATAGCCCACCAGGCTCTTCTGTCCATGGGATTCTCCAGGCAAGAATACTGGAGTGGGTTGCCATGCCTTCCTCAAGGGATCTACTCAACCCAGGGGTCAAACCCCGGTCTCTTGAGTCTCCTGCATTGAGAGGCGGGTTCTTTACCACTAGTGCCACCTGGGAAGCCCAATAAATGCTATAGAGAAAATTAAAACAGAATAAAAGGATAAAATGCGCTCAAGCAGGAGTGAGGTTTTCAGTTCTAAACACATTGGCCTGGGAATGATTCACAAAAGGAAGATGAGGGAGGAGCCCTGTGGACAGCTGGACTAAGATAGTCAAGCAGATGAGTTAAGAATTTTCCTGGCACACTTAGAAAACATTGATTAGGCCAATTCACTAAATTAGAGTGAATTCTGGGGAGTAAGTAAGAGATGAGGTCAAATCTAACAACAAGCCAGAAATTAGAGGACATTATAGGCCAGTATAAAATAAAAGATTTGGTTTTTACTCTGATTAAGATGGAAATTCATTGAAGGGTTTGAGCAGATGAACTGAAATGATCTGACTTAATTTTAAAGGAATAATTCCATTTATATATTATCTTATTCTATATATTATTGTTGCTATTTCAAATCCTTTGCGAAATAAAGCAGAATACATAAAAATAGAACATGATAAATAATGATAATAGGTAATATATTATGAATATGTACTGCGGTTCTACAGAGTACATGTCTACATTTTGCAAAGAATTTACTGACTTTATAGATGAAGAAACTGAGATCCATAACTTCCCAAGATCAGTTCAATTCAGTTCACTCAGTCGTGTCCAACTCTATGAGACCCCACGACTGCAGCATGCCAGGCCTCCCTTTCCATCACCAACTCCCAGAGTTTACTCAAACTCATGTCCACTGAGGCCATGATGCCATCCAACTATCTCATCCTCTGTCTTCCCCTTCTCCTCCCATCCTCAATCTTTCCTAGCATCAGGGTCTTTTCTAATAAATCAGTTCTTTGCATCAGGTGGCCAAAGTATTGGAGTTTCAGCTTTAGCATCAGTCCTTCCAATGAATATTCAGGACTGATTTCCTTTAGGATGGACTGGTTGGATCTCCTTGCAGTCCAAGGGACTCTCAAGAGTCTTCTCCAACACCACAGCTCAAAAGCATAAATTCGTCAGACTCTCAAGAGTCTTCTCCAACTGTTCAAAAGCATCAATTCTTCAGCGCTCAGCTTTCTTCACAGTCCAACTCTCACATCCATACATGGCCACTGGAAAAACCATAGCTTTGACTAGACAGACCTTTGTTGGCAGAGTAATGTCTCTGCTTTTTAATATGCTGTCTAGGTTGGTCATAACTTTCCTTCCAAGGAGTAAGCATCTTTTAATTTCATAGCTGCAGTCACCATCTGCAGTAATTTTGGAGCTCCCCCCAAAATTAGTCACTGTTTCCACTGTTCCCCCATCGATTTGCCATGAAATGATGGGACCAGATACCATGATCTTAGTTTTCTGAATGTTGAGTTTTAAGCCAACTTTTTCACTCTCCTCTTTTACTTTCATCAAGAAGCTCTTTTGTTCTTTGCTTTGTGCCATAAGGGTGGTGTCATCTGCATGTCTGAGGTTATTGATATTTCTTCCAGCAATCTTGATTCCAGCTTGTGCTTCATCTCTGCATATAAGTTAAGTGAACAGGGTGACAACGTACAGTCTTGACGTACTCCTTTTCCTATACGGAACCAATCTGTTGTTCCATGTCCAGTTCTGACTGTTGCTTCTTGACCTGCATACTGATTTCTCAGGAGGCAGGTCAGGTGGTCTGGCATTCCCATCTCTTGAAGAATTTTCCACAGTTTGTTGTGATCCACAAAGTCAAAGGCTTTGGCATAGTCATAGAGATCACATATCTGCTAAACTACAGAGCCAGGATTTAAATGAAGATCTAACTCCACAGACAACTCTTTGACCATTAAAATATAGTCTGATATAAGAAAACAGATACAATTTACAAATGCTTCATCTGCGTTTTCACAGTGTTTATTGAAAGTCTATACATACATTCAGTTTTCAAAGAAATTTTTTTTCCTGTATATATACTGCTCATTAGTTTAGGAGAGGAAAAATAATTTTCCTTCTACCCTTCTAGGTTTTTGCTGAGACCCACCTCCTCATAATAAAAGACAAATTAACAGAGGACAAACAAACAGAAGTTTAATATCATGTATACCTCCTGTATATATAGAAGATACCCAGGAAAACTGAATACCTCTGTGAAATCCCAAGCATACAGCCTAAATGCCATCTTCAGCTAAAGACAAAAGATGTGTTAGCACAGGCAGGAAGGGAGGCCAATTATGGGAGATTATCCGGAAAAGTACAAAGAACAAGAGTAAGGTTATTATGCAAATTTATGTCTTGCCTTCTCCATTGATAAAAGGGTCCTAGAGATTTAGTCATCCCCTTCTTCCTTGTATAGTGAGGGAGAAACTTACAAATGGAGGTTCCTCTTATAAATGTTAAATGTCTCTTCTTGGTTTTCAGAGCTTCTCCTTTGTCTGCTGTTTCTTATAAATAACCACCTCAAGATAATCCTTATACCAAGGGGTACATTTTGATGTGGGAAATTCTCCTCTCCTCTAATAATCTAATATTTTTCCTAAAGATGAAAAAGACATTTTCTTATAAATGAAAATACAAGGACTATAGTAATAGTCTCTCTCCATTCATGCTTAAATTCTAGTTATTCTTCAAATTCAGTGTGCTCCTCAACTCCCCCTTGAGACTTCTCCATAAATATGAGCCTTTAATGATCTTCCTCTTCTATAAACTATTAAGCTTGCAGTAGTGCCATACAGATTTACACCTAAAACTTTTCTAATAGAATTATCTCTACTCAATGTATCTCCCCAAATAAAAACTAATGTCACTGAACTTGAGTCCCTTTGCACACCACATAGCAAATACACCATTGCACCACACTGCACACGGACACTGGGTTGTGGTGCAGGAGAATACAGCATTTATGTGCAGGGCAGCAAGCAAGGAGAAGGACAGCTCGTGTTTAAAAGCCCCAAACTTCCCACTGGCTCTCAAGGAAGAGTTTTTAAATGCAACATTCGGGATGACGGTTGCAGCTTGTGGACTTTCTTCTGATTGGTGGGTGGTAAGCTAACAGGATGCTGCTTTGGGAATCTTAATCATCAACCTTCCTGTTCCAACCAGTGTGGGGTATATGCATGGAGTCACTGTCATTTACCTGAGTAGGGGGGTCTTAGTTTCTGCAGAACTCAAATATATGCATCAGATTATTATGTATATTCCTTCAGAAGCAACTAGCACTCTGTTTTATTGCTGAACTATTGCTTTCCCTTTGTTTTTGTGTTCTCTCACTCCCCTAATTAGTAACTGATTGAGTCTGTTCTTTGGAGCTCAGGGAAGGCCTAGGAGACTAAAGCCTTTTTTCTACAAACAAGAAATGGAGGGGCTTTTGTACCTAGGAAGACCCTATAAGACGCTGCTTTGTTTTGATGTTCCATTTTCTTTGATACTCCTCAATCCTGAGGTGAACAGGATGAAACAAGAAAGAGAATAAAGTTTTGAGCAGAGAGGTTAATCATAAACTCTGCAGGGGTAATCAGTTTCACTGTTTACTAAAAGTAAAAATTGTATCTTGTCTATTTTGCACTATATATAACACTCAGGGAAATTCTGAATTCAATAAATATCTGTTGATAAGAGTGCTTGATAGTATAAGAAATTATTCAGAAGAGATACAAATTGATGGCTCTTGAGGACACAATTCAATGAAGTACCTAAGCATTGCAGTATAATTTCACATAATGCTTTCCCAAGTATTCCAAGAGTAATCTGGGTGATACTTTAACTTTGCTAAAAGTATTATTTGAATTACAAAGCCTTTTCAATGTGCAAAGAATATTTTAGAGCCTTTCAATGTGAATTAGAAATTCATGAACTTTTGATGTTCATGATCCAGATTTTGCCATTCTACTTGCAAAAAGGAATAATTTTCACAATAGCAAGGAAGGCTATCACTGCTGGAACCAAATGAAAAAAAATATTGATTTGAAGACCCTCAAGTTTTCAAAATAGTGTGTGTACAGTATTGGAAACTTGTCAGAGCCATTTTTCAAGCCTATAGTAAAGAACAAACACTATTTCCTGGACCACAGTGAGGAGCTGAATAAAAGTGGTATACATTGTATATCATTTTTATTTTGAAAGACCTAAGTGTGTAATAGTATAAAATATCAAACCTGATTTTTAATTATATTCTTTCAACTATAAACAAAAGGAATAAGTTGAGACAAATTAAACTCCCAGGTTTAATAACCATTCTTTTGATGCCTTTATTATGTCTGAAGTATAGATGTCAAGGAGTGTATGATATTTCATAGTTAAGTATTTATGCAGGTTTTATTTAACCAAGCAATGAAAAATGACAGGCCTTACTGAACTTGATATTCAAATTATCTTTTAAATATCCCCAGTGTCTTCTCCCAGTTATTATGTGCAGAAAATTATATTGAAGTGGTTGGCAAGTGACTGGTGTCAGTTAGTCCATATATTTAATACTGAAGTCTTAGATAAATAATTATTATTATGAGACGCTAATTTCCATTTATAAAATTAGACATTTTAATCAGAAAATAATTGAAACATAATAAGTGAGGAGTTATATTTCTTTAAAAAAATTTACCAATGAAACAGCCATAACTGATTTCTCATTTCAAATACAAGAAACTGAGTGATAATTTTTATCATTAACAGAACAGAATTACATGGGCAAAATGTACACGTTCTAATTTTAAGACTAAAAGCACCTGATCTTTCCTAATTGGCTTACAATGGATGGTGCGGCATCTAAGTATTTATCAAGTGTTTAACTGAATAGCTTTAAAGTTGTTTTTCTACAGTGTAAAAGGCATTTGTTTTTCCTTGTTTGCTAGAGGAGAAGTTTCAGCACACAATAGTACTCTTGGTTACACTGAAAATCTACAGTCATTCCTAAATGGAAGCCAACCTTATACATATGAATTTGTCTTGCCAAGTTGTAGTTAATTGTTTGCTTTTGAGACAAGTGACAGAACTAAGAATTCTGTAGATGACTGGCATGTCAAGGTGTCTGTAAATGTATTCTGTAAATGTTTCTGTAAGTGTATGTAATCATCCATCCTTCCTAACCTTTCAGAAGAATGGAACAAAATAAGTTTGGCTGTACAGCAAATAAAGTCACAGAAGCTATGCAAATCTTGTGTACGACAGAACAACGAAAACAACAACCCCAGCCATAACACCAACACTAGTGATGATGGACCTGCCTCTTGAGAAACCTATATGCAGGTCAGGAAGCAATAGTTAGAACTGGACATGGAACAACAGACTGGTTCCAAATAGGAAAAGGAGTACGTCAAGGCTGTATATTGTCACCCTGCTTATTTAACTTATATGCAGAGTACATCATGAGAAACGCTGGACTGGAAGAAGCACAAACTGGAATCAAGATTGCCGGGAGAAATATCAATAACCTCAGATATGCAGATTACACCACCCTTATGGCAGAAAGTGAAGAAGAACTAAAGAGCCTCTTGATGAAAGTGAAAGAGGAGAGTGAAAATGTTGGCTTAAAACTCAACATTCAGAAGACTAAGATCATGGCATCCAGTCCCATCACTTCATGGCAAACAGATGGGGAAACAGTGGAAACAGTGTCAGACTTTATTTTTCTGGGCTCCAAAATCACCGCAGATGGTGACTGCAGCCATGAAATTAAAAGACGCTTGCTCCTTGGAAGGAAAGTTATGACCAACCTAGATAGCATATTCAAAAGCAGAGATATTACTTTGCCAACAAAGGTTCATCTAGCCAAGGCTATGGCTTTTCCTGTGGTCATGTATGGATGTGAGAGTTGGACTGTGAAGAAGGCTGAGCACCAAAGAATTGATGCTTTTGAATTGTGGTGTTGGAGAAGACTCTTGAGAGTCCTTTGGACTGCAAGGAGATCCAACCAGTCCATCCTAAAGGAGATCAGTCCTGGGTGTTCATTGGATGGACTGATGCTGAAGCTGAAACTCCAATACTTTGGCCACCTCATACGAAGAGTTGACTCATTGGAAAAGACTCTGATGCTGGGAGGGATTGGGGGCAGGAGGAGAAGGGGACGACAGAGGATGAGATGGCTGGATGGCATCACTGACTCCATGGACGTGAGTCTCAGTGAACTCCGGGAGTTGGTGATGGACAGGGAGGCCTGGCGTGCTGTGATTCATGGGGTCGCAAAGAGTAGGACACGACTGAGGGACTGAACTAACTGACTGACTGACTGACTACTATATTCCAGGCACTGTGATTTGAATTTCCCACACTTTAACTCATATACTCTTCTCAATACTCTGTAAGATAGGTACTGTGTTTATTTTCATGGTGGTAAATTATTTGCTCAAAGCCACATATTGAATACTAGCAGCTTGAGTGTGTATTCAAATCCCAATTCTCAATTGTAATTTCCTACTATCTATCAAAACATTACAGAATGTCTGAAACATGATAGGGACTTTAGAATATTGAGATTAACTGCTACTTTTATGAATTAGTACATTAAAAAAGAAAGAACATCTTAGTCTATTGAGTATATTCCTATTACATCTGACTCTTGGACAACAGGGGAATAGAGGTGCCGACCCTTCGTGTAGTCTAAAATCCCTATATGATTTATAGTCAGCCTCTGTATCTGTGGTTCTTTATCCACAGATTTAACCAACCTCAAATCATGTAGCAGTGTACTGAAAAAATTCCACATATATGTGGATCTGTGCAGTTCAAACCCACGTTGCTCAAGGGCCAACTGTATATACAGATGGTCTAGGTAGTGATTTAAATTCTTGAAATATAAATGAAAGCATAGGTATCAACTAGGATGAAAAGAAATGAAGGGCACTTTAAGTAAAGGAAATAGATTTTGCTTTGATAACAGTTTCCTGGAAAAGAGATTTTGTAGACTTTATTTTGTATCAAATAAAAATATTTAAAATCAAGAATTTAAATCACTCTCATGATTACTTTTGTGGCTTAAGGTTTTCCTTGAAATTATTGTCACACTTGGGGAAAATAAAGAAAGATCAGAACTCATTCTGAAAATGGATTCACTTGTCAAAAAATATTTAAACACTGTCTTAAGCCCCATATTAGAAACTAGTGATATAACCTGTATAATACAAAAAGGGCCCTTCATTCTCAGAGTATATTGTATTAAATATTTGATTTTACATATTTTTAAGTTTGTTTACATGTTACTTTCTTTGAAGAGACTTACTCCCTGGGTCAGGAAGATCCCCTGGAGAAGGAAATGGCAACCCACTCCAGTACTCTTGCCTGGAGAATCCCATGGAGGGAGGAGCCTGTTAGGCTACAGTCCATGGGGTCACAAAGAGTCGGACACGACTGAGCAACTTCACTTCACTTCACTAATGATAACCACTCCCTTCTCAGTATTATCATTTCATAATATATCTCAGCAGTGTTATATATATATCTCTATGGCAGATCATTGTTATTGCTTAACATCATGATTTAGATTTAGTAGGTATTTATTTTAGATTTAGAAACATTTTGAGACAAGGAATCCTGTGTAAGTGATTTATTAAGGTAGAAGTTTCAACTGACTGAGCTATGAGGAAAGCCCACTTTAGGTAGTGTAGTAATAATCACATAAATTTCTATTTTACTTATCCCATTCTAAATAACCATCCAAAGAATTTTTTTTTAATTCATTGTGGTAGCTCCTTTCTTTAAAATAAAAAAAAATTTACTTCATTGAAATAATAGCTATGCATTGTAAACAACTGTTTTGTTGGGACCTATAAAGCAAAAGTCAAATTAACCTAAGAACTTTTTTGAATGAGAAAAATCAGTTTAGGAAGCTTCACTGAAGCCTTCACAATGGGCCTTACAGATGCTAAAAAGAGCAATTAAGAATATCAACTAAAAAATTGGAAAGAAAACAAAAAAAGTCTAGTTATTATTTCCCACCAGATTCCCTGGGCACAGAGTGCCTCACTCCACCTTGGACTCCCTCAGGAGTTGTTGAAGGTCAACATCTATAGCAGGACGGGGTTCTCCATAGAGGCAAATGGCAAATGCCTTTGTTGTTCAGTCATTGGCAATGCTCTTGGTAAGTGCCAGTTTGTAGTTGACAAGCTATTTTGGGACAGTCAGGCTAAGGGCCTGACTTCCTTGGCTCTACCCAACACTGGGGATCCCAGAGCCTTTTATTAAAATGTAGGTAAAATAGGGAACAAAAAGAAAAAGCCTAATCTCTCCACTAAGACCAAAGCTTGTTGACTGAAACCCTATGAAAACTAAAGCTATAAAATTTGGTGGAATCTAGATAAAGATATATTTAAATGGGCTTTGTGTAAGGTGGTCATCTGAATTAAATTTGCCCATTCCAGTCCATTTTAGTTCACTGATTTCTGAAATGTCAATGTTTATCCTTGCCATATTCTGTTTGACCACTTCTAATTTCCCTTGATTCATGGACCTAATATTCCAGGTTCTTATGCAATATTGTTCTTTAAAGAATCAGACTTTACCTCCATCACCAGTCACATTCACAACTGGGCATTGTTTTCACTTTGGCTCTGTCAGGGGAGTGTGTAATTTCCTCAGTTCTGTCTCGTCACAACAAAAATTTGAAGTGATGGACATTAAAGCCCCCTGTGCATCACAGCTCTCGGACAGTGTTACAGCTCCGTGTTACAGCTCAGTTTCATTTAGAAAATAAAGGAAAATACATCCTCAAGGTGTGAACATGCCAACCCAAAAGATGTGAAGAGAAGAGAAAGGGAGAGAGAGAGAGAAAGAGAGAGATACTCCCGGCCCTTTGGCTCCTCTTTTTGTGTGTCTTTTCCTCCCCCTGGGCCCGTTCTATGTAAATTGAGCTAGCCAGGAGTGCTGTTTGTTCTACCTGAGGTCCTCACTCGGGTCCTTGGACCGTCCTTTGTTCTATTTTCGTGGACTTTTCCATTGCTTGTCTTTTAGCCACCACCCTTCTGGACTTCTTTTTCCTTTTCTGACTACCTAACAGCTCCATCTCTTCATTCTTTCTGGAATTATTTCTCCACTTTTCTCCAGTAGCATATTGGGCACCTACCTACCTGAGGAGTTCATCTTTCAGTGTCATATCTTTTTGTCTTTTCATGCTGTTCATGGGGTTCTCAAGGCAAGAATACTGAAGTGGTTTGCCATTCCCTTCTCCAGTGGACCACATTTTGTCAGAACTCTCCACAAAGACCTGTCTGTCTTGGATGGCCCTACATGACATGGCTCATAGTTTCATTGAGTTACACAAGGCCATGGCCCATGTGATCAGTTTGGTTAGTTTTCTGTGATTGTGGTTTTCATTCTGTCTGCCCTCTGATGAATAGGATAAGAGGCTTTGGAAGCTTCCTGATGGGAGAGACTGCCTGTGGGGCAAAGTGGGTCTTGTTCTGATGGGTGGGGCCATGCTCAGTAAATCTTTAGTCCCATTTTCTGTTGATGGGTAGGGCTGTGTTCTCTCCATGTTGTTTGGCCTAAGGCCAAACTATGGTAGTGGTAATGGCAACCTCCTTTAAAAGGACTTGTGCACACGCTGTTGTATTCAGTGCCCCGACCCTGCAGCAGGCCACTGTCGACTCATGCCTCCACTGGAGATTCCTGGACACTCACAGGCAAGTCTGGCTCAATCTGTTATGGGGACACTGTTCTTTTCTCCTGGCTTCTGGTATGCACAAGGCTTTGTTTTTGCCCTCCAAGAGTCTGTTTCCCCAGTCCTGTGGAAGTTCTACAGAACTTTGATTACAATCAAATCCCACTGGTCTCCAAAATCAAATTCCCTGGGAGTTCTCAGTCTCTTTGCTGGATCCCCAGGTTGAGAAATCTGTTGTCGGTCCTAGAACTTTCTTAACAGTATGAGAATTTCTTTGCTATAATTGTTATGCAGTTTGTGGGTAATCTGCTCAGCAGCTCTATGGTGAGGCTAATGGTGACCTCCTCCAAGTGGGCTTATGCCACATGCTGGGTGACCCAGACCTGCTGCAGCCATAGCCCTTGTCCCTACAGCAGGCCACTGCTGACCTGTTCCTCTGCAGAAGACACTCAGACACTCAAAGGCAGGTCTGGCTCAGTCTCTGTGGGGTCTCTGGGTCCTGGTGTGCACACGCTTTTGCTGATGCCCTCTGAGCACCTCTGGAAGGTATGGGATTTGATTCTAATTGAGATTTCGCCCCTCCTACAATCTTATTGGTGCTGCTCCTTTGCTTTGGACATGGAGTATCATTGTTTGGTGGGATCCAACATTCTCCTGTCGATGGTTGATCAGAAGTGAATTGCAATTTGGAGTTCTCAGAGGAGAAGATGAGCACACACCCTTCTACCATGTCATCTTGTTATTTCTACTGGAATAGGTGAATTTAATTCAGATGACCATTATATTTACCACTGTGGGCAAGAATGGCTTAGAAGAAATGGAGTAGCCTTCAGAGTCAACAAAAGAGTTCTAAATGCAGTATTTACATGCAATCTCAAAAATGACAGAATAATCTCTGTTTGTTTCCAAGGCAAACCACTCAATATCACAGCAATCCAAGTCTATGCTCCAACCATCAGTGCTGGAGAAGCTGAAGTTGAACAGTTCTATGAAAACATACAAGACCTTCTAGAACTAACAACAAGACCTTCTAGAACTAACACCAAAAACAGATGTCCTTTTCATCACAGGGGACTGGAATGCAAAAGTAGGAAGTCAAGAGATACCTGGAGTATCAAGTAAGTTTGGCCTTGGAGTAAAAAATGAAGCATGGCAAAGGCTAACAGAGTATTGCAAAGGAACACACTGGTCATTGCAAACACCCTCTTCCAACAACCCAAGAGATGACTCTACACATGGACATAACCAGATGGTCAATACTGAAATCAGATTGATTATTTTATTTGCCACCGAAGAGGGAGATGCTCTATACAGTCAGCGAAAACAAGACTGGGAGCTGACTATGGCTGAGATCATGAACTCCTTATTTCTAAATTGAGACTTAAATTGAAAAAAGTAGGGAAAACCACTAGACCATTCAGGTATGACCTAAATAAAATACCTTATGATTATACAGTGGAAGTGATAGATTCAAGAGATTAGATCTGATAAACAGAGTGCCTGAAGACCTATGGATGGAGGTTTCTGACATTGTACAGGAGGCAGTGATCAAGACCATCCCCAAGAGAAAGAAATGGAAAAAGGCAAAATGGTTGTCTGAGGAGGCCTTACAAATAGCTGAGAAAAGAAGAGAAGAAAAAGGCAAAGGAGAAAAGGAAAGAAACACCCATCTGAATGCAGAGTTCCAAAGAATAGCAAGGAGAGATAATAAAGCCTTCTTCAGTGATCAATGCAAAGAAATAGAGGAAAACAATAGAATGGGAAAGACTAAAGATCTATTCAAGAAAATTAGAAAAAAAAAAAAGAAAATTAGAAATACCAAGGGAACATTTCATGCAAAGATGGGTTCAATAAAAGACAGAAATGGTATGGACCTAACAGAAGCAGAAGATATTAAGAAGAGGTGGCAAGAATACACAGAAGAACTATACAAAGAAGATCTTCATGACCCAGATAACAATGATGGTGTGATCACTCACCTAGAGCCAGACATCTTGGAATATGAAGTCAAGTGGGCCTTAGGAAGCATCACTATGAACCAAGCTAGTGGAGGTGATGGAATTCCAGCTAATCCACTTCAAATCCTAAAAGATGATGCTATGAAAGTGCTGCACTCAATATGCCAGCAAATTTGGAAAACTCAGCAGTGGCCACAGGACTGGAAAAGGTCAGTTTTCGTTCCAATCCCTAAGAAAGGCAATGCCAAACAATGTTGAAACTACCACACAATTGTGCTCATCTCACAAGTTAGCAAAGTAATGCTCAAAATTCTCCAAGCCAGGCTTCAACAGTACTTGAACTGAGATCTTCCAGATGTTCAAGCTGGATTTAGAAAAAGCAGAGGAACCAGAGATCAAATTGCCAACATTTGTTGGCTCATGGGAAAAGCAAGAGAGTTCCAGAAAACATCTACTTCTGTGTCATTGACTACACTAAATCCTTTGACTGTGTGGATCACAACAAACTGGAAGATTCTTGAAGAGATGGGAATACCAGACCACCTAACCTGCCTCCTGAGAAATCTGTATGCAGGTCAAGAAACAACAGAATCAGACATGAAACAATGGACTGGTTCAAAATTGGGGAAGGAGTACATCAAGGCTGTATATTGTCACCCTGCTCACTTAACTTATATGCAGAGTACATCATTTGAAATGCCCGACTAGATGAAGCACAAGCTGGAATCAAGATTGCAGGGAGAAATATCAATAATCTCAGACATGCAGATGTCACCACCCTTATTGTAGAAAGGGAAGAGAAACTAAAGAGACTCTTGATGGAAGTAAAAGAGAAGAGTGAAAAAGCTGGCTTAAAACCCAACATTCAAAAAATGAAGAGCATGGCATTTGGTCCCATTACTTCATGGCAAATAGATGGGGAAATAATGGAAACAGTGACAGACTTTATTTTGGGGGGCTCCAAAATCACTGCAGATGGTGACTGCAGCCACAAAATTAAAAGATACTTGCTCCTTGGAAGACAAGCTATGACAGCATATTATAAAGAAGAGACATTACTTTACTGACAAAGATCCATCTAGTCAAAGCTATCCAAGTCATGTATGGATGTGAGAGTTGGACCATAAAGAAAGCTGAGCGCTGAAGAATTGATATTTTGAACTGTGATGTTGGAGAAGACTCTTGAGAGTCCCTTGGACTCCAAGGAGATCAAACCAGTCAATCCTAAAGGAAATCAGTGCTGAATCTTTACTGAAGGACTGATGCTGAAGCTGAAGCTCCAATACTTTGGCCACCTGATGTGAAGAACTGACTCACTGGAAAAGACCCTGATCCTGGTAAAGATTGAAGGCAGGAAGAGAAGAGGATGACAGAGGATGAGATGGTTGGATGGCATCACCGACTTGATGGACATGACTTTGAGCAAGCTCTGGGAGTTGGTGATGGACAGGGAAGCCTGGCATCCATGGGGTTGCAAAGAGTCGGACAGGACTGAACGCCTGAACTGTGTAAGGTGGATACAGCTCTTATTTAATTACATTTTGGGGTAAACATCCCCTGTTGCTCAGCTGGTAAAGAATCTGCCTGCAATGAGGGAGACCTGGCTTCAGTCCCTGGGTTGGGAAGATCCCCTGTAAAAGGGAAGGGTTACCCACTCCAGTATTCTGGCCTGGAGAATTCATGTACTGTTTTCCATGGGGTTGCAAAGAGTCGGACACGACTGAGGAACTTTCACTTTCAAGCCAGAGTAAACTGGTAAGGCAGTGGGGCAAGCACCAGAAGTAAAGAGAGGGAGTCAAGCAAGGATATGATTTCAGGGAACTTCCTGTGAAAAGATAATACTTCACCCTGATCTGCTAGAATAACTGTGGAGTGAGAACTAAGCCTCAGGGATCTCAACCCAGGAAAAGGAAACTGGGTTTTCATGCCCTGGCAGTCAAAGAGACTATAAATCCACAGACATTCAATCTCTGTGTGTGAACTAAAGCAAAGAGACACCAGTAGCCCAAGGGCAATCCTGTAGAAAAGACTCATAGTTTCCGGCAGCTGGATGCAAAAGTACATTAAAGGGTACACGTGTAGATGGTAGAAAGGAATCTGAGAGATCAGGGCACAGCAATGATATTATCAACTGTGCACAATGCTTATTTCATGAATTAAAGAATGAATGACCCGGTCTTGTCTCAGGCCAAGGCTTTCTACCTGGAATAGGTTGCATGAAAAATCAGTGGTCTGAGAGTCAAGGTTAAGGTATGGATGAGAAACCAGGCAATGGCAATTAGACTCTTGATATTGATCTCTCTCAACCTGCTGCTTCCTTATTCAATTTCTATCATATAATTACCAACTCTCACTACTGTCCACTGCCAGCTACAATAAGTGCTGCAAAAGAGCAGTTACAGAAATAGAAATAGTGTCTGCCACAAGCAGTTCCTGATCTAGAGAACTGAGAGTCAATATGGGTCCATGGCCAGGTATTCTCAGATTCTTTTTATCCAAAAGAAATAAAAATTTCTTGGGATATAAGTTGAATTTAGAGCCATATGTTTTCTCTTCTTTCTATTTTTCTGTACAGTCCTCAGATTTATGATAACCATGGAACTCCCTATCCAAGGAGATGTATACCCAAATTTGTGACTATCCATTTTAGCCTATTTTAGCCCAACAAGTTTTATTCTCCAAGGACTTGACATAACAGCGGGAACAGTATGTATAAAATGTTGTACTCACAATGTAATACTCACAAAGCTTCTTGGATCTCTCAGTTCCTTCCTACCATAAATCAGACTCCAAATATTATACCTCTTTCCCCATACTCAGCAAATCTGCACAATAGTCATTTATCAGCTAACATTTTGACTGAAAGTAAATAGTGATAGTTTAGAATATGATAGATCTGGTCCTGAATCTTGCCCCTGCTATGTATTGGAAGGGTCATCTTACACAAGGCATTTTACCCAAACATTTTTTCTTCATGTATAAAATAAAAATAATTAGAATATATAATTGGCAACATTACATGAGAATGAAATGAGACAATACATGTAAACTCCAACCTGCAGTGCTTAACAAACTGAAAACAACCCATAGATGGCAGTGCATTATCAGCACTCTAGCCTCTAATTTTTTTTTTTTTTTTTAATGGGAGAAACTTTATCCTTCAAGCTCTAGTAATCTAGCCATAAAAACCTGCATGTTTTGCTACAGAAAAGGATATTGATCAGATTTCCCAGTTCACCTTGTGTGTCAATTCAGGGTCTCCAAGAAGTAGGTGCCAAGATGGAGTAAGAAGTATCTATTTCTTACCGGGATGTGACAAAGACTCTCTTTGACCAAACTTTAGATAAGCTGTCCTCTGAGCCCTATTTACAGCTAGCCCTTGTCCCTGGGCCTTGTCTTTGGCCTGCCTAGCAGAGTTTTAGTAAGAATCCTACTAAGTCAGCTTGGTGAGAATCCCCTACCCTTGGATATCTAATCATCCTGGCCTGCCTTCAGCAAAAATCCTGTTAAGTCAGTTTAGCAAGAAACCATCTATTCTTGCTGTCTCCTTTTAGCAATTTCCCATCCACTGAGTCTTCTCATCTTGTTCATTGGCACTAAATCCTCAGCTGTCTTTGCTGTATTCAAAGTTAAGCCTGATCTCTCTCCCCTTTTGTGGTAGTGTTGACATGTATCACAAAGGTCCTAAATAAAGTGTATTTTCACCATTTTAACAAGTATCAGGATGATTTTTGTTTCAAATATGAAGTCTATGTCAGATAAAAGGTATGGGAGCAGGAGTAGGTAGAGAAAGCCTTTAGACTTTAATACAGGACTTAGCAATTAAACAACAATGACTGGTCTGACACCTGTGAAGGGAGAGGAAGAAGGTAGAAGGAGGGGACCACAGACCACAGTGCAGCTCTGAGAAAATCTCAGCTTTCCAACAGGGAGCTCCAGAAGAAAGATTATGCACAGAAGAGCCACTGCATTGGAAAGAAATGACCAGACCCAAATACCCTATCATGCTTAGTCATGGCAGTGATAGGGAAAGAGGAGGCTTCCTGGGGAGAATGTATCTTTGGCTCAAATGCCTGCAGCATATCCAGAATCTCGCCCAATGCAGCTGGAGGCTATAAGCCAACTGCACTCTCCACAGCAGATTCTCTCTTTAAGGGCTACCTGAGCAGCTGCCGCACCTGGCCAGGTGCTCACGTTCTATGTTCAGGTGACAGTGTAATTGAAGGCAACACATTTTGAGCCTGTCCCTTACTAGTTGTGTGTTAAAGAGCAACTAAAACTCTCTAACCTAGAGAAAATGTGTGATAGTGGCGGTTCCAGTTTAATCATGAGAGCTATGATGCTTCAATGTAGTCCCAGGCCATGGATTCTAACAAGGTGGCGGGGGAGGGGGGAGTATTACCAAGGTTTTCTCTCCTCTTTCACCATTTCCAAGACCTGGGTTTTTCATCTGCTTATAAAACCTTAATATAACCATTATGAAATAAATTGCTTTTTAAAAAATTCTTCTTACTCTGTTTTCCCACATTTAGCTTATGCTAACACTAAAGGCTAAAAACTTGCATCAGTTGAGATGGTTTAGGTAATACTGAAGTGACAAACACCATGAATATCTCAGTGGTTCAGTCATTCCACATCCCCATCAAAGGTTAGATGAGGCTCTGCTCTACTTTGAGGGAGCAGCCTCAGCCTGGAATAGTATTGGTCATTGTGGCAGAGGAAAGAACATATGGCAAACCACATATTCAATATTAAAATTTGGGCTAAAAAGTGACACATATCATTTGGCTAAAACATATCATATGACTAAGCCTTATGTCAGCAGAGCAGAATACATAATCCTCTTATAGGATTATTCAATAATAAAATCTACTACATAGCCCGAGTTTCACACCTTCAACCTAGAATCTTAATGTCATTTTTTTCCTTTACAACAGGTATTCTGATATTAGTACTTTAGTTTGTATAGTCAACAGAAACTTTAGAAATTAACTGCATGTGTCCCTAGTAAGAACTCCTTCTGAAATGCCTTACTTGAGCTCTATCATTTGTTTGCCTTCTTTTCACTGCAGCACCTTAGCAAACATATTCTGAGGATATCGTGGGCTTTGTATGAAATGAATTAATCATTCATGCCATTTTGATTGGCTTCCCTTCTTTTTGCAATATATAGCAGCCAAACAAGGTCATAATATAAGATTTATTACAAAGTATCTTACTGACAAATGATTTTTCTCCTAAATTCTTACTGTGATACATTAGCCTATGAGTTTTTACCACTCTCTTTTTAGGAGAAAAAAAAGTACTCTATCTGTCCTAATTCTGTGACAATTGGCCATTATAAAAGGAAACTCAGAGGGGATGGATTTTTATGTTCTAATATCTCCCTAATCATAAATGTGAGATAAGTTGGTAAGGCCAGTGGGTTAGTTCAGAACATTGACTGGGCCCAGCAGTTGTTATCATTAGAACTGGTAATGTTTTAGGTAGAATTGAACTAAAACTTCAAATCTACAATAATGTGAAGCAGTTACTTATTCCTAGACTAGCCTGTCCTCATTTTTCACTAGAATGTAAAGAAATTTGTGATTTCAACATAATCTTGAGTATAGAACACTAAATTATTGAAGTAGTAGAGGGTTTTATAAATTCCAAAGATTAATTTATATAATGTACTTTTTTCTCTTAATGTTTTTGGCAAAAAAAAAAAAGGGTACAAATAAGAATTTTGTTATACAAATCAAATACTTCTTAAGATATTTGAAAGATGGATATGGTAATTTCCTTTTAAAAATACTAATTGTCATCTCCCGGTATTTTTCATTTACTTCTGTCATAACTGTAATCTCATCTCCCAAACTGTGCACCAAGGCAAACCAACCAAGACACAAAGAAATGTGCTAAATTTTCAAAAGAAGTCCACCAACATCTGTAAGATGCAGTTCAAACTACTAGTCCAAAGTAGTTCAGTTTCATCATTAGATCACATGAAATCCTCTTTGTTTATATCATATCTTTGTTAAGCTGGATTTTGGCAGTTACTGTGATAAAAAGCAAGTATTGTACAAAAATCAATATGGGACAAGAAATGAGGGTGATGATATCCAGAATGATTCCAAGGTTAGGGATATAAAGAGCCTAGCAGGCAAATACATCCTTAAATAATGATGATATAAAGATTATTTTTTCTTTAAGTTTATATATATTATTTTTTCCAAATGGCTACTAAATTATTAGCACAAAAATACCTATTAAGTTGTCTGGATATAACAACTCAATAAATGAACTCTTACATATTACTGTTTATTTTGACCTAAAATCCCACCAAAATTATTACTGAAACACTAAGAGCATCTTGATGGGAGAAAATTTAGGCACTTTTGAACTATATGTATTATCTCCAATGTAGTATTTGAATAGGACAAGGGATGTTGCAGTGGAAAAATTGTTTCAACTTACTCAGAATTATAGATGATGTGGATATACAAATTTATATAGAATGGTGTTGTACTGGATGCATTACATACTCTATGAATCTAAAAGGGAAAATATGTGTTGCATCTTAATCCCATCTAATAATATAACCAGAGATGTTGGAGAGCAAAAGTATTCATACCTGTTCATAAAGTCTGGCTTTTTAATAATTGTTTGTTTAGCCATTTAAAATATATCATTTTGATCAATGTAGTAGACATTGGAGGTGGCTTTCCCTGGAATCTATCTGCTTACCATCACCCTACTGCTCCCAAAATTACAATCATAAACACTCAGGAGGCAACCATGTCATTTGGGTGGGGCTGGTCAACCAGACCCATCCCTCTTGACTCCAGTTTTGGACCTACTCAAACCAATCAACATAACCCCATTCTTTTTGGACCAATTATTGGTTAAGAATGACCTTGTAATGTGACCTAGTTGGTCTAAGAGTGTTGCCCAGGACTTTATTTTGTGGTTGGAAGCAGAGAAGTTTTTACTGGCTCCTTGAATAAGAACTAGGAGGCCTGTGGCTCAGGTTGCCTTGACACCCATCTTGAAACAGCTAGGGAAGGTAGCCCCAGAAATAAGCCAGCCACATGAAAGGCAGAGTGGAGATACAAAAAGAAATTTGCTTTTGGTGACATTTTTACTCTACTGAATCAACTCTAACTTGAAGCAATCCACACCAAACTACAACATAAACACCTTTGGAATTTTCAGAAAATTGAGCAAATAAGTGTCATCTTCGTTATTTTAGTTTTTTTTTACTTGCAACCAAAAATAATATGATACAGATGTCTTACTCTTTTTGTAACTGCAAATAAGAAAATCTTAGAAAAGACTGCTAAAATTCAAATTAGGAATTTTTCTTTGTGGGAAACAATTGGTTGTCATTCAAATAAAAATAGAAAGTGAGAATAATTTCACATTTTCATGGGAAATAAGTCATTTATTCAGTCTCATGTAACTACCAGGTATATGTTTATGTGTGTTTGTGTGTGTGTATCTATAAATACATAGGCTTGTTGGAAAAAACAAAAAAGAAACTAATATTTATTGAGTTTATATCATGTGCCAGACAAGGTGATCATACTTTAAATATGTTTTAGCATTGTATTGCTCTGTTAAATAAATACCCTTGAACTGTGCAAGTCCTTTTTAAGTAGAGAAAAATATTTTAAAATAAGTAACTAAATATTGTCAATTTAGAGACTTCACTTGTGGTCCAGTGGTTAAGACTTTGCCTTCCAATGCAGGAGATATGAGTTCAATCCCTGCTCAGGGAGCTAAGATCCCACATGCATCATAGTAAAAAAATGAAAATAAAAAGAATTTTTAAAAAAGAAGCAATATTGCAACAAATTCATTAAAGACTTTAAAAAATTATCAATTAAAAACTTCTGTATCACAAATACATGCTTAAAAACATGATTATTTAAATCAGTGATTTTCAACCATGGCTGTACATGCCCATGGCCATCCCTGAATCAGTTCAGTTCAGTCTCTTAGTGGTGTCTGCCTGTTTGCTATCCCATGACTGCAGCATACCAGCCTTCCCTGTTCATCACCAACTTCCAGAGCTTGCTCAAATTCATGTCCATTGAGTCCGTGATGCCATCCAGCCATCTCATCCTCTGTCATCCCCTTCTCCTCCCGCCTTCAATCTTGCCCAGCATCAGGGTCTTTTCCAATGAGTCAGTTCTTCACATCAGGTGGCCAAAGTATTGGAATTTCAGCTTCAGCATCAGTCCTTCCAATGAATATTCAGGACTGATTTCCTTTAGGAATGACTGGTTTGATTTCCTTGCTGTTCAAGGGACTCTCAAGAGTCTTCTCCAACACCACATTTCAAAAGCATCAATTCTTTGGCGCTCAGCTTTCTTTATGGTCCAACTCTCACATCCATACATAACTACTGGAAAAACCATAACTTTGACTATATAGACCTTTCTTAGGAAAGTAATGTCTCTGCTTTTTAATATGCTGTCTAGGTTGGTCATAGCCTTTCTTCCAAGGAGCAAGCATCTTTTAATTTTGGGGTTGCAGTCACCATCTGCAGTGATTTTGGAGCTCAAGAAAATAAATTTTGTCACTGTTTCCATTGTTTCCCCATCTATTTGCCATAAAGTGATGGGACTGGATGCCATGATCTTCGTTTTTTGAATGTTGAGTTTTAAACCAGCTTTCTCACTCTCCTCTTTCACTTTCATCAAGCTGCTCTTTAGTTCCTCTTTGCTTTCTGCCATAAGGGTGGTGTCATCTGCATATCTGAGGTTATTGATATTTCTCCCTGCAATCTTGATTCCAGCTTGTGCTTTATCTAGTCAGGCATTTCACATGATGTACTCTGCATGTAAATTAAACAAGCAGGGTGACAATATACAGCCTTGACATACTCCTTTCCCAATTTTACATGGGTTTATTTGCATAAAGTTTCAGGCATTATTAACAACTCTCTAGGTGATTCTAAATGTGCAGTTAGGATTGAGTAATTCCATTCTATGTGATGTTACTCAGAGAGTTTAACTTTGTTCCCACTACCTATTTTTTCTTTAACCTTCGCTGCCAGCTTTCTAATCTAAGAACAATCAGCCAGCTGCTGTTATCCTGTTTGAATTCAGTGTATAGAAAGTCAAAATGCAGCAATATGTTGGTCTCTGCCAAGAGCTAATGCTAAAATATCAACCCTATTTTTTTCTTACTAAATCTTACTTCAATAATTCACCACCCACCAAACTTCTCCTGTGGACATTGTAGCTTTTAAGAATCAGTGCTTAACAAAATAGTATTTTACTTCCTTAACTGGTTTGAAGGGTCTCAGTAAGAAATCTGTTGGTAGGTGTGAGAAACGAACTTGGCCATAAACCTTTATTTAAGTGATTTTCCTGCTATGTCTTTGAAGTAACAGGGATTGAGTGATTGCTTCCTCCCGTGTTTCTCCCAGGCTTTTAAAATGCTAAGCATTACTAATCTAAAGCAGGTAAATTAGTTTCAGAGAAACTGCTGGTGTTTATTCTCAAACACATTACCACAGAAGGTCTGTTGTAAATGTAACATCTGTGTTTCACTAAAAAAGAAGGTAGGAAAACCATGACTGTTTATAGCTCAGATCATTGTCATGTTGTTTTGTTTTTGTCTTAATGCTTTCTCAGTAGCTTTCCCAAATTGCAGGAATCTCCAGAAGTGAAATAAATTTCAGAGTCTTAAGTATTATACTTCATTACAATAAGGAGAAACTAAAAGCTTTCAAAATAGTTTGATCCCTAATTTTGTGAGATTCAATAGAGATTTTCTGGATATGGGGGAAACAGGATATACTCTCATTTTCTTGTGATCTGAAGCATACACAATAGTACCAGCTGCTTCCGTTTTCTTACACTGAACAATGTCTTCACATAATGCCGATGGAGAACTGTGCTCTCGGGCATATTAAAGTCATTTGTAAATTGTTGAAGGCAAAGATCACAGTTGACTGTACATTTCCCAGAATGTATTGTCATGAGGAGTTAGGCTAATTAAGTCACTTCCTGCTACATCAATGAGATTCCTGAGTCCTATGTATAAGTGTTGTGAAAATATAACAAAATACTGAACCATTTTCTTCCTGGCTTCTTCAATAATTGGCGGAACAAGACTTTATCCAGAATTGTGAAGTGTAAATAAAAAATAGACTTTTAGAGCACCAATATCTAGAATATTGGCTAAATTTATTTAGTTATCAATGAAATCATTTAAGATCCAGCTAAACCCCTACTTTCTATAACATAAAGTGCTGCTAGATCCAATTTAGAGCTTTTCCCTATTATTTTGTGACATCAATGCAGCCATCTGATATAAGTAGTGATGGAAAAGGAAAAGCCTTCCCTCATCATTTCCTACCTTCTGAAAAGTCCTTATCTGATTTGAAGAGAAAAACAAGTCTTGGAAAAAGAACTACAAACAAATGAAAAATCTACACATGAAAGACTCAAAGTTAAAATGGCATCTGCAGCCAGCAAGCTTGCTCTTCTCATCTGACAGTCAGAATTTAGCTCTTTTCGTCAACATTCGGTTTTAATGCATTTGCAGCAATGCAAACAATAAACAAATGGAAAAGCAAAGGAAACATATCACTTAGAACCAGACGTCTGATTCAATTATCATGTAATCTGAAGAGTCGAAAGCCAATTTCACTAAATAAAGAAAAAGTGGATATGTAAATTTATAGCCTATGATTCTTTCACTGGAGAAGAGGTTGTTAATGTGATTATACATGTGAAGGTTACTACTCTCTCTAACATGAACTTGCAGTGTTTTCAGTGTTCAGAGAAAACTAAAAAAAAAAAAGACTGTTTTCTTTAATAAAATCAGTAGCACTTTAAATAAAGAAATAAACTGAAGAGGATTATAAGTTACACTTTCTGTCAAGGATTTAGAAGTTCCTCTAAATTGATCTTCAAGTATTTATGTTGTTATTGGTTAAGGGAAAAACAGGTAATGCTCGAAAAGTACAAAAGATTTTGAATATGTGAAGGTATTAGCAATACACATAAGATATACAATTAAGAAGATTCACGTATTTTGTTCTTAAATTGGTACTAAAGGGATCATGAAACTCCGGGGTCCAAGGAGATCAACTCTCCTCATTTTATAGATAAAGAAACTCAATTCAGAGAGATCACACGACCTTCACAAAACATACAACAGTCTGCAAAATAATCAAAAGGAGAACTCGGGTCTCTTGTTGAGTAATATGTTTGCCACTACAGTACCTCTCAGAAAAGAATCTGAAATGTCACACATTATTGTCATCTACAAAATAAAATATTGTGCCTTTAAACACAAACAAACTTATTTTAAAAACTGAGATTTTTCTCATTAGACAAAACGTATTCAATGCAGGAAAATATGAAAGTGAAAAGAAGAACCACCGAATTACCACTGTGATTTTGTTGTATTCTGTTTTAAAATTTTTTCCTTGAGTACATCTTCCCTTCGCCTTTTAAAATAAACTTTATTGAGGTAAATTTTATTTATTTTTAATATATATTTATTTTATTTTTATTATTAATTTGTTGTACTGGATCTTAGTTGCAGCTTGTGGGATCCTTGATCTTTGCTGCAGCATGTGGGATCCTTTTTTTTTTTTCCCATTTGTGGCACACAGGATCTTTAGTTTCAGCATGTGAAATCTAGTTCCTTGACCAGGGATCAAACCCAGTCCCCCTGCTTTGACAGCGTGGATCCTTAGACACTGGACCACTAGGGAACTCCCTTCTTGAGGTAAACTTTAGACACAATTTGTTGTTGTTCAGTTGCTCAGTCGTGTCCTACTCTTTGCGACCCCATGGACTGCAGCACCCCAGGCTTCCCTGTCCATCACCATCTCCCAGAGCTTGCTCAAATTCACGTCCATTGAGTCTGTGATGCCATCCAACCACCTTGTCCTCTGTCATCCCCTTCTCCTCCCGCCTTCAATCTTGCCAAGCATCAGGGTCTTTTCCAATGAGTCAATTCTTCGCATCAAGTGGCCAAAGTACTGGAGCTTCAGCTTCAGCATCAGTCCTTCCAATGAATATTCAGGACTGATTTCCCTTAGGATTGACTGGTTGGATCTCCTTGCAGTCCAAGGAACTCTCAAGAGTCTTCTCCAACACCACAGTTCAAAAACATCAATTAATTCTTCAGCGCTCAGCCTTCTTTATGGTCCAACTAACACATCCATACAAGAAAAACCATAGCTTTGACTATATGGACCTTTGTTGCAAAATAATGTCTCTGCTTTTTAATATGCTGTCTCAGTTTGTCATAGCTTTTCTTCCAAGGAGCAAGTGTCTTTTAATTTCATGGATGCAGTCACCATCTGCAGTGATTTTGGAGCCCAAGAAAATAAATTCTGTCACTGTTTCCATTGTTTCCCCATCTACATGCCATAAAGTGATGAGACCAGATGCTATAATTTTCATTTTTTGAATGTTGAGTTTTAAGCCAGATTTTTCGCTCTCCTCTTTCACCTTCATCAAGAGGCTCTTTAGTTACTCTTTGCTTTCTGCCATAAGGGTGGTGTCATCTGCATATCTGAGGTGATTGATATTTCTCCCTGTAATCTTGATTCCAGCTTGTGCTTCATCCAGCCCAGCATTTCACATGATGTACTCTGCATAGAAGTTAAATAAGCAGGGTGACAATATATTAGACACAATAGAATACACCAATTTTATGTGAAAGTGAAAGTGAAGTCCTATCTGACTCTATGCAATCCCTTGGACTGTAGCCTACCAGGCTCCTCTGTCCATGGGATTTTGTAAGCAAGAGTAGTGAAGTGGGTTGCCATTTCCTTCTGCACATGATCTTCCCAACCCAGGGATCAAACCCAGGTCTCCCACATTGTAGGCAGACACTTTACCATCTGGGCCACCAGGGAAGAACAATTTTATGTAAACAATGACATACATTTGGAAAAAATATGTATGCATGTAACCACCACTCATTCAAGATATAGAATATTTCCATTATACCAGAACAGTTCCTTGAGACTTTGCAGTCAATTCCCACTATTTCTGCCCCAGGCAATACTCATCTGCTTCCCATCTCCATATACTAGTTTTACCTATTCTCAAATTTCATTTCAATTAAATCATCCAATGTGAACTCTTTTATGTCTGAATTCTTTCACTCAGCAAAATGCTTTTGAGATTCATCCATATTGTTTGAATATTTCAGAAGATTTTTCCCTTTAATCACTGAGTAGTAGTCCACTGTAGGAGTGTCCCACACTCTATGCATTCACTGCTGATGAACATTTCAGTTATATCCAGCTAAGGGTTATTATAAACAAGATTATAAACATCCATATGCATGCATCTTTTTGTATGAACTGTTCCTCATCTGGGGTTTGTCTAATACTTCCTCATGGTTAGATTCCAGTTTACAGCCTTCAAAAGATATCACACCTTACCCATCTGTCTTATACTGATAATGTTAATTTTGATCACTCTGTCAAATATTTTCCAATGTTTTCAGTGAACAATTACTATTTTTTCTTCCTTTGAAACTCATATGTAGTCTACAAGGAGATACTTTAAAGTTATGAAGTTATCCTGCTACTCACCAAATTTCCCTCTAGATTTAACATCTATTAGTGATTCTTGACTGACCCAATTTTTATCATTATGGTTGTAAAATAATGACTTTCCAACTCTAGTATTCCCTTCACATTTACCAATCAGTCCTCAGAATTCTTCTGTAAGCAAGGGCTCTCCTACCCAACCCTATATCCATTCATTTATTTATCTATTTATTATGATTGTGGGCTTGTGAATTTCTGTGTTATCACTGATGCATTATGGTTTTAATTTATTTTGATGCTCAAATTGTCCTGGATTTGGCCAGTAGGAGCCATATCAAATTAGTTCCTACACCCTGTGAACTGTCTCTTCAATTATTTACTTTACTCTTTCTCATTTCAGACATAACAAGGTGCTCCACGCTTATTTTGTATCCACTGTACCTCATACCTGAAATCAAACATTTCTCCAAGGAGCCCTGACTCTTTTATGAGAAATGGTATTGGAGACCTAGATCTCGGTGCTGTGTGTGCTCTTTGCTCCTGGAGTGACTTTGCTCTTTGACCTTCTTATTGGGTAGAACTAGGAAAATATGCCTATATATACTCATATCTAAATATATATCCAAACATACATATGCCCCTGTGTACACATATGCATATAAAGCACATATGTAGCCCATCAGGCTCCTCTGTCCATGGGATTCTCCTGGCAAGAATACTGGAGTGGGTTACTTACTATGCCTTCTTCTAGGCAATCTTCCCAACCCAAAGATCGAACCTGTGTCTCTTACATCTCCTGCATTGGCAGGTGGGTTCTTTACCACTAGTGCCACCCGAAAAGCCCGGTTCCCTCTATACCTCACTACAATAAATAAATCTTTTAAAAAGAAATCAACATTTGTTTGAAATCTCCACTCCTTACAACCCTGCCCAAGACTCGGAATATATAGTCAAATGCCTCATTCCTAAGCCAATTCAGTTCCTCCTTCCTTCCTTCCTTGTTTCCTTTCTTTTCACTGTGGGTATGGTATTCATTTGAAATAAAATTAATTCATTTGTTTCCATTTGCTTTTACTTTTAGATTTTTTCTTCCTCATTTTTGGTGGTTTAATTTTATTTTTTTAATATATAAAACATTTACATACATTCAAAAGTAAAAACTTTCAGAAAGATACACTCAGAGAAGTGTCGTTCCCTACTATATCCTTTCCGTCCTTTCCTCCACTGTGTGTAATTAAATTATTGTTTACTGTATTTCTTTTTGGAAAGATAAGCAAACATATTATTATTTTTTTATTTATCCCTCTTTCACACATACAAATGATAGCATACATTTATACTATTTTACACTTTACCTTCTTTACTTAATGTCATCCCACTGATAATCACTCTATATCAGTTTACAGTGATCTTCCTCATTCTGTTTTACCTTTGCGTAGTACTCACTTGGGCACATGTAACATAGTTAATTCAAGCTCTCTCTCAGCTTGGTCACTGAAGGTAGCTTCTAATATTTTACAATTACACATAATGCTCTAATAAATAACTTCGATCATATGTATTTTCACATTGCTGGAGCCATAATATCAGAATAAATTCTGAGAAGTGGGACTACTAAATCAAAAGGTAAAAGTGCCTATGTAGTGTTAGTGTCTTTATACATCACCAAATTCTCCACCATTTGATGTTTAATCATTTTCGATTGTCACCAGCCTTGTATGAGGATATCTATTTCCCCCAGTCTCCACATGAAATTTATAAGAAAATTAAGATGATGCTGTTTTTGAAAGTTAAGATGATGATGTTTTTGAAAACATTATTTTCCAGTTTTCAAAAATCATACCATATCACAGGCACTTTCACATGTCATTAAAGCTCTTTGTAAGTATGATTGTATACAGTTGCATAATAGTCAATTAAACAATCAACTATACCATAATTTATCCACTATGGGACATTTAGATTGTTTCTAAATATTAATATTTTACATTAACTTACAATGAACATTTTAGTGTATAATTATTTGTGTGTATAATATATTACTAGAAGAGATTTCTAATTTTTCATTTAATATCCTCATTTTGCAAGATGAAGGACATTGAAGCTTGGACAGAAAGCAAAAAGCTTTGCTCACATGTTTGAGAAGTTTATGCATTCTATGAGACAACTTTAGCAGAAATATTGTGGTAAACCTAAACTATTTACACAAATCTATGGGCAGTAAAGTCTTTGTCAAATATAGTCATTAATGCAATATAGAAGAGTGGAAAATTTCGCTAGTGCACTGGGACGACCCAGAGGGATGGTATGGGGAGGGAGGAGGGAGGAGGGTTCAGGATGGGGAACACATGTATACCTGTGGTGGATTCATTTTGATATTTGGCAAAACTAATACAATTATGTAAAGTTTAAAAATAAAATAAAATTAAAAAAAAAAAGAATCAACTGAAGCAATCCCTGTGGCCTCCACAAATAATTCAAAGTGTCTTTTTTTTAATCCAAAAGTGCTGGGTTTAGTGAGCCTTAAGATTTTAATAAAGAGCTTCAGAATTATTGCCAAGTACTTCAAGTGCTCTCTGAGTGCACTTGCTGTTTGCAAGGATTTTCATTTCACAGATTACTTTGTGCAGTAATTTGAGAAACTTAATGCCTTCGTTTAAGCACCCAAAGCTATGATGCAATCTGCATTGAAAATTTGTGGCCTTGTATTCCCTTCCTACCTAAGCATAGGTCACTCTTTTGAGAAGTAAGTTGAATTTTATTTTAATAGAATTTGCCTTTTCTCTAGAAACAGCAAGCTTTGAGAGTAGAATGCCTGCTTCCATGAAAACTGCAACATATCTGTGGCCATTGGAGGTTTTCCCTGTAGACACAATCATCTTATAAGCTACAAAATACTGGCATTTACGCTGACAATATTGTGTCAGTCCTGTTCAACGACATGACTGTCCATCTCTTTGCTGCTGACACATCAGGCCTCTAGCCTGCCTTGGTGTCACGCTCAATAAGGCAGCCCTCATTTAAAAACTGCTGGTGTTTTCTGCCTCAAAACTTGCACTGCTGCCCAGCTACCACCTTTGCCTGGGATCTTTCTGGTCGTCAGCCCAGGTTTGTTTGACAAAGCACCTGCCAACTTTAGTTCAAGCTGCTTCACCAATTTCAGTCCAAATTGCATATTCCTTGGTATATGGCACTATCCACATCACATCATTGAACTATTTACATTTGGCCACATCTGGGCCAGGTCAGCAATATACATCAATTGCTCACTTCCATGAGATAGAGGAGCTCACATGTCAAACTGCAGATTTCATCCAGCTGGCAAAGAGATTCATAACCTCTGGCTCTAGAACATCAGAGCAGCTGTCCCAATTAATTCATAGGCTCAAATGTTTACTTGAAGAGGTTTTCTCAAGGTTTGATGCCCAAACCATATATTTTTAAGCCAAAGGGCCAGTTCAGTTCAGTTTAGTCACTCAATCGTGTCTGACTCTGCAACCCCATGAATCGCAGCACGCCAGGCCTCCCTGTCCATCACCAACTCCCAGAGTTTACCCAAACTCATGTCCATCAAGTCAGTGATGCCATCCAGCCATCTAATCCTCTGTTGTCCCCTTCTCCTCCTGCCCCCAATCCCTCCCAGCATCATGGTCTTTTCTAATGAGTCAGCTCTTCATATCAGGTGGCCAAAGTATTGGAGTTTCAGCTTCAGCATCAGTCCTTCCAATGAACACTCAGGACTGATCTCCTTTAGGATGGACTGGTTGGATCTCCTTGAAGTCCAAGGGACTCTTAAGAGTCTTCTCCAACACCACAGTTCAAAAGCATCAATTCTTCAGCACTCAGCTTTCTTCACAGTCCAACTCTCACATCCATACATGACTACTAGAAAAACCATAGCCTTGACTATATGGACCTTTGTTGACAAAGTAATGTCTCTGCTTTTGAATATGCTATCTAGGTTGGTCATAACTTTCCTTCCAAGGAGTAAGCATCTTTTAATTTCATGGCTGCAATCACCATCTGCAGTAATTTTGGAGCCCCCCAAAATAAAGTCTGACACTGTTTCCACTGTTTCCCCATCTATTGACTTGATCAGATGCCATGATCTTAGTTTTCTGAATGTTGAGCTTTAAGCCCACTTTTTCACTCTCCTCTTTCACTTTCACCAAGAGGCTTTTTAGTTCCTCTTCACTTTCTGCCATAAGGGTGGTATCAGCTGCATATCTGGGGTTATTGATATTTCTCCTGGCATCTTGATTCCAGCTTGTGCTTCTTCCAGCCCAGCATTTCACATGATGTACTCTGCATATAAGTTAAATAAGCAGGGTGACAATATACAGCCTTGACATACTCCTTTACCTATTTGGAACCAGTCTGTTGTTCCATGTCCAGTTCTAACTGTTGCTTCCTGCTCTGCATACAGGTTTCTCAAGAGGCAAGTCAGGTGGTCTGGTATTCCCATCTCTTTCAGAATTTTCCACAGTTTATTGTGATCCACACAGTCAAAGGCTTTGGCATAGTCAATAAAGCAGAAATAGATGTTAGTGTGCCTTTACCACCAAGACAGAGAACACATTCCTATCTCCCCAGATCCCCAACCACCTTCCTCAATCACAGACACACAAACACTTTCAGTTGTGCTGTAATTTAATTACACTCATATAATTTGCTAATGGGGGCTTCCCAGGTGGTGCTAGTGGTAAAGAATCCACCTGCCAATGAAGGAGATATAAGAGACTTGGGTTCAATCCCTTGGTCAGGAAGATCTTCTAGAGGAGAAAATGGCAACCCACTCCTGAATTCTTGCCTGAAAATTTCCATGGACAGAGGAATCTGGCAGACTATTGTCCATGGGGTTGCAAAGAGTCACATATGACTGAGAGTCTGAGCAAAATTTGTTAATATGTCCTTCTCCCAGACTAAACTGTGAACTCCTCATAAATGAAAAATGAATCTTATGCATGTTTGTGCCTTGCCCCCTTGGTCTAGCACACGACCTAGAAAAAAGTGGTTTTCTAATTACTCTCTATAAATGATTAAAGTCACATTTGTGTAAATTCCTTTGAAACTTTTGTCACCAAAGTCAAACAGGTGTTCAATAATTATTTACAAGGTAAAAGAGTTTTTCAAAGAGTAAAGCAGGAGGAAGACAAATATCAGCAAATCCTGAAGCTCCTTTCAGCAGGACTTCAACCTAATAGCAAATAATCACATCCCTTCTGGTGATGTTTATGAACTAGAGAATGGTTCCAATTGGTCAGTTTCATGCAGGTCTGAATATACACATTTTGATTGAATTTGCTCAAAAGAAGATAGCTGCACTGTCAATCATATTTATTAGTTGATCTTAAGAATTCATGCATTTAATTGTTCTAGAATTAGAGATAAACCTTGGAATTATGACTGTGAGAAATGGCTAAGAGTTTCATTGGGGATGACAGAAGGCAATGCTGAGCAAGAAGGAGGTTTGAAATCCTGCATTAATTCTAGAGTTCATCAACCCATGACTATGGAAATCTCGATATATTTGAATTGCAACAATTTATAAAAACTCTTAAATACTTTTTGTCCTTCTGTTTTCTCCTTCAATATAAGCCTACAAAATTATAAGGTACTTAAGTGTTGGGACCATGTCTCTGAATCTTTAATAACAAACACACTCTCATAGTAGGTGTCCAAAACTATATTATTGATTGTTTTATATGTGAGTTGGAGAAAGATGCATAAAAATGTCTAAGCATGCTAGAATTCTATTTATTTATTTTTTGGCTGCACCACTCAGCTTCCAGGATCTTAGATCCCTGACCAGGGGTTGAGCCCAGGCCTTCACCAGTGAACGTGGTGAAAGCACAGAGTCCTTGGGCCACCAGGGAACTATCTAGAATTCTTCATATAGCCATGATGGAGTAACTGGTATTAGACTTACCCTCTTATCATGAAGTACTATGAGTAAGTGTGTCACTTAGTCATGTCTTACTCTTTGTGACCCCGTGGACTGTAGCCCACCAGGCTCCTTTGTCCAGAGAATTCTCCAGGCAAGAATACTGGAGTGGGTAGCTATTCCCTTCTCCAGTGGATCTTCCCAACCCACGGATCAAACCCAGGTCTCCCACATTGCAGATGGATTCTTTACTATCTGAGCCACCAGGAAAGCCCGAGAATACTGGAGTGGGTAGCCTGTCCCTTCTCCAGGGGATCTTCCCAACCCAGGAATCAAACTGAGGTCTCCTGCATTGCAGGCAGATTCTTTACCAGCTGAGCTACCAGGGAAACCCTGCATTGCAGGAGGATTCTCTACCATCTGAACAACGAGGGAAGCCCTTTGAAGTACTATAACATTTGGCAAATTATTTGTGGCATGTGTCCAAGCATTGAATAATAGGTAGCTCAAAACTTTGATACTTAAGAGAAGGAAAACACTTGGGGTGAGCCACTTTTCAATCTGACTTTCTATATAGGGGCACTTTTCAAGATGCTGAACGGGGAGGTGGGGCCCAAGTGAACTAACAGGGGAGAAACAGTATAAAGTGATTGATCTCTTACCAGAAACAATGACTGCTATAACATTATAGAACATCTTTAAAATGCTGTAAGAAAAAGAGAAGGAAAAAAATTTTAATTCAGAATTCTACATCCATTGAAAATATCCTTCAAAAAAGAGGGTGATAAAAGAAAACATAAGAAAAATATTTGTGACCATGGCTCAGATACAACACCAAAAGCATGATATAAAAAAGAGATAACTGATAAATTGAACTTCATTAAAATTAGGAATGTTTGCTCTTAAAAAAAAAAAAAAAAAACACTGTTAAGAGAATAAAATGACAAACCAAAGACTAGGAAAAATATATGCAAGTCACATACCTGAGAAAAACTTATATTTAGCATATATTAATCAAAATAAATAACATAAAAACATCTTTGAACAAGCACTTCACCAAAGAAGATATACAGATGGCAAATTAGTAGATGAAATGATGCTCAATATCATTAATCATTAGGGACTAATCCAAATTAAAATTACAGTGATATATCACTACTGATCTCTTATCAATACAGTGACAAAAATACTCTAAGTTCTAGCAGTGATGTGAACCAACTGGAAATACATTGCTAGTATAAATGTTAAATGGTACAGCCATTTTGTAAAATAGTGTGATGGTTTCTTATAAAGTTAAATGTACAGATTTACACAAGTGAAATGAAAATGTATGTTCATGCAAAAATCTGTTCATATTTGTCTATAGTGGCTTTTATGCATGATCAACAAAATTTGAAACAAGACAAATGTTTCTCAAATGTGAAGTGGATAGACAAATTTTGGTATATTCACAGCATTAATAAATACTATATAGCATCAGTTCAGTTCAATTCAGTTCAGTCGCTCAGTCGTGTCCGACTCTTTGCGACCCCATGAATCACAGCACGCCAGGCCTCCCTGTCCATCACCAACTCCCGGAGTTCACTGAGACTCACGTCCATCGAGTCAGTGATGCCATCCAGCCATCTCATCCTCTGTCGTCCCCTTCTCCTCCTGCCCCCAATCCCTCCCAGCATCACAGTCTTTTCCAATGAGTCAACTCTTCGCATGAGGTGGCCAAAGTACTGGAGTTTCAGCTTCAGCATCATTTCCTCCAAAGAAATCCCAGGGCTGATCTCCTTCAGAATGGACTGGTAGCATAAAAAAGAATGAATTATTTTTTAATTTAATTTTTATTTTGTATTGGAGTATAATTGATTTACAATGCTGTGATTTACAATGCTGTGTTAGTTTCAGGTGTGCAGCATAGTGATTCAGTTATACATATATATAATATATATATATATATATATATATTCTCTTTCAGATTCTTTTCCCATACAAGTTATTACAGAATATTGAGTAGAGTTCCCTGTGATATGCAGTAGGTCCTTGTTGATTATCTATTTTATATATTCAATAGTGTGTACATGATAATCCCAACCTCATAACTTATCCCTCCCCCCACCTTCCCTCTTCTGTAAGTAAAAGTTTGTTTTCGATGTCTGTGAGTCTGTTTCTGTTTTGTAAATAAGTTCATTTGTATTATTTCTTTTTAGATTCCATATTTAAGGGATATCATATGATATTTATCTTATTTCCCTTTCTCTGTCTGACATTTCACTCAGTATGACAATCTCTATGTCCATTCATGTTGTTATAAATGGCATTATTCCATTCTTTGTACTGCATGAATAATATTCTATTGTATATATAGACCACATCTTCTTTATACATTCCTCTGTCAATGGACATTTAGATTGCTTCCAAGTCTTGGCTATTGTAAACAGTGCTGCAGTGAACACGAGTTCATGTATCCTTACCAGTTATGTATTTCTCTGGATATATGCCCCCGAGTGAGATTGTTGGATCATATGGCAATTCTGTTTTTAGTTTTTTAAGGAAAATCCATGCTGTTATCCATAGTGGCTGTACCAATTTCCATTCCCACCAATACTGTAGGAAGTTTCCCTTTTCTGAACACCCTCTTCAGCATTTATTGTTTGTAGACTTTTGGATGATAGCCATTCTGACCAGGGTGCGGTGACACATCATTGTAGTTCTGATTTGCATTTCTCCAGTAATTAGCGATGTTGAGCATCTTTTCATGTGCTTTTTGGCCATCTGTATGTCTTCTTTGGAGAAATGTCTATTTAGATCTTTAAAATACTAACAGTATTCAAGTAATACACAGAAAAAAAGTACATGAGGACAAAAGAAACAAAGTATGGTACAAATAGAAAACAACTTATAAATCAACTATACTCCAATATAAAGTAAAAAATTAGAAATTTAAAAAAATCACTTACACAAAAAGAAATAATATAGAAAACAAATAGATTAGAAGGCAGATTAAAGTTAAACCATACCAAAAACTGTCATTTCTTTAGGAAGACATCACAGTTTTAAAAGTGAATGTACCTAATAATAGAGCTACAAAATAGATGAAGTAAAAACTAATAGAACTAAAATCAGCCACAGTTATAGTTGGTGATTTCCTTACCCCTCTCTCAATAATTGATAAAGCAAGTAGACCAAAAATTCATAAGACTGCAGAACATTTAATCAACATTAGCAACCAGTTCAACCTTATTGATATTTCTAAATCACCTCAATAATCACTGAGCGCACTATGCAAAGGCACACGAAATTTCCATCAGGATAGACCATATGCTGGGCAATAAATATGTACCAATTAATCTGAAAAGAGTAAGCACTCACAGAGCACATTCTCTGAACATAACAAAATTAAATTAGAAGTCAATAATAGTAAAATATTTAGAAGATGCCCCAAACTTTAGAAATTAATCAACAGTCTTTGAAATAATCCATGGGTCAAAGAACACATCACAAAAAAAAAAAAAACTAGAAAATACGCCAAACTGAATTGAAATGAAAACATAGCATGTCAAAGTTGGTGGGATGCTACTAAAGCAGTACTTAGGGGGAGATTTATACCTTTGTATGGTTATTTTAGAAGTAAGTAAGATTGAAAATCAGTGACTAATTTTCCACCTTAAAGGCCTTAGGTTTCCTAATTTCAAGGTTTTCTATGCTACAGTAATTGAGATATTATGATATTATAAATAGGCATATACCTCAAATGAACAGAATACATCACCCAGAAAAAGATTCACACATAAAATCAATTGATTTTCAGGAAAGAATTCAACACAGTTCAAAAGAGAAAGGAAAAGTATCTTCAACAAAGTAGGCTGGATAAACTTAATAAACATGGAAAAAATTAACCTGACTTCTTGCTTAATGGTACACAAAAATTAATTGGAGAAGGACTAAGATCTAAATATAAAAATTAAAACTATAAAATTTTTTAAAAGAAAACATTGCAGAATCCTTGTAAATATGAAGTCAGCAAATATTTCTTAGCACACCACAGAAATAATATTTAACTTAAGAAAAATGATAAATTAGACTTCAAAATTTTTAAAATTCTGTTTTTTAATAATTGTCTTTATCAAAATAAAAATGAAGTTCACAAAGAAGTTGAAAATATCAACAACACACATTCTTGACAGAGGACCTATGTCCATAATATATAAAGATCTCTCTATAATAACACATATACTGCTATATTTAAAATACAAAACCAACAAAGACCTACTCTAGAGCACAGGGGACTCTGCTCAATATTCTGTAATGACCTAACTGAGAAAGGAATTTGAGAAAGAACAGGTACATGTGAATCACTTTACTGTACACCTGAAACTAACACAACATTGTTAAACAACTATATTCCACTATAGAATAAAAATTAAAATAAAAAAACATGACTAATAAAAATGGACAAAGTACTTGAACACATATTACATGAAAGAGGATCTGTAGATTCTCAATAAGTATATGTAAGGATTCTCAATATCATTAGGCATCAGGGAAATGAAAATTAAAACCACACAGTGTGGGAAACTAGTTGGCAATTTCCTAGATATTTAAGTATACATCACCCTTATGATCCAGCAATTTCACTCTTTGGTATTTATAAGAATTTTTGTCCAAATACGTGTATGAGAATGTTTGTAGTTTAGTCATAATGGCAAAAACCTGGAAATAACTCAAAATCTATCAACAAAATAGTATATTGTGGTATATTCATGTAATGGAATAATGTCTACCAGTAATGTTAAAACACACACCAACATGTATGAATCTCATAGAAATAATGTTGACTGAAAGATGACCAACACAAAACACTACCTATTATATGATTCCATTTAGAGGAAGTTCTAGAATATACAAACTTAACCCGTGCTGACAGAAATCAGAACAGTGATTGCTTATCTGGGGGTCAGATATGACTGGAATAAGGCAACACCAGCATCTTTCGATTTCTTCCTGAGTGGCTATAGATTGCACTTGCTTATATGTATGTGTGTGTATACAATCAAATATCATTGAATTGTACACTTAGAATAATGCTTATCTCACTGTATGTAAATTTAACTTCAGTAATTAAAAAAAGTTCCAAGTTAATTATTGGAGAAAAGATATATAAGTTGAATAATAGAAGGAGAAATTTGCCCAGTGTGCAATATTGTTTTTCCTTTTCTGATCTAGTTTGTTTGACCTACAAATATTTTATGATATATACTTGTGAAACCTCAGTGAAAACAAACTTCTGTTCTGTTACTTTATTGTTAAAAGTTATTCAAGTTCACCGAAGCACATCTTTTGATTCCACAGTCAATGTTAGCTTTTAAATACTTGTACATAAACCATATAACTACTATTATTCCTGCAAATTGAAGTTACTGCTTTTTGGGGGCAGGGGAAGATTTTTTAATTTACTTTAATCAGGGAGAATAAACCATTCAGGTTACTGAATAATGCTCCCTAAGATACCTTGTAATCTGCAGTGTTGAATAAAAATCAGAGAAAAATCCTTGAACTATGTTAGGGATTTGGGTAAAATGAATTCAAACTTTTAAGTTACTTGGAGAGGGAATTTTCTGGTGGTCCAGTGGTTAGGACTTGGCGCTTTCACTGCTATCACCTGGATTCAATTTCTGGACAGAGAACTAAGATCTCACAAACCATGTGGCATAGCCAAAATAATAAAAATAATAATAATAAAACTACTTGTAGCATTAGCCCACACCTCTACATTTAACATCTCTTGAAGAAGATATGATCATTTGCAAATGTGCTATTTCTGGAGGAAACACCAAATATTAACAACTATTTGCAGTACTTAGAGACAGCTGATCAGAGGATTCTGACACAAATTATATGACTAGGCATGACATCAGTAATTCAGCATGGCAAGTTGCTGAAAACGTAAAGGAGATACTCTGTTTTTGTCCTGATTAGAATGCCATTATTTATCTGTTCTAGCTAATCTCAACAAGGAAAGGTACGGGGAAATTTAGGTGTCTGCAGCTTTCAGAAATTGGTTCATCTGTTTCTAAGCTAAGTGAATTATTTATCCATGACTCAGCACATCACTGGTGTTTGAAGGCATACTGCACAAATTTAAAAGTAGATTGTATTTTATTTCTGCAGCCAGGAAACAAATCTAATTAAACAGTTTTTGAAAGATTTTTATTTCTGAAAGTTAAAAATAATTTCTTCAGTATAAAAATTCAGTGTCTTCATTTTATGAACCACTTTGTACTTAGACTCCAATGTATTTTCAGTACTCATCTCTTCAAGTGCTAAATGACATGAACTACTATTAAATGCCCATGTGGTGTAGATAAAAATCTCCAAGATATTATTATTATTTTAAATTTTGGGCGCACCACGCAGCTTTCAGGATCTTGCCGACCAGGGATTGAACTTAGGCCATGGCAGAGAAAGTGCTGAGGCCTAACCACCTAACCACTCAGGACCACCAGGGAACGCCCTTGAAAATAATAGAAAATAGAATGGAAAGCAGTTGAAGCCATACTTTCTCTTTCCTAACAGAACCTCAATTTTGTTTAGGCATCTACTTTATTTCTAGCTCCAGAAGGAGTTCCTATTTGGCAATGGAATAAGAGCAAAGCATTTCTCTTGCTCCACATAGTGGCACAATGGTAAAAAATCCACCTGCCAATGCAGGAGACACAAGAGAGGCAGATTCAAACCCTGGGTCGGGAAGATCCCCTGGAGAAGGAAATGGGAACCCACTCCAGTATTCTTGCCTGGAAAACGCCATGGACAAAGGGGTCTGGTGGGCTACAGTCCATGGAGTCAGACATGACTGAGAGATTGAGCACATACACATACACATATAGCCATGTGACCTACGTTGGACTTATCAGAATAAATGTTATTCCACGTTTCGTGGAAAAATTACTTTCTTTTATTTTAGTAAACAAGAAAGTAATCACCCTTAGTTGCCATTGGCGTTCTCTTGAAAAGAGGTTGTTGTTAAGGAGAGCAAACTAGTGAGAGAGATATTTTACTGAATCATTAAATCACTGATGTTTCAGTACTTGACTCTGTACTACCTCTAGTCTTCCTGGTATGCAAGGAAAAGCGTTTCCTTGTTGTTTAGGAAAGTTTAGTTTTTCTTACCTCCCTCCCTGCCAAAAAAAATTCTTCTAAGCAATTTGGAAGCATCATTTCATTATCTGTACTTAGGCCTTGACTCATAGTAAAATACTCTGTCATTCCACTGAGTTTCAGGCTAAAATAAGATATGCATAGTTCACGCTTCTTGTCTACATACAAGCAACAGAAAATAAGTGAATATGTTTTGTTTTATATGCTGTAATCCAACTCTGAAGTAGTTTATCAAACCATCTCCAAGAATATCAGAAAATAGCATTTTTGGTAGCTGAAAGACTCTAAAATCCTCTAAATTATGGAAAACTTTAGGACTTTAAAAAAGCCTCAAATATTAAAATCTCTCACAAGATCCACAGAAGCAAACAACTATGGATTGAATCCAAGAGGATTGGACTGAAGGATAACAATTTTAGAATGTTGAGATTCAAGGAGAAGTAATTCCTATCATATCTACCATGTGGTTTTTGAATGGTCATAGAAAACAATGGCTTTATTGAAGTTTTCTGTGCTGTTAGGAAATTGTGATTAAATTCCATTGTGGAGCATGAGATACTGATGAAAAAAATAATGGATATTATTTTTCTCAAATGTGAGAAGTAGGAAAAATATGACCTGTGCTTAAAATATCATCAATACAGAGATAATTTTACAATGCGAACTTAACCCTCCAAGTTAGGAAGATGAAAATCAGTCATTGCTAAATAGAAAGGGATTTACACTACTACAAGATAAACAGAAGAAAAGAAAATGGGAAAGAAACAAAATCCTGAAGGAAAAAAAAAGAATCTTTATGATCCAGGTAGCAAATATCAAGATTATTAAAGCCATTAAAAGGGTTCCAGTACAAGATGGAGACATAGAAGTCTCCTGAACTCTCCTCCTCTCATGGATATTGGACATACTCATCTAAGCTACACACCAAGGAATTCTCTCTGCAAGAGATCTTGAAAATAGCTGAGCAACACCTGCTGCCGCTGCTGCTGCTGCTAAGTCGCTTCAGTAGTGTCCCACCCTATGCGACCCCATAGACAGCAGTCCACCAGGCTCCCCAGTCCCTGGGATTCTCTAGGCAAGAACACTGGAGTGGGTTACCATTTCCTTCTCACACACTGGTAAATGATAAAATACCCATATCACCCACACTGAAATGTATAGTAAAGGCTGAGACACTCTTGCACAATAAACCCCACCCCCTAGCACAAAGCCACATAATCTGGAAGGAACTTTCAGCTCCCAGCATCTCCCTGGGGAGTGAAGAGTGTGGCTCCCACATCTAGTGCCCCAACTTCTGAGACTCCCAACTGTGCAACAGGCCCCCGAAACATCTAACCCTGAACCTGTAGGGCTTGCATCCACAAGACCCAAGAGACTATAGCTAAAAAGAAACATTTCTTGACAGGCTTTTGTAAACTTGCCATTGCTTTTTCCCAGGGTTCAGCACAGACGGAGCAGGCAATTAAAAAAAAAAAAATCAATTTCCCAATCTTTCCCTGAGAGAAACCTATTTGTGTACTTTAATAACTGCCCTCTGAGGATCAGGCTTATAATTTAACACACATCTAGAGGCTGACTACAGTCCTCCCTGTTGATCAGGAAGGCCAGAGACATCACCTTTGCCTTCTCACTTGAGTTGATACCCACTGGAAGGAGCTTGTATACAAATGTGGTGCACCAGCTTTTGTGGCTGCTAATGAAGACTCGGGCCCCTGGGTCACCTATCACTGATACCCATTAGGACTTGCATTCAGGTCTCCCACACAGAACTGTAGCAGACAAAAAATTAATGGGTGCAAGAGTACCCCCTCCCACAGCTGTTCACCTGAGCCTGGCACAGAGGGAGTAGGCAAAAAAGGCTGTTTGCCAGTTTCTCCTTGGACTTTATGATAGAGAAATCTGACAAATACTAGCTCAGGCAGGTGTGCAAAATTACCCTCAACAGTGATAAGTCTTTGTTAATAGTATGTACCCTGGATATGAGGTGATGAAAGTTGGAACCATCCCTGTGGTCATCCTTTCAAAACTAAATAACCCTAGCCCTGTCATGAGAAAAACACAAGATAAACCCCAATTGAGAAAAATTCGATGAGATACCTGATTTCTCCTCATACTGTCAGGATCATTGAAAACTAGGAAAATATGAGAAATTCTAACAGACATAAGGAGCCTAAGGAGACATGATGACTAAATGTAACATGGTACCCTGAATGTGCTCCTGAAACAGAAAAAGGACATTAACAAAAGTCTGAGGGAATTTGAATAAGCTATGGACATTAGTTAATAATAATGTATCAATATTAGATCATTAATTATAATAAATGTTTTATATTAATGTAAGATTTTTAATAATAAAGGAAACAGTTTGTGGTATATGGAAACTCTGCTGTCTTTACAGATTTTTATAGATCTAAACCTATTCTAAAATAAGTTTATTCAAAAATCAGTGAGAGTAGTAGAAAAAAGAAAGAAGAAAATAAGACAGAAGAAATAAATGAAAAGAAAATAGGACAGGGGAGAAAGACTGTGTACTGACACCCCCACAAGAATGTATTTAAGTACTACAAAAAGTGTGCTGTGCCCTTTTAAAAACATTTCAAACATTTGCATTTAAATAACTTTAGGTATCAAAAACCAGGATACCTTTTTTTTTTTTTTTTTTTTTTTGAGTTCAACCTTGAAATCATGGATTCATTCATTCATTAGCTGTTTTCTTCACTTCTTTGGTCACATTTATGTCCCTCTGACACCCAAATTCTTAAAACCCTTAAAAGTCCTATTGAAGAATTCCTTTGCTTTCTTCTGCCTTCCAGTTCTATTTTAAAACTCTCCGTAGCACAATGATCATTCTCCCATTTTTTCTGCATTCTTTGCCTTCACCCATTATCTTCTCTTCAATCCAGAAATAACCAACTATTTTCCTGCAGTCCAAGTCTATCTTAAGACTTAGTCCTCATCGTGCTTCAAAATGCATTGAATATAATGCTACTAAGCAATTCCATTTGCGATCCCATGGACTATACAATCCATGGAATTTTCCAGGCCAGAATACTGGAGTGGGTAGCCTTTCCCTTCCCCAGGGGATCTTCCTAACCCAGGAATCGAACCCAGGTCTCCTGCTTTGCAGGTGGATTCTTTACCAGCTGAGCTACCAGGGAAGTCCAGGAATACTGGAGTGGGTAGCCTATCCCTTCTCCAGCACATCTTCAAATCCGGGTCCCCTGCATTGTAAGTGGATTCTTTACCAACTGAGCTTTCATGGAAGCCCAAAACTTAGTCCTCATTGTGCTTCAAAAGGAATTGAATATACTACTACTAAACAATTCAAAGTAACAAACTAGTGACAAATGTAACAAAATGGATGAATCTCACCACCAGTATATTGAGCAAAAAGAGCCAAATCCAAATTGGCTGTGTCATTCCATTTATATTAAGTTCTTGAAAAGGCCAGTTTAAGTTATGGTGATTAGAATCAAAGCCACTGTTCCTTCCAAGGGAGGGGAATTGACTGAAACTGAAAATAAGACAACTTTTTAGGGGGTAATGGAAACATTCTATAACTTGTTTGGGATAAAAGTTATATAACTGTATACACTTATCAAAATTTATTAAGTTACATATTTTAAATATATATAATTTATATAAATTGCATGTTATAAATTTGAGGGAATGAGGACTCAAAAACTAACAAAAGTTATTATAAATTAATGGTTAAGTGATTTTTTAAAAATAGCAGCCCACATTTTCAATTTAGAAATCTGTGATTCTGACTTTTTATTGAAAATCGGAAAACCTAGAAACATTGTGCCCACCTTCACACATAAGCCTAGACTCCATGACTCTGGTCTTAATCCCTTTCATTCATTTATGGCTTTTTTGTTGTTGTTAGGTCCTTTGGTCTAAATTCTAGTCCTTACTCCCAATGTGACTATTGTCCTTATATTCAAACAAACTGACAGTCTCCTAAGATTACACATACATACCGTAACATATTCACAATCACATGGAAATGAGAGACCCCAAAGTCTACCTGACAAAATATGCCATGGACCTAAGCAAAGTCACGTCCTTACCACTGACCCAGAGACACTGGAACTAGGTGCCTTTTATAAAGGTGCAAAGATGTAATAAAATAATAAAAAATACACATGGCCTGTGCATAATGAAGACACTACTTTATGAATGATTAACTTTTCCTGATCATTTCTGCGTTTAAATTTATAAGGATATCAAACCTAAAGTCTATGTCATTAAAATCTCTGAGTGTATCTCATTCCACAGTGACACTATTCTCCAAAGGGCTTGCAATTAAACACAGAGCATGTAAGTGATTTTATTAATGAGATTTTCTGCTAATTTCAAGTTATTCCATTTTTAAGACTGCCTGAACTTTTATAGGTCACAAAATTTTTTTTTAAAAGATTCCTTAATGGAAAAATTACTAAAATAGGTTAGATCAAGATAAACTTCACCTTCCATCAGAGACTAGGCATGAAATATTTTCATTCCAAAGGAAGATTTGGGGGGGCCTAGGTTGACCTGATGAATGAGATATGAAAGGCAGATTTCTACCTTTGCTGGGGAATTTTATTTAAGACACCGTATTCCTCTCATTTCTATTTAAGCATACCCAGTGAAAATAGAAACACTACAAGTAAGTAATCATCAAGTTTCCCTATAAAACACACTGTGTTTCAGATAATATCAAGAGAACATGATCAACAGTCCCCAGGACATAGTCCCCAGGACTACCAGCAGAATGCTTTGAAACCCACCGAGAACAGTATTTACTAGGCATGACTTAAGAAGACGGAGGAGAAGAAAAGCAGTAATGACTAAAAAGGTCTTTAGGCAAACACCTGTAGATTGCAATTTGAAAAGAAATTTTCTTAGAATCAAAAAGAAATTTTAAGTATGTTATTTTCCTCCCTGTAAACATCTCCACTGATCTACTTACTTCTCTGGGTTGCTAGCCAACAGGGTCCCAGTTGCATTGTGCTTTATAGCATCTACAGTGCAGAAGATAATAATTTGCATTGCTAAATTAAGAGAAAATACAAATTAAATTAAGCTAAATTTCTGCTTCTCACACTCATAATAAACAGATGGAGGTATGGTTTGAAATATGAGTTTTGATTTTGGTCAAGTATCCTAAGCCCACAGGGAGGTAAAGGTCTAAGAATGATACAATTTTCTTAGACACACTTGGAAGGTTCAGATAAATTTAAACTTTGATGCCTGTTAGGGAAATGAAGTAGGGTGAGTAGGGAAAAAAGAGAATGAACAAAGTAACATTGCAATCAGTTGTGCACTGGTATTTACAAACCTTGGCCTGGATTTTTAGAGCTTTCAGGAACAGAGTTAAACTACACTAGGCCAGGGCCCTGAATGGTTTTGTGCAGTCAGGCACTTGTCAAGTTCCAGAATGATGCTTCCAAAGCGTTCATGGCCTTTCTCACCAAACTAAATCAATGGTGTTTGGACATTAAGTTTGTTTTTTCATAGATATTAAACATCCTAAAATAATCTTTTATTTCTCTCTACATGAAATAGTAAAGGGAGAAATAAATTTAAGAATCTGAATTGTCCAGATCATTATCTAACTTTTCTGAATTTGATATAATGCAGTCAAATATGTTTTTCAAACTTTTATCTCTAATGCAATTAAAGATAGTGATTTGAAACCCCTAAATAATGAGCATCTAGTGTACTTTGTGCTTTATATTAATTATCTGATATAATCTTCACTATGTCTCTATGAAATAATGCTTATTTCTATTATAATTCCCATTTTACATATGAGGAAACTGGGATTTTAATTTGTTCACAGTCTCTATGCAAGTAAATGCATGATTTAGGGTTTAAATTTGGATCTGTTTTACTTCAAAGTATTTTAAAGCCTATGTTGTGACACATTGTTGCTGGGATACTGATTAAATTTTTAAAAAAGTAAAATAATTACAACAGAGCAAAGCAGAGCAAAGCAGAGTAGAAAATACTAGACAGCAACAGAGGTAGCAATACTTCACGAAACTTTTATTTCAGGTGTGCGTGTATGTGTGCAGCATGTGTATTAATATGAGCTAAAATTAAAATAAATGTACTTTATCACAGTAAAAATAGTCTGAAAAATAATGAAGTCCATAGTCTTGAATCAAAATAATCTGTGGCAATTATAATATGCAAAAAAAGAAAAACCCTAAAATACAGTGCTATAATTGGAAGATGTGATTGGTAACTTTCTCAGCTTTAGAGGCTATGTGGGCTATTTTTCATTTTTTCCTTCACTAGATATATAAGCAGATATCTCTCAGATAGTTCTCTGGATTCCTAATGCAAATCAGAACTTGAACAACAACTGTGTGGCATTTCAGTGTACACACTATCTCATTTGATGACAAGTAATTGTGTGAGTTAAAGTTAGGGTGAAAGTATTCAGTTGTGTCTGACTTTGTGACCCCATGAACTATAGCCCGCCAGGCTCCTCTGTCCATGGGATTCTCCAGGTAAGAATACTGGAGTGGGTTGCCCATGCCCTCTTCCAGGGGATCTTCCCATCCAGGGATCAAACCCAGGTCTCCCACACTGCAGGCAGATTCTTTACCATTTGAGTCACCAGGTCATAGGTTATCAGTGTCAGCTAGGGCTTATACAAATATTAGATACAAGGACCCTGAACTTTTTAATGGATAACCTTTCCCAAAGTCATCCAACTAGTACATGACAGAAATAGGAATCAATTTTGGACTCTGTGGTGTCATGTCCCCTTCCCCTCACACTTCTCTTTACATGGCATATGGAAAGTGTTAATTATACACACAGCTTTCAGGTTCAGAGCAGAAACAGGATGCTTAAGAAGTGTGAATCCTTAGGATGTCACTGGTATTGATAAGATGCTATGGCTTTTTATACTACTAATAAACATATGTCCTTCCTGATTTGACAGCACCAACAAAATGAATCAGTGCAATTATTTAATTTCAAAAGTATTAAGTAACAGAGTTCTGCAGTTTTAAGGAAACAATTTAGCAGCAAGATATAATAAGCCCTTTCAATAGCTTATTGCTCTTTATAAATATTCTTTCCTTCTGAGTTGTATGAAATATTATTTGTAATTGGAAGAATAATTTAATTTTGATGTTCATTTAATTGACTCATCTGAATCCATACATAGGGAAATCAATTGTATCGTAACTGGATTGACTAATGTAATCAATAGACTGAGTAGAGGCCATCCCAAACATAATACATGGAACATCTCTATAAACATCGTGATGCACAGTTTAGTATTAGATATGTAATAGGCACATGTGTAAGATTAATCCAAATGTATATTTACACAAAATAGATCTGTTTAATTGGCTCAAATATCATGATATACAGGTATAAAATATATTTGGAAAAAACACCACAGCCCCTGTGGTTAGGGAACTACAAGCAAGATGAGCATGAAATAATGTATTTTGCTATAACTCACAAATTTTCAAGTGCTTTTGAGATGGCTTTTCTGAGAGTACTGATATAGCATTTAGCTACTACCAGCTTCATTTCTATTTCTAGAAGCTAGTAACCAGGAGATGGAATGCTACGGGGGTTATTGTTGGCAGAAGACCAGGCTTTTCAGATATCAGTACTCATTGGCAGTGCATGAGTTTTATGAGGATAGAGTTGGGAAATTATGTCTCTGTGTTATATATAAAGTTGTGTTATAGTTAGCATTATTTATCTATTACCAAGCATCTCAAATTGCAGCTATAATATAAAAAACAACTGAATTTAGAGTCAGAAGACTACATTGAAATAAAAAGCTAAAATTTACTAGCTGATTAACTTTGAAAATTAATTAGGCTTCAGTTTCTTCCACTGAAAATTATAGATGATAATTCCCTTTTACAGGATGTTGTAATAGTAATTTGAGGTTGAATCATATAAAATTGCTGATATTTGATCATTTTTATCTACAAAAATGACAGTTGCATTTAGATAAGCCTAATAGTAATAGCTTCACATTTATTGAATCCTCTGTCTTATATGCACTTTGCTATGTTTTACATGTTATAGTATATTATAATAATGGCTTTGATTTTTTACCCATCTCTTTATTTATGTGCTTTGCAATATACATCTTTAGTGTCTTCTCATCAAGAGTGGGCTGACCTTCCCTATCTCTGGAGTCTGGATCCAATGACTTTACTTATTTTGTTGGTGGAGTATCAGCATGGGTAAGCAGACAAAAGCTTGCAATTAACTTTAGCAACAGGGTCTCCTTCTCGTGCCGAGAGTACATGTCCAGGACAGACTGCTGGAGAATGAGACGCATCTAGAACAGAGTCAAGGACAGCCAGTCATTCCAGCCTAGACTATCCTAGGTTAACTGACACAGAGCAATTCCAAGACTTCCTTAGGAGACCAGGTGTGATTAGTATAATCAAACTCTAGCCAAACTCCAGCTATCAACTTACACTTGTATACCACTAAGGCTGAATATCAGTGCACATAACTAACAAAGGATGATCTCATCTCATTCATACAACAAATCCATAGGCACTATTATCATCTCACTGAACAAAAGAAGACACTGTAACCCAGAGAAGAGTCCAGCAAACTGTCCTGGGTCATATTAACAGATGTAAACGACAAAAGGGTCTGAAATTAGGGAACCTCAGTCCAGAGACCATATTCTAACCAGTACACAGAATGGCTTTGTTCTTATAAAGATGAAATTAGATTATTTTTTGAAAGTACTTTGTCAATGTTAAAGCACACCAAAAAATATGTCATTATTATGAAGCTGCAACTCCCTTTCAAAGATGCTATAAAATTCCAGCTAAGTTTTCCTTCGACTCATTTAAAAAAAAAAATTAAAACCCCAGGCAAGCACTAGATGATTTAAAAATGCACTGTTCTTTGATATGCCAGTTACACAGGGAAAACTGATAAATGGAGAAATTTAACATGCCACCTTCCTCCTGAATCAGTGATAGACCGCTGTTATTTGCTAGGCAACTACCAAGTAAACAGAAAAAATAAAGCCACCGTTTTCTTGGCAAGTGTCATTAATAATAGATTAAGTTCACAGTAAATGTAATCTGTAGCATAGATCATACAGACGAAAAAACCTGATGGGGAAATGAAGGCATTAATAAGATAGTTCTTAATTTTATGAAGCGTTATACACATCAGACCACTGAACCAAAATAACCTAGGGAAATAGCAATGAAACAGGGCATTTATTCCTCAGCTTCGAGGAGGCATGCAAGTACAAATGGTGCAAAACAAGAAGCTGATTATGCCTGGAAATTGGAATAAACATAAAAAAGAAAAGTCTGGTGATGCTAATAGGCACTAAGTTCATGAAGTGTGACTTTATTTACATGGACTATTTTCTACGGGCATGAATTTTTAAAATTCCATTGAATTTTTCATTTTTACATATATTGAACCTCCCAAATTATTATTTTCTTCAAAAATAAAATAGAACTAGAATGCTGCACTGGGTGGAATGAATGATGGGGAGAACTGAAGGCAAACAGGACTCTGCATGGAAGTGTGCACTGAAGTGGAGCCAGGCATAACCAGAAGAGGGAATTCTTGATTTGGAAGGTTTTTGTCTGCAGGAGTCCTCTTTTATAAAATAGAGAGATGACTTTTAAATAAGTAGAAATTTCAAAAATGAACTTAACAGAAGAAAAGAGAAGAAAAAAGAAAACGAAGTTCCAAAGAAATGCATAAAACAGAATAGGAAAACAGTTCTGTTTGGAAAGCATAACCAAGATTTAAATGATTTATACAAAACCTGTTGTTTCATAAATATCTCCCCCAAATCCTAGGTTTGATTTAACTGGCTCTTATTTTAATCATTTGCTTCTCCTTTGGTGATTGTCATCTAATTTTCTTGGTCTTTCTTTGAATAAAAAGGAAATTTAGAGGGAAAGAGAGAGAATACTCAGAAGAGTTTTATTCTTAACTGTCACTTTCTCTAGTATTCCGCTTTGAAAACAAACCATTCATTCATTCACTTATTCATTCACCAACAAACATCTAGGGAGAAAAATGATAACTCCTTGTTAGGGCAAACACAAGTCCTGCTGAGAGAAAGCCGATTGCACCACTTGATGTACATTTGGATAACACTTATTTTTTCCTGACAACTACACCTTCATATGGAGAAGGAAATGGCAACCCATTCCAGTATTCTTGCCTAGAGAATCCCATGGAGAGAGGAGCCTGACGGGCTGCAGTCCATAGTGTCACAAACAGTCAGACACGACTGAGCAACTAAACCACCAAACCACAGCTTCATAAGATCCCACTATCTTTTCCATGTGCAGTTCTGTGATTCTTAGTCTTCTTATGCTGTACTTGCTCAGAAGATGTAGTTTTGTATAGTCCCCTGCTGAATTTTACCTTAATATCATTGCTTCATTGTCCTAGCCTGTCAATAGTTCTTAACCCTGACAGCATAATCCTATAATGCTATTTGCAAATTTTTATGTATTCTTAAAAATCATTGAAAAAGTTTTCTACAGGCAAGATGACTAAAAACAATCTGAAAAAAAAAATAACAACCTGGCACTGTATTTATTACATGGCACCTGGGCATGCAAATTAATACCACTGCCCTGGAAAACTGCTTGGGAATTAAGTTGAACATGTGAATTCCCTACAACCCATCAATTATGTTCTAAGTTATAAGTATACAACAGAATTATGTGCAAAGTTTTATCAAGGGGTATATACAAGAATAATCATACTAAAATATTTGTAATAGTCCAAACTGAAAGCAAACTATATGTCCAGCTTTAGTATAATGGATAAATAGTGGCATCTTCATATAATGGAATGTTATACAGTTATGAGATGAACAAAGAATGACTTATATGCAACAATTTGAACAAATATCAAGAACATAATATTGAGCAAAGTAAGACAGAAACAAAACAAATATTCCATGAATTCACTTTCCTGAGTTCAAAAATCAGACTAAATGAAACTAATGGATAGCAATGAGTAGTTAGATGCTCAAGCTACTTTTTAAAAGGGCACAAGGAAATGATTATCTCTAGGGGGAGGAACTCAGTGAACAGTGATGAGTGGAGAGTGAAAGATCTCTGAAATGCTGGCAATTTCTGCTTTTTTATCTTGGCTATAATTATATGATTGTTTGCTCCATGATAAATGACTGAGGTCTATATATTTGTACATTTTTGTGTGCATTTTATTTCATAATAGAAAAAGATTAAACAAACAAGTAATTATAATTAGAATGTCATGTTTGGAAGCATCTCTATAAGATCATCTGGTTCATCTCCATTTCTTTAGCCTAAGCTTCCATTAAGCATCATACTTTTTTAATGAGTGCTTTTTTATGGAGCAAATCTTTCAAATAAATTACTTAAGGTCTTCTCTAATATTTGTTACCATTATTATTTTGTAAATAAATGATGTGTTAGCCTGGAATTGCTAGGCTGGAAACATATTTCAGAATATATATAGATGAGTCTCCCCAAATTAAAGAAATGGGAAAATAATGACTGATATATGACAATTAAGTCTTCATAAAACTCAAATATTTAAATCATAACTAAGAGCTAATTCTGAAGTGAAAATCTTTTGGTGCTGGTTGTGGTTTAGTCGCTAAGTCGTGTCCAACTCTTGCAACTCCATGGACTCCAAGCCTACCAGGCTTCTCTGTCCATAGGATTCTCCAGGCAAGAACACTGGAGTGGGTAGCCATTTACTTCACTTACAAACAAGTAATAGCAATATTTCATTAATCCTAAAACTTATTTTCTCACATCTATGAAATCAGGATCCATCTTATAATCAACTGCATCCTCAATCTTTGTCAGCCTGAATCAAAGTTAAGGTCTTCCAGAGAGAATTTTCACTTACTTTTGCCAGCCAAATTCAGGCACTACCCATCTGAGACCAGTTTAAATTAAATTCTCTGCTTGAAGCTTTTTGGACCACATGGAATTGTGAATTCAGACCTCAAACTTGCATGAGTACCAACTAGTTGTTCAAATTCTCCACCCAATGCCAAGTTTGAGATATTAAAGTTTCCCTTGCTGTTCTTTTCTCTGTGGCCACTCTATTGAGTTGCTTAGTTTTAAACTGAAACTAATACAGCTTTTGGTGACCCAGTTTTATTCAAAGAACTCCTGTTACACCATGTCTCCACCCAATCTTGGTGTGTTTTTTCCTTTCTTATTGGTACATGAATTCTTGCAATCCCTGGTATCTTAGATTATACAGGTAGAGATTTGCTTTTTTCTTTTTTCCAAAAGAAAATATTTAGCCTATGAGTGCACAGAAAAACCCAGACTGGTTCTTCTGTGTAACCATTTTAATGTAACCGTTAACCATTTTAATTTTGGTCAGAATCTTGCTACATACTCTGTATTGTTAATAAAATATTAGGTTGCAATTAAAATTAGTGAACTTACTTTGAGAACTGTAAATCATATCACCATGTGAGGCAGAATTATTGTTTCTATGTGCACATTTTGTGTTTCCTACTTGAATTATAAGACCCAACCAAGGAAGTCTCAGATTATACGTTTATTAACGTCTCATTGCCTTGCACATTACTGAGCCCATATTAAAGACAGTAAAACTTAGTTTGGAGGGCTGAAAAACAACACGAGGTTTGCAAGAAACAAACACAACTTTCATAAATAGGCTGTGTGTTTGTCTGTGTGTCCATGCCCGTGTGTGTATGTGTCTCTGTGTGTGTCTGTGTACACCTGAATGCAAAGTAAAAGTTAACATCTGGGCACAGAATCAAAGAAAGCGTGCTTGTTGGTCTTCATTATGAAAATATTTTAACTTTGCCAAGATTAGATATTATGGAAGAGTGCTTGGGAGGGGACTGAGAATCCTATCTACAATACTTGCTCCAACAGATTCAATTCACAGCCTTAGCAGGTAATAAAAGAAGCCTCTGGACCATGTAAGGGATTGCCCAGGCATAGCTAGGTGCATTGGTCACTTTATGTATTAATGCCAATCTCAAATAAATCACTTTTCTGGTCTGCTGTGGAAGGAAAGAGGATATTTCTGTCAGTAAGTGAATGGAGGATTACTGACTTGCTGACCTTTCCTGACTGTGATAAAAGGTGACTTCGTTCCTTTTAGCAATACTTCAAAAGTGGAAATTGCTCTTTTAAGCGTACAATGTGAGAATGAAGTAGGGAGCCCGCTACTATTCCATAAATAGGTCTTGGCAGAGGGCACCCCTTGGGAAAGGGAGAAATTCTCATTAGGGTTATTTTTCTAAGAGCTGTCAATATGCATGTGTTTGCATTTAAAGAATGGAGAAAGGAGGAAGCCAGTCCTGACCGGATGTATTTTTAAGACTCTATTCTTATTTCTGCAGCATTTAAATATAGTGTGTAAAATACAGCGCTCCTAAATGCCTCATGCTATGTTTGTTCTGAGGATTCTTATGTAATTTTCCTGATGAAGGAATCAGGAATGCAAAATTATTTTGCCTTGCATTGTTAGATCCAAATAAGAATAGAAAATAAGGCATGCATTTTACCTTAACCCAGGATATGTGACAGTTGCCTGGTATTTCAAAAACAAATGGCTTTTGTTGCTCAGGCCACAGGAAAAAAGAATGTGTTAAAGGATTGGACTTGGTGTTAAATATGTTTAAGGGTCTTTAAAGGCCTGAAAATTTTAACAAGTGAGAAAACGATGATGCAGAATAGTTATCAAATACTGAAACAACTCAAATGACCCAGAAATCACACCATATCTCTGGAGTGTTCTACTCATTAAGTCTTAAGTGACTTTTCTTTCAATAGTACCAGTTGTCAGAACTAGATTTTGTTTTATGTTCTCTGTGCCTGTGACTTCTTTGGACAATATGAAGGTATTGTTCACAAAGAGCGAGGATCCTGTGTTATACCAGTAGATGCTTCTGGTGATGAATCAGTTTTTCTTAAGGGCTTGAGGCCATCTACTGTCGTACAGAATCACATAAAAATGTGAAAGCTAAAATCCACATCTATCAATAAAACTTTGTTTTGAAATTAAAAAGGAAAAAAAAAAAAAAAAAAACCTTCTGAAAGTGAATGACTTAGATGACTTAGCCCCAAGATGAAAGCTGTGTAGATGACAGGTAATTTGACTGCCTTCAATACTTTGCTCTAAGAACTAAAAAAAGAAATCATGCTAGCATATTATTTAAACATATAAACATTTTTGGACTCATTGCAAGAAAGAATAACCTTCTTTTTGAAGGTATTTTTCTATGTCATAGTGCACCTGATATTGAAACACATAATGTATCAGTGAATTTTCAAGAACAAGTAATGGTCTTTTCTCAAAACACACACACACATTTGCCTTTGGGAGGATACAATAGCAAGAAGCAGGAGGGAGGGTTCCTTCCCATCTCATTTAACCCCAAGTTGAGTTGGGAACACAAATGTGGGGGAGATTAAGTCCTTGACCTTAGGCTCAGTTGTCGTTGTTTGTGTATAACTGCTTTTTTCATATGTGAAGCCACTATTTTAGCCAAAGGATGATCCAAGAATAATTGAAACTGTTAGGTTAACTTAAGCAGCCATATAGATCAAGTCTCCAGAAAAGTTGGATGAGTAGACTCTTTTACCAAATACAATTAACAAGTTCACTCCAGCATGCTTGATCCTAAATGGTCTTGATTCACCTAAGCCAAAGTGGGAAGATCCCCTGAAGGAGGTCATGGCAACCCACTCCAGTATTCTTGCCTGGAGAATGCCATGGACAGAGGAGCCTTGCAGGCTATAATAGTCCATAGGATCACAAAGAGTCAGACAAGACTGAAAGGACTTAGCACGCACGCACGCAAAGCAGAACCAGAGTGGAGGCAATTGAAACCTTGGTTGATAGTGTTGTGAGTGTGAGGTATTACTCTGAAATCCTCAAAGGAATCAATTAAGTATAAAGAAACAGGCAAAGTCAGCAGGACTAACATTTTTGGAAAATACATGTGAATGGTGTTCTGCAGAGTTGCGCAGCACGACAGTTCTTGTGGACTAAGGTCGATTGCCACTGCATTTGAGATATAAGAGGGAGAAATTACCATGAGTGGCTCTAGAGATTCCAGGACAGTTTTCATGTCATCTAATAATTATTGATCTTTCCCCCTTAGCATATGACTTTGATCCTGGGGAAAATATACACACAGACGGGAGTGTTTACACTAAAATATTTTCACTTCATTACATTTTACTGTGCCGAGACAACTGGGAGTAATTTCAGTGGGGAAGTTAGAGTGTTAAGGCACCCTGGGGTGGGATGGGAAGTGTGTCAAGAAATCTTCATGTACTTTCCAATTCTTTTTTTGAGATTTAGCACAACCTGAATGCTGAATCCTCTAACAAAGGGTGCTTTGTCTAACAAAAGGTTCTATTGGTCTAACTAAAACTAGTTTAATCAAAGCAGAAAATTATTGAAAGAACACGGGAACATTTCATGGAACACAAGGCAGCTTAACCTTACTAAGAACTAGGGCCACTCACTCTTCTCTCTGCATCGTATAGGGTCCCTCTTGACTGCTTCTCTGTTCCTATCTATTGCATTCCTTTATTCTCTGCAGTTTGTCTTTGCATCCCTGCATATACCCCCAAACTCTGTAGTTTATGCATTTTATTACTAGCTACATGCAGAGAACAATTCCAAATTAATGGGCAAGAGAAACAGAGGGGGCTAGCTTAAGGCAGGAACCATCTCTGATGTATGTAATCACCTCTGACCAGGGGTTCAGGGTCATGTGGTGCAAATATGGCTGCCTGCCAAGCCCTCTAATGTTCTCAGAAAAATCATCATAGGTGGAGCCTAGACTCCAAAGTTAATCAACTATATCAGCCTTTCAGATTTCTACCCTCATAAAACTGCACAGTCTTATACCACACAGTTTTGACTAAATAGCAAAAACCAGAAGATCCAACTGTTAGATCTCCTATTCCTGCGTATATTTTTTTCCAATTCTTATGCTCTCTTTGTATATTTCCATAGATTGTAAATAATTCTAAGAATGCTCTTATTTCAAAATAAAAAATATATGTGCAAAACATTCTAAATATAAAAAAAGCACAAATTTGTGTTTATGCTTGTAAATCGAAATGAGCCTATCTTTAGGAAAACAGCATGCTGCATGTGTGTGTGTGTTTTTGCCATCCAAAGAGTGCAATAGCCAAACAAGCCTAACTGAAATCAAATAGTGCTTTTGACTTGAATGGACATAAGAAGTCTTAATTGACTCAACTTTTAGAACATTTCTGGTTCAAAGATGTTATGCAATCAGAAGCAGCAGGAGGAGGTTGCCCTGTTTAGGATCATACTTGAACTTCCTAAAGCTTAAATACCTGTCCCAATACACACTAATATTTATTGACTTTCTGATACAAATAGGGAAAAAATAATTATACCCAAGTCTGAAAAAAATGTGGAAAAGAAACTCAGAATTTTCTGTGTCTTTCAAGTTGGCTAGAAAGATGTGCTAAATACTGAGGTTTGCAAAGAAATATTTTGAGAATGGATTTTCCAAAATTCTGCTTCATTAAGAAGCATTTAAAAATGTAACTGAAAAGCTTATATGAAAAATACAACTGGAAATTTTATATGAAACATTGTGCCTCTATGAGGATTTCTATATCAAATTCATGCAAATTTGTTCCCATAGTGAATAGCACCCATAACTTGGAGTTGAATGAGAAGCATACTTGTCATTCCTACTGTATAGCACACGGAACTATATTCAAAATCCTGTGATAAACGATAATGGAAAAGAATATGAAATATATATATATATATATATATGAATCACTATATCTGAATCACTGTACAGTAGAAATTAACACATTGCAAATCAACTACATGGGCTTCCCAGGTGGTCCAGTGGTAAAGCACCCATCTGTCTATGCAGAGACACAAGAGATGCGGGTTTGATCCCTGGGTGGGGAAGACACTGGAGTAAGAAATGACAACCCACTCCAGTATTCTTGCATGGAAAATTGCATGGGCAAAGGAGCTTGGTGGCCTAGTCCAACATAGGGTCACAACATCTCATTCTGCTTCTTTCATACACGCCATGACTCAAATAATTAACATAGACATAATGGTTGGATAATGTGTAAGAACAATCACCTTAAAGTTAAAAATTGGAAAACTTGTTCTTGATGTCAAGAATTGCCATTATAACCACTGAGTAGTGATATGGCCACAAAGAGGAAGTTACTCTCCAAAAATGGTTTGATCCACAAGTTTTTCAGGGAGAGGGAGCATGATAGCATTATTTCTATCTTCTGTTAAAACACATAATCAAAGTCGAGTGAAGTAGTGTTTCTCTTCCATTTAACACTTGATAATATAATCCAGAAAAACATCTATTTCTGCTTTATTGACTATGCCAAAGCCTTTGACTGTGTGGATCACAATAAACTGTGGAAAATTCTGAAAGAGATGGGAATACCAGACCACCTGATCTGCCTCTTGAGAAACCTATATGCAGGTCAGGAAGCAACAGTTAGAACTGGATATGGAACAACTGTCAAGGCTGTATATTGTCACCCTTCTTATTTAATTTATATGCAGAGTACATCATGAGAAATGCTGGGCTGGAAGAAGCACAAGCTGGAGTCAAGAATGCCGGGAGAAATATAAATAACCTCAGATATGCAGCTGACACCACCCTTATGGCAGAAAGTGAAGAGGAACTAAAAAGCCTCTTGATGAAAGAGGACAGTGAAAAAGTGGGCTTAAAGCTCAACATTCAGAAAACTAAGATCATGGCATCTGGTCCCATCACTTCATGGGAAATACATGGGGCAACAGTGGAAACAGTGTCAGACTTTATTTTTCTGGGCTCCAAAATCACTGCAGATGGTGACTGCATCCATGAAATTAAAAGACGCTTACTCCTTGGAAGGAAAGTTATGACCAACCTAGATAGCATTTTAAAAAGCAGAGACATTACTTTGCCAACAAAGTTCCATCTAGTCAAGGCTATGGTTTTTCCAGTGGTCATGTATGGATATGAGTTGGACTATAAAGAAAGCTGAGCACCGAAGAATTGATGCTTTTCAACAGTGGTGTTGGAGAAGACTCTTGAGAGTCCCTTGGACTGCAAGAAGATCCAACCAGTCCATCCTAAAGGAGATCAGTCCTGAGTGTTCATTGGAAGGACTGATGCTAAAGCTGAAACTCCAGTACTTTGGCCACCTCATGTGAAGAGTTGACTCATTGGAAGACTGATGCTGGGAGGGATTGGGGGCAGGAGAACAGGATGACAGAGGATGAGATGGCTGGATGGCATCACCGACTTGATAGACATGAGTTTGAGTGAACCCCGGGAGTTGGTGATGGATAGGGAGGCCTGGTGTGCTGCGATTCATGGGGTCACAAAGAGTTGGACACAACTGATCGACTGAACTGAACTGAATATAATTCCCCATTCATAATAATTTTAAGAGAAATGTCTTCTCTTCAGGTTTAAAACAATTTCTTTGAACTCTTCATTGTGAACTATATTTTTACCAAAAAATGAAATAGGTTACATGATATTGTTTTACCTTTATGATGATAAATTCAAAGCAACCAAGGGGCAGTCTTGAGTACCATCATCACACATATGTAAAGTGTTTTAACTCTATGCCTGTCTCTTTTGTAGTATAAGAAATGCCTTCAGGTCACCCACAGAACATCCTCACTCAAGCCAAAATCGGTATATAAACTTTATATACTTATATAAAGTATATATATATATAAGCTATATAGATAGATAGATAGATAGATGGTGATTGCAGCCATGAAATTAAAAGACACTTACTCCTTGGAAGGAAAGTTATGACCAACCTAGACAGCATATTAAAAAGCAGAGACATTACTTTACCAACAAAGGTCCTTGACTAGACAGTCAAGGCTATGGTTTTTCCATTGGTCATGTACGGATGTGAGAGTTGGACTATAAAGAAAGCTGAGCACCGAAGAATTGATGCTTTTGAACTGCGGTGTTGGAGAAGACTCTTGAGAGTCCCTTGGACTGCAAGAAGATCCAACCAGTCCATCCTAAAGGAGATCAGTCCTGAGTGTTCATTGGAAGGACTGATGCTGAAGCTGAAACTCCAACACTTTGGCCACCTGGTGCAAAGAGCTGACTCATTTGAAAAGACCCTGATGCTGGGAAAGATTGAGGGCAGGAGGAGAAGGGGACGACAGAGGATGAGATGGTTGGATGGCATCACCAACTTGATGGACATGAGTTTGGGTGGAGTTGGTGATGGACAGGGAGGCCTGGCGTGCTGCGATTCATGGGGTCCTATAGAGTCGGACACGACTGAGCAACTGAACTGAACTGAACTGAACCTATATATATAGTATATATATATACTATGCATATATAGTGTAGATACTATTTTCTTCATTGATCTATGTCACATGCAGAAACTGAACTTTTCAAGGTTTTTGCTGGTTTGATGACATTTTCCAGTACTTGTTCCAAGCTTCTTTTATAATCACTATTTCTATGAAGTCATTCAACTTGAAAATAATTGCTTGCCAAAACTGAGTTTCTCTGGTGAACCACTCAACACAGTTTTAGTTTTACAAAGAACACCATTCTTTGTGTGCTGTTAATCTTGGCTTTGAAACACCACATATTATCCTTCCCACTTGAACAGTTCAGCTCCTGTTCTCTTGGTTACACTTTAGAACCATTAGACTTACGGCTGGAATATCAATGTGAGTCACCTAGCTGGTGACTCTTTGAAAACAGATTTTCCAAGTATGGCTATATGGATCCTCTGCTCATAGCAACATCTAGTAGTTGTTAAAAATGTGAGGACTTCCTGAACAGTCTGCAAACCTGCATTTAATCAGAAAAATTGCTGGCATTTATTACATGGAGTTTTGTTACTTAGTCTGATTTTAACTTTGACATTAAGTATCTATGACATTGTGTCCCCAATACTTGACACAGAAGTCATTCAAGTTAAATTATTCAAATAAATTAGTGCTTCCTGTGAAAATACTATGAGCTTAATTTTCATTTTTATTTGCTCATTTAATCTTATCTCATTTAAAAGACTGCACTTCTAAAAAGCTATGAACAGGTCATAACATGAAAATTTGATCAATAAATTAAAAATCCAGGTATTCAGTGGATTATAAAGAATACCAAATAATTTCACAATCAGTTAATTTTTTAACCAAAATGACTTAAAAAACTACCAAAATGGAACGTTTTGTTGACAAAGCATGGGCCTGACAATAAAACAAACCACAAATTGACTATATGGCCATTATGGCAAAGCAAATTAAAACTGTTTTCTTATTTCATGTTCACAGTGAAATCTCTGAAGGCAGTGAATTTTCCCTTGTCAAATCCTACTGAAGTTATGTCTCCATGCCTTCCAAATTCATAGAAACTGGGTCATGGATAATTACAAGGCCAGACATGTTTGTATAGGTGTTTTGTACATGAGAATTCTGTATGAAAATGAAAGTACTTTATACTGAAAATATAATACATCTAATGAATGATGCTACTCCATCAAAGTAGAATAAGGTCATTGAAAAGGAAAATTTCTACAATGGTAGAAAATTTGTGAAAGTGTTAGAATTTATTTGGATTGGCCAAACAGTTCATTCAGGTTTTTTATAACATCTTACAGAAAAACTTGAACAAACTTTTTGGCCAACCCATTATAACTTAAATATGCATACTTTTGAACATCTGATATTAAATATCTCATAGATCTACTAATGATTTATAATTTTTCAGCAGAAAAATATACTGTGAACCTGTCAAGATTTGAGGGTTCATATGAGACATAAAGGATGTATGTCCTCATGACAAAAATCTGTATTTTTATTTAAACTGATTTTATCAACACAGAAAGTTTGCTCAATTATATATGATTGTATTTCTATCTTCCAGAAAATTTTCTGACAATCATACAAGTAAATTTTTTGCTCTAATATAAGTTCCTTTCCAAGTATACTCACAATTTATTTAGCACAAAGGGTGACAGGAAATTTGGACTTACAATTTATGAACTTCTTCACATACACATACACACATTGAAAATTTTAAGTGTCTAATTAAAAAACAGAAATAATACAGGAAACTCTTCTTTAATGTACACTGCAACTATTGAAAACTGAACGAAAACCAAAATAGAGGATCAAATCCTTCACTACTCTAATTGTGCGATAAGAGTAGGAAAAAGGATAACCTATACTCTATCTCCTGTCTGTGCCTTTTAAAATGAAAGTTTTAAAAAAGACATTTAATATCCTTTATTTTATTGCTCACATAACTCAGCTGCAGAGGACAGAAAGGATTTGGGGAGATAATTTGAAACAAAAAGTTTAAAAAAATTTTTACACAAAATGAATATGTCATATCAAGCTATGTTTTCTAAATAACATATATTTTCAAAAGAGAAAATGAAGACATATAATTTAGAAACCCTAAAAAGAGTCCACACAGTAGAAAAGACACAAAGTCAAACGACATCAGGGAAGCCACTTTTATTTTTATTTTTTCCACATAGATAATTTCATGTCAGCTACAAAAATCATGAAATGAAGAACTAATCGTGAAACTGCAAACTCAAAAACCACTGGATTGATAAACAGGATCTCCCCAACGGACTGTTAAAAAAATAACCAGAATACCATGAATTCATATTTAAGTAGTAAACATGTCATATATTTTAAAATAATAAATATAGAACAGCAGTAGAGAAACTAATAGCATAAACAGCATGGAGTATATTTTATTTTTAAGACAGATGAAATTTCTAGGCACAGTTTTAGGCATTAAAGAGGACACAGAGGCATAGGTTAGTGTGTGCTGCTCTGTACAAAAATACAGTCTGAATAAATTACATTGCTAGCCATACAATTAGACGTCACTTACCAGTCAGCTCATTGCATGTTTAATAATATACAGTTACATGCTAATCCATATATATCATTTATATTTCAAACACATAGGTCTCTCTATATTTGTCTTTAAAATTTACATGTTGAACTTACAAAAAGCTAAATTGCTGTGCAAGAAATCCAAATAACTAGCCCTGCTGAGTACTTTATGCTATATGTAGGTGCGTGTGTCTCTCTCTCTCCCTGACAAACATTGGGATTAGAGTTAATAGTTTGGCTAGTAAGAAAACAATAAACAAACCTAAAGCTGCAAAGACATAATATTATTGTGGGTGAAAAATTCACTTGTGTTTATTCTGATAGACAAAACAGTATTTCAAATGAGCCATGATAACTTTCATGTTGTACTGAACTTGTTAGTAATGAAACACTTTCAACTATTAGTGATGGTAGAAATATAGCAAAGGGCTCTTCACTGGAAAGGGGAAAAAAGTAATATAAGAAATCTACTTTTCATTAAACTGCAAATATGTGTGCCTTGCCTATACCATATTCTGTCATTTCCGGCTTTTTCAAATTGACAGAGAATGAAAATTTGATCAAGACTCGAGATGTGATATTGGTCTAACGGCACCCTGCATCCTCCACTAGGACTAAGAAAAGCGCCTCACTGATGTCAGCAGCAAAGTACTGCTATTCCATTATTCAGGAATAAGGAGACTCTCTCACAACAGAGAGTGTTTAGTAGCTGAAGCCCCTATCCAATAAATATCATATTTCCCATGCTGCTCTGCTAATGTGCAAGTAACTACAGGACAGTCTGGCCCAGATTTTACTATTTCTCAAGAAAATTGCTTCAAAAGATTCTATGATAGTAACATCTTTCTGGAAAATGTTCACTCATAGTTTCTTACGATTCTACACAGGATTATTTACTTTTATACAGTTTTCTCTTTAGAATGCACTTAATTAGTTTTGTCTGTCATTGTTAAAATAAGCCCGGTTCTTCAAATTTACTTCATGATTCCATAGAAAAGTCACAAGATAAGAGGTTTTAAGCATTTGAATAATAAAATAGCGGATTTTTTCCTGTTGTTTTTGGCAACAGTTCTTAAGACAAGCTGAAAGCAGAACTCTGCTTTGGGAGGTAAAGCAAATTATTAAACACTATTGATGTAGTCCTGTTCTTAATGGATTTTGCGATACAACAGAATATAGGTATTTTTTAAATGGTTTCTCCAATGCTTTCTGCAAGAGGGCCAAATAGTGTCCTTGTTAACAAAAATAATTATTTATAACTTTTATATTAGAACTGTATATTTGCTATAAAAATATGTTTATAATTAAACTATCCAAATTTGTATATTAAACAGGATTAACACAAGTTTGCAGTGTAAGATTCGCTGCAAACTTATTCCCTATTATTTCCTTCCATTTGAACAATCAATAAATGATTCCCTTACCACAAATCCATCTTAATTGTGTGCACAAATCAGTTAGCCCATTAGTTAACTTCAGAGGACCAGGTGATAACCAGATGAAAACCAGATGAATTCTACTCCTCTACTGACAATTATATAAACCTATCACTATTCCTTTTTTAATGAAGACATTTAAAATACTTGGGGAAAAAGAAGCCTTCTATTTTAATGACTTTTAAACAAAATGATCATCCTAATTGCTACACTCTTTTGAACTACAGTGCTTACAAAAGAATCATTAATTTTCAGATTAACACCATTTCGATTTTCTTCTTATACAATTCTATTTAACACTTTCCAATGAGAACATAGAGCAAAAGCTTTTATATGCACTTTTGTACAGTAAATAAGTGTGAATACCGATCTAAGCCTCTTAACAACGTGTACAAGGTTAGTGTTCAAATCACTTCACTAGAGCAAATATTAATTTTATGTGCAATAGGCAAATGCAGGTGTAGGGTTAGGGAACAACTTATTACCATTTATACTAACGGCTCACCTTCTATAAAAATACTTAAGCTTGTTACATATGCACAATTGTTTGCTGTAATGTTTGGTAAGTGATTTAAAGGGTACTTAGGACAAAAGCAATCATGCATATTTCTTTCTAGTTGCCCCAGGGAAAACAGAGATTCTCAATTTTTCCTCATTCTAGATATGGCTGAGGCACAATTTCTAACCACATAATGAAATGCACATGTCTCCAAATCTTGACTCCCTTCCCATAGAGATGCTCATTGCCAAAGCATAACCTCCCATTAAAACGTAGGTGGAATATGTATCACTAACCCAGTTACATTCAGAACCCCCGTTAGATGCTGAAGGGAAGTTTACTTTTCAAGAGTTCACTCAAGCAAATAACCAATATAGTCACTAGATGGGATAAGCAGGCGATAAGGACTCTAACAGTGGAATCCTTGTCAGCGCAAAGAACTTCTAAATGTTGTTTATGCCAGCTGTTCCCCTGCAGGCAATAGGAGATTCAGGCATTTCTCATTCCAACTAGTTTCTCACAATAGTTGCTGTCATATAGACCCTTCGCTTGTCAAGAAAAGTGACATGAATATATTGGAAGTTTGCAGCATTTGCCTATATCTAATCAGCTCTCTTAATTTGTGCAGGTCCCTAAAATGGATGTAAAAGCTGGTTATGATGTTGACAGCCAAAAGGCAAAAGATATTAAATCAACTGAGCAAATTGTTTGATGCTCCGCAAGTGTTTTAGAAAATGATGAATTAGAAAAAATGCAGACGTAATCCTTTTGTTGGATGGTTGATTTTTTTTTTTTTAATTTGAGACTATTGGTTCTAGTAATAGTCTTCGTAGTTCTTAGGGTTCAGGCAATAAAGAATGGCACCCCCAAATGAAAATATAGTTGCACCCCAGGCCAGGCCATAACCCCAGTTGAACTCATGGTAAATTTTCAAGCTCACAGTTTCAATGAACTTGATTGGGTACAGAACCAGGCTGCAAACCTGTAAAACAACTGAAAGAAGAAAAACAAATCAAAATTAGGAAAATGTTATTTACAGGAAATAAAATGATATACAAATATACATATGTATGAGAATTACACTTTAATCAAATAAAAAAGTCAAAAATTGGAAGCATTGCTTATTCTAGATGGTATACTTTAAAATACTGACAACTTTTTCTGTTTAACACTATTTCACAGTACAGTAAGGATTACTCTATTAATAAATAGCAAATTACTATAATAGTATTTGATGAAATAGTGTAATATACTAATTTATATGAACATACAAAGTAGTGATTCTCAGTTTACAAACACATATAATTATCACTCTTATGGCAAGTAGTACTAGTTTAGGTAAACTGTTTTACTATATAAAACTTGTAAATAGCTTCCCAAGAATAGTGACCCCAAATACCAGCTAAAAACCTTTGTTACTTATTTATACTCTTGAGAAATTAGGGAATCTGAATTCATTTGTACTGATTAAACTGGTATACTTGTGATTCAAGATGTACTTTTGTTGTTGTCACTTCTCAGTATCAGCTAACTCAGCCCAATATTCGAGAAAATCCTACCTTGATGTCCTTACTTATATTACTATTTTTAGTCTTTTCTTCTCATCTAGTTTATACCTCTCATCTCTTAAAATGGGTCCAAAAGTCATCTTTGTCAAAAGGCACACCGACTCATACCCTATTAGATATAATAGATGACATTTATATATTTATACCTCACTTATTTTCAAAAAAGAATAAAGTCTCTGAAGGCACGGAACATAATCAGACTAGAAAACCTAAGCTAATGATGTCTATCATAACAGGACACAAAACTTAGCTCTTACCTCTTCGTTAAATCTTAATCCTGAGTCCGGGCTAACGGAAATGTGATGAGTCATAGTTAGTAAAATATTTATATGAGAGATGCTGGATTACATAAGAGATGATATCTTCCATTCAAAATCATAACCTTCTAGTTTATGTAACATTACAACTGCTACATAATTTCTCTTTTATTTCAATCAATTTAACAAGAATTTACAAGATGCATCTGCCTTATAGATGCATCTCTACTATATGATGGCTCCCACTCTAAAGAAAGTGACAACCTTTTCCCTGGAAACTCTGAGATACAGTAGTATGTGACATGGGTTGGCAAACTACCAAATCTGGTCTGCTATTTATTTTTGAAAAAAGTTGTACTGGAACACAGGCTCATTCATTTATGTACTGTCCATACTACCATGGCAGAGTTGAATGGATGCACCAGAAACCATGTGGCCCACAAAGCCAGAAGTATTTACTATCTGGCCCTTTATAAAAAAGTTTGCCCATCCCTAATATATAACATAAATTCTGGGTTAAAATGATTCTTCTTTAACTCATCTTAAAAATACCATAAATTCCAAAATGCAACAACAAAAATGTGAATAATGTGTAGGAGGCAAGAATAAACTTTGAAACAGTAAAAAATGATTCAGTTTACATTTTTTAAAAAAGAGCAGCAGGATGGATAGCATGTCTAATTAAACTGGAATTTCATGCTTTAAAATCTACTCTCATCTATTCTCAGTACCTGTAAAATATCATTATTACCAATATGATTAATGTTCCTAGAAAGTCTACATAACAGTCATCTGTCTCTGGCATAAAACTGATGAAATACAGAAGACTCATGAGGGCATGATTCCTCAAAATCATTACTTTCGATAAGGCTCAGACTTGGAGTGACGTGACCTTTCTGAAACCAGATACAAGGATGAGGAGTCATTAGAATACAGACCTGAATGAAGTGAGGGGTGCAGGTCAATACAGTAGGAGGTGAGTGATCCTGGGTAGAGGGCACAGGCAGGTAACAAATGAAGGAGCACATTACGTATAGCGGAATATCAGTAAGGATGCTGCAGATACAGTACAGCAGTAGAAAGCAAGGAAGGGAACAACATGAGATGGGATGGAAAAGACAGCAGGAGGCCATTCAGGAGTGGTCTTGTGAACCATGGTCAGGGGTCTGGATTTTGTTCTAAATGTGATGAGCAGCTCCAAGAGGAGTGTGAGCAGAGAAGTAATAACTGATCTGAATTATATTTTAAAAGGATTATATTGCTTCTTTGTCAGTCAGTCAGTCCCTGGAGTGAGGTGTTTACCTAGCCTGCTTTTAATACCCATTTCAATGTGTTTTATTTAGCAAATATTTGGCCTCCATGGTGTAATACAAAGATATAGATTCCCTCTAGTGGGAAAAAAAAAATACAACTCCATTAGGCTTCACTGGCCTCCTCCACTCTTCTGAGCAGCTTTCTTAGAGACAGAATTTTGTGTTGTTTGCCAGATGAAAATGACCCTAAAATGCTTTATGCTTCTTAATTATTTTTACTCTCTTTGGAATCACTGAGAAAAATGTGTGTAATGCAAAACTGAGAAAAAATATAAGCCTGCATTTGTAAATGATTTTCTTCATTTAATACAATATACAGATGCAGGTTAAAATGTCTCCTTGACTTTTGGTGAGCTGCAAAGGAAAAAAACAAACAAATCTAGAGTCCAGAACTGAAGAAAATGCCACCATACTCTACCGCCAACCAATGAAACATAACAGATGCTGGTCATGGTATTTTCTATGCTCTATCTCAGAGGCATAAAGTAAAGTTGTGTAGCATTTTAGAATTTGAAGGGAATTTGAGGTTCATTTTATCCCCTCACCCTACTTTTTGGAAAAGAAGCAACAAAACTACCAGCCATGAAATTGTGCAGACAGAAACAAGACAAGAACTCAGAGGTTCTTATGTTATTTCTAGTTTTCTTTAAGGGGATACTTTTCAATGTTTTCTATACTGAAATATTCAAAACACTCATTATTGAAATAGTCAATGTTCTCTAACATGGGGATATTTCAATATTTCAACAAATATTTATTGGACGCCCACTGTATTCTAGGTGAAAGGGATAAGACAGATAAGACATGGCCCATGTCCTTTGATATTTCATACCCTATCATGGATACAGACACACAGATACAAACAAATGCGTTCAACAGTAGTAGTAGAGGCATGTTCACTTAGAATCCATTCATCACGTTTACTGAGCTCTAATGATACTCCAAGTACCACTTCTGCCTGGAGAAAGAAGGGAGCTTCAGAGACAAAGCACTATTTGAACTTGTTCTTGAAGAGAAAGATGAAAAGACCTCTAGGAAGAAAAGACAGCTTGCCATAAAACTTAGATATAAGAGGGTGTGCCTATAGAAAATTCACATGGATAGAATGAAGGGTACAGTCACATGGAGGTGTTTGGTTTAGACTATAAAAGGCTTAGTGTGTCATAAAAAATAATAAGACTGGTTTTTATAGGGAGACATCTCACAGGTTATTTGAACTATAGATGCTGTTGGTACCCTATCCATATACTCTCCTTCTCATCATTCCGCTACATGTCAGCCTGACTTCCAAGTGTCAGCACCTACACTTCTTTGCCTGACTTTTCCCCTGGCCACTAAAGCTACTTTGTCTGACTGTGGGGCAGACACAGTGTTCTGGGGAATTAACACTACTGTTGCCCCATCATCATCATCAACATCCCTTACCAATGACTATCAAAATTGGTTTATAAATACTCCAATTCCCTAGTCTTTCCAGTGAGGTAACTCTGAAGAGCATGTTCTGCGCTGGTTTCCAGAATTTTTCCGGGAAGATGAAGCTCCAGGTGCTTACAGCAACTGGTTTGATAATGTACTGTTTATTGGCTGCCTTCTCTTCCCTGTCTCATTTTTCATATCTGCTCTTTCACCTCCCAGATTAAGTATTTGCACTTGACTCATGCCTTAGATTCTGCCTCCGGGGAAACAAAAAGAGCAAATGATAAGACCAGATTTGTATTTCAGAATTATACCTCATGTGTTTGTGTGCAAGACAGACTAAATGGGGAGGAAACTGGAGAAGAACAGGCCCCTAGGAGGTGAGTCTGGGCATGGATACCTATGCAAAGTGATGATTAGGTAATGTCAGTGGGAAAGGTCAGGGAAAGAAAGACTATAAAAGAAAAACTGAGTAACTGGATTCTAGGAAAGGGAAAGGAAAGACTCACATGAACAGTTTTAAGTAAACAGAAAAATAAAACAAATTAGGGGGAGATTCAAATTTGGGAACTGAGATGTTCCACTTGAGGAAGAGATATTCTCTCAACTAAGGCAGTAATGGTGGTGTATTAAAAAAAAGCTACAGATTTAGAAGATAATTTAAAAGCAGAATTGATTGGACTATCCAGCCAAGTCTTCTATCAAATTTGCATAAGGGAAACAATCATTTGGAAAATAAAAAGCATTTACACAGGAAAGGTTAACAAGAAGCTATCAATTTCCTTCCCTTTTAATTTAATCTGTTACTACTTCAAGGTAAGCAGTACCTATAAAATGAATTATTGATGGTGATACTGTAAATTGTTCTAACCAAAGGGTAGTTTGATATAGATAAAGATCTGCGAATGGAAGAACTCCTTTTTAGTGTGAAATATAAGCTGGACACTGATTTGTCTGTCAAAATCTAGACTTGAGATACCTCCAGCCATCTCACTGCTCCTGATAGGACAGTGTGAAGGGCTGCAAAACACAAGCCTTTAGTCAGAGATGGAAAGCAGGTGCAGGATCCACCCCCCAAAAAATATCCCCATCCTGCATGAACAATCATCTACAGGAGGCTTTCTGCATCAAAAAAAGAAAGGAAACATCCTTAACAATACAATTAGTGGGGATCCTGTTATTTAAAATCTGGATTATGAACGACTCACAATTTCTGCAACTTGTCTTAAAGGCCATGGCAGGGGTGGGGGGTGCGAGGAAGGAAGCACATTCTAACTCCCAGTAGGGCAGGGCCTAGAAAGATTCACAAAACCAGACAACAAAAAAGCGGCCAGAAAAAGGCAACCCTTCTAATTGCACTAAGTTTTTAGTGAGAACTAGATGTCAGGTATCAGAATCTCATCATGCATTATCTGTCACTATCAATTACACAAAAAATAAACACGCTCTACGTCAACTGTACTGGACATGTGCACAGTTTCCAGGATGTACCAGGGTTCAGCCATGCTGGACTGATTAGTCTGTGATCTTTCTAACACTTGGAGTTGCTGCTGTCCTTCAGGTATTGTTCCCAAGAAGATGAAGTGACTTGAGTTATAAGATGGGCCCCAACCACAGTACACAGTTGACAAATGAATTGAAAAATTCAAGGCTGATTCAGCTCTTGTTTTTCTACGTGTTACACATACCCCAAAACAGATGACTTGTGAAACTTCACTTGGGCTCTCAAATCAGAGTGATACCCTGAATTGAAACCCTGGCTCTGTGACTTACTAGTTGGACAACTCCAGAGAATTACTTAACCCTTCTAATCCTGCTTCTTCACTGATAATATAGAGAAAATAAATACCTAATCTTAAGACCGTTATAGCAGAGATAGGAATGTGCCATGGGTCTAGCAGGTGGGTGCCCAGTTAATTATTATCATTATCAACAGCATTATTATAAATAATATATTATTCTGAACTCTGTATTTGTAGGACCAAAAAGTGGAAGAGTTGTAGAACACAGATGATTTAGGTGGGCTGCAGCAATGACTAGCTCTTAGCTCTTCTAGCCATTATTCAAGTAGGTACAAGCCCACCCTAAACCAAGGACCTCAGAGAAAAAGAGAAGATGAAAACCTTTACAATTTGCTTCCCTGTGTTTATAAGACTTAATCACCAGCTTTTAGTAAAAACCTTTAAGAGTATATTATCTAAGGCCAGGATAGTATAGTTGCATACTATAGGCACCCACCATATATTTGTTAAATAAATGAATGAAAAATGAATATATGAAAAATAATTTCCAAACTATTACTTTTTGAGCTGTCTTGGTCTTAAATCTGTGGTCACAGGAAACTTGCTGCTTCATAAATTCCCAAGACAGCAATGGATTAAGAAAAACTGATTTACAGTTAGCTAGTTGTTTTCATGCCTGTCTTTTCCTATCAGATTATAAGCCACACACCTCAATCATTTTTCCATCATTCATTCAACTATTTCCTGAGTGCCCTGGAGTACCAGGCACTGCATATGGTACTGAATTCATGATACAGTTCTGTGTAGAGATGTTTCCAAGTGGTAGTGCTATGTCTGTTTTGACTTTATGTACTACATGTCTTAGCAGAAGCAAAAAAAGAAAAAAGATTTACTTCTTTGTTGAGGTAAATATCATTCCCTATGTGTGTGAATACCAAGATAAGGCTTAATATTATTTGCAGAAGAAAACGTTGTGAGAAAAGCAGAGAAACACAAACCATTTTCAAGTAGACCACAGTGAGTAAAAAGGGAAAACAGCCCCAAATACACGTTTACAAAGAATCACTAAACTGGTGAGACAAGCCAACCACTAGAGTTAAGTATGTTTCATAAGAAGCAAGTAAGATAAACAACTGTGATTTTAGCTAGCATTGTTTCAAATAGGCAGATTTTCCAACTTTGTTAATCTTAACACCCAAATCATAAGTGCATTATTATGTGTAATAAATATCTTTTCCAGAAATCACCTACAGGCAACTCTCATAGCTTTTGCAGATGGGAGAGAGAAACCTTTCCATGACATGTTTCAAATAAACAGTAAGTTCTACCTTGCTTATATGCAAAGTCAACACTAAACTAATGGTATTTCAAAGAAAGCTTCTATAAGCACAGTCTCAAAAGAGAATGAGTAAAATTAAATTTCAGCACATGTACATTTTCAAAATGTAGCAGTATAATGATCATTTTAGGTCTCAGCAGGTAGAATAACATATGAATACTGCTGTAGGAGTTTGTCTTACTATTTTATAATTTACTAATACTTGTGGCAGCGAGAGCTAAAGCAAAAACTTTTTGACCAAATCCATTACCTTTAACTTATATTCATTTACAATGTTTTCTGCTACAACCAGTACTTTCACATTTTCATGAATTTTGCTGTTAAGTGGAAAAAAATATAGAACTTCTGAGGAAAAAACTGGAACTTCTAGTTATTTCTGTAAGAATGTTTATCATAGGTACGTTAAACAACAGACTTCTTTAGTTTCTGCGTATGCCATTATGGGGTAAGTTGAAGGCTAAATGGGATGGTAACTAAGTAGCACAATAACACTGGATATTTACAAGATAATGCCTACCATGCCTCTAAGATCTTCATAAATCAGAAACATATGAGTATTCTAAAAATTGTTCAAAACATAATTCATTTTAAAGAATCATATCATTTCAGAACAATTTATCAAATACTATTATGATCGACTCTCTAATCACTATGTTAATAAATCCTAGCTGCAAAGATAAACTTATACTACAATTAAAATATCTACTTTGTTTCATTCTAATAATAGGAAAAGAGTCTTGGTAAATCCATGAACTGAGAAATAAAGTGGAGAAGAGTGGTAGAATCTTTAGGAGAATCTTCATGGTGTTCACAATAGAGAACTTTATTACACATGAGATCAACAAAATAATGATACTATGGTATCTGCCTAAGAATTCAAAATATTTTTTGTAATAGCGTTTTCTACTCTATTAGACAGTATCTGCCATGCTATTTAGCCAGTTTTATAGGTGTCACAATACAGTGAACAGTCCATAACAGGCACCAAATAAACAGTGACTGAATGAATGAGGGACTCACTAGTGAATGAACCACCAGTTTAAGGTTCAGTAGCCTCCTGGCCCCAGGTCCACCAGTAACTACTATGTGATTTTGAGCAAGTCACTTAAGAGATTTTAACTAGATCTATTTCTACATTCTTTCAGTCCTGTGGAGGTTTGTTTTTTATGACCTTTGCATTCTGACAAGTCCTTATGGGTATAAGAAGACGAACAAAAACAGCAGGGGGCAGCAGAACACTTCTGATTTTATACTTTTTGATCCAATGACCCTTCAAATCCTGAGAAATTTCAGCTATCCCCATCTTTAAACAGCTTTAAAAAATCCATCTAACAGGCTAGATGGTTCTGTCAGTGTCTTCATTATTGAGAGTCACAGAGGCTTATTTTGCAGTCTTCAAATAAGACATGACTGACAGGGTAAATTGAAGGTATCACAAGAATATTTCAGCTGGAGTCATTTTTAAGAATATTTAAGAAGATTCTTATAAATGAAAATTAAACCCATATCAAATAATGTGCTGGGCTTTTAGCTTTATAAGCCCCTTTTCTAAACAGCCCCTGACTTTTAGTAAAACTTTGATTTTACCTGGGTTGATCCAAGCTGTGCTTCACGGAAAGAAGGTTGCTAAATGAATATGCCATTGACCTCACACAACTGAATTGCCTGATGGTTCATGTTATACATCATGATTTTTCAGAGTAACTGTGTTTATTTCAGAACAGATGTGTACCTTTAAGGGGACACATATTGGATTTCTCTTTTGTAGCTTTATGTCAGGAAAAAAAAGATAACACTGCCTGAAGATCATCAATGGGGGCAGTAAAAGGAAGAAAAAAATATATGTGAAGAAAGACTATTGGTAAATACACCTGCTGTAATTCCTAAAGCAAGAGCCCTAGCAAGAGACACTATTTATTCACGTTTTAGTTAGAATTTTAGAAATTGCCACCGTGTTATGTGAAATGCTTTAATACACTGAAAACTGATACTATAATAAGCTTTAGCCAATTTACCCTAAAATATAACAAATGCCTCTGAACCTGTAGGTAAATATAGCAACCACATATTGCTTCTTCATGAGAGGGAAGGATGGTAGAAAGGTTCATGAAACTTTAATACTGGTTTGAAAGTAATGAATATATTTACCTGCTGCAAAAAGCATGACAGCAACAGGTCTATAGAAGCGCCTTCGAGATCCCACGCAGATGGAAATCAAACCCACCAGGAATGCAATGAGAATGATGGCAGCACCACCCAAGAGTAAAGCCAGAGTAGCAATCTGCCAGTCTGCAAAGAAAAAAAGAAAAGCATTGCTTTTTTAAAGCAGTAAACTATGCTCAGCAGCAGTCACCTTGCTACAGCTAAATAGATGCGATTTTACTGCATACTAAACATCCTTTGGGATTTGAAATGTTTTGCAACAAAAATTACTATAAATGTCCTTATTCAGAAGTCTCCTATGTTAAGCTAAGCAGTTTTTAGACCATGGGTTTGCCATGCTTTTCTTCCAAGGATTCTATTAAGCATTCAGACTAAATTTGATGCCCCTTCTACAACCTATTTTCATTATTATTAAATTTTCTATTGAGCTATAACGTGCACAAATCATTAAGTACAGAAAGTAGGGAACTTAATGAATTTTATGTACACAATTATTAAGTACAGAAAGTAGGGAACTTAATGAATTTTATGTACACAATTATTAAGTACAGAAAGTAGGGAACTTAATGAATTTTATGTACACAATTATTAAGTACAGAAAGTAGGGAACTTAATGAATTTTATGTACACACTCATGTAAACACATCCAGATTAAGATATAAAACATTTCTACCACCCAGAAGGTTCTTTTGTGCCCCTCCACAGTCAATAATCACCCTCCCACCTGGGCGACAAACCAACATTATTTGTGTATTCAATTTGATTGTTCTTAAACTTTATGTAAATGCTATCAACACTTTTATGTCTGGCTTTTAACTCTGTGATATTTATTTTGTGTCTGGCTTTTATGTCTCTGATTCTCATTGATGTTGTTGCAGTGGTTGTAGTACTTTTTTTTTTTTTTTTGCTGTTCTTTTAGAAATCCTTCCTTTGCACTGAATCCCCACCTCGCAACTTTTTATTTGCCTTTCTTTCCCCCCCATGAAAACAACTCTCCCAGCAAATTAGCATCAGGAAGATTTGTTGTTTGTTTTTTCCTCCTCTCTTTCCTTTCATTCTAATCTTACTGTTACATTTACCACCATAGGGATGGTTTCTGAAAGTAAGTATTCCCAAGGTGCCAGAATGGACTCTAAACAGTTCCCTGACTCCTTTCTTCATTCACACATATTAACAGTAAGCATATACTGACCACTTACTACATGCAGGCCTCTGTACAGATTTAAGAGTCTACCATGCCCTGAATGAAACATAAACCTCGCTGAAATGTATTTGTCACTTCTTATAAAATAGATTTAGAATGAGTATGACAGAAAACTGGCCCATTTTCCATTTTACAAGGGTAGAATGTTCGCTAAGAAGTAGAATGAATATATAAAAGCACCACTCAGCTTAGGAAGCATCATAGAAAATGATACAGTGAACATTCTTCTGTGGGATTTGTTTGGAAGTTCCTCTTCTGACCCTCACCTTAATGTATGTGCAAGAAAGAAAAATAGACTTTAATCCGTGGTTAAATTGCAATACAGTCTATCTAAAGTCAAGAACTCATGATATTTTGATGCTGTACTTTGAAATTATCCCTCCAGAAAGCTTACAAAGTACGCCCTTTGCCACTGCAGGATAAGGGGCAAGTAGAGAAACCTACAATCCCCTAAGATTTACTTCTTTTATTTACACTTACATAACCCTTCCTCAAGCATCCTCTTCCATATCCTCTCCTCCTAGTAAATTCTGGATATATAGCTGGCAGTGAACTAGAACTTGCACAGCGTTCAAGAAACAAACAAACAAGGTGAAAATAGAACACTCCTTAAAATATAAAGATGAATCACCAGAGAGTACAGAGCATTTTTTTATGCCATCTATTTGTAACAAAGCAATATAACTTCAAACAAAAGCATATCTGGCTTTCAATTAAAGTTTAAAAGGATAGCCATACTATGGGGATTTTTTGTTGTTGTTGCTATTGTTCCATAAAAGCATCATGTAGCTTTGAATAAAAAAAAAAAAATAATAGTTCTTACATTTGGAAGTCTCTAAATTTCTTTGAAAAAGTTTATTCATAGCACTATTTTATTGTACTTTAACATAAGAGAATTCCTTCTGAAAAGTTGAAAGTTGAAATTTCTGAATAATAAATCAAATTTTCATGATTATCCAAGAGTTTGAGGTACAAAGAAAATAATAACATCAATCTACCCAGACATCAATCAAATCCCTGGAGACTTTAAGAGCCAATTTTCTGGCTGGAATATTATTTTCATAAAAAGATTATTGCTTTTAGTAACTTTCTCCAATTTATTTTAAATAAATAAGAATTTTTAAAGTATTAATTTTGTTTAAATCAAGACACAACTAAATATTCACTCACTTAAAAAATATCTTAAAAATATAAGCACAACAGATTGTCTTTTTCTGATAAGCTCTTTCAAATAGCCCCAAAGGCATAAGTTGCCATACATTTGACTATTTCTAATTTTCAATCCGAAATAAAACAGGAATTTTGATCACTTATCTCTACTTTAAATATCCTCAAATAGTAAAAATATGTTATTTATTTGCATTTTGTAAAAAACAAGACTAAGGAAAAAAAACTGGCAAACTTTCCCCTATAAAGGGCCAGATATTAAATATTTTCGGCTTTGCAGGTCATGGCCTCTGTTATAACTATTCAACTCTACCATGCTGTGTGAAAGCAGCCCAAGACAGTATGTAAATAAATGAGCATGGTTGTGCCAAGAAAACTGTATCTACAAAAACAAGTGGGAGGCTGGTTCTGACCCTCAGACTATAGTTTACTGACCTCTGGTCTATGCCTGTGTATCATTTTAAAATGCTAAACTTTCTTCTAGGCCTCTCAGACACAATAATTTCAAGATGAAGTCAATCTGATAAACAGACTAGTACAGGAGTACAAAGTGGTGCTTATCCAGTATAGCAACAGATAACTGCAAAAATAATCCTAATCTCACATAATGTTCAATTTCCTTAACACAGTAATACTTTATTTCATATGGAAAGCCAATAAAGTACAATAGAAGCTACGAGAAGGAAGAGAACCTCTTACAGCATAGGAAATAGTTTTAAAAAGCAAATGAATACAACCAGTTCTGATTTTCTTCTATATGTCCTATATTCACTTCGAGTATTGAGGCTGTAGCTAATGAGAAAGTCACTTCAGACATAGTGAAAAAAGAGCACCAATCCAGCATCTCCACTGTTGTGATATTGCTACTCTTCCCTTTGGGCCACAACCGTAGTTATGCCGGCTCAAGCAGAAAAGTCATTTTTATTTTCCGAGAGAGACTAGACTAGAAGTGGGCCACATATGTCTGCCACTGTCCTGGCCAGAAGCTGAGGCTGAGACTGAAGTATTGAGGTTGTATCCCTGGTGGACAGTGCCAAGTTTGGGGATTGTTGTCATTATAACCATTCAGAATGAATCACTCAGGCAGGTTGCCCAGGACCAAAGCTTTAACTCACTGACCAGCTGAGTATCAATCAATAGGTTGAAAAAGTGGTTTGATACGGCTACCATAGTTAAGAAGGCTCAGGGCAGTTTTCAAGGTTTAGCACCAGTGTCGCTTTCAGTAAACAGCAACAGAATCCAGTGTCCAAATATTAGGACCTGCCTCAGAGGTAAAGTCAGGGACTTTGTAGATTGGTCTGATACCACTTTCCTCTTTCTTAACTGAACAAAACTAGGAAATGGGGAATAAAACAAATCAAAAATACTTTTACAGATAACTACTAATGGCCATTAATTAATAGGCTGGGATTCCTGTTTACAAAGATATATATTTACTTACCTAGCAAATGTAGATTTAATAAGGATATATACATATAAAATGTTTTGTTATATACTATAGGACTTGGCCAATTTCACATTAATAGCATAATAAATGACCAAAAATCTCTATGCGAATTGCTTTTTCCATTAGAAGGTTTACATGCCACAAATACTTACTATCCCACGTTCAGTATCTACAAAACAAATTGAAATATCATAAAATTCTCAATTTTCAGCTCCATTTCTTCAAAAAAATCATCTATTTTAAGTTCTCATAATTGGTTCATTTCTGTATCAATCTTAGTTCCCCAATTTTATAGCCCCCACAGTATTTAATCAGATGAAGTGTTAAGAGTCCTTAGAGATTTATTACTCTGCATTAGTTTTATACATTTCTATAAATGATAAACTGATACTGTAGTGGAGCAGTGAACATAAACCAGCTCTGCAGAACATCAGCGGCCATAGTGCTGTTTCACAAACTGCAGTGCTCCGTACAATTAAAACTGGTCATTGTTCAATGTCAGGCCAGCTGATTTGAAACCTGAGTCTGGTTTCTAAGACCTGAGCAAATAAGTGATAATCGGTTTTGAGGAAATAATGTATAGCCTTGGTCCATAAACTGGTTAGGTCTCAAACAGGCTGGAAGCAATGTTTTGGAAATGGAAATACAACCTGAAATGAGGCTGCCATTTCAGGTTGTACTTCCACCTAAGAGTATTTTGGCAAAACTGACACAGTGACACACTGGAGGCATTGGCACTGCCCCTACCAAAGTCAAGGCTTAAGATAAGTATGCACTTCCCTATGAGAGCTTTCTCTAAAAGAAAAAAAAAAGGAAAAGGAAAAAATAATAAATATATATATATATATAAAATACACACACAATTTTATAATTTCCCTGTAGTAAAAGAATAAAAATTGGGCAGTCCTTATATCATAACATCAAGTCCAACATTAATATGCAACTCAGGAATTAAATTCAAATCCTCTTTCAAGGTATTTTTATTAGCTAGTGCCAGAGCCTCCAATGTCTATAAATGCTTTAGTATTCTGCAGAATTGTGCTGACTTACTTAACAGTCTAATACATGAGACTGGCCTGAAATTGCTACTGCATTATGAAAATTCTATGGGCCACATTACAGCTGCCAAATTGGAGACTTCACATTCCCTTGGGGAATTCATGGTCAAAATTTACTTCCGATTTTCGGGAAAGGCAAAATCTAAATGATGATACATTTTCCACACTTTTTTGAGCCAAGGTCAGTGTACCACACCAATGCCTAAAGCTTTCCTTCACCTGTCTTATTTCAAAACCTTTACCTCATCAAACACTGGCTAATTTATTTAATTCTGTAGGTATTGTTTATACACTAAGATGAGTTCTACATATGTAAATCCCTGAGCACACAACTGTCACTTCTCTAGCAAATTAGATATAATTAAAAAGTAATGAAGAAACAGATTTTTACCCTTATAAATTCAGCTCCCACAGCTGGACTGGGTAGTACTTCCCCAAGTGTATTCTAATGTTTTAATGCACGATTCTCACTATTCCTATAATTCTCATCACAAAGTAAAATATTGATTTTAATAACTTTTATAGTTACATTCAAATTTGCCAGACAGGCACTTATATATTTACCTTTGAATTCTGCAGAAGAATATTAACCAAAACGGTATCTATAATTGCAATAAAAATCATTCCGTCTTCAACCTAGAAGAGTATTCTCTCCTATGATCTTGACACTGCCTCACAAGTTATCCAAAAGTTCTCGCTAAAGTTTAGTCTGCATTTGGCAGATGAAATGGAAAACCAGAACCATTACTGAGGGACTTTAAACTTTGTTTTCTTGGCTAAGTTGCATCCTGACCTAAATCCGTCAGCATTGCATTAATTTTCCACTGTTCCATGAGATACAAAAAAAGGCAGCCAAAAGAAGAGTCTGGATTCTAACTTCAAAAATTAAAAGGACCATCTCTTTTCTCAAACAACTAATATCAAAACTAACATTCTTCACGTGCAAACAAATATTCATGGCCAATAACTATGTGTCTTTCATAAAATGACAGAGTTTAGACACTGTGCAGCGGATTGCAGAAAGTTAAGTGGAACCTACTTTAAAACTCATGTTAATCAAGTTGGCAACAATACAATTTAAGTCTTACTCTTTAGGCCCATCTTTGGATTAAAAAAAATGGGTCAAAAGTACAGTACCAACTTGATTTTAAACACATAAATGACCCCAAGTAACCATCAAAATACAAAATACAACAATTCTAATGCTCAAAGTACAGGTCAATTTTACTAACATTTTGGTGGTAATTCTGGTGGTCTAAGAGTGCCAAACAGGCTATCAATTTTCAATCTGTGACAGTTACGTTCAAGGCTTTTGAGTTGTTTTGTGTTGATGCTTGATGAACACACATTCTTTTTCCTTTATAAAGGGGCACTTCAGCTCAGCTGCTTCACAGAATTTGGAGGAAATATGATTTATCTTCTAAACACCGTATCATATGGTGTTTTTTTCCCCCAAATAAAACCACTGTATACAGTGCTTAGCAAAAGCCCTACTATTAGAGTATGTTTCAGTACTTAGACAAAAAAGAAAGACACCATTACTGCTAATGAGTGCTGTTTCTTACCAAGTATTATATCAGAAAGCTTACATCTGCATTTGATGGTAACTAATATTAATGGGTACTAGTATTTCTCAATGGAGAGGGCACTGGCGACCCACTCCAGTACTCTTGCCTGGAAAATCCCATGGACAGAGGAGCCTGGTAGGCTGCAGTCCATGGGGTCGCAAAGAGTCAGACGCGACTAAGCGACTTCACTTTCACTTTTCACTTTTATGCATTGGAGAAGGAAATGGCAACCCACTCCAGTGTTCTTGCCTGGAGAATCCCAGGGACGGCGGAGCCTGGTGGGCTGCTGTCTGTGGGGTCACACAGAGTCGGACACGACTGAAGTGACTTAGCAGCAGCAGCAGCAGTATTTCTCAACAGTAATTACTAATCATAGTACATAAACTTGTGATGTGTTTGTTACATCAAAGATTGTTCCTTCTCCATTCTTTGGAAAAAACCTAAGAAAGTTACAATTTGAATAACTTCATTATTTGGAAAAACAACAAGAAGAAAATCCATGCCAAGACTAAGAGTGGGTGACCTGCCTCTAAGCAACTAAAAAGCTTTTGTGATGGGTTTAGTGTAGCTAATAATAATCAAAGAGCAGATGGATGACAGCCAGCCAGTCACCCACGATCAGTATTAAGACACCCCTAGTAAATATGGAGGGACAAGTTTGGCAAGCTAGTGCTCCTACCAGTTCCCTGTCAACAAGCTTCTTTAGATGAGGGCCCTTCTTTGTCCCCCTGCAAAAGGTGAATTTATATTTATTTTCTCCTTCATACTACTTCGTACTTTTATATTATTTCGTCAACTTGTTTAAAAGAAGCCGTTTGTTTCATTAATCACCTTGCTCTCACCACCAGAAAGACTGGTTGACTTTGTACCAGGACAAAGCCCACTCCCTGCTAGGAAGTCAATGAATACGTTTCAACGAAGTTAACTCCTTGGATACATTAGAGGAGATAGGAAAGACCCTCCCTGGACATTCTCCCTTTAAGTCACCTCTTAGTGCTAGGAATAGACTCCAGGTTGCACTCACAAAGTGCTATGCATGACAATGAACATTTGGTTTAAGGACCTTAAAACATGACAGAAAAATCCTCCGATGGAAATTTGAGTTCTTTCGTGGGTGTGCTTTTTCATGCATAGAGACTATGTGACTTGAGGTCCTAACTTCTATTTTGTATCATCGTTTTGCCTAACATATATTTTATAAAGATAGAATCAATATATGTGACATTATCTTGAAAAAATGGCTCATTAAACTATCATTTAAAATCTCACAACAGTTAATAAGCTGTTAGAGACAAAATAATCTAGATATATTTTTTCCTGGTTTTCTGGGAACCATGGATGCTTCATTTTTGTTGGGGTTATTGTTTTATTAATGAGAGTCTTTGGTGCCAAAAGCAACACTACAATAGAACAGAAAATTGATGGTCTACTAATGTCTCAAAATTCCCAAACAAATATAGCAGCTAAAAAGGGTAAAGAAGGTGTCCTTGTCTAATTTTCAAGGGAGATGATTCAATACTTTGAAAAGACTGGTAAGATTTAACTGTCCATGACCTTTGACATGTGAGGATGAAATTCTGCTTAAGGAAAAATCTGTCACTTGATAAATAAGTGTATCTTTAAAAAAAATAAAACCAGAATGCAGTAATAAGTTGATCTAGTAAAATTTATTTGCATATAATCAATTTAAGAAACTTGCATGGCTGGCTTCCAAAGGCTTTTTTGGAAGTGGTTTTCAACTTAAAATTAAGCAGTTGTTTTAAAGTAGACGATTGTGGAGAAATTTAAAGAAAAATAATTTTTTGTTGATTTTTAAGGACTAGCCACAGCAACTGTAAATTTTGATGATAAACAAATAAACATGATGATGATAAACATATATAAGTCTATTTGAAAACTCTTTAAATTCCATAGGAAAATGAAATCTTGGATGATAAATAATCTTGTAAAAAGTAGATACCTATTTCACAGTACTCCTTAACTTCTTCACCAAAGCTCCATATATGATGTGCTGTGTGTGCTAAGTCGCTTCAGTTGCGTTCGACCCTTTGCGACCCCATGGTCTGTAGCCCCCCAGGTTCCGCTGTCCATGGGATTCTCCAGGCAAGAATACTGGAATGGGTTGTCATTTCCACCTCCAGAGGATCTTCCTGATCCAGGGATCAAACCCACATCTCTTATGTATCCTACGTAGGCAGAAGGGTTCTTTACTGCTGGTGCCACCTGGGAAGCCCTTCCATACATCATGGTAGTCAACAAACCTTCACACACCTAGAGATAGCTATCCGCAATATCACTGGAAATTTTGAAAACCCATCCTGCAAAAATACTACGGCTAAGTACAATCTCTCTATTGAGTCTTTACTATTTTGTCTCACCTCATTTTTTTATCTATGCAATAAATTCAATTGGGCAAGATTATTTAAAAATATCTTTTCTAGTCCAAATGTGCTATGATTCTGTGATTCAACATATAGGCAATTATCAAAAGAATCATGTTATTAAAATAAAAAAAAACAAGCAAACAAAAAACCTCTGCAACTCTCATACCTTTCTAGCACTATAAAATTTAACTACTGTCTGGAATTTTTAACTTTGTAACATTGTAGTGTTCATGTACAAACCATTTCATCAGACTCATACAAAACTTTCTAAAATGGCAAAAATTTTATCATGCAACATAAAGTATCAAATTAAGAAGCCAGATGGGGGCTTCCCAGGTAGCTCAGTGGTAAAGAATCAACTTGCCAATGCAGGAGACATGAGTTTGATCCCTGGGTCGGGACGATCCACTGGAGAAGGGAATGGCAACCCACTCCAGTTTTCCTGCCTGTAGAATTCAGTGGACAGAGGAGCCTGGTGGGCTACAGTCCATGGGGTCACAAAGAGTTGGACACAACTGAGCATGCACACATGCATTCTCAATCAGTTTGATCCTTTTGAGACTATAAACCAAAAATGACTTAAGGTGTTTATATATAGACAGAGAAAAGCATTGTCTGTTTGTAGGCAATTTAGGTTCTTGAGTTCATTTCCTTCCAAATCCAGAGTAATCCCATACAAGTGACTAATCATTAAAGCCATGTGTTGGTTGAGGGCAGCTTTTACCCCAGCCAAACATTATTTATAGAATTGATTCAAAGTTCTCAAAGAAAGGAGCTATGTAGTTGTCTTTGTTCTTCAGAGGCAATAAAGAAAGAAGGCAGATTTGTAGTTAGACTCTAGTGCCAGACTAGCAAACGTGGCCCAACAGCATTTCCTATCCTACATGCTTTTCTACAATGTGACCTTGCCACTGCTCCATTAAGAAATAGAACCCAGTTCTCTTCCCCTGGAATCTGGGCTGTACATATGGCTCCTCTGATTTCCCAGGCTGGTTCTGAAAGGAGACTGGTTCTTTTCCAACCCTTGCTCTCAGGAAAACTACTCATCCTGTAAGAAGTCAACTATCCCGAGACCACCATGCTAGACAGGCCAGTCCCAGCTGAGTCCAGCCTCCCAGCCATTCCCACCAATGTGTCAAAGCTCGTGAAACCATTTGGAAGAGGATCCTGCAGTTCTGCATGTTCTAGTTTCCAGCCATTCAAATCACCCTGGGCCCCAGCTCCAGACATCCAAGAGCAGAGACAAGCCATCCTCATCACACCCTATCTTAATTCCTGACCCACCAAAGTCATGGACATTATAAAATAAATGTTATTTGACACCACTAACTTTGGAGGTGGTTTGTTTTCCAGTTTTAATAACTGGAACACTCTTGGAAAAAACCTTTCTCTACCACCGATTGAGAACTTGGTAAATGTACAAAAATGCCTAGCCTTCTTGCCTGGAAAATTCAATGGACGGAGGAGCCTGGTAGGCTACCGTCCATGGGGTCGAAAAAGAGTTGGACACGACTGAGCCACTTCACTTTCACTTTCTCAATAATATATGACGTAGCATTACCTACATTTCAAATTTATTCAATACTGGGAATAAGTGAGATGTCTGGCCTGGAATAGTACTGAATAAAAGGCAGATAGTAGGTAATAATTTTGTGATTAGGATCAACCAAGAGCACTGTTAAATGCTGAGTAGTACCTTTCAAAATTTAAATTTGAGATGAACAACATATTTAATCATTCGGTGTGAAAAAAAAAAAAAGCTTACCACCTAAGGAAGAAAAAGTCCTCAATTAATGAAAAAGAATATATCATTTTGGGTTTGCTTCTCTGAATATACAATAAGGAAGAAATGCAACCCTAATGAGCAGGTATGTATGTATATTTAATCTTCATGGCAAACCATGTGAAGATGTTAAGTAAGTTTTATGAGGTCATATGATTGGAAGTGGCCAAGTTCAGGGCAGTTTGAATCCAAAGCCTCCCTCGTGTATTCTTCACAACACTACTCTGCCGTCTTACAGGATTATGCTATAATTTAGGATAGTTCATACAAACATTGCTGTGATATTCAAGTTATATAATCCAGGGACTTATTTGGGAACAGTAGTCCATAGGGTCTCGAAGAGTCGGACATGACCTAGCAACCGAACACCACCACCACCAAGCCCACTTAGGGAAATGGTGGAGTACTAGATATATTAGTGAAAAGGATTGTTGTTGTGGCTGTTGTTTAGTCACTAAGTTGTGTCCGACTCTTTGTGACCCCCATGGACTACAATACTCCAGGGTTCCCTGGCTTACTCACTATTAAACTTGAAAGTGATTCTTCAAATTTATTCCTGACAGCAGGCAAAATCTTTTGCTTGAAATATGCTTTTGTTTGTTTCAGTTTGGTTTTGAAAAGTTTTATGAAAGGCCAGGCTTCTCACATATTCATCAAATCCCTTAGATGACAAAGACTGATCTAAATGGCCCCCTGGAGATTACAATCATTCTATGATTGTGAGCAAAAGAGGAATTATATCTACCCACAAATTAAAATGTCCTTTGTAAAAGTCAATCTGGGGAACTTCAGAATCTTAGGAGACCTTAAAAGAAAATCACCATGAGGATCTTGAAATGTTATACTTCGTTTTCTCTGGATTATTAAACAAGAAAGTTTCAATGCTAAGTGCTGCTCTTTGAATAATTTTCCATCAGTCTACACTGTATAGGTTAAATAAATTCTTTTGTTCTAGTTCGTTCTTTTTTAGGAAGCCAGAATAGAGCATAACTGTCATGACCTCCCCGGCTTGCCAAGCTATTTGTAAACATGCATCAGTATCAACTCATTTCAAGCAACAAGCTGAACCTTCCCTGAAGTAAATCATATTGTGAAGTTTTCCAAGGAAATCCAGTTTCCCAATTAAAGTATGGATTCAAAATATGCATACATGATACACATCTGAACTCAGAACCACTGTACCTCAAGTTTTCTAAGATTTGCAGGTGTTTAGACAGGTTTTCTTATAATGCCTTTTAAAGTGGATTTTTATATCAGTTTTTTAAAAATGAGCTACATACAAAGCACTCTTAAAAGAACCCCTGTCAACTGAAAATAATAATATTCACCTGTCATTAGCATACAGTGCACTGCCATTTCAAAACTGCTAGTGACTCATGTTATAAATATAGCTATTTTTAGGACAGTGCATGGATGATGTTAACAATATTGTATGAAAAAGGCACTATCTGATCAAGTATTTTGTGGATAGAAAGATAGATAATTGCCACTTGTTATATTCCAAAATTACTCTCAGTAAATTGTGTTCATTTGGCCATCTGCACATACTTGCATTTTGCTTAGTCAATAAGTAACACAGACATCAAAAAAGCAATCTGATTTATATGAAATAGCTATGTATTTATAAATTTTATAAAAGAAACATAAAATCACCCAAAGAGGTTATACAGCATGTTTGAAGTTAAGTTTAGGGTATCAGCATTCTGTATACACTGAGTAATCCTATTTGTACTAAGGATTTCTTGCCGGGAGCCGGCATATTGCATATTGAGTGCATATTGCATATTGAGTGCAGCACTTTTCAGGATCTGGAATAGCTCAACTGGAATTCTATCACTGCAGGTAGCCAGCGTGAGGAACTCCACCCATGACAAAGGTCATGAGGAAGGAGGCTTGGCATACGCAAAGGCGGGATCAAGCCTCAGGAGTCTCCCTGGAAATTCTTGAGCAATCTACCCCCCAAACCAGAGTCTGCCTACTTTCTGCTTTGTGCTTTCACCTACACCTCTGACTTTACGGGGGGCTGTCCCCCACTACCTCTCTGAAAAAAGTTAGCTTACAGCTCCAGTTAATAATTCCTGGGTGTGACAGTGTTTAACCTACAAACTCCTTTGGAAATCCTCTAGCCTGCCTGAATAGGTTTTTCCGGCCTCATGTGATTGTTCGGAGCCTCCCAACTGTGAGAGGCAGGAGATGTCCTAAACTGTCTAAACACAGATTCTTTTGAGTAGTTAAAAGATTGATTAGAAATTGTATTGGTGAAGGGATTTTCACTTGTTGGGCCAATGTTTGCTGCTAAGTTTCCATATCCCTTACCTGCTGTGTCCCTGGCAGTGTATTGATTAATATAATTGGTGTAAATAGTAGCTTTAATGTTTGTAACCTGGGACCCTTGAGTTAATTCTTTTTCTTGTTATAGCCCACCACACCTTTGCTCTGTAGGAATGCAACTTTATCTAATGCTTTTGGAGGGTGGCTCCTGACCAATCACCTTTAGAGAAAAATAAGTTTTCTGAAGAAAAGGTCTTAAAATGTTAACAGGCCTCCGGGCCAGAAGATGATGCAAATCACCTAACTTTTGCATATGCTAAGTTTGCAGGAAGAAAGCCTGGCTTGCTGCCTGACTCTACCCCTTCCCCCATTATCCTCTGTGCATAACTTAAGGTATAAAAACTACTTTGAAAAATAAAGTGTGGGCCTTGTTCACCGAAACTTGGTCTCACCATGTCGTTCTTTCTCTTACCTTCTGGCTGAATTATTCAGCCTCTTTTCTCCACTGAATTTCCTCACTGAGCTATCCTTATTTCAGCCTCTTTTCTCCACTGAATTTTCCTACTGAGCTATCCTCATTCTATTACTCTTTATATCCTTAATTAACGTTTAATTAAGCAATTGTTTCCTGATCTTCGCCTACGCCGTCTCTCCTTCGAATACCCTGGTTCAGCCGGGGCTGGTCCTCGGCAGGTGGCGCCCGAAACAGGGACTTTCGAAGGTAAGCTCCCCAAAGCAATCAGAGCCATCAGCCCTATTGCTCCCCGTTCTCGGAACAACTGGGTGACCAGCCCTCTTGTTCCCCCACGGAGCAGTTTGGGTCACCAGCCCTACTGCTCCTCCCTCGGAACAGTTTGGGCCATCAGCCTACTGTTCCTCCCCCGGAACAATCTGGGTCACCAGCCCTATTGTTCTTCCAGGGTTCGGGACGGCTAGGACCCCACTCGAGGGTGCCGCGGACCCCCCTGTAGGATAGACAGGGCGAGAGGAGTGGGAAGTGTTGAAAGTGTTAAAAGAGTTAGACTTAGAGAGAGAAAACGGTTTCTGAAGTTAAAAGGCCAAAGAAGAGCCTGATCTTTTAAAAGCTAAAAGCTTTATCTTCTATTATACTTAATTTTCTGACATGGGTAACACTGAAACTAAGAATGGCAACTCTTTACACAAGTAATCTTGAAACTGTTAAAGAGGCTACTGTTAATTTAGATACTTGGGTGAAGGTAAAAAACAACTAAAACTTATCCTATAAATATGATTAAAAATGTTCTGGACCCTCGTCATGAGGCTGTGGGATAGTCTATGGGAGAGGCTATAGCGGTGGATGGTAGTGGGTCTCCACCTTCTGCGCAGATCATATTTTCTGCCATTGACGAAGAAAAGGAGGGAGACTGTGCTCTACCTTCGGAGGAAGGAGAGGGCTTACAGGACGCTGCGGCCGGGCGCCCTGGCGAGCCCCCTCCCCCTCTACACAAACCTTTAAAAATTTATCCAACAATTTCTGATTTAAGGTGACTACTCCACCTCCGCTTGCACCTCCCAGGGCCTAAGAATTCCCCAGTTTACATCCAAAGTCTCCCAGAGCATTGCCTAAAGCTGAAAAAGATAAAAAAGATTTCTTTTAAACAAAGGAGCTTTTTTTAAAAAAAAAATACACAATATACAGAGCCTGCTCCTTGAAGAAAACCCCCTCAGGGGGGCCTCACCCAAGCAAAAATAAATAAATAAATAAAAAGAGAAAAAAAAAAAAAAGTAAAAAAAAAAAAAAAGAAAAAATAGAGAAAGATCTAAAGATAGAGAAAAAGCTAAAGAGTGAAAAGGAGGAACAGAGAAGGAAGGAATCAGGGAATGCAGCAAGATTGAGAAAGGAAGAAAGGAAGTTAGAAAAAGAGATACAGAGAGAAAGAGAGGGAGGAGGGAAGAAAAAGAGAGAAAGAGGGTAAAGGGAAAGAAACGAAGGAAAGAGAAGGGTAGCGAAAAATGAAGGGGGAGAAAAAAGTGAGAAAAGCAGGAAGAGAGGAAGAGAGAGACTGTAAGAGACGCTGTGACCAGGTGCCCTGGCGAGCTCCCCCTCCCCCCCACCCCCTCTGCGCAAACCTTAAAAAAAAAAAAACAACTTATCCACCACTTTCTGATTTAAGGCCATTGCTGCCGCCTCCGTTTGCGCCTTCCAGGGCCCAAGAGTTCCCCACTTTGCCCCCAAAGCCTCTCAAAGTGTTGCCTAAGCCTGAGGAAGATAAGAAGGTTTTTGAACAGTGGAGATTTTAAAACAGACTGCGTGCACAATATGCAGTGCTCCTTCACCCAGGCTAAGAAAAAAGCGGACGGTAAAGGGATATAGCAACAATATTAACCCCTGATATGCCGGTTGCTCCGATTCCAAGGGGAGTGGCTGGCCCCTCTTCTTGAGGGCATTATAGGACTTGTGCTAGGGTGTAGCTCGCTTTCTTTTCAAGAAATTTCGGTGGTATATGGTGTGGTAGATTCTGATTATATTGGAGAAATTATAGTTTTGATCTCGCCGCTTACCAAAACTGTGCAAATTAATAAAGGTCAAAGAATAACACAGTTTTTGCTTTTACCTTATCAGGCAGGAAAAAACTTGACTTCTCAAGCTAAGAGCCACAGAGTATTTAGATCTAGTGATCTAGCCTTTTGGGTGCAGGAAAGTACAGCTCCAAGGCCTTTAAAAGATCTATACTTAATTTGTATATAAATTAGTATGTATACTATATATGCATATTGCAGTAATATAATGTGTGTGGCTGATATTAATTGGTATGGATTGATGTGCTGTGATGATATATGTTCTGTATACTGTATAATTATATATGTGTGACATGTATTGTTTCAGTACATTGGTTTGTGTTGGTTGGTATTAGCTGTGTACGTGTTGTATTGCTGTAATATATATTAATTAACATTAATTATAAAGATTAATTCAAGTATATTATGTCAATAAGTCTATACTTGTTGCCATATATACATACATTTTGCATTTAGGTATATCTGTATATCAAAATGAGATAAGGAGGTTATACATTTATTATTTAAATTTATAGAGACCTAAACTAAACATTAGACCTAAATTAACATATCTCTAAATTTACATTGTTAAAATGTAAATTTTAAAAATTAAATTGACAACTGCTTGATAATTCCTTTGCCGTAAAACCCCCATAGGTGTAATTGGGGTGGCCAGACAAAAAATTGGTTTTATAGCAAAACGGCCCCCTAGAGTGGGTCCATCTTCCCACTCAAACTAAAAATGTAGTGGCTTCTTATCCGGGATTGATAGATACTTTGATATTAAAGGAAAAAAGCGGAACATTGAATTATTTGGTAAAGAGCCATCAGAAATTGTAATTCCATATAATAAGGAACAACTTGATGCTCTTCTAATGTTTGAAAATTGGCAGATTGCTATAGGAAACTATTTTGGTCAAAATTTTTGCATCATTTACCTTCACATGTTTTGCTGAATTTTATATCCAGACATCCAGTTATTTTTCCTGTCAGATGTAAACAATCTCCTATTCTAAATGCTCAGATAGTTTTTACTGATGGGTCAGCAAACGGTAAAGCCTCCATAGTTACTAAAAATCACCAAAAGGTTTTAAAAACACAGGAAACTTCAGCTCAAAGCGCTGAAATAGCAGTCATAGAGGCTTTTGCTATGTTTGCAGATGAGGAATTTAACCTTTATTCTGATTCTCAGTATATTGTCGGGTTGTTTCCACATATTAAAACTGCGGTTTTGTCTGAAAATAAAACTACCATATTTAATTTATTAACTAAATTACAGCAACAAATTTGGAAAAGAAATAAAATATTTTTCATTGGACACATTCGGGCTCATTCCGGATTGCCCGGCCCTTAAAATGCCTTTAATGATTTGGCTGACTTGTTAACCTGAAATACAGTGGCTACTGTGATTGAGGAGGCCAGAGCCTCTCACTTACTTTATCATCAATATGCTACTGCCTTAAGATATCAATTCCAAATTCCCAGAGAGACTGCTCGAGAGATAGTTCGTTCTTGCTTATATTGCCCCACTGTTTATAATAGTCTACCTATGGGAGTTAATACTCGCGGTCTCAAACCTAACGTACTCTGACAAATGGATGTAACTCATGTCTCTTCATTTGGAAAACTGTCCTTTGTTCTTTAACTGTAGACACCTTTTCTCATGTTATTATTGCAACTGCTCGTACAGGGGAAGCAATTAAAGATGTAATACAACATTTCTTTACTTGTTTTTCATATTTGAGCCTGCTAAAAGCTCTGAAAACTGACAATGCTCCTGCGTCTAAGTCTTTTCAGGAATTTTGTATAAAGTTTCAAATTAAACATAATACAGGCATCCCTTATAATCCCCAGGGACAAGCCATTGTTGAAAGAGCGCATCAAACATTAAAAATCCAAATTCAAAAACTAAAAGAAGGGGAGTTTAAGTATAGTTCTCCCCATCAAATCTTGCAACATGCTCTTTTCATAATAAATATTCTAAATACTGATCTGGCTGGAACTACTGCAATGCTTCGCCATTGATGCCTGGAGCAATTAAATGCAAAACCATTAGTTAAAGGGAAGGACCTCCTCTCAGGACAATGGAAGGGTCCTGACCCATTATTAACTAGCGGTCGAGGATGTGCTTGTATTTTTCCACAGGATGCAGATTCTCCAATTTAGATCCAAGACAGGTTGATTCGCCATGTTGCAGACCCCCAGACATCCAGTTCCCCCATTGCTTCGATCACAAAAGAGGAGCCTGCCAGAAGGGGAGGCAAGATAAACATCGAGATCCCGGCAAGACTGACGGGGCTGCTGCAGTGCGAACTCCAACCAGAAAATAATTCTACTTTATTCTGTTTTGGCTTGTCTACCCTTTCCTTATGTTTTTCTCTTTACCAATGATTCTGGAAAACTTAGTGTACATGTGACTTTCACTGGTGGACCCAATGTAGTGACTTGTGAACAATGCATGCTCTCATCTTGTTTAAACCCTCAATATAATGTTTGCTCTTTGGTAGTGTTACAATGTCCACCATATCTTACGATGTAACCACTTATTGATATAACTATAGTCTTGCTGTGTTACAACAACTACAAGATTTAATGTGATCACGACGATTTGTGGGCTTTACTTATTTTAGGAATATCAACTTTAATAGCAGCAATTACTTCTGTTACTGTGGCAGCAATATCATTGACTCAACAAGTGCATACTGCCCAATATGTTGATACCATGTCTAAAAATGTTTCTTTAACTCTAGCAACACAGAAAGTTATAGATAGAAAATTGGAGATGAGAGTAGAGGCCTTAGAAGAGGCAATAATGCATATTGGGACTGAGTTACAGGCTTTAAAAGTGAAAATGGCTCTGTCTTGCCACTCTGATTACCGGTGGATATGCGTGACATCTTTAAAGGTAAACGAGACAGATTATGAAGGGGAAAAAATCAAAAATCGTATCTCAGGTGTTTGGAACAGCTCTGACATTGGCCTGGACTTAGGGAAAGTTCATAATCAAATACAGGCCCTGGAACACTGTCGACTGGATTTTACCACCGCTGGAGCAGCTAATGACTTTTTTCTCACCTTCTCTAACTTTATTTCTGGAAAAAACATTCTGTCTAATATCTTTAGTTCTAGTTTTGCTTCTCATAATCATTCTTCCTTGTATTGTCAGGATTCTTCGGCAGAACATTCAAAAGCTCGCGACTGAGCTGCATCTGGCTGTTTTAAGAAATAAAAAAGGGGGAGATGCCGGGAGCCGGCATATTGCATATTGAGTGCATATTGCATATTGAGTGCAGCACTTTTCAGGATCTGGAATAGCTCAACTGGAATTCTATCACTGCAGGTAGCCAGCGTGAGGAACTCCACCCATGACAAAGGTCATGAGGAAGGAGGCTTGGCATACGCAAAGGCGGGATCAAGCCTCAGGAGTCTCCCTGGAAATTCTTGAGCAATCTACCCCCCAAACCAGAGTCTGCCTACTTTCTGCTTTGTGCTTTCACCTACACCTCTGACTTTACGGGGGGCTGTCCCCCACTACCTCTCTGAAAAAAGTTAGCTTACAGCTCCAGTTAATAATTCCTGGGTGTGACAGTGTTTAACCTACAAACTCCTTTGGAAATCCTCTAGCCTGCCTGAATAGGTTTTTCCGGCCTCATGTGATTGTTCGGAGCCTCCCAACTGTGAGAGGCAGGAGATGTCCTAAACTGTCTAAACACAGATTCTTTTGAGTAGTTAAAAGATTGATTAGAAATTGTATTGGTGAAGGGATTTTCACTTGTTGGGCCAATGTTTGCTGCTAAGTTTCCATATCCCTTACCTGCTGTGTCCCTGGCAGTGTATTGATTAATATAATTGGTGTAAATAGTAGCTTTAATGTTTGTAACCTGGGACCCTTGAGTTAATTCTTTTTCTTGTTATAGCCCACCACACCTTTGCTCTGTAGGAATGCAACTTTATCTAATGCTTTTGGAGGGTGGCTCCTGACCAATCACCTTTAGAGAAAAATAAGTTTTCTGAAGAAAAGGTCTTAAAATGTTAACAGGCCTCCGGGCCAGAAGATGATGCAAATCACCTAACTTTTGCATATGCTAAGTTTGCAGGAAGAAAGCCTGGCTTGCTGCCTGACTCTACCCCTTCCCCCATTATCCTCTGTGCATAACTTAAGGTATAAAAACTACTTTGAAAAATAAAGTGTGGGCCTTGTTCACCGAAACTTGGTCTCACCATGTCGTTCTTTCTCTTACCTTCTGGCTGAATTATTCAGCCTCTTTTCTCCACTGAATTTCCTCACTGAGCTATCCTTATTTCAGCCTCTTTTCTCCACTGAATTTTCCTACTGAGCTATCCTCATTCTATTACTCTTTATATCCTTAATTAACGTTTAATTAAGCAATTGTTTCCTGATCTTCGCCTACGCCGTCTCTCCTTCGAATACCCTGGTTCAGCCGGGGCTGGTCCTCGGCAATTTCTCTTGTAATTGCTATGGCTGTGAAACTCTATACAAATTATATTCTAGAAAAAAAGTTATCTAAATTAAATGTGACTAAACAAATGTCTAAAACATTACTATCATTTAAAAGAAATATTTAAGATGCATTAAAACACTGCCAAAATCAGAAGTGGGGAAAACCATCCTTAGAAATTCTGTGGCTGACAGCCATGTGAGGACTACCTATTCTAAACTTCCTAACAAACATACTTTATCTTTTTTCTTTTTTCTTTTCGTGTTTTCACTGTGAATGCCAGTCTATTAGCCATTTTCTCATTGGTCTTTTTGGGAAATTTATAGCTTAAAGATGAATGCCTGGGCAGTCCCCCATATACAGAATTGGGACACCAGAGAAAAGCATTCCGGTTGACCGACACCAACTGGTTCATACTAGAAGTGCTGACGCAACCTTCAATACACCAGGACAAAAAAGGCATGGTTCTGCTTTTGCTTAAAACCATAAAACAGGTTATAAGCAGTAAACGACGCATATTTGGTACCAAAATTAAAAACGCACCTGTAAAAATAATGGCTGAGAGGAAAGTTTCTGTAAAAACTGGGCCTAAGTAGGACACACCGTCATCAGTAGAAACATGCCTGAAATTTCCCTTCTGTATTTACAAGCTTGCCTCTTCACGGCAGTTTTAGTTCTAATTAAGACAAAGGTTTTTAATTAAGCCCTGAAGATGCTGGTAAAGGGCCTTCAGTAAAACTGTCCTTGGTGGTTCCTCCTGAGGTAATTCATTTCGAGAGACAATGAAGTGGATCTCTTAAAATCTTCAGAGAAGACATTGCCCTCCCTGCTATTCAACACAGCAAACAGACTGAGAAAAGCTGCCTGCCCTTTGGAACGGGCAAGAAAAGAACTGCTCGTTTCACTTCAAGCTTCCCCCCTTGTTTCAGAATACTGGTGAACAGAAGCTTCAAGTCCACCAAACACTATAAGAAAACAGACTTTGTAAAGTGGCGAGATGGAGCAATTTTCCATATTGTGTTTCCTTTCCTCCTGCACCCTTCCCACCCACCACCATGGGGAGGAAAAACGAACTGCTACTACATAAAGCAAGTCAAGAACTTGTTTCAGATAGCCTCCAACCAAACCATCTCCACCACCCCCGTTCGCTTCTGAGGTATACTTTTTTCCTAGGATAAAAACTATTTTCAGGAACGAAAAAAGAAATAAATGCTGGAGTATGATTTTCTGCAAGAGGATAGAATAACGGGCTCAGAGGGGAAAAAAAATCAGAAACTGTACCAGTCTCTGATTTTTACCTTGCAGAGTCCTATTATCACTATATTTGCATTAAGCTTGTGTCTCCCTATTTCCATGCTTCGAGAGGAAAAAAGCAGAGATAAATGGGTATGGAGGCAATTAAGGAAATTAGCAAACACTGCAGACGCTCAACAAACTCGAGCTGTCTTCTCCCCATTCCCCACATTCCTGGTCGAGAGAAAAGGGCCTGAAAAGAAAATGAGAGTTGAAGCTAGTTTCTCTAACCTTTCTGAAAAGTCTTTATGCAATAAGGGGGCTATTATTTCAGGAGACAGTGAGAAAGGGGCAAACGATTCACGTTGCTAAGGAGACGTGCTGAAGCTGGCATTCCTACATAAATTTCCATTTCTACTGGAGTAGAGAAAGAAAAGATATTCTCTCCAAAGTTTATTTGGATCCCCTGGTTACTGAAGAAAGGCATTTTACCGATTTATTTTATCTTTAGTTGTAAACAACCAACCCTGAAAGAATTAAAAGACCTAAATGTTGACCTCCCGCTGCCAACCAGTCCCCTCCACAGTGAATTAAGCAACAAAGCAAAATCCTTCAATGGAAATTTTGAGGTAATATCAAAGAAAAAAGCCTTTTGTAAGTAAACACAATCAAATTTATGGAAGAAACTAAAGCAAGTGAACTAATTTCCCTTATAACAAGAAAAGAAAGACAAAAGTAAATCTGATTTTTGTGGCTTTTTTTCCTATTTTAACTTGCCTAGAACTTGACACGTTTTCAGTAAAGCTTTATAAACAGTCCCAGAGAAGACATGAAACTGTCACGAAGAAATTTAATGAGTTTCTCAGGGGTGCACGTGTAGGTGTGTAAAATCACAGCCAGGTCCTCTTTTATTCCCCTTTCTCTGCACAGACACCAGCAGTTGAAGAATCAAGATTAGCAAGGAATAGCGGTTTGCAGGAAGAAATCCGAATTTTGGCAGGTTTCTGCTAAGGGCGTAACTGGAGTGCAGGGGAAGGCAACCGGGGCTCAAGGAGAGAGTAAAGCAGTAAAGCCGCCCCCCTCCCCTGGGGACTACCTTCTCCATCCTCCACCCCATCCCTTTGCAGCTTCCAGTACTGCCTGAATAAGCCACAACTTTCCAGGCATCTTGTGAGTACCTCACGCAGAAGGGAAAGATCTGGAGGACAGAGAAGGCATTTGGAGTGGGAAAGAAGGAAGAGCAACTCTTAACCAAGGACCGTGTCACCAAAAAAGGAAAGGAAATTAAAGCCTGTCCCTCTCCCAACTTTCCACATCCCTCAAAAATTTAAGGAACTAAAATCCAAACCGAAACTCATCGGGGACAAGCCAGATAAAGAGGAGGACAACAGACAGAAACGCGGGCACCAAGAGGTAAACTCAGGCAAATTTCTCCTAGAGAGGAAAGTGGGGAAGGCAGAGAGCCCACAGCATCCCGGTGGAGTTGGGGCGCTTTTACTTTTTTTTTAACGGGGATGTGTAAGGCGTTTCATTTTCAACACAACCCCACGGTTCTCGCCTGAAATGATAACAATTACCCAGAATAGCATACGTGTTACTCCAGAGCCGGAGGAATGGCCACGGAGGAGAGGGCGTGGGGCATCGCACTAGGTTCGGCGACCCGGACTGGGGAGAGGGGAGGGGTGGGGATCGGAGAGGTGGCTGGAGCCCGAGAATCCGCGAAGGGCCAGCATGAAGGGGACGGACTAGGGTCGGGGTACACAGAATAGGGGGTGGGAGGTAGAGGAGGTAGCCGTCCAGGCAGCGGGGCGCGGGGCGGTCCGGGGCGGGAGACAGGGGTCGCGGCGCGCCGGGCCCTCACCGCTGCTGAGCGTGGACTCGCAGTGCCAGATGTCCAAGCTGGCGGGTTTCCGGCAGGACTCCCACAGGGACAGGTAGTACTGGTGGTCGGCCGTGACCCAGGCCGGGCTCAGCACGGCCCCCAGATCCAGACACAGCGCCAGGAAGATGCACACCAGCCCGACCAGCTTCAGCGGGGTCAACACCGACACGCGCACCTCCTCCATGCCGCTGCCCGCCGAAGCCATGCCCCGGGCGCCGCAGCCGGCCCGCCCCGCGGGAGACGAGGACGCCTGGCGGGTCCGGAGAGCCGGGAGCCTGACCTCCCACGGAGGGAAGCAGCCGAGCCGCCGCGCGCGCGGGGACTCGCTCCCTCGGAGCTCCGCGCGCTTCTCGCCGCGCCGCGAAGGTGGGTCTGTGGGACGGGCGGCCGGGGACCGGGTTGTAGACAGCCGCAGCGATGCCGATCCCGCCGCGGACCCTCGCTGCCGGCCCCGCGCCGCGTTCTGCCCGCGCCCGCTCCGCCCCGGCGCTGCCCGGCTCGCTCGCTCCGCCCCGGCCCCTCCCCAGCTGCGGGAGGCGGCGCCGAGCGGGGAGGGGCAGCGGTCAGCACCCAGGCGGCGTCAGGCTTCGGCTCCGGCTCCCGGCTCCCCGCGCGAGAGGCTCGCGTCCGCCCCGCCCGTGCCCGGTGCGAGCAGAGCGAAACCCCTCTTTCTCGGCCCCGCGTGCGCGGTGCGCGCTCAGCGAGTCCTCTGTCCTCGTGTGCTGCGATCCCAGAGCCCAGTGCGATCCCTCCGCCCTCGAACCGCTGTGCCGGGCGATTCCTCGAAGCAGCGGGGCCCCGGCCCCGCCCCTGGCCGCGCTTGCTCCGGGGTCGCCTGGTTTCCCGCCCCCGCCCCCTCCCGTCACGTGGGTTTCCTTTTCTTAGGGAGCTGGGGTGGGTCCTTTTCTGGAAGGCGTCAGCTGTAGATTCCTAGGTTTCCTGGGATGTGGCCACTGGAGCCAAGGGAGGGTCTCTCAGGGATGTAACACGCCCCCTCCCGCCCCGCCGATTTCTCATCCCGGGGATTTGGAACATGGAGAAAAGTGACAAAAGTACTCTCTTTTCAAACTCAGGATGAACCTAGTCTTGGAGCAAGTCATCTCCCCGCCACCCCCCAGTTTTCCCTATTTCCTAACTTTCCCCGCCAGCTTACCGGCGTTTCTATTCTCTGAGCTAGCCTATTTTCTCGCCCCCTAGGAAGGGCGCTTGCTCAGGGAACGAACGCAGGAGCTAAAATGGGAAGGAGAGCTTCCACAAAATGTGATGTAAACCTTACTTGCTTATCGGCTGCTGTGTTCTTCGCGCGTTGTCTAAAACCTTTATTCATTGGGCTTTACATTATGCCAAGTTGGATCTGAGTCTGTAAATGGCATTAACCTTTTCCTGTGCCCGGAAGACCTGGCCCAGGGCCTGGCATAGGAAAAGTAGGATATCTTTAAGTAATCAGTCTATCCGCATTTACTGTGTGCTTGGGGCTAAGGATTCAATCCGGTTTGACTGGATTTTTAAGGAGACGCCCCCCGCCCCCCCGCAGCCCGCCTCCCCACAGGAGGAATAGACTCACCTTGAAATTGAATTTGCAATTCTGTAATTGATTGGTTCAGCTTGTAATGGTAGGTTATCTGTCTCTTGTATCTCTTTAACTACTTTCCCTTTTTCCTATAAAAGAAACAATTTATTGAATAGTTCGTTGGGGGTAGGGATGATCCCAGATCTTTCACTATATGGGAAAGTTGGGGAGAAACCCAAAAATACTGGTTAAGAAAGGAAGACTGGATATACAGAGTGAGGTAACTCAGAGAAACACCAATATAGTATATTAACGCATATATATGGAATTTACAAAGACGAAGACAGCACAAGGGACACAGATGTAAAGAACAGACTTTTGATCTATGTGGGAGAAGGCAAGGGTGGGATAATTTGAGAGAACGGCATTGAAACATGTATATTACCATATGTAAAATAGATGAGCAGTGCAAGTTCCATGCTTCAAGCAAGGCACTCAAAGCCAGTGCTCTGGGACAACCCAGAGGGATGGGGTGGAGAGGGAGGTAAGGAGGAGTTCAGGATGGAGGGACACATGTACACCCGTGGCTGATTCATGTCGATGTATGGCAAAAACAACCACAATACTGTAAAGTAATTAGCCTCCAATTAAAATCAATAACTTTAAAAAAAAAAATAGGAAGAATGGAAAAAATGCTTTCTCTCTTTTAATGAAACATCATCCTTTCCCACTGCAGGAGTTACTTTTTTATGGGTAACTGGGTTTTTGTTGTTTGCTGTTTTTATTTTATTTGTTTATTTATTGGCCACACTGGGAGGCATATGGTATCTTAGTTCCCTGACCAGGAGTTGAACCCATGTACCCTGTATTGGAAACTCGGGAGTCTTAACTGCTGGATCACCAGGGAAACCAGGGAAGCCCTGACAGTTTCTTTTCTTCTTATCATATTTTTCCATAGAGCTGACTACATTTTGACTGAAGCAACAATTTGAATGTAAGAAACAGTTGCTGCTGCTGCTAAGTCACTTCAGTCGTGTCTGACTCTGTGCGATCCCATAGCCGGCAGCCCACCAGGCTCCCCTGTCAAATGGCTTAAGAATAAGAACCAATCCAATGTGAAATAAAAACCCATGGTTTTCTTACATTTGGAAATTAGAGAACTGGCAACTTCCCCCTACCTCTCTGTCATGATATTTACTGCCCTTAACAAAGAATGCTAGAGCACTCTGAGCCCCGTAACTTCTAACTTCCAACAGGCTTTTTGGCCTACTATCTTTCCAAGGAGAAATAATCTTACATACTTATCCTTGAAAATAGTTCCTAATGGAACACTGAAAAATTAAAAACAATGATGATTAATAAGGATGACCAGACCTGGGATATTTTTCTATTCAGTTCAGTTCAGTCGCTCAGTTGTGAGCGATACGTGGGGTTGAAAAGTGCCATACATGACACTTTTCAACCCCATGAACCTCAGTACACCAGGCCTCCCTGTGCATCACCAACTGCCAGACTCCACCCAAACCCATGTCCATCTAGTCGGTGATGCCATCCAACCATCTCATCCTCTGTTTTCCCCTTCTCCTCCTGCCCTCAATCTTTCCAGCATCAGGGTCTTTTCAAATGAGTCAGCTCTCCGCATCAGGTGGCCAAAGTATTGGAGTTTCAGCTTCAACATCAGTCCCTCCAATGAACACCGAGGACTGATTTCCTTTAGGATGGACTGGTTGGATCTCCTTGCAGTCCAAGAGACTCTCAAGAGTTTTCTCCAACACCACAGTTCAAAAGCATCAATTCTTTGGCGCTCAGCCTTCTTCACAGTCCAACTCTCACATCCATACATGACCACTGGAAAAACCATAGCCTTAACTAGACGGACCTTTGTTGGCAAAGTAATGTCTCTGCTTTTTAATATGCTGTCTAGGTTGGTCATAACTTTCCTTCCAAGGAGCAAGTGTCTTTTAATTTCATGGCTACAACCACCATCTGCAGTGATTTTGGAGCCCAGAAAAATAAAGTCAGCCACTGTTTCCACTGTTTTCCCATCTATTTGCCATGAAGTGATGAGACAAGATGCCATGATCTTAGTTTTCTGAATGTTGAGCTTTAAGCCAACTTTTTCACTCTCTTCTTTCACTTTCATCAAGAGGCTCTTTAGTTCTTCTTCACTTTCTGCCATAAGGGTGATGTCATCTGCATATCTGAGGTTATTGATATTTCTCCCGGAAATCTTGACTCCAGCTTGTGCTTCCTCCAGCCCAGCGTTTCTCATGATGTATTCTGCATATAAGTTAAATAAGCAGGGTGACAATATACAGCCTTGATGTAGTCCTTTTCCTATTTGGAACCAGTCTGTTGTTTGTTCACAGGTTTAAAGTGTACATTTGAAAATAATATTTTTAAAAAGAAAATAATATTTAAGAATATTTCTTGACTATGCTGTCAAAGTTACCTTTTTTCCTCCAAGTTCTATCACTTTCCCTTTATAGATTCCATTCCCAGTCAGCCAATATTTTTCTTTATCTTTGTTCCATCTAATTTGGGCTTTCTTCTTTCTCTACCCTCCTCAGCCCCCTAAACCCCATGCTCCTTTTGCTTTGTTTTTCTTTCTGGCTTGGTCTCAAGTGCTTACTTGAGTGACTCCATCCTTCATTATACCACCTATGAAATTGTCTTTGTACTCTCTCAAAAGTTAAAAAAAATGAAGGCATTTTAAACAACAAATAACCAAATTCTCCTAGAATACCCCATTCCTCTTTTAATTATGTTGAATTTACAGAGTATAATACAGCTCAACAATCCTAAATCTTCATTTTCATAATACAAAAAGCTCTCAAGACAGAAGTTTTTTTTTTTTTTTTTTCCTTTTCATAAGTTTGTAGCAAATTCATTTGGTTAAAAAAAAAAATACAAACTGATGTGAGGCTGTTTATGGTTTTGGTTTATTCCACTTAGTGTGAATAAATATGGAGCCGCAAACCCTGTTGGGTATTGTCTAATTTACAGCATATGAGCCACAGTATCATTCAATGATATGAAAAAGGCTGATTTTCTCAACACAGCTGGCCCCAAAAGTTTTATATTATTTGGGATGGTGGACCTGCATTTACTCTAAAAATGGAAATAGTAAAGCAGGGATTCTATCAATTAGTAAACACTGAATAAAAACCTACCAAAAAAAGATATCTGGCTGGAAGTGAGATGGGAGGTGACAACCAAAGACTGTGTGTGTGTGTGTGTGGAGTAGAAACAAAAATTGAAAAAGACCCATACTGAGAAATGAAATGGGACTACATTGAACTGTGAAGAGTCCCTTGCTTAGGCAAATTTTCAAGAGAATTGTTAGAAGTGATAACTTTGTTGGCCCTTCATTATGATGCTACACAGACACCAGAGACCCCCTCTTTTACCTGAATCTAGCTTGGGCATCATGTCACCATGGTCACCTCTATACCTGGGCACTAGAGGGGCAAAAGCTAAGGGCCCAAATTCTATTCCACAGTCTAGGAGTTCCATGAAAATTGGAGTCAGAACTCTGACATGTAACTTTGCCTGAGTTATGTAGCCACAGAAAGGCAGGAAGGAGTCATTCCCAGACTCTGAAGTAAAGGAAGTGATCAGACTCAGGTTTGAAACAGTCAAGTCAGAAAAACAGGCAGCAATGTGTGAATGTTTTAACTTCAAGCTACTTCATATTTCATAATAGTACCTATGACCATAATAATTTACTTGCCCACAAAGAAAGGAAATAAATCATGAAAAGGAAAACACAAGAACCCCCTGGAAATAAAGAATGATTAGTTTTAAAGCAAATACTGATATGTTTATCGTAATGAAGGAAGTGTGTCAGATGCCTGCAAAGTAAAAATACAGGGAAAATTAGAATATTCCCAGTGGGATTAATGTTAAATGTCTCTTCCATCTTTTTCAAACTTCCGTTTTCTTAAAATCACTTATGGCACAAATCCTACTGCATATTTATATTTTAGTTTTATTCACTCAGAGCTTTGTGGAGAAATGACCAAATATAAGCTCTTTGAGTACTTCATGCATACTGTGTGAAGTTGCTTCGATTGTGTCCCACTCTTTGTGATCCTATGGACTGTAGCCCACCAGACTCCTTTGTCCATGAGGATTTCCCAGGTGAGAATACTGGAGTGGGTTGCCATTTCCTACTCCAGGGGATCTTCCCGACCCAGAGATCGAATCTGCATCTCTTACGTCTCCTGCACTGGCAGGCAGGTTCTTTACCGCTAGCACCACTTGGGGACTGCATTAAAAAAAAAATGTTTTTATTGGTGTATATGACTGCATTTTTAAACTTCTGGTTTCTTTGTTTCTACAACTATAAATGGAACCTTTTGGTTACCCTGAAGCAAATGGATGCCTACCCACATATTTTCATCCTGGTGGCATTTCAGTTACCCTTGGCCATCATCATCAGGATACATCATTTCTACATCTCTCCTGGTGTGCCCCACACTTGAGGACTAAATTGAAATTGGAACCATGGAAGCCTCAGAAATATTGGGGTCGAATGAGCAGGTTTAGATTATGTTTTGTGAAGGTTGAAGGGGATTAGTATTGAATCATGACTTGGGTGTTGGCTTAAACACAAATCAAGGAAATTAGAGTAGAGATGGAATCATCATCATTAGGAATCACCCTGGGAAATTGTTCAAATTTTCCATTGCTCTCTTTGGAGCTCATAAGCTAAGCATTCTCTGGGATGTAAGATTTTAGTCTAAAGCCATCTTTGTGCAGATCTTCCCTGGTGGTCCAGTGGGTTTGATCCCTGCTCAGGGAACTAAGATCCCACGTGCTACAGGGTGTGGCCAAAAAATTAAGGGAAAAAAAAGTCATTTTTGTGCGCTTCTTGCTGAGTTTTCATAGACATCTTTTACTCTTGAACATTTAAATGAAGATACCCAGGACTTGATGAAAAAATTTTAAGAAGTGCCTGCTTAGAACCTCCCCTCCCAAATTAGACTGCAACAGTGTCAGTTTCTCATCTCAAAAATAGTTTCATAATACATGATGATTAGCACTGTTGTATCCTCTCCCGTGTGTTTATTTTGTGTAACATAGGTTGTCTCAAAAGTGTAACTGGAAACACTTCCAAGTGCTCTCCTGATAGGTACTATATAAGAAAGTTCTCTTTCATTAGAAAGTGTGGATCCCGTCTCTCTTTTGTGGCCTGAAGTACTCACACTCACGATGGAAAAAAATGAACCCCAATTCATACATCTTAAGTATAGTGATGGCTCAAAGTTAATTGAAGGAAAGGCTGAAATTAAAAAAGGATTAAGTAGAAAGGGTACCTGGAGCAATTTATATTCATACTTCCAAGCAGAAAAATTCAGCTAAGCTATTTCTCTCTGGAATTTCCAAAAGGTGGTCTTAAATGTCAGCAATGCTAAGGGATTGAGGCTAGTGGAAAAAAAAAGATCCTCTTAGGAATTGTATTTCAGTGTAACTCTCACCTCTAGATTTCACCTTTTAAATTTTGCCTGTAAAGTTAGTGAGTAGTACTGCATGCATGATTCATCAGTAGTCTGTCAAAATTCAAAATGTCAGTTCATTCAGGGCCAAACAGGTATTGGTAGAAATATCAGAACAATATGAAGATCAGATTTTTGTCATTCCCTGAATCACTTTTTTAAACTTTTCCTTAACCTATCTGTTTCACATTTTCCTGTCTTCCCTTTCAAGCTTTCTGGTCTTTAGTAAACAAGAATAGGTGTTGGTTTGATTCAGCCAGACCAAGGTTAAGATAATCACTCTGGAACCTACTGAGTATATGGATTTGGGCATGCCATTAACCTCAGATCCTTCCTTTATAAAATAGGGTTATACCTATATCATTGAGTTGTTGTGAGGATTAATGAGGAAATTTATATAATATGTAATGTCTAGCATATGGTAAGCACTAATCATAATTATTATATTAGCATAATCCAGATGTCAGCTTAAAGCCTTCTGATCCCTAGGAGATTTAGGTAAACTTTGTTTGACTATAATTTCATGATCCTTCAAAATCCAAAATCCTTTTCTAAATCCTTACTGCTTCTGTTCTTCTCTGTATCTGGTTCTGCATCTAGTCAAATGCTCAGTTCTACCCCTAACCAAAAATATCAGCCCTCACCAAATTCCAGGAAAAACATATCCAATAGCACTATATAGTTTTGAATTTATGAAAGTTTTCTGACTGCTTGAGACATCATGAGGAAAGGGTGCTACACTGTAAAAAGGAAAGCTTCCACGTCTTGCTTACCTCATCAGAACCTGCATCTATCCTCTCTTCTCTGTCCCATCCCTTTCTCCTCTCTCCATCTGCTCATTCGGTGGGTTCCATCCCTACAGCCCTAAATCCTTACTCTTCAAAGTGTGGTCCATGGGCACCAGCAGTATTGGAGTCACCTGAGCATGCCGGAAATGCAGGTCCTGACCTCACCCCCACCCCCCCCCACCCCCACAAAGCAACTGAGTCAGAATTTGTAGTTTAATGAAATCCATAGTGATTAGTGTACAAATTAAAGTTTGGGAAGCACCTGGTCTACATCTACTCAGGTCTCTCAGAGCTCAACCTCTATTGCAAGTAGCTGTGTAAAAGCAGCTACTAACAGGATTATTTTTAAGAGCACCTTTTCTTGCTTACTCTTCAATGCATTATGTGGTGACCAAGAGAATGGAGTTTCATTCATGTGCACTTCATGGCGGGCTCTAATTGTCACTAATTTCTGATCTTATTGGCAATGATTAGTCAGTGTTGTGTACGTTAAGGGTCATCAGTGCATTTCTGAGTCAGTAGTTGTTCGTCAGCTTTTTGGTTGTTGTTTTTCACCCTCCTCTGAGAGCGATCATTCTCAGTGCGATTCCAGGAGTTGGACATGTTAATTAACTGATGAATACAAATGATGATGCTTCTTCAATTGCACATTAAAAACCAACTTTTAAGACAGAAGTACACTAAGAATGACCCCTGGCTTCTTGTGAATTCACTCTGAGATATTTATTGCAACTTCACATTACATAAATAAGCTGCTGCTGCTAAGTCGCTTCAGTTGTGTCTGACTCTGTGCAACCCCATAGACGGCAGCCCACAGGCTCCTCCGTCCCTGGGATTCTCCAGGCAAGAACACTGGAGTGGGTTGCCATTTCCTTCTCCACATAAATAAGCTACTGCTGCTGCTGCTAAGTCGCTTCAGTCGTGTCCGACTCTGCAACCCCATAGACGGCAGCCCACCAGGCTCCGCTGTCCCTTGGATTCTCCAGGCAAGAACACTGGAGTGGGTTGCCATTTCCTTCTCCAATGCATGAAAGTGAAAAGCGAAAGTGAAGTCGCTCAGTCACGTCTGACTCTTCGAGACCCCATGGACTGCAGCCTACCAGGCTCCTCTGTCCACGGGATTTTCCAGGCAAGAGGACTGGAGTGGGGTGCCATTGCCTTCTCCAAAATAAGCTACTAGGGATCAAGAAGTAAAAGGCAAAATTCAATTATCCAACTAATCTGAAAGACCTTCATGAAACAAAGTAGAAAAGAGTGGCTAATCCCCACTGATAAAGACCATCAAATACAAAGAGTCGTAGACCTGGAAATGATATCTGTGAGTAATGGAAGAAGATGAAGCTGCATTGTTGTAGTTTCAAACTCAGGCCACTTTGACATTTGCTCTCCAAACTCTTTTTAAATTCCTTCTTTAGCCAACCGAGTTATTAGATCTGGGAAACTCATATATACTGCTTTTAATTGAAGAAATGACAAACAAAAAGTGGTGCACCAGTTAACAGTGTTGAGAACATAAGCTGGCTGTGGAGTCGAAAGTAAGCTAAAGACAGCATTTGGGAAAGTTTATCCAGGGGACATGTAGAGATGTATAGAGTGAATGGACACAGGATTTTTCAGTATGATGAAGAGAAAACAAAAGTGAAAGGCAAAATTTCCTTTAAAAACTATATAAAGCTCAATTATATATGAATAGTTAACAGGTCAGGAGAAAAAATAGAAGATAAATAAAAATTATTGATTATTAGAGTTGACAAAACTAAAGGTCAGGCTAGTAATGCTTGTAGGAACCAATTTTTCATAGTTGGCGTAAAATTGATGTGACTGACGCCACCATTCTATGTTTTGACGTCATCACCCTACTGTGAACTAAGCTGTGATTTCTGATAACCCTTCACTATTTCCTGACAAGATATCACCAATTTTGATAAAACAAGACAGATAAAGCAGATTCCTAAACACATTCAGAGAAGTACATTTTTTTATAATATATTCTAGTCAATATCTTTTGCAATTTTTCTCAACATGTTTTGAGTCATTTTACCAATTCACTGGCACTTTCACTTCAGTCTCTGGACACATGTTTGTGTCCATACATTTTAATACTTTGCGTGTGTCCAGGAGGGAGAGCACATATTTTGTGTGTGTTGTGTGTTCTTTGCGTCTTTTAGTCTTTTTAAATGTATTTTTTTCATTGACTAAATTAGAGTGTGCTGCTGTTTCTCATGCCTTTCCTGGAGTCCATTTCTTTCTTAGAAACAGGTTTTCTTTTAGGAGGAAACCCAGAACTACTTTTCATTCCTTGCTCAAGTTTCTGAATGTAGGGTCAAATAATATAAGAAAAAATAAATACATTAATACATTAAAGTTGTCCTTTGGAGTTGGCAAAACTAAAATAGAAATTATTTTAAAGGGTGTGGTTTTAATTTTTGATAGACTTGAGCAAAATTCCCTTCTGTTACTCCATGCATTTTATTTATTTTTTTTTAATTTAATTTTATTTATTTTTTTTTCTAATTTTATTTTATTTTTAAACTTTACATAATTGTATTAGTTTTGCCAAATATACTCCATGCATTTTAATTCTATTCTCATATTCTTTAAAATTCATGGTGTTTTCCCAGTAGTTTTTGGTGTTTACTCCCTTTCCCTAAATCCAGTGAGAAAAACAGACCCAGAAAGAGAGAGGTTAAAGCAATCAAAAGGCATTTCTTAAGCATGTATACACGAGTTACCTTTTCCCATTTTAAAAATCTTTCCCTTGTTTTATTTCTTTTTCTGCTGTTGTCATAGTCTCTCACATGATCCACATTCTGCTGTTTTTAAGAAATAAGCAAGCAGTGAATCAAACTGGCTTCCCAGGTGGTGCTAGTGGTAAAGAACTCACCTGCCAATGCAGGAGACATAAGAGACACAAGTTTGATCCCTGGGTCAGGAGGATCCCCTGGAAGAGCGCACAGCAACCCACTCCAGTAGTTTGGCCTGGATCTAGGCCAAAATGACCACACCCTCGTGGTTATCTGGGTCATTGAGACCTTTTTTGTACAATTCTTCTGTGTAGACTTGCCATCTATTCTTAATCTCTTCTGCTTCTGTTAGGTCCTTAGCGTTTCTGACCTTTATTGTGCCCTTCCTTGCATGAAATGGTCCCTTGATATCTCCAATTTTCTTGAAGAGATCTCTAATCTTTCTCATCCTATTGTTTTCCTCTATTTCTTTGCATTGTTCACTTAAGAAGGCTTTCTTATCTCTCCTTGCTATTCTCTGGAACTTTACATTCAGTTGAGTTTATCTTTCCCTTTCTCCCTTGCCTTTCACTTCTCTTCTTTTCTCAGCTATTTGTAGGGCCTCCTCAGACAACCATTTTGCCTTCTTGCATTTCTTTTTCTTTGAGATGGTTTTGGTCACCATCTGTTGTACAGTGTTATGAACCTCTGTCCATAGTTCTTCAGACACTCTGTCTTACAGATATAATGCCTTGTATTTATTCATTATCTCCACAATATAATCATAAGGGATTTTATTTAGGTCATACCTGAGTGGCCTAGTGGTTTTCCCTTCTTTCCTCAATTTAAGTCTGAATTTTGCAATATGGAGCTCATGATCTGAACCACAGCTCCAGGTCTGGTTTTTGCTGACTGTTTAGAGCTTCTCCATCTTCAAAGAATGTAATCAGTCTGATTTTAGCATTGACCATCTGGTGATGTCCATGTGTAGAGTTGTCTCTTGGGTTGTTGGAAGAGGGTATTTGCTATGACCAGTGCGTTCTCTTGGCAGAACTCTGTTAGCATTTGCCCTACTTCATTTTGTACTCCAAGACCAGATTTGCCCATTACTCCAGGTATCTCTTCATTTCTTACTTTTGTATTCCAATCCCCTATGATGAAAAGGACATCTTTTTTTGGTGTTAGTACTAGAAGATCTTGACATCTTCGTAGAACCGTTTGACTTCAGCTTCTTCGGTATTAGTGGTTGAAGCATAGACTTGGATTACTGTGATATTGATGTTGTTGGAAACAAACCGAGATCATTCTGTCATTTCTGAAGTTGCAACTAAGTGCTGCATTTTGGACCCTTTTGTTGACTCTGAGGGCTACTCCATTTCTTTTAAGGGATTCTTGCCCACAGTAGTAGATATAATGGTCATCTGAATTAAATTTACCCATTCCTGTCCATTTTAGTTCACTGATTCCTAAGATGTCAGTGTTCACTCTTGCCACCTCCTGCTTGACCGCATCCAATTTACCTTGATTCATGGACCTAATATTCCAGGTTCCTATGCAATATTGTTCTTTAGAGCATCAGACTTCACTTTCACCACCAAACACATCCACAACTGAGTGCCATTTCTGCTTTGGCCCAGCTGCTTCATTCTTTCTGGAGCTATTAGTAATTACCCTCCACTCTACCCCAGAAGCATATTGGGCACCTGGAGGGGGTGGGGGAGGCTCACCTTCTGGTGTCATATCTTTTCATACTGTCCATGAGGTTCTTGCAGCAAGAATACTGGAATGTTTTGCCATTCCCTCCTCCAGTGGACCATGTTTTGTCAGAACTCTTCACTATGACCCGCCCATCTTGCATGGTCCTGCATGGCATGGCTCATAGCTTCATTGAGTTACACAAGCCCCTTCACCACAAAAAAGTTTTGATTCATGAAGGGGGTGGTAATCATTAATGGTACTTTAAATGGAAAGAGATCAGAAATAGAGATATTTGTCTAGATTAAGTTAGAGATGACTATGCCTGTGTGCGTGTGTGCCTGTGTGTTTAGTCGCTTCAGTTGTGTCTGACTCTTTGCGGCTCTGTGGACTATAGCCCACCTGGCTCCTCTGTTCATGGGATTCTCCAGGCAAGAATACTGGAGTGGGTTGCCATGCCCTCCTCCAGGGGATCTTCCTGACCCAGGGATCGAACCTGTGTCTCTTATGTCTCCTACCTTGGCAGGTGGGTTCTTTACCACTAGCACCACCTGGGAAGCCCAGTATTGACTATACTTTGAATAATTTGACAACAATTCCATAAGAAAAAAAAAAGTCTGGAAAAGCATTACATAGAAAGAAAAATGCAAAGCTTGTTTGGAAGCAACCTAGATATGTGATATTAAAGAGTGAATATTTGAAAGATTCTACCATTCAAGTCTGTTTGGAAAAAGAATATTCAAAAGACAACTAACAAAAGTAGGATAGTGGTTGGCAGGGGCTGGGAGGAAGGGACAAATGGGGAGTTACTGTTTACTGGGTTTAGAGTGTCCGTTTTACAAGAGTTCTGGAGTTTGATAGTGTTGATGGTAGCACATGATTATGAATGAATTTAATTCCACTGAACCACACACTTATAAATGGTTAAAATGGTAAACTTTATGTTATGCATATTTTACTACTATGAAAAATTGAAAGAAACAAAAGACAACTTCTTTTCTTTTCTTCAAATGTCTCTTTAAACATTTTTAGTCTGGGGTGAAGAGTTGACTCATTGGAAAAGACCCTGATGCTGGGAGGGATTAGGGGCAGGAGGAGAAGGGGACGACAGAGGATGAGATGGCTGGATGGCATCACTAACTCGATGGACGTGAGTCTGAGTGAACTCCGGGAGTTGGTGATGGACAGGGAGGCCTGGCGTGCTGCAATTCATGGGGTCACAAAGAGTTGGACACGACTGAGCGACTGAACTGAACTGAACTGAATCTTCCTCCACTCTTCATTGAAAACTCTTATAGAGTTCATGGATTTCTGTTCACTTTCATGTAATAAATAGAGAGTCTGGTCAATTTGGGGCTTCTCTGGTATCTCAGCTGGTAAAGAATCCACCTGCAATGTGGGAGATCTGGGTTCCATCCCTGGGTTAGGAAGATCCCCTGGAGGAGGGCGTGATAACACACTCCAGTATTCTTGCCTGGAGAATCCCCATGGACAGAGGAGCCTGGCAGGCTGTGGTCCATGGGGTCCCAAAGAGTCAGACACGACTGAGTGACTAAGCACAGTGCAGCACAGCACATGGTCAATTTAGGTGGCAAATATAGTTTTGATTCAGATTAGAAGGCCCAGCTACACTGTATTAATCAAACTCCAAACTTCATTTAGCATTAATTCTTTGTAGGTCGGACCTCCCATGGCCAGCGGAGCCTGGCAGGCTACAGTCCATAGAGTTGTAAAGAGTCGGACACGACTCAAGCAACTTAGCGCACACACACACACACATACACACACACACACACACAGGTTGGATGTACAAAGCTACTGTTTTATAAAGAGGTGCTGCTTCTAGTCTACATCTGTTTTTATGTTGCTGATTAGGATGAGAGTTTCAAGAGATGGAACTGGTTCTACTTTATTCTTTGTAAATAGGTAATTGGAAGAAAGTGTCTCTGTCACTCTCACTCTGGCATGCCAATATCTTTTCTATTTGGTATCTCATTTAAGTTTGAGGGAAGGAGAATTCCAGTATAAGACCCTGTTACAATGTGCTGTCAAGTTTGGCTAGTAGGTTGGGAAAGAGAGAAAATACTGTGGACATCACTCTGATGACTGATCAAGGACTGTCAAAGACTTAAAAGTTGTGACACACGAGTATTAATACTTAGTTAGTGTGAGAAATACAGGTAGCTCCAAATCAGATTTCATTACACATCATTTTATTAATATTATTGTTAATTATAATTTTGAGCACCTATCAATTGCTAGCATTTTCTAGGTGTTTTACCCATGCTTTTAAAATTTATTAAACGAATACAATCACACAAAGTGGAAGGTGACAGCACTGCTTCTTAGCTGAAATAACTGAGTTGCATGAAGTTTGAGTTACTTACCTAAGGCCTTGCAGTTAAGTAGTAAAGCTGAAATTTTTTTCTTATATCATCTGAAATTGATAGAACATCAAGATCACTTCATTATCCCCAACTAATTTTTTTTTTAGAAGGAGGCCTAAAGCTACATTATACTGAAGGAACAAAAGTTGACAAACACTACTAATTGCCTTTGGTTCTATTCCTGCTAGTAGATTTCAGCTCAGGACTGACACCCCCGCTCCCCTACACACCACCGATCATTCACCCTTTTTCTTTCTCTGGCATTTCTAGTCGCCTTTTTCTCCAATTTGAGATTTAGTTTTTCAGACTAAGTAGATGTCATCTTAGGTGAAATATAATATATAGGGTCACAGTGACATCACAGTGACTCCTAGTTCATATATCTTTTGTACTTTATATGTCACTTTTGGGAGGCCACACCACGGGCAGCTGTGGGATCTTAGTTCCCTGACCAGGGATGGAACCCGAGCTTTTGGCAGTGAAAATGCCAAGTCCTAACCACTGAACCACCAGGGAATTACCTATATGTCATTTTAATGTATCATGATCTCATGTAAGAAACCGATTTCTATTCAACTAACTAGCTAATCAAATTAACTAACATTCTCTACTGTCTGGGGCTTCCCAGGTGGTGCTAGTGGTAAAGAACCTGCCTGCCAATGCAGGAGACATAAAAGACATGGGTTTGATCCCTGGGTCGGGAAGATCCCCTGGAGGAGGGCATGGCAGCCCACTCCAGTATTCTTGCCTGGAGAATCCCATGGACAGAGAAGCCTGGCTGGCTACAGTCCATAGGGTCGCAAAATGATCTGACGCTATTTGGTGACTGAGCACACAGGCACACATTCCACTGTCTTGATAAAGCAGGCCAACTGATGCCCAGGGCATGCTCAAGACTCAGAGCTACTAAGTTACTCTATTATAGCCCCACTCATTGTAGAGATGGGTGTTTACCAATAATTATTTGTTGGTTATGATACCTGTTTATGGTGCTTGCCCACATTTTGGTAATTGTCAAATTAACTATGGGAGAAGCAATGGTAAAAAACTGAAAATAATTAAACAATATTCTAGCTGCAATTCAACTCCAGGATAACTCCTAAGTGTCTAAGCTCTCTTTCTCCTTAAAATAAAACCAAAAATATAACCCAGATAATCACATATTTTTGAAAGGTGTTATTAGATTTCTAATAAGGAGTCTTATTCAAAGGAAATGTCTTGGATCTATACCCCAAGATTGGTAAATAGGTGCTCCTTTATGAGAAGATCCCATTTTATTTGGAAGAACAAGGGCTGAGAATGTGAGTGTGACCTTAAAAATACATGCACATGTGCACACACATACATACACACAAAATGATAAAGTTGGAACCCTAGACCAGGGTACTTCTTTGTCCCACAAAGGGTCCAAATCACCAAAGGCGTCACCTCAGTAGAGGACTAAGAACCATCAGACGTCAGAAAACCCAAGTCCAACTGTGACTCCATTCGACAGCACCATAGTATTAGAACCAGACTCCAGCTCTTTGTGTGGGTTGGTTCTGGGAAAAGAACTGACCATGTAAATTCTCCTTTTCTTGATTAATGCAAGCTAAAGCCCCAAAAAGGGAAAAATTGGACACAATGCTAGTAAAAAGATGTGAGGTTTTAAGCAATCACTTTGAAAAATAAGAGATATAAACTTGTTTATGTCCCAATGCACTGAAAAAGGTCGTAAACTTTAAACCTCATTTTAGGAGATATTTTTAGATTGAGTATTAAATGATTAAGTTATCTTTTCAAGACAAGAAATCCATTTATTTAATATTTGGTTTTTTGCAAATGTAAAAAATTAAGATTCCAGACTTCTTAGTGGTCCAGTGGTTAGGAATCCACCTGCCAATGTGGGAGACACAGATTTGGTCAGGGAAGATCCCACTTTCAATGGAGCAACTGAGCCCATGCTCTAGATCCCGTGCTGCAACTACCAAGCCCATGAGCTGCAACTACTGAAGTCTGCATACCCTAGAGCCCACGCTCTGCCACAAAGAAAGCCACCACAATGAGAAACCTGAATGCCACAATGAAGAGTAACGTCAGTTCAGTTCAGTCGCTCAGTCGTGTCCGACTCTTTGCAACCCCATGAACCACAGCACGCCAGGCCTCCCTGTCCATCACCAACTCCCCGAGTCCACCCAAACCCATGTCCATCGCGTTGGTGATGCCATCCAACCATCTCATCCTCTGTCGTCCCCTTCTCCTGCTGCCCTCAATCTTTCCCAGCATCAGAGTCTTTTAAATGAGTCAGCTCTTCACATCAGGTAGCCAAAGTATTGGAGTTTCAGCTTCAACATCAGTTCTCCCAATGAACACCCAGGACTGATCTCCTTTAGGATGGACTGGTTGGATCTCTTTGCAGTCCAAAGGACCCTCAAGAGTCTTCTCCAACACCACAGTTCAAAAGCATCAATTCTTTGGCGCTCAGCTTTCTTCAGTCCAACTCTCACATCCATACATGACCACTGGAAAAACCATAGCCTTGACTAGACGGACCTTTGTTGGCCAAGTCATGTCTCTGCTTTTTAATATGCGTCTAGGTTGGTCATAACTTTCCTTCCAAGGAGTAAGCGTCTTTTAATTTCATGGCTGCAATCACCATCTGCAGTGATTTTGGAGCCCAGAAAAATAAAGTCAGCCACTGTTTCCACTGTTTCCCCATCTATCTGCCATGAAGTGATGAGACAAGATGCCATGATCTTAGTTTTCTGAATGTTGAGCTTTAAGCCAACTTTTTCACTCTCCTCTTTTACTTTCATCAAGAGGTTCTTTAGTTCTTCACTTTCTGCCATAAGGGTGGTGTCATCTGCATATCTGAGGTTATTGGTATTTCTCCCAGCAATCTTGATTCCAGCTTGTGCTTCTTCCAGCCCAGCGTTTCTCATGATGTGCTCTGCATAGCAGTTAAATAAGCAGGGTGACAATATACAACCTTGACATACTCCTTTTCCTATTTGGAACCAGTTTGTTGTTCCATGTCCAGTTCTAATTGTTGCTTCCTGACCTGCATTCAGATTTCTCAAGAGACAAGTCAGGTGGTCTGGTATGCCCATGTCTTTCAGAATTTTCCACAGTTTATTGTGATCCACACAGTCAAAGGCTTTGGCATAGTCAATAAAGCAGGAATAGATGTTTTTCTGGAACTCTCTTGCTTTTTCCATGATCCAGCGGATGTTGGCAATTTGATCTCTGGTTCCTCTGCCTTTTCTAAAACCAGCTTGAACATCTGGAAGTTCACGGTTCACATATTGCTGACGCCTGGCTTGGAGAATTTTGAGCGTTACTTTACTAGCGTGTGAGATGAGTGCAATTGTGTGGTAGTTTGAGCATTCTTTGGCATTGCCTTTCTTTGGGATTGGAATGAAAACTGACCTTTTCCAGTCCTGTGGCCACTGCTGAGTTTTCCAAATTTGCTGGCATATTGAGTGCAGCACTTTCATAGTGTCATCTTTCAGGATTTGAAATAGCTCAACTGGAATTCTATCACCTCCACTAGCTTTGTTCATAGTGATGCTTCCTAAGGCCCACTTGACTTCATATTCCAGGATGTCTGGCTCTAGGTGAATGATCATACCATCGTGATTACACGTGCCATGGCAGCTGCGATGGTGCAGAAGCGCAGCGGCTGCGACGGGCATGAGCATGGCCCAGAGGAGCTACCCTGCATCGGAGGTAAGGAGCAGTCATGAAGAGAGACCCCGTGTCCAAGGTAAGAGAAACCCAGGTAAGATGGTAGGCACTGAGAGAGGGGATCAGGGGGCAGACAGACTGAAACTACAGTCACAGACAAGTAGCCAATCTGATCACATGGATCACAGCCTTGTCTAACTCAACCAAACTAAGCCATGCTGTATGGGGCCACCCAAGACAGACGGTCAAGGTGGAGAGGTCTGACAGAATGTGGTCCACTGGAGAAGGGAATGGCAAACCACTTCAGTATTCTTGCCTTGAGAGCCCCATGAACAGAGTAACCTCAGCTCACTCTAATTTCACTTAAGAGGTACATATCCTAGAAAAATTCTTTATAGTTGTAATATTAACTTTATTGTTCTGATATTGCAGTTGGACCAATATTTACACTCAGTTCCATCCAGGTTACTTGTTTTCTGCATCACAAAAATGATGAGGATATGTAGTTAAAAAGCTAAGCTAAGGAACATTCCATTGTACATATGTACCACATCTTTATCCATTCCTCTATTGATGGACAAAGGGGTTGCTTCCATGTGTTGACTATTGAAAACAGTGCTGCAATGAATACTGGGGTCCATGAATCCTTTCAGACCATGTTTTTCTCCAGATATATACCCATGAGTGAGATTGCAGAATCATATGGTAGCTCTATTTTTATTTTTTTAAAGAAGCCCCCATACTGTTCTCCTTAGTGGCTGTACCAATTTACATTCCCACAAACAGTGTAGAAGGGTTTCCTTTAAAAAGAAAGAAATAATGCCATTTTCAGCAACATGGATGGACCTAGAGATTGTCATACTGAGTGAAGTAAGTCAGAGAGTGACAAATATCATTATGATACCCCTTATATACTTATATGCAGAATCTAAAAAGCAATGACACACATGAACTTAGTTATAAAACATTAACAGACTCACAGACTTTGAGAACATGAACTTATGGTTACCACAGGAGGAAGGTTAGGGGGACGGGATAGTTAGGGAGTGTGGGATTGACATGTCGCTAATTGCTATTGCTAAGTCACTTCAGTCGTGTCCGACTCTGTGTGACCCCATAGACGGCAGCCCACCAAGCTTCCCCGTCCCTGGGATTCTCCAGGCAAGAACACTGGAGTGGGTTGCCATTTCCTTCTCCAATGCATGAAACTGAAAAGTGAAAGGGAAGTCGCTCAGTCGTGTCCGACCCTCAGCGACCCCATGGACTGCAGCCTTCCAGGCTCCTCCATCCATGGGATTTTCCAGGCAAGAGTACTGGAGTGGGGTGCCATTGCCTTCTCTGGGGATTGACATGTACACACAGCTATATGTAAAATGGATAACCAACTAAGGCTAAGAGCTTTCATAGGCTCTTCCATGGCCTAAAGTTCATGGATTATTTCTCAGCTAAAAACATATTTTTCAGTTTCCATTGAGTTTGTGTACATTATTCTAACTTTGTGGAGACACTACTGAGCATGGGTGAGGTGAGGAGAGATATTGGAGCTCAGTTTAACTAGGTCCCTAGAAGGGGTTTTGTCCAAATGACCATAAATATTGTAAACTATTTCCTGTACTCTAGAGAAGCAGGTCTACATCTTACAGTCTACCTCTGAGCAAAGTACCAACTGTAAAACTATTTTTCTTCATAGTCACATTTTTTATTATGAAATATAGCATATTTGCAAAAGGGAGGTATTTCAATTTAACCAGTAGCAAATTACCTGACACCGTATTTAGAGTAAATAAATAAATAAATAAACCAGTCAATCTTAAAGTAAATCAGCCCTGGATACTAGTTGGAAGGACTGATGCTGAAGCTCCAGTACTTTGGCCACCTGATGTGAAGAACCGACTCACTGGAAAAGACCCCGATGCTGGGAAAGATTGAAGGAAAGAGAAAAAGAAGGTGACTTCTTCTTGGTTAGATAGCATCACCAGCTCAATGGACATCAATCTGAGCAAACTCCAGGAGATAGTGAAGGACAGGGAACCCTGGCATGCTGCCATCCATGAAGTCTCGAAGAGCTGGACATGACTTAGAGACTGAACAACAACAACACATATTTAGAATTGAATAGTAGCAACTCAGAGCCCCATGTATGCTCCTTACTGATCTCCTCTTCCTTTCTTCAGCCTAAATACCATGGTCCAAAAATTTATATTATCCTCTTTCTTTTACTTTATATTTTTACCACACAAATAATCTAGTATTTAGCTTTATCACATTTAGTGCTATATGAATAAAATCCTACAGCATGTCTTTTTCTGTGACTTTTTTTTTGAACTGCATGAATGCCAATGCATGTAGCTGCTATTCTTTCGTTTTTTTCCCTGGCATAATATTCCACTGCATATTTATACAATGAATGAATATTTGTTCTTCTGTGGAGTACCACTTGGACTGCTTCATATTTTGACTTTAAGAATAGTGCTCAGAACATTCTGTAAGCACTGCTTAAGACCTATGTGCAAGTGTAATGTGCTAAGGAGTGGAACTGTGGGTTGAGTATGCACTTGTTTACTTTTATTGGATTTGTACTTTTACCAGCAGTGCATTAATGTATGCATTAAAACCCAGACATGGTTACTGGTTGACCTGCAAGCTGGACCCGGTTCAATGAAAGACTCCTCACCGACTCCTAGTGTCCTTGGTCTTACGCCCACTGTTCCCACATTAGGAGCTGTTTCAAGGAGACAGCCTTGAGACAGTAATGTGTCGTTGAGATCATTTGGATGGTATATGTGACTAAACCCTGTTAAGGCTTCGGTATAGACTTCTAAGATTCTGGTGGTTGAATGCAGAGATCTGCTCATCTTGCAGCCGCCTACCAGTATGGATTGGTCAGTTCCTTCAGTCTCTCTTTGCCCTTTGTGAACGGGGTCCCATTTGCAAACTAAAAACGAAATATATTTTCTACTGCTCCATCTCTTCATGAATGCTTGAAATTTCTGAGGCAACCTGGGAAAAACACATCAAAAGTGTTCAGCTGTGGGAAGAAGTAAGAAAGCACTGATTGATATATCTTTTTCTTTTTTTTTGCACTATTGGCCAAGATGAACTCAACTTTAGTGTTAGTTTCTCTGTATTTTTACATTTTACATGTATAAGTACAAGTGGGATCATGCATGTAACCCTGGCCAGCCCCTTCCAGAAAGGGACAGGTAGAGGATGCAGCCCCAGGAGAAGTTACTTCTGAAAGTAACTGTGAACAAACTCATTAGAAGCAGCATGGAAGTGGTTGCTGAAGCAGGAGACAAAATAAGAGTTAACACACAAGAAGTTTTATAATTTTTGTAAGTTGTTGTTCTTGTAGATGTCCTTTATCAAGTTGATAGTTCCTGTTCTAGTTTTGTCAGCTTTATTGAAGTAAAATATGCACAAAGTAAAATTCACCAATTTTAAATGTGCAGTTTGATGATTTTTAAAATTTATTTTTATTGAGGTAACATTGGTGTATAACATTATATATTTCATGTGTACCACATTATATTTCTACTTCTATATAAACTGTGGTGTGCTCACCACCAAAAATTTAGTTTCCCCTCTTCACTAGAGCTGACCCACTTTACGCATTTTACACTCTCCCTCTTCCCCTCTGGTAATTACTCCTGTGTTCTCTATAGCTATACATTTGCTTTGTTCATTTTTTGTTGTTGTTGTTGTTTTATGTTTCACATATGAGTGAAATCACACTATTTGTCTTCTCCATCGGACATTTCATATAGCATAATACCCTCACGGTCTATTCACATTGTTGCAAATGACAATATTTCATCTTTTTTATTGCTGAGAAGTATTCCATTGTGTATATACAGCATATCTTCTTTATGCATTCGTCTGTTGACGTGCACTTAAGTTGTTTCCATATCTTGGCTCTTGTAAACAATGCTGCAATGAACATAGGCATGCATCTATCTCCAACTATCCCACTTGTGAGTATTTATCCAAAGAACATGAAAACACTGATCTGACTTTTGACTAATGCAGATATTAGTGTAACCTCTACCATTATTGTGATATAAAACACTTCCATCACTCCAATATGTTCCTTCATGTTTCTTTTGCAGTCAATCCCTCCTCACCCCAACCCCACCCCTACCCCTGTCACCTAGGCCTTAGCAATTGCTGATCTGCCTTCCATAGTTAATTATGGTTGGTGGTTTAGTCACTAAGTCATGTCTGACTCTTGTGATCCCATGGACTGTAGCCCAACAGGCTCCTCTGTCCATGAAATTTTCCAGGCAAGAATACTGGATTGGGTTGCTGTTTCCTTCTCCAAGGGATCTTCCTGACCCAGGGATTGAACCTGTGTCTCTTGCACTGCAGGCAGATTCTTTACCGACTGAGCTACCACGGAAGAGGTTAGTGATTTCCTTTTATTTCTAGTTCTCGGAAAATCCTTATTAGGAAAGGATGCTGAATTTTATCAAATGTGTTTTGTTGATCTATTTGTATGACCATTTTTCTCTCCTATAGTCTCTTAATGTAGTAAATTTTATTAGCATTTTTAGTAATATTAAAATAACTCTTGGGATAATACCAATTTGGTAATGACGATTTTTTTTAACAAGACTATATTTAGATTGTTGTTAGTTTGTTGATGAGTAGTATGTCCATGTTCATTCGTGAATTGTTCCTATAACTTTTCATAGAGTTCTCTTTGGAAGGAAGTTATTATGCAAGTCCACAGTTAAGGAGTGGAGACTTACGCTCTCCCTCCTTAAAGGAGGAAGACTTACATAAATTATTTGGAATTCTGCACAAAAGATTTTTTCTTCTCCCTTAACTTTTCTTTTTTTTTTTTTTTCTGCCACACCCTGCAGCTTGCAGGATCTTAGTTACTGCAACAAGGGATTGAAACCGGGCCCACAGCATTGTAAGTGCCAAGTCCTAACTACTGGACCACCAAGGAATTCACTAATTATTTATTTATTAATATCACTGTGGACTCATGTATACTTATTTTATATTTTGAGTTATAATTCAATACTATGTTATTTATTTTGTTACTCAAATGCTGGCTTCTGTGTTCCTTTGGCATACCCAAACCATTGAACTATTTTGTTTTGTTTCATTGTTTTTTCAAACACTTTCTTTCTGGCATTAAATGGTTTATTGTGTACATTTTCGACCCCAGTCCTAGAATCAGCTATTTCTCCAATGAGCCCAGTTCTATAACTTTTTAATACACTATTTAAAAGTTGCTATTAAGGTTATTATGCTATCACCAAATAAATTGGAGGAAATATTCCTTCTTTTCCTCTACTGGAAAATTTGATTATTGGAATTCTTTGTTATTTCACATTTTCTGCAACTTCCCTACAAAGCCATTTGGTTCTAGTGTGTTTTCTGATAGGATAACTTAAACTATTGATTTTGTATTTCATGGGTTTCTGTTTGTCTAATTGAACCAGTTTAGATAGGTTACATTTTTCTAAAAACTTTTTTTTCCCATTTCACCTAATATTTTAAATTTGTTAACAAAATTATTCAGAACATGGTTTTATCTTTTTAATCACTCTACAGTGTAATTGTATCTGTAATTGTGTCATCTCTTTCACTCCTAATATTGCCTCCTCTATTTTGTTTTATTTATTAATATGATCAGAGATCTGTGCAAGTAATTAGTCTTTTCAAATAATTGTTTTGTAGGGATTTGTTGGCCTCTCTTTTCCTATTTTATTTATTTATAATCTTTATTATGTATTCCTCACTGTTTTGGGGAGGTTTATTATGTCATTCTTTTTTTATTCTTAGGTTGGATGCCTGGTTAATTATTTTTAAATGATTCATCTTTTTGAATAAACATACTGAAGGCTATAAAGTTCCTCTAAGTACCACTTCAGCTATATTCTGCAAATTAGGTATGTGTAATTTTGTCATATAGATTGAAATATTTTATAATTTTATTATGATTTTTTCTGACTTAAAGATTATATTAAAAAATACTTTTAAATCTCCAGATTCTTTCATTCTTTACTCATCCAACCATTATTTGTCACAAAATACCAGGAACTGCTCTAGTCACTAACCATATGACAATAAATAAAGCAGAGTAAAGGTTACATGCTCCAGGAGTTTACATTCTAGTGAAGTGAGAGAGATTATAAAATAAATAATGTTTTAGATGGCATGAAATGATTTAGAGAAAAATTAAGTAGGGAAAAGGGATAAAGAATGAGTTATGGATACAGTGTTGAAGGCCTCAGTGAAAAAAGTAATATTTGTAAGGTGACTTCAGGGAGATGGAGAAAGTGTTAAAATATCTGCAGGAAGGAACCTGACAGAAGAAACAACCTGTGTACAGTTCAGAGATTGAGTTCAGTTCAGTTCAGTCGCTCAGTCGTGTCCGACTCTTTGCGACCCCATGAATCACAGCACACCAGGCCTCCCTGTCCATCACCAACTCCCGGAGTTCGATTCCCGGGTTGGGAAGATCCCCTGGAGAAGGGAAAGGCTACCCACTCCAGTATTCTGGCCTGGAGAATTTTGTGGACTGTATAATCCATGGGGTCGCAAAGAGTCGGACACGACTAAGCAAATTTTGCTCACTATTTTAGATATAATACCCTATTTCTTTTGGTATTTATTCAAGCTACTTATACATGCATACTTTATTTAGTCTCTTACACATTTTCCAACTCTTTGTCTCTCTGAGCTGCTTTCAGGAGAATTCTTATGGATCCATCTTGCATTTCTTCTTTTCTCTTAAGCTGTTTAATTTGTTGTTTAACTCACCATCAAAATTTTGATTTTAATTATTTTAGTTTTCATTTCTACAAATCTCTTGATTCTATTTTAGATCTGCATTCTTATTTTTTATTTTTCTTTATTTCTTATTTAAAATTTTAAACCTATATTTCATGTTTTGAAATATATAAGAGTGTTAGTTTCTCAGTCATGTCCAATTCTTTGCTATCCCATGGACTGTAGCCTCCCAAGCTCCTCTGTCCATGGAATTCTCCAGGCAAGAATACTGGAGTGGGTTGCAATTCCCTTCTCTAGGGGATCTTCCTGACCCAGGGATCTAACTCAGGTCTCTTGCATTGGAGGCAGATTATTTACCATCTGAGCTACAGGGAAGCCCAATTTTGAAATATACAACCATAGTTATTCTACATTCCGGTTGTAAGAATTCCAATATTGGAATTCTTTGCACACTGGGTTCTGCCTCTTAATTATGGTAACTAGTTTCTGTGGCTTTTGTATTTTTTTTTTTTTTCTGTGATCTCATGTCCCTTAGATTGTTATTTTTGGGAATTATTTGAGGACTGGGTTACAGTTGTTTCCCCCAAGAAGGATTTTTTTTATTCTGCCAGTAATCTAGGGGTTCAGAGCCTATCTTAAAGGCTTCTCTTGAAGTTTCTGGTTATGTGAATTTGGGCTACAGACATATGTGAGGAGTGCTTTTGTTAAATATTCTCAGGGCAGATTGTATTGCCCCTGCATACAAGGTGAATGTCAACACAGGCAACTTTACTTGTTGTCCCTTTGGTGTGCCAGGTTTATTTCTCATTACCATTATGTGGAACATCTGTCCTTTCTGGATCCTAGCTTTAACCTGAGAGTTGTATTAGACTCCAGCCTTGGGCAAGCCTTAGGCTCTGCTCCTGTCCCTGTGACTTTCATAGCAGCAGAGAATGCTCTGTTCAAGGTCATCAAGGTTTACAGATGCCCTGAGGATAAATCTTACCTTTATTTCTCTTACATCTTGGGAATTCTATTTTCATTTCATTTTACCTTTTTTGTCTTTTGTCTATTCTTTATTTCTTGCTAGATCAGTGGTAACATTTAAAAAAGATGTTTATATTCTATGCTACTTTTTCTTATTTTCCTTAGAAGGAATGTTCAAGGTCTCAAGTCTGTCATATTGCTTCAAATAAAAGCCACTTCACAGATGCTCTCCTTCCCTATCTGTATATTGTTTTTCTCTTTTATGTATTTCATATGTAAATATGAAATATATAGTTTCATTTTGATCCCCTGCCAAAAGATTATATCCTACAAAGAAAGAGGTAACTGTGGTAATAAGTTTAACTTGATAATTTTTTGTAAAAATTAGAGATAAACAATATTTTAATATGTCACGGGAAAATATCCAATTATACTTTCATCTGTGTCTACTAGAAATCAGCAAAATATTAACATAGTTATTAGTATAAAATGTGGACAACCATTTTTCAAATTGATAGTCTGAAAACTAGAGGTAAAAACCACTCAGTTTATTCTCTATTTTAATGTTAGATTTCTTCTCACTTTCTCTGAATATACCAGGAAATTGACAAGTAATGTGACAGAGACATGGAGAATACACTACCCTTAACTTCTTTCTGATTTCTCCCTAGACATTAATTTCTATTTCAACAACTATGGAATACTTAAAAGCTTATGGAACTTTTTATACTTAAAAGTTTATGGAATTTGATTATCAAAAATTGGAAACTTTTAAAATACTGATGATAAGTTCCTTGACAAAGAGAAGCTTATTTTCTATTAAGAGGTTGGAGTAAAGAAAAGCAAAGTATTATCTCTATATTCAAGGATCTCACTGGGTGGTAGTTCAGCCTAACCAACATAAACATAAATTACATTGGTATAATGAATAGGCATTTATAAAAAGCATTAAGATATCACATGGGAAATATCTCTGATCTAATATCAGAGGATTGAAGTGTTGAACCATGATGTACTTTGTAGAACAATGAGAAACTGAGTAGGGGAGAAATGGTGAGAACTCACCAATTATCCCATCTATAATTTATAATCTGCTTTGTAATTAAGTTAGGCTGTAGACAGGTTCTGGTAAATGGACAATGCGTGAAAGTAGTGTAAGTCTCCACTTAGCTAAGGCAGTCAAGAGTGGGGGTGCCTCTTTCATCCTGCTTTTCCTGCTGACCTAGCCTGTGTGGTCTGGATGGTGTGGCAACAATATGGAGAAGGTCTGACCAGTCTTCATTAGACTTCACAAAAGTGAAAAAAAAATGTGTTTAGTTATGAGATATCTGGCTATAGCTGCAGGTAACGTTAATTACCAAGGTCATAATTTGTGATCCACCAAATCAGATCCCAACAGTGGGATTTGAGAAGGAGTGGTTTATTTGGCAGGTGACACCAGGACACACCAGTGAGGAAGTAAGATGGTGAGGTGGTAGTGGTGATGTTTTAGTCACTCAGTCGTGTCTAACTCTTGCAACCCCATGGACTGAAGCCCACCAGGCTTCTCTGTCCATGGTATTCTCCAGGCAAGAATACTGGAGCAGGTTGCCATTTCCTTCTCCAGGGGATCTTTCTGACCCAGGGATCGAACCCGGGTCCCCTGCATTGCAGGCAGATTCTTTACTGACTGAGCTACAAGGGAAGCCCCAAGATGGTGAGGAGATGATCTTAATAAAAAGTTTGCTTTCAAGTATTTGCTATGGGTAGCTTGAGTTTCATCCTGCTGGAGAATTCTGAAGGACAGTATGGACTATGCATTTCAGAGTTATTCCTAAGTGATTACTAGAGGATGATGGGAGTGTGAGTTTTTATGCACCAGCTTCTGTTAGTCATTGATTAAAGTTTTCTCCTGGGAGGTGTTGATTTCCCAGCACTTTCTGCCTGACATACAGGTGAGAAAATGGGCTTTGATGGTCAGAGAAAACTCTCAGTCAAAGAAATGCAGGTGGGCACAGCATGGTTTCACTTGTATGAAGGTACAATACAACATGCCATATCCTGGGAAGTGTCATGTGAGAGGCTATAAGGCATCATATAAAGCTGAAGAGATAACATGGCATCCAATCATGGAGGCTCTTCTTTGCCATATGAGGACCTTTTGTCTTTCAGTCTTGTCAGTGGTAGAAAACTGTGGATGGATTTTAAGTGTAGAAGTGATGTGGTCAGATTTGTACTCTAGATTGGTCACTCTAGATGGTATTTGGAGAATGGAATTGAAGTGGACCAATTCAGTGATTGTTATAGCTCTCCAGTGATGAGACCACAGGAGTTGAAACTATGACAATGGTAACAGAGATAATACTGATAAAAGTTAACATTATTTAGATGTCAGCCTGGTGATGCAGTGGTAAAGAATCTGCCTGCCAAGCAGGAGATGTAAGTTCGATTACTGGGTCAAGAAGATCCCAGGAGGAAATAGCAACCCACTCCAGTATTCTTGCCTGAGGAATCCCGTGGACAGAGGAGCCTGAGAGGTCCATAGGATCACAAAAGAGTCGGACACTTTAGCAACTAAACAACAACAACAAATGTGCCAAATATATAATTTTTAGTGTAATAAGTCATTTAATACAAATATCATATGAACGGAAATTATTATTATGTGCATTTTTAGGAAACCACAATGGAGAAAGCTTAAGTACTTTGTTGAAGATCAGATTTAAGAGTTAGATGAGCTTGGAATAAACCCAGGATAAGTTGTTCCAGAGTTTACATTCTTAATAAGCTCAACACTGGCTGTTGATAACAAAAGAATAGATTTGTTTACATTATTTGATAAAATAAGCAAATCATGGTGATTTTTTTCTAAGGAAAAGGAAAATGTGAAGGATGACTCTAACATTTCTACCATAGGTAAAAGGTTAGATGCACATTTATAAGCAGTATTTTTAAAAGAGAAAACTCTTCATTGCACAAAATGTTGCTAAGAGACATTTAACAACAAAAACAAAAAGCTTCTGGAGTTTATTTTATCCCTACGGTTGTAATAAAAGAAATGAATCCCTGAACTACACTAATTTCTTCCAAGAAACTTGGATCCAAAGAGCTAAAATATGAAATAGTTCAATGACAGAATCGTATTTTGTTTACTGGCAATTTGGCAGGTAGAGTCTTCTGACCTAGGAAAATGGTCCTGTATGTAGGAAGGGCTTATTTTTTGTCACGATGTGAAAAGCAAACCTACCCCACTCCAGTACTTTTGCCTGGAAAATCCCATGGATGGAGGAGCCTGGTAGGCTGCAGTCCATGGGGTCGCTGAGGGTCGGACACGACTGAGCGACTTCACTTTCACTTTCCACTTTCATGCATTGGAGAAGGAAATGGCAACCCACTCCAGTGTTCTTGCCTGGAGAATCCCAGGGACGGGGGAGCCTGGTGGGCTGCCGTCTATGGGGTCGCACAGAGTCGGACCCGACTGAAGTGACTTAGCAGCAGCAACATGAATAAGATTAGTAGCCTTATTTGTAATGATCATTCCACACGGATTTAAATTTTAAGTATATTTCATAAAGACAAAGATGGCCACACTCCAATATTCTTTCTCTTAAGATGGCTGAAATTATATGGAATTTGATCTTAAATATTACTTTTGGTGCTACTGACAGCCAAATAATCACTATGAGTATTGTTGTGGTTCTGCTGTATAGACTGAAGGTAATTACCATTCAGTCTTTGTTTGAAAGTACATTTCCTCAGATCAGTGCTCTAAAATATATATTTCACAGGCTAGGTGAGTGCTGTAGGAGAAACTTGTTAAATGTTAGTAGGAACTACAGTTGACCCTTGAACTACACAAATTTGAACAGTCAAGGTCCACTTATACATGGATTTTTTTCAATAAGTGCACACTACAGCACTACACAATCCATCATGGTTGGTTGAATCCAGGGATACAGAACCATGAATACAGAGTGCCAACTGTAAAGGTATATGTGGATTTTGGACTGCGAGGCTAAGCACCCCTAACTCCCATGTTGTTTGAGTCAACTGTATATTCTCTTTTAAGAGAACAAATAAAATTGACAATATTCTTGTTGAACTAATCTAGTTATAATTATTTTAATTGCAGTAAAAAAACACATAACATAAATTTACCATCCTAGCCATTTTTAAGACACAGTTCACTAGCATTAAGTATATTCACTTTATTGTGAAACAGATCTCCAGACTTTTTCATCTTGTAAATCTCAAACTCTATGCCCATTAATCAGCAGCTCCCCTTTCCTGCTTTCCCCTGGCCCCTGGAAACCATTATTTTCTGTTTCTATGAATTTGACTACTTAGATGTTTCATTTAAGTTAAATATACAGTACTTATATTTTGGGGACTGGATTAATTCACTTAGCATTGTATCCTCAAAGTTCATCTACGTTGTAGCATGTGACAAAATTTCCTTCTTTCTAAGACTCAATAATATTCCAGTGTATGTATATACTACATTTTATTTATCTGTGTATTTCTCAACAAACATTAGGTTTCTTCCATCTCTGGGCTCCTGTGAATCATGTTGCAATGAACATTTGGGTGCAAATATCTTTTTGATACCTTGCTATCAAGTCTTTTGGATATATACCCAGAAGGGAGATTTCTGAATCATATGGTAGTTATAGTTTTAATTTTTTGAGAAACCTCCATTCTGGTTTTTATGGCAGTTCCACCATTTTGCAATCCCACAACAATCTGCAAGGGTTCCATTTTCTCCACATCCTCTCCAACACATGTTATTTCTACCTTTTTGATAGTAAAGAAATGTGGAGTGATATCTCATTGTGGTTTTAATTTCTATTTCCTGAATGATTAGTGATGTTTATCATCTTTTCATACTTGGCCATTTATATATGCACCTTTGCATCTGAAGATGGATAAGCTCTATACAGTCAGACAAAAGAAGACCTGGAGCTAATTATGAGCTCCTTATTGCAAAATTCAGGGCTAAACTGAAGAAAAAAGGGAAAACCACTAGGCCATTCAGACATGACCTAAATCAAATCTCATATGATTATACAGTGAAGGTGACAAATAGATTCAAGGGATTAGATCTCATAGAGTGCCTGAAGAACTGCAGACAGAGGTTCATAGCATTATACAGGAGGCAGTAAATCATCCCAGAGAAAAAGAAATGCAAGCAGGAAAAGTGGTTGTCTGAGGAGGCTTTACAAATAGCTGAGGAAAGAAGAGAAGTGAAAGGCAGGGGAGAAATGGAAAAATATATACAACTGAATGCAGAGTTTCAGAGAATAGCAAGGAGAGATAAAAAGGCCTTCTTAAATGAACAGTGCAAAGAAATAGAAGAAAACAATAGAATGAGAAGGACAAGAGATCTCTTCAAGAAAATTAGAGTTATCAAGGGACCATTTCATGCAAGAATGGGCATGATAAAGGACAGAAACAGTCAGGACCTAATAAAAGTAGAAGAGATTAAGAATACACAGAACTATACAAAAAGGTCCTAATGAACAGGATAACCATAATGATGTGGTCATTCACCTAGAGTGAGACATTCTGTAGTGTGAAGTCAGGTGGGCCTTAGGAAACATAACAAAGCTAGTGGAGGTGATGAAATTCCTGCTAAGCTATTTGAAATCCTAAAAGATGACACTATTAAACTGCTGCACTCAATATATCAGCAAATTTGGAAAACTCAACAGTGAGCACAGGACTGAAAAAGGTCACTTTTCATTCCAGTCCTAAAGAAGGGCAGTGCCAAAAAATGCCAAAACTACCATCTGGTTGTACTCATTTCAATGCTATCAAGGTTATGCTCAAAATACTTCAAACTAGACTTCAGCAGTACATGAATTGAGAACTTCTGGATGTACAAGCTGGGTTTAGAAAAGGCAGAGGAACCAGAGATCAAATTGCCATCATTTGTTGAATCATAGAGAAAGCAAAGAAATTCCAAAAAAGCATCTACTTCTGCTTCATTGACTTCATGAAAGCCTTTGACTGTGGATCACAACAAACTGTAGAAAATTCTGAAAGAGATGGGAATACCAGACCACCTTACCTGTCTTCTGAGAAGCCTGTATGCAGGTCAAGAAGCAACAGTTAGAACCAGACATGGAACAACGGACTGGTCCAAAATTGGGAAAGGACTACAACAAGGCTATATATTGTCACCCTGTTTATTTAACTTTTATGCAGAGTACATCATGTGAAATGCCAGGTTGGGTGAATTACAAGCTAGAATCAAGATTGCCAGGAGAAACATCAACAACCTCAGACACGAAGATGATGCCATTCTAATGGCAGAGTGTGAGGAGGAACTAAAGAGTTTCTTGATGGAGGTGAAAGAGGAGAGTGAAAAAGCTGGCTTGAAACTCAACATTCGAGAAACAAAGATCATGGCATCCGGTCCCATCACTTCATGGTAAATATTAATTGAAGGGGAAAAAGTGGAAGCAGACACATGTTTTATTTTCTTGGGCTCCAAAATCACTGCTGACAGCGACTGAAGCCATGAAATTAAAAGGCATTTGCTCCTTGGAAGGAAAGCTATGACAAACCTAGATGGTGTATTCAAAAGCAGAGACATCACTCTGCTATTCAAAAGCAGAGACATCACTCTGCTGACAAAAGTCCGTATAGTCAAAGGTATGGACTTTTCCAGTAGTCATGTACAGATATGAGAGCTGGACCATAAAGAAGGTTGAGCGCTAAAGAATTGATGCTTTTGAATTATGGTGCTGGAGAAGACTCTTGAGAGTCCTTTGGACCACCAGGAGATCAAACCAGTTAATTCTAAAATAAATCAATCCCGAATACTCATTTGAAAGACTGATACTGAAGTTGAAGCTCCAATACTTTTGCCACCTGATGCGAAGAGCCAACTCATTGGAAAAGACCCTGATGCTGGGAAAGATTGAGGAGAAGGGAGTGGCAGAGGATGACATAGTTAGATAGCATCACTGATTCAATGGACATGAATCTGAGCAAACTCTGAGAGATAGTGAAGAACAAGGAAGTCTGGCCTGGTGCAGTCCATGGGGTTGCAAATGGTCAGACACAACTTAGCTACTGAACAACAACAACAAAATATCCCCTTTTGAGAAATATCTATTAATGTCCTGTTCCATTTTTAATTGGGTTATGTTTTGTTGTCAAGTTGTAGTTCTATCTATATTCTGGATATCAATCCTTTATCAGATATATGATTTGTAAATATTTTCTCCCATTAGATGTTTCTTATTTACTCTGTTGATTGTTTCCATTGATGCACAAAGGTTTTAGATTAATGTCTATTTTTGCTCTTTTTGTTTGTGCTTTTTGTATCATATTCAAGAACTCATTGCCAAGTCTAATGTCATGAAGCTTCCCAATGTTTTCTTCTAGTTTTATAATTATAAGTCTTATGTTTAGTTCTATAATCTACTTTGATTCAACTTTTGTATATAGTGTAAGAAAAAGGTCCGTTTTCCATTTTTGAATGTGGATATCCATTACCCAACACCATTTGTTGAAGAGACTGTCTTTTCCCCATTGAGTGGTCTTAGCACCCTGGCTGAAGATCATTTGATAATGTATGTGGAGGTTGATACTGGGATCTTTGTTCTAGTCTATTGGTCTATTTGTCTGTCTTTATGACAGTATCATGCTGCTGGTTTTATTACTGTAGATTTGTAATATGTTTGGAAATTAGGAAGTATAATGCCTACAAATTTGTTCTTCTTTCTTAAGGTTGTTTGGTTATTTAGGTTCCATTGAGATTCCATCAGAATTTTAGGATATTTTTCTATTTCTGTGAAATAAATATTGTTGAGATTTGTATAGAAATTGCATTGAATAGGAAAATCACTTCAGACCTTATGGACATTTTAACAATATTAAATCTTCCAGTCCATGAACACAGAGTGTCTTTCATTTATTTGTGTCTTCTTTACTTCCTTTCAGCAGTGTTTTGTAATTTTCAATGTACAAATCTTTCATATCCCTGTTTAGGTTTATTCCTAGGTATTTCATTCCTTTTGATGATATTGTAAATGAAATTGTTTTCTTTATTTCATTTTCAAATTATTCTTTATAGTATACAGAAATGAAACTCAGTTGTTTGTGTTGATTTTGTATCTTGCTACTTTGTTGAATTCATTTATTCTAAGTTTTTTGTGGAATCTCAAGGGCTTTGTACGTAAAAGACCATGTCATCAGCAAATAGTAGATATACTGAGCTTGAAATGTCTAATTGCCTGGGGTCCTGATACCATAGCATTGGCTGTAAAAATTTATCAATCAGTTGATGGTTTTTTTTTTTCTATTGCATTATCCAGGGAAATAAGTACTTTGAGATTTAATTTCAATGACTCAGAAGAACTGACATCAAACTGTATCCAAATAGAAATGATGTGTCATTTCTATTTACTGATTCTAATTACTGACATTTCTATTTACTGATGCTTTTGCATCAATAAATAGAACTGAAGTTCAAGTTCTGTATCCCCAAGGATTATTTTTTACAGCACTCTGTGTAGAAAAACATTGCATAGTATGAAAGAAAATGTCATCACTGTTTCAGAAAGATATTTTTTAAGACTTTATAAATGAGATTAATGGTTAGCCAAGAGCAGTTTCATCTCACATTTAAGAAAACAATGTTTTGTCTATAGAATTATTTTAATCCCCACAACACAGCCATAGAAATGGCCATTGTCACTCCCCTTTACTAAGCTGAAGTGTGTTAAATTTTTAAGTATTCATTTGAGCTTATTTTTCCTAGTCTTTTCTACTTATAGAAGAGTTACAAACATTCCTAGCTTGTGAGTCTTTTTGAAACTTCCACCAGTAGAAAGCAGAGTCATTGTTTTCATGTAAATTTTAGGAAACTGGTATAATTTATCCAGAAAACAGTCTACTGACTATAAAAATAAATATGTAAGCAATGATTTGCAGATTATGAGCCAACCATCCATTGAATTCCACAGGCAGTCAACAAAGAACACCTGCCTGAGAAGCACAGCAGGAAAATAGGCAGCAGGTGCCACACCCCTGGTATTTGCTTAGAGTAAAACAATCTCTGGCTCCATTGAGGCAGAAAGAGGGTGTTCTTTCTTGAAGCTGTTATTTTTCTGTTCTCTGTAAATGCAGAATTATATCCATAGTTTATTTATAAAAGGATTAAGAATATCTCCACATTTCTTAACTGACACATTTTGAATACCTATCAGTGTTTCAAATTTACTAAAATTGCTGCTTATCTAATTCCTGGCTGACTGATTACTTGTGAAACTTTATTTTCAGTCATTTAAGCTTTCAGTGTATCTTGGAAAATCATAATAAAAAGAAGGCAATATTTACAGGACAATAGAATTTGAATTCAAAATGACCATTTCAAGCCATGACTCTTCTCTAACTACCTGTAAGATCCTGACTTAACATCACAGTTTATTTCTTATTTGCAAAGTAGGTTTGCTGTGATTATTAAACACATATGGCTCAAGATATAATTGCTGAATGTATGAAAGTGAAAGTTGCTCAGTGGTATCTGACTCTTTGTAACCCCATGGACAATAGCCTGCCAGGTTCTTCTGTCCATGGAATTCTCCAGGAATTCTACTGGAGTGGGTAGCCCTTCCCTTCTCCAGGGGATCTTCCCAACCCTGGATTGGTAGCCATTCCCTTCTCCAGGGGATCTTCCCAACCCTGGATTGGTAGCCCTTCCCTTCTCCAGGGGATCTTCCCAACCCTGGATTGGTAGCCATTCCCTTCTCCAGGGGATCGTTCCAACACAGGGATCGAAACCAGGTTTTCTGCATTATAGGTGGATACTTTACCAACTTTACCAACTTTCTATTTCTATGCATTGGACTAGGAGATATACCTAGGAAAGACCACCAGGAAAGCCCAAGAATACCCGAGTAGGTAGCCTATTCCTTCTCCAAGGGATCTTCCCAACCCAGGAATCAAACCAAAGTCTCCTGCATGGCAGGCGGATTCTTTACCAGCTGAGCTACCAGGAAAGCCCTAGCAAGTATATGAATATGTTGAAAGTATGGTAGGTGCTGCTGCTGCTGCTGCTGCTGCTGCTAAGTTGCTTCAGTTGTGTCCAACTCTGTGTGATCCCATAGACGGCATCCCACCAGGCTCCGCCATCCCTGGGATTCTCCAGGCGAGAACACTGGAGTGGGTTGCAATTTCCTTCTCCAATGCATGAAAGTGAAAAGTGAAAGTGAAGTTGCTCAGTCGTGTCCGACCTTCAGCGACCCTATGGACTGAAGCCTTCCAGGCTCCTCCATCCATGGGATTTTCCAGGCAAGAGTACTGGAGTGGGGTGCCATTGCCTTCTCCTTGTTAGGTGCTATTTTATGCTAAAAATACTTCAGGAATACCAAGATATAATATTTGATTTGAAGTGTTCCTTAAGGATCACCTATCACAATCATATATTTAGCTGGTGAAGAAATTGAGTGAATTGTTGGCAATTATGAAATTACTGGTGGCAGAATTAAAGTATGTATCTAGATTTCCTAATGTTCAAATTTTCATAGACATTTTTAAATTCTAGTTCTTAAAGATAATTTTATTGCATAAAAAAGGAAAAGAAATTGTTGAAAGCAGTTCCTGACTACTCATGGCAATTTATTAGTTGTGATATTATTTTCATGAATAAATAATCCAATAAATAAACATTACAGTAACTCTGGATGTTAGTTTTAGCATGGGATAAAATGACCAGATGGTTCATTTCAATGTAAAAATACTATCCTTGCTTATTTTAAAACTTTTCAGAATCTAAAATAAAGTACTTTCTTCTGATTTAGGAGAGAAAAACACAGTAAAAGTGCAACTGTTGAGAGTGGGCAGGACTGTGCTGGGGTAAGGTTGATATTACAATGTCACAGAATTTTATCTTGTAACAAACAGGGGATGGATCCATCCTGATTTTTCCATTGGAAAAGTAAATCCAAGCAATAAAATAAAAGAAAATATTTCGTATTATTTTGAAAAGTAATGATTTTTGTATTGCTTTATCAAGTATATATACTTGCTCATATTGATTATAAATTCAAAGCATACATGTATGTATGTATTTCACTTTGCCTCATTTAGATCATAGACTGGTACTGGTTGCTCCAGTACTATCCTTAAACTAGGTGCCATTCATACTACTGAGCATATTACACATGCTAAGCTAATTTACCTTTAGAGTTATCCAATGGGATATGTATCATCTTCACTTTTGGTTGAAGAAGTTGAGGCTCATAGTAGTTAAGATGTTTGTTGATACTATGGAATCAAAGTTTTGTTTTCTTTTTGAAAATATTGGGTTGTAATTCTGTGAGGTCAGTGTGCCTCATTTAGGCCACAGGATAGTCTAGCAGAAACCTCACACTAACTCCCACAGGGAGGGTCATGGATTGGAGAAGAATAAGGATTGATGTTCAGCCAGTAAGAACCAATTGAGCTAAAATGACTGAGTTTTTTGTTTAATCTTTTGGCTACACCCCACAGCTTGTGGGATGTGAGATCTTACTTCCCCAACCGGGGGTTGAATTTGCACCCCTTGCACTGGAAGGCAGAGTCAACCACTGAACCACTAGTGGTTACACAGGCTGAGTTCATTTACATTTAGAGTTGCCCAATGGAATATGTATCATCTTCAGTTTTGGTTGAAGTCCACCAGGGAAGTCCCCTAAAATGACTGTTAACATTTGGAAAGATTTCTCTCCTACATGCCTTGCTCCAGCCTGTCTGACATCACTTTACCTAGGAATTCATAGATTTCTCCACAAACCAGTATTCTGCCCTACATCGAAAAAGGTTGCTGTATCCTGCTGAGGGCTTTGCCCAACAGCAAAGAAGTGAGGGTGGGGAATTGGCTATCACCTGCTTTCTCATTCCATTGGTCAAATCTACCTGGAAGCCCCAAGAACAAGGGAGTGTGTGATATACAGCTTATAGAGGTTAGCATCCTGGGGCACAGAACCAAGCAGGGGAGGAGGTGAGATTGGATATGGGGCAGATGGAGTATAACCAGCATGGCAGTGGAATGGAAGATCATTATAGGAATTAAAATGAACTCTAAAGAGATACATACATCTGCAGTTCTAGCACAGCTGAGTTTATGGCCCAATGTTCATGTCTGGTATAGCAATCCTAAATTAAGAGAAAGAAAGCAGAGGATGTGAGTTTCAACTTTTTCAAGGGCTAATAGGTTTATGTTGTAATTGTTTCCTCTTCTCATCTAAAGGCCTCTGTATTAACTCTTATGGCATCTATATAGATGCAGGGCCCTGAATTTTGCAGGGCCTTGAATTTGTCATTCTCCAACTGTTGCAAAATATCAATACTCACTTCACGTTTACTAACAGTCACATTGTTGAAGTGTGAACATCTGCTGAGGAGAAGGATTTATGACAACAGTCTTTGGAGTTAGACAGTGGGACTAATGGCTTTCCAGAACCCTGGGATGCTGAGTCATGGGTATTTTTTAGGGCGACCTCTTTAGGCAGACCTTAGTTTCTCTTGCTGAATAAGTATGTAAACATGCTCTTGTTCAGTTTTGTTCAAGGGACAAAATATCTAGTATTTATAACCACCTTTTAAATAGAAACATATAGACTTTTACATTAAGTCTTCTAGGAAGATGATGTAAGCGTGATTATAAAAGAGCAGTAATATAAAAGCCTGAGTATAAAAAAGCCGAAATTTGAGGGTTTTTAAACCCTGACAGGAATTTACTTGCATGAGAGTATCACAGGAAGCTGTATGTGATAGAATAAAGTTGAATTCAGTGAAAACCATGTAAATGAGCCTTAAATGAGCTCTGTGTTACCTATGCCATCACTGTACTTCCGTTAAGTTCTACATAGTTGTCTAATTAATTTGGAAATTATGTTATTTTCATGCTTTAGTTTTCTAGGGCTGCTGTAACAAAATCCACAGACTGGGTGGCTGAAATGACAGAAATATATTTTCTCACAGTTCTGCAGGCTAGTTCAAGGTGTCAGTGGATTTGTTTATTCTGACCCCTCACTCCTTGGTTTGCAGATGGACACCTCCTTCCTGTGAATTTACATGGTTATCCCTACATCTGTGTTGTTTGTGTCCTAATCTCTTCCTATAAGGACGTTAGTCATATTGGACGGAGAAGGCAATGGCACCCCACTCCAGTACTCTTGCCTGGAGAATCCCATGGACGGAGGAGCCTGGTAGGCTGCAGTCCATGGGGTCGCTAAGAGTCGGACACGACTGAGCAACTTCATTTTGACTTTTCACTTTTCATGCATTGGAGAAGGAAATGGCAACCCACTCCAGTGTTCTTGCCTGGAGAATCCCAGGGACGGAGGAGCCTGGTGGGCTGCCGTCTATGGGATCGCACAAAGTCAGACATGACTGAAGTGACTTAGCAGCAGCAGCAGTCATATTGGATCAGAAGCTGCCCTAATGGCCCCACTTAATTATCTTTTTAAAGACCTTATCTCCAAACACAATCACATTCTGAGTTACTGGAGGGTTAAGGCTTCAACATATAATTTTGGAGGAGTGAGACACAATTGAATCCATAACACTCCATGAGCTTCATTATCACTTTTCTGTAATACTCTAAATAAACTGTATCCAGTATGTACTGCATAGTTACATAGCAACAGTATGGCACATTTTAGTCTATGCAATGCCTGTTCAATATCCATTCAGTTCAGTTCAGTTCAGTCCCTCAGTCGTTTCTGACACTTTGAGACCCCATGAATCGCAGCACGCCAGGCCTCCCTGTCCATCACCAACTCCTAGAGTTCACTCAAACTCATGTCCATCGAGTCAGTGATGCCATCCAGCCATCTCATCCTCTGTTGTCCCCTTCTCCTCCTGCCCCCAATCCCTCACAACATCAGGGTCTTTTCCAATGAGTCAACACTTCGCATGAGGTAGCCAAAGTATTGGAGTTTCAGCTTCAACATCAGTCCTTCCAATGAACACCCAGGACTGATCTCCTTTAGGATGGACTGGTTGGATCTCCTTGAAGTCCAAGGGACTCTCAAGAGTCTTCTCCAACACCACAGTTCAAAAGCACCAATTCTTCGGAGCTCAGCTTTCTTCACAGTCCAACTCTCACATCCATACATGACCACTGAAAAAACCATATCCTTGACTAGACGGACCTTTGTTGGCAAGGTAATATCTCTGCTTTTGAATATGCTATCTAGGTTGGTCATAACTTTCCTTCCAAGGAGTAAGTGTCTTTTAATTTCATGGCTGCAATCACCATCTGCAGTGATTTTGGAGCCCAAAAAAATAAAATCTGACACTGTTTCCACTGTTTCCCCAACTATTTCCCATGAAGTGATGGGACCAGATGCCACCATCTTAGTTTTCTGAATGTTGAGCTTTAAGCCAACTTTTTCACTCTCCTCTTTCATTTTCATCAAGAGGCTTTTTAGTTCCTCTTCACTTTCTGCCATAAGGGTGGTGTCATCTGCATATCTGAGGTTATTGATATTTCACCCAGGAATCTTGATTCCAGCTTGTGCTTCTTCCAGCCCAGCGTTTCTCATGATGTACTCTGCATAGAAGTTACATAAGCAGGGAGACAATATACAGCCTTCATGTACTCCTTTTCTTATTTGGAACCAGTCTGTTGTTCCATGTTCAGTTCTAACTGTTGCTTCCTGACCTGCATATAGGTTTCTCAAGAGGCCGGTCAGGTGGTCTGGTATTCCCATCTCTTTCAGAATTTTCCACAGTTTATTGTGATCCACACAGTCAAAGGCTTTGGCATAGTCAATAAAGCAGAAGTAGATGTTTTTCTGGAACTCTCTTGCTTTTTCCATGATCCAGCGGATGTTGGCAATTTGATCTCTGGTTCCTCTGCCTTTTCTAAAACCAGCTTGAATATCTGGAAGTTCACGGTTCACGTATTGCTGAAGCCTGGCTTGGAGAATTTTGAGCATTACTTTACTAGCGTATGAGATGAGTGCACTTGTGTGGTAGTGTGAGCATTCTTTGACATTGCCTTTATTTGGGATTGGAATGAAAACTGACCTTTTCTGTCAGGAAGCATTTAACAGGAGGCTTCCTGTGTGCTGCTTTGGATCTGTCAGGAATTCTCTGTTCCTTATTAATTCCTGAATATTCAGGAATTAAGAGGAGAGGCAAGCCTCTCCCGTGACTGAGGAATCCAGGCCTTTCCTTCATTAGTTTTTCTATACAGTGATAAGTACCCTCTTCCTTTTTATGAACCATATGGTAAAAGTGGTTATTTACAACTCTCTCTTTCATATGGATAACCTCATGTTTTCTTGATAACTTGTAAGTTTTGATGTTATCTCTGATGAAAATAACTATCTTGTAAGACAGTATAAATACCTACACAATGTTGAATAAAACACCTTTGCTCCATCAGAGCTCTGGTCCCCTTGTCTTTCTTTTTCTCTCTCACGGTATTTCTTTGCAGCACAGAGGCCCTCTGAGTTCACTTTCCTGCCCGGGCTTCTGAGACCCTCTCGAGAAGGTGCTCTGCACCTTCACCCCATCAAGAGGGCGCCTGAGGCCTCCATGAACAGAGCAAGCTCCATGCCAGGGGCTTTATTGGCTTTCTGCGTAAACCAAGGAATATCAGCCTCTTTTTCTCCTTTACTTTCTTATTGTTGACTCCGGACCACCAGGTTCCAGTCCATTAAAGGACCTCAACACTTCTCCAGTCCTGTGGCCACTGCTGAGCTTTCCAAATTTGCTGGCATATTGAGTGCAGCACTTTCACAGCATCATCTTTCAGGATTTGAAATAGCTCAACTGGAATTCCATCACCTCCACTAGCTTTGTTTGTAGTGATGCTTCCTAGAGCCCACTTGACTTCACATTCCAGGATGTCTGGCTCTAGGTGAGTGATCACACCATAGTGATTATCTGGGTCATGAAGCTCTTTTTGTACAGTTCTTCTGTGTATTCTTGCCACCTCTTCTTAATATGTTCTGCTTCTGTTAGGTCCATACTATTTCTGTCCTTTATTGAGCCCATCTTTGCATGAAGTGTTCCCTTGGTATCTCTAATTTTCTTGAAGAGATCTCTAGTCTTTCCCATTCTGTTGTTTTCCTCTATTTCTTTGCATTGATCACTGAGGAAGGCTTTCTTATCTCTCCTTGCTATTCTCTGGAGCTCTGCATTCAGATGCTTATATCTTTCCTTTTCTCCTTTATATGAAGGAGATATCAGAAGCTCTCCAGCTGCAATGGACCTCTCAGAAGTGTGGCGGAGAGGAGCTACCCCCTGCCCAAGGTCAGGGGCGGCAACTGAGAGTGCCATTCTGCATCGGCACAAGAGCGGCTGAGAGGAGCTACTCCACGTCCAAGGTCAGGGGTGGCGGTGGAGACGAGCTACCACACGGCAGAGGTCAGGGTGGTGGCTGAGAAGAGCAATCCCACGTCCAAGGAGTGGCGGCTGCACAGGCTCAGGAGGGCTGAGAGGAGCTACTCCACGTTCAAGGTAGGAGCAGTGGCTGCACTTTGCTGGAGCAGCCATGAAGAGATAGCCCACATCCAAGGTAAGAGAAACCCAAGTAAGATGATAGGTGTTGCGAGAGGGCATCAGAGGGCAGACACAGTGAAACCGTAATCACAGAAAACTAGCCAATCTGATCACACAGACCACAACCTTGTCTAACTCAATGAAACTAAGCCATGCCATGTGGGGCCACACAAGATGGATGGGTCATGGTGGAGAGATCTGACAGAATGTGGTCCACTGGGGAAGGGATTGGCAAACCATTTCAGTATTCTTGCCTTGAGAACCCCGTAAACAGTATGAAAAGGTAAAAAGGTAGGACACTGAAAGATGAACTCCCCAGGTCAGTAGGTGCCCAATATGCTACTGGAGATCAGTGGAGAAATAACTCCAGAAAGAATGAAGGGATGGAGCCAAAGCAAAAACAACACCCAGTTATGGATGGCACCGGTGATAGAAGCAAGGTTCAATGCGGTAAAGAGCAATATTGCATAGGAACCTGGAATGTTAGGTCCATGAATTAAGACAAATTGGAAGTGGTCAAACAGGAGATGGCAAGAGTGAACGTCGACATTCTAGGAATCAGCGAACTCAAATGGACTGGAATAGGTGAATTTAACTCAGATGACCATTATATCTACTACTGCGGGCAGGAATCCCTTAGAAGAAATGGAGTAGCCATCATGGTCAACAAAAGAGTCTGAAATGCAGTACTTGGATGCAATCTCAAAAATGACAGAATGATCTCTGTTTGTTTCCAAGGCAAACCATTCAATATCATAGTAATCCAAGCCTATGCCCCAACCAGTAACACTGAAGAAGCTGAAGTTGAACAGTTCTATGAAGACCTACAAGACCATTTAGAACTACCACCCGAAAAAGATGTCCTTTTCATTATAGGGGACTGGAATACGAAAGTAGGAAGTCAAGAAACACCTGGGGTAACAGGCAAATTTGGCCTTGGAGTATGGAATGAAGCAGGGCAAAGGCTAATGGAGTTTTGCCAAGAGAATGCACTGGTCATAGCAAATACCCTCTTCCAACAACACAAGAGAAGACTCCACACATGGACATTACCAGATGGTCAATACCGAAATCAGATTGATTATATTCTTTGCAGCCAAATATAGAGAAGCTCTATACAGTCAGCAAAAACAAGACCAGGAGCTGACTGTGGCTCAGATCATGAACTCCTTATTGCCAAATTCAAACTTAAATTGAAGAAAGTGGGGAAAACCACTAGACCATTCAGGTATGACCTAAATCAAATCCCTTATGATTATACAGTGGAAGTGAGAAATAGATTTAAGGGACTAGTTCTGATAGACAGAGTGCCTGATGAACTATGGGTGGAGATTTGTGACATTGTACAGGAGACAGGGATCAAGACCATCCCCATGAAAAAGAAATGCAAAAAAGCAAAATGGCTGTCTGAGGAGGCCTTACAAATAGCTGTGAAAAGAAAAGAAGTGAAAAGCAAAGGAGAAAAGGATGTCTCTCTAATATCCATTAATCTCTTCCTTTTCTTCAGACTACTGAGATATTCCTTCATATATCCACCTGTTTATGAAATCATTGGTACCAAGAAGTAAGCCTGTAATGACTTAGTTAAGTCAACATACTCCATCCTATTTGGCCACAGCCACTGGTGCAGTGCTGGACATACGATCTATGCCAAGCCAGTTACTGTGAAACTGTAGATTTCTTCCTTTCACTGTGGCAGATACTTTTTTTTCCTGAATATGGACAAGAAATCATGTAACCTTTGGAATTTTTGACAGCCATCTTGTGACCTGGATGGAAGCCAGGTCTCAGATGATGCTGCAGAAGGAGAGAGATGAAAAGGATCAGGGTTCTTGAAGAACACATTGCTCTACTGAATCAAATCATCCTTGAAATTCATTCCATATTAGGACTTTCCAGCTTTGTAAACTATTACATTTCCTTTACAATCTTAGCCATACTTAGCTCATCTTTTTTGATACAAGGCAGTGATGCTTTGTGCTTTCTGATCTTACAGGGATGACCTCCTGTCAAATCAACAAATATTTATTGTTCATCTGCTGTATGTGTGCCTGTCACTCTATTAGGTATAGGGGAGAAAATGTTATACAAATTAGATAACCTTTGCTTTCTTGAGACACAAACTTTCATTAAATAATCACACCAATATATAATTGTAACTTTGAATAGTATAATAAAAGAAATATTTGTTGTTGTTGTTGCTTAGTTGTGTCCAACCCCATGGACTGTAGGTAACCAGGCACCTCTGTTCATGGGATTTCTCAGGCAAGAATATTGGAGTGGGTTGTCATTTCATACTCCAGGGGATCATCCCAAACCAGGAATCAAGCCTGCATCTCTTTCATTGGCAGGAGGATTCTTTACCTCTGAGCCATCAGGGTAGCCCATAAAAGAAATATACTCAAGGTTACAAAAGACTATAAAAGGAGGAGCTCACCTAGTACTCATTCTAGTCAAAGTTTCCATAAGAAAGGGCTATTTACCCCAGAATTTGGAAGAGTACCAGTTAACTAGGTGACAGAAACATCAGTGACCAAGTTTTGAATCTCAAAGAAAGAAGGTATGGCATTTAAGAAAGTAAATGAATGCCAGGTGTGGTTCACATAGATTAAGTGGGGAGAGGATATGGCATGCATTCTTTTAAAAGGATACTCCTTGCAGGAGCCTAGGTCTGGAGCTTCCCTCAGGCAATTTATAAACAAATTGGTGGTTTAGTCCCTAAATCGGGTCAGACTCTTGCAACCCCGTGGACTGTAACCTGCCAGGCTCCTCTGTCCATGGGATTCTCTAGACAAGAATATTGGAGTAAGTTCCTATTTCCTTCTCTAGGGGATCTTCCCAACCCAGGAATCAAAACCGGGTCTACCTGCATTGCAGGCAGATTGTTTACTGACTGAGCTACCAGAGCTTTACTCCTGATAAACAAATTAGCTGCCATTATTTCATCCTCTTCCTTATCTCATTGGTGAGACAGTAGAAACTCATAAATTTCATGCTGAAACCATCCTGGACATCTCTTTCTCCACTTTACCTGGAAAATTAGGAATATTCAAGATATATAAGGATTAGTGCAGCATTTTAGTGTGTGCATGCATGTCTGTATGTGTGTGTTTACGAATGTGCATGTATTTATGAATGTCTGTGTGTCTATATGTGCTTATTTATTAAAATATGTGTGTGATATGTGTATATATTTATGAATGTGTATGTGCGTGTAGCAAAGTGACTAAGTAGAGGCTTCATTTTTGTCCATGCTATGGGACCAGGCCTAGACAAATATATATACCTTCAGAATCCATTATTATAAAGGGATTTTCCTCCAAGATTGTCAAAAGGTTAGCTTAGGATAAATGGAACATTTACCAAATTCTTCAAAGTTTGTTGCAAACATCAGCATCAGCTCTTTCTGGTTTCTTCTCTCTGACTCCCAAAAGAACATTTTAGACCTATTTTTCTGCCAAGAGTCAAGTTCCAAGAGCAGAAAGAAGTTATGGTTTGAACACAAAACAAACTCTGAACTGACCCTTTGAGTTCCAGACACTTTATTTTTAAAATATTTCTTCTCTCAAGGAAATCAATTTATAGACTTATTTCTTCCATATTAGAAAATATTGAAAATATTTGCCTCCAGGTTCCTTATGCAGGTGGATGTCAACAGCACAGTGTGATGAATATAGCAGAAGATTCAGGAAAAAGAACTGTTTGAGTAGACAATATTAGACAGCACCTTTACAGATAGCTACCAATCACAAATTTAATAACACAGTGGACATGCTTGATAAAATATTTTCAGTTATTGTATGCTATGAAGTAGAAGGAAATATAAGAAGTCATGCTTTCTCTTAAGTATGTTATATTTCTGAGTCATATAATACAACTGTGATTGCACTTATGCAAGTACAAGGTGAGAAATGTCAAGAAATTCTGGCAACCACCAGCAGCCAAGGAGAGGTATAGAAAGAGTCCTCCTCTAGAGACTGCAGAGAAAGCATGGCCCTGCTGACACCTTGATTTTGAACTTCAAGCGTTAAGAGCTGTTGTTTTAAGCCACCCAATTTATCATACTTTGTTATGGCAGTTCTGGTAAACTAACACAAGGCCCTATTGTGAAGTTCATGGAACATCAGATTTATAATTGATTCATTATACTGTCAACCAGCATCTCAAAAGGATTCTTAAGTCTCCTTTGAGTTGTTGGAAGATGATGTTCTGTAAGAATGGATTCTGATGGACCAATAAATTTAAGAAGTATTTCATATCTTAGGCTTTCCTGATGGCTCAGAGAGTAAAGAATCTGCCTGCAATGCAAGAGAAGCGGTTCAATCCCTGGGTCGGGGAGATTGCCTGGAGATGGAAATGGCAACCCACTGCAGTATTCTTGCCTGGAGAATTCCATAGACAGAGGAGCCTGATGGGCTACAGTCCATGGGGCCACAAAATGTTGGACATGACTGAGTGACTAACACTTTCCCTTTTCATATCTTAGTTCTAACTTAAAAATTCACACTAAGTTTTGGGGGTATCAAAGATTATAATAAGTAGAGACATGGACTTTATTCTGTTTACTCTGAATTTCTCAAGTGTATTTGATCAAAGATTCCTCTTTTCATCAAACAGCTTGTGACGTGTCCACAGACAAATGTGTTCTGAGAGTCTTGGGTCAGACATGCTAATGTAAGGAAGGACAGGTCCTTGAAGGAGTGTTCTGATCAAAGTTATATTTAGGAAAAAGATTCTGCAGATACAATGGAGAGGAGAGGAGCTGGAGGCAGGAAGGGTAGATCTGAGCAGAGATGAGGGTGGTGAAGAGAGAAAGATTAATGCTAAAGAGAAAACCAAGGGAGAAGGCCCAAGGAGTAGAGATGGTAGACGGCTTTCTCCTATTTACAAAATAACAACTACAGTGGATGCAAAATATATCCTTTTACATGTGGAATTCCTTTTGTCAAATTTTTGGATTAGTGTTCTGTATGGTATGGTAGGGACTTCCCTGGTGGCTCAGACAGTAAAGAGTCTGCCTGCAATGCAGGAGACGTGGGTCGATCCCTGGGTTGGGACAATCCCCTGGAGAAGGGCATGACAACCCACTGCAGTATTCTTGCCTGCAGAATTCCATGGATAGAGGAGCCTGGCCAGCTACAGTCCATGGGGTTGCAAAGAGTCAGACACAACTGAACGACTAATACATACACAGACACACAGACACACACATAATACTGTAGGAGTTGCCTTATTATTTTATTTCCTTTCTTTGGTTTGTTTATTTTACTTTAATATATATATATATTTTTTTTACCTGAGTGTGGTATTGCTGATTACACATGCTCAAGAATTTAACCAATGACTTAGTCCCTGAAACAAGCAGATGAAAGGCATGAAAGAGAAGAGGTACTATCAAAGTATTCTTAAATTCCTTAAATCTCATTTCTGACCATGGCTAAGGAGTAGTCAACCTCTAAGCAATCCCCTCACACCACCCTCCACCTCCAATCCCTCAAGTGATCTGAGACTGCTTTACTTCTTACCGTCAGGAGAGGCCAGGGAGAAGTTTCCTTCTCATCCAGTTTCTGGAAGGCTTATTATGTACAATGGATCTTCAATGGCAGAATTAAGATTACATTTCTATTAAGAGGCCAGAGAGGAGAAAAATGCCACATATGGCTGGAAATTTCCCATTTTCCAATGAAAGGTGACATTCGTTTCTAAGTTAGGTTTAATGTCAGTAAATTAGCTTGAAAGGTTTATGTGCAAATCTGTTATAAACTCCTTCCTACTATATCTCTTAAAAATCTATCTAAAATTAGTACCAGAACATCCTAAGCTTCAATGGCAGGTAATAATGCTCCAGGACTTTTGCTACCACTACACGTTGGCCTACTGCTCGCTTTGGCTTGAGTGCTGTAGATTTGTTCTATTCCTATTTGAGGGCAAATCTGAATAAGAAATGGGAGTTGCATTTTGAATTGAGGTAACATTTAGGAATGATTTAAGAAACTTGATTAATGAGAACACAGACTTTAAAGATTCAGGCATTAGAAGGCTTGTTTTTTACCATTTTCATATTTGAAACAGGTTCTAAATAATGTTCTTTCAAACTGTTATAAAGCATTTATAAATGGCAATGCATAGAATTATTTACATGGCTCTTGATCATGATAAAACACTTCTTATAATAAATTATTATGGAAAAGGCAGTGCTATTAATCATTCATTAAATGTTAATAACATTTATCAATGTTTATTTCCTTTAAAGTGACAAGAAAAATAGGTATTTCATATTGAAAAATATCAACTGAAATAAAGATTTTATTTTTTCCAGATATGACTCTAGACTGAAACAGATTTCTGCCTTTTAAAAATTCTAGTTATTGATATTAATGTAGATGAAAAGAATATGTTTGCATTTTTATAAGACACCCAGTCTCTACAGTAAAGAAGAACTGTGTGAGAATATAAGGAAACAAATTAAAATTGGATTGTGCAGTATAATTTTAGAACATTATTTGTTTCCCTCAGTAAGGAAAGTGTCTCTAAATATTCATGTTCTTATTTAGTATATTTATGCCATCTTCTGGTGATGATCAGTTAAGTTGGAAATATTCAAATTAATAAGTCCTGATAGCATCAAAATAATTTGGTATTTCCAAACAGAATCAGTAACTGCCATTCTTTAGATTGTGTTGTTGTTGCTCAGTTGCTAAGTTGTGTCCAACTTTTTGCAATCCCATGAACTACAACAAGCCAGGCTTCCCTGTCCTTCACTATCTCCCCGAGTTTGCTCAAACTCACGTCCATTGAGTCAGTGATGCCATCCAACTATTTCATCCTCTGTTGCCCTCTTCTCCTCTTGCCCTCAATCTTTTCTAGTATCAGGGTCTTTTCCAATAAGTCCACTTTTTACATCAGGTGGCCAAAGGGAGTCCTGCAAAAATGAAAAGGAGTCACAATAGTGGTTCTCCTTAGTAAATGGATTTACAGTAATTTGACATTATTACAGTAATTTGACCATTCTGTTAGTCTGCTAGTCCTAATACACCAGAATGGCTGGTAAATAAAATGAGGACTTTGATTTTTGAGGGGATGGAGAATACTGTGTTATGAAACCATACCTGATATGGTAGGTGTAAATCTATTGTACATTTTCGAGTATGACAAACTTTCGAGTATGACAAAGTGTGGTTAAGTTTTCCTGCAGTCTTCTTTCAGAAAGTGGGCTTTTCTTGTGTTAATGCTTGGGAAGACTTAAATCTCTAGACAAGAAAGTAGAACCTAGAAGCAAAGTCAAATTTGGGCCAGAAAAGAACCTCATTTTGGACTTTGTTTTGTTGAATTTAGACCTCCAAAAATCTAGAATCATGTATAAGCTCTTTTTCACGAAAGACATGAGAGATTTTGCTTCATGAACAAACTATGACAAACTGAAGCCATTATATTAACCTTTAATAAAGAGAACAAAGCTGTAAGATATTCAGAGATGAGTATTGTGGCTCTTAGGGAGTTTCTCTGCTTGTCTCCCTTCCAATCTCCATTTCCACCCCTGGCTGATATGGTAGTCTCTATAGTAACTAGCGGGGCTTCCCAGGTGATTGCTAGTGGTAAAGAACCCGGCTGCCAGTGCAGGAGTTGGAAGAGATGGAGGAGACACAGCTTTGATCCCTGACTTGGGAAGATCCCCTGGAGGAGGGCATGGCAACCCACTCCAGTATTCTTGCCTGGAGAATTCCATGGACATAGGAGCCTGGGGGACTACTACAGTCTATAGAGTCTCAAAGAGTTGGACACGACTGAAGTGACTTAGCATGCCCACACGCATAGTAACTAGCAAGAAACACAGAGAAAATAAATTTCAGGAAGTATTTTGGAGCTTTGATATACAGTGATGATTGTCCTCTAAGAAATTCTTACTTTAGTATTATTGGAAGTTTCATTTTAACAAGAAGATCATAGTTTTCTTCCCTAACCTAATTGTTTTTTCTAAGAATTGCAGACATGGCTGGAAAAATAATTTGGAAGTATGGAGAGGTGAAATGAGATTTATAATACATTAATTCTGGATTAATATAACTGTAAATTTAGTTCTTTAAATAGAAATCTGTGAATTGGAAGAGCTATTACTTGAAATGGGTTTCCCTGATAGCTCAGTTGGTAAAGAATCTGCCTGCCTTCAGATGGTCACAGAACCAATTGATTGGTGAAATATGCATGGAATTTTGGTGTATCTGTAAGCATAAGGTCTGCATGCTTCCAATTAGATGTAATAAAGTCCTCGATTCTTGGTTTAACATTATTTAACTAATTTTGTCATAAGTTTTAAGATGCATATATTTGCTGATATGTCAGTAAAAACATACAAAATAATATGTTTTTATTATGACAAATTTAACTATTATTATTGAATGCTTACTTATTTCTAGGCAATACACTAGATACTTTAATACATTATTGCATTTCATTCTAAAAACAATCCTATTACCAATTATTATACCTACTGCAGGCATAGGTTACATAGGTTTGTCAGAATAAGGATCTATCGGTTCTATAGATATGACCATAGATTTTTTGATGGTAACCAAAATGATCAAAGAATGCATATCTGACAACTGTCATGCAATTAGCAAATATCCTGGCCTATTAGTAGATAGTTTTTTTTAAATCAGTAGGCATAATGGAATATTTTCATATTGTATTATGAAAAAATCTTCCAGAAAATATGAATGCTCTGTACTAGAAAAAAAGAACAATAACATACAATGAACATACTAAAACACCAAAGTAATCAATCCCATTTTAATGTATCAGAATAGTATTTCATAATGCCATGGCTTATACCAATCTTATACCATGTTATACCATGGTATAACATATATATAATGCCATGTTATACCACTGGCTTATAGTCACTGTTCTCATTTTACATTTGGAGATATACCTTCTGAATATTAATATTTAGATAAATAAATATATATTAGTAGCTACATGTAATATGTACAGATTTTAATTAGGGCCACATTAGTTGTATCATATGATATGCTTTTAAAACTTGCTATAGCTCTAATAAAAAATATGTTAACTAAAACTTAAAAAAAGTTAGTATATGATTTACTTTTTATGTATACTGAGAAATTGCTTGAACGACAATTTCTAGTGGTCATCTATATTCCATCATGTTAATTAAGGGATCTGTTTTTGAATATATAATTTATTTTCTGATATTTATTAAGCCTGAATTTGTAAAGCTAATCTTCACAATAAATCTGAACTCTCATATCTATATGGTATTATATATATATAAGGTGCATATCTTTACTATGTAAAACGTGATAATTGAATCACAATATCTTTCATTAAGTAGGACAGCATAATTTTATTTGAAATAAAAATGTGATCAACAGTTTATATCATATGTGTTGTTGACTAATCCTTTTTTCTATCTCTCTTTTAATTAATGTAATCAGAGAATTTATATTTAATATAATTACTGAAATGTTAAGGCTTAAGACTGACATTTTCTTTCTTGTTTTCTGTTTGTTTCTTTCTGTTTTCATTAGTTTCTTTTGCCTGCCTTCCTCTTGTATGCTTGAACATTTTTTAGAACTCTATTTTCACTAGTCTATAGTGTTTTGAGTCTTTCTGTTTTTACAGCTTTCTGTTGATGTTACTCTATGTATAACATTATATAGAAATAACATCAGCCTATTGGTGCTGATGTTTTACCAGCTAGAGTCAGGTATAGAAATGTTGCCTCTCTCTGAACATTTTTTTACTCACATCTTGTATAGTGTATGCATTTCCATTATATGCCGAGTACCATAAAAGACAGTCATAATTTTTGCTATGACCCCCACACATAATTTAGAAATTCAAGAAAAGAGGTAAAATCTATTATATTTATCCATGCCTTTTCTCTTTTCATTGTTACTTCTTCCTTCCCAATGTTCCAGATTCTTTTTTTAAAATTTCCTTTATTTTTAGAGAACTTTCTTTAGCCATTCCTTTAGGAAAGGTGTGCTAGCAAAAATTTGTCTTGATTTTCTTTCATCAGAGAATGTCTTTATTTCCCTTTCCTTCCTGAAGGATGTTGTCATGGGATAATGAATTTTGAATTGGCAATTCTTTTCTTCCTATGCCTGAAAGATGTTGTGCCACTTCTTTCTGGCCTCTACCATTTATGAGGAAAAGTATCCTGTGAGTTAAATTGTTTTTCCCCCATAAATAACATGTCATTTCTCTCTGACAGTTTTATAGAATATTTCATTGAATTTGGGTTTCAGAAGTTTGACACTGATATTTCTTGACTAATCTTTATGGTAGAATGATCATGGCTTTCAGGTTAAAGATGTTCTTAGGACTTCAGTCTGTTAAGTTAAAGAAGAGCAAAGTTGAAAGGAAATTACCACCTATCACAAACCAACTCAAACAACATGTAATTCCTTCTTAGTCCTTTGAGCCATAGCTAAACATACTTATACTGATTCAGAATACTTTCTGAATGATGACAAACATTTAGGTACGGGTAAGTTTGTTTTGGAGAAGGCAATGGCACCCCACTCCAGTACTCTTGCCTGGAAAATCCCATGGACGGAGGAGCCTGGTATGCTGCAGTCCATGGGGTCGCAAAGAGTCAGATACGACTGAGCGACTTCACTTTCACTTTTCACTTTCCTGCATTGGAGAAGGACATGGCAACCCACTCCAGTGTTCTTGCCTGGAGAATCCCAGGGACAGGGAGCCTGGTGGGCTGCCATCTATGGGGTCACACAGAGTCGGACATGACTGAAGTGACTTAGCCGTAGCAGCAGCAAGTTTGTTTAGTTTCTTATTTTCATATAAAGTTAGTCCTTCAATATCTTGAGAACTATTTTTTTTGACATATTAGATATGTGAGAGACATAAAAACCAGAAGTCAGTATCAACCATCTGTTATATGGTAATAATTTTAATGTATTCAGTGATGCCTGATTTAATCATTTTTAAATTTGGTTTCTTGATTTAGGAAGAAGCTTCATTACTGACAAAGATATGTTGTCATGAGAAAAGAATAGAAAAGGTGATATTCTTCTTGAGAATGCCTTCTCATATACCTGATGTGTGACAAGGTTTACTGCACACCACTAAAGTCACTAAACAGTTTTTAAAAGGACTGTTAAAGCCAGATAAAGAAGTCAAAATTGACAGCTCATAGCCAATGGTATGTTGACTCCAGATCCTACTTTTCTGGTTCTGTGAAATGCATTTAAAAGTGAGTTAACAGTCAAGCCCAGATATGGGGCACATTGTGTGCTAGCAGCCAAAGCCAATTAATACAATAAATTACTTAACTTTCAGATGATTCCATGGTCAGTAATTAAAACTGAGATTAAATGATAATTTTCCAGGCATTTTATTAGTAGTAAAAATGGCAAGCAAAAACAGGATAAATGGTTTTAAGAGGAGAGAAATCAAATTGAGTACTTGAGATGAGGCTAAATCATGAAAGGTCTTAAAAACTGGATGGAGAAATCTAGAAATGATGCAGCAAACAAAAGGAAGTTTTTTAATTTCACAGAATGAAAGTATTATGTCAGGAAGATTAATCAATTATAATAATTCTATATTTTAGTTCAGATCAGATCAGATCAGTCGCTCAGTTGTGTCCGACTTTTTGCGACCCCATGAATCACAGCACGCCAGGCCTCCCTGTCCATCACCAACTCCTGGAGTTCACTGAGACTCACGTCCATCAAGTCAGTGATGCCATCCAGCCATCTCATCCTCTGTCGTCCCCTTCTCCTCCTGCCCCCAATCCCTCCCAGCATCAGAGTCTTTTTCAATGAGTCAACTCTTCACATGAGGTGGCCAAAGTACTGGAGTTTTAGCCTCAGCACCATTCCTTCCAAAGAAATCCCAGGGCTGATCTCCTTCAGAATGGACTGGTTGGATCTCCTTGCAGTCCAAGGGACTCTCAAGAGTCTTCTCCAACACCACTGTTCAAAAGCATCAATTCTTCGGCGCTCAGCCTTCTTCACAGTCCAACTCTCACATCCATACATGACCACAGGAAAAACCATAGCCTTGACTAGATGAACCTTTGTTGGCAAAGTAATGTCTCTGCTTTTGAATATGCTATCTAGGTTGGTCATAACTTTCCTTCCAAGGAGTAAGCGTCTTTTAATTTCATGGCTGCAGTCACCATCTGTAGTGATTTTGGAGCCCAGAAAAATAAAGTCTGACACTGTTCCCACTGTTTCCCCATCTATTTCCCATGAAGTGGTGGGACCGGATGCCACGATCTTCATTTTCTGAATGTTGAGCTTTAAGCCAACTTTTTCACTCTCCTCTTTCACTTTCATCAAGAGGCTTTTGAGTTCCTCTTCACTTTCTGCCATAAGGGTGGTGTCATCTGCATATCTGAGGTTATTGATATTTCTCCCGGCAATCTTGATTCCAGTTTGTGTTTCTTCCAGTGCAGCGTTTCTCATGATGTACTCTGCATATAAGTTAAATAAGCAGGATGACAATATACAGCCTTGATATACTCCTTTTCCTATTTGGAACCAGTCTGTTGTTCCATGTCCAGTTCTAACTGTTGCTTCCTGACCTGCATACAGGTTTCTCAAGAGGCAGGTCAGGTGGTCTGGTATTCCCATCTCTTTCAGAATTTTCCACAGTTAATTGTGATCCACACAGTCAAAGGCTTTGGCATAGTCAATAAAGCAGAAATAGATGTTTTTCTGGAACTCTCTTGCTTTTTCCATGATCCAGTGGGTGTTGGCAATTTGATCTCTGGTTCCTCTGCCTTTTCTAAAACCAGCTTGAACATCAGGAAGTTCACGGTTCACATATTGCTGAAGCCTGGCTTGGAGAATTTTGAGCATTACTAGCGTGTGAGATGAGTACAATTGTGCAGTAGTTTGAGCATTCTTTGGCATTGCCTTTCTTTGGGATTGGAATGAAGACTGACCTTTTCCAGTCCTGTGGCCACTGCTGAGTTTTCCAAATTTGCTGGCATATTGAGTGCAGCACTTTCACAGCATCATCTTTCAGGATTTGGAATCATTCAACTGGAATTCCATCACCTCCACTAGCTTTGTTCGTAGTGATTCTTTCTAAGGCCCACTTGACTTCACATTCCAGGATGTCTGGCTCTAGGTCAGTGATCACACCACTGTGATTATCTGGGTCTTGAAGATCTTTTTTGTACAGTTCTTCTGTGTATATTTTAGTTACTAGAAACTAAATAAAATATTGAAATTACATAATGGATTAACAGTTTATATTGTCAGTAGATTCACTTAGTAATCTATAGAAGCATCTTGTTCAATAACCAGTGGTTAAAAGAATGATGAGTTAAATCTGTCCTCAATCAAATAACAGGTTTAAACACAAGTTAATGAGAAAATCATAAAGTAATAAATCATTCAAAAGCTGTAGATCACCAAAATTGGATAAGTTGTTGTCCTAAAAATTAGGATTTTTGTCTAGATTTTACCACCATCTGGGACAGCTTTTCTTAATTCGTTGAGCATTATGGAGCTTATACGGCCAGGCCACTCAAGATGGCTGTTGTCTTGCTCTCTGCACATCTCCTGCCCAACCAGTACCTGCTTCATCTATACTCTACCCACAGGACTGACCTCCCTACTTGCTCCAGACCCCAGTTAGTGATTGTTCTTATCAAAGGGACAGTGAGGAGCATGCCCCTCTACAGGTTTCCCTGGTAACTGATGAGACAATGTGATGTCAATTCTCCCTACAACTGGCCACCTCCCAACCCCCAACCCCAGGAGGAAAGACAGCAGCCGTGTTGTGCCTGCCATCTGCCATATATGGTGGGGTGTTGCTCTAGGACCTTGCTTCAGACGTGTAAGCTCCCCCATGCATTAAACTACTGATGTCTCTGTCAGGGACTCCAGACTCTTTCTTTGGTCTTGAAGCTGGGCAAATATAGGCCTTGTAAGTCTGCAGGGTGCAGTCCAACAGAGCTACTATGAAAAATGAAGGAACTGGACATTTTCATCTCTAAAGTTTCACCTTGCAATATATTACTGTATAATATCAATTCTAAGATACGTATTTTTTTTATATTTAACCTCTCTGAAATCAGGATGTGTCTGGATTCTTACAACTGCTAGTTATGTCTATTTATCATTGCCTGTACATATCCACTCTTGGTTGTAGCTTTTAACATCATTTCAGTTGAGTTATGTTACTAAACATGTTAAGTTTCGTTACATTACAAAATTATCAGTATCATTTGGTTTGAAATATAGAATTATTTGGCCTTAAAAATACAGCAGTAGTGCACAAATTTGATACTATTAACGCAAATATTTATCATCAAAGTGAAAGTGAAAACGTTAGTCACTCAGTTATGTCTGACTCTTTGTGACCCCATGGACTGTAGCCCACCAGGCTTCTCTGTCCATGGAATTCTCCAGGCAAAAATACTGGAATGAGTTGCCATTATCTTCTCTAGGGAATCTTCCAGACCTAGGGATCGAACCCTGGTGTCTTGCATTTCAGGCAGATTCTGTACCACCTGAACCATCAGGGAAGCCTTATCGTTAAGGAGTGATTACAGTTTCATGATTTCATGCAAAGAAATACAAAAAAGGTTTCATAATATCATAGAGAGATTCCCATTATAGAGATTTTACTGTTTTAGGTTTTGTTACTTTGTTTTGAAATTGCCTGATACTTCAAGCAGGAGAAAATTCCAAATCACTTGGAAATAGAAGAAAATTTCAAAGCAAAAAGAAGCTGGTGTGACCAGATGATGTGTCATGTAGGACTTTCATTAATGCAATGTCATAATTTAATTTGTGACATATTTATTCCATAATTGTTTCAGTGAATCTCACAAATACTGATGCTCTCTCAGGATTGAAGAAACATGGTATGTGCTTCTAAGAAGTCAAAATTCATTTCTGAAATTTCAAGCATTATCTCACATATTTTACTCACATATATGGTTCCAGATCTCTAATGTAGCTGGCTCCTATGTTACATAAAGTCCTGAAAAATTGGTTTAAATGCACAAAAGGTTGAAAGACCATTCATACTTTTTAAAATGGAAAGAGTATTGGTTTTATTTTCTACTTTACAATGTCTGCACAAAACTTGCTACAGAGTCAACATTACAATGAATTTCACAGTTGTTAAGATCACAATGAACTTGTAAGCAAACTCTAAAGAAAAAGACTGAAGCACTATGGATCATTATTTGAGGTACATTGACAGCTGAGGATCATTAGAAATATTTTCTGCTATTAATTCATTTGTGATTGTCATATACAGAAAGTTATGATCAGAAGCTAAATGTAATCTGTGCATCAACAATCTTGATAATTTTTATACCTTTCAATGTTTGCAGATTTCTAATGAGAAATCCCAGCTAGCTCTCAGATAATGAAGTGTCATCAAATACTGCAATGCCAGAGTAAGGTAGACATAGTCCTTACCTACATATTAAAAATAACATTTAGGTGTTAAAGTGTGAAAAGCTGCTTTCCAATGTATATATATAATTTAAATAGCCAACTCTGCAACATTTTCTCAAGAGTTGCTTTTCTGTGTTTTGTGCATCAGTTATTTTTCTTCATGTGTGCAGCAGTATTTTGCAATTATTGGCCATCTTTTACTCCTGATTTCCCTTGTAGAAGATTGATTAGCACAATCAGTCACTAGAAAGCAATTTTCATCACCAAAGGCAGCTTCTTTTCTCTCTTGATTAGCAGCCCTGCTTCAAGTTATTCAGCAGAAATAGATAATCTATAAGAACATTGCCAGACAAACATTCTGATAAGAAAAAGAGGGCCGAACCTGAATATTGCTGACAGTATTCCAGGTGGGTAAATGATCAATGAAGCTGCTCTGCCTTGTGTTTCTATGATATTCCTGTTTTATCTGGAGAACTGAACCTTGAGTACTGGTTTTTGTTTTTCTCATTTTTGTATGAATCTTTGGGTTTTTGAGGAGAACACAAATTTGCTTGCAATGTGTGTGAGGAGAGGGAGAATGCCTATTATAGACACAAACCAATGAATCTATATTTCTATGTGTGTTCTGTCACCCCCACTAGAAGTACTACCTGAAGAAATAAGTCAAATAAAATTCAATTGAACCAGATAATCTCTGTTTGTTCCTTTAAATTATGTCCTATTATGTAATAAATGTTAGCTCTCCTGTTTCAATTTAAAATAAATTTAGGGAGGAAATATTTATGTTGGCAGAAGAAAGATGAAAGAAGCAGCTCAATAATTCTTCTCTCCTAAAGCTTGCAGTACTTTGCTTGGAAAGAATGCCTGGGGAAACAGCCTGATGGAGGGGAAACGTTCGTAAATTTTGGGTTCACACATAGGTCAAAATCTTCAGTAGGTCCATTTAATAGCTGTGTGCCTTTTAACATTTCCAAACCTCAGTTCTCTCATCTGTAAAATGACCACAATATGTTACTTTGTCAAGATTAGAGATGTTGTATCAAAAAGCTGAACTCACAGTGGGTTCTCAGTAAATGATAGCTATTTTCTTACTTACATCTGTATCCATCTATCTATCTGCTGCTGTGTCGCTTCAGTCGTGTCTGACTCTGTGCGACCCCATAGACGGCAGCCCACCAGGCTCCTCCGTCCATGGATTTTCCAGGCAAGCGTACTGGAGTGGGGTGCCATTGCCTTCTCTGATCTATCTATCTACCTTAAGTTTATTTCTCTTCCTATCTATTTATTTATGTAGCTATGTAGACTTGAGTTGCTAAAGAAATGGCTACTCATGGCTATACCCTTTAACAATCAACACAAGTTAAAACCCTCTTTCTCCATTTCTTTCTATTACAGTATCACATGCTTGGCAGCAGAATCAATCTCTTTCCCCTCCCTCTACCAAACTCCCAAACCTAGTCTCCTCCAGCCCCTATCATCTTTTTCCTCAAATACAATCCAATACATTCTTTGTCTTCACCGCTTCCTCTGCCATTAACAATGTAGAGCAAATCTATCCAACCCCTATCATCAGTTACTATGCTATTTCTCCAAATTTGCCCAACTAAAGGCCCCAAAACAAGCAGGCAAGTAGTTGGATAGGGGAGCAGCTATGAATACTGTTTAGTTAACTGTGCTTCCCTACCTCCCCTACTCCCATTATTCTCCCCTCCAGCTATCATATTCAGAGAGGACAATTTCTTTGTTTCCTGTTATTCAGTACACTGTTGTTGTTCAGTTCTAATTCATGTCCAAATTTGCAACCCCCCTGGAGTGTGCCAGGCTCCTCTGTCCTCCACTATCTCCCAGAGTTTGTTCAAATTCATGTACTTTGTGTCGATGATGATATCTAACCATTTTATCCTCTGCTGTCCCCTTCTCCTTTTGCCATCAATGTTTCCCTGCATATGGGTCTTTTCCAATGAGTCAGCTCTTCGCATCACGTGGCCAAAGTATTGGAGCTTCAGCTTCAGCATTAGTACTTCCAGTGAATACCCAGGGTTGATTTCCTTTAGGATTGACTAGTTTGATCACCTTGTTGTCCAAGGGACTCTCAAGAGTCTTCTCCAGCACCACAGTTCGAAAGCATCAATTCTTTGGCACTCAGCCTTCTTTATGGTCCAACTCTCACATCCATATGTGACTACCAGAAAAACCATAGCTTTGACTAGACGGACCTTTGTCGGCAAAGTGATGTCTCTGCTTTCGAATATGCTCTCTAGGTTGGTCATAGCTTTCTTTCAAAGAGCCAGCGTCTTTTAATTTAATGACTCTGGTCACCATCTGCAGTGAATTTGGAGCCCAAGATAATCAATTACCCATTCAGAATTTTTTTATTTCCTAGAAAGCAAAGTTGAAGATTTTTTTTCCTGAAAGATTAGGAATGAATGTTATGAAAACCTCTAGGGAGTCTGACCAATTGTGCTTTATCTTCATCTCTTTTATTCTAGCTAACATTTTCAACCTCCAGAAAAGAAAGGTACAACAGACCACTCAATTTCCTGAAATACAAAATAAGGCCTACTTCATGTGTCATCACATGTGAATAAGCCAGTGGCTGCTACATAACTTCCTCTGAATTACCATGATAATTCAAATTGTAAAAGTTCCACAATAGTTCTGCAAGGAAGGAAATATGCTGGGGAATTTACACCAGATTTAAACTTATACAGTCCCAGCTGTTAGGAAAATGCAGATCTGTACCAAAAGCCAAACAAAAGCTGTAGAAAATTTTCTGAATATTATTATGACATGAGGTTAATGTGGTATATTTTTGCTGAAATGTGTAAAACTAAGTTTAGCATATAAGATCCTCTATCATTGACTCCTTATTATAATATCTGTGCAACCAATTCAATTATTCTTAAAATGTGTAAATCTGATTAAAAAGTATCTATTGAATCTATAATATAGTTAATCATATGCACCAAGTGGTTGATACTGATAGTGTTTTACATGCCAGTAGTGAAAGTGAACATCACTCAGTTGTGTCCTTGACTCTGTGGCTCCATGGAGTATACAGCCCTTGGCCAGTAGTGCTGCACATATTGTCTGTCCACCATCCCCTTGACCCTTGCACAAAAGATTTATATGATTCATAGAGTGACTAGGACACTTGTTAGTGATAAGTGTTCTGGGTGATTTAGTTTCTAATTTAGGAGCCCCATTCTTCACCATGGCAGTAGCACAATCAGCTGTGTGGCAATGTGTGAAGGCAAAGGCGGTGTAGATTAGACCTGCAGTTTTGGGTTTTGCCCCCATGAACTTGCATCTGAGTGACCTTATATGGCTTTGATACATGGGAATATTAGAATCAGATGTTCCATTTGACAATCAAATGAGAAAAGGCATTATAGGTAGTTGATACTTATACTTACATTGAAGAGTAAAAGTTAAAATTTTACATAACCTCCTGCTCCTTCTGCCTCTGTAACTCAGACTCCTTGCAAAGTCTGGATCACGTAGGTCATGTAGTCTCAGAAAGTGGGGACTCAATACTAGGAATTGGAGCTTATCTCACTCACCCTTGTCGCACTCTTTGCAATCGCCCAGCCCTTACAAACCCGCTTAATCATGCCTGTTTGTGTATAAAAACTCTGTAACCCCTTTGTTCAGGGCTCAGAACTTGGAGTGTTAACTCCTCTGGGCCTGCCAGCATAATAAACTTGCATTCTCCAACTCTCCAAGTGTGGTGCTTGATTTCTCGAGTACTGGTTTATGCAACATTTCTGGAGGCCCCAGCAAGATTCCAACCATGCTGGCCCCTTGAGCCACTGTACTGGTGGCTCAGCCTGGCTGGAGTGAAGGGACCCCGAGATGAACAAGAGGGTGCACCACCTGATGGTATTCTGGGTTCTCTTTTGGACCAGTGTTCTGACTCTCCAGAAGGCTGAGCCCCGACTGGACTCATTGGAGGGATGGACCAAGTCACCAGGAATGGCCACAGGATCAGGTAAGGCCCTGGGGCCAGTCCCCAGTCAGGTCCTACCCCAACGGGTAGAAGAGGAGACTGATCACCTCCTTGGAGCTCCCAGGAAGGGAGCATCAGATAGGGAGAACTGGGAACTCAGAAGAAGGAAGGTATCTTGACTGCTGACCTCCTTGGAGCTCCCAGGAAGGGAGTAACAGTTAAGGAAGCCTGAGGACTCAGGAGAAGGGAGGCATTGTGATAGCCTCTGAAGGATTGTGAGTGCGTGATTACTGATTGAACAGACCAAGGGAAATTTTTCATTTTGGAATCTGCAAATCCAATTCTTTTTGCATATGCAATTAAAAACAGCTAGCTTGTTGAAAGGCCTGCCTAGGGAAAAGCTTGTGGTTAACCCTTGCCATGTCCTTGAAATACACAGCCAACTTTGCCTGAGACCTCAGACTTGGGCTAATTAGAACTTCAAGCAAAGGGGAAAAAAATGGAGGTCAAAGAGATATTTTAAATCTCAAACAGAAAACTATAAGATCTCTGTCAGTCTGTCTGTCTGGATTTATGTATGTCTCAGTGTAAGTCTTTTGTTTTTTTCTGATAATATTGTTGAAGTTGTAAATGAGTTCTAATATAATTGGCCTAAAGAAAAGTAAGCACTTACAAATCAAAAAATTCTAAATACAAAAAAATTAACCTAAATAAATTCCAGATTCATGTGAACTGGGACATATTCAATATTAAATATCTAGTATTAATATTTGTTTGCTAATCTAGCAAAGAAAGTAGGATGTATGTTTTTAATAAAGAAGGCATAAAAAATAAAAATTACATTTTATGAAAGGAAAAGAAAGTAGGTCTGACTTACAGGTGGCTGTTACAAAAAGTGAATAGGTTTGTGAAAAGTGGACCCTGAAAAAAAAGTTTTGTGCATGGTTAGGTCTAACTAAGTTTAAAATGAATTTAATTAAGTTTATTTTATTTTTTTTTTATTTTTTTTTACTAGGTATCTCTTTCCTTTTTTTTATTTTATTTTTAAACTTTACATAATTGTATTAGTTTTGCCAAATATCAAAATGAATCTGCCACAGATATACATGTGTTCCCCATCCTGAACCCTCCTCCCTCCTCCCTCCCCATACCATCCCTCTGGGTCGTCCCAGTGCACTAGCCCCAAGCATCCAGTATCGTGCATCGAACCTGGACTGGCAACTCGTTTCTTACATGATATTTTACATGTTTCAATGTCATTCTCCCAAATCTTCCCACCCTCTCCCTCTCCCACAGAGTCCATAAGACTGTTCTATACATCAGTGTCTCTTTTGCTGTCTCGTACACCGGGTTATTGTTACCATCTTTCTAAATTCCATATATATGCATTAGTAAACATAAATACAGTTTATTTTATTTTTTTATTTTTTTTAATTTTATTTTATTTTTAAACTTTACATAATTGTATTAGTTTTGCAGTTAAATGAGTTTAAAGTAAGCTGGTGCAAAAACTAAAATTCAGCCTTTCTCTCGGTTAAGAGGACATACTTTCTTCAGATGTTGAACTGCTTTTAATTATAGATTTAAGTTTCTTTACCTCTTAATTGATCTCTTCTATATTTACCTTTGAAATCTTTTGTTAACTTTGGTTAAGTGAATAACTATTATTTTACAGTGACTTATATGATCCTATAAAGAAAGCTGAATGCTGAAGAATTGATGCTTTTGAACTGTGGTGTTGGAGAAGACTCTTGAGAGTCCCTTGGACTGCAAGGAGATCCAACCAGTCCATCCTAAAGGAGATCAGTCCTGGGTATTCACTGGAAGGACTGATGTTGAAGCTGAAACTCCAATACTTTGGCCACCTGATGTGAAGAGCTGACTCATTGGAAAAGACCCTGATGCTGGGAAAGACTGAGGGCAGGAGGAGAAGGGGATGACAGAGGATGAGATGGTTGGATGGCATCATTGACTCGATGGACAGGGGTTTGGGTGGACTCCGGGAGTTGGTGATGGACAGGGAGGCCTGGCGTGCTGCAGTTCATGGGGTCGCAAAGAGTCGGACACGACTGAGCGACTGAACTGAACTGAACCTGACTGAGTGTTATAAACCCTTTTGATATTTATTGACAAAGCTTCCTAAATAACTTGACTTCTAGCTAACTTTGGGATGCTTCAAAGGGCCCCTGAGACATCCCCAAAAGCTAAGCTACTTGAGTTCATTGGACATGTTAAATTACATGGGAAGTACTGTTAAAGGGGTAAAAAATCTTTTCAGGTTAGTTACACTGTATGGTTGATATTACTAATATAGATATCTTAAAACTGTGAAATTCATGATATGGTTTGATATCAGATCTGATATGTCCTGATAAACTATGGTCAATTACAGTTCTAGTTATCATATTAAAGTGTTACATATAACAATGACCAGGTTTCTTTGTCAATTGCAATAGAATTAGATTTTAAACATGACTTCCATGGTTTTATTCTCATGCCTTCAGAAGAATACTGCTAGTTCTTCAAGATTTATGGAAAAGACTTTCTAAGATTAAGCAGATAAACAGATTTTGTTATTAACAGTAAGCTGGACTGAGATTTGGTCTTCTGTTTAGAGAACAAAGTTTTCTTAGAATGCAGCTTTGATAACAGATAATTTTCTTTGCCTTTAAGTGATTTATATTTATTTTTAAAATCTTTTTGTTACTTTGGTAAAGTAAATATTATTTAAGATTATGGTACATGTAGACAAAGCTCATTCTGCTTCTATAAAAAATAACACCTCACAGTTAGACTTGTGCTATCCTGATGTCCTTAAAACCTGGCAAAACCTGCTTCTGAATCAGGAAATTGAAAATTGATAAACAACAGCTAAAAAGCAAAGAGCCAGAGTTATGGGAAATTCAAGATGGCCACTTGGCTTTTCCTGGCTCCCTGACAGACCTCATTTTTATTTGATGGGTTAAAGTCTTCCCTGGCTACAGTGTTAATGCCCTCACAATGAGTTCTCCAAAAGAAAAAAATATATATTTCACCGAATATTGAGTTTTAGTTTTGTTAATTAAGGTCTGTGTTTACTAAGACTCACTTCTGAGATAGTTCATTGTTATGTTATATTGCTAAAAGTTTTAATTAAGTTATTACAAAAGGCACTCTACGATTGTTTCTAAAGCTTATCTCAGTAACCAATCTTTGGATAAAGGCCAGATGCTCCATGATGTACAACCAGGAGATTAACAATTGGCTATAATCATTTAACTGAGACAGATGACCTGGGGTATACCAGGCTATATCCAATTAAAGTTCTTGACTTAAATTCTTGCTTGTGACCTTACTAATAACTGCTAGCTATATTATTTTCTAAGTAGCTTGTTTCAGAAGATTATTTCTTATGTTACCAAATACGTGACTGAGCCTGTGATAAAGTGCTGATATGCAGTTTCATATGAGATCGATAATTATAATGATGTAACTCTAGATATGGGAAGAAACAACAAGAGGAAATATTTTCCTGGACCAAGAGGCTAGTAAAACAGATAAGGTCCAGAGACTTTTGCTACTTACAAGATCTGGTCTAGTGATAACACATTGAGTGGCCTGTCAATGGAATCTTTGTTAGACTTGGGAACGAGCCTTCCCAGGACCGTGGGACACAATGACCATGATGCCCCCAAAACATGGTCAAATATGTGGCTATGAAGGGTCACTGCTCACTAGAAGTTGGCCCTTGCCAGCTGCCTCTACAAAGATTAAATCATGACCACTACAAGATGCTGACCTTCAACACCCCCTTGAAAGGAATTCAGGGTGGAGACAAAAAATAAGGCAGTCTGTGCTCTGGGAAATACCCAGAAAAACAGGCCTTCAGATAGTCAGATGTTTTCAGGTAAAGGTTTTTACGAGTCCAAATTCTTGCATCTTCTCATACCTAGAGAAACTCTAATGTCACCAACCAATGTCTGGACCTGGTTCTCCCGGCTAGTGCCTCAGCAGCTTTCCTACTTCTATTAATCTTCGGGCCATACATTTTTAACTTTCTTGTTAAGTTGGTTTCTCCAGGTAGTAGTACAACAAGAATATCCCCCGGCCAACACCCAGACAGTGCTGGAACAAGCTGCTTATCGTTCTGTGGACTCTCACCTCCCTCTGTAAATGCACGCCGAGGTCCTCAGGCTATTCTCCCTTTGAGATCTTATATGGGAGACCACCCCCAGTGATAAAAATCTCAAAGGAGACCACCAAAAACTAGCTGACCTGGAGATGTCCCAACACCTCCAAGCCCTGGGAAAAGTCTTCTGCCACATCGCCCGAGAAACCTGAGAAAGGACACCCATTCCATTGGGCAGTTGGGTTCATCCCTATCAGCCAGGAGATGAGATATGGGTTAAAGACTGGAAAAAGGAACCACCACTTCAGCCAGTTTGGACAAGCCCTCACAGGGTCGTCCTGGCAACCCCTACTGCTGATAAAGTTATAGGTGTCATCCCTTGGATCCACCACACCAGAGCCAAGAAGGCAGCGACTTCCTGTAATGAGAACACCTGGAAAGCAATTCGGGACCCTGAAAATCCCCTCATGGTCTGGTTCCAAAAACAATGACCCTCACCCATGAAAGACACTGAGCCCTGCTCTACGCACTCCGGAAGCTGACTAATTAACACAAGGCGGAATCTTAAGGATCTGGCTATCAAAATGTCAATGGATTTTCATTGTCAACCTTAGCCTCTATCCCTGATTGGTATTATTGCTGTGCTCTTCGCTACAGGACTAGATTCAGTCACACCCCAGGACTGGGATTTGGGTCAAAAGCTGCGGTTAGCTGTCTGTTATCTCACTGTAGTGGGAAGCCTCATTCTTATTAAATGTCTCTTATGATCGATTCTCCCTACGAACTAAATCATTCACAGTATAGCTGACCCCCCCCCTTCATGATAGGTTCAGTTGTTATAGCCGTGACAACCCAAAGATGGGGAGAAAACCTTTTGCTAGTGTTCAGTTATTTGTTATATGCAGGCTGCTTTGCAGCCTTTTGGTGTCCCTTGCTGTAACAGATGGTGCCGTTCCTTATCCATCATACACCTGTCAACATTAGTTAACCCTTGGAAAATCGCTTACTTAACCATCAGCTACAACAACGTATAGATAGCCAATCCTATAGGCCAATCACCTACTGCCTTCATAACTATGCGATGTATATCCAGGCGTCTGGGTGCCAAAAATGTTTTCCAGTTATGCCCCCTGCTGCCACTACCTTTCCCCCACCAGAGGATCCAAACCCCGGGCAGTATCCCGACACCATGGCATTGCCATCATGCCCCTGGGCCTCCATCTACCCCCAAATGCCAGGCAGATGTTACAACCCAGAACAGGTGTCTGTCTGCCAAATACATGGAAAAACCTACTGGACAGGGACAATAATGCAAAGAAAGGAAATCACAGACCAGTTAGATTCCCTGGCTGAGGTGGTTTTACAGAATAGGAGAGGGCTAGATCTACTGACAGCTGAAAAGGGAGGACTCAGCCTCTTCTTCGGAGAAGGCAATGGCACCCCACTCCAGTACTCTTGCCTGGAAAATCCCATGGATGGAGGAGCCTGGTGGGCTGCAGTCCATGGGGTCGCTAAGAGTTGGGCACGACTGAGCGACTTCACTTTCACTTTTCACTTTCATACATTGGAGAAGGAAATGGCAACCCACTCCAGTGTTCTTGCCTGGAGAATCCCAGGGACGGTGGAGCCTGATGGGCTGCCGTCTATGGGGTCCCACAGAGTCGGACACGACTGAAGCGACTTAGCAGTAGTAGCAGCAGCCTCTTCTTGAACAAAGAATGCTGCTTTTATGTAAATCAATCAGGGACGTGTCCCAGCAGCTAAGAGAACGAATCATGAAAAGGAGAGAGAAACTAACAAATTCCTGGGGTAATTGGAACAATATCTGGAGCTGGGCATCATGGCTTCTCCTTTTTATCGGTCCTCTCTTCATATTCTTTGCAGCGCTCTTATTTGGCCCTTGTATTCTCAGTGCTGTTACCCAGTTCATAACTTCTCGAATTGAGTCCATAAAGTTACAAATGGTAATAGTTCAATATAGCCCCCTAAATGACGGGAAGCTCTGAATGTCCTACCAAAACATGAGAGAATTCTTTCTGCAATGAGTGATAGAAACATCAAGAGATGGGGAATGAAGAGGAAACGTTAAAACTTTACATAACCTCCTGCTCCTTTTGCCTCTGTAACTCAGATTGCTCCTTGCAAAGTCTGGATCACGTAAGTCACATAGTCTCAGATATACTAGGAACTTGAGCTTATCTCACTCACCCTTGTCCTGCTCTTTGCAATTGCCCAGCCCCTGCAAACCCAGTTAATCATGCCTGCCCATGTATAAAAACTGTAACCCCTTTGTTCGGGGCTCAGAGCTTGGAGTGTTACCTCCTCTGGGCCTGCTGGCCTAATAAGCCTGAGTTCTCCAACTCTCCGAGTATGGTGCTGGGTTTCTCGAGTACTGGTTTCTACAACAATATGAGAAAGTTCATGTATGTATTGTCTACTTGGAATTTTTTTCTAGAATTCTCATGCTCCTAACAAACACTTCTCTCATTAGAAAAATTTAATCTATTTCCTGACATCTAATTCTTTCCATTAGGTGAATTAGGTTTTACATCTAGTATGTGTAATATGCCCCCAATTTCATAACCTTTTCTAGATTTGTGAATATAAATGCTCATACATTGTTGTTCTTTGATCTATTCTCCCTAAACTACAGCATGATCTCCTTAAGGTGTCAACTGGATCATGTCACCTCCTCCTCAAAACTCTTCAAGGATTTCCCTTTAGACTGAACACAATATCTCACATCCTTTTGGAGCTGACCTCTATAAACTCCTTGTCCTGCATCGCCCTGCTAACATCCTATTTATGCTTCTCACTCCTGACCTTTCATTCCCTCAGGCACCCAGAGTTCTTAACTCAGGCCCTTTGTCCATCTTCCCCCACCCCTGCCCTTCCCATGCCCGACTTCTTCTCATCCTTGAAGACATGCTGTGCATGATTACATCTAAAAGAGGCCTTCCTTGTGTTTTCAACAGAAATTAGGTTCCCTGTACACTTTAACAAAACCGAATTTACACTCTATATAACACTCATCACAGCTGTTAACTGTGTCTGTTTATAGGATAATCTGTCTGTCTCCCCCAGACAAGTAAATATGTAAGTGCACGGGTTTTATCTATTTCACTCGATGCAGTATTCTTAGAGTCTAGCACAGTACTGCTATTTCTTGACATGGATGAATTAATGCTGTCTCACGTCTCTTTTAAAAAGACTGGACAGATTCGATGCATGATACTGGATGCTTGGGGCTGGTGCACTGAGACAACCCAGAGGGATGGTATAGGGAGGGAAGAGGGAGGGGGGTTCAGGATGGGGAACACGTGCATACCTGTGGCAGATTCATGTTGATGTATGGCAAAACTAATACAATATTGTAAAGTAATTAACCTCCAATATTAGTTTTGCCAAATATCATTTTGATATTTGGCAAAACTAATACAATTATGTAAAGTTTAAAAATAAAATAAAATTTAAAAAAAAATTAAAAGGACTGGACAAATTCAGTCAATGGATCTGTAAAAAATAAATATAAATCCCACACACACACACACACTTCAGGGATCTCCTTTCCATATGGGTTTTGTTATGATATTTTTCTCATTCAGTGGTTATGAAACTGGTTACCTTAGACTGGGATTGAACCCATGTGGCTGGGACTCAAACCCAGCCAAAACCCACAGTACCTGGTATCAGGGCCTAATGAAGCTCAGGTTTTTGATGTCTCATTTCAGAGAGAATTCAGTGAGAGACAAAATGACAGGTTAGAAGTGGATTTATTTAGAGAGAAACACACTCCACAGATAGAGTGTGGGCCATCACAGAAGGCAAGTCTGGCGGCCTCGAAATGAGTTAGCTTTTATGGGCTGGGTAAATTCATAGGCTAATGAGTGGCAGGATTATTCCAACTATTTTGGGGAAGGGGTAGAGATTTCCAGGAGTTGGCCACCACCCACTTTTTGGTCTTCTGATGCTGCCTTGGAACTGTGATAACGCCTTTGGGTGTGTCATTTAGCTTGCTGATTGAAGATCAAGGTCTAGTTGAAGTTTACTTGTTTGCCATCTTGGACCCACTTGATTCTAAGTTTATATTGTATCCTTGGGCTATGTCATTCTTTCAAAAGTTGTGCCTGCCCTCTTTCCTCCTGTTCCAGTTATAAGTGGTGGTTATAGAAATAAATATTAATAAACTCTAATTATTTTCTATAATAGAATAAAAAATAGTGTCATTGGGAGAATATGGTTCAACTGATGAGTAGAGGGATTCAGACAATGTCAAGAGGCCAAAGTGCTATTTGAGGCAGTGGATTTGGGAAGAAAAATCCTGTATCTAGATAATCAGTGGATTTGAAGGATAAGCATATCTAACATACAATTTAAATTTACTTTGCTATATTATGTTCATGTATTATTCACTAGAACTATTTAAAAAATAATATCCTGTTTGCTTTTAGCTTCAGGCCTCAAGGAGTAGAGTATGTGTCTCAGTTAGCTTATCTCCTTAGGGTGGAATGAAAGGAACAATCCTGAAACACAGAGTAGAGGATACATATTGAAGGCAGTGTACATGCTCAGTAACGGAACTGCTGTCATATTGAAGATTTATTCCCAGTTTTTAAAGGAATATCCATACTGCTTCCAAAATGGCTGTATCAGTTTACATTCTCATCAACAGTGTAGGAGGGTTTCCTTTCTCCACATCCTCTCCAGCATTTATTGTTTGTAGATTTTTGATGATGGCAATTCTGACTGCTTTGAGGTGATAACCTCATTGTAGTTTCGATTTGCATTTCTCTAATAATGAGCAGTGTTGAGCATTTTTTCATGTGTTTATTGGCTGTTGGTATGTCTTCTTTGGAGAAATGTCTGTTTAGGTCTTCTGTCCATTTTTTGATTGGGTTGTTTGTTGTTCTGATATTGAGCTGTATGAGCTGCTTATGTATTTTGGAGATTAACCCTTTGCCCATTGCTTTGTTTTCAATTATTTTCTCCCATTCTGAGGGTTGTCTTTTCATTTTGTTTATAGTTTCCTTTGCTGTACAAAAGGCTTTAAATTTTATTAGGTCCCATTTGTTTACTTTTATTTTTATTTCCATTACTCTAAGAGGTAGGTCATAGAGAATCTTGATGAAATTAATGTCAAAGAGTGTACTGCCTATGTTTTCCTTTAAGAGCTTTATAGTTTCTGGCCTTCGATTTAAGTCTTTAATCCATTTTGAGTTTATTTTTGAGTATGGTGTTAGGAAGTGTTCTAATTTTATTCTTTTACACATAACTGTCCAGTTTTCCCAGCAACACTTATTAAGAGACTGTCTTTTCTCCATTGTATATTCTTGTCTCCTTTGTCAAAGGTGCCCATAAGTGTGTGGGTTTGTCCCTGGACTTTCTATCTTGTTCCATGTTTCAGTTCAGTTCAGTCGCTCAGTTGTGTCTGACTCTTTGCAACCCTATGAACCACAGCATGCCAGGCCTCCCTGTCCATCACCAACTCCCAGAGTCCACCCAAACCCATGTCCATTGAGTCCGTGATGCCATCCAATCATCTCATCCTCTGTCATCCCCTTCTCCTGCTGCCCTCAATCTTTCCCAGCATCAGTATCTTTTCCAATGAGTCAGCTCTTTGCTTCAGGTGGCCAAAGTATTGGAGTTTCAGCTTCAAAATCAGTCCTTTCAGTGAACACCCAGGACTGATCTCCTTTAGAATGGACTGGTTGGATCTCCTTGCAATCCAAGGGACTCTCAGAAGTCTTCTCTAACACCACGGTTCAAAAACATCAATTCTTCGGCGCTCAGCTTTCTTTGTAGTCCAACTCTCACATCCATACATGACCACTGGAAAATTGACAAAGTAATGTCTCTGCTTTTGAATATGCTATCTAGGTTGGTCATAACTTTCCTTCCAAGGAGTAAGTGTCGTTTAATTTCATGGCTGCAATCACCATCTGCAGTGATTTTGGAGCCCAGAAAAATAGTCTGCCACTGTTTCCACTATTTCTCCATCTATTTGCCATGAAGTGATGGGACCAGATGCCATGATATTAGTTTTCAGAATTTTCCACAGTTTATTGTTATCCACACAGTCAAAGGCTTTGGCATAGTCAATAAAACAGAAATAGATGTTTTTCTGGAACTTTCCTGCTTTTTCGATGATCCAGAGGATGTTCCATGTTTATGACCCAGCAATCCCACTACTGGGCATATGCCCTGAGAAAACCACAATTCTAAAAGACACATGTACCCTAGTGTTCATTGCAGCAATATTTACAATAGCCAGGACATGGAACCAACCTAGATGTCCATCAAGAGATGAATGGATAAGGAAGTTGTTGTACATTTATACAATGGAATATTACTTAGCCATAAAAGGAACCAGTTTGAGTCAGTTGTAGTGAGGTGGATGAACCTAGAGCCTCTTATCCAGAGTGAAGAAAGTTAGAAAGAAAAAAACAAGTATTGTATATTAACACATATATATGGGATCTAGACAAATGGTACTGATGAACCTAGTAGATGTCAACTACAAATTGGCACTTACCAAGAGCATTGCCAATGACTGAACAACAAAGACATTTGCCATCTGCCTCTGCGGAGATTGAACCCCATGTTGCTATAGCTGTTGACTTCAACAACCCTTGACAGAGTTCAGGGTGGAATGAGGCACTCTGTACTCCAGGGAATCTGGTGCGACAAGTCTTTAGATAGTTGGATGCTTTTAGGAACAGATTTTATGATCTCAATCCTTGCATTTTCTCATATATAGAGAACCACTAAATCCATTCATGGTGACATCAGATCCTCATGACTAGGAAAAAACCTTTTGTAAAATGTCCTTCATGGTATTGAATTCCCCTTTCATGAAAACCTTATATGTTGGCTTTCCCCCACTGCCACTTTGAAGCAGTCTCTCAGAGCTATCTGAGATGCTGCCTCCCAGACTGCAGTCCTCACTTTGCCCCAATTAAAACTTAACTCACAACTCTCAAGTTGTATATCTTTTTTTCACTCGACATAGAGAATGAACTTGTGGACACAATGGGGGAAGGTGAGGGTAAAACGAATTGAGAAAGCATCATTAACATACATACACTATCATGTGTAAAATAGATACTGGGAAGTTGCTAGATAGTATAGGGAGCTTAGCCTGGTGCTCTGTGATGAACTAGAGGGGTGAGATGGGGGAGGGGAGGGAGGCAAGAGATATATATGTAATTATGACTGATTCGTGTTGGTGTACGGCAGAAACTAACACAAAATTGTAAAGCAATTTTCCATCAATTAGAAAAATAAATAAATTTTTTTAAAAAAGAATTGAAGGTAGACAATCAGAACTGGAGTTCCTTTTTCTGCATTAGTGCTTTTACCAGGAATTTGCGAAAATCTTTTTTGAAACATTGGTCTATCTGCAAGATATTGAGACCAATATTATCTAGATCTTTTTTAAAGGCTCTAGACTATGTCCTTAACAAAACATTTCAAAGAATTTAGGATTGTTAAGCTAAGGGCATCATAAAGTTGACCCAGGGTTACAAGTATGACTTAGAAATAACCTCCAGGTATTGATATTAGAAGTAGTCTAGGAATTATTTGATGATTCAACTATCACTGTGGCATTCTGCCATAAAATAACCCATAATCCCATTAATACTACATGAAAACATCTATTAAAAATAATTTGGGGTTTTTCTAGACTATAGCATGGCAGGGTTATGTATCTGTTAAAAAGTTTTCCAACTCTAACTTAAAATATACTATATAGAATGAGATAGGGGGTGGAGTGGGGAAGGGGAGGCGGGGGAAGGGAGGATAGCTCTTCTCTTTTTTGTTCCTTCTCCTTCCCACCAAAAAAAAAAAAGAATGAGATAGGCAATAAAATACTTTTGAACTTTACATACACACATGCACATACACACAATATATAGAGACATACAAATATCTATACACATATATAATACATTTAGTTCAGTTCAGTTCAGTTGCTCAGTCATGTCCGACTCTTTGCGACCCCATGAACCGCAGCACGCCAGACCTCCCTGTCCATCACGAACTCCCGGAGTTCACCCAAACTCACATCCATCGAGTCAGTGATGCCATCCAGCCATCTCATCCTCTGTCGTCCCCTTCTCCTCCTGCCCCCAATCCCTCCCAGCATCAGGGTCTTTTCCAATGAGTCAACCCTTCACATGAAGTAGCCACAGTACTGGAGTTTCAGCTTTAGCATCATTCCTTCCAAAGAAATCCCAGGGCTGATCTCCTTCAGAATGGACTGGTTGGATCTCCTTGCAGTCCAGGGGACTCTCAAGAGTCTTCTCCAACACCACAGTTCAAAAGCATCAATTTTCAGCTTTCTTCACAGTCCAACTCTCACATCCATACATGACTACTGGAAAAACCATAGCCTTGACTAGACGGACCTTTGTTGGCAAAGTAATGTCTCTGCTTTTGAATATGCTACCTAGGTTGGTCATAACTTTCCTTCCAAGGAGTAAGCGTCTTTTAATTTCATGGCTGCAGTCACCATCTGCAGTGATTTTGGAGCCCAAAAAAATAAAGTCTGACACTGTTTCCACTCTTCTCCATCTATTTCCTGTGAAGTGATGGGACCAGATCCCATGATCTTCGTTTTCTGAATGTTGAGCTTTTTAAAACTAACATTAGAGAGCTAAGGATTTAGATTTTACTTTGAATGGTTTGATTAATGATGGTTTGGGTTATCTATACATTTAGAAGTGTTGGTGGGATTCAAACCATTCAAAGTAAAATCTAAATCCTTAGCTCTCTAATGTTAGTTTTAAACTAACAGCTCCAAGCTTTTATTTTTATATTCTTAACGTTACAAATTAACATTACACTTGTGTCACAGAAAATTTGAAATATTGAGCACAGTTAAATACATTCACAATCCCAACTCCTTTAATGCTAAACATTTAGTTTATTTCAATTCTGAGTTTTCCCTTTAACCTTGGTGTTGGTTGTTGCTGGGTTATTTATTTATTTGCAAGTTTGTGTGGAGGTGTTTAAAGTGCATTTTCAATCAGGAGCTATATCATCTGTTTACAATATAGCTCTTGAGAAACAAAAGGAGTTTAGAATTATAAGCCAGAACAAACTCCAGTCATGAGATACAACAAACATCATGTGAAAGCAACAGCCTGATCTCTAGGTTATGAAAATTAGAATTAAAAAGTCACTACCCAGAAAATGTCCAGCTTTCTTACTTGGCAAAGCTTGGGTGCAACTCTATGAAAGATTTAATAAGCTGAATTTTTCCCATGGTGTAAACAAAATGATAAGACTAAATCTGTGCTTGGCAATTTCAATCTAAATTCATAGCTACACAAAACACCAGACATTGTGCATTTCACTTGTTAATATACCATATTTTCTCAGATAGTAGGAGGAAAGGCAAGGTAACTACAGAGAACAAGAATGTGGGAAGAAGAAATAGTGTACCTATATTTGACAATATAAAGTAATGGTGAAAAGAAAGCCTTAATTAATGCATCTCGGAAGGGCATAAAGACTATACTCTAACTTTGGAAAGTTAATTTAGAAAGACAGAGGGAGAGACTGAATAACTGCAATTTATCATGAAAAATACACATATGATAGGATGGTGAACAATGGAGAATTCATACCATATGTTATTTGGAAAAATCTGTTAGTTTTCTTTGTTAAGATTAAGAAAGAATATGTTTATCAATTTATGCCATCCTTCATACAGTTGATAACAAATTAATAATAGCATTCCTGGCTCTGCACTTACAAATTAGGACTTCCTAATAAATGCTGATTAGCTCAGTCAGGGAGGTCAGTAAAAAACCTAAATCCTTTCTTAGTCATTTCTAATCTTGTACATTCTATTCTCCTTTTTTAGCATGTAAAGACAACATATTAAGTTGGCAGACATTGTTTATGAACCCCTGAAGTTAGCTGTATTTTGACCAGTTAAATTTCAGATTTATTGACTGGAATAGAATTTGCTGGGAGGCCAGGGATATTGGAGGAGTCTGTACTTGATGTTTTCTGAGAAGTCAAAAAAGAAGTCTCTTAGTTTCCAGTTAAATTGCATTTTTTAAATATACAGTTATTCCTTTATTTCTGTTTGCCCGTGCCCACTCAAAAGAAGACCATTAACATCTTCAGTTGTTTTATGCTCTTCTGTTTTGGTTTCCTTGATATGCTCTTCTTTATGAAGTGAGGATGTCCTCTTCACTCCTACTACAGGATTAGGTAGATTTTTTTTTGTCTACTTTCCCTGAAGGTCTATATGGTTGCTTTACCAGACTTGAAGAATAGACTCTAAAGACAGTAGGCTTTGGTGGTGGTGAAATAGGAATAGGAATCCTTACACTCTATGCGACCTTTTGAAATTTCACTGAAATTTACCTGTGACTCAGAAACTTCAGTAGCCTGTATGTTGGTCACACATCCTGCTGTTCTAACTGGAGTAGAACTGTGTCTGTTCCAAGAGTTGTCAGAACAGTTCAATGGACCAGTCTTCAAGTTAAGACACAGGCTGACAGTTATCATGTTCATTGATAAGTAGAAGCTGTTGTCACTCAGAGGTGTCACTTTAACACCATCGATTGAATGATTTTGCCTTTTTTCTGAAGCACGTGATTAGGTAGTAATTGAGGTTGATTTGGTTTTACATGCACTATAGCACTTTCCACATGAGTTTCAAATGTCTTTCTGCTTATTGCTTGCCTATAAACTGTACCTGCAAAAAAATGAATACCATCAGGAGGATCAACAATGAGCTTATTAGAGTTTTTGGTTTTTTTAAACATTAAGTCAATCACTTGGATTATGGGAAATTCTTCCTTATTCTTCTCATTCTCTCCCCGCCGCCTTTTAATTCTACTGTGAGTCAGTTTTCTCTCTGCCCCTGGATGAAATTCTTCACATGCCCCCTAGTTTTTCCAGTCCTTCTTAACAAATTAAAAAAAAAAAAGTATTTTAATCTCTTTAAAGCATCTACAAGTTCATCACATAATGACTTAACTCCAGTCTGCTAAGTCACTTCAGTCGTGTCCGACTCTGTGCGACCCCATGGACTTCAGCCTACCAGGCTCCTACGTCCATGGGATTTTCCAGACAAGAGTACTGGAGTGGGTTGCCATTGCCTTCTCCGAGTGTTATTTCAAATGCCAAACTTATTCAGACTCACCCTTTTATCCTTCCTAAGCATAGACCTCCTCCAGTACTGGAAGCCTGCAGAAGGACAAGAATAGGAGCTAGCTTCTTCTCTTAGTTGTTTGCTACTTACTATATGGCTCACCCCAGGGCAATGGTGGAAAAGACACAAATTTAAGTGGTTGATTCATTCAGAATTCTGTTGGGGTACTCTGGTAATAGTACTTTTCCAAAGATACCCCTTTCCTTCCCATACAGAGCATTTCTAGGACCTTCAGTAATTTTCCAGTTGAAGAACTCCCATTTTAACTCCTTGATTAGGGGAATGCCTTTTGTCTGGCTGACTATACACAACTTTACCTTTGGCCTCTTGGCTTTCATCTGCTTGTAATTGGGCTTCCTACGTATTCCAACTAGTCCTCTCAGTTCAACTGAGTTCAGTTGCTCTGAGTTGGAGTAAATATTGCTGCTAAGTCACTTCAGTCGTGTCCGACTCTATGCGACCCCAGAGAGGGCAGCCCACCAGGCTCCCCCGTCCCTGGCATTCTCCAGGCAAGAACACTGGAGTGGGTTGCCATTGCCTTCTCCAGTGCATGAAAGTGAAAAGTGAAAGTGAAGTTGCTCAGTCGTGTCCGACTCTCAGCGACCCCATGGACTGCAGCCTACCAGGCTCCTCCGTCCATGGGATTTTCCAGGCAAGAGTACTGGAGTGGGGTGTCATGGCCTTCTCCAATGGGACTCTGCTGCTGCTGCTGCTGTTGCTGCTAAGTAGCTTCAGTCGTGTCCGACTCTGTGCGATCCCACAGACGGCAGCCCACCAGGCTCCCTGTCCCTGGGATTCTCCAGGCAAGAACACTGGAGTGGGTTGCCATTGCCTTCTCCAGTGCATGAAAGTGAAAAGTGAAAGTGAAGTCGCTCAGTCGCGTCCGACCCTCAGGGACCCTATGGACTGCAGCCCACCAGGCTCCTCCGTCCATGGGATTTTCCAGGCAAGAGTACTGGAGTGGGGTGCCATTGCCTTCTCCAGGAGTAAATATTAAGAAAACCCAAATTGGATCCCTTTTTCAAGGCCATATTTAGTCTCCAGAAAAACAGCACCTCTTCCCCACTTTTTTGAAAGAGGAGCTGGCTTCTTGGGCAGCCTTCTAAATTCTGCCAAGAGCAAGAGGTGGTACCAGCCATAGACCTTGCCTTTGAAATTCATAAGCAGAAGTCAGATGCTTGTCCTTTTGTTCCTCTTGCTTTTGGAAATTATAAAGAGTTTTAATAGATTCCAAATCTCCTCTCACTTGAGTTGAGGGGAAGTCTCAGTACAATTAAAATTTTCTTGAAATAAATCCTCACTACTCTATACTTCTACATCACCTAGTCAAAGTGAAAGTGTTAGTCACTCAGTCATGTCCAACTCTGCAACCCCATGGACTGTAGCCCAGCAGTCTCTTCTGACCATGGAATTCTCCAGGCAAGAATACCAGAGTGGGTTACTATGTAGGGGATCTTCCCAATCCGGGGATCAAACCTGGGTCTCCTGCATTGCAGGCAGCTTCTTTACTATCTGAGCCACGAGGGAAGCCCTGCAGAGTAGCTAAAATGAAAAAGAAAATACTAAGTGTTTTGAGGATGTGGAGCAACTGGAGCTCTCATATACTACAAGTAGGAGTATACATTGATATAACTAGAAAATGCTTTGCTATTATATACTACAGCTCAGTTCAGTTCTGTTCAGTTCAGTCACTCAGTCGTGTCTGACTCTTTGTAACTCCATGGACTGCAGCACTTCAGGCTTCCCTGCCCATCACCAACTCTAGGACTTTGCTCAAACTCATGTCCATCGAGTCAGTGATGCCATCCAAACATCTCATCTTCTGTTTTCCCCTTCTCTCGCCTTCAATCTTTCCCAGCATCAGGGTCTTTTCCAATGAGTCAAGTGGCCAATGTATTGGAGTTTCAGCTTCAGCATCAGTCCTTCCAATGAATATTCAGGATTGATTCCCTTTAGGATTAATTGGTTTGATCTCCTTGCATTCCAAGGGACTCTCAAGAGCCTTCTCCAACACCGCAGTTCTATATACTATAGAACTCTGCACAGCTTTCCAATACTATAGCTAAACATATCTATTCTCTTTGACTTAGCAGTTCTACTCTTTAGGCATATATCTAACAGACATGCACATATATGTTCAACAAAAGTGTGTTTGTAGAAGCCCTATTTGTAATATCTCCAAATTGAAAATTGCTTAATTTTCCATCAATAATAGAAGGAAAAAAATAAGTTGTGGTATATATATTCACACAATAGAATTTAACATTGAGAATGGTAATTCTACAACTGTACACACCAGTATATCAAAAACACAATATTGAACAGATATGCCAAGTACAAGAGTATACTGTCTTACACCATTTATATAAAATTCTTAACACAGGCTACGTTATTCCATGTTATATGTTAGAGTTCAAAAATGGTGGTATGGTTGGCTGGAAGAAGTTTGAAGGAGCAGTCTGTGGAGTTAGTAATGTTCTGTTTCTTAATCTGATTCTAGCATTATGGGTAAATTTAGTTTATAAGATTTTATTGAGCTGCACACTTATAATATATGCACTTCTCTTTTGGCTACACTAATTCAGTAAGAAGTATAAAACAAAACAAAAGCAAAACAATAAGAACAAAATTAAATATCTTGACTTTTTAATCTCATGTTCTAATCTGATCTGGAGGTGGGTGATCTATTAATGCTGGAAGATCTAGCATTGGGCCACCCACTTTGTAAATCCTACATAGATGAGCCAGGTCCTTGGCTTAGATCCTGCAGTTACCAGGCAACTATTATTCTCTTCTCAGCCTTTGTGGCCTCTTTCTGAGCCTACAGGAAGAATTGCATTTATCATCCTGTTACAAAAATGATATGCTTGATACAAGCTATCAGAAGCTTGGGGACACAAATGAGGACTCTGCACATGCACATGTAGGTCACAAGGTTCCAAAAGCTTTAAAAAGAGTAAAACCTTAAAAATGAGAATGAAGTGACAATTGTTTCTACATTAACTTTAAGGGCCACAATTCCAGACTCCTTCTGCCCAGATCTTTTGGTAATATCTTTTTAATTCACATGAGGTATGACTGACACAGCAATGAAGCTAAACTGGGAGGGCTTTGTGGAAAATATGTCAGAGGCAAAAGAGATTTAACCTACATTAGTCTTTTTCAATTCTTTTATCATGATGCAGTCAGGCACTTTGAAATTAGCAAATATTTAAGATTCTTTGAGTTATATTGTTCTTTCTCCTATCCACATGTACCCTAACCCCCCAAAAGGCTGCACGTATTGAAGCAGTGCCCAAGGAGCAGGTTATTTGGACAGATTCTCTGAAAGAGAGTTACTAGGTACAGGCATGAAGGTTTTTATGTTTCAAGATTCACACTGACAAATTGTTTTCCATTTGGCAATGTCACCAGCACCACAGGGTATGATCAAATTTCCCGTATCTCCATTACCATTAGGTAGTACTATTCATTTAAATATACACATATATGTGTAAATACCTCTATGTTATAACTTTCATAGGTAGAAATAGCTCATCCAAAATTTTAAATTTAAATAAAGAGAAAGCATATTGGCCATAATTTTATCTTCTACTTTTTAGGAAAAATCTTTTCAACACAAAATGACTATTTTATTGAGCTGCTGTTGTTCTAACAGTATATAAACTGAGCATCTGATCAGTCTCTAGTGAAGAAGCTCTTTAAAAGGAACTTAAGGAAACTGGTCTCAGGTTCCTCAATTAGTTTAGAAATTGACAATTACATTAATCTCAGGAGAACTTGGTAGATACTCTCTGAAACAGTATTCATTCTTTTGTTCAGTGCATTGTCTAATGCCAAGTTAATGCCAAAGTAAATTATCAGCAATTATTTTTCTCTCTTTCAATAGCTGAAATGTGGAACAAATCCTGTATTTTTCCTACATCCTGTATGTAGCTTATATAATTACACATCTTGTAATTTCAGAATAGATTCTCCTATAACTATCTGAAGTTATTATTATCATGATTTATGAGACCATTTCTGAATGGGAGAATTTCTTAAGATATACCAAGGGAAATAATGGAGCTCTCAGAAGTTTCTATTTTAGTATATCATGAAGCAATAAGAGACTTGCTTTATAAAACTTACTTAGAATCTTACAATGCTTTTTCAAAATACTTCATGCTTCAAGAAAAGTCATATTATTACAATAGAACTAATGATTATTCTGTGTTAATGCTAGTATTCTTAATCATATTTTTACACACCATAGTATACCAATTTTAGCAGCTTTATTCAGGTACACTTATATACAATTCACTCTTTTTAAGTGTACAATTAAATGTTTCTTGGTAATTATAGAGTTGCGTAACCATAATCACAATCTAAAATGATTCCATTTGCTCATTTAAATACACTCTACAGGAGGACCTAAGATGGCGGGGGAGTAGGACGGGGAGAACACTTTCTCCCCCACAGATTCATCAAAAGAACATTTAAACGCCGAGTAAATTCCACAAAACAACTTCTGAATGCCGGCAGAGGACATCAGGCACCCAGAAAAGCAACCCAAGTCTTCGAAAGGAGAGAGAAGAAATACAGCTCCACTCACCAGAACACCGACACAAGTTTCCCTAACCAAGAAACCTTGACAAGCCACCTGTACAAACCCACACAGAGCAAGGAAACGCCACAATAAAGAGAACTCCACAAACTGCCAGAATACAGAAAGGACACCCCAAACTCAGCAATTTAAACAAGATGAAGAGACAGAGGAATACCCAGCAGACAAAGGAACAGGATAAAAGCCCACCAAACCAAACAAAAGAGGAAGATATAGGGAATCTACCTGATAAAGAATTCCGAATAATGATAGTGAAATTGATCCAAAATCTTGAAATCAAAATGGAATCACAGATAAATAGCTTGGAGACAAAGATTGAGAAGATGCAAGAAAGGTTTAACAAGGACCTAGAAGAAATAAAAGAGAGTCAATATAAAATGAATAATGCAATAAATGAAATTAAAAACACTCTGGAGGCAACAAATAGTAGAATAACAGAGGCAGAAGATAGGATTAGTGAATTAGAAGATAGAATGGTAGAAATAAATGAATCAGAGAGGATAAAAGAAAAACGAATTAAAAGAAATGAGGACAATCTCAGAGACCTCCAGGACAATATTAAACGCTACAACATTCGAATCATAGGGGTCCCAGAAGAAGAAGACAAAAGAAAGACCATGAGAAAATACTTGAGGAGATAATAGTGGAAAACTTCTCTAAAATGGGGAAGGAAATAATCACCCAAGTCCAAGAAACCCAGAGAGTCCCAAACAGGATAAACCCAAGGTGAAACACCCCAAGACACATATTAATCAAATTAACAAAGATCAAACACAAAGAACAAATATTAAAAGCAGCAAGGGAAAAACAACAAATAAGACACAAGGGAATTCCCATTAGGATAACAGCTGATCTTTCGATAGAAACTCTTCAAGCCAGGAGGGAATGACAAGACATACTTAAAGCGATGAAAGAAAATAACCTACAGCCCAGATTATTGTACCCAGCAAGGATCTCATTCAAATATGAAGGAGAAATCAAAAGCTTCTCAGACAAGCAAAAACTGAGAGAATTCTGCACCACCAAACCAGCTCTCCAACAAATACTAAAGGATATTCTCTAGACAGGAAACACAAAAACGGTGTATAAACTCGAACCCAAAACAATAAAGTAAATGGCAACAGGATCATACTTATCAGTAATTACCTTAAATGTAAATGGGTTGAATGCCCCAACCAAAAGACAAAGACTGGCTGAATGGATACAAAAACAAGACCCCTACATATGTAGTCTACAAGAGACCCACCTCAAATCAGGGGACACATACAGACTGAAAGTGAAGGGCTGGAAAAAGATTTTCCATGCAAATAGGGACCAAAAGAAAGCAGGAGTAGCAATACTTATATCAGATAAAATAGACTTTAAAACAAAAGCTGTGAAAAGAGACAAAGATGGTCACTACCTAATGATCAAAGGATCAATCCAAGAAGAAGATATAACAATTATAAATATATATGCACCCAACACGGGAGCGCCACAATATGTAAGACAAATGCTAACAAGTATGAAAGGAGACATTAACAATAACACAATAATAGTGGGAGACTTTAATACCCCACTCACACCTATGGATAGATCAACTAAACAGAAAATTAACAAGGAAACACAAACGTTAAACGATACAATAGACCAGTTAGACCTAATTGATATCTATAGGACATTTCATCCCAAAACAATGAATTTCACCTTTTTCTCAAGCGCACATGGAACCTTCTCCAGGATAGATCACATCCTGGGCCATAAAGCTAGCCTTGGTAAATTCAAAAAAATAGAAATCATTCCAAGCATCTTTTCTGACCACAATGCAGTAAGATTAGATCTCAATTACAGGAGAAAAACTATTAAAAATTCCAACATATGGAGGCTGAACAACACGCTGCTGAATAACCAACAAATCACAGAAGAAATCAAAAAAGAAATCAAAATTTGCATAGAAACTAATGAAAATGAAAACACAACAACTCAAAACCTGTGGGACACTTTAAAAGCAGTCCTAAGGGGAAAGTTCATAGCAATACAGGCATACCTCAAGAAACAAGAAAAAAGTCAAATAAATAACCTAACCCTACACCTAAAGCAACTAGAAAAGGAAGAAATGAAGAACCCAAGGGTTAGTAGAAGGAAAGAAATCTTAAAAATTAGGGCAGAAATAAATGCAAAAGAAACAAAAGAGACCATAGCAAAAACCAACAAAGCCAAAAGCTGGTTCTTTGAAAGGATAAATAAAATTGACAAACCATTAGCCAGACTCATCAAGAAACAAAGGGAGAAAAATCAAATCAACAAAATTAGAAATGAAAATGGAGAGATCACAACAGACAACACAGAAATACAAAGGATCATAAGAGACTACTATCAACAATTATATGCCAATAAAATGGACAACGTGGAAGAAATGGACAAATTCTTAGAAAAGTACAACTTTCCAAAACTGGAACAGGAAGAAATAGAAAATCTTAACAGACCCATCACAAGCACGGAAATTGAAACTGTAATCAAAAATCTCCCAGCAAACAAAAGCCCCGGTCCAGACGGCTTCACAGCTGAATTCTACCAAAAATTTAGAGAAGAGCTAACACCTATCCTGCTCAAACTCTTCCAGAAAATTGCAGAGGAAGGTAAACTTCCAAACTCATTCTATGAGGCTACCATCACCCTAATACCAAAACCTGACAAAGATCCCACAAAAAAAGAAAACTACAGGCCAATATCACTGATGAACATAGATGCAAAAATCCTTAACAAAATTCTAGCAATCAGAATCCAACAATACATTAAAAAGATCATACACCATGACCAAGCGGGCTTTATCCCAGGGATGCAAGGATTCTTCAATATCCGCAAATCAATCAATGTAATACACATTAACAAATTGAAAAACAAAAACCATATGATTATCTCAATAGATTCAGAGAAAGCCTTTGACAAAATTCAACATCCATTTATGATAAGAACTCTCCAGAAAGCAGGAATAGAAGGAACATACCTCAACATAATAAAAGCTATATACGACAAACCCACAGCAAACATTATCCTCAATGGTGAAAAATTGAAAGCATTTCCTCTAAAGTCAGGAACAAGACAAGGGTGCCCACTTTCACCATTACTATTCAACATAGTTTTGGAAGTTTTGGCCACAGCAATCAGAGCAGAAAAAGAAATAAAAGGAATCCAAATTGGAAAAGAAGAAGTAAAACTTTCACTGTTTGCAGATGACATGATCCTTTACATAGAAAACCCTAAAGACTCCACCAGAAAATTACTAGAACTAATCAATGACTATAGTAAAGTTGCAGGATATAAAATCAACACACAGAAATCCCTTGCATTCCTATACACTAATAATGAGAAAACTGAAAGAGAAATTAAGGAAACAATTCCATTCACCATTGCAACGGAAAGAATAAAATACTTAGGAATATATCTAGCTAAAGAAACTAAAGACCTATATATAGAAAACTATAAAACACTGGTGAAAGAAATCAAAGAGGACACTAATAGATGGAGAAATATACCATGTTCATGGTTTGGAAGAATCAATATAGTGAAAATGAGTATACTACCCAAAGCAATTTATAGATTCAGTGCAATCCCTATCAAGCTACCAATGGTATTCTTCACAGAGCTAGAACAAATAATTTCACAATTTGTATGGAAACACAAAAAACCTCGAATAGCCAAAGCTATCTTGAGAAAGAAGAATGGAACTGGAGGAATCAACCTACCTGACTTCAGACTCTATTACAAAGCCACAGTCATCAAGACAGTATGGTACTGGCACAAAGACAGAAATATTGATCAATGGAACAAAATAGAAAGCCCAGAGATAAATCCATGCACATATGGACACCTTATCTTTGACAAAGGAGGCAAGAATATACAATGGATTAAAGACAATCTCTTTAACAAGTGGTGCTGGGAAAACTGGTCAACCACTTGTAAAAGAATGAAACTAGAACACTTTCTAACACCTTACACAAAAATAAACTCAAAATGGATTAAAGATCTAGACGTAAGACCAGAAACTATAAAACTCCTAGAGGAGAACATAGGCAAAACACTCTCTGACATACATCACAGCAGGATCCTCTATGACCCGCCTCCCAGAATATTGGAAATAAAAGCAAAAATAAACAAATGGGACCTAATTAAACTTAAAAGCTTCTGCACAACAAAGGAAACTATTAGCAAGGTGAAAAGGCAGCCTTCAGAATGGGAGAAAATAATAGCAAATGAAGCAACCGACAAACAACTAATCTCAAAAATATACAAGCAACTCCTACAGCTCAACTCCAGAAAAATAAATGACCCAATCAAAAAATGGGCCAAAGAACTAAATAGACATTTCTCCAAAGAAGACATACAGATGGCTAACAAACACATGAAAAGATGCTCAACATCACTCATTATCAGAGAAATGCAAATCAAAACCGCTATGAGGTACCATTTCACGCCAGTCAGAATGGCTGCGATCCAAAAGTCTACAAGCAATAAATGCTGGAGAGGGTGTGGAGAAAAGGGAACTCTCTTACACTGTTGGTGGGAATGCAAACTAGTACAGCCACTATGGAGAACAGTGTGGAGATTCCTTAAAAAACTGGAAATAGAACTGCCTTATGATCCAGCAACCCCACTGCTGGGCATACACACTGAGGAAACCAGAAGGGAAAGAGACACGTGTACCCCAATGTTCATCGCAGCACTGTTTATAATAGCCAGGACATGGAAGCAACCTAGATGCCCATCAGCAGATGAATGGATAAGCAAGCCGTGGTACATATACACAATGGAGTATTACTCAGCCATTAAAAAGAATACATTTGAATCAGTTCTAATGAGGTGGATGAAACTGGAACCTATTATACAGAGTGAAGTAAGCCAGAAAGAAAAACACCAATACAGTATACTAACACATATATATGGAATTTAGAAAGATGGTAACGATAACCCTGTATACGAGACAGCAAAAGAGACACCGATGTATAGATCAGTCTTACGGACTCTGTGGGAGAGGGAAAGGGTGGGGAGATTTGGGAGAATAGCATTGAAACATGTATAATATCATGTATGAAACGAGTCGCCAGTCCAGGTTCGATGCACGGTACTGGATGCTTGGGGCTGGTGCACTGGGACAACCCAGAGGGAGGGTAGGGGAGGGAGGAGGGAGGAGGGTTCAGGATGGGGAACGCGGGTATACCTGTGGTGGATTCATTTTGATATTTGGCAAAACTAATACAATATTGTAAAGTTTAAAAATAAAATAAAATTTAAAAATGAATAAATAAATACACTCTACAGTCCTACCCCTTTGCAATGATTAATCTGTTTTCTGTTTCTATAGATTTGTCTTTTCTGGACATTCCACATAACTAAAATAATATAACATGTGGTCTTTTAACTGGCTTCTTTCACTTAGCTATTTTTAAAAAGATTCTTCTATGTTGTAACATGTAGCAGTAGTTCCTTCTTTTATATTGTTGAATTACAGTCTGTTTTATGTATCTACCACATTTTGTTTATCCATTCATCAACTGATGAACATATGGGTTATTTTCAGGTTTTTTGACTGTTATATATAATACTGCTATGAACATTTGTGTATAAGTTTGTGTGTGAACCTATACATTCATCTCTTTTGGGTAGACTCTTAGGAGTGAAATTGTTGGGTTGTATGGTAAATTGCTTCATCCAGTATCACAAATTAGACAGCTGTAATGTTGCCCTTCCCTGATTTTTTGTCACCAAGATAGCTATTATTCCAGAAAAAGGTCCCTCTATGTGGGTTATCAAATTAGATTAGGCTCAACTGGCAGTGAAGTACCTGATTTTTATGGCTTGTCCACCTTAGTAGAGCTACTATCCAGGATAAATTTAGTGAGAGGCAGGGGAAGACAGGAAGCAGGTACAGGTGAAAATGTCATAGGCTAACATTGTTTGTACCTGAAGCCTGAATTTCAACAGTTTCTTTAAGCATAATCAAATGCTTTGCAGATTGTTGTATGCCTTTCGTAAATTTAGAGGCTGTATGGCGTAGTGGTTAGGGCAGGGGACCTGGAGCTAGGTGGCTTGGGTTCAAATCCTGGGCCTACCACTTCAGACCTGTGTGCCTTGGCTTTGGGGCTTCCCAGGCTGTGCTAGTTGTAAAGAACCCTCCTGCCAATGCAGGAGACATAAGAGATGTAGGTTCTAGCTCTGGAGATAAAACTCTTTATGTCACAAAGAGTTGGACATAACTGAGCAACTTTCACTTTGATAAATTTCCAAATAATATTAAAATGACTATTTTGACAATCTGTCCAGTTGTATTATTGTATGTTAAGTAGAAGATCTGCCAATCTTGTCACTCTACCATTCTGGATGTCTTGTCTCCTCCAAATACTTAAAAAATACAAAGATATCAAGGCATCTTCTTCAGGCACATGTATGTTTTCATATAGATTATATATAAACTATATATATATAAATATATATACAGTTTACTGAGAAAAGCATTTTTCATAAACAGTATTAGAAAAAATTATTGCGTAAGTAAGTAAAGTTTCTCAGTCATGTCTGACTCTTTGCGACCCCATGGACTGTAGCCTACCAGGCTCCTCTGTCCATGGGATTTTCCAGGCAAGAGTACTAGAGTGGGTTGCCATTTCCTTCTCCAGGGGATCTTCCCAACCCAGGGATCGAACCCCAGTCTCCAGCATTGCAGACAGATGCTTTACCATCTGAGCCACAAGGGAAGTATTGTATGAGTACAGCTAAGTAGAAAAATATGCTAAGTTCAAAAAACATGCTAAGTTGAGAATACAATAAAATATAAGAACTTCCCATATGTCATGCTACCTCCCTATAAAGGAATAAACATGAATCTTACCTTGCACCAGTGATCTAGCAGCACTTATGTTTTGTATAGTTTATAACTCTTCCTTACCCTATTCCCAAGTTCTCCACATGTGTATGTATACACAAGCACATCTTCCCATTAGTAGTGATATTTAATCAATAATGTACCTGATTTTCCAATGGCTAATTATGAATTACTTCACTAATGTCAGGGGCATTTCATACTTTCATAGTACTGGACTGTTGCTTCTAGGAAGAAAAGAAGAGTTTGGGCTACACTGTCAAGCTCCCATAGCCATTTAAAAATAACTAATGTACACTTGGAAATTTCTCATCGTAAGACTCTCTCTTTCACACACACACACACACACACACACACACAATCAGTTTGCCAGTTAATTCCCTGTGCTGAAAGTTAATGTTCTAGTAAACTAGGTATTAACTGATGTAATGAGTGGTATCATGTAGGTTATTGCCATTATAAACCATACTTAACAGTTTAGAAAATCAATAACATATTAAACTGAGGTTAGTGCTTCTGGGAGAGAGTTATTTGGCAAACAGTTGTTTTCTGACAGATTGGGACTGCTTCTTCTGCTTCTTGGAAGGTAGAACATGTTCTGCTGCCGTAGTGACTATGTAGAGTTTGTGTCTCTGGAAAAATCACACACACACACAAACACCAGTGAAACATGGAACCACATCTCAACTTCCCTCAGACAGACACACACACACCAATGAACCACAGAACCACATTGCATCTTCCCTCAGACACACACACACACACACCAGTGAACCACAGAACCACATCGCATCTTCCCTCAGCGGAGCTGCTTGCTTACAGGTCTGCAGGTTGGGCAGGACGCAGGGAAAGGGAAGGCGGCTAAAGTCTGGGCCTGGGGCGTGTTTCCTTTGCTGTCTCCACACACGAACCCGGGTGCTGGTGTTGGGTAACTAAAGAAAAGCTGGAGCAGGGTGACCCTTTGGCAGTTTTCTTTAAAAGCGAGTTTGCTGTCCCCAGCTGTCAGGGGTCACGCTAACTTGATGGAAAAACTCTCCACTCTGTGGCTATTCACTTCACATCGCTGCTTCTAAATATCATCGTGAAACTGCCAGAGACAGACAGAAATGCAGATTCTCGGCAGACTTCCAGGCAGTGGTTCCCAGGGCAGGATCATCTGTGTTTTGTCAGAACATAGCTCCTACTTGAACTTCTGGACAGTCAGCTAGAGAATAACCAATAAGTCTTTGTGAGGACAATAGACAGCGAGCATCACGCTGACTAATCATTCTGGAAAGAATGAGTTCATGGCCTATACGTGTGCTATTTTCATTGAAGCCCCACACCACACGCCCAAGCCCTTCATTAAGCATTCTTCTATAGGTTTTATCCTTTATGTGTAAAATCTCATTTTATATTTATTTTTCCCTCTTCCTTACTACCTGTTCTTCCTGGTGGCTCAGATGGTAAAGAGTCTCCCTGCAGTGCAGGAGACCCAGGTTCGATCCCTGGGTTGGGAAGATCCCCTGGAGAAGGAAATGGCAACCCACTCCAGTATTCTTGCCTGCAAAATCCCATGGATGGAGGAGCCTGGTAGGTTATAGTCCATGGGGTCGCAAAGAGTCAGACACGACTAAGAGACTTCACTTCTCCTTCTTCTACCTGTCTACAGCAAAAAGTTACTAATATGAACACATTAACATACCACAGGGGCAAAGCCATGGTACATCATTTGTAAAAGGATAAAAGAAACAGTATAACATAGAATGAAAAGCATTCCACTGGGAGCCAGGAAACCTGCGTTCCTCTTTTGAGCTTGTGATTAAACTCCTGGCTGACCACAAGGAAGTGACAGCATCCCAGGACCTCAACTTTCTCCTATGTCCCAGGGAACTGGCCAAGATCTAATCTAGGTCCCTTCCACAGCAACACTATTCCAGGAATGACTGCTCAGTTTCTGTGTAGAAGTCATTAGGCTGGGCATTTTCCCATCCCTTTGATCTTCACAACACTCCATGAAGTAGGTGTCACCATCCCATTTCATGACTGGAAGGCCAGGACTTGCAGAGAATAAGGAACATGCCAGAGACACAGCCTGCAAGTGGCTTGGCCAGAACTGTGTATTCTAATGACTATGCTGCTCTCTCTCTCTCTTTTTTTTTTTTCTAGCTAGAGGAGAGATTTTATTTTTCTATTTAGTTTTGGCTTTGCTGTCTCTTCCTTGCTGTGCATAGACTGCCTCTAGTGAGTGGGGGTTACTCTTTGCTGCAGTACGCGGGCTTGTCAAGGCGGTGGCTTCTCTTGTTGCAGAGCACAGGCTCTAGGCGTGTGGGCTTCAGCAGTTGTGGCCAAGGGGTTCAACTACTCCACAGCATGTGGGGTCTTCCTGGATCTGGAATCAAACCCATGTCCCCTGCCTTGGCAGGCAGATTGTTTATCCACTGTACCACCAGGGAAGTCCTATGCTGCAGTCTTTACGTGGACCAAAATGCTCTGACTGGATAAAGTACTTTGTGTCATCAAAACTCTTCCTCGAGGATTTCGGATTTAGAGTACCCAAAAAATGGGCAAACTATATCAATATATTGAGGTGTTAGAGTGCCAGTTGATTATCAGCCACTTCCCTGAGCCCCCAGACCTCCTCTTTGTCATTGCCCTAGACATCCCACCTCAATACCATATGATCCATTCAGCAACTAAGGCGGCATGCCTGGGCCTGCCTTCCAGGATCCTTTTCAGCATTAGGATCCATTTCCATTTTGTTTGGACACTACACTATAATACCGGTTGTGAAGAATTTTAAATACCATCCTTGAAATTACTGTCATAGCCACCCTCCCTTCTTTTTACCAGCATTCCAAGACAGAATGAATTGACTTCTGCCCTGAAACATTTTTCTTATTAATTTTTGTTTTTTTGACAAAGCCATGAAGCACATGTGGGATCCTATTTCCCTGATCAGGGATCGAACCTGCATCCCCTGCATTAAAAGTGTGAAGTCCCAACCACTGGACTGCCAGGGAAGCCCCTAAAACATTTTTCAAATTTCCTGGTTGAGGGTGACTATTGATTTAGAGTTAAGGTTAGCTTGGCTGAGTTGTTCCAAATCGTTTCTCAGGTTCTTTGGCTGGATTCTGCCTCCTATTGCTGAGATCCTGTTTAGGGATCTGGTCCCCAAATACTCCTAACCTATCTCTGAGCTCCTAGTAGGAGATTGTCTTCAGCTTTGTCCGCTCTTCTGTCTGGCCTTACCTTCAGTACATACTTGATATTTTCTCCTCTTCTGATGACCAGGTTTCTAGATCTGTTCCTTGCTTTCATTTACTTTAAGGCCTTACCTAACATATCCTTTAATGGCAACCCACTCCAGTATTCTTGCCTGGAGAAACCCAGAGACAGGGGAGCCTGGTGGGCTGCCATCTATGGGGTCACACAGAGTTGGACACGACTGAAGCGACTTAGCAGCAGCAGCAGCAGCAACATATCCTTTAATCTTCAGTAGAATTCACTCCCTCTCTGGTCAATTTGACTGGTTTGCGGCCTTTGACTTTGTTCTGCCTGAGGCTATAGGCCACTGGGGAGTTTTTACCAACAGATGAATTTGTCCATGTGAGAGATTTTCATTTTCCATCCAGTGTTTTTCCAGTCTTATTAATGTTAAATCTACCCCTCTACCTTAAAAAGAATGAAAGTGTTTCTTCCTTTGCTGCTCTTAAAAAAAGAATAAGAAAATCCAATCTCGATCACTCTCTATCATACCTTATATTTTACTTGTTTATCTATTTCATTCTATTTTATTTATGGTCACAAGGCATGCGAGATCTCAATTCCCTGACCAGGGGTTGAACCCATGCCCCCTGTAGTGGAAGCACAGAATCTTAACCACTGGACTGCCAGGGAAGTCCGTATCTTGTTTATTTTTGGTCTGCATAGAAGGTAAGCTCTAGGATTTTTTTTAGTTTTGTTTATTGATGTATCTCAAGCATTTGAAAACAAGATCTACCATAAGTAGATCTTTGGAAAGCATTGGTTAAATGAATGGGTGAATGAATGAATTCACCCTAGTGTCTTGCTGCCTTTAACAATTGAGTTTCAAAAGTTATCTCCTGATATCATAGTTTTAAAATGAACTACAAAGAAATAAATCAGAGTAGACAATTTGGCAATAAAGTTATGCCCTAGAATAGACTGCATTGCACTTGATCAGAAGAGTGGTGGAGAACTTGTCTATTTGGGTATATAAATTGTGTGAGCTAAGTCAGAGTAGGGGCTAAAGGCCAGAGTAGCGATTGTCCTAATTACTCAGCCAGCAAGCCTCACAGAATTGGCCTGTAAATAACGTACCCATCAGCTTCACAGACCTCTCTGCACAGATGGTTTCATTTGAATTTGAGCTCCCATGCCCCTTTCTAGGAGGTGTATGTGGATAATTTTTGGCATGCCTGTCTGCTGTGTGAAGCCAATTTACCTTCAGGAAGATGTTCACCACACAGGCAATGACAGATAGAGTTCACATTAATTTTATCCACTGTCAGGTCAGAGACTGATTGCTATGAGACAGTTTCATGGAAGCAATTTTATTTTGTATGTCTAGAATTGCCTTTGAATTAATTGTTATTATTATATTGATGTATTACAAAAGAAATTCTCAAAGTAAATAGGCTTAAGTAGACAGATGTACCCTACCAACCAAACTCATCAAAGCCAATAGCAAGCATTTACCATGATCATTTCTGATACAAAGAAACATTGGTTTAATACTGTGAAACTCTTAATTTATAAATATTTTCTTTCCATGATGCTGATCAATAACAATCAGCCTTGATTCTCCATCAGGAAACTGCTTTCCTCTTAGCCTCTTCTTCTTTGATAGGCAGATTTTGTAACCTAAACTCATGTCCGGGCCATGGTGAGGTTGTCAGGAGAGGGTATCTGACTGAAGTGTCATTAATCCATGGACAGTCGTGTAGCTGTGTGGTTTGATAGGAGAGTTATGGCAACCTGATTTTCTTTGTCAAGAATTTGAACACAGAGAGTCAGAAAATAATTTATCAATCAGAACTGGAGGCAGAAGCTGAAGAGATGCAGTGAGAATGCAAAAAGGTAACATTTACAGAGTCCCTATCATGTGCCTGAGACTATGTAACACATTACATGGGCTATCTTTTAAATCCCCATAATAGCGTTATGTGGGCTTCCCAGGTGGCTCAGTGATAAACAATTTGCCTGCCAATGCAGGAGACGCAATACAGCAGGTTTGATCCCTGGGTTGGGAAGATCCCCTGGAGGAGGGAATGGCTACCCACTCCAGTATTCATGCCTGGAGAATTCCATAGACAGAGGAGCCTGGCAGGTTACAGTCCATGGTGTTGCAAAGAGTTGGATCGGACTGAGCATGCATGCACAATAGCTTTATAAGCCATGTGCTATTCTTAACTTGCAGGCATAGGGAAGGTAAATTACTTGATTATGTAGTAATTTGTGGGATCATGATTCAAGCTGAGGTCCATGTGATTCCAGAGCCTCTTCTCTTAATTACTGCATGACACTGATCACAGAGGAGAGAGAATTTTGTAAAACAGCAGTCTCCAACCTTTTTGGCACCAGGGACCAGTTTCATGGAAGACAAGTCTTCCATGGGCCAACAGTTGCAGGGGAGGGGGGGGTTCTGGATGATTCAAGCACATTACATTACATTTATTGTGCACTTTATTTCTATTATTATTACATCAACTCCACCTCAGACATCAGACATTAGATCCCAGAGGTTGGGGATTTCTGCTCTAAAAGTCATGTTAAAGTTAAGAAGGAAGAAAATGAGCAAATAGAGCATACCGGATGTTTGAGAAAAGAAAATGGAAGTGGAATAGTCCAAAGAGAACCAAGGTAGCTTGGCAAAACACATTTCCCAGGAGAAAAGAGACAAAGAGACTGGCCTCAATAATTACCTTGGATTAGCATAGTGTTCTGCTGTATATTGCTTGAGAAATTCTCTGTCCTTTGTCAGTAAAAAAAAAAAAAAATCTTAAAAAGTCGTTTATACTAATTAATACCATAAAGTCTATTTTGCAGGGAAAACAAATATAATCATAATATGTACGCTGCAAGGTGTCCAGTTCTTCCTCCTGTGTCTGTTCTCAGGTGCCAGCCAGTCTCTCTCAGGAAGACCAGAATGGAGGTAGGCCTCAGAGAACCAGGGCCAGGAGACCTGAAGGTCATTTTTAGAAAAATACCTTTCTATCTATGTATTTGGCTGTGTCAGGACTTAGTTGCAGCATTCAGGCTCTTAGTTGTGGCAGGAGGGATCTAGCTCCCTGACCAGAGATCAAACCCAAAACCCCTGCATTGGGAGCATGGAGTCTAAGCCACCAGACCACGAGGGAAGTTCTTGAAGCTCATTTCTTGTTTTGGTGTCTCTTCATTGGATGAGTTATTGACAATGCACAATAAAGTAGCCCCAATAAAGGTAGTTTCTTTTTGCCAGAGGTCTTCCTTCAGTGCCTCATTCTGATGACCATAGTACTTCCCAGAAAAAAACAGTCTTTGAGATAATACTGAGGCTACAGGAAAGCACAGTTCTGCTCATAAGGAGGCCTATATTCCCTGACCTAGCAAGGGATATGAATCATATACTCATATATACCATGTACTTCCCAGTGCTCCTAAGAGTCATGGTACTGAGGATGTATGCTTCCTCACAGTGTAATGCCCAGGCAACTCTCCTTTGTAATGACTGCTGCTGGACCCCAGGATCTGAGGAACCCAAGAAAATCTTAGCTGAACTCCTGGCACTCATGAACATAAGAGCCTTCTCTACTCATGAAATAAGATTCTCATCTTCTACATTGGAGTTGTCCCTAGGAATTCATTTTCTTTATCTTTGGATCCCTTCACTTTGTTCTTTGCCTTCATTTTGTTCTTTTGACAAGTTTTGGTCTTCCTTGGTTGCTCAGCTGGTAAAGAATCCACCTGCAAAGCAGGAGACCCCAGTTTGATTCCTGGGTTGGGAAGATACCTTGGAGAAGGGAAAGGCCACCCACTCTAGTATTCTGGCCTGGAGAATTCAGGGTTGCAAAGAGCTGGACGTGACTTTAGGGCTTCCCTTGTGGCTCAGCTGGTAAAGAATCTTCCTGCAATGTGGGAGACCAGTCATCTGGATCACCTTAGACTTTTGTTCCTTTGAAAATTATAAATGAAGAAATGTTCTATAAGGGAAAGACCAGACTGACCTGGTCAGTCATTGAAATGTTTCTTTTCATTTTACAGGTCCCAGTGAGCTCACATCAATTAAATAGAAATGTACTTAATTAGCAGGATATGCTATGATAGATTAAATATCTAAATGTCAGATGAAACCAGAGTTTTCTGAAATTTCCTCAGATATAACCTGGATTTGTCTGTCTGTACCTGGGGAAGATATACATGTTGGCTTTCCATAAAATAGGCAAAACTTGAAAGTTTTCCTCTAGTATTTAGATTGCAAATAGGTTGATCAATGTAACTTCAATGTCTAATCCATCAGGAGGCATTATTTTTAAGGTAATGAATACTTATGAGACTATAGGAGACAGTTCAATTTTGAAATATGTATTATGTAAGTAAAATCTATTTTTGTGAGTTTTAAGAGTAGCAAATTTGTATGCTGTATTCATTAATTTATCATTTTGTATTTCTTTTATTTCATTTTTATAATCAGGTTTATTGAGATATGATTTAGATAATGGAGAATTGGCCATTTTCAAGTCCACAGTTTGATAAATTTTGGCAACTATAAAGTCATGCACCCACCACCATAATCATAAGATTTAACATTTCCCCAAAATTCCTTCATCTCCTTTTATAACTAATCCCCCCGACCCATTCCTTAGCATTGATCTGATTTCTCTTCCTATAATTTCACTTTTTCCAGGATGATGTCCCATAATAGAATCATATGGTATGTTAGTCTTTTGTGCCTGACTTTCTTCACTTAGCATAAGGCATTTGAGATCTTTTAATATTTCTGCCTATACCAGTAGCTTGCTCCTTTTTAATGTTGAGTAGTAGTCCATAGTCTGTTGTCTGATATAACATAATCCGTTTATTCATTCACCAGTGGAGACACACTTTGGTTATTTTCATTTGGGACTATTATGAACAAAGCTGCCATGAACATTCATATATAAGTCTTTGTGTGAGGATGCTTTCATTTCTCTTAGGAAAATACATAAGAGTAGGTATTCATTTTATTTTCAAATGAATATACACACAAAATAATATATGAAAAACTATAATTATATGTATCAAAGAACACATAATATTCACTACATAAATGTCATTCTTGCAAATGAGACAAATATCTTCATTAGCTGAAAAACCCTAGCTGTTACATGAACTAAGTTTTTTATTTCAGCAACACTAGCATGTGTTTAATATTTGATACTTTGGTCCTTTCTGAAGCTTCCAGAGAAATAATTCAGAAATTTCAATGGCACTTTTCAATTTAACATTTTGCTTTCCTTTGTATATTTTATACTTTTTAATTTTTATTTTATGTTATAGTTGATTAACAATGTTGTGTTTGTTTCAGGTATACAGTAGTTATACATATACATGACTCTATTCTTTTTCAAATTTTTTTTCCATTTAAGTCATTACAGAATAGAGTTTCCTGTGCTATACAGTAGGTCCTTGCTGGTTGTCTATTTTAAATATAGTGGTGTGTACATGGCAATCCCAAACTCCCAATCTATCCCTCCCCCATTTGTATGTTTTAGATGAGGTATAGTATGTGTTGCCTGTACAGTACTTTGCTCTTTTGCAAGGATATTGCACTTGAATTTTGAATTTCAAGATTTTAAAAACCTTTGTAAAAAATACATTTCAAAATTTTTCCAGAGAATAATAATTTACCAAGTTTCCTCATAAGCAATACTCCTTAAAATAAAATTTGTCAATCAAGTAAAAAAATATTAAATGTAAAAAATTAAAAATATAAATTTAGTTTCATTACCATGTGATACAGAGTTGAAAGCAGCGGTAAGAAGTTTGAACAATTACAGTAGATATTTAGAGTATCTTTCCATTCTAAAGTTATTCTTAATTTGAGAAGTAGTTTATCCTTGAATCCACAGGATCAGAGACCAGGGTGTCTCCTTCACCTCTCTTAGCAGCTCATGACTTCAGCCTTCTGCCTGTAACATTTGGAGCAGGGTGGACATCTAGAGCTGTCTAGACCAATCAAATGCACATCTATAGGAAGCTAGACTGGAACTGAGCTAAGGCTTTTTGTGTGAGTGTGTCTGAGTCATTTTGTTCAGGGGTTGTGAGATAGCTATTTTTCCACCATTTAACTGAGAAGCAGAGAACATTCATCTGCAAGGAGGAATGAAGCAGAAATGCAGAGGACCAAGAAGTGAGATGAACGTTTCCACTGACTTTCTCAGCCCTGGTTCAAGTCTGTAGTTTTCCAGTGGTTCCTGAGGTCCAGAATTCAATCTTTTTCTTGTGACCTGAAACACAGTTGAAGAACAAAATTTTGGTTTTCCTGAGTTTCTTATGATTTCTGTCACTTGCCTTCAAAGTTTCTAAGTGCTAGAACTGTTATGAGTCCAAGCTCACTTTGTTTGCCACACAAGAAGCCAGTGAATCTGAGGGACAAAGAGTTGAGGAAAGGAATACAACTTTATTTGGAAAACCAGATGACCGGGAAGATGGCAGGCTAATGTCTCAAAATAATCATCTTGTTGGGGTCTGGATGCCAGGTTCTTTTATGGATCAGAGATGGGGGGAGGTGAGGAAACAAAGTAAAAAGGCCATTTCATCTTGCAAGTATCCCCTAAAATGGCAAGCCTCAGGCAGTAGGATGTGTTAATTTCTTCCTTCTTGCCATCTACTGGTGGACAGAGTTCTGAACAAAGGCACTTTAGCTTAACAGTCAGTCAGAGGGGCAGGGTTCCCTGAGGCAGGCCATTATGTGTGATTATAATAACAAAAGCAACCAAAGATGCAGATCTAGCTTCAGTTCAGTTCAGTCTTTCAGTCGTGTCCGACTCTTTGTGATCCGATGAACCGCAGCACGCCAGGCCTCTCTGTCCATCACCAACTCCCGGAGTTTACCCAAACCCATGTCCATTGAGTAGGTGATACCATCCAACCATCTCATCCCCTGTCGTCCCCTTCTCCCCCTGCCCTCAATCTTTTCCAGCATCAGGGTCTTTTCAAATGAGTCAGCTCTTCGCATCAGGTAGCCAAAGTATTGGAGTTTCAGCTTCAAAATCAGTCCTTCCAATCAACTCCCAGGACTGATCTCCTTTAGGATGGACTGGTTGGATTTCCTTGCAGCCCAAGGCACTCTCAAGAGTCTTCTCCAACACCATACTTCAAAAGCATCAATTTGTTGTAGCCACAAATTCCGGGAAACAAATTCACTCAGAAGGACACTGCAGAGAGTGGAGTGCAGTGGAGCAGGCCCACACCGGTGGACCCAAGGCAGAGTCTCCTCCTAGCCAAGGACCCCGGCCAGTTTTTGTGAAAACTTTATATACCCTAAGCGTATGCGTCTAAACCCACCTCCCCAAATTCCCTGAAACTAGTCTGAACAAAGGAAAAAGAAAGATACAATCAAAGTCAACCCATGATTCATATGCCTTAAACCTAGGTAGTTAGCAGTGGACAATTATCAATAGGCTTGTGGTCATTTCCCAATAAGCATAATAGAATGTATGATTCTATTTGGTTACACAGATAATTAGAGTATTCTTTTAGGTGATGGAGAGCCCCAGGGCTCTTCCTTCTGGGCCTGGTTTTCCAGTTGGTATGTCGTTTCCATAGATACTGGGCATATAGCTCAAAGTCCACAGTCCAGCCCAAGATGGAGTCCTGCTTTCAAGATAGAGCCTGTTCTGTTTCCTCCTTCAAATTCTTTGGTGCTTAGCTTTCTTTATAGTCCAACTTTCACATCCATACATGACCACAGGAAAAACCATAGCCTTGACTAGACAGACCTTTGTTGACACAATAATGTCTCTGCTTTTTAATATGCTGTCTAGGTTGGTCATAACTTTCCTTCCAAGGAGTAAGCATCTTTTAATTTCATGGCTGCAGTCACCATCTGTAGTGATTTTGGAGCCCAGAAAAATAAAGTCAGCCACTGTTTCCACGGTTTCCCCATCTATTTCCCATGAAGTGATGGGGTCAGATGCCATGATCTTAGTTTTCTGAATGTTGAGCTTTAAGCCCACTTTTTCACTCTCTTCTTTCACTTTCATCAAGAGGCTCTTTAGTTCTTCTTCACTTTCTGCCATAAGAGTGTTGTCATCTGCATATCTGAGGTTATTGGTATTTCTCCCAGCAATCTTGCTAGATCTTCTGGCAGATTTAGCTTGGAAGAGTCTAAATTGACTCTTCCTGGTTACTGAACAAGGCGTCTTCCATTACTTTCCCACTAACTAGTGAGAGATGGGAATACCAGACCACCTGACCTGCCTCTTGAGAAATTTGTATGCAGGTCAGGAAGCAACAGTTAGAACTGGACATGGAACAACAGACTGGTTCCAAATAGGAAAAGGAGTACGTCAAGACTGTATATTGTCACCCTGCTTATTTAACTTGTATGCAGAATACATCATGAGAAACGCTGGGCTGGAAGAAGCACAAGCTGGAATCAAGATTGCCAGGAGAAATATCAATAACCTCAGATATGCAGATGACACCACCATTATGGCAGACAGTGAAGAGGAACTAAAAAGCCTCTTGATGAAAGTGAAAGTGGAGAGTGAAAAAGTTGGCTTAAAACTCAACATTCAGAAAACAAAGATCATGGCATCTGGTCCCATCACTTCATGGGAAATAGATGGGGAAACAGTGGAAACAGTGTCAGACTTTATTTTTTGGGCTCCAAAATCACTGCAGATGGTGACTGTAGCCATGAAATTAAAAGATGCTTACTCCTTGGAAGAAAGGTTATGACCAAACTAAATATTGAAAAGCAGAGACTTTACTTTGCCAACAAAGGTCTGTCTAGTCAAGGCTATGGTTTTTCCTGTGGTCATGTATGGATGTGAGAGTTCGACTGTGAAGAAAGCTGAGTGCCGAAGAATTGATGCTTTTGAACTGCGGTGTTGGAGAAGACTCTTGAGAGTCCCTTGGACTGCAAGGAGATCCAACCAGTCCATTCTGAAGGAGATCAGCCCTGGGATTTCTTTGGAAGGAATGATGCTAACGCTGAAACTCCAGTACTTTGGCCACCTCATGCAAAGACTCATTGGAAAAGACTCTGATGCTGGGAGGGATTGGGGGCAGGAGGAGAAGGGGATTACAGAGGATGAGATGGCTGGATGGCATCACTGACTCGATGGACGTGAGTCTGAGTGAACTCTGGGAGTTAGTGATGGACAGGGAGGCCTGGCATGCTGTGATTCATGGGGTCACAAAGAGTCGGACAGGACTGAGTGACTGAACTGAACCGGAATTCTCACTAGGAAGACAAATTCATAAACAGAGTCACGGTGTCACATTCCGGTATGGTGACAGACGTGTGTACAGAGGGCATTCACGCACAAGGAAAGCTGAGGAGAGATGCAACCTGAGTGCAAACAGACCTTTCAGAAACTCACTGCCAATGAAAGGAGTGGAGGAGCACACGAGGGGTATGAGCCACAGCGTATCCTGACTTGAAAGCCTGTGGGGCAAGCTCTTTAGGAAGACCTTCTTGAGATCTGGTGATTTCAGCTAAGACCCTGAGGTCAGACATATCCTGATGGTGTAGAGTTCTTGGGAACAATCAGTCTGGGGTGGGAGTGGGGGGATGCTAACCTAACTCTTCTAAGAGTGACACGAGGTTACCATATGGTTAGCAGGCAAATTATCAAATGTTCTCTGATAGGCTTCCTCTAACAGCCTGTAAAACTTTGTTGCTCCAAAGGCAAATGTTTCCTTAACGTGCAACCTATGGCCTTTCTTCCACTGACTGGTGCCCGCTGCCCAACTTCACAGAACTAACACATACCAGCAACAAGACTGACTTCCCTAAAAGCCCACCTCCAAACTAAAGTGCTCCACTCCCTCATTCGAGTTAGATCAGCATTGCAGTTTCGTGGCCTTTGAATAAAAGTCAGTTGCTTTGGGGGTCTTGTCTAAGTCAGAAGTAGGCTGACAGCTTCCTAGCAAACACGCTGACGCTGCTGCAGCTTTCTGTGGATGGAGACCCAGAGGCTCGTCCCCACGGGCAGCCAGGAGTGGCTGTAGCCGCTGAGCATACGCGGTGCCCACCTCGGCCTGCAGGCGTGCTCTGTCTAGAAGCAGCCCGCAGAGCTCTGAGAGCCGTGCCCATGTCCTGGGGCAGGGCCATTACAGAGAAGACTTTGTTTTCAGTGTAACCAATCTGTTTCCAGAGAGCGCCTTGCAGATGATCTCATCCACGCTCACTTCGGTGAACTGGCAGGACTTCCTGAGAGTAAATCCTGATAGCGAGTGGGCTGTCTCTGCATCCTGTATTTCTTCTCAAGGCTCTAGACGGGAAAGTAGACTTCCCTGAACCTGGGGCTTCCTTCTCCACTGTGCAGATTGCTTCTCTAAGTCGCTTCAGGGTCCTCAGCTCAGATGGAAAGTGCTGCCTGAGTGCTGGGGACTCTGTGGAGTTACTGGTTTGAGGGACCCGGTGTCTCCTTCAGGCTGTGGAAGCCAAGCTCTGTGAGGCAGAGTTTCATAGTTCTCGCCGGCTGCTTCTGGGTGAAGCACAGCTCAGGGAAGATCTGTTCTCTCTCTCTCAGAGCTGACTCTGCCAGTTATGAGTCAAGTGATTCCCTGAAAAGTCATCATTAAGTAAATCTTCGTTTTTGTCGGAGCTGTTTTATTGGAGGGCTGTTGAAAATCTCCTGGCAATGATGTAATCCATCCAACACTGACAACTCAGCAAAGGCTGTAGCTATGCTCTGGAATTCAGCAGTCAGAAAGACTGTCCCAGCCTGTTGCACAGACCCTCCGGAGTCTTATGAAACCACCTCATCCTCAGTTTGTTTTATAAAAGAAAATTCTGTACCACAGACTGTGGTCAAGATGTATAAATCAAGATGAAAACAGATACCAAAGCCAACATTGTGATGACAGTCTAAGGCAATTTAAGTTTATTTACTCCTTCTTCATCAAGCCCCTTCATTCGAGCCCTTTGAGGAAGGGTGAGGAGTATTAATTACAGGTTAAGATAGCAGCATCTTTTACACATTTCCTTTCTTGTCAAAACAGACACCACATCTCAGAGGTAAGCATTCTCATCTGTAATTGATGGTTCTCATTAATAATACCATAAATCTATCACTTTCTACAAAGCATTCCAACACGCATTATCTCACTTGATCTTAACAACATTACGAGCAATAAAGTCTATGAAATTTAATTTTGTTTGGTGGCTTCAGTTCCAGGAAGTCTTCAAAAAGAAGGTGGACTTTGACCTTTGTGGGAGGAGGCATGGAAGCTGCATGAGCGCTTTTCCATGGAAGACTGCATTTCTCCACATCTAAGGGGTACAGCCTTCAACACTGTGCTGCTGACCCCATGCAGGTGCACAGACCATCCCTCTCTTCCTGCCCCTTCATCTTTTCTCATTACAGATGCTCCATGACCTTACCTCTTGCTACTATTACCCTGCTCCCGAGTCTCTTTCCATATGGAAATACGGCAGAGGGGTGTAGGGTAATGCCTAGACTGGGGGTCCAGAGGCAAATTCTAATCCTAATTTAACAACGGTTGTATGATGTTTGACTAATTTTGCCTGTTAAAAACCAAGGAAAGTGGTTGACATGATGATCTCTTAGGACGCTTCTTTTAGTGTAGGGCTATTCAGAGTGAGATGGGGTCAGAGAAGCCCAGGGGCTGTTGAGGCACCTAGGGACCTGCAGAAACAGAAGCCTTTACCACACCTGAAGCAGAAGGTGTTCTGACAGCTGGTTGAGCGCTGGAGCTTTGCAGGAAGGGGCCATGGGCAGAGCCGTACCTGGGGAGGAGCACCATCACTGCCCAAGCCAGGAGGAGGTGAGAGAAATACACTCATGACTTCACTGTCTTCTGCCCTCCAAGTCCCTGCTGACACCTCCTGCAGAGGCAGAGTGCAGAAGAGCCCGGAGATGCCCACTGCAAGGCACAGCCCCCTGGGGCCCGGGGAAGAGCAGAGAGTGGCTTTCAGGAAATCTAGGGGCAGACAGCACATACCTGCACCCGCTCCAGACCCCAAAGCAGGATTTGGCTGTTCTTTTCACAGAGGGACAGGTTCTAGCTGCCATTTATATGTGTGATTATGCATTCATTTAAACAGCTGTTATTTCTGTCTTCGCTTGCACATGTTCTCTGGTAAATCCACCAACAGAATATCCACTTCGCACATCAGCCAGTATCTTTACAATAACAAAAACATTGGTTTTTCTTGGGTGACTGGTTGTAATTTACAAACACTGGTTTAGAAGCTAATACCATATTTTCTTGTAGAGAATAAAGTTTTGTCAGTGACATAGATTTGGTATTCCACATAAAGTAGATGATATTAGAATAATTACAATTTGGATAACACATGTTTAATGTTGATGAACTTATAATGGAGACACACTGAAGCGTTTGGATCTTTACAACTAGCATTAGTTTAGCAAATGAAAGCATGGGGAATAGAAATCCAGAATTTTATTCTTTTTAAGAATCAATATATTTTTATACACTGGTGTGTGTGTGTGTGTGTGTGTATCTGTCTCCTGACTGATGGCTCTTTTTTTTCTTCCAAACAATAGACAACACATGATCAAATGCTTATGAAGCAAAATACCACATTCTACAGTCTCACAGGGTTTATTTCTTTGTTTTGGGCCTAATGGAGCTGTTTGAACAGTGCACTGGAGGATTTTCTGTACCTAAATTATGTGGCCACTCACTCTGATTTTCCACTTTGTTGCAAACCCAATAATCTGTTGCCATGCCCAGCTTGCTAAAATTCCCAGCAGAGTGCAGAAGGGTACAATGAGTCTGAAATACCATATCAGATCTAACCCGAGGACTGATGTTAAATAAACCTGAGAGTAAATATTAAGTGAGGAAAGATTTACCTTCAAACTCCAGGTTTTAGGATCTGTGCCCTTTAATTTCATCCCATCGATTTCTGAAGTACGAATTTGCTTTATAACACTAGAACACTTTTTATCAAGCATCAAGATGCATGTATCCTTAGCTTGTGCTTTATAAAATCTGACAAATGATACTAGGAGACTCCTGAGGGATCTGCGTGGTATCACAGGACTAGCGGCTCTCTCTGTAGCAGGAGATGAGGACACAGTCGACATTCAGATTTCACATGGTTTCCCCCAGGGAGGGCCACGCTCTGAAGAGCCGCACAGCGGCCACACTGAAAGGTGGGGAATCAACACAAGCACACAGTCCACAAACGCGAACTTGGGGAAGCGAAGAAAAACAAACGACACTTTGAGGCAGACACAGTCTCTGGTGAGCAGTGAGAACAGGAGACCTGAGGCTCATGCATCTCCTCCATCTCCACCATGTCTGTCTCAAGATGCTTTCACGGCAGACCTTGTGAGAGAGGCACATGGGGGAGTCCGGGGTGTTCGCATCCAGGGATACCGAGTCAGTGAGAACAGAGGAGGGAAGAGGGGGATACTCTACTCAAGTCCTGAGTGCTCACCATGCAGTGGGCTGCTGAGATCTGAGTTAATCCCACCAGAGTCAGAATGCTAAGCTTCTAGAGCACATGTCCCCATTTCCAGAAACCCTCAGACACAGAAACTGTCCCTCACTCCCATCCCTCAAAACCCACCCCTCTGCCTCTATGAAGTCCCAGATTATTGTGCCCCCACCCAGGGGAAGAGCACCTGAAGGTCCCTATTCACACGGCAAGGTGTCAGCCCACATGGGGCCACAGATCAGCAACCCTTCAAATCTGGAGCATGAACGATTTCATCAATGGTGAGACTCAACTAGTGCGGCTGGGAGGGAAGAGGGCAGAAGGCAGGGGGGCCGCTGGCAGGACAGGGAGGCAAGGTGTTCCACCTCAGCCTCGGAGCAGTGGGAGAAGGCACCTGACTCTCAAGCGAGATGGGGTGTGCAGATAAAGGACCCAGAGGAGCTTCCACAGGATGAGTCCCCAAACTCTGAGGGGTACAGCTCTCTGTGGGGGTGTAACTCCCGAGGGAACAGTCCAAGCCCAGCAGTGGGGTCTCTGTTGGACAGAGCCAGGGGGAGGCACACGTGCCTAGTTCAGCCTCACCTCTGAGACAGTCTCCCGTCGGGGGTCCTAGCCCTGTGCTCCTAAACTGCCTGTGCTCCCTTGATTCCTCTTCACTCCTTCACTTTTGTTCTTCCTCCTCTCAGGAGATATTCGGGGATAAACAAACAGGAGGTCTTTGAGGGTCTCCCAAATTCACGTGCCTCAGTGACATCCTGTGTGGCTTGTGTAAAACAACCACGCGGGGCTTGAGCAGCTCGCCCCTGAAATGGTCTGTGCTCGTCTAGGATTCAACACTGAAGTGGAGTCAGGAGGCAAAGGAGGAGAGAGAAGTGTCCTTACATGGGACCGTGTGTGTGTGTGTGTGTGTGCGCGTGTGTGTGTGTGTGCGCCTGTGCACTTGATTAGGATTCGAACGTGAGGTGGAGTCAGGAGGCAAAGGAGGAGAGAGAAGTGTCCTTACATGGGACCGTGTGTGCGTGTGTGTGTGTGTGTGTGTGTGTGTGTGAATGGAAACGGAAGATCTTTGAACTTCATGTATGTTAACTAGACACTCTCTTCTCAGGTTAAGATACGCCATATGACCGTTTTTGGGGTCCTTTTTGGTAGAGCAAAAGAGTATTGTAATGTCAATACCATATTTTAAAAAATTGCAACCTATTAAAATTAACAGGTAAGAATGAGGTAATTACTTCATGGAAGATGCTAAGTGCTGGCATCCATAGTCTTATGAAATGCAGAGCTGTAGAACTGGCTGAGTTGGTGTCGCTAATCTTTATATTTACAACTTGGATTTTTAAATGTTAATCTCCACCTGATTTTAAATGCAGTTTCTTTTTCTGCTTATTTATATATTTAATTCTTGAGTTAACTTATTATAAATCAAAAGCTACAAATTTCTAATTTAGTGTCTGGTTTTACAGATCCCTAACTCTTCATTAACTTCTTGATTTATAAACAATGGACCAAAAGTCCCAGCTGCTGGATGCAAAAACTTGCGCAGGATTTACGCACTCTAAGATCCCTGCTGTAAATCAGTGTCTCATTTACAAATGTTTCCATTACCAAGTGCTTTGGCTGTCTGATTTGAAACACCTTGTCTTTTTACTATTTAATTCTGATTTATCTTTTTAATATATGGCACTCTGACAATTTGTTACTACCAAGTGCTGATTTATAAAGGCAATGTAATAAATTTTATAACATAAATTTTAAAGGCTTTGAATTAGGTACACCAGATTTTTGAAAACTGTATGGCTGAAAAACAATTCTCAGAAGCCAGAAGTAAATTTTACGTCCTATGAAACAAAACACGGAGTGCTGGCCATAGGATGGTCTGTCTTTTCTTCCCATACTATCTCCCCACCTCCTGCATTAAGACTTTCCTCTTTGACAGTGCCTACAGTTGTTGGCTGGATCTAAGAAGACGTCAAAGGGCAGAGAAATGTTAGTATTTGACCTGAACAGATCGATACGATTAGTGTGCACTAAGCCTCTTGCTGAATTCGGGGGCCTTCATGGTTTTATCTTGGTTCCCTCTTTCGTCTGTGCTTTTCATCTGCTGGGGACACGCTGAGGCACACTGGGACTTAATTTCCTGATTGGGCTCAGGATTCTTGCTGGAAGGCCTGGTAACTACAGATCTGTTGAAGTCATTTATTGTTTCCCTGGCCAAGGGCTGAAGGACTCTTGTTTATCAGTTTTATTCACCTCACCTGCTGGTAACTGAAATACTGCCCACTGTCAGAGAGACTTGCTCCAATAGGGGATTAGGGCAAGACCTGAGGACATTGAATAATAATTAGCATTTTAGAATGATCGTATTTGGAAGGTGTTATTCACAATAAAGGAAATGGATAATTTTTTTCTTGATTCTATTGTTGTTGTCCGACTCTTTGTGACCCCATAAACTGCAGCACAACAGGCTTCCCTACCCATCACTACCTCCCAGAGTTTGCTCAAACTCATGTCCATTGAGTTAGTGATGCCATCCTACCATCTCATCCTCTGCAGCCCCCTTCTCCTCTTGCCCTCAATCTTTACCAGCATCAGGGTCTTTTCCAATGAGTTGGCTCTTCGCAGCAAGTGGTTAAAGTATTGGAGCTTCAGCTTCAATATCAGTCCTTCCAATGAATATTCAGAGTTGATTTCCTTTAGGACTGACAGGTTTGATCTCTGCTGTCCAGGACTCTCAAGAGTTTTCTCCAGCACCTCAATTCCAAAGGATCAATTCTTTGGCGCTCAGTCTTTTTTATGGTCTAGCTCTCACATTCATACATGACTACTGGAAAAACCATAGCTTTGACCAAATGGACCTTTGTTGGCAAAGTGATGTCTCTGTTTTTGAATAGGCTGTCTAGGTTTGTCATAGCTTTTCTTCCAAGGAGCAATTGCCTTTTAATTTTGTGGCTGCAGTCACAGTGATTTTGGAGCCCAAGAAAAGAAAATCTGTCACTGTTTCCACTTTTTCCCCTTCTATTTGCCATGAAGTGATGGGGTCAGATGCCATAATCTTAGTTTTTTGAATGTTGAATTTTAAGCCAGCATTTTCATTTCCCTCTTTCACCCTCATCAAGAGGCTCTTTAGTTCCTTGATTCTATAAAATCTAGTAGATCTATGTTGCTGACTTTTTCCCTTAGGTTCATGTGCTTTACTTTTGTACTCTCATTAGAGTAGTGGGGAGTGATATATATTCTTTTTCTTTTTTGGCCATGCCATGTGGCATTGGGCATCTTAGTTCCTGACCAGGAATTGAACCCATGCCCCCATCCAGTGGAAGCGCAAAGTCTTAGCCACTGGACCACCAGGGAAGTCCCCTATATTCTTACATGGTATCTTTACTACAAAGGTTTTATCTTATCAAATTTCTAAGAACCAAAAACTATCTAAAATGGGCAACTAAAGGCATAGATCTTCATTTGAATGGACGACCAAACAGTACACAGCAATTGTTACCCTTTAGTCTCTATGTAGCCCTGTGATTTATAGGAATCTGGGAAACTTTTGGCAAGGAGTAATGGTGGATGGGTAATTTACAGTATAGCATCTGGGTATGACCATACAACATTTATTTTTCATAAAGAAGTTTTTAACAACACAATTTTTAGAATGAAACAGTCCATATGTTTTTCTTAAAGCTCTCCTTTGGAGCTATCTCTGAATGTGGCATTTTTTAAAATGAATTTTTTATTGAAGCACAGTTGCTTTACAATGTTGTGTTAGTTTCTGCTGTACAGTAAAGTGAATCAGTTATATTGAAACCGATTGGTGTCATTCCAGAGGGGCTCTGAAGAGCTCTGACAGCCTAGTCCTTTATGTCTCAGTGCAGAGAAGAATTCAACAAGATCAAAGTGGTAGATAAGAAGTGATTTATTAGAATAGGACGTTTGTGAGACTCACAAGCCGCTGGGTGAGAAATGCCGTGCCCTGAGAACGGACCAGGCTACAGTTTTATAATCAAAGTAAAAGTGGGGAGGAGAGAAGACCTTCTTTGTCTTTCTTGAGTAAGGAAAACATCATGTTTTCATCATTAACTCCTCCTTTGGGTTGCACAGAGGAGTTTTCTTGTCCCTGAGTAGTCAAGCTAGTTCCTCATATTATTGATTTTTATGTGTGCAGAGAGCATATCCAGGGATCATTAACTTACTGAGTTCACTGGGAAGGATGTGGGGCTCATATCATCATTGCTTTACTGTTTAGGGGCACGTCCCGTGCTTCTGTTGCGTGGTTTTGTTGCTAAGCAAGGCTGCTTGGTTTTGTGGTTAACCAAACCTGCTTTCTTAAGTAATCGTTAACTTACAGGGGTTTCCCATATTTTTCTACTTACAATCCCCTAGTGGGATTAACTAATGAATCACCTATTTTGTCTCTTCATTTTATTCCTATCAACATATATACAAGTATCCACTCTTTTTTTTTTAGATTCTCTTCCCATTTATGTCACCACAGAGCATTGAGTAGGTGAGCCTGGCATTTAAACTGAAATTGGGCACAATGAGGAACAAAGATAATGTTCTAAAAGTTCAATGTATGGTCTAGGTCCTCCAAGGCAAGTCAAGGAAAGAAGGCAAGATTCAAATGCAAAGCAGTTAATAAACAACATAAGATTTTTACTGGGAGCTCTGGGGTTTCAACTAGGCGTGGACAAAGAATAAAGAATGTTGGGGCCAGAAATCCATTAATCACTGCAGCTGCCCCCCTGTAGTGCACCCTGAGGAGAATTCAGGATGAAAAAAAAAAAAAAACCAAGATACTGAACCTAGATATTAAAGATTCATATCAAAGAAATAATTTCAATAAGCCCAGACTCTTGCATCTTCCCATACATAGAAAAGCACTAAAAACATTAACTTGAGATGTCTGTTTTCAGTGATTAGCATTAATCTTTGATTACTATTTTTTTGTGGGTGTTGTTATTGTTTTTGTTTGTTCTTGTTTTAGCAAAAACTCCTGTATATCCTGGCTCCTCCCTTACCTCTTTGGACCAGTCCTTCAGAGCTATCTGAGAGACTGTACCCACCGTGGCCTAGAGTCCTCAGTAAGTCCACCAAATAAAACATAATTCTCAATTTTTAGGTTGTGCTTTTTTTTTTTCTTAAATCAACATAGGTTTCCCTGTTGAGTAGCTTTGGGAGCGTCTGCAAGTCATATCAATCTTTCAGAGTTTGAGTTCCTCGACCTTACATAGAGAAGATAATGAACAAACATTTATCGAGTGCCTATTTTTTGCCAGGCACTGTTAAAACTATTGGGGAATGAATGATTAAGCCATAACCAACTTCATGGAATTAAAGTCCATAGAAAAGAGAGAAATTTCTGTAATCAATAAGATCATATATGTTAGAAAAGTTTAAATACTGTAGAAGAGAAGAAAAATATCAAAAGTCCATTTTATCCCTGTAGTGCTAGTGATTTTGTGATATGTGTTTATAAATCTATTAAGTAATGAACATTGTACATGTTACTGTTACCAATTTCATTTATTTCACACACATGGAAAGGACTTTTAGGGCATAGTTATTTCTTTCCTAGTGCCACAATATTTTTGACTAGGTAGTCGTTGCATAGAATTGGTGATTTCAAAGAAGAATGATGGAAAAATAAAACTGAGTCAAAGAAGAAAATGAAATACAAAGAAAAAGTTATCTAGGAAGGATTATATTTGTTTACTTATTTTATTGCATGCAAGAAAAATGGCAGTGGTGTGCCGTGCTGCTATTTCAATACCAGACTTAGTCACAATGGACAAGAAGACTGATAAATTGATGTTACAAATTGAAATTTGAATGAATTTGGTGAAATAACAAAGCACTGTTTTTTTTTTCCTATTTTAAACAGGTTTTTAGGTGTACCATAGGACCATGCAGTGAAATCATCAAACAGCAGCAACTGGCCAAGAAGTGGTGCCCTCTTAAGCAGATCGTGGGATTGAAGATGAGCCATGTTAAGCACCTCTGAGGACTTAATGGAACTTTCTTGTAATGGTGCTTCCTCCTCCTCCACTGAAAGTTTTGGAATTGCCTTATCTTCCTGATATTGTCTAGCACAGTATTCTTTAGGGCCTTGGGGATCCAATTGTAATGAATTTATCCCCTCAACCTTGGGTGTGTTCCAAATTTGATCACTGCTTTTCTATGACCACCAGGGGGTTAACCTAATTGTAATATTTCAAAACATAACTCAACTCACTGTCACTAGAACAAATTTTCCAATAATAGATTGATTGAAAGAAAAACCAGCTATTTACTTTAAAAATAGGAAGCTTCCAGGTAAAAATAAAACAAAATGGTTTTATAAAAGTTCTTCCAGACCATTCTTTAATTAAGACCAAAATTACATATGGACATTTAAAATACTCATTTCCCTCATATCCAATATTATCATTCTGCTTTTTTTCTGCATTCAATGCATTTATTAGACATAAGAGCTTTGAATATAATCATGCAAATGTAAGCATCAAAACATAATTACCAAAATGATAAGAAAGAAAGAAAGAAAAAAAAACAATTCAGCAAGCAGATGACCTCTTTGAAAAAAAGAAACAATAGTAGCTAATAAAGCTGCCAAGTGGATATAAGAAATTCACTGCTTTCTGAAAAATCTAAGAAGAGAAATGGCATTTTTAATTATTCATTACACTGATGTTCAGGAAAAAATAAATTAAGGGCATCTCATTTTATGAGAATTTAATTCAATTTATATTATGTCCTTCTCTACTACCTTTCCCATGAGGCCTGTTTAACTATACATCTATGTGAAAAATAGCATCTTTCTCCCTCCCATTAGTGTTTCTTCCTGCCACAGACATATTCCCCATGCCTGGGCTAGTGACATCAGACTCATTTCAATTCAGAGGCACGGCTCTTGTTATGAAAGACAGACATACACAGAATGATGTCCACCTTTGGACAGGTGCTTGAGTTTGGATGCATCTTGTATAACATTATAGTAAATGAATTGAGTGGATTCATGGAAAGGATGTATATTTGTTAAATGCATGAATGATACAAAAATGGGAGGGTCAGAGGATATAACAGATGAGAGAATCAAGTGTCAAAAAGATCTTGACAGTTGGAAATATAAGCTAAAATTAGCAAGATGATACATTTTTATCTAGTAAGGATATGTAGGAAGTTCTTGACTCAGGATGAAAAAAATCAATTGTATATATTATTAATTGCTTATACAATATAAACAGGTTGGGGAAACCTTGATAAGTGGTACATTATGTTAAAGCAACAACAACCACAACAGTATCACAAAAAGAACCTGAAGTTTTAGTTGACTTGAAGTTCAATACAAGTCCCTAGTTGCAAGTCCACTGCCATGAAACTCAGTTCTGGAAAATGTGATGAAGCTATATAGCAACGTCGCCTTTGGGGGATGAAATACATCCTAGAAGTGTTTCAGTAGGAAGTTCTATTCCTTATTTGAGTCAGGGGAAGCCAGAATAGCAACGGAAGTTCTGATTATATCTTTTACATAGCTTCCTTGTTTATTGAAATGCCTCATTTTGATCATTTAAACTTGGAACTAATAATAGCCTGCTTCCAGAGTTTATGTAGAGACACATTTGATAAATAAGAGAAAATTGTATTAAAACCAAAAATACCTATGCAATGATCATTTTAAAACATGCCTTTACATAGGTTTATCCTTAGTAGGGACACACAGGTATTTTAATACACATAGGGAAACAGTATTTGGACACTCTCATATACTGTTGGAAGAATATAAATTGATATAGGCAACTCATACATAATCTTCAAATTTTTCAGCGTACATGTTTTTGATCAAGTAATTCGATTTCTATTAAAATTTTCTATAGAAATACTCAGATGTGAACAAAGATATATGTATAAAGGTGTTTTTCCTAGCATTTTTGTAATAGTAAGACATCGAGAAGTATCTAAAAGTTCATACATAGGGAAATGGCTTATAATTTTTAATAAATCATGGTATATAAATACTATGGAGTATTGTGTAGTTGCTAAAAAGAATGAGGCATACTGACAAGGAAGAATGTCCATGAAAAAAGCATGTCACAAATATATTAAAATTGGTCCTATGTATGCAAAAAGTAACCTTTATGAATGTGAAGAATGCACATTCTATGTGTGTGTATATGTATATACATACAGACATACATCTATATGGGAGACAATTATCCATGGATTTCTTATATTTGTACAGCTTGTGTTAGCTTTTGTTTTGGACTACCTTTTAAGGCTGTTGTTTAGCCAACAGCTTTGGAGGATAGAAATAGTGTCTCCCTCTGGGACAGAAGGCAGAGGGCAGAATATTTTTTAACTGTCAGAATTAAAAACATAATGTCTCCCTCAAGAGTAAAGGTTGGGCAGGTTCACTAAATACCATCTTTAAAAGATTATGGTTTCCTAAAGTCAGGGTTCCTCATGCATTCACATGTTACCTTTTGCTGCCTCTTTGAGTATGTGTGTGGAGAGGGAATAGTGACAGAATTTTCCACTTGAGGCGATAAACAGATGAAATCCTATAATTCCAACTACTTCATGAACAATTATTGTATTGACTTTACTTGTTTATGTCCAGAGGACAGAGGTTTTATAGAAGAAATCATTGAGAGGAAGTTACAAAGAAGAGAAATAAAATTTGGGTTACTAAAAGGAGAAATTCCCAAATGTTAAATGAAATAAACAGGTAACTTCCCCATTAAAAAATCATTATTGCTCACCTTAACTCATGGTGTTTTTTCCTCATTATACTTTCTTCAATAAAAAGAACTGTCATGATCTTCATATGATGAGTCAGTCCCTGACAGAATTTAGTGTTCTGAGCATGTAAAGGGTCTGTTCAAAAGAACCTGATCTTTTCTCTCCTTTTCCCACTCTCTGTCTCCAGTCATATGGTTTGGCCTTATCTGGGTGGCTCTGTCTTTTTTCTCTTGTTCTAGTGTCTGTTCTTGTTCACAGAAGTGAGGCCAGGGTTTAACATGAAAACTGGGTGCTGCCTTTTGTCTAATCGAAATAAGAAATAAAAAGTTTTGATTGTGGAGCTATAGAATCCAGACAGCCACTCAGCCTGCTTTGATTCTGGGCTCTAATTTTCTCTCCTCCAGACCAAAGGAAGATGGAGTCTGATAGGTGGTCTAGATCATCTTGTAGAAGTGCTCTACTTTGAGGTTTGTGGCCAAAGCCCTACTGAATAATAAAAGATTTATTTTCTGCGCCTCTATGTATCTTCCTTGGGAAGGTGATAGGGAAGATCTTGCTGGGCTAGCTAGGTACGATTGAGGCAATTCTGGGACTCTGGTGCAGTACAGCTGTAATACCACTCCCTAATGGGACCCTTATTATTTCTGTTCCCAACAAATAGTGACAGGAATATTGATGAGGAGGATCTTCTGTTGGGCCAGAGCGGTTAGAGTAGAGGCCTTGTACGAAATCTCTATAAAGTTTTCCATTTATATAAGAATTTTTTGTATTATCTTCACAAATTACAGATATTAGTGATACTAAGGTTATAAAATGGAGGGAGGGAAAAATTTAAATGCTTATCTATTAAAAACATTGCATCTTAAAATGTTTTTTGTTCTCAATTTTTTGCAAGGCAAATTATAAATGAATTCTATGTGTAGAGGAAGTCTGAGAAGATAAATATCAGACAAATCTCAAATATGTTTCAAAATTATTTTGTGAAAAGGATGACAGCCTAATGACCGGAGCCCTAAACAATACATTAATTCATCTCCCTTCTGTAATTTTCCCTTCTTTCCTTTTCCTGTGTAAAAAGCAGCCACAATGTCTGCATATTTCTTCGAGTAATTTTATTGGCGTTTTCTAACCTTTACCATTGTGTCTTTATCTTCCTTTTGGGCCTGTTGCCATTTTAAAGAGACATGCTATCAAAATCTCCAGACAGGAAAGATAGGGGCTGGCCAGTTCTACTCAAGCAATGCTAATAAAATTTCTATCCCTTTTGTTAACCCTTTGGAAATGCCAAGCAGTGATTTACAATTCCTCACCCCTGCAGGGCCTTTGTAAAGGAGTTACCCAGGTGGTATGAAACAGCCCTGAACCATGCAGGATGCAGGGCTCTGGGCAGCAGGAATGTTTTGCAGGCTTGGTGACCTCAAGCCAAGGTGTAGCCCACCAATGAATAAAGCAATAAAGGGAAGAGGAGTGGAGCTTACCTTGAAGCCCATATCCTAGACTCACTGAGGGTGAAACTATGCAATGGAATGGTATCCTGTATTTATGGAAAATCATGTTTAATTGGAACTGAATAAATATCAAATCAATATAGGAAAGAAAAAATAGGATCACAGACATACACATATGAACACATATTATGCATATTAAATATATGCACACATTCTTTCTTTTTAAAGGCAGTTTTCAAAACATAACATATTTTAGAGAAAAAAATCAAACTTTTCTAAAAAGGGCCAGATATGTTTTCAGTTTTGCAGGTTACATCATCTCCATCTAAACTATTCATTTTTATTGGTGTAGCTCAAAAGCAGCCATAGACAATATGTGAATAAATGTGTGTCTGGGTTCAAATAACGTTTTTATTTATTGAATATTGCAATTTTCATGTCATCAGGTATTATTCTTCTTTTCATTTTGTTCAACCACTTAAAAATGTAAGAGCCATTTCTAGCTGGCAGACTGTACATAAAGCAAGTGGTAAGTTGGATTTGGCCCACAGGTCATAGTTTGCTGATCCCCACTTTAACAGGGTCAAGGTCCATGAGATAAAATAAAATTTTATGGTATCTACAATTTGAAAGTATTTTAGATTTGAGGAAATCTCCTAATACTTGACACTAAGCACTCATCTAATGGATGTGGCTATTTTAAGGTGCTAAAATAATCACAAGTTAGCTCTGTATGCTTTACGTCTCCTCTGTAGTTGCACAACTTATTTATCATCTTCTGCCAAGTTACCAGTGATTTTAACTGTGTTTTTTAACTATTCTGCACCAGGGAGTCAGCACCTCTATTTGAAATTTAAAAATATGTATTGAAAATAACTATACGATAAATGGTTATCAAATCTAAATTACTAGGGATTCCCTGGCTGTCCAGTGGTTAGGACTCTGAGCTCTTACTGCTAAGGGTGCAGGTTTTATTCATGGTTGGGGAACTAAAATCCCACAAGCCACAGGGTGCAGCCAAAAACAGCAAACAAATCTGAATTACTAAATAAAGCTAAAAACAAAACCAAATCATGTTCTTATCATATGCATGTCATCACACTCCACCTTCCATTTGCTGAAGTATACTATTTAACTACAGATCTTCAGCTAAAATTTTTTTCACTGTAACTATCTCTTTGCTAGAGTTTTAAGGTGAAAACGAACATTGTGAGAAACTTAGTTCAGTTCAGTCACTCATTCGTGTCCGACTCTTTGCGACCCCATGGACCACAGCATACCAGGCCTCCCCATCCATCACAAACTCCCAGAGTTTATTCAAACTCATGTCCATTGAGTCAGTGATGCCATCCAATCATCTCATCTTCTGTCGTCCCCTTCTCCTGCCTTCGATCTTTCCCAGCATCAGGGTCTTCTCCAATGAGTCAGTTCTTCACATCAGGTGACCAAAGTATTGTAGTTTCAGCTTCAGCATCAGTCCTTCCAATGAATATTGGGGACTGATTTCCTTTAGGATTGATTGGTTTGATCTCCTTGCAGTCCAAGGGACTCTCAAGAGTCTTCTCCAACACCACAGTTCAAAAGCGTCAATGCTTCGGCGCTCAGCTTTCTTTGTACTCCAACTCTCAAATCCATACATGACTACTGGAAAAACCAGAGCTTTGACTAGACAGACATTTGTTGGCAAAGCAATGTCTCTGCTTTGAAATAAGCTGTCTAGGTTGGTCATAACTTTTCTTCCAAGGAGTAAGCGTCTTTTAATTTCATGGCTGCAGTCACCATCTGCAGTGATTTAGGAGCCCCCCAAAATAAAGTCTCTCACTGTTTCCATTGTTTCCCCTTTTATTTGCCATAAAGTGATGGGACCAGATGCCATGATCTTAGTTTTCTGAATGTTGAGTTTTAAGCCAATTTTTTCACTCTCCTCTTTCACTTTCATCAAGAGCTCTTTAGTTCTTCACTTTCTGCCATAAGTGTCATGTCACCTGCATATCTGAGGTTATTGATATTTCTCCTGGCAATCTTGATTCCAGCTTGTGCTTCATCCAGCCCGGCATTTCGCTATATTCTGCATGATGTACTCTGCATATAAGTTAAATAAGCACGGTGACAATACACAGCCTTGACGTACTCTTCTCCCGATTTGGAACCAGTCTGTTGTTCCATGTCTAGTTCTAACTGTTGCTTCTTGACCTGCACACAGATTTCTCAGGAGGCAGGTCAGGTGGTCTGGTATTCCCATCTCTTGAAGAATTTTCTACAGTTCGTTGTGCTCCACACAGTCAAAGGCTTTGGCATAGTCAATAAAGCAGAAATAGATGTTTTTCTGGAGCTCTCTCACTTTTTCTGATGTACCAACGGAAATTTGCAATTTGATATCTAAAGGCATATATATTAGATTGGTATGTATATTAATCTAATTCCCCAAATTCAAAGAAGAAAGGGGGTGGAAATCAATCTTTGTCTAGAAAGAAAAGCAAGAAAATGTAAAGGAAAACTTAAAAACTGTCATGCTGTCTTAAGGAATTTATGTTCACTTTTGCTCTGCTTCTTTTTTTTTTTCCTTTTTTCCCTGACACTCATGTTAGCTTTCTACTCTTGCACAATATAATAGCATACATGTAATGGGTTAAAACAACCTATGTTTATTATCTCAAAGTCTTTGTGGGTCAGGAGTCTGGGCACAGCTTATTCGGGTTCTCTGCTCATCTTCACAGGAGGTTGCAATCAAGGTGTCAGGTGGCCTGTGTTCTTATCTGGAGCTTGGCATCCTCTTCCAAACTCATGTTTTCGTTTGAAGAATTCAGTTCCTTGTAGTTCCTTGTGATTGTAAGACTGAGGTTTTTGCTTTCTTGAAGACTGTTGACTGGAGGTCACCCTCAGTTCCTAGAGGCCCCCAGAGTTCCTTGTTAAATGGAACACTTAAAACATAGCAGCTTACTTTTTGGGGGGTCAGGAGACTCTCTTTTGCTCCAGTGTACTTAGAAGCAGTAGTATGATCAGGAGGAATGACTATCCTTTCATCTTGGCTATATTCTGTTGGGTAGGAGCAAGTCATAGGTTCTGGCTGACTTCCAGGGAAGGGGGTTTTATAATATTATGACTCATTGAAAATTATTTTATTGTATGTCCACTACTGAGGGCCCAGGTTGTATTCGTGGATCAATACTGATCCAAAATAAATTATCCTTGTGATTCAAATGTTAATCATGTAAGAATAATATTGGGTTATGCTCTTAGTGGCTATACACTGGTTCTAAATCTGTAACTATTTCTTAAAAGTCTTCCAATTAGAATGCAAAAACTATAGATCAAGGTCTCTCAGTTCAGGTTCCAATGATGTTTTAGTCAGAGAGTGTTTTGTTCTGGAATGTATTATAGGATGTTTTGTGGAATCCCTGGCCGCAACCAAACAGAGGGCAGTAGCATTCCCTTCCCCAGTTGTGACAACCAAATATATCTCTAGACATTGTCTGGAATACCAGAAGAGGTGCAGGTGTTAGGGCTATACAGGAAAGTTAAATAACATCATTAGTTTGTTGTTCTTGAATATCCAAGTGAATGTGTACAACAATTGTATATATAAGTCTGAAACTCTGGGATGAGATTAGAACCAAGAGCCATTGGTATTTATATGGTCATTAAAATGAAGAAAGGAGTGGATGAAATCACCCAGGCACAGCATGTAAAATGAACTGAGCGATGGTTTGCACAGTCTGTAGGATATGAAAGGTAAGGCCAGAGATGGGGAATAGTTAATTACAGACTTCAAAAAGGGAACAGTCAGAGTTAGGATGAGAAAGAGAAGGAAAGGAGAACGATACCATGAAATTGAAGGTAGTTGATAGTATAGCCAAAGAAATGTGAAAATTGCTGCCAGAGTATTAAAATCCAGCATAGTATCTATTGGATTTGACAATATGAAATCACTTCTTTGGATTATTCAATGTGAAGTCTGGAGGTGCATTGTTCAAAGTCCACTTAAATCTCCTTAATGATAACTGGTTTCAGTCAGGCCAGTTCATACTGATCTTCTCTTAGGAAAAAGAATAACATCATGCAGTTTTGTGGTTTCATCCCTGTTTTGTCAAATACTGTATCTTGGCTTTTGGCTAAAGAGATCTCAAAAGAGAGTCATAACTCCCTTTGCTCAACTTTTGTCCTGCGTTTTACAGAGCCCCCATTAAAAGAATCTTTTTTAAATCTTCTTGAAGAGCACAATTGTAGAGACCAGAGAGAGAACTGAAGCTTAAAATGATTGACTTCTACGGGACACCATTGATTTTCAATCCATCGTTCCTTATTCTTGGCCATATATCTATGTATATATCTTTGTTAAGTATTTGTATTTTCATAGTCTGTATAGGATCTGCCAAGTGTTTTATTTGGCTATTCATAAGGAACTAGTTGTTTTTCTAGAAACTCAGTATTTTGAATCTGTTTTAAAAAACCTAATCACTTAACTGAATAAATGATGTGTATTTTACTTATTGATTTATTTTTTAAACTTAAATTTATTTATTTTAATTGGAGGCTAATTACAATATTGTATTGATTCCGACACACATCAACACGAATCCACCACGGGTGTACACGTGTTCCCCATCCTGAACCCCCCTCCCATCTCGCTCCCGGTACCATCCGTCCGGGTCATCCCAGTAAAAAGGGCCTAAAATGAAATCAGTGATATCCCTATCCACCACACTCTAATTTCACCCCTGTAGTGTAGCCATTGTTTGGAATCTGTTTTCCTTCATCCTTTTCCTTTTTTGTGTACGGATAAAAAAAACCTTCCCTTGTGGCTCAGCTGGTAAAGAATCCACCTGCAGTGCGGGAGGCCTGGTTCGATCTCTGGGTTGGGAAGATCCCCTGGAGAAGAGAAAGGCTACCCACTCCAGTATTCTGGCCTGGAGAATTCTATGGACTGTACAGTCCATGGGGTCACAGAGAAATCAGACACGACTGGGCGATTTTCACTTGCAGGCTTCCCTAGTGGCTCAGCTGGTAAAGAATCCTCGCCTGCAATACAGGAGACCTGAGTTTGATCCCTGGGTTGAGAAGATCTTCTGGAGAAGGGAACAGCTACCCACTCCAGTATTCTAGCCTGGAGAAACCCATGGACTGAATAGTCAGTCCATGGGGTCACAAACAGTCGGACACGACTGAGTGAATTTCACTTTCACACACACACAGAAAACCCAAATATATCCTTATGTGGTTAGGGATTTAAAAAATAGATTTTTATGACATTAGTATGATAAAACACATATTATCGGGCATGTTTTTTAAAAAATTCTATGTCAAGGGTGTCCTTTCAAGTCAATACATCTGAGTCTGCCATATTCAGTATAATAGAACAGTGGTATTTCAAAGTACTGATGTGAAGTTATTAATTTAGGCACTTACCCAGTGATGTATATTCATGTATTGTTCAATGTTATAAACAACGTTTTAATAATGAACATTTTTGGTTTATATGGATGCAGTTAAGTAACACTGTTTTCTATATTTAAAATGTTTAATTGTGGGAGGCTTCTCTCATTTTCCCTGATCTAGCTTTGCTTTCTCTCTTCTTTCACTTTCTGGGACTTCCTCTATTTTTTGAATTGGTTTCCAGTTACATTTTATAACCCCTTATTTTCCTCAGTCATCTACCAGTCACATTAAAAGACTCAACATTTTGGGGAATTATTTGTTGTTAAGTACTTTCAGTCATTTAACCTTTTCTCTGTGTTTTGGTATTTCGTGACTTGCCAGGCGCTTACAGTACCACTAGCTTGGGTTCTAGGAAACCAGGGGTTTTCATTCATAGCAGCTAAAAGGGGTATGTGGTTGGTGCCTCTAGCATTAATGTCAAAGCTGAGCATAGATAGTCTTTAACTGAAATGAATAATTTAGTTAAAATAAAGTCCACTCCTTTCTCTTGATCTTGGCTACTGTTGCTTATGTCACACATTATGGGATGCTTTGAAAAATACAAGTACTTGGCTAGTGGTTTTATTCTGCTACAGTTTTCTTCAACCACGTTTTACCTTTTAAAAAATGTTTCTTATTAGCCATCAGATTTTAGGAAGTTGATGAGCCTAACTGATACTGTGTAAGATTAGAATACTAGAAAAATAAGGACCCAGGAAGCTGAGAAAATTAAAGAGATGTTACGTAGAACAAATGTTTCCCATGTACCTCCCTGAATCCACTTTCTCTATATTGGATTTCTTGATGTAGTCAAGTATTCAAACCTAGAAAATCTATAGGAATTTCCAGTAAGACAAATGCCATTGATTCTTATTCTAATTCATGCCACATAATTACTAACATATATTTTGAACATCAGATATTGTGTGGAACATAAGAACTGAATTAAAAAATATTTTTCTCTTCAATAGTCATGCTATGTAAAAAATCAAAGGGCTCAGAATTGGGTTCTAGTCAGAGCTATTTACAAGCCTTGTGATCTTGGTCAAAGCATTTAACCTCTTTCAGGCTTTGGTTTCTTAATATATAAGTTGAAGGGGAGGGGAATAGATTCTCTAAAGGATTTTCTAACTCTGAAATTGTATGACCCGTAAATTCTATTGTGGATAGAATCTCATTAAATGAAAATGTCTTGGTATGATTGCCATTGTAATGTGCAAATGTTCTGAAATTAAATCAATAAAGTGAAATCCTTGCTGCTCTTTCATATGCATGGTTATATTGAGTGATGTTAAACAGCTGCTCTATTCTATCATGGCTGTAGCCCTTCAGTTCTGGTTGAAATGGCTCCTGTGTGTATACTGAGAAATAAGGCTAATGCATGATTCAGTGCCTTTATAAATCAAAGATTCTATTACAGGCAGAAAATAGCCCAACAATAGCTATTCTATTACACTTCAGTGGCATTAGAAAAGAAAAGAATACATCAAGTGAAGAACATAGGTCCTCCCTTTTTATTCTGCAATACAATAAAAAGGCTATATAGGTTTTAGCAGTTTCTTCTGTCCAGTCGTTAGCGCATTGACACCTATGTTGAATGACATTGTCTATGATGTACCTCTATTTTTTCAGAATATCAATTTTCTTCTGTGCTTTGGTGAAGAAACTCCCTGTAGCATACAAAGTACACAGGATCGTCTTTTCAGTCTAGATCAATTGGTATTTTACTTCTTGAAATTTAACAGGGAACAACAGCACAAAAATCTGAATTAGGAGGACTATATATATATATATATATGTTTTCAAGAAGTAAAGTACCAATAGATCAATTGGTATTTTACTTCTTGAAATTTAACAGGGAACAACAGCATAAAAATCTGAATTAGGAGAATTATATATATATATATATATATATATATATGTTTTTTAATACAAACTTTGTATTTATATTAAATTTTATGTGTGAAATGATCCTAAAGGCGTTACTGTTGTGCATTTTTTTCCTTGCTCTTCCAGTTACACTCTAAGGGCCAGTCCTACATTTTATCGTATGAAGAAGAGTTAGATATTTATCCTTCATGTTTCCTATACCATTTTAAGAGGACATGCTTGCAACTGTCACTAAAGTTGCTGGTTAAAAAATCAACAACAATTGTAGGCCCCACATGTGGTAGGTTGAGTAATTCATGTCACCGCAGTTGCATTTAGCCCAGAATTTCAAACTTAAAAAATTTATTTGGCATAGGCAATCAATTAATTTTACAAGAGGCATGATGTTAATAAGCAATTTAATATAGGAAACCTGCTTATCACAGATAAGAGTATCACAAACAGCAGCAACTATGGAAAATATGTGGTAAAAATCCTGCTTTGTAAAATTTCAAAATGTGTAAGATAAAAATAGAAATGACAAGGATAAGCCCCATTTGTTGAAATTGTTAAGACACAGGAAAGTTTGAGAATGAGTCAGTGAGTAATGGGGAAGGAGGTGGTGCTGGTGGTTTAGTCGTTAAGTTTTGTCTGACTCTTCCCACCCCATGGACTGTAGCCCACAAGGCTCCTCTGTCCATGGAATTTCCCAGGCAAAAATACTGGAGTGGGTTGCCATTTCCTTCTCTAATGGGGGTAAAAATAGGTAATCTCAAAACTGTCAAGTCCCAGCAGGCCATAAACCTGGCTTTTATCTTGATTGTCTCATTAAAGATAATCAATTTTGAATGTAGCCACCTCCATTCTATAAAACAACTTAATAAGAAAATAGTGTTTCCTGGAGAACTTGGTGGAATATATCTACTCTCTAAAGACATAAACTCATGTGCTACCATGCTTTGTTGTTTTCTCTTTTACAGTTAGTATTCATGAATATAGAAGTGATTTATTTTCCATGAACAGCAAAATGATCAACTCTGTTCTTATTATGAGAAAGTTAAATAAGTTTTTAATGTCAAGTTTGAAAGTGGAATTTACAAACATGCCCTCTAATCATAAGGTGCATTTTTGTATAATAATATATTAAAATAATGCATTCAGCTACTAGAAGCTACACTGTTAAGAGCTACATAAAATTAACCTGACACATTAAAATAGCCCCGAAGTATCTAATTCTAAACAATATTTCATAAAAATAGGTAAGATGAAATAGTTTAGTAATTTAAAGCTAGAGTTGACTTCACTGTTTTGTTTTTATAATGAAATAAATTTATTTCTGAAACCGAAAGAAATGACATATTAATATACCCTCAGTGAAGTAAAATCAATCCTACAGGTCATTGCTTGACTTTGTGGGTTAGAACTGCTTTCTAAATTTATTATTAGTGTTGTTGCCTCAGAGGCTTCTCCCTCCATTACCATCGAGGTGAGGTTTTATTTCCTTTAACCACTTGCTACCTTTCAAAATGCAGTCATAAGTACAAGCACTTTGAGACTTGATTTTCCTAAATTGAAAGAGATTGAGCTCATTGTCAGTAACTTGTCTCAAATGCAAACTTTCAGAATTTACAACTTATGGAAAAATGTTGGAAGAATTGATAGATAAATGGATCACTGGCACATTTAAGGATGAAAATGCTTTTGAAATTGGTTGTGTTTATGGTTGATTCATTTTACCTTCTTTGCCATCTTCTTAATTTAGATCTCCCTCAAGATGCAGAAAAATAGAGGAAGGAATCCACTTCTGTCATTTTATTTTATTGCCAAATCAATACTCTAATTTCTTTTCCACATGCTGTTTTCCAAATGTCATGAGATTAGAAGGCTGTTTGTTTTTACTCAATTTTAAGTGTTTCTGCATATGAGAAATGTACTGGATTATGTGTGTGTATACCCGATGCCTCTCCAAGGGAAACAACAGCAAAAATAGCTGACCAATCAACAGGTTTAAAATCTAACAGAATTGTTTCCGATGTAGCACAATCCTTTACTGCAGGGTTGAGCAACGCACATTTAGTTCACCATTATTTCTTCATCCCTTTCCTTATGAAAAATGAGTCTTGCTTTGATCTGTTTTTTATTTATACATGCATTAAATCAAGAAACTACATGATGTAATTTATACTTTCTGGAACTGATAGAATACTCTTATCAACTCAAAACAGTGCTTATATATTGTCATAACTACCTATCAACAGAGTAATAAAGATTATATATTATTCTTGAAGTAGCATCTCTAACAGGGTTGGGTTTGTTTTTCATCCAAAATAATTTCATCACTTCCTATCATTCTTTAACTGAATATGTTCACTTTAATAGGAGAACTGAAAAAATTATTTTGCTTAAATAGGACATTTTATTTCATTAAGGAAATGAATTTCTTTTCCTTCTCAGAAATTTGCAAATGAACACTGCAGAGTAGTATATACAAAATTTAAATAAAAAGGATATGTGTGCCTTATATTTAATTTTCTTATTCTAATTGTGTTTTTTCAATTGAAGAAATTCATATTTCAGCTGCACAGCATAAAGTTGAAAAATTAGTTGAAATTATCTAATGGATTTGAATTTAAATAGACAATCTAAGAAAAAAGTCAGATCTCAATGTTCCCTATTGGGAAGAGATTATATTAATAGCTTATACCACAGAAGAACTGTACAAAAGGCTCTTAATGACCCAGTTAACCATGATGATGTGGTCACTTACCTAGAGCTAGACATCCTGGAGTGTAAAGTCAAGTGGGTCTTACGAAGCATTACTACAAATAAAGCTAGTGGAGGTGATGGAATTCCAACTGAGCTATTTCAAATCCTAAACGATGATACTGTTAAAGTGCTGCACTCATTATGCCAGCAAATTTGGAAAACTCAGCAGTGGCCATAGGACCGAAAAAGGTCAGTTTTCATTCCAATCCCAAAGACAGACAATGCCAAATAATGTTCAAATTACCACACAACTGTGCTCATTTCACATGCCAGCAAGATTATGCTCAAAATCCTTCAAGCTAGGCTTCAGCAGTACATGAACTGAGAACTTCTAGATGTACAAGCTGGTTTTAGAAAAGGCAGAGGAACCAGAGATCAAATTGCCACTGTATGCTAGGTCATAGAAAAAGCAAGGGAATGCCAAAAAAAAAAAATTCTATTTCTGCTTCTTTGACTATGCTAAAGCTTTTGACTGTGTGGATCACAACAAACTGTGGAATACTCTTAAAGAGATGGGAATACTAGACTACCTTATCTACGTCCTGAGAAACCTATATGCAGGACAAGAAGCAACAGTTAGAACCGGACATGGAACCGGACATGGAACAATCAGTTCAGTTCAGTCACTCAGTCATGTCTGACTCTTTGCGACCCCATGGAATGCAGCATGCCAGGCTTCCCTGTCCATCACCAACTTCTGGAGACTGCTCAAACTCGTGTTCATTGAGTTGATGATGCCATCTCATCCTCTGTCGCCCCCTTCTCCTCTTGCCTTCAGTCTTTTCCAGCATCAGGATCTTTTCCAATGAGTCAGTTCTTTGCATCAGATGGCCAAAGTATTGGAGCTTCAGCTTCAGCATTAGTCCTTCCATTGAATATTCAGGAATGATTTCCTTTAGGATTGACTCGTTGGATCTCCTTGTAGTCCAAGGAACTCTCAAGAGTCTTCTCCAACACCACAGTTCACAAGCATCAATTCTTCAGTGCTCAGCTTTCTTTATAGTCCAATTCTCAAATCCATACATGACTACTGGAAAACCAGAGCTTTGACTAGATGGACCTTTGTCAGCAATGTCTCTGCTTTTTAATATGCTGTCTAGGTTGGTTATAGCTTTTCTTCCAAGGAGCAAGCATCTTTTAATTTCATGGCTGCAGTCACCATGTGCAGTGATTTTGGAGCCCAAGACACTTAGGTCTCTCACTGTTTCCATTGTTTCCCCATCTATTTGCCATGAAGTGATGGGACCAGATGCTATGATCTTAGTTTTTTGAATGTTGAGATTGAAGGCAGGAGAAGAAGGGGACAACAGAGGATGAGATGGTTGGATGGCATCACCGACTCAATGGACACGAGTTTGAGTAAACTCTGGGAGTTGGTGATGGACAGGGAGGCCTGGTGTGCTGCAGTCCATGGGGTCACAAAGAGTCTGACACGACTGAGCCACTGAACTGAACTGAATTTTCACTCTCTTTCACTTTCATCAAGAGGCTCTTTAGTTCTTCTTCACTTTCTGCTATAAGGGTGGTGCCATCTGCATATCTGAAGTTATTGATGTTTCTCCTGGCAATCTTGATTCCAGCTTGTGCTTCATCCAGCCCAGCGTTTTGCATGATGTACTCTGCATATAAGTTAAATAAGCAGGGTGACAATATACAGTCTTGACGTACTCCTTTCCCAATTTAGAACCAGTCTGTTGTCTGTGTCTGGTTCTAACTGTTGCTTCTTGACCTGCATACAGATTTCTCAAGAAGCAGGTAAGGTGGACACACATGGAACAATGGACTGGCTCAAAACTGGGAAAGGAGTCCGTCAAGGCTGTATATTGTCACTCTGCTTATTTAATTTCTATGCAGAGTACATCATGTGAAATGCCGGGCTGAATGAAGCACAAGCTGGAATCAAGATTGCTGGAAGAAATATCAACAACCTGATGTATGCAGATGATACCAATCTAATGGCAGAAAGTGAAGAGGAACTAAAGGGCCTCTTGATGAAGGTGAAAGAAGAGAGTGAAAAAGCTAGCTTAAATCTCAGCATTCAAAAAACAAAGATCATGGCATCCGGTCCTATCACTTCATGGCAGATAGATGGGGAAAATGTCAAAACAGTGTCAGATTTCATATTCGTGGGCTCCAAAATCAATGCAGATGATGACTGCAGCTATGAAATTAAAAGATACTTGCTCTTTGGAAGAATAGTTACGCCAAACCTAGAGAGCGTATTCAAAAGTAGAGACATCACTTTGTTGACAAATGTCCATATAGTCAAACTATGGTTTTTCCAGTAGTTATGTATGGATGTGAGAGTTGGACCATAAAGGAGGCTGAGTGCCAAAGAATTGATGCTTTTGAAGTGTGGTGTTGGAGAAGACTCTTGAGAGTCCCTTGGACTGCAAGGAGATCAAACCAGTCAATCCTAAAGGAAATCAACTCTGAAGATTCATTGGAAGGACTGATGCTGAAGCTGAAGCTCCAGTACTTTGGCCACCTGATGCGAAGAGCTGATTCATTGGAAAAGACCGGGATGCTGGGAAAAATTGAGAGCAAGAGAAGGGGGCAGCAGAGGATTAGATGGTTGGATGGCATCACTGACTCAATGGACATGAGTTTGAGCAAACTCTGGGAGATAGTGAAGGTCAGGTAAGCCTGACGTGCTGCAGTTCATGGGGTTGCAATGAGTTGGACACAACTCAGAGACTGAACAACAACAACGAATACCTGATTGTGATTCCCAAACAGACATCTAGGAAGTTGAAAAACTGGGGTAAGGTGAGAGGAAGAAGCTAGCAGAGACATTGAGAAAATGCTGCATTAGATGTGTTGGTGCCCACTAATCATGAAGAAAATTTTCTGGTGCCTGAAGTTCATAATAAGTATCGATTAAGAATTCTGAAATCAGCTTTTCTCACCATATTTTCTGTGTCTGCACTTAACAGTAATTCACATTCAACTTCTTTGAATTCCGAAATTCTTTACCAACAACTAGTGTCTGTCTAGGGCTACTGCATGTGCTTGCAAAGACTGCTTACTGCAGAGTGACCAAATCCATATGCCCTGGCGCTGAGCTGCATTCATTAGGATGCACACAGGCACAAAGGTGTTGTATCGTGCCTCCACCTACCTCTACCTCAGGGGTAATTGCTTCCTCTGGAACATGCCTTAACACCACACCCCGCCTCCCCACACTCAGTTCCTAAAGATATCCACATTCTAATCCCAGGAACCTGTAATGCTACTTTATATAGGGGGAAAAATGTCTTTGCAGATATGATTAAGGTAGGGATTTTGAGATGAGCTATCCTGATTGTCTGGGTGAGCCCCAAATGCAATCACATGTAAACTTAGAGAGGCAGAGGAAAATTGGACAGATACAAAAGAGGAGGTCAGGTGACTATGGAGGTAGCAACTAGAGTTATGCAGACACAACGAGGAATACTGGCAACCACCAGAAGCTGGAAGAGGCAAGGAACAGGTTATGCGTCAGAGACTCTGGAGGGAGCATGACTCTGGTGACACCTTGACTTTAGCCCAATGAAACTGATATAAGACTTCCAGAACTGTGAGAGAATAAATTTCAGTTTTTTTAAACAAACCAAGTTTATGCTAATTTGTTACAATAGCCACATCAAACTAACACACTGTCAAAAGTGTCCCATTTTGGAAGACAGATGTTCACTCTATTTCCATCTCAGCTACTGCACAATTTCTTGACTGTCCTTACATCCCATTCTATTTCTCCTCACTCTCAGCTGATGAATATAACATCCATTTTATCAGTAAAGGGGCCTGTTTGGATAAAGTTCTCCATGTCTGCTCTCCAGTTTATCCATAATCTGCATGAATATTAATCTTTACTTCCCTCTTGCTACTCTTGGAAGTTTTAGTCCCACATTTGTACTCTTGACCCAATTTCCTCCTTGCTTTTTGCTAATACTTCATCATTCAAAAAATTTTCCCAACTCTCCAGCTTTCTATCCCTCTTTTCAATTGGTAAATATACCCACATATGCACAAAAATATACTCAAATAGCCTTTGAACTTAAGTCCTCCCTATTTATGTATGTGTGTGTGTGTGTGTGTGTTTAGTCTCTCAGTCATGTCCGACTCTTTGCGACCCCATGGACTATATAGCAGGCCATGCTCCTCTGTCCGTGGGAGTCTTTAGGCAAGAATACTAGAGTGGGTTGCCATTTCCTCCTCCAATAACCTCAGAAATATCAATCACCTCAGATATGCAGATGACACCACCCTTATGGCAGAAAGTGGAGAGGAACTAAGAAGCCTCTTGATCAAAGTGAAAGAGGAGAGTGGAAAAGTTGGCTTAAAGCTCAACATTCAGAAAACTAAGATGGCGGCATCTGGTCCCATCACTTCATGGGAAATAGATGGGGAAACAGTGGAAACAGTGACACAACTGAGAGACTGAACTGAACTGAATCAGAAGTATTGTTGAGTAAAGGTAAACAGTGTGATTTTGCAATAGACATACACTTTCACAGCTATTTCTTGATTTTTCAGTTTTACCACGTGCTCTCAACTTTCATTTCAGAAACTGAGTACTGCTGATCAATCTCTGTTTGCTTCTCTAGAGCCAACCTCTGCCTCTCTTTGCTCTGTTCCATGCCCTGGAAGGATGACCTCCATGGACTGGATCACCAGAGCCTCCTTGAGGTTTGCTTAGCATTTTTATTTTGCCAATGACAGGTAACGTCAGGAGCAGAGAAAAGTCAGGTGTCTATTTGCCCTCCCTGATGATCCTTCCTAGCCAGATTACACCTTAATAGTGGCTGTCTTGCCCTATTGATGGTGACAGCTCCACTGGGGGGCCCTTTCCCACAGTTTTGTCCTGCGGTTCCAGTAGCCCTGCTTTCTCCTTTGCCTTCTTTTATAAGGCTGGGAATAGCTTCCTACTGTTGTTAGACTCTGGGTATATCACTGCTTCTGTTGGGTTCCTTAATCCTTCCCTTAATTCTACGAATAGTCATTTCATTAAATTCTCTTAATGGTGTCTGCAAAAACCACAACTAAAGAATATATAGCTTCTGTATTTCTTACACACTTATCTTCTTCCTCCCATTCTTTCAGCATAGTTAGTTACAAGTTAGGATATTGAAGAGGAAAAGTTAAAATTTTACATAACTTCCTGCTCCTTCTGCCTCTGTAACTTGGCTTGGCCCATGCAAAGTCTAGATCACATAGGTCATGTAGTCTCAAAAAATGGGGACTTCCAATACTAGGAACTGAAGTTTATCTTACTCACCCTTGTTCTGCTCTTTGCAATTGCCCAACCCCTGCAAACCCTCTTAATCATGCCTGTCTGTGTAAAGGTCAGGGACCCCACCCCCATCTTGACTGCTCTTCCCTCATGTGTGAAACCCCTTAGTTTAAACCAGCTTATTAACAACTAGTGTTGCCCACTACAGTCTGTCCGTAAAAACTCTGTAATCCCTTTGTTGGTGGCTCAGAGCTTGGAGTGTTAACTCCTCTGGGCCCGCTGGCATAATCAACCTGAGTTCTCCAACTCTGAGTGTGGTGCTTGGTTTCTCGAGTACTGGTTTCTGCAACATTTCTGGAGGCCCCAGCTAGATTCCAACCAAGGCCCCTTGGAACACTGGACTGGTGACTCAGCTGGGCTGCAGCGAAGGAACCCTGAGACGAACAAGGGGGCATGCCACCTGACAGTATTGCAGGTTCTCTTTTTGGACCAGCGCTCTGACTCTCTGGATGGCCGAACCCCAACTGGACTTATTGAAGGGATGGACCAACTCACCAGGAATGGACACAGGATAAAGTAACGCCCTGGGGCCGGTCCCCAGGTGGAACCTACCCCAACGGGTAGAAGAGGAGACTGATCACTTCCCCGGGGCTCCCAGGAAGGGAGCAACAGTTAAGGAAACCAGTTAAGGAAATCCAGGAGAAGGGAGGGATTGTGATAGACTCTGAATGACTGTGAGCGCGTGACTGCTGATTGAACAACCTGAGAAAAAATTTTCTTTTTGGAAACTGCAAAACCAAATCTTTTTGCATATGCAATCAAAAACAATTAGCTTGTTAAAAGGCCTGCCAAGGGAAAAGCTTGAAGTTAACCCTTTCCATATCCTTGAAATACACAGCCAGCTTTGCCTGAGACCTCAGCCTTGGGCAAATTAGAACTTCAAGTGAAGAAAAAATAAAAGGAGGGGGTGGGGGGGCGGGGAATAGTCAAAGAGATATTTTAAATCTCAAACAAAAAACTATAGGATCTCTATCAGTCTGTCTGTCTGGATTTATGTATGTCTCAGCGTGTGTCTTTTTTTCTGATAATGTCTATTGAAGTTGTAAATGAGTTCTAATTTAATTGGCCTAAGGAAAAGTAAGCGCTTATGAATCAAACAATTCTAAATACAAAAAAAATTAACCTAAATAAATTTCAGAGTCACATGAACTGGGAAATATTCAATATTAAATATCTAGTATTAATGTTTGCTTGCTAATCTAATAAGAAATTAGGATGTATGTTTTTAATAAGACATAAAAAATAAAATTACATTTTATAAAGGGAAAAGAAGGTCTGACTTATAGGTGGCTGTTACAGAAAGTGATTAAAAGTTTTGTGGAAGGTGGGCCCTGAAAAAGAAAAAACTTTAGTGCACAGTTAGGACTAAGTTTAAAATAAGTTTAATTGTTTACCTAAATGAGTTTAAAGTAAGCTGGTGCAAAAACTTAAATTCAAACTATGTTCCTGTACATTACATTTTCAAGTTTTCTTGTCCTCTGGCTTCCACGTAGGTTCGGCCAGTAGGAAGCACTGTAGGGGACTGAAGGGCAGGAATCCAGGTTTCTTCTACGCCCCCTATGCTTCATCTGGCTTCTCTAGGAATGTCTGTACCTCCTTTGCTGTAGTAGCCCTTGTAGACAGTTCTCCAACTCTCTGAGTGTGGTGCTTGGTTTCTCGCATACTGGTTTCTGCAACAATATAACCACACAAAATAGGACTTAAGAAAAAAGTACTTTTAAGATGTATTTAAATAGAAGGAGTTTAATTCAGAGAATTGGCTACTCAGTTGATGGTTTTCTTGGGAACCCAAAATTAGGGGGAAGTGGGGCCACAGACAGATTACTATCAGAACAAAACAATTACCATTCCTAGGATAGAGGGACAAAGTTAGGGTGATATTACTGGTTTCCAGGGCCCAAGATCACTTGGTAAATGCTAGAACCATGGCAGAACTGTCTGCAAGGGCTACTGCAGCAAAGGAGGTGCAGACATTCCTAGAGAAGCCAGATGAAGCATAGAGGGCGTAGAAGAAACCTGGATTCCTGCCCTTCAGTCCCCCTACTCTGTTTCCTACTGGCTGAACGTACATGGAAGCCAGAGGACAAGAAAACTTGGAAATGTAATATACAGGAACTGTACTTCTGAGGTACAGAAAAATTCCAGGGAAATTCTCAGTTACTTGAATTCTTTTATGTAGGCCACCATTCAATCCAGGCTTTACCAAACAATTAGATCCACTTCCAGCCATGCTTCACCTTGCCATTAAATGCCAAATCTCAGGTATTACCATCTTGGTAAATTTTACCTTATTTAACTTAATGTTCTAGTCTCCTGGGTCCAGCAAGCTTAAAACCCATTCCCAAAATATATCCTGATTTCATGCTTATACCAATCAACAAGAACTTGCAATTACATTGGATACAGGTGCTATTTCATCTCTGTATCTGCCCTGCGCCATGACAGAACATGACCTTTGAAAGGCAATGTGGAGGCAATGAGTTCCCCAGGTGGCACAGTGGTAAAGAATCTGCCTGCCAATGCAGGAGATGCAGGAGACTTGTGTTGCGAAGATCCCTTGGAGGAGGAAATGGAAACCTACTCCAGTATTCTTGCCTGGAGCATCCCATGGACAGTGGAGCCTGGTTGGGCTGCAGTCCGTGGGGTGAAAAACAGTCGGACATGACTGAGTATGAAAGTGTGTGTGTGTGTGTGTGTGAGAGAGAGAGAGATAGAGAGAGAGAGAGAGAGAGAGAGAGAGAGAGAGAGAGAGAGAGAAAGACCATGGAGGTAATAAGAGTGGTGAGGTTTGTTCTTGAGGAGCTGCCTTTCTTTTGCAAGAAAACTGCCTCTGCGAAGTCATTACAGATACTTTTTTCCTTTTTTTTGCTTCTAATAAGCTTTATTTTTAATTGACAAAACCTGGAAATGACCTAAATGTTCATTAATAATTGACGGATAAACAACTGTATAACATTCACACACAGGGAAATAATACTCAGCAGCAAAAAGGAATAACATATGGATAGTCCCCCAAACAGTAAATAATAATGAAACAATTATGGTTTCTGACAGAAGGTAGGGGGGGAAAAACCAAAACTCATACTGATTACATTTATATAAAATTCTAGATAAAGCAAACTAATAAATTATGAAATAAAACAAATCAATAGTTGCATGTACGCATATATATGGAATTTAGAAAGATGGTAACAATAACCCTGTATACGAGACAGCGAAAGAGACACTGATGTATAGAACAGGCTTATGGACTCTGTGGGAGAGGGAGAGGGTGGGAAGATTTGGGAGAATGGCATTGAAACATGTGAAATGTCATGTATGAAACGAGATGCCAGTCCAGGTTCAATTTTTTATTTTATTAGAATTAAAGATTTAAAAAAAAAATAAAATGACTGAGAGAAAAACAGAGGGAGTAAATATGGTGAAATATGAATTGATTAACAAACTAAGTGAAGAGTATTTATTGTAAAATTCTCTTAATGTTTCTAAAAAAAAAAAACTCTGAATTATCTAATAAAAGTCTTTACAACTTGAAAAAAAAAATAGTTGCATGTGCATTAGGGAGGGACAAGAGGAAGAGATCATTAAGGAGCATGAGAAAACTTTTGTGGGTAATGATGTGTTCATTACCTTAACTGTTCTTACAATTTAAGTAAGTGCAGTTTATTCTCTTTCAATTATGAACGAATAAAGCTGTTAAGAGATAAGATGGTTCTACATAAAAATCTGGATCTCGCATTTCTTTGGGAAAACCAACCAACTGTATATGTGTGCAGCAAGCAGTTCCAAGGTGAGGTGATGTTGAGGCTGGTGAAATCCATTTCACCTAGCTCATGTAGAGTCCATATTGTCCATGGGAAACAGAAACTTTTGGAAAACTGCAGTAGATTCTAGATCTTTTCCACAGGAGCTGGGTCATGGTAACACTGAAACCACCAGGGGGTAAGCAAAGTGGATCCCTGGTGGGTTCGTATCATTCATGATTCCATCTAGGAAATAGGAGAGAGAATGTCAGTTGAACTCAGCTAAGAACATTGGCATAAGAGCCACACGGTCTTTAGTCTATCTGCTGGTAGAAGTGGGGCAGTTTCTGCAACAGACATTAGCCATGATATACCTCACGCCAAGGGAAGGTCCTAGGGAGGTTAGAAAATATAAAGTAGCTCCTGAAGACTTCCCACATACCTGCTAATTGATGTTCTCTCCCATGTGGTGGATACTGGATGTATGAAGTTCAACTTCTGGTTGTTGATTCCATTACAAAGGCTACTTTCAGAGTTTTTCTTTTATGCATCCTACTATGTACAGCAAGGAGAAAGCACATTCCCCAGTCTCTTAAGGCCTCTCTCTAGTGTAAGGTTCTGGTGCTAAAAGAAAAAAATAAACACAGGCAAAGGAACACCAAAACTGCTACACCGTGAGACCTTTCTTCACTTGAACTTTCACTGGCCAGAGGTGGGAGAGTCTTCTTTAGGCTCTCCCCCATTTGCTGAATGCCTAAGGCCTTGCTCCTGTGTGACTTCTCTCGAGTTAACCAAGACTGGTATCAGCAACACATTTCCTACAACGTGTTGTCTTCTCAGGCTTTCTATGGTGTGACTTTTCTTGTGGAGACTAAGGTGGGACTTACAGATGTATGTTTTTCCGCATTCATCGCACACAAAAGGCCTTATTCCAGTATGAAGCCTTTTGTGTATTTTAACATAGCAACTGCGTGTAAAGGATTTCCCGCATACATCACACTGACATAACCTCTCTCTAGTGTGGACTTCCTGGTGATTATTAAATGTGTCTCTACAGTCGAAGACTCTCCCACATGTGTTGCATTCATAGGACCTTTCTCGTACGTAGATTTCCTGCTGCTGGACACATTCTTCCTGATGGCTACAAGCTCCCTCGCTTCCACTGTATGGGTGATCCCTTTGTCCAGTGGGAAAGGTCTCCTTACACTCAGCACTCGTGCCCGGATTCTCCCCATTTTGAGTGCCACGGTGCTGCACAACTCCAGAACTGGCTGAGATGTCTTCCTCACCCTTCTCACAGGTACAGGCCGTCCCTGACTCGTGGCATCTGTGGCAATTCACAGAGGAGGCCTGGTCCCTTTCCCTTCTAGTGACTGCCTCTCCACTCTGCCACCTCTGCATCTCGTCAAGGCTTACACCGAGTGGGAAAACTCTTCCACATGATCCACACGTATACGGCTGCTCCTCAGAAGAGGTTTCCAGCTGCCCAGCCGGCTGAAAAACGCCATTGAAGACTGGATTACACGTGTCGCATAGGGGGCTCTTTTGGATGGAAGGCGCCACCTGCAGACTTCGCACATCTGATATTTTTATAGAAACAGAAGAGTCATCTCTAGCCTCCACACTGTGGCCAGGACTAGGGACAGGGCTTTCCTGGCTTACCTCTGCCACTGCCGCAGCTATGCCTATCCTGGCAGGAACCTCGGGTGCGCTCTCTGGCTCTGGTGGAGAAATTAAACGATATCTGGAACTTTCAAGTCCCACTGACATTACCAGTGAAAAGTTGTTCACCATCGTTTTATGGTACAGGCGTTTTTGACTCTCAGTGAGCAGGTCCCACTCCTCTCTGGTAAAGTGTATGAATACATCCTCAAACGTCACAATGCTTCTGAGGGAGTCCGTGTGTGGTGTGGCGTCCGCCATTGTCAAAGTACCAAAGCACTGAGTGGGCAAGCCTGAGTAGGCGCCAGGGAACAGGCACGGTCGTCTGCCTCACTGGCAGGGGTACGGAGTCTCACTTAACACTAACCTGGGAGTGGGGCAGCACAGAGTCTGCAAAGCACAGAGGTAAATCCGGATTGTGGAGGTAGGTCCCAGTCACAAAATGGTCCTCTGCTCGGTGTGGTGCGGAGGCGCCGGCAGAGACGTAGCTTCCGTCCTGCACTTCCCAGTCAACAGGAACTAAAAACGAGGGTGTGCAAATGCCTTGAGGCTGGAAGTCCCGCCCAGACGCCCTCGTAAAGATATGTTTTTCCTAGTCCGGGAGTGGCTAACTTCCTTCTATTGGAGAGCGGAAAGAAGGCTTCTGCTGTGAAGGTGACTTGAAGCAGTTTTAAAATTCATAGTTCTCAGCTTCGTTTACGTCCATCCAGGTGCCTCCATTTCAAATGTGATGGTCTTGTTTTCAGCCCTTCCTGCACTCGAAAATGTGTTGATATTACGAATTAACTTTTTTTTTTTTTACACGTACATTGCTATACAATGTTACCATTAAATGTATGTGTGTGTGTAGCTTGTATTTAGGCACTTTTGAATTCTCGCTTTAGTTCTAATTGTTGGTTGATTATCTTGAGTTGGTTATATAGATGATCAGATCCTTGGCAAGTAATATTTCATTTCACAGTTTACAGCTTTTGTGTCCATTCTCCTCTTTTTTCTCTGGTTTTATTGCAGTGGCTAGAACCTTGAGGACAATGCCGATGAGCAGTGGCGATAAGAGATAACTTTTTAAATTTCCGAATTGAATGTACATTATTCTATACTGTGCATGTTATACTGTACCTATATTTGATATAGGTGTATGCTATATATTTATGAAAGTTCTTTTAATCATGCGTGATTGCTGGATATCATTCAGTAGTGCCCTGCTGTGCTTAGTCGCTTAGTCTCACAGTTGTGTCTGACTCTCTGTGACCCCATGGAGTGTAGCCTGCCAGGCTCTTCTGTCCATGGGATTCTCCAGGCAAGAATACTGGAGTGGGTTGCCATGCCCTCCTCCAGGGGATCTTTCTGACCCAGGGATCAAACTAGGGTCTTCCTCATTGGAGGCAGATTCTTTACCATCTGAGTCACCATTCATTTAGACAGATTATTTTGGTGGATTCACCTTGTTGGTAAATTTTCTTTAATTGTGCTATCCTTGCAGTTTTGAGATTAAACCATTGGAAATGATGTAATTATTATTTGTTGATTATGATTTGCCAATACTCTATTTAGAATTCTTGCTTCTCTCTCTCTATATATATAAAACTGTGTTTAATATACCTTTTCACTTTCTTGTGCTTTTCTGCCTAAGGGGTCACAATCATTGCTAAACTCAGAAAATTAGGAATTATCTAGTTTCTCTTCTATATTTTGAAACAAGCTTTATACATTTGACATAAGCTTTAAAAAAAGGTTTAGTAGGTAGGTCTCATGGGCTTCCCAGGTGGCATTAGAGGTAAAGAACCCACCTGCCAGTGCAGGAGACATAAAACATATGGGTTTGATCCCTGGGTTGCGAAGATCCCCTGGAGGAGAGCATGGCAACCCACTCCAGTATTCTTGCCTGGAGCATCCCATGGACAGTGGAGCCTGGTGGGCTGCAGTCCATGGGGTGAAAAACAGTCAGACATGACTGAGTATGAAAGTGTGTGTGTGTGTGTGTGTGAGAGAGAGAGAGAGAGAGAGAGACCATGGAGGTAATAAGAGTGGTGAGGTTTGTTCTTGAGGAGCTGCCTTTCTTTTTCAAGGAAACTGCCTCTGTGAAGTCATTACAGATACTTTTTTCCTTTTTTTGCTTCAAATAAGCTTTATTTTTAATAGACAGAACCTGGAAATGACCTAAATGTTCGTTAATCATTGATGGATAAACAACTGTATAACATTCACAAAGAGGGAAATAATATTCAGCAGCAAAAAGGAATAACATATGGATAGTCCCCCAAACAGTAAATAATAATGAAACAATTATGGTTTCTGATAGAAGGTAGGGGGGAAAAACCAAAACTCATACTGATTACATTTATATAAAATTCTAGATAAAGCAAACTAACAAATTATGAAATAAAACAAATCAATAGTTGCATGTGCATTAGGGAGGGTTAGAGGAAGAGATCATTAAGGAGCATGAGAAAACTTTTGTGGGTAATGATGTGTTCATTACCTTAACTGGTCTTACAATTTAAGTAAGTGCAGTTTATTCTGTTTCAATTATAAACGAATAAAGCTGTTAAGAGATAAGATGGTTCTACATAAAAATCTGGATCTCGCATTTCTTTGGGAAAACCAACCAACCGTATATGTGTGCAGCAAGCAGTTCCAAGGTGAGGTGATGTTGAGGCTGGTGAAATCCATTTCACCTAGCTCACCTGGAGTCCATACTGTCCGTGAGAAACAGAAACTTTTGGAAAACTGCAGTAGATTCTAGATCTTTTCCACAGGAGCTGGGTCATGTCCCACAGTGAAACCACCAGGGGGTAAGCAAAGTGGATCCCTGGTGGGTTTGTATCATTCATGATTCCCTCTAGGAAATAGGAGAGAGAGAGAATGTCAGTTGAACTCAGCTAAGAACATTGGCATAAGAGCCACACGGTCTTTAGTCTATCTGCTGGTAGAAGTGGGGCAGTTTCTGCAACAGACACTAGTCATGATATACCTCAGGCCAAAGGAAGGTGCTAGGAAGTTAGAAAGTATAAAGTAGCTCCTGAAGACTTCCCACATACCTGCTAATTGATGTTCTCTCCCATGTGGATACTGGATGTATGAAGTTCAACTTCTGGTTGTTGATTCCATTACAAAGGCTACTTTCAGAGTTTTTCTTTTATGCATCCTACTATGTCCAGCAAGGAGAAAGCACATTCCCCAGTCTCTTAAGGCATCTCTCTAGTGTAAGGTTCTGACGCTAAAAGAAAAAAATAAACGCAGGCAAAGGAACACCAAAACTGCTACACCGTGAGACCTTTCTTCACTTGAACTTTAGGCTTGTATTTAAACACTTTTGAATTGTTGCTTTAGTTCTAATTGTTGGTTAATTTTCTTGAATTGGTTATATAGATATTCAGATCCTTTGCAAGTAATATTTCATTTTATTCTTTACAGCTTATGTGTCCAAAGAAAAGAGTGCTTAAGTTCTTAAGTGCTTAAGATCTTCTGTTAGCAAATTTCAGGTATATAATGCTATAATATTAAGTAAGTCACAATGTAGTACTTGGGATCCCAAGATCTTTTTCATCTTATAACTTACAGTTTGACCCTTTGACTAACTTCTCCCACTATCTAGTCCCTGGCAACCACCATTTTACTGTCTATTTCTATAAGTTTAACTTTTTTGAGATTCCTCATATAAGGGAATGTTTATAGCATTTGTCTTTCTGTATCTGTCTTGTTTCACTTAGCGTAAGGTATTCTAGGCTCATCCATATTGTTATAGGTGGCAGGACTTTTTTCTTTTATATGGTTCAATAGTATTTCATTCCATATCACGTTTTCTTTATTCATCTATGAACTGACATTTAGGATGTTTCCATATCTTGGCTGTTGTGAGTAGTGTTGCAGTAAACATGTGAGTGCAGAAATTTCTTTGAGACACTGCTTTTGTTTCTTCTGGACATATACTCAGAAGTAGGATTGTTGGATCTTATGGTAATTAATCTTTAATAAATGTGAAGTGAAAGTGTTATTTGCTCAGTAGTGTCCAATTCTTTGCAGCCCCATGAAGTGTAGTCAGCCAGGCTCCTCTGTCTCTGGAATTCTCCAGGCAAGAATACTGGAGTGGGTATCCACTCCATTCTCTAGGGGATCTTCCCGACCCAGAGATCGAACCTGGATCTCCTGCATTGCAAACAGATTCTTTAGTATTTTAGCCACCAGGGAACCCTCTATTCTTAAAAAATAGATTACTTAATAGTTACCCATTTTCATTATTGATGTTGTTTGTTTACACCTGGCTTCTCGTCTAAACAAAGTTTAGTCTTTTTTTATTATTCTTGTAAAAAATCACTTATCTTTTAATTGAATTTATGGTTTTATTTCTTTTTTCTCATTTAGCTTAATAATTTCTTCTATTTAGAGTGTTTTATTTTCTTATTCTTTTTCTCAGGTCATTTATTTTCAGGGCTTCTAGTGTCCTAGTAAATGCAGCTGAAGCTAGACATCTTTTTTTTATTACCGCTTCAGCTGAAACACTTAGGTTTGAAATGTAGTAGTAGTGTGGTTCATTATTATTTTTTTTTCTTAAAAAATAAAAATTTGGCAATTTCCATTTTGAATTCCGCTTTTACCTAAAATTACTCAAAATTGTGCATTTATTTCTTGAGACATTTGTTGTAGTGTTCTGTATGCATTATCTTTTTGACACTAATTTTTCTAATATTATTTTACTGTATTTTGTTTGTGATTCTTGTGTGGTAGTTTTGTGGAAATTTGAAATTTTATTTTTGCTTTAATTCGTGTTTGTGTTGATTTCTGTGACTGCTTGAAAATAAATTTTATTTACCTCATCTCTGCACACATATAATAGATGTGTTAGCTTAAGGTTGGTGTTGAGTTATGCACATCCCTTTCCCAGTTCTTTGAATTGATGGTTTCTGAGATACGTGTGTTACCTTGTTCCACTTTCAATTAATCCTTATAGTTCTACTAAATTTTGTCTGATTAAACTTAGAATCGAAGGTTTTATTTAGGACTGACTCATCCAACACCAGAGTTTGTTTTAAATCTTTACCATTTACCAACAGTAAGATAATGAAACTACCCCTTAGATTGGTAGCCCTGTCTATTGGTCATTCCAGATTGGGTCCTTTCTTGCTAATTTCTAATCCCTTACAGTCAGTCCTTTTCCACTTTTCACACTTCCTCTATTACAGATCTCCCCCAAATCATGGCATTTTTTCACTTTGTGGAGGTGACAAGGTAGGAGAGAAACTATTAAACTTTTTTTGATGTGGTCATAACTTCTCCTAATATATTGACTCTGAATAAAAATTATTTGTGTTCCCCTGAACCTAGATGTTTGAAGTTATATAGACAAAATTTGTTTATTTCTGTCATCTCCCTGCCCCCGCCCCTGTCCATTTCTGCTGAGTCATGCACAATAGACATCTGATTAAGTTGTAGTCAAAGAGTGGAAAGAAATATTCAGAGTGAGGGAAAAATTGTATAGTTTTTCCTAAATATCGTCCTGTCTCTTTGCTGGTGCTGATTACACTGTTTCTTTTTTTTATGACCTGTTCTTCCTTTTCCTCCATCTTCTTGCTACAACCCACAAAATCAGGCCCTTTGAAGAATAAAACAACTTTGTGACCTTTATCAAGATGAAGGAGATTCACCACACTGATTACTGAGCAGAAGAAATTATAAAATGGAACTTTTAATATTTTAAAGCCATTTGGAATACAGTTCGCATGAATGATTCTGTACGATGTACAAATCAGTGGAGACATGATGACCCTAGAGAGTTTACTCTGACAGCTATGGGAGGAAGACATGTGGGCGTAACTTTTAATTGCATATTTAATTGACCTTGTAGGAAAATGAATCTCATATTTTGAACTGAGTACACTTACATAAACATTTGAAAATATTTTTATCTAAAAAAGTTACTCAGACTACTTTGTTGTATATTAAAATCATATAATGTCTATACTCTGTACTCTTTTGATAGAGATAAGACAACCACCATCTTGCTTTGTAGAAGAGAGGTGAAGTAGTTAGGAGATAAGATAAAGCATACTTCTATCAGTATTTTTAGTAGTTTATTGATAAATAACTTTATCAAGGACTTTCTAAAAATTTTTCAGGTATCATTTTGAAACTATCAGATTTATAGTTAATATAGCTAAGGTGTATAATTTTAAGGAGGCTTATTACTTTTCCAGCCAATTGGATATTAATGTAATATGCAACCAAAAAAAATCACTAACTTTGGCACGTATGTTTTCACTTTGAATAAGCTAAAGAAATTGTTTTAAAGAATAAATGTCTATTTTTTTCCAAGGACATTTGTCCTAAGAGTCTTTTAAAGGCATCTTTTAAGGACTAAAAAGTAACATATTTAGAAAATTAGCATTGACTCATATAAAAGTAGATCCTAGCCAAGGTCCTGTGTATAAGGGGAAATAGAAAAATAACTTTAGAAGTTATAAGATAAGAAATCATCACTGATCATTGAGAGAAAGCAGAAATATTTTCTCAGACCCAGAACATAAATCAGGCAGTCACTTGCCATGATTGTTAGTGATGTGGCATGAAAATAAAGACCTCTAAAGGCACATTGGAACTGTGACCTATTAGAACTGCAGCTCAGTTAATATGAGTACATTTCTATTTAGAATTTTTACATGAGTTGCAGGGATGACTCAGCATATAAACCACGAAACATCTGGCAATGCTTAATGTCATAGCCCATACACTGCCATCTTAGCTGCCTTTAAATAGTGTCACAGGAGGGGAGAGTCCCACTGTATTACTGAACAGAAGATGCTTAGTTCAGTATTTTCTGAATTCATTTGAGGTGTAGCCCAGGGAAAGAAACCCAAAGCAATGATGTAAGGAAAGGGAACAGTCTTTTTTGATCTTTTAGCCAAGAGTAAAGATTTCAGGGAACATCAGTTGTATTCTTTCGAAAATCTTAGAGCTCTTATAGAGAAAACAATTTGTCTTAGTTTGCTTTGTTTTACCAGATAGTAATAAAGATACCAGCTTACTAGATGTATGGTCTAGCATAATATAACTTCATACCTATATACAAACTCTGAGATAGCACTGTAAACCTGATTTGCCTATGAATTTTTGGCTGAAATTTATGGACAGTCATTTCTAGACACTGGACAGACAACATTGCATAAAGTAGGGTGCATAGAGCCTTCCCTTTACATATCAGGAAGAATAATGCTCCCAATGATGTAGGAAAGTAATGGTATAAGTCTCTCTTCCCAAAACAAAATCAGAGCAGGGAGAGGACATTAATTTTTTTAACACCAATGTTTAATTTACTAAAGTCAGAAATTAAAACTTTATTCTTCCATAAGCTTGGATTTTCCCATAGTTTCTGCTTTAACATCTTATTGTTTTATTCTTTGGAATCTAGAAGATTTAGCAATCACCTTTAAAAGACCTTTGGAAAATACTTGGTCCCATTTGTACATGCCTTGGAACAATTTTAAATTGCAGATATAAATGTAATATTCAGTTGCCATTTTACTTTGTCTGAAGTAAAATAAAGCCTCCACATATAATAAATATTCTTGTTAATTCAGTATATATACACATGCATATCTAATCTATATATTAATATGTATACACAAACACACACACACATACATATATTGTGAATCTAAGCTAAGGATTGGGTGCAGTGGTGAACTAGACAGTGAAACAAATCAGCTGGGTAGACGTCCTGGCCAAGACTGTATCTGTGCAAGTGTGGATTGTGGGTCAAGACCCACTGCTGGGGAGAAGTCATTGAATCTGGGACCAGAGCCAACAGGTGTCTGGCCACGCCTCTCCTCCCACTTGTAGTGGGAGATGTGTGCTTCTGGTTTATATTTAGATGACGTGGAGGAGAGCCCATAGGCTCTGTGTGCTTGCACACCCTCGTGAAAACTGATGTTTACCTATGTGAATGGCAGTCCTACGTGGCTCCTACCCTGCAACTTGCCAGCCGGCTGTGTCAATATACAGAAGGTGCTGGTCATAGCGTTGTCTTGCAGCGCCCCCCTCTCCCCACCATGTGTGCTCCACACTGTTGTTCAACCCCTGAAATGAGCAAGGAGCAGTGGCTGTTCTCCTTTGTCCAGGACTCCATTCTCCACCCACCCTTTCCTTTTTTTTACTCAAAAATTAATGTTCCTTCCCCCTCCAGTTTCTGACTTGCTATCAGTAACTTACTTGTGTGCCTTCTCAGAGGTGCCTGTTGTACATTTGTCTTCAGGTGGTCATTCAGAAAATGGTCATTTTATATGAGTTTCATGGAATTGGTTCTAATAAATTATCCTTCTATCACGTTATTAAAAACCAGCCAACCAAGCAGCAGTTTTGGGTTCAGGACTCGTTAAAAGGAATCTTGGTGTCCCCAGACCTTCCTTAACAGCAAAGGATTTAAGGCTATTTCCTTACAGTGAGGAGCATATTAAGAGATGAAGGTCAATGCCATCTGTGCCATCTTCCTTAATTGTAACTCAGGTTCATGATATTGATATTTGTTTTGGAATGTTCTAACAATTAAGAGATTTTAAAAAATGGATTAGACTGCCTAATAGAGTAATGAATGTCATGTTGCTGAGAAGGTTCAAGAAGGTGCTGTATGAACACCACCTTTCAAGTTTGCTTTAGGGGGATTCCTCAATTGATTTTGAGTCCAGACTAGATAGGAAGCAAGTGCTTTCCAACATATACTAGTGATTTTTTCATATTATGAGAAAAACACGGATTTAATAAAAGCAGAAAAAATTTAAAATCTTTGTGAGGCAGTGATTTATATTGTTTTTCACAGAAGCCTAAGATTTTCTTTTTATGAGAAGGTTTACCAGGAAAAAAAAAGCTTTAAAAATAATCTCTCTATTTGCTTTGTGGGTGTTTTCTGTTGTTAGGAATAGCCATACTCTCTATAATAGATATGTGTCTAAGCATTGAAAGCTATTTCTAATTAGTAATAATTTCCCCTTTATTCCTCACTAGATATAGTAAACACTGTGCTGTGCGATATATAATTTTATCTACATTCTGATAAATACCAGAAGGCAAATTTGTGGCTCTGATTTGGAAAACACAGCCCTTTAATTAAATCATTAACCAGATTTAACATATTCTTCCAAATAAACATATGTTGAAATAAGTAGTGTATATTTATCTTGCTTTAGAGAAAGACAATTCTAATTTCATTTCTAGTTTTAGTTAGCAGTTACTTTTTGTGTGTGAGTGTGAAACTCATTCATAAGAAATGCATTCTTGATTTTTTTCCACAGAGGGATAAAAAAGGATTCCTTTTCTGGCTCAGTTTTCACGTATATTATCTTTTTTTTTTTTTTTTTAGTTTTAGAACCTATAATTATCCACTTTTTAAAAAAATTTTATTTTATTTTTAAACTTTACAATATTGTATTAATTTTGCCAAATATTGAAATGAATCTGCCACAGGTATACCCGTGCTCCCCATCCTGAGCCCTCCTCCCTCCTCCCTCCCCATACCCTCCCTCTGGGCCGTCCCAGTGCACCAGCCCCAAGCATCCAGTATCGTGCATCAAACCTGGACTGGCGACTCGTTTCATACATGATATTATACATGTTTCAATGCCATTCTCCCAAATCTCCCCACCCTCTCCCTCTCCCACAGAGTCCATAAGACTGATCTATACATCAGTGTCTCTTTTGCTGTCTTGTACACAGGGTTATTGTTACCATCTTTCTAAATTCCATATATATGCGTTATTATACTGTATTGGTGTTTTTCTTTCTGGCTTACTTCACTCTGTATAATAGGTTCCAGTTTCATCCACCTCATTAGAACTGATTCAAATGTATTCTTTTTAATGGCTGAGTAATACTCCATTGTGTATATGTACCACGGCTTGCTTATCCATTCATCTGCTGATGGACATCTAGGTTGCTTCCATGTCCTGGCTATTATAAACAGTGCTGCGATGAACACTGGGGTACACGTGTCTCTTTCCCTTCTGGTTTCCTCAGTGTGTATGCCCAGCAGTGGGATTGCTGGATCATAAGGCAGATCTATTTCCAGTTTTTTAAGGAATCTCCACACTGTTCTCCATAGTGGCTGTCCTAGTTTGCATTCCCACCAACAGTGTAAGAGGGTTCCCTTTTCTCCACACCCTCTCCAGCATTTATTGCTTGTAGACTTTTGGATTGCAGCCATTCTGACTGGCGTGAAATGGTACCTTATAGTGGTTTTGATTTGCATTTCTCTGATGAGTGATGTTGAGCATCTTTTCATGTGTTTGTTAGCCATCTGTATGTCTTCTTTGGAGAAATGTCTATTTAGTTCTTTGGCCCATTTTTTGATTGAGTCATTTATTTTTCTGGAGTTGAGCTGTAGGAGTTGCTTGTATATTATCTTTTAAAAGGAAGATGAAGGAAATCACATTTGTTCCACATGTTGGGGGTTATTCATCACTTTTGGGGAAGATTGTTGGTTTGGGGGGAAGAAAGATCAAAGATGACAGCTGAGGAGATTGTATTCAAGGTCTTTGGGGGACTTAGTGCCTTGGGGCTTCAAAAGAGACAATGAAGACCTGTAAGACTTAGAAAGCAAAACCTAGCAATGGGTTTTTATTGTGTACAGTTCACATATTTGAGACATTTAATTTACAAAAAGTTTAAACTGAAAATTGTTATTGGGTATAATGAATGGATGTAGACTGAAGTTCACTAAAAGAGAAAATTCTGTAAATAGTAAGCACTTCCTTGACATTCAGAGCCAATGAAAATCTAATACCTATCATGTTTTCGTGATTAGATATGCACTTATTAATGATCACCGGGTCCTCTGTGTTGCTATTTTTCACTAACTAACTTAGGTAGATTTTACAAACTTTTTTTGTGTTGTAAAATTTATATTATTAAAAAATAAATGCAAACAAACAAAAATTATGACCTTGCAGCTCCTTAACTACAGCTTCAGCATTTTCTGGCTCATTACCTTTTTATAGGCAGAGCTGGTGGTTCAGGTGAGGCCTGGCAGCTGTGTATGGGTAAGAGGAGGATGCATAGTTTGTTGTCATCTGTGCATGGGTCAGTGGCTTGTCACATAACTGCCGTTTAGTGCTACATAGTGCTCAATAATGAAGATAGCATTAGAGATAATTAAGGAAACTGTTTTTCCAGCTCTTTGATTACTTCTGCCTTCTTTATCTCCCAATACTTCACATTTACTTCACAGCTGAGTGCATCTCAGCATCTTCCCTTTCTGGTATGTGACATTAGAACTCTGCTCACTTGGTACTTCAGTAACACTCGTTGCTTTTTCAGCATATTTCAAAGCTTTTTTCTTTCCTTAATTTTGAGCCACCAATTACTGAGAACCTATTACTCCTTCATCATGGAGTATAGAACGATTAATTAAATGTGATCCTTCTCCACAAAAAGCATAAATAATGGGAGTTCAAATTGGTATCTCACAGAAAAGGACAAGTGGAAATTAAGCAATAGAGAGATTGCTTTCTATTGCTCTCTTTATTGCCAGATAGTCTGGTGAAATTAGAAGAGGTTTCTGGGCCTTGAAAATGGGCAAAGCACCTGATAGATGGATAAGACGAAGAGTTGCTGTTACTACGTGCTCTCTTTACTTCATCTTCTACTCTCTTGGATGCATGGTGTCAGTCTTTAGTCCCTCAGTTCAGTTCAGTCACTCAAGTTGTATCCAACTCTTTAGTCCCTACGTGTTATCTAAACCCATTTGTTATAGCTGCCTCCATATTATCAAATCCAGGGGTCAGCTGTCATTCCTCACCTGACCAAGTTCATCTGTCTTTCTTGAAAAGCTTTTTTTCTTGGATTATGGGACACTGCACTACTGTCCTGATTTTCCCTTGCCTTGGTGGCCACTTGTTTTCTAGCTTTCTTTGTTATAACCTGCTTTTTCATGCTTGTGCTCAGTCATATCTGATTCTTTGTGACCCCATGGACTGTAGCCCATCAGGCTCCTCTGTCCATGGGATTTTCCAGGCAAGAATACTGGAATGGGTTGCCATCTCCTCCTCCAGGGGATCTTCCCAACCCAGGGATCAAACCCACATCTCCTATGTCTCTTGCATTGGCATGTGAATTCCTTACCACTGAGCCACCTGGGAAAACCTTTTACAAGTCTCTAAATTTTGATGTTCCCCAGAGCTGAGTACACAGACCTCTCTGCACCATTTCAATAGGTCAGTGGTTCTTAAACCTGGTTGCACCTTAGAAGACATTTTAAAGTTCACTGTTATCCTGTGCCCCCCACCCCAGGATTCATATTCAATTGGTCTGGGGATGGGGAGATGAAAGTAAATGTGAAGTCCCTCAGTTGTGTCCAAGTCTTTGTGATCCCATGGACTGTAGCCCATGAGGCTCCTCCATCCATGGAGTTTTTCTGGGCAAGAGTACTGGAGTGGGTTGCATTTTCCTTCTCCAGAGGGTCTTCCTGACCCAGGGATCGAACCCGGGTCTCCCACACTGCAAGCAGATGCTTTTTACCATCTGAGCCATGAGGGAAGCTCCTAAGAAAGAAAGTGAAATCTGTTAGTCGTATCTGACCCTTTGTGACCCCAATGGACTGTAGTCTACCAGGCTCCTCCATCCATGGGATTTTTCAGGCAAGAGTACTGGAGTGGGTTGGTATTTCCTTCTCCAGGGGATCTTCCTGACCCAGAGATTAAACCTGGGTCTACCACATTGTAGGCAGATGCTTTACCATCTGAGCCACCAGGGATGGGGAGATATTAATATTTTATTTTAAATTCCTTCAGTGAGTCGAATGTGTGAGCAGGTTGAGAATTACTGAATGGAGTGCTTTTATCCTGTTCAGTGACTCCAGATGACACAATAAAACCTGATGATTCAAATGGAAGTCTCCAGCTTTGAGCTCTCCTTTGAACTCCAGACTCATAGTTAAAGGATTATTAGACATTTCTACTTTACAGTCTAATGACCGTTTCAAAATTAGCAGGTCCAAAACCTTTTGATTCTTCATCCAGATCTCTTCCAGTGTTTCTTGGAAGAAGGCACATGTCATAATGCACCCTGTTGCTGAGGGCCCAAACCTAGGACTTACCCAGGTTTCCTCTCATTCTTTTATTTCCCATATCCAATTCTCAGCCAACTTCTTTGGCTCTGTTTTTGAAATTATTCTTTAATTTACTCATTTCTTACTACCTCTATCCAAGTTTCCCTATTTTAAGCCACAGTCATCTCTTACTTAGACTTGTCCCATAGTCTCCTAACTTGTCTCCTATGTTCATTCTTCCCACCACCATCACAGTCCCGATATGCCTGCAGAGTGATCTTTCTGAAAAATGAATAAAATTGCATCATTCCTCTGCTCTCCTCCAAACACTTTTCCATCACACTAAGAATAAGAGGCGTATCTTTACCATGGTCCATAGCCTTAAGAAATTGACTTCTGGTTGCTCTGACCTTGTTTCCTACCTTCTTTTTGGAAAACCCTCACTCAAGGTGCATCAGCCACACTGGTTTCCTTGCTTTTCCTCTAATACCTCATGTATGCTTTTGTCAAGGATCTTTGTACCTACTATTATATAGATCCCAATATAGCATGTGATTCAGATGATTGTTCAAATGTTATTCCCTTCAGGGCAGAGTTCCCTGAGTGCTTGATTATAGGGAGTAACTTCTATCCCCTTATTTTTATTTTTCATACCTGACATTTTATTATATGTTCACTTACTTAAATCCTGTCTTATCATTAGAATGTAAGTCCCTTACTGTAGGAACATTGTTTTCTTCACCATCACGTTTCTAGGATCAAAAACTAGACTTCCCTGGTGGTCTAGTGATTAACACTCTGTGCTCACAATACAGGAGACTGGGGGCAAGGGTTTGATCCCAAGTCAGGGATGCCATATGGCATGGCCAAAAAAAAAAAAAAAATAGAAAGGAAGACCCAGCATCTTGCATGTGGTAGTTAGGTACTCACTAAAAGAATTGATGAATGTGTGTATGAATGTGAAAGGAGAGATTTTAGCCAAGGGAGCAGTGTAAACAATGACATGGAAAAGAGAACAAATAGCTAGTTAGGGAGAAGAAAGCATTTGGCTGAAGAGTGGCAGAAATGGTTCTAGAAAAAGAAGTAAAAACTAGGATATGGAGAGCCCTAAATGACAGATGTGGATTTTAGGAAATGGGGAGTAACTGAAGATCTTTTTGGTGAGTTGCTGATTTGTTGATGTCTTTTTTCAGTTGCTGAGTCATGTCCAACTCTTAGTGATCTCATGGCCTGCACCACACCAGGCATTCCTGTCCTTCACTTTTTCTCAGAGTTTGCTCAGATTTATGTCCATTGAGTCAGTGATGCTATCCAACCATCTTATGCCCTGCTACACTCTTCTTTTGCCTTCAGTATTTCCCAGCATCAGGGTCTTTTCCAGTGAGTCAGCTTGTCACATCAGGTGCCAGATTATTGGAGCTTAAGCTTTAGCATAAATCCTTCTAATGACTACTCCGGGTTGATTTCCTTTAGGATTGACTGGTTTGATTTCGTTGCAGTCCAGGGAACTCTCAAGAGTTTTCTCCAGCACCACCATTCGAAAATTTCAATTCTTAAGCGCTCAGCCTTCTCTATGGTCTAACTCTCACATCCCTACATTACTACCCATAGCGTATCCATAGGAAATACCCATAGCATAGACTATATAGACATTTGCCAGGAAAGTGATGCCTCTGCTTTTTAATAAGCTGTCTAGGTTTGACATAGTGTTCCTTCCAAGGAGCAAGTGTCTTTTAATTCCATGGCTACAGTCACCATCCACAGTGATTTTGGAGCCCAAGAAAATGAAATCTGACACTGTTTTGACATTTTCCCCATCTATTTGTCATGAAGTGATGAGACCAGATGCCATGATCTTAGTTTTTTGTATGTTGAGTTTTAAGCCAGCTTTTTCACTCTCCTCTTTCACCCTCATCAAGAGGCTCTTCAGTTCCTCTTCATTTTCTGCCATTAGAGTGGTATGATCTGCATATCTGAGGTTATTGATGTTTCTCCTGGGAATCTTGATTCCAGCTTGTGATCATCCTATCTGGCATTTCACATGATGTACTCTGCATGTAAGTTAAATAAGCGGGTGACAGTATACAGCCTTGTTGTACTCCTTTCCCATTTTTGAACTAGTCAGTTGGTCCACCTCTGATTCTGACTGTTGATTCTTGACATGCATACAGGTTTCTCAGGAGACAGGTCAGGTGGTCTGGTACTCCCATCTGTTTATGAATTTTCCACAGTTTATTGTGATCCACACAGTCAAAGATTTTAGCATAGTCAAGGAAGCAGAAGTACATGTTTTTCTGGAATTCCCTTGCTTTTTCTACGATCAAATGGATGTTGGCAATTTTATCTCAGGTTCCTCTGCCTTTTCTAAATCCAGCTTGTACATCTGGAAGATCCTGATTCACGTACTGCTAAAGCCTAGCTTGAAGGATTTTGAGCATTATTTTGTTAGTATGTGAAATGAGCATAATACTATGGTAGTCTGAACATTCTTTGACATTGTTCTTCTTTGGGATTGGAATGAAGACTGACCTTTTCTAGTCCAGTGGTCACTGCTGAGTTTTCCAAATTTGCTGACATATATATAGAGTGCAACACCTTCACAGCATCAGGATTTGAAATAGCTCAACTAGAATTCCATCACTTTCACTAGGTTTGTTTGTAGAAATGCTTCCCAAGGCTCACTTGACTTCATACTTCAGGATGTCTGGCTCTAGGTGAGTGATCTCACCATCGTGGTTATCTGGGTCATTAAGACCTTTTTTGTATAGTTCTTCTGTGTATTCTTACCCCCTCTTTTTAATCTCTTCTGCTTCTGATAGGTCCTTACCATTTCTGGACTTTATTGTGCCCATACTCACATGAAATGTTCCCTTGATATCTCTGATTTTCTTGAAGAGATCTTTAGTCTTTCCCATTCTATTGTTTTCCTCTGTTTCTTTGCATTGTTCCTTTAAGAAGGCCTTTTATCTTTCTTTGCTATTCTCTGGAACTCTGCATCAAGTTGTGTATATTCCCTTTCTCCTTTGCCTTTTGCTTCTCTTCTTTTCTCAGCTCTTTGTAAAGCCTCCTGAGACAACCACTTTGCCTTTTTGCATTCTTTTTCTTTGGGATGGTTGTGGTCACCACCTCCTATACAATGTTATGAACTTTTGTCCATAGCCTTCAGGCACTCTTTCTACCAGATCTAATCCCTTTAATCTATTTGTCACCTCCACTGAATAATCCTCAGGGATTTGATTTAGGTCAAACCTGAATGGCCTAGTGGTTTTCCCTACTTTTTGCACATTAAGCCTGAATTTTGCAATAAGGAGCTCATGATCTGAGCCACAGTCAGTTCCCAGTCATGTTTTTGCTTACTGTATAGAGCTTATCCGTCTTCGGCTGCAAAGAATATAATCAATCTGATTTCGGTATCGACCATCTGGTGATATCCATGTGCAGAATCATCTCTTGTGTTGTTAGAAGAGGGTGTTTGCTATGATCAGTGTGTTCTCTTGACAGAACTCTGTTAGCCTTTGCCCTGCTCATATTGTACTCCAAGACCAAACTTTACTGTTTGTCCAGGTATCTCTTGACTTCTACTTTTGCATTCCAATCCTCAACATCTATTTTTGGTGTTAGTTGTAGAAGGTGTTGTAGGTCTTCATAGAACCAGTCAACTTCAGCTTCTTTGGCGTAAATAATTAGAGCATAGACTTGGATTACTGTGATGTTGAGTGGTTTACCTTATACTATACAAATTGTATACGTTTGATCGAACCAAACTTCAATCATTTGATTGAAGTTAAAATCAAATGATTTGGTAACTGAATAAAAATGGTTAAGGGAAAAGGAAGAGTTATATATGATTCTCCAATATTAGGCTTGGATAAATGAAAGGATGTTAATGGTACCAACAAAGAGAAGGCAGAGGATAGTTTAATTTTGTTGTTTTATTACTTAGTATAATTGGTAGATTTTTGAGCTTCCCATGTGTATCAGTCACAAAGTATATGCCTGCCAATGAAGGAGATATGAATTTGATCCCTGGGTTGGGAAAATCCCCTGGAGGAGAAAATGGAAACCTGCTCCAGTATTCTTGCCTGGAGAATTCATGGACAGAGGAGCCTGGTGGGCTACAGTCTATGGGGTGGCAAAAAAGTCAGATACCACTTAATGACTAAACAACAGTTGGTATATTTGAACATTAGAAAAATAATCCTTTTAATTCAGGATATCTTAAGTTTAAGATACTTGGGAAAGTCATGTGGAGATGTCAAAGAGTCAATTGTACATGAGGATGTGGAACTTGAGAGTGAAGTCAGGGCTTAAGTTCAGGATTTGCAAGTTCTGCCAAAAGGGATAAGATGATGTGGGTTCAGATATGAATATCAACTAGGAAACTGTGACGTAAGAATTAAGAACCTACTATGGAACCTTAGAAAATGTCACTTTAAAAGAAGTTGTGAGGGGCTTCCCAGGTGCCTCAGTGGTAAAAATTCTGCCTGCCAATGCATGAAACATGGGTTTGATCCCTGGTCTGGAAAGATCCCACATGCTGCAGAGCAACTAAGCCTGTGTGCCCCAACTACTGAGCCTGTGCTCTAGAGTCCAGGAACTGTAACTAGTAAGCCCATGTGCCACAACTACCGAAGCCTGTGCACCTTAGAGCCCATTTTCCACAACAAGAAAGTAGTAGCCCCTGGTCAGAGCAACTAGAGAAAAATCCGCACAGTAACAAAGACCCAGCATAGCCAAAAATAAGCACATTTTAAAAAAATCTATGATGTGAGAACTAAAAACATTGGAAAACGAAAGATTGTTCAGAGAAATATGTGGAAATCTCCCATGGACTACAACATCATGAAAGCCAGGGGAATAAAGGGTGAGAAGAAAGAAAAGTTGATTCATGTAAAATGCTTAGAACTTAGGACAGTGCCTGGCATATAGAAGGCGGTCAGTGGATGTTAACTGTAATTCATCATCCTCATTTTTGTTATTTGAAAGAGGTATATGAATTTGGATTATTAAATTGTGTAAAAATGTGATTTATCCCATATTTTTGGCTTTGTCATGGATATGTAATCATTTAAAACATACTGCAGAGACTTCTAACTTTTTAATACCTGATCATAAACATTTCACCTGTTCATATTCAATATCAAGATACTGATCAATATATAATATATTTGATATCATGTAACTATCGTATTTAATCTCATGAGAATTCCACTATAGCTTAGCACTAAATATACTAGTAAATTGAGTAGCTTATCCTTTTGAAGGAGAAGGCAATGGCAACCCACTCTAGTACTCTTGCCTGGAAAATCCCATGGACGGAGGAACCTGGTAGGCTGCAGTCCATGGGGTCACTAAGAGTCGGACACGACTGAATGACTTCCCTTTCACTTTTCACTTTCATGCATTGGAGAAGGAAATGGCAACCCACTCCAGTGTTCTTGCCTGGAGAATCCCAGGGACGGAGGAGCCTGGTGGGCTGCCGTCTATGGGGTTGCATTGAGTCGGACTGACTGAAGCGACTTAGCAGCAGCAGCAGCAGCAGTAGCCTTCTGCAATGAATTAATATTTATCAAAATAATACTATTTTGGATACATTAAGCATTAATATGAATATCATATATATATATAGTTCTACAAACTTTCATTGGAATCATTGTAAATGCATTATTGTAATAAAGAATATCAATGGCAGAAAATGCATTCTTAATCTATCCAGTGTATTTTTGTTCTTCAAAATTTTATCCTATTAGAGAAAAAAAATTTTCTTATATTTCAAACTTGAATTTTCTTTATGTATTACAGATAAGATTTTTCTTTTTTCCATTTTTTTCAGTTTTATTGAAATTTACTTGACATACAACATTTTATAAGTTCAAGATGTACAATGCATTGATTTGTTGTACTTACTGCAAAATGATTGCCACTGTAGCATTAGCTAACGCCTCCATCATGTCACATAAACAACATTTCTCTTTTGTAGTGAGAACAATGAAATCTACACTATTAGCAACTCTTAAGTATACATTACAGTATTATTAACTATAATCACTATGCTGTACATTAGATCTTTAGAACTTATTCATCTTATTGCTGGAAGTTTCTACCCTGTGAACAACAATATTCTGTAAGTCTATATGTCTGTTTTTATGCCATCATATTATTTTGATTCTGTAGCTTTGTAGTATAGTTTGAAATCAGGAAGTGTTATATCTAAAGCTTTGTTTTCTTTCTCAGGATTCCTTTGAATATTTAGAGTATTTTTTCATTCAATTTAAATTATAGGATATTAATGTGAAAAATACCATTAGAATTTTGATAGGGATTACCTTGAACTTGACTGGGTAGCATGGACCTTTTAACAATATTCTGACCCATGAACACAAGGTATCTTTTTTGTTTGTATTTTTTTCAGTTTTTTCCATCAAATCTTATAGTTTTCAGTGTACATATTTTTCACTTCCTTGGTTAAAATTGTTTCAAAGTTCTTTTTATTGTTTTTGGTGCTGTTGTGAATGGGATTTAAATTTTTTTCAGTTTTCTTTTTGTTGGTGTATAGAAATGCAACTGGTTTTTGTATGTTGATTTTGTATCCTGTAACTTTACTGAATTCATTGTCTAGTTCTAATAGTTTTTTTTTTGACAGAATCTTAGGATTTTTTGAATATAAGATCATATTGAAAATGAAAGTGAAAGTCGCTCAGTTGTATCTGACTCTTTGCGACCCCATGGACTATATAGTCCATGGAATTCTCCAGGCCAGAATACTACAGTGGGTACCTTTTCCCTTCTCCAGGGGATCTTCCCAACCCAGGGATTGAACCCAGGTCTCCTGCATTGCAGGTGGATTCTTTACTAGCTGAGCCACAAGGGAAGTCCAAGAATCTATCCCTTCTCCAGCAGATCTTCCTGACCCAGGAATCGAATCAGGGTCTCCTGCATTGCAGGCAGATTCTTTAACAACTGAGCTATCAGGGAAGGGGAAAATCATATTATCTGCAACAAAAGACAGTTTTATTTCTTTCTGTCTGATTTGGATGCCACTTTTTTTTGGGGGGGGGTGGCGCTGATTACTCTGCCTATTGCTAACTTTGGGCTTAATTTTTTATTCCTTTTCTATTTCCCTAAGGTGGAAAGTTAGGTAGTTGATTTGAGTTTTTTCTTAATGTGTTTATTACTGTAAGGACTTTCCTGGTAGCTCTGTTGGTAAAGAATCTGCCTGCAGTGCAGGAAACTACCTGCAACGCAGAAAACATGGTTCAGTCCCTGGGTTGGGAAGATTCCCTGGAGAAGGGAATGGCAACCCACTCCAGTATTCTTGCCTGGGAAATCCCATGGACAGAAGAGCTTGGTGGGCTACAGTCCATGGGGTCTCAAAAGAGTCAGACATGACTTACAACTAAACCATGGGGGACAAATATTATTACTTTAAACTTCTCTCTTAGAACTGCTTTTGTAGCATTCCATGGGTTTTGATATGCTATGCTTCTATTTCTGTTAGTTTCAAGATTTTTTTATTTTCAATTTTGATTTCTTCTTTGACCCTTTTGTTCAGAAATGGGTTGTTTAATTTCCACATTTTTTTGTGAGTTTTCCACTTTTATTCTTATTATTGATTTCTAGTTTGATACCCTTGTGGAATGAAAATACTTTATATGATTTCAAACTTAGAATTTGCTAAGACTTGTTTTGTGACCTATCATATAATCTATCATGTAGAATGTTCCATGTGTACTTGAGAAGAAAGAATGTGTATTCGGCTGCTGTTGGATGAAATGTCTATATATGTCTGATATTTTATTTTCTGACTGAGTTGACTCTTTTATCATTATATAATGACTTTCTTTGTCTCTTGTTACTGTTTTGGCTTAAAGTCTATTTTGTTTGATATAAGTATAGCTACCCCTGCTTTTTTGTAGTTTCCTCTTGCATGGAATATCTTTGCCAGCTCTCAGTTTGACCGTGTATGTGCACTTAAAGGTGAAGAGATCCTCTTGTAGGCAGCATATAGTTGGGTCTTTTTTATTCCCATTCATCCATCTACTCTGTGTCTTTTGACTGGAGAATTCAATACATTTTCATTTAGAGTAATAGCTGATAGGTAAAAACTTACTATTTCCTGTCGAGATCTTCAGTGGTTCTTCCAGGATCAGCAGTTAGGCCAGTCATTGGTGGTGGCCTGAACTGTTGGCATTTACACATTTGGCTTTAGTGGCCAGCAGCAGGTGCCTACATAGAGGCAGGGCCGGTTGCAGATGCACACATTGTGTTGGAGCCCAGGTTCTGCAGCAAAGCCTAGGGTCAACTGAGAGCTCATTGACAGTTTCCTATTTTCCCCCTGTGCATTCACCCTTCATTGGAGGCTTGTTATGGGGGTCTGTGTGGAATTGTGCAGGTGCACATCTGGAAGGGCTAGCTATAGATGAGTGTGGTATAGGCCAGTGATAGAAGACTGGGCTTGATCTGCACCCACATGTAGTTGCAGGGACCTTGGCTTGGCTGTTTGGCATGCTCTTCTGGGGCTAGCACTGTCTGCCCAGGAGTGCAAACTGCAGTGGAGGCTGGTGACGGGGGTTGGCCAAGGGCTGTGCCAGTGCACAGCTGGAGGGGCTAGCCCCTGAACACTCACAGGGCAGTGGGGGTCAGCTGAGGGTGCATCAGATAGTGTCTTGCACTCTTGCAGCTGCAGAGGCCTGAGCTGGTTGCCAGTGTTGTTCCAGGGTTCAGAGTCATGTAGCGGGGGTGAGGCATAGGGAGGGATGCAGGTGGCTGTCATCAGTTAATGTAGAATTTGCACCTGTGGGGTAAAAGCTTATGGATTTGCAGGTGGTCTGCCTTGGCTGTGCTGGCCTGGTTTGTTTACAGAGCAGGTAGGTCACTGGATTGCAACTATCACTGATTGGCTGCTACTAGTAGCTCCTGCTTTTCTTGTTCCTAGGCATCTCTATACATCTCAGCTTTCCAGTCTGGGTAGAGTTAAACCAGGGCAGGACCACTGTGTGGTGCCCTGAAAGGCTGGAGAAGCTCATTGCTCACCTCATTCTTCCTTGTGTGGAAGGAGGAAGTCTTTCTGGCTCAAAGTTCCCTCTTGGCTCTGAATAGTTCTGGCTTGGGGGATGGGATGGTGCAGGCAAAATGAAGTTGTCTTTCTTCTCTTCTTGTGCAATTATTCTCAGGCTTTTTGTTTCACTGTGTTACTAAAATTTCTTAATAGAACTCCAGAGCTCTCCCGGAGCTGTTTTTGTTTGTGGATAGCTGTCTAGTTGTTGATGCTGGGGTCTCCAAAGTCACCATTTTGGTGATGTCACTCCTACAGTTGAGATTTGAGTGTTACTCAACTGTGAAGAGGAGAAACAAAATAAAACCTAAAACTATTTATAAGAAGAATTTAAAATATATTCTAAAAAGTTCACATATATAAATCTGATCTTTGACAGTGTGGTAAGTTGCTTAATGCATAAAATGAGAATGACGTCCTCTTTTATATTACTAGCAAATGATGCTGGCATCTCAGTAAGTAAATGTTCACTCTTAGAGTAAAATGAGAATCTGATCAGTAGGCTTCAAAACAGAATAGCTAAGGTACACGTTTTAACATTGTTTACTCTAAAGTTAAAAACATAATAAAGCAGCAATATTTATTCCACCCCCTCCAAATGCTTTACTGTACTGAATTGTACTAAATGGACAACCTTTTAATGCAATTTACTTTTTACTCACAATAATTTCTAAAGCCTTCATGCTTTTCCTGCTGTGTCCATTACTGAAAATTATTGTAAACACAGTGCTAGGTTAAACATGAATATGAAATGGTAAAAGGCAGTGTATCCTTGTAGGGACATGGGTGGAGAAGTGTGACCTTACTCATGTCTCATAGTTTCTGTTAAAAGAAGAGACTATTAGTTGATATACTTAAACTCTTTTGTTCTTTTTAGTTTGCTCATTTTTTAAAAAAGCAGAATCAAAGGCTATGTCCAGGTTTAACAGTAGGACTGGCACACTTTAAATAAATATCCAAATGCAAGCAAACTTTTTGAATATTAAATAATTGTTTTATGTTCACAGCCTGACTTGTATTTGGTTATCACAGAATAAAGATCTATGTCTTGGAAAATTCTTAAGCTCTAATATTTAATATTTTCCTTCATGATAGTAAATATCAGTTACATGACTTTTAAAAACTACGGACACTATGGGCAATAGAGTTATCACGTTCCATTACCTAGAGATGTAGTGAATAGATTAACCCATAATCATTTTTACCAACTGATACTTTTGTTACCTTAGGACAACCAAGCGGAGGCCTGAATTTTATGGTTGGTTGTAAATCATTGGCCATTTTCTTCAATTCCAAGGCTACAATGTGCCAAACCAAATTTGAAAAATAATAAACTGATATGGATCTTCATTCCTTGAGTGGAAGTGTTTGATGATATGCTTCATTTTGATTTAAAACTAATATGTTTTTACATAGCTTGAAGACATTTTTAGTAAAAAGGATTTATTCACCCACTAACCATATCTTCTTTACCTCATAATTGCAAATGATGAGGGCCATGACAAATGCATGAAGCCTAGTTCATGAGTTTAAAATCAGGGTGTATAATTTTGATACTTATTCTCATTTTATAGTCCTCTCTGCTAAGGGAAGCACAAGTTCTTTTCTACCATAAACAAACCTAGAGTTTTTATTTATTTTCTAATGTATTTTTTTAACTTTAAACTTTTTATTTTGTACTGGGGTACAGCTTATTAGCAGTGTTGTGATAATTACAGGTGGACAGCGAAGGGACTCAGCCATACATATACGTGTATTTTTCTGATAAACATAGACATCCAACTTTTGACTTAAAAAATGAATGGAGTAGAAAGAGCGTAATAAAAATGTTTTTGAAATAATGCTTGATTTTATTAGCTGTGCACCTTGATTTCTAGACTATAGAAGGCCCTTATTCTTATGTAACTACAGAAGGCTGTATAGATGAGACTGAAGTCACACACATTTTCCTACAGATTAAAAAATAAAATTAAAAATGAAATTTTACATAAATAAAATTTGACTAGAATAATATATGTTTTAATAATCTGAATTCTTATTTCCCTCTTTCCCAAATACAGTTCCATATAAAGCTAGCTTCTTATAAAATAGATACCTTGGTAAATTAACTATTGTCATTTTTAGACTGTTTAATGTTACCTAGAGCTTTTATCGGAGAAGGCAATGGCAACCCACCCCAGTACTCTTGCCTGGAGAATCCCAGGGACGGGGGAGCCTGGTGGGCTACAGTCCATGGGGTCGCACAGAGTCGGACATGACTGAAGCGACTTAGCAGCAGCAGCAGCAGAGCTTTTATTTTAAACTTCAAACCTTATGTTCTTCACATTGATTCAAAAAATTTAGAGCAATCATTAATTCATGCTAATGTCTCTCAGCCATAAATATGAGCTTTCTAAATAGTTGTCTATAGGGGAGTTATTTGAAAATTTATCATACTAAAAGAGATGACTGACAGATTCGTGCCTCTTGCCTCCTTCCCTTTGGAGTTGTTCTGAGTGTACCATTATACTGAGTTGCATGTAGTCCTCTAGCTAGTGTTCCTTTTTGTTTTTGTCACAAAAGATCAATGAAAAAATGCCTCAAGATATCTAGGGAAAGGAAGGGTGCATTTAAAGAACTAATATTTTTCAATTCCCTGCCTGTAGATTTGTCTAGTTCACCGTCAGTTCCTTTTCTTGATGCAATAATGTTGCAAAAAGTGTCTACTCTAGCTCTTTCAAAATATATGTGGCAGCAAAGATATACATTTTTGGATTTTTCTTCTAGAGTTCTGATTTAGATTGCCAACCAGAGCATTAAAATGTACTCTCTGGGAAGCTTATAATACAACACAGAGAAGGTTTAAACTCTGGAGGAGCTAAGTTATACTAGGACACAGAGAAGTACTAAGGAAAATATGCCATCAGAATATCTTTTCAAAATTGAAATGAGAAGGGACTATCATTATTATTTGCAAACACTGAGTACTTATAATATGTAATGTATTGTAGTATGATCAATGAGGCATACAGAATTGAGAAAGATGTGGTTCCTGCACTCGAAGAGTTTGTAATCTCTTGGAAAAGATGTGCACTCTTATAAATAACTCTGATGCATAGGAGATAATGAGGTGCAGAAAGTGAATGGCTGAATGTACACTCTAAATAGAGAAGAAGAGAGCTTCAAGGTTCCAGCAATGAATGTTGCTGTTATAATAAGATATTAAGCAGAATGTGTTTAATGCTAGACATTTCTGTCAGAAGTTTCCTGGAAACTGTGCTGTATAATATGGTAGTAAACTAACCACATGTGACTATTTAGATTTAAACTAAAATAAAAATTCAGTTTCTCAGTTGCATTAGTTACATTTCAAGTGCTCTTTGTGGCAGTGACTATTATACTGGACCAAATAGATATAGAACATTTGTATCATTACAGAAAGTTCTTTTGGACAGCAGTCTTCTAGAGCCTGCTTCTTTAAAGATTAACTGAGCTGTTACTCTCTCTAAAGTAGTGGTGACATGTGATTATTTGAAATACTGAGACGTCATATCATTTTATAAATTGCAAAACTCACATTCTTACAATTTGGGGGGAATATTTTTAGAACAAGAATGGATATAAAAGAATAGGTATGTTGGTTGTCTAAAAATGTATCTGTTTACTTTTTAAGTATAAGCTGTGGCTCTGTAATTTAGAAAAAAGGCAAGTATATTTTATGGACATATATTACAAATATTAACATCATTAAAAGGAGTTCTAATTTAATGGGAGTTAAGACAGATTATCCTCAGCTAAATATAATTGATTCTGAGACTAGACATAGTGTTAAAGTACTTGAGGTAATATTAAACGTGATTGTTTCCATGGGAACATTTCTGGAGTAGCTACTGCCTAAAAGGGATGTTCAGGGCATTACTCAGAAGATTTGGTGATGTTTATGTAGCTGATTCAGGTTCTAATCAAGAAGTAATTTTAATTTTGTCTATGAATTTTGTTAAGTAAAAGAAAAGTAAATATACTATATTTATTGTAATAAACTAGAAAATATAGCATTAGAGTATAGAAGGGGCTCAGGGAGGGACTGTGACCGAGAGTTAGAGCATAAATCTGCCCTCGACTGGCTGAACGACAGGAGGCACTCTCCATTTTGCATAGTGTCTGGTGTCTGAATGGAGTGTGTTGTGGTGGAAAATAAAAGATGGAGACATGTAGATCCTGTCATGGACACTTTACATGAAAAAGGGGGGGGGAAAAAACTTTTGTATATACAGTAAGTAGAGGCCTCAGTCAGGAAAGAAGCATTCCAGGAAAAAAAAAAAAAAATGGGACTCATAGAAAAATTGTGTCAGGACATAGAAAGAGGGAAAGCTAGTTAGCAGTGCAGAGTGGTCTCTCTCCATGTGGCTTAAGGGTTATTACCAGGTCTTCACAAAGGGAAACATAGATGCTGATATTGGAACCTAACTCATGTGTCTTTTGTAGGTGTACATATTTTTATGAGTAATTTGCTATTTATGTAGCTCTCAAATCAGGTTATAGATTCAGTTATCATCACAAATCCTTTTATCATCTTAAGGTCTTTATTTTAAGCAGAACCTCAGATACTACCACTGATTCATACTCAGCTGGATTGACCCTGGCTGAATTCTTCAGAAAAGAGCTGGTGAAGCCTGGAAAGCAGCACCGTGTACACAATGGTATCTGCATAAAGCTGATTTCATTTAATCAGCTCACCACCTCTATGGGGTATATACCATTATTATTCAGAATTTGCAGATGTATAAACGAAGGCCTAGATACATTGACTTCTTGCCAGGAGTCACACAGTAAGTGACAAAGCCAGAAATGAAGCAGCATTTTACTTGATTCTAAAAAAAAAACTATAGATAATAATTACTACAATCTAGTCTCTTCCTTCTATATAGCAATATGAGAAAAATATTTGGTTGATAAAATACAGTCTCATAGCCTTATTGCTGATGTTCTAATTCTCCTATAAAATTGGCTGCCACCTGAAAACACCTGCAAAGTTGAAAGATGTTATGTATTTTTATTCCCATGGTCATTTTGGGGAAGGATTTGATTCTTTATGAAACTATGAACCCTTGTATGAAAACTGTAATGTCATGGTTAAACAATTAAAAAAAAGAATAATTTTAGACCTCCCCTCCACATACACATACTACATGGCCATAAGTTTATATTCTAAATATCTTCCTGCATGCATGGTACGTTGCTTCAGTCGTATCCAACTCTGTGCGACCCTATGGACAGCAGCCCACCAGGCTCCTCTGTCCACAGGATTCTCCAGGCAAGAATACAGGAGTGGGTTGCCATTTCCTTCTCCAAGGTTTGTTGTTAGTAACATAGAAAATATTTGTTAAAAATGTTATTTATATAGCATGAGTACATTTATATAAAGAAAGTATCATGTGTAAGGAAAAGAATCTCCATAAGGAAATACGCCAATATATTAATAGTGATTATCTCTGAGTAATAGGACTGTTGTTGTTGTTATTGATTTTGATAACTTTATTTTCCTAGATTTTATTATGAATAATTTCAGGCATACTATATAGTTGAAAGGATTTTATAGTTTATTTTGTTTAACTTTTCATCAGTATTTTCTATGATATATATTTAAAATAAGTGCAAAAACATTATTTTAAAAATGAGTTGGGTCACACTACATTGTACTCCTGTTTGCTTCGTATTTGTTTTCTCAAATATTTTTTACTTCATCTCATTTTTCCAAAAAAGGGTCATAGATCCCTGGAAGCTAATGGTGTTCACATATTAATTTCAAGCTCATTCTTGCAGTCTATTGGGAACAGTTTGAGGGCTTTCCCAACAATGGATTTTCCCCCTTAGCCTTAAGTGGGAAGATTCATCACTAGTCAGATTATGATTTCTGAGGATATTATTGGCCTACTCATGCCTGGTTCACAGTGGGCAAGCTGACATAATTGTGTACTCACTCTTTTGGATACTCACAGTTAGGAAAACCATAACTATCTGCCACCTGCACTCCAGTTTAAGGAGGTGCAGGGCCAGACAGCCATACCTCTTTGACTTGTAACTCTAAAGAGGACCCATACTGGTTGGTACTTTTGCTTGGGGGAGAAGAGATATACGGCAAAAAACATTTCTAAGTCCAGAAACATGTATTCTCATTCTCCTTGTTGACAATGTATGTCAAGAAAGTGAAGGACTTTGTTCCCTTTTTTCCCTCATTAATCATCTCTGACATGCACCTGCCTACCCAATCTGGGATACTGTCTTCCGCACTCCACCGAAAGCATACTGTCTGAGAGTCTGAAATCTACTTTTGTCCCCTCCTTGTTCTCCTGATGTGTAGTTAGGTGAGTTCACTGTTACCTGTGCATAACCTCCACTTGCTGTGGTCATTTCCTTTATTTAAAGAGAGTTAGATACATGAGACTAAGTAGCTTAGACTTAAAGTATTTTCACAAAAAGTAAATTATCCTTACCTTAAAGTTGTGTGCTTCCCCCCTCTTTTTTCTTTCTCTTTTCTTAATGAGAAAAATAAATTTAATATGGAAAACATAGCAGTAAGCTCAATCGTAGTCTAAATCTCAGAATCTGAAGAATTTGAATGAAGGAGAGCAACTATTCTCAACTGTCTTTTCAAGGACTGATATTTGACTCTCTTGGAAGAGAAAATGAACGTATTTTTCTTATTTTATGAGTTGTGCTAGCTTTGGTTTTGGTAACTGTATATACAAAAATTTATTTGGCCTTTGACTATTAAAAATATGGAAAATTGATTTTAACGCTATTTTCAAATATGATTATCTTAATATATGACTTAAAAGAATAGCATATTTTGTTCAGTATATTTCATCAAACATAAAACTAGACTTTTCAAAGATCATGTAGTTTAATACTGAAAGCTAGTATAAATCTGTATGCTTTTTTATCTTCTTATAGCCTATATAAGTCAGCATTCTGTGAATTGTGTATTGTGAAATACTAGGATGACTAATAGCTTTTCCTCAGAAAGGTAATTAGGTACTGTGGTCATATATGATTGCAGAATGCTGAGTCGTTTAAAGTTCAGCAGTTTGCTTTACTCAGAGCCTTTACTGTTTCTGTGTATATCAGGCTCACCAAGCAGGTGACCATATATTCATCATTTCCTTTTCTAAGTGAATTTCATTAAAGGAATTTTCCCTTTGCCAACCACTATCAAGCAGGAATACTCTCTGGAGACACCAGTTTGTAAAGCATTCCTTGTCACACAAAGTGTGGTCTGAGGAACTAGCAGCATCAGCATTACCTGGAAGATTGTTTGAAATGCAGAATCTCAGACCCTCACCTTAGACTTGCTGAATCAGAATCTTCATATTAACAAGCTTCCCGAGTGATTCATACAGGTGCTTTAATGACTTTTCAATGCATTTATTGAACACCTACTATAGTCATATATTGCAAGGAATTTTCAAATTTTCAAATATTTCAAATATTTCCTTTTCTCCTCATTGTCAGATAGGTACAGATATTCTTACATATCCTAAGGTAGGAAAGGAGTAATAAACTCCAAAGTTGTAGCCTATGAGTGAATAGATTCTTTGTTCACAGGTGTCACTACTGATATTGAATTTTATTTAAAAATACTTTTTTAAAAGAGCAGTTTAGGTTCATAGAAAATTGAGGAGAAAGTACAGAGTTCCCAGACATACCCTGCCCCTCCCCACCATATGCATGGCCTTTCCAAGTATAAAAATCCTGTACTTACATTGACATGGCATTATTATCCAAAAGCCATAGTTTACATTAGGGTTCTCTCTTGGTGTTATACATTCTGTGGGTTTTGACAAATGTATGATGATATGTATTCACCATTATAGTATCTTATAGTTTCACTGCCCTAACAGCATAGTTTTCTGTGAAACTATGAAACAGCAGTTTCACTGCCCTAAAATCCTTTGTGTTCCATCTATTCATCCCTCCCTCCCCACTAACCTCTGGCCATTACTGATCTTTTTACTGTCTCCATAGACTTCTCCGGACTGTTTCATATTGGAATCATATAGTAGCTTTTTATATTGACTTCTTTCACTTAGTAATCTGCATTTAATGGCTGGATAGCTCATTTCTTTTTTGTACTAAATAGTAGTCCATTGTCTGGTTGTACCACAGTTTACTTATACTTTCATCTACCAATGGACATCTTGATCGCTTCAAAGTTTTGCCAGCTATGAATAATGCTGCTATAAATGTCCCCGTGTAGGTTTTTGTGTAGACATAAGTTTTCAGTTCATTTGTACAAATTCCAAGGAGTACAAATGCTGGATTGTATGGGACCAGTGTGTTTAGTTCTGTAAGAAACTGCAAAACTGTCTTCCAAAGTGGCACTCCCCAGGTTGCACTCCCACCAGTAATGAATAAGAGTTCCTGAAATTGAGTTTTAATCATCATTGCTTAAGGAACCCTGGAGATTTACTTAATGTTCTAATTATTATTCTTTAAATGCAATTCAAGAAAGAAATCTTCTTTGATGAAAAACAAATATTTGAGTGATACTTCATATTTCTCTTTACCTGTTATCATAAGTATGTACATAGTAAAAGTTTATACCAGAGGATGAAGTATCAAAATATCAAGGCATACAGTTACATTTGATAAAAGACAGGCACACTGTGTAGATAGATAACTCCATTTGCAGTGTTAACCTTAAAATTTTAACAAGTTTATCTGTGGTTAGTTAAGTTCTTACATTTCTCAAATTACCTCAAATACCTCAAATTACGTGTGTAATAGAAGAAAATACAAATAATATTTGGTTTGATTAAGAATGTAAATAAAAGGCTCTATATTTTGGAAATTGGCTGGAAGATTGCTATTAAAGTTAAATAAAAGATAGATAACAGTAGAGCTTTATTTTCCACCTAAAGGCAATGGCACCCCACTCCAGTACTCTTGCCTGGAAAATCCCATGGACGGAGGAGCCTTGTAGGCTGAAGTCCATGGGGTTGCTAGGAGTCAGACACGACTGAGCGACTTCACTTTTACTTTTCACTTTCATGCATTGGAGAAGGAAATGGCAACCCACTCCAATGTTCTTGCCTGGAGAATCCCAGAGACAGGGGAGCCTGGTGGGCTGCCGTCTATGGGGTCGCATAGAGTCGGACACGACTGAAGCGACTCAGCAGCAAAAATGCTAAGGTAACAGTTCTTTATAGTGAACAACAGCATGAAGAAAAAACGGAATAAAATAAATATTTATTCTTCCTTTCCTGCCTGAACTTCATTTGTTAAGATAAGGATCTTCCTTATAGAAGAATTCCAGTTAATAATTGTGCAGGAAATGATAAAATCAGACACAGCTTTCAGTTTAGTTCAGTTTCTCAGTCGTGTCTGACTCTTTGCGACCCCATGGACTGCAGCACGCCAGGCCTCCCTGTCCATCACCAACTCCTGGAGCCTACTCAAACTCACGTGCATCGCATTGGTGATGCCATCCAACCATCTCATCCTCTGTCACCCTCTTCTCCTCCCACCTTCAATCTCCCAGCTTCAGGGTCTATTCCAATGAGTCAGTTCTTTGCATCAGGTGGCCAAAGTATTGGAGCTTCAGCTTCAGCATCAGTCATTCCAGTGAATATTCAGGACTGATTTCCTTTCGGATTGACTGGTTGGATCTCCTTGCAGTCCAAGGGACCTTCAAGAGTATTCTCCAACACCACAGTTCAAAAGCATCAATTCTTTGGCTCTCAGCTTTCTTTATAAGTCTAACTCTCACATCCATACCTGACTACTGGAAAAACCATAGCTGTGACAAGATGGACCTTTGTTGGCAAAGTAATGTCTCTGCTTTTTAATATGCTGTCTAGGTTGGTCATAACTTTTCTTCCAAGGAGCAAGCGTCTTTTAATTTCATGGATGCAGTCAACATCTTCAGTGATTTCGAGCCCTCCAAAATAAATTCTCTCACTGTTTCCATTGTTTCTCCAACTATTTGCCATGAAGTGATGGGACCAGATGCCACGATCTTAGTTTTCTGAATGTTGTGTTTTAAGCCAACTTTTTCACTCTCCTCTTTCACTTTCATCAAGAGGCATTTTAGTTCTTCTTTGCTTTCTGCTATAAGGGTGGTGTCATATCTGAAGTTACTGATATTTCTCCTGGCAATCTTGATTCTAGCTTCTGCTTCATCCAGCCTGGCATTTTGCATGATATACTCTACATGTAAGTTAAATAAGCAGGGTGACAATATACAGCCTTGATGTACTCCTTGCCCGATTTGGAACCAGTCTGTCATTCCATGTCCAGTTCTAACTGTTGCTTCTTGACCTGCATACAGATTTCTTGGAGGCAGGTCAGATGGTCTGGTATTCCTATCTCTTGAAGAATTTTCCACAGTTTGTTGTGATCCACACAGTCAAAGGCTTTGGCATAGTCAATAAAGCAAAAGTGGATGTTTTTTTCTGGAACTCTCTTGTTTTTTCAATGATCCAGTAAATGTTGGCAATTTGATCTCTGATTCCTCTACCTTTTCTAAATCCAGCTTGAACATATGGAAGTTCGTGGTTCACGTACTGTTGAAGCCTGGCTTGGAGAATTTTGAGCATTACTTAATAGCCTGTGAGATGAGTGCAGTTGTGCAGTAGTTTGAGCATTCTTTGGCATTGCCTTTCTTTGGGATTAGAATGAAATTGACCTTTTCCAGTCCTGGGGCCACTGCTGAGTTTTTCAGATTTGATGGCATATTAAGTGTAGCACTTTCACAGCATCATCTTTTAGAATTTGAAATAGCTCCACTGGAATTCCGTCACCTCCACTAGCTTTGTCCGCAGTGATGCTTCCTAAGGCCCACTTGACTTCACATTCCAGGATGTCTGGCTCTAGGTGAGTGATCACACCATCGTGGTTATCTGGGTCATGAAGATATTTTTGTATAGTTCTTCTGTGTATTATTGCCACCTCTTGTTAATGTCTTCTGCTTCTGTTAGGTCCATACCATTTCTGTCCTTTATTGTGCTCATCTTTGTATGAAATGTTCATTTAGTAGCTCTAATTTTCTTGAAGAGATAAATCTCTAGTCTTTCCCATTCTATTGTTGTCTTCTGTTTCTTTGCATTGATTTTGAAGAAGGCTTTCTTATTTCTCCTTGCTATTTTTTGAAACTCTCCATCAACTTTACATTCTCAAATAAAATAATTGATTCAGGAGACTGAATGATGAAGGCAATGGATAATATATTAGGAAGAAACTTTTGTCACAAAGGAGTCATGTTGTCCTTATCCTATCAATATAGTCTTATTACCCGTATCACTAAAGGTCATTCAAACAACATCAAATAGAGCTGATATGATGACTATGACACTCAGTCACCACCTGTGAAGTGTTCTTTCCAAAAATGTGAATTCTGAATTGAATCAAGTCTCTAGCTCTCACTTTCATTTTAGGGAAAAATGATAGAGGAACAGAAGAAATGACATTGCAAGGAAGCAATGAGACAAATCCAGTTTCTGGGACATTATACAGGGCAGCTTTCTCTGACTTGTTTCAATGTTATGAAGGTAAAAGAGTGGAGAGGGCACTGCTCTTGAAAAATGCTTAAGAAACCTAACAGCAAAATGAGAAGTGGAGCTCTTACTTGGATCCTGATATAAATAAAGCTATTGGGAGAGGGACTTCCCCGGTGATCCAGTTGCTAAGTCTCTGTTCTTCCAGTACAGGGATCCCCAATGCAATCCCTTTTCAGGGAACTAGATCCCACATGCCCCAGTTATGATCCAGCACAGCCAAATACATAAATATATAAATAAAATTATTTAAAAAACTATTGGGAGAAATGTTGCCATACTGGGAAATTTGATGATGAGAAGGGTATTAAATAATAGAAAGGAAATATTGTTCCAGTTTTCATAGTTGCAATATTTTCATTGTGTTCACACAAAAAATGGTTGTAATTTTTTTTAGATACATACCAAAATAAGTAGGGGCTGAATGATATTTGATATTTAACTACTTGGGTATGTTCTTTCAGTTACTCTAAATATCGGCACCACAGCCTTCTCACTTCTTTCCCTTGCTTTTCCCTGTCTAGTCCCCTTCAGTCTCATTCCTGAATTTACTATGACCACAGCTCCTCAATGACCTGGGGGTACCACTCCCCTGAGAAGTTCTCTGTCTCCATCATTTGTACTTTTATGACTCTCACATCACATCTGAGTCCATTTCAAACTTAGTTTGTCTCTGTAACCATGGGTAACCATCCTTGTGTTATCATCTTAATTCTTTACTATACATTTTTTTTTTGGTATTACTAATTTGGTATTTATCATGCTTTTTATAGTTAATTGCTGCTTATTTATCCACTTAACAAATATTTAGGGAGTACTTACTATGTATCAGGTGCTGTTCCAGAAGATGACTACATAATGTTGAATAAAAATAGATCCCTGTCCTCTGGAATCTGATAGTCAAACCTCAGGAGAGAGGAGAATGAATATATAAAATGTAGTGGTAAATGATGGAAAGTGCTGTGGCAATAAAAGAGGAGAGTAAATAAGGGATTGGCAGCATTAGAGTGCAATTTCTAATTGTAAACAATGGTCAACATAGAGCTCCCTGTAAAGAATGTCACTGAGAATATTTCACATGAGCAAAAGTGTGGAGGATACAAAAGAGTTAGCAGTGTGTTTATCTGATGGCTGAAAGTTTCAGGCAGTGGAGTTTGCCAGTGCAAAGACCCTGATGTTTGAGCTTTTCTGCAAGTTTTCCAAAAATAACAGGGACTCCACTGAGCCTGAAGGAGACTGAGGGAGGGGAAGAGTGGTAAGAAAAGTGATCAGGGAGCTAGTTAGTAGTAGAGATGATGAGGGAGGGGGCAGGGATGCACACTGCCATAGGTAGTTGTAGATGCTGCTAAGGACTTGACATCTTGTTCTGAGGGAAATTTGAAGTCAATACCCAATTTATATTTTAAGAGATTTTATACAAGTAGTAGATGTAAGAGATACAGGTTCGATCCTTGGGTTGGGAGGATCCCCTGGAGGAGTATTCTTGACTGGAGAATGCCATGGAGAGAGGAGCCTGGAGGGATACCTGCCATAGGGTTGCAAAGAGTCGGACATGACTGAAGAGACTCAGCACAGCACATACTAATATTTATGTATGTATATATTTGCCATGTGTCCTCAACTAGTGAAATCATTGTGAAGTGGATCTGTATTTTATTTTATTTTTTTGCATTGTCCTCATAACCTAGCCCTCTGCATTTCATAATATAGTTACTGAATCAATAGTTAAATAGACAGTTGGTTGCTGATTGACTAACTTTAGAACCGAGAGTGTGGCCTTCTCTCACTTATAGAGAATGTATGTGCTGTGCTGTGCTGTGCTCAGTCGCTTCAGTCCTCTCTGACTGCAGGCAGGTTCTTTACCCACTGAGTCACCTGGGAAGCCCATAGAGAATGAATCCTGCCACATAGAACTTGGCTGTTCCTAAAAAGTGCGAATTTTTATTTTAACCACCAAGGCCACCTATTCAGTTTTATAAAGTTAGCAAATTTTGATATTTTAATAGACCTTAGAAGTATCATATTTTCCATAACAGGTGTCATTTAAATAACATGCATTTTTCTGGGTCTGGAAAATAATGGTGTATATTCTAACTGTTGTGCTAATTCATGTTAAAACAATGGTGTAAATTCTGATCTGCTGTGCAGTTGAAGTTAGTCAGGCTGCTGGGAGTCATAAGAGTCCCAGTAGCAACAGGGTTTTCTTCCATATGATAGAAATTGGAGCTCAATATTCTCCAATTAATGGAGCAAAAAGAAAAAAAAAGGTTCTTGCTCCTATAGTGTTTTTAGAATCCCATAAAGCATGTTGTCATGTGTGCCTAGAGGAGCTAGCTGGCATTTACCTTCCTTACCTCATGTGTACTCACTCCATTGATGTCTGCTGAATTGCATGAACACAAATAGAGATTGGTGTGTGTTGCCATTTTGATGTAGTTGATGGTGTTTAAGTATATTAGCTTAAAATACAAATGTATGCTATTTGTGATGTAGACTGTTTAATATTATGACAGAGCACATTAGTGTTCAATGTATATAACTTTAAAACTCCATGAATTTCTAGTTCTGCTTTCAGACTTTAGCCTCATGTGAGAGATATGACGAGAAAGATTGGATGTTGTCTACCGCATTTGAGCAGTGTGGCTGCTCCCTGAATACCTCTACATGTTTTTGGTCCCGAAAGGATGATCTAGTGTCCACATATTCAGAATTCACTGGGAAGCTAAACTTTCCACTCTAAACTAGCTCCAAATTCACTTTCCCTTGTTTCTCTCTACTTTGCATCTTTGCAAGATTATTCTGTTTCTTTTCAACTTAGGCCTTCAAAGCACCTGAGTAAATTGGGAATGACCCTGAAGTCAGGGAGTCCTGCATTCTATCTGCAGTCCTAATACTAAGGATCTTAAACAACTCTCAGAAGTTCTTTGATCTCTTCGCTCCTCCAATTGTCTGTAAACTGAAGATTAAGGCCACTAGTCACAAACATATAATAATATAATTATGTGTAATTTTCATAAATTATGATGTAATACATATAAATATATATGTTTATGTATATGTATATACACATACATATATATGTATATGTATATCACTATATACACATACATGCATATATTATATAATATAAATTATATATATGTTCTTAAGTGTCATATACTTTACCTTCAAATACATGTATTTAAAAGATCTCTGCCTTATAATAGATGTTTGTTAAATGTAACCTTGAAACTATAGTTATTTATGATTTCTGTTTGGAATACCGTTGTGCTACTTACAAATTTATGAAGATTTTGATAGGTGAAAAGGTAAAAATTATCATGGTGGACAACATGTAAATTACTCTGCTTTCTTAAGACTTCAAAATACACAGTGTTTTCAAAATATCACCTTCGTTGCTACCATGTTTATCTTTAACTCAATATTTTTGTCAAGTTTTAGAGAGAAGATTAAAGAGTTTTACTTTTATTTCAATATAAATTGATGCAGTGTAGGCCATATTTATCTTTTCATATTAAAATTAGAGGTCAGGTTTCCACTTTCAGGTCTAAATGAAAAATATGTGAAGCTCTTAGAGAACCATACCAAAGTGCAGTGTTTAAATCAAGGTCTTTATGGTTGTCCACATTAAACCATGACAGGATGCACTACTGTATGAACAATATATAAATAATTTTAATCTTGGAATATTAAAATATGCGGGAAAAGTGGGAAGTCATTTCATGGGATCAGGGTTTGTGCTCTAGATTTAGAACAAGTTGGTTTTGAATCTCAATTCTACTTATCCTCTTTGTGACAGGTTAAGCAAAAATTACTTAACCTTCCTGGACCTCACTTACTCCATCTGAAAATGATATCAAGGCAGCAATTAGCCCTTAGGTTTGTTCCACTGAGTCATTATAGCCACAGTGTATAGCAACAAGCCTCGCCCTTGGTAGCCCTTAGCAAATGATACTCTTAAAACTATTCAGAAAAATGTGAAAATTAAACTTTATAACCAAGTAGTTTACAACAAGTTTTTTTTTAATTTTATTTTATTTTTAAACTTTACATAATTGTATTAGTTTTGCCAAATATCAAAATGAATCCATCACAGGTATACATGTGCTCCCCATCCTGAACGCTCCTCCCTCCTCCCTCCCCATACCATCCCTCTGGGTCGTCCCAGTGCACTAGCCCCAAGCATCCAGTATCGTGCATTGAACCTGGACTGGCATCTCGTTTCATACATGATATTTTACATGTTTCAATGCCATTCTCCCAAATCTTCCCACCCTCTCCCTCTCCCACAGAGTCCATAAGAGTTTTATAACCAAGCAGCTGATTTTGGGATTTCCTTTCTGCTGGAAATTATGTGTAGAGAAATAAGACAAATGAAAACCAAAAAACTTGATATTTTCAGTGAAACTAGGAGACAGAGAAAACTCACAGACTCAGTTGCATATAGATTACATCAATGATGAGGCTTCACAGGAAGGAGGTGACTATGAGAGGACTGAGGGGGCAGGCAGGGTGGGCAGAGGGCTTCAGAGAGCTCTGGGATCTCCAACATCTCCAACCTACAGTTGCTTCTCAAATGAGGGCCTCCTAGCTGAGCGGGAACTACGGGAGTATAACTGAGACTGAGAAACTCCAGAGCACTGGGGAAGGACAGACAGACAAGTTCAGAAAGAGTTTGGGAGCCCAGAGGAGGTGGAGAATAGAACAGGCCACCAAGAAACAGTGTCTGAGAGTGCGTGATGGTGGAAGAAAGGGCTGAGGAGGGAACTAGGAAATCCAGGGCTGGGGGGAGAAGTTCACTTGACTCAGGCTGGGCTCAGAGAGTCAGAGTGGGGCTGGCTACAGAGTTGGCTGTATTGTAAGACGTGCACTGTAGTGACATAGGAGGGGAGTGTGAGCTATGAAGCTGGAAATGATATACTGGAATATCCTTGTAGAGAAGTCCATCTTATTAAAATGAAAGCAGTAGGAAAGGAGGAAGCTCTGCCTACACACAACTGGGATGGTGTTGTGGATACTATTGAATAAAACACGAAAGAAAGTTGAAAGTAACACAGATTCCTATAGATAATAGACATACTCATTTGCAAATGGTTTCCACAAAGCAGATTAAAATTATAACCTAACGTTACAAAAGAACCAAAAGAATCAACAGAAAACTAAGGAAAAAGCCCCTTGAAAGAGCAATTATAGTTACTGAGGAATGCTACAAAGCACGAATGGAAGAACTCAAAGAAAAAGTGACCAGAAAACCAGAAGTGATGGCCCAAAAGCATGAGGACAGGAAATGTCAAGCAACCTAACTCTTTAAACGAAGACTGAATTATAAGTGCACATTGAAGAATAGCCAACACAGAAAGCATAGGAAGAGATAGAGAGGAAACACATGAAACAGTCTATAGAAACAGCACCCAAAAAGGAGACTGAAAAAAAAAAAAATTAAACCAAGGCTTCTTGTAGAAATGGCTGGTTACATATTTAGGGATGAGAATTGCAGATGGTGCCCCAAATACTTGGTTATGCTAGAAAGAAAGGACCTTATTAAATGATCCTGGAACCACAGTAGCAACGTGGCCAGCTAAAATACTTCTTCAGGCTCCCTTGTAACAAGAGGTAGCCATTGGAAACAGTTCTGGTCAATGAGATACGAGTTATGGTTTACTGGGAAAGCTTTGCTAGAAAACAAAGTATAGCTGTCACCTTTTATTACTTCAGTTTTTCCTGTCTATCAAATGGACATGAGGCTAGCATGAATTAGCCATCTCACACTCTCTAAGCAAGTGGTGTGGATAAAGAAGCTAACATGCTAGGGGAGAGGGCAACAAAACAAAAGAAAGGCTTGAGTTTTCTGTTATTTTTGGTTAACTGATAGAGTGTTTTACTGACTGACACTGTTGAAGTATTATTATCAGAATTAGAGAATACAATGCATGTTAAAACCTTGGGAAGCCTTTGTTGTTGCTAAGTCACTTCAGTCGTGTCCGACTCTGTGCGACCCCATAGACGGCAACCCACCAGGCTCCCCTGTCCCTGGGATTCTCCAGGCAAGAACACTGGAGTGGAGTGCCATTGCCTTCTCCGTGGGAAGCGTTTGGCAGTTAGCAAACTACCCCATTAATATTAGTTCTTCTTTATACCCCTTCTCATCCTTACATGGTTAGCTGAGCGTTAATAGTTACTTTCTTTTGTGTGTTTCACCCTTTGAAATAGAGGATTTTTTGTTTTTGTTTTTTAACTGTAGTCACACATAGCACCCCCTAAAGGAAGTTGTGAAATGAGGTGATGTGACATAGTTAAAAGTATAGAATTCTTCATCAGAAACCCAGGACTTTGAATCCCAGTTTGGACACTAAAGGCTGTATGTAAGCTTATTTAACTTAATTGTTTTAGCATCAGTTTCTTCAGTATGATTCATGTAAACCCTTTCACATCATGGTCTGGCACCAAGTGATACTGAGCGATAGCAATGATGACCAGTTTGATGTACTCTAGTAGTCTTAGGATTTACTGCCTTCCTAATACTGATACTTTTGGGGGCAAGTGTTTAAACTCTGTGCCTGAGGTTCCTTATTGTAAAATGGAGAGATTAATAATAGTACTTTATGGACTTTATTGAGGAGTAAATAACATAGCCCATACAAACAGCAAATATCCAACAAATGCTGGTTCTTATGATTATCATTATTATTTCTCCAAAGAACTGACCTGGCGTGTGTGTGTGTGTGTGTGTGTGTGTGTGTGTTGTGTCACTTAAGAGATCATAGAATGTGCTCTGTAAAGAAAGGGAACTATACAGCATCAAGGCAGGCCCCACACAAATATGTGTGTCAGAGAGAGTAGAGCCTTGAAACTCTGCTTCTGCATTAGCTTCTCTACTGAGAGTCTGGAGGCCTAATGGGCACCTGTGATGTGGCTTCTACAGGGCACATACAGCTCCACAGAGAGAAATGCAGGAGACTGCCATCTCCTTTTCCACCCAGGGATAACCATCAGTCATCAGATAAGAGTCATTTTCTGCCTCCCAGGGCATTCTGAATGTCCACATGCCCCAAACACAGCAATCCTAGGGCAATACTTTGAATGAAAACATGTTGTATTAATATTAAAGACATATACACTTGCAAAGATTCCAAGAGATTTAGAAAACTGTAAGGGAGAGACCCAAAAGCTGGGCTTCTGGACCTGTGGGAGGATTTAGAATTCCAAGTTTGTACAAATAACTTCAACATTATTATTACTTTTTCTTTTTTTTTTGAGAACTTCTCGTGTATATGCATGTTTTCTCTCTCTCTCTGAGATTGTAAAATGGATAGGATGTCTTAAATAGAAACAAGTTTCCAAAAGCTGAAGGCATTTGGATTTAAAGCTATGCTTTTAAGCTGGATTTTTTGTTCATTAGCACAGTAATGCCTGAGGACTTACTGGACTGGCTATGGCTAGATCAAGGAGTAGGCAGCAGTAAAAATATCCATTTATCATACAGCTATGGTCTCCTTCCTGGTTCTTTTTCAAATGCCTTCAGAGATTGTCCCTTGAACACTACTCCATCTGTCTATAGTCTCTGGACCTCAATTTTGCCTCAATTTTGGCTAATCCCAAAAATGTAAGTGTGGAAGGTATATGTCCAAAATTGTTTCTGCCTCATATGGAGGCAGTGAGTTTTCAAGTTCAAGTTAATCTTAGTCCTAAAATTCTTTTTGAAAAGCCAGTAGTGTCTGAAACTATTCAAAGGATCTAGAACTTCTTTGGGACCAAACCCAGTCACAGATTCCCCCATGCAAGGGTGTACATACATTTGTTTTGTCAGAGGAAGCATGGCAAGGACTTCGTGCATTTTGGCCAACCCCAGGCCAATAGAAACTCTTTATATCCTGTCTGGCAGTAACAGCGTGTCCGAGATTGTTTAATCATCCTGTGAGACATGATTAATAGACGTTGTTCTAAAGGAGTTTGCAATCTCAATGCCTATTAGGAAAGTTTAATACTGATGATAGGGGAGATAAGAAATTCTTTGAAAATGGGATAGAAAGCTAGATGATCTTTATTTTGAGATTTATTGGGATATAGCTGAACCTGAAGGAGTAGAAAACCACCTTTTAATTTGAACAGCAGTAATTTTGAGAATGTTTGTTAATCAAGCATAGCCCATTCTGTCATAGGTGCTAGAGCAGTTTTGGAAAATAATTTGGAAGACTTAGGAAGCACTGTCCCCAAAACAACAAAACTTTAGCTAAAGCCCAGGGGCAAAAAAGAAGACAATAGATGTTGCTTTAAAACGATTTATCTCTTTTTTGGTATGAAAATAAGGTATTAAATGAGAAGATTATCATGAAATAGTGATGGACATGCTCTAGTCCCTTATGAATCTTATGAGGAATTCCCCCAACTGAGCAGTTTGATATTTCCACAAAAGATCACACATTTTCATGCCCCATTTAAGAGGAGGGAGGTGTTGATGTTGAATATTCCCCATCTGTCCCTCTAGATCAATTCTTTCACCTTCTCCACTATGCTTTGTGCTTCCAGACGCTGACCTCAATGGACAGTGTCAGTTGGGCACCATAGCTTTCTGGCAAAGACACACAAGCAATCTGGGTATTTATTCTCTCAGTCCCCTCCCTCCTGGGCCAGAAATTGGTAATGGTTGCTTTCTCTCCCAAGGACTTCAGTTCCTGTTGGGTGTCATTTTACTATATTTGTACACTTTCTTGAGATTCTAGTGCCAAACTTGCCTTACCTCTTCAGGTCTAGCTGCCATTTTTGCTCGATTGCTATTATCACCCCTTACTAGTTTCTCTTAACTCTACCATATTTCCTTCATTCAGTTCAGTTCAGTTCAGTCGCTCAGTCTTGTCTGACTCTTTGCGACCCCATGAACTGCAGTACTCCAGGCCTCCCTGTCCATCACCAACTCCTGGAGTTCACCCAAATCCATGTCCATCGAGTCGGTGATGCAATCCAACCATCTCATCCTCTGTCATCCCCTTTTCCTCCTGCCCTCAATCTTTCCCAGCATCATGGTCTTTTCAAATGAGTCAGCTCTTCGCATCAGGTGGCCAAAGTATTGGAGTTTCAGCTTCAACATCAGTCCTTCCAATGAACACCCAGGACTGATCTCCTTTACGATGGACTTGTTGGATCTCCGTGCAGTCCAAGGACTCTCAAGGGTCTTCTCCAGCACCACAGTTCAAAAGCATCGATTCTTCAGTGCTCAGCTTTCTTTATAGTCCAACTGTTACATCCATACATGACCACTGGAAAAACCATAGCCTTGACTAGATGGACCTTTGTTGGCAAAGTAATGTCTCTGCTTTTGAATATGCTATCTAGGTTGGTCATAACTTTCCTTCCAAGGAGTAAGCATCTTTTAATTTCATGGCTGCAATCACCATCTGCAGTATTTTGGAGCCGAGAAAAAAGAAAAAAAAAAAGTCAGTCACTGTTTCCACTGTTTCCCCATCTATTTGACATGAAGTGATGGGACCAGATGCCATGATCTTAGTTTTCTGAATGTTGAGCTTTAAGCCAACCTTTTCATTCTCCTCTTTCACTTTAATCAAGAGGCTCTTTAGTTCCTCTTCACTTTCTGCCATAAGGCTGGTGTCATCTGCATATCTGAGGTTATTGATATTTCTCCTGGCAATCTTGATTCCAGCTTGTGCTTCCTCCAGCCCAGTGTTTCTCATGACGTACTCTACACAAAAGTTAAATAAGCAGCGTGACAATATACAGCCTTGATGTACTCCTTTTCTTGTTTGGAACCAGTCTGTTGTTCCATGTCCAGTTCCAACTGTTGCTTCCTGACCTGCATAAGGGTCCCTTCATTAAGTCTCTTCAATTAACTTTTGTAGGGGAGCAAAATTTGCTACCCAAAATGTGCCACTTGGACATGTGAATTCCTTTGAGCTGAAAACAATCAAGGCCTGAAAGACTCAGGAAGAACCTTTGACTTTCTCCCTAACTGCCTAAAAGAATTTGGATAGAGAGGACTTGCTCTAGGAAGGGAGCTATCGCCATAGATAACCATAGTATAATGTGAACTAGATTTGGCAGACAGGGAAGAACCTGTTTCTGTATAACCTGGCAAATATTTGTTTACCAAACGTTTGCTTTTCCATCTCCCTTTCAATTGCCTTCCTCCCCTTTGAAGTTCCAGACCCTTACTGTGTCTCCTTAGCTCAGAATAGCATATAAGCCTCAATTGCCTGGCTGTTCTTTGGGTCTCATACTGTTTATGGAGCCCCTGTAGGTACATAAAATTTGTTTTTTCTCCTATTAATCTTTTTTATGTCAGTTTAACTATTCAGTTCATTCAGTTCAGTTGCTCAGTTGTGTCCGACTCTTTGCGACCCCATGAATCACAGCACACCAGGCCTCCCTGTCCATTACCAACTCCCAGAGTTCACTCAGACTCACGTCCATTGAGTCAGTGATGCCATCCAGCCATCTCATCCTCTGTCGTCCCCTTCTCCTCCTGCCCCTAATCCTTCCCAGCATCAGAGTCTTTTCCAATGAGTCAACTCTTCACATGAGGTGGCCAAAGTACTGGAGTTTCAGCTTTAGCATCATTCCTTCCAAAGAAATCCCAGGGCTGATCTCCTTCAGAATGGACTGGTTGGATCTCCTTGCAGTCCAAGGGACTCTCAAGAGTCTTCTCCAATATCACAGTTCAAAAGCATCAATTCTTTGGCTCTCAGCCTTCTTCACAGTAGGCCAGCCAAAAGAACCTAGAAGAGTAGAGGAAAAAAATTTTCTTCCCAATACCTTCTCTGCATTTGACATCTACTTCCTGTCAGAAAACCAAGATACCCTTTATTACATAGCACTGTATGTAGCACATAGTCAGTGCTTAGTAAATGCTCTGTATACACAACATGGTTACTATTTAAATTAGATTTTGTCCATTTTCAGACTAGAGACATTTTCATCTTACAGTATTTTCAGCACTGGATACTTTCTAGTTGTTTGCCTTTATAAAACTTCAGTTTAAATAATACCATTATGAAGACTTGGGCTGATACATGGTTGTGTTTCTGAAAGTTCAAAGATTAGAACTGAAAAATCCTGAAAATCTCATTCAAATCAACTCTGATACGTCACCATTTTTTCACTGTAGCAAAATCTATCAAAATAACTTTTATTGAGAGGGTATGTCCAGTTGGTCAAAGTCTGAAATTCTTTATATTTTCATTTTATTTGTTTCAGTGACATATTCACTGCTATAAGATCTAGCTTTGAGCTTCTAAGACCTCTGTTTATATGGGCTGGAAAAGGAAGCTTGGCCTTAACCATGGGTCAGAGTTGACGATTTGTTTCTTGATGTACCAAAGGGCAGTGATGAAAGAAATCTTAGTTTCATCAACTAGGAAAATTACTTGACTTTATTACATTTAGGGAAGAAAAGTAGTATTTCAAGAATTGTTGCATGTAATTAGTCCATGTTTATCAAAATGTTTTTCCAGGGGACTTCCAGGTGATCCAGTGGCTAAGACTCCACCAAAATAAAGCAAAAGATTTTGGAATAACAATTTTTATATACATTGTTCTGAACTTCACATAAGTTATCAAATTTAAAATTAACAGTTTTTAAAGTTAGGGGCTGCTTACAATTCTGTAACAAATAAAATCACAATGGGATGATTTCAAAAAATTTAAGGAATGACCTCTGTCTCTCCACTTACTTATCATGATATAGCACTTTCTGCTTCCTGATAATTATTTTTGCATGTGCCGAACCCTTACCAATATTCTGTGATATCCTTGAAAGCCAGGGATCATATCTTTTACATTTTATATGGTCTAGAGTTAGCACCTGACCAATGGCAGGATGGTCATAAATATTTATTTAAATAAAGAATGAGTGGAGAATATTGTATTTTGAGGATAAGATTAAGTGTGTATGTGTGGGGGAGTGGGTATGTGTGAAATCTTTAGGCAATAATATGAGATTCAATAACAAAGTGCTAATCTGTCTGGTACAGAGTTCTCAGGGAGAGTGCTTCATGGGAATTAGGATGGTCATATAGACATTACATGTTTAAGGAAATAAAGTCAACCTTGGTGAACCTAAAATGCCTCTAAAAAAGTCTATTAAAAAAAAAAAGTCAACATTGAGTTGCACCTTGAAGTTTATAGGAGATCTGGCTAGAGAAGTTCAGGCAGAAAATGGCATACAACTGACAGAAAATGGTGGTTCCTGGTGAGTCGTATGGAATTAAAAAAGTGTGGAGACAAATAGCAATGAGTAAAAGGTGTGGGACTGCAGGAGAGAGAGAGAGAGAGTCGAATAAGTGAAGGCTGTTGGGGCTTGGAGAGTTCAAAGAGCTTGGGGAGTCTGGGCTTTATCCCCTAAGTGATTGGCACAAACTGTTAGTGTGCGGGGACAGGAAGGCTGGGGTGCAGTTGTCTTGCCCCTTGATGGAAGGTCTGTAGGGCGGGGAGGCCAGAGAGATTTATTATCTTACATAATAAATGTAAGATGATATAGGCTGCATGATCTCATTCCATTTAAGCTCAGATTAATCAGAAAGAAGTTCCATGTCTGCCTTCTCATTATGGGCCCTGGGGCATAAACCAGGCGGGCGGTGGACAAGGTGTGGAATTGAGAAGCTCTGTGGATAAGTGGAGACAGTTTGATCTGGCCCATAGGCTCTACTTCCGTGGAAACCCCTGTATTCTTCTCAGTCCACACAGGAAATAATTTTATAACAACAACAACAAAACTTTTTTTATTTTGAGACAGACACAGGAGACTGTCCTTGCCTAAATAACTATCTATTTTATTTTAATCAAATGAATGAAATGAGGTGAGATAACTGCACAGAGTAAAGTGACAGTGGTAAAATCATGGTGTTTTTTCCCTTCCATCAATGCCATCTTGTGAGTCATGTGAGCCTGACTAAATGGCAAACACGTTCTCTTGCTCGAGAAGACCACGAACATTACACATTTTGAACAGGAGCACAAGCTGTAGAGCAAGATATGCCACAGTGAGGGTGGTGACATTACGGAAATAGAAAGTACCAGTCCCATGAGTGGGCCTGTCGCCCTAGTGAGACGGGATGGCCCTTCTCTCTGTCCTGCCCACTCCCAGATCTTCCCTCACTTTCTGCTGCTCTTGTCAAGCTCAGCTCCTCAGTCAGGGCCGAGATGTTCTATTACTGATCTGTTTTCAGAACAGCAGCCTAACTGTCTACGTGCTAACATGCTGCCTGAGTGTGTGGCCGGTGGGAGCCGATCAACACCCCACTCACCTGTGTTTCCAGAGTCTCAGGCGAGGTGGGAGAAGGACGCTATTTCCTTGGGGAGGAGGATAAAGGTGGACGTGTCACCAAGTCCAGCTCTGAGCGAGGTGAAGTCCAGGGAAGGAGCCTTCTAGGGCCATGCTGAGACCCATCTCTGAGGAGCCCCGGGTCAGGAAGTCCTCTCATCCTACGTGCAGTGATATCTGGTGACGAGTTTCTCACCTAAAGCAATTGAGGGAACAGTCGGCCAGACTGTATGGGAAAGCTCGCCATGAGACGCCTGCTGCCAACATAACGCCTAGCTGTGGTTTTATTTCTCTCTGTTTGGATAACATGACTCGTTCTTATGGCCTTCACTGAATTAGACTGCCAAAGAAATGGCTGGTTTGGAAGAATACACACTGAAAAATCAACATTCCCGACTCATCTTGAGATCACTGCAGCAACAAGGACATATTTCTAAAGAGCCAGAATAAACAGCAGCGAGTGGAGGAGAGATGTGGTCTTGCCAGACTGTGGCATCACCTCACACGAACACAGAGGTGTGAGGAGGCGAGCGGACGTGAGACGCCACTGCAACATGATGGATCTCTTGGAAATATCAAATGCCCAGCACAAATTGGCCCCACCACAGCCACCGATCTTTCAGTAACTTCCATTTATTCCTATTTCCCTCCTCTGTTCACTTTCCGCTTGCACAAAATAAAAAGACGCCAACTTGGTTTTATTTTTAAATCCTACTATTAGTCAATAGATATGCCCCTCAGGAAATGGGTTTGGCTCATCCATGAAGAGCCTTGCTCATGTTTCCTCTCAATATGGATGTCATTACTCAAAATGCAGAGTGTTCTAATTGTCATATTTGTGGCAGAGCTGTTAGTTATTATTACATAGCTGATTCCTGCAGCATAGTTTACTTCTTTTTTTAGCATGTCGTTTCTGGCATGCCAGCATTTTAGGGAGGGTGGGTGATGTGCTGTGTTAGGCACATCTGTGTTAGGCAGAGATAGGGATGAAAAAAATTCAGTTTTCAGTGATATTTCACCATATGAATTTAATCTATTTCTAAAGCATATCCAGTAGCTTTAATGTAGGAGATTCCTACACCATAGCCTGGCACCTATATCTTATATTTAATAGCAGCAAAATGATGAAGGAACCTTAACGTAGGATATTCATTATTCCTTCATGGCATGAAGCCCTGCAGCCCTTCTCCCCACTCATTCTTCATCTTTCAGCCATAGTTTTTGCAGATGAGATAAAACTTTTAAATGCTCTACATATGGCAAGAATGTCATGCTTTTCCACCATGGGAAGCCTTTTTTCATGGAAAAATGTGGGGAAAAAAAACATAAAATATGAGTAATGAGCAAAAATATTTATGATCTCTATGCTTCTACTCAAATATTTTCTCACACATTCTCAACTCTGTATTTCATGTTATCTGTCCGAAAGTTAGAAATTTCCCATGTAAACAAACAAAAAAAGAAGCTTAGCATCTCACTGAATTTAAAAATCTAGAATTTACATTTATTAACTGATACAATGTACCCATAAAGGAATAGGTTAACGGGTTCATCAAAAGCAAAAGAATAATATGACAAGGGAACACTAGTGTGGTTTATTTCTTACTCTTTTGAAGTATGACTAAAATATGACTCATAGCCACCTACCCCGAGTTCCACAGAGCAGTTAACTCCTGGAGTTAACATTCAGTAAGACTCTTGAGTTAGAAGGGAAGAGGGTAAACACATGACAGGTATAGAACTGTTTCATCTCTTACACATCACGAATCCTTGAATTGGGCAGTTAGAGATCACAGCTGCTTCATTTGCACCCTTGGTGTTTAAGCAGTGGGGACAGGCAGTGGACCTCGAGAAGTAAGGCTTCTATTGAAGGGATATCAGACAAGCATCAGTTTGCTTGATTCTAACCTAGATTCTTTCTTCTCTGTAACACCTAGAAAATTTAGCACCATGGCATTTTAAAATCATTGAATCATTTGTTTAAAGCAGCATGGATGTGCATTCAGTCATTGAAGATAGCAGTTCCCCCCGCTCCATTAAAAATCCTGCCTCTCTTATTTCATTTCTTGGATGCTTCAGTTGGTGCTTTCAGTCTCTGTTCAGTGCTTTCAGTCTCTGAAGACTGGTTTGTAATCCAAGACTTCATGCTCCAGCTGCTGGGGTAACCAAAGGAGGGTCTAAGGATCAAAGAAACCTCCTCATGGCTATTAGATGGGAATGAACAGCTGATTCCCAGAGCGAGAGCTGGGCCACCTCGAGCTAGAGTAATTCATCGAAAGAAAGAGCTGGCATGTCAGCCAGGATGAGGGTAATTTAAAGATAAAAGTTTGAGTAAGCTCTGGGAGTCAGTGATGGACAGGGAAGCCTGGCATGCTGCAGTCCATGGGGTCTCAAAGAGTCGGACATGACTGACTGAACTGAACTGAACTGAACTGAAAGATAAAAGGAATTCTCATGGTCAAGCTGAACAGCAGAGTGGGTATCTCCTCAGAACTGGGAGAAACTCAAAAGGACAAATGGGAAACAGAAAGGGTTACTGCTCCACAGTGAACAAATGGGTCATTCCCCACTGGGTGTTGCAGAAATAATACTGCAGTAAACAATCCCCTCCCCTCCAAAAAAATAGGCCTGAAAAAGGACATTAAGAGAATGTTAGTTATTCTCTCTGTTCCCATTTTTCTTTTTTTTTCCTTTGAAACTATCATGAAGGTATAATTCTTTTTCTGCCTTTTTTCTGCTTTTGGGAGTTGTTGGCTCCAATTTCCCAAAAAGGAAGAGCAAAAACTTGTGAAAAGGAATTTGAAAGGCTTCTGCCCAGATAACTTTGGATTATTTTTTTGCCCTCCATAGATTTTTTTTTCCATTTTATTTACTTTCCAAATTTATAGACAGTAAAAAATCATACTTGTGCATTTCTAGGAATTTGACAAATGTATACAGTTAAATAGCAATCACCAGAAATAAAAACAAGACTTTTATCAACCCAACAATTTCCCTTGTGCTGCCCATTTAAAATCAGTTCCCTTCCAGCCCCTGGAAAACTTTGAATTTTAAAATATTTTTTTCTACATTTACCTTTTCCATAATGTCATGTAAATGGAATTATACAGTATGAGTTTTTTTTCAGTCTGGCGTCTTTCACTTAGCTCTTGACAGTCAGCATGTCGTTGTGTGTATCAGAAGTTGTATCTCTCAGGAGATCATTGTTTTTATGGATAGGTAGTATTCCATGTTAAGGATGGTGGTATCATAGTTAGTTGAAGGACATTTGACCTTTTGTAATTTTTGATGATTATGATTAAAGCCATTTTTTATTCTAGTAAAATATTTTATGATTTTTTTGTGGGTTCTTTTCTGAATTATTTTTTAGGATTCTAAATATTTAGTCATTTCTCCTGTCTCTGTTACTCATTTTTGGTTAATTCCATCATGATCAGTTTGTTTCTTTTTTAAAAATTGTTTAATTTTTTATCCTTACATAGTCTTTATTTACACATGCTTGCACTTCTGTAAAATAGAGCAGAGGTAGAGTTTTCCAAAAAGTGGAAATTTAAAAGAAATTATCTCCAAAATGGCTTTACAAAAAGTATAGGAACTTGTCTATTTTTTCACCTTTATCAAAACTTGTTATTAATATTTAGAAAAAGTCCTTTCTCATTTTTTGCTAAAAATGACAAAAAAGTCTTATTTTAAAGTTGTCTTAGCCTGATTCTTAGGTTGGAACATGTTTTTGTATTTACTGGCTGATTATATTTCTTCCTTGAGTTACTTTTTTCTTATTCTTTCCTTGTTTTTCCATTGCACTGTATTTTTATTTTTGATGTATTTTGATTATAAATATTTTGACTCCTGTATGTGTTGAAAATTGTTTTCCTAGTTTGTGCCTTGCTTTCTATATTTGGCATTAATATTTTTTAAAATACAGAAATACAAAAATTTGGTCAAATATGTAAAATGTTTGTTTTATGAATTTTGAAGTTTTTTGTGAGAAACTTCATTTTTATGCAACATCTCTATAGCATGAAACAGCAAATTATCATTGTATTGTCTGAAAAACTTAGAAGAGTAAAAGCAACAGAGTCTCAACAAGAGTTAGCCCCATTAAGGACGATCAAAATAGATGCTAATAATCCTAATGGTTATCTTTTTTTTTTTCTCTGTAGTTAATTCTGAATTGTGCAGTTTTCTTTCTTTCTTTCTTTCTTTCTTTTTTTAAAAATAATTAACTTATGTTGCTATGTTAGTTTCAAGTGTACAGCAAATAAGTCAGTTATACATATATCCATTATTTTCCAGCGGACACAGTTTGAATGATTTCGATTTTTATAAAATAGTCAAGGTTTGTCTTATGACTTAAGATGTAATCTATCTTGGCTTTTATTCCGCATGACCATGAAAAGAATGCATATTTTTTTGATGCTGGATAGTATGTTTGATAAGTGGCAGTTAGGTCAAGTTGGTTGATTATATTTTTCATATTTTCTCTATTCTTATCCTTTCTCTATCCTATACTTACTACTAATTATTCTGTTAATGGAGTGGAGTGAAGTCTTCAACTTTAATTGTGATTCATTTATCTCTCCTTTTAGTTCCATCATTTTCTCAATGTACTTTTAAGTTTACTTTTTAGGTTCATCCATGTTTAAGATTGATACACTTTTTGGTATATTGAACCCCCATCCTTATTAATAAGAGACACATTCTATATTTAAGTCACTTATCTTTAACAGAGAAGATAGTTATATAAATATCATTACCAATGGTGACATAATATATTTTAAAAAACCCTCACATATAACATTGTGTAAGTATAGAATAGGAATATAAAAAAGGGGAAACTGAGAATAAGTCACAGTAGTAATAGCATTTCGGCTGAACCTTAAAAGAATAGGATTATAACACCTTCAAACAGTTTAGAAAGGAACTCTAAGCCCCAAACAAAAACAAAACAAAATAAAAACACCACATGAAGAAAGGAAGTGAGAACTCCCAGAATATAAATGTCTTTGTGTAAAACTATATTGAGTATTTTCTTGTCATTAAAATTATTTTATAGCATTTTTAAACTGTTCAGTCATATGGATAACCCATCATTTATGGAAGGAAGCAGGACATTAGATGATTTTTGAGTTGACCACAAGAGGGTCATTGTAGTAGGGAGGCAAAACTTGATTCAATTGTCTTTAGGTGATAGTACTAAAGAGTACACTTCAAAATAGTTAAAATGACAAACTTTATGTTATATACACTTTACAATAATAAAAACGAAGTATTTAGGAAGTCAGATCCTCAGTGCTTGGTGAGATTTTAGCAGTGAGAAGTGTGAGACTAATTGAGAAGGGCACACACATATGGGGTAGTGAGTAGTTGGTGGAGCCATCCTTTGAAATATGGGGAATCAGAGGAGAGACAAAGTTCAAAGTTTGAAAAAATTGAAGCCTGATCTCTAATTTGCTTTATAATACATCTTACTTTAATTATGTTTACTTTAGTTCATAATTGAGGAGCTGCTGGAATAATTCTCTAAAAGTTGAATAAATATTTAGAAGATCAAAGTTGGGTATCCTTAATTTTACTTCAAGACTGCTTTCATCATGTTGAGAATCATGACGCCCAATTTTTTTTGTCATAACAAAAACTATCAGTAAAACCAATTGTACTTATGAATAGTTAAATCAAGTGTAAGATTAGAAATAAAGGTGAGTGAGACTTTCAAAATAACTCAGTTTTCATGGTAACATAGAGAACACAGACTCAAAGAATTATAAAATATGCTAACATTGGAGATTTGATCATTATGGCAAGCTGATTATACCCATGAACTTTGTTACCCATGCATTATTTCCTAAAATATAGAAAATAGCCAACATAAAAAAATGCTGGTAAGCAAGGACTGGTGGGATAGGTGGCTCTTAAATTTAGAGAAATTTCTAGAAGTTGGAAAAAAGGAGGAAATAGATTAACTAAAGATATTACACTGTGTATTGAAAAAAATCCCAGGGCACTAAAAACAGATACTAAAAAATACCAAAATCAAATTGAAAATAAAATAATGGAGAACATTCTCCAAGGCATTTACCAGGGTGTTTAATTAAAGAACTTATTCTGAATAAAGTGAAACCATCCTGTTCCACCTTATATTGCAGTTCAGTTGATATACTGAACCTTATTTCTCATTAGAAACACTAAGATAATTAAAAAAAAAATTAACTTATTTATTATAATTGGAGGCTAATTACAATATTGTGGTGGTTTTTGCCATACATTGACATGAATCAGCCACGGGTGTACATGTGTCCCTCCATCCTGAAACCCCTCCTACCTTCCTCCCCATCCCATCCCTCAGGGTTGTCATGCCCACCTCCAGGGCATCTTCCCAACCCAGCGATGGAACCTGAGTCTCTTATATCTCCTGAATTGGCAGGTGGGTTCTTTACCACTAGTGGTGCCTAGGAAGCCCCAACTTTTAATAAATGGCTAAGATGCTATTTGTTATATCTGAGCAAAAGAGTGGATATTCAGTGGTGTATCAATTTGACCAAACACTTGGAAATAAAGTGTTAGTTATTTGCCTCATCCCATATATGAGAATGTATTTTACATAAATTCTTGGCCTGAATAATTTTTATTAGATGAACGAATGGGAGAATATTTTTACCATTCTTGAATTTGAGTTCTCAAGTGACATGCCAAATCTCAAAGACATCAGGAAAACCAGGAGTTCAGTTTGATTCTACAAAACGAATCTATTTTTCACCAAAGCAAAATTAAAAGTTATGTGTAAAATGGAAGAAAATCTTTTCAACATATTCAGTAGAGGATACATGCTCATAATTTTGTTAATACATTATTGAATTACACTGGTGAAAGCAGTACAGTTCAATTAAATTTCATAAGGAAAAATAATAGACAATTAAAAATAATAGACAATTGGTTGAAGTATATGATCAGGAAAAAGATTAGAAGGTTTCAAAGTGTCAGTATGTCTCTGGGAAGATATTTAACAATACAGGTAAAACCAGGAATGCATATTCATGTTTGCCTGTCACACAGTAAAGAGTTAACAGAAATTGAGTCACAAATGTAGAAAACAAACTTACAGTTACCAGAGGAGACGATGGTATGAGGGGGGTAAATTGGGAGATTGAGATTGACATATACACACTACTATCTATAAAATGGATAACTAATAAGGACCAACTGCGTAGCATAGGGAACTCTACTCAGTATTCTGTAATGACCTATATGGGAAAAGAATATTTAAAAAGCAGATATAAGTATATGTGTAACTGATTCACTTTGTTGTACACCTGAAACTAACACACTGTAAATCAACTGTATTGCAATTAAAAAAATTTTTTTAATTGCAATACAGGGGTGAGTATATGCTGATTCTCACACACTGTTGATTTGAGATTTGAGTGTATCCTGGTACAACTCTGTGTGGGTAGTGGCACAACTTCCTACAGTTTTCAATTTGTACTTTGATCCAGCAACTCCAGTTCTGGATACCTACCTTAAGAAAAATCACCAACAGTGTGCTTGGTGATGCATAGGTTGTTTTAATGATGTTCATCATAAGATTGTTACAGTAAACATTTTGACTGAAATGTTGAGTTGTTACTGTGAAGAAAGTGTGATTTAAAATTTTCACTCTATCTTCATCTGTTCTGTTTTAACTTTTTAAAAGCCTTTTGAAACGATTTGACATCTCAAAATACATCTGAAATCTTCTTATTATCTTGAGAATTTGTTCAAGCTGGATAAGTGGAATACAGTAGATTTCATTGATTTTATTGCTCTTCTGTAATTTGTTACTGGGACTAGGGAAATCAAAGTAAGTGAAAATATTATCTAGAGTGCTAGATATTGACATGTATTAAAAGGATTATTTAAATGATACTATTTGTGGAGGAATCTTGCAGTTTTTAGAAATGCCTTCTGTGCCAGAGAGAGCTTCCTTCTTCAAGTATGAGATTTTTTTACTTCTGTTAATGTCAGAGGCTGCACAACTAGAAGTCTTGCTACGGTATCACACACAGAATGACTTTTAGGATGGAAATTAGAACTGAAAATGTGCAATGGTATCTTTGACAAGTGAATATTTCCAATTTATGTACTGTATTCTGGAGCTAAAAGAAAAGTAATGAAGATTTCTTTCAAATTCATATTGGGTTTTCAACCAGGCTTATAAAATTACTACCATCATATCAGTGTTGAGAGGCAGAATAATTTTGTAGATAGAAAGCAGGTTTAAGCACTTACTTTGTTTTAGGACCTAATTACATTCTATTCTGACTTGTGCATTATTATTGTAAAGTATGTGTGTGTTCAGGACATTTAATGGTATTTTATGTTTTGGCCACATTATAAATACAAGGTGATCATAAATAAATATCACCTGTTATTTATAATCATTTGATTTTAGCAATGAAGTCTAAACAACTCTACTACTTACATTCAGAAGTATAAATTGCTAAAGGATAGAGATCTCAAGCGACTTCACTTTGACTTTTCACTTTCATGCATTGGAGAAGGAAATGTCAACCCACTCCAGTATTCTTGCCTAAAGAATCCCAGGGGTAGGGGAGCCTGGTGGGCTGCCGTCTATGGGGTCGCACAGGGTCGGGCACGACTGAAGTGACTTAGCAGCAGCAGCAGCAGAGATCTCAAGAGAAGGCTGAAAGTGCAAGTAAGACCAGAATATTACCTAATATCATCTTTTGCAGGAAACAAAACAAGAAATATATTTATAAATCATTCTGTTATCTATATATTAGAATTATGAAGCTGGTATTCATTACCTTGTAAGAACCTAATATTTAATTTATGATTCAGAAGGGGGAAGGAGATGTTTCCTGAATTTAGGCTATAGATTTTATAGAACAACCATGTTACCTTGCAACCAATAGCATATGGAAGTTTCTCTGTTGCATTTTCCTGCCAAAACTTGATAATATCAGACATATTAAGTAGCTGTGGATCATATGGATATACAATGACATGAAAATTTTATTATAATTATTTTTTCTGGTTAGTGGGGAAGCAGAATATATTTTTTAATGTTATGAGCCATTCAAGACTTTTCTTCTATTAAACACATATACATACAGTAAATATTATGTACATCTATATCTACATCTTTATTTTGTATATTAATGCTGAGTCCATTAGAATTAGAATCACTCCAAGCATCTTTTCTCACAGTGTGTCTCATATTTTAACTTTATGGCATCTTTTAGAGGAAGGTTATAATTTTGCTAAAGATAAATCCATAAGTGTTTTTTTCTTTCTCAGTTCCTCTTTGGGTGTCTTTTTCTCTTCTCCTTTACTACCCAATGTCATAATGTATTTTCTACATTTTCTTTTAATATTTTTATGTTTTAATTGTTTTCATCAGATTTCAATATTTGATTTGTATAGTGTATGCAGTAAAAAAAAGTTTTCCATATGAGTGGCAAGATGTATCAGTGACTTTTATAGAATTGAATAGCACATTCTTTCTCTCATATATTCATAGTACAATCTCTCTTAAATCAAATTCTTGGTGTGTATGCATATGCATGTATGCATGTTAACATACGTATAGACTCGATTTTTTTGCCATTGTTATATAGATTATCCCTAAATTACTGTCAACATCACATTTAAAAAATTGCTATATACTTTTAATAAGCCTTAATGTCTTAGAGTATCCCTCCTAGAGGTCTTCAAAATCAGCTTCTTAATATGGCCCTTTTAGGTTTCCCTGGTGGCTTAGATGGTAAAGAATTTGCCTGCAATGTAGGAGACATGGGTTCTATCCTTGGGTCCGGGAGATCCCTTGAAGGGAATGGCAACCCACTCCAGATTAATTAAGAAAAGGAAAGGTTGATGTCTTTACCACATGTGATCTTCCTATCCATGAATATAATCTGTACATCTGAAAATGTTAGCTGTTCCTTTGTCTATAACAGTAAACTTTTATTAATTTCTCCACTATTTCTGACATCTTTTATTAGTTTTATTTCTGGGTGCCTCTTAAGTATTAGCAACTTATTTTTCAAAGAAAATAATAAGCCCAATTGGTTGTGTACATTTTCTAATACTATGCAATGGCAATTGATTGCTTACAAAGTTGTGGATATACTTTAAGCAAAATAACATATGATTGTGCAGTACCTCTGGGCTAGAAACAGCGGGGAGTTCATTCTGGCACAGGCATGAAGGAGGTGAATATAGCTGCTTGAGAGGAGCTGTGGATTCCCACAGAAGAAAGCAGGAGTTGGTAAGAGGGAGGTTAGGGGGAATGATTCAGGAAAATAAGTACTCTGCTTTCATACTTCTTTTACTTTCCAGGTTCTTACTAGTGTCTCTCATTGACTGAACTCAACTCAGAGCCTGAGGGCTAGGGAGACTGTGGATTCAATCTGTAAAGAATAGCCACTTAGGGCACAGAGAAGAATGGAAAAAGATCTAAGATGTAGAGTACATCTTGGGGATTAACAGAAAATACGCAACACTCTTCTTGCTATTTTAACTAACTAGAGTTCTCCACAGAAGCAGAGTCAATAGGGTCTAAATATTGGCTTATGCAGTTATGGAAACTGGGAATCCCCATAATCTACTTTCTGCAAGTTGGAAACCAAGGAATTATAATAGTGTAGTTTGAAGGCGTAAGAGTTAGAAAGCTAATAGTGCAGATTTTAGCCTTGGTCAGAATGCTTAAGACCCAGGTCAAATAGTCAGGCAGAGAGCAAATTCAGCCTTCTTCCACCTTTTTCTTCTATTCATGCTTTCAGTAGAATGAATGATGCCCATCCACATGGCGGAAGGCCATCTGTTTGCTAAGTCCACTAATTCAAATGCTAATTTCTTCCAGAAACACCCTCACAGACACACCTAGAAAAATAATAGTTAGCCAGCTGTCTGGTCATCCCTTGGCTCAATCAAGTTGACATAAAATTAAAATTAACCTTTGGAGTAGTGTACACATCTTAACTCAGTCAACACTCCATAAGATAAATGTTTTTATATTCATTTTATAAACAAAGAAATTGAGGTACAGACAGGCTAAGTAATTTTACTGAAGTTTCACAGATTGTAAGTGTTGGAGCTGGGCTTTTCACCGTAACTGATTGCCAAATCCATACTCTTAAACATATTCCCCTTGTGTTTTATCTGGTAATAGTGAAATAATATTAATAACATAAATATATATTGTACTATTCTTTTATAGCAGATGAAATTTTGATTAAAATTAAATTGAAACTGTAAAATAATGTGAGGATAATTTGCATATTTATGATGTGGTTTCCAAATCATAGTCTGTCTATTCATGTAAGTTTTCTTTAATAATAAGCTTTGCAATTTCCTCTAAAAAGACCTTGCACAATTATCATTAGATTTATTCTCAGCTATATGTTGTTGCTATTGGGAAGTTAAAAAAATAACTACATGATCTATCTCTGTGTAAATTGGGTTGCTCTTGATTTTTTTATGTTAATTTTTTTCTAGCAAACTTGCTAAACTCTCATGGAGGGGGACAAAAATCAAGCAAAGCTGTAGTCTCAGGTACAGTTTGGTCTCGAAGTACCCCTCCAGAGACTTCTTGCTTTGAAATAAATGGCTCAGCTTTTGTAATTAATATCAGTTCATCAGTGGTTGCTGGTAAAAGGGATCTGCTCAGGATACCAAAAACAATTTCTGCAATTTATTATTTTATTTAAGATTGATTGTATCTAGATCAGGGATCTGAGGGCCAAATCCAGACCACAGGCTGTTTCTGTAAGTAGTTTTATTGAAACATGGTCATGCTGACTCATTTACATATTGTCTATGGCTGCTTTTAGTTGAGTAGTTGCAATGGAGACTGGCCCACAAAGCCTAAGTTATTTACCATCTGGCCCTTTACAGAAAAAGATTGCAAACCTTTATCTAGATTCATGTTGAGATTGGTCAGTTTTTTAACACTTCTTTTTGTTTATTGGTTTATGGTATCAAGTTAATAATGATTTTGATTATTATAATTAAATGCATTTCTTCCTTTTTCTAGGCTTTGGGATATTTTGAGCAGGTTGGTAAAATTTTTCTTAGAGTTCACTGGTAAAGCTTGTGAAGCATGGAATCTTATGTGTGGGAAAGTTTTAAAGATCTGGTACAATTTCTTTAACTGCTTAGCTATTTTAAAAGGCTATTTATATTTCCCATATTCTTTTGTGTTGATATTATTTAATAATGTTTTTATAAATTTGTTTACATGCTGCTGCTGCTGCTGCTAAGTCGCTTCAGTTGGGTCCGACTCTGTGCGACCCCATAGACGGCAGCACACCAGGCTCCCCCATCCCTGGGATTCTCCAGGCAAGAACACTGGAGTGGGTTGCCATTTCCTTCTCCAATGCATGAAAGTGAAAAGTGAAAAGTGAAAGGGAAGTCACTCAGTCGCTGTCTTATATTTATTGATGTGTAGTTATTTCATCTTCTCAACTTTTAATTTTCTGTGACATTTTTAATATCCCCCTTTTTTACTATGTTTTAGTTTGACTTTTCTATCTTTCTGTGACTTTTATTAGTCTTTTAAAATAATCAATATTGTTGATTTTTTTGTTTTTTCATTGTTTTCTTATTTGTTTCTCATTTAGTAAGCTGTGCTTTTACTTGTATTATGTCTTAATCTTACTTCCCTTAGATTCTGTTGTTCATTTTCAAACCTTTTCAGTTATGTTTGGGTTATAAATTTCAACCTTTCTGTTTCTTAATGTGAATGCTTATTTTAAGTATTTTTCTATTTATTATCTATATGTCTTTCCAGCCTGGTTAATTCATTTAATGATGAGTTGTTTGAAATGGGTTTATATTTTATAAATATATGAGACCTTTCTAATTATCATTTATTTCTGATTTTAACTTAATTACTTAATTGCTTTGTTGCAGAGAACATATTGTATATGATTGTAGTTCATTAATATTTTTGTTTGCTTCATGATAAAATGTATGTGAAAGTGAAAGTGTTAGTCACTCAGTCATGCCTGACTCTTTGCGATCTCATAGACTATAGCCCACCAGGCTCCTCTGTCCATGAAATTACAGAGGAGAATACTGGAGTGGGTTGCCATCCCCTTCTTCAGGGGATCTTCTCGACTCAGGGATCGAACCTGAGTCTCCTGCATTGCAGGCAAACTCTACCATTTGAGCCATTAACAAATGTTTCATGTATAACTGAATAACTTTGAGGCTTGATATATTTACACAATTCTGGAAAGCTCTTTGCTAATAGATCTCTAATATGATTTCCAGAAGGAGAGGATAGAGAAAATGGAAGTGTTTTTCAAAGATAGTAGTCCTTCTTATTTTATTTTCCATTTCTCTCTTTCTTTAACTGTTAACAAGTTTAACCTTTCTCTTAATCTCTAATATACTAATATGCTGAGTGCTACCATTTTCCTCTATTACACATTCTGGATAATTTCTTCAATCTATCAATTATTAATTTTTCCTCTTCTCTATTAAATCTATTGTTTAACTGAACTTGAGTATCAATTTCTAGATAATCCATTGGTTTCTTTTTTGTGATTTATTTAGTAACTTTAATGGGTACCTGCTGATTTTTTGAATTTATTCTTTTATTTCTTCAGCTATTTTAAACACGATTATTTTGTATTGTGTCTGATGATTCTTGTACATGAAATTTTGTGTAACCGAGTCTACCCTTTTTCTGACTTAATCATGGTGCCTCATTTCCTTATGTTCCTTATGTATTTTATGAATTTTTACTATGTCCATACTTCTTGCAACATTGTGTGTGTGGGGAGGTATTTCTTAGACTTTGTAGTGATGGTCATTCCTCCAGGGGAAGACTTATGTTTACTTGCAAGTAGTGTGAAACTGAGCTGGAAACTCATCTCCTTAGGATCAGTGTGCATTTGGAGATTCAAAGGGAGAAACAACAACCTCAGATATGCAGATGATACCACTCTAATGTCAGAAAGCAAAGAAGAACTAAAGAGACTTTTGATGAGGATGAAAGAGGAGAGTGAGAAAGCTAGCTTAAAACTCAGTATTCAAAAAACTAACGTCATGGCATCTGGTCCCATCACTTCAAGGCAAATAGAAGGGGAAAAAGTGGAAACAGTGACAGATTTTATTTTCTTGGGCTCCAAAATCACTGCTGATGGTGACCACAGCTATGAAATTAAGAGAGATGCTTTCTCCTTGGAAGAAAAGCTATGACAAACCTAGATAGCATATTAAAAAGCAGAGACATCACTTTGCTGACAAAGGTCTGTATAGTCAAAGCTGTGGTTTTTCCAGTAGTCATTTACACATGTGAGAGTTGGGCCATAAAGAAAGCTGAGTGCTGAAGAATTGCTGATTTTGAATTGTCATGCTGGAGAAGACTCTTGAGAGTCCCTTGGACAGCAAGGAGATCAAACCAGTCAATCCTAAATGAAATCAACCCTGAATATTCATTGGAAGGACTGATGCTGAAGCTGAAGCTTCAGTACTTTGGCCTCCTGATGTGAAGAACTGACTAATTAGAAAAGACATTGATGCTGGGAAATATGGAAGGCAAAAGGAGAAGAGTGTGGCAGAGGATGAGATGGTTAGAGAGCACAGTGGACATGAATTTGAACAAACTCTGGGAGATAGTGAAGGACAGGTAAGCTTGGCATGTTGCAGTCTGTGGGGTAGCAAGAATCAAACACAACTTAGCAACTGAACAACAACAAGGGAGATATTTTTCCTCCTTCAGTGAACGAAAGTTTGGTACAAGGCCTCTGTTTAAAAGCTGCCTTCTGGCAGCATAGATGTCCATCACCAGATAAATGGATAAGGAAGCTGTGGTACATATATACAATGGGATATTACTCAGCTATAAAACGGAATATATTTGAGTCAGTTCTAATGAGATGGATGAACATAAAGCCTATTAAATAAGTGAAGGAAGTCAGAAAAAGACAAATAGTGTATATTAATACATATATATGGAATCTAGAAAGATGGTACCTACGATCCTACGTGCAGGGTAGCAAAGGAGACAGAGAAGTAAAGAACAGCCTTTTGGACTCAGTGGGAGAATGACAGGGTGGGATGATTTGAGAGAATAGCGTTTAAAGATATACATTACCATATGTAAAGTAGATAACCAGTGCGAGTTTGATGTATGACACAGGGCACCCAAAGCTGGTGCTCTGTGACAACCTGGAGGGATGAGTGGGCACAGCCGTGGAAGGGGTTTCAGGATGGAGCGGGGGACACATGTATGCCTATAGTTGATTCATGTTGATGTATAGCAAAAACCATCACAGTGTTGTAAAGTAATTATCCTCCAATTAAATACATTTAAAAAACTGCCTTCTGAAGTAGCTCATCTATCTTTAGTACTTCTTTAAATTTGTTATTGACATTTGAGAATTTATTATTTTTTTCTTAGCTCAATGATGATTTAAAAAAAAAATTATCACATATTCTTTCAGTTTTCCATGGTAAAGTTTTTCAGCACACTAATGGAAATGAAATCCTTGATTTGCTTAATAGAATGATGCATTCTATTTCCTAAAATGCCATTTAGGATTTAATATTATATTCCCAAATAAGATTGGTATATTATTTTGTTTTCCTTTATTGTCTTTTAATGATTAAAATTACCCAGCCTTAGAAAGTATATTGAGAAAGTTTTTGCTTAATTGTTTCTCTGGGAAAGGCATCTGTGTTCGTGTCAGTGTCCTCCTTGTCTTCTGACAGGCACCCCAAGGATTTCATGTCAGATGATGATTTTGGCATTAATGTGTAACTGTGGGATTTATCTATCTTATGGGAGATGCGAATTTGGATTTCCGCTCATGTGTGGCAGAATCTGAAGTTTTGATTTCTGAGGGAACTCTATTATTTCTTAGCCAGAAGACTGGGCAGATGACAATTTGCCTTGCTGCCTCCCTTCCCCAGAAAGTATAGTTTTTTTCTTTTTATGACTTTCTGTGGGGATTTCAGTTCCATTTCCTCAAATTAAACTTCATACAAGCATAAAACCATACCCTCTGTGGGCCTTACAACTCCATCTTCATTCTGCCAGGGACTATTTTCAGTTTTGATAACATCCTGAAGTACCATGATATCAACCTGTAGTTTTGATTTGCCTTTCTGCTTCTGGAAACTAAGGATAACTTTTTCTCTATGTATAGCTAAGCTGTGAATGATGACTTTTGTCCAGGATTTTTATGTTTCTGGAATTAGAGGTGTATAAGTGCCATTCATTATATTTTGCTGCCTGAAGCAGCTTATCTCACATTCTCTACTGGTGAAGTGAGGCTGATGAAATGCTGCCCAAATATCTTCATCAGTGATATGAGGGGGGTGATAGTGTCATTTTATATAATGGTATCATGTGGAAGAATGATCTAAGTCATCATAAAATCACACAATCCTATGAATAGTGTCCAAAATGGTTTCCAAAGGCATTGATACTTTAATTTTCTTTTTTATGTCTTTTTGCCCTTATAATGTCTACTTTTTAAACCCTGGCTTAATGCCCACGAATGTAATGGTTTTCACTTATGTCATTTTCTTATTATTTCATTTCATGATCCTCAGTCCAGAGGAAATTTTAACACAAGATTTTACTTCAGTAATATCCTCATAAACCTGTCTGAAAAGTAATGCCATTTCTATTCTAATTGTTTCTTGACTGTAGATGACAGTCTCAAAAGAATTTTGTGTTTGTTTTCTTATTTATAAAATAAACTTATTGTATATATGTATACATATGCTTATATAAATATTTATCTAAGTGATAAAATGGATATCTTCTAATAGTGATTAAATTAATAGAAAATTTTCTTCATTACGAAGAGAATATTATCTCAGCTATACTTTCTACTCTCCTAAGGACACTTTTAATTTGATTGCTGCAAGTCTAAGCTCTGACTTTTCCCAAAAGAAATTATCATAGTAAGATTTCTATGTTCAGAGACTTTTAAAAGATATTAATATATTGTTTAAAAAAAAACACTATTGGCCCAAAGTAAATTTGTTGAGATTTTCCCATAAGAGCAAACATTATTACAAGTATTGTACACTTGAAATCTGCTAAGAGAGTAGATCTTAAATGTTCTCAACACACACACACAAATGGTAAATATGTGAGGTAATGGATGTGTTGATTGTAATAATCATTTCACAGTATATTCATATATCAAATCATCACATTGCATACTTTAAATATATACAATTTGTTTATTATAGTATATTAAGGTGAATAAATAAAGAAAGAAACAAAGAAGCTGTAACTTGATTGATTAGATCTCACCCTATTTAACACATGAAATGATATCACCCAGGTTTTTCAAATAAAGATTCCATTATCTATTGTGTATGTATGTTTAATGGCAGAAAACATAACCCTCAAAAGAGGTACAGCTCAAAGTTTTAGATACTTTAGTAGTAAATCATGACTGTATGACTCTTTAGGTGACCTTAGCAAGGTGAATTAGAAGCATGTAGATATTTAGATATCAAGTCAGCCTCACCCTTTATTTAAAAATAAGGCTATGTGGTACATTTTGAGTATCAATGATGAATACTTTTCCATATGAACTACATCTGTTGGGAGAACACATTAGTGGCTGAAAACTAGTAAATTAGCTATTCTTTGGAATGTATTTTGTTTTGTGTTGCATTTATAGAAGAATAATGTGCACATTAGGGAACTGATGTTTCCAGAATACTCAATATTTGTCAGGTCATATGTGGCATGTTGGGTTCAATTCTGGGTACTACATTTTATGAGGCTCTTTGAAAGACTGGAGTATGTTTAAAGGAAGCAGAGTGGGAAGTTGAAATGATGACTTAGGAGGAATTAGAGAAAATCTGGGAAATGTTTAGCTTGGAGATCAAAACATGTAGAAAGCATGTAAGAGTTGTCTTTAAAAATTGGAATGGTTGCCAGTCATTCACTTCATAGTCCTTTAGCAAATATTCCACATCAGAATTTGAGTATGGGGCCCTGAAGGGAGCAATAATAAATAAGAAGGAAGTAATCTTTTCAAGAAATACATGGGATAATTATAATCCATGTTATCATTATGTAAGTTCAGCTAAAAATATCACCCTGGAAAATGGTATGACATCATATGAGGAAGGAATTATTGAAACATATTTTAGATTGCCTCAGATTTTATAACTAGAGACAGTGGGTTAAAGGAATAAGACATATTTCCAAGAACAATATAAGGAAGATCTTTCTGATGATTGTATTAGTCCAGTTTACAAAGGTTTTACACTGAGGTAAGCCAATGTCGGAGAAGGCAATGGCACCCCACTCCAGTACTCTTGCCTGGAAAATCCCATGGATGGAGGAGCCTGGTAGGCTGCAGTCCATGGGGTCACTAGGAGTAGGACACGACTGAGTGGCTTCACTTTCACGCATTGGAGAAGGAAATGGCAACCCACTCCAGTGTCCTTCCCTGGAGAATCCCAGGGATGGTGGAGCCTGGTGGGCTGCCATCTATGGGGTCACACAGAGTCGGACACTACTGAAGCGACTTAGCAGCAGCAGCAGCAGCAAGCCAATGCAGGTAGATGTAAGAGACTCAGATTTGATCTCTGGGTCGGGAAGATCCCCTGGAGGAGGGCGTGGCAACCCACTCCAGTATTCTTGCCTAGAGCATCCCATAGACAGAGGAGCCTGGCCGGCTACAGTCCATAGGGTCACAAAGAGCCAGACACAACTGAAGCTACTTAACATGCACACATGCACTCTTAAGAGTCATCACAACAAACATTTCAGTTGATAGTATTATTATCATATTCACAGATGATGAACCTGTGGCACAGAATGTTTAAACAACTTTCCCAAAGATCATAGAGCTAACCAGTAATAAAATTACAGTTTGAATCCAGAGAGTCAAGCTCCAGAAGCTATGCTCCTAACCATTAGGCAACACAGCCTCTTCAGATAGGTTATTGGTCCTCATCTCAAGAAATTTTCTTGCACAATCTCCATGAATATCTGTCAGAAGTGATCCTACCTACATTGAGAGGATGTTCTAATGATTTTTGAGAACTTTCTCTTTGTTGTGAGTCTGTGATGCTACTGAGATAAACGTATGAGCAGTCAGTAATTATTAGTTCAGAAGCTAAGAGTAATACATTGGACCTTTAAGCTAGATCAGGAAATTCTATTTTTGGTATTGTAGTTAAGATAGATATCTATATATCCCTCAGTTCAGTTCAGTTCAGTCGCTCAGTCATGTCCGACTCTTTGTGACCCCATGAATCGCAGCACACCAGGCCTCCCTGTCCATCACCAACTCCTGGAGTTCACTCAGACTCACGTCCATTGAGTTGGTGATGCCATCCAGCCATCTCATCCTCTGTCGTCCCCTTCTCCTCCTGCCCCCAATCCCTCCCAGCATCAGAGTCTTTTCCAATGAGTCAACTCCTTGCATGAGGTGGCCAAAGTACTGGAGTTTTAGCTTTAGCATCAAGCCTTCCAAAGAAATCCCAGGGCTGATCTCCTTAAGAATGGACTGGTTGGATTTATGTCCCTACTGCTTGGCAATTACTGTTTTTAATCTCCTGGACAGCAGAGCCTTTTCTGTGATCAGTGAAAACACTGTGTGTCTTAATACTCTCCACCTTGGGAGTCTGTTCCTCATGCCACACAGTGATGCTGCACTCCTCCATTGTTCACCACTGTGCTTTCCTACAATTTTCCTTTTCTTCTATGCCTTAAGTGAAGTCTCCAAGAGCAGCTGTTTAGCTGCATTCCTGACATTCATTTCCTGAAGGAGTGTATTTGAAATTCATTGGACCTGGTTGCAACAAACTTTTTCTTGTGTACTGATGGGCTGCTGCTGCTGCTAAGTTGCTTCAGTCATGTCCGACTCTGTGCAACCCCATAGACGGCAGCCCACCAGGCTCCCCCGTCCCTGGGATTCTCCAGGCAAGAACACTGGAGTGGGTTGCCATTTCTTTCTCCAATGCATGAAAGTGAAAAGTGAAAGTGAGGTCACTCAGTCGTGTCCGACTCTTAGTGACCCCATGAACTGCAGCCTACCAGGCTCCTCCGTCCATGGGATTTTCCAGGCAAGAGTACCACAGTGGGGTGCCATTACCTTCTCCACTGATGTGCTAGCACTCTTCTAAGGACAAACCATTGAAAGTTTTAGTCTTAAAAGAGTACTTTGTTTTAGCTGCTTGGTAAAATTTAAAGAAATATTCCATGTGACAGTTTACAGTGAAAGATCTGTGTCTCATTTACAGAAAGGATGGCCCATCACTGCACAGGAAGTTCACCAGCTTGTCTTGGAGCTTATGTGATTTTGGTGCCATGCTCATTCCTCCCCCACACTGATTCTCAGCTGAAGACCTTGTTTCCCATTTTAGTAAAAGTGAAAGGTCACTTCCATGAAATCCCACCAGCACCCACCACTGGCATCTGTGCTCACATATCCTGCTTTTCTTTTGGTCACCATGAACTGACAGTTCTCCCAGCAGAGATTAACATTCAGTGTGTATACTAGATCTAATTCTTGTTCTGCTTATTTGAAGACTTTCACGCAGTAATCTCTCCCCTTTTCTGGTACTTAAATTTGTTTATTAAGGTTGGAAACTTTTAGGGAAGAGCAGTTATGGTAGAGGGTGAAATCAAGAGTTCACTTTTGGAATGTCCTGTGAATGGCATGTCCAGTGCAATATCCAAGTGGTTGTATCAAATTGCTAGATGTATACATAAGTCTGGACTTCCCAGGAGGCGCTAGTGGTAAAGAACCTGCCAATGCAGGAGACATGGAGATGTGGGTTCAATTCCTGGGTGGAGAAGATCCCCTGTAGGAGAGCACGGCAACCCACTCCAGTATTCTTGCTTGGAGAATCCCATGGAAAGAGAAGCCTGCCAGGCTACAGTCCATGGGGTTGCAAAGAGTCAGACATAGCTGAAGCGACTGAGCACACACACACGCGTACATGAGTCTGGTAAACAACTAGGTAGGTCTCAGTCACAGGCAATAAGTTTGAAAGTCAAAAGTATACAGAAATGGTATTAAAATCCAGAAGATTTGACTGGAAAGATACAGAAGACCAGAAGATCACTGATTGAGTTTTGGAGACCTTATAGAGAAGCCAGCACTAAAGTAGAGGGAGTTGGAATGGCTCATGGGTCAGGAAGAAGTGCTGTGTAATGAAGGACAGAGAAGGAAAACTTTTAAGAAATAGAAAGTGGGCAGCAATACTGACTATTGCTGAGAAATATACAAAGAAACAGATGGGAATGTTGGGTTTAGCAATGAGGAAGTCTTGTTCCTTTGATAAGTGAGTTACTGAGTAGTGTTAATGACACTAAATCCAAATTTCCCCAGAATTTTTCTCTGAAGAGGGAATGAGAAATTGGGTGGTACATAGAGGGTGATATCTGTTGTCAAGGGATTGCTAAAGAATGAGTATGTTTGGAAAATACTATAGAACTTGCAAAGCAGTGAAGAAGTTATACATGATATTCAGATGACAAACACAGGTGATACTGTTAAAAGTAACACGGAAAGGGCTAAAAAATAGCAAAGAAAAGAAATATGACACTTACATTCAGTTCAGTTCAGTTCAGTCGCTCAGTCATGTCCGACTCTTTGCAACCCCATGAATCGCAGCACGCCAGGCCTCCCTGTCCATCACCAACTCCCGGAGTTCACTCAGACTCACGTCCATCGAGTCAGTGATGCCATCCAGCCATCTCATCCTCTGTTGTCCCGTTTTCCTTCTGCCCCCAATCCCTCCCAGCATCAGAGTCTTTTCCAATGAGTCAACTCTTCGCATGAGGTGGCCAAAGTACTGGAGTTTCAGCTTTAGCATCATTCCTTCCAATTAACACCCAGGACTGGTCTTCTTTAGGATGGACTGGTTGGATCTCCTTGCAGTCCAAGGGACTCTCATGAGTCTTCTCCAACACCACAGTTCAAAAGCATCAATTCTTCGGTGCTCGGCTTTCTTCGCAGTCCAACTCTCGCATCCATACACGACCACTGGAAAAAGCATAGCCTTGACTAGACGGACCTTTGTTGACAAAGTAATGTCTCTGCTTTTCAATATGCTATCTAGGTTGGTCATAACTTTTCTTCCAAGGAGTAAGCGTCTTTTAATTTCATGGCTGCAGTCACCATCTGCAGTGATTTTGCAGCCCCAAAAAATAAAAAGTCTGACACTGTTTCCACTGTTTCCCCATGTATTTCCCATGAAGTGATGGGACCAGATGCCATGATCTTCGTTTTCTGAATGTTGAGCTTTAAGCCAACTTTTTCACTCTCCTCTTTCACTTTCATCAAGAGGCTTTTTAGTTCCTCTTCACTTTCTGCCATAAGGGTGGTGTCAGGTAGCTAATATGTCAATCTTTATAAAATTGACAGAATTTTTCAGAACTGTGGACAGAGAAGTGATCTGAGTAATATTGTACGAGATTGGTAGTGACAGACTGGTTTTCTATAAGGACACGTGATATTCCTGATGTCTCTTAAATCTGTCTTTAGAACATCTGTTGCTAAGGAATATTATGTCCTTTAATTTAACTTTGAGAAAGGATATATACCTTCTTATACCAGACATTTATTTCCAAAATTTTTTTATAAGTACTGGGAGTTTAACATGAAAAATTCATAGAATGGATTCTTTTACCACTGTTTTCTTTAATAGAATTCCAAATACTGATAAGGAAATAAAACTCCCACTGGTTCATCTGTTAGACTTAAAAATCTGCAATGATCACCCCAAATGAATTAAGTAACTGGGTGTTTTTTTTTTTGCTATAATCTGCAATTATTTACTGATAAAAATTTTCCCTCTTTCAAAGCTACAAATTAAAACCATATCAAAGAGCATGTAAAAAAAAGCAAAATTTGGCAGATCTCAAGGTTAGATGAGAAAACTTAATTTTATCCTAGTTTAGCTAATTATGAACTTTGGTATAATATTCAGGAATTTATACTATTTATATTGTTAAGTAGTATTATTGAAAACCAACAATTATGACAAGTATTACTGTGTGAAGGACTGTTCATTGCCCTACAAAATAGATGAGCAACTAAAGATCTGTCATTTTATTTCAAAAGAAGTACTTAGAGTTCATGGAAAGATAATTTATGTTTTCTCATTAAGATACACTATCACTGTTTGCAAGTTGTGTGCGTTCTCAGTAGCTTCAGTCATGTCCAGCTCTTTGCGACCCCATGGACGGTAACCCACCAGCCCCCTCTGTCCATGGATTCTCCAGGCAAGAATACTGGAATGAGCTGCCATGCCCTCCTACAGGGGCTCTTCCTGGCCCAGCAATCAAACCCATGTCTCCTGCATTGTCAGGTGGGTTCTTTACCCACTGAGCCACCTGCGAAGCCCTTTTGCAAGTTCGTCTTCTCTAAATAGTGAACTATTTGGGCTAATCTAAATATTGGAAAGTGGTTGTCTTGAGTATACAACAAGTAGGGTGAAATGTATTTTCTACTAATACTTGGAGAGATAGCTGGGATGAATGGTGAAAGATGGAAGCTGATTAGTGAGGTAGATATAGAACTATAACTAAAAGACTCTGCATTGTACTAGTCCTGTCTTCCTTTTACTATCCTCTGTTTCTATGATGCATGTAGTCACCACACCTGGAAAGCAGGACTGGTGTTCGAGCCTCACCCTCCCCTCCAAGCTCCCTTTCTTCACCTTTGAAGTATTTATGAGAGTAAGGAACCCCTTTATCATACACAAATTACACCAGAATTTCAAGGAATATTAATTTATTAGAGTATCTACTGGGCATCTGTGGGCTTAAAAGATGAATATCTGGGAGATGACTCCAATCTCTTCTGAACACATTAATTTGGGGAGACAGTTGTCCATCTTTTAAGGTGATACCAATGAACAACAACAACAATCACAGTGAGCTCTACTTGTTTTTACTTTAATAGTAATGTGAAAGCGAGTGAGTGAACTTGCAAGTACTTCCTAATATAGAGATAGAAAGATAGATATATGATTACAAAATTGCTTTAAGTTGTATTCCAATTTCCTCTGGAACAGAGTGATACAATTTTCATACTACTATAAGTAATTCCATTAAAAATTCTGTAATCTGACATTGATCATAGGATCAGACATCAAAGACTAGTTTTTTGATTATTATTCCCATTATCCTTTTCAATATATGTACTTCGGGGAAGTCATGACATTTATCTTAGCTTCATTTGCCTTATCTATGAAATGGAAATAACATACCTGTTTTAACTAAGTCTTGGAGTTGTAAGAATCAAACAAGTTACTTTGTGAAAGGATGATTTATAACTTTTAAAGCATTAGAAATATAAGGTGCTATTTTTATTAACACTAGATAGGTTTAGATTTTTCTCTATTTTACAACTTGCTTTAAGATGCTAATCTTGTAAGATGAACTTGTTAGTTAGCCTAGCTTTTACATCCATTTACTTATTGTGAGACAAGTGATGTTCCACAGAAGAGATCTAGGGCCATTTCATTTTATAAAGGTGAGAACACACTGTAGAAGCATCATAAATATTAAACAACCAAAGAAGATATTTGGAATTATCTACTGAAATACGTTGCTGTGTCTCTGAAACACCCCTTAGCACACTTTGAATAATTAATAGATTTTACAAAATACAGTAATGTGAGGCTCATTCATGTCTTTCAGAGCCTTTGGAGTTCGTAGGGATAAATGAATGCAGTTCTAAAGAAGTATTAGAAAAAGTAACTCATGCAGTTTTTAATAAGTCATCACTTTGTGAGAATGTTTCATTTTTGTCCCAAGGAAAGATTAATAAAATATAATGTACAGAGAAAGAAAAAGCAGCAGTGACCAGCCACACACTTATTCCTTATATCGCATATGAATGCAAGTTCACTGGATGAGTTACCTTCTCAGGAAAGGTCTTTCACTGCTAGGAATGAGGATGACATTGAAGCTTAACAGAAAAGATCTATTTGACTTTCTGTGATCAAAAGGTCTTCCTTCTTACCCTCCACAAATAGGTATCATTTATATATTAGCACAAATACCATTATTTAGTTATTTCTAAACTGCAAGCAATAAGAAATTTGACCAATGTAGCACAGAAGGAAGGAATTCCAAGAGAGGAAGCAGTCCTTCCTAAAGGGATAGAAGTGACCAGAGTGAATGCAGAAACACTTGCAACCTCTAGCAAGTGACAATTTATTTATGCATCTTCACTATGGAGGAGATGAAGTGCTGGAAGAAGTGTCAATGGCCATGCATTTAAATCCCTGTCTTTTGATTATGAAATATAGTATTATCTGAGTATTATAGATAAAGCAACTAAGACGTTGTTAGAGTTCCTAGGTCACAAATGAAGTGTTGGGATGTAAAGTGATGAATAAATCAGCTTTTGGATGTTTAGAGAGAATCTGAATTCAGTAGTTGGAGATACACAGTAAAGTGTCAACCAAGGCACTGAAGGATTTCCTGCCCTGGGCAGACAAAGCCCATCTCCTGGATCCTGTTGTTCTAGTGGACTCATACCAGGAGCTCTATACATGTATGTAATTGGCTCCCTTTAAAACAATCTTTTGAAGTTTGCTTCCTTATGACCTACATAGTTCCAACCTCTTTTCTCTCGCTGAGTATTCAGAATCTCCTGTCCTGATCTAAGTCTCAGAAGAGATCCTCTCTGCTGTTGATCACAATGTCACTCTCTGGCCATCTTTCTGTGTGAAATGAAACCTGTGATTTTTGCATGTTAAGAATTGGCTTGTGGTGGGTCCAAGCCTCTGACTGGAACAATTGATCTCTTTTTCCTTCCTGCAGTGCTGCTGCTTTTTTAAATATAACTTATTATTTTATATATAATTTATTATTTTAATTCTTTTATGGAGGTATGATTAATATAAAAACCACACACATTTGATATATACAATTAGATGAGTTTGGATATATGCATACAGTTGTGAAACCATCCCCACAGTCAAGGTGATAGATATGTCTGCCTCTCTGTCACCTCTGAAAGTTTCTTGTGTCCTCCCTCCCCTTTTATTTTGCTGATAAGATTGCTTAGCATGTGATCTGCCCTCTTTATATGTAATTTATTTTCTTAATAAACTGTTTATATTTTGGAGGCTTATTATTATGGTTTATTAGTAGGGCTTGTGGTAGGGATTTAGTTGCTCAGTTGTGTCCAACTCTTTTGCAACGCTATGGACTGTAGCCTGCCAGGCTCCTCTATCCATGGGATTTCCCAGGCAAGCATACTGGAGTGGGTTGCCGTGCACTTCTACAAGGGATCTTCCTGACCCAGGGATTGAACCCAGTTCTCCAGCATTGCAGGCAAACTCTTTACCATCTTACCATTTCATGCCAGTCAGAATGGCTGCTATCCAAAAGTCTACAAGCAATAAACACTGGAGAGGGTGTGGAGAAAAGGGAACCCTCTTACACTGTTGGTGGGAATGCAAACTAGTACAGCCACTATGGAGAAAAGTGTGGAGATTCCTTTAAAAAATTGGAAATAGAACTGCCATATGACCCAGCAATCCCACTTTTGAGCATACACATCGAGGAAACCAGAATTGAAAGAGACATGTTCATCGCAGCACTGTTTATAATAGCCCAGACATGGAAGCAACCTAGATGTCCATCAGCAGACGAATGGATAAGAAAGCTGTGGTACATATACACAATGGAATATTACTCAACCATTAAAAAGAATACATTTGAATCAGTTCTAATGAGGTGGATGAAACTGGAGCCTATTATACAGAGTGAAACAAGCCAGAAAGAAAAACACCAATACAGTATACTAACACATATATATGGAATTTAGAAAGATGGTAATGATAACCCTACATGCAAGACAGTAAAAGAGACACAGATGTATAGAACAGTCTTTTGGACTCTGTGGGAGAGGGCGAGGGTGGGATGATTTGGGAGAATGGCATTGAAACATGTATATTATCATATGTGAAACAGATATCCAGTCCAGGTTCGATGCATGAGACAGAGTACTCAGGGCTGGTGCACTGGGATGACCCAGAGGGATGGAATGGGGAGGGAGGTGGGGGAGCGGTTCAGGATGGGGAACATATGTACACCTGTGGTGGATCCATGTCAATGTATGGCAAAACCACTACAATATTGTAATTAGCCTCCAATTAAATAAATTTATATTAAAAAGATAAATAAAAAATCCCTTCATTAAAAAAAAAAAAAATTCTTTACCATCTAAGCCACAAGGAAAGCCCCTTGTGGTAGAGAAGCTTTCTCTAATTCTGATTAAATCCTAGTCTTTGGAGTATGCTATGGACCTGTGCCTAGGGGAGGTGGCATTTACAAGTTTCTGTCCCTTCTCTAGAGGTAGAGCTTTTTTACCACATGCCTTCTAATTTTTCCCCCTTGTAGTGGTTGTCCTCCTGTGTCCCCAGTACATATAATTGAAGTCCTGCCCCCTGTACATTTTTTTTCCCACAGGGAGTCTGTGGCAGACTAGTGTTCCCTTCACCCAGCTTGAATGTTTCCCTGATGCCAGCTGTGAATGGCAGACCTCTTGGAGATTAAGCCTTTTGTTGCCTAAGAGAGAAGGGTGGATTTCAATATGGCTTCCCTTCCCTTCCACCAGCTAGGGTCCTGTGTCTAGATGAGGCGCTTTCTCAGGATTTTTGATTCTAAGAGCCTGGTGGGTTCCTTTAAGTAAAACCTGTAAAAATGTAGGCCCTTCCCCATGACTTCAGCTCTCAGGAGCTTCTCAGTCTCATGATAGTCTCTATCTACCCTCTAGCAAGTCATCAAATTTTCTAATTTAATGTACCTTCTAGCTTATATGGCAACCGCCCAGTGGCTTCAGCTCCAGATAAGTAAATGACAGAATTGTTTCTCTGGAAAAGGTCATCTCTCTATATTTTAGGATGGTAATATGACCAGCAATCTCAGTTCTCTGATCTGTCCAAGAAAAGTTCTTGATAATCAGTTTGGCTATTTCTTATTGTGAGGATGGAATGATGATTCCAAGCTCTTTAGATGTCTGAGCTGAAACCAAAGTCCCTGAAATGCAGTTTTAATAAATGATGGCATCTTATTTTCAAATTGTCAGTCAGTGGTCACTTGTCTCCTAATTTAAATCCTACTGTTGTCTAAGATTTGAACATTAATTATTATAAACATCCACATTTGTATATATACATATATCTACATTTGTGTATAAAATCCACAAAATATTTACCTCAGTCATCAAATTTGTTATTATTAAGTTGAAAGTTGAAATAAATTTAGAGATTATTTCTCCCATCCCTTTCATGTTAGGGGTTTTCAGATTGATTTGGCTATATGACCCTCTAAAGATCATTCAGAGTTCATGACATTAGCTGAAAGTCTGGCTCACTTCCTTGTCTACTAACGGTAGGGATGACTAAAAAACACATTACCTGCCATTTCCATTTATCCCCAAAAGTTGTCATTTTGAACAAACTTAATGTTTAACTCCTTTATCAGACTTCTACTGTACACAGTAATTATTTTAATAATGATGTCATACATTCATATAAAAACACTTTTATATATGCTGTATTTTTTATCCTTTTATAATCCAGTCATAAAGAATTATTACCAATGGGTTTTGAATTCCTCTTGGAATTCAAAAAAGATAAATGAATTGTCCAAGCATGTGAGGCTGACACAAAGGAAAGCATTAGGACTGAAACTCAGCTTTCAAGAGTTTACACAGCATAAAGACTCTTCAGCACTCAAGGAACCAGCTGCCGTTAGCATGATGCTGACAATTTGATGTAACTGCCTGTACTATTCTTAGTACGAAAGAATGCACACCTGCTTCTCAGCTTAATAAGGTGTCCTTCCCAGGGCAGCCTCTTGCACAAAGTGAGTGCTCAAAAATGTTGCCCATTGATCAACTGTGCCCTTCACATGCGGAGACTTTTAAAGGCTACAACTATTAAACACAGTAGGAACAAACAATATTTCATAATATTTAATATTATTGGTCTTTCATAGAGTAGTAGGTGAATATTTATTGTGATTACTTATGTGTACTAAGTTTTATGTTACCCAGTTTGGACATAATTACATTTCATTTTTTACTCTCCTAACATATCCTTTGTTCTTCTACTACAAGTTTATCTTCTCTGTTTGAATTGTGGTTAATTGTGGACATAAGACAATTACTTTCCTAGACTAGACACACTTTAAGGAAACTTATCATGTCATATTCATAGGGATTAATAAAATGACTTACTCAGCATGGATATTCTACTTGTGCTGTTGCTTTGGGGGAAATGTGTTAATTTGTATTTTATTTAATAGATTCTATTAGGTTTTTACTTCTCAGAAAGATGCTTCTGACAGTGTAAGACCCTTTCAGCATTAAATGCTCCAGTTAATTTCTGCCCAGGTGAATTCTGGTGTAGTATCAGGGAAAAAGTACAGATATCTTAAAAGTCTGGTTTCCTGCATATTTAGCCCCATAATTTAAGGAAATTAGGTTAAATTCACCAATGCACATATTCAAAGAACTCTGGGTTTTCTCTACTCTGTTTCAGATTTTTTTTTTTTTTCCAGCTCAGACTGCATGTGCGCTCAGTCGCTAAATTGTGTTCGACTCTTTGCCACCCCATGGACTGTAGCCCTCCAGGCTTCTCTGTCCATGGGATTTTCCAGGCAAGAATACTGGAGTGTGTTGCCATTTCCTCCTCCAGGGAATCTTGCCAACCCAGGGATTGAACCCATGTCTCCTGCAAGTCTCCTAAATTGCAGGTGGCTTCTTTACTGCTGAGTCACTGGGGAAGCCCTCCAGCTAACACTGTCCTTTTCCTTATCAGCTTCCATCTGACAAAATTCCATAGCTAAGTAGTCTTATTAATTTTATCTGCCCCCCACCATCACCTTTTCCCGAGAAAATACATGACCATTTTAACTTCGTGCTTCACTTATAGACCTGGCAATGAGTAGGATACTATAGAACTGAGGTTTTCATATTAATTCAGTGGGGAAGAGCACCCAGAAATCACAACACTATCTGCAGAACAGCATGGAATATTCTTCTACTATATTCCATTAGAGGAACTTAGTTTCACATTCTTAAAATATTACTTTGCACACACAGAACATGTAAAAAGTGTTATTGTGTATGTTTAAAATTATTTTTTTAGGGTTTTGCCATTAACATGTATTCATTACTTACTTGGTTTTTTTTTTCATCCACCTTTATACTTTGATGAATATCTTGACCAAGCTATATAAGGGAGCATAAGTACCTGTATTCCTCCATTCTAGTAGTCATCCAAGTCTGCTCATTTAAGGAATCTTTATGTAAGAATATTTACAACAGTTTTTTCACTCAATTATTTAGCCCTGGAGGGTGAGATTTTATACAGACATGCGCGCGCACACACACACACACACACCCCCCTATGCAACTTTACATGAATGTGAATGTTATATATTTTTACATAGATTTTTAGTGCATTCTTTTCTCTTTTGATTTTTGTTTGCTTCTCCCTTTCTTCTTTTATCGTTCTTACCTCCATTCTATTCTCCCAGGAAAGTAACCTGTGTTAACAACTTTGAGTCCTTGATTTTTCTTCACAACATTAGCATATGTTAGAGTATATATACTGCTATAGGAATTCTGTTTAATTGTTTTATAAAATTAAGATCATACTGAATGCAAAGTTTTCTGCATCTTGAATTTCTCATTTCTTATCATTTACTTTGTAAAGAATCCTCCATGCCACCTAACCCATCTAATTTATTCTTTTAATATATTTTTTAATCCCTGCATGTAGTGCATGGTATGAATATACCACAGTTCTGCTCTTCATGTCATTCAGTTTGTTTTCAACATTAATATTAATATTAAACACTATATGTGTATGTGTGTATGTATATACCCATAATCTTTTATATCCTAAGAATAGGGCTTTTATTTTTATGGAGATTTCCAGAAGTAGGATTGCTGTTCTAAAGTTAATGTGAATTTTAACTTTTATATATATGTTTGTGCATTGAATTATGTCCCCTAAAAAATACGTTGAAGTCATTACCATTCTTTACATCTGTAATAAAAAATAAGATTAGGTCATACTTGAATTAAGGTGAGCCCTGTTCCAATGACTGCTGTTCTTATAGGAAGAGGGATACATGAACACAGACACAGAGAGGAGAAGGCCTTGTAAAGATGGAGGCAGAAATTGGGGTGATCCATCTACAAGCCAAGGAACATCAAGGATTGCCAGCAGCCACCAGAAGCAAGGAGGGCTTGGGAGAGAGCGGCCCTGCCAACACCTTGATTTCAGACTTGTTACCTTCAGAACTGTGAGTTAATATATTTCTGTTGTTTTAAGTCTGTTTATGTTGTTTTGGGGACTTTGTTTTAAGAGATCTAGGAAACTAACACACTGATGTTGCAAGAGTAGTATCCCTAAGGACAGATGCTCTTGTTTTATTTCCTAATATATAGTGGCAGTTGTTTTAGTGACTAACATTTAGTGTATATTTGTTTTGGTTTTTGGTAAGAAGTCTGCCATAAGTAGTTTCCTTTTATTCCTGTTTTGTGTGGTACTTTTATTAATAAAGGTCTGAGTTTTATCAAATGGTTGACATTTATGGATATTATTATGAGGCTTTCCTACTTTACTTTTTGATAGAATGGATTTTGCTGATATATTTTATAATGACTTATCCATCCTTGCATTCCTAGAATAAACCCTGCCTGGACATAATGTGTTAGTCTTCTAACTTTATTTCCTAATATTTTATTTTGACTGTTTCATCTCTATCCATAACTGATGTTGGGCAATACTTCTAACGCTTATCAGGTTTAACATTCAAGTTCTGTTGGCTTCATAAAATACATTAGAGAGACTTTCATCTTTTTTTCTGTTCACCTGGTACACTTTAGATTAAACTGAAATTAACTTCCCCTTAATATCATATAGAACTCACCTATAAACCACTTTAGTTCTAAGTTTTGAAAAATTTTATTGGGATATTGAAGAACTCACCTATAAGCCACTTTAGTTCTAAGTTTTAAAAAATGTTATTGGGATATTGAAGTATAGTTGATTTACAATGTTGTGTTAATTACTGCTATACAGCAGAGTGATTCAGTTTTATATATATATGTGTGTGTGTGTGTGCATATATATACACATACACAAACACACACATACATTCTTTTTCAATATTCTTTCCATTATGGTTTATCATAAAATATTGAATATAGATCTTTGTGCTGTACAATTGGAGCTTGTTGTTTATCCATTCCATTCCACAGATAAGAACTTACATCTACTAATCCCATATCCCACTCCATCCCTTTCCCATTCTCTGTCCCCGCTGCCCCCCTACCTCAGCAACCACCAGTCTGTTCTCTATGTCCTTAATTCTGTTTCTGTCTCATAGATAAGGTTCGTTCGTGTCACATTTAAGATTCCACATATACGTGATACCATATTGTATTTGTCTTTCTCTTTCTGACTTACTTTATTTACTGATAGTATGATAATCTCTAGTTGCATCCATGTTGCTGCAAATGGCATTACTTAATTCTTTTTTATGGCTGAGTAATCTTAAACTGCCTTTTCATACTGGAATATTACTCAGCCATAAAACGGTTAGATAAGATGGTTGGATAGATGGTTAGACAGCATCACCGACTCAATGGACATGAATTTGAGTAAACTCTGGGGGGTAGTGAAGTACAAGGAATCCTGGTGCGCTGCAGTCCATGGGGTTGCAAAGAGTTGGACACGACTGAGCTACTACTGAACAACAGGACAGTATTCCTTTGTATATATGTAACACATCTTCTTTATCCATTCATCTGTCAGTGGACATTTAGGTTGCTGCCATGTCTTGGCTATTGTGAATAGTGCTTCTCTGAACATAGGAGTGTATTTATCTTTTTGAATTATATATTTTTTCAGGATATATGCCCTGTAGTTGAATTTCTGGATCATATGGTAATTCTATTTTTAGTTTTTTGAGGAACCTCTGTATTGTTTTCCATAGTGGAAAACAGTTTTACATGAAAACCAGTTTACATACCCACCAATACTGTAGGAGGGTTCCCTTTTCTTCACACTCTCTTTAGGATTTTTTATTTGTAGACTTTTTTATGATGGCCATTCTGGCTGTTGTGAGGTGGTACCTCATTGTAGGTTTGATTTGCTTTTTTCTAATAATTAATGATGTTGATTGTCTTTCCATGTGCCTATTGGCCATCTTTATGTCTTCTTTAGAGGAATGTCTATTTAGGTCTCCTGACCATTTTTTGATTGAGTTGTTTGTTTTTTGGTTGTTGAGTTGTATAAGCCACTCTAGTTTTTTGACTTTTAAGAAAATGCTAATTTGAAAACATTTAAACTTTTGCTGAAATACAAAATATTATATAATGTACTTTTGCCCATTACACAGCTTTAACTCAAGTTGGAGTTTTGGTTGGCAGGGAAATTAAGAAACCCAGTGATGGTTTATGATTATTAAAATAAATCTTATGTTATCAGTGGATTTAAATCCCTTTCAAAAGCTAGACATTTTTTTGTCCACATTATAAAGTTGAAATAATCTGTTACTTTTCCTTGTCTTCTTAAGTAAGTTCATCAAACAATAGTTGAGGGTAGAGGTAGTCCCTTTCCTTTAGAGGATGGAGACTAAAGACTTTAACTGGGCTCAAGTCCTGGCTTCTGAAGTTATTAATAACTGTCAGTTTTCTTATCTATAAAATGGGGTAAGAATAGTATGTGCTTTTAAGATGGTTGTGAGGATTAGGTGAAATAGAACATAAAGACACATAAGGGAGGTGTTGTGGGTCACCACACAGATATCTGCTTCAGGACTAAGAAATTCATTCTTACAAGTGCTGGGAATTGGCAGCTACCAGCTCACAGATGAGTCCTTCTTTGGGAATTACCCTTACCTGGAGGGAACTGCATCAAACAAGGTTATGCCACATCTTGCAGGTCAGCACAAGTCCAAAATTTGCTTAATTTTGTCTGGTCTTCTTGTTTTAATTCAGGACAATTCTGAACGGCCATCAAACTTCCAAGCTCCCCATGGCATTGGCTGGGGCTCTTGTTGTCACTGTGGTACTCAGATTGTCTTGCTTATCAGTCCTGTTTTCCTCATTCCCTCACTGGAGTTGATAATAAGAGGATCATCAGGGGAACTACCGCATACCACTTTTCAGGGTCTGTTTCCAGGGGAGTGTAGCCAAGACAGTGCTTAAAACAGGGCTTGGTAAACACTCAATAAGTGCTAAGTGTTATCCTGAACTACTATTATAATTATCATAGATCTCAGAGTACTGAGCCTTTCCTACTAACCTCAGATGTGAAGTGAAGTGAAAGTTGATCAGTCGTGTCTGACTCTTTGTGACCCCGTAGACTACAGTCCATGGAATTCTCCAGGCTAGAATACTGGAGTGGGTAGCCTTTCCCTTCTCCAGGGGATCTTCCCAACCAAGGGACTGAACTCAGGTCTCCCACATTGCAGGCAGATTCTTTACCAGCTGAGCCACAAGGGAAGCCTGACCTCAGAAGGTCAACCCCATAGTACAATGGTGAGGTTCAGTCTCTCTAAAAGAGTCACATTTGCTTCACACAGGTTCCTTGTGGTTTGACTGTAAGAGTGGTGATGTAAGAAGTTTTACAGTTCCTAACATAGGGAGGATTTCTTCTCCTAAGCAAAATGATGGCATTTATTATGTCACAGCATTAAATACCCCCAAGAAACACTAGAATTAGGCATTTGTGTTTTGAAATTGAGTGCTCAGTGTGTTGTAGGCTACATGGGTGCAAGCTGGCAGAGAAACACCTTTGATGCCAAAAATTAGTGGGAAAAAAATCAGTGCAGTTAAAACATATTTTTTTTTTTCTTACAATCTTGATTTTAGACAACCTCCTTAGTTCAGCTTATAGGAGACTGCGTTGAAATCTCTGTGTGTGTGAGTTTGTAACGTGGCTCTACGTGAGTGAGTGTAGACTATTTGAAATACATAAGCAGATACATTTTGTTCAACATATGTGTGTCAAGGAAATGATAAGTCAGTGGCTATTATTATGTGGCTATTGTGGATAATTGAAGATGGGTGATGGTGCCCAACTTTGATATGAGGGAAGTGGAGTATTTTTAGTAATTTGACATTTTTCTACCCTAAACTGCCTACCCATCCCCAAATACTCTCAATGGTAATTTACAGAAATATCAGGAAAACCTCATAGCTTGACATAAACATGATTCTTTAACTTTATTATTATTATTTTATATAATTTTTAAATGTAAGTTGCTAACTCATCATCATTAAGCTATGTGGTCCTATTATTCTCTGGACAGTGATCAGGGGGGTCTTTTGTCTACAGCATTTATTTGGACTGAAAGGAAAATGTACAATACACATGAAAGCATTTTTCTTACATCCTTTTGAAAACTCATTATTAAAATTTGGCTGTTTATACCTCACCCTTGTCCTGGATTTAATGGTTTAATTATGTCATTGGTCAATTAAATCTGTATTAATATTCCTTTCAAGAATCCCTAGAATCCTCAGCAATGCTAAAAGAACAAGGAAGACTGAGAGGACAAAGAGGTTGTATGCTAACAATGGGAAACAGAGGCCTTGCATTTTGTATTGAGCCTTTCAAGGGAAAAAATAAAGCCAATGCCTTTAATTATCTAAACTAGATGTGTGTGAATGATGAGCCAGTGGAGAAACAGGGTCTGTAATCTCTACCAAAATGTTGGATGATGTCAAAAAATGAGATTCTCAGATCAAGCATATTATCAAAAGAATACACGTTTATTACCTCTTTGCTGTCAATTCAATAAAACATTCAGGTTAAAAAAAAAAAAACAGAAAATTTACAGTAATAATTATGTATAGAAATGCTGCTCCTAGAAGCTTCACAGGTCATGCAAATTCTGATGTTAAGACATACTGATAAACATCATATCTGGCATTTGAGGCACATTGAAATTCCTCAGAGGAAAATAGAGTTGGATGAATTATTTCAAAATACTTAATTTGTCCCTAAAGCAGCACTTTCATTTCATGAATAATGTGGATGGGCCCTGGGGACACGACAGAGCTATCTTCATTGACAGATTTGCTTGAAATTTGACATTATAGTCATGCTCCAATTTGGGCCTCTTCAAATGAAAGAGAAAGGAATCAAGAGAAGGGAATTAGAAGAGTTTTGGAGTGAAATACAGTGGGTTTAGAGACTGTGTGATTGGTAAGTACAATTAATATCAAGGTCATGAAGTTCTTTCAGAATATACAATGTATTTGTTGTTGTTCAGTCACTAAGTTGTGTCCGAATCATTGTGACCCCATGAACTACAGCATACCAGGCTTCCCCATCCTTTTCTATATCCCAGAGCTTGCTCAAACTCATGTGCATTGAGTCAGTGATGCTATCTAACCACCTCATCCTCTGCTGCCCCCTTCACTTGCCCTTAGTCTTTCCCAGCATCAGAGTCTTTTCCAATGAGTTGGCCTTTTGGGTGAGTACAGTATACTTTAAGTTTCGGCAGATCCTCTTGAAACTATACTATATCAGTGGGGAAGGTGTTTCTTAACTTAGACATATCCTAAGGTTTTGTCGCTAGTGATAAAGAATCTGCCTTCAGTGCAGGAGACGCAAGAGACACAGGTCGATCCCTGGGTTGGGAAGATTCCCTGGAGTAGGAAATGGCACCCCACTCCAGTGGTCTTGCCTGGAAAATCCCATGGTCAGAGGAGCCTGACGGGCTACAGTCCATGGGGTTGCAAAGAGTCAGACATGACTGAGCACAAATCCTTTACAAGGTTTACATTCAGTGATGGCTGTAAGACTCTTACAATTTATACTTTTTCATTTTAATTAATTTTCTATTGTGGTATAATTGATATATAACATTTTATGCTTTCAAGTATACAACATAATGACTCAATATTTGTATAAATTGTGAAATCACCACCACAATAATTCTATTTAACATTCATCACCATGTATACAATTTTTAAAAGTAAATCCTTGAATGTCCCACCAAATTATTTGATTTCAAGGCAGTTTGGTAATGGGAAATAAATTCAGTCTCTGCATGTCATCTACTCTATCCAGATGTGAATAAATGATTATGCTCTCTCTCTTATATTCCTGAATATTCTTGTAAACTTAAACCTCTATTGTTTCCTACTGTCTTATCACATCAATAAGAAACCAAAATCCTATAAACCACTGGGTGTTCACGAGTCCTTCAGCTCCCCCAGATATTTTGGTTTGTGAAGGTACCTCAGTAAAACTTTTTAACATTGACATATGATTGAATTAAAGCAATAAACATATCCAAAATTTATCTCAGCATCTTAAAAATAATAAGTGGAAAATGTAGGCCACCTCCAACCTCACACTTGCAATGATCCAACCTGAAAATTGTGCCACATGAAGTTCTGTGACAAATGATTTTACTACAGCCAGATTCATCAACCTTTTCTTTTGACATGAAACTTTATTTAAAATGTTTCTACCTTTTAATATAGGCACCTTGTTTCATCTGAACTCTAAAATTTCTTACCAACTGTGTCAAATGTGATGCAGCAAGCGAAGTAATGTTATCCCTATTAACCCCAATGAGCTGCATGTGGCTTCAGGCCATATGCTGGATGGTCCAGACTCAAAAGACCTAGAGTTGAATCATGTCAGAATGTATTTGGGGATAGATGAATGTATTATATGACTGTATGGGAATAATGAACAATTGAGCTAAAGATTCAAGTGGAAGAGAGTTACCATTAATTAAAAATCTTATAATATGCTGTTCAGTTCAGTCGCTCAGTTTTGTCCGACTCTTTGCGACCCCATGGACTGCAGCACGCCAGGCTTCCCTATTCATCACCAACTCCCAGAGTTTACTCAAACTCATGTCCATGATGCCGTCCAACCATCTCATCCTCTGTTGGCTCCTTCTCCTCCCGTCTTCAATCTTTCCTGGCACCCGTCTTCAATCTTTCCTGGCATCAGGGTCTTTTCTAGGGAGTCAGTTCTTCGTATCAGGTGGCCAAAGTATTGGAGTTTCAGCTTCAACATCAGTCCTTCCAATGAATATTCAGGACTGATTTCCTTTAGCATAGATTGGTTGGATTTCCTTGCAGTTCAAGGGACTCTCAAGAGTCTTCTCCAACACCACAGTTCAAAAGCATCAATTCTTCGGTGCTCAGCTTTCTTTATAGTTCAACTCTCACATCCATACATGACTACTGGAAAAACCATAGCTTTGACTAGACAGACCTTTGTTGGCAAAGTAATGTCTCTGCTTTTTAATATGCTGTCTAGGTTAATCATAGCTTTCCTTCCAAGGAGCAAGTGTCTTTTTTTTATGGCTGCAGTCACCATCTGCAGTGATTTTGGAGCCCCCCCCAAAATTAAAGTCTGTCACTGTTTCCACTGTTTCCCCATCTATTTGCCATGAAGTGATGGGACTGGATGCCATGATCTTAGTTTTCTGAATATTGAGCTTTAAGCCAACTTTTTCACTCTCCTCTTTCACTTTCGTCAAGAGGCTTTTTAGTTCTTCACTTTCTGCCATAAGGGTGGTGTCATCTGCATATCTGAGGTTACTGATATTTCACCCAGCAATCTTAATTCCAGCTTGTGCTTCATTCAGCCTAGCCTTTCACATGGTGTACTCTGTATATAAGGTAAATAAGCAGAGTGTCAATATGCAGCCTTGACATACTCCTTTGCTGATTTGAAGCCAGTCTGTTGTTCCATGTCCAGTTCTAACTGTTGCTTCTTGACTTGCATACAGATTTCTCAGGAGGAAGGTCAGGTGGTTTGGTATTTCCATCTCTGTAAGAATTTTCCAGTTTGTTGTGATCCACACAGTCAAAGGCTTTGGCATAGTCAATAAAGCAAAAGTAGATGTTTTTTTCTGGAACTCTCTTATTTTTTCAATGATCCAGTAGATGTTGGCAATTTGATCTCTGGTTCCTCTGCCTTTTCTAAATCCAGCTTGATCATCTGGAAGTTCACAGTTCATGTACTATTGAAGCCTAGCTTGGAGAATTTTGAGCATTACTTTACTAGCGTATGAGATGAGTGCAGTTGTGCAGTAGTTTGAGCATTCTTTGGCATTGCCTTTCTTTGGAATTGGAATGAAACTGACCTTTTCCAGTCCTGGGGCCACTGCTGAGTTTTCCAAATTTGCTGGCATATTGAGTGCAATAGTTTCCCAGCATCATCTTTCAGGATTTGAAATAGCTCAGCTGGAATTCCATCACCTCCACTAGCTTTGTTCATAGTGATGCTTCCTAAGGCCCACTTGACTTCACATTCCAGGATGTCTTGCTCTAGGTGAGTGATCACACCATCATAGTTATCTGGGTCATGAAGATCTTTTTTGTACAGTTCTTCTGTGTATTCTTGCCACCTCTTCTTAATATCTTCTTCTTCTGTTAGGTCCATACCATTTCTGCCCTTTATTGTGCTCATCTTTACATGAAATGTTCCCTTGGTAGCTCTAGTTTTCTTAAAGAGATCTCTAGTGTTTCTCAGTCTAATGTTTTCCTCTACTTCTTTGCGTTAATGGATGAGGAAGGCTTTCTTATCTCTCCTTGCTTTTCTTTGGAACTCTGTATTCAAATGGGCATATCTTTCCTTTTCTTCTTGGCCTGATAGACATCAGATCTAATCCCTTGAATCTATTTGTCACTTCTACTGTATAATCATGGCTTCCCTGGTGGCTCAGAGGTTAAAGCGTTTGCCTCCAATGCAGGACACCTGGGTTCGATCCCTGGGTCGGGAAGATCCCCTGGAGAAGGAAATGGCAACCCACTCCAGTATTCTTGCCTGGAGAATCTCATGGACGGAGGAGCTTGGTAGGCTACAGTCCAGGGTGTCGTAAAGAGTCAGACAGGACTGAGCGGCTTCACTTTCACTTTCACTTTCACTGTATAATCATAAGGGATTTGATTTAGGTCATACCTGAATGGTCTAGTGGTTTTTGCTACTTTCTTCAATTTAAGTCTGAATTTTGCAATAAGCAGTTCATGATCTGAGCAACAGTCAGCTCCCAGTCTTGTTTTTGCTGACTGTATGGAGCTTCTTCATCTTTGGCTGCAAAGAATATAATCAATCTGTTTTCGTTATTGACCATCTGGTGATGTCCATGTGTAGAGTTTTCTCTTGTGTTGTAGGAAGAGGGTGTTTGTTATGACTCTTGGCAAAACTCTTATAGCCTTTGCCCTGCTTCGTTTTGTACTCCAAGGCCAAATTTGCCTGTTACTCCAAGTATCTTTTGACTTCCTACTTTTGCATTCCAATCCCCTGTAATGAAAAGGACATCTTTTTTGGGTGTTAGTTCTATTTTTTTTAAATATAAATTTATTTATTGTAATTGGAGGCTAATTACTTTACAATATTGTATTGGTTTTGCCATACATCAGTTCTAGAAGGTCTTGTAGGTCTTCATGGAACCATTCAACTTCAGCTTCTTCAGCATTACTGGTCGGGGAATAGATTTGGATTATTGTGATATTGAATGGTTTGCCTTGTAAATGAACAGAGATCATTCTGTTGTTTTTGAGATTGCATCCATGTACTGCATTTTGGATTGTTTCGTTGACTATGATGGCTACTCCATTTCTGCTAAGGGATTCTTGCTCACAGTAGTATATCCAATGGTCATCTGAGTTAAATTAACCCATTCCAGTCCATTTAGTTCACTGATTCCTAAAATGTCGATGTTCACTCTTGCCATCTCCTGTTTGACCACTTCCAACTTGCCTTGATTCATGGACCTAACATTCCAGGTTCCTATGCAATATTGCTCTTTACAGCACTGGACTTTACTTCTACCACCAGTCACATCCACAACTGAGTATTGTTTTTGCTTTGGCTCTGTCTCTTCATTCTTTCTGGAGTTACTTCTTCACTGATCTCTAGTAGCATATCAGGCACCTACCGACCTGGGAAGTTCATCTTTCAGTGTCCTATCTTTTTGCCTTTTCGTGGGATTCTCAAGGAAAGAATACTGAAGTGGCTTGCCATTCCCTTCTCCAGTGGACCACATTTTATCAGAACTCTCCACCATGACCTGTTTGTCTTGGGTGGCTGTACATGGCATGGCTCATAGTTTCATTGAGTTAGACAAGGCTGTGGTCCATGTGATCAGTTTGATTAGTTTTCTGTGATTGTGGTTTTCATTCTGTCTGTCCTCTGATGGATAAGGTAAGAGGCTTCTGTAAGCTTTCTGATGGGATAGAGTGACTGAGGGGGAAACTGAGTCTTGTTCTGATGGGTGGGACCATGCTCAGTAAATCTTTAATCCAATTTTCTGTTGATGGGCAGGGCTGTATTCCATCCTTGTTGTTTGACCTGAGGCCAAACTATGATGGAGGTAATGAAGGTAAATGGGTATATAAAATGGGTATATATTTCCTTTTCTCCTTTGCCTTTCCCTTCTCTCTCTCTTTTTTTTTTTTTTTTTTGTAAAGAAGCTATTTGTAAGCCCACGTCAGACAACCATTTCGCCTTTTTGCATTTCTTTTTCTTGGGGATGGTCTTGATCACTGCCTCCTGTACAGTATCACGAACCTCTGCTAAGTCACTTCAGTTGTGTCCGACTCTGTGCAACCCCATAGATGGCAGCCCACCAGGCTCTGCCATCTCTGGGATTCTCCAGGCAAGAACAACTGGAGTGGGTTGCCATTTCCTTCTCCAATGCATGAAAGTGAAAAGTGAAAGTGAAGTTGCTCAGTTGTGTCCGACTCTTAGCAACCCCATGGACTGCAGCCTACCAGGCTCCTCCATCCATGGGATTTTCCAGGCAAGAGTACTGGAGTGGGGTGCTATTGCCTTCTCCATCACGAGCCTCAGCCCATAGTTATTCAGGGACTGTCTATCAGATCTAATCCCTTGAATCTATTTGTCAAGGGATTTTATTTATGTCATACCCGAGTGGCCTAGTGGTTTTCCCCACTTTCTTCAGTTTAAGTCTGAATTTGGCAATAATACTGTACTGTATACTTGCAATTTGCTGAAAGCAAATTTTTTTCTAGCTTTGTGGAGCTATAATTGACATATGTCATTGTGTAAGTTTAAGGTATAATATATGTTGATATGATACACTTATGTATTGTAACATGATTACCACTGTGGAGTGAGTTAGTCTTATGGAGGAATTGAGAGAGGTATTTCACTGGTGTCTCTTTATATAAGCTCTCTGATGTCTTTCTATTCAAAAGCCTTGTGACCTCATTTAAACTTAATTACCTTTGTAAAGGCCCTATCTCTAACTACAGTCACATTGGGGGTTAGAGCTTCAACATAAGAATTTTGACAGGGACACAAACATTTCGTCCATAACAGATAATGCATTTGTAGGTTGGATATTTGAATTGGGTTCTGCTGTGCATTTCTTTTGAACTGAGCCATGCTTGACTGGTTTTATGTGTTTGTGGTCAGCTCATGGTGACTGGGCTGGCTAATATATGATGGCTTCATCTGTCAAGGCTAGAGTGACATAAGCCTCTCCCTACATCTCTCATCATTGAGCATGCTAACTCAGGCTGATTTGCATGATTTCTGGAGGGCCTTAAGAGCGACAGGAGGGCAAGTCCCAATACACAAGAACTTGTTAAGTCTCTGCTTAAGTCATATTTGCTTGCATTCTGTTGACCACAGTAAGGCCAGTCAGTATAGGAAGCATCAATGGTCTAGGATATAGGGAAGTATGAACTGTAAGTCATTCCACCACATATATGCAATATGCATATATTTTTTTTTCAAAAAACAGGGACAAACTTTAACCCTCTGTCATAACATTTTTTTACTTAATAAAAATCGTATCTTTCTATGTCTTTAACATTCTGCTGTTGCCACAGTTTATTGTTTTAAGGATAAAACATGGTCTTAAAGAACTTTATGAAAACAGAAATTCTAAAAATAGTCTGCCTAAATCATTAGACTGCATTGACTTCTAAAATGAATATTTGAAGAGGAACAAAAGTCTTTAGATGCATATGTTATATAATATTCTTAAGGACCAATCTCAATCACTAATGTAGTACTAAGAGGATGGTTATGATTGAGTAAGGTACTGGATCTATGGAAGCTCAGCTCACTTTAACTGGTATCTTTTTTTTTATCATTAAATGTAATGATAAATAATGCTCATATATTTTGGATGATAACATGAAGTGGTTGTGTGCATTGGTCAGCACCAGGAGGAGTAGAATATGAGATGAAGCACAGGCCATAGAAGTCATTCTTGACTCTCCTGTATTTCTCATACCGACATTTGATCTGTCAGCAAATTCTGTTGTATATACCCTCAGAGTAGCTCAACTTAGGCATGTTGGAATATCCTTGTCATCCTTACAACTTTGCCTAATACCAGTGCTTCTGTAATGCAACTGATTCTTTCCATTGACCTCCCTTTCATGTCTCCTTTCTGCCCATCACCAAGCCATACATATTGGTTCCAAGAGCACTATTAACTATTTCATACCCATTCTGCCTATGATGCTTTAACAACTTGTGCCCAACCTGCACACCGTTGTAAACACAGGAAAGCTCTCCTCAATGAGCCCCATGTTGACAGTGACCCCCAGGAAAAACAAAAGCCATTTCTCACCTCTTATCCTATGTAGCAGTAGAATTTGCCACCATTGGTCATGGTCTCCTTCTTGCCACAGTTTCTTGTCTTGGATTCCAGGGCAGTGTACTTTTGTAAATTTCTTCCTATTTTTCTTTTGTGTGTGTGTGTGTGTGTTTTATTTATTTTATTTTTTAATTTTATTTTATTTTAAAATCTTCCTATTTTTCTAACTACTGCTGTTTGGTTTCTTTTATTGATTCTTCCCTTGTTCCCAAGATATCTAAGTGTTTGAATGCCCCAGGACCTTGTCCTTAAGTCTCATTTCTTTTCTATTTATATTTAATTTTTAGGTGGTTACATGAAATTTTATGACTCACTGATGGCTACTAAAGTTATGCCACTAGCTTGTATTTCTCCTCTGGACTCCCAAACTGCTGTCTCTAATTTCTTAATGTGTCCAAACAGTATATGTCAGACTGAGCTGCTGAGAGTTCTTTTGGTAAATGGAGACTGCTATAATCTCCTCACCATGGTCAGTAACAATGCCTTTCTCTGTTGCTCAGGCCACAACTTTGCCTACTCTTCTATTTTGTGTTCCACATCTGATCTATCAAAGAATTCTGTCAGCTCTTCTAGTTTGGGGATGTGAAAAATGTTATGTTGAATGACCTTGTTCATGTCGTACCTTATAATAAATTCCTAAAAAGAATAACATGAACAAAGGCTCTAAGTTTATTGTATTGCTTTTGACGTCTGCCCAATTGCATTCATTTGTTCATTCGCTCAATAAATATTTGCTGAGAACATGTATGTCCATGGAACTGTTTTAATTGTCAGCAATAGAATGGAAGCCTGAGCACTTGTGATACTTATGCTTGTGTGCAGGAAGAAATTCAACTTAACAATGACAAAACCTGGTAAAGGTTATAAAGTAAACCGTCAGAGACTGATAGAAAATATCACCAGGAGAACATTAATATTATAAGGTCATATTAAAGACCTCATTATCCTGAAACTCATCCACTCTGAATATTAAAAGTTATTGTGTCTTTTATTAATTCTTTGTTATTTTTAATTGCCTGGTTGGAGAGATGAAAGCAAAAAAATAATTCCCTGCAAATGTGCGTACTTTGATATTCTTCACACTCAGTTTTGGTAATCTAAGATTTAGCCCTAAGCTCTAAAGTTTTTAAACTGATTAAATGCAAAACAATACACATAATCTTATAAATTTAGAGGCAACTATGAGTGATCAAAGAGTAAACAGTGCTGCTATTCTTGGGACCATAAAATAAACATTTTCAAAAGATATGAATAAATATGAGAGGGAGACGACTGAACTAATGGTGACATGTAAAAATAAGTACTGAAATTGCTCACATTGTAGTGAAAAGGCAGGATTCTCCAGCTACCACTGAACCTGTGAGTTTCAGCAGCAACCTCAAATCTTCATTATCTACCATTGCTCCGTATCTGTTTTTAGCATGTGGAGGGAATTTATCACAGTAGCACTAGGAAATGGAAATTTCTAAGAAGACAGATCTAATTGTGTCTTCTCATGGGACATACGCTTTCACTGAGACAACAGCTACATCCCAAGGAATGAAAGTTAGCTGTGTTTTCTATTTCTTCTAACAGTGCAAGATTGAATTAGACTATCAACCCACAAATTACACTTTATGAATAAATCAATTTATAAACCAAGTCTTTTCTGGCTCTTAAAATTGTTTAAACAACTTTGCCTTTGCTATGGGAGGGATGTCAGTTAACTAACATCCTTTTTGTCAGATGTGAAACCTATACTTGGCAGTGATTCCTGGGAAACCCTGGCTCCCCTTGTGACTTTTTCTCCCTTAGCTCAGTTTCAAGGGTGAACTCACAAGTGGGGATGGATTTGGTATCGTCAAAAGTCACTTGCACCAGATGGTTACAAACAGGCCAAGTGCCCCGTGCCTGTTCAGCTTTTCATTTGGGTCTGAAATAAAAAGCTTGATGGCTCAGTACAAATAAAACTTTTTTTAATGAAAGGGAAGTCAAACACTCAGCCATGCCACCTGGCACCATTAAAAGAATCAGCTTGAGCTGACCATGTTCAGATGACTGCTTTGAGTGTAAAATCAACAGAACTAAAGGAGAAAGAGAGAGAGGAGAAAGGGCCAAACAGAAAGGGTCATAAAAGAGACAGTTAAAATAACCTCAGTAGAAGTTGACAGTGTTGTCCACCTGGGATTATAAATGCCAAAGGGTGACCGCTTCTTTTTACACTCCTTTGTAACAGGCCAGGACAGGGCAGAGGTAGATAAGCTCTTAGTAAATTAATTAAAGGGCTTCCCAGGTGGCTCAGTGGTAAAGAATCTGCCTGCCAAGCAGGAAATGCAGGTTTGATCCCTGGGTTGGGAAGATCCCCTGAAGAAGGAAATGGAAACCCACTCCAGTATTCTCGCCTGGAGAATCCCATGGACAGAGGAGGCTGGTGGGCTACAGTCCATGGGATCACAAAGAGTCAGACACAACTTAGTGGCTAAACAACAACAAAAACAAATTTAAAAACTCAGAGGTGAATGAGGAAAACTAGTCTCCTTAGGGTGTGCAAATCCTTCAGGGCCTGGTGTGGCAGCCACTGTTCTGGATTCAAGCTGGAATTTTAACAGGTAGGAAAAATGCAACACCAAATGACTGGAATTTTCTGCTTTTTAACTTTCAGGATATCAGTAGATAACCATTCCTTTCCAAAGGCTATGAAGTTGCCCACATATCAAGTTGTAATAATCTGTGACTCCCCACTTGTTTCCTTATGTAAGTTCATCAAACATTAAGTGGACTATTTCCTTCTAGGGTGGAAAGAAGTATGTTTTGTGTCTAATTATGGGTTAGCAAAACTAGAATTTCTATTATTTTAAACATTTTCTGTGATTCAAGTTTGAGAGTAGGGAGAAGAATCCAGAAAGCTAGATTCACTGGGATGCTTTAGAGCTGAATAAAAGGGATCAACTCAGAGGATGTGGATTAATTCAAAAGGATGCCCTCACCCATGGCCTAAAGGCCAGTTTGGAGACAGAACTCTCCAGTGATTAAGACATGTTGTGCTCTTTGTGCTTAGTTGCTCAGTTGTGTCCAACTCTTTCCAACCCCATGGACTATAGCCCCACCAGGCTCCTCTGTCCATGGAATTTCCCAGGCAAGATTACTGGAGTGGGTTGCCATGTCCTTCTCTAGGGAATCTTCCCAAACCAGGGACTGAATCCACATCTCTTGCATCTCTTGCATTGGCAGGTGGATTCTTTACCACTGAGCCACCTGGGAAGTCATAAGTGCATGATTGGGACATGACAATTTCTAGTAAGAGTTGAAGGAAAGTTTTGTCTGATATGTTTACAGAGGCATCATCTTCCTTTTCAAGCTTGCTGAGAACAAGTGCATAATCTTCTTCCCCGAAATGAGGGGTATTTCAAGTACAATTATTTCCTGTGTAAGTTTAATTCTATATATTTTTATATGATCATTTCTATTTAGGGCTTTTGTTTCACGCTTAAAAAATAAAAGGCTTTATCTTTGTTAAAAGTAAATAGATTTCTATGATCCATTTTAAAAAGTTCATTTTGTGGCTCAGGGCAACCTTACTGGTTAGAAGGGACTGAAAGGGAAAGTAAATGGCCTGGATGGCTTGCAGGTGGTGAGAGGGTATTGGATAGAATAACTGGGAACCCATCATATATGTCAAATGTTTCCTCTTTGTTTCTCTAGACCCCATTTTCTCATTCTATTTTTCTTAGCATAGATCATATTTAGCACAGAGAGTAGGTGTCATATACATCTGATCTTTTGTTCTACGTGAAATTGAGAAGGTGAAGGATTATTTTCATACTGATAAACGGTACATGGAGAAAGGAAAATTAAAATAAAGAAAATGAAGCACCTGAAATTTAAAATAGTAAAGAATGAAAGAAGGAAGATTTGCAGAACTTTCCTAAATACTTGATTGCAAATTTGGAATTGTAGATGTACAGTAGTTGCGTTTACCTTTCAGAGTAGGGGACGGAATACATGGGAGAAAGTTTGTGTCTCTTCAAGAAGAATGAGTGCTGTCACTTTCATGTTTATTATGACAGCTATTTCTGGTAATTCTAAAGCTATTAAATGCTATGAAACATAAACTAGTTCTAATACACTCAAGGAGCAGCCAATTTACACAACAGCTGGGAAAGAAAATCAAAGCCGCTCTATTGGACCAGCTGAATTGTGTGAGAAAGGCATTTCATACCTCTCCAGCTGACGCAGCACGCAGATCAAACTGGCAGCTGTATTTTAGGGAAAATATGCCACAACAGACAAATGTAAGAAAAGGAAAAATCCACAAAAATGATTTTCTGTGTATGAATCACACTAGTAGGGAAACTTCAGAATGAGTAAGTAAAAAGTTAGGCATCATCCCCTCAATATTTAGAAAGCCCCTCATACCCACTGCAACCACTATGAAATAAAATAAATTTTTAGAATTATTTCTCACAGAAACAAAAATCATGAGCTAAATATATTCACCATTGGTCTCTTCATGCTTTCTTTAGATGTAAAATTCTCATAGAACTGTCAATAATGAAATCCACATAAAAGCCAAAGACATAAAAGATAAGGGAAAAACCCACCAGGTATATATTTTTTGCATGTAGCTAGTCAGGGCATGGAGAAGGAAATGGCAAACCACTCCAGTATTCTTGCCTAGAAAATCCCATGGACAGAGGATCCTGATGGGCTATAGTCCATGGGATCGCAAGAGTTGGACATGACTTAGCGACTAAACCACCACCACCAGTCAGGGCATACTACAACTTCACGCTTTAGAAACTGTTGTCAAATGATCTTGGCGTATTTGCCAAGTGATGCATTGTATTGAGCTTATCACGTGGCAAGCACTATTATCTGTGAAACAAGTACCTTTATTTGTTCCATTCACATTGAGGAGGGATGGTTATAGAGTGTGTGAAGAGCTTGCCCAAAGCTCAGATGGTAAAGAGTCTGCCTGCGATGTAGGAGACACGGGTTCTATTCCTGGGTTGGGAAGATCCCCTGGAGAAAGGAATGGCTACCCACTGCAATATTGTTGCCTGGGAAATTCCATGAACAGAGGATCCTGGCTATAGTTCACAAGGTTGCAAAGATTTGGAAACGACTGAGTGACTAACACTTTCACTTTCAAAGTCACACAGTTAAGTGACAAAGCTGAGATTGGAATCCAGATTATTGAGATTTGAAAGGCTGACTACTTTGCTTCATTTTAATCTGCCTGGTGGTTGCCTTGTTTTATTAATACTTGAACCTTCCTGTGATGGTGAGATTACTGGAGAGTTCCTGATTCTCTTAGGCAGCATATTCAATCGTGAGCAATTCAAAATATCATCCTGTCTCCTCCACCCATTGTTCATGGCAAAAAGCTTTGGCGCCATAGGGACCCAGTTTATTCTTTCCTTTGGATGACAACCATTTATACAACCTGATTCCATTTTGAATCTTCCCTTCTCATTATTGCATTGTCCAACTGTTTCTTACATGATATATATCGGTCTCTTCAACTTTCTGGCTGTTGGGAATGTTACATATTCTCAGTCTCTACAACTCTGAAATGGGTACCATCGTATGTCTTACCACACAGCTTTGTTGAAAAAATTTAATTCTGAGTTAATACATGTAAAACTCTTGGTATCTGGCACATAACAAGTCCTCAAAAGTGTTTGTCATTTTATTATAGCTGACATTATTCATTGCCCTTAGGGCTATTGTGGTTAAAATATGTTCACATAGGTAAAGCCTATACTACAGAGCATAGGCAGTTTAATCACTCAATATATGTAAAGTTCCTCACCCTTTCCCTAAGCATCTAAGGTATGGGTAGCCCTCATGACCCCTTTCATCCCTGTGAGAGTTTATTTCCTAATTTCTCACATTTGATGGTTTATTGCTACAACAGATCAGTCAGAGTTCCATCGCTGCATTAATTTTTGTTATGTATATTCCTTTCTTAGACAACTGTGACCTCTGACTTCCGAATGGATGTCATTATTCCATTCTGTTGCATGTCAACTGAAAAAAAAAAACAAAAAACAACAATCTGCTGCAATGCCTTGATAAATGTGTGTTTCCATGGGGCCAGTCATAATGATTCTGAGATGTCTGAAGAATGTTCTTGGAGACAGTGGTAGATATTATCCACGCCCACAAGTGGTCTAGCACCAAGCTTTTGGCAATAAATGTCTGTCATGGTACAGATACTCTGGATTTTCATTTGGTTCCATAGCTGCAGCATTTCAAGGGAGTCTTTCTCAGGATAAACATAATTATGTGAAGCCTCCATGCTGAACAGTAACACATTTCTAAGAGAATTTTCATAATGCAATTATCTAGGCTACTTTTTCTTTTGCTTCCTTCATTGGTTTGATTAACTGAATAATGCCTGGAACTTTGTCGTATAGATATGCACATACCTAATCAGTGTGGGGAAAACAACAACACAAAAACACAGGGCATCTGCCTTGTCTATTCAATAATTTCCATTAAGCATGTGCATGATAGAAAGGTAGGAACAGCCAAGTGCTGAGCAAATGATATGATAGTACAAGATGTAAGAAGACCTACATCATGGCTACAGTTAAGCATAGAAACGCATTATAAATGGTCTTCATGCAAGTGGGTCATGGAAACTAGAGCCATGTTTTCATGTTGGGAGAAGGGAGAATTCTGTCATCCATTCTGAAAATAAAATCCTCTTTCTTTTACTATTGCTCTTTCTGTTAAAAAAAAAAAAAAAGATTTTAATTCAATCACTACTTCATAATCATAAATGTATGTCTAAAGAGTAGGTAAAATGTATTTTAAAATATTGAGGACACTTGAGAGCATTTTAACAATGTTAATTAATATTGATTTTGGTTCCTAAAGTATATATGACCATAAAACTTTAATTCCTTAACATGGTCCATTATTCTCATAACTGTGTAAAAATTATTCAGTCTTGGGTTCCATCTAATCCTTCAAAGTATAAGTACTTTCAACTACCACCATCAGTATATTCTGACCACAGCTGTTTTCATCCATGCTGTGAAAGGCCTTGCTACATGATTTCTGAAGAATGAATTAAATGAAAATGATAAATATAGTCTGACCTGTATGGACAAACTGTCTCATTCCTTGAAATTTATTTGGAGCTTGGCACTTAGCTTTATCTTTAAAGTGCTTTTAAGTTATTGCCTTTCACACACTGGGCACAACATGAGATTGAGTTCTCTTGAATTCATTTCATGACCTTTTCCTTGCTTTACTTATAAAGAATTCATAAGTCATTTTGCTGTACATTGTAGATGTTTAATGCCTTGGTCATGCACACTTATGCCCCCCCACCACCCACAAATTATCTCAGAGCCCCAAGTTGAAAGAAGATAATGGTTTGGGGGAGTTACGCTCTAAGGGGAGCCAGGATTTGTTTTAATAAGAACTGGTAAGACATTCAGACACAGACATGACTGTCATGAAGGAAAAAGTTTTTTCCGCTCACAGATCCCTAGAAACACAAGACAGGCTACCATGCCAGGCCATGCGGGGAAGCACCAGCATCAGTTAGGAGGTAGACAGAACAAGAGAAAACCATGGTCACAAGCCCATATCATGGTTTCTGTGGAAAGGAACTGGTGAAACAGGGTAAGCAGGTTTAGGATTGGGTAGTTTGAATAATTTCAGTGGGCTCTGTGGCATAGTAGCTATCCTTGTTTGTCTGATACCTGGTTCTGGGGTTTTTGGGACAGGACAATAGTAGCCCAGAGTGCAAGAGCCCAGTAAAAGAAGTGACTGGAGAAATGGCTCTGGGTTGGTTGGTCTGCATGTGAAAAGCTCATTTCCCAGGTGAGTTGTTTGCTGTCTCTCTAGGAATTGACTAACCCCACGGGAAGGTCAGTCCCTTCAGGGTCAGCAAGGCCACATGATGTCAAAGCACGAAAATATAGAAAAATAAAAGCCTTGGCTAATACAGATTGATGCCCAGGGTGAGAGAGAGAGATCTCACCTGTACGACTGATTTGTGAGCTCATCCAGGAAGCGCCTGTCGTATCATTACATGCCCAGCCAGAACTCAAAGCCTGGCCTGTGGGAAGTAACTATAGATATTTAGTGTATTCTAGAGCCTAGGCTGCACTACTTAGTAAGTTGCCTCTTGAAATTTGTAACAATATTTTGGAGGAAAACAAAAGATCAAGATAGAACCCTATTTTATTTATCTAATAATAACAGTAATTCGTAACACTTTTTTGAGTGCAGCACAGCTTCACTAAATTCCCTACATATGTTTCCAATAATTGACAGATGTGAATTTCATATAGCACATAGAATTCAGTGTCTCAGCTCTTTGATGAGTCCTAACCTCCTCTTCTGGCCTTCCTCCCTTTCTAAATCCATAAACTACTCCCTTTCAGCATCTGTGTATCTGTGCTCACTGCCGTAGAGCTCAGGAGATCAAACACATCTGTCAGTCCAGCAGCAAGCATTTATTACATCCAGGGAGTGCACAACCCATAGAGTGTATATGAGTAAATAATAAAAACTAAGTAAATCACTACTGTCGAAATGAGTGGAAGCAACAGGCTCCTCTTTAAGGATGAGCAAATTCAAGTTGTCCTTATTTTTTTAAAAGGCTATTTGGGGAATCACAAAAGCAAAAGATTTTTTCAAGCATTTTAACTTTAAAAAATTAGATTATCTTTAAAGGAAATTATATGCATTCAATTTAAGTTTATTTCATATCAAGTTATGAGTTTATAAAAACTGTTTTACATTCTGTAAACCCTTTGAAAAGTTTTAATAAAAAGTTTTCTTTTTTAAAAGAGGTATAAATTAACAGAAATTAATGCCAGAATTTGAACCTTGGTAATTAACTGGAGAAGGAAATGATACCCCACTCTAGTACTCTTGCCTAGAAAATGCCGTGGACAGAGGAGCCTTGTGGGCTACAGTCCATGTGGTCGCAAAAGAGCTGGACTTGACCAAGTGACTAAACAACAATTATTTAATATACCTCTTTTATGTGTAAAGGTCCAAGCAGCCCTTATCTTGACCAGGAAGTACACTAAAGTTTGAGGTTTGCTTTGAGGAGTTGTTTTGTTTTCTGATTAGAGTTCTTAAAGTCAGCTGACTGGCACAAAATTACATTTTCTTTATCAAACTTACTGGCACAGTAACTATTGTAATGAGTCCTGGGTTCCACTTTTTTTTTTCTTTTTAATTAATTTTTTTATTGAAGGATAATTACTTTACAAAGTTTTGTTGTTTTCTGTCAAACCTCAACATGAATCAGCCATAAGTATACGTATATCCCACATTTTTTAAATTGAAGTATAGTTGATTTACAATGTTGTGTTAATTTCTGCTATACAGCAAAGTGATTGTTACAATTACAGCAAACTGTTATACATATATATACATTCTTTTTTAATATTATTTTCCATTATGGCTTATTATAGGATATTGTATTCAATATATATTGTATATATATTCAATATAGTGTATTCAATATAGTTCTTTTTGCTATACAGTGGGACCTTTTTATCCATTCCATATATAATCATTTACATCTGCTAATCTCAACCTCCTACTCCATCCTTCCCCCAAACCCCTCCCCCTTGGCAACCACCCTGTTCTCTGTTTAATTCTATCTCATAGATAGGTTCATTTGCGTTGTATTTGAGATTCCACATGTAAGTGATATCATATGGTATTTGTCTTCCTCTTTCTTAAATAGCATTTGTATTTATTTATTTTTGGCTGTGATGGGTCTTCCTCGCTGCTAGGCTTTCTCTTTATTTGTGACCAGTGGAGGCTACTCTCTGGTTGTGGTGCATGGACTGCTCATCGTGATGGCTTCTCTTGTGGAGCACAGACTCTAGAGTGTGGTGGCTTCAGTAGGTGGGGCACATGGGCTCAGTTGTTGTGACTCCCAGGCTCTAGAGCACGGGCTCAATAGTTGTGGTACATAGGTTTAGTTGCTCCATGGCATGTGGGATGATCTTCCCAGATCAGAGATCAAACCTGTGCCTCCTACATTGGCAGGCAGGTTCTTATCCACTGCATCACCAGGGAAGCCCTGTCTTTCTCTTTCTGGCTTAGTTCACTTAGTATGATAATCTCTAGTTGTATCCATGTTGCTTCAAATGGCAATATTTGATCTTGTTATGGCTGAGTAGTATTCTATCAGTACACTTTTTATACTGAGTAGTATACCAGATCTTCTTTATCCATTCATCTGTCAGTGGACATTTAGATTGTGTCCTTGTCTTGGCTGTTGTGAATAGTGCTGTTATGAACATAGGGGTGCATGTATCTTTTTGGATTAGAGTTTTGTCTGGATATATGCTGGGTCCCATTTTTTTTTAGTCCTCTTTGTATTACATGGCCTTTGAAGTTACATTTTAGGACTGGGCAAAGCTGTATGGCATGGTCAAAAACTTTGATACTAAATCAGGAGACCAGTCTGAATAGTTCCATTTGCTCTGTTCTTAACCATATTGTGGTTTGGGACTGATCATTGAATACCTTGGTATCTCTAAATAGAAGTGATCTGGACTCAGTTATCTCTATATCCCCTTCTTGTTTTAAAATAATGGTTATAAATAAGAATGTTAATGTATATATAAGATGAAATATTGAGGGTCTACATTGAAAGATTTCACTGAGGTTGAGTATATTGTGATTTAGATCAGAGAAATCATCAATAAGCTACCAAAAAGAGATGCTTCTTATAAGTAATGTATTGATCTTCTGGAATCAGTGGATTCCAGAAATTGTCCCTCAGGACTCAATATCAACTTGGAGTAAAATGATCAGAGTATCTGTTAACTGACTGCATTATTATTAATTACTACCCAAATGCCTAGGAAACGTGGTTATTGTCTAAACATAACCTAAAGAGGAAATGAAGCCAGTTTTACAAATGGTAGATTTAAATACTTAAGCAACTTTAGCCTGTTGCAGAAATAGTTTTGAAAATGGACTCTTTGCTTTGGAAAGGAAATATTAAACTCATTTGAAGATGGTGAACTAACAGAGAAATGAAATCAGTTAATGATACTCTTCTCTGTTAAATCATTCCATGAGTCACCAAGGGATTTAAATGCTGCTTAGTCTTCAATATCTGACCCGTGCTCCTCACCTAATTTCTTGCCACTCTCTCCCTTTGCTTCTTCTGCCCTCACCACTATGCTAAGCATGTCATCATGGGAGCCTTCTTTAGATCCCACATTAGATTTTATATCCCTGTTATACTCTTCCTTGGAAGTATTCTGTATTTCGTAACAATCATCACGATTTCAGTGACATGTTTAATGTCTATCTTCCCTCCTAGATTATAGCTGAAGAAGTCATGATTAATGCTGGCATTTTGAAGGATATATCCCAGTGGCTTAGCATAGCATCTGCTATATGATGTGTGCTCAGCAAATGTGCTGAGCAATATAATTTAAAATCTCATCTAGGTATTTAGAACACATGAACAGTACCTGACAACTTATGAGTTAAAACTAAAGAAGGGAAACTTTTAAGTCTGTATTATTACTCCCTAGTCCCCTTTAATGGGGCAATGTAAACACAGAGAAAAACAGGATTGATGAGTGTGTGTGTGTGTTGGGGATGGGCAGAAAAAAGATTTAGATAGAGGGCACCTCAATACCGGTGACATTGACAAATGACTAACACAGAGAAAGTAAAATCATGTCCTATTTTTGAGAGCAAATAAGTAAATTTGATGACTTATAGACACAAATAAAAGGTTAATTTACTAATGGCTGAAGAAAATAGAATATAAATCTGAAGGGAGGAAAGATAATTATCTTATTTTTTAATGTTTTATTTGCTGTTTATGTAATATGCTGTCTCTTGAGATATTTATTTTCTTTAGTTAACAAGTCAGGTTTCTACTATGGTAACAAAATAAAGAGGTTTTTAAAGAATTTTGCGTGAAAAGTGGTTTATCTCTGGGCTGTTTCTCCCACCAGAAGTCTGATTGGTCACACTTACTTAATAGCAGCTGTTGGCTTCAGGAAATGTCAAGGAGACTGAAAAGCAGGGGCTGCTGATATTGCATAAGAGGGAGCAGGCGAGTATGAGAATGAAGAAATTGACTCTTTGCAATTTACTCAAACCCCTAGCAGGTGTTCTCAGAACAGGCTGAATTGAAGATGCAGTCATAGCCAGTTGTGTCTGGATGTACACTGCACATCAGCCCGTCCATGCTTAACTATTATGAGCTGCCTATTTGTGTCGTCCAAACTCAATATGCAGAGTATCCACACAGTGCCAAAGCACTGCAGAAAAAGAAAAATCGATTTCATCAAAACTGTCTCTTTTTCTATCTCAGTGATTCCCCAGTGTCTCTCCAGACCTAGGTGCATCAGAAGCATGTGAGATGGTCATTAAAAATATAGAATTTGAGCCTTGTTATAAACCTCTTGAATCAGAGTCACCAGGTATGTGGCCTAGGAATATGCATTTTATTAATCTCCCAGTAAGCAATAAGGCTAACAACTCTCATCAACATATTACTGAGTGACATAATTGATTTTATAATAATTTTTTCATCATTTATTGTTTTTCAAGACACATATACAAAGGGCAGAAACCGTATTTTCCAGAAGTTATAAACCAGGAGATTGACGTCCTAAAAATACAATGTAGTGACCCGGAAAGAGATCAGGATCTGGTTTAGTAGAGTTCAGTTCTAATGAGGTCTTTGCCTTGTGGCTAATATTGTGCTTTTGACTAGAAAAGATTGAATGTGAAACTACTGATATTTGAATTTTTTTGACCCTCCCAAAATGGTATTTTTATGTGCTTCAGCCCAATTATTTCACTCTCTGAGCATTGTTTCCTGCGTTTTAAATGGTAATTTAACAGAAGGCTATTTTTTAGAATTCAATGAGTTTTTATAAATAATCCCACTCTAAAACTATATAACACAAGCTCTTCTTTCATCTCCTTTGGCAACCACACCAACCACACTACTAGTAAATGCTGGTTGTTATGTTTGGGCATTGTACACCGTTGGATTATGGTCTGCAGTAATTTTTGTTGTATGTACACATAAAATCTGCTCCACACTTTGGGAAATTTAATTATGACTAAATCTGTGCCATCATATGAGAGTTCTCACAAAGAACTTGGGCTTCTTGTATACTTTGGCTAGAATGGCTTCTTGTAGTTGTTGCCTTTCTATGTGTCCTTATGCCATTCTTTCAGCCCTGGCTCCCTCTATTTTTTTGACTGAGCAGGCCACAGAGCAGCTGCTTAGTTATGTTGCTGTCATTCATTGTCAGCTTCATCCAGGGGAGAGATGTTCAGTTCCAGGAAGAGCTCTCCAGTATTAGCATGCTGGCCAAACTCCAGGACCGCAGGATGGTGATTCCAACCAGCTACTTAAACTAAAAGAGGGGTTGACTGCCATAACTAACCAAATTACTTCCAGTAATCTTTGAGCAATTATTGATATGAAAGCAGTGTTATTTGAGAGAAATGTTCTAATTTTCAAAAATGTGAAGATTATAGGGAATTCCCTGGTGGTCCAGTGGTTAAGACTCCATGTTTCCACTGCTGGGGACCTGAGTTCAGTCCTTGGTCAGGGAACTAAGATCCTGCATTCTGCACAGTGCAGTCAAAAAAAAAATACGAAGGTTATAATTTGCCCAAGAAAAGATTGATGGACAAATTTTTAATACTCAGAAAACTTTAAGAGATGATCCTGACAGAGATGAATTGTGGGTACTGTGACAGGGAATTAATGATTTAGGGGGAGCCACAATTAGATCACCAAGAACAAGTTGAAGGATTTATGACGTGAACTTTCTTTTTCTAGGTAACTGACTTGTAACTTAAGATATTTAATGCCTCTCATAATGTCCTTCTGAAAAAGTTGGGAAAATAAGTGTTTTAGATTGAACAGGCGGGATTATAGCCAACTGAGAATTTTGCTAAAGGAGAGTGTTCAGAAGAAATCCTAAGTGGTCTCTGTGCAGTAATGTGCTGGAGCCATGCCAGCTCTTGAGAGCTCTTTGTACACATTTCTTCCCAATGCCTTATTTGGTGAAATCACATTGGTAGGTGGAAATCGACCATTGTGGGACTATTCATACCAAGGAAATTGGTCAACAGTACAATCTGGGCTTTATTTTTCTCTAGAGAAGCCATTGTTAAACATTTACCGGCACACCATTGGGCCTGTTTTTTTTTCCCCCCTCAGTTTTGAATTCAGTCACTAAGAAATACTGTATTTATGAGTTAATGTGGTAGAGTTAGGGGAGAAAAGGATGTCACTTGCCCTCTGCTGAGGTAGCTTCTTGTCTAGTGGGAGAGAAAGACATTTGGCCTGCAAAGACCTACATATCATACTCCCTTGATTTTTTCTTTTCTTTCTTCTTTCCTCTCACCTTGTACCAGTTTCTCTACTCAAATGCTATGTTCTTAGCCACACGGGTATTTTTGCCATCGCTTAGACATCCCAAGCTCATTCTTGCTCAAGGTTTTACATCTGCTGTTCTATCAGGAGTGCCTTCTTCTGGAACTTTGCATCCCTGCTGTATCCAAGTTCAAATATCACTTCTTCAGAAAAGCCTTCTCTGACTACTTCTAGACTAAAATAAGCAACTTGCTCTGCCTCTCAGGCATTCTTTTTTCATGAAATCCAGGTTTTCACTTTAAATTGTGGCATTTAAAATAGTTTTGATTTATAGAAGATTTCTAAAGATAGTTCAGAGTTTCTATTATATCCCCCATTCAGTGTTCCCTATTTTAATATCTTGTTACTATGATACATTTCTTAACAACAGAAAAGCCAATGTTAGCATATTATTATTAACTGAATTCCACATTGTATTTGGCTTTCACCTCCCCCCTCCCTTAATCTAATGTCCTTTTCTGTTCCCCAATCACACCAGGATACCACATTCTGTTTAGTCATCATGTTTCCTTAGCCTCCTCTAGTCTTTGATAATTTCTCAGATTTTCCTTATTTTTGATGACCTTGACAGTTTTGAGAAGTACTAGGTGAGGCATTTTGTAGAATGTCCTGCAATTGAAGTTTTTATGAAGTTTTTCTTATGGCTACAACTGAGGTTATGGGTTTGGGGGAGGAAGACCGCAGAAGTAAAGTGACATCCTCATTAGATTATATCAAGTGTACTTGCTATCAACATGAATTATCACTGATGATACTAACCTTGGTCAACTGGCTGAGCTGAGTGTTTATCAGGTTTCTCCACTGATAAATTACTCTTCTACCTCTCTCACACCCTTCCATCACAGTTCTCTTGAAAGAAAAGTATTAAATAAATACAGTCCACACTTGGAGGGTGGGGAGTTAAGCTCCATTTCCATGAGGGGAGGGTATCTACATAAACTATTCTTACATATCAGAGATTTGTCCACTCTCCTTCATTTATTTATTCAATTATTTGTTTGTATGAAGTATTTACCAGCATACCACTGTGTCTATGTTTCTGTAGGAACGCAAGGGTATTTATTTAGTATTTTGGGTTATAATCCATCACTTGTTGCTCAAATTGTTACAGCTTTGGCCAATGGTAAGTCTTTCAGATTGGCTCTCAAGTCCCTTTTATATGCCCTTTTCTTTTTGCTGTTGTTGTTTTTTGAATACTTCCTTACTTTCTGGTACTATAAGAGGCTCCCGGCTCATCTTGCATATTCTCTGCCCCAGTGTTTCTCTAAGAAGCCCCAGTTCCTTTAACTGGAGAATGATGTTAGAAATCATGATCTGGGCACTGAATGTGCTTGTTGCTATAGAGATATGTTTACCTGCTTATAAACCCACTCAGTGAAAAGAGCTAGAAAATATATGCATGCATATTAAGTCATGTACACACACTTACCAGAATTTTTATCTGTCGGCATTATATTAAGCTGAAGATGAGTTTATACTGATGTCTCCAACTCTAATCCAGTATCAAAGGGTGTATTCTACCTCCTTGTTTATCTGTAACCTTCAGCTCTAAAAGTGAGAAACCTGACTCCCACCATCTGCTATCCATTTTACTTGTTTGTTCAGTCCCAGTGTACATGTGTACAACTTCAGAATTGTTAACCTATACTCCCATGAGAAATAACTTTATGAAAACTAGATATAGTGTTTATATTCAGTTTCTCTCATCTTTAATCTTATAGCTTCCTGTCAAAAGATCATTTTCCAAAATCAAACTCCAGTTTTAAAGCATCATAACATTCATGATTATCTGGAATTGTCATAGTTATGTGTATGTTGTTGGTTTTCCCATATCTATTATAAACTCCACAAGAGCAGAAGAACTTGGTCTGTCCATCTTGCAAAACATTCTTAACCTCAGCCAGGACATCAAGTATAATGCCAATCATAGTTAATATTTATTATGTACAGAAATGAAATAATTCACAGTACAGTATATTTTTATCACTTGATTCTGTTCACTTGACCAAGTGTAATTAGGTACTAGGTGAATGATGCATTCCTTGAAAACGTGGAAAAATGTTTGATAGATAAAATGCCAATGAATTAATTTGTACTGAGAAATAAGTCTGCCAGTAGATGAGTACTCATATCAAACGATCTGTTTCCTCATTCTCTGTAGGAAAATACTATCCAAACTATACTTATTGAGCAAAATCAAATAAAGGTAACGCTAGTCACCAAGGGACTGAGCCATGGGGTAGAACCCTGGGGCCTTCGTCACACAATCCTCTATAAATTACAGTCAATTCAAATAGGTTATTGAAGGTAGACTGACCCTTCAAGTAGATAGGCCCCAAGCTCATTTAACTCTCCTCAGAGAGTGAGTATCCCTTTATTCCAGCTGGATCCATATTATAGTTTCATAAAATAAGGTTAAATCCATGCCCTTACATTGTTACTGATAAGACCTATTAGCCTGGACTAATGTTGAACGGTTAATAGCTGCATTCTAGACAATTACTAGTAAAAATGCTCTTATCTTCACCACCATTCATACTTTGTTACCAGTTCAATTGATAAAAATAATACTTCATGAGTGTTGTTTGAATAGCATGTAGTACATATATTTCCAGATAATTTTTACTGAATTATTGGATTGTCATAGCAGATCTCATATTGCCTCTCTCCCTGCTACTCACACACATAGAAATGTTTTACAATCAGCCTTATTGAAAGATACTCTCAGAAACAACCTTGCTAATCTGTGTGGTGCTGTTGCGGGAATAAAGTGTTTATGAAATTTAATAGAATCAAAAATGTCTTGGTTGGTGAAATTGACATTTCAAGTTGGGTGACAGGGATGGTGCAAAAATAAACTGGTATTTTTCATCTTTTAAAGTATATATCTTACTATTTGGATTTTTTATTACTTATTTTTTAATTGGTGGAAAATTGCTTTACTATGTTGTGTTGGTTTCTGCTGTACAACAAAGTGAATCAGTTGAATGCATATATATGTATATATATGTTCATGTGTGTGTGGCAGGGGGTAGTGTAAAATCGCTTCAGTCATGTCCAACTCTTTGCGACCCTGTGGACTGTAGCCCACCAACCTCCTCTGTCCATGGGATTCTCCAGGCAAGAATACTGGAGTGGGTTGCCTTTTCCTTTTTTCTGGGGATTTTCCCAATATCTAATTATGTATATATACATCCTCTGTACAACATATATATATATATACATATACACATATATACATACATATACATATATACATCTCCTGTTTGAATATTTTTAGCCAAAAAAAAGTTTCTTACTTAATTTAAACTGTTAAGACAGTAAGAGAAAAACAGAAAGAAAAAAACAGAAAGAAAAGGAAATCTTCCAGAACTTGCCTGTGCAATTCTGAAAATATGTTATTCATTTACAACACACAATAACTTCTTTTTATGACCTTGCTCTGAAAGAAACATAATTCTACTTCATTCTTCATGCCAGAAATAAGTGTACTCCTGAGCAATTGTTTTTTTTTTTAATGTTATGAACCCTGTGAAATATGTAATTGTCTAAATTTCACAAATTTATTTTGAATCTTAAAATAATTAAATTTGTGTCACTTTTAAAATATATGCTGCCTTTTCCAAGGGATAGATCCTTTTAAGCTTCCTCAAATGTTTTCTGAAGCAATATGAGGTATAAGTATATGACTTAAATCAAAATGATTACATGGTTAATTCCATCAGATGAGTATACAGGGGTATCCCCTATCTCTAGCACAAGAGTACACCTGGCAAATTGTCTAGAATACTCATGGCAGATATTGAAGTCACATTTTCTCTTGGACAATGCTGTATACAAACAGAACAATTCTTGACTCTTTAGCTCCACATTTCATGGATTATATACAAATCACTTCACTTCTTATTAAGGAGATAATTACACAAAGCATGTCATTGTGACTTGCAAGTACACATTATCTTACATGAATTGCATTTCAACATCTTTGATAGTGACCTGAGAATAGCTCAGTTGTTAAAGAATCCACCTGCAATGCAGGAGACCCCGATTTGATTCCTGGGTCAGGAAGATCCCCTGGACAAGGGATAGGCTACCCACTCCAATATTCTTGGGCTTCTCTTGTGGCTCAGCTGGTAAAGAATCCACCTGTAGTGCAGGAGACCTGGGTTTGATCCCTGGGTTGGGATGATCCCCTGGAGAAGGGAAAGGCAACCCGCTCCAGCACTGTGGCCTGGAGAATTCCATGAACTGTATAGTCCGTGGGTTCACAGAGTTGGACATGACTGAGCAACTTTCACTTTCACTTTTGAGAACTGTCTAAATCCCTGGAGAACTTGAGGGTGGTTTGATAACCTCAACAGGAATCTCTTAAGAATCTACCTCTTAGGATCACTATCCTTGCCAATATCCCATTGTTTCAGTTGTCTGTTACTGTAGAAAAACAACACTAGTCATTTATTATTCTCATGTCTTCACCATGTTGACTGTACTCAGCAGTTCTTTATTCTAGTCTTTCATGCAGTTGGACGGTAACAGAAGTTGTAATCATGCCTGAGAATTCCACTCACACATGGCTGGCAGGTGACTGTGGCTGCATGCTAGGACTTTGGAAAAGGCTGTTGATGGTGACACCTACACGGAGCCTTTTCATGTGACCCGGGTTCTGTTGGTAAACATCTTGAGAAAGAGAAAGCCAGGAGGAAACCTTATTGCTTTTTCAAACCTAGCCTGAAGAGTCAAGTAGAATCATTCTAACCACATTCTATTAACTGAAAGCTAGTCACTAAGTCCAGCCCATATTCCAGAGGGGAACTTGACTTCAAATTTTTAATAGGAAAAGTAAGAATTTTTTGAACATACTTTCGGAACATTCCACATATTTTGCCTTTTGATATTAATTCTTATTTGTTTCAGATGACTATATTTCCTAAGTTCCCCATACTCTATATGGGTGCTTTATCCCGAGCCTGTATCTACTGACAGCTTGACATCACTGCATAGCGTGCAACCTAATGGCCTGGAACTCCATGTCTACTTGTCATTGTGTTCTCTTTCCAAAGTAATGCATCATTGCTGAATTCTGTTTTTATCTCTTTATACTTAAGGGGACAATGTGTTATGCTCAGATTAATTAAAAACAACTTGCACTCTTTGTTGCTGGTGATAGTCTAAGATTATAAGGTTTCTCTGGGGCTAATGTGTACTTTGATTAGGACTTATGGACATTTGTAATCATCCTAGTTCCCTTAGTTAACTCAGCAAAGTGGAACACAGTCTCCAGTGTGTTATATTGCCTTTATGTCAATAGCAGCACCTCATAGACCATTTCATGTTCTACTCAGTTGGTGATCTATCGGGTTGAGTAGGGTTAAATCAAAAGACCAATTTATTCATGACATGGTTCTAAATACTCTGGAAAGGTTTGTTTTTTCTGTAGGCACGTGAGATCACCGGAAAGAATCAAAGGATGGCTTTTATGACTCTTGCCCCTATCTATCATGCCTCCTAGAAATTACTGCCTGGAACAATACTCCCTGCCCTCTGAAATATAAAACCTTGGAAACATTCCATAGTACAGTCTTGCCATTAGTCAAGGTAAGACTCAATATATTTCTACAGTTAGAGAAGTAATGAGAATTATGGAAATTATAATACTTATAGTATTTTATTAAGTGGTATCTACTTAATATAGCAAATAGATATGGCAAATATTTTACAAGTTCTTTGCATATGCATGTAAATAGGTTTAATGAAAATTTAGTGATTCCCAACTTTGGCACCAGGGACTGGTTTCATGGAAGAAAATTTTTCCACCACCTGGGGCGGGGGTAGGGGGATGGTTTCAGGATGATTCAAGCTCATTGCATTTATTGTGCACTTTATTTCTATTTTTATTTCTATTATTTGTTACAATTTTTTTAATTTATTACTTTATTTCCACCTCAAATCATCAGATCTTGGAGGCTGGGGATCCAGGTATGTCACATCTGTAGAAATCAGTCATTTCCAAAAGTATGTAATTTGATCCCTTAACTGATATTAAGATGATAATTCTATTTGTTACTCTACAATTTAATGCCTTATTTGAAACAAGAGTGATTTTTAACCTTTGAACTATAAGATTTTAAATCAGGTTACTGTCCTACAGTATGGAATTTAATTTAGTTTCGTTAAATTAATACATCCAATTTGAAAGACAGTTCAATGTCTTTTGCTCAACACAGCTGTATGAAATTTCCAACAGAGAAGAAACTTCCCACTGTGTTTAAACTTTGAATGTATTTACAGAAGATTAAAAATACCAGCACTTTATAGTCACATGCTGGTGAAAATTGCCTTTGAAATAATTCATGAAGTAGGAAAAATGGAATTTCAGTAATGTAGAATATAAACCGGTTTTGGTTAAGAACTAGTATTTGTACAATATTAAGAGATATTTAAAGGGCTTCCCTTGTAGCTCAGTTGGTAAAGAATCTGCCTGCAGTGCAGGAGACCTGGGTTCGATCCCTGGGTTGGGAAGATCCCCTGGAGAAGGAAATGGCAACCCACTCCAGTATCTTTGCCTGGAAAAGCTCATGGACAGAGGAGCCTGGAGGGCTGCAGTCCATGGGGTCGCAAAGAGTCAGGCACGACTGAGCGACTAAGACTAACACTTACTTAACACCTAAGGGATATTTAGTGTGTAAATATGTTTAATAGTATGTTTTGTGTTATATTAACATTTTTATTCCAGACCCCAGAACATTTAAAATAGATTTATTAAAATCTTCACTTCTCTGCTCTGATTAGGGAAGTGCTTATATCTTATGCTTGGCCTTTTCATCGTAGTTCTAAAATAGTCACAATAGAGAATTATAGAGCAAGCGAATCAGGTTGCAGATTGGAAAATTAGAAACATTCATTGAGATGACTATAGGCAAGGTTTCTTAAATGCAAAATATACATATAAAACATATATTGCCACAATGTGTTATGCTTATTGACATTAAAGAGAGAGTAAATTTCCTGGAATATAAAAAGTTTTGTATAGTGCTGTCTCTTTCAGAGTTACCCATGAAATGCCCCTCCAGCAATAGAAAAAAAAATCAGAGAACCCCAGCTTCACCCCAAATATTCAAACGTGTCTGACATGTCAAGATGCACAATGTCAGAGACTCTAGAACTCTTCTTGGTTGCTGTTTTGCTATCACAAATTTACATCACAAATTTACATCGTCATTACAATTTATCAATCAGTTCTTTTGAACTAACAGATTAGTTTATTTTTTTTATTTACCTCTGGCAACCCACTCCAGTACTCTTGCCTGGTAAATCCCATGGACAGAGGAGCCTGATAGGTTGCAGTCCATGGGGTCTCGAAGAGTCGGACACAACTGAAGTGACTTAGCAGTAGCAGCAGAAAACTATAGTTGACTTAGTTTTCCCGTGCCTGGTTACAGAAGACCTAGATAATAGTTAATACTCTTCTAAATTGGATTATGACACTAGGTGGCAGCCTTAAAAGTCCAGCATCATCTTTAGCAGGTATTTTCTAAATCTTAAGCTATGAGGCATCAACCTAACAAAATCTGTTTATAGTTATTCCTTACCCCATCCATGTAGACCTGGGCTCTTAAACTTACTTCCCAACAGTACAAGGAAAATAGAGCATAGGGGAGCTGTAGAGAAATAATGTCCATTTCTGGCTGGGAAATTATGGAAGGGGGAGGAAAAGGAGGGAGAGAAGGAAAGAAAGAAGCAGTCACAATTTCTCAGTTTGTAGATATAGGATATAGGAGGGAGGTACTTTTGATAAATAAAGGTGACATTAATGCCTGAGAAGGAGGCCACTGCTTTTACTATCCACCAAGAGAGCTCGGAAAAGGTCACTTTGCCCTTCACTCCACTCTCACTTCACTTCACTCTCCCACCAACCTTGAACAATACTCTAGGAAGTTGGCCTATAATGGAATCTGACTGAAGGAAGACCTAAAATTTTCTTTTCCTTTCCTGAGCCAATCTCAGTTCCCATATGGCACTTGCACTGGATTGAGAACTGGCTGACCCGATGAGGGGCTCACTGTAGCTGTCAAGTCAACAGATGTGATGGAGCGAGGTGGGGTCCAGTTGTTCTGACTGAGTTAAAAAAGACCAGATCACTCATTGAACCCATCACAAATTTCAGTCAAACTGTTAGCAGGGTTAACCACACCCATGTTTACATGGAATCTTGTCATAGGGACCAGAGGAATAAGTACCTGAGTACCTTGACTCATCAGAAAGATCCTTAAAACCCTTTTGTCCATATTCTCTGATACCACCTTAGGGAGAGAATCAGGGCGGGCCTTAGGGAGGCTCTCTGAAAAAGTAAATATTTTAATCTAAATCTGATCATCTGAATTTTAAAAGATGCACCTCAATATTATTTCATCAGAGTAAGTTCAAACTAGATTGGCTATTTAGTGATATTTATTCTCCATTGTTGCCTTGGTGGTTGAGGGTAGTATCTGAATAACAAATTAATGAATTTCATTTAATTTATTTTACCTCACAAGAGAAGGGAGAAAGTAATTCCCTCAGCTCACCTCTTTGGCCAGGGATCCCGCATTCCCTTCCCTGCCATGTTAGTGGAGAAAGAAAGGAAACACTACAGCATCCTTGTGTTTCTAACATACTCTGTAAATCTGAATTGCTGTGTAAAGTCTACTCATCTTGAGATCAAAGAATTTGCTCTAAGCTCCATGTTTAAAATAAACATTAGTCTTCAATCAGTAGAGTTTACTGAGTGCAAGAAACTGTGCTTGGAGGCATTAAGTTGTAAGTGTTCAATACACATTGTCATCATCATGGTGAGTCTATCCTCTCTTAAACCAATTCTTCATCATTGTTGTGAGTTATCTCCATATCTTTTAATCCATCAGTTGCTTTCTGATGTCACCTATGCCCTCCGAGCTTGTAAAATAATTATGATTAGTTGTGCTAATGATGAAAGTGCCTACTTCTGTACCCTGTGTTAATGCCCTTCAGCAGGATACCATTAGGAATATTTCTAGTCAACAAAGTAAACTTTTTTTTTGCAGCAAGGGAGACTAACCCATGGGGAACAGTGAGACATTCCAATAAGAAGGAGTAGGCAATTATTCCAGGATTTGGGTTTATGCTCATTGATTTTAAGGAAGTTTCAAGGGAGTGAATGCTTGTTTTAGAGTGCGTGTTGCAGAAAATGAGAGCAGTTTTTTTCTAGGTGACAGAAGGAACTGAGCAGGGCTAGAATTGTCACTGGGCCAATGGTAGTGATCACTCACATTAACAGAGAAGGGGAAATTCTTGGTCATTTTTGTGGTTGTCCAGGAACTTTGCTTTCGTTGTTGCTGTTTAAATTTCTGTTACAGGAGAGATCAGTGTAGTCTTGTTTTTATCACCATCACCGAGAGAATCCTTGTCTGATGTTGACGTTCTGTGAGATTATGTTCAGCAAGAATCTACTATAGCCTATCTGGTAGCAACAAGGCCATCTACTAGTTGCCAAGACTCAGGCCTCTTATTTTCGTTCTCACCTAGAAACCTTACTCTGAACCACCAGGTCAGCATTGCCAGTTATCAAGCTTTTGCTGCCAAGAGTTGATCTGAAGAAAATTATGATCATTTGCTTTGAACATCCACTACAAATTAATGTTGTCTAGCCCTGAGTGCTCCTTCACTGCTCCTTGACAATAAAAAAAATATACTTCTTGATGAGTTCCTGTTATAATGACCACGGAAGCCATTTCAAACTCTTCATGCACTCGTCAAGGGTATAATTTAATCACAGCATCTCTTACTCTTAATAAATGACTATATCTACAAAACAGTTGAAAGATTGAGTCTATATAATTAGAATATCCACTTTATAATCTCCTCCTCTCCTCATTACCCCTAAGTGCCTCTGTGAATATCAGTCTTCCATGTCCTTGCAGAGTAGGATTCCCACTTTCCTGTCAAGTTCAGTTCAGTCACTCAGTTGTGTCCGACTCTGTGACCCCATGGACCGCAGCACCACAGGCCTCCCTGTCTATCACCAACTTCCACAGTTTACCCAAACTCATGTCCATTGAGTCAGTGATGCCATTCAACCATCTCATCCTGTGTCATCCCCTTCTCCCGTCTTCAGTCTTTCCCAGTATCAGGGTCTTTTCCATTGAGTCAGCTCTTTGTATCAGGTGGCCAAAGTATTGAACTTTCAGCTACAACCTCAGTCCTTCCAATGAACATTCAGGACTGATCTCCTTTAGGATGGACTGGTTGGATCTCCTTGCAGTCCAAGGGACTCTCAAGAGTCTTCTCCAACACCACAGCTCAAAAGCATCAATTCTTCAGCGCTCAGCTTTCTTTTTAGTCCAACTCTCACATCCATACATGACCACTGGAAAAACCATAGCCTTGACTAGACGGACCTTTGTTGGCAAAGTAATGTCTCTGCTTTTGAATATGCTGTCTAGGTTGGTCATAATTTTCCTTCCAAGTAGTAAGCGTCTTTTAATTTCATGGCTGCAGTCACCATCTGCAGTGATTTTGGAGCCCAAAAAAATAAAGTCTGACACTGTTTCCACTGTTTCCCCTTCTATTTCCCATGAAGTGATGGGACCAGATGCCATGATCTTCGTTTTCTGACTGTTGAGCTTTAAGCCAGCTTTTTCACTCTCCTCTTTCACTTTCATCACGAGGCTTTTTAGTTCCTCTTCATTTTCTGCCATAAGGGTGGTGTCATCTGCATATCTGAGGTTAGTGATATTTCTCCTGGCAATCTTGATTCCAGCTTGCACTTCATCCAGCCCAGTGTTTCTCATGATGTACTCTGCATATACGTTAAATAAGCAGGGTGACAATATACAGCCTTGATGTACTCATTTTCCTATTTAGAACCAGGCTGTTTTTCCATGTCCAGTTTTAACTGTTGCTTCCTGACCTGCATACAGATTTCTCAAGAGGCAGGTCAGGTAGTCTGGTATTCCAATTTTCCTGTCAAAGCTACTAGTATTTCTGATTCCATGAACTCTAACCGTCTGTATGATATTGTCCAATAAATCCTCTTTTCTCTACCATCTTTCATCTTTTTATCTTCATGTACTCAATGACAACATCCCCTTATTTACATGTATTCTAATATTTTTATAGCTTAGGAATAAGCTAACGTATTTCTCCTTGAGCTCTCATTTCTTAACACATTCATTTCTTCCTATTGCCTTCACTTATTTAAATGTTGGAGGAGACTGATTTTGGTGGCAAAAATTACCTTAAAATCTTTGTTCTTCCAGGCTTTCTCCAGTTAACACTGATAATTCCTTGGCTCATAATGAGGTCTTTCAATTTGTCATCTAAACTTGCCGTTGATATCACAGTCGATCAAGTGACTCATTATTTTGGATGTTTTGGTTCTTTAATTATATTAAAAAATTAGGTGTATATAGTTTTTCTCCTTATAAGACCAGAAGAAATCATTCTTTCAACTATTTAGAATTTTTGTCTCAAAACATTGTTTATTTTGGAGGGTAATAAAAGAGACTCAAGCAATTTTCAGCTGTAGAATGGATCCTAGCTTTCTCAGTCTATGGATAGTGCTGCTGCTGCTGCCACTGCCAAGTCGCCCCAGTCGTGTCCGACTCTGTGCGACCCCATAGACGGCAGCCCACCAGGCTCCACTGTCCCTGGGATTCTCCAGGCAAGAACACTGGAGTGGGTTGCCATTTCCTTCTCCAATGCATGAAAGTGAAAAGTGAAAGTGAAGTTGCTCAGTTGTGTCAGACTCTTCATGACCCCATAGAACCAAGAAATTAAAAATGTCTTCTTATTGGTCAGTCATCATAAGTTAACAGCCAACCTGGGCAACTTAGAAGAACCATCTCTCTGGCATAGCCTAGAGCTTATACGCATGCATGCCATGCTAAATCGCTTCAGTTGTGTTCGACTGTTTGTGACCCTAGGAACCATAGCCTGCCAGACTTCTCTGTCCATACAGTTTCCCAGGCAAGAATACTGGAGTGGGTTACCATGCCCTCCTCCAGGTGGTCTTCCCAACCTAAGATCAAACCTGCATCTCCTATGTCTCCTGCATTGGCAGGTGGGTTCTTTACCACTAGCACCACCTGTATAGTGCCGTTGTACAAGCCCAGAGCTTGTATAGCTATAATAATAAAAAAAAAGTAGTACATGTTTAAATAACTAAGTTATACATTCATAAATAAAAATTGTTAAGTTCCTTCTGAAAAAGGTGCTGCTTAACCACAAACCTCTGCTAAATGGTGATCTTCTTTGATGTTGGTATTTCATTCTGTATTTGAAAGTACAGTCCCAAGAATATGCATTCCCATGCAGTGTTAGATCCTCAACACAAAGAATTGTTGCTATTTCTACTGGCTGTATCCCAGCTCCTTTAGTAATTTTTTTCTCCACAGAACCATAATGAATAATAAAATGTGTTATCTGTGCTACTCAGCTCCTACATATCTCCTCCCACATATCTTCTGTTCCAACCCCCCCTCCCCAAAACCCATACACTTTAAAATATCTTATGGTGGATTTTATTTAGAATTTTATACCAGGATGTTAACATTTTTATTATTTCTCATTAATATGCTTCATTGCCAAAATTGGCCTTTCTTTTAAAACTAGTCAGAAAATCACTTTCCCTTTGTAAATTAATGTGGCATCACTATAAATATTACTTATCACTTGAGATAAAATTATTCAAACATTGTGGGTTTGTGTTGTTGCAGTCATTCTCATTTTGAGTACCTTAGTATTCAAAAACAAAACAGTGCACTCTCTGAGAAGTTAGTATATAAAATGGGAACCTACCATGAGTAAGTCATGAGTCTGAGTCACCTATGTATGCAGAAAATAATCCTCAGAGTTCAAAGATTTACCTGTCAAGGTCAGCATTGAGAGAGAAGTATTAAGAGCACAAGGTCTTGACAGGATAGAGTGAAATGTGGGGAAAGAAATTACCACTATATCCCTAAATAGCATTTGGGAACTGTAGAGAACTTACAGGGCCAGAAACTATGAAAAACATCTTGGGGTAACCCTTGCACAGGTAGAAAGCTTCTAGTTCACAGGATAATAATATTAGAAAAGGTTTCAAAAGAAATAAAGATTCCTAAATCAGCATTGCTCATTTGTCATCTAAGGTGTGGTACCCTACCCAATTAGTTTTCTTTTGTTGCCTTACCAATAATGCTTTTAACTCTGCTGGATTAAATTGAATGATGAGAGGATGAAACTCATGGCAGACATTTATAATACATTTTCTTGCTAAGTTAAACAAATCTCTGACTCCCAAGGACAAATTGGGACCCAGATCAGCTAAATTAGTCAGATTTTCTTTATACTTATAGTGAAAGGCAAAGGAAAAAGGAAAGATATACCCATTTGAATGCACAGTTCCAAAGAATAGGAAGGAGAGATAAGAAAGCCTTCCTCAAAGATCAATGCAGAGAAATAAAGGAAAACAATAGAATGGGAAAGACTAGATATCTCTTCAAGAAAATTAGAGCTACCAAGGGAACATTTCATGCAAAGATGGGGACAATAAAGGACAGAAATGATATGGACCTAACAGAAGCAGAAGATATTAAGAAGAGGTGGCAAAAATACACAGAAGAATTATATAAAAAAGATCTTCATTACCTGGATCACCATGATGGTGTGATCACTCACCTAGAGCCAGACATCCTGGAAGTCAAGTGGGCCTTAGGAAGCATCACTTCAAATAAGGCTAGGGGAATTGATGGAATTCCAGTTGACCTATTTTAAAATGTAAAAGATGATGCTGTGAAAGTGCTGCACTCAATATGCCAGCAAATTTGGAAAACTCAGCAGTGGCCCCAGGACTGGAAAAGGTCAGTTTTCATTCCAATCCCAAAGAAAGGCAATGCCAAAGAATGTTCAAACTACCACATAATTGCACTCATCTCACATGCTAGCAAAGTAATAATGCTCAAAATTCTCCAAGCCAGGCTTCAACAGTACATGAACCGTGAAATTCCAGATGTTCAAGCTGGAAGGCAGAGGAACCAGAGATCAAATTGCCAACATCTACTGGATCATTGAAAAAGCAAGAGAGTTCCATAAAAACATCTACTTTTGCTTTATTGACTATGCCAAAGCCTTTGACTGTGTGGATCACAACAAACTGTGGAAAATTCTTCAAGAGATGGGAATACTAGACTACCTGACCTGCCTTCTGAGAAATCTGCATGAAGGTCAAGAAGCAACAGTAAGAACTAAACATGGAACAACAGACTGGTTGCAAATCGGGAAAGGAGTACATCAAGGCTGTGTATTGTCACCCTGCTTATTTAACTTATATGCAGAGTACATGACAAGAAATGCTGGACTGTATGAATCACAAGCTGGAATCAAGATTGCTGGGAGAAATATCAATAACCTTAGATATGCAGACGACACCACACTTATGGCAGAAAGTGAAGAAGAAATAAAGAGCCTCTTGATGAAAGTGAAAGAGGAGAGTGAAAAAGTTGGCTTAAAACTCAACGTTCAGAAGACTAAGATCATGGCATCTGGTCCCATCACTTCATGGCAAATAGATGGGGAAACAATGGAAACTGTGACAGACTTTATTTTGAGGGGCTCCAAAATCACTGCAGATGGTAACTGCAGTCATGAAATTAAAAGATGCTTGCTCCTTGGAAGAAAAGTTATGACCAACCTAGACAGCACATTAAAAAGCAGAGACATTACTTTGCCAACAAAGATCCGTCTAGTCAAAGCTATGGTTTTTCCAGTAGTCATGTATGGATGTAAGAGTTGGACTATAAAGAAAGCTGAGCACCAAAGAATTAAGTCTTTTGAGCTGTGGTGTTGGAGAAGACTCTTGAGAGTCCTTTGGACTGCAGGGAGATCCAACCAGTCCACGATAAAGGAAATCAGTCCTAAATATTCATTAGAAGGACTGATGTTGAATCTAATACTTTGGCCACCTGATGCGAAGAACTGACTCATTTGAAAATACCCTGATGCTGGGAAAGATTAAGGACAGGAGGAGAAGGGGATGACAGAGGATGAAATGGTTGGATGGCATCACCAACTCGATGTACATGAGTTTGAGTAATCTCTGGGAGTTGTTGAGGGACAAGGAAGTCTGGCATTCTGGAGTCCATGGGGTCACAAAGAGTCAGATATGATTGAGCGACTGAACTGACTGGTAGATATTTAACAGAGAACAGATTGACATTTATGTGTTCATGGGAATGAGCTCATCTTCGAGTTGTGGATGGCTTAAGCCTTGTCTCCTTCCTAAGAATCTGACACTACTGCATTTGTTAGCCTGGGGCAAACACACACCACGGTAAGCAAAATTTCTTGTGGATACCTTTGTTTTCAGCTATCATACCATGCCAATTCAAAAAATCACTGATTTTAGAGATTGGCAGGAAACCATCTTCCTTTGCATTGGTTCATTAATAGTTTCTCTCTAATTTTCTACTCTTCAAAAGTTTCTCTCTAATTATCTAATCTTCGTAAGCAGCATGGAAGGTAGAAAAATAGAAATCACTGTATCAAAACAGCAAAAAGAAAAGCTAATTTAAAAAATGAGACTTTTTTAAGGAATCTCTGGGGTAACGGAGAAGGCAATGGCAACCCACTCCAGTACTCTTGCCTGGCAAATCCCATGGGTGGAGGAGCCTGGTGGGCTGCAGTCCATGGGGTTGCTAGGAGTTGGACACGACTGAGCAACTTCACTTTCACTTTTCACTTTTATGCATTGGAGAAGGAAATGGCAACCCACTCCAGTGTTCTTGCCTGGAGAATCCCAGGGACGGGGGAGCCTGGTGGGCTGCCGTCTATGGGGTCACACAGAGTCGGACACGACTGAAGCAATTCAGCAGCAGCAGCAGCCACATCTGGAGTAACACCAAACTACTAACATTTGCATTATAAGAGTCTCAGAAGAATAGAGAGGAAAAGGGTAGAAAATGTATCTGATGAAGGTATCGCTGAAAATATCTCAATCGTGAAGGAAAAAACAGATATTCAAGTACAGGAAGCACAGAGTTCAGAAAAAGATAAACCCAAAGAGACCCACACCAAGTAGTATCGTAATTAAAATGGCAAAAGTTAAGGAGAGAATTCTAAAGGCAACAAGAGAAAAACAAAGAGTCATATACAAGGGAACCCCTTATAAGGTAGTCAGCTGCTTTTTCGGCAGAAATATGCCACTAGGGAGTGGCATGATATATTTAAAATGTTGAAGGAAAAAAACCCTACAACTTAGAACACTCAACTGAGCAAGGTTATCTTTCAGAATTGAAAGATAGGCAAAACAAACCAAAAAAAAAAAAAAAAAAAAAGAACCTTGAAACAAGTAGTCATAGGTCAACATATATGAACTACTTGGTAACCACAAATCAGAAGTTTAATAGTATTTTTTTCCTTCCTTGAGGAAAGTTAGCAATCAACAAAATGAAAGATAACTTACTGAATGGGAGATGATATTTGCAAGTATCTTCTGATATGTTTGATAATGAGTTAATATCCAAAATATATAAAGAGCTCATAAAACTGAATATGAAAAAATCAAACAAGCCAATTAAAAATGGGCAAAAGACCTAAAGAGATATTTTTCCAAGGAAGACCTTCAGCTGGTCAACAGGCACATGAAAAGATGTTCAACATCACTAACCGTCAAGGTAATGCAAGTCAAAACCACAGTTAGAACCTCACGCCTGTTAGGATGTCTGTCCTCAGAAAGAGAAGAATTAATGTTGGCAAGGATGTAGAGAAAAGGGAATCTTGGTACATTGCTAGTGGGAATGTAAATGGCTGCAACCACTATGGAAAACCATATGGAGGTTCCTCAAATAATTAAAAATAGGACTACCATATGATCCAGCAATTTCACTCCTGGGTATACATCCAAAGAAAATGAAAACACTCAATCAGTGAATAAATTAAAATTAAAAATAAATAAATAAATAAAAGAAAATGAAAAAAAATGAAAACATTCAATCAAAAAGATGTATGTGCCCAACATCTATAACAGTATTATCTACAATAGCTAAGATATAGAAGCGACCTAAGTTTATGTATAAAGCAGATTATTATTCAACCATAAAAAAGAACAAAATTTTTCCATTTGCAACAATGTGGATGTTCTTGGAGGATATTATGCTTGGTGGAGTCAGGCAGAGTAAAACAAATACTATCTGTATTCACTTATATATGGAATCTAAAAAGTAAGACAAATAACTATGAAAAAACAAAAATAGACTCATGGGTACAAAGAGCAGACTAGTACTTACTAGAGGAGAGAGAGATGGTAGGAGAGGCAAGAATAGGATAAGAGGGTTAAGAGGTTCAAACTACCATAAAAAATAAGTAAGATACAAGGATGTAGCATGTAGCACAAGGAATATAACCAATATGTTATAATAACTTTAACTGGAGCGTAATCTATAAAAATATTGGATCACTATTTTGTATATCTGAAACTAATACAACATTGTAAAGCCATTATGTGTGTGCTAAGTCACTTCAGTCGTATCCAACTCTTTGCGACTCTATGGACTGTAGCCCACCAGGTTCCTATGTCGATGGGATTCTCCAGGCAAGAATACTGGGATGGGTTGCCATACCATCCTCCAGGGGATCTTCCCAAGCCAGGGATGGAAGCCATGTCTCTTGTGTCTCCTGCATTGGCAGGCAAATTCTTTACGACCAGCACCACCTGAAAGTGAAAGTGAGAGTTGCTCAGTTGTGTCCAACTCTTTGCGACCCTACAAACTATACAGTCCATGAAATTCTCCAGGCCAGAATACTGGAGTGGGTAGCCTTTCCCTTCTCCAGGGAATCATCCCACCCCAGGGGATCAAACCCAGGTCTCCCACATTGCAGGTGGATTCTTTACCAGCTGAGCTGCAAAAGCCCAAGAATACTGGAGTGGGTAGGCTATCCCTCCTCCAGCGAATCTTCCCCACCTAGGAATCAAACTGGGGTCTCCCGCATCGCAGGCGGATTCTTTACCAACTGAGTTATCAGGGAAGCCCCAAATCAACTAAACTTCAATTAGAAAAAGGGCAGTGTTACTTTAATAGTTTTTACCAACCCAAGTTTTTATTGGTAATTTTCCAATTTAATATTTACAGATGTTCTCAGTCCTTAAGCTAGACAGAGAATACAGAATATTAACACAATTTCAGATTTCTAAAGCAATTTAATTTCACCAGAGACATTAAAGAATTAATGCCTACATAGGAACTAGAAATCTGACACCCTTTCCTTCAGAATTATTAATAGCCTGTAGGCTTATATACCCATGGATGAATAAATATTCAATGGAAATAGCACTAAGCACCACTGTTATTGTAACCCACTATCATTATGTGGACGTAGATTGTGAATGTGTTTATTGTCTTGGTTTTAATGACTTGCCATACACATCGATCCCCAAAGGGTCCCTTCTAAGGTTGTCCTCAAATCAACATGATTGAAATTCTTGAAAAATGCTGAAAATTGCAAAATCAATAATCATTTATTAAGTTGATCAATAGATGTGGGCATTTTGTGACAAGAATGGGTCATCAGGGCAAGTGTGGATAGGGAGAGGGAGAAAAAAAGCCTATAATTGGCAAATGAAGAAAAAATATGTAAGTTCAAGGTTTTAGTTAATTTAATGAATATGGTCATGGTTTATTTTCTCCTCTCAAACATTTTGTACTTCATTATGTAAAAGGAAATTAATATGATTGTATATTCATCCTTCCTGTCCAGGGTCAGATATACAAGTTCTCAGTCCCTTAGATGGAAATGCTCTGAAGGTTTCTTCAGATTTAAAAAAATCCAGAAACTGTTAAAGGAAAAGAAAATGATTTAGATTAGATGAATTTTTTATTGCCCCCGTGGGAGGGAAACACAAATGACTCAAGTATTTTAATAAGATTTAAGATTCATTTAAAGAATCTTCATGATTCATCTGCATTTATTTTTTCTATCACAAAACCACTTATAATACTGTTCCCAAAAGAAGAGAGAGAAATGATAATGAGGATACCAGCATATAAATATAATGACTGGAAAGATTATTTTTAAAAAAGTTAACCAAGGCATAGATTTCAGACAGTAAATACTAGTCTTGGGTTGTTATATATATTTTAGTAAAGATTTTCATTTTATGGCAATCACATATGTTGCTTAGCTGGAATTAAATTCATTTCTCAACTTTCAAGATGGTAAGTTGCCTCTGAAATAACCCACAGTCTCTTATAAATAGAACCATTGTAAAATATTTTTAATGCTGAGAAATAAAAGTATCTTTTTCTCTAGTTCAGTAAGTAGACTAAAACTATACTGTTTTTTTTCTTTCATTTGTTTCCTTTTTCTTTTTTGGTTATGTCTTTGGACTAGAAACACTGATTCATTAACCCTTGATTGTAGTGCCTATGAAGTGCTTCCCTTAAACCATTTGTCTCAATATATGTATTTATAAGTGGGGAATATGCTGTGTAAGTGAGATGCTGTGTAAGTGAGATGCTCTGTCACTGTTGCTTATGAGAGATCTTGACAGACATGTTCAGTTTTGCCTGAATGCAAAAATCCAACAGTGGAAACTCCTGCTCATGGACATTTCTTGTTTATCCAGCATCATCTTTGCTCTTTCAAAAGACACTGCTGAAAATGACTGACCCCACACCCTCCTCAAAATTTCTGTTTTAACTACACAAACAAAAAAATGGTGAATAGTTTCTGACAGAAAACATTGGAAATTATTCTACTTTCAACTAACTTATAAGATAACTAAGTATAGTTTTGCGTAGGCTGGACTCTTTTTATAATTCTATTTTCCCAACTTATGCAATAACTTTACTATTAGTTTGGATACTTCTCAAAAGAAAATTTCCCAAATGTGGCAGAGCAGCAGTGAGTGTGTGTGCTGGACCTGTGTCTTCCCTATTATCAGATCACCTCCCACCTCCTCAAGTTTTTTTAATATCCATCAAAACAAAAAATCACTAAGGAGCACAGCAAAACTGGCATTTGGCAATGTGTCTGCCTAATGAAACATGGACCAGAAATGCTAGGTTATATTGGTTTTGTCTGTGTTCTTACTCCCATTAATCTGTCTCACTCTTCCGACCCATTCTTATCTTCTGCCTACTATGGTCTCACATCTATAATTAGGCTCCTTTTGGAATCCTCCCTTCCCTTCGCCACCTCTTCTCAGTTTTATTATTTCTCATACTCGGCCCAATTCCTAACCCAGATTTTTGCTCCTTATCTCTTTGTCTGGACCATACAAGGATGAGTGATTGCACTATGGTTGTGGTTCTGTTTTCAATTTTCCAGCTCAAAGAATTCACAATTCTGATCTAACTCCCAAGACAGGGAGTCTGGCTAGAGTCTTATGGTCTGAAGACCAGCAGTTTTCACATCTCTTGGGAGATTATGTAAGGGATGCAGAATCTCTGTCCTCACTGCAGACCTACGGAATCAGAATCAGTTTATCTGCATTTTAAGAAGAGTTTCATCATAACTTTGTACGTATACTAAAGCGTGAGAAGCACTGGGCTAGATTGTTGGTCCTCAAACTTATTTTTAACAGAAAATGCTTCTCAGTAAAGTAAGCGTTTGGGACATTACTCCAAAATACTGTACCCTTCCCCCCATTTGCAGTTTTGCTGTCTGCAATTCCAATTACCTGTGGTCTACGTCTGTCTGAAAATATTAACGGGAAAATTTTAGAAATAAACAATTCATAAAGTTTACATTCTGTGATGCTCTGAGTAGCTTGATGAAATCTCTTACTATCCTGCTGTGTCCAACCCAGGATGTGAATCATCCCTTTGTCCAGCAGATCCTGCCTGCTAGTCACTTAATAGCCTTCTCAGTTATCAGATCGACTGTCCCAGGATCACAGTACTTGTGTTCAGGTCATTCTCATTTTCTTTAATAATGGCCCCAAAGCACAAGAAAAGTGAGGCTGGTAATTCAGACATGCCAAAGAGAAGCTATAAAGTGTTTCATTTAAGTGAAAAGGTGAAAGTTCTCAATAAAGAAGAAAAATCATATGCTGAGGTTGCTAAGATCTAGGGTAAGAACATATCTTCTATTCATGTAATTGGGAAGAAGGAAAAAGCCGTTTGCACTTGTTCTGCTACCCTACCTAAAACTGCAAAAGTTAGGGCCACAGTGCATAAGTGATTAGTTAAGATGGAAAAGGCATTAGATTTGTACAATAAGTTGCTTTGAGAGACCACATTCACATTTTATTACATTATATTGCAGTGCATTATCAACATTTTTCTATTATTAGGTATTATTGCTATCTCTTGACTCAATGGACATGGACAGGGAAGCCTGGCATGTTACAGTCCATGGTGTCACAAAGAGTCGTACATGACTGAGCAACTGAACTGTGTCTAATTTATATATGAAACTTTGTCATAAGTATGTATTATATATAGGAAAACACCCCAATATTTCTAGAATTCAGTACTAGCTCCAGTTTCAGGCATCCACCGGAGGTCTTAGAATGTGTCTCCTGAGAATAAGGGGGAATACTGTATGACTAAAGAACATGCCTGCCAATGCAGGAGACGGAAGAGATGCAGGTTTGATCCCTGGGTTGGGAAGATCCCCTGGAGTAGGAAATGGCAACCTGATCAAGTATTTCTTGCTTAGACAATTCCATGGACAAAGGAGCCGGCAGGTTACAGTCCATGGGGTTGCAAAGAGTCAGACACAACTGAATGACTGAGCCACACACACACACACACACACACACACAATGTGTGACTATAGCTAAATGTCATGGTGAGAATTTTGAGTGAAGCACCAGGATATAATATATAGATTCCAAAGTGTGGTTGCTGTACTAAATTCAAATTTTCAAAAGACAGTTGTTAGTTTTTCAGATCTTAAAATCCTTTAAAAGTATTGGAGTTGAGCAGATTTTGAAGAATGAATTTGTGAAGAGTTTTCTTTGGAAGAAGCTGTTACCATGCTGTAGTCTCACCCATTACTCACCACCCCACCCCCCTACACACATACCAGTCCCAAGGTGGGGATGGCTGGATTCCACCTCAAGCTTAAAAAGAAGCGTTTTAAGGAAGCTAAGACTATCATATATATTCCTTAAGGTTGGCAGGTGACAGTGGATGGAATATCACTACAGACTAGGCAGCCATGAAGGCAGGTCAGGCAGAAAGATGAGCTTTTTCTTTGGTAATGATGCAAAGGAAAATTGACTGTACTGGAATTAATCTACACTCCCAAGAGTTTGACAAGGGGAAAGAATGTGTGTTTTCCATGTTTTTAAAAATTTATTGAAGGATAATTGCTTTACAGAATTTTGCTGTTTTCTGTCAAACCTCAACATGAATCAGCCATAGGTATACATGTATCCCCTCCCTTTTGAACCTCCCTCCCATCTCCCTCCCCATCCTACCCCTCTAGGTTGATACAGAGCCCCTGTTTGAGTTTCTTGAGACATACAGCAAATTCCCGTTGGCTATCTATTTTACATATGGTAATGTAAGTTTCCATGTTACTCTCTCCATACATCTCACCCTCTCCTCCCCTCTCCCCGTGTCCATAAGTCTGTTCTCTATGTCTGTTTCTCCATTATTGCCCTGTAAATAAATTCTTCAGTACCATTTTTCTAGATTCTGTATATATGTGTTAAAATATGGTATTTATCTTTCTCTTTCTGACTCACTTCACTCTGTATAATAGGTTCTGGGTTCATCCACCTCATTAGAATTGACTAAAATGCGTTCATTTTTATGGCTGAGTAATATTCCATTGTGTAAATATACAACAACTTCTTTATCCATTCATCTGTCGATGGACATCTATGTTGCTTCCATGTTCTAGCTATTGTAAATAGTGCTGCAGTGTACAATGGGATACCTGTGTCTCTTTCAATTTTGGTTTCCTCAGGGTATATGCCTAGGAATGGGATTACTGGGTCATATGGTGGTTTTATTCCTAGTTTTTTAAGGAATCTCCATACCGTCTTCCATAGTGGCTGTATCAATTTACAATCCCACCAACAGTGCAAGAGTGTTCCCTTTTCTCCACACCCTTTCCAGCATTTATTGTTTGTAGAGTTTTTGATGATGGCCATTCTGACCGGTATGAGGTGATATCTCATTGTAGTTTTGATTTGCATTTCTCTAATAATGAGCGATGTTGAGCATCTTTTCATGTGTTTATTAGCCATCTGTATGTCTTCTTTGGAGAAATGTCTGTTTAGGTCTTTTTCCCACTTTTTGATTGGGTTGTTTGTTTTTCTGGTATTGAGTTGTATGAGCTGCTTGTGTATTTTGGAAGTTAATCCTTTGTCAGTTGTTTCATTTGCTATTATTTTCTCCCATTCTGAGGGTTGTCTTTTCACCTTGCTTATAGTTTCCTTGCTGTGAAAAAGCTTTTAAGTTTAATCAGGTACCACTTGTTTACTTTTGTTTTTATTTCCATTACTCTAGGAGGTGGGTCATAGAGGATCTCGCTTTGATTTATATCATCAAGTATTCTGCCTACGTTTTCCTCTAAGATTTTTATAGTTTCTGGTCTTACATTTAGGTCTTTAATCCATTTTGAGTTTATCTTTGTGTATGGTGTTAGGAAGTGTTTTAATTTCATTCTTTTATATGTAACTCTCCAGTTTTCCCAGCACCATTTATCGATGTTCCATGGTTTTAAAGCAAAGGGGAGCTGGAACTATCCTGACTCTTGCCCAAGAAACCCAGCTGGGAGAGTAAGTTGTTCAGTCGCTCAGTCCTGTCCAACTCTTTGCGACCCCATGGACTGCAGCATGCCAGGCTTCCCTATCCTTTGCCATCTCCTGGAGCTTGTTTAAACTCATGTCCATTGAGTCGAGTTGGTGATGCCATCCAACCATCTCATCCTCTGTCATCCCCTTCTCCTCCTGCCTTCAATCTTTCCCAGCATCAAGGTCTTTTCTAATGAGTCACTTTCACATCAGGTGGCCAAAGTACTGGAGCTTCAGCTTCAGCAGCAGTCCTTCCAATGAATATTCAAGATTGATTTCCTTTACGATTGACTGGTTTAATCTCCTAATGGAGATTCCAGGAATGTGGATTCCAGGAATTCATCAGAAACATCTGTTGATTACTCAAAGGTTAGTCTGTCAGACTCACTGTAGTGAGAGAGAACACCTGCAGATCAAGTGAAGCTAACTTTATTAGACTCATTGTAGAATTTGACAGAGTCTTAGTCATGTCTCAGAAGAGTAGTCAGGAGAGAATATTTATAGGAGTTTAGAGTCTGAGATGGTGATTTTAAGGCTGATCTTGTGAAGTGGGGGAACTGTTTAAGATTGGGCATGAAAGTGAAAGTGAATTCGCTCAGTCATGTCCAACTCTTTGCATCCCCATGGACTGTAGATCACCAGGCTCCTCCATCCATGGAATTTTCTAGGCAAGAGTACTGGAATGGGTTGCCATTTCCTTCTCCAGGAGATCTTCCCGACCGAACCTGGGTCTCCCGCATTGTGGGCAGACACTTTACCATCTGAGCCCCCAGGGAATCCCAAGGTTGGACATAGTTTATGGTATAAAATTTTTGGATTATCTTAGTTGATTTTGTCTTATATTCCAGAAGAAACCATTTTCTTGAGCAAGTAGGTAAGTTACTCTTGCTTATTCTCAGTATGTGGTCCTTTATGACCAGGTTGCCAAGGGCTGGGAGTAGGCAGGAATAGGAAATTACTGATAATACCTATGGGATTCCTTCTGGGATGATGTAAATGTTCTGAAATTAGATTGTGGTGATGATTGAATAACTTTGTGAATATTGTAAAAACCACTGAATTATGCACTTTAACAGAGTGAATTTTGTATGTGAACTGTATTTCAATAAAGCTATTGCTATATATATATGTGCGTGTGTGTGTATGACAGATTAAATATGAGGAGTACATCTTTGTCTTTAAGTATCTATAAGGTAGAGAATATTGTGTCACTGGTCATCTCTGTGAATTAGCAGCTATCTTTTGTTTAAAAAAGAAAGCATAGTAGCTCTATTTTAAAGTATGCCTTTTTTTGCACTTTACTAGAAGTTTGGCACCTCACTCCACTACTCTTGCCTGGAAAATCCCATGGATGGAGCAGCCTAGTAGGCTGTAGTCCATGGGGTCGCTAAGAGTCGGACACAACTGAGCAACTTCCCTTTCACTTTTCACTTTCATGCATTGGAGAAGGAAATGGCAACCCACTCCAGTGTTCTTGCCTAGAGAATCCCAAGGACGGGGGAGCCTGGTGGGCTTCCGTCTATGGGATCGCACAGAGTCGGACACGACTGAAGCAACTTAGCAACTTAGCAGCAGAAGTTAACCAATGAACCTCTGTGGAGGGACAAACGATTTTTGTGAAAGACATTGAAATTCCACTGAAACTCTTCCCTTGGGAAATTTTTAAATAATTTAGAAAATTGAAGCCTAGTTTTCAAGGTAACTAGATCTCAGAGATTTTATATGTGACACATATCTTTTTCAATAACAAAACTGTGCAGATATGGAAACAAAATCCCTCAAATATTTTTTGTATAATAATCTATATAAAGCATTAGTTATTTTCAACAGTAACTATTGTCTTGTTCTTTATAAAAACCCGCTTATTATTACAGTGACCGATTACATGTGAGAGTGTGCATGTGTCTTCAAATACCTGCGAGGTAGCAGCTCCTGACAATCATTGGACATCCCTGAAAAGGTCAGCAAATTAACTTAAATCATTTTGTAAAAGAAAAGTTGGTATCTCTAATTTCAACTACTTTTTTGTGTGTTTTATAAGGATTTAGCCAGTGAATCTCCATGGAGAACAATAGATATTATGCTCATACCCCATTCCAATAAACAAGGTTGTGAAAATTCTATAAATTAAGATGGTAAAATCACATATCTTTGTACATTTAAGCCACCATATGTTGCAATATGTCGAAAGCAAGGGAACTAGTAAAGTCACAGCTGTGAACACACTCCAGGTTTTCCTCAGGACATAGTGTGACACTTGAACATCTGGCAGACAAACCAAGTGTGAAAGTCATATATCAATCATTAGCAAACCTCATTGCTTTCTATTTTTAGTTCAAACACTATTAGTAAAAAGGCTGATACCTTCCTCCAGCCCTCCATAGGGGCACCTGGAACACCTGCAAAAGGTATATTCTGAGCTTTGGTGACAGGGGACCCAAAGAAACCTAGGTAGGAGGCAGAGAAATTAAGGAGGCCAGCACCATTAGCCTTTCAGATCCCTGGTGCCAGGCATCTAGCTTTTCCTAGGAACTGCTTCGATCCATGTTTGTTGTGCACCTCACTCTAGAGCCCTGTCTCTGAACAGTTAACAGAACCCATTTCTGTACAGGGAATCTCATCAATGTCCAACGTTGGCTGATGTGTCTATATGGCAGCATTGGTTTTCCTTAGCAGAGCTTCACCAACTCCTGACAGACTCAGCATGATCACCTGAAATGATAACAAAGAGCACAACCAAGAGAACTTCTCTGAATGTGTATTTTACAAATTGTAAATAAATCCCACAAGTGATTAAAGTTGGGGATTGATCTCTGTGGAATGCCTAGTTCAATGCCACCAGCACAAGGATACTTACTATTGGATACTGGATTTTGACACTTTAACAGTAATGAGACCCAACATGTAAATACTGAGCTGTTACTGGACTATTTTACAGTGCCAAGCAACAGTGCTTGATGCATGCATTAAGAAAATGAACTATCAATCCCAGGACTCCAACTTGCACATCTTTAGGTCACTCTGCTCTTCTGTCAGAGTGGTCATTTAGTTTCTCGTAATGGAGTGATTTTCCAGAGGATAATTTTAACTGATTTACTCCACTTTGCAGGTGAGATTTTGCCTCTTTAAGAAAAGCATATATATATATATATATATATAAGCATGTATAAAGGCACACACACACACACACGGTTTCCCAGGTGAAGCGAGTGGTAAAGAACCTGCCTGTCAGTTCAGGAGACACAAGAGATGCAGGTTTGATCCCTGGGTCAGAAAGATAACCTGGAGAAGAAAATGGCAACCTGTTCCAGTATTGCCTGGAGAATCCAATGGACACAGAAGCCAGGCAGGCTGCAGTCCATGGGGTTGCAAAGAGCTAGACATGACTGAGCGACTCATTGCACGTACCACATAAACACACACAAATCTAAATTGATACACTATAGAGCAGAGTTTCTCAACCTCAGTGGATTATTGACATCTAGTGCCATATAACTCTTTGTTGTGGGGGCATCTGTCCTGTGTATTGTAGGGTGTATCCCTGATAGCAGTATATCTGGCCTCTACCTTCTAGATGCTACTGACACACCCCTTTCCCAGTTGTGATAACCGAAATATCAAATGTCCCCAGGAAAGTAAAATTGCCCCAAGTTGAGAAATACTGATGTAGAGCTGTAAAGCATGCCCACACAATTAATCACCAAAAGAAAGAAAAAGAATGCTGCATAAATTAGCAGTAATGTGTGTGCTAAGTTGCTTCAGTCGTGTCCAACTGCGACCCTTTGGACTGTAGCCCACCAGGCTCCTCTGTCCATGGGATTCTGTAGGCAAGAGTACTGGAATGGGTTGCCATGCCCTTCTCCAGGGTATCTTCCCAACCCAGGGATTGAACCCACATCTCTTTCACCTCTTGCATTAGCAGGCCTTTTCTTTACCACTAGGGCTACCTGGGAAGCCATTAGCTATAATAATTATTACTTATTTTTGCTGCTTAAGTACTTCCTTGACAGATTTGAAATTTATTCTGGTTGTGAGCATATGTTGGAGTTGACTTGAAAGGCTATGTGAAGCATTTTGTTAGTTATTTAACATTGATTGGCTTCTCTCTCGCGTCTTCACTTCCAAGGTCTTTATATCGGGGCTGGTTGGTTCCACCGTATACTGGGCACAGAATGATTGCCAAGGGAAGAGAGCCTCCTAAAGCAGTGAGTCTCAAACTTTGACATACATAAATATCACCTGTAAAATCTTTTAAAAAGACAGACTTTGTTTCTCAATGTTTGTGCTGCTGAGTCTTCCTTTCTCACAAGTCTCAAGTGATGGTCCCAGGACCACATCAACATTTGCAGGGTCAGAGCATCCGAGCAGTAGAACTGGGCATGTATACAATCAGATATTGCTCCTGCCCCCAATCATCAATATGACCCTTGTTGTTTTTGAAAGAGAAACCCCTCACTTGCTTCCATTCTATGTGACAAAGAAAATGCACTGATACAGAGAGGGTTGAAAGGAATAGTGATTCCCACTCTTGGCTGCACATTAGAATCTCTTGAGGACTTCTTAAATCCCCAGTGTCCAGATCACTTCCCAGACCAATTAAATTGGAATCTCAGGGCACAGGACCCAGACATCCATTTATTTAAGCTCTATAGATAACTCTAATGAACAATCAAGTTTGAGAATCACTGTGTAGTTCTTTGCTACACAAATCATGGTTCATGGACCAGCTGCAGAGGCATCACCTGTTTTTCAGAAGTGAAAAAGATCAAGCCAGAGTCCAGACCCACTGAATCAAAATCTACATCTCAGTAAGATCCCACGTGAGCCCTTTGTACACTAAAGCATAAAAAAGCATTATTAGACTCTTAAAATGAGTTTTTAAATGTCTAGTCTAAGTGACTTTCACTTTAGAAAGTTCTTGCAGAAGCAATGTTAGCACGACCTTAGCCATGTTTAACGTGTTATGGGAATGAGAGAGATGTCAGAGCACTAAATCCTAAAGGACAAAGGTAGAATTTGGCCTCTAAAGATAAATAACTTTGGATTCTATGTATTAATCATGTCCAGAATAGGTGGTCAGGCCCATGGTTTGAGAACACAAGAACAAGAAAAACCATCAGTGGTCAACAGGAGCCTTTAGGAGGAGCCAAACTGACCTCATTCCTTTTGTTCACAAAGAGTCCAAAAAAGTAGGTTAGGAAAATGCAGCCACAGTTGCAGGTAAGTCTTTTCCAAGGCCAATCCAGAAAATTTAGAAAAATGTAACATAAGAGGAAATATATTTTCTGTTGAACCACTCTTTCCAAGAAGTACTAACAGGTAAATAGAGAGCCACAGTGTGTGTGTTTGGGAGGCAAGGGGGAGGGGGAGAGAGATAATTGGAGACCTCTACAGTTTAGGACATGACTAATAGTTCATAGGAGAACTTTTAGCATTTACATTCAAAAGATCTGTTGTTAATTAGTTAGAATTACCTTAAAATTCATGTGCAAAACCTCAAACCAAACCAATCAATTGACAAAACAAACAAACTCTGCCCTGAGTTTCAGTTGCCTAAGAGCTCAATATAAATCAAGTATAATTTGGCAACTGAGAAACTCTTAGACTACTGTAATAGTAATATAGAATATAAATTAGGTAAATTTTGTTGAGTCTATCCTGGCATTGGAATTAGGAGAGTGATCCACTAGGAAATCATTGAAGGGAATTTTATTTCTGTTTCCAAGAGTGTGTCCCTTTTGTTTCCTCAGTGTACAGGAGTTTATCATTTATATATTTCTGCCATTATTGAATTAAAAGACATTCTTACATATAATTTGACTTTCCTAAAGACATTAATAAAATGCATCTTATTTTCAGAAAAGGGACAACACAGATCTTAAAGTGTGACCTAAAGTTTATGTTTTCTTACTCATCTTGAACTCAATATCATATTCATGCTTAAAATATATTTTAAAAATATTCATTTCCGTATTTTCTGATGAGTCCAAGAAAACTATTACTCTCATTCCAAAAATAATTCTGTTTACATAAAAAATAACCATTAAACCAAGGAAATCGATTGTGTTTTAGAAATGATATGAAGTTAGGGGAAATGATTTGGGCAGGTGATAACATCATGAAACCCTGGATGTTCTATTATGGGAACCAGCAAAGAGCTATAGCTGCCACTCTTAACTGTAAATTTGTGAAAAGTTGTTGTATGTCTATTTTTTATGGAAGATAAACGTATTTTTATTATTTCTTTGAGCTGGTTTCCTCATTTTCTAACCACAGGGTAATGACCATCAATGAGTAGTAGATGATATGTACAAAAATGGAAACAATAGAAATCAGTTATGAAAAGGATGCAGGATAGGAAAATTGGAGGGTGAGAGTCCTAAACTAGTAATAATAATGTTATTAAAAATAATAGCTTTATTTTTTTGAGCAACTATTTTTTTGCAGACACAAAGCCAAGTGGTGCTTTCCTTTTGTATTTTGATAAGTATGATTTTAAACGTTTCCTAAAGTACTGCCCAAAAGCAAGTATTCTGTGTCTACAAGAGTATAAATTATCCTGGATGCTGTTACAGACAAAAAGAAGTCCTAAGATTTCTTTCAGAATCTGTATTACAGACAGATCTTTCTAATGTGGATAAAATTTAAAAAAAAGAATGACCACCTGGTGAAATGTCTAAAAGTTAAAATTGCAAATCATTTTTGTAAATGATTATAAAATCTATAAATGATTAAAATTAACTATGAGTTAGAAGAATCTTCCTGAATCACAGGGCTTGGGAGAAATTATCTATATATACCTGATGAAGAACAGAAAAAGACATTTCCCATTCCCATCCATGTGGCTTTCATGTGTTCATTAATGTGAAGCATGAGACAGCCTAGTGAGGTACAAGGATCACTGAACTAAAAGTCAAGATTCCTTGCTCTCTACTGGATATTTGAATTTGGGAAGTTATTTTCCTTCTCTGAACCTTAGTTTTGTTATTCATAAAATAAAAGAGCCCTAATAAATGACGATAAAAGAGGTCTCTTTTAGCTCTAAAATACTATAATGACTTGATAACTAAATGTATTTTAATTCTATGCATTGCATTCAGATGTTACATGTTCATTTTGAATTATTAATTTCTTTATTACAGAATTTTGGCTTACCCCAAGATGAGGGGAATTTTTTGAACTTTTTTATTTTATTGAAATTTTTATTTCATATTGGAATATAGTTGATTGACACTGTTGTGTTAGCTTCAGGTGTGCAGCAAAGTGATTCAGTTATACATATACATGTATTTATTCTTTTTCAAATTCTTTTCCTATTGAGGTTATTACAGAGTATTGAGTAGAGTTTCCTGTGATATACAGTAGGACCTTATTAGTTATCTATTTTATATACAGTGGAGAAGGCGATGGCACCCCACTCCAGTACTCTTACCTGGAAAATCCCATGGATGGAGGAGCCTGGTGGGCTGCAGTCCATGGAGTCGCTGAGGGTCGGACACGACTGAGCGACTTCACTTTCACTTTTCACTTTCATGCATTGGAGAAGGAAATGGCAACCCACTCCAGTGTTCTTGTCTGGAGAATCCCAGGGACAGGGGAACCTGGTGGGCTGCTGTCTATGGGGTCGCAGAGTCGGACACAACTGAAGCGACTTAGCAGCAACAGCAGCAGCAGTGTGTATATATCAATCCCAATCTTCCAATTTATCCTCCCCTTATCCTCCAGTAACCATAAGTTTATTTTTTATATCTATAACTTTTTTCTGTTTTGTAGGTAAGTTCATTTGCATCACTTTTTTAGATTCCATATATAAGTGATATCGTTATACACACACACACACACACATATATATATATATATCTTTGTCTGACTTACTTCACTTAGTATGATAATCTCCAAGTCCATCCATGTTGTTGCAAGTGGCATTATTCATTTTTTTAATGGCTGAGTAATATTCCATTGTGTATATGTACCTTATGTTCTTTATCCATTCATCTGTCAGTGAATACTTAGGTTGCTTCCATATCTTGGATATTGTAAACAACACTGCAGTGAATATTGAGGTGCGTGTATCCTTTCAAATCATGTTTTTCTCTGGATATGTGCCCAGGAGTAGGATTGCTGGATCATATGGTAACTCTATTTTTAGTTTTTTAAGGAACCTCTATACTGTTCTCCATAGTGGCTGTACCAATTTACATTCCCACCAAGAGTGTAGGAGGGTTCCCTTTTCTCCACACCCTCTCCAGCATTTGTTGTTTGTACACTTTTGGATGATGGCCATTCTGACTGGTGTGAGGTGATATCTCATTGTTGATTTGTATTTTTCCAATAATTAGTGATGTTGAGTATCTTTTCATGTGCCTCTTGGCCATCTGTACAGTACGTCTTCTTTTGGTTGAGTAGAAGGAAGGGAATTAATCCATAAGTTAAATTATTAATTTAATGATTAATAAATGGAATAGATTAAATGCTTTTAGACTTACTTTTCATGCAGACCTGAAACTAGCAATAATAGGTGCTCCTGAAACAGATGGGAAAGGTTACCCTTCTCTTGGTTCCCCTCACTGTCTCTCTCCCTCCCTAACACACACACACACACACATCTCTACCTTTATTCTCCTTCTCATCTTGATTATTTTCAACAACCAGAAACCAGTCTCAGCACGTATACCAGTGACAACCTCATATTATTTTCTATTTGTATGCCATTATGCTGCCCAGGAGTGAAAACAATTAAACAGATCAGCAAAAATGTACTAAATGTCTGCTGTGAGCCCAATCTGTTTCAGATGATATGAAAGATAAATATTTCAACAATATTTCTTCTTCAGGAGCTTATAACCTATGAGTTACGAATATCTCATCTGAGCCCAAGGCTCTTCTTTATCTGTGGTCCCACCACAGTTCTCTTTAAGCATCTGATGAACACAAGGATGTCAGTATCTCTAAAGACGGTAGACTTTATTCACAGGGAGAAATAATGTTCTTAGCTCTATAGGCCTCCTGCAGAGGCATCCAGTTACCAATAAACATCTTGCAGCCACTTTATGTTTGATCATTGGCTTAAGGGAGGGGGGCATATCAGTATCTTTTCATGTGAGGCTAAAACTGAACAGCCCTAGCTTTCACCAGGCAAAACAGTAACCTGTGATTCAGCATTTTAAATCAAAGATCTGTCACTCCTTGGAACATGTTCATACATAATAAAATCACCAGTTATTACTGTGCTTTCACTGATAAATGGAATAGTACTCCTACCTTACCTGGCAAAATTGTAGGCAGAAACGACTATTACAATTCACTGACTCAATTATTGGAAGTGGAGCGAGGGTAACAGCGTGATTCTGTATATTGGGAACAAACTTAAAGGCATGTTTTTTCCTGTTTCCCTGACAGATGATTTTTAAATAAGCCTTTAAGGAAATTAGTGGATCACTCATATAACATGTTCATCTAATCTTAAACAAAATAGATTTCTTCTATCAGCATAAGATAAAATGACAATTGAGGTTAATGAATTATGAGTCCAGTTTGAAAATATTCATTCCACCCACCTTCCAGCCACTAATTTAAATGTTTATCAGTTAGTTATTATATGCCTTTAATTTTAGTCAGTGAGATTTACTCCATGTATTCAAATTCAAAAGAACCAATAAATAATTATTTGAGAGTTATTTTAGTAACATTTTATGAAAAGTAATAGTGATTTTAAACATGATATATGGCTCATAATTTTGGTTTTTCAGTTTATAATTGCATCTGGACAGGCGCATAAAATATCTGACAGTAAAAAGGAAAGTTGTTAATGCAGTGTCATCAGTAATTTTTGTGAAAATAGCATTAAAGAGCAACAAAACTAGACAGTAAGCTATTTTGCACTGTCACTTAATCCATTCAAACTGGATTTTATTTCTATGACCTTGAAGAAATCTAAAAACTTAAAGCTTCATCAAATAATACCTTCAGTTCAGTCGCTCAGTCATGTCCGACTCTTGGTGACCCCATGGACTGCAGCTCACCAGGCTCCTCTGTCCATCACCAACTACCAGAGCTTACTCAAACTCATGTCTATCGAGTCAGTGATGCCATCCAACCATCTCGTCCTCTGTTGTCCCCTTCACTTAAGGTATTCACAATACTACCTTCACTGCAGCCTTATTAAAAGCCTTGTATATCAAAAAATATGACAGTCAAGATTGTGAGTACCATTTTTGGTTATATTTTCAGGACTTTCCTAATTGTACTTACTTCATGTAAATGTTTGTACACGTTAGAGAAATTCAGTATCTTACACGCTTTTATTGGACATTACTTACTGTAATGTGATCATTTTAAAAGATATTATTAAACCCCAGATATTTTAACAACATAACTAGCTCTATTTTTGTTTTCTTTAATAAGTTCCTTTTTCAAAGGAACTTTCTTCTATGTCCCTTAAATCACAAACCATATAGCTCAGAAACAATCCAAACCTCAAGAATGATGATGTAGAAAATGAATTTACAGCAAATCATCCAAAACCTGCAGGTTTGGATCAATGTATGGGGGATCATAACACTTGACCTCCTTCCAATTTCCTTTTCATCATGACAGGAGCTTGGTAATTCTCTGCTAAAGTGTGCCGAGCCATGTTGGCAAATATTATCATTGATGTTTCCATCTGGCTTATTGTGTAACATAAAGTTTCTTTCAAGCTAAAAGCAAAACCCTCTTGTCTACAGTTCTGAAATTAATGTTTCTCATCACAGAAGTATGTGATGTGGCTTACTCTTCACACATTTACCAAAACTCTGTTGTCACCCTGCTTCTTTAACTTATATGTAGAGTACATTATGCAAAATATTGGGCTGAATGAATCACAAGCTGGAATCAAGACTGCCAGGAGAAATACCAATAACCTCAGATGTGCAGATAATACCACTCTAATGGCAGAAAGTGAAGAGGAACTGAAGAGCCTTTTGATGAGGGTGAAAGAAGAGAGTGAAGCTGACTTAAAACTCAACATACAAAAAACTAAGATTATGGCATCTGGTCCCATCACTTCATGGCAAATAGATGGGGAAAAAGTGTAAACAGTGGCAGATTTTATTTTCTTGGGCTCCAGAATCACTGTGGACAGTAACTGCAGCCATGAAATTAAAAGACACTTGCTCCTTGGAAGAAAGACTCTGACACACCTAGACAGTATATTGAAAAGCAGAGGCATTACTTTGCTGACAAAGGTCTGTATAGTCTAAGCTATGGTTTTTCCAGTGGTCATGTATGGATGTGAGAGTTAGACCATAGAGAAGGCTGAGCACTGAAGAATTGATGCATTTGAATTGTGGTGCTGGAGAGGACTCTTGACTCTCTTGGACTGCAAGGAGATCAAATCAGTCAATCCTAAAGGAAATCAGTCCTGAATATTCATTGGAAGAACTGATGCTGAAGCTGAAGCTCCAATACTTTGGCCACCTAATGCAAAGAGCTGACTCATTGGAAAAGACCCTAATGCTGTGAAAGATTGAGGGCAAGAGAATAAGGGGGTGACAGAGGATGAGATGGTTGGATGACATCACCAACTCAGTGTACATGAGTTTGAGCAAACTCTGGGAGACAGTGAAGGACAGTGAAGCCTGGTGTGCTGTAGTCCATGAGGTCACAAAGTGTCAGACACAACTTAGCAACTAAACAACAACTGCTACTTTTCAGGCTTGTATAAGGCATGGTTCATCATTTGGTTCCTAGAATCTAAGAGTTGGAAAGACCAAAAGATCATTTGGTTCAATATTTTATCTCAAGCAGAAATCTATTATACAGTGAGAGCAAGAGGAAGATACAGCGGGAAGCTATTAATTGCTATTGTTGCTGCTGTAAGAATTGAGTACCTGTGAAAGGTGTATTGGGTGCTAGATGCATGAGACAGAGCCAGTTTCAAGTTAAAGCTCTAGAATTTACTATGTCCATGATTTCTGTTGCTTTTTTAGCTTTTCTAAGAAAAGGCTCAGTCTAAATGTGCTCATTCCTTCCTCTGAGTCATGAAGGATTAGCTGAGAATGAGTGTAAGAGCATAGAGCACAATTATTGGCCATGGTTATTCTTCAATCAGTATTACCTATGATGATGGTGGTGCTGAAGGTATTGATTGTGTATTCAAGGAGCTTTGGAAACTTTCTTCATTCTTGTTATACTGTGGCGGGTTGCTGTTAGTGGATAAGAAAAGGGTGTTGCTGAGTAAAACTAGAAGGAGCCTCTGTCCAGTAAAAATTACTGGGATTCCAGGAGGTTTTTTTCATGGTTACTATAGAAGTTTTCTGCAGAAAAGACACTGTATTCTACTTTGAATTGGGACCCCTTGTGTCTGTGCTCTGAGGAATTTTCCCAGTGACCCATGAAGCGTGGTGTATATTTGTCTCTATGACTAGGTTGATCAAAATTGATGTGTTAGAATCACAGCTAGAGGAAAAGGTGAAGGCCCTCTAGAAGCTCCCTGCTGTTAGATTACCGGGCACATTTGGAGTTTTCTGCTCACCAGTATGATAAAGGAGAAGGAGAACTAGATGATTCTACAAAAGACTGTACTGGAATCAAATCATCATGATGTGCCCTTTAAATATATTATTATTTGTCGATTATACCTGAGTAAAGCTGAAAAAAATACATATTGTTAGAAATGCTGTTAAAAAGACTGGGCTGGAGCTCAGGTTTCATGATAAACCAGCTGTGACAACTCAATCGGTATTCTTAACATCCCTGAGCCTTAGTGTCTTCATCTGCCAGGAGATATTCCCAACCTCCCTGTGTACTGAAATAAAAAGACATAGAGATGTGCTTATAATCCATTAAACTCTAAGCAAACACAAAATGGGGCTAACATTTTTGCTAGTGTTACTATATAATGAGAGGTAAATCAGGAGACTATATGAAAAGAAAAGAGCTTAAGGATCTGAGGGGAATCAGAATAAATTTGTGATGCAGGTATGGCTGTGCCTCAGAGAAGAAAGCAAAAAAACAAAAGCACTTCATGGGAGTTGCATGCCCTACTCTGATTTGAAAAGACCCTGATGCTGGGAAAGATTGAAGGCGGGAGGAGAATGGGACGGCAGAGGATGAGATGGTTGGATGGCATCACTGACTCAATGGACATGAGTTTGAGTAAACTCTGGGAGTTGGTGATGGATAGCGAGGCCTGGTGTGCTGCAGTCCATGGGGTCACAAAGAGTCGGACACGACTGAGCAACTGAACTGAATTGACTCTGATCTGAGTAGACTTGGTTGGCTTCTATCTACAGACTTGGAATGTAACCCAGGTCCTAAAGGTAGACTTGTTCTAATCTTGACAATTTAAGATGCACCAGGAAGTGGCTAGGCAAACCCACCTGAAGTTATATAATCACAGCTCTGTTAAATAAATAATGTTCAATGTAAACATGAAGTGAGATGAATGCAAGGACAACTGATTAGCGCATAATCAGCCACTAGATGGAACCAGAGGGAAACTTAGGAGCAACAACACTCCCCTAAGGGCTTCCAAGTCCATAGGGTCTGTAGCTATTTACCAGGATGTCTGGCCCAGGTTAACTTTGATTCATTAACTAATGCTCTTTGGATCTGATGGTTCAGTCAGCTGTAAATCTACCTAGCTATTTTTAGTACATGTTTCTCCATTTTCTCCATAATGATTATGAAAGTTACATTTAATGACTCAATCAAATCAAGAAGCAAACACTACCAACAACATTCACTTAAAATACTAACATACAATACTCACTTAGAAGGACATGAAATTATTTTAGTCTTACTTGTTTTCAGTGAACCCACATTGTCTCCTTGTGGTCTCTGCATTCATTCTATACTAGATTTAGTCAGTTTCAAAATCTCTTATATTAGATTGTTTCCAAAGATTTTCCCATTTTGTAAAAATTATAATAATAGATTTTTTTCATTAGAATTCTAGAGATTATCATTTTTATTATGAGTATATTTGAATCTTCTTTTGAAATTTTTTTGTAATATCAATTAATTTTGGCAAGAAATATATAAGAAATTATTATAATAACTATTTTAAATCATCCCCTATTTTTTCTACTCTCTTATAGTAAAATTAATATATTCTATTATTGAATTTAGGCTTAATATATGGAAGTGTTTGCTAGCCCTAGAAATTGTGAATGAACATAGTATTAGGAAATTTCACAGTGAGTTTTGTGAATAAATATTACTGTTGTAACTCATGTAGACTCAGCCGCAAGTTCCTTGGAGCCTAATGGTAAGAAGGTACTCTGGGGCTATAGTAATAATTAGAGGTGAATGAGTAGTAAATATGTGGTTTGGTTGTAGAAAATAATGTCCAAAGGATCATAGCATGCCTTAGCAGTGTTTAGTATGATATAATTTATGAATATAATAAGAGCCTATTAGAAGAGGCCATATTTGTGGTCAGATAAGTGCATTTGGTCCAAGAAACCTTTCTGTTTGACCTAGGAACAGCTGCTGAGAACTCCCCCAAAAAGATTGAGGTCAAGATTGTGGGATGGAAGATGATAGGAATTTGATTGTTTTGCAGAAGTCAAGACCCAAGTAAGGGTTTCTTATACTGCAGAAATTGAAATGTTCTCTGTATACTAAGGCAGAAGACCTTTAGGAGAATGGGCATAAACATAATGAATTAGGTGATAGTTTATAATGTGTTAGCCATAAAGGTGCCAAAGCATACTAATATTAAGTGTTTAAACTTCCAAGTGACCCTTTCCTCTTCCCCTCTTCCCATCTTGGGATACCTCCATCCCAGATCCCTGAACCCATCTTCTTGGATACAATGGCCTACAGACACATGTTGACCCATGCTAGGTATACACACCTGTGCTAAGAGGCTAGCCCCACAATTATGCACAAATCCACATCTAGCTCTCACCATATGCCTACAGATAAACTGACCTTATATAGGTGATTATACAAACTATGCATGTAAATACCTACAACTACAGTCATGTAACACAGGCACATTCATGCAAATACATACAAATTTATGGTCACGCATATATATATCATATGCATATATACATCATACACTAATCATTTTGACTTATAGCAGAAAACCTATTGGTGTGGGTGCACACGGGGTTCCTGTGCCTTGCTTAGCTCTGGCTCAGCCATGAGCAACATTTCTCCCAAAGAAAAATAGTTTGTTCTACTATAGTTGATGAGCACTTGTGAAACATGATGGTTTGAGGTAAATGCTGCCATTTCCTACATGCGAATAACCCTTGTACTGTTGAAAAGCTTTGGTTTATATTCTCTTATAAGCCATTCTGTTTTCTAGAAACACACTAGTTCAATGATTATGTAATAAATTCAAGGAAAATGAAAACTTTTTAATCCTCAGATCAGATCAGTCACTCAGTCGTGTCTGACTCTTTGTGACCGCATGAATTGCAGCAGGCCAGGCCTCCCTGTCCATCACCAACTCCTGGAGTTCACTCAGACTCACAACCATCGAGTCAGTGATGCCATCCAGCCATCTCATCCTCTGTCGTCCCCTTCTCCTCTTGCCCCCAATCCCTCCCAGCATCAGAGTCTTTTCCAATGAGTCAACTCTTCGCATAAGGTGGCCAAAGTACTGGAGTTTGATCTTTAACATCATTCATTCCAAAGAAATCCCAGGGCTGATCTCCTTCAGAATGGACTGGTTGGATCTCCTTGCAGTCCAAGGGACTCTCAAGAGACTTCTCCAACACCACAGTTCAAAAGCATCAATTCTTCGGTGCTCAGCCTTCTTCACAGTCCTAATCTCACAACCATATATGACCACAGGAAAAACCATAGCCTTGACTAGACAAACCTTTGTTGGCAAAGTAATGTCTCTGCTTTTGAATATGCTATCTAGGTTGGTCATAACTTTCCTTCCAAGGAATAAGCGTCTTTTAATTTCATGGCTGCAGTCACCATCTGCAGTGATTTTGGAGCCCCCCAAAATAAACTCTGACACTGTTTCCAATGTTTCCCCATCTATTTGCCATGAAGTGATGGGACCGGATGCCATGATGTTCGTCTTCTGAATGTTGAGCTTTAAGCCAACTTTTTCACTCTCCACTTTCACTTTCATCAGGAGGATTTTTAGTTCTTCTTCACTTTCTGCCATAAGGGTGGTGTCATCTGCATATCTGAGGTTATTGATATTTCTCCCAGAAATCTTGACTCCAGCTTGTGTTTCTTCCAGCCCAGTGTTTCTCAGGATGTTCTCTGCATATAAGTTAAATAAGCAGGGTGACAATATACAGCCTTGACGAACTCCTTTTCCTATTTGGAACCAGTCTGTTGTTCCATGCCCAGTTCTAACTGTTGCTTCCTGACCTGCATACAAATTTCTCAAGAGGCAGATCAGGTGGTCTGGTATTCCCATCTCTTTCAGAATTTTCCACAGTTTCTTGTGATCCACACAGTCAAAGGCTTTGGCATAGTCAATAAAGCAGAAATAGATGTTTTTCTGGAACTCTCTTGCTTTTTCCATGATCCAGCGGATGTTGGCAGTTTGATCTCTAGTTCCTCTGCCTTTTCTAAAACCAGCTTGAACATCAGGAAGTTCACAGTTCACATATTGCTGAAGCCTGGCTTGGAGAATTTTGAGCATTACTTTACTAGCGTGTGAGATGAGTGCAATTGTGCAGTAGTTTGAGCATTCTTTGGCATTGCCTTTCTTTGGGATTGGAATGAAAACTGACCTTTTCCAGTCCTGTGGCCACTGCTGAGTTTTCCAAATTTGCTGGCATATTGAGTGCAGCACTTTCACAGCTTCATCTTTCAAGACTTGGAATAGCTCAACTGGAATTCCATCACCTCCACTAGCTTTGTTCGTAGTGATGCTTTCTAAGGCCCACTTGACTTCACATTCCAGGATGTCTGCCTCTAGGTCAGTGATCACACCATCGTGATTATCTGGGTTGTGAAGATCTTTTTTGTACAGTTTTTCTGTGTATTCTTGCCATCTCTTCTTAATATCTTCTGCTTCTGTTAGGTCCATACCATTTCTGTCCTTTATCGAGCCCATCTTTGCATGAAATGTTCCTTTTGTATCTCTACTTTTCTTGAAGAGATCTCTAGTCTTTCCCATTCTGTTGTTTTCCTCTATTTCTTTACATTGATCGCTGAGGAAGGCTTTCTTATCTCTCCTTGCTATTCTTTGGAACTCTGCATTCAGATGCTTATATCTTTCCTTTTCTCCTTTGCTTTTCGCTTCTCTTCTTTTCACAGCTATTTGTAAGGCCTCCCCAGACAGCCATTTTGCTTTTTTGCATTTCTTTTCCATGGGGATGGTCTTGATCCCTGTCTCCTGTACAATGTCACGAACCTCATTCCATAGTTCATCAGGCACTCTATCTATCAGATCTAGGCCCTTAAATCTATTTCTCACTTCCATTGTATAATCATAAGGGATTTGATTTAGGTCATACCTGATTGGTCTAGTGGTTTTCCCTACTTTCTTCAATTTAAGTCTGAATTTGACAATAAGGAGTTCATGGTCTGAGCCACAGTCAGCTCCTGGTCTTGTTTTGGCTGACTGTATAGAGCTTCTCCATCTTTGGCTGCAAAGAATATAATCAATCTGATTTCGGTGTTGACCATCTGGTGACGTCCACATATAGAGTCTTCTCTTGTGTTGTTGGAAGAGGGTGTTATGACCAGTGCATTTTCTTGGCAAAACTCTATTTGTCTTTGCCCTGCTTCATTCCGTATTCCAAGGCCAAATTTGCCTGTTAGCCCAGGTGTTTCTTGACTTCCTACTTTTGCATTCCAGTCCCCTATAATGAAAAGGACCTCTTTTTGCGGTGTTAGTTCTAAAAGGTCTTGTAGGTCTTCATAGAACCGTTCAACTTCAGCTTCTTCAGCATTACGGGTTGGGGCATAGACTTGGATTCCTGTGATATTGAATGGTTTGCCTTGGAAACAAACAGAGATCATTCTGTCGTTTTTGAGATTGCATCCAAGTACTGCATTTTGGACTCTTTTGTTGACCATGATGGCTACTCCATTTCGTCTGAGGGATTCCTGCCCACAGTAGTAGATATAATGGTCATCTGAGTTAAATTCACCCATTCAGTCCATTTCAGTTCGCTGATTCCTAGAATGTCAACATTCACTCTTGCCATCTCTTGTTTGACCACTTCCAATTTGCTTTGATTCATGGACCTGACATTCCAGGTTCCTATGCAATATTGCTCTTTATAGCATCGAACCTTGCTTCTATCACCAGTCACATCCACATCTGGTTATTCTTTTTGCTTTGGCTCCATCCCTTCATTCTTTCTGGAGTTATTTCTCCACTGATCTCCAGTAGCATATTGGGCACCTACTGACTTGGGGAGTTTCTCTTTCAGTATCCTATCATTTTGCCTTTTCATACTGTTCATGGGGTTCTCAAGGCAAGAATACTGAAGTGGTTTGCCATTCCCTTCTCCAGTGGACCACATTCTGTCAGATCTCTCCACCATGACCCACCCATCTTGGGTTACCCCATGGGCATGGCTTAGTTTCATTAAGTTAGACAAGGCTGTGGTCCTAGTGTGATTAGATTGACTAGTTTTCTGTGAGTATGGTTTCAGTGTGTGTGCCCTCTGATGCCCTCTTGCAACACCTACTGTCTTACTTGGGTTCTCTTACCTTGGGCATGGGGTATCTCTTCGTGGCTGCTCCAGCAAAGCACAGCCACTGCTCCTTACCTTGGATGAGGGTTATCTCCTTACCGCCGCCCTTCCTGGCCTTCAGCGTGGGATATCTCCTCTAGGCCCTCCTGTGCCCATGCAGCCAAGGCTCCTTTGAAATTTACTGAAACTTGCTTCATGGTCCATAAAATGGTTAACACTGATAACTTTCCAAGTACACTTGAAAAGAGTATATTTCATAGTATGGGGTTCATCATTCTGCTGCTGCTGCTACTGCTGCTAAGTTGCTTTAGTCCTGTCTGACTCTGTGCAGATTATTTCTAGGATTATTTTTTAATCCTAGAAATAGATTTATTTTGTGATGTTTTTAGGAAAATAGCTTGCCTGGTTGGGAATTGTAATGTCATTAGTGAAAATACAGTGATTGGGGAGTTCCATTTTCAGTTATGGTAGCATAATGTATATCAGAATAGCCCTTTCACTGAGAACAGCTTTAAATACTGGATAAAATACAAAGAAGAGTTGTTTAAAGGCATTAGAAGGCAATAAAAGAAGTCAGGACTTGTGACTTCCTGAAAGTAACAAAATGCATTGAGATGAACCTGATCCTTTCTGTTTCAACCCCCTTAGAATCAAATTTTTATGAATATATAACTGAACATTTTTGGGATTCTGATTGGTATTTAATAGCATCATTAATGAACTTGACCTAATTAACATATGTAGAAAATGGCAACCCACTCCAGTGTTCTTGCCTGGAGAATCCCAGGGACAGGGGAGCCTCGTGGGCTTCCGTCTATTGGATCGCACAGAGTCAGACAGGACTAAAGCAACTTAGCAGCAGTAGCAGCAGCAGCAGAATGATGACCCCATCCTATGAAATATACTCTTTTCAGTGTACTTGGAAAGTTATCAGTATGAACCATTTTATGGATCATGAAGCAAGTTTCAGTAAATTTCAAAGGAAGTTATATTCTTTGAAGAAAGTAGAATTAAACTAGAAATCTGTAGCAAAAAGATAAATAGAAAAAGAGCTCCCTGAATATTAGTTATTAATCTATATAGGTATAAATAAACCACTGAGCAAAGAATTAATCACAATGAAAAGTTAGAAAATGCTTCAAAATGAATTATAACATATTTGGTATATCAAAATACATAGGGTGCAACTAAAGCCATGCATAGAAAAAAAACTTAGACTCACATGCATGTATTAAAAAAGAAGGCTGAAATTCATCACTCTATACTGTGCTGTGCTATGCTTAGTCGTTCAGTTGTGTCTGACTCTTTGCGACATCATGGACTGTAGCCTGCCAGTCTCCTCTGTCCATGGGGATTCTTCAGGCAAGATTACTGGAGGGGGTTGCCATGCCCTCTTCCAGGGGATCTTCCCAACTGAGGGATTGAACCCAGGTCTCCTGCATTGCAGGCAGATTCTTTATCTTCTGAGCCACATATGTGTGTGTGTGTGTGTATGAAGCAGCTATAAAAATAGCAAATTAGATCCAAAGCAAATGGAAGAAAAAATGATTATGATACATGCAAAAGTCCAATAAATAGAAGACAAACATAAATTAGTCAACAAAATCAAAAGTCAGTTCTTGAATATAACAAAATTGATAGACCCTTGGATCAAGGGAAAAGGATAGAAGGCAAAAATAATAGAGGCTACACATGTTGAAAAATTATAGGAAGATATTATAAATAATTTTATGTCACTAATTTCCAAATTTAAATGAAATAAACACCTTGAAAGCATCATTTAATGAAATTGAATTAGAGTAAATGGAGGACCTCCCTGATAGTCTAGTGGTTAAGAATCCACCTTCAGATACAGGCGACATGGGTTTGATCCTGGTTATGACAGGTTGTACACACAGAAAATGCAAGAAATATATTAGTGAACTATTAGAAAAAATTACTGGATGCAATTCAGTATGCAATAATAAATTAATTTCTATTCAGAAGCAATAAATAGTAAATTAAAATTTTAAAGTATTCATACTAATTTAAAAATGCATCAACTACCTCATAATATTCTAACAAGACATTTGAAATGTCTGCAAACTGCAGCATTATTCCTAAAGAAATTAAAATAATCCCAAATAAAGTGTCTTAAAACATACTTGTAGTTTGAAAGACTCAAGAATGAGCAAACTGAATCAAAATCCCAGCAAGCAGTGGTGGGGGACGATATCTTAGTCTGTTTGGGCTGCGATAACAGGATACCATAGACTGGGTGGTTTGAAAGCAACAGACATTTATTTCTCCCAGTTCTGGAGGCTGAGAAATCCAAGATCAAGGTCTAGCAGATTTGATGCCTGGGGAGAGCTTGCTACCTGACTTGTACTCATAGACTGCCTTCTTGCTCTGTCCTCATAAGGCACAAGGGACAAAGGGAGCTCTCTGAGGTCTCTTTCATTGGGGAGACAAATTGTTTTTTTTTTTTTTTTTTTTAGAATGCTTAAAGTTTTTTTTTAATAAATAGGCACTACTTTTTAGAAGTGTAATTTTTAAGCCCTTTAATTCATATGAGTGAGTTAAAGTGGTATGTAAATTCAGTTTTCTTATCATGAATGCCCCTCATGCTTTGGCAAAGAAGAAGTAGGCCTATGAGAACTTCTTGTTTCCTTCATGTCTTTGAAACATTTACAAACTCATGTAAATACACTTAGAAGTCAGAAATAGATGTTTAAAAACAAACTGGCCTTATATTTTCAGATGGTTGCTTTTATTTTTTTTAAATTTTTATTGGAGTATAATTCTTTACAATGGTATGTTAGTTTCTGCTGTATAGCAAAGTGAATCAGTTATACAGATACATATAGCCCCTCTTTTTAAGGTTTCCTTCCCATTTAGGTCACCACAGAGCACTGAGTATACTGTGCTATATAGTAGGTTCTCATTAGTTATCTATTTTATACATAGTAGTGTATATATGTCAATCCCAATATCCCAGTTCATCCACCCCCACAGGCTACCTTTTTTTAATTGGAGTAGAACTGCTTTACAATGTTGTATTAGTTTCTGCTGTACAACAACATATATCAGCTTTATGTAAGGATACTAATTCTTCATTACCTGATCACTTCTAAAGATCCTACTTCCAAATACCATCACACTGGGTATTAGGCTTCAGCATATAAATTTGGGGGGAGGGCATAAACATTCATTCCACAGCAAGGCAACAGTGTGACAAGCTAATTCTAAAATTTTTGTGAAAATGCAAAGCATCAAGAGTGAGACAATCTTGACAAAGAATAACAGAGTTCGGAAATTTAAACTACTTTTTAAAAGTAGCGTAATTAGCAGAGTGGTATAGACAAATAGAGGAATGAAACAGAATATAGTTCATAAATACTCTTATACATGTACAGTCATCTGATTTGTGATAGAGATGACATTGCATTGAATCATCTTGTTAATAAGTTGTGTTGGGATAGTTGGATATTGATGTGAATAAAATGAGAAAAAAGAGAATATTGACCTCTATCACATACCTATTTTGAACAATCAATTGTAGATGGATTGCTTGTAGCCCTGAAAATAAAAGGTGCAATAATAAAACTTCCTGAAGATAACATCATATAATAAATTAATAAATTTGGGTGTGGGCAAAGATTTCATAAACAGTATACAGAGAGCACTAATCATAAGGAAAAAAATGATAAAATAGACTTAGACTTAATTAAAATTAAAGCTTCTATCCATCTAAAGGGGCTTTCCTGCTGGTTCAGACAGTAAAGAATACGCCTGCAATGCGAGAGACCTGGGTTCAATCCTTGGGTTGGGAAGATCCTCTGTAGGAGGGAAAGGCTACCCACTCCAGTATTCTTGCCTGGAAAATCCCCGTGGACAGAGGAGCCTGGCGGGCTACAGTCCATGGGGTCGCAAAGAGTTGGACATGATTGAGCAACTAAGTACAGCATAGAACATCCATCCAAAGACATGTTTAAAACAGTAAAAAGTGGGAGAAAATGTTTTCCATATGCTGCTGGGACTATGAATTGGTATCACAACTGCCTTGGAAATTATTGAGAGAGTCATTTCCTAGGCAGGTTGATAAGGAGTCTAGGGGTCCCCAAGGAGAGAGGGGTCTGGAATTCTCAAGGAGGAAGAAAGGACAAACTTTTTTTCTTTCTCTACATTCCTTAGGATTATATAGCAATAATGTATCCTGCCTGAGGACAGTCTCTGGGTTAAGCACAGTCTCTGGATTAAACCTTCTGTTACCTTAAAATGTAAATTATGGGAGTAGACCTGGTCTTTACAAGGATGTATCCTGCCTGAGGACAATCTCTGAATTAAACCTTCTGGCTAATTCTGTTATCTTAAAATGTAAATTATGAGAGTAGGTCTGGTGAGGTCTTTACAACCTCCAGACATTCTTTGGATTCATTGGAGAGTATATAACTTCATTGTTAACACTAGCAAGTGGGTACTCTTTCTGCCCCCTTCTGATGCCTACCTATGTCAGAAGCTTTCTCTATCTCCTCTATACTTTAATAAAACTTCATTACACAAAAGCTCTGAGCAATCAAGCCTAGTCTCTGGCCCCGGATTGAATTCTTCTCCTCTGGGGGCCAAGAATCCCGGTGTCTTCGCATGCAACAACAACCTTTCATTATTTGGTGTACTCTATTAAAGTTGGACTGATACAACCTCATGTTATAACAGTTTTACCTCTAAATACTTACCCAGAAGAAATATGTATATATCTTCAAACTGCATTCACAGCATACATAGCAATGTTGTTAATAAAAGCACCAAATGAAGAAACCCAGAGCTCATAAATAGAAGGTACGTGCATTGGGTCTATTCATATGAATGGAATAATACATAGCTTTGAAGATGGATGGATCACTGCTTCTTGCAATAACATGAAAGAGTGAATGAAGCCAGACTCGGAGAGTACATGCTGTATGGATAAATTTATATAAATTACAAATACATGCAAAACTAACTCATGATGAAAGAAGTCCAAACAGTGTTAACCTATGGAGCTATCTGTGACGAGGTTTGTGGGAAATTTCTGAGGTGCTGGTAAGGTTCTGTAACTCTAGCTGGATGATTGTTTCCAGGTGTGCTTACTTGAAAAAAATTATTTGAGCTCTATATTTATAATATTATATCATCAGAACTTAATATAAAGCTTAATTAAACAACCAATAACAGCACACCCCCAAAGATGGCACTATCAGTATAAAATATATTAGAAGAAGAAGTTTCCTGGTAATATTGCTCTCTTATAGTAACTGAAAATTAAGTGCTTCTCATTGGTTAAAACAAAGAGGAACTCCCACTTCAGTGAAATACTATAATGAGATGATTATTTCAACAAAATTACACCTGAATAATATTGTTCTATTTACTTTATGAAGAAAATTATTTTGCTTTTCTCTATTGTAGGAAGGGTCAGGTTTAGGGCATCAAAATTAGTATGGCTACACCCTAGCAAGTCCTTTCAGTGAATTCTGAAAAAGGCATAAGCCAAGACATGTGCCTTGGACACAATCTGATATAGATCTTGCCTATTATACCATCCACCTTCATCACTAGCCTAGTGCAAATACAACCTGGATGTCAAATCTAATGACCTTTTCTTTTTTTCCTAAATACAATATAATGTGAATTTGTATACAATCTAAACATTATTAAAATGTGTAACATGGGCAGTGGAATTCCCTGGTGACCTTATCTCCCAGATCCTTAAGAATGGATTGGTAAAAAATTCCCCAAGCTTTTTCTAGATGTATATTGATATGTAGAAGTACTATACATATGGCAGCAGCATCAGAATGTTCTATATTTTTTTCATACAACATATCTCTGTCATTTTTCTATCAGCACATACAGATAAATCTTATTCATATTAATATTTATATTATCCTAGTATCTGGATTTGAAAATTATTTATGTGTTCTTCTATTGATGAGTATTTTGGTTGTCTGCAGTTTTTCACTATTGAAAGCAATGTTATAATGAACATTCTTGTATATTTCATTTTGTGAGGGTGAGAGAATGTATCTTCAGATTATGTTACTTGAAGTAGAAATACTCCATTAACTATAATTAATCTTTTAAAAATTATTATTTCAGTGCCTTTTCCTTAGATTTTGTGACTCCCACCTCTGGTCTTTAGCTTTCTTTCTGACCATGGCTTTGTCAAACTATCTACAAGGCATTTTAACATCTTGTAACATTTCCCTAATATATCCTGAATAACCTTAACAGAAGTCAAGTTCACAAACTTGCCAGATCTGAAGCTGTGTTCTCACAGAGTTGCTGATGAAAATAGTAATACTTCAAACAACAGTCACAGGATTATTTTCAAAGTCAAGAAGACTTTTTTTCCTATATCACTTATATACATGCTGAATGTGGGAATCAGTTTCACTGGATATGGCATAAAATATGAATCATTTCGCTCCAGACTGTTGGATAGGATCAGTTAGTTCAGTTCAGTCGCTCAGCCTATCCGACTCTTTGTGACTCCATGGACTGCAGCACGCCAGGCTTCCCTGTCCATCACAAACTTCCAGAGCTTACTCAAACACATGTCCATCGAATCGGTGATGCCATCCAACCATCTCATCCTCTGTTGTCCCCTTCTCTTCCTGCCTTCAGTCTTTCCCAGCAACAGGGTCTTTTCCAATGAGTCAGTTCTTCACATCAGGTGGCCAAAGTATTGGAGCTTTAGCTTTAGCATCAGTCCTTCCAATGAATATTCAGGACTAATTTCCTTGAGGATTGACTGGTTGGATCTCCTTGCAGTCCAGGGGACTCTCAAGAGTCTTCTCCAACACTACAGTTCAAAAGCATCAATTCTTCGGCACTCAGCTTTCTCTGTAGTATAACTCTCACATCCATACATGACTACTGGAAAAACTATAGCTTTGACTGGATGGACCTTTGTCAGCAAAGTAAATTGAATGTTAAATCATTAACCCCTAATTTATTCATTAAATAATTCCCTTAATGTACTTTTTTTTGGTGTGAGAGCATTATTTCTAGTAATTATCTAAGCTGTACTTCCAGGAGTCTCAATCAGAAGAAGGAGACAATAAAATTGAAAAGAAATAACTATAAGTAATTTAATATGGGGGTTTTCTGTTCAACGTGAATTGTAATAACCTTATTTAAATATTTAATTATATAAAAATCTTTTATTACAGTACCAAACTGTATTTTTTCCCCTATTGTTCTCACCCTCAATTTAATGGGAAAGTTTATTTTTGGTTGCATGGCATGCAGGATCTTAGTTCCCTGATGACCCCAGATCAAACCCTCACCGCTGCAGTGGAAGTGCCCTGAAGTCTTAAGTACTGAACGGCCAGAAAAGTCCCAGGAAAATCTGAATATTCTCCATGGGTTCACTGGGGCTAAGATTCTGCAATCAAATTTTTGTGCATAATTTGATGACAGATATTGTATAATATTGACCTTATATCCATGGTATCACAATTCACCTCTCCAGTGACTTTCCAGTCTAAAAATATTTAGTCATTGGGACCGTTTGAACACTGTCACTCATGCTCATGTCTATGCCTGGTTCTTTTCTATTTATTACCCATAATATTCAGCCTCCCACCTGGAGGTACCCTTCCTTCCCTCTGACCTGATAATATTTCCACTCCTTCCCCCTCAGAGCTACCAGTGGTTTACCTTTCCATTCTGATCTCGGCTCTTCTCCATACAACAGCACTGTTCTGGGGAGGGAGCCTCAGTGGCTGGACCAGTGAAAATAAGGCTGATAAAGTGAGCAAAAATGAGAGTGGTCCTGTAGAGAACGTCTTTCCTCTGATTGCCACTATGTTTTCTATTTTATTTTAAATTGAAATATATTTGATATATAACATTATATAAGTTTAAAGTATACAACATGCTCATTTGATGTATTTCTATGTTGTTATTACAGTTGCCATATAGCAGTAATTAGTACCTGAAGGCCTAGAGGAGCTATCCCATGCTGAAGGTCAGGAAGGGCGGCGGTGAGGAGATGCCCCTCGTCCAAGGTAAGGAGCAATGGCTGAGCTTTGCTGGAGCAGCCATGAAGAGATACCCCATGCCCAAGGTAAGAGAAGCCCAAGTAAGACAGTAGGTGTTATAAGAGGGCATCAGAGGGCAGACACACTGAAACCACACTCACAGAAAACTAGTCAATCTAATCACACTAGGACCACAGCCTTGTCTAACTCAGGGAAACTAAGCCATGCCCGTGGGGCGACCCAAGATGGGCGGGTCATGGTGGAGCGATCTGACAGAATGTGGTCCACTGGAGAAGGGAATGGCAAACCACTTCAGTATTCTTGCCTTGAGAACCCCATGAACAGTATGAAAAGGCAAAATGATAGGATACTGAAAGAGAAACTCCCCAGGTCAGTAGGTGCCCAATATGCTACTGGAGATCAGTGGAAAAATAACTCCAGAAAGAATGAGGGGATGGAGCCAAAGCAAAAAGAATAACCAGATGTGGATGTGACTGGTGATAGAAGCAAGGTCTGATGCTGTAAAGAGCAATATTGCATAGGAACCTGGAATGTCAGGTCCATGAATCAAGGCAAATTGGAAGTGGTCAAACAGGAGATGGCAAGAGTGAATGTTGACATTCTAGGAATCAGCGAACTGAAATGGACTGAATGGGTGAATTTAACTCAGATGACCATTATATCTACTACTGTGGGCAGGAATCCCTCAGAAGAAATGGAGTAGCCATCATGGTCAACAAAAGAGTCCGAAATGCAGTACTTGGATGCAATCTCAAAAACGACAGAATGATCTCTGTTTGTTTCCAAGGCAAACCATTCAATATCACAGGAATCCAAGTCTATGCACCAACCAGTAACGCTGAAGAAGCTGAAGTTGAAGGGTTCTATGAAGACCTACAAGACCTTTTAGAACTAACACCCCAAAAAGAGGTCCTTTTCATTATAGGGGACTGGAATGCAAAAGTAGGAAGTCAAGAAACACCTGGAGTAACAGGCAAATTTGGCCTTGGAATACGGAATGAAGCAGGGCAAAGACTAATAGAGTTTTGCCAAGAAAATGCACTGGTCATAACAAACACCCTCTTCCAACAACACAAGAGAAGACTCTATACATGGATGTCACCAGATGGTCAACACTGAAATCAGATTGATTATATTCTTTGCAGCCAAAGATGGAGAAGCTCTATACAGTCAGCCAAAACAAGACCAGGAGCTGACTGTGGCTCAGACCATGAACTCCTTATTGTCAAATTCAGACTTAAATTGAAGAAAGTAGGGAAAACCACTAGACCATTCAGGTATGACCTAAATCAAAACCCTTATGATTATACAGTGGAAGTGAGAAATAGATTTAAGGGCCTAGATCTGATAGATAGAGTGCCTGATGAACTATGGAATGAGGTTCATGACACTGTACAGGAGACAGGGATCAAGACCATCCCCATGGAAAAGAAATGCAAAAAAGCAAAATGGCTATCTGGGGAGGCCTTACAAATAGCTGTGAAAAGAAGAGAAGCGAAAAGCAAAGGAGAAAAGGAAAGATATAAGCATCTGAATGCAGAGTTCCAAAGAATAGCAAGGAGAGATAAGAAAGCCTTCCTCAGCGATCAATGCAAAGAAATAGAGGAAAACAACAGAATGGGAAAGACTAGAGATCTCTTCAAGAAAAGTAGAGATACAAAAGGAACATTTCATGCAAAGATGGGCTCGATAAAGGACAGAAATGGTATGGACCTAACAGAAGCAGAAGATATTAAGAAGAGGTGGCAAGAATACACAGAAGAACTGTACAAAAAAGATCTTCACAACCCAGATAACCATGATGGTGTGATCATTGACCTAGAGGCAGACATCCTGGAATGTGAAGTCAAGTGGGCCTTAAAAAGCATCACTACGAACAAAGCTAGTGGAGGTGATGGAATTCCAGTTGAGCTATTTCAAATCCTGAAAGATGATGCTGTGAAAGTGCTGCACTCAATATGCCAGCAAATTTGGAAAACTCAGCAGTGGCCACAGGACTGGAAAAGGTCAGTTTTCATTCCAATCCCAAAGAAAGGCAATGCCAAAGAATGCTCAAACTACCACACAATTGCACTCATCTCACACGCTTGTAAAGTAATGCTTAAAATTCTCCAAGCCAGGCTTCAGCAATATGCAAACCGTGAACTTCCTGATGTTCAAGCTGGTTTTAGAAAAGGCAGAGGAACCAGAGATCAAATTGCCAACATCCGCTGGATCATGGAAAAAGCAAGAGAGTTCCAGAAAAACATCTATTTCTGCTTTATTGACTATGCCAAAGCCTTTGACTGTGTGGATCACAATAAACTGTGGAAAACTCTGAAAGAGATGGAGTACTAGACCACCTGATCTGCCTCTTGAGAAATTTGTATGCAGGTCAGGAAGCAACAGTTAGAACTAGACATGGAACAACAGACTGGTTCCAAATAGGAAAAGGAGTACATCAAGGCTGTATATTGTCACCATGCTTATTTAACTTATATGCAGAGTACATCATGAGAAATGCTGGACTGGAAGAAACACAAGCTGGAATCAAGATTGCTGGGAGAAATATCAATAACCTCAGATATGCAGATGACACCACCCTTATGGCAGAAAGTGAAGAGGAACTAAAAAGCCTTTTGATGAAAGTGAAAGAGGAGAGTGAAAAATTTGTCTTAAATCTCAACATTCAGAAAGTGAAGATCATGGCATCCGGTCCCATCAGTTCATGGGAAATAGATGGGGAAACAGTGGAAACAGTGTCAGACTTATTTTTTGGGCTCCAAAATCACTGCAGATAGTGATTGCAGACATGAAATTAAAAGACACTTGCTCCTTGGAAGGAAAGTTATGACCAACCTAGGTAGCATATTCAAAAGTAGAGACGAGACATTACTTTGCCAACAAAGGTTTGTCTAGTCAAGGCTATGGTTTTTCCTGTGGTCATGTATGGATGTGAGAGTTGGACTGTAAAGAAGGCTGAGCACCGAAGAATTGATGCTTTTGAACTGTGGTGTTGGAGAAGACTCTTGAGAGTCCCTTGGACTGCAAGGAGATCCAACCAGTCCATTCTGAAGGAGATCAGCCCTGGGATTTCTTTGGAAGGACTGATGCTAAAGCTGAAACTCCAGTACTTTGGCCACCTCATGCGAAGAGTTGACTCATTGGAAAAGACTCTGATGCTGGGAGGGATTGGGGGCAGGAGGAGAAGGGGACGACAGAGGATGAGATGGCTGGATGGCATCACTGACTCGATGGACATGCGTCTGAGTGAACTCCAGGAGTTGGTGATGGACAAGGAGGCCTGGTGTGCTGCAATTCATGGGGTGGCAAAGAGTCGGACACGGCTGAGTGACTGAACTGAACTGAACTGATAATGCTAGATAATTTCTTTTTAGTAGTTGGAACAATTAAGTTGTAGTCTTTCAGCAAGTTTGATGATTATAATACAAGACTGTTACCTATATTCACTATACTGCCAATTAGATATCCATGGCTTATATGCTACTTATTACAAACTTATACCCTTATATAACATTCCTCCAACCTCAGCCCCAGGTAACCACCATTACATTCTCTGTTTTTATAAGTTTGACTTTTTTTAAGGTTCTACATATAAATTATGTCATCCAGTGCTCATCTTTCTCTGTTTGACTTATTTCACTTAGCATAATGTGCTCAGAGTTCATCCATGTTATCACAAATGACAGAATGTCTTTTTTCCCCTCCTAACTAAACAATATTACATTATATGTATGTACTACGTCTTATTAATCTATTCTACCACTTTCGTTTTACTAAGCCCCTTTTCCCATATGCCAAGCACAGCCCCCTCCCTTTTTTAAGCCCAGGTCATTCTTTTAAATTGTGCATAAATCCCAATTCACTGTTAGCTACACCCAAGCACCCATTCATTTCACATATTTTTCTTACTAAAGTAGTCTCTGAAAAAAAATTAGGGGGAAATATGAAAGGATCTGTGTTTCTTATCAAAGACAGACACTGACTCTAGATTTTATGCACATTTAACTATGCTTCATTTGGCTCAGACGATGAATCCATCTGCAATGCGGGAATACTGGTTCGATCCCTAGGTCAGGAAGATCCCCTGGCAAAGGAAAGGCTACCCAATCCAGTATTCTTGCCTGGAGAATTCCATGGACAGAGGAGCCTGGTGGGCTACAGTCCATGGAGTCACAAAGAGTTGGACACGACTGAGCAACCTTCACCTGAAAAGTGAAAAACTTCAAAACACTATGTGCTGGTTCCAACATTGGCAGAAAGGTAGTTTGAAGGTCTAAGGTTTTTAGAGGGCCAGGGAAACAGAAAGCTAAATACAAAAGAACAAACCTTTATCTTAGTAATTCATAATTCCCTTGCCTGACACTGGTGGTTTAGACTGTGAAAAATCTGCCTGCAATGCAGGAAACCTGTGTTTGATCCCTGAGTCGGGAAGATCCCCTGGAGAAGGGAATGGCTACCCACTCCAGTTTATTTGCCTAGGACAGAGGAGCCTGTTGGGCTACAGTCCACGAGGTCTAAGAGTTGGACATGCCTGAATGACTCACACTTTAGCCTATCACATGTGGAAAAATATTTCCTCACTTTATTATTTATCTTTTATCATTGTCTTTTTTATTTAGTTTTCTACTTTTCAGAAGTTTTAAATTTATAGCAAAACTAGCCTTTTTTATCATGAAATATATCATATACATACAGAACAGTACAGAGAAATCAAATAAATAATAATTTATCAAAACTAATCATCGATGCATGTTGACTACACCAAGAAGCTTTCTCATGCCCCATCCTAATCACTACTGTTTCTTTCCCTTCCCTGCAGGAAAACCCCAGCCTGATTTTGGTAGTAGTAGCTCCTTATCTTTATTAATGGCTTTAGTGATTAAAGAGGCATTGCCAACATTAATTATGCTTGTTTTTTAAACATTTTTTAATTGAATCAGACAGTATTTTGTGTCTGACATATTTTGCTTAGCTGTAAGTCATCCATATTGATTAATGGAGTTCATGTTCATTGTTATATACTGTTCAGTTGTATGACAAAACCACATTTGATTTATCTACTGGATTTTTTCCATTGATATGACATTAAATCTTTAGTGCTGTGAATATTCATGCATATGTCCATTGTACACATGCAATGTCTTGACATTTTTGCCCCTTTGCATTTCCCTCGTAATCTTAAAACATATTGTCAGATTCCATTACAAAATGTCTATGTTTTGACTGGGATCACATTATATCAGTAGATCAATTTAGGGAGAATTAACATCTTAGAATATTTAGCCTTCCAACCCATTAACAAGACATATCTCTCCACTCATATAGATTTTGATTATTTCTATGATATTTTATCATTTTTTCCTTAGAGTTTTTGAAGATATTTGGTTAAAATTATTCTTAAATGTTTTTATATTTGTGATGCTATTACAAATGATATTTTTATTTCCTAGTGTGTTGCTTTTTTATAGAAAAGTAATTTTCTCATGTAGTATTAATATTATCTTGGTCTTAATAATTTATCTATATGTTAGTTTGGACTTTCTATAAAATAATCATGCTGTTGACAAGTAGTGATATTTTATTTCTTCCTTACAACACTTATTTATTTTTCTTGGTTTAATGTTAAAACTTCTTGCACAAAAAGGTGAGAGTGAATATCCTTATCTTTTCTTGATCTCAAAGGGAAAGCTTTCAACATTTCATCATTAAGTATGATGTTTGTATAGATTTTTGGTAGTACTGTTTTTCTGATAGAGTTTCCTCTATTTTGCTGGTAAAGCTTTTTAAAACTTCATTATTGGATATTGACATGTTTTTTCTGTATTAGTTGAGATGATCATATACTTTTTCTCCTTTTTTTCCTGCGAAAGTAAGAAATCTATTGATGGGTTTCTATTGAAACCAATATTAAAACATTGTTCCATTTTCTTTAATGGTGCTCATAAAATATACCCCAACTCCAAAATGACACTTCTAAAAAACCCTCCAATTTTTTTTTTTTTGCCCTTAAATCGTCTCTTTCTTCTTTTTCTCCTTCTTCTTTTTTTTTTTTTTTTTTTTTTTTGTACAAATGTTCTATTCTTCTGGAATGAGTTTCGTGTAAGAAAAGAGGAAGGAATTTGGCCTGTTATTTCAACCCATTTATTAATGTGTCTCTTCTCCACTGATTTGATGCGAAACTTTTATGATACAGTAAGTTCCTATATGCACACAACTTTGTTATTACACTATATTCTTTATAGCTTTTGAATATGTGATTGGGCTAGTTTACCTTCATTATTTCTTTTTCATATTTTCCTAGACATTCTCACTCATTTACTTTTCCACATCAGTATTATAGATAAAACATAATGCTTATTCCTATGACTGATTTTGCTAGCTTAACAAATAATTCCTTGTAACTCATATCCATGATGTAGCAAATATTTTGTACCACGTGAGATAATTTTGGCTGTGCTAAGTCATTTCAGTTTTGTCCAACTCTTTGCGACCCCTATGGACCATAGCCCGCCAGGCTCCTCTGTCCATGGGAGTCTCCAGGCAAGAATACTGGAGTGGGTTGCCATGCCCTCCTTCATGGGATCTTTCCACCCCAGGGATTGAAACTCCATCTCCTCTGGCTCCTGCACTGCAAATAGATTCTTTACTGGTAAGCCACTGGAAAGCCCAGTTTTGGCTATAAACAACAGTAAATGGATCTATATTGTGTCATGTTACAAAACCATGCATAGTAGGTGGTTTCGAAGTTAAGTCAGTAACTCAGTTTCTTCTCTATTATCATCAGCATATTGGTGCATCATGACATTAGTTCTGGGTATCATATTTAGGTTGAGAGTATTTCCCTGTCTTGATTCCCTTTTTAAAGTAGGTTAAAATTTTCCTACAAATCCTTATACATGTATCCTTCATGTCCCATTGGCAAGAATTACTGAACAGCTGGGCTTCCCAGGTGGCACTAGTGGTAAAGAACCACCCAATGAAGGAGAAAGAAGAAAGATGCAGGTTCAATCCCTGGGTTGGGAAGAACCCCCGGAGGAGGGTATGGCAATCCACCCCAGTATTTTTGCCCAGGAAATCCCATGGACAGAGAAGCCTGGTGGGCTACACTCCATAGTGTCACAAAGAGTTGGATATGACTGAAGTGACTAATCATGCACACATGCACTAAACAACTAGTAAGCAAAACAATATTGTCATAATAAACTTTAAAACCATTCAGGAAATACCCTTTGAATCTGGGTAGGGATCCAATCTTTATCAAACATCATAGACATAAAATTGGGCAAAGAACCTTGTTTTATGTTCCTGGATATATTCCAGTGTCTCCTAGTTTACAGTCTGTGGGAACTTGAATAGAATTTGTATCCTACTGTTGTGTGGAAATTGTACAAATCAAAATTATGTTGAATTAGTTCACAGTGCTTTTCAGCTCTACTACACCCTTCTAAACGCTTTATATTCATTCTATTAATTTTTGAGAGTTTGATATTGAAACTCAAAACTAAAAATTTATCTACTTAAAAAAATAATTGTAATATATAATGGAGCTATATATATATATATATATATATATATATATATATATATATAAAACCTTGTTCTGTATTTTCCAAGTTACCTGTAAATGTGTTATCATAGTCTTATAATTTTTGAAAAATTGGGCAAAGAAAATAAAAATGCTGTCAGTGAACAAGTGGCAAAATACCTATTGAGTAGCCAGTCTCCACCTGTACATCTTCATTGTAGAGAAACTTATAGAATTAGATTTAAATCCAATTGTCCTTCAATACAGTCAACAGTTATTAATAACCTTAAATAAGTATTTACTAAAGTGTTTCTTTTGGTGACTGGTGAATTAATTTACTTACATGCAGAAATTCTGAATTCCGATGTATTCATTTTATTGATTGTAAGTTTCTATCTTTTTTTGGAGGTCAAAACAAAACAAAACGTGAACTGCCATTCACAACTGCTATTATAGAGTAGGAAGATCATGAATACACAAAGCCAGCTGTTACTATAACATTTAAAAATTTGCTGTATTCTTCATCCCAATTTTTACCTATAAGAAAAGACCTTTTATTTCATATCCTATACCATCTTTTCCTCAGGTAGGAAATCAAAATATTTAGACCTATAGGTTTCAAGATTTTCTGAATTAAATAATCATCTTCTACATAAAATCATTTAGCATCATTATGTATAGCATAGGAAGCTATTGAGGTTTTTGAAAAGGTGGTGTGCCTTACAGCTGTACTTCGTTTCCCTTTCTCTTCTCTTCCCTCCCTTCCAGCAGTTAATCTCATTTCTCTGTGGTGGACTCTAAGTATCACCTCTGAAGAACTTGTGAAAAGCCTTGATGTGGGCCATAGAATAAAGAGAGTATTTTGGGGTAATAAAGTTTGCTGGTTAGCCTCCTATCATTTACCTTCTTCCTTTGAAAGTAAAATAAATCATAGATTTTAAGTAATAAGGAAATAGTAATGTAGACTTGTCACTGGGTGTGACTGCTTTTCATGGTTTATTAAATGAATTTAGTTTAATTTCTTAAATATCATATCCTGTTCTGTTGCCAATTTTAATGCACTGAAGAAAGGGAAAAATATACAAAATGATTCCTTAAACATTTAAGTTATCTTACTGAGCTTATAAGATTTTACTTAGATGAATTTTTCAGCAGGGTGATAATATCATAGGAAAACTTTCCTCTTTTGGACTGGTGTTTTTAATCCAACTCAGTGTGTTTATTGATTGAACACTGTTATCACTAAAATATTGCTTTAGAATCCATGTGAAATTGACAGCTCTAGTTGTTAACATGGAAAGTCTATGCTACCAAAGCTAACATTATTAGAACTAGTCCCCTATGTCTTTTTATACAGAGTTCAGAGGTTAATTTGACTGACTTGATGACAGATGGTGCTCTGGCTAATACTGGTGCGTAAGCAATTTCACTAGACCAGGGTTGACCTTTACCACGAAAACCAAATGAAACAACAGAAAAGTAAAGGTCTTTGTGGTGCTGTGCTGTGCTGTGCTGAGTCGCTTCAGTCGTGTCTGACTCTGTGCAAACCTATGGACTGTAGCTTGCCAGTGCCTCTGTCCATTAAATTCTCCAGGCAAGAATACTGGAGTGGGTTGCCATGCCCTCCCCGAGGGGATCTTCCCAACCCAAGGATCTAACCTGTGTCTCTTATGTCTCCTGCATTGGCAGGCAGGTTCTTTACCACCAGTACAATCTGGGAAGCTCAAAGGTCTCTTTGGATCTTTGTATAATTTAGTTTGAAATTATATTTTGCAATTTTAATGTCATGTTTATTAAAACCAAATTATATTATGTCCCTTAATATTGTGAGTTTCAATCTGTGAACAAGGATTAAAACCCTTAAAATATTAGCATCTCTTCTGGTTCGTTGAATCATATGACTATTTCTTTTCAACGAAACATAATCTAAGCACATATGGATAATATTTTGAACATTGTAAACAATTTAAAAGATATAGTATAATATGGAAAATACAAACAGCAACAACATTAATACATGTATATTTCTTCCATAGAGATTAAAAATTTATGTAAATTATATCCAGTTGTTCATCTTAGCTCAGGAAGGGTCAGGAGTAGGTCATTTTCTGTAACCAACTGAAGGAAATAATCATTCCTTGGCACCTCCAACCTTCACAGCTGAGAGATCGTCATTATTTTGCTCCTTCAAAATCAGCAAAATCTTTCCACTTAAGTTTAGAAATTGAGTTGCATCCACTGAAGTGTCAGAATTGACTCTTGTGCAGTCAGTATTTCTGCCTCCAGTATGCTATCCTTTAAAAACCATGAAGTAATGTAAACATACAAATATATGGAAAAAATTTTTAAAGTATAAACATTTGTAAAATTAAAATTGAAGTCTTAACCTAAGTATCCATTGATAGATGAATAGACAAAGAAAATGCAGAATATGAATACAGTAGAATATTATTCAACCAGAATCAGAAGGAAATCCTGATTTTTACAACAATTTGGATGACCTTGAGGGCATTATGCTAAGCAAAAGAAGTTGGGCAAGAAAAGACAAATACTATAGGATCCCACTTACAAGTTGAATATAAAATAGGCAAGCTCATAGAAGCACAGAGTGAAATGGTGGTTGCCAAGAGCTGGGGGTGGGGAAGAAATGGGGAGTTCAGTTCTCATAATGTGAATATGTCCTTTTTGCAGTATATTTAGTGCCTAATTTTTCACCTTTTTGTGCTTTTTGATGATTTTGCTGTACATTGTCACCCTGCTTATTTAACTTTTATGCAGAGTACATCATAAGAAATGCTGGGCTGGAAGAAACACAAGCTGGAATCAAGATTGCCGGGAGAAATATCAATAACCTCAGATATGCAGATGACACCACCCTTATGGCAGAAAGTGAAGAGGAACTAAAAAGCCTCTTGATGAAAGTGAAAGAGGAGAGTGAAAAAGTTGGCTTAAAGCTCAACATTCAGAAAACTAAGATCATGGCATCCGGTCCCATCACTTCATGGCAAATAGATGGGGAAACAGTGGACATAGTGGCTGACTTTATTTTTTGGGGTTCCAAAATCACTGCAGGTGGTGATTGCAGCCATGAAATTAAAAGATGCTTACTCCTTGGAAGGAAAGTTATGACCAACCTAGATAGCATATTAAAAAGCAGAGATATTACTTTGCCAACAAAGGTCTGTCTAGTTAAGGCTATGGTTTTTCCTTTGGTCATGTATGGATGTGAGAGTTGGACTGTGAATAAAGCTGAGCACCGAAGCATTGATGCTTTTGAACTATGGTGTTGGAGAAGACTCTTGAGAGTCCCTTGGACTACAAGGAGATCCAACCAGTCTATCCTAAAGAAGACCAGTCCTGGGTGTTCATTGGAAAGACTGATGCTGAGGTTGAAACTCCAGTACTTCGGCCACCTCATGTGAAGAGTTGACTCACTGGAAAAGACTGATGCTGGGAGGGATTGGGGGCAGGAGGAGAAGCAGACAACAGAGGATGAGATGGCTGGATGGCATCACCAACTGGATGGACGAGTTTGGGTGAACTCTGGGAGTTGGTGATGGACAGGGAGGCCTGGTGTGCTGTGATTCATGAGGTCGCAAAGAGTTGGACAGGACTCAGCAACTGAACTGAACTGAAAGGTAGCATTCCACATGTGTCTGGAAAAAATACATGTGTTAGATTAGCTTTGTTCAGGCACAGGTTACAGTGTTGGTGACTGAATTCAATGTTAGTCAATCAAAAATGCATGTTATATAAGGTGTCTTTGGGGCTTCCCCTGTGGCTTAGCAGTAAATAATCTGCCTGCAATATGGGAGACAGGGGTTTGATCCCTGGGTTGGGAAGATGCCCTGGAAGAAGGCACGGCAACCCACTCCAGTATTCTTGCCTGGAGAATCCCATAGGAGCCTGGCAGGCTACAGTCCATAGCGTTGCAAAGAGTTGGACACAACTGAAGTGAATGAGCACGCATGCAAGTATCTTTAAACAAACACATGTAAAACAAGTTTGTGTATTTATTGGTTAATGAAAATGTGACCACAAGCTCACAGAAAGCCAATGCTGTATTTCTCCAAGGAGCAATGGTTTAGTATTCACTACAATAAGTCCCCTACATACAAACCTTCAAGTTGTGAACTTTCAAAGATGCAAATGTACATTGTTATTGCTATTCAGTTGCTCAGTCGTGTCTGACTCTTTGTGACCCCATAGACTGCAGCACTCCAGGTTTCCCTGTCCATCACCAACTCCCGGAATTTGCTCAAACTCATGTCCATTGAGTCAGAGGTACCATCCAGCCATCTCATCCTCTGTCGTCCCTTTCTCTTCCTGCCTTCAATCTTTCCCAGCATCAGAATCTTTTCTAATGAGTCAGCTTTTCACATCAGGTGGCCAAAGTATTGGAGCTTCAGCTTCAGCATCAGTCCTTCTAATGAATATTCAGGATTGATTTCCTTTAGGATTGACTGGTTTGATCTCCTTGCAGTCCAAGGGACTCTCAAGAATCTTCTCCATCACCACAGTTCAAAAGCATCAATTCTTTGGCATTCAACCTTTTTTATGGTCCAACTCTCACATCCATACTCTCACATATCTCTTTTCCATACTGGAAAAACCATAGCTTTGACTAGATGGACCTTTGTTGGCAAAATAACATCTCTGCTTTTTAATACACTATGTTTGTCATAGCTTTTCTCCAAGGAGCAAGCCTTTTTAAATTTTGTGGCTGCAATCACCATCTGCAGTGATTTTGGAGCCTGAGAAAATAAAGTCTGTCACTGTTTCCATTGTTTCCCCATCTATTTGCCATGAAATGGTGGGACCAGATGCCATGATCTTTGTTTTATGAATGTTGAGTCTTAAGCCAGCTTTTTCACATTAGGAGGTCTAATCATATTACTTAGTTTTTGTGTCTGGTATGAACTACTGTACTTTACAAGGTAGTATACTGTGAGATTAAAGTTTTTTCTTGATTTTTTGTGCTTGATTTTTGTGTATTATTTGTGTGAAAAGTAGTGTAAACCTATCATAGTACATTACTACATTGTGTTAACTAGGTATCTAAGCTAACTTTTTAGACTTATGAACAAATTGGACTTACAAATGCACTCTTGGAACAGAAGTCATTCATATGTAGGGACTTACTGTAAATCAGTGTTTTGGGCAACTTTATTGAAACTAACTACCAAAGATAATGAGAATTGACTCTGTGTGTGTGTGTTTGTGCGTGTGTGTGTGTGTGTGTGTGTGTAATTCCAGAAAAGAATCTGAAAAAACTTTCCAATTTATTTTTTAAAGCTAGCATACCTAGGAAAAAGCAAAATGAAACCCGACAAAGATAAAACTAAAATGAGCTTTACCAAACTATTTTACTTATAATTATTTTGGCAGGTTAGACTGAATAGTTATTTAGGTCCTCCTTCCCTGCAAGAAGAGCATACATCCCTGTCCATTGTCATGTGATGTGCAGCATCTCCCCGTGGGAGGAATATGATTCCTCAACTCATTAACAACAAGCTTGGCCATATAACTGGTTTGATCAATGAGTTAGACTGAATAGTTATTTAGGTCCTCCTTCCCTGCAAGAAGAGCATACATCCCTGTCCATTGTCATGTGATGTGCAGCATCTCCCCGTGGGAGGAATATGATTCCTCAACTCATTAACAACAAGCTTGGCCATATAACTGGTTTGATCAATGAAACATGAGTATGATCCTGTCTCAGTTCTTAGTAAAAGGGTTATAGAACTGCAGTCAATGTAGTTTGTTGGGGAGTGAGAAAGAAAGACATTCTTGTATGCCGCAGACATATTGGAGTGGTTTGTTACCTCAGCTTTATCTAGTAAAGGCTGACTCATAAAAAAATGAATGCAAAACTACCAATAACTTTAATAAAACATTTGTTTTAATTCAATAAGTTAAATATTAAATATTTATTTGATAAATCTATGATTTTATTAAGCCATAGCAAAAATGGTTTATTTAGATTTTGCTCCAGAATTGAACAGTTAACACTAAAAAATTATTAATATATTAAAGCAATAGGTGCAATAAAAAACCAAAAAAATTTCATGATCGCGTACATTGGCTATAAAGATCCATTTGATTAAATCCAAAAACATTTCAAAATAAAAATGCTTAAAAAACCCAGATTGAAATGTACGTCATTAACTTGATAAAAATTGTTTCAGTGGTCAATTTTTAGAGGTTTAATGTTAAGGAACAGTTTTAAAATGCCTGTTCTCACTGCTCTTTTGAACATTGTTCTGGAAATTTTAGCCAATACCTTAAGGCAAAAAAGTGTAATAATACTGTTAACTTTTGAAAAATAGGAGACTAAATTGTATAAAACATTTAGGAAACTTCTTGAAACATAACTGGAATGAACAATAATAAACATATGATTATTATGGCCACAAGATTGAAAATGAATCTACCATAATCAGTTCCATTTATATATAACCATAACTTATTAGTTTTTTCAATGAAATAAAAGATGCTATTTATAATAATGGCAAAAATATAAATTGTACAAGTCTAAATATATAGATGGACACTTTAGAAATTATGCATATGCATTTATAATAATTGTGACTAGAATATTTTAGAATCTAAAATGGCATTAAAATCCAGTTTAGAAATTATGTACTGTGGGCATACAGATGTTTTATTTTCACAAATGAACCTCTTCTTTTGAAATAATAAATTATTTTTATATTGAACTATATGGCCCTCCTTAATTCATCTTTCTCTAACTAATCAATGCCTCCTTTTTTAGAATTGCAATTGCTCTTATTCCTTCTACAGACACTTAATCGTTGTCATAGTTGCATCCTTAAAAATAAGGCTTTTTGCTGGGCTAAGTGAGCTAACCTTAAACAACCTTCCTGTGCCAGGGGATTTACATAGTCTCATTTAATGCTCACCATCTCCTAGTAAAGTAAGCAATACTATCCCCATTTAACTCTTCAATATACGTAAAGCTCTCTTTCATAGAAATGTTTTACGTTCCTTTTATCTCCTGTGTTGTCCACAAGTTGCACAAGTACAGTGTTTACGTATCCTACGACTTTGTGAAAGTCTAAGAGAAATTTAGTTATGTCACTTAATTCTACCAGCAGGTAAAAATTTTGACTTATACATTGTGTGTGTGTCTTATCACTCAGTTGTGTCCGACTCTTTGAGACACCATGAACTGTAGCTCGCCATGATCCTCTGTCCATGGAATTCTCCAGGCAAGAATACTGGAGCAAGTTGCCATTCCCTTCTACAGGGGATATTCCCGACCCAGGGATCGAACCCAGGTCTCCCATACTGCAGCAGATTCTTTACCATCTAAGCCACCATAGAAGTCCCAATTTATACATTACTAAATGCTTATTATTTATTTTGTATTGTATTCAGTTCAGTTCAATTCAGTCACTCGGCCATGTCCAACTCTCCGCGACCTCATGAACTGCAGCACGCCAGGCCTCCCTGTCCATCACCAACTCCCGGAGTTCACTGAGACTCACGTCCATCGAGTCAGTGATGCCATCCAGCCATCTCATCCTCTGTCGTCCCCTTCTCCTCCTGCCCTCAATCTTTCCCAACATCAGGGTCTTTTCTAATGAGTCAGCTCTTCGCAGCAGGTGGCCAAAGTATTGGAGTTTCAGCTTCAGCATCAGTCCCTCCAATGAATACCCAGGACTGATCTCCTTTAAAATGGACTGGGTGGATCCCCTTGCAGTCCAAGGGACTCTCAAGAGTCTTCTCCAACACCACAGTTCAAAAGCATCAATTCTTCGGTGCTCAGCCTTCTTTATAGTCCATCTCTCACATCCATACATGACCACTGGAAAAACCATAGCCTTGACTAGACGGACCTTTGTTGGCAAAGTAATGTCTATGCTTTTTAACATGCTGTCTAGGTTGATCATAATTTTCCTTCCAAGGAGTAAGCGTCTTTTAATTTCATGGCTGCAATCACCATCTGCAGTGATTTTGGAGCCCAGAAAAATAAAGTCAGCCACTGTGTCCACTGTTTCCCCATCTATTTGCCATGAAGTGGTGGGACTGGATGCCATGATCTTCGTTTTCTGAATGTTGAGCTTTAAGCCAACTTTTTCACTCTCCTCTTTCACTTTCATCAAGAGGCTCTTTAGTTCTTCACTTTCTGCCATAAGGGTGGTGTCATCTGCATATCTGAGGTTATTGATATTTCTCCCGGCAATCTTGATTCCAGCTTGTGCTTTTTCCAGCCCAGCATTTCTCATGATGTACTCTGCATATAAGTTAAATAATCAGGGTGACAATATACAGCCTTGACGTACACCTTTTCCTATTTGGAATCAGTCTGTTGTTCCATGTCCAGTTCTAACTGTTACTTCCTGATCTACATACAGGTTTCTCAATTACTTAATTTATTTCAAACCTATGTACTTATAATGAAAAAAAATGTTTAAACTCATTCCTAAATATTGACATTTCTTTCCTATAAGGGCTTTCATAGTTTGTTTGCACAGAAGGTGGGGGGCAGTTGAGAATCTCATCAACTTGTGGTAAACTGCTCTCTCTCTTTTTAATTGGATACATATCTGTATCTCTCTATACATATGTATAAATGCCTATATATATGTATTTATATATCCATGTATGTATCTATCTCTAGATTACTTGAGTGAGAATGATTTGATTCTATGAAACTATCTACATCTATATAGATTACTTAACTGCCCAATAAAGTGAAACATGCACCTTCATGCAATGTTTGTCTACACTATGTTTCCATATTATATCCAAATGTGCAATTCATAAAATACTAGTTAGGAATGTCTGGTTTCTACCCTGGTCTTCATCTGCCCTTATTGTCCTAGTATTTTTATCTTCTGTGACCCTCTTCTGGGTCTCATACTTTAAAAAAATGATTACATTATTCAAATTTATCACCTCCTTGTATCAGGAATAAAATATAATTGGCAAAAATTTGCGATCTCTTCCATAGGCTCAAATTTAGAATTTTAATGTACATAGGATAAAAAACTGGACTCATGCAAGTCTTGCTGAGTATCCCCATTTGTTATTGCCTGGAAACTTAAATATAGAACCTAAGAAAGTTTGTTTTCCCCTAATGTGTTTGTATTCTGAATATTGCCTGCTACAGTTGCCTATTAATTAGATTTTTTTTTCCTTTCTCTGCTTTGCTTTTAACTAATGACAAAACTTCTAGGCTGTGACCTTCCTCAAAAAGTTGTCTTCAGCCTCCCCACTTCAGTATTCTCATGTTAGTTTCTGTGTCAGTTTTACATATCCCATTAAGAGTGCTCCACTCGGGGGTTGTGGTGTTTACTGGTGTAAAGTCATCCACTGACCATGCTTTATATTTAAATATCTGTGTTTCGCATTAGACTATGAGCTTCTCAAGGGTAATGATTATATCCTGTTTATGTTTGTGTCCTCAAGACTTAATATGATACAGAGAAGACACCAAGTAGATTGAGAGAATTAGTGTAAAGTGAAGTCGCTCAGTCGTGTCCGACTCTTTGCGACCCCATGGACTGTAGCCTACCAGGCTCCTCTGTCCATGGGATTTTCCGGGCAATAGTACTGGAGTGGATTGCCATTTCCTTCTCCAGGGGATCTTCCCGACCCAGGGATCCAACCCGGGTCTCCTGCACTGTAGACAGATGCTTTTACCGTCTGAGCCACCAGGGAAATCCAATCCAAATTAGTGTAAAGGAAAATGTTAATAGCCAGGAGGAAAGAACCCAAGTTCCTAAGCCTACAGCCAAATTCTGTAACTTGGAGCAATTCTATGTTCCATTCACTCAGCTATGGGAAGGAGGCTGAGCTATTAGTACCAAAACCCTTTTCTTTTAATTTTTTCCTATAGTATTGGGCTCTTCAGGTATTCAGTGAACACTTCTTGATGGATATAGTATTACTTTGGCTTTCACATTTCTCCTGGTCAGGGAAAACCATTGCCTAGAAATTATCCTTGATTAGCACCATATTCACAATATCACCCATGAGCAGAATGTCATCCACAAGCAGAATGGGATACTATTTTCTGACTTTGTGTGTGTGTTTTGGGGGGGGGTATGAATATGTATTGATAAAACTTTTTTTAAGTGTCCTCATATGCTTTAGCATTTTGCATTGAGAAACATTGCTCTCCCAGAAATATTCTCCTTTGAAAAAAGTAATTATCCCAAGGCTGTAATCTCTAGTTCACAAGATACCCAAAGAACAGAAATAATATACTTTACTTTTGTGTAGTACAAGGGCAGTGAGTGAGCTGTGTGAAAGGAACTCACTTTACACATGCAAGAGATTAGGGCTGTAACTGCTACAAATAAAGGGACATGCATTAAATTTGGAGTGTTCAATGTTGTATAGAACACAGAGGTAATTTAACCATAAAAAGCAGGAGGAAGCAGGCTATCTGCCAGAGTTTTTTTTCCTTTTTTACACTTTTATTCACTTTATTTAAACTGAATTAAAAAAAACAGTTCATTCATTTTCCCTACTCCTTACCCTCTAACCTCTTACAAACACCAGTCTGTTTTATGTTTCTATGAGCTTGGGTTTTGGAGATTTTTTTTTTAGGTTTCACGTGGAAGAGAGATGACAGACATGGCATTTGTCATTCTCTGTCTGACTTATTTCACTTAATATATGCCTTTTAGATCCATTCGTGTTGTTGCAGATGACGGACATCCCTCCTTTTTTATGGCTGAATATTATTCCATTGTATATACCACAATCTCTTTATCCATTTACCCATTGATGGAGACTTAGGTTGTTTTATTTTCTGACTTTTTGAAATGACAAGTTCTGTTTAAATTTTTTAGTTAATAGAGACAAGGAGAGTAAGCCAATCCTGCTTTCATAATGTGTATTTGTAGCCATGGCAGATGTAAAATTGAGTTCAGAAATCTTAAGAGAGAAGAGCTTACACATAATTGCATACAATGCACTAGTATTAAACGGGAACTTCACATAAAATATCTAGTTAAGAAGAATAATTGCTCCCATTTCTTGTTTTTCCTGGGTGATGTTCACATAACATTCTTATCATCAATTGACAAATTCACTAGAGGTAACAAAATTGCCCAATTAGCCAAAAATATTTGCACCAAACAATAGATATTCCAAATAAGCTACCCTAAGAAGGTCTTTTTCCCTGTCTAATTCTTTGAGCATTATGCTTGAAATATTGAAATGTACCACATTTCTGTCTCAGGATTATGGGTACTTTAGCAAAAAGGACCAACAACTCTTTTCAATTGTACCCATGACTATTTTGACAAAATATCATGGAGAAAACATCTTGCTTAATGAAGTAGATACTCTTCTCTAGAGATATGCCTACATCATTTGTAGTTTTATAAAGTTTAATTACTTTCCTTCCAAACCTTACTATATTAAACTTGATGTCAGATGTCTTTTAGTAACTCCATATTTTAAGATTTATAGATTGAGCTTGAGAAATAGATTGGGAATATTCAACTCAATATATCTAAGTATGTTTATCTCAATTTACTGTAGATGGTTTTATTACATGTAAAAATAACAAAGGATGCATAAAAGAATAATTTCTAAATCTTTATAAGCAAGAAGGGAGCAGAATTTGTTTTTGTGGGTGATAGGTAGGTGATATGAAATCTTAGAATTGTTTTAATATCCACAGTCCTTGTTAGACTATACAATTCCATGTTAGGTATTCCTGTCATTTTCTATACCCTATGCTTTACCATAGCACATGGCATAGTATACTGATGTGAGTCAGCTTATGCCTCAATAATTCTGCATAACAAATCACTCCAAACCTAGTGACTTAAAACATAAGTACATTGATCTCACTCATCTGTCTTTGTGCCAGTTGTGGTTTGACTTACATCAACTGGACTCTGCTCAAACTCCAGGTGGGCTGAGCTTAACTGCAATTAGTGGATTAGACTGAGGTTGGCTCCACTTGACTTTTAACCTCTGTCAATAACTATGAAGGTTCAGAGATTTCATCCTACTTATAAACTAACACATGACTTGTAACAGTTCCATAGATGCTGGCAGAAGACTCAAGACCTTTTGGTCAGTGACAGGACTTTATTATTTGGTATTACTGCTATTATTATATTATTGTATATGGTTGATTGTTCATACCATAGCAGACAGATGAGATTCATGTTTTCCTTGGTTTCTCTAGCTCCCTAAGCTCCATGGGCATGATATGGAGGCAGCTGGATGCTATTCACTTAGTGGGTCTGTATCACAGTTGAAGAATTCTGAATTTAGGAAAACCAGTATTTTAAAAGGAAGCTCCTAGCAAACTTGACTAACCATTGTCCCAGAAGGAGACATTATTATTTTGGTCAAGAATCTTCCCCCTGTCTTAGAGGGAGATACAATCTTCAACTTCGAAAGCCCTTTTGCTCTACAAACATCCAAGCAAAGATATTCTGGTAAAATCTGTTAGTGCCTTTTGCCAAGAAAATGTGCTAAAATGCAGGAAATTCCATGAAAAATTGTTTCTAAATATCCTCCTTGGACCAATGGTTATCCAGGGTACATTCTTCTCATATTGAATGTCATGAGAATATCTGCTAACATTCCACTGGGCAAAGTTAAGTCATACCACTGAGCCCAAAGTCAGTGTGGCAGGGAGTGCATACCACCCTATGTGTGAGAGAAGAATGGATATTTGCTGAATAATAATCCAATCTATTACTCATAGAATACTGAAATGACTTAATTTCTCCTTCACACTAATGCTCATTGTGGATAAAGTCTATGTTTTATTCACCACTGCATTTATCATGCACTGCCAAATTACTTCAGTAGGTGAACAGTGTGTTTTCTTTTTGCTTAGTAAATGCATGTCCAAATCAGAATGTTTGATATAATTAATGTGGCTTTAGAGGTTTTGTACATTTTAAATGTTAATCTTCATTTTATTAAGACCATTTATGTCTGTATCTTTCACCAGTTAATTAATTAGTGCCTAATACGATGGTAAACCTCTGTCCCATCAACTAAGAAATTTGCATTCTTCTTTTTTTTCCATTTCACTTGAGTCAGATCATGGAGATGAGTGTTTAGATGTCTATGCGTGCTTGACTCTAGCAGCACATGTGCTTTGGCTGAGCCTGGGGGATGAGAGTTTCAATAATGTGCTGCCATCTGGCACATAATACCCTCTTCATTGGTACCGAAACAAAATCACATTTCCTACTTCATCAGAACATGCCCATGTATATATCACCTTGTACATTTTTGGTCTGCTAAGCTGGGGTTGCCATCTGCACAGATGTGCAGGAAAATTAGCATTGCTATGGAAATTGTTTTTAACACACCTTGGCTTTTTGTTTTAAAAATTATTTGTATAGGTGTATATTTGTATGATGAGGTATATATATCATATATATGTATGGTAAGATCACTTATAATGTCAATTTAGAAGTAACCACAGATAACATTTTAGAGTTCATTTTTCTCAACTTTTGTTTATGTGTTTGTATACAAATAGGTACATATATATATGGATATAGATATATATGTGTGTCCATACTTAGATGTGGATTTAGATTGATGTAGATTCTAATTCTTATATTTTATATGTAATTCTATATTATGGAATTCTTTCGATGCCATCTTTTGAAATGACTGCTTAGTGTTCTCCTGTATGAGTGTAGCATAATTTATTTAACCAATTTGCTTATAAATCTATTTGCTATGAAAACAAAACCTATACATTACAGTGATTTAATTCAATAAAACTTTATTTGTTCTTTATGTTTATGGTTAATATAAGACTTTCCACTTGATGACCCAGACCTCACTGTCTTGTGATCCTTCTCTTTTCTAAGATCTTTCAGTCAGCTGGAGGTTAGGAAAAGAGCATGAGAGATCTCTCTTGGGAGATTTTTACCACTCAGGCCTAGAAATAGCACTCATCACTCCTTTTTATAGCTAAAACATTTTCGCAATGGGAGAGAGCAAATCTGTGACAAGATAGCTAGCTATCTTTATCAAAAAACTATATTTTTTTCACTAAAATAAACATCACTATGAAAAAAGTCTTCAATCTTCTGTGTTAAATTGTCCTTTTATCTATAACATACTTTGCTTAATATATTAGTCTTCTAAAATTTGACCATTATGTATTTGACCATTGTATTATACTTTTTATTAACAGGAACAATCCTGTTAGATTTTTTACTTAAATTTTACTTTTTATGATACTAATTTTAGCTTATTTCCTTTGTTTATATTTTTTGCCATTCAGTTTACTTAAAAATTTTCAACTACAATAAATGTGTTCATGGTAATTTAAACAATAAAGTGGCATATATTACAAATTAATTTATTTCTCTTCGATTCTTTGTCATTCATGTATCAAAGATAGTCAATATTCATAAGTTACCCTATTTTCTAGTGTAATTTTCCTGTAATATGTGTAAATGTGTGAATTTTTGTTTATTAAAATTATGATATTATATCCTATCTTGTAGTAATACTCACATTCTTTTCTTTACTTAATAATAAGTCTAATTCATTCTTTTAAATAATGACCACCAAAGTGTGTGATATTTTTGCCTCTTCAGATCATCAGGAACATTTTGGTGGAAGCCTCTTAATCAGCATGAAATAATCTCTTTGTTTTTTGTCTCCTTGGTTATTTGGAAGTTTAAGTCATTGTGGGGGAGGGCATAAATTTCCCTCTCCTGTTAATGTCCTTTGGCCACTATTTGTTGCTGATTTATATGTATTCTCTCTATATATATACTCTGGATTATATTTTGTGCTTTATATGTTTTGCACATAAGTCTTTCCATCTGTCAAATATCTTCAACACTGTAGATTTTTTGTCCTATAGATGTTGTATATTTTGATGCAGTTGAATTTACGAAAGCTATTCTTATGAAGCCTTTGCTTCTCCATTCTTCTGTGAAGTTTTGATGTTAACATAGTTATATTTATCTATGAGTTGTGAATATTCCATGTTTAATAAAGAAGTCCCTTCTCAATCCTAAAGTCATGAAGTTATTTCACTTTTTTGTAATAGTCTTGATTTTGTTCATACTTGTTCATTACTCTATCTGAATCGTATAGAAAGCCAGTTGTCCTAGTGGATTGATTGAATAGTCCATTCCTCTCCCTTTATTTATTTTCTGATACTTATCACGTTCCCAGACATACTTGGGACTCTTTCTGAGTATCTTACCACGTTTCACTGATTTCTCTTTGAAAACAAAACCTGTTTTGACTAATATTTAGTATTTAGTAATGGTAATATCTGCCTCCTTGTTCTCCTTCTTTAGCATTGTCTTCTCTCTTTTAGAGTCCTCTACTTTTCATATGTTCTATACTGCCCATTCCAAATACAGTTGGCCTCAGGGAAGTCTAATATCACATAGGCAGCTTGAAAGTTCTAAAGATGTACCTATGACTCATGTCTTCCAGATCATATCTTAGAATCCTGCTGTTTTAAACTGGGGGATCTAGTACCTGAAATTTCACAACTCTTCATTTTGGGGCAAACCACTGTAGCTTCAGGATCTCCTTGTTATATGGCAAATACACTTGATGCTTTTTCAAAATCATTGTATACAGCAAACATATCGGATTGTTTCCTAAGATACCAGGCTAATGGAGAAAAGAGACAAAATGGGAGAAGTCTTTTTTCTTTTGAAATTATTTATTTATTTTAATTGGAGGATAATTACTTTACAATATTGTGATGGCCTCTGCCATTCATCAACATGAATCGGCCATAGGCATACATGTGTCCTCACCATCCTGAACCCCCATCCCACCTCCCTCCCTACCCCCTCCCTCCAGGTTGTCACAGGGCACTGGCTTTGGGTTCCCTGAGTCATACATCAAACGCCCACTGGCTATCTGTTTTACATATGGTAGTATATATGTTTCGATGCTGTTCTCTCAAATTATCCCACCCTCTCCTTCTCTCCCATTGTATCCAAAAGTTTGTTCTTTATGTATATGTCTCCTTTGCTGCCCTGCACGTAGGATTGTCGGTACTATCTTCATAGATTCCCGTATGTATGTGTTAATATATGATATTTGTCTTTCTCTTTCTGACTTACTTCACTCTGTATAATAGGCTCTAGGTTCACCAACCTCATTAGAACTGACTCAAATGCATTCCTTTTTATAGCTGAGTAATATTCCATTGTGTATATGTGCAACAACTTCCGTATCTATTCATCTGCTGATGGACATCTAGATTCCTAGATGTTGTAAATAGCTATTGTAAACAGTGCTGCAGTGAACACTGGGGATACATGTGTATTTTTCAGTTATGGTTTCCTCGGAGTGTATGCCCAGTAGTGAGATTGGTGGGTCATATGCTAGTTTTATTCCTAGTTTTCTAAGGAATCTCCATACTGTTCTCCTTACTTGTTATATCAATTTGTAGCCCCCCAACAGTGTAAGAGGGTTCCCTTTTCTCCACACCCTGTCCAGCATTTATTGTTTGTAGACTTTTTGATGATAATAATTCTGACCCATGTGAGTTGATACCTCATTGTAACTTTGATTTGCATTTCTCTAATAATGAGTAATGTTGAGCATCTTTTCATAAGTTTATTAGCCCTCTGTATGTCTTCTTTGGAGAAGTATCTGTTTAGGTCTTCTGCCCACTTTTTGTTTTTCTGGTATTGACCTGCATGAGCTGTTTGTATATTTTGGAGATTATTTCTTTGTCAGTTGTTTCATTTGCTATTATTTTCTCCCATTCTGAGGGTTGTCTTTTCACCTTGCTTATAGTTTCCTCCATTTTGCAAGAGCTTTTAAGTTTAATTTGATCCCATTTGTTTATTTTTGTTTTTATTTCCATTATTCTAGGAGGTGGGTCACAGAGGACCTTGCTGTGATTTATGTCAGAGTGTGCTCTGCCTATGTTTTCCTCTAAGAGTTTTGTAGTTTCTGATCTTACATTTAGATCTTTAATCTATTTTGAGTTTATTTTTGTGAATGATGTTAGGAAGTGTTCTAATTTCATTCTTTTACATGTAGTTGACCAGTCTTCCCAGCACCAATTGTTGAAGAAACTGTCTTTTCTCCATTGTGTATTTTTGCCTCCCTTGTCAAAGATAAGATGCCTTATTTAGGAAAGATGAAGAAAGATTATGAAGTTTCTACTTAGAAAAGACTGTCTTGGGTGGAGTCAGTATGGGATGGTGGGGAGGGGACGCCCTGTTTGGAGGAAGAGCATGACACAGGGTTCATTGTCCTGGTCAGGAGTAGGTGTGTGACTAATGTGCACAGAGTGATTTGGAAAGGGAAGGTTTGAATAGCTGCAAAAGCAGGCTGCACCCTTTTCCTTATTGGTAGATGAACCATTTCCTCATCTGCTGCAGGAGATGAAGTGCCAGGCAGCCAGGGGACATCTACACATCTGTGGCTTTGTCAGGCACATTGACATAAGGGATGTGGGAGGAGTCACTTGCAAGCTTGGGAGGAAAGGAGGTGGAAAATGTGCTCAGTACATCTTTTCACCCAGAATTTTAGAAATATACCTTTCTGCATCTTATTAGTATAGAAACTCAGGAAGTATTTCAAATAATGAATGGGGCATTGAAGTAGTTGGAACACCAACTCCACAACACGAGTTTGAATGTGACACTAGCCTTAACACTTCAACTCTTGGAAACATGTGCTGGGAATTTTAATCTCCACAGATCATCAGAATTGATTTCTGTTGTTGGCACAAAATCCATTTCTGACTTTGGTGAGCATGAAGAAAATAGAGCAGTTACTTTGTCCTTTCAGTAGTGACCAAACTTGATCCCTTGAATGTTGAGCTCACCTTGGAGCTTCCTGGATCCCCCCAACCAGAATCTGTCGCTGAAAGAAAGATGGACTCCACACCTGGGCAGCAGTGCCTCAGGTCTCTGATGGCAGTGTCCGTCAGCAGGCGGCGTGAAACCGCATCTGCCTTCCTGCTGGGGGTCTGCCCTTCATAAACACTTAATAATATTGCAAAAATGTGTTTATATAAACTATAGTAGAGTTATTGTAAAATTTACATCCATTTAAAACTTGTTTAAAACTGTCATTTCTAAAAGAGATAAGTGGAGGACACAGCTCCACCAGAAAGTGAAGAAACTCTTTGCCTTACTCACAGGTTCCTCTCAGTTTTGACTGACAACGTAGGTCTGGGAGAGGTAAGAACCTGCGGGGAGCGTGGATAAAATGAAGACACATGTAGCCCTGCCATGCTGGTCTCCCTGTGCTGTGTTTCTGCTCCTCTCCAGGCAGAAGCTCAGAGCACCCTTCTCCCCTTCCTTTTCAGCCCCTGCATAGGTCTGTGACCTTCTTGTCATAACGTTTCTCTGGAAATGAGAACAGCTGGCTGCTGCTGGTATGACTGCAGGACACGTGCTAGGAAAGCAGAGGATGAGCCGGAGATGAGGAATGAGCTGCAGCGGGGCCACCGACACTGGGATGCAGGTTTCCCAAGTTCTCTGTAGTTGCCATGGATTGGCTTGGCACGTGCTGAGCCTGAGGCGCTTGGCTGTGTTCTGACATCACATCCTTTTAACTTTTCATCTTCCATGGTAATTTCACATGGTTTTAGAGACGTTAGTTAATTCAGATGAGCTGAATGTTATGAAATCGGGAGAACAGCATCACAAACAAGGCCAGTGGTTTTCATACTCAGGCATCAGGGTGAGCACAGATTGCACCTTAAGACGATTTCACCTCTCGCAGTCCTGCCAGGAGGAGATTGATGAGGACCACTCCTGAAAGACACGAGGATAGACAGAAGTCAGAACTTATGAAACTCACCCAAGTTCACAAAGCTGGAGAGTTTGAGGCTGGAATTTGAATATGGGGTGTGACTCCAGAGGCTGCCCTAAACCTCCAGTGTGCGGTGACCACGTGCATTCATCTTACAAACTGTCACAGTTTTTGAATATGGGGGAAGTGAAGTATTTCAGAAGTGAATTCATTCCTTCTGTCAACATATGTCTATTTTGCTTACTCCGTGCCAGGCAGTGCTCTGAGCACAGGAGTTATGGCCACAAACAAGACAGAAGTCTCAGAGATCATAGCCTTGTGGATGGATGAAAAACTGAGTCCCCTAGTTCACCAGGTATATTTGTTGGCACATTAGTGAACTGTTTTCATAAATCAATGAGTGGTGTGAATACTGCAAATTTAAGCTGCAAGAATCAGTGCTTTAATCATTGATTTTCATCATCATCGTGACAAGAACAGCATCTTATTCCTGTGAGTGACTCCCTAGCTGAGCACAAGGCCTTGATATCTGCCTCTGGGGGTACCTCAAAAATTGTTTGTGTAGTGACAGTCTGTTATGGACATAAAAATTTATGTACCTTGCTTTCCATTTTTTAAAGAAAAGATGGCCGTTTGTTCTTGTGAAAAATATAAACCAAGTCTGATTCTTAATAATTGATCATTTGGTTTTTGAGTAATTTTACAACCAGGCTTGATTAGGATTGTGGAATTTGAAAGCAGTGCAATATTTAAACGATTACTGGATTAAAAGAGGTGTCTGAATGCTTTTTCTTAACTAAAAATATTCTAGATTTTTTTTTTCAGTAACAAAACTAGCAGCAGCATTTGTGCCCCGCCTTTTCATTTGTTTGTTTGTTTGTTTTACTATTTGTAAGTAGGAGCTTTGTAGTCCAGAATCTCATTCTGCAAATGTCTGGAACACTGATTGACAACTATTACTCTTCTGTTTATCTAAACACTACCTCCCACCAGAGGGAAATAATTTTCCATTGTTTATTTCAGTTTTATATTTTAGATGTTTTGAGAGGTAATTGTACTGTTATTGTTGTCTTTGAATGAAAAAGACCAAGTGAAACAGTTGCCAAATTGCATGTCAGCCAGTGTGAGTGGGGACACAATATCAGGACTCAGTTGTCAAGGAAGGCTGGGAGGATGCCATATGCCCGAGAAAGCAAGCTGTCTGAGCTCTCCTCATAGCAGAGGTCAGTGGTGGAGAGTAAAGTGGATGGACACAAGAACACAGCTTCCATTTTTAGGGATGTAAACTTTCAGAGCTTGAAGAACCCTGGAGATGGGTATTCCCCTGATTCCACAGAGTAATGATCAAGATGACCAACCCCTCAGGAGTGTGGTTTTCCTTGCCTTCTTATAAACGTGGAGGTTGGAGTGAAGGCAAGACTAGAATCCAGACAGCCTGAAGCTTGTGGGTAGTTCCTTCAGTTGATGAATTCATTCTTTATGCACTGAGCAGAGCTGGGTGTGAGCAGACGGGCAGTCACAGTTCTCATCTTAAAGGAGCATATTGTCCGGATCAGACGGCCCATTTACTCTGAGGTGAGGCCGTCTCAGAGCAAATATCACAGAGCGCTCTGAAGTGATGAGGATGCAGCATCTAAGGACATGGGGCGGAGGTGGGGGATGTGGGGGTGTCTGGAGAGGAGGGAGCCCTGGAGCACAGGAGAAACCATCTTAACAACCGCACCGGCACCCTCAATGTTGAATTCTGACTCCTCACTGAAAACCTCTTCAGAACCAACCAAACAAAAAGACACAATTAATTTACTGAAAACTGGATGAATGTTACAATAATAGCCAGGAATCAGTGTGATCAGGAGCATGCAGGAGAAAACGAAACAGAACAAGCCTGCACTCGGAGGACCACAGCTGCAGAGTTTCTTGGAACCCTTGGAGCATGATGCCCAGAAAAATAAAATGTCTTTTATTAGTATCAGGGAAATTTAACAAAAACATTTCGTACTTTCAGGAAACCTTGCATTTTTATCAAAGCACCACACCTAAAGATGATAATGTAATGAGGCTCGGATACAAGGGCTTAAAACCTACAAAGCAAATCAGAAGCCACTCCAGCTTCTGCCAGGACTTCCTGACATCTCTAAGGTCGCATCTACGTTGAGTTTATCCCTCCAACACTCTATGCAATTCCAGCAGAAGTCACCAGATGGGCTTGGGTCCTATCGGGCCACTAGAGTTCTCAAAGATAGTGTGTTAGCTGTTGATAATCATTTAGCTAACTAGATTCCCCCTCCTCATTTAAGCTTATAGTATACTAGACGTTATTTCAAATGCCACTCATTTAGTATTTAAAAGTGTATAATTTTTTCCAAACCATCTTATGGGCAAAGGAAATTCTTAAGTCTTTTCTAAAATTGAATATAGTTAGAAAATTAATAAAACTGGACCAAGGTGCCTAAATAAATACATATTTAAACTACTATTTAACCTGGCCTCTTAGCAAACCACTGAAATTTTAATTTTAAATGCTACTTAACTAATATAAATCTATCTCAAGTTAATAGCATAGGCCCTGCTGTAATCGAAACTAGAGCCCTTTCTTTCCTTATGTTGAAACCATTAGGAGAAAAAGACAATGTCATAGAGAAATACAGCAGAATGCAGTGATATCAGGAATCACTGAGGCCCCGCCCTCAGATCTTAACCTTCAGATCACAAGCACTGAGGAAATGGAGTCTGTGAAAGGAACAGGGAGGCTCTGGGGTGCGCATGGAGAAATCCTTCCCCTCTTCCAAGCCCATGTTCTCAAGTCCAGCGCTGTGATAATCTCCTTAATTCAAATTCCTCCTAAAAACCAGCGTCAATTTTTATTTGTTTTTGATTTCAGATTGGAGCATCTATTATTCCTCAACAAAACTCAGGATACAAACAAACAATTTTTGTTTTAAGGCACTGAGATCTTGAGATTGTTTTTTTCCTGGAGCGCAAGCTAGTGTAACCTAATTCAGTCACTTTCCAGGTACAAAAGATGTATTAATGAAACTAGCATTCAAGATAAGGGAGGCTGTATTGGAAGCCTAATTGAAGCCATGGATTTCTTGAGTTGGTTCCTTCCTGGTTTGTCGCTTATTCATTTCCCTGTCTTAAAGTATAATAGGTATAATTATAACACATTGATTTGGCCAATCTGTAATAGGACATGGAAAGATTCTGATCTTTCCTCTCTAGGTCACTGCCTTGGACACAGACAGACTGCAAGTTTCTGTGATGACTCCCATAGGGTCATTTCTCCAACAGGTTCTCAACAGTCTATGAGAATCTCATCACTCGACTCATTCCAGGCATTCATGTCACAAAATTTCCTGATGAAAGTGACAATGATTGGCAGACTTGTTTGCAGCTGGAAATAGGGGCCAAGATTAGAAGCACCAGAGTTTAATGATTCTGCTGATACTGGTCTTTGTGACTAGAAAGATGTGACAGATCCACTCACCTGCTTTAAAAGGAAAGGACTCCTGCAGTACCGCTTTTCCTATTCAAAAGTTTTTCCTCGAACTGAAAGTATACTCATCAGAAGTGGAAAATTATTATCTTTAAGGAAATACCACAGCCCTTGTTACAATAGTTTTACAGAAATACATCACAGCAAGGTGCATGGGTTTGTAGAGAGGACTACCTTAGCCTAAAGTCTGAAAGTGGATTCATCCTCAGCAGTCAATGTTTGTCAGTATCCGCTGTAAATTGGTTTCTGATCCTATGTGATTAGTGTTAGTTATGGACATTATCTTCTCAATGGTTACATTATCACTTTTTCTCTACCTAAGTTTATACTGATATCCACAAATAGAGCAGCTGCCTGCCCAGTAGTTTAGCTCTAGTGACTCCTTATGCTATATAATTCCTCATGCTGTATAATGGGGTACTTGTAGTTAAGTATGTTAGAAAACTCATGAGACATAGTTTGTTCACAGCATGTGCTTTGTTTTCTGCCTTGGGTACCAAAGAAACATTTGTCTCAATATGATTGTCATTATATTTCCCTTAAATCAGTCCCTCCTTTTGCATTGCCTGGCTTGGTTAGTGAAGTTTTATTCCCTTCCAGGTAAAGGCTGGACTATAAACTATAGCCAAGTTTGAATAATTTTGCTCTCTTGCATACACAGCACAGTGTTCCCTTCATTGAAACTCTATGGTCTCTTGTAGGATCATTCCCATGTCACTTTCTTCACGTTCATCTTCATTTATGGCACTTAATGGGTCCCTTTTCTATTTTTATACTGTCCTTGTACTGACCACATACTATTTTAGAGGTCAGTCTCCCCTGCTGGACTGTGAGATTTTTAAAACTTAGGTGCCTCAGTGTCTCCAGATCCCAGGGACAGAGCCTGTGAACTAATAATTACTCCATAAATGGCTGTTGAATGAAGAGTTTCTTACTTCATTTGCAGCTGCTAGCCTCTCCTCCTAGGCATCTTCACAAGCCATGATGTTAAGTTCTTAAGGTAAAGCACCATTCATGAAAGTCTACTGGTCAAAAAGGCTTACCAGCACAAGATTTATTAAGAAATAAGATGCAGTGTTGTGTATTAACACATACATATGGAACCTAGAAAAATGAAATTGATGAACCTATTTGCAGGGCAGAAATAGAGATGAAGACATAGAAAACAGATTTGTGGATGCAGCAGGGGAAGGAGAGGGTGGGAAGAATCGAGAGAGTAGCACTGACATATATACACTACCGTGTGTAAAATAGAGAGCTGGGGGAAGCTGCTGTAGCACAGGGAGCTCAGCTCAGTGCTCCTTGACAACCTAGAGGGGTGGGACGGGGGGTGGTAGGACGGAGGCTCAAGACAGAGGGAATAAATATATATACACTTAACGGCTGATTCACATTGTTGTATGGCAGAAACCAGCATAACATTGTAAAGCAATTATCCTCCAATTAAAAAGTTTTTAAAAATAAGTAAGATGTAGACTTCATAGTGTAGTAGGCAAAAGCTTTCTTAATTTGCATAACTTCTCAAATCTTTCCCAAATCATTGTTCCAGAAAACCCACAACAGAGCTCAGCTGTATGCCTTGCTTTATTCCTTGTATCAGTCTCACCTGTGCTTTGCTGATGCTGTTTCCTCTGCCTCAGTTTCCCTGTTTTTCTTCATCTTCACATTTCAACTTTTTTCTCTGTTTTTAATAAAATTGAAGCATATTAATAGTTGGATGAGTGACTAAACTGAACTGAACTGAATAGTTGGTTTACAGTGTTGGTTTCTGGTGTATATCAAGGTAATTAAGTTTATATGTATATCTTTATTCTATTTATTTCAGTTTATATATACAGTCTTATTATTTTTACTTTACAATATTGTATTGGTTTTGCCATATATAGTCTTTTTCATATTATTTTCCATTATGGTTTATTACAGGATGTTGAATATCGTTCCATGTGCTATACAGTAGGACCTTGTTTTTTTCATCTGTTTTATATATAGTAGTGTGTATATGTGGAGAAGGCAATGGCACCCCACTCCAGTACTCCTGCCTGGAAAATTCCATGGATGGAGGAGCCTGGTGGGCTGCAGTCCATGGGGCCGCACAGAGTCGGACACAACTGAGCTACTTCACTTTCACTTTTCACTTTCATGCACTGGAGAAGGAAATGGCAACCCACTCTAGTGTTCTTGCTTGGAGAATCCCAGGGACGGGGGAGCCGGGTGGGCTGCCATCTATGGGGTCGCACGGAGTTGGACACGACTGAAGCGACTTAGCAGCAGCAGCAGCAGCAGCAGTGTGTATATGATAATCACAAGCTCCTAATTTATCTCGCTCTACCCCCTTTCCCTATTGGTCACCATAAGTTTGTTTTCTGTCTGTGAGTCTATTTCTGTTTTGTAAATAAGTTAATTTGTATCCTATTTTAGTCTTTCTCTTTGTGACTTACTTCACTTAGTATGATAATCTCTAGTTGTATCAATGTTGCTACAAATTGCATTATTTCACTCTTTTTATGGCTGAGTAGTATTCCATTGTGTATGTAGGCCACATCTTTTTCCATTCATCTATCAATGGACATTTAAGTTACTTCCATGCCTTAGCTATTATAAACAGTGCTGCTATGAACATTGGGGTGCCTGTATCTTTTCAAATTAGATTTTTCTCTAGATACCTGCCCAGGAGTGGGAATGCAGTGTCATATAGTAAGCAGCTCTATTTTTAGTTTTTTTAAGAAACCTCCATACTGTTTTCCACAGTGGGTGCACCGAGGTATATTCCCACCGACAGAGTAGGAGGGTTCCCTTTTTCTACACTCTCTCCAGCATTTATTATCTGTAGACTTTCTGATGACAGCCATTCTGACTGGTGTAAGATGATATCTCATTGTCCTTTTGATTTGCATTTCTCTAATAATTTGCAATGTTGAGCATCTTTTCATGTACCTAATATCCATCTGTATGTCTTCATTGAGGAAATGTCTATTTAGATCTTCTGCCCGTTATTTTGATTGGGTTGTTTGTTTCTTGTTATTGAATTATACAAGCTATTTGTATATTTTGGAAATTAATCCCTTGTCAGCTGTTTCATTTGCAAGTATTTTCTCCCATTCCATAGACTGCCTTTTCATTTTGTTTATAATTTTCTTTGTTGTGCAAAAGCTTGTAAGTTTGATTAGGTCTCATTTGTTTTTGCTTTTATTTCAATTGCCTTGGGATAATGACTTAAGAAAACATTGCTATAATTTATCAGAGAAGGCAATGGCACCCCACTCCAGTACCCTTGCCTGGAAAATCCCATGGATGGAGGAGCCTGGTAGGCTGCAGTCCATGGGGTCGCTAAGAGTCGGACACGACTGAGCGACTTCACTTTCACTTTTCACTTCCATGCATTGGAGAAGGAAATGGCAACCCACTCCAGTGTTCTTGCCTGGAGAATCCCAGGGACAGGGGAGCCGGGTGGGCTACTGTCTATGGGGTCGCACAGAGTCGGACACGACTGAAGTGACTTAGCAGCAGCAGCAGCAGCTATAATTTATATCAGAGAATCCTTTGCCTATGTATCTTTTGAGAATTTTATGGTGTCATGTCATATATTTAAGTCTTTAAACCATTTTGAATTTTTTTTGTATATTATGTGAGGAGTGTTCTAACTTCATTGATTTACAGGTGACTGTTCAGCTTTTCCAACACCACTTGCTGAAGAGACTGTCTTTTCTCCATTGTTTATTGTTGTCTCTTCTGTCAAAGATTAATTGACTGTAGCTGTGTGGGTTTATTTCTGGGCTCTCTATTCTGTTCCACTGATCTTTATGTCTGTTTTTATGCCAATACTACACTGTTTTATTACAGTAGCTTTGTAGTATTGTCTGAAATTTGGGAGGGTTATGCCTCCAGCTTTGTTCTTTTTTTCCTCAGAATTACTTTGACACTTCTGAGTCTTTTAAGGTTCCATATGAATTTTAGGTTTATTATATTCCATATTTATGCATTCTACAACACAGTGATTGTACTCCTCCAAGCCTCAGTCATTCAGCAGGCCTTTAGAGCATCCTTAGCATATCCCAAACATCGTGTGTAGCAGAGGACATACAGAATTGGAAGATGCCACCATGCCCTAAAGGAACTCAATTTGTGGGGGATGGACAGATGTGAAAGCTCTTAGAATGCAGGGAAGTGTGTGCATGTCATACTCTGGGAGCTCAAGGGATATCCGCATAACCCAGGTGAGCGAGAGCAGTGTTAAGAAATGTACCTTGGGGAGGCTCTAACATCTGGGTTGAGTTATCAAAACTCAGGTATGAGTTAGCTACAAAGATATATATAATAAGAATATTATAAAAGGAAAGAGCAGGAAGTGGCAAGATTTGGGTATTCTAGTATGGGTGGCACAGTTGTGCCTGTAATTTTCACAAATTGCCTGCTTTGAAACTCCTAGAGAATCATGTCTTTACCTCTCATGTAGATACTACTTGTTGCCCTATATTATATTCATAATACGATAATCTGATCTTCATTATTAGACAAGAAAATGAGAACTATGCCTGGCTTGTTTTCTTATCCTTAACATATCCTAAAAATATGTTCTGTTTACATAGTATGTGATTCACACATGTTTATTGAATATGTGAGTAATTTTAATTTGCATTGTCCTGAACCTTTACTTCAGTAATATTGAGCATTTAGACTCCTGAGTATTTGGTTCATTACTTTGAATGAGTTCCCCAACATTACTTTGAATGAGGAGTTCCCCAAGTGCTAGCTTACTTTTATTGTGCATCTACAAGAGAAATCCTGGGAAGCTGTTTAAATTTAAGGAAAAATCATCAAGGCTCTGATAATCATTATGATACATTCTTCTGACATTATATTGTATTCAGTATGTTACTGGTGTATGCTAGCAGGCAAGCACAAATTCCCTATCTGATAATGCAAACATTGCTCAGGCCACCTGTAATATTTGTGATGCCTGTAACAAGAGAACAAGGAAAGGCCTAAAATTTATAAATAATACTAAGAAACCGTTAAGTAAAATATGCTCTATGTGCCTACCTTGACCAGGTACCTTCCTAATTACCAGAAAGGGCATGTTCACATTCTAAAGTCTCAGACCCTTTGTGGTCGGGATTTGAAGATAAAAGCGCAGGAAAAAAAAAATCACATCCCTGAGCAGGGAGCCAGTGGTCCTCTCCCCTACTTTTCTTCATCCCTTGTATCCTCCCATACTAGGAAGGGCTTGTCCTTATGCAAAGAACCCCATATAGGTTAAAACTTTTTGAGAGGAATGAAATAGAGGAATAGGATTGAGGGGTACAAACTACAGTTATAAACAATTAAATCATGAGATGTAATATACAGCATAGGGAATATAGTTACTAACATTATTAACTATGTGATGACAAATGGTATCTAGACATTATGGTAACCATTTCAAAATATATGTAAATAGTGAATCACTATGATGTATACCTGAGACTAATGTGATTGTGTACGTCAATACTTCAATAATAAAAATCTTTATTCTTACCTCCCCATTAATATCTGCCACTTATCTGCCCAAGGTTATCCCTTGGGCCCAGGGCTGTACACAAATGAGCAGGTCTGCACTCAGCATGATGAGCCCAGGAAGAAGCCCACACAGCCCTGGAAGGGGACTAAGGGCCATTAGAGAAGGGAATCCCTGGGACATGAGTACCCTGAGTAGGGGCTGAAAGTGGATTGCTAGTGGTCCCACCGGGAGCCCAGTCAGAGGCTGTTTTGTCTGGGCCTTAAGGCAGTATTTCTGCTTCCTAAGCACCATCCCTCTCAATACACTCTCTCACTCCCATGAAGACATAGTCTCCATCTTATATATTTAATAATTTCATATACATTTTTAGGGAAGTTAATGTTTACTCCTCTGATGAAGCTACAGTTAATGAAGTACATATAATGAACATGTGTAAAGGATCTCAGATACTTTAAATATATGGCAGAATGTTTTGTGACTGGCTCAGGGGTACAAATAATCAAAGAAGTGACTGTAATTATGTGTGAAACTGATTTTATTATAATGAATTAACTAGGAAATAATTTTAAAAAGGACTATAGATAAATTGTTTGAAAAAATGAGAAAATCTATGAAAAATTGAAACCAAAAAAATCTGGTTGCAGAAAACTCATCACCAGGACAACTGATAAGTAGAATCAGATGTTCTAGTCTGTCAGGAACATTCAGTTTCCTGATACGTGTGAGCAATGAGGTCTCCATTTAATAAGGTAAAATCCTTTGACAGAAAGACCTATTCAAACTTCTCATGTAGTTCAAAAATAGCTATAAGATGAAATTTGGGAGACTTCCACTAAAATTAACAATAGAGCTATGAGTTGGATATAAGCCTCTACTAATTTCTGAGGGCAGGAAATTGGTCATCTTTCTCAGTGATAACTATGAAACTATGATCCAAGTTTAAAAATAAAGAACAAAAGAAGACCATTTGTAGCAACATGGATGGACCTGAGATTCTCATACCTAGTGAAGTAAGCCAGGTAGAGAAAGACAAATATAGGATATCACTGGTATGTGGAATCCTAAAGAAAAAGCATTCAAATGAACTGAAAACAGAAGTATAGCCACAGATGTAGAAAATGAACTTCTGGTTACCAGGGGATCGTGGTGGTGGTGGTGGTGAGGTAATTGGGAGATTGGGAGTGACTTATATGCACTACTATATATAAAATAGATAACTAGTAATAACCTGCTGTATAGCACAATGAGTAGGGAACACTACTCATTGCTTTGTAATGGCCTACGCAGGAAAAGAATCTAAGAAAAAATAGTGGATATATGCACAATATATGTATAACTGAATCACTTTTTTGTGATTCAGATACACATGAAACTAACACAACATTGTAAATCAACTATATTCCAATACTTTTTTTAAAGTCCAAGAACAGGCAAAAAATGAATTTAATGAAAATTTGTTTTTAGGAATAATATAGCTTTGGAAAAGTTAAGATTTGATGTCTGTACTTGGCAACTGGCAACAGTGGAAAAACCACTGGATTCAGAACTTGATTCCAATTGAAATAACAGTGGTCACATGTATGACTTTGAGTGAGATATTCAAACCAATTATATTGAAAAACAGTTTCTCAACATAAAATAGGGAAAATGGTATCTAGTATGATTGTTGTGAATATTAAATTGAGCCACATGTGAAAGTGCCTTATAAATGTCATTGTGTTGTACAATTGTTATATAGCAATACTAATATTATGTGCCCTAACTCCCTCATTGTGATTGCTGATATGTAAGGACTCTATCCCTTACTAGCTGACTTACTTTTCAGCTCTGCTGCTGCTGCTGCTGCTAAGTTGCTTCAGTCATGTCCGACTCTGTGCGACCCCATAGACGGCAGCCCACTAGGCTTCCCTGTCCCTGGGATTCTCCAGGCAAGAACACTGGAGTGGGTTGCCATTTCCTTCTCCAATGCATGAAAGTGAAAAGTGAAAGTGAAGTCACTCAGTTGTGTCCGACTCAGCGACCCCATGGACTGCAGCCTACCAGGCTCCTCCATCCATGGGATTTTCCAGGCAAAAGTACTGGAGTGGGGTGCCGTTGCCCGTTGCTTTCATCTTAACAAAGAATTAGGGTCAATTATGTAGTCATTTATTTGATTGTTTGACAACTGAGACTTTCTGTAACTAAAATAATTGCCTCAGCTATGTTTTTTGTCAATCTTGCATAATCTTCAACATCGTATTAATAATGTTTTTCTTCTGAAGAAAATTAAAGTGGACTTGATTGAGATAATAATACAAAAGGTAATGAAAAGGCTTATACTGTATTTATGCTCTGAGGAAATAAAAGAGACATTTTCACATCAGCAAGTATGTTCTAGAAGCATAAATAAATCATCAAATGGAGTATAAGTCATTCAAAGGCAGGGGAAAATATATTATTTGCATCAGATTCACATCAGATTGGTCACTCAGTCATGTCCAACTCTTTGCAACCCCATGAATCGCAGCACGCCAGGCCTCCCTGTCCATCACCAACTCCTGGAGTTCACCCAGACTCACGTCCATCGAGTCAGTGATGCCATCCAGCCATCTCATCCTCTGTTGTCCCCTTCTCCTCCTGCCCCCAATCCCTCCCAGCATCACAGTCTTTTCCAATGAGTCAACTCTTCGCATGAGGTGGCCAAAGTACTGGAGTTTCAGCTTTAGCATCATTCCTTCCAAAGAAATCCCAGGGCTAGTCAACAATTAAGTAAAACTGCAAACAAACCTATGAGTCAATTATGACTATAAATTAGGAGAAGGATATGAAGAGGTTAATGAAGAGTCAGAATTCAAGATGAGATCTGTGAAGTTGACATTAAATGCAGCTAAACATATCTTGTGTGGCATTCATGGTGATTAATATATATGTAAGAGCCTGGCACCACTAAAATCTGTGGCACAAATAAATATTTTTGGTTTTCACTGCTCTTTCATAAACTATTTACTGTATGTTGTGCCACTCTTCACAATCCCACAATCACGATCACAATCCCTTGTGTGATATGGACTCTGTTTCTAAGGTGAGCTTGATGTGTCTTAGGCTATGATCTATAACATTCTGTCTCCCTCCCTTTTGGAGAACTAATTATTATTTGTTTTTTATGAAGAAATTTGAACAGGCAGTTATGTAGGCGGACTAACATAACGTGCACTCAGATACCAATCCCTCAGCTCTACCCAATGGCCAATCCTGTTCCATTGACACCATATCTATTTCCACTTCTCATCTGTGAATTCTTGTTTGCATAATTAAAATGTAAATTTTAAAAGGGACAATTTTATTTTTGTACTTAAAAATAATTTATGTCATCAAATATCCAGTTAGTGTTAAAAATTACAATGGATTAGTACATCATAATTTTTTAATAGTGAATTTAATAAATATATTAATAATACCTCTACATTATAATGATTGATATGCATTTCATGTCCATTTAATATATATATGTCCCCTTCCTCTTTTCCTCTCATTTCCACTACCACTCACTAATAAAATACTTGAGTACTGAGTGCCAAGAACTGTGGAAAATGAATCCTTCTGATGTGACTTCTGTTACTTCTAATTATTACAAAGGTACTGCAAATTGGTCATTAATACCCTCATTTTCTCTTGTCCATTAATGTATTTCAAACACATAGGAGTGTCTGATTACAAATTCGTACACTTTCCGTAATATCATGAACCTTTTGATTTCACCTCACAGGCACACAAATGTACCAACACACATATCTTTACTGCTCAATGCCCTTGCCATGGAATTTTCTCTCACACTCTTACCTTTCATCATACAAAGAAGTAAGCTAATGTGTTTCTTAACTAATTTCTGTCAAGAACTTTAATGAGGATGTAGGTATGGAGTGATACCTTCTAAGCACCATTATGGGTTATATAATAGCAAGTCAAGTCAAACTCATCTCATTTCATAATTTTGACAGGATTCATTCTTGACTAGCATAATAGGTGAGGATAAGAGCAGAGAAAGGTAGTGTATGAACCTTATTAAGAGATTTTATTAAACCTCTCACAATATCCTATGGTAGTGATAGAGTCAGGAGTTGTGAAAGAGTTGAGACCAATTAAAACAAAAATGTTTGAGAGTCCAATACTGAATGTAAATACAGTGTCAAATATTCAGCCAGATTTGAGAAACTGAAATAGCCAAAGAGGGTGTGTCAATGTTTGAACAAAAAGAATATACTTTGTAAGAGACCCAGACCAAAACATCTCATGCATGGTTGTGTGGCTGCTGCCTGCCTTCTAATTGTATTCTCTATGTGTTCCATTCTTAAGGACTCCTTACTGGTAATACAGTAGATGAATTGTTCATAGCTTCCTTAGCTTGATGGGGAAGCCACTTTTTTCTTGCATTGGCAGGCAGATTCTTTACCACTGGCACCACTTGGGAAGCCCCTGCCACTTTTTTTCTTAAATAAGGTTGTTCATTTATTTATGCATGTGTTTATTTATGACTGCACTGAGTTTTCCTTGCTAGGCACAGGCTTTCTCTACTTGCAGCGAGTGGGGGCTCGCTGGCTCAGTCGTGTGGCTCACAGGCTCAGGAATTGCAGCTCATGGGCTCTAAAGCGCAGGCTCAGTAGTTGTGGTGCATGGATTTAGTTGCTCATGGCATGTGGGATCTTCCCAGACCAGGGACTGAACCCATGTTCTCTACATTGGCAGGCAGATTCTTAACCACTGGACCACCAATGACAAGGGACTGCCATTTGTATATGGGATAAAATAATAATATGAAATATCAGCATATAACAGCATAAAATATAATATGTAAGTAATAACTTGTAGAAGCTCTATGATATAGTGGACAATGGAACAGGGTTGCAATTATATCACCTGGGTATGTCTCAGCTCTACCACTTACTAGCTGTGTGACCTTAGGAAAACTACCTAACGTCTCTGCCGTAGTATGCTAATCTATGCAATACTAGTGCCTAATTCACACAGTTGTAGAGAGGCTCCAAGGACTTAATATAGGTAAAAGTGCTTAACATAATGCTAGTACACAGTAAGCACTGCATCTGCGTAGGTAGTGATTACTATCCCTAAGAAATGGAATGTATAGATATTTCTATTGAGAGAGATTCTCCATGGGTCGTTGATGTTTCTCTCTATATATTGTAAGCAGAGGTACCTGTACCTGTTGAGAACTATTTTTTTCTAAGATGTTTTCAGAGTGAACAACCCTAGGAGATAGAGAAAAAAGTGTCTTATAATAATATGTGGACCTTCAAGTTTAAGTTGAAGTGAAATTATCATCATCATCATCATCATCATCATTTGACCATGCTGCATGGCTTCTGGGATCTCAGTTCCCCAACCAGGGATTGAACCCAAGACATGGCAGTGAAAGTTCAGAATCATAACCAGTAGGCCACCAGGGAACTCCCTGAATTATTATTTTTATATGTTGATATTCTATCAGTTACTTGAAATATTCATGTGTATTTATCACTGTGAGAGTAAAATACTGCAATAAAATTATACAAATAGTCATATAATAGCTAACAATAAGGAAATTATTTAAAGTTAATGCAAATATTCTTGATGTATATTAAGTAGACAGTTTACAAAGGACATTATAACCCTTTTAAGACATCAAATATATATAACAAGGTGCATAATAGTAAACCACAATAATGGTGACTAGATTATAAAATAATCCTTTTAGGTTTTTGTACTAGCATTTATAACATAAAATAAAATAAAATTTAAGAACTGTATTTAGCATTATTTCACTTCATTAGGCCATGAATCATTCAAGAGTAAAGGTCCCATTTGTGATATCTTCAAATCTTGAGAGGATGACTTAATCACAGCATGTTAACCAGTACCACAAAATTATATTAGGATGAATAAATCTAAATTCATATGCAATAATATTCATGAAATTTATTGAATCTAGATAAAAATGAACATAGATGTAAACAGAAAGTGTGGCTTAAAGAGGAATAGAGAAAACTGGCATGTTTCACATACTTTACATTCCCAAGAGTAATATATGAGAGATCTAGTTTCTTTGCATCCTTCCCATCATTTGATATTCAGTGTTTTATAGTTTAGCTGTACTGTTAAGTGTGTAGTGGTATCTCATCATGGTCCTAATTTTCATTTCTCTAACAGTTTAGGATGTTGAACACCTTTTCATATATTTATTTGTCACTTATAAAATTTTTTCACTGCCATGTCTGTTAATGTCTTTTGGCCATTTTTAATTGAATATTTTAAAATGTTTACTTTTAAGAGCTCTTTATATAGTTCTAGATAGAGGAGTCCTTTGTCAAATACATGGTTTTCAAATATTTTCTCCAAGGCTCTAGCTTTCCTTTTCATGCTCTTACTGGGGTTCTTCACACAGCAAACATTGTTGATTTCGATGAAGTCCAATATTTAAATTTCTTTTCTATTATGGATTGTGACTTTGATGTCATGTCTAAAAAGTCTTCACCAATTACTACGTACTGGAGATTTCCTTTATGTTATCTTCTAAATGGTTTATAGTTTCACATTTTACATTTAGTCTGCGATAAATTTTGAGGTAATTTTTGAGATGAGATGTGAGACGTAGGTCTATGTCCTTTCTAGGGGGACCGTGGATATCCAATCGTTCCAGCACCATTTGCTGAAAGAAATGCAAGTCAAAACCACAATGAGGTACCATCTCACACCAGTCAGAATGGCTGCTATCAAAAAGTCTACAAACGATAAATGCTGGAGAGGGTGTGGAGAAAAGGGAACCCTCTTACACTGTTGGTGGGAATGCAAACTACTATAGCCACTATGGAGAACAGTGTGGAGATTCCTTAAAAAACTGGAAATAGAACTGCCAAATCCCACTGCTGGGCATACACACGGAGGAAACCAGAATTGAGAGAGACACGTGTACCCCAGCGTTCATCGCAGCACTGTTTATAATAGCCATGGAAGCAACCTAGATGTCCATCAGCAGATGAATGGATAAGAAAGCTGTGGTACATATACACAATGGAGTATTACTCAGCCATTAAAAAGAATACATTTGGATCAGTTCTAATGAGGTGGATGAAACTGGAGCCTATTACACAGAGTGAAGTAAGTCAGAAAGAAAACACCAATACAGTACATTAGGGCATATATATGGAATTTAGAAAGATGGTAACGACGACCCTATATGCGAGACAGCAAAAGAGACACAGATATAAAGAACAGACTTTTGGACTCTGTGGGAGAAGACGAGGGTGGGATGATTTGAGAGAATAGCATTGAAACATGTATATTACCATATGTGAAATAGATGACCAGTCCAAGTTCAATGCATGAAACAGGGCACTCAAATCCAGTGTACTGGGACAACCCAGAGGGATGGGATGGGGGAGGGAGTTGGGAGTAGGGTTCAGGATGGAGGACACATGTACACCTGTCCCTGATTCATGTCAATATGTGGCAAAAACCATCACAATATTGTAAAGTAATTAGCCTCCAATTAAAAGAAATAAATTAATTTAAAAGAAAATAAAAGACTATCCTTCCTTCTTTAATTACTTTTGCACCTCTGTAAAAAATCAGTTGTCTGTACCTGTTCAGACGTTTTTCTGTGTTCTCTATTGTATTCCATTGATTTATGTATCTATCTTAACATCAATACCAGTCTTAATTACTGTAGTTGTATAGTAAGTCTTGAACCTTGATAGGTAGCTTCCTCTCATTTTATATCTTTCTTCAAAATTATTTTGGCCATTCTAGATTCTTTGCCTTTTCATACAAATTCTAGAATTAACTCTCATCTATACTTATAGAATATCTTGCTGATATTTTGATAGGAATTGTATTGAATACCAATTCAGAGAGAATTGTCGTTGTTACTTATGTTGAGTCTTCCAGTCTATGAATGCAGTATGTCTCTACATTTATTTAGATCTTCCTTAATTTCTTCCACCAAGATTTTATAGTTTTTAGGAGTATAAATCTTATAACATATTTTGATATATTTACATCTGAGTATTTGATTTTTTAATGGTTGTAAATGGTATTATATTTTAAAATGTTTGATATGTTCATTGCTAGTATATAAAAATACAGTTAATTTTTATATGTTAACCTTTCATTCTGTGATCTTGGCAAACCTACTTACTAGTTCTGGGAGGTTTTTCTTTGTTTTCCCTAGATTTCTTAGGTTTTCTATGTGGATCATTATTTCATCCTTAAATAGAGACAGTTTAATTTATTCCTTTCTGATCTGTTTGACTTTATTTCTTTTCCTTGCTTTATTTTTTCCTTGATTTTCTTTTTCTTGCTAGGACTTCCAATATCATGTTGAATAGCAGTGGTATAGGTGAAATCCTTGCTTTATTCCCAGTCTTAAGGGTAAAGCATTCAGCTTTTCACAGTTAAGTATGATTTTAGTGGTAATATTCTTAAATATGATTTTATGAACTAAGGAACTTTCTATTACCAGTTTTATGAGAGTTTTTTTTTTATCAGAAATGGGTATTGAGTTTTGTGAAATTATTTTTCTGCATCAGCTGATGATTGTATGATGTTTTCTTCTTAGATCTGTTAATGTAGTATGTTACAATGATTGTTTTTCAAAAATCAAACCAGCCTTGCATCAGTGAAATAAACCCCATTTGGTAATATTGTATAATTATTTTTATATATTGTTGAATTTTATTTACTAATAATTTGCTAAGAATTTTTGAATCTAATACCATGAGAGGTAATCATCTATGGTTTACTTTATTGTACTGTTTTTGTATGGTTTAGGTATCAGGGTAATACTGCCTTCATAAAATGGAAATGTCCTCTTCTCTTCTATTTTCTGGAAAAATAGTATAGAATTAGTGTTATATCTTCTTCAACATTTTGTAGAATTCCCCAGGGATGCCATCTAGGGAATTCCTTTTTCAGGAGATTTTAAATTAAAAAGTATATTTCCTTCATAGTTATAGAACTATTCAAGTTATTTGTCTCTTATGGTGAGTTTTCCTAGTTTATCCTTTTTCATTCTCTTCCCTACTGTGGGTGGGCCTCATCTAATCAGCTGAAGGCCTGAACAGAAGAAATGCTGACCCTCTCCTGAATAAGAGGGAATCCCTCTTACCTGGCTGCCTTTGAGTTGGGGGTATCAGTTTTTTCTTGCCTTTGAACTCAGACTCAAATATCAGCTCATCCTGGGTCTTGAGCTGTTGGCTTTCTGACTGAAAATATACTGTCAGTTCTGCTGGTTGTCAAGCCTTTCAGTTTGGGCTATAACCATACAGCTGGCTCTGCCAGGTCTTCAGCTTACTGACTGCAGATCTTGGGATTTCTCAGGAGCCAATTCTTTATAATAAAATCTCTTTGTGTATGTATGTGTATATACATAGTTCATTTCTAAAACTCTATGTCTATTTTTTAGGCCAGTCATTTAGTTTCAGCAACAAATATAGATTATATTTTTGAGAAGTGACTGGAATGTTATTTTCATAGTAACTTATTTGAGCTCTTACATTTTTTAAATTAATCTTTCCATCTCTGAAGAAGTTATTTCTAAAATTATAAGTGACCATAGGAAAAACTAGAATAAGGACAAAGGCAATGGAGCAAAAACAGTGATGGAAAACATGGTGTATGGTGGGGAGGGTCAAACTGTTCCTGTCTATTAGTCCATGTGTAATATTTGGGCCTTTATTGTAATATAAATTGACAACTATTGAGTGGATTGAGGTGGTGGAATAACATGTCTCCATAAGAACTTCAGATTTTTCAGCCTGGAAAAATTACTGGAAGAGGGACTGAATGGAAGAAAAGTGCTGAGGGAGAGATTACTAGTATGCATTCAATATTTTAATAAATAGTTTAATTCCAGAGAAAAATATAAATGATTGAATTATGCTCCTGGTTGAAGCTGTTTGTCAAGCACATCTAGGGAAATCTTAGTTTATTGATTCATACATCTATAACCTGAGGCATAATTTCTACTTGACTCCTTGAAGTGCAGACACGGTATCTAGAAGCAAATAAGCTATTTCTGAAGTGCTCACCTCACAAACCCAGACCTACGCAGTGATGGCAAATATCACACAGAGTGTTAATAAAGGTACAAAAGAGCCAAATCAAATATCACTTGGAGAAGATGAAGAGATGCATGCTTTATCTTATTATATTTACCGAGAGCATAGGGAAGGAAGTTCTCTCAAAAATTCTCTTTAGTTTATTTTCCAGGACATCTTAAAGAAGCCAACAGAACAAGAAGTAAATTATAGTTTTAAGAACTGCCAGACCAAATAGCTCTTTCTGGAAAGACTAGTGGTTTCTTTTGGATACAGTTAAGTTCCAAAGCTATAATTTCCCATTTACTTTCCTTTGTCACTGTATATGTAGGGTATTTACCCCAATTTGATGCCACTTGCTCTTTGTCAGAGGAAGTTGTCCTGCAGATTCATATTAACCACATTTCTTCTCCTAAAACATGTTATAAAAACTGTCTTTGTCACTCTTCTTTTGACATTGGCCATTTCCTCATACAGAACTCAGTCATCAAGTGATTGAAAGCCTGTGTAATTCAGCTCTAATGGACTGTGTTTTAAACTGCTCTAGTTTAAAATACCATAGGCCACATATCTTAGTGCACACATTTCAAAAGGAAAAGATCAAATTCCACTGTCATTGGCACTGGAATAGCTAGCTGTGTGACAGCTTTTGATTTATAGGGGTATTTTTAGGTGGGGGGGCTGCTTAATATGATGGAGAAGGCAATGGCACCCCACTCCAGTACTCTTTTTTTTTTTAATTTTACTTTTAAACTTTACATAATTGTATTAGTTTTGAAAATCCCACGGACGGAGGAGCCTGGTAGGCTACAGTCCATGAGGTCGCTCAGAGTCAGACACGACTGAACGACTTCACTTTCACTTTTCACTTTCAGCATTGGAGAAGGAAATGGCAACCCACTCCAGTGTTCTTGCCTGGAGAATCCCAGGGATGGGGGAGCCTGGTGGGCTGCCGTCTATGGGGTCGCACAGAGTTGGACACAACTGAAGCAACTTGGCAACAGCAGCAGCAGCAGCTTAATATGAGCAAATTAAACATAAATCATAGGTAAGCTGGAGGGCCTGGATTCAAGTTATTGGAAATTGGGTAGTTTGAACAGCAGTGTAAGTTATATATCTTTTTTCTTAGACCAGATCAGTTTTTACCTACTCTACATAAATTTCTGTTAGTACAGTTTTAAAAAATAAATCTATTGCTTAAAGATTGCAACTTTTCACGGAGATATGACTATACCTTGACTATAATCCTAATTTGAAGTAGATTTAGTTTAATGCCCCAAAAGGGCCAGATTATCTTATTACAATAATAGCTATCACTTGAATAAACAAGTAAAACACTCTGTACTGCCATTTTGCTCTTTGTCCAAAATGCTGAGCATGTATATTCTATGCATTCAGAATTTTTTGCATGTTTTGTTCACTGATGTGTTCCCAGTATATTGAACAGTAACTGGCATATGGTAAAATTCACAACATATGTGCAAGAATAAATAAATGAGTTAATGAATTATCTGAATACACACACTGGATTGTACCCCTAGATCTGATTCATTTTGGTCTAAATAAGTGTCTAGTCATGTGTTTCTTTCCCCTCTGCCTCATCATTCCCTCCCTATCCCATCTTCTCTCACTCTTGCCTGTCATTTTCTTGCTGTTAAGAACTGAGGAGGTCTCCAGGTGGAGGAAGAAATTGATCCATAACTGGAATATACATTCCAATGGTGAGAAGTATTATTAAGACTGATTTGATCTCAAGAAAAATTTCTAACAGTTTATGGCATTAAGAAACTTCTGGAAGCCATTGAATTTTCTATCACTTGCAAGTGTTTGAAAAAAATAAATGCAAGTACCAGCACAAGTGGATCCAGGCTAGAGAGAAAAACTGCAAGGAGGGCTTACACTGGGAATGCTTAAAAGCAGTTTAAATATGACTAGAAAAGATAGAGAAAACAATAGGTGAAAGGTTTTCTTGTGCTGTGTTTGACTTAGAGATAGGCATCATACAAATTTTCATCCCCAATTTCCAGTTGCTTTTGCATATCAACTAGTGACTCTTTAAAATCAGCACAGTCAAGGAAACACATATGATGGTGTCACTTTCAAATATATATTTATATATATACACACATATACACACATATATATGTAATGATAATAATTTGAAAATTTAAGCAATAGGAAGTTTCTAATTAGTTAAATGCTTAACACAGGGTTCAATTATATAATGGCACTTTGTAACTGATTCCATGAATACTAAAAGGAATAGTCAAGTCATATATTCACATTAAGAAAGGATAGAGATGTATTGTTTTTATATCGCCTTTATTGGGATTGTCTTCAATCAGTCTTATCAATTCGTGGCCATGATATTTTGGACAAAACTAACAATAGTGAAAACAATAATAAACAGTATAATTTGGAGAACTCACTTTTTCATGAGATGTAACTCAAAGTATTATGTTTTTAGCTCTAAGTATAAAACGCATCTTTCCACCAAAATGTTGACAGTATTTCAATATTCAGAAAACTATAATGAGGAAATACAAACACAAGTTCAAAAGATTTCTTAAATGTTTCAAATACTGTAAAATGTTTATCATCACACAGTAATTCATTAGCTGGAAAATGCTCATTTCCATATGAAATGTTATGTATGCCTATAGAAACTAGTTAGTCATTCATATTTTTATAATCAAATATTGTGCATATGGGGGAGATGTTATTTAATTATTGTAGTGATTTTTGATCCCCCCAAATTTAACAGTTGGAATATGTTCTTAATCTATTGTTATATAAGACAATTTCTGAACAGACATTTTAGTCACTGTGGTAGGCAAAATAATGCTCAACCCAAAGATGTTCATGTCCTAATGCCTGGAACTTGTGAATATCTTTGGTGACATGCCAAAAAGGAATTAAGGTTGTATAGATGGAGCTAAGATTGTTAATCAACAGATGTTGAGATGGGAAGATTCTTTCTTCCCAACTGGATTAACTAGTTGATCCTATTATAGTGACATGGGTCCTCATAAGTGGAAGGTCAAGGTAGACAAGAGAACCAAAAATATAGCAGTATGAGAAAAATTTGGCCAAATGTTGCTGGCTTTGAAGATGAAGGAAGGGGACCATGAGTGAAGGAATGAAGGCAGCCTCTAGAACCAGGGAGATACAAGGAAATGGATTCTCCTCTAGGGTGTCCAGAAGGAATGCGGCCCGGCTAACACCCTGACTTTAACACAGTGAGATCCATTTTAGACTTTGGACCTCCATAACACTGAGATAATAAATCTGTGTTGTTTTAAGGCACTACATTTTTGATAATCTGTTATAGTAGCAATAGGGAATTAAAATAGCAGGAAATTCTTTTTGCCATAATTCCATTGAAATAGTTTGACAAATGATTATGATTGTTTTCTAATATCTTCACTGGCATTATATACACTTATAGTTTATTAAACTGCTTAAAATGTCTTTAAAGAGGCCTATATATCAGCTTTGTTGTTGTTTAGTCACTCAGTCCTGTCCGACTCTTTTGCGACCCCATGGACTGTAGCCCGCCAGGATTCTCTGTCCATGGGGTTCTCCAGACAAGAATGCTGCAGTGGGTAGCCATTTCCTTCTCCAGGGGATCTTCTCCACCCAGAGAATGAACCCGTGTCTCATGCACTGCAAGCGGATTCTTTATCACTAAGCCATCAGGGAAGTCCATATATCAGCCTTTAAGTATTTTTTTCTCAAGAAAATTCTTTTAACTATGAGAAAAGTATCCAATGGACACACATGTCCTAGCTTTTTGTGTTCATTGTTTAATTGCCTACCCAACCTGAAACTTCTAAAACAAAAGAGCATCCATAATAGTTCTGAATATATGATGAGGGATGATGTGCAGTGTCCCTCAATACAATGAACATTTCTAATTAAGACAAATGGTACCCGGAGCTGTAATTATGAAAATGCTGTGGTGGAATCATTCTTTTATTTCAGTAATTAGTCAGTCATGAGTATATCTTGCTTAATAGCCTGATCTAATCTCCAAAAGTTTAATTTATACTTTTCTCTAATTACTACATCAAATAGTAAATAGTTTGCATAATCACTAGAGACTTCTCACAAAATTAATACTGAACTTCACCTTCTCTTTTGTGAATTTAGTCCTTAGTATTTACAATGAAGAAAGCAGTAAATAAAAAAGAAATTGTTCACGGGGGCTTAACTGTTTTTTTTTGCCTTTACAACTCCAGCTGCATGAATTTATCCCTACTTCATCACTGAAGCCACCTTAACCAACAACACTACAGATGCCCGGGTTCTAGGACCCAGGGCAGCAACTGTGCATGCACCCAAAGCTCATCTGGCCCCTAAGGCCATGGACATTCCTGTTACCAGCCTGGTGCCTGTAGCTGTACACATGTACACAGCTGGCCCCCACTGCCATGCACACACCCACATATAGCTCCAGTAGCCATAAATATGAACACTGTCAGCTCCAGCCCTCAAATATGCACGTGCACCTATAATCAGCTCTGGCTCCTGCTGCTGGCTCCTGCTCTTGCCAACACATGCACCCGCAGCCAGCCTGTAAAGCCAGATGCATGCATACCATTTGCCCTTGCCCCCAACACTGCCTACCCCAGCCTCCACTGCTAGACCCAGAGGCCCCACTGAGGACCCCAATAGCCCTTGTAGCTACCATGGACCCAATGAAGTTCTTGCTTCCAAGGACTACAGAGTTACTAACATCATGGATCCCAGGCAACTGAGCTGATGATACACCATACCCCCTCCTCTGGGCCTAGAGATGTCACGTGCCCCCACACATGGCCACTAGACCTGGTACCACAGTGTACTCCAGCGTATCCACCCCCGCTGACTAGGTGATGGTCTTTTCTTACCAAAGACAGTCCGTAAAGCCTAGAAGAGCTGATTGCTTCTTCAAATGTAAAGACACTTACACAAGGCTGCAGAATTGATGAAGAATCAGAGAAACATGACATGACCAAAGAACACAATAAATTTCCATTAGCCAACACCTAAGAAATGGAGATCTATAATTTCCTGACATAGAATTTTTAAAAATTGTTTTAAAAAACACAACAACATATAAAAGAAAACAGATTAGAATTTTAACAAAATCAGGGCAATACAAGCACAAAATCAGAAGTTGAACAAAGAGATAGATAACATAAAAAAGAAGCAAGGGAAATTTTGGAGCTGAAGAATACAATGACTGCAATAAAAAAATGCAATAGAGAGCTTCAGCAACAAACTTATTCAGGTAGAAGGAAGAATCCGTGAACTTGAAGGCGTCACTTGAAATTATTCAGTCAGAGGAGAAAAAAGAAAATAGAATGAAAAGGAATACAGAAAGCCTATTGGAGTCATGAGACATCATCAGGAGAGCTAATATTTATATTTTGTGAATTCTGGAAGGAAAAGAAAGGAAGAAAGGGGCAGAAAACTTATTTAAAGAAAAAATGGCTAATAATTTCCCATATCTGAGGAGAAATATGTACATCTAGGTACATGACTCAAAGGCTCCCAACCAGATTTAATCCAAAGAAGACTTCACTGAGACAAATTATAGTGAAACTGTCAAAAATCAAAGACAGCTTTGAAAGCAGCAAGAGAAAGAAGTTCATCTGTACAAGAAAATTCTCACAAGGCTACAAGCAGACTTGTCAGCAAAAACTGCAAGCCAGGAAAGAGTGTGATCATCTATTCAAAGTGCTGAAAGAGAAAGACTGCCTATCAAGAATACTTTACCTGGCAAAGTTGTTCTTCAGAAATTAAGGCAAGATAAACACTTTTCCTGATGAGGAAAACCTAACGAACTTCATTGCCACTAGGTCTGCCTTATTAGAAATGCTGAAAGGTGTTCTTCAAGCTGGAATGAAAGAATACTAATTAGTAACATGAAAACATATGAAAATATAAAACTCATGGGTAAAGGTAAATATATATTCAAATTCTCGAATGTTGTATTATGTATAAATCACTTATAACTCTTGTATAAAGGTTAAAAACAAAAGTTTGAAGAATAACTATAGCTATAGTAATTTGCAAATGGATACACAATATAAAAAGATGTGGATTATGACATCAAACTGTAACGTGTGGGGAGGAGTTAAAGTGTAGAGATTTTTTGTACATGATTGGAGAAGACTCTTGAGAGTCCTTTGGACTGCAAGGAGATCCAACCAGTCCATTCTGAAGGGTATCAGCCCTGGGATTTCTTTGGAGGGAATGATGCTGAAGCTGAAACTCCAGTACTTTGGCCACCTCATGCGAAGAGCTGACTCACTGGAAAAGACTGTGATGCTGGGAGGGATTGGGGGCAGGAGGAGAAGGGGACGACAGAGGATGAGATGGCTGGATGGCATCACTGACTCGATGGATGTGAGTCTGAGTGAACTCCGGGAGTTGGTGATGGACAGGGAGGCCTGGCGGGCTGCGATTCATGGGGTCGCAAAGAGTCAGACACGACTGAGCGACTAAACTGAACTGAAACTTAGGTTGTTATTATTAGCTTAAAATAGACTCTTAACTATGAGATACTTTATATAAACCTCATGGTAACCACAAAACAAAACCTATAGAAGATACACAAAAGATAGAGAGGAAATAAAGCTTACTTACTAAGGAAATCAATCCTGAATATTCATTGGAAGGCCTGATGCTGAAGGTGAAGCTGATGCGAAGAGCTGACTCATTAGAAAAGACCCTGATGCTGGGAAAGATTGAAGGCAGGAGGAGAAGGGGACGACAGAGGATGAGATGGTTGGATGGCATCACTGACTCGATGGACACGCATTTGAGCAAGCTCTGGGAGATGGTGAAGGACAGGGAAGCCTGGCATGCTGCAGTTCATGGGGTTGCAAAGAGTTGGACACAACTGAGCGACTGAACAACAGCAACTTACTGAGGAAATTCATCAAATCACAAAGGAAACCAGCAAGAGGAAAGAAAGGAACAAAGGACGTACAAAACAGAAAACAGTTAACAAGATGACAGTAATACATTCTCAGTTTCTTTAAATGGAAATGGATTAAATTCTCCAGTCAAAAGAGATAAAGTTGTTGAATACTTAAAAAAACAAAACAAAACTCAAGACTCAGCTATATTCTGTCTACCACATTGTCAACAAAGGATAGTTTTTCCAGACAAAAAACTAATAAATGAACATTTGACTGGCACTGTACTTCAGACAAAATGGACCTAATAGACATGTACAAAACATGCATGCAATAAACTAGCAGTAGAATACACATTCTTCTCAAGTGCACACATATTATCCAGGATAATCATGTGTTAGGGTACAAAACAAGTCTTAACGGATTTAGGACGATTTATATCATATCAAACATCTTTTCTGATAACAATAGTGTGAAACTAGAAATCAGTAACAGGAATAATATTAAAAATTTCACAAATATGTGGAGATTAAACAATATACTCCTGAAAAACCAATGAGTCAAAGAATAAATCAGTAGAGAAATCAAATGGAAATACAACATACCAAAACTTATGGAATGTAGCAAAAGCTATTCTAAGAGGAAAGATTATATTTTAAAAAATGCATATGTTAAGAAATTAGAAAGATCTCAAATAAAAACCTAATGTTACACCTCAAGGAACTAGAAAAAGGACTAAACCCGAGCTTAGCACAAAGAAGATACTCAGGATTTGTTCTTGTTCAGTCGCTAAGATGTGTCCAACTCTTTGCAATACCAAGGGCTGCAGCACACCAGGCTTCCCTGTCCTTCACTATCTCCTCAAGATTAGAGCAGAAATAAATGAAATAAAAACTAGAAAGACAATAAAGAAGGTCAATGAAACTAAGAGTTGGTTTTTTTCAAAAGATAAGCAAAATTGACAAACTTTTAGCTAGACTAAAGGATTTGCATAGACTCTTTTTTAAAAGAAGCATACAGATGGCCAACAAGTACATGAAATGGTGCTCAGCATCACTAATCATCCCGGAAATGCAAGTCAAAACTACAGTGAGATGTCACCTCATACCTGAACGTATGCTATTGAGGATATGGACAAAAGTGAGCCATTTTTCATTGTTGGTGGAAATATAAATTGATACAGCCACAATGGAAAACAGTATGTACATTCCTCACAAAGTATATGGAAATACCATATGATCCAGCAGTCCTACTCTGGGTATATATCTGAAGGAAATCACTCACTCAAAGAGATATCTACATTCCCAGGTTCACTGCAGCATTAATCACAGTGGCCAAGACATAGAAACAACCTAAGTGTCTATGGACGGATGGATGGAAAATGATACACACATATTACTAGTGCAAGCCTCTCACTTATATTTGTGCCAGAGCATGTGAAAAATTTTTGCTTAACTTTGCTGGAGTGAAAAATCTCCTGACCAACTGTTTGAATATCTTCTGCAAGTGAGGATTTAACAAAAAGCAAATTACATCTTTGCCAAAAAAGTCAACAAATAAATACTAGATTAGGCACAATGTTTGTAAAATTTGTGTTATATGTTTCCATCTTACCCTGCCCTAATATAGTTTCCATTTCATACTCCCTGTCTTCTGGGAGAAGAACATTGATAGAAAGTAATAGGTTAGGAATATGCATAGTATTTAAAAATCCTATAATAATTACATGTATTATGCAGACAATTCAGCTATGGAAAATTTTACATAAAGTTGGGTTAGACTTTCCAAATTTTTTATGCTCTTATCTCTTTCATATTTTAATTAATTGATTGATTTTTGGCTGTGCTGGGTCCGGCTGCACACAGGCATTCTCTAGCTGCATTGAGTGGGGGCTACTCTCCATTGTGATGCCTGGACTTCTCGTTGCAGTGGCTTCTCTTGTGGAACACAGGTTCTAGGGTGTGTGAGCATCAGTGGTTGTGGCACGTGGGCTCTAGAGCGTGGGCTCAGTAGCTGTGGCACACAGACCCTGCGGCATGTGGGGTCCTCCCCAAGCAGGGATTGAACCAGTGTCCCCTGCCTTGGGAGGCAGTCTTCCAACCACTGGACCACCAGGGAAGTCCCAGCTCTCATTTCTTAAAACTGTTTTCCTAATCAATGAGAGTATGCCTGCAGAGCAACTTAGGTTGCTCACAACTCACCAGCAAAAAAGAATGTTCCACTTACAACTGTAGGAAATCCTTACCTTGTTCAGTGACCATTGAAGCAATACACTCGATTGCCCTGTCATTTTGGGAGTCTATTGGAAAGTTTCTTAAGCTTATTCTGATCAACTGCTGGGGGAAAAATGTGTTACTGAAGCACTTTGGCCTGGAACTGAAGGCATAAACCCAGGCAGAAACATGTTTGAAATACTGTTTTCTTTGTTCATAAAAAAATTAAATGCCAGTTCTAGAAACAAAATAAACTAAACCAGAAGAAAAGTAAGCAGTTCTGCTTGGAAAGTAACTTGCAGTATTTTGTGCCAGTGACCATTTGATTTGACATTGTTTTATGATTCCAACAAGGTCAGTCCTGTTGTGCAGCAGCTATCAAAGACCACAGAAAACCTTTATTTTCTTCTTAAGTGTAGCCTACTGACAACTGTGACATGGAGCAGGATATTCAAGCCACAGTTTTGTACAGAGGTTGGGTTCTTTGCTCAGTTTCTTCCGACCTTCATGCGGTGACTGGTTTGCTACAGTTTCCTTTTAATTATTTTAAAAATCTCATGCTTTGTTTTATTAGCAACAGATCCCAATTTGTATTGTGTACCCTGCAGGCCAGCAGTGCAGTGCAAACCAGCACAAGGGCCTGTAACTCATTCCACCTGTTATGGTGCTCATGTCCCGCGTGGCTGTGTCTAGAGTCCTTTAGCACCAACACAACTCGTCTACACTGTCCACTAACACAAGTCCACCAGCCTCTTCTCCCTGCTAATGTATCAGCTCCAAGGGCTGGTGAATTTTATGTTCTAATTAAATTGAAGACTCCTTCCCAGAATGAATGTCTAAATTCTTGAGCAAAGAAGTTGTTGACCAAAAATCTGACCTGAAAGATGTGGCAGTTATAGTGATCCCAAGAACTTGAGTAAGTGGTTCTTACTAGAGTGTAGCTGGAGGACAGAGAAAAAGTGTTAATTGTCAATTGTTTGCTAAAGTTTTCTCTTGAAACAATAATATTAGATTGGGGGGGGGGGTGTCAGCTTACTATGCTATTCATTGATCTGCATAATGAATAATTAAATGGCTTTTGGGTATTTCAATTTAATAGTTTGCCCAGTCAGCTTTCTTGAGGAATAGTACAGTGTTCTTATTTTGTCTTGAAATTATTCTTCTGGCTGTTTATGTTGATTAAATCAGGTATTGCTGTTCCCTTTTGCTATCTCTTGGCCAGCCCTACATATACTTGAACTATTTCTCATCCCCTTACCCCAAAGTGACCCACTGTTACATTTCAAGTGCGAAGACTTTTATATGATTAGCATTTTGAATTGGACTTTGAATGGCTCTAACCCCTTCCCCTATGAAGACCTGCAAGATAGTGACAAACAATTAAATTATCTCTGAACATCAGAGTCTTGAAAACAGGATGCAGTCTTCGTGCAATTCCTGGTAAATGCAGAATTAGAAAGGCCAAACAGCTTGACCTTAAAGCACATTCTGTGCTCAGTTCAGTTGCTCAGTCGTGTCTGACTCTTTGCCACTCCATGGACTGCAGCACACCAGGTCTCCCTGTCCATTGCCAACTCCTGGAGTTTACTCAAACTCATGTCCATTGAGTCAGTGATACTATCCAACCATCTCATCCTCTGTCATCCCCTTCTCCTCCTGCCTTCAGTTGTTCCCAGCATCAGGGTCTTTTCCAACGAGTCAGCTCTTCACATCAGTTGGCCAAAGCATTGGAGTCTCAGCTTCAGCATCAGTCCTTCCAGTGAATATTCAGAACTGATTTCCTTTAGGATGGACTGGTTGGATCTCCTTGCAGTCCAAGGGACTCTCAAGAGTCTTCTCCAGCACCACAGTTCAAAAGCATCAATTCTTCAGCCTTGTGGCACTATGGTTCCAGCTAAATAGGCAGTCCCCATTTCTAAAGCACACCCGGAGAGTACTGCCTCTGGTCACCATTTCAGTTGCTCAGGCATCGAACACTGCAAAGTGGGCCAAATTCTGTTCTACTTTAGTAGGTGTCAGCACCAAACAGACCTTTGACACCCTTCCCCAGACCCCTACAGTCACAGCAGAGAATTTGTTTGTTGTTCCATGCGTGCATGCTAAGTCACTTCAGTTGTGTCTGACTCGTTGTGACCCCATGAACTGTAGCCCACCAGGCTCCTCTGTCCATGGGATTTCCCAGGCATGAATACTGGAGTAGGTTGCCATTTCCTCCTCCAGGGGATCTTCACCACCCAGGGATTGAACCCATGTCTCCTGCATTGGCAGGTGGATTCTTTACCACTATGCCACCTGGGAAGCCTTAGAAAATTCATGGAGATCTACAAATCAGAAGTCGATAAATGCACTGAATGGAACTTTCCTGCATTTTTTACCTCAGGCATAGAGCACACAGAGACAAAAACTTCAGGCAGGCTAATTCTCATTCAGAATGTTCCCTGGATTTCATAGTTTCACTGTTTACTGTCAGTCCAGCGGTGTGGCTTAACTCAAACATGAAGTTTTAACAATGATGAATCAAACTAATGTCAAATATTAACTTAAAGTGGTCCCAAAGAGATTGATAAGTAAACTTTATAAAAATGGATTTCTGGCCTCAAGTTCTTACGGTTGTAGCTCTTTAGAGATTTCTCTTCAGTTTAGTTAGTAGCGCCAAAGCCCTCTTTTGAGTACAAGCCGGACGCCATCATTGTCACTTTCCCACAAGTTGACAAGTTCCCTTTAACCATAATGTCTGTACTTGTGACATTTCCCAATGATTTCCGATTAAAGCCACCAGACACCTGTGTGTTTGCTTTGAGATTTAACTATTGGGTGTCTTTACAATTGTGTTGCATTTGCTCTGAGCCTGGTTAGTGGTCCACTTATAATGCAAAGTGAAGTCCCTAGCTGTCTGCAAACCATGAATATAAAGGTGGAGGAGGTAACTTGAAGAAGCTGAGAGGAGAGAAATGAAGTAGCTTTCAGGAAAAGAAAAGGATCCTGCCTCCCAGGAGATCCCTGTGGTTATTAATGCTGGCCCTGAGTTTCTGGAAGCCAATTTGCAGCCTATAATCAAGTGTGATTTCTCCCAATTATCTCAGAAGTAATTAGGCAGTACCTCCTCACCCAAGACCTCTACCTAATTATAGAAGTGTCTGGTAAGGAGGTATTTGCATATCTTCAAGTCATATTATGTCATGAGGACATTTGAGCTGATGAAAACTGACGTTTACTGGGAAATAAAAATGCATCACATTGAAACCAGGAGTCATGAGAAACTCACAGCTGCGAGTTTGGGCACCTATTTTAATTGATGAGACACAGCGGCTCTGCCTCGTGAAGCAAATCAGAGCGTGAAGCAGGAGGAATGCAAATATGCAGAGGTCAGAACATCGCTGCGGAGGCAGAGCTCCTGACACTGTTTGGTGCAGGTCCCCTGACTGCTGGCTCCAAGTTTTTTCTTCTCTCCTCATTTCTGTTCTTTTCTCTTCTCTCATCCCTCAGGATTTAGGAAGCAGGATTTAGGGGGAAAGCTTCTATCACTTGCTTCGTCTCTTGCTCTCTCGCTCTTCGCTCTGTTTTACTTTTGCTCAGCCATTTCTGTTATTAGAGAATTACCACCAAGTTCTTATCATGCCAATGATTTTTGGACAGAAGAGAGGCACAGAGAAAGAAGCCATGGTGCAATTGATTCTCAGGAACACACTATCATTTCACGTGACTGTGCTTGCCCTCCAGTAATTACTAAGTAGCTGTTTCAATTACAGCAATAACTGCTGCTTATTATACACCAAGCAGTCTCCTATGTCCTTCACATGAATTCATTCATCTGATCCTTACAGAAGTGCTCTAAAGTAGGTGTTCTTTTTATGTCCATATTAACGCTTAGGGAACAGGGCCTAAGAGTGATGGAATAAGTTGTTCGAGATCACCCAGTTTGTAAATTGAATTCCAGATTTATTATTTTTTTATATATTTTTTAAATTTTATTTTATTTTTAAACTTTATATAATTGTATTAGTTTAAATGTGGCCAACCTGACTACAGAGTATCTGCGTTTTTACTGCTCTTTTCTCAGAGTTCGAGTGTTCACATTCACACACACACACACAGAACACACCACAGAGAGGAGGATTCTAAAGAGGTCATAGAGGGCTTTCAGTGATTGCCAAGTACATTTTTCAGTTGCTCCCACCATATGTCAGAAAGAAATCCCACTTTATATCAGTGACCTGGGTTTCCTGAAATTCACTTTTCACCGTTTGACAGGAAAAAAGGCAGATATGATCACTATATATATTTGACGTTTGTTACTTTTTTCCTACTTTATTGAAGTATAACTGATGCGTAACACTGTGTCAGCTTAAGGCATAAAATGTGATGACTTCATGTGCATGTATATTGCAAAATTTACCACCACGATAAGACTAGTTGACACATCCATCAACTCACATAATTTTCATTTTTGCTGTTGTTGTGAGAGCAATTAAGACCTACGCTCTTAGCAATCTTCAACTATACAACACAGTATTATTAACTATAATCACCATGATGTACATTACATTCCCAGAATTTGTTCATTTTACAACTGTAAATTTGTGCCCTTTGACCACATGCCACATGCACCAGCCAGTCTACTCTCTATTACTGTAAGTTTGGCTTTTTAAAATTCCACATATAAGTGGGTCATTCACTATTTTTCATTCTCTTTCTGATTTATTTCCCTTAGAATAATGCTTTCCAGGTTCATCCATGTTGTCACAAATGGCAGGATTTCCTTTTTTTTTTTTTTTTTGACTGAATAATATTCCATTTTATATTTACATACATACAGCTGACCCTTGAACAGCATGGGTTGAACTGTCCACTCTGAGTCCACTTATACTTGGAGTTTTTTCACTAAATACATACTAGAGGACAATACAATTCATGGTTAGTTTAATATGCAGAAGTGGAATTGAATATATGGAGGGGCAACTGTAGTTATACTTGGATTTTCAACTGTGCAGAGAGTCAGCATTCCTAACCCTGAATTGTTTAAGAATCAACCCCCCATATATAGATATAGATATATATAGTATATTGATCGGAGAAGGCGATGGCACCCCACTCCAGTACTCTTGCCTGGAAAATCCCATGGACGGAGGAGCCTGGTGGGCTGCAGTCCATGGGGTCGCGAAGAGTCGGACACGACTGAGCGACTTCACTTTCACTTTTCACTTTCATGCACTGGAGAAGGAAATGGCAACCCACTCCAGTGTTTTTGCCACGGAAGGGGGAGCCTGGTGGGCTGCCATCTCTGGGGTCACACAGAGTCGCACATGACTAAAGCGACTTAGCAGTATATTGATAGTATATATACATATAGTATATTGATAGTATATTGATATGTATATACTAGGCTTCCCTGGTGGCTCAGATGGTAAAGAATCCACCAGCAATGCAGGAGACCTGGGTTCAATCCCTGGGTTGGGAAGATCCGCTGGAGAAGGGAACATCTACCCACTCCGGTGTTCTTACCTGAAAAATTCATGGACAGAAGAGCCTGGCAGACTGCAGTCCCTGGGGTCACAAAGTGTTAGACATGGCTGAGCAACTTTCACTTTCACTATATGTATACTATTAATATGTAGTAAGTTGAATAGGAATGCTGATAGTGGGAACTCTTGCCTTTTTCCTGATCTTAGAGGAAAGGCTTTCAGTCTTTCACTGTTGAGTACGATTTTGCTATAGTTTTGTCACACATGGATAACCTTTTTTGTGTTGTATGTTTCTTCTGTACTAAAATTATTGAGGGATTTTTATCATGAAAGAATGTTATATTTTTAAAAAATGCTTTTTCTGCATCTGCTGAGATGATCATATGATTATTATCTTTTAATCTGTTAATGTAGCTTTTCACATTTATTGCTCTGTGTCTTTTGAACCATCCATAGATCCCAGGGATAAGTTCTACTTTATCATAGTGTATGATCCTTTCATATTCTGATGAATTCAGTTTCCTAATATTTTGTTGAGAATTTTTACATCTATATTTATCAGGTATATTTGTCTGTAGTTTCTTATAATGCCTTTATCTAACTTCAGTATCAAGGTAAAGCTGGCCTTATAAAATGTGTTTGGCATTGTTCCATCCTCTTCCACTTTTTTTTTTATGAATTTCAGAAGAATTGACATTATTTCTTCTTTAAACATTTGGTAGAATTCACTTGTTAAGTTATCTGGTTTTGGAATTTTCTTTCTTAGGAGATTGTTAATTACTCTTTAGTCTCTTTACTCATTATTGATCTGTTCATGTTTTCTATTTCTTATTCAGTCTTGAAAGCTTGTGGATTTCCACAAATATATCCATTTCTTCTGAGTTGTCAATTTTATTGGCATATAATTGTTCATGGAAATCTCTTAAGATCCTTTGTATTTCTATGATACTGGTTGTAATGCCTACTCTTTTACTTCTAATTTTATTTGTTTGAGTTTCCCTTTTTTCCCTAAGTCTAGCTAAAATTTTGTAAATTTTTATATTTAAAGAAACCCCAAATTTAGTTTCGTTGCTATGTTCTGTTGTTTTCCTATTTCTTATTTCTATTATTATTATTAACTCCTCTCCACTACTTTTGAGCTTACTTCTTTATTCTTTCTCTGAATTTCCTTCAGGTAGTAAATTTATTTAAGTTGTTTGTTTCTCAATAATGTATACTATAAGCTTATCACTGTAATTTCCTTCTTAAAACTGCTTTTGCTGTATCACTTAAGTCTAGGTATTTTGTATTTCCATTTTCATTGGTTCCAAAATATTTTTTTAAATTTCCTTTTTGATTTATTCTTTGCCCCATTAGTTGTTCAGGGGAGTGTTTTTTACTTCCCGGTAGAGTTCCCTTTTCTCCATATCCTCTTATTGTTTGTATTATTATTATTATTATTTTTTGATGATAGCTATTCTGACAGGTGTGAGGTGATATCTCACTGTAGTTTTATTTTTTTAATTTTATTTTTAAACTTTACAATATTGTATTAGTTTTGCCAAATATCGAAATGAATCCGCCACAGGTATACCCGTGTTCCCCATCCTGACCCCTCCTCCCTCCTCCCTCCCCTACCCTCCCTCTGGGTCGTCCCAGTGCACCAGCCCCAAGCATCCAGTACCATGCATCGAACCTGGACTGGCGACTCGTTTCATACATGATATTATACATGTTTCAATGCTATTCTCCCAAATCTTCCCACCCTCTCCCTCTCCCACAGAGTCCATAAGACTGATCTATACATCGGTGTCTCTTTTGCAGTCTCGTACACAGGGTTATTGTTACCATCTTTCTAAATTCCATATATATGCATTAGTATACTGTATTGGTGTTTTTCTTTCTGGCTTACTTCACTCTGTATAATAGGTTCCAGTTTCATCCACCTCATTAGAACTGATTCAAATGTATTCTTTTTAATGGCTGAGTAATACTCCATTGTGTATATGTACCACAGCTTTCTTATCCATTCATCTGCTGATGGGCATCTAGGTTGCTTCCATGTCCTGGCTATTATAAACAGTGCTGCGATGAACATTGGGGTACACGTGTCTCCTTCCCTTCTGGTTTCCTCAGTGTGTATGCCCAGCAGTGGGATTGCTGGGTCATAAGGCAGTTCTATTTCCAGTTTTTTAAGGAATCTCCACACTGTTCTCCATAGTGGCTGTACTAGTTTGCATTCCCACCAACAGTGTAAGAGGGTTCCCTTTTCTCCACACCCTCTCTAGCATTTATTGCTTGTAGACTTTTGGATTGCAGCCATTCTGACTGGCGTGAAATGGTACCTCATAGTGGTTTTGATTTGCATTTCTCTGATAATGAGTGATGTTGAGCATCTTTTCATGTGTTTGTTAGCCATCTGTATGTCTTCTTTGGAGAAATGTCTATTTAGTTCTTTGGCCCATTTTTTGATTGGGTCATTTATTTTTCTGGAGTTGAGCTGTAGGAGTTGCTTGTATATTTTTGAGATTAGTTGTTTGTCTGTTGCTTCATTTGCTATTATTTTCTCCCATTCTGAAGGCTGCCTTTTCACCTTGCTAATAGTTTCCTTTGTTGTGCAGAAGCTTTTAAGGTTAATTAGGTCCCATTTGTTTATTTTTGCTTTTATTTCCAATATTCTGGGAGGTGGGTCATAGAGGATCCTGCTGTGATGTATGTTGGAGAGTGTTTTGCCTATGTTCTCCTCTAGGAGTTTTATAGTTTCTGGTCTTACGTTTAGATCTTTAATCCATTTTGAGTTTATTTTTGTGTATGGTGTTAGAAAGTGTTCTAGTTTCATTCTTTTACAAGTGGTTTACCAGATTTCCCAGCACCACTTGTTAAAGAGATTGTCTTTAATCCATTGTATATTCTTGCCTCCTTTGTCAAAGATAAGGTGTCCATAGGTGCGTGGATTTATCTCTGGGCTTTCTATTTTGTTCCATTGATCAATATTTCTGTCTTTGTGCCAGTACCATACTGTCTTGATAACTGTGGCTTTGTAATAGAGCCTGAAGTCAGGTAGGTTGATTCCTCCAGTTCCATTCTTCTTTCTCAAGATAGCTTTGGCTATTCGAGGTTTTTTGTATTTCCATACAAATTGTGAAATTATTTGTTCTAGCTCTGTGAAGAATACCGTTGGTAGCTTGATAGACTATAAAACACTGGTGAAAGAAATCAAAGAGGACACTAATAGATGGAGAAATATACCATGTTCATGGATTGGAAGAATAATATAGTGAAAATGAGTATACTACCCAAAGCAATTTATAGACTCACTGTAGTTTTGATGATTGTTTTTTCTTGTAGCTCTCTGAACATGTTTAAAACGATTAGTTTTAGTTCTGTGTCAGGCTACTTTTGGATCTCTACTTCTCTTTGGTCAGTTGCTGAAAGTTTATTGTGTTCTTTTGGTGGTATCACATTTCCATGATTCTTTACTATCCCTGTAGCCTTATGTAGGTGTTTGTGCCGTCAACGTTTTTTAGACTTTTTAGACTTTACTTCTATAAGGAAAGAACTTACCATGCATGTTGGACATGCTGGGAGATGCTGTGACCCTGAATCCAGTAGCATGGGGCTCCATGGTAGCTCCAGGCCCTGGGAGACATGTTGTATTGTTCATTGAGTCCTCTTGGCTCCATGTTATTGACAACTGCATGATTTGTGGAGAGAACTGCAGGGGATCTGCAGTAGCTGCAAATGCTGTTGGGGTCCTCAGTGGTGCCTCCAGGTCCAGTGGCTAGGGACTAGGGCAGGTGGTCCATGTGGCTGGAGCCACTGGTATGTACATGTTAGCTACACAGGCTGGCTACTAGTTCTTGTGTGGTAGTGGGGCCAGATGTAGACACATGAATGGCAAGGGCTAGGGTTAGTCATAGGGGCCAAGGCCAACTGTAGGCACATGAGCAGCTTTACGGGCCCTGGCTATTGGGATGCATTCCTGTAGCTGCAGATGTATAGCAGTGCAGGTCGTGATAGGAGTAAGGATCAGATATGGGCCTATAAGCTGCTCTGTGGGCCTGGGCTGCCAGCATGTACTGGTGCAGCTACCGGGACAGCCACAGGTACACACACAGTGGTGGGAATTAGCCACAGGGCTTAAGCACCTATACAGTCACAGAGGCCAGGGCTGTCTGCTGGTATGTATCTAGGGCTCATGTAGGGCAGCAGGGAAGGAACACAGGTGGCTAGCATCTTTGAATGTGAAAATCTGTAGAGAGAAAACCTCGATGGTGTCATCTGAGGGGGTCTACAGCAGCTTTGCTGGTCATTGGTTTCTTCAGTGATAGAAGCTGGGGGGAAGCAGTGGTCAGTAGTATCCCCAGGGGCTGCTGAGGTCCTCTACAGAGCAGACCACCATGGGGAGCTATGGTCCCTCCTATTGTGTGGCTGATACTGGTGGCCCTACACTTTTTCCTTGTTCCCAGCCATCTCTCGGAGAAGGCAATGGCACCCCACTCCAGTACTCCTGCCTGGAAAATCCCATGGATGGAGGAGCCTGGAAGGCTGCAGCCCATGGGGTCGCTGAGGATCGGACATGACTGAGCGACTTCACTTTCACTTTTCACTTTCATGCATTGGAGAAGGAAATGGCAACCCACTCCAGTGTTCTTGCCTGGAGAATCCCAGGGATGGGGGAGCCTGGTGGGCTGCTGTCTATGGGGTCGCACAGAGTCGGACATGACTGAAGCGACTTAGCAGCAGCAGCAGCCATCTCTAGATGTCTCAGCTTGTTTGCCTCTAGTTGGAGTGAAACCAAAATGGGTTCTTCATGTAGAGTACTGAAAGGCTGGGAAAGTTGGTTGTTTTGCTTGTTCATTGTCCTTTTCTCAATGAAGGGAACACTCAGGCTGGGGCATTGCCTCTTGGCACTGAAAGATACCATCCTGGATGATGGGATGATGTAGGCAAAATGAAACTACAGTTGACCCTTGAACAACAGGGGTTTGAATTCCATGAGTTCATTTATACATGGATTTCTCTTTTCAAAGGTAAATGCTACAGTGCTACATGATTTGTCTGCAGTTGCTGAATCTACAGATATGGTGGAACTGCAAATACAGAGGAACCATGGATATGGAGGGGCAACTGTAAGCTAAAGCCTTGCTCCTCCCAGGAAGAAAGTCCTCCAGCTGGGCCCTGAGGTGAGAGGGAGCCATGCAGCAATCTGGAGTGGAGTCTGCACCTCACTGAACTCAGAGAGTGTTGGAGAGGCGGAAGCTTGGTGCAAATATTTCAATCCTACCTTTCCTATGGAACTCTTAGAGATTTTCCCGAATAGATGTTTCTTCAATTGCTGTTTGCCTTTAGCAAATTTCAAGAAACTTTTAAAGGGACTTTTTTAAAAATTATAGTTTTTATCAGTTTCATTAGGGAATGAGTCTGTGGTGGTAATGCCTCGTGCTGGAAGTCAATCTTCTCCCACTCTTTAACTTTTATAACACTATGTTCTTTCCCATCATTGCACTTATGACAGTTATATTATTTACTATTGCATGAGTGGCCCTTTGATGAATGTTGTGGAAACAAGGCCACAGATTTTATTTTTAAGAAAGAATTGTGGTTTGGTAAAAACTGTGTACAGTTTAGTGTTTACCATCTATTAGTTGAGTTACCCGCATATCTTGGTTTCTAAATGCATCCAAATTTCAGATTGTCTTTTCTACATGATACAACCTAAGACACTGTCCAAGAATATCCTGTTGGTCAGGGAGAGGAGAAGCCTATGAATAGTCAGGAGAGTTGTACTACTTCACAGGGAAGGGCAAGGTAGATCATTGAACCTTACAGTCATGAGTTGGTAATGTTAAAAGGCTGTTTGAAAGTGCAATGTGAAACGGTGTTTAAAATGAGTCATGTTTTTGAACATTTGAAAAAGGTCGTTTTTTTTTCTAGTAAAACTTTAAAGATCTTTCACTGCATTGAGGTTTTAATTTTATTTCTCTAGTTTATGATGTGCACTATGACAGAAGCATTGAGTTATTTATTAGTATTTTAACTCTCACCTGAGTATAAACTCCTCAAAAGGATTATGTATGTTATTCACGATACCTCAAACAGTGCCTGGTACATAGTAAAGACTTCACACATGTTTGTACTATGAATGTATAAATGAAAGGAACTTACCTGGGAAATTTGAAGTTTCCCAAAGTTCCCACTGACGCTTCCTCTTGTGAAATCCAGAGTCCTCTGGAAGTGGTTCTGTAGTGTGAATTGACTGTACCTGTATTAATTAGATAATAAGGTGAGTGTTGGGGGAAGAGGCAACTCAGTTCTCTTGAAGGACAAAGGGGGAGCCATGAGTTAACATACATACATGTGAAGATCAACTTCTCTCTAACTAAGTAGTGTTTCCTGGTCTGGCTTTTGTTTAAATTCCTCAAGCCTCTCAGCCCTGAAGAGTGGGACTGAAAAGCACTGATGAGAAAGAAGTCTCTGTCTGGTCATGATGGGTTTGTACATGGATGTCAGTGGCTTGCAGAGAGCAGTTGTTTGAAGAAGTCCCTGAGAGTGTGACCAGCCTCCCGCCCTGGGAAGACCTTTGGAGCCAGCGCTCCTAGTTTTGTGGGGTTGTTGAGTGTGGCCCTTCAGGGTGCCAGGGCCACCAGAACAGCTGTGCATGCAGAACAAGGAACGCACCTCCTGCAGTATTTTTTTTAATTAATTTATTTTAATTGGAGGTTACTTACTTTACAATATTGTATTGGTTTTGCCATACATCAACATGAATCTGCCACAGGTGTGCACATGTTCCCCATCCTGAACCGCTCTCCCACCTCCCTCCCCATACCATCCCTCTGGGTCATCCCAGTGCACCAGCCCCAGGCATCCAGTATCATGCATTGAACCTGGACTGGTGATTCATTTCATATATGATATTATAAAAGTTTCAATGCCATTCTCCCAAATCTTCCCACCCTCTCCCTCTCCCACAGAGTCCAAAAGACTGTTCTATAAATCTGTGTCTCTTTTGCTGTCTCACATACAGGGTTATCGTTACCATCTTTCTAAATTCCATATATATGCATTAGTATACTGTATTGGTGTTTTTCTTTCTGGCTTACTTCACTCTGTATAATAGGCTCCAGTTTCATCCACCTCATTAGAACTGATTCAAATGTATTCTTTTTAATGGCTGCATAATACTCCATTGTGTATATGTACTACAGCTTTCTTATCCATTCATCTGCTGATGGACATCTAGGTTGCTTCCATGTCCTGGCTTTTATAAACAGTGCTGCGATGAACATTGGGGTACACGTGTCTCTTTCAATTCTGGTTTCCTCAGTGTGTATGCCCAGCAGTGGGATTGCTGGGTCATAAGGCAGTTCTATTTCCAGTTTTTTAAGGAATCTCCACACTGTTCTCCATAGTGGCTGTACTAGTTTGCATTCCCGCCAACAGTGTAAGAGGGTTCCCTTTTCTCTACACCCTCTCCAGCATTTATTGCTTGTAGACTTTTGGATTGCAGCCATTCTGACTGGTGTGAAATGGTACCTCATAGTGGTTTTGATTTGCATTTCTCTGATAATGAGTGATGTTGAGCATCTTTTCATGTGTTTGTTAGCCATCTGTATGTCTTCTTTGGAGAAATGTCTATTTAGTTCTTTGGCCCATTTTTTGATTGGGTCGTTTATTTTTCTGGAATTGAGCTGCAGGAGTTGCTTGTATATTTTTGAGATTAGTTGTTTGTCAGTTGCTTCATTTGCTATTATTTTCTCCCATTCTGAAGGCTGTCTTTTCACCTTGCTTGAAATAGAACTGCCATATGATGTGCAGAAGCTTTTAAGGTTAATTAGGTCCCATTTGTTTATTTTTGCTTTTATTTCCAATATTCTGGGAGGTGGGTCATAGAGGACCCTGCTGTGAGGTACTGCACACGAACTGCACTGTGTTCTGGGCAAAGGAAGTAAGCATGTGTAATATTGTGGGTTACCCAGGACAGACTGAGAATACTTATAGATTCCAGGTTCCCCCGAGCAGGAATAGTTCTGGAAAAGCATCATTTTACATACACAAGCATCCCCTATGAGAAAGACCTAGAGATGTGGGATTCCAGTCCTGTTCCTCTCCAGTGTCATGAGTGTAAGAAGCTGGTGCTGACAGCAAGGGGGCCCAGCTTCTGACATGGGATATGGAAGCACAGGTGCCGATCAAGGTGCCATGTCAGGATGGACCACAGAGGTCCATCCCACTGGGACCCCAGGAGCCAATGTGGCATGGGCACCTTGGAGGTCTGTATGCCCAGGGATGGCTGAGGGCCGCCACCCAGGACGGACCCCTCTGGCTCTCCAGCCACCTGACCGCGTGGAGTGGGCTCTGCTATCACAGAAAGTCCTCGGGGGGGCCAGTGAAGTCACAGAGCCTGCAGGGGCAGGCATGGGCAGAAGCCAGGAAGTGAGGGACCCCTGTTTCAGAGGGTCCGAGTGTGCATGGATCCCTGCGGCTGCACTGAGAGGCAGTTGGGATGGGAGGACCTGGGGAGGACAGCCCGGAGTGGGCATCTGAAGGGCCAGGCCAGCTTGTCTCAGTGCCTAAGTGTCTCTGGCCAGAGGTGGTGGCCTCTGCCCTGTCTTTCTACTGCAGATGGTCCTTGGCTATCAAAGCCATGGTGGGCATGTGCTTTCAGCTCCTGGGGCCAATCTTGTGGAAAGTAACATTGTGTACTTAGGAGATCAAATCAGGTATGACTTACAAGGAATTGAATTGCAACACGGGAGGGGGTGCTCAGAAGCCAGTGGCTGGGGTGGTCACAACACGCCAGATTCTTAATGCATTCAGTTATAGTAAATTATTATAAAACCAGAATCTCATCTGTCTTGTACCCTTTGGGCTGCTGTAACATAATGTCACGTAACAGACTTTTATTCCTCACAATTTTGGAGGTTAATAAGTCCAGGATCATGGTGCTGGCAGATTTGGTGTTTGGTGAGGGCATCAACTTCCTAGATGATGCCTGTTCACTATGTCCTCATGTGGTGCGAGGGGTCTCCCTGGGCCTCTTTTATAGGACACTGATCCTACCCATGAGGGCTGTGTCCTCATGACCTGATCACCTCCTAAAGGCCCCACCTCCTAATACTGTTGCCTGGGGCACTAGGTTTTCAAGGTATGAATGGGGGGATAGATAGTCAGACCAGAGCACCATCCAGAAACTTCCCTGTGGTCAGCAGTGAAGAGCAGGAATCCAGTCCTCAGGTAGCCCAGGAATCCCTCCGGAGACTCAGTAGGGCAGTGACAATCAGCAGGCCGAAGTGGGTTGACCTTTTGAAAAGAGTGACAGTGTCTGCTCGGGACAACCCTGAGGGTCTTGACTTCCAGCGAGGCTTGCCATTCTTCTGAGCTCCTGGCAAAAAGCACAGTCCTCCAAGGAGGGGCTCATTGCTTTTGGAGGTTTGTTAAGAAGCCTGGCTGTGCCTCTCCTGGACACTCCTGTGCTCAACTCCCAGGGAGACTGTGGTTCAGGAGCTCTGAAACAGAGGAACTGTTAACATTCACACAGCCGCGGATTCCAAGACTGGGCTAAACTAGTGTCGGCCAGGTCACAGAGGACCCCAGCAGACAGAAATGGGGGCTCAGGGGTCTCAGAAGTTGAAGGGGGCTCCTGAGGAATGTGGCTAGAAATATTCAACAAAAAGTATGGCATGAGTACTGTCCTGTCAGTATATCTGGTCAAGTGGTTAGGTCCCCGGCCATGTGAGGCATTAACTTGATTTTCACTGGATCCTGGTGCAGGGGCAAGGGTGGCCAGGATGGCAGAGGGCAGGAACACTTGGGTCACCCAGAACCATCTCAGTTTATTGACCATGTGACCCAGGACAATGCAAACCAGTTGGCCTGCATCAGAAATTCCCTTGGTGCCATACATTGCCGCTCACCAGCCACACATGTAGCATGTCTGCATATATTCCCAGCAAGTGCACTCCACTCTCAGGCTAGGGGGGAAGCCCCTTAAGCGGGGAGGGCATCCAGCAGGAAGAGATGTTAAGAAGCAAAAGGGTCCCCTATGGGTGATGAAGTAGACAGAGGTAGTTCTTAGAGTGAAAAGGTCCTGTCTGTAGAAGAATGAACAGGAAAAGCTCCCACCTCACTCATCAACAGCGCTTCCCCTTGTGAGAAGAGGACTCAGAAAGCAGTGTCCACTCAGGCACATGCAGGGGGGACGGGGGTGTTGCACAAGGAGAGGAGCATCGAGGGTAGACGTCAGTGTCCCCACCTCACCCCCATGACTGAGCACTCTATGAAGCCCACAAACTGCACAACTGTTCCAGGGGGCCCTGCCACACTCCTTAGGGTTAACCTGCTCCATCCCCCAAACTAATTCTCCTTTCCTCACTGAACTTCCCCCACCCTGGAAATATGTTTAAAAGATTAGCGTTTCCAGGCACCGCAGTTGATTTGGCTTATCCTTTTCAATTTAACTTTGGCACATTTAATGTAGCACACCCATGTACTCTCAGTACAGCTGGCCAAAGAGCGGGCTCCATGGTGAACGCAGTGCTTCTCCCCAGTGTCAGGTCCACAACCTTGACCTCAAGGCAGCCCCTCCAGCCCCACAGCAGACGGAGCAGCAGCCAGGAATGGGGTACCTTCCACGTATCATTCCGCTAACTTCCTGCAGCTTGGCCCGCAGGGATTGCTTCTGGGGTGAGGGGATAATCCATGTTCACAGCCTATTGAGTTCCTGGCCACGGCTGCAGAAATGTCAGTAAGGTGCTAGCTGTGGGCGGGGTTGCCTGGTGATCCAGTCTCTTTTCTACTGAAGTGCAGTTTGTCAAGGCTTCCAGAAAGTCCAGGATGGAGCTTTGTCACTTGGCTGGACTAGCTGTGGGTCATTGACTTGGTTCCCACGTTAGTTACCTAGTATTCCAGAGTGTAACCATGATGCTTGTTTGTATCAGGGTATGTATCTTGGACAGTTCCCAGGTTTGAAGATTTAAGAGCTCAGCTTTCAGAGTGTTCAGTGCTATACGTTAGGAGATTCATGACAGGCTTTGAGCAGGGTGGCAGGAGAATGGTTTTCATGAACTATCTCAGTGGTGTAGGTCAGATCACCTCACGCCCTGGGAAGCAGATCACCTGCAGATGAAACGCTTTCTGACTGTGACTGTAAATCTCACCGTCTGGAAGGCGAACTTGTAATTCCTGGGGGGAACCACAGAGCAGCGCTGCAGCCCTTACTGATTCGGGAGGGGATTGCCCTGCCTGCATCAGCGTCTTATCCCGGCTTCCTCCCAGGTGTCCCGGGGTCCAAGGGCAGGATTCGGCAGGTCAGAGCGGGTGGGTAGGAGCCTCCTAGTGACTCCTCCGAATGCGCAGACAGGTGGGGCTGCTCCTGGCTGCTTGTTTCCATACCCAGCCCCAGCTCCCTGTGGTACTGAGGTTGAGGGGCTCCTATTGCCCTGTAAGTGTTCCCTGTCAAGTGAGACCCCGGCACTGATGCGTCCGGGTCCTCCTCTTTGCACTGTCACCTCCCCTCCCAAGTTAAATACAGCCCTGGTGGTCCACCTCCTCTCCTGTGCCTCATTCACACCTCGGGGTGGTACTTAAGGGCAGCAGTTGTGCGGGTTCTACCCAGGATTGGTCCCCCGTGCACTGAGGGCCCCCATCCTCTGTGCCCTGGTCGCACCAGGTCTGGACCTGCCATCAGGATGTCTGGATGTGCCGTTCATGCCCTGGTCTCCCCTCTGACCAAGCCCAGGGCCTGCAGGGGGCTCTTCCCTTTTGCTCTCTTCACACTCTCTGCTCACTGGGGGCTCTCGCCCTTTGCTCTGTTCACACTCCCTGCTCACTCACACAGCCACGTAGAGGACTTGGGGATGCTCATCCTGGCCACTTTCCCTTCCCTCTACCAGGTGCATGCCCTGAGTGCATCAGGTTCCCCTCTTACCTGTTCACACCCTTGCTTGTCACTATGGCTGGACTGGCTGTGGGTCATCGACTTGGTTGATGACAGTGAATTGCAGTGACCCCCCTCCTTTCATATGTCCCTTCTGTTCATTCCAAGCTGACGATGCCATGTTTGAGGACCACCCTTTGCTTAATGGGATCAACTGGACACTTACTGTGGCATTCCATGACTTCCTCCATCTTGTTCGCATCACCAGCCCAGGAACCACACTACACGGTGCTCTGCACACGCTGATTTTGCTGCTCACAGCCCATGCAGTGGAACCACTGTGCTCCTGTTTTGTCTGTTCATGTCCTCATAAACTCTCTTTGTGCTGGGAGCCCTACCCCCTCACAGTGAGGACCTCCTCTTCTCCTCTCTGCACTTCTCACCTCCCTTGGTTGTCCCATCTGTGCACTGCCAGACCAGGGATCACTCTGTTTCCCCATTCACTTTTGTAGTTCAGTTGTCCCACTGCACTGAGTGTGTGTGGGCTCTTTCTATTGTCCATGTTCACATTCCTGCCCAGGTACATCATGGTTCTCATGGGTATTACCCCATCCTCTCTACATCCTCTGTCCACTGATACTGGGTGCAGGACTACTATTCTTTGCACAGAAGTCTCCAGTGAGTTACTTCAGTAACACCAGCACATGGAGCGGGCAGGGCTCCTTGTCTTTGCTACATCTGAATGCTCTGCTCAGTGACATCACTACACTGATGCTACCGGAATGCATCACATTTTCTGTTCACATCCCCTGTCCTGTTACCACACCACACTGACGGTGGAGGCTCCTCCTCTTTGCCCCATTCGATTCATATCCCCTCCCTCTTTCTCTCAGGACTGACAGTTCAGGACTCCTCTTTGTGCCATCCACAAACCAAACCAGGGCTGCCAGAGCACTGAGGATGCAGGGATGTGCCCGGTCACCGCTTTTCCTTTCTCTGCCCAGTTGTTCTACTGTGCTGATTGGTTGTCACTTTCTCTTTGCTAGTTAGTATCCCCTGATGAGTGGTGCCCCAGGACTGATTGCTCAAGCCTCCTAATCTTCACTCTCTGTCTCAAAACCAGTCCAGAATGCTCGCTGCACTGAAGGTGCTGGGAGGCACTGCGGTTGCACTTAGGCCTCCTCTGTCGGGTTTCTCTGCCGCATGGATGCGGCGGGGCCCTCTTCTCACTGTGTCCTGACCCCCGTAGCCCTGCACTGACAGTGTGCGGCTGCTCCTCTGTGCCCTGTTCACACCGCTTCCCCACACACCAGGCCACTTTGTTTGGGAGATGCTCCCTTTCCCGGGTTTCACTTCACTTCATCTTCCTGGTTCTCCCACTGTCCTGACGATGTTGAATTCTGCCTCTTTGTCCATTCACACCCCTGCACTTAATGATGCAGGCTCCTCTTGCCTCGTCCACATTCCCAGCCCAGGAGCACCGGCTCACTGGTATCACAGAGTTCTTTCCCTTCCTCCTCTTCTCCTCCTGCGTCCACCGATACCACAGCAGCACGCAGCAGGCTGCAGACTTTGCCTCATGTTCCATGTTGATACCTCACTTCATGATGAGTAGAACTGCCCTCCTGGTGTTTTCTGTCCAGTCACTCCACTGAACAGACATTTTACTGTTCCTTTTCTTTGTCCCATTCCCACCCCTTGTCCCCTTACTTCTTCATTGATGAAGTGTAGCTCATTCCACAATCCGTGATCACACTCTCCATCCAGTTTGGTCACCACATGAATACTTGGGGCTCCTCTCTTGCCCATCCACATGACCTGACCAGTTAGACCACTGCCACAATGAGCAGGCTCTTTGTCCTTGATCTGTTCATATCAACTACCGGCCACACCAGGGCACTGGTGAATGGGAGTTTTGCCCAAATTTTGCCCTTCTTTGCTCCCTTCATATCCTTTGCCAGTTACACCAGGGCACTGATGGTGCAGAGCTTCACCTTTTCATGTCACTTAATTACCTGTCTAGTGGTACCATGTCACCATTGATATGGGTCTCCTCATCTTTGCCCTGTTTACAGTGAGAAGATAGGGCTGGGACAGTTGAAGTTTAAAAAACTTATAATTTTTTCTGTATTATAAAATATGCTGTAGTATTGATGTAATTATAATCTGGGAAAAAATTCTTCCCTGACAGAGGTCTGTATTAATAATGAAGTGGAAGTGAAAGTCACTCAGTCATGCTGGATTCTTTGTGACCCCATGGACTGTACAGTCCATAGAATTCTCCGGGCCAGAATACTGGAGTGGGTAGCCTTTCCCTTCTCCAGGGGATCTTCCCAACCCAGGGATCAAACCCAGGTCTCCCACATTGCAGGCAGATTCTTTACCAACTGAGCCACAGATTCTGCTATTTGTCTAGCAGTGTTTCTCCATGCCAGGTCAGAAATGTTATAGACTCTCACATCAGCAGCAGCAGTAGATTTTTGTGCTTCTTGATAAAGATCATAGGCTTACTTTTTTTATTATACTTTGTTTTTAAATATTTAGTTTTGTTCATAGTTTACTTTCCTTCATTTCTGACTAATTCCATTCTACATTGTTGTGCTTTTTTGTAACAATTTTCCCTTCATCTCCTCTTGGGGCATCTCAGACATATAAATGGCCAATTCCTTGTCAGACTCACCCATCAATTCATTTAATTGGGAACTGCATTATATTCTGAGTTTTTGTTCAAACTTAGCAGTGGATTTTATTGTGTAACTTTCAATTTGCTTTTCAGACTAATTTTTGAATAGGATTATTTTTGTTGGTTTGTCTTGTTTTCTTCTCCTTTTGTGCCTTGTTGTCTTCTTCTTCTTACCTGTGGTAGGCAGAATTTCTATTAATGGCCCTTATAGTTGGCTTTATGGTGACTCTAAAATATATATGAAAGTCGCTCGGTCATGTCCAACCCTTTGCAACTCCATGGACTGTAGCCTGCCAGGCTCCTTTGTCCATGGAATTCTCCAGTCAAGAATTCTGGAGTGGGTTGCCATGTCCTCCTCCAGGGGATCTTCCTTCCTGACCCAGGGATCAAATCTGGGTCTCCAGCATTGCGAGCAGATTCTTTACCATATCTTAATTCCTGAAACATGGGAATGTTGCTTTATACAACAAAAGATATGATTAAGTTAAGGAAATTGAAAAAAGGAGCTTATCCTAGATTATCTGCATGAGTCCTAAGTACATTCACATGTATTCTTACTTAAAAAAAAGGCAGATGAATATTGGACAGACACACTCAGTAGAGAAGGCAACGTCAAAGCGAAGCAAACAGAGATGTACCAAGAATGCTAGGAAATCCAAGCAGCCTCCAGAAGCTAGAAGAGGCAAGGAATAGATTTTTCTCTTGGATCCTCCAAGGAGAGTGCCTTGCTGACACCCTGACTTCAGACTTCTGGCCTCCAGACTGCTGCTGCTGCTAAGTCACTTCAGTCGTGTCCGACTCTGTGTGACCCCATAGACGGCAACCTACCAGGCTCCTCTGTCCCTGGGATTCTCCAGGCAAGAACTCTGGAGTGGGTTGCCATTTCCTTCTCCAATGCATGAAAGTGAAAAGTGAAAGTGAAGTTGCTCAGTCCTGTCCGACCCTCAGCGACCCCATGGACTGCAGCCTACCAGGCTCCTCTGTCCATGGGATTTTCCAGGCAGGAGTACTGGAGTGGGGTGCCATTGCCTTCTCCAGACTGGGAGGCAGTAAATTGTTATTGTTTTAAACCACTTAGCTTGTGGAAATTTGTCATAGCAGCTACAGGAAACTAAAACAGTGCCAGAATTTCAGATCACATGTCCTGGAACCTGAGAATGTGATGAGACAGTGCTTCTGTTTTGTGTTATGTTATTTGGTGCAGTCAACTTTTAAAAGGGAGATTACCCGGGTAGGCCAAATCTAATCATGTGAGCCCTTTCTCTAGCCAGTGGCTGAAGAGAAAGGCAAGAGAATAATTCAGAGCAAATTGAAGCATGAGAAGGATTCAACACACCATTCCTAGCTTTACAAAGGGAAGGGACCATGACTCAAATAATACATACTGGTGGGTTCTGGAATCTGAAAATGACCCCCAGCTAACAAAAAGGTTTTCTTTTACACTGTAAAGATTGTGGTAATTTGTTAGGCAGCAATAGAAAAAAAATTGCCCTCTCTAGGTGGTCTTCTTCTCCTAAAGATTTTGCACTTGCTTCTGCCTAGTCCTCAGAGCCCTACCCTCCCTTCTACCACCCTTTTCAGAACGAGACTGAACATGATGGTCTCCAGTTTCCAGCCCCACCATCATCTTAGGGGTATTGCAGATCCCATCTCTCAGCCAGGTGAAACTTCATGTAGTTCATCAGCACAGCAATCACTGCACAATAAAGCTTCAGTCATTTCTTCCAAGTGAAGGGAATACTGCTCAGCCTCTGAATTCAGGCATGGGATTTGAAAAATACTCTCAGTTCCCTAAAATACTTGTATGATTTACCACCTAGAAACTGAATTGTTTTGCCCTTCCCTTTTTGGTCCTTGATGATTTTTATCTTGTTACTTTTGGCCCTTGGACATGGGGTAGCTCCTTACAGCTGCTCCAGCGCCATGCAGCCACTGCTCCAACGCTGATGTGATCACACACCTAGAGCCAGACATCCTGGAATGTGAAGTCAAGTGGGCCTTAGGAAGCATTACTACAAACAGAGGTAGTGGAGGTGATGGAATTCCAGCTGAGCTATTTCAAATCCTAAAAGATGATGCCGTGAAAGTGCTGCACTCAATATGCCAGCAAACTGGGAAAACTCAGCAGTGGCCACAGGACTGGAAAAGGTCCGTTTTCATTCCAATCCCAAAGAAAAGCAATGCCAAAGAATGCTCAAACTACCCCACAATTGCATTCATCTCACACGATAGCAAAGTAATGCTCAAAATTCTCCAAGCCAGGCTTCAACAGTACATGAACCCTGAACTTCCAGATACTCAAGCTGGATTTAGAAAAGGCAGAGGAACCAGAGATCAAATTGCCAACATCCGCTGGATCATGGAAAAAGCAAGAGAGTTCCAGAAAAGCATCTATTTCTGCTTTATTGACTATGCCAAAGCCTTTGACTGTGTGGATCACAATAAACTGTGAAAGATTCTTAAAGAGATGGGAATACCAGACCACCTGACCTGCCTGCTGAGAAATCTGTATGCAAGTCAGCAAGCAACAATTAGAACTGGACATGGAACAACAGACTGATTCCAAATCAGGAAAGGAGTATGTCAAAGCTGTGTATTTTCACCCTGCTTATTTAACTTATATGCAGTGTACATCATGAGAAACGCTGGGCTGGAGGAAGCACAAGCTGGAATCAAGATTGCTGGGAGAAATATCAGTAACCTCAGATATGCAGATGACACCACCCTTATGGCAGAAAGTGAAGAAGAACTAAAGAGCCTTTTGATGAAAGTGAAAGAGGAGAGTGAAAAAGTTGGTTTAAAGCTCAACATTCAGAAAACTAAGATAATGGCATCTGGTCCCATCACTTCATGGCAAATAGATGGTAAAACAATGGAAACAGTGACAGACTTTATCTTTTGGGGCTCCAAAATCACTGCAGATGGTGACTGCAGCTGTGAAATTAAAAGACGCTTGCTCCTTGGAAGAAAAGTTACGACCAACCTAGATAGCATATTAAAAAGCAGAGACATTACTTTGGTGACAAGGTCCATCTAGTCAAAGTTACGGTTTTTCCAGTGGTCATGTGCGGATTATAAGAAAGCTGGATTATAAAGTTGGATTATAAAGAAAGCTGAGTGCAGAAGAATTATTGCTTTTGAACTGTGGTGTTGGAGGAGACTCTTGAGAGTCCTTTGAACTGCAAGGAGATCCAACCAGTCCATCCTAAAGGAAATCAGTCCTGAATATTCATTGGAAGGACTGATTTTGAAGCTGAAACTCCAATACTTTGGTGACAAGGTCCATCTAGTCAAAGTTACGGTTTTTCCAGTGGTCATGTGCGGATTATAAGAAAGCTGGATTATAAAGTTGGATTATAAAGAAAGCTGAGTGCAGAAGAATTATTGCTTTTGAACTGTGGTGTTGGAGGAGACTCTTGAGAGTCCTTTGAACTGCAAGGAGATCCAACCAGTCCATCCTAAAGGAAATCAGTCCTGAATATTCATTGGAAGGACTGATTTTGAAGCTGAAACTCCAATACTTTGGTGACAAGGTCCATCTAGTCAAAGTTACGGTTTTTCCAGTGGTCATGTGCGGATTATAAGAAAGCTGGATTATAAAGTTGGATTATAAAGAAAGCTGAGTGCAGAAGAATTATTGCTTTTGAACTGTGGTGTTGGAGGAGACTCTTGAGAGTCCTTTGAACTGCAAGGAGATCCAACCAGTCCATCCTAAAGGAAATCAGTCCTGAATATTCATTGGAAGGACTGATTTTGAAGCTGAAACTCCAATACTTTGGCCGTCTAATGTGAAGAACTGACTCATTGGAAAAGACCTTGATGCTGGGAAAGATTGAGGGTGGGAGGAGAAGGGGACAACAGAGGCTGAGATTGTCAGATGGCATCACAGACCCAATGGACATGAGTTTGAGTAAACTCTGAGAGTTGGTGATGGATAGGGATGCCTGGCGTGTTGCAGTCCATGGGGCTTCAAAGAGTCGGACACAACTAAGTGACTGAACTGACTGACTTTTGGCCCGACTCTACCATTGTTTTCTATTTTAAGCATTGTAATTTACTGCCTCCTTGGAACTGAGACATAATGTCAAACTCACTGTACCATCTTGATGAGAAATCAAGCATTGTTTTATAAAGGATAAGACACACTTATGTATTCCCACATGGCCAGGTTCAGAGCATATTATTTGTTTCTTGAGGAATTAAACACAGAATTTGGGCTTAAAACTGGGTCTCTCTAAGGCTATTTATAAAAGCATCTAACATATAATATAAAATTTGGGGAACACTAAGACGTGTATGTATATATGTGTGTGTATATATATATACATATCATTTCAAATGTATACATATATATCATTTGAAATGACTACAATAACAGTATAAATTCTAATGGAGTCGTCCTGATTTGTGAATAATTCATGGTATCCAAGGCATGTGCAGTAGCACTTGTAAAAGTTCTGGAAAAGGACTGTTCTAGTTATTGCTAGTTGGTATCCTATGAAAACGTTTGTCTTTAGAATGAAGAGAAACAAAATATTAAGAAGAGAGAAGTTCATTTATATTTCAGCTATTATCAATTTCATTTCCCAAGACATCTTAATAACAACATTCATCACCATAATAACAACTTCATTAAATATATGCCCTTGAGTTTTCTATGTTGCAACATATAATAATGATAACTAAGGGGCCTTGTTCTCTTAAGAAGTAACAGAAATGAAAGCATGGAAAATATGGCACAAAATCATCAGGTAGAACTGATGATACTTGATTTCTTCATACACAATTGAAGTTTAAAAGCTTTTTTGCTTGTTATCATATTTAAGTTGTATTTCTATCTATTTCCTATCTTTTAACATTTGTAAAAGAAGACTGTGAAAAGATCAGGGAGACTGAGGATCTAGGGGCCACTGAATGGTCTCTTGATAGGAGGAAATCTGTAGGGAGGAGCTCTTTGGCCTCCTCTTGACTAAATGCCATGGCTGATGAAATTCATGGCTAAAACAGGAAGGAAAACCAGCACCTTTGGGGTTGATCAGGATGCTTCATACTGTGAAGTAAAATCTGCACTGACCTCTAAATGCATACCTTGGAGGCGTGGGTTCTGTATCCATACCTCTCATCCACGTGCCCCAGTGTAGAGCCCAACCTTCACACTGACAGGCAGCATCCCTGCCAAGAAGAGGAGGGTAAAATGCATCACAGGGGAAAAGCAGTTTAGACCCAAAGAACAGTCAGCAGTCAGTGCCAAATATCTGATGCAGGAACCCACCTGGGGTGTCTGAAGAGGACACCAAAGTTAAGTACAGAGGAGATAGTGAGGGATTGAGGAATGAAATTATAAAGGGACCAGATTATGTTAGGCCTTGTTAAACATTTAAAATGTCTGAGCTTTTACACTCAGAGAAATGTGGAACCATTGACAGATTTTATGCTTTTTTAAGCAGTGGACTTTAAGAGGATCATTCTGGCTACTGTGTTAAGACCAGACACTAGGGCAGCAAGAGTGAAATTGGAGCGGGGGGGACCTTGGGGGAGGCTACCATAGTCATCTGGCAGAGCAATAACAGTGACTGATGGTAATTGTGTTAGAAGTATGTTTGTGACATAAATTGTGGTGATGGTTTCACAAGTCTACATTTACTTATCCCAATTCATTATGTTGTATACATTAAATATGTACAACTTTTGTATGTCAGTTATATTCAGTGGATTACTGTGATATTGAATGGTTTGCCTTGGATACGAACAGAGATCATTCTGTCGTTTTTGAGATTGCATTCAAGTACTGCATTTCGGACTCTTTTGTTGACCATGATGGTTACTCCATTTCTTGTAAGGGATTCCTGCCCGCAGTAGTAGATATAATGGTCATCTGAGTTAAATTCACCCATTCCAGTCCATTTTAGTTTGCTGATTCCTAGAATGTCGACGTTCACTCTTGCCATCTCCTGTTTGATCACTTCCAATTTCCCTTGATGCATGGACCTGACATTCCAGGTTCCTATGCAATACTGCTCTTTACAGCATTGGACCTTGCTTCTATCACCAGTCACATCCTCAACTGGGTATTGTTTTTGCTTTGGCTTCATCCCTTCATTCTTTCTGGAGTTATTTCTCCACTGATCTCCAGTAGCATATTGGGCACCTACTGACCCAGGGAGTTCATCTTTCAGTATCTTATCTTTTTGCCTTTTCATACTGTTCACAGGGTTCTCAAGGCAAGAATACTGAAGTGGTTTGCCATTCCCTTCTCCAGTGGACCACATTTTGTCAGACCTCTCCACCATAACCTGCCCATCCTGGGTGGCCCCACGCCATTGAGTTAGACAAGACTATTTCAAATCCTGAAAAATGATGCTATGAAAGTGCTGCACTCAATATGCTAGCAAATTGGGAAAACTCAGCAGTGGCCACAGGACTGGAAAAGGTCAGTTATCATTCCAATCCCAAAGAAAGGCAATGCCAAAGAATGTTCAAACTACTACACAATTGCACTCGTCTTACACGCTAGGAAAGTAATGCTCAAAATTCTCCAAGCCAGGCTTCACCAATACGTGAACCGTGAACTTCCAGATGTTCAAGCTGGTTTTAGAAAAGGCAGGGGAACCAGAGATCAAATTGCGAACATCCGCTGGATCATCAAAAAAGCAAGAGAGTTCCAGAAAATATCTATTTCTGCTTTATTGACTATGCCAAAGCCTTTGACTGTGTGGATCACAATAAACTGTGGAAAATTCTGAAAGAGATGGGAATACCAGACCACCTGACCTGCCTCTTGAGAAACCTATATGCACGTCAGGAAGCAACAGTTAGAACTGGACATGGAACAACAGACTGGTTCCAAATAGGAAAAGGAGTTCGTCAAGGCTGTATCTAGTCACCCTGCTTATTTAACTTATATGCAGAGTACATCATGAGAATTGCTGGGCTGGAAGAAGCACAAGCTGGAATCAAGATTGCTGGGAGAAATATCAATAACCTCAGATATGCAGATGACACCACCCTTATGGCAGAAAGTGAAGAGGAACTAAAAAGCCTCTTGATGAAAGTGAAAGAGGAGAGTGAAAACGTTGGCTTAAAGCTCAACATTCAGAAAACTAAGATTGTGGCATCTGGTCCCATCACTTCATGGCAAATAGATGGGGAAACAGTGGAAACAAGGTCAGAGTTTATTTTGGGGGGCTCCAAAATCACTGCAGATGGTGACTGAAGCCATGAAATTAAAAGATGCTTACTCCTTGGAAGGAAAGTTATGACCAACCTGCATAGCATATTTAAAAGCAGAGATATTACTTTGCCGACAAAGGTCTGTCTAGTCAAGGCTATGGTTTTTCCAGTGGTCATGTATGGATGTGAGAGTTGGACTGTGAAGATAGCTGTGTGCCAAAGAACTGATGCTTTTAAACTGTGGTGTTGGAGAAGACTCTTGAGAGTCCCTTGGACTGCAAGGAGGTCCAACCAGTCCATCCTAAAGGAGATCAGTCCTGGGTGTTCATTGGAAAGACTGATGCTAAAGCTGAAACTCCAATACTTTGGCCACCTCATGCGAAGAATTGACTTATTGGAAAAGACCCTGATGCTGGGAGGGATTGGCGGCAGGAGGAGAAGGGGATGACAGAGGATGAGATGGCTGGATGGCATCACCGACTCAATGGACATGAGTTTGAGTGAACTCCTGGTGTTGGTGATGGACAGGGAGGCCTGGCGTGTTGCGATTCATGGGCTCACAAAGAGTTGGACAGGACTGAGTGACTGAACTGAAGTGAACTATACTCAGTGGAGTGTTTTAAAAAAGAATTAACCAGATTCTGCCTATATTTTGAAAATAGAACTACTGGATTTCCTGACAGATTGGGAATAGGTATAAAACAAAGAGAGGTAACATCAAGGAATTTTGTGTGCACAACTGGAAGGATAGAGTGGGCATTAATTGAAACTGGAAAGAGAAGGTGTAATGGGAAGATTAGGAGTTCGATTTCAGACATGTTATTTTAAAAATATCTACTAGATATCCAAGCAGGAATCATCAAGTAGGCAATTGAAGTTCAGGGGAAATGTTCATACTGGAGATATGATTAGGGATTCATTATAACGTAGATAGTGTTCAGAACTCCAACTTAGTGTTCAGAACTCCAACTTGAAATTATATCAGCAAGGGAAGAAATGAAGAGAGGAAAAGAGGTCTGAGGACTGATCCTTGTAGTATTCCAATGTTAAAAAGGCAAAGGAGAAGAGGAACCAGCAGCAAGGGGGATTTAGAAGTGATGACCTGCAAAAATGTAAACCTCAGGACTATGATGTCCCAAAAACAAATGCAGAAAGGATTTTCATGAGACAGAAGAGATCAGCTGTATCAAATATGCTGACGTTTCAAATAAGATTAAGACTGTTAGCCATTGGATATAGCAACATGGAAAACAAAAGTGACTGGTGGGGTGGTTTTGATTTGTTAGTTTGTTGACTGGTTCATTTACATAGACTAGAAAAATCATGCATGGATGATGAGCCAGATTTACTCAGGGGTGTTTAGGCTCAGATGAAACTACTCATGTTTGGAAGTTGGCTGTGTTTTTAGAAAATCCTGACATTCAGCAATGTACTCTGAAGCTGACAGTATATTCAATAGTCCTGTAAGTGGTCTGCGTTTTATATTTCATGTGTTAAATAAAATGCATGAAACTCAGCCACGACAAGTTAAGCATTATATTACTAGAAGACTGACAAAAGAGCCACTTAAGAGTATTTTTATTTAAATTTTGTTGGAAGTGTTTCCTGTTTTGCCTTTATCAGTAAAAAGTTGGAAGCAATCCAGGTTCATCAACAGGTGTGTGTGTATGTATCTATATAGATATATATAGACTGATAGATACAGATATACAGTAAAATATTATTCAATCATAAAGAGAAATGAAATTCTTATATGTGCTGCAGTGTGGATGAACCTTGAAAACATCAGACTAAGTGAAATAATCCAAACACAAAATGACACATATTCTATGATTTTACTTATATGAAATATCAAGAATAGGCAAATTCAAAGAGACAGAAAGTAGATTAGAGATTATGAGGGCTCAGGAGAAGGAGAGAAGGCAGTTATTGCTGAACAGTTAGAGTTTCTGTTTGGGGTGATGAAATAGTTTTGGAAATAGATGGCTACAGCAGTGGTAGTTGCACAAGGTGATGAATGAACTTAATGCCACTGAATTGTACAGTTTAAATTATCTGTTGAAGTCCAGAAATGCATTAGTTTTTTTTTTTTTTGGAAAAAGTAGCCCGAAACACATTCTAATAGGTGATCAAGTTTAAGAATCAATCAAATTTCATATGTGAAAAACTCCAGTTAGCAAATATCCCTCAAAATCTCCTTCCATCAGGGTGAAATCAGAGCCTCCCAGAATGTGAGCCAGAGATGTGAATCAGCTTCTTGAAGGTTATCCGAGGACTGTCCATGACTTTTCAGTCTGTCTTCCAACTTCAAGTGCAGAGTTTTATCATAGGGGTCACCTTGGCATTTGAAGTCCTTACATCCTTGATGCTATATGTAAAAAGATTCGTTAAAGGAATGTGATATACTCTGGGAACTACCTATCTAGTGGTTTTTTCATATCACCACCTTATCCTTTTCTTCTTAAAAAATATCCTGGCTATTGTGGATAAACAGGGGTTTTTTTAATAGCTTAAAGGAAATAACAGTAAAAGTGTCAACCCTTGATAAATTCAATGTTATTAAAAGCCCACCAGGAAAAGTGATTTCCTCATTGCATAAGAGTATTCTGTCTCCTATAATTGATAACTTTAAACATTGAATCTATTTATGTAGAAGCACCAGAAACTTCACTGTGCATCACTCTTACTATGGATATCATTAATCATGTAATGAGACAACTTGGGAGTTCAACCTGTAGACCAATTTAGCCCTGAGGCTGAGGACCAAGTCAGTCTTCCATTTGATACAAACAGAAAGTCTTTAGGGACCACATAGTAAATGCCAATTTGATTGGATCCAGGATGTAATACATTTTCCCTTAACAAAAATTTGCTTCATAAAGAATCAACCTTTTAAATTCAACAATGTCCAGTCTTATTACAGGTTTTTTTCCTCAAACATATGTAATTTATGGGTTTCAGTCCAAATAGTTATTCCAAAATCACTGTGTCAGGAAAAAAATAAGCACTAGCATAAAAACAAATGCTTCATGTATTTGTTTCATTCTGAATAATATAATTGATAATAATGGGCATAACAACTTCATGAATCATTTTGTGGCCTTACAATTAGGAAATTAAATGAAAAACAAATGTACCTTCCTTGGGACTTAGTCTATCTGATGCATCTAATTACAGAGTATACTATTTGCTACATAAGGTGGAATATGATGTATTAACATATAATTTTAATAACTGGCTATTGAAAATAATTTTCTAGAAATTAATCATATAGAAAATGAAATGTGATATTATTTGAGAAAACAGAAGTATCTAAATATTTAAAAAAATACTATGGACTGTGATGTAGACCATGAAATACATTATTGAGTAAAATGAGCAGTGATCATAATGAGAAGGGTTGGATTCTCGATCCTCTTTTAAAGAAACTATGAGAACTAAGGTAGTGTCCTCCTTAAAAGCACCTCCAGCTGGTTCCCTATGTGTTATGGGATATGAAGTGTATTACTTAGTTGGGGCGGGTCTAACTCCAAGTTAGGAAAAAATAGATTGAGTAAGATGCATGTTAGAGTGGGCATTATCAGTCTTCTACTTTTTCGGGTCCTAATCAGGAAAAGAAACTCAAATTTTGAGATTTCTAATAATATCTACCTCTTTCCCAAATGCAACACTGCATCAGATAATATTGTCCTGGTCTTCTCTATTTGCATTAGAGAATTGAAGACGTAGAATGACACAGAGGATCTTATTTCTTTTCTGAAAAGACTGCACAAACAGTGCAATTTAGAACTAGAATGTGTGTGACTGCAATTTGGCTTGTTTGTTTAAAATATTACCCTTTTACTCTGTAAGCCTTCATTTGGGTTTTAAAATAACAACTGGGAAAAAGACTTACAGGAAGTAGAAACACTTAAGTGAGATAAATCTATATAACATCCTTTTATTTTTGGTAAAGACTTTTTTGTGTGTAAAGCTGAAAATGTGTCTAGGTTTTTCACGGATACATAATATCACAACAAAAGACTCCTCAATACCACAGAACAATATGTGAAGCCTTTATTATTCTTTTTTCATTTGTTTTATTGGGTTTATTTTCTTTTTAGGTTGGGAATTGACATCACTAAGTATATATGGATTTTCCAGGGTATATAAATACTTATTATGAATTTACAGAGAAACAAATTTCACTTCATCTGAATAGTTACTATCTCTACTGGAGAATTTCACTGAACATTGCTGTAATAGAAGGTGTTTAGCAAGAAGATATTTGTCTTTGAGGAAACTATTAGGGAAAATATTCTGTACTGCTATCTCTACTATATATGCAAGTTTAAAGGCTGATCATAAGCATGAGATAAAAATTTCTCCAACTTCAGTAATATGGAGTCTTCCTATTCATTATTCCAGATTATAAATCATTATAATGTCAGATTTTAGTTCCCATACTAATAATGGTGATAATAGTATTTAATGTATGTCAGGCATTTTTCAAAACATTTTTCATGTATTCTACCAATTAAGACTTATCATTCCAGCCACATTTCACATTAAGTACCTTGAATCCTAAAAGGCTGTGTACTTGGCTGAAATCACATTGCTAGGAAATGGCAGACCAGATCCTCGCTCTTATGGAATTAGATGCTAGTGTGCTGGTCACTTAATTTCTGTGGGTCTCCATTTCTTCATCCGTAAAATAGACCAAAATTGCCTTTTATTCTAAAATGTCACAATTCTGGGATTTGGGAAAGCCCTCCAAAATTATGCAAAACCAACAACTTAGCTTGACCCTTGGAAGAAAAGGTATGACAAATCTAGACAAAGTATTAAAAAGCACCCGACAAAGGTCTTTGTAATCAAAGCAATGGTTTTTCCTGTAGTCATCTATGGATGTGAGAGGGGGACTGTAAAGAAGGCTGAGCTCTCAAGAATCCATGCTTTTGAACTGTGGTGTTAGAGAAGACTCTTGAGAGTCCCTTGGACTGCAAGGAGATCAAACCAGTCAATATTAAGGGAAATCAAACCTGAATATTCATTGGAAGGACTGATGCTGAAGCTGAAGCTCCAATACTTGGGCCACCTGATGTGAAGAGCTGACTCATTAGAAAAGACCCTGATGCTGGGAAAGATTGAAGGCATGAGGAGAAGGTGATGACAAGGAGATGGTTGGATGGCATCACCAACTCAATGGACATGAATTTGAGAAAGCTCTGGGAGTTAACGATGGACAGGGAGGCCTGGCGTGCTACAGTCCATGGGGTCGCGAAAAGTTGGACACGACTGAGCGACTGAACAACAACAACAACAACTTAGTTTGATTTACATATGACTCTGATAAGACAGTTAGTTTGATTTACTGATCACTCTGGATTTTTATCAGTGCTTTTTGCAATACCTTTTATTCTAAGCATCTCAAAGCCCTGTTACTTTTTTGGTTAAATTCCCATTTAAAAGTTTTGGTAAAGAATTCTGCTCTCCTGACTTACATTTATTTTAATTTTTTCTATATTTAATGAATTGTTAGGGCCCAGTGAAGAAACAGGATGAAGAAGTGGACTTCCTAGTTGTGTTTAGACCCCAGGCTTTCTCCTTTCAGCAGGTGCTCTGCCTCTCAGTTCAGAACTTAAATTCTCCATCCTCTCCACAGTTCCTCCATTTGATCTAAATATTCCTTACTCTGGTGGTTTGAAGAAATGGATTCAGACCTCACTTGATTAATTACTATAAAAAGCGTTAATGCATGGGTGTGTGTTCAGTTGCCCAGTCCTGTCCAACTCTTGAGGAGCACCAAAAACAGATGTCAACGCAAAGCAATAATCAGGAATGAGTGAGGATCAGAAGTTAGAATTAAGCAGGGCTGATATTCTGTAATAACCTATAAAGAAAAAATCTGAAAAAGAATATTATATATTATACAATATATATGCTGCTGCTGCTGCTGCTAAGTCGCTTCAGTCGTGTCCAACTCTGTGCGATCCCATAGACGGCAGCCCACCAGGCTCCCCCGTCCCTGGGATTCTCCAGCCAAGAACACTGGAGTGGGTTGCCATTTCCTTCTCCAGTGCATGAAAGTGAAAAGTGAAAGTGAAGTTGCTCAGTTGTGTCTGACTCTTAGCGACCCCATGGACTGCAGCCTACCAGGCTCCTCCATCCATGGGATTTTCCAGGCAAGAGTACTGGAGTGGGGTGCCATTGCCTTCTCCGATACAACATATATAGTACATGTGAAATATATATATATATATATATATATATATGAATCTTTTTGCTGTACACCTGAAGCTAACACAACATTGTAAATCAACTATATTTCAATAAAAAGCCAATCAACCAAACAAAACAGTAAAAAATAAAAAAAATTAAATTTTTAGAAGAAAAGAAAAAAGAATTAAGCAAGGCTGGGGCAGCTAAGCTTCATTTAAACTCCCTTGTAGCAAAACAATTTTAACACATCCATTATGAATACATTGCTCATGTCATACAGCATCTAACATTGCTTTGCTATATGTCTTATTTGCACGCATCTTCTCTCACTACTTGGAATATAAACATTTTGAGCAAACACAAAAGAGATCAGCCAGTATTGTCTATTGAGCTACTATGTGTTACATACTTTGCCATTTTTTCTAATTTAATTTTCCACACAGTCTTGTGAGGAACTATTTGCCAGGTGAGAAAACTTTGACTCACAGAAGTCACAGAAAAGCAGAACTTAAATTAGAACGCTGGAAAAGACCCTGATGCTGGGAAAGATTGAAGGCAGGAGAAGAAGGGGATGACAGAGGATGAGACGATTGGTTGGCATCACCGACTCGATGGACATGAGTTTGAGCAAGCTCTAGGAGTTGGAGATGGACAGGGAGGCCTGGTGTGCTGCAGTCCATTTGGTCGCAAAGAGTTGGACACAACTGAGTGACTGAACTGAAATTTGAATATGGTCTTTTAAAAATATTTATATTTATTATAATACTACAATGTCCAGTAACTTTTCCACTGGGTCATTTTATATATATATATATATATATATATATATATATATATATATATATATACTTCTATATATAACCCTTTTGGTGTTTAGAAAGATCCTAGGCCTGAAGCAAAATTGTAAATGTAACATTAACATTCACAGTAGCTTAGATATTATCTAGTCCAATACCTTCCTTTAGAAATAGGGAGTCTGAGTGACTTGATCAAAATGGGTATTTAACAAACACTTGTAGATGACAGGAAAACCTAAAGTAAAAACAGAATTTACTTTATCTTCACTGAGACCAGAATTCATAAAACATCACAACTCAGATGTAAGCCTGTTGGGGGCATCTTAGATGAGAAAAATCCTTGCAAGTTACCGAATACAAGAATCATTTCAGATCAAGTTGTGAAATAAATGGGTTTTAAAACTTTATTCCCATTCATTTTAACCACAGGTCAGACAGCCTTCATTAAAGCAGAAATGGTACACAAATGAAATTAAATGTGTGAAAAATTTCTGTCAACTGCTAGAAAACAAAAACAATATTAAACACAGCATAGTTTATAGGGCATTTGAGAAATCCCTGAGGCATAAAGCAAGTAATAATAGTAAAAAATAGTAGACCTTGTAGACCTCATTTAATGTTGGTCTCTTATCCAAAAAAATAAGTACCATATCATCAGTCTTTGCTTCACTCTCTATGCTAAAGAACACATATTTTCCAGGTGTGGCTGGTTTGTTTGTGTGCTTGTTTTTTGTTTTGGCTTTTAAGTTGCAGACACTGGAAATTTCATAGTTCAACTATAATTTTCAATCCGGCCATTTCCACAAGTGGACAAAACAGAATAAAGCCAGGCAGTTAAGACTGCCAACAGCATCTGTGTGCTCTCTTCCAGAGTAGCTATTTATTAGCAGACCTCAAAGTTAGACTAGGAGTGAAGTCTGAGGTCTTGAAACTTCATTTTTCTCATTAAGGAAGGAGAAAAGTCCGTGCTTTTTATTGGAAGGCACTTAAAAGCACACTGGCACAAGTTTGTGTGAAATTTTCTCTTATTAAAATTTCATGAGCAGAACTGCAGCTAGTTTGTGTAAAATATTAGTTGATAAAAGGTAAATTGAGACACCTAGGCACAGATCTATGGATTACAGAGATCTGGGAACCTTTGTTTTTTTATCGGAAGTAAAACGCCTCTCATAGTACTATTGTATGCACTAAGGATGTCCCTGAATTAGCAAGAGGGTGTGACTGGGATCACAGGACTCTAGTGTAACGGACCTGCTTTGCCTTGGGGTGTCTTCTTTTTGGAAGTGTGCTAATAAAATAAAAACATCCTGTACCGAATCTAAAATAAATAAAGACAATTTTAGAATAGAACACTCTTCCTGACTTCCTTTCCAACTTTCCTGCCTGTCTAAAAGAGAAATATTTTTATTTGTAGGTGGCATACAACTATGATTAATTGCTCCTAACCAGGAAAATAGAACAGCAATTCTATGGCTCTCAAACTTTACAAAACTGGTCTTGTTCAAAATGTCAGAGGAAGCTTGGAAAATGTCTCAGTATAACCCATGGTCCTGGCAGCAACAATTTTCCAACATAAATCTCAGTAGGAAATGTGACTTTCTGTTCTGTTTCTTTTATTACTCAGGTAGCTTGTTGCCAAGACTAGCATAATTCTCCTGTGCAGTAACTCCAACATGGCCATGAAAATCGTGTTTCTACTTTCCAATTTTGTCTGTATGAAGATGGAAAACCAGGTAACTGATGCTACCAATTCCCACTTTGACTTGTGTCCCCCCTGTTTTTATTCCCTGTTTTCTTGACCAGAGAAAGCATAGTGGACAAAAACTGGAAACATGATGAAAGTCCAGGATTAGAAATTAGATTTCCTCAACTAAATTATCATGTGATACAAGCACAGGGCAGATTAGGGCCCAAGTTAGATAAATGAGTGAGTCTTTTCTATCTATAATTGGTCTGTCCATATGAATTTTTAGCAATAAAGAAACTCAGTCTTGGGACAGATGTAATTCACAGATTCCACTCATAATATACCTTGTATAATGGGGTTCAGAAATCAAATTCTCCTGTTGAATTCTCTCAGCTGCCAGTGCAGGTGGTGTTTAACCCAAATTCATTTACCCCCAGGATCACCATAATTAATACTTAGGGGAAAAAAAAGAGCCTTGCTGCTTGGCTCAAATTAACATTTCCAATTTAGAGGTCTTTTTTGTGCAGGATTTATGTTTCTTCCTAGTATATTCCTGGCAGTTTGGATGAAGTAAGAGTTTCCCCATGAAGCCTTTCTCTAATACCAGCTCTGAGCCAGTTTTAACATCCAACTTGGTCCACAGAGACCCAGGTCTGATTTGTGAATTTGCAAATGTGCCTCTTCTGTGAGCCCAACAGCTTTTCATTGTTGGCTGTTACTCTGCTGACTTCTTTGTCCCCCACCACCTCTGTACTTGGTGGTGCCTCCTTTATCAATTCATGGAGCTGCTCATTCAATTGTTACATACCCATATTATAGGCAGTGACATTGTTTTAACTTATTTGTTAGTGAAACTGACATAATTAGGACTCATCTAGTGCTCTATTTTTATTGAAAAGGGACTGATCTGCTAAAATAAAATTGCTTAAAATCTGTCTTTCTAAATTCTTAAACCCTTTTGCTTTACCGTAAGAACCTCAATCCTCCAATGATTTGTTCAGATTAAGTTAACTCTTCTTTTGTGTCTGAGTCGTCCAAGTGGGGCTTTCAAGTGTTTTCATTGTGCAAACCCTTGTAATGATATTTCACAATAAGTGGTTGTGTCCACTGGAGTTAGGAGTGATGAACAGGTCAGTAGGATATCTTGAGAAAGTTATGGAGAGTAAAGAATTTTCTGATTTGTCTGGCTGAGGATGGAGGTTACATTAATTTAAGGAGCAGAGTCTCTGCACTGTATTTTCATCTTCCCAGGTTTTAAAGTAGGCAGGGCTCCCCAAAGAGAACCATGAGTTCTAATACATACAGACTTTCAAACTTTTTTCTCCTTTTGAAAGCTGGGGCTGAGTCTCTGGCTTTAGACTGCCTGGTGTGAATTCTGGTTTTGCCTTTTCCTAGCTATAGGCCCATGGCCAAGTTACTTAACCTCTCTTATCCTCAAGTTCTCCATTTCTGAAATTGGGATGATTATAGTCTCTAAGTCATAAGATTGTATTGAGAATTAATGAGAAATGAGATGAGATCATCTTCATCACTGCACCATAGCAAGTTCTCAGTAAATGATTCTGATTGTTGTATAGTTCTTCACATAGGAGGTTGTGAATTTCCCTACTAGGGTCACCGAATAAGTTTGAGAAGCACTAACTTGGAGCTATCAATATCTAAAGAGAAACAAATGACCCATGAATTATAAGAAATAACCAAATAAAGATTTTAGAGCAATCTAATAATAGGGTATTTTATAATAAGCTTTTCTGTGGCCTCCCAGAGTGAATGGAAGTTAAAATTTCCCTCATCATCAGCAATGAATAATATGTTCATAATCTCTAATTTATTTTCCATGGCTTCTCCATTTAAGTTTGACCTGGTAGGTCAACATTAATTATTTTAAGAGTAATTAGCTAATCAAATTTATTTAATTTTTTTTCTTAATACCCTTATGGAGGAACTTAATCAAAGGTCCAGAGTTCAAATCTGCTTGCTAGGATCAGGCTAATTAGAGTAGGAAAATGCCTTAGACTCTTTCTTTACTAGCGACAGACTTGCTGCTAAGTCTCTTCAATATAAATACACACATACATACACAATAGCATATATGTGTATATATATATATATACACACACATATATATACATACATATGTATATTATGTGAACAGTAATGCCAAGTTTAATCTTGGGGTAGAGATAGCTTTTCCAGTAAAATGTGAATTATAATCATGCAAATGAAGTTGTGTGCAATGTAAAGGGAGAAAAATCAAAGCAAAAAAAAAAAATAATAAAACTCAACAAGCTGAATCCCACTAAAGCTATATAAAAATAGTTTTAGTGGTTTCATTTATTCAACACTCTTTTCCTGAATACCAACTCTGTGCCAGGCATAATGCTAGAGTTTGGGAATAAAAATGAAAAGGGTTTATTCACAAACATCTGTGTAAGAAATTTCCCAAGTAACTTGCCCAAGGTCACAATGATGAGCAAGGCTAGAACTTGGGCATGAGTTCTGTCTCTAAAGTCTAATGTTTTCCCCACAATACCAAGTTGCAGGTACTGTTGGTATCCAGTCATGTTCCTCTCAGATCCCTTTTCGTAATTGTGTGTGATCATCTGCTGGCTTCTGCATGTTATGCTATTAAATGTTTGTACCTTTGACTTTGAAAGGGTTGCTCTTGGACACTGATGTTTCCTTGCCTGAACAGAGTCGGATATGTCTTGGAGTCCCCATGCCTCACTCCCCCACCAACACACAATGCCAGAATGACACAGAGCCAATGACTGACTGTGTGAGAATTTAAACGCTCAGTTCCTTTGCCACAAGATAGGGCAAACTCTGAGGTTTAACCTATGTTCCAGAACTCTCCATAGGATCAGGCTGAGACCTCACCTAAACTGTATCTTTGCTTGGCTTCTTCTTTTCTATGATGCTGCCTCCACTTTCTTACTGGTTTTACCCTGGATGTAGTTCTTTAATAAATCACTACCACATGCATATTTTCTTACAGGGTCTCCTTCTTGGAGACCGTGACTTGAGACATCTGTGTTATGATATAAGTGTTTTATATATATATATATGAAGTGAGTGAAGTGAAAGTTGCTCAGTCATGTCCGACTTTGTGTGACCCCATGGACTGTAGCTCGCCAGGCTCCTCTGTCCATAGTATTCTCCTGGCAAGAATACTGAGGTGGGTTTCCATGTCCTTCTCCATCATATATATATATATTTCACTGTAAATTCATCTAGATTTTAACCACAGGAAACATGGAACCATCATGTAAATATGTTTTTAATTGATTTTTAAAAATTACATTAAATTAAATACATTAAAGATGTATTTAAAAGATGTCCTTTTCATTATAGGGGATGGGAATGCAAAAGTAGGAAGTCAAGAAACACCTGGGCTAACAGGCAAATTTGGCCTTGAAGTACGGAATGAAGCAGGGCAAAGGCAAATAGAGTTTTGCCAAGAGAACGCACTGGTCATAGCAAACATCCTCTTCCAACAACACAAGAGAAGACTCTACACATGGACATCACCAGATGGTCAATACCAAAATCAGATTGATTATATTCTTTGCAGCCAAAGATGGAGAAGCTCTATACAGTCAGCAAAAACAAGACCAGGAGCTGACTGTGGCTCAGATCATGAACTCCTTGTTGCCAAATTCAGACTTAAATTGAAGAAAGTGGGGGGAACCACTAGACCATTCAGGTATGACCTAAATCAAATCCCTTATGATTATACAGTGGAAGTGAGAAATAGATTTAAGGGACTAGATCTGATAGACAGAGTGCCTGATGAACTATGGACGGAGGTTCGTGACATTGTACAGGAGACAGGGATCAAGACCATCCCCATGGAAAAGAAATGCAAAAAAGCAAAATGGCTGTCTGGGGAGGCCTTACAAATAGCTGTGAAAATAAGAGAAGTGAAAAGCAAAGGAGAAAAGGAAAGATATAAGCATCTGAATGCAGAGTTCCAAAGAATAGCAAGGAGAGATAAGAAAGCCTTCCTCAGCGATCAATGCAAAGAAATAGAGGAAAACAACAGAATGGGAAAGACTAGAGATCTCTTCAAGAAAATCAGAGATACCAAGGGAATATTTCATGCAAAGATGGGATTGATAAGGGATAGAAATGGTATGGACCTAACAGAAGGAGAAAATATTAAAAAGAGGTGGCAAGTATACACAGAAGAACTATACAAAAAAGAGCTTCATAACCCAGATAAACATGATGGCGTGATCACTGACCTAGAGGCAGACATCCTGGAATGTGAAGTGAAGTGGGCCTTAGAAAGCATCACTACGAACAAAGCTAGTGGAGGTGATGGAATTCCAGTTGAGGTATTTCAAATCCTGAAAGATGATGCTGTGAAAGTGCTGCAGTCAGTATGCCAGCAAACTGGGAAAACTCAGCAGTGGCCACAGGACTGGAAAAGGTCAGTTTTCATTCCAATCCCAAAGAAAGGCAATGCCAAAGAATGCTCAAACTACCACACAATTGCACTCATCTCACACGCTAGTAAAGTAATGCTCAACATTCTCCAAGCCAGGCTTCAGCAATACGTGAACTGTGCACTTCCAGATGTTCAAGCTGGTTTTAGAAAAGGCAGAGGAACCAGGGATCAAATTGCCAACATCCACTGGATTATGGAAAAAGCAAGAGAGTTCCAGAAAAACATCTATTTCTGCTTTATTGACTATGCCAAAGCCTTTGACTGTGTGGATCACAATAAACTGTGGAAAATTCTTCACGAGATGGGAATACCAGACCACCTGACCTGCCTCTTGAGAAATTTGTATGCAGGTCAGGAAGCAACAGTTAGAACTGGACATGGAACAACAGACTGGTTCCAAATAGGAAAAAGAGTATGTCAAGGCTGTATATTGTCACCCTGCTTATTTAACTTATATGCAGAGTACATCATGAGGAACGCTGGGCTGGAAGAAGCACAAGCTGGAATCAAGATTGCTGGGAGAAATATCAATAACCTCAGATATGCAGATGACACCACCCTTATGGCAGAAAGTGAAGAGGAACTAAAAAGCCTCTTGATGAAAGTGAAAGTGGAGAGTGAAAACGTTGGCTTAAAGCTCAACATTCAGAAAACTAAGATTGTGGCATCTGGTCCCACCACTTCATGTGAAATAGATGGGGAAACAGTGGAAACAGTGTCACACTGTATATTTTTGGGCTCCAAAATCACTGCAGATGGTGACTGCAGCCATGAAATTAAAAGATGCTTACTCCTTGGAAGGAAAGTTATGACCGACCTGCATAGCATATTCAAAAGCAGAGATACTACTTTGCCAACAAAGGTCCGTCTGGTCAAGGTTATAGTTTTTCCAGTGGTCATGTATGGATGTGAGAGTTGGACTGTGAAGAAGGCTGAGCGCTGAAGAATTGATGCTTTTGAACTGTGGTGTTGGAGAAGACTCTTGAGAGTCCCTTGGACTGCAAGGAGGTCCAACCAGTCCATCCTAAAGAAGATCGGTCCTGGGTGCTCATTGGAAGGACTGATGCTAAAGCTGAAACTCCAATACTTTGGCCACCTCATGCGAAGAGTTGACTCACTGGAAAAGACTCTGATGCTGGGAGGGATTGGGGGCAGGAGAAGGGGACGACAGAGGATGAGATGGCTGGATGGCATCACTGACTCGATGGACGTGAGTCTCAGTGAACTCCGGGAGTTGGTGATAGACAGGGAGGCCTGGTGTGCTGTGATTCATGGGGTCACAAAGAGTCGGACACGACTGAGCGACTGATCTGTTCTGAACTGAAATACATTAAATTAAAATTATATTAGAAATATGGAATTAAGGTGAATCATTTTAGATAAATATTCAATCAGCCAAATGTGTGTAATATATTTAGTGACCGTAGCCAAGTCATTTCATGTATAGGCATACTTCATTTAATTGCGCTTTACTTTGTTGCATTTCATAGATATTGTGTGTGTGTGTGTGTTTTTAACAAATTGAACTATATTTTACAACTCTGCATCAAGCAAGTCTATCAGACCCTTTTCTAACAGCACTTGCTCACTTTGTGTTTCTGTGTGACACTTCGGTAAATTTTGCAATATTTCAACTTCTTCAGTAGTACATTTGTTATGGTAATCAGTGATCAGTGAACTTTGATGTTACTATTGTAATTGTTTTGGTGTTCTTTAGCAATAAGTTATTTTTAATTAAGGTATGTAACATTTTTTGACATATTCTATTGTACACCTAATAGGCTATGCCACTGCTGCTGCTGCTAAGTCGTTTCAGGCGTGTCCGACTCTGTGCGACCCCATAGACAGCAGCCCACCAGGCTCCCCCATCCCTGGGATTCTCCAGGCAAGAACACTGGAGTGGGTTGCCATTTCCTTCTCCAATGCATGAAGATGAAAAGTGAAAGTCAAAGTGAAGTCGCTCAGTCGTGTCTGACTCTTAGCGGCCCCATGGACTGCAGCCCACCAGGCTCCTCCATCCTTGGCATTTTCCAGGCAAGAGTAATGGAGTGGAGTACCATTGCCTTCTCTTAGTCTATAGTATAATGTAAATATAACTTTTACAAGCACTGAAAAACCCTAAAATTGTGATTTACTTTATTGCAATATCCATGTTATTGTAGTGGTCTGGAACTGAACTTACAATGTGTCCAAGGTATGCCTGTATTTGGAAAACAGCATTTTCTTTTGAAAGATGAATGTTGTTTAGCCAGGCAGTTTGTGCATATTACATATAGCATGTACCAGGCCATTTTATGACACAAAACAATCATAAACTGTTTAAACAACAGGCTATACAGATAGTATCAACATTTTGACATTATATCTTTATCTCAGTAACCAAGAGAAAGTAATGTTTTAATTTACTTTTCTCAACAGAGAAGATTTCCAATAATTGTCAAGTCTTACAGAACAACTGAATACATTAATACAACCTGATTAGAAATTTACTTGTTAACATTAAAAAAATTTTCTGTTTTAACTTTTTAACAATGTATAGCATGACCATTGTTAATGTTAAGTATTTGATATGCTATTAAAAAAATCACATCAAAGAGTATAGTTCAGAATTTTACCCATTTTAAAATATCTTTGTTTTAAAATGAGGCATAGCATAGATTCAAATACTAGGAAAAAAAAGAAAGCATAGATGGCATTAATTCCACTTAGTCTACGAATAATCTCTTCTTTTAAACACCAAACTTGTAAGAAACAGAGAAATTAAATCTGTTTTATGCTAATAATACAGCATATGAGAGTGGATAAAACAAATAAAGGTGAAGTGAAAGTGAAAGTTGCTCAGTCGTGTCCAGCTCTTTGCGACCCGATGGACTATACAGTCCATGGAATTCTCCAGGCCTGAATATTGGAGAGGGTAGCCTTTCCCTTCTTCAGGGGATCTTCCAAACCCAGGAATCGAACCCAGGTCACCCACATTGCAGGTGGATTCTTTACCAGCTGAGCCACAAATGAAATGAGGCATAAAAGGAGGATTCCGTCTTACTCTCATATTCCAATCTCAGAAAAGGAATGTAAATAAAATAAATCTAAACAGCTTTAAAATAATTCCATAGCAAGATGGATTAAGTGATACAACCATTTTATTTAAAGACAGCATAGCAATAAAATCATAAGCTCTTACAGAGCAAATGAAAAATCCCACTGGACCTTGTGTTGGAGCCTTTGAGCCATTGGACCTCAGGATAGCTTATCATGTTTTGCATATGCTTCATAATACACTACTGAGTATTTCATCACTGTAATCAATAAAGCTTTATGGACTGACCTTGGCGATCAAGACATTGAAATGCAGAGGTAAGTCTCTAACAGGCAGAAAGCTATGATATTGCAGTACTCAATCTTTTAATTTATTTGTTTCTCACATTTCTCATGACCTCTGGAAAGAATGGCCTACAAATTCTCATGGGCAATACCTAACACTAATTATGTATCTCAGTGCTCTTACCCTTCGTGAATATATACGAAGACAAATATGCATGCAAGTTTTAATTATAGAGGTAGCCCTCTCTTTTAATTTTTAAATAAAAGAAAAATGGCAGATCTATATACAGACCACTTATAGAGTCTAGAAATATAGACACAAAATAGAATGTCATCATGGGCATCTTCAACTTGCAAGTAGCAATAAAATAATATCTATTTTTCAAAATTTAAGGGCACTTTTAAGGTTGATATGAAGCACTCTTTAGGATGGATTATTAATTAATAGAAAAAGCAAATAGCAAAACAATATGTACATTATTATCACATTTATGTAATTTACATTAATTTGATTTATGACGACAGAGGATGAGATGGCTGGATGGCATCACCAACTTGATGGACATGAGTTTGAGTGAACTCCGGGAGTTGGTGATGGACAGGGAGGCCTGGCGTGCTGTGATTCATGGGGTTGCAAAGAGTTGGACACAACTGAGCGACTGAACTGAACTGAACTGAAATCAAATGCACAATTATATCCATATGAAGTTAATTTAAAATAAGGTTATATGGTGGTGCTGGTAACAGAGAGGATTGAAAAGGCAAGACAGAATTTTGTTTAAGTGGATTGTTTGAAATGTGTGCAGTGAGAACACAGTCATAGAGCATCATTTCAGTACTTTCTGATCAGTAACAGATCATTTGCAAAACACTTCAGCACCTTCCTACCCTCCAGGCTCCTTACCTCTAAAATGACAATCTCTAAGGTTCTGTCCTGCTTAACTATTTAAGTTATTTACTGGTCAGAAGTCAGGGGCAACTGGGTCTGGCCCACATTATCCTAGTAGGCCCATGCTGGCTCTTAGACCTCCTCCAGTACATGATTATATGAAATGACACAGTGTTCCTGACCCAGGGGTCAAATTCAGGTCTCCCGCATTGCAGGAAGATTCTTTATTGTCTGAGCCACCAGGGAAGCATGATTATATGAAGTGATACAGTGTTTCCAGTGGGATTGGCAACACCACTTAGCAATGTGTCTATGTATTGTGTCCTTCGACTATGGGGTCGCACAGTCAGACAGGACTGAAGTGACTTAGCAGCAGCAGCATAGGAAGATAAAGACATATATTGTATCTTTATACAGGACACAATATAGAAAGTAAGTCTTTTAGAAAAGGTTTCCAACTGGCTGGAGAAGGGACCCAACAGGGAAGGTGGTTTTTGTATTGTTTTCTTAATGCATGATGCTGCATCTTCACCAGTCAGTATCTAGCCTGGAATTTGGACTCCGTCTCTGTGAGAGTCACACTGGGGCAAACGCATAGAGATTGGCAAGGCCGTGGCATCATCTAAGAAATAATCAAAACAGCTAGAGCCAAGGTATGGACTCTAAGTGAGAACAACTTAACCCAGAAGAGAGGGACCCCACAGAGCCTGCCCTTGCTGTCAACCCTGGAATACTCCCGGCAGTTGTTGAGTTGCCCAGTCTTGTCCGACTCTGCGATACCAGGGACTGTAGCCCACCAAGCTTCTCTGTCCATGGGATTTCCCAGGCACCAATACTGGAGTGGGTTGCCATTTCCTCCTCCAGGGGATCTTCCAGAGCCAGGGATGGAACCCGTGTCTCCAGCAAGTCCCCTGAATCGCAGGCAGATTCTTTACCGCTGATCCATGGTAGCTAGAAATAGACTTTAGCCTCAAGTCTAAAGGTGGTGAGGGAGGGCCTTGGATTGAGGAGGTACAGCCTCGGGTTAACAGAGGGAGGAGTCGCAGGCCATGAAAGATACAGCTAAGACTCTAACTCGGAACTGAGGAATGGAGGGCACTCTGTTCTGCCAGCATGTTGGACTATCAGGCAGAGGCTCCCTCTGACTTTGTCCTCTTGTGAGTCTGAGTCTGATGCGGGTGAGGCACTTGGTGTTCTGGGAACAACTAACTCCTCGGAGGGAGGAATCCCTGACTTTGCAGGGATTGTGGGTGAAGACACCAAAGGGGTTAAGTACCCCAGAATATGAGGTGCCCCATAGAACCTCACTCCCGCTGTCTGGGCGGCCCTAGGAGAGCCAGGCACGATGGGGTGTGGGAAGGTGGAGGCGACACGGAGCCGAGCGGAAGGGACATCCCCTGACTTCCGCTCCAAGAGGCTGGTTGGCAAAGGCCTGTCCAGAAAGGTGAGGGCTCCCCTCTGTGGAATGAAGGTGAAGACACTGAATGAGGGAACCTGCCACCCCAGATGGAGAAGGCAATGGCACCCCACTCCAGTACTCTTGCCTGGAAAATCCCATGGGCAGAGGAGCCTGGTAGGCTGCAGTCCATGGGGTCGCTAAGAGTCGGACATGACTGAGAGACTTCACTTTCACTTTTCACTTTAATGCATTGGAGAAGGAAATGGCAACCCACTCCTGTGTTCTTGCCTGGAGAATCCCAGGGACGGAGGAGCCTGGTGGGCTGCCGTCTATGGGGTCGGACAGAGTTGGACATGACTGAAGTGACTTAGCAGCAGCAACCACCCCAGAAGAGAGAGGCAGCTTACTGAGTAAAGCCCTGTCCTTTCTGTCATCCCGGGGAGCCCCCGGAGTATCTGATTTCGGCCTCAGGCGTCCCGGGATAGGGAGTGAGGGCCTGAGCCCGAGGGGCGTGGCCATGTCAGCAGCAGGAGGAGGCCCTGAAAAGGGGGAGTTTCAAGATAAGATGGGGAAGGGGAACGAGGTGACCAGCTCCACAGAACAAAGGGGATTCTGCAGGTAAGACCACAGCTCCAGCTCCAGCCCTGGGTGCCCCCAGAAGAACTGTCAGCCTTAGTTGTCCCCTGATTTCCACCTTGGGTTTGCAGGAAAGCGAGGCCTGTTTGGAGGACTGCTGCCTAGGTTGAGCGGAGGGAGGACTCTCAGACCCTGCGAAGACCCTAGGTAAGATGCTGAGTGGAACTGAGGAGATTTCTTACCCCAATGAAGAAAGCTGCTCAGAACTCTGTTGTCAGTCCCATGAGATGGAGCTGCTGGCTAGGAGTGACTTCCTCTGACCTTTGCCTGGAGGATACGAGGACGGTGATGATGATATTGTTCTAAGAGGTGTGGGCCCAAGTAATCCAAGAGAAGAGTCCCAGGCCCTGCCAGGAAATCAAATTAAGATGCTGAGCAGGGACAGGGGGATCGCACACTGGAGAATAGTGGGGACTCCACAGAACCCCGTCCCTGTTGTCAGCCTGGGAAGGCACTGGAATAGTTGTCAGACTTCTGTGCTTTCTTATTTGGGTTTTGGTAATCTAAGAGCTATTGTCTCAAGTTAGCAGAGAGAGGTGTCTCAGTTTCTGTCAAGGTCAAAGTCATGACCCTGATTGAGGTTTGAAAGGATCACACATCAGAACAACAGAGCCTCAACAGACAGCTCTGCTCCTTTGTTACTGCTGGGAGTCCCCAGCAAGTGTGGCCCAATGAGGGGCCCCCTCACTTCCCTCCCCCGAGTGTCTGTCTCCTCTGTGACTTTCCTGACTGAGAGGCTCTGAAAAGAGCTGTCAGTGTGACGCAGTTCCTTTCTGCTTTGTAAGTTAAGTGTCTCAAGAAGATTAAAGCTTCTGAGGTGACAGTCCTTGAGTCAGTAGAAGGAGGAGTCCCAAATATGCCCTGGGATCACAATGAGGATTCTGAACAAAGCTGGAGAGGAGCACTCACCCTAAGACAGAAAGAATCCCATAGAACTTGACTCCACCTGCCGTTACCAGCTCTAGGAAGCCTTGGGCTGGATTGGCTGGTTGCACCCTGAAGAGCCTTCTTGCTCCCTCCTTCACTTCCTCCTGTTTAGGACAGGAGAGCTGTGAGGCTCGAATACTGCCCTCAGGCAAGGATGTGTGGAAGGCACTCTTTGTCAGCACTGCCACAGTTGAGTTTACCAGATGAGGTCACTCACATCCTCCCTTTCTCCCTAGGTTGTGGTCCTCTGTTACCCACCCCACTGCCCACATTCCTGTCTACTCTCACTGACCAGAGTGAACATGTCTCTGGGTCAAAAGATTCCACTATGCACACAGGAACCATGTCCACAGTGAGCCCCAGGGCCTGGAGGAGACCCCTCCCTTCTCCTCCTATCTTCTGTTGCCTTGCAATCTGGAGAAAGCCCTGGTTATGGGGGCACCCAGTACTCCCCAGAGTCCTCAGAGTGCCGTCTCCTCTTACACTGTCACCACAGTCATCTCATCAGCAAATCAGGTGAGGGCTCTAGAAGTCAGGAGATTATGGAGATACATGAGGTCCAAACAGAGAAGCATGATGCACCATCCTGTTGCCAGCATCCCCTCATCCAAGATAGGGGTGTTAAGACTTGAGGAGACATCCATGGAAATTCTCAAGTTAGGTAATCAGCTGTAACACTCTGGGTTTCCTCCCTGAAGGAAGAGACCTTACCAGGATTATTTTGAATAAGTGAATGTTACCTCTGGTACTTTGGGTCATTTATTCATCCAGCAAGCATTTGCTGAATATATGCTGAAGGCAAACACTAAGTAAACAAAAGAAAATAACAAGGCACTTGATTCAGGTTGTAGTTGGGACAGTGGTGAGGAGGAGACAGATTTGAGTTTTAGGAAGTTAGGGACTATGTGAAAGGGTCAGAGAGAATCTGTAGTGAGTTCTGAAGGTTGGCTGACTATGTAGAAACTGTTCCTCTTTGCTGAGACTGACGATAAAGAAGGAGGAAGAGTTGGTGGCAACTGAGTTAGAAGTAGAGGCGAAGAAGGATGTGGTGGATGAAGTCAGTGTGGGTCATGTATAGTAAGGTTCTGCAGGCTCTCCAGGTGGAGGTGTCCAGTGGGCAGTAGAAAACAGGCCTGGCTATTGGAAGAGGGTCCCTGGCTGAATCTGGAGAAGTCATGTGAGGACATGGTTGGAGGTAAAATTAAGTATTGTACATACAGTGGCCCATATTTTGTTTCCTCCCAGCAAACACTATTGGAAACCAAAATTATACAAAACTTAATAAATACAGGGAAGAGTTTTAAAGGGAGAAAGCTGATGTTTAGTCACTAAGTTGTGTCCGAATCTTTTGCAACCCCATGGATTGTAGCCCGCCAGACTCCTCTGTCCATGGGATTTCCCAGGCAATAATACTGGAATGGGTTGCCATTTCTTTCTCCAGGGGATCTTCCAGACCCAGGGATTGAACCTATGTCTCCTGCATTGAAAGGCTGATTCATTACTGCTGAGGCACCAGGGAAGCCCAGAGGAAGAAAGTACTCACCCAGAAAACCATTAGTAAGAGAAAGTTTTCCTATAGCTCTCTTTTTAGTCATATACTTGTGCCTTTGCCTATATATTGCCTATACCTGTGTATTTGTGTCTTATAGTACATATAAAGTTGCATGTCATGAATTTTCAACCTCTATCATGAATTTTCAACCTCAGATCTGTCTTCTCAGGTATCTTTTAGGATTCTGCTCTTGATAGCATTTGTCCAAGTCTAAGCTTACACCCACAATACATAGACAGTTATCTTCTCTAACTAATGTGTCTGTTCAAGGCAGCTGGCAACTGTGCAGTAACTCAAGTTTCTCATGACATAGAGATCAAAGGACAGGAGGCAGTCTTGAGCCCATGTCCCTGGAGGTTGGAATTTCTTGACATATCTTTTACTGGGAGACTGTGATTGTCAAAATTTTAGATATGAGACCACTTATTCCAGCTGAAACTTTCCCCAGAAATCCAATTCTTGCACATAAGGAAGGCTAAGCAGTCTGGGTCAAGTGTGGCTGCAAGCCAACAGTCCCTTCTTTCCCTTGGGACTGTGGACCCTAATGCCTACAGAACTCTCGTGTGCCCCCTGAACACAGCTGGGGAAGCTCAGTGCTACAAGACCCTGCCTTAGTCGTGGACTTCATGTAGGGCTGTCAGTCATCCTGAACATACAGAACACATCCTCTATGTGATTGTGTCTTGCTTTCTATATTGACTTTGTCAGGACACTCTAAATGTCCTGTATTCAGTTTTCTTTTTCTTTCAATAAGTTACAAAAGTTCAGCAGATAGAGCTGTTTTTCTACCACAGTCATTGTCGACTAAATCACTTAAGGAGACACTAGCTGAAAAGTATACCTCCACATATGAAGATCTGATCTCTCCTGCAGGTTTGACTGAGGGAAGAGGAAAAGGAGCAGCAGGGTGGGGAGTGGTATTTAGAACTAAAGAAAGAAAGTTTTCACGAAAGGAAAAAAACCTGTTTTTTGACCATAGTTTCAAGTTGTGAATAGCTAGCCATCATTAATTAGGCTTCCCTGATAGCTCAGTTGGTAAAGAATCCACCTGCAATGCAGGAGACTCCAGTTCAATTCCTGGGTTGGAAAGATCTGCTGGAGAAGAGATAGGTTACCCACTCCAGTATTCATGGGCTTCCTTTGTGGCTCAGCTGGTAAAGAATCCACCTGCAATGCAGGAGACCTGGGTTCGATCCCTGGGTTGGGAAGATCCCCTGGAGAAGGGAAAGGCTACCCACTCCAGTATTCTGGCCTGGAGAATTCCATGGACTGTATAGTCCAGGGGGTCACAAAGAGTTGGACAGAACTGAGTGACTTTCACTTCAGTAGAATCAACAATCAATGATTTCCTCTTTCTAGTACCTAAGCTTCTGAAAAATTGAAGGCAGGAGGAGAAGGGGACAACAGAGGATGAGATGGTTGCATGGCATCATCGGCTCAATGGACATGACTTCGAGCAAGGTCTGGGAGATGGTGAAGGACAGGGAAGCCTGGCATGCTGCAGTCCTTGGGGTTGCAAAGAGTCAGACACAACTGAACGACTGAAGACCAATAAAGCTTCTGAAAGATAGCAAATCAATGACAGCTTCAGGCTTCTGAAAATCAGCCGATCAGTGATTATCTCCAGCAAGCCCATCCTAGATGTCAGCCAATCAGTGCTATCCCACTCACACCAGCACCTGAACATTAGCAAATCAATGACAGACTCACGTTTCCAGGACAGTGTCCAATCAGCAGGTTCTTCTGTCAGGAGAGCCATGCTTCTGTAAGTCAGCAGGCCCTTGGTGGCCTTACTCTAGTGACCATAGAGTCACCCCCGAAAGTCTCGCAGTCCCTAAACTCTACCGCTTCTGAATGTTCACCAATGCTTGAATCTCCAAGCTAACCAAGATGCTAAACCTTGTATAGCATCTGCTCTGGCTTCCTGCTGGCTTCCCAGTTCCCCCATAGGGAAATGGGAAGGGTATTTTTGCGTCAAATACCAGATTCAGTTTTTTCACAGTTCCTAAGTTCACAGCCCTTTCAACCATTCAATTCCTGTTACTAACTTGTTAAGACTCGCGGGTGACAAACACGCTGACATGGCTGTGAGATTTTCAAATTCAGTCTTTTCAATTCTTGAAATGGTTTTTTTCATGTATTTTCACTTGTGTATATTTGAACCTGGAAATGCCCAAACACAAGTGTAAATGTTGTGATGAATTTTATGAACAGTGCACCTTTATTAAATGAGGAGCGAGTCTTTTCAAAGATTTTTGTGCAATATGCAGCTGTTCATTCCATATAGAAAATTGTGGAAAATCATTCGTAAAGCAGTAAATATACTACAGCTGAGCATGGAAGATGTATGATACCCTCAACTGGTAATAATGACATTAAAAAAAGATAATGTATGTTTTGTTTAAGAGACATTTAGATTAAGAAGATTAAATCACAGCAGAAATTGTAATGGCTTTCTACACTGTATATCATCATCAATCCAAAGTTGGAAGCAGATTTTCAGGGCCAGGATTAAATCTACTATAATAATGAAAAATGTAATAGTGTAATTTACATTACCAAAGATCTAAATGCCTCACCTTTTTATGTCAGGGCCACAGATGCATGTAATAACAATACATTTTTCCTCTGCTTGTGAAATAGTTTTCTCATGAAAGGTTTTCTTATAAAGTAATTGTGAGTAGGGACTTCCTTGAAGGTCCAGTGGTTAAGACCCTATGCTTCCACTGCACAGGTTTCATCCCTGGTCTGGGAACTAAGATTCCACATGCCCTGTGGCCTGGCCAAAAAACAAAACAAGTTATTGTGAGTAAAATTCTTTGCAAATGTGACTTTAGAAGCAATAGCAAATATTTGCTGAGTTCCTATTTTCTTTTTTTAAGATAGACGTTAATGAATTAAAGGGGTTAAAAGTGACATAAAGCGTGCATGAGTCTATGTTGGCTATACTACCCATATTCTGTATAATGCAATTCAAACATCCCCTGATGTCTTTTTTATTGAAATTGAAGTAATAATCATAAATGATTCTTATTTCAGCATTTATAGTCTTTGAGTTATTAAAGGATTTTGGTGATTTTGTTAGTGTTCAAAATTCTTCTATTTGCATTCCAAATATCCACTGGCCATCTTAAACAAATGCAGTTAAAAGATCTTCAGTTTATTTGAAGCACTGATATTTTAATTCTGAAGAAGAGGTGCCCCCTCCGTTCTTGTTGACTTTTTAAATAAGCCACTGAGCAAAATCTACTTATTTCTTGTTCATAGTTATCAGTATTTATCTAGCATTAGGATTATGTGCACTGAAAAAACAGACAATTATTAAAGTGCTCCATTGATTAAAGGAACTTGTTGAATGTGTTAGGGAAAGAATTGATGAAAAATGTTTCCCTTTGTGTGTCAAGTCTGTTAAAATTAATGCCATTACTTATGAACAGGAAAAGAAATTCTGATATGAAATGGGTAATAATTATAGAATTTATCAAGACTATCATTTGGAATGGATCTCATGACTTGAAGGATTTGATTTAGTTAAATGTTATTGAATATTCTTCCAGAATAGGAATAATAAGAGGATAACAGTTAATGATTATGATCTTTTCTGTCAATGGACTACATTAAAAAAAAAAAAAAAAAGTTGAGGTGCAATACAATCCTGAACACTGGAAACGTGATCTGTGCTGTAAAGATGGTATTATGTGATTCGACCAAATTTAAAAAGCAATTCTCAGAATTGTTAATTATGCTAGCACTCTCAGATACTTCTTACCAGCTTTGTACATTGCTTTCCAGGCTTCTGAATGCTTTGCCACTGAGTGTCATACATTTGACCCTCAGAGGATTACCTTTGGGCATTGGAGTCTCTTTATTCACACAGAGTTAGGAATGTCTAGTAATTCCCCAGGCAATCCATGGCTTCCTTCCCAGTACAGAGAATTGAAAGTGCCTAGCCATTTCACATCCCCACGTCCAATCTCACAGTGATCCCTAGCCAACAATAGAACAGCTCCTTTGCCTTAAAGCCAAAATACTTTTGAAGTGGATTTTATGCTCCAGGGCCTCCTGCAGGACTAGGGTGAGTCTAAGACCTTAGCTCAAATTATATGCTTACTGGGCCACTTCCCCTTTTCTATCATGCCTCTTTTACTCCCAGAATAGTTTTTCCTGGTAGCAAATCCTTAAAAACACTTGAATCTGAAACCTTTGTTTATTTGAGTGAATATCACCTGCTAAACCTACATTATAAGAGATTTTTTTTTTTCAAATTCACAATCTAGATAGTAGTCCCCTAATTAAGTGAATATGCTTATTACATGTACTTTATAAAATGTACTATTAGTAGAATTGGGTGAAATATTGTTAAATGATCATTCAGTTAGAATAGTATTCATATAGTTCTCCCGGTTATCTTTGCCAAGTAATCTTATATACCTGGCTTTCAGTTTTCTCCTTTGATAAAGGAGAGTGTTGGATCAGATACTCTCTAAGGCAGTGAGTCTCAAAAGGAAGCAAGTTCATTCCCCAAACCTCAATACGTCTCAGGTCGTTGCAACTGAGGAGTGCTACTGGTGCTTCTCATGGGTAGAAGCCACGGATGCTGCTAAATAACCTGAAATGCCCTGAACAGTCCCCTACAGCAAAAAATTATCCAGCTCAACGTATCAGTAGTGCTGAGACTGAGAAACCTTGATCTGAGGCCTTGCTGTCTCCAAAATTCAGTGAACAGTTAATTCTTTCTTAGTCTGTAGTATGTCAGTTCATCATTTTTATAATCAGTGCATTTTAATTCTGTGAGAAATCAGTCATCTCAGCTTGATACTAACCAGTTAGTTACTTGTCTGTTTATAAGCAATTGACTGTCAGTTAAGGTAGATTACTTCTGCATGGGCACATAGCCTTTATAACTTAACATTCAGTGATCTGCTTCCTGCTCTAGAAAATACTTTAAAAAAAATGTGAAACAGAGGATAGAGATTACCTAGTGAAAGCCAATACAATGGTAATTTCTTTATATAAAGTGGCATGGGCAAATTAAATAAAGTATGTAACATGCCATTTTATGACACAGTAATCATAGACAGTTTAATTAAAGAGCTATATGAGTTGCATGCACTTTTGACTTTTTATATTAATCTCAGTAACTAAGAGAAACTAATTTAACACTCTTGATTTACTGTTATTAATAGAGCAGGTTTCCAGTGACAGTTGCCATGTTATAGTTTTCTAGAACAGTGAACATATTGAAAGTAGCCGTGGTTAGAAGTTCACTTGTTATATTTACAAAAAAGTACCTATTCCATTTTTTTTACATAACATATAACCTAGTCACTGTGAGTTGCTTGTGTTCAATGTGCTATTAAAACACCCTAAATTAAATGAAGTAAGGCTACACTATCTACTGCTGTATTTTATCCATTTTAAAGCTTAATTGCTTTATAATTAATCATAATATAGAGTCAAATATGGGAGCAAATGAAGAAAGTATTAAAATCCCATGATGTAATTAATTCCACATACTGTATAAAAGATCTTTTTCTATGAAATCTTCATCTTCTAAGGAATAAAGAAACATATAGAAGGGCAAAGTATTTTGAATCAATAATACAGTACTTGAGCTACATGAAGAAAAATGAAATAAAAACATAAAATCTTGGTTCCAATGATTAGAGACGTGGTTCTGCTGGCCAGCTTTACTTTTATTTCTAGGTTCAGAAAAGGAATGTAAATAAAATAAGCCTTGAGGGCTGTAAAATGATTCCATGGTGAGATGGATTAGGTTAAACTGCTTCACCCAAATGCAGCACAGCAATAATATAACAAGCTCTCCAGGGACAAATGGAAAATCCCTCACTTGTCCTGTGTTCAATAGCGGAACAGTTAAGCCTTTGGAAATCAAAACTAGGATATCATATTTTGTGTGTCTTTCTCAAACTGCTTCTTGATATTTTGTCACCATATTTCTTTATGATCAGGATTTTGTGAACTTTATCTTGAAGATCAAGAATTGAAAATGCAGAGATAAGTTTATGTAAGACATATAATGTAGCCAGTGCTGTGGTCTGACTTTTTCTGTTCCCCCAAAATGTGTGTATTGAAATCCTAATACCAGATGTGATGGTGTTAGGAGGCAGGGCCTTTGAGAGGTAATTAGGCCATGAAGTTGGAGCCTAATTAGTAGTTTTAATTTTATAGTGCCTCACAAAATAGACTCCACAAAAGTCTGTAGACCATTCCACCATGAAAAGATACAACTGGAAGATAACAACCCGGAAAAGGGCCTTCGCCCACCCATGCTGGCACTATTATCTTGGACTTTCCAGCCTCCAGAACTATGGGAAATAAATTTCTGTTGTTTATAAGCTACCAAGTCGATGGTATTTTGTTGTAGCAGTTCAAACTGACTAAGACAAGCAATATTCAAACTATCTTTTTTTCCTCATGAAAAAAGTCTACCAATTCTCATGAACAGTACGTAGCAAATTAGTTATGTATCCAAACACCTTTAGAACTCAAGATAATTTTTGAATGGAAGTACTATAAATGCTTTAAATGGTTAGCTATTTTTTTAATATAAGAAAAAAAATCAGTCTATTTATAGAGTGTACATAAAGTCTGGAGATGTGGAAAAATATATAGAATATAATCAAGGACATCTTTACTCTGTAAAATGGTAAAATAATACTGTGTTTTCAGAATTCATGGATATAGAGATGGAACAATCTCCAAGATGTATTATTAATTAGGGGAAAGCAAATTGCCAAACAATATGTACTACTACTATTATTACATTTAGATAACAGTCAAATGTATGTTTAGTTTCATCCTTTTACAAGTGGTTGACCAGTTTTCCCAGCACCGCTTTCTAACACCTTACACAAAAATAAATTCAAAATGGATTAAAGATCTAAACGTAAGACCAGAAACTATAAAACTCCTAGAGGAGAACATAGGCAAAACACTCTCCAACATACATCACAGCAGGATCTTCTATGACCCACCTCCCAGAATATTGGAAATAAAAGCAAAAATAAACAAATGGGACCTAATTAAACTTAAAAGCTTCTGCACAACAAAGGAAACTATTAGCAAGGTGAAAAGGCAGCCTTCAGAATGGGAGAAAATAATAGCAAATGAAGCAATGGACAAACAACTAATCTCAAAAATATACAAGCAACTCCTACAGCTCAACTCCAGAAAAATAAATGACCCAATCAAAAAATGGGCCAAAGAACTAAATAGACATTTCTCCAAAGAAGACATACAGATGGCTAACAAACACATGAAAAGATGCTCAACATCACTCATTATCAGAGAAATGCAAATCAAAACCACTATGAGGTACCATTTCACGCCAGTCAGAATGGCTGCGATCCAAAAGTCTACAAGCAATAAATGCTGGAGAGGGTGTGGAGAAAAGGGAACTCTCTTACACTGTTGGTGGGAATGCAAACTAGTACAGCCACTATGGAGAACAGTGTGGAGATTCTTTAAAAAACTGGAAATAGAACTGCCTTATGATCCAGCAATCCCACTGCTGGGCATACACACTGAGGAAACCAGAAGGTAAAGAGACACATGTATCCCAATGTTCATCGCAGCACTGTTTATAATAGCCAGGACATGGAAGCAACCTAGATGCCCATCAGCAGATGAATGGATAAGAAAGCTGTGGTACATATACACAATGGAGTATTACTCAGCCATTAAAAAGAATACATTTGAATCAGTTCTAATGAGATGGATAAAACTGGAACCTATTATACAGAGTGAAGTAAGCCAGAAAGAAAAACACCAATACAGTATACTAACACATATATATGGAATTTAGAAAGATGGTAACAATAACCCTGTGTACAAGACAGCAAAAGAGACACCAGTGTATAGATCAGTCTTATGGACTCTGTGGGAGAGGGAGAGGGTGGGAAGATTTGGGAGAATAGCATTGAAACATGTATAATATCATGTATGAAACGAGTCGCCAGTCCAGGTTCGATGCACGGTACTGGATGCTTGGGGCTGGTGCACTGGGACGACCTAGAGGGAGGGTAGGGGAGGGAGGAGGGAGGAGGGGTCAGGATGGGGAACGCGGGTATACCTGTGGTGGATTCATTTCGATATTTGGCAAAACTAATACAATATTGTAAAGTTTAAAAATAAAATTAAAAAAAAATGTATGTTTATGTCTATATAGGATGAACTCTTAATAAAATTATATGGTGATAGGGATGAGAGAGGGAATTGAAGAGAATTCATTAATTGGGTCCTTACTTGATAACATAAATGTTTACATACATTTTCACACTTACTCAAATCCATTCTCTTGTTCAGTCAAACCTGTTTACAATTGCTAGTCCACAAATCTCTCCCTGTTGGTAAAAATTACATTCAAAGTATTTTCCAAATAAGCAATAAACTCATATCACCAGGAATGCCAAAATTCCCTTAGCCATGTGGAAGCACTGAAGTTCAAAGAGGGAGACATTGTATTTTGTCTTGATATCTTTGGCCTCACTTTTCTATGTTCTGTTCCTCCTGAATACTTTTATATGTCATTTCTCTTCCTTCTGTGGAATAGATAAAGATCAAATATATGTTATTTATACCTTTTGATAAAATGACTACAGTGAGAAGTAATTTCTTCTCAACTTTGGCATTTTGAGGCAGTTATTTCTAAATGGCTATTCAGAAGAGAGCAAGAGGGAAAGAATTCAGAGAATGGTACATTGAGTAGGACCTAAGTCTTTCAATATTTAATGTGAAAATGAAATCTAAATTACACTTAATTTCAAATGGTTATTTTCAACACTGAAATGTATAGATAGAGAGGAAGCATCAGAAATAAGTTTCTGTAAAACTGTAATAAACAGGGTTACTTGTATGCTGTCATACACAGTTTGAAATATCTGTCAAGTGAAGCTATGCACGTTTTCTTTGATCACAATATTAAACATTAAACTAACAGTGCAGTGGAAATAATTCAGATTTGGAATCCGCAAGAAATGATTTCAAGTTCTAGTTTTATGTTATGTTACTGGTTATGTAACATTGGACAACCTATCTGTGACTCAGGTTGTTTTCCTGTTAAATGGGAGAAGATTATAGTCACTCAGTCACGTCCGACTCTTTGCGACCCCAGGGACGGTAGCCTACCAGGCTCTGCCGTCCATGGGATTTTCCAGGCAAGAATACTGGAGTGGGCTGCCATTTCCTTCTCCAGTGGACCTTCCCAACCCAGGGATCGAACCCGGGTCTCCTGCATTGCAGACAGATGCTTTACCGTCTGAGCCACCAGGGAAGCCCCCAAGTATTGATAGTAGAGCTTATTTTTCCTGGTTTGTGGTAAAAGTTAGAATTGATATAGATAATTTGCCTAATACAGAGTAAAAGCTCAGTAAGTGGGGCTTTAATCAGTCTTAATTTACATTTATTTGCTTATGGAAAAAAATGTGCTAATTTAGAAGTGCTAAAAAGAGAAATGTTTCTTCACCCCTTCCTAGCTATGTGCTTCTTAGATCTCCAGTACTTGGATCTCCACCTGTTCTTAGATCAGTTTTCTCTCACCCAGTAAGTGCTGAAGCCAGAAGCTGCTTTGAGGAACCTATCTCCTTTCAAGAAATAACTTCCTTTGTGCAAAGCTTCCAGATGTCAAGTAGGCTTACCTCACCTATGTTTCTGGTTAGTAGACAGCATATTTTATTCTTTTCTTAAATGTAAGCAAGACTTTCAAAATGAATTCCCATTCAAAAATACTAAGGTATTCACATTAGCTAGCTTGATAAAATTGATTTGTGTGTATGTGCTTCCAGTCCTCACTGAATATAAAGTTAACAGACAAGAAAAATCCTTCTGAACTTTACAGATATAAGCTTTTATTATCTCAAAGTTAGAAAAATACTCCATAAGAATATGTAACTAAATCTTAATCAGTGTTTGAAATTCTTTTGTATAAACAGGTGCTAAAAATAAATAATATGTTGATAGATCTTTATAGACTAATATTTAAATTACTTGCATGTGCTCAGTCATGAACTGTGAGGAAGTGAAAACTTACAAAAGACTAATTATTGCCAGTCAATAGAGACAAGTTTATTTTAGTAACAGGAAAGTATAAAATCTGGCCTGTTTGAAGATACGAAATTTGAGAAACTTTAAAGGAATTTACCCTTTCCCAGTTGTCAGTAGGAACCTATGGGGACTCAGCTCAGTTCCACACAGGCTTATGCTTTAAATTCCCTGTTTATTTGGTATAGAAAGAACCTTTTTACAAAGAGTGCTTTTTCGTTTTTCCCAAATCCCACCTCTGTGGATTTCACCTGCAGTTTTGGAGCTTGAAAAGTATATTATCGTCATCTACCTCTCTTACTGCCTACAAACCACTGTTCAGAGTACATTGCACCAGGGAATTCACCCTGAAACATTCACGCTCCTAAACCTTCATTACCCAAGATTTAAACTAGGCTGAAGACTATCGTTCTTCTGACAGTTCTGCACAGCGTTGCTATGAATATATGCCTCATATTCTCTTGCTTTCTCTGTGGTTATAATGTGTGCTGTGTATGTTTCTGTGGCAATAGCACAATTTAAGCTAATCACCGAATCAGAAGTTAGAATCTTTGCCTGAGTCTTGCACCCAAGAGCAGGGGTAATGTTGGAATTAAATCAATTATAAAAAATAAAATGAAAAAATGGAAATACAAATGAGGTCTAAATAAAAAAGTAGCATAAATTGATAAGCTGAACCTCGTTAAAATGAACAACTTTTGCTCTGTGAAAGGCAATAAATATCAAGAGAATTAGAAAATATTCGCAAAAGATATATCTGATTTAAGACTGTTATCTAAAAACTACAAATAACTCTTAAAATTCAAAAATAAGAAATAACCTCTTTAAAAAATGGGCCAAAGACCTTAACAGATACCTCACCAAAGATACACAGGTGGCAAATAAGCACATGGAAAAATGTTCCATATCCTTTGTCAGCAGGGAAGTCCAGATTAAAACAACAGTGAGATATCACTACATGCCTATTAGAATGGCCAAAATCCAGAACCCTGACAACAGCAAATGCTGGTGAGGATGTTCTGCACAATGTACCTTCCTCTCAATTTTATTGTAAACCTATAACTGCTCCAAAAAATAAGTGTCTTTTAAAAAATAATATAAAAGAATTGAAGTTCCTGCTAGACCTTAGTGTTTGTTACATATGTTGGAATGGAATTTTTGAAGGTCTTACTCATAAATGTACCTGCTGCTGATGCTGCTGCTGCTGCTAAGTCGCTTCAGTCGTGTCCGACTCTGTGCGACCCCATAGACGGCAGCCCACCAGGCTCCCCCGTCCCTGGGATCTCCAGGCAAGAACACTGGAGTGGGTTGCCATTTCCTTCTCCAGTGCATGAAAGTGAAAAGTGAAAGTGAAGTCGCTCAGTCGTGTCCGACTCTTAGTGACCCCATGGACTGCAGCCTACCAGGCTCCTCCATCCATGGGATTTTCCAGGCAAGAGTACTGGAGTGGGGTGCCATTGCCTTCTCCGTATAAATGTACCATCCAGATCTAAATAATATGGTTGATATATAAGAGGGACTGAAGTTGGCTCTGCATCAGGCGGCCAAAGTATTGAAGCTTCAGCCTTAGTCCTTCCAATGAATATTCAAGGTTAATTTTTCTTTGGGATTGACTGGTTTAATCTCCTTGCTGTCCAAAGGATTTTCAAGAGTCTTCTCCAGCACCACATTTTGAAAGCATCAATTCTATGCTCAGCCTTCATGTTACCAGATCCCTGATATAGAAACCTGAGGAGTAAAATGCAATCTCACTCATGAACATAGATGTGGAAATCCTACATACAATAATAATATAAGTGGAATCTTCAATATATAAAAAGATTAATTTACTATTAAAAGTTAATTTACTATTAAAATTCAATTAGTGTAAATTGTTGTAGTATTGTTAAGTATTGTAAGATGGAAAATTCATATAATCATTAATGAAAGAAAGACTCTACAAAATTTAACATACATGCAGGATTATGATGATTATTATACAAATCTAAACATGTTACAGCTCATAGAACTTTACAACAAAAAATCAATTTTACTACATAATTTAAAAATTAGAAAAATAATTTACCTCTAAAGATATCTTATAAATTCTATGAAGTGGTAAGGCATTTTTGTGACTTTTCAATTTATTGATAATAAAAAGTAAAGCTTTAGAGCCACAGTCTTGACACTTGAATTATTAAAATTCAGAAGATATTTAGAGATGTAAAGTCACTGGAATAATAAACTTTTATTTACAACAAAATGCTAAATGTTTAGTCGAATTCCTCAGGAGATAGTGGCCCTTCCAAGCTATATTAAAATGTGGCCAACTTTACCACTCAAGACAAGGGTTTTGACTTGTGTCAAATTTTATTGTCACACCTAGAATTCCTTGTTGCAATGTGTTAATCCACCAAGCACTCATACTGTTGTCTGTTACTCTGTGTTTCACCATCACATCTTGACTCTACATGTAAATGCTTTTTATTTCAAATATAATATTGAATTTATAACTGACAGTGTTGTAAAATCAGGCAAGTCATCCCAAACATCAGAAACATCATCACAACCATCACTCTAAATGATGTGTTAATGGGGAAATTAACTCTGCCAGCAACATGAAATACGAAGCACAGTGCATTTTGAGCATTTTGAGAGCAGCTGATCTCCGTATCACTGGTATCTACCCTTGTTGTGCTGGGACCTCTGGCTGGGGCCCAGCCTGCCAGCTCTCCTGTTACTTTCAGGCCCCCAGTCCATCTCTGTACTGAGGGTGGAAGATTGGAGGAGCCTGCTGTGCTTTCAAGATACATCTTTCCTCCTACCTACCACAGAGAGCAAGAAGAGCCCTTTTCTGTGAGGGGAAAATCCCGCTACTCCATATGTGGATGAACTAATAGTTTTCAGTACAAGCCTTCAGGAGGAAGGAAGGCTGAAAATAATAACCGACTTGTCATCTGGAAGATTTCCCAAAATATTAAAGCGGTATCCTCAGTTTTAAGGCCACCATGTCCTCCGATTTCTCCTGAGGTTCACTAGGTCAGGGAGCGCTGGTGCCTGGAGGAGGCAGTCAGGAAGGAGGAATCATGGAGGCGGAGAGGGGGAACTCCGAATCAGGATATGGCAACAGGAGTCCCAGATACACTGCACAAGAGACTGAGCCATGCCTTCCAGTTACTAGAACTCTTTTTTCTTGGTCTTGAATTATCTGTTTTGTCTATTTTCACAGATTGAATAATTGGCATCCTTGCAAAAATTCACTCTACCCGTTGCTCTGTGATCACAGAGGAGCAGATGTATGGGGACTGGATCTCCATTCCTCTCTGAGGTGGAGCACACCATTGCTTCCACAGAATAAATGAAGAGAAAATATAGAATTCAGGGAAGGGTCTCATAAATGAGCATGCCCTCATCTGGAGCATTGCCCAAGTGTAGATAGAGTATAAATGGCCTTCGGTGGAGTCTGTAAATAATTCATTAGGTAGGAAATGAGAAAAACTGGCCATTCTGCTATTAGAAATATAGTGAGATTCTTTTTTTTCTTTATAAGAAAGCTTTTCATGACAGATGAGATCAATCATCTGATCAAAATGCCTTTCTCCCTTTTGAAACAGCAGAGTGCTAATGCATTTTCTCTTCTTCCTCTTCATAAATGTGAATTCTTATTACACATATTTTGTTGTTGGTAAAGAGAAGCCCATTCTCGCCTCAGAGTGAGCAGCACACTCTCCAAGGTTCATTAGAAGTATGGCAGATTATTATATATATTACATATACTTAGATAGTATATATTATATACTGGTATAGCATGTATAATATATACTCTGGCCTTATGTGCAACAATTTAACTGCTTCTCTCAATATTTTTAAAAAGAATTTTAAAGTGCAATGCTCCAAGGGTAAGATTCTAATTCACTACAATGGAGGATGATTTTTTTCAAAGAGTTGGAACAGGAAAATCTGCACTTGAACAGCATCAACCTTCTGAACTCTTTCTCTAGTCTCCCAACTAAAAAACAAAAGTTTCCCTAAAATTACCTGAGATTAATTAGCACATAGGTGCATGCACCCTGGTGGCTCAGATGGTGAAGAATCTGCCTTCAGTGCAGGTAACCTGGGTTCGATCCCTGGGTCAGGAAGTACCCTGAAGAAGGGAATGCAACCCACTCCAGTATCCTTGCCTGGAGAATTCCATGGACAGAGGAGCCTGGCAGGCTGCAGTCCACAGGGTCACAATGAGTTGGATACGACTGAGTGACTAACACGCGCACACACACACACCCCTGTATATGCTGTGTTGTATTAACACTTTTAAAATGTAAAGTGTGCCCCCAGAAGGAAATATTCAGTTACTTAATAATCAGTTATTATTCCTTTAATCTTGAAATGGAAGAAAAAGGAAGAAAGAAAGAGAAATGGAAACAGACACAGAGGGATTAGGGAAAGTTGATTTGAAAAAAACGGAATTTGAGAGAGGGGCAGGAGGAAAGAATTGCTCTCTTTGACCTAAAGAGTTCACCGCAAGTGTTGCTGATAAAGTCTTAGATGAGAAATTTCTGGTGATTTGGGGCTGGGAAAGTCCTGAGGTACCAGCACTTAACCCAGATGCATGTGGTTCATAGGAGCCTCCTAGAACTATATTACAACAAAAATGTAATGGTCTCTGTCTTGGATTTTGTGGTTTTTACTGTTTTCTTTGTGTGGTTCTGTACATTCCACAATGTAGAAATTATTCAAATATTAAATACTGTTAAAATGATCATTCAGTTTTAGGTGTTATCATAGCACCAACGCTGTTTGGCTCCAAACAGGGCTCACCGTTTAATGAGTTACTCCTCAGAATTGTTAGCACCTTAAAAAATAGCATGTTGATTTTTCATGATTATATAAACAATATTATTAGGGAACTTAGATATGCTGGAAGATTAAAAACAAATTTAAAGGATGTACCTATAACTTTATCACTCTGATATCCCTGCTTAATAGATGTTGCTACTTTGTATGTTTTCATATTTTTATTATAGAACTAATAATGATAATAATAATAAAATAATGGTTAAGTGTTTTCTTTGTGCCAGGCCAGTTTTAGGTATGAAATGTATAAACTAATTTACTGTTGTACAATCGCACTTGTGTGTGTGTGTGTGTGTGTGTGTGTGTGTGTATGTGCTTAGTTGCTCAGTCATGCACAGGTCTTTGTGATCCCATGGACTATAGCCCACCAGGCTCCTCTGTCCATGGGGATTCTCCAGGCAAGAATATTGGAGTGGGTTACCATGCCCTCCTCCTGGGGATCTTCCCAACCCAGGGATGGAACCCAGGTCTCCTGCTTGGCAGGTGGATTCTTTACCATTTGAGCCACCGGAGAAGCCCAGTAATACTGGCATGGGTAACCTATCCCTTCTCCATTGGAACTTCCCGACCCAGGAATTGAACCAGGGCCTCTTGCATTGCAGGTGATTCTTTACTGGCTGAAGTCCTATATTTAGAGATACAGCCAAAATTTGGGCACAGAGGGCATGGCCTCAGAGTCTCAATTGTTTAACCACTCTGCTGCTGCTCAGTCACTTCAGTTGTGTCAGACTCTGTGCGACCCCATAGACGGCAGCCCACCAGGCTCCCCCGTCCCTGGGATTCTCCAGGCAAGAACACTGGAGTGGGTTGCCATTAACCACTCTTAAGCTGCCTTAAATGTGTGTGTGTGTGTGTGTGTGTGCAACTTGGACAAGTGACTCATGGATTTAACCAATATATAGCTTAAGTCTTGTGGTCCAAAGCTGCTTGAAAACCAGTCATAAGGTTGAACTGGGTAATCTTCCCTTGTCACCATATGGACATTTTGGCAGATTCTATGACATACCTTCATCTTTTCAGCCAGAAAACCTCTCAATACAAATCTAGATTAAAAATGTTCTCCTGTCTATACATCCTTAACCAAATCTGGATTTTATGTTTCTATCTAAAAAGAGAAACTTGTATTGCAGTTTTCTTTCATTGTATTTAATTTTGAGCATCTTGTCACGTGATTGCATTTTTTTGTGTGTGGTTAGTGTGACTGAAGAACTGAATCTTTATTTACTTATTTTGACTTTTAAATTGTAATTTATTTTTATGTATTTTTTCCAGCTTTATTGAGGTATGATTGACATGTAACTGTATAGGTTTAAGGTGCACAGTGTGTTGACTTGATGCCTTTATATACTGTAAAATGATTATACAGCATAGCATTAGCTTACTCCTCCATCATATCACATAATTAGTATTTCTTTTTTTTGTGGTGAGAACATTTAAAATCTACTCTCTTAGCAACTTTCAAGCATATAATTATTAACTATATATAGTATTACTAGCTATAATCACCAAAATGTACATTAGAGCCCTAGAACTTACTCATCTTTATAACTGGAAGTTTGTGCCATTTGAACAATATCTGTCCACTTTCTCCACCCCTCAGCAAGTAGTAAACACCATTCTAGTCTCTATTAATTGGGTGCTTTTATCTTATAGTATTTATCTTTCCATCCATACTAGATACTATACACCTTAAACTACACACAAAAATCAACTCAAAATGGTTTGAAGACTTGAACTTAAGACCTGAAACTGTAAAACTCCTAAAAATAAACATAGGGAAAAAGCTCCTTCACACTAGTCTCAACAGTGATTTTTTTGGTTGGGGGGAGGTAACAGAAGTAAAAGGCGATCAAAGCAAAAATAAATAAGTGGGACTACATCGAATAAAAAACTTCTTCTCAGCAAAGAAAAACAACAGAATCAAAAGGCAACCTAGGGAACGGGAAAAAAATGTTTGCAAATTGCATATCTGATAAGGGGTTGGTTAATGTCCAAAACATATACTCGTACCTTCTGATGGCAAAAACAAATAAGCAATCTAGTCAAAAAATGAGCAAAGGAACAGAATAGACATTTTTCCATAGACGATGTAAAAATGGCCAACAGATACATGAAAGGTGCTCAACATCATTAATATCATGGACATATAAATCTAAGTCAGAATGAGATACCACCCACACTTGTTGAAATGGCTCTCTTCAAAAAGACAAGAGTTAACAAGTACTGGTGAGGATATGGAAAAAGGGAACCCCGGTGCACTATTGATGAAGACGTATATCAGGCAGCTACTATGAAAAACATTAGGGAGGTTCCTCAAAAAATTAAAAATGGTACTATGTAATCCAGCAATCTGTCTTCTGGGTATGTCTCCAAAGGAACTGAAACTAAAATCTCAGAGAGGTACATGAACTGCCAAGTTCATTGTAGCATTTTTCGCACGAAAAGCATTTTTCCAAGAATATGGGGGAAAAACCCCAAGTTTATATAAATGATGAATGGATAAAGAGGACATGATATTTTATCTCTCTCTCTCCATACACACACACACACACAGATATATCTGTGTGTGTGTGTGTGTTAGCAACTACGATGCCTCCAGCTTTGTTCATCTTTCTCAAGATTGCTTTAGCTATGCAGGATCTTTTGTGGTTCCATTGCCTGTGGCTCAGATAGTAAAGAATCTGCCTGCAATGCAGGAGACCTGGGTTTAATCCTGGGGTCAGGAAGATGCCCTGGAGAAAGGAATAGCTACCCACTCCAGTATCCTTGCCTGGAGAATTCCATAGACAGAGGAGCCTGGCAGGCTATATAGTCAATGGAGTCACAAAGAGTCGGACACAATTGAGTGACTAACACACATACTGTCAAGACTTTTAGAATTTCTTCTTCTATGTGAAAAATACCATTGGAATTTTTATAAGGATTGCACTGAGTTTGAAGATGGCTTTGGATATTATAGACATTTTTTATTAATTCTTCCAATCCTTGAGCATGAAGCATCTTTCCATTTATTTGTGTCATCTTTAATTTTCTTTCATCACTATCTTACAGTTTCAGTGTACAGATCTTTCCCCTCCTCAGTTAAATTTATTCATAAATATTTTATTCTTTTGGATGCTATTGTAAAGGGGTTTGTTTACTTAGTTTCTCTTTCTGATAGATCACCGTTAGCTATATTAATAGAAACACAGCTGATTTATTTCCTCCCCATCCCTAGATCCTTCCTTGTGTCACCAGGATTTTGGCAGTAGCTATGTCCCTCTGAGGCCATGCCTCAATTCTGATAGCCCCTGGTCTGCATGATTAGTTCTTATCAGATTCTCCTAACACCCTTTCCTCTCTGTGCCTGCCTCAGGCATAAGTAATAATGCCTCCAACTAACATTATTCTTTAGAGACTTTATAATTGCTTGCTGGTTCTTTAAACATGTGCAAACTTATGAAAATTGTCCCTTCATTACTTTATTATATATTAAATTTTACCATTTGACGGAGGCTTTTCTCTACTTCTAAAAGCCTGTCTGATACTCTCATTTATCCAGAGGTTCTTATAAAGAAATGTACACTATAAGCTATGCAAATAGAGCTATCATTAGTCGAATGTAGGCTTTAAAATATTCATTAGTAATTATCACAGAGAGAATACAAAATATGCATTTAGTAAGAAATTTTTCAAGGGGAGTAGACCCAGAATCTTCTATCTATACATTCCTTACCTTTTATCTTCGAGGAATCACCTATAGCCAGGCTTTCTAAATTCTGAAGCTCTGAGATTAGCTTAACATTTAATTTCTTTTCATCACCATGCACAACCAGGTGCCAAATCTAGCCATATTTTCTGTGGCAATGCTAGATTTCATGCTAAGCCACGTGTCCAAGTCTTGACTATGGCTTTGTCTAAATCATGACATAATTTTAAATTATTTTCCTTTTGCCATTTAAGATATTTTACATTGTTACTCACAGAAATCCAGGAGCACCCCAGGGTTGGATATAAATGTATAACTAACCTTCAACATTTCTGCCTACAAAAAGTCAATAACATGTTTGTCCTTTTCTCCGTTTATCTTTTACCCTGAAAATCATGTTTTTTGTCAATTCCTTGAAATGAGATCCTCCTTTTAAATCTAACAATCTTTGAATAAATCATTCCAAATTTATGGGTACAATTCTTGATCAGAAATCATCTTCACTGATTGAAGTTCTGTAGAATATAGTTCTATAGAATCATAGACTCTAGAATACTTTGGAAAAATCAGTGGAAGTTTAATCTTTAACTTTTTTTTTTAAATAGTTTTCCCATTCATCTTGCTTCAGTCATTGTCAGTTTTCACAACCAGCAGCATTGTTTCTCTACATATGGCTTGCTGACCAGGGCTCCCTATGAAAGTTGCTGCCCTTGAGGTTAGGAATAACAAGAGGAAGTAGCCAAGACTTGCTGTGTGCCAAATGGGGTGTCACTACTTGGTTTTCATTCCAGAAGTGCTGTACTCCCCCAAAATGAGCCAAAATTGGGGAATCAGAATAGTGTAGAAGCCTGGGGGTGAAACTAAAGAATGTATCTTTAAGGAGTTAAGCACAGGCAGAAAAAAAGAAGCAGCAGAAAGGGAAATGAAGTATAGTATGTGATGGAGAAAAATCGTCTATCCTGTATCCTGCCCTGGTGCAGCTCATCAACAGAGGGTGGGACTATAAAGGGGCCGTCTTTTCCTTTGGCTGTCCTGTGAGGTGCTTCTGTATCAGTGCTCGTTCAGAAGTGGGATGGGTTTATAGGCTGTCACCCCATGAGACATTGGCAGAAGACCTCAGGAGGCCAGAGTGGCCTGAGCCTCCCTTCCTATGCCTTGGCATCCCTTCACTAATGACTGAGGTAGGCAGGTTGTGAAGAGAAGTGAAGAGCTGAATTTTGAAAGATCTGAATTAAAATCTATCAGGGTTTAGCTGATAAAAGGCAAATTAGCCTTATGAAAGAAAAGGGTGGGGAGGAAGGAAGAAGATAAAAAGGAAGGAAGGAGAAAGAGAAAGAGTGAAACTCGAGTACAAAAGAGGAAACCAGAGCAGGAACCACTTTGTTTGTGTCTGGGAAACTCAAACATAAGGAGCCTGCAATTTGGGTCACCTTTGGCACATCAGATACAAGGGTTAAACAGGTAATGTATTTTGCCAGATCTGGGCATGAAGCTAATATGTTAACACCTGTGATAAAAATCTAGTCAAGATCAGAAGCTAGATGCAGATAAGCATACAGCTTGCACAATCTCAGCGTGTGGAACTGAGTGAACTTCTGATAAGAGAAGGATGGACACTTTCTATTAAACTGAGGAGCACACAGTGAATAGAGTGGTTCAGTTCAGTTCAGTGGCTCAGTCGTGTCCGACTCTTTGTGACCCCATGAATCGCAGCACGCCAGGCCTCCCTGTCCATCACCAACTCCCGGGGTTCACCCAGACTCACGTCCATCGAGTCAGTGCTGCCATCCAGCCATCTCATCCTCTGTCGTCCCCTTCTCCTCTTGCTCCCAATCCCTCCCAGCATCAGAGTCTTTTCCAGTGAGTCAACTCTTCGCATGAGGTGGCCAAAGTACTGGAGTTTCAGCTTCAGCATCATTCCCTCCAAAGAGCACCCAGGGCTGATCTCCTTCAGAATGGACTGGTTGGATCTCCTTGCAGTCCAAGGGACTCTCAAGAGTCTTCTCCAACACCACAGTTCAAAAGCATCAATTCTTCAGCGCTCAGCCTTCTTCACAGTCCAACTCTCACATCCATACATGACCACAGGAAAAACCATAGCATTGACTAGACGAACCTCTGTTGGCAAAGTAATGTCTCTGCTTTTGAATATGCTATCTAGGTTGGTCATAACTTTCCTTCCAAGGAGTAAGCATCTTTTAATTTCATGGCTGCAGTCACCATCTGCAGTGATTTTGGAGCCCAAAAAAATAAAGTCTGACACTGTTTCCACTGTTTCCCCATCTATTTCCCATGAAGTGGTGGGACCGGATGCCATGATCTTCGTTTTCTGAATGTTGAGCTTTAAGCCAACTTTTTCACTCTCCACTTTCACTTTCATCAAGAGGCTTTTGAGTTCCTCTTCACTTTCTGCCATAAGGGTGGTGTCATCTGCATATCTGAGGTTATTGATATTTCTCCCAGAAGTCTTGATTCCACCTTGTGTTTCTTCCAATACAGCGTTTCTCATGATGTACTCTGCATGTAAGTTAAATAAGCAGGGTGACAATATACAGCCTTGACGTACTCCTTTTCCTATTTGGAACCAGTCTGTTGTTCCATGTCCAGTTCTAACTGTTGCTTCCTGACCTGCATACAGATTTTCAAGAGGCATATCAGGTGGTCTGGTATTCCCATCTCTTTCAGAATTTTCCACAGTTTATTGTGAATAGAGTGGTTATTGGTCAATATTCATTGGTAACCCAAATGAGTACTAGTAATTTAATCACAGTGTGAATTCTCATTAATTTTTGGTGACTTTGCACTCTTAAGGGTGATTTTCATTTTTTCTTATTTTCCACTTGCACTTCACAGTTTGTCTTTGGGCATATCAAGCTTGGGAATCCCAAATGTTTCTCTCTGGAAAGAATTTGAGTGGCTCTAGACAGATGGAAAAATGGACCGTCTGGTGTTATCACTGCAGACAGTTTAAGTCTGGATAACATAAGGGTGAATGGCCAACTGCCTAGATAAAACCACCGATTCTCTGGATGTACTGATTTTTTCCCCCAAGAGCTACTCTTCATCATGGGAATTTATTTTCAAGCAGAGCACTGTTCTGGTTGCTTGGGAGAAGAAAAACAAGTAAAACAAATTTAAAAGAATGAAAGGAAAGATTGTTAAATGCAGTGTTTGTTTTTTACTGCTTGTCTCTGACTAACCTTTTAGCTTCCTAGAGTTGTTAAAGTCAGCAACAGTGGGACCTTAACAGGATTAAATCTTAGAGAATGATCCAAATACTATAACCCTGAGTGAATATGGTATATCTTTTTTTTTCTGTTCAGTGTGTTTTTTCCCCCAAATGAGGAAATTCCTCTTGCAAGGCTGTCATAGTGGAATTCTCACTTATAATAAACTGCAGGAAAAAATTTTCCCTCTACCTATCTGATGAGTCCTTAAGGGATATAAAAAATAAATAGCTACAACTACAACACAAAAGAAGTCTAATGATTCCAGAAAGGGTATCAATAATTGGACTATTGTTGTTAAGTCACCTTTAAAGAAATGTTTGCACAGTGACATAGAGGCACTCTGTATCTCGAAACTGGTGTTCTGACCTAATACATTGTTGAACCTGGCATTTAAGAGACGACCTAAGTAGGATCCCATATAAAAGACTCACTCAAATATTTGTGGACAGAGATCATAACTTTCTTGTCTGTTAACTTTGGTGAATGCTTTAATATAGAGTTTGACACAGAGCAACAATTCCAAAAACAGATGAAGAAACTAGTTTGTTATCCTGCTTCTCTCCTAGCTCTGTATTTTTCCTTTTTAACTTTTCTTGTTTAGCAACTTTTTTTTTTTTTTTAATCATTTTACCATCATTTCTTACTGTTCTTCCTCATATATATTGTCCTAAATTTCCTAGGTTTGCACTGACTTTTCTGTCTATATGCTTCATCTGCCCATTTATGTTTGACACATTTATAGCACCCATAGGTAACATCTCCCTGGGCACGAAAGTGAAAGTGAAGTCTCTCAGTCGTGTCCGACTCTTTGCGACCCCATGGCCTGTAGCCTACCAGGCTTCTCGGTCCATGGGATTTTCCAGGCAAGAATACTGGAGTGGGTTACCATTTCCTTCTCCAGGAGATCTTCCCGACCCAGGGATTGAACCCAGGTCTCCAGCATTGTACGCAGACGCTTTACCGTCTGAGCCACCAGGGAAGTCTAGCGGGCATGACAAGGTCCCAAATATACTCTTTTCTTTACGTGTTTCTTGTAGCTTAATCACCCCAACACTCAAAAATTAATGTGCTAGGAGCCACTTTATCTAGATTCATGGTTCCTAAAGATTTAATTCTTGTGATATAAATTATGGCTTATTTTCTAAAAGTTGTCCACTTTTTAATGACACAATTTCTCAAGTGAAGCTGGGAAGATATGATTGAGACCAACTTTGATATCCAATGCCATTTACTGGAGTTGACTCCTAGAGTAGAACATGAAATGAGAAGCCAGCAACTCTTAAAGGTCAATAATGTATGTCAGGGCATCTTCTATAGACTGAATGTTTTTGTCCATCCACAGTTCATATGTTAAACTCTAAATCCCACGTGATCATATTTGGAGATGGGATCTTTGAGAATTGAGTAGGTCATGAGAGTGGAGCCCTCAGGAATAGAATCAATAGCCTTATAAAAGAGAACCTAGAGATCTCCTTTGTACTTTAGGACATGTGAGGCTACAGTGAGAAGACTGCTTTCTGTGAACCAGGAAGTGTGCTCCCACCAGACAATGAATCTGCCGGCGTCTTGATCTTGGGCTTCCTCCTCTTCAGAAGTGTAAGAAATATATTTCTCTTATCTATAAGCTACTCAGTCTATGATACTTTGTTATTGCAGCTTTAGAAGACTAAGACAGAATCCTTAATAATTTTTCTAATATTTCAGCCTAAGTCATGTCTGTGTTTGGAGTGTGTGGTTTATGTTGATATGACGAGTTGCAGCCGTCACAAACCAAACTATTTCCTTTGTCAGTTTCCTTACTCTCAACAAAGATAAGTAAATTCAAATGCTTTTCCAAAAATGGTTGCATCTGGTGATGTGTTGCAAACAACATAAAGAAGAGGTTGTAACAACAAATGCTTGTTACAGAACTGTCTGTTCCCTGAGTCATTTTGAGAAGGGGAAATCTTATTCCCTATATATTGGATTGCAGATTTAGGCTTCTTAGTCATGTCTGTATGGGTCACCTGGTGTGGGCTTCACTCCCTTCTAGTTTTTTTTCATTATCTACCAATCCCAGAAGATCAGTAGCAGTCTTGCAATCCATTTCTTTTTCTATCCAGAGGCGTTGGTATATTGCATGTAATATAGCTAAGAAAATGACTGCTGTCTTCTTTCAAGTGAATGAGCTTTCCCCATAATTTTTTTTCACTTTTGGAAACATTATTCATATCTTTGATCTTGAATAGTTCAAATCCATATGGTATTTTTTTCACTTCTTGGATTCTGTACACATATAAGATTCCAAGCAATTCATTTTGTAGTGTAATCAAATGAAGGTGAGTCACAAATGTCTTCAACTTGTCAACATGCTCAGTAGCTGAATCCATTTATTGGAAGCAGTACTTTCAAAATTGTGAACAAAACCCAAGTCAAAATTACTGTAGCAAAATATTCTGATTTTCATGCATTAAACAAGTATTTCTTGAATATATATTCTACACAATACCTTATGCTAAGTGATAATCCCTTTAATTATGTCTGTGTGTGATGACAGATTAATTATTGGCTTTTTATTTCCTATAAAGGAGTACCAAGAGAGATTTCTCATTGCTATTAGCTACAAAAGCATAGTTAGTGAAGTAGTTGTGGAACCTATTGTTCCTGTTAAAATTGCAAGCAAGTCTTTGTCCGTTTGCACTTACATTCATCGTACAGATAATATTTGTTTTGAGCAGTAGTAAGTTTACTTTATTATCCTCTGTCATTTTCTGACTGAACTCCATACCTTTAAGTAAACATCACTGATAAAAAAAATGGTGGACTATGTTGATAATGTAGTTGGTGGGATGAACCCACCCATGATAATGTGGTGGGATGAACCCAGGTTTCTCCGACTCTCTTTCATATTGAATTTAGAGATCAGAGTGAAGCTATCTGGGCATGATGCCCTTCATTAATAGTTAACACAAGGAAAATTATAACATCCCCAGATCAGGGAAAGGGGAAAAACTCTTTTAATATAAGAAGATGCCTTTTGGTTAGAAATCAGCTCAAAGTCAAAGTAGATAAGGAAGAGGGATTTCTTTTGTGGCCCAGTTGGGAATATTTGAAAGGAAATTGTCTCCTGCAAGTTGAGATATGAATAATTTCAAGCATATTTTAAAGAAAAAGAAATAGAATGGAAGCCTTTCACTATTCCAAACCCCATTCATGGGACCAAAAGAGACCCCTCACCATTAACCCTTTGGGCAGAACCAGCAGTAACTGGGCAGATGAAATGCCATTCACATTCACTGTAACCAGAGTGCCACATTTGCAAGTCTTAAGGGGCTAAATTGATTTCCTTAGGTTGAAATGATAGCTTGGAAGGCTGGGGCCCTGAAAGTGCAGAAAGCCAATTGCTGATTAAGAGAAGATGAGGGAAAGGAGTTGGAATGAGCAAGTTAGGAGCATCACAAAAAAAGATCATGTATATGCTTGAGGAGGCCTATGGAATGTCCCTGGAGAAACTTCCGCTTCCACCCTTCACGCACAGCTCCCAATGGCCCAGGCAGTAGGACGTGTCTCTCTGCAAGGTGCATTAGTGGTGCTAGCTTGCTGTGTTCCGTCTCTACCCACACCCCACCGCAGTCTGTTTGGTTTGGGAACAATTGTCTGATTCAGTTGTGACCCTCTTATGGCTTCATTAAATCCTGGGAAAGAAGCACGTATTTTTTATTCTGGGAAAAACAGGCCAGAGAGTATTGGAAATAGGTAGTGGGGAGGTCACTCTGCCCTTCCAGACCATCTTCCTCTGTAGTCTGCTGAGCATGCAGATTGTGAATTCCAAGAAGAAGACCCAGGAACTTAATGTTATTTCAAACCATTTATTTTAAATAGTGAGTCTACTCATTGTTCAACTTGACAATAAATTTCAGTTTTATACCAATAAATAGTCTAAAGAGATGATCATCTGTTGCCAGAATTTTCTGAAACAGTCTATGTTCATTTCAGGTTTCCAGAGATAGATTAGCAAGTTTTATATCAACAAAGCAAAATAAATACTCTAAATGACTGGCTCCTTCTCAAATTCTGGTGGTACATACCCTCTTCTCCTAAACACACACACTATCAGTACTAGAAGCTAGGTAAGCATATCAAGCATGTGAATGTGAGAGAACGAGACTACAAACAAATATACAATTGTAATCAGTGACTAATGCAATGGAAAAATGCCTTCTCTAGACTTGCTCCTACTGCTGCTAAGTTGCTTCAGTCCTGTCCGACTCTCTGCGATCCCATAGACGGCAGCCCACCAGGCTCCGCTGACCCTGGGATTCTCCCGGCAAGAGCACTGGAGTGGGTTGCCATTTCCTTCTCCAATGCGTGAAAGTGAAAAGTGAAAGTGAAGTCGCTCACTCATGTCCGACCCTCAGCGACCCCATGGACCACAGCCTACCAGGCTCCTCGGTCCATGGGATTTTCCAGGCAAGAGTACTGGAGTGGGGTGCCATTGCCTTCTCCGTCTCTAGACTTGAACACAGCACATATTCTTTACATCAGTGGTGTTCAACCTTGACTGCCCATTAGAATCACTTGAGAAATAGTTAAAAATCTGGATGTTGTGAAATGCAGTATTTCCTGCCTTATTGGTACACAAGGATGTAACAGCCATCAACGATTTTGGGCTTCCACATATGAATGAGGGTCCCAAAAAGGAAAACAATGCCTAGTATCCCGGAGATGCTACCACCACTTGTGGTGATTGCTGAGGAGCTGGGGGATGGGGTGGGTGGGGAGGGATAGAAGTCAAAAAACATGTTTCTGGCCCCAGATAGCTGAGATGCATATGAAAGAAGTGATTTCAGTGAGCCCAGACGTTTGCATCTTCCCATACATAGAAGAGTGCTAAATTCCTTGAAATATCTGGTTTTCCTTAATTAACAATAAATTTTGATGTTGAAACTGCCTGTCCCGCTTTGTTACAAACTTCTGTATGTCCTGACTCCTTCCCCAGCCTCCTTGGAGCAGTTTCTCAGAGCTCAGAGGTGCTGCCTCCCAGGCTTAAAGTCCTAAGATTTTCACACTGAATAAAACAACTCTCAACTTTCAGGTTGTGACTGTTTTTTTTAAGTCGAGGATACTAAGGCCATAGCCCATGCCATTAAATCACAATCCCTGGGACTTGGATCCAGTAGCCAGAGTTTTATAAACTGCAGGTGATTCCAGTATACAGCCAAGTTTGGGAATCAATAGAGGATCATTTACAGCTTTATTGAGGACTTTCCCTTCAATGTCTTTTATTATATAGTTTATGCCTCTATAAAAGACGTAGATATGACATAACACAGACCTCCAAAGATGCAAACTCACTTTATTAAGATACAAATTCGTGGTAGGTGTGAGTCATTCATAAGTCATATGTTTTAATAGGGGCTGTAGTTCTGAGAGCACATGTTCTTTATCCATAGACAGCTCTCACAGGGTTAGGGGTTCTCATATGATTCATCCTTCTCGTGGTGCATATTAGCACATACAGTGGAAGTCCACAGAGGCAAGCATCATTAGCAGGATGCCAGTGGAGTCAGGGGAAAAAAATCAATGCAGCACACTCATTGCCAGCATTGGGAAGCATTTGATATTTAATATTCGCAGGAGTGCAATGCTGAAATGCCATTTTCTGTTGATTTGCATTCCATGGAAAGGCAGCAGGGAGGCACAGCTGTCCTTTAAGAGCTCTCATAAACCCGACAATGTGGTTTTCATGCCATTGTGGTATTTAGTGTTGTAACTGATCTCAGTCATTTTATATTCCCATATTCTGATGGGGGCAATATATGCCACTGATTCCTGAAATAGAAAACAAGAGTTTAGTTGTATTCTTCAAGACCCTGTGTACTTCTTCTGTACAATCTTTATTTTCCAAATCCATACGTTTTTGAAATTAGAATAACTGAGACACTGAATCTTCCCAGGCACTCACTTTGCCAGAATCATTTCCTGTTGTTCTTAGCTCTTCCTTTCCCTTTTCTTTTTCTTTACTTCTTACTCCTAAGTTAGTGTTAGGACATAGAGAAAGGGAAAGGGAAGGTGTACGAGTATAGTTCTTAATAACAACTCCCTTGAGCAGCCATCATATAAAAAGTCTGTTTAGTACATAAAACGCAGATAAATTAAAATTTAAACAGTGCCCCCAAGCCTCTAGAATTTATATATTAGAAGTACTCAAATCCTTATGCTAGTTAATTTTAAGGAATTCAACTTCTATTTTGAACCTACTTTTTGTGACATGATTCAGTCTTAATAGATTATTAATTCAGTTTGGGGAGCCATGTTCTCATTAAAAAAAATGTATAAAACTGAGTCCATTCTCAAAATGAAGATGACAAAGCTATATTTTTAGAAACATTTACTCTTTTGATTTGTAACAGTCTAACGATGTTAAGGCTATGGTTTTTCCAGTGGTCATGTATGGATGTGAGAGTTGGACTGTGAAGAAGGCTGAGCGCTGAAGAATTGATGCTTTTGAACTGTGGTGTTGGAGAAGACTCTTGAGAGTCCCTTGGACTGTAAGGAGATCCAACCAGTCCATTCTGAAGGAGATCAGCCCTGGGATTTTTTTGGAAGGAATGATGCTGAAGCTGAAACTCCAGTACTTTGGCCACCTCATGCGAAAAGTTGACTCATTGGAAAAGACTCTGATGCTGGGAGGGATTGGGGGCAGGAGGAGAAAGGGACGACAGAGGATGAGATGGCTGGATGGCATCACCGACTCGATGGACGTGAGTCTGAGTGAACTCTGGGAGTTGGTGATGGACAAGGAGGCCTGGCGTGCTGTGATTCATGAGGTCGCAAAGAGTCGGACACGACTGAGCTACTGAACTGAACTGACTGAACTGAACAATGTTAAAATTGGGTTAGTATTCAAAGTATAAATGATTTTTGATAAGTGCAGGTGAAGTTTAGGTCAAAGCACAGAAGGTGCTTCTCAAGTCCATGTACCTGGGCCTATAGAAGTTCTTGGAAGTTATACAAGGTGGATTGATTTAATTACTTATTCAGAATTACTCAATATGTATCCTAGAGATTTTAAATAGAGAAAGAGAAACATTTAAACAAATACACTCAGTTGGGACTGCAGTGGCTGTGTGTGAGGATGCCATGGCACCACAGAAAAAGCTGTGCCAAAGTTTTTCTAGGATACTCAGAAATATCTTCTTTGGGAAAATTGAATTGATTTTTGAAATGTAAAGAAGTTCACAGCAAGGAAAGGGATGAAGGAGTAAAGCGTAAAGGGAGAGGGTAAAGCATATGCAATTACAAACAATGAAAGGAGCTTGACAAGGACTTGACTCTCAGATTGAAGCTTGGGTATCTGAGTGTGATCAGGCCCAAGGTGCAGTCAGCACCTCAGAAATCAAGCTCAGGAGTCTGAACTTTGTTCATTTGGGAAACCACTGCAGGTTATAGATAGGGAAACAGTGGCTGACTTTATTTTTGGGGGCTCCAAAATCACTGCAGATAGTGATTGCAGCCATGAAATTAAAAGACAGTTACTCCTTAGAAGGAAAGTTATGGCCAACCTAGACAGCATATTAAAAAACAGAGACATTACTTTGTCAACAAAGGTCCATCTAGTCAAAGCTATGGTTTTTCCAGTGGTCATGTATGGATGTGAGAGTTGGACTATATAGAAAGCTGAGCGCCAAAGAATTGATGCTTTTGAATTGTGGTATTGGAGAAGACTCTTGAGAGTCCCTTGGACTGCAAGGAGATCCAACCAGTCCACCTAAAGGAAACCAGTCCTGAATATTCATTGGAAGGACTGATGTTAAAGCTGAAACTCCAATACTTTGGCCACCTGATGTGAAGAGCTGACTCATTGGAATAAACCCTGATACTGGGAAAGATTGAGGGCAAGAGGAGAAGGGGACGACAGAGGATGAGATGGTTGGATGGCATCAACGACTCAATGGACATGGGTTTGGGTAGACTCTGGCAGTTGGTGATGGACAGGGAGGCTGGTGTGCTGTGGTTCATGGGGTCTCAAAGAGTTGGACATGACTGAGCGATTGAACTGAACTGAAGGCATCATCAGTTCTTTCGCTTTTAAAGATATATCTGACATTGGCCGAGACCTGGAATAACTCAAAGGGTCAGACAGTTTAGCAGGCCAAGGTGACAGTCAGAGCAAGGACCTCATTGGGACAGTGGCCCTTGATGTAGCAAGGGTGTGACAGACCTAACAAATTTAGTAGACTTAGCACCTGCCTTGGAGCCAAGTTGCTGGGTTCTGATTCTGAAATCTGCTGCTGACTGATGAATTTTGAGTATGTAACTCTCCCTCCCTGGGTCTCATATCTATCCTCTGTAAAATAAGAAACTTCTTTCCGCACAGATGATCTCCATGGTCCCATCAAGCTGTGAATGCTTGGATTTCATTGACCAGGCTTCAGAATAATGACTCATTATGACTTGAGGGCACATACTCACTCAGAGTGGCAGAAGAAGGAGGGTTAAAACCATCCCAGGGAGTTGTAGATCTCATTACTGGTTCTCCTTGAACTGCAGCAGGCAGGGCTTCTGATACTTGCAGGACTTGCAAGGTTCACTCCTCAGTTTTGCCCTGCCCCATTGACCCCAGTGTCAAACACAGGGCCAAGGCATCCTAATCCATTCCTTTTCCATGATGTCCTTTCCTGGCTACTCCATCTTTGCCCACTGGACTCTTAACAAACTTCAGAATGTTTACATGGTAGCAAACATTTGTCAGTTTTTGACTTCCCAGCACCTAATCATCCTCTTTACTTTGGAGAAACACTCCCTAACTGGAATCTTTGTGAAGGCCAGGATCCAAATTCCACTAAAAAGACCAAATGAAGGAGAATCTTGTTTTTTTCTGCCTCTGGCAACCAAAACAACACAACTTAATTAGTTAGAGAATGTTACAAAGGTGAAGGAAAGGAACAATTAGATGTACAACCATGGAAGCATCTGGCACAAGGGGCTGAGTTCAGCAGCAGTGGAAAAAAATCTTGTATCATTTTAGTCTTATACAAGCTTCCCTGTGCTTTCATTTTCTGAACTTGGTTCTCCAGACATCCTGTCAGTTCTGTAAGCTGACAGACATCTTTGCCATACATTCATTTTCTGCTTGAATAAGCCAAAATCAGTTTCAGTTTGCAACATGAAACCCTGACGTATACGTATCAGTTTTTGACTATATAGACAGCCCTCTCCATCCACCGGTTCCATATCTGCAGACTCAACCAACTGCAGATGGAAAACATTTGAGAAAAAAAGAGAAAAAGTTCCAGAAGGCAAAACATGAATTTGCCATACTTGGCTACTATTTACATACTATGTACATTTAAACTATTTGCATAGCACTTACCTTATATTAGGTTTTATAAGTAATCTACAGATGATTTAAAGTATATGAAAGGATGTGTGTAGGTTGTATGCAAATCCTACACCATTTTATATAAGGGACTTGAACATCCACAGGTTTTGGTATCTGTGGAGGTCCTGAAACCATCTCCCATAGATACCAAGGGATGTCTGGGATATTTGGGGTTTTGGTCTTGAATAGCTATGTAATAAGGAATATAAGGGACTGAGACTGTATGTTATATTTAAAGTGAATTTCATCATAATACTCAAAACATTATAGAATATATAAGGGATTTATCAATTCATACTTGTCATTATATGTATTTATTAAATAATTTTGTCAATTATTGATGTATGGAGTGAGGAGTTTCCATTTGTATATGTCTGTAAGAACAACAATTGCAGATTAGATTTCATTTCTTTTAAATATTAGTCTTATTTGGTTTTACAAATCATGAAAGAAAAAATGAAAACCATTATTTCTTACATTAATGGACTGAATGATTAATGGTAGTAACAGCACGTCCACTTCTACAAACAAAGCAACACTTTTTGTTTTAACTAAGTTTGATTACAATGCCTTGTTTTTGTCTAGAAATGGATATTTTATAAGCTACAAGTTAAAATACAGCTGCTATACAGGATGGTTTCCAATTTTCCAATGACCTCAATATAAAAAAGTATTGTCAGGGAGACAATGAGGCCTAAAATAGTTTCAAATATATGAATGCACTCAGAGTAGGCTTTAAATGCTAGCTGTGGCTAAATTTCTCATCCTGGTGTAAAATCCCCAGGTGGAAAAATCTCCCTTTATGTAAAAAGTTACTTCCTTATTTTTGTTACCTTTGTGTTATTCAGAATGCTTCAAAATAATTCTGTATGTGCCAGTAAGTTGTATCCATATGTTAACCCTTGTTCCGCCAGACAGTCAGATGCATTTTCTGTGCTTGATAAATCTCCTTTTAAAGAAATGAGAAAAAGAAAAGAGTACAAAAATACCTCTTTTGGCTCAGCTTAGGACATTTCTGAAGGATTTCCCCAGTGCTCAAACTCCCCGTGGAAATGGTTGGGGTCTCCGAGACTGCACCGAAGCTTGACTTTGTCTTGTACCTCATCCCTCTTCTTTTCCCTTCCTTCCCTAGCTGTTGATCCCCAGGGGACCTCTTTCCTAAATGTCCTGTTTGCCAAACTCCACGTCACATTCTGCAACCCGGGAAACATAGTCCACTACCCTTGTCAAAAATCAGATAGAAAATGGCAGAGCTAAAGTTTTTACTTTATAACTATTGACAACAAAGTCCATTTGGAAAATTTGTATGCTAAATCTATATGACCATTTTGACCTGTATGACCAATGCTTCAACCAAAATTATTCAGGCTAATTCCCTGGTCTGAGAACTACCCAAAAGGCTTATTTCTAAGAAACAGTCCAATGAATGTCCACAGTCGATGCTTATTGATCAGCTGGGATGATGAAAAGACTGGTATTCAGTCATTTATAGGACTGACTAGGCTTTCCCAGATCTTAGAAAAAGTGGCTTGAATCGTCCATGGAGCAGCATAACGGATAGTTGTTCAATTGGCAGACTCTTCTTAAACAATGAATTCCCTTTCCAGTCTAGCAGGCTTCTTTATCCATCAATGGCTGCTCCTTTAAGCCCTTTTTCTCTTCTCATGCTTCACCCTTTAGACACTCTCTGATCTTAAATGATGCTTTATTTTACTTCTTAGCATTTTACATTTATTTATTCATTTTGTTAATTTTCTTTCTCCTCCCCAACTGGACTGTTTGTCTGTACTGTTCCCTGCTGTGTCTCCAGCACCTAGAATAATGCCTGATATGTATTAATATGAGACCCTAACTAACATTTGTTGAATAAATTATTGAATGGTCACATCTTCTACTAAATTCCAAAGCATTTAGTGTAGAACTTAATTATAAGATCTGCCTTATTATAACATAATTACATGTTTACTTAAATATCTCCCCATTAGCTCATCTTCAAGTCTTTCCAATGGAGCTTTAAATCTCCAATAAAGTATTCAAATGCATCAGATATCCTATCAGTTTCACCATTTTCTTGGACTTGTCTCTCCTTGAATATTCCATCCTCCTTCTCCAATTATTCTCTAGGCTTGCTTACAGCTATCTTTCCGGAATTTCCCTTCAGCATCAGCTCAAAATTTCATTCACCACTCACCTGTGTTATATCCCTATTTCCTACATTCCGTGCCTTCCTCTTACATCATTTACTTTCTAACTTTTGGTGGAACAGATCCTCCCATAATTTTCCTTATCTATTAGAGAGTGATCATTGACATTCTAAAATATCTTTTTTCTACCCTAATAGATAATACAATTAGGGACAGTATATTAGAGTGGAAATAGTTGTCCTTAAAAATATTAGGTGTTTCTTCACTATCCTCTCTCTAGGTGCCAATGTTGCCAATGAGGTATCCAATGCCTTTCTTATCTGTGATCCCTCTTATCACACCTCCCTATTATAGTTTAAGATTTTTCTCTTTATTACTGGTGTTTTATAATTTTGTCTTTATTTGCTTTTAATTTTCTTGTCACTGAGTGGGCCCTTTCAGTTCAAGGAATTCATGTCCTTTACTTCTGGAAACTCTTGTGGATCAATTTATTTTTGTTTAAATAATTCCCTGGCATCTTTTTCTTTTCCTCCATATCTTTCTTTTTGCAACTCTTATTATTCAGATTTAGTCATCCTCTAATTTTTAATGTTTTTCTTTATTCTATTTTGCAACTTTCTCTTTTGTGAAATACTTCCTTGATAATATCTTCTAATGTTTTTATTGATAACTTGATTACATATTTTTGGTCTCTCAATTTTTTAATTTGATGGCATTTATTACATCTTCAATGGATTTAATATTTTCTTATTTTTCTAAAAATAATATTATTTTCTATTCCCTGAATTGTTTTTAACATTTTTTCTCTATCTCTTCTCCCCTCCCTATTTCCTTTCCTCCCTCCGTTTCCACCCTGCCACCCACCCGCACCCCACACCCACACACGTTTTTCATGTTAGAGGTTTTCCCAAGTGTCAAAATTCTTGTTTGTTCATTTATATTTTGGAGTGAGATATGAGTTTGCTGATCACATACATTTAATGCACGAATGGGCCTTTAAAAATATTGATCTTCAAAACTTGATGGGTTAGGACTCCAGTCATTTCATCAGGGGCTCTATGAATGGCAATATTTGTAGGCCTTTGCTCTTGAGCTAGTTAGGACTTATTTTATAGTTTCTCAGACTAAATGCAGAAGGGAGCTCAGCTCATGGGGAGTGGTGGGTTCTCACCATTCTATTAACAAGTCTCACTTGATTCCCATGTTTTCACTGTGACATTTCATTCCTATTCTCAGTTGTGTGTGGTATCCTCAAATGTGTATCCTCTCTGGTTTAACTCTGGAGTAAATAAAACTCTAGGACTAGAGACCAGGGTGGAGTAGTATCTGTGCTCTGTTGGCTAGGGCGTGGGATTTGACACTGCTGAATTATAGCTGATTTTTGTGTTCCTGAAAAACAGTGAAGGACCCTATCATTTTGTGTTCTAGACAAGTGTTAGTTGCTCAGTCGTGTCAGACTCTGCAACCCCATGGACTGCAGCATGCCAGGTTTCCCTATCCATGTGATTATCCGGGCAAGAATACTGGAGTGGGTAGCCATTCCCTGCTCCAGAGGATCTTCCCAGCCCAGTGATCAAACCTGGGCCTCCCACATTGCATACAACTTCTTTCCTGTCTGAGCCACCAGGGTTTACTACAAAGAACTACCCTTCTCCATACAACTTAGGTAAGACTCAGGAATGCTACCCATGTTTATCTGTGACAAGGCCAGGCACACTATCTTTAAATTCTCAAATTCTCATTCTTTGTCTCATAAATCAGAGGTCTCCAGCCTCTGGGGTCTTATGCCTGATGATCTGAGGTGGAGCTGATGTAATAATAAGAGAAATAAAGTGCACAATAAATGTGATGGGAGTTTGAATCATCCCAAAACCATCCCCCTGCCCTGGTCCATGGAAATATTGTCTTCCAAGCAACTGGTCCCTGGTGCAAAAAGGTTGGGAACCACGGTCATAAATTATTAGCAGAACTACTTATTCCTCTACTCCCACCAATCAGAACAAAATGCTTGCTAACCAAAGTGTTGGTTGATCTCTGAATGTTGGCCCACCCTCAGTCTAACCTAGGCACAACCCTTCCTTAACAGCATCTCCTGAGAATAGGCTGGATTCAGAACAAAGCATTCCCTGATCTTTGTGATAGCCACCTTTTCTTCCATTGTCCCCATTCCCAGTACGTTAACTCCTCTGCATAGAAGAAAAACTGCTTTTGCCAAGTCTCAAGATGTTTACAGACTTGATCAGAATATTCTATTTGCAGCAATGTCTTTGCATTAGTCCTTTTGAATAAAGTGTTTCCTTACCAAGTCTGAACAGGTATGAAATCAAATTGTCCCTTTAACAGATATACAATCAATTATATTGTTTTAAATTTACCTGATGAGCAACGTCTCCTTTTACTGACGCTTTCCAGAGTTCTTTTCTTCCATTCATTTTTTTCTCAAGTTAGCTTCCCTCTTGCTGGTTTAACATTCAGTCTTTCCTTGTACATGTAGTCCATTATTCCCTTGTGTAGAAGTATATGACATATTCATGGTTGCTCATTATTTTCTTTAATAATAGTTTTATGACCTTTGGGGAAATTCCTTCATTGTGAAATTTACATATCTCACAAACAGAAAGTAGAATGTCATATCCCTAGCCTCCTTTCAGCTAGGAACACGCATGTGACCAGGAGTGCTGTGGGTGAGTTTGATTCCAAAGTGAATAGCAAGAGGAAACAGGACCAGTATGGAGCTTCTATTCTCTCTCGCTTTCTCAGCAGAAGAGACATCTAGTTTTCAAAAAAGGGATGACTTGCTGTTGCAGAAATGGCACCGGTGCCGGAAAGCGGCTAGAAAGTCAAGTTCTTAGCCATTATTGCTGGTGGTGTTTGCTCTCATAGCTGCAGCAGCACGTTCCTGATTAAGACAGTCCTGTTTCTCAGTTTAGAGCACTAGCTCTAGACCTTCTCTCAGCGTCCACTAGAGCTAACCAATATTCTTTTATAAACCACTTTCACTTATGTTAGCCGGGTGAATTTTTTGTGTGGAAGTAGTTATTTCTTTTGCATCCTCATTTTCTTGTCTTGTATTGACTAAGCATGAGGTAAGCATTTTTTTTTTTTTAAGAATAACAGTACCCACTCCAGTATTCTTGCCTGGCGAATCCCATAGACAGAGGAGCTACAGTCCATGGAGTCACAAAGAGTCAGACACGACTGAGTGATTAATACTTTCACTTTATGGTAAATCTATTTACTGTTAGAGATGTGTTTTCTTTGCTTAAGCAAACAGAACACAAGCTTGATCCGCAGTTTGTGTTCTAGCAACTGTTTCCAACCCCCTTTGTTAAAAGGGAAAGGACAGAATAGCAGGCTTTCACTTGGCATGGATAGCAGTGCTGTTTCATCAGTTCACTTCAGATCTGTGTCAACTCTCTTATTCACTAAGTTAATCCACAGGGACCTTAGTTACCCTAAAATTGCCATGGGACATTCAATGAATATGCTGTATTAATAACGAATACTTATAAGTTCTAATAAGGATATAGTAGGTACCATAGGTGCTTTTTGGAAAGACTCATAACTGATTTTCAAGATAAGTGACTAGGAGAGTATGTTATATCACACTATTGTCAAACATATTTACCATGTTTCCCTGCACTTTGACTCCTCTCCCACTGGAAAAATGCACTTTTCTGTGCTGTGGAATTAGGCTTGGCCATATGCTTTGTTTCAACCAGATGATTTCTAAGTAGAAGTCAACTTGGTCATTCCTGAGAAGAGCTTTTGGCCAGAATGTACCTTACTATTCATATCCTTTTTTATCTGCTGAAAGACTGAAAGTATCTTAGGCAGGGCTTCTGGAATAAAGTCACATCTGGCCCATAATAGATATGTCAACTGAGTGAAAAATAAATCTTTGTTGTAGTAAACCACTGCAATTTTTCTGTTGAAAGTTGCTTTTGCAAAATTTAGCCTAAGCTGACTTACAAAAACTAATTTGTAACCTTACTTTTGTGTATTCAGTCACTTAGTTGTGCTGACTTTTTGTGACCCCATGGACTCTAGCCCACCAGGCTCCTCTGTCCATGGAATTTTCCAGGCAAGAATACTGGAGTGGGTTGCCATTTCCTTCTCCAGGGGATCTTCCCAACCCAGGGATTGAACCTGCATCTCCTGCACTGGCAGGTGGGTTCCTTACTACTCAGCCATCTGGGAAACCTTAACTCTGCTTTTATGATTGAGCAATTAGTTTTCCTATGTTAATAGTCTATAGGTCTTTAAAGTGACAAATTCATAGAAAGCTACAATATAGATAAAATAATCTTTTGTTACATTTTTATTTGTGTTATTCTTTACATAACCTCACTCAGTTGTGCTATGGGAAATTACTAATAAGGATTCTTTTGGTCTAGAAATCTTTTTTCAGCCTGGTTTAAAGAACACATTTTTGATTCTTATCTTCTTTATAGTAAACTTCTGGATCTTGAATGCAGAAGGACTCATATAACCAATCCAGTGTAGACAGTATCCAAAACAAATATGGAATTACTCTGATAACCTTAAAACATGGAAAATAAGATAATTTTCTAAGAATTTAAGCATAAAACCAGTGAATGAAAAATAATTTGAAAATATAAAAAAAGAGAGAATATGTCTCTATTTTGGTAAGACTTTATCTGAGTAAATAAACATCTGAAAAATGGTGTTGATTAGAATGGAGTTTACTCAGCTGATAAAGTATAGGAAAAGGAGAATGATTTTTAAAAAGTCATTAGCATTAACCAAGTATTTTATAGGGAGAAGGTGGTTCTATCATCATGTCTATTCCTACTTCAGACATGGAAGTTATAAGCAAACTAAACTTGACATTGTTATTTACTTGTATTTTTCGATTGCCTGCCAAACAAGCAGACTGCTGATTATAATGTTGCTTCCTGTGAACAGAAAGAGGATGCCCTAGTCATTTCAACTGCATGTGCATGTGAAAATCACTTCTGATTGTGAAGCCAGAAATTGTTATTCTGATGTATACATCAGTTTCTGTAAAAATGATGTGGTGGATATTCCTGTTTCTCCTCCAGACATACTCCTTTCATTGCTACATCCTTTTCTTTGCTCTGGAAGACTGATTTTGTGGACTGCATTACCTGAAACCCTTGCTGTTTGTCTTTTGCTTGTATAGTTGACCAATGTGTGTTACCAGCAGGAGAGCAAAAAGCAAAGAAGAGGGGGTGGGAACCCTGGAATGATAGAGTAAGGATGACTAGAAAACCATAAAAACAAAAAGAACCCTGGCCAAAATTGTCAAAATCAACTTTTTTAGAACCTTGACAATTAAAGTCCTATGATAATCAGAGGGGCGATTATTCAGGAGAGACCATTGGAATCTGGGAAAGAAAGGTGAGCTTTGTGGTGAAACTTTACCTAGCCCCTTAATAGCTGTGAAAACCAATAGCCTTGCAGACACTTGAATAAGTAGAAAAGTTTTGCAGCTCCTCCTGAAGCCTCCTCCCCAGATAATTGCAACTATTTTATCTCTCTGACAGCTCCCTGGGAAAAAACCATTTACAAGGCTTCTTATAATTTGACTCATCTCAGAACACATTCAGTGGTAAAAGCCCAAACTAAGGACCTGTGTCAAAAAACAAAAGAAATCAGTGGCAATGGATTAATATCACTACTGCCTAAGTGGACACTACCATTTGGGACAAACAAGAGGCTGACCAAAACACTTAAAGCTTCTGGGGAATGAGATATCCATGTTATGCTGTGCCTAGCCACTGAGTCACGTCTCTTTGTGATTCCATGGACTGTAGCCAGCCAGGCTCCTCTGTCCATGGGGATTCTCCAGGCAAGAATACTATATGGGTTGACATGCCCTCCTCCAGGAGATATTCCCAACCCAGGGATGGAACCCAGGTCTCCTGCATTGCAGATGAATTCTTTACCGTCTGAGCCACCAGGGAAGCCCAAGAATACTGGAGTGGATAGCCTGTCCCTTCTCCAGGGGATCTTCCTGACCCAGGAATCGAACTGGGTTCTTCTGCATTTCAGGCAGATTCTTTACCAGCTAAGCTACCAGGGTAGCTCATAGTGGGCTTTAAAAATCTCCAACATAATCGTGAGAATCTGGGGAGCCACAGACATATTCAGGGCTGCCCATGTGCCCAGGAAAGCTCTAAGAAGGTCCTGGAATCTCTCATTTAAGACCACTTTGTTGAGCCAGATTCAATTAACATACTTATGGTTTTCATCTCTTTAAAGTAGCAGATGTTTGGATCCCCTTGAGCAACCGAGGTAAACCTCCCAAGAATGTATTAATGAATATTTATACTGTTTTCTAACCATTACATGTTTTTATGGCAAACAAACTTTGCTTTTCTCACCACATTTTTTTGTGAGGGCCATCCTCACAAGGACAAGATTATGGAAAGAGTAGTGTGGTGGTTTGTGAAAAAAACAAACTGGGCTGAGTTGACTTTTACAGCAAAAGCAGGGACAAAGCATCAGAAGGAGCCTGGCACCCAAAGGAAAGGAAAAGTTTAGGGAGGGGCCAAGTGTGTTCTGAGTGCTCCAAAGAAGATACTGGACCCCTACTCCTTCTAGCTAGGGATTCCTAATGGTAAAAGCTAGGAAGGAACAAAATGACTGTCTTGAAGAAAGAAAGAAAATGAGGAAAAGGTCTTTTCACTCTTCTTCAAGAATAATGAAGAAAATAGTTTGTTTTGACAAGATAGAGCCCAGATATCGGAAATGTAATTTACTCTTAGGACCAGTCTTTTTTATTTTTCTTCATTTTCTTGTTGTAAGGGAGAGAAAACTGAATTCTTAAGGTAGAAAAAGTAAGATAGCAGCAGGGAAAATCCTAGCCAAGCTGAGGTTCCAGAAATTTGAATTTAATCTACTGATTTCATTCAGTGTTCAGTATGGCTTGTGGCTCTCTGATTGAGAACCGCTGTTTTAGCAAGTCCTTTGTTACTCGTTACCAATGACCACATGTCTGTATCACTAGTGGGTACTGAGGGAAAAGGAAACGATTGAGAATTGCTATTCCAGTTACTTCTAACAGAATAAAAATGATAAATAGCTTGACTGTGGAAGAATTGTGAAGGCACTGACAGCAGTTCAGAGAAACATTTCAGAATTGTTTGAACACAAAATGAATTTCAAAAATGGAGGGAATAATAATAATAGCAAACAATGAACATTTTTATTATTAACAGGAACTGTTCTAAGTGTAAATGTCACGTAGGTATTAGCTCACTAAATTCTTCCAACAGTCCTATAAGATAGATACAATTCCATTTTATAAAGAGGCTCTCTTAGGTAATAAGAACCAGAATGACTTGTAATTACTTAGTATGGGACTCTGTTCTCAGTACTCTCAACCTTTGATCCTATTTACAGAGAATATTTTGCATTTAATAAAATTGGTATATATCCTTAGTTTCATCACTATCTGAGTGTAAGCTCCAGGTTATATTAAGAGATAGATGTTAATAAAAATATTTTTTAAAAGTTGTATGCTGCTGCTGCTAAGTCACTTCAGTCGTGTCCAACTCTGTGTGACCGCATAGACGGCAGCCCACCAGGCTCCCCCATCCCTGGGATTCTCCAGGCAAGAACACTGGAGTGGGTTGCCATTTCCTTCTCCAATGCATGAAAGTGAAAAGTGAAAAGTGAAAAGTGAAAGTGAAGTCGCTCAGTCGTGTCCGACTCTTAGCGACCCCATGGACTGCAGCCTACCAGGCTCCTCCATCCATGGGATTTTCCAGGCAAGAGTACTGGAGTGAATATACCCATAGGACATACCTCTATTACTATGTAGTATTTCCCTGGAGAAGGAAGTGGCAACCTGCTCCAGTATCCTTGCTTGGAAAATCTCATGGGACAGGGGAGTCTGGTGGGCTACAGTCCATGGGGTTGCAAACAGTTGGACACAATAGATTGCACACTCACACACAGAGACAGAAACACAGACACACACACACAGACTTTCTACTTAAATATGAAAGCAACAGGGCTTCCCTGGTGACTCAGTGGTAAAGAATCTGCCTGCAATGCAGGAGACACAGGAGACTCAAGTTTGATTCCTGGATCAGAAGGATCCCCTGGAGGAGGGCCTGGCAACCCACCGCAGTATTCTTGCCTAGAGAATCCCATGGACATTGTGTAATTATGTTCACATGGTATTGATATAAGATTTGGAAAAATCTTCATCAAATACAGGCCATGGGTAGCTTATACTATGCAGACAAGACTGCCTAAGTATAATATTATCTGTTTGGATAAATGTTATCAGAGAGACGAACATTGCCCCTAAATTCTTCTAAGTGTTCAAAGTTCAATTATGGACAAATGACAAGTATCTTATACATAGATATAGCAGAACTAGGCATGATGGTACACAAAGCTGATGAACATGACAAGGATTTATCAAATAATGTTCTTGAAGCAGAAATTTATAACGACATATAAATTAAAATGCCCAATTCTAGTGTACCACCAAAATAAAGCTACTAACATTGAATGTATTTTGTTCCCATCTCTGCAGAGGTTTTTGTTTTAGATAAATATGTTTATACTGTACATACACAATTTTATATCCTGATCTTGTTTTTTTTACTTAGCATTATAACAGAAATCATTTCTATATTTTAAATATTCTTTAGAAATATAATTTAAATGACTTTATAATATTTAATCAACCAAGGTGTATCTGATTTTATTACCAAGATTCTCTATTTTTGACTTTATATGTTTTTCAATTTTTTGGTATAAAGAATTAGATCACCTAATTTCATGCATAGACATTTTTATATTTAGTTAATTTTACATAGAGATGTTCCTAAAATGTAGTTATTAAATGGAGTATAATAACATTTTTATGATACTTGGCACATATTGTCAGACTGCTTTCCAAATAGGTTATACTACGTTACATTACCATCCTCATTCTACTAAAATTACTAGATCAAGTAAAAACATATGCCATCTCCTATTTGTGGAAGTGCCATTTATATGACTCTCATATATAAGATGTCTTAATTTTAATGTTTGTTAATTTGACTTATGAAAACTTCTCTATTTCTCCCATTTTCTCTGTCTCTCTCACTCACTGGAAAATATGGATTTCAGTAATATTAATACATACTTAGGAGTCAAATAAACTTGAATTGGTGTCTTTATTTTGCCACCAAGAAGCCACATGACCTTAGGCAAAATATTGGGTTAGCCAGAAAGTTTGTTTGGGTTGTTCTGTAACATCTTATAGCGAAATCTAAAAAAATGTTTGACCAGTGCAGTATTTATCTCTGCTGAGCCTGAGATTCCTCCTATACATAACAGGGTTAATAATATGTTCCTTATAGAGTTATAATAATATACCAAAGTTTGAATAAATTTGAGCAAGTAATAGATACAGTAATAGTAGTAGTCAAAGCAGTATTTAGAAAAAAATCAGCAAATAAAATTTAATCATTTGGATAAATATCTTTGGATAGTTAGAATCACAGAACAGTGATATTAAAATATGCAACAACTGATATGTCCTCAACTCTGAGCAATCAAAGTGAATGCCTGCACCACTAAAAAAAAAAAAAAAAGTTAAAGAAAATGTGTGTAACAGATATGCTAAGAAAGGAAAGAAAATGGAATCATATGGAAGCATAAAATGCTCCATTATAATCACAAGAAGCATAAAAAGAGTCTAAAACAAGAATATGAACAAAGAGCAAAGTCACCAAATAGAAAACAGCAACAAATATGGTATATATTAATACAGATATATCAATAATCACATTAGACTTTAGAGGTCTAAATATGCCAGTTAAAAGACAGAAATTAACAGAGAGGATCAAGAATAAGACCAACTATGGGAATGCAAATTGATATAGTCACTATGGAGTATGGAGGAGGTTTCTTAAAAACTAAAAGTAGAGCTTCCATATGACCCAACAATTCCACTCCTGGGCATATATCCAGAAGAAACATAATCCAAAGGGATAAATGCACATCAGTATTCACTGCAGCACTGTATACAATAGCCAAGACACGGAAGCAACCTAAATGTCCATTGACAGTGTGTGGGCTTTGTCACTCAGTTGTTTCCAACTCTTTGTGACCCCATGGACTGTAGCTGGCCAGGCTTATCTGTCCATGGGATTTTCCAGGCAAGAATCCTGGAGTGGGTTGCCATTCTCTTTTTGAGGGGATCTTCCTGATCCAGGGATCAAATGTGTCTCCTGCATTGGCAGGTGGATTTTTTTTTTTTTTTTTACACCATTGAGCCACCTTTGAAGCACACATGCTGTGAGGCAATATCCATTGAGGAATGGATAAAGAAATGTGGTACATATATACAATGGAATATTACCCAGCCATTAAAAATAATGAAATAGTGACATTTGCGGCAACATGTCATACTGAGTGAAGTAAGTCAGACAGAGGAGAAATATCACATGGCATCACTTCTGCTTCTGTTGTTGTTTAGTCACCCAGTCATATCTGACTCTTTTGAGACCCCATGGATTGACATTTTCCAGTTAAGAATACTGGAGTGGGTTGCCATTTCCTTTCTCCAGGGGATCTTCCCAACCCAGGGATCAAATCTGTGCCTCCTGCCTGTATCTCCTGCATTGCAGGCAGATTCTTTACTACTGAGCCACCAGGGAAGCCCTATGACATCCATTATACATTGAACCTTACTTACAAAACTGAAAGAGATTCACAGACTTAGAGAACCAACTTATGGTTGCTGGCAGGGAAGGATGGGAAGGGATTGTTAGGGAGTGAAGATGGACATGTATGCACTGCTGCATTGAAAATGGATCACCAACAAGGACCTACTGTATAGCATGGGGAACTCTACTCAATGTTACGTGGCAGCCTGTAAGGAGGGGAGTTTATGGGAGGATGAATACATATGTATGTATGGCTGAGTACCTTCTCTATTTACTTGCAACTATCACAACATCGTCCATTAACTGGTTATACCCCAATACAAAATAAAAAGTTAGAAAAAAAATAAGACCAACTGGATGTTGTCTATAAGAAACTCACTTTAAATACAGAGTCACTGGTAGTGTATATATGTCAATGTTCCTTTCTCCATTTGTCCCACTCTTTCCCTCCTCCACTGTGTCCACAAGACTGTTCCCTATATCTGTGTCTCCATTCCTTCCCTGCACATAGATTCAATAATACCATTTTTCTAGATTCCATGAAAATGAAAGTCTCTCAGTCATGTCTGACTCTTTGCGACCCCATGGACTATACAGCCTGTGGAATTCTCCAGGCCAGAATACTTGAGTGGGTAGCCTTTCCCTTCTCGAACCCAGGTCTCCCACATTGCAGGCAGATTCTTTACCAGCTGAGCCACATATATGCATTAATATATGATATTTGTTTTTCTCTTTGTGACTTTACTTTGTATAACAGGTTTATGTGTGAAATAGATAGCTGATGAGAAGTTGCTATATGACACAAGGAACCCAGCTTGGCATTCTGTGGTGATCTAGAGGGGTGAGATGGGGCAAGGAGAGGGAGGCTCATATGTATAACTATGGCTGGTTTGCCTTGTATGGCAGAAACTAACACAACATTGAAAAATTTTCCTCCAATTAAAAAATAAAGGAAAAATAATTTAGAAACATTTAGTTACTATCAACAATAAAAATATTTTTAAAATCACAAAAGTTGTCACATATAAATTAAAAGTAAATAGATGAAGAAAAATAAACCATGCTAATACTAATAAAAGAAAGCAGAAGTAGCTATCTATGTTCGTTTCAGACTGAGTAGACTCCAAGGCAAGGAGAGTTATCAGGGATAAAGAAGAGCATTACATAATAATAAAAGAGTCAGTTCTCCAAGGAGACATAACAGTCCTTAGCTTTTATGTGCCTAAGAAGAGTGCATCAAGCTCTTTGAGTCAAAAACAAATAGAATTTCAAAGAGAACTAGGCGAATCCATTATTGTAGTTAGAGATTCCAACACCTTCAGAAATGGACAGATCCACAGTATGGTGACAGATGGAAACTAAACTTTTGGTGGTGAGTACACTGTAGTGTATACAGAGCCAAAATATAATATTGAATACATGAAGCTTATGTTATAAACCAATAACAATTTTTAAAATAAATAAATAGGACTGATTCAGCAGGCAGAAAATCAATAAGGACATGGCTAAACTTGAAAACAGCATCAATCCACTAGGTATAATGACATCTATAGACCGCTTCATGCAGCACCAGGTGAATAGTATACAGTCTTCGCAAGCTCATATGGACTTGGTGAATACTGAGATAGACCACTCTCTGGGCCATAAAACACATCTTACAAGTTAAAAAATAGAAAGCATGTAATGTCTGCTCTCAGGCCACAGTAAAATTAAACTGGAAATAAATAACAGAAAGATATTTGGAAAATTCCAAAATATGTGAAGAGTAAACAACACACTTGTAAATAGCACACAGAGCAAAGACAATATATGAAATTTTAAAATATTTTGAACAAAATAAAAATACAACTTACCATAATTTGTGGGATATAGCAAAAGCAGTGCTTTGAGCAAACTTATAGCATTGAATATGTATTAAAAAGGAAGAAAAGTCTAAAATCAATCATTTTATCATCTTTCATGGGTTTCTGACTACAGTATTGATGCTAAAGTTCTTTTTTGTGTGGTTATCCACTGAAGAATTGATGCTTTTGAACTATGGTGTTGGAGAAGAGTCTTGAGAGTCCCTTGGACTGCAAGGAGATCCAACCAGTCCATTCTGAAGGAGATCAGCCCTGGGGTTCTTTGGAAGGAATGTTGCTAAAGCTGAAACTCCAGTACTTTGGCCACCTCATGCGAAGAGTTGACTCATTGGAAAAGACTCTGATGCTGGGAGGGATTGGGGGCAGGAGGAGAAGGGAACGACAGAGGATGAAATGGCTGGATGGCATCACCAACTGGATGGACATGAGTTTGAGTGAACTCCGGGAGTTGGTGATGGACAGGGACGCCTGGTGTGCTGCGATTTATGGAGTCTCAAAGAGTCGGACATGACTGAACAACTGAACTGAACTGAACTGAATCACACCTGGGCTCAATACTTTCAATAGTCACGTTTTGTTTAATGATCTTTATTTTTTTTAAAGAAAATCTATTTTTTATTACAGCTGCATATTCTATACCACAGAAAAAATTAAACAGATTTAGAAATTATTTTTTATTTCTAGGCTAAGTTACTTTATTTTTTAAAAATTGAATTACAGTTGCTGTACAATACTGTATAAATTATAGGTGTACAATATAGTGTTTCACAATTTTTAAAGTTCATACTCCATTTATAGTTATTATCAAATGTTGGCTATATTTCCCATGTTGTGTGGTACATCCTTGTAGCTTATTTTATACCTGACAGTTTGTACCTCTTGATTTCCTATCCTTATATTGCTCCTACTCTGTTCCCTCTCCCTACTGGTAACCACTAGTTTTTTCTCTGTATCTGTGAGTTTGCTTCTTTTTTTGGTTACATTCGTCAGTTTAGTGTAACTTTTAGATTCCACGTATAAGTGATATTTCCCAGTTATTTATCTTTATTTCTTTGACTTGTTTAACTTAGCATAATGCCCTTCAAGTCCATTCATATTGCTGTAAATGGCAGAATTTTGTTATTTTTTATGGCTGAGTAGTATTCCATTGCATATATGTACCACCACATCTTCTTTATCCATTCATCTGCCAGTCACCACTTAGGTTGCTCCATACCTCAGCTATTGTAAATATTGCTGCTGTGAACATTGAGGAGTATGTATCTTTTCGAATTAGTGTTATTGTTTCTTTTGGACTTATAGCCTGGAGTGGAATTGCTGGATCATACAATAGTTCTATCTTCAGTTCTTTGAGAAACGTCCAAACTGTTTTCCATAGTGGCTACACTAACTTACATTCCCACCAACAGTGTACTAGGGTTCCCTTTTCTTCATAGCCTCTTGGACATTCTTTGTGTTCTTTGTGATGATAGCCATTCAAACAGTCAAACTCATGGTTTTGATTTGCATTTCCCTGATGATTAGTGATGTTGAGCATCTTTCATGTGCCTGATAGCCATCTGCATGTCCTCTTTGAAAAATGTCTATTCAGTTCTGCTAATTTTTGAATCTCATTGTTTTAGGATGTTGAGTTGTATGAGCTGTTTATATATATTGGATATTAATCCCTTATTGGTCTTATCATTTGCAAATATTTTCTCCCATTCAGTAGGTTGTGTTTTTGTTTTGTTCATGGTTTCCTTTGCTGTGGAAAAGCTTGTAAGTTTAATTATGTCCCATTTGTTTATTTTTGCTTTTATTTCTTTGACTTAAGGAGGTGGATCCAAAAAATATTGCTGTGATTTGTGTTAGAGTGTTCTGCCTGTGTTTTCCTCTAGGAGTATTATGGTATCCCATCTTACGTTTAGGTCTTTAATCCATTTTGACTTTATTTTTGTACGTGGTGTTAGAGAGTGTCCTAATGATTTTTAAAAATAAAACTTCTGTAATGAAAGTTTATTTTGGAAAATTTAGCTATCTTTAAAAGGAACCAAGATTGTTTTAGAGGATAAAAGTATCATTCTTCATGATGTCATCATAGAGATAGTGAAAGTTATGAAATAGGGTTTTAAATTTTAGTTTCATATTTGAAGCTAAAACCTCCAAAAGCTTAACCTCCAGAAAAGACCTGAAGTAATTAAATATTCATCAGAATCAAATGAGTTACAAACATAAGAGACTTTCAAATAATATTATTTCTTGTCATCCTAAAGAAACTAAGTGTAAAAGAATGATTCTTGACTCTCTATTTGACTCTCTTTTGACTCTTTATTTCACTGTGTAAGCATTGCAATTATGTCAGATATGTGTTATTCCGTATACACAGTATGGTCACTTATACTTTACAGAATCCATTTCTCAGAAGAGAAAAACTAAGGTGCTTTGTACTCTCATAATTTCTCTTTCTATTAAATTAAAACAGTTGTTCACTGAAGTAAAGTTTTGAGTAAAAAAGTTAGTAGATATTTTGGCCCCATTGTTTTGAAGGAGCATATTTTATACTAGTGAATGTGTGGTCCTAGAACACGTTGAATAATTCTTGATTATAAGTCCAGGAAGCAGTTGTTTCAGTTAAACACAGAAATTTAGCAATTTTTTCAAGAACTTGATATCTGGAACTGTAGTGCAACTAGAAGAGCCTGCTACTTTTCCAATTAGATAGAGAATAATGGGACTAAATTTTGAAGTGCAAAATGGTTTCATCAGCATAGTTTAAAGAGATTTTTTTTTATTGCTAAAGGATCTTGTTAAGAAAGAGTTTATTAATCTTTTCACAGAATTCTGTCACCCAAGAGAGGTAAAAGACAAGGCAAATATCAAGGTCAGTGAATGCTAGTGTCAGAATCAAAATCAAGCAAGATTAAAGCAACAACAACAACAGCAACTTTGTTAGAAACAAAGTCACCACAGCACCTGGGAGTTTTATGAGCATTCCATAGCCAGTGAACTAAAGGAAAATTTCTAGATTTTCATCATTAGGAAGGATCAACAGACTTCCCTGGTGGCTCAGACAGTAAAGCGTCTGCCTACAATGTGGGAGACCCAGGTTCGATCCCTGGGTCCGGAAGATCCCCTGGAGAAGGAAATGGCAACTCACTCCAGTACTCTTGCCTGGAAAATCCCATAGACAAAGGATCATGGTAGGCTACAGTTCATGGGGTCACAAAGAGTCGGACACAACTGAATGACTTCACTTTCGCTTTTCACTTTCAACTTGTTCTTTGAGCACATCCTAAAAAAAATTGGATCTCAGTGAAAAGGAGGAGGAAACAACAGGTTTAATTCATCAACAAGGCAGATATAGACAGGAAAGCCATGCACTATGGGATTTACCTGGGAATCCCAGTTTTCACCCCTGTGCAGTTTTTTGTCCCCCAGTGTGGAGAAATGACTGTGGTAGAAATGATCCAGAGGTGGGATCCCAGCACTAATTCTCACAGACCTGGTTTTCCAGCAGTAGGATGCTTATGTCTTAAAGTGGATCAACATCAGTTTTGTTCAGAGAACCAGAAAAAAACAAAAATTACCAAAACTACATTATTTCTTTCAAATGGCCTTTTCTCTTGTCTAGGAAGGTACCATAGAGCTAAGCAGTGAGATATTTCTGTGACATTCTGGTGCCTTAAGCAACAGTAGCCCTTTAAAACAATAGCTCTGGTAAGCAGAATTGCTCAAAATTGGATAACTGAGAGTTGGAGGGAGAAAGTAAGAACAGGTGAATGAGCAGAGACAATTTTCTTAAGAGGGAAACTTTTCCTCAGTGGTAGAATTGTCACCTCTGAGATTAGTTCTCTGACACAGATTTTATAGATAACCAAGAGTAATAAAAAGATACCAAATCTGGAAATAGTTGTAGTCATCAGCAATCCCTCTATTATCTCTGGCTCTTAGTTTCCTTGGATGGAAAAAACACAGTGGTCTTTAAAATGTATCAAGCATTACCATTCTAAGACTCCTTTTTCTTATTGCTATCTCTGTTTTCCTGTTTTGTGCTCAAACTCACTTTTGTATTCTTTCCATTCCATCCCAAATAAGTCTCCTTGCTGTTTCTTGTCATCTCTGCCAAGGAGACATCCCTAGAGACTGTTAGTCAGACATACTACACAATTATCATCAATACTAGACAGCCAGTCTTCATCAGGGAGAGAGAAGAACTGAACAAGCATGACAACAGTCATTGGACTGAAATGAAGGAACATGAAGTATCATGAAGGCAAAAAACACTGGATCACTTCTATTTTTCTTTTATTCTGTAATACTTTTTTTCCCTAACCAGAAAAGTTTCAGGAATGTTTTGCCCAAACTAGATAGGAATTATGGATCATAATACCTTCTTGATATCTCCTCCTTATCTCCTAGCTTGCTGCTGCTACTGCTGCTAAGTTGCTTCAGTCATGTCAGACTCTGTGCAACCCCATAGACAGCAGCCCACCAGGCTCCACCGTCCCTGGGATTCTCCAGGCAAGAACACTGGAGTGGTTTGCCATTTCCTTCTCCAATGCATGAAAGTGAAAAGTGAAAGTGACCCCATGGACTGCAGCCCACCAGGCTCCTCCGTCCATGGGATTCTCCAGGCAAGAGTACTGGAGTGGGGTGCCATTGCCTTCTCCAAGCTTGGGAGGTCCTAATTAATTCCCAACAAATTGATTAGCTGGCTACACAGTATGCGAGTCACCTTCACTCTGTGCTGCCTCTAGTGCCTTCTGCTTGTGGTGTTGTAAAATACGTGTGTGTGTGGAGATAGACATGTACTTTTTTTTTCTGTTTCAGGTTTAAGGAGAAGCCAAATCTTTTCTTGCTTGTGCTAAAAAAAATCAAGTGATGGATGATTTTGACATTTAATGATATTTAAAGTTAGGAATTACCTATACTGGAGAGGTCTAAATATAGTCAATTGTAAATTTAGTGTGGATATTCTTCTTCTGCAAAAGAAAAAAAATCCCCAGTGTGCTCTGTTGTCCTTGAAATGAGGTCTGAATCCCAACAGTGGTTATTTTGGGGAGGTTACCCCAGATCAGTCATTTCATTTAACACCAGATATTCACTGCAGATTGTAGAAAGGTGAAGAGAAAACAACAAGGTAGCCTGTTGTTTAGTCAAAAGGGATTTAAATTTGCGAATGGCAGCCAGGGTGTCATACATCAGAAAAGGGGGGAGATGGTAAAACATGAATTTATTGACTAGATGACTGCCACCATACCCTGCTATTAGGCACAAACATAGAAGATGATGCTATGAATTGCTGGTTCCATGCCCTAAAAGCCTGGCAGTGGTTTTAGGGAATATTGGATAGGCTATAGTGATATGTGGTGTTAGAGAAGACTCTTGAGAGTTCCTTGGACTGCAAGGAGATCAAACCAGTCAATCCTAAAGGAAGTCAGTTCTGAAGATTCATTGAAAGGACTGATGCTGAAGCTGAAGCTCCAATACTTTGGCCAACTGATACGAAGAACTGACTCCTTAGAAAAGACCCTGATGCCGGGAAAGATTGAAGGCAGAAAGAGAAGGGGACAACAGAGCATGAGATGGTTGGATGGCATCACCAAGTAGATAGATGGTCATGAGTTTGAGCAACCTCCAGGAGATGGTGAAGGACGGGGAAGCCTGGCATGGTGCATTCCATACAGTCAGAAAGAGTCAGACACGACTGAGTGACTGAGCTGAACTGATAGTGATATTCAAAACACGATAGTTTCTAAAACAGACAAGAGTGACATAAACAAGCATTAATTAGGACAAGTTAGTGTATTGGGCAACCCATTAGAGCACGTTTGGGATCTCAGTGCTGCTGGATCCACAGTACTCTAACTACTTTCATCATGTCCAGTTAATACTCCGTCAAACGTGAGGTATCAGGGCTCATTGTCTTGTTTTTTTGTAAATTAATTAATGTATTTTAATTGGAGAATTAAAATAAATTTATTTTAAACTTTAAATATTGTGATGTGTTTTTCCATACATCAATATGAATCAGTCACAGGTATACCTGTGCCCCCCCCATCCTGAACCCCCCCCATCTACTTCCCTCCCCACCCTATTCCTCTCGGTCATCCCAGAGCACTGGCTTTGGGTGCCCTGCTTCATGCCTTGTTGAAAAGCCTCTAGTGAAATAGAACTTAAACATGAAATAAGGGAAAATTAAGGAAAATATTGCTTAAACCTGTGAACTTATCTGCTGCTTGTATCTGTATAGAAGAATATATATTTTCAAATTACTGCTTTATGACACATGTAGTGCTTTTCCTTTTTAAAGTTGTTTGTGACAAAAGCTAGTGCTAAGTGCCCCAGACTCCACTGCTACCAATATACTATTTTAATGAAGAAAAAAAAAAAAGACTATATTTGTGGCAGTCAATCTGGGCAGTTAACCTTATTTTATTTTATTTTTTGTCACATACACACACAAATCTTTGAGGGCTTTATCATAGTAATGGTTTAATTCTCATGCATACAAAGTCTGGTCAGGTGGCTCTCCTCCATAGGTGATGGAGGTCTCCAAGCTCCTTTCATATTGAGTAACTGAACAAATGATTTCATGATTGCCATTATAACATCCAGTCAGCAGAAAGAGTAGGTATGAAGCATGAACGTGGGTCACACTCATCTTTATATAGAACAGTCTTTTGGACTCTGTGGGAGAGGGAGAGGGTGGGATGATTTGGGAGAATGGCATTGAAACATGTATAATATCATATATGAAACGAGTTGCCAGTCCAGGTTCGATGCACGATACTGGATGCTTGGGGCTGGTGCACTGGGACGACCCAGAGGGATGGTATGGGGAGGGAGGAGGGTTCAGGATGGGGAACACGTGTATACCTGTGGCGGATTCATTTTGATATTTGGCAAAACCAATATTGTAAAGTTAAAAAATAAAAGAAAATAAATGCCTTCATTTAGAAATGGCATACTACCGCCACCTTCTTTCCTCTGGAAGGGACTAGTCATGTGAGTCCACATAGATTCAAGGAGGCTGGGGGGTTCAGTTTAGCAAGTAGAATATAGATGTAGTTGCCTCAGAAAAAGGAGTGGGTTTGGTGAGTACCTAGCCAGTTTCTACAAGAGTCTACCATTCTGGTAATCATGTGTAAAACTTATTCCACTTTTCCAGGGAGAGATCTCTGACTTCCACCAGTTACTCTATCCAGTTCAAAGTTTAGGATCTCTGGGTGTTGCAGAGTCCTGTCCATCCAATACTGATGAGAATCCTTGTATTACAACAGCCTATAAGCTCAAAAGGGAAGCAATCTGCTCTCCACACCACATCTAAAAAAATGTTGAAACAGGGACACAATCACGATAATAACTATCCCTAATTATAAGGGAATGAATGGAAGCACACAGCAGCTCTTTATGCATTAATTTATAAAATTCCAATGAATAAACGTCATGAAAGTCCAGATTCTTGGCTGAGGGAAGAACTTCTTAGTCCACTGTTTTTCCTAGCCCCTGGATTTCCTCTCTGAGATTCTTCTCCATCCATGATTCTTCTTGGTGACATCAAAATTAAGTTTTGAAGAGTCTGCATTCCTAGAGTGCTGTGTAACTGTTGTAGTCTCTTTCTTCTGCCATGATTTTAAGACTCTCTGGAAAGTTACATTTCTTTAGCGGATGAACATTTTGGTTGATTTAGTAAATTCAAAAGCAGAGATATTACTTTGCCAACAAAGGTCCGTCTAATCAAGGCTATGGTTTTTCCAATACTCATGTATGGATGTGAGAGTTGAACTGTGAAGAAAGCTGAGTGTCGAAGAATTGATGCTTTTGAACTGTGGTGTTGGAGAAGACTCTTGAGAGTCTCTTGGACTGCAAGGAGATCCAACCAGTCCATTCTAAAGGAGATCAGTCCTGGGTGTTCTTTGGAAGGAATGATGGATGCTAAGGCTGAAACTCCAGTACTTTGGCCACCTCATGTGAAGAGTTGACTCATTGTAAAAGACCCTGATGCTGGGAGGGATTGGGGGCAGGAGGAGAAGGGGACGACAGAGGATGAGATGGCATCACCGACTCCATGGACATAAGTTTGAGTGAACTCCGGGAGTTGGTGATGGACAGGGAGGCCTGGCGTGCTGGGATTCATTGGGTCACAAAGAGTCAGACAGGACTGAGCGACTGAACTGAACTGAACTAAACTAATAGAATTCCCTCAAAAACCTGGTAGGTTTCTGATCTGTGTTTTTCCAGTCAGTTCCTTATGCCAGTGCCCTCTTTAACAATTATTTCCTAGTCATTATTTAACAATTATTTCCTAGTTTTCATATCTGCCTTATTTCTGTACTCATTCACCCTTTGTATCGTTCTTTCAGTGTAATGGAATATACCTTGAAGCTATCATGTTTGAGTGGAGGAGGGTGTACTGTTAATCTGACCTTTGGCTATAAGGCAGAGACACTCTGTTCAACTGAGAAATCACATTAGATCATTGTTGATTAAAACCATTTTTACTCTCATATACTGTGGAATCTAGAAGCTCCTGTTTTTTTCCCAGAACTGTAAGACTGTGAGTTATGCAGTTTTCTATACTACTTCATTTATATTAACCATTAAAATAGACATTATTTCCAGAACTCGGCACTCTCACAGTTTTTTAAACCAAATGAAGCTACTAACAAACAATCTGCTCTATTAAAGTTTGCTTTTCAACTTCTTTCCTTCAAACTATAAGCTCAGCGGTCTTTGGTCTGCCTCTTATTTTTTCCAAGCGAAAATGTTACTATTTATTTTTTTAAGTTAATCTCCTTGTAATGAAATTTAATAATTATTTATTTGTTTGGCTGCATCAGATCTTGGATGTGGCATGCAGGATCTTTAGTTGCGGCATTTGGGCTCTTGTTAGTTGTGGCATATGGGATCTAGTTCCCCAACCAGGGATCGGACCTGGGCCCCCTGCATTGGGATTGTGGAGTCTTAGCCGCTGGATCACCAGGGACGTGCCTTGACTGTTTCTAAATATATGGCATGCCATCTTTCTAGTCTCTGATGTTAGGTTCCTTGCCACCTCATGCCTTCTCTCAACATCCAATGGCAAATTTTTAGCTTTGTTATAGAAACATTCTACGTCAAGGTTCTAGTTTCTGCATTATTCATGTTCAGTTCAGTTCAGTCGCTCAGTCCTGTCCGACTCTTGGCGACCCAATGAATCCCAGCACGCCAGGCCTCCCTGTCCATCACCAACTCCCGGAGTTCACTCAGACTCCTGTCCATGGAGTCGGTTATGCCATCCAGCCATCTCATCCTCTGTCGTCCCCTTCTCCTCCTGACCCCAATCCCTCCCAGCATCAGGGTCTTTTCCAATGAGTCAATTTTTTGCATGAGGTGGCCAAAGTATTGGAGTTTCAGCTTTAGCATCAGTCCTTCCAATGAACACCCAGGACTGATCTCCTTTATGATGGACTGATTGCACCTCCTTGCAGTCCAAGGGACTCTCAAGAGTCTTCTCCAACACCACAGTTCAAAAGCATCAATTCTTTGGTGCTCAGCTTTCTTCACAGTCCAACTCTCACATCCATACATGACCACAGGAAAAACCATAGCCTTGACTAGACAGACCTTTGTTGGCAAAGTAATGTCTCTGCTTTTGAATATGCTATCTAGGTTGGTCATAACTTTCCTTCCAAGGAGTAAGCATCTTTTAATTTCGTGGCTGCAGTCACCATCTGCAGTGATTTTGGAGCCCAGAAAAATAAAGTCTGACACTGTTTCCACTGTTTCCCCATCTATTTGCCATGAAGTGATGGGACCAGATGCCATGATCTTCGTTTTCTGAATGTTGAGCTTTAAGCCAACTTTTTCACTCTCCACTTTCATTTTCATCAAGAGGCTTTTTAGTTCCTCTTCACTTTCTGCCATAAGGATGGTGTCATCTGCATATCCGAGGTTATTGATATTTCTCCCGGCAATCTTGATTCCAGCTTGTGTTTCTTCCAGTCCACTGTTTCTCATGATGTACTCTGCATATAAGTTAAATAAGTGGGGTGACAATATACAGCCTTGATGTGCTCCTTTTCCTATTTGGAACCATTCTGTTGTTCCATGTCCAGTTCTAATTGTTGCTTCCTGACCTGCATATAGGTTTCTCAAGAGGCAGGTCAGGTGGTCTGGTGTTCCCATCTCTTTCAGAATTTTCCACAGTTTATTGTGATCCACACAGTCAAAGGCTTTGGCATAGTCAATAAAGCAGAAATAGATATTTTTCTGGAAGTCTTTTGCTTTTTCAATGATCCAGTGGATGTTGGCAATTTGATCTCTGGTTCCTCTGCCTTTTCTAAAACCATCTTGAACATCTGGAAGTTCACGGTTCACATATTGCTGAAGACTGATAAAGGGCTCGATAAAGAACAGAAATGGTATGGACCTAACAGAAGCAGAAGATATTAAGAAGAGATGGCAAGAATACACAGAAGAACTGCACAAAAAAGATCTTCATGACCCAGATAATCACGATGGTGTGATCACTCACCTAGAGCCAGACATCCTGGAATGTGAAGTCAAGTGCGCCTTAGGAAGCATCACTATGAACAAAGCTAGTGGAGGTGATCGAATTCTAGTTGAGCTATTTCAAATCTTGAAAGATGATGCTGTGAAAGTGCTGCACTCAATACGCCAGCAAATTGGGAAAACTCAGCAGTGGCCACAGGACTGGAAAAGGTCAGTTTTCTTTCCAATCCCAAAGAAAGGCAATGCCAAAGAATGCTCAAACTAATTATTCATGTTAGATTGGGCTTAAATATCAGTGAAAGTGAAAGTCGCTCAGTTGTGTCCAACTCTTTGTGACCCCATGGACTATACAGTCCATGGAATTCTCCAGGCCAGAATACTGGAGTGGGTAGCCTTTCCCTTCTCCTGGGATATCTTCCCAACCCAGGGATCGAACCCAGGATTCTTTACCAGCTAAGCCACAAGGGAAGCTCTTAAATATCAGTGGATTGACCTAATAAAATTATTCATCACTCACATCAAAGTTCAATTAAATAAGTGATGGAGAGCTCTATTAAGTTACTCTGAGACTTAGGATTCTTCCATGTAGGGACTTCACTTTTGTTTTGGTCATTCTTTACAAATGAATTGAATCCTCACTCAAAATTTAGATGTCAAGACTGTTGAAAACACACACACTCACACACACACACACACTCACACACACACACACACTCACACACACACACACACTCACACACACCAAGAAAGATTTTGACTCACATCCCGAGGCTTTATTGGGAAAGCTGGGAAAGCTACTAAAGCAAGTTCAAAAGGATTGAACAGAGAGTAATGACTGACACAGGGTTTTCAGAAACTTAGAAGGTTAGGCTGGGTCATTTCCTCATTTAGGCTGAGCCAATCACAGTTTGAATTTACCCTTTGAATCAAAAGAAGGAAAACCCAGATATTTTTCTCAGCTTGCCCCAGTGTGGGTCAGAAGGAAAAAAGGGAAGGGTGAAGCTTGAAAGCATTTAGCAATCACACATCAAAAATTGAATCAAACTCTTTACTACAGCTCTCCTCTACATGTAAGGGCTTCCCTGATAGCTCAATTGGTAAAGAATCTGCCTGCAATGCAGGAGACCTGGTTCAATTCCTGGGTCGGGAAGATCCAGTGGAGAAGGGATAGGCTACCCACTCCAGTATTCTTGGACTTCCCTTGTGTCTCAGTTGGTAAAGAATCCACCTGCAATGTGGGTGAAAGACCTGGGTTCGAACCCTGCATTGGGAAGATCCCCTAGAGAAGACTACCCACTGTAGTATTCTGGCCTAGAGAATTCCATGGACTGTATAGTCCATGGGGTCGCAAAGAGTTGGACTCAACTGAGCAACTTTCACTTCACTCTACGTGTGAACTCCAAGGTTGCTGTGAAAGGGGGAAATGCAAGAGATTATTATTTTTTTAGCTGGGGTTTAGTTGCTTTACAGTGCTGTGTTAATTTCACAACATTTATGGTGGGCTTCCCAGGTGGTACTAGTGTTAAAGAACCTGCCTGCCAATGCCTGAAACATAAAAGATGCAGATTTGATCCCTTGGTTGGAAAGATCCCCTGGAGGAAGAATGGCAACCCACTTCCGTATTCTTGTCCTAAGAATTCTGTAGACAGAAGAGCCTGGTGGGCTACAGTCCATAGGGTCTCAAAGAGTCAGACACGACTGAAGCGACTTGGCACACATAATTTATGGTACAGATCTGGAAATCATGTTTATAACTTCCACCTCAAACAGCTGAGCATGACTAATCTTATATTCCACCCTTCTTTTCCACTTCCCCCAAATAAAAAGGGGTAACATGTAAGCATCTCCTGGGCCCAGGAGGATTTGAGGTGGCTTCATGTATACTTTGGCACAATCCTAATATGCTTATTTGTATGATTTAATTATGTACTATATGAAATGAAATATGTAAACAGGGATGTTAACATTCATATGATTTCACTGAACTCCTGTGACTGATAACTATGCAATTTCATGCATACAAAGCAAATAAAATTCCTTCGTATCTCGGTCCCATTAATGTTAAGCCTTTAGCATATGCTACTGGGGCAGGTGAAAAGGGTTTTAAGAAGAGGATGTAATCATACTTAGCACTTTAAAATCCCTAAAGATACACAATAAGTATCTAAGTTGTGTTTTTTATATGAGAGATAGATGAAGTTATTAGATATGCCTTCATATTTCTATATGAGAGATATAAAGGATAATAAGCAAAATTGTATCTTCTAAATGAAAAAAGTAAAACATGTTCAAAATGTGCTAGATCATCTCTTGTTGACTTAACTTGATTTTCTTAGAGCCTAGTACATAATTAATCATAAAATAGCATTTTCTGAGTAAAGGAATTAGTAGGTGAATGGATGGTTAGAAAGATGTGTGGGGTGGGTGTTATTGGCAAATATCTACCCATTATGATATATTACTTTTCTTTCTTTTGGAGCATAGACGTATACTCTTAATGAGCTAGAGTTAATAAGATAAAAACACAGCATTTGGCATCAAAACGACCTGAAGTCATGACAGTGCTTCTAAACTACTTCAGTGTGTGATGCTGAACAACATAGTGAAGAGATGTGTAGAATAGAATGTAGGTACATATAGAATAGATGAGTACCTCATTTTTCTCACGTGTTATAGTTGAATTGGGGTGTGTATCAATTTTTGATGATTACTTTTACCACAGTCTTTTTTATACTCTATTTTAAAATGAGATTGTATGATTTTTTTTTTGCTGTTGGAGTTTATGAGTTTTTAAAAATATATTTTGGATATTAACCCTTCTATAGAGTTTGCAAATATTTTCTTCCATTCCATAGGCTGTCTTTCAATTTTGATGATCATTTCCTTTGCTGTGCAGAAAGAAGCCTTTTATTTTTGGTGTAATCCCACTTACTTATTTTTGCTTTTGTTACTTTACTTTAGGTATCATATTAAAAAAATCTTAGCCAAGACTAATGTCAGGGAGCTGTTTCCCTTTAGGAGCTTTATGGTTTGAGGTCTTATTTTTAATTAATACTTTTCAATCAAATTTCATTCTGCTACATATGGTTTTCCAGTTTTCCCAACACCATTTACTGAAGGCACTATTCTTTCTTCACTGAGTTTTCTTGACTCCTATGTCAAATATTCAGTTCAGTTCAGTTGCTCAGTCGTGTCTGACTCTTTGCGACCCCATGAATCGCAGCACGCCAGGCCTCCCTGTCCATCACCAACTTCCTGAGTTCACTTAAACTCATGTCCATCGAGTCGGTGATGCCATCCAGACATCTCATCCTCTGTCGTCCCCTTCTCCTCTTGCCCCCAATCCCTCCCAGTATTAGGGTCTTTTCCAATGAGTCAACTCTTTGCATGAGGTGGCTAAAGAATTGGAGTTTCAGCCTCAGCATCAGTCCTTCCAATGAACACCCAGGACTGGTCTCCTTTAGGATGGACTGTTTGGATCTCCTTGCAGTCCAAGGGACTCGCAAAAGTCTTCTCCAACACCACAGTTCAAAAGCATCAATATTAGTTACTCATATATGTGAGGGTTTATTTATGAGCTCTTGATTCTGTTCCATTGGTCTATTTATATATTTTTATGCCAGTACCATATTGTTTTGGTTACTATAGATTTGTCCCATAGCTTGAAATCAGGAAGTATGATGCCTTCAGCTTTGTTTTCCTTTTCAGAATTGTTTTGGCTGTTAGGGGTCTTTCGTGGCTGCATAAAAAATTCTAAGGTAGTTTTTCTGTCTCTGTGAATGATTGCATTGTAATTTTGATAGAGATTGCATTGAATCTATAGATAAATTTGGATTATGGACATTTTAACAATATTATTTTTTTCAACCCATGACCATGGGGTATCTTTCCATTTATTTGTATCCTCTTTAATTTCTTCCATCAATGTGTTACAGTTTTCTGTGTGTAGCTCTTTCACCTCTTTGATTAAATTGATTCCTATGTATTTTTTGGTTCTATTGTGAATGTAATTATTTTCTTTATTTCTGAATGGACAATTTTCCAAAAAGATGTGTAAATAGCCAACAGATACATAAAAAATGCTCTGCATCACTAATAATCAGGAAAATGCAAATCAAAACCACAGTGAGATGATCTCATACTAGTTAGAACAACTGTCACTAAAAAGACACAAAATAACAAGTATTGGCAAAAATATAGAGAAAAGTGAGCACTTGTGCACTGGTGGTGGGAATGTGAATTGGTACAGACACTATAGAAAACAGTATGGTGATTTCCAAAAAAATTAAAAGTAGAGCTACCATATGATCCAACAATCCTACTTCTTGATATCTCTCCAATGGAAATGAAATCACTGACTTGAAGAGATCTCTTTATTCCCATCTTCACTGAAGCATTTTTCTTAATAGCCAAGATATGGAAACAACCTAAGGGTCTGTCAATAAATGAATAAAGAAGATGTGATACACACGCACACAGACACACACACACACACACACACAACAGAGTATTATTCAGCTATGAAGAAGAAGGAATTCTGCCATTCCTTCAACACGGATGAACCGTGAGTTCATTATGCAAAGGGAAATAAGTCAGGCAGAGAAAGCTTAATACTATATGTTATCACTTAAAGGTGCAATCTGAAAAAGCCTAACTCATAGAAACAGAATAGAATGGTGGTTACCAGGGTCTTTGGGGGTGGAGGAAATGGGGAAATGTCAATCAAAGCATAAAAACTTCCATGTATAAGATGAAGAAGTTCTGGGGATCTAATTTGCAGCATGGTTATTATAGCTAACAACATTGTATTAGGTACTTGATAGTTGCTAAGAGAGTAGATATAACTGTTCTTACCACAAAAATGTAATTATGTGACATGATTGAGGATTTTAGCTAACTCTATCATGATAATGATTTTGCAGTATATAAGTATTAACATGTTGTACGTTTTAAATTTGCACTATGTCATATGTCAAATAGATCTTAGTAAAGTAGGAAAAAAATTTTTTTTCTGTCTAGGCATGATTATCACTTCCCTCTGCCACACACACACACACACTTGTGCATGTGCATGCAAAAAACCAGTACAGAAAATACATAAGACCATCCTAAATTTGTGTCTTTGAAACTAACAAAAATTTTTAAATGAATCATTCCATAGAATGATTTAAAATTGGTTATAAGAGATTTCTTCTCCAAGTTTATTTGCTCAAATTACTTTCTGCAATTTTCTGGGTGAAATTAATCTTCCTTCTCTGTGCTAATAAATTCTCCCTACTCTTCCAAATCCTTTATATCTCTTCAAGATACAGGGTACTTTGTGTCTCTTTTACTTTTCTGTTAAGTATCTTTTTAATTTATAGACCCCTCCCCAAGCCAGCCTTTCTTCTGTTTTGAAAGATGACTTTTTAGCACAGTATACAAGAGTTTTGGGTTATATGCAAATTGTCATTTGAGAAAAGTGGAATATCCATTGTTTAACTATCAAAGGCCTTTATAATTGAGTTAACTATTGTTAATTGTGGTTTCATGCATTTTTATCTGTGGCTTTTCTGAAGGCCTTCAGGAGCTGGCAAAACTAGAGAAAGATACAGCAACAGTAGAGATAAAATGTGAATGAAGTAAGCAAAGATCATAGAAAAGTAACATAGAGACAAAGCATTACTGCAAATTAAAACAAAACAAGAGTATGTTTAGCCAAGAAAGAGTCATTCTGTTGTTCTTTTATTTTCATGTATTCCAATTTTAGTAAAAAGGAAAAAAAGAATTTTTTTGAGTGCATGCATTATGGAAACAAACAACGCATTTCAAAATTGAGATGACTGAAGGTTTTGTTCATAAGTCAGGGAGATCAGAAGGCTCTGGATCTCTCTGATGAAAGCTAGTTTTCTGTCATTACTTGACCTGTTCTATTTCATTATTTACCTGTGATGTGTCCTTGTTATGCAGCCGAGTTTCAGCTTTTGTGTATGTATCTAAGGCTTATAGAAAGATAACTCCTGATTAAAAGTTTACACAAAAGTCTCTGTGACAAGTTGAAATTTAAATATACTTGAGGTCAACTGTGTGGGGAATTGATGTGGAAATGTTATTGCCAAGAAATGCTCCTAAGTGAGAGATTTTTAAAAAATTTCTTTAGTCCCTAATTTCATGTTCATTGCATTTTGTTTCTCAATAGGTTCTTCTCAATGATTATTCTCAAACTTTCCATTAAAGAAAAATCAGCTCTGTCATTTTGCCCTTTTATTGCTCCTCTCCTTTTCTTCTTCCCATTATCTGTTTATTCTTGATGTAGATCTTGAATTTGAGCTAGAAATATCCATATCACTTACAGATTTCACATTAAAGAATCTAGATTTTGTGGAACATAAAGCTTACATAATTTGGAATGAGGTGACTCTTTAAAGAAAAATTCTGTAAATTTAACATGACCAGACAGCTTTGGAAAGGACCTGTGCAAGTGAAGGACCCTGAAGTTTGAGTTCATGTTAAATCTTCCTGTTATAATTAATCCATTCCAGACTTTTTCTTCCCTTCCATTGATTTCTCATTATAAATTTATTGGAGAACAAAATGTAACAGGGCTTTGGCTATTGTTACTCAGTACCCTATTTTCATCAACTATGAAGCAGCCAATTGTGTAAAGAATCAGCTGTGACTTGGTAGAAACTCTCAGAGATAAAATTCTTATCAAGGGACATCTGTCAATGACTAGAATTGACACTAGATGAGATTCTGAACCAGACAGGCTATTGTTTAGCAGTGCAATTTTCACTTTGAAAGAGAAGAAGCTGAAGATAGAGAGGCATGGATAAAGAGAGTTGACATATAGGACACCAGTTTTGCATTTGTTATGGAGAAAAATAATATAAAAATGAAAAGGAAATTTAAGCAATTATCGATAGTTTAAGTTAAAAGATATATCAGCTTATTAACTTATAATTAGTCCTTCTTTAATACTCCTTTGCATACTGCTGGAGAAGCAGTTTGAAGTAATGGAAAAACTGCAGGCTTTGAAATTATACTGACCTCAAACAAAACCTTGATTCTGACACTTCACATATGATGATATACTTCACTGTATCAAATATGAAGAGGAGAATGCTGTTGTTGACAGAACATTATTATATTTATGTGTGTACATGCAAGTACTGGATAAATCAGTCATCATTTTCATTATTAAATGTATGTAATAGGTATATAATAATAGGGAAAGGAGTACGTCAAGGCTGTATATTGTCACCCTGCTTATTTAACTTATATATAGAGTACATCATGAGAAATGCTGGGCTGGAAGAAGCACAAGCTGGAATCAAGATTCCTGGGAGAAATATCAATGACCTTAGATATGCAGATGACACCACCCTTATGGCAGAAACTGAAGAGGAACTAAAAAGCCTCTTGATGAAAGTGAAAGAGGAGAGTGAAAAAGTTGGCTTTAAAGCTCAACATTTAGAAAACTAAGATCATGGCATCTGGTACCATCACTTCATGGGAAATAGATGGGGAAACAGTGGAAACAGTGACAGACTATTTTGTTGGGCTCCAAAATCACTGCAGATGGTGATTGCAGCCATGAAATTAAAAGACATTTGTCCCTTGGAAGAAAAATTATGACCAGCGTAGACAGCATGTTAAAAAGCAGAGATATTACTTTGCCAACAAAGGTCCATCTAGTCAAAGCTATGGTTTTTCCAGTAGTCATGTATGGATGTGACAGTTGGACTATAAAGAAAGCTGAGCACCAAAGAATTGATGCTTTTGAACTGTGGTATTGGAGAAGACTCTTGAGAGTCCCTTGGACTGCAAGGAGATCCAACCAGTCCATCCTAAAGGAAATCAGTCCTGAATATTCATTGGAAGGACTGATGCTGAAGCTGAAACTCCAATACTTTGGCCACCTGATGTGAAGAGCTGACTCATTTTAAAACACCCTGATGCTGGGAAAGATTGAGGGCAGGAGGAGAAGGGGATGACAGAGGATGAGATGGTTGGATGGCATCACCGACTCAGTATACACGAATTTAAGCAAATTCCGGGAGTTGGTGATGGACAGGGAAACCTGACATTCTTCAGTCCATAGTGTCACAAAGAGTTGGACACATTTGAGTGACTGAACTGAACTGAATTGATAATCTTTTATGTGTGACATATTTTTGCAAAAGGATTTTGCATTTATTATAATCTTGGTAATAATTGTAAGTAGTCAGGGATTAACCCATGTATCTTTCTTTCATTTCTTACACTCCACACCTTGACCTAGAGAACCACATTCCATCACTTTTACCTCCAAAAGTTGCATATTAACACCTGCTAATTATCCCTATTTGAGATTTAGATTTTCAAAAAAGCCTGATCCAAGTCACAGTTTTTCCATTTCCTTAAGCATTTTTCTGTTGAAAATCATGAGCGAGCTTGAACAAAGTTTAATTGAGCTAAATGACATCAAAAGGGAATTTATTCAAAGTCTTACTGAAAAGATAGTTTGGAACACAGAACAGTTAGTACCTCAGTCATAACACATGTAGAAATGAGAGGTCTATAGAGGATTGTTCTCAACACAAAGCAAAATCATGACCTTGCCCTAAGACAAAATCTACTACAAATATATACATTTCATTCAAATATTTCTTTACCTCAACAGCAAAAAGTAGTGTGTTGTCCTTATTTTTTTTTTTTCATTCTTCCAATTTTATTTTATTTTTAAACTTTACATAATTGTATTAGTTTTGCCAAATATCAAAATGAATCCGCCACAGGTATACATGTGTTCCCCATCCCGAACCCTCCTCCCTCCTCCCTCCCCATACCATCCCTCTGGGCCGTCCCAGTGCACCAGCCCCAAGCATCCAGCATCATGCATCGAACCTGGACTGGCAACTCGTTTCCTACATGATATTTTACATGTTTCACTGCCATTCTCCCAAATCTTCCCACCCTCTCCCTCTCCCACAGAGTCCATAAGACTGTTCTATACATATCAGTGTCTCTTTTGCTGTCTCGTACACCGGGTTATTGTTACCATCTTTCTAAATTCCATATATGTGCGTTAGTATACTGTATTTATGTTTTTCCTTCTGGCTTACTTCACTCTGTATAATAGGCTCCAGTTTCATCCACCTCATTAGAACTGATTCAAATGTATTCTTTTTAATGGCTGAGTAATACTCCATTGTGTATATGTACCACGGCTTGCTTATCCATTCATCTGCTGATGGACATCTAGGTTGCTTCCATGTCTTGGCTATTATAAACAATGCTGCGATGAACATTGGGGTACACGTGTCTCTTTCCCTTCTGGTTTCCTCAGTGTGTATGCCCAGCAGTGGGATTGCTGGGTCATAAGGCAGTTCTATTTCCAGTTTTTTAAGGAATCTCCACACTGTTCTCCATAGTGGCTGTACTAGTTTGCATTCCCACCAACAGTGTAAGAGAGTTCCCTTTTCTCCACACCCTCTCCAGCATTTATTATTTGTAGACTTTTGGATCGCCGCCATTCTGACTGGTGTGAAATGGTACCTCATAGTGGTTTTCCTTATTTTAAGTATCTATTTCTTTGGGCTTCACCATGGCTCAGTGTTAAGAATCTGCCTGCAATGTAGGAGACACAGGTTCGATCCCTGGGTTGGGAAGATCCCCTGTAGGAGGAAATGGCAACCCACTCCAGTGTTCTTGCCTGTGAAAGCTCATGGACAGAGAAGCCTAGTGGGCTATAGTTCAAAGTGTTGGAAAGAGTCAGACATGACTGAGCACACAGAGCACATTTCTTTCTAGTTTTTCATTAACAAATCTGCCCTTCTTTTCTAAATGGAAAGACAGTCTGGGTCTATGAGCACTAAAACTTTGGACCAAATATATGAGTTGATCAAAGGTCCGAGTCAACAGGACATGGTGATATCTTGAGCATACTGAAAAGCCAAAAGACTGTATTATCGATATGGTTCAAAATGGCATTAAGAGGAACTGAACTTGAGACCTCTAAACTAGCATTACTTACTCATGCCTGACACAAAACAGAGCAAGGAGTTTGGCATCTCTGCCTTGTGATTCTTTTTGCTATTGCAAGTTTAATAACACATTTCCTTCTTACTCATGCCTGAGTAATATTCTATTACACACACATACACACGCACAGACACACACATATGTGTATATATATCTCACATCTTCTTTATCCATTCATCATTTGACAGACCCTAAGGTCATTTCTGTATCTTGGCTATTGTAAATAATACCACAATAATCATTGGAGTATAGATATCTTTTTGATATCTTGTTTTCATTTTCTTTGGATGTATACCCAGAGGTGGAATTATAATATCACTTATAAGTAGAATCTAAAAAAGATGAACTTGTAGAAAAAGAATGTAGAATGATGGTTACCAGGGCCGGGGGGAGGGGCTGGGTGGAATGGGAGAAATTGGTAGACTTTGGTCTAACACACTTTCAGTTAAAGGATGAATAAGTCCTGGGGATCTAATGCACAGTATTGTGATTTTTATTTAATAAGACTGTGTTGCTGTATTGTAAATGTGAAAACCCCCATTTTCAAATGTGAAAGTTTGTAAGAGACTAGATCTTAAATGTTATCACCACAAAAAGAAAGGAAAATCATGTGACAAATGGAACTGTTAGTTAACATTATGGTGGTAATCATATTGCAGTGTATATGTGTCTAATTAACATGCATTGCACCTTAAAAAAATCAGCACCTCAAAAACCTCAACAAAATCAACATGTATATTTGCCTGCGAGAACAGCAAAAGTTTTGTTTTTTCCCCTTTTACTCAATATACAAATACTTAGAAAGCTCAAACCCTGGAAAAGCTCAGTTTATTTTTATATAGGCCTTTAGGACTAAATGTCCTTCTCCTTTGATCATTTAATCCTTGTGTCAGCAGACCTTGCTTGGTTAAAAGCTAAGCCAGTGTGGGTCAGGGCAAGGGCAGCCAGAGTTCCCTATTTTTTATGCTCACTGAGGCCTGTCCTGCCTGATCCAGTTTAAAACCTACTGCAAAATAAACTGCTGCAACCCAATAAGTTCAATTCCTCATGTGACATACATTCATTGAAACCTGATGTCCACCTCCCTCCCTGCCCAGGCTTTGTTAGAAGCCGGATTTTTTTTTTCTTCTCTAAATATCAGGTCAAAATTTCAAGGCAAAGATCCAAAATGTTGAGATACTAGGTGGTTGATGAATAGCATTCTTATTCCCTGTACCCAAGTTAGAAACTAGTTAAGAGGCAGGCAAAAAAATAAAAAAGATTAATCCAAATATAAGTATAGTTTTATTACTGGTGACATCTACAGAGGGATTCCTAAAGCTCTTTGTGATGTAGATAAACTTAAATGGTCATAAAAAAGCTTAGATATGGTAAAGCCAAGCATATACATAATCCTGATGGAATTGAAACTAAAACTCTAGAAGAAAATATTGGAGGCAAGGTCCTTGATGTTGATCATGGAACAGTTTTGGGGATCTGACACCAAAAGTACAGGCAACAAAAGCAAAAATAAACAAGAGGGACTGTGTCATAACTAAAACATTTCTGCACGGCAAAGTATACAATAAACAAAATGAAAAGGCAGCCTACAGAACGGGAGAGAATATTTGCAAATGTGTATCTGACAATGGGTTAATATCCAAAATGTATAAGGAACACTTACAACTCAACAGCAAAAATAAAACAAACTCCCAAATAACCCAATTGAAACATGGGCAAAGGATCTGAATAGACATTTTTCCAAAGACATACAGTTGTCCAACAAGTATATTAAAAGGTGCTCAACTTCATTAATCATCAGGGAAATGCCAAGTCAAAACCACAATGAGATATCACCTTATACCTTTGGGATGACTACCACTTAAAGGACAAGAGATAACAAGTATTAGTGAGCATATGGAGAAAAGGGAACCCTTGTGCACTGGTGGTAGGAATATTAATTGGTGCAGCCCCTATGGAGAACCATATGGTGGTTCCTCAAAAATTTAAAAAAGAACTATTATATGATCCAGCAATCCTACTTCTGTGTATATATACAAAGTAAATAAAAATTACTCTTTTGAAGAGAGAGCTACATTTCCACAGTCCTTGTGGCATTATTCACAATAGCTAAGATATGAGAAGTTAAATGTCTATCAACAGATGAATGGATAAATAAAATATGTGGTATATATACAACAGAATATTATTCATCCATAAAAAGAAGGAAATACTGCCATTTGTGACAACATGGATAAACCTGGGGGCATTATGCAAAGTGAAATAAGGAAAGGGAAAGAAGACAAATATTGTATGATATCACTTATATGTGGAATCTTTTTTAAAAAATGCTGAACTCATAATAATAGAGGCCAGAGTGGTGATTCTCAGAGGCTGAGGGAAAAAGGGGAGATGAAAAGAAAAAAAGAAAGTACAATGGTGATTGCCAGGGACTGGAAGGAGGGCTTATGGGAAGTTACTGCTTAATGGATGCAGGGTTTCAGTTTTGCAACATTACAAGACTATTGGAGGTAGGTGAGTGATGGCTGTACAACAACATGAATATACTTAATAACACTGAACTATACACTTAGAAATGGTTAATACAGTTAATTTTACATTAAGTGTTATTTCATCATAATAAAAAAAATGGAATTAGAAAGTACTATCAACTGAAAAGTCGTCAGGTGACATTCTGATTTTATATTATTATGAAATATATTTTTCTGACTGCTAATTAAATTCATAAATATACTGAAATAACTATGAACCTTATCTTTTGAGAGCATAAATACTACTTAAAATGTTGCTAGGGAGAGAAATTATTGTTTTTGTTTAGCGGGTAAGTCACGTCCAACTCTTTGCAACCCCCCGGACAGTAGCCTGCCAGGCTCCTCTGTCCATGGGATTCTCCAGGCAAAAATATGGAGCAGGTTGTCATTTCCTTCTCCAGGGGGTCTTCCTGACTCTGGGATCGAACTGACATCTGTGTCTCCTGCATTGGCAAGTGGATTCTTTACCACTGAGCCACCAGGGAAGTCCTTGGAGAGAAAACAAACTGGTAAATTAAAAATCTTCAGAAAACATAGAGGCTAAAAGTACCCCATTTGGGAAAAGATTCTGTGAATTTTACATGAAGAAAAAACTTTTTTAGAGTAGTAAATTTGGAAAGTTGTACATTTGGTTAAATGTCTTACAGGAAATTGGTATTTGGCCACTTGACTCACCCCCACCCCCTTAGCTCACTATGTTTCAGCAACACACACCTCTGCCCCTTACTCAAACAGATCCAGTTTCTGTTTGATTTTTCCTCTGAGATATTTTTTTCTCTTTTTTCACCTGAAAAGTTCCTATGTATCCTTCAAGTCACAGTGAATTACTCAGAGCCTGTATTATTAATTTTTAATATGCAAAGAGCATAATAAATGTTAAAATATCATGAAGAATACTAAAACATATTGAACAAGCAAGATATATTTGCAGCAAGTATAGCAAACGTTTAACATCCTTATAAGAAATTTAAATATATTTAATTATATAAATTTGTAAGAAACACTAAGATCCTTAATTTAAAATTGTTAGAAATAGCAAAGTAATGGAACTTCCCTGGTGGTCTGGTGGTTAGGATGCCACACTTTTGCTGCAGGAGGCATGGTTCAATCCCTGGTTGGGGAACTAAGATCTCGCATGCTATGTGGTGCAGCAAAAATAAATAAAGTAAAATAAGAAAGTAACCTAGAAGAAGTACAGTGGTAATAAATAAGAAAACTATTCGATCTGCTAATCAAAGATAAGTATATTAAAGATCAGTGAGATTCCAATTTTCTCCTATTAAATTAACAAAGAATTTGTAAAATACTAATGTTCATGCTGATGAAGATATAATGAGAAAGGTATTTTATATGCCATAAGAGACTAATAAAAGAATTTTGTTGATATCAATCGTCTTAAATATATCTTAACCTGTGATTCAGTTATTTGACTTTCAAGAATTTGTTCCATAAGGAAAAGATAGAAATGAAGAATTTCTATCTTTAGATAGAAAGAGCGATTTATAATAGTGAAAAATTGGAGATGGTCTCAGTGGACAGTCTTCAGAGCCAAAGCAGAATCTGTACAAAAATTATGTGTTCTGCCAATCTTACATTTCAGAACAAATGAAACAAAGGAATATTGTGGAAATTTTTACCAGATTGTATTTTTTAAATATATAGGTTACCAATTATTCAGAATACTGTAATTGCTAGTTATAGAAATATTGCTGGACCTTTTTTTTTTAATCTACTGGCTCTAATGGGTTTTCTAGAGTGAATTCATGTATAATTTAAGGAAGTGAAGAAAATATTGGTTAGTTTTCCAATAGTCTGACAGCTTTTCTAGAAATCAATATCAAAATTTAAGAAGGTGAAGGATTTTCTATTCAATCTCTTCTTAATATCAATCTAAATGGTTAGGTTGATTAGTACCTTGTGGACAGGAGGGAAACAATGAAAGTTCTATTTAATTTATGGATTATTATATCAATGCATCTGCAGGTCACTCTGCTACTTTGAAAATTTTCTTCTTTCTTCTCTCTTTTCAAAGAGCATACTCTTGATAAATTCAAAAGCCAAGAAGACTGTTGTGTTTCCTGTCTATACAAGCATATCATGAGTTAAAGAATCATTGAAGATTACTTTTTATTACAATAAAGAGGGAATAAAATATAAAGAGAAGAGAAGAAAACATAAACTAACAACTGAATAGCTTTAACCAGCATTATTTCTATGGATGTTTTTGGTTAAGTGCAGTATGCTTATTTTATATATTATCAGCTTGAATAAAAGGAATTCTTATATAATTGAAAAGAACTGAGTATTTTCTCTCAAAACGACAGATTCGTAGATTATGCATCAAAGAAATAGCAGTAGTTGTGGAAGTCTGAAATACAGTATTTAATGTGTTTCCTAGAAGATGAAGTGATGTTAAATGATAACTCTACCTATAGTTAATTGCTTTTTTCTGAAATACTCTCTCTGATTTGCTCCCATGTTAGGACATTAACAGGGCTTCACTAGTGACTCAGATGGTAAAGAATCTGCCTGCAGTGCAGGAGACCTGGGTTCGATGGCTGGGTTGGGAAAATCAGCTGGAGAAGGAAATGGCAACCTACTCCAGTGCTCTTGACTGGAGAATCCTTTGGACAGAGGAGCCTGGTGGGCTATAGTCCATGGGGTCGCAAAGAGTCGGACTTGACTGAGCGACTATAACGCTTTCTACTTCCACTTAGGACATTAACAAAGTGGACTTTACATACTCATTTCTGTGACAGTGTCTGTGATTGGCTCGCTCTGTCCACTAATAATTAAAATGGCACCCATTCTGTTCCCAAAGGGATCAGTTAATTTGTTCTGCCTCCATTACCATAGATTGTGCCATTTATCCCTGTCAGCCATTCTACAGTCAGCGTCACTGATCACAGGAAGGGTTGGATCAGAGAAGAAGATGAAATGGAACAGGAGAGGAAAAATCTCTCAAAGCATCATGCATTTCCCATCGGCAAAGATAGTTTGATCATTCAGAGGACAGAGCTTCCTTATGTCTTCCCAGGTGTTTGGGGCTTCCCAGGTGGAGCTAGAGGTAAGGAACCTGCCCACAAATGCAGGAAACATAAGAGACTCGGGTTCGATCCCTTGGTCGGGAAGATCCCCTGGAGGAGGAAAGGCAACTCACTCCAGTATTCTTGCCTGGAGAATACCATGGACAGAGGAGCTTGGTGGGCTCTAGTCCATAGGGTTGCATGGAGTCAGACACGACTGAAGTGACTTAGCAGCAGCAGCAACTCCCTTTTGTCTACTCCCAGTGTAGGTTGTTTCACACAACCCAAGGTACCTCCATAGTATCCCCGAAAAATGCTTCTCGAGTAAAACTTTGCAATTCCATTTTGAAATTTCTTTCATATTTATGTCAAAACTCAGACACTGAGTTGATAGAAATGATTCAGACTCTGGAGATTCGGGTTATGGCAGTTTACACAGTAAATAAACCAAGAATCATGCTGTGAAGCTTTTGATTCAACAGTAGCAATGTTGCAATTCCTTTCACATCTCCCCACAAAGAGGGGAGATAGGATTCCAGGTCATCTCCAGTGTCACAAAGCGAGTCATGCAAAGCATCCTCTAAAGTGTCTAGGGAAAGGTACCTACTGGGCCACTTTCCCTCTCTGAACCACACACATATAAAAAAAAAAATTTTTAACTGAATGAAAGATTCTTTAAATCCTATAGTTCTTTACAATTTTCAGGTATGATCCCATAATGACACTCCCCTGCTCCTATATCACCCCTCATTCCTTCTCTCTCCCTACTTATGACCACTAGTTTGTTCTCTATATTTATGAGTCTACCTCTTTATTATTTTATTCACTAGTTTGTTGTGTTTCTTAGATTCCACATGTAAATGATATCATACAGTATTTGTCTTTCCCTGTCTAACTTAATTCATTTAACATAAAGCCCTTGAAGTCCATCTCTGTTGTTTCAGATGGCAAAGTTTCATTCTTTGTTATGCTTGAGTAGTACTCCACTGTGTGTGTGTGTTTATGTATCACTTTTTCTTTATCCATTCATTTGTTGACAGACATTTAGGTTGCTTTCATGCCTTGGTAATTGTAAATAATGCTGTGATGAACACTGGGTGCAAGTATCCTTTTGAATTAGTGGTTTTGTTTCTTTTGGATGTCTGTCCTGAAGTGGAATTGCTGGGTCATATGTTAGTTGTGTTTTGTAGGTTTTTTTGTTGTTGTTGAGAAACCTCCATACCATTTTCCACAGTGGCTGCACCAATTTGCATTCCCACCAGTAGTGTACTAGGGTTCCCTTTTCTACCCATCCTTACCAGCATTCCTTATTTGTGTTCTTTGTGATGATAGCCATTCTGACAAGTGTGAGATGATACCTCGTTATCATTTGGATTTGTATTTCCCTGATAGTTATCTTTTCAGGTGACTGTTGGCCATCTGCATGTCCTCTTTGGGAAAATGTCTATTTATTTCTTCATCCCATTGTTAATTGGGTTGTTTATTTTTTGAAGTTGAGTTTTATTGACTGTTTACATATGCTGGATATTAACCCCTTATTGGTCATATCATTTGCTTGATATCATATCGTCTTCTCCCTTTCAGTAGGTTGTGTTTTCATTTTGTCAGTGGTTTCCTTTGCTGTGCAAAAGCTTTTAAGACAATATTTGACAAACCCACAGCTCTCATGCTAAAAGCATTTCCTCTAAGATCAGGAACAAGACAAGGATGTCCAATCTTGCCACTTTTATTCAACATAGTTTTGGAAGTCACAGCCATAACAATCAGAGAACAAAAAAGAAATAAAAGAAATCCAAATTGGAAAACAAGTAGTTTGCAGATGGTATGGTACTATAGATAGAAAATGCTAAAGATGTGACCAGAAGACTATTGGAGCTCATCAATGAATTGGATAAAGTTTCAGGATACAAAAATAATGTACAAAAGCTGTTGCATTTCTATATACTAACAGCGAACTCAGTTCAGTCAGTCATGTCTGACTCTTTGTGACCCCATGAACCACAGCACGCCAGGCCTCCCTGTCCATCACCAACTCCCGGAGTCCACCCAAACCCATGTCCATTGTGTCGGTGATGCCATCCAACCATCTCATCCTCTGTCATCCCCTTCTCCTCCTGCCCTCAATCTTTCCCAGCATCAGGGTCTTTTCAAATGAGTCAGCTCTCCGCATAAGGTGGCCAAAGTATTGGAGTTTCAGCTTCAACATTGGTCCCTCCAATGAACACCCAGGACTGATCTCCTTTAGGATGGACTGGTTGGATCTCCTTGCAGTCCAAGGGACTCTCAAGAGTCTTCTCCAACACCACAGTTCAAAAGCATCAATTCTTTGACACTCAGCTTTCTTCACAGTCGAACTCTCACATCCATACATGACCACTGGAAAAACCATAGCCTTGACTAGACAGACCTTTGTTGACAAAATAAAGTCTCTGCTTTTTAATATGCGTCTAGGTTGGTCATTACTTTCCTTCCAAGGAGTAAGCATCTTTTAATTTCATGGCTGCAATCACCATCTGCAGTGATTTTGGAGCCCAGAAAAATAAAGTCAGCCACTGTTTCCACTGTTTCCCCATCTATTTGCCATGAAGTGATGGGACTGGATGCCATGATCTTAGTTTTCTGAATGTTGAGCTTTAAGCCAACTTTTTCACTCTCCTCTTTCACTTTCATCAAGAGGCTCTTTAGTTCTTCTTTGCCTTCTGCCATAAGGGTAGTGTCATCTGCATATCTGAGGTTATTGATATTTCTCCCAGCAATCTTGATTCCAGCTTGTGTTTCTTCCAGCCCAGCGTTTCTCATGATGTACTTTATATATAAGTTAAATAAGTAGCATGACAATATACAACCTTGACATACTCCTTTTCCTATTTGGAACCAGTCTGTTGTTCCATGTCCAGTTCTAACTGTTGCTTCCTGACCTGTATACAGGTTTCTCAAGAGGCAGGTCAGGTGGTCTGGTATTCCCATCTCTTTCAGAATTTTCCACAGTTTATTGTGATCCACACAGTCAAAGGCTTTGAACTATCAGTTAGCAAAATTAATGAAACAATTCCATTTAGCATTGCCTAGAATAGAATAAAATACCTAGGAATAATCCTACTTAAGGAGACAAAAAACATGTACTCTGAAAACTGTAAGATGCTGATGAAAGAAATTGAAGGGGACACAAACAGAGGGAAAGACATAATGTGTTCTTGGATTGGAAGAGTTAATAGAGTTAAGACCACTATAATACCCAAAGTGATCTATGGATCCAATGCAATCCCTATGAAATATCAGTGGCATCTTTCATAGAACTAGAGCAAATAATATTAAAAATTTGCATGGAAATACAAAAGATGCTGAATAACCAAAACAATCTTGAGAAAGAATAATTGAGCTGGAGAAATCATGCTCACTGACTTCAGACTATATTACAGTGCTACAGCAATCAAAACAGTATGGTATTGGCACAAAACAGATACATAGATCAATGGAATAGGATAGAAAGTCCAGAGGTAAACACACGCACTTGTGGTCACCTAATCTATGACAAAGGAGGCAAGAATATACAACGAAGATAAGACAGACTGTTCAGTAAGTGATGCTGGGAAGATTGGACAACTGAGTGTAAAAGAATGAAATTAGAACATTCTCTAGCACCATATACAAAATAAACTCAAAACGAATGAAAGACCAAAATTTAAGACTGAATGCTATAAAACTCTGAGAGAAAAACATAGGCAGAACACTCATTGACATAAATCACAGCAATATTTTTTTGATCTGTTTTCTAAAGCAAGGGAAAAAATAAAAGATAAGTGGAACCAAATTAAATTTAAAAGCTTTCATATACAGATTTTATTCATAAAATAAGTGAATTTTATTTATTTATTTAATTTTATCAGTAGTTGAATCTACCTGGTTGTTTTTTTAAAGAAGACTTTAAAGTGGACAAGAGCCTCAGATAAATCCTCAGAGTAACTTGACTGTTTGAGAAGTACATCAGAATTGAGAATTTTCCAAAGCACCATATTCTCAGTTTTCAATTACTTTTGGAAAACCATCAAGTATCTCCTGGGATATACATACCTTGGGCTGTTTCTTATCACTAATACCACTGTAGGTTTATAGCAGTCATTCTTTCTCAGAGTATGGTCTCCAAATTAGTACTGTTAAATGTGCACCTTATTCTCCTTAAAATTACATAGTACTTGCTAAATTAGATATTTAAATGCAATGGAATGTAAGCACTGCAAACAAAAAAAAAATAAAAAACAACAACAAAAAAAAACAAAAACCTTTTGTTTAATGTTTGTAGCAGCTTTTATGACTTTTTTTCTCAGAACAGGTCCTGCATTAACCATATCGAAGATGCTTCACCACTTAGCTGTGGGCCTATTCAGATCACTTGCACTTGTAAGATTCAGTAGTGGCACCTAAAATTTCCCCCATTATAGCCAGTGACAGATTGGGCAGGTAGTGTATACTGATGTTCTAATTGTTGGAAGAAGTACATGGAATCAGTCCTGTGCTAAAATAATTATTTCCAGAAATATGTTTTTCTATTCAAATTACAACAATGAGAGGAAATGAGACAACTCTTTGGTTAGCTTATAAAAGCTGCACTTGGTGTTAGTAACTATTAAATGAACACCCTTCACAGACAAATAGGCATTACAGTATAATAAATCATTTATGTCACTTAGTCTAGAAAAGAGAGTGGTAGCAATTTAGGCTCTAAGACTGTTTTTCTGTTGTTGTTGTGTGGTCAGATGTTTAGAGAAAATTATCTTGCAGCTCTCAAAAATTATGTATGAATGAACAGATTATATACCTGTTGCAACAGCACAAAGACATGATGCTTTTCAATGGAATAAGACATACATACATGCAAGCAAACTATTAGATTCTCCTCATACACACACTCATATTTACATTTAAAAGTCTCTGGGTAGTATGTGCAATTCTAATAGGTAATTAAAGGAATAATGAAGTTTTACATCCAGAGTATAAGAATAGCACCCATGAGGGTTAAGCAAGTCAAGAGACAGCCCTGAAGCTTTGTGTTATTAAATGTCTGGTTCTGTGTGATTAGGGTAGATAACATGCAGTCATATTACCTGTTATCATTATAAAATGACAGCAGAGATTAGGGATTTCGGTTTATGGCAAAGAAAAATACATCTCTTAAAAGTAAAAGTCTATTATGATTTTTCTTCAAATTTGTTAACTTTCATAGCACAGAAATCATCTCTGTTTTGCCTCTTTGAGAATCCCTCATCACATCTCCATGAGCACTGCACTTGTTAAGAAGCTCTCCTAAAAAAGGTTTTCAAGTTTTTCAAGTTTTCAAGTTTTTCAATATTACAGCATCTTCCAAAAAGCAAAAAATTTCATCTAAAATAAATCAGTGGTTTATGTCACTTCTTATTCACAATGGAATTGATGCACTTGGAGGGGATTGAATATAGAAGAGTATGTGTTGAACTTTGTCTCTTCCAATTAACATTTGAGATTAGAGGGATTAGAAAAATAAATACATCTTTTTATGTATTTCTCATGGAAAATGTATAAAGAGAAATCAAACTTATAATCTTCCCTTTCAGACAAGCTTCATCTCTATTTCTGTAAAGCATGGAACTACAATTCTCTCTATTATATAAGCTTAAAAGCTCACAGCCACCTTTCGTTTTTCACATTGGTCATGCACTAGGATCTGGGGAGATAAAGTATCAAACAAAAGAGCACTTTGATAGCCAGTCACCAAGATGTTCCTCAACCATTCTCTTCTCCTGGTATCTATACCCTTGTACAGTCCCCTCTCATTTTGAATTATGACTGACCTATGTGACCAATAGGATGTTGTAAAAGTAGCAGTGTGAGACTTCTGACCTAGATTATAAAAAACATTACAGCTTCTGCCTTAGGCTCTTCAGTTGCTCACTCTGGGGAACACTAGTCACCACAATATGAAGACGTACAAAGTGACTTATAGAAAAGCCTTCGAGGGGAGCAGTTGATGCTTCCTGCCAACAGCCAGCACTACCTTGTCAGCCATATGAGTGAGCCACCTTGGGAGTGGATGGTTCAGGCCTGGGTGAGCCTTCAGATAACTGCAGCCTTGACTAGCTGTTGCTGCTGCTGCTACTGCTAAGTCACTTCAGTCGTGTCTGACTCTGTGCGACCCCATAGACGGCAGCCCACCAGGCTCCCCTGTCCCTGGGATTCTCCAGGCAAGAACACTGGAGTGGGTTGCCATTTCCTTCTCCAATGTATGAAAGTGAAAAGTGAAAGTGAAGTTGCTCAGTCGTGTCCGACTCTTAGTGACTCCATGGACTGCAGCCTACCAGGCTCCTCTGCCCATGGGGTTTTCCAGGCAAGAGTACTAGCTACCCAAAACTTCTGAGATACCCCAAGACAGAATCCCATCCCCCAGCTAAATCAATTCCCAAATTTCTGATTCTCAGGAATTTTAAGAGACAATATACATTTATTATTGTTTTATGTCACTAAGTTTTAGAGTACTTTGTTACATATAACCCTTACCCACCATCTAATCTGCTGCCAAATACTAGAAATGCCACCTCCATATCTCACATGATCCCTTCTTTGCCATTCCCTTCATTAGTATCATGGTTAAGAACTTTGTAATTTCTCCATTTTACTATCACTCTTGCTCCCCAAGTGATAATGATGAGCCTACCCTTTCATTTCTTCACAACACTGTTGAGTTAGTGTGCTGAAATTTTAGCTCTGATTGTTTCATTCCTCTGATCAAAAGCTCTGAATAGTTGCTTACTTACTTCCAAAACTGAGACCCAGTTCTTCACTTTGTACATAAAACCCTTGTACAGAATATTTTTTGCAGCTTATCTTCCATGTTACCTTGTATTTGCCCAATGCCAGAACCAAACTGACTGTAAGTCTTGCTTATATATGTTTTCTTATGCTCTTCTCTCTCCAAATAGGCCCTCCTTATCCATTGTTGGCTACCAAAGTGATGCACAGATTCAATATAATCTCTTTCAAAATCCCAGATGCATTTTTTAAATAAAAAAGCTGATCCTGAAATTCAAATGAAATTTTAGAGATTCAGTTCACTTCAGTTCAGTTGCTCTGTCATGTCCGACTCTTTGCGACTCCATGGACTGCAGCACGCCAGGCCTACCTGTCCATCACCAACTCCTGGAGTTTCCTCAAATTCGTGTCCATTGAGTCAGTTATGCCACCCAACCATCTCATCCTCTGTCATCGTTTTCTCCTCCCACCTTCAATCTTTTCCAACACCAGGGTCTTTTCAAATAACTCAGTTCTTCACATCAGGTGGCCAAAGTATTGGAGTTTCAGCTTCAACATCAGTCCTTCCAATGAATATTCAGGACTGATTTCCTTTAGGATGGACTGGTTGGATCTCCTTGCAGTCCAAGGGACTCTCAAGAGTCTTCTCCAACACCACAGTTCAAAAGCATCAATTCTTTGGCTCTCAGCTTTCTTTACAGTTCAACTCTCACATCCATACATGACCACTGGAAAAACCATAGCCTTGACTAGACAGACCTTTGTTGGCAAAGCAATGTCTCTGCTTTTTAATATGTTGTCTAGGTTGGTCATAACTTTTCTTCCAAGGAGTAAGCGTCTTTTAATTTCATGGCTGCAGTCACCATCTGCAGTGATTTTGGAGCCCAGAAAAATAAAGTCAGCCACTGTTTCCACTGTTTCCCCATCTATTTGCCATGAAGTGATGGGACCAGAGGCCATGATCTTAGGTTTCTGAATGTTGAGTTTTAAGCCAGTGTTTTCACTCTCTTCTTTACTTTCATCAAGAGGTTCTTTAGTTCTTCTTTGCTTTCTGCCCTAAGGGTGGTGTCATTTGCATATCTGAGGTTATTGAAATTTCTCCCGGCAATCTTGATTCCAGCTTGTGCTTCATCCAGCCCAACATTTCTCATGATGTACTTTGCATATAAGTTAAATAAGCAGGGTGACAATATACAGACTTGACGTACTTCTTTTCCTGTTGGAACCAGTCTGTTGTTCCATGTCCAGTTCTAACTGTTGCTTCTTGACCTGCATACAGATTTCTCAGCAGGCAGGTCAGGTGGTCTGGTATTACCATCTATTGAAGAATTTTCCACAGTTTGTGGTGATCCTAACAAGTCAAGAGAGGACTCTTGAGAGTCCTTTGGACTGCAAGGAGATCAATCCAGTCCATCCTGAAGAAAATCAGTCCTTAATATTCATTGTAAGGACTGATGTTGAAGCTGAAACTCCAATACTTTGGCCACCTGATGGGAAGAGCTGACTCATTTGAAAAGACCCTGATGCTGGGAAAGATTAAAGGCGGGACGAGAAGGGGATGACAGAGGATGAGATGGTTGGATGGCATCACTGACTCAATGAACACGAGTTTGAGTAAACTCTGGGAGTTGGCGATGGACAGGTAGGCCTGGTGTGCTGCAGTCCATGGAGTTGCAAAGAGTCAGACAGGGCTGAGTGACTGAACTGAACTAACTGAACACAGTCAAAGGCTTTGACATAGTCAATAAAGCGAAAATAGACGTTTTTCTGAAACTCTCGTGCTTTTGCGATGATCCAGCAGATGTTGCCGATTTGATCTCTGGTTCCTCTGCCTTTTCTAAAACCAGCTTGAACGTCTGGAAGTTCACGGTTTATGTATTGCTGAAGGCTGGCTTGGAAAATTTTGAGCATTACTTTACTAGCATGTGAGATGAGTGCACTTGTGCGGTACTTTGAGCATTCTTTGGCATTGCCTTTGGGACTGGAATGAAAACTGACCTTTTCCAGTCCTGTGGTCACTGCTGAGGTTTCCAAATTTGCTGGCATATTGAGTGCAGCATTTTCACAGCATCCTCTTTTAGGATTTGAAATAGCTCAACTGGAATTCCATCACCTCCACTAGCTTTGTTTGTAGTGATGCTTCCTAAGGCCCACTTGACTTCACATTCCAGGATGTCTGGCTCTAGGTGAATGATCACACCATCGTGATTATCTGGGTCATGAAGATCTTTTTTGTACAGTTTTGTGTATTCTTGCCACCTCTTCTTAATATCTTCTGCTTCTGTTAGGTCCATACCATTTCTGTACTTTATTGAGCCCATGTTTGCCTAAAATGTTCCCTTGGTATCTCTAATATTCTTGAAGAGATCTCTTGTCTTTCCTATTCTATTGTTTTCCTCTATTTCTTTGTACCAATCACTGAGGAGGGCTGTCTTCTTTCTCCTTGCTATTCGTTGGAACTCTGCATTCAAATGGGTATATCTTTCCTTTTCTCCTTTGCTTTTGAGTTCTCTTCTTTTCGCAGCTATTTGTAAGGCCTCCTCAGACAGCCATTTTGCTTTTTTGCATTTCTTTTTCTTGGGGATAGTCTTGATCTTTGTCTCCTGTACAGCTTCACGAATCTCTGTCCATATTCATCAGGCACTCTGTCTATCAGATCTAGTCCCTTTAATCTATTTCTCACTTTACTGTATAATCATAAGGGATTTTATTTAGGTCATACCTGAATGGTCTAGTGGTTTTTCCTACTTTCTTCAATTTAGATCTGATATTGGCAATAAAGAGTTCATGATCTGAGCCACAGTCAGCACCCGGTCTTGTTTTTGCAGACTGTATAGAGCTTCTCCATCTTTGGCTGCAAAGAATATAGTCAGTCTGATTTCGGTGTTGACCATCTGGTGATGTCCATGTGTAGAGTATTCTTTTGTGTTGTTGGAAGAGTGTTTGCTGTTACCAGTGTGTTCTCCCTGCTCCTGACCTTGGACTTGGGGTATCTCCTCATGGCTGCTCACTCCAGTGCCATGCAGCCTCCACTCACTCCCTTTTAGAGATTATAAACAGGAAAAAAAAGAACAAAGAGGACAGAAAAACTCAAGCTTCCCATCTTCAACTTACTACAAAACTACAGTAATCAAAGAAGTATAGTACTGACCTAAGGATACATGTTCAGATCAATGGAATTGAATTGAGAGTTCAGAAATCTGTAAATCTATGATCAGTTGATTTTCAGCAAGACCATTCATTTCAGAAAGAATAGTCTCTTCAATGAATAATGGTGGGACAGGTGGATATCCACATGCAAAAGCATGAAGTTGGACCATTAACTTATATGTAGAAATTAAACCAAAATAGATCAAATCCTTAAGTAGAAGAGCTAACCATAAAGCTCTTAAAAGAAGGCATAAAGGTAAATCTTCATGGCCTTCGACTAGGCAATAATTTCTTACATAAGACACCAGAGAAACAAAACAGGCAATAGAAGAATAAATAAATTGAACTTCATTGATTTTTTTTTAAAAAGCTATATATCACAGAACACTATTAAGAAAGTGAAAAGACAACCCAGGAAACAAAAGATAATACTTGCAAATCATATATTTGATAGGAATCTAGCAGAGAACAAAATAATTTATACAACTCAACAACAAAAAGACAACTAATGCAATTATAAAATAGACAAAAGATAAAAAATATTTCTTCACAGATGATATGAAATGACCAACACACACACTAAAAGATGTTCAACATGATTAGTCATTAAGGAAATGCAAATCAAAATCACAATGGGATACTATTTCATATCTACTAAGTTGACTAACATTTTTTAAAAACACTGGCTACTGCAAGTGTTGGTGAGGATGTAGAGAAATTTTAACCTTTATATATTGATTGTTGTTGTTCTTTAGTCACTAAGTTGTATGCAACTCTTTACCACCCCATGGACTGTAGCCTGCCAGGGTCCTCTGTCATGGGATTTCCCAGGCAAGAACACTGGAGCGAGTTGTCATTTCCTTCTTTAGAGGATCTTCCCAACCCAGGGATCAAACTGACATCTCCTACATTGGTAGGTGAATTGTTTACCATTGAACCACTAGGGAAGCTCCCCTACATTGATTGTAAGGATATAAAATGGTTCAGCTTCTATATATTTAATGCTGAACCCCTGGGGAAGCCCCCATACTTTGATTATAAGTATATAGAAATGGTTCAAGTTCTGTATATAATGGTTCAGGTACTGTATAAAATGGTTTGGTTGTTACTCAATGAATTAAACATATAATTATGTTTAATTATAATTATATACTTGTAGGTATATAGTTCCAAAATTAAAAACAAGTCTTCAACAAAAACTTATAGAGAATGTCCATAACAACATTTTTTGCAGTAGCCAAAAGGTGGAAATGGTTCATATGACCATTGATAGATGAATGGATAAATTATGATATATCCACACAATGTAGTGTTAATTAGCTATTAAAAGGAATGAAATACTGACAGATGATGTAACATGGATGGACCTTGAAAACATTTTGGTAAGTGAAAAAATCCAGACACAGTATACCACATATTTTGTGATTAAATTTATCAGTAAATTTAAGGAAACCGATAGAGACAGAAAGCAGATTGGGGTTGTCAGGCACTGTGGGGAAGGGATAATAGGGAGTGACTGCTTAGTGGGTACAGTATTTCCTTTTGAAGTGATAAATATTTTCTGGAACAATATACTGGTAATGATTAAACACATTGTGGATGTACTAAATGTTACTGAATTTTGCACTTTAAATGGTTAAAATGATAAATCTTATTTTGTGCACTTTATTAAATTTTTTAAAAGTAGACTGAGTCTTATGTAACTATATAGAAAGAGACTTATGTTATATTTTCTTTAAAAAGCAGCTTATGTAGCTGTAGAAACGAGTGTGTAGCATGATGGGGCACAGATGAATGCATGTGTGTAAGTTAGTATGTTTCTCTAATTTTAGTTAAGATGATGTTGGCTGTCCTAACAGGTAAGTCCCCAAATTTCATTGGCTTAAAGGCAATTGAAGTCAGTCTGTTGCTCATGTGGAATTCAAAATTTGTGTTTTGTATACAAAATAAGCGTTGGTCTTCTGAAGAATGATTTGGGGATCTTTTAAAATATGACACTGTCATCTTCAGCGTGCTTTTTATCTGACAGTAAGGGGAATGACATTGAAGCGCACACACGGGAATTTTTATTATGGGTCTGACCTAAAAGTGTAGCACAGCACTTAGGATCACATTTCATTCATCAGCATGTAGTTAGTTATACAGCCACATCTAACTGTAAGGAAGACTGGGAAATATAGTCTAGCTTTTTGCCCAGGAAAAAGAAAGAACAGGCTTAGTGAACAGCTAGTTAATATCTTCTACAAATATTTGTCAACAGAAATATATTAACTACCTTACCTCTGGTAAGTGGGTCAGGGATGAATATAACTCTATTTTGAATTATTTTCAATGAGCGTAACTTTTATGGGCTGAATTTTGCCTACCTCCTTCAGAATTCATATGTTGAAACCTTAACCCCCAGAACCTCAGCATGTGATTGTATTTTGAGCTTGGCCCTTAGGGTAAAATAAGGTCATTAGAGTGGGCCCTAATACAATCTAATTGGTGTTCTTATAAGAAGAGGAAATTTGGACACACAGAGAAACACCACCTGTGCATACACACAGAAGAAAGACCATGTGATAACACAGAGAGAAGGTGACCATCTATAAACCAAGGAGAGAGGCCTTAGAAGAAACCCGATCTGCCAACTCACTCCTTAGTTTTGGACTTTATGCTTCCATAACTATGAGAAATGAAATATTTGCTGTTTTAGCCACCCAGTTTGTGGTACTTTGTTATGGCAGCTCTAATGAACTTCTGTATTTCTATATGACATATTTTATAATAAAATAGAAATTAAACTTCAATACAGTTACCTTAAGTTTAATATTCGAAAGTGAGAGAAACAGCTTTCCCATGTCATAATAGCAAAATCTCTTCCCTTTCAGATAAGTGCCTAAAATACTCTTTAATGGTTTTACATAAAAAGGTTTATGAGCCACAATTTTAAAACACCCCAGAAGTAGTACATCACTTTCTAAGAACAATTAAGTTTCAAATTAACCAGAAGATTAATTGTCTCACTTAGATTCTAAGAATGCCCATATAGTGCACTGAATTACTCTGTTTCAAATTTGCAGAGATGGAGAGTTGAATCCTTTTATGTTTTTTAAATAGCTGAGTTTCTGCTTTCCAGTATTTAAAATTTTTTCTGTTTTTATTATAAATACTGAATTTTATGATCAAAAGTTGAAATTTTGTGTCCTCTGCATACTCCTGTTGGTTAAGCAGCAAGAAAACATGTGACAGCAAATATTTATTGAGCAGTCACTGCAACAAGCAAGCCAAGGAAGAGTCTATATATTGTTGACACAAACTTAATGCAGGCATTTATATATATGCAACAAATTGCAAGTTAATGATGTCTAACTCAATTGTCGCCAAAGTGGCAACTGATAACCACTTCCTTCTGGGATGTGGAGGAGACTATGATTCTGTCTTCAGGATTTTCTCCTTGCATTGCCCTCATACTGTTTGTCAGGAGGTGTCAAGTTCTTAATCTAATCCAGCTCCATGCAAGATTGTTCTCTTGCAGCTATCAGAAGCAATATTCTATTATAGCATTCTAAATGCATAGAATCCACATATTATGTCTTCATCCTAAATTCAGCTACTGTATTTTATTTCTCTTTTTTCTACATCAGTTTGAATTGCTGATGTTCAAACCCGTGCCATTCATAACTTGATGATGTAATATCATGCCCCCAAATTCCAAGAAATGCCTTCTGTGTGCACCTTGCTTGTACATGCTTATACAGTTTGCACATACTTTTATAGTTGGAGGAAGAAAAGTATCTCTTGTGATAGTGCTATCATTCAATTGCCCTTTCATTTGTAGCAGTATGCTTTTTTATATATATAAAGGAAATGAAGAGCCTGAAACAAGGGAGAAGAGTTGCAGGTTCAGTGAACCCTCTTCAGGTTTCAAAAGTGATACCAGGCTCTAATGCATCATAATTGAAGATATGACTTCCTATTCATACTAGTAATAGTCATATAATTCTATAAATGTGATACTGTGATCTTCACTGTTCTTTTAATTACTCTTGCAACTTTTCCCACTTATTTTAAAGAATATTTTACTTTTCCTGTGATCATTATTAGCATCCTCTGTGAGCCTATCATTAGAGGAAGGTGAGTGTTCCAGGAGCTAAGGTAGGTAGCCAGGGAACCCAGTGGTGCTTTTCTTAGAGAGCTAAATCTAATTGGATTGGGTCAGAGGAGATGCAAACTTTATCCACATACATAGTCATTATCTTACTAGAGCTTCCTCTTAAGACTACTTAATACTGAAATTTTATTTCGTGTGTGTGTGTGTGTGTGTCTTTCCTCAGAAAATGTGTGATACTAAACTTGCTGACATAATTTTTATGGTTTCCAATGTATTAATAATGGAAAATTTTGGAGCCTCTTTGGAGAGAAGAGGAACATTGTTTATTTATTTTGTAAATGAAATCAAGGCTGCTTTCACCACATGCAGCAGCAGTCCAAGGCTGTGATTCACAGAGTGAAATTACCACCTGACCCTTGGAGATTCTAAGTGCATCAGCAAACTGCAAAATCTCATTCTTTGTTGTGTGCCCAGAGAGGCTCTCTGAATCACCCCATTCCCTCACCCCAAATACAAACACAGGCAAGAACCAAGAATTCCCAGGGTCTGCCAACCCTGGCATTGTTATAAAAATCAAGATAATAGAAAATGTAGTGCCTTCTCTTAAAATAAATAAAATGATTCACTTTGCATGGAAAGGGAACTACTAAAAAAAATTTAGTCAGTAGAACAGACTGAAGTGTTGTGTATAGTTTTATTTCTGTATTCTTTATTTGACATGAGATCAGTCAGACCATGAGTGTTTAATGAAAGTATAAAGAAATATATTAAAAACTTTGGCTCTGCACATTTTTCTGGAAAGTAAATAGATCATTCAACATATTAGAACTAATATATTCATCTCAGGCTCAAATTTATACAACATAATACCCTAGTTGGGCTTCCCAAGTGGTTCTGATGGTAAAGAATCTGCCTGTATCTGCCTGCAATGCAGGAGATCCAACTTTGATTCCTGGGTCGGGAAGATCCTGTGAAGGAGGGCATGGCAAACCACTCCAGTATTCTTGCCTGGAGAATCCCATGAACAGAGGAGCCTGGTGGGCTACAGTCCAATTCAGTTCAGTCGTTCAGTCGTATCCGACTCTTTGTGACCCTATGAACCACAGCACACCAGGCTTCACTGTCCATCACCAACTCCCAGGAGTTCACCCAAAGTCATGTCCATTGAGTTGGTGATGCCATCCAACGATCTCATTCACTGTCGTCCCCTTCTCCTCCTGCCCTGAATCTTTCCCAGCATCAGGCTCTTTTCAAACCAGTCAGCTCTTCACATCAGGTGGCCAAAGCACTGGACTTTCAGCTTCAACATGAGTCCTTCCAGTGAACACCCAGGGCTGATCTCCTTTAGGAGGGACTGGTTGGATCTCCTTGCAGTCCAAGGGACTCTCAAGAGTCTTCTCCAACACCACAGTTCAAAAGCATCAATTCTTCGGTGCTCAGCTTTCTTCACAGTCCAACTCTCACATCCATACATGACCACTGGAAAAACCCTAGCCTTGACTAGATGGATCTTTGTTGGCAAAGTAATGTCTCTGCTTTTTAATATGCTGTCTAGGTTGGTCATAACTTTCCTTCCAAGGAGTAAGCGTCTTTTAATTTCATGGCTGCAATCACCATCTGCAGTGATTTTGGAGCCCCAGAAAATAAAGTCAGCCACTGTTTCCCCTGTTTCCCCATCTATTTCCCATGAAGTGATGGGACCGGATGCCATGATCTTAGTTTTCTGAATGTTGAGCTTTAAGCCAGCCTTTTCACTCTCCATTTTCACTTTCATCAAGAGGCTTTTTAGTTCTTCTTCACTTTCTGCCATAAGGGTGGTGTCATCTGCATTTCTGAGGTTATTGATATTTCTCCCGGCAATCTTGATTCCAGCTTGTGCTTCTTCCAGCCCGGCGTTTCTTGTGATGTACTCTGCATATAAGTTAAATAAGCAGGGTGACAGTATACAGCCTTGACGTACTTCTTTTCCTGTTGGAACCAGTCTGTTGTTCCATGTCCAGTTCTAACTGTTGCTTCCTGACCTGCATACAGGTTTCTCAAGAGGCAGGTCAGGTGGTCTGGTATTCCCATGTCTTTCAGAATTTTCTACCGTTTATTGTGATCCACACAGTCAAAGGCTTTGGCATAGTCAATAAAGCAGAAATAGATATTTTTCTGGAACTCTCTTGCTTTTTCAATGATCCAGCGGATGTTGGCAATTTAGTCTCTGGTTCCTCTGCCTTTTCTAAAACCAGATTAAACATCTGGAATTTCACAGTTCACCTATTGCTGAAGCCTGGCTTGGAGAATTTTGAGCATTACTTTACTAGCGTGTGAGATGAATGCAATTGTGTGGTAGTTTGAGCATTTTTTGGCATTGTCATTTTTAGGGATTAGAATGAAAACTTACCTTTTCCAGTGGCCACTGCTGAGTTTTCCAATTTTGCTGACATACTGAGTGCAGCACTTCCACAGCATCCTCTTTTAGGATTTGAAATAGCTCAACTGGAATTCCATCACCTCCACTAGCTTTGTTTGTAGTGATGCTTTTTAAGGCCCACTTGACTTCACATTCCAGGATGTCTTGCTCTAGGTGAGTGATCACACCATCGTGATTTTCTTGGTCATGAAGATCTTTTTTGTATATTTCTTTTGTGTATTCTTGCCACCTCTTCTTAATATCTTCTGCTTCTGTTAGGTCCCTACCATTTCTGTCCTTTATTGAGCCCATCTTTGCCTGAAATGTTCCCTTGATATCTCTAATATTCTTGAAGAGATCTCTAGTCTTTCCCATTCTATTGTTTTCCTCTATTTCTTTGCATGATTGCTGAGAAAGGCTGTCTTCTCTCTCCTTGCTATTCTTTGGAACTCTGCATTCAGATGCTTATATCTTTCCTGTTCTCCTTTACTTTTTGCTTCTCTTCTTTTCACAGCTATTTTTAAGGCCTCCTCAAACAGCCATTTTACCTTTTTGCATTTCTTTTTCTTGGGAATGGTCTTGATCCCTGTCTCCTGTCTCCATGGGATTGCAAAGAGTGGTACGTGACCGAGCGACTAACACTTACATTTAAGAACCCTAGTTATGCATTATTTTGTCCATGTTTCTTTCTTATAAAACCTAAAGTTCTCCTTTTCTTTGTTTTATAAGAGCTTATAAGAAATACACACTACACACCATCACCATATGATTAGACCAAAAATACTACTGTGTAACCACAGTGTTCATCATGAAGCAACTAAGTAGGTTATTTTGTAATTATAGTTTAGCTATTAACTCTGTGTTTTTGTGTATAACTGTCATAAGTATTTTATTAAATTCCCAGAGAATAGGAAAACAGAGAAGCTGCTGTTGTTTTATAATCACATGCTATGATTCTGTTGCCAATAACAACCAGATGCATTTTCAGTATGGTCAGTTAGGTTCAAATGGTTTCTTATATTAATAGTGATTGTTGCCAGTAGAATATTTGAATGTCATGTTCTTTTTTAAAAGTATGAAAGTTCTGGTTTGAATGTGTTAGTGTAAATCAATTTGAAGTCTCCTTCAGTACAGCAATCTGAGGTTCAGAATATGGACAACAACCTATCTGGGGTCATGCAATCTTGATCTGTTCTCTGGGCACAAAGGTGTTGTTCAGTTGCTCAGGTGTGTACAACTATTTGCAACCCCATGGACTTCAGCATGCTAGGCTTTCCTGCCCTTCACTATCTCTCAGAATTTGCTCAAATTCATGTCCATTGAGTCAGTGATGCTTTCTCACTATCTCAGCCTCTGCTGCCCTGTACTCCTTTTGCTCTTAATCTTTCCCAGCATCAGCGTCTTTTCCAATGAGTCAGCTCTTCACATCAGGTGGCCAAAGGACTGGAGCTTCAACTTCAGCATCAGTTCTTCCAATGAGTATTCAGGGTTGATTTCCTTTAGGATTGACTGGTTCGATCTTCTTGTAGTCCAGGAGTCTACTCCAGCACCGCAATAACAAAGCATCAATTCTTTGGTGCTCAGCGTTCCTTATGGTCCCACTCGCACATCCATACCTGACTACTGGAAAAACCATAGCTTTGATTATACAGACTTTCGTCAGCAAAGTGAAATCTTTACTTTTTAATATGCTGTCTAGGTTTGTCATAGCTTCCCTTCCACGGAGCAAGTGTCTTTTAATTTCATGGCTGTAGTCACTGTATGCAGTGATTTGGGAGCCCACAAAAATAAAGTCTGTCACTACTTCTGCTTTGTCCCCTTCTATTTTCTATGAAGTGATAGGACGAGATGCCATGATCTTACTTTTTGAATGTTGAGTTTTAAGCCAGCTTTTTCACGCTCCTCTTTCACCCTCATCAAGAGGCTCTTCAGTTACTCTTTTCTTTCTGCCATTAGAGTGGTATCATTTGCAAATCTGAGATTGTTGATATTTCTCCCATCAATCTTGATTCCAGCTTGGGATTCATCCAGTCTGGCATTTCCCATTATGTATTCTGCATACAGGGATTATACTTAGGTGGCACTAGTGGTAAAGGCCCTGCCTGCCAGTGCAGGAGACATCAGAGAGGTGTGTTCGATCCCTGGGTTAGAAAGATCCCCAGGAGAAAGGTATGGCAACCCACTCCAGTATTCTTGTCTGGAGAATCCCTTATACAGAGGTGCTCGTTTGGCTACTGTCCATAGGGTCCCACAGAGTATGACATGACTGAAGCGACTGAGCATGCACACACTATGCATATAAATTAAATAAGCAGGGTGACAATATGCAGCCCTGTCGTTCTTTCCCAATTTTGAACCAGTCTGTTGTTCCATGCCTGCTTCTAACTGTTGCTTCTTGATCTGCATACAAGTTTCTCAGTTCAGTTTGGTCGCTCAGTCATGTCCTACTCTTTGCAACCCCATGGACTGCAGCATGCCAGGCTTCCCTGTCCATCACCAACTCCCAGAGCTTGCTCAAACTCATGTCCATCAAGTCAGTGATGCCACCCAGCCATCTCATCTTATGTCGTGCCCTTCTCCTCAGTAGTTTTGGTGTACAGGTTCAGCTGCCCTGAGGCATGTGGGATCTTTTCCAACCACGGATCTAATCCATGCCTACTGTACCAGCAGACAGATTCTTAACCACTCTGGACCACCAAGACGCTTGCTCCTTGGAAGAAAAGCTATGACAAACCTAGACAGCATATTGAAAAGCAGAGACATTACTTTGCTGACAAAGGTCCTTCTAGTCAAAACTATGGTTTTTCCAATGTATGGATGTGAGAGTTGGGCCATAAAGAAAGCTGAGTGCTAAAGAATTAATGCTTTTGAACTGTGGTGTTGGAGAAGACTCTTGAGAGTCCCTTGGACTGCAAGGAGGTCAACAGTCCATCCTAAAGGAAATCAGTCCTGAATATTCATTGGAATGATTGATGCTGAAGCTGAAACTCCAATACTTGGGCCACCTTATGTGAAGAACTGACTCCTTAGAAAAGACCATGATGCTGGGAAAGACTGAAAGCATGAGAAGAAGGGGACAACAGAGGATGAGATGGCTGGCATCACTGACTCAATGGACATGAATCTGAGCAAGCTCCAGGAGATGGTGATGGACAGAGAATCCTGGCATGCTGCAGTCCATGGGGTTGCAAAGCGTCAGAGACGAGTGACTGACTGAACTGAACTGTGGATCACCATGATAGTCCCTGCTGTGAATATCCTGGTACGTATCTTTTGGTAAACACATATATATGTTTCTGCTGAATATTTACCTAGAAGTGGAACAGCTTGGTTATAAGGTATGTTTTGTTCCATTTTAGTAGATACTGACAAGAAATTGTCCCAAGGGGTTGTACAAATTTACACTGATATCCACAGCCAAATCATGTCCTGGCCATTATATTGGTTTGACCAGGAATTTCATAACATCTTATGAAAAAACCCAAATGAACTTTTTGGCCAATCCAATGTCTCCTCACCGATACTTGGTATTTTCTTCCTTTTCAAATTTTAGTCATTGTATTGATGCTTATACAATCAAAGGTAATGCATATTAACATTTACTAAAGTGCTTATCATAGCTCCAAAACATTATTATCATCACCATTGTTATTATCAGCATCATATTAAGGCACATTTTGAAAGAGATCTCATTGTATTGAAAACATCAAGGCACTATGCCTTATTATAAACAAATAGCCATCACAGAACCAGAGTAACTAATTTCTGTGCTGCTCCGAGTTTTCTTGTCAAACTTGTCAAATATGCATACTCATAATTGAGTTCTAAGAGGTACAGTACTTTGAATTTTTCCTCCTTGGATCTATTTAAATGCAAATGTCGTTATCTCTAATTTGCGTCAGTCTCAATGCTCTGAAGTCCAACTGGGCCCATCTGGCTATTCAGAGGCAGCTCAAGCACATGCATCTGCCAAAGGACAGGTTTGCATATGGGCTTCTGTGCCTCCAGTGCCATCTTCAGCCTCCACCAGGTGCTTTCAGGACACAGGCTTGCAATGTGCAAGTTCTTCTTGCATATCAGCTTCTGTTTGGTTGATTCCAGTTAAGCAAATCTGTTCCTTTTTTTAAACTAACATTCCATTCCTTCTTCCATGAGCTTATAGATCTGTTCTTGACAAGATATACTGCAAAGGACAAGATCTAAATGGAGCAAAACCATTCGAGCTCTAAAATCTGCAAACAGACTTGTTAAATATAAGCAGTTTCAGGAATGTAACATTTAGCCACTGTTGATAATCTGAAATAAGAACTTCCTTTATGCCAGAGCAGAGAAAAGCCCTTCTGGATAAAGTCCGGTAGCCCTATTTCAAGATGCTAAACATCTGGTTGGTCACATTGGAATTCAGCCTTATTTTTGCCACCTTCGTTATGATCTCTCTTCCCTTCGTGACACAGGCACCTGGACTATCTAAACATCCATTACTGTGTGGCTGATGGAAAGCCTAAGTGCTCAGTGTTTTTATTGGAGTGCTTTAACAGTTCCTCCAAGGATAAAGCCGAGAAGGCAGAGATTCAAGTTAGAAATTTTGGAGTGTTTCCTAAGCCTGTCAGCCACTATAAATGTGTTCAATTTTAAGTGTGCAGTGTACATGAGTAGCAGTTCTTAAATATTTTGTCTTCATTATGTGGTACTTACTAAACTCTTGGGAGACCCTTTTTTCTTTTAAGTATAATATTTCACAATGCCCTTATGTAAATGTTGAGTGCAGCTAAAAGCGTCTTCTACTTTTAGCAAGACAAAAGAGAAGGCAATAGTATTTAGGCTCTTTTCAAGAAGAAAATAAGGCCAATGATTCTGAAGGAAAGACGTAATACTGTCTACTGACCAAGACTGCCTTATCATTCCCTTCAGCTTGACTAAACTTTAGATATTTTTCTTCCTACCATTGGGCCCCTGACCTCCCTTTCTTAGCATAAAAACTCGCGACTGTAAATTCTTTCTCTATTCCTTTAAACTGCATGTAAATATTCTGCCAGCCTCATGCCCAGTTTTACAACCTTGGAAACACCTTTCTCACAGGACCTGTTTAAAATGTAAACTTCAAAGATGATAGGATGATAGTGCCCCTATCTCCCAGTCTCAATGGGAAGGTAAGAATCTAACTTTGATGGGTATCAATTAACAAACCAGATGCCCTAATCACATTGAAGATTATTTGCAAAGTCAGGAATAACTCATTGTGTTCCAAACATCCCATTGACTAGCATCTTCCCTGACACCCTCCAGCACTTTTCCATCAGCTCACCCCAGTGCTTAAATACTCTCCCACCTTTTATTTCAGCAGGTTTGAGTTCAGTCGTGCTCTCTTACTGCACTAGCCTGTGCAATGTCTTCCTTGCCTATTGAACTGTAATGGAATTTTGGCTTCAGTGTGACATAATGATGGTGATGCTAGCTTAATTCTAAAACTGACAGCTAAGTGTTTACTGAACAGAAGGGAATAACCTTTCTTTGACATGTATAGTATGCTATACAGTGTGCTATTCATGTTATTTCATTTATTCTTACAAATGGAGGTGACTGACTGCCCGGTGTGCTTAAACTGAGGCTTTCCCAGGACATGAGGTTCTCAGTGCTGAAGTCAGGAAGGTCCTAGACAAACCCAGACAGTTGTCCACCTTACTCCCCATGTGGTGGTGCATTATGCAACAACATCTAATTGGAGGCGGGGTTTAAGAACATTAGGTAGCCTAGTGATTGAGTCCAGTTTCACAATCTGGATCTTAGGCTTTGCAGATCCAGTCCTAAATTTGAGCACTTAATATGTTTAAAACATTGTTGGTTATGACCCTGGAGATACCAAGACATAAGTATCACATCTTGCCATCAAGGAGTTTACATTATGAAATGGCAAGTGCTACAAGATCCTACTTAATACCCACTGAAAGGAAGATGTTAGTCACTTCCCTCTGAAATAACAGGAACTACTTCAGAAAGGACGTAATATTTAGACCTGATCTGAATGAATGCTGTAATAAAGAATCCTTCCCCAAACACCAAATAAATCCTAAAACCTGTCAGCAATACTATGTGTGAAAATAAGTGAAGACCACCCCAGTGAGGATAAGCAGAGGGTGTTTATTCAGTGCTTGCTGTAGCAAGGGGGTCAGCCTCCATAACTTGCATTTGGCAGAGACTCAAAGGCAAGGAAGAGAGTGGAGAAGCTTTTGTAGTTATAAAAAGAAAAGCTTCAAGTATGTTCTGATCTGAAGTTGTTGGCATGGAGAAGCTGAAGGCAGGCTAACTAGAAGCAAGGCATCTTGTGTGCTTATTTGGGAAGCATGTTTAGCCTTCTCTGGTTGGTCCTGGGTTGGAAGTAGGTGAAAAATATAGGGAAGCTTCCAGGGACCGACCAAGTTATGACCAGTATGGCCTAATTGCAGTAGAGCTTAAGGTTTGGCTTCCCACTCAGGTTGCTGCACAGACTGTGGATCAGAGACCTGTTGGCATGCTTGGACTGATCAATGCCCCTTTTCCTTCTCTTGGGAACATGTGCTTTATCCTTAGAAAAGTAGAAAAATTATAAAACTCTTTCTTGTCCTGTTGTTCCACATGTAAGACAATTTGAAGTCACTGTTAGTCTATAATTTCTGTCCTGTGCTGAATTTATAAAGTGAGTACCTCTGTCTCCCACCATGTCTTTGTAGAAACAGTACATGCTGTAAGAGAGGGTATGCCTATGTCTTGTCACTGATGTCTGACTATGCCCTGACAGGTTAAGAACCCAGGAATGATCTGAATAATAAAATACCTCCTCCTGGGGATAAAAGTTGCACCTCATGTGGGAAATATCTAGGTATTTTTATGCATTAAAACTAAGAAGGGAGTAAAGGACACTGATAAATCCTTTTTTCCTCAGTCTCTATCCCTTATTTTCCTGTATAATATGTGTCTTTCTGACTTCAAAAATCATAGTGTGCTGTGAATCAGAATATGGTGGCTGCAGAAACGAAAATGAAGTTGATATAATTATCCAGTTTGAAGCACATTGTAGTATAAGTGGTATAGTGATATCACAATAGTGATAGTTGGAGACAGGAACCTAAACCAGAAACATACCATCCTGTATACGTATAGATATTGAGAGATACTCCTATCAGGCCAGCATCAGTGCAATTTCAAGCCCATGAAAGCCGAAGGCACAGATAAATGCAAGGCAGCATCAGAATGTCAGGAGTCTGTGAAGAAGACAGAATATGATGTGAGGAATTTCAGGATGTGGAGTTTTTAAGTATCATGTGAATAATATTATGTCATAAGGGTGGAAAGAGGCAAAGCATGCCTTGTGAACAACAAACTCCATGTACAGGAGAGCATGACAAATAAAAGATGAGACCAAGTTCAGTAAAATGATACCAGCGTATATGTGATTGCTTCCAAAGTGCAGTTAAACATTTAAAGAGCCACACTGTTTCTCAAAATGTGTTATATTGAGTTAACCCACTCTTCCATACATATATATACACACACACACACACACACACATATATATACACACACATATACATATATACACACATATATATATACACACATATATATACACACACATATTTATATATATATATATACACACACACATATATATATACACACACACATATATATATATGCACACATATATATACACACACATATACATATACACACACATATATATACACACACATATATATATACACACACACATATATATATACACATATATATATAATGTAGAGAACATTTCATACAGAAACATTCATGCTATTATGCATTAAGTTCTTCTTTGGCAGTAGAATTGTAGGAAATGATCTTTAATAACTTGAATATGTCAGGGTATTGGGAGTGGGTATGGATGAGACTTGAAAGCATGGCAGAGAAAATCAGCACGTAGGCAAAAGCAGGCTCAGTCTTTTGTAAGAAGTTCCTCTGGGGAATTGGTGTTTTGGTTTGGGTTTAGCTAGAAGCCCAATTTGTTCATCATGTTTGTTTTCAAACTAGTTTGCTGTATTTCCAGCTTTCAAGTTCAGTGACTCTTCCTTCTACTCTATAGACACATGATGTCTGTCTAACTCTTCTCTCTCCATCGTGAGCTTTAGGCACCAATATAGAAGGATGGGCTATGACCAAAAGCTTGGTCTATCTACCTATATGCTATTTGGACTGTTATAGAGTTCCTTACATATCTTTCTCTAATGAAATTAAAGAAAAACTGATGATAAACTTGGGTTAGGACCTGGAATGAAGAGAACAAAAATAGTTTAAAATGATAATAAAATATATTGAAACGTGCTGAGGAAGGGCAAAATGTAGTATCTAAGAGCAGTAGCAGCTTGGGTCAGATATGAAGATACATAGAGCAGGAAGGAGAGATCTCTTCTTCCTGGAAGCTACAATAGTCATGAAAAAAGTGAATCCACAGATAACAGAAGATGGGCAGGGATAATTCAGGTGAAAATCAAAACAACATAAAAGTTGAAATGTTAAAAAAATAATTAGAGGTCTTATTCTGGAATAGTTTAAGATGGCTATGTCCTTGTATGAATAGAGGAGCTCTTTCAAATAACTGACTCTTGGAGTGTAAGGTATTTGATGGCATGGACAGTGACTCATCAGTATTTGCTTACCTCATGTGCCCAGTACAATGTCTTATATATAATAAGTACTCAATAAGTTGTTAGTAAAATGATCCGTATGGAAATTAAATAGTAAACTTGTTCAGCCGTACAGTAATTTATACTCAAAATCCTGTAAGAAATAGCTTAGACTAAAAAATGTGACTCAGTACATTAGTCTGTTGCTCCTCTTTCAGCTATCTGAAAGTATATTAAGCCATTCTGTAGCATATTTTCTATAAAGCATATTAATAGACAGTTAATTTCAAAATAATAACAGCCTCCATATAATGAGCCTGACAATGTGCTGGGTATTTGTTGCACCAAGTTTTCAATATATATTACCCTTTTACTTTTCACAAAAAATCTTTAAAATAGATACTGTTTTTATAACAAGTGAAAAAATGTGGAACTGAGGGTAAAAGATATTCATTAATTTCCCGAGGAGCTAGGATTTATACTCAGGCATTTATTAGGACTTTGATTTCTTATCTAATATTCTAAACTGTAATTAGGATACACTTCCATATTATTCATGTAGCTATCTCAGATAAAGTTTAATAAAGTTCAGCAACATGCTCAAATCATTCAGTTAGTACTCTCAGAAATCAAGTTAGATTTTGACATAATATATGGAATATTATAACTAAAATGACCTGATAAGAGGATTTCACAGCTTAAAAAATGGCTTTCCCTCCCATCATAAACTACTAAAAAACCACACAAATACATTCAACAATTATTTTCAGACATTGGTCAACACACATTGCAGGATTGTGGTCCATGAGATGAAAGAAATAAGTGATACTCTATGATTACTCCAGTTTATTGGCTGGAGTCAGATTCCAGGCCACAGTGTGGGAAGAGTGAAACCAGAGCCAGTGATCTCACTGAGTTGATAAGACAGATAGCAATGTTCATAAAGATTGAGGCACTAGAATTTGAAGGGTAGAATATAAAGAGGAAAGAACCTATAGAGGGCTACAAAGGACTGGGGAAAGAACTACCAGGAAGAGTTACCCAGAAGTTCCTAGAGCTCATAAAGGGATGAGGATAGTTTGTATTTTCATCAGCCAAAGGGGAGAGACCTCAGAGGGATGTCATGATTTTAGTGAGATTCAATTAAACTCAGGATAATGACTATTCAGGACCTTCCTTACCAAAGTTTAAAATTAATTTCTGAAAAAATTATACTTGTTAGAAGTAATTTAACTCTATACCAGCAGAAAGTCAATATTCTTAAAAGAAATGTAACAGAATCCATTATGCAACAAAGTAAAATTCACAGTTTCAGACATCCAATAAAAAATTGCCTGACATATAAAGAAGGAAATAAATGTGATCCATTGATCAATAGATAACCCCATATGTTAGCAAGATGATATAAACAATGCAAAAGTGGAACTATAGAGACTAAAATATAGTATCTAAATATGTGGATGTATATCAATAGAGAAAAATAGAATCCCCTTTAAAAGAAAAAGATTACTTATAGTCTGTCCATGAAAACCAACATTAGACATGAAGACACAGATAGGTTATAAGTAAAGAGATAGAAATACTATACAAATGCTAATCAAATGAACGGAGGAGTGGCTATGTTATTATTATACAAAATTTTCTTCAAAACAAGGAAAGCTATAATAAATTTTAAAAAGTGTCATAGTGAAAAGAGTTCTAATTATCAAGTGAAGTCACTCAGTAGTGTCCGACTCTTTGCGACCCCCATGGACTGTAGCCTACCAGGCTCCTCTGTCCATGTGATTTTCCAGGCAAGAGTACTGGAATGGGTTGCCATTTCCCTCTCCAGGGGATCTTCCTGACCCAGGGATTGAACACAGGTCTTCCGCCTTGCAGGCAGACACTTTACTGTCTGAGCCACCAGGGAAGTTCCATCTAATTATCAAGAGGATATAAATTTAAATGTAGTACACAAAATAGAATTTAAAAAATACAAAGCAAAATAAGATTAAAATTAAAAAAGATTAATTAGGTCCCATTTGTTTATTTTTGCTTTTATTTCCAATATTCTGGGAGGTGGGTCATAGAGGATCCTGCTGTGATATATGTCGGAGAGTGTTTTGCCTATGTTCTCCTCTAGGAGTTTTATAGTTTCTGGTCTTACGTTTAGATCTTTAATCCATTTTGAGTTTATTTTTGTGTATGGTGTTAGAAAGTGGTCTAGTTTCATTCTTTTACAAGTGGTTGACCAGATTTCCCAGCACCACTTGTTAAAGAGATTGTCTTTAATCCATTGTATATTCTTGCCTCCTTTGTCAAAGATAAGGTGTCCATATGTGCGTGGATTTATCTGTGGGCTTTCTATTTTATTCCGTTGATCAATATTTCTGTCTTTGTGCCAGTACCATACTGTCTTGATAACTGTGGCTTTGTAGTAGAGCCTGAAGTCAGGTAGGTTGATTCCTCCAGTTCCATTCTTCTTTCTCAAGATCACTTTGGCTATTCGAGGTTTTTTGTATTTCCATGCAAATTGTGAAATTATTTGTTCTAGCTCTGTGAAGAATACTGTTGGTAGCTTGATAGGGATTGCGTTGAATCTATAAATTGCTTTGGGTAGTATACTCATTTTCACTATATTGATTCTTCCAATCCATGAACATGGTATATTTCTCCATCTATTAGTGTCCTCTTTGATTTCTTTCACCAGTGTTTTATAGTTTTCTATATATAGGTCTTTAGTTTCTTTAGGTAGATATATTCCTAAGTATTTTATTCTTCCCATTGCAATGGTGAATGGAATTGTTTCCTTAATTTCTCTTTCTGACCTAATTAACCTTAAAAGCTTCTGCACATCAAAGGAAACTATTAGCAAGGTGAAAAGACAGCCTTCAGAATGGGAGAAAATAATAGCAAATGAAGCAACCGACAAACAACTAATCTCAAAAATATACAAGCAACTCCTACAGCTCAACTCCAGAAAAATAAACGACCCAATCAAAAAATGGGCCAAAGAACTAAATAGACATTTCTCCAAAGAAGACATACAGATGGCTAACAAACACATGAAAAGATGCTCAACATCACTCATTATCAGAGAAATGCAAATCAAAACCACTATGAGGTACCATTTCACACCAGTCAGAATGGCTGCAATCCAAAAGTCTACAAATAATAAATGCTGGAGAGGGTGTGGAGAAAAGGGAACCCTCTTACACTGTTGGTGGGAATGCAAACTAGTACAGCCACTATGGAGAACAGTGTGGAGATTCCTTAAAAAACTGGAAATAGAACTGCCTTATGATCCAGCAATCCCACTGCTGGGCATACACCCTGAGGAAACCAGAAGGGAAAGAGACACGTGTACCCCAATGTTCATCGCAGCACTGTTTATAATAGCCAGGACATGGAAGCAACCTAGATGTCCATCAGCAGATGAATGGATAAGAAAGCTGTGGTACATATACACAATGGAGTATTACTCAGCCATTAAAAAGAATACATTTGAATCAGTTCTAATGAGGTGGATGAAACTGGAGCCTATTATACAGAGTGAAGTAAGCCAGAAGGAAAAACATAAATACAGTATACTAACGCATATATATGGAATTTAGAAAGATGGTAACAATAACCCGGTGTACGAGACAGCAAAAGAGACACTGATATGTATAGAACAGTCTTATGGACTCTGTGGGAGAGGGAGAGGGTGGGAAGATTTAGGAGAATGGCATTGAAACATGTAAAATATCATGTAAGAAACGAGTTGCCAGTCCAGGTTCGATGCACGATACTGGATGCTTGGGGCTGGTGCACTGGGACGACCCAGAGGGATGGTATGGGGAGGGAGGAGGGAGGAAGGTTCAGGATGGGGAACACATGTATACCCGTGGCAGATTCATTTTGATATTTGGCAAAACTAATACAATTATGTAAAGTTTAAAAATAAAATAAAATAAAAAAAAAAAAAACAAAAAAAAAAATAAAAAAAGTAAAATTAAAAAAGAAATAGGTACTTCTACAGAGATATTAATATTGGAGGCATCAATATTCATCTTGAGTGAGATAAATAATTGATAGAACATATGAACAGAAAATTGGTGAGATTTCAGCAATGCTATATACCAACTTGATCTAACTGAAATTTATAGAGCACTCCACTCAAAACACAGCAGAATACACATTATTTTCAAATGTACTTGGAACATTTACCAAAATAGAACATATGACAGGCTACAAAATATTTCTTAACAAGCTTTAAAAGATCATATAAAGGATGCACTTGTATGATCAGGCCACCCATGGCAGTGCCTGACCAATGCCTGCTCACTTACCTGCTCACATGACTGGCCTTCCCTCTTAATAAGAGAGACATACTGACCCCAGCTCCAGCTAGTGGGTATTCTAATCTTTAGAACGTCTCCATGATGGCTTATCAAAGGGGCAGTGAGGGTCAGTGCTCCTTTACTGGTTTCCCTGTCCCTGGTAACCAGTGAACCAACCTGACATCAGTGCCAATTCTTTGATAACTGGTAACCTCCCCACTTGCCCCCCCCCACCCCCCCACCTTGTCATGCCTGCCTGCTGTCTGCTGCACACAGTGAGGTGTTGCTGTGTCACTCCAGGACCTTAATTCAGGCATGTAAGCTCCCTATCCATTAAACTATTCACGTGTCTGTTGCTGACTCCGGGCTCTTACTTTGGTTTTGAGGCTGGACAAGCACAGGCCTACGCAGTGCAGCCCAATGGTACACTAACCACAATCAAACTGAATTAGAAGTCATTGACAGAAAGATATCTGGATGATCTCCAACTATTTAGAAATTAAATAACAAATTTAAATTGCACATGGATGACAAATAAAACACAAGTTCAATTAGAAAATATTTTGTAAATGAAAATAAAAGCACAATGTATCAAAATTTGTAAGATTCATCTAAAGTAGTCTAGAAGGAAATGTATAGTATAAATGACTGTTGGAAAAGAAGAAAAATCTAATACTAATGATACAAGTTCCCACCTTAGGAACTCAGGCAAAGAAGCAGTTTAATCTCAAAGGAAGCAGAATGAAGGAAATAGTAAAGCTAAGAAAAAACTCAATAACATAGAAAACTGGCAGAAAGAGTAAAATTAGTGAAACCAATAGTTGGTTCACTGAAAAAATTAATAAAATTGACACAGACACTCTGTAAGTCAAGATGAATAAGAAAATGCTGGAAAACAAGAGTTTGCGGTATCAAGAATGCAGCGGCTTATATTACTACAGACCCTACAGATACTCAAAAAGATTACAAAGGAACATTATCAACAACTTTAGGCTAATAAATTTGACAGCTTAGATCAAATGGGAAAATGTAATAAAATGAACAAATAGTAAATGATGCAATTTACCATCTCTCTCTCAAGAAAAAAAGTTTTATATCACTGTATCTATTAAAGAATAGCACTGACAGTAAAATCTTTTCAAAGAAAACTTCAGGCCTACATTGGTTCTCTATTGCTTCTGAAGATTACTATAACACATATTTACTTATTTATTTTTGTTGAAATATAGTTGATTTGCAATGTGTTAATTCCTGCTCTACAGCAGAGTGATTCAGTTATGAATGTATATACATTCTTTTTTATAGTCTTTTCCATTATGGTTTATCACAGGATACTCAATATATTCCTTGTGATGTACAGTAGGACCTTGTTATTTATCCATTCTATATATAATAATTTGCATTTGCTACCCCCAAACCTCCCACTGCATTATTCTCCCACCCCCATTCCCCTTGCCAACCAATTTGCCATCACAAATCTGTTTTCTACGTCTGTGAGTCTGTTTCTGTTTTGTAGATCCATTCATTTGTGTCATATTTCAGACTTTGTATATAAGTGCTATCGTGTGTTATCTGTCTCTTTCGGACTTACTTCACTTTGTTTGATAATCTCTAGGTCCATTCATGTTGCTGCAAATGGAATTATTTCATTCTTTTATATGGTTGAGAAATATTCCATTTTGTGTGTGTGTTTGTGTGTACCACATCTTCTTTACCCATTCATCCACTGGTGGACATTTAAGAATTTCCATGTGTTGGCTATTGTGAATAGTGCTGCTGTGAACATAGGGGTGCGTGTATCTTTTTGAATTATAGTTTTGCCTGAACATATACCCAAAGCAACACACATTTATTATCTTATAGTTCTGAAGGTGAGAAATCTGGAATGGGTTTCACTGGTCTGAAAATAGGGTGTTGCAGGGCTGTGTTCCTTTCAGAGGCTCTAGGGGAGAATCTGTTTCCATGTCTTTTTTAGCTTCTAGAGCTGCATTCCTTCGTTCACGGCCTCTTCCACCATCTTCAACGCTAGCAGAATAACATCGTCAAATCTCTCTCTCCCTCCCCATCACACATGTATTCTAATCTAACCTCTCCCTCCCTCTTACAAGGACACTTGTATTAACATTTACTATCTACTTGTATAATTCTGAAGAACTTCTGCGTCTCAGGATCCTTGATCATGTCTGTGAAGTACCTTTTCTCATGTAGGGTAACATTCACAGTGTCCTAATATTTGAATCTAGGTATGTTTGGGGGTCACTATTCAGCTGCTCTAAGGCCCAAATGTCTTCACTGGTGAATTCTGTCAGATATTTAATAAACATTATTATTTATTCTGTACATATTCTTTCAAAAAATAGAGGTGGAGCAAATACTTCCAACTCATCATTTGAGGACATCATTACCCTGATACTGAAACCAGACAAAAACAGCAAAAAAAAAAAAAAAAAGAAAGAAAGAAAGAAAAAAAAGGTAAACTAATTTTCCTCAAGAACATAAATGGAGAAATACTAGACCAAGTATTGGAGAATATAGCAAGATATACACATGATATTATTTTGTGACTAAATGAGCTTTATAATAAGAATGAATAGTTGGCTTGACACTGAAAGTAATTAATATCATTAAAATAAACCTAATAATTTGATGCAGAAAGTGTTTGCCAAAATTAAAACACTCATCATAAAAATTCTCTTAAAACTAAGAGATGTTTTCTCAAACTGATAAAGGAAATCTTTTAAAAACCTTTTATCTTATTATACTTAATGATGAATAACTGAGTGCTTTCTTCCTAAGATTATAACCAAGGCAAGAATGTCCATTCTCAATATTCCTGACTGTTTTGGAAGTTCTAAGCAGTGCAGTAAGGCAAGCAGAAAAATATTAAAGACATACTGATTGCAAGGAAAGAAGTAAAACTGTGTTTAGTCATAGTCAATATGACCTGTGCAGAAATTTCTAACGAATCTAGAAAATACTGTAAGAATTAATAATGAATTTTACTATCATTACTGGTTAAGGTCAATATATAATAAGTAGCATTTCTATGTAGTACTAGAATACAACCACTTGAAACAAGATTTTTTAAAATCGCCAGTCCAGGTTCGATACAGGATGCTTGGGGCTGGTGCACTGGGATGACCCGAAGGGATGGTACTGGGAGAGAGGTGGGAGTGGGGTTCAGGATGGGGAACACGTGTATACCCGTGGCGGATTTATGTTGGTATGTGGCAGAACCAATACAATATTGTAAAGTAATTAGTCTCCAATTAAAATAAATAAATAAATTTATTATTTCTTTTCCAGACAAGAGTACTGGATTGGGTTGCCATTTCCTTCTCCAGGGGATCTTCCTGACCCAGGGATTGAATCTGCATCTCCTACATTGGCAGGCAGATTCTTTACCACTGAGCCACGAGGGAAGCCCCAAATTCAGTGTGATCCCAGTCAAAATTACAGTAGAATTTCTTTCAGTAAAAATTGACAAACTGTAAAATTTATACTTTCCCTCATGGCTCAGACGGTAAAGAGTCTGTCTACAATGTGGGAGACCCGGGTTCAATCCCTGGGTCAGGAAGATCCCCTGGAGAAGGAAATGGCAACCCACTCCAGTACTCTTGCTTGGAAAATCCCATGGACAGAGGAGCCTGGTAGGCTTTAGTCCATAGGGTCGCAAAGAGTCAGACACAACTGAGCGACTACCCAAAGTCACAAAACAAAAATTTATATGGAAATACAATGAACCTGACTGAGCAATTCAAATTCTTTTTAAAAGAAAAACAAAGTTGGTGAATTACTTTCTTTTTTAAAAAATTATATTTATTTATTTTTATTGGAGACTAATTACTTTACAATATTGTAGTGGTTTTTGCCATACATTGACATGAATCAGCCATGGGTATACATGTGTTCCCCATCCTGAACACCCCTCCCACATCCCTCCCCATCCCATCCCTCAGGGTCATCCCAGTGTACCAGCCCTGAGCACCCTGTCTCATGAATTACCTTCTTTCAAGATTTATTATAAAGCTAAATAATCAAGACTGTGTTGTGGACATTTAGAAGAATTGGACAGAATATAAGACCCAGAAATTAACCTCATTTATATGGTGAATTTAAGATGCCCATTAATTCAGTGGAAAAAGTATAATCAGTCTCAACAAATTGTTCTATAATTATTAGATATCGAGTGGAAAAAATATACACTGTCACTCTTACTTCTCCCCGTACACAAACTTGTAATTGATCATACACCTATGTGTAAGAGTGAAAACTATAAAACTTCTAGGAGGAAACATTTGTGGCCTGAGTTAGGTAGCAATTTCTTGAGATGACACAAACAAAAAAAAAAACATAAAAGAAAAAGTTTTGCTCTTCAAAAAATATTATTAACTTTGGTGAGGAAAGGAAAAAGGAAAGAGTCTGTTGTCTCCATAGATTCAGATAATATCTGAAAAGATATTTGTCATTAAGGATTTGTGTATTTAGAGCATTTAAAGGAACCTTTATAGTTCATTAATAAGAAGACAATGAAACCAGTTGGACAAAAATTTTGAACAAATATTGCAGTGTAGACACTATACGAAATCCCAATGAGCCCATGAAAAGATACTCAATGTCGTTAGGCATTCTGAAAACACAAATTTAAACCATAATGAGAGGCCACTGCTACCCATTACTTGTATCAGCCACTCCTAGGTATTTACCCAAGAGAAATGAAAACTCGTGTCTGTTTGTTTTTTTTTTTAAGAACTTATATGTGAATATGTATAACGCTTCTATTCGCAATAGCCAAAACTTAGTTAACAATTGAAGTGTCGCTACAGTGAAAGAAAGAAAGTAGTTGCCAAGGACCAAAGAGTCGGTTAAGGAGATTGACTACAAAGGAGTGCGAAGGATCTTTTTGGGGTGCTGGAAATGTTCTACATCATTATTGTCCTAGTACTTACATAAATGTATTACATTTGTCAAAATACATTTATTTGTGCATTTAAACTTGGTGAAATTGTATGTAAACTGTAATGATTAGGCAGATTTATAGACATATCTTCTTCTCTCCCAAAAAATAAGATTAAAAAAAACTTTGGAGCCAAACTCTGGGTTTCAATTTCAACCATGAATTTCCCAGTATCTATTTGTGTAACTTTGGAGAAGTTATATACCCTTGAGATCTGCCTTCTAGGGTTGAAAAGGAAAGTGAAAGTCATTCAGTCATGTCCGACTCTTTGCTACCCCTTGGACTATACAGTCCATGGAATTCTCCAGGCCAGAATACTGGAGTGGGTAGCCTTTCCCTTCTCCGGGGGATCTTCCCAACCCAAGGATGGAACCCAGGTCTCCCGCACTGCAGGCGAATTCTTTACCAGCTGAGCCACCAGGGACTGCCATTTAACTTTGCCAACTACATAAGACAGTATTCAGCACAAAGTAAGTGCTCAGTGAATGTTTGCTGTTCTCAGTTGTTGATCTTGGTTTTGCCATCTGATATGACATTGACCAAATAATTTAATTTTATATAACTTTTTCCAACCTTAAAAATGTGATGACGTGGATCCCTATGGTATTTCAGGTTTTCTGGCGCCCTAAAGTCTATAAAGACATAGAATGATTTTTTTTTTCAACTCTTTTAGGAGACAGGCTTTGCAGTATTGATTCAAGGAACATTTCTAAAAGAAGCATCTGTACCCTGAAATTATAGGTTTGTCTAATAGAGTGATTTTTGTTTCATTTGACAAAAGTCTTAAGATGGCTTGCACTTTTTCACCTTAAATAAACCAAATTTCACGAAAGAAAAAGGTAGAGTAAAAATATTTTTTAAATTTGATCAATATCTATTGTTTTAACAGTTTGCTAGCACACACTTTTTTACTGCAGTTTTGCTTTATTTTCTGGTATATCATGTAAAGTTGTCTTTCAAGATTGATAAAAGACTCCTGATTTGTTTAATGTAGTGAAATACTAGGCTTACAAGTTTCCCTTGATGTAGACTATTGAAGGCATCAAACTCAGGAGCTTGTATCAGATCAACACTTTTGCCCTAGCTACCTCATCTCCCCCTTCATTTGATGATGCTGTCCTTGATAATGTAGTGATGCTCAACAAGCTGGAGGCTATAGGTATCAGGTAGTAGAATCCTGACAGATATTTGGCAGAATTATTAGTTTTTAACCTATTAAATACGTCTCCCTGAAAGTGATTTGTAGTGCAACAAATTAGAATCTAATAGTGAAATGCCTGAACACTCAAGAGTTATAGCAATCAGTTAACTGTGTAGAATTGCAGTGGAAGGTCCATTCTATTTGAAAATTCTGTCAAAGGATCTTTCACTTCCTACAAGAAGCGAGAAACCTACTTCAAGGGTTCAGATAACTTGAAGTTCATACATATAAATTATACAGCTTTCTAAAAAATAAATAATACAGGTTTTTTTGCAATAATAAAAGACAATCACTAATATCTTTCAGAAAGATGCATCAAGATTCATCTCTAATGAAATTTCCTATCATATTTTTGGATTCTCCCTATGAAAATTCTTGATGAGTGATTGCATGTTTAATAAACAATATATATTACGGTTGTCATGTTCTTGCTAAAACTTTGTTTCCCCTCTGATAATTGTGTGAGGAAAGAGGAGTGTGATTATACTTGTCAGTATTTCCTTGAATGGTGTTTTATGCAAAGACAGCCAAGCTCCTGAGGCTAATTCTTTCATGGGCTGTAGCCAATATGAGCATTTTGTGTACTGCTAGATGCCACTGCTCGCTTTCCTCCCTGAAGATGAAAACCCTGTATGATGGCTCACCCTCAGGACTCCAGAAGGCTCTCAGTCTGAAATCAAGGCTCTCTGACTACTAGGATTGTGTGTTTATCTTCTTTGAGGTAGTCCCAACCTCTCTGTGCTCTGAGGAAATATCCTTCACCTTAGGGCAGTGTTCCTTTAATAGTGGAGTCATGCAGAAGAGTACAGACTCTCATTGAAATATCTCATTGAAATAAGATAAAAGTACAGTTTCAATAACTGATTCTCCAAGGGGGATGAGTTAAGAAATTTATTTAAAAAATAGAACAAAAGAGATGACCCTAAGATGGTATTAACCTAATTCCAGGATTTCAGGCTGCAGTGGCCAGAATAATACGCCTGTTTCCCTACTACAAGGAAACGAAATCCTGAAACAATCATAGCTCCTCCTCTCCCTCCTTTCATCTGTCACTTATTTTGAATTTAATCACAATGGAACAATAGAAAAGGGTCAGTTAAGGTGATGTCAGCAAGATGGAGGCCCCAATACTTGTCTCCTCTGCAAAACCCACAAAAACAGTGAATAACTAATTACAAACTAACAAAAATAGCTCTGGGGGAAGGCTCTGGACTTCAACGAAGAAGCAAGCAGTAACACTGCAAGGCTAAAAACCAAGAATGACCATATAGAAAAGCATGGGAAATATTTTACCTCTGCCACTCTACCCCCCAGGCCAGAACAGCTCGATGGCAAGAGGGATCCCTTTGGAGGGGTTTCATTCTACAAGGAAAAGAAGAGTAGGAGTAACCCAGAAAGCCTCACCACCAGAATACTTGTGGCCTTTGCTACCAAGGACCCCATAGACTTCACAAGTACTGATTCCAGCTGATGGAGCTGCTTAGGGTGTGGCTTCTACATTTCTTCCCCAGGGCGGGAGTGATCCCTGTGGTGATCCTGTTCCCCAGGGCTCCAGTTGCCTCAGTGTCTCTGCTCTCCAGCATTTGGATGCCACAGTGCATCCCCATTGAAGGAACCAAAGCTGCCACTGCTCTGCACACCACCCCCAAATCCCAAGTCGTAGATTTGACCTGTGATTGCTACAGCTGCACTGCTTCTGCTCCACACCCTGCCCCTGGGTCCTAAGCCATGACTTTGACTTATCACTGGGGCTGTGCGATTACTGTTCTGCCCCCTGCCCCTAGGTGCTAATGCAAGGCTTTACCTGCTGTTACTGTCCACTGTTACTGTCCACTCTGTTGCTGGTCTGCACACATCCCAACCCCAGGGTCTAAATTGTGGCTTTCTCCCAGTGGTACTGGAACTGAACTGTTGCTATTCTGCAAATACCCCTCTGAGACCAGAATAACGACTTAGACTCACCATCCCCAGGGTGTGCTACTACTGCAACCTGCATCCTAACAGACACTCACAGAACATTCCTTCTAAAGCAGGAAAGTAAACTTTCTTTTCAAGGAAAGAAAGTGGAACATTATGTAGTATAGATCATATGTTAGGTCACAAAACAAGTCTCAGTAAATTAAAAAAAAATCAAAATCACAGAAAATGACTCCACATATAAGTGATATCATATGGTATTTGTCTTTCTCTGTCTGACTTACTTCAGTTCAGTTCAGTCACTCAGTCATGTCCAACGCATTGCGACCCCATGGACTGCAGCACACCAGGCTTCCCTGTCCATCACCAACTCCCAGAGCTTGCTCAAACTCATGTCCATAGAGTCAGTAATGCCATCCAACCATCTCATCCTCTGTTGTCCCCTTCTCCTGCCTTTAATTTTTCCCAGCATCAGGGTCATTCCCAGTGAGTCAGTTCTTCCCATCAGGTGGCCAAAGTATTGCAGTTTCACCTTAAATATCAGTCTTTCCAATGAACACCTAGGACTGATCTCCTTGAGGATGGACTGGTTGGATCTCCTTGCAGTCCAAGGGACTCTCAAGAGTCTTCTCCAACACCACAGTTCAAAAGAATCAATTCTTCAGTGCTCAGCTTTCTTTATAATCGAACTCTCACATCCATACAGGACTACTATAAAAACCATAGCCTTGACTAGACGGGCCTTAGTTGGCAAAGTAATGTCTCTGCTTTTGAATATGCTATCTAGGTTGGTCATAACTTTTCTTCCAAGGAGTAAGTGTCTTTTAATTTCATGGCTGCAGTCACCATCTGCAGTGATTTTGCAGCCCCCAAAAATAAAGTCTGACACTGTTTCCATTGTTTCCCCATTTATTTGCCATGAAGTGAATGGACTCGATGCCATGATATTATTTTTTTGAATGTTGAGTTTTAAGCCAACTTTTTCACTCTCCTCTTTCACTTTCATCAAGAGGCTTTTTAGTTCCTCTTCACTTTCTGCCATAAGGGTGGTGTCATCTGCATATCTGAGGTTATTGATATTTCTCCGGCAGTCTTGATTCCAGCTTGTGCTTCTTCCAGCCCAGCATTTCTCATGATGTACTCTGCATATAAGTTAAATATGCAGGGTGACAATATACAGCCTTGACATACTCCTTTCCTAATTTGGAACCATTCTGTTGTTCCATGTCCAGTTCTAACTGTTGCTTCTTGACCTGACTTACTTCACTTAATCCATAAATGTGTGGAAATCAAGCAATTCATTTAAACAATCAAAGGATCAAAAAACTTACAAGTGAAACTAGAAAATACTTTGAGATAACTAAAAATAAAAACACAGCATAGTAAAACATATGGCTTACAGTAAAAGCAGTGATCAAAGAGAAATTCATAGCTGCAAACGCCTACAGTAAAAAAGAAAAAAAAAAAAGACCTAAAATCAGTAACCTAAGTTTGCCCTGTAAGGACCTGTTCTTTGTTTATTCAGAAATTACACAGCCTAGCATGCAGTTCAGAAGAAAATATCAAGTAAGTAAAAGTGATCTTTTGCATATAAATATGTTTAGTTCCCTTAGAAGCAGCACTATAAGCAAGGAAAGACTTAGGGAAAGTTTGGGAGTCCTATAAGATACAGAGTGTAATATTTCGAATACCTCCATCTTTTTCCAAAAAAATTGCAAATTGCGTCTGAATCACTTGCTAAGGTGTGGAACTTGAAAATCAAAGCAGTAGAAGATCCAGCTTCTCTCAAGCATAATCTCACTAAGTGTCTGATTTCCTCACCGAATATCCCACTTCTGGACATTTCACATTGACCCATATGGCATGTATATCATCCTGATCTTCAGGTTTGAATCTTAGAAACTGTGATTGCTGACGTGTGGAATCAGTGAGCCAAAGGTTTTTGTCTCACTTGAGAAAATCAGGGCATGAATGGTTCACTACTGATTCAAGGTTAAGAAAACACAACAAATGTAAAACCATTACATGAATCCAATACAAAAGATGCTGTAACTTAAGGAATCAGAAACAATACATATAAATTTTTGAAAAATAGGGTACCTCTGAAGATGTTTTTCTAAAGAAGCAAAAATACGGATTCAGACTTTTTGTTTCAAAATATATGCAGGAGGGTGAATCTTCTATGAAATAGAATGGGCAGGTGTCTTAATGAAGAAACAAATAGTCTAGAAAGCTCAACCTAAAATGCTGCATAATGTTGTTTTCAATTTACATGACATGCTAGAAAAGAAAAAGCTAAGGGGATTAAAAATGGTAGTTGCTTGTTTTGTGGCATAGGAAGAGAGCTTGACTACAAATGAGCATAAGTGAAATTTTGAGGTCATGGAACTGTTCTATATTGTGAATACAAAACTCTAGGCATTTGTCCAAACTCAAAAATCGATATAGCACAAAGGGTGAATTTTCATATGTAAGTTAAAATAATTAGGATATTATGGGAAAGCAAAATGGGGTACAGACTATGACAATTGAATCTCTTTGTATTGTAAATGAGTGCTCTGATCATAGTGAATGAAATGGTGAAGAAATAAGCTGCAGCACGTAACTTTAAAAAACATTGTTTCAACTGGTTGTTGGTGATGATGGTTTAGTCGCTAAGTTGTAAGTCTAAAGACAAAAATATTGGTACACAAATACTGCACTCGAGTTTATAAGTTTAAGTATGTAGGTTAGCAATTCTGAAATGGCCTTTCATGTATACCAGATTTGAACAAATAATATGTTACAGAGGCAGTTTCTTAGTCATAAAATGGGGAGATGATGGTAGAATGAACCATGTGGTTCATACCATTAGAGGTAAAGGTATAATTTTGAACTCACATATATGTAGATAGATAAGTAGATAGATGATAGAGCTATGGAAATTAATACAGATATGTGCATATATATGGGTTTCTATGCAAACCCATGGAGCTCTCCTAGTAGCTCAGCTGGTAAAGAATCTGCCTGTGGTGCAGGAGACTCCAGTTTTATTCTTGGGGTGGGAAGATCCCCTGGAGAAGGGATAGGCTACCCACTTCAGTATTCTTGGACTTTTCTGGTGGCTCAGATGGTAAAGAACCTGCCTGCAATGCAGAAGACCTGGGTTCGATCTCTGGGTTGGGAAGATCCCCTGGAGAAGGGAATGGCAACCCACTCCTGTATTCCTGCCTAGAGAATCCCCATGGACAGAGGAGCCTGGCGGGCTACAGTCCAAGGGGTTGCAAAGAGTCAGACGCCAACTGAGTGACTAAGAACAGCACAGCACATGCAAACAAATATGGCCCAGCTTTATCCCCCAAGAGAACATAGAGGCATTGACATCTTGGTAGCAATGAGCATACCTAGTTCCCAAGTCTTTGTTTGTAAATGACATCTTTTCTTTTAAAATTGAACTACAGTTGATTTACAATGTTGTGTTAGTTTCAAGTGTACAGCAAAGTGATTCAGTTATATATATACATATATATATATACACATTTATTTTCATATTCTCTTCCATTATAGGTTATTATTAGATATTTCCCTATGCTGCACAGCAGGTCCTTGTTGTTCACCTATTTTATATATCAGTTGAGTTCAGTCGCTCAGTCGTGTCTGACTCTTTGCGACCCCATGAATCGCAGCACGCCAGGCCTCCCTGTCCATCACCAACTACCGGAGTTCACTCAGACTCACGTCCATCGAGTCAGTGATGCCATCCAGCCATCTCATCCTCTGTCGTCCCCTTCTCCTCCTGCCCCCAATCCCTCCCAGCATCAGAGTCTTTTCCAATGAGTCAACTCTTTGCATGAGGTGGCCAAAGTACTGGAGTTTCAGCCTTAGCATCATTCCTTCCAAAGAAATCCCAGGGCTGATCTCCTTCAGAATGGACTGGTTGGATCTCCTTGCAGTCCAAGGGAATCTCAAGAGTCTTCTCCAACATCACAGTTCAAAAGCATCAATTCTTTGGTGCTCAGCTTTCTTCACAGTCCAACTCTCACATCCATACATGACCACTGGAAAAACCATAGCCTTGACTAGACGGACCTTTGTTGGCAAAGTAATGTCTCTGCTTTTCAATATGCTATCTAGGTTGGTCATAACTTTTCTTCCAAGGAGTAAGTAGTATGCATATGTTAATCCCAAATTCCTAAATGCTGTTCTTTAATAACCGAAATGAAGGCTCCTTGGAACCCTGATCTAGGGCTGCTCTCAGGCTGGGGAATGGAATACACAAGTCGAGCATAGAACTTCTGGGAATATTAGAGAGATGGAAAGTGTTAAACAAGTTGATTGGGAGCATGGCAAAAGGACAAGAGAAATCAGTTAGAGCTCCCAGTGGCCAAATCTAGAAGAGTCTGTCACAAAATAAATAATGAATGTTAGACTCTAACTCTGTGATGGTTAGCTTTATATGTCAAAGTCTTGAAAGACAAGGAAAGACTGAGGAACTATCATCACACATTAAAAGAAGCTTGGGAAAAACAACTAAATGGAAGTGTGGTATTCAACGTTAGATAATGAATCGGAAAAAAGCACATTGTGGAAAGACTGGTAAAATACGCACAAGGTATTGTTTATTTAGATGTAATTTAATTTCTTTTGTTGATTTTTTTACTTCTTTACAATCAGGTTATGGTTGTGTGGGATGTTATCATTGGTGTAACTGGTTGAAGGGTGTATGAGAGTTCTCTGTACTATTTTTCCAACTTCTCTATAAGCCTAAAATTATTGCAGCTAAAACCTAAACAAGTAGCATTTATAATCTATGAGATTTCAATATACCTCTTAAAAAATTCTATTCAAATGAAGCCAAATCTGAGAATTCTGATTTCATCCTCTTTTCTTCAGTGTAAATCATTTAATTTATTTAAATTTTCTTCACTTTCAATATACAATTCATCTTTGTTTTTCTGGTCTGCATTCTTTTCAGAGCTCTTCATCTATCTTAAGCTTTGGTGAAGCAACATCCTGATTGACACAGGCCAAAGCATGCCATACTAGCATCAATATTCACTACATTTTGACCCAGACTGCAGCTATGTAAGCCTGTCTTGAAATACTAATGAGAGGGATGTTGAAGGAAAAAGTCTCAGAGTTCTAAAGTTCACATAAACGTAAACAGTACTGGAAAAGTTGTAGAAAATAAAAGTTAAGCCTGAAAAGAGTAGACTCAGCTGTTAAATGTATAAATTATAATGAAAATTTTAGTTTATAAATTATTTGTTGCAAGTTATTTTTTAAATTTTGTAAAGTTTAATTTGAAGTCAAAAATAAATTAGGAGAATTTTATATCTAATACCCAACTATTTGAAAAAATATCAATAAAGATATTAATACTTATTTTAAAAGATATTACTCATTTAAAACTGAATTTACATAACAGATACTGAAGGAATGACTTTAATGTAAAATCTGAAACTGTAAGAAAATTTTATACTTTAATAGGTAGAAAAGTTTTAGCTTTTAGTTGGCTCCTGTGATTAGCTGTATGCATGCCTTTAGCTAAGTCACTTCAGCCAAGACAGCTCCATGATGGTCACGTAGGGACCTGACACCTGTCATTGTACAATTCCAGCAAGGGCTGTTCACAGATTCACTTCAGAGTCCGTGGAATAGGACTCTTGGAGTTGTACAAAAGAGTTCCTGGAGTGCAATTATTTGTCCTTTCAGATGAATAAATCAAGTTTCTGTGAGCTTCAGAAATGGATGGAAAAATGAGAAGGTGGCAGCAGGGATTCTAGAGTTAGTAAGAAGGAGAATTTCTGGACAGGGATTATAGTTCTCATTAGGTAAGACAATTCTTGTCCTGACGTGGATCTGCTAATTATCTAGATATCTTTCTTATGGCCAATTATTTTTTTACTTGGGGTAGAATTCATGTACAGCCATATCCTCTAATGTGAAATGTACAACTCAACATAACATCTTTGAGATTCACCCTTATTGTTGCATATAGCAATATTTTTTACGTTGCTGAATAGAATTTCATTAAAGAAATATGCCACTGTTTATTCATTCCACGTCTCATTACCTTTTAACTAAAACTTTTAAAGAAGCAATTGTAGCTGAGATAAGGCAGTCTGGTTATACCGAAATATTAGGTTGTTGTGGTAGAGCTGGGTAATTTCCAACAGAGACAAGAAAAGGTCTCTAGGGCTCTGCTCTCAGGATCTTGCCACTGATGGTCTAAGTCAGCAGTCCCCAACCTTTTTGGCACTAGGGACTGGCCTTGTGGAAGACAGTTTTTCCATGGACTGGGAGGAGGGGATACTTTGGGGATGATTCAAGTGCATTATATTTACTGTGCACTTTATTTCTATTATTATTACATCAGCTCCACCTCAGCTGATCAGACATTAGACCTTGTAGATTGGGGGCCCCTGGTCTAAGTCATGCCACATTTATGAGCAGGTAGTCATCACTTTGTCTTTTTAGACATTTCACTAAATGTTTTGTTTCAAATCTTTATACATGGCAGACATGACACTATTCAGAATTCTCCAAAGTGGCTTCACACAAGATTCAGATGTAATCATAGCCCTGGGGCTTCACTTGTAAAGGTCGTGGCTTCTCTAGATCTCTTATACGAATTCATGCAAAGGCAGAAATATAGATAATATTTCTAGCCAATCCACATATGTTGACACCACTCAAGTCAGCAATTAAGATCATTCCTTACATTATACTAATTAACAAACCATCTGGTGCTGATCAGAGATAAACATAGTTGAAGGGCACTGGCACAGCCTAAAATTTCTGAATACAGACTGTGAAATCCAAAGTAACAAGGCCCAGTAGTGAATGCTCTTGATTAGGGGCTTCAAATGCTCACTGATGATCTCCAAGATACAGATTGAAAGCCAACACACACATATATGTTCCACAAACCACATTTAAAACATTTTTAAGAAAACTGCAGACAATATCAGAAATTTTCTTATGAACAACCAAGTCTAACTTGTTAAACAGATCTTATCTCTACATGAAGAAGGGAGGCTCCTCTTCTTGACAGAGTGGTGAATGGCTTCCCTGGTGGCTCAGATGTTAAAGAATCTGCCTGCCAATGCAGGAGACGTGGGTTCAGTCCCTGGATTGGGAAGATCCCCTGGAGAAGGAAATGGCAACCCACTCCAATACACTTGCCTGGAAAATCCCATGGACAGAGGAGTCTGGTGGGCTACAGTTCATGGGGTTGCAAAAAGTTGGACACAGCAGAGCAACTAACAATTTCTGGCTATTCAATTGTTTGCCTCTGTCCTAGCTTCTCAGCCTCAGTCGCTCAGTCGTGTCCGACTCTTTGAGACCCCATGAATTGCAGCATGCCATGCCTCCCTGTCCATCACCGACTCCCGGAGTTCACTCAAACTCATGTCCATCGAGTCGGTGATGCCATCCAGCCATCTCATCCTCTGTCGTCCCCTTCTCCTCCTGCCCCCAATCCCTCCCAGCATCAGGGTCTTTTCCAATGAGTCAACTCTTCACATGAGGTGGCCAAAGTATTGAAGTTTCAGTTTTAGCATCAGTCCTTCCAATGAACACCCAGGACTGATCTCCTTTAGAATGGACTGGTTGGATCTCCCTGCAGTCCAAGGGACTCTGAAGAGTCTTCTCCAACACCATAGTTCAAAAGCATCAATTCTTCGGTGCTCAGCCTTCTTCACAGTCCAACTCTCACATCCATACATGACCACTGGAAAAACCATAGCCTTGACTAGACAGACCTTTGTTGGCAAAGTAATGTCTCTGCTTTTGAATATGCTATCTAGGTTGGTCATAACTTTCCTTCCAAGGAGTAAGCGTCTTTTAATTTCATGGCTGCAATCACCTCTAAGGTTTAACTCTCCTTAAAAATATTTAAGAGTGAGACCTAGTGTTGTTGTTTTTCAGTCACTAAGTCATGTCCGACTCCTTGTGACCCTGTGGACTGCAGCACACGAGGCCTCCCTGTCCCTCACCATTTCCAGGAGTTCTCCCAAGTTCATGTCCATTGAATCAGTGATGCTATCTATGCAAGCATCTCATCCTCTGCCGCCCTTTTCTCCTTTTGCCTTCAATCTATACCAGCATCAGGGTCTTTTCCAATGAGTCAGCTCTTTGCATCAGGTGGCCAAAGTATTGGAGTTTCAGCTTCAGTATCAGTCCTTCCAATGAGTATTCAGGGTTTATTTCCCTTAGTGAGCAAATTGTTATTTATTATTATAGCATATTGTTAAATTAGAGCCCCTGACATTTAACTCTGTAAATAGTGGGAACATCTACTATATTTATTAGCTCTGCCACAACACTCAGTGACTTTAACAGAAGTTTTTATTTCACTGGATCTGCACTTGGATGGAATAAGTCAAATGAGAGTCAGGCAGTCTAGTCTGGGCTGACTCAGCTCTGTTCATGTCTCATTTGGGGTCCAGGTTCAAGATGCAACACCTGATGAAAACTCTTCTCATGCAGAAACTTGAGGTGCAAGAAGGGCAGGAGAAACACAAGAGGCCTTGTAGGGTCATCCCCACCTGCATGCCATAAGCCAGAGTAAGTCTGCAGACCAAGCTGAAAGTCAAGGGTCAGGGAGGGGCACTCTACCCATGATGAGGCTACTGTCAGGCAGTAGGTACAAGGAGAGCAGCAACATTTGAGTCCTTCCTTCAGCTGCCACAGTCTCCCCATGAACTAAAACATACTCCTCCTACCTTTCACTGAATTAAATATTTCCCCCTTTAGTTTTACTTATTAAAACATTATTAACAAAGAAGGAAGATGTTTTGCTTTATATACTTTTTGTGTACAAGCCTCCTGCAAATAGTACCTGATGTATATCCATTTTATAAACATGTATCCATTCATTCGCTTATCAAATATTGAGCGCCTACTAGATACAGATTATTAAGTGAAGCAATGTGACAAATACAAAGAGGTTTCAGATAGATTCTTTCTCCGATTCTTTCTCAATGATCTTAGGGGTTTGGAGCTTCAGGAAGAAAGCTTGGGGTTGGAGTAGCATCAAGTACTAAAATAGAATAGGGTGGTGAAAGCAATTAGTTTTGGACTCTGCTGCTGCTGCTGCTGCTAAGTCACTTCAGTCGTGTCCGACTCTGTGTGACCCCATAGACGGAGCCCACCAGGCTCCCCCGTCCCTGGGATTCTCCAGGCAAGAACACTGGAGTGGGTTGCCATTTCCTTCTCCAATGCATGGAAGTGAAAAGTGAAAGGGAAATCGCTCAGTCGTGTCCAACTCTTAGAGACCCCATGGACTGCAGCCTACCAGGCTTCTCCGCCTATGGGATTTTCCAGGCAAGAGTACTGGAGTGGGGTGCCATTGCCTTCTCCGAGTTTTGGACTCAGGCAGACCTAGATTTGAGTCTTTGCCCCAACATTTCAGGCAGGCTATTTTCCTTCTCTTTTAGTTCTGCCCATTTCTATCCTATTTGACAAATGGACAAAACAAGATCACATACATTATAGATGGAAGAATGAAAATTTGTTTTGATAAGTTATGCCTGGCATCTGTAAGTATTCAGTTAATAGCTAGCATAGGTTATGAGATTACTTTGACCAGAATGTACACCACCTCCCCACCAGGGAGCTCTCGCGTTCCCTAAAGAAATGATAAGGTGTATCCTGACTGGAACAGAACCAGAAAAACCTGGATAGAATATTCATGTCACCAACTTGACCCTGTTCTATGTAATTCACAGCACAGTCCAGTTGGTTGTAAGACCACAGAGTAGATTTTCTGACAAGCGATTGATTTTCGGGAATTTCACTAAGAAACACATTCTCAAAATCAATCAACTAGGAGACATGACAGCTCCAAGATGAAACAAAACAAATAAGCAAGCTGCTTATGTGAGTTTAGGTTGAGTTTGCATAAGGATTACTCCATCTTTACACTGGAGTTCCGTCCCCGGTGAACCTCTTGGGGCAACAGTCAGTCCCTGCCTGCCCCGCCCTGTGAAGTGAGTAGGAGGCAGGAGCCATGAAGCAGTTATTTACAAGGATATTAGCATCATCAAGAATGATGGAGGAGTTGGGATGGAGAGAAAAAGTTTTCTTTTGGACATATAAAATGAAAATGTCTATATTATCAGATAAAATTTACATATATAAGTGACCCATGTTTATCATTAGGGACTCAAAAGGTTTAGCAAGGAACATATCTTCTGTCTTGTGATTGAGGAATAGAGCTACTTCTTGACACAGGGGAAAGTTTCATGAAAGTTAGTCTCCTCCTCTGGCCCAAATATGGATCAAAGTGAATGGGAAAAGGGCTTTTACCACCATGTAGACACATGGCATTTCTTTTTTAATTTTTTAAATGGATAAAAAGATAGCATCATTGTGATTTCTACCCAGTAATAAATCTTTTGGTTCTTACTATTAAATTGTATGACAAATACTCATGAAATAAGCTGAAGACTGGAAAACTTTATTCATGAAGAGGATTCACCCTGTGTAAGGTGGGCTTTATGAGAAGCAAGCACTCTTAGCCACAACTTTGTACTCTTTCATTAGTTCCCCCAAAGCCACAGAGTCTTCCTGAGTGCTACATTTGTAGACTTAGAAGCTGGCCTGGAGATACTCCACTGAACACAAGCCTTTTACTTCAGCATACCCAGGTCTTTTCCAAAGTTAAAATAAGGATGTCCCTTTCCTTGATACTTGATACTTCTACTGAGAGAGTTACTCACTATTTGTGTTTTTAAACTTAGTAGATTATAATGTTTGGTTCGTTGAACCAATGGGTTGGAACTATCAATTTTAAAAGACAATAGCATTGCAGGAAAAGTAACTGATTGTGATAGAAGTAGTCTTAGACACAGCTGGAAAATATAAATTTAGAAAGTGTAAATTCAATCCTTTCTTCATTTTGTTTCTTGCTTTCTCTTCTCAACTCTGAAGTCCCAAGACCTGAGTCTCCCACTGATCTTCCAGAAAACGTCTATGCTCCCAACTCATAATTTTTCCCTTCACGCTCTTCACCCATCCCAGTTCTCAGTACTTTGGGCCTGTTTCTCACTGACTTTTATAGGGAAGACCTTCCTAATGTACTAAATGACAAAGTGTTTATTATGCATCAAAAAGGCTTTTAAACTAAAGGTTAAATTGTGGGATAAGGGGATGAAGAGGAGAGGACTTCATGAAGTTGTATGTGTCAAATCAAAATTTCTCAATGGCATGCACCAGAATTACCTGCGGGACTGGTTTACAACAAAGTCCTGGGCTCTGCCTCTAGACTCCTGGGGCCTGAGATTGTGCGTTTGAAACAAGCTCCCACATGCTGCTGTTGCTGCTGCTGATCCATGGACCACACCTTGAGAACCACTGCTTTACATTAAACAGTCTAAGTCACTTCCTAATTTGTCTAGACATCCAAATGCCGCCATGAGCAGGATGCTGGCACATTCTACCCAAACTTCTTGCTCAAAATTTGAGATATTTTTTCTCATTCATTGTGAGAGTCATAAGCTATACTATTAGGAGTAAAAGATGGGATTTGGAATAAGATTCATTTGTTGTCCACTCTGGATGACAGAAGATGAGACGTTTGGATGGCATCACTGACTCAATGGACATGGGTTTGGGTGGACTCCGGGAGTTGGTGATGGACAGGGAGGCCTGGCGTGCTGCAGTTCATGGGGTTGCAAAGAGTTGGACATGACTGAGCGACTGAACTGAACTAAACTGAACTGCCACTCACTTGAAATTTCTTTAAAATCTCCAAGCTGCCCTTTTGTACTGTAAGAAATAGAACAATAAATTCAGTCTGTCAAGTTCATTGTGGGGCTCAAAACACAAGACGTGTGAAGGTGCTTTGTAGGCTATTAAGTGCTCTACGCATGGTACAATTGTTATACAGAAAGTGGCTTCTCTGAGGTAGCTATTCAAAATGAAATTATGGAGATCCAAACCCTGTTTTCTGAACACTGGAGCTACCGGTATTCTCTGTGTCACCAACAAAGCCGGGTTCCTTAAAACCTTTATGTCATGGGCAAAAAGGAACACTATATAGTTTTGACAGAAGGCTTTTTATGCCCTGGAGAGTCTTACACAATGCAGATCTTTATAGAACAAAGAGAAACTTTCTGGCATCCTACACATTCCAGGAGGGGCCTTAGTCACCATTACGGAAGATCCATAAGAAAAACACCTGTACAATCTTTCTTAGGGTCAGTGTATTTGGAAAGCATCAGGAAAGAGCTGCATTAACATGATTCATTGAATGTATCCCATTCCATTTTTTACTCCTCATCCTTCACAAAAAATAATAATTAGGGGGGAAATATGTCCTGTGAATACAGCACACTTTGCTATGCATTCCATTTGTTAGACTCAAATCTCATTCTTAAAATCTTTATGCCGCCCCTCCCAGCCCCTGAAAATACACAGCTCTCAAAGGATACAGTCTCAGATTCAGGAACAGCTGAGAGGAGCCATTATTGTGGCCCATTCCCTGGTTGTTCAGACAGTGAAGAGTCTACCTGCAGTGTGAGAGACCTGGATTCGATCCCTGGGTCAGGCAGATCCCCTGGAGAAGGGAATGGCTACCCACTCCAGTATTCTGGCCTGGAGAAGCCCATGGACAAAGGAGCCTGGCAGGCTATATATAGTCCATGGGGTCCCTAAGAGTTGGACAGGACTGAGCAACTAACACACATACCAAGTCTCACACCCAGAGCTAAGACAGGAATGAACAGTGTCTGCAGGGGACAATTCTAACCCCTTGGAATCATTCCTTGCAGGTAGCAACCCTTGAAGAAGGTATAAGCGCTGCATATCAGGGGCTTGCCTTTTTTTTTTTCCCCGTCAGCTGGTAAGGTCCCTAACACTCAAGATTCTTCTTTCACTAATATAGGAGCAAGTGAATGCTCAGGTGCTGAATCAAGGGACACAAGACTCCATACAAAGCTGAAAAGAACTGAGGTGGGATAGCGAACTCAGATCATGTGATGCCATGCCCAACTCACCTGCTGACACACCAAATGAGATTGTAGGTCCCCACATGCATAGGGAAAGTTTAGAAAATAAGGGAGAACATGGGGGAGGAGAAAGCTACAATTTTGCTTCTTGTACATTTTCTCATCAAAACCTCACCTTGCCCTCTGGTATTCCCTCTCTCAGAGGAGGCAATTCAAAGCCTCCAGGGTCAAATAGTGATGGGTGTCCAAGACTACAGTCACCACAGTAGCTCTGTGAGGTCACCAGAGTTGTGTGTGTGTGTGTGCAGGGGGGTCATTTATCCCTCCTATTTTTTTTTTTTTGTTGACTATTTTTTCTCCCTCCTGAAGTTCTAAAGGGATTTAGATTTTTTTCTCTCTACTCCTTCCACCATCCTCCTGTTCTGTTTGCAAATTCATTTGTGAACATCTTCCAATTATAATATGCCCTTCGAAGGTATGGGAGGAATGCAAGACTAAGAGATGTGATATCTTTACACCTTTAGTTCATTCACTTAGTCAACACATGGTTTGCAACCATATTCTATGTAAAAGCCATTCTTCCAAATACTGGGCATGTATCACTGAACAAAACAGAAAAAAAAAAGATAACTCCTGTCCTCTCAGAGTTTATATTCTAGTGGATTTATAATCTGAAATTAAGTCTAATCCTCAAATCCTTATTTTACATGAAAGAATGAAATGTGTTTATTCTCAGGAGGAATAAATTCTAATTAAATCAATATTTCTCAAAGTGCTTTCCAGAAAACCTCCATCAGAAACTCTTAACATGCTTGTCCAAACAAAGATTAATGATCTTCACAGCAGGCTCACACAGTTAAACTCCAGAGGGTAAGGTGCAGTAACTTTAACTTTCTTAGCATGAGTGCCCTCTAACCTTTGAGTGTGTGCATGCTAAGTTGCTTCAGTCATGTCCAACATTTCAGGCACCAACACTAGAAACCAATGTTTCCTAAACTTCCTGTTAAAATCACCCAGTCAGTCCAGTCGCTCAGTCGTGTCCAACTCTTTGCAACCCCATGGACTGCAGCACCCAGAGGCACCTGTTAATATTGGAGTTTCCCAGACTCATTTCACACAGATCTGGATCTAGTGGGTGTGTGGTGGGGCCACAGGCGATTCTGGGGTTAGCAGTAAAGTTTAGGAAATACAGAGCTTTATGATAAGACTGCAAATCAGGGACATCAGACCAGTTTCACACTCAGGGAAAAATACCTGAGTGATATATTATTAATAGTCACTTTTATTTTTTCCTCCATTTAGTAACTCCTTTTCTAACATGAAGAGTTTACTCTGGCTTAGAGGGTAAAGCATCTGCCTGCAATGCAGGAGGCCCGGGTTCGATCCCTGGGTCGGGAAGATCCCCTGGAGAAGGAAATGGCAACCCACTCCAGTATTCTTGCCTGGAAAAATCCCATGGACAGAGGAGCCTGATAGGCTACAGTCCATGGGGCTTCAAAGAGTCAGACACGACTGAGTGACTTCACTTTCTAACATGAATTTGCTGGGTTTTGCTTTTCCATTTTCTTTCTCTGCTGGATTTGTCTTGAAAGCTCACCTGTGTGAGCCCTGAGCTTGATGGAATAAGCTTTTATCACAAGACTTGTCAAGGTTTATACCTATTACCCTGGCCAGTCCTCCACTAGATCATTAGATCATCAAGGGTGGGGACTAATCTTGTCAAATCAGTCCCCAGTAGGTGCCTCTCCCCAGTAGGTGCTCAATAAATATTTACTCAACACTAGTCTGGTTAATAGTATTCTGAGGGATTAGACTGTGTTTGAATCTCATTTATACCACATCTTGCAGTCCTCCTGTGGTCTTGCAGTCCGTTTTTTACCCTTCAGTAAATGAAGCACCAAGTGTCAGTACTTTTGCAGATCACCCCAGCACACCATTTGGTTCTCGCTCCCTGATGTCTCTTCTGCATACCACACCACCCCCACACCTCTCCCCAAGGACAGTAGGAGAAGAAAGCAATGTGAGCTGATCAGCAGAGATCAGAACTGCACTTGAAAGAGATTACAGCTTTTGATTTCTTTCTTGGCTGCTGACATCAAGGTGGGTAACTTCACAATTGCTGTGGCATTTTGGTTTTAAATAAAGGTGCACTTTTAAAGCAAACACATTTATTTTGAATTTTTTGACATTGAATAAAAATCTAATTACCATCTTTTTTTTTTTTTTTCTTTCATTTTTATCAGCATGGTCAACTGAGGTTTGAAACAGAAAAAAAAAATGAGATCATTTGCGAAAAAGATATATGATTAAAGATGGATTAAAATGTTAAGTAGGTTTGAAGAAAGGAAATACAAAAGAAATGTGGTGTGAAAATATCCTCTTTGAAAATCTCTCTGCATGTCTTTTTTGATAAGGAACTGTGGCTGTCTATAGTGAGCCGAAAAGCTGCTCAGATAAGAAGAAAAGAGCAAAGACAGTTTGCAAGATGGGGAAAGTGGAAAGAGAGCAGACTTTAAAGGCAACTAAACCCAGGAAAACATCCAGATTCTTCCACAAAATGACCACATGATACTGGGCAAGTCACCAACCTCTTGAACAATAGCGAAATGTCCCTGAAGGGTTTTTTAAAAAAGATTTGTCGGAATAAATATGCAAAAGACTTGTCAAGCCAAGTTTCCTCCCTCTTCTCTGAAGCGATGTCCGATGAATCTTTAGGAAAGGAATAATATAGGACAGATATCATGAGTTGTAAACTTGTATATTGGCACAGAAAATACAGCTAATATGGTCCATTAACACTGATTTCAGCCAAGCAAAGTAAACAGATCCCTGCCTCAGTTGAAACTAGTTCATTTATTAAAGTTCTTATATGTGTTAAAACAAAAAGCAGAACAGAAGAAACAAGGAAAAAATATTTATTACACAAGAGATTTTAAAATAGGTACTTTGTGATTTCATTTTGAATTCAAGTTTAATTTGCATTTATCATACTATTATGTCATTTGGAAACCAGGTCAACATTTCAATAAATTTTGAGTAGCTGTAAAGTAGGGTTTCTTTTTCTTTTTTTTTTTTTTTTAAAGTAGGGTTTCTTACATAGACTTTGAGGAGTCTATTAATCACTACTCTGTGCCTTTGGGGTAAAAACTTCCCTACCTTTTTTAACGTGAAAGAAATCCATTAATTTTACCAGCTAGGCAGATTATTGAGATCTAGTGATGGCCACAAGATATTGCTAAATCCCAGCCTTCTGCCCCAAATGCAATTTGTTGCTTGGTTTATGTTAGTAGATGGGGCAATAAATAATCAAGAGGTTGTTCAGAACCACACAGGAAATCTGTTTCAGTGCAATAATCGATTCCTGAATTTGTTATTTGGCAAAAAAAAAAAAAAGGAAGCTAAATTCTACCCAGCTTTCTCCTTTTCTGTCTCCTCCAACACAGTGATAACATGTAGTATAGCATAGACAGAGGTGAGTACTGATTGGCAGAGATGAATACTTTCAGATACTATGGGATGTAGACTTCTGAGAATTCACATGAATGCAGTATGCTCATAATGTAAATTCAATGAAGGTTCAGCTCCAGGCTCTGTTTGGTAACTGAGATATATATTCCATCTGAACAAGTAAAACAGATTTTAAACAAGATTAACTGATTTATTATGAAGATCATTCATCTTCCAAAAAGAGGTCCTGTCCTTCTGAAAGCAGAATGTACAAATATGAAGTCAGGGCATGCATCTGTTAATGAAAAATATGTTAACCATCCTACTTGCCATTTAAAAGTAAAATCTTCCAGAAATTGGCCACATTAGAAATTACCTAGTTTGTATTTGAAACATAAGATCTAATTTAAATGAAAGACTGATGCCAACAGATGCAAAAGTTTCTATATATTCAGAATGTGCTTTCTGAGTTGATAATGAAGCAGTGTATTTGCCCTTTACGTTACAAGGAAAGTTGAATCATGTCCTTGTGGAGGAAAGTGACAATGAAAAGTAAAGACCTTACAGCTAAATCTTCACTTGATGTTATACTCTATTAAAAAGTATAAAGAAAGTATTTTACTGTTTGTTAATACTTTATAATAATATGCACAGAGTTATTAAGAACTAAAAATATTATCAGGGACCAAGTGGGCTTTTTGGGGCTGCTTTCTTGTATGTGAATCCTCTATAACTAGGTAGCAGAGTGCTGCTGCTGCTGCTGAGTCGCTTCAGTCGTGTCCGACTCTGTGCAACCCCATAGACGGCAGCCCACGAGGCTCCCCCGTCCCTGGGATTCTCCAGGCAAGAACACTGGAGTGGATTGCCATTTCCTTCTCCAATGCAGGAAAGTGAAAAGTGAAAGGGAAGTCGCTGAGTCTTGTCCGACTTTGAGCGACCCCATGGACTGCGGCCCACCAGGCTCCTCCGTCCATGGGATTTTCCAGGCAAGAGTACTGGAGTGGGGTGCCATTGGAGTGAGAAGGTGTTAAATGTGCCAACTGAACCATATTCAAGGGGCAAATAATTAAGAATTCTCACCCTTGCAGCAGAAAATAGATTGCAAACTTCTTAATAAACAACTGTTTTAAGGATGGTACATTTATTTCTCACTCTGAATTTCCTCCAACTCTGAATTTATTGTATGTCTTACCAAGGCAGATCTAGCTCTTGTGATGGTGGTGGGGCCGGTTCCCTAGCTATGTGGGGAGGCTCTGTGCTCATTATGTTGTTGCCTCTACTACCTCCTTGCACAGATGATGAACCTGTTAAAGGCACTAACTGGGTAAACCCTAAATTCAATTCAGTAAAAAATGACAGAGTTTGACTTGGTGGTTATTTGACCTCATGGTCTCCAACCCTGTCGCTCCAGACCCCTCAGACAGAGAAGTGGGTTAATTTCCCTCCCTTCCTCTGGAAAGTGGCTGATGTGTGACTACACGTGGTACACCCCAGCTTCACCTTGGAAGCCAGAAAAATATCCTGGGAGGAAATTCATAAAGCTACTGGGCAGTAAAATAATTACATCATAACTTCTTTCCTCTTTTCTTCCTTTTCTTGTTCTCATCAGTGCTGAATGCGGAATTTGTAGAAATGAAGGGCCTGTGCATCCAGTGCATTATAGATTGTGAGGCACTGTTAGGATTCAAGGCTTATTGTTTTTATATGGGTGCCCCTGAAGGCAGGTGCCAGCTGTCACCTCCCGTCCTCTGGTCCAGCAAAGTTGAAAAGGTGCCTGATTAGAGGGAAAGTTCATTTGGAGCAATCTGGGCACATTCCTGAGTGACTGATGGCAGGATTCTTGCTAGGAAGCAATTTTCCGTGGACCACTCACATTTCTGCATGTCTTATAAGACAGTGGCTACCCTGGTGGCTCAGATGGCAAAAAATCTGCCTGTAATGCAGAAGACCTGGGTTTGATCCCCGGATTGGGAAGATTCCCTGGAGAAGGGTATGGCAACCCACTCCAGTATTCTTGCCTGGAGAATTCCATGGACAGAGGAGCCTGGTGGACTACAGTCCATGGGGTCATAAAGAGTTGGACATGACTGATCAACAATTTCACTTTCTTTTGAGTAGAGGCACTGAGAGTTTTGCTTTGGACTCTTTTTTTCAAGGATGTTTATATTAATAGTGGCCTTGGATGACAGAGAAAGTGTCTCATTCCTTGGTCAGAAGACAGATTTGTTAGCTCTCTACGACCTAAAGATGTTTGTTGGCAGTGCTCTGCAGAAGATTCTGGCTCCTCAGCTGTGACACAGACATATTGTGTGTACAGCATTCTCTGAGTCCTCCCATATCAATCTAAGAGGATTTGGGAAACCAATGCAACTATAAAGTTCATGCTGCCTACTGCACCATGGGTAATAAAGTCCTTTGTCTCTGACCCAGAAGTAGTTTATCTTCTGCCAACATCCATGAAAACATACAGACTAACTTCTTAGCCTGTAAGTAGGGTAAAATCTCACCACTCTGACCCCCAAATATCTTCCCCATGGGTTTCTCTTAAAATATTCTGCAATCTATCTTTTGAAAACTATTTCAAGTATACTCAACCTTGGTGAATGCAGCAGGGTGAATATTTCTCAGTCCTCCTCCAGGACATAGGTTTACTAATTTTGAGTTTTTGTTGCTCAGTCAATCTTTAAGTATACTGGGCATGTTAATCTTCCTGCCAGCATCTTGTCCACATTGCCCATGATATAATCATGAGATTTCATCAGGATTCCTGATGAAATTAAGGTACACTATGTCTATATTTCTTCTGATCTGTCAGTCTGTGGTTTAGTTGCTAAGTCACGTCTGATTCTTTGCAACCTCATGGACTGTCACCCTCCAGGCTCTTCTGTCCATGGAATTTCCCAGGAGAGAATACTGGAGTGGGTTGCCATTTCCTTCTGCAGAGGATCTTCGTGATCCAGGGATTGTACCTGGGTCTCTTGCACTACAGGCAGATTCTATACCAAAGGAGCCACCAGAGAAGCCCTGTCAGTCTAGCACTAGCTATGATTTGGGGAATGATGATTATCTCTTACAATCTAATGCTACCTCCTATTTAGCACTTCTTTTATAGCCATTTGTGTACACAAACTCAGTGTTCTCATTCCCCCCTATGCCCACAGGAGAATGATTCTATTATTTTAAATAGATGATTTCAATTATATAGACATGTTGTTATTTTCCTAGTTCCTTTGTTACTGATTTGTGGATGTGTGTGTGTATGTTTACACATGAGTGTGTGTAAAGGAACTTGAAACATCTTAGATAGAAACCTAATATACCATATACATCAGACAAGAGGTGGGTGCTCCCATTAACTTTAACACAGAAAGTTTGGAAGACCTTGTTCATGTCATTTAATCTTGTAGGGCCTCTGCCTGCTCACATGAACAGGTTGAATTAAACTATTTTGACAGAAACTCTGAAAGTATATGAAACTATAATATTTACCTTTGTTGCTATATATATTTATATATATTGAGAATTCTTCAGAAACAGGATTCTAAGTCACATCTGGTTTAAATCTTCCCATTGGCAATGAACAGATAATGAAGATGATAACCCAAAGCAAAAGATTCTGAAAAGTAGCCATAGACTCATGTATGATATAGGATTTCCCTAGCTTCATCACGGATTAGATTCTAATCTTTAAGTACTTTCCTGAATTATCTGATTACCTTTAATAGATGATGCAAGATATTTATTTGGTTATGAAGTATTTCCTCAGAGAGTGGAACATTATATTGTTTTATATCATTGATTAAAATAAATGATAACATAAGGGCTGCATCAGGAGCTAAGTATTTTTGTAGCTAGATTGCATTCAGCTTCTTTCATCATACATGAAAAATCATTATACCCAGGGGGAGCCTAGGCAGATCTACGCAAGTTTTGCTTTAATGCTTTTTGTGTGATTCTAAGCTTCTGTGATGGCCCTAAATCCCTCCCTCTTTACATCTACTGCTCAAAATGTGTTATCTCTTCCAAGAATTCTTATTGTTCAAGATTCATTGTTGACCAAAGTGACTGTTGATGAAGTAATTAGAGCTGAAGATGGAATTACAATTGCTAATTACAATTGCTGACTTTAAAATAAGGAGATTATCCTGGTGATCCCAGAGTAATCACAAGTGTCCCTAAAAGCGGAAGAAGACAGCAGAAAAGAAGAGGTCAGTTATGTGATGAGAAAAAGACTTGGCTGATCTTTGCTGGCCCTGAAGCTGGAGGAAGGAAATGATAAGCCAAGGAATGCAGTGGCCTCTAGAAACAGGAAGACACAAGGAAATAGATTCACCCTAGAAACTCCAGAAAGGAATGCACCCATGCTAATACTCTAATTTCCATCCAGTGAGATGTTTATTGAACTTTCAGCCTACAGAACTGCAAGATAAATAAATCTAGTTGGTTTGAGACAGTAAGTTTATAATAGTTCATTACAGTAGCAACAGAAAGTATAACAGCATCTATTCTCACAGGCTCTGGTTAAGGTTTGTGTATTTTAATGTGAAGTACTATCCTGGCCGCCCTTCCCACCATGACTTCCTGTGGCCAAGTGAGAACATGTCACTTAACACAAGCCAATCAGAACTCCTCTCCCTAAAATTTAAAACTTAATCAAAGAAACGGATAGAAGGTAGCAATGCTGTATTTACCCTTAAAGACGTTGCTCCTGTTCCTTCCCTCTCTACAGCTGCCCAGTTTTGCTTTTCTGAGTCCAAGTCTGGTACGATTTATTCAATATTTTTAGATATATCACATTCTTACTCCAAATATCCTTTGCACTGAAGCTAGCCAGTGTCATATTCGTTTGGTTGAATCTGTTAACACTTGAATTGATAAATAGTCTCAGGTAACTTCTTTGCATTTTCATTTATTCATTCATTGTCATTGAACTTCTGTTACATGCTAGGCAGCCTTCTAGACACAATAAGACAACTCGGAGGAGGAATTCTCATGGTAGAAATTTCAAATACTAGATTCTATATTTTGAGTAAGGGAGGAAGGAAAGTTTATAACATGTAGGTGGTTATGTCTGAGCTGTTTGTATAGAAACTGAGTTATGGGAGAGGTAAAGAGTAAGCATTAGCCCCTAGAACAGTACCTCAGGCATAGTGAACACACAGATATTTGTTCAATGAATGGATCAAGATGTGGTATTAAAATTTGGGGCGTGGTGATGGGAATAATTAAGGCAAAGCAAAAGAAAAAAAAAGCTCAAAACCAATAAAAAATGAATAAAACTGTGTGTATAAAGTAGGATTCACCCACCTTTTCTCTTTGATCTGAGAAGATTTCAGGAAGAGCAAGGAGGAATGAAAGAAGTAGAAATGTAAGAGATGGATTTATTCAAGATGCTAATGAAGAAGTGCAGATTTCTCATGCTATCCAAAAGTAGAGGGCTCCCATGAAAACTTTCATAAACCAAAAAGTGTTAAGTGAAGAAGCAGTTACAATAGGACATATCTTGCTAAGGATGCACAAAAGAAATAGAAATGAAGCACAGATGCTCACAGACACAGTTGAAAGGTGTGGAGGCTTGATGCTGAGTGCAGTTCTCAGAAAGGAGCTTGGTGGTGCTACTCTTGCTCCTCTGCCCATGCGCAGCCTCTGTAATGGATCCCTGCAAAAGTAATGGTAAATGCTGTTTTTGCTTTGGCCTTTTTTCATTAAAGTGAAAATCCTCTTTGGATATCTTTGGGTTAGTAAAAATAAGTACTGTTGTATTAATAGGTCTTTTGTATAAGCAGAGCGCCATAAAGCGGCCTTTTGAAAAGCAGGGGATACCCATACTCAGTGTTTAGAGATTTCACTGAAACGTGGCCCAAAGAGTCTGTAGCATTCTCAGCCTTGATGAAAATAACGAAATAAATTTTAAAACTGGAGAGTTTTTGCCTAGCCTACAGAAGCCACATATACAAAACAAAACTTTTTCCCTCAGCTTATTTTGGAAAAATGTCACATGGAAAAGTTGCAAAAATAATAAACACACATGTATTTTTTTTACCTATTGTATATGTATTTCAGAGTTTCTAAGAGTATATCTTAAGCATCCTTACCACATACAAAAAAAAAAAGTTAACTCTGTGAGATAATGGATGTGTCGGTTATCTTGATCTTTGAAATTATTCAGCAGTATTTAAATGTATCAAGTAATCATTTTGTACACTTAAAATATATACAATTATACTTGTTTCTCAATAAAGCTGGGGGAAAGGACTTAAACAGTTTTCCAAAGAAGATATACAAATGACCAACAAGCACATGAATACATGTTCAACATCACTAATCACCAGGGAAAGGCAAAGCAAAACCACAATGAGATATCACCTCACACCTGTTAGGATAGCCATTACAAAAAAAAAAAAATAGTAAGTGTTGGCTAGAATGAGGAGAAATTTGAACCCTTGTGTATGTTTGGTGGGAATGTAAAATGGTGTGGTGTGTCTGCTATGGAAAACAGTATAGGGTTTTTTAAAAATTAAAAATAAAAGTAGTATATGATCCAGCAGTCCCACTTCTGGGATACAGAAAATATGGTACATACATGCAATGGAATATTATTTAGCCTTTAAAAAGAAAAAAGTCCTGTAACATGGACTGAAACTTGCTAAAAGAGATAATCCAATCACAGATGGACAAGTACTACTTGATTCTACTTGTATGATGGATCTAAAGTAGTCAGACTTATAAAAGCCAGAAGTAGAATGGTGGTTGTCAGGGACCGGGGGTGGGGAGAAATGGAGAGTTGCTCTTCAGTGGGTATGGAGTTCTAGTTATACAAAATGGAAAAGTTCTAGAGATTTGATCTATAACCATGTGCATCGAGTTAACAATACTGTCCTGTACACTTAAAAATTTGTTAAGAAGGAAGACTTCATGTAATTTTTTTAACCACAAAATGAAACTAATAGAACAAAACTAGTAAATATCTGGTTCCCTAGGAAGCTCTTACCCAATGGCTGTAGCATCCATTTCTGGCTGAAGCAATTATTACTATGATCTTGCTAAAATAATAACTTTCCAAATTTGTCCTCCTTTCTAGATTAGTTGAAATTCTTTTATGAAGCAGAGCTATTTCTCCTCTCTTATATTAGTTTAGTTTCAGTATAAAATCAGTTTAATGGGTTATAGTTTATAATTGGACTTCCTTTCTTTCTGGCTTAGTAAGATGTATCAGTATTTTCCCTGGCCAGGCCAGGAATCAGCATTGATTCCACAGCTCTGAGTCCTTTCAGTGGGGAAAGGGTGATAATCACATCAATTATAATGGACCTACCCTGACAGGCCTCAGCTCTCTTTCCTTACTCCTCCCTCTCCATTGTTTTATTTCAGTATCATTGACTTTCTGAGTGTTTAAAAAACACTCAGAGCTTACTTTCTATAATGGCCTCCCTCATATATTGACTTAGCCTTTCCAACTTCCTTCTGTTCTCTGCTCAGAAGAAATCTCAGGTGGAGATTGCCATCATCTAGAGAATATATTCCCATGTTTGTCCTTCTTTATTCCCCTTCACTGCTTGGTATTTCTTCACAGCTTTCATTACATGATGCCATATTATATGCTCACCGTGTGTTTGTCAGAGCCTTCCCCCAGGCACCTAAGAAGTATCAGGCACCACAGGATTAAATAAATCTGCTAAATAAATAGATGAAGCTTAAATATTTAATAATGAATAGGTTTCTTTTTCATACATATCAAAATTTAAAGCATAAAACAACTGTCTTACAATAGTTGCCAAAACTATCTATATTATACTAAAAGTATAAGAATCCCATGTCTTGTATTCAAAGAAAATAAATCATTATCTTGAAGAGACAACTTCAATTCCATTTTCATTACAGCATTATTCACAGTAACCAAGAAAATGTGATACACACACACACAAATATTATTCATTCTTAAAAGGAAATCCTGCCATTTGCATCAACATGGATGAACCTGGAGGACATTACATTAAGTGAAATAAGTCAGACACACAAAGAATAATACACCATGATCTCACTTGTATGTGGAATCTTAAAAAATAATAATCATACAACTCTTAGTAAGAGACAGTAGAATGATGGTTACCAGAGACTGGGGGTGGGGAAAAAAGAGAGAGATTTATCAAAATATACAAACGTCAGTTATAAAATGAGAGAGTTCTTTAGACCAAACGTGCAAGCGTGGTGACTGTGGTTAACACTTGAAAACAGAAAGAAATCTGTGTCCTTATTTGTTATTATAAACACAGAATTGTTTTATCACAAAGAAAGAAATTGATATGTCTGAATGTTCTCTGAAATGTATATAATAGTGCATGTATTCAGTTGGCCAAAAGGTTCATAAGATATTACAGAAAAACCTGAATGAGCTTTTTGGCTAACCCAGTATAATATGCAAGAGTTAAATTGGGCTTAAAAGACAGGAAAACAACTGATTACTTCCTTTTTTCACCTTTCTTTCCTTCCTCCTTCTTTCCTTTACTTCCTTCCTTTATCTCTATTAAAGAGTAGTGACAAGCTACAAAGTTCATCATCAGTGCATAGTTAAAAGAAAACATCATTCTAAAATCTGTAAACAAAATTGGTTAATCTATCAGCTCAAGATATTGATCTGTAAGTCTCTACTATGTTACAATTTTCATTATAATACATTAGAATGGGTATGTTTTACCATTTAAAAGTAGTTTAATATTATAGTAAACTTTAAAATTGAATGAAACATTTTTAGAATCCCCAGGTGGTGCTAATGGTAAAGAACCCACCTGCCAGTGCAGGAGACGTAAGAGACTTGGGTTCGATCACTGGGTCAGGAAGATCCCCTGGAGGAGGGCGTGGCAACCCACTCCAGTATTCTTGCCTGGAGAATCCCATGGACAGAGAAGCCTGGCAGGCTACAATCCATAGGATTGCACAGAGCTGGACACAACTGAAGCAACTTAGCACGAACAACACAAATTCTAAAATTCAGAAGGAAAATTGTTGATATTACTCTTTCTCTGTCTTTCTAATATGTTTTGGGGGCAAAGTAGTTCCTTCCTAAAAAATACCTTGCTGTTGCCTAGAGTGTGGCATATGGAGATGGAAGATTACAAATGCAACTTTTCCAAATATGATTTTAACTTGATTTGAATATGTAAATCAGAGTTTATTGCTTAAATCTTTTACAGGGCATCTGATTTTTTAAGGATATGTTTCATCACAAGTAGATTCATTCTGTAGCTAAAATGAAAGGGTAAATGGATTAAAGTTCTTTTTTTTTTTTTTTTAAAAAGGCAAGTCTTGGCAAAAGTACCAATGTATAGATAGGGGGGAAAAAGGATATGGGAATTTTGAAAAATAAGGTGAAGAAGAGCCTCCATGTGATAACTTCAGGGGAAAAAATGAAAATGACTAATTGCTTGTTTTATTTCATAAATCATTATGCAGTGGAAAAATGTTATCTCAACAAGGACTTAGGAAATTTGAATTCTAGTCTCATTTAATAGCTTGTCTATAAGATTGCATTGATGAAATCATTAATCTTTGCACTTTAATTTCCATTTTCATACACACAAAAAATGGGATGAAATCAGTATTAGCAAGGACCTACAAAGGATCAAGGATCCAAACTGAGAATTCAATTCAAGCTGAAACAAATGTAGACAGCAATGAAGAGAACTGAACATTGCTTTGTCCCAGCTGCAGAGATGAATCTGACTACATAATTTTGAGAGAAATAAACCAGTCACATAATTATGCTTACAATAACACTGAAGTGATATAAAGGTTAAAAACAAATGACATTATGTATGCTTATGTAAATGGTAATAGTGTTCACCTTTGGGTGGAAGGGAATAGGGATTGGGAGAGGAGCGAAGTGAGGCTTCTAGGATTCTGGCACTGTTCTATTCCTTGGTCTCTGTGGTGACTTTAAAAACAACTGAACTCTTAAATTATGCTTTGTTTACTTTTTTCTGTAAATTTTTATTTCAATAAGATGTAATTTAGAAGGTAATATGGGTAGTTTTGTGTAACTATAAAACTATAGCATCAGCATAACTATAAGACTCCCAGTATATCCTCTAAAGGACTTCCCTGGTGGCTCAGATGGTAAAGTGTCTGCCTGCAATACAGGAGACCCAGGTTCGATCCCTGGGTTGGGAAGATCTCCTGGAGAAGGAAATGGCAACCCACTCCAGTATTCCTGCCTGAAGAATCCCAGGGACGGAGGAGCCTGGTAGGCTACAGTCCATGGGGTCGCAGAGTTGGACACGACTAAAACTCTGAAGAGAAACTAGAGCAACAAGTAAAATCACATACATCTGTTGTACTTGAAATGATTATAAATAAATGGTCAAACTTTAACCTACCTGTAAAAAGAAAACAAAACCACAAATTCCAGTGAGCTTACATTTACTGTAAGCCTTGTCAGAGAACAGGAATAATTTGGGAAAACCATGTGAAAAAATAAAGAGGAAAGTAAAACAGCTTCCAGAAAGAGAGTTTCTACTAATGTGAAAAACAAAAAAGGAAAAGAAAAACACATGTTAGATTAGAATACTAACTAAAGGATAGAGATTTAAAAATGTATGAGTCAAGCAGGCAGTCCTGGAAAGGCAATGTTTTAATAGGGGAAGAAGAGAAGATGATTCAATGGGGGAGTTGCCCTATGAAAATTGCATAGTAAAAGGGAAAAGCAAAGCGAGAAATGTATGATCTCTTAAGACCAGGAAAAAAAAAAAAAAAGAAATTAAGGACACTCAAATCCCATGTTCACCTTTCTCACCCTTAAAATAATACATGACTCAGTAAGGAAACTGTCCTTTTCTATACTACAGAAAATGGTCTATTCGAACTGTGAATTTTATAAAACGTATTAAATCACCAACATGGTTCATGGAAATATGGATTAACATTCTTCCTCTAGTCAAAACTGAAGAATCCCATGGACAGAGGAGCCTGGTAGGTTACAGTCCATGGGGTCGCAAAGAGTCGGACACCACTGAGCGACTTTGCTTTGCTTAGCTGTTGTAAATAGTGCCACTATGAAACTTGGAGTGAATGTATCTTTTTGAAACAGTTTTTGTCTTTTTCAGATATATGCTCAGGAGTAGGATTCCTTGATCATTTTTTAGTCATATTTTTAGTTTTTTAAGAACAATGCTGTTTTCCATTAAACTATTAGACTTTTAAAACAAAGATCCTCAGAATATCCAGTGAAACAGATCCAATAACTTTCCAAAGCAAGACAGAGTGGAATCATACTTCTTAGGAAACACATACAGACTGACAATAGAGCACCACTTTCAAAATAGTCCTGGGTAGAAAGTATGAATCAAGGGTTTTCTATCCAGTTGAGAGCTCCTCAGTATCAAAGCTACAAGAAAATATTTTTAAACATTGAAGAGTTCAGAGGCTTATGTATTTATCATCCTTTCATGAAAACCCTATGATTGTGCAAGGTAAAATTGATCCAAACCAGAGATAATTAGGGCCAAATACTTAATGCAGAGCATTTCATAATATCAGTTCGGTTCAGTCGCTCAGTCATGTCCAACTCTTGGCAACCCCATGGACTGCAGCACCCCAGGCTTCCTTGTCTATCACCGACTCCCGGGGCTTACTCAAACTCATGTCCATTGAGTCGGTGATGGCATCCAACCATCTCATCCTCTGTTGTCCCCTTCTCCTCCCACCTTCAATCTTTGTCAACATCAGGGTCTTTTCAAATAAGTCAGTTCTTTGCATCAGGTGGCCAAAATATTGGAGTTTCAGCTTCAGCATCAGTCCTTCCAATGAATATTCAGGACTGATGTCCTTTGGGATGGAAAGGAATTGAGATCCAACCTTGCAATCCAAGGGACTCTCAAGAGTCTTCTCCAATACCACAGTTCAAAAGCATCAATTCTTCAGCACTCAGCTTTCTTTATAGGCCAAATCTCACATCCATACATGACTACTGGAAAAACTATAGCTTTGACTAGACAGACCGTTTTTGGCAAAGTAACATCTCTGCTTTTTAATATGCTTTCTGGGTTGTTCATAGCTTTTCTTCCAAGGAGCAAGAGTCTTTTAATTTCATGGCTGCAGTCACCATCTGCAGTGATTTTGGAGCCCCCCAAAATAAAATCTGTCACTGTTTCCATTGTTTCCCCATCTGTTTGCCATGAAGTGATGGGACTGGATACCATGATCTTAGTTTTCTAAGTATACTTCTAAGTATACTTAAGAAATATTCTAAGTATATTTTATAATAGACTTGATATAAAAATAAAAGACAATATACAAAATATTATTATTCTACCAGTATACATATTGTGTGTTGTGTGATCTGACAAAGTAAAAAGAATACAAATAAAATGGGAGATTTCAGAGAGGAAATAAAAGAATAGAATAAGCTCATTGCTTATTTAATGTTTTAACTGGGAGGTTAAGGGATATGATTTAAAAGTAGCCAATGATATAGTAAGGACTGAATAAGGAACAAGAGAACTACTACTACTACTACTAAGTCACTTCAGTCATGTCCGACTCTGTGTGACCCCATAGACTGCAGTCCACCAGGCTCCCCCGTCCCTGGGATTCTCCAGGCAAGAACACTGGAGTGGGTTGCCATTTCCTTCTCCAATGCAGGAAAGTGAAAAGTGAAAGGGAAGTCGCTGAGTCTTGTCCGACTCTTAGCAACCCCATGGACTGCAGCCTACCAGGCTCCTCCATCCATGGGATTTTCCAGGCAGGAGTACTGGAGTGGTGTGCCATTGCCTTCTCCAAACAAGAGAACAAAGGCATTAAAAAGGTATAAATGCAAATGTAACCACAAAACATTTAAATACCAAAAGAAATTTAAAAACTAAAGGGACAAAGAGACACATAATGTAGAGTAATAGCCACAGTAAATGTTATATAACACAAATAATAATAACATAAATAACATAGTTGAGAGCAAATAGAAGTCTTATCAATGAATGTAAATGAAATAAATGAGCTTCACCCTACTAATTAAATGGAAAAGATTTTTAATTTGGCTTACAAAGCAAGAAAAACCTTTATGTTGTATAAAGGGACATGCAAAAATGGAAATGTTTTAGAACACTATAAAGGATAGGTAAAGAAAATATTCCAGGAAAATAGAATATAAGAAAATGGGCATAGTGATACTGGTATCAGTCAAAGTAGAATTCAAAATAAGTAATTTTATAGCTAAAAGGCAGAAATCATGATTAAGATGAGATAATCAAAAATGTCTTTCACCAGTTAGTAGAGAAACAAAATACTAAGCAAGTTAAGCATGGTAAGCAAAACATTAAAAGATACAAGGAAACAGAAAAAGAAAAAAAATAATAGAGTCATTAACATACCATTCTCAGCACAAGATACATCAAGTGGGCAAAAATAAGTAAGAACAGTCTAAGGACATCACCAAGATAGCCACATAGAAGACCCCAGCCTCCATTTCTCCCCACCTCCCCTGAAAAGATAAACAGTTAGATAGCTATACACAAATCAAAACAGCTCTAAAGTCCTGTTAAGAAACTTCAGCAATACAGTAGTTCAAACAATCCTGAGAATAACAGCACAAAAAGAGAAGAAAGCTTCATTTTTCCTGCATCATCCCGTCCCCCAAGCTGGCATTGCTAAGCACAAGAAGGAAACTTCCCAAATAGAAATAGAGCCCTTCATCAAGAAGGGAAGAGTGGGGTGAGCAACCAGCTCCCCCAGCCTTTAGGACACTGCATGAGGGTCCCAATTTGGTTTTACTCCACCCACATTAGCAAAACTGAGACATGTAGAGATGGAAAAGAACAAGGAAGTAAAGCAGAGTCTACAGGGAGCAGCCACATAGCAGCAGTGATTGCGGTTGATTGTGACCGGCTCTGTGGACAAACCAAGCAGGTTTTGCCAGTGAAGAAATTCACAGCCAGCACAGCCAGCCCTCTACGAATTTCACCAGTGTTTCCCCCATCAAGCATTCATCTTTGATGATGCCAGCCACCTGAATTCCTCCCCACACCTCACTCCTCAGCCCAGAACAGTACTGGCAGCCACCCCAGGCCTCTGCAGCTGCATGTGTGAAAAATGCCAGCCTAGACCTCTACGTCTGACCCCCACTGCCATGCACACACTCAGCGCTAGCCTCTCCAGTTGTGCAGTTGCACACCACCAGCTTGACACCAGCCACTAGAGCATGTGCCCATGGGGAGACTGTGTAGCCCACATAAGAGTATGCTGACAGGGTACCTGTAGTTGGCCTTGGCCTTTGTCACTACACAGCATCTGCTGCTGGTCCCCACACCAAGTGTGGGGACACCACCAGTTCCGGCCACTGCTGCTGCCTTCCCTGGTCCCTAGCCACTAAATCTGGAGGTGTTGCTGAGGATGACAATAGTCCTTGAAGGTACTTCAGGCAACTTCAGATATTTGCCAAGGGCCACACAGTTGTCAATACTGTGTGTGGACCCCACAGCCAGAGACAAAAGGACACAGACTACCCCATACCCCTCCCAAGAACTGGTGCTGCCATACAACACTGGACTCTGTGCCCTGTACCGCTACAACCGGGGTCACAGCATATTCCAGCTTGGCTCAACCCAAAGGTGAAATTCTTCCTTTACTAAAGTCAATCCATGGAGTGTGGAAGAGGTGGTTGCCTCTTCAGTTATGCAGACACCTATGCAAGGCTACAGGGAACATGAAGAATCAGGGGAACAGTAATCTACCAGATGAACCCTGGAAAGCTTCAGTAACTGACCCCAAAGAAATGGAGATCAAAAACTGCCTGACAAAGAATTCAAAATAAATAAGATGCTCACAGAGGGCTAAAAGAGGGCAAAGGTAGACAAATTAACAATGTTAGAAAAACAGTAAAAGAATAAGTTCAACAATAAGATAGAAAACATAAGAACTAAGAAGAAATTTGGAGGTGAAGAATATAATGACTCAATTGAGGACTTTAATAGACAGCTTCAGTAACAGATTTGAAAAAATAGTAGAGAATCAGTGAGCTCGAAGAAGGAACTACTGAAATTATCTGATCAGAGGAGCAAAATAACAATGAAAAGAAATAAAGCCTGTAGGAATTATGAGACACCATTAAGGAAACCAAGAAATGTATTGTTGGAGGCCCAATAGGAAAAGAGAGGGAGAAAGCAGCAATCTTATTTAAAGAAATAATGGCTAAGAACTTGCCAGACAGACGAACTGTAGATCAGATTGCAAAGGGCAGGAGGAGGATTGAATAGGAAGTGATTGCTATTTGGGGGAGATTAAAATATTCTAGAATTAAATAATGGTAATAAAAAAATGATAACGGCTCTATAGCCTTAAAAATATGCCAAAAAACACTAAACTGTGCAGTTTAAAATATTGAATTTTATAGTATGTGGATTATATCTCAATTTTAAAAAATAAATAATTATGTTTAAATAGAAAATCCTCTGAACATTAGGATGCAGACTTTGCTCCCCATTCAGTTTAGATTTTTAATTCTCCCCAAGGACGTTCTCTAATTATTAACTAAATTTGAATTGGAAATACGTGTGATTCACAGGGGCTTCCCAGGTGGCGCTAGTGGAAAGATGGGTTCCATCTGCCAATACAGGAGACATAACAGACATGGGTTCAGTCCCTGGGTCGGAAAGATCCCCTGGAGGAGGGCCTGGCAACCCACTTCAGTGTTCTTTCCTGGAGAATCCCATGGACAGAGGAGCCTGGTGGGCTACCGTTCATGGGATCGCACAGAGTTGAACACGACTGAAGCAACTTAGCACCCACACATGCATGTGATTCACAGAGGTAACAGTGTAATATAGTCAAAAAAAAGAAAAAGTAATGATAATTTTGTGGCTATTTGTTTTAGATACTTTATCTGAGTTTCTAATAATGAAATTAGATACAGTAAAGAAAAATGACATGTAGTCACAAAAAAAGGTACATATTGACTTTCCCCTACTTACTGATGTGCCAGAGCCCCTGATCTCAGCATTAAGGCTCTGTGGTAATGATAGAGCAAGAAAAGGAATAAGGAGGCACATTTGTGCCAGTGAAAGATGTCAGGAGATTGCCATGGATGAACATTTTAGATTGACATGCACAGTTCCTTTAAAGTTATGCACAGTAGTGGGTTTCTTCTATGTGTCTTCATTGTGATAGCATCTTTTTTTCTTCTATACATGTTCAATGTGAGAACATCTTATAGTCTGTATGAGTTTTAGTGAAATAAATCTAGTAGATCAGTCTATTTTGTATAGACTCATATCACCGTGTATATCACTGTGTAATATAACAAGAACTTTTCTATGGGATGTATAAAGCCTTGCTTTGTGAGTTAAGTCTGGCCATAAAGGAAATTTAACAGTGGACTTTCTTCTGTGAAACACACTCCCCCATGTCTTTCTCAAGAATGTTTGGCTTATGATGTATTTTAGTGTGGAGGCCAGAAGGTAAGTCACACCTCTTTGAGAATATGGCAGGGTCTTCATCAAGGGGTCAGACATCTTATTATTACATACGTGCTTGGAGAGGGAATGGTAACTTAGAAGGTTTGCCTTAGACAGATAACAGGACAAAGCTGTTCTCTCCATCTCTATCTCATCCTCATTTGTTTGGAACTGGGAAGTCTAAATAAACATGTATGTAGACACTTCTTGCAAAATTATAATAATGACACCTACTGTTTATTGTGTAAGTCAATTGTTTTAGTGACTGTGTTAAATGACTTTTTTTTATTAGATCATTTAGTTCATCCAGTAACTATATAAGATAAATACTGAATTGTCCCCACTTTGCAAATGAATGCACTAATATGTGTGCCATAACAACTCAGATGTTGAAAGTCTCACCTTTAGCCCGATTTTCTATCATCTTCTTTAAGCCATTCGGTCCCCTAAGATTCTCTCTCAGCTAGTCTTGCCCATTGGGAAATAGTTACTCTGAAATTGTGATGCCTCAGGAAGCCACTACCTGGCCTGCAATATCTGTGATAATATTCATCGTTGAAAATTGCTTTTATATTAAGAAGTATTTTGATATGCAGATTTCTTTGTAAGAACACATTGTTTTAGTAAAGTGGTTAGATTAGCCTGGAGATGGATCTTAGTTTTCTTTTTAGTGTATAATTAAGATCATGTGTATTTGTTGAATCTAAAGTCTGCTACTTATTTGTTGTGCAACTTTGAGCTAGTTACTTAACCAACTTCCTTCTTTCTCCAAAAAAGACCATGATTTGCAATGATAAAGGCAAACTGAGACTTCAAAGAACTGGTTTGAGGATAAAATACATGAGTTTAGGTGAAATTTCTAGAATAGCGTTTGGTAAAGAGGTCGTCCTCAAGACATGTGCGTTCTTCTTATTACCTCTTGAGTAAGAAAAGCTTCTGATGATTACGGGGCTGGAGAAGGGAAAGTGAATAACAAAGGAAAGGGACAGAGGAGTTACTAGAGCCTAAGCCAGTGCCCACTGAGGAGAGGTCTTGGTAGAATATCATTGTACAACCCTTGGGAAGGCTTGAGAAGCCCTAGGTACGCTGGATAACTGAAAATAAGAGAACTGTAAAGTAGAGATCACTAGGGAACATTTAAACGTTTAGCATGTAGCCTGCCATCCAGTTTTGTCCAGCCCCTGGCCCTTACTCTCCATCTCAATGCAAAATTAATTTCTAGTCATTTCTGTCTCTCTTTTCTTAACACCAAGCAGAAGTCTCTGATTTGGACCTAGATAGAAACAAATAGGTAATGGGAAATTCTTACAGAAAACAAAAAAGATCACTCTAAACCAGATATTTCTCACACAGCAGTTCAGCTTAACACCAACTGGCCATTAGCTCCTAACACTAAGGAGGCTGTTTGTTCTTTGAAATGGAGGTCTCTTTACTTGACCTTAACAGCTGTCCTCTTTCTCTGAAGTGCCTTTGACTTTTCAATCCCAATTTTTCTTATGTGAGGAAAAGGACAAATAGAAAATATAAAGACATAGACAGGCCTTTCATGGTAGAGGAAACATATGTAGGGGAAAATCGTGTGAAATGGTGGTTCAGCTGCATTGGTAACCAGTGAAATGCAAATCGATGCCAGGGCGTGATGTCATTTTGCACCCATTTTATTGGTGAAAGAAAGAAATCTGATCATACCAAATGGATAATACCAAGTCTTGGAAAAGATCTGAATTGCCGTCATTACTTAGATTGTGGGAGGGTATAGCCACTTTGAAAAAGTTGACAGTATCTTGTGAAGATGACCTTTTACACACCTGGCAATTTGCCTACCAATCATATACCCAGCAGAAACTCTTGCACAGTGAGAAATACACAGGAATTTTCATTGTAGCTCTTTTATAACAGTGAAAATCTAAAAACAACCATCAAAAGGAGAGTAAATAAATAAAATGCTCATAAAATGGAATGTTATATAGTGATTGAAATGCCTAGACAACAGCTACATGCAAGAATATTAACGAATCTTAGTAGAGCAATTTGGAATGAAAAAAGTAATACATGAGATCACATATGGTTTATATCTTCAAATTGAAAGAGTATTGAAGTTATAAATTGCTCTGTGACAAACTGCGTCAAAACTGAGTGGCCTTACAAAGTGACTGTTTTGATTAACCAGATTTCTGGTCCAAAGAAAATGCCTTAAATTTATATCTCCCTGTTCCTCTACAGTAGGTAACTATAACTTTTGATACTAATGCAGAGAAAATCAAAACATAACTCTAAAATGTGAAAAAAGTCAAACTCATTTGGGACTCCAGAAATGGAGGAAAAGCACAACTGTCACAATCTTATGACCCTCCTATCCAGAAGAAAGACCTTACTGAGGCCTAGTGTATCCTGACCGCCTAAATTAAACTAATAACTGAAAGCATCCCAGGTTAACACAATGCCCAAATATTCTTCAATGAACCCAAGTGCCACCAAAAACACCATGGGAAAATGGCAGCCCTGGCAAGGGGTTTAGTGGAAGGCCCCCACTAACAGCAGTTGGCTACCAAAAGGCTTCTCCTTCATTATTTGACCTATGATTGTTCTCTTCCAAGGTGAGATACTGCATAGTGACGATGTACTAGCAAAGGGGCAGAACAGATCGAGAAGCCTTCCCATTCCCTTAGGCCTAAAATTTTCCTCCCCCACTCAGAAACATCAGGAGGTTGACTGGAGGGCACAAGGGCTTATTCATGATCATCCACCCATTGGCTTCCCCTGATCCAAGCCACAGGGTTAATTCCTTTAGAACAGCCCAGCTGTCAGTGTAAAGAGTTAACCCCCAAGGCTTACAAGTGATCACCAGCCAAACCACTCTGAGTTCAGCCCACTGGCTGCTGTGGTTCCTTCATGTTTACATCCAGATAGTGTCAGTGTTGGGCTGGGGAGTGACTGCCGTCCATGTGGACAGATTGCCCCAAATGGATCCATCTGTATTGCAGGGCATCAGTGGGAATTTCCCCAGCTCCCCACTCTATCTTGAGTCTTCCCCACAGTCGATACCTTTATTGAGATTTGTCACTCCCTCCCCTCCATATCAGCAAGGATTGCCCAACATCATCCATGTTTTGTGCCATGACTGGGTTCAACATAGATATCAGTGTTCATACCAGGTGCTGAGGCAGACTGAAATATCTTGGCTTTCATTCTTGGGGCCTTCAGAGACAGAGGCAGAAATGGCCTGTCTTAATGCACACTCTCCAAGAATTTGCTGTACTTCCTTTATAGATTTCCGGGTTCCACATGCTCAGGGAGAACTCCCTCATTGGACTAAACCTTCCTGCAGGCTGCAATAATCTGATCTGTAAGGAAGTGTGCCCTATGAATCCTCCTGAGCACTACGTAGGTACTGCTGAAGGGCAGGGTGTGTGGTGGTATTGCTCATTTTCTCTGCCTCCTGCCCAGTCAGAGAAATGCCACCCCTTCCTCCACCACTAACCACACCTCAATACTTTCCCTGGCCTTTTGCTGGAACTTGGCAACTATTTCTATAAGCCTAATGGGAAGATACTGTCTCATCATGAAAATTTCCTGAGCTGGGGGCTGCCTTGCTGGCTGGGGAGTTGTTGCTGTGTTTTCGCTTTCTTTTATGTTAGGGGTCTTCCCATCTGTTTCAAGGTCAATCACCACAACCCCCCCCCGCCCCTCATCCCCTTCACTCTCCTCACTTTCCCAGGGTTCCACCTCTCAGAGTCCCAGTCAGGTGTTGTCATGAGCATTTGAACCTTAATTCCTGGCAGTTTGTGGCCTCCCGGCTTTGCAAAATGGCACATTAAGGTCTCCAACTTAATAGGCTGCTTTCCTACCTTGTCTCCTAGCCCTGAAGCTAGCAGAAGAGTAGACAACTGCATGTCCTTCTCTAATTTTAGCTCTTCTTCTGATTTTCTAACTCAAACTTCAGCCTCTAGTCAGGCATCAGTGTTCAGGCAAACTGCCCTCAGGAGTGGCCAGTCCACCACGGCAACCATTCCTTTCCCTTCAGTGCCACAATACGCAGTGTGCATTTGCTCAAACAAGCGTATCAGACCAGCTGGTGTTTTCAGCATGTCCTGTATTCACGTGACAGTCTACAAGCATCTGGCATTCAGACCCCGCCCCCCCCCACACACACACATAGAGATAGATGAGCAACTCAGGACTTTATCTGCAGATACGTCTTTCCCAAGAGCCATTTGTTAAGATTCCTGGTTGGCTTGCCAATTGCTGATTCACAAACTGGCCCCCATGCACGGAGGGCAAAGAGAGACTGAAGAAAGAGGCAGCTGCCTCCAGATTAGGTGTCAGGTTTAATAAGCAAGGGCTTCCCTGGTGGCTCAGATGGTAAAGCGTCTACCTGCAATGCAGGAAACCTGGGTTCTATCCCTGGGTCAGGAAGATCCCCTGGGGAAGGAAATGGCAACCCACTCCAGTACTCTTGCCTGGAGAATTCCATGGATGAAGGAGCCTGGTAGGCTAGAGTCCATGGGGTAGCAAAGAGTCAGACATGATTGAACGACTTCACTTTCTTTTCTTTCTTTCTTTAATAAGGAAGGGAGCTTACTTATGATGCTTATTTTGAGTGGCCACAAAATGAGCAGCTCTCCATCCCTGATCGCCAGAATCTTAAAAAAAGTCTATACAGAGGCCTTCACAGGCTTCAGTCACATGTACTATCCAGATGGTGGCAACAACACATTAGTTTCTCAAGGTGGTTCTTGGGGCAGGTTCTAGTGTGGGGAAGGCAAGGTGAAGCCACAATCCAAGGACAAGGGAAGAGGGTGAGGAGCCTGTGATTCCCTGGGTCCAGGTCATGGGTCTACCAGTGGTCCCAGCCTCTCAATAGTCTCCTCTAACATTGTATCATCTTTTAAGAAAATAACTGTCAACCCTAAATTTTAGAGCAGATGAAACTCTCTTTTAAGAATGAAGGAGAAGGAAGGACTTTCTCAGGCTAAGAAAAACTAAAAGAAAATATTTCTATCAGACCTATTCTAATGTCTAAAGGAAAGATTTTTAACAAAATGGAAATAATAAAATAAGGAACCTTAGCATTGGACAGGATTAAAAAAATGAAAAGAGGAGAAATATGACTATATCCAATTGATTATCCTCCTCATGGGATTTATAAATCATATTTGATGACTGAAAAATAATTATAACAAAGATATGATACTCAAAACAATGATAATTGAAAGTAGAGAAGGTAATATGATCCAAATGGAAGTAAGGTTTGCACACTTCACACAAAATGGTAAAATGTTGATACTAATAGACTGTTATAAGTCAGAGATATTGTAACACCCAAAACAACTATGAAAAACTTATAAAGAAATGTATTCAAAACCACAATTAAATCATCAAGATGAAATCCTAAAAAATATGCAAGTAACCTACCAGAAAATGAAACATAACAATCCTAAGTATTGCCAGAGACCCTCAAAAAAGCAAAGATGATAGTTGTAAAAGAAGAAATAAATCTACCTTTATAGTTAAGAATTCAACACCTGCCTATCAACACCTGCTAGGACTAGACAGAAAATCAGCCAATCTCATAACCACTAAAGGATTTGAATTTTTAATATAAAAGCTTCTGAAAAAGGAAGTTTCTATGTCCAGAAGCCTTCACTGAAGAATTTTTCCAGACATTCAAAGTATGATAAACACAAACTTTATATTATCTGTTCCAGATTATAGAACAATGGGAGATGATTCTCAACACAGAACAGTATCATTCTCATACCAAAACCTGAAAAAAAAGACAGTACATGAAAAGAAAACTACAGACTAATCTCTCTGATGATCATGGATGCCAAAAAATCCTCAACAAAGTACTATTAAATTGAACCAAAATGTATAAAAATAATCATACACTAAGGCCTAATGTGGCTTATTTTGAGTATGCAAGGTTAGTTCATCATTTGAACATACAGACTAAAAAATAATAATAATTATAATTATGATATCCTATCAGTTGATGAAGTATTCAACAGTAAAAAAAAAAAAAGTATGAATAAATAAAGCATTTTTATCTGTGATTCTAAAAGCTCTTGGAACATTAAGAATAGAAAGAAATTATGTCAACTTAAGAAACAAAATTAGGACTTCTGGGTTAGTGAACAGGTCCTGGAATAGTGGCATGCCTAGAGAGATCATGGAATGTGATCACCCTTTTCCCAGACTTTGCCCTATATATCTTTTTAATCTAGCTATTTCTGAGTTTTATATATAGAATTTCACAATACACTGGTAATCTAGTAAGTTTTTTAAAAAAGGACATTTACAAGAAACCTATAGGTAACATTATACATTGTGACAATATATGTGGACCTTGTGGAAAATTCTGAAAGAGATGGGAATACCAGACCACCTGATCTGCCTCTTGAGAAATTTGTATGCAGGTCAGGAAGCAACAGTTACAACTGGACATGGAACAACAGACTGGTTCCAAATAGGAAAAGGAGTTCGTCAAGGCTGTATATTGTCACCCTGTTTATTTACCTTATATGCAGAGTACATCATGAGAAACGCTGGACTGGAAGAAGCACAAACTGGAATCAAGATTGCCTGGAGAAATATCAATAACCTCAGATATGCAGATGACATCACCCTTATGGCAGAAAGTGAAGAGGAACTCAAAAGCCTCTTGATGAAAGTGAAAGTGGAGAGTGAAAAAGTTGGCTTAAAGCTCAACATTCAGAAAACTAAGATCATGGCATCCGGTCCCACCACTTCATGGGAAATAGATGGGGAAACAGTGGAAACAGTGTCAGACTTTATTTTTCTGGGCTCCAAAATCACTGCAGATGGTGACTGCAGCCACGAAATTAAAAGATGCTTACTCCTTGGAAGGAAAGTTATGACCAACCTAGATAGCATATTCAAAAGCAGAGACATTACTTTGCCAACAAAGGTTTGTCTAGTCAAGGCTATGGTTTTTCCTGTGGTCATGTATGGATGTGAGAGTTGGACTGTGAAGAAGGCTGAGCACCGAAGAATTGATGCTTTTGAACTGTGGTGTTGGAGAAGACTCTTGAGAGTCCCTTGGACTGCAAGAAGATCCAACCAGTTCATTCTGAAGGAGATCAGCCCTGGGTGTTCTTTGGAAGAAATGATGCTAAAGCTGAAACTCCAATACTTTGGCCACCTCACGTGAAGAGTTGACTCATTGGAAAAGATTCTGATGCTGGGAGGGATTGGGGGCAGGAGGAGAAGGGGACGACAGAGGATGAGATGGCTGGATGGCAGCACTGACTCGATGGACGTGAATCTGAGTGAACTCTGGGAGTTGGTGATGGACAAGGAGGCCTGGCGTGCTGCGATTCATGGGGTCGCCAAGAGTCAGACACGACTGAGCGACTGATCTGATCTGAAGTTATTATTCTAAGTGATATGTCAAGTGGAGATAGACATATACAGTATGATTTTACTTATATGTGGATTTTTAAAAAAAATAAATGAGAAAGCAAAAATAAAACAGAGAACAAATTAGTGGTTATCAGAAGGGAGGGGGGTTGGGGGGAAGGTGAAGTACATGAGGGAGTCAGATGTATGGTGATGGATGATAACTAAGCTTGTGGTGGTGATCACCTTGTAGTGTATACAGATATCACGTTATAATGTTCTGCACCTGAAACTTATATAATAATAATGAAACAATTTGTGCTGAAATGGATGATACTAAACAAATTGGAGGTTTTGTCTCCCTGTTAAATTTATTCAGTGGGGGGAAAATTCTCCAGAGCCCTGAACTAAACATCAGAAATGACTTTGGATTGCTCTCTTATTAAAAAGTTATATGGTCATTTAAAAAAAAAAGAAAGAAATGAAGAATCTCAGTCCCTACCCCAGATTTACTGAATCTGAATCTGTACTTTAACAAGATTAAAGTTTGGGAAACACTAGTATAGAAGTAGAGCCCAATCCACTTAAACCTACTTCCCCTCTTTTCTAACTGGCTTCCTAAATATCTGGTTTCTTTCGTTCTGTCAACCATTTCCAGTTAATGATGTGTTTTTCCAAGTCCCTCAGCCACCAGTAGTTGCAGATTACTACATTTTTTTTTCTCCTTGGACCTCTATGAATATAATATTATTTTATAAACTGTTTCCCTTCTTCTTGTCCCTAAAGAAATCATTTAGCACTTGGAAGTTTTTCTGAAAGGCTATAGTATTAGCTCTAATGCAAAAATATAATAAATAAGTTACTTCAACTGCCCTTTTCTTTCTTCTTCACTTTTCATCTTCCATTCCCTTTTCCTTTCTGTCTTTCTCCTTCTCTCCATCTTTCCCTCCTTCCCTTCCTCCCTCCCAAAGTTAAATTTGAAAAGGACAGTGTAAATACTTGGATGTTATAGGTAGGATTCTGTGAATGAAAATACGGAAATACAATTTACTTACATTTAGAAGAACAGCTGGATTAATTAGTTCCTGGCATTTAGTTATAAAACTAACGGCACAGAAAACATTTGGAGAAGAGTATTTGGAATAAGATATGGGTGTGGGAAGTAAGGAGGTACCTGCAAAATAGAATTGCCCGTTTCTCTCATTGCTTCCATTTCGCTTCACTATTAATAGATGTCACCCTGTAGCTATCACCCTGGGCCAATCCTGGGGTATAATAAAAAGCTGGACCTGTGAGAAAGGAGATGGGAACCTCCTCAGATACAGCAGAATGAAAACTGATTCCAGCTATGTATAAAAGAAAAAGAAGTCCTATACAGAGAGACTGAGTTAGCCATCTGATTATCTGTTTCTGTGTGGTCATTTATTCAAAGCCCATCAGTTGATCAGAGATGGGCTATTCATTATCATGAACACTGAACCTTCCCCGGCGTATTCCTTTTGAAGACAGTGCCTTGTAGTGGGCCATTCAGAAACCAGAAGTCATTTTCCAGCAAGGATGTTAAAATGTCAGTAGTTGCTACCTGAGTGAACTTAAATCTACCAAAGATTGCCTCATCTAGACAAGATCCATTTATTTATTTATTTATTTTGGGGGGGTTTTCCTGAAAGTTTTTTTTTTTTTTTTAGTTTAAAATATTCTTTTTTTTAATTTAATTTTATTTTTTAACTTTACAATATTGTATTGGTTTTGCCATATATCAACATGAATCCGCCAGAGGTATACACATGTTCCCCATCCTGAACCCTCCTCCCTCCTCCCTCCCCATACCATCCCTCTGGGTCGTCCCAGTGCACCAGCCCCAAGCATCCAGTATTGTGCATTGAACCTGGACTGGCGACTCTAAAACTAGGGACTCAAACACAATATAGGTCAGCTCCTTTTAGGTTCATCAATAGTTTGGAAAATATTAGAATATTCTGTTTGTACAAGTATAGACAAAATATAGGTTCAAATTTAGTTCAAACAGGGTCATCTAAGTGGTTGGCCTTGGGTTTTTAAATTAGCACGTTTATTCCACAGTTCCAAAAAATTTCCAAAGTTCAGCAAATTATTGTGGTACATTTCAGTTTTTGACTCATGTTTCAGTACAATTATAGTTCCCGTTTAATACCCAGGGGTGGTGGTATATTGTAGAGAATGATTTATGATTTATTTTTGTTATCTTGGTTTGGAGTACTTTCTAATCGATAACATATGAGACCTTTTTTTCTTTTTTCTTTCTGACTAGCCTCATGATTAATCCAAAGAATCTAAACAGAAATACAAAGTTGCTTGTGTTTGCCAAAACAGGTTAGAATCTTACATTTGTCAGGCATTCAAAAGACCGAGTAACAAAATGTCAAAGCTTGGCATAATGTTTGCATTTTTATCTTGTTTTTTATCCACCCCAGAGATTCCATAAGGCAAACATTCCCAATTGAAGTTATCACATGTTAAAAGCTTAGAATGTGTCAAGCAAATACCTAAATATGCCTTAGCAAATACCATTCACATAAATTCACCTGGATCCACATTATTGACTTGTTATTTGGTTACTTTTCTTCCTTTTAAATTTCTGGCAACTCATTTTATTTTATCCTCAAACTCTAGTTTTTGCTTCCCACCTGCTCAGACCTAATTTCTGCTGCACTTGGTTTAATTTCTCATATAAGTTAGTTGTTCCCAAAGGAGTGCCTTTATTATACACATTGCATTATATGTCAGGTTATGTCATTCTTAAGCTTTTTATCCTTCCCCAACTTCACATCCACTACTTAGGTCTCTGGTAGTGTCCTCCCCACCAGTCAGGTGTTTGCCAGAAAGTTTGTTCAGTATTTTCCATTACATCTTATGGAAAAACCCAAACATTATCAGAGAAATGCAAATCAAAACCACTATGAGGTACCATTTCACACCAGTCAGAATGGCTGCGATCCAAAAGTCTACAAATAATAAATGCTGGAGAGGGTGTGGAGAAAAGGGAACCCTTTTACACTGTTGGTGGGAATGCAAACTAGTACAGCCACTATGGAGAACTGTGTGGAGATTCCTTAAAAAACTGGAAATAGAACTGCCTTATGATCCAGCAACCCCACTGCTGGGCATACACACTGAGGAAACCAGAAGGGAAAGAGACACGTGTACCCCAATGTTCATCGCAGCACTGTTTATAATAGCCAAGACATGGAAGCAACCTAGATGTCCATCAGCAGATGAATGGATAAGAAAGCTGTGGTACATATACACAATGGAGTATTACTCAGCCATTAAAAAGAATACATTTGAATCAGTTCTAATGAGGTGGATGAAACTGGAGCCTATTATACAGAGTGAAGTAAGCCAGAAGGAAAAACATAAATACAGTATACTAACGCATATATATGGAATTTAGAAAGATGGTAACAATAACCCGGTGTACGAGACAGCAAAAGAGACACTGATGTATAGAACAGTCTTATGGACTCTGTGGGAGAGGGAGAGGGTGGGAAGATTTGGGAGAATGGCAATGAAACATGTAAAATATCATGTAGGAAACGAGTTGCCAGTCCAGGTTCGATGCATGATGCTGGATGCTTGGGGCTGGTGCACTGGGATGGCCCAGAGGGATGGTATGGGGAGGGAGGAGGGAGGAGGGTTCGGGATGGGGAACACATGTATACCTGTGGCGGATTCATTTTGATATTTGGCAAAACTAATACAATTATGTAAAGTTTAAAAATAAAATAAAATTAGAGAAAAAAGAAAAAAAAAAAAAAGAAAAATTAGAAAATGGAAAAAAAAAAAAAAAAAAAAAACCCAAACAAACTTACTGGTCAACCCAACGCAATGGTTTTTGAAGTGTAGTCCCCAGACCAATAACAACAGCATCACCTGAAGAGATGAACTATTGTTAGAAGAGTAATACAGTTTAGTTGAATGAATAAAGGAATGAGGTTCAATATTAGAATATTAAGTCCCTCTTTACTCCAGTACATAACTGGGCTGTAGCCAGTATATGGGAAGAAGCAGAGAGAGTACTCCTAGGACATAAGAGAAATAATAACGGTCCTCTGTTTTTAAAAGACGCATAATAAACAGTGTTATTCAAAGACATACAACAAAGAGAATATGTAGCAATTAAAGGTGGAGAAGGTCAACAGTGTAAAGGAGGAGAGAGAAACTTGGCAATGATTATCAAAACTCTATTTAGGGAAGGTACCATTTTGGCCAGTGAACTTGAACCATTAAAGTCCCATTGGCAAGTCTATTACTTTTGTGGACTTTCTCCAACCAATGCATACCATCAACTATTCATAGTGTATACCTGTCTTTTGGGGTTCTGATAATCTTCTGTTCTGCTAATTTTTTATTTATCTTCTCATGCATGTTTATGTACTGGAGGAACCATCTCTCAGGTGTCAGTTTCCTTTGCCTAGATTGGGCAAATGGAAGTTTGTTCTCACTATTCTTTTGAGTTGTACTCTTAGAAGCCTTTGTATCATGTTCATCTTCATAACAATCTTATAACTATTACTATTATCTCTGTATATGAAGAAACTGGGAATCAAAGAAGTAATATAACTTAGGTACAAAGCAGATAAGTTGGAGACCCTGGACTTGAACATGAGCCTAGAAGGGAATAGGATTCATGAATGAAGTGGAAATGTAAGCAGCAAGAAGGAATACTAGGTTAGAAATGCCAATGGATTTAGGAAGGTGTGATAGGAACTTAAAGCAATTAAAGACAACATAAAAGCAAGAGGAGCCTGCATATTGAAGAGTTGCTGTTGGTTGGCCAAAAACTTCTTTCAGGTTTTTCTGTTACCTCTTATGGAAAAACCCAAATGAACTTTTTGGCCAACCTAATATATTTAAAGTGGACCATAGCAAGATAAAATATTTTCTTGTTCAGTTTTTAAACTTGATTTGCTCTTGAGTTGGCTAAAGTTTGTTCATTTGAAAAAATCAGGAAGATTCTATCAATGATTTCCAACTGTGCTGGTGTGACCTCGAGGAGGTGCCTGGGATGTGTTAAATGACATTTTTGTTGCTAGAAATATCAAACGGCAGAGTTGGCAATTAGTCGGAGGAATCAACAGTGTTGTACACTGGACAGCCTCACACACCAAAACCTTCCCACATTCTCTACACAAATTTTAGTGATCTTTCTGGATATTCTTGCAGGTAAAAATCCAATCTTTGACTATCTGAGCCTAGAATCTAATGTAGCCTTCTTCAAAGGAAGAATGTGTGCAGTGGTTCACCATTTTTGAATATATTATCTATGAATATACCAATCATAATTAACTCACCCAACCCCACAACGTTTTCAGACAGTGTATACACAGTGATTCTCAGTTCATGAATAAGCATCTGGCTGCAGTCATTAGGCTCCCCAGTCTGGTTGTGCTGAGGAAAAAAAAATACTATGAATTTATTTTTTTATATTACATTATAGTATTAACATACATATACAGCTATGTTGCAGCTAAATTATATTACCTAAGAATTTTATTTTACAGTGATAAAATGCGTGTTTTAAAATTGAGGAATTAGTTGTGATGGGATTGAAAATTTCTCTCCAAGATACTCTAGTAAAAATCATAACATCTAGCAAACATCTTTACATAATTGTGATTGTTCAATCATAACTTTAAACACATAATATTTAAAAGGAAAAAAGCAACTCTTAAAGAAGAAAAAGATATGTCTATATAATGATATAAAGTTAGACAATCTAATATATGTTGGTCAAAAGTTCACTGTTAATATTTGTGAGGATTAAAATTATTTTTCCTATATTTCAGATTCAGTCCATGGATATTTTGTTGATAATCAAAGAAAATTTTCAGCTGGCAACCCACCAGTACCTCAGACTAAGAGCTTTACATGAAACATATCAATTTACATTCTCAGAATTACCATGTGCATGCTTCCAAAACATAGAGGTTTCCATTTTTCTGCAGGCCTCCATTTAGCAAAGTGAAATCAAAGTAATCCTTGTATGGTGAAAGACAAATTATAATGTGTGTAGGAGAACTCCACCCTTTAGATCTTCAAATCCTGAAACTGTGACTTGGGTATAATTGTCTGATGGACCTTGTCAGAATACCCTCTTCCCCAGCATCAGAAGCAAAAGGAGGATTTACTTAATGTTTTCAAGTCCTGATGGAAACGACTTGGTTTCTTTCTTTGTGCATATTTATTACACTTCAGATCAGTGCTTTGTAGTGCCAACACGTACCTCCGCCACAGGATGGAGCATAGGAAATTCTTGTTCTGAAACAGATGATTAAGAAAAATCAGACAGCATTGAAACATGAACATGGAGATGAACAAGATCTTCTGAAATGATATATCAAAAAATTGAGTAAAATAACACCAGCACTGCTGATTGCTGAGAGGGGAGTTGCATCAGATGAGAAAGGAAGAGTGGAATGCAGCAAAACGTTTCTAGGAGGTACAACCCAGGCTGCACCATAGAGTCACTCAAGGACATTTGAAAACTACCAGTGTCTGATCTCCAATCCCAGAATCCTGATATGAGTGGTTACTTTAGGGCCCAGGTGTCAGTATTACCTCCTTGAATGACCCTAAAATTCCACCAGCTTTAAGAACCACTGAGCAGTCAGTTCAGTATCCCTGTGGTTCTGACAGAAAGCACCTATGGGCAATTAGTACTAATTTGAGTGCTGACCTTTTGCTGCATGCTTTGAGGCTGTGCGTCCTTTTTCTCCAATAGTAATGGTATTTGTTCTCTCCTACCGTTCCTTTTTTTCTTTCAATGAATATTTATTATGTGTTTTGCTGCTGTTGTTTATGCCAGTCACTGTGCTAGGCATTTGGGGAAATGAAATCTGAACAAGCCCTACTCTTTGTCCCTGATGTGCTCACCATCTAAAGTTCTTAGAAATGAACAGATATGGTTCAAAGTTTTATCTTAAGTCACTATAAATATTGAAGCATACCATCAAAAATAACAAATCTGCTACTAACATTTTGTCAGGATAACCAAGCTTTTGTACTCTGTTTCTTATTTGTATTATATCTTGATTGTCATTCTCTTATTTTTAACCTGAATTCATGTTAATTCTTGACAAAGAAGAAAAATTTTCAACTATAACAAAAGGAAAGCTTGGGACTCTGTATTGTGGTTTTAAGAAAGAATTTAGTGGTATCTCAAGATTTTCATGAGTAGATGTAGACTCCTCTTAGTCAGAAATTGTACATTTGTCATGTTCTATTAAAAAGAAATTAGCCTTGGATTTTTACTGAGGCTATATTCCATAATTATTTAAATGTTGAGATTATTTATTTAGGTCATAAATGGACAACTGTGTTTTTTCCATAATCAGTGCTTTCTAATTTTATTGTTTACAAATTTTTGCCCTCTCTTCTCTCAATTTCCATACTTGCCACAAATACAGAACTTATTTGAAATTAAAAACAGAAGACATTTCTAAGACCTTGATTGTGATATGTCGCAGGTGTTTGCATGTATCCAAATCCATCAAACTGTACACATTAAATGTGGAGTTCTTTTGTATATCAGTGTTAAAAAGAAGCAAACACAATAGAAGATGATAAAATGATACATAAAGGCAGTGATGCCAATGGAAATATCAGGAAAAATGAATCTCAGATGGGGTAGAAACAGAGGTATAACATAGATGAGATGATGGAAATAGATTTCTACAGAACCACTTTAAGGCAATAAGGAAAACTGAGTGCTATCAGACCTTGAAACTACACTTATTATATTTGCTTCAAGGATTAGGACAAATTTTTTTACCTGGGACTACTGTTCTGATATATTCTCATATGCTGAAGCATAGCTAAGGTCACTAGGCAGGGGAATTGAAATTGCTGATCCAATCATACCCAGCCATCTCCTAAATGAAATTTGACAATAATAAGAATCTAAGTATACTGCTAAGTGCCCTGAAAACTTTAAAGATAATTTATCTCATTAGTTAAAAACGTTTGACCATTCCCTGTAATGTATTTTAGTTATATATACATTTACACACACACACACACACACACACATGTAAAAGCATAGAAAGCATAAAAAAAAATTCATATATTGTGTTGGCCAAAAAGTATGTTTGGGTTTTTTCTAAACTAATTTTTTGGCCAACCTAATAGCATTGTAAAAGAATGAGGTAAAAACTAAAGTTTTATTGTTCTACTTCTGTACACACTCCAATAGATCTTCTCTTGCAGTCTCTAATTTGGATACCATTGCTCTAAGGTGGTCTGTTTCTGAGAGCACAGTGGTTAGACACAGACGGAAAGACCTGAACAAGGCTAAGTCCTTTCTTTGTAAAGAAAAATACATGTATAAATTTTAAGGAAACCATTTTATTGGTATTTCAAGGATATTAAAAATACATACAAGACAAACTTTTTTTACTTCTAATACTTACCATGACCTAGTCTTGTTTTACCTCTACACTTCCATTTTTAACTGCTTTGTATTATTCTTGATTAATATTTAATAGTGTGAATACAAAATAACATTTGTTTGATCTTGATAAAATGATATTTTTATTGAAAGATAAGAGAGTTTTGACAATAATATCATGTACAAAAGTAAAATAAAAGTTCTTGAATAGGAACTTATCATCAGCTTGGGGTTAAATTGAGAGGGCTGAATGAGGTTTTTCAAGTTTGAGTGAATTACTAACCTTTAAGTCATAAATATTTACCTCTAAATGTTTAAGCACTTGATATATTGGACATTTTCATAGATAAAATCCTAACAATTTTTATACTAGATTTTTATCTTCTAATCTCTTACATTTGCTTATTATTCAATACAATAAAAACTTGACTTCTTTGATTTTTTTTCATAACTTCAGTTGAAGAAGGTAGATTTAATAATATAAGTTTTGGTGCACTACACTCTCATTTGTCCACTTTAGCAGCATTTTCCTCTTGTTTTTCTATCTTAAACTCCAAAATATATTTCCTGTTTTCTTCCATTAAACAAATAATCACTTTGACATCCTGAATATGCTTATAAAATACATAGTGGTGATTTATGTTTGTATGACTTTTCTTTTTTATATAAAGTCTAGCTTTATATCGGACTTCCTGGTGGCTCAGACGGTAAAGCAACTACCTATAATGCGGGAGACCCAGGTTCGATCCCTGGATCAAGAAGAACCCCTGGAGAAGGAAATGGCAACCCACTCCAGTATTCTTGCCTGGAAAATCCCATGGACCGAGAAGCCTGGTAGGCTACAGTCCATGGGGTCGCAAAGAATCAGACATGACTGAGCGACTTTACTTTCACTTTAGCTTTGTATCTCCCTAAAGACTGAACCAGTTCTACTCTACATAGAGTAGAGTAGACTACTACGTAGTCCATCACTAAGCCAGACCAAAATCTTTGGTCATAGCAAGCCTCTATACTTTTTAATTGAGGTAACTAAAAGCTATGTTTTTCCACGTGAGTTATAGCAGTTATACTTTAAAACTGAAAATTATTCATTTAGAAATGTTTCTGACTTTTCAGACCTTCTGAAGAAGTATCAGACAACCCCATTTTTCTGGGGACCAACCTTAAGAGTCACTGAGCTAAGCAATCAATTCTATCTCCACTTATCATATCTTACGTTTTGACACACAGGTCTGGTTCTAAGCTTTCCTTTCTATTCCATTGGTCTATTTATTTCTTGACTTTTGGTTGTATAGAACTTCTCTGATGGCTTGGATGGTAAAAAATCTGCCTGCAATGTAGGAGATCTGGGTTCGATCCCTGGATCAGGAAGAACCCCTGGAGAAGGGAATGGAAGCCCACTCCAGTATTCTTGCCTGGGAAATCCCATGGACAGAGGAGCCTGGTGGCTTCAGACCATGAAGTTGGAAGAGTCAGACACGACTAATTTTTTTTTTATTGTATAGATGAGATGAGACAAACTATGAATTATGTAAAAGTTAGCAACATACCAGAATTGAACCCTATGTTTCAGAATTGTTATGTTACCATGTGATTTACCTATTACCTCTAGGCATCAGTTCACTAACCTGTATATTAGGAGACAAAGATGTTTCTTGAATAGTTCCCTTCTCTCTCATTCTAACTGACATCATAACTCATTGAACACAGCAAAATATTTATCTTGCCTTCAACTCAGCAGTTGCCATTTCCTTTTGAATATTTTCAACATTTTTTAAACACTTCAGTTTATTTTCAATATTAATGTTAATTTGTATAGATAGATGTTTTGAGATAAATTAAGACATAAAACACTTAGAACAGTAGGTGACAAAATAAGATGGACACAGGAAGATACAGACTATATGATCTCACTTTAGATTCCACAGTGTAAAATAGTTGAAATCATAGAACCAGACAGAGAAGGCAATGGAACCCCACTCCAGTACTTTTGCCTAGAGAGTCTCATGGACGGAGGAGCCTGGTAGGCTGCAGTCCATGGGGTCGCTCAAAGTCGGATATGACTGAGTGTCTTCACTTTCACTTTCACACATTGGAGAAGGAAATGGCAACCCACTCCAGTGTTCTTGCCTGGAGAATCCCAGAGACGGGGGAGCCTGGTGGGCTGCCGTCTATGGGGTTGCACAAAGTCGGACACGACTGAAGTGACTTAGCGGCAGCATAGAACCAGAGAGTGGAATGTTGATTGCCATGGGTTGGAATATGGGGGAAATGGGGAGATGTTGGTCAAAGTGTATAAGGTTTCTTTTATAAGATGAATAAATTTTGGTGACCTAATGAACAGCATGATTATTATAGTTCTGTGTAAATTGCAAGAAAAATGTATGACATAAGAGCTTTAAGTTTTATTCAGAGTCTTACTGAGGACTATATCTTGGGAGACATCCTCTCAGTAGCTCTGAGGCAATTGCTTGTACGAGGTAAGAGAGAAAACAGCTAATCTATGATTTTTGGGTAGGAAATCTATACAGTTAAGCATCCATCTTGGTAAAAGATTACTAGTATTCACACACACACAAAAAAAAACCCAGATAACATAATGATTTTAGTGCTTTTCTATGTATGGGAAGGTGTAAGAGTCTAGGTTTATTAAAATTCTTTTTGAGAAACACCTTGAACTGTCTAGGGAGCTTGTTTTTTTTTTTCAAAGCACAGAGTGCCTCATCCTGTTTTACATCCTGAATTCCTCTCAGAGTGTGCTGTCAGTGGGCAACTGTAGTGGGTTATGACTTAAGTCCTTATAGAACTGGGTCCTGAGCGAAACTCTTCGTATTCCTTTATTTATAACAATATTATATACTTTAAATTTTGCTAAGAGAGCAAATCTTAAGTGTTTTCACCACACATACACACAAATAGTAACTGTCAGGTGATAGATATGTTTAATTTGTGAAATGGAAAAACACACCACTATCACTAATTGAATATTAGCAGAAACTCCAGTTCTTCCCTCCTATGTCTCTCTCCTTTAATTTATACTTCTACCGCACTCACACAGACTACTTCTTATGGCACTTATGGTCACTAAATGTGGGTTATTTTCCCCACCCCAAGGAATTCTCACAGGCTAGCTGTGTGCCCTACAGTTTAGCTCAGTTCTGTCACTATCTACCTAGAGAGGCTCACAGAATTAAGGAAAACTTTGCTGTTTACTGCTTTACCTAAAAAGGATACAATACAGGACAATGATCATCTGGACAGAAAACATTCTTAAGGCAAGGTATGTGTGGAGGGGCGTGGAGCTTCCATAGCTCTCTGGGAGCATGCCACCATATCTCAAGTTAATGATTTTACTGTCATTGTGTGTGGACTAAGTGATGATTTTCTGACCCTTCGGGAAGCTGGCCAAACTTGCCCTTTTAGGGTTTTAGGGAGGCTTTGTTACAAGGGCATGCTTGATGAAATCATTAGCCATTGACAGTTGATTCTACATCCAGCCACCCCTTCCCAGAGGTCATGGAGGGTGGGACTAAAAGTTCTAACCTTCTGTTTTGGGTTGGTTCCCTGGCAACTGGGCTTCCCTACTGGCTTAGAAAGTAAAGAATCTGGCTGCAATGCAGGAGACCAGGTTCAGTCCCTGGGTCGGGAGGATCCCCTGGAGAAGGGAATGGTCACCCATTCCTGTATTCTTACCTGGAGAATCCCATGAACAGAGGAACCTGGTGGGCTACAACCATGCGGTCACAAAGAGTCAGACAGGACTGAGTGAATAACACTTTGATTTTCACTCTGGCGACCAGCCCCAACTCCTAGGTTATTCAAACGCTTTCCAAAAGTCACTTCATTAACATAACAAATGACACCTTTATTGCTCTTATTACAGAAAATTCCAAGGGTTTTATCTCTGTGCCAGGAAAGGCATTTAAGACCAAATACATATATCTTGTTACAAATCATAAGATCATAATGAACTTGAGTGTGATAATTATTTCACAGCATCAGTTCAGTTCAGTCACTTAGTCGTGTCCAACTCTTTGCAACCCCAAGGACTGCAGCACACCAGGCTTTCCTGTATATCATCAACTCCCAGAGCTTGCTCAAACTCATGTCCATCAAGTCAGTGATGCCATCCAACAATCTCATCCTCTGTCATCCCCTTCTTCTCGTGCCTTCAATCTTTCCCAGCATCAGGGTCTTTTCAAATGAGCCCATTCTTCACATCAGGTGGCCAAAGTATTGGAGTTTCAGCTTCAGCATCAGTCCTTCCAATGAATATTCAGGACTAATTTTCTTTAGGATGAACTGGTTGAATCTCCTTGCAGTCCAAGGAACTCTCTAGAGTCTTCTCCAACACCACAGTTCAAAAGCATCAATTCTTCTGTGCTCAGCTTTCTTTAGAGTCCAACTCTCACATCCATACATGACTACTGAAAAAACCATAGCTTTGACTAGATGGACATTTGTTAGCAAAGTAATGCCTCTGCTTTTTAATACGCTGTCTAGGTTGGTCATAGCTTTTCTTCCAAGGACCGAGCATCTTTTAATTTCATGGCTGCAGTCACCATCTGCAGTGATTTTGGAGCCCAAGAAAATAAAGTCTTTCACTGTTTCCATTGTTTCCCCATCTATTTGCCATTATGGCAGAAAGTGAAAAGGAACTAAAAAGCCTCTTGATGAAAGTGAAAGTGGAGAGTGAAAAAGTTGGCTTAAAGCTCAACATTCAGAAAACAAAGATCATGGCATCTGGGCCCATCACTTCATGGGAAATAGATGGGGAAACAGTGGGAAAAGTGTCAGACTTAATTTTTGGGGGCTCCAAAATCACTGCAGATGGTGATTGCAGCCATGAAATTAAAAGACGCTTACTCCTTGGAAGAAAAGTTATGACCAACCTAGATAGCATATTGAAAAGTAGAGACATTACTTTGCCAACAAAGGTCCATCTAGTCAAGGCTATGGTTTTTCCAGTGGTCATGTATGGATGTGAGAGTTGGACCGTGAAGAAAGCTGAGCACTGAAGAATTGATGCTTTTGAACTGTGGTGTTGGAGAAGACTCTTGAGAGTCCCTTGGACTGCAAGGAGATCCAACCAGTCCATTCTGAAGGAGATCAGCCTTGGGATTTCTTTGGAGCGAATGATGCTGAAGCTGAAACTCCAATACTTTGGCCACCTCATGTGAAGAGTTGACTCATTGGAAAAGACTCTGATGCTGAGAGGGATTGGGGGCAGGAGGAGAAGGGGACAACAGAGGATGAGATGGCTGGATGGCATCACTGACTCGATGGACGTGAGTCTGAGTGAACTCCGGGATTTGGTGATGAACAGGGAGGCCTGGCATGCTGTGATTCATGGGGTCGCAAAGAGTCGGACACGACTGAGCGACTAAACTAAAGTGAACTGAACTGATGGGACCAGATGCCATGATCTTAGTTTTCTGAATGTTGAGCTTTAAGCCAACTTTTTCACTCTCCTCTTTCACTTTCATCAAGAGGCTCTTTAGTTCTTCTTCACTTTCTGCCATAAGCGTGGTGTCATCTGCGTATCTAAGGTTATTGATATTTCTTCCAGCAGTCTTGATTCCAGCTTGTGCTTCATCCAGCCTGGCATTTCTCATGTTGTACGCTGCATAAAAGTTAAATAAGCAGGGTGACAATATACAGCCTTGAGGTACTCCTTTCCCAATTTGGAAACCAATCTTTTGTTCCATGTCCGGTTCTAAATGTTGCTTCTTGACCTGCATACAGATTTCTCAGGAGGCAGGTCAGATGGCCTGGTATTTCCATCTTTGAAGAATTTTCCACACTTTGTTGTGATCCACACAGTCAATGGCATAGTCAATAAAGCAGAAGTAGATATTTCTCTGAAACACCTTGCTTTTTCGATGATCCAGCAGATGTTGGCAATTTGACCTCTGGTTCCTCTGCCTTTTCTAAATCCATTTTTAACATCTGGAATTTCACTGTTCACGTACTGTTGAAGGCTGGCTTGAAGAATTTTGAGCATTACTTCGCTAGCGTGTGAGATGAGTGCAATTGTGCAATAGTTTGAACATTCTTGGCATTACCTTTATTGGGGATTGGAATGAAAACTGACCTTTTCCAATCCTGTGGCCACTGCATAATTTTCCAAATTTGCTGGCATATTGAGTGCAGCACTTTCACAGTATCATCTTTTAGGGTTTAAAATAGCTCAACTGGAATTCCATCACCTCCACTAGCTTTGTTTGTAGTGATGCTTTCTAAGGCCCACTTGACTTCACATTCCAGGATGCCTGGCTCTATGTGAGTGATCACACCACCGTGGTTATCTGCGTCATGAAGATCTTTTTTGTACAGTTCTTCTGTGTATTCTTGCCACCTCTTCTTAATATCTTCTGCTTCTGTTATGTCCCTACCATTTCTGTCCTTTATTGTGCCCATCTTTACATGAAAAGTTCCCTTGGTATCTCTAATTTTCTTGAAGATATCTCTAGTCTTTCCCATTCTATTGTTTTCCTCTATTTCTTTGCATTGATCACTGAGGAAAGCTTTCTTATCTCTCCTTGCTATTCTTTTGGTCTTTGCATTCAAATGGGTATATCTTTCCTTTTCTCCTTTGCCTTTGTGAATCTCACCTTTTTTTAAATGCATTATATAAATCAGTGATACTACATAGTGTCAATTTCACAACTCAGTAGAGTCATATCCCATGACACTTGTATATGTAATTAACCTTTATTTATCTCTCACTGAAACAAAAGATGTTTCCATTTGCTCAGTCATGAAACAAAGGTCTTTTTAAAGAGATGTAACTACCTCATTAGAACTGATTCAAATGTATTCTTTTTAATGGCTGAGTAATACTCCATTGTGTATATGTACCACAGCTTTCTTATTCATTCATCTGTTGATGGACATCTAGGTTGCTTCCATGTCCTGGCTATTATAAACAGTACGAGACAGCAAAAGAGACACTGATGTATAGGATAGTCTTTTGGACTCTGTGGGAGAGGGAGAGGGTGGGATGATTTGGGAGAATGGCATTGAAATACGTATAATATCATATATGGAACGAGTCGCCAGTCTAGGTTTGATGCACGATACTGGATGCTTGGGGCTGGTGCACTGGGACGACCCAGAGGGATGGTATGGGGAGGGAGGAGGGAGGAGGGTTCAGGATGGGGAACATGTGTATACCTGTGGCGGGTTCATTTCGATATTTGGCAAAACCAATACAATATTGTAAAGTTTAAAAATAAAATTAAATTAAAAAAATAAAGAGATATAACTAAAGTCTATTAGAAATAACATTTTCTATAAGTAAGAACATTCTAGAAATAATTTCAAAAGGAGAGTAAATAAATAAAATACTCATAAAATGAATGTTATATAGTGATTAAAATGTCTAGACAACAGCTACATGCAAGAATATTAATGAATCTTAGTAGAGCAATTTGGAATGAAAAAAGTAATACATGAGATCACATATGGTTTATATCTTCGAGTTGAAAGAGTATTGAAGTTATTAATTGCTTTGTGAGAATTAGTGGGAAAAAAATAGCAAAATTTTATAGCTTAGTTAGTAGTGATATACCAATGTTAACTTCCCTGATACCTCAGTTGATAAAGAATCCGCCTGCAATGCAAAAGACCCCGGTTCAATCCCTGGGTCGGGAAGATCCCCTGGAGAAGGGATAGGCTACCTACTCCAGTATTCTTGGGCTTCCCTTGTGGCTCAGCTGGTAAAGAATCCACCTGCAATGAGGGAGACCTGGGTTTGATCCCCTGGAGAAGGGAAAGGCTACCCACTCCAGTATTCTGGCCTGGAGAATTCCACGGACTGTATAGTCCATGGGGTTGCAAAGAGTCAGACATGACTGAGCAACTAGCAGTTGCACTTGCACTAATGTTAACTTTCTAGTTTTTAATAAATGTATCATAGTTATATAAGGTACTTACATTCAGAATAACTGGGTGAAAGTTATACAGGGGACAGTGGACTATCTTTACAACTTTTCTGTAAATTTAAAGTTATGCATAAAAAAGAAAAAAAGAACAGTCATATTTTGTCCCCAGCCCATGGTGCCTGATAGAGGTACTTAATAAAGATTTGGAGAATAGATTGAAGTACCCCTGGTCCCATTTGTTTATATATACTTCTCTCTTTCCTCTCTTTTTAAGAGATTCTCCCTTCCTATACCCCTAATTAGCTTTTAGCAGCAAACAGAAAGGTGGTCATGGACTCCCAGTAGCACTCAAACTAAGGATGTCTCAACATGACACCCTTCTCTGCCGAAGTTTGGTATATTAGAAATAGCATGTGCTTTAGAACCGCACATACATGGGTCCATACTTCAGATTAACCTTTTTAAAAAAATTTTATTGGAGTATGCTGCTGCTGCTAAGTCTCTTCAGTCATGTCCGACTCTGTGCAACCCCATAGACAGCAGCCCACCAGGCTCCCCCGTCCCTGGGATTCTCCAGGCAAGAACACTGGAGTGGGTTGCCATTTCCTTCTCCAATGCATGAAAGTGAAAAGTGAAAGTGAAGTCGCTCAGTTGTGTCTGACTCTTAGCGATCCCATGGACTGCAGCCTACCAGGCTCCTCTGCCCATGGGATTTTCCAGGCAAGAGTACTGGAGTGGGGTGCCATTGCCTTCTCCATTACTGGAATATAGTTGCTTTTTAATGTTGTGTTGGTTTCTACTATACAGCAAAGTGAATCAGTTATACGTATACACATAGCCACTGTTTTTTAGATTTCTGTCAGATTAGCCTTTTTTGTGATCATGACAAGGCATTTAAGTTCTCCGAGTCTCAGTTGCATGACCTTTAAAAATAGGAATTATATTCATTTTTGAGATCTGATGTGAAAATCAAGTAAGATACAAATTGATTGGCAAATAGTAGATATGTAATGTTAGTTGCCGTTCTTTTGGGTTTTATGTTGATTCCAACGAGATGACTTTATTCTTGAGAAGAAAGAACTGTTGTTCATGATGAGGCTAGAACAACGACAACATGGATCTTTGGGAAACCACTGGATTCCCTCTCAGAGTACAGGAAATGGAATGTCAGTCTCCCAGCATACCCAGGACAGATTAGCCAAATGAGGCAAAATGAGAATGGGCTGCTGTTTGCCTGCATTGTGCTGTCCTGATTCTGTCAGTCCATTCATTATTTCATTCATGAATCCAACACTCTGTATACTTGGGTGCCAGGGAATAGGTGCTGGGACTTAGTGGTGAACAAACTTGGCCACTGTCCTCCCAAAGCTTTCAGTGTAGTTTATGGATGGTGGTGGAGGGAGAGAGTGGCACAGGTCATAGTAGCCTAAGTGTCATAAGAGCTAGGAACAACAAGTATGGGCTGTGAGAAGGAATATCAGGGGAATCTAGCATGTTTTGGGGGATGGGAGGATTTCCTTAAGGAAGTGACACTGAAACAGATATAAAAGACAAATGGGAGTTAGCTAAATGTTAATGGATGGATTCTAGGTATAGAGAAGATAATTTTATCCATTAAATACACTGGATGTCTTAGGACTATATGGCTTAATTCTTTTACAAAACCCTGGTTGAGAAGGCTGCTTTAATGCAAAATAAATGGCACACTAATGATTTACCATAATTTAACCTAACAGTAGTTACTGGCCAGCATTTTGACCTCAGCTTTACTATTAGCTGTCCTTATATCATTAGACAACTCAATCTAACCACTTTTAACCTATTTCTGCAAGTGAAATATCAGTGAAATTAACAAGTGGCCATTAATAAATTTTCTAACTATGATCATTCATTAATGGGAGAATTAATGGTACTTGTCTCACAGTGGTATGAGTTACAGGTGAAATAATGAGCAATTGTGTTTAACAAGGAGCATCTCACATAGAAAGAGTCAAATAACTATGTTTTCTTGTTGTCTGTTATTTATATTATAGTTCTGCAAAAGATACTTAATATCTCAAATATGCCCAGGAGTAAATATTACATACTAAAACTGGCCCCGGTGACACAGAGGTTAAAGCGTCTGCCTGCAATGTGGGAGACCTGGGTTCGATTCCTGGGTCGGGAAGATCCCCTGGAGAAGGAAATGACAACCCACTCCAGTATTCTTGCCTGGAGAATCCCATGGACGGAGGAGCTTGGTGGGCTACAGTCCATGGGTCACAAAGAGTCAGACACGACTGAGTGACTTCACTTCACTTCAGTTCACTTCTCCTAAGAAGCAGCAGCAGTAACTTTTTTTTTCCCCCCAAGATAATATACCTATGTGTTCTTGTTTCTATACTTGCTGTCAGTCAAGGCTAGAAATTAGAGATTCCAAGGCAGTAATAGACTTCCTTATCAGGTTCAAAATTCTCAAAATGGATTAAAATTACTCTTTCCTCACTTATGTATTATAGAACTCAAAGGGCTTTGTTCTTCAGAATAAGCACTTCCACTGTTGATGTTTTGCATCTTCTTTTTTTCCTTTTCATGGTAGAAAATATATTTTTACCCCTAAGTGAGGCCTGTTTTTAGTAAAAGAAAAGAGCTCATGTTTTGTCCTTGATGTTTGTCTGGGATCTCACAGCTGCATAGAAGACAGCTTACTTCAAAGCACATCATCAGAGCTTTGAAAATTAAGTAGAAAATATTAAGTAAATTTAAGCTTCCTTCTTTTATGTTTGTTCACTCTGTTTTGAATCTTTGGATGGTGTATTAGTAAGGGTTCTCCAGGGAAACAATCTATTGGATGTGTATATGTATAGAAAGAGATTAGTTGTAGGAAACTGGCTCATGTGAATATGGTAAGTCCACATCTGTACCAGGGTCAGAAGGAATGAAATTCAGCAGAGCCAGTGGTGCAGGTGAAGTCTGAAGTCAGCTGGAGAACTCTCTCTTGCTCAGGGAGGCCAGTCTTTCCCTCTATTCAGGCCTTCAACCAAATGGATGAAACTCATTTACATTTCAGAAGGCAATCTGTTTGCTCAAAGTTTAATCTCATCCAAAACCACCCTTGAAATTGACACACAAAATTATCCATCACATCACAAGATAGCATGCACAAATAGTATGTAATAAGAAATACAATTTGCCACATTCATTTCAAAAGATACAACATTTTGAAATGTAAAGCTTGACATTTCTTAATCCTTATCCTATTCTTGTTGCATGGTGAAGATGCAATCACATGCATCTTAGAGGATCCTTAGATATAGATGAGCATTTCAAGTTAGATTAAGTGAGATTGCCTAGAGAGTAAACAAAAATATAGAGAAAAGAACAGATCTGAGACTTGAGCTCCAAACCTTTTCAACTTAATTTAGAGGTTAAAGAATTCCAATCGAGTTAACAAAAACAGCAACAAATGAGGAAGTAGGATAAAATAAGACTGTTGTGACCTGGTTGCCAAATAGTTTGAAGAAGGAGTGATCAATAGAGTGAAATGCTACAAGACGAAAAATAGAAACTGAGTAATAGTCATTGGATTTAAAAATGAGAACATAACATATAGCCTTACAAGTGCAGTTTCTGTGAGGCGTAGAAATGAGAGAATTCTGTAGTCATCCAATTTTGGGACAGTTGGTCTCCCTATCCTTGTTTGCTTTTCTCAAATTTATTTTTGACCATTTGGCATATAAGAAGCTCCTCTCAGATATGTTTAGAAACACTGCATACCACATCTCTTATTCAAGAGTCATGAAGCAAATGAGCATATTTAAATGACCTAAGAAATCCCAACATAAAGCCATTTACCTCCATGTCACTTAGAAAACTTATTTCCTGTAAACCTTGTGTGTGTGTGTATTCAGTCCATGATTTCTGACTTATGAATATGAGCTGAGAGTCAAAAACGTAGTCATCTTTGGAGTAAAATGTCAATATTAGATCCAAAGAATGTATGAATTCATGCAATTAGAAAAAATATATAGGTGCATACTTTATAATATAGGCACATGCCAACATCCTTTGGATCATAGAAAAAGCAAGGGAATTCCAGAAAAACATCTACTTCTGCTTCAGTGCTTTATAAAATAATATCCAATACAATATTATCTTATATATTTTTCTACATATATAGACTATAACTTTTGGAGAAAATTTAGGTTTACAGCAAAACTGAGCAGAAAGTATAGAGAATTCCCACATATTCCTTCCCTTTTCCCCTACACATCCTCCTGCACCAGAGTTGTCCATTAGTTACATTCATTAAACTAACACTGATTCATCATTATCACCCAAAGTACATAGTTTACAGTATGGTTCACTTTTAGTGTTGGACATTGTGGGTTTGGTCAAATTCTATGGGTTTGGACAAATGTACAGTGATGTGATTCTACCAGTATGGTATCATACAGAATAGTCTCAGTGCCCTAATGCCACTCTTCCCATGCTCTACCTATTTATCCTTCCCCTCCTCCCTTAAGAGCTGTGATGGTCACTGGTCTTTTTACTGTTTCCATAGTCCTGCTTTTTTCAGAATGTCATAGTTGGAGTCATTCAGTATGTAGCCTTTTAAAATTGGCTTCTGTCACATAGTAATATTCATTTAAGGTTCCTCCATGTGTTTCCATAGCTTGATAGCTCATTTCTTTTAGTGCTGGATGCACCACAGTTTAATTAAGCATTTGTCTTCTGAAGAAAATCTTGGTTGCTTCCAGTTTTTAGAATTATGAATACAGCTGCTATGAATATTTATGTGCAAGTTTTTGTGTGGACATGTTTTAACTCATTTGAGTAAATAACAATAAATGTGATTGTTTGGTCTTGTGGGTAAGATTATGTTAAATTTGTAAGAAACTGTCACATTGTCTTCCCAAGTGGCTCTGCCATTTTGCATTCTCACCAGCAATGAGTGAGAGTTCCTGTTGCTCCACACCCTCATCAGCATTTGGTGTTGTCAGTGTTTTGGATTTTAGCCATTCTAATATGTATGTGATGATTTCCACTATCTTAATTTGCAATTATTTGATGAAATACAGTGTTGAGCATCTTTTTCATATGCTTATTTGCCATCTGTATATCATCTTTGGTAAGGTATTATCTCCTGTATCTTAAAAAATGAAAACTAAAAGTAACAGAAAAATACTGAAAAAAAGTAATTTTGAAGATGAAGATGCTTCCTCATAAACTAAAGACTTAAAATCAATAAACAATTACCAAATGCTTATTTCTTATGACATTACGTTTAGATTATGGGAGATAGCAAAATAATCAAACAGCTGTTGTGAATCTGCTGGAAATGGTAGTTAATGGAATATTCATTGCTTTGTAAATGAACCAAAGTGGAACTCTACAGAGCCTCCAGTTAGAAGACTGCATTGTAGGTAAACCAATGCCAGTCAGTTTGTTGAAGCCATTCTATCTTATATTTTAGGCTATTGACTTCATTCAAGTAAATCAGTCAAAATTTAAAAACCTTAAAAAAAATCTTCTTATCTCTCTAGGTTCTATAATACATTTTCCACTCAAATGTTATGAATTGTCTCCACATTGCAATGAGATTCAAAAGATGCAGTCAGGATATCTAATTTATTAACCAAGGCCTAAGAGAGAGAAGTTTTATGGAATCTGTGATGGTTTTGGAAATAGCAGCTACCAGTAACCTAGTCTCACTTAGTGTACACATGGCCCTGGGAATGGTAGTGAAAGGGAAGAAACTGGAAAGGGAGAAATAAGGCCTCGAATTCCAAAATGAAATAAACATACACATATATAAAATAAAGGAAAATGAAATGGGACCTACTCACATAGAAAATATGAACCAGAAAAGTTGTGTCACTGAGGAATTAGAACATAGGATGAAAGTGTGTCATCCCTTTATTTTCTCCTTATTCTCATCATGTTTGCTGTTGTGATCATACAACCTTCAGACACTCTCCACACTTAATCATCTGTTTTATTTGGTGGTTTCCTGGCAGGCACAGTTGCAATAGTTTGCTTAAAGTTCCATATGGCTAGTGATTGGTTCAGAAAAGCCATAGGAGTCTTAGGGATGAGTCAAACAGAATGTGAGATTGTAATATAAATTAGGTTTGTAAGTGGTTTATCGGAAAGCCTGTGTATGATGTGAGCCACCACTTAACATCAGTGCCCTGCTTCAGAAGAAATAATCTGACATCAACATTTTCTTAAAAGTAAGAAGTTATGGAGATGCCATACTTCAGACTAAAAGATGCCAAATAGCTTTGAGAATTGTTTTAACCATCAATATGCTGTATGGAGTAATTATGCCATGCAGAGTAAATATGCATTTTAATACTGTGAACTGAATTTTATATCTGAAGGTAGTTATTGATTGATGAGTGAAAGGACATTTGTATGGTTCCATTGTCACTGTTCGTATTGTTCTCTCTCCTCTCTCTGAGGCTGCAGCACATTTTGTCATTCTTTGAAGATGTGGCAGCTTCATGAAAACAATCTACTGAACTGTCTGAATCACATCTTGTCTTTGCTAGAGAATATGAGAAAAGGAGCAGATAGCTAAGAACCATTTGCAAGAGACATCCATTATATAAATTAGTTTGATAAAGTGATTAGCAGCTTGAGGGAAGAATAGCACACTTGTCAGCCTCCTTGGTTCTGCAGAATGCCAGTGGTTATCCAGAATGGGTGCTGAGCAGGAAGATGAGGGGAGTGGGTGGAGGAAGAGAGAGATGGTTACTCTCCCTGAAGCCCTCAGGATACAGAAGAGGACTTATGCTTGGCAAGACATCTTCCTCAATTAATTCTAGACATTATTCTGGGAGACCACCTTCAAGGCTTCATTTTCTTGCTGTTGTTGTTCAGTTGCTCAGTTGTGTGCAACTCTTTGTGACCTCATGGACTGTAGTACGCGACTTCCCTGTCCTTCACTATCTCCTGGAGTTTACTCAAATCAATGTTAACTGAGTCAATGACACCATCCAATCATCTCATCCTCTGTTGTCCTCTTCTCCTCCTGCCTTCAGTCTTTCCCAGCATCAGTGTCTTTTCTAGTGAGTTGGCTCTTCACATCAGGTGACTGAAGTATTGGATCAGATTCAGCCTCGGTCCTTCCAATGAATAATCAGTATTGATTTCCTTTAGGATGGACTGGTTTGATCTCCTTGCAGTCCAAGGGACTCTCAAGAGTCTTCTCCAGCACCACAGTTTGAAAGTATCAATTCTTTGGCACTCAACCTTCTTTATGGTCCAACTCTCACATCTGTACATGACTACTGGGAAAACTACCACTTTGACTATACAGAGTCAGCTAAGTGATCTCTCTGCTTTTTAATATGCTGTCTAGGTTTGTCATAGCTTTTCTTCCAAGGAGCAAGCATCTTTTAATTTCGTGGCTGCAGTCACCATCTGCAGTGATTTTGGAGCCCAAGAAAATAAAATCTGTCACTGTTTCCACTTTTTCCCCATCTATTTGCCATGAAGTGATGAGACCGGATGCCATGATCTTCTTTTTTGAATGTTGAGTTTCAAGCCAGCTTTTTTACTCTTTTACCCTCATCAAGAGGCTCTTTAGTTCCTCTTTGCTTCCTGCCATACGAGTGGTATTATGTGCATATCTGAGGTTGTTGATATTTCTCCCATCAATCTTGATTCCAGCTTGTGCTTCATCTAGCCTAGCATTTCACATGACATACTCTGCATATAAGTTAAATAAGCAGGGTGACAGATACAGCATTGACGTATTCCTTTCCTGATTTTGAACCAGTCTGTTGCTCTATGTCTGGTTCTAACTGTTGCTTCTTGTCCTGCATACAGGTTTCTCAGGAGATAGGTAAGGTGGTCTGGTATTCCCATCAATTTAAGAATTTTCCACAGTTTGTTGTGATCCACACAAAGGCTTTAGTGTAGTCAATGAAGCAGATTTTTTTTTTTTTTTTCAGAATTTCCTTGCCCTTTGTGTGATCCAACCAATGTTGGTAATTTGATCTCTGGCTCCTCTGCCTTTTCTAAATCCAGCGTGTACATCTGAAAGTTCTTGGTTCACGTACTGTTGAAGTCTGCCTTGTAGGATTTTGAGTATTACCTTGCTAGCATGTGAAATGAGTACAGTTGTATGGTAGTTTGAACATTTCTTTACCAAAGAATGTTCATCTTCTTAGCTATTACTAGAAATCACTTATCACTCATGCTGGTGTTGCTTGAGAGTCAAGAATATTAAACATAGAGGTAGGTAAAAAAAAAGTCCTTCAGACAACAGCTACTGACAGCTTGTTTCCCCAGCTAGTGTCTGAGTAGTTGAGCAGTATTGTGGGAAGACCTTGGTTCTTAGAGCAGGAGATGGGATCTGAGAACTCAGTCCCCAGTGTACTAGACCTGGTTAACTGCGGCAAGGTACCAGCCCTTGCTGAGACTCAGGCTCTCTGTCTATAAAGTGATATTATTTCCCATATCTATCTCACAGCACTGTGGAGAAATGCATGAGATAGTGTGAGAGAAAGCCATTTGTACAAGATAAAATAGCACACAAATACTCATTAGAATTTGTTTGAAAAATTGTTACAAAGCAGGACAAAGATGTGACCAGTATATAGACCTGATCTCCCCAGAAAAAATGAGAAAACTGAATTTCTGACAGTTACGGTGTTTGTTTTCTAATTTTTGTTTCATCTGTCTTCAAGGGCAAAGAGATGACTTTCTCCGCATACTATACTTATTCTCTTTGCTAATCTTTAATTCACATTCTCCCAGGGACCCTAACCTCTGTAACTCACTGTCTAGACATCTGAATGACTTTCTTTCATCCTTGGTTTTCTAATACTATCAGTAAAATGTAATTGATACCAAGATCTCAAGGAACAGTCTACTAATCGATGATAAGTGATACCAATATTCACTGTCATTGTGTACAGACAAGGTGATGCTTTGCCAAAATGGCTAGAAAAGGAAGAAAATGCAAGGTTAGAAGGCACTTCAAGGATTCTTCCTGCTAATGCTCTGGCCTTCAGTCAAGAAAATATTTAAATCAGTCTCAAACACAGATGGTAATTTCATTTTGATGGGCCCAAAGGAAAACAAATTACACATACACACACACTCACACTCATAAACTTTTCAGTAATTAACTGTTCTAAAGATAAAAAATTATAATGTTTATCCCTAAATGATATGAAAATTATGAGGCCATATATATCACTATGGCTAAGAATTTATGCTAGTTTTTAACACAGTTTACTTTTTAGAACAGTTTTAGGTTCACAGTAAAATTAAGTGGATGATCAGGGATTTTCTGTATAACCCCTGCCTCCATATGTGCATAACCTCCTTCCGTTATCAACATCCCCATGAAATTTTTACGAATATATCAAAAGTAGAAAAATAAAAGGAATGGTTTTAAGGAGTAAGAGTTCACAGAGGGACAATTAGTGGGAGAAAATGGTTGGCAAGAGGGAATTCCCTTGGGTCCAGTGGTTAGGACTCGCTGCTTTCCTTTACTGCTGGGCCTGGGTTCCATTCCCTTTCGGGGAACTAAGATCTTGCAAGCCACTCAGTGCAGTCCAAACAAATTTAAATTAAAATAAAAAGGGGAAATGACTGAAGGGAAATAAAACAGGAAATTGATATAAAAGGATACATTTGATATAATGTCAGAATAATAATTGAACAGGGGTGTGGACAGGCAGAACTTTGTGTTTTATGTCCTCTTACATATGCCGTCTTGTGTTTTAATATTAATAGTTCTTATCTGGGAATGCATGTCCTCCCTGAGAATGTGACAGATACAAGATTCTAAATATACTAGCTAGTGTTCATTTCATCCATACTCAGTTGACCAAGGCTGGTGATACTATTTCTACCTACGTCATAAAACTTAGTTACATTTGTCATATATTTACGTAGTCTTGGCCAAGCTCTGAAGTTGTGGAGGCTCAACAGTGCCTCTTATTCTTTTTATATTCTCCATCACACTAACTCAGCCTTCTGAAGGAAGGACGCACCTGGGAATTTCCTAGAGAAATGGCCCCAAGACTAGATAGACCTATAAGGTAGAGGAGTTGGGATCATCTTAGCAGAAGGAGACATGAGGGATCCCAGAGCACACAGGGAAGGCAGCAGAGAGAGCCACCAGGATGTTAGAGGGGACGCAGGCCCTTCTCTGCATCCAACCATGAGGAACAGCAGGAAGACGGGATGTCTCATGACTGGCAATGTTACTCTTGATCCATTAACTCAGGTGGTGTCTGTCAGTCCCTTTACTGTAAAGGTACCATTTCCCTTTTTATTAATATCTAGATGGTAAAGAATTCACCTGCAATGCAGGAGACCTGGGTTCAATCCCTAGGGTTGGAAGATTCCACTGCATGAGGAAATGGCAACGCACTCCAGTATTCTTGCCTGAAGAATCCTCATGGGATTCTTCAGTCAGACACAACTGAGTGACTAAGCACACAGCACATCTTGCGTGGAGATACTTTGAGACTAGGCAAATAGCCTATTTCTGGTTGTACTTTTGCCGACTAATTTTAGCATCCTGTGATAGGTAATTCCCTGGTGTTTGTCTACTTGAAAGTTGTTAATTTTCATCATTCCTGTTCCATTTATTAATTGGAATTCTATATGGAAGAGCTACTTCCCTCCCCTGTTTATTAGATATGGTTTGTTTTTAAAAAGGGTAAAAAATTGAATTGCATCAAAATATTAGTGTTTTCACAAACTGGTCTTCTATATAACATTTTTTTTGTAATAACTCACTCTGTTTGATTTTGACGTAGTGACAGTATGTGTGTGTGTTGGGGCATATGTGGCGTACACATGTGCCTTGGACACAAAGGCCCATTTTTTCCCTTGGTCATGACTGACAAAGAAGAAATTCATGCTACAGGTTTGACATAGCTGAGGGGAGTACAACACAGCAATGCAGACCTCCTACTGGGTGACATCACACAACACAGTGAGAGGAACAAGTCCAGCATATCATAACTCAACTCAGTCAGCAGGAAAAATTGAAACAAAAAAATAAAAAAAGAAAGAAAGAACAGTTCTTTGGGGAACAAATAGAATAAAGTAAACTTCAGGACCTCAAAAAACTATTCTTTGAGTTCATTTATTATTTCATCTCTATGGTAATGAATGACATTTAATCTAGGTCTTCCTTTCAAAGGTATCCATATTCTCAAAATATGAATTCATTTCACAGAATCATACTTTAATTGCCTTAGACAGAGAGTATTAAATGACCTTCAAATTTCAAATGAACTATCTTTGCTTCATTGAAGTGTAGCATTATGGAACTTGATCTACAACTTCTCTTACTTAAGAAACAAAAATACCCACTTTGTTACGGTACAGATTACCTTAGCCATAAAACCCGATAGAAATTGCACATTGAGCCAGAAGATTTCCTCACATTTCTGCCTCATAAGAACAGCACCGCACTGTACGAATCTTTTCCTGGCCTTAGTCACACAGCACATTCTGAAGATTTTGCTGTTGTGTAATATTTTCCCAAAGGCCCTAGCCCTTCTCAAGCTATTTCCTTAGGTGCCAAAACAACTAATTGATTTGGTCCTTTCAGCTAAACCTACTGTCAATTATGAGAATAATCAAGTTTGATGAATTGTTTCGGTCCATTTGAAGTGCTTTGAACTTGCTGTAATGCATAAACATACAGCTACAGATATGGTGGACTGGTGACTGAAAAGCTATTTATTTACAACCCTTTCTCCCTTGCCTTTCTCTACTAAAGAGACAGGAAATTTAAACCAAGTCATTGCTTCAGCCTCTCTTGTAGCCAGGGTGGTGAGATGAGAGGTAGTTTTGTTGGTTAGTGGAATGCATGTGGTACTCAGTCTTCTTTCAAAGAAAAAAAAAAAAAAAAAGAAGAAGAGGAAAAGTTTTAGGAGGAGAGTGTTTTGACTCTTCCTCTTATTCCAGTGGGACACGGGACGATATAGTAGAGTGGGATAGGAAGATGGAAGGAGCCGTGATTCCAGATCGTGTCCTGTTGCACAGGATACCTCCTGACAAGTTGACGGATAAAAATACACCCTGTGTATATAAGACATTGTTGTCAGGTTTTCTTATCTTTTTTAAGGACAATCACATTCTTATAAATACTTATATATTACAAACTTTCCTGAAATGTGATGGCTAATAAATACATTCCACCATTCAATAGTTGTAATAATGCCAACAGGCTTCAGGTTATAGAGATGGGATGCTGATGCTTTTTATATCTGTTTTAGTTTCTACAGTAGGAAGAAAAACTAAACTGAATATGTTTAAAGGAAAATTGTGGAAAATAACATTTTCCTTCTTCTCTATCCACTTGAGAATAATATTCACTTTTAAGAACCTCGATGACTAGTAAAACTTTCTTTTTCTCCCTCTTTAATGCTTTCATGCTGGGAGGTATTGGGGGCAGGAGGAGAAGGGGATGACAGAGGATGAGATGGCTGGATGGCATCACCCACTCAATGGACGTGAGTTTGAGTGAACTCCGGGAGTTGGTGATGGACAGGGAGGCCTGGTGTGCTGCGATTCATGGAGTTGCAAAGAGTCGGACACGACTGAGCAACTGAACTGAACTGAATGCTTTCATTTTGCGGATATTTGAATCGATCGATGGGAAATAAAGTTACTTGGAAGCAAACACAACTGCAATCTAAGACAGGGGAAAATGTAAAAACTCTAGAAATTCACTTTCTTATATTTCCAAATTGCTCAGCGTTTACTTATTTCAGTTCAGTTCAGTAGCTCAGTCGTGTCCGACTATTTGGATCCCATGAACCACAGCAAGCCAGGCCTCCCTGTCCATCACCAACTCCCGGAGGCCACCCAAACCCATGTCCATTGAGTCGGTGAGGCCATCCAGCCATCTCATCCTCTGTCGTCCCCTTCTTCTTCTGCCCTAAATCTTTCCCAGAATCAGGGTCTTTTCAAATGAGTCAGCTCTTCGCATCAGGTGGCCAAAGTATTGGAGTTTCAGCTACAAAACAGTCCTTCCAATGAACACCCAGGACTGATCTCCTTTAGGATGGACTGGTTGGATCTCCTTGCAGTCCAAGGGACTCTCAAGAGTCTTCTCCAACACCACAGTTCAAAAGCATCCATTCTTCAGTGCTCAGTTTTCTTTATAGTCCAACTCTCACATCCATACATGACCACTGGAAAAACCATAGCCTTGACAAGACGGACCTTTATTGGCAAAGTAGTATCTTTGCTTTTCAATATGCTGTCTAGGTTGGTCATAACTTTCCTTTCAAGGAGTAAGCGTCTTTTAATTTCATGGCTGCAATCACCATCTGCAGTGACTTGGGAGCCTAGAAAAATAAAGTCAGCCACTGGTGCAACTGTTTCCCCATCTATTTGCCATGAAGTGATGGGACCGGATGCCATGATCTTAGTTTTCTGAATGTTGAGCTTTAAGCCAACGTTTTCACTCTCCTCTTTCACTTTCATCAAGAGGCTCTTCAGTTCTTCACTTTCTGCCATAAGGGTGGTGTCATCTGCATATCGGAGGTTATTAATATTTCTCCCAGCAATGTTGATTCCAGCTTGTGCTTCTTCCAGCCCAGCGTTTCTCATGATGTACTCTGCATATAAGTTAAATAAGCAGGGTGACAATATACAGCCTTGACGTACTCCTTTTCCTATTTGGCACTAGTCGGTTGTTCCATGTCCAGTACTAACTGTTGCTTCCTGACCTACATACAGGTTTCTCAAGAGGCAGGTTGGGTGGTCTGGTATTCCCATCTCTTTAAAAGAATTCTCCACAGTTTACTGTGATCCACACAGTCATAGGCTTTGGCATAGTCAATAAAGCAGCAATAGATGTTTTTCTGGAACTCTCTTGCTTTTTCCATGATCCAGCGGATGTTGGCAATTTGATCTCTGGTTCCTGTGCCATTTCTAAAACCAGCTTGAACATCTGGAAGTTCACGGTTCACATATTGCTGGAGCCTGGCTTGGAGAATTTTGAGCATTACTTTCCTAGTCTGTGAGATGAGAGCAATTGTGCAATAGTTTGAGGCTTCTTTGGCATTGCCTTTCTTTGGGATTGGAATGAAAACTGACCTTTTCCAGTCCTGTGGCCACTGCTGAGTTTTCCAAATTTGCTGGCATATTGAGTGCAGCACTTTCACAGCATCATCTTTCAGGATTTGAAATAGCACAACTGGAATTCCATCACCTCCACTGGCTTTGTTCATAGTGATGCTTCCTAAAGCCCACTTGACTTCACATTCCAGGATGTCTGGCTCCAGGTGAGTGATCACACCATCGAAATTATCTGGATTGTGAAGTTCTTTTTTGTGCAGTTCTTCCGTGTATTCTTGCCACCTCTTCTTAATATCTTCTGCTTCTGTCAGGTTCATACCATTACTGTCCTTTATTGGGCCCAGCTTTGCATGAAATGTTCCCTTGGTATCTCTAATTTTCTTGAAGTGATCTCTAGTCTTTCCTGTTCTATTGTTTTCCTCTGTTTCTTTGCATTGATCACTGAAGAAGGGTTTCTTATCTCTTCTTGCTATTCTTTGGAACTCTGCATTCAGATGCTTATATCTTTCCTTTTCTCCTTTGTTTTTCGCTTCTCTTCTTTTCACAGCTATCTCTAAGGCCTCCCCAGACAGCCATTTTGCTTTTTTGCATTTCTTTTCCATGGGGATGGTCTTGATCCCTGTCTCCTTTACAATGTCACGAACCTCCATCCATAGTTCATCAGGCTCTCTGTCTATCAGATCTAGTCCCTTAAATCTATTCTCACTTGCACTGTATAGTCATAAGGGATTTGATTTAGGTCATACCTGAATGGTCTAGTGGATTTCTCCACTTACTTCAGTTTCAGTCTGAATTCAGCAATAAGGAGTTTATGATCTAAGCCACAGTCAGCTCCCGGTCTTGGTTTTGCTGGCTGTATAGAGCTTCTCCACCTTTGGCTGCAAAGAATATAATCAGTCTGATTTCAGTGTTGACCATCTGGAGATGTCCATGTGTAGAGTCTTCTCTTGTGTTGTTGGGAGATGGTGTTTGGTATGCCCAGTGCATTTATTTAGTTAGTTTTCCAGTTTAAAAGTTGAACCTCCACAACTTCCATTGCTTTCACAAAGTACTTTGATGTATGGTGATTTATCAAACAAGTAGACATGGTAAAGTGAAACTACAATAAAAGATTTTAAGTACTTTCCCTTCAACATGAAGTACAGGCTTTAATCATTAACATCCACCAAGATTTAATAATATATGAACTAATAGGATCATATAACATTTATAGAAAAATCTCTTAACTCTAATAAAATACACATTTCTTTTCAAGCACCCATTGTATTCATACCAAGTTGGATCATATTTGGGGATAGATACGTAGATCAATAAATGAAAAAATTAGAGAACCCAGAAATATCCCATGCATTTATAACCAACTAATTTTTAACTTTTTATTTTATACTGGAATATAGCTGATTAACAATGTTGTGATAGTTTCAGATGGATAGCAGAGGGACTATGCCATACACATATACATTCTCTCCCAAACTCCCTTCCATTCAGGCTGCCACATAACATTAAGCAGAGTTCCCTGTTCTATACATTAAGACCTTGTTAGTTATCCATTTTAAACATAGCAGTGTGCACATGTTGACCCCAAACTCTTTAACTATCCCTTTAACTATTCCCCCATCTTCCTCCCTAGCAACCATAAGTTTGTTCTCTAAGTCTACGAGTCTGTTTCTGTTTTGTGAATAAGTTCATTTGTATCATTTGTTTTTAGATTCCCCATATAAGAGATGTCATATGATATTTCTCTTACTCACTTCACTCAATATGACAATCTCTAGATACATCCATGTTGCTGCAAATGGTATTATTTCATTCTTTCTAATGCCTGAGTAATACTCCATTGTATGTATGTACCACAACTTTTTTATCCATTAGTCTGTTGATGGATTACTTCCATGTCTTGGCTATTGTAAACAGTTCTGCAGTGAATATTGGGGTGCATTTAACCTTTGAAACTGTGTTTTTCTCCAGGTATATGCCCAGGAGTGGGATTCAAGAGTCATATGGTAGTTCTAATTTTGTTTTTTTAAGGGACCTCTATACTGTTCTCCATAGTGACTGTACCAATTTACATTTTTATGAACACTGTAGGAGGGTTCTCTTTTCTTCACACACTCTCCAGCATTTATTGTTTGTGGATTTTTTGATGATAGCCATTTTGACTTGTGTTAGGTGGTACCCCATTGTAGTTTTGATTTACATTTCTCTAATAATTAGTGATGCACATCTTTCCATGTGCTTCTTGGCCATTTGTATGTCTTCTTTGGAGAAATGTATATTTAGGTCTTCTGCCTATTTTTTTGATTGAGTTGTTTGTTTTGATGCTATTAAGCCTTATGAGCTGTTTGTAAATTTGGGAGCTTAATCCTTTGTCATATAAACAATGAATTTTTGACAAAAGTGCAAAAGTAAGTCAATCAAAGAAGTACAGTCTTTTCAACAAACTGTGTTTGAGCAACTAGATATATAGGTTAAATAAAAAGAACCCTGATCTAAATCTCACATTTTAAAATTTCAACTATTGATTCAAATGGAGCATAAACTTAAATGTAAAACACAAAACTATAACACTTTTAGAAAAATCATAGAAAGTCTTCAACATCTATCACTAGGAAAACATTTCTTAGATCTGACACCAAAATCATCTCTAAAAGATAAAATTCATAAATTGGACTTTGTAAATATGAAAACATTTGCTTTGTTAAAGATCTATTTTAAAAAATGAAATAACAAGCTATATGTTTAAAGAAAATATTTGCAAACCATATATCTGACAAAAGACACATCTAGGATGTATAAAAGATTCTCAAAACCTCAAAATTAAAAAAAGCAACAATTTAATTAGAAAATGGACAAAAAGCAGAAAATTCTTTTCACTGAAAAAGATACACAGATAGCAAATGAAAAGGTGTTCAGAACTACTACACCTCAGAGAAATGAAAATTAAATCCATGATGAGATATTGTATATAACCTATCAGAACAACTAAAATAAAATTTAGTGACAGTACTAAATGCTAGGAAGAATGGTGAGAAACAGGATTTCTCATATATTGCTGGTGGAGGTGCAAAATGTTATAGCCTCTCTGAAAAAAAATTTGGCAGTGTCTTTAGAAATCTAAACATACAGCTCACACAACCAGCAGTTGTACTCTTGGGCATCTATCTCAGATAAATAAAATGAATGGTTTACATAAAAGCCTGTATATATTGTTTTTAGCAGATTTATTTGTAATAATCAAAAACTCAAGAGATAAAATCTCTCTCAATAGGTGAGTGGTTAAGCAAACTGTGGCATATGCATATCATGAAATATTGCTCAACAGTGAAAGGAAGTGAACTTTTGATCTACATAAGAGCTTAGATGGATCTCAAGGGTGTTATTCTGAATGAAAAATAAGTTTCAAAGGTCATATACAGTAAAATTCCATTTATTAACATCCTCAAAATGGCAAAATTACAGAGATTTGATTATAAGGCTTATTGAAATGGCAGGTGCAATTGTAAAAGGTTATCATAAGGAATGTCTTTGCCATGATGAAATGCTTCTTTATCTGATTGTGGTGGATGGGGGAACCTGGTGGGCTGCCGTCTATGGGATCACACAGAGTCGGACACGACTGAAGCAACTTAGCAGCAGCAGCAGCAACACAGTTCTACACATATCATAAAATGAGGTAGAATTACACACAAATATTTTATTAATACCAATGTCAATTTCTTATTTTTGATATTGTACAGTAGTTAACTAATTAGAAGTAGTTAACAATTTAGAAAAAAAAGAATTAAGTGTATATAATTATTTAAAAAATGTTTAAAAAACAGAAAAAATATGAATAATCTAAATTACTAAGTTAAAAAACAAAAAGTATCAATCTGGATAAAAAGTAAGATGCAAGTTCATGCCAACTACCAGAGATGTATCTAAAGATACAAGTGGATTAAAGTAAATGATGAAAAATGTTGTATGATGATAGCACAAGTCAAAAAAAATTAAAGTAATGATATTAACACTGAAAGAATTTCACAGTAAAGAGTGTTACTAGGGATAGAGGTGCTTTCATAATAATAAAGGGATCAATTTATCAAGATGACATAGCAATCTTATATGTTCAAACATCTAAGAACAGAGCTTCAAAATAAATGATGCAAGAACTGATACTGATAAAAGGAGAATTAGATTATCCAAAATGAGAGAGATTCCACTTTTCCCTTTTCAATAATTGAAAGAGCAAGTTTGACAGGAAATCAGTAAAGATATAGAAAATACAGCACAGTCAATGAATTTGACTTCACTGATATTTATAAAACACCTCACTCAATAGCAACAGACTACACATTCTTTTCAAGTGTATTGTGGATATTTACTCTGATAGACCACATTCTGGGTCATAAAGCAAAATTTTATATAGTCACAGATATTCAGGTAACAAAATGTATACTCTAAGACCACACTACCTGAATTCAAGATTGACATATAGGTACAGCTATCAACATAGAGTGGGATTGGCATAAAATCTGACAAATAGATCAATGGAATTGAATGAACATTTCCAGAAACATACTCTCAAGTATTTCAAAAAATGATTTATGATAGATACAAAGGCAATATAGTACAAGAAATCTATTCAATATATACTGTTGACACAAATGGATATCCATGTGCCAAAAAAATGAACTTTGATCCATACTTCGTGGTATACACACAGAAAAGTAACTCAAAACACATCATAGGCCTGAATGTAAAATTGAAAACTACAAAACTTCTACATGAAAACTCTTGTAACCTTGGGTTAGGCAAAGCTAAATAGTTTTAGCTATTGTACCAGAGGCAAGATTTGTAAAAGAACAAATTGAATTTCATGAAAATAAAAAAATCTGTACTCTGAAATATTTCACTAAGAGATGAAAAGGCAAGCTACAGACTGGGAGAAATGATTTGCAAATTGCACATCTGACAAAAGACTTGCATCTGCAGTATGTAACTCTTAAAAGTAATTGATAATAAATTAAGCAATTCAATAAAAAATGGGCAAAGATTTGCATAGATATCTAACTAAAGTAGATATACAGAAGGGAAAGAAGCACGAGAAAGATGTATATCTTCATAGTCATTTGAGAAATGCAAAATAAAACCACAAAAGTGTAATAATCCATATTTATCATAATAACTAAAGTATTTTAAAATAGATAATACCAAATGTTACTGAGTATATGTAAGAATTTCAGCTCTAAAGTACTACTGAGATGTAGAAAATGAGATAACCACTTTGGGAAAACAGTTTGACAGCTAAAAGTTAAACAGCTATGTGTTCCACTTCTAATTATTTATCTACAAGGAATAAAAGTATAAATCTATATAAACAATTGTACATGTTTGTAGCTTTATTTATAATAGCCCCCAAATTGAAAGAGTTACAGGGTTTATCAGTAGTTGGAGGAATAACCAGAGTGTCATATATCTATACAATAGAACACTACTCAACAATAAAATGAATAGATGTTTTTCAATAATAGTTTTAGATTTATTTTTAAAAGGTAGTTCTCATATATCCCATACTCAGTCTCCTCTGCTGTTTTTTTAACAACTTTATTGAGCTATAATTGATATTTAAAACATTAGACTTATTTTATGTATATAATTAGATGAGTGTGGCTATATTCAGACCATTACCACAATAAAGATAAAGAATATAAGGAATTCCCTGGTGGTCCAGTGATTAGGTCTCCACACTGCCACTGCAGGGGACCCAAGTTTGATCCCTGGTCTGAGTATTAAGATCCCGCATGCTATGCAGCACAGATCAGATCAGGTCAGATCAGTCGCTCAGTCGTGTCCGACTCTTTGCGACCCCATGAATCGCAGCACGCCAGGCCTCCCTGTCCATCACCAACTCCCGGAGTTCACTGAGACTCACGTCCATAGAGTCAGTGATGCCATCCAGCCATCTCATCCTCTGTCATCCCCTTCTCCTCTTGCCCCCAATCCCTCCCAGCATCAGAGTCTTATCCAATGAGTCCCCCCAAAATGATAAATAATATCTCCATCGCCTCCATCAATAGATAAAAGAATAAACAAACTGTCATATAGCTATACAGTAACATACTAATTGACAATAAAATGAATTGGGTTATTGGTATTTCACAACATGGATAAATCTCAAAATAGTGATGAGTGAAGGAAACCAGACAAAAAAAAGATTATTGTTGATTGTCATGATGTTTTCACACATATGTGTTAAAGCTTATCTAATTGTAAAGTTTAAATATATGCAGTTTATGGTTTGTGAGCTATACTTTAATAAAGCTACTTAAAAATAATGTTAAAAAATTAAACCAATATGGATCATAGAAAAAGCAAGAGAGTTCCAGAAAAACACCTATTTCTGCTTTATTGACTATGCCAAAGCCTTTGACTGTGTGGATCACAATAAACTGTGGAAAATTCTTTTATTTTTATTTTTTTTCTGTTTTTTTTTAAATTTTATTTTATTTAACTTTACAATATTGTATTGGTTTTGCCATATATCAAAATGAATCTGCCACAGGTATACATGTGTTCCCCATCCTAAACCCTCCTCCCTCCCCATACCATCCCTCTGGGTCATCCCGGTGTACCAGCCCCAAGCATCCAGTATCATGCATCGAACCTGGACTGGCGACTCGTTTCATATATGATATTATACATATTTCAATACCATTCTCCCAAATCATCCCACCGTCTCCCTCTCCCACAGAGTCCATAAGACTGTTCTATACATCAGTGTCTCTTTTGCTGTCTCATATACAGGGTTATTGTTACCATCTTTCTAAATTCCATATATATGCGTTAGTATACTGTATTGGTGTTTTTCTTTCTGGCTTACTTCACTGTGTATAATAGGCTCCAGTTTCATCCACCTCATTAGAACTGATTCAAATGTATTCTTTTTAATGGCTGAGTAATACTCCATTGTGTATATGTACCACTGCTTTCTTATCCATTCATCTGCTGATGGACATCTAGGTTGCTTCCATGTCCTGGCTATTATAAACAGTGCTGTGATGAACATTGGGGTACACGTGTCTCTTTCCCTTCTGGTTTCCTCGGTCTGTGTGCCCAGCAGTGTGATTGCTGGATCATAAGGCAGTTCTATTTCCAGTTTTTTAAGGAATTTCCACACTGTTCTCCATAGTGGCTGTACTAGTTTGCATTCCCACCAACAGTGTAAGAGGGTTCCCTTTTCTCCACACCCTCTCCAGCATTTATTGCTTGTAGACTTTTGGATCGCAGCCATTCTGACTGATGTGAAATGATACCTCATAGTGGTTTTGATTTGCATTTCTCTGATAATGAGTGATGTTGAGCATCTTTTCATGTGTTTGTTAGCCATCTGTATGTCTTCTTTGGAGAAATGTCTATTAAGTTCTTTGGCCCATTTTTTGATTGGGTCATTTATTTTTCTGGAATTGAGCTGTAGGAGTTGCTTGTATATTATTGAGATTAGTTGTTTGTCTGTTGCTTCATTTGCTATTATTTTCTCCCATTCTGAAGGCTGTCTTTTCACCTTGCTTAGAGTTTCCTTTGTTGTGCAGAAGCTTTTAAGTTTAATTAGGTCCCATTTGTTTATTTTTGCTTTTATTTCCAATATTCTGGGCGGTGGGTCATAGAGGATCCTGCTGTGATGTATGTCGGAAAGTGTTTTGCCTATGTTCTCCTCTAGGAGTTTTATAGTTTCTGGTCTTACGTTTAGATCTTTAATCCATTTTGAGTTTATTTTTGTGTATGGTGTTAGAAAGTGCTCTAGTTACATTCTTTTACAAGTAGTTGACCAGTTTTCCCAGCACCACTTGTTAAAGAGATTGTCTTTAATCCACTGTATATTCTTGCCTCCTTTGTCAAAGATAAGGTGTCCATATGTGCGTGGATTTATCTCTGGGCTTTCTATTTTGTTCCACTGATCTATATTTCTGTCTTTGTGACAGTACCATACTGTCTTGATGACTGTGGCTTTGTAGTAGATTAGGATGACAAACCCACAGCAAACACTATCCTCAATGGTGAAAAATTGAAAGCATTTCCTCTAAAGTCAGGAACAAGACAAGGGTGCCCACTTTCACCATTACTATTCAACATAGTTTTGGAAGTTTTGGCCACAGCAATCAGAGCAGAAAACGAAATAAAAGGAATCCAAATTGGAAAAGAAGAAGTAAAACTCTCACTGTTTGCAGATGACATGATCCTCTACATAGAAAACCCTAAAGACTCCACCAGAAAATTACTAGAACTAGTCAATGAATATAGTAAAGTTGCAGGATATAGAATCAACACACAGAAATCCCTTGCACTCCTATATACTAATAAGGAGAAAACAGAAAGAGAAATTAAGGAAACAATCCCATTCACCATTGCAACGAAAAGAATAAAATAGTTAGGAATATATCTACCTAAAGAAACTAAAGACCTATATATGGAAAATTCTTTTAAAGAGATGGGAATACCAGACTACCTGACCTGCCTCTTGAGAAACCTGTATGCAGGTCAGGAAGCAACAGTTAGAACTGGACATGGAACAACAGACTGGTGCCAAATAGGAAAAGGAGTACGTCAAGGCTGTATATTGTCACCTTGCTTATTTAACTTATATGCAGAGTACATCATGAGAAACACTGGGCTGGAAGAAGCACGAGCTGGAATCAACATTGCCAGGAGAAATATCAATAACCTCTGATATGCAGATGACACCACCCTTATGGCAGAAAGTGAAGAGGAACTAAAGAGCCTCTTGATGAAAGTGAAAGAGGAGAGTGAAAACGTTGGCTTAAAGCTCAACATTCAGAAAACATGACATCCGGTCCCATCACTTCATGGCAAATAGATGGGGAAACAGTTGCACCAGTGGCTGACTTTATTTTTCTAGGTTCCCAAGACACTGCAGATGGTGATTGCAGCCATGAAATTAAAAGACGCTTACTCCTTGGAAGTAAAGTTATGACCAACTTAGATAGCATATTGAAAAGCAGAGATATTACTTTGCCAACAAAGGTCCGTCTAGTCAAGGCTGTGGTTTTTCCAGTGGTCATGTATGGATGGACTATGAGAGTTGGACTATAAAGAAAACTGAGCACCAAAGAATGGATGCTTTTGAACTGTGGTGTTGGAGAAGACTCTTGAGAGTCCCTTGGACTGCAAGGAGATCCAACCAGTCCATCCTAAAGGAGATCAGTCCTGGGTGTTCATTGGACAGACTGATTTTGAAGCTGAAACTCCAATACTTTGGCCACCTGAAGCGAAGAGCTGACTCATTTGAACAGACCCTGATTCTGGGAAAGATTGAGGGCAGGAGGAGAGGGGGACGACAGAGGATGAGATGACTGGATGGCATCACTGACTCAATGGACATGGGTTTGGGTGGCCTCTGGGAGTTGGTGATGGACAGGGTGGCCTGGCGTTCTGCAGTTCATGGGGTCACAAAGAGTCAGACACGACTGAGAGACTGCACTGAATTGAACAGTTTGGAGGAGGTTGACTAGCAAAAAACGGCAATGAACTGAAAATGTAAGTGATTCTACAAAAACTATGTATCTAGGAGCTGACTCTAATTTTCTGCCCCCAGGAAATATAAATGATAATTAGCCCAATTAGTCTTATCAGGTAATTAGACATATGTGCTCCTCATTGCCAATTAATTCATTTGATAAGTGAACTATAAAGACACTCTTATGATTTGAAACTTGCAGTATATAAGATATTCATTTACTGCAAAATGATAGAATCTAAGAAGATGAGATCATGTAGAAAAAAGAAACAACTGTATATTAAAATTGTCATATTAAATAATGAAATGGTGTTTCCTCAATGGAAATTCTCTAGGCAGAATAGTGTGAAATGAGAAAAAATCAGGCTTTTGCCTAAATGTAAGGATTTGGAGGGGAAAAAAAGAGGAGAAAGAACAAAATATATGTATAAGTTAGATTTTAGATTTTTTAAAAACTAGAATTACTCAGAAGACATACATATTTTGGTATTTCAGCTACTGACAAAGATAAATGTACTTATATCAAACTAAATTTTTTTAACACATAACCAATTATACCAAGTCCTAAAGATACATCAACTCAGTAGAAAAAACTAGCTGAAGTTTCAAATTGTTTCATGGGATTGACTAAATCTACCTATACTGTTTCAATGTTACTAATATGAAAAGCTTATACTAAATATACTTTCTTTACATATTAAAATAGTTGCTCAAAGCAGACACTTCTATCATAAGGAGTTAACATAATATGCTATGTCTCAATTAAGATCATAAAGCAGTTATTCCAAATAACTGAACTGACTACAAATTGATTCCCCCCAAATTAATATAGGCACAAGCAAGAATTTGCCTATAATTTTTCCATGAGTTTTGTGTGAATTATTACAGTGTATAATCTATAATTGATACAGAAGACAGAATTGGAAAATAAAAGTGTGCAAAATTGTCACAAATTAGAGATAAAAATGGTATTCCTTTACTTTTCCACAAATGAGAAGCTCTTTAAGTATTTTAGCTGTGCTCCCCATGACTTATAAACCCTATCCCTGTTCAAACTGAGTTAATCAATATTTCCTCTTCATGTAAATAAAGACCAACAAAGCCTGGGAGGAACAAACAAGAGACATGAAACTCAATGAGAACTCTAAGCAAGTGTTCACAGCAATATTTTATTGTTTTATCTAAATGAAAGAAATTTCCTATGTGACCCTTAAAAAAGGTCATATTACTTTCATGTGTAGTAAAAAATCTGCTTTCTCTAAGGGCTATGCATACTTCTCAGTTCTCCTTTATATATTTCCCTTCTAGAAAATGAGTCACTAGTATTTAGTTTTTGTTAAAAACCATTTCATTTAAGCAAAGGTTAAAAGGTATACAACTGATGGAAATTTAATAAGAACAACAGTAAGACACCGAATCTTGGCTGGTCAGATTCCATTGATCACAGGGTGTCACACTGTGCAAATGACCACTTGAAGAGCCAATAATATAACCTCAGAAGTCAGTCTTCAGAGTTGCTTTCCTTTAACTGTCCTTTAGCAGCATAATTCCGTCTGCCTGCTTATCATCCCTGGAGGTAGCATCTACTGCACAAAGTTTAAAGGTTACCACATTCCTCATTAAGTTAATTATTCAACCACTCACACATCTTAAGAGTCATTTACTGGAGACAGGACCCCACATCATGGTAAGTAACGAGGATATAAAGATGAAGGAAATACAAAATCCATCCCTTCTCTCTGAAAGTTCACAGTCTATCAGGAAGATAATTGTCGGGTCACAAAATGGGGTCGGCAAGTAATAATAAGTGCAGCTAACTTTTTAAAAACACATCAAGTGTGCTTCTTACTCTGTTAACTGCTTAGCTCAGTTAATCCAGCTAATAAACTGTAGAGCAGGTATAATCCTTGGCCTCATTTTACAGGTTAAGAAATTGAGATTTAAGGAAAAGAATGTGTTCAAAGAATATATAAATGGTGGGCCCCCTCCACCCCGGAACCCAGACTCTCTTGGCTCCAGAACCTACACCCCCAGCCCTGGGCCCAGAGGAGAGAGTGCGTGCCATCTACAGTCCAAGTGTTTCTGCTGGAACTTCACTAGGGGGTCACTTGAGTGGAGTCTAGACAGAGGAGAGATTGGGAAGGGGTCTCAGGGCCACTGCAATGCCTGAGAGTGTCTTCTGGGCAGATGGAGGAATCCAGCTAAAAGGAGCTTAAAAGACTGGCTGGGAGGAAAATCATCCTTGGGATGAGGAGCAGTGTTGCCTGAGGAAAACAGAAGAGGAAGAGGAAGTTCACAAGCCAACAGGTGGCTGCCTAGGAAAAGGGTCCTTGGTCACTTAACTGCCTTCCTGTGCCCCCGTTCTCAGGTGAGGCCTCTGCAGAGGCTGGGGCAAGCTCTGCTGCTGTCTGATTCTTGTCTCCACTGCTTGGTATTTCTGCCCTTTTTCTGGGCACCATGGCTGTGATCAGTGCCTGTGCCATTTCTGCTTGTTATCACTGCTAATGTTTAATGGCCCAGATCTCTACTCTGTGAAGAATGTAGGGACCATTCCTCTTCTTTCTGTGTTATACACAGTTGATAGGGTAGGAAGAGTGCAAATCGGGGAACATAAAGGCCCATTGCCTTCTGCTTTCATTTCATAAAGAGGTTTTAGTGAAATTAGCTTTGAGTTTGTATTCACATCCTTTCCCCTCAAGCTCAGATTTGAGTTCATAAAGGGCTGTTCATTAGACACATCTGAATATCATCTTACACCGGAATTAGAATTATCCCTCTGCCAACAGGTGAAGGTTTAACTGCCTGCTCGATTAAGGCTTCCTATAAAAAGATTATCTCTGAGAAATTTCCTAAGTCCTTCTTTTAATCAGGACTCTGGTGGCCCATGTGGCTAGTTGGTTAGACAGCATGGACAGGCAGAAATCCTGTAATGCACAAAGCATAGGATTAAGCTTCCCTTGCCATGCCTGAAATTCATTCGTTAGACATGAAATAGTGAAATAATATGGACCATGCATACAGACCTCTTCTCCCACTGTTGCTCCATCAAACATCCCCAATTTCCCAGCACCCTCTGGCTCAGCATTGAAAATACAAACATAAACGAGAGCAAAGACCTTACAAATACAAGAGGGACCAAAACCAATTATAATAATACATAAAATCCTAGGTACACACTTGGTAGAGCGCTAGTACTGAAGAGAGAGAGAATGATCAGCTGTCTGGAGAGGGGCATGAGTGGATAGGAAAAGCAAATGCACTATTTAACCAGAGTCTTGAAAGGTGAAATCAGAGATTATCAGGACATAGAGTGAGGGTGGCGGGTGTCAGTATGACCAGAGAGAGAGGAGGGGCTGTCAGTGACCCGAGAGACAAATGGGAAGATCTAGAGGCACTAAGTGGATGCTTAGTAAATATTGCATGGCTAAGGAATGTGTGAATGGCTAATAATAAACTATGTGTTAATAACATTTTAGTGCTTCTAAAATGTGTTTGCATAATTTCTCTATTTACTCTTCAAAGTACTAGTGTTAAAAGGCAAGGCTTTTAGGTCATGGGCTTCCCTAGTGGGTCAGATGGAAAAGAATCTGCCTGCAGTGCAGGAAACCCAGGTTTGATCTCTGAGTCAGGAAGATACCCTGGAGAAGGGAATGCCAACCCACTCCAGTATTCTTTTTTTTTAATTTATTTATTTTTAATTGAAGGATAACTGCTTCACAGACAAATTCCCAGATGTTGGCTTTGTTGCCAGCTATTACTTATGTGAAAACAGGAAACACTGATAAAAATGCTCCATGACCCTTGTGTCAATGTGTTTGGGACATAACAAGAAGCCAGAAAATGTGAAAGGTAACTCAGAAGCCATTGCAAGTGAAGTGGGACAAGACTGCACTTAGGCTACTAAGCAGATGGCAAAAGGACCCAGGTGACAATGTCACAGGACTAACTTTAGGGGACAGGATTTATGATAGGATTACTTTGAAATAACTCTACTTCTTTTGTACAAATAAATACTTGCAGCTTCATAAAATGTTTTAGTTATCCTGAATGTATGATTCAAAAATTATACTTTTCTTTTTAGTTTTTCTGATCTGTTATAATAATGGCATTTATCCCATACCAATCCCATGCTCCATTGAATCCATGGAATATGGAACTTCTCTGCAAAGGAGTGCTCATCAAAAAGTACAGGTCACCAGCTGTCTAGGACTGAAAGCATTTCTGGACCCATACAAAGCAATTTTAAAGGAAATATAACATTTTAAATTGGCTACTGTAGAATCAAGGGGTTCTTTTTGATGAAAAGGGCTTTCACAATGCTCTGCAAATTTCGCTGTGTCAGCAATCAGAGTCATTTATCTACAGAAGACTGGGTCTAATTAATTTGAAGCTGATGATGGTGACAATAACATTGGCAATGAAGTAATGAGTCTTGGCCTACTTTGAAATGAGAAAATTTAAGACAATGATAATTCATTCACTCAAAAAGCATTTATCAATCATTTACCTCTTCTGGGTTCTGAGGTCAAAAAGCAATGAGGTTTGTCCCACAAAACCTCTGTTCTGTCTAGCAAGAGCAGAGCAGAATTAAGAAAACTGGGTACCTTGTAGGCTTCAAATTTTTGACTACAAGCTTTTATTCTCATATATTTAGAGTTTTTAAAATGAGAGATTAAATATTGCATGCATATATTTTTATTTATTTGAAATTATTTCTTATTCATGACACAACTGGATAGCATTATTTTCACCAAGAGTAAAATCATCTTACATGGATATAGTTGCCAAAGTCTTGAACAGAGTATGCTTAAAACTTTTCCCCCAATTTTCCATTTGACAATATATTTCTAAGTTTTACATAGACTTTCTGATATCTGATTCTTCATTTTTATTTCTATTTTTCAGTTTTCTGAATTTGACACCTTAAAACACATTGAGATATTTTGAATAAGGTAAGAAAATAAATCATTTATTCATTGAAAAAAAAAACTTTGATTTTGTATTACTTAATTTCAGAATTTCAGTGGTTGCAGCTATTTACTGCACCCACCTAGTAGGTGACTAATATCAAAGATGGTAAAATGTCATGCAGCTACACCATGAAGTCACATGTGAATGGCACTAAATTTAAGAATTGCAAATCGACAAAGGTTTCTCTTTTCTTCCTTCCCTCCCTCCCTCCTTTCTTTCCTTTCTTCCTTTCTTTTCTCTCACTCTCTTTCTCCCACCTCCCGCCTTCCTTTTTTCATTTCTTTCTTTCATCCTTTCATTTGTAATCTCCATTCTGGACTGCAGTATATTGGTTTATATCTCACCATTTGTGCAAGTAGTTTTGGGCAAGCCAATTCTATTTTTTACAATAGTATTTTATCATGCCCTCTTACCTTGACACTCTCCAGAAGTATGTTTGGGTCGACTATTCCCTGATCAAATTCCGAGCAGTGAGGAGCTACATAAATAGAAGATTAAATATAGTGCAGCATACGAGTGCTCTGAAGGAGTCACATGCAGCATACTTTGAGATGATAGGAAAGAAAGAAATTAATCTGAGGGAATTTGGGAAACTTCCTGTAAGAGGTAACATTTGATCTTCCTTGGAACAGTAAATAGGAATTTGCCAAACAAGATAGAAGGCAGGGTATTATTCCATACAGAAGGGAGTGAGGAGAAACGTGGTTAATCTGATCAGCATCAGCAAAACAGGTTAGTTAATTGCATATTTTTGTGAACCCTTCTTCTTAATTATGTATTTCTATACCCAGAGTCTAATCTTAGTCCCTGATGGGTTAAAGACGTACAGAAATTCACGTTGAGCCCACATTCGAAGAATGCCTTACTTAGTTTCACAGGACAAGAAAACTGCTGTTGACCATCTCATAATGGTGGTCACATGGAGCTGTCAATGCTAGGGTGGCCTTGATTGCCTTCCGGATGAACATAGGAGATTCTGGAAATGCCAGTGGGTCATGATGGCAGGGATACTAGGGAAAAACATTCTGGAAAACTGGGATTCATAGATCTGTGTACTCTGATTTGTGAGATTTCTCAGAAATCTGAAACTGGTTTGTCTCCGTCATGGTATCAAATGATTTGTGTCAGGTATTATTTGAGACACTTATTCAAATATTTTGTTACTCTCCCAATAATATTGATGAAAACCCACAACCACATGTGGTATTCTCTATTAGGAACAAGGAAGGGGTATTCTTCATATCTATATCAGATGCTTTCTTTGACCCAGACTGTTGGTATCTATATGCCTAAATACTTTACATACTTGCCAGGTTGCACACATTATGAGTTAATTTTTTTCTATAAATGCATTTTTATATACTATTGGTTGCCTACTTTTTCTGTTTTTATAAATATAGACTGTAACTCTATTCGCAGAGCAGGTGTACAGGTACATAAAATTGAGAAAAAAGTGTTATTTATTGCTGTATTTCCTTTCCATTATTGACGTGGAAATTGAAAACCATAATCTCAGGAGTAAAGTGATCTAAACCCATCTGAATGAAATGAGATCCAAATATTTTCAAGTTGTAGAATTTTATAGCTGAATGTCATCTTAGAAATGCTCTAGTCTCCTAATATTGAATATGGGAAAGTGAAGGTAAATGATGGTCTGACTTCCTCCAGATCCTTAGTTATTGTAAAAATCCTGTGATTAGAAGATCTGTTTCCTGTCTCTCAGCCTGGTATTTCTTCCCCAGTTCTATTATCAGGACCCGTATATAACTTTCTTTTCTTTTCTTTAAATAGAATAATAAAATATAGGTTCAGAGAGGCCTTCAAAAATCACTTCATACTCCTGTTCTTCCAATGAGTAGCACTCATTTTCTGCACAGACTTTATTAACTTCTAAAGACATATATTATAAATTAGAGGATAAATTGTCTCATCCTCAAATTGCCATCTTTCTCTTCAAATGAATGTTACATTCTTAAATGGAATATTGTTATATCTTGACATAAATGTTGCTCTGATATTACATTCAAATTCAATGAGCATGTATAATGTACAGAAATGATCCAGGGAAGTTTGTCAGCAACATAATGATTCTGTAGTAAAGGAACCTTGTTACTAACCTGGAAAGAGCAGTGTCAATAAAGGATGCTTGTAGATTGTCTCAATCATCAAGGATTCATGTAATCCAAACAAGTCATAAGTGATACTTTTCCCCCTCTTGGGACTTTTGTGAAAAATCAGCCCAGATAGAGCCCTCCCTGCAAAAAAAAAAAAAAAAAGAAACAAACTACTCGAAGATGTGGTGCCATCAATTCCCTACAGTTTGTAACTCAACTCACAAAAGCACTAGGAACAGTTTCATCTGTAAAAACAGACATCCAGCAGATAATCCAAAGGTCTGCTAGAGCTAAATTTGTTAGAATGCACATAGTTGGCATTGCTGTATCATTCAGCAAGTAACTACTAGGCCATACTCCCTGGGGGAGTGCTGTGCAATGAATGCACTTTTGCAAGGTAGGTTTCTGTCTCCGTTGGGCTTCATGCTGTCTTGGGCCACCCTTCCCTACATCTCAGAGGAGGGACTTTGGAGGCAAGGTGTCTGGGTGTCAGTCCCTCCTCTGGCATATACTAGCTGAGCAACTCCTCTCTAATCCTCAGTTTCCTTATCTATAAAAGAGAACAAAGAGTACCTTCCTCATAAGGTTTAGGGAAGATGAAATCTTATAAGATGATACTTTAAATAAATAGAATATAATGTGGAACTGGCCATATTTAAGCACCAAACATTGTTCACTTCAGCTGAAATAAAACCATAAGCTAAATATTTTAATAATACTTAGTGAGAAAACTTTAGGAGGAATAATTGTTTTTGACACAAATGTTTTTGAGTATCCAGGATACTGGGCTCTTCATTAATCCTTATTGAAAAGATAATAAAGAAGGTTGAAAAATATTTATGGATCAATTACCATAAAGCTACAAAATATAAAGAGCATTAGCCATATACTGATTTAACTAAATCTATACATATTCTTTATCCTGCCATTTAAAAAATTGATTTGGGGGCAAGTTTGTTGCAAATGGAAGAATTCTCTAGTAACATTCTGTTTGTGTTCTTAGAGTTTTATTTTTAATCTTCAGTGTAATGAAATCCTTAACCTCAAGAATATAATTACTCAGGGCTTGTTGTACATGCTTTTTTATAGAAAATCTTATCTGCTAGAGCCTTTATTACAGGAAATGGAATTTACTCACCAACATTTAAAGTACGCACTAGCCCTCTGATGTTTGGTTCAATATCTATGCCTGTCTTGGCTAAATGTTGTAATGCATCTACTATATTATCAAATTGATTTACTTGTCCATCAGAAAGCTTTTTAATTTAAAAAATTTCCTTTTGAAACTCTATGAAAATAAACTTGTGACTCTTAACACATTTGTCTCTAAACAAATATCGAGATGCTTTCTTCTACAATGAACGGTAAATACAAGGCCAATGTTGATTCTGGCTAGTAAAACTATTTCTTTCATTACTTATTCTCTCTTCCACCATTTGAATGCTGCTCCAAGGCTGAAAGAATAATGAAGACAGATTCATTTTGCTTTCTCTTAGGGGAAAACAAAGTTTAACACACCAGGTTTCAGAATTGAGTTGACAGTCCTACTGGAATGTGGGCTTTGTCTTAATCCTTGTCCCTATCTATCTATAATAATTGCCTACAAATATCGAGTCCTCCCCCTCCCCCCAAACTTGAGGCCATATGTACTCTTGCTACTTCCTTACTGAGTGCTGGTGTCCTGATCAGAAACCCAAGCTCATGGCTGGTGTCTGTCACCTGCTGAGAGTTCTCCAAATTCCAATGTCTGCTAGGCTGTCTGAATCTCTAAACAAGATCTTCCCCAAGACTCCCTGGGTATTTGCCTATCAAAGAAATGACAACCAAACACCAGCTATTGTTAGATTGTGCTTCGATCACATCCTACAGTGAATAATAGTAAACGTAAAATCCTGCAGTTTGAATCAGGGACATGGGTGGCTTTCCCTTTGAGTGTAAGGCTCATCCTAGGTAATGGTATCAAGACAGAGGCTGTCAGGTTAGTAATTGGTTAGCCTTGGGAACAGAAGGGTAAAGAGAATCTCAGTTGGTGAACTTGCTATTTCCTTTTATCCTCTTTATCAAAAACCAGCCAGGGTTCAACTGGGACACGTATAAACTATAATTAGAGAGCAAACACACAGCCTGACAAATATAACAGTGAGACCATGACTTCAGTGTCACATTTCAGCAAATGAGAACATTAAGCTTTGACCACTAGTGTTAGAGGCTGATTTCTTTTTCATTTTTCCCTAAATATTATTTTATGAAGAAACTGAGTTATAACATATTTGTGGAAAAATGCGATTTTTGTTCATTATTGAGCAAAATATGATCATCAGAACACACTGAAAAATCACCTTACTTTTTGAAGAATAAACTGAAAGCTAATGTATGAATTTACTCTTCGCTTCAGTGCAGCGACTCTAGACTGTATCATAGTGATCTGAAGCCTAGCTGCCTAACTTCCAACAAGTTACAATAACCTCTTTGGCCCTCAGTCAACCCATCTGTAAAATGATACTTTAAAAATAGGATTCTTGAGAGACTAAAAAGCAAAGATGTGAATGAAGTCCCCTGTAGGTGCCAAGCACACAGTAAATGAGACGGGCTGGGACCTACGACCCTTTACTGCAGTGCATGCACCTGGACAAATGTCTCCTCGAGCAACAAAACATGAAGAAACTATGAGGGACTAAAAATAACTGCACGCATGAGCAGATGGGGCAATTAGATCAGTAAGATACAAAAAGGCCACAAACTGCCATTTCTGAGGTGCCAGAGATCAGAAGCAGTGTAGCGTGCACGACAGCTTCCTGCCCAACCCATCGATCCACCCCTACCCTCACCTCATTTAAGGAACCAGTTCCCTGCCCCCTACCAACCAGCTAGCAAGGTCTCCTGTTTCTTCGCTCCCTCATGCTGCAGCATAAGTCCCAGTTAAGCCTTGCCTGAATTTCTTGCCTGGCCTCTTGACAATTTCTATTGATTAAAGGGTCCAAAGACCTGGGTCAGTAACATACACACTCAGTGCATGAGTCACTGTTACCAGAGCCGTCACACACACACCTGGTCAACGGGTATCATGTGTATATATTCTCTGAGTCTCTGACCCTTAAACTCCAAGACTCCAAATTTGCTCTCTTCCATCCTCTACTTTGGGCTTCCCCAGTGGCTTAGTGGTAAAGAATCTGCCTGCCAACCAGGAGACTTGGGTTTGATCCCTGGGTCGGGAAGATCCTCTGGAGAAGGGCATGCCAATCCACTCCAGTATTCTTGCCTGGAGAATTCCATGGACAGAGGAGCCTGGTGGGCCACAGTCCATGAGGTCACAAAAGAGTCACACACAATTTAGCAACTCAACAGCAATAAGAATCCTGTACCTCAGCTCCAGGTCACATCACCCATCACATTTCCTGATTTTTATGGGGTACCCTCAACAAAACTAAATTTTTACATGGGTTCTTCTTCCCTAGTACAGGGGACGCTGTGGTCTCAGCAAACTGAAAGCCATGCAGCTCAAACTGTTGAGTTTTACATCTCCTCTTGGTCTCATTCCCAGGCCAGTCCACTTCCCTGACAGTCGTCCTTTGAGTAGCTCAGTGGGGAGAAGGAAAAATAAAAAAAGAAATTCCTGTACTTTTCCTCTTGGTTTTGGTTTTGGCAATGTTGAACTTTATATGAACCCTGTGTTCCTGGAAAACAATGATGGTTAAAGAAATGCATTGCTTACCCCAACCCTGTGTTCAGAAAATGGTTTTCTACAAAGGAACATCCTTCCCCATAACACTCACAGATGCTTCCTTTGTTTACCTAAGACAAAGTCAGACACAGGCCTTCCAAGTTCCTACTTCTTAATGTCATAAATGATTACCTGAACAGCTTGCTTCTTCCAATTGATCAATAGGAATCAAATGCTTGCTAATTAAAAGGACAGAGGTGGGGCCTCTGTCCTTTTCCTAGACTCCTCACATTTGATCCACCCCAGCCTGAGCCAGCACACAGCCCTCCCGAGAACAAAGTGGCCTCATGGTAAAAACTCTGTGATGTAGTATTTGTTATTTGTTCACATCACTATTTCAGCCCACTTCACCCCAAAATGCCAACTCCTAATACATTCACCTTGGGGATTAGTTTTCAACGTATGAATTTTGGAGGGACACACGCATTCAAGACCACAGCACCCCAGAGCTGCCAAATTAAAATCAGCAGTTTTACAAGATTACAAGAGGATTCATGTGCCCCTTCAAGCCTGATAAGCACTGAGTTATAATATCATCATATTAATATTACATTCTCTATGATTGAACCATGTATCAAAGTTCAACATTTCATTGAAACAGGGAACCTCAAAGACAAAGGTTTGCATTTACTCAGGGTTAGCATGTGAACTGAGAACCATAATATTCCTGTGTTGTCTCTTCAGTTATTACAGGCCATTGGCATCTTCTTGTATTGCCACAGCGAGGTACTGCTTCTGGGAGTGAGGAAAGGATTCTGGCGCAATCTGTGGTGAAACTGGGAAGATGTTATGCTACCCTCTGCCTTCTCTGTAGAAGAAGCTGACTCCTTGGGAAAAAATGTCTGCTGTCAAATCAGCAAGAGCCAGAGAAAACCAGAACAAAGAAACCTTGGACCAAGCCATTTAGTCAGATTTCAAAACAGGCCACAGGTATACCCAAGGGACTTTTTTTTTTTTTTTAATGCCCAAGGACTCCTGGAGTTTACAATTGTATTATTTTGAAATTTAGTCTTATCAGTTCGTTTTGACTTTTAATGCAGAATCCTATGTGAATAGACCATTTTCTATTAACACCATAATTGCATTCTAGTTTTTTTTTTTTAACTGAATTTTCATTATAAAGACTAACATTGGTGGTGCATTACTATATCCCAGATGCTGTAGACATAGTATCCTCTTGGGTCTTCATAGTAAATGAGGTATTGATGAAATATTATTATTCTTTTCTGCAGATGAGGAAATTGAGACTCAGAAAAGTTAATTTGCAAAAGATTCTATAGCTAATAGGCAGTGGAGCAGAAATGTAAATTATTTTAAGTTATTATATCTGACTCAGAAATCCCTACTGTGTCCTTTATATCATAATGCTGTTTTCCACATACCTAAATATGTCCTCATCTGCAGTTTACACAAAACACTGAATTTTCATTTTTTCTTCTCCATATCCACATAAATAATACTAGTTTAAAGTCATGTTACTCAACCATTTTATAAAGCAGATTCACACATTTTGTTTCATTAGTACCACTCAACATTTCTGTGAAATGGGCACAAATGGTACTATTTTCTCAATTATAAACATAAGTTATTTGAAATTTGTGCTTCGTCGCTCAGTCGTGTCTGACTCTTTGCAACCCCATGGACTGTAGACCACCAGGCTCCGGGGATTTTCCAGGCAAGAATACTGGAGTGGATTGCCATGCCCTCCTCCAGGGGATCTTCCCAACCCAGGGATAAAACCCAGGTCTCCCTCATTGCAAGCGGATTCTTGACTGTCTGAGCCACCAGGGAAGTCCTATTTGAAATTAAGATAGGATAAAGAATTTTTGTAAATTGAGACAGCTACAAAAATGGTAATGTCCAGATCTGAATTTTAAAACTTCAGATTCCAAATCCACGACTCTCAAAAATATACCACACTGACTGGATCAGTTCTGTTTCTCTTTGCATATTGTGATGTCTAAGGAAAGCATTGTAATTTATTAAACAAATATTTTACTGTGACAAAATACATACTGAGGAGGGAGATAACAGAAAAACATGTATGTTCTCTTCAGCCAAAAATGGGATGAGATTTAAACTAGCATATCCAAAAATTATTTGAAGTAAAATCTAAGGTTATTATTTTTTACCTTCTCTGATTTAATTACTATATTAATATATTACACATTGAAAACCTAAAACATACATACACAGTGTAATAAATCATCAAAATGTAAACATGTCATCAATAACTAGAAGCTGCCAGAATGTTAAGACTATAGATACACCTCTCCAGGAAAAACAGGAAAAAGATTCCAGAGGGAAGGTCTGAGATGAAAGAAGGGAGTAAGAGCAAAAAAATAGTAAGTACATAGGAAGGTGCACGTTGACTGTGGTAAAATATTAATACTATCTAGTGGATTTATATATAGAATTAAATGTGTGGCAATAATCATGTTCAAGCTGAGATGGGAATAAATTAAAGTACATTAAACCTCTTATATCACTTGGGAAGAAAGTGAAAGTATTGATTGTCCTTATTTTTTAATCAACTTTATTGTGAAACGTAATGCAATTATAGAAAAATCCATAAAACACAAACACATAGTTTAATAGAAAATTGAAAAGTGAATACTTGTGTAATCATCCTATTTCCCTACCAATCAAAACCACCAAGAGTCAAGCTGATTGTGTAGTGTAAGCACCTGACAATGAACTTTCTTGATTGTAATGTATATATGTGCCTGACATTAAGCTTTTGATTGTCGAGGCATCTGCTTCAGAGACATCCATGTTGAATAAACACACAGTTATGTGAAGAGGCAGGCCCGCCCCAGCCAGGAAGTGCCTCTTTTTAGAAAGCTCTGGTTAACCATTTGACTGACCGTTTGTTTGTACCCTCCTGCGCTTTAACTCTGGAGAAGGCAATGGCAACCCACTCGAATACTCTTGCCTGGAAAATCCCATGGACGGACGAGCCTGGTAGGCTGCAGTCCATGGGGTCGCGAAGAGTCGGAAACGACTCAGCGACTTCACTTTCACTTTTCACTTTCACGCATTGGAGAAGGAAATGGCAACCCACTCCAGTGTTCTTGCCTTGAGAATCCCAGGGATGGGGGAGCCTGGTGGGCTGCTGTCTATGGGGTCGCACAGAGTCGGACACGACTGAAGTGACTTAGCAGCAGCAGCAGCAGCGCTTTAACTCCCACTCTGACGTTTTATATTTACCAATTAAGAGCTAACCTGTGAAACCCTAAGTACGCCACACCAGATCCCAATAAAATGGAACCCAAGACTGCAAGTGCTCGTTTGCTTGCGCATGCTCTGTGTCTTTCACGGCGCGCACATGCTCTTTCTGCATCTCTACCCGCGGTTTCAATGTGTGGCCCAGGCGTGCAGCGTATTCTCCAGCACTTGTGAGTAAATAAGCTTAGTTTTTTTTTCAAATTTCCCCTATAGCTGTTGCCGAGTTGCATCTTGCAGTCATAATAAAGACCACAAGTGTCAGCGCAGCCAGGACACTGGCCCTCATTGGCGAAACCCCTGTGGGGCTCTCACAAATAGTATGGGCCCCTCACAAATAGTATGGGCCCAGATGAGCGCCCCAGGCATTTCTAGCTGATATAATTGCTATGGACAGGCTGAGACTGACATGAAAACATCGTGTCTATTATGCTTGTTACTTGCTGCCCTTTTGTTACTGTAACATTTAAGTTACAGTGACAACTTTATGGTCAACGTTTGTAAATATTCTTCATGTTAATGAAAACTGTTTTGTACTGTAGTTGGGTGATTTATGTATGAACACACACATAACCATCAGGCTGTGTTTGTTAATAGTGTTTAGATCTTCCATATTCCAATTGATTTTTTTGTGTGATTGTTACCGAAAGAGGAGTATGCTAAAAACCTCCTATGAGGTTTCTCCCTTTCTTATTATAATTGTGTATATTTTGGCTGTGTGTGTTTTGAGCTTATGCTGTTTTTTAAAATATATATATAATTTATATATATATATGATTTTTGTTTATTTATTTTTGGTTGTGCTGGGTCTTCTTTGCTGTGTGGGCTTTTCTCTAGCTGTAGCCAGCAGGGGCTACTCTGGTTGCGGCTTCTCACTGCGGTGGCTTCTCTTGCTGTGGAGCACTGGCTCTAGGGCACATGAGCTCAGTAGGTGTGCCTCGTGGGCTCTAGAGATTCAAGGTGCAAGGGCTTACTTAGTTGCTCCCAGACCTGTGGGATCTCCCTGGATCAGGGACCTGTGTACCCTGCACTGGCAGGGGATTCTTTATCATACACACAGGCGGATTCTTTATCACTGAGCCACTAGGGAAGTCCCCTGCTGTTTTATCTTACTGATGAAAGGAGTCATTGTGCTTTTTAAAGTTTTCATTTATTTATTTAATTTATTTGACTGCACTGGGTCTTAGTTGAGCCACGCAGGATCTTCTATCTTTTGTGACATGTGGGATCTTTTGTTGCGCCATGTGAACTCTAAGTTGCAGCATCTAGTTCCCTGATCAGGGATTGAACCCTGAGCGCCTTGCATTGGGAGCACAAAGTCTTAGCCAGTGAACCACCAGGGAAGTCCCTCCTTCAGCTTTTTTGAATTCTCTATCTCTTGTAATGCTTTTTGGCCTTAGTAGATCTATGGTAGGGCTTCCCTGGTGGCTAGTGGTAAAGAACCCGCTGCCAGGACATGTTTCCTACAGGAGATATGGTTTCAATTCCTGGGTAGGGAAGATCCCCTGGAGAAGGAAACGGGCAACCCATTCCAGTGGTCTTGCCTGGGAAATCCCATGGACAGAGAAGCCTGGTGGGCTACAGTCCATGAGGTCACAAAGTTAGACATGACTTGGCGACTAGACAACAACAAATCTGTGGTATATGTAATTGATTTTGTTTTTTTCTCTTAACACCAAGATAACTTTCCTGCACCCTCTGGATAAAAGTTAGTTCTGCTTTTCTCTAGTACTAAGGATGTAGCCCTTTTTTGATCACAGACTCTCCTCCTTGGTACACTGCCGGGAGCCGGTGAGGCATTCTACTCGGCTGGGCATATGCAAAGGCGGGATCGAGCCTCAGTACACCTTGAGTCTTGGCTTCTCTGTTTCCGTCCGCCTTCCCTGTTTCCATCATTCCTACTCAAGCCCAAGAATCTAACTCCCAAAATAAGGTAAGCACAAAGCCTCTCATGATTGAGGGGAAGGGAGGTGAGACCAATTGTCTTATTCTCTGCTAAGCTTCTCACTTTATAGTACAACCTTGGCCCTGGAGTTTTCCATGGTCTTACCTGCTCCTTGGTATATTTTAAGTGATGTCTCATAAATTTTATCAAGTGTTTTAAATTACTTTTAGCAATAGAGTTCATCTAAATAATTTATCCCACCTTAACTAGAAATTAAAATTCAACAAACGTAGCATTTTGGCACAGAACAAAAAAATTAACTCCATTTCCAATGAATTTTAGAATTCTAACAGTATTCTTGAGGTCCAAAGTTTTTGAGTGTAAGAGTTGAGCTGCTTGAGAAAAGAAAATGTTTATTGACTTCCAAAAGCTCTGTTTGAACACCTGAGAGGTAGGACCCAAAGTACCAAATAACACTTTTGCAGAGAACCCATAACTATGAAAGCATTGGTCTTTTCTACCCTAGAAGTGCAGCTCAGTGCGAGGGAAGGGAGAACTGGGAGAGGAGAGAAAGGCATTGGTACATGTTTTGGAGAAAGGGATGGATGCTGCTAGATGGAGCCAATGTATGATGAAATAAGATCAGACATGACTTATTGACCACTTCTCATTTGGAATTCCAAGAGTGCAACATGCCAGCATCTACAGCCTCATAGTAGAAATGGCCACAGGAAAGGTGTGATTGTAAAGCAATTCTGACTGTCCCAAGTCGCTTACATCCCCAAATTTCCTGCAGTATAGTTGGCTCTCTGGGAATGAGACAGATTTTCCTAGCATCTCTGAAAGGAGACAATTTGAGGAAGTCTCAGTTGATTTGAGGAGAAGGCAATGGCACCCCGCTCCAGTACTCTTGCCTGGAAAATACCATAGGTGGAGCAGCCTGGTAGGCTACAGTCCATGGGGTCGCTAAGAGTCGGACACAACTGAGTGACTTCACTTTCACTTTTCACTTTCATGCATTGAAGAAGGAAATGGCAAGCCACTCCAGTGTTCTTGCCTGGAGAATCTCAGGGATGGGGGAGCCTGGTGGGCTGCCGTCTATGGCGTTGCACAGAGTCGGACACGACTGAAGCGACTTAGCAGCAGCAGCAGCAGCAGCAGCAGTGGATTTGAAGGGACTCAGTGTTTACATAAGGAGGATGACATAGATCTGGCATCAGAGAGCCATCAACAAGATAGGATTGGGGCATCTCAGCAGAGGCCAGAGAGCGGAAGCTGGCTGTGGACCAAACACAAACTGTAATGTGGCAATATATTAATAAAATACTCCACCAACCACAGTACATGTTGTTATTGTTCAGTCGCTCAGTCATGTCCAACTCTTTGCAATCCCATGGCCTGCAGTGTGCCAGGCTTCCCTGTCCTTCACCATCTCCTGGAGCTTGCTCAAACTCATGTCCATTGAGTCGGTGATGCCATCCAACCATCTTGTCCTCTGTCATCACCTTATGTAGCCTAGAGGAAAACAAATGGTGAAGATGAAAATCCAGAATTTATTTCCTGAATAATACTGACAAAAATCCACAAATTGCTGAATTCACTATAAATGTTCAATTTATGTATCATTTGCTCTGCAAATTGGAAAATAGTAAAATTTGTATTTAACTGGGAGCATAAGTTGTGTCTGTGCACACCAAATGTTATGATGGTGTTAATTGAGGTAATATAAGTGGGGATTTGTCTGAGATTCCAAAGATTTTTCATTATTATAGAAACGATATTTACATAACATAAAATTAATCATGTTAAAGTGAACGATTTTATGATTTTAAGTGATATTTAATACGTTCATAAAGTTGTGCAACCACCATCTCCATTTATTTCCAAAACATTTTAATCATCCCCAAAGGAAACTGTAGCCATTCAGCAGTTGCTTACCATTCCTGTATTTTGCCAGCCCCTGGCAAACACCAATGAGCTCTTTTTCTCTATGAATATACCTATTCTGAATTTTTCATGTAAATAAAATCATACAATATGTGACCTTTTGTGTCTGACTTCTTTAATTTAGCATAATTGTAATGCTTTTGAGGTTCATCTGTGTTAATAGCATGTATCAGTACTTCATTCCTTTTTATGGCTGAATAATATTCCATTGTATGTATATGTATTAATGCATTTATCCCTTGATATACATTTGGGCTGTTTCTGCATATAGTTATTGTGAAGAGAGCTGTTATGGACATGTAAATGTATGCATATGTTTGAGTATTTACTCTGAATTCTCTTGGTTATATACATATTTAGGAGTAGAATTGTTGAGTGTGTGGAGGTTCTATGTTTTACTTTTTTTGAAGACCTGTTTTCCATAATGGCTGAATCATTTTACATTCTAACTAGCAATGCACAGTGATTCCAGTGTCTCTTCATACTAGCCAATGCTTGTTATTTTCTGTTTTATTGATTACAGCCATCCTAGTGGATGTGAAGTTGCACCTCATTATTGTTTGATTTGCACTTCTGTAATGACTAAAATGGAGAAGGCAATGGCACCCCACTCCAGTACTCTTGCCTGGAAAATACCATGGACGGAGGAGCCTGGTAGGCTGCAGTCCATGGGGTCGCTAAGAGTCGGACACAACTGAGCGACTTCACTTTCACTTTTCATTTTCATGCATTGGAGAAGGAAATGGCAGCCCACTCCAGTGTTCTTGCCTGGAGAATCCCAGGGGCGGGAGAGCCTGGTGAGGCTGACGTCTATGGGGTCCCACAGAGTTGGACACGACTGAAGTGACTTAGCAGCAGCAATGACTAAAAATGTTGAGCATCTTTTCATGTGCTCACCCATTTGTATATCATCTCTGGAGAAATATCTATTCAAATCTTTCAGCTGTTTTTAAAATTAGATTGTTTGACTTTTTGTTGTTGTAAGGATTCTTTATATATTTTGAATGCTAAATTTTTATCAGATAAATAATTTGCAAATATTCTCTTCCATTCTTTAGATTGTATTTTCACTTCCTTGATAAGTAAGTTTTTAATTTTGATGAAGTCAAGTTTATCTATTTTGTTGGTCATACATTTGATATCTTATCCAAGAATACATCGGTAAACCCAAGACATGAAATTTATTCCTGTATTTCCTTGTACTGACTTTATAATTTTATCTTTTTCATTTAATCCTTTGTTTTGAGTTAAGTTTTGTATATGAGATGAAGTCAGGGTCCAATTTCACTTTCATATATGATATTCAATTATCCCAGCACCATTTGTTGAAAGAATAATCTTTCTGCTTTGGACAGTGTTATAAAATGAATTGTATTCCTCCACAATTCATGTATTTAAGCCCTAACTCCCACTGTGATTATATTTGGAGATAGACCTTTAAAGAGAGGTGAGGTTAAATGAAGTCATAAATGTGAAACCCTAATCCAATATGTCTGGTATCTTTATAAAAGGAAAAAAAGGACACCAGGAATACATGTACACAAAGAAAAAACTATGCGAGGGCACAGCAAGAAGACAGCCATCTGTAAGCCAAGGAAAGTGACCTCAGGAAACGCCAGTCCTGATGGCACATTGATCTTTGGACAAATGGTCTGTTTTTTTAAACCACGTAGTCTGTGATATTTTGTTATGCAGCCCTAGCAGACTAAGGCAGGTAGTCTTGGCATCATTATAACAAATCAATTGACTTTAGACATCTAGTTTTTTTCTGGACTCTCAATTCTGTTCCTTTGGTCTTTATGCCAGTAGCACACTGTTAGAATTACTGTAGTTTTTCACCTAGTTTTGAAATCAGGAAGTTTGAATCCTCTATTTTTTTTTTTTCAAAATTGTTTTGGCTGTTTGGAGCCCCATGTAATTGCATATGAGTTTGAGGTTTGACTTTTCCATTTCTGCAAACAAACAAACAAGCAAAAAGGAATGTTTCCTTTAAGGACATTGAATTTCTAGATTACTTTTGGCATTAAGTCTTCCAAATCCTGAACATATAATATCTTCATTTTCTTTAGATCTTCAATAATTTCTTCAGCTTTGATTCATGAATTGATCCATTTGTTACAATATAAAATCCTTTCATCCCCTGTAATAGTTTTTTTTAAGCAATTTAGGTCTATTTTGTCTAATATTAGTATAGCCACTCCACTCACTTTTGGTTATTATTCATATGTAACATCTTATTCCATCCTTTCAATTTCAAGCTATGTGTCTTTGGATCCAAAGTGAGTCTCTTATAGAGAATATATATTAATAGTTGGAGTATGGGATTTAGAAAAGTCTATTGTGCAAATCTCCTTATTGCTTGTGGGTTTTAACCCACATACATGTAATTTTTGATGAGGAAGGATATACTTGTGCCATTTTGCTACTACTTTTTGGATTTTTTATTGCCTTTTCCCCTCATTTTCTTCATCTATACTTTCCTTTATGTTTAAGTTTTGAAGGGCACCACTTTGGTTCTTCTCTCATTTCCTTTTGTGTATATTTATAAAATATTTTCTTATTGTTACCATAGGAGTTGCAATGAACATAGCAGATTTATAACAATCTAGTTAAAATAAATACCAACCTAGCTTCAATAGCATGCATAAACTCTGGTCCTTTATATAGCTCAGTTGGTAAAGAATCTGCTTGCAATGGAGGAGACCCCGGTTTGATTCTTGGGTCAGGAAAATCTGCTGGAGAAAGGATAGGCTACCCACTCTAGTATTATTGGGCTTCCCTTATGGCTCAGCTGGTAAAGAATCTGCCTGCAATGCAAGAGACCTGGATTTGATCCCTGGGTTGGGAAGATCCCCTGGAGAAGGGAAAAGCTGCCCACTCCAGTATTCTGGCCTGGAGAATCTCATGGACTGTATAGTCCATGGGGGTCTCAAAGAGTCAGATATGACTGAGTGACTTTCATTCATTTGTATAGTTCCTTCCACTTTTGTTATCATTGTCAAATATTACATCTTTATGCATTGTGTGCACATTAATATAGATGTATAATTACTGTTTTATACATTTGTATTTAAAGTTATGCAAGAAATAAAAAGGAGTTATAAACAAAAAGTTATACTGTATGAGCTGTTTTGTATAAAATCATCATTAATGGGAATACTAAATTCTGGACAGAAGCTTAAAATATTCATCAAAGAGTAGAAATATTTAATAATAAATAATTTTCTTTAATCAAGAAAGCAAAGTCATCTTAGGTATAGTCACTAACCACAAAAGGGCTAATACACCTTTATCTTTTTGCCTGAATTAAATTAGTTTAGAGCTTCCATTTCAGCTCTATTGTAAAAATGTATTCTTTCAGTTCAGTCACTCAGTCGTGTCCAATTCTTTGCGACCCATGAACCCGCAGCACGCCAGGCCTCCCTGTCCATCACCAACTCCCAGAGTCCACCCAAACCCATGTCCATCGAGTTGGTGATGCCATCCAACCATCTCATCCTCTGTTGTCCCCTTCTCCTCCTGCCCTCAATCTTTCCCAGCATCAACATCAATCTTTCAGCTTCAACATCAGTCCTTCCAATGAACACCCAGGACTGATCTCCTTTAGGATGGACTTGTTGGATCTCCTTGCAGTCCAAAGGACTCTCAAGAGTCTTCTCCAACACCACAGTTCAAAAACATCCATTCTTCTACACTCAGCTTTCTTTATAGTCAAACTCTCACATCCATACATGACCACTGGAAAAACCATAGCCTTGACAAGACGGACCTTTGTTGGCAAAGTAACATCTCTGCTTTTGAATATGCTGTCTAGGTTGGTCATAACTTTCCTTCCAAGGAGTAAGCATCTTTTAATTTCATGGCTGCAATCACCATCAGCAATAATTTTGGAGCCCAGAAAAATAAAGTCAGACACTGTTTCCACTGTTTCCCCATCTGTTTCCCATGAAGTGATGGGACCAGATACCATGATCTTCGTTTTCTGAATGTTGAGCTTTAAGCCAACATTTTCACTCTCCTCTTTCACTTTCATTAAGAGGTTCTTTAGTTCTTCTTCACTTTCTGCCATAAGGGTGGTGTCATCTGCATATCTGCGGTTGTTGATATTTCTCCCGGCAATCTTGATTCCAGCTTGTGCTTCTTCCAGCCCAGCGTTTCTCATGATGTACTCTGCATGTAAGTTAAATAAGTAGGGTGACAATATACAGCCCTGATGTACTCCTTTTCCTATTTGGAACCAATCTGTTGTCCCATGTCCAGTTCTAACTGTTGTTTCCTGACCTGCATACAGGTTTCTCAAGAGGCAGGTCAGGTGGTCTGGTATTCCCATCTCTTTCAGAATTTTCCACAGTTTATTGTGATCCACACAGTCAAAGGCTTTGGCATAGTCAATAAAGCAGAAATAGATGTTTTTCTGGAACTCTCCTGCTTTTTTGATGACCCATCGGATGTTGGCAATTTGATCTCTGGTTCCTCTGCCTTTTCTAAAACCAGCTTGAACATCAGGAAGTTCACAGTTCACATATTGCTGAAGCCTGGCTTGGAGAATTCTAAGCGTTATTTTAGTAGCGTGTGAGATGAGTGCAATTGTGTAGTAGTTTGAACATTCTTTGGCATTGCCTTTCTTTGGGATTGGAATGAAAACTGACCTTTTCCAGTCCTGTGGCCACTGCTTTTTTCCCAATTTGCTGGTATATTGAGTGTAGCACTTTCACAGCATCATCTTTTAGGATTTGAAATAGCTCAACTGGAATTCCATCACCTCCACTAGCATTGTTCGTAGTGATGCTTTCTAAGGCCCACTTGACTTCACATTCCAGGATGTCTGGCTCCACACCATCGTGATTATCTTGGTCATGAAGATCTTTTTTGTACAGTTCTTCCATGTATTCTTGCCACCTCTTCTTAATATCTTCTGCTTCTGTTAGGTCCCTACCATTTCTGTCCTTTATTGAGCTCATCTTTGTATAAAATGTTCCCTTGTTATCTCTAAGTTTCTTGAAGAGATCTCTAGTCTTTCCCATTCTGTTGTTTTCCTCTATTTCTTTGCATCGATCGCTAAGGAAGGCTTTCTTATCCCTCCTTACTATTCTTTGGAACTCTGCATTTGAATGAGTGTATTTTTACTTTTCTCCTTTGCTTTTTGCTTCCCTTCTTTTCACAGCTGTTTGTAAGGTCTCCCCAGACAGAAATTTTGCTTTTTTGCATTTCTTTTCCATGGGGATGGTCTTGATCCCTGTCTCCTGTACAATGTCACAAACCTCAGTCCATAGTTCATCAGGCACTCTGTCTATCAGATCTAGTCCCTTAAATCTATTTCTCACTTCCACTGTATAGTCATAAGGGATTTGATTTAGGTCATACCTGAATGGTCTAGTGGTTTTCTCCACTTTCTTCAATTTCAGTCTGAATTTGGCAATAAGGAGTTCATAAGGTGAACCACAGTCAGCTCCCTGTCTTGTTTTTGCTGAGTGTATAGAGCTTCCCCATCTTTGGCTGCAGAGAATATAATCTATCTGATTTCGGTGTCAACCATCTGGTGATGTCCATGTGTAGAGTCTTCTGTTGTGTTGTTGGAAGAGGATGTTTGCTATGACCAGTTCATTCTCTTGGCAGAACTCTACTAGCCTTTGCCCTGCTTCATTCTCTACTCCATGGACAAATTTACCCATTACTCCAGGTGTTTCTTGACTTCCTACTTTTGCATTCCAGTCCCCTATAATGAAAAGCACATCTTTTTGGGGTGTTAGTTCTAGAAGGTCTTGTAGGTCTTCATAGAACTGTTCAACTTCAGCTTCTTCAACGTTACTGGTCGGGGCATAGACTTGGATTACCGTGATATTGACTGGTTTGCCTTGGAAACAAACAGAAATCATTCTGTCGTTTTTGAGATTGCATCCAAGTACTACATTTCAGACTCTTTTGTTGCCTATGATGGCTACTCCATTTCTTCTAAGGGATTCCTGCCCACAGTAGTAGATACAATGGTCATCTGAGTTAAATTCACCCATTCCAGTCCATATTAGTTTGCTGATTCCTAGAATTTCGATGTTCACTCTTGTCATCTCCTGTTTGGCCACTTCCAATTTGCCTTGATTCATGGACCCAGCATTCCAGGTTCCTATGCAATATTGGTCTTTACAGCAGTGGACCTTGCCTCTATCACCTGTCACATCCACAAGTGGGTGTTGTTTTAGCTTTGGCTCCGTCCCTTCATCTTTCTGGATGGGCACCTACCGACCTGGGGAGTTCATCTTTCAGTGTCCTATCTTTTTGCCTTTTCATACTGTTCACAGGGTTCTCAAGGCAAGAATACTGGAGTGGTTTGCTATTCCCTTCTCCGGTGGACCACATTCTGTCAGGTAAATTCTGGGTTGAAACTCAACTTCTTTTAGGGTAACACTCTCCTAGTTCAGGAAATTCTTGTTTCTCCTTTCCTTTTATTTTCCTTAGAGGTCATCTGTGTTCCAAGAGGCTTTATAAATAGGCTCGCTTTTAGGGGATACATGTCATTTATTATATGTAACTTAACACTGGAACCAACTAAACACTGACTTTGACTGAAGTGAATAATCTTAAGTGGTATTACTAGTTGACATCTATCCACTGCCTCTGTGACTCAGACGTCCATGCCCCTCTGCTCTGTGTTGCTCAGTTTATTACAGATCAGTATGTGTGTTTATTTTTTCTTCATTTTGGGGTCTAACCAAGTTGCCACTCTGAAACGTGTAAACCACTTTTGGATTCTCCCCAGCCACCACACTGAGAACATACAATCATAACTACTCTAAGCTGAAGTGCCAAAGTAGCCATGGGACTTTTCCAGGGACCTTTCTCTAATGCCTCTTAGGTTTGGATCCCACTAATCCTAAACCCTAGGAAACAGCCTGGGGACATTTAATCCACATTTTAACTTCCTTAATCATATCTATCATGTTAAGAAAGCTGAGCGCTGAAGAATTGATGCTTTTGAACTATGGTGTTGGAGAAGACTCTTGAGAGTCCCTTGGACTGCAAGGAGATCCAACCAGTCCATTCTGAAGGAGATCAGCCCTAGGATTTCTTTGGAAGGAATGATGCTAAAGCTGAAACTCCAGTACTTTGGCCACCTCATGCGAAGAGTTGACTCATTGGAAAAGACTCTGATGCTGGGAGGGAGTGGGGGCAGGAGGAGAAGAGGACAACAGAGGATGAGATGGCTGGATGGCATCACTGACTCGATGGACATGAGTCTGAGTGAACTCCGGGAGTTGGTGATGGACAGGGAGGCCTGGCGTGCTGCGATTCATGGGGTAGCAAAGAGTTGGACACGACTGAGCGATTGAACTGAACTGAACTGAACTAATCATGTCTTTCAATTATTTCTTTTTCTTTTCCTAAAGAAAAGAAAAAATTTAACTTCCACCTTTTAACTTCCTTATGTCTATCAATTATTTCTTTTTCTTTTCTCACATCCTTCTACAATCCTTTGAGTAGAATACATACAGCATAAACTCTAGGTCTGCTTCCTTCAAGGCTGAGTTTACTAGAGTGCCAGGTTTTCATAAATAGTGTATTCTGCCAGTTTAAAATATCTACTCAGAAACTCGGTTTCTTTATTCTCAGCTGGATTAGCCTTACTCTGCCTCTTATAATTATTAATACCAGTGACTCAATGCTTGAGGGATCTCAGATTATCAAGAAAATGTGAGAAAGAAAAGCCTTGATTATTATCAAAATATTTCTACTGCCACACCTGTAAACAAAAATTTGTGGCTAATTAGATGACTGGAAATGGGATAACATTTTATTAGGATATCTGTATTAGTCTGTCTCCTTTGATAAGACTGAAGTTTTGATATGTTAAATGGCTTGCCTGAGAACCCGGTGACAATAGCAACTCCAGGTATAGAAAAACACAATATTTTTCTATTGCTGGAAGCTCTAAAACTGGAGCATGAGAAATGGAAAGGGGCTTTCAGCTAGCTCAACACCAGTGATTCACAAACATGCATTAGAATTGATCACAGAGCTTTTGAAAAATATTTCTGACTCTCCCACAGCAAGCATGCAGATTCATCATGTCAGGGGTACGTCCCATTACCTTGTATTTAAAAAATAATCCCCTCAGATAATTTCTGTGCTTTATAAAATAAAAATTCAAGAGCATGTGTAATACACTTCCAGTGTGCCTCAAATGTTACCTTTCCTGGGCATCCTTCTAGCAGTTCTTTTGTGGAATCTTCCAGCTCCCAAAGACCAAATGGGAGGAAGCTAAGGCTGGAATTGGGTCTAATGTAGGCACAGCTTGAGTCAGTGGTTTTAACACTGTTGTGTGCTTCAGGATCATCTAAGATGCTTGTTAAAAATGCACTTAGCAGGTGCCACTTCCAAGTTGCCTGAATCGCTTTATGGACACTTGATAATGGGTAACTAATAAATGGATATATCCTCAAATTCAAAGCTGACTTCTGGTATAACCTGAAAGTGAAGCTTTGGGGCTCTTCCGCCATTACCCACGTCAGAACTTTGGCTGCCCTGTTGTGTATCTACCCCAAACAACTTAATAGCTGTGCTTATTTACGCAAACATTTGACTCTAATAGTTGAACCTTCCTTCCGTTGAAGGCAGCAAACCGTCTGTTTCCTGGTCTTGGCTTTGGAACACAATCTGGCGGTGAGTAGAAAGTGAGCATTACTTGTCTGTTGGATTTGGCAGGATGGCATGTACAAAACATTCCCCAAAGTATTTCTGAGCCTGCTCCTGGAAACATAAACTGTCTTCCAACCCTGTAAAATGAACTGTGATGTTTGCTCAGTGGAGAGTTTGAGATCACTGAATTTGCTGATTGATAAATGCCTGTTTGGACAATGGAGAATGCCCTCCAAGCATAATCTGTCTCCCGGTAATTCTCAGAAAACACAGATGGCAAGAAAGTTTGGACCTCAAAAGCCCTGGCTCTAAAACAGGGGTTTGTATAGAGTTTAATTACTTTGTAGGTAAATAAAACAGTGAACAGATGTGTATCACCAGGTCCAGTAGTAGGGTGAACCATGGTATCAGCCCAAACCCTATCTTCTTGGCTCCTTGTTTGGATCCCTCTGAACACAGAGACAGGAGGCCAAAAATCTGTGTGGTGAGTTCCATAGCCTGTACTGCCAGATGAGGCAAGTGAGAACCATTAGGAGAAATGTCCAAGTTAAGATAATTATCGGGGGAAACGTCCTAAAGCCCAGCAGTCTGTGTCTCTGTGTATATATTATGTGTATATTGTGTGTGTGTGTGTGTGTGTGTAGGAGTCTTTAAGGACTATTTTTATATAAGTTTGGAAGTAAGAATGTTTTTAAGTAAAATTTATTTTGGAATAATTTTAGATTTTTTTTTACAAAGTAGTTATGTATCCCCATCACCTAGATTCCCCTATTATTAACATCTGAAAAACCATGATACACTTCCCAAAACTAAAAAACCAACATTGGCGCATTACTAATAACTAAATTATGGACTTCATTTGGATTTCATTAGACTATGACTAATGGATTTTTGTTTTGTTTTGTTTTGTCTGTTCCAGAATCTAATCCAGAGTACTGAATTACATTTGTCATGTCTCCTTGGTCTTCTCTGGACTGTGATAATTTCTCAGACTTTCCTTTTTTTCTATAACCTTGACAGTTTTTTGGAGTACTGGTCAGGTATCTTGTTGAATGTCCCTCCATTTGAGTTTTTCTGATGTTTTCTCATGATTAGACTAGGCTAAGGGGTTTTGTAAAGAATACCACATAGGTAAAATGTCATTCTAATGACATTATATGAATTTGTGCATACTGTCAACATGACTTAGTGCTGGTGGTTTTAACCTTGATTACTGGACTCAGTTTGCTATGCTAGGTTTTTCCATTATTCATGTTGATATATGGCAAAACCAATACAATATTGTAAAGTTAAAAAATTTTAAAAAAAGTTGAAAAAAAAAATGTGAGATACATTACCATAAAAAAAAAAACAAAACATTGCTCTGTCTTCCATCCATATGCTTCCCTTTGAAATCAAGTCCTAAATCCAGCCTACACTCAAGGGAAGTGGGGAGAATGCAGATGCACTTTCTGGGTCATATTGACATAAATTACTTGGAATTATTCTGTAAGGAAAATTTGTCTTTCTTTATTTAATTAATTAATTATATCAGTATAGATTCTGGTACACTTAATATATATATATTTCTTATATATATAATATATAGCTTTTTTGACTTAATTTTTGGATTTCTTTCATTAATGTTTTCCAGTTTTTCACATATAGATTCTGCACATATTTTATTAGATTTGTACCCAAGTACTTCATTTTGGGGGTGCAATTATAAATGGAAGTACCAGTTTTTAATTTCAAATTATAGTTATTTTTTCTCATATTTAGAAATGCAGTTTACTTATGTCTATTGACATTGTATTATGTGACCTTGCTAAACTTATTAGTTCTAGTTTTGTAGTCAATTCTTTGGGATTTTCTACGTAGGCGGTCATGTTATCTGAGAATAAAGATTTATTTCTTCCTTCCCAATTTGTACACCTGGTATTTCTTTTTCTTGCTTTACTAATCTGCATGCATGCTAGGTCACTTCAGTCATGTCCAACCCTTTGTGACCCTATAGACTGTAGCCCACCAGGCTTCTCTGTCCAAGGGATTCTCCAGGCAAGAATACTGGAGTGGGTTGCCATTTCCTTCTCCCCAGCGTCTTCCCTGCTCAGGGATCAAACCTGCGTCTCTTAGGTCTCCTGCATTGGCAGGCAGGTTCTTTACCACTAACACCACCTGGGACGCCCTTACTAATCTAAATAGTAGTTTTAATAAAATATTGAATAGCCGTGGTCAGAGATGGCATCCTTGCCTTATTTTAAGGTGAAGGCATTCAATCTGATGCCTTCTAGTATAATGTTAGCTGTAGGGTTTTTTATGGATACCTTCAATTAGAATAAGGAAACTCCCCTCTGTTACTAGTTTTTGAGTGTTCTTATCATGTATGAGTGTGGAATTTTGTCAAATGATTTTCTGCACTTATTTTAAAATTTAGTGTTTTAATACACTGAATTATATTAATTTTTTATATGTTGAATTGACCTTGAGTTCTTGTGGTAAATCCCATCTTGTTGGTGTTCAGTCGCTAAGCCGTGTCTGACTCTCTGTGACCTCATGAACTCTATCTAGCACACCAGTCTTCCCTGTCCTTCACTATCTCCCTGAGTTTGCTCAAATTCATGTCCATTGAGTCAGTGATGTTGTCCAACCATCTTCTCCTCTATCACCCCCTTCTCTTGTCCTTAATCTTTCCCAGCATCTGGGTCTTTTCCAGTGAGTTGGCTTTTCCCATCAGTTGGCCAAAGTATTGGAGCTTCAACTTCATCATCAATCCTTCCAATGAATATTCAGTGTTGATTTCCTTAGTTGTGATTTATTTTAATTTTGTTATGTTGCTGAATTCAATTTGTTGATATTTTCTAATGGATTTTTACATCTGTATTAATTAGAGATATTAGTGTATAGCCATATTGAGTTTTGATGTCTTTGGTTTGGGTATGAAGGTACTGATGGATTTATAAAATGAATTAGGAAGTGTTCTCTTGTTTCTTCAAAGAGGTTGTGTGGAAGTAATTCTCTTAAACTTTTGGTGATGATTCTATAGTGAAACCACTTGGACTGTAGGGTTCTTTGGGGAGAGTGGGGGGAAGGGGAGGGGAAATTTTAACTACACATTCGATTTCTTTAATAGATTTGGAATTATTCAGGTTATCCATTTCTCCTTGAGTGATTTTTGGTAGTGAATGTTTTTCAGAGAATTGGTGTATTTCATCTAGAATTGATCTATTTCATCTAAGTTACTGACTTTAAGGGCATAGAGTTGTTAATACTTTAATGCCAGTGGAATCAGTAGTGTTGTCTGGTTTTTCATTCCTGATGTCATTGATTAATATCTTATCTTTTTTATTGTTGGTTATTCTGACTGAATGGCTATTAATTTTGTTGATCTCTTCAAAGAACCAGCTTTTGTTGTCATTGATTTTTCTCTATTTTCTATTGATTTCTGCTCTAATTGTGTAATTTTCATTTCTCTTACTACTTTAGATTTGCTTAACTCTTCTTTTGCTGCTTGCCTAAGGTAGAGCTTGCATTCTGTATTGTAATGAACCCTCTGATGCCAGCTAAAAGTTTAGAATGGCTGGATTATGTGATCAAATCTCTGTTTTCCTGCTGGGCTATTCTCTGAAGAGTAATCTTCCTCACAAATTTTATTCTACACCAGTGTTTTTTAAGTAATCTTAGATGAGAGGACCTCCTACTTGTATAGGATACCCGTTTGCAGTCAATCTCATATGCACAGGATAGCCCAATGAAAAATTAACCCATTACTGAATTACTTAGTTAAATGTTTTACAGACTCTGGTTTTCTAAAAAAAAAATCATCTGGATGCTTTCTTCTTCCTTAATTCTGCCCCTTTATTCCTCTACTTTTGAGATCTCTTTCCCTTTCCCTTTTTTTTTTTTTTTTTTGGTCCCCATCCATAGTCCTCATTCTTTGCTCCCTTACCATTGATACCTCATGCTTGTAACAGAAGAGGATCTCAGTGCCCATTTCTTCCATCCCCCAAGTCAGGCCATGAGTCTTGTAAAGGATATGACCTTAGACAGCTGCTGAATTTCCGTGATACTCTCCTTGGCATTGTTGATCCTGGCTGTGTGGAAACAAGGGTTTCACACTTCTCTTAGTGTCTGTGACTCCTTCAGTGGAGGATGTGATTTGTTTAACCACTCCCTTTTTGATGGACTTCTAGATTCTCTATTCTCTTTTTTTTTTTACCACTACAAATAATGTAGCAGTGACCATCTAGTAATTATATTTGTGTGTGTGTGTGTGTGTATATATATATATATATATGTATTTTTAGAAGGATAGTTGCTGGGCCAAGCATATGTGTGTTTAACATTGGTGATAGATATTGCAAATATTGCCTTTTAAAAAATTTCCAATACTCTGACAAGAGTATGTGGGAGTGCCCTTTTACTTACAGCTTCAGCAATAATTGGTGACAACAAGCTATTACATTGTTGTAAATCTTACAGGTGAATAAAACTCTTGTTTAATTTTGAATTTCCCTGATAATTAGTGAGGTTGAATATATTTAATATAGCAATCTATCATTTATATTTGCTTTTTTGTGAATTTCATGTCTATAGTCTTTGCCCTTTTTCTGTTGAATTGTTAGGCTTTTCCATTTGAGTATTCACATATCAACTCATTCTGGCTATCCATTCCTATCTGCTGAATATGACAAAAATGATGTTTTACAGCCTTTTATCTTCAAACTTTATGAATTATGTTAGAATACAAAACTCTCTTTTGCTAAGTCTTGTTCTGTCAATCTTTTTCTGTATGGCTTTTAGATATTATGTTTTGCTTAAAAATAAATATGTGCTTAATACATATATTTGCATAATGCCATGATAAAGAAAATATAAGGTTACACATCAATTTGCTAATGGTGGTTACATCTAAGGAGAGAAATATAGGGGGAACCATAAAGTGAAACTTTTAAGCTTCTTTTGTGTTTGAATGTGATGCAATGTGTAGATATATTTTATAAATTACTGTATCTATGGATTAGTCATAAAACAAAAACCTTTAAAAGCCAGCTGAAAAAAAATGATTTTTCCTTTTCCGTTTTCTTTATTCCCACTGTAATTATTTTTTCTTCATGACTCTATTGAAATTGATCTTGCCAATATTAATGATTTTGTAATTCTTAATGCAGTAGGCACAATTGTCATATTCCTTACCTTATTCTCCATTTGACACCAGAATTTATTCCCTTCTTGAATGTTATTGGCCTTGATTTCTTGGGGTACCATTTTATTCCAGTTCTTTTCCAGCTACTCTGACCACTCTTGATTTTTTTCACTGTTTATATCTGAAGAGTTGATTTCCCTCAGAATTTCTTGGATAACCCTGTATTAATTGTTATTCCACAAACTCTCACTAAATGACTGTCTGCTGCTAAGTTGCTTCAGTTGTGTCCGACTCTGTGTGACCCCATAGATAGCAGCCCACCAGGCTCCCCCATCCCTGGGATTCTCCAGGCAAGAACACTGGAGTGGGTTGCCATTTCCTTCTCCAATGCATGAAAGTGAAAAGTGAAAGGGAAGTCACTCAGTCGTGTCCAACTCCCAGCGACCCCATGGACTGCAGCCTACCAGGTTCTTCTGTCCGTGGGATTTTCCAGGCAAGAGTACTGGAGTGGGGTGCCATTGCCTTCTCCAAATGACTGTCTACAGTAATGTTATTAATACCCTTTTTTAGCTGGGTCAGTCTTAAATCTAAATCTCTGTCACAGATATGGCTCCTGGATCCTTGATATCTGTATATCCCACTGCCAATCATATAGGCCTCACCCCTAGATATTCTACAAGTTCGTTGAACTCAACATGACCAAACCTGAGTTTTATTAGTTCCACCATAAATCCATTATAGAACAATATACCTTGAGGATATCATCATCCAAGGAAGCTTGACTTCATTCTGTTCACCCCTTCTATTTTATATCAAGTTCTAAATTCATTTATCTTCCTTTACATCCCTCACATCCATACTGTTCCCCTATTCATGCTGATCATTCCCTAATGCAAGCCCTGATCATTTCTCCCTTGGTCTCTTTACTTTCTAACTCCATCCACATTATTTCACTTCAGTTCTTCACCATACTACTTCATCCTCCATAATATCTTGCTAAAATAAAAATCTAATAATATTACTTCCTTGCTTAATATTTTCATCTACTTATCACTGCTTGCAAGAAAACTCAAGCTTTCAGGATGGCATCAGTTCAGTTCAGTTCAGTCACTCAGTCATGTCCAGCTGTTTTTGCAACCCAATGGACTGTAGCACACCAGGCCTCCCTGTCCATCACCAACTCCCAGAGTTTACCCAAACCCATGTCTACTGAGTCGGTGATGCCATCCAACCATCTCATCCTCTGTCGTTCCCTTTTCCTCCTGCCTTCAGTCGTTCCTAGCATCAGGGTCTTTTGAAATGAGTCAGTTCTTCGCATCAGGTGGCCAAAGTATTGGAGTTTCAGCTTCAGCATCAGTCCTTCCAATGAATATTCGGAACTGATTTCCTTTAGGATGGATTGGTTGGATCTCCTTGCAGTCCAAGGGACTCTCAAGAGTCTTCTCCAACACCACAGTTCAAAAGCACCAATTCTTCAGTGCTTAACTTTCTTTATAGTCCAACTCTCCCTTCCATACATGACTACTGGAAAAACCATAACTTTGACTAGACGGACCTTTGTTGGCAAAGTAATGTCTCTGCTTTTTAATAGAATGACATAATAAGCCTTTAATGAATAGACTTTTACCTCATTTCTTACAATATCCTTTCAAATCCAAGAATCTACCATCTACTGACTTTCTTAAAGTCTCCATGTTCTTCTCTTCCATATTTTGAACATTTTCTTTCTCTGAGGATCGCCATTCCTTAGTTCTTCCATGAGTGAGGTCTTAACCCTCTTCCTGATGCAAATCAATAATTCTCTTATCTATGGTGTTTATAGCCTACTGCCTCCAAACCTCAGACACAGTCAACTTCTCTTCTTTCTAAGCAATGACTATACTTAAAACACATCACTTTATTGTAATGATTTTACCAGTTATGCTATACTCTGAAAATTTGAGTGGAAGTATGTTATCACAATTATCACGTTATTCTGAGCAGAAAGCATGCCAGTTGGCATATAGTGCTTAATATGATTGCTGAACAAATGAAGAGATTGAACATATTTTGTTTGTGTTTCAGTGGATGTGTTGAGTGAAGCAGAAAATAATGTAAGAATTATATGTGTTCTTATGAGCTGAATTGTGTCCTGCTGAAATTCTTGTGTCGAACCCCTAACCCCCAGGCCCTTTAATGAGGTGACCAAGTTGAAACAAAGCCCTAAAGGGGAGTACTAATTCAGTCTGGCTGATGTTCTTATAAGAATAGGAAATTTAACACAAACACTGGGGATGCAAACACCCAGAGGAGTAATCACATGAACACAAAGCCAGAAGGTGGCCATTTGCAAGCCAAGGAGATGGGTCTCAGAAGAAACCAAATCTGTTGACACCTTGATCTTGAACTTCTAGCCTCCAGAGTATGAGAAAATAAACTTTTGTTGTTTAAGCCACCCAATGTATGATATTTTGTTATGGCAATCTCAGCAGACTAATAATAATAATATTTACACATTTTTAACCCCTTGTTTTTGCTTACTTGTGACAATTTTGGTTACAAATTGTCACATACTTGGTGGTTTAAAACAATAGAAATTTATTTTCTCACAGTTCTGGAGGCCAAAAGTCTAAAATCAAGTAAGCCTGGGCCAAAGTCAAGGTATCCACAGAGCCATGATCTTTCCAAAGAGTCTAGAGGAAAAAATGTTGTTTATTCCAGCTTCTAATGTTGGAACTCTTCAGTCAATACTCCAATCTCTGCCTCTGTCTTCATATAGCCTACTACTGTGCATGAAATCCCCCTCTGTCTTTCTCTGTAAGGACATTAGGCCTGCCTAGATAATCCAGGATAATATGCCCTTCTCAAGATTCTAAATTTAATCACATCTGTAAAATCCATTTTGTCATATGAAGTAACGTGTACAGGTTTCAGGATGTCATCCTAATATTTTGTGCTTAGTCACTCAGTCATGCCCAACTCTTTTCGACCCTGGGGACTGTAGCCCACCAGGCTCCTCTGTCCATGAGGATTCTCCAGGCAAGAATACTAGAGTGGGTTGCCATGCCCTACTCCAGGGGATCTTCCCAACCCAGGGGTCGAATCCAGGCCTCCCACATTTGAGGCAGATTCTTTGCCATCTGAGCCACAGGTTTGGAGGACCTTTATTCAGCCATATACATTTGTCTTATCTCTCCTTTTGTTTCTTCCTCCCTCCATTATTTTTATTAATTCCTTCCCTTCCCTTCCATTTGTGTGTTCCCTTTCCTCCTTTTCTTTTTTTTTTCCCTCCTTTTCTTTTTGAACTTCCTTACCAATCTCCTTCTCTTCTGCCTTCTCTCCCTTCTTCTGAAAGTGACAAGGCAAAAGAAACTGGAAGGGGATAAATGATATTTTTTACATTCTCCCATTAGGGTAATGACAGAGTTGTAACAAGGAGGCCTCCCAAGCTTGGTATCTTTTTCACCGCATTACATGCACTCTCTCCAGTTAAGATTTATGTAAAATCAAAGAGAGCCAAGCTGTCACCCTGATACAAATGAAGCTACTCATTACTCTATATGCATTGCTCTGAAACTATTACATCTTAAGAAATTAGTGGCATCTCACAGTCTACTGTATCTGAAGCATAGGAAAAGCTTGACAATGATGGTCATTAAAAGGACTTATAGGAGTGATAAGAAACAGGTTTTCTTAATAAATGTATATCAAAAAGTATGGTATGTGTGGATGATCAACATAATGAGTGCTTTCCAAAACTGGCTTCTCTGAATTTCAGTTACTAACTTAGTGTTTGTCACATTTCAACTGTATCCTCACAACACCCAAATCAAAATGAAAACATTAAAAAATTGTCAGTTCATATGTTTGACAATACAATACCATAAATATGCATATACTTTCCCCCCAGCTGAGTCAATCTGCTATTTTGATATAATGTAGACATGTCCATTGGAGAAGGCAATGGCACTGCACTCCAGTACTCTTGCCTGGAAAATCCCATGGGCAGAGGAGCCTGGAAGGCTGCTGTCCATGGGGTTGCGAAGAGTCAGACACGACTGAGTGACTTCACTTTATTTTTCACTTTCATGCATTGGAGAAGGAAATGGCAACCCACTCCAGTGTTCTTACCTAGAGAATCCCAGGGATGGGGGAGCCTGGTGGGCTTCCATCTACGGAGTCGCACAGAGTCGAAGATGACTGAAGTGACTTAGCAGCAGCAGACATGTCCATCGGAGAAGGCAATGGCAACCCACTCCAGTACTCTTGCCTGGAAAATCCCATGGATGGAGGAGCCTGGTAGGCTGCAGTCCATGGGGTCGTGAAGAGCTGGACACAACTGAACGACTTCACTTTATTTTTCACTTTCGTGCATTGGAGAAGGAAATGGCAACCCACTTCAGTGTTCTTGCCTGGAGAATCCCAGGGACGGGGGAGCCTGGTGGGCTGCCGTCTATGGGGTCGCACAGAGTCGAACACGACTAAAGCAACTTAGCAGCAGCAGCAGACATGTCCATAGTTAAAGTTTTTTTGTGTGTGTTGCCAAGTGACATCTTGAGAGGCAGAAGACTTGAATACCCTTACGTTCTGACAGCCTCTCTGTAACTTGGAGACGAGTTGCTTAGCCACAGGCCTACCCACTAATATTAAGACTAAAATTAGATGTCCTTATAATATTTCACAGGGTATTATGAGGGGAAGTTAAACAGCACTCAGCAAATAGGACAAAATTTATATGAACTACTGAAAAACATGCATTCATTTAATTTTTTTGAGAAGTGCGTTATATCTGCTAAGATAGTGGGAAACAATGTAAGCAGTTAACCAACTTGATCTTCCCTCATGCATATTCTTGCTTTTCTTCTAAATCAATAAGGTCTGCCTCTGTTCAGAAACACTGAATAATCACATCTCAAGTTCTACTTAAATTTTACTGTACTGTTGATTTTTTTGTTTGTTTGTTTGTTTTATTTTATTTTATTTTTTTTTACTTTCATTATTTCTTCTTTCCACCTGTCTTTTTTTTAAATTTTATTTTATTTTTAAACTTTATATAATTGTATTAGTTTTGCCAAATATCAAAATGAATCCGCCACAGGTATACATGTGTTCCCCATCCTGAACCCTCCTCCCTCCTCCCTCCCCATACCATCCCTCTGGGTCGTCCCAGTGCACTAGCCCCAAGCATCCAGTATCGTGTATCAAACCTGGACTGGCAACTCGTTTCTTACATGATATTTTACATGTTTCAATGTCATTCTCCCAAATCTTCCCTCCCTCTCCCTCTCCCACAGTGTCCATAAGACTGTTCTATACATCAGTGTCTCTTTTGCTGTCTCGTACACCGGGTTATTGTTACCATCTTTCTAAATTCCATATATATGCGTTAGTATACTGTATTTATGTTTTTCCTTCTGGCTTATTTCACTCTGTATAATAGGCTCCAGTTTCATCCACCTCATTAGAACTGATTCAAATGTATTCTTTTTAATGGCTGAGTAATACTCCATTGTGTATATGTACCATAGCTTTCTTATCCATTCATCTGCTGATGGACATCTGTTGATTTTTATTTAAAAACTATTTATATTATCTATATAAATTTACTTGGTTATATAGGGTGGGCTTATTAGAAATGGTGCTTTGGGGAACATGTTTAAATTTTTTGTTTACATTTTAATAATGATTTTTACTTTATGCAATTGAATTTATAAGATTGAGAGAGGACAGGCTGCAGGCAAGGAGGGTAATTGGAGAGCTACTAGCTTGCGCTTAAGTTCTTTTTGAGTGGTAATAAAAAAAATGGTAAATTATAAATAAGAAACGTAGTGCTAATTTTTAAAATTCTGACCCAGAATTGCCTATTACACTTTTCATGATCCTGATAACATATGCCTAATATGTTGAATACATTCTGAGTCTGGGAATTTCAGATGGAGTATTTGAAACAAAAGTTAGATCTAATGAAAATAGCTGGCCAATGCCCATCAATCTCCATTTTATAGGAAGTACTGAAACTCCAACAACAAAAAGAGGTAGCAAAATGAATGATAAAGAAAAAGGAGGTAGTTGAAGAGAATTTGTCAATATAATCTACTGTAGAAATTGCTTTCATGATCTGCAATAATTAGAGAACATAACAAAATTGAGCCTTGAGTCTGGTAAGAGAGGAAAGTCCTCAAGTCATGGAGAACCACTTGGAAGTTAAATGAGCTGTGAGGAGGTGGATGAACCACTTGCAGTGTTTCCCTGGGTTTTGTCAGGTCCAACATGAAGTTATCCTGGGAGGAGCTAATGTGTTAGAGCTCTCTACATCTTATTGGCTTTGGAAAAGTATCCCTAAGCATGCACAGAAGTCTTCAGTGACCAAACAGACATAGGGCTTGTTAATAATGCTTTAATCAAGGCTTTTCTAATGGAATCAAGGATTAAAATAGGAGACAGAACTATGATCTCATGCAGAAACTACTTAGAAATCCATTACTTTTGGATATTATACCTACCAGATTTAAATCTCCTTGAAGTTAAACAGTTCTCCTTCCCCATAGTCTAGGAACTTCTGAAAATGATATTTTGTGTGTATTGTCATATTGTGTTATTTAATGATTTATTGTTTGTGACTTAATTTCCCATGATATTAAGCAATACTATTCACATTATCTCAGTTACTTATATCATCTTCTGCTTGTTGTTTTGCTTTTTTTGTTTGTTTTTTGGCTTTTATCTAATCCTGCTGGGCTCTAGTCCATAGGGTCGCAAAGAGTCAGATGCTTCTGAGCATGCACACATGCACATATTCTAATACTAAATACATTGAAACAGTTTGTTAAACTGGACATGGGCCATTGACTTTGATTGCTTTCTGCCAACCTGTTCTCACCATTGACTAGAAGGTACTTGTAGGACACTTTGTTAAAGTCTCTCTTTCAGTTATCTTTTTTGCTAAATTGAGGTAGTTGTTGTTTACTTGCTAAGTCATGTCTGACTCTTTTGCGACCACATGGACTAAAACCTGCTAGGCTCTTTTGTCCATAGGATTTCCCAGGCAAGAATAGTGGAGTGGCTTGTCATTTCCTCCTCCAAGGAATCTTCCAGACCCAGAGGTTGAACCTGTATCTCCTGCATTGGCAGGTGGATTCTTTACCACTGAGTCACCAGGAAAGCTGCAAATTTAGGGATGGAACTACTATTTGAGGGCTTCCCTGATAGCTCAGTTGGTAAAAGAATTTGGCTGCAATGCAGGAGACCCTGGTTCGATTCCTGGGTCGGGAAGATCCACTAGAGAAGGGATAGGCTACCTACTTCAATATTCTTGGGCTTCCCTTGTGGCTCAGCTGGTAAAGAATCTGGCTGAAATGTGGGAGACCTGGGTTTGATCCCTGGGTTGGGAAGATCCCCTGGAGAAGGGAAAGGTTACCCACTCCAGTATTCTGGCCTGGAGAATTCCATGGACTATATATAGTCCGTGGGTTTGCAAAGAGTCAGACGAGACTGAGCGGCATTCACTTTCACTGCTACTTGGAATACTTATTGTTAGGGTTGTGAAAATTTCATTATATACCTTTTATTGGGCTCATAGAAAGAATTCAAAAAAGATTATCTATAATAATAGTCAGAATATAACACTTATTTCTCTTCTCCCAATGACTTGATTCTAATCATTAAACAGGCAGTGTCCACATCATGACGTGTTTCCTGTCTGGATTTATCTGCTTGCCTGTTGCCTCTTCTGCCTCTTTGAAGCCTATCTCAAAGACTTCCCTTATCTTTTATGAAAATTTGCTGAAAGAGTAAAGAATGTAGGTCTGATCTTCCTTCATAAAAGTAAAATATCTCATTTTCATTTAGAAGTAATTGTTTTGCTCTGATTTTTAGTGTATTTAGCATATCACTTTACCATGACCATTCATTCAAGAAAGAGGAGGTAGGGGGTAATATTCTATGCTACTTTTCATTTTATTTTACTTTTTACATTTTTATTTTGGAGGTTCTACTCCATGCCAGACACTGTTTTAGGAGAAGATTAAAACAAGGCAAAACAAAAGAAAAAAAGCAAAGAGAGTCTCTAGTTTTATCTTAAAGATCTTAGGGACTATACTAGAAATTCAACTTGAACAAGTTTAGGCACAAAATGGAACGTGATCCACTCTAACAACCAAGGGAAGGGAAAGTGGTGCAGCCAGGCCTCTGAGACAGGGGGCATCACGGTGTTCTCTCTGCCATGCTCTGCTTCTCCGTGGTGGTCTCCTTTATCTTATGTAATCCATCTTACACAAGTTCTTCAGCCCAACTCTCATAGCTCTTGTCCTCACAGCTTCACCATCAGAGAGGGGCCAAGCAGAGCCCACATCCCAGAGAAGCTGGGGACTCTGACTCCTTGGCACAGAGTCTGCCCCTGTCATTGTGTCGAATGACTGGCAGCCTCTACCAGGATCCTTTGTTGTAGTAGAAGAGGGAAAATGGTGGTATTATAAGATTAGAGGTGCTGCTTCCACATCGTGGCTGGTGGGGGGGTGGGGTTGGTGGAGTGGGGACTGCTGGGGAAAATGAACAATATATATTTATATTGTTCACCATCTTCCAGGGCTTGAGATGGCAGTGGCACCCCACTCCAGTACTCTTGCCTGGAGAATCCCATGGACAGAGGGGCCTGGTGGGCTGCAGTCCATGGGGTCGCTAGGAGTCGGACACGACTGAGCGACTTCACTTTCACTTTTCACTTTCATGCATTGGAGAAGGAAATGGCAACCCACTCCAGTGTTCTTACCTGGAGAATCCCAGGGACGGGGGAGCCTGATGGGCTGCCGTCTATGGGGTCGCACAGAGTCGGACATGACTGACGCGATTTAGCAGCAGCAGCAGCAGCAGCAGCTTTAGTGTCCCCCTGCCCAAGTTTATGTTCTGATTTTCCAGTTTTTAGTCCACACGATGATGGAGAAGTGATGTGTCTTCCCTAAGCCTCAGTCTTCTGATACGAAAAATGGGATATATAATATCAAGTGACTCATGCATGTTGCCTTGTTGTTGTTCAGTCACTCAGGTGTGTCCAGCTCTTTGCAACCCCATGGACTGCAACCCCATGGACTGCAGCACACCAGGCTTCCCTGTCCTTCACCATCTCCCAGGGCTTGCTCAAGCTCATGTCCATTGAGTCAGTGATGCCATCCAACCATTTCATCCTCTGTCGTCCCCTTCTCCTCCTGCCTTCAATCTTTCCCAGCATCAGGGTCTTTTCTAGTGAGTCAGCTCTTTGCATCAGGTGGCCAAGGTACTGGAGCTTCAGCTTCAGCATCAGTCCTTCCAATGAATATTCAGGATTGGTTTCTTTTAGGATTGACTGGTTTGATCCTCTTGCAGTCCAAGGGACTCTGAAGAGTCTTCTCCAACACCACAGTTCAAAAGAATCAATTCTTCGGCACTCAGCTTTCTTTATCGTCCAACTCTCACATCCATACATGACTACAGGAAAAACCATGGCTTTGACTAGACAGACCTTTGTCGACAAAGGGATGTCTCTGTTTTTTAATACACTGTATAGGTTTGTCATTGCTTCTTGGAAGAAAAGCTATGACAAACCTAGACAGCTATGAAAAACCTAGACAGTGTTTTTAAAAGCAGAGACATCACTTTGCTGACAATGGTCCTAGAGGATGATAGTTGGATGGCATCACCGACTCAACAGACATGAGTTTGCGCAAGCTGCAGGAGATGGTGAAAGGACAGGGAAAACTGGCATGCTGCAGTCCATGGGTTTGCAAAGAGTTGGACACGACTGAATGACTGAACAACAGCAAAAGGTTTGTCATAGCTTTTCTTCCAAGGAGCAAGCATCTTTTAATTTCATGGCTGCAGTCACCATCTGCAGTGATTTTGGAGCCCAAGAGAAGAAAGTCTGTCACTGTTTCCATTGTTTCCCCATCTATTTGCCATGAAGTGATGGGACTGGATGCCATGATCTTTGTTTTTTGAATGTTGAATTTTAAACCAGCTTTTTCACTCTCCTCTTTCATATTCATGAAGAGGCTCTTTAGTTCCTCTTCACTTTCTGCCATAAGGGTGGTGTCATCTGCATATCTGAGATTATTGATAGTTCTCCCAGAAATCTTCATTCCAGCTTCTACTTCATCCAGCCCAGCGTTTCTCATGATGTACTCTGCATATAAGTTCAATAAGGAGGGTGACAATATACATCCTCGACGTACTCCTTTCCCAATTTGGAACCAGTCCATTGTTCCATGTCTGGTTCTAACTGTTGCTTCTTGACCTGCATACAGATTTCTCAGGAGGTAGGTCAGGTGGTCTGGTATTCCCATCTCTTTAAGAATTTTCCACAATTTGTTGTGATCCACACAGTCAAAGGCTTTAGCATATTCAGTGAAGCAGAAGTAGATGTTTTTCTGGAATTCCATAACCTCCCCTAGCTTGGTTCATAGAGGTGTTTCGTAAGGCCCACTTGACTTCGCACTCCAAGATATCTGGCTCTAGGTGAGTGATCACAGCATCATGGTTATCTGAGTCATTAAGGTCTTTTTTTTTTTCTTCTGTGTATAATTCTCGCCACCTCGTCTTAATATCTTCTGCTTCTGTTAGATCCATACCCTTTGTGTCCTTTATTGTGCCCATTTTTCAATGAAATGTTCCCTTCAAGAAAACTGGAGATACCGTGGTGCCCGGAACACATTAATCTCACAATGAATGAAGGCTTTTATTCTAATTATAATATCCTCTACATTGGCTAAATAATCCCAGTCTCTGTTCAGTGAAGCTAATAGAACATTCTGAAAATTAAGGGCTTGAGCAAATTCCCTTTGGGGTTCTTGCTGCCAAGTTGCTGACAGCAGTTAAAATTCTTGCCATGATAACATGGTTGAGTTTGTTGGTAGCATGGGAGATAGTCTTGTTTGCTGGGACTTAAGTTGCTTCCCAAGGGAGGATGACCTTTCTGGGTTCCTGTCAGTTGTGGCCATTTAGACAGTCTGTTGAATTCAGATTGGCAAAAACTTGTAGCCTTGCCAGTTTTTATCATGAACCCTTAGACCAGGTACTAGGATAGAGTCAGAGGACTTTAGAGAGCTCGTAGCCATTATCATGTTGAACTTTTCCCAATGACTCTCTTGAAAGTCTTCTTATGGCAAGGGCTTGAGGGGAATTAAACCTACTGAAAAAAGTTATCTGTGCTTGCTAGGAGTGGGGAGCCAGTGGACTGGGAAGAAGACAGCAGGCTTTCGTCGCTGCACGCTCTCCATGTGAGATAACCAAAAATACATATTTTCAAAGCCCTCAGAAATTTAAATTGCTTCCAGAATGTCTGCTGAGAACAGCTTTAGATATTTCTAGACTTGCAAAGCCTGGCAGGTTCATTCATGTTTGGCAGAATGCATCGTATGCAGCCATACACAGCTTTTCTAACACCTGGGATGCTCAAAATCTTGAGATCCTCACTCTGATAAAGGCAGTGTGGTTATATCAGCTGAAGGGAAAGGGTGTTTTCCTTCTTCTAAGCACAAAAGACTGCTGCTTATGCTTTGGATGTTAATAGTATTTCATGAGATAAAAATAGATTGGGAGGCAAGTACCCCAAATCCACTGGGCCTATGTTTTAATTGAGGCAGGTAGATGTGGATGGATTCTAATATCACACGAAGTATTTCTCAAAATCATTTTTCAGTCTGATATTTTTTCACTTCAAGGAGAAAGTTTAAAACAGCCTTGTTTGTAGTTAAATACATAGTTTTCTATCTGGACCTGATCATTTTTCTTTGAAAGATCATTCACCTGAAAGTCCTTGGTTTAAAACGATTGCTTGGGCCCTGCAGTTTTTCTCCTCCTCTTCTCATCCCTCCTATATACAGCTGAATCTTTTTTGTAATGTTTTCCATTTAGGCATCTATTCAGGTCAATTTTGTTAACTTATTCCCCACAGGCAGGAAAAAGCCATTTTATAGAATGGTGTATGCTGCATTCATCCTAATTTCCCTTCATATGATGGATTACAGATTTTTCTTTTATGTAACATCAGTTTGGTGCTAAAGTGAAATGTGAAGATTTACAGATCTCTTTCCAAAAGTAGTATTACCCATGAACTCTAAAGCAATTAAAAAAAAATTTCCTGGAGGAGGTAGCAGAATAAGGGAAAAATCTTGATGGTGGGATGAAAAAATCCTGAAAATAGCATTTTGGTTTGCATGACCAAAGGGGGATAATCTGAAATACTGAGGTATTTGGATGACGATACCACACCCAGAAAGAGTGACTCTCCACATGACAGGTGTTTGAACAGGTCATAAAGGGCTGAGTTGGATGTGAGAGATTGACTTTTGCATCATAGAAACATCCTCAAGGAGCTTGTGCTGAGGAAACGAGGGCATATAGGCTGAATCTGCAAATGCCTCACAGTTTTCACGTCTCTCTCTAAGTATAATATCCTGTGGCCAGTGAATCCCCATTTTCTTCCTGGTAATCACAAGTGGTTTTAGCAGTGAGGTTCTGTTATTTTATTCTTGATTTGTTACAGATGGTCATGAAAAGATGACTCATTTGTGGTTGCAGTGAGGAGAATAAAACTCAAGACTTCAGTGCCTGGTTTACTGATCACTGCACACCAAGTACAGCAGCCCCTCATGGCAGCAGATGTCTGTTTGTTCTTACTGGGAAGCAGAGAAAAGCCCATTGCCTTCTCGGTCTAGTAGATGTGATGCTATCCAGCTGCCAACTACCAGGCTGCTGGTGCCTGGTTAGGGTGGAAACTGCTTGTTCCTAAGAAGCAGTTGATGAATAATAAGTTATAAGAACATCCCTGCAAATAACCTACCAATTAAGTATGACCAGCATATTAGTCTTCCTGTTGATTTCTTTACAATGAAATTTAAAACTCTGTTCCTGGGGAATAAAACTGAATCTGGACCTGTTAATTCTGGCAACTTATGCTTTAACTTGAGTCATCAAGTCCTTTTTTCTGAAAAGGGTGTAGAAATTTAGTGAACTATCCCAAGCAATTTTATTAGTTCCCTGTTGACTTTTTTTCTTCTTGTGGACTTTCTGTTCCTCATTCTAAGAGCACTTTGAAGGTATTCCTAAACCTTCACCCATAGCCTCTCATTCTTCAGCATCACCTCATTTGGTACATATTAAAGGCCAGGCACTGAGCAGCCCTGACTTTCAAGATGCTCAACATAGAGAAGACGACATGGGGAAGAACATCGATCATTGCCATGCTGTATGAGAAGATGATAAGGGAGAACCTCCTGAGTGAACCTGAGGACTGTAAAGATGCTTGTGGGAACCTGTTAGCATTAAGTGAGCTCATTCTTGAGGGACAAGTAAGGATTAGCCAGAAAGATCAGCATACAGACAGAAGAGGAGGAAAAGAATCTCCAGCAGATGGAACGGCGTGGCCAAAGATTTGGAGGTTTAAGGTACCTTAGCACACTGAATTGAATTGAAGATAGACTAGCAGTTCTGAAGCAAATGGTATGTGTGTGAGTGTAAGTGTGTACAGTCATGTGCACACTTGTGCACATGCAGTGGTAATACTGGAAAATTTTTCCATATGGAAAAATCCACATGAATATTTTGGCCAACACAATGTAATGGAGGATAAGTCTGTGACCTTGTAGGTCACCTAACTCAATATGATGTTTCAGAACATAGGGGATAATTCCACTGCAGACAAGGCACATGAAACATTTCCATTCTCCCATGAATAAGGAGACACAAACAGGAAAAAGAAAAAAGAACCAAGCATTATAGGTATAAATCCAGAGAGATGGAGGAAGTTGAGGACTGAGGTAGAGGAACAGTTTTTAAGTCCATCTTCTGCTGGATCTTTGCAGTGTGACTTCCTTATTATTATTTTTTATTTATTTTATTTTTTTTTTCTTTCTTTTTTAATTTTATTTTATTTTTAAACTTTACAATATTGTATTAGTTTTGCCAAATATCGAAATGAAGTGTTGCATGTTTATACTCTCAATGCCAACCCCAATATTCAACTACAAATCCAAATATAAACTGACTCCAACTTACAAATATGTTATGTCCCCAAAATGGAACAGTGCTTCTGGGTACCTACTGTCACATATATTTGGTTGACATTAAGTTACCCTGTCTCCAACATATCCCAAAGGCATTTTAGCCAATATATACATAACAAAGTCCTGATCTTCTCTTATGCTCCTGACCTCACACCCCCTCTTCCCTCTCTTCTTCTACCCTGACTTACTTCATCTCTGTCGCTTAGACATCTAAGTTAGAGCACTTGTAGGCATTCTTCTTTCATATCCCATGTTCCATCAATCATTGAGCCTGATTTTAGGGCCACTTTAATCCATTCTTTCCTCAGTACCTCCACTGCCCTAACCCAGGCTCTCTTTTCCTCCTATGTAGTGAATAGTGAAGTCGCTCAGTTGTGTCTGATTCTTTGCGACCCCCTGGACTGTAGCCTACCAGGCTTCTCCGTCCATGGGATTCTCCAGGCAAGAATACTGGAGTGGGTTACCATTTCCTTCTCCAGGGGATCTTCCTGACCCAGGGATCGAACCCAGGTCTCCCGCATTGGAGGCAGATGCTTTAACCTCTGAGCTACCAGGTAAGCCAGTGGCCATAATAGCCAAGCTTTCTCATATTGGACCCAGAGTGATCTCACTGCTGCTGCTAAGTTGCCTCAGTCATGTCCGACTCTGTGTGACCCCATAGATGGCAGCCCACCAGGCTCCCCCGTCCCTGGGATTCTCCAGGCAAGAACACTGGAGTGGCTTGCCATTTCCTTTTCCAATGCATGAAAGTGAAAAGTGAAAGTGAAGTCGCTCAGTGGTGTCCTACTCCTAGCAACCCCATGGACTGCAGCCTACCAGGCTCCTCCATCCATGGGATTTTCCAGGCAAGAGTACTAGAGTGGGGTGCCATTGCCTTCTCCGAGTGATCTCCCCAAGATGTGCTAACTTTACATCTTAAATCATTCCAGTGGCTCCATGTTACCTTCCAGATGGAGGCCAATCTCATTAATACTGTGCACAAAGTATCTGTACACATCGACTTGTGCCCTACATTCCAGTCCCAGGGAACAACTGGCCCACCCCTAGATGTACTGGCTATACATCACACCTCCTCTATGCCTTTCCATGTTCTCTCACCTTGCCTCCTATCATCTCCTTGTCCTCTTTCAGAAACCAGCCCAGACATCACATCTGAAAGGCTTGTCTGTCTATTTAATCATCATTTAATGGTGATCTATTCAACATGTGATGCCTGGCACTGTGGAAGAACTCAGAGGTACAGTGGTGACCAAGAAAATAATCTCTGCCCTCAAGAATTTTGATAGGATATAATTGAGCAAATAGATACTTGAACATAGGCAATTAGATGAGGAAAGGAGAGACTATATCAAAGCATGTGGCAATACTTAATCCAAACTGGAGAGAAAGATTTTCAGAGGAAGTGACATCTAAGGCAAAACATGAAGAATACATAGGAGTGACCATCAGGCTATAGAAGGGAGGATGAGGGGAAGTGGTATTGTAGGCAGAGGAGACAGCCTATAAGTGTTTCTTTCCACAGTCTTTTTCTCAACCTGCCATGGTGTTTTTTGTTTGTTTGTTTTTCATTTTCTGTTCATTCACATCACCTTTCCTCCTGTAAGAACACAGACAGGGCAGGTGCAAACCTTCAGAGGTTCCTGGAAGCCTGACCTGAGGTTGGGAGCACATGTAGTCCACTGGCTTTCTGGTCCATCTCCCACCAGTAGCCAAAAGAAGGTGGGAAAGTTGAGCCAAGCATCTAGCTTCCCATGGTTCACAGATGAGCAGTCTCAAAGGGATTTCAACCTCCATCCTGGGGCTCACTTGATTTTTGCTTGAAATGAGCATGACTGAAGGTCTTAGCACCTCCAAATTGACTCTAAATGGGCTATGGCACTGATCGCTGTGGCATGGATAGCCATCGCCAAGCTCTGACCCCCACAGTGCCGTGGAGCACAGTCATCTGACTCCAGTCCTCTCTGTCTGTCTGTCCAGGCCCACACCCCATGGGGTAGAAGGCAGCAGTGGTTGCTAGACTGGTGGGAGGAAGGAGAGCCCTTGTGGAACCCAGAGCACTGGGGGTGGGGATTAGGCTTTACCAGAGAGACCAGGGAGTGATGAGAGTTGGGGTGATATGAGTAGAGGCTTCAAACACTGTCACATTTCCATTGACCCCCGGGGCTCCATTTAAAACCACAAACTCAAAGATAGTTTATTAAGAATTACAAAATGACTTCTGGAATGACGACATGAGAAGATGAGTATTGGATTCTTTTTCTGGTGAAACAGCCATAACCGGTGAACATTTTATGTATTGTCTCAGAGCAGCCATTTAAAATTTCTGAAAATTGTTTTAAGAACATGTATCAAGTTTAAAACAATATTCAAGAGTGACTACCAAATCTCAGTAAGTGCAGTGAGAGTCTGTGAAATTTGAACCACAAGCTCTTCCCAGTGTTACCCTCCCAACTCAGTGTGATTGGAGCCCCATTATGACAGGATATGGACAAGACACTGGGCTTTCTCTGTCTCCAGGTTCCAGTTCAGGACAGTGGTATCTCACCCAGAGGGACAGGCCACCAGCCTTTCTCCATCCCAGCAGCTTGAAGTTTCAGAAACTCTGTTCCAGGAAAGAGTAGACCGAGAGACCTGGGAGATCTCTTCCTCAGCCCAGCCCCCACTTCTTGGAAAGAGCCTCACTCCAACGTTGGCAGGGCAGCGATACTGGGGCTCCAGTCACTATCACCCCAGCTCCCTCAGCGGGTGGAGGTTCTGTGCTAGAAGAAGTGAGACAAGAAGACCAGAGGATGGTACGCCAGCCCAGTATCCTGCTCATGAGGCAGAGGTGTCCCTGCTGAATTGGGCCACATTTCAGGCCCTCAGCACTGGATCAGTGTGATTTTGCTCAGGGGAAGAGGCAGGCTGTAAGACTAGAGAACTCTGAAGCTCTTTCTAAGGGAAATTACTTCATTTGGAACAAAACATGGGTAGTTGAAGGCTAAGGGAACTCCCCAAACCCATGGAGGTTTTTAATGTACAATTACAAAAAAGCTGGTTGCTCAGTGAGAACAGTAAGCTAAACTAAACCAGCTAGATGTGTATCAGAGAGACTCAGTGAAGGAGGTTGCTAAGAGTCCTCCTAGGGTGGGAACAGACCTCAAACACTGGCCTCAAAGATTACTTCTACAGAGATAACTATTAATGAGATCAGACTGTGGAGAAATTTATGCCTCAGGGCAGTACTGAAACCATAGCAACATCAGTATAACAGCTGCATGTGAATCCAGCCATAGCAGAGGGCCTAGAGAGATCAGATAAAGACACAAAGAGAGCCTGCTGAAGTCATTGTTACCCCAGGGTGAATGTGTGCATGTCCAAGGCTGTACCCTCTGAAGAGCTACATCACAGGATACAACCTGCTGGGGAAATAGGCTTCACTAAAATAGTACAGGCAAACCACTAAACCAAAAACAAGCAAGCAACACCAGTGAACCCAAGAGGAGGTATTAGTATCCAGTTCAGTCCTTCAGTCCTGTCCGACTCTTTGTGACCCCAGGGACTGCATCACGCCAGGCTTCCCGGTCCATCACCAACTCCTGGAACTTGCTCAAACTCATGTCCATTGAGTCGGTGATGCCATCCAACCATCTCATCCTCTGTTGTCCCCTTCGCCTCCTGCCTTCAATCTTTCCCAGCATCAGGGTCTTTTCCAGTGAGTCAGTTCTTCACATCAGGTGGCCAAAGTATTGGAGCTTCAGCTTCAGCATCAGTCTTTCCAATGAATATTCAGGACTAATTTCCTTTAGGATTGACTGGTTTGATCTTCTTGCAGGCCAAGGGATTCTCAAGAGTCTTCTCCAGCACCATGGTTCAAAAGCATCTGTTCTTTGGTGCTCAGCTTTCTTTATGGTCCAACTCTCACATCCATACATGACTGCTGGAAAAACCATAGCTTTGACTAGTATCCAGAGCTGCTACAATATATTCATAGTATCTAAAATGTTAAGTATCCAAGAAAAGAAATGAAGAAAACGCGACCCATCCAGTAAAAGTCCACATTAAACACTGTAATTATTATTGGTAAATAACTGAATGTCTTTCCCTTAAGATCAGAAATAAGACAAGGACTTTCACTCTCACCACTTCTACTTAATGTTGTATTGTCTCTGCCTAGGGCAATTAGGCAAGGAAATTAAAAAAAAAATCCAGACTAGAAAGGAAGAAGTAAAACTATATTTTTTGGCAGATGACACAATATTGTATATAGAAACTTATAAGGAATCCACTAAAAAAATAGAATTAATAAAGGAGTGATTTCAGCCAGGTTGTAAGATCAGTACACAAAATCTATTTTATTTATGTACCCCAGCAATAAAAAATCTAAAAATTAAGAAAATTTGTACAGCATTGTAAAGCAATTATCCTCTAACTGAAAATTTAAAACTAAAAAATTTCTTTTATAACAGCATATTGGAGAATATAATATGTAGAATAGATTTAATAAAAATACATATAAAACTCATACTCTGAAAATTACAAAGTACTGTCTTTATTTTTTTATTTCTTTTTTTATTTTATTATTATTTACTTTACAATATTGTATTGGTTTTACCACATATCAACATGCATCCGACTGTCTTTAAAAGAAATTAAAGAAGACCTGAGTGAATGGAAAGGCCCCCTATGTTCATGGAACAAAAGATTTAATATTGTTAATATTGTTAAGATGTCAGTTTTACATAATTTGATCTATAGTGTTAATCCAGTCCCTGTCAAAATCCCAGTTAACTTTTTTTGCAGAAATTGATGATCATAAAATTTACATGGGAATTCAAGGGAGGTATAATGGTCAAATGATCTTGAAAAAAAAAAAAATGTTGGAAGAGTCACCTTCCTGAACTGCAAAACTTAGTGTAAAAGTGACAGTAACTTAGACAGTCAGGTCCTGGCAAGGTGAGACATACAGGTCAATGGAAGAGAATTGATAATCTAGAAGTAAATTTTTACATTTATGGTTATTTGGTTTTTAAAAATTATGCCTAGACAATTAAATGGGAAAAGAAAAGTCTTTTCAATAAATGGTGCTGGGTCAACTGGACATCTACATGCAAAACAATAAAGTTGTACCTCCTTTCTTATACCATACACAAAAAATAATTCAAAATGGATCATGGAATCTAAATATAAGAGCTAAAATTATAATAATCTTAAAATTAAAAATATTCTTTAAACATTGAATTAAATCTTTTTTAGATATGGCACTAAAAGTACAAGCAGCAAAAGAAACCTTTTGTATTTCAGAGGACACCATAAAGAAAGTGAAAAGACAACTGAAGAATGAGGAAAAATAGTTGTAATTCACAATTCTGATATAGTGCTTATATCCAGATATAGTAGTTGTATCCAGAATTTATAAAGAACTCTTACAAATCAACAATTAAAAATAAAATAATCCTGTCAGATTAGTACAAGGACTTACCTTTTATTGTCTGTTAAAGCAGCTACTAGAGAATTTTGAAAGATGATTGATAGGATCTGGTTTATGTTCTTAAAGATCATCTTGGCCGCAATGTGGAAAATTAACTGTACAGCAAAAGTGGAAGTAATGAAGCCATTTAGGGGGCTATTGAAGAAAAGTAAAGGGAGATGGGAGTATCTTGGACTAAACATGATAGCTGTGGAGGTGCTGGGAAGTGGTCAGATTGAAAATGTATTTGAATGTAAAATTAATATGCTGCTAGACAGTTAAGATTTAAATTTGCCTGGTAAATTTCTTGGTATTAGTCACCTATATAATTACTATTTAATAGTGTGTATGTGTGTACGTGTGCACATATGCTTTATGAAATTTCTTTTATAATTCTATTTTACCAGATCTTATTAAATAAAACTAGGGCTTGACTTGTACAGAATAATTGCTAATGCCCCAGGATGCTGGATAGAGTACTCCAGAGAAGAAGGAACTACTCCTAAAATAGCACCTTGCATCCCTGAAATGGAAGTGAGGATTACCTAGGCAACTGGCTTCCTAAGAGTGGCTCAGAAGATTGGATTTTTAAACCAAATGTGAGCTTTGCCCCTTGCTTGCTGAGTTATCTTGGCTAAGTTAATTGATATTTCCAAATCTAAACATGTCTTCTATAAAAGGGATAAAGTAATAATTTTGTAGGCTTGCTGAGAGAATCATACACTTTGGCCCATAACTGATAGCTGGCATATGTCATTCTAATTCATTACTACATGAAACATGTTTGGATATTCAGACATACTTTATACAAATGTGTACATACTGTGATATGATGTGACTATTTTTTAAAAGATTCTGTGAAATTGAGTCATTAAATACAATAGAATAATAGTTAGTTCTTGACCTGATTATTTAAACGTTGTTTAAATATCTATTGTTAAATTCAGAGGGGGAGGATTTTGGGAAGCAAAATAACATCATTGCATTAAATGAAGGAACTTTAGAGATTTTTGGCTACAAAACAGATAAACTGTAAATAAATATTTTAAAAATATAGTACAATTTAAAGTTTATATTTTAATGTTTTACTCTTTTAACTTTTTAATTAAAATCATATAGAAAATATAAAACAAAAAGATGAGTCTGAATTAGAAAATTCAACCAGATGACAAGGGGAAGTGAGCTGAAAGAGAAGTAATTTTTTTAAAAAGTAAAGTGAAGCGTAAACTGTGAAATACTAATAAATAAGCATCATGGAAATTTCCTTAAAATGGGTAGATTAAAAGAAAAATTTTTAATAAAAAATTAAGAAAGACATAATGAGTCTATATGGAAGACAAGAAAAAAATCCAAAATACATATAATAGGAAGAAAAAGAAAATCAAGGCAATGGAAGAAGAAAAAACAATAAAATTAACACAATTTTTAATTCAAGAAAACTGCTTGAATTAAAATGTCAAAACTACTTATTGAAAGGGCATACTACGTACTGATACAAAAACACTCAACACTGAGATACAAAAACATTCAACACTGAGATATATTTTACTAAAACATTTATATTTTAGAGGAAAACACATCACTTATTAGTCATCTAGGCAAAAAGATTAACTCACAAAGAAAAGACAATGAAATTGTCATCAAGCTTTTAAACATCTCCACTTTATGTCAGGAAATGATAGACTTAAGAGACTCAAAACAAAAAGATAGCAAAGGATTTTATAAATCCGTCTGTTGTTCAGTCTCTCAGTCGTGTCCGACTCTTTACGACCCCATAGACTGCATCATGCCAGGCTTCCCTGTCCATCATCATCTCTCAGAGTTTGCTCAAACTCATGTCCATTGAGTCTGTGATGCCATCAAACCATCTCGTCCTCTGTCGTCCCCTCTTCCTCCTGCCTTCAGTCTTCCCAGCATCAGGGTCTTTTCCAGTGAGTTGACTTTTCACATCAGGTGGCCAAAATATTGGAGCTTCAGCTTCAGCATCATTCCCTCCAAAGAAATCCCAGGGCTGATCTCCTTCAGAATGGACTGGTTTGATCTCCTTGCAGTCCAAGGGACTCTCAAGAGTCTTCTCCAGCACCACAGTTTGAAGGCATCATTTCTTTGGTGCTCAGCCTTTTTTATTGTCCAGCTCTCACATCTGTACTTGACTACTGGAAAAACCATAGTTTTGACTGGACAGACCTTTGTAGGCAAAGTAATGTCTCTGCTTTTTAATACACTGTCTAGGTTTGTCATTGCTTTTCTTCCAAGGAGCAAATATCTAATTTCGTGGCTGCAGTCACCATCTGCAGTGATTTTGGAGCCCAAGAAAAGAAAGTCTCTCACTCTATTTACCATGAAGTGATGGGACTGGATGCCATGATCTTTGTTTTTTGAATGTTGAGTTTTAAACCAGCTTTTTCACTCTCTTCTTTCATCTTCATCAAGAGGCTGTTTAAGTCTTCTTCGCTTTCTACCATTCGGTTGTTGTCATTTGCATATCTGAGGTTGTTGCTGTTTATCCCAGCAATCTTGATTCCAGCTTATGCTTCATCCAGCCCAGTATTTCGCATGATGTACTCTGCATATAAGTTAAATAAGCAAAGTGATAATAAACAGCCTTGACATAATCCTTTCCAGTTTGGAACCAGTTCATTGTTTCATGTCTGGTTCTAACTGTTGCTTCTTGACCTGTATACAGGTTTCTCACGAGGCAGGTAAGGTGGTTTGGTATTCCCATCAATTTAAGAATTTTCTACAGTTTGTTGTGATCTACACAGTCAAAGGCTTTAGTGTAGTCAATGAAGCAGAAGTAGATGTTTTTCTGAAATTCTCTCGCTTTTTTCTAAGATCTACACTACATCTATATCCATCTATAGTGTGTTGAGTAGTGACTCCCAAAAGATAGGTCCAAGTCCTAATCCCTAGTAACTGTGAATATGACGTTGTTTGGAAATAGGATATTTGCCAGTATAATTAAGTAAAAGATCTCAAGATGACATGATTCTGTATATAGATAGATCCCCAGTTCCAATCCTTATCAGAGGATAAATAGACACATTAAAAAGAAGGGATTGTAAAGGTGGAGGCAGAGATTGTTTTTATACTACAACATGCCAAGGAAATCCAAGAGATACCAGAAGTTGGAAGAGGCAAAGAAGGATTTTCTTTAGAGCTCTGGAGGATATGTGGCTCTTTCTGTATCTTGATGTTGGACTTCTTGGACTTCTGACCTCTAGAACTGTGACAGGATACATTTCTGTTATTTTAGTCTACCCAAGTTTGTGGTCATTTGTTTAAGACAGCTCTAGGAAGCCAATAAGATTTTGGTACCTGGAAGTAGGGTGTTGTTATAACAAATACTGAAGTGTAGAAATGGCCTTGAAAGTAGATAATGGGTGGAAGCTTCCAAAATTTTGAGGTACATGATAGAAAAATTCCAGATTGCCTTGATGAGATTGTTAGTAGATGTATAAACATCAAAAGTACTTCTTACAAAGTATCAGAAGAAAATGAGGAACATGTTATTGGAAAGTAGAGGAAAGATGACCCTTGTTATAAAATATAAAACTTGGCTGAATTGTGTTCTGTTGTTCACAAAGCAGAACAACAACAAAAAGCATGTTAGCTGAGGCGATTTCCAAGAAAAGTGCTGAAGGTATAGCCTGGTATCTCCTTGCTGCTTATAGTAAAATATGAGAGGAAAGAACTATGTTATGGAGAAGGAAATGGCAACCCACTCCAGTATTCTTGCCTGGAGAATCCCATAGACAGAGGAGCCTGGCAGGCTACAGTCCATGGGGTCACAAGGGTCGGACACGACTTAGTGCACTGTCTCACCCCAGAGATCCTGCCACATATACCACAAAAACCAAACATCCCCCAATGACCTTGGCCCCACTGTTCCAATCACTCCCAGGTGGGAATTCAGGCACATGTCCACAGAGGTCACAGACAACATACATACGGTTCTGTTATGTCCCATATATTACCCTTTCATGTCCCAAGGAAGACATTTTCTCTTAGAGATTTTCATTTAGTGTATCTTTAAAAAATCTTGTGTTAAACTTGCGTCCATCTTTTTCTTGGGTAAGGACAACCCAGAAATGGCCCTTTTGTGTCTGTGATGTTGCCATTCACAGCTTTCTTGATAGGCCTAGTACAATCTTGAGAACAAGGTTGCTGTATGCTGAATGTCAGACGGTAGCTCTTAGCTTTGCCTATTTTAGGTAGTTATGCTGTGCATTTTTTATTGGTGTACCATGTTTGATATGTCCCTAATACCTTTGAAGTTTTTCTGAGAAATGAATAATGCAACATGAACTTATTAAAATACATTTTAAGCCTTTAAAAAAAAAAGAACTATATTGAAGAAGGAACTATTAAGCAGAAAGAAACCAATATTCAGTGATTTGGGAGATTTTCGACCTATCCAGATTGCAAATGAGGCTAAAATTAGCAAACTCACTGCTGGAGAAGTATTCACTGAAGAGAGGGTCATGGGATTTCCTGGACAGCCTTTGTTGGACAGATTAGGTGTGTGACTAATGGATATACTCAATGATATGAACAGAAGCCAGTGCAAGAGTTACCAAGGGAAAATTTGTGGAGGATCTTCTTGTCTAATGGCATAGATCCCCATAGAATACATGGGAGAACCACAGTGTTTTTTGAGAATGTTGTATCAGTAAATACGCCACCAGCTCGAGGAACAGAGACAGGACAAAGTCAAAGAGGCCAATCAAACTTCAGAACTTCTGCAGGCAGGAGACAGGCTGATAGAGCTTATGAACTTCAAGCATATGATATGCTTCAAGAAGAAAGAACCATGTTTCCAAGGGAAGAACTGTGAATACGGAAAGAAGTCAGAGAGGTGGAACCAGAGAGCTTCCATGGGCCCAAAAGATAGAACTTGAAAGCCATAGAGGATTATTTTCAGGCCTTAAAACATAATGGAATTTTCCCTCCTGGGTTTCTAACTTGTTTGGAACCACTGACCCCTTTATTACCTCCAGTTTCTCTGTATGGGAACAAGACTCTTTAACCAATGACTGACCTACCATTTTCTCTGGGAGGCAGATAATGTGTAGTTTCACAGGTACACAAATGGAGGGCAGTTTTGCCCAGAATGTTCATAGCCAGAGTCTCATTCATACCTGTTTTTTAGAACATGAGATTTGGGGCTTTTCTGAGCTGATGATATTTAGATGAGATTTTAAACTTAGACTTGATGTGGTAATGAGTTTGAGACTTTTGGAGATGTTGAGATGGTGTGAATGTATTTTGCACATGGGATAGAAATAAAGTTTTGGGGATCAGAAGGTGAATTATAATGATTGAATAATGACCTTCAAAACATATATAAGTCCTAAACTCTAGTACTTGGGAATGTGAGTTTTTTCTGGAAACAGGGTCTTTGCAGATGTATTAAGGATCTTAAAATCTTTAACTTAATTTAGAATGGACCCTAAATCCAAAGATGTGTCCGTATGAAAAACAAACAAGAATGTGAGGGCAATCTGGCTATGACATCTGTCATACAAAGAAGAAGACACCAAGACATAAAGCCATATGAAGACAGGAGCAGAGATGGTCATAATGCTGCCACAAGACAAGGAACATCAGGAGCTACAAGAAGCTAGGAGGGGCAAGGAAGGATTCTCTCCTAGAGCCTTTAGAAGATGTATAGACCTGCTGACATTTTGATTCCAAACTTCTGGCTTTTAAAACTGAGAAAATACATTTCTGTGTTTTAAAGCCACCCAGTTTCTGGTAATTTGTTACTGCAACCCTAGGAAATTAATATACCACCCAAACTTACCTTCAAAAATAAAGGCTTAGAGAATATTCTTTTTACAAGTTCTTCTTGAAGAATCAAGTAAAGAAATAAGTTGTCAATTAAAATGACTAGAGCAGTGTCAGCAGAAGCATTAAATTCATTTTTACCTATAGACATAAATAAAAATTATAGTTATAATGAAGGAAGGATAGTATTTAATGATTATGCTTCCTGATACCATATATGGAGTATAAACATTAAGAGTGATAGGGTTATGAGTAAAGTGTAAATAAAAGAATAAGTTCACTTTATGGCCTTATGGATATTAACTGAATAAAAATATGTCACTTCATATTAGATAGTAGGGAGCAGATAGTTTTAGCTAATTTCAATATTTCTCATAATGCAGAACTAAAAGATAATAGGTAAAAATTAGGTAGAATAAAATATTATTAAAAAGTCATATTTTAATGATATCAACTACAGCAAAAAATACAAATTTTACTATATACCAAAAGAATCCAAAAAGTGTGCATGTGAGAGAGACAGACACAGAGAAGCAGAATAAAATAAATGGCATAGCTCAAAACTATATTTATCTATGTACTTTAAACAATATTCAACTAGGCTTCAAAAATATTCAACTAGGCTTCACATGCCTACTTTATGGAGAAAAAATAAGAGTCACAGAGTAGAACATAACACTATGATGTATAAAGAAAAGACAGCTAATAAAATAGTTTAAATGCACAATGGATAAACATGTAAATGCAAATAAAAAGAAAGTAAAGGTCCTAAACCTGGTATCTGAGAAAGTAGATATCAAACAAAACATAAAAAGAGACAGATAAGAATACTTTTGTAATGCTAAGGTGACATTCTAATGAATATAAAACAGTTATTAATATTTATACACCTAATAACTCAGCAGAACCAAATTCATAAGAAAAAAACTGAAAATATAAAGAGAAATACAGGAAAACTGAGTATCAACAGGAAATTTACTTTTCAGAAAAACAGATTAAGTAAATCAAAAAATTTCATGTCTGTAAGAAAACTCAGTGATATAATTAATCAGGTGGATCTTGTATAAATATCAAACTCTGAGAATCAAAAATTCATATTATTTCCAACTACACATGGAAAATTCATGAGAATTGACTATTATTTACTTAGGCCATATATACACAGATATTCATGTAGTTACAGACAGCATTCCCAATCTGTGATATGGTAAAACCCCCAAATTTTCACCAGCATGCCTACCTTGAGTACCTAAAATAAGTTTTCTAAAAAGAAAAAAAAAAAAGAAGAATTCTTGGAGCATCAGGAAGGTTTCAAATGCATGATAAGCAAAATTATGATAGCAAATAAATGCAGTAAATATTTCTCCTCTTGAGTTTTCTAAATTATGGATAACAGTGGAATCAAAAACTATAATACTGTTTGATGTGGTTCTGAATGCATGTAGAGGAAATATATGATAATCATGTTATAAATTCAGTTCAGTTTAGTCATGTACAACTCTTTGTGACCCCACGGACTGTAGCATGCCAGACTTCCCTGTCCATTGCCAACTCCTGGAGCTTGCTCAAACTCATGTCCATCAAGTTGGTGATGCCATCCAACCATCTCATTCTCTGTCATCCCTTTCTCCTCCTGCCTTCAATCTTTCCCAGCTTCAGGGTCTTTTCCAGTGAGTCAGTTCTTTGCATCAGACAGCCAAAGTTTTGGAGTTTCAGCTTCAGCATCAGTCCTTCCAATGAATATTCAGGACTGATTCCCTTTAGGATAGACGGGTTTGATCTTGCAGTCCAACAGACTCTCAAGAGTCTTCTCCAACACCACAGTTTGAAGGCATCAGTTCTTCAGTGCTCATCTTTCTTCATGGTCCAACTCTCACATCCATACATGACTACTGGAAAAACCATAGCCTTGACTAGATGGACCTTTGTTTGCAAAGTAATGTCTCTGCTTTTTAATAAGCAGATGTTATAAATGGAAGGGAGTAAAAGATGTAAAGGGAAGTAAGATTTTTTCTTTTTTTAAGTTTATTTTTTAATTAGAGGAAAGTTGTTTTACAATGTTGTGTTATTTTCTGCTGAACAACATTGTGAATCAGTCATAATTAAATGTGTGTCTCCTCCCTCTTAAGCCTCCCTCCCCTACTCCCCATCCCACTCCATCTAGGTCATCACAGAGAGCTAGGCTTGGCTCCCTATGTTATATAGCGGCTTCTCACTAGCTATCTGTTTTATTCATGATAGTGTATATATGTCAATTCTACTTTTTCAACTTCTCCTACCCTCTCCTTCCCCAGATGTATTCATAAGTCCATTCTCTTCATTTGTGTCTCCATTCCTTCCCTGCAAATAGGTTCATCAGTACCATTTTTCTAGACTTCATATGTGTGTGTGTGTGTGTGTGTGTGTATGTGTTTGTTAATATAGGTATTTGTTTTTCTCTTGCTGACTGACTTCACTCTGTATAACAGGCTCTAGGTTCATCCACCTCACTGAAACTAACTCAACTTTGATCCTTTTTATAGCTGAGTAATACTCCATTGCATATATTTGCCCTGTCTTTTTTTTTTAAACATTGTATTTATTTTTAATTGAAGCATAATTGCTTTAAAATATTGTGTTGGTTTCTGCCATGCATCACCATGAATCAGCCATAGGTATTCATATGTCCCCTCCTTCTTGACCCTCCCTCCTACGTCCCATCCCACCCCTCTAGACTGTTCATCCACCTCATTAAAACTGACTCCAATGCATTCCTTTTTGTGGCTGAGAAATATTCCCATTGTATGTGTGTACCACATCTTCTTTATCCATTCACCTGTTGATGAACATCTAGGTTGCTTCTATGTTCTGGCTATTGTAAATAGTGCTGCAGTGAACATCGGGGTACAGTATGGTACTGTGTTGATGACTATAGCTTTGTAGTATAGTCTGAAGCCAGGTTTCCAGCTCCATTTTTCTTTCTCAAGATTGACTTGGCTACTTGGAGTCTTTTGTGTTTCCATACAAATTGTAAAATTTTTGTTTTTTTCTGTGCAGAATGTCACAGATAATTTGATAGAGATTGCATTGAATCTGTAGATTGCTTTGGGTAGTATAGTCATTTTCACAGCATTGATTCTTTTAATCCAACAACATTGTATATCTCTCCAACTGTTTGTGTCATCTTTGATTTCTTTCATCAATGTCTTATAGTTTTCTGCATACAAGTCTTTTCTCTCTTTAGGTAGATTTATACCTAGGTTTTTTTTTTCTTTTTTTTCATTTTATTTATTTTTTTTTTAAATTTTACTTTCTTTTTTAACTTTACAATATTGTATTGGCTTTACCATATATCGAAATGAATCCACCACAGGTATACATGTGTTCCCATCCTGAACCCTCCTCCCTCCTCCCTCCCCATACCATCCCTCTGGGCCGTCCCAGTGCACCAGCCCCAAGCATCCAGTATCGTGCATCGAACCTGGACTGGTGACTTGTTTCATATATGATATTATACATATTTCAATGCCATTCTCCCAAATCATCCCACCCTCTCCCTCTCCCACAGAGTCCAAAAGACTGTTCTGTACATCCATGTCTTTTTTGCTGTCTCGTATACAGGGTTATTGTTACCATCTTTCTAAATTCCATATATATGCGTTAGTATACTGTATTGGTGTTTTTCTTTCTGGCTTACTTCACTCTGTATAATAGGCTCCAGTTTCATCCACCTCATTAGAACTGATTCAAATAGAACTGCCTTATGACCCAGCAATCCCACTGCTGGGCATACACAACGAGGAAACCAGAATTGAAAGAGACAAGTGTATCCCAATGTTCATCGCAGCACTGTTTATAATAGCCAGGACATGGAAGCAACCTAGATGTCCATCAGTAGCTGAATGGATAAGAAAGCTGTGGTACATATACACAATGGAGTATTACTCAGCCATTAAAAAGTATACCTAGGTATTTTATTCTTCTAGTTGCAGTGGCGAATGGGATTGTTTCTTTAATTTTTGTTTCTGATTTTTCATTGTTAGTGTATAGGAATGAAAGGAATTTTTCTGTATTAATTTTGTATCCTGTGACTTTACTAAATTCATTTATTCAAACTGGTAAAATGGTAACACCAGAAGATTGTGATGTTATACATATATAATATGACACTAAGAGCAATTATTAAAAAAACTATACAAAGATAACCACTCAAAACCATAAATAAAAGTTCAGGAAAGGGAACATTCCCAAACTCATTCTATGAGACTACCATTATCCTGATACCAAAATCAAACATGATACAAAAAAAGAAAAACATATATAGGCTAATATCTCTGATGACTATAAATTCAGAAATACTCAACAAAATATTAGCAAACCAAATTTTACAAGACATAAAAAGGATCACACAGCATGATTAAGTGGGATTTATTCCAGAATGAAAAGGCTATTCAATATCTGCAAATCAATCCATATAATACACCACATTAACAAAAGGAAGGATAAAAATCACATAATAACCTTAATAGAAACATAAAAAGCATTTGACAGAATTCAACATTTATTTATGATGAAAACTCTGAGCAAAGTTAGTATACACAGAAAATATCTCACCATAATAAAAGCCATTTATAACAAACTCAGGTAACATTAGACTTAGTCGTGAAAAACTGAAAGCTTTTCCTCTGAGATCAGGAACAAGATGAGAATGTCCACTCTTGTCATTTTTGTTTAACATAGTATTGGAAGTCATTACCACAGCAATCAGATAAAAATAAATTATAAGGCCTCCAAATTGGAAGGAAAGAAGTAAAACTGTCAATATGTATAGATGATGTGGTACTATAAATAGAAAACTCTAAAATCTGTGTCAGATAAAGTGTTAAAAGTAGTAAATGAATGCAATAACGTTGCACAGTACAAGACTAATGTACAGAAGTATGTTGCTTTTCTCTACACTAATAATGAGCAATCATAAAAAGAATGCAAGAAAACAGTCCCATTTATAATCACATCTAAAAGAATAAATTACCTAGGAATAAATTTAAGCAAGAAGGTGACAGACCTATATGCTGAAAACTATAAGACATTTATGAAGGAAATTGAAGATGTTACAAATAAATGGAATGATAGTGTATGTTCATGGATTGGAAGAATTAATATTGTTAAAATGATCATACTACCCAGAGCAATCTCAGGATTTAATGCAATCTTGATCAAACTACCAGTGACAGTTTTCACAGAACTAGAACAAATTTCAAAAATTCATGGAAGCACAAAAGACCCTGAATAGCCATAGCAATCTTGAGATTAAAAGAACAAAGCCGGGGTATCATGTTTCTTGACTTCAGACTATATACTACAAAGTTGCAGTAATCAAAACAATATGATACCAACATTAAAACAGACATATGGATCAGTGGAACAGAATAGAGCCCAGAAAAGAACCTATGTACATATGGTCAATTAATCTAGGGCAAAAGAGGCAAGAATACACAATGGGGTAGAGAGTCTCTTCAGTAAATCATGCTGAGAAAACTGAATAGCTACATGTACAAGAATTAGAACATTTCCTCACACCATATACAAAGATAAACTTATAATGGATTCAAGACATAAATATGAGACCAGAAACCATAAAATTTCTAGAAGAAATCGTATGCAGTACACTCTGGCACAGAGTAGTAATTTTTTTTTTATCTGTGTCCTCTGGCAAGGGAAAGAAAAAAATAAATGGCACTTAAAATCTTTTAAACAGTGAGAAAATCCATCAATAAAATAAAAAGGCACTCTACTGAATGAGAGAAGATATTTGTAAATGATATGTCTGATAAGGGGTTAATATCCAAAATATAGAAAGAACTCATACAACTCAGTGTAAAAAATTAAAACAACTTGACTTTAAAAATGGGCAGAGGACCTGAATAGACATTTCCCCAAAGACATACAGATGGCCAGTAGGCACTTGAAAATGCTCAACATTACTGATCATCAGGAAAATGTAAAACAAAACCACAATGAGATATCATCTCATACCTGTCAGAATGACTCTTGTCAAAAAGACAACAAATAAGTGTTGGGGAGGACATGGAGAAAAGCGAACCCTTGTACACTCTTTTTGGGAATGTAAATTGGTACAGCTACTATGGAAAACAGTATGGAGGTTCCTCAAAATATTAAAAATATAACTAGTATACAATTCAACAGTTCCACTCCTGGGTGTTTATTTGAAGAAAACAAAAATACTAATTTGAGAAGATATGTGCATCCCAATGTTCATAGCAGTATTATTTACAATTGCCAAGTTATGCAAGCAATCTAAATGTCCATCAACAGATGAATGATTAAAGAAGAACTGGCATTTATATACAATGGAATATTACTCAGTCATAAGAAAGAATAGGAATTTTCTATTTGCAACAAAATAGATGGACTGGGAGGGTATGATGTGTAGTGAAACAAATCAGAGAAGAACAAGTACTGTATGTTTTCATTTATATGTGGAATCTAAAAATGAATATAAAATTTCCAAAGACATGAAAACTAAATAGCATACTCCTAGACAATCAATGAGTCAAAGAGGAAATTTCAAACAGGATTTTTTAAAATGACCTAGAAACGAATGAAAATACAGCATATCAAAATTTGTGACATATAACTAAACCATGGATAAAATAGAAAGTGATAACACAATACGCATACATTTGGTAAAAGGAGAAGTCTCAAATCAATAATCTAAGTTCCCACTTAAAGAATGTAAGAAAGAAAGAATAAACCCAAATCAAGCAGAGGAAGGGCTTCCCTTGTAGCTCAGTCAGTAAAGAATCCGCCTGCAATACAAGGGACCCAAGTTCAATCCCTGGGTCGGGAAAATCCCCTGGAGAAGAAAATGGCAACCCACTCCAGTATTCTTGCTTGGAGAATCCCATGGACAGTGGAGTTTGGCAGGCTACAGTCCATGGGGTCACAAGAGTCAGACACAACTTAGCAACTAAACTACCACCACCACAAGCAGAGGAAGGAAATAACTGAAAAGAAATCAATGAATTTGAAAACAGAAAAAGGATAGAAAACATCAATGAAGTTAAATGCTGATTCTTTAAAAAAAAATTAATGGATAAATCTTTAGTAAGAATGACAAAAAAAGAGACACAAATTATCCATACCAGGAATAAACAGGGGATATCACTCAAGGCCCTGCAAGCATCCAAAAGATAATACAGTATGTTTCCTACATACAAACAAGTTCCATTCTGAGAGTGTGTCTGTAAGTCCAGTTTGTTTGTAAATCCAACAAAGTTAGCCTAGGCACCCCACTAATATAGGTGGCTATATAGTACTGTATTGTAGTAGGTTTATAATGCTTTCACACAATACATAAAAAGCAAACAAGCACACAACAGGTTTTAATCTTACAGTACCTTGAAAAGTACAGTAGTACAGTACAACAGCTGGCATACAGGGGCTGGCAGCAAGTGAACAGGCAAGAAGGGTTACTGAGTGGGAGAGGGGAAGGGGGTGGGAGCTGGAGGATCATCAGCAATAGGTGATGGAGGGCAAGCTGCAATTCCACTCATGCTGTTGATGGAACAAGTTCTGGTTCCTTGTTGGAACCAGAGGCACTTTCGTATGGTTGAAAGTTCACAATTTGGAGGTTCGTATGTAGGGGACTTACTGTAAGATGTGTGAATAATTCTGCACACTTAATATTGACCACTTAGATGCAAATGACCGATTCCTCAATATGGGGTTTGTCCTCTGGAGACCATATGACCTTGGCAGATGACAGGAACATATGAGGAGATCTCATATAAATTACATTAGCATCAGTGTTAATCTCCATTTCCCTAATCAGTTTACTGAAAATCATCTCTGATATCTATATCTCACTGTCTTATCTTCTTTTCAAGGGACTTTACAGTACAGTTATGATGGCAGTACACATATTCAGAAGAAAAGTACATAGATTTAAGATACTGTATCCTTAAGTGGTAAAAAAAAAAAAAAAGTAAAGAAAAATGCAGTAATGCATTATGAATGTAGCCTTAAACAATAAAACGCAACACATAGTCTCAGAAAGCAAAGAATGGCACTTTACAAAGAATGATAGATTCTCCTGACTGGCACCATGACATGCACTGCCTACAGTAGCCTTCTATGATTTGCATTGAGGCAGAATGCTTTATGGTACCAGCACAAACAAAAATCTGTACTATTTAAATCATTTATTCATTTGTTTGAATTTCAAAGCTTGTACTAAACTCTTTTTTCAACCTTCATGCTGTCTCCTGATCTTGCCCAGACCTGGCTTGCCATTTCAACAAAATATACATATCATTTGTTTTCAACAAATACCACAGATCTGAGTTGTCTCCGAGGCACTTAATAAAACTGCTATTATCCCCATGCCTCTATTTCAATTTTCTTTTTTTTAGACAGCCTCATCTTCCCAAACCATATTTGCTTCACTTAGAAACCATACCGGTGGTACTGATTTTTCTTGATAGTTGAACACTGGTGCCTCTTTGATTTTTACAATTCTCTGGGAGTTTATCTACAGATCAAGTGTATGCTAAGGAATACCATAGCTCAAGTGTTTCCATCATTTAAAGGGAAGCTATGCCTTCGGAGAAGGCAATGGCACCCCACTCCAGTACTCTTGCCTGGAAAGTCCCATGGGCGGAGGAGTCTGGTGGGCTGCAGTCCATGGGGTCACAAAGAGTCGGACACGACTGAGCCACTTCACTTTCACTTTTCACTTTCATGCATTGGAGAAGGCAATGGCAACCCACTCCAGTGTTCTTGCCTGGAGAATCCCAGGGACGGGGGAGCCTGGTGGGCTGCCGTCTATGGGGTTGCACAGAGTTGAACATGACTGAAGCGACTTAGCAGGATGTCTTCTTACTTCCTTTTTAGAAAGACATTTTTGTTCTTCTTTCATGGGTTAAAAAAAAAATAATAGAACAGTCACGTATATCACTAAGTGGATGACTTATCAAAGTCCTCTTCAGAGAAGAGCATTTGTGTCCCTGCCTCAGCCTGCAGGCCAAAGCCTGTGGCCAACTTAGCAGTGTCCCTTTCCTGCCCTCTTTTCATACTGATGTCTCATGAAATCTGTGGAAAAGTTGAAAGGGTCAAAAGGTTCTTAGAATTCTTGGCACACTCTGTGCTACTCTCTCCAGATGTTCGTTCTCTTAAATGGCCTTTAAATTATAAATCCCACAGCATGAAAGCCACTGGGATTCCATGGTGACAGTACTAGCCAGCCAGCCAGTGTATTACAGTAGGGCTTGGTGCTGGCCTTTGTGATACGCAGTGTTCAAGGCTGTCAAGCGTGAGCTCATTCTCTTCATCCATGCCCACATCGGACATAATGCAAGATTAGAAAGTAAATCTTCACTTGTCAAGTTTCATAGAGACATATTTCTCAGGTATCTAGTTTCAGATACCAAGTTTTTAAAGTATCTAGTTGAAGTTTTTTGAAGCTGTGAAATTCAGTCTTAGTCATAAACACATCTTATTTCACTAGAAACTTGACAGAATTTCCAGCTATAAAAGAGCAAATGAAAGCCATAAAGACCAGAGCACATTTAGTGGGAAGGGGTGCCTGTATGTTTATGGTGAAACTAAAGAAGTTGTCTTCTTTTTTATGAATATTTAAATGATTTTAATAGCTTATTAATTGTCTTATTATGTTTCTGTAATGATAAAAAGAAAATACTTCAAATAAGGACAAATAAAGACTATTTCTTACACATCTTCTATTAGTTAGAAAATTGAAGGCATACTGGGATTTAGTTACTACCTCAACTCAGTGAGCAATTGCCATTCTTTCACTACAGTTTGAGTTATAAAGATTTAGCATAAGGTAGAATAAAATATGTCTCATCAACCCTCTAGTGAAAATGGGCCTGTCTTTACATTCAGCTGTTTTGGTTTGAGCTCCCTTGCAGAATTCATCTCTCTTTAAATGTACAGCTGTCAGAAGGCTATGTATCACTTTTTTTTAAAATAAATCTTTCCTGGCCCTTGACTCACTGATCTTTGACCACAAATTGCATTGTTTTTAGGGATCTGATCCCTGAACTCAAAGAATATGACAGGAGAGCACAGAAACAAATCAAACAGGAAAAAAATAAACCAACCAACCAACAAACCCCCAAAACTCCAGCAAAAGCATCACCCCCCTTATCCCTATCTTGCTTGCTCACGTGCTTCCATCAATTTTGATAGTATGTGACCTGTTTGATGTTTCTGCCTCAGAAATCTGGTACCCCTTTAAAAAGCATCATTCTTTACCCTGCCCATTTTATCAATAGTCAGGTTAACCAGTTTGTTTCCTAAGCCTTAGGAATCACAGTCCTTTCTTGCCTGATATCCAGTACCTTTAATAATTTTGTTTCATGTATTTTGGCTGGTATTTTTAGTTCATTCATGTAGGAAGGTAGTATATATTCAGGCCATTAATAGATCTTGAATAGAAGTGGAAGTCTGTGGTCATTTTTGATCATCACTGTTTAACCATCTCATCAAGAGTAAGATTGACCTCACTAGTTCTTTCTAATATTCTTCAGATATCACCCTCCTTTCTGCATCACTTTACCTTTCTCTTGAATTTGACAGAAGAGTAACTGGATTTATTTGACTTGCTCTCACACTTTCACCTTACACTGTCATTTCATGGGGTTTAACACTACCTCTTTCACTGGAGATAATAGAAAACGTTCATAAACAAGAGCTTTCTCTTTACAGTGTTCATTGTTTCATAAGTTTACCATTTGACATTGAGGTCTAGGGCTACACTGTTACTAATTACACAACATATTTGAATTTTCAATTTTGCCTCAACTCACTTTGTCAATTAAAATAGGCAATATGGCTTTGCTTTTGAAGATGCTGCCTGGATGCAGAATGGATGATTGAGCTCAAAGATCAATTCCAGGAGAGTCTTAGACAATATCCCCAGTTTCCTAAAACATAGTAAGAAACTCAAATATATACCTCCTATATTCTGAACCTTTAAAAACTATACTGGACCTAAAAGGAGGATGGTATTGGCTGTTGGAGAAAGGCCAGGTCAGCCTGACGTGCTGCAGTCCATGGGGTTGCAGAGTCAGACACAACTAAGTGATTGAACAACTGAAGAAAGTAATGTGTGTGAAAGTAATGTGTGTGCGTGCATGTGTGTGTGTGTGTTAGTCACTCAGCCATGTCAGACTCTGTGACCCCATGAACTGTAGCCTGCCAGGCTTTGTCTGTGAGATTCTTCAGGCAAGAATACTGGAGTGGATTGCCATTTCCTTCTCCAGGGGAACTTCCCAGGGATCAAACCCAGGTCTTCAGCCTTGCAGACAAATTCTTTACCATATGAGGTACCTTTGGATCTATTAATACATATTTCTCTACCAAGACTACCAACTCGCATCTGATTGCCCTAAGAATAGCCATTTTATTTCTATTTCCTGATATTTATCAGGTATTTTAAACTATTTTATTATAAAATTAATTGCCAGTGTAAAAAATTTTAAATGCCCAGAAAATTATAAAGAAATAAAACCCCAGTAATTTAATGTCCTAAATTTTGATCATTTTCAGTGCATTTTCTGAAAATATGTAGTATGTTTTTGTTTTGTTTTTGCTATAATATCATATCCATCTTTTCATATACTCAAAAAATTCTAGAAAAACACAATTTTGAGATGGTTATATGATGGTTCAGCATACGCACACAATCAACATTGCCACTAACTTAGGCATCTAATCTTTTAGTTGTTTTCTTTTTAAAACCACTTCTTTAATATTGTAATATGATGTGTGCTCTTGAACATAATCCTCTGACTCACAGTGGATGTATGATTTACTTATGCATTTATTTGTAAACTTCTAGCATCCTTGTCTTGGGACACCAGCACTTTCCATCCAACTCTCCTGGAAACAGTGATTAGGCACAGGGTGTTCTCAGGATCTAAGTAGGTCAACTCAATACATGTTTTGGTTTGATAGATGCTAGGAGAATAGGAGAAAAAGGGCTCTTTTGTCTCTTAAGTTGCTAATGCAGAGAAGGATGGGGATCTGCATCTGCTGGGGCCATGGTTTGTCCTTCAGGAGGAAACCTACCTGAAGAATGAAATCAAGTGAAACTAGCAGAGAAGAATGATAGATGGAGTCCAGCAGAGCCTTGGATTATACTACCTTGGCCCTCAGTACTGTAACTCTTGCTTCAATATTTTAACCTTCTCCAGTATTCCTTCGGGCTCTAGAAGCAGCCTGTTTCCACTTTTTGTTTAAATTATTTTTTAAGTTAAATGCAACTGAACAATTTCTGTTTGTTTTATAACATCTCTGATAACAGATTTCTAGAGTAGTGTTTCTGATTCCAGGAGTAAGAATGCTTTCAGACTCTTAATACATAGCTCCAAATTGCATTCCACAATATACTCTTTATTTGTACTCTGTTAGTAGTGAATTGGGATTTGCTGCAGATAGGTTTCTGAACAATCTCCAAATGATGATTCATCTTTGGGTTTGAGGCTTTTTAATTCTTTGTTACTTTTTCCAGTAATTATGGAGCATCTATGATGTGCTGGGAATTGTCTTTAATGTAGAGCACAAAGATGAAGGAGATGCTGGGCCTGTCTTAAAGGAGATCATACCCAGTGGGGGAAGAACATGGATGCCATATAAATACATCAAGATGTGATCAGTGATATAATGATATTATAATAAAAGACTCCAGAAATACAGAAGAAGAAGAAATGGCCTGAGATCAGTAAGAAAGCCTTTATAAGGCAGGTTTAAATTTGCCTTGAATAAAATTTCAACCATATATAAATGGAAAAGGTAGATTAGGTAGGTAGAAAGGTAGAAAAGGTAGAAAAGGAGGTAAATTATAGAGGCATAAAAAAGACTAGTCTATTATGTGTAGGAGACAGTGAGAATAAAAGAAAAGCAGGCCCCGGCAAGAGCCGCAAAAGAAATGTATAATTATTGATAAACTGGATGCTATAAGGCATGAGACTCTTGGAACAAGTCCAGAGGGGACAGTTCATAATCTTGAAAATAAGATATGATCCTGGGGTCAGAAAACTGACCCCAGACTGTTTCTCAGCTGGCGTCTCAGAGTCACATATTTTACGTATCTGGTGGAAAATCTATAGATAAGAATATTAGTCTTAGTTACTGATTTGTTATTGATTACTGTTTCCTAATTACTCAATGGTTAATGATCATTTTGTTCTTTGGCCCTGAAGGCCACATGAGTTCGAGTTTAACTCCCTGCATATTCCTTCCTTCCCGGCTGAAAGTATAATAAAGCTGCTTGGATTCAGTTTCGGCACCTTCACCTTGGAGCCGTGTTGGTCCCCTGATCCTCGCTTCTCTCTGAATTCTTGTGTCTCGTTTCTCATTCTCTCACTGTATCACGCTTTCAGAAACCCTGCTTGTCAAGCCGGTCTTGACAATTATGGATGAGTAACTTAATGTATAAGGAGTGGTGCCAGAAGATGGTACTCAGATTGTGGTATGACATTGAGGACCAATGAAAACCAGACCCTAGGGTTGGTTCTTTATGCTATTGACACTGAGTCTATGAATAATGGATGAAAATGAAATGTTTTAAGTAGAAATGCAGCAGTATCATATTTGTATTTTAGCAAATACAGCTTAGAAACAATATGGAGAAGATGTTGAAAACTGACAATACTGTACAAAGGAAGACTCGTCAGTAAACCATTGCATTTGCTCAGGGGAGGTACAAGGATCTGAAATTATTTTCAAAATTGTTAAGAGAAATAGAGGAATATGTTCAGTATTACCTTGATATTAATTTACTATTTACTTATTTATTATTAATTTATTTGAACACTCATCCAAATATCTCTGTTTGTCTAGACTGTGGTCTCTTTGGATAGGCTAGAATATTATAACATCAGGCTAGGACAAAGGGCTTCCCAGGTGGCACTAGTAGTAAAGAATCTGCCTGCCAGTGCAGGAGATATAAGAGATGCAGGTTCAATCCCTGGATCAAGAAGATCCCCTGGAGGAGGACACAGCAACCCACTCTAGTATTCTTGCCTGGAGAATCCCATGGACAGAGGAGCCTGGCAGGCTACAGTCCATGCTGTCACAAAGAGTCGCATGCAGGACAAAGAGGGAGCAATCAGAATGGTCTTAGTAATAAACTATTATAGTTTGCTTGGAAGGCTGAAAGTCTGGCATATGGTATTTTTTGGTACTTTGGAACAGTCAGGGATGGGTATAAAAACATTCTTGGAAGGAGGAGTGGAAAGAGCTAAATAGTATATATTACAGTCTCCTAGCTTTCACTTGGTATTGTGTTAAAGGACATGCATGGTGTTCACTAGGAGAAGTCACATGAAGGAAACTTAAGCCACTTTCTAGTCATCTGCAAAGATAATTGTGGGCATCTGGGGAAAGAGAAGAGCACACACTGGGAATCAGTGTGGATGCCCAGGCTCACCCTGCCATGCCAAATCCCAGGCATGGGTAGCTGCTCTGCCCTTAGGGAACCTGGCCATCGTGATTTTCTGTGTGTTCCATCCCATAAAGGGATGAAGCCACATGATGGGTGGGGCTCATCAGTGTATCCATTCCAGGGGCCTTAAGAGATGGAAAACAGAGGAATACTGTACTGCATATAAACTTAATTTCTTGCCCAGTCCTGGAAATAGGATAAAATTGGCCACAGATTAAGGGAAGGTTTCTCCAAGAGTTGATTGAGTAAGAGCCTCCAAAGCCAGTGCATCTCAGAGAGAGAAATAGAAACATAAATGTTCCCAAGTATTTTGCTTTTCCTCAGTGTACTTGGCCACTTCTCTCCACTGGAGGCAGAAATCAGTCTCACGCCACACCCTACAAAGGTACGTTCTGTTCCCTGCTGAAGTCACTGCTACACATTTCTCAAACCAGCAGGGTTAAATATAAACCTCAGTCCCTGAAAGCCAATGATGAGTTAAAAATGCACTGTTAATTCACCAGCCTGTCTTCTGCTGAGTAACTTGGTGTTCAAGGACCCGGGATTCCACTTAGATCCTTTTCCTTGCAGATATGTCACAAATGAATTAGTCATAGTCACTGTGTGCAATTAATTAATTGTTAGGTCACACTCCCCTGGTCACTTCGACCAGGATGATCAGCCTAAAAAAGTCACACTCCCCTGGTCACTTCAACCAGGATGATCAGCCTAAAATCTGTTGTTTCCCAGCACTGATGTACTGAAGGGTGAAGGGCAGTGCTTCACTAAAATAATGGAAAGTGTAGAAATTATGAGTGTAGAGCTGTAATAAAGAGAGTCAGAAATAAACTCCTCAGTTTGATGTGTGTTTAGGAAATGGACTTGCTGCTTTGTCTCCAACCTATATGGTAGGAAAGAAGAGAATTGAAAACAGAGTGCTGCAGAATGGAAAATGTGTGCAGTTGTAAATTAACCTCTGCTCTCACCATCAGTTGTAGCAAGGTTATATGAGGCTGTAATGGGCTCAGTGGACACCGTGGATGATAGCTGACTTTTTTGTCATCTTGTTCACATTCTACTTCAGAGAAATACCTGAAGATAGACAAGACTCCAGCCTTAAGAGACTGCTGGTGGGGAGCTGATGGGGACTGCAATGATGGGGAGAATGAGTTTGTGTGAGATCTTTCATATCTCAGAGATTTCTGCATTGGGGAGGCCCTATAGGTCTCTCTCAGTAACCCAATGAAAAAAACACATATTTTTTTAAAAGGGCCAAAAGAGGTCACTAGGGTCCCATTTGAGTTACCCAGTAAATCAGAAAATAAAATACAAGATGAGCTACAAATGTAGCCAAGTTAGACATGGAAACCCTTGTTCTACTCTACTACTATCCTCCTTACTCCCACTTTCTTAGAGAGGTAGAATCTACAAGTGAAAACTTCTGGGAGAAATCTGACTAGGTTATGAGATTTATAGTTTTATATTGGATTAATCTGCTTTAATAACTAATAGTAACCAGCAATTATGGAAGTGCCCCAAGATATGATTAAAGAAAAGGATTCAAGAGCACATTTTTAAGACCAGTATTGAAGTAATAATAACAACAGTGATAAAAGCCTCTTGTGTTTGTAATGCCAACATGTTGAGCTCCCTTAATAAACCAGCCAGCTCTGTATTCAAGTCACAGGATATAATTGTATAATCAACATGTTTCTACATCCACTAACTTATTTATTCTCTCATCACATCTATGAGTTATTTAGAGGACACATCATGATATCCAGTTTGCAAATGAAATAATAGGCTTACAGATTCTAATTGACTGAAAGTCACAACAGATAAAGGATGGCACTTTGACTCAAATTAATTCCAGGTCTATGGCTAATTTGACAATATCAATATCCCCAGATACCCCAAATTCTCTATTATTTTAAGTCAAAAGCCTTGATTAGTCTCTCCCTTGGGCAGCCTTGATAGAACAGACTGAGGCATGGCCTCTACCTGGCCCATCTAACTCACTGCAGCACCAACTGTGTATCTGGGACAAATAGTCCTCTTCTCAGAGCAGAGATTTCCTAGGTATAGACAATTACTTTGCTCTTAACCTAGAAACTGGCTATGACATTCATAAAATTTTTCACTTGAAATAGAAAGAGAAAAGGGTTGTCCACTAAATAGAGATGCTCCACAGGCTCTGTGTCCAGCGTTGTTTTTAGGCTTTCAGAGAGGCTCATGGTTCTGCAGAGAACGCTGTAGAGTGTCCGAGAATGGATCTGACTTCTTTTGTTCATAACACTACATGTGTATGAATTTAAGAGTTTTTTTTTCCCCCCTTGAATCTTGGTTTCTTAATTTGTGAAATAAATACAATACTATATGTATTGCCTATTTTACATGATTGTTGCATAACAGGAAAAAAAAAAAGAAATACCAATTGACATAAATTTAACTTTTTGGTAAACTGCAATACGTATATAAATATATCTCCACTAATCTTTCTGTGCTATTCATCCTTTTTCAGAAATTTCCTTTAGCAGTGCTCTTTGTGATAGAAATTGGGCATATGCTCACTGTCTCATTTTCCTAGGTACATTGGGAAACTACATTTCCCAGCCTCCTTTGCACTTTGGCTAGGGTCATAAAACCAGGTTCTGGACAGTGTAATGCAGGCAGAAGTGGTATGCTCTATAACCAGGCTCAGCGGTAAGAAAAATCTCATTGTTCATTGTCTGTCTGTCTGGATGCACTGGGATGCACCAGAGTATGCCGAGGATCTCTAGGAGATGCTGGCATTACAAGATGGAAATTATCAAAGCCCTAATCCTTAAATATTACCATCAGCCTGTGAATTGAACTGAAAATAAATCTTCAGTGGGTTAAGCCATTGAGATTTGGGGTGGTTTGTTGTGACATCCAGTGTTAATTACCTGGTTAATGCAGTATTTGATAAAATCACCACTCCTTCTTTCATCGCCTGTCATTTGGTAACATTATGTATCAAATCAGCTATTGGAATAGGAGAGTAGTCTGGTACCCAAAGATAAAGCTCCTGCCTTCTCCTCCACAGGGTCCCACTGTTACGTGTATTTGTTAGTGTGTCTTATACTAAGTGCTTAGTTTAAAATTCAGAAGTTTAAGGAAAATGTCACATCATCAAAACTAAAATGTGCTTCTATCACTACTAGCTCCCCAGAGTTTTCTAAAATAGTTTTTAATAAATATATTTTTCCTTTTTTGAAAAGTAATAGAGTATTCACAAAGCCCCACGTGTTGTTAATTTCTATTCAGCTTCCCTTAACCATACTCTGTGGTTAAGTATGAAAATCTATCAACGTATGATTATTTGAAGTTCCACAAACACAGTGAAATATCAATTGTCTTCATTCTTTTAAAGGAAGAACCAGCCTTAAGATGTTGATTGAAATGCTAGAAAATTAAGGTACATGACCCTTGAGGTTTTTGTTTCATATGTTTTCCTGGAAAAAGCATGTTCAAGTAAAGCTATTGGGAAGCTCCTTTTAAAGCATAAAATTGATGTAGAAATGGCTAGCTCATATGTTGTTCTGGGCTTAAACAATATCTGAAGAGAAAATGAACAAAAACACATGCTGATTAAAAGCAGTTGTTTGGGAAATTTCAAATCTGTTTATTGATTTCACTGACCTAGTTATTCCTTTCATTCTCTTCTTCATTTACTGCTGCATTCAGTACCTCCTTATCTTATCACATATGTCACCTTACATCTTAATTATCATTCTGTGGGTAGTAGGTCTCACTTTTAATTTCAATTCTCCATAATCTTGTCATTTATATTTAATTTTACTGAAGTATATTGAATTTCCAAAAGGATCTCATTTTATAATGTGTCTATATCTTTATAATTCTTTTTCAAAGTGGCAGAATAAGGCATCATTTACAAATAATTTTAACTTTCAGTCGTGTTATGATGCTAGGCATTTCATCAACCTCAAAAAATAGTGGATATTTTTCAAAATATCAAAAGAAGAGGTCATCAGTAAAGTGTAGAGAGTGACCTACATCAACCACCTTCCTGGGCAAGGATCCAAAAATTGTAGGGGCGTGCCATGTAATGAATGAAACATTACCAACCTGATCAAGCTTATCCACCAATGAAAAGAAAATGCTGTTTAGTGTCTAGTTAACCACTGGTAAATTAGTCACATCAATTCTCTGTGTGAGAACAAAGCCACTTAGAAGGAGAGATGTTAAATTAGGTGCAGTACACTGGATGTGTAGTACTTCCTTCCTCTAATCTGTCTACATTTTTTTTTTAATTTTATTTTATTTTTAAACTTTACATAATTGTATTAGTTTTGCCAAATATCAAAAAGAATCCGCCACAGGTATACATGTGTTCCCCATCCTAAACCCTCCTCCCTCCTCCCTCCCAAAACCATCCCTCTGGGTCGTCCCAGTGCACTAGCCCCAAGCATCCATTATTGTGCATCGAACCTGGACTGGCAACTCGTTTCTTACATGATATTTTACATGTTTCAATGTCATTCTCCCAAATCTTCCCACCCTCTCCCTCTCCCACAGAGTCCATAAGACTGTTCTATACATCAGTGTCTCTTTTGCTGTCTTGTACACCAGGTTATTGTTACCATCTTTCTAAATTCCATATATATGCGTTAGTATACTGTATTTATGTTTTTCCTTCTGGCTTACTTCACTCTGTATAATAGGCTCCAGTTTCATCCACCTCATTAGAACTGATTCAAATGTATTCTTTTTAATGGCTGAGTAATACTCCATTGTGTATATGTACCACAGCTTTCTTATCCATTCATCTGCTGATGGACAACTAGGTTGCTTCCATGTCCTGGCTATTATAAACAGTGCTGCAATGAACATTGGGGTACACGTGTCTCTTTCCCTTCTGGTTTCCTCAGTGTGTATGCCCAGCAGTGGGATTGCTGGGTCATAAGGCAGTTCTATTTCCAGTTTTTTAAGGAATCTCCACACTGTTCTCCATAGTGGCTGTACTAGTTTGCATTCCCACCAACAGTGTAAGAGGGTTCCCTTTTCTCCACACTCTCTCCAGCATTTATTATTTGTAGACTTTTGGATCGCAGCCATTCTGACTGGTGTGAAATGGTACCTCATAATGGTTTTGATTTGCATTTCTCTGATAATGAGTGATGTTGAGCATCTTTTCATGTGTTTGTTAGCCATCTGTATGTCTTCTTTGGAGAAATGTCTATTTAGTTCTTTGGCCCATTTTTTGACTGGGTCATTTATTTTTCTGGAGTTGAGCTGTAGGAGTTGCTTGTATATTTTTGAGATTAGTTGTTTGTCTGTTGCTTCATTTGCTATTATTTTCTCCCATTCTGAAGGCTGTCTTTTCACCTTGCTAATAGTTTCCTTTGATGTGCAGAAGCTTTTAAGGTTAATTAGGTCCCATTTGTTTATTTTTGCTTTTATTTCCAATATTCTGGGAGGTGGGTCATAGAGGATCCTGCTGTGATGTATGTCAGAGAGTGTTTTGCCTCTGTTCTCCTCTAGGAGTTTTATAGTTTCTGGTCTTACGTTTAGATCTTTGATCCATTTTGAGTTTATTTTTGTGTATGGTGTTAGAAAGTGTTCTAGTTTCATTCTTTTACAAGTGGTTGACCAGATTTCCCAGCACCACTTGTTAAAGAGATTGTCTTTAATCCATTGTATATTCTTGCCTCCTTTGTCAAAGATAAGGTGTCCATATGTGCGTGGATTTATCTCTGGGCTTTCTATTTTATTCCATTGATCTATATTTCTGTCTTTGTGCCAGTACCATACTGTCTTGATAACTGTGGCTTTGTAGTAGAGCCTGAAGTCAGGTAGGTTGATTCCTCCAGTTCCATTCTTCTTTCTCAAGATCGCTTTGGCTATTCGAGGTTTTTTGTATTTCCATACAAATTGTGAAATTATTTATTCTAGCTCTGTGAAGAATACTGTTGGTAGCTTGATAGGGATTGCGTTGAATCTATAAATTGCTTTGGGTAGTATACTCATTTTCACTATATTGATTCTTCCAATCCATGAACATGGTATATTTCTCCATCTATTAGTGTCCTCTTTGATTTCTTTCACCAGTGTTTTATAGTTTTCTATATATAGGTCTTTAGTTTCTTTAGGTAGATATATTCCTAAGTATTTTATTCTTTCCGTTGCAATGGTGAATGGAATTGTTTCCTTAATTTCTCTTTCTGTTTTCTCATTATTAGTGTATAGGAATGCAAGGGATTTCTGTGTGTTGATTTTATATCCTGCAACTTTACTATAGTCATTGATTAGTTCTAGTAATTTTCTGGTGGAATCTTTAGGGTTTTCTATGTAGAGGATCATGTCATCTGCAAATAGTGAGAGTTTTACTTCTTCTTTTCCAATTTGGATTCCTTTTATTTCTTTTTCTGCTCGATTGCTGTGGCCAAAACTTCCAAAACTATGTTGAATAGTAATGGTGAAAGTGAGCACCCTTGTCTTGTTCCTGACTTTAGAGGAAATGCTTTCAATTTTTCACCATTGAGGATAATGTTTGCTGTGGGTTTGTCATATATAGCTTTTATTATGTTGAGGTATGTTCCTTCTATTCCTGCTTTCTGGAGAGTTTTTATCATAAATGGATGTTGAATTTTGTCAAAGGCTTTCTCTGCATCTATTGAGATAATCATATGGTTTTTATTTTTCAATTTGTTAATGTGGTGTATTACATTGATTGTTTTGCGGATATTGAAGAATCCTTGCATCCCTGGGACAAAGCCCACTTGATCATGGTGTATGATCTTTTTAATGTGTTGTTGGATTCTGATTGCTAGAATTTTGTTAAGGATTTTTCATCTATGTTCATCAGTGATATTGGCCTGTAGTTTTCTTTTTTTGTGGCATCTTTGTCAGGTTTTGGTATTAGGGTGATGGTGGCCTCATAGAATGAGTTTGAAAGTTTACCTTCCTCTGCAATTTTTTGGAAGAGTTTGAGCAGGATAGGTGTTAGCTCTTCTCTAAATTTTTGGTAGAATTCAGCTGTGAAGCCGTCTGGACCTGGGCTTTTGTTTGCTGGAAGATTTTTGATTACAGTTTCAATTTCCGTGCTTGTGATGGGTCTGTTAAGATTTTCTATTTCTTCCTGGTCGAGTTTTGGAAAGTTGTACTTTTCTAAGAATTTGTCCATTTCTTCCACGTTGTCCATTTTATTGGCATATAATTGTTGATAGTAGTCTCTTATGATCCTTTGTATTTCTGTGTTGTCTGTTGTGATCTCTCCATTTTCGTTTCTAATTTTGTTGATTTGATTTTTCTCCCTTTGTTTCTTGATGAGTCTGGCTAATGGTTTGTCAATTTTATTTATCCTTTCAAAGAACCAGCTTTTGGCTTTGTTGATTGGGGTGAGGAGAAAGTAGGGTCAAGTCTGATATGGAACATACATTATAAACAAGCTCAAAAGTAGAGTCTACAAATTGTCCACCAGGAAGAACAAAAGCTGAGGAAAAGAATGGATTATGTCTTCTGCCTTTTCTACTTGGAGATAGTCTAGAAAATATTTAAGGCAAATTGATTGTATGATTTCTTACCAGATGAAGAAAAATATCAGGCACTTTTTTTTATTTTATACGGTTTTCAAACATGGGGGCATAGCTCTCCAAAATATAAGAATTCCGTTTGCAAAACATTTTTAGCCTTGAGAGTAAAATTTAGAAAAGTATGTTAGCTTCCATGTCAGAGACCACCTTGAATAATTGATAAAACTGAAAGCCACTTCCATCCTACAGACTTACCAAGGGTCAGCTGTGGGAGAATTCTGCCTATCCTGAGTGTTGGCACTAAGGGGATACAACATCTGTGGAGACTTTACAAACAGTAACAAAATTAACTAAAATTCAGTTGGCTTTTTATTATATATGATGGACAATTATAAATGTCTGGAATAAAATACTCCTGAGTAATCTTCTATTGGGTGATTTAAGTCTGAAACTCTGTGGTCAGTGTCCAGTTCTAATACTATACATGGAATCTTGAAATAAGCATATTTTTATTATCTATTCTTATATAAACATCACAAGTTAATTAAAAAACCCTTTAGACAAAAAGTCCTAACACACAGGACTCAATTACACGTGTTCTTAGAGAAGTGCCTAATGCCCTCAGTGGTATGAATGTTAAAAGGGTAGATTCCAATTGAACAATACTGTCATAGTGATTAATCAAGCAAAGAAAAGTTACATCAATCTTGTCATTTTGTGTGACCAATCAGTATTTTCATTTGTGTTTAATATTTAAGGTAATGAAAGAGTGTTCATAGCAGCATTACTGACAATAGCCAAAAGGTAGAAATAGCCCACGTATCTATTAACAGATGAACAGATAAACAAAATGCAGGTTATAAACACAATGGAATATTATTCATCTTTAAAAAGGAAGGAAATCCTTATACATGCTACAGTATAGATGAATCTGTAGTATTTTATGCTAACCGAATTAAGTCCAACACAAAAGGACAAAAAATGTATGATTGTACTTGCTTGAGGTACCTGGAGTAGTCAAATTCATAGGAAGAGAAATTAGAGTGGTAGTTGCCAGGGTCTGGCCAGAGGGAGAAATGGGGAGTATGGAGTTTCACTTTGAGAAGATGAAAAGCTCTAGAGATAATGGAGGTTATGTTACACAACTGTGTGAATGTTTCATGCTTATTGGTTTGCAACCTGGCACCCATAACATGGAAGGCAAAGAGATATCAGAGAAAGAGCCAAACCACTTCTGATAGATTAAAAAGTAAAGGAACTTAAATACAAGACTTATCTTAGGAAGCCACAAAACAAGTAGATCTCCTCACCCTCTCTCAGAATCTTTTTTTTTTTTCTATTTTACATATGGTATTGTAAGTTTCCAAGTTACTCTCTCCATACATCTAACCCTCTCCCTCCACCCCTCCCGCCATGTCCATAGGTCTGTTCTCTATGTCTATTTCTGCACTGCTGCACTGAAAATAAATTCATCAGTACCATCTTTCTAGATTCCATATTTATTCATCAGTATACAATATTTATCTTTCTCTTTCTGACTTACTTCACTCTGTATAGTAGGCTCTAGGTTCATCCACCTCATTAGAACTGACTCAAATGTATTCCTTTTTATGGCTGAGTAATGTTCCATTGAGTATATGTACCACAGCTTATTTATCCATTCATCTGTCAACGGACATCTAGGTTGCTTCCATGTTCTAGCTATTGTAAATAGTGCTGCAGTGAACACTGGGATACATGTGTCTTTTTCAGTTTTGTTTTCCTCAGAGTATATGCCTAGTAATGGGTACATGCTAGTATATGCTGGGTCATATGGTGGTTTTATTCCTAGTTTTTTAAGGAATCTCTATACTGTCTTCCATAGTGGTTGTATCGGTTTACATTCCCACCAGCAATGTAAGAGGGTTCCCTTTTCTCCACACCCTCTCCAAAATTTATTGTTTATAGAGTTTTTGATGATAGCCATTCTGGCTGGTGTGAGGTCTCACTAGAATCTTCATAAAATTTATGTAAAGGACTTAACCTGATTTAGTCACACACCCAGAACAGAAGTCTCAACAACACAGTAGAGTAAATCCTCCACATACAAACCTTCAAGCTGCGAACTTTCAAAAATGCAAACATGCATTCCATCAATGTCAGGCATGAGTGAAATTGCAGCTTGCCCTCCATCTCCTATTGCTGACCATCCTTCAGCTGTACCATCTCCCATTTCATCTCCTACCTCATCTGCCTCCTCCAGTCAGTAACTCTTCCTCCCTGTTCACTCTATGCCAGCCCCTGTATGTCAGCTGTTGTACTGTACTACTGTGCTTTTCAAGGTACTGTACTGTAAGATTAAAATGTTTTCTTCATTTTTTTTAATGTATTATCTGTGGGCAAAGTATTATAAACCTATTATAATACTATATAGCTGATTGTGTTATTTTACTAGGTTAGCTTTGTTGAGCTTATAAACAAATTGGACTTATAAATGCACTCTTGGAATGAAATTTGTTCATATGTAGGGGACTTAATGGAGAAGGCAATGGCACCCCACTCCAGTATTCTTGCCTGGAAAGTCCCATGGGTGGAGGAGCTTGGTAGGCTGCAGTCCATGGGGTCACTAAGAGTCGGGCACAACTGAGCGACTTCCCTTTCACTTTTCACTTTCATACGTTGGAGAAGGAAATGGCAACCCACTCCACTGTTCTTGCCTGGAGAATCCCAGGAACGGGGGAGCCTGGTGGGCTGCCGTCTGTGGGGTCACACAGAGTCAGACACGACTGAAGCGACTTAGCAGCAGCAGCAGGGGACTTAATATACTGTGTCAAGGCTACACCCTTGAAAGTGCTTCTGGTATGGGAATGATGGTTAAAATGTACATTCCGACGACAGGAGAGGGGGTGAGGTGCCTCCAGTTGCTTGGATCCAGCTTGTGGGTCAACTGGCGGTTACATCCTCTTAGTGACCTCCTCCAACAGTGCTCCTGAGGTACACACTAAAAAATGGTTAAAAGGATCAATTTTATGTTGTGTATCTTTGACCACAGTAAAAGCATTAAAGATCTCATATCTTTTATAAAATATATATTATGTTTAAAATCTATCACAGTATGATTTGGAGGGGTCAAATGGTCACTATTCCCTGCTAATCTTCATTAAATTTCAAATATAAATGGATTACCTGGAATACTATAAGAATAGGACTTCTTTTTTCTGTAACTTAAACTCCCTCTACAATACATCCTTCTAATGGTTACTTATGACCACTTGCTCACTCTTTAAAGCAGATCGAGTTGCTCCAAGAGACCTGACCACAGCCACCACTGTTTCCTACCTGCTGGTCCTTGGCCTTTGCGACTGTGAGCTGACTCAGGACAGTGTCAGCTCGGCCTTCCTCTCCTTTGATGCCCTTCCAGGTTATGCATGGCCGTTGTACCTCATCCATACTTAGTGCTGACTTTTCCCCTTTACTGAAGTGAAAAGTAGGTTTTCTTCTAGAAAGATTTTAGAGGCCCTGGCTTTATAAGTTTGACGGCTCTTACAATAACTTTCCAGTTGGAAAAATAAAAAGGCTTCCTAAACATGTTTTGCATTATAGATACACACACACACACACACACACACACACACATGTTTAGGAAGTCAGTCCTAAAGGAAATCAATCCTGAATATTCATTGGAAGGACTGATGCTGAAGCTGAAAATCCAATACTTTGGCCACCTGATGCAAAGAGCCAACTCATTAGAAAAGACCCTGATGCTGGGAAAGACTGAAGGCAGGAGGAAAAGGGGATGACAGAGGTTGAGATGGTTGGATGGCATCACTGACTCAATGGACATGAGTTTGAGCAAGCTCCAGGAGATGGTGAAGGACAGGGAGGCCTGGAGTGCTACAGTCCATGAGGTCGCAAAGAGTCGGACATGACTGATATATATATATATATATAATTCTTTCATTCTCACTCCTTGCATCCCTTCCCTTCTGTAACGATACCGTCTTTTCCTTTGGGGTGCCTTACCTGCCATCTGTGAGGATGAGGCACACGGGGGCTGCAAGAATCTCTCCTGTGGCTCCATGTCGGCTTCCCTGAGTCAATGCACTGCAGATCACGGTCCTGATTCGTGAGCAAGTCACCCCTTCTCAGAATGCTGAACTGGACACACAGTCTCAGAGCCATCTGAGTGAGAACTCTCTGTGATTTGGTCCCTCCCTGACGGCCCCTTCCTTCTAAGCCCTGGGTCCCAGTCATTTGGCTTCTTGGCTTTTCCTAGGCTGTCGTAACTACAATGAGGAATGTTTCCTCTCTCTCCTTATTCTCACTACCTTCTTATAGGAATCTGTGGGGATCTACATGCTACATCATCCCACAAAGATGTAAGACCCTCTTTTTTTAGGGTCTTTCATATGTTCTGGCATTTCAAAATGAAGATTGGAAATTATGACAGTAGTTAGGACTGCTCTAAAGGAGCAGATTGTCTGTGTTTACTGGAATGATGGGCTTACTGAGGAGGTTTTACGTCAATTTATAAGAGACAGAAGATGACTCTCTTGATTTGCTTCTTGTTCTTGTTAGAGTGAGAAATAATTCACAAAATATTCACCTTAAGAAGAGGGTTGTCTGTTGGCAGTATTTCAATGTATATGTGAATAAGCAAAGGTGATTTATAAAGAAAAATGTGTACTTTCTAATCAGTAGTTATTGTTATCATTCACACTGCCCTGTCACATAATTCTCAAGTATTTATGTACACACCCAGACAAAATTTGAGACGTATTTGTACACACGTAATATGTACTTATATCTTATATGTATCTTTAATATTTGCATGTATTACCCACATATACTAAATCTATCATATATCTACTATATATTTGCTCTATATCATGTATAATACTTAATATATCATATTTATGTATTCTATAACATACACCTTACATACAGGCATCTTGTGTACCATGTAAGATGCATACACATCTTCTTCATGTAAGATGTATGCATATATTATAGTTCACATATATCTTACGTACTTGATGTGATTCTTTTTTTAACATACAATTTTTGCCCTAGGAAATGAAAGCCAAGTGAAAACATTTGGAATCTTGAAAAGACCCATGTTAGACTTTTAAATGTTAATGACACTATGAATTTCTAAGCTGTGTGCTAACTAAACACATTATTAGAAGTGCTAATATTCAAATGTTGTGAAAATCACGGGTGGGAGCACAAGAGAGGCCTGCGGTGTGCAGCGGAGCCCTCCTGGGGACACAGATGAAATGAGGACGTCGGAGCAGATGGTGACGTAAGCGTGGGAAGTTCTCCCTGGGGCAGGATACAGATTTCTCCTCTCACTTGTCTGATGCTGCAAACAGGGCTTGTTTCACCCTAACTGGAGCTTTCCTCATTATTCCTTCTCACTTGGCAGACAACACACAGTTTTCTGTGGTGCTCACCAGTCTAGACAGGCGTGATGTGCTGAGATGTTGAGAAGGAAGGGGCAGAGCCCCTGAGGCTCCCTCGTGAGTGTTGCAGGCAGGTGTCTTTAATTTCGTGGCTGGTTGGACCTGCCAACTGAGAGGGATGTGTGAGAGGTAAAGTCAGCTGTCCAGCAAGAGGCTCTCATCTCGGCTTTTATCAAGTGTGACTGTGTTTAGTGTGGTGGCAGGAATTCCAGAGGGAAAGATGGAGATGTGGCAAGTTGTTAGGATCTAAGATGAGGCTTCAGGACATGCCTGGAGAGGCTTATGCTGGGAACAGCCTCGGAGTCTCTGGCCATGGCCTGTGGAGGCACTGAGTTGGCTGTTGTCTATGCATTTGCACATTCTCAGTTGTGCTTGTCAACTTGTCATTCTCAGCTGTAATTACCTCTTTTCTAGCTGATTCCCTAATCCGCATCACCTGCAGTGCAAATCTGCTTCCCATTCCACATCGTCCAGTGGCCTCTTGGTGACTCTAGCTCCTGGGGTGTCACTTTCAACACTAGAAAAATGGCTTCTCATCACCTTGCTCATCTCCCCTTCCTTATCTCAGTGGGCTTCATCCACACAAATATGATCTACTTAAGGCAAAAACTGCATTCCACAGCACACCTTCTGGCCCCTTCAGTAGCAAAAGTGAATTATCTCTGCCTTAATCTTCCCCCTTTGGTAAGGGCTAGGAGGACTAGTACAGGGTAGCCACATAGGACAATAAACCAAATTCTTCCACATTCCACCTTTTCCTAAATGGATTACTAAATGCTTATTGCTAATCACATCACTGTGTTTATGTAAAAGACAGGGAGAGAAAGGGGGAGAGAGAGAATATCAAGCTGTTGTTAACCACTACTAATTACAGATGAAAGAGGATTAAATTGAAAAGAATCTCACTGCAGGAAAATGGCAAAGGAAAAAATAAGCCTAATGTTGTTATGATGCAAAAGAGACAACAAACAAAGAAAACAGAGGTTTAACTCTTTCTTCAAATGAATTATAGAGCCAATTTGATGACTTTTATTAACCAATTAGATTTTTTTAATCAAAAGTTCAAATTCCACCATAAGCACATTTTTAAACAGAAAAAACTCATGGAATGGCAAAACGTCCCAAGCATGGACAGGAGAGGAAAGGGTCTCAACAGTTTCCTAGCAATGGTTCCTTTACTGTGAAATCCCTGATTTCTATCTGTTTTGGCTACCTTCTCTCTAATATTCTCTATCCCCTCCTATTATCATAAGCTTTACACCCAAACCATCTAAACAGGCATACTTTCCAATATGACTTTGAAACTTTATCAGTCAGGCTAAATGAATCTTAGCCTACATTGTAGAATACATGTTCTCATGCCTCAGAAGTGAATCTGTTAATTTTCAGGTGTGTCAAGGAATAGATTACTTTCCTACTTGATGCAACATAACTGTTCCGTGCCTCACTGTGCTCTTTATGCTGATTGAACTTGTCTGCTAAGAGAGGTTTTGAAAGCTAACAGCCTCAGACCTCCCAATGCAGTGAATTCATATAATCCATCATACAAGCATGGTGTGATCTATGAAACTGACAAGGAAAAAACTTGGGCCAATTGCCAAGTTTGCAATAGCATTTTGATTTCTGTAAGTCTCCATTATTAAAGAATAAAATGATCCCTGTTTTAATTTAAACCAACAATTTTATAGTGAAAAATAAAATTTTCTTACATTTTTGAAATTACTTCAGCACACATACCTTGTGATTTACTTGATTTGTGTCCTATAATGTGTAATATAGTTAGATTGTCTAAAATATCCATTACCCATCAATAAATATGTAAATTGACTAATTATGAATATTTACAGAAATGGAAGTGTTATTTCTTTAGAGAAGTTGTGGTGAGCTGAGTTTTGTAGGAAAACAAGCAGAGCAAGCTAAACACTAATGTGATGTTATTTCGTCTGCTAATACAGATCAGCCTGTTCCTAGTGAAACCCAGAGGTTTACTGCAAAAAGCAGTTGCAGAGAAAAGTTGATTATAATGTAAATGATATGATTTCAGCTCAGAGGGGAAGCATAGGTAATAGAAATCTTTAGATCATTTTCACACTTTATTTTAGATATTCATCTCTACTTTTCTCAAAATAAAAATGGTACTGTATCTACAGTGTTGTAACATTTCCACATAAATCTAATGGCAAAATAGCCACTAGGATTTCATTTTTTTGAGATGGAGATCCATTGGATCATTTATTTCAAATTAATTATTGAGCATCTACCCCCTGCCACATGAGCCAGGGGTTACAACTGTGATAGGACATTCACACTCTGAGCCCCAACAGAGATCTCCACTCAGCAGTTTTGAGATTGCACTGTTTCTCCCTCTTCCAAGGCCGATAGTCATCCCTGTCTCCTTGGGCTCACAGCTGCCTCCAATACAATAGCTGTCATCTGCTATGGCAGAGAATTTTCTCTTTGAGAAGAGAGATTCCTGGGGGTGAATGCGCCAAGGATGCCAACATCTCTGCCCCAAAAACAAATGACACTGCAGATCTACCTGGAAATTTGGAATCCAGACAGCACAGTTTGGGCTTCATTTTCTCCTGAATTCGGTTTACACGTCAGGAGGAGGTACTAATATCCTCTTGTTCAGTCGCTCAGTCATGTCTGACTCTTTGAAACCCCATGGACTGCAGCATGCCAGGCTTCCCTGTCCATCACCAACTCCTGGAGTTTGCTCAAACTCATGTCCATTGAGTCGGTGATGCCATCCAACCATCTCATCCTCTGTCCTCCCCTTCTCCTCCTGCCTTCAGTCTTTCCCAGCATCAGGGTCTTTTCTAATGAGTCAGTTCTTTGCATCAGGTGGCCAAAGTATTGGAGCTTCAGCTTCAGCATCAGTCCTTCCAATGAATATTCAGTACTGATTTCCTTTAGGATTGACAGTTTGATCTACATGCAGTCTAAGGGACTCTCAAGAGTCTTCTCCAACACCACCTAATATTCTGAGGAAAACCAGAATGCGTGGGCATTGTCATCTTTCCTCTATCTCCCTTCCTCCCAGCTGGGCTGTCACCCCTTCCCTGGGCTCTGCTGCAGGGCTTGCTGAGTAAGAACCCAGATTTCAGAGGTGAGATGGTAGAAGTACTCTTCTGTTTGTGCTGTCTTAGACATGTTATGTAGTGTCCTGTTTGTTTTTTCCAGCTTTAGCTAGGTGTAATTGACATATAATAAACTGCATGTGTTTATGACATACAGTTCGATACTTTTGGGCACATGTGTATATCCATAAAGTCATTATCACAGTCCAGATAGTGAACAAAACAATGACCTCAAAAATATTTCCTCACATCCATTTGATACTTGGCATTCTAAGCCCCAGATTCTTCCTCTGTACAACCAGGATGGACATAGCAACCTCATAATATCATAGTAAAAATTCACAAAACACAGGTAAAGAGCACACTGTGTAGCAAAAGAGAGGTCTGTGTTAGAGCCTTACCCCCACTTTGATTTAGTGAGTATTCATGAATTGTCAGGTTCTGACTGGATCTACCATTTGATGTTTCTTTTCCTTTTCCTCCTATGACTCAAATCTCTTCTGAACATTAGAAGCCATAAAGAAAGAGCCCTGTGTTCAACATAAGTTTGTTGAACTTGTTGGGGAAGAAGAGAGCTGGGCATTTTGAACTATCCAGACAAAACTACAGACACAAGCCCTAGTACTGGTTGACAAGCTTAGCCTGTGTGTATGTGTGTGTGTGTGTATGTGTGTGAGAGAGAGACATTATTGTTATTCTTTATTTCTATCTCTTTTGAGTGGCATGTTGTACTTACAGGTATTATTCTGTGAGTTGCCTAGAGAGCTTGTTAAATGAAGGATTTTGTGTCCTGTCCCAGACATACTGACTAGATTGGGCACATTCAGGGTGGTATAGCCTAGTGTCCCAGACATACTGAGAATCGAAACAAGGAATCACCAGTTTTAACCAACTTATAGAGTAAATACTACATATAGACATTTCAAGACCATGTAATATTCTTTCGAAATATTTTCCTGATTTAAACTTTATAGCAGTTCCATGTATTACATTTAAAACTGATACTAAACAGAAGGAACTGAGGACTTTACCAAAATCAGTCAGGACCAAAGTAAAGACATATCCCAAATATGTGCTTTATCCATTATGTTCCAGTGCATCTCAATTTTGTAGAAGTTTAAGCCCTTGGTGAGCTTCCCTGGTGGCTCAGATGGTAAAGATATTCACCTGCAATGCAGAAAAGCTGGTTTAATCCCTGGGATGGGAAGATCTCCTGGAGAAGGGAACAGCTACCCACTCCAGTACTCTTGCCTGGAGAGTTCCACGGACAGAGGAGCCTGGCGGGCTACAGTCCATGGGGTCACTAAGAGTCGGGCACCACTGAGCGACTTCACTTCAAGCGACTTTCACTTCAGTTCACTTAAGCCCTTGGTATGCCTATTAGTTTCTATGCTTCTGGAAGCTATTACACATCAGTCTAGATCAAATAGCAGTGGCTCTTCTGTATTTATTAAGACTGAGAAAAAATATTGGCTGTATGGTAAGAACAGCTATATCCTGGGCAAAACAGATGTGGTTGATAATCCTAAATGTGAGAGTAAAAGGATGATTTTTCAGAAGTCATGTAAAAGAACATGGAGCCATTTGAACAAAGTTTTCTTCATTTTGGTACTTTGTTAGGCATCCATTAATGGCAGGAAGACCATCGGTCCTCTGTTTATGATGGCTGAAGTAACCTGAATGTGGGTTTAATGATATATGATTGACAGGACTCTCATTTTATAAGGAAGTCATGAAACACATTTGCTTCTATAAGTCAAAGAGCCTTTTGCCATTGAATGCCTGCTTTCCCCACATGCCAGGGCACTGCTAACCCCATCATCAATTCTCCTGTGAAACATCTTGCTGTGGTTCCCCTACTGGTGCCAGCTAGTGCTCTGAGAACTAGAAGCTTTCCACTTCAATTGCTGAGTTGGAAAATCCTTGTGGTCCTTCTTGAATTGCACCTCCAGTGAGGGCTGGTTTTTCTTCCTCAGGGTCTTGAATACCATCGTGGGAGAGAGCTCTTACTTTAGATGTATGTCGCCACTGATGGCACTCAGTTGCTACAGGGGAAAAACTCCAAGACCCAGCGTGCTAAGAAATAAGCAGCGCATCAGACAAAAATGAACCCAGCCCTAATGAAAACCTCCAGGGAAAATGTACGTCTGCTGTGAAGTAGTCCCCCCAAATATCATTAAACTGCATAATACCAATCTCATTTTATGAGTTTGGCAGTGGGAAATCTGCTCTAACATTGCATTAGATTAAGATATTTCCTGAATGCTGACTATAACTCAGAGCAGCCAGAATATAGGGCTTGAATGTAGAGAGAGGAGAAAGTATAGTCCTCAAAAGAAAAATAGGCATCAGAGATAAAGTTTCATTTTGAAAGTTTAAAATACCGTTACTGTACCGAGGCCCACACCTCTATTTTGCCATTGTGGCACAATTTCACCTCACTTGTTTTGCTGCAGACTTTGACAATTTGCAGATCAGAAACGTTGTCTTCTAGTCAACCACCAAATGTTGGTGTTACCAGTTACTGTTCAGCTTCAGCAAATCATTCAACCTCTTTGAACCTTACCTTCTGTTGCATATTATATTTGCAAAGGATGACTGCAACACCCTCCTGTATCCCTCATGCCATTTTGGAACATTACCACTCCTTTTTAATCTGGATGGGTTTGAGACTGACTTGTAACACGTAGAGTGAAATGGAAGTGATGCTGCTTGATTTTTAAGGCTCCCAGGTGGCACAGTGGTAAAGAAACTGCCTGCCAAGCAGGAGACACAGGTTTGATCCCTGGATCGGGAAGAACCTCTGGAGTAGGAAATGGCAATTCACTCCATATTCTTGCTTGGAGAATTCCATGGACAAAGGAGCTTTGTGGGCTACACTCCAAGGGGTCACAGAGTCTAACATGACTTAGTGACTAAACAGCAGCAAAACAGAATAGAAAGCAAAATTCCTTATGCCTTTTTCACTAGAACACAAGCTCTTGGATCCTTCAGTCACCATGTAAGAAGTCAAATTACCCTGAAACTGTAATGCTGTAAGGATGCCGAGTCATGGGGGAGACCATGTATAGATTTTGTTTGTTTGTTTCTATTGGCAACCTTCAAGTCCAAACAGCTGAGATGAATGAACTTCACCTAATCACAGCCCCTGCCATCAATTAACCCTCAGCCTTTAAGTTTACCAGACAATATGAAAAAGAAACAAGTATTCCCTATTGTGCCTTTTCCAAAGTCCTGACCCACAGAATCTATGCGCGTAATAGAATGGTTCTTTGGCAGCACTAAACTTCTAGCATTTGTTGTGCATATTTGGAACTGGATATAATTGTAACTAGGCCAACCTTCATACAATGTTGAGGACGTCAGATAAGTTTCAGTGCGGAAAAACTTCCTAAACTGTAATGCACTTTTCTCATATGTAAAGCTAGTTCTCTCTTTCCTACTTTATAACTCAAGGCCTGCAGGTATTATAGGTCCCTGTTCTGAAACAATTTCCAATTCCCAAAACTATTTTTTACATAGTCCTGTAGAAACCTTAGCTCCTTGGAAGAGCTTGTCATCAGTTTAAAATAGTAATTCTGCGTTATCATATAGAGGTATATCTATGCAATGCATATATACACATATGTGTGTGTATGTAATCTGCTGTTACTGCTGTCTGGTCTCTTTACTATCCTGTGGACTGCAGCACACCAGGCTCCTCTGTCCTCCACTACCTCCTAGAGTTTGCTGAAATTCATGTCCGTTGAGTCGGTGATGCCATCCAACCATCTCGTCCTCTGTTGTCCCCTTCTCTTCCTGCTTTCGATCTTTCCCAGTATCAGGGTCTTTTCTAATGATCTTAGTTTTTTTTAATATTGAGTTTTAAGCTGGCCTTTTCACTGTCCCCTTTCACTATCATGAAGAGACTAGTTCTTCACTTTCTGCCATTAGAGTGGTATAATCTATGTATCTGAGGTTGTTGATACTTTCCCCAGCAGTCTTGATTCCAGCTTGTGATTCATCTAGCCTGACATTTCACATAATGTACTTTGCATATAAATTAAATAAGCTGGGTGACAATATACAGGCTTGTCATACTCCTTTCCCAATTTAGAACCAGTCCATTGTTCCATGTTCAGTTCTAACTGTTGCTCCTTGACCTGCATACAGGTTTCTCACCAGATAGGTAAGGTGGTCTGATTCCCTGTCTTTAAGACTTTTCCACAGTTTGTTGTGATCCATATAGTCAAAGGCTTTAGCATAGTCAATGAAGCAGAAGTAGACATTTTTCTGGAACTCCCTTGCTTTCTCCAAAAGATGTTGGCACTTTGATCCCTGGTTTCTCTACCTCTTTGAAACCCACCCTGTTTCTGGAAGTTCACAGTTCATGTACTGCTGAAGCCTAGCCTGAAGGATTTTGAGCATAACCTTGTTAGCATGTGAAATGAGAGCAATTGTATGGTAGTTTGAAAGTTTTTTTGGCATTGTCCTTCTTTGGGATTGGAATGAAAACTGATCTTTTCCAGTCCTGTGGCCACTGCTGAGTTTTCCAAATTTGCTGACATATTGAATGCAGCACTTTAACAGCATCATCTTTTAGGACTTCAAATATCTTAACTGGAATGTGTATTATATATACACACACAGAAATTCACATGCACATAATGTATTTTCACATTTATCAGTAACAAATCTAATTAGGAAAGGTATTTTCTAGAGAAACATTTTTGCATGTATGCTGCTGCTGCTGCTAAGATGCTTCAGTCGTGTCTGACTCTGTGTGACCCCAGAGACGGCAGCCCACCAGGCTCCCCCGTCCCTGGGATTCTCCAGGCAAGAACACTGGAGTGGGTTGCCATTTCCTTCTCATTACATGTATAGGTGATCAGTAATACTCAGTCTAGTATATGTAGAGATTTAACATGAGAAAAAAACTCATGCATTTTTGCACTGGATAATTTTTTTTTTCAAGAGAAAGAACTTAGGTTAATTTCAGTTCTGCTAACATTTTTTTTTCCCTCTGAAACCACCGTACATCTTTATGATTTTATGTAAAATTACACCTTTCCCATGATACACCCTAAATGAATAGTCTTCCCTTGTTTCTTTGCTTCTCTGTGCCAGAGCCACTAAGGCCACAGAAATGATTAGGATACACGTTCTTGAACAATTCAGGATCCCTCTTCAGTTTTTGTCCATAATTTAATTTTCTTTTTGAGTTAATCTCATTTTTTATTCTCTCTAAAATGAACCCTTTCTGCATATGGAAACATGAATCACAAGGATATCCAAGAAGTACATCTTATGACAGTTAGTCACTAGATACCCATAAATTCTGGGGAAATCCTTGATGGTGATGGTGGATGGTTAAGCAAGCATAATTTGGGCCTAGCATACACAGTAGTTAAGTGGCTTAGGGAAAGGGGAAACTGTTTAAAATAACACAAACCAGGACTTGATATTTTACATTAAGAAAACTAGCCTTCCTCTCTGCATTAATTTTTAAATCTGAATATTTTTCTAATTTTAATGTACTTTTACTTATAATGTCACATAAAATAATGGAGAGCATTAGAAAATATCTAAGGGATTCAGAATTTGTCCTTTTATAATGGCTATCCCTGGAAGGACTTAACATATTCATTTATTCTTAATATACAAAAAGGGAGATATTTTTCTTACTGTCATTTGATGAGAAAATATTTGAACAGTCAGGTAGTCAGTCATTTTCTGTCATTTCAAATGTCTGATCTAATTAAGCTCTGAATAGTTATAGTGAAAAAGAAATATTTTCCAAATATAGAATTCATTTTTTAAAATTTCTCTTAAAAATTATTAAAATAGAAGGCACAATATTGTGTTTGAATTAGCATTTTCAAAGGTACCCATGTCATTCCTTATATTTTAGATAAACCAGATTCAGAATGATTTGGACATGTTGCCTATCATATAGAAAATATACAACGCAGATAATTTGAAAATACACGTCATTTTGTTGCCAAACTTCTACAGGCACACACTCTTAATCACGGCCTTCCAGTATCCTTTTAGATTATATTTCTCTGTTATTGAGCTCTGCCAGTTCTGCCAGTGGGGTCTGGTACATGTACGTACTGCTGATCTGTATAATACCATCACACTCGTGCTTGGTCACTCAGTGCTGTCTAACTCTGTGATCCCATGGACTGTAGCCTGCCAGGCTCCTCTGTCCAGGCAAGAATACTGGAGCAGGTTATTACTCCTCCAGGGGATCTTCCCGACCCAATAACTGAATCCTCGTCTCCTGTGTCTCCTGCATTGCAGGCAGATTCTTTACCACTGAAACATCTGGGAACCACCATATGATAGCATACTTCCTCTGTAAAACCTACTCACAACCTCATTATTAGTGCCTAGATCAGAATCCTCCTGTGCTGTTCATTTAAGTTGGAATGCCAGGCATTTAACAAAATAAGATCAAAGGAAGCTCAACTAGTTGTAGAGTGTCTTTCCTGTAGGTTGCTAAAATATAGCATTTCTAATAACATTTTCTTGTTATCTCTGCCTCGAGAATAGATAGTGGGCTCACAGCAAAACTTTTTTAAAATTTTCACTTAATTTTTTTATGATACCCAATGAAAGTGTTCATCTAACTACTGAAATTCTCAGGAAAATCTTTATTTTTCTTAATATCAACTGAGGTGTCAAGCTTAGCAGTTCATGATTATGTATCTTAACAACTTGTAAATTAACTTACTGCATGGATTTATTTGGGGTTTCCCAGGTGGCACTAGTGGTAAAGAATCCACCTGCTAATGCAAGAGATGCAAAAGATGTGGGTTTGATTCCTGGGTTGGGAGGATCCTCTGGAGAAGGAAATGGCAACCCATTCCAGTATTCTTGCCTGGAGAATTCCATGGACAGAGGAGCCTGGTAGGCTGCAGTCCATGGGGTCAAAAAGAGTCAGACATGACTGAGCATGCATGCACAGAGTGTAGATTTATTTAATTTATTTTACCAAAAAAAGAAAGGTCCATATCAGATCACAAAGCAAAACTGGTTATGGGTGTTCAAATTTTGACTAAATAAAGGATCACGTGATAAACATGGGAAATTTGGGAATCATATACCAAAGTAACTGAAAGAAATTGGTATAGCAAGAAAGCTTGAAAATAGACTGCAGTGAGACCCACAGCAAGGATAGATAGTAGAAGGAAAGTCAAAATAAAATAGCAGATAAGCTCTTTCAATATAAAAATTCAAGACTCTCAACACCCTTTATAGTCATCATATATGGCAAAGTAAAAGACAGTAGTGATGAGAAACACTCTCTGATTTATATGGGAGAATGCAGTCTAGATGAGTTGCAGAAAGAAGATATTTGCATTTTCATCACTGGTTTAGGAGACGTGGTAGCAATATCAGATAACCCGTATCACAATACCTGTAATTTAGTGAACTTATATTGGAAAATGCAATGGCACCCCACTCCAGTACTCTTGCCTGGAAAATCCCATGGACGGAGGAGCCTGGTAGGCTGCAGTCCATGGGGTCGCTAAGAGTCAGACACGACTGAGCGACCTCACTTTCACTTTTCACTTTCATGCATTGGAGAAGGAAATGGCAACCCACTCCAGTGTTCTTGCCTGGAGAATCCCAGGGACGGGGGAGCCTGGTGGGCTGCCGTCTATGGGGTCACACAGAGTCGGACACGACTGAAGCGACTTAGCAGCAGCAGCAGCAGCAGCAGTGAACTTATATACCATGTATTGGATTAAGCATTGTCTCATTTAATCTTGCCAGTGCTTCGGCACAACAAGAGGTGTTATTTCCATATGTTAGATGAAGAACAACGTGCATAGGATCAACCAAAGGCAGCCCAATGGAGATAGCACAGGTCAGTTGATCCTAATATTGTAATAAGAAAAAGAAGAGGAACGAGTAGAAGCCAAGCACAGGCCATGAACTGAGCGTTAAGGAATGACAGACAGAAAAAAGACATGTCCATGGCAAGCCATAGTTGGTCTTGGCCAAATAACTCTCTGGACCATGTTAGTGCATGCACGTTCCCCACAGCTCTTTCTCTGCGACAAGATGATGGAGGAAAAGACATCAGATATAGAAAGAAGCATTGCAATGATTGCAGGACTAAACCATGGGGTAAAACACACTTCCTTTTTCTACTCTCTTCCTTCTAAAAGGGTTCTCAGGGTCACAGGACTCAAACAAGTAAATAGCCTCTGATTCAGTAGTATTGTCAGCATCACTAGTTACCACAGCAGGTGTTAAGTGAGAATCTTTAGTGTTAAAAAAAGTTATATCAAAATAGTCTCAAAATCAGTTGACTATATTATTAGCGCTTTCTATTTAAATCAAAAAGCACAGCCAACTGGTTTAAAGAAGATAATTTGAAAAATGTTTTACCTTAACGATCTTACATGTCCTTTTCAGTTAATAGGATTTCATTTCTGCAAGAGGATGGCTGTGACAGTGTATTATTTTGTATTATTGTGGGATATTGGAAAATATAATGAAGGCATATATTTAAAACAATTACACACCACTTTTTGTACCTCTCACTTTTGGATGTTTCAGACTAAATGAGCATTTCCAAGTTAAAATCTGCCTTGGTCAGTTAAAAAGTAAGGCATTTCTTTAGTATTCTCTAAGGCATTGTCAAGGCCTTGGGCATCCTTTATAGTTGTCACGTGGAAGAAAGTGAAAAACATTAGTGGTGAGGAATGCTTGTCTCTACTCGCTAATGAGAGAGACAGAATGCAATCTGGATGACTTGCAGAGAGAAATGAGGCAAGGCCATGGGCATATTTTAGCTCTTTGTCTTACACCCTTGGCAGTCTTGCTGTGATTTGATGGTTTTGTGATTCATAAGCTAAACATTTTAAAACCTCTACCAGAGAAAATAATGTTATAGATAAAAATAAAGTTAATGGATTTTTAATCCTCTGAGAGATATTTCAAAGAGGAAATTGATTTTTCATTTAACAAAACTTAAACCCTAAAATCCCCCAAATGTTTTACATATGGCTCTATGTATTTTTCAAAATAGCTTTATAGAAATTATCCCACTTGATTGTTCTGGCATCTGTGTAATGTAGGCATCGGTCAGCCTGGTTTCACAGAGGAGGGAATTCAAGTTCTAAAACTTACTGTGATTTACCAGCATCTCCATGGTTAATCACCAAAGAACTTGAACTAGAACTGAGGGCTGCACCTTGAAGGATTTGGTGCTGTTTTCTCCACCTTTTTGCCTTCTGTAAAACAATGTTGGAGGCATCAAAACAATCTGCCTTGAGAAACATTTGATAATTAAATCTAGAATTACTGTAATGTCAGTAGTCCTTCTGAGAGATTTTTGTGGACTACCTCTGGCAGAGTACTCTGCACACTTTGCTTCATATCCTCCTCACTATGTGTCTAGAAAGAACTCTGATTATCATCTCTAATTTACAGATGGGGAGGGTATTTTAGGCAAATGCATAATGGACCAACTGTGACAAGAATGTCCCTGGCTTCAGTCATCTCTGAAGAAACTGTGAACTTGACATATCAGTCAAAGGTAGATAATTCATCCTTACTTGTCTATGGACAAATCTTGGAAGTTCTCATTTGAGGGCATGTCAACTAATCCACTGTTGCCCCTCATTTTAAAAAATGCAATACCCATGTGCTATTTTAAAATGCTAAGATTGTGACCCACCACAATGAAGGTAGGTACCTATGCATGGCCAATTAGGAGCCCTTCTTTAGATTTAAGGGAAATAGAGTCTGATATGTGCATACTCACAAATCTCTGCATGTCCCTGGGTTAAACTTCTGAGAAAATAGATAGATAGAAAAGTTAACAGAGGTTAACTTACAAGGAAAACTCTGAAAGTTTGAATAGATCTCTTAGTCTCGGGAGAGCATCGCATGCAAGTTGAAAACAGCACTGATTTATTGTCATCTTACTGCACAGAAGAAGTAGGTAGCTCTTGAGCATCAGCTAAAAGGAAGTGGTATTAGTTTTATTTACCCAGAGTGATTTTATCCTATAAACCATGGAGCTTTTGGAATGAACATTGCATTTACATGGAGTTCACTGTTATTAGAAAGGCTCCTGGTGCGTCAAGTCTTGTATGAGGCTGGAAGCTCAGTAGAATCTTTATTATGTGGTGAATTTTTGAACCCCAAGTGGCAACAGGATTAGTTTAGCCTGTAGTGTTATATACAACCATTACTATGCAGGGGAGACATTTCCAAGATGGATTCTTGGCTGGTAACAAGTTGATGTTACATGCATATGTGCTAAGTTGCTTTAGTCATGTCTGACTCTTTGTAGCCCTATGGGCTGCAGCTCGCCAGGCTCCTTTGTCCATGGTATTCTCCAGGCAAGAATATTGGAGTGGGTTGCCATGACCTCCTCCAGAGAATCTTCCCAACTCAGGGATCAAACACCCATGTCTCTTTTATCTCCTACACTGGTAGGTGGGTTCTTTACCACTAGCACCACCTGGGAAGCCCAACAAGTTGATACATTAAGGCATCAAGCAAAATCGATAACCCCATTGGCAAGGACTCCCATTTGCTGTACACATGACACAAGTTGTAGTTGAAGAAAATGCCATTTCAATGTTTTAGATGTGCTGTTTGCTTTGGAAAGTCATGGCCTTCTTGACTTTAGAAATGATCAGTTCATTTTCTTCCTATGAATGCTATTGATCACAGTCATCACATATGTCAATTCAAAATGTGGCTTCAGTTCAGTTCAGTCACTCAGTCGTGTCCGACTCTTTGCGACCCCATGAATCACAGCACGCCAGGCCTCCCTGTCCATCACCAACTCCCGGAGTTCACTCAGACTCACGTCCATCGAGTCAGTGATGCCATCCAGCCATCTCATCCTCTGTCGTCCCCTTCTCCTCCTGCCCCCAATCCCTTCCAGCATCAGAGTCTTTTCCAATGAGTCAACTCTTCACATGAGGTGGCCAAAGTACTGGAGTTTCAGCTTTAGCATCATTCCTTCCAAAGAAATCCCAGGGCTGATCTCCTTCAGAATGGACTGGTTGGATCTCCTTGCAGTCCAAGGGACTCTCAAGAGTCTTCTCCAACACCACAGTTCAAAAGCATCAATTCTTCGGTGCTCAGCCTTCTTCACAATCCAACTGTCACATCCATACATGACCACAGGAAAAGCCATAGCCTTGACTAGACGAACCTTTGTTGGCAAAGTAATGTCTCTGCTTTTCAATATGCTATCTAGGTTGGTCATAACTTTCCTTCCAAGGAGTGAGCGTCTTTTAATTTCCTGGCTGCAGTCACCATCTGCAGTGATTTTGGAGCCCAAAAAAATAAAGTCTGACACTGTTTCCACTGTTTCCCCATCTATTTCCCATGAAGTGATGGGACCAGATGCCATGATCTTCGTTTTCTGAATGTTGAGCTTTAAGCCAACTTTTTCACTCTCCACTTTCACTTTCATCAAGAGGCTTTTGAGTTCCTCTTCACTTTCTGCCATAAGGGTGGTGTCATCTGCATATCTGAGGTTATTGATATTTCTCCCAGAAATCTTGATTCCCACTTGTGTTCCTTCCAGTCCAGCGTTTCTCACAATGTACTCTGCATATAAGTTAAATAAGCAGGGTGACTATATACAGCCTTGACGTATTCCTTTTCCTATTTGGAACCAATCTGTTGTTCTATGTCCAGTTCTAACTGTTGCTTCCTGACCTGCATACAGATTTCTCAAGAGGCAGATCAGGTGGTCTGGTATTCCCATCTCTTTCAGAATTTTCCACGGTTTATTGTGATCCACACAGTCAAAGGCTTTGGCATTCTCAATAAAGCAGAAATAGATGTTTTTCTGGAACTCTCTTTCTTTTTCCATGATCCAGCGGATGTTGGCAATTTGATCTCTGGTTCCTCTGCCTTTTCTAAAACCAGCTTGAACATCAGGAAGTTCACGGATCATGTATTGCTGAAGCCTGGCTTGGAGAATTTTGAGCATTACTTTACTAGCGTGTGAGATGAGTGCAATTGTGCGGTAGTTTGAGCATTCTTTGGCATTGCCTTTCTTTGGGATTGGAATGAAAACTGACCTTTTCCAGTCCTGTGGCCACTGCTGAGTTTTCCAAATTTTGCTGGCATATTGAGTGTAGCACTTTCACAGTATCATCTTTCAGGATTTGTAATAGCTCAACTGGAATTCCATCACCTCCACTAGCATTATTCGTAGTGATGCTTTCTAAGGCCCACTTGACTTCACATTCCAGGGTGTCTGGCTCTAGATGAGTGATCACACCATCATGATTATCTGGGTCATGATGATCTTTTTGTACAGTTCTTCTGTGTATTCTTGCCACCTCTTCTTAATATCTTCTGCTTCTGTTAGGTCCATACCATTTCTGTCTTTTATCGAGCCCATCTTTGCGTGAAGTGTCCCCTTGGTATCTCTAACTTTCTTGAAGAGATCTCTAGTCTTTCCCATTCTGTTATTTTCCTCTATTTCTTTGCATTGATCGTTCAGGAAGGCTTTCTTATCTCTTTTTGCTCTTCTTTGGAACTCTGCATTCAGATGCTTATATCTTTCCTTTTCTCCTTTGCTTTTCACTTCTCTTCTTTTCACAGCTATTTGTAAGGCCTCCCCAGACAGCCATTTTGCTTTTTTGCATTTCTTTTCCATGGGGATGGTCTTGATCCCTGTCTCCTGTACAATGTCACAAACCTCATTCCATAGTTTGTCAGGCACTCTATCTATCAGATCTAGGCCCTTAAATCTATTTCTTACTTCCACTGTATAATCATAAGGGATTTGATTTAGGTCATACCTGAATGGTCTAGTGGTTTTCCCTACTTTCTTTAATTTCAGTCTGAATTTGGCAATAAGGAGTTCATGATCTCAGCCAGAGTCAGCTCCTGGTCTTGTTTTTGCTGACTCTAGAGCTTCTCCATCTTTGGCTGCAAAGAATATAATCAATCTGATTTTGGTGTTGACCATCTGGTGATGTCCATGTGTAAACCACTTCAGTATTCTTGCCTTGAGAACCCCATGAACAGTATGAAAAGGCAAAATGATAGGATACTGAAAGAGGAACTCCCCAGGTCAGTAGGGGCCCAATATGCTACTGGAGATCAGTGGAGAAATAACTCCAGAAAGAATGAGGGGATGGCACCAAAGCAAAAACAATACCAAGCTGTGGATGTGACTGGTGATAGAAGCAAGGTCCGATGCTGTAAAGAGCAATATTGCATAGGGACCTGGAATGTCAGGTCCATGAATTAAGGCAAATTGGAAGTGGTCAAACAAGAGATGGCAAGAGTGAATGTAGACATTCTAGGAATCAGTGAACTAAAATGGACTGGAATGGGTGAATTTAACTCAGATGACCATTATATCTACTACTGTGGGCAGGAATCCCTCAGAAGAAATGGAGTAGCCATCATGGTCAACAAGAGAGTCTGAAATGCAGTACTTGGATTCAATCTCAAAAATTACAGAATGATCTCTGTTCATTTCCAAGGCAAACCATTCAATATCATAGTAATCCAAGCCTATGTCCCAACCAGTATCGCTGAAAAAGCTGAAGTTGAATGGTTCTATGAAGACCTACAAGGCCTTTTAGACCTAACACCCAAAAAAGATGTCCTTTTCATTATAGGGGACTGGAATGCAAAAGTAGGAAGTCAAGAAACACCTGGAGTAACAGGCAAATTTGGCCTTGGAATACGGAATGAAGGAGGGCAAAGACTAATAGAGTTTTGCCAAAAAAAATGCACTGCTCATAGCAAATGTGGCATCAGGGGCTGACAAATCCAGTGTGAAATACACTAATGCCTGTTAGACTTACAAATGATTTTTAAATGTTTACCTCCTGAATAGATATTTTCCAAACCTGTCTTGATTTTTCAACTGATATCCTTTGGGTTAAAGTACTATTTATAGAAGGCTTTGTGAGAATGAATATATATCACATAGAGGGAATAACATGGAGCTTGGCATACAGCAGGGCCCCAATAAACTTTTGCTGAATGAAATGTTCATTAAGTGGCATGACTCTTAAGGACATTAATTTGGGTTAAGTCCTAAATTAAGATCTTGAAGAAAAATCCAGTGGGGATGGAACCCAAGGCAGAGGAATGTTCATAAACTGGGCCAGGATATGGAACAGAAAGCATGACAGCTGTGAACATCTACAAGAATTAGGATAAAAAATAGGAGAAACTTGGATGACCTTCTCCTAAAAGATACCTGGTGCCAGAAACAGCGTATGGCAGTCTACAAGGTGTTCAATAAATATTTTTGGTATAAAAGAAGACAAAATTCGTTCACATGAAAATTTGCACACATGTGTGTGGTGGTCCTGATGGTGACTTACATGTAAAGATTGCAGAGACAAAGAACTGGAAAATGGGCCAAAGACTCAGCAGGAAATAAAGTTCTTTCTATAAAAAAAAACTGGAAAAGTTATAAATGGGCCGAAGAGTCTGTAAGTGAAAAAGAAATTATGAATAGTGAGAAAAGGCATGCATGATTTTCTCCCACTCTCTCCTGAGGGCTCAGATGTTCATCCTGTGTGTGGGCAGTATTTCCCAGCTATAGTGTGGAGAACTTCCATGCGTTATCTCATTTAATCTTAGCAACAGTTGTGAACTTGAAGTCACACAGCTAATAAGAGACAGAGCTGGGATGCTAATTTCAGAGTTTTCAGGATGTGGAACAGAAGACAAAAGATATTTGTGTGTCTGAATAAGCTTTGATGATGGTGATTGTGAGTCTGGTGCAGCCAGGTAAGACAGACCCTTGAACTTCAGGTGATACTTTGGCTCTGAGGCATAGAATCACCTGTAGCACTAACAGTGCAAAGAGGCAAAGGGCTTTGAAAGCATTGTCATTTAGAGAAGCCAAGATCACAAGGAGAGTTTTTAGCTTTCACATGTCAGCATTTTCTTCCTGTTGGTTATATATTATTTTCTGATAGTTAAATATTTCTAATGACTTAGCAACTGAACTGAACGTACTTCTAAAAGTGATCATTGCGGGTAGTGGTGTCTGTGCTACAGCAGGTCATGGTGTAACATGAAGAAAAAGAAGAAAATCTGAAGAGAGCCACAAATATTCCTAGGAAGCCCCTAGCACCAGACTATTGCATACTTTATTTTATTTAATCCTCAAAGATAAAAACTAGAAAGATTAAAAAATTATAAAATAATGGTTATTAGCATCATTGAGAGTTGAGATTCCCTTTGTTTTACAAAGAGGAGGACATTTCCCCAAGGCTTATACTAGGATTCAGGTGAGCATAGAGCCTTGGCCTTTAACCATCTCTCACTCAGGCTATTCCGTCAGGATGCCCTTTCAGCTCTGCCTTCACCAGGCACCCAGTACCTGACCATTGCTCAGCATCTCCACTGTCACCAGCCTGGTCTAAGCTTATTTCAGGTCTGAACTCCTGAGTTTGTGTCCCTGAACAGACCCCCACCTCTTCCCCACCCGCCTCAATCTGCTCTCAACAAGGTAGCTTCCTCGGTTTTTCCTCAAACATTCCAGGCAAGCTCCCAAACTCAGGATGTTGGCTCCCAAACTCAGGATGTTGGCTCCCAAACTCAGGATGTTGGCTTTTGCTTCACCTGAAATGCTCTTCTGCCAGATGCCTGCCTGGCTACTAGTAGATTGCAAAACTGGAATTGCCTTCTGAGAAATAAATATCAATAAATAACAATGAATTATGTTGGATCGGGTGATTATGAATTTTCTTTTTGTTTTCTAAATTTTCTCTAATGTGGTTAATTAAGTTGTAAAGTGAAAAGGAAAAAAGAAAATATCAGATGTAGGTCTAAATAGAACCATCAGCCCTGGCAACAGCCACATCATAACAAGTTACCAGATTTGTTCCCAGCTCGAACTACGGAGAAGGGATTATCACTCCACAGGAAATGAGTTTGTGAGCAGCTGCTCTCCGTTACCATGGCAACCTGCAGGTCCTGACTTTGCTGAGATGCAATACCAAATAAAATCTCCCAAATCCATGCTGGGAAAATGTCTTCAATCCCTCAAATGCCCTTGTAACAGAATCACAGTTGATAGGCTTGCTCTCCTGGTGACATGTGCCTCAACCTCTAATCAAGCTGAGGACTGTGAGAAGAGTAAGGGGGGATACATTTTTGACTTAGTGAGTTGAGCAACAGTGGGGCTACGGACACTTGAATATCATCTTGGCTCAGCACTGACCAGCAGTGGGAACTTGGACAACTTACCTGATTTCTCTAAACCTCTATTTCCTCACCTGTTACCTGCGGCTCACTTGTCACAAGGTCTCAGGGACATACTGGCATGCAGAGTGCGTAGGACTGTGCCAGGTCCCAAACTAGTGCTTAATGAATATGGCCAGTTCACTTTTATCATTTCTTCCATTCCTTTGATGGCTCTTCCCTGGTGGCTCAGACGGTAAAGTGTCTGTCTACAGTGTGGGAGACCTGGGTTCAATCCTTGGGTTGGGAAGTTCCCTGGAGAAGGAAATGGCAACCCACTCCAGTACCCTTGCCTAGAAAATCCACTGGATGGAGGAGACTGGTGTCCATGGGGTCGCAAAGAGTCAGACATGACTGAGCAACTTCACTTTCCATTCCTTTGACAATCATGTATTGATAACCAACTCTGTGCAGGCACTATATTCCTAGTGCAGAAAACAAGAATCATAGCACTTACTTCCTTGTAGGGATACACACAAACAAGGTTTTAGAATAATATCGGGAGTATATTAGGTAGTGAAAGTGAAGTCGCTCAGTCGTGTCTGACTCTTTGTGACCCCATGGACTGTAGGCCACCAGGCTCCTCCAACCGTGGAATTCTCCAGGCAAGAATACTGGAGTGGGGTGCCACTGCCTTCTCCAATATTAGGTAGTAATTAGCACTAAAGAGAAAAAAAACAAAGAGGGAGCCGTGACATGTTAGTGTGGAATTGACTTTGTAGTTAGGGTGGTCAGGGAAGGCCTCATGAAATGGTGCTTTGGAGTAGAGACAGAACAAAAGGGATCAAGGAGCCAGGCAGGCATCTGGCAGAAGAGCATTTCAGGTAAAGCAAAAGCCAAAGTTCTGAGTTTGGGAGCTTGCCTGGAATGCCTGAGGACAAACTAGGATGCTGCCTTGTTGACATCAGACTGAAGGGGGTAGGGAAGAGTTGGGGGGTCTCTTCAGGGACAAGAACTCAGGAGTTCAGACCAGAAATGAGCTTAGACCAGGCTGGTGACAGTGGAGATGCTGATCAGTGGTCAGGTGCTGGGTGCCTGGTGAAGGCAGAGCTGACAGGGCATCCTGATGCGAGAGATGGTTAAAGGCCAAGGCTCTACACTCATCTGAATCCACTACAGGCTTGGAAATAATGACCCACTCATGGCAGGCACTTCAAAAATATTGAACATTCTCAGAGTTGGAAGATTCCTTAAAGCCTTCTAGTTAAGCCCTCTGTTAAGTCCTTGATTTTTCTCATTATCAACCACTAGCTGGCTTTAGCCCAATAATACACCATCAAATGTGAGAGGAAAGCCCTGCTTCTCAAAGCAATCAATTCCACCCTTAAACAGCTCTTAGCATGTGTGTAACCCCTCTGTAGCATTACAAATAAATAAATACAAATAGGACCATATATAGGTCCATTTCACCTTTTCAGCTTTCAAGGGTTTTTTTTTTTTTTTCCCCCCTCTCTGTGTATCTATTTCTATTTGGTATTTAATACAGTGTATATCACACCAACTATTGTAATCTACACATAGAATAAACCTATAAGGCTTCAACCAAAGCATTAATATAAATAAAAAAGGAAGTGATGAGGGCAGAGATCTATGAAAATGGCCCTGTGGTAAACTGCCACAACAATGCTGACTCATTTTGTCAGCAATAGCTTAGTCATACTAAATCATCCTGTTACAGTTCACTTCAGTCACTCAGTCGTGTCTGACTCTTTTTGACCTCATGAACCACAGCACACCAGGCTTCCCTGTCCATCACCAACTCCCAGAGTCCACTCAAACTCATGTCCATAGAGTCGGTGATCCCATCCAATCATCTCATCCTGTCATCCCCTTCTCCTCCTGCCCTCAGTGTTTCCCAGCATCAGGGTCTTTTCCAGTGAGTCAGCTCTTCACATCAGGTGGCCAAAGTATTGGAGTTTCAGCTTCAACATCAGTCCTTCTAATGAACACCCAGGACTGATCTCCTTTAGGATGGACTGGTTGGATCTCCTTGCAGTCCAAGGGACTCTCAAGAGTCTTCTCCAACACCACAGTTCAAAAGCATCAATTCTTCAGTGTTCAGCTTTCTTTATAGTCCAACTCTCACATCCATACATGACCACTGGAAAAACCATAGCCTTGACTAGATGGACCTTTGTTGACAAAGTAATGTCTCTGCTTTTTAATATGTTATCTAGGTTGGTCACAACTTTCCTTCCAAGTAGTAAGCATCTTTTAATTTCATGGCTGCAATCACCATCTGCAATGATTTTGGAGCCCCCAAAAATAAAGTCAGCCACTGTTTCCACTGTTTCCCTATTTGCCATGAAGTGATGGGACCGGATGCCATGATCTTAGTTTTCTGAATGTTGAGCTTTAAGCCAACTTTTTCACTCTCCTCTTTCACTTTCATCAAGAGGCTCTTTAGTTCTTCTTCACTTTCTGCCATAAGGGTGGTGTCATCTGCATATCTGAAGTTATTGGTATTTCTCTGGCAAACTTGAGTCCAGCTTGTGCTTCTTCCAGCCCAGTGTTTCTCATGATGTACTCTATATATAAGTTAAATAAGAAGGATGACAATATACAGCCTTGACATACTCCTTTTCCTATTGGGAACCAGTCTGTTGTTCCATGGCCAATTCTAACTGTTGCTTCCTGACCTGCATATAGGTTTCCCAAGAGGCAGGTCAGGTGGTTTGGTGTTCCCATCTCTTTCAGAATTTTCCACAATTTATTGTGATCCACACAGTCAAAGGCTTTGGCATAGTCAATAAAGCAGAAATAGATGTTTTTCTGGAACTCTCTTTCTTTTTCCATGATCCAGCAAATGTTGGCAATTTGATCTCTGGTTCCTCTGCCTTTTCTAAAACCAGCTTGAACATCTGGAAGTTCACAGCTCACATATTGCTGAAGCCTCACTTGGAGAATTTTGAGCATTACTTTACTAGCGTGTGAGATGAGTTCAATTATGCGGTAGCTTGAGCATTCTTTGGCATTACCTTTCTTTGGGATTGGAATGAAAACTGACCTTTTCCAGTCCTGTGGCCACTGCTGAGTTTTCCAAATTTGCTGGCATATTGAGTGCAGCACTGTCACAGCATCATCTTTCAGGATGTGAAATAGCTCAACTGGAATTCCATCACCTCCACTAGCTTTGTTCGTAGTGATGCTTCCTAAGGCCAACTTGACTTCACATTCCAGGATGTCTGGCTCTAGGTGAGTGATCACACCATCGTGATTATCTTGGTCGTGAAGATCTTTTTTGTATAGTTCTTCTGTGTAGTCTTGTCACCTCTTCTTAGTATCTTCTGCTTCTGTCAGGTCCATACCATTTCTGTCCTTTATTGTGCCTCTCTTTGCATGAAATGTTCCCTTGGTATCTCTAAGTTTCTTGAAGAGATCGCTAGTCTTTCCCATTCTGTTGTTTTCCTCTATTTCTTTGCATTGGTCGCTGAGGAAGGCTTTCTTATCTCTCCTTACTATTCTTTGGGACTCTGCATTCAAATGGGTATATCTTTCCTTTTCTCCTTTGCTTCTTGCTTCTCTTCTTTTCTCAGCTATTTGTAAGGCCTCCTCAGATAGCCATTTTTCTTTTTTTTCATTTCTTTTTCTTGGGGATGGTCTTGATCCCTGTCTCTTGTACAAGATCACGAACCTCCATCCATAGTTCATCAGGCACTCTATCAGATCTAGTCCCTTAAATCTATTTCTCACTTCCACTGTACAACCATAAGGGATTTGATTTAGGTCATACCTGAATGGTCTAGTGGTTTTCCCCATTTTCTTCAATTTCAGTCTGAATTTGGCAATAAGGAGTTTATGATCTGAGCCACAGTCAACTCCCAGTCTTTTTTCTTTTGCTGACTGAATAGAGCTTCTCTATCTTTGGCTGCAAGGAATATAATCAGTCTGATTTCATTGTTGGCCATTTGGTGATGTCCACATGTTGAGTCTTCTCTTGTGTTGTTGGAAGAAGGTGTTTGCTATGACCAGTGTGTTCTCTTGGCAAAACTCTATCAAACTTTGCCCTGCTTCATTCTTTATTCCAAGGCCAAATCATTACAAAATCATTAAATTTAGCTAGTGGTTTTTGTATTCTCTTTTTTTCCCCTGGGAGAATGATAGGACTTTCTAATTGTTTCAAGAAAGCCAGATGGATTATGTATTCTTTGTTTTGTTCATTATTCTTAAAAAATTACTTGACTTTTCATAATTTATTTACTAAGTGCATGCTGAGTCCTAGTGATTAGGGCTCAAGTGTTCATTTTAAATATTCTTAAGTTAGAGTAATAGGAAATCAACTTTTTGCAGCTTTTACAAAATATATTAATAACTTACATTTTTACATCAAGTAAAATTCAACTTTTTTATAATATAATATTTGCCAAATGTCTTTTGACAAATGTAAACAGTTGTATAACCAAAACCAGACTAAGGTATAGAGCAGTTTGATCAATTCCAAATTCTCTCAAACACTTTTACATTTAACCTTACCCACACACCCTGCCTTCTTTTGTGTTAATCAAACATTTTTTTAAATCTTCCTTTTTAATAATAATTAAATTATTCCATTTTAATAATTAAATCAGTGTTCCTTGATTATTAGCTCCTTCGTATGATTTCTGCCTTATTTAATTTTTTTAAGACTTTATTTGAGACATATCATGTGATTATGTATCCTGGAGAATGTTCCAAGTGCACTTAAGAGGAATGTGTATTCTACTGCTGTTAAAGGGAGTGTTCTAGAAATGTCTCTGAGGTCCAGTTAGTATAACATATGGTTTGGGTCCAATATCACCTTGTTTATTTTCTGTCTGAATAATCTATCCACTGATGGAAGAGATATTGAAGTCCCCTACTATTATTGCATCATTGTCTGTTTGTTCCTTCAACTTAATTAGTATTTGCTTAGCATATTTAGATGTTCCAGTGTTGGGGGCATATATAGCTGCGTCCACTGGAATGTGGATAAGACCTGTGAATATGATGGGATATGACTCTGGTAGGCTACATTATATGGAAAGAAGGAAGGTATTTTGTAGATATAATCAAGCCCTCAATAAATTGATTTTAAATGAATAAATAAGAATACCCTGGATTTGCCTGACTTAATCAGGTGAGCCCTTTTAATAGGGTGTATAGATCAGATACAGAAGAAGTTTGAGAGATTAAAAGTAGCATATGTGCAGTCCTGTTAACCTTGAAGAAGCAAACTGCCATGTGACAGAAAGGAACACATGGTAGCCAACGGAGGCTAACCTCAGAGCTGACAACCTCAGTCTGACAACAACACAGAACTGATTCTATCAATGACCAGTGAGCTTAGAAGAGGACTCAAAACTTAAGATGAGATCATAGTTCTGGGTGATACATTGATTTCAGACTAGTTAGACTGATTAGAGAACCCAATTAACCTGATCTATGGAAAACTGTGATATAGCATATTTCTGTTGTTTGCAGACTCTCATTTAGTCGTACATTGTTATGCAGCAATATAATACCGAGGAACACTCCCAGGCTGATTTAATTAGTATGGAATGGCACATGGGAATTGTATTTATTAAAAATTCCCATGTTTTTGTAATAGGCAGCCAAGGTCAAGATCACTGGGCCTAGACATTTTTACATGCTTCCGTTTGAAGCAAGGAGGAGAAGAGTTGTTTTTCTCATGCCATATCCTATGCAGCTTGAATTCTTAAATAAATTCTACCTTATGATACTGTTGCTATCACTGTGGTTAATAATCCCAAACAACAACTTTTCAATGTCTGTTAGATTTCTGACAGATTGTCAGGGTGATACTTTAGTGTATCAGAGTTGTTTTAAGAAAAAAATCTTCATGCCTATATAGCAGAAAAAGATTTCATAGGACTACACAGAATGACAGTATTGATACTAGCTGCTTATGAAACACTTCTTAAAAAATTTCTTTCCAACATTCAAAAGAACTAAGTGGGAATATATTTTTTGACATTAAAATGTAGAACTCTACCTTAGCATGTGGTTGACCATAAATTTCAAATTTATTCTGCTGACAGTTCCCATGGAGAATGCCCTACTCTTCTATGACCATCATAGTTCTTAAAATGGCAAGAAGACTGAAATGAGTTGCCATTCCTTCCTTCAGGGGATCTTCCCACCCCAGGGATCACATCCATGTCTCCTGCATTGCAGACGGATTCCTTACTGTCTTAGCCACCAGGGAAGACCAGCTGTAGCCTAGACCTACCAAATCAGAAACTCTGGGGAGGGGAGACCACAGTGTATTAATTATATCAAGCCTCCAGGTGATTGTGGTGCATGTAAAAGTTTGAGAAAAAATAAAGACAATGTCATATATTTATACTCTTTAAAAAATTATTCAACTGGCTGTGCCAGGTACTGTGGCATGTAGGATCTAGTTCCCTGACCAGGGATTGTGCCCAGACCCCTGCATTTGGAGCTCAGAGTCTTAGCCACTGGATCACCAGGGAAGTTTCTGTCTTTATACTCTTACCCCCAGAGAAAGTTTTATCTTGATTAGGCCGTAAATAAAATTTATTTAATACCAAGAAATTTTTGCCTTGATTAGGCTGTAAATAAAGTTTATTTAGTCTGTCTATTGCTGCCCCTAAACCAGAATTCAAATAGACTTGTAAAGAAAACCCCTAAAAGAGCCAGGACCACAAGACCATAGCATGTTGCTTTTAATTCTCTTTGAGTTCAATCATTTTCTTTGCTTCTTATTCATGTTACAAATAAATAGCCAAGGTCACACACCATCCTTTTTCTTTAGCTCACCTTATCATAAAGTTGGCCTTGATATAAATATCTGCATGGAATTCTAAAGAAGCCTACAAAGGTGAGAAAGCAGACAGATTTCTGACAGCCTGCTCTCTTCTGGGAGTTCATTTGTTCCCTTTCTGTCAACAACAACACTCTTAATTTCATATTCCAAATTTGTTACCCTTCCTTGTCCCTGAAAGAAAATTCAGGGGACGCTTAATGTTTAAATCTGATGAGCAATTCCCTATCTTCATGCTACTCACATTCCTGGTTTTTTTTTTCTTCTTCTGTTTCATGCAGATCACATCACTTCATTTCTCTTTGTGATTTTCCTTACAATTGACCTCCTGTACCTTTCCATGACAAGAAGTCCCCCTCATTTTCCCAAGATTCCCTCTTATAGACAGTCCACAGAGTGCAAATGCAGAATCATTAAACGTCCTTATCTCAGCCCAGAATCCTTAGGAAACAGAGATGACAGCATAGGTTAATAGTAACATTTTACTAATGAGGCCATGGAAGAGCATGTGAAATTCCAGAGGAAGAATTATTCATAAAAGAGAACTGAGGCAATAAAAAAAAATAAAATATATAACATTATCAAATTGGATATGGCTTTATAAGAAAACATAGTCATTTGATCAGTCACATGGACTATCCCCTAAGAGGTTGTATGGAGTCATTGCACCTCAGAAAATACATAGGAAAAAGAAAAGGATGGGATTTCTCTGACAAAATCTTATTGTTTACCATGTCACCCTGCCTGAAGCTTGCCACATAGAGCATTCCCTAACCCTGCATGTTGTGTTACTGTGCTTCTCCAGGAAAAATGCTGGGATAGTCAAATTCCCCTATTTGTGACTGCAGGGCATTATCTAAACCCAGAGAGATGGAAGTATTATAACAATAGCTTCTATCCCTAATAGCTCAGTTGGTAAAGAATCTGCCAGCAATGCGGGAAACCTGGGTTCCATCCCTGGGTTGGGAAGATCCCCTGGAGAAGGGAAAGGCTACCCACTCCAGTATTCTGGCCTAGATAATTCCATGGACTGTATAGTCTATGGGGTCACAAAGAGTGAGACACGACTGAGTGACTTTCACTTTCACTTTCTATCAGTTATAGGACTTGGTTTTCTGAGCTGAGGTAGCTCCTGCTCTGAGACATGTGGAGACTTTTTATCACTGTGGGAGGCTGAGACAAATGTCAGTGTGAGATGTGTCCATGATAGTGATGGATGAGGCTTTCCACTGGTAGGTGGTCAAATCTTTAGGTGATGGGGGTAAGAGGGTGGCATATAATGCCAAGAGAATCGGAGGAGGTGCATAAACTGGGTAAACCAATTGAACCCTGTAGTATGCACCCTGAAATTAGTGGTAAAGATCCAGTCTTTGTCAGTTATAATCTCCTAAAAAGTTACAAAGACTTTTATGACTGTTGCTGTGCCTGGTCTTGAGGATATAATAGATATTAATCTTCATGACCATTCTAGATTACTGTCACCCTCTGCAAGCATTTAGTTTCATTTGGGTTTCTTGCCTGGTAAGGTGAATCAGAAATTGAAGCTCCAATACTTTGGCTTCCTGATGTGAGGAGCTGCCTCACTGGAAAAGACCCTGATGCTGGGAAAGATTGAGGGCAAGAGGTGAAGGAGGTGACAGAGAATGAGATGGTTGGATGGCATCAGTGACTCAATGGACATGAGTTTGAGCAAACTCAGGGACATAGTGAAGGACAGGGAAGCCAGGCGAGCTACAGTTCATGGGGTCACAGAGAGTCAGACACAACTTAGAGACTGAACAATAGCAGCACCTGTTCTATTTAATATAGTGACTGTAACTCCCTCTTGGTTATTTATATTTAAATAAATTAAAATTTAAAATGCAGTTCCTCAATTACATTACCCACATTTAAATACTTAATAGCCACACACATAACTAGTGACTACCATATGAAGTGGTCCAGATGTAGAATATTGCCATCATTACAGAAAATTCTATTGGCCAGCCTTGCTTACAATAAAAACCTATTCTCCTTTAAGAAAGATGCTAGTGGTATGTGACTGGATCCTAATAAAGACGGAACAACTCGCCATGGACATCAAGTTATCTTGCAATGAGACCTGCTCATCATGAACTGGGTATTACCAAATCCACTGAACTGTAAATTGGGGCTAGGTGAAAAAAGTAGGAAGCTTATACAATAGATCCAGAAAAAAAAAGAAAAAGAAAAAAAGAAAGTCATATAAGAAACAAAAAAGCTTACAGATAGAAAAATATCAAATATTAGTAATAGAAAAGATCTTTGAGAACTCATTGGTTATCTTTATAGGTAATTTGCAGCATTCTTCAAGGTCCCACCACTTCATGGGAAGTAGATGAGGAAACAGTGTCAGACTTTATTTTTCTGGGCTCCAAAATCACTACAGATGGTGACTGCAGCCATGAAATTAAAAGACGCTTACTCCTTGGAAGGAAAGTTATGACCAACCTAGATAGCAAATTCAAAAGCAGAGACATTACTTTGCCAATAAAGGTTTGTCTAGTCAAGGCTATGGTTTTTCCTGTGGTCATGCATGGATGTGAGAGTTGGACTGTGAAGAAGGCTGAGCACCGAAGAATTGATGCTTTTGAACTGTGGTGTTGAAGACTCTTGAGAGTCCCTTGGACTGCAAGAAGATCCAACCAGTCCATTCTGAAGGAGATCAGCCCTGGGATTTCTTTGGAAGGAATGATGCTAAAGCTGAAACTCCAGTACTTTGGCCACCTCATGTGAAGAGTTGACTCATTGGAAAAGACTCTGATGCTGGGAGGGATTGGGGGCAGGAGGAGAAGGGGACTACAGAGGATGAGATGGCTGGATGGCACCACTGACTCGATGGACGTGAGTCTGAGTGAACTCCGGGAGTTGGTGATGGACAGGGAGGCCTGGCGTGCTGCGACTCATGGGGTCGCAAAGAGTTGGACATGACTGGGCAACTGATCTGATCTGATCTGATCAAGGTCTACAGAAATTAAGCAAAGAAAATCGTTAAGTCCCAAAGCTAGCTAATATTGGAATAATACTAACTCAATGTCATCCCCTAATCCCCTCTCCATTAAGGTATCTGGATGCATTTAAAGAATCTTGAAAGCTCCACTTCACGACTGGCTACTGAGAGAAGGGCATTACTCAGGATTCCATTTAACATACCCTCCAATCCCTCCACCAGTGCTACCAAGGAAGTTTCTAATGAAGTTACAGAGTATACAGATCAGATCAGATCAGGCCAGAATACTGGAGTTGGTAGCCTTTCCCTTCTCCAGGGGATCTTCCCAACCCAGGGATTGAACCCAGGTCTCCCGCATTGCAGGTGGATTCTTTACCAGCTGAGCCACAAGGGAAGCCCAAGAATACTGGAGTGGGTAGCCTATCCCTTCTCCAGCAGATCTTCCCAACCCAGGAATCAAACTGGGGTCTCCTGTATTGCAGGCGGATTCTTTACCAACTGAACTATCAGGGAAGCCCAGTCATTTTCTAGTGGTGTCTTTTAGGAATTTCTATATATAGTATCTTGTCCTCTGCAAACAGTAAGAGTTTTCTTCTTCTTTTCCAATCTCAATTTCTTTTATTTCTATTTCTTCTCTGACAGCTGAAACTAGTACTTCCAATACTTTGTTGAATAAAAGTAGCTGCAGTGTAGGCATCCTTGTCTTATTTCTAATTGTAGAGAAAATGCTTTCAGCTTTTCACTGTTGAGTATGATGTTAGCTGTAGGTTTGTCTTATATGGCCTTTATTATGTTGAGGTAGTTTCCCTTTATGCCCACTTTCTGGAGAGTTTTTGTCGTAAATGGATGTTGAGGTTTGTCAAAAGTCTTTTCTGCGTCTGTTATAATCATATGGATTTTATTCTTCAGTTTATTAATGTGGTATATCACATTAATTGATTTGCAAATATTGAAAAAAAAAACTCTGAATCCCTTGGATAAATCTTACTTGATTATGGTGTGTGATCTTTTTAATGTATTGTTGGACTTTGTTTTCTAGTATTTTGTTGAGGATTTTTGCATCATCTATATTCCTCAGTGATGTAGGCCCATAAATTTCATTTTTTTTGTGATGTCTTTGTCTGATTTTGGTTCCTAGGATGATGCTGGTCTCATAAAATGAGTTTGGAATTGTTCTGTCCTCTGCAGTTTTTTGGAATAATTTCAGAAGGATAGGTGTTAATTATTCTTTTTTTTTTTAACTCAAAAGTAAAATCTTTATCACAGAATAATAATCTAGCAAATAAAATATATAATTCTGAAACCTTCCCCCAATTTAGAAGTTGTTGGAATTCTTTTTCTAAAACATGTTAATTATTCTTTAAATGTTTGGTAGAATTCACCTATGAAGCTGCCTGGTCCTGGACTTTTGTTTGTTGTGAGATTTTTAATTACTGATTCACTTTTGTTTTTGGTATGTTCATATTTTCTCTTTCTTTCCGGTTCAATCTTGGGAGATAGTACCTTTGTAAGAATTTTGCATTTTATTGGCATATGGTTTTTCATAGTAGTCTGTAATGATCCTTTGTATTTCTGTGATGTCAGTTGAACCAGCTTTTAGTTTCTATTGATTTTTTTTTTCTTTCGGTCATCATTCTTTATTCTCTGATATTTAGTATTTCTTTCCTCCTAACTGGGTTTTGTTTGCTCTTCTTTCTCTAGTTTCTTTAGGCATAAGATTAGGTTGTTTATTTGAAATTTTTCTTGTTTCCTGAAGTAAGTGTCTATCAATATAACCTTCCCTCCTGGAACTGCTCTTGCCATTTCCCATAGGTTTTGGATCATCGTGTTTTGGTTTTCAGTTGTTTCTAGGTATTTTTGAATTTTTTCTTTGATTTCTTTAGTGATCCATTGGTTATTTAGTAGTATACTGTTTAGCCTCTGTGTGTTTGTGGTTTTTTTGCAGGATTTTCTCCCATTAATAGATTTCTAATCTCATAGCATGATCATTGAAAAAGATGCTTGGTATGATTTATATTTTCTTAAATCTACTGAGGCTGCTCTGTAATCCAAGATATGGTCCATGTGTACTTGAGAAGAAAGTATATTCTGCTGCTTTAGGTTGGAATGTCCTATAAGTATCAATTAATTCTGTCTGGTCTAATGTGTCATTTAAGGCTTGTGTTTCCTTATTTTCTGTCTGAATGATCTGTCCATTGGTATGGATGGGGTGTTAGAGTCCCCCACTATTATTGTGTTACTGTCGATTTCTGCTTTATGGCTGTTAGCATTTGCCTTGTATATCAAGGTGCACCTATGTTGGGTGCATATATATTCACAATTGTTATGTCTTCTTGGATTTTTTTTTCTGTAGTTGATTTCTAGTCTCATAGTGTGGTGATCAGAAAAGATGCTTTATATGATTTCAATTTTCTTAAATTAGAGTTTTTTTGTGGCCTAATATGAGTTATGTAAATTAGTCAAAATCATAAAATCAGAGACAAGCATGGTGTTTACCAGAGGTTGGGGAGAGGAGTAAATGGAGAGTTACTAATCAAGAAGCATAAAGTTTAAGTTAAGTAAGATTATTAGCTTGAAATCTGCTGTACGACATTGTACCTACGGTCTACACTGTATCATATCCTTACAGTTTGTTGAGAAGATAGCTCTCATGTTAAATGTTCTTACCACAATAAAATAAAAACTAATAAGAAAAAAGGGATAAGATGCATATTACTAAAATCAAGAATGAAAAAGGAGGAGATATACTATCGATCTGGCAAACACCATAAAGATATTAATAGAATACTTTGAATAGGTTGGCAAAAATAAATTTACATGAAAAAGACCAATTATGCTGAATCTGAAACAGGTGATTTTAATAGCTGTGTAACTATTAAGGCAATTCAAATTTTAATTTTAAAAATTCCCTCAAAAAAATATATCTGCAGATCCAGGTAGTTCACTGGAGAACTTAAACAAATGTTTAAAGATTTAATACCAATAATACCCTATTTTTGCCCCCCGCTTGAAGTGGTAACACTTCAAACTCAGTTTTAAAGCTAGTTTTACCTTAATATCAAAAACAGATGAAGTACAAAAAAGGAAAATATAGATCAGTATCCATCATGACTATAAATGGAAAAATTTATTAGCAAATAGAATTTGGCAGTATATAAAAAAGAATTTTCCAGGATGACAAATTTGTGTCATAACCTTACATAAAGTTATACAATGCCTTATCAGTATTCAGAAATCGATCAATATAATACACCATATTAATGGGAAAAATAAGAAAAAGTACATGATTTATGTAACGGAGAAAAATGTAAAATTCAACACTCATTCAGATTAAAAACTCTCAGAAAACTAGGAATAGAGGGAGCTTATTAAACTTGATAAAGAGTATCTACAAAATGAATTACATCTAACATACCTATTGCTTTCACTTAGGGCAGTAAGTAAACAGGACCATGCATGAGTATATGTACTCTAGAAATGTAGTTCTATAAAATACAGAATTTTTTATGGAAAAGAGACTATTGTGAGATTATGAAATCTGATTTATTTTCATGGGCCATACTGATGGAACAATTTAAAAATTAATATAGATCAAGAAAATTATATTTTCTTACTTTCCAGTCCCTTAACAGTGCTTTCCAGGATCACCTTCCATACAATTTATAAGTAAGAATCATTGCTCTTGTCATTACACATTTAACTCTTCTCAGTTTATAAAACAGTGCTACAATAAAATTTATATTTTGGTAGCCAAAATATTAGTGAATCTGGTATAACAATGTGTGTGATATTTTTAGTCTTCAAATTATAGTGAAGTTATATTTGCACATTAGTTAGATACCTAATTTTTATCATTAAGAACATAGTATTTTCTCTGAGCTCAACTTTCTAATACCATTACTAAGATTTCTTTCTTGGGAAAAAAGTTGAAACCTATTTTTTTCGAAGTTCTAACCCTGATGGAAAATCAGCTTACAAAGACAGTAACAATAATGTTGGGAAATTTTCTCATCAGGGAGACCCAGAGGGAGAGAAAACCATCCTTCTAGCTATTGGCAGATTGGGTTAAGCAATGGACCATGATACAGAATAATTACCTCCTACTGTGCACTAAGAGTGTGGCTCAGGAATTAGCACACACTGGAAATCCCAGTGAGTCTGTGAGATGTCAGGGGAAAACTTAATAAGGAGCAAATTTCCTAAATGGGTATGTGTCTGTTGTATAGTATACAAATGCCAGTACATTTTGCACAAGGTTGTTACTGGCTTTTGTCTGTGTTCTGTGTGATATTTGCCAGTTGCAAACCCAACTGGCATATTTAATGACCTTGTGGAAGACAAGGTTTCAAAGATTTCATAGCATTTAGATTGTCCTGCGTGGGAAGTGGAAGTTTTTATGCTCTCAACTTATTTTTGATTTGGACCCTGTTTTTGATGCTGTTCATGTCCTATGTCTCTGTTGTCAGCATTCACCTCAACATGAGAAAAGCTGCTACTGCAAACATTTGCTTCTCTCTGTTTTGTTTTGTTTTTCCCTTGACCAAGCTGCACGACTTATGGGATCTTAGTTCCTTGAACAGGGATCAAACCCAAGCCCTCGGCCATGAAACTGAGGACTCCTAACCAGTGGACCTCCAGGAAATTCCCATTTGCTACTCTCCTAATGAGGATTTTGTTTGAAGCTAGTTCAGTCTCTACAGTGGGCAGACCAAAGTGCTCAAGAAAATCAGTGTGCCCAGTAAGCAACTCTCAGTTCCATGGCCTGAGCTTCCATTGCTTGTGTGTAGTAGTTGCTACCATATTAACAGACTGCTTATGGCTTCTTCCCTTCCTTATCTCACTTCCCTAGGCCCTAAAATGCTTCTCCAGATCAACTTCCAAATAATATACTCGTCTCAAGTTCTGCTCCCATGGTGAATCCATGGCAACACAGGCTTCCACTGAGGATTTTCCAGACCCCATAATTGAGAAGGAACATATCCCTAGCCTACGAGATCCATAGTATGGAAACATTTGAAAGGGAGACATTTTGCCTGCTTCGTGGATCTTAAATCCTGTTAGATGCTTTATACATTTATTATGTAGGTGAACCCAGGTGTTTTAAAGCACTACTTTTAGGAATCTTTTTCTTGGCCCTTCTCTCTGTGCTCTGTGAGTCACTGCTCCATCTGATTTATCAGTGTAGACTCAGAAAAAAGGCAAGATCTTTATCAACCAACACTTCTTAAGCCTTGGAGGTAACCCTTGAATGCCTTATCTTGAGAAGCTGGGAGCAAGATATTCTTGGCTCTTGATGAGCCAAGAACAAAGGAAGCAGCGCTTAGGGATGGTGATAATCCCAATGTTTTGACTCATCTGGCTTTGCTGACACACCCCTTCCTCTTCATTCATCACCATTGCTACTCAGGCTCTCAGGTTTGGGTTGGTGCTTTGAGGGGAAAATTCTGTGGATGCTTTTTTAGTGATTATGCATTTTATCATCTTCAAAGAGAAGTCTCCACCACCTTTTGGTGGGCAGGCAGTTAGCTGGAGGCAAAGTTGTGAAAGTGAATACATTTTTGTTATAGTCCATGAGCTCCCTCCTCATGTCTTTGACAGCTATGATCCTCTCATTCAAGCACACCTTTCTCTCTAGTTTACCTACTTTCAGGAAATATCCTGACTTCACTTATTTATAATTTAGTTACATTAGCTATTCAAAGACAAGAGTTCTTTCTAATTCTGGAATGGAAAGTTTTATATCTCATTGAAGAAATTTTGGACACAAATAATAAGAAATGGCTTGAAGGGATGTAGAATCTTACACTTAGAAAATATTAATCCACTGTTATCTCTTTACCAACCATTTCTAGAGTTTCCCACAATCATTTCTGAGTAAAATTTATATTTTCACATGTTAAAAAAAAATCCAATTTTTGTTCAAAGAATCAACCATTATCTAGTTATGTGGTAAACAGTATCTATTAATTGTACCATCAAAGACAGATTGAGACAGTATGTGCTATTATACCTTTAAAATCTGCCACCTGATCCCTTGTAGTCCTATTTGCCTCATTCTAGTAGAGGATCTGTAAGTAGTTGATTTTTTTTCTTCCATGCTCTGTTTAAGAGCAAAGCAACCTTTCCCACAAGGCTTCTAGCAGGTTTCCCCCTCAGTTCCACTATGCAGAACTCATTAATACAGTATACCTCCAACCAATTTCTGGCAGCTACAATGAGTCCAGTATGACAGTTTAGGTTAATTAGTATTCATTTAATAAATATTGGCACAAAAATAGGATTCTGCTAACACAAAAGAAAGGGCATTTGAATGCTCAGTAGGCAATCAACTGAGTCAAATACCCTGTTTAAATAGATGGAAAGAAGAAAGGGAGGGTGGGAGGAAGGAAAGAGAAAGAGAGGGAGAGAGATATGAAGGAAGGAAAGGATAGAAGGAAGAAAGAAAGGAAGGGGAGTGAGAAGGAGGGAAGAAGGATAAAGAGAAAGAAGGATATGTGTTTCTAATAATTAATGACAAAAATCAGAGGTGATCCTTAATAGGGAGTAAATGACTCTGATTTAAAATTTTATAATTTCACAAAATATATGGATTAAAATTGACCTAAACTTGGTTCACCACATTGGTTCTCAAACGTCACTGACCATTTGTATCTCCATGAAGATTGTGGAAATTAAGTTTGACTACAGATATTCTGAATCAAAACCCCCAGGAGTGGACCCCAGGTATCTGTATTTTTAAGTTTCTTTGGAGGTTCTGCTGATCTGAAAAGTTTGAGCATTATTGGCATATTCCATCCCTTTCCCAGGCATTAGTGGTAAAGAACCCACCTGCCAATGCAGGAGACATAAGAGACGTGGGTTTGAAACCTGTGTCTGGAAGGTCCCCTGGAGGAGGGCATGACAACTCACTCCAGTATTCTTGCCTGGAGAATCCCCATGAATAGAGGAGCCTGGTGGGCTACAGTCCATAGGCATGCAAAGAGTTGGACACAACTGAAGCGACTTAGCATGCACGCATTCCATTCTCTACCTCTTTTCAAAGTGAAAATGTGTGAGAACGTGAGTGGCCTGTGCTTCTTTAGAATATAGAAACAAAATATATGAGAACATTAAAAGTAGGGAAATATAGTTCTAATTTTTGAACTAAAAATAAGTATTTGTATAAGCCTGCAAAATATTATGATGTGAAATTAACTAACTTTATGATATAAACTCAGTACATCTTATATGATAAAGAAGTAAGAAAATAGTCAAAGATATCTACATCTGTATCTACACACAGACACACAAATATATTCATAGCATGCTGCTACTGCTGCTAAGTCGCTTCAGTCGTGTCCAACTCTGTGCGACCCCATAGACGGCAGCCCACCAGGCTCCCCCGTCCCTGGGATTCTCCAGGCAAGAACACTGGAGTGGGTTGCCATTTCCTTCTCCAATTCATAGCATAATAAGGATGAAATACTCATAATAATTACTGTCCTCATTTCTTTAACGGGTCACATTGTAATAGCTGGTATTTATAATGACCTTCTGCCATCACCCCTATGTATTCCCTTTGCCCTCAGCTGGTCATGGTTCTTTACCTGGTGGTGTGACCAAAATCTTCATTTCTGAAGAGTCTGGACCATTAGTATTCCTACCTGCATTAGTTTGTTGTAATATTCAGTAAACTTTAATTGTAGACAGTGGTCATAGTATTAATAAGAGCTACTTGAAGGGATCTCCTATATTACAGACATATTCTTCTTTACCTCCATTGTGGGCTAGCAGTCTAATTTTCCCTTGGCAGTCAGGATCACTCACCCCAGCTGGCACCATAACCCTCTTCTTTGCCTATTGATTCAGAGGCCTGAGGACTCCAAAGTAGCCAGGTTGCAGTCTTAACTTCCAGTTCAATGGAATCATTGTTCTGTATCCTGGTGGAATAATTTCTCCCTCTGGATCTAAGACCTCTAGGCCAATAGAGAATAAAGTCATTGGAACAGTAAGCAAAATTTTGCTAGTGGATTATTATTGATAATAGTGAGTGGTACCACTTCCATTTCTACCCACTGATTCCTGGATTCCTGAATCCTGGCTTTTGGAAAAAAACAGCAGTATATATTGGATACTGATTCATAGCATATATGGCCTTCTGGAGAACCATGCCCCAGCCCTGCAAGGCATTGCTACCAAGCAGCACTGTAATTGAGTATTCAAGAGGCCCTTCCACCATGCTATGGTGGCAGATAAGTCAGTGATAATACCAGTGAATTCCATGAGCATGGGCCTGTTGCCACAGTTTTGCTCTGAAAGGAATTCTTTGGTCAAAGGGAATGCTATGTGGAAGGCCATGAAAGTGGATAAGGATTTCTGCCAGTCCACTGATGGTAGTTTTTGCATAAGCATTGCATGTAAGAAAGATGTCTTTATCCAGAGTGAGTATATATTCCAATAAGAATAAAGTGCCGTTCCTGCCATGGTGGAAGTAGTCCAATGTAATCAGCCTGCCACCAGATTATCTTGGAGAATTGTGTCCTATATGGGACTCAGTGTTGGTCTCTGCTGCTGGCAGATTAGACGTTTATTGGTGACTGTAGTCAGGTTGGACTTGGTGAGTGGAGGTCCATGTTGCTGAGCCCATGCATAACCTCAATCCCTGCTACCATGGCCACTTTGCTCATCAGTGCCCTGGGAGATGACAGGGTGACTGGATAAAGAAGCTGACTGGTAGCCACAGAACAAGTCGTCCTGTCAACTTGATAGTTACAATTCTTCTCTGCTGAGGTCATCCTTAGGTGAGCACTCACATAGGACACAGATATCTTCATGTTTTTTGCCTACTCAATGACGTCTATCTACATAGATTTCCAATCGTGTTTCTTTCAAGTCCGTGACTATCCAGCCAAGTCATGGGCCACAGTCCATGAATCAGTATATAAACATGTACCTGGCTATTTCTCCTTCTAGGCAAAGTGACAAGCAGAATAGAAAATCCATAAATACACCCACAGATACAACCAGTTGATTTTTGTCAAGGGAGCAAAGGTAATCTAAAGGAAAAGGGGTAGCCTTTTGGACAAATGATGTGGCAACAACTAGACATCTGCATACATAATAGTCAGTCTAAATAATGGCCTTACACCTTTCACTAAAATAAACTCAAAATGGATCATAAACTTACATGAAAGATGAATAACTATAATATTTCTAAACGATAGTATAGAAAATCTGTGTGACCTTCAGTTTGGCAAAACATTTTAGCTACACCATCAGAATCATGATCCATGAAAGAAAAAAAATGATTAGTGGATTTAATTAAAATTAAAACTGTATGCTCTATTGAAGGAAAATATACTCCAATTAAAATTCAAAGTGCCAAAAAGGAAAAAAAATAGACTTATGCTCTGAGAAAGGCACTTAAAAGTGAATGAAAAAGAATCACATGCTAGGAGAAAACACTTGCCAAACATATATCTGATAAAGGACTGAACAATAAGGAAACAAGTTACTTAACTATTTCATATTTAAGTGCAATTTGTTGTTGTTCAGTCACTTAGTCACGTCTGACTTTGCAACCCCATGGACTGTAGCACGCCAGGCTTCCCTGTCCTTCACCATCTCGAGGAGCTTGCTCAAACTCCTGTCCACTGAGTCAGTGATGCCATCCAACCATCTTGTCCTCTGTCATCCTCTTCTTCTCCTGCCTTCAATCTTTCTCAGCATCAGGGTCTTTTCTAATGAGTCAGCTCTTCACGTCAGGTGGCCAAAGTATTGGAGTTCCAGCTTCAGCATTAGTTCTTCCAGTGAATATTCAAAGTTAATTTCTTTTAGGATTGATCTACTTGCAGTCCACGGGACTCTCAAGAGTCTTCTCCAGCACCACGGTGTTCAGCATTTTTTATTGTTCAGCTCTCATAACCATACATGACTACTAGAAAAACCATAGCTTTGACTATAGACCTTTGTTGGCAAAGCGATGTGTCTGCTTTTTAATATGCTGTCTAGTTTTGTCATAGCTTTTCTTCTAAGGAGCAAGCATCTTTTAATTTCATGGCTGCAGTCACTGCAGTGATTTTGGAGCTCAAGAAAATGAAGTTTGTCACTGTTTCCATTTTTTTCCCCATCTATTTTCCATGTAGTGATGGGACCAGATGCCATGATTTTAGATTTTTGAATGTTAAGTTTTAATCCAGCTTTTTCACTCTCTTCTTTTTCACCTTCATCAAGAAGCTCTTTAATTCTTCACTCTCTACCATTAGGTTGTTGTCATCTGCATATCTGAGGTTGTTGATATTTCTCCCAGCAACCTTGATTCCAGCTTGTGCTTCATCCAACCTGACATTTTGCATGATGTACTCTGCACAGAAGTTAAATAAGCAGGGTGACAATAGCCTTAACATACTCCTTTCCTAATTTTGAACCAGTCCATTGTTCCATGTCTGGCTCTAACTGTTGCTTCTTGACCTGCATACAGGTTTTGCAGGAGTCAGGTAAGGTGGTCTGGTATTCCCATTTTTTTAAGGATTTTCCACAGTTTGTTATGATCCACACAGTCAAAGGCTTTAGCGTAGTCAATGAAGCAGAAGTAGTTTGTCTGGAATTCTCTTGCTTTTTCTATGATCCAATGGATGTTGGCAATTATAAATGGTATTTTTATATTAACCTAGGATTGTCCATTACTATCATAAAGAAATGCAATCAATGTTTATATATTGCTTTTGTACTTTGTCTCCTTGCTAAAGTCACTAGTTAGTTCCATAGCTTGTTTATAGATTACTTTGGATTTTCTACATAATGGTTATATCATCTAAAATTTCAGTTTTATTAATTTTTTTGTATCTGAATGCCTTTTTCTTTCTTTCCCTTGCCTCACTGCATTGACTAGAACCTATAGCACAGTGTTGATTAGAATTGGCGAAGGTGCACATCTTTGCCTTGTTCAAGTATGATGGCAGCTGTTACATTTTTCTGTAGATGGTCCTTATTAGATTGAGGAAGTTCCTTCTGTTTTACTCAAGGATACTATAACAAAGTATCGTGTATTTGGTGACTTACAAGCAGCAGAAATTTATTTCTTGCAGTTCTAGAGACTGGAAATCTGAGATCAGAGTACAGCATGAGTTTCTGGTGAGAGCTCTCTTGCATGTTGCAGATGCTTACTCCTGCTGTATTCTCACATAGAAGAAAGAAGGAAAGAGAATTCTCTGTGTTTCTCTTTATAAAAGCACTAATCCCATTTATGGGACTTCTTAGATGGCACTAGTGGTAAAGAATCTACCTGCCAATGCAGGAGACCCAAGAGACATGGGTTCAATGCCTAGGTTAGGAAAATTCCCTGGAGGAGGAAATGGAAACCCACTCCAGTATTCTTGCCTGAAGTCCCATGGACAGAGGAGCCTGGTGGGCTACAGTCCATGGGGTCTCAAAGAGTCAGACATGACTGAGCGACCGAGGACACATAATCCTATTCATAACCATTCCACCTTCATGGCCTACTTAATTTCCAAAGACCCCCACCTCCTAATACCATCACATTGAGGGTTAGGATTTCAACATATGAATTTGGGGAGAACACACACATTTAGTCACTGCAACTTCCATTCCTAGAACTAAGTTTTCATCAAACATAGATGTTGAATTTTTTCAAGTGTTTTTCTTCATCTATTCAAATAATTATTTTTATTTTTAGTCTGTGAATATGATCAGCTATATTGACTAATTCTTGAATTTTGAATTGGTCTTGAAGTCCTAGTATGAACAGGAAATTGCTCTAATGTATTATCATTTTTAGATATTGGTGAATTTTATTTTTTTTTAATTTTGATAGAAATTGGCTTGTGGTTTTCTTTATCTGTAATGTATTTGTCTGGTTTTGATATGAGTAATGCAGACCTCATTGAATGACTTTTTGTGTATTCACTTACCTTCTATTTTCTGCAAGAATTCATGTAGATTTAATACAGTTTGTTTCTGAAATATTTGCTGAAATTTGCCATTGAAACCATCTATTCCTGCAGTTCAATTTGCACAAATAATTTTAACTATGAATTTTGTTTATTTAATAGAGTGCTATTCAGGTTCTATATTTCTTGAGTTGCCTTTGATAGTGTCTGTCTTTCAGGGGATTTGCCCATTGTCAACCAAGTTGCCAAATGTTTTGGCCTAAAGTTGTTCTTAATGTTCATAGCTCAACATTCAGAAAACTAAGATCATGGCATCTGGTCCCATCACTTCATGGCAAATAGATGGGGAAACAGTGGCTGACTTTATTTTTCTGGGCTCCAAAATCACTGCAGATGGTGATTGCAGCCATGAAAATAAAAGATGCTTGCTCCTTGGAAGGAAAGTTATGACCAACCTAGATAGCATATTGACAAGCAGAGACATTACTTTGCCAACAAAGGTCCATCTAGTCAAGGCTATGGTTTTTCCAGTAGTCATGTATGGATGTGAAAGTTGGACTATAAAGAAAGCTGAGCGCCGAAGAATTGATGCTTTTGAACTGTGGTGTTGGAGAAGACTCTTGAGAGTCCCTTGGACTGAAAGGAGATCCAACCAGTCCATCCTAAAGGAGATCAGTCCTGGGTGTTCATTGGAAGGACTGATGTTGAAGCTGAAACTCCAATATTTTGGCCACCTGATGCAAGAGCTGACTCATTTGAAAAGACCCTGATGCTGGGAAAGATTGAAGGCAGGAGGCAAAGGGGATGACAGAGGATGAGATGGTTGGATGGTATTGCTGACTCAATGGACATGTGTTTGGGTGGACTCTGGGAGTTGGTAATGGACAGGGAGGCCTGGCATGCTGCAGTTCATGGGGTTGCAGAGTCAGACACAACTGAATGACTGAACTAAACTGAACTGATTACCAGTTTAATGATTGTTGAATGTATAGTGATGTTAACTATCAATTCCTAACATAAGTAATTTATACCTTGACTTTTATTTCTGTTCACACTGGTTAAAACATTAATTTTATTCATCTTCTCAAATAATTAGCTTTTGCTTTCATTGATTTTCTCTATATGTTTCATTTATTTTTAATCTGAGTGATTTCATTTCCTGTAGTTACTTTGAATTTATTTGTTCTTTATTTTCTAGCTTTAAAGTTGGGAGAGGTGATTGATTGGAGACCATTGTTCTTTCAAAGGTAGGCATTTAATGTTGTAAACTTTCCTCTAAGTTCTGCTTTAGCTTCTTGAATATGTGAATTTGTAATTTTCTTCAAATTTGCAAAAATGAAACTTCTTAAAGATGTTATACTTCTCACTGATGATTTCTTAATTTTTTTCCAGTTTTTTCTTTTGTGTTCCATTTTGGATAGTTTCCATTGTTATATCATAAAGTTCACTAATAGTTTCTTCTGTAATATCTAATGTGCTATTATTCCCATACAGTATGGGAATCCCGTCTTATACATAGTCATCTTTACATCTAGGCATTCACTTTTAGTCTTTTGTGTTTTTCCATATCTGTACTTAAGATACTCAGTATTTCCTCTGGCTTCTTGGATATGCAGAATGCAATTATAATAATTTTTATAATATTTCTGTCTACTAATTCTGTTATCTGTGTCAATTCTGAGTGTGTTTCTTTATTTTAAATAATTAAACAGTTATTCTTCTCATTGAGGGTTGTATTTTCCACGTTCTTTGCATGTCTGGTCATTTTCTTTATTCCATGCCAACATTGTTTTACCTGGTTAGATATTAGATACATTTTTGTATTTTTATTCCTAAACTCTTTGATCCTTTATCCCGAATACAGTTAAAAGTACTTGAAAACCAACCTTCATAGGCATTAATTTTCAGGTTTGTTGAGACAGACCAGATGAGTGTTTTGTTGTTGTTGTTCATTTACTAAGTCATCTCTGACTCTTTGTGACCCCAGGGATTGCAGCACATCAGGCTTCCCTGACCTTCATCTCCAGGAGCTTGCTCAAACTCATGTCCATTGAATTGGTGATTCCATCCAACCACCTCATCCTCTGTCATCCCCTTTTCCACCTGCCTTCAGTCTTTACTAGCATCAGGGTCTTTTCCAATGAATCGGCTCTTCACATCAGGTGGCCAAAGTATTGGAGTTTCAGCTTCAGCATCAGTCCTTTTAGTGAATATTCAGGGTTGATTTTCTTTAGGATTGACTAGTTTGATCTCCTTGCTGTCCTAGGGACTCTCAAGGTCTTCTCCAGCACCACAATTTGAAAGCGTCAGTTATTTGGTGCTCAGCCTTCTTTATGGTCCAACTCTCATATCCATACATGACTACTGGAAAAACCATAGCTATGAGTGTACAGACCTTTGTTGACAAAGTGATGTCTCTGCTTTTTAATATGCTATCTAGGTTTGTCATAGCTTTCCTTCCAAGAAGCAAGCGTCTTTTAATTTCATGGCTGCGGTCACCATCTGCAGTGATTTTGGAGCCCAAGAAAATAAAAGTCTGTCACTGTTTCCATTGTTTCCCTATCTATTTGCTATGAAGTGATGGGACTGGATGCTGATCTTAGATTTTTGAATGTTGAGTTTTAAGCCAGCTTTTTTACTCTCTTCTTTTTCACCTTCATCAAGAGGCTCTTTAATTCTTCTTCACTCTCTACCATTCGGTTGTTGTCATCTGCATATCTGATGTTGTTGATATTTCTCCCAGCAACCTTGATTCCAGCTTGTGATTCATCTACCCTGGCATTTCACATGATGTACTCTGCATAAAAGTTAAATAAGCAGGGTGACATTATACAGCCTTGACGTACTCCTTTCCCAATTTTAAACCGGTCTGTTGGTCCATGTCTGGTCCTAACTGTTGCTTCTTGACCTGCATACAGGTTTTGCAGGAGGAAGGTAAGGTCCTCTGGTATTCCCATCTCTTTAAGAATTTTCCACGGTTTTTTGAGATCCACACGGTCAAAGGCTTTAGTAGCATGATCTGTTTGCTGAATTGGTTTTATTATTGCCCAAAGGGTTTGCAGTCTTACTGTTCCTTCTCTGTCATGTTGGTTTAGAGAACAGATTTCATGGGAAACTAACTATATAACCTAATCAAAGAAGAGTGACCCTGTGTTATTGCCTAATAGCAAAAGTAAGACTAGAAAGTCTGGGGCCAGGCCATTTCCAGTCTTTGATTCAGTTTTTCACTAATATCCATCCGAAGCTAGACAACAGTATAATCTTGTACTGTACATTTCTAGAATGGAAAGGAATGATGTTCCCTGGTAGTTTGGGCTCTCTGGCTAAGAGCATAGAGGATCAGAAAGTTATATCAAAACCATATGGTTAATGAACATTAGGAACCTGTTGGGATTTCCTATTCAGTAAGTGGGATTTACTTAACATCCTTCATCAATGCACTTTACTGCTGAGGTTCACAAGTACCCTGTGGAGAACATTCTGTCAAAGCTGACACTTTGGAGAGCATGACTTCAAACAGATGGGAGTAGTGCTGGGCTCATATGTTGGTTATTACATTTCCTAGTTTTAATTATATCACTGAACACATTAGGTGAATGGTATAAAGCTGTACAGAGACCAGAGAAAACAAACAAAAATGCTTTCACAAGTTCCTGGCAACATATTTTACTATGCATTGGGATTTTAAGAGGCTCTTCAAGGCAGTTTGCATTTTCAGGTGTGCGGGTTTAGGCAGTTGGTGTTACATTCATCACTGCTGATGAGAACAAGATACCCTCACTGCATGTGATCTCATTTCTTGTGACACCGTGTTTGTAGGCATGACAGGAGCCCTTCCCAGAGAGAGGGCAGAGGTTAACAGTCCAATCCAAGTCCTCACAGAGAAACTCTTATCAAGAGAAAAAACACTTAGAACTAAACAGTGTGGGCAGAGCATGGTGGACAGAACATGGTTTATATTTGTTTCAGCAGAATACTAACTGATACAAATGAACAGATTATGAAAGATTCATACTGTTATTTTTAAACATGTATCCTTAAGTAAAATGGGATATTTAGCTAAATCAGATGATCCATCAGATTAACAATTCTCACTTTACCAAAAGTTTTTTAACTAAACTTGGCTCATCAATTCATTTCATATAATGTTGCTTTGATATTTCTGGAGACAGTTCCTTTAGGAACTAGCATAATATTTTAGCATATTATTCTAGAGTAAAAAAAAAAAAACTATTTTAGATTTTGGTTCTGTCATTTATGAACAGTGTGACTTTGGGGGCCTCACTTCCCTTATATGCAATATGGGGGTAAAAATAGTACCTCCCTCATAAGTTTCTTCTGAGCATTCAGTGTTGTCTATAAACTGATTTTATTTTAAATCTGATTAATATATTCATCACTCCCCCTCATTGAACTACACTCCATGTGGAATTACTCAGATTATTTTACTTTTCTTGACTTTAGCCTTTGAGTTACTAGTGAATTGTGTGTGTTCTTTATACATTATATAATTTCTATATCATAAGTTTCAGTCTTCCAATCAGGTATATTTGATATTAGACAGAGATTAGTGTAGTCAATATAAATTCTTTAAAAACATATCTATTACATATTGAGAATAATTCTAGTCACAGTAGATAGGGATGGACAAATAAGATGTTAATGTCTCATCCCAACAATCCTAGAATATACTGAGAAAGATGGGAATATATGAGGTGAACAGAAGTACAGAGTGAGGAGGTCCTTTAGGGAAGAATTTGTAGATGCCTTTACATAGAGAAGGTGAGGTCTGAACTGAGTATAGCAATCCATGATACTGTGTGAAGGCATGGAGGTTTGAAAGAACTAAAAGTAGAATGAGGCTTACCAAGCAAAAGATATGTGAGGGCGTGTAAATGAGTTGAGACACGAGAAGTAGGGCCAAATCACAATATCTTGAATATATATTAAAAAAACATCCCCCGTTGTCAGTCTTCATGAATATGAACAATAATTATCCATGACAGTAAACTGAGTATTCAATGACAGAAACATGAAAGTACACTAAAAAGAGGAATACTGTCTTCGAAGTACCTCGTATGTGCCAGTCTTAAGGTTAAGGGATTTTAACATATAATAACCGAGTATTTGGCAAATCGCATTCTCATCCACACTGCCATGGGTCAAGTCCCATGAAAGGCTCTGGGAGAAACATTGGAAGTGGACTCTGTCTGTTGGCTGCTGTTGCTGCTGCGGCTGTGGGAGCCGTTTAAGCTTATTGGTTCTGGCGCAGTAGAGCCAGCACCAGGTGAAGATAACAGCTTTTATGTCCCTGTGGTTATTGGCAGTGAGTATGTCATTTAACCTTTCTGTGTGTGTTTCCACTGCAAAACATGAAGAAATGAACCAGGTGACATCTAATGTTGCTTCTTGCAAAAGAAAAAAAAAATTATCATCCATACAAGTTGTACTAAAAGAACAGAGAAACTCAAAGGATAGACTCATTTATTTATTGAGCTAAATGAACAATACTTAGTCTGTGCTTCTATGGGAACTGGAATCTTAAGAATGTACAAGGAATGAATAGCCCTGCTGGAGAGACAGATAAAAATAGATTGCTCTCCACACGCTCATCAGGATAATGGCAGAGAGTGAAGTAAAGCCCTCAGAGCGGTCCCCAAGTTATAACTGAGTGTGTGTGTGTGTGTGCATGGGTGCTCAATCGTGTCCGACTCTCCGACCTCATGAACTGTAGCCTGCCAGGCTCTTCTGTCCATGGGATTTCCCAGGCAAGAATACTGGAGTGGGTTGCCATTTCCTCCTGCAGGGGATCTTCCCATCGCAGGGATCAAACCCCCTGTCTGTTATGTCTCCTGCATTGACAGATGAGTTCTTTACCACTAGTGCCACCTGGGAAGCCCGTAACTGAGTGTATAGTATAGGAAATCAGCGAAGACTTCAGAGAAGAAGCTATATCTAAGTTGAGAACAAAACACATGTTCTAAGTTAATGGGCAAGACAGCAAAAAAAATTCATTCATCTGTTTCCCTGGGTAAACTATTCATGCCTTATGTGTCCCTGTGATTCTAGTGCCCTTAGGGGTCTAGACTAAGGATCATTTGTTTGGCACCCATAATAAATGAGTCTATTCTTTGAGTTTCTGTCTGGTTTTAGGCATTCCAGCAGGGGCACCAGAAGGTGCAAACATGAATGGTTAGAGAATCAAGAGTGTGCAGGGAACCTTGGGGTGCTGGGTAGGGCTGGAGTAGAGGGAACAATGGGGTTCTGGGACATAAAACTGAGTCTGTGGTATCAGGGGCCAGCTCATGAAAGACCGTGTAAGTGATAGTCAAGAGATGAGTTTATTCCAGAAGTCATGGGGAGGCCAAGGAAGGATTCTTCAGCATGAAGTCACATGACCAGATTTCCATTTTAGAAGGCTGTCTCTTTAACAGTGAAGGGAATAGACAATGAAGGGATGAAGAATGAGTGTCCACATGTGTAGAACTTAGGATCAAAATTGATGAGATCCAGTGCCAAGAAAATAACAGAGAAGACAGAAAAGAAAGATGAAAGAAATGCATTTCATTTCACGTTTGAGAGCAGTTACAAGACAGAGTTGTCTAGGTGTGGTGTCTGCTTGGATGCAGGAAAAAGACCAAAGAGGAGACAGTTCTACCCCCTAATTTCTGATTTTGGCACTGGCAAAATGATGAGGCCATTTGAGGAGATGATGAATCTAGTTCAGTTTTTTTTTTTTTTTTTTCCAGGGTGTGAACCTTGTACCCTGTCACAGAGGAAGAAGGATGCCAAGAATTAGGGCAGATTAGTTGATATCAAGCAACAGATTAATGTGAGTACAGCAAGGTCTCAGAGGATGGTAGTGAAAAGGACAGATCATTCATGCAAGAAATCTGAGTATGAAGTGATGAAAATATTTTTAAAACCTCCAGGAAACGATTACGTAGAACATGAGACTGAAGAAGCTTGTCGCAGTTGCTTTTGTTCTGTTTGTAATGTGTAGAGGATAAATAGAAAGCTGATTGAGGGTAAAGAAAAGTAATGAACTGAAATACTTGAAGAGACAAAGAAGTGAATCCAAAGCATAGGTTGCTTCAAACAACTTAAAAATGAGTAGAGCTATGTTGTGGGTCCATAACTGACATAGAAGCTAAACTTGAAAACCTGGCTTGATAAGTGATACAAGAAAGAGTCTTGGCCTTTGACTAAGTAACCCCTAAGGGCTCCCACATATTCTTTTAGTCCCTGTGCAGTCAAACCCGAGACATATATATATATATACATATATTTATATTTATATATACACACACACATGCACACACACACTAAATAGTGATTATTTATAATATATTTATAATGATATTTTAAATATAATATATTTATATAATACTTTCATAGAAATTATTGACATAATTTTATAATTATGATATAAGTTGAAATAAGAAAACCATCAGCAGTTACCAAGTCTGAGTTATTCATGGTAAATTTACTAGTGATATGGGTGCAAAAGCTGGGGGCTGTATGTTCACTGTTTGGTGAACATAGTGAACATCTCTCTCTTCTGCCAGCTCTGAAAGTGCCTAAGTAACTCTTAAACTTAATCTGTGTCTCTCTTACCCTTACCTGTTCTCAATTTCATTGGGGAAACTGAAAGAGCTTCTTTGACCCTATTAGACTACTTAAAAATTTTCTGAATATTAAGCAATATACTTTCTTTTCCACTGCAAGTCATTGTTACATTGTCTTATCTTTTCTTAGCTTTTTTGTTTTTTTAATCATAGTTCAAAATAGAAATGGAAATGCCTAAAATATTTGTAGGGTGAAAAATGGGTATTGTTTTGCTCAGTGAGTTTTAATGTTTGTTCAGGTTTTCTGTCTTGGTTTCTGCTTTCCTGAAAAACTCAACTATAGTCTTTTTGTTCCGTGCAGAAAAAATACTATGAATAAAATATAGCTGGTCTAAATAGATTTTTAAAGGAATTTAATGACTCATTGTTTACAGGTTATGCATTTTTAAACTCAGCAAACCAATCATATAGACTTTCATCAGTTGATATATTCTGTCTAAAATCAAATGTGTCTATTAAGCTCCTAACACATAGAGAAAAACTGTAGGATCTTCTTTTAAACAGTGGGTGAAAGACCTAATAATAAAGGACGTATCTACATGATAAGAGCTTCCAAGTGTCATCTAAAGCAATTTCAGCAGTCTATGGCCAAGTCCAGCACATTGTCTACTTTTGTAGGTAAATTTTATTGGCGCCCATCCATGCCCACTTATTTGCATGTTGTCTATGGCTGTTTGCATACTACCGAGGTAGGGAGGAATAGCTGCAAGAGAGACCATAGGCCCACAAAGCTTAAAATATTGCTGTTTTTAATCACTCTTATATTCTTATATCTATCCTATGTATAGAATTACACATAAGGAAAATCATATAGTATATATCCATTAGTATTCTCAACTATAGTTGAGAATGTGACTCCAGTCTAGTGTTCCAGAATTATATTCCAACTTACGGATCCACCATGACTTTAAATGTCTCATTTTTTTCCAGTACTTTGTTATTAAAAGTGGTATGAGGTGAATATTCTTGAACATAAGTATCTCTTCTTTTCTTCAGTTGTATTCTTTAACATTCTCTAAATGAAACAACATTCTTTAAATTAATATCTGTCATTCTTTAAATTAATATCTGTCATTCTGGAAAATTTTTCTTATGTCCCCTTGCTGTCATTACTCCTCCCTGAGGAACTACTCATCTAATCTCTAACTTTGTAAATTATTTTCATCCTTTCTAAAAGTAAATATAGAATATAGTCTGTTGCATCTATATAGTTTATAGTCTATTGTGCTTCTTTTACTTAACATAATTGACCATCGAATTCATTCCTTTTTAGTAGTTTATTATTTTTTAACTTTTTATTTGATATTGGAATGTAGCTGAGTAATAATGTTGTGATAGCTTCAGGTGAACAACAAAGGGACTCAGCCATACATATACATGTATCCATTCTCCCCCAAACTCCCCTCCCATCCAGGCAACCACATAACATTGACCAGAGTTTCCTGTGCTGTGTAGTAGGTCCTTGTTGGTTATTCTTTTTGTTTTTGTATAATATTCCATTGGATAAATATAGCACAGGTTGTTGAATCAATTCCCTGTTGATTAATATTTGGGCTGTTTCCTCTCATTAGCTTTTATGAATATAGATACCAAGAATAATAATGGACAAGACTTTTTGTGGGCATACGTGGTCGTTTCTCTTAGGGAAATACCCATAAGAGAAATTGCTTGTTCATATGATAGATACAAATTTAACTTGATAAGATGCTTCCAAAGTAATTATAAAAGTAACTATATCAATTTTCACTGCAACCAGCAACTATATGAAAGTTCCAGTTGCCTCACTTTCTGGACAAAACTTGGTATTGCCAGGTTTTGTTTGTTTTAACTTCAGCAATTCTAGAGGGCTCATTTTTATTTTATTTTATATTTCGTTGACAGTTCGTAATGTCAAGGATATTTTAATATGCTTTTTGGCCATCTTGTATCATCTTTTCAAACATTTTGTCTACTTTTTGATAGATTTTTTTGTTGTCCTCTTATCAAGTTGTAAGATTTTCACTATATTCCAAAGATGAATTCTTTGTCAAATATATGTATCATATATAGTATCTCCTAATCTATAGTTTGCCTAATAATTTAATTTTGTTAAAAACTTATTTACTGTTTATTTCTTTTGTAGTTTGTGCTTTCTATATTCTCTAAAATATATTTTCCTACCCCAAAATCATGAGTATTTTTTCTCTTTTCTCCTACAGGTTTTAAAATTTTGACTTTAACCTTTTCTTGGTTTTTGTTTTGCTTGGTTTGGTTTATAAGCCTCTGTGAACTGATTATTTTGTGTGTGTGTAAGGTGTGAAGCTAGGCCTAAGGTTCATTGTTTTTCCTGTGGAAATAACCAGTTATTCTAGTGCTATTTACATAAAGGACTTTTTCCTACTAAATCACACTGGCAACACTGGAAAATCAATTGATCACATATGTGTAGGTTAATCTCTAGGTGTTCAGTCATGTTTAGTTTATCCAATGTATCTATCTTTACACCAGTAACACACTATCATAAATATTGTAGATTTATAGTAAATTTTGAATCAAGTCATATAAGTACCTCAACTTTGTTCTCATTTTCAAAAAATCTTAGATATTCTAGGTACACAAATTTCATATAAATTTTGAAATCAGCATGTCAATTTCTATCCGCCAAAAAAGCTCCTTCCTGGAGTTTTTGATTGGTATTATATTGAGTCAATAGATCAAATTGGGAAGAACAGAGTTCTTCAATTTATTGAATCTTCTAATCATGAAAATATTATAACTCTCCATTTGTTTTGCTTTCTTAACTTTATTCAACAATGTTTTATAGTATTTCCTGTACTGTAGACTTACCATAAAACAATTAGAAGAATTTTTAGAAGTTGGCAGTTTGAGAACAGAAGTTAGAAGTTTTTGATAACCAATGGAATGGATATAGTATCTTGAGAATAACCGGTGCATTTTTTTTAAATGAATAATCACATGGTCTTGTTGAGGTTAGAGAGCATGCCTTTGATTTGGAACTAATTCCCTTTTGTCACTTTCTTTACAAGTGAAAGGTGCCTTGAAGCAGTAGTAGATAAAATATAATATGGATGTGAGCTAGAATGAGAAATTTATTAGTAGAAATTCTAGGCAGTGAGGAATTCGTGAGTGGCAATCACGTTGAAATGGATGAAATCTGTGTCTATGATTGTTTTTGTGATCAGATACTAGAAGATTATTTTTTTAAAGAGAGAATAATTTTATTGATGTGAAAAAATCAGATAAACTGAAGTTGGATAGACTAAGAGAGCAGAAGAGAAAGATGAGAAAGGAAATAGGCAAAATGAGAAAAGAAAGTTGTATTTCACTTATATAGGTCAAAGATGAAACCTAGGTCAAATGTGTAACTCAGTGAATATTTAACACTGGACTCTTCATCAGGGTTTCACACCAATGCCATTTGTTCTTTAGGAATTTTCTTTCACTGCAGGGATGGTATTCTTTGTTCCTGTTACTCATCAGCCAGAGTTCCCTCTTTTACACAATAATAAGAATTTTTAATATTGTTAAATGTGACTGTCTCTAAGATTAAATGACAATATTCTTCCCTTGAAAATAATGTTTGCAAATGGCTTGTTGAGTGTGACTGTTTTATTAGTATTCAAAGAGCTGGTACAGCTTTTAATCCAACAAAAGGGTATAGCTTGTTACTTGCTTTAGGAAGGAAAAGGTGTCTTGATCTGTGGTTATGGCCTTGCCAAAGCACCTGAGGGTAATTCAGTTCTGTGCATTGTGGAATTATCATTTAGATTTTGCTCTTCAAATATAGATACAGCTACATTGGCAACACTGTTTTCCTTCAGGCCATCTACTGGTGCAGTATGCTGTAGGCAATTTGAGACCAACAGTTCTCAATTAATGTTTCTGGCATGGTCTTTACATTGTTTACAAATGTCCTAAGGCAGGGATAGAATGTACCTTAAACGTGGCAATGTATTTTTGTGTGTGACTTTCTTGCTTCTCTCAGTTGAAAGACTACTCCAAAATAGCAATGAGGAAGACAAAAGCCATATAATATATATATATATATATATATAAACACATATTTGTTTCCATTCTCTGTTTTTCTACTATTTTAATATTTCACATTCAACCAGCTCTCAACTCCAAAACTCAAAAAAACCAGTGCTCACTCATGAAATCAGTTGCATTGAATTGTTTTTATTTTATTTTCATCAGTTTAGCTATCACAAACCTGTTCAGATACCCAGGCTCAGAGATTGGTGAAGAATGTGTAGTGGAATTTTCACTGTGCCATTAAAATAGTGCAATGCTTAATTTTTTAAGTGAAGGAATAAATCTTTAGGTAAATCAAGGGCTTTGATCATATAAATAACAGTTCCACTTGAGACTAATATCTTAGGAATTGATTTATAAGGAACTCAAGTACTGCTAAAATAAAATCAAGTTTTTTTGTGCAGCTACAGTGATGATCCAAACTGTAAGATAGCAATGTCTAAAGTAAAAAGAAAAAACTCTTCAAGATTTAACTTAGGATAACATACAAAATATGGCTTAATTAAACTTCTGAAAAATACCAGTTTTCAGTCTATGTACTGATTTTTCTTTTCAACAGATTCAACAACAGAGTAGGAGGCAGATTAATTACAAAAGTTCAAAATGAGTTTACCAAAAAGTTTCAGTGTGGGCTGAGTGTGAGACATGTAACTAAGAGGACAGAAGCATATACTTTGATACCAAAATGGCTGAGTGGAAATCTGACTTTACCAGATTCTAACTGTGTGACCTTTGATAAATGACTTAACCGCTGTACTTTAAGATTCTGTGTCTGTCAGATGAGACTGACTTAGTACTTACCTTCTCAAGGTGTTATGAGGATTAAATTAGTCATTGTATATAAAGAATTTACAGCAGTTTAAGCACCATGAAGTTGTTTGATATTACTATCATTAAAATTATTTTGGCAATACCAATGTTGTACTCATTGAAATGTGTCTATTTTTACAGTTTTGAGCTATAATGCTGTATACCTGAAACTTATAAGAAAAAATCTATTTTGAGATGTATTTACGAGGCATTGCACCTGGCGCATTACAAGCACTCGACTATAACATCCAGGGAGATCCAGACCGCCGTGCGCTTGCTGCTACCTGGGGAGTTGGCCAAGCACGCCGTGTCCAAGGGCACTAAGGCTGTCACCAAGTATACCAGCTCCAAGTAAATATAATATGCCTAGCCGCTGTTAACGGAGAAGGCAATGGCACCCCACTCCAGTACTCTTGCCTGGAAAATCCCATGGATGGAGGGCCTGGTGGGCTGTAGTCCATGGGGTCCCTAAGAGTCGGACATGACTGAGCGACTTCACTTTTTCACTTTATGATTTTCTATATTGAGACATTTTTAAAATTTTCTATTTTGAGATACATTTCTGGCCTTCAATATGAGAAATCTAGAAGATGCTATACGATCCAGCTATTTGAACTCATATGGAATGATTTGCCTGTATAACTGTAAAGGGGATTTTTGTCTGCCAATTTCTTTGGGAACCAGTGATGTGTGAATGGAAAAGAAGACGCAAATATTTTTGTCACAGCTTTTCTTATTTGATGGAGGGAAAATTTATATAAATATGAGTGGTAATATAGATTTGAGGAGACTCAAGTATGAGAAAAAGTCTTTCCCTGCCTGACTCTCCATTTACTTTAAATAAGTCCTCAATACTCCCACATCTGGATGTGCAACCTGGTAACAGCAAAGACAAATGCCCAGAATATAACATAGCACCATTTTGAGGGAGAAGGCAGTGACCTACCTGGTGGCAAGTTGATTATAAGTAATTTCTTACATCCTTTAGGGAGCAGTGATTTGTCCTACCATCACCACCATCAATGGGTATACAGAACTCCTCATTCATCAACATGGTATCCACACACACATTGTAAAATCTATTTCACAGGAAGGGAAGTAAAAGAATGTTGTCCTGCTCATTCATTGATTCTACCATGTTTCACAACACATAGAGATAAGCTCAACTGTGAAGAGTCTGTTGAAGGCTCAGTATGGTGCCCTGGATGATGATGCAGTGTGAGTTGGTATCTGCACTTATAGGTTCAGTATGTGCTGTGAACCAACGACCAATATAGAATGCCATTTGTTTGACAGCCAGAATTCCCAAGGTGATATACCAAGAGGTAGAAATGGAAGTGCCCCCTTTAACCATTACCAGTGATAACACATGAATAAAAATATGGGTACCAGCCACAGTAATTATGTACTTCCTTGGTTTGAAGTGTTAGTTCCCCCTCCTAAAAGAAATACTTCCACTAGGGTCACAAGAATTCTTACAGTAAAGTGAAAGCTGAAATCACCCCTGTCCTATTTAGGATTCTGCGTTTCAGGTGATGGAAAAAACAGAAAGATTTCTCTATTGGTTGTATTAGTTGATCCTGGTTATTAAGAGGAAACAGGGTGGCAGCTGCACAGCTGGATCACTGTGGATATGTAATTAGTATGGAATTGAAATGATTCTTCTTTGCAATTCTGAATCTAGTGGTAAAAGTTAATGACAGATACAGCAACCCAATGCAGTCAGAACTCTAAGAATTCCAACCCTTTAGGAATAAAGGTTCTGGGTCACATCTCCAGTTAAACAAATATGACTAGTACAAGAGCAAAGGCAATATTGGCTAAGTAAGGAGGAATTATGTTATAAATACCAACTGTAACACTGTGACCAGTTGCAGAAATCAAGACTTTAGAATGTAAACAAGTTTTATTCTGCTTTGTATACATATATATGTATACACCAATTTATCTTTCTTCTTTCTCTTTGCCTACTGTTTCCTATAATTCATTATTGGTAAACATCATTTCATCTTAAAATTTAAGAATATCACAGGGAGTTTATGACAGGTATAAGAGGAAAAAATTATCGCCCAGTAATTGACGAAGTTTATTAGGACTTAGTGTTCCATTTTGGGGATAAACATTTTCTTTACATTAGATGTAGCCACGTCATGTTATGGGAAAGAAGGTTCTGTTGGTATTTTTGTCATTTAAAAGTTGAATAATGGGCAAAAAAAGGTGTGTGCATATTGAATTGTCAAAGGGGTAGGCTGTGTCAGATTTTGTCAGATCAGCATAATCCACACCCTGATTTATGCTTGATTCTACATCACAGGAGGAACCTCCAAAACTGTATTTCTGACAGTAGAGTTCAGGGTTAAATTTTACCAGTAGGAAGAATCCACATGCTATTTGGAAAGCAGAAGTTGTTAATTGCCCAGCACATTAAAGAGATTCTTGGGAGATAGTAAACATGAGTTTGCTTTAGAGTGAGGTCCTGTTACTAACTTGCTTTAGTCCAACTGGCAGCTGAGATTATCATCAGTGGCTTCTACTCAATTCATTTATTTCCACATTTCCTGAAAACCAGGAGTGTTAGTTACTTCCTTGAATTTTACTTCTCCAGCACTTCCAATAGTTACTACTCTAGTTCTTTATATTAAATCATTTTCTGCTAGAGATGGGTAGAGCAGCATCTGTTGTGCTGATTGATAGCTGATGGATAGAGTCATCAGTTCAGTCACTCAGTCATGTCTGACTCTTTGCGATCCCATGGACTGCAGCACACCATGCTTCCCTGTCCATCACCAACTCCTGGAGTTTGCTCAGACTCATATCCATCAAGCCAGTGATGCCATCCAACCATCTCATCCTCTGTCGTCCCCTTCTCCTCCTGCCTTCAGTCTGTTTTGTCATAGACCCATACCTTATGCTGAGGAGGAAGGATTTGGAGAGTTAGAAGGAAAGTCATTGAAGTCAAAATGATACTTTAAAAATCAATTGTAAGGTAACACATTAGGGGCCAAAGTATTACCTAAAAAGTTCAACACTTGATTTTTCTAAAACATGGGAACGGGTTGCTGCCTTTTTAGCTTAGCATCAGATAAAGTGAATAGCTTGTTTTCACAAGATATATTTTGTATGAAAGATACATATCTTTAAACACTAGAATCACACTCAATGATCACTTCATGGGAAGCATGCCATTAACTGGCACCAGCCAAAGTAAAAGCAAGAGCCAATTCAGGCTTCTCACCTTATATTCTCTGTAGGCTGTGTGTTTGCTGATTGGAATGGTGGAGTGAATTGCCCATATTATTTCAACTTTTATTCTTTCCCTCCCTCTCAGTTTTTCTTTCTCTCTCTTTCCCCTTCTCAGCGCATCCTCACTAGATAATCTTACTAGTAATCATTCTCTCTCTCTCCTAAAAAAGATAGACTAGAATTTACCTAAATTAATTGTATAAATTATTTCTGTCCATTTACTTTCCTTTTGTTAATTGCCCTTCTATCTATGCTCTTGAATCATTCATTCCTAAATATAAGCATGAGCATATTATGGCCTAGACATAGAATAATTTATACTTTCTCAGGAAATTTGTCACTCAGATTATACTTTATCCTTTATCTTTAGTTTAACAATTTGAATGAGGTAACAGCTCAACACTGTCATATGTAAGTATTGAATAGAATGACTTATAAGACATAGGTTTCAGCTCTTGATTAGTAATAATAATTATGTCGAACTATAGAGGGAACACACTAAAATGAAAGTGATTTAGAATCACAAATAAGCTTATATTTGAGCTTTAGACTGTAGTTCCCATTGCAATTGTGTCAATGACTGCAAAGGATCTCAGATTTACACTGTTTATAAGCTAATAAGCTAGCATATTTTTATTTCATAGATACTGGCATAAAGCATAAGTTGTCTGAGTTATGGATAAGTAACTATATTACTCACAGCACAATAAGCAGCATTATCATCAGCATATTTGTGTTAGTTTTTCTTGCCTGAAGTTCCACAAGGGCAACAGAGATTAGTCCAGATTGATGTCTGCACATACAGTGGGTTGCATTTCAGAAGAAACCATGAGCTTAGTGAACCTGAATCTTTTTATAATGAGCTGTAAGCATGCCTTCCCTCTGGTCCAGATGAAGACATTGTCATCATTATAGAGATAACCTCTCCTTTCATCCAGTGGAAGACACTACATCTATCTTGCAAGGCTGGCCACTATACAAGCATCCTTGAAGAAGTAGTTCAGAAAAAAATGCAGTCCCTTTGCTCACAAGATATCCAGACACAAGAAAGTCCCAGGGACAAGTGTCTCCCAACCAACTCACTTTGCATTCTAAGACTAATCTCTTCATTGTGACTTACTCCCCACTGCATGGGAAATGAATTATCAATATACTATCTCCTGGAGTATTTTTGACTTGAAGTCTTTATGTTTAATCAAAGGAATAGACAAAAACATGTCCCATAATTTTAAATACTGTGAACTCAGATAAATAAAGTTAATAAAGGACCAATACCTCTGACATTCATCTCCTGAATATCAAAAAACAAAATGGAGGAAAAGAGCTTAGCCAAAATTTCCTTTATCCTGAGGAAAAAAAATCCTATTCAAAAACAACCACATACACAAATTGCCCTCTTGAAACCATGGATATGTTTTCCTTCTGAAAAAAGAAAAATAAAGTTATATAATGCACAGCAGTGAGACCTCAGGACAAACCTGTTCCTTAATCAAAAAAAGATGGGAAGGGAGACCACCTTACTCATAATTTTTTGGAAATTAAGTAAAAGAGGGAGATTCTTATTTGGTCCCAGAACTGACAGAGAGAGGTAGAGACAGAAGGCAAAGAGATACAACAGTGTACAACCTTGGAAAAACATGCCAAAGCTTCATACAAAGATATACCTGAGTTTCAGTCATAGTTCTGCCCTTTACTAGGCATATGCCTTTTACATACTGAGATTCTCTGAGCCTCAGTTTTCTTATTTTTTAAATACAACACATTCAGTAAATTAGAAATAATTTATATTTGGCCCACACTTGGTATTCAATCAAAGTTAGCTATTGATTAGTTATAGGAAATTGGTGTTATTGGAGAAGAATTCTGGTTAAAAAACTGAGATTCATCCCCATGAGGTGTTAGATAAATTGTAGAAGTGGAGGAGCCCTCCAAAGAAGAGAATATACATGAGTCAGCATTGCCAGTCCCCAGAGATTAAACAAGGACATTGACGTAGTTGGCTCTCCTCTATGAATTCACACCCTGGGTCATCTTCTCCCTTTGAATCAGGGCTGGGTCAGTTTCTTGTTTCAATCAATAAAATGTGGCAGAAGTGATGCTGTTCAAGTTCTGGGCCTAAGATTTGGGAGCTACTAGAAGCTTCTGCTTTTGTGCTTATAGACACCCTGGAAGGAGTCCTCAGGCAGGTTGCGTACGGAAAGCATGTGTTGAAACCCCATGTAGGGAGGCACAGACCCTGTGAGTACAGAGAGAAGGAGAGAGGCCCAGCCATGCCTGTATCTCAGCAGAGCCCAGCCTTCCAGGAGTTGGATCTGTGAGTGCAGCATCATGGATGTTCCAAGCCACAATCTTGCTGAAGCAGCACAAGCAGTTTCAAGTTAAACCAGTAAAAGGATTGTCCAGCTGGGTTTCAGTCATCCACAAAACGTGAGAAATATTAAAATAATGTTTTATAAGCCACTAGCTTGGACTGATTGGTTACACAGCAACACATAATCAAGACAGACAAGAAAATGCTATATTAAATTTGTCTGTAGTCCATCTGGCCCCAGTGATTTCCTTCCAGGGACAGATTTGTAGGAGCATGATAGTCCTGTCAATAATAATATTCTCACAAGTGATATGTTAGGATCCTTTTTCTGCATTATGTATATATGATTTGCAATTTATCTAAACCATGTGTATCTCCTCTATATGCATAATTTTGGGGCATAAATGTTACTTATATTTAGAATCTATCATGTTGATTGTCCATCTTACAATTTTTCTCAAAGAAATTATTTTAAATACTGATCAGTAATTACATTTTGCCTTTTAAGCCAACATTCTCCAAAGAAAAAGCACAGGAGAGAAATTGAAACAAAATTAGATCATATATCTATAACATTTCACTAAACTATCTCATGCTTTATATAACTGAATTCAAGTCAATTCCTTACTGATCTTCTAGAATTCAAATACTAGTATCAGTGATGAAAGGGAGTTTGCCTACCTTTGAGGAACATCTGAATTTATTTATCCAGCATATTATTAGTGGTGGTAGTTGTTGTTCAGTTGCTAACTTTGCGACCCCATGGACTGTAGCCTGCCAGGCTCCTCTGTCCATGGGATTCCCCAGGCAAGAATACTAGAGTGGGTTGCCGTTTCTTACTGCGGGGGATCTTCCTGACCCAGGAACTGAACCCACATCTCTTGCATTTTCTGCATTGGCAGATGGGTTCTTTACCAGCTAAGCCAGTGGGGAAGCCCCATTATTAGTGGGAAATTCTATCTAAGATAATTTTAGGGTGGATACATTTAATCAGTTCTTAATTCTCTTGCCCAAACTTCAAGGAGGGGAAGCCTCTTCCCATTTATAGATGTCCATGCTGTTGCAGAGATGTAGATTTTTATTCTGTGATTTCTTTGACTGTTTTTTAAAACTTTTTTATACAAAGATGTGCCTGGAGATTGAGAGGACCAGGGTAGAATGAGAGAGAAATGGGTTAGAAAAGATGACAATACAAAGAACAGTTAATTTTGTCCTGAGATTTATTTACTGAGAATGGCCTGGGCTGAGAAGTTAGCATGCAACTCAGTGTGGGGCAGTTAGGAAGGAAAGCTAGAATTTCTGTGGTCCAAATACACATGTGAACCAAAGAAAGGATGCAGGAGGAAACGAAAAGTCTGGTGGACAGTCAGGCAGTAGGTACATATGTGGTGTCAAAAACAGGGCAAACAGTGAGTCAGAGACCAAACCCATTGACTCTGGTGTCACCAAACAAGTGTACCAGTGAATAAAGAGGAGTGAGTGGTCACTGAACAAGAGAGTCGAGAGATTAATGGAGACCCAAAGAATAAATAAAATAAAATGAAATAAAATTAACTAGGAAAGAGGAAGAAAAGAGACTGCTCTCCTGGTGAATGTTTTGACTCTCACCCTCCTCTCCTTTGTTAGCTCTGGGCCCCAAGTACAGTACCCACTTTAAACTGACTGGTTTTATAAGGGGAGTCTGGTATGACTCAGTCTCTCTTTTGCTCAGCTTTCATGGTAATAGACAGAGAAGGCAATGGCACCCCACTCCAGTACTCTTGCCTGGAAAATCCCGTGGACAGAGGAGCCTGGTAGGCTGCAGTCCATGGGGTCGCAAAGAGTCGGACACGACTGAACGACTTCACTTTCATTTTTGACTTTCATGTGTTGGAGAAGGAAATGGCAACCCACTCCAGTGTTCTTGCCTGGAGAATCCCAGAGACGGGGGAGCATGGTGGGCTGCCGTCTATGGGGTTGCACAGAGTCGGACACAACTCAAGCGACTTAGCAGCAGCAGCAGCATGGTAATAGATGCTGATGATCGGAACGCTCTGTCAAGTGCTTATTTTTAAGGGCAATAGAGAGCACTGCTGGTGGACAAAGCACTGTCATGGAGGCACTTGCTCTCCCTGCTCAGCCTCAGCACAGGAAATCATCCTTTGTTCTTTCCAAACAAGGATGAATGGTGTTTTGCAGTGGAACAAATTGAAAAAAAGCATCATACTTTATATTCCATCCGAAGAGGAAATTAAATCACAACAGAAAGGTATCACACCATCAGCCAGAGGTGCAATCTAAAATCAGGTCTCAAGACTTGCTCCTTTTAATAAGTGAGAAAAACTACATTTTCACCAGCTGTTACAGTCTCAGACGCAAGCTTGACAAATGTGGGAGGGGAGGTCATTTCTTAGTTGTTAGCACACAGCTTGACCCAAAGTCTAGACTCCTCCAAGGAGCTACACATGGAGAAGAAGAGACTGTGCTTATCGTGTGTCATGTGTTGAAGTGTCCTTGGAGCGAATGTAGATGGTCACCATGACAACTGCTGGCCGAGGAAGATTTCTAGTAGTGGGGTACAGAAATCATTAAACACCACATACATGGGATTGTGTTAGTCATATGGCCACGTGGACCTGAAGCAACTTGACTTTGCTTATTCCCATTGTGAAGCCTTTTATCTCCATCTTACAAGAAGTGTCAACAGCAAAGAGCTCAATGGCACCAGTATCTTTGCAGATGATCTTGCCTCATTCTTTCCCCAGCTTCAGACAAACATGTCAAGTGTGGCTCTGCCAAAGTCAGCATAATTAAGAAAAACACTTATTAGTGAAAACCATTTTGCATGTCTCCCTTCAAAAGTGTTTTTACTCAACACTTGTCACTTCCTTTTTGTTAAGGAAGGCTATGAATATTACATTTCAAAGTTGTTGCCTTGCTTGATAAAAAATAAATGCTAAGAGCATTTATTCACTTGCTCATCCAGCTGAGGAGAGCAAGAGAGAGAGAGAACAGTATGGGTAATGTTGAAACTCCTAATGATTTCGTTAAAAGTCCTCTGTCCCATCTCCAGAAGTAAAACTCCATACACAACATTCACAGGATAGGAATTAATTCTGAATGCTGTATATTAAGTTCCAAAGCAGTAGTGAATCATTCTCATTTTCCTCCAAGAATGCTACTCATATTGAACTACCAAATCTCTGAATGCCATTCTGTAATAAGGTACATTTATACTACATGTCCTTTTGTAATTTTTCAATGGAGTATATACTTCACAACCTCTTATGAGTTATTCTTGGTTAACACCCAGTCTCAGCTGGGTGAAAAAGTAACTAGGTGTGTTGTTTGATGAAAGGATTCCACATAAGCTTGTAGAAGCCTCCATCTCCCTTTTCTCATGTCCCAGCCTCTCTCCCCTTCACTATAGAATGCACTATGGAATTATATATTCTGTGATAAACATGTCAATGCTACTTACTGTCTTGTGTTTATGTCAGAGAAGCTTTGTAATTAGATAGCCATCAGGGTGATGTCCTAAATGAGATGCTGGCAATCTCTGGATGGGAGAGTAGATGGAAAGCTAGAGCTGAGGCTTAGAATAGGAGGTGACAGAGAACTGAGATAGGGGCCAAATGGAATTCTTGTGGAATCTGTAATCAGTGAATTAGAGATGGGATAATGAGGTTTATCAGAGGGATATTTGGGCCAGAGGAGAGGACAGTTCAGAGGTCTGCATGTTGAGTTTAGTGTACAGAGTCCTTTTAAGCAAAAGCCAGAATCAGATGCTTGCATCCCGCACAAAAAGGACCTTTGTTTTCCAGTGGCTCCAAGAGCTGAAGAATATCATTATATTGGACTGGCTGATAATTATCAAGATAAGACGATGATTGTTAAAAGACTAGATTACTGGCTGGGTGCTGCCCCTTCAGATGAATGAGCTTCGTAACAGAGTATTCTCTTAAAGTAGTTATTTGAATAATATGAGACAGCTACAGTTATTTACCCATTCTGTGAGTTGCAAAGTTCCCAGTATTCTTTGCTGTTATGAATTATACATTTTAAGCAGTTTTTTTGTGATGATCTTCAGTGGAAGTTAAAAAGAGATTCAGTGAAACTCGGTTGATTATGAAAGCACCAGGCCTATTGTAGCCTGAGTATTATCTATTAATATATTATGTCATGATCCCAGTGAATTGACAACACCCATGGCCCTCTCTGGTCAGGCTGTGATTCATCTTTCTGATTACCCATTGTTCCCCAAAATATCAGAGTGATTTTATATGTTTCCACCTACAGTATCTAACTGCACATTAGATCTAAATAAAACCTTTTAGTCTGAACTCCCAGGCCCTTTATGGTGTGACATCAGCTTTCTTTAACAGTAATTGTCATTATCATCATCATTTCTAACAGTTACTTAGCATTTATTATGCACCAGACTCGTTTACATAATATCCTTATTCATCATAACAATGCTGTAACCAGAGTATATTATTGTCCTCAGTTTACCAATAGGGACTTAGTGACATTAAAAACCTTCACCCGAGTAGCACAGAGTGTAGTGGAGCTGAGATCTATTATCATGTCAGTCAGTTTTGAAACTAGAGGTTTCACTGAAATGCATTAAAAACACAAGGATGATCTACTTAATACGTTTATATATCTAGCCAATTTTTAAAGCAACAGGAACTAAGGAGTGTCATAGCAAATTAACCTTCGATATTATAGATAAAGATGTATAAATCAGCATTTTCCTTCTTTCTTTCTGGCTATGCTTGGGCTTTGTTGCTGCACATAGGCTTTCTCTAGTTGCAGTGAGCAGGGGCTACTCTAGTTGCAGTGTGTGGACTTCTCATCACAGTGGCTTCTCTTGTTGCAGAGCACGGTCTCTAGGATGTATGGGTTTCAGTAGTTGTGTCGCACGATTTTAGTTGCTTCATGGCATGTGGAATCTTCCCAGACCAGTGATTGAACCTATGTTCCCTGCATTGGCAGGCAGATTCTAACCACTGGACCACCAGGGAAGTCCTAAGTCAGGGTATTCTGATACAGAATAATTTTGCACAAAGACATAAGGAATATGAACAAAGAAAGAAATATGGACAAAGAAAGAGCTTATTGTCAGGGACTATGGTACCAAAAAGTTCTTTTGTGGTGTATGTAGTTCCAGCTAAAATTTTAAGAATCCAATCAGTTTCTGACTATCAAACTAACTTTGAAATAAGAAATTTATTGGGGGACATGTATCTTTTTGATTAGTACTTTGGGTTTTTTTTTTTTTTGAATATGTACCCAGGAGTGGAATTGTTGGATCATATGATAGTTCTACTTCTAGTTTTTTAAAAAATCTCCATACTGTTTTCCACAGTGGCTGCACCAATTTACATTCCCACCAACAGTGTACTAGGGTTACCTGTTCTCCACATCCTCACCAACATTCCTTATGTTTTTCTGATGATATCCATTTTGAAAAGTATGAGGTCATAGCTCATTGTGGTTTGATATGCATTTTCCTGATGACTAGTGATGTTGAGCATCTTTTCATGTGCCTAATGACCATCTGCCTTTCCTCTTTGGAAAAACGTCTATTCAGTTTTTCTGCCCATTTTTAAAACAGGTTGTTTGTTTTTTTGATGGTGAGTTGTATGAGCTGTTTATATATGTTGGATGCTGCTGCTGCTGCTAAGTCACTTCAGTCATGTCCGACTCTGTGCAACCCCATGGACGGCAGCCCACCAGGCTCCCCCATCCCTGGGATTCTCCAGGCAAGAACACTGAAGGGGGTTGCCATTTCCTTCTCCAAGGCATGAAAGTGAAAAGTGAAAGTGAAGTTGCTCAGTCACGTCTAACTCTTCACGACCCCATGGACTGCAGCCCACCAGGCTCCTCCGTCCATGGGATTTTCTAGGCAAGAGTACAGGAGTGGGGTGCCATTGCCTTCTCCAATATGGTGGATAGTAAGCTATTATAGAGTTTTTCGAACAGAATGTACTGGTCATAGCAAACACCCTCTTCCAACAACACAAGAGAAGACTCTACACATGGACATCACCAGATGGTCAACACTGAAATTAGATTGATTATATTCTTTGCAGCCAAAGATAGAGAAGCTCTATACAGTCAGCAAAAACAAGACTGGGAGCTGACTGTGGCTCAGATCATGAACACCTTATTGCCAAATTCAGACTTAAATTGAAGAAAGTAGGGAAAACCACTAGACCATTCAGGTATGACCTAAATCAAATTCCTTATGATTATACAGTAGAAATGAGAAACAGATTTAAGGGACTAGATCTGATAGAGTGCCTGATGAACTATGGGTGGAGGTTCGTGACATTGTACAGAAGAAAGGGATCAAGACCATCCCCATGGAAAAGAAATGCAAAAAAGCAAATTGGCTGTCTGGGGAGGCCTTACAAATAGCTGTGAAAAGAAGAGAAGTGAAAAGCAAAGGAGAAAAGGAAAGATATAAGCATCTGAATGCAGAGTTCCAAAGAATAGTAAGGAGAGATAAGAAAGCCTTCCTCAGCGATCAATGCAAAGAAATAGAGGAAAACAACAGAATGGGAAAGACTAGAGATCTCTTCAAGAAAATTAGAGATACCAAGGAAACATTTCATGCAAAGATGGGCTCAATAAGGACAGAAATGGTATGGACCTAACAGAAGCAGAAGATATTAAGAAGAGGTGGGAAGAATACACAGAACTGTACAAAAAAGATCTTCATGACCAAGATAATCACAATGGTGTGATCACTCACCTAGAGCCAGACATCCTGAATGTGAAGTCAAGTGGGCCTTAGAAAGCATCACTATGAACAAAGCTAGTGGAGATGATGGAATTCCAGTTGAGCTATTTCAAATCCTGAAAGATGATGCTGTGAAAGTGCTGCACTCAATATGCCAGCAAATTTGGAAAACTCAGCAGTGGCCACAGGACTGGAAAAGGTCAGTTTTCATTCCAATCCCAAAGAAAGGCAATGCCAAGGAATGCTCAAACCACCATGCAATTGCACTCATCTCACTTGCTAGTAAAGTAATGCTCAAAATTCTCCAAGCCAGGCTTCAGCAATATGTGAACCGTGAACTTGCTGATGTTCAAGCTGGTTTTAGAAAAGGCAGAAGAACCAGAGATCAAGTTGCCAGCATCCACTGGATCATCAAAAAAGCAAGAGAGTTCCAGAAAAACATCTATTTCTGCTTTATTGACTATGCCAAAGCCTTTGACTGTGTGGATCATAATGCTATGCTAAGTCCCTTCAGTCATGTCCAACTCTGTGCGACCCCATAGACGGCAGCCCACCAGGCTCCCCCGTCCCTGGGATTCTCCAGGCAAGAACACTGGAGTGGGTTGCCATTTCCTTCTCCGATGCATGAAAGAGAAAACTGAAAGTGAAGTTGCTCAGTCGGTGGATCACAATAAACTGTGGAAAATTCCGAAAGAGATGGGAATACCAGACCACCTGACCTGCCTCTTGAGAAACCTATATGCAGGTCAGGAAGCAACAGTTAGAACTGGACATGGAACAACAGACTGGTTCCAAATAGGAAAAGGAGTACGTCAAGGCTGTATATTGTCACCCTGTTTATTTAACTTATATGCAGAGTACATCATGAGAAATGCTGGACTGGAAGAAGCACAAGCTGGAATCAAGATTGCTGGGAGAAATATCAATAACCTCAGATATGCAGATGACACCACCCTTATGGCAGAAAATGAAGAGGAACTCATCTCACACACTAGTAAAGTAATGCTCAAAATTCTCCAAGCCCGGCTTCAGCAATATGTGAACCGTGAACTTGCTGATGTTCAAGCTGGTTTTAGAAAAGGCAGAGGAACCAGAGATCAAATTGCCAACATCCGCTGGATCATAGAAAAAGCAAGAGAGCTCGAGAAAAACATCTATTTCAGCTTTATTGATTATGCCAAAGCCTTTGACTGTGTGGATCACAATAAACTGTGGAGAATTCTGAAAGAGATGGGAATACCAGACCACCTGATCTGCCTCTTGAGAAATCTGTATGCAGGTCAGGAAGCAACAGTTAGAACTGGACATGGAACAACAGACTGGTTCCAAATAGGAAAAGGAATACGTCAAGGCTGTATATTGTCACCCTGTTTATTTAACTTATATGCAGAGTACATCATGAGAAACCCTGGACTGGAAGAAACACAAGCTGGAATCAAGATTTCTGGGAGAAATATCAATAACCTCAGATATGCAGATGACACCACCCTTATGGCAGAAAGTGAAGAGGAACTCAAAAGCCTCTTGATGAAAGTGAAAGTGGAGAGTGAAAAAGTTGGCTTAAAGCTCAACATTCAGAAAACGAAGATCATGGCATCCGGTCCCATCACTTCATGGGAAATAGATGGGGAAACAGTGGAAACAGTGTCAGACTTTATGTTACTGGGCTCCAAAATCACTACAGATGGTGACTGCAGCCATGAAATGAAAAGACGCTTACTCCTTGGAAGGAAAGTTATGACCAATCTAGATAACATATTGAAAAGCAGAGATATTACTTTGCCAACAGAGGTTCGTCTAGTCAAGGCTATGGTTTTTCCTGTGGTCATGTATGGATGTGAGAGTTGGACTGTGAAGAAGGATGAGTGCTGAAGAATTGATGCTTTTGAACTGTGGTGTTGGAGAAGACTCTTGAGAGTCCCTTGGACTGCAAGGAGATCCAACCAGTCCATTCTGAAGGAGATCAGTCCTGGGATTTCTTTGGAAGGGCTATAGCTGAAGCTCCAGTACTTTGGCCACCTCATGCAAAGAGTTGAGTCATTGGAAAAGACTCTGATGCTGGGAGGGATTGGGGTCAGGAGGAGAAGGGGATGACAGAGGATGAGATAGCTGGATGGCATCACCGACTCGATGGACGTGAGTCTGAGTGAACTCCAGGAGTTGGTGATGGACAGGGAGGCCTGGCGTGCTGTGATTCATGGGGTCGCAAAGAGTCGGACATGACTGAGTGACTGATCTGATCTGATCTGATATCACCTATACTTAAATTAAAAAAAAATATATTATTTGACCTCATTTCTCTGTATGTCATTAGGACAAATTCTCTTCATCAGTTGATAACAGATAAAGAGAGCTCCTACCATCGTATTCTCTTTTTCTTACCCATTCCTTTTAGGAATGCAGCCTAGAGCTTTCACTTGACCTTCTCTTCGGGCTTAAACCCTGGGTGCCCACATAGAGGATACTTCTTAGGAATGCTTCCTTCCTAGGAATCTAGATTAGGATCCCATGCTATTGGCCTTTTCTTCAATTCTTCCCAAAGAACACACATCCATAGGAATCCTTCATCAGATGCCCTTTCACCATGCCTTTTCTCATCTGTGCCTCCTTCCTTGAGTGCACATAAGGCGGTCATTTCCTGGGTGCTCTTAAGAATCTGGTGTAGGATTCTTTTCTGTGTGATCTTCTCTGGGGACTAATTACCTGAGTGCACACCTTCCGGCCCTTTCAATCACTTTTCTCTTACAAATTCTGCACAAAACTCCCTTTCACTTGGCCCTCACTTGGGGCTGATTCAACCACTGAGTTTCATCTCCACGGCAAGGAGAAGGAAGAACTTGGAATACAGTTAGGGCTGCTTTGTTTTACAGTCAGCTTGAATTGTTTACATAGTAAATCTTGGTGGCTTTTTGCATAAGGAGGAACCCCAAATGTCCCTGTATTCTTCCATTCTGGGGAAGCAATCCTGTTATTTTAATGTAGCACCCACTGACATCTCATTCTGAAAATTTGAGATCTGCATCTCTCTTGCTCAATTAAGAACCCGTCTAGTTCCTCTCTCTGCCTTAGGAATACTTTCAAAATTCAATTCACGATGCCTAGAATTCAAATTCTGGAGCCCAATTTCTGTTTCTGAATGATCTACAATGTCTACCTATGTCAGCAAGTCTCAGAGGTCAGAGACAAGGAACACTTCATTGTAATAAATCAGGGCAGTATTCTTGAGCATCCATCGAGTTGTGAGTAGTCTGGTTAGTTATGAGAGGTTGGTTCTACAGAAAGAGAGATCCTTTTCCCTTTCATTTTCATATGGAAAATGAAAGTATTAAATATGGGGGAAAGGGTACTAACAAACAAAAACTGACCTCATCCAGGCTCATCATCCTTCTACCACATGGTCCTGGCAGCCTTTGAAGCAATCACAAGTAGAAGGGCTGATGTGCGATGGTGCCCCTAATATGCAGGGTACAAACTATGCTATGGTATTTGTGAACTCAAACCTTGATTCAGAGCTTTTTTATAAAAAACCTTTTCCCCCTGTTCTTCAAAAGACATTTTTGAAGCAAATGGATAGCTTGTTTCAACAGGAAATGGGATCGTTACTTTGCCAGCTGATGGCAATGTTCAAGGTCAGTTTCTCACTGAGTAAAAGAAAGCCAGCCCCTGCAGACATCTATGTATTGCTTCACAGGACAGAGAAGTTATGAGAGAATCACGACCCTGCCAAGCAGACATGCAAACTGTGGAAGTGCACAGCTATATCATTCTGGAGATAAAATTGGAGCATATTTTGTGATGATCAATTTTGTTCTCCATGTAACGTGCAGCAGCATTATTTTTTCTAGTTGTAACTGTACCAGAAAAAGCCTTTTTCACATACTAGGAGTGCAGATAAGGTCACAGTGGTTTTTAATAATCCATTCAATATTTATGTGCGTTCTCATATTGGCCCTGTAAGGTTATCCATCCCTTCTCCCATGGGCTCATCACCAGCATCATCCCTTGTCTGGCATATGGATCAAAAACCACATACTAGAATATTGTGTTCTGTGGGAACGACTCATGTCTGGAGTTGAAACCCAAATATAAATTGAGCAATTCTGCATCTACCACTGGAAGCAGATGCTAGTGAGCTCACCAAAAAGCCAGGGACTAATGCCCATGCCTGAAAATCTGGGGAGAATATTCCCAAACCTCACTTGTCATGCCAAAGTAACTCACTATAAGTAAAATACAGAAGGCCAGACTTGACCTCACACTACCTCTACCTCACAGTGTTGCTGTTAAAAATCAGGTGGTTTGAACACTCACATGTCATTTCTATTTACTAATACAGTAATACTTTTGCTGGTACTTTTTTCCTTTGAGTTCCTGTTGTTACTTGGACATGAGGAGGATATGAGAGTATGAAGATAAAATGTTCTCTATCCTCCCACTCACAGTCATAATCAACTGAGGCTACCCTGTATCACCATAGGTCATTATCAACTATGTTATAACCTACCTTATAACTTCTTATTTTACAATTAATATTGGACTGCAAGGAGATCCAACCAGTCCATTCTGAAGGAGATCAGCCCTGGGATTTCTTTGGAAGGAATGATGCTAAAGCTGAAGCTCCAGTACTTTGGCCACCTCATGCAAAGAGTTGAGTCATTGGAAAAGACTCTGATGCTAGGAGGGATTGGGGGCAGGAGGAGAAGGGGACGACAGAGGATGAGATGGCTGGATGGCATCACTGACTCGATGGACATGAGTCTGAGTGATGGACAGGAGTTGGTGATGGACAGGGAGGCCTAGTGTGCTGTGATTCATGGGGTCGCAAAGAGTTGGACACTACTGAGCGACTGATCTGATCTGATCTGATCTGATTAAGATTTGGGGGTTGGCCTTTAGTCGTTACAGTTGTAACCATCCTGGTCTAATCAGATCAGATCAGATCAGATCAGTCGCTCAGTCGTGTCCGACTATTTGCGACCCCAGGGACTGCAGTATGCCAGGCCTCCATGTCCATCACCAACTCTCAGAGTTTACTCAAACTCATGTCCATTGAGTCAGTGATGCTCTCAAACCATCTCATCCTCTGTTGTCCCCGTCTCCTCCTGCGTTCAATCCTTCCCAGCATCAGGGTCTTTTCCAATGAGTCAGTTCTTTGCATCAGGTGGCCAAAGTAATGGAGTTTCAGCTTCAGCATCAGTTTTTCCAATGAATATTCAGGACTGATTGCCTTTAGGATGGGACTGGTTGGATCTCCTTGCAGTCCAAGGGACTCTCAGTAGTCTTTTCCCACACCACAGTTCAAAAGCATAAATTCTTCAGCACTCAGCTTTCTTTATAGGCCAACTCTCACATCCATACATGACCACTGGAAAAACTATAGCTTTGACTAGACAGACCTTTGTTGGCAAAGTATTGTCTCTGCTTTTTAATATATTGTCTAGGTTGGTCATAACTTTTTTCCAAGGAGCAAACGTCTTTTAATTTCTTTTAATGGCTGCAGTGATTTTGGAGCCCCCGAAAATAAAGTCTGTCAGTTTCCATTGTGTTCCCATCTATTTGCCATGAAGTGATGGGACCAGATGCCATGATCTTCATTTTCTGAATGTTGAGCTTTAAGCCAACTGTTTGACTCTTCTCTTTTACTTCATCAGGAGGCCCTTTAGTTCTTCTTCACTTTCTGCCGTAAGGGTCGTATCATCTGCATATCTGAGGTTAGTGATATTTCTCGCAGAAGTCTTGATTCCACCTTGTGCTTCTTCCAGTCCAGCATTTTGCATGATGTACTCTGTATATAAGTTAAATAAGCAGGGTGACAATATACAGCATTGACGTACTCCTTTCCCGATTTGGAACCTGTCTGTTGTTCCATGTCCAGTTCTCACTGTTGCTTCATTTCCAGCATACAGATTTCTCAAGAGGCAGGTCAGGTGGTCTGGTATTCCCATGTCTTGAAGAATTTTCCACAGTTTATTGTGATGCACACAGTCAAAGGCTTTGGCATGGTCAATAAAGCAGAAGTAGATGCTTTTCTGGAACTCTCTCGCTTTTTCAGTGGTCCAGCAGATGTTGGGCAATTTGGTCTCTGGTTCCTCTGTCTTTTCTAAAACCAGCTTGAACATCTGGAAGGTCACGGTTCATGTACTGTTGAAGCCTGGCTTGGAGAATTTTGAGCATTACTTTGTTAGTGTGTGAGATGAGTGAAATTGTGTGGTAGTTTGAGCATTCTTTGGCATTGTCTTTTTGGGATTGGAATGAAAACTGACCTTTTCCAGTCCTGGGCCACTGCTGAGTTTTCCCAATTTGCTGGCATATTGAGTGCAGCACGTTAACAGCATCATCTTTTAGGATGATAAAAACAAACAGCCTTACATATATCAACAGCTTCTGAATCCATATTCTTTTCATCAGTACATGGAATTTGAGACATTATAGGCTAACTGGAGAAATCAGTCAATTTGAGTCAACAGCTATTTTATCAAACAGAGTAGAGAGGAATACTCTATTTCTGAGTTTTAGCCCCCACCAAGGAAAGAGTGAAATTGACTATGATTATGCCAGCACAGCTCTGAATGTAGCAGTGAAAATCATCTATCTATTTGGTTGAGACAGTTTTAGCTACTTGTATTTTTAAGGTGTACGTTTCAAAAATAATTTACATAAAGGTATCTATAGTACTCCTGGGTCAGTGTTCTGAGAGTGAAAGAATAATTCCAATGCTTGCTCAAAATAAATAGAATGGATGTGTTCCTATGTGTATGTGAGTACATATGTGGACCTTTATTGTCTCTGAGCTAGGCTACTGGAATATGGCTGACAGTGTTTACTAGTTTCTCCGTTAAACAGTTTCAGCTGAATCTTTTAGAAACTGAAGAATCAAGGTTATGGTCTGAAAATAAATATTCTTCTGGAACACTGTCAGGAAAAGAAGGAAATTTGATGACCCAATTTTTGCCTACACAGCATTGCTGGGTAGTGACTTCGCCCTAAAAGTGCAAGTCAGCCAAACCCTAATTGCACCGCACTGTTCACACTAGAGGCCTTTGAATGGCTGTTTCTCATAGCAGTCCTCTGAGTCCAGATTAGAAAAGTTTATCTTTCTCTACCTAAAACCTGATTTTCTTAACTTGATATAGGGACAGTCATGGTTCTAAGACGGATTTTGAAAATTCTAGGAAGCAAGTAACAAAGTGCATTTATTCCACAGTGTCTGACCATCCGGTGCATAATACCGGTTATTTTCCTTTGCCCTTGGCATCAGTATAATTCCTTACCATCATCTGTCATCTGGGTGTGCACAGAAGTCAGCTTTGTGACCGTCAGTGGGTCTGTATAATCACAGCTACAAACTGCAAAGTGAAACCTAACTCTTTAAGAACAAATCTTGTTGAGAATTGTGTGATTAAAATTAGTTTGTAGGATAATCTTGGAATCATCAGGAAAGGCTCTAATTGATGCATACATGGTATGACCTTTGAGACCTAGATCACTTGTGATTTTTTTAAAAAATAAGCATTGATTTGAATATAATTCAGTTTTTATAAGTTTTTTATTATAAAACATACCTAACCAAATTTACCATTTTCACTTTTTTAAGCATACAGTTCAAAGGCATTAAGGAACATTCACATTGCTGTACAAGGATTACCATTCTCTCTAGAACTTTTTCATCTTTGCAAACTGCAACTCTGTATCTTTAAACAATGACTTCCCATTCACTCATCACAGACTTTGGCAGCCAGAATTCTGCTTTCTGTCTCTCTAAAATTCACTGTTCCAGGTACCTCATATAAATGGAATCATACAATATTCACCATTTTGTGACTAGCTTATCCACTTGGCATAACGTTTCCAAGGTTGATTCATTCATCTGTGCTGTAGTATGTGTCAGAATTTCATTTCTTTTTGAGGTTGAATAATATTCCATTGTATCTATATACCATATTTTGTTTATTGATCAGCCAAAACACATTTAGGCAGTTTCCACCTTTTGGCTATCGTGAGTAATGCTTATGTGAACACAGGTATACAGTTATCTTTTTAAGTCCATGAATTCAATTTTTTTGTGTATCTGTACCCAGAAGTGGAGCTACTAGATCATATGGTAATATTGTGTTGAATTTTGGAAACTGTCATGCTACCACAGTTCCTACACAATTTTGCACTCCCACCAGCAGTGCAAAGAGATTCCAGTTTTTGTACATCCTTACCAATATTTGTTTCTTTATTTCGCTCTCTCTCTCCTTTTTCTCTGATAATGCTGTCTTTCTCTTTTCCATATGTAATCTTAATGGATGATAATTGGCATCCCATTGTGGAATTGATTTGCATTTTCCTAATGATTAGTGATGTTGGACATCTTTTCATGTACTTATTGGTCATGAATATCTGTATATCTTTTTGGAGAAGTGGCTTTTCAAATTCTTTGTCTGTTTTTAATTGGTTTGATTTTTTTGTCATTGTTGAGCTATAAGAGTTATGTATTTTGGATGATAATCCATTATAAGATAGATGGATTGTAAATATTTTCTCCCATTTTGTGGACTGCCTTTTCACTCTGTTGATAGTTTCCTTTAAGGCATACATTTAAAAAAATTTAATAAAGTCCAATTTATTGATTTTTTTTCTTTAGTGACTTGTGCTTTTGATGTCATGTCAAAGAAACCATCACCAAAACCATTATCCTGATGATTTGTCCCTGTTTTTCATATAAAAGTACCATATTTTTAGCTCTTGTTTAAGTCTTTTATCCGTTTTGATTTGTTTGCATGTTAGTGTCCAGTTTTCCCATGTGAATGTCCAGTTTTCCCTACACTGTTGATTGAACACTCTCCTTTTCCTATTGAATGATCTTGAACCCTTGAAGAAAATCATTTGACTGTATATATAAGGGTTTATTTCTAGGTTCTGTATTCTGCCCTTTCAGTTCAGTTCAGTTTAGTCAATCAGTCATGTCCGACTCTTTGCAACCCCATGCACTGCAGCTCGCCAGGCTTCCCTGTCCATCACCAACTCCCGGAGCTTACTCAAATTCAGGGCCATTGAGTCGGTGATGCCATCCAACTATCTCATCCTCTGTCATCCCCTTCTCCTCCTGCCTTCAATCTTTCCCAGCATCAGGGCCTTTTCCAATGAGTCAGCTCTTCATATCAGGTGGCCAAAGTATTGGAGCTTCAGTTTCAGCATCAGTCCTTCCAATGAATGTTCAGGACTGATTTCCTTTAGGACTGACTGGTTTGATCTCCTTACAGTCCAAGGGACTCTCAGTAGTCTTCTCCAACACCACAGTTCAAAAGCTTCAATTCTTTGGTGCTCAGCTTTCTTTATAGTCCATACATGACTACTGGAAAAACTGTAGCTTTGACTAGACAGACCTTTGTTGGAAAAGTAATATCTCTGCTTTTTAATATGCTGTCTAGGCTGGTCATAGCTTTTCTTCCAAGGAACAAGCGTCTTTTAATTTCATGGCTCAGTATGAAAAGGCAAAAAGATAGGACACTGAAAGATGAACTCCCCCGGTTGGTAGGTGCCCAATATGCTACTGGGGAAGAGTGGAGAAATAACTCAAGGAAGATTGAAGAGATGGAGCCAAAGCAAAAACAACACCCAGTTGTGGGTATGACTGCTGATGAAAGTAAAGTCCGATGCCGTAAAGAGCAATATTGCATAGGAACCTGGAATGTTAGGTCCATGAATCAAGGCAAATTGAAAGTGGTCAAATAGGAGATGACAAGAGTGAACATCGACATTTTAGGAATCAGTGAACTAAAATGGACTGGAATGGGTGAATTTAACTCAGATGAGCAATTATAGCTACCACTGTGGGCAAGAATCCCTTAGAAGAAATGGAGTAGCCATTATCATCTCCCCCATTAGTCTATATTTTTGTCTTTATGGCAGTAACACACTGTTTTGAATACTATAGCTTTTATAATCTTTGAAACAGTTAATCTGAGTCCTCCTTCTTTGTTATTTTTAAAAATTGTTTTGGCTATTCTGTGTCTTTTGAGATTCCATACAAATTTTAGAGTAAAGTTTTCTGCTTCTTCAAAATACATCATAATGATTTTGATAGGGATTATATTGAATCTGTAGATTGCTTTGGTAGTATTAATACCTTAAAATATAAAGTCTTCTAATTCATGAATACAGAATATTTCCATGTTTTTGTCTTATTTAATTTATCTCATCGCAATATATAACTCTTTGTTTAAGTTTATTCCTAGGCATTTTCTTCATTTTGATGGTATTATAAATGGAATTTTCCCCTGAATTTTCTTTTTGGGTTGTTTATTTTGTGTAGAGAAGAAAACCGATTATTTTGTGTTGATTTTGTGTCTTAAAACTTTGCTGAATTAATTTAATAGTTCTCACAGGTTGTGTGTGTGTGTGTGTAATCATTACAGTTTTCAACATATAAGATCATGTCATATATTAACAGTGATAATTTTACTTCTTACTACCCAACTTGAGTGGCTTTTGTTTCTTTTTCTTCCCTCATAGCTCTGGCTAGAACCTCAAATATTATTTTGAATAGAAGTGGCAAAAAAAAAGGCTATAGTGCAATTTGTAACATTGACCAATAGCTATTTTCATTGGAGATCAAACGTACATTTGATCCTAGTTTTCATTAACTCTCACTGGTTCTTAAAAAATAAAATAATTTGGTAACATTTACCTTCGTTCCACTAATTACAAGTTGGGAGACCAACAGAAATTAAATAAGATGAATGGGATGGAGAAACAGTCTGAAAATAAATAGTAGAAGTTGGAGTGAAACCATAGAGGTCAGTTTTAATGGCAACTCTGGATATTGTGGGATCTGAAGTTTATACAATTTGGAGGTGCTCCTTATTAAAAAAAATACAAAATTATGACTACAAAGTTAAGCAGGAAATTGAATATTTATTTAAAATGAGAAAATAATTGATAACAAATGTTTGTAGTCTTAGAAGTTCAGATTCTTTTCTTTGGGAAACTTTAGGAAATCTGTCAACAATCATTTTTTAAACAAGTTTCCTGATTGCAATCTGGTTTCTTCTCCCCATCTACAATACTCTACAACTCCCAGAAACTCTCAGCACTACCAGAAGCTCATGCAGTTGAGGGACCTTGAGGATGCTGAAGCATCATTTCCTTTCTGGGGACTCTACTGGCTGATAGTAGGATGCCTGATTGCATATTTCTTTCCCCACATGATGGGTAAGACTGGCAAAAGTTACACTGCATCATTTTGTACAGTTATTTTCTCTACAACTAGAGCTTGAAACATTGTATTGCATCTGTATTTGATTTTTGCTTGAAAGGAACATAATCTATAGCCTTATTTTAATGCCAGAAAATAAAAAAGCATGATTTATTAAACCAATTTATCTTGAAAAATCTTGCCAAGGAAGCTTGATTATGAAAAATTCCAGTAGGATTTGCTGACCACTCAGATTCAGTCATATTTTGATCTCCAGAATAATACACCTCAAGATTGTCTATGAAATTTTTCAATGTCTTTAACAGCTCTGTGTATGTATGTGAATGTGTGTGTGTACGTAACTAATGACAAGGACTCTTATTTTTAGTTCCTTAAAAATATCAGAAATCCTGCATTAGTGTTCTCACAACCTCAAAATGTGATACCTTCACTAAGAAAATGAACAGAAAATATTGATATTGTGGTAATTGAGTGTCAAGCTGTATTCTCATATTTACTTGTTTGATTCTCACAGTGACCCTATAAAGAAAATTCTGTTATTCCCATTTACCATAAGATAAAGCTGAGGCAAAGAGAGGATTACTTTTTCCCAAGTTAACAAATCTAATAAGGTGTGTGCTGCCTCTGGAGACTATGATCCCAACTGCAGCAGTTTACTACTTCACCAGGCTACACTAATTACTAATGAGTATATTGTATTTATTTATTTTTGATGTGAGGGTCCTCAATTATAAAAGATTATTTGTTTAACCACCACCCCCCCCAGTAGAAGACCAATTATTGTACAATCCCATCATGTTAGTCACAGAATATGTAGCTGACGTGTATTAGCTTTTTGATCTCTGGCTCAATCTGTTTTCTAGGAAATCTCCCCTAGCTTGTGTAGTAAGACTTACCTCTGTCTTCTTTGGTTTTATTTTGCTTTCCTAGTTAGATGTTGTCCTTCATGAGGTCAAGAACCATGTTTTCTCTCTCCTCTGAATCTCTCAGAACTAGGGCATGGTGCTACATTTATAGAAAGGTGATGATAAACATTGACTTATTTGCTGATATTTTTCTAACAATAAGCCACTGGAAAACTCATTTATTTGTAATTTGCATTTAAAAATTACTTGAACCACATATTCCTTCAAACACTATTTATGGAGAACCCATATGTGATAAGGGCTTCCCAGGTGCCACTAGAGGTAAACAACCTGCCTGCCAATGCAGGAGATGTAAGAGACCTGGGTTTGGACATAAGAGACCTGGGTTTGATCCCTGGATCAAAGAAGATCCCCTGAAAGAGGGCAAGGCAACCCACTCCAGTATTCTTACGTGGAGAATCTCATGGACAGAGGAGCCTGGTGGGCTATGGTCCATAGGTCTCAGAGTTGGATACCACTGAAGTGACTTAGCACGCATGCGTGCATATGTGATAAGGATGCAACAAGAATGAAATAAAGTTCTGCTGCCATTTAGGGCTTTATGGTATAATAGAAAAACAAACTGTAAACAAATAATTTAGTGATGTGTTACAAAGACATTGGTAAGATTCAGTAAATATGATGGATAAATAAATTAGCTTCAGTGGGGATGGAGTGATCTAATCTTGGTAAGAGGTACCTAACCCATACACTATTAGAATTGAAATAAAATTTTATGGATTATTTTTGTCTAAACCCTCATAGGTAAAAAACTGGAATAATAAGATGCTGATTGGGATTTTTCATGTTAGTCCAGGCTTGGCTATTAGGAAAAAGAGCTTGTAACAAAAGACCCTATAAATCCACTTCATTTGAAGAGGGCGTTCTATGAACATCATCATCTTGAAGGAATTTAGAGGAAACAGAATTAGTTCTACTATCATTTTGTACCCTCTCATCCCAGAATTGACAGATACCTAGAGTCAGGAGGAAAGAGAATCATGCTAGACAGTTTTCGGAGCATGCAGGTGCCTGTAGAAAGGCTCTTTTCTTCCTTTTACAAGTTTCTCCTCATAAATCCAAATGTTGACAGTGATCAGTTGTACATTTTGACTGAGTCTGTGAAAAGGAGAGACTGAGATCTCTTTTCCTATTTTCTCATCTGGGTAGCATAGCCTATGGAGAGTCAGGAAAAAGTTTTGGGAATAGTTTGATAAGTGTTCTTTGAAGGTTGGTGTGACATATGGAAGAGAGAAATTGATGCCACTTTCTGATCTACAGTTTTCTGAAGATGGGAGTCCCACTGCAGTGGTTGAGGCCAGCAAGACTTTAAGAGATCATGGTGTAGGAGGGCTTTGAAACAATTTGGAGGAATCTTCACCTGATCCTGGTTCTCCATAGTCCTTAGAGAAGGAGACAGCACAGTTCCTGTGGTTCTGAGAGGAGCTCCAGGGTTTCCCAAGCCACTGACTGGCCAAGCGTTGGGGTATTCAACCCAGAGAAGGGATTGGGAGAATGGCGTATTGACAGGAGGCCAGTGGGAGATAGTGGACTACAGCTCTCTAGGGGTGCTGGAGTCTTCCTGGGTAAAGCTGATCTTTACCTGGGTGCTGGGAGCCAGCATAGTGCATATTGAGTGCATATTGCATATTGAGTGCAGCACTTTCCACAGCATCATCTTTCAGGATCTGGAATAGCTCAACTGGAATTCTATCACTGCCAGGAGCCAGTGTGAGGAACTCCGCCCATGACAAAGGTCATGAGGAAGGAGGCTTGGCATATGCAAAGGCGGAATTGAGCCTCAGGAGTTCCCCTGGAAATTCTCGAGCATCTACCCCCCAAACCAGAGTCTGCCTACTTTCTGCTTTGTGCTTTCACCTACACCTCTGACTTTACCGGGGGGCTGTCCCCTACTACCTCTCTCTGAAAAAAGAGTGAGCTTATAGCTCCAGTTAATAATTCCTGGGTGTGACAGTGTTTCAACCTACAAACTCCTTTGGAAGTCCTCTAGCCTGCCTGAATAGGTTTTTCCAGCCACATGTGATTGCTCAGAGCCTCCCAACTGTGAGAGGCATGAGATGTTCTAAACTGTCTGAATACAGATTCCTTTGAGCAGTTAAAAGATTGATTAGAAGAAAAAAAAAAAAAAAGATTGATTAGAAATTGTATTGGTGAAGGGTTTTTCACTTATCGGGCCAATGTTTGCTGCTAAGTCTCCATACTCCTTACCTACTGTGTCCTTGGCAGTGTATTGATTGATATAATGGGTGTATAGAAATGTAAGTAGTAGCCTCAATGTTTGTAACCTTGGACCCTTGAGTTAATTCTTTTCTTGATTGAGCCCACCTCACCTTTGCACTATAGGAATGCAGCTTTGTCCAATGCTTTTTTGGAGGCTGGTGCCTGACTTTGGAATAATCACCTTTAGAGAAAGATAAGTTTCTTAAAATGTTAACAGGCCTCCTGGCCAGAAGATGATGTAATTCACCTGAACTTTTGCATATGATAAGTTTGAAAGCCTGGCTTCGATTAGAACCAGGAACTGCTGTCCTTGCATGACTCTACCCCTTCCCCCATTATCCTCTATGCACAACTTAAGGTATAAAAACTACTTTGGAAAATAAAGTGCAGGCCTTGTTCACTGAAACTTGGTCTCCCCATGTCGTTCTTTCTCTCACCTTCTGGCTGAATTATTCAGCCTCTTTTCTCCACTGAATTTTCCTACTGAGCTATCCTCATTCTATTACTCTTTATATCTTTGATAAATATTTAAATAAATAGGTCGCCTATGCCGTCTCTCCTTTGAATACCCTGGATCAGCCAGGGCTGGACGCTGGCACCTGGGTATCACCCACACCCCGTATATATCGGTAACTGCAGAAAGAATTAGACCAAATCAAACTGAGAAATATGGCTCCAAAAGGCAACAGTTATATACCAATACCACTACATTTCTGATTCTCTTCCCTGTTTCCAAACCTGGAAGAGGTATATGCTTAAGATGGAAGTAGAGAGAATACCCCACCAACACACACACACACACACACACACACACACACACACACACGTACATGGTGTCACATTGAGGGGAAGCAGTATGAGAAGGGGAACAGATCACAGCTTCTACCACTGGGTTAGATACAAACCCAGCATTAACTATAGTATCTTTAGAATAACAGATGTGATATTAGAGTTTGAAACAGGATTAGGTAAGATTTTTAAGATTCAAAATAAAGGATTTGTCCAGTATTGCATTCCAAAGGAGAATTGAGATTTCATGGTTGAGAATAGTTAAAAAAACATTTCACATTTACAGTTTAAACAGTGCATAATGGCACATTGGAGAAGGAAATGGCAATCCACTCCAGTAGTCTTGCCTGGAGAATCCCATGGACAGAGGAGTTCCTAAGGTCACAAAGAGTCAAACATGACTGAAGTGACTTAGCACTGAGCACAGTGGTATATCAAGGTGGGCAGTGAGGGATAGAGGTGCAGCCCATTTTGACAGGGAAAGCTGGTTTATTACTGACATTATTTAAAATTACTGAGCCCGTGCTAATGATAAAAAGTGTACAAAATTTTATTTGACTTTATTATTTTTGTTGACTTCTCCAAGGACAATGCACTCCTTGCCTGCTTGCAGTTGGAGTAGTGCCTACCATACCTCCCTTGATACAGGACAACCATTTGAGACTCCTCCAAAACATATTCGTACTGTGACCTGCCCAGAGAAAGAAAACTTCTTTTCCTAGTGAAAGAAAATGTATTAGAGGTAGAGAATTTTGTAGACATTTTATAATTCTAGTTCTGATTTCAAATCATTTCTCTGTTTCTTTAAATGAGTTCCAGGTATAGCCAGATATAATAGATCATTGGGGTCCTCTGGGAAGCAGACATGAAGACACAGTTGTGAGCACAGATGATTACTCTGGATTAACGCCTGAGAAAGATAAGGAGGGGACAGGTGTGGACAGAGAGAGCCTTAGTCTACAACAGCGATCTGACAAAGTCTCAGGCAACCCAGTAGGGTGCTGGGAGCAAGGATTACTTGTTAGTCCCCTGCATTGGGCCAGAAATGGCCAGTCTCTAGTAATATTACTGCCTAGCCGTTGACTGCAGGCTCCCCAGAATGAGCATGGCATTTTCTGGAAAGCTGAGGTGGATCCTGAAGGTGTGGCACCTAGAGGCTGTCAGGCAAATAACCCCCTTGCAGTTGAATAGCACTTCTTTCTTGAAAGGAAGTCTAAGCAGTGTGTATACCTGGCTCTCACACCTGGACACACACTACATTTCTGCATCCCCAGCTTTTCTGTTAATTTCACAAGTGTAGTAAGTACTTTGTGATGCCTAATTAGATATTCACCCATCACATCTATACAGCCAAGTACCATTTGGACACCCAGCATGCTCAACTGTTAAGAAGAGTCAATTTAGTAAACATGAAACTGGAGGCACCGTGTGACTTGACTAGATTCTGTGTCACATTTCAGCTTCGTTTTGATCAAATGAAGTGATGGTTGTTTGACAAAAAGGAGTATTTTTCATTCATATTTGTATCTTACCACCCCCCTACAAAAGAAAATACAGGGCCTGACAGGGTACCTGCTGCCCATGAGGATGACAGCAAATGTATCTGGTGGAATGACTGGTTCTAGAATGTTTTACCTTCTTCTCTTAACTTCATGTCTGTATTAACAGTCTTTGTGTGACTTGCTATTGCCGGTGGTTCTGAATCTGGTTTTGAAATCAATATATTTTTGTCTATTTTCTTCTTTATGAAAGAAGGTATAAAAATCCCCAAATGGTAATAGAGAATTCAAATAAAACCATGCTAAGGAGAAGAAATGCTATATATAAAAAAGACTGAAGAGCTATTTTCCAGGATCTGTCACTCCAGTGACATCTTCAGTAAAGTAACCTTCTTCCCATCATCCTGGAGAGCAAGGCTGGGAGCAAGACGTGTTACAGATTGAGGAAGCCAAGCCCTCATATGTCAAGACAAATTTTAAAAAGAAGGAAGAGAAGAAAGGAGGAAGAAAAGGAGGGAGATGATAGAAAATAACTGTTTACAAAATTATGAAGGTTGAAATGTTCCTTTGTGTAAATTTAAACAGCTCATTTTTTCAGTGGGTTGAGGATAGTTTTTTGATTAGAGATAGCTTGCTTCCATGATGAGAACATCTAATGACAAAGCTGGGATGAAACATGAATGTCAGGAACACTTTAGTAGCCACCAAGGAAGAACCTGTCCTTTGCAAGTCTGGCGAGTCATGAGGCTGCCATTAAATCTAAATAAGTTGTTTTCAGAGGATGTGGCTTGGTTTTAAAGCTGTCCATGATGAATGCCTTTCTGTGCTATGAGACAGCCCTTGAGTCCTGACTTCCTGAGAAGACCTGGGGAGAGCTGCAAATGGGGAAGCTGAAACCAAACTACATGGGGGCTTCCTGGAAAGCTCTTTGATGCAACTGATTATGATGTTCTGCAGGATAATTTGCTTGTTTCAAGTGCATGATTAATGAGATTATTATTCATAATTAGGAAATGCCCAGAGAGCAAAGAACACAAACAATGTTCTGACTAGCTGTCAGTAATTGTCAGGAACACACTAATAATGCCCAGGAAATGAAAAGGCCCCAGCATTTTCCTTTCATTCTGTTTAGGAATGTGATTTCCTAACAACAATCGAGTGCTATGGGCAGTGTTTCTCCTGCAGATTGTGTCACTTCAAAGTGCCATTCTTCACTGCATCCCTTGGCATAGTACACAGAGTAGGCCTGAGGTCAGATAGCATTGTTTAATGCGTTATGGCCTTTCTTGTAGAAGGCTTTGCAAATAATATCTCCCTCTTCTCTTCTTCATCCTCATGTTTTCCTAAAATCACATGTGGTGCCAGTCCCTTTAGGAGACACATTGTATTGGAGGAACTGACTTTGCCTGTAATGAGAAAGCTTTATAAGGCCAGTCAACTTGATTTGTATCAAATGCCCTCTCTTCTGGTAGTGGTGGGGGGAAAGTCTTAGCAGCTGTGGGAGCTCCTCCAGGTTTTTTTTTTTTTTTTTCTGTTATGATTTCTTTTTCATGTAATAGTTTCATGTTATTTAGTGTGAATCCATTGTAGTGACTAGTCTTTGGGTATATTGTATGTGTGTGTGCTAGTCGCTCAATTGTGTCCAGTTCTATGCGACTCCATGGGCTGCAGCCCACCAGGCGCCTCTGTCCACAGGATTCTCCAGGCAAGAATACTGGAGTGGGTTGCCATTTCCATCTCCAGGGGACCTTTCTAACCCAGGGATTGAACCCAGGTCTCCTGCATTGAGGGCAGACTCTTTACCGTCTGAATGACAAGGTATATTAATTGCATTCATTTCTGTGCCCCAAAAGCTGAGACCAGATGCTGGCACAGCATGGCTTACATAAGGTGCTCATCCTGAGAGGGTGACCAGTTGGCAGCTTTATGTGACATCCACCTCTGCTCTTGACCTCTTCCTGTCCCCTGCAGGCATGGCAGACACTGTAAGCAAAGAGACTTAACATTTACTATTTTGCAATGTAACCAGAAGTTGGGAGTTTAAGCATCCCATATTGTAATGGATGGCACAGACCTACAGAGCATGCTGATACACTGAACAGGTTTAGAAAGGACCATGTAACTATGATGGGGGTTCATTATATATATATATATATATATATATATATATATATATATATATATATAGACCTTTTCTGTTTCTTTTCTCTTCTTTCCGCCTGTGAGCTTCAGAGTGCTCCAGAGTTCAGTCCTTGGTCCCTTCTTTACATTATACTCAACTCTTTCCCTCTCATCTGCCCCTGGGGAACTTAACTCCTATGGTTTTAAATACTATCTAACTCCTGACTACAATGGAATGTATATTCTAGCCTTGAACTCTACCCTGGACTTCATACTTATACATACAAGTTGTACATCCTACAGTTTACTTGTTTAACATGCAATTCAAATTGAGTGTGTTTGTTTTTTATTTTAATTTTGTTATTGAGTTGTGATTAATGTTCAATATTAAATTAGTTTCAAGTATATATATACTATATATATATAGTGTTTCAGTATTTTTTACACATTATGAAATGATCACTACAACAAGATTAGTTACCATCTGTTATTCCTTCTTAAAAATATCTCTCCCCAAACCTACTTTACTCACAATCTCAGTTGAGGGCAATTCTGTTATTTCACTTGTTCAAGCCAAAAACCTCAGAGTTGTTCTTGGCTCTTGTTTTTCCTTCCTAAGCCTCATCAAAACTGCCAAGAAATTCTGTTAACTCTAACTTCAAAACACATCTGCTATATGCCCACTTTTCTCCAGCTTTACTGTTATCCTGGTAGGAGCCATGGTTATTATCTCTTGCCTGGATTATAGTAACAATCTCCTAATTGGTCTCTCTGCTTCCAGTCTCAGGCCCCAGTAGATGATTTTCAACAAAACAGCTGGAGATAGCCTTTAAAATTTTAAGTCAGATTGCATCACTCTGCTCAACCCTTCCAATGCCTCCCTACTCACTCCATTCTGGGTAAAAACCAAAGTTCTTACAAGGTCTAGCCCTCTGTTGCTGCTCCAACTTCATCTCCTTCTCCTCATCCTCTCTAACTCAACTTCTGCTGCCCTGGCTTCTGCATTGTTCTTGGGACACACCAGGCACATTCCTGCCTTGGGGCTTCACTTAGTGGTTTCTTCTGCTTGGAATACTCCTCATCCTAGACATCCACACAGCTGGATTTCCTTACCTTCTTTGTATCTTTGTACAAAGTTTCCCTTTACATTGTTTAGTCACTTAGTCATGTCTGACTGTGTGCAACCCTATGGCCTGTAGCCTACCAGGCTCCTCTGTCCATGGGATTCTCCAGACACTGGAGTGGGTTGCAGTTTTCTTCTCCAAGGGATGTTCCTGACCCAGGGATTGAACCCACGTCTCATGTCCTGCATTGTTCTTTACTCCTGAGCCAGCAGGGAGCCCCAGCATTTCTTTAGTATCTTTACATTGGTCATCCCTTTTTGAGTTGCAGTTCACTTTTCCCATCTGGCCATCCCACTGGTTCCTTCTCTACTGTTTTTTAAAAATTACTTTTTACTGAGGTAACAGTGATTTATAACATCATATAAGTTTCATGTGTATTACATTATTATATCTTCTATATATAAACATTTTTTTTGAAAGTTGCTCGATCGTGTTTGACTCTTTACAACCCCAAGGACTACACAGTCCATGGAATTCTCCAGGCCAGAATACTGGAGTGCATAGCTATTCCCTTCTTTAGGACATCTTCCTAACCCTGAGATCGAACCCAGGTCTCCCATATTGCAGGCGGCTTCTTTACCAGCTGAGCTACCACAACATGCTCACCACCAAAAATTTATAGTTTCCATTCATCACCATGCAGTTGACCTCCCTTTACCTATATCACCCTCACTCTGTCCCAGCATCCCCTCTGGTAATCATCATTCTGTTCTCTGAACCACACACACACCACATCTTTTATATCCATTCATTCATTGATGGGCACTTATATTGTTTCTGTGTCTTGGATCTTGTAAATAATACTGCAGTGAACATACTTGTGCATATACCATTTCAAATTAGTGTTTTTGTATTGTTTGAATAAATACCAAGAGTAGGATAGCTTGATCATATGATAGTTCTATTTATAATTTTTGAGGTATCTTCATACTGTCTTCCATAGTGGCTGCATCAATTTACATTCCCATCAACAGTGTACGAGAGTTTCCTTTTCTCCACATCCTTGCCAGTTCTTGTTATCTCTTGCATTTTTGATAATGGTCTTTCTAACAGGTGTGAGGTGATATCTCATTGTGATTTTAATTTGCATTTCCCTAATAGTAGGGGATATTGAACACCTTTGAATGTGCCTGTTGGCCATCTGTATGTCTTTAGCTCCTCTGTCCATTTTTTAATCAGGTTTTTCATGTTATTTTTGATGTTGAGTTATATGAGTTCTTTATTCTCTGCATTCCTTGTATCACTGTTTGATTGTACTTAGCACTCCCTAGCAGGCTACATCAGAGAAGGCAATGGCACCCCACTCCGGTACTCTTGCCTGGAAAATCCTATGGATGGAGGAGCCTGGTAGGCTGCAGTCCATGGGGTCGTGAAGAGTTGGACACGACTGAACGACTTCACTTTCACTTTTCACTTTCATGCATTGGAGAAGGCAATGGCAACCCACTCCAGTGTTCTTGCCTGGAGAATCCCAGGGACGGGGGAGCCTGGTGGGCTGCCGTCTATGGGGTCGCACAGAGTCCGACACGACTGAAGTGACTTAACAGCAGCGGCAGCAGGCTATATAGTTCAGATGTTATCTTTATTGTCCGTTGTCTGTATCTCAAACCCCAAATAAAAGCCCCATCAGACTGCATTTCCAAGTTAAGACACTGGGACATGTGATACATAAATAATATCTCAAATAGTTGACTTCCTCAAAAGGACCTTTGAAATATTTGGGATGCAAACATCTCTCAGCAAGAGCAGCCTTGAAGGGTCTAGTACAGACTACATACAGTTTAGGGGGGATTCCTTCCCAGACATGTCTGTTACTAGTTGAGTTGATAATGAGTTAAATTGTTTCTGGTATTTCAATGCTCTCTTGAGATATTTTGGACAAAGTCCAAGATTCTTAAATGTGGGTCATTTTCATCTAGGTATAAGCTTTCAACTCATAGGGTACTTGACTACATAAATCAATTAAAGAAGAATAAGAAGGAAATATGAGCTATAAAATATTGACTCACAAGGTGTCTGCAAATGACCCCGGATTTAATATTATTTGGGGCCAACTTGTTTCTGATGGCCTCAATAATTGGGTAAAACTGTTCAAATAGTGTTCAGTCCTTCCTGGCTTTGGTAATAATGACCAGAGATTAATGGATCAAAAAATCATAATCATATTCATGAAGACAGGTCTGTGTATTGATCATAAAGTTATGAAAACATCATTGCTTACCTTAAGTATGTCAGGGTAGGCCTGGGATAAAATTATAGGCACCACTGGAATAAATGAAAAGTTCCAGGCAAAATGCATCAGATTTATATGTGGGAAGAGCCACATATACCTTGTGGGCAGGGATCATCCTGAGAAACTTAGAGCAAGCTTCCCTGTGTTCTGTTAGACGGCAAAATAGGAGGCATTTTTTTTTTTAGGATTGGGTTCCCTTGTGGCTCAGCTGGTAAAGAATCTGCCTGCAATGTGGGAGACCTGGGTTCAACCCCCAGGTTGGGAAGATCCCCTGGAGAAGGAAAAGGCTATCCACTCCAGTATTCTGACCTGGAGAATCCATGGACTGTATAGTCCATAGGATCACAAAGAGTCAGACACAACTAAGCAACTTTCACTTCACTTGCACTTTTTTTGGGATAGCAGGTGGCAAATTCTCAATCAGTGTAAAAGTGGAACTTATTCAAAATTAATGCCTTTAACAAATTTATTAAGCACCTACTAAGTAGCTTGAATGTGTGAATTACCCAGGGATTTAGCATTCTAATTCAGTGGGTCTGGGGTAGGGCCAGCCAAAGAATCTACATTTCTTACCAACTCCCAGTTGATATTGATTATGCTGGTCCCAGGCTCACTTTTGAGTAGTAAGGACCAATATTATAAAATTTTATTCTCTTGAAATATTGTCCCGTATTACTCCCCTCGCAAGATTTCGCCAGTATCACTTGTTCTTCTGTATGTGTGTTTAGTCCTATGCAGTTTTGCCACCCATGTAGGTTTGTAGATTCACCATCACAGTAAACATATAGAACAGTTCCATCACTCCCAACATCCCCACCCCACAACATTGCTAACCTCTGGCAACTGCTAATCTGTTACCATCTCTACAATTTTGTCATTTTGAAAATGTTATATAAATAGAATTATGCAGTATGTAACCTTTTGAGATTGGTGCTTTGACTTTGTACTTCTTCAGAGAGTCATCTAGATTTTTGCCTGTATCAACAGATCATTCCTTTCTACTGGAGACAAGCATTCTGTGGGATTAAAGCACCACAGTTGGTTTAACCTGTCACCAGTTGAAAGATATCAGGGTTGTGTGTCCATTTTCAACTATTAGAGATAAAACTGCTCTGAACCTTTGTCTACAGATTTTTGTGTGAACTTAAGTTTTCATTTCTTTGGGGTGAATAACCAAGATTGCAGTTGCAGGGTGATATGGCTTCCCTGGTAGCTCAGCTGGTAAAGAATCCGCCCTCAATGCAGGAGATCCTGGTTCAATTCCTGGGTCAGGAAGATCCCCTAGAGAAGGGATAGGCTACCCACTCCAGTATTCATGGGCTTCCCTGGTGGCTCAGATGGTAAAGAATCCAACTGCATTGTGGGAGAGACCTGGGTTCAATCCCTAGTTTGGGAAAATCCCCTGGAGGAGGGCATGGCAACCCACTCCAGTATTCTTGTCTGGAGAATCCCCATGGACAGAGGAGCCTAGTAGTCCATGGGGTTGCAAAGAGTCAGACACAACTGAGCAACTAAGCATACAACACACACACACACGGTACTTTTATGTTTAATTTTATATGTAAGTGCCAAATTGTTACCCAGCGAGGCTGTACGGTTTTATAGTCCCACTAGCAAAGTTTGAATGTAGCAGTTTCTCCTCATCCTTGCCAGCATTTGGTGGTGTCACTATTTTTTTTTTTAAATATATTAGCACACACTTCTTTTTATTACATTAAAATTAGGCAACAGTCTGACAATGAAAGGGCTGCTTATGGAATAGTGTTATGTTAAACTTTACTTACAGGATGTTAAACCCTTAGAACTAAGCTTTTCTCTATAGTTACTGCTACAAAGGTGGTTTTACACAAACACTAAATTAAAAAATAAAAACAAAAAGAAAGCTTTAGAACACGATGAATTACTTTTATTTTGATATATATATCCACATCTCAGCATTTAGTGATCCTGAACAAAAAAGTGAAAAAATGCAACAGTTTGCCAGGGATTTGGCAATCTCTCAAGCACGCTGAGTTTTTTCTTAATCCCTGTTGAGGACCTTGAAAAGCAGCAGCACCAAAATCAAAGTATACACCGACCGAGGTTCTTTTTGTTCCAGTTGTCAGATTCCAGACTAGACCCAGATGGATTGCAAAGATGAACAAGTGAGAGCCCTGTTTAAAACTTCTTGAAATTGTAAAAGCAATTACAGGAAAAGAAAATTCATTTAGAGGGATTGTGTGTGCTGACTGCTGCTGCTAAGTCGCTTCAGTCATGTCCGACCTTGTGCAACCGCATAGACGGCAGCCCACCAGGCTCACCCGTCCCTAGGATTCTCAGGGCAAGAACACTGGAGTGGGTTGCCATTTCCTTCTCCAATGCATGAAAGTGAAAAGTGAAAGTGAAGTCACTCAGTCGTGTCCGACTCCTAGCGACCCCATGGACTGCAGCCTACCAGGCTCCTCCGTCCATGGGATTTTCAAGGCAAGAGTACTGGAGTAGGGTGCCATTGCCTTCTCCGTGTGTGCTGACAGGAGTCTTCTATTGCCTTTCTCCAAGTTTATCCACCAAAGACTTTGAGAGCTGGCAGGTCTGAGTAATTCTGTTGATTGTTCTTTTCACCTTATCAAAACATGAGCTAAAAACCATATCAGCCAATGATAACAGCAGAGGGTGGCAGGGCTGAGAACCCATTATTCAAATCCCAGGCTGGTGGAGAGTAAATAAAGTGGTTGTAAAGCTAAATGAGGGGCTTCCCTGGTGGCTCAGAGGTTAAAGTGTCTGCCTGGAATGAGGGAGACCTGGGTTCTATCCCTGGGTTGGGAAGATCCCCTGGAGAAGGAAATGGCACCCCACTCCAGTACTCTTGCCTAGAGAATCCCATGGAGGGAGGAGCCTGGTAGGCTACAGTCCACGGGGTCTCAAAGAGTCGGACACGACTGAGCAACTTCACTTTCACTTTCAAAGCTAAATGAGGAAGGTCAGAGACTCTTTCCAACCTTACCTGATGGCTTCTGGCCAAAGCAAGGAGGTGTCATGGAAAGTGTTGGATGGTGACAGTGCAAAAATGGACTTGAGGAGGAGGAAGGAAAAAACAGCACCTCTTGGTTAAGGTAGGGAGAGAAGTGATATGGGAAAAGCCCTGAATTCCTCACCAAAGGCTAATTTCAGAGGGGAGCAGAGTGAGTTACGATCTATGCATTGGTCATGGGTGGTAGTGGAGAGTGAGGAGAAGGATAATTGCTTGAGGGGGTCATCATTTAAGACTTAAAGAAACCAGGAGGGGATAGGGGAGAAGGCAGAGATCCCAGGCCATGTAATCAGCAGCAAGGCTGAGTTAGATGTGACTAGTTAGATCTAACAATTGAATTAGATATGCCCTGCTGGTTATGACGGGAGTCAATTTAAATTTCTTGGACCCAGAAGTTCAACTGTGTGGATAGTGGTTACACTTGACAGATTTATTTGTTATAGCACAACTTATACATTTCACATGGACACAAAATTAGTGTCCTTTACAGTATCTGAAAATAAACTGCCTTTGAATGGGCACGTCCTTTCCAGTACTTTGAGGTCTCCAAGATGTATCTAGAAAATTTACTACTTGGAGAAAAAAAATGAAAATTGCTCAAATCTCATGGGGGATATGGGAGGGCCTGTATTTTTTTATTTTGGATTAATTACTGTTACTGTATAACACTGTCCTTCAGGCAGCTGAGGAATTTTCATATTTTCTTTAGACATTAGGTGCCAAAGCTCTTATAGGACAACTTTGATGCTAGGTGAATTTTGCCATTTTGCTCTTGAGTCCACAACTCCATTGTAACTATTAACTCCATCTATATTAATTTTTGTTACAAATCTTACAAAGGGGCATGCTCCTAGGCATTTAGGTCCACATCCTAGTTAAAGGCTGTATATTCAGTTTTCATAGATTGTTCTTGGGGGCCCAGTTATCACTCCTGTCCATCTTGTAAGTGTCATGTGTTGGTCAGTTTTTAGACCCCAGCTACTGCCGTCTCCTAATACTTTCTGATGTTTTTTGAGTTCTAACCATTGAAAATTGCAAGTGACTTTTACTCCCAAGCTTGTGGCGGCTGCCAACTTGCATTGCTGTCACTCTTTCACTATTTTTTTTCTAATTTTAGTAATTCTAATAGATATGTAGTGATATCTCAAAGTGGTTTTAATTTGCCTAATGGCTAATGATGTCAAACATCTTTCCTATGCTTCTTTGTCATTTGAATATCATCTTTGGTTAAATGTCTGTCTGTGTTTATCCCAGTTTCTCACTGAATTTTTCTCTTGTTTCTGTTGATTTTAACAGTTCTTCATATGTTCTAGATACTGCCACTTTGTCATGTACTTCTTTAGAATTATTTTCTCCCAATTTTAAGTTTGTATTTCATCTTCTTCACAGAGTCTTTTTGCAGAACAAAGGTTTATAGTTTTAGTGAGGTCCAGTTTATTATTTTTTTCCTTTTATGGATTATGCTTTGGATATCATGTTTAACAATAGCTTGCCTAGACCTGATCCCAAAGAATTTCTATTATTTATTTTCTCATAAAGATTTTATAATTTTAAGTATTACATTTAAATCCTTGAACATTTTGGAAATTTTTTTTTTTATATAAGGTGTGAGATTTAGCTCAGATCTTATTACACCTCTTGAGGTATAGCATGAGATCCAGGTGGCTGTTATGTTCAGTTTCCCACTAGACTCCCCTGGTATCACCCTTAAAAAAGTGGAGCAGAGCATTTACACCTCACTGCAGACAGCTGAAGTTAAGTTCAGCCAGCCCTTCCCTCTGCTGACATCTTCCCAGCAAATGCGCAACACTGATTTTTACCGCCTTGTTGATTCTGAGTGAATGTAGAAGTTCAGCAGCTCCCTGCTGGGCCCCACTGACACTACATGAGGAAAGAGAAATAGAGTGTCTGCCAGCTCCACCTCTCATCACCTCATCTACCTCATTGCTAGTGAGTAGGAGGTGAGACGCTGCTCCCCATAGTGCTCCACAGACACAAGGAAAGGACTGTGAAGCTTAGTGGGGACCATCTCTGCCTCATACTACCTCATTTAGTCTCATTTCTTTCAGGAAGATGTGGACAGTCTGTTCACTGCTGGATCCTACTGACACCATCCTGAGTGGGAGGGAGAATGATAATAACACCTGCTCTGACCGGTGGGGATGGAAGATCAGATCCCTACTCAGCTTCACCAATACTGTTCCTGAGGGGGAATCATTGGTGGACTTCCCAGGTGGCTTGGCAGTAAGGAATCCGCCTGCCAATGCAGGGGGCATGGGTTTGATCCCTGGGTGGGGAAGATCCCCTGGGGGAGGAAATGGCAACCCATCTTTTAATGTTTTATTTAATTTTTAAAAATTTTCCCAGTATTCTTGCCTGAGAAATCTCATGAACAGAGGAGCCTGGTGGGCTACAGTCCGTGGGGTCACAAAAAGTTGCACACAACTGAGCAACTAAACAACAAAAACCACAAGGGGGATATGTGCACAGCCTGCCTCTGTGGAGCAGAGTATAGATGACTAGCTCCCCCCTTAGCCCTGCCAGCTCCACTGGGCAGGGGAATCAGAGGGCTGCCGCCTCTCTGTGGTACAAGGGGGAGTTGCAGAATGAAAGAGGATCAGCTTGTGCTTGGCTCCAGTGGAACTGTGGGAAAGGGGTACAGTTTTTCCATTGTTTCATTTATTTTGGGCTGCAATAGAGTGGCTATTGCAAAAAAGGTTTCTGTTGTTAAGGTACCCATTTTCTGGGTCTCTAACTAGGGGAAATGGTTTTTGTTTTGATTGGTTTCATTTTAATCTGTGCTTTTTTGGACTGGAGGCTTTTATGGAATCCTGTTTGAGAAGTGATAAGAAAACCCAGGAAACTCACTGCCATGTTGTTCTTCAACCCCCTGCAGTTTAAACCTGCACAGAAAAGACTGCTGTGGGAAGGAACTGGCTTACTCTGGGTTGTTACTGAGGACCAATCCTTTTTCTCAGCCGTGGATATTGCATTCTCTGAACCTGAGGGCCCAGCTGTGACACTTACATTGTTTTCCATGAAATTTCTCTTTAATAAGGATTGAAAAGAGTAAGGCTTCAGTTCGAACAGTCATCCTGGTGGCTTCAAGAGGCGCTGTCGACCTCTGAGGTGTTACATGGGATGACAGAAAAGGAAGCTCTGGCCTGCCTCCTTGTAGCTACATCATATCTTAAAAAAAAATAAAAGAGCTGCTGGCTTCTCTTTTTGCTTCTGAATGTGGGTCTTTGCCAACACCCTTCCAAGTCCAGTATGTTTTATGTTCCTTATTACTGAGCTCATATTTTTTCAAATACTTCCCTCCAGAAAGGTCCTGGCAATAAATGATTGAACTTCATAGAATTTATTTATTTATTTTAGAATTAAAAAAAAATTGGCTGGGCTGGATCTGATTTGCGGCATACAGGGTCTTTGATCTTCATTGCAACCCATGGGATCTGTAGTTGCAGCATGTGAGATCTAGTTCCCTGACCAGGGATTGAACACAGGCTCCTGTATTGGGAATGTGGAGTCTTAGCCACTGGACCACCAGGGAAGTCCTTCGTAGAATTTATTCTTAACTTCTTGCCCCTCAGTTCATGTCCTCTCTGCCCACTCTTAGGATAACTCAGAGTGCCCAGTGTTTCATGACACTGCATTTTAACATCTTTTTATGAAATAGAGAAATGTGGCAGGCTTGTAGAAATGTCTGACAAACTCTGGTGTTTAAAGCACCTATAAAAACACTTTTTAGATTCATTAATATTTTATCAATAAATAGTTAGAACTTATATGTAAAATTCTCAAATGTCTTTTAGAGAAAGTGTAAGTTCTTGGTCTGTATCAGATATAACAGAATCATAAAAAACACAAGAAAATCAACCCAAGTCATCTAGACTTAATAGCAAAATTCAAACACCAATGCCATTTATAATGGGAAATCTGATTTTTTTTTTTTTTTATGAAGCAACATTATCTTTTCTAACTGTACTTGGAGATGAGGGCTCAAAAGATCACACAATCCAAACTTCATTTGGAGATGAGGAAATATACTCAGAGGACGTAAATGGCTTGTCCAAGATCACTGACCCAATTAATTCTGAATTAAGATTCGTATCTCTTAATTTTTGGACCAATATTATTTTCATTACGTCAGTGGTTCTCACATTTTAGGGTACATTAGAATCACCTAGAATGGCATGTTTAAAAACAGACTGCTGGGTCCCACCCTCAGAGTTTCTGATTGAGTTTTTAGAGTATAACATGAAAATTTACATCTCATACCAGATTCCACACAGCTGCTGATGCTGCTGCTCGCAGGGACCACTCTTGAGAACAGCTGAATTGCTGCGTTTTCCTCTATTTCTCTTCTATTTTACTTTAATGAACATCTTTATTTTTACCTTTATATCTTGGATAATTTTGAAAATACACAAAAGTGGACCAGAGACTATGTATAAGGAATCTTTATCAAATACCACCAACCATCCAACAGTGGCCAATCTGAAGAACTTGACATATCACTTTAATGTTTAGGCACTTTTGTCTGGGAAACAGATATTCTTAGATGTCAAAAAGGTCTAATAAGTATAAGTTCTTGTATTATTACTCTAGTATTTTTAAGTTTGTGGTTTTATTTAATGTAGACTGTATTTACAACTTTAAGAAAAGATGGAGACAATGGTTTAACAGCTTCCATATTACAAGGAAGGAAAAGTACAAATGCTCACATGGTTCTTACATGATTCACCCAGGACTCATACTTAAGTCTGACTCTAGAATTTATTAATAACTTGCTGATCATCATCATTCAGTCGCTTTAATTAAAGCCAAACTCATCTGATTTAAGGCAAAGACACTATCTTAGTCCATTTTGCTATAATAGAATGTCATAGGCTGGGTGACTGTAACATTTATTCTCACAGTTCTGGAGACTGGCAAGTTCAAGATCAAGGCTCTGGCAGATTCAGTGTCTTGTGAGCACCTACTTCTTGCCCATAAACAGCCATCTTGCTATCTCAAATGGTAGAAGGATGAGGCGTTCCTCTAGAATCTCTTTTATAAAGGTCACTAATCCCATTCATGAGGCTCTACTCTCATGACCTAATCACCTCCCAAAGGCCTTACTTCCAAATACCACCATAATGGGGATTAGGGTTTCAAAATATGAATTTGGGGAGGATGCAAACATTTAGTCTATCAGTCAGTCATTCAGTTCAGTCTCTCAGTGGTATCTGACGCTTTCTGACCCCATGGACTGCAGCACGCCAGACTTTCCTGTCCATCACCAACTCCCAGAGCTTACTCAAACTCATGTCCACTGAGTCAGTGATGCCATCCAACCATCTCATCCTCTGTCGTCCCCTTCTCCTCCTGCCTTCAATCTTCCCCAACATCAGGGTCTTTTCCAATGAGTCAGTTCTTTGCATCATGTGGCCAAAATATTGGACCTTCATCTTCAGCATCAGTTCTTACAATTAATATTCAGGACTGATTTCCTTTAGAATTGACTGGTTTGATCTCCTTGCATTCCAAGGGACTCTCAGGAGTCTTCTGCAACACCACAGTTCAAAAACATCAATTCTTTGACACTCAGCCTTGTTTATGGTCCAACTCTCACATCCATACATGACTACTAGAAAAACCACAGCTTTGACTAGATGGACCTTTGTGGGCAAAGTAATGTCTCTGCTTTTTAATATGCTGTCTAGGTTGGTCATAGCTTTTCTTCCAAAGAGCAAGTGTCTTTTAATTTCATGGCTGCAGTCACCATCTGCAGTGATTTTGGAGCCCAAGAAAATAAAAGTCTGTCACTGTTTCCATTGTTTTCCCATCTATTTGCCATGAAGTGATGGGACCAGATGCCATGATCTTCGTTTTTTGAATGTTGAGTTTTAAGCCAGCTTTTTCACTCTCCTCTTTCACTTTCATCAGGAGGCTCTTTAGTTCTTCTTTGCTTTCTGCCATAAGGGTGGTGTCATCTGCGTATCTGAGGTTATTGATATTTCTCCCAGCAATCTTGATTCCAGCTGTGCTTCATCCCGCCCAGCATTTCTCATGATGTACTCTGCATATAAGTTAAATAAGCAGGGTGAAAATATACAGCCTTGACATACTCCTTTCCCATTCAGTCTATAGCAGGCACGTAACTGACTGCACGTATTATATATATATATATATATATATATATATATATATATATATATATATATATATATATATGTAACCAGTAATGGTGGTACAGTATTAGTACTTGTGAGGAAATGGTAAGTGGTTGGTGACCCAGGAATATTCAGACCTTCTGGTGGAGTGAAAGTGGCTGTATTTCCAGTCAAACTTCCAGTGACATTAATTGCCATAAGGATTTCAGCATCACCACCTGATGCAATGTTCATGCCAGAGTATGGAGTTCTCCCTTCATTTAGGACCTGAATCTCACTGAGTCTGTCTCTTGCTTTCAGAAATGTAGATAATCTTTGCCATTTATGTGCCTCCAACAAATTGTGAAGTTTAATGTGCTATCAAGAGCTTTTTAGATGAATATTCAAATATAGTACCGTGTGTCTCTAAATAGTTCTCTATATTATACATTTATGAATAGTTCATATGCAATTATGACCCAATCATCAGAAATATAAAAGTATAAAATACCTACATGTGTCAAATAAAATGCCCCTCAGCATTGGCATCTGATGAAATCTTACCCTAAACTCCAAATCCTTACACTGCTCTAACAGTTACCACCTTCTGAGATATAGCTGATTTCCTTAGTGTGTACCTCTCTGACAAACATTATACCCCGTACTTTCTATGATTAGCACAGAATAAAAAACAAAAAGTCAGAGAAAAGCCACCTGAGATGAAACTTGACAGTTATAGTACTTTCTTACCACTGACCTGTGGCTTTTTAAAATGTGATTCTGATTTCTTTTCTTCACGTTTGTAATTTGGGACAATAATGAGTGGTTTTAGGACACTGTATGAGTCGACAGCTGTTTTTATCTAAGATCTAGAAGAAAAAATAAAAACATCCGCTTTATGTATTTTTATATTAACAGATTTGCATCCAGTACAGATTAATTAGCATATGAAAAGTTTCTCATCAGCGTTGCAACTGCAAATGTCAATGAGATATCATCAGAATAGTTAAAAGAAGTGACATGCCAAGTGTTGGCAGGAAAGAAGAGTAGCTGGAATTTGTTCATATTGCTGGCTGGAAGTAAACTGGTAAAACTGCTTTGGAAAACTGTTTTAACAGCAATTGGCAAGGCTAAAATACAAATACCCTAGGATCCAGTAATTCCATTCTTGGCCCTGTACACAAACATAAATGTGTACGTATGTACCAAAATGCATGAACAAAAATGATCTTCCCAGCCAGAACCTGAAAACAACACAAATTGCAACCACAGGTGAATGGATAAATACATGTGATATATTCATACAATAGGATATAACTCAGCAGTAAAAAGAATAAACTACTGATATATGCAAATACATAGATGACACTCACATATATAATATTGAGCAAAAGAAAGTCAAACACAAAAGAGGACAAACTATATAATTCCTTTTATATCAAATTCAAAAACAGCCAAAACTTTTAGGAGTATTGGCTATGAGAAGGCACAAGGGAGCTTCCTGGAGTTTTGGATATGTCCTTTACTTGATATCAGATTCTGGTTTCATGGGTGTAAAAATTCATCAAGCTTTACCCTTAAGATCTGTTTGCTTACTAAAATATTTTCTTAAAAAATAGAAATAAAAAGATAATCCAAAATTGTCAAAATGTCCAATTGAATTAACACTTCCAGCCAGGCTCATTTCAAAGTATAAAAACTTGGTTCCACAGAATTAAAGCTTTTTGGAGGCATCAGGTTATATGTCTTGAGCTTATTCGTGGGTAGTATATTTTCAGTGTTCTGCTCAGGAACCAACGATGCTTAAAGGTAGATTTAGTATCATCTCTTTTTATTGTATAGTGCCACATGGAAGCAGCAATATCTCATATCCCACATTTTGAGTTGAATACTCAGTCATATAACTCATAATTTTCTACTCATAAATATACAATTAAGCAACTTAACAGCCATCACAACTTATACAACTCCTGAAAAGCAGTCATTTAAGTTACTACTGGATTTATCCAATACTGGAAAGTTTTTGCTGAACAAAACAGTCATCATTTTTTCCCTGAGATTTTTGGGAAACTGTTTATACATATCTTATTTTATATGTTTTTGGGTTTTTTTTTTTTTTTTTTACAGATAGATGTCTTCTTCCCCCCCCCCCCGACACACACACATACTCTGTCATTGTATGCACACCCAGAAAAAAGATATGGCCTCGATTCTAAGTCATATTCTGAATGGGACTGTCTTCTACCTGGAATGCAGTATCTTACAAAGGTACACAAAATAGGAAGGTGCTCCCAGCCTGAAGAGATTCCCACTATGAAGACATCTGCTAAGGTGTTGCGTTTGGCTTTTGCTACAGTTTTGCACAACGCTCTGTTACCCCAGATACAAAATGACACAGGGAATTAATTTCCAGGAATGAAGCTTTGAGTCATGGGTTTTGTGTCTGGAATGCTTTTTTACCACTGCCTTTTTGATCTTTGAAATGGAGCAAACCCTTGTATCCTGGAATAAATTTTTACACCAGAGGACATTCTCAAATATCATTTTTCTTTTGAGAGGGGTCTGTCCTTCCTATTGTAGTCATGAGGTCTTACTAAATATATCATCTCTGCTAGTTAAAACAGACTATTACAAGCCAGGTGCTACTCTCAGCATTGCAATGGTTGAAACAACGTAGAATATAAAAGATGTTTCATGTCCATGGAAGTGGTAGAGGCAGCAAATGAACTGGATTCCTTTAAGATGAATCTTTTATGGACCAGCAGATTTATTTGGAGTTACTTGGAGAGGAGTTATTTCATTAGCAACTAACTCTGATCTATGTCAGCAATAAGGCATCCTTAAGTCATTTATTTCAGTATAAGAAGTCACTGCAGAAGAAATATGATTACTGACTATCTAAGATGGAAATAAATATTGAGGCAAAACTAAGACTTTTTTTTTATAGAAGTATGAATATTACACTTGATTTTATGGTTCATTTAACCAAAGCATTTGTCTATTATACTTTTGGTGAGTAAATTTATGATCAAGAAAGGTGAAACAATTATTTTTTAAGGAACCTTAAAGCTAACACATTTTTGCAGAATTTTTAGCAGTGATTTAAGTACAAACTTAGAGCTATTACATAAGGAGTATGGGAAATGCTGGTTGCTCAACTGATTTTTGACAAAAAGGCAAAAGCAATTTAATGGAGAAAAAATTACCTTTCAACAAATGATGCTGGAGCAATTGGACATTTGGAGGCAAATATATAAAATGAACTTCAGCCTGAATCTCATATTTTTGTATAACAAAAATTAACTTGAAATAGATTACAGATTTAAATATAAAAATTGAAACTATAAAAATTTTTAGAAAAAGCAAAGGAGAAAATCTTTGGAAACTAAGGCTAGTCAAAGAGTTCCTAGACTTGACATAGTCAAGCACAATCCATTAAAGAAATCCAATAAGGAAAATACTAATATTAATAATTCAGACTTCATCAAATTTATATGCTTTTGTTTTATAAAAACACTATGTTAAGTGGATTAAAACACAAGCTACAGACTGAAACAAAATAATTGCAACCAAACCACATATCTACCACAGGATTAGTATCTACAATATGTTAAAACTCTCAAATCAATTCAGTCGCTCAGTCGTGTCTGACTCTTTGCAGCCCTGTGGGCTGCAGCACGCAAGGCCTCCCTGTCCATCACCAACTACCAGAGCCCACTCAAACTCATGTCCATCGCGTGGGTAATGCCATCTAACCATCTCATTCTCTGTTGTCCTCTTCTCTTCCCGCTTCAATCTTTCCCAGCATCAGGGTCTTTTCTAATGAGTTGTTCTTCGCATGAGGTGGCCAAAGTACTGGAGTTGCAGCTTTAACATCAGTCCTTCCAATGAACACCCAGGACTGATCTCCTTTAAGATGGACTGGCTGGATCTCCTTGCAGTCCAAGGGACTCTCAAGAGTCTTCTCCAACACCACAGTTCAAAAGCATCAATTCTTCGGCACTCAGCTTTCTTTATAGTCCAACTCTTACATCTATACATGACTACTGGAAAAACCATAGCTTTGACTAGAGGGACCTTTGTTGGTAAAGTAATATCTGTGCTTTTTAACATGCTGTCTAAGTTGATCATAGCTTTTCTTCCAAGGAGCAAGTGTCTTTTAATTTCATGGCTGCATTCACTATCTGCAGTGATTTTGGAGCCCCAAAATATAAAGTCTGTCATTTTTTCCATTGTTTCCCCATCTATGTGCCATGAAGTGATGGGACCAGATGCCATGATCTTCGTTTTTTGAATGTTGAGTTTTAAGCCAGCTTTTTTACTCTCCTCTTACACTTTCATCAAGAGGCTTTTTAATTCTTTGCTTTCTGCCATAAGGGTGGTGTCATCTGCATATCTGAGGTTATTGATATTTCTCCTGGCAGTCTGACTCCAGCTTGTGCTTCATCCAGCCCAGCATGATATATTCTGCATATAAGTTAAATAAGCAGGGTGCCAATATACAGCCTTGACGTACTCCTTTCCCAATTTTGAACCAGTCTGTTGTTCCATGTCCAGTTCTAACTGTTACTTCTTGACCTGCATACAGATTTCTCAGGAGGCAGGTCAGGTGGTCTGGTATTCTCTTCTCTTTCAGAATTTTCCACAGTTTGTGGTGATGCACACAGTCAAAGGCTTTGGTGTAGTCCATAAAGCAAAAGTAGATGTTTTTCTGGAACTCTCTTGCTTTTTCAATGATCCAATGGATGTTAGCAATTTGATCTCTGGTTCCTCTATCTTTTCTAAATCCAGCTTGATCATCTGGAAGTTCATAGTTCACATACTGTTGAAGCCTGGCTTGGAGAATTTTGAGCATTACTTTGCTAGTGTGTGAGATGAGTGCAGTGCAGTAGTTTGAACATTCTTTGGCATTGCCTTTCTTTGGGATTGGAATGAAAACTGACCTTTTCCAGTCCTGAGGCTACTACTGAGTTTTCCAGATTTGCTGGCATATTGAGTGTAGCACTCTCACAGCATCATCTTTCAGGATTTGAAATAGCTAAACTGGAATTCCATCACCTCCACTAGCTTTTTCATAGTAATGCTTCCTAAGGCCCTCTTGACTTTGCATTCCAGGATGTCTGGCTCTAGGTGAGTGATCACACCACCTCAAAACTCAACAGTAAAACAGCAACCAAAAAAAAAATCTGACTGGAAAATATTAAAAAGATACAAAGAGGTACTTCATGAAGAGGATATATAGTGGGAAAACAAACATGAAAATACGTTCATCATTAGATGTTGTAACTGCTGTTGCTGCTGCTGCATCGCTTCATTCGTGTCCGACTCTGTGCGACCCCATAGACGGCAGCCCACCAGGCTCCCCCGTCCCTGGGATTCTCCAGGCAAGAACACTGGAGTGGGTTGCCATGTCCTTCTCCAATGCATGAAAGTGAAAAGTGAAAGTGAAGTCGCTCAGTCATGTCCGACTCTTAGCGACCCCATGGACTGCAGCCTACCAGGCTCCTCCATCCATGGGAGTTTCCAGGCAAGAGTACTGGAGTGCGGTGCCATTGCCACAATGAGATACCATCATGCCTCTATGGGAATAGTTCCAAATAAAAATAATGGCACCAAAATTTCTAGAGAGGCTGTGGAGAAACCTAATCACACACACATTGCTGGAGAAAATATAAAATGGCACAGCCATACTGGAATCAATTTGGCAGTTTGTTATAAAACTAAATATACAGCTGCTCTACAATGCAGCATTGGCACTGTTGCTGTTCATCCCAGAGAAGTGAAAACTTTTGTTCACACAAAAACCTGTACATGAAAGTTCATAGTAGCTTTATTTATAATAGTCAAAATTGCAAACAACTCAGATGTTCTTCAAGAGGAGAATGGTTATGCAAATCATGGCACACCCCTACCATGGACTACTACTCATCAGTAAAAAAGGAACAAACAATGCAGTAGTCTGGATGAATCTCCAGAGCACTGTTCTGAGTGAAAAAAGCCAATAGTCAAAGATCACATGGTATATGATTCCATTTATGTAATATTCTTGAAAAGATCTAATTGTAGAAATGATGACTAGAATAGTGGTTGTCAAGTTTAAAGAGATGATGAGTGAGAATGAGGTAAGCTTGTCCATTAAAGAGCAATATGAAAGAAAAATCCTTGTAGTGATGGAATTGGCCTGTATCAATGTCAATATCCTAATTATGGTATTGTACTATAATTTTGTAAGATGTTAATATTGGGGAAACTAAGCAAAAGTTATATGTAATCTTCTTTATTTTTCCCACTGCATGTGAACCTACAATTTCCTTAAAATCTTTTTTAAAGTTTATGTAAAAAATTATAGTGTGTTTGTAATTGTAACAGAGATTGTGTTCAGAGATATTATGAATGAGTAATACTGAGATTCTCTTGGACAAAGAGACCATGAATGTCCACTATGTTCACTAAGAAGCATTTCTCTCAGATATATATATATATATATATATATATATATATATATATATATATATATAAAGTAATACTACATTGGCATTTCTTCTCTCTATATCTGGTTATATACTTGACCACCTCACTCCAGCTTGTTCTGACCTTGATGCGGTAAAAAGTGGAGGCCATGAATCTATTGCAGAAAAGAGAGTGGGGCACAGGAAGATGGTCACATCCTAGGTCACGTCCGAGTCCCTGAGATGGCTGCAGAGTGTGGGTTCTTAGCTTCGTGCAGGAAAGAATTCAAGAGCAAGCCATAGTGAAGAGAAAGAAGGTCTATTCAGGGAAGAAACACACTCCATAGACAGAGTGTGGGCCATCTTGGAAGGCAAGAGAGGCCCCAGGGTATGGGGTTGTCAGTTTTTATAAGGGTGAGTTATTTCATAGGCTAATGAGTGGAACAAGTGTTCCAGCTATTTTGGAGAAGGGATGGGGATTTCCAGGAATGAACCACTGCCTACTTTTGACCTTTATGGTTGTGGTACCCGGCTCTTGGATCTAGTTGGTTCTAATCAGCTTATGTCATGTCCTCGGGCTATGCCATTCTTTTCAAGGTTGTTCATTGCCCTCTTCCCTTCCTATCTCATACCTTACATATCCATTATCCATGTACTAATATTCTTGTGCTGCCTCTTTAAACTGATTCAGAAGCAAGTCCATCTGGTATACTTATTCAGAATAAATAATTATTGCCTGAAGTTTTAAATGTAAAGGAGAGATATATCAGAAAGATCCAGGTATAACACATGAAACCTAAGGATATGCAATACAGACAGACCTCCCTAGTGATACAAACAAGCTATTGGAATGGTATTAGTAAGTGAGTCACATCATAGCAGCCCCAGTTTGTTAGTTCCTTATGTCTCTGTCCGAAGTTGGGCTTTATTGATGTTTTTCATCATTTATTGATGCATACTTTACTGTCTCGTAACTCCCAAATTTACCTAACTAAATCAGTTCAGTTCAGTCTCTCAGTCATTTCTGACTCTTTGTGACCCCATGAATTGCAGCATGCCAGGCCTCCCTGTCCATCACCAACTCCCAGAGTTCACCCAAACTCATGTGCATGGAGTTGGTGATGCCATCCAGCCATCTCATCCTCTGTCATCCCCTTCCCCTCCTGCCCGCAATCCCTCTCAGCATCAGGGTCTTTTCCAATGAGTCAGCTCTTTGCATGAAGTGGCCAGAGTATTAGAGTTGCAGCCTAACTGAATAGTTGATACCAAAATAGATTCTCCCATCACAACCCCAAATTTCTAGGAAACAATCTGATGGTTTTTCCCAAGGTCAGTTCCCTGCTCTTTATCCAATGTTGGAGTCCTGCAGGAGAATGAATATGGATGCTGAGAACTTAGATCTAGAATCCAGTGACATTTACCTTTTGAAAACTATGATGCACTACAAACACAGATTGGTAAGGAGAGACTTACTGGCATGAATGAGGCACATATGTCTATATAAACCCTTTCTTGGAATCTGAAAAATACTATTACCTGGACAGCTTATACATGGGGTGGGGATGCCCTCATCTATGTGTTACATACATGTCAGAAGTTTCTGTGTCAGTAGTAGGGGCTGAGAATCATTCACCAGCCTCTGTTAGTATCTCCCCTGTACGCCCCCAGGGCTTCCCAGGTGGTGCCGTGGTAAAGAATCTGCCTGCCATTGCAGGAGACAAAGGAGACAGAGGTTTGATTCCTGGATTGGGAAGATCCTCTGGAGGAGGAAGTGGCAACCCACTCCAATATTCTTGTCTGGAGAATCCCATGGACAGAGGAGCCTGGTGGGTTACAGTCCATAGGGCTGCAAAGAGTCCAACACAACTGAGCACATTGCCTGTACTCCCTCAACAGTCAACGTCCAGTACCTGACAGCCCTGCCGCACTGCAGACTTCTACCTAAAAGGCTTTCTTTCACACAACTGTAAGTTCCTGCACCTAGAAAGTTAATGCTACGAGGATACAGCCCTAAGCAATGACAATGAGAACTAGAGGATAAATATCACACTAATTGCTAACCTATCTAAGCATTAAAATTCAGCCTTACCCACAGTCACATTAGATTATTGTCTAATGTCTTACTTCAGGTTAATTAATGAAGAGCTTTTTATAATAGAGAACAAATGTCTCCCTGTAGATGTAATTTCAAATAGGGCCCTCAGTTTAAAAACTCTACATACCACAATATTTTAAGTCTCCACAACAGAGTTTTACTTAGGAACATGTTAGTTTAATAGCAAAGATTCAGCAATTTGATATTCAGTGAGGATATGTTAACCCTGGCAGAAAAGGGCATAGTAAATTACTTAACTAATCCTAAAATGTGGAGATCAAGTCTCTTCTCAGTGATAGCTGATAAAGAGGAAACAATCCCAATATCCTTAACCAGTTGATGGAGTTGGAAATTTTTACACAACTCTTTAAATGTTAAGCATATCCTAAAACAGAGCAAAAATTAATTTAGTGACTGATTGTCATCTATAGGTGTAAAATTCTAGAAACCTCATAGCCATTTTCATTTGAAAGTGGTTGGATTTCCTTTATCAATTAATTTGGCAAAACTCTAATAGAATGTGTAGTTAAAAATTAACCCAGAAACACTGATACAGATTCTGTCATTGATGGATCCCCTTTTGCACTACAATATTGTCAATGAAAGATTTAAGAAAAAAAAAAAGAACCTTAGATAAGATAAACATCTTCATAGGCCAGAGGCAAAACAGAAAGCTGGAATTGTACATGAGGCTGAAGATCCATATTCCAAAGCAAGCGGTGGGAGGTGTAAGTTCACCTCCTTTGGGAGTAGAAGGACTAGAGGTCTTGCTTTTGAAATGGAAAAACAGCCAGCTTCACTGCATAAATCCAGGGGCTATCACTCATAAAAGTAAGGTGAAAAGAAATACTGACAACTGCTGCCTGGGGCTACAACTTACACAGAGCTGCCAGGCAATGTAACCCTGAGGATATGGACATGACCTCAGGACAGAGCTGCCTGGGGCTCACTAACCATTTCAGTATATTCTTCATACCCCTACTAGGGAGGAGCCCCAAGCCTTCATTATGAAAGCTGTTTCTCAACTAATGCCCCAGGACATTCATGGAAGTAGCCTCACAGCTTCCTGCCAGAGAGGAAGCAACCTAGAGAGAGAAAACAAAGAAAAAGGAAAAAAAAAAGTTTCCTTTAGATAAACCTGTGATCTGAAACTCTAAAATGCTTGAGGAATTCTAATGTTAAGGCAGAGCCAAAAAAAAAATAAATAAACCTTGGAACAGGAGTTATTTTCTGATGATACATATGTTCTGAAATAGTTGTGTGTGTGTGTGTGTTAGTCACTCAGTCGTGTCTGACTCTTTGTGACCTCTTGGACTCCTCTGTCCAGGCCAGGCTCTGCCAGGCTCCTCTGTCCATGGGATTCTGCAGGCAAGAATACTGGAGTGGGTTGCCATTTCCTTCTCTATGGAATCTTCCCAACCCAAGGATAGAACCTGGGTCTCCTGCATTGTAGGCAGATTCTTTACCATCTGAGCTATAAGGGAAGCCCATGAAATAGTTAGATAAATGTTCGAAATAAGCATGGTTAGAATACTCAAAGGTGTGAGGACCTAACATTTATAAAAAGAACAAGAAAATACTAAACACAAAGTTACATGCATAAAATAAGATGGGTAGAAAAAAGAATTCAGTTGAAATATGGAAACAAAAATATAAAAAATAGAAATAGAATTAATAGATAAGATAAACTCTAAACAGAACACCACTGAAAAGATTAATCCTGACTGATAGCACTTAACACTTCACCTACCACATAGTAAAAAAATAAAAGAGATAAAGTACATGCAAGAGCAGTTAATATACCCACAAGATCTATTGAGTTCTTTTACACTTAAACTTCACTAATGTCTTTGAAAACATGTCCTAGCATATAGACAATACAGGTACTGGCATGAAAAGAATATTTGATATTCGCTGAGAATTTTCTGACACTGAAGAGAGACAAAAGTATTCAAATTATCAGTGCACTTTGTGTAGCAAGCAGAACAGTAACCATATAATAATAATAGCATAATGGATCCATAGTCAGGCACATAATAGAGCAGTTTCAAGAAATGAAGAATAAAAGAAAAAATGTAAAAGCTAGAATAAAGAAAAATCAGTTTATCTAAATGGCAAAGGCAACTTGACAGTTTATTTCTCATTAACAACAAGAGAGGACAGAAAAAAATGGAATAATAGTTTCAAAGTGCTGAGAGAAAACATAATTATGAACCCAGAGTTCTACACCCAACAAAATGTAATTCAAAAGTAAGGGCAAAATGAAGATCTTTTTAGAAATAGAAAGACTGAATGATGTTGCCACAAGCAAACCTTTATAACATTGACTTTGGTTAGAAGGAACACCTAAATAAATGCCATTTTTGTCTTACTGCAAATAAATTTCAGTAAGGTACTTACAAGGAGATTAGATAGGTCTCAAAACTTTGCCCTAGGCTCCTTGTAATGCCCTATTAACTCTTTTCTTCCCAGGGGGAGAGAGGGTAGGGATAATATTCCACATTGTCCAGTCTGTTCAGTATCTATGCCTTGCTCTGGTGGGCTTAGTGGGGACAGGGCCCCTGACTGGAGTACCCTTACCTCAGGAGCAGGATCTAGATATTTCTCATACATTTCTTCTCAGTTTTTTCTCAGTCTACAACACCACCTCCTCTTCTCTCTGCTCACTGCTGTTTAACTGTCTGTTTTTCAGGGTGGTATTCACGCCCCTTTTCTCTTTTTCAGTATTTTGTACTAATATGTGAACCTTAAAGTCACCTGGACGGAGAAGGCAATGGCACCCCACTCCAATACTCTTGCCTGGAAAATCCTATGGATGGAGGAGCCTGGTAGGCTGCAGTCCATGGGGTCGCTAAGAGTTGGACACAACTGAGCGACTTCACTTTCACTTTTTACTTTCATGCATTGGAGAAGGAAATGGCAACCCACTCCAGTGTTCTTGCCTGGAGAATCCCAGGGATGGCAGAGCCTGGTGGGCTGCCGTCTATGGGGTCGCACAAAGTCAGACACAACTGAAGTGACTTAGCAGCAAAGTCACCTGGAAAACTTGTTAAAATATAGATTTTTAAATCTAGCCCCAAATATACTGAATCAGAATGGAAAGAATGAACTGCATTTTTAGCAATCAACTCAGATAGTTCTGATGCATACTAGAGATTAAGAACCACCACTTTAAAACATGATTTATGTACTAAGTATTATGATGTATAATTTTGTTTTTGACTCGTAACAGTTTACCAATAAGTCACAAAATTTATATCAGAATCAAAGCCATGTTCTAAGATCCACCTGCTAACTAGCTGTTTCAATATAAATGTCCCATATTTACCCACCTTCTGTTCAGTTTTTTTCACGTAGTCACTGAGCTAAGAATGTGAATTACCTTAAGCTCCTTTATTCCCACTTAACATTTGTTCCCATGTTTTCTGTCAGTCCCCAACCCATTTATCCTGAGCTCCAACCATTGCTTTATTGGTTCCTAGACATGCCAGTCTTGAGAGTTTACAGTCTGTTCTGTACATAGAAGACTCCAAATCCAATAATATTCTTTTTAAAAATGACGTTTTCCTTGAAGTCTTTTCTCATTCCCCAATCGGGTCCCCACATCTGTGTTTCCACCCCAAGGTCTCAATCACAGCACTTTCCATATGATCTGGAAACTACCTGCTTATCCCTGTCTTCCATACGAGTCAGGGAGCACTTGCAGAATAGGTCTCATCTGGGCTCTTTTTTTTTAATTTTTATTTTTTATGTTTTAATATCTCAAGGATCTATACAAACCCTAGCTTGGAGCAGTACTTAATATTTGTTTTGTTTTTAAAATAGATTCTGTAATCTTGCTCATAGGTATAAACATATGAGCAAATTGATAGATATTTGAAAAAAGTTCTAGTCAAGGCTATGGTTTTTCCAGTGGTCATGTATGGATGTGAGAGTTGGACTATAAAGAAAGCTGAGCGCCGAAGAATTGATGCTTTTGAACTGTGGTGTTGGAGAAGACTCTTGAGAGTCCCTTGGACTGCAAGGAGATCCAACCAGTCAGTCCTGAATATTCATTGGAAGGACTGATGCTGAAGCTGAAACTCCAATACTTTGGCCACCTGATGTGAAGAACTGACTCATTTAAAAAGACCCTGATGCTTGGAAAGATTGAAGGCAGGAGGAGAAGGAGACAAGAGGATGAGATGGTTGGATGGCATCACGGACTCAACGGACATGAGTTTGAGTAAACTCCGGGAGTTGGTGATGGACAGGGAGGCCTGGTGTGCTGCCGTCCATGGGGTTGCAAAGAGTTGGACATGACTGAACAGGTGAACTGAACTGAACTAAACTGACCAAAGTTCATATAATTTACAGTCAAATTCTAAATTAGCATATGTATTTTTTTAAAGGATAGTGTAAGGTTCGTGTGGAACTTTCAGATTCCCAGAAAATTATCTTCTTTTCTGCAGGAAATTCACATAGTAATGAACAAATTAGTGACCCTCAAATAAGAAACTCTAGGTAAAACCTTTTATTGCCTTTGCAGATTCCCTTTTTTAGTATGAAGCTACAAACATCAACACAGTACAGTGTGTTCCTTGTCCTCTAAAGATCAGGAAGGAGTTTGTGGACCAGGGTAGACCTTTTCCTGTTCACTCCCCCTACTCCCCATGTAGCTGCTCTAGTCTCTGAATTGATTTGATGTCCTTTGATTTTAAGAGCCATTGATATTTACAAGGGTTGGACAAATAGTGAGAAGTATACAAAGCAACAATTTTCTCTCCCTGAATCATTTCCTAACACCAGTGGATACTTAAAATAAAACAAAGGACTGGTCATGCTTGAAAAGTCTTTTAAGGTTTTACTGATTGCATGTTGCTCTGTAGGTTATCATGGGAACTAGGACCATAGCTATATAAAGAAAGACTTATATAGCTTGTCACTTTCCATATATTGGTCATATTCACAATTCTTCTTTATAAAAAATGTATTCACATTCTTCTTTTTAAAGAATGTTTCTATAGGACATTTTAAAAAGTAAAACTGCCAAGGGAATGTTGAAAATTCCTAACCTAGTTCAAGTCCCTTACAGTATTAAAATAATCCACAAATGATGGGTGAGCAAAGAGCATTTAACACGATGACCTCGACTCTTTATGTCTTCTTGACACCTGAGGATTAGGATATTTCTTGCTATCTGGCCACACTGAGGACAATTTCAGATATTCAGATAAATATGAAATTTATAAACTAGGTAAACTATGAAGCCCAAATATCCTAAAACAAATAAAGACTGAGAGTCATTTGCTATATGGTCCTGATAATGAATGACTTCCCTGGTGGCTCAGATGGTAAAGCATCTGCCTATGATGCAGGAGACCCAGGTTCGATTCCTGGGTGGGGAACATCCCCTGAAGAAGGAAATGGCAACCCACTCCAGTACTCTTGCCTGGAAAATCCCATGGATGGAGGATCCTGGTGGGCTATAGTCCATGGGGTCGCAAAAAGTTGGACACAACTCAGTGACTTCCCTTCCCTAATAATGAATAGGGCTTCGGGAGATCATTTGCCAATAAATATTAAGTAGAATGGCTTGTACTTCAGGTGCCTGCCATGGAGAGACAAATCTAGAATCATCTTCCAAGTCTCAGAGAAGTTCTCAAGAAGTTTTTAAGATTGTGGTATTGATTTACTTCTCTCACTTACTGCCAGATGCTACTTACACTGACATTGGCCAAATATCCCCACATCAGTCATCTCAATGGACTCTTCTGGGACTCACAAATGACCCTTGCATGTTACCTTTTAGAAAACAGCAAAGAAGTAAAACATACGAAATATTTATATATAGTATTGAGAGAATCATTTCCTAGGCAGGTTGATAAGAAGTCTAGGGGTCCCCAAGGAGAGAAGAGGGCTCTGGAATTCTCAAGGAGGAAGAAAAGACAAACTTTTTCCTTCTCTACATTCCTTAGGATTATAGAACAATAATGTATCCTGCCTGAGGACAGTCTCTGGATTAAACCTTCTGGCTAATTCTTTTATCTTAAAATTTAAATTATGGGAGTAGGTCTGGTGAGGTCTTTACAACCTCCAGACATTCTTTGGATTTATTGGAGAGTATATAATTTCATTGCTAACACTAACAAGGGGGTACTCTTTCTGCCCCCTTTTGATGCCTATGTTAGAAGCTTTCTCTATCTCCTTTATACTTTAATAAAACTTTATTACACAAAAGCTCTGAGCAATCAAGCCTCGTCTCTGGCCCCAGATTGAATTCTTCTCCTCCAGGTGCCAAGAATCCCGGTGTCTTCATGTGATTCAACAACAACCTTTCAGTATATTGAATATATAGCAACAGTGCATGACTGTTTATTCATCTTGTTCATGAATACCTTGAAAATCCTAGGTACCCAAACCACTTTTACAATATAGACATCACAGCCAATTAACCTATCCTAATATCCTATGTTCTCCTCAATGTAACGTGACTGAAAATTGATCCTCTTGTGTCTGTGTAATAATCACTCCCTAGTGTATTCATGGAAGGGTTCATTAGTGTCCAATCAAAAATCAAAGACCACCATTGCTGACAAAACCAAGCAGAATTAACTGCCCCTCCAGGCCAGTGCCTTGAGAGCCAGGAAAGTCACTCAAGAGGTAGGTTCACAAGGTCTCACCAAGTTAAAAGCAAGGCTGGAGATAGCACAGAAAGAGAATTTCCCAAATTTAGATTCTGAAGTTCATGATTTGAATGACTAAGGAGAGGATGATAGAGCCTCTTTGGGATTGATGAGGGCACTGGTGTACATCACAGAAGTGTGGGTCCAGAGAGGATACATTTAGATTAGCAGAGATAATCACTTTCCACGTGCAGGATGGACTGCAAGTTCATGGGCCAGGCCTTTGTTTCAGTTGTCTCTGGGCACCGACACCATACCCTTTGAGTCATGCTGGGCACGTTATGACTGTAAAAAAAAATTTTTTTTTGAGTAAATGAATGCTTGCATACAGGTTATGCAGATGCCACAACTTTGTATCATCCTCAGAAATCTTTGTAGCAATGAATGATCATTTACATGTTGAGCATAGCGCTATGCTTTTCCATGTCTACACTTTATCTCCAGGAGATTTTCTACTTTGCTATGGGTCTTTGCATGGTTTATAACCGATTCTTTGTCTTCAATTTATTTTCACACTCTGTTCTCCCTGGACACATATATAAATCCAGTACAAAAAGGCCTTTTAAATGAAAATGATGTCAAATACTGAGAGAATGTCCCCCGAGGAGATATCTTCTAGTCCACTGGATTAAGGCAGAATTTTGCTCTGGTTTTATCTGTCTCAATTCCCATCTTGTTTCTGTTTTTAGTCAAGGATGTTAAGGCTTCTTCATCTTTCTGTCACATGTTCCATATAGAAAACTAAATTAAATACCCACTATTAATCCTTTTCTCTTGGCAGTTTATCTATTGAAGAGTCATTTAAGCAATCCAATAAATACCTTTAGGGTACAGGGCTAAGTACAGGTCTGACTGATGCTCTTTGACTTAATAAGCACGTTTGATACATCAGTAATTCTTAACTAGGTCTCCAATAATCATATCATCCCTGCATGTGATAAGGAATTAAGATGCCTCCCTCTTCTTAAGGCATCATCTCTCCTAAAGAAGCATGGGTGAGTGGAGAGTAAACCATGGTGTGGTATAAAGGAACATGAAAACTGAGGAGTGATGTCAGAAGGAGAAATAAAATCAACAACCAGGTCTAATATCAAGGTGTCACTTGGAAGAGGCTATGCAGAGGACAGAATAGGTGAGGCCTGACAGCAACAAAAGCATCAGAGAATCCCAACAAGAGGGGCTATTTGCCTTCCTTGCACATGTGAGTGTGGGAATGGCTGGGAGTTGGATAAAGGCAGTCATTCTCAGAGAATTGCTTGAAACCCTGAGGTGGAGCTGTGGACTCATCGCATATTGTGATTGTAGCCCAACCGAGGAAAAGCGAGGGCAGACAAAGAACCAAACTAGGCAGAGCATTGTCCTGAGCTTTATTACGAGGGGTGCTTTTAATAAACATATTTAAATCCATGATAATGTCTTCAAAACTGCTTTTACTGGTCCCAGATGTATAGTAGGTAGAAAAAGCTCTGAACTACTAACAGGGAGACAGATTCTAGTACTGCCTCTCCTACTCACTTAGGGCTTTTGTTGCAAATGTTAAATTCATGTCAAATAAAAAGACAGTCAGTGGATGCTGAGCATAAGGAACAGCAGTGGTTAATGCAGTGGATAAAAGATGATTAAGTTCTTATCTTCTAAGGGCTCCAAAATAAAGTGAGGGAAACATTCAGATCCCCAAGTGATAATGAGGCATAGTGTGACAAGAACTACCATGGTATAAAGCACAGAGAGAAAGAACTCGGAAAGAAAAGAAGTTAATTGAGATGGAAAACATCTGACATCTAAAAAAACTTTCTGCTGAAAGAAGAATTTGAGCCGAGTTTAGAAAGATGGAACATATGTTGCTGGGCAGGTATGAGACTGACGTGTACTTTAAGCAACAGCAGCTGCACCAGCTAAGGTACCTAAGCTCTGGTTTTAAGGCAGATGAGGGCTGAACTGTGTAGAGATAAGACAGTAGACGAAATGGGGGGAAATTTTGTTGAATGCTTTGGATTTCAAGCTGAGGAAGATAATCTACACTGTAAATGATGGGAATTCCTGCATAGGTTTGTGAATACGACCAATATAAAAAAGCAAAACAAAACTGTGAATGCATTGGAAAGTGACAAGCTACAGCGGTCTAGACATGCCATGATGTCTGACCAAGGCAGGTAGAGTGGGCCTAAGAAAGGGATCATTACTCTTGACACTAAAGAGGATAAACAAGATCTAGAGGGGAAAAAAGAGAAAAAGGAACTTTTTGAACCAAGTGTGCAACTTTTAAATCACCTGTGGAGGGCTTGGTTCCATCTCTAGTCTCATGTTCCATCTAGTTCCATCTCAGGCTGGCTTGAAGAAGAGACTGAGGGGCAGGCTTCCTGCTGGAGTGCATTATGCAGTCATCAGGAAGTCCATTTAACGCTCTCATATATTCTTACCTGCCTCTTTCTCCAACTCACCCTCCCTGAGTCATGGAAGTCCCACCTCAATACCTGGGTGCTGCAGGAGTGAAATGGGTTTCTCCAGCAGTGTGCCACATAGTGGGGGAAACTGGGCACCCTCTCACCCCTCACCCCCTCCCCCTATCCCCACCACCAGGAGAAGTCAAGGCAGGACAACTTCAGTCATGCTGAGCAACCTTGGGAGAAGAGGCTGTGTTGTCAATATAACTCTTAACTTGTCTAATGAGTCCAAACTCTTTTTTTTTTTTTTTTGCAGCAACGAAGTACTAGAATCTCTCTTCAGGAAACCAAGACTTCTACAAGGCTCTCTTGTAGTCCATAGCTCCAGATCTTGCCAGACCACAGCCAAGAGAGGCTCAAGCAGGTTCAGGGTTCCTGCTGGTTCCAGTACCTGTGTCAAGGTCTGTCTGCCTATTACCTAACTGCATGGGTGAATGAGACTCCCCTACAGTCTACTCCCCTATGATTCTGGATCTCAGAACTCCCAAGAGGCACTTTTGTTTGTGGAGGGACATCTAGTTTTAGTTGTTAAAAGCAGGGAGAGGGACAAGAAGCTGGATTTTTTTTTCATATTCTTTTTTTTTTTTTAATACCACCATTGATGCTGACATCACTCTGCAGTTCCTATTTAAAATTTTTTGCTGTGGCTTGACCTTGTGAAAGGATTTCAATCTAAAACATATGGGAGATGAATCCACCTGCCAGTGCAGGGAACATGGATTCAATCCCTGTTCAGGAAGATTCCACATGCAGGGATGAGCAGTTGAGCTCAGGAGCCACAACTACTAAGCCCACACTGTAGAGCCCATGCTCCACAAGAGAAGCCACTGCAATGAGAAACCTGCACGCTCCAACAAAGAGTAGCAACTAGAGAAAGCCCTCGCACAGCCAAAAATAAAAAAATAAATTAGATGGGAAAATCCAAACCAGAGATCTCATACATGCACCCTCATAAGAATGGACCTTAGCTGAGAGACTAGCTTCTTGAAAATATATGATTTACTGAAGGCAGACTTACCTCCTGACAGGTGAACCTCCATCATGAATGTCTTGCCATCCTTAAGCCAATGAACTTACAGCTTACTGAACTTCTTGTGTGGACTTCCTGCTTTGTGTGTTCCTTCCCCCCAAATATGGCCCGCCCCAAACTCTCCACAGACTGGTTTGGAACTTGGAACATTGTGCCTTCTAGAATTGTAGTTCTTAGCTGTTCCCGAGTAAAGACAGGTTCAGGTAATTTGAGCTTGTCTCAGTTGTACCTCTTTGTTTAGGTTGACAGTACCTTATATTCCCTTGAACAAGTAAATTTTTAAGCAGTGGCCATGTGATAAAATCAACCCTGAATATTCACTGGAAGGACTGATGCTGAAGCTCCAATACTTTGGCCACCTGATGTGAAGAACTGACTCATTAGAAAAGACCCTGATGCTGAGAAAGATTGATGGCAGGAAGAGAAGGGGACGACAGAGGATGAGATGGTTGGATGGCATCACCAACTCAATGGACATGAGTTTGAGCAAGCTCTGGGACGTGGTGAAGGACAGGGAAGCCTGGCGTGCTGCAGTCCACGGGGTCGCAAAGAGTTGGACATGACTGAGCAACTGAACAACAACAACATGTGACGAAAGTAAAAGCAAATACAGTAAATATCTGGATTTTTGTAGGAAATGCCAGAAAAAAAGGAACATTCTTTTTACGCATTAATCATGATTTTATTTTCAGTATTTTATGATGTTTTGATATTTTCAAAATCTTGCTGGCTGGAGAGTGACACCCCCCCCCACCCCCGCCCGCCGCACACACACAGTTAGCCGTTTCTTGGAGACAGCAAAACTCTCTAGCCAGGAGCATATCTTTCATACACAAAACAACCCTGAGTCTGTAGTTTCAAACACCTCCTTATCTGACTCCCATGTACAAGCCTGTATTTCCTCTGACTTATCCTGGGGTCAGCTACAGATAGCTAGAGACCACCGTATAGCCCATGCTGCTGCTGCTAAGTCACTTCAGTTGTGTCTGACTCTGTGTGACCCCATATACAGCAGCCCACCAAGCTTCCCCGTCCCTGGGATTCTCCAGGCAAGAACACTGGAGCGGGTTGCCATTTCCTTTTCCGATGCATGAAAGTAAAAAGTGAAAGTGAAGTTGCTCAGTCTTGCCCGACTGTTAGCGACCCCATGGACTGCAGCCTACCAGGCTCCTCTGTCCATGGGATTCTCCAGGCAAAAGTACTGGAGTGGGGTGCCATTGCCTTTTCCGCTATAGCCCATATCCTGCCATAATTATTCAAACTAATCAATTTTAAACTATTTTCTCTACTTTTTCTTGCTTTTCCTTCAGAAGCACCATGAAAGGCTCTAGCTTAGAGTTTTCTTTTGTTCCTGTCTTTGCCACCCGACTAAAACCTGGAGCTTCCTTTGTGGCCCTGCCTGGTGTGCAGTGACTCCTCTCTAGGATCTGTGAGTATGATAAACTTTTTTTCTTTCAAGCACGGTTCTAATTTCCTTCTGTGGCCATATTCACTTTTCCATACCTTATCCAACATTTGCATTCTTAGAATGCTTTACCCATCTGCTGCTGCTGCTAAGTCACTTCAGTCGTGTCCAACTCTGTGTGACCCCATGGACTGCAGCCTACCAGGCTTCTCCATCCATGGGATTCTCCAGGCAAGAACACTGGAGTGAGTTGCCATTTCCTTCTCCAATGCATGAAAGTGGAAAGTGAAAGTGAAGTCACTCAGTCGTGTCTGACTCTTAGCGACCCCATGGACTGCAGCCTACTAGGCTCCTCCATCCATGGGATTTTCCATGCAACAGTACTGGAGTGGGGTGCCATTGCCTTCTACTTGAAGCTAAAAGGATGGAACAAGTGTAGTGAAATGCCCCATGAAGGAAGAAACTGGAGCTGCTAGGCAACCGTGTGTAATCTTGAAATGGAGCTTACACAGAGCAAGAGATGAAAAGAGACTTGATCCAAATGACTTTGTTTTTATTCTAAATCTAACCATGGCTGAAGCTGCTTCTTGAGTTTTCAGTGATATGAGCTAAAAATCCATTTTGTTGTTTAATCCAGTCTGAGTTGCGTTCTATTGCCAAGTGCATCACAAGCAAATCCACCTGAGGGAGTGCTGAATGTAATGGATCCTAAATTATTAAATTAGATGAGCTGAGGCCATTAGGAAGTGATATTTTGCTTTAATATTTGGTAATTTTTTAAAATATTAATGAGACAGTAGGTTAATATGTTACCTGTTTTGTTTGGCACTAAGACCATGCCAGCGGGGCTGCAGCATCTGAGGTTTGGAATTAGAAATTCAGGATGCACCTTGGAAAGTGTTGCCTAGATTTTTTTTTTTCCTTAAATTCATTTATTTTTGGCTGTGCTGGTTCTTTGTTGCTGCACGCAGGCTTTCCCTAGTTGAGGCAAGTAGGGGCTACTCTCTAGCTGTGGTACGTGGGCATCTCATTTGACAGAGCACAAGCTCCAGGGCACGCACGCTTAGTGGTTATGCCACACGGGCTTAGTTGCTCCACGGCCTGTGGGGTCTTCCTGGACCAGGGATTGAACAGGTGTCCCCTGAATTGACAGGTGGGTTCCTAACCACTGGACCACCAGGGAAGTCCCTGGGTTTTTTGTTTTTGCTTTTCTTAAATCAATTTCACATGGAATATACAATAAATAGTCAAGCTTTAAATATATATGCATATACATATCAGTGTAAAACTTGAGTTGTCAGCTTTTTGAGTCCAAGACTATTCTCCTGGATATAGCTCACCAAAAATTATGTGAACAAACTCTAGACGAACAGAAACAAAATCACTATCTGCTTCTCTGTTTCCAGTCTTTATTAATGGTACCAGCACTTTACAACTAATCTGGCTCAGAAATGTAGAGACAGGTTGACTGATTGACACCTCATTATATTGCCTCTAATGACCTATGAGATGAAAGCCCTGTCTTTATTCAGTGTCTTTTTCTTACATTGATAATATCCTCATGTCATAGACATATTAAAATTCCCTGATGTACAATTGCTTTAATTGCTTTCTTGTTCAAACATCCTTTAATATCTCCCCACAGTCAAAAACACCAAAAAATCAAATATGTACACTATAGTATTCCAGTTGAACTTTTATATAATATGACTGCATTTGAGCTGAATTGCCTCCTACTATTCTTCCTCACATACACCTGAAGAGAATTATTCACAGTTTGACAGAATCATCCCAGACTTCCCTGCTTATGCATATACTGTTGCTTCTGTCTCAAATGTGTCCCCTTTCATCAGTCTTTTATCCTTCAACGTCTAATTCATGTTTTATCTCCTCTAGGAATCCTATTCCATTTCTATATCAACTATTAATGTCAGTTTGCACTTCTCCCAATGTTGGTTGTCACATATTGATTTTGTAATTAATGTTATTTTGTATTGTATTCCCCAAACTATTATATGGATACCTATAGGATAAGAACTACATGAGCTATGTCTTTAAATATGCTTCCCAACTCCAAGTTAATTCTTTAGAATTTTAGTGAATTGTTTCCACAATATTTTATAGGCATAATAAATAATAAATAATAAAGGCTCTTTACAATTTCATAAATAAATTAGGACTGTAGCATACTCAGTTTAGTGTGTGTGTGTGTGTGTGTTTATATGAATATGTGTATCATAAACTGATTCTGAATGTTAGTTCCAAAAGTGAAGCTACATACAGTGTTTTGAACAGTCGAAATATTACTACATGTATTATTAGTGAGTGTATAGTAAATGCAGTGTTAAAGAAAGTAAAATGATATACAGCAAAGCTTCAAAATTAGAGTACTCAAAGGAGGCTTCATTGCTGAAGTGGAATCAGTAGGCTTTGGATAGGCAGAGGGGAAACTGGAGAAAATATCAGGGAAAGGCATGAGCAAAAGTATAGAGATGAAAATAAATGACGAGGGTGATTTTGAAAAGGAGTAGACAACAGAGACCAAGTGTGAAGGAGGAGGTATGCTAAATAATCTTGATGCATAGCATAAGGTCAGGTTTTAGAGGTCTTTGAAAAATGGTAGATTTGGACTTGATGTAATAATAATTGGTTATGTTTGTAAAATAACTTGTAGTTTACAAGGCACAATAGATTTTTTCATTTAAACTTTAATTTGTGACAGGCATGCTGTATTATAGATGAGGAACTAGAACCAGAGCAGTTAAGAATCTGCTGAAAATCATGCAGCTAATAAAATGCAGGACACCTGACTTACTACTCAGTGTTCTTTTTGTGCCTGCACCATTTGTTTCCTCTGCATTTTTAGGCAAAAGATAGAAAAAATGGTATTTTAGGAAATCTATTATGTCTGCTGCTGCTGCTGCTAAGTCACTTCAGTCGTGTCCGACTCTGTGCGACCCCATAGACGGCAGCCCACCAGGCTCCCCCGTCCCTGGGATTCTCCAGGCAAGAACACTGGAGTGGGTTGCTATTTCCTTCTCCAGTGCATGAAAATGAAAAGTGAAAGTAAAGTCGCTCAGTCGTGTCCGACTCCTAGTGATCCCATGGATATTGTTGTTATTGTTCAGTCACTGTGTCACGTCCAACTGTTTGCGACCCCATGGACTGCAGCATGCCAGGCTTCCCTGTCCTTCACTATCTCCTGGAATTTGCTCAAACTTGTGTCCATTGAGTCAGTGATGCCATGCAACCATCTCACCCTCTGTCGCCCCCTTCTCCTCTTGCCCTCAATCTTTCCCAGCCTCAGGGTCTTTTCCATGCCTGTATTAGAGGTAACTGTGTTGGAAATATCCACTGTACAATAGAGAGTCTGAAGATACTTTCTTTGTCTAAAACAAAATAGAGATTAATGAAGCAGGAGAAAGACAGCAGAAGACAGTAGAAAAGAAAGAAATTGCATAAATGAGATTTTCGTGTTGAGTATCCTTTGAAAACAAACAGTTTCTTGCGATGGCTACCTTAATGATGATAGCAAAAAATGTGATATTTCTCTGCATATCACAGTCAGCATGTGTAGCTACATTTTCTTTCTAGAACAGTGATTAATATCAAAAGAATAAACAGTTCACTGTTAAGAAATCAAATATCAACACTTAGGAGAGGGAGGCATTACAGAAAATCGTTGTCAGATATCAGTGTGAATTCAGTATAGCATTGGTAGAAGAAAATAAAGGAAAATGTTCCTGAAAGGCTTATGAGACTTTTGCTAGGGTAGAATGTGTTTCTCTGTTTTGGAAAAGACAAATGAAATCTTCCACGAAACACTGAATCAAATGAGCAGATGAAATATGAAGAGAGGACAAAAGAGGGAGAGGGTACTCTTGGGAACACAGATGAGTCAAGTTTTGCCCAGCAATAATATTGCTAACAGTGATAATAAACAGAATGTGTCAGGGGACTGAAATGCCAGCCCAATATTGTCAGTCCCCACCAGAGTGTTATAAAATGGATTAACTAAATTAAACAAGCTTTGGGCTTAACAGCTGGCTCAGTGGTAAAGAATCCACCTGCAAATGCAGGAGACAGGAAACTGGTTCGATCCCTGGTCTGGAAGATCCCTTGGAGAAGGAAATGGCAACCTACTCCAGTATTCTTGCCTGGAGAATCCCATGGACACAGGAGCCTGGTGGGTTACAGTCCGTGGGGTTGCAGAAGAATCAGGCACGACTAAGCAAGTGAGCAGCAGCAGCAGTTTGTTTTTTTTAATTTTTTTACTTGTTAGTATTTTAAAAAATTGTAATTAAAATATATGTTTAAAGAATAAAATCAATGAGTATTAAAGTGATTATATGGAATAAGAAAATCAGAGCTGCTATTACAAGCCAATTTTTTAAGGAAGAAGGAACATAATGATGAGGGTACACTGTTGTTTTCAGGTCAATAATTTTATTTTCTAATTTCTTATTTAAAGGGTGGGAGCTACATAAAATACCAGTAGCTGAAATTTTCTGAGGCCATTTTCAAAAGTTATAGCAATAATAAAGTCATTTCTGGTACATTTTGATTGATAGATATAAGAAGAGTTATTTGGAAAAACTGCCAGGTAATTTTGAGATCCTGTTCTTTAAAGCAGAAACCTTGACCTGAAATTCTATGAATTAACTACTTTTAAGCTGCTATGCACCAAGTTACTATGCATTTAAAGCATATTGCAAAATCAGTTTCACTGAAAATCAATCCAATTTATCAATAGTTTTTCTTTATTGATTATTTTGACTGATAATGACTAAAACAGTGTTAGTATGTGCTAGTATAAAGAAAGATAATATGCATTATTTGATACAAAAACATCAATAACTATAATCTCTGAATGAGTTCATGTACTTTTCCCTCCTTCTGGTTCCTGCTGCTGCTGCTGCTGCTGCTGCTGCTGCTAAGTCATTTCAGTTCCTGAAGTGCATGCTATGATAATAAGTTACATGGTTATATCTTTTTTATCCTTGATGCCAGTCACTGACAATTTAAAAAGGCAGATCCTAAAAAATGACAAATCACTGATCTGGGACCTGGGGTTTTCATTGTCTCAAGATAAATAACATATAATAGGGCTACTAAAAATTTGTTATTTTGAGGAGTAACCTCTGATCCATCTTTCAGAAATCACTATTAGCATGTAAAGATAAATGGAGGATACAGCTTCTAACCTAATGTAAAATTTTCTGATGGGAAAAGATGAATACATTCAGAGTTACTGGCATGAAACCAGTAGTAACTTGTGTCTCAGTAGTATAGATGTGAAGTACATTGCTGCGTGCACTCAGATACCAAGTCAACGAATGATTTAGTGTTCCAGCTGCTGAAAATGCTGTGGGAGGAATGTCTTTGGCTATCAGTCCCTTAAGGAGTTGCCTCAATTGCAGAGAACAAACGACCTCCTCTAAGGTTGCACCCCTTTCCAGATTGATCTACATCAAATATGAAGTCAATATAAGGGTGTAAATTCCTGGCCATATCAGCCCTTCTCCAAATACTCTATAGGCATATTCTAGCAGCAGAGATCCTCATGAGGTTGGTCAAAGTTGTCTTGGGGACCAAGTTGCAGCCTGAGTTCTTCCTCTATCCAATCCTGCTTCCCTCCCTTTCCTTACACGTGCCAAGTCTAAGGGTACTCCTTACTAACCTCCTGCACAGTTAACACCATCTCAGTATCTGTTTTCCACAGGACTCAACTCACAGCAATTGTCATTAAAAAATAAGCCATATCTTCCTCAAGAGATAGCTAATTACCTTAATACATCAAGCACAAGTTGAAATGCATTTTTCTTCTATATGTGAGAACAAATTTATGTGATTAAAAGTTTAAACCCAGGGTTATTTTGAGAGTATGATTCACTGAAAGCTTTGAGAAGAAAGAATAATCTGGAACTCTAGTTGATTCATAATTTGAGCAAGTATTTGGGATATGCTGAGCTCTCATTTGTTGGAATGTATTTATTTTGTTATGTGTTGAGAACTGCTACCCTGATAGAGTTACAATAGTAATTGGCTTTATCCAGGAAGCATAGCCTTCAAACCTCTTGTGTATTAGTTCTCTCTTGCTGTGTAACAAATCACCATCATTTTACCAGCTTAACACAGAATACATATTTGTGTGTTGTTTTTTTTTCAAAATACATATTGTTTCACAGCTTATATAGGTTAGGGCTGCAAATATATTTTAACTGGGTCCTCTGCTCAGGATTTCACAAGACTGAAATTAAGATGCTATCTGGGATGCAATGTTATCTGGAAATGTGACTTGGGAGGAATCTATCTCCAAACTTATTCAGGCTATTGGCAAATTCAGTTCTATGTGGTTGGAGGCCAGAGTCCCTATTTTCTTGCTGATTCTCAGCTGGGGACCATGCTCAGCTAATAGAGATCACCCTCAGGTCTTTTCTGTATGGGCATCTCCGCAGTCTGCTCCCAACATGGTATTTTCTTATTTAAAACCAGCAGAAGAATCTCATTTTGAATCTCTCTTTCTCTGAATTCCTCTCTTGAAAGAAGACCTGGATCCTCTTTTAAATGGCTCTCTGACTAAGTCATGCTCAACCAGGATAACCTCACTTTTGATTAATTTAAAGACAGTTTATTAGGAGCCTTGATTACATCTGCAAAATTGCTTCACTTTTGTTATACCAAGTAACCTAATCAAGGAGAGAAATATCATCATATTTATAAGTCCTGCACACACACTTGGGCTTCCCTGGTGGCTCAGACAGTAAAGAAGCTGCTTGAAATGCAGGAGACCCGGGTTCGATCCCTGGGTCAGGAGGAGGAAATGGCAACCCACTCTAGTATTCTTGCCTGGAAAAGTCCATGGACAGGGGACCCTGGTGGGCTGAAGTCCATGGGGTCACAAAGAGTTGGACACACTGACTGACTAACACACTCACACACACTCAAGTACAAGGGATTATAGAGAGCTTGTGTTCCTAGTGGATGAGGGGGAATTTCAATTTCAGAGTCCATATTAGAATTCTGCCTACCACAAATTGGTTTTATGTTTGTAAACAGTATATCTTCTTACTTCAACTCATGCTTTAAAGTGTTACAAGATACTTGACATACATTTTATCTGGTGTGTGTGTGTGTGTATGTGTGTGTGTGTGTGTATGTGAATTATCCAAAATTAGAAGAAAAAAAGCTGTGTGTATATGTTTTGGGGGTAGGGTGATTAATGTCCTTTGAATATCGTAGGAGTCACAAGTCCACCTAAAGTTTATTTACAGAGTGAACTTTGACTCACTGTTTGCTATTGATTAAGGTTCCCAGACATGATTATGTTACATATTAAATTATAGATTTTCTTTTGATATGTGTTCAAATAATTGATAGGAAAGATAACCCCAAAATTAGAGTTTATAACCCTTTAAGTTAGTGACTAATGGTGTATGTTATATAGCAATTTTATGTATCCCTTTATTATTCCTGCTGCTGCTGCTGCTAAGTCACTTCAGTCGTGTCCGACTCTGTGCGACCCCATAGATGGCAACCCACCAGGCTCCCCCGTCCCTGCGATTCTCCAGGCAAGAACACTGGAGTGGGTTGCCATTTCCTTCTCCAATGCATGAAACTGAAAAGTGAAAGGGAAGTCGCTCAGTTGTGTCCGACTCCTAGTGACCCTATGGACTGTAGCCTACCAGGCTCCTCCATCCATGGGATTTTCCAGGTGAGAGTACTGGAGTGGGGTGCCATTGCCTTTTCCGACATAGCTCCTCAATTTCTCTCTTAAGTGAGTCTCATTTTTGTAGTGGTTTCCTCATTACTAAATTACTTAAATCTTTGACCTCATGTGTTTACCTGAAGATCATCAAAATTACAAGAATTATTTATATAACCCAGCTATTCACCTGAGACTTGGATATTTTTTGCACTCTCTCTGCTAAAGTCAGCCTAAGTTTGAACATCATCAATAGCGGGCATTTCTCTATTTCCCCATGCTTCCTTTCGATTTTAAGTTGACACAGAGTCCTTCCTAGAATGAAGGATGATTTTAAAATAAGATGGATTGATGAATAAATGAATGTGGTAAACAACCATGGTGAATGTTAATTACAGAATAAGTGATAGGTATATGTATGTATATGTATAGTCTCCATATAATTATTTCAGTTTTTCCACTTGCTTGAAACAGTAATGTAGAAAAAATTTTAATATGGACCCAAATTCAGATTTCTTATAGTATGTAAGTTTCTTTAGAAAAATAACAACTATTCCTTACTAAAATTACAGTAATGAAATAGTCTTAGGACACAGTAAAAATATGCAGTTTAAAAAGCAATATTTTCAAAGAATCATATATCAGTTTTACCTAATATTAGCCATAGGATTTGTATACTACTTCTTGATATAAATTTTCATTTTTCACACAGTGTAAAGATTTTTGCTTCAAAATGAGGGGGGAGGGCAACAAAAATTAGTTAAATCCAGTGACATAAATGTGGTTACCAATCCAGCTTATAGAATTTGTTTTATCCAGTCATATAAGTGCTCATTTTATCTCAGATTTAAAGGCAAGTCATACAGTACTGTGATTTTTATTCAAAGTTCTGTTAAGAGTAAGTTTATGGGAAAATATAACATGACTCAGTACACACTCAATGAGAAGTTAAGACAGCCCAACCCATGGGTGGTTAACTGTAGCATTCATACTTTTTCCTGAAGTATTTATAGCCTTTTTTTAAATCCCTCAGAGGAGAAATCTAAATGAAAATAGAAAATTGCTTCCTGCCACTCACTCTGTTGTAATTGTATGAGTAATTTGAAAGTTATTACTGTTGTTCAGCTCTAATCCCATTAGAGGCAAACATATTACTTAACATTTTCAGCCAAACGTTATTTTTAATGACAACAACCATTAGAATCTATATAGATTTTTATAGCATTTGCCTTTAAGTAAGTGTATAAATCCTAAAGAAGCTATCATATTCAATGTATTATGTTAACTATTTTTGATCAACCTGTGAGATATGAAGACAGTTTACTGATGGTTCTTATTTTCATATTTTGCCATCTCAAGGAATCAGTGAGGCAGAGAGCCATGGGGTAGCAAAATATATTAGCCAAGCATGAAGAAAATCTCTTCCTTTTCCTGTATCATCATTTCTAGACTTTGATGTGGTGGTGACGTTATTACTGATGGTGTCCTTGGTCACAGGCAGGAGAAAGTAGTCTCAAAGCTATATACATATAAAAATAACTAAAATTTTTAAAGCTTTGCAAATGTTAATAATAGCTATGATTCTCAAAAATTTATGTGTATCTTAGCACTACTAATATCAAGCTAAAAGCATCTTCATTTTGCATTAGGTAGTCAACACTTTGTATGTGAATTAATAGCTCATGAATTTTAGCCTTCATTTTTTTTTTGGAATGGCAAGATAGCAAATAAAGGAGAAAGAATAGAGTAAATCCACTGGGGTAATGTTCAGCCACGACAGTTTAAGGAAATAAAAATTAGGAAACTGAGGATGAAATGAGGCCACTGGTTAGCTGTTGAGTTGATAGGGACCAGAATTGCATTTGATCAAAACCTAGTATAGCTTAATGATGCATGTTTTAAAAAATCACACTTTTACTGTTATTCTTCTCTGAATGGTTACTTAGGCACTTGATTATGAATAATAAATATGAGGGCAAGTGTAGTTCAAGTACACTTGGAAAAGTATGCTTAATAACACTGTCAGACCAATAACCAATAACCAAAAATTCTGAAAAAGATTGTGCAGATCCTGCTGTAGGCCCAGAACTATGCAGTCATAAGGCATGCAAAAAATCTTTAAAGACTCTGCCTTCCTGAATCTTGTCACCTGGTTGAAAGAAATTGGAAGTGATAATTCTTAAGACTCAGCCATTAAAAAGAATACATTTGAATCAGTTCTAATGAGGTGGATGAAACTGGAGCCTATTATACAGAGTGAAGTAAGCCAGAAAGAAAAACACCAGTACAGTATACTAACGCATATATATGGAATTTAGAAAGATGGTAACGACAACCCTGTATGTGAGACAGCAAAAGAGACACAGATATATAGAACAGTCTTTTGGACTCTGTGGAAGAGGGAGGCGGGGGATGATTTGGGAGAATGGCATTAAAACATGTATAATATCATATAAGAAACAAATTGCCAGTCCAGGTTCGATGCAGGATACAGGATGCTCGGGGCTGGTGCACTGGGATGACCCAGAGGGATGGTATGGGGAGGGAAGTGGGAGGGGGGTTCAGGATGGGGAACATGTGTACACCCGTGGCGGATGCATGTTGATGTATGGCAAAACCAATACAATATTGTAAAGTAAAATAATAATAATAATTTAAAAATTAAAAAAAAGAAAAAAAAAGACACTTTGTTGATACAGCTGCAATAGAATTTGTTTGATTTTTTCAAAATAGCCCCTGAATTAAGTGAACTCTTAAACGCACTGTTGTTTAGTCCTAAGTCATGTCTGACTCTGTGCAACCCTATGGACTGTAGCCCGCCAGGCTCCTCTGTCCATGGGATTTCCCAGGCAAGAATACTGGAGTGGGTTGCTATTTTCTTCTCCAGGGGATCTTCTGGACCCAGGGATTGAACCTGCATCTCCTGCATTGGCTGGCAGATTCTTTACTGCTGAACCACCAGCATGATATGAATAATAAAGTTTCTGTTTTTCAATTACTTTGAAATTTTTTGTTTTCTGTTATTTAAATAAAGCTATAATATTTTCTTTAAGGTTGATTCTATGATTTAACAATTCACTAGAATAAATAGATGTCAGAATAAGGAGGCAAGGAGAGCTCTGAAGCAACCTTTGAAAATATACATTCATGTTACTTGCATGGTATTTGTGAAGCAATAACACTAGTTGGATCTACCAGACATTCTAACACTTGACCTTAGGTTGATAAATATCCTGTATATTTTAATAAACTGTGAATTAACAGTCTTATAAGCCTCAGTTAAAACCCTTGCTCTGCCACTTGCAAGCTATCTGATCATGAAAAAACTGCTCTATGTCTTTGGGCTAGCTCTTTCCCTCAGGGCAAATCACATCTATTTTTCAGGGTGAATAAATAAAGAAATATATCTATCATAGAGTAATTCAAGTACTCATTATATGATAGTTCTTTTCCTTACACCTGCTTCATCAGAAGTAGGTTTAAAAGACATTAAATTTTTTCCAATAGTATAGCAGTTTAGATACTCTGGAAAAAGAAAAAAAAGGAAAATTGTTATCTAAGCATCTAGCAACACTTGGTTTAAAAAAAGTATAACAAATGCAGAGATGAACATTTTAAATAAAAGAGATTTAAATAATCTCATAGGATATGTCAGAAATAAACACACAAATGAAAGTTAGAAAAAAACAGTTGTGGACTGGGACAAATGCTAAGGCTATCTTGGGGGCTATTTGCTGATCTTAGTAACCAGATTTTAACAGCCATTTCAGTACAGAAGCAAGTCTCCACACAATGAGGAATCAAAGCTAAAGCTCTAATATAAAGCTGCCAAGGGCCTTGAAGGGCTATACCCTCAGTGAATGGGTAGACTAGGTACAATCTATATGCCAGCAAACTGTGATTAGGAAATTGAGGATTTATAACTGGCATGCAAATCCTTACACTGTGCTGTTGTTTGGATGTACAATATAACTAGTTTTGTCCTCAAACTAAGGTAGTACCATAGATTTGACTCAGGTTAGTGATGTTAAAAGCAAATTCTTTCTAACAGGACACACCATCAAACAAGGTCATGCAGTTTTCCCACAGCTAGAGTCCCATTAAACATCAGATCACAAACAAAAATTATAAACTCATAATAAAATAAGCCATAAGCGAGGAAGTTATAAATGTTTCAAGAGCTACAAGTAATTGAATATAGACAGAATTTAATATATGACATAGAAGTCACCCAGTCATAAGCTGGGGATGTGGAATTATGTTTATTTTTGTCATAAACAGGGCATGAGCAAAGCTCAGAGGAGATAAACAGGATGTTCAGTTTTGCCAAAAATAAAAGGTATAATGCGTGTCAGTTATCATCAACATCACCCTGCTAGTGTTCTGTAAGATAATGAGTATTGGGATGCATTGTGAAATCTTGGCTGTGTCAAACACTAATTCTGTGGCCTTAGGAGAGCTACTCTTACTATCTGTGTCATCATTTCCTCACTTGTATAATGAGGATATTAGCAATAGCTGAGATTAATGTTTTTATGAGAAAAGAATGAGATTATGAAAGTATACAATTAACTATTCAAATATCCAACAGGGATATTTAAGTGTATTCATATTGTTAAGTATGCATTCAAACCATTTTACTCTGTGGTAAATAATGTAAGCTAAAACAAGATTGATATGACCTTGTATGTGAATTTTAGGAGACTGGAACCAATATGAAATGTTAAGGGATGGGGGATTTTTATTCTTTATTTCTCATATAGACTTTTTAGAGTTGACAACAAAATTCAATGGAAGATATAGAAACTTCCCATATATTCCCTGTCCCCTACACATGCACAACGCCCCCCACCCACCACAGTAACATTCTGTATCAAGGCGGTACCTTTGTTACAATCAATGAATTAACATTGATACATCATTATCTCCCAAAGTCCACAGTTTACTTTAGCATTCACTCTTGGTATCCTACATTCTATGGGTTTGGGCAAATGTTGAATGATATATATCCACCATTGAAGTATCAAACAGGATAGTTTCATTGCCCAAAAAAATCTCTGTACTCTACCTAGTCATTCCCCCCTCTCTTTCTAACCCCTGGTAAACATTGACCTTTTTACTGTCTTCTTATTTTTGCTAATTTTAAGTATGCCATAGAAGTAGAACCAATTATTTCAGATTGGCCTGTTTTACTTAGTAATAAGCATTTAAGTTTCCTTTATGTCTTTTCTGGGCTTGATGGCTGATTTCTTTTAAGTATTTAATAATCCATTCTCTTGATGTACCACAGTTTATTTATCCATTCACCTCCTGAAGGACAACTTGGTTGCTTCCAAGCTCTGGCAATTATGAATAAAGCTACTTTAAACATACATGTGCAGGTTTTGGGTGGACATAAGTTTTCACCTCCTTTGAGTAAATATCAAGGAGCACAACTGGTGGATCGTATGGTAAGAGTAGGGGCTTCCCAGATGACAATAGTGGTAAAGAACCCACATGCCAATGCAGGAGACATAAGAGATGTGGGTTCAGTCCCTGGGTCAGGAAGATCCCCTGGAGGAGGGCATAGAAACCCACTCCAGTATTCTTGCCTGAAGAATCCCACTGACAGAGGGGCCTGGCGAGCTTCAGTCCATAGGTTCGCATAGCGTTGGACCCAACTGAAGTGACTTAGCATGTATGCACACGTGACAAGAATATGTTTAGTATTGTGAGAAACTGCCAACTGTATTCCAAAGTGGCTGTGTCAGTTCTCATTCCCAGCAGCAGTGAATGAGAGTTCCTGATGCCCCACGTCTTGGCCAGCATTTGGTGTTAGCATTCTGAATTTTGTCCATTCTACCTGATGCATAGTGATACCTCATCGTTGCTTTATTTTCCCCCAGATTTATTGAGATATAATAGCATGTGTAGGTTATAGTTTATAAGTGTATGTGATGATTTGATATATATATATATATATATTAAAATGATTACCACACATAATTACCTTTTTTGTTGTTGTTTGATGGAGTGAGAACATTTAAGATCGATCCTTTAATAGGTTTCAAGTATTGATGTATAATTCAATATTGTTTACTATAGTCGCCATCCTGTACATTAGGTCCCTACAATGTAGTCATCTTATAACTGAAACTTTGTACCCTTTGATCAACATGTCCCCATTAACCCTAGCCTCTGACAACCACTATACTACTATCGCAATGTTTGAATTTTATAGATTCCTCATTAAAACTGAGAGCATACCCTATTTGTCTGTCTGTGTCTAATGTATTTTGCTTAGCATGACTCAAGGACTTCCCGTGTTGTCACAAATGGTAAAATCTTGTTTTATTGCTGAATAAAATTTCATTATATTATTATGTTATTATTATATATATGCTATATTTTCTTTCTTCATTCATATATCAATTAACACTTAAGTTATTTCCATATCTTCACTATTGTGAATAATGATGCAATGTAAATGAGAGTGTAGGTATCTGTTCAAGATAGTGATTTTAATTCCTTTAAAATCCTGTATGAACAAACTCATTACTTCTTTACTGATTACTGTCCAACCCCAAACTTTGCTTAAATTCTTTACCATTCCCTTCTCAGGGTATCTTCCTGACCCAGGGATTAAACCCAGTTTCCTACCTTGCAGGCAGATTTTTTACCATCTGAACCACCAAGGAAGCCCCACTAATGAAGCGCCCAAACCTGAATTTCTTGGTTCTGTCAAAGCTGCCTGGCTTTGGTCCCTTCTTAGGTTCCATTTCTGTAAGACCTCCATGCCCACAAATAAAATTGTTTTTTTTTCTCCTGTTAATCTATTTTGTGTCGGTTTAATTATTAGACCTGCTAAGAGAACTCAAGTAGAGTCAGAGGGGAAATTTCCCCCTCCTTGACATTTGCGTGACCCATAATATTTTATTGGAAACTCAACATTTCAGATACTATATTATAGCAACTCTGGATAATGGTCCCTTGTCCCCAGCCCAAGGACATTTTATTATTATTTACTTGTTTAGTGACTGGCTGTATTCCTAAAGTCTGCAAGTCTGTCCCATAAGCTTTGATATGAAGTTTTTGATTTTGTTACTCAGGGGTTGCTGCCTTGGGTATTCTCACAGTCACCAGTAGCATGAAAGTGGTTTTGGTAGGGCTATCTTTGACTGTCTCTTTCCCTGACCACATCCAGCTGTCAAACACCACTAATTGCTGCCTGATTGCTTTATTATTTTTCAATAATTCCCTATAAGGCCAAATTGCTTCACAAACTAGTCTAATCAAATTGTTCCCCCATTGAAAGGATAGTATTGGAGGTCAGTGTTGGAGATATTTTCTGACCAAAGGAAGGCTCTCCCCAAATGTCTCTTTTCAAATTTCTCTCCAGAAGACCAGCCAGCCTCCAGTTTAGCCTATATTTCCAGTGACTATCAATTCTGCCTTTCATTACAACATCCACAACTTTTTTTTGAGAGTGCCCATTGGCATGAATTTCTTCTAACTCTGTTTCGATTAAAGTCAGTTACTTCCTTGGAGAAAGAATTTGGAGCTCTCTATGACTAAGATCATGGCATCCGGTCCCATTACTTCATGGCAAATAGAAGGGGAAAAAGTGGAAGCAGTGACAGATTTTCTTTTCTTGGACTCCAAAATCACTATAGACGGTGACTGCAGCCATGGAATTAAAAGACACTTAGTTCCTTGGAAGGAAAGCTATGACAAACCTAGACAGCGTATTTAAAAGCAGAGACCTTATTTTGCCAACAAAAGTCCATGTAGTCAATGATGTGGTTTTTCCAGTAGTCATGTATTGATGTGAAAGTTGGACCATAAAGAAGGCTGAGCACCAAAGAATTGATGCTTTCGAATTGTGGTGCTGGAGAAGTCTCTTGAGAGTCCTTTGGATAGCAAGGAGATTAAACCAGTCAATCCTAAAAGCAGTCAACCTTGAATATTCACTGGAAGGACTGATGCTGAAATTCCAATACTTTGGCCATCTTATGTGAAGAGCCAATTCATTATGAAAGACCCTGCTGGGAAAGGTTGAAGGCAATAGGAGAAAGGGGTGGCAGAGGATAAGATGGTTAAATAGTATCACTAAGTGGACATGAGTTTGAGCACACTCTGGGAGATAGTGGAGAACAGAGAAACATGGCCTGCAGCAGTCAATGGGGTCACAAAGAGTCAGACATGACTTAGTGACTGAACAACAACAGCAACAATTCTGACTTGCTTATCTACCCCAGGGGGGAAAATGTCTCCAAGCCCAGGTTGGGAATATCCCCAGAGGAGGACATGGCAACCCACTCCAGTATTCTTGCCTGACAAATCCCTTGGATAGAAGAGCCTGGCAGGCTACATTCCATGGTGTTGCAAAGACAAACATGACTTAGTGACTAAACAACAATAAGAATTTAATAATACATTTTATGTCATAATCCATTAAACACAAACACACAAAACCAGATTTTAGAGAACAATACTTTTCATTACTGAGTGTGAATCTCAGTATTTTTCTATTCTATTTTGCTTAATTAAAAAATGTACTAGTTGGAAACATCTAGATTGATTTTTACCCACTAACAGATCATGACTAACAGATTGAAAAACACTGTTCAAGTTGATTTGCAGTCTTTGTTAATTTGTCCACTCATTTATTCTTTTAATTCAATTTATACTAATTTACAACACTAGCTCAATTTTCATTTTCAAAAATACCAATATGAATGAAATATAATTATGTACTCAGAGAAGCTTAAAATCTACTCGAGGAGCATGTTAAGTGTGAAAATGCTATTGAGAGGAGACATACTGTTGGAAGTTTTTAACCAGGGGACTAATGTGATCATAGCTGTTTCAATAAGTTAAATCTAGATGTTAGATGAAGATGGGTAATGGGGAGAAACTGCAATCTGGTATATTAGTTTGGAGGCTTTTGTGTTAAGTCAGTAAACATGCTGTGAGGACTTCCCTGGCGGTCCAGTGATTAAGACTCCAGGCTTCTGCTTCATGGGACATGGGTTCAATTCCTGGTTGGGGAACTAGTATCCCACATGACACATGATGGGACTGAAAGGAAAAAAGTAAGCATGGTATAAGCCTGGATTTAGATATTATGGTTGACTCAGATAAGAGAAGTTGAGGGATGGGAATCTAAGATATATGTAGCAGATAGAGCCAATAAAATGTAGTCATAGGTGGATTTTAGGATAAAGATATTTTCTTGTACAGTGGAGGGTACACAAGATGCTATTAACTTGAGGTGGGAATAGTAGGAAGGAGGAATATGTTTAGGGGGAAGTGGAGGCAAAACTTTCTTTTTTTAAGTGGTGATCATTTCTTTGTAATTGAGAACATGTGAACTTTAAGGAAAGCATTTACTAAAAAGTCCAGTAGAAACTGTGGAAATTTAACAGAAAGTGATCCACCATTGAGTGAAAATAAAATTATTCACCAACCCTGATATTTATGAAATTAAAGAATTTTGACTTAATATGTAAATGTTGGGCAGTATTGTTTTCATGGCTTTTAGTGTAGTACCTATTGTCACTTTCATTTTAGTGAAAAGTAGCAATTTATTTAATAAAGCATTAATCTAAAGAGTTAAGGTAAGTTAAAGAACAATGATTGCATTTGAAATCATTTATGCAAAAATATTTTGCAAGAAAAGATCATGATATCAATATATTTTGAATTTAGAATAATAACAGTGAACTGTTTTAAAGTGAAGAAAATGACTGAGTTTAGACATTTGTCACAGTGACCTTGACACTTCTGGGTTCATTCGTTATAAACAGCAAAGAAAAATAATACTCATTTGCACTTGTTTAGTGCAGCTGAAATAACATCTGTTCTTGATCACATAGATAAGAACCTGTTTCAAATTCTGCACTTACTATGTGATAATGAAGAGTAATTTTTTTCTTTAAAACTAGTTTCTTCATCTAAAAGTGAAAAGTTATACCAGTTCCCTCTTATTGTTGTGAGGATTTAATGCAGGAGTTAAATTAAGGGACCAGCACTCACACCTAGCATTTTGTGGGTACAAATGAATGAGATACAGACAAAGACCTGCATCCGCAACTCAAAGTTAGTACAAATTAGTGAGCTGTGACATCTGACAAACACAGTGTTTCTGGAAGTTCTTTAATAGCTATGTTATCATGTTACAGAGGGACTACTGTGTTGTCTTTGATGTGAATAATATTATTGCTCAGGTCATATCATTTTTAGTTAACAGTAATGGCTGTAATGCCCCAAATTATTCTTGGCTGGAGAATCCCATGAATGGGGGGCCTGCCTGGCTACAGTCCATAGGGTTTCAAAGGCTCAGACAAAACTGAAGTGACTTAACATAACTACCTTAGAAGCTACAGCCCAGTTGAATGTTTACCCATTGGTTTATATATTCCTATAATTTAAGTAATTCTAAGCACTCCAAATAGGTCATATCATTAGGAACTGTTTTATAATTCAGTTCAGTTCAATCTCTCAGTCGCGTCTGACTCTTTGTGACCCCATGAATCGCAGCACGCCAGGCCTCCCTGTCCGTCACCAACTCCCGGAGTTCACTCAAACTCATGTCCATAAAGTCAGTGATGCCATCCAGCCATCTCATCCTCTGTCGTCCCCTTCTCCTCCTGCCCCCAATCCCTCCCAGAATCAGAGTCATTTCCAATGAGTCAACTCTGCGCATGAGGTGGCCAAAGTACTGGAGTTTCAGCTTTAGCATAATTCCTTCCAAAGAACACCCAGGGCTGATCTCCTTTAGAATGGACTGGTTGGATCTCCTTGCAGTCCAAGGGACTCTCAGGAGTCTTCTCTAACACCACAGTTCAAAAGCATCAGTTTTGTGGTGCTCAGCTTTCTTCACAGTCCAACTCACATCCATACATGACCACTGGAAAAACCATAGCCTTGCTTAGACGGACTTTTGTTGGCAAAGCAATGTCTCTGCTTTTCAATATGCTATCTAGGTTGGTCATAACTTTTCTTCCAAGGAGCAAGCGTCATTTAATTTCATGGCTGTAGTCACCATCTGCAGTGACTTTGGAGCCCCAAAAAATAAAGTTTGACACTGTTTCCCTATCTATTTCCCATTAAATGATGGGACCAGATGCCATGATCTTAGTTTTCTGAATGTTGAGCTTTAAGCCAACTTTTTCACTCTCCTCTTTCACTTTTATCAAGAGGCTTTTTAAGTTCCTCTTCACTTTCTGCCATAAGGGTGGTGTCATCTGCATATCTGAGGTTATTGATATTTCTCCCAGCAATCTTGATTCCAGCTTGTGCTTCTTCCAGCCCAGCGTTTCTCATGATGTATTCTGCATAGAAGTTAAATAAGCAGGGTGACAATATACAGCCTTGACATACTCCTTTTCCTCTTTGGAACCAGTCTGTTGTTCCATGTCCAGTTCTAACTGTTGCTTCCTGACCTGCATATAGGTTTCTCAAGAGGCAAGTCAGGTGGTCTGGTATTAGCAGTTACCAAAAAATGTCAATTTTTCTTAAATGATTACATGTGATGATACTAATATGTATAGAACAAATTCTCAGATGCAAATTTCTATTCAATTAATTGTGGATAATTTAAAAGTGACAACATTATGTGTATGGATTTGTGGATGCCAAAATTTTTAATAGATTAGTATCTTAACATCAACTATGTTACTGTTACTGCATAGAATGGTTCCTGATAAATTTGAATAATATACTTTTGGGGATTAACATATGACAATATTAATAATTATCTGCAGGGGCTCATTGGAAATAACAACCTATCAGTTTGGTTCAGTTCAGTGGCTCAGTCATGTCTGATTCTTTGCGACCCCATGGACTGCAGCACGCCAGGCTTCCCTGTCCATCACCAACTCCCAGAGCCTACTTAAACTCATGTCCATAGCATTGGTGATGCCATCGAACCATCTCTTCCTCTGTGTTCCCTTCTCCTCCCACCTTCAATCTTTCCCAGCATCAGGGTCTTTTCCAGTGAGTCGGTTCTTCACATCAGGTGGCCGAAGTATTGGAGTTTTGGCTTGAGCATCTGTCCTTCCAATGAATATTCAGGACTGATTTCCTTTAGGATGGACTGGTTTTAAAGCCCTAATTGTGTATATTTTAATTAAGTTGCAAATAATTTTGTAATAAGAGCATGATAATATATTTTACATCTCTGTATTTGTCTATTTGTCTATCCAGTACGATGTACCAGTTATGGTAGTGAGTGATGCTAAGCATAAGATAGAGTTCAAAATAAATGAGGAGTATTTCATTTTCCCATATTACTAGAAGGAATGACTTACAGCAGGATAGTTAGTAGAAAGTCAATCATGTCGTTAATATAATACACTATGGGTTTACTTTATAAAAAGAAAAAAAAATAAATAAACATCCTATATGCTTTTCAGCTAGTTATCAGAGAGATGCAACTGCCCCACCACTTTACCTTTTGGGTTTTAAAAGTAACCCCATTACTCATAAACACTTCTCCAAGCCCTCTGAGATATCAGTTGGACAGACTGTTGTGGTCCAGGCACAGGTTGAAAAAGAATTTCTGAACATGAGACAGAATGAGAGGGAAATATGGTTTATTAGAGTAGGAGATGCTGTTAGAACAGCAGGCCAGCTCAAGGGAGAATCGATGTTGAATGGGGTCCTTAGTCCATTTTTATACCCAGGGTGCAAGGAGTAGGATAGGGTCTTGCAGGTCATTTGCTGATTGGATGAGGCATGTGCTCCCTCTGGGGTAGGAGGGGAGACAGGTTATACTGTTCCATTTATAGTTACAACATGGGGGAGGGAAGGATGATAAGGGTCTGGTTTTTCCATTCCTGCATTCCAAGACACTCCTTGGTTTTATCTGCTCTTTCGTCCTCGGGTCACCACATTCTTCCCTCTTTTTATTTTTAGGGCCAATTCTTTGGCCCCTTTTGATACCCTGCTCATGTCTAACTGTCTGCCTATTTCCCTTCTCAGGCATTTGGGAACCCAGTCTCAGGGGAAAAGGGGCGATGACCACTCTGGATTCTTCAGGGTTTACAGGGGCTTCATGGGGCTCTGGGTTCCCTTTGCCTGCTCTCTGTCAGGGTGCATTTATGGAGGGAGATAAGAGTCCATGGAATGATAAGGTGTGACTTGTTTCAGCATTGTACAGGTGTTGGTCAGGGAATATTCTTCTCATACTACCAATTGGAGATTTGTTGTATTCTAGAAGAAACAAATTTAACAAGAAATTAAAGGTACATGGCCCAAAGATTAATAGAAGTAGAAAAGCTGCTCAAGGGCTAGCCAGGAGAACCAGGAACAGACATTGGCTCGTGACATTACTGTTTCTCTAGGCATGAGAAGATGCAAGAATTTGGGCTCATAAAATCTTTACCTGAAAACATCTGACTGTCTGAAGGCTGGTTCTTCTGGATTTTTCCCAGATCACTGCTGCTGCTGCTAAGTCACTTCAGTCGTGTCCGACTCTGTGTGACCCCATAGACGGCAGCCCACCAGGCTCTCCTGTCCCTGGGATTCTCCAGGCAAGAACACTGGAGTGGGTTGCCATTTCCTTCTCCCTTCTCAGAGCACAGAGTGCCTTATTTCTGATTTCCACCCTTAACTCCTTTCAGGGGGTGTTTGAAGGTCAGCAGCTTGTAGTGCTCATGATGTAATTTTTGTATAGGCAGCAGCTGCTGCTAAGTCACTTCAGTCGTGTCCGACTCTGTGTGACCCCATAGACGGCAGCCCACCAGGCTCTCCTGTCCCTGGGATTCTCCAGGCAAGAACACTAGAGTGGGTTGCCATTTCCTTCTCCAATGTGTGAAAGTGAAAAGTGAAAGTGAAGTTGCTCAGTCGTGTCCGACTCTTAGCGACCCCATGGACTGCAGCCTACCAGGCTCCCCCATTTGTGGGAGTTTCTAGGCAAGAGTACAGGAGTAGCTTGCCATTGCCTTCTCTGATATAGGCAGCTGGCAAGTGCCGACTTCTATTCAGCAGGGTCCCTTCATGGCCACATATTTGACCATGTTTTGGGGGCATTTCATGACCATTGTGTCCTCTGGTGCTGGGAAAGCTCATTCCCAGGTCTACCTAAGATTCCATTGACAGGCTACTCAATGTGCTATTACTACACCAGGCCTTCCAAGTAGCAAAAGTCTCTGGACCATACCTGTCTTTCTAGCCTCTTGGTCCAGGAAAATATTTCCTTTTGTTGCTTCTTCCCATGTCTAGAGTTACATTATTACAATCAATCATTGATCTCATGTGGAATTGCATATCAGCATTGTATCACAGGCTCAGTCATACATTTGGTAATGTAAGAAGCAATCTTCTGAAGCAAGTGACATAGAAAATAATATAGCTATGGCTAGCAATTATTAGTAAGGTCATAAGTAAGAATTAGAAGTCAAGAACTTTCATTAGGTAGAGCCCAGTATACCCTAAGTCATCTAACTTCATTTGTTAAATGACTGTAGCCTGGTGTTAATCTCCTGGTTGTACATCATGGAATGTACATTTATCTGAAGATTGGTTACTGAGATAAGCTTAGAGTCATTTTTAATAACTTAATTAAATCTTTTAGCAATATAACAACAAGGAACTATCTCAGAAGTGAGTCTTAGTAAACTATAGACTTTAATTAACAAAACTAGAAACTTAGTTTAACAATTAACAAAACTTAATATTTAGTGAAACATGATTTATTCATTATGAGGGCATTAACCCTGTAACCAGGGAAGGCTTTAACCCATCAAATAAGAATGAGGTTTGTCAGGAACCTCGGAAAAGCTAAGTGGCTATCTTGGATTTCCCATAGCCCTGACTCCTTAATTTACAGCTATTGTTCACCCATTTTTAATTGCCTGATTTAGGAGTAGACTGTTGCCATGTTTTAGGACATCAGAATAGCGAAAGTCTAACAGTGAGGGGTTATTTTTTGTAGAAGCAGAATGAGCTTTTGCATGTACCATAATCTTAAATAATGTTTATTTACTTTACCAAAGTAGCGAAAGATTTTTAAAACAAATATAAGTCACTTAAAGGCAAAGAAGTTCATAATCTGTTATCAAGAGCTTCATTCTAAGAAAACTTTGTTCTCTTAACATAGAAAGTGAAAGCGAAGTTGCTCAGTTGTGTCCAACTCTTTGCAACCCCGTGAACTGGGGCCTACCAGGATCCTCCATCCATGGGATTTTCCAGGCAAGAGTACTGGAGTGGGTTGCCATTCCTTCTCCAGGGGATCTTCCCGACCCAGGGATCGAACTCGGGTCTCCCACATTGTAGGCAGATGCTTTATCATCTGAGCCAACAGGGAGGTCCCTCTTAACAGAGAGAGTAGACTAAATTCCAGTCTGTTACCAGTTTACCAGATAATAAACAAACAAAATTTGTTTATTGCTTAATCTTAGAAAAGTCTTCTCCATAAATCTTGAGGTAGTAGTATTCTTGCAAAGGCATCAGAGTGGAACCATAGAAGGCATGTTTAAAATCTGATTAAACTACAATTGACAAAGTAACCTGGTCATTGCTGTGACTTGTAACATGATAACTAGAATTATAACTGATAACATTTTACCAGGACATATCAGATTTTCATAAATTTCACATAATTTCTAGGATATCTATATTAGTAACATCAACCATACAGTATAACCTGAGAAGATTCCTCACTCCTCTAACTATACTTCCCATGTAACTTAACATGTCAAATGAACTCAGGTAGTTTCATAGCTCTTTGGGATGTCTCAGGGGCCCTCTGAAGCATCCCAAAGTCAGCTAGAAACCAAGTTATTTAGGAAGTTTTGTCAATAAATATCAAAAGGGCCTATAAAACTCAGTCAGATAGAATCATATAGATCACTGTGAAACAATATATTAACTTAGCCACAGTAACAAAGAAGATTTCAAAGGTAAACATAAAACAGAGCACTTCAGAGGTAAAGAAACTTAAAATCCATTATCGAAGGCAGTTTGACATCTCAATAAAACTTGTATTTATGCACAAAACTCTTCCCTTGGGGTCCACTTTCCATAAAACCTTCTTATCACTTTCTGTACCCATTACTTTGTTCTCCCATCTTGAAACAGCCACCTGTAAGTCAGACTTACTTCCTTTTCCCTTCATAAAATGTAATTTCATTCCTCATACTTTCTTTAGTGAAAACACACATCGTACTTTCCTTAAGCAACCAAGAACTGACCTTTGTATTAACATTCTATAGATTGGTGAGCATAAATACCTGTGACAATTTTAAAAAAATTCTATAGAACATCTCAGGATGGCATCAAACATTATTCATTAATAGTCCAAAATCTCTACTTTCTCTGTAAGAGGAAGTTAGTGTTCAGTAATGAATGTTTCAGAATCTTATTTTATTTGGAAGTGACCTAGCTATTCAATAAACTTCTGTCACGTAGTTTAGCACAACCCTAGAAATTCAGATTACCAAAATTAGAGAGACTGTTTTAGACAGACATTTCTAATGTATAATTATTCTTAATAGACTTTATCTAAAAGCTCATATCTCATCTACAATTTTTTAAAGTTTCTTCACTCAAGGTACTTTCCTTACTGACAAACTTGTAACAGATATAGCAAGATATTTCAGTTCAGTTCAGTCGCCCAGTCGTGTCCGACTCTTTGTGACCCCATGAATCGCAGCACGCCAGGCCTCCCTGTCTATCACCAACTCCCGGAGTTCACTCAGACTCATGTGATGCCATCCAGCCATCTTATCCTCTGTCGTCCCCTTCTCCTCCTGCCCCCAATCCCTCCCAGCATGAGGGTATTTTCCAGTGAGTCAACTCTTCGAATGAGGTGGCCAAAGTACTGGAGTTTCAGCTTTAGCATCATTCCCTCCAAAGAACACCCAGGGCTGATCTCCTTTAGAATGGACTGGTTGGATCTCCTTGCAGTCCAAGGGACTCTCAAGAGTCTTCTCCAACACCACAGTTCAAAAGCATCAATTCTTCGGTGCTCAGCCTTCTTCACAGTCCAACTCTCGAATCCATACATGACCACTGGAAAAACCATAGCCTTGATTAGACAGACCTTTGTTGGCAAAGTAATGTCTCTGCTTTTGAATATGAAATCTAGGTTGGTCATAACTTTTCTTCCAAGGAGTAAGTGTCTTTTAATTTCATGGCTGCAGTCACCATCTGCAGTGATTTTGGAGCCCCCAAAAATAAAGTCTGACACTGTTTCCACTGTTTCCCCATCTATCTGCCATGAAGTGATGGGACCAGATGCCGTGATCTTCGTTTTCTGAATGTTGAGCTTTAAGCCAACTTTTTCACTCTCCACTTTCACTTTCATCAAGAGGCTTTTGAGTTCCTCTTCACTTTCTGCCATAAGGGTGGTGTCATCTGCATATCTGAGGTTATTGATATATCTCCCAGCAAATCTTGATTCCAGCTTGTGCTTCTTCCAGTCCAGCATTTCTCATGATGTACTCTGCATATAAGTTAAATAAACAGGGTGACAATATACAGCCTTGACAAACTCCTTTTCCTATTTGGAACCAGTCTGTTGTTCCATGTCCAGTTCTAACTGTTGCTTCCTGACCTGCATACAGGATTCTCAAGAGGCAGGTCAGGTGGTCTGGTATGCCCATCTCTTTCAGAATTTTCCACAGTTTCTTGTGATCCACACAGTCAAAGGCTTTGGCATAGTCAATAAAGCAGAAATAGATGTTTTTCTGGAACTCTGTTGATTTTTTGATAATCCATCGGATGTTGGCAATTTGATCTCTGGTTCCTCTGCCTTTTATAAAACCAGCTTGAAGGTCAGGAAGTTCACAGTTCACGTATTGCTGAACCTGGCTTGGAGAATTTTGAGCATTACTTTACTAGCAAGTGAGATGAGTGCAATTGTGCGGTAGTTTGAGCATTCTTTGGCATTGCCTTTCTTTGGGGTTGGAATGAAAACTGACCTTTTCCAATCCTGTGGCCTCTGCTGAGTTTTCCAAATTTGCTGGCATATTGAGTGTAGCACTTTCACAGCATCATCTTTCAGGATCTGAAAGAGCTCAACTGGAATTCCATCACCTCCACTAGCTTCATTCATAGTGATGTTTTCTAAGGCCCACTTGACTTCACATTCCAGGATGTTTGGCTCTAGGTCAGTGATCACACCATCATGATTATCTGGGTCATGAAGATTTTTTTGTACAGTTCTTCTGTGTATTCTTGCCACCTCTTCTTAATATCTTCTGCTTCTATTAGGTCCATACCATTTCTGTCCTTTATCGAGCCCATCTTTGCATGAAATGTTCCTTTGGTGTCGCTAATTTTCTTGAATAGATCTCTAGTCTTTCCCAGTCTGTTGTTTTCCTCTATTTCTTTGCATTGATTGCTGAGGAAGGCTTTCTTATCTCTTCTTGCTATTCTTTGGAACTCTGCATTCAGATGCTTATATCTTTCCTTTTCTCCTTTGCTTTTCGCTTCTCTTCTTTTCACAGCTATTTGTAAGGCCTCCCCAAACAGCCATTTTGCTTTTTTGCATTTCTTTTCCATGGGGATGGTCTTGATCCCTGTCTCCTGTACAGTGTCATGAACCTCATTCCATAGTTCATCAGGCACTCTATCTATCAGATCTAGGCCCTTAAATCTATTTCTCACTTCCACTGTATAATTTAAGGAATTTGATTTAGGTCATACCTGAATGGTCTAGTGGTTTTCCCTACTCTCTTCAATTTATGCCTGAATTTGGCAATAAGGAGTTCATGATCTGAGCCACAGTCAGCTCCTAGTCTTGTTTTTGTTGACTGTATAGAGCTTCTCCATCTTTGGCTACAAAGAATATCATCAATCTGATTTTGGTGTTGACCATCTGGTGATGTCCATGTGTAGAGTCTTCTCTTGTGTATGTTGGAAGAGGGTGTTTGCTATGACCAGTGCATTTTCTTGGCAAAACTCTATTAGCCTTTGCCCTGCTTCATTCCGTATTCCAAGGCCAAATTTGCCTGTTACTCCAGGTGTTTCTTGACTTCCTACTTTTGCATTCCAGTCCCCTATAATGAAAAGGACATCTTTTTTGGGTGTATTTAACTTATAATAAACCTTGGCACAATGAAAATATTATGCTTAATGTTAACGACTCTTAGACATGTCTATATTAGATTAGCAAACAAACATTAATACTAGATATTTAATATTGACTATTTCCCAGTTCATGTGAATCTTAAATTCATTTAGGGTAATTTCTCTTGTATTTAGAATTGTCTGATTTGTGAGAGCTTACTTTTTTTCAGGCCAATTAAATTAGAACTCATTTACAACTTCAGCAATATTATAAAAAAAGAAAAGACACATACATACTGAGACATACATAAATCCAAACAGACAGAGATCTCATAGTTTTCCGCTTGAGATTTAAAATGTCTCTTTGAACCCCCTTTTTTTTTCCTTTTGATTTCAGAACTTAGAGATGGTCTAAATAAGTGATCCAGAGAGCTCTGGTCTAAAGGTATAGGAGAAGTTATTTCTTCAGGGCAAGAATTCTTTTTTTTTTTATATATATATTTCTCCTAGCAATCTTGATTCCAGCTTGTGCTTCATCCAGACTGGGCATTTCACATGAGGTACTCTGCATATAAGTTAAATAAGTAGGGTGACAATATACTTATTGTATAAGTATATACAATAACAAGAATTCTTAAAGAGATAATTTTTTTCTTCAAGCTTTCTCTGGAATCTAAAGAATATTGTGACCTCATTGTCAAAAATTGTATTTTTCTGTGATTGTCGTTTTATACCCAAAATTTAGACCAGATAGTGCTCAACTTGGCCCTGATAACAAGGGCAGATTGGTCCCAGCAAGCATTGTCCCTCTGGGGAAGTGAAGTCTTTGTCCCATCTGAAAAATCTCAAGGGTTAAGGGAATTTGTAGGAGTGGGGGAAGCTTGGTCCATCCCCACCCTGAAAAACAGGAGTAGTTAGAAGGGAATTCTTTAGAATGTTCAGCAGAGTTTTTGATCCTTCAGGCTTTTGAATATAGGAGAAAGACCTGGACCAAAGGGAACCTCAGAATCGTTTCCTTGAGATCATGTGGATATGAAAGGTCGAGTCGGGGTCATCTAGGAAATCAGATGGACAGAGACAGAGGGGTACAGGAGATAGGGAGGCAACAGAAAAACATATGCGGCATGAGTCCCTGAAATCCTGATTCTAACTGAGGGCCATGAAGGACTGAACATAAGGAAATTCTGAGTCCTTTCCCTACTTTTGCCTGGAAAATCCCATGGACAGAGGAGCCTAGTAGGCTGCAGTCCATGGGGTCGCTAAGAGTCGGGCACGATTGAGCGACTTCACTTTCACTTTTCACTTTCATGCATTGGAGAAGGAAATGGCAACCGACTCCAGTATTCTTGCCTGGAGAATCCCAGGGACCGGTGAGCCTGGTGGGCTGCCGTGTATGGGGTCGCACAGAGTCGGACACGACTGAAGTGACTTAGCAACAGTGTGCCACTCAGAGGCCATTTTTTGGGTCCCCCATTTGTATTGGGGCCAGGCCTTTTGCAGGGTCAACATTTTCCAGTTTCTGAGAATATAGCCAAGGGGTGAGTCTGAGAAAGGCTCCTGGGATGTACCAGAACCCACTCTTAGCCTACCTGCCATAGAATGGGGGTACTGAGAGTCACTGGCTGACAGAAAGGCATCCCTTTTGTCCCCGTGATCTGTCTGTGTGACTAATGGCACAAAAATGGTCGACTGTCCCAATAGTCACATCCGACAGTGAGAGCTGACCCCTGAGAACTGTGTGGCTAAGGCACATGTAACCCAGGCAAAGAAAGACAGAGCTAAGGCACCATGTGATGCAGGCAGAGAAAGACAGAGATTCCTGGGAGCAACCGGGTGTCTCACCATTTGGCGATTCCCTGAAACGTGGAAGGCACTCTTGGCATGCCTCAGAGGCTACCCCTGTAAATCAGTCTGGACTCAAAGGGAAAGAAGTGAAAGTGACAGGGAGGAAGGCTGAGGAATCTGCCTTACAATCCTATTGGGGAGGTGGTGGCCATGGGACAATGGTCTCTGTTTTGCTTTAACCACTATGTGCCTGACATGGTGCACGAAAGTTGTCTTACTGGGGGCGGATGCCCTTGTGGCCTGATCCATTCCATGTCCCCCTTATCCTCACATGGGAGTCTTCATGTGGCAGGCGCCCTAATGGCTTTTAAGTGCCTGACCCATGCCCACACAATATTGGTTGGACTAGTCCTCAGTTGGAAAGAAGACAAAGGAGAGACCCTCAGCCATTCAGGCAGCAGCTACTGGGGCTCAGTGAACAGTGGAGCCTTTGGAACACACCAGAGGGTAACCCTGGCTAGAGTTCCTCAGTTGCTTCCACAGCACTTGTCTCTTTACAGAGGGTCCCTATGAAAAAGGAGAAGTGAGGGGGTGGGGGAAGAGACCCCAAGTTCCCTGTACAGGCTACCAAAAATCTCATGGTCCAGGTGTGGGTTGGAAAAGAATTTCCAGACATGAGAGAATGAGATGGAAATAAAGTTTATTAGAGTGGGAGACGTTGTTAGAACAGCGGGCCAGCTCAAGGGAGAATCAACGTTGAATGGGGTCCTTAGTCCACTTTTATACCCAGGGTACAAGGAGTGGGATAGGGTCTTGCTGTCCCTTACAGGTCATTGCAAGGTCTTGCAGGTCATTTGCTGATTGGATGAGGCATGTGCTCCCTCTGGGGTAGGAGGGGAGACAGTTTATACTGTTCCATTAATAGCTACAACATGGGGGAGGGAAGGATGATAAGGGTCTGGTTTTTCCATTCCTGCATTCCAAGACACTCCTTGGTTTTATCTGCTCTTTCGTCCTTGGGTCACCACACAAACAATGGCAGGAAGTGATGGGCAGGCAACCTGTTGCCAGAGAGGAGTGGGCAGAATGGTACTCCTTCTCTAGGTGTTCCTGATGTAGTGCCCTGGGAACACTATCATTGTATAGTTTCCATTGGCATTAGCCCTGGTCTTGGAGGAAAAGGCCCATGGGAGAGGAAAAGAGATATAAGATACATAAATAAATTCTGTGATCTAAAAGTGTGGTAAATTAATATACTTGACCTTTATTGTGCTCTATTTCAGTCTGCTTATAAACGAGGCTATGGGACAGAAGGTAAAGATACATCACTTGGGATTTTCCAACACATAAATGGCAGCAGGCAAGGCTTCAGCCAACCTTCAGGTCCTCTAGGCAGTCCAATTCTCTGAGGCCTAGCCAGTCATACTGTGAATCACACACACACACACACACACACACACACAGGAACAATGCCAGCTACTCCCTACTTTTATTAACCCCTCCAAATTATAGTTCTTATGCTGATATTTAACATTCTTTAACCACATTATAAATAACCACTCCCAGTCATGTATTTTCAGGAAGGAAATATTTTCCTCTACCATGTTTGGCACAGATAGTTGGGGGCCTGAGAATAAACAGAGTAGAGAGACTAACAGGAGAAAAGACAAGGTTCATAGGGTTTATTTACATGTGCACAAGGGGATTTCTCAGTAATGAGTAATTTTGATGAACAACCAGAGGTAAAGGTACATATGCAAGTTTCACAAATGTTTGGGGTAGGGCTTCAATGGGAACTGTGTTGGACTTTTTGATGCTAATGCACAGCTTAATTTCCATTTCCCAGTGATAAAAGACAGTCTTGCCCTGTTCAGGAAACTGCCTGGGAGTGGGCGGAGGGGTATGGCAATAGCAGCTGTATTTTGGGGAGACTCTGCTAAAGTTTAAATGATGCTTCTTTAGTGAGTGATGGTTATTTAGATTTTTGGTTTAAAGTAATTTCCATACCACTTCACTGGACTATTAATCCCCATATTTCCTGCATCTGAAACTTCTCTAAAAGTTTCACAAATTGCCGGATGAAATGCTGTGGAGAAAAGACTTGGGTTGGAAGTCTGAAAGCAAGAGATCTGTAAAGGGCAAGATGAATAAAATTGAATGAATTTGGTCAAAAGGTACAAACTTCTGTTCCCGAGTCCAAGCTCACTCTGTTCGCCACATGATAGGCCAATGAATCTAAGAGACAAGGTGTTAAGGCAAGGAAGAGACTTTAATTGGGGAGCTGGCAGACTGAGAAGATGGCAGGCTAATGCCTCAAAATCACCATCTTATTGGGGTCAGGATGCCAGGTTCTTTTATAGATCAGAGAGAAAGAAGCAATGAGGAGCTAAAGTCAAAAGGTAGAATAGAGAGGGAGAGGCAGTGGAGAATTAAAGTGAAAGGGTCTTCAGTCTTACAAACCATCTCCAAGAGAATGGCCAGCCTTTGAAAGGGGTATGTTAATCTCTCTTGTTCACAGATGGGTGGGAACAAACTATGGCTCCGTGAGCTGAACAAAGGTGCATTAGTTTCCAGTCAAGCAGAAGGCAGGGTCCTCCAGGCAAGCCATTGAGTATGATTGTAATAATAAAGGCGACCAAAAGCAAGTCAAAGAAACAGTTTCCAACGTGGAGTCAGAATTGGCTTTCTCCCTGCAACACTTTCAGCTATAAAGATAAATAAATACTAGGGATGAACAACATGATACATATAATGAACACTGCTGAATGTTATGTGTGAAAATTGTTCAGTGAAAGTGACAGTGTGAAAGTGTTAGTCACTCAGTCATGTCTAACTCTTTACAACCCCATGAACGGTAGCCCACCAGGCTCCTCTGTCCATGGAATTTTCCAGGCAAGAATACTGGAGTGGGTTGCCATTTCCTTCTTCAGGGAATCTTCCCAATCCAGGGATCAAACCCCGTCTCCTGCATTGCAGGCAGACTCTTTGAGCCACCCAGGGAAGCCCTTACTGTGACGAAAAAACTTATTTTTCTTTAACTTTATTATATATCTGTATGAGATCATGAATGTTCACTAAACTTATTGTGATAATCATTTCATGATATATGTATGTCAAGTCATTATGCTGTACACCTTGAATGTATACAGTGCTGTGTGTCAATGATAATCTCAAGAAAATTGGAAGAAAAAATAAGGATTATAATATATGCAATAATATTAATTAGATAATGATTTAATTTTTAAAGGTGTATTCTTATTTGTTTTGTGAAGCAGCATGGTATTGTTGTTAAGAATAGGCTTTATATCAGACAAAATTTGAACCCTACTTTTATGATTCTTACTTTGAATATACCTAATAACTCAAATGACTCTCAAAGGCATTATGTTTAGCTGTAAAAAGCCAATATCAAAAGTTTACATAGTGTATGATTCCATTTATATGACCTTCTCAAAAAGACAATAACATAGAGATGAAGAACAGATTAATGGTTTCCATTGATACACAGGGAGTTACTGGGTTGGAATGGGCTATAAAGAGATAGCACAAGGGAATTACTCTGTGGTGATGAAACATCGATAGTTCAGTTACTGATCCAAACTTGGGTCTGCTCATCTTCATGCAGTAAAGCTAATCTACTGACACAGGGTTGTGGTGAAGGAAAGCGCAGTGTTTATTGTTAAGGCCCGTACAAGGAATCCAGGACAGCTAATACTCAAAAAGCCTTAACTCCCCATTGAGTTTTAAGGAGGCCTTTTTAAAGGCAGGGTGAAAGAGGGAAGTCACGAGTATGCAGTCAACTCGTGCACAGTTCTATGACTGGTTGATGGTAAGACAACAGGGTGGTGTCACAGGGGTTAACATCAATCCTCACACTCCAGTAAGTCTGGGGGCTAGGTCCTCATGGTCATCAAGCAGTTAACTTCTTCCATTTGGTGGGAGTTTTAGCATCTGTCAAACAACTCAGGAAATGTACATCAGATTATGTAGGTACTCCAGAGAGGAGCTAAAGCAGAGGACATGAAGGGGTGGAGTCTGTCCAAGGACGGCCCCATAGAGTTCTGCTCTGTTACAGTTCTGTTTCTTTGTTGAGGTTGTCATTAAACTAATCCATATGTGGGTTCATACTGACTGGAAACACACAGATATACTCATACACAAATGTGTGTAAAAAATGATGAACATGGAAAGTCTGTGGTCAAGTCAATGATATTTTACCAATGTAAATTTCCTTGATTTGGTATTACACTACAGTTATACAACATGTCATCCATTTAGAACAACAGCAGGGTAAGAGTTCACAGGATTGTACTATTTTTGCAACTTGCTTTGAGTCTCTTATGGGCTTCCCTGGTGGTTTAATGGTAAAGAATCTGCCTGCCAATGCAGGAGACGCAAGAGACGCAGGTTTGATCCCTGGGTTGAAAAGATTCCTTAAAGAAGGAAATGGCAACTCAGTCCAGTATTCTTGCTTGGGAAATCTCATGGACAGAGGAGCCTGCTGGGCTACAGTCCATGAGGTTGCCAAGAGTCAGACACAACTTAGCAACTACACAAAAGACAAATCTGTTGTACTTGTTTTAAGTAAAGATTTAAAACTGTGAGAATTATAAAACTATTGAAAGTTTTAACACTAAATGGGTATTTTACATGTTAATATTAAGTCATTATTGTTAATTTTTAGATATGATAGTGGTTATCATGGTTTTGATTTTTGACTTCTAGAGATTAATAGGAAATATTTGCAGATGATAGGATGTCTGGGGTGTTCTTCAAAATAATATAGAAGATAGGGAAGGGAGTGGGTATCTGAAGTAGGATTGGCCATGAGTGAATATGTATTCATACTGGATGATAAGTGTACAGAGATTAATTATTCTATTTCTGCACATATTTGTAGTTTTACGTAGAAAATAGAATCAACAAAATAGTGATTCCTTAAATGGGCTTCCAGGTGGCGCTAGTGATAAAAATCCCACCTGCTCATGCAGGAGACATAAGAGACCTGGGTTCAATCCCTGGGTCAGGAAGATCCCCTGGAGAAGTACATGGCAACTCACTCCAGTATTCTTGCCTGGAAATCCTATGGACAGAGGAGCCTGGCAGGCTACAGTCCATAAGGGCCACAAAGATTTGGACACAACTGAAGCAACTTAGCCTGCATGAAAACATGTTTCAATCTCAATTTTCCGAACATAAGCTTTTATCAAATTATTCCACTTTAGACTAACTGCAGATATCATGTTTTTGGTCAATATCATATGCCAACTTATTGTCTCAAAGGCAACCTTCAGTTCTCTGCCAATGATTTAATTGTCATATCAGTACAGGGAAGCCAGGAACATACTTTGCTAATAAGGCCTCCTAAGTAGTTAATTTTAGAAATGTCCACTGTATATTAGATAAAATAAGCATCATCTTAGCTTGCAAATGTATCTTTAAAGAGATTATTTAAGCCCATTATAAGGCAGGTATATCCTCTTAACCAGCAAGTACAACATGATCACTTTAAATCAAATATCAGTGTAGGCAGAGGACTATTTGCAACAAGGATCCATAAGTTTTATATTTTTATTACCTGAGTTGTAAGAACTCTTAAAAAGATGAAAAACAGAAGTTTTTTCTCAAGCTATATTCAACATCTTTCTTTTCTCTGTTCATTATAACAGTAATAATATATTTTTCTGGCCTTGGCTCTCCCTAAATTACTGTCTTAACAGTTTTGTAATCACTTTGGCACTAAGAGTTGTATCTTGAAACATGTTTTTTTTTTGCCTGTGCTACTGAAAATAGACACAGGAAATAGGTATCTTTTCAAAAAGATAACTTTTATCTTTTCATAAAGTTCTTAGTAGAATATATTTAGGAAATTTTATGGAGAAATTTTGCCCACCTGTGGAATCTACAAAACTGTATTTTCCTTTGCTATTAATAAAATGATAGTTTAGCAAACTTTTATCTTCATAGTTCATTTTATATTTATTATTTCAATTTGTTGGGGGAATGTGTAATTTCCTTGATTCTGTCTCGCTGCAACAAAGATTTGAAACAGCAGACCAGTGGAATAGCTCAGTTACTAGTCAGAGTTTTGTTTGGCAAGCAAAGAATAGTATACCCTTGAGGCATGAGGGCAGGCTGACCCCGAAGGAAAGGCCTCAATTCCTCTTGTCTTCCTCCTTTTATACATTTGTCTCCCCACTCCCCGAGTCTGCCCTGTGTAAATTGGGCTAGCCAGGAGGACTGTTTGTTTCACCTGAGGTTCTCACTCCTGTCCTTGGATTTTCTTTTGTTCTGTTTTTGTGGACTTTTCCCTTTTTTTGTCTTTTAGCCACCGCCATTTTGGACTCCTTTTTCCTGTTCTAACTACCTGACATTCCCCACTCAAGAGATGGGAGGCCCAATTCTTTGGGAATAGGAGTGTTGGGATCTCTCTGGCTACTTCCTGCTGAACTGGACAGCAAGGGGCATTGGGCCTCCCCCTCTTGGTAGTCTCAAGCCCATAGTCCTTATAGTGCTGTCCATCTTAGGGTGAGTGATATTTTCCATGGTTGGCTGTAGTTTTATATATCCTTGTTGAACTGGCACTGCATGTTGTAACTTGTTGACCTGGGCAGAGACAAAACAGGTTAGACAATTGATAATACATGGAGCAATCATAAGCAGCATCAATATGGTGATAACAAGGATTAGCAGGGGCATTAGCTAACTCCAAATTCCCCCTTGCCAGGAGTAGGATCCCCCAAAGAGAGATTGTAGGCACCCTGAGAACTCTCCAGCTCATTCTTTGAGATCATATAGGAACTGAATGTTTTTAATACTTTAACTTAGCTGGAGGTATTTACCTAGAAACAACACGTCTCATTCAAGATGACTCAAGTCCCTCCTTGTTCAGGGATCAGGAGATCTGTCTCCTGTCTATTTTGGAGTACAACCCCTGCCAAGCTGTCTTAGCTCTTTAGTGCTGTCCTGAGAAATCTTATTCCCAGAATCTTAATTTTGGGGGTGTTCATTAGAATGGCACTCATTTGTAGTCCTGAATAAGTATCTGAGATCTCTCAGGGGCTCACAGGTATATTGAGTATCCTCTTCTGTTTTCTTCCATGGCTTGACTAGTGAGTAGTGAATCCAGGAGTCATGTCCTGGTATCTTGACTGCTGTGGGGGTAGAAACTATTACAGGGTAGGGGCCCTTCCATGTGGACTGGAGTTGAATCTTTGGGGACCCATCTTTCAGTTATTAGGAGTTGAGTCCATGGAGCATATAATGGTAGCTCTTTAGAATCTTTTGGGTCCTGGTTGACACCTCACAAGCATATATCTTGTTGGAATTGCCCGATGGTCATGGTATAAGATTGGAGGGTCTGAATCTCTAGATCTAGGAAGAGGTCATTGATATAAACAAAAGGTCCCCCATACATCATCTCATAAGGTCTAAGACCAACCTGTTCCTTAAGGGCAATACAGGTACGGAGGAGAGCATTGGTAAAGACCCAGGAGGTCTCCTGGGTTATCTTTTTTATTGCTGATTTTAAGAATTGGTTGGCTCTTTCTACTTTTCCTGAAGACTGAGGCCTCCAGGCACAGTGAAGATAATAAGTAATGCTCAATGATAGGCAATGCCAAAGAATGCTCAAACTACCGCACAATTGCACTCATCTCACTTGCTAGTAAAGTAATGCTCAAAATTCTCCAAGCCAGGCTTCAGCAATATGTGAACCGTGAACTTCCTGATGCTCAAGCTGGTTTCAGAAAAGGCAGAGGACCCAGAGATCAAATTGCCAACATCCGCTGGATCATGGAAAAAGCAAGAGAGTTCCAGAAAAACATCTATTTCTGCTTTATTGACTATGCCAAAGCCTTTGACTGTGTGGATCAGAATAAACTGTGGAAAATTCTGAAAGAGATGGGAATACCAGACCACCTGATCTGCCTCTTGAGAAATTTGCATGCATATCAGGAAGCAACAGTTAAAACTGGACATGGAACAACGGACTGGTTCCAAATAGGAAAAGGAGTTCGTCAAGGCTATATATTGTCACCCTGTTTATTTAACTTATACGCAGAGAACATCATGAGAAACGCTGGACTGGACAAAACACAAACTGGAATCAAGATTACCAGGAGAAATATCAATAACCTCAGATATGCAGATGATACCACCCTTATGGCAGAAAGTGAAGAGGAACTCAAAAGCCTCTTGATGAAAGTGAAAGTGGAGAGTGAAAAAGTTTGCTTAAAGCTCAACATTCAGAAAACAAAGATCATGGCATCTGGTCCCACCACTTCATGGGAAATAGATGGGGAAACAGTGGAAATAGTGTCAGACTTTATTTTTCTGGGCTCCAAAATCACTGCAGATGGTGATTGCAGCCATGAAATTAAAAGACGCTTACTCCTTGGAAGGAAAGTTATGACCAACCTAGATAGCACATTGAAAAGCAGAGACATTACTTTGCCAACAAAGGTTTGTCTAGTCAAGGCTATGGTTTTTCCTGTGGTCATGTATGGATGTGACAGTTGGATTGTGAAGAAGGCTGAGCACCGAAGAATTGATGCTTTTGAACTGTGGTGTTGGAGAAGACTCTTGAGAGTCCCTTGGACTGCAAGGAGATCCAACCAGTCCATTCTAAAGGAGATCAGCCCTGGGTGTTCTTTGGAAGGAATGATGCTAAAGCTGAAACTCCAGTACTTTGGCCACCTCATGCGGAGTTGACTCATTGGAAAAGACTCTGATGCTGGGAGGGATTGGGGGCAGGAGGAGAAGGGGACGACAGAGGATGAGATGGCTGGATGGCATCACTGACTCGATGGACGTGAGTCTGAGTGAACTCCGGGAGCTGGTGATGGACAGGGAGGCCTGGCGTGCTGCGATTCATGGGGTCGCAAAGAGTTGGACATGACTGAGCTACTGATCTGAAGGCTTTCGAGACCCCTTGGGTGACCTTAGAAGTAAATTATGTACCATTGTTACTTTGTAATGACCTGAGCAGACCAAATCTTGGAATGATGTCATGGAGCAGTTTTTTTACCACCTCCTCAGCCTTCTCAGTCCAGGTGGGAAAGCCTTTAATCCATCCTGTGAATGTATATATCATGACTAATAGGTATTTATATCCTTGAGAAACTGGCTTCTGGGTGAAGTCTATCTGCCAGTCCTCTCCTGGGTAGGTCCTATGCTTTTGGACAGGCTGGGCCAGCTGGGGTCTTCGAGCTCCTTGGGGGTTGTTTAATTGGCAAGTGGAACAAGAGGAGACCACCTGTCTTATAGTTGTTTGGAGGCCTGTTCCTCTGAAGGACCTTTCTAGTAATCTTTGGAGGGCCTTTTCCCCTAAATGAGTGGTTGCATGTAAGGAGTTAACCAACTTCCATTGGAGGTTCCCAGGCAGAAAATGGAGTCCCTCCATTTGGAACCACCCCATATGATCTTCTTGAAAGCCCTCACTCTTAGCTTTAAGAGTCTCACCTTTAGTATATGAAGAAATTTCTGACAAATTAGTCTTTGGAACTAGGATGTCAACCCCTATTAGGTCATTGTTCTGTAATGCTGCTCTCTTAGCTGCCTGATCAGCTGCATGGTTCCTTCATGCCACTTAAGTGCTTCCTTTTTGGTGTCCTTTACAATGGGAGACTGAAACCTCAGTGGGCAAATGGACTGCCTCTAAGAGCCTAAGGATTTGATCATCATATTTGATTGGGGACCCTCGGGTGGTCAAGTGGCCTCTTTCTTTCCAAATAGCAGCATGTGCATGTAGCACCAGAAAGGCATACTTGGAGTCTGTGTAAATTACTACTGTTTTTTCTTTTCCCAGCTCTAAAGGTCAAGTCAGGGCTATGAGCTCAGCTTATTAGGCTGAAGTACCTGGTGGCAAAGGTTTAGCCTCTATGGTCTCAGAATTGGAGACTACCGCATATCCAGTTCCTCTTTTTCCATCCAAGACAAAGCTGCTTCCATCAGTGTACCAGATTTCCTCAGGATTGGTCAGAGGATCTTATGCCAGTCCCTCTTGGGTTTTGTCCAGTGGTCCAAGGTTTCTAGGCAAGAGTGAAAGGGGAGAGAGGCCTTGGGTGTAGGCAGGAGAGTAGCTGGGTTAAGAAGCTCACAAGAGGATATAGTCAAGCCTGGATTTTCCATCAGCACTACTTGATATCTGAGGATCCTTTGATCGGATATCCATAAGTAGCCTCTCCCATTAAGGAGTTGTTTCACTTGGTGTCTGGTAAAAACAGTTTGCCCCCAAAAGAGAGTTTTAAAGCATCTTCTATCAGGACTACAATAGCTGCAAGATTTCGAAGGCAGGGAAAGATCTCTTTCCAATAAGGGAGTAGGACACTCAAGGACCACCAGAAACTGGTGGGAAAATATTTGTCCATCCCAGCAACAAAGAAATACTCAGGTGAATCTTATTGTAATTGTTTTTTCCTATAGCACCCAAAATGGTACATGTTTGGGAGGAGAAGGCTCAGGGGTAGGAGGTCAGAACAGAGTAGATAGCCCCTGTGTCAACCAAGAAATTTTTGGGCCTACCTGCCACATCCAGTTGCACCCTTGGCTCTAGCCCCAGGATGGTTATCTATGACAGGCAGGCTGGCTGGAGTGGGTCACTTCAGTCCTGTTGAACCATCATGAGGGAAGGCTTGGCACTTGACTTTGAGGCTCTTGGGTTCTGAGGGCAGAATGCCGCCCAATGTTCCAACTGATGGTATTTGTAGCAAGCTGTTTTAGTAGACTTGTCACAGTTTGGACACTGTTTGGCCCGATGCCCTTTCTGTCTACAGATTAGGCATTTGCTTGTCATTCAAGGACTCGGGGTTTGCCGTAGGTCTTCCCTGGAGGGTGGCCAGCATCTGGGCATGCCCTGTCTCCTTTTCTCCCTTTCCTGGGCCTCGGCCTCCCTCTCCTATTCTGTGTTGTAAAAGGTATTGGTGGCTGTCTGGACCATCTCATCTAAAGAGGCAGAAGGGCCGTGCTGCTGTAGCTGTTGTAACTTTATCCTAATGTCTGATGTACATCGGGACAGGAATTTGTCCTTTAAAATCACCTGTCCCTCATAAGAGTCTAAGTCCAAATTGGTAAACTTTTGGAGGGCCTCTTTTAGACTTCCCAGAAAGGCAGTGGGGTTCTCATTGGGCTCCTGAGTTACTGTTGAGACTGGGCACAGTCCCACAACTAATAGGCTTCCTTCTATTTCCATGGGCGTACTTCCTTAGAGGTGAGACTCTCTGAAGCTTATCCTACCCAGTACTGTTGCAACCTGAGAGCCAGGCATCCCCAGGTCAGGGTGCAGATCCCCAGGCAGGCTGAGGCATGACAGCCTCCTGGAGATCAAATCCCTGGGCAGGTTGAGGCAGGTTGGCCTCCCAAAAATTGGGTCTCTGGGCAGGTTGAGGCATGTTGATCTCCTGGGACCCCTGGACTGGCAGATCCCTGAGCAGGTTGAGGTGTGACAACCTCCTGAGGATCAGATCCCTAGGCAGGTTGACCTCCTGGGACCCTGGACTGGAGTTGGGTGTCCCCAAGGTCTCCAGCATGACCAGTGCTAAGCAGGATTAAGGGGTTGTAATCTAAACTCATTGCTGGTTTGTCCACCGCAGATGGAAATATATACCATGATGTAAAGCAACCCAAGCCTGTGCCCTGAGACTGGGAACCTGGTGAAACAGGCATAAGCCTTATCCTCTTATTGCTCTGAGGGAATGTAAGTCACTGATTTCCTCCCCTAGTCTTCCATAAGAGCGGTTCAGGGTGTTTCCAATGGTAAACATTTCATTGTCATAGACCCACTTTAGGTAACAACAGAAGTAATGACAAAGGAGTGGGTTATGTGGCCCTGTTAGGGGCATTAAGAGTATTTTAATAATAAGCGGGGTGGAGCAATGCTGCCTACAAGGGGACAGGGTCCTGGTTGTAGGAGTTAGTAAGTGGCTTAAGGACAAATTGATAAGAGGCAACAGACCAGATGTTCCATAAAAGTGGAGTGGAAATTTGATCCAGGGGTATGTTTGTAACTTTAGGAGAAAGGTGGTAAAGTTTAGGGCCCAAACGGCCTGCAGGGCTAACTCCCAAAGTGGCAAACATTATCCTGGGAAACCTAATTGCCCTTGAAGGGATGCCATCAACAGATGGACTTCTAGCAGGTATTGTGTGCCTGTCACTGGCCCTAGGGGGTTCAATGAGAGATGCTGTTGATGCACATATTGAAGGAAACATGAAAGATGAAGGCTTGAATATCTAGATAGATTGGATATTATATAGCATTTCTCCCCCAAAGACCAGCTATTTTCTGGTTGTCCCTCCAGAAGATTGTAGAGGCAACATTGTGGGCTCAGGAAAAGAGCATGAGATAGGAGGGAAGGGGGCAGGGCACAACTTTTGAAAGAATGACATAGCCCAAAGGCATAACATAAACCAATTAAAATCAAATGGGTCCAGGATGACAGACAAGTCAAATTCAACTAAACCTTGATCCTCAGTCTGCAAGCTAAATGACACACTCAGAGGCACCGGGACAGTTCCAAGGCACTATGAAAAGACCAAGGAGTGGGTGGTTCCCCAGTTGTTGGAATGATCCTCCCACTCATTAGCATATGAAATCACCCAGCTCAGGAAAACTAACCACACCACACTCCATGGCCACCACACTGGCCCCCGTGATGGCCCACACCCTGTGGACTGCGCTTCTCTCTGAAACTGAACAAATCTACCTCTTACCTATCGCTGTGTCTCCCACTGAATTTTTTGCAATGAGACATCAAGAGCTTGAGCTTCATTAGGTCCTGAAGCCAGGCAACATGCGTTTTGGCCAGGCTCAAGTCCTGGGAGAGAGGAACTGAGGGATGGGAGGAAAAAGCAGTGAGAAAAATGTGCTAAAGAATCCCCTTCATAACCTGCTGGAAAATCTGCCAAATACCTGACCTGTGATCACAGTTTTCATTGGCCTCATCCTTGGCACAAAGAAGATTAAGGACAGAATAACCCCCACCCACTTGGGCAACAGCTACTAGAGCACCGAAGGTAGTGGAGCTTTCCGGACAGACTGAGGAGTAGCCTTTCCAGAGTTCCTCAATTGCACCCACTGCCACTCGCCTGTTCACTGGGGGGGATTTGAGGAAACAAAGAATGAGAGATTTAAAGGAATTAAGATCTTGTTAGCCATATGGCCTTCCAGCCATAGGAGAGAGGACCTCCTACCTTAACCGGAGGCCTCCTGGAATCTGAGACTGAGCTGCGTGAACTTTCCACTGAGTTGTTTTTGTTGTTCCAGTTTCCAGCATAGTGGGCTTCTTGTCACTTTCCCTGCGCTGGGTTTTCTTCATGTTCAGCTTCCACCGTGGGATCTTTCACTGAGCTGGGCTTCTGCTGTGCTCGGCTTCTGCCTTGTGGGGGCTGAGCCGAGATTGTTTAAGCCAGGATAAATCCTAGAAACAGCACCATATATGTTGGGGAATTGAGTAATTTCCTTGGTTCTGTCTTGCTGCAGCAAAAATTTGAAGTGACAGATGGACCAGTGTTACAGCTCCATGTTACAGCTGTTTTATTTGGCAAGCAGAGGAAAATACATCCTCAAGGCATGAGGGCAGGCTGACCCAAAAGACTAGAAGAGAATAGAAGCCTCCAGCTCAATTTTGACTCCTCTTTTTATATGTTTTTTCTCCTCCCCCTGAGCCTGCCCTATGTAAATTAGGCTAGCCAGGAGGGCTGTTTGTTTTACCTGAGGTTCTCACTCTTGTCCTCAGACCTTCCTTTGTTCTATTTTCACGGGCTTTTCCCGTCTTTGTCTTTTAGCTACCACCATTCCGGACTCCTTTTTCCTATTCTAACTACCTAACAAATTCAAAAAGATTTAATATTATATTTAATTTTTCTCAACTGTTCAGACTCTGTTTTTTTTGGTTATAATACCCCATGGTTTAAAAAAAGATTCCAAAATCTCTATCTCAAATCACCTATACATAATAAAGTCCTTGAAAACACATATTATAGAAAGATAATGTTTTAATATTAAACCTTTTCACCTAGTTTGTTTAATGCTTTTGGTGACATCAAGCATCCTTGGCTATTGCCTATATAGAAGGCTCCTGTATTAATAATGTTGCTTTATATTTCCTATTTTACATTCAAGGTTTAAAACCCACATTGATGAGAGTCCCCTCAGTGTCAAATGGAAGAAGTTCTCCAACCTGTGACTTTACCAAATCTTCAGATTGCTGCCAGGTAGGAAGTTTGTGGTGAATTGCTCAACATGTCTAGAAAAAAAGTGTAAATATTGACCTGTTAAATTTGATCATTACCCTCTTCTGTTTGTGAGACTTTGATGACTGAAGACTGTATCCTGTTGCAATAGCACAGCCATGCAGCTATTAGCCTGATGCTCGTGACTGATGCCAAAAATTTGGCATCTATGCATAGATGCTGGTTTGAATCTCAGAGATGGAGTTTTAGGTGAATTGAAAAGAATAGATATATTGCCTTGCCAGGCAAAGGGGGACACAGTAGGCTCATGCCTTCAAAACTGTGTGTCCTGAGCCAGGGGGATTTGGTGAGTTTTATAGAAATGGTTCAAGGGTGGGGTTGTGGATAAAGGATCAGAGTGTGTAAGGTTTACATTTCTTTAATCTGACATCAAGTGATCTCCTGATGAGCTTCTGAGGTGCGCAATGTTGTCAAACTGTGACCTTCTTTCTGGAATGAAGAATACTTCATCAAGTAGTTAATATCTTCCATTTGTTGGGGGTTTTGGTTCTGCAGAAGAACTCAAAGTTATTGTTATGTCTATCCCTTGAGATGGAACCAGGATCCTTCCCCAAGGCTGCACTATTGTTTCTCCCTTGTGTTACTCCTCTGGCATACACTCCCTTTCCTGATTAACAACTGTTTGAACCTGCCCTTTGGAACTCAGGGAAGGTCATGGAGACTTGATGCTTATTCCCTACAAAGAAGAAATGGGAGACACAGAAACACTTCCATGCCCAGTAGCTCTACAGGATCCTGTTCAGTTTCATATGGAATACTCACAGAATAATAATCAGAAGGAATTTTATAAATTACTGAAAAGTTTTATTCTTCCCAAGGTAATAAAATGGAATCCTAAAGATTTTTTCACATATTTATAGTATACAAGGAAAAAACTAGCCATATAAAAATGGGAAGAACTCAATGTCCTAAATGAAAATTCAGTCATTTGTAAATTCGTATATAAAATGATTGACCAGAACAGCTGTCATAGCATTGCCAAACACAAGTTCCTGTGTGAGGCTAAACAATTGGAAACCTTCAGATTTGGAGCAGAGAAAGGTTTATGGCAGGGTCAAGCAAAGAGAATGGGTGGCTTGTGCTCAGAAACCCCCAACTCCCCAATGGTTCTGAGAGAGAAACTTCCATGGTCAAAATTTGGGATGGGGGCTACAGGGTTTGTGACTTTCTTCTGATTCACTGGTGGTGAGATAACAGGGTGGTGCTCCAGGAATCTTGTGCTCAGCCTGAAGTTACATCCTCCACCAGGGTAGAGGCCTTAGTTTCTGTTCATTTCTGTTCAGTTCTCTTCAGTTCAGTTCAGTTACTCAGTCGTGTCCAACTCTTTGTGACCCCATGAATCACAGCACACCAGGCCTCCCTGTCCATCACCAACTCCCAGAGTTCACTCAAACTCATATCCATCGAGTTGGTGATGCCATCCAACCATCTCATCCTCTGTCATCCCCTTCTCCTGCCCCCAATCCCTCCCAGCATCAGAGTCTTTTCCAATGAGTCAACTCTTTGCATGAGGTGGCCAAAGTATTAGAGTTTCAGCTTCAGCATCAGTCCTTCCAATGAACACCCAAGACTGATCTCCTTTAGGATGGACTGGTTGGAACTCCTTGCAGTCCAAGGGATGGTAGAAGAACAAAAAAATATAATGTTATATATCAGTATATTCCTTAAGGAAGAACCAACATCCTGCTTTAATGGCTACACTATAGTTTCTCGACTGCTTCTCTTTGTTTCTGCATTCCTTCCCTTCTCTAATTAGCAACTGCTTGAATTTGCCCTTTGGTACTCAGGGAAGGTCTTGAAGGCTAACTGAAGTCTCTCCTACAAACAAGAAACCTGGGATACGGAAAGGGTTTATGCCTAGGAAATCCCCTCAGGGTTCTTCTTGGTTTCCATAAGATTCTTGTTTATACTACTGTTCCATTGTGATACTGAACTTCCTTTTAGCTTTCCATTTGCTGACTGAGATGGAAGCACTTTACAAGTTCCTTGAGTATTTTGGGGCCTGAAGATGGGTTCCAGTGATCTGAAATGAACTGAGTGACATTTAAGACTCAAGTAACCATCTTCATGCCAAGGTTCATTCTTTTGGGGATGAAGACTGTGAAAGAAGTTGAGGAACTTCTTGGTGGACTAAAACAAGGGAGGAGCATACTGTGTGGGAGGTTGTACACCAAGGAATTTAAATTTCAAAGTGATGGGTAGAAAGTCAATTACAGTTTTCAAAAATGAGCACAACAGTAAAACATGGAAAAAGAGACAGAGGACATTTATGTTGGGATTATTTTATCTATTGAGCAAGTGTATGTTGAGCATTGTGGCAGAGGTTTAAAGAGTGGACTGGATATCTATGGCCTAGATTTGGACCCTGGTTCTAACAAGATGCATGACTTCAGATCATTTATTTAATCTGTACCTCAGTTTCTCATCTGTTACACAAATTTAATAACCCATGTAAAGTCATCACATCTGTGCTTAACATGTGAAAAGTATTAAGTATTAACCGGTATTACTATGGTCATTATTTTTGTTGTTGCTGTTTTAACATTTCATTACCAATGCTAGGCAATGATGCATGATCTAATAAATGAGAGATGTATAAGATAGAATGCCATTCTCAAGAAGGTCAATCTAGTGCAGTATTTTAAATCAGTGATTTAGAGGCAAATAGACAGTGTACTAAAAATCAGAGACATCACTTTGCCAACAAAAGTCCATATAGTCAAAGCTATGGTTTTTCCAGTAGTCATGTAGAATCCCCATGAACAAAGGAGCCTGGCAGGCTACAGTCCATGAGGTCACAAAAAGTCAAACACGACTGAGCAGCTAAGCACACACACATAGATGTGAGAGTTGAACCATAAAGAAGGCTGAACACTGAAGAATTGATGCTTTCGAACTGTGGTGCTAGAGAAGCCTCTTGAGAGTCCCTTGGACAGCAAGGAGATCAAACCAGTCAATCCCAAATGAAATCAACCATGAATATTCATTGGAAGGGCTGGTGCCGAAGCCAAAGCTCCAATTCTTTGGCTACCTGATGTGAAGAGCTGACTCATTGGAAAAGACGCTGTTGGAAAGATTGAGGAGGTCAATAAGAGAAGGGGACAACGAAGTGTGAGATGGTTGAATGGCATCCCTGACTCAGTGGATATGAGTTTGAGCAAACTCAGGGAGATAATGAAGGACAGGGAAGCCTGGTGTGCTGCAGTTTATGGGGTTGCAAACAATCAGACACAACTTGGCAACTGAACAACAACTACAAAAGGCAAATGACCATAAAAATATCTTATATACCTTTCTAAAATATAGTTCAGTTTGGTCGCTCAGTCATGTCCGACTCTTTGTGACCCCATGAATTGCAGCACACTAGGCCTCCCTGTCTATCACCAACTCCCAGAGTTCATGCAAACTCATGTCCATCGAGTTGGTGATGCCATCCAGCCATCTCATCCTCTGTTACCCCCTTCTCCTCCTGCCCCCAATCCCTCCCAGCATCAGGGTCTTTTCCAGTGAGTCAACTCTTCTCATGAGGTGGCCAAAGTATTGGAGTTTCAGCTTCAGCATCAGTCCTTCCAAAGAGATCCCAGGGCTGATCTCCTTTAGGAGGGACTGGTTGGATCTCCTTGCAGTCCAAGGGACTCTCAAGAGTCTTCTCCAACACCACAGTTCAAAAGCATCAATTCTTTGGTGCTCAGCTTTCTTCACAGTCCAACTCTCACATCCATACATGACCACTGGAAAAACCATAGCCTTGATTAGACGGACCTTTGTTGGCAAAGTAATGTCTCTGCTTTTCAATGTGCTATCTAGGTTGGTCATAACTTTTCTTCCAAGGAGTAAGCGTCTTTTAATTTCATGGCTGCAGTCACCATCTACAGTGATTTTGGAGCCCCCCAAAATAAAGTCTGACACTGTTTCCACTGTTTCCCCATCTATTTCCCATGAAGTGATGGGACCAGATGCCATGATCTTAGTTTTCTGAATGTTGAGCTTTAAGCCAACTTTTTCACTCTCCTCTTTCACTTTCATCAAGAGGCTCTTTAGTTCCTCTTTACTTTCTGCCATAATAAGGGTGGTGTCATCTGCATATCTGAGGTTATTGATATTTCTCCTGGCAATCTTGATTCCAGCTTGTACTTCTTCCAGTCCAGCGTTTCTCATGATGTACTCTGCATATAAGTTAAATAAGCAGGGTGACAACATGCAGCCTTGACGTACTCCTTTTCCTTTTTGGAACCAGTCTGTTTTCCATGTCTAGTTCTAACTGTTGCTTCCTGACCTGCATACAAAGTTCTCAAGAGGCAGGTAAGGTAGTCTGGTATTCCCATCTCTTTCAGAATTTTCCAGTTTACTGTGATCCACAGAGTCAAAGGCTTTGGCATATTCAATAAAGCAGAAATAGATGTTTTTCTGGAACTCTCTTGCTTTTTCCATGATCCAGCGGATGTTGGCAATTTGATCTCTGGTTTCTCTGCCTTTTCTAAAACCAGCTTGAACATCTGGAAGTTCACGGTTCACATATTGCTGAAGCCCGACTTGGAGAATTTTGAGCATTAGTTTACTAGAGTGTGAGATGAGTGCAATTGTGCGGTAGTTTGAGCATTCTCAAGAGATAAATAGAAGGTATGTAAAATATGAGTTATTGCTATTAAAGTTGTAATAGGGAACCATTCAGAAAATGCTATAATATTTATTATGTGTTTTCTAGTTATCCATTAAGAACTGAGTTTGTGGCTTGGGGTAACCCAATCATTCCTAGTATTCTGCTAGGATGTTTTCATAATCAGAGTGTAAGAAGTTTCCTGTCTCTGAACTGATTTCATTATCTGTGATTTCCAAGCTTTTTACAGTCCAACAGAAAAATATGCAAAATATCCAAGAAGCTTAAGTAAATAAAATGTTAGCTACACAAAATTAGGAACTAAAAATTTCCATAGACCTAGTATATAAGCATTAGTGACATAAAAATTACAGATACCAGAACTATAAACAGATACGCATGTACTCTATAGCACATCACTATAATAGGTTCATGAATAATACGGCTTTTTAAAAATCAATAGTTTAAAAAATAACATGTTAATTTACATAAGGAAAAATAATTTTCCCTATACTTGTCTAGGTTCTTGGCTGACACACCATGTAATAAAAGATTAAAAAAAGAAAAACAGAAGTTTGACTTCCCTGGTGGCTCAGACAGTAAAACGTCTGTCTACAATGCAGGAGACCTGGGTTCGATCCCTGGGTCAGGAAGAATCCCTGGAGAAGGAAATATTTTTCTGTTGGACTGTAAAAACCCACTCCAGTACTCTTGCCTAGAAAATCCCATGGATGGAGGAGCCTGGTGTCCATGGGGTCGCAAAGAGTCGGACACGACTGAGCAACTTCACTTCATATACCCCATATATACATGGGAGATCCTCAAGCAAACTGATTAACTCTGAAATAGCTGAAGATACCAGCTTAAATACCATTTTTAGCTCCACATAAGAAAATTGGGGGAAGGAATGGAATGCCAATTGTGGGAGGTTACCAGGAAAATCACAATAAACAAGGCTAAGGTTGTTATGCAGATTTAAGGCCATGCCTTCTCCTTGGTAAGAGTTTCTAGAGTTTTAGAGTCACCCATTTCTTCCCAGTACAGAGAGGGAGACACACTTACAAATGGACATTTCCCAGATAAATGTAAATATCTCTTAGAAAATCACAAGTTGTACTCAGTTTTTAGATCATTTCCTGTATCTGCTGTGTGTTTTTTTTAATAATCAAATTACGAATAATATATTTTCTTCCCCTTCATTAATAAGAAAATTTTGTGTTATTTATAGCAGAAGTTTAAAATTTGGGATGATTCTAAACAGCAACTCTTTTTAGAAAAATGTGACCCATTCTTCCATATTTCTTAAAGTTGAGGCTCAGAAACCAAGTCTGGGATCTTGAGGAAAAAGTGTTTATAGTATTAAAAAATGAAATTCAACTGAGTAAATTTGAAGATCTGACTTGCTTTATTCAATAATACATGAATCAGGAAACATCTACCAAGTAGAAAGGTGCTTCAAGGAGCTCTATAAAATGAAGATTTTTAGAGGCAGAATGGGAATGAGACAAAAGTGAAAATGAAAGAACTATTTCAGGCAAGGTTTGGGGGAAGCATGAGACTCTGTCATGCAGATTACCTTTCTAGTGTTGATCAGGAAATTCCAGACTGATTGGCTTAAAATTCCTCTGTATAATAACTAAAACTACAATTATGTTAGGTATTAAGTTGTGATTTGCCGACATGGGGCTTAGCAGCACAAGTGATTCCATTGGAGGCCTGTGTCTTTTTTTAAAAAAACAATGGACATCAGTGAGCTACGCAGCTAATGCTTGTTCTTCCTTGATACATTCTGAGAGAGAGAGATATATATACACACACACATACACACACTCACACACACACACACACACACACACATATATATATATATATATATATATATACACATATATATATATATATAAATCCAAACAGAACATTAAGGGTATGCCTGGAACCGAGGGAAAAACCATCACTGATGAATGGCTATATGCATGAATAATAAAAGTAATAGCCATCATTTATTAAACTTCTGTCACATCAGATTTCAATCAAGTCTCTTAAATGAACTTGGAGGAAAGCTTTAACTAGAAATAGGGGTGATTTAGACTGATTTCCCAGAGAAGGCAATGGCACCCCACTCCAGTACTATTGCCTGGAGGATCCCATGGATGGAGGAGCCTGGAAGGCTGCAGTCCATGGGGTCGCTGAGGGTCGGACACGACTGAGTGACTTCACTTTCACTTTTTACTTTCATGCATTGAAGAAGGAAATGGCAACCCACTCCAGTGTTCTTGCCTGGAGGATCCCAGGAATGGGGGAGCCTGGTGGGCTGCCGTCTATGGGGTTGCACAGAGTTGGACACGACTGAAGTGACTTAGCAGTAGCAGCAGCAGACTGATTTCCAAGAGGGAGCAGGGCAGACAGAAACCTGGGGTCGAGAACTGTATTTCCTAGGGAAACAGAAGAAATTGCAGTTATTACTCTCTTGATGTAAGTGAGAGACTGGTGGATTGGTAGACTTAGTCTCAGGCCAGATATGGTGGTTGTCTGCCCTTGAAATGCAGTAATATCTGCTGCTTGTGAAAGCAGTCATCACCACGTGGGGAGAAGTCACTAGCAGCGATAGCACAGTGTTTCTTGACTCTCTCCATTATCCAACTGAGGTTAGGCTACTTACTGCTGGAAAGCCAATGCTTAAGAGACAAATGCTATGTGGAAAGGAAAGTTTGCTTTATTTAGGAGGTCAGCAACCTGGGGAAATGTTAGACTTGTGTCCAAAACCCAACTCCAAAGTTTCTGTTCCACCATTGAAGTTTTCTAAAGGGAGAAGGGGGAAATTAAGTGCACTTAATCATTTGGGGACATTGTTCAGTCACTCAGTCGTGTCCTACTCTTTGCGACCCCATGGACTGCAGCACACCAGGTTTCCCTGTCCTTCACCATCTCCCAAAGTTTGCTCAAACTCAAGTCCATTGAGTCAGTGATGCCATCCAACCATCTCATCCTCTGTTGTCCTCTTCTCTTGCCTTCAGTCTTTCCCAGCATCAGAGTCTTTTCCAGTGAGTTGGGTTTTCACATCAGGTGGCCAGAGTTTTGGAGATTCAGCTTCAGCATCTGTCCTCCCAGTGAATATTCAGGACTGATTTTCTTTATAGGATTAACTGGCTTGAACTCTTTGCAGTCCAAGGGACTCTCAAGAGTCTTCTCCTGAATCACAGTTCAAAAGCCTCAGTTCTTCAGCACTCAGCCTTCTTTATGGTCCAACTCTCATATCCATACATGACTGTCGGAAGAACCATACCTTTAACTATATGGACCTTTGTTGGCAAAGTAATGTCTCTGCTTTTTAATATGCTGTCTAGGTTTGTCATAGCTTTTCTTTCAAGGAGCACACATCTTTTTATTTCATGGCTACAATCACTGTCCGCAGTGATTTTGGAGTCCAAGAAAATAAAATCTGTCACTGTTTCCATTGTTTCCCCATCTATTTGCCATGAAGTGATGGGACCAGATGCCATGATCTTAGTTTTTTGAATTTGAGTTTTAAGCCAGCTTTTTCACTCTCCTCTTTAACTTTCATCAAGAGGCTTTTTAGTTCCTCTTCACTTTCTGCCATAAGGGTGGTGTCATCTGCATATCTGAGGTTATTGATATTTCTCCTGGAAATCTTGATTCCAGCTTGAGCTTCCTCCAGCCCAACATTTCACATGATGTACTCTACATATAAGTTAAATAAGCAGGGTGAAAATATACAGCCTTGACATACTCCGTTCCCAATTTTGGAACCAGTCTGTTGTTCCCTGTCCATTTCTAACTGTTGCTTTTTTGACCTGCATACAGGTTTCTCAGGAGACAGGTGATGTGGTCTGGTACTCCTATCTCTTTAAGAATTTTTCACAGTTTGTTGTACTCCACATAGTGAAAGGCTTTAGGGTAGTCTGGTTAGTTGGTGGTGAGGTAACAGAGTGGTGCTCCAGGGATTTTGTGTTCAGCCTGAAATTCCCATCCTCTACCTGGGTAGAGGCCTTGCGCTCAAGCTCAGTCGCTTCAGTTGTGTCTGACTCTTTGCAACCCCATGGACTGTAGCCTGCCAGGCTCCTCTGTCCATGGGATTCTCCAGGCAAGAATACTGGAGTGGGTTGCCATTTCCTCCTCCAGGGGATCTTTCCCACCCAGGGATCAAACCAGACTCTCCTGTCTCTCCTGCACTGCAGGTGAATTCTTTGCCACTGAGCCACTGGAGAAGCCCCAGTTCCCCAGAGGCCTTAGTTCCTGCAGAAGAACTCAAAGACATTGTTATGTAAATTTCTTGATGAGGAACCAGGACCCTGCTTTAATCTCTGCACTGTTGTTTCTTGATTACTCCTCTCTTCTTTCTGCATCCTCTTCCTTCCTTGATTAGCAACTGTTTGAGGTTTGGAACTCAGGGAAGCTCAGGGAGGCTGAATGAAGCCTATTTCCAACAAACAAGAAACAGGGGGCATGGAAAGGATTTGTCCCAGGGAGGGCTCCTCAGGGTCCTGCTTGATTTCATCTCCTCTGTGATTAGGCATGTATGCAAGCTTCTCCAGGCTCCACTGGAATCCTGCTGCTGCTGCTGCTGCTAAATCACTTCAGTCATGCCCGACTCTGTGCAACCCCATAGACGGCAGCCCACCAGGCTCCCCCATCTCTGGGATTCTCCAGGCAAGAACACTGGAATGGGTTGCCATCTCCTTTTCCAATGCCTGAAATTGAAAAGTGAAAGTGAAGTTGCTCAGTGGGCCCCTGGCAAATGAGAAGCAAGCCTGAGCTGGAGTGGCATTGGCCTTGAGGAAGGCAAAAGTAAGAGAGGACAAAGGACTCTTTAGAATGTTCATGGGGCTTCAAATAGAACCCTGTGAATCCCACCAAGGCAGCACAGTAAGGGGAAGAGGATAGCGAAAATGCAACACCTCAAAAACCCCCTACCTTTTACAGCCTGAGAGAAGAAACAGGAGAAGCCCAGATTCAGAAAAATAGATGTGCTATAAATACATAGCCAGCCTGTAATCTTAATTCAGATTTTGCACAGATCCCTATCACACAGACAGCTACAGTGTCTTAGCTGTTATTATACTTTTGCCATTATTTTCAGACCTAATTGCTTAACGATAGAATGATCTAGATTTCCTTTGTGAGACAAATTCTTTTAAATACTTGCTTTTAAACTGACTTCCCATTTTCAAAACGCTTGTTCCCTAGTACTGACAGAGAGGGTTTGTGTAGGCTCAAGGATTCATGAGCAGCACTGACATTGTACTAACAGAGTGTCTTGAATAGAAACAGGCATTTGAATTGCACAAACTGGGGGAGAAGTAACAAGTCACTGAGCCTGTCCTATCCTTGAGCATCCCTAGTAAAACAGTGTTCTGTCTTGTTTGTTCCATATGCAATAATAAATCAATGTTTTGTTTTGAAAGTACATCAGAAATTAAAGATGTCAGCTATTGGCGATGATGGGAGAGGATAAAAATCGAAGCAATTAGTCTAATTTGACTTTTAGAAGAAAAACAAACAAGCTGGTAGCATTAGATAATGTAGTGTTGAAACAATAGCTTCGGTTTCTCATACATGATGTCTATGGGCCTCCTACAGGTTATATGAGGAAAGGGAAAAAGGCGTGGGGCTTCTGAAATGTCTTTAGTGGATACTCTGGCCTATGCAAAATATGCTCATCCAATTAAAAGGAAAGTATTAAAGAAAATTGGAGAGTCATTTTAATTGAAGTTCCGGAAATGTACAGCTTTTTGAGAGAAATACAATTCCAGAGACGCTCGGCAGGTATTTTTCTATCATCATTACTTCCGCTTCATTACAATCAGCTAAGTTCATCTTTAACTTCACTAGAGTTATAATATACTGTAAGATTGGGTATGAATGTGGCAAAATTCATTTCAATAGATTTACACAAAATTTGTCCTGTATTTATAGAATCATTGAGAGTTTTCAGAGATTAATTTTTGTTTTCCTTACATGTTACCATCCTTTATGGGGGAAATGATATGCTAGAGTTATGGTCACAATATTGGAATTGCAAGAACGTAAGACATCCCCATCTAGAGGAAACTGAGGCTCAGAGAGGCCAAGTAACTCAACCATATTTTCACTGCAGTTGGTGGATCAGATGCTTCCTGCTGGCTTCCTGCAGATGACTCAGATGGCTGCTTCTAGGGTTGGAGGCAAACCCCGTGCTTCTGTGTGTGTGTGTGTGTGTGTGTGTACCTGTGTGCTCATGTTTGGCACACATGGATGATGTGGGAAATACAAAGAGAAGGAGGAAAGTTTATCATTCTCAAATTTGTAGACTCTGCCCAAATGTGGTGTCTGCAGAGCAGACTCCACAGATCCTGCATTTGGGCAGACACCACATTCAGACTTAAATTGAAGAAAATAGGGAAAACCCTGGTGGCTCAATGGTAAAGAATCTGCCTGCAGTGCAGGAGACCTGGGTTCGATTCCTGGGTCGGGAATATCCCCTGGAGAAGGAAATGGCAACCCACTCCAGTGTTCTTGCCTGGAGAATCCCATGGATAGAGGAGGCTGGTGGGCTACAGTCCATGGGCTTGCACAGAGTTGGACACAACCAGGCAACTAAGCAGCAGCAGCAGGGAAAACCACTAGGCCACTCAGATCAGATCAGATCATATCAGTCGCTCAGTCGTGTCCGACTCTTTGCAACCCCATGAATCGCAGCACGCCAGGCCTCCCTGTCCATCACCAACTCCCAGAGGTCACCCAGACTCACGTCCATTGAGTCAGTGATGCCATCCAGCCATCTCATCCTCTGTTGTCCCCTTCTCCTCCTGCCCCCAATCCCTCCCAGCATCAGAGTCTTTTCCAATGCATCAACTCTTCGCATGTGGTGGCCAAAGTACTGGAGTTTCAGCTTTAGCATCATTCCTTCCAAAGAAATCCCAGGGCTGATCTCCTTCAGAATGGACTGGTTGGATCTCCTTGCAGTCCAAGGGACTCTCAAGAGTCTTCTCCAACACTACAGTTCAAAAGCATCAATTCCTCAGTGCTCAGCCTTCTTCACAGTCCAACTCTCACATCCATACATGACCACAGGAAAAACCATAGCCTTGACTAGACGAACCTTTGTTGGCAAAGTAATGTCTTTGCTTTTCAATATGCTATCTAGGTTGGTCATAACTTTCCTTCCAAGGAGTAAGCGTCTTTTAATTTCATGGCTGCAGTCACCATCTGTAGTGATTTTGGAGCCCAGAAAAATAAAGTCTGACACTGTTTCCCCATCTATTTCCCATGAAGTGGTGGGACCAGATGCCATGATCTTCGTTTTCTGAATGTTGAGCTTTAAGCCAACTTAGGCCACTCAGGTATGACCTAAATCAAATCCCTTGTGATTATACAGTGGAGGTAATAAATAGATTCAAGGGATTAGATCTAGTAGACAAAGTGAAGAACTGTGGACAGAGGTTCATAATATTGTACAGAAAGGTGGTGACAAAACCATTGCCAAGAAAGAGAAATGCAAGAATGCAAAGTGGTTGTCTGAGGAGGCCTTACTAATAGCTGTGAAAAGAAGAGAAGTAAAAGGCAAAGGAGAAAGGGAAAGATATATCCAACCAAATGCAGAGTTCCAGGGAATAACAAAGAGAGATAAGAAAACCTTATTAAGTGAACAATGCAAAGAGATAGAGGAAAATAATCGAATGAGAAAGATTGGAGATCTCTTCAAGGAAATTGAGATACCAAGGGAACATTTCATCCAAAGATGGGCACAGTAAAGGACAGAAATGGCAAGGATCTAATAGAAGCAGAAAAGATAAAGAAGAGATGGCAAGAATACAGAAGTATCCAAAAAAATCTTAACAACCCAGATAACCACTGTGGTGTGATCACTCACCTAGAGTCAGACATCCTGGCATCCGAAGTCAAGTGGGCCTTAGGAAGCATCACTATGAACAAAGCTAGTGGAGGTGATGGAATTCCAGCTGAACTGCTTCAAATCCTAAAAGAATGCTGTTAAAGTGCTGTACTCAATATGCCACCAAATTTGAAAAACTCAGCAGTGGCTACAGGACTAGAAAAGGTTAGTTTGCTTCCAATCCCAAAGAAGAGCAATGCCACAGAATGTTCAAACTACCACACAACTGTACTCAATCCACACACTAGCAAGGTAATACTCAAAATCCTTCAAGCTAGGCTTCAGCAGTATGTGCACTGAGAACTTCCAGTTGTACAAGCTGGATTTAAAAAAGGAAGAGGAAACAGATATCAAATTGCTAACATACGATGGATCTTAGAAAAACAAGAGAATTCCAGGAAAACATCTGCTTTATTGACTATGCTAAAGCCTTTGACTGTGTAGATCACAACAAACAGTGGAAAATTCTTAAAGCGATGGGACCACTGTTGGGGGCCAGAGTGAGGTACTCCGCCCGTGGCAAAGGTCATGAGGAAGGAGGCTCGACATACGCAAAGGCGGGATCGAGCCTCAGGAGTCCCCCTGGAAATCCTCGAGCATCTACCCCCATAACCAGAGCCTGCCTACTTTACTACTTTGTGCTCTCACCTACACCTCTGACTTTACGGGGGGCTGTCCCCCACCACCTCTTTCGGAGAAGGAGTTAATTTAGAGCTCCAGTTAATAAAAACTCCTGGGCATGACAAGAGTGTTTTAACCTACAAACTCCTCTGAAGGTTCTCTGGCCTGCCTGACAGGCTTGTCTGGCCACATGTGATCACTCACAGCCTCCCAACTGTGAGAGGCACAAGATGCTTTAAACCTTCTAAAAACAGGTTCCTTAGAAAAGTTAGAAAACTATTAGTATAAATATAATGGGCTGATTAGAAATTGTATTGGTGAAGGGTTTTTCATTTGTTGAGCCAATGTTTGTTGCTAAGTCTCCACATCCCCTGCCCTTACACACATTAATGAATATATAGAATAAATAAGTATGAACCTTTGATATTAATCACATTAGACCTTAGGCTAAGTAAATTATTTCCTTAACTAAAACCCACTACACCCTCACCCTATAGGAATGTAACTTTATTTGGGTGGTGTCTGTTTTAAGAATAATCACCCTTGGAGAAAAAAGTGTTCTGGTTGACTGACCACTGTCACAAGGAGAGGGTCATAAATTGTCAGCAAGCCCCCCTGGCCAGAAGATGATGTAACACCCCTAAGACCTCTGTATACATTTGTGTGAAGCACCTGACTTTAATAAAAGTCAGGACTGCTGTCCCCACGTGACTTTTGTATAACATCTCAGTGTATAAAAACAGACTCTGGAAAATAAAGAATTGGGATCAGTTCCTCGAAATACTGGTCTCCCCATGTCTCTCTCTCTCTCACTCTGGTTGAGTCTCCATCTGGAGTGTGGAACCCACCATACTTACTAATTATGCCTGGGCTTCTAAGATCCGACTGGGGAGGCCTCAGTGTCTCCTCTCCTTCGGGAGAATGGAAGGACGCCTGTGGCCTACGTAAGTGGTGCAAACTTCTTGTCTTGAAGTTTTATTGGTCTCCCGCGTAAACCAAGCTACTCAGCCTCTTTTCTCCACTGAATTTTCCTATTGAGCTATCCTTATTCTTTTACTCTTTATATCTTTAATTAATATCTAATTGAAGCTATTGTATCCTGACCCTCGCCAACGCCGTTCCTGCTTTGAATACCCTGGATCAGCCGGGGCTGGACCCTGGCAGACCACCTTACCTGCCTCCTGAGAAAACTATATGCAGGTCAAAAGCAACAGTTAGAACCAGACATGGAACCACGGACTGATTCAAAATTTGGAAAGGAGTATGTCAAGGCTGTATACTGTCACCCTGTTTATTTAATTTAAATACAAAATATATCATGCAAAATACTGGGCTGGATGAATCACAAGCTAGAATCAAGATTGCTGGGAAAAATATCAACAAGCTCAGATATGCAGATGATACCACTCTAATGGCAGAAAGCAAAGAGGAGCTAAAGAGCCTCTTGATGAAGGTGAAAGAGGAGAGTGAAAAAGCTAGCTTAAAACTCAACATTAAAAACACTAAGATCATGGCATCTGGCCCCATCACTTCATGGCAAATAAATGGGGAGAAAGGGGAAACAATGCCAGATTTTATTTTCTTGGGCTCCAAAATCACTGCAGACCGTGACTGCAGCCATGAAATTAAAAGATGCTTGATTCTTGGAAGAAAAGTTGTGACAAATCTATGTGGTATATTAAAATAAAGGCATCGCTTTGCTGATGAAGGTCCATATAATCAAAGCTATGCTTTTTCCATTAGTTGTGTATGGATGTGATAGTTGGACTGTAAAGAAAAATTGATGCTTTTGAATTGTGGTGCTGGAGAAGGCTCTTGAGTGCCTTGAACAGCAAGGAGATCAAACTGGTCAATCCTAAAGGAAATCAACGCTGAATATTCATTGGAAGGACTGTTGTTGAAGCTCCAGTACTTTGGCCATCTAATGCGAAGAGCTGGCTCATTGGAAAAGACTCTGATGCTGGGAAAGATTGAGAGCAGGAGAAGAAATATGCGACAGAGGATGAGATGGTTGGATGGCATCACTGACTCAATGGACATGAGTTTGAGCAAGCTCCAGGAGATGGTGAAGGACAGGGAAGCCTGGCTTGCTCTAGTCATGGAGTCACAATGAGTCCATACAACTTAGTGACTGAATAACAACAACTGAAGATACTGAGTCTCTACGTTTGTTACATATCTAGTGGGGAAAAGAAAGAAGTGTTAACACAAAGAAGGGTTAACAAAAAGCTCCTGTATTCAAGTAGCTTGAGAATGTACTTGGGGAAATGAGCCATATAGACAAATACCTATAAAAACAGAACCAATTAAAATTTGGTAAAATAGCATATATCAACAACTAAATAAATGCTGCAAAAATTTAGGGTTTTAGGAACTTCCAGGAGAAAGGAATCTATGAGGTGAACTGGTCAAATAAATAGTGGAAACTTATACTTTAAAAGAATCATTCTGGCTACTCCAAGAATAGACTGGGTAGAAAAAAGATCATTGAAGAAACTTCGCAGTTTCACAGTAGTAGGCTGAAGATGTTGGTGGTAAGACCAAGATGGCAGTAGTGGTAGTAGTGAAATACTTAAATTTTGCTTCTGTTTTATAGATTATGTCAACAAATTTACTAACAAATCAGGTGGGAAGCATCAAGTTGCTTAAAGTTTCTTGGCCTGAAATAATACAACAATAAAATACCATTTACTGAAATGGGAGGACTTTATTTAAAAAGTCACTTTGGGGAAAAAACTCAAGAATCTATTTTTGGACATGTTATTGAGTAAGATGAATATTAGCATAGAAAAAGTGATGTTAAGTAGGTAACTGGTTATATGAGCCTGAAGTTCAGGAAAGAGGCCTAGACTGGAAGTAGGAATTTTGAATTCTCCAGAGTAAAGTCATTAGACTGGTGAAATCACCTAAAGATAGAGTGTGGATAAAACAAAACTCTGAGGTGAAGCCCTGGGGCATTCCAGTGTTTAAAATTAGGGAAAAGATGAGGGATATCTAATGAAATCCAAGAAAGAGTGGCAGTAACAGAGGAGGAAATCCTAGAAAGAGTGATGCTCTGAGGGTGATGTGAGCACAGTGGTTCAAGAAAGAAGGGGTGATGGACTGCAGCAGATGATGGACAAAAGTTAAGTGAGGTGAGGACTAAGGATTCATCTTGCATTGAAAGTGTAGAGAAAGTGTAAAGCATGGAGAGAGTGTAACAGCCCAAGAGGCAGTGGTGCTGGGATACTTCATTCCAGGGGCTGTTGAAGTCATGGAAAACCATGGCAGGGGTGGTACAGGAAAGTGACTTTAAACTAGTTGCTAAGAGGGAGTTATTCCAGTGTCTTTAAAATGATAGTATCAAGGAAGAGGAGGGAGATTCTGTTGTCATGAGCTTCAAAGTTGGCATATTTAGGCGAGGAGGACAGTGAACAATGGAGAGTGAGGAGGTAGCTGCCCGACACCAGGGCCAATCTATGGTGTCATAGGGATGGGAAGTTGTAGTACTTCTTCTCCAAGGCTTTAAATATCTGTAATACCCTACTAAACATGTCCCTGTGAATTTTTAAGAACCCCTTAAGTTGGGAATTGCAGCCCCTGGTTGAAAAACCAGCGGACCTAGTTCCAAAGCTCATTTTCTCTTTTTTTCTTGGCACTACCTTGGCTTAGTGACCTTTTCAAACTTGTAAAGTTCTGTGCACATCTATGCCAAGATTATTTTTACACAGCCCCAGCAGTCCTTTTTAATTGGGGTTGGCATGGTGTCCAGGAGATTCTCCTTCTTCACCTGATGTTTTGAAAAATTTCTATTTTATTGATTGATATTTTTAGCCATGGACTCCTTTGTTCAAACAAATTACCTAAAAGCACAAATGAACAAAACACCTGAAATAGAGCTTTTGTTTTTAATTACTGAGGGTTTGTGTGTGTTTTGGTGGGAGGGGGCATGGTTGGGGGAGTTAATAGGGTAGAAGTTTTTAAAAATAACAACCCTAATTCAAAAGGATTACACTCTGATTGAATTGCAGACACCGTATGTGATAATAGATATTTACAGAAATTATCTGTTCCTCCTTGTGATGTTCCTTACATTATAGTGCTCAGTAGGATAACCTATTCGGCCAACATCTGCTGAAGCTAATGCTGGAGATACCTCTAATGGAATAGGGATGCTTAATAGCTTTCTCAGTGATTTTGGTATTGAAAAGATAACTGGCAGATTTCCTGTGTTCTGTAGTCTACTACAGATCAAAATGGCCTGAATCTGAAATTGCACAGAACACTAAGCTTAGACTAGGGATGTGAATAGGGGTATCTCTGTTGAAATGTAACTGGAGAGAGGTGACAAAGACTGTTTTTGACTAAACTTTAGAGAGATTCCTCTGTGCCCTTTTCTCAGCTGGGATTTGACGTTGGGCTTCCACATTGATCCTTACTGAGTCCAATCCTAGCAGCAATGCTGCTAAGTTAGTTTAGAGAGAATCCTCTACCCTTCATCACCTTGACCTGCCTTCAGCAAGAATCCTGTTGTCAACTTTGAAAAATCTCCCTACCCTTGATGTCTCCTCATAGTAATTCTTCACCCACTGACCCTGTTGTTTTGTTCTCTGTCTACAAATTCCCATTTGTATTTGTAATTGAACTCATTTCTATACTGAATTCATCTTTTTCCTCTATTGCAATAGTTTTGGAAAAAAGTTGGCAACTTGTAACTAGTATAGAGCTCTGGTTCTCTTTAATAATTTCTTGTGTGGTAACTTAAATCTGGATTGGAGTCACCATCAGAGCCTCAGACATGACAACGATACTTCAGCATGCACCGAGGCCTTTTGTCTCTAATTTGCCTGTTTATTTGGGAATCCAGTGGTGAATCTGATTCCAGATTCCAGAACTCTGGATAAATATCTAGTCAAGCATGGTGAGAACAGATTTTGATAAGAATCAACTATAGGGACTTTGCTGGTGGTCCAGGGGCTAAGACTCTGTGTTCCCAATGCAGGGGGCCCGGGTTTGATCCCTGGTCAGGGAACTAGATCCCACATACTGCAGCTAAAGATCCTGCATGCTGCAACTAAGACCTGGTGCAGCCAAATAAGTTTTGAAAAAAGAATCAAATATACTCTAGAACTGGTATTAGAGTCTCAGGCAAACAGAAACTAGTCCCAGGCCTCTCTCTTCAGAAGTATAAAGCTATCATTAGTCAAGAACATAGAGTATTCTTAAATGGTTAAACTCCCTCCTCCTTCTCAAGCTCTTGCAGGCTACGTGCTTAGCCACTCTACTCTAATACTATCCACTTCCTTTCTCCCTGGCAAAGTTTACTAAACCCTTGAGCTGCAGTGGCTCCTCTGGGGTTTCTGGGATATCCCCAAATTAATCCACCTAAAAGGAGACCCAGAGTAAAGGATACAAAAATCTTGGACCCAAAGTGTTCTCCTTATTTCTCTTGGTATAAAGAAGCTGAAAAATGGCTAAATAATTCAAGCCTCCCTCAAAGTCTGAGGCTCTTAAGCAATTTCTACAGAAAACATTTTTCCAATCCAACAAGCTGCCTAAATCCTGACACCCAAATATTTCCCTCCTAGTCCTCTTCTGAATCCTTTTTCTCCCAGGATACCCTCCATCAGTCACACCCTAGCCTCTCAACTTCCTGAAACCATAAAGTTCACAATGCCCCCATCTCTTGCAGATGAAACCTAGGGACCTTGGTCTTACTTTGAATTACATGCCATCGTCAAAGGCTTTTCTGACCTCTGAAAGGAAAGGGAAGCTTTACTGAACAATTTAGAATTGTTCTATGAGCCTGTTCTCCTGGATTCCCCTTTATATCAACATAAATACCTATTGATTGGGCCTGGAGATACCTTCCTTTGGTTTAAAAAGCCAAGTGGACCACCTTTGAAAACCATCAGGAGTTTCAGACTACACGATTTCCATTGGAAACTGAGAGAAGTAAAAGAAAAAATTACTAGGGAGCATTCCCCAACAGAGACAGAAAACTGTGGCTGTCACCATAGACTGGCCACAACGTGGAAAGGTATTCAGAGCTAGAAATGACTTCCAAATATCCTCTGAGCACAAGCTTCAGAAATGGTGTCAGATCAGAGCTCTATGACACATTACAGGAAAATATTAACTGGCAAAATGCACATCTGAGGTCCAGACAGTAGCCTAGCATTATGAAAAATAGTGTTTCTGAAAATGGAAAATACACAATCCAACCTTATGGCCTAGCAATTAAAGCAATCAGAAGAACCTGACAAATTTAATCTATGTCAAGCTCCAAAGTCACAGGTTCTCTTTGATCAAGATACGTGCCAAAATTTTGAGGAAAAAAGTTAGGTCTGGGATTATCTAGACCTTAAGAGAAAGGGGAAGCCGGAGTCTTTTTCTCATCAGAGCATGATTGCCTCCCCTCAGAGGAAGTAAGTGCCCACTGCTCTCAACTGCCATTAAACTCACTAGAGAAAATAACCCTTCAAGTTGAAGGGCATTCCTCCAAGTTTCTCAATGATATAGGAGCAACACATTCCACTTTTAACAGCACTTCATTTCCTGTCCCCCTTCCTTGGAGTTCAAAATTTGAACAGTGATGGTTCTAATAATGTACCTCATAATTTCTTTTAGCTCAGTCTCTTAATATTTTTGTAGGACCCTTTAAAGCTTGAAATAACATCCTTCTCAGTTCTTCCACCCAAATAAATCTGTTAGGGATCTTCTCATGAGTTATGATATCGGATTTTATTGTACTTCTAAAAGACTCCTTCCTACAGATCCTCAGCTTCTCCCCTTCATCCCTGTGTCCACTAAGGGCTTTGTCCAACTTGCCTGAGTTTCTTTTCCCCCTTCAGCCTAGCACTTATTTGACCAAAGATTTAAATCAACTGTTATGTAGCATTGCTTTTTACTTATGGGCTAAAGTTTCAGCAATATCAGACACATACAGGATGCTGAACCTCTCAAACTGGAAACAGATTCTTTCACACACCTCCCTAGGATTCCTCAATATCATCCAAAACCAGAAGGACTTGAGAGGCTTTACCTAGCATTCCAGACTTTGTTAGACAGGAAATTTTATCTTCACTTTTGGTCCATACAGTATTCCCGTTTTGGCCATTCAGTTCAGTTCAGTCGCTCAGTCATGTCCGACTCTTTGCAACCCCATGAATCGCAGCACACCAGGCCTCCCTGTCCATCACCAACTCCTGAGTTCACTCAAACTCACGTCCATCGAGTCAGTGATGCCATCCAGCCAGCTCATCCTCTGTCGTCCCCTTTTCCTCCTGCCCCCAAATCCCTCCCAGCATCAGAGTCTTTTCCAGTGAATCAACTCTTCGCATGAGGTAGCCAAAGTACTGGAGTTTCAGCTTTATCATCATTCCCTCCAAAGAGCACCCAGGGCTGATCTCCTTCAGAATGGACTGGTTGGATCTCCTTGCAGTCCAAGGGACTATCAGGAGCCTTCTCCAACACCACAGTTCAAAAGCATCAATTCTTAGGCACTCAGCTTTCTTCATAGTCCAACTCTCACATCCATACATGACCACTGGAAAAGCCATAGCCTTGATTAGACAGACCTTTGTTGGCAAAGTAATGTCTCTGCTTTTTAATATGCTATCTAGGTTGGTCATAACTTTCCTTCCAAGGAGTAAGCGTCTTTTAATTTCATGGCTGCAATCACCATCTGCAGTAATTTTGGAGCCCCCAAAAATAAAGTCTGACACTATTTCCACTGTTTCCCCATCTATTTCTCATGAAGTGATGGGACCAGATGCCATGACCTTCATTTTCTGAATGTTGAGCTTTAAGCCAACTTTTTCACTCTCCTCTTTCACTTTCATCAAGAGGCTTTTTAGTTCCTCTTCACTTTTTGGCCATTAAGGAAACTAATGGGGAGGGATGGTAATTAGTTCAAGGTCTGACATCTGTCAGTAAAATGGTCAAATTTAGATTTTCCTTGGAGAAGGCAATGGCATCCCACTCCAGTACTCCTGCCTGGAAAATCCCATGGACGGAGGAGCCTGGTAGGCTGCAGTCCATGGGGTCGCTATGAGTCAGATATGACTGAGCAACTTCACTTTCACTTTTCACTTTCCTGCATTGGAGAAGGAAATGGCAACCCACTCCAGTGTTCTTGCCTGGAGAATCCCAGGGACGGGGGAGCCTGGTGGGCTGCCGTCTATGGGGTCGCACAGAGTCGGACACGACTGAAGTGACTTAGCAGCAGTAGCAGTAGCAGTAGATTTTCCTTGTTTCCTGATCCAAACACTATCCTCTTTGCTATACCTTCCAGCACCCAGTATTTCACAGTCATTTATATGTTCAGCTTTTTTGAGGATTCCCTTTCACAGGGAACTCTAACCTTTCCTTGCTTTCACTGAGAAAACCAGCAATATACCTGAACTGTTGTGCCTCAGGAATTTACTGAGGCCTCTACCTACTCTTGCATACCCTAAATGCCAGTTTGAAAGACTTAAAGAAAAATCCCAGGAGACTCCACAGTAATCAAGTATATAAATGACTTCCTTGTATGCTCTGACAATTATGACAGGTCCCTTTTGGACACTGAATACCTTCTTAAGACATTAGCAAGAATGGAGCACAAGATGCCTTGTGACAAAATTCAGTTATGCTTGTATGTCTGATATCTTGGTCAAAACACCTCAGCCACAGGAAAGACTGTCTCTACAAACCAAGAATCTACCATCCAACATTTTTTTTCTCCCTGAAACAAAAGGACAACTGAGATTTTAGGGATCTTATGGGGTATTGTAAGGTGTAGATACCTAATTTTCCTACGATTGCTTCATCTCTCTATGCTGTGACTAGGGAGTCATCCCCAGACCCAATAATCTCGAGATGCTTGTGAGAACCTTATGGAATCTCTGCTTTCACCTCCTGCCCTTGGACTTCCCAACTGCTCACTGCCTTTTCCTTTGTTTGTTCATGAATGAGTGGGACATGCTCGTGTAGTAATATCCCAGAGGCCTAATGGATACCAGAGACCCAAGAGGTATTATTACAGCTTGGCCTTAGACCCAGAAACTGAGGCAACCATGTGCCTGTGAGCTGTGGCCACAACTGCCAAAATTGTCCATGCTACCTCTGATTTAATATTAGGCCATCCGCTTGACATAAGTGTTCCTCATGTTGTAGAGACCCAGTTTCTTAATGAATACACATAGTACTATTCCACATCTTGACCTACTACTCTTCCTTTCTCACATCGCCACACCTTCCTGTCAGAAACTTAACCTTGCCACCTTGTTTGCTTTATGCACTGACAGAATCTCCCATGATTGCTTTAGTAATGCCAAATAACTATCTTTTTTTAGGTTAGATTTGTCAGAAAACTCCTTCCCCCAAGTTGATCTCATTATTTAGATCCATGGTACCTCCCTCCAGGAAGAGTATGGGACCTTCCAACTTGATGAATGCACATCTCTTGAATATGAAGCCATGCTAACGGTTAAATCAGCTCAGATGGCTGAATTAATTGATATCACTCAGACTTGCATAAAGGCAGAGAGAAAGAAGGTTAACATTTACACTGACAGCTGCTATGCCTTTAGGGTAGTACATGATGTTGGCATATTATAGAAATAGAAAGGATTCATGACAGCAGCTGGTATCCCAGTCCAAAATAGACTCGAAATAATAGAATGCTTAGAAGCATTGTTATTGTCCCAGCATATTGCTATAGTTAAAACTGAAGGGCATAGTATAAAAAAATCTCAAACACAGCCCAGCAAGACAAATTGACTGATAAATATGCTAACCTAGCAGCCTTCCCATACCACCTAAGATATTCAAGTGGTTTCCAAGTCTTGGGACTATGACCCTGCATTCTGTTTCAAGGCCCTGCCTGGTAGAATTCTTCACTTTTCCTTGAAGGAAACAAATTCTTTAGAATGACTCCCAAGGAAATAATCACCGATATCTACTCAAATAGGCTATAGCAGCACCATGATGCCCACTCGATGGCTCTTAAGTCTGTTGCCCAAGTCATTATGTATAGTTTACATGATATGACCTCGCATGGAAAGGACAAAATGCCAATTATATTAAACACACAATAGTTTGGACCCTTTAGTTTTTATTTGAACCAGGTAGTTTCCTCTTGCTTCATATGACAAAAACATAATCTTGGAAAGACTGTGTGTCTTTTGTAGAGCAAGGAAGGGAAGTAGATCATCTCCCACCAGACCTTCCTTCATTTACAGAAGAACAAGGCTACCCAAGCATACTCACCCTAATCTGCATGTTTTCTAAATGGTTAGAGGTTGTCTCTGCCACAATGCCTCAGCAGCATCTGTAGCCAAAGTTTTTGTAGAATGATTCTTCCCCTCTACTGTATCTAGTAACAGATCACATTTCATTGTCAGAGTTATATAGAAAATTGAAAAGGCAGCACACATTAGTCAAAGTCTCCACCGCTGTTACCATTCTCAGTAATCAGGCATCATAGAAAGAGCCAACAGTACTTCAAGACCAAGCTAGCTAAATTATTTGAAGAATTGAACTCACTGTAGCCATGAGAGATTCCTGTTGCTCTTAAGACTCTCAGAATTTCACCCCTATCTATGTATAAACTATCTCCTTTTAAAGTTATCTTGGGAAGTCCCTTGAGGATGCCTTATTCATCTTGGCTTGCAGAAGATTCTAACCTGACACAATCTGATACCTTTATATACTCTCAAGGGTTAAAAAAATATCCTCAGTCCTATATCAGCAAATGAAGATTGCCTTCCCTTTATTGTGGATTGTTGCATCTGTGTTCATCAGTGATACCACCCTGGACTTTTCTCTTTTTGTGACATCTTTGTCTGGTTTTGGTATCAGGATGATGGTGGCCTTGTAGAATCAGTTTGGGAGTGTTTCTTCCTCTGCAGTTTTTTGGAATAGTTTGAAAAGGATAGGTATTAACTCTTCTCTAAATGTTTGATAGAATTCGCCTGCGAAGCCATCTGCTCCTATACTTTTGCTTCTTAAAAGTCTTTAAATCACAATTTCAATATCAGTGCTTGTGATTGGTCTGTTCATGTTGTCTATTTTTTCATGGTTCAGTCTTGGAAGGTTATTCCTTTCTAAGAATTTGTCCATTTCTTCTAGGTTGCCCATTTTATTGGTATATCATTGCTTGTAATAGTCTCTTATGATCTGTTGCATTTCTGTGGTGTCACTTATAGTGAAGTGAAAGTCACTCAGTCTTGTCTGACTCTTTGTGACCCCATGGAATTCTCCAGACCAGAATACTGGAGTGGGTTGCCATTTCCTTCTCCAGGGGATCTTCCCGACCCAGGAATCGAACCAGGGTCTCCTGCATTGCATGTGGATTCTTAACCTACTGAGCTATCAGGGAAGCCCAGTTGTAAGGTGTCACTTATAACGTCTCCTTTTTCATTTTTAACATTATTGATTTAAGTCCTCTCACTTTTTTTGAGTTTGACTAAAGGTTTATCAATTTTGTTTATCTTCTCGAAGATGCTTTCCCTTTAGAATTTCCTGATTATCCTTTACATGACTTACAAATAGGTGATCCGGTATTCTTAAAATGCCACCATTGGAAAACCAACCTTGATCCCAGATGGAAGGGAGTTTATACCAGTTTACTCTGCTAAAACTCCTGTCAAGTTGTAGATTGTTCAGTCTTGCATTCATGTTTCACAATTAAAGGAAAACAACAGCTGTTCAAACTAGAGAAGTAGTCTAACCAGAAACACCAGACTGAGTCTATACCAGAAGTTCTAGAAGCAGACAACAAGGAGAAGCAGACAACAGCGAGAAGCAGTCATTCATATAAGTAGAGTGACATCACAAGGTAGTCAACTGCTGTCCAAGGTAACAGAACAGAACTCATTTGGATTCCCCTTCCTTGTGTGTTAGTCGCTCAGTCATGTCTGACTCTTTTGTGACCTCATGGACTGTAGCCCACCCAGCATCTCTGTTCATGGGATTTCCTAAGCAAGGATACTGGAGTGGGTTGCCATTTCCTCCTCCAGGGGATCTTCCCAACCCAGGGATTGAACCCAGGTCTCCTGCATTATAGGCAGAATGTTTACCACCTGAGCCACCAGGGAAGCCCTTATCCCCTGCTTTTTTTTTTTTTTCCCCCTCTTATTTGCCTAAAGGTTCTCCTGCTCTTCCCTACTTTTTTTTTTTTATCAAGACATGTTTCTACCCACAGTAACTTTCTACCTTTAACATGACCTCTCTTCACCTTAAACTTCATCTTTCATTTCATTTTCCTGCCTCTAAATTGAAGATATTCTGCTCTTCCATCTACTCCCTCCAGTTTTCCTACCTCTCAGTAAGATTTTTTTCATCCACAGGACCTTTGGAAACCCTGGGTCAAGTTTCACTCAAGTAAGCATACTCCATTGTTGCATGGCTCTATATCCTTAACACTTTTCTCATTGAAAGGTGAGCTCTGTGTTCCCTTTCTTAATTGTAAACAGTAGAACATGACTGAAGTGATGCTGCCTAACTTCATTATCTAGGTCAGACAGCGCCCTGTGTCTTCCAACTAGTTCTCCTGGAATACATACTCTATGGGAAACCAATTATTATGTAGGAAATACATCTATCTGGGGGATGGATACATATTAGAGAGACTATGTAGGCATTTCTGTTGATAGTCCCAGCTGAGCTTGCCAGCCAACAACCAGCATAAACTGCTGTTCATGAGAGTTAGCCAGTCAAACCTTAACATAACTGTGGACATGACTAACAAGGGATTCAACTGTATGAGAGAATCTCAGTAATTAAAATGCACAAAAATGCCCCCCACCTCAAGTCTACATATTGAATAATGAAAAAAATCCCGTGTGCTACTGAATATTTTTAAAAATCACCCAGTATCAGTATACTGGTTGGGACTTCCCTATTGGCTGAGATGGTAAAAGCGTCTGCCTACAATTCAGGAGACCCGAGTCGATCCCTGGGTCAGGAAGATCCCCTGGAGAAAGAAATGGCAACCCACTTCAGTATTCTTGCCTGGAAAATCCCATGGCTGGAGGAGCCTGGTAAGCTACAGTCCATGGGGTTGCAAAGAGTCGGACACGACTGAGCGACTTCACTTCTTCTTTGAGTATCAGTATGTATAAGGCTTGCATTATAACATTCTCAGAGCCAAAGTTATACAAAATGAAAGTCTTTGTAAAATATTCTGCTGGCACTTTTGGATTACTTAGTAATTCTAAGTAATTCATTCAATATAAAAAGATCATCAGAGTTCAGGGCAGAAGAATCAATTTTATTTCATATTTTGAATTCCTTTGACATGTATGATTTGACATCATAGAATTCTTGATAAATGCATTCTTTCTCAAGCAAAATGTTTATTGAAAATTAATTAAGTCAGTCTATTTCATTATTTCTTTAGAGTATTTTTAAAATTAGCACTTGTATAAATACCCCAGAATAAAAGATAAAAGTTGCTTCTAATTTGAAACAAACACTTAACAATTTATTATGGATATTAATTAAAAATGAACTCAGCCATTAAATATGAAACAGAATTATTACTTTCTTTTTGTTTTTTTTTCCATACAATATTTTGCCAAATTTGCTTATTTTATTCCCTTAAAAAAATACCAGGACATAAGGAAGCAAACCTTATTACATCAGAAACTGAATCTTGTGTCATATATTTTCCAGTGGTTCCCATAACCAAGCTACCACAAGGACATTAAAAAAGCATCAAGATATTCAATGAGAATATGAAATTAAACCAAATGCCAAGCTGAAAAAATTAATTTGTAATTACCTTTGTGTTCTCTTAAAGGCTTCAGATCAGATCAGATCAGTCGCTCAGTCATGTCCGACTCTTTGTGACCCCATGAATCGCAGCACGCCAGGCCTCCCTGTCCATCACCAACTCCCGGAGTTCACTCAGACTCACGTCCATTGAGTCGGTGATGCCATCCAGCCATCTCATCCTCTGTCATCCCCTTCTCCTCCTGCCCCCAATCCCTCCCAGCATCAGAGTCTTTTCCAATGAGTCAACTCTTCACATGAGGTGGCCAAAGTACTGGAGTTTCAGCTTCAGCATCATTCCTTCCAAAGAAATCCCAGGGCTGATCTCCAGAAATATAATCCGAAAGTCAACTTGGAATTGAATTGAGAGAAATGAATAATGTAAGAGAATAAAGAAAGTAATAGTTGGTCTTCTAATTTATTACTCTGAGCAAGAAGTGGATTCAAAATGATCACTTCAGTCATAGAAAATAATATGTTCAGCATATCTGTAAAATACTAACATTAGTATTATTACTACTACAGTAGAGTCTATCAAGGGCTTCCCTGGTGTCTCAGTGGTAAAGAATCTGCCTACCAATGCTAGAGATATGGGTTTGATCCCTGGGACAGGAAGATCTGCTGGAGATGGAAATGGCTACCCACTTCAGTATTCTTGCCTGGGAAATCCAACGGACAGAGGAGCCTGGCAGGCTACAGTCCATGGGGTCGCAAAAGATTTGGGTATGATTTAGCAACTAAAACAGCAAGAATCTATTTTGCCCCTCCCAAATTGAAAGCTAGTCTTATTGCTTTTTCAGTAGAAAAAGCAATATTCATATTCAGTAGAACGTGATATGCCTCTGTTCCTCCTCACCCTGTTTCTGAACCTAAATATGGGCCTGTGTTCTATGTCTCCAATTAACTAACTCCAGGCAGAGTTCCCAGTCACATTTAAAGACAGATTAGACTAATAAATTTTTTTCAAATTAGGAATAATCACAATCATGAGCATTCTAGCAGAAAACTCAAACATTTCATTCAAATGTTTATTGAAAGCTTGCCTTTGTGTCATTGAGAATTTTGAGACTTTAGTGTTGACTGTAAAACTTAAAACTGATTATTGAATTACTTAATTTGTCACAAGCAATCATAAGTGAGGCAGTAGAGGATGGAACTTGTGTTATTTTAATAGAAATTATCTGGTTGCTCTGTTTTCATCAATTTACTTTCAGGATACTGTTACAGGATGGTTAATTAACACAGATACAATATGATAGCTCAATTGCCCTGAACTCTATGGACTGTTTTCTACAACCAAGAAAGAATAAAGAAGATTTTGCTCATTAAAGGCCCATAAAAACTATGAAATCAGTTTATTATATTTTAGATGGAATACATCTGGCATATGTTTAGTTCATTTTCACCCACACTAGAAACTTGTGATGTAGAACATCTAAAATGCACTCCTAGTAGCAAAGGCTGTGAGCAGACCCCCAGTGTTACGTAGGCCAGATGAACATACAGAACTGAATGAAGGAAAATCGATTTCCTACCCAAGAGGCAGCTTTCTCAGAGTAAACAAGTAGGATAGTACAATCTACTGCCTGCCAAATAAGTAGAAATTCATTTTTGCACTCCTGATTGCAAAGGGAATATTTTCAACCTGAACAAACTGGGAAAGTTATGCAGAACATTTCATCAATTAGTGGAGAAGCCAAGCTCTCATTCATACCCATACCTGTGTTTCTTTGGAGCTGATTAATCCATTCTGAATCCACTAAAAAATCCTGTTTATGATGGATAATATACTTTGAAAAAATTCTCTCTTTCTCCCTCTCTCTCTCTCTATAGATAGATAGATACATATCTCTCTCTATATATATATGTAGATGTGATAGCTTTATTCATTAAATAAGGATAAAGGTTGCCAATATATAAAGCGAACTTATGACTGCTCTTTTAAAAATACTTCTTAAAGTTTTACAAAATCCCTGATTACAAAAAGGCATTAATTATATATGTCAGTATTCCCCAAAACCCAAGAAATATACCAAGGCTCTCTTTTTACCGACGAGTACCTCAAGGCAGATTTCTATTCAATAATTACTGAGGGTGGTGGTGGTTTAGTCGCTCAGTCACGTCCGACTCTTTGTGACCCATGGACTGTAGCCCCCAGGCTCCTCCGTCCATGGGATTCTCCAGGCAAGGATGCTGGAGTGGGCTGCCATTTCCTTCTCCAAGTTACTGAGGGTAATTGGAGATCACCAACTTACTTGTTACTTATTGTGGAAACTGAAGTGCTTGGGGATTTTCATTCTTTCGAGGGGTACTTATTAAGCATCTTTTACATGCTTCACACTGTGTTGTTTGTTGGTGATACAGTGGTGGTTGAACAGCATGACACAGGTTCCTGCCCTCATTGAACCCAGGGGCATGGTAATAGCAGACATTGCATATCTAAGGACAACAACATGTATCATTACTGAAGAGAATGGTGGTGTGGTCTTATCAGAACTTGCTCTCCAGTATGCTTCCAGGAATAAACATTTAGCTTGAGACCTGGGGGATGAGTAGAAATCAGTAGGTACAGGGACACTGGTGTTCTGCCCAGATCACCTTTTATGAATGAAGGACTTACTCCCCAGCTGGTGAGACATGTAGCACCAAGCTGACATGCCTGTCCAGGAAGTACCCTAATCTGAGTAGAGCTACTTTGTCCAAAGACAGCCCTCCTTCCCTGAGGGGGCTGCCTACTAGTGTCTAGCCAAGGCAGAGATTAAAAAAAAAAAAAAAAATGAGGCCTTCTTATTCCAAACTGGGATAAATTAGAAGAGTTAAGAGCTTGAACGAGTCTGGATTGAGTCTGCATCATAGCACAATTTCTCCCTCTATCCAATCCCGCATTTTTTTTTTTTTCTTTCTTCAATGTGTATTGATTCCTGAGAGCACTCTTTATACCATCAAGTTCTGACTGGCCTCTCCAGCAACTTGCTGCCCTCAACATTTCCTTAACTTCTTTCTTTCAGCCACACTGGCCTTTGGTAGTCCCATGTCCACATCCTGCTTCCTCCCCACCCAAGGACCTTTCTTTGCTCATGTGGTTTCTTCTGTCTGAAGTCTTCTCCTCCCCTTCCTTCACCTTCTCTGCATCTTTCAAATCTCTCTTCCCAGTAGACTTTCCCTGACCTCCATAGGGGAACAAAATTTCCATATTATATGTATTCATTTACTTCTTGTCTTAATTATCACACTTAAAATTTCATTTTTTGTATGATATGTAGCTAATACATCGATTGACTACATTAATGTATGGTAAATGTGAAGAACCAACCCATTGGAAAAGACCCTGATGCTGGGAAAGATCGAAGGCAGGAGGAGAAGGGGACGACAGAGGATGAGATGGTTGGGTGGCATCACCGACTTAATGGACATGAGTTTGAGTAGGCTCCAGGAGTTGGTGATGGACAGGGAAGCCTGGCATACTACAGTCCATGGGGTCACAAAGAGTCAGACATGACCGAGCGACTGAACTGAACTGAACTGAAAATAATGACTAAAAGCAAACTGACCCATTATTGGATAAGTGGTAACATTTCTTGGATTTAAATGTCCAGTTCACACAGGACAATTTTCAAAATTTTTTTTCTTCTGCAGAACCTGGGTGAGCTGATTTTGGATCTCCCTTATTCTGCCTTTGACATCTCTTAGAAGTTCTCAGTGACCCTCTTACAATGCACATTTCAGAATGGATCCATTATTGATATGTCTCTAAGCAGCAGTGTTGAAGCTTCATGCTTCAAAATATCTAGATTTTTCTTCCTTATTGTTATGGTTATTTTTCCAAATACTTGTGAGTAGGTCTGCATAATTAAGTTAATTCCTTATAGGTTAGAACTTACTGCAGAGGGCAGTAACCATTTTGCATTTAAACCTGTCAGAGAGACAGTTAACTTAAGCGATATGGGTAATAGTTGTTACTGTTCTATCTTACTTTCTGCCATTTTTTAAATTATTATCAGCACAAGGGAGTTACCTCCCATGGCTTATGTCCTGCCACATGACCTATAATGTAATTACTTTTCTTATTTCTTAACCCAAACAAGTTGAGACAGATTACCATACACAAAAAAGTTATGCATTATACATATGCATGTATTTGCATGTTCTAAATATTGCCGATTATTTTTGAGAAAAATCTTATGATTTGAGGTTCTGTTTGCCACATGTGGTATAAATTTATCCAAACTATTTTTTTTGAAAAAAAAATATTAACATAGTTGCTACTATAACCTAAAATAATATTTATATCCTGTTCTTTGTTAAAGACAGAGATTAATCAGTTTGAAAAGTTCTCAAGTAGATGAATGATTTTTTTAACCTGAGAGATGACAGTCTTCCACCATGGTCTCTTTATTTTTTTTCCTCAGGTAATCACAATGATTTAGACTTGATTATACCTTTTGGGAGAATTTTAGGGTTTCACACAGTTATCAAATGTTCTACCAGCAAATTTCATCCCACCAGTGAAATTGCCTCATTTTTGTTGTTCTCTAAAAACACACATTTTGAAAGTTGATCACGTGCATTTTGCAACAAAGATTTTTGAGATGCAGAGAAATCTTACCCACTTATAGTCTTCTCACAGATTCAAACTTTGAATTTACAACTTTATAAAGTAGCTTGTTAAACACTTTAGTCAATTTAGACACTGAATCTCTAAAGCAAAAAGAATTGAAATATATGAAAAAAATTATAACAAGATGACTATATGGGCCCCTAGAGTCTATGATTAGTTCACTTTTGGGGCCTGGTGTGAAGGCAGCTGACTTGGACCATATTCTTCATTCATTTATTCAGTCAGGGCTTCCCAGGTGATGCAGTGGTAAAGAATCCACCTGCCAATGCAGGAGCCACAGAGGATGTGAGTTCAATTCCTGGGTTGGGAAGATCCCCTGGAGGAGGAAATGGCAACCCACTCCAGTATTGTTCACTGGAAAATTCCATGGACAGGAGAGCCTGGCGGGCTACAGTCCGTGAGGTTGCAGAGAGTCGGGCATGACTGAGTGACTGAGCATGCACACACATTTGTTCAGTAAAGAACTACTGTGCCAACTCCTGTTCTAGTTCTCTGTGTCCATATGATCTTTGCTACAGCAAGTATTACCTGTTAGCATATTTATTTCTTCTCATTGACAAGAATATGAGTCCCTAGAGCACAAGACCTAACACTTAGTAGAGTAAATGACTCATATTAGGATTTGGGAAATAATGATTAATCAATTCACAAATGAAATTATGAAATTAAAATGAAAAGACCATTCTTGAGGATCAACCTACTCAGGTATTTAAAAATCAGAAAAGGAAGGAAATATACATCTAACTTATAAAAATAGAATTTAAGTAGATGGAAGGGAGGTATGAAGGGCATTTTAAGCATCCAAAGAAATGGAGGCAGCTGAAAGGTAGTGATGTGTGAGAGAGCTCTGGAAATAGTGATTCTTTGCACAGACTGAATCAGAGTAGCCTGGGTGCTACAGACAGTATTTGTAAGTGGAACATCACTCTGCATAAATAACAGGGAAACTTTGAGTGATTTCAGTAAGGGAAGTGACATAACAATGTACCTATAAGGGAGTTTTATGATACTCTGTAAAGTGGATTAGAAGTGAAAGAGACTAATTGTATTAGCTTAAATATAAAGAGAAAAGCATCCTAGCTAAAATGATATTTTTTTGATTGAATTATTTTTTTTTAATTGGAGTAACAAATGGTTTAAGCATTGGATATAATGGAAAAAAATATTTCTTGTGACCTGTTTCAGCTGTTCTTTGTTAATATTTCAAAGTGAGAAAAGTGTTTTTAGCTTTTGTTTTGAGAATCACAATGATTATTGATAAAAACCAACTGAAAATTAAGATAATAATATATTTAGATTTAAAAAATGAATAATTTGCCATATTTTTAGTTAATTGGAAGTAATGGTTTAATGATACCATAACATTCAAAATGGCTAACTGAGAGCCTGTGCTATCAAAGATGAGAATTCCAATTATGATATCAATAAGTGATTAAATATTTTACTGCTTATTATTTTGACCTAAGTCCCTAGAATGCATTCATACATGCCTAGTGCCTTTGTAAAGCTCATTTCTGTGGTAGATAGACCATCCTTAGCCACCACAAAGCACAGACAGGCAAGTGATACCAAAACTGTTCTTCTAGCAGTTGTAAAATGAAGAAGATCAATAAATTAGATCTTGCCCTCCCAAATTCATACATCTCCCACCTTGTCTGGCAGTAGTGTGGGAAGTATTCACTATGACGTGGGGACATGAATCTCTTATTTCTCCACCCACTAAAGTTTAGCAGTCTGTGTTGAGTGGATATAGTTAAACTTCATTAGGGAAGAATCTGCCTTATTCAAACAAAATACCATTTCTCTAGCATGTATTGAAGAAAGCCAAAATAATTAATACCAGTTCCTAGTCAGCATTTCAAATACAAAATTACAAGGAACATTTATAGTCAATCAAAGTGTACTTAAAATACACTGTGCATGCACATGTGAGACAGGCTGAAATGCTGTTGTCATGTAGCATATGATATTACAAGTACAATAAGGACAGTTATGATGAAACAGAAAACGAAGATCATGGCATCCAGTCCCACCACTTCATGGGAAATAGATGGGGAAACAGTGGAAACAGTGTCAGACTTTATTTTTCTGGGCTCCAAAATCACTACAGATGGTGACTGCAGCCATGAAATTAAAAGACGCTTACTCCTTGGAAGGAAAGTTATGACCAACCTAGATAGCATATTCAAAAGCAGAGACATTACTTTGCCAACAAAGGTTCATCCAGCCAAGGCTATGGTTTTTCCTGTAGTCATGTATGGATGTGAGAGTTGGACTGTGAAGAAGGCTAAGCGCCGAAGAATTGATGCTTTTGAACTGTGGTGTTGGAGAAGACTCTTGAGAGTCCCTTGGACTGCAAGGAGATCCAACCAGTTCATTCTGAGGACATCAGCCCCGGGATTTCTTTGAAAGGAATGATGCTAAAGCTGAAACTCCAGTACTTTGGCCACCTCATGCGAAGATTTGACTCATTGGAAAAGACTCTGATGCTGGGAGAGATTGGGAGTAGGAGGAGAAGGGGACGACAGAGGATGAGATGGCTGGATGGCATCACTGACTCGATGGACATGAGTCTGAGTGAACTCCGGGAGTTGGTGATGGACAGGGAGGCCTGGTGTGCTGTGATTCATGGGGTCGCAAAGAGTCAGACACGACTGAGCGACTGATCTGATCTAATCTGATCTGATGATGAAACAGTAAAATAAGATAGAAAATAGAATCAATGTATCATCTAATCATCTCCACTTAAAGCATTTCATAAGGTAGTACTTTTAAGGCTTACTGAAAAAAAATCCACATATATTAAAAAATAAAATGCATTGGGTTGCCCATTGAAAACCAATAGAAAAAATTTCCTAAAGAATCAACATCTAGTTAGTTATTTTTGCCTCCAACTTTCTTTGGTCTTTACTTTGCAGACATTGTATTTTAACAAATATACTAAATGTATATTTATACATTAAGTTCGAGCATAGAAGCCATGCTGCTCTGGCTTAAGCAGCAAAGAAAGACATAATAGGATTTTCTATCTTAAATATTGTTTCACGATTGACCATAAATTGCATTAGCAAAACTGAGCCACATATGTTTTCTTGATATATTACATTCTCTGACTTGTTAGCCTAGAGCCAGTGATAGATTACTTAAAGAAGCTGAGCCTTTGAGTGTCAATGACAGCATCCACTTGAAGTTCAGTGATGGCCAACCTTATGGGAAACTTCCAGATCCTACCATGTACTCTTATTATCAGTGGAACTTGAGATACAAAATAAGAGATGTGTGAAATATGCTTGTTAGGAAAACAAAACCATAGCATGTAAGATCAGTATCCACAGTGAAAATGTAAACCTTGAGCTTTTGGTAAAGCCATTGTGGGTTTAATTCTTTAAAAAATGCAGGTGCCTGTAAACTTGAATTCAGAAATAATTTTTATGCTACAGTTTAAATTACTATGTTCCAGTCAGGGTAATAATTTTGCAGGGCATCTTATCTAAGCTCCACTTGTTGACTGAGAACTGGTAGCTTCTATCTAATGGGTACCATAGATGTCACCAGCAGAAACTACTTTATAAAAAATACAAGGAAAAAAATGGAAAATAAACCCAAGTCTTAGGATAATAGGCAGGATAACTTGAGGATTTCTTTAAAATGGCTAAATGTGAGATAATTATTTTAACTCTTTATCTCTTCACATAGAAAATACATGTTTTCTGTGAATACTTACAAAGCCTCATGATATTACATAAGAAAGATTTCTATTTTTTTAACTAAATGACCACAGACACATACTGGCATAATACCTTTTGGTTAATATCACTTCAGTGTGTTAAGGGAACTGAGAGTGGAGCCCACTATACAGGAGGGCAAAACATTGTTTAGTTAAATTTGACAGTTATGGAAAAGGATGAAGAAGAATTTCTTTGTTACCAGCTATTGAGCTGGTGGCTTTTGCAACATCTTTTTGGGGACAGTGTTCTTTTCCTAAGTTCACTTTCCTCTGTGGACTTTCATACACATACTACCAAGACACAGATCCCCAAATATGAACAGTAATCTGTGATATCAAAGCCTAACCAGCATGAGGGGAAGCTGCAAACCACCTGTTTGGCCTCAGATGCAAGCAGTTCTTTCCTTACTGATCTGTCTTGGAAAATTACCCCAGGAACTCTAACCATTGTGGCAGATTGGATTTTGTGTCAAGTAAGTGCTTCAAGTTCTGGCTTAGACTAGCCAGGTATTTAAGGTTTGCCAAGCTTTCCCATCACATATTTTAAGCCACACTTAAAAGAGAATCCCTTTTATAGTGATGTTTTGTTATCAACCTTGTAACTTTTCTGTGTCTTCTGTCAGTAAACTGCCAGTCGTTATTAAGGTTGGGAGGAACTAGAATTGGAGATTAGACAAAGATGGATTGTATAGTTTTGTAACCTACTGGATGCATCCTTAGAAAAGTTACACCATTGCTTGAAGTCTTGGTTTACTCATATTTATGTCAGAGATATATATGAGATTAAGTGGCATATGTAACACACAGTGTTTAGCATGTCATGAGTTCTCTACATATGTTAGCTTTCTTTTCTTTCTTGTATCTGTTCTAATGATAAAAAAAAAAAAAAACCAAAATACATCAAATTGTAACTAAATGTGAAAGTTCATTTCTGAAATATGTGAATGAGTACCATCTCTGTATCTGTGAATCAAATTACAGATTTAACCTCAATCCCAGGTTATTGACATTCCTGCTATAATTTGAATGGCTTTGGCAAATAGATGTTTTTCTTAGCTACCCTTTACTTTCTTCATTTTTCTTTTACTTTTAAAAAATGAGGTAGATTTTGCATCCATTGAAATAAGTTTCTTTATGACCCTTCCCAGGCCATCTGTGCCTCCATCCATAGGCACATTTCAATTATAAGTTAGGTTTGCCTGTTTTACAGCTTCATATGAATGGAACTGTGTTCTTCATTTTTTTCACACGACATGAAATGTTTGAGATTCATCAATGTTGATCCACATATCCCTAAGCTTTGTTTTGGCGAATGGTATTCAATTGCATAAATATATCAGAGCTGTTTATCCACTTCCCTCTATTTTTACACTTACTTCTCTAAGTATCCACAAAGTCTAAAATATTTCTATTTGATTCTTTATAGAAAAAGGTTTCTGATTCCTGTTCTTGAATGATTATCAGACTGATTCATGCTATATGAGCTCTGCATCTAATCAAAATGTTTTCATTGACTTAAGTTATAGTATTAGGTCTTCAGTTTTTGTTTAAAATCAATATAAAATGACCAAAGGTCATGGAAATAATATTCCTCCATCTTTTATTTTAAAACATAATTTTAGATCATGGACAATTAGTATGTAGTACTTGGCAGTACTTGAGCTTCTCTGATGGCTCAGATGGTAAAGAATCTGCCTGCAATGCAGGAGACCTGGGCTCGATCCTTGGGTCAGGAAGATTGTCTGGAGAAGCGAATGGCAACCCACTCCAGTATTCTTGCCTGGAGGTTCCATGAACAGAGGAGCCTGGTGGGCTACAGTCCATGGGCTCTCAAAGAGTCAGACACAACTGAGTGACTAACGCTTTCACTTTCATTTTCACAATGTATCTTAAAATATTCATACTAAAAGGCTACCTATAATTTGTCAAAGAAATACATTGTTCTGGCACAATGGTGCATTTCCCTTTGCCAAACCACGAAAATATGTAATGCATAGTATTTTCTACCTTGCCATTCAAGACAAGTTGAATTTAATGCTTTATGCTCAGGTTTTATTATAATCATTTATTCTGATTTTTTCAAAAATTTGCACTATTGCTTTTATATTTACTAATGTTATTTATGTATGTATCGTCCAGTGAAGGAAATCAAATACATTTGCAACAAGGAATAACAAGTCAATTAATATGTTAATATATGCATACAGTAGATTTCTTAAAATACATCAAACCTCTATGAGGGTCACACAACCCTCATAGAAAGTTTTGAATCTCATGCACACAGATTGTCCTAACTTGGTTTCCAAATACTTACCAAGAAGCTATAAATCCATAAAAATTTGACTGAGTATAAATATGGGCATTGGCTCTGCCCATATTTACTAATATTATCTCCTCCTCTTTTGGTAATTGCTGCTATTTTTCATATCACTGAATTAACACAATAAAAAAAGTGAACAAATACTGAGGTTAAAAACAGAATACTATGAAAATCAAAGATAAAATGGGGGCAGTGTTGATATTTATAACTTAAGTTCTGTGTGTGTGTGTGTGTTTGAATTACCTATTTTCTGAAAGTATGAGTCACAGAGTGTTAGAACAGAATGACATGTTACAAATTCTGCAGATAATCCCCTTATTCTTTCAGAGGAAAAAGATAAAGCCTGGCAGATGTTCTCTGGCACACCAAAGTCAGTGGGAATATCAGGGGCAGAATTAGAGCCAGTTTGTACTGTAATAGGTTTATTATCATGTCTTGTTGTCTTACCCTTTCTTTTCTTTTCTTTCTTTCTTATTGAAGTATAGTTGATTTAGAATGTTTCAGAAGTACTGCAAAGTGATTGTTATATATAAAACATTCTTTTCCATTGTAAATTATTACAAGATATTGAGTATAGTTCTCTATGCTATACATTAGGTCCTTGTTGGTTATCTATTTTGTGTGTATACATACACACACACACACACACATATATAGTAATGCATATTTATATCTGTTAATCCCCAATTCCAGATTTGTCCCTCCCCTGCCTTTGTCCCCTTTGGTAACTTAAGTTGGTTTTCTATACTTGTGAGTCTGTTTCTGTTTTGTTGTTAATGTTGTTCAGTCGCTAAGTCATGTCTGACTCTGCAACCCCATGAACTGCAGCATGCCAGGCTTCTGTGTCCTCCACTATCTCCTGGAGTTTGCTCAAACTCATATCCATTGAGTCAGTGGTGCCATTTGACCATCTCATTCTCTGTCACCCTCTTCTTCTTTTACCTTCAATTTTTCCCAGCATCAGGATCTTTTCTTGTGAACCAGCTCTTCACATAAGGTGGCCAAAGTATTGGAGCTTCAACATCAGTCCTTCCAGTGATTATTCAGGGTTGATTTCCTTTAGGATTGGCTGGTTAGATCTCCTTTGTTTTGTAAATAAGTTCATTTGTATAACTTTTTTAGATACAACATTTAAGTGATGGCATATGATATTTGTCTGATTTACTTAGTATGATCATCTCCAGGTCCATCCATGTTGCTGCAAATGGCATTATTTCATTCTTTGTAATGGCTGAGGAGTATTCCACTGTATATACACATAGGAGACAGGAAAAAGAAAAGCAGGCCCCAGCAAGGGCCACAAAAGAAATTTATAATTATTGGTAAACTGGATGCTATAAGGCATGAGACTCTTGGAACAAGTCCAGAGGGAACAGTTCATAATCTTGAAAACAAGATATGATCCTGGGGTCAGAAAACTGACCCCAGACTGTTTCTCAGCTGGCGTCTCAGAGTCACATATTTTACGTATCTGGTGGAAAATCTATAGATAAGAATATTAGTCTTAGTTACTGATTTGTTATTGATTACTGTTTCCTAATTACTCAATGGTTAATGATCATTTTGTTCTTTGGCCCTGAAGGCCACATGAGTTCGAGTTTAACTCCCTGCATATTCCTTCCTTCCCGGCTGAAAGTATAATAAAGCTGCTTGGATTCAGTTTCGGCACCTTCGCCTTGGAGCCGTGTTGGTCCCCTGATCCTCGCTTCTCTTTGAATTCTTGTGTCTCGTTTCTCATTCTCTCACCTCATCGCACTTTCGGAAACCCTGCTTGTCTAGCTGGTCTCAACAATACATACCACATCTTCTTTATCCATTCATCTGTGAATGGATACTTAGGTTGCTTCTATGTCTTGGCTATCATAAATAGTGCTGCTGTGAACATTGGGGTACATATCTCTTTTTGAATTAGAATTGTCATTTCTTGTTTTCTGGAAATATATCCAGGAGTGGGATTGCTTGCTCATATAGTAACTGTATTTTTAGTTTTTTAATGAACCTCTATACTCTTTTCCATAGGCTTCCCTGGTGGCTCTGTTGGTAAAGAATCCTCCTGCAATACAGTAGACCTGGGTTCAGTCCCTGGGTCTGGAAAAATCCCTGGAGAAGGGAATGGGAACCCACTCCAGTATTCTTGCCTGGGAAATCCCATGGACAAGTGAGTCTGGCAAGCTATAGTCCATGGGGTCGCAAGAGTTAGACACAACTCAGAGGGTAAAGTGTCTGCCTGCAATGTGGGAGACCTGGGTTTGATCCCTGGGTGGGGAAGATCCCCTGAAGAAGGAAATGGCAACCCACCCCAGTATTCTTGCCTGGAAAACCCCATGGATGGAGAAGCCTGGTGGGCTACAGTCCATAGAGTCGCAAAGAGTTGGACACGACTGAGCGACTTCACTTTAGCAACTAAACCACCACCGCCGTACTGTTTTCCATAGTGGCTGCACCAGTTTACATTTCCACCAGCACTGTAGGAGGGATCCTCTTTCTCCACACCCTTTTCAGCATTTACTATTTATAGACCTTTTAATGATGGTCAGCTTCCCTGGTGGCTCAGATGGTAAAAGAATCTGCCTGCAATGCAGGAGACCCACATTCAGTCCCTGGATTGGGAAGATCCCCTGGAGAAGGGAATGGCAACCCATCCCAGTACTCTTGCCTGGAGAATTCCATGGACAGAGGGCTACCTGATGGGCTACAGTCCACGGGATCACAAAAGAATTGGACACGACTGAGCGACTAACACACATGTATAATACACATATTTTGACTGGTGCGAGGTGATACCTCATTGTGGTTTTGATTTACATTTCTCTAACAATTAATGATATTGAGTATCTTTTCATATGCCTTTTGGCCATCTGTATGTCTTTGGAGTAGTATCTATTTAGATCCTCTGCCCATTTTTTTATCTTTTTTTTTTCATATTGAAACTGCATGAGTTGTTTGTGTATTTTAGAGATTAATCCCTTTCAATCACATAGTTTACAAATATCTATATGTTGTCTTTCCATTTTGTTTATGGTTTCCTTTGCTATAAAAGATTTTAAGTTTAATTATCTCATTTGTTTATTTTTGCTTTCATTTTCATATAACTTATGTTCTTCTTGAAGCTTGATTTTATTGCTGCTTTCTTAATTTTATTCTGTTATCATTTAGTAATTAGGCATATATATTCAAGGCCATTTTAAGTACATTCATGATCACAGTAATAGATACTTCATTGTCAAAATATAGTCATAATTGAAAAACGAAATAGATCATTTGGATGTTCTAGGGAATAGGAAAGTTTTGACCACCCATCATATCACTTACTTTTCAGAAAATTAAAAAAAAAATACTACATCACAAAATAAAATACCCTGGGGTTATTATGCTTAGTGAGATAAGTCAGACAAAGAAAGACAAATACTGCACGTTTTCACTGATACAGAGAATCTAAAAGATGAAACAAATGAACAAATACAACCAAATAGAAATAGACTCACACATAAAGAGAACAAACTAGGGATTACCAGAGGAGAGAGGGGTAGGGATAGAGACAAAATAGGTGAATGGGATTAGGAAGTACAAATTTCTAGTCATAAAATAGGTGAGTTATAAGGATGTAATGTACAACACAGAGAATATAGTCAATATTTTATACTAACTGTAATGTGTGATATATAAAAAATATTGAATTATTTTGTACACTTGAAACTAATTTTATATTGTACATCAGTGATATTTCAATTAGAGAGAAAACACACACACACATAGATGAGAATGAGTTCCCTCCATTGAACAGGCCAGGACAGGTCACAGATACCTGGGCCTATGGGACAGTGGTATCAGAAATTTTTCTGCAGAAGATGGTTATTTTGAGGTGCTAGCCTGCCATCTTCTCAGTCAGTCAGCTCCACAAATAAAGTCGTATTCCTTGCAAAAAAAAAAAAAAAAAAAAGAGAAAATTTTCTGCAATTGGGAGAGGAGAGTTCTGAGAAGAAACGACTTGGACATAAATGATAATTTTGTGCCAAAAGAAGACCAGATGTGTCCATGGATCCTCTTTTTTCATGAGATCTAAAGTGATGGAATATCTCAGCAATGGAGGGCAGCTTGCCATATCCTATGGCGCTCTATAGGAAAGACAAGGGAAAATACACAAGCACCTTCCTTAATGAACAGTCCCATATTCTTGTTGTCAGTGGTGATTAAGTGTTCACAGTATATCAGTGGCTATATTAAATTAGCATTCTTAATTTGAGTGTTTTGGTTTGGCTTTTTTTTTTATTGAATTCATAAACTGATCATTTTTATAGCTGCATAAAAGCTGGAAGCTAAAGATATGCTTTTAAATATATTTGTTTGAGCATATTTTAGTAATTGGCTAGTACAACTAATTGAAGCCACAGAGGGAGACCAAAATAATTTTTTTCTTTTCCTTAAATTGTCTGAACAGTGACCAAGTTTAAAAAGCATGGCTTTCAGAAAGTAACACATGCTATTAAAGTGGTCCCCTTGAGAACAGAATAATAAAAAATTGTTCTGCCAAAACAAGCTCGAAAATACAAATCAAAACAACACTGAGACATTTCCCCTCACTTATCAGATTGGCAAAAAGAAAAATCAAAGTTTGACCATTCACCTTTCTGTGACATTTTGAAGTACCAGGCACTGTCCTTCCTACATTGCTAGTAACAGTGCAAAGTGGTTACATCCCCATGGAAGAAAATCTGGCAATATTTATCAAAATTGCCATTTGATCCAGAAATCCTACTTCTCAAAACCTATCCTACAGATACAGCTGCATGTGCACAAATTAACAGGCTTTTAGCTAGGTGGGTAGTTCTGAAAGGAGGTGGAGGTGATTTTTTACCTTGCCCCAGGGGATATTTGGCAAAGAGTGGAGACTTTTTTGGATGTTATAAATAGGGAAGGGGGTGCTACTTGTATGTAGTGCGTAGAAGCCAGGGCTGCTGCTAAACATCCTACAATACATAAGCTACTGAACAAAGAATTCTCTGTCCCAAATATCAGTGATGCTAAAGTTAAAACACGCTGATATAGATCAATTGTTTTATTTATATGATAAACTATGCTACTTTCTATAATTTCTGTCTTCTGTTTTGTTTTCAGATTTTAGGGACAGCTTTTTCAGTTTTATTCAGCATTTATGGTTTAGGTTTTTTCACTTTGATTCCTCCGTGATAACAATGAACTTAGATTAGAAATATCTAGTAAGTTAAAATATTTAATAATTACAGCATATCAATGGGGAAAAAAGTCTTAAGTGCCAAAACAAAAGCCTTTGTAAGCATTTACTTTCTGTATCTTAGCTTTTTGTATCCCTGCACTGAAAATATAATTTAGAGTTTTGAAATCAGCAAAATACCATTAGATTTTCATCAGATACACAAAGTCTGAAGGGTACTTTGTTACTTTATCAGAGTTTCCTTTCCGTGAATATTTAAAAATTTGTTTCTGGAGAATTTCTTGATACAAATGCAGCCTAAACAAAGTGTCAACAGCTTGAGACAAAGAGGTTATGTACCTTCATTGAAAAATTGTGAGCTGTATGATTTGTGCATGTGATCACTGTACTTGGAGCCCAAAATCTTTTCAAATGTTTACGAAAAACAGATAACTCATAATAAAACATGAGAAAAATACAAAATGTCTTAAGAAAGTACTGTGCTATGATTAGTAACACATAAATTTTACATCTCTGCTTCTCAAAGAATGTGTATACATTTTTATACATGAAAAAACTTTAAGATCCTTTATCTTTCTGTTTCTCAAAAAATGGGTTGTACAAAATCCTGTTTTTAGATTAACTTTCCCTTTTAGTCTCCATAGAAAAATATTTTGGAATTGAGAAAACCTAAACACACACACACACAAACAAAATCAAGCACTCCTTCATTTTCTTTTTCTCTCTTACTTCTGGATCTTTCCGTTTCCCTTTAGCTTAATATTTCTATTGGATATACTAATCTAATTCCAGAGAAAGACATATTCTACATATCTGATATCTGTTTGTATTTCTGTTTAGTTGTTGAAGCTTTTATGGGCAGTGTCAAAATGAAGCTAAGAAATGAGAAGCTAATTTTAGGTTCAGAAGTACTGAACTTCCTGTGAGGATCTGTGTCTATGGCTGTAATAATTCTGATTATAAGAATATCCACTGGTAGAAGTAGAGATGTGATTGTCATCTATGAGCAGAGGATTAGGCAAGTAATAAGTGACTGAGTGTATGTTCATGATACAAACATCATCCTTGTCCATAACTCAAATATATTGTATATAACCCGCTAAGGAAGAGGAACAGCATCACCATTGACAACAATTATGATAAATCAATTTTTTATATTAGGTTTTGAAGTTGATCTATTAGAATCTCAGCATTTTGTTTGAACAGTAATATTCTTAATTAAGAAATATGCTATTCACTACATTTCTAATTTGGCAGAATCTATATAGTCCTTTTAGGTGGGTTGGGTCATTAACAGCTGTCAGTGAGTTATCATCTGGTTATTAGATAAAATCAATCTTTTATGATAAGCATAGCTGAAAAATTTAAGAGAATAAATGCAGATTTCTAAAATAAGTATTTTAAAAATTAAGAGTTACAAGTCAACAGACTTTAGTACTACTGTTAACAAACCTTTTAATGTTGGAGAAAATGTCTGCCCATCTTTAGCAAATCCTTAAGAAGACACTTCATGAAATCTGTACTCAGTATATATATTTAACCTCAGCTGTGTTTGAACAGGGGTGTAAATACTTAATAACTTCTTTGTTTTTCTGTCTTACAATATTTAATAGTTAGCACAAGCTTCTGTCCTCAAAGCACCTCCTGTTGTCAGAATGTTTCCCATTCTCTGAAGAGCTTCATGAACCACTGACTAAGCTTCCACCACAGTTTCTCATTGTGGCTAAATTCATGAATATGGGGTAGATAATTTTGTTTCTACAGCCGATATGTAAACATACCTTACAAACATATTTCTTATGATTTATATTTTCATTCCTTTATTCATTCAGTAAATAGTAATTGAGGACCTTCATTGCTGTGAGAAGTATGATTTTTGTCTTCGTGGAGCTTATGATCAGTGGAAAAGAAGTGACAGTAAACTGCCAAAGACACAACTTGCTTTAGAATAATTTACTGTGGAAATAAATAAAACGATAACTGTGGTAAATGCTACCTTGAACAAGTAAAGGAGGCTATGAGAGCATAGGTCCTGGGACCTTGAGTACTAAAGATGCCCCATCAGAAGACCAATACACCACACCTGGAGGCTGAATCAGAGTTAGCTGGATGTAGAGATGGAACAAAAATAAGTCACCTTCTGGGCATCAGAGAAGTATGTAGGAATTTTCTGTGGTGGAACCCAGCTTGACCCATTTGAGGAAGAACTTACTGTGGGTGGAGCAGAGGGAACAGGAAAACTTACCAAGAAAGAAAGTAGGCAAAGTTGGCAAGACCATGCAAAGTATGGTGAAGATTTGAAACCTCTAAGAATAGTGGGGGCCACTGAATGTTTTAAGCATGAAGTAATATGTTCTTTTAATGGTAAACTGAGCAAAGTAGATTCAAGGAGAGAAGTTAATGTAGTTTCCACAGTATTTCAGGCCAGGTAGTGGCTTGCACAAGGGTGAGAGGAACATGTTAAGATCAAGTAATGCGCTGATATATATGAAGTGAGAGCTATGTGAGTAGTCATGACTGGTAACCAAAATCATCATTAACTTATCACTTTGGTACTGAATTCACACCCATAACACACACATTAGTCACTCAGTTGTGTCTTACTCTTTGCGACCCCATGAACTGTAGCCCACTGGCCTTCTCTGTCCATGGGATTCTCCAGGCAAGAGTATTGGAGTGGGTTGCCATTCCCTTCTCCAGGGAATCTTCCCGACCCAGGGATTGAACCTGCATCTCCCAACTGTGGGCAGATTCTTTACCATCTAGCTACCAGGAAAGCCCATGTGTTTGTATATGTATATACATATATATGTGTAAAATATTTAATCAAACATATTTCAGAGAATTGTAGAGTTATCTATCTGTCTAACAAAATAGTGTCATAAAACAACAATGGCAATAATCATTTGGGTATTCCAGCAAGCTCATTATGTTGCAAAAAAAGGGGAAAGTCTCCCATCCAGATATTGTCCCTACATAATTACTATTCAACCCAGTGTGTATATCATAGTGCCAACATATCATGCAGCAAGAGCTATATTAGCCAAGAGTGCCTGTTATTTGGGTGAATCAGGAAATTATTGAGTTTTACTCAATATGGCAGAAAATTAGTGATTTTAGAAACCAGAATATTTGATTAAATATAATAATTTAAAACTCCATTGAATTATAAAAATTAATTTACAAAATCAGAAAACATTTATCTGTAGGAAATATTTTTTTTCTGGCAAACAACAAAAACATTTCAATGATGGAGAAATATATATCAAAATATAATGGAAATTGTTATACATGTCATTTCTCTGAATTTCTGTAGTTTTCTGTGCTGTAATATCAAGCATATGCATTTGTTTAATAGAACTTAATAGGCATATAAGAAGTAAATGGAATCACTGAAGATTCATCTGAAATAGGATAAAGATTACAAAGTAATCAAAGAAAATAGAGGATGATGGGTAAACCAAAAGAAGCTATTTTCTTTGACTATATAATTAAATATTGCTGCCTGCATACTCTTCGGAGAAGGCAATGGCACCCCACTCCAGTACTCTTGCCTGGAAAATCCCATGGACGGAGGAGCCTGGAAGGCTGCAGTCCATGGGGTCGCTGAGGGTCGGACATGACTGAGCGACTTCACTTTCACTTTTCACTTTCATGCGTTGGAGAAGGAAATGGCAACCCACTCCAGTGTTCTTGCCTGGAGAATCCCAGGGATGGGGGAGCCTGGTGGGCTGCTGTCTATGGGGTTGCACAGAGTCGGACATGACTGAAGTGACTTAGCAGCAGCATACTCTTATTATCTTTACATAATTGTATATCTTTTTCAAGAGGTATTTATTTTATTTACATGTTTTTACTTCACTCTCATAAAGTGGAAGAAGGTGAAAGTGAAGTCGCTCAGTTGTGTTCGACTCTTTGCGACCCCAGGAACTGTAGCCTACCAGGCTCCTCCATCCATGGGATTTTCCAGGCAAGAGTACTGGAGTGGGTTGCCATTTTCTGCTCTAGGGGATCTTCCTGACCCAGGGATCGCACCCGGGTCTCCCACATTGTAGGCAGACGCTTTACTGTCTGAGCCACCAGGGAACCCCCATAAGGTCTCACTCTCATAAGGTCAGCTAAAAGACCAGACATTTTGATTAACTTAAAACAACTACATTTTCTTCTGCTATGGCTACAAGAACAGTAAGCAACAAAATAAAAATTGAGAGAGAAAAGTTGCTATGCATCGAAAGCTCTTACATGTTTTCTTCGAAAAAATGTTGCTAGAGAGCAAAAATATTGGGGCCTCTGAAACATGCATATTTTATCTGAGTTTTAGGCAATTAGCATCCAATTTCAGGCTCCATCCAAGACTTATGCTTCATATTTTGAACTATATTCCCCCCCCTCTTTTTTTTTTTTTTGGCTTCTCTGGGTCTTTGTTGCAGAGCATGGGCTGTTTATTGCCGTGCATTGGCTACTCTTTAGTTGTGGTGCCCGGGCTTCTCATTGCATTAGTTTATCTTCTAGTGGTACATGGGCTCTAGGGTATGTGGGCTTAGCTGTCTCATCACAAGTGGGATCTTCCCGGAACATGAATTGAACCCATGTCCCCTGCACTGGCAGGAGGATTCTTAACCACTGGACCACCAGAGAAGGCCCAGGTACTTTATTTTTGTAGAGTATTTTTTTGTATGATTCTTAGAAAACTCACCAAGAAAGGAAGATTGGCAGTCTAAGTACATCACAGTCACAGAATACCAAACTAGAGCTTAAATGATAATAATGGTAATATGTAACACTTATGGAACGCTCACTGGGAACCAGGACTTTCTAAGGATTTCACATGCATTTGTACCTTGAATTCTCAAAAATAATCTTTGTAACAGATACTATCATCATGTCCACATTCCAATTGATGAAAATGAGTGTAGAGCAAAGAAATTTTCTCAAGGCCCTACAGAGACCAAATGGAAGAACCCAAGGCTCTGACTTCTGATGTCCCAGCCTAGGATACTGGGCCTGTCATATAGCACAACTACTGAGAAGATGCCATCAACAGAAGCATCACATATGCAAGATGTAATCTGTAACCTGTGCAATGGAGTGTGGTGGCCCTCCAGGTCAGAGATCAGAGGAAGAGGAATAGAACAGAGAAGGGACAGCCAGGATGATAATAAATTAGTAAGGCTAGTCATGAAAGCCAAGAGCAGAAAGAACTTCAACTGGTCAAACATACTGCTGATGGGTTGAGTGAGCTCAGAACACAAATCTGACCATTGGATTAAAGGCATTAATGGACAAGCTTGCCAGTCTTGTCACAGGCAGTCCTACTAAATGAAGAGGATGGGAGCTTTATCAAAGTGAGTTGATGAGAGGAAACAACGTGAGGGGGAGTAGAGCAGAGGATCAAGATCTGGAGGCCAGCGTGGGATCATGGGAGGACCAATGACATATTTCTCAAGAGCTGTTTATGATTACAGACCAAACCCAACATGAGAGTTTACATTCAGCTTGCAAACAAAGCACAGCCAGATGACTGACCTTGGGAGAAAAGAGACCAGCATGATGCATAAATCAGCAAATCAGACACAAAAAAAGACAACAAGTAGTCAAAGAACAGTGTCCTCAAGCTATAGAACATCTGGGAAATAAAAAGAGTCATGAATCTGATGTACAGTTAAACAGTAAAACCACTCCCACAGAGACCATCCCACAGAGAAAAGTGACTGAACTAATCCCCAGAGAGGCACAAAAAACACCTGGACCAAGAGTTACTCAGGAAGAAGAAATACAAGTATGGGGGAAATTTTGCCTGCAGAGAATGATTTGTAATCTTAAAGAAGTGACAATGCGAAACAAAGTCTAAATGTCCACCAAGAATAGTATCCTGACAAGGAAATGCCAACTGATTTAAATAGAATGGATCCATAAATAAAACATATTGGAAAAATGTTCATCAAACCTCTGGACAGCAGAGTCTGTGTTTTGTTCATGTTAGTGTCTGAGACTGAGCATAGTATCTGGCTGCCAAGATGCACACTCAGTTGTTGTTGAATGATACCAGTATTAAAATGATCAATCCAGGTTGGTGCAAACACACCTGTGCAAGGAGTAGGGATTGAGGGGGAGGATCCTGGCATTTTCATTTTATGAGGCTTGATAGTTTTACTGGACAGATAGAACAAGGATGATGATGATAAAGGAAGGTTGATGGAAAGGGAGTGGTGAGGGTCCTTGACTCCTACTTACTATGTTTCAGTAAACAGGAGACTGTTCACTCAAGAGTGCGAAAAATATAGGAAGAAAAACATCCCAGATTTCTACCTCCTCCCTCATGATTCCCCATGGGAGAAAAAAAAAAAATGTATCAGTTCGGTGAATTTGGATGAAGGAATAAAACACAAGCAGATGATGAGAGCCTTCTCTTTCTTTCCCAGTAACTTGAATCTAGGAATCTATTTTTTTCTCCTCCTCCTCTTTCTTGTTCAGGTTGTAGACTTCCTGTGGGAAGTAAACTGACCAGTTTGGTGTGAATACTTTCGATTTTGATGGAAAGTTTTAATAAGCCAGTTGTGTCCAAAGTTCCAAACCACTGTCCAGTTCATCTTTATCGATAATTAGCTGACGTTTTACTTTTTATCTGCCTTATTTCTACATCTACTTCTCAGTTGGTTTTATACTCAGATGAGGTAAGGGTGTGATTTAGTTTACATCTAATCACAGTCCAAGTCACAGGGTGAAACATTCAAATTTCTGCCATAAGGCATTTAAGAAACATAAAAGTGCAGAATTACATAGACAGCATTACCCTTTGGACACTGTTTAATGTGCTAAGTAAAGTTATACTCAAGGGGGGATATAGCTGGTTTGCCTCTGCATATACTAAAGAATAATATTTTCAGAGTTGTGACCAAACTTGTCCCTTCATTAAAAAAAAAATAGCTTTATTTAGATTCCACTTCTCAGAAAAAAACATACGGTCTTTCTCTTTCTTACTTATTTCACTTAGCTTATGCTTATTACCCTCCAGGTCCATCCGTGTTGTTGCAGATGGCAAAATTTCATTCTATTTTGTGGTCAAGTGGTATTCCATTGTGTGTGTGTGTGTGTGTGTGTGTGTGTATGTGTGTATTCCATATCTTTTTTGTTCCATCCATCTGTTAATGGACACTTAGATTGCTTCTCTATCTTAGCTATAGTAAATAATGCTACTATGACCATTGGAGTGCATGTATCTTTTCTAATTAGTGTTTTGGATTTTTTTTTTTTTTTTAGATATATACCTGAGAGTGGAATTGCTGGTCTATGATAATTCTATTTTTAGTTTGAGGAGCCTCCATGCTGTTTTCCAAAGTCTACTGTACCAACTTAAATTCCTACTGACACTGTAGGAGAGTTCCCTTTTCTCCACATCCAATGTTTGTTATTTTTGTTTTTTGATTATAGCCATTCTGACGGGTTTGAGGTCCTCACTGTGGTTTTGATTTGCATTTCCCTGATGATTAGTAATGTTGAGAGTGTTTTCATGTGCTGTTGGCCATCCACATTTACTCTTTGGAAAAATGTCTATTCAGTTTTTCTGCTTATTTTAAAATCAGGTTTGATTTTTTGGTATTGAGTTATATGAGCTGTTTATATATTTTAGATATTAACCCCTTATTGGTAAGATCATCTGCAAATATTTTCTCCCATTCTATAGGTTGTCTTTTCATTTTGTTGATGGCTTCCTTTGCTGTACAAAAGCTTTTAATTTTAATTAGGTCCCTTTGTTTATTTTTGTTTTCATTTCCTTTACTTTAGGAGATGGATGTAAAAAGTTATTGCTGTGCTTTATGTCAAAGAGTGTTCTACCTATGTTTTCTTCTAGGGGTTTTATAGAATTTGGTTTTACACTTAGGTCTTTAATTCATTTTAAGCTAAATTTTGTATACAGTGTTAGGGAATATACTAATTTCATTCTTTTACATGTAACTGTCTAGTTTACCCAGCACCACTTGTTGAAGAGACTGTCTTTTCTCCATTGTATATTCTTGCCTCCTTTGTTGTAGATTAATTGACCATAAGTGCATGGGTTTATATCTGGGCTCTCCATTCTGTTCCATTGATCTGTGTATCAGTTTTTGTACCAGTACCATACCATTTTGATTGCTGTAGCTTTGTAGTATACTCTGAAGTCAGGGCATATGATTCCTCAACTCTTCTTCTTTCTCAGGATTGTTTTGGGCATTTGGGATCTTTCATGTTTCCATAAAATTTTTAAATTATTTGTTCTAGTTCTGTGAAAAAATGTGATTGGTATGTTGATGGGCATTTCCCTGACATGAATGGACCTCGAGGGTATTAGTTAAATAAGGCAGACAGTGAAAGATAAATACGGTATGTTTTCACTTACACGTGAAATCTAAAAAAGAAATAAATATGATAAAACAGATGCACTCATAGATCCAGATCAAACTAGTGGTTACTAGAGAGGAGAGCAGTGAGAGCAGGGGAAAATAAGTAAGGGAATTATTAAGGGATATAAACTACCAGTTATAAAATAAATTATTTACAAGAATGCAGTTCACAGCACAAGAAATATTGTCAGTATTTTATAATAACTTTGTATTCAGTGTAAGCTATAAAAATATCAAATTACTATATTACATACCTAAAACTAATATAACATTGTGAGTCAACTATAGTTTAGTTGGAAAAAAAAAAGGTAAACCAGTGGGAGTGGCACTGGAGTTGATTAGTAAAAATGTCAATTTCTAGGGAGGTTGCTAAGAGGGGTCTGGGGCTCTGGAAGAGAAGATAGGGGTCTGAAGTTCTCAAGGAGGAGAAAAGGACAAAAGTTTTTTTTCTTTAAACCCAGAGCTGATGATTGCACAACAAAACAACTCATCTTGCTGAAAGATATATTTTTCCTTAAACTCTATGAAAGTGAAAGTGAAGTCACTCAGTTGTGTCCGACTCTTTGCTACCCCATGGACTGTAGCCTACCAGGCTCCTCCCTCCATGGGATTCTCCAGGCAAGAGTACTGGAGTGGATTGCCATTTCCTTCTCCAGGGGATCTTCCCCACCCAGGGATCGAACCTGGGTCTCCCTCATTCCAGGCAGATGGTTTAACCTCTGAGCCACCAGGGAAGCCCATATAACAACAATGTATCCTGCTTGAGGACATGTTTCTCCTTCTTGAGAACCTTCTGATTAATCCTGTCATATTATGAGTTCCATGCTAATCTCTTTTTACAATTTAATCAACACTGACAACTCAGCACTTTTGAAAAGAAAATATAAAGGAATCCACTAGCAAGTAGGTTACACAAGTTTCCTGGTGACCAAAATTATGCCGTTCATATATGAATTGTATTTATTCAAACCATTGTTTGAATTTGAATATTTACATCAAAATTCATATAAAATACAAATTTATTAAATATGTTGTATGTTTATATTCTCTGTACATTGTTGTGAATTTCAAGCAGGAAAAAAAAAAGGAAAAATGTATATATTTCCCCAAAACAAGATCTTTACTTTGTTCTGCATTCTGTTGAGAAAATCAAATAAAAATAACAATATTCCAATAAAAAAAAAAAAAGTGAGTAAAGTGAAGTTGCTCAGCCCTGTGTGACTCTTTGCGACCCCATGGACTGTAGCCTACCAGGCTCCTCTGTCCATGGAATTCTCCAGGCAAGAATACTGGAGTGGGTTGCCATTTCCTTCTCCAGGGGATCTTCCCGACCCAGGGATCGAACCCAGGTCTCCTGCATTGCAGGCAGACGCTTTACCCTCTGAGCCACCAGGGAAGCCTAAAATGTCATCTTAAAATGGAATCTAAAAAAGTGATATTGAAGAATTTATTTACAGGGCAACAGTGGAGAAAGAGGCATAGAGAATGGACTTATGGACATAGGGAGAGGGGAAGAGACGGTGAAATGTATGGAAAGAGTAACATGGAAACTTACATTACCATATATAAAATAGATAGCCAACAGGCATTTGCTGTATGGCTCAGGAAACTCAAACAGGGGCTCTGTATCAACCTCGAGGGGTGGGATGGCGAGGGAGATGAGAGGGAGGTTCAAAAGGGACGGGATATATGTATACCAATGGCTGATTCATGTTGAGGTTTGACAGAAAACAGCAAAATTCTGTAAAGCAATTATCCTTCAATAAAAAATAAATAAATTTAAAAATGTATATTATGGAATTGGGTCTGGTAAGATGTTTCTATTGTTAGTTCTAATCCTGTTATCTTAAAATGTATATTGTGGGAGTGGGTCTGGTAAGATCTTTACAACCTTAAGACATTCTTTTGATTTATTGTTAATAACCAATTGAAAAGTATATAGATCCCTTGCTAAGACTAGCAAGGGAGGCACTCTCCATCCCCCTTCTGATGTCTATGTCAGAAGTTTTCTCTGTTCCTTTTTATACTTTAATAAAACTCTGCCACACAAAAGCTCTTGAGTGATCAAGCCTGGTTCCTGGTCTTCTTCTTTGGAGATCATGAATCCAACATTGTTCAAGCTATCATTAGGGAAGGGTGCAGGAAGACTTACAGAGAGTGCAAGGAAGTTGATCACACCCTTAGGATAAGGATAGGGAAAAGAATCACATTATTGCCAAGTGCCTTTAAGGAACCCAGACAAGGCAGAAATCAGCTGATTTATCAAATATTCATGTACCATAAAGACTGAGAAAAACATTAAATTCAGGTTAGAACTGATCAAACCTCCTTCCCTATGGCAAGACTTGCTTCAGGAGAACAAAACATTCACAAATTTAAGTGTCTTTAGCCTTAAAATAATGAGCTTGTTGAATTTGGTAGTACCAAGCAGAGAAGAAAATATTTCGGAGGAAATGATGGGTGAAGATAAGCCTGTACTCTTTCTATATAGCTATTTTTAGCATTTAGTATTATTTTTCATTATAAAAAGCAATAAAACAGAAAAATTAGGACCATATCAAAACATGTGTTTTTAAGAACTACATGAGAAAGATTATGCTTCTGTTTGGACTTATCAGGTGGTGCTAGTGGTAAAGAACCCACCTCCCAATGTAAGAGTCATGAGAGATGTGGGTTCAATCCCTGCTTGGGAAGATCCCCTGGAGAAGGAAATGGGAACCTTGCCTGAATGATTCCATGGACATAGGAGCCAGGTGGACTACAGTTCATAGAGTCTCATAGAGTCAGACATGACTGAAGCAATTTGGCACACATGCACACATTTTTCTGTTTGCCTTTCAAATTTCCAAAAATGATATTGGAAGTTTCCTTACAGATTCTGTTCATCTAGAAGAAAGTGCTTTTTTTTTTCTTTTCATTTTGGTAGTAACAAAAAAAAAAAAATTTGTTTTATTGAGATTGCTGAGGAGAGGAAAATTTCCCCGTTTCCCCTCTTGAGTTCTTGTGGTTGGGCTAATCATAAAATTGACACAACTCAGATGAACAGGAGAGAAAGAAACAAATTTTAATTCATGTGCATGGAGATTTCATAAAAACTGGACCTAAGAAGTGGCCAAAGCAGGCAGCTTTATCCATTTTAGACAAAGAAATTTCTGACAGCACAAAGAACTTAGGCTTTGGATGCTTAAGTAGTGAAGAATCTAAACAGAATTTGGGTTTGGGGTAGTCAAAGAAGTAAAACAATTTGTGTATACAGGCTTCTCTGTCTGAATTCTGTGTCTATGGTTCTAAGGATGCCTTTCTGTCTCCAGATGCAGGGAGAGTATCTTTCACATGAGAGGTTTTGTTTCCTACTTTCTGGGAGCCAGAGAGTAGTGCCAGAGTATCCCTCTTACAAAGACCATTTCTTTAGTAATTTTAATTCAAAATAATAAATATGATGTTGCAGTACATTTGGGGGTAGCCTGTGCTGAGCCCCAGCAAAATATAATTGACATACCATACGGTGTAAGTTTGGGGCTTCCCAGGTGGCACTAGTGATAAAGGACCTGCCTGCCAGTGCAGGAGACAGAGATGTGGGTTCTATCCCTGGGTCAAGAAGGTCTCCTGGAGGAGGGAATGGCAACTCACTCCAACATTCTCACCTGGAAAGATCCCACGGACAGAGGAGTCTGGTGGGCTACAGTTCATGGGATCACAAAAGAGTCAGACACAACTGAAGCAAATTAGAACTCACACACTGTATATGTTTAAGGTACACAGCATAATGATTTGAGTTAAATAGATTGCAAAATTATTACCACAGTAAGTTTAGTTAACATCCATCATCTTATACAGTTACATTTTTTTTTCCTTTTGATGAGAACTTTCAGAATCTACTACTCTCTTGCTGCTGCTGCTGGTGCTGAGTCGCTTCAGTCATGTCCGACTCTGTGCGACCCAAGAGATGGCAGCCCACCAGTCCCATATGTCCCTGGGATTCTCCAGGCAAGAATACTACTGTCTTCAGTTCAGTTCAGTTCAGTCGCTCAGTCATGTGCAACTCTTTGAGACCTCATGAATCGCAGCACGCCAGGCCTCCCTGTCGATCACCAACTCCCAGAGTTCACTCAGACTCACGTCCATTGAGTCAGTGATGCCATCTAGCCATCTCATCCTCTGTCGTCCCCGTCTCCTCCTGCCCCCAATCCCTCCCAGCATCAGAGTCTTTTCCAGTGAGTCAACTCTTCACATGAGATGGCCAAAGTACTGGAGTTTCAGCTTTAGCATCATTCCTTCCAAAGAAATCCCAGGGCTGATCTCCTTCAGAATGGACTGGTTGGATCTCCTTGCAGTCCAAGGGACTCTCAAGAGTCTTCTCCAACACCACAGTTCAAAAGCATCAATTCTTCGGCGCTCAGCTTTCTTCACAGTCCAACTCTCACATCCATACATGACCACTGGAAAAACCATAGCCTTGACTAGACAGACCTTTGTTGGCAAAGTAATGTCTCTGCTTTTCAATATGCTATTTGGTCATAACTTTCCTTCCAAGGAGTAAGCGTCTTTTAATTTCATGGCTGCAGTCACCATCTGCAGTGATTTTGGAGCCCAAAAAATAAAGTCTCTTAGCAACTGTCAAATAGTTTAGGTAGTAACTTTTAATCAATTCCTATTATCAGATTTAATATTTCTTTAGTTTACAAGAAGAAGACTCTACAATAGATCATGGAGATGAGGACAACTTAGTGGATGGTGGAGCAGCAAGAGAAAAGGAACTTAATAATTCTGAAAGTGTACAAGGTAGTAGTGAGTTACAATGGTTCCTACATACAAACATTCATTCTATCTTCCTGTATATATAGAACCATTTTTCTTTATCAGGATAGGTTTCCAATAGAATCAAGCCTTGAACACTTAACCCCGGTTAAGATTCTGCAATGAAAGTTAACCAACCATTAAACTTCACTTAAGTGTAGCAGGAAACAGAAAACAATCTTTTTACATTTGAATGAGACTGGTCATTCCTGGAGTACTATACATGTCCTCTGTCTGCTTAGTAAAATTTGATTCCGTTTTAATCACGAAACACTGAAATTTGTGTTAGCCCATAAAATTGGCAGTTAAGGGTTACATGTTTGAACTCTCAGGCAAACCACTCTAATATCTGTTTCCCTGATTTTTGAATTAATCAGTTTTTGCTATTAGTTGAAGAAAGGAAGGTTTACAGGGCTCCATGTATTAAATATCATATTTTTAAAATTTCTCTAGTTATTTTAGTAAAGCAAGTTTTGGATCCAGGTTATAATATTTCCATGATAGGATGGATTGGTTTCCATCTGTCCAATTTTAATTTGAAGAAATAATTCCTTAAAGAGTAATTGAGAAAAATTGGCAATAGAATAATATGTACGTTCCATGTGTATATATTCCAATTTTATTTATAAATATAAGTCCTGTTTGATTAATCTGACCCAGTTTGTACTTATAAAATTAATATTTACTCAAACTGATGAAAAAAATGCTATTAAAGTATCCTTATTAAAATTTAATTGTAAAAGCTGATAATACTGTCTTCTTTGCAAAATATGTATCACTAAGGTCTAGTTGGTAAATACATAGAATGTAATTTGTGTGAAATATCAAATTGTATAATTTCTAAGAATCAGTTATAATTTCTAAGAATCAGTTGGGTGCATATAACAGGAGATATTCATTCTATAATTCCTTCACTTTTAAGAAAAAATAATTACTTTCATCTGTTTCAATAAAGATGGGAGAAGAATTACTTTGATCTTTTTTTCATTTATTTCCTTTGCAAAATTTAATAGTTTCTAAACTCTACCATGTGTGTTGTGAAGAGTATAGTTTGCAAGAAGCAGCACTCACTGTAAGTTCTGTGTCCTGGGAAATGCCTCAGTCATGAGGAAAATGAGATTACTAGTCCCCCTATTCCTATTCCAGCACACTGGAGCTCAGAGAGGATTTCTTGTTTCAGTTGGGAATTTGACATAAGACCAGAAACTGACTTGGGCTCTGTCCTAAAGAGTGGGGACACCAATTTGATGGTAGGAATGAGATGAGTGTAAAGGCAAAAGCTTCCCTCACTGTCCTGTCACCAGATACAGAAAAATACTTCATGTATAATAGCTTCTTAAAAAGTGAAGATGCTGAAGTTGAATGGTTCTATGAAGACCTACAAGACCTTTTAGAACTAATACCCCAAAAAGATGTCCTTCTCATTATAGGGGACTGGAATGCAAAAGTAGGAAGTCAAGAAACACCTGGGGAAACAGGCAAATTTGGCCTTGGAATATGGAATGAAGCAGAGCAATGGCTAATAGAGTTTTGCCAAGAGAATGCACTGGTCATAGCAAACACCCTCTTCCAACAACATAAGAGAAAACTCTACACATGGACATCACCAGATGGTCAACATCGGAATCAGATTGATTATATTCTTTGCAGCCAAAGATGGAGAAGCTCTATACAGTCAGCAAAAACAAGACCAGGAGCTGACTGTGGCTAAGATCATGACTCCTTATTGCCAAATTCAGACTTAAATTGAAGAAAGTAGGGAAAACCACTAGACCATTCAGGTATGACCTAAATCAAATCCCTTATGATTATACAGTGGAAGTGAGAAATAGATTTAAGGGCCTGGATCTGATAGATAGAGTGCCTGATGAACTATGGAATAAGGTTCTTGACATTGTACAGGAGACAGGGATCAAGACCATCCTCATGGAAAAGAAATGCAAAAAAGCAAAATGGCTGTCTGGGGAGGCCTTACAAATAACTATGAAAAGAAGAGAAGCGAAAAGCAAAGGAGAAAAGGAAAGATATAAGCATCTGAATACAGAGTTCCAAAGAATAGCAAGGAGAGATAAGAAAGCCTTCTTCAGCAATCAATGCAAAGAAATAGAGGATAACAACAGAATGGGAAAGACTAGAGAACTCTTCAAGAGAACTAGAGATACCAAGGGAACATTTCATGCAAAGATGGGCTTGATAAAGGACAGAAATGGTATGGACCTAACAGAAGCAGAAAATATTAAGAAGAGGTGGCAAGAATACACAGAAGAACTGTACAAAAAAGATCTTCACGACCCAGATAGTCATGATGGTGTGATCACTCACCTAGAGCCAGACATCCTGGAATGTGAAGTCAAGAGGGCCTTAGAAAGCATCACTACGAACAAAGCTAGTGGAGGTGATGGAATTCCAGTTGAGCTATTTCAAATCCTGAAACATGATGCTGTGAAAGTGCTACACTCAATATGCCAACAAATTTGGGAAATTCAGCAGTGGCCAGAGGACTGGAAAAGGTCAGTTTTCATTCCAATTCCAAAGAAAGGCAATGCCAAAGAATGCTCAAACTACTGCACAATTGTACTCATCTCACACGCTAGTAAAGTAATGCTCAAAATTCTACAAGCCAGGCTTCAGCAATAAGTGAATCGTGAACTTCCAGATGTTCAAGCTGGTTTTAGAAAACGCAGAGGAACCAAAGATCAAATTGCCAACATCACCTGGATCATGGAAAAAGCAAGAGAGTTCCAGAAAAAAACATCTATTTCTGCTTTATTGACTATGCCAAAGCCTTTGACTGTGTGGATCACAATAAACTGTGGGAAATTCTGAAAGAGATGGGCATACCAGACCACCTGATCTGCCTCTTGAGAAACCTATATGCAGGTCAGGAAGCAGCAGTTAGAACTGGACATGGAACAACAGACTGGTTCCAAATAGGAACAGGAGTACGTCAAGGCTGTTTATTGTCACCCTGCTTATTTAACTTATATGCAGTGTACATCATGAGGAATGCTGGGCTGGAAGAAGCACAAGCTGGAATCAAGATTTCCGGGAGAAATATCAATAACCTCACATATGCAGATGACACCACCCTTATGGCAGAAAGAGAAGAGGAACTAAAAAGCCTCTTGATGAAAGTGAAAGTGGAGAGTGAAAAAGTTGGCTTAAAGCTCAGCATTCAGAAAACTAAGATCATGGCATCTGGTCCCATCACTTCATGGGAAATAGATGGGGAAACAGTGGAAACAGTGTCAGACTTTATTTTGGGGGGCTCCAAAATCACTGCATATGGTGACTGCAGCCATGAAATTAAAAGACACTTACTCCTTGGAAGGAAAGTTATGACCAACCTAGATAGCACATTCAAAAGCAATGACATTACTCTGCCAACAAAGGTATGTCTAATCAAGGCTATGGTTTTTCCTGTGGTCATGTATGGATGTGAGAGTTGGACTGTGAAGAAAGCTGAGCGCCGAAGAATTGATGCTTTTGAACTGTGGTGTTGGAGAAGACTCTTGAGAGTCCCTTGGACTGCAAGGAGATCCAACCAGTCCATCTTAAAGGAGATCAGTCCTGGGTGTTCATTGGAAGGACTGATGCTAAAGCTGAAACTCCAGTACTTTGGCCACCTCATGCGAAGAGTTGACTCATTGGAAAAGACTCTGATGCTGGGAGGGATTGGGGGCAGGAGGAGAAGGGGACGACAGAGGATGAGAAGGCTGGATGGCATCACTGACTCTATGGACGTGAATCTGAGTGAACTCTCAGAGTTGGTGATGGACAGGGAGGCCTGGTGTGCTGCGATTCATGGGGTCAGACATTATTGAGTGACCAAACTGAACTGAACTGAAGTACTTTTAGATAGTTATGTAGATAGAGTTTATAGATCCATAATAAATAAAGTATGACAGAGACTGCTAAATGTGTCCCCAATGTTTAGTTCCTTTCCTTTTTTATTTTTTTATTTTTCATGGTACAAAAGTATTTAATAAGTGCCATGTCAGTACAGAAAAACACACAGCCTGTAGCTCATCCTTTAAAACCAAAAGAGCCAACTGAAAAGTTAGTAGAGATTCTTATTTTTACTTTAGAAATGAAAACAAAAAACTAAGTACACATTGGGAATTGAACACTACATTTTTTCTTTTGCCCATGTTTTCCGGCCAGTAATATTCTATCAAACACTATAATAAGAGAATGTACTGAATCTAATTTCAGTTCAGTTCAGTCGCTCAGTCATGTGGGGCTCTTCTCGGCCCCATGAATCGCAGCACGCCAGGCCTCCCTGTCCATCACCAACTCCCGGAGTTCACTCAAACTCACGTCCATTCAGTCAGTGATGCCATCCAGCCATCTCATCCTCTGTTGTCCCCTTCTCCTCCTGCCCCCAATCCCTCCCAGCATCAGAGTCTTTTCCAATGAGTCAACTCTTCGCATGAGGTGGCCAAAGTACTGGAGTTTCAGCCTCAGCATCATTCCTTCCAAAGAAATCCCAGGGCTGATCTCCTTCAGAATGGACTGGTTGGATCTTCTTGCAGTCTAAGGGACTCTCAAGCGTCTTCTCCAACACCACAGTTCAAAAGCATCAATTCTTCAGCGCTCAGCCTTCTTCACAGTCCAACTCTCACATCCATACATGACCACAGGAAAAACCATAGCCTTGACTAGACCAATCTTTGTTGGCAAAGTAATGTCTCTGCTTTTGAATATGCTATCTAGGTTGGTCATAACTTTCCTTCCAAGGAGTAAGCATCTTTTAATTTCATGGCTGCAGTCACCATCTGCAGTGATTTTGGAGCCCCAGAAAATAAAGTCTGCCACTGTTTCCCCATCTATTTCCCATGAAGTGATGGGACCGAATGCCATGATCTTAGTTTTCTGAATGCTGAGCTTTAAGCCAACTTTTTCATTCTCCACTTTCACTTTCATCAAGAGGCTTTTGAGTTCCTCTTCACTTTCTGCCATAAGGGTGGTGTCATCTGCATATCTGAAGTTATTGATATTTCTCCCAGCAATGTTGATTCCAGCTTGTGCTTCTTCCATTCCAGCGTTTCTCATGATGTACTCTGCATATAAGTTAAATAAGCAGGGTGACAATATACAGCCTTGACATACTCCTTTTCCTATTTTGAACCAGTCTGTTGTTCCATGTCCATTCACTGGCACCCAGTAAAATGGACCACAAGGTAGAAAGCATTTTAGCTTTCATAGCACTAACAGCTAAAAAGCACACAGCATTTAATACTTTGATCTTGAAGTGGGTAATCATGGAAGTTTCAAGATTGTATCCACTAGGTTAGCCTGAGTATTCATCTATAAAAATATTTTTTCAAAAACACATTCCTTTCCATTTTTAAATATAGAAGGCCCCTCATTTCTGTCTGAACATGCCACAAGACATATCTCAGCCTCAGTTGCAGCTAGGTGTATCCATATGACTGAGTTCTGACCAATGGGATGTGGGTAGAAATAATGTATGCTTCTTCAGGTCATGACTTTTAAAGGGAAACAGCTTGGTCTTCACTGCAGATGTGGCTGTGCAATAGATTATGGAGATGAGGACAACTTAGTGGAATGTGGAGCAGCAAGAAAAAAGGATCTTGAATCCCTGATAATCTCAAGGGACAGAGGCACTACACTCCCTAAACCATGCATAAGTCCAGGCTTTTACATGTTCAATCGCTAAATTGTGTCTGACTCCCTGAGACCCCATGGACTACAGCACACCAGGCTGCTCTGTCCTTCACTCTCTTCTAGAGTTCTTCTGATTCATGTCCATTGAGTGGATGATGCTATCTAAACATCTCATCCTTGGCTGCCCCATTCTCCTTGTGCCTTCACTCTTTCCCAGCATCAGGGTCTTTTCCAGTGAGTTGGCTCTTCATGTCAGGTGGCCAAAGTATTTTACATAGAAGAGAAAAAAACCTGTCTTTTTTGGTACTCTGTTTTGGTCACTGTTAAAATAGCTGAAGTATATTCCTAACCAACTTGTACCCTGTCTTCTTTGTTTTTTGTTTGAAAAATGTTCTACCTCTCAAGTATGAAAGATCATATGACTAACTGTTTATGGTATAAAATTAATCTGTGTTGGACTGGATTGACTTGTGGGGAGAGCAACTTCAACAACTTCTTTAATTGTTAAAAATGACAATTTTATTGAAGTGATAGGAATAGACATTATTATAAAATATTAAAACTACCCTCTCATAACTCCTTCAGTTATGTGTCATTTATATTCTTTTATTATTGAAATACTTAGATCAAAGTTAATAAAACTAAGATCAAAGTAAAATAAAATAGATGTAAGTGAAGCAAATTAGAGAAGGTATTTTTGTTCTTGCAAGGAATTGTATGTTCAATTTTGTGGTCAACTTGCTTTTTAAATAATATATAAACATAGGGGTTTTTTTCCCCCTTGAATTTAATGAAATACTGCTATAGGAATTTACCTTTTGATATGAGTTAGGCTCATTCCAGTTTAGTTCACCTGGAAGTCAGTTAAAAAATAAAGTTTTCATCACTGGGATTATGTGAGGTCATTATATTAACTTTTTGAGAAGTCTTAAGACTAGATATCAGAGCAGTTAATGGAGACCAAGTTCACTGTCTGAAATTCAAATCAAGATGGTTTTATCCTTCTATACTTACATGTAGTTTCAGTTCAGTTCAGTTCAGTCTCTCAGCGACTCTTTGCAACGCCATGGACTGCAGCATGCCAGGCCTCCCTGTCCATCACCAACTCCCGGAGTTCACCCAAACTCATGACCATTGAGTCAGTGATGCCATCCAACCATCTAATCCTCTGTTGTCCCCTTCTCCTCCCGCCCTCAATCTTTCCCAGCATAAGGGTTTTTTCAAATGAGTCAGCTCTTCGCATCAGGTGGTCAAAGTATTGGAGTTTCAGCTTCAAAATCAGTCGTTCCAATGAACACCTAGGACTGATCTCCTTTAGGATGGACTGGTTGGGTCTCCTTGCAGTCCAAGAGACTCTCAAGAGTTTATTCCAACACCACATGCAGTTTCAGTCCTTACTAAATTAACTTTTAGACAAGTTTGGCCATAAAACCTGAATCCTAAAGCTGAACTTGTTTCAAGCAGACCTTTCACTAATTATTAGTAGCAACTATCTGTAGCTTAAAAGCAAATACCACTTGCTTAGCAGCATACGGATCTCAGAAGAATCATCTCTTTAGATGCAAGAGGGAAAAAGATACTGCCTTGCTGGTATCTTAGCACTTTTGACTTGTTTATCTTTTTTGCTGGTATTACACTAAATACAAACATTGTGGTATAAAGCTTGGCTTCCTAGCAGGCGTCAGATACATCTAACAATAATGAGCACCATAAACTAAACCCACTTCACTAGTATCAGAGTCAAACATTTGATAACCAAAATGCTTACCTGAGAAGATAAAGTGCCCATATCAACATCTTGATATATATTCAAAAGTACAAAACTTAAAAGAACAATCAATGGCTTGTTCAAAATGTTATATCTTGCATTTTGGTTGGTGGTATATTTTTATTTCAAGTGAAAAAATCTCATATTGGGGGAAATTAAAGTATTTTCAATTATTTAGAGTCAAAATTAGATGCCAATTTTATGAGTAAAATGCTATAATTTAAATGTAATGTATGCCTTTTACTTGATTATAAAAGATGTTTGGGCATTATATCTAATTTATGTCCATTTTTCTATTTCTTTAAAAAAAAAAAGGTATTTTATCCAAGCTTGTATTTCTACAAGTAAGGCTGCAACACAGGGCCTCAATCATATTTCTTAAAATCTAAAGGAAATCACAAAGAGAAAGGAAGAAATTAAAGTAGGCTGAAAGTAGAAATTACAGTTATTACAGATTTACCTCTTTTCACTGTTGACAAAATCACAATCTATGTCTTATAAACCTATTAATAATTTTAATTACTGTCATTTGGGAGTGTAACCACTAAGTGAAAAGAGCAAATATAAGAACTGAGTACTCATGAAACATTACTCAAATGATGCAGTATTTAAAAGAAGTAAAAAACAATCAGCACTCTACAACTCCAGCAAAATGTGTTTCTATTCCCTTGTAGCTCAGCCGGTAAAGAATAAGCCTGCTGTGCAGGAAACCCGGGTTCGATCCCTGAGTTGGGAAGGTCCCCTGGAGAAGGAAATGGCAACCCACTCCAGTATCCTTGCCTGGAAAATTTCATGGACAGAGGAGCCTGGTGGGTTGCAGTCCATGGGGGTCGCAAAGAGTCAGGCACGACTGAGCGACTCTTACTTGCTGCTGCTGCTGCTGCTAAGTCACTTCAGTCGTGTCCGACTCTGTGCGACCCCATAGACAGCAGCCCACCAGGCTCCCCCGTCCCTGACATTCTCCAGGCAAGAACACTGGAGTGGGTTGCCATTTCCTTCTCCAATGCGTGAAAGTGAAAAGTGAAAGTGAAGTCACTCAGTCGTGTCCGACTCTTAGCGACCCCATGGACTGCAGCCTACCAGGGTCCTCCGCCCATGGGATTTTCCAGGCAAGAGTACTGGAGTGGGGTGCCATTGCCTTCTCCAACACTTACTTACTTAATGGTTTAAAAAAGATTCATGATTGTGATTCTCTTACTGTAGACATCTTCTTTACTGTTACCTGAACTCCTTTTAAAAACACTACACAATCTGTCAGTTCTGAGATAAAATTGTTCAAAGAACCCACTCCAGTATTCTTGCCTGGAGAATCCCATGGATGGAAGAGCCTGGTGGGCTACAGTGGGGTCACAAAGAGTCTGACATGACTTCACTTCACATGACTTCTACAGTATTCTCCACCTCATTCCTAGAGAGAAGTATTTCCAGTTACTTTGACTCTTAGTTTATATAATCAAACTTTAGATATCAGAAAATAAGCTATGTCATGAAATGTAAATCTTTCTTGGTATGTATTATCTTGTCATTACCTGTCACATTTATACATAAATAACTTATAAAAGTATGAATATATATACATATAGTAAAGTGAAGTTGCTCAGTCCTGTCCAACTCTTTGCGACCCTATGGACTGTTGCCCACCAGGCTCCTCTGGCCATGGGAATCTCCAGGCAAGGATACTGGAGTGGGTTACCATTTCCTTCTCCAGGGGAGCGTCCCGATCCAGGGATCGAATCCAGGTCTGCCACATTGCAGGCAGACTCTTTACCCACTGAGCCACCAGGGAAGCCTTACATGCATATGAGACACATTGATATGCTGCCTGCTAAAAAGGGGATAACTGGTAACTGGTAAAGAATATACAAGATAATGGTGATGAGTACTAAATAATATACAAAAAGATGCTATTGTTCCCCATATGTGAAGGATATGGACTAAAGAAGACCAGATTAGCACATAGGAAATCTGCTCCAAAAATATAATTATATGACTAATTCAACTGGTAATTGTGAACATATGAATTGGTCATTGTGGCAATAATAATCCCTATTTTTATAATAATTTTGTATTCCTTTTGTGACATGATAACAAATATGCTGTAAGTTTTTGCTTTAAAGATTTTTCTTATTCAAATAATCATTATTCAAACAACTTATTCAAACGGGCCTTATTGTTTATTTAAACCAATTTAGTAAAATATTTAAAATTTTTATTTTTAAATTGCTCTTCCATTTATAAAATTAACAGACTATTATATTTTTAATTGTGAAGAAACAGTATAATTGTAATTATCTAAAAACTAAGCTTAAATGTAAATTACATTTTAATAGCATGCATATTTGTATACTTCTATATAGATGGAGGGGAAATTGTTAGTGATCTTATGAGAAATAAAGCATAATTTACCTGTACAGACAGTAATCACACAAAGACATGGTATTAATATTTTCCTTGTACCTTAGCTTTCAAGTATTCTGAAGCCATAAAAGTGAAAGTGTTAATCGCTCAGTCATGTCTGACTCTTTGCGACGCCAAGCTCTTCTGTCCGTGGGATTCTCCAGGCAAGAATATTGGAGTGGGTTGCCATTTCCTCCTTCAGGGGATCTTCCTGACCCAGGGATCGAACCCACGTCTCCTGTATTGCAGGCAGATTTTTTACCATCTGAGCCACCAGGAAAGTGAGTCCAAACAGATAGATGTTCCTCACAGATATGTCACATATTATACTTTTATTAAGCTGGATACACAGCTTCACTTCACACAGATTCATTCTGTGTGAAAAGGGGAATCAAATACAAATAAGATATTTTAAATTTTAAATTTATTGTATCAGTACTATGTTTCATGGCATAAATAATACACATATCCACCTAAACTGTAAACTTGTAAATTTATGTGTATTTGTTGCACATTTTTAATGTAATAATATCTAAAATAAATTTTATTTATCCTAAAATTTTCAAATTGATATCTAACATTCTAGACCTAGAATATATATGTGACATAAACAATAAAGATATAGTTAGATGTAATATGAGAGGGTTGGAATGGCTGAAGAATATGAAGAATTAATATATAAAGAATCAGAATATTTCTGATTATAATTAGGTTCACTGGCTTCAAGTATTAACTTGAAAATTAGTATGATGAAAATTACTGTTAGTATCAAGATGCTGATCTCGTCCTATAAGTCCTTAGAAAATTAGTGCCCTGATAATGGAAGCAGCAGTCAATCACAGTGGATTCACATTTCATTGTATTTCCCCTATGAAGTAGAGTGGAGTCCTCTTCCATCAATCTCTCCCAGTGGGCAGGGGAAGATAAGAATGCACAAAGCAAAAAGGTGGCTCACAAAACAAAACAAAATAAAAGCAAAAGAGACCTTAGACCCTATGTATGCAGATAATATAGGTGATAGATACAGAGAAATAAATCTTTGAATAAAAGTAAAATATCAACAAATGATCCAGTTGCGAAAGAAAAGCACACAGCCAATCTCCAATGATCTACTAAGTAGATACTGCGGACTGGACCCTATAGAATGTCTATAATACATATCTATACAGTTTCATCAGTGTACTTCTTAAGGGTGTGCATGTATGTGTGTGTGTGTGTGTGTGTGTCTGCATGCATGCGTGCACATGCTCAGTCACTGAATCATGTCCAACTCTTTGCAACCCTATGGACTGCAGCCCGCCAGGCTCCTCTGTTCATGGAATTCTCCAGGCAAGAATACTGGAGCCAGTTGTCATTTCCTACTCCAGGGGATCTTCCCTGACCCAGGGATCGAACCCATGTTTCTTGCATCTCCTGCATTGGCAGGCAGATTATTTACCACTGAGCCTCCTGGGAAGCCGTGTTCCTTAAGGATATTTGTAGATAAACATTACTAATATATCTTTCAACTCTTTGATGAAATAATGCAATATCTAGTACACAATCTATTTCACAACACTGACATTACTGTTTGTTTTTGCTCTATATTCCAGCATAGCCTCAATAATAATTTAATAATAATTACCAAGCCAAATGAATGCTGGTAATATGTTTACATTACCTGACTTTCTGGACCATGCCCTGCAACTTTTGTGTAAAATTATATTCAAGAAATTTATCCTTTCATGTTCTTGTTTTAGATGGAGATTTTCTGCTTTTCATTTTTAATTTGGGGAAAAGAAATAAGTATCTTCAGGAAACACAAGCAACATTACTGTTAAAATTCTAACAGACCAATAGCTAGGCTTTATTACATCACTTTAATCAGGTGATTTGGTATTATACATTTAAAACTTCTTCTCTAAGGCAACTATAGATTACCTTGTAAGTGATACAGAGGAAACAAAAATGTGTTTTTTCCCTCTGTAAGAAAAATAATCTGATAGTTATAAAATATTTCTATATGCTCTATAATTTTTAGCCCAGAAAAAAGAGTACTATAAGTAAAAAAAAAAAAAAAAAAATGACATTATTGTCAAAAGTGCTGTTAGAAATGTGGATTTTTTTTTACTCCATTTGTTAAAATTAAAACTATATATATAAGCAATAGTTTTGGCTTCCATCCATGTTGGCTTTTAAACCATTGAAAAGATCGCTGCTTCTGCCCTTATAGTATAAAAGAGCCAGAACAACTTCAAGTTACATGACATTTCTTGAACTACCAGAAAGCTGAGGTCACTGGTCCCAAGTCCTAGGAAAGAACATGGCATTAGGGAGATATAAGAGGTGAACACATGCACTCACCCAGAGTAGACATGATCCAGGTACCTATAAGAAGAGTTCAGCCACGAGGACAATTGGTGAAGACCAAGTGTGGCCTGGTGAGACAGTGTGAAACCCCTGAGAGCATCAGAAATTGGAAGACTCAGTGTCTCCTTGCATGTCCTTTCTCAGCAAATCCCACCAGGTGCTTGCAAAAAAGATTGGAAAGAGCCCTGAGAAATATCCATTGCAGGGCAGGCCCAGGAGAAAAGCAACAGCCATGTCGGAGGGGCAAGAAACTCTACCAACTCTCTTTTCCTGAAGCTCCTGTACAGAGCAACAGCCTGCCTCTGTGAGGAGAAGGGCAATGGGCACTGTTGATTTTAAGGAACTGGCAAACAGTCATGACATGCAAAAATCAAATAGGTGTAAAAACCCTACTCATGGAGAAGAGGAATGATTACAGATTCAACTTATGGCTGCAGTTTGGAGAGAGGCAGGATAGACAAGAAGCTAAGTCCCTGGTGCTGGAGTAAATCATACCTGCCTCTGACTCATAGTCACACCACCACCCCCATTGCCACGGTGAGACATTTTGAATACGAAGTGACAGCAGACTACAACTGGAATAGAACAGGAGAGGACTAAGTATACAAAGAAACTTTCTCTGAGTCACATTACAAAATGACACAATATCCCCTAGTCATGGCAGTATTTCATTAGAATTTCCATGACTTAGTGAATGCCAGCACCTGAAGTCCTGTACTTTCCCAGACCTGTTTGAGGTTATTCTCTGGATACTGAACATTTATTTATTGCCTTATTAGACACTAATATCCCAATTTAAAAGGAATCCCCTTGCATGTCTCTGACTATTATTTATTGTTAATGATACTCACAATTGAACTTTTTCATTACTTTAAGCTAGCAGTGGAATATACTATACTCAGTATAATATATAACTGTCATCATTTAAGACATCATGAAATAAATTCTTCACCACAAAATCATGAATTTTATATTGCATATTCATAATGTGTAAAAGAAACCAATCAGATCAATGTTAGTTAAAATAATTTAACTTTGATAATCTTATTTTAATATCTCTATATCCAGTTCATCACAATTATAAATTTACCATTTTCACTCATTATCTGAATGACTACCAGTGTTTTGTATAATTTTATAAAGTTGACACTAAGTAATACCAGAGTATCATATTATTGGGTTTATTTTTTTTATTATTGGGTTTAATAATCTGTAAAACATTAAGAATAATTTTAATGTGGTAAATATTTGTAGAATACAAATTTAGCAGCATTAGTAAATAATCTGTTCCCTTTAGAGATTATCAGTTTATCAAAATCACTTTTAGATTAATCTGGGTATTTATCCAAAAGAATAGAAATCAGGATCTTGAAGAGATAATATTAAAAGCATGCCTGTGTTCATTGCAGCACTGTTCACAGTAGTCAAGATGTAGAAACAACTTAAATGTCTATTGATGGATGATTGGATACAGAAAATGTGCTATATACAACAATGGAATACTATCCTGTCTTAACAAAGTATGACATTATGCTATGTGCATCGACATGAATGAACCTTGAGGACCTTGTGCTAAGTAAAATAAGGCTGTCACAGAAAGACAGATACTACACAGTTCCACTTACATAAAGTATTTGGATAGATTCGTAGAGTCGAAGTATGAAATAGTCATCACCAGGGGCTGGAGGAAGGGGGAAATGGGAAGTTATTAACCAGTGGGCATAAAATTTCAGTTAAGGAATATGAATAAGCTCTGGAAATTTTGCATACAATAATGCAGCTATAGTCAACAATAATATGTTTCTTGTAGTTTGACATAAAACAACAAAATTTTGTAAAGCAATTATCCTTCCATTAAAAAAATAAATTTTAAAAATGTTTAAAAAATTGTTAAGAAGGTAGATCTCATGTCCTTATCATAATAATATTTTTACTACAGTATAATAAATTGCAAGTGTTCTGTTACCATTTTATCTCAAAAGATATCCATCAACCCTATTAAAAAACCGTCAATCCTTATTTCTCTGGTAGATGTCTTAACAGACAGCTGGGTTTTCTCAGATAAGGAAACATAAAATTCATGAGTGTATCTTACCTTACTGAAAGAGAAATTACATTCAAATTCATTATCTAAAGAAACAAAAACCTTTCTGATGTATGTCTTGCTACTCTTTAACAGGTTTTGGTCTCCATTTGAAGCCTCAGAATTGCTGCCAGTAATCACTGTTCATTTCCTTGACTGATCCAAGATGAAAATAAAAAATTATTTGTATTAGGTTGGTACAAACATAATTGCAGTTTTGGACCATGAATTTTAAGTCATTATAACTAGGCTCAAACACATCTTTATTAATCAAAATAGGAACCATTATAATCAACACATTTTTGCCAATGAGAATTAAGTTTGTTTATTCCTGTAGCATAAAAATTGGTGCTTCAAAATTCATCCAGTTCTTGGAAAGCATTTTCTGCCTCCTGCTGGTTGTAGAAAGTTTTTGCCTGCAAAAAGTTGTCGAGGTAGTTGGTTGATAAGAGCTCAGGTGGATGAGGCAAAACTTTGTAGCCCAGTTCGTTCAACTTTTGAAACATTGCTTTTGCGATGTGCAGTTGAGCATTGTCATGGAAAAGAATTGGGCCCATTCTGTTGACCAGCTGCAAGCGTTGCAGTTTTTGGTTATTCTCACTGATTTGCTGAGCCTCCTTCTCAGTTGTAGTGGTTTCACTGGGATTCAGAAAGCTGCAGTGGGTCAGACAAGCAGCAGACCACCAAACAATGACCATAGCCTTTTTTTGATGCAAGTTTGGCTTTGGGAAGTGCTTTGGAGCTTCTTCTCAGTCCAATCACTGAGCTGGTTATCACCATTGTCTTGTGAAATCCACTTTTCATCACACATCACAATCCAATTGAGAAATGGTTCATTGTGGTGGCATAGAGTAGGAGAAGACAACACTTCAATGCGTTTTTTATTTGTGGTCAGCTCATAAGGCACCCACTTACTGAGCTTTTTCACCTTTCTGATTTGCTTCAAACGCCAAACAACCATAGAATAATCAACGTTTAGTTCTTCTGCAACTTCTCATGTAGTTGTAAGAGATCAGCTTCAATGATTGCTCTCAATTGGTCATTGTCACCTTCCGATGGCCAGCCACTATGTTCCTCGTGTCCGAGGCTCTAGTCTCCTTTGCAAAACTTTTTGAACCACCACTGCACTGTACATTCATTAGCAGTTCCTGGGCCAAATGTGTTGTTGATGTTACAAGTTGTCTCCACTGCTTTACGACCCATTTTGAACTTGTATAGGTAAGTCACTCTAATTTGCTTTTTGTCTAATATAATTTCTATAGTCTAAAATAAATATAAAATAAACAGCAAGTAGTAAGTCATTAGCAAAAAAAAAAAAAAAAACAAAAAACAAAGTGAGAAATGTGCATTAAATTGATATATACCATTTATTTAAGAATATATTCCAATATCAAATGGCAAAGTTCAACAGTGTAAAACAGCAATTACGTTTGCACCAACCTAATAAAAGGGGAAAATCCTCACTCTTGTGAAAGCCAGAAAGCAGAATGATTGATAGCAGGTTCTTATGTTATTGATAGAAGTTTCTTATGTCATAACTAGATTAAGATTTCTTAAACTTTACTATGTATAAAAATCACCTATGGAGCTTGCTAAAAAGAAAGCCTGGTTAGTCCCACCTCCTGAGATTCTGATTCATTCAATCTGGCTGGTGTCCAGGAAGCTGCCATTTTTAGGGCACAGCTTTAATTAGACCTTAAGAGATTCAGAATCTAATGATCATTGGGGCATACTTTGAAAAACAACATATTTGTGACAGGTGTTTAGAGGTTGCAGAAGGTAGTTTTTTAACTATGCTAATAATGGGAAATTAAAGAGAATGACATCTTCTAAAGTATTATTGACTGTATTCTTTTCTTATTCTTTCTAATAAGATATATAGGATTCAGAGACATTTCACCAAAGGTGATACTCTTTACTAAACCATTAATCAAGTCACAAAAAGAAAGAGGAATTTTCCCCTTCTTCAATATACCCAACTTAAGATGTTAACTGTATTCCTTACTAAATGTGAATTTATCAAGTTTATCATTACTAAATATACCACATAGTCATTAATAGCAACTATTAAGTCTTTAATATATGCTGGCCTCAGTTCTAGGTATTTGGCTTGTATCATCTCATTTAATCATCAGAAAACCTCATATGAGTTAAGTGCTATAATTATTCCCACTTAATAAATAGGAAATTGAGATAGTAAGATTAAAACATTTGCATAAGATCACAAATCTTATAAGATATAGTAATTCTATATTTTTCAGAGGTATTAATAAAAACTCTCAAGTTAACTAGGATATCTATATATCTACATAAGGCTATCTATGTAAGGCTTTTTATCTTGAAATCTGTCCTTGTAAGCTTTACATATTTCATAAATCATTGTTTTGTGAGATACTATACAGATAGCATATTGAAAAGCAGAGATATTACCTTGCCAACAAAGGTCCGTCTAGTCAAGACTATGGTTTTTCCAGTGGTCATGTATGGATGTGAGAGTTGGACTGTGAAGAAAGCTGAGCGCCGAAGAATTGATGCTTTTGAACTGTGATGTTGGAGAAGACTCTTGACAGTCCCTTGGACTGCAAGGAGGTCCAACCAGTCCATTCTAAAGGAGATCAGTCCTGGGTGTTCATTGGAAGGACTGATGCTAAAGCTGAAACTCCAGTACTTTGGCCACCTCATGTGAAGAGTTGACTCATTGGAAAAGACTTTGATGCTGGGAGGGATTGGGGGCAGGAAGAGAAGGGGACAACAGAGGATGAGATGGCTGGATGGCATCACCGACTCGATGGACCTGAGTCTGAGTGAACTCCAGGAGTTGGTGATGGACAGGGAGGCCTGGTGTGCTGCGATTCATGGGGTCTCAAAGAGTTGGACACGACTGAGCGACTGAACTGAACTGAACTGAACTGATACAGTTAATAAAAAGGGAACATTTTTTATAAAAAATAAACAGATAAAATATTATGTCTGTCATTAAATTACACATGCATTAAAATCTTGATGTAGATCTGTAAGACCTGTTTAACTGAAACCTTTTTTTCCATTTTAATCAGCATTTTACTTATGATTCTTCATCATTCATAACAAAATGAGAGACCTTATATTAATAAAGTCTATAAATTCCCTTGCAGAGTTATAAAAGAAATATGAAGTTGACTTCATATTTCAAAGGTCACAAGTACATCTGGTTGAGTATATAGTTTGTGCAAAAATCCACCTCTTCTTTTTTCATTATACTACAGTAATAGATGGGTTCTTCTTAAAATCTTTTTGGAACACAAAACAGCAAGAGTTGATTCAAGTAAACCATGTTTCTCTAAATAATCAAGCTTAGAAAATATCATTTAAACTTACAGGAACTACTTTTCACTAAAAACATACTTTGACATTTATATCATCTAAGGAGACAAAGAATAGATAAGAAGGTTATCTATTGTTTATACTATGCTTGCTTGTAATATTTGAATTAGAAAGCAGGATATGATGATGTCAAGGCAAATAAGCTCATTTAAGTAAAAATCCAGTGATGTTTGTGCCTGTAACTATTTGCCACATCTCAAAGGAGAAACATAGTTTCCTCTAAATTTACCATAAGACTCCATTAGTTTTATTATATTCTCAAAGGGTTAGACTCACTATTCTTGCTAAGCTGTGAAATTGCAGTTCAATGTTCAGAACTTGTAAGAAATAGCATCTTAAAAATTGAAAATAACTTTGAGATTTTATAAAATTCATTTAATGCTTCCCTAATAATAAACATTCTATAACATCTGTGTATTTTCTATTTTTCTTGACAACATTCTGAACAGGAAAATGAAGATGGGGTAATTTTGATGTAATATTAGGGGGAAAGACATCATGGGTTCTAACAGTGACTTAAAAAAAGCAAAAGGACAACATGGAGATTCTGAAATGTTATTTGAAAGACATTGAAAATTGTCAATCAAAGACATTATAAACTACAGAGTTGAAAGAATTACACTAATCTGAGATGTGTTATGATTTTTTTTCAAAGTAAAATATGTTTTTCTTCAAGAGAAAGTGTCTCTTTGTAGCCATTTTAAAGTCTTCTTTCGGTTCAGAGCATGGCACATAATATGCCCTGAACAATAAGTGGATGAATGAATTCATGAGAGCACTGTCTATATGAGATCAACCTGATACTGGTAGAGTTTGGAGAAAAAAAATTGGGATACTATTTGGAAACTTCAGAATGCTTATGAGATCTTTCTTTACTTCATCTTCTTCATTATGAATACATTCATATTGTACTCTTAAGCAGACAGATTCAAAAAACTACTTAAGTGAAGTGAAAGTTTTTCAGTCATGTGTGACTCTTTGCAACCCCATGGACTATAGAGTCCATGGAATTCTCCAGGCTGGAATACTGGAGAGGGTAGCCTTTCCCTTCTCCAGGGGATCTTCCCAACCCAGGGATCAAACCCCAGTCTTCCACATTGGGCTGGTAAAATAGCAAATAAACTTCCTAAAATTATGTGTGTGTATGGATATTAATGTAATGTGCTAATGGATGATCCAGATCACCACACAGGCAAAATTCTCATAATAAGTGATGTTTACATTCTACCTGGCTTGAAAGTCACACTAAAATAAATTTACTATTGAGCATAGTTATTATCTCCAGAAAACTAGAGCCACAATGAACATTACAGGAGTAAATGAAGTGCCTGAAAAGTGTTTCATCTTCTAGTGAAAGTGAAAGTCGCTCTGTGGTGTCCAACTCTTTGTGACCCCATGGACTGTATCCATGGAATTCTCTAGGCCAGAATACTGGAGTAGGTAGCCGTTCCCTTCTCCAGGGGATCTTTCCAACCCAGGGATTGAACCCAGGTCTCCCACACTGCAGGCAGATTCTTTACCAGCTGAGCCACAAGGGAAGCCCAAGAATACTGGAGTGGGTAGCCTATCCCTTCTCCAGGAGATCTTCCGACCCAGGAATTGAACTGGGGTCTCCTGCATTGCAAGCGGTTTCTTTACCAACTGAGCTATAACTTTTACTTTAAATATGAATTTAAGCTTTCACTTGAATATCTCAATAAAACTGGAAGAAAAAAAGAAAGAATCCTTAGATGGAGAAGACAGCAACAAGAAGTAAGGGAGCCTCACCTACATTTTGGGTAATGAACACTTCATTCACCTACAATACTACTGTATGCCTGGCTTTCTAATTCCATGCTTGAGAAGGAGACTTCAGGGAATTGAGGGAATACTATTGGATAGGAACGTAGTCTACATGCTGCATGCAAACTGTGGAAATTGAAATGAAGAGATTAAATGAAAATAAATGAGAGGGAATGGGTATGTGTATACCTATGACTGATTCATGTTGATGTTTGACAGAAAACAAAAAAAAATTCTGTAAAGCAATTATCCTTCAATTTAAAAATATTTTTTTTAAAAAAGAAATGAAAAACCAAAATGAAGATTATCAGATAGGATTTAAAAAACATAACCTAGGGGGCAACAGAGGATGAGATGGTTGGATGGCATTGTCAACTCAATGGACAAGTTTGAGCAAACTCCAGGAGACAGTGAAGAACAGGGAACCTTGGCATGATGTAGTCCATGAGATCATAGAGTCAGACACAACTGACCAACTGAACAACAATACACTGTTTACAAGAGACAACTCTAAAATATAGAGATACAGAAAAGTTGAAAGTAAATGTATAGGTTAAAAAATTTTCTGCAAATGTGAATCAAAAGGAGTTTGTGAAGTTTGCATGGAAGACAAAGTAGTCTTTAAGGCAAAATGATTACTGAAAGTATCAATAACCTCAGATATGCAGATGACACCACCCTTATGGCAGAAAGTGAAGAGGAACTCAAAAGCCTCTTGATGAAAGTGAAAGTGGAGAGTGAAAAAGTTGGCTTAAAGCTCAACATTCAGAAAACGAAGATCAAGGCATCCGGTCCCACCACTTCATGGGAAATAGATGGGGAAACAGTGGAAACAGTGTCAGACTTTATTTTTCTGGGCTCCAAAATCACTGCAGATGGTGACTGCAGTCATGAAATTAAAAGACGCTTACTCCTTGGAAGGAAAGTTATGACCAACCTAGATAGCATATTCAAAAGCAGAGACATTACTTTGCCAACAAAGGTTCATCTAGTCAAGGCTATGGTTTTTCCAGTGGTCATGTATGGATGTGAGAGTTGGACTGTGAAGGCTGAGCGCCGAAGAATTCATGCTTTTGAACTGTGGTGTTGGAGAAGACTCTTGAGAGTCCCTTGGACTGCAAGGAGATCCAACCAGTCCATTCTGAAGGAGATCAGCCCTGGGATTTCTTTGGAAGGAATGATGCTGAAGCTAAAACTCCAGTACTTTGGCCACCTCATGTGAAGAGTTGACTCATTGGAAAAGACTCTGATGCTGGGAGGGATTGGGGGCAGGAGGAGAAGGGGACGACAGAGGATGAGATGGCTGGATGGCATCACTGACTGAATGGACGTGAGTTTGAGTGAACTCTGGGAGTTGGTGATGGACAGGGAGGCCTGGCGTGCTGCGATTCATGGGGTCGCAAAGAGTCGGACATGACTGAGCGACTAATCTGATCTGATTTTACAATTTTTAAAGGTTAAATTGATGAGGAAGATACAATTCTAATTTATTAATGGTTAATTTAATTTATTTTTCTTTTTTTATAAAGAAAAGTTTAACAAAACCATCAGGAGACATAGATACATATACAGTGAGGTTGGAATGTATTAACAAAACCCTCTCAATAGCATGTATTTACAACCAGCAAGTTGAAAATTACTAAGGATATAGAAGATATAAATAATGGTAACAAGAAATATAATCTAATATATCTGTATGGAACACTGTACACAACAATTTCTGAATTCATGCTTTATAAGCACATATGCAGTATTAACAAAAATTTGTCATACATGTCTCCATATAGCAAGTCTCAAAAAATTTAAAGAGATAGAACTTATTGTAGTTTTCTGATTGCAGTGCAATTAATTCAATCAGTTAAGAATGAATAACAAAAATAGAGGCAAAAATCTCCAAATGGTCGTTATCAGGGGTCAGAGGGAGAGTGAAAAGAGGAATTGTTTTTAATTGGGTATAGAGTTCAGATTTGCCAGGTGAAAAAGTTCTGGGGATATGTTTCATAACAATGTGAATATATTTAACATTAAAGAACTTAAAAATGGTTAAGATGATAACTTTTGTATTTTTTACCACAGTAAATATTTTGTGGAATAAAACTAAATCATGAATTAAAGCTTATCAATTTTATGTGAGAAAAGGAAGGCTGGATATCTTTTAAAAATCTATTGCCAAATCTAAGGTCTTAAAGATTTACCCGTATATTTTCTGATAAGACATTTGCAACTTGAGTTAGTGCATTTAGGTTTTTGTTCCATTTTAAATTAATTTTTGTACATAGTGTGAGCTGTAGTTCCAACTTCATTCCTTTTCATGTGGCTATCCAGTTGTTTCAGTACTATTTGTTGAAAAGTATTCTTTCCCTCACCAAATGATCTTGGCAGTATTGTCAAAAATCAACTTATATATAGATTTATTTCTGGACTATTCTATTCTGTTGGTCAATAAGTCTATTCTTATGACAGTATGAAGCTGTTTTTCTTACTGTAGCTTTGTAGTAAGTTTTAAAGTCCAGGAATGTGAGTCCTCCAAATTTTTTCTTTTCCAGATAGTTTTGGATATTTAGGATCCCTTATGAATTCCATATGAATTTTAGGATCAAGTTTTCCATTTCTGAGAAAAAATAATTGAGATTTTATAGAAAATGCAAAGAATATGAAGATAACTTTAGGAACTATTGCTGTCTTAATAATGTTAAGTTTTCAGTCTGTGAACAGGGGATGTCCTTCAATTTGCTTAGGTCTTTAATTTCTTTCAGCTATATTTTATAGTTTTCTGCTCATAAGTCTTACACCTCCTTGACTAAATTTATTTCTAAGTACTGTATATTGGGGGATGCTGTTGTCAAAAGAATTTTGTTACCTTCCTTTTATATAGAAATGCAACTGAGCTTCTACAGACTGATCTTATATCCTACAACTTCACTGAATTCACGTATTAGCTCTAACAGGTTTTTTTTTTTTTTTTTTTTTTAATGTACATTCTTCAGGATTTTCTATGCATATGGCCATATCATCTGTGAATAGAAATAGTTTTCCTGCTTCCTTTCCAACTTGGATGCCTCTAATTACTTTTTCTTTCCTAATTGCTCTGTCTAGGACTTCCAGTGTAATATTGAATAGAAGTGGTAAGGTGAACGTCCTCATCTTGTTCTTGATCCTAGAGGAGAAGCTTCCACCATTAATGATTGTTCATTAAGTATGATGTTCATACTGTTCATGGGGTTCTCAAGGCAAGAATACTGAAATGGTTTGCCATTCCGTTCTCCAGTGGACCACGATTTGTCAGAACATTCCACCATGTCCCATCTGTCTTGGGTGGCCCTACACAGCATGGCTCATAGTTTCATTGAGTTAGACAAGGCTGTGGTCCATGTGATCAGATTGGTTAGTTTTCTGTGATTGTGGTTTTCATTCTATCTTCCCTCTGATGGAGATGGATAAGAGACTTATGGAAGCTTCCTGATGGGAGAGACTGACTGAGGGGGAAACTGGGTCTTGTTCTGATGGGCAGGGCCATGCTCAGTAAATCTTTAATCCAATTTTCTGTTGAAGGGCGGGGCTGTGTTCCCTCCCTATTATTTGACCTGAGGCTAAACTATGGTGGAGGTATTGAAGATAATGGCAACCTCCTTCAAAAGGTCCCATGCATGCATTGCTGTACACAGTGCCCCCAACCTTGCAGCAGGCCACCACCCAACCACACCTCTGCTGGAGACTCCTGGACACTCACAGGCAAGTCTGGGTCAGGCTCTTGTGGGGTCACTGCTCCTTTCTTCTGGGTCCTGATGTGCACAAGGTTTTGTTTGTGCCCTCCAAGAGTCTGTTTCCCAGTCCTTTGTAAGTTCTGGTGGTTCGTTCTATGGTGGGTTTAATTGGGACCTCCTCCAGGAGGGCTTATGCCATACCCAGGTCTACCGCACCCAGAGCCCCTGCCCCTGCAGCAGTCCACTGCTGACCTGTACCTCCACAGGAGACACTCAAACACGGTTCTGTCTCAGCCTCTGTGGGGTTAGCTGTACACTTTTCAGAAATGTACTTTATCATTTTGAGGAAATTCCCTTCTATTCCTTGCTTGTGGACATTTTATTTTTTAATCAAGAAAGAGTGTTCAATTTAGTCAAATAAGTTTTCTGCATCAATCTAGAACATAATAGGTTATTTTTCCCCTTCATTCCACTAATATAGCTCCAGTGTAGAAGAGATGAACATCTGTGAAGTAAGATGAGAAATATGATTTAATAATTGAATCTACTAACATGGAAATCATAGTTAGCTTAACAGTAGTTGGTTTGGTGAAATGTAACAATAAATCCCAACAGGATCCAGGCTCAATAGGAAATGAGAGATGAAAAATCGGAGTTCTCAACTCTTGTAGTCTCCTCAACTCTTTTGAGGAACTTTGCAATAAATGAGAGATTAGGAAATGGGGAGGTATCTTGAAGAAGACAATGTCAATATAAGAGGTTTTTTTTAATATAGGAGAAGTTATAGCATTTTATATGCAAATAAGAATGATTTAAAAGAGAAGAAATTTATAAGGCTAGTGTTAAAGGAGAATCACTGGAGCCAGTAAGGATGGTATCTAGTGGACAGGTCGAGAGAATGACCTAAACAGAAGTTCTGACAGTTCCTCCATCATAAAAGGAAAAAGATAACACCATATAGTCACAGGTGCATGTGTCTGGGTAATTGAGTTGGGTGAGGGTTTTTAGATGTTCTCATTTGATTACCTCTTTATTCTCAGTTAACTTTGAACTCTCAACTCTTGAGACTAGGGATGTGGGAAGATGTTTTAGCTGTATGAGGAGAGAGGAGAAGGTGTGAAATGATCTGAGGGAGAAAGCTCAGGAAATGTGATATGACTGTAAGGTGTCATTTGAGACCCAATATATATGATACTGGGCTTCCGTGGTGGTCTTCCCAGGTGGCACAGTGGCAAAGAATCTGCCTACCAATGTAGGAGATGCAAGAGACACAGGTTCGATCCCTGGGTCAGGAAGATTCTCTGGAGAAGGAAATGGTAACCCATTCCAGTATTCTTGCCTGAAAAGTCCCATAGACAGAGGAGCCTGGCAGGCTCTGGACACAAAAGAGTCAGACACAACTGAGCAACTAAGCACACACATATGCTATAATACATTCAAATATATACTATATATTATGTATGTAAAGTTATATATGTAAATTATATATATATACATATAGAGAAAGCATATGTATATATATATATATATAATTATTAATGATTCTAAATTATATGTAAATAAGTTTGCTAATGTACCCATTAATTTAGTGCTTGGTACAAAACGAATGTCTCACCATTTGGCCTTTTCCTCATATCAGTTTTCCTTGTGATAGAATTTGTGGTAAATATCAGCATGTCATTTACATGCAGTGAAAAGATAAATATAACTCAATGATGACTGTCTACTTCTAACAAGGAGATAGGGGTCCCAGTACCTGCTCAGTTGCTATAGAAAGGGACATCATTTTAGATACCATAATTCTGGAAGAATACATAGGAACAAAAATTATGAGTGCTTGTGCCCAGTCAAAGGAGGGAAATCTTGAGAATGCATGTTTTAAAAATAAAAAGTCATCTTTATTTCCCTTGTATGAGATAACTACAAAAATATGAAACTAATCCATTCTATAAGATTAAATTAACTTGCTCACAGGACTGGTGACAGTAGAGTTTTTTTCTTTGTGTGAATTCTTAGATATGACACAAAAAGCCAAACCTCCATCATATAAACCCCGGCTTACCCACATATGTGGGTTAAAGTCTTGCCATTCTAAATCACAGAGTTTTATATTTTTAAAAGGCTTTTTTGCAGCACATTTGTAGCACTAACTGAGGAGACACTGGACATGATCTTATTATTGACATACCTACAGTATTCCACACACAGTGCTCATCAGAAGAGGCCTGATAACTAAATGAATGAACAATTAAAAAAAACTTAGCTTTCACATTTAATACCAATTGTGATTCTAGGAATCACATTTCTAATATAAACAATGCCCTTGAAATGTATCCCAGCTACAGTGTTCCTTAATTGAATATTATTCATGTCCGTTAAACAAATATCTGAGTTAGAAAATGTTACCCCATTTTACCTGATAATTTTATACATATATTACTGGTTAACTTTTTTTTTAATTTAAAAAAACATTTATACTGAGCTTGTATGTTAGATATTCTTCCAAGGACCTTAAAAATATTGATTTCATCCTTATAGAACTGTGTTAGGTGTTATCATTTTTATTTTAAATATAATTAAATTGAGGCTCATAAGTTTAAGCAGTCTGTCTAAAGAAATCAGATATTTAGTAGTGAAGCTGCATTTAAATGCAGGCAGTCAGGCTTCAGGACCTGGGCTCTTACCCAATAAATAATACTGTTATAAATAAAATATAACAGTTAAAATGGATAACTAATAAAATAAAAATTGAAAATATTTGTATATCACTCAGAATTATCTTAATTAACACTCTTCAGTGTCAGGGAGCATACACTGAAAAGGAGATTAGTTTCCAGAAAGTGTATTAATAAGTGCTTTCAGAAGCAGTACCGTATGGGAAGAGAATGAAACAGGATTAAGCATAGGGTGGGGTGTGATTCAATCACACACACAAAAATCTTAGCTGACCTCATGTGAAGAAGCTCTGAACCCAGAAAGACTCTTCAAAGTAGTCCTAAATGGATGTATTGAAATCAAGATTTTATATCCTTGCATCAACCAGTCATTGGATACAGTCTGCCTGCAGAAAAAATGTCCTAACCTTGCACAAGGCTGCTGTCTTCAATCCAAGGCAATTCTCTAAAAGCTCTAATAGCTGCAAGCTCTCTCTCAAGGGGCAGTACTTCCATGAGCTGGGTTTCAATTTTGAGGAGTTATCTGGATAGTACATAATAGCCTCTGCCACAGGTATAGGAAATACAGTTTGGGTAGCATTGGCCTAAGCCATGATCTTTTAGAACTCATTACGTTACACCAGGTCAAGAGCAATCTATATTTTGTAACTACCCTTTTTACACGAGGGTAGTGAGTTGGAGGGATTTCAAGGCGGATCAAGGAAAAGGATCTGATCACTTGGTGGCAGTAGTATATAAGGAGCTGTATTCAGGCAGCACTTTGATAGGTTGCATTCCAGGGGATGTTCCTTCCTGCAGAGGACCTCCCAGAGGCTAAGTGTAAGGGCTTCCCCAGAAGGAGAAAAGGGCATGGGGTAGATGGGAAATCAGGTTTATGTGTGTAGGTGATGTTGATTGCCCAGCAGCAAGGTGGGGAGTCTTGCAGTCAGAGAACTCTGAAGGGCAGCAGAGGAGTCTTTCAGAGCTACAGATCTTCTCTTGTCCAGATAGAGAAGATGTTGGGTGCAGTTTTGTGGAGATATGCAAAACAGGAAAACTCTGGTGACAATCTGCTTTATCTGTGCTATTTTTAAAATAATAATGTATAAAAATTAAGTTTGGTGCTGATAGGCTTTTGAGCAAATGATCTTCACCTACTATAAAGAAGTAAACAATATAGAACCAAGGTGCATAAGCTGTCTTTGGCTTATTTATGTAATATCTCTATGGCCCTCATCCAGGTACTAAAGCCTATATACCAAGACAACTGTATTTACAACATTCAATTTAGTAGAATGCAATTCATTTATTTTGAAGCTTAATATGAAAGTATGACCAATGTAATGACATCAGAATAGTTTTAAAAACCATCAAATGCTATAAATGAATATACCATGTGGCTGGAGTTTTATTTTCTTATAAAGTATTAATTTTGCTGTGTACCCATATGATCTACTTTATTGATTTGGTGTTTCATCTACTAGAGCCTTCAGTCATGTCCCACTCTTTGGGACCCCATGAACTGTAGTCCGCCAGGCTCCTCTGTCCAGATCTCCTGGAGGAGGGCATGGCAACGCATTCCAGTATTCTTGCCTGGAGAATTCCATGGACAGAGCCTGGTGGGCTACCCGCCATAGGGTCGTGAAGAGTCAGACATGACTGAAGCGACTGAGCACAGCACTACTAGAGCCTTATTGAAGTATTAAAGTATCATAATATCAGTGTGTTTTTATCTTTCATTTTCTCCTTGTATCTCCTGTGGTTGTTGTGTTTCTAGTGCCTGATTATTCATAACTATTACATATATAATTTGATTGGGACTTTAGCATTTCAAAGTGCCCTTCTTTCCCATGAAAAATGCTTTTGGTTCATATTATACTTTACTTGATATGGTTGGTGGTTTAGTCGCTAAGTCATGTCCTAGTCTTTTCTGACCCCATGGACTGTAGCCTGCCAGGTTGCTCTGTCCATGGAGTTCTCCAGGCAAGAGTACTGGAGTGTGTTGCCATTCTCTTCTCCAGGGGAATCTTCCCAACCCAGGGACTGAACCTGGATCTCCAACATTGGCAGGCAGATTCTTTACCACTGAGCCTCCAGGGAAGCTCACTTTATTTGATAATTTGATAATTAAATTTGTATTCCTTATTGTTTCCTTTTGCCTGGTGCACCTTGACATATTTATTTTAGCATTTATAAATCACTTTGTTTAATAAAGAATGTGCTTGTATCTTAGATTGTAAGTCAAAATCAATATTATATTTAATAGGTGTGTTAGACCCATGTTGTTTCTCACAGAGTTGAATTTGAACATTTTTTTGATGCCTAGTCAAGTGCTCCTTGTACCTCTACCAATGGCTTCCGACCCTGGATCCTTAGAAACCAGGAGCCCTGGGGATACTTGAAGGAAGAAATAGGACCATTGTTTTAAAAGCTCAAGTAGCTATCCCTTACCTGTTTCCCCATAAAAAGGCCATGCAGGTAAATGAAAAGTTGAAGTGTGTTAGCTGGAATTACAGAAACTCAGTGAGGAACATAACTCCCTTACTCTTAACGGAAACTATATTGAATGATTTCAAATCTGAGTCAGAACAGGTGAATAAGTATTACTCAGTAAACAGCTTTCTTTGAAAGCCAGCCTCTTTCAGAACACCAGGAAAAATCAAGATAAAGTCGTCTTGGTTGGAAAGGGGTTGTGAACTGTTCAACTGAAATGTGAGTACTATTTTATACATTTTATTTTTACTGTCACAAAGTATATATAACATAACATTTGCTGTTTATTCACTTTTTAATGTAAAATTCAGTGGCATTAATTGGATTAATTAATTAGTGTTACATACCTATCACTGTTTTCACCTCAAACATAAATTATGTAACCACTAATCAATAATTCTGATTCCCCCTTCCATTCAGCTCCTGGTAACCTCTAATATACATTCTCATTGTATGCTTTTTTTTCTTTTTCAAGTATTTCATATAACTGGCATCATATAATATTGGGCTGGCCAAAAGTTCCTTTGAGTTTTTCTGTAACATCTTATGAAAAGCCCAACCAAACTTTTTGGCCAACCCAATAATTTATACCTTGGCTTATATCATTTAGCATAATATTTTCAATATTTGTCCATGTTATAGCATGTATCAGAACTTCATTTTTTATTATTAGAGCTGAATAATATTTCATTGTGTGTGTATATCACATTTGTTTATCCTTTTATCTGTGGATGAGCACTTAGGGATTTTCTACCTTTGCCTGTTATGAATGATGGTATAATGAACAATGGTACGTATTATCTGAGTATTTTTAATTATTTTGTGTATATACCTAAAAGTGGAATTTATGGGCCATATAGAAGTGCTCTGTTTAACTTTTAAGTATGTAAACTCTTAGCACATTTTTTAGTTGGGTTGTTTGTCTTTTTGTTGTTGAGTTGTAAGATTATATACATATTATAAGACTATATATAGGGGCTTCCCAGGTGGCACAGTGGCACAGAATCTGCCTGCCAATGCAGGAGACTCAGGTTCGATCCCTGGGTCAGGAAGGAAGGAAATGGAGAAGGAAATGACAACTCACTCCAGTATTCTTGCCTGGAAAATTCCATGAACAGAGGAACTTGGCGGGCTTGGTTCATGGGCTCCCAAAGAGTCGGACATGACTAAGCAACTGAGTTCACACACACAGACACACACATACATTATATACATACAAACACACAAACATGTTTTAGATATGAAAACTTTAGCCAATACCTGATTTATAAGAACTTTATTGCATTTTGTGTTTTTTTTTTTTTTTTCCATTTTCTTAATAATGTCTTTAGAGGGACAAAAGCTTTTAAATTTAAGGAAGTTCATTTTTCACTTTTTTATCTGGTGCATCATGCAAATTTCAAAAATACTTCAACAGATACAATGACAGAACTTTAGTTAGCAATGTTATTGGAATTCTGAAGTTGCACAGAATTAATAGTGAATGCTTTGTTATACTTTTAATTGATGTTCAAATCATGACTTTTCCAGTGCCAGATTATTTCTTTGGACCCTAAGGGCCTATGTCACTGTGAATCAGCGTGACTGACATGCCATAATTAAGTACCAAATATGACAAAGAACTGTCACTCATTTTTACAGAAAAAAATTGTAGTATTTTTCTGTATCCTGCTGACTTCATAAATGCGGATACAATTAAAAACCCAGGAAGGCAATTACAGAGAAACATAAAGTGATGTAGTTGTGATGGCAGTATTAGTCAGCTTAAGAGTAATAGCTTGTACTCTGATTGACATTGGCATCCTGTGCATTACATCTGTTAAAATCAGACTAGCAATTAAAATGTAAGAAAACAGGTTTGACAGCATAGCCTAATGCCCACCAGTTACACAGATGACTCAAAGTGTACCTTCCTGGCATTTGATAATTGCTGAGATTATTTATGGTAATCACATCAGTGATTATCATAAGTAAATAATGTATTTTGAGCACTCATGGTTAGCTATATTATCAATAATTATTATATGGCTATTATAAACAAAGTTCTGTGCTGTCTACCCAGTTTGTTTTGGGGCCTGTTAAGTATGCACACCCTTATAGCTTCATGTATGCACACACTGCATGCACACACTCACACACATACTCCCCACTAAGAACATATTTGAGTAGCTTATGATGAAATGAGGTTTATGCACATAAATGATTACACTTCATGGCCATCCAAGAACAAGACGCTTTGCAAGCTTCTGTCATGCTTCAGTGCTACTTCTAGCTTGAAAGTGATATCCTCCAAATAGATAATCAGGGACATAAGTATTTGGTTGTGCCTTGGTGCATTCTGGAGTCTCCATCCAGCCACCCTCTCCCATTCACGTTTAGTAGTTGGTAGGCATTAAGACATTGGAGAAGGAAACGGCAACCCACTCCAGTACTCTTGCCTGGAAAATCCCACGGACGGAGGAGCCTGGTAGGCTGCAGTCCATGGGGTCGCACAGAGTTGGACACGACTGAGCGACTTCACTTTCACTTTTCACTTTCATGCATTGGAGAAGGAAATGGCAAATCACTCCAGTGTTCTTGCCTGGAGAATCCCAGGGACAGAGGAGCCTAGTGGGCTGCCGTCTATGGGGTTGCACAGAGTCAGACACGACTGAAGCGACTTAGCAGCAGGCATTAAGACATGTATGGAACCCCGAAACATAATCTTTTCTGTATGTTGCCTTCCATGATGCCAAACTGAAGGTTCGTTCAAGGGCTTGCTGTGTTTCTTTTGCTTTAGTTTATACATGTCCTTGTCTGGAGTCTTTTGTTCCTACACTGAGTGAGACAGAAAAATGAATCCAAAAGAAGTTGAGAGCTGTAGTCCACTCCTTTTGGTTTAACATGCCATGGGTAGGATACTTCTGCAGTCAGCAATCAGAAGTTTTCAAATAATAAACCTATGGTGTTGGTTGGCTCCCATATTGATTTATTTATGCCTCATCTTTTACAAAACCTTTTAAAGGTATCACAAAGATATAAAACACAAGAAAACATGAATTACAAGTAATTCTTTTAGGAAACAAGGTTAGAGACATCTCCTGCAGTCAGGGCTGTGATATAGTATGGTTATATCACTTGCTCTGGATAGGGCACAATGTCTTTCTAACAGCTGGTGTATGAAAGAAACATGAAAAGTGGCACAGTCATGCTCTATGCAATAAAAAACCAATTAATTGCTTGAAAGAGTCAACTGTTCTTCCTGATGCTAACATCCGAAAGCCATTTCTCCCTATATTTTTATTAAAAAGACTGGAAAGCCTTTGATGATGTCCTTATCTAAACATCAAGATGAATTCTTTAGAATATTTCTGTTTCATCTGACATTGTTAGTAGATGACATCACAACACAATAATCGTAGCCTTACTGTGGTTGGAAGAGGACATAGTAGATTTTAGGTACAGGGCTTCTGGCTCAGTTGATTTAATTATCAAGTAGATTTTAGAGCACCTAGAGGAACAGACAGGTTGCAAAGCTTTCTTCTCATCATTTACTAGTATTCTTCAGAAGATGCTTTAGGTTTTTTGTGTACCTAGGCGAGCAGTTAGTGAGATACTGTTCTGTTTACTGAGAGGTCATGTGCAAAGTGATTCAGAGACCCAGCTTTGCAGTCTTGGGTTTTTATGCCAGCAATATCACTCAGTAGCTCTGTGATCTTGATCAAATTGCTAAACCTCAGTATGCTTCAGCTTTCATATCTTTAAAAACAGATACTGCCTGTTTCAGAGGGTTCCTGCCCTGGGTAAGCTGAGCAGGCTTTGACATCCAGAGAAAGCTCCTAGTGAAAGAGTTGTGGTTGTTGGCAGTTGGAAGATGGCCCAGATAAATCCCAACCTGGAAACTAAAAATGTCCTGGGATAAAAATGAAGGGTTCTGCAGAGTGCCTGTCATATTTAACAGTTTAAATAGTATCTATTGTATATCACCTAAATTATAGCAGTTCAGTTACAAGTAAACAATATATACCATAACTAATAATTGAGTTAAAGGTTGATGATCTTCATGTGGAAAATGAGGAGCATCACAAGGATTAATGTGTAAGTGAAAGGCAACCCACCCCACTCAGGAAGTTCTTATGAAAGGGGTCAAAATTCTCTTTAGGACATAGTTGTAATCCTGCTTTAATGGATAGACCAGTGTGTAACCAATGTCTCCACTTTCTGTTCCAAAAGAACAGCCAGGAAAATTTTTAACATGGAGATTTTTGTTAATTGTGGTAAAATCGGTGTAACATAAAATTAATGATTTTTAAGGTGCATATCTGGTTGATATTTAGCACATTCACAATGTAGTACAACCACCATCTCTATCCAACTCCAAAACTATCATTTCTACAAAATGAAATCTTGTACCCATCAAGTAGTTACTCCCTAAGATCCTTTCCTCTAGCTTCTGACAACCACCAGGATGCTTTCTGTACTGTGGATTTACCTCTTCTTGACAATTCATATAAATGGAATCATACAATAGCTAATCTTTTATGTCTGCCTTCTTTCATTTAATATTTCCAAGATACGTTTACATTGTTGAGTTCATCAGTCGTTCTTTTCCTTTTATGATTGCAAAGTAATGTCACAGTTTATATATTTATCTATTGATGAGCATTTGGACTGTTTCCACCTTTTGACTGTTGTGATTGTGCTACAATGAACATTTGTATCAAGTATTTATTTGTGTATCCTTTTGCAGTTATTTTGTATTTAAACCTAGAGGTTGGAATACTTGGTTCATATGGGGTTCTGCCTTTAGCTTTATAAGGACAGTTAAACTGCTTTCCAGAGTGGCTGCTCCATTGTACTTTGCCACCATCTATTGACAAGGATTCCAGTCTCTCCCCATCCTCACCAATACTTCTTATTTTTTTTTTTAATTTCACAAAATGGCATATCAATGTGGTTTTGATTTGCATTTCCCTAATATGCCAGCAAAGTTGGAAAACTCAGCAGTGGCCACAGGACTGGAAAACGTCAGTTTTCATTCCAATCCCAAAGAAAAGTAATGCCAAAGAATGCTCAAACTACCACACAATTGCACTCATCTCACACGCTAGTAAAGTAATGCTCAAAATTCTCCAAGCCAGGCTTCAGCAATACGTGAACTGTGATCTTCCTGATGCTCAAGCTGGTTTTAGAAAAGGCAGAGGAACCAGAGATCAAATTGCCAACATCTGATGGATTATCAAAAAATCAACAGAGTTCCAGAAAAACATCTATTTCTGCTTTATTGACTATGCCAAAGCCTTTGACTGTGTGGATCACAATAAACTGTGGAAAATTCTGAAAGAGATGGGAATACCAGACCACCTGATCTGCCTCTTGAGAAACCTATATGCAGGTCAGGAAGCAACAGTTAGAACTGTACATGGAACAACAGACTGGTTCCAAATAGGAAAAGGAGTTCATCAAGGCTGTATATTGTCACCCTGCTTATTTAACTTATATGCAGAGTACATCATGAGAAATGCTGGACTGGAAGAAACACAAGCTGGAATCAAGATTTCTGGGAGAAATATCAATAACCTCAGATATGCAGATGACACCACCCTTATGGCAAAAAGAGAAGAGGAACTAAAAAGCCTCTTGATGAAAGTGAAAGTGGAGACTGAAAAAGTTGGCTTAAAGCTCGACATTCAGAAAACGAAGATCATGGCATCTGGTCCCATCACTTCATGGGGAATAGATGGGGAAACAGTGGAAATAGTGTCAGACTTTATTTTTTTGAGCTCCAAAATCACTGCAGATGGTGACTGTAGCCATGAAATTTAAAGACACTTACTCCTTGGAAGGAAAGTTATGACCAACCTACATAGCATATTCAAAAGCAGAGACATTACTTTGCCAACAAAGGTTCATCTAGTCAAGGCTATGGTTTTTCCTGTGGTCATGTATGGATGTGAGAGTTGGACTGTGAAGAAGGCTAAGTGCCAAAGAATTGATGCTTTTGAACTGTGGTGTTGGAGAAGACTCTTGAGAGTCCCTTGGACTGCAAGGAGATCCAACCAGTCCATTCTGAAGGAGATCAGCCCTGGGATTTCTTTGGAAGGACTGATGCTGAACCTGAAACTCCAGTCCTTTGGCCACCTCATGTGAAGAGTTGACTCATTGGAAAAGACTCTGATGGTGGGAGGGATTGGGGGGCAGGAGGAGAAGGGGACGACAGAGGATGAGATGGCTGGATGACATCACTGACTTGATGTACATGAGTCTGAGTGAACTCCGGGAGTTGGTGATGGACAGGGAGGCCTGGAGTGCTGCAATTCATGGGGTCACAAAGAGTCGGACACGACTGAGCGACTGAACTGAACTGAATGACAATTCACATCAATCATCTTTCCCTGTGCTTGCTGGCCCATTTGTCTATCTTGATTTGCAAATATTTTCTTCCATTCTTTAGGCTGCTTTTTCACCTTCTTGATAATCTATCTTGTAGCACACTTTAAAAAAAAATGTTAAGATCCGATTTATCTGTTTCTTATTTTGCTCCTGTTTTAAAGTCTTTTCTATTAATCCATTACCAAATCTATAGTCACTAGGGTTTCTTTTTATATTTCTTGTATTGTTAGCTAGCTCTGATACTTAGGTTATTGGTTTATTTTGAGTAATTTTCCATATATACTGTGAGGTAGAGTCCCAAATTCTTAATTCTATTGCATGTAGATAGCATTTTTTCCCCCAGCACCATTTGTTGAAGAGACAACCTCTTCCCACATTGAATGGTAAATCTCTCTCTTTCTTCCCCAAATGGCCTATGCATCTTTCCCATATACCTACTCATGCTCTTCTTTTGCCTTTAGTGCTTTTCTCCACATTTTTTATCTGCCAAACTTTAGTCATCCTGTCTTCAGGTGCATGACATCTCTAGCCAGATCTTCTATGCATCTGCTAAGCCTGGAATGGTTGCATCCCTTCTTTGAACTATGTGGCAGCTTATACCCACCTTTATTGCATTAATTCTTTCACAGTTATTATAGTTAATGTCTGTCTTCCCCACTGTATTATGAGATCTTTGAAGGTGGAGTTTTTGCCTTAGGCATTTATATGGCAAATAGGATGGAGCTTCTCTACTAAATGACTGGACCATGAATACAGTATTATGGATATCTAGTACTTAGATTTAGCAAAATAGAAATAAAGTGAAAAAGATTCCTTAACTCTCATAGGAAAATATTTCTGGGACAGCTGATAAAAGTGGAATTAGCCAAGATGTCAGAAAGAAAAAAGATTTTAGAGAAATAAGGAATCTAAAAGTTTGGTAATGAGTTTGCAACTCAAAGAATTCTCCTTTCTTGGAAAAATAATGGTGTTGGGGATGGGGCAGTAGGGCATGATAGATGAAGTATCTGAAATGCTGTGAGATCACTCACATCCACAAATCTTCCTCTTGCTGATGTATCATGAATCTTACTATCAACCTGCCACTAGCAGAGATTCTTTGATTTCTGTACCGTCTAAACACACATTCATATCATCTGTTGAGAGACAGCAAAAGAAAGCATAATCTTATCTTGAAATAACATTAAAACATTTCCAAACATTTAAATGAAAAGTTGCTCATTTAATACCTTTTGTAATGAGTACATTTGGCATATGTTTTCAGCATTTTTATTCTTCCTGTCAGTCATGTTTCCCTATAACACTTTGACAATGCAGGACGCATTATGAGATTTGGTCACCAAAGAATTTGAACACAAGATATGTAGATGGTGCCTGAAGAAAAAATAAAAGACAGAAACAGTAAATTATTAGAGAATGGGGGATATCATTACCAAAAAACGGTAAGAAGGATCTTCTTTATGTAGAAGAGAAAGAGAGAGAAGATATCAGAGATCGGAGTCTTTCTTTGCTCCCATTCCTTTTATTGAATTTCAGAGGTAGAAGGAGAATGAGTAGATTAGATAAACAAGATAATCATTGCAAAAAAAACAGACTTCAGAGGCAATTTCATGCCACATTGAGTTTGCAAATCTGGGTGGGGAGCACCTCACAGTGAGCACCCTGTGGACACATGGTACCGACATCAGAGTAAAAGTGTCAAAAGTGGAATGTCAGGAAGAAGGAATAAGAAATAGAACCAAAGAGTCTCTTGTGGCAACTATGTGCAATTAATCCTTGAATTCCTTATTGCCATATTGAGGTCGTATAAAATAGCTGATAGGGGCTTCCTGGAGGTACAGTGGTTAGGAATCCACCAGTCAATGCGGGGGACATGGGTTCAATCCCTGCTCTAAGAGGATCCCACATGCCGCAGGACAGCTGAACCCCTGGGCCACAACTACTGAAACCGGCGCACCTAGAGCCCATGCTCTGCAACAAGAGAAGCCACTGCAGTGAGAAAGCCTAGTGTACCACAACTACAGAGTAGCCCCTGCTCGCCATAACTAGAGAAAGCCCGCATGCAGCAATGAAGACCCAGTGCAGCCAGAAAATAAAGCTAAATTAATGGAATAAATAAATCTTAAAAGATAAAAATTAATGGTATAGACTAGAGATACTGTGAGGAGATCAACAGAGTGGATCATAGAGCCCATCTGTTTGAAAGCTACTGGGCCAGGTCGTGCCTATTCTGTTACTCCAATGGGCCTTATAATCAACCTCATGGAATTTCTCATGCTGAGATAAAGCCGGGGCAGCCCTCAGAACTTGTCTGTGAGAGAATTGCTCAAGCCTTTCACTAGCCTTGAAATTAAAGAGAGAAGACCACCAAGGGCCAAGAGAATACTAAGAGGATTCAACTGTGAATCTAGACATATTCTCCCATCACCAGAAAAACACTCCAGCATCTCACTGTTCATTCCTACCCACACCACTAAATTAAGACAAAGGGAGGAAAAACTCTGAGAGTCTGAACATTTACCCTAGAGACAGTAAGTTTACTTAAAATAAACTTTTCAACTGGAAAAACATCAGTATTGTTTTGATCAGCAAGTTTACTGTTTTTTCTCACTATGGAGTAGAAAGTAGTTCAAAATAATTGTGGGAAATTAAAAAGCCAAACTATTTCTTAATTTATTTTTGATGTTAACATATTGATCAAACTGCATTTTCATTAATTTCGCATCCTTGTAACGCTTCATTGAGTGTTTGTTTTCTTTGTTAAAAGTCTCCCCCAGTGCATCTAAAACATTTAAGGTAGTAAATCATATTTGTTTACCATCACATTTATATATATAACACTAAGCATACATTTATAAAGTATCATGTATGAGTGAGATGTCTACCATCAAGAGAATGAGGAAGGAGCTGTCACACAAGTGCCCATGAGTCAAATCCAGCCCACTGCTTGTTTTTATCAATAAAGTTTTATTGGAATGTAACCATGCTCATCTTTTTAAATATTGTCTATGTCTGCTTTTGGACCAAAACAGCAGAGTGCTTGCAACAGAGACCATATGAGCTACAAAGTCAAAAATATTTACTATCTGCCCCTTTACAGATAAAGTTTGTTGAGCCCTGGCAAAAGGAATCAGTCATTGCGATATTTGACATATTTCTACTTTACTACAGTACCAACAGTCTGTTTCTGCGGTGTCTATTTGTAAAAGGGTTTAAATCACAAATATGTTAAGATATTTTTAGAAGCACACTGAGTATCTGCTTAATTATGTAAAGACTTAGGTTTAATTAGTTAACAAACAGTTGCTTATTGTTTGGCTATTTAACAGAATAGATCCCGAATAACAGAAACCACATAACTTGAAACCATCACAATGAGACAAACTACAAAAAGAAGAAAGTCATGTTTTCTTGTTTCCCCAAGTGTCCTAGTATAATGAAGTATTTCTGTGCTTCTCTGCTAAGACACATTCTGCTGTTGAACACAGTAAACTGTAAAACACTAATATCTGATACACTAGCCATTGCTTAAATTATCCACTTGGGTGTAGAGAGGAAAATTAAAAAGTAACCCAGTGAGCATGTACATTTAAAAAAACTTTTTTTAAGCCTATTTTAATTGCAGTCTTCTAAAGGAGAGGCAGTAAAATCTTTAAAGCTTCAATTCCATTGTTTCTAAAAGATAATACAAGTAGAGGAAGAAAAATCAAATCTGGCTTGCACACTGAGCAGAGCTCCAGGATGTCAAAACATGCTGGAAATCAACAGAGCTTTGCATAGACACAGGCTATGAGGACCATAGACTCAAGCTGAGTTACCAAAACACTTGATTGTGTACCTTCTTCCTTCATTTTTGCTATTCTGACCTTTAGGTGAAGAGAGTCAAACAATCAAGTAAGAATCAAATAAATAATGCCAACTCTTTGAAAATTAAAAATGGAACAACTGAAGGCCAAGAAAGAAAATATTGGAATATAAGCCCCAAAGTGAAAGTCATTGAGTTGTGTCCGACTCTTCACTGTGTTGTGTCTGACTCTCTGCAACCCTGTAGACTGTATAGTCCATGGAATACTGGAGTGGGTACCCTTTCCCTTCTCCAGGGGTTCTTCCCAACCCAGGGATTGAACCCAGGTCTCCCACATTGCAGGCAAATTCTTTACCAGCTGAGCCACAAGGGAAGTTTGAGAGAGTCCCACATTTCCACATTTGCTCTTAATTACTGTTCCTTTTATTGTTATGCAGTAATGTAGTCCCATTTAGAGACTCTGGTATCATAATAGGAATTCATGATATTTGCACTTGTGTTACCTTAATCAGATTACTTTCAATTCAAAATCTGCACAAAATGACTCTAGCCTAAAGACTTTGTGGTGCAGAAATCTTGCTATGAATCCAAGTTAGAAACAAAGGAAGCCAATAGTAATCCATACTGGTTTCCCCTGAAACCATACTGAATCCCCTGGTTCAGGCAAGAGGAATGATCTGAAATAAAGCTTATCTTATAAGCACTGCCATTTGTTGATTTTAGATTAGTCAGCTTTTCAGTCGTGTCAGTTCAATACATTTAATCAGTGAAAAGAGATATACAATCTAAGTTTGTTTGTTTTTTTTTTCATAATGGCTAAAAGTTATTTCAGACTCTTAGATCTAGAAAAATAAACCTTGAAATTTTATTTTAAAAAGCTCCATTATATGTCTGCACTTACACTTTTATTCAATTAATGCTTTTCAGTGAACTGCTTTTTGTTTGAAAAAGATGCCAACCAAATGAATTAAATAGAAGAAGACCAGATGATTCAAGGATGAAAAGGGCAGGAAATATTGCAAAGGTTAGAGCAATACATTGAAAAGGTTGAAGGAGTCTGGAGCCAGCAGCTGAAAGGATGAGTTATTGATTCAAGTCCAGCTTTAGATGAATCGTTGGAGATTTATTACAACTTGGAAGAAGATTCTCAGAATAAAGTCAAATACCAGTTCTTAACTGGTCCACAAAAAATTTGAGTTGATTATTTACTTGTTTGATTTCTTTTGTGTTTGGCAAAGAATTTGAGCTTCTAGACTAGCATTTTCTAATGCTGTTAATATTCAAAACCTATAATCACTCTGCTACATTATCTATTTATGTAAAAGAAAAAAAAGAATCTCTTCTATATTTTCCCTTCTGGGTGAGGATTGTTATTTTGTTTATTTATTTTTAAGACTGTAAGAATATTTCTAAAATATTTGGTAGAGGCCCTGTGTCAGTCAGTTGTCTGTTAGTCTCAAAACAATTCTTCTAAAAGAAAATTGCATATTTTTGGAAAAGGTAACATTTCAGTCACTCACAAGCTGAGCACTGATTTTAGGACTCCTGTATGATATTTGATTCCATTGCTTCTCTGATAGAGTTATTAGAGTTCTTTGGTGTTCTTTAATATTCCTCCATTGACTTTCCCAAGATTTTTTTTTAAATTAATAATGATACTTTTAAAGTACTATCTAAATTTTCATTTTACCAAAATAATCATTTGGTACACTGTAGGTACCTGTGACAGAGAAGGCAATGGCAACCCACTCCAGTGTTCTTGTCTGGAGAATCCCAGGGACGAGGGAGCCTGGTGGGCTGCCGTCTATGGGGTCGCACAGAGTCGAACACGACTGAAGCGACTTAGCAGCAGCAGCAGGTACCTGTGAAAAGTAGTCATGAAGACAAGCTTAATTCAGATATCCTGGGTTCAGATCTTGATGCAGCCTCTTACTTACTGCCTGATCTTAATTTCTCTGTGTCTCAGTTTCCTGATCCATAAAATGTGATTGAAAACAATACTTCCACTATAGGATTGTAATGAGGATGAATTGAGAAAATTCTTAGACTGATATGTAGCAGCTTTAGAGATGCTCAAACACTGATTAGCTATTGTTGTTTTTAAAAATTATTATTCAATCATATTCTGCAGATGGAATGGGGTGAAAATTACACATTATGTGCAAAATCACACTGTCTACATTTTTGTATTTGTTTTCATAGAAAGTTGAATAATAAAACCCAAGCCAGAAAATTAAAGTAAATGCCAGCAATGTGGCATTTACATTATAGTACCTATCTTTTAAACCTGAGTATAGATTCTGCTTGATTCAAGCAATCTAGTGATTGAGATATTTATTTATTTTAAAAGTTAGTTAATTTGACTTGGTTTAAGAATATACTATCTTATCTTAGCAAAGTAGAAGTTGATTGGAGCCTGATGAATAACCTTCCTGAGTACAGTAGGATGAAACTGAACAGGCACCTCTATAGTGAAATGAAGTAGTATGAGCAACTGTACATACATGGAAAGAAGCAAAAGAGAAACAAAAATCAATACTTTTGTTTGAGTCAGCATCTCTGTGTACTAGGTGTAGGCAAGGTTGATGTTCATGTGATTAATGTCTTGCCTTCCACATATTCTTCATTCTCAGCATGCCTGCTCAAGATATTGGTATGCAGCCCTTGGTAAAGTGTTTAGTGGTGTTTGAGGCACACTGACCATCTGGTTTTACTGAATATATAAAAGGAAGTCAGAATTAACTTTTTAAGCTGATTCAGAAGCCCCAGTAGAAATGTACCTTTTCTTTTGAAGCCCATAGTGCACAGTTGGCCTTTCCTTTCCATGTGGTCTATGTCCTTGGATTCAACCACCAGTAGATTGAAAGTATTAAGGGAAAAAAAATCCAGAAAGTCCCAATAAAGCAAACCTTGAATTTGCAGTTGTTTACATAGCATGTACATTGTATTCACAGCTATTTACACATCATTTACATTTTATTAGGTATTCTAAATTATCTAGAGATGATTTAAAGTATTCAGAAAGAAGAGCATAAGCTATATGCAAATGCTACAGCATATTATATAAGGGACTTGAGTAGCTGCAGATTTTTGTATCTTTGGGGCTCCTGGAACCAATCTTTTGTGGATACCAAGGGATGAGTACATCATTCATCCCATGGTATATATCAGAGTACTGGGAACCTAAGTTATAGGCTTGATGAAGTAAAAAAATTCTACACATAGATGCGACTTTCTTTTTTAGTGTGCAATGAAGTTTCTCTTATTCTCCAATCATATACACATTCAGGGTACAACTGTGATCAGCTGGAATAAATTGAGACTGTATGGTGTTAATTTAAATTACCACTTCAGAAATTCTGAGAGAAGCCAGCAACTCCATCTCAACATAATGAGAGCAAGAGTATCTTCTGTAATCAAAATGCCACAATGGGCATAATATAATATTTAATATCAACATTTACAGAATGAGTCATACATGTTTGAAAAGTGAAACTGAAAGTCACTCAGTGGTGTCCAACTCTCTGCAACCCCATGGACTATACAGTCCATGGAATTCTCCAGGCCAGAATACTGGAGTGGGTAGCCTTTCCCTTCTCCAGGGAATCTTCCCAACCCAGGGATCGAACCCAGGTCTCCCACCTTGCAGGAGGATTCTTTACCAGCTGAGCCACAAGAGAAGACCAAGAATACTAGAGTGGGTAGCCTATCCCTTCTCCAGTGGATCTTCCCTACCCAGAAATCTAACCGGGGTCTCCTGCATTGCAGACAGATTCTTTACCAACTGAGCTCTCAGGGAAGCCCCATATATGTTTGAAGAGTAAGTCAATTATTTTTCACTAATATGTTTTGTCAGATAACCTTTCAAAAACTAAAATTACAATTTAGCAGTATAATTTAATCTTTGTAAACATACAGCACTTGATACTCAAGACACTTTGATAATTATCATGAAATAAAGAGAAAACTAAATTTTATATTTATAGCAATGTCATTATGTACATGATTGGTTTATCTGCAGCAGCTATTTTTATCTTGTGCTGGCCTGTCTCTAACACCTCAAATATTACAGGGTTATGAGTTAGTATACACTTAAGGAATATGTTAATTTTAGTATCAGTCTTAGCCAAAAAAAAAGTAAATAAGAATATAATTGCATTCCATTTGTCCTTGAAGCTTAGTTAATATGAAAAAAACAGTATAGGTAGGTATTTTTCTCTGTTTCTCTGTCCATATCTAAATTGAAGAAACAGGCAAAAATGTTTCAAACAAAGGATCAAGATAAATCTCCAGAAACCAATCCAATGATTGACCTGACAGAAAATTCAAAGTAACTGTCATAAAAGTGCCCATGTGGGTCAAGAGAACAATGCATGAACACTGTAAAAACTTCAACAAAGATATGGAAAATATTAAAAGGTACTAAATAGAAATCATGGAGTGGAATACAATACTATGAACTAAAAAGCGTATACTAAAAAGGGTTGAACAGCAGATAGATCAAGAAGAAAAAAGCTATCAATCAAATCAAAGACAGATCCTTGGAAATAATTCAGAGAAACAAAAGCAAAACAGAATGAAACAGTGAGGAACACTTAAAGGACTTACGAGATCTAATAAAGCAGACCAATATATACATATGGAGTCCCAGAAAGAGGAGAGGGAGAGAAAGGACCAGAAAGGTTACTCAAAGAAGTAATAGCTGAAAACTTCTCAAATCTGGCTAAGTAAATGGACATTCAGATCCAAGACTCTCAAAAAAAAAAAAAAAAAATTATATGGCTCTAAAGAAATCCACACCGTGACACATTATAATCAGATTTTCTAAAGTCAAAGTTTGAATTGTGAAAGCAGCAAGAAAAAAGGAGCTCATCATATATAAGAAACTCCCGTAAGACTGAGCTGAATTTTCAGCAGAAACCTTGTAGACCACCAGAGAGGATGGTGATATATTAAATGTGCTTAAAGAAAGAAAACCTACCAGACAAAAATAGCATAATAGACAAAGTAATGTAAGTGTTAGTCACTCAGTTATTTCCAGCTCTTTGGGACCCTATGAACTGTAGCCCTCCAGGCTCCTCTGTCCATGGAATTCTCCAGGCAGGAATGCTGGAGTGGGTAGCCATTCCCTTCTCCAGGGGATCTTCCCGACCCAGGGATCAAACCCAGGTCTCCTACATTGCAGGCAGATTCTTTACCATCTGAGCCACCAAGGCTTGGAGTAAAAGAAACAGGCAAAAAAAGCCTGCCTCCCAGTCTCCCTTTGGCATACTTATATACCTTAAAAGCTACTGCCTGAGACTTAGGCTTCTAATGTAATACGCATCTAGGGGCTAACTTTGATTCTCCTAAGAAACCAGGAAAGCCAGCAAATTTCACCTCTGCCTTCTCCCTTAATCCTACCCCAAGTCTCCAATTTCTTCCTGGGGGGAGCATGCGCACATCTGTCACCCCAGCTTTTGCACCTGCTGCCACGGGATGGACCCCTAGGTCACTTGGATCTGTTAGCCAGTGGGGCTTGCATTCACCAGTCCCATAGGACTTTGGCAAACAAAGAAACAATTCTTAATCAGCTATCCCCATAGGGCTCTGCAGAGGAAACAGACAGTCTTGCCCATCCCCTAGTCTTTCCCAGAAAGAGGCCTATTTGCATACCTTAAATTGAAACCACATTTCTCAGGTGGGACTCAATCAAGCCACAACTCAGATTGGAACTCAAACTTATGGGCTGGGACCTGCTTCTCAGACTGGAACTTGAACCCAGGATCCCTAACTTAGTAAGGGGCTGTGTTTAAATTGAAACTGCTTACCTGGTGTCAAGACTTAATGAACTCAGGTTATTTTTGTCTCATCACATAAAGAATTCAGCATAAGGCAAAGTGGCAGGCAAAGAGTCAGTTTATTAGCATAGGGTGCTTGTGAGAGATAGAAGAACACAGCTCTGCCCCAGAGACTGGTAGGACTTTATTTTTATATCATTTTTTAAAAAATTCTGCATATAAGCAATATCATACAATATTTCTCTTTTCTGTCTTACTTCACTTAGTATGATAATTTACAGGTTTAGCCATGTTGCTGCAAATGGCATTATTTCATTCTTTTTAATGGCTGAGTAATATTCCATTGTGTTATTAATATTCCATTCCATTAATATGTACCACATCTTCTTTATCTGTTCCTCTGTCAAAGAACATTTAGGTTGTTTCCATGTTTTGGCCATTGTAGTCAGTGCTGCAGTGAACATTGGGATGCATGTACCCTTTTGAATAATATTTTTATCTGGCTATATGCCCAGGAGTGGGATTGTTGGATTATATGGTAGCTCTGTTTTTAGTTTTCTGTTTGTTTTTTTTAAGGGAACCTCCATACTATTCTCTGTAGTGGCTATACCAGTTTACATTCCTACCATCCATGTAGAAGGGTCCCCTTTTCTCTACACCCTCTCCAACATTTATTGTTTGCAAATTTTTTGATGATGATCATTCTGAATGGTATAAGGTGATATCTCATTGTAATTTTGATTTGCATTTCTCTAATAATTAACGATGTTGAGCATCTTTTCATATGCTTGCTGGCCATATGTATGCCTTCTTTGTATAAATGTCTATTTAGATATTCTGCTCATTTTTTTTACTGAGTTATTTTTTTGTTGTTTAGTTGTGTGAGTTGTTTATGTGTTTTAAATATTAAGCCCTTGCTTGTTGCATTGTTGGCAAATATTTTCTTCCGTTCTGTGGATTGTCTTTTTGTTTTGTCTATGGTTTTACTTGCTGTGCAAAATATTTTGAATATAATTAGGTCCCATTTGTTTATTTTTGTTTTTATTTCCATTTCTCTAAGAGATGGGAAATAGATGGGGAAACAGTGGAAACAGAGTCAGACTTTATTTTTTGGGGCTCCAAAATCACTGCAGATGGTGAATGCAGCCATGAAATTAAAAGATGCTTACTCCTTGGAAGGAAAGTTATGACCAACCTAGATTCAAAAGCAGAGACATTACTTTGCCAACAAAGGTCTGTCTAGTCAAGACTATGGTTTTTCCAGTGGTCATGCATGGCTGTGAGTTGGACTGTGAAGAAAGCTGAGCGCCGAAGAATTGATGCTTTTGAACTGTGGTGTTGGAGAAGACTCTTGAGAGTCCCTTGGACTGCAAGGAGATCCAACCAGTCCATTCTAAAGGAGATCAGTCCTGGGTGTTCTTTGGAAGGACTGATGCTAAAGCTGAAGCTCCAATACTTTGGCCACCTCATGGGAAGAGTTGACTCATTGGAAAAGACTCTGATGCTGGGAGGGATTGAGGGCAGGAGGAGAAGGGGATGATAGAGGATGAGATGGCTGGATGGCATCACTGACTCGATGGACATGAGTTTGAGTGAACTCCGGGAGTTGGTGATGGACAGGGAGGCCTGCTGTGCTGTGATTCATGGGGTTGCAAAGAGTCGGACATGACTGAGCGACTGAACTGAACTGAAATGAAGAGATGGCTTGATAAATATGTTGCTGCAACTTATGTCCAAGAGTGTTTTGCCTATGTTTGCATCTAAGGGTTTTGTATCAAGTCTTACATTTAGGTCTTCAATCCATTTTGAGTTTAATTTTGTGTATGGTGTTAAAAAAGGTTCTACTTTCATTTTTTAATGTGTGGTCCACCAGTTTTCCCAGCACCATTTAATGAAGAGACTGTCCTTCCTCCATTGTATAGAAAGAGGACTTTATAATCAAAAGAAAAATGGGAAGGGGAGAAGACCACCTTCTTCCTCATCCTTGGGCAAACATCAAGACTTACATCATTAGTCCCTTCTTTGACACTATATGATTTAACTGGGACCCTCATGTCATTATTTAAATCATATGTATATTAGCAAAGGGTGGTAACATATACTTAAACATAGTAATTTGTCTTAGATTTTGGTATAATATCTCATTCTGCCTTGTTTTTTCCCCTTTCACCTGTATTTATGTCTTGGCTACATTCAGAGATGCTACTCTTCAAGGACTCCCTGACTTCCCATAACAAGAGTCAGACCCCATATCTATTGTCTGCATTTCAACTATCAGGGTTTATGGCTTGAGTCTGTCTGGCACTTGGATGCACCTGATCTTCGTCAAGGTAGTATGAATTGCTGCTAAGTTACTGGATTCTTTTCTTGGGTGGTCATTAGCTTATAACAGTCTCCAGACCTCCCTTAAAATTCCCTTTCTATCTTTAGTCCCATAGTGGGTTTTCTAAACTATTTAATTATCCTACTCCATCCCTACCAAAGCTGCTACCTGAGGGTTTGGCTTCTAATTTAGTACACATCAACTGGCTCACAGTGACACTCCCCAGACAATGGGCAGTCCTGCAGATACCTCCACTGCCCTTTCTGACTAGCCTGGTCCAAGTCACCAGTTTCTCCCTAAAAAGAGCTTATACTTGCCTCTGGTGCCCCAGATTTTGTGGCTGTATACCCAGAAGTGGAACTACTGAATCAGTATGCTACACGAAATAAGCCAGGGACAGAAGGACAAATACTGCATAACTCCACTTATATGAGTTATCTAAAAGTCAAATTCATAGAAGCCTAGAGTAGAATGGTGGTTGCAAGGGGCTGAGGGAAAGGGAAAACTGCCAGTTGCTGTTCAGAGTGTATACAGTTTTCGGTTCTACAAGATGAGTAAAAGTTCTAGACATCTGCTGTAGTACATTGTGCCTATAGTTAACAATAATTGTGAAGACGGTAGATCTTATTTTGTTATTACCACAATAAAAAATATGAAAGTAAGAAGTAACTTGCTTAAAGACTGATTGTCTCATTGACTAATAAAGGAGAATCCTTTATGTATTTCTTCAAGAAACATGATTAAAGAAAATAAAGCAGCATTTAAGCCATTTATCCTTTTCATTTTTTACTGATCCTGAAAGTAGCAACTGGAAGGCTGAAGTTTAGCGGGACTTTCAGCTAACTTATAAGTCTGCAGAGTAGGGGAGGGCAATGGAAATGGATTTCAGGGTCAATCATTGAGGATGAGTCCTGGAAGAGACTTCAGACTTTCCATGGAAGCCATGAAATAATCCCCTCTGAGATTAACAGTATAAACTTCAAAGCCTCTCAATTCCTGATTGGATTAATGTGATTTGGACTGCTGGCTCACCTCTCTTAGCTGACTTCTCTATTGCTTTATTTATTTATTTTTTTCCTGGCATGAAAAGAAACTATTCTTCAAGGTCACAACTTAAGTTCTGGTATTATGATTGGTTGTGGTATTTCAGTAGTGAGTCTCAGTAAATATCTTAACTCTAAACTTTTATTAGGCTGAAAACAAAAATGAAGGAGACACATATATATAATCTGGCCATTACACTTAGTTTTCATAATAATTTTGATATAAAGTGTGCAAAATTATTAGAATTATATGGGTTAAGGCATTGCTGGTAAACGCACTGTGACACAGTGTGTATCTTTTAACATTTATTTTATGGTGAAGATATTACTTCATCATTTCTTATTTAAGAAAAACAGTGAACTTGGTATTAACACTTGTTAAACTTAAGGGATTTTAATATATTGTCTAAACTAACATAGGACATGTAATTAAATCAGATTCAAATTGTTGAATGCATGTATTTTTATGTGAATCTTATCAGGTGACATACATTTCTAGAGGGCTCCATTTATAATCAACATGTATTCAGCTCCAGTGGAAAGAGTTTGTGACTCACTCAAATCTTAACTGTGCTTGTATGCTAGCTCCACCACTATTTATTTATGCAAATTTGGACAAGTAAATCAAGATCTGCAAGCCTTAGTTCCATCATCTATAAAATGGGATGATGCCGTCCTACCTCTCATGAGTGTGTGGAGATTTTCTGTGTGTATATGTATGTAAAATACTTGCCACAGTGAAGATAACAGAGTAGATAGTCAAGTATTAGGTAAGGCTATGTACCTTAATGTATGCTGATATAGCGAAATCAAGATTTGGTGCTTTCTCACGAAGTTTATAAAATCACACTGGGTAAATGCAGTTGAAAGATCCTCCCACCACCTCCAAATGATATTTATATGTCCAATTTCTGGAACCTGTGTCTGTTACCTTGTTTAGAAAAAGGATATATACAGATGCAATTTAAAGTCTTAAGGAGATCTTGAATTATCCCTCTTGGCCTTTAATACTATGATAAGAGTCCTTATAAGAGAATGGCAGACAGAGGGATATTTGAAACAGAAGTGAAAACAGAGAGAAAGGGTTGAGGCAAGGTGACCATGAGATAGACTGAAGTGATGGAGATGCAAGCCAAGAAATGCCTGCAGCCAACAGAAGCTGGAAAGCAGCAAGCTCGCCATGGAGCCTTCTGAGGGAGTGTGACCCTGCTGACGCCTTGATTTGAGACTGTTGGCCTCCAGAACCGGGAGAAAATAGTTTCCTTTAGTTAAATTTTTAATTATGAGATAGTTGTTGATTCACATGCAGTTGTAAGAAATAATACAGAAAGATCCTATGTACCCTTCACCCAGTCTTCCCCAATGGTAGTATGTTGTAAAACTGTAGTACTATATCACAAACAGGAAACTGACACTGATATAGTCAAAATATAGACCATTCCATCATTCCAAATTCCATCACCAGGAGGACTTGACATTGGGAGACAATAAATTTCAGTTGTTTTGAGCTACCCAGTTTGTGGTAATTTGTTATGGCAGCTCTAGTTAGCTAATATGGGAGATGAGACAAGGCTATGTTTCTAGTAGCAATTTATCAAAGAGGGCCCATCAGAATAAGATATATCCTTTTTTTTTTTTGCTTCAAATTACAGGATAGTTTTATCCTTTAAAACTTTGTGACTTAAGTCATTTATTCATACATTTAGGTGGTAATTACTTGATTCTGATGGTATGACAGATCAGTGCTATGAGAATAGATAGGAATTATTATTACGCTGAAAGAGTTTATAAACTAGCAAAGGTTGTTTTCATGGAATAAAATTAAATTCAGTGTACAAATCGTACCTAAGTCACTTGTGGACTTTGAAATGCCAATAAAGAATTTAGAATTAATTTTGAAACATATATCATAAAGTTGATTGTTTCATTGAAGTAATTGAATTACTCATGTATATGCACACATATACACATAGGCATATGTATGTGTGTCTTTTCACAAATAAATTTTTCACAAATAAATTACATACTAAAAGAACACCTGCTAGCATTTAAAAAAAATGTTTCTTGTTCTGTCTATGGGTGCTATGTGATTACTGGAGAATTTAAGTGGAAATTAATTTTCATTAAGGAAACTGAATAGTTTGAGCCTTCTCATATAATACCATTTGGTTCTAATTTTTGTTCTCAGAAAGTGAAATGTAAAAAGAAGAGGGGGCATGAAGAAAAATTTAGGAATTATTTAATTCAGTATTCCATAAGGCTATTATTAGGCAGAAACCATTTTAATTTTAAGAAAGACCAGTTGTACATAAATAACATCTTAATCTAAGAAATAAAGAAGAGTGTTTTTTTTTGGATATAAAAAACTAAAATGGATATAATTTAAAACAAAGATATTTTGACATCTATCAAATAATGTTACAGAGGTGACAAGACAACTCTGATAATAAGATGGTGACAGAAGAGTTATTCACAAAGCACATCATCAAAATTACCATTACAGCTTGGTCCAGAGGGTGTTTCAGAGGGCCCAACTCCCAGAAAATATACTTGATTACCTCTGCAAATAAATAAGTGAGAAAATAATGCATTTTAGGAGATGAGGGACAAAATTTAGGGCCGTGAATAACATCTGGTGAGAAAAGATGGAATTAAGAATATACACAAGTTTATAATGCAACAATGGGAGATTGCTTTCTGCAATAATTGCAGGTAATATTAGAATCATGGATTCATAAGGTAAATGGACACTCAAAGAACTACAGTAAAGCACTCAATGCTTGTAATTATAAAGAAGAAAAAATAAAAATATAAAAGACAAAACACTAGACAATGACTAATTTCCACATTAACATGTCATATTTTATAAAATTGACATGGGATTTGGCCTCCCAAGGAACTTTCCAATGGTCAAGCAAATCAACTACTAAAGCAAAGGAATGTGCAAGAATAACAAACACCATCAACCATACATTGCTCTAGAAACTTTGCCTAGGATTTAAGAGAGAAAATGAAGGCCTAGGCATTTGTTTTGGTCTAATACTCAGTTATTTATTAGAGAAGATCAATGTCAATTCAAGAAAATGCTACAGTTTCTTCACAGAAGTGAAAATGCCAATGATTTTCAGAATGTTTTCACCAGAAAAGTATCACTAAATAATTCCTACCCTTACCACATGTGATGTTCTCTGATATTTTCTATTCTCTTTTATTCTAGTCTTATTTTTAAAGGATAATGCTTATTTTGATTTACTCATGGATTGACATACCAGCATATTATAAAATCCTGGTCCAAAGAGGAGCAAAATACTGGAATAAAAAATTGACTTAGGTCTTAATCATCATTTTTAAGTCTTGAACACAAAATAAAACCACTTTAAACCTACTATTTTCTCTGTGACGTGCAACCTGTTTAATAGGAGCATGTCCCCGTGTTACAGAGGTGTTATAGCATTCTATGGTTGGCTGAATCTTCAGAGTAGGAAATGGAGATAGTAGCTGTGGGACATTTATGTCACAGCTCTTCCTTGGTACATCCATGGCAAACATCACCAATTGATCATTCTAGGCAATAGGTCTGTTATCCCTTCAAAACCCTTCACACAGCTGCCAACACAACAATCTCTTGGGAATCCCTGGAATCTAATTCTCTAGGGTTTCTAAATAAGAAAGAGACTCACTAGAAAGAAAATTTTCATTATAGTTAAAAGTTTAAGCTTCTAGTTACAGTGATGTTGGCGATATGGTGGGATAGGAAGCTCTCTCCCATGGGAACAGCAGTACAAAACACTTTTAGGAGAAAAATCCAGAAACCAGTTAAGAGGTTCCTGCACTTCAGGTGACACATAGACAAGAAGAACCATATTGAGTCCAGTAGGAAAAGTGGCATTTACTCTGCATAGTGCCTCGCTGCAGGACAGCAGTATGTGATTGGGAAATAATTCCCAACTCCCAGCTTCTCACTGGTGAGAGGAAGAGAAGAGTGGAACATTTATCCAACATTCAACATCCTTACTCTTTGAGTGGCCGCCTGAGGGTCTAGTTTCAGTCTCACCTGAACCTAAGTGTCGACAGGAATATGCAGCCTAAGATCACCTTAAACTTCTTTACCAGCGAGCCACCTGGGAAGCCCTGTGTTAACTTTATCATTTCAGAAATGCAGAAGTATCTAGAGCAAACAATATGCAAAATAAAATTTATAAGGAAAATTCTATATACAAAAATAGTTTATCTTGTTGTCTAAGGCATCTTGCCCCTATTCTATTTAAGAGAAATGGCTCTCACACAGGAGCTACAGCAAGTGCAGTCTTTGAATTTCTATGAATAATATGTTTGAATATTTCACTAGTATCTTGACTCATGTTGATGTGTGGGATTTTATTCCTTCATTTCGATAGGTGAGCTTTTATTGTAAATTTAATTTCATCACTGTTTGACCAGGTTTTTTTTTTTTTTCCTAAATACAAGTAAAATAATACTGACTGTACATGGTGACTTCAGAAAATGTATTTCATCTTCATGTGGACTCTTTTAGGTTCAATGATAGAGAATGTTAGGGCTCAGGATAAGCTGCTGCAAAATACGCAGAGCAATGGCATACTGATTATTTTGAATTAAAATTGCTTACGAAACAGCCAGTGCAAGAGAAGCATTCTGATTCTCCTTTGTCTCCCTGAAAGCAGAAGATAAGTTGCTTCTGTGCTCTCCCTGCCTCTGGAGGCAGAAGGACACCCTTATCATCAGAGACAGGAAATTCGGGCTCAGAAACCTGTATACACAAACCCTGTTACTTCTTTAATTGACTACCCCAAGCCCACACTCTGTTTAGATTCCCCCTAATTAAGCACCCAAAGCCTAAGTTCTTTGTCCTGTCAACTCCTCATAAATTTATTGTTTCAGTGTGTGATAAGTATAGAAGCTGTCTACTTTGGCCACTTCTTAGGTCCTATTTCCGGAGAAGGCGATGGCACACCACTCCAGTACTCTTGCCTGGAAAATCCCACGGACAGAGGAGCCTGGTGGGCTGCAGTCCATGGGGTCGCTAAGAGTCGGACACGACTGAGTGACTTCACTTTCACTTTTCACTTTCATGCATTGGAGAAGGAAATGGCAACCCACTCCAGTGTTCTTGCCTGGAGAATCCCAGGGACGGGGAAGCCTGTTGGGCTGCCATCTATGGGGTCGCACAGAGTCGGACACGACTGAAGTGACTTAGCAGCAGCAGTAGTAGTAGGTCCTATTTCTGTGAGAACTCCATGAGTTTGAATTAAAATCTTTATTTTTCTCCTATTATAATCTGTTTTATATCAATTTTATTATCAGCCCAGCTACAAGAACTCAAGAGGGGCAGAGGTTTCCCTCTCCTTATCATAAAAACTCCTTTATAAAGCATTTTTCTCTCACTTGTACTTAAAGAATAGAGTAACTGGCATAATGACGTAATGTTCTATATGAAAAAAGTTCTGCTTGTTTAAAGAAATTGCCTCCAATTTTCACAATCTTTTATGAAAGGACTGTGTCATATGTATTTAATATTGCAGCATAGAAGTGCAATATTTTAAATTTTTTAAAATAAGGGAATTCAAAAGATGTTGAAATTTAGAAAAATTAAAAAAAATTTCAAGCAATCTGAAAATATCGGGATGCTGTTGTAAAATATGAACAGACATGTATCAAACTTTGCAAGTTATAAACCTTTTCAGTAGAAATTTTAATACCTGATATATTTTTAAATATTTGTAAAATATTTATAGCAATTAAAATTAATATAATTTTTATGTTATTATTTTCTTATAAGACGAGAAATATTTGAGAAGTAGTAGACTCTAAAACATATTGGATTAAATTACCCAGCTACAATTCCAGGGGACATAGTTTAAGAGATGCTGTGCTAAGATAAAATTTTTTTTAGTTCATTTTAATAGAAGTAACTGTGAATTCATGATCTCACATGTTGTTTGTACCACAGCCAGATTAAAACCCAGGTTCCTGTTTTCCCAAGCCAGGGATCTTTGTCCTATTCCCACATTGTTTAACACTTTTAACAAAGAATTCTATGTTGTTAGAAGAACAGATTGGAATTTTTATCAGTGGCAAAACCACTTTTGGTATTTCACATTTATCTTCTGCCATTTTATCACTTTGCTAATTACATGTAATAACTCTTTGATACTTGATAAATGTTGCATAACCATGGTGTGGATATATAAGAAATTATGCTGCTGCTGCTAAGTCACTTCAGTCGTGTCCGACTCTGTGCGACCCCATAGACGGCAGCCCACCAGGCTCCCCCGTCCCTGGGATTCTCCAGGCAAGAACACTGGAGTGGGTTGCCATTTTCTTCTCCAATGCAGGAAAGTGAAAAGTGAAAGTGAAGTCACTCAGTCGTGTCCGACTCTTAGCGACCCCATGGACTGCAGCCTACCAGGCTTCTCTGTCCATGGGATTTTCCAGGCAAGAGTACTGGAGTGGGGTGCCATTGCCTTCTCCAATAAGAAATTATAATTGTTATTTAAAATATATTTCATTCATTCGCTTGTTCAGTGGGTGTTTATTGAATGTCTACTCTGTGCAGGGTATTGTGATAGGCACAGACATGACCCAGCGTTAGTAACACTTACATACTAGTAAGGAAAACAGTAACATAATGATTAACTTAATTGTAATCAGAATTATTTAACTAGAGCAGTGATAAATTACAAAGAAAAAGTTCAGGCTAGTATGAGGGCATACAACAGGGGACACTGAATAAGCTGGAGAGTTAGGAATGGCCTCTTTGAGCATCCTCTAAAGGATGAACAGTAGACAAAAGAGTAGTAAGGAGCAGGGAAAAGTAGAGCAGAGAGAAAAACATTTGTTTCTAGGAGAAGCTCAAAAAAATGTGCTTGTGGCTAGAGACTACTTGTTTGGAGACTAAGACTTGTTTGGAGACTAAGGGGATTGACCACAAGCTTTTATATTGCTGAGATGGGCAGGAGCTTTTAGAATATATTAAAGAGTTTGATGTTTTTCTCAAGAACATTGCCAAGCCAATTCAATGTTTTATGGAGGAGACCCTCATCATCAAATGGATTATTTTGATGGAGTATAATAAATGCTACATGGAAGATGAGTTGGAAGGAGCCAAGATTGATTTGGGAGGATCACTAAGAAGTTACTACAGATTGCTGGATCTTAATGATGAGATGAGTTGAATTCAAGTGATGATGACAGCAAAGCTGGAGAGAAGCAAATGCCTTCCACAGGTGGTGATTTGATTGATGGTCAGGACAAGGGTCCAATTCAAAATACGTAATGACTGGTCAGTGGCTACTACCAATCAGAATAGATGTCACTAATAAACAGTAACCATGGCAGCATCAGTGTGGACCATCTGAATAAGATAAGCCCGGGTCGGTGAATTTCAGTGGATGGTGCACCTCTTGCTAACATGGGAATAGTAGGAATAATTTTGAAGAAACAGGTAAAGGCTTATAGAATAATGACTGTTTCAAAAGCAAGTTAAAGAAACAAATTAAAGGTATAACTGATTTCCCTTTGTTCATTCTGCTATGAATATTCCAGTCAAGGAGCACACCATAAGTAATAAGCCATATTCCATAATAATCTTGTTTTTAAAAGGATAACCTTCTTTTGAAAATTTCTGCTTTCTTAATATTCACTTCAACTAATTAAACTGAGAGGGGATATTTTTCCTAAAAAAGAACTTAATCACTTTTTCACTAAAATTATTATGTCTGTTGTTATTATAAAATTAAGCAAAGCTATGTGAAACCCTATTAACACTAAGTTTAACAATGACTTTAGAGGTCACTGGAAAAGTCATTTCTAATTAAAAATTACAGCACAGGATCCAAAGAGAAGTTAATTTTTGAAATACATTGCTTTTAAAAAATAGCCCAATATTATATCACTTATAGTTCCATGACGTTTTCTTTCCCTTACTAAACATTTGTTTCTTTAAAAATTCTAGTGTATGTTCAGATAAATTCATACTATCCCTAAAATACCCATTTTGGTACCCTGTAAACATTTGTCAAACAAATAAATGAAGCAGATATGGTTTTTACACTGTTTTTATCTCCCTCTAATAAAAACAACAGCATAGAACTCAAGGCATAGAAGTCATGGTCAGAAAGCCTGTGTGTACCACAGTTTCCTGATTTGAACACAGTACCTTTAAGGATATTAAGCTGTACAGATCTTTACAGAATGTTAATTTTTGTTGTTATCCCTCCAGATGATTGAAAGGAATTATGCTTACTTTATGGACACTAGTACTAAACCCTCAAAGAACCACTGTTCCCACTACGAAGTGTTACCCAGAAACTTGTATAGCTCTCATGAAAGGTAGTTACAAGTTCAAGTTGGAACAGTAGAAAAATCACTTTGATTTTTTTGCATGTGGGCATTGGTAGAGAAAATAGAGCCAATAAACTGTGACTCCTCAAAAAATAATCACACACACACATTCAGCGATTGTTTTATCTTTTTTAAGTTGTTGGTAAGAATCATCAGTTCTAAGGATGTGCTCTCCAAAACTGTAGCCTGATACAGGAAAGTAAAACTTAGAGAACTTTATCTAAAGCACTAGTTCTCAACTGCATATATTTTATGAAAAAAGGACAGGAATTATTATCATTCATTGATAATAGCATGCATTGTTACTGTTGATTATAATACTTATTGCTAGAGCTGTTAAACATAGAATAATCTTATTACTGAGGCAATTTTTAAAGAAGAATCCATAACCTGTAGTTCTTATCTACTACCCAAGGCTATTGCTAATATGCCCAATGTTCCCTGATAGGGTATGTATGAGAATTATGTTTGAGTTAATACATGTCTGAATAATTTGTACATAAGATCAAACTGTAGTAATGTCAAGTATAAAAATAGTTTGTCATGGCAATTCTTGTTTTTTTGTTGGAATTCTAAGGATTTTTACTTCAATTCTCTTCATGTCAGTCAAATGATCCATGAGTATATGATGAGAGAAAAGAGAGGGACTTGGTGAGCTGAACAGAGGCAGAGAATTGTATCATAGTAAAATTTCTGGAAATTCTCTACATGATTGTATTAAAATATAATCAGCTGAACCGTTACAGTAACCTTTTATGTTTCTGTTTCCATCTGTTTCTTAGAAATAGCTTCTAATTAATACACCAGTACCTAAATCTGTATTTCATCTCCAGTTAAAATTTGGTATTAGTGAATTGACTCTAAAATCTTCTCTAAATAATTGATTCTCCATTCCCCTTGCTACCCAGCGCATCAAGTGTCTCTAGAGAATTCTTGCTGATGCCTCTCCCTCTTTATTCCTCCATCCCTTTCTGTTGTCCAATTTTTGACATATAGTGTAGTAAGGACTTGACTTCGGTGTCATTCTTATCTTTTCACTTAAAATTACTCCAGGTATTCCTGTTGCCAGAAACTCTTCCCTATAAGGGCCTACTTGATTTGGGACCATCCAGATTTTACTGTCTTTGGCAGTATTGCAAGCCAACCCCCACATAAATTGTCCTCTCTTTGGCCTCTATATCACTAAATATGCCATTTCATCTGCCTAGAATGTTGTCCCCACTTTGCAGTGTCAAGTAATCTGCCTCACTCGTTAAAAACCTTCTCAAGGTCAATGATCCTAATTATACAATGAAACGTCTTTATCCAGCCTTTACAGCAGTCTAGAAACTTAAGCACTTTAATGGGAACATCTATAATTGTCTCTATAAATGTTTTCTATACGTGCATAATTTTCTTTGGTTCTTGTATCTCTCTCATTAAGCTGAACAACTGACTTCAAGAAACTTATCTTTTATTTCCCTTCACTGCATCCAGCAAAGTGTTCAGGATTTACAAAATATCCACAAATACATTGCCTAAGAAAATCTGCACTAGACCTTGATAAACTATTGCTCGCTGTGTGCTTCAGTTTTTTGCAGTTTACAAGAAAAGAATACTGTGAAGGTAATTTACCATTAGAAAAGTGTTTTGAAATCCTTGAGCAGGGAATACTCTTCAGCAATTGCATGAAATACTGCTGCAATTACAATGATTTCTAGATGCCACTCTGCTACAAATCTGCCACCTTGGAACAAAAGAAACTGCCACTTGAAGAAAACTGGTTAACAAAATGCTGTGCAAAGCCAAATGCCACCTCCTCCACTCTACATCAAACAGTAGACTTTGCTTTGGTTTCCTGATACTAGAAAAAAAAAATCATTTTAAGAAAATTTTAGCTAAAGAAAAACTCTCTGGGGGAAAAAAATTAAATTAAAGAATTCTCTACAAAGAAAAGCTTGGTTCCAGTCTGGAAGACTGTTTTCTTTTTTTCTAGCTAATCTGATAGAATTTTAAAGTTTCTACCAGATTAAACTCTCTGCTGTAAATCAATTTAAATAAGTGGTCACTTAACACTATAAAAGTCTAAAATTTTTTGAATGAGTAGCTAGAAAAACATCCTATTAATCTAATGGCAAGGATATAATTAGAAGAGAAGATTTCGATGTAAGTGCTAACTCAAAACTGAGCAAATAATGCAATCATTTCATTACAATAAAAAAAGCCTGAGTCTTGAAAGATTTTGTAAAGAATACTTTATATAATTAGCATGATAGTTTAATAATCAAAAAATGGTGACAAATTCTTAAAACTACTGATTTCCATTATTTAAAACAAGTCTAATGCTCTGTAATACAAAATGTTTAGATAATATCTCTGAATAGCACTTGTTATCAATTTTTTTTTTCATTCTCAAAGTTTCTCATATGTTTCACTCTTCCCCAGATTTACTCTTTTTCATCTTTCTGACCTCAGTTTATTGTTGCTTTCTCAAATTGGCATTTTTCTTAGCCCCCAAATATAACCATTTTCTCCCTGATAGATCCTCTTCCATTGCATCTTTGTATAGTGTTTCAGAACACTTACTGCAATTTATAATTCTAGATTTATTTTTTATTTACAATTGAGAAAATTGTACCATTTATGATGACATGGATGGACCTTGAAGGCATTTTGCTATGTGAAATAAGTCAGAGAAAGACAAATATTGTATGATCTTATATATGGAATCTAAAAAAACGAACAAACAAACTCATAGAAAGAGAGACCAGACTTGTGGTTATCAGAGGCAGAGGGTGGGAGAAAAGGGAATTGGAGAAAGATGATCAAAAGGTACAGACTTCCAGCTATAAGATAAATAAGTACTGGGGATGCAGTGTACAATATGATCACTATAGCTAACACTGCTATACAATATATTGGAAGGTTGTTAAGAGAGACCGTTTTCAACGTAAAGAAAATTATTTTCCCTTTTTTTCTCGTCTTTCTTTTCTTTTTATTGTATCTGTGTGAGAAGATGAATGTTAGCTTTACCTATTGTAGTAATCATTTCACAACATAACACACCATAGCTATCAGGCCTTAAACTTCTACAGTGATGTATGCCAATAACAGTGGGGAAAAAAGTATAATTTGAATTCTGTTTCTTACTTAGGAAGGATTATTGAGGCCCTAAATACTGTCCAGTGAATGGTACCAATTAGCCTGTTTTACTTTCCCTTCTCAATCTTTTCAAGCCTGTCATAAAATGCATCATAAATTGGTTTATAGGATAACAATTTTAGCTATGGATTGTTTATATAAACCTTCAGAAACTGGATTTTATTTATCACAAAATTTTCCTCTGGGGCCAGATAATGTGGTTTTCTTACTGACAATCTCCCGCCCTCCTCCTGGGCACTCCTGAAAGAACAGGAAAAATGAATTTCAAGGTTGAGTGAAGCCACTACAGTACTATCTCGGCTTTGCATCTAGTGGTTTACACTTTTGTCATAGGCACATATAGCAGCTGATATATCGATTCCAGAGTTAAGTAATCAATGATATCCTGGAAAGCTTCAATATAATGCAACTCAGTTCTCTCAATCTAGTATACACCAATTCAGTCCAACCTTTCAAATGTAGCCTATTTTTTTTTTCTCTCCTCTAATATCTGCTTTGCCTTACTGGAAAAAAAATAAAACAGAACGGGAAATAAACACATATATTTTCTAGTTTCCTACTATGTCTCCTTACTTTCCCTGTTTATTTTGATAACATTTTTATTTAGAAGCCTGCAGGATCAAAACATTTGCAAAAAGTGGCTAGAATTTACTGTATAAAAATGCATACATTTACACTTAACATGTGCAAGATATTTTTTTTTAATTGAGATTATAATATATATATACATATTAAATATATATTGTTCTTTATTATGATGGGTAATGGGAAGCTCTTTCACTTAATATAGTTGATAATCATCAACATTTCCTAGATTCTTAACAAAATTCTTTACACCATGAATAGATTAGGAAATAGAATTTAAGTCTTAAAATATAATTTTAGTTGACAGAGATCCACATAATGATTAAGAAATGATTGAAAAGTATTTAATATAAGAAGTAATGAAAGCTGTCTTTTCTTAATAAAGGAGTACCAAAACTAAGACAGTTTTAATTGATGAAACATGTAGTTTGATATCTGTAAGGATTTTACTCATTTCTTTACAAATGCATATTCTAATTTGCTCACATTTTTTTTCTTAAAATTATTTTATTCAGTACATTTATAACACAGAATTCTAGTCTCTTTGTGCTGTCTAATACTGGAGCCCCGAGCCACATATAACAATATGAATTTAAATTAATAAAAATAAGTAAAATTTAAAATTTAGGTTTTTTTGTTCCCTTAGCCATATTTCAGGTGCTCAATAGTGATATGTGGCTAGGGAAACCATTTTAGTATGCTGTATTTTTGTTGTTACTTTATACTTTTTTATACAATTTTGAAGGTTACCTTTCATTTACAATTACTACAAAATATTGGTTATATGCCCCATGTTGTAAAATACATCCTTGAGCCTATCTTATAGCCAGTAGTTTGTGCCTCTCACTTCTCCACCACAATATTTACTTCCCTCCCCTCCCCACTGGTAACCGCTAGTTTGTTCTCTACATCTGTGAGTCTACTCGTTTTTTTGTTATATTCACTAGTTCGTTGTATTTTTTGGATACTATATATAAGTGACATACAGTATTTATCTTTCTCTGTCTGACTTATTTCACTTAGCACCATCCCCTCCCAGTCCATTCATGTTGCTATAGATGGCAAATTTTCATTCATTTTTTTTTAATTTTATTTTTTACTCAGTTGTGTATATATACCACTTCTTTATCCATCCACCTGTCAGTGGACACTTAGATTGCTTCCATATCTTGGCAATTGTAAATAATGCTGCTATGAAAATTGGGGTAGATGTATTTTTTTAAATTGGTGTTCTTGTTTTTTTTTTTTTTTTTTTTTCTGGTTATATGCCCAAGAATGGAAATGCTGGGTCACAGATTATTTCTAATTTTAGGTTTTTTTTTTTTTTTTTTTTTTTAGGCACCTCCATAATGTTTTCCACAGTGGCTGCACCAATTTGGGCTTCCCTAGTGGGCTGCCCCGGAGGAGGCAATGGCACCCCACTCCAGTACTCTTGCCTGGAAAATCCTGTGGATGGAGGAGCCTGGTGGGCTGTCGACTATGGGATCGCACAGAGTCGGACACGACTGAAGCAACTTAGCAGTGGGCTGCCCTGGTGGCTCAGATGGTAAAGCGTCTGCCTGCAATGCAGGAGAGCCAGGTTCGAACCCTGGGTCAGGAAGATCCCCTGGAGAAGGAAATGGCAACCCGCTCCAGTGTTCTTGCCTGGAAAATTCCATGGACTGAGGAGCCTGGTAGGCAACAGTCCACGGGTCGCAAAGAGTCAGACACGACTGAGCGACTTCACTTCACTTCAGTGACTCAGATGGTAAAGAGCCCGCCTGCAGTGTAGGAGACCCTGGTTCAATCCTCAGGTCGGGAAGATCCCCTGGAGAAAGGAATGGCAACCCACTCCAATATTCTTGCCTGGAGAATTCCATGTCATTCCAACTGTCATTTTGGACTTCCCTGGTGGCTCAAATGGTCAAGAATCTGCCTGCTATGCATTCCTACCAACAGTGTAGGAGAGTTCCCTTTTCTCTACATCCTCACCAATGTTTGTTCTTCATGTATTTTAACTGTAGCCATTCTGATAGATGTGAGGTGATACTTCACTGTGGTTTTGATTTGCATTTCCCTATGATTAGCGATATTGAGTTATCTTTTCATGTGCCTGTGGCAATCCACGTTTCCTCTTTGGAAAAATGCCAGTTCAGTTCTTCTGCCCATTTTTTAAGCACATTGTTTGGTTTTTTGATGTTGCATTGTATGAGCCATTTATGTATTTTATATCCCTTATCTGTCATATCATTTGCAAATATTTCCTCCCACTCTGTAGGTTTGCCTTTAGTTTTATTAATGTGCTGTGCAAAAACTTTTTAAGTTTAATTAGGTCCCATTTAATTGTACTCATCTCACATGCTAGTAAAGTAATGCTCAAAATTCTCCAAACCAGGCTTCAGCAATACGTGAACTGTGAACTTCCAGATGTCCAAGCTGGTTTTAGAAAAGGCAAAGGAACCAGAGATCAAATTGCCAACATAGGTTGGATCATCAAAAAGCAAGAGAGTTCCAGAAAAACATCTATTTCTGCTTTGTTGACTATGCCAAAGCCTTTGACTGTGTGGATCACAATAAACTGTGGGAAATTCTGAAAGACATGGGAATACCAGACCACCTGACCTGCCTCTTGAGAAACCTGTATGCAGGTCAGGAAGCAACAGTTAGAACTGGTCATGGAACAACAGACTGGTTCCAAATAGGAAAAGGAGTATGTCAAGGCTGTATATTGTCACCCTGCTTATTTAATTTATATGCAGAGTACATCATGAGAAACACTGGGCTGGAGGAAGCACAAGCTGGAATCAAGATTGCTGGGAGAAATATAAATAACCTCAGATATGCATAAAACACCACCCTTATGGCAGAAAGTGAAGAACTACTAAAGGACCTCTTGATGAAAGTAAAAGAGGAGAGTGAAAAAGTTGGCTTAAAGCTCAACATTCAGAAAACTAAGATCATGGCATCCAGTCCCATCACTTCATGGCAAATAGATGGGGAAACAGTGGAAATAGTGACTGAATTTATTTTTCTGGGCTCCAAAATCACTGCAGATGGTGATTGCAGCCATGAAATTAAAAGATGCTTACTCCTTGGAAGGAAAGTTATGACCAACCTAGACAGCATATTGAAAAGCAGAGACATTACTTTGCCAACAAAGGTCCATCTAGTCAATACTATGGTTTTTCCAGTGGTCATGTATGGATGTGAGAGTTGGACTGTGACGAAAGCTGAGCGCGGAAGAATTGATGCTTTTGAACTATGGTGTTAGAGAAGACTCTTGAGAGTCCCTTGGACTGCAAGGAGATCCAGCCAGTCCATTCTAAAGGAAATCAGTCCTGGGTGTTCATTGGAAGGACTGATGTTGAAGCTGAAACTCCAATACTTTGGCCACCTGATGCGGAGAGCTGACTCATTGAAAAAGACCCTGATGCTGGGAAAGATTGAGGGCAGGAGGAGAAGGGGACGACAGAGGATGAGATGGTTGGATGGCATCACCGACTCAATGGACATGGGTTTGGGTGGCCTCCAGGAGTTGGTGATGGACAGGGAAGCCTGACCTGCTGTGGTTCATGGGGTCACAGAGTCGGACATGACTGAGCTACTGAAATGAACTGTTTATTTTTGATTTTATTTCCTTTACTTTAGGAAATAGATGCGAAAATTATTGCTGTGATTTGTGTGAAAGAGTGTTCTGCCTATGTTTTCCTTTAGGAGTTTTATAATATTTGGTCTTATATTTAGGTCTTTAATCCATTTTGAGTTTATTTTTGTGTATGGTATTAAGGAATGTTCTAATTTCATTCTTTTACATGTAGCTGTCCAACAGCACTTACTGAACAGACTGTCTAACATTCATTGTATATTCTTGGCTTCTTTGCTGTAGATTATTTGACCTTAAGTGTGTGAGTTTATATCTGGGCTTTCTATTCTGGTACACTGATCTATGTGTCTGTTTTTGTGTCAGTATCATACTATTTTGATGACTGTAGATTTGTAGTATAGTCTGATGACAGGGAGCCTGATTCCTCCATCTCTTTCCCTCTTTTTCAAGATTGTTTTGATTATTTGGGGGCTTTTATGTTTCCATATGCATTTAAAATTTTTTTCAGTTTTATGAAAAATGACATTGGTATTTTGATAGGGATTGCATTGAATCTGTAGATTGCCTTGGGTAGTATGGTCATTTTAACAATATTGATTCCTCCAATTCAAAAATATCATAATACTTTCCATGTGTTTGTGTCATCTTCAGTTTCTTTCATCAGTGTCTTAAACTTTTTGGAGTATAGTTCTTTTGCCTCCTTATGTGGGTTTGTTCCTAATTATGTTGTTATTTTTTATGTGATGGTAAGTGGGATTGTTTTTTAATTTCTACTTATAATACTTCATTCTTATAATAGAAATACAATAGATTTATGTATATTAATTTTGCCTCCTGCAATGGTACTGAATTCATTAATAAGGTCTAATAGTTTTCTTGTAGCATCCTTACTGATACTATGTTTTGAACATTTTCACCATTGCAGAAACTTGTTAGAAAGTGGTGCTATAGAGTTGATTTAATTATAACCTAGGCATATGCACAATACATTTTAATGCATGTTTATAGATATTAATAACAAGGTAAGATTTTTCTGTTGTACTGCCGTTTGAATCTGCACTCAATTCCAATGTATAGGGGGTTGTATTGCCCTCACACAACCAAAAATCTCAGTTCTGACACTATTTATGCAGAGATAGCATCAGATTCCACAGGTAAAGGGCTTAATCCCATCAGACTGCCCCACTTTCTGCCACTGAGTTTGTGCGTGTGCACACTCACACACACACACACACACACACTTCAGACACCACTTGCAAATCCAAGTTGTTACCCATACTTCTCACTGACTGGCTATAAAACAGAGATTCCTACAACCTCCTCCTTGGGTTTGATTAGTTTGTCAGAGTGGCTGACAGAACTCAGAAAAACATTGTACTTACTGAATCACTGTTTATTATGGTTTATTATGAAAGGCTACGGAGAAGGCAATGGCAACCCACTCCAGTACTCTTGCCTGGAAAATCCCATGGACGGAGGAACCTGGTGGGCTGCAGTCCATGAGGTCGCTAAGAGTCGGACACGACTGAGCGACTTCACTTTCACTTTTCACTTTCATGCATTGGAGAAGGAAATGGCAACCCACTCCAGTGTTCTTGCCTGGAGAATCCCAGGGATGGGGGAGCCTGGTGGGCTGCCCTCTATGGGGTCGCATGGAGTCGAACACGACTGGAGCGACAGCAGCAGCAGCAGCAGCGTGAAAGGCTATAACTCAGAAAGAGCCAGATGAAAGAGATGAGTACAGCAAGGTAAGGGAAAGGGAATGAAGCTTCCATGCTCTAAGTGCCACTCTTCTCAAATCTCTATGTGTTCATTAACTGGATGCCTTTTGGGTTCAGTCCTTTTGGGTTTTTGTGAAGGCTTTATTATATAGGCATGAATGATTAAGTCATTGGCTACCGGAAATTGATTCAACATCTAGCCCCTCTCCCCTCCACAGAAATCAGGGAGTGGGACTGAAGGCTTCACCCCTCTATTCATGATTGGTTCCCCTGGCAACCAGCTTCTATCCTTAAATGCTTTCCAGGAGTCATTTTGTTAACATAAACCCAGTTATTACAGAAAGGGACTTGTTATGAATAACAAGATACCCATTTCACTTTTATGACACTGAAGGGATTTCAGGGACTAAGGACAGGAGGCCAAATATTATAACAAAATATACTCCATTGCTGTTATTGCTCAGGAAATTCCAAGGATTTTGAGAGCTATGAGTGAGGAACTGTGGATAAAGACCAAATATATATGAAAAATATATTTTGGTCATCTTGAATGACCAAATATATATTTCTTATAAGTCAAAATATTACAATTGCAGGGTGTAGAATACACAAATTCCCATAATTTGGGAACATAATTTAATTTTATAAGTAAAGTTTTACACAAGCTCTTAATTAGTCATCAGATTTTATTATAAATGTGAGTCTTGACAAAATATATTCACTGTTATAAATACATTGATTCTCTTTCCTTCAAAGGAAGTTAGGAAACTAGTTGTGATACTTCAAAAAAGTTATTATTAATATATCCATTTTTAGGTCCTGTGACTACCTACCAAGGAAAACATCTCAGGTAACCAGAACCTTGAGGATACTTGGAAGTTCAGCAAAGTTCAACAGTCCATAGTTTTCATCTTTAGGTAGCATGGTGTTAAACATTAATTTGGATGATTTTACAGAATTATAGGTTTAAAACTATAGTGATAAATATATTGGTGATGCACTTATGAATTAGTAATATGGATCTGAAAAACAAAAGTATACTAAAAATAGAATAAGTATCTATTCTGGAAACCTGAAAGTAAAATAGTTGAAAAGCTTTCTTTGCACATGAAGAAAGGTAGATGGCCAGTTCCCAAAATGCCTCATGAAATTTATTTGTCTTGGTGAATTAACTACAATATGTATGACCTATGCCCCTTGGTGTTACAGTGTATAAATATTTAGAATCACTACAGAAATATTTATAATCACAAAGACTAAATTTTCTATGTCAACTCACAAGAGTCTGATAGGGGAACAGAAATTTATTCCACTTTGGCATGAGAATTATTTTGAGGTTAAGGAAAAATCCTTTTTATCCCCCTCATGTACTGCCTAACTTTTCATTGGAAAGGGGGACTCTGCCAGGAAGAGAGCTATTTTTAAAAATACCTTTTTACACAAAAAACTTATCTGTGTAACAGGACAACCTTAGTTTTCGTTTGCCCTCCTTGTAAATGCCAGGCCTTCTTTTCCTTTGTATCCCCAGGCCTCACTCCTTTCCTTAGCTCTGGATGTTATATAAGCTTCAATCCCCTGGCTGCCTTTTGGGTCTCCTGTTTTTTATGGGACTCCCATATGTATGAAATTAAATTTGTTTTTTTCTTATTAATCTTTTTTATGTTATTTTAATGTTTGACCAGGCATGGAACCTGGAAACGTAAAAAGAAAATTTGTCTTCCGCAACAGTGTATTAGTAGGAAAAAAAAAAAAATACCGTCCAGTGAAACAGAGATTTGCACTGAATGATAAGAATAGCACATTCTCTTTCTTTAGAAGGCAAATTATCTGAAGGTTGCTTGATCAACACAGGCTCAAGTCCACCAGAAGACAGTGGCTTGATAACAGGCATTTGATGACATCAGATTCTGGTAGATTAATACACACATGTTTAGCCAGGTCAGTTGGGTTTCTATATCCACTTGCTGGGGGCAGCCCAGGGTCGGGGCACCATTTCCCTGTGCTTTGATAGACACTGTGAACATCTGATTATTGTCAGAATTCTCTGCCTTTTGAATACTGTAGTCTTTCCCTGTGCAAGTAAGTTACTGTTGTTTTGGTTTTCACCAAAAACACATTTTCTTTCTTTTGCAGAACTTTTTCTGTTTCCAATTTGTTTTATTTTATGTTGCCTTTATGCTACCTCTCAGAACAAACAAATGTGTGGTTGCTTATAAAACTCCTCCACTTCTGCTCTGCATACACGTGTCCAAATAAATTCTGCAGCCAAAAGTATAATAAAAGTGTCAGTGCTACCCAAAAGAGGGATGCACTTATAAAATCAATATCAAATTAAAACATAAACACGTCTGAAAATTTTCCTTGGAATCTGGTATTTAAACTAAGATCAACAGTCAGTGTTTTTTAATCAGTCAAATATAAAACTACTGATGTTTATTCCATCAACACCATAATTAATTAACATTTGTGAATATTTTATTTATGCATATACTTTTGAAACACACACTTCCTCTCACCAAGGAGTTTATGTTTGAAGATAAACATGTCATGATTAATGAGAGATGTTTATTGAATAGAGCACTGGGTTGGAAGCAAGGGCTTTTGTTTCATTAGATGTAAAATGAGGAAGCTGAGCTTTATTATTCTTGTCACGGCTTCTAACATTATGATGTTATAACCTTAATAAGAAAATGAGACAATCACAAAACACAGGGTTAGAAAATCAAATCAAAGTCAAATCAATAAAATGAGTGTTATTGTACCATCATATAATTCTATTCCATCTTGAGGATTTTAGTCTTTGTAGTATCTTCTAAATAAATCCTAATGAGTAAATAATCTGACTCCCTTGTGAACTAGGTGTTCTGTTCAGTGTGTTAATCTTGTTTCAGAACTCTAGAGAATCATTTATTAAGGAAAGTAATGTTCAAGGAGGGTAAATGGTATTCTAGTGGCCTTAATTTATACAATCAAATTTCTTCAGTGTGGAGAAATATCATTGAGACTTATGAAAACAATCAGAGAGCAAGAATATTTAAGGAGGAAAGCATTTTTTTTTCTTAAGTGAATATATATAATATACCACTATGTATAAAATAGATAGCTAGTAGGAACTTACTGTAAAGCGCAGGAAGCTCAGCTTGGTGCTCTGTGATGGCCAAGAGGGGTGGGAAGTGAGAAGGGGGGTTGGGAGGGCAGGAGGTCCAAGAGAGCTGATTCACTTCATTGTACAATAGATACTAACAGAACATTGTAAAGCAATTCTATTCCAAGTTAAAAAAAAATGAAATTACAAACCACTTCTCTCAAAAAAAAAAAAATATGTAGAAAAGCTATTGATAAAACAATGAAATAGCTGGATAATTTATTTTAGAAAATCTAAGCCTATGGTAAGAACTTTTGGAAATAAGAACACTGACCTGTGAAGGGAAACTGAATATGCCACCCCCACATGTGTCGCTTTGACATGGAGATTCTTTTCAACTGATGGCACTTGAGACCCTGCAGGTTCAGGAAAAGGTTTTTACCTCTCCCTTAACTGCCTGAAAGTATTTAGATGGGTGGACTGTACCAGAAAGAGAACTATTACCAGAGATAACTTTTATTTTTAGACATACTTACCTGCATGGCAGGGCAAACATTTGTGTACCAAAAAATATGCTCTTCTCAGGTTCTTGTGAATTAAACTCCTTTGAAATTCTAAAGTCCTGTCCCCTTCTCCTTAGCTCAGGATGGTATATAAGCCTCAATTACCTGACTGCCTGGGGGTGGGTCTTATGTCTTTGTGGGGTTCCCACAGGTTCATAATTAAATTTTTTTTCTCTTGTTAGTCTTTCTTATGTCAATTTACTTATTAGACCAGCCAATGAACCTAGAAGAAAAGAAGGGAAAATTTTTTCTCCCCAACACATATTATAAAATCCACAAAGGCATTTTGGGGCAAGGGGAGTTAGTCTGGAAAATAACTCCTATTACAATATGACAGTTAACCTAGCTCAGCTCTAGAAATAATTACAAAATTCCTCTCTCTCTGGCTGGGTGTACCAAATTCTTATACTGGTGGAGAATTTGACTAATCTATGAATCAGCCTGATATTTACACATGATTTGCATGGGCAAATGACTGTGGAATCTGCTGGCTTTCCCTTCTTTGTCATTCATGTTTCAGATGAGGAACACTCAAAACCTTGTAGTATCCATTTTCTTTGTTGTTGTAAAAGCCTTTCTTGGTCATAGTGTTTCCTCAACAAAGGGCTGTGAGGTGGACTGGAAAGGTCTTTAAAGGCACATGAAGGTGTCTAGAAGCAACTGGGACCTTAATAACTGAATCATTTGTGTGAAATTAGGACTAATGAACATCCTGGAAATGTGTAATTTAAAACCCTCCTCTTCAGTCTTTCTTTACAAAGGACTGCCAGCTATGGAATGTAGGTTGTTGTAGTGACTAAGATAGGATTTTAAGATTTTTCAAGGCACTGTTAGTAGATAAGAACACTGACTTCTGACTTCAGAGCCAAGTTTCTTGTGTTTGAATCCAGACTTAGCCATTTACTAGCTGTGTGACACTGATCAAATCGCCTATTATCCCTGTACCCAGTTTGTGTATGTGTGTATGCTCAGTCTTGTCCAGTTCTTTGCTACCCCGTAGACTGTAGTTCACCAGCCTCCTCTGTCCATGGGATTCTCCAGTCAAGAATACTAGAGTGGGTTGCCATTTCCTCCTCCAGGGGATCTTCCTGACCCAGATATCGAACCCACGTTTCCTGTATCACCAGCATTGACAGGCAGATTCACCACTGTGCCACCTGGGAAGCATTAAATTGAGGATAACAGTATTACCTCAAAGGGTTATTGTAAAAATTAAATGATTTATTATTCATAGGAACATTTAGAATAGTGTTCAGCATATAGTTAGTGCTGTATAAGTACACATTAAATAAAAACTAAAAACTGGAAAAAATATACAAAGGTTTCCTTCTCTGAATATAACTTGAAATGGGACAGAGGTTGATCTCATGGTCCTGGAGAGCATTATGAGAGCAATAAAATATCCCAAAATTCAGTGTACCTAATGTTCTTTGTTTTTGGATATCATAGAACATTAAATGATGATGGCAAGATGGGGATTGAGGAAATGATTTGGCATTATTAAAAATTTGTATCTCAGATTAGATAACATTTTTACAGAGAAAATAAATTTCACTCCTACATTTACAAGTTATCACAAAGCATACATTAATGGAGTCCAAATTAATGAGGTTTAACTGAAATGTTTTAAGCTAGCAAGATCTGACACATTAAATTGAAATTATACATAAAATTAAAGCACGCAGAACTCATTTGGGAAATGATTCATTCTTTTTTTGTGTTGCCAAGTTTCTGTTTAGCACATCAAAGAAGACTTTGCCAATTATTAACTGTGTGACTTTGGGAGAATTACTCAGATTATCTAAAGTCTTTTCTTTGTCAGTAAAATGGAGTTGACAACAACTCTAAAACTTGTCTCTCAATCCCCACCACATCCCACGTCTTTCAGAGGGCACTGTGTTCTGTACTTAGTCGCTTGGTCATGTCCGACTCTTTACAACCCCATGGACTGTAGCCTGGCAATCTCTTCTTGTCCGTGGGGATTCTCCAGGCAAGAATACTGGAGTGGGTTGCCATGCCCTTCTCCAGGGGATCTTCCTAAGCCAGGGAGTGAACCCAGGTCTCCCACGTTGCAGGTAGACTTTAGCCCCACCAGGGAAGCACCTTCAGAGAGCAATTAGGAGCATAACACACTTTTGTTTACAGTAGAGTTATACACATTAAATTGAGTGTGTGTCTTGGCTTAGGTCTTCCTAACAACAGAGCATGAATCAGTTTGAGGGAATAGGGTATTTATTTGACAGATTATCCATGAAAGGGTACAGGAGAGAACAGGGAATGTCAGACTGGAAACCCAGTAAGGTGCTTGTTTTTCCTATGAACAACTATGCTCAGTCTCCCTGTGACCTTATGAGGAATTATATAAAATTCCCTGTGGAATTGGCTTTCCCCAATGGACAGGAGGCTGGAGCATTTCATTAGAGACTCCCATCCCCCTTTGGTTGATGTTTTTCCTTGAAAGCACTAAAACTCTGATTGGACTTATCAGCAGGCAGGAGGAAGCCTTAAGGCAGACAAGCAGAGAGGCATCCTGGGAGTGTGAAAGGCACAGTCCACTGTAGGTAAGGTACAAGGTGGCCAGAGGAGAAATGGTCCAGGCAGTAACAGTATCTGCTACAGTGTGTATTACTGTGTCCTTGTCAGTAGAATTAAATTTGAGGTATTACATAGGGAATAATGATTCACTCTGGTTCATCAATGCCTTTTTGTTTGTTGGGTTGTACCGCAACAAAGTGCTTATCCACTCTGTTTTTTCAGAGCAAGGCCAGGCTTCTCTCATCAGTTCTCTATGATCCTTTAATGCCTCTGATTTCCCAAGACAGATTCTTCCCTCACATGTGGGACGCTGGATTTAACAAATTCAAGTCCACTAGCATCTGCCTTGCTCTGGCCATCATTATTTAAACTGGGATTCTGCATTATGCATTTACCTAACTTTCCTCTGTTTTCATGATATTTATCATATCTTGCTATAGAAAGATATTTGGATTTCTACTTTTTCTTCCCCAGTTTTGATCCATATTAGACTGTGAAGTATTAGAAGGCAGTATCAATCAATTTTAAGTGCAAACAACTCAATTTTCTGCAGTCTTCAGAATATTTTAAAAGTCTATGTGGTGGTGAATTTTAGCTGTCAACAGGGCCACAGGGTGCTCACATAGTAGATTAAACATTTCTCTATGTGTCTGTGAGGGCGTTTCTCCATGGGATCAACATTTAAATCAGTAGGCTGAGCAAAGCAAGATTGCCCTCCCCAATATGGGTGAGCCTCATGCAGTCAGTTTAAGGCCTGAATAGAATAAAAGGCTAAGAAAAAATTCTCTCCCTCTGCCTGAGTATTTTCAATCTGTAACATCAATCTTCTCTTGCCTTGGGATTCAGTTTTGAACTCAGATTGGAATTTATACTTTCAGCTCTCCTGGGTCTGGACTTCTCTGCTTCCATGGTCAAGTTAGACAATTTCTTTAAAAAAAATTACACACACACACACACACACATTCTGTTTATTCTGTTCCTCTGGAGAACCCTATCAAATGCAGTCTATTTTAATTTCCAGTAAGATTTAATAAATTTTTCACTCATCTATGATCTTCTATGATTCTGGTTTTATTTTGTGAAAAATACCTATGGGACTCTTAAACCAAAGGTGGGGGGAAATATATATATATATCCTAAATACTCCTTGATTTTATGTTCTTTTTTACAAAATATCCCATTCAAAATAAATGGAATATTAGAGCTTCTCTTATATATTGTGTAAAATTTCCCAGCCAACAACTTCATTTCTTTAAACAAATACCTCTGGGATCTTTGCTTCCCAGGTGGTTCAGTGGTAAAGAATCTGCCTGCCAGTGCAGGAGACACAGGAGACCCAGGTTCAATCCCTGGGTCAGGAAGATCCCCTGGAGGAGGAAATGGTGACCCACTCCAGTATTCTTGCCTGGAGAATTCCATGAACAGAGGGGCTTGGTGAGCCACAGTCCAAGGGATCACAAAACTGAGCATGCACACATGCATTTGTCTTTGTCTGGGATCTTTAGCAGGAAGATGGAGAATATTTTTCTTCTTTCAACGTTTTCATAGCACAGTATACTGTTAAAAAGGCATGATATTCAAACATATATTCTGAAGTTATAAAACTCGTGATATAAGTGTGGATAGAAATAAAATTTGGAAAATCACTAAATAAAATGCAGTCATTAGTTGAAATTATCAGTGGACATCTACATAAAAAGCGGGGATACTAAATTAGTGTATTCATAAAAATCAAAAGAGGCCTGGATGGTGACTAAGTAAATTGAGGTGAATTACAGATGACCATGTCTTCTTGGTCTAATTTCAATATTCATGTTGTGTATTTCAACATATCACAGAGAAGTGAAATACTTTGGAATCAAAATTATAAACACTTACCTGGAAATCAAATATTAATTTTTTAAGAATATCAAACGTCATATTTTACAAGTATCTTCAAGATATGTAAGTAATCATTAAGATCACAATGTTAGTTGCATCTAGTCAATAGTTTTTCATTTGAAAAATTAACCAAATATTTCATTATTAATGTATACTTAAAGGTAGAGCACCTATCTTTTTGTATACCTTCCAACAGTTATGTAAAGTTTATAAACAGTATAAAGTTGAGATTTATGACTCTTACCTTGCCATAAACTCTGAAAACTTTAATACTTTTAAGCATATAAACATGAGTGTAAAAATGGATTATAAAACTATTAAAATAATATATTATGTATGGCATGACACATGGAATACTATTCCCCCCAAAATGCTTTTGACTTAATCCCCCAAACCTCTGAATATGTTCCTTTACATGGCAAAGGGAGTTTTCAGGTATTTCTAAATAAAAGATTCTGAGATGGGAAGATTATCCTGAATTTATCTGATTGGGCCCAGTGTGATCACAAGGTTTTCTTATACTAAAGAAGCAAAAGAGTCAGAAGTAGAGAAAGAGATGTGATGATGAAAGTAAAAGTGGAGACTGAAATGATATTGCCCATACCAATGAATGCGGACAGTCTCTTGAAACTGGAGGAGGCAAAGGATGGATTCTCCAGAGGGAATGTGGCCTTGCTGACACTTTAATCTTAGGGCCATGATACGTGTTCTGACTTCTGACCTCCTGAATTGTAAGATAATAAATTTCTGTTGTTTTAAGTAACAAAATTTGTGATGATTTGTTACAGAAACACTAGGAAACTACTATAGATAGATGAACTAAAGCTTCCATATTACAGTAGCAATTTTTAAAATATATTTCTGAAGATACCTTGCTTAGCTGGATTCAGATCCTGTACAGATGTGAAATATATAATTGTTAGAATTCTAATTAGAAATCACATGGTTATAAGAAACACTAATTCAAGGTAGTTAAAATAAATAGGAAATTTATTTCTTACAAGGACCAGTATTTGGATGTGTAGCTGAGCGTTAAGAAATTAACAAATCATCAGGCATGCACTCTCACACTTACTCTTTCATTCTCTGGCTCTTTTTCTAGTTCTCACTTCCTTATCATCCTCCTTTTCTCTCATTCACAGTGTACCATACCTTTGTTTTTATTCTGCAAGCCTACCCCAGGCTCCTGAAAATACTTAGGATTTGCTATCCCATTACTTTGAACTGCATAGAGCTTTAAACATCTATACTGTCGTCTAGTCTTGATTCATTATGGCAGGTCTGATATCTGCAGACACAGCCTAAAATAGTCTTACTCCAAATGCCCCAGAAAGGTATTCAGGATGTCAGCTGTCTACTCTTGATTTCAGTCAGCTGTAGCCACATAATCATTTACCCCACATATGGCTACCTGGGCCTAAGATAAAATCTTTTATAAGAAGGAATGAAACTTGAGCCAATGGTATAAGTTTTGATTGACCTGCAGATATTGTATAAACAAATTTACATGGTGGCTATATTGTTATAGGTACAGTGTATATTGTGTTACTCAGCTACAGCTAATTCGTTGAGTCTTAGTCATGTGAATTGATGTTTAGCCATTGTGAAGAGCACTAACCACTGGCCTGCCAAGAATAAGACAGTACTACATACCATAAATTTTTATAATACCAGAATTGTGATCAGGTACAGTTGGGTTTTCTGGGGCTTGAAACTTGTATGATTTGCACAGCCTTTTTAAGAGAAGAGAATATAAAACTGAAACTAAAAGATTAGATATTAAAAGGACTATATTGAAAATGGGAAAAGAGATCACAGCAGTTATAAAAGTTATATTTACATTACTCACAAGTCACTTCTATGCTAAAAATAGAAGCTAGGCATCAAAACAGCAGAGCAACTTTAATTGCTTATCATTGTAGAAGTTATTCTAGTTAGATGATCTTGTCAAAATATCTTCTTCACTGGTAACTTAACATAAAACTATTTTCCAGGACAGAGGTAAAAGAATTATGTGGTAACCTGTAGTAAGTAAACCTTTGCTTCCGCCTATATAGTAGGGACATCCCTGCTCGGCAGATATAGAGTGATAATATGACTCAATAATTATCTTCCATGATGGAAAGAATTTTTGATAATAATAACAACCAGAATGTATTACATCAGTGCCTATCAGGGGTCAGAACCAAGTATTCAGTTCAGTTCAGTTGCTCAGTCACTTCCAACTCTTTGCAACCCCATGGACTGCAGCACACTAGGCCTCCCTGTCCACCACCAACTCCCAGAGCTTGCTCAAACTCATGTCCATTGAGTTGGTGATGCCATCCAACCACCTCATCCTCTGTTGTCCCCTTCTCCTCCTGCCTTCAGTCTCTCCCAGCATCAGGGTCTTCTCCAATGAGTAAGTTCTTCACATGAGGTGACCAAAGTATTGCAGTTTCAGCTTCAACATCAGTCCTTCGAATGAATGTTCAGGACTGATCTCCTTTAGGATGGACTGGTTTGATCTCCTTGCAGTCCAAGGGACTCTCAAGAGTCTTCTCCACCACCACAGTTCAAAACATCAATTCTTTGGTACTCAGCTTTCTTTATAGTCCAACACATGACTACTGGAAATACCATAGCTTTGACTAGATGGACCTTTGTTGGCAAAATAATGTCTCTGATTTTTAATATGCTGTCTAGGTTGGTCATAGCTTTTCTTCCAAGGGCAAACATCTTTTTAAAAAATATTTATTTTTTAATTGAAGGATAAGTGCTTTACAGAATTTTGTTGTTTCCTGTCAAACATCAACATGAATCAGCCATGGGTATACATTTATCCCCTCTCTTTTGAGCCTCCCTCCCATATCCCTCGCTATCCCACCCCTCTAGGTTGATACAGAGACCCTGTTTGAGTTTCCTGAGCCATACAGGAAATTCCCATTGGCTATCTGTTTTACATATGGTAATGTAAGTTTCCATGTTACTCTTTCCATACATCTCACCCTCTCCTCACCTCTCCTCATGTCCATAAGTCTATTCTCTATGTCTTTTTCTCCATTGCTGCCCTGTGAATTCTCCAGAACCATTTTTCAAGATTCTGTATATGTGAATTAGAATATGGTATTTATCTTTCTCTTTCTGACTCACTTCACCCTGTATAATAGGTTCTAGGTTCATCCACCTCATCAGAACTGACTCAAATTTGTTCCTTTTTATGGCTGAGTAATATTCCATTGTGTATACGTACAACAATTTCTTTATCCATTTATCTGTCAATGACATCTAGGTTGCTTCCATGTTCTAGCTATTGTAAATAGTGCTGCAATGAACAATGGGATACATGTGTTTTTTTCAACCCTGGTTTCCTCAGGGTATATGCCTAGGACTGAGATTGCTGGGTCATATGGTGGTTTTATTCCTAGTTTTCTAAGGAAACTCCATACTGTCTTCCATAGTGGCTGTATCAATTTACATTCCCACCAACAGTGCAAGAGTGTTCCCTTTTCTCCACACCCTCTCCAGTATTTATTATTTGTAGACTTTTTGATGATGACCATTCCAACTGATGTGAGGTGATATCTCATTATGGTTTTGATTTGCATTTCTCTAATAATGGGCAATGTTGAGCGTCTTTTCACGTGTTTGTTAGCCTTCTGTATGTCTTCTTTGGAGAAATGTATGTTTAGGTCTTTTCCCCACTTTTTGATTGGGTTATTTGTTGTCCTGGTATTGAGTTGTATGAGCTGCTTGTATATTTTGAAAATTAATCCTTTGTCAGTTGTTTCATTTGCTATTATTTTCTCCCATTCCAAGAGTTGTCTTTTCACCTTGCTTATAATTTCCTTTGCTGTGCAAAAGCTTTTAAGTTTAATCAGGTCCCACTTGTTTACTTTTGTTTTTATTTCCATTACTCTAGGAGGTGGGTCATAGAGGATCTTGCTTTGATTTATGTCATCGAGTGTTCTGCTATGTTTTCCTCTAAGACTTTTATAGTTTCTGGTCTTACATTTAGGTCTGTAATCCATTTTGAGTTTATCTTTGTGTATGGTGTTAGGAAGTATTCTAATTTCATTCTTTTACATGTAGCTGTCCAGTTTTCCCAGCCCCATTGTATATTCTTGCCTCCTTTGTCAAAAATAAGGTACCCATACGTGCATGGGTTTATTTATGGCCTTTCTATCTTGTTCCATTGGTCTAGATTTCTGTTTTTGTGCCAGTACCATACTGTCCTGATGACTGTAGCTTTGTAGTATAATCTGAAGTCAGGAAGGCTGATTCCTCCAGCTCCATTCTTCTTTCTCAAGATTGCTTTGGCTATTTGGGGTCTTTTGTGTTTCCATATGAATTGTGAAATTTTTTGTTCTAGTTCTGTGAAAAATGTCACTGGTAATTTGATAGGGATCACATTGAATCTGTAGATTGCATTTGGTAGTATAGTCATTTTCAAAATATTGATTCTTCCTACCCAGGAACATGGACTATCTCTCCATCTGTTTAAGTCATCTTTGATTTCTTTCATCAGTGTCTTATAATTTTCTGTGTACAGTTCTTTTGTCTCCTTAGGTAAGTTTATTCCTAGATATTTAATTCTTTTTGTTAAAATGGTTAATGGGATTGATTCCTTAATTTTACTTTCTGATTTTTCATTGTTAGTATATAGGAATGCAAGTGATTTTTGTGCATTGATTTTGTATCTTGCAACTTTGCTAAATTCACTGATTAGCTCTAGTAATTTTCTGATAGTATCTTTAGGGTTTTCGATGGACCGTATCATGTCATCTGCAAACAGTGAGAGCTTTACTTCTTCTTTTCTGATCTGGATTCCTTTATTTTTCTTCTCTGATTTCTTTAGCTAGGACTTCCAGAACTATGTTGAAAGTAGTGGTGAAAGTGGATATCCTTGTCTTGTTCCTGATCTTAGGGGGTATGCTTTCAGTTTCTCACCATTGAGAATAAAGTTTGCTGTAGGCTTATCATTTATGGCCTTTACTATGTTGAGGTAGGTTCCTTCTATGCCCATTTTTGAAGAGTGTTAAACATAAATGGGTGCTGAATTTTGTTGAAGGCTTTTTCTGTATCTATTGAGATTATCATATGGTTTTTATCTTTCAATTTGTTACTATGGTGTATCACATTGATGGATTTGCATATATTGAAGAATCTTTGCATTCAAGTTGGAATAAACCCAACTTGATCATGGTGTATGAGGTTTTTGATGTGTCGCTGAATTTCGTTTGCTAAAATTTTGTTGAGAATTTTTACATCTGTGTTCATCAGTGATATTGGCCTATAGTTTTCTTTTTGTGTGTTATCTTTGTCTGGTTTTGTTATCAGGGTAATGGTGGCCTCGTAGAATGAGTTTGGAAGTATTCCTTCCTCTGAAAGTTTTATGAAAGATTATTTAGAAGCATAGGTATTAACTCTTCTCTAAATGTTTGATAGAATTCTCCTGTGATGCCATCTGGTCCTGAGCTTTTGTTTTTTGGGAGATTTTTGATCACAGCTTCAACTTCAGTGCTTATAATTGGGTTGTTCATAATTTCTATTTCTTCCTGTTTCAGTCTTGGAAGATTAAACTTTTCTAAGAATCTGTCCATTTCTTCCAGGTTATCAATTTATTGCCATAGAGTTGTTCTTAATACTCTCTTATAATCCTTTGTATTTCTGCATTGTCTGTTGTAACCTCTCCTTTTTTATTTCTAATTTTTTTGATTTGATTCTTCTCTGTTTTTTTCTTGATAAGTCTGGCTAAAGGTTTGCCAATTTTGTTTATCTTCTTAAAGAACCAGCTTTTTTGCAATTTTTTATTTTTATTTTTATATTAATAAAAATAAAGAACCAGATTTTAGTTTTATTAACCATTACTATTGTTTCTTTCATTTCTTTTTCATTTATTTCTGCTCAGATCTTTATGATTTCTTTCCTTCTAATTTTGGGGGGGTTTTGTTCTTCTTCCAGTTGTTTTAGGTGTAAGGTTAGGTTGTCTATTTGATATTTTTCTTGTTTCTTGAGGTAGGGTTGTATTGCTGTAAACTTCCCTCTTAGAACTGCTCTTGCTGCATCCCATCGGTTTTGAGTTGTGTTTTCATTGTCATTTGTTTCTAGAAATTTTTTGATTTCCCTTTTGATTCCTTCAGTAACATGGTTATTTAGAAATGTGTTGTTCAATCTTCATGTGTTTGTGTTTCTTACAGTTTTTTTCTTATAATTGATACCTAGTCTCATAGTGTTGTGGTCAGAGAAGATTCTTGATACAATTTGAATTTTCTTAAATTTACTGAGGTTTGATTTGTGACCCAAGATGTGGTCTATCCTGGAGAATGTTCCATGTGCCCTTGAGAAGAAGGTGTATTCCTCTGCATTTGGATGGAATGTCCTGAAAATATCAATGAGATCCATCTCATCTAATGTATCAGTTAAGACTTGTGTTTCCTTATTAATTTTCTGTTTTGATAATCTGTCCACTGGTGTGAGTGGGGTGTTAATGTCTCCTACTATTATTGTGTTACTGTCAATTTCTCCTTTTATGTCTGTTAGTGTTTGTCTTGGAGAAGGCAATGGCACCCCACTCCAGTACTCTTGCCTGGAGAATCCCATGGATGGAGGAGCCTGGTAGGCTGCAGTCCATGGGGTTGCTAAGAGTCAGACATGACTGAACGAATTCACTTTCACTTTTCACTTTCATGCGTTGGAGAAGGAAATGGCAACCCACTCCAGTGTTCTTGCCTAGAGAATCCCAGGGATGGGGGAGCCTGGTGGGCTGCCGTCTATGGGGTCGCACAGAGTCGGACACGACTGAAGCGACTTAGCAGCAGCAGCACCAGTAGTCACTTAAGTGTGGGTCTGTGTATTCTTTTCTGCTGGTCAGGTACTCCTGTCCACTCTCAGCTGGTGTTCTGCATGCACTTCTGTGTCTGAAGCTGTAATCCTGATGTATCTGTGGGGAGAGATGTATTCCACATTCACCTATTCCTCCACCATCTTGTTTTCCCTCGAGCAAGCATCTTTTAATTTCATGGCTGCAGTCACCATCAACAAACAAATTTGAAATGCAGTACCTGGGTACAATCTCAAAAATGACAGAATGATCTCTATTTGTTTCCAAGGCAAACCATTCAGTATCACAGTAATCCAAGTCTATTCCCCAACCAGTAATGAAGAAGAAGCTGAATGGTTCTATGAAGACCTACAAGACCTTCTAGAACTAGCACCCATAAAAGATGTCCTTTTCATTATAGGGGACTGGAATGCAAAAGTAGGAAGTCAAGAGATACCTGGAGTAGGAGGCAAATTTGGCCTTGGAGTACAAAGTGAAGCAGGGCAAAGGCTAATAGAGTTTTGCCAAGAGAACACACTAGTCGTAGCAAACACCCTCTTCCAACAACACGAGAAGACTCTACACATGGACATCACCAGATGGTCAATACCGAAATCAGACTGATTATATTCTTTGTAGCCAAAGATGGAGAAGCTCTATACAGTCAGCAAAAACAAGAACGGGAGCTGACTGTGGATCAGATCATGAACTCCTTATTGCAAAATTCAGACTTAAATTGAAGACAGTGGGGAACAAAGAATTGAAATTGTTTATAAAATATATTTTAACATTCTGAACCATTCTTCCAGATAGCTATTTTTAATTCACATTTTATAGAGAGTAAAAAGCTCAGGAACTAAACAACTTTCTCAGAGCAAAATGAGGTAGAACCCAATTTTGAACAAAATATTCCTGATTCAAAGCTAATATTCTACCCCCTATATTCTACCTCCAGGCAAGAACACTGGAGTGGGTTGCCATTTCCTTCTCCAATGCATGAATGTTTGTCACTGTAGTGATGCAAGCATGATAGATTCTCCTTGTTGGTTATAAAAAAAAACTATGTACAGCTTAAAATGTGAAAACTGTCATTCAGTGCTACTGTAAACATATTACAAAATGGACTGAAAAAAAGTGAAATCAATATCAGCATTTTTACAACATTTACTATGGTATATTTACATTGCTCACAAGTCACTTACTTAAATCACAGACTTGACTACACCGTCTCTCTTTGCTTTCAGCCTAGCACATCCTTGTCCCAGCAGTGGCAATGAAATGGCTATGAGATGAAAAGCAAAGTGTGTATCTGGAAGATTGGCAGTTCTGTTCATGAGCTTAAGTATGCAGTAGACATTGTAATAAAGGTAAGTAAAACTGTTCTCACACTAGTGATCAGGTGCAGTCAGGTTTTGGGGGCTTGCAACTTGTATGATTTGCACAGCCATTTTAGGAGAAGAGAATATAGAATTGAAACTAAAAGATTAGGTATTAAACGGACTGTATTGAAAATGGGAAAAGAAACCACAACAGTTATAAATTTTGAAAGCTGATAAATACTGCAAGCACCACAAAATCCAGAAAAATAAGTAGATCAGCTACTTGTGATACCTGTGAAATGCTTTTATATTTATTTCTTTTCTGTGTACTTTTTCAATCCCATGGCAATGGTTTTGTGGTATCATTTTCTAAATGCATTCTGCTTGTGCTGGTTAATTTTACATGTCAACTTGAATGGACTACAAGATGCCCAGATAGTTGTGTCTGTGTTTCTAGAAGAGATTAGCATTTGAATTGGTAACCTGAGTGAAGGAGATGGCTTTTGCCTTTGTATGTGGGCATCATCCAATCCGCTGAAGGCCTTAATGGAATTAAAATTTAGAGGAAGGGTGATTTTGCTCTCTGCTTGAGCTGAAATGCCCATCTTTCCTGCCCTCAGAAATTGGTGTTCATTGTTCTCTGGCATTCCTGGAACTGGGGCATACGCCATTGGCTCCTCTGGTTCTCAGGTCTTCATGTTTGGACAGGAATTACATCACCAGGTTTTCTGAGTCTGTATTTTCCAGATAACAAATTGTGGAACTTCACAACCTTCATAAATGCATGATCCAGTCCCTCATAATAAATTTCTTTCTGTATTCTATATCTATATATATCCTATTTTGTTTCTCTAAAGGATCCTGACGAATACACCAATCATTCTACTAGCAAGACTAACTTGTCAAATACGTTTTAGTCAGGTACATTTCATGAGTATCAGATGTCATTGTGCTCATCTGTTTGGGGCCACACTGCACTGTGGTGGTGCCTTACTAAACTTCCAAGTAGTTTTAAAGTTTCAAAATTGTTGAAGAATTTTTCACTGCTACTAATTCCAATAGGCTATGTTTAATTTCTCGCATATTAGGAAAGTATTTTGAAGAGTGCTTTGAATTTGAAAGAGTTTCTGAAAAAAGGAGGACATATTAATAAAACAGTTTATAATAAACCCCTATATCTGAGATTCTTAAGTAAATGCTATATATGAGAAAAGTTTATTATACCACATTTTCATTTAACTGTAAATGGTCACAATGTATAATTTTTTTTTCAGATTTTTTTCTCTCATATGTTATTACAAGATATTAAATATAGTTCCCTGTGCTATACAGTAAATTCTTGATGCTTATCTATTTTTTGTAGTTTGTATCTGTTAATCCCATATTTCCAATTTTTCTTCCCTCCCTTCTCCTTTGGTAACAAGATTTTTTCTATGTCTGTGAGTCAGTTTCTGTTTTGCATAGAGATTCATTTGTATTATTTTTTTAGATTATACATATAATCGCTTTCATAAAGTATTTGTCTTTCTCTGACTTCCTTCATGTAATATAAGTCTAGTCATATTACTGCAAATAATATTTCATATTTATGGCTGAATAATATTCTATTGTTCATGTGTGTGTATGTATGTATACTCTTTCTAAACCAATTATCTGTTGATAGGCACTTGGGTTGTTTTCATGTCTTAGCTATCATAAACAATGCTGCTATGAACATTGGGGATATGTGTATCTTTTCAAATTAGAGGTTTTGTTTTATTTTCTGGGTACGTACCCAGGAGTAGGATTGCTGCATCATATGGTATCTCTATTTTTAGTTTTTTAAGAAACTTCCATACCGTTTTCCACACTGGCTGTACCAATTTACATTTCTTCCAGCAGTGTGCGGGGATTTCCTTTTCTCTGCAACCTCTCCAGCATGTATTGTTTGTAGAGGTGCTGGTGATGGTTATTCTAACTAGTGTGAGATGATACCTCATTGTGGTTTTGATTTGTATTTCTGTAATACTTAGCAATGTTGAGCATCTTTTCATGTGCTTGATGGCCAACTGTATATCTTGTTTAGAGAAATGTCTTCGTAGGTCTTCTGCCATGTTTTGATTGGGTTATTTTGTTTTTTTGATATTGAGTTGTATGAGCTGTTAATATATTTTGGAAATTAACCCCTTGTTGGTTGCATCATTTGCAAATATTTTCTTCCAGTGTTTACGTTGTCTTTTCATTTTGTTGATGATTTCCTTTGCTGTACAATAGCTTATAAGTTTAACTAGGTCCCGTTTGTTTATTTTTGGTTTTATTTCTATTTCCTGGGGAAACTGACCTAAGAAAACGTTGCTATGATTTATGTCAGAGAACATTTGGCCTGTGTGCTCTTCTAGGAATTTTATGACATCATGTCCTAGAATCAGATTTTAAACCATTTTGAGTTTATTACTGTATATAGTGTGAGGGAATGTTCTAACTTCATTGGTTTATATGAGACTGTCCAACTTTCCCAGCACCACTTGCTGAAGAGACTGCCTTTTCTCCATTGTATATTCTTGCCTCTGTTGTTGTAGACTAATTGACTATAGGTGTATGGGTTTATTTCTAGGCTTTCTATTCTGCTCCAGTGTCTACTTTTGTAGCAGTACCATGCTCTTTTGATTACTGTAGCTTTGTAGTATTGTCTGAAGTCTGAGAGGATTATGCCTCCAGCTTTATTCTTTTTGCTTGAGATTGCTTTGGCAATTCGATACCTTTTGTGGTTGCATATAAATTTTAGCATTATTTGTTTGCCAGACTAAGAAAATAGTAGTAAGGAGAAAGGGAAGGTAGAGAAGCAAAAGTTTACATTAGATAATACCTTATCAATTTCTGTGGTCTGCAGTCACTAGATTTCTTTCACCATTGAAGAGAGACAATATGGCACACAGATGCAGAGCAAAGACAGTGGAGACAAACCACCATGGTTCAAGTATCATTTCTGACACTGATGAGTTATATGAATGTCAACAACTCACTTAAGCTCTTTTGTGCCTCAGTTTCCTCCTCTATAAAACAGCAGAAATAATTTTACCTATATCAAATGTTTGTGGGATTTAGTAGATAAGATACAGATGTAATGTTAGTAGTTATTCCTAATAAAGGACCCATGTGTTATTCTAATAGTTATTATAACACATGCAAAAGTGAAACTGATCATCATAAGCAGATTTCTCATGAGCTTCAACTAGTACACAGAGTTTTTTCAGAGGTACAAGTAATTGAAGATTTACTTTTGTATCATGCATCTTCTAAGCCAGCTTCCAAACAGGTTTTCTCTGTGGCTTACTTTATTTAAAAATAAAAATAAATTTCAGTTAACACAGTGTTAGCATACAAAGGATACCCCCTGCATGATTTTTTTTTCATGTTGAAAGAGACTATTTTATCAAGTGTGAGGGCCATAGATGGGGTGGAGATGGGAGTTAGCATCTTAAATAAGAGTGATGAACATTAATTGAGCCCTAATAGTTGGAAAAGGCCTCCCCAGACAGCCATTTTCCTTTTTTGCATTTCTTTTCCATGAGGATGGTCTTGATCCCTGTCTCCTGTACAATGTCACAAACCTCCGTCCATAGTTCATCAGGCAATCTATCTATCAGATCTAGTCCCTTAAATCTATTTCTGACTTCCACTGTATAATCATGCTGGATTTGATTTAGGTCATACCTGAATGGTCTAGTGGTTTTGCCCTACTTTCTTCAATTTAAGTCTGAATTTGGCAATATGGAGCTCATGATCTGAGCCACAGTCAGCTCCCGGTCTTGTTTTTGCTGACTGTATAGAGCTTCTCCATCTTTGGCTGCAAAGAATATAATCAATCTGATTTCGGTGTTGACCATCTGGTGATGTTCATGTGTACAATCTTCTCTTGTGTTGTTGGAAGAGGGTGTTTGCTATGACCAGTGAATTCTCTTGGCAAAATTCTGTTAGCCTTTGCCCTGCTTCATTCTGAATTCGAAAGCCAAATTTGCCTGTTACTCCAGGTGTTTCTTGACTTCCTACTTTTGCATCCCAGTCCCCTATAATGAAAAGGACATCTTTCTGGGTGTTAGTTCTAAAAGGTCTTGTAGGTCTTCATAGAACCATTCAACTTCGGCTTCTTCAGCATTACTGGTTGGGGAATAGACTTGATTACTGTGATATTGAATGGTTTGCCTTGGAAATAAACAGAGATCATTCTGTCATTTTTGAGATTGCATCCAAGTACTGCATTTTGGACTCTTTTGTTGACCATGATGGCTACTCCATTTCTTCTGAGGGATTCCTGCCTGCAGTAGTAGATATAATGGTCATCTGAGTTAAGTTCACACATTCCAGTCCATTTTAGTTTGCTGATTCCTAAAATGTCAACATTCACTCTTGCCATCTCCTGTTTGACCACTTCCAATTTGCCTTGATGCATGGACCTAACATTCCAGGTTCCTATGCAATATTGCTCTTTACAGCATTGGCCCTTGCTTCTATCACCAGTCACATCCACAACTGGATATTGTTTTTGCTTTGGCTCCATCCCTTCATTCTTTCTGGAGTTATTTCTCCACTGATCTCCAGTAGCATATTGGGCACCTACAGACCTGCGGAGTTCCTATTTCAGTATCCTATCATTTTGCCTTTTCATACTGTTCATGGGGTTCTCAAGGCAAGAATACTGAAGTGGTTTGCCGTTCCCTTCTCTGGGGAGGCCTTACAAATAGCTGTGAAAAGAAGAGAAGCGAAAAGCAAGGGAGAAAAGGAAAGATATAAGCATCTGAATGCAGAGATGCAAAGAAGAGCAAGAAGAGATATAAAAGCCTTCCTCGGCTATCAGTGCAAAGAAATAGAGGAAAACAACAGAATGGGAAAGACTAGAGAACTCTTCATGAAAATTAGAGATACCAAGGGAACATTTCATGCAAAGATGGGCTCGATAAAGGACAGAAATGGTATGGACCTGACAGAAGCAGAAGATGTTAATAAGAGGTGGCAAGAATACACAGAAGAACTGTACAAAAAAGATCTTCACGACCCAGATGATTATGATGGTGTGATAACTTACCTAGAGCCAGACATCCTGGAATGTGAAGTTAAGGGGGCCTTAGAAAGCATCACTACGAACAAAGCTAGTGGAGGTGATGGAATTCCAGTTGAGCTATTTCAAATCCTGAAAGATGATGCTGTGAAAGTGCTGCACTCAATATGCCAGCAAATTTGGAAAACTCAGCAGTGGCCACAGGACTGGAAAAGGTCAGTTTTCATTCCAATCGCAAAGAAAGGCAATGCCAAAGAATGCTCAAACTACTGCACAATTGCACTCATCTCAAACCCTAGTAAACTAATGCTCAAAATTCTCCAAGCCAGGCTTCAGCAATGCATGAACTGTGAATTCCAGATGTTCAAGCTGGTTTTAGAAAAGGCAGGGGAACCAGAGATCAAATTGCCAACATTCGCTGGATCATCAAAAAAGCAAGAGAGTTCCAGAAAAACATCTACTTCTGCTTTATTGACTATGCCAAAGCCTTTGGCTGTGTGGATCACAATAAACTGTGGAAAATTCTGAAAGAGATGGGAATACTAGACCACCTGATCTGCCTCTTGAGAAACCTATATGCAGGTCAGGAAGCAACAGTTAGAACTGGACATGGAACAACAGACTGGTTCCAAATAGGAAAAGGAGTACGTCAGGGCTGTATATTGTCACCCTGCTTATTTAACTTCTATGCAGAGTACATCATGAGAAACGCTGGACTGGAAGAAACACAAGCTGGAATCAAGATTGCCGAGAGAAATATCAATAACCTCAGATATGCAGATGACACCACCCTTATGGCAGAAAGTGAAGAGGAACTAAAGAGCCTCTTGATGAGAGTGAAAGAGGAGAGTGAAAAAGTTGGCTTAAGCTCAATATTCAGGAAACAAAGATCATGGCATCTGGTCCCATCACTTCATGGGAAATAGATGGGGAAACAGTGGAAACAGTGTCAGATTTTATTTATTTTTTGACTCCAAAATCACTGCAGATGGTGACTGCAGCCATGAAATTAAAAGACGCTTACTCCTTGGAAGAAAAGTTATGACCAACCTAGATAGGATATTGAAAAGCAGAAATATTACTTTGCCAACAAAGGTCTGTCTAGTCAAGGCTATGGTTTTTCCAGTGGTCATGTATGGATGCGACAGTTGGACTGTGAAGAAGGGTGAGCGCTGAAGAATTGATGCTTTTGAACTGTGGTGTTGGAGAAGACTCTTGAGAGTCCCTTGGACTGCAAGGAGATCCAACCAGTCCATTCTAAAGGAGATCAGCCCTGGGATTTCTTTGGAGGGAATGATGCTAAAGCTGAAACTCCAGTTCTTTGGCACCTCATGGGAAGAGTTGACTCATTGGAAAAGACTCTGATCGTGGGAGGGATTGGGGGCAGGAGGAGAAGTGGACGACAGAGGATGAGATGGCTGGATGGCATCACTGACTCGATGGACGTGAGTTTGGGTGAACTCTGGGAGTTGATGATGGACAGGGAGGCCTGGCGTTCTGCAATTCATGGGGTCACAAAGAGTTGGACATGACTGAGCGTCTGAACTGAACTGAACAGTTGGTGCATTTCATTTATTCTCTTTTATTGTCCATACTCACCCTGAAAGGTCAAATAGTATCTTATTTGACAGATAAGAACCCTGATATTTAATGAGATTAATTAGTAACCCAAGATCACAGCAACCAGAGAATGACATAATTGAGAGTTGAAGTCATGTTTATTCAGTGGTATAAAATATTGAGGAGACCTAGCATTTATTTAGTGCTTTCTGCATTGTCTGTACTAGAGGTTTCATAGCTTTATCTTCCATTGATGATACAACAGCTGATGATGTTGGTTGTATTTAGTTTATCATTCCCTAGATGAGAAAATTGAGGTTTAGAGAGATTGAATAACCTGGCCCAGATCCCAGTGACAGGAAGTGGTAGGTAGGAGATTTAGAGTCTGCTCTTTACATAACATGGAATTACAAAAAACAATCATATTTTGATGATGGCTTTTGATTTTTAAAAACCTCCATTTTTGAGACAATATTATATATTCTTATAGTACATAAAACAAGCTAAGATTTTATGTAAAGTGGTTCTTTGTTGCAATATTGTTGGAAAGCTTGAAATAGCTGTATATCAAGTTAAATGATGAAAATCAAAGGATGGCTTGCTCAAGATATAAAAATTAGTGTGGTATTTATTCAAGAGAGAAATCTCTCATTAAAATAAAATAATTTATTGATATTTTAGAAAACAATATTTAAAATATATTTTGTAAAAGTGGAGTAAGCCTGTTATATATGCTTCAAGTTAAAAAAAAAAAAAAAGCCCTTCTCAGGTCAACTATTTTGGTTATGGAATATTGTCTTAGAAAAAAGGATAAGCCTTAAAAATCTATTGAAATATGTAACCTTGGCTCTACCTTGAAATGTTTTCAAAGGGATATTTTAAGAAAGCATTGAAAACTGAATTATTTGACTTCTGAATAAGTTCTTTTTGCAATAACAGTTAAATAGGAAATTGCAAAATTAGAGATGTGCCGTTTCGCCATTATAAGGTGGTAGATAGAATAAATATCCTTACCAAAGTTAAATGAAAATGCAAAATTAAATGGTAATACTTTTGTTTGACATCACTTTTTAAAAATGTTCAGGGCAAGCAATGCTTCTTATCACACATAATATTAAAAATCAAATTTTGAACTGAATTTGTCATTTTAAAGATGGCAACTGGTAATAAATGTGTTTCTGGAAAGTATAGAATTTCAGAGAGTGGAAGAATGTTGACTATAAAAACTATTTCTGTCTTGCTTTAATATAGGCCTACCATAAGAACAACTTTATTGTGCTCACATTAAACATTTTACTTAGACATTAAACAGAAGTTTTCTGATGTTGAGCCTTTACCAAAGCTGAATAAACGCTTATTTGCAGTTGTTTGGATGAGACTTTCATATGCCATTTTCATAATAGATTTCTTTCCAGTGTGCTAACTTCTGAACTGCAAATTTTTAGAAGTATGTCTTAGCTATAATTTACACTTGTAAGAACCAAATGAATAAAATCACTTTTCAGCAAGTAAAAAAGGACTACCTGCTATTGAGCAGAAGTACAAGGTATTTGTTGATGGTGTTAAAATTGATCATTGTTGCTTATTTTCTGGAACTACAAGCTTAGCTGACTATTTATTACTATCAAGGTCATGAATAAAAGGATTGAATTTCAGACTAATATATTAAGAATTGGGTGAATGTTCAGGGTAGAGATTAAATTTACTAATATGGTAAAAACCACTTTAATTATAAGTTCTGAGTATTTAGTTTGCTGATGTGGAGTAAATAGAGTTAAAGCACCTTGATAACTGTATTGAACTATGTTCCCGTTATGTTCTGCAACATCTAAAGGTTTGCCCCTGTAACTCATGCCATATAAAATCATTCTGGTTGTTCAATGTTTGGAAATTATTTTAGGCCATAAGCCAAGATCAGCATATTAAATTCTTACAGTCTTTTCTTTCCAAAATAATCTACAAATTCAGTATAATTACAGACAAGCTTTATTTTTTGAATATTGACAAATGGATTCTAAAATTTATATGAAGAGGAAAAAATTCAGAATAGCCAACACAATATAGAAGCAGAAGAACAAAGTTCAAAGACTGGCACTCTATAATCTCAAGACTTAGCTATAAAACTACAGTAATGAAGACAGTATGATATTGATGAAAGAAAAATAGTTTGTTGGAACAGAATACAGAACCCAGAAATAGACTCATCTAAGTATTGTCAACTGATTTCTGACAAAGGAATAAAGGTAATGCAGGGGAGCAAAGACAGTCTTTTCAAAAAATGGTCTGGGAACCACTACACACACACACACACACACACACACGCACACACACACATAAGAATCTAGACACAGACCTAACACCCTTCACAAAAATGAACTCAAAATAGATCACAAACCGAAATGTAAGACACAAACTATAAATGTAAAGTATAAGATCGATTAAAACCCTAAATGACTTTAAGGTATGGCAGTGAATTTTTTAGATTAATACCAAATGTATGATAAACTGGACTTCATTAAAATTAAAAACTTCTCCTCTGTGAAAGACAATGTCAACAGAGTAAGACAAGCCACTGACTGGGAAAATACATTTGCAAAAGTCACATCAGATAAAGGACTATTACCAAAAATATAAAAAGAATTATTAAAACTTTACAATAGGAAAAAAGAAAAAGAAAATTTACAATAGGAAAACAACTAACTTGAAAAATGGACCAAAGACCATAATAGACACCCCACTGAAACAGAAATGCAGATGGAAAATAAGCATACAGAAAGATACTCTACATCAAATGTCATCTGGAAAATGCATATTAAAACAATAATGAGATATCACTACGCACCTACTAGAATGGCCAAAAATCAGGACACTGACAACACTAAAATACTGGCAAGTTTGTAGAGCGACAGGAACTCTCATTCAGTATTGGTGGGAATGCAAAATGGTATAGTCACTCAGGAAGACAATTTGGCAAATTATTTTTCTTTTTTCCCCAGCTTTATTGAGATATAATAGACATATAACACCATGTCCTTGGTGGCTCAGACAGTAAAGAATCTGCCTGTAATGCAGGAAACCCAGGTTCTATCCCTGGATTGGCAAGATCCCCTGGAGAAGGGAATGCAACCCACTCCAGTATTCTTGCTTGGAGAATCTCATAGACAGAGGAGCCTGGTGGGCTACAGAGTCAGACAAGACTGAGCAACTAACACTTTCACTTTCAATATAAGATGTACAACATGATGGTTTGATATATGTGTATACTGCAAAATGATTACCACAATAAGGTTAGTTAATACATCTATCACTTCACATAGTTTCCATTATTTATTTTCATAATGAGAACTTTTAAGATTTACTCTCTAGTAACTTTCATGTGTACAATAAATACTATTAATTATAGTCACCACATTATGCATTAGACCTTAGAACTTAGTCATAACTGCTTACCATATGTGAAACTATACTGTTACTTTGTCTCCTGTGTTTCCTGATCTTTCCGTACCTCTCTGTTATTTCTCAATGTAGCACTCCTGCAAAGCTTTGTTTTAACCTCTCTGCTCTTCTCTCACTCTACACATTGTCCTTCAGACATCTTACCACATTCACAAATCCAAATATCATCTTGTTCTGTACAACTCCCATCCTCCCACCCAGAACTTCAAGACTTACAGGTACCTGTTGGACATTTCCCTAGCCATGATAGCAAATTGTGAACATTTAAAATCAAAGACATAACGTGTCCTCCCCCAACATCTTTTAACTTTTTATTTCTCTGCTTCTGTTTGTATTGCAACAATTTTCTTATTACTTTCCAGAAAACATTATCAGTGAGAGCTTTGGTTCTTTATCCAAATTCCACATTCATCAAGTCTTAGTAGTTCATCATGCTACCTGGTAATTCATACCCCTCCTTTATAAGACAGGACTCTGACAGTGATATCTCAACTCAACCCACACTTTGTTCTCATGCTTTATTTAACCCCCTCACCCGACTCAGCTTCAAGCCATCTTGTTTAACACTAACAGAGTTGTAAGGCTAAACCACTGCTTAGATCATACTAGCATGCTATCAGAAAAGTATCAAAGGCTGGAAAATGCCTATGGATTGAGTTCTAAGTTTCTTGTTCTTGAATTTACATTCCTTCATCATCTGGCCTCACATCAAAGAAATACCCTCAGGGAAAGGGTTTCATCAAAGTAGACTATGCAGAAGAACGACTGGACTGACTTGCCAACACCAAACTCACTGCACATGTGGCCCTGGCAGAAGGCAATAGAGTGGGGCCTTCCATGGATTTCTCACCTAGTATCCATGGTCTGCCAGAGGTTCCCATGTGTAAAATTCAGGGGATGGGGAGGACGGAAGAATTGGATGGGAAAAAATGACATTTATGTTTTTATGGATGTCTCACTAAATGTATTAGTTCCTTCAAGTATGATTATGGGCAACCAACCTAATGAGTAGGAAGTGCCTATGACCATGTCACCAGTAAGCATCCCAGGTATTTTTAAATCAGGTAACAGTCCATGTCACACATCTCAAGGTTATGAAAATTATGAAACCATCCACTATCTCTTGTTGCTCAGTACATTAAGGAACATATATATTCCTATATCACTGAAGCATTTAATTTTTATTTTGACAGCAATATTTTAAAATTATTGGTTTTCTTTACTATCTTTTTTTAAAAAATCAAATTTTATATTGGACTACAAATTGATTTACAATGTGTTAGTTTCAGGTGTACAGCAAAGTGATTAAGTGTTTTACACACACACACACACACATGAGAAGGAAATGGCAATCCACACCAGTATTCTTGCCTGGAGAATCCCATGGGCCTTTCAGGTGGTGATAGTGGTAAAGAACCCATCTGCCAATGTAGGAGAGGGAAGAGATGACAGTTCGATGCCTGGATCAAGAAGATCCCCTGAAGAAGGAAATGGGAACCCACTCGTTATTCCTGCCTGGAAAATCCCACGGACAGAGAAGCCTGGTGGGCTATATAGTCCATGGGGCCACAAAGAGTCAGATACAACTTAGCAACTAAACAACTATATATATATATATATTCTTTTTCAGATTCTTTTTCCATGTAGGTTACTACAGAGTACTGAGTAGATTTCCCTGTGCTATATAGTGGTCCTTGTTGATTCTTTTTTATATAGTAGTATGTATATGTGAATCCCAACCTCCTAATTTATCCCCTTCCTCCTTTCCCTTTTGGTAACCAAAAGTTTATTTTCTAAATCTATGCTCTTTTTCTGTTTCATAAATAAGTTCATTTGTATCATCTTTTTAGATTCCATAATAAGTGATATCATATGATTTTGTCTTTCTCTTTCTGACTTACTTAAGTCAGTATGATAATGTCTAGATCCATCCATGTTGCTGCAAATAGAATTATTTCATTCTTTTTTGTAGCTGAGTAATATTCCACTGTATATATGTACCATGTCTTCTTTATTAATTCTTCTGTTGATGGACATTTAGGTTGCTTCCATGTCCTGGCTATTGTAAATAGTGTTGCAATGAACACTGAGGTGCCTGTATCTTCAAAGTGTGGTTTTCTTGTGGAATTTCTGGATCATGTGGTAGCTCTATTTTGGGGGTTTTGTTTTGATTTTGTTTTCTGTGTGTGTTTCCTATCTTATATACCTTTATTTATATACAAACAATATTCTGAGTATATTTTTTTAGACTTCCAAAGGTTTATGTGTCAGAGAATAGGTTCGAAACTGCTATGGTATATATGTCATGGTCTGGAAGTAGGTAACTTACAGCACAGAAGAGTGGTCCTGGGGGTAGTTCTATAAATTTAAACCCATTACATTTATCTGCTTGTTGTTATTAGAATGTTATTTTTAAGGATATATGATGACCCTGACATTCAGAAGCTGGAGGGCCCTGAGCTGATTGGAGTTACAGTCTCATAAGAAGTTTAGAACCATTATATTAGACACATCTCTGACATAGTACTTTTATATAGGTTATTAAAGAGTACCTGGAAAAAATTATTAGAAGAATGATGTTCAAGTTATACCACATTATACAACCTTTAATTGGTACAAGTTAATTTTCATACTACTGCATTAGAAGAGTTTTCTCTGTCTTATGAACATGCAGGTTTTATAGCCATCTCTAAATTACATTGATGAATCATATTATATTATTGCAATAAAAATAGATTTAAGAATTCCTGTCACTGAAGTATAAGGTAACCACTTAAGACAAATTATCTTTATCTAAATTTCAGTCTTGTGCAAAACAAACTTCTTTCTGAAGAAAAGAAGATATGTACTTGCATATTTCACTACTTCAACCAAACTTGCCACAGTTACTTTATTTTTATAGTTTGTTATATATCAATCCAGTAATAAGGGACAGTAAAATTATAACTTTTATCCAGACCAGAGAATTATATATGTGGTTATTCAGGAAAGAATTTTAACTTTCATCATATCTTAAAGCGTATCATTAACATTGTTTCTATCATGACTTTAAGAACAACAGATTCCACACATAGTGTATTTGCTTGCTTGCTTTTGCTTCTTTTTCTCATTGATATAATGCTATGTTTATAAAATTAGTTTCCATATTTTCTTGTCTAGATCAACTTATTTTTTTCTGAAATGTGTTTTCAAAAAAGATAGCTTTGATTTAAACATTTAACTAGGTTTGTAATCCCTCTGATTTTGTTCTCCTCTTTAAATTGTGTCACCTTCCTTAGGGTGTCCTAATAAACATCCTTCATGCTAAATTCCATCTTCAGGATTGCCTCTCATGGAACCCAGTCTGTGACAAAACCATTCTACCTTTTTATTTTTCTTGAAAGTATCTTCTGTTTTCTCACTAATCTAGTTCAGTCTACCATTAAACTCTCATTTTGAATGATCATTCTTTACTTTTATTCCGTGATAAGTGGGCTTTAAAATAAATATTGCTCCCGCAGACACATGGATTTTGATTGGAGCTCACTGAAGGCATGCATTTCAACTCCATCCTTTTCTTAAAAAACATTTCCCTACTCACCCATATGGTATTATATCCATCAAACGATGTGCAGTTGGCCCTCTGTATCCATGCGTTCTATACCTGTGGCTTCTGCATCTGCAAATTCAACAGACTGTGGACCCAAAAAATGTTTTTTCTTTTTTAATCCAGAAAGTTCCAGACAGAAAAACTTTTTGCCATGGGCCACAACTACGTATATAGCAATTATATTGTGTTTACCATTTACATATTGTTTACATTGTACTCGGTATTATAAGTAATCTAGATGTGATTTAAAGTGTATGGGAAGAAGTCTGTAGGTTAGATGCAAGTACTCTGTCACTTTATGTAAAGCACTTGAGCATCCAGGATTTTGATATTTGTGGGGCTCCTGGAACAAACCCCTTGCATATACCACAGAATGACTGTACTGTTCTGAGACCATATATCCTGCATAATGGTTCCCATACATGTTCATGTCTCCCTGCATCTTTCTGCTTGAAGGCATTGTTTTATCATGGAAACACTTGGTTTATGTCAGAGCTATCTGGGAGATGATATCTTAAGAGTGTTTCTCAAATAATGAGTCATGGGTTATAGTGAATACAAAGCCAGCTTCCTCACCCTACAATATGACAGTTCGGCATAGGGATATTCTTTGTTGTTGTTGTCATTTGGTCAATAAATCATGTCCAACTCTTTGCAACCCCATGGACTGTGGCCCGCTAGGCTCCTCTGTCCATGAAATTCTCACAGACAAAAATACTGGATGGGTGTCTGTTTCCTTTTCCAGGGAATCTTCCCAACTCAGGGATCCAACCTGTGTCTCCTGTATTAGTAGGCACATTCTTTACACTGAGCCACCAGGGGTCTCTAACATGGTCCCCAGTGAGGAACCCCAGGTTTCAGTTCAGTTCGGTTCAGTTCAGTCGCTTAGTAGTGTCCAACTCTGTGACTCCATCACAACCGCAACACACCAGGCCTCCCTGTCCATCACTAAATCACAGAGTCCACTCAAACCCATGTCCATCAAGTCGGTGATGCCATCCAGCCATCACATCCTCTGTCGTCCCCTTCTCCTCCTGCCCTCAATCTTTCCCAGCATCAGGGTCTTTTCCAATGAGTCAGCTCTTTGCATCAGTTGGCCAAAGTATTGGAGTTTCAGCTTCAACATCAGTCCTTCCAATGAACACCCAAGACTAATATCTTTTAGGATAGACTGGCTGAATGTCCTTGCAGTCCAAGGGACTCTCAAGAGTCTTCTCCAACACCACAGTTCAAAAGTATCAATTCTTCGGCACTCAGCTTTCTTTATAGTCCAACTCTCACATCCATACATGACCACTGGAAAAACCATAGCCTTGACTAGATGGACCTTTCTTGGCAAAGTAATGCCTCTGCTTTTGAATATGCTATCTAGGTTGGTCATAACCTTCCTTCCAAGGAGTAAGCGTCTTTTAATTTCATGGCTGCAGTCACCATCTACAGTGATTTTGGAGCCCAGAAAAGTAAAGTCTGATACTGTTTCCACTGTTTCCCCATCTATCTGCCATGAAGTGATGGGACCAGATGCCATGATCTTCGTTTTCTGAATGTTGAGCTTTAAGCCAACTTTTTCACTCTCCTCTTTGACTTTCATCAAGAGGCTCTTTAGTTCTTCTTCACTTTCTGCCATAAGGGTGGTGTCATCTGCATATCTGAGGTTATTGATATTTCTCCAGGCAATCTTGATTCTAGCTTGTGCTTCTTCCAGCCCAGCGTTTCTCATGATGTACTCTGCATATAAGTTAAATAAGCAGGGTGACAATATACAGCCTTGACATACGCCTTTTCCTATTTGGAACACAGCCACTCACATTCATTTAGGTACTATCAGGGGCTGCTTTCACCCTGTAACAGCAGAGTTCAGTAGTTGCAATAGAGACCATTTGACTCACAAGCATAAAATATTACTATCAGGAACTTTACAGAAAAAAAAACAAAAAACAAAAACAAAACTGTTACCTGATCTAAATCATTGCCAAAGGCCCTTAAATGATTCTGCAGATCTAACTTCCTTATCTCTCCAGTCCATTTGTTTCATATGTTACCTCTAGATTTCTCTTTATAAAACTATTGACTCATGTATTTTGCCTCCTCCAAAATCTTCAGTGGTTTCTGGTGCAATTAAAAAGTACAAAAAATAGAACAAACCTGCCCTACAAATGCTGCCTGTATTCTACCTGTATGTTACTCAGCATTCACTACCACACACACACACACACACACTCCAGACACACCCTTCTATTCATTATTTACAGAAATTTTCTTCTCTGTAATTGCAACAGAAATTGTCTTATTCTACAATACAGTTGTTTCATCTGCTAAAATTCCCTGCCCCACCCATACTGGCTGATAAGTCAAGGCCCTGATAAAATCCAGTAACTCCTAAGAAGCCCTCTCAGGAACCCCCCTCCCCACCCATCCTGCCACAACTGTTGTGATTAATCTCTTTCCACCAAGCTCTCCAGTATCATGCTGACATTTTGATATATCAGAGTGTACTTTGTATTGAGATTTATATATGTCTATTTCCAACACCAGATATGAATTCCTGGAAGGCAGGAGGCATATCATATTTATCTTTATATCCACTGCTAATATATGAAATGATTAATGAACATAGATTAGAGTTCTTATGAATCTGAAAGGATGCCTGACCAAAGTCCTGAAACTCCCTGATGTACTTACTGCATGTCACTAAATCATTGGAGAGACCCAGGAGGCTTTATGGGAGAGGACATAGTAGTTAGAGGGGCAAGGGTTACATTATAATAATGTTATGATATGTTATGATATCTTAACGCTTAGAGCATAACTGGTTGAATGCCAACATTGTGATAGCTACTATACTTATCAAAGATTTTCTAATTATAGGTCATCAGTAAATAACTGTTTTGTACTTAAGGCAGAACTGAAAATGAACACTTTTTAAAAAGACCATGCACGCACGTGCACGCGTGCGCGCACACACACACACACACACACACAACACACTGATGTACATCTTTCACCAGGATGAATAGGGACATTTTCGCATATGTTTGAAAAAATTAATAGTGTAATTTTCCTTATATTATTTCAGATTAGTTAACAGCTGTTTGAAAACAATTACACTTACTGTGTTTAAAAACATGTACAAGTCATCTAGTAGTAATATCAATAAAAATGGAATTAGCTCTTCCTTGACTAGCTCTATTTTTCCAGAGCATAATGGCAACATTAATTCAATTCTAAGGGAAAACTCAGAGCACAGCTATCATAAACATGTTTTACAAATATTTTTCAAAATAATGAGGCCTGCAAAACCTCTTATGTAACCACCAGCATTTACCCTAATCCACTCTTGCTTTGCTTTGCACCCTGATTCACTTTTAGTTCCCTATTCTTTCTCCATACAGTTATGTTAAAAGGGTACTTATTGGCTCACTGTAAATATGTCTTGAAATGTATAGCCTCACAATCACCGGTAAGACCAATACAAACAAGGCTATACAAAGAAAAAGCATATCAAATCCACTTCATTAATTCCTCTATTCATTTCAGCAGCCCCTAGCCCAGGACCTTCCTTCAAGGTTATCATCAGTTCAGTTCAATCGCTCAGTCCTGTCCGACTCTTTGCGACCCCATGGACTGCAGAACGCCAGGCCCCCTGTCCATCACCAACTACCAAAGTTTACTCAAACTCATGTCTATTGAGTTGGTGATGCCATCCAACCATCTCATCCTCTGTCATCCCCTTCTCCTGCTGCCTTCAATCTTTCCATCAGGGTCTTTTCAAATGAGTCAGTTCTTTACATCAGGTGGCCAAAGTATTGGAGTTTCAGCTTCAGCATCAGTCCTTCCAGTGAATATACAGGACTGATTTTCTTTAGGATTGACTGGTTAGATTTCCTTGCAGTCCAAGGGACTCTCAAGAGTCTTCTCCAACACCACAGTTCAAAAGCATCAATTCTTTGGCACTCAGCTTTCTTTATGGAGAAGGAAATGGCAATGCACTCTATTACTCTTGCCTGGAAAATCTCATGGACAGAGGAGCCTGGTAGGCTACGGTCCATGGGGCCGCAAAGAGTCGGACACGACTGAGTGACTTCACTTTCACTTTTCACTTTCATGTATTGGAGGAGTAAATGGCAACCCACTCTAGTGTTCTTGCCTGGAGTATCCCAGGGACAGGGGAGCCTGGTGGGTTGCTGTCTATGCGGTCACACAGAGTCGGACACAACTGAAGCAAATTAGCAGCAGCAGCAGCAGCAGATTTCTTTATAGTCCAACTCCTCACATACATACATGACTACTGGAAAAACCATAGCCTTGACTAGACAGACCTTTATTGGCAAAGTAATGTTTCTGCTTTTTAATATGCTATCTAGGTTGGTCATAACTTTTCTTCGAAGGAGGAAGCGTCTTTTAATTTCATGGCTGCAGTCACCATCTGCAGTGATTTTAGAGCCAAAGAAATAAGGTGTGACACTGTTTCCACTGTTTCCCTTTCTATTTGCGATGAAGCGATGGGACCAGATGCCAAGAACTTAGTTTTCTGAATGTTGAGTTTAACCCAACTTTTTCACTCTCCTCTTTTACTTTCATCAAGAGGCTCTTTAGTTCTTCTTTGCTTTCTGCCATAAGGGTGGTGTCATCTGCATTTCTAAGGTTCTTGAAATTTCTCTCGGCAGTCTTGATCCAGCTTGTGCTTCATCCTGCCCAGCGTTTCTCATGATGTACTCTGCATATGAGTTAAATAAGCAGGGTGACAATATACAGCCTTGACATGCTCCTTTCCCAATTTGGAACCAGTCTTTTGTTCTATGTCCAATTCTAACTGTTGCTTCTTGACCTGCATACAGATTTCTCAAGAGCCAGATCAAGTGGTGTGTTATTCCCATGATTTTAAGAATTTTCCAAACTTTGTGGTGATCCACACAGTCAGAGGCTTTGGCATAGTCAATAAAGCAGAAATAGATTTTTTTCTGGAACTCTCTTGCTTTTTCGAAGACCCAACCAGTGTTGGCGATTTGAGCTCTAGTTCCTCTGCCTTTTGTGAATCAAGCTTGAACATCTAGACATTCACAGTTCATGTACTGTTGAAGCCTGGCTTGGAGAATTTTGAGCATTATTTTGCTAGTGTGTGGGATGAGTGCAATTGTGTGGTAGTTTGAGCATTCTTTGGCATTGCCTTTCTTTGGGATTGGAATGAAAACCGACCTTTTCCAGTCCCGTGGCCACTGCTGAGTTTTCCAAATTTGCTGGCATATTGAGTTCATCACTTTCACAGCATCATCTTTTAGGATTTGAAATAGCTCAACTGGAATTCCATCACCTCCACTAGCTTCGTTCATAGTGATGCTGCCTAAGGCCCACTTGACTTCACATTCCAGGATGTCTGGCTGTAGGTGGGTGATCACAGCATCATGATTATCTGGGTCATGAAGATCTTTTCTGTACAGTTCTTCTGTGTATTCTTGCCACTTCTTAATATCTTCTGCTTCTGTTAGGTCCATACCATTTCTGTCCTTTATTGAGCCCATCTTTGCATGAAATGTTCCCTTGGTATCTCTAATTTTCTTAAAGAGATCTCTAGTCTTTCCCATTCCATTGTTTTCCTCTATTTCTTTGTACTGATCACTGAGGAAGGCTTTCTATCTCTCCTTGCTATTCTTTGGAACTCTGCATTCTAATGGGTATATCTTTCCTTTTCTCCTTTGCTTTTCACGTCTCTTCTTTTCACAGCTATTTTAAGGCCTCCTCAGACAGTCATCTTGCTTTTTTGCATTTCTTTGTTGGGGATGGTCTTGTTACCTGTCTCCTGTACAGTGTCATGAACCTCTGTCCATAGTTCTTCAGGTACTCTGTCCATCAGATATAATCCCCTGAATCTATTTCTCCCTTCCACTGTATAATCTTAAGGGATTTGATTTAGGTTTCTTCAATTTAAGTCTGAATTTGGCAATAAGGAGTCATGATCTGAGCCACAGTCAGCTCATGGTCTTGTTTTGCTGACTTACAGAGCTTCTCCATCTTTTGCTGCAAAGAATATAATCAATCTGATTTCAGTGTCAACCATCTAGTGGTGTCCATGTGTAGTGTCTTCTCTTTTCTTGTTGGAAGAGGGTGTTTGCTATGACCAGTGTATTCTCTTGACAGAACTCTATTAGCCTTTGCCATGCATCATTCTGTACTCCAAGTCCAAATTTGCCTGTTACTCCAGGTGTTTCTTGACTTCCTACTTTTGCATTCCAGTCCCCTAATGAAAAGGACATTTTTGGGGGGTGTTAGTTCTAGAAGGTCTTGTAAGTCTTCATAGAACCATTCAACTTCTGGTCAGGACATAGACTTGGATTACTGTGGTATTGAATGGTTTGCCTTGGAAATGAACAGAGATGATTCTGTCATCTTTGACTTAGAACCATTCAACTTCTGGTCAGGACATAGATTTGGATTACTGTGATATTGAATGGTTTGCCTTGGAAATGAACAGAGATGATTCTGTCATTTTTGAGATTGCATCCAAGTACTGCATTTCAGACTCTGTTGTTGACCATGATGGGTATTCCATTTCTTCTAAGGGATTCTTGCCCACAGTAGTAGATACAATGGTCATCTGAGTTAAATTCACCCATTCCAGTCCATTTTAGTTTGCTGATTCCTAAAATGTTGATGTTCACTCTTGCCATCTCCCATTTGACAACTTCCAGTTTGCCTTGATGCATGGACCTAACATTCCAGGTTCCTGTGCAGTATTGCTCTTTACAGCATCAGGACTTTGCTTCTATCACCAGCCACATCCACAACTGGGTGTTGTTTTTGCTTTGGCTGTATCCCTTCATTCTTTCTGGAGTTATTTCTCCACTGATCTCCAGTAGCATATTTGGCACCTACCGACCTGGGGAGTTCATCTTTCAGTGTCCTATCTTTTTGCCTTTTCATACTGTTCATGGGGTTCTCAAGGCAAGAATACTGAAGTGGTTTGCCATTCCCTTCTCCAGTGGACCAAACCATTCCTAATTCAATAAAGTTCCACAGTTTACAAGGCCTTGTTATGTTTCTTCTAGTAGCAGACCTTTCTGCCTTATATACAATAAAATACTGAGGTTCATTAATTATGTTTTGTCTAAAAATAATCATGCCAATTTTAAAAGACATATTGCTCATTACAAGTAGTTAAATTGCCCAACTCTCATGATGATTAAAATTAAAATTGAAATAAATAAATGCTGGAATGGGTGTGGGAAAAAGGGAACGCTCTTACACTGTTGGTGGGAATGCAAACTAGTAAAGCCACTATGGAGAACAGTGTGGAGATTCCTTAAAAACCTGGAAATAGAACTTCCTTATGACCCAGCAATCCCACTGCTGGGCATACACACCGAGGAAACCAGAATTGAAAGAGACACGTGTACCCCAATGTTCATCACAGCACTGTTTAGAATAGCCAGGACATGGAAGCAACCTAGATGTCCATCAGCAGATGAATGGATAAGAAAGCTGTGGTACATATACAAAATGGGGTATTACTCAGCCATTAAAAAGAATACATTTGAATCAGTTCTAATGAGGTGGATGAAACTTAAGCTTATTATACAGAGTGAAGTAAGCCAGAAAGAAAAACACCAATATAGTATACTAACGCATATATATAGAATTTAGAAAGGTAGTAACGATAACCCTGTATGCGAGACAGCAAAAAAGACACAGATGTATAGAACAGTCTTTTGGACTCTGTGGGAGAGGGCGAGAGTGGGATGATTTGGGAGAATGGCATTGAAACATGTATAATATCATATAAGAAACGAATCGCCAGTCCAGGTTCGATGCAGGATATAGAATGCTTTGGGCTGGTGCACTGGGATGACCCAGAGGGTTGGTATGGGGAGGGAGGTGGGAGGGGGGGTTCAGGATTGGGAACACATGTACACCCGTGGCAGATTCATGTTGATGTATTGCAAAACCAATACAATATTGTAAAGTAATTAGCCTCCAATTAAAATAAATAAATTAAAGAAATAAAAATAAAATTGAAATATAGGTTAATTATTTTTTGCTTTTAAAATATTCCTTCATTTTATTTTATTTTTAATTAAAATATTGGATAACATTTAATTGAAATTAAAAAATACATTTTGCTATTTACTAAGTGAATAATCTTCTGAGGCAGAAAACCAAGTGGAAGAGACAAAAGTTTCCTTGGAGTCCCTTAATGAACATTGAGTTTTGCTTTTTAGAAAAAAAAATTTATTGAAGTATAGTTGATTTACAATATTGTGTTAATTTTAGGTATACAGCACAGTAATTCAGTTTTATATATACAGTTTTTTAGATTCTTTTCTATTATAGATTATTATAAAATATTATGTATAGTTATATAGTTACCTGTGCTATACAGTAAATATTGTTTATCTATTTCACATATACTGGTGTTTATCTATTAAGTCCATACTCCTAATTTATTCCTCTCTCCTTATTCCCTTTGGTAACCATAAGTTTGTTTTCTGTATCTTTGAGTCTGTTTCTGATTGTAAATAAGTACATTTATTTTATTTTTTAGATGCCACATAAATGATACTGTAGCTTCCCTGATAGCTCAATTGGTAAAGAATCCACATGCAATTCAGGAGATCCCAGTTCGATTCCTGGGTAGGGAAGATCTGCTGGAGAAGGAATAGTCTACCCACTCCAGTATTCTTGGGCTTTCCTTTTGACTCAGCTGGTAAAGAATCTACCTGCAATGCAGGAGACCTGGGTTTGATCCCTGGGTTGGAAAGATCCCCTGGAGAAGGGCAAGACTACCCACTCCAATATTCTGGCCTGGAAAATTCCATGGGCTGTATAGTCCATGGGGTCACAAAGAGTTAGACACAACTGAGCAACTTTCACTTTCATAAATGATATTGAAAGGTTGTTGCTGAACACAAAGACGCCAGGATTCTTGGCCTCCAGAGGAGAAGAATACCATCCGGGGCCAGAGACGAGGCTTGATCGCTCAGACCTTTTGTGTAATAACGTTTTATTAAAGTATAAAGGAGATAGAGAAAGCTTCTGACATAGGCATCAGAAGGGGGCAGAAAGAGTACCCTGCTGCTAGTCTTCAGCTGGATGTTATATAGTCACTAGCAGTCTGTTAATGAAAGAAAGGAATGTCTTAAAACTCAGAATGGCACCAGGCCCCTCACCCATAAGATGCATTTTGGGATTATTTTGGCACTAGATGATTCATCCCGGGCCATAAAACAATTGACTTGAATCTTGTAGAAGGGAAGATTACCATACAAATAGTTTCACTTATATAGATTAGGGGAACAATGTCTGAGTATAAATACTGGTTTGTCAAGTAGATTCTGAGCCATTAGGCGGAACCAACTTGAAGACAGAGTCTGGGGTAAATGCATAGTACATTAATATAGCTTAAAACAAACATTTCCATAAGAAAAATGCATTGGTTAACTCAAGGTTTGAAAACAGTTAACTTCAGGTGAAACCAGGTGTCATTATGGCAACACAGTATTTTAAGAGAAACCTTTTAAATTTGTATAGAGAAGAAAAAAAAATATTGCTAATTTGTTTCCTCCTGCCTCTTAAGAGAGATAAAAATGTCTGACACTTGCAGCCTATTTCCTCCTGCTGCATAAGAGAGATAAAAATATCTGACACTTGCAGCCTATTCCTCCATTTGGAGACCCCTGGCCTTCCTGCCTGTTACCCTCTCAATATCATATTTTGTCTTTCTCTGTATCACTTCCTTTACCTAGTGTGATAATCTCTGTGTCCATCCATGTTGCTGAAAATAGCACTATTTCATTTTCTTTTTATGGCTGACTACTAGTCCATTGTATGCATGTATGTATGTATATATATATACCACATCATATCTGCTGATGGAAACATAGATTGCTTCTATGTCATGACTATTGTAAATAGTGCTGCTGTGTACATTGAGGTACTTGTATCTTTTTGAATTAGAGTTTTCATCTTTTCATCTGGGATGATTATGCCTCCAGCTTTATTCTTTTTCCTCAAGATTGTTTTGTTAATTCTGGGTATTTTGTGGTTCCACATAAATTTTAGGATTTTTTATTCTAATTCTGTGAAAAACACCACAGGTAATTTTATAGGGATTGTGTTAAAACTGTGGATTACTTTGGGTAGTATGGCCTTTTTAACTATATTAATTTTTCCAATCCAAGAGCATAGGATATCTTTCCATTTCTTTGAATCACCTTCAAAGAAATGACACCAAAAAGGCTGTCTTTTTTTGGTGTTCTAGAAATTCTTGTAGATCTTCATAGAACTGGTCAACTTCAGCTTCTTTGGCATCAGTAGTGGGGCATATACTTGGATTACTGTAATATTGAATGGTTTACCTTACTCATTTTGTTGTTCTAGTGATTGCACCCAAGAACTGAATTTCGGACTCTCTTGTTTACTGTGTGGGCTACTCTGTTTCTTCTAAGGGATTCTTGCCCACAGTAATAAATATAACAGTCATCTGAATTAAATTTGCCCATTCCCATCCATTTTAGTTCACTGATTCTTAAGATGTTCATGTTCACTCTTGCCATCTCCTGCCTGACCACATCCAGTTTACCTTGATTCATGGACCTAACATTCCAAATTCCTGTGAAATATTTTTCTTTATAGAATTGGGCTTTACTTTCACCACCAGAAACATCCACAGCTGGGCATTGTTTCTGCTTTGGCCCAGCCTCCTCGTTCTTTCTAGAACTATTAGTAATTGCCGTCTGCTTTTCCCCAGTAGCATATTGAACACCTTCCAACCTGGGGGCTTATCTTCCAATGTCATATCTTTTTGCTTTTTCATACTGTTTATGAGGTTCTTACAGTAGGAATACTATAGTGGTTGCCATTCCCTTCTCCAGCGGACCACGTTTTGTCAGAACTCTCCACTGTGACCCGTCTGTCTTGGGTGGCCTTGCATGCCATGGCTTATGGCTTCATTGAGTTACACAAGCCACTTCACCACAACAAGGCTGGTGACCAATGAAGGGGCCTGTTAGCTTTAACGAAGCTAATAATGTCTTTGCTGTCTTTTTACATTATAAACTTGACCCAAATTTAAAATGAGAAGATTTACATTACTAGTATTGTAACTTTATTAGGTTTTACATATTAGGTTTAAAGTCTTTGAAATAAATTACTTTGTCCTTATATAAGGTCAAGATTAATGATATGTTAATTTGAAAATAATTTTTACCTGCTTTCATAGAGCAAAATGTTATGTGTACTGAAGAATGTTATTTTAAGTATGCTGTTTTTTACACATACTTGTAATTAAACATTTTACCTTTAACCAAAATTTGTGAGTGTATTTGCTTGTATGCAGTTTCATCCAACTAGAAGGTGATACTGAACTTGACTGCCATATACAAATCTTGTTTCAGTGTGTGTGTTTCATTTTAAAGAAAAAACATACAGTGTTATGAAATTCACCATGCAGTGATATTGACCTGTGTTTAAAAATAAGCATACAGTTGATTGTAGTCACATAAGATAAAACATTTTTCTGTCAAAGAGGAAAAATAGAAAATTTTATTAAGTAGGTATGCTAAAAGGGGTTTTTGAAAACTCCACATAAAATTTCCTTCCTTGACAAATATGATCTTTTCTTTTCATAATCACACTTTTGAGTTTCTTCATATTTTTCTTAATTTCAGTATGCACATCTCTCAGTTTGCCATCTTAAATCCTTAGTTCCATCTTTCCCTGCAGATAATATTTCTTCTTATGATATCAAGAATCATTTTCTACGTTTATTGCCCCTGGGTTAACCTATCATAATTATATAGTTGAGTTTCTTGAGAGTGCTCAAAGTTCAATATGTCTAAAGTTTTAAACCTCTCATCTGTGCAGCAAAATCTTGGCAACTTCTATTTTCTCAGACAAAACTTCTGACTCCCACCATTTGTCCCCATGGTTCATTTTGGCATGTCTTATGCCAAACACAGACTCTGGCATGTATAAGGACTCACCAACATTTGTTGAATGGATGAATAAATGAATGAATAGTTGATTTTCAGTATTTTAGCACTACATTCAGAAATTTTTTCTCCCTGATCTGGCCTTTGTTATACCATTTTCAAATTAGACTATGGCCCCAAAAGATCCTCCCATACCTATAAGATAAACCCTTTCTACAATTTCCCAGTGACTTTGGCATTGCTCTCCCAGCCTACGACTATCATATCTTACTAACCACAATACCTTAGGAGATTTTACTTTTCCTCCACTCCAGACTCTTATTTTCCCTCATATCTATGGAAACTATATTTTTGAAAATAGCACATAAATAATTTAAAATACTAGTTTAATCTACCTAAGAACAGGAGACAAGAACAATTCAATGATCTATTTTTATTAAAGTGTGCTATTATTTTTTTTAAGGAGAAACTCTGTTTTCAAATCTCATTTCTAGACCATTCACAGGATATCCAATGTCTGCCGACATGAGTGTATGTATTCTTTCCTACAAATAGATCTTAACTAATGCATAATTTATATTCAGTATGTATCCAGAGATACTCAAATGAAGTTGCTTCCTCCTTGATAGTTTTTTTTTTTTTTTTGTATCTTGTATAATCTAATTCCATATCAAGCAAGGAAACTGTCAAATAATTTATGGCAAGAAGCCAATAATCCTCCTCCACTTAAGTAACTGTTATTCACCATCCTGAAGCACTCCTGAAACACACATATTTGTTAAGCCCAGCTAAGCTACTGAGTTGAAATTTTTTGTCTTGTATAATAGAGAATGAAACAGATAAGTTTTGTTGTAAAAAGTGCTTTATGCATTTACCAGTTTTCTTCAAGTCTAAATCTACAAATGACGACCTTCATGTCTCAGATTACTGAATAAGGATCCCTTTCCCTTAAAGAACATGGGAGTAGCCAGGGGAAGCAGGGCACATTGCTAAAATGGGTAGATGGTGTAACAGCTGGACAACATAACTATAAAAATTATCTTGCTCTATTGAAGACTTTCTTGTTGCCCTGCTATTTGTCCATGGAGAGTTTCCCTGTTTCTTCAAGGTTCTGGAGCTGATCAGGCTGGCTATCCTTTGTTTCACTTATCTGTGCTGGTCTTTTCTTTTCAAGCAATGTCACTTTTGTCTGAAGGTTTCCATTTTTCTAATCTTAATGAAATCAGAGCACAGTTATAAGAACCTCCTCAACCCAAAGGGTAGGATACAGTGTAAAAGCATAATACAAATTTTTGTATTACGGTTTTCTTTCCATTTATTGCCAATATATATATAAGTAATCAATAAATAACAAATGAGAAAAAGTGTCCTAAGGTCTAATTCCATGTAAGGAAATTCTCCAGAAAACAAGAAAAAGCTTATCAATCAGACAGGTATCATGTTAATGAATCTAAATGGATATGATTTTAATTCACTACTGTCAAAAACATATAAATGTCAAATTTAAAAAATGGCAACTTTGTTTTCAAATGCACTGAAATTTGTGTGTCAATAAAATCAGCCACTCCTGCAAGAATATTAACTGCTTTAAATCCACTGAAAAACAAACTGAGAGTTTGAATGTGGTTATGTTTTATGTACATACTATATTTTATTACAGATTAATTGCATTATCACATTAATTATACATTACATAGCACATATTATATGTTATGTGCTACTTTATATACATATTATAATTTTATATTATATATTAAAACATATTGGCAGTGGATCACAGTTGAAATCCATACAGTGTCTAATCAGAGCCCCAAGACTCTCAGATGGCCTGTTAGGCAAACACAGTTACTCTCAAAGACTGTCAGAATATTGCTAGTTTTATTCCATCCTACTCAAATACAAATATAATTTTAGAATATAATTTTCTCTTGGCAAAAAAGGACTCCAAGCACATTTTATCATCTTTGTTCATTGATTATTTTCATTGTCAGAGAAGTACCTGGGTTGTGGCAATCTCATTAGAGGAAACTAGGAGAAAGAACTGTTTGGTCAAAATGTGTTGTTTTATTAGCAGAAATACAGGAAAAAAAATGCCTGATTTTTCTCGTGCATGAACAGATTGAATTAAAAAAAAAAACTTTAGGATAGGAAATTTACATAAAATGAAATGTTTCAAGTAGGAAATTTAAGCAACTCAACAATAATTATTAATGTTATCAAAGTCAAAGAGTCACTAACTTCTTCACAGTACACAAAAATTAAAATGTGCAAGTTCAGGTAGAAACTTTCAAAAGCATTGTTTCCTTTTCCCTAAAATATTCATTTCCTAATGATATGGAGTGTGAAAGTGAAATCCATGGACATTCTTAAGTGTATATTTTTGAACTCATGAAATCTTCATGAGCAAAGACCTACAGTGACAGTCGCCTGCCTTAAGAGTCCAGAAAGAAATCTGCCATAATAGTGGAATTTATGGAAAAGATGGTTCTGTTTTTGAAGATGTATTGATAAAATAATGTTTCTTTTTTAAAAATTCAAAATAATTTCATTGATTCATATAATTAACATAAGTAGGTGTGTTATATATTATGAATCAGAAGCCACTTCTGGGTTAAGAGATTCATCAGTCAATATCCACATCCCCTTAGATGTAAAATAGCAAAGGTAGAAATTATTATCATCCTTAGAAGCTTGGAAATTTCCCTGGGCCACGTTGTGCCACCATACCATCATTCTCTTTTAGGGACGTGTTTTCTCAAAGTTCTTTCCAGTACTGCTCTGTAGCAGATAGCATCCATGCCTTGCCATGTCCCTTCACGTTTAAATCTTCCCTGTGGGTCAGTAGCTTCACGAAAAACTGCTCCTTTCTTCCTGAGGGCTTTCTCTGATCACAGGAGGGTGCACAGCCCTCAAATGCCTCAGGCCAGAAGTAGCAGTTAAAACCTGCAGGCCCAGTCCTCAACCAGTGATGGATGGAAATTGGTGAAAAATTAGCACATCTGCCTTGCCCTTTGGTTGGAATAACTCTGAGGTGAATTTTATTGCAGAGATCCACAGTGGCCATAAGCCCCAATTACCCACAGTGGTAACCTGCTCATTCACACCCACCCAATTAGTGCTCTTCACTCTTAGTGCAGAATGTCTACCAACCTACGTGGAGGAATACACTTTTATTATATTGTAAACTTTTATTGTAAGCTCTTATATTTCAAATTTTGTCTATTTTATCATTTAGCGGTCATTTTTTTTTTTTCCTGGCTAAAACACAGCTACTCCTCCTAGTGTTAGGCTTATTAAAAATTTTCATTACTAAGGCAACTGTACATATATTCTTGTTGCAAGAAATTCTAACAATTGTCCCCATTTGTTATTCAAAAATTCTGCTCCTTCCTCAAAGGTGAATGCATTTAACATCTGAAATATATTAATTTAAAGCAGATTGTAGGTAATCATTTTTTCATATGTAGATACACCCTAAAAATATGTGGTGCTATTTTTCACATACATGGGTTCACTGATTCTTTTTCTTTTCAATATCCAAACCAATGTGTACTTTTACCTCAAGTAGTTTTACCTCTTCAGTTTTTAAAAAAAAAATATTTATTTATTTATTTGGCTTCACCAGATCTGGGTCATGGCATGTGGGAACTTTTTAACTGTGGATGTGGAGGCTAGTTCCCTGACCAGGGATCCAACCTGGGCCCCCTGCATCGGGAGCACAGTTTTAGCCACTGCATCACCAGGGAAGTCCCTTCACATTCATTCTGTTTTTAATTATTTAAATACTTTAGTCTTGGCTGTGCTGGGTCTTTGTTGCTGTGTGCAGGCTTTCCCTAACTGCAGTGAGTAGGGGCTACTCTTCGATGTGGTGCACGGGCTTCTCATTGCAGTGGCTTCTCATGTTGTGGAGCAACAGGCTGTAGAGCGTGCAGGCTTGACTGGTCACAGCTCCTGGGCTCTAGAGCTCAGGCTCAGTAGTTGTGGCACACGGGCTTAGTTGTTCCTCAGCATGTGGGATCTTCCTGGATCAGGGATTGAACCTGTGTCTTCTGCTTTGGCAGGCAGATTCTTTACCACTGAGCCACTAGGGAAGTCCCGTCATGCTCATTTTGAATCTTCTCATATCTTCTATGTCTCCAACCCATTTAATTTTATGATATATGGTGTATATTTATAATAACTGTTTCATTGTCCTTGACTGCATTTTATCACCTGTACCATTTCCAGGTCAGTTTTGTTTGCTTAATTTTTTTCCTAATTATTGATTATATATCCCTACTTCTTTGTGTACCTGGTGATATGTGATTGGACGCCAGACATTGTGATATTGTGATTTTTGCCTTGATCAGACTTGTCCAGAACCAATGCACAGTTTGTTTTTTTTCCCCAATATATCAGTATTCTCAAGCCCTGTTTTGTAATGAATATTAAGGTACTTAGAAACAAAATCTTATCAGTTTTTGGTTTCAAGCTTCATCCGTTGGGACTAGAACAGCATGAACCATGGCTTACCTCACTTTACTTCTGAGTTCTCTCCCTGATGCCCTATGAATGATAATGGTTTATCACTCTGACAAGAAGTGCTCCCTGCCCTGTGTGGGCACCACAGTTCTCTCTGTGTGCAGCTCTCTCCTCCCTGGTACTCTCTCTTAGGAACTCTAGCTGCATTGGCCTCTCCTGACTCCCAGCTTTATCTTATCAACTTAGAGACACCACAGGCTCCACTCGAGTGCTAGGAAGCAAGCTGGGGCAATTGTAGACTCAGAACCATTCTTTCCCATTTCTCAGTGATCCCTGTTTTTCATGGGCTGATGTCCAATATACTGAATAATGTTGTCTTATATTTTACCTACTTTTTTAGTCATTTTCAGATGAGTGGGTAAATCCTGTCCTACTTACTCCATCTTTAGCATGGTAGAAGTTTTAGAAGTCATAAGTAAAATCTAAATTATTGCAGCACACAGATATCATAAAAGAATAAACCAGCATTCCAAAACACGTTAAAAATTAAAATTAGAATATGAAAGACTGTGGCAAACACACAAACACATATACCGATATAATTTTAGCCTTTTGAGAATTTTATGTGAATGAAATTATAGAGTAGACTTTAAGTTTGGCTCCTTTGATTCAGCATTATTTCTTGAGATTGAGTCCCATTGTAACATGTATACTTGTCCCCTTCTTTTTTATTGTGGTACAATATGAATCACAGTCTTATCAGTTCCTCATTGTGGGATGTTTATTTGCTTCTACTTTTTGGCCATTGGAAATTTTCTATAAACATTCAGATGCTGTTTTTGTGTGTGTGTGTAGAAGTTTTCATTTCTCTATGAAAATATACCGAAGGGGCCTTTTCAAAGTTAAGTAATAAGTTAGTTTTATTAGAACCATCTAAATGGTTTCCCAGAGAACCTGGCTCATTTTGCATTCCCAAAGCAATGTATCAGAGATCTGATAGCTCCACATCCTCACTCAGGACTTGGTATTTTTAGTACTGTCTTTTTTTAGCTATTCTAATCGATATGTAGTGGCATCTCATAGCATTAAATTTACATTTTCTTAAAGTGTAATGATGTTTAAAGTAGTCTCATCTCCTTATTTGGCATCAATAGTCCTCTTTGGTAAGCATGTGTTCAAATTTTATGCCAGTTTTCTAACTGAGCTCTATTACTGTTGAGTTTAGAGAGTTCTTCTTATTTAGGGAAGAAGCCTTTTTTTTTCCAGATATCAGATTTGCAAATATTTTTCCCAGTCTTCATATTGTAATTTCTTTTTCTTAGCAGTGCTATTCACAGAAAAAAAATGTTTTAAACTTGACTAAGTCTAGCATACGTTTTATTTTATGGATTGAAGTCAAGTGTGAGAACTTTTCATGTTGGAGACAGTGGACATGCTATGCAATTGTGGTGAGTCTATAATCTACAGTAGGAGGAAGATGACTAGATAGATTAGAGGGAACATTTTAAAATCCACCCCTTAGTTATTCCAAGTGTGACTTGGTTCAATGGATTTCTGATGCTTCACTGCAGGAATCTGAGGTGGCTCCTGAAACCACAGCTGCCATCAACCATCAATAGGGTCATTTCAATAAAGCATAAAAGCTTGACTTGCTTGGGGCAGTATGATTACAGGGTGTATAATAACCACATGAAGCCTCTTTGGTGGGTAAGAACTGGCCTATTATTATTTTAGTTAATTATAAAGAATGGACTAGAAATAGAATGAGGGGGACTTTCCTGGTAGTCCAGTGGTTAAGGCTCCATGCTTCCAGTGCAGGGGGCACTTGGGATTCTCCAGAGCTCTCTGAATATCCCCATATACCATCACTACTGCTGCAGTTGCATCATAAGCAGAAAGCAATAAATGAGCTAACAAAGTTAAAAAGGAAGGGAAAATTCAAGCACCTCATAAGCCCTTCCTGACAGTAAGTACTTGTGTGCAGATCCTGTATATAACAAGGTTACTTTCTGGGTGTCATTTCTGTTGATCATTTTATTTATTTGGCTGTACCAGGTCTTTGTTGTGGCATGAAGGATCTTTAGTTGCAGCATGGAAACTCTTAGTTGCTGCATATGGGATCTAGTTCCCTGACCAGGGATCATGTTGGGAGGCACAGCGCTAAATAGCCTTGAAGGAGAAAGTCCGTGGGAAAATGGTGAAGGGCCAAAAGTACCCAGGCATTTGAGTACTGATTGCTGAAGAACATTTCCTGCCTTTGGCTATGCTCGGCGCCTACATTTAACAATTAAACATTAAAGACGTTGCTTGAGAAAATGGGTCATGGATAAATACATGGGTCATTAAGAATGTGCTGTTCCTTAAAGTATCTTTTACTGATTATATCCTAGCCTTGTATGTGTTCTGCTGGCTGTATGCTCTAAGCTCTTTGTTCCTTGCTCCTATAAAAAGGCTTGGCTGCAGATATAAACTTGTCAGTCCTTGCAGAGACTGTCCAAGTGTTGTTCTTTCAGGTTCGCCATTTCCAAGTCCTGGAGACGTATCTCCAACAGATCGAACCTGAGCCCTCTGCATTGGGAGTGTGGAGTCTTAGCCACTGGATCACCAGGGAAGTCCTTGTTGATCTTTATAAAATGAAAGAGCACAAAGACACACATGCTAATGAATGTGAACAACAGGACCACTTCCCGAAATCAGGGTAGCTTTTGAGTAGATGGAGCTGGGTGTTTTCAGTGATTTGAAGAAAGTTGACTCCATGGAGCCCTTCCATACTCTTATCAGCACAATGGACCTCACCTTTGCTGGGAAACTGAGTAGTGACAAGGACATGCCCAAGGCTGACCACTCATTTACTATCCCCGTCATGATCTTCAGGAAGGACAGCTGGGCCACTGAGGAGGAAATCTGGGAAGAGATTAATGTAATGAGTGTATATGCTGAGAGGAATCACTTTTTCTACTAAGAGCCCATGAATCTAATCAACAGAGACATGATAGAAGAAAATATCTAATGTTTTAGAAGATTCTCAACAGCGATCTATATGCTATGAATACATGTGGATTCCAACAACCCATGCTGAAATCAACACAATTAAAGTCTTGGGATTTTTCAAGAGGGCCCATGTTATAGTTCCCGTTGCCCTCCCTTCCTGCTATGAAGAGGCTCTAAGCAATGAGGAATGGATATCCCAAGCCAAAATTGCAGCCAGGGATGGCCCTACTGCCATAGCAAGTGTACATTACAAGGCCAAGTTCAACAGCTTCTCCTGACACAGATGTTTCATTTGGTTTTTAAATACTAAAGTCAATGTTCTAAGCAGTTGAGGTCCAATGAGGGCTGGAGGGAAATTTTTACATCATCTTTGTATTCCTGATTTATGTGGTAACTTGGAGTTTTTCCTCCCTCCCTCCTTCCTTTCTTTTCCACACTTCCTCTTTTTCTTCCTTTTCTCATCTCTCCATCCCTACTTCCCTTATAACCTTACTTTCTTCTTTCATTTATTTTTCCAGTACTGTTCTTTTTACACAAGGTTTAAATAGCCCTTTAGAATCTATATTTATGTATGATTTTGGTTACATGTTTATGTTTTCTATCATGATTGAATAGGAGTTTTGTGATTCTATAAAACAATATTTGCAGTCCAGAACAGGATAACCTGGTACTGCAATCCATGTTTCTTAGGAAATCTGAAAGAACTCAGTAGTAAAGTCATTTCCCCCAAGAAATTTATATAAATAAATTAAATACTGATCAATTCTTACCTTCCTAATGCTTTTTAATGTCATTTTGTAAAACCAAGGATATTTATTTGTATTTAGTTATAAAGAATATTGGAGAAATTAAATCTTAATAATTAGATACCAAGTTCATTGGTTCATTTATCTCCAAAACATTCAGTGTCTGCTGTTTGGAAGACACCGTGCCATTGCTTGAGTTGCTCAGATTTTTTGTGTGTAGACATTGTAAAAGGTGAGATAGCAGGGTACACAAAGAGGGACAATTTTAAAAAAAGAGTTAGGAGGCATGTGTGTGCATGCTCAATCATGTCTGACTCTTTGTGACCCCATGGACCTCTGTCCATGTAATTCTCCAGGAAAAAATACTGGAGTGAGTTGCCATTGTCTTCTCCAGGGGATCTTCCCAACCTGGGGATTGAAGATGAGTCTCCTGTATTGCAGGCAGATTCTTTACCATTTGAGCCACCAGGGAAGCCTACTATTAAGAGATATTTCTAAGTATAAAGACAGATCAACTTTAAAAAATATTAGCAGATACCTGCTTGACTTTATCTTATAATCTATAGACAATGCATTAGAATGTGTAACGAATCCATACATCTTTTCCAAAGGAATACCCAAGACAGAAGTAGCAATAAATTTATAAATGACAATCATCAATCAGAAGAAATAATTTAGGTGAAGCTTTTCTCTCTTGAAGAGATGGGTCTGGGCAAGTGGTCAGGAAGGAAATACAATGTGTTTTTAACTTTGCATGAAAAATAATGTTCAGTTCCATGCTGCTCACCATAGTTCTGTTTTTGCCACATAAACCCTCTACTTCAAATTCCTATCCGAATGCTGTATTAAAACTCCACTTCTGACCTTTGTTTGGAATCTGTTACTTTTGTTGCCACCTCCTGTTTACTATCCTCTGAAGCTTCTAGTTCTTTCTCACTGTCCCCTGACACTTCGGTTGCCCTCACGCTGTCCCCTGAAGCCTCAACTACCTTCCCACTGTCCCCAGAAGTTTCAATATCATTCCTGTGGTCCTTCTAGCTCTGGTTGCTCAGTGGCCACAGAAAGCTGCCAGCGCTTTTTAGTGAATCATGCCATTTTCCTTGTACTACTTTTACTGATGCAGTAGGGATATCAAGGCAAACACACTGCTTTCCTTAGAGAAAGACCATTCCCTTCACTTTGAAATAAATATCCTCACTCAGTTGCTCTTTAAGTTCTTTCCAAGCATAACTAATGTTTGGCATTTCAGTTGAGCACTGCAGGATCATCACCACAAAGCCCACATCTGAGTTGATTAAGGACTGCTGGAAGAATAAATGGGATTCTATTCTCATCATATCTGGACACTCTGGCATGGTACTGCATCTAGGTCAATAATGACCTCTTGGTTCTCAGTGTGTCTGTAATCAACAAGCTATTCCCTGGTGGCTTTTCTCTGGAACAATATAGTCCAGAGAATATAATTTCAGGAGGTGCAGAGCAATGCAAGTCAGCATGAGTGATGATGTAGTGCAAGGTGAAATGAACAGATCATTGGCTTAGATAGCATTATCCCAATACAACACCAAGTCCCAGTTGTCACATTTTGAAAGTGAAGGTCCCAAAAGAAAAAAAAAAAAAAAACTGCATGTGGAACATGGGGAAGAAGAGCTGGCATTTCTTCTATCCAGCTCATATCATCTCATGTACTTCTATTACTGACCTGATAGATATCCCCAGACTTCTCATTCTTTCTCCTCCAAACTTGATGCACTCAGTGACCATTGCTGCCAGATCACTTCTTGATAGAACATACAAAGATTTTGTTTGTTCCTTCTGTTATATAAGATCTATATGACCAATAGTTTTATAAGTGTTCTTAATCACAAAGGAAACAGAAATAAGTGATAATAGTTTAAAATAGTGTATAAAATATAGGTGCAGATAATTAAAGTATTTTAAGAGAAAGCTAAAAGTATTTTATAACAATACCTCAGCAAAAAGTGGCCACAAGGAAAGGTTTTGGCCTATAGAAAACTTATCTTAATGATTTAAAGATATGATATTGATAGAATGAGAAAATTACCATTCTGTAGCTGGTAGTGGAGAATGGAGAATGGTCATAATTATCAGAGTGTGAAGATCATAAAAAAGGAAGACACAGACATTATATAACTCCTAGAGGGAATGGCAGACCACTCTAGTATTCCTGTATGAAGAACCCCATGAACACGAGCAGTATGAAAAGGCAGAAAGATATGACACCAGAAGATGAGCGCCCCCCAGGTCAGAAGGTGTCCACTATGCTACTGGGAAAGAGTGGAGGGCAATTACTAATAGTTCCAGAAAGAATGAAGTGGCTGGGCCAAATTGGAAATGACACTTAGTTGTGGATGTGTCTGGTATTGAAAGTAAAGTCCGATGCTATAAAGAACAATACTGCATAGGAACCTGGAATGTTAGGTCTATAAATCGAGGTAAATTGAAGGTGGTCAAACAGGAGATGGCAAGAGTGAACATCAACATCTTAGCAATCAATGAACTAAAATGGAGGGAAATGGGCAAACTTAATTCAGATAACCATTATATCTACTACTATGGGCAAGAATCTCTTAGAAGAAATGTAGTAGTCTTCATAGTCAGCAAGAATCTGAAATGCAGTACTTGGGTGCAATCTCAAAAACAACAGAATGATCTCGATTTGTTTCCAAGGCAAACTATTGAATATCACACTAATCCAAGGCTATGCCCCAACCACTGATGCTGAAGAAGCTGCAGTTGACCAATTATATGAAAACCTATAAGACCTTCTAGAACTAAAACCAAAAATGACATCCTTTTTCATTAGAGGAGATTGGAATGCAAATGTAGGAAATCCAGAGATACGTGGAGTAACAGGCAAGTTTGACCTTGGAGTACAAAATGAAGCAGGGAAAAGGCTAACAGAGTTTTCCAAGAGAACTCATTGGTCGTAGCAAACCCCTCTTCCAACAACACAAGAGACAACTCTATACATGGACATCACCAACTGGCCAATACTGAAATCAGATTGATTATATTCTTTGCAGCCAAAGATGGAGAAGCTCTATACAGTCAGCAAAAACAAGACCAGGAGCTGACTATGGCTCAGATCATCAGCTGCTTATTGCAAAATTCAGGCTTAAATTGAAGAAATTAGGGAAAACCACTAGGCCATAGAGGTGACAAATAGATTCAAAGGTTAGATTTAGAAGACAGAGTGCCTGAAGAACTACGAACAGAGGTTCATAACATTGTATGGGAGGCAGTAATCAAAACCATCCCAAAGAAAAAGAAATGAAAGAAGGCAAAGTGATTGTCTGAGGAGGCTTTACAAATAGCTGAGGAAAGATGAGAAGCAAAAAGCAAGGGAGAAAGCAAAAAATATACCCAACTGAATGCAGAGTTCCAAAGAATAGCAAGGAGAGATAAAAAGGCCTTCTTCAATGAAAAATGCAAAGATGTAGAGGAAAATAATTAAACGGGAAAGACTAGATAGAGATCTGTTCAAGAAAGTTGGAGATATCAAAAGAACATCTCATGCAAGGATGGGCACAATAAAGGACAGAAATAATAAGGACCTAATAGAGGCAACAGAGATTAAGAAGAGGTGGCAAGAACACACAGAAGAACTATATTAAAAAGGTCATAATGACCAGGATAACCACAGTGGTGTGATTACTCACCTAGAGCTAGACATCCTAGAGTGTGAAGTCAAGTGGACCTTAGGAAGCATTACTACAAACAAAGCTACTGGAGGTGATGGAATTCCAGTTGAGCTATTTCAAATCCTAAAATGATGGTGTTAAAATGCTGCACTCAATATATCAGAAAATTTGGAAAACTCAGCAGTGGCCACAGAACTGGAAAAGGTCAGTTTTCATTCCAATCCCAAAGAAGGGCAATGTCAAAGAATGTTCAAACTACCACACAGTTGTGCTCATTTCACATGCTAGTAAGGTTATGTTCAAAATCCTTCAGGCTAAGCTTCAGGCAGTACATGAACCAAGAACTTCCAGATGTACAAGCTGGGTTTAGGAAAGGCAGAGGAACTAGAGATCAAATTGCCAACATCCATTGGATCATAGAGAAAGCAAGGGAATTCCAGGAGAACATCTACTTTTGCTTAATTGACTACGCTAAAGCCTTTGACTGTGTAGATCAAAACAAACTGGAAAATTCTTAAAGAGATGAGAATACCAGACCATCTTACTTGTCTCCTGAGAAACCTGTGTGTGAGTCAAGAAGCAACAGTTAGAACCTTACATGGAACAATGGACTGGTTCAAAATTGGGAAAGAAATATATCAAGGCTGTATGTTGTCACCCTGTTTATTTAACTTATATGCAGGGTACATCATGTGAAATGCTTGCTGGATGAATCACAAGCTGGAATCAAGACTGATGGGAGAAATATCAACAACCTCAGATATGCAGATGATACCACTCTAATCACAGAAAGTGAAGAGGAACTATAAAGCCTCTTGATGAGCGTGAAAGAGGAGACTAAAAAAGCTGGCTTGAAACTCAACGTTCAGAAAACTAAGATCATGGCATCCAGCCCCATCATTTCATGGCAAATAGATGGGGAAAACATGGAAACAGTGACAGTTTTTATTTTCTTGCCTTCCAAAATCACTGAAGATTGTGACTCCAGCCATGAAATTAAAAGATGCTTGCTCCTTGGAAGGAAAGCTATGACAAACCTAGATAGCATATTAAAAGGCAAAGACATCACTTTGCTAACAAAAGGCCAGTATAATGAAAGATATTATTTTCCCCATAGTCATGTACAGATGTGAGAATTGGACCATAAAGAAGGCTGAACACTGAAGAATCGATGCCTTCAAATTGTGGTGCTAGAGAAGACTCTTGATCATCCCTTGGACCACAAGGGAATAAAACAAGTCAGTCCTAAAGGAAATCAACCCTGAATATTCATTGGAAGGACCCATGCTGAAGTTGAAGCTCCAATATTTTGGCTGCCTGATGCAAAGAGCCAACTTGCTGGAAAATACCCTGATGCTGGGAAACATGGTAGGCAAAAGGAGAAGAGGGTAACAGAGGATAAGATGGTTAGATGGCTTAAACTCTGGGACATAGTGAAGAACAGGGAAGCCTGGTATGATGCAGTCCATGAGGTTATGAAGAGTTCAACACAACTTAGCAACTGAACAACAACTCCAAATAGAAATATAATACCATTTGGGGTGTGCTTTTGCCAAAAAACAAACATATTGGCCAAAAAAATGTTGATCTAATCAGACTTATACATATAACTATTGATGATGGTTATTATGAGTGTCAGGGAAATAGGGTTCATAGTACTGTTTTGTGTACTATACTAAATGGCAGAGAATTTATATGTGAAATGACTTATTATAAAGATCATGCCTTTAACTTTGAACACCCAAGAGAAAGGCTATCTTTCAGCAAAACAAAGTGCAGAGTAGGCCCATTATAAATATAAAATTGAAATCCGCAATCACAATCTGAAATACCAAGCCAAAGCCACATAGTTTGCATCAGATCTAGAGGCTACTTGCACCATATAATCAGGGAAAACTAATCAGCATGTTATGTAAACTTTTCCAAATCACACAAAAATATTTGAAATTACTCCACACATTCTAACAAGCAGGCTCTCCTTGATACAAAAACAAAGTAGATGAGGAGATTCAAGAAAATATTTAAGCCATTGTTTTAAAGTGGACTAGAAAACAAAGCTACAACAATAAGAATAGAAAAATAAAGCAGAAGTATAAAAATGCAAATAAAGAGAGAATATTTATCATCTGCATATGATTTCTGTATATAGGGATGTGAACAACCTCACAAAACAGGGGCTTTCAAAATCATTAATCTCAGTCCCTCCATGTACAAAGCACACTTTTTAGTGGATAAAGTATCAAAGAGGCTGTCTTACTGGTGAAAGCAGAAATAGATGGCCATCACTTTTCTCTGACAGCCCACCCACAATGTGGCCCCTGCCTGCCTTGTGCTCCAACTTCCCCTTTTTCCATTGAGGCTGGAACATGACTCCTTCCAAGCACTGCAAGGACTGCAGTAAGTGAACTCATCAAGGCTTTGCTGGAATCAGACGTTTCCCAGGAGGCCTTACGTCATGAAAAACGAGCCAAAAAAGAGAACTCCATGAATGAGAGCACAGGAGAACAACAACAGAGAATAAAGGGGGATCACATGCAGACGGGCTAGTGGCTGCTTTTCACCCTAAAAGCCCCGGTCAAGGCTGTCTGGCTGAGACATGCCCTCGGTTACTCTTCAGGGTTCTCAGGGGCAAGACAACCTTGGCAATGAGGGTCAAGACATCAGCTCAACAGAAGGAGGCATCAGGGGCTTGGCAGCACCCAATGTGAGGACTGCATACAAGACCTACAGTCACCTCTGCTCCGAAACTGAGTGCAGGGTGTGCAGTGCCCGCCCCTGCTGGTGGCCCTGGTGACCTCAGGGCAAGGGTCACAGGAAGTCACGGCCCCTGACTTGCGCCTGCAGAGAGCGAGGCTATGAGAGCTTGAATCTGAGGTGCGGACTCCAGTCAGCAACCGGAGGAACCCCAGGTGCTGTCAGGTGTCAGATGGGCCTCTAAATGAGGACTGAGGGGATCCCCTACCCCAGAAAGGAGTGCACCCACCTAATGAGAGCTCCACCCCAACCCCGGGAGACCCAAGCAGGTTCAGGCTGAGCTACCACACGCTTCCTGTTTGGCAGTCTGATTGAGGTGGCGGCCTTTGTGCATGGGGTGCAGGGACCCTGACCTACAGGTCCAAAAGCAGTTCCCTGAGTGAGTCTTGTGGGGACCCACACACCCAGCCCCTCCACCCCACCCCCCACTCCCCAGAATAGCAATGAATCACTGAGCTTTTGCAGGACTATTGGCCCTGGGAGGCCCCCAGCAGGGGGTGGCTGGAAGTGCTGCTGATTTGCTTGGCCATTGTAGTCTGAGGGAGTGGAAGCCTTAGTCTGGGGCAGGTGGTGTCATGTCACCACAGGAAGGCATCTCAGACTATGCAGGAATCCCGACGAGGACCCCAAGTGATTTCTTAGGGAATCCTCTGACCCCAGGAAAGACGATGTGCACAGTGTCTGCTCCTCTTGTCAGCTCTCCATGTCCTGTCATGAGGTTCTCCTCACTTCCATTTTAGGGTTTCACCAAGATGAAGCCTTGATTGGAGGGGGGCCTCAAGCAGTAGACAGAACAGGCACATTACCAACCAGAATCCAATTTGAGAAGCAGATGTGAGAATTGTGGGACTAATCAACCCAAGATGGAGGGGACTTCAGAAAGTCCTTCCCCTGTTATCAGCCCTAAGAAGCTCAGGGAGTTATATAGGCAGAGGCCACCACTTTTTTTCCTCTAGCTTTTGCTATCGGCAGAGGGAAGCCTTTGTGGAGGTTGATGGAGTGTCTTTCCGCAGTTTATCCTGGAGTAACTCAGAATCATAAGGCATTCTTGTATGCAGAGGGATTGACATCAGTTTGCAGAATGGTCAGACCTAAAGCCCCACCAATAGTCAAGACAAGGACCCTTAATGATAACTGAAGGAAAGTGGACCTCAGTAGAGTCAGGATCACAAAAAGTGCAACCCTGCTCCATTGTCACTGCTGAGAGTCTACAGACAGGGCTTTCAGGTGCCCTAATGCTCTTCTCCAGATCTCAGTGGGTAGAGGTTTTGTTCTGAGGAAGATTCCCATACTAGCATAAAAAGACATTCCAGGAATTGCCTGGATTTAAAGCAAGGCAAATGGGTGAGAATGCAGAGGACACTGAAATCATACTGATAATGTGCACAGAATCTAGCTCTGCTGTCTACTCGGGGAAAACCCAGGTTGGGTTTCTCAAGGAGGTAACACCACACTTGCCTCTCAATTGTCTTAGGGGATGTGATTTTGGTCTTAAAGGGACAGCCTTATGTTAGTATGGAGGAGGTGACCAAATCCTTGTCCAATGGCAAAGTGATAACCTGAGGAAGGACTAACAGAACCACACTCTTGAAGTGGCTCTACAGAGCCCATTCACAGTTTCCTATTATGATCCCTGAGAATTATCCACTTGGGTTGGCTGACTGCACCCTGAGGAATATTCACACTTCCTCCTTCATGTGTTTGGAGACTTATTCGCCACCAGGTCAAGAGACCCATGAAGCCATTTAGCACTGTTGTTAGAAGTCCACTGGAGGCAGCTTTTATCTGAGCCAGCACAGTGGAGCTTACCAGATGAGGCCATTCACATCTGCTTTCTTTCACTTAGGTGGTGATTCCCCTTTGTTCTCCTTCTTGGCAATACTCTTGTCTGTTACCAGCAAGAGTCATCATGCCTCAGTATCCAGAGAGTCCACGATGCTCCCATGATCAATGCCTTTGGACCTGCATCAAGTCTCAGTCCCTAGAGGTTGCACAGGTCTCCAAGGCACTGGAGGAGACCCATCTCCCCTCCCATCTTCTAATGCCTGGCCATTTGAAGGAGTGTCCCGGTGCTGGTATTCCCAGTACTCCTGAAGGTTGTCAGAGTTTCTGTGCATCTTCCACTGCCATTACAGCCACCTCATCCATCAAATCAGAAGAGGGCTACATGATCCGGGAAGAAGAGAGTAGTCCAGGCACTTTACTGGCTGTGCTAGACCCCAGGAGTGTGCCTATATATGCTCTAGATGAGGAAGTGAATTTGCTGGTGAATTTCCTGCTGCTTAAGTATCAAATGAAAGAGCCGATAACAAAGACAGATACGTTGAAGATTATCATCAACAAGTGTGAAGTCCACTTCCTTGAGATCTTCCTGAGAGCCTCTGAATGCATGGAGATGCTCTTTGGCCTTGATCTGATGGAAGTGGATCATACCAATCACTGCTATCGCCACCTCATCAAATTGGGCCTCACCTATGATGGGATAAAGCACAGTGAAGGGAGCCTGCCCAAGACCGACATCCTGATACTTATCCTGAATGTGATCTTCATGAAGGGCAACCGTGCCACTGAAGACAAAGCCTGGGAAGTTCTTAATGTGACTGGAATCTATTCTGGGATGAATCATTTCATCTTTGGGGAGCCCAGGAAGCTCATCACTGAAGATGTTGTGAAGGAAAAATATCTGGAATACTGGCAGGTGGCCAACACGGATCCTGCAGGATCTGAGTTCCTGTTGACTCCCAGAGCTCATGCTGAAACCACCAAGATGAAGGTCCTGGAGTTTCTGGCCAAAGTTAATGGGACTGACCCAAGTTCTTTCACATCTCAGTATGAGGATGCTATGCAAGATGAAGAAGAGAGAGCCTGAGTCATAAGTTGCCACTACAAGTTCTAATGCCAAGGCTAGCGGCTTCTCCGACAGCTAGATGGGTCAGGGATAGTTTCTTCATGCACTATTGAAAAAGGCAGTTAGTGTTTGTAGAATTTATCTCTGAGGAGGGGCTGAAAGGAAGACCATATTTATGCCTATGTCTTCCTATTTTGTATGTTTAATTTTTTAATTTATTATTTATTTATTTATTTTGGTCTCATTAGTTATCTATTTTTTGATGTATGTACTATTCAAATATTGTTTCTTTTGTTTATTTTTTAAATGAATTTTTATTATTTCTTTGGCCACACTGCATAGCATGTGGGATCTTCTTTCTCTTACTATGAATCGAACCCACACCTTTGTGATGGAAGCATGGAGTCTTAACCACCAGGATACCAGGAAAGTCCCTGCTGTTTCTTTCAATATAGATTTAATTTCCTTCAAAATCTTCAAGTTTTTGAATGATACTGGTCATACATTTAATGTTATAAGGAGGTTTAAAAAGTTTTGTTGTTTCATAGAACAAATTGTGAAACCGTCTTACTTTGTCACCTGTAATAAGAATATGGCATTGCTATACACACTTTCTTAGACATGTGATGGATCAGTATTAAGATAGTTTGGATCAATAAGGAAAGAGAACAAAGTCTAAAGATATTAAGGCATTCTTATCCCTTTTAGTTCTTGTTTTGTAAAAGTAAATGAAATGTACATGAATTTTCTAGTTCTTTCAACAGTGTGTAAGAAATAAATGTTAATAAATTGGACCTCACACTCACTGAATCATTTATTCCCCCAACCTTCAGTGACTACCTACTCTTTGTAAAGCATAGCTTTAATACTGGGAATGTGAAGTACTCAGGACCTGCCCATGGAGTTTAACATATAAAAACAGTAATCTTTTAAGGACAGTGGTGGAATCTTATTTTCTAAACAACTAGTAAAATGAAGGAGTCAGTGGGTAGAGGTGGGCAATCCTATGAGATTGTCAAAGTGTTACTGCAATTAGATGTGGCAACTTGGGACGTTGGGAAACTTCAGGTCCTTTAGTAGGAGTTAATTTTACATGAAACTGGATGATGGGCTACCCAGAAGTCACTGGATTAACAATTGGCCATCACCTGGGAGGGCCAGTGCTCACTTCATTTAAAGGGAATTTCAATTAAGCTGTGTTCAGTGTGATTTGGAAAATAAATAAGAATTAAAGTTTCGGTAGGGGTGAAATGAATGAAAATGTGTAACAAAGTGGCATGGAAGGAGCAGGAGATAAAAAGTAGTTTTCCCTCTTGGTCCTTCCCTGAGTTCCCCTTGTAAGAAAAAGATAAACATCAGAAAAACAAATTCAGTGTTTGTGTTGGAGCATCACAAATATATGAGACTCAAAGAAATGACAAGAGCAGAAAGCTTTTGTATCTTTCAGACAAAGAAACTATAAATTTGTGTTTCTGGTTGAATTGACGTAACAATGGGATTTGGACTAGGGGTAGTAAGTCTTGAAGAAGAAACAGGGTTTGTTTATACATCCTTCTTGGCCCTAAAATTTTGTGTCTCATGGTAAAATGTCTTCTACCCTCTTGGTACAGGAAGCATGCCTTTCTAAGGAAGATTTAGCTCCTGCTTTCAGGGGAACAAACGAGGGTCAGAGTCCTTCTTTCATCAACTGTTTTTCAGGTACCTTCAATTTAAAATAACCTATGTGCAGAGTGGCATTTTTGAGGTGACAGACAGTAATCTCTCCCTATTTATGGTTTCAGTTATTTGTGGTCAACCATGGTCCAAAAAAAAAAAAAAAAAAGATTAAGTAGAAATGCTTAAAGTAAGTAATTCATTAGCTTTTTTCCCTGGATATTAAATATTTATTGATCAACTATTACATATCATGAACATATAAGAAATGCTTGGGATAACATAAACTGATAAACATGATTGACTACTTGTTTTTAAAATGTTACACCCAAATGGGCTAACTACATCAGATGGTTTCACACCAGTGTGAAGTTCAGTGGGACATTGACCTAACTGTACACTTTGAGGCAGACAAAGGAAACAGTAGATTTCGGGGACTGTCTATTCAATATTAGGTCATTTAGAAGTAAGTCATTAGTTTTATTTTTTTTTAAGTAAACATATGTTTTTTTGTGTGTTTTTTTAATATTTATTTATTTATGTGGCTGTGCTGGGTCTTAGTTGCGGTACTCAGGATCTTTTCCTTTTACTGCACACTTTAGTTGTGGCATGCAAGCTCTTAGTTACAGCATGTGGGATCTAGTTGCCTGACCAGGGGTCAAACCCAGGCCCTCTGCATTGGGAACTCAGAGTCTTAGCCACTGAACGACCAGGGAAGTCCCAGTTCATTAGTTTTAAATTGCACTCCTTTCTGAGTACTGTGATGTAATCTTATGCTATCCTGCTTCATCCTGCCTGGGATATGAATAACCCTTTTGCCCAGTGTGAAATGGAATATATCCTACCACCTCAAAAAACAAGGATGTAAAAACCATGAATAATTCTGGGACTCTTGTATCTTCCTATACATAGAAGAGTGCTAAATTCCTTGAGATATTTGGTTTTCCCTAATTACAAATAATTTTTAGTGTTCAGACTGCCTGCCCCCTTTCTTGCAAACTTCTGTATATCCTGACTCCTTCCTCTACCTCCTCGGAGCAGTCTCTCAAGGCTACCTGAGATGCTGTCTCCTGGGCTTGAAGTCCTAACATTTTCCGTTAAGTAAAATAACTTTCTACTTTCATGTTGTGACTAAATTTTTTAGTCAACACCAGTATATCCTGATCTGATAGACAGAGTGCCTGATGAACTATGGATGGAGGTTCATGACATTGTACAGGAGACAGGAATCAAGACCATCCCCAAGAAAAAGAAATGCAAAAAAGCAAATGGCTGTCTGAGGAGGCCTTACAAATAGCTGTGAAAAGAAGAGAAATGAAAAGCAAAGGAGAAAAGGAAAGATATACCCATTTGAATGCAGAGTTCCAAAGAATAGCAAGGAGAGATAAGAAAGCCTTCCTCAGCAATCAATGAAAAGAAACAGAGGAAAACAATAGAATGGGAAAGACTAGAGACCTCTTCAAGAAAATTAGAGATACCAAGGAAACATTTCATGCAAAGATGGGCTCAATACAGGACAGAAATGGTATGGACCTAACAGAAGCAGAAGATATTAAGAAGAGGTGGCAAGAATACACAGAAGAACTGTATAAAAATGATCTTCACAACCCAGATAATCATGATGGTGTGATCACTCACCTAGAGCCAGACATCCTGGAATGTGAAGTCAAGTGGGCCTTAGGAAGCATCACTATGAACAAAGCTAGTGGAGGTGATGGAATTCCAGTTGAGCTATTTCAAATCCTGAAAGATGATGCTGTAGAAGTGCTGCACTCAATATGCCAGCAAATTTGGAACACTCAGCAGTGGCCACAGGACTGGAAAAGGTCAGTTTTCATTCCAATCCCAAAGAAAGGCAATGCCAAAGAATGCTCAAACTACTGCACAATTGCACTCATCTCACATGCTAGGAAAGTAATGCTTAAAATTCTCCAAGCCAGGCTTCAGCAATACGTTAACCATGAACTTCCTGATGTTCAAGCTGGTTTTAGAAAAGGCAGAGGAACCAGAAATCAAATTTCCAACATCTGCTAGATCATCGAAAAAGAAAGAGACTTCCAGAAAAACATCTATTTCTGCTTTATTGACTATGCCAAAGCCTTTGGCTGTGTGGATCAAAATAAACTGTGGAAAATTCTGAAAGAGATGGGAATACCAGACTACCTGGCCTGCCTCTTGAGAAACCTGTATGTAGGTCAGGAAGCAGCAGTTAGAACTGGACATGGAACAACAGACTGGTTCCAAATAGGAAAAGGAGTACGTCAGGGCTGTATATTGTCACCCTGCTTATTTAACTTATATGCAGAGTACATCATGAGAAACGCTGGGCTGGAGGAAGCACAAGCTGGAATCAAGATTGCCTGGAGAAATATCAATAACCTCAGATATGCAGATGACACCACCCTTATGGCTGAAAGTGAAGAAGAACTAAAGAGCCTCTTGATGAAAATGAAAGAGGAGAGTGAAAAAGTTGGCTTAAAACTCAACATTCAGAAAACTAAGATCATGGCATCTGGTCCCATCACTTCATGGCAGATAGATGGGGAAACAGTGGAAACAGTATCAGACTTTATTTTTCTGGGCTCCAAAATCAGTACAGATGGTTATTGCAGCCATGAAATTAAAAGACACTTACTCCTTGGAAGGAAAGTTATGACCAACCTAAACAGCATATTAAAAAGCAGAGACATTACTTTGCCATTAGTCAAGGCTATAGTTTTTCCAGTGGTCACATATGGATGTGAGAGTTGGACTATAAAGAAAGCTGAGCACCAAAGAATTGATGCTTTTGAACTGTGGTGTTGGAGAAGACTCTTGAGAGTCCCTTGGACTGCAAGGAGATCCAACCAGTCCATCCTAAAGGAGATCAGTCCTGGGTGTTCATTGGAAGGACTGATGTTGAGGCTGAAACTCCAGTACTTTGGCTACCTGATGTGAAGAGCTGACTCATTGGAAAAGACCCTGATGCTGGGAAAGATTGAGGGTAGGAGGAGAAGGGGACGACAGAGGATGAGATGGTTGGCTGGCATCACTGACTCGATGGAGATGAGTCTGGGTGGACTCCGGGAGTTGGTGATGGACAGGGAGGCCTGGCGTGCTGCAGTTCATGGGGTCGCAAAGAGTCGGACACGACTGAGTGACTGAACTGAACTGAGTATATCCTGCCTCATTCCCTTAGTAGCCTTGTCAATTATCAGATCAGCTGTCATGGTTTCATAATGATTGTGTTCAAGTAACTAATAATGGCCCAAAACAGAAGTGTAGTGGTGCTGCCACATTGGATATTGTTTTAGTATACATAATTTATAAATTGAACTATGTCTTATGTATATGTATGTAGGCTTCCCAAGTGGAGCAGTGGTAAACCATCCTCTTGCCAATGCAGGAGACTCAAGAGACATGTGTTCGATCCCTGGGTTAGAAAGATCCCCTGGAGAAGTAAATGACAAATCACTCCAGTATTCTTGCTTGGAAAATCCTATGGACAGCGGAGCCTGGTGGTCTACAGTCCATGGGATCACAAAGAGTCAGACATGACTAAGTGACGGAGCACACACACATAGTTATGTATATGTCGGAAGGAATAAACCCAGTAAATGTAGGATTAAGTACTCTCGGTGGTTCCAGACACCCACTGCTGTTTTGGGGACATATCATATCTTCTGTGAATTCGTCTAGAATTCACTCTTTAATTCTCCTAGCCTGAATCAGACCTTCTGTCCCTTAAGGTATTTCTCTTCTCACTACTCTTTGGAGCCAGGAACTTACAGTGGATTTAAAGAAATAAGGTTGAAGTAAGACACACAGCTTGGGGATTATCTGTGAGCTTCTCTTACCAATGTCTTGAGAGCTGAGCCTGCCTAGGGGCTGGCATTTTTATCATCTCCTTCTCTCTCTGCAATACAGTGTCCTTCCCCTGAGTCTTCTCCAGTGTACACTGTTGTTCAAACTGGAACCTGACCTGTTGTCCAGCTCTTCAGTCCTCCTCTGAAAGCTGCACCTGCTCCCAGCAGAACAAACAGGGCAAAATTCACCTGCCTCCCCCTGACTTGGAGCATTCCAGCTCCCTGGTGGTCCCCTCCCTCACCTGTACCCCTGTGATACCAACATCATGTTCCGTACAAAAGGTAACTTTGGCACTGAAATTTAGATCTGGTCACCCAGTGGGCATTTCCTCCAGGTTCTCAAAATATTTCCCAAACAGCTGGTGAGTATAGTCTTATCTGTCAAATAATCTACTAATTTGGGGGAAATAACCCTGAAGTTGGAGGGGGGATTTTGAAAGTACCTAAAGATTTGTAATATAATTGTAATGAGTTTTTTTAGCATGCCCACTGAACATATACATTTATGAGCATACCTATGTGGTTAATAACCAAAACTTCCCTCATAAGTGACAGCTGAAGAGAGGTAAAAGACCTTGGAAATCATAGCACAGCAAACATCTAGAGAGGATTAATTTCTTAAATTCCCTGGAGTCCATCCAGGAGATGAAAAATGGTTTATTGACAAACACTCTGTCTTTGGTTAGCAGAAATAAAAATATTTCAATACAATTCTACTGCCTCTTGTCTATATGACCAAAAGAAAATCCTCATTTTATCCTTGTGCCTTTTCCTTCCTTTCTTTGTATAAAAGTGTTTAGCTGTGCTCCTACATCTTGAAGGTGACAAAATTCATAGGTTTTTGACTAGAAACCAACAGAAAGAATAAAATTCTCATCCCATTAAGATTTTTCCAGTTGAGGTTTAGGTCAGTGCAGGAAAGTACTACTGAGTGAAGAAGGCAAAATCTTCTTGTTGCTATTTTATAGGATCCTTTAGAAAATTGGATGTAAGCCTATATTTGGGAGTAAGTATCACATCGTAGGACCTCAGAAAAGTTAAAGAATTTCAGGGAAATCTGACCTTCTCACACACTAACAGGAAATAGAGAGGATGGTTTGTCATAAAAATTCTACTCAGTTCACTTGCTCAGTTGTGTCCGACTCATGGAGTGCAGCACGCCAGGCTTCCCTGTCTATCACCAACTCCTGGAGCTTACTCAAACTCATGTCCATTGAGTCAGTGATGCCATCCAGCCATCTCATCCTCTGTCATCCCCTTCTCCTCCTACCTTCAATCTTTCCCAGCATCAGGGTCTTTTCTAGTGAGTCAATTCTTTGCATCACATGGCCAAAGTATTGGTGTTTCAGCTTCAGCATCAGTCCTTCCAATGAATGTTCAGGACTGATTTCCTTTAGGATGGACTGGTTGGATCTCCTTGTGGTCCAAGAGACCCTCAAGATTCGTCTCCAACACCACAGTTCAAAAGCATCAATTCTTTGGCACTCAGCTTTATAGTCCTTCTTGATAGTCCAAGTCTCACATCCATACATGACTAATGAGAAAACCATAGCTTTGACTAGATGGATTTTTGTTGGCAAAGTAGTATCTCTGGTTTTGGATGTTGACAATTTGATCTCTGGTTCCTCTGCCTTTTCTAAATCATGCTTGAACATCTGGAAGTTCCTGGTTCATGTACTGTTTAAGCCTGGCTTGGAGAATTTTGAGCATTACTTTGCTAGCATGTGAGATGAGTACAATTGTGTGGTAGTTTGAACATTCTTTGTCATTGCCTTTCTTTGGGATTGGAATGAAAACTGACCTTTACCAGTCCTGTGGCCATTGCTGAGTTTTCCAAATTTGCTGGCATATTAAGTGCAGCACTTTCACAGCATCATCTTTCAAGATTTGAAATAGCTCAACTGGACTTCCATTCCTCCCCTAGCTTTGTTCACTGGATCATCGTAAAAGCAAGAGAGTTTTAGAAAAACATTTACCTCTGCATTATTGACTATGCCAAAGCCTCTGACTGTGTGGATCACAGCAAACTGTGGAAAAAATTCTACTAGTCATGGTATATTGAGCACTAACTTTTTAACAGATTAGGGGGAAAACCACAAGTGGCCATTCACGTTATCTTCCTCTCCTTTCTGGGCTCATGGAGAGACTGTGTTCCCAAGTGCACTTATAGTTAGAAAGGGCATTTGACTAACCCTTGCCATTGGTCTGTGAGCAGAAGCAGTATTTGTCATTTCCAGGCCAAAGCATTTGCTCTTCAGTTTACACACTTGCATGTTTTTTCTTGCATTTATCAGTAAACATGGAAATCATATATTGATTCAGACCTATAAGAAGGGAACAGCCTGAACCCTTTTGTTGCCTGTTAGCATAGAATGTCTACCAACTCATAGGGAGAAACAAATTTTTATCATATTAAGCTTTCATATTAAGCTTCAAGTGCGGTCTGTTATATAATTTATCAGTCACTTTTTGTGGCTAAAGCACAGCTACTCTTTCTGGCTTTCAGTTCAGTTCAGTTCAGTCGCTCTGTCATCTCTGACTCTTTGCGACCCCATGGATCGCAGCACGCCAGGCCTCCCTGTCCATCACCATCTCCCGGAGTTCACTCAAACTCACGTCCATTGAGTCGATGATGCCATCCAGCCATCTCATCCTCTGTTTCTGGAATTAGGTTTAATCAAATATTTTAATTACTACAGTAACTGTGCATATTTTGTTGCAGGGAATTCTAACAATAGTAAGAAATCACAATTGTCCCTCTTTATAACTAAAAAATTCTACTTCTTCGTCAAAGGTAAACTCATTTAACTTCTATAATCCCTGGACTTCACCAGGCAAGAATACTGGAGTATCCATCCCCTTCTCCAGGAAATATATTATTTTAAAGCTAGTTATTTTTTATACATAGATATACTATAAAAATACTTTGTGATTTTTTTTCACATACATGAGTTCACTGATGTTTATTATTTCATTATTACAATCCAGTGTATATTTTTATCTCAGACATTCTAGTTTTTACCTCTCCAGGTTCATTTTGGGTCTTTTTATGTCTTCTGTCTCTCAAACCAGTTAATCCTTCTTGTTTTTGGAACATATGAAATATTGTTGCAATAACTGTTTTGATGTCCTTAACTAATTATCACATTATACACCTTTAACTTACATATGGTACCAATAATATCTCAATAAATCTCAAAAAAACATAATGTAAAAGGAGGCACGATCAGTCAGAAATAGAGGTTGCAATGAGGTATGGAGGAGATTGAGCTTTTTAATCATTGGTATCTCTGTATCACCCTCAACTCCATTGCTAGCTGTCTTAAATACTATAACTGAACCAAGGAGAGACAGTCAAGTCTACTGACTTCTCGTCTCTTGAGAATCCTGGAAATGGAAATGAAGACATACTATCTGAATTATGGCTTTCGCCTGCAGGCTTCTGGAGCAACTTCTCCTTGAGGATACTGTTGGTCTCAAGGTATCATCCCACACTTCCCAAGACTTCCTGCTGCCTCAAGTTACCTGTACTGGTTACTCCATTAAGGTGGCAGCCCATGCTGAAAGTACTAACCACAATTCTGTTCTCACCTCTTCATTGCTCTCACCACAGGGGCACCTGTGGATGTCAAAGGGAAGAAAGTGGAGCTTCTGGCTTGAAATCTCTTGCACTTCCAGGTAAAGAATATGTATGGAGTGGATGAACTCTCTCATGAAATCAGACTTCACTTCTGCTAAAACATGAAGCAGAGCTTGTCCAAATATCATTTTGTAAGTGTTATTTAAATAAAGCAGCTGTTTCAATTAGTGATGAACATCTGGGGATCAATAAAATTGCTCAGAACATTAGCACACAAGATTAAAAGATGATACGTACATTTGTTAATGAAAGTATGGGTGACCCACAGCTCAGCCTTTTTAAAAAATTCATAATGGGTACCCTCTATTAAGGAATTTCATTACAAGAAGAACTTGACTGTGGTTTAAAATTAGCCAGTTAAATACATAGCAAAGGAGTCACCTATGAATCTTCAAAAATTGTTATGGACTATAATAATTCATAGTACAAAATGTAATGGGAAATTTGAATTGGAAATAAAGGGCTGTTCTATGTCTCAACATACACATACACATCTTTGTAGTGGTTTGAAAATATAGCCACAATTTCTTTAATACTCCATTGAATGTGGTGATATGCTGGGCCAGCTTTAGCAACAAATAGTATGCTAGACTGCAGCAGAAGTGAAGCACTGTGGTTTCTGATACGAGATCAGGAAATTTTATTACAAACATTTTCATTATAGAACTTCTGCCTAATCTTTTATCTTTTTAGCTTACTTGACTTTAGAACCAAATTGCCATCCTGTGAAATAGCCTGGGCTACATGGAGAGGCTACCTGTAAGGGTCCAGGCCAACAATCCCTGCTGCAGATAATTTGCTAAGTGGCTACAGGAAACTAATGAAATCTCCAAACCTCCGTATGTTCAACACTTGCGATATCCATTCCTTCCATCTTTTTATCCTGGTGATTAGAAAAACAGACTAACTTAAGCTTTATCGACATTACTTTTCCTTACCTATTTTTTTTTTTGGCAAGCAGCTAATGAAAGTCCTTTTTTGAATAAGTCAACAAATTGCTTCATCTCCAAAGGAGCCTCTCAAACCCAGGAAACAGAATTAAGTGTACTCTTCATAGCAAAAACAGGTTAGAAAATATTTGAGAACCTAAGAATTTGTATTTACATGTTAATAAATCTAATTATTATCCTTAGCGTTACTTTAGAGATGCCAGAAAAAATAATTAATAAAATAGTTTGTCTTGGGCAAATTCTCTTTTACCTGATTAATGTTCCTGAGTCTAGAATGTCAGTAATGAATCTGTTTTGTTTATAAAACACGTGTCATATGTACTCAGAAGATGAAAATGAAAACACCTTCATAAAGTGATACAAGATCAAGTTTTAGATTCATCCCACTTTTATGTGTCGAGGAGTTCAAGAAAGAGACAAGTGGCCCTCTAGAGGGCAATAAAAATGAGATGTCTGCTGCATTTTTTACTTCTTTACCTCTAGGAAATTGAGGAGTATCTTAAGCAAGAAGCCCTAACCTGGGGTCTAAGAAGAGAGTGGATATGTGAAATTCCAACTTTATTTTTTATTGGCTTTTAATTGCATTATAACATTCCCAAACCGCATTATTACTAGTTGTCCCTATCACTTGGCCACCAAAGAATTACAAATGTTTACATCACATTTCTGTTATAGAAATATTGTGATAAATATTTTATAATTTTATATATTTATATATATAATTTTATATATTTAATATAGAAATATTTTAATTTTAAAATATTTTTTTAGATAGTTAAATTTAAATTTAATTTTTAAATTAATTTTAATATGAATTTATTATTTTAATTGGCGGCTAATTACTTTACAATATTGTAGTGATTTTGCCATACATTGACATGAATCTGCCATGGGTGTACATGTGTTCCCCATCCTGAACCCCTCTCCCACCTCCCTCTCCATCCCATTCCTCTGGGTCATCCCAGTGCACCAGCCCCGATCACCCCATATCATGCATCAAACCTGGACTGGTGATTCGTTTCACATATGATAATATACATGTTTCAATGCCATTCACCCAAATCATCCCACCCTCGCCCTCTCCCACAGAGTCCAAAAGACTGTTCTATACATCTGTGTCTCTTTTGCTGTCTCGCATATAGGGTTATCATTACCAATTTTCTAAATCCATATATATGCATTGCTTCTGCTGTTGCTGCTAAGTCGCTTCAGTTGTGTCCGACTCTGTGCGACCCCATAGATGGCAGCCCAACAGGCTCCCCCGTCCCTGGGATTCTCCAGGCAAGAACACTGGAGTGGGTTGCCATTTCCTTCTCCAATGCATGATTTTCCAGGCAAGAGTACTGGAGTGGGGTGCCATCACCTTCTCCAATATATGCATTAGTATACTGTATTGGTGTTTTTCTTTCTGGCTTACTTCACTCTGTATAATAGGCTCCAGTTTCATCCACCTCATTAGAACTGATTCAAATGTATTTTTTTAATGGTTCAGTAATATTCCATTTGGAGAAGGCAATGGCACCCCACTCCAGTATTCTTGCCTGGAAAATCCCATGGATGGAGGAGCCTGGTGGGCCGCAGTCCATGGGGTCGCTAGAGTCGGACACGACTGAGCGACTTCACTCTCACTTTTCCTTTCATGCACTGGAGAAGGAAGTGGCAACCCACTCCAGTGTTCTTGCCTGGAGAATCCCAGGGACAGGGGAGCCTGGTGGGCTGCCGTCTATGGGGTCGCACAGAGTCAGACACGACTGAAGTGACTTAGCAGTAGCAGCAATATTCCATTGTGTATATGTACCACAGCTTTCTTATCCATTCATCTGCCAATGGACATCTAGGTTGCTTCCATGTCCTGGCTATTATAAACAGTGCTGCGATGAACACTGGGGTACATGTGTCTCTTTCAATTCTGGTTTCCTTGGTGTGTATGCCCAGCAGTAAGATTGCTGGGTCATATGGCAGTTCTATTTCCATTTTTTTAAGGAATCTCCACACTGTTATCCATAGTGGCTGTACTAGTTTGCATTCCCACCAACAGTGTAAGAGGGTTCCCTTTTCTCTACACCCTCTCCAGCATTTATTGTTTGTAGACTTTTGGATAGCAACCATTCTGACTGGTGTGAGATGGTACCTCATTGGGGTTTTGATTTGCATTTCTCTGATAATGAGTGATGTTGAGCATCTTTTCATGTGTTTGTTAGCCATCTGTATGTCTCCTTTGGAGAAATGTCTGCTTAGTTCTTTGGCCCATGTTTTGATTGGGTCGTTTATTTTTCTGGAATTGAGCTGCAGAAGTTGCTTGTATATTTTTAAGATTAATTCTTTGTCAGTTGCTTCATTTGCTATTATTTTCTCCCATTCTGAAGGCTGTCTTTTCACCTTGCTTATAGTTTCCTTTGTTGTGCAAAAGCTTTTAAGTTTAATTAGGTCCCATTTGTTTATTTTTGCTTTTATTTCCAATACTCTGGGAGGTGGGTCATAGAAGATCCTGCTGTGATTTATGTCGGAGAGTGTTTTGCCTATGTTCTCCTCTAGGAGTTTTATAGTTTCTGGTCTTACATTTAGATCTTTAATCCATTTTGATTTTATTTTTGTGTATGGTGTTAGTTTCATTCTTTTACAAGTGGTTGACCAGTTTTCCCAGCACCACTTGTTAAAGAGATTGTCTTTTCTCCATTGTATATTCTTGCCTCCTTTGTTGAAGATAAGATGTTCGTAGGTGTGTGGATTTATCTCTGGGCTTTCTATTTTGTTCCATTGATCTATATTTCTGTATTTTATATTTTAATATATAAATATTTTATATATAAAATATTTATATATTAATATATATTATATAAATATTTTATATTTATCACTACTTTGAAAGTATGACCGTCATTAGACCCACCATTAGATGTTATTATTCATTGTGTTAATGAAGTCTACATTTAACATCGTTTTTTTACTTTTTGAAAAATGTATTCAAATATTAGTTTTTTCCACAGTTCTTGCATCTTATTTTTTGTATTTTAAACATCCTATTCTATAAAGAAGCAGAAGCTTCATCAAATTGCCAAAGAGGCTGATGGCTTAAAAAAAAAAAAAGTAACTCTGATCTAGAGCAACAAGATCAAGGCAGTTTACCATTGAGTATATACACTTGCTTGTGATTTTCTCTGGTTAATTCAGAGACTTGCCTCATTCACATTACTAACTCAGTGCAGTAGAATGAAATATTTTTAAATTGTAACTCTCCAGAATCCAGCTTTTGGTGAGCTTTTAGTGAGGATCAGAACCCACAAACATATTTCCATGAGGAAACTTCTTTCACCTGGATATGTATTCTGGATCAAATTACTCTGGGATATAAGCCTAAATCCTGAAGCCCCTAAGTTTGTGTACCACACAGTCTGCCATAAAATGTAGGCCTGCAAAAAGTAATTACAGTGCAGAATGATGAATACTTTAATACCTTTTCAACCTTCATTAATACTCCTCTATATTGACCCTGTGGTCCGTATGCACATTCATAAGGCTCATGCTTCCCTTTGGCTGCCCCCAGTGCTTCTGCCATCCCCTCTTTCCATGCTTTCTTTCCTTATAGGTTACTTCTTTCCCTTCTCTACACTCAGACTATCAAGAGCTTATTCATTTCTCAGAGCCCCATTTGTATGAGATAAATAAAAGCCACAGAGCAGTACAGTATATATGTGAGAAAAAGGCTTAGTACCTCATAATTCTCCTTAAATGTCCTCTCTTCTTCCATGAAATTCTCTTATCACAAGGGTCCCCAACCTCTGGGATCTAATGCCTAATGATCTGAGCTGGAACTGGTGGAACAGTAATAGAAATAAAGTGCACAGTAAGTGTAATGTGCCTGAATTATCCCGAAACCAGCCCCCACAGCCCCACCTCCATGTCTGTGGAAAAATTGTCTTCCATGAAACTGGTCACTGGTGCCAAAAATGTTGGGGACAGCTACTCTATCAGATCTAAATAGTGGTAGTCTTCTATCAACTCATAGAGCAGTGTTTTAATATACGATACCAAGTGCATGCTGCTTTGTACAACTGCAAACTTTAGTGTAATTTTTTTTTTTTCTACTTGATGGTGGGCTATTTGAGGAACAGATCTGACCTGTTAATCACTGTATTTTCCAGGACTACAAAGAATGCCTGGAGTGCCATCTAGTATATATCTGTGATTGAGTACATAACTCAATATTGCTGGTAAGAACAACAAATCCTATCAGTGGAAGGAGTAATTTTCAAAGGATTCATTTCTGAGCACAGTTGATCCATTGATCAATTTTAAAACTGTGGCTAAAACCAGTCTTTTATACTGATCTTTGCCAGCCAGTTCTTTTGGGATTAATTAAAATAAGAATTTGTTAACTGTTCTTGCTTATGCTACTGCTTCATATTCTCACAAAGTGAAATGTGTGATGAATATAAAGTCTACCACCCATGCCATTTAATTTTTTTTCTGTGTATCCATTGCTTACAAAGAACAGGTTATAGAAAGAGACTTTAAAATAAGGGCTTATATGTTTAGCAACACCTGAAAGATACTTTTAATACCATAAGGCTCATTTGAGAAGAGAAAATATATTCTTTTGAGATACATTATGGTGCAGTAACAACCAACCTCCAAAATCAGTGGATTTGCATAGTAGTTGATTTCTTGCTCCTATGACATGTCTATTATTACATGGAGAAGGTACAGTCAGAGACTGATGCTGAGGGTGACTCAATTTCTGCATTTACTTCAAAAATCACTACAGCTGAGGAAAGGAATCTGAAAAAATTACCCAGTGGCACTTAAACTTGCAAAATACTGTATAGCACTTCTCATATGTTTTTGGCCAAATAAATTATATGTTCACACATAAGTATCAGTTAGGAAGTGAACTATTACCATGTACATAAAAAGAGAAGAACATGAATATTTTTTAAAAGCAGTAAAAGCAATCCAGTCAGTTTATGGGCATTTTTTTTTTTTTAAGCTTTTCTTATTTCCTAGTGTTACCTTGCTGGTTCAATCTAGAGACCAGACCTGGGGTTTTTTATTGAGACAGTGTCATGCTGTTACATTTTTGATTACATAAGAAGGTTAACCATAGAGTTACCATGTAGAACTTCCATTCAAAATGTGATTTTAAATATGCATTCTTATATTTTAGTTGTGCCTGGAATTCTCTTCAAAAACATAATAATGAGAGCTCTGAAAAAAATGTGATCTTGTAACATTCAGTTCAGTTTAGTCGCTCAGACATTTCTGACTCTCTGTGACCCCATGGATTGCAGCATGCCAAGCCTCCCTGTCCATAACCAACTCCGTGAGTTTACTCAGATTCATGTCCATTGAGTCGGTGATGGCATCTCATCCTCTGTCGTCCCCTTCTCCTCCCATCTTCAAACTTTCCCAGTATCAGGGTCGTTTCAAATGAGTCAGTTCTTCACATTAGGTGGTCAAAGTATTGGTGTTTCAGCTTCAGCATCAGTCCTTCCAATGAATATTCAGGACTGATTTCCTTCAGGATGGACTGGTTGGATCTCGCTGCTGTCCATGGGAATCTCAAGAGTCTTTTCCAACACCACAGTTCAAAAGCATCAATTCTTTGGTGTTCAGCTTTCTTTATAGTCCAACTGTTACAACCATACATGACTACTGGAAAAACCATAGCTTTCATTAGATGGACCTTTGTTGGCAAAGTAATGTCTTTGCTTTTTAATATGCTGTCTAGATTGGTTAAAACTTTGCTTCTAAGGAGGAAGCTTCTTTTAGTTTCATGGCTTCAGTCATCATCTGCAGTGATTTTGGAGCCCAGAAAAATAAAGCCTATTACTGTTTTCACTATTTCCCCACCTATTTGCTGTGAAGTGATGGGACCGGATGCCATAATCTTAGTTTTCTGAATGTTGAGTTTTAAGCCAACTTTTTCACTCTCCTCTTTCACTTTCATCAAGAGGCTCTTTAGTTCTTCACTTTCTGCCATAAGGGTGGTGTCATCTACATGTCTGCTGCTGCTACTGCTAAGTCACTTCAGTCATGTCTGACTCTGTGTGACCCCATAGACTTCAGCCCACCAGGCTCTCCTGCCCCTGAGATTCTCCAGGCAAGAACACTGGAGTGGGTTGCCATTTCCTTCTCCAATGCATGAAAGTGAAAAACTGAAAGTGAAGTTGCTCAGTCATGTCCGACTCTTAGCGACCCCATGGAGTGCACCCTACCAGGCTCCTCCATCCATGGGATTTTCCAGGCAAGAGTACTGGAGTGGGGTGCCATTGCCTTCTCCACTACATGTCTGAGGTTATTGATATTTTTTCCCGGCAATCTTGATTCCAGCTTCTGCTTCATCCAGGCAAACATTTCTCATGATATAGTCTGCATATAAGTTAAATAAGCAAGGTGACAATAAACAGCCTTAATGTACTCCTTTCCCAATTTGGAACCAGTCCATTGTTCCATGTCCAGTTCTAACTGTTGCTTCTTGACCTGTATACAGATTTCTCAGGAGGCAGGTCAGGTGGTCTGGTATTCCCACCACTTTACGGATTTTCCACATGTTATGATCCAAGAAGTCAAAGGCTTTGGCATAGTCAATAAAGCAGAAATAGATGTTTTTCTGGAGCTCTCCTGCTTTTTGATGATCCAATGGATGTTGGCAATTTGATCTCTGGTTCCTCTCCCTTTTCTAAATCCATCTTGAACATCTGGAAGTTCATATTTCACATACTGTTGAAGCCTAGCTTGGAGAATTTTGAGCATTACTTTGCTAGCGTGTGAGATGAGTGCAATTGTGTGGTAGTTTGAACATTCTTTGGCATTTCCTTTCTTTGGGATTGGAATGAAAACTGAATTTTCCAGTCCTGTGGTCACTGCTGAGTTTTCCAGATTTGTTGACATATTGAGTGAAGCACTTTCAGAGCATCATCTTTTAGGATTTGAAAGAGCTCAACTGGAATTCCATCACCTCCACTAGCTTGGTTCATAGTGATGCTTCCTAAGTCCCACTTGACATCACATTCCAGGATGTTTGGCTCTATGTGAGTGATCACACCATCGTGGTTATCTGGATCATGAAGATCTTTTTGTACAGTTCTTCTGTGTTTTCTTGCCACCTCTTCTCAATATCTTCTGCTTCTGTTAGATCCCTACCATTTCTGTCCTTTATTGTGCCCATCTTTGCATGAAATGTTCCCTTGATATCTCTAATTCTCTTGAAAAGATCTATCGTGTTTCCCATTCTATTATTTTCCTTTATTTCTTTACATTGATCACTGAGGAAGACTTTCTTATCTCTCCTTGCTATTCTTTGGAACTCTGCATTCAAGTGGGTATATCTTTCCTTTTCTCCTTTGCTTTTCGCTTCTCTTCTTTTCACAGCTATTTGGCTTCCTCAGACAACCATTTTGCCTTTTTGCATTTCTTTCTCTTGAGAATGGTCTTGTTCACTGCCTCCTGTACAATGTCATGAAACTATGTCCATAGTTCTTCAGGCACTCTGTCAGATCTAATCCCTTGAATTTATTTGTCACTTCCACTGTATAATCATAAGGGATTTGATTTAGGTCATACCTGAATGGTCTAGTGGTTTTCCCTACTTTCTTCAATTTAAGTCTGAATTTGGCAATAAGGAGTTCATGATCTGAGCCACAGTCAGCTCCTGGTCTTCTTTTTGCTGACTGTATAGAGCTTCTCCATCTTTGATTGCAAAGAATATAATTGTTCTGATTTTAGTATTGACCATCTGGTGATGTCCATGTGTAGAGTCTTCTCTTGTATTGTTGGAAAAGGGTGTTTGCTGTGACCATTATGTTCATACCTCCAGGATAGTTTGGCCTCAGGTCAAATAACAGGAAGGGAACAGATAAAATTGGATTAAAGATTTACTGAGCATGGCCCTGCCCATCAGAACAAGACCCAGTTTCCACCCACCCCCAGTCAGTCACTCCCATCAGGAAGCTTCCATAAACCTCTTATTCTTCTCCATCAGAGGGCACACAGACTGAAAACCACAATCACGGAAAACTAACCAACCTGATCACATGGATCACACCCTTGTCTAACTCAATGAAACTATGAGCCATGCCTTGTAGGGCCACCTAAGACGGACGGGTCATGGTGGAGAGTTCTGACAAAATGTGGTCCACTGGAGAAGGGAATGGCAAACCACTTCAGTATTCTTGCCTTGAGAACCCCATGAACAGTATGAAAAGGCAAAAAGATAGGACACTGAAAAATGAACTCCTCACGTCAATAGGTGCCCTATATGCTACTGGAGATCAGTGGAGAAATAACTCCAGAAATACTGAAGAGATGGAGCCAAAACAAAAACAACGCCCAGTACTGGATGTGACTGGTGATGGAAGTGAAGTCTGATCCTATAAAGAGCAATATTGCATAGGAACCTGGAATGTTAGGTCCATGAATCAAGGCAGATTGGAAGTGGTCAAACAGCAGATGGCAAGAGTGAACATTACTGTTAATTTGTAACATTACTAAGTGTTAATTTTATTAAGAAATATTTACATATCAAAAGATCTCAGTATGCCTACATAACCAGGTTGATGAAATAGTAGATAACTGTGTTGTTAGGGATAAAAGTTCTTTTCCTGTTACCCCACTAACCATTTTACCTTTGGTTTTATTTAGTCATGTGAGCATAGATCTGGTCATCTGATTAAGATTTAGACCATGGGCTACAAATAGAAGTGTTGTATTGTATAAAGAGAAGGCACTTTTTCACTGCCCTTCCTGTTTTTCTGCTGTCCAGAAGGTGGGTATTATGGTTGGAGTTCTGGAAATTTTCACTGAGCCTTTAGCAAATGCAAAGATGTTTTTGGTAACATGACCCAGAGCCTGGAAGCCATAAAGCCTGGGGTCCTGCTGTCAGGACCCCAGAAAATATAAGAAACTATTTAGCATTTCAGAAAATCAGGCTTTTCAGTGAACTTGTGACTACTCTACTTAATTCATCATATGGGCTATGGCTGAAGCAGTCTATGCCAGTTCCCACATTGCAAATCAAGTTCAGTTCAGTTCAGTCGCTCTGCCGTGTCCAACTCTTTGTGACCCCATGAATCGCAGCACGCCAGGCTTCCCTGTCCATCACCAACTCCTGGAGTTCACTCAGACTCACGTCCATCGAGTCAGCGATACCATCCAGCCATCTCATCCTCTGTCTTCCCCTTCTCCTCCTGCCCCCAATCCCTCCCAGCATCAGAGTCTTTTCCAATGAGTCAACTCTTCGCATGTGGTGGCCAAAGTACTGGAGTTTCAGCTTCAGGATCATTCCCTCCAAAGAAATCCCAGGGCTGATCTCCTTCAGAATAGACTGGATGGATCTCCTTGCAGTCCAAGAGACTCTCAAGAGTCTTCTCCAACACCACAGTTCAAAAGCATCAATTCTTCAGTGCTCAGCCTTCTTCACAGTCCAACTCTCACATCCATACATGACCACAGGAAAAACCATAGCCTTGACTAGACGGACCTTTGTTGGCAAAGTAATGTCTCTGCTTTTGAATATGCTATCTAGATTGGACATAACTTTCCTTCCAAGGAGTAAGCATCTTTTAATTTCATGGCTGAAGTCACCTCTGCAGTGATTTTGGAGCCCCCAAAAAATAAAGTCGGACACTGTTTCCACTGTTTCCCCATCTATTTCCCATGAAGTGATAGGACTGGATGCCATGATCTTTGTTTTCTGAATGTTGAGCTTTAAGCCGACTTTTTCACTCTCCACTTTCACTTTCATCAAGAGGCTTCTTAGTTCCTCTTCACTTTCTGCCATAAGGGTGGTGTCATCTGCATATGTGAGGTTATTTATATTTCTCCCAGCAATCTTGATTCCAGCTTGTGTTTCTTCCAGTCCAGCGTTTCTCATGATGTACTCTGCATATAAGTTAAATAAGCAGGGTGACAATATACAGCCTTGATGAACTCCTTTTCCTATTTGGAACCAGTCTGTTGTTCCATGTCCAGTTCTAACTATTCCTTCCTGACCTGCATACAGGTTTCTCAAGAGGCAGGTCAGGTGGTCTGGTATTCGCATATCTTTCAGAATTTTCCACAGTTTATTGTGATCCACACAGTCAAAGGCTTTGGCATAGTCAATAAAGCAAAAATAGATATTTTTCTGGAAGTCTCTTGCTTTTTCCATGATCCAGCAGATGTTGGCAATTTGATCTCTGGTTCCTCTGCCTTTTCTTAAACCAGCTTGAACATCAGGAGGTTCACGGTTCATGTATTGCTGAAGCTTGGCTTGGAGAATTTTGAGCATCACTTTACTAGTGTGTGAGATGAGTGCTATTGTGCGGTAGTTTGAGCATTCTTTGGCATTGTCTTTCTTTGTGATTGGAATGAAAACTGACCTTTTCCAGTCCTGTGGCCACTGCTGAGTGTTCCAAATTTGCTGGCAGATTGAGTGAAGCACTTTCACAGCATCATCTTGCAGGATTTGAAAGAGCTCAACTGGAATTCCATCACCTCCACTAGCTTTGTTCGTAGTGATGCTTTCTAAGGCCCACTTGACTTCACATTCCAGGATGTCTGGCTCTAGATGAGTGATCACATCATTGTGATTATCTGGGTTGTGAAGATCTTTTTTGTACAGTTTTTCTGTGTATTCTTGCCACTTCTTCTTAATATTTTCTGCTTCTGTTAGGTCCATACCATTTCTGTCCTTTATCGAGCCCATCTTTGCATGAAATGTTCCCTTGTTATCTCTAAGTTTCTTGAAGAGATCTCTAGTCTTTCCCATTCTGTTGTTTTCCTCTAGTTCTTTGAATTGGTCACTGAAGAAGGCTTTCTTATCTCTCCTTGCTATTCTTTGGAACTCTGCATTCAGATGCATATATCTTTCCTTTTCTCCTTTGCTTTTCGCTTCTCTTCTTTTCACAGCTATTTGTAAGGCCTCCGCAGACAGCCATTTTGCTTTTTTGCATTTCTTTTCTATGGGGATGGTCTTGATCCCTGTCTCCTGTACAATGTCACAAACCTCATTCCATAGCTCATCAGGCACTCTATCTATCAGGTCTAGGCCCTTAAATCTATTTCTGACTTCCACTGTATAATCATGCTTGATTTGATTTAGGTCATACCTGAATGGTCTAGTGGTTTTCCCTACTTTCTTCAATTTAAGTCTGAATTTGGTAATGAGTTCATGATCTGAGCCACAGTCAGCTCCTGGTCTTGTTTTTGTTGACTGTATAGAGTTTCTCCATCTTTGGCTGCAAAGAATATAATCAATCTGATTTCGGTGTTGACCATCTGGTGATGTCCATGTATAGAGTCTTCTCTTGTGTTGTTGGAAGAAGGTGTTTGTTATGACCAGTGCATTTTCTTGGCAAAATTCTATTAATCTTTGCCCTGCTTCATTCTGTATTCCAAGTCAAATTTGCCTGTTACTCCAGGTGTTTCTTGACTTCCTACTTTTGCATTCCAGTCCCCTATAATGAAAAGGACATCTTTTTTGGGTGTTCTAAAAGATCTTGTAGGTCTTCATAGAACCGTTCAACTTCAGCTTCTTCAGCGTTACTGGTTGGGGCATAGACTTGGATTACTGTGATATTGAATGGTTTGCCTTGGAAACGAACAGAGATCATTCTGTCGTTTTTGAGATTGCATCCAAGTACTGCATTTCAGACTCTTTTGTTGACCATGATGTCTACTCCATTTCTTCTGAGGGATTCCTGCCCGCAGTAGTAGATAGAATGATCATCTGAGTTAAATTCACCCATTCCAGTCCATTTCAATTCACTGATTCCTAGAATGTCTACATTCACTCTTGCCATCTCTTGTTTGACCACTTCCAATTTGCCTTGATTCATGGACCTAACATTCCAGGTTCCTATGCAATATTGCTCTTTACAGCAGTGGACCTTGCTTCTATCAAATCGAGGACTTGTATAAATGGGCCAGTGCCTTTTCCTTGAGAAATCTTGTGGCTTTTGCCTTTGTAAGTCCCACCCCTGCCTTTGATCTGGGAGACAGTCTTCACAGTGATATATGGAGTAAAACCTCAATCCTTTAAACTAATGGCTCTGAGTCATTCTTTGAGGGTTAGTTTGCAGAATACTGACTCCTCTATGTTGGATCATGTTCTTCCTCACTTTGGTTAGGTCATGACTCCCTCATTCAGTGTTTCAGCAACTTTATGTTTCTTTTATCACAAGGAGGGTTGAGAGAAGAACTGAGGCATTCAGCAGTATTACTGTAGATGGAAGAGACTGTATGAGAAAGAATAACCAATAAATCTTGAGAGACAAAAGAGGTGACACTCTTCTTAAGCTGTCCTTTAAACTGAGTTGGTAATTATTTGAGATAAATACTTCCAAATTTTCTTTTCCTGCCAAAACTGCATTTTGTTTTTATACTTGTGAATTCCATTTTTGTTTTGACTTGGCACATATGTCATAGAAAGAAACATACCTCTACCTGTAAATTTAATGTCTATGGTTTCAATAACTTTTGACTTTGGATCTAGTTAAACACATTCCAGAACATGATATAAAGAAAAAAAATGTTAAAATCTGTGAGGCAGAATTCTTATATTGCATTTCAAATTTTGAAAGTAAAGTCAATTTTCCTATTCATTAAACTAAGTCAAAATGTTTTTGTTACTTGTGCTCAAAGATGTCTATAGAATTGCTTTGAAGTTTGACTCAAGTTAAACAAGTGATATCATAGATTATTCAAAATGAAAAGTAAAGAAGGGCTTTTGAGACAACTCAGGTGAAATCTATTAGTACGTGACAGTAACTGTTTAATCAAGAAGATGCAAGGAGCTAAAAAGTTAGATTTCTAGAAGAACTAGTGTTTGGCAATAATATTTGATGTCTATAAATAAGTTAACATAAGACGCCTAAAATCTCCAGGTGTGGTATGGTAAGGTATGCTGCTGCTGCTAAGTCGCTTCAGTCGTGTCCGACTCTGTGTGAGCCCATAGACAGCAGCCCACCAGGCTCCCCTGTCCCTGGGATTCTCCAGGCAAGAACACTGGAGTGGGTTGCCATTTCCTTCTCCAATGCACGAAAGTGAAAAGTGAAAGGGAAGTCACTCAGTCGTGTCCGACTCTTAGCGACCCCATGGACTGCAGCCCACCAGGCTCCTCCATCCATGGGATTTTCCAGGCAAGAGTACTGGAGTGGGGTGCCATTGCCTTCTCCGATGGTAAGGTATAGTGTGGTATTATTGGGGCTTAAGGCAGGCTTCCCCCCATGTCACCTGCTGCTGCTGCTAAGTCGCTTCAGTCGTGTCTGACTCTGTGTGAGCCCATAGACAGCAGCCCACCAGGCTCCCCTGTCCCTGGGATTCTCCAGGCAAGAACACTGGAGTGGGTTGCCATTTCCTTCTCCAATGCACGAAAGTGAAAAGTGAAAGGGAAGTCGCTCAGTCGTGTCTGACTCTTAGCGACCCCATGGACTGCAGCCTACCAGGCTCCTCCATCCATGGGATTTTCCAGGCAAGAGTACTGGAGTGGGGTGCCATTGCCTTCTCCCATGTCACCTGGGTGTTGTGTTAATCATTTTTAATTAAAGTTACTTAAAAATAAAGTTACTTAAGAAACAGTCAATGCATGAGGGACACTTTGACCCTACTCTTTGTCTCTGAAAGTGGAGATGAATCTCTCATGTGAAAGGTGTTCTCCCTGCATCTGAAGGCAGAAGGACACCCTTATCACCAGAGACAGGGAATTTGGGCAGGGAAGCCAGTATCCACAAGCCTTTTTACTTCCGTAATTGACTATCCCAAGCCCAGACCCTGCTTAGATTCTTCTCTAATTAAGCACCCAAAGCCTTTAGTTTTCTTTGTCCTGTGGGTTTCTTTGTCCCCTAAATTCTTCACAAATTTATTGTTGCTTTTTCTAAAAAGTATACAAGTTGCCTACTTTGGCCACTTCTTAGGTCCTGTTTCTATGATACCTCCATGTGCAAAATTAAAATTTGTTTCTTTTTTTCTCCTGTTAACCTCTCTTATGCCACGTAGGACACAACTGAAGCAATTTAGCACACATGCAATCTCTCTTGTGTTAATTTTATTATTAGTTAATCCAATCACAAGGACTCAGGAGGAAGTAGAGGGGGAAATTTCCTCCTCCCTGACAGTGTGGCATAGTATTAAAGCTTAGCTCATCAATTCATGCCATACTAATTACTAAAGGTGAGTGAGAAAGCAAGGATTTGAATGCCCAACAACTTGTTAATAAAACAAGTGCAGTGACGCCAAATGGCATCTTCTTTAACAACTTTTCTCATAGAACAACCAATAGGGAAAGCAAACATAACATACACTTTTTATAGTTTAATGGCACCCCACTCCAGTACTCTTGCCTGGAAAATCCCATGGACGGAGGAGCCTGGTAGGCTGCAGTCCATGGGATCGCTAAGAGTCGGACATGACTGAGCGACTTCACTTTGACTTTTCACTTTCATGCATTGGAGAAGGAAATGGCAACCCACTCCAGTGTTCTTGCCTGGAGAATCCCAGGGACGGAGGAGCCTGGTAGGCTACCATCTATGGGGTCACACAGAGTTGGACACGACTGAAGTGACTTAGCAAAAAATACCAGCTTGAGTACAATTCACTTTTGGAAATTAAAATACATTTATTTTAATCTTAGCAAGATTGGTGCAAGGTTTGTAATGATTTTAGATGACTTTAACAACCCATTTTACCAAAACTTCCCCAATTATTACCTGATGAGCTTTTTTACTCCTAAAAGGATCACACAGACAGAAATAAACAAAAATGTGATGTAAACTGTCAGTACAGCAGTAAAGGTCAATATATGAATCCATTTTATTCATAGAAATCTGCATTATTTTTTTTTGTCCTGATATCTCTTAACTGTTATAACACTACTTTTTATTTCTTTACTATCAATAGTTTTCTGCAGCTTATTAAAAAATCTGCTTCTATATCCTGAATTCAAAGACTCTTTATAAACACTGATGGAAGAAATTTAAATATTAATGTTGTCAAGTGCATATTTATTCAATTACCATTCACATGAACCTTGTAACACAGAAAGAGATATATTTGAATAAAAATATGAATAATACAATAATTTTGAATAAATTAAAACCAATATGCAAATTTTTAGTAACTTCATTCAGTGCAAATTATAATGATTTCCCTCTGATAATTAAGAATTCATGAAATACAAATATTTACCAGTAGTTCATGTGGTTAACTAATTGGCCAGGTTTAGTTAATTGTTATAGTTAAGATACAAACATTGAGGACTCCACCAAAATGACCCTGAAATAGATGAAACAAGAATCATTTAGAATTCTCCTTCATAGAAATCCACACAACCACAGAAACATTCTTCTTTTTTTCCTACCATTCATGAAAAGTAATTACAGTCAGAATAAATTTCAGTTTAAGTATAAGTCTTCCCATTCTACCACTCAAAACTTAATGTCAGAAGACAAGAAAACATGGATTCCCAGGCCTCTCTCCTGGAAAGTCTGATTCAGTTGGTGTAAAATGGGGCCATCATCTTTTTTAAAAGAATAAATATCATAAAATAGTCATAGCCAGAGAAAGTTGAGAAAAAAATGAGTTAGCCCAAACAGGTGGTTTGGGGAAAACCTATAATCTATCTGACATAGGATTACAAAAAGCAAGCTGTCCTTGTGCTTAGGATGCCAAAAGCCATCACTGTGCTTCCCTTGATCACGCCTCACCTTGTCCACTCCTGGTGGAAGAAAGATCTAAGGGTAAGTGCCCAAAGTTTCTTTCTCCAGCTGAGTTTTCATAGTCATTTCACTATTTCTCAAACCAATATTCCAGAAAAAGAAACGGAGGGAGAAGCAATAACATATGATACACATGATGCTGTGCTACACATCTTCTCTTTGATCATCTTTATGCCAAAACATTTAAATATTGAATTACTCATATCACAGTTTATACTGACTTTTCTTCTTTAATAACTATGCTAGTAAACATTTAGAATAAGTAATATGATGACTTCAGAATGTACAAAAATTGCATAAACCAAAACCCAAGTCAGTAATAAGATTAAATTTTTTTTTTGCACTTCTTAGCCACCTTAGTACAACTGCAATATTTTTATATATCCTGACACTTGAAAACCAACATCAGATTATTTTCTTTTGTTATAACTTAATATGTCTAATGCTTTACTATTTGACTTGTAAGATGTACCAATAAGCATGTCACAGAAAATGTTCAATATATAAAATTAATAATACTAAAAGACAATCTATGAATTATGCAAGACACATGACAGACTTTCAGATGTACCTATATTCCTGTAAAGTTACAGTTAGGCAAATATACAAGCAAGTGTTCCTCTCTGGAGAGTAATTTAAATTTAAAACCAGGCACTGAATTCTCATTTAAATTTCATGCAATTATGAGGCAAAAGAAAACAGAATCTACAATGCTTTTCTGTATTTCTGTGAATCTAAGGTGAATCGTTGGAGCAATTTATTTTGGTGATAATCTATTATGGCTATTACATAGCCACAAGGGTAAGACATTTTGACACACAGGTCAAAAGATTAAGCCAATGTAATAAATATAAATATTTCATCTTTTATGTACTGTACATGTACTACTTTGAGATAAAATAGCATTCCTGTTGATTCTGTTTGCTGAATCCCTGCTTAACTATAATAAATACATTTTCCTTAAAATAGATGGATAAATTAATTGTAAAACTGAGATACAAACTGCCTGATTAAAAAAAAAAAAACTGCTCTTTTTTTAATATCAGGCAGTTTGTAACTCACTTTTACAATCTGAACATTTGAATGCAGAGTTCCAAATAATAGCAAGGAGAGCCTTCCTCAATGATCAGTGCAAAGAAATAGGGGGAAAAAATAAAATGGGAAAGACTAGAGATCTCTTCAAGAAACTTAGAGATACCAAGGGAACATTTCATGCAAAGATGGGCTCAATAAAGAACAGAAATGGTATGGACCTAACATAAGCAGAAGATATTAAGAAGAGGTGGCAAGAATACAGAAGAACTATACAAATAGATCTTCATGACCCAGATAATCACAATGGTGTGATCACTCAGCTAAAGCCAGACATCCTAGAATGTGAAGTCAAATGGGCCTTAGGAAGCATCACTACGAACCAAGCTAGGGGAGGTAATGGAATTCCAGTTGAGCTATTTCAAATCCTAAAAGATGATGCTGTGAAAGTGCTGCACTCAATGTGCCAGCAAATGTGGAAAACTCAGCAGTGGCCACAGGACTGGAAAAGGTCAGTTTTCATTCCAATCCCCAAGAAAGGCAATGCCAAACAATGCTCAAACTACCACACAATTGTACTCATCTCACACGCTAGCAAAGTAATGGTCAAAATTCTCCAAGCCAGACTTCAACAATACGTGAACCGTGAACTTTCAGATGTTCAAGCTGGATTTAGAAAAGGCAGAGGAACCAGAGATCAAATTGCCAACATCAGTTGGATCATCGAAAAAAGCAAGAGATTTCCAGAAAAACATCTATTTCTGCTTTATTTACTATGCCAAAGCCTTTGACTGTGTGGATCACAACACATGTGGAAAATTCTTAAAGTGATAGGAATACCAGACCACCTGACCTGCCTCCTGAGAAATCTGTATGCAGGTCAAGAAGCAACAGTTATAACTGGACATGGAACAACAGACTGGTTCCAAATCGGGACAGGAGTACGTCAAGGCTGTATATTGTCACCCTCCTTATTTAACTTATATGTAGAGTACATCATGAGAAATGCTTGCCTGGATGAAGCAGAAGCTGGAATCAAGATTGCTGGGAGAAATATCAATAACCTCAGATATGCAGATGACACCACCCTTATGGCAGAAAGTGAAGAAGAACTAAAGAGCCACTTGATGAAACTGAAAGAGGAGAGTGAACAAGTTGGCTTAAAGCTCAACATTCAGAAAACAAAGATCATGGCATCTGGTCCCATCACTTCATGGCAAATAGATGGAGCAATAGTGGAAACAGTGGCAGACTTTATTTTGGGGGACTCCAAAATCACTGCAGATGGTGACTGCAGCCATGAAATTAAAAGATGTTTACTCCTTGGAAGGAAAGTTATGACCAACCTAGAAAAGCATATCAAAAAGCAGAGATGTTACTTTGCCAACAAAGGTCCGTCTAGTCAAGGCTATGGTTTTTCCAGTGGTCATGTATGGATGTGAGTTGAACTTATTTTAAAGAAAGCTGAGTGCCGAAGAATTGATGCTTTTGAACTGTGGTGTTGGAGAAGACTCTTGAGAGTCCCTTGGACTGCACGGAGATCAAACCAGTCCATGCTAAAGGAAATCAATCCTGAATATTCACTGGATAAACTGATGCTGAAGCTGAAACTCCAATACTTTGGCCAACTGATGCAAAGAGCTGACTCATTGGAAAAGACCCTGATGCTGGGAAAGATTGAAGGCAGGAGGAGAAGGGGACCACAGATGATAAGATGGTTGGATGGCATCACTGACTCAATGGACATGAGTTTGAATAAACTCTGGGAGTTGGTGATGGACGGGGAGGCCTGGCGTGCTACAGTCCATGGGGTCACTAAACTGAACTGAACTGAACTGAATAATCGCCTAGGGTACATATTTAAAAATTAAATTACCAAAGTTTTACCTGCCGAGATTCTAGTCAGATAAATCTGATATGGGTGCCAGGACCCTGCATGTAAAAGAAGTTCTCCAGATGCTCTTGATGTTATGCGTCCATGGATTCACTCCTGATGAATCCTGTCCTAGACCTGCCCAGTTCTAAACTATATTGTGCATAAGAAGCCCCTGGCATGTTCTAATTCAACAGAATTGGGGTGGGGGGGGGGTCTGGGTAGCATATTAGCATATCCAGTACTTTGGCCACCTCATGCCAAGAGTTGACTCATTGGAAAAGACTCTGATGCTGGGAGGGATTGGGGTCAGGAGGAGAAGGGGACGACAGAGGATGAGATGGCTGGATGGCATCACCAACTCAATGGACGTGAGTCTGAGTGAACTCCAGGAGTTGGTGATGGACAGGGAGGCCTTGCGTGCTGCAATTCATGGGATCGTTAAGAGTCGGACAGGACTGAGCGACTGAACTGAACTGAGGTGAAATCAATGCTTATGGTCCACGGACCACCACACATTGAGAAGCAAGGTTTTAAAACTAAAGCTTCATTAAATGTAAACCAAGACTCTCAGAGATATGAGTTACAACAAAATTATAATACTTACCAGTATGTTGGTGATGGACAGGGAGGTCTGGCGTGCTATGGTTCATGGGGTCACAAAGAGTCGGACACGACTGAGTGACTGAACTGAACTCAACTGAATTGAAATTAATAAAGTACTTGTGCTGATGGTGGAGATGGTTTGGAGGTTTTCAGCTAGAAAGGGGGTTACTTAGTGATTATGTAATTAAGGATTGAAAACTAGCAGTTTATAGAGGACTTGAATTATCCGTACATTTGTATGTGTTTTGGGGTAAAAACAAATCCTGCTATTTGTTGGACAGAAAACCCCCTTCAGTTAGGTCCAGTAAGAGTCATTCAAAGATAATGCTATTTTTTTTTAAGACTCAGCTGGTTAAAGCATTTTTGATGAAGCACAATGTTCAATTTTATACCATGTTGACTTTTAAAAAATGCACAACCTGAGAGTAGCGAGTTAAGTTTTGTTTGGGGCAAAATGAGGACTGCAGCCCAAGAGACAGCACCTCAGATAGCTCTGAGAAACTCCTCCAAAGAGACAGTGGGGAAGGTCAGTATGTATGAGATTTTGGTGAAGGGGAAGTACGTACAATTAAGCACATATTTTCCCAAAAGGTTTCTACTAGTTTCATGAAGCTTTTTCTATTCACGATGAACAGTTGTCACTATGAAGGATTTTAGTGCTTGTCTAGATATGCGGATATACAAGAATTGGGCTCATAAAATCTTCTCCTGAAAATATCTATCTGAAGACTTGTCTTGTCAGTTTTACCATGAGTGCACAGTGCCTCATTTCTGTTCTCCACCCTGATCTCTTTTAAGAGGATGTTGAAAATCAGCAGCTGCATCAGCACAGGATTTAATCCTTGTAGATGGAGATGGTAAGTGCCCATGGTAAGTGCCAATGTGTAGTTGACAACCATTAGACAAATGCTGCTCCAGGTGGGTATCTTTCCTTTTCACACTACTAGTGGAGAATTTACCCAGCAAAACAGGGCAGATAGATGATTATGAAGTCATAAAAGTTTGGTTTGCAGACTTATTTTCTCAAGTGCCTTTTCCCCAGCTTTATTAATTTTGTTTTTACCTTATGTTAACTAATAGATTCAACAGTTACTAGAACTCAATGTCAGTTACTTGATTTAAACAACAAAAGACTTAATGCTGAGTATTATGTGTAGGATAGAGAAGAAACTCTTAGGTTTACTGTAAGTTGCACCAAGCAGACATAAGGCTTTCAAACATGCTCAGTTGGCTAAACATGTAAAATCCATGGTTCCTCTGGAAGTCCATGAAATATAGATACTAAGTTTAACCAAGTATGTAATTTTATGCAATGCCAAGGACTTTTAGCAAATATTAATAAATATAAGTTTTGTGGAATAGTGATATTTTGTAAGCAGATTGTTCTGCTTGACTTTCTTAGTATGAATCCTAGAAAAACTGTAAAGGGGGGAAACATGTATTTTAGGAACTTAATCATCACAGTAAACTCAGAGAGAGGGCAGGTTTTGGGGGACTGTTTGGGGATACAGGTTCAGGTGAGAAGCTGAATGTGGACAGGAGGAGGCCATGAGAGGAGAGGCTGAAGAATCATGTGAAGTTCTGTTCTCTGTCTCTCCCCTGAGTTGTCTAGGCATGACTGTTACTGGTGAATATACGGTTCTTTCACAGAAAGAATTCAGAAATAAGATAGGGAGGTCAAGAAAGTCAAGTGAGGATTTATTTATGCAGGAATATGTTCTCAGAGGGAGAGCGGCACACAGGTGAGTAGCTGCCCTCGATTTCTTTGGCAGGCTGGTTATGTGGGGCATACAAATGAAGGGGCAGAACATTCATGGAGGAAGGAGAAGTTTGGGGATCCCATTCCCTGAGTTTCATCCCAGCTTCCCAGGGGAGGAGGGATTTTTATCCTTATTTAGCTTTGATCACGGCATTGGTGCAGTATGGGTACTTCTTATCTGCAAGGCTAATTTTGTTGTGATGAGGACATAATGAGCAAAAGTTACATTCAGTTGCAGGAGATTCATGCCTTTCCCCACCTTTCTTTGTCTGCCTCCAAGACACTTATCACCCCCAAATTTGTGGTTTCCTGTCAGTCTGGAGGCTCCTGCTTTTCTTTGTCTACCCATGGACCTCCCTCTGTTTACAATGTGTATGGTTTCCTGCCACCGGGCCTGTGCCCTGCTTTCTCTGCTCATATCTAGCTACATGCCTGCTGTAACATGACCACCAGCCTCCCTCCATTACAGAAAAAAAGCATCAACAGGCTAGCTCTTTGGATGCCTGCATCTACAAATTGGGGTGTTCAGATGATACAGAAAGGAGCAGATGAATCCTCAATCACTCCTCCTCCACTCCTTCCAGGTCTGCAGGGCTGATGGATTGTAACTTTAGGTCCTCACCTTGCACCTAATTCCCAAGGATTTGAAGAAAAGCTCTGGACAAAGGAGTTTCCTGGTAAGTGGGCAGCAAAATAGGCTGACCAGAAGCAGTTCATGTCACGTCTGGGGCTTTGCTCCCTGGTATGTGACCTCTTTCCTTTCTTTAGTCAAAAGTTCAGAAATAACAGAGAAGTTAAAACCAATGAATAATCAAACTCAAAACTGGTAAAAGTTTACTGCTGCACACACCAAAAAGACAGTTTGTGAACCAGGAGCACTCCAACCAAAACATGGAATGAGGCTCAGGAGTGTGTTGATATTGTCAGGGGAGTTTGTAATTTCCTCACTTCTCTCTCGCCACAGCAAAAATTTGAAGTGACAGATGAATCAGTGTTATAGCTCTGTTTTATTAGGAAAAACAAAGGATAGTACACCCTTGAGGAGTGAGGGCAGGCCAACCCAAAAAAACGAAGAGAGGCCTCAATCCTTCTAGGCTTCCTCCTTTTACACATTTATCTCCTCCCCCCTGACCTTGCCCTATGTAAATTGGGCTAGCCAGGAGGACTGTCTGTCCTCAGAGCTTCCTTTGTTCTATTTTCATGGGCTTTTCCCTTCTTTGTCTTTTAGCCACCACCATTTTGGACTCCTTTTTCCTATTCTAACTATCTAACAATCTAAAACAGTTTATATAGTGAAGAGGGAGGAGGACATGGCCACCCACTCCAGTATTCTTGCTTGAAGAATCCCCATGGACAGAGGAGCCTGGCAGGCTGCAGTCCATGGGGTCACAAAGAGTCAGACATGGCTGAGTGACTAAGCACAAAAGCACATAGTGAGGAAGCTGTGACTGTTTATTCGTCAAGGTGATTGGTTATAATATTAGCATTTTCTTAAATGATAGGAGTTAGTTAATGGTTACTGCATATCAACCTTGGAAAAGACTTTAAGTTTTACTTACAATTTCCAAAAGGCATAAATGAGAAATAACCCAGGTCAAGTCCTGCAAAATTAGCTGAATTAAGTTTCCTTCATCCCTCAGCTGGTAAAGAATCTGCCTGCAATGTGGGAGACCTGGGTTCAATCCCTGGGTTGGGAAGATCCCCTGGAGAAGAGAACAGCTGGGCTTCCCTGATAGCTCAGTTGGTAAAGAATCTGCCTGCAATGCAGGAGACCTCAGTTCGATTCCTGGGTTGACTAGATCTGCTGGAGAAGGTATAGGCTACTCACTCCAGTATTCTTGGGCTTCCCTGGTGCCTCAGCTGGTAAAGAATCCACCTGCAATGCAGGAGAGCTGGGTCTGATCCCTGGGTTGGGAAGACCCCCTGGAGAAGAGAAAGGCTACCCAATCCAGTATTCTGGCCTGGACAATTCCATGGACTAGTCCATGGAATCCAAAGAGTTGGACAGGATTGAGTGACTTTCACTTTCAAGCTTTGTTTGTATTGACATGACTAAACTGGTTTTGTCTGCTCAGAGGATTTTCAAGGTTGGTCTCCATTTGGTTTTGATTTTATTTTATTTTATTTTATTTTTTTTTGGTTTTGATTTTAATACTTAAATTCCCTGGGACTGACACAGACCAAGCTGGGCCTTCAGCCCTTCTGCAGTACACCAGACCAGACAGGATGGCTGATTCCCCTTATCTGCCTCACATGAGTTCACAGGCTAAAATAACTAGGAACCTGAGGAGTACAACCACATTAAGGAACTCTCCCAAAAAGTAACAGCCAAGGAAGAAGAACATATGAAAGAATGCTACAGCTTGTGCAAGGCAGGAGGAAAATGCTAAACTTGTGACCATACAATTTCCAGAAAAAATCACATTTTTAGAAAAATATGTATGGGAGGAAAAGATAAAATAACATTAAGACTTTGTCTCCACAGCCATGGAAGACAGCTATTGGCTTCTGTTAGCAAGAGAACATTCCAACAACTCAGGGAACATTGACTTCCTGGAAAAGAATTTGAGAACAGTCAATCTGGACACATTTGCATAGAGAGGCTTGGGAGTCAGCAAACCAGTGAGTTCATTCTGGCTCTGTTAAATCTGGCCTGGGTTCCCTCATTTATGACAGTAATATTTGAAATTTGATAAATCAGAGACATTACTTTGCCAACAAAGGTCTGTCTAGTCAAGGCTATAGTTTTTCCAGTAGTCATGTATGGATGTGAGAGTTGGACTGTGAAGAAAGCTGAGCGCCGAAGAATTGATGCTTTTGAACTGTGATGTTGGAGAAGACTCTTGAGAGTCCCATGGACTGCAAGGAGATCCAACCAGTCCATTCTGAAGGAGATCAGTCCTGGGTGTTCTTTGGAAGGAGTGATGCTAAAGCTGAAACTTTGGCCACCTCATGCAAAGAGTTGACTCATCGGAAAAGACTCTGATGCTGGGAGGGATTGGGGGCAGGAGGAAAAGGGGACGACAGAGGATGAGATGGCTGGATGGCATTGACTCAATGGACATGAGTTTGAGTGAACTCCGGGAGTTGGTGATGGACAGGGAGGCCTGGTGTGCTGCAATTCATGGGGTCGCAAAGAATTGGACATGACTGAGCAACTGAACTGAACTGAATCATCAGAAATCATGGATGTCAGAAGGCAGTGGTATAGCATATTCAAAATGGTGATAGAAGAAAGAAAGTCAATGAAGAATTAAATATCCAACAAAACCATCCTTCAAAAAAAGACTGAACGACTGAACTGAACTGAACTGAAAGTGATCAAACCTGGTCCTTGTGCTGCACACAATTACAGGGAATATATGTGGACATTTTAATCTTAATTTCACATAATTTAATGTGAGATTATTAGTAATAAATTTTTATCCTATTTTAATGCAACACTTAAAAAGAATTTTTTTAAAAAACGGGTTACTATATTGGTTATACAAATGTAATCTATATAGTAACTAGTTGGCATTCAAATTCTTTTCTTATGTATTTTGTACTTTTTAAGGTACAAAGTAATACACGCACATCATAAAACACTAATTTTTCAAATGTTTGTATTTATTTAAAGTTTTTAATTTACATTCTCATTGTCAACATTTATGGATCATATTCATTCAAGGGAGAACAAAGTTGAAGAATCCTAATTAATCTTGCTCTCTGCCAAACCACTAACCCCTCACAAAAAGTAAACTGTAAAGACCCAATAAGCTATTGCTATTTTTTTAGAAATATATAATTATTGAGTATAATAATCTTCTAACTTCTGGAACTTTGAGACTTCCTTCAATGTTAACCTTAGAATGAAGAAGTAAGAATTTTGAGCCTGTTTTGTTTTGTTTTGTTTTGTTTTTTAGAGGGCTGTAGCCAGACATTTGGTTCATTTAATGGAAAAAAAATTTTTAATTTTTAAAAAAACTTATTTTGTATTGGAGTATAGCCAAGTAACAATGTTGTGATAGTTTCAGGTGAAAAGCAAAGGGACTCAGCCATACGTATACATGTATTTATTCTCCCCCAAACTCAAGAGAAAATTTTAATACTGAATCAGTGTCACATATCATGACGTTTTCCTGGTCCTTACACTCTAATGTAACCTTTAATAAAATTACAGCTCTCTCTCGCATGGGGAACCATAAATTCACCAAGAACCATTTCAACAAAAGAGTTTTTGTTTTGTAAACAATGAGTTTGTTAACAGGCACTATCAAAGTCTAGAACTTCAGTGATTTAAAGAACTAGAAAATATCAAATACCAAGTTTAGATATATGTGTAACATCCAGATATCAACACAGGTATTGACCTGAGGTTCTGAAGCTGAGTTCATATGAAGCAGAATTCAAAGCATAAACATTTGATATTTTCACTTACAATCCATCTTTTCCCTTAATATGTAAAATTGTAGGAATTTTGACAAGTCATTAAGAACAGAGAACTTTTTTCCATAGTGTCCATAAATAATATTCAAGCATTTTATTGCTTTTTATCTCAAATCTATTTTTTTTGTTGTTGTTAATCTCAACATAGGTACATGTACATTGCTGTACTAATGTTCTGTACTAATTAATCATGATACCTTGAGAAAAATTCATTTTCTGTTTAAATCAATTTTTCAGTATTAATATTTAACAGATGAAGTAAAATTATTAAAAAGTCTATTAGTTATAAAATTTAATATATTGACAGAATGCTGGATCTCAGTAAGCCAAAAAACAAGATTAATAAATTTGAAGTAATCTTTGCTTTGTACAGATCAAAAAACACTTCAAGGAAAATTGATTTGCCATGATTATTTATTCATTTTTATCTGTTGATGCTTATAAGTTATAGAGCTGTAAATACATATAATTTCTTTTCAAAACAATTCATGTTCAAGAGATAAAGAAAATTATGTATTTCTCTTAGAAGGTAAGAATGCTAATCACAGTGAATTTATACCAAGACAACTTACTTAAGCCCTCCTCAGTTTGGAAGGAGTTTTGACATTCACAGTGATTTCTTTCCATTGTGGTGTTTTTGTGTTTTATAACTTCCCAAATAACAAAGAAATAAATCAAAATATCTGAATTGATAATAATAAAAAGGAGTATCTTAAATTAGAAACTTTAAACTTAAAAAATATCATTGTAAATATTACACTGATATTAAATTATGTAATTCATGCTGCTGCTGCTAAGTCAATTCAGTCGTGTCCGACTCTGTGTGACCCCATAGGTGGCAGCCCACCAGGCTCCCCCGTCCCTGGGATTCTCCAGGCAAGAACACTGGAGTGGGTTGTCATTTCCTTCTCCAATGCATGAAAGTGAAGAGTGAAAGTGAAGTCTCAGTTGTGTCCGACTCTTTTCGACCCCATGGACTGCAGCCTACCAGGCTCCTCCATCCATGGGATTTTCCAGGCATGAATTCTGGAGTGGGGTGCCATTGCCTTCTCCATTGTAATTCCTGTTTTCCTGCAAATAGCATGCTACTAAAGTCTAGGTTGGGCTTCCCTGGTAGCTCAGCTGGTAAAGAATCCACCTGCAATGAAGGAGACCCCAGTTTGATTCCTGGGTCGGTAAGATCCCCGGAGAAGGGCGTGGCAACCCACTCCAGTATTGTTGCCTGGAGAATCCCCATAGACAGAGGAGCCTGGTGGGCTACAGTCCATGGAGTTGCAAAGAGTCAGACACAACTGAGAGACTTTCACTTTCATGAGTGTGACATGACTGTTTATAATGCTGTGACTATGTTGGTATATTTGCACTGTAATAAAAGCATATATATAAAACTAAAACTTCAATTCCCAAATGACTTCCATGGAGTGGAACCTTTCAGAAATTCTGTATTTTCAGACTGGTCATGTCCTTTCCTTATTTATTTCTCCATTATTATCCAGTTTGCCTCCTGGTGACTTAAGACCATGAGTGAGTACATGAGGAAGTAAACAGACCACATCATCTTCAGGTCTCAGCTTTTCTGCCTAGAATCATGTTGATGACAGGCTAAGATCAGTGCTGTCTCTTAGGCACATTTCAAAGCAATGTCATGTTTCAGAGAATTTCTCTGAGAAAGTTGAGAAATATGTGTTCATTTTTCAGGAGGAAATCAGAAGATCACAACACATACCTCAATAACAATCAAATACCCATTTCTGGTTCTGGCTGTCATTATCTAATCAGATAGTCTGCTCACATGAGCATTTTGACCCTTTCCTTACACACTTGGCCACTACTCAACCCTCCTGATGTCATCCTCTCTGTTTCCCATTCTTGCCTCTGCCCACCTAAAATTCTTTATAAATCCATATGAGAATTCAGCAACATAATGAATTTCCTTTTTTTAAATCACACACGTCTGTGGCAGAAAATAATATTTAGGCAAGATAATGTCTACAAAATTAAATCATGATAATGTCACAATAATTTTCTTAGAATTTAAAAATCTACCCCTCTTTGAGCTATAAATACTTAGAACTCTGTTTAGAACATCATCACCTCTTATTAAATGCCAGCATTAGCATCATCTTTATAATGGATTTGCTCCACAGGAGACTCAAGATGAATTGATGAATGTTCCTGTCAAAGAAGATAGCTGTCCTCTTTTCTGCATAAACCTCCAACCCATAATCCAAACAAGAACACAGACTCAGGGACTGCTTTAACTTAAGTCACAAGGCTCCATGACAAAAGGAAATATAAATTGCTATGTATATAGTGAATGAATGACTTCTTCATGAAAAAGCACAAATATAATCCTAAAATAATACTTAATGCAGGTTCTTTCAACTTCTTTTATAAAATTGGAGACATATGTCCACAGAAAGAGTATCAGAGTCACAAAAATCCAGAATAGTGCAGATGTAAGTATTTGCTCATATGTATATCTACACACACACACACACACACACCACAACTTATTTATAAATTCATCTGTAGACAGACACTTAGGTCATTTCCACATTTGGCTGTTGTGAATAATGATGCTATGAATGAGGAAATGCAGACATCGGTTCAAGATAGTGATTCCATGTCTTTACATATGTACCCAGAAGCTGAATTGCTGGATAACATGGTTCAGTTCAGTTCAGTTCAATCACTCAGTCATGTCTGACTCTGCGACCCCATGGACTGCAGCATGCCAGGCTTTCCTGTCCATTGCCAACTCCCAAAGCTTACTCAAAGTCATGTCCATCAAGTCGGTGATGCCATCCAAATGTCTTATCCTCTCTTGTCCCCTTCAGTCTTTCCCAGCATCAGCGTCTTTTCCAAAGATTCAGTTCTTCACATAAGGTGGCCAAAGTATTAGAGTTTCAGCTTCAGCATCAGTCTTTCCAATGAATATTCAGGACTGATTTCCTTTACGATGGACTGGTTGGATCTCCTTCCAGTCCAAGGGACTCTCAAGAGTCTTCCCCAACACCACAGTTCAAAAGCATCAATTCTTTGGCACTCAGCTTTCTTTATAGTCCAACTCCCACATCCATACATGACTACTGAAAAAACCATAGCTTTGACTACAAGGATGTTTGTCAGCAAAGTAATGTCTCTGCTTTTAAATATGCTGTCTAGGTTGGTCATAAGTTTTCTTCCAAGGAGGAAGTATCTTTTAATTTCATGGCTGCAGTCACCATCTGCAGTGATTTTGGAGCCAAAAAAAATAAAGTCTGTCACTGTTCCATTGTTGCCCCATCTATTTGCCATGAAGTGATGGGACCAGATGCCATGATCTTAGTTTTCTGAATGTGGAGTTTTAAGCCAACTTTTTCACTCTCCTCATTCACTTTCATCAAGAGGCTCTTTAGTTCTTCTTCACTTTCTGCCAGAAGGGTGATGTCATCTGCATATCTGAGGTTCTTGATATTTCTCCTGGAAATCTTGTTTCCAGCTTGTGCTTCTTCCAGCCCAGCATTTCTCATGATGTACTCTGCATATAAGTTAAATAAGCAGGGTGACAATATATAGCCTTGGTGTACTCCTTTCCCGATTTGGAGCCAGTCTGTTGTTCCATGTCCAGTTCTCACTGTTGCTTCCTGACCTGCATACAGATTTCTCAGGAGGCAGGTCAGGTGGTCTGGTATTCCCATCTCTTTCTCAAGAATCTTCATACTGTTTTCCATAGTGTCTGCACCAAAATGTATTTCCATCAGTAGTACACAAGTATTTGGCTTCCCTGGTGGTTCAGACAGTAAAGAATCTGCCTGCACACAAGAGACCAAGGTTTGATCCCTGGGTCAGGAAAATCCCCTGGAGAAGTTTATGGCAACCCACTCCAGTATTTTTCCCTCGAGAATTCCATGGACAGAGGAGCCTGGCGGCTATAGTCCATGAGGTCACAAAAAGTGAGACACAACTGAGTGACTAACATGTTCACTTTCATTCCTTTTTCTCCACATCTTTGCCAACATTTGTTATGCCTTGGTTTTTTTTTTTTTTTAATATATGTATGTGTATATATATATATATGTATATATATATATTTTTGGCTGTGCTGGGTCTTAGCTGCGATATGCAGGATCTTTAGTTGCAGCATGTAGGATCCAGCTCTCTGACCAAGAATTGAACCCAGGCCCTCTGCATTGTGGGCATGGAGTCTTAGCCACTGGACTGCCAAGGAAGTCTGTATGCCTTGTCTTTTTGATGTTAGCCATTTTAACAGGTATGAAGTGATAACTGATTGCAATTTTGATTTGTATTTCCCTGATAATTAGTGATATTCAACATCTTTTTATGCATGTTGGCATGTGTATGTGTTCAGGCCTATTCAGGTCCTCTGCTCATTTTTTAATTGAAGTGTTTGTTTGCTATTGAGGTAATGTGTAGTTCAGGTGGGTGATGGAGAACGTACAATTATGGGAGAGGTGAGCAGGAGCCATATTCTCAGATGGTGTAACTCAGCATTGATAGATAAAAGCTTGGATTGGGAATTTCTGGCAGTTACTTTGAGATCATAAATAAAGGCAGGAATGGAAGGTGTCCTGTGCACAGTTGAACACATTATAACCTAAGTGTTTTACGCACAGTATCTCCAAGGAGTCTTTGAAAAATAAATTTGATACTCCCTTGAGATGTCTAGGAGTCCCTGGTGGCTCAGAGGTTAAAGTGTCTGCCTGGAATGCAGGAGACCCAGGTTTGATCCCTGGGTCGGGAAGATCCCCTGGAGAAGGAAAATGGCAGGCTATGGTTTTTCCAGTGGTCATGTATGGATGTGAGAGTTGGACTGTGAAGAAAGCTGAGCACCAAAGAATTGATACTTTTGAACTGTGGTGTTGGAGAAGACTCTTGAGAGTCCCTTGGACTGCAAGGAGATCCAACCAGTCCATTCTGAAGGAGATCAGCCCTGGGATTTCTTTGGAAGGAATGATGCTACGGCTGAAACTCCAGTACTTTGGCCACCTCATGTGAAGAGTTGACTCATTGGAAAAGACTCTGATGCTGGGAGGGATTGGGGGCAGGAGGAGAAGGGGATGACAGAGGATGAGATGGATGGATGGCATCACTGACTCGATGGACATGAGTCCGAGTGAATTCCGGGAGTTGGTGATGGACAGGGAGGCCTGGCGTGCTTTGATTTATGGGGTCGCAAAGAGTCGGACACGAATGAGCGACTGAACTGACTGACTGACTGGGATGATATATGCAAAAGACATTGGGCTGGCACTGTATATGTAGGACTTAGAGGTCCAGAGTCCACTATATTCATAGAGCATTTTAATTAGGTTATCTTGAATGTATGCTGGCAAATCTAATCAGGGGCTCAGTTTTTGGTAAGAGTAAAATGAATGAAAACAGTGGTGGTTTGCATGTCATGCAGGAAAGGAGTTAGTCCTTGACACAAGTTCTAGGATTTTTTTTTTTTCTAGCCACGCCATGTGGCATGTGGGACCTTAGTTCCCTGACCAGGGATCAAACTCATGCCCTCTACACTGGAAGCATGGAGTCTTAACCACTGGAGTGCCAGGGGAGTCCCACAAATTCTTGGATCTTTGAGTTTCATCCAGTTGGGGTGACACCTCCACACCTAAATTATGTAATAGACTGTTTGAGGGAAAATTTGTATTTGATTTTTTACTTGCCAAGTAAATTTTTACCTGATTTTATATTTCATATCCTATAGCAATTTGTGTCCTCTGATACATCCTTGATTAATTTTTAATTAAAAAAATAGATAAGGGTGATTACATTTGTGATCAAAACAATCAGAGTAATAATGCCCATTCATAGAGATTTAAGATATACCAAGCACTGTGCCAGGCATTTTATATACATTACATGCATTCCAATAGACTTTTGACATAGTGTTTATTAGACCCCACTGCACAGATGAAGAAACTGTGGTTCATAGAGCTTGGGATGTGCCTGAATTAATAGAATGGTTTGTGACTGTGCCAGGACTAAACCCGTGATCTGAACTGGTCTAGAGCCCACACTATTCCACTCCTCCCAGCCAGAGGTAAGCCTTCTCTCCCTGTCCTTTATATAATTCATTTCTCTTCTCATTATTCCCTGATGTCTCCCAGATGATAAAAAGAAGGACTCTGTCACCAGAATACTTTATGCAGGCTTAGGAAGATGAACATAAGAATAAAGTATAATTTAATGGTATATGTTGTTTTTGTCCCCATCATGTGTCCCTTGCTGCTGACGTATCAGAAAAAGCAGTCTGCCTCTTTCAAGTGAAAGAATATGAGTCAATATGCCACCTCTGTGCTTTCTCTTTCATTTAGCAACAACCCCAGAGAGTTTGTGTTGTGATGGTGGAACTAGAAGGCTGAACGGCCTGGGTCCTTGTGGCCAGGATAACCTACATTAGATTTCATGTTCACAAAAAATAAATATCTCTGTGTTAAGCCATTCAAAATTCAGGTTGTGTATGTTATATCATGCAGCAATCACTCTACGTTATTAACACATTCTATCTTATTGGCTACTTTATTTATTTTTAATATCTTAATAAGAAAACTACTGGTGCATATATTTTTGTGGCAAAAGAGTTTTAACAATATACATAAATCAAAGTTCTCTGCTTTACACTGTTTCTCTAAAATTTATGCCCTCACTGAGAGTTAACCACAAGTCAGAGTCTAGTATGTATTATTTAAAAGATGACTCTAGGATTTCCAATATAGAAATTACTATAAATATGTTTTTAATTTAATGGATAAAAATAATGTGTTGTTTTCTATTTGCCTTTGCCACTTAATAAAATGAATGCAGGATCTTTCCATGACAACACATATACATAGCCTCACTTATGTAACTACCCAAAGCAAGTGTGTGTCATAATGAATTAGCCATTCTAGTAATTAGAAACTAAGTTGTTTCCCATTTAATATGGTTTATAGAACTGAAATCAACATTTTGGAAATGCATTACAGGGTACATGTGCATGCTTCCTCAAAGGAAATATATTGCAAAATGCAAATTGGGTTAAGATTGTATATTTTTATAAATATTGCCCAAATTTATTTCCAAAATTTTTCTTCTAGTTCTTAGTCTCACTAATTAATGTATTTTACCCATCCTTTAAATTGTAGTCAAACTTAAGAGTGAGAAAATAATGTCTCACTATTATTTTATATTGCCTTTTTTTCTAACTATAGCAGAAAATTATATTACAACCTCTCTTATACTAAGCTAAATTTATACAGTGATTTGCTGAATAACAGAATATTTATTGGTATGCTTTAAAATTCTGATATGTCAACGTGATATTTCTCCTTCATTTGAGAAACAAGGATTCGATCAGACTGACCAGGTGTCAAGGAAGAGGGCCAGACAGGAAAATCTTAATTAGTGAGGATCCAAAAGGACAGCATTATTCAGAGTCTATGAGAGAAATCACATGCAAAGCAAGTCCAGGGACCCCAGGGTAAGATAGCTGTCAGGATTCTGAATCCAGAGTTCAGCATTATGTAGAGAAAGCACTGGAAGTAGAGAAGATGGGGAATCTGGGGATGGCAGGCAAGAAGGGAGGGTCCAGGACAAATTACATGAATAAATTTGAGAGATCTCTGATCACCATTGCCAGCTGAGCAGTAGGGACATCTCAGTGCGAAGAGTCCACTGGACAAAAGGAATAGAGATAGAATGCCAGCCACCTCACCTTAGAATACCCTCTCCATATCGGGAGGCAAGTGTCAGTATTCCATCCAGAGCTGGGGGCTGTTTGTGTGTGTGCATGTACATTATTTTTTTTACTATAGGTATCATGTTGTACAGTAGGTCCTAGATCTTATCTTGCTTAACTGAAACTTTGTTGATTAGTAACTCCTCATTTACTCTTCTCCCCAGCCCCTGGCAACCATCATTCCACTCCTTAATTCTGTGAATTTGACTATTTTAGATGCTTCATGCAAATGGATTCATGCAACATTTCTGTAACTGGTGTATTTCATTTAGTATAATATCCCAGAGAAGGCAATGTCACCTCACTCCAGTACTCTTGCCTGGAAAATCCCACGGACGGAGGAGCCTGGTGGGCTGCAGTCCATGGGGTCGCTAAGAGTCGAACACGACTGGGCAACTTCACTTTCACTTTTCACTTTCATGCATTGGAGAAGGCAATGGCAACCCACTCCAGTGTTCTTGCCTGGAGAATCCCAGGGACAGGGGAGCCTGGTGGGCTGCCGTCTATGGGGTCGCAGAGAGTCGGACACGACTGAAGCAACTTAGCAGCAGCAGCAACAGCAGCATGATATCCATAATGCTCATCCATATTGTTGGATTTTCTTCTGTTTTTAAGGCTGAATATTATTCTACTGTATGTATATATCATATACATTACTGACCCTTTAGAGTTGGGCCCCTACAAGGGTTCTCCTGTCTAATGTCCTTCAAGCCAATAGAAGGAGGGGACATTCAGTTCAGAAGCAATGGAAAGCTGTATTCTTTAATTAAAAGGTGGAGAGGTGTGAGCCTCTGCTCTTGAGCATGCTCTCCCTGACAGGCCAGGCCATAGGCGGGGCTGCTTTAATGGGATCAGCGAGGAAGGGTCAGAGTTCTCACATGGCGGAGTTCTCTAGTGCTGGAGATCTCGCGAGGTGGAAATCTCTTGAGGAGGAGTTCTCGCGAGGTGGAGTTCTTGCAGGATAGCGGTGTTGCTCATGCTCCAGGTCCTAGCGGGGAGCACAGCGTTTCTGCTCACAACCCCAGAACTGAGGGGTCAGATGCAGCCACCTTGCACTAGAGAACTCTGGTCTGAAGAGCCAAGTGCGGGCTGCATGGGCTCTTCACATGGCACTCTATGAGCAAGAGAAAGAAGACAAAACACAGACGGGAAAAAAAAAAGGTTAGACCCCATTGTATTGTCTAGATTGTGTTTCCCAGGAATTGTTAATAAGCTTTGCTGGTGACACATATCTCCTCTGGCCTTTGGGGCTCCTTATTGTCAAGGGGCGCTGAGGGGCGGTGGTTTGCCTTCTTTAACTGCCTTCTGCTGATTCATAGCCCGGGGAGAGGAGCGGAGCTTCTCCCCAGCTTCCTTTAGTTATGTTTGATTTTACTTAGGTCTTAGCCCTGTTTGCGTCTCTGAGCGACCACCCTTGGAAGTTTTATAGCTTCTAACCTTTTGGAGACAAAGGACACTTGACAGCTTAAGATACACGCGCAAATGTCAGCAAGAGAAGGATGGTTATTAAGGGGCCCAGGAAAAAGGCAGAAACCAGCAAGGCTGGGGAGGGCCTCTTTGACCCTTCAGGTGAGGCTAGCTGCCTTCTGTTTGCCAAGTTGCTGTTACCATTGGCTCCTGCACACTTTCTTCAGTCGGGCCACTCACATTGAAGTAAAAGCAACATGGCATATTGGTCAGTGCACAGACCCCTCCCTTGGCAGCTAACATCCTAAAATCTCTACTGCTGGGTGCAGCATATAAGGTTACTTATCATTCGCTGTTTTTTGGGAAAGGAGTTTTATGTAGGAGAGAGTCTCCATGTGTGGTTTGTCCAGATTCCCTGGCTGACCAGTTGACATTGGAGGGCAACAGCCAGTAGATGGGCTTGTGCCCAGGCCATTTTATGCTGACTTTTCCTCCTCTGTGTCTCAGTTATTAAACACTCTGTGGGCAACCTTAACCAGGCAAGAGGTAGAGGTATCTGGTTCTATTTCCAGTTTCTGAAGTTTATGCCTGATGTCAGGGACACTTTGAGAAATGAAATATGACCTCAGGATTGTGTCCCCTTCCAAAGACTCCGAGTCAGCTGTTATGTAGATGTGGAGGCATTCCCTAAGGCTCTAGGAATGCCAAAGGGTTTTCTGTTAGTTGCTGATTTCTTTTATCTATTCCAGTTGACAGATTTCTTTCCTGTTGCCTAGATTCCCTTTAGGATCATGTTTTTAAAATGAGTCCATCTTAAAAAAAAAAAAAAAGAGTCCATCTTTCTTCCACCCTCTTTTTCATTGGTGGTCCCAGTTGAGCTCATTATCTGGGGGCACTTAATTCTAAGGTCTGAAAATGACACAAACTACATTGTTTCTATTCCCTTTGTCTCTTCCTCTGGGACTTTTAAAAAGACCATGGCCTTTTCTTTCCTGTTAGGAGCACATTGAGGAGGCCAGGTGGGGTCATGGATCCGAAAGATTCCCCTAATCAAATTCAGAAACCCTTCTGGATCTTACCTCCACTCTTACTATGACTTGTGTGGTTATACAGATCAGAAGTGGTAAATGGATGTATATACCTGGATGAGTCCTTCTCCATCAGGGAACTGCCTCAAAAGAAGTCCTTTTTCTTGTGGGTTGTTGGGCCCTGGCTGGTAATTAGAAGACCCAGTGACAGGCCAACTTCTCACATCTCCTAGCAAGCATTGTAGGCAGGCTGTATTACATAGGAAAATTAAACATTTTGATACATGAAAAACTTCCAGTTCTGTAGGATGCACCCTAATTGGATGTGCTTAGGTATGATGGACGCTTGGTTCCCCATACCTTAGATGTTCTGTTTTGAATTCGTTACCAGTTACCAAGGGGGCAGCTGGAGTGCTTTGTTGGCACACAAATGCCACGCGATTTGACCCAAGTAAGATTTCGAATTCAGGAAATTTGGAACCAGCAAGCAAACTATTAATGGATTCCTCAGGAGACTGAAATAGACATGAAGTGTGATAGAGTTGGGGGTCCTCTTTGAATTCATGGTGGCCTGTGCTTGAAATAGTCCGTTCTTCCTCAGTCAGAATGTCCCACAGGAGGATAGACATGACTGCTTCCAGGCCAGAGTAGCTTAGCCACGTCCGTTTCAGACCACCTTGGTCTTTTAGGGAGTGGCACAGCTGTCTGAGACAGGGCTCTTCTTTTTCCTCCTTTTGGCCGAAGAGAACGAATTTTCAGACTTCTCACTCAGTGAGAAGGACCACTAAAAGCATGAAGGATTCCCATGGGACACTCACCAGATCACTGGAGCAGCTGGTATTTTGTGCAGATATTTTGAGGATAGCCTATGGAACCTTAGGGGTCAATAAAGAATCACCTTGTCTCACAAGCTAATGGCAGGGGGAGGAGAGGTTGGGCAGTGGATGTTTCCTGTTCTTGCCAGCAGCTTACTGGGCTTCCCAGTAACGGGGTTCCTGGTTTTGGCAGCAGCTCACAGGGCTCCCCAGCCCACTTCAGAGAAACCAGCACTGACCAGAAGAGGTCAAGTCACTGGTCACCTTCCTTGGGAACCTTTCACACTCTGGTGTCCCCAGTGCCTTTTTCCTAAACTCAGATGGAGCATTTTCATTCCATTTTGTCATGTGGTCCTTATTACCTGGTCCTTGTCCTGGTCTCACCTCTTGGCTCACGGGGCTAGCCACTTTCCTTTACCAAACCAAAAGTGACTATGGAGAATGCTACTGTTGACCGCTGGAGGTTGGCAAGGAGAGCAAAAAGCCTTGGTTTGGTTGCCACTGCGTTTTGTACTTGGATTAAGAGGGCAATACTACCGGTGAGACAGTGGGCAAAATGGCCACAATTCCCTTTCGTCCACAGATCCTCACTTTTCCTGGTTGTCTGGCACTGTGGGAAGGCCAGTCAGGGGCAGTGGGCTGGGCAGATACACATGAGTTTCCATCTCTGATCCCCAGTAATGACACGCTATGATTCCCTCAAGGGGTTACAGTCCAGATTACTCTGGGAGCTATGCTGTGTGCACACCACACCTGACTATTGAGTTGTTGAGCAGAGTTGCTCTGAATTCTGCCACCATTTTACCCCACCAGAGTGTAGTTAGAGGTCACAGTCAGTCATCCTCACTCAAACCTCCCAAAGCCTCTGCCATCCTCCTTCTGGAACTGGGGTGAGCCCAGAGCCTAGTGGATAGCTGTAGGCAAAAAGGCCATAGTCCATCATACCTGGGTCACCAAAATTTGTTAACCTTTCAAGTTAGGTTCCAATAAGAATCTTCCTGCCCTGTGTCACTTGTTCCAACAGAAGGAGACCAAGTTTGGTTCAGAAGCAAAAGAAAGCTTTATTCTTTGATTAAATAATGGAGATGTGAGCTCTTGCTCCAAAGTGAATGCTCTCCCGATAAGGGCTGCTCTATAGGGTTCTCACCTGCGGAGGAAAGGCCGAGTCCTTGAGGGTCAGGCATAGCTATTTTCCTCAGGACATTTCAAACTGAAGTGCTGGGTGCTGCATCTCTGCACATGGTACGCCATTGCCGTCTTGAATTGAGGTGTCCTGTGAGGTACTTCTGCACAAAGCATGCCAATTGGGGTATTAGGCACAGAGGTTCTGGACTAGGAGCTCTAATGTGATAGATTAGGATCAAGGCCTCTGCACAGGGCTTCCTGTAGGCAAGTGAAACTAGACTAACTACAAAAGAAGTTAAACTTTATCTTATCACCTAGATTCTATCTTATTTTTCCAGGGACCCAGTGGGCATTACTGGTGACATAGTCTCTCTTCATTCATCCACCCATGGATGTTTCTGTTGTTGCTGGGTGTTGTCTTATTGCTTGCTAGAGATGAGTATTTCTTTCTCTGTGAACACTGGCCCTTCTTCCTTGACACTGGGTCTATGTAATAATTGATATTGATAAGCAACAGGGAAGACAGGCCAGGAGTCCCACAGGTAGTGAATGTGGGTGTGCAGCTTCAATTATGTCTTGTTTTTCCACTTGGAAATTAGAGGGATACATGGATGCTAAGTACCTCAGTAACTCAACAGATGTGAGGGTGAGTGTGGATGATGTGTCTTCTGAATCAGTCCAGATGGTGTCTTCAACTCAGACTTCTTTCCGTGGTTTCTGAGCCCTTGGCACACTAGAGAGTGGGTGTTCTGTCCTGGAGTAGGAAGTTGGCTCAAGGTATAACTGTTTGCAGATTGGATGCTGAACCCATGAAGATGGTGCATGTTCTTAAATTGGGATAATAAGGATGTGTGTAGTGCAATGTAAAAAGCATAATACATTGTCCTGTTGTACACAGTCTCACCTCTAAAATGAAGAGCTTAGGGCCTGAGAATGAGATGTTCATTATGACATTCAGGGTGGTAGTTTCACATAGGAATTTTCAAGTTAGATGAGCAGCTTTGTTGCAGGAGAGGGAAATGTCACATCCTGGGACCCGCAGGAGTCCTTAGGACAGACTGCCAAGTGGCTTTGCACAGGAAAGAATTTAAGAGGGAGCCAAAGAAAGGCAAAAAAGAGTTTACTTGATAAAATAGAGGGATACACATTTCATAGGCAGAATACAGACCTTAGAAGGTGAGAGCAACCCCAGGGCATGGGGGTCATCTCAGAAAATGAAAGGGGCCCTGGGGCATGGGGTCACTGGTTTTTATGGGCTGAATAATTTTATATGCTAATGAGTGGAAGGAATATTCTTGCTATTTCAGGGAAGGGCAAGGATTTCCCAGGAACTGGGTCACTGCCCACTTTTTTTGGCTTTTATGGTTCATCTTGGAATTGTCATGGCATAAGGAGGAGTGATCTTTTAGTATTGTAATGAAGGTATAATGAGATAAAAGTCAATGACTGGACTCCTCTCAAAGCCACCTTCGTTTCAGCTGGTTCCAGGTTTTTATTGCATCCCAATATCTGTGTCCCTTCCTCACTTATCCAGCGTTTGTGTCCTGTCCCTTTCCCTCCTGCCTCATCTGTAGTACTTCGTGTTTCTTCAGTGGAGGCAGAGGTGAGTCTCTACATTTTGAATTAGGGAATTTGAGCTTTAGTACTTTAATTGATTGATAGATTCCTTCACTCAAAAAACACTGATTATATGCCGATTGTGAAACATAGACAATGGGATCAGCATGTGTAGAAAAAGGAAATTAACTACTTTGACAGTTTCACAGGAACTCTGGCAACTTCTGAAAAAAAATGTGTTACTAAAATTCCTACCTTCTTTTTCTTGAGTATTTGGGCATTTTTGTCTGCTCACTTACTTGTACACATCAGTTTAAAAGAGAACAAGGCTACCCCAGCAGGTTTTTTTTTTTTCCTTTCAATTAATTAGCTAGTTATTTTTCTCTGGTGTTCATTAAGAGAGCAGGTATTTTAAACCTCAGACATTCATTTGCAGCATTATTTAGGCTGCTATTTCTATTTTCAGGAAGTTATGATAACCATACTAGACCGAACAGCAGTTCACTACTACTGTTTGATAGTCCATAACCACTTCTAAACCTTAGGGAAGCCACTCTGTCTCATTGTGTCTGTGACACAAAGATGTTGTGCTCATCTGATTTCAAACTGTTCTGTCAATTATAATAGCAATTTCTTGATATTTCTTTTTAATCTGTGTAAGGAGTTTGAAAGTGTTGGTAAGAATGACATTCTGCAGCTTAGACACTACCACCTCATGGTATTGGTTCACAAGGGTAAATTGTGCCAAAGAATCTCTGCAATTTCAAATTAGTGATTTTCTTAAGTGAAATTTAACAACAAATGTAGTAACAAAATAATTCATGTTTGCCATTTTCATTCATTTCTAATTTTCTTCCTTTAAAGAATCTTACCTTACATTTATGTCTTCATAAAGATTATTGTCTCTATAATATATCTATATTCTTTAGGTCTAAACATTATTTCTAGTAAAAGGCTAAATAAATTATTAATCTAGTCAAATACACTTTCATTTGATTTTTATATCATAATTAAAATTTCTGTTTAAACATTAACTAGCATAAACTCTTGTGCTTGTGAAACTTATCTTGAAGTCAAAAGTCACTGCAATGTAATTACAGCTCTAAGGCTATTAGCATCCTCAGACCTTGAATGTGATTGCAGTTAGGGTATTAGTAAATAGTGCTAAAGAAATTTTCTTATAAGCTTTATATGTCTTCTTCTGACAAAAACAGAAAACTAAAATCAAGTACAAGAGAACACATTTTAATATTTCTTAGCAGAAAATGGGGAGGGAGATGCTTTTCTTCTCTAATCTGAGCCCTTTACTTTTTGAGACAAGAATTTTTTTTTTTTTTCCAATTTATAACTGAATCCTTTTCAGGCATTGCTCACACCCTCTTGCAGTGTACACATTTTTTATTTTTCTCAAGGACATGACAGTTACAACTTAATGTTCACCAGAACATACTTCCAAAGGCCAGTATGAACAAGTCTTCAACATGAGAATAAAATTATGTTATCCTAATAAAAATATGAATAAGAATACACAGAACAGCCTGAAGTAATGAACATGAATCAGATCAAAATGGTAAAATATTTATAATGCAAAATAAGATTATATTTTCCCATAATATGCTGAGGAAAAAAATATGGTTGAAGATATTATAAAAACTAGTAGTGGGAAAGTGTTAGATAAATATAAGCAATTTAAAACCGTGTGCTAGAAAATATTTCTTAAGTCCCAATATGGAACAAATTTGGGAAAAAATGAGTTCAATGTACAAGATATTGTCCCATCATGGATGACACTTGGAAGCATTGACATAGTTATTTAGAAATGTTACCAGTACACCAGACTCAGAAATTTCATTTTCAATTTCTTCTGCAAGTTGACAAATGTATACTACCCTTTTAGTAGTTCCAACGTATACAAAAACCTTTAGAAATTAGGTGGCCCTGGTCAGGATACATCCCTTTTTAAAATCCTCATTTGAAAAACAATTTCTTCTAGTGTGTGAATGTCTAAAGAAAAGCTGAATACACTCATATTACTAGATTCCCCTTTAAGTGTCAGTCCTTTCAAACATGAAATAGATCTCAACAAGCCCGGAGGGATTGGACCTTCAAAAGTACTAAACTGTCATTTCCTATGTCACCAGACTCTTTTAATTTTATGAATAACAATGGACCATGATTCATTGTTAGTGGTTATTGAATTTAAGTGTAAATGTTTCTTTTACTCTTATAAATCCTGTGTGTAGAAGAAGCATATTTGCTAAGTCATTCAACTTGAATAAAACTGTTCTGTATTAATAATTGTTGTTACTTTGGGCATATGAAGGAAATATCTAAAACACAACTTACATGCTTAAGTAACATGTATTTTGTTCCCAAAGGTACCCATGCCTGTCCCATCACACTGTTGTGTAGAGTACAGTTAAAAAATGTCACCTTCTTTGGCAGATGTATTGGGTAGGCCAAAAAGTTTATTCGGGTTTTCCTTAACATCTTACAAAAAATCCAAACAAACTTTTTGGCCAACCCAATATTAGTAACAGTTCACACATGTAGGCAGAAAGCATGAGCATTGGGATTGGATTCAGGTCACAAATGTCAGTGCCCCACTTTTATAAAAGAAAAATATAAATTTAGAGGGTATACAAATTAGTTAAATGTATAAAAATGAGTTAAAACATGGCACTGAAACTTGTATAATATCATATATGAAACGAATCGCCAGTCCAGGTTTGATGCATGATACTGGATGCTCGGGGCTGGTGCACTGAGATGACCCAGAGGGATGGGATGGGGAGGGAAGTGGGAGGGGGGTTCAGGATGGGGAACACGTGTATACCCGTGGTGGATTCATGTTGATGTATGGCAAAACCAATACAATACTGTAAAGTAATTAGCCTCCAATTAAAATAAATAAATTTATATTTAAAAAATAGTATACCAAATACTGCACTATTTTTCAGTCAGTTATGGTCAATAGTGCTGGCCTATAGAAACAGCAAACTGCAAATTGAAGTAAATCAGAAGATGTTGCACTATGTATTGAAATATTAGAATCGCTAAAAGATAAATTATTTGTATTCTAAGGAGAACACTGATCTGACAGCCTCAAGGATTCTATAATAGCTAGTCAGAAGGCAGAAGAATACTATTATAGACTCCAGAAACAGCTAAAGTGACAAAGACACTATCCTTGCCTTATAGAATCATATAATGCAATAAAATACAAATGGCAAGTAGATAAACTGTTGTGCAGTGAAGAAAGGATGGCAAGAGATTTTCAAGGAAAAGCCCATCTGAGGAGGCTGTGTTTGAGATGTGCCTTGAAGAATGCTTGGATATTGAATAGGTTAAGTTTGGAGCAAGGAAAATTGTGAATTCTAACAGAAAGGAAAGGCTGTTATATAATATAATACATAGAATATATAATATAATACATAAAAATGTAAAGATTGTGTAAGCTGTATAAAGCACTTTAAGACAGGGAAATAGGTAAGCATGATGTTTGTTTAGGAAAGAAAAAGAGTATAATTTGAATCATGCATAAGATAAGAGGGGACAAGTCATGGGTGAAAAAACAAAATGTCAGCAGTTCAGTCGCTCAGTCGTGTCTGACTCTTTGTGACCCCATGAACCGCAGCACGCCAGGCCTCCCTGTCCATCACCAACTCCTGGAGTTCACCCAAACCCATGTCCATCGAGTTGGTGATGCCATCCAACCATCTTATCCTCTGTCGTCCCCTTCTCCTCCTGCCCTCAATCTTTCCCAGCATCAGGGTCTTTTCCATTGAGTCAGTTCTTCGCATCAGGTGGCCAAAGTATTGGAGTTTTAGCTTCAGCATCAGTCTCTCCAATGAACACCCAGGACTGATCGCCTTTAGGATGGACTGGTTGGATCTCCTTGCAGTCCGAGGGACTCTTAAGAGTCTTCTCTAACACCACAGTTCAAAAACTCCAATTCTTCGGCGCTCAGCTTTCTTTATAGTCCAACTCTCACATCCAAATATGACCACTGGAAAAACCATAGCCTTGACTAGACAGACCTTTGTTGGCAAGGTAATGTCTTTGCTTTTTAATATGCTGTTTAGATTGGTCATAACTTTCCTTCCAAGGAGTAAGCATCTTTTAATTTCATGGAAAAAGTGTACACAAAAGTGTAGCAGGACCTTATTATGGAGGGCTGGATGGCAGAGGAAAGGACCTGATGTGTGAACAAGAATAACAACATGAGTAACAGTTCAGGCAGATCAAACGGAAGCCATTGGGGAAAGAAAGTACTTTCCCAGAAAAGACACACTGTAACAAGGTAGACATGATAATTATGTTAAAAACAAATTTGAGTAGGAATAAATTTGAGAAAAAAATCCAAAAGTGTATAGGAATAACAAACAGTAGGACCACACATAAATATAGCCACATGTAAGTTGGAGCCAAAAATATAATGAGGGTCAGGAAAAGGAAAGGTTCTTTCTGTCAGTCTATGTAGTGACTAAAATCTCCTGGAAAAGGGTAGAGGGACTGGGGGAGGCTTATTCATAGCAAAAAAAAAAAAAAAAAATTTTATTGAGGTTGCTGTGAAGTAAGGATTAAGACACACATAGACACTGAATGAACCATCATCTCTCTGCACTTCCACGAAATGAAGATTTTCTATAAATTAAAAGCACACATATAGTCAAAGCTATGGTTTTTCCAGTAGTCATGTATGGATGTGAGAGTTGGACCATAAAGAAGGCTGAGTGCCAAGAATTGATGCTTTTGAACTGTGGTGTTGGAGAAGACTCTTAAGAGTCCCTTGGACTGCAAGGAGATCACACCAGTCAGTTGTAAAGGAAATCTCCAATACTTTGGCCACCTGATGCAAAGAGCTCACTCACTGGAAAAGACCTGATGCTGAGAAAGATTGAAGGCAGAAGAAGCGGGCAACAGAGGATAAGATGGTTGGATAGCATCACTGACTCAATGGACATGAATTTGAGCAAACTCCAGGAGATAGTGAAGGACAAGGAAGCCAGGCATGCTGCCGTTCATGGAGTCACAAAGAGTCAGACATGACTTAGTAACTGAACAAAAACAGACATTCAAATTAGCAACTGAAAATGATCTGGGTCTGGCCTGGGAATGCAAATAGTAAAATGTTAGAGGAGACCTAAAGGGTCCTGTGGAAGGAATGCACTTGATGATGATGTTTGGTAGTAGTTATTGGAGAATAACACTATTTCCTCTGATAATCCAGTATTTCACACATCCTTATAAGCTCCTCTCCTTGTAAAGAAGACAAGGGCTTATTCTTTCCTTTTATTTATTTTTTGGAGGGGGCAGTGGTCAATAAGCAGTAAGGTTTACCAAGGCATTTTTAAGTGCCTGGAGAAGGTATTGTTGGTAAAAAATAATGAATAAGGTAGCTCACCTGCTTCAGCAGAGTAGAAAGCTGCTTATGATTATAGTTTAAGGAAAACTAAGAAATATACCAGGACCCCACAGTTTCTCATTAGTATTTTGTGATTCCATAGTTTTCATTAGAGACACTGTTAGGCATAGAGACACTGTTAGACATAGATAGGTAAAAGATTTCAGAGATGAACAGAATAAAAGAATTTGATTCTTTAGGCTACACTTTTGTAGCCTAAGAATGTTAATTTCAAAATTAAAATCTATGTCACTGCTTAGCCCTTTGTGATGGACCAGCCTATAGGTCTGATCTAAAGAATGCTGTTTGGGATGATAGGAAATGTGTTTATTGGGGAAATGGGAAAACTAGTAGCAAAACACTCTGGGCTCAAGCCTGGGGCTAATAAAATTCTTTTGAAACCTGTCTTAGTATACATGACTTAAAATAGATAACAATATAAAAATTATTTCAAAAACCAATCTTTAAAAATATATGAATATATGCAGTTATTTGGTAAATGAAAAAAGTTTATCTCAAAGAGAAAATATACTTGATAATTAAGACAATAAAGTGAGTAACCTTGTTAAACTCTTTAAGTGAAAGAACGTTCATAAATTTTCTTTTTTCAGTGACAAAAGCAAAAAAATTGACATTTTTGTCACTCCCACATTTAAAAAATGTTAGATCAAGTTTCTCCTAAACATTATTCACATGTGAAATATCTTTCAGAACATAAAATTCCCAGTCTCTCTTTATCCAGAAAGAATGTAGTTGTTTAGATCTTTATTTTTTTTCTCCTAAAGATAGTGTTTTGCTATTGGCCTCATGAAAGACAGAATTACAACAACACATGATGGGGGAGGGGGGAACCTCATAATAGAAAAGATCCTGGAGTAAAAAATCTGATAAACTAGATGTAAGTTCTATTACTACACAGTACCATGACCTTGAATTGGATGGTATTGAATTGGATTTCCTAGGCTTCAGTTTAATCATCGATAACTAGAAGAGAAGGATGATCATGAGCTTCATGGTGGATTTAATAAGCTGTGATTTCATAATGATGTCACCAGCTTTCACACTCTATTTGAACTGTAACTAGCAGTACCCATTGATATGCTGTAATTCTAGAGAGGACTCTGTTGATTGCCTTAATGGCCATTCCTCCTTTCTGCTTCACTAATCCCACTTCTTGTGCGTGTATCTGGACAATGAGAGAGGCAAGGGAAACTCTGCTGCATGGCTACTGGGGAAGGAGATTTCCTTTATGAATGTCTCTTACTAAAGAGTAACTTCTGTTTGGTTTTCAGAGCCTGTCCCATTTCTGCTTTTTTTAAAAAAAATAATCAACTTAAAATAATCCTTGCACCAAAGAGGCATATTTTGGGATAAATTCTGCTCCCCACACAATGATCAAGCAATTGGGCAGATACTCTTGAGGACTATTCTATCTCTGCCTATATTTACCAAATGAGGGTCTGGGAAACACAATATTCTATCTCTTAGTAACAGAAGCAAGTTGCCACTTCATTAGCTTTCTTTGTAGTTCAAGGTATTTGAAGGTTAATACTTAGGCCATTTACATTAAATGCAAAATGCAAGAATAAATTAAAGCAAAAAAAAAAAAAGAATAAATTAAAGCATCCATAGCACAGTTTGAGAAGAATGGGTGTTAATTCTTCTCTAAGAGTTGGGTAGAATTCACCTGTGAAGCCATCTGGGCCTGCACTTTTTTTGTTGGGTTTTTTTAAATTACTGATTACTTTTCATTACTGGTAATAGGTCTGTTTATATTTTCTGTTTCTTTCTGGTTCAGTCTTGGGAGACTGTGCATTTCTAGGAGTTGGTCTGTTTTTTCTGAAAGTCAAAAAAAAAGTGAAATTTACATCTTTTCCAATAATCACCTCTTAGTTTCATTGATCTTTTTTTGTTGTTCTAACTTTTTAATTTTTCTAATTTATTTTATCTAAGTATAATTGATTTACAATGTGTTAATTTCTGCTATATGGCAAAGTGATTCAGTTATGTATATATACACACATTTTTTATGTGGCTTTTATTATGGCTTACCACAGAATATTGAATATAGTCCCTTGTGCTATACAGTAGGATCTTATAATTTATCCATTGTATATATAATAGTTTTCCTCTGCTAATCCCAAACTCCCAGTTCTTCCCACCCCCCACCACCCTTGGTCTATTCTATTGTGTCTGTAAGACCTTCTGTTTCAGAGAAAAGTTGATTTGTGTCCTATTTTAGATTCTACAATAAGTGATATCATATGGTATATCTTTCTCTTTCTGACTTACTCCATTTAGTGTGATAATCTCTAGGTCCATCCATATTGCTGCAAATGGCATTCCATTTTTTATGGCTAAGTAGTATTCCATTGTATATATGTACCATATCTTTTTTTATCCATTCATCTGTCAATGGACATTTAGGTTGTTTCTATGTCTTGACGATTGTGAATAGTGCTGCTGTAAACATAGGGATGTGAGCATCCTTTTGAATTTTATACACACACACACATACATACATACACATACATCCACACCCAGGAGTGGGATTCCTGGATCATATGGAAACTCTGTTTTTAGTTTTCTAAGAAACATCCATACTGTTTTCCATAGTGGCTGCACCAATTCATATTCCCACCAACAGTGTAGGAGGGTTCCATTTTCTCTACACCCTCTCCAGCATTTATCATTTGTAGACATTTTAATGATGGACATTCTGACTAGTGTGAGGTGGTACCTTATTGTAGTTTTGATTTGCATTTCTCTAATAATTAGTGATGATGAGCATCTTTACATGAACCTGTTGGGCATTTATATGTCCTCTTTGGAGAATTGTCTATTTAGATCTTCTGCCCATTTTTCAGTTGGATTGTTTGGGTTTTTTGTTATTCAGTTGTATGAGTTGAAAACTTGGCTATAAATCATGAAGCTAATTTTCATTTGTGGTTTATATGATTATTCTTATTGCTTTGAAGTCATATATAGTGTATTAATGATTTTTTTTTTTTGGCCTGAGGAGCTAAAAATTCAAAGATAGCATATAGTATACCTGTGGTGGATTCATTTTGATAATTGGCAAAACTAATACAATTATGTAAAGTTTAAAAATAAAATAAAATTTAAAAAAAAAGAATAAGACACAAGTAAACAACAACAACAACAAAAAAAAAACAAAGATAGCATATAGTGGTTTAACCATTCTTATGAGAACCAAATCCTATCCTTTTTGTAAACAGTTTTTCCAAGCACTTTTGCATCACTTCACTGTCATGATGGCCTCATTATGAATCCTAGTTTATCTGAAAACAAATATTCTTTGAGTGTCTACTATATATCAGGCACTCTTTGAGGCTCTAGAATTATAGTAACAATCTCTGTCATCAGGTTGCCAATAGACTAATAAGGAAGGCAGATAAGCAAAGAGTTATACTGCTGCTGCTGCTAAGTCGCTTCAGTCGTGTCCAACTCTGTGTGACCCCATAGACAGCAGCCCATCACCTCCCCTGTCCCTGGGATTCTCCAGGCAAGAACACTGGAGTGGGTTGCCATTTCCTTCTCCAATGCATGAAAGTGAAAAGTGAAAGTGAAGTTGCTTAGTCATGTCCGACTCTTAGCGACCCTATGGACTGCAGCCTACCAGGCTCCTCTGTCCATGGGATTTTCCAGGCAAGAGTACTGGAGTGGGGTGCCATCGCCTTCTCCGGAAGAGTTATACTAGTTGTGTGTAAATTCTAAATGACTGACTACATGCAAAGTCCTGTGGGAGCAGAGTGGCAGCATGCCTGAGCTTTGATTTTATCCATGTTATTTATAGGTATGTAACAGATTAATAGAGATTTAGCAATACCCTTTATTATCTTACAGTTTCCTTCTTGGATTAAGAGTCATCTGCTTACAGTCTCACACATTTTCAGTCAAAGCATCAGCCAAATTTACCTAATATATAGAGGATCATTTAAACCTGAAAAATAATATAGAATATTAAATATGTAAAATAAAGTTTAATTTTACACATACAGTTGCACATATATTGTATAGTATTAGGAAATGGCAACCCACTCCAGTCTTCTTGCCTAGAGAATCCAGTGGATGGAAGAGCCTGGTGGGCTGCTATCCATAGGGTCACACGGAGTCGGACACGACTGAAGCCACTTAGCAACAGCAGCAGTATTAGTAAATCTTGTTTATCTTGTCCTTAGTAACATTTGACTTAACTGAATTTTCCTGTATAGAACTTTGTGAAAAAAATAAACTGCAGTGTGAAAGTGAAAGTTGCTCAGTCGTGTCCAACTCTTTGTGACCCCATGGACTATACAGTGCATGGAATTCTCCAGGCCAGAATACTGGAATGGGTAGCCTTTCCCTTCTCCAGGGGATCTTCCCAACCCAGAGATCAAACCCAGATGCATCGCAGATGGATTCTTTAACAACTGAGCCACAAGGGAAGTCCAGCCATATAGATCCATCCCATAATTGTGGGAGTTTCCCTTTTAATGGATGAGAATTTAGTATTTTTTATTGAAACTTAGCTTGTCACTCTGACTGAGTTTGAATGACCCTAAGAGAAAATTTATGGCTAGCATAAGAGCAGCTATTATTAATTGGCCAGGTGAGAGGATCCCATTTATTAATATCTGAATAGATGGAATAAGACTGAACTCTCATCTAAAATAAATTGCCTATGGGGTATCCAATCAGAGCCCTGGAGAACAGAAATCCACCAAGGTAACCCAAAACTACTAGACACAGGTAATTGGCCACAACCCAACAATTGGATTGAGTTTTAAACTAGCATAGAGTTGTGTCTATGATAGAAAATATTTGCTTGATAGGCATAGGTCCAAGGAATCAAGAAAACATTATAAATGATCATATGAGTCAGATCAGCATCTTGGGCAAGCTGTCTACTTCTGGTGTCATCGTCTTGTCCTAGTGTAGTAGTTTCCTCTGTTTGAGCATTGTTTTAAGGTGAGTTTGAGGTCGGCAGGCCTCTTTATAGACCAGTCCAGCTTAGGGGACTTTGGAAGTGGGAGTTAATCCAAGAGTCAATATCCCTTCAATTTCACTGGGCGTGAGCTAGTTAAGAGTACCTGGTAGAAAGGTCCTTCCATCCAGGTTGGAGACAGTTTCTTAAATTATGTGTTTTTCCAGTCTTGGTTGCAGGTCATGCGTGAGACAACTGATCTTTATCCAAACTGCAGTGTGATCAGTGGTTTAATCAGATGGTTCTGAATCCTCTTGTGTTAATTCATAATATAGCCTTAGAAAAATACTAATGTTAATTTATAGTAGCATAGTAATGAAGTCAGTTTTATTCTTTGAACTAGACATTGGAATATTAATATTTTACTCCTTAATTTTGCATCAGTCAAAATACAATTACACTTATTTTGACATCTAAATGTATTTAAATATATCTTGATCACATATACTTTGTTTTGGTAGAAAAATTAGGAAAAAGTGAGAATTATAAAATTATATTAATGTCAAGAAATACTGCTGTCAATCTAATGGATTATATTGAATTATAAATACTTATGTAGGAAATATCCACCCTTATGGCAGAAAGTGAAGAGGAACTAAAAAGCCTCTTGATGAAAGTGAAAGTGGAGAGTGAAAAAGTTGGCTTAAAGCTCAACATTCAGAAAACGAAGATCATGGCATCCGGTCCCATCACTTCATGGGAAATAGATGGGGAAACAGTGGAAACAGTGTCTGACTTTATTTTTTTGGGCTCCAAAATCACTGCAGATGGTGACTGCAGCCATGAAATTAAAAGACGCTTACTCCTTGGAAGGAAAGTTATGACCAACCTAGATAGCATATTCAAAAGCAGAGACATTACTTTGCCAACAAAGGTCCGTCTAGTCAAGGCTATGGTTTTTCCTGTGGTCATGTATGGATGTGAGAGTTGGACTGTGAAGAAGGCTGAGTGCCGAAGAATTGATGCTTTTGAGCTGTGGTGCTCGAGAAGACTCTTGAGAGTCCCTTGGACTGCAAGGAGATCCAACCGGTCCATTCTGAAGGAGATCAGCCCTGGGAGGACTGATGCTGAAGCTGAAACTCCAGTACTTTGGCCACCTCATGCAAAGAGTTGACTCATTGGAAAAGACGCTGATGCTGGGAGGGATTGGGGGCAGGAGGAGAAGGGGATGACAGAGGATGAGATGGCTGGATGGCATCACTGACTTGATGGATGTGAGTCTGAGTGAACTCCGGGAGTTGGTGATGGACAGGGAGGCCTGGCGTGCTGCGATTCATGGGGTCACAAAGAGTCGGACACGACTGAGTGACTGAACTGAACTGAACTGATGTAGGAAATATATGTACTAATTTATGTACTGAATTATATTGGTAAGCATATTTTAAAAAGCAATAATGCACTTAAATATATAATCAAATCAATGTCTAAGCCTGCTTAGTCAGTTCTTATTCTAATTAAATGTGCAGTAACTTCTTTGCTCATAAGAACTACATATTGAAACCTGTAAAGTAATTAGGCTTCTATTTGATGGTTTTACATATGTACAACAGAAACATTTCTACTTAACAAGGAAAGGTCATTGGGTTCATTTTAGCTCTTTGAACCTTCAAGTAATAATCAAATAATTTATTTAAAAGCTCTTTGAAAATAGAAATGGTTCTACAAAACTCTGACTGAGATTCATAGAAACTCTAAAATTAGGGGAAAACATACAAAAGCCCTGAAAATCCATGCTCTCAAATGCTAGAAATTCAAAGAAAATTCCGCTCATGCTTTAATCCCAGGGACAGATTGAATGAAGGGACCTGGAGCAGAACCATGACCCAGTCCCTGAGAAACTGTATTCTCTGGGAGGAGGGATTGACACATGCCCCCCACACAAAGCATAAAAACACTGCACAGCACAAAGCCATGTATTGACAAAACCCTGGTACTCTGTCCTCACTTGTGGTGCCGGTGTGAACATCTGTGTAGTCCTGAGTTCCAAAGTAGGAAATCAGCCAGCCGTGCTGGGCTTATCTCTAAGGGAAAGGTATCTATCTTCAAGTATGGGCATCAGTTATTATCTCTAATAATAATCCCCTGCAGGAGAGGCAAGGGATTCTTGGGCTTCGTCTAGGTTAAGAGAGGGTTCCTGTTTGAGCCGTTTGCTGTGGCCTAACCAGCTCTTTCCCACCAATCTTTGGGCCTGTTTGAGGTAAAACTAGATTCCTCTTTCCCCCATAGATTTCTCTTCCAAATCTTTTCTGTCTACATATGTTGATCAGGAACAATTCCATTATGTTCTTTGCTTCTGTGAATTTGACTCTTTTAAATACTTCATATTAGTGGAACTATATAAGATTTGTCTTTTTGTGACTGGCTTCTTTCACTTATCATAATGTCCTCAAGGTTTATCCATGTTGTCTTATATCCCAGCATTTCCTTACTTTTTAAGGTTTAATATTTACTTTTATGGTTTTGTTCTTATTTAAGGAACAATATTCCATTGTGTGAATATACACCATGTTAATTATCCATTTATCCATCAGTGGACATTAGGCTTGTTTTCACTTCTTGGCTATCGTGAATATTCCAGTAAACATCAGAGTATAGATACCTCTGAGATCTTGGTTTCAGTTCTTTTAGATATATCCCACCTAGAAGTGGGATTGTAGAATCAGTGGAAGTTCTGTTTTCAGTTTTTTTTTGAGAAACCTCCAAACTGCTTTTCATAATGCTGCTTCTGCTGCTAAGTTGCTTCTGTTGTGTCCAACTCTGTGAGACCCTATGGACAGCAGCCCAGCAGGCTCCCCTGTCCATGGGATTCTCCAGGCAAGAACACTGGAGTAGGTTGCCATTTCCTTCTCCTGCTTTCCATAATGGCTATACCTTGAATACCTTATACTTGATGAAAGAACAGTAGTTCATATTTTCCCAAAATACTAGTTTTATAGACCCATGTACTCTTGAAGGAAACTATAGAATATGGGGAAAGACTGTTGCAATTTTTTAATTTCCCCATTTCAAATTGAATTCTCAGTAAGTTTAATTTATTATTTTTGTGTTCACTACTCCCAACACAATTTAATAAATTAAATTGGGAAAATAAGTGAAAGAGAAAGAGCATGAACCCTACACTGAAGGTTCTCACAATCAAGTGAAGAAAGCAAGCTTGTCTAGTGATTCCCCATGGGGTAGATGCCCCTTCCACATGGATGAGAAAAGCTTGCTGAGCATGTATCACATTCACAAGAATAAGAAAAATGCCTCTCTTGTTTCAGTGGATGGAGCCTTGTGCTGGGACAACTTTGCCATCCACAAGATGCCCCTTGTAAGGTATGATCTTTGCTAGTGTACATGGTATCCCAGAACATGGTTACTAATCTCTGTAATACAGTCAGCCAGACTGACAGTTTCTGGAATAGAGATAAAAATTCATTTATATATAATGGTAGAAATAGGGATAATTGATGAATAAAGGAATTTGATCAAGGAAGATGAATAGAAATTTGCCAATAAAATAATGTGATGGTAAGGGACAGATGTGCTTGGAAGAAGACTGTAAAAAGAGCAGCTAAGGGTGAAAGTGGGCACCCTGTCTTGTTCCTGACTTTAGAGGAAATGCTTTCAATTTTTCACCATTGAGGATAATGTTTGCTGTGGGTTTGTCATATATAGCTTTTATTATGTTGAGGTATGTTCCTTCTATTCCTGCTTTCTGGAGAGTTTTTATCATAAATGGATGTTGAATTTTGTCAAAGGCTTTCTCTGCATCTATTGAGATAATCATATGGTTTTTATTTTTCAATTTGTTAATGTGGTGTATTACATTGATTGATTTGTGGATATTGAAGAATCCTTGCATCCCTGGGATAAAGCCCACTTGGTGATGGTGTATGATCTTTTTAATGTGTTGTTGGATTCTGATTGCTAGAATTTTGTTAAGGATTTTTGCATCTATGTTCATCAGTGATATTGGCCTGTAGTTTTCTTTTTTTGTGGGATCTTTGTCAGGTTTTGGTATTAGGGTGATGGTGGCCTCATAGAATGAGTTTGGAAGTTTACCTTCCTCTGCAATTTTCTGGAAGAGTTTGAGCAGGATAGGTGTTAGCTCTTCTCTAAATTTTTGGTAGAATTCAGCTGTGAAGCCGTCTAGACCTGGGCTTTTGTTTGCTGGAAGATTTTTGATTACAGTTTCAATTTCCGTGCTTGTGATGGGTCTGTTAAGATTTTCTATTTCTTCCTGGTCGAGTTTTGGAAAGTTGTACTTTTCTAAGAATTTGTCCATTTCTTCCACGTTGTCCATTTTATTGGCATATAATTGTTGATAGTAGTCTCTTATGATCCTTTGTATTTCTGTGTTGTCTGTTGTGATCTCTCCATTTCATTTCTAATTTTATTGATTTGATTTTTCTCCCTTTGTTTCTTGATGAGTCTGGCTAATGGTTTGTCAATTTTATTTATCCTTTCAAAGAACCAGCTTTTGGCTTTGTTGATTTTTGCTATGGTCTCTTTTGTTTCTTTCGCATTTATTTCTGCTCTAATTTTTAAGATTTCTTTCCTTCTACTAACCCTGGGGTTCTTTATTTCTTCCTTTTCTAGTTGCTTTAGGTGTAGAGTTAGGTTATTTATTTGACTTTTTTCTTGTTTCTTGATGTATGCCTGTATTGCTATGAACTTTCCCCTTAGGACTGCTATGATCCAGCAATCCCACTGCTGGGCATACACACTGAGGAAACCAGAAGGGAAAGAGACATGTGTACCCCAATGTTCATCATGGCACTGTTTATAATAGCCAGGACATGGAAGCAACCTAGATGTCCATCAGCAGATGAATGGATAAGAAAGCCATGGTACATATACACAATGGAGTATTACTCAGCCATTAAAAAGAATACATTTGAATCAGCTCTAATGAGGTGGATGAAACTGGAGCCTATTATACAGAGTGAAGTAAGCCAGAAAGAAAAACACCAATACAGTATACTAACGCATATATATGGAATTTAGAAAGATGGTAACAATAACCCTGTGTACGAGACAGCAAAAGAGACATTGATGTATAGAACAGTCTTATGGACTCTGTTGGAGAGGGAGAGGGTGGGAACATTTGGGAGAATGGCATTGAAACATGTATAATATCATGTATGAAACGAGTTGCCAGTCCAGGTTCGATGCACGATATTGGATGCTTGGGGCTGGTGCACTGGGACGACCCAGAGGGATGGTACGGGGAGGGAGGAGAGAGGAGGGTTCAGGATGGGGAACACATATATACCTGTGGCGGATTCATTTTGATACTTGGCAAAACTAATACAATATTGTAAAGTTTAAAAATAAAATAAAATTTAAAAAAATAAAATTAAATTAAAAAATTTAAAAAAAGGCATTTCATGGGGAAAAAAAAAAAAAAAAAAGAGCATCTAAGCCTGAAATCTCATGGACAGTTGAGTGGATAATTCTGAGAGCCATCTGTAAGCAGTGTCAATAAATTGGTTGCATAGATAAGAAAAAATGAAATTGAGGAGAACTGTAAATTATAAGGCAAATAACAAGTTCTGTTTTACTGAAAGTAGGAACTCAGTGAAAGATATTGATCACAGGGAAATTCTGATTTCATCTGTGTTTTAGAAAGGGTCTCTGGAGCCAGTGGTGAAAGTACATTAAAAGTTTGGAGACAGAAATCACAATCAGGCATACTGGCTAAGAAGCTCTGGCAATCTATCTCTGTTGCCCTTTGGTTTTCCTTCTGTGATTCTGGCAAGGGCCATAATTTGATTACTAGCAGCAGAAACAAGGATGTGAGAAGCATAGTGAAAAAGAAGTGACTGTAGGAATAGGAAGGACAGAGAAACAGGAACAACTGTAAAGATGATTCTGGATATAAAGATGAATTCTAATGATGATTTGGTTGATATTCACACTTAAAGGAAAGAAAATTTTAATTTACTTGCAGAGCAAATTGTTGGCATTTTAAAAGTAGAAAAAAAATTTTTTTCCCCAAGAAATGTGGCAATAGTGAGGAGCAGAAGTACTAATTTTATCTCCACAGTGACTTCTGGAGTCTAAGCACAGTTTCCTGGTATTTGTTGAGATAATGTCATATAGCACACTACATTTTTATTAAGAAATCCATCTGTATGTTTTTCCATTTAAGTATATATTACCTTCACAAAATGTCTGTGGAATGATCTCTGAGACATGCAGTTAAGATTGTGTTATGTTCAAATGGCTGAATTTCTCACTGCACTCTTAGAAATTTTTTTACCCTCACTGAGTTTTCTGACACATTCCTCTGAGTTAATTATTATTAATTATTCAATTTAAATTATTCTTTTCAAAATAACAGCAATTATTCTGCCCTGGTCATGTTATTGTATAATTTTTTAAAGTCAAATAGTCATCTTGAATGAGTAATGGCTTCTTTCTAGGGTATGCAGTTTACCATTTTATAATTTCAGTTTAGCACTCTCATTTGCCTATCTAGCCTTCAAACTCATATAATTTGCCTACATAATTCAAACAAATTACAAAACCTGGCATGATCTAGGCTCAAGGTAAAAGAATAAGTAGAATTTCAGATCTGTAAGACAATATGGGTATCTGTCTAGGACAGTATCTTTTTATAGGATTGAAGTTATTTGTATCTAGAGGACATCCATGACATGTCCAAGGTTACCCAGATAATTAGTTATAGACCTGGGATTAGACCTTTCCTGCCCATTCTGTTTTGTGTCCTTCCTTTCTGGGTCATTAATAGTTGGTTGTCTTGCAAAATTACATGCAGCTGTGCTATCTGAGAATTTCCTAGATACATAGAATGAACAAAATATTTCCTGAGTGTTTCTTAGTTTTTCCCAGGATAATATAATTAAAATAACCATGTACAGTAAGAATATGAAATTAAGAGCAGGAAGGAACTTTCACAGGTGACTCTAAAAATAGCTCACATGACAAGTGTCTGTTATATTTTAGAGAATTTCATTGCTCTGGCCATGACCTCTAGACTTAGAATTTAAGAAACTTTTTTCCTCAGCATTATTGAGATATAATTGACATATAACATTGAGTTCATTTAAGGTGTATGGTGTGGTGATTTGATACATTTAAATATTTCAAAATGATTATTACAGTAAGATTAGTTTACACATCTGTCACCTCACATAGTTATAATTGTGTGTGTGTGTTGAAAACTTTTAAGATATTGAACTATAGTTGATTTACAATATTGTGTTAGTTTCAGATGTACAGCTTCAGATTATTTTCTATTGTAAGTTATTACAAACTATTGAATGTAGTTCTTTGTGCTATACAGTAAATCCTTATTGTTTATCTATTTTATATGCAGCAATGCATATCTGTTGATCCCAAACTCCTAATTTATACCTCCCCCTCCTCTTCCCCCATTGGTAACCATAAGTTTGTTTTCTGTGTGAATCTGTTTATGTTTTGTAAATAAATAAATTTGTATATATATTTTTAGATTCCATATGTAAATGATATCATGTGTTTGTCTTCCTCTGTATGACTTATTTTACCTAGTATGATAATCTCTAGGACTAGCTGCTGTGTTAAGTCGTTTCAGTCATGTCTGACTCTTTGCAACCCTATGGACTGTAGCTAGCCAGGATCCTCTGTCCATTGGGTTCTCCAGGCAAGAATTCTGGAGCGGGTTGCCATGCCCTCCTCCAGGGGATCTTCCTGAATGAGAGACTGAACTCGCATCTCTTATGTCTCCTGCATTGGCACCACCTTGGAAGCCCTAGGTCTGTCTATGTTACTTTAAATGGCATTATTTTATTCTTTTTTATGGGCATCTGTATGTCTTCTTAAGAGAAATGTTATTTAGGTCTTCTGACCAGTTTTTAATATAACACAGTATTTTTAACTATAGTCACCATATTGTAATTATATCTTCAGAACTTACTAATCTTATGACATAATACTTTTATTACATCTGCATTATCTTTCACAAAGGTGGAAAAAAATAATTATATCAGGCTACAGGTTATCGTCACCTGAATAACTTCTCTTCTGTGACATAAGCAGAACAAGAGTTATTTTTATTTGTGTTATTTTTATAAAATAAGAGAGCATATTCAAAATGAACAAATTAGATAAAATAATTTTTAGAGAAATGGTAACACACCATCTGTGTAAGAAATGGAATTGAATGCAGACTAATTTATTGATATCTTAATAAAAATTGACTAATAAATGACTGGGAAACAGTTGTGTTAGAGAAATTTTGGAAATACCAATTTGCTGCCTTTATATAGACAGTCATGGTCTGATACTCATTTGCACGAGGTTGAGAAATTTCAGCTCAGGTTTTATTCAGCCATACACAAAACCACTGAAAATTATGATAATATTTTAATCACTGAGTCTAATTGCTTAATAATACTATCTTTTGAAAAAACTGAATTTTAAAGTAAAATAAGGATGCTATGACAATTCAAATAAAACTAATAGAACAGTTTCTTGTTTTCTCAAGCCTCTGCTTTTTTGAGCTGATGATTTTGTCCTCTATTGTAACTACTGTTGAAAGTCTTCCATCATTAGCATTGATTACTCAGCTGTATTTATACTTTAAAAAAATGTTTTTTTGTTCCATGCAAAATACATGGCTGCTTAGGAAATACTCTATATACAGATTTTATAAACCATACTATAAATTTCTTGAAGTAACTGAACTTAATGAAATTATCCTATGGATGTAGACCACTAAATGAATTATAAACAGATACCAATTTGGGAAGAGCTTAAGGAAGCTAGGAATGTGAACTTAGAAATTATTTATCTCTACATTGTCTTCCTACCTGATTTTCAATTTCCACTGTTTCACTTCTTATCTAAGATACACTATTTTGGGATATTTAAAAATAGATTGCATAAAGATATCCATGGAAGACTATGATGCACTTCAGGTGAGTTTCAAGCCCTCTTCAGAGCTGGATTTGATACTCTGTTGGTTCTCTAGTAGTTATTTGTATGCCTGTCACAAGATTCTCCACTGTAGGCCCAAACCTAAATTTTTCTAGCCTTTGTTCTCATTGATCCTTTCTAGTGCTGGTCCCTCTAGAGCTTTTGTGTCAGAATCTGTATTGCACAAGATCCCCTGGTGATGTGTATGCTCATGAAAGTTTAGGAAGCACTGCTCTCAATAAATGGTTCCATTCTATTTAAATGGATCCCTTAAGTACCTAGTGCCTGCCTGGAAAAGGGTTAGGTTTCTAATATGTGTTACTTCAGGTGGTCCTCACCACATCCTTTCTATCATTCCACTTCTTAAGATGTAAGGATTTATATATATAATTGTTGCAGAGATAAAATAGCAACAAACCTCTCATAGCCTTTACCCAGATTCCAGTGTATGGCCAAGCATTCTTTATGATTATTTTGAAGCAAATCCTAGTCATCACACCATTTTATCCTTAAATAGTGCTGTTTCTAAAACACTAGTTTTGATGCAGCCATTATGCCATTACTACTAAAAAATATTTGTTATTCCTTAGTATTCTCAAGCATCCAGGCATTGTTCATATTTTCATAATTGTCTCATAATTGTGTTTGTGTTATTGTTGCCATTTATTTTTAAGTAACTGTTTCAATTAGCATCTAAATAAAGTTCATACATAGTGATTGTATGTTTTGTCTTTTGACTGTCTCTGTCTGCAATATACATTTGGTCATTCAGATGATCAAAATCTATTTCTCATCGACAGTTCCTGGTTAAGAGCTCCCCAAACCCCTGTAATTTCCTAAAAGATAAGACAGAAGGGGACATCTTTTGTTAAAATATTTAGTTTCATCCTCAATTTCTCAAAATGCTTCAGAGTCATAAAGGTGAAGTGGATATCTTGTTATTTGTAATATAGGGAAGGAAAACTTTTTCCCTTTTCCCCTTCTGGGTTCTTTGGCTGATCTAATAATTAAATTGACATAAGACAGAGTAACAGGAAAAACAAAGTTTAATTCTGTATGTACAGGAGCTCATAGAAATATGAGCTAAAATAGTGACTAAAGCAAGTGGCTTTTATACCTTTTAAACAAAGAAGCAGTTTTTTGTTTTTTGTATGTGTGTGAAGAACTAGCAAAGGGATTTGGGCTTTCGTTAGCAAATTAATGAAAAAAAGTGTTTGTATAGTTTTCAAGGGCCTTTAATTCCCTATCTCTGGATAAGGATGCCTTTTACCTCTAGGTGCAGAGAAAGTATCTTTCGTGTGTGTGTCTACGTGTGCACTTGTGCTCAGTCATGTCCTTTTATGGGGCACTGTCTATATTTTCTGCTTTCAGTGGGTGGGACTAAGGAGGGTCAGAGCACCCTTCTTACACTGGGTGTTTCTTGCTGCTGCTGCTAAGTCGCGTCAGTCGTATCCAGCTCTGTGCGACCCCATGGACTGCAGCCTACCAGGCTTCTCCATCCGTGGGATTCTCCAGGCAAGAACACTGGAGTGGGTTGCCATTTCCTTCTCCAACGCATGAAAGTGGAAAGTGAAAGTGAAGTTGCTCAGTCGTGTCCGACTCTTAGCGACCCCATGGACTGAAGCTTACCAGGCTCCTCCATCCATGGGATTTTCCAGGCAAGAGTACTGGAGTGGGGTGCCATTGCCTTCTCCGGGGTGTTTCTTGAGTAACTTTAATTCAAAATAATCAATATACCAAATTGGCATATTTGGGGATGGCCTCCTGTGAGTTCTATCAATAGTACACCCCTTCACCACAGCCAGGTTAATGTTAATGAGGTGACTTTTGAAAAGCACCTAACGTTGAGGGCTGGTTCCCAGGAGAATCAGTCATGAATAGAGGGATGAAACTTTCAGTCCTAACTCCTGAGTGGGGAGAGAGGCTGGAGGTTGAATTTGTTGCCAGTGGTTAGTAACTTAATTAGTCATGCCAGTGTAATGAAGCCTCCACAAAACCTCCAAAGGACAGAGGTTGATGAGCTTCTGGGTTGGTGAACACGTGGTGATTTGAGGCAAGGGAAGTTCCTGGAGAGAGCTTGGAAGATCCAAGCAATTTTCCCATACTCTGCCCTCTAGACATCTCTTTCATTGGCTGTTCCTGAGTTGTATCTTTTTATAATAAACTGGTAATCTAGCAAGTAAAATGTTTCTCAGAGTTCTGTGACTCACTCTCACAAATTAATCCAACCCTAGGAGGGAGTTGGTGGAACCTTTGATCTATAGTCCCAGGTGACAGAAGCATAGCTGACAACTTGGGCTTTTGACTAGCATCTGCAGTATGTGTGTGTTGGGGGGAATCTTGGGGGACCCTTAGCATGTGGAATCTGACACTGTCTCCCAGAAGATAGTGTCAGAATTGAGTTAAATTTTAGGATACCCAACTGGTGCCCCAGTACTTGCTTGGTGATGTTGGGGAGAACACCTGCTCCACACATTAGAATTGGGTATGTGGAATCTAAAAACTCCTTAAAGCTCATTTAATCTCTAGGTTACTGCAAATGAAGGTATTTTTTATTCCAATTTACAAAGGACAAATCTAGAACTCAGAAATGAAGTACATTGCCTGAGATTAAGTAGCTGGTAAATGGCAATGCCAGAATTGAATTCGAGCCTGTCCACTGCCGTTAAATCTTCTCTACATCATGTTACTGCCCTTACATTGTCCCCAGTTTTATTTCACTCTCATTTAGCTCTCTGACTTCTTGCCTTTTTCTTAAGTTTTTGTTCTTTCTTTTGTTCATCCACAGATTTTTGTGTGGATTTTTCATATCTCCGCATGTCCATTTAGGGAACCAGGAGTTTAAAGTCTAGTTTCCTGGGAAATCAGACATACCCTGGAATGATGTCAGTACCCTCCAACCAAAGGTTACCGAATGAGGGAAAGGGGTTGTGTAGGTGTATGTGTGTGTGTGTTTTATTTGCTTTCTTGATTGTTCATTAGTTTTAAGCTTGCATTCTTTCAAAGATTATATGTATCAGTAAAGATTCAGTTATTGTTGGTGCCATCCTGGGACCTTTTAAATCCATTCCCATGTTCTGGTTGCATGCAGAGTTTCCTCCACACTATGGGTATATTTATGTCTTACCTTTTCCCCACCTATTTAGGGTGTATACATAATGTATGGATGTTACTGTCATAGGCTGAGTCATTCTCAGCAACTACTTAGTTCTGCCTTTAATATGAAAACATAGTTTTATGACTTACCATAATTTTTCTGATCTTTAAAAAAAGATTGTCTAGTTGTGTTATATATTGCAGAATTCATATATATTGTGCAAGGAACAAGTATGATCCCCTTGCTTTCTACCTTCCTTCCAATAAATGTTTTAGTCTACTTAACTACATCACTGTAGCAGAATAAGTTAGAGTACATATATATTATATTTCATTTATAATGCTGAGGGAAGGGAGTAGTCTTCATATAGTCACCAAACCAGCTTCATAGCAAACGTTTCCAGTATGTGATTGGTTTTTTTGGAAGGCATCCTTTTGACTTTATTATATCAGCATGTATGTAATAGAACAACATTTCACCAGTTTTAAAAAATATTAATTACAGTGCTCTTGTAAAACTTTAATTTTTGTTCTTAAGATTGACATCAAAATTTAGTATATAAATTATTTAATCAGCAAAACTTTTCCATTTCTCAAATGATTAGGAAACCACTATATTCTCAAAATTTATGTATTCCAAAATTTGAATTCTATTCTGTGTTTTATTTGCTTAATTATTAACCAATAAAGAAGTATTAAATGGTAAAGTTGTGACCAGATGTATAATATTGCCCATTTCATACCCTCTACCTTACCTTAATTAACATTTAGTCAAAGTTTTCTCCACCCTAAAAGCCCCTGAACTTTGGCTTGCCCTCAAATTTAATTAATCATTAAAATGCAAAACATTTCCCCTTAACATCTCATCGTGAGAACTAACTGAGCACATTGAAAAAGACAGCCCTGGTAATTCCCACTTATTCCCCCATTCTCCCTTCAAAAGTTCCAGCTAGCCCTGCTTACCCTCCTCTCGTTAAGAGAAAAGCATTTTTAAATTTGATTTTGAGTCATGTTCAGATCCTAAATTGGAGCATTCTCCCTATTGCAAAACTGTTTTTGAGTAAAGAAAGAAAAGAAAGTGAAAGTAAAGTTGCTCAGTTGTGTCCAACTCTGCAACCCCATGGAAGGACTGTAGCTTACCACTCTCCTCTATCCATGGGATTTTCCAGGCAAGAGTACTGGAGCGGGTTGCCATTTGCTTCTCCAGAGGATCTTCCTGACCCAGGGATCGAACCCAGGTCCCCTGCATTGTAGGCAGACGCTTTACTATCTGAACCAGCAGGGAAGCCCAGATTTATTTTTATTTGACAATTATTAGCATCTACAACTTGTTATATTTCTATACATTTATTTCTACTCTCCCTGCCTTCTAAATGCCTAATAAAAGCATAATAGTCACTAAATTTTGAGTACATTGATGTTTCTCTGAGAGAACCATTTGATTAGAATGCATATTTGATATTGTCAATAAAATGCCTCTTCCCTAATTCTTCTTGAATCACTAAATTAGAACTACTGGAAAAGGGTTATCCATTTATCCCTGTTAGTGAAGTTGATGACTGTACTTTTATATTTTATATCTCCCAAGTCCATCCTGGATAATAATAACAAGGATATAAATGTTCACTGCAGTCACCAATGTTTTTGCTTCCCCCAGTGTTTAATATGGAGAAGGCAATGGCATCCCACTCCAGTCCTTTTGCCTGGAAAACCCTACGGACGGAGGAGCCTGGTAGGCTGCAGTCCATGGGGTTGTAAAGAGTCAGACACGACTGAAGGAACTTCACTTTCACTTTTCACTTTCATGCATTGGAGAAGGACATGGCAACCCACTCCAGTGTTCTTGCCTGGAGAATCCCAGGGACGGCGGAGCCTGGTGGGCTGCCATCTATGCGGTTGCACAGAGTTGGACACTACTGAAGCAATTTAGTAGTAGCAGCAGCAGCAGCAGCATTTAATAAGGAAGACCTGTTGCTGTATTTGGGATGTGAATTCCTTCAAATCTTGGATGTGGAGCTCAAACTGCTGCTGACTAATAAAGCCAAGGGAAAGGTTTTGGCTTTTGCAGCACAGCAACAGATGTCAGATATAAAGTATGAGCAAAGGTTAATGACAGGCACTGTGGAGAGTGACAGTATCCAAGTGGTCATTGCCCTTCTGAGGTTGACCCAGGTCCTGATGGGCTGAAGAATGAATGATACACTTAAATTACTCACTCATCAAAAATGTATACACAGCTGTTACCATGTCATCAATACCAATATTTTTTATATAAAATTTTGAGTGTACACTGAAAGCTTTTTTCTCCAGAAAGCTCTTTTGTTTTTAACTTCACTAATTAATATGGTTGAAACAAATTGTTTTACTAGGTCGCTCAGTCGTGTTTGACTGTTTGTGATCTCATGGACTGTAGCCCATCAGTTTCCTCTGTCCAGGGGATTCTCCAGGCAAGAATACTGCAGTGGGTTGCCATGCCCTTCTCCAGGGCATCTTCCCAACCTAGGGATCGAACCCAGGTCTCCTGCCTTGCAGGCAGATTCTTTACCTTCTGAGCCAGCTGGGAATTAGACATTATAGTATGATAGAGTATGGTTCTTATTTCACAATAGTTCTCAATTCTGGCTGTGTATTAGGGTGCCCTAGAGAACTAATACCAGTTCAGTTATCCACCAGAAAAATTCAGTATAATCTCTGGAAAGGGGTGAGCAGGGACATGTTCTAAAATTTGCCTAGGATATTCTGTTCGTCCAGAGAGGATCAATTCTGGGGTCAGATTACCAGGCTGAGAATCCAGACTCTAACACTGTTCAGCTGTGTGACTATGAGCTGATAACTTAAAACTCCTCCAACCTTGATTTTTATATTTATAATAAGGAATTAATGATCATTAATGAAAACTGAGATAATTATGTAAAATGTTTAGCATAGTACCTGGCATATATTAAGTACTCTTTAGATGTATGACTTTGTTGTTATTACTGTTATTGTAGACTCTATTATTATAGCTTGATCTCTGTCTCATAACTGAAATAAGGTACAGTTGAATCTCCACAGAGCCACCAAAGCAATTCTTCTGAAATGTAAACCTCTGCACTTTGCTTCTTTTCTTCTCTGAATTTTCCAACTTGTGTCAGAATGAAAACCAGCATCCTTAGATAGTCTTTATGACCCTCCTGGTCAATCTCATCCCCTTCCCTGACCTTAGCATCTCCATTGGAGCCCATTTACTCCCATCCCTCCCTGTGCACAGGCCTCCCTGCTGTTCTTCATGTGCCCAAGGAAGGCCTGCTCCCTGTGGTCTGTGTGTGTCTGTCCTTTGCTCCTTTTCCCTGGATATGAGAGGCTGTATCCCTCAGTTACTTCAGGTCTGCTGGAATGCTACCCTGAGGTTCTGCTTTACTGACTTATTGGAGTATAATTGATTTACAATGTTGTGTTAGTTTCAGTTGTACAAGTATCCATTCTATTTCAGATTTTTTTTCCTGCATAGGTTATTACAGAGTATTGAGTAGAGTTCCCTGTGCTATACCATAGGTCTTTGTTAGTTATCTATTTTATGTATAGTAGTGTGTATTTGTCAATTCCAATCTCCTAATTTATCCCCACTTTTCCCCTTTGGTAACCATAAGTTTATTTTCAAATTCTGTGAGTCTGTCTCTGTTTTCTAAATAAGTTCATTTGTATCATCTTTTTAGATTCTGCATATAAGGGATATCATATGGTTTATGTCTTTCTGACTTAGTATGATAATCTCCTAGTCCATCTATGTTGCTGCAGATGACATTATTTAATTCTTATTTGTGTTTGAGTAATACTCCATTGTGTATACATGGCACATCTTCTTTATCCATTCCTCTGTCAGTGGACCTTTAGGTTGCTTCCATGTCTCAGCTATTTTAAATAGTGCTTCAATGAACACTGGGGTCTGTTATTTTTTTGAATTATGGTTTTCTCTGGATATATGCCTGCCTAGGAGTGGAATTTCTGAATGATGGTAGTCCTATTTTTTAGTTTTTCAAGGAACTTCCATACTGTTCTCCATAGTGGTTTTACCAATTTACATTCCCACCAACAGTGTAAGAGGGTTCCCTTTTCTCCATATCCTCTCTAGCATTTGTTGTTTGTAGACTTTTTGATGATAACCACTCTGACAGATGTGAGGTGATACCTCATGGAATTTTGATTTGCATTTCTTTAATAACTATTGATGTTGGGCATCTTTTCATGTGCCTCTTGGTCATCTGTATGTCTTTTTGGGAGAAATGTCTATTTAGATCTCTCATTTTTTTAAAGTTAATTAATTTATTTATCTTTGGCTGTGCTGGGTCTTCATCACTGCACATGGGCTTTCTTTAGTTGCAGTGAGCAGGGACTACTCTAGTTGTGTGTGGGCTTCTCATTGCTATGCTTTCTCTTGTTGCAGAGCATGGACTCTAGGGTATATGAGCTTCAGTAATTGTGGTACATGGGCTCAGTAGTTGTGGTACATGGGCTTAGTTGCCCCGAAGCATGTGGAACCTTCCTGGACCAAGGATTGAACCTGTGTCCCCTGCATTGTCAGGCAGATTTTTAACCCCTGGACCACCAGGGACATCCTCTTCAGTCCATTTTTTGATTGGATGGTTTGTTTTTGGAATTGAGCTACATGAGCTGTTAGTATATTTTGAAGATTAATGCCTTGTCTGTCACATCATTTGCAAATATTTTCTCCCATCCTGTGGGTTGTCTTTTCATTTTGCTTATGGTTTCCTTTGGTGTGCAAAAGCTTTTAAGTTTAACTAGGTCCTATTTGTTTATTTTTGCTTTTATTTTCATTACTGTAGGAGGTGGACCCAAAAAGATATTGCTGCAATTTATGTCTTAGTGTTCTGCCTATATTTATCATAGATTAACTGATGATAGTGTGTGGGTTTATTGCTGGACTTTCTAGCCTGTTCCATTGATCTATATTTCTGGTTTTGTGCCAGCACCATGCTGTTTTGATGACTGTAGCTTTGTAGTATAGTCTGAAGTCAGGGAACCTGATTCCTCTAGCTCTGTTTTTCTTTCTCAGTGTTGCTTTTGCTCTTTTGTGTCTCCATACAAATTTAAAATTTTTTTGTTCCAGTTCTGTGAAAAATGCCATTGGTAATTTAGTAGGAATTGCATTGAGTCTGTAGATTTCCTTGGGCAGTGTGATCATTTTAACAATACTGATTCTTCTAATCCAAGAATGTTGTCTGTCTTTCCATCTGTTTGTATTGTCTTCACTTTGTTTCATCAGTGTCTTGCAGTTTTTGGAGTACAGGTCTTTTGCTGCCTTAGGTGGGTTTATTCCTAGGTATTTTATTCTTTTTGATACAATGATAAGTGGGATTGTTTCTTTAATCTTTCTTTCTGATCTTTCATTGTTAGTGTCTAAAAATGCAAGAGAGTTCTGTGTATTAATTTTGTATCTTGCAACTTTACTGAATTCGTTGATGAACTCTAGCACTTTTCTGGTAGCATTTTTAGAGATTTTCTATGTATAGTATCATGTTGTCTGTGAACAGTGACCATTTTAGTTCTTCTTTTATAATTTGGGTTCCTTTTATTTCTTTTTCTTCTCTGATTGCTATAGCTAGGACTTCCAAAACTATATTGAATAAAAGTGGTAAGAGTGGACATCTTTGTCTTATTCCTGATCTTAGGGGAAATGCTTTCAGTTTTTCACTGTTGAGTACGATGTTGGCTGCAGGTTTGCCATATACAGATTTTATTTTCTTGAGGTAGATGCCCTCTATGCCCACTTTCTAGAGAGTTTGAAGAGTTGTTATCATAAATAGGAGTTGGATTTTGTCAAAAGCTTTTTCTGCACCTGCTGAGATTATCATATGGTTTTTATTCTTCAGTTTGTTAATGTGATATATCACATTGATTGACTTGTGGCAATTGACTAATCCTTGCATCCCTGGGATAAATCCCACTTGATTGTGGTGTATGATCCTTTTGAAGTATTATTGGATTTGGCTTGCTAGTATTTTGTTGAGGAATTTTGTGTCTATGTTCATCAGTGATACTAGCCTGTAATTTTCTGTTTTTTTCTTTTTTTGTGTGGTATCTTTGTCTAGTTTTGATATCATGGTGATGGTGGCCTCATAGAATAAATTCAGGAATGTTCTTTCCTCTGTAATTTTTTGGAATAGTTTCAGAAGAATAGGTGTTAAGTCTTCTCTATGGGTCTGATAGAATTTGCCTGTGATGCCATCTGGTCCTGACATTTGTTTGTTGGGAGTTTTTAAATCCCAGTTTCAATTTCAGTACCAACTTACATTTTTTTAAAAACAACCCTACTTCTACCAGCCACCCTCCAAACCCTAAACTTCTCTCAGTTTTCTCTATAAGTTAGCATTTACCATCTTAGAGTAGTATATTTATATATTTACTCTTTATCTGCAGCAAGGGAATTGGTGAGAAGATAATGTGTTTGGTCAACTCTCATATTATCAATACTGAGAAAAATGTGTACTGTGCCAAAGATAGTCAATAAATCTTTGTTTACTGATAAAATAAATAGTAATTCTAAAAATCCTGCTAATTTAATGTTAGCTTTAATTTAGATAAGTTACAACAAAACCCTTGACATTTTTGCATTTGTGAGAATTCTAGAATAAATACAGGGGAGGAAAAAAAAGCTTCTCAGCCATTAATGATGGCTTTTTAAGAATGTCCCAAAACATCAAGGCCTCGGGTTCTGAGGCCCACTTAATTGATTCATCCATTCTGTGCTACTGAGAAGCCGATGGCTCTCTTCAGCTCATATCTAAAAGACTACTTCTGTCATAGAACAGTGCATTTGGGAAGGTTTATGTTCAACTTTTAGTGAACTTTTGCAGTAAAAATGTTCAATAAGTGGCCGTTTAAAACTTTAAGCCTATCTTAAGAGTGCTCTCTCACTCTCCTTTTAAATTCATTTTCTTCGTTCTTATCTCTTTTCAAGAGATTTTATTGAACTAGAAAATGGTTGAAGGAGATGATTTTGTACAAGGACCAACTTTCTATGATGAATGTACTTACACTGTGAATTTTCTCCCTCTCTCTTTGACCCTCTCCCTGGAACCCAGTATGAACTGAAGTGAAGTGAAGTGAAGTGAAAGTCGCTCAGTCATGTCCAACTCTTTGCAACTCCATGGACTATACAGTCCATGGAATTCTCCAGGCCAGAACACTGGAGTGGGTAGCCTTTCTATTCTCCAGGGGATCTTCCCAACCCAGGGATTGAACCCAGGTCTCCCACATTGCAGGTGGATTCTTTACTAGCTGAGTCATAAGGGAAGCCCAAGAATACTGGAGTGGGTAGCCTATCCCTTCTCCAGCAGATCTTCTCGACCTAGGAATCAACCCAGAGTCTCCTGTATTCCAGGCAGATTCTTTATCAACTGAGCTATGAGAGAAGTATACTTACTGTATTAATTACTTTGTTATTGCATTGATCAAATTATGTTTTATATTGATTTACTTTTACACTTACCTGTACTTCCCACCAGGTTATGAATTCCTAGAAATCTAAAGAGGTTTTTTTATGTACATTTTGTCTCTCTTACAATGTTTTGTGCATGATATCTGCTCTGTCATTTTTTAACTGAATTGAACATATGCCTGAATAAAAAATGACATTTTTAACCTAGTTGACTCACATTCTTTGAGCTGAATTTATCTACAGTGTTCCATTTTAGATAGAACTTTGTTGAAATAGATTATGTCTAAAGAAGTATTATGCATGGGGGCATTATGTGAGTAATGGTGAATGGAAGTAAAAATGTCTGATCTAGATATGAAGAATTTTGGAGAGCTGTGAAAGGGTGGAAATTAGTTGCTTTTATATATTTATAAAATTGCCATTAGTTATAGAGGAGTCTTACTCTATACTGCTAATAAGAATATATCTGTTGGGTAGGTGTTAAGGAGCACAAGTTTAAACTCAGGAAAGAAAGTACTTTATCAACGCCATTCATCAGTAAAACAGTTTCCTTCCAAGTCATTGGATTCCTCCACACTGATAACATTAGAGCAGGGAACATTACACACCTCTTGGTAAGAGGGACTCCATTAGTTCTGTGAAATGTGTTTGTGTTACTTTCCAGTAATTAAATAAAATGTTGGCTTAAGAAATGAATCAATTCAGTCTCTTGGTGGATCTCTTCCCTAAATATGAAGCCTGAATATATAATGCTTTTTGTGGGGAAGTAGAAGATAATTAAGATAATTCCATTCTGATTTTAATCTATTTATTTGTGGTCCTTTATCTCTTTATTTTCAATGAGCCAACTCATTGGAAAAGAGCCTGGTGCTGGGAAGATGAGGGCAGGAGGAGAAGAGGGTGACAGAGGATGAGATGGTTGGATGGCATCACTGACTCAGTGGACATAAGTTTGAGCAAATTTCAGGAGATGGTGAAGGACAGGGAGGCCTAGTGTGCTGTAGTCCATGGGGTTGCAAAGAGTCAGACATGACTTAGTGACTGAACAACAAAATTCTTTTGAATATCTCAAAGTTGAGGAAGCCTAAGTTTATTTTATACATGATAGAGGTGAGCCTTCTAGGATATATCAATATCTCCAGAAAATCTACATCCCTCATATTTTGGAAATTCAAGCCACATTGACTAAATATCAAGGAGGTAAACTTCAAAGAAAACAGATTATCTTTTAAACAAGGGGTTTGTAATATAATTGAGGAGAGGTTCTACTACCTGAATGCCAGTTATTGAATGATACTTTACATTATAAAAAAAGCAACACATGACATCACATTAACCTAAATTATATACTGAATTTAAGTGCTCAATTCTGGTACTAAAATTTTCAGATTTATCTTAAAGAATAGTTATCTGATAAAGACCATAGAGAGATGAGCTCTTGATCTGACAGTGAACTTGGTTACAGAAGTTGTGAATATTTGAGTGATTCATTCATTTAGCAAATATTCTCTACTGTGTGCCAGACTGTGTTATTAGCACTCAGATTACATCAGAAATCAAAACAAAAATCTGTGCCCTGTAGAGCTTAGAGTCTTTACTAAGGGGGATACAGACAATAAACAGTATGCATAATAAAAGATAAATTTTCTTGTATGTGGTAAGTGATAGAGGCTAGGTAAAAAAAAAGGAGCAGGGTAAGGTAATGGGGAGTGTCAGGGAGTGAGTATAGTTGGCAATATGATGTAGAGTGGTAAGGAGTAATCCTTTAAGAAGATGAGAATGAGGTATATGAAAAAAAGGAGGGAGTTAGGTATCTGTTGATAGAATCTTCTAGAAAGAGGGAACAGTTGTGAGATTATCAAAGAGAATATTGATGTGGTGCCCACATCAGTCAGTGCCCAGTCAAGGTATTAAAGTGCTCATTCTCTACAGTGTTGCCAGAAATGTGTCAACCATTTGGAGAGAAGGGAAAATCCTAAGAAAACCAAATTTAAGAAAGTTAGACCCCACTGTCCTCATACTTGTTCAAGGATCCTCCTGAGGCCAAAGATAAAAAGCTGTGTCTCCTGGCCACAATAAATTACCAGCTTTTAATGAGATATAGTAAAAAAAAAAAAAAAAAAAAAACACTGATTACTAAACATATAATACATGGAGGGATGATATTAATGTATGTAGAGAAAATATCACTGCTGAAGGAGGGCTGTGGGGCAGTATAGACAAGTATGTTGGATAATTTTACATGATCATTGTTGGGTTACCAATCATGGCATCTTCACTCACAGCTGTGTGGGCAGTGAAACGTCCCATCATCTGCTCTATGGCTCTCTTGGCCTCTGGCCGCCTCCTAGCCCCAGGAGTCTTCTAGGAACCCTGGGATACTCACTGGCTAATTTTTATGAAAGAAATCAGAAGCTATGGGAGTGACTGAGAAACAGAATACAGCCAGACTTTCCAATACCAAGTAGTAGTGAAACTTCCTGATGGTGATAAAGGATGGACAGACACATGCAAGGGACCCAGAATAGTGGGTTAGGAGGTAGGGATGACTGTGAAGCCTACTGTTGGTGGTCCTCTACCCATAACGAAAGAGTTGTTAGAAAGACTTCTAGAGCTTAATATGCAATAGCTAAGTGAATGAAAAGACCACAAACTAATCTGTATTTTGTTCTGTCTTCAAAATTCTAGTGTGGATGAGAACAATAAACACCTTCTTATTCCAAGACTTCAGGAAAACAGCTTCAGAAAATAGGAAAAAAGTCTATTGTCTGAGGCATACAGAGTGTCCACATGTCTCATTCCAAATGAGACATGCAGTCATCTAGAGGCAGAGTTGAACACAAGCCCTAATAGGCCACTCAGTTTGTTCTGAATAGAAGATACACAGCAAGGCGGCCTTTCAAGGGCAAACATGACAGTGTTGCTTCATATCTGTGCAGAAGAGTGGCTCTTATCTTCCACTATGGAATGATATGACCTAAAATTGATTATAATAATAAATATTTTCTTCCTGTTCATATTTACTAATTAGTTCTACATTTCCTTAAACAACAGTAAAGGTTCAGTCTCAACTTTGGCACTGACCTGACCATGAGGAGCCATAGAACAAGCAGCTTCAGATTTCACAGGACAGTTGCTCCACATCTTCTAGTGGAAGCTGGCTCTTTGTCTCTGATCCATTCAATGAGAGTCTTGAATTATACACCTTTTTCTGGACTGAGCCTACTGAGAAAGATTGGCTGGAGCAAGAACTAGCCTTTCCTCCAGTGAGGGAAACAAAACATTTGCAATGAGAGCCATGAGGACTTGCATTCCTTACCCAGGCCCCATGTGAGTCACATAGTTGAAACTGGTTAGGTTGATATGGTTTTGGAGCTCATTTTGGGTCTCTAGGCATCGCTCACCCACATTGTAATCTCTCACTCTGGAAACTTTGCAAGTGTCTGACGCCCTCAGAACTTCTCCAGAGGACTTGTTCTTAGAATAAGCATGGACAATCCCATTGGAGGAGGTTTGACAGTCTGTTAAAAGTTTAGTGGTTTTATCCTTCTCAGGCCAGTTATTTGAGGGATATATTAGCTCCTGCATGCATGACCTTTGATGTGAGTCTTATGTGCAACCCTATCTGACTGAAACAAAGCTGTTATTTCTCATCTTAGAGCTCCACAGAACAAATAGCATCAAAAGATTACAGTGAGGGGCTGTAACTAACTGAGGGCCTTTGGAATTTACCAGGCTTAGAGATTGCTCATCTTTATGGATGGTCAACAGAGAGAACCCAGAAGGGTAGCCAACACAGAACTTTTCTTTGAACATTGTCATGCACCACATACTTCCTGGAGCCACAGTTTCATTGAACTGTCTGTGAGAAGGTTTGGTTCTATGGATTTCATAGCAAAAGATCAGGCATTTCACTGCTACAAACAAGATAGGTCAAAGAACTCTCCCTATGAGTTGAACTTAGGACGAGCAGGCAGCCCTTTATTTCTGGAAGCTTGATGTGAAATCTCTCTTCCATTCACTGCCTCAAAGGAAGAGGATACAGCAGCGCATGGTCCCAGCAACACAGCTATTCCAGTAACAGAAAAGAGCTATAATTCCCTTTTGGGGAAGAGTAAGTTCAGTATTATATACTTTCTTACCAACTGTAGCTTGAATGATCATATCACAAGTAATCTCTATTATGTACACATCTTCCTTTAAACCAGCTGCAGTCTTAGATGATCTTCCATAACAGGTGTCAGAACTGCTTTAATAAGAGGCAATATCCTATTGTAAACTTCTAGTGGAATACGTAGAACTTGATTATTCACTCTGGTTTTATATTGGATAGATTAGAGTCCGTCTAGAAACCTACTCAGTTTCCTCATTTCTTTCTCATTTTCTGTAGGAATTAGTAAAGAACTAGTCTTCAAGTTATATCTAAGTGAGAAGCTGTCACCCTGAATTTGCAAGGGATATCTCAGCTCAGATCACATATAATAGCTAAAGCTAGGATAAAGCTCATCAAAAAATCCTCATCTCTAAGATACAAGATTGACTCACAATAACTCCAGGCTGGGTAGATTTTCCTTCAGGCAAATCATACAAAAAGAGTATACAGGTATATATAGCCATCCCTGGTGGCTCAGATGGTAAAGAATCTGCCTGCAGTGCAGGAGACCTGGGTTCAATCCCTGGATTGAGAAGATCCCCTGGATTAGGAAATGGCTACCCACTCCAGTATTCTTGCTTGGATAATTCCATGGAAAGAGGAGCCTGGGAAGCTACCATCCATGGGGTCGCAAAGAATTGGACACGACTGAGCAACTAACACTTCTTTCAAACCTGTCATCCTTTCTCCACACTGGTGTATTTTGCACCCTAAATTTTGTAGGATGTTCCTAGGCCTTTCTGCCTATCCACTTCAAGAAGCCTCTGGGACTGCCTAGAGGTTGTACAGACCTTGGGAACACTGTCTTTGCAGGATACATGGCATGTGAATGAGCACACCTCCAGGTCATAGGTTTGTTAAATTAGTCCAACTATAAGTGGGGTACAATGGCTACATCGAGTAAGACTGGAAACAAAACTTTATGCTAAATCAATGAACTTTTGGCTTTGCTTCAGCCAATAAGAGGGTCTGTGTGGTGACAATGGCACAGCGGCTGGTCTTTGCTGCAGCTGAGACACATCTTACTGTTCTGGGCTTATGGGCGTGAAAGTTGATGGGGATAGTTCTGGGTTTGCAGTTGGTGTTTCTTACTAGCTCAGCTGGTTCTAAGTTTCAGATCATGTGCAGGAGGTGCAGAGTTGAAATACTTACAAATAGAATCACAAAACCCTAGAATTCTGAGTATCCATTACTGTTTTCAGAATTTCCATTCTCCCTTCATTGCTTTAGACTCCTTTAGCTTACTTCCAAAAAAGAAGTTTGTATTTTGACTTTTGTCAGTCAGTTTTGAACAAGTTGCCTGGTCTGGTTGCTCACCTCCAAAGCAGACTGAAAGCCCTGCAGGTATGCTCAGCTTCTCACTATGATGACTTTTCCAAAGTTGATTCAACATTCTTGATCCCAAATGAGACCTTTTCAGTTTCAAACTCTTTGGTCATTTTAGAAATAACAGTTTCTAAATACTCCTGGACATTTTTCTCATTGTTGATCCAATTCATGGTTTCTGCAATCTAAGCTTCCCAGCAGGCAGCCTACCCTTAGCTACCAAATCCTTAACCTCAACTTAGTATTGTGTATTTTGAGCTGTTAGGTTATCCATGCATATGTGTGCTCAGTCATGACTGACTCTTTGCTACCTCATGGACTGAAGGCTTCTCTGTCCATGGGATTTTCCAAACAAGAGTACTGGAGTCTGTTGCCATTTTCTTTCCCAGGGGATCTTCCCAACCCAGGTGTCAAACCTGCATCTCCTGCATTGGCAGATGGATTCTTTACCACTGAGCCACCAGAGAAGCTCTGTTAAGTTATCCAAAATGGGTCAAAGCCTTGAATTTTCACTAATTTCTTATTTTCTTTTTACCTCATTGCACTTTCTTTTTCAAAAATACACCTTTTACCGTGCCTTCTGCCTCCTCCATTTCATTGGAGGAGGCAGAAATAAAATTCTTTTTCTGACTTTCATTATTTCTCTTTTAACTGTAGTTTGTTTGTTTGTTTTTTCCTATAGGATATGCTGATAGCTCTCTGAATCACACATCTTGTTTTTTGCATTTCGTTTTTGTGGCTTCTAAAACATGGGATGTTTCATGTCCAATGCATCCCTTTTCATAAGACAAGACTTTCTTCTCAAGTTCATATTTTATTGTAGAAGTCTGTTGCTGGTATTCCAAAGTGGAACCTGGAACTTAACCGTCTTTGTTTGTTACGGAGACCTCAACCTCACTTTCTATTTGGTTCAAAAGTTCTGTCTGCTTTTCATGACACCTGTGCTTCTGTGAAGCCTTGGCAAAAGTATCCTCAAGCTGAGCTTCCATCTCTTTCCTGAGCATCTTGGATTCAGAGATTTCCTGTTCCATGAAGTCAGTCTTTCACATGGCCACTTGCATCTTTCTCTCTTTGTCATTAAGCTTTCAGAAAGTCTTCTGCTTTTGTAAGCCACGCATGCTTTTATCTCTGAGTATTCCCACAGGGTCATCTTTTAGTGCTGATGAGTATCTTTATGGGTTTTTTTTTGGGGGGGGGGAGGGAGGGTACTTAAGAATTTGAGTGTCTGAAGGTTCAACCAGTTGCTTATGAAAAATCTGATTTTTGTTGCCTCATAAGATGTTACTGAGTCTTGGATCTTTATGCCTAGGGGTAGATCTTCATGTTCTTGACAAAAATGTTTACTGTATTCTCAAGCTGTTGATTGAGCCTATTTGAATTAGCTATCCATCTTTTAAATATACACTTTATTCATCTTATTTTTATTTTTTTATTTTTATTTTTTTTATCTTTTTTTTTCTAATTTTATTTTATTTTTAAACTTTACATAATTGTATTAGTTTTGCCAAATATCAGAATGAATCCGCCACAGGTATACATGTGTTCCCCATCCTGAACCCTCCTCCCTCCTCCCTCCCCATACCATCCCTCTGGGTCGTCCCAGTGCACTAGCCCCAAGCATCCAGTATCGTGCATCGAACCTGGACTGGCAACTCGTTTCATACATGATATTTTACATGTTTCAATGCCATTCCCCCAAATCTTCCCACCCTCTCCCTCTCCCACAGAGTCCATAAGACTGTTCTATACTTCAGTGTCTCTTTTGCATCTTATTTTTAAATTTATTTTTGTTGGTTTGAATTTCTGTGGCTCAAAGTGAACAATGTAGAGTCTGTGCAGCCTTGTAACTCCCTATTCAGTTTCAGTTTATCTTGGTCTAGTTTCATACTCTTCTTTCATCTTCTATTTTTAATTCTTGACTGCTATAGATGTGGCTGTTTTTGTTGGCACTGAAATCAGGGTAATAAACAAGATAAAGAAGCCCCTGCCCTCATAGAGCTTCTGTTCCAGTGCTGATAACACAGAAAACAGCAAATAAATGAATAATATATCACAATCTAAAAAGAAAACTAAATGAGTTGAAGGAGTAAGGGATAGCTCTGTGTGGCGGGCAGATAAGGCATTCTGAAGATATATTTGAGCAGTTGGTTGTTGTGCAATTTAATGAGAATTTCATTCCAAGTGCTATTAACAGTCCCTGGCTAGTTATAATAACTGAGTCAAAGTTCTAATACTGTCATTAGTAATAGAATTGAATATTTCCGCTTTCCAAAATGATGTCAGTGGCTACTATAGAGATATGGCCCTTGTACTATGAATAGTTTTATTGCGTCTACCCTGGGTTATAAGAGATACTATCATAGAGACAGAGTTTGGGTAGGAAGGGAAGAAGGGGCAGAGGCAGAAATGCAATTCATGGGAAGTGAGGAGTGCCTTGGATACCCTCCAAATAATTTACATTGTGTTTTACATTTAATGTTTATTTTTACATTGAAAAATGTGTCTGATTTGGGAATACACTGAGATCACACGGCTTAAGAGATGCCAGAATGTTGAAATCTCCAATTTCGCACTGTAGTTTCCACAGTAGACCAGGAAGGGAAAGATTACATCCTGAAGGAGCTTATAGTAATCAGAATGAAGTCTTTCTGCCTCCTCCTATGTTATGATAAGTTTACTGCCTGGCTGGCACTTTGCCTAGACCTCTCAAGGGACTCAAGTAATATTTCCGGGTGATTATTTTTACCAGAATTCTAAAAATGCCAAAGAAGCCTAATCTTTTCTGATAATTGACCCCAAACCTAGGGTGTTTACTTCTGAAAAGTCAAGAGTTGATTTCAACTGCTTGGTTCTGGTACCATGAAAGTAACCTGACTTCAGAGTGCCTCTGTGTTAAAAATGGTGGAGCTTCCCAGGTAAGCTCAGCAGTAAAGAATCCACCTGCAATGCAGGAGATGAAAGAGACACAGGTTTGATCCCTGGGTCAGAAAGATCCTCTAGAGTCAGAAATGGCACCCACTCCAGTAAGAGGAGCCTGGTGGGCTATACAGTCCATGGGGTTGCAAAGAGTCGGACATGACTGAGCACAAGCACATGATCTCTGTTAAAATACTGGGTGGGCCACCCAGTACCAACACAGTCAAGGGTTCATTGATTGTTCATTAATCAGCAGAGGGGAGGAGAGAACCTGAAGGTTTACCACGAGTTATTTTCTTCATCCCACAAACTTGTAAGATATATTCATTCTATTGAAAGCAGATTATATAATCCCTACATTTTAGTACTCAGGTTTAAAGTGAATAAATTTAGACCAAAAGAAAAAATTAAGCTGTTTTTTAAGAGAACTAAAGCAGGTTATTGGAAAATAAAATTTAAATGATAGAATTCTAAATTATTGGACTAGATAACATAAAACATATATATGGACTGATTTTTTTCAGATAACTGTTTTCCCATTCTAGAGAAGGGGGTCTCAACTTTGGCTGGGCATTGGAATCACCTGGGGAATTTTAAAACTACACATGTCTTCTTGTGACCCCAAAATGCTGATACTAATTATCTGAAGGGTGACCGAAAGCACTGAAGTTTTAAATGCTTCCCAAATGATTACAAAGTTGAGAATCCTTGCTCTAGAACACTGGTTCTCAAACTTTATCATGCATATGACTTACCTGGAAAGAAAGAAAGTGAAAGTGTAGTCGCTCAGTGTTTGAGACCCCATGGACTATTGCCCACCAGGCTCCTCTGTCCATGGAATTGTCTAGGCAAGAATACTGGAGTGGATTGCCAGGGCTTGTTAAAACAGATTCTGAGTCCCATGTCCTGAGTTCCTGGTGTAGCAAGTCTTTGGTGGGACCTGTAAATTTGTCTGCTGAGGCTGCTAGTTTGAGGACAGACTTTAAGCATGTTTGCAAGATGGAATTTCAGGTCCTACTCTAGATCTAAGGAATCAACAGTATCTGTATTTTAAAAATATCACTGGATGATTCAGGTTCTCAATAAAGTTAGTGAAGCATGGGGACCTATAAAGACCAAATAAGGAGCAATGCCATCAGGAGATATCCGAATAAACATTTTAGCAGGAAATGACATTAGTACTAGAAATGATGCTGCCGTGGGAATCTTTAGGCTCAATACATATGTTTATGTCATTAGAGTAGATTTTGTTTCTCCTACTCATGATTCTGTGTTTATATATAAGTACAAATGCATTATTAACGTTGCCCTTCAAATAACTCCACATTGTACAATATATAGTCTGCAAATTAAAGAGAGAATAGAAACATTATTAGGCTATTTACCTTTTATTCTTTCAACCAGCTCTTAGATGAAAGAAGCTAGATCTGAGATCAAGTGTTATTATCTAGTCCAATATTTTGCGTCTTTCTAACTTTATCTTAATAAAATTTTATAACAGCTTTAGATGTATGGGAAAGTTTTGGAAATACAGTGTTAAGGAGAGTTTCCATACCACTCACATCCAGTTTCCCCTATTTTTATTGTTGTTCAGTCACTCAGTCATGTCTGACTCTTTACGACCCCATGGACTGCAGCACTCCAGGCTTCCCTGTCCTTCACTATCTCCCGGAGCTTGCTCAAACTCATGTCCATTGATTCAGTAATGCATCTGACATTATTGTGGCACATTTGTCACAACTAATGAACCTATATGGATATATTATTGCTGACTAAATTTTATACTTTTTCCAGATTTCCTCGGATTTTCCCTAGTGTTGTTTTACTCCTTGAAGATCCTCACTAGGATCCCAGATTATATTTTAGTCATGTCTCTTTTGACTCCACTTTATTATGACAGTTTCTCAGTCTTGACTTATTTTAGATTTGAGATGACTTTGAGAGTATTGAGGAGTACTTGTCAGGTATTTTGTACGGTGTTCCTCAATTTGGTTTTGTCTACTGTGTTTCTCATTACTGGACTTGATTTATAGATTTTGGGGTAGAAGACCACTGAGATAAAATACCATTATCATCCTGTCCTATCAAGGGAACTTGCTATCAGTAGGTCTTAATATCACTTAACCTGAGTTATTATCAGGTTTCTCCACTGAAGTTAATCTCTCATCTCTTTCTGAACTGTACTCTGCTGCTGCTAAGTCACTTCAGTCGTGTCTGACTCTGTGCGACCCCATAGACGGCAGCCCACCAGGCTCCCCCGTCCCTGGGATTCTCCAGGCAAGAACACTGGAGTGGGTTGCCATTTCCTTCTCCAATGCATGAAAGTGAAAACTGAAAGGGAAGCTGCTCAGTCGTGTCCAACTCTTAGCGACCCCATGGACTGCAGTCTACCAGGCTCCTCCATCCATGTGATTTTCCAGGCAAGAGTACTGGAGTGGGGTGCCATTGCCTTTTCCAACTGTACTCTTTGGAATGAGGTTATTATACTGAAAGGTTGCTGTACTCTTTGGAATGAGGTTATTATACTGAAAGGTTGCTGCTACCTGTGAATGTCCTATGAATGACGCTGGGATCTATGGCCTACGGAGGAGAGGAATTCAGTCCAGGGCCAGTGACGAGGCTTGATCTCTCAGAGCTTTTTGTGTAATAAAGTTTTATTAATGTGTAAAAGAGATAGAGAAAGTTTCTGACGTAGTCAGAAAGAGTGCCCCCTTGTTAGTTTTTAGCAAGGAATTATATACCTATTTGCATGCTGCTAATTAGAGAAAGGAAGCACCTCAAAACTGAGAGAGTTACACCAGGCCCCTCACCCACAACATGCATTTTGAGATAGCATTGGCACGAGGTGAGTCATCACTGCCATAAAACAATTGACAAGAATCAAAGAAAGGCAGATTTCCAAGCAAATACAGAGTTCATTAGCATAGCTTAAAGAAGACATTTCCATGAGAAAAATGCATTGGTTAGCTAAAGGTTTGAGATAAAGTTAAGTTTGGGCAGAACCAGGTGTCACCATGACAACACAGGATTAGAAGAGAAAAGAAAAAAAAAGTCTGTCACTTGCAATTTTATTTCTTCCTGCTGCTTGGGGACCTCTGGCCTCCCTACTCAGACTATTAACACTCTCAATACTCTGCCTGCACTTAAGGAACAGGATTTATGTGCTGCCTCTTTGAAGGGCCTGACTATCCACATAAATTATTTGAAATTGTTCTGCAAAGGAGATTTGTCTATTTTCTTCAGTTTACTTATTTTTATTTATCTGATCTTTTATTTATTTATATCACTATAGACTCTTGGATATTTATTTTAAACATTGGATTATGATCTTATACTACCTTTTGTATTTTGTTGCTCAAATTGTTCCAGCTTTATTGACAGCTCTTTCTTTTAACTCCTTTGTTGCTTTGACACATCCTTATCTGTGCTCATTTTTGAGAATTTCCATAATATCTGTCACTACAAGATGGTCCACAGTCATCAGGTATATTTCTTTTCCCAACCCTAGAGTTAGCCATTTCTTCAGGGAATTCTGGTTCCTTTTATAAGTGAATGTTTTTCTTTATTAGAGAATGGGTGCCAAGTCGGCTTATTGCAACTGGGGTGTCAGTGCTTCTGGGCGCTCTCAGCTGACAGAGCAAGGAAATATATGTGTATATATATATACTAACCCCTACACACACACACACCTTTATAAATACTTCTATTTATATCTGTACATGTCTATTTTAAGCTAAAACATGAATTCTTTCTACTATCTCCAATTCTAACCTAGTACCACATGAGTTATTCTAACTTTTCCCCATTGCTTTTCTGTAGCCTTCCAATCCAACAATAAAAGACCTGTATCTATCATTTTCTATCTGTTTAATAGTTAAATTTGGCTTACATGTATAGTTATCTCCAATGTTGGTAACCTCTACCACCATGAGAACCAACTTTTTCAACCAATGTTTTTACTGCTGTTACATGATCAGTTTACTAAGAAATGTATAAAATTGTTTTAAGTTGTGAAAATCTGTTACTTACATAGTAAGACTTTGGGGTTTTAATGGATTATGTTCTAAATGAGGGACCAATTAGAAAGACATAGTAAGAATTATATAGGCAATGTTTGGTAGATTAAAGTGAACTAGACTCAGGGATGCTTTTGAACTGACACAAAATTAATACATATTTGCCACCGGATAAAATCTTGACATACTTCTTCGTTAGGTGGTAACTAACCACTGTCCTCAGTGCCCATACCTGATACCTGGGCTGCATACCCACTCCGTCTAGACTTCATACCTACTCAAGGCCTAGCAACTGAAGGGTTAATGTCTGGTATAGTCAGGATTCTTCAGGATCCTATGCTATTATCTATTTATCTGCATCCCTTTTACCTTGTAGGACTTATTAGCGTTAAAAGCTAACTATTTTGATTGCACAATATAAGAGTTGTGAGTTAAGTTTCATTTGGGGCAAAATGAGGACTGCAACCCAGGAGACAGCTCTTCAGATAGCTTTGAGAAACTGCTCGAATGAGGCAGGGGGTAAGGTCAGTATATATGAGATTTTGCTGAAGGGGGAAAGTGAAAGTGAAGTCACTCAGTCATGTCCGACTCTTTGCGACCCCATGGACTGTAGCCCACCAGGCTCCTCTGTCCATGGGATTCTCCAGGCAAGAATACTGGAGTGGTTGGCATTTCCTTCTCCAGGGGATCTTCCTGACCCAGGGATCGAACTCAGGTCTCCCGAATTGCAGGCAGATGCTTTAACCTCTGAGCCACCAGGGAAGCAATTCCTGCTGAAGGGGGAGTACATGTTCCTCATGACTAGCAAAAGCTTCTCAAGACTAGTAGAAATCTTCAGGAAAAATATGTGCTCAATTGCTGAAGGGGGAGTACATGCAATTGAGCACATATTTTTCCTGAAGATTTCTACTAGTCTTGAGAAGCTTTTGCTAGTCATGAGGAACAGTCATCACTGTGAAGGATGTCAGTGCTTTTCTAGATACAGGGTGATACAAGAATTGGGCTCATAAAATCAGCTCCTGAAAGTATCTGTCTGAAGACCTGTCTTGCCAGTTTTTCCCCAAGCATAGAATGCCTCATTTCTGCTCTTCTCCCTGAACTCCTTTCAGGGGGTGTTGAAATTCAGCAGCTGCAGCAGCACAGGTTTTAATTCTTGTAGAGGTAAATGACAAGTGCCATTTGTAGTTGACACTGACTATCACTCCTTTTCCATATAAAACATGATCGTGATTGCAAAGACATAGTAGTTATATTTCTAATGCTTATATTCCAAGTTATACCCCAAGGAGCAGTGGCCCTGCACATTTGCAGATGGCTGGTGTGCAGTAGCTTCAGTGTCATTCACAGCAAAGCTGTCACTCTAATGTCTCCTCTCTCTATGAATATATTGGCACACAAACTCTTGCATTGTGCCTGGTTTGGTTACCCACTCTAAACTAATATCAATTACTGCTTTTCCTAATAACGAGTGAGATTTAACAGAATTCTTGGATTTTTCTTAAAAATAATTTGACTCAGTCTTATTTATTTTGGAGTTCTGAACATAATACATTATATAATTTTTTTTTTTCTGTTTAGAACACATGTAAGAAACCTCTATACTGTTCCCTATAGTAATTGTATCAATTTACATCCCCACCAACAGTATAAGAGAGTTTCCTTTTCTCACACCCTCTCCAGCATTTATTGTTTGTAGATTTTTTTAATGGTGGCCATTCTGACAGTGTGAGGTGATACCTCATTGTAGGTTTGATATGCATTTCTCTAATAGTGATGTTGAGCTTCTTTTCATATGACTCTTGGCTGTGTTCTCTTAGGAGAAAAGTCTATTTAGGTCTTCTGCCCATTTTTTTGTTTGGGTTGTTTGTATTTTTGATATTAAGCTATATATAGCACAGGGCTGGGGGAAGGAAGGTATAGTCTATTTGTAGGACATATATTAAGTTAACCTTAAAAATGCATTGCAATATACATTAGCTGCAGACAAATATTGTTTGATTCCAACTATATGAGGTATCTGCTGCTGCTAAGTCACTTCAGTCGTGTCTGACTCTGTGCGACCCCATAGACAGCAGCCCACCAGGCTCCCCCATCCCTGGGATTCTCCAGGTAAGAACACTGGAGTGGGTTGCCATTTCCTTCTCCAATGCATGAAAGTGAAAAGTGAAAGTGAAGTTGCTCAGTCTTGTCTGACTCTTTGCAAACCCATGGACTGCAGTCTACCAGGCTCCTCCATCCATGGGATTTCCCAGGCAAGAGTACTGGAGTGGGGTGCCATCGCCTTCTCCGATATGAGGTACCTAGAATAGTCAAATTCATGGAGTTAGAAAGTACAATGATAGATGCCAGGGGCTGGGGAGTTTCAAGGTGGTTAGGGGGGATGGGGAGTTAGTGTTTAATGGGGAGAAGGTTTCAATTTAAGAACGTGAAAAATTCAGGAGATAGATAATGATGAGAGGAGTTGCACAACAATGTAAATGTGCTTAGTGTAACTGAACTGTACAGTTAAATATGGTTAAAATAGTATGTTTTATATTATGTGACTTTTACCACAGTAAAAAAACTTAAAAAGATAAAGTGATCCTGTCACCAAAATTTAAAAAAAATGTAAATAGAATTTTGCACATATACTTTAATATGTTACTTAATAGGGAGCTTAAATAATAAAATGTAATTTAGACTTCATTTATTGATATGATAATTAAGTATTCCATTCTGGCTTTAGAGTTAAAGTACTTAAAAGTCTTTATCATAAAAGTGTAGAATATTATATTGATGAGAAATGTATTTTAAAATATGTAACTATGATGTTAAATCTGAGAATGGAAAGCTGTTAGTTATATTTAGTGTTTTTTTATATGGCAGACACATTTTGTCAACCTTGTTATAGAATCATAAAACTTTTGGATGCATAATAAACCTTCTTATGCTGGTCTCATTAATATGTTAAGTCTTTGCCATTCAAATGGTAATTATATTATTTAAAAACTGTCAATGCATACTATGATACTTGTGATGGGTGCATCTGGGCATATTGGGTTGGATTCTAGTACTTATTAAATTATTTTAACACATTATTGACCAGAGACATATTCATACATCTTTTGTTACCCAAATGTTACTGACTGGAAATGTTTCAGTATACACTTACATATAAATCACTGGCCACAGGCATTAGTTTCTGCAAAAGTTGTCTGGTCAATAATGTGTTAAGCATTCCTCTTCTAGATATTTTACAGTTTTTGAAAGAGGAGGAGCCTGCATCACATAGAGGAGACCAGCAGAAAATGAATTTGACCGAGAGTTAATCTACTTGGAATGGCAGGTTTGCAACAGCAGGGTAACTATAATGTAGGTAAAGCAAGGGAATTAAAAAAAAAAGACAAATCTGCTTCATTAACTATACTAAAGCCTTTGACTGTGTGGGTCACAACAAACTGTGGAAAATTCTTTAAAAGATGGGAATACCAGACCACCTTACCTGTCTCCTAAGATAAGGTTATATTTAACCTTAAGAAATACCTGTCTCCTAAGAAACCTGTATGCAGGACAAGAAGCAACAGTTAAAACTGGACATTGAACAGTGGACTGGTTCAAAATTGGGAAAGGAGTCCTACAAGGCTGTATATTGTCACTCTGCTTATTTAACTTATATGCAGAGTACATCATACAAAATGCCAGGCTGGATAAATCACAAGCTGGAAACAAGATTGCCGGGAGAAATATCAACAACTTCAGATATGCAGATGATACTACTCTAATGGCAGAAAGCTAAGAGGAACTAAAGAGCCTCTTGATGAGGGTAAAAGAGGAGAGTGAAAAGGATGGCTTCAAATCAACATTCAGAAAACCAAGATCATAGCATTTGGTCCCATCTATTTTATGGCAAATAGATGGAGAAAAAGTGGAAACAATGACAGATTTTATTTTCTTGGGCTCCAGAATCACTCTGGATGGTAACTGCAGCCATGAAATTAAAAGAAACTTGCTCCTTGGAAAGAATGCTATGACAAACCTAGACAGCATATTATAAAGCAGAGACATTACTTTGCCAACAAAGATCCATATAGTCAAAGTATGGTTTTTCCAGTAATCATGTACAGATGTGAGAGCTGGACCATAAAGAAGGCTGAGCACCAAAGAATTAGTGCTTTTCAACTGTGATGTTGGAGAAGACTCTTGACAGTCCCTTGGATTGCAAGGAGATCAAACTAGTTAGGAGGTCTGATGCAGAAGCTGAAGCTCTAATACTTTGGCCACAATTAAAAAGAGGTTAGTCTGTAAGTCATGAGCTGTACCTCCTAGTGCCTCTTCAAGGTAGAATATGTTGTCCAACTATGTGGAATGTTGTCAACTGACTGCTTCTATATTCCACCTCCTACAAAGTCTATTTCAGCTGCCTAGCCTGAAGTTACATCCTACTCATGCGGCCTCCTGTGACAATTAGCACAGAATTGTACACTTTGAGGGTGTCCTTGCTGATAACTACAATGCAGTTTTTTCTGGTGTTTAAAATTTTCCTTAAAAAAGGGTGTCGTGATCTCTTCATCTGCCATCCATTCTTCCATGCATCCTTCCATCCAATTCCATGTTGCATTCAAAACTTCCAAGTAACTTTTATGTACTGTGTGCTGGTCTCTGCCTTTAAGGAACTTCCAACCAGATGAAAGTAATATGATATTGATGAACAAAGTGACTATGAAGGGAGAGAATACAACTCTATCAGATTGAGGCCATAAAGAGGTACAGATCTAAAAAGTGAAATGAATAGAAATGGAATGGATGGGAAAAAAAGAGTGTGTGTGTGTATGTGTGTTTTATAGAATAAATAATAGGATTAATGGCAATGTAGAACATCTAAAATCCTTTGAAGGGAAAGAACTAAAAGCATCATATATGCACGTGCCTAGGCATTCATAGACCAATCTCTGCAGCTGGCTCTAAACATCTCAAAAACTTAATCATAAAAAAAGACCTTCAAGTCTTGATAATGCATCATGTTCTGTTTCTAATCAGTAGTACATGGTTTCAAAAATGGCAGGATTTTTTTCTTGTTGGTTTGTTGTGATTAATGGAGTATTTCTTTTATTTTCTGTTAATAGCATACCATAAATCTAACTAAACTCCTAATTAAAACCTTTGCAGTGGTTAGCAAAACTTCAAAACTTATCATTCAATTTACTGAAACAGGTGTACAAATTGATTTGATTTGATATTCTTTTTGATAGCTCTGTTATTCTCTTGGTAATTGTTAACCTCAGTGTTTATTTAAGGGATTATTTTCCAATTTCCAAGTTCAGCAGTAAATCTTAGCTCGATGGTTTTAATAACCTATTCCCTGTAACTGTGAGAGTCAGTCTTCAACTGTATTTTGTAGCCATTGATCACTTGGATGTTTGTAAACACTCACATCCAACCTTTTTCAGTCTTAGTACTAGACTTAGTGCTTTCTTGCAATCATCAGGAAAGTTTATCCAAAAAAAAAAAAAAAAGGCATCAATTACAGGAATTAAATTCATTTTTCCCCTGCTGAAATGCAAAAGTTAGTTCAGAATTACAGTTTTGAGCTTGAAGGTATAGTTGTCTTCCATGCACTTTAAATGATCCTTATCTCAGCCTTGCATAAACTAATGGGTTCCTAGTGTGTTCTATCCTAGACTACATTCCAGCTAAAGAGCACTGGTTTCATGCTTTTCAAGTACTGCAGACACTTTTAACCTCAAACCATTGGGCTTCCCTGGTGGCTCAGAGGGTCAAGTGTCTGCCTGTAATACAAGAGACCGGGGTTTGATCCCTGGGTCGGGAAGATCCCCTGGAGAAGGAAATGGCAACTCACTCCAGTACTCTTGCCTGGAAAATCCCATGGATGGAGAAGCCTGGTAGGCTACAGTCCATGTGGTCACAAAGAGTCAGACATGACTGAGCGACTTCACTTTCACTTTCATACATGACACTGCTTGCATTTTACTGGGTTTTTTTGCAAAAACATAATGACCAAGTGAAAGTCACTCAGTTGTGTCCAACTCCTTGCGACATGGACTGTATAGTCCATGGAATTTTCCAGGTCAGAATACTGGAGTGGGTAGCTGTTCCCTTCTCCAGGGGATCTTCCCAACCCAGGGATGGAACCCAGGTCTCCCACAGTGCAGGTGGATTCTTTACCAGCTGAGCCACCAGGAAAACCCAAGTTAGTCTAAATTCAGCAACTCTTTAAAGTAAAAATGTCACTTGATTATTAATAACTATGAAAGTATACATTCACATGTATAAGATCATATTTAAAAACATGTGTTAGGCAAATTGTCAGACTGTTTGTACATAAGGCAATACAGAAGCAAAACTGTTTGCTGTGATTCCACTGCCGCTCAGGTTTGTGCAGCCCAGGGATCAGAAACTGTTTTCAAAGATGTTAGAAATCTGCTAATAATTTTGCCACTGCAAGTCTATAATTGATATTGAGCTGAGATATTTTGGATCCATTTCACTGACCTCTTATTGGAAAGCAACAAAACAGTGCAATACAAACATAATTTGTCTATTTTCCTATCATTGGACTTAAAACCAATGGGAATAGTCTAGGAAAGATTATCTATCTTGAAAAAATTAAATGAGATAAGCTTGCCTTATTCTTTACTTGGCACATGATAGTTCCTGTTATTTATTTCTTTTTTAATGTCCCTTCTAAGTCACTCCTATGTGGTCAGGAATCCCTGAGTAATCATGCCATCTACAATCATAATCTCTCTGAAACTGATGCCAGACTGTCTCCTGGCTTCCCAAGCTGCTAGAGTCATTTGTTACAACTTAATTGATCTTTAATAACACTTTCCTTGGTTAGACATCAATATTTAACCTCAAAGCTACAAATTTATAATAAAAAATCTTCTTTAGCGTCACTCTAGTCAATGAGAACACACGTTTCAGAGGCATTTGACTGAATGGGAAATATATTTTGAATAAATGTTTCTATCTGTGGAAGCTCTATTATGACACAGGATCAGTGACCTCCTTTAATAAGTCGTGGGCTTCCCTGGTGGCTCAGATGGTAAAGAATCCATCTGCAATGTGGGAGACCTGGGTTCAATCCCTGGGTTGGGAAGATCCCCTGGAAGAGGGCATAGCAACCCACTCCAGTATTCTTGCCTGGAGAACTCCATGGACAGAGGAGCCTGGTGGGCTACAGTTCATGGAGTCACAAAGAGTCAGACACAACCGAGTGATTAAGCACACACAATAACTTGTAAGGCCAGTGCTGACCTTAGCCTGTGCCACTATTTGTTTCTAAAAGCTTCTTCAATAGAATAGCTTGATTCCAGGTATTTTAAGTGTAACTATGATTTCTTTTGTTATGTTCATTTAAAAAAGTCCTAAAATCCAACAGATATAATGGGGATAGTCTATAAATATTGGGCTTCCCAGGTGTCATAGTGGTAAAGAATCCACCTGCCAATGTAGGAGATGCAAGAGACGTGGGTTTGATCTCTGGGTAGGGAAGATCCACTGGAGTAGGAAATGGCAACCCACTCCGGTATTCTTGCCTGGGAAATTCCGTGTACAGGGAGGGCTGGCAGGCTACCGTCCATGGGGTCACAAAGAGTTGGATATGACTGAACACACACACACACACACACACACAATAAATATTACCTAGTCTGTGTTTTAGCTACATCATAGCTGCTTTAAAATAAAATGCATTTAAATATATGAAGGAATGGTATAATGAAAATGAGCTTACTGTGTTCGTGAGTTTATGTCATCACAGTGGGAGTTTTAGCTTTTGGTTACCAGCAGGATACTGATAGATTCACATAATATATTTAATGGCTTTTACCTCTGCTCAGAATTCTTTGGGATTAACCATTAAAGATGTAAGGATGCAAACAGAAGAAAAGCTATTGGATCATATAATTTACAAATAATTTTCAGACAGCTTTATTAGGTATCATAAGGCTGATCGTGTTACCAGAGCAATCTACCATATATCACATTTCTATTCTTTGGGCATGAAGGCAATACTATTTAGTACTGTGTTGAAGTACTCTGTATAGCTTTCTGAATACTTAAAGTTTAAATTTTGCCTTTATATCTCTTTGTAATGATAATTATTTAGAGACAAAGAAAAAAGTTTGTAAATTTAAAGTATACACATAAACTTACATAAAATACATACACATGCGTATGGGGTTTTGGCCGAACTTAAATATGTTTGTGTGCATGTGTGCATACTAAGTCACTTCAGTTGTGTCTGACTGTTTCCAACCCTGTTGACTGTAGCTTGCCAGGCTCCTCTGTCTGTGGGATTCTCTAGGCAGGAATACTGGAATGCATTGTCATGCCCTCCTAGGGGATCTTCCTGACCCAGGGATCAAAAGATTGGCAATTTCTCCTTTTTGTCACATTTCTGTCCTAGAAACCCTATTTTGAACCTTACACTATATATAATAGTGTTTATAATACTATTATATAATACATAATGTATATAGTATTTTTCTCCAGGAACACTCTCTTGAAAAAAAAGTAGTGGTAGATATTAATCAAAGGTAATGTTTCTAAATACTTAAAATAAGCTCTAAGATATCCAGGTTTCTCAAATGTTTTATAAAATTGCAGTTTATTTTATTAGATTATCGAGTAACCAGAAACTTACCTGATTCATGTGAAAAATAGCATATAAATTTAAGTTATTGCTAAATGGGTATATATTTCTATACTTGATGAATATCTATGGATCTCTTACGTGATCTAAAAAAATAATTCAGTATCCTTATTCTGCTGTGATACAAATCAATGGAAGACTTTCACATATGCAACATACTTCCATGGATTTAGGAAATTTTAGGGTAAACCAAAAAGTCTATGTTGGGGCACTATGTTAGTTAATGTGTTAGCTAGAAGTAGTATTTTTCATAAATAATGGTGACTTTATGGCCTGTAAATATTAATAACATATATTCTGAGGTATTGCAGTGCCTAGAAGAATAACTATACTCTTTCCCCGCTACCCTCCACCAAAGTAGGTATATTGAAAGATAAAGTGAAAGTCACGTTCTCATCAGGAATATTCGAGCCTGCTTTTATTATTGAAAATAAATGAAAGAAATTAAAACTATGGAACTTCATTCCTCATTAATAACATGACTTGTGATTGAGACATTCTTATGTTTTACAACACCGTGGATGGATGTCATTATAAATATACATTATTGCAGCAGAAATAAAATTTACTCATCCCATTAATTATCCCAACTTAAATATTCTATCTATAGTAAGCATTACATATTTAAATAAGCAGACTTCCCTGGTACCTCAGCTGGTAAAGAATCCACCTGCAATACAGGAGACCCTGGTTCAATTTCTGGGTTGGGAAGATCCGCTGGAGAAGGGATAGGCTACCCACTCCAGTATTCTTTGGCTTCCCTGGTGGCTCAGTTGGTAAATAATTCACATGCAATGCAGAGACCTGGATTCTATCCCTGGGTTGGGAAGATTCCCTGGAGGAGGACCTAGCAACCCCCTCCAGTACTCTTGCCTGGAAAATCCCCATGAACAGAGGAGACTAATGGGCTACAGTCCATGGGGTCGCAAAGAGATGGACATGACTGAGTGACACACACACATACATTTAAATAAGGATTAATTAACACTTTTGTGTGAAAGTAATTTTGCATTGAGTATTTGCTGTGAAGTGAAAGTTTCTCAGTTGTGTCCGACTCTTTGTGACCCCATGGACTGTACAGTCCATGGAATTCTCCAGGCCAGAATACTGGAGTGGGTAGCCTTTCCCTTCTCCAGGGATCTTCTCAACCCAGGGATTGAACTGGGGTCTCCTGCATTGCAAGAAGATTCTTTACCAGCTGAGCTATCAGGGAAGCCCTAGTTATTAAATTGAAAAATATTTTACATAAATGTGAATAGTGCAATCTGCTTTAGAAAGCTTTCTGGAACTTCCCTGGTGGAGCAGTGGATAAGAATCCACCTGCCAATGCAGGGGACATGGGTTCCATCCCTCGTCCAGGAAGATTCCACATGCTGAGGGGCAACTAAGCCTGTGTGCCACAACTACTGAGACCTTGCTCCACAATAACATAAGCCACCACAATGAGAATCCCATGCAGTGCAAAAAAGAGTAGCTCTTGCTCACTGCAACTAGAGAAAGCCTACGCACAGCAGACCCAGGACAGCCAAAAAAAAAAAAAAAAGGTTTCTGAACAAAATTTGTTTTCTGTAATAACTTTCTTTAAAGCATGAACAGTCAATCAAAATCATTCTACTAATTTTATGTTTTTTACCTATGTACTAAACAGATAGTAATAAGCATTTGTTTTGGATGGTGATGCTGGTGGTAGTAAATTTCATAATATATAGCATTTTCAAAGGATTGACCCAGCATATATTCTTTTCCTTTTCCTATTTATATTTTATTTAGCCCTATAAAATGATTTGTCTATCAATGAAGCAGTGTTAGCAGTGAACGTTCTGGTAACCATTCATTGCCACTGCCGAATTTTGGCCCTATAATTTTGGTTGACTCGCATTGCAGAGAAAGTTTAGACACAAAATCATTTTGAGACTAGAGATTTGTTTCTCAAAACCACATCCTGGAGCCTTGCCCCTTCCTCTCACTCTGACGATATTTCTATGAACTAAAGCCATGTTCAGTTGAATTTCTTTTTGAACACAAACATAAATATGTTTAGGGATGGGGAATGTCTCCTTTTTGTCACATTAATATATATGAGAATAGAGCATTAGTTAAGAGCAGAAAGATACAAAGAATATCACAATCTTACACACATATTTTTGGTAGGATATCAAGTACTTTTCTGTGCTGCTGCTGCTAAGTTGCTTCAGTCGTGTCCGACTCTGTGCGACCCCATAGACAGCAGCCCACCAGGCTCCCCCGTCCCTGGGATTCTCCGGGCAAGAACACTGGAGTGGGTTGCCATTTCCTTCTCCAATGCATGAAAGTGAAAAGTGAAAGTGAAGTCGCTCAGTCGTATCTGACTCTTAGCGACCCCATGGACTGCAGCCCATCAGGCTCCTCTGTCCATGGGATTTTCCAGGCAAGAGTACTGGAGTGGGGTGCCATTGCCTTCTCCGACTTTCTATGCTATTAGAAAGCAATAAAATACTGTAACTGCAAAACACTTTAACACAAATATTTACTATAAAGCTTCAAAATTTCAAACATAGCAAACACCCTCTTGCAACAACACAAGAGAAGACTCTACACATGGACATCACAGATGATCAATACCAAAATCAGATTGATTATATTCTCTGTAACCAAAGATGGAGAAGCTCTATACAGTCATCAAAAACAAGTCCAGGAGCTGACTGTGGCTCAGATCATGAACTCCTTATTGCCAAATTCAGACTGAAATTGAAGAAAGTAGGGAAAACCACTAGACCATTCAGATATGATCTAAATGAAATCCCTTATGATTATACAGTGGAAGTGACAAAAAGATTGAATGGATTAGATCTGATAGACAGAGTGCCTGGAGAACTATGGACAGAGGTTTGTGACGTAGTACAGAAGGCAGTGTTCAAGATCCACAAGAAAACGAAATGCAAAATGGTAGTCTGAGGAGGCCTTTCAAATAGCTGAGAAAAGAAGAGAAGCTAAAGGCAAAGGAGAAAACGAAAGATATGCCCATTTGAATGCAGAGTTCCAAAGAATACCAAGGAGAGTTAAGAAAGCCTTCCTCAGTGATCAGTGCAAAGAAATATAGGAAAACAATAGAATGGGAAAGACTACAGATCACTTCAAGAAAATTAGAGATACCAAGGGAACATTTCATGCAAAGATGGGCACAATAAATGACAGAAATGGTATGGACCTAACAGAAGCAGAAGATATTAAGAAGAGGTGGCAAGAATACACAGAAGAACTGTACAAAAAACATCTTCACGTCCCAGATAACCACGATGGTGTGATCACTCACCATCCTGGAATGCAAAGTCACTATGAACAAAGCTAGTGGAGGGGTTGGAATTCCAGTTGAGCTATTTCAAATCCTAAAAGATGATGCTGTGAAAGTGCTTCACTCAATATGCCAGCAAATTTGGAAAACTGGGCAGTGGCACCAGGACTGGAAAAGGTCAGTTTTCATTCCAGTCCCCAAGAAAGGCAGTGCCAAAGAATGTTCAAACTGCCACATAATTGCACTCATCTCACACGCTAGTAAAGTAATGCTCAAAATTCTCCAAGCAAGGCTTCAATAGTACATGAACCATGAACTTTCAGATGTTCAAGCTGGATTTAGAAAAGGCAGAGGAACCAGAGATCAAATTGCCAACATCTGCTGGATCATGGAAAAAGCAAGAGAGTTCCAGAAAAACATCTATTTCTGCTTTATTGACTATGCCAAAGCCTTTGACTGTGTGGATCACAATAAACTGTGGAAAATTCTGAAAGACATGGGAATACCAGACCAGCCGACCTGCCTCCTGAGAAATCTATATGCAGGTCAGGAAGCAACAGTTAGAACTGGACATGGAACAACAGACTGGTTCCAAATCAGGAAAGGAGTACGTCAAGGCTATACATTGTCACCTTGCTTCTTTAACTTATATGCAGGTTACATCATGTGAAATGCCAGGCTGGATGAAGCACAAGCTGGAATCAAGATTGCTGGGAGAAATATCAGTAACATCAGATATGCAGATGACACCACCCTTATGGCAGAAAGCAAAGAAAAACTAAAGAGTCTCTTGATGAAAGTGAAAGAGGAGAGTGAAAAAGTTGGCCTAAAACTCAACATTCAGAAAACTAAGATCATGGCATCTCGTTCCCATCACTTCATGGCAAATAGATGGAGAAATAATGGAAACAAGTGAGAGACTTTATTTTCTTGGGGTCCAAAATCACTACAGATGGTGACTGCAGCCATGAAATTAAAAGACGCTTGCTCTTTGGAAGAAAAGCTATGACCAACCTAGACAGCATATTAAAAAGCAGAGACATTACTTTGCCAACAAATGTCCATCTAGTCAAAGCTTTTCTAGTAGTCATGTATGGATGTGAGAGTTGGACCATAAAGAAAGCTGAGTGTCAAAGAATTGATGCTTTTGAACTATGGTGTTGGAGAAGACTCTTGAGAGTCCCTTGGACTGCAAGGAGATCCAACCAGTCCATCCTGAGGGAAATCAGTCCTGAATATTCATTGGAAGGACTGATGCTGAAGCTGAAACTCCAGTACTTTGGCCACCTGATGCGAGTAACTGACTCATTTGAAAAGACCCTGATGCTGGGAAAGATTGAAGGCGAGAGGAGAAGGGGACGACCGAGGATGAGATGATTGGATGGCATCACTGACTTGATGGCAATGAGTTTGAGCTCTGGGAGTTGGTGATGAACTGGGAGGCCTGGCATTCTGCAGTCCAGGGGTTGCAAAGAGTCAGACACGACTGAGCGACTGAACTTTACTGAACATAATATGGAAAGACAAGGATAAAGGTAGGTTTTTTTCATTAATGATGGAGAAAAACTTACAGATGTAAAATTTGAGTGTTGTTATTTCCCAGTTAATGACTGAGATGATGAATGATGAGACTTTACATACCTTCTCTAATGTGTTACATATACTCATTATATCATTCAGCTTTGAAATCATGATGCTTAAAATCATTATTTGCATTGTATTGTTTATTCTCTACTTTGAACTTAATTTTTTTGTGTGATTTGTTTTTTTTTTTTTAGCCTGTAAAAGATGTTTTTGTTTGTTTGCTTTGTTTTTACAGAAAAGATAGGGCCTTCTTTCCTATAATTTGTTAATGAGGAGAAATGGAAAGAATTAAGACAGTAATGTGTGCCTGGGCCTGGGGAGAGGGATGTGATATTTATGTATGCATGCAAGTCTGTGTGTGTGTGCATTATAATGGGAAAACAAATGTATTAGTTGAATCAAATTAAACTGCCATTTATGTAATTGGCAATTTCGTGTGCTTCAACCCAATATTTAAACATTCATTTGATGCAAGCAACCTTAGCACTGATGTAATAGTGCCACTACAGCTTCAGGGATATTTCATAATTGTAGAGTCCAGAAGTATCATTTTTTAATATGAGGAAATATAAGCCCCAAATAACATCATGAGGATATTAAAATACAAGTGAATGAGAGTTACACTATTGTCAGGAAGCTTTTGAGTATGCTTTAGTTCAATAAAAAGAAATACATATTTCAAAACCTCTGATACTTTATTATTGACTAAAAAGAATTATTATACCATCATGAAGAGTTTGAGATGTGCTTAAATATTATAACAATCAGAAACTACTTATTTGGTATTAAACTGATAAACTCATTGAAAGAAAATTTTAATATCTTTATATATTTTGTTTAAAAATTATACAGACATTGGAACAATATAATAACTGAAGTCTTTACAAATAAAATTGAAGTAATCATTTCCATAATAGCATTTTAAAATATTTACTAATTTATATAGCTCTTAAATTTCATTCAGAAACTGTTCTAATGAAAGTGTTCTGATCTGAAACAGATCTGAATTATCATTCTTTAATTGCTTCCTTGATTATTTATATAAAAAAACAACAAAACATTCTAAGGCAGGGGTCACTAACCTCCAGGCTGCAGACCAGTACCTCCTGTCGGATCAGCAGTGACATTAGATTAGAAATAAAGTGCACAATAAATGTAATTTACATGAATCATCCTGAAACCATCCCCCCTACCCCTGGTCCATGGAAAAATCATCCTCCATGAAATTGGTTCCTGGTGTTAAAAAGGTTGGGAACTGCTGCTCTAAGGCATGGGAATTACAAAGTCAGTGTCTCATAATCCTAGTTTTCTGTATTTAATAGGAGGTTGAAAGCATCTATGCTGTGAAAGCGTAGTCATTGTAAGTGTATATTTTACTATCATGATATTTGAACTGTCATTCCAACTATAAATCAATGACGTCTATTGTGTACTGATTTATAAACATGATTTTTATCATAGAATCTTTAGCAGAAGTAGCCTCATGATTTTGTTGGATAAACTAACTTGACTCCTATAAAATGAGAACCAACAAGAGATTAATACAATTATTTAGAAATGAAGTTATACAAAAAGGATACATCATATTAAAAATATTAACATAAGAGTAATTGATTTGTACTGAATAAAGATGAGTTGTGTTCATAATTCTCAGTTTCATGTGGCTCTGAAAGACTGCTGTTCTTAATCCCTTGTGTGTGTATGTACTAAGTCACTTCAGATGTGTCCAACTCTTTGCAACCCTATGGACTAGCCCACCAGGTTCCTCTGTCCATGGGATTCTCTAGGCAAGAGTACTGGAATGGGTTGCCATGCCCTCCTCCAGGGAATCTTCCCAACCCAGGGATCGAACCTGCATCTCTTATGTCTCCTGCATTGGCAAGCAGGTTCTTAACCACTAGCACCACCTGGGAAGCCGCTTGGAGAAATTGATTTCCAGTAGTTCTCAACCAGAGGATTATGTACATGACCTGAAATATGTAGAAAAAGGCAATTTCTGGCTGTGTTACTTAAAATCAGATATACTGGTTCTATAAATTTGTATTTATAGGATGTGGAGCAAATTTATACACCCACTCCTCATACTGCTATAAAAAGCACCTGGGTTCTTTTCCATCTTCTGATGCTACTGTCTTGCACTGCACTTTTCATTTTGAGGATATGGTTCAATAGTTTTTAGTCCTGAGAACCACTGAACTAACTGTTTGGAGGAGCCCTTCCAAAGGGCTTTATGCAACCCAAACATAGAGTGTATACTTCATATGCAGACCATTAAGGGAAAGGTTGATAAGGAAACGGGTATTCACACAATCTCAAAGTCTAATCTACAGGTTAGTTATTAACTACCAAGGGAGAAAGCTAGCTTTAACATGGAGACATCTGGTGGACACCACCATAACAGGTGACCAAATTTAGCATCACAGATAATTTGGCACTCTGATCTGCTGTGCTGCTGGTACACACTAGAACTATACCATAGTACATATTCACTTTTCTTGCAAAAAAATTTACAAAGGTTTGTCTAGTCAAGGCTATGGTTTTTCCAGTGGTCATGTATGGATGTGAGAGTTGGACTGTGAAGAAAGCTGAGCGCCAAAGAATTGATGCTTTTGAACTGTGGTGTTGGAGAAGACTCTTGAAAGTCCTTGGACTGCAAGAAGATCCAACCAGTCCATTCTGAAGGAGATCAGCCCTGGGATTTCTTTGGAAGGAATGATACTAAAGCTGATACTCCAGTACTTTGGCCACCTTGTGTGAAGAGCTGACTCATTGGAAAAGACCCTGATGCTGGGAGGGATTGGGGGCAGGAGGAGAAGGGGACGGCAGAGGATGAGATGGCTGGATGGCATCATTGACTCAATGGATGTGAGTCTGAGTGAACTCTGGGAGTTGGTGATGGACAGGGAGGCCTGGCATGCTGCGATTCATGGGGTCGCAAAGAGTCGGACACGACTGAGTGACTGAACTGAACTGAACTGAATCATAAAGAGACAACCAGAGATTTCAGACAACTGGTGTCAGTTCTTTAAAAATGTCATTGTCATGAAGGACCAAACAAGGCTAGGGGACTGTCCTAGATTAAAGGAGCCTAAATTCAGTGGATGGTCCAAGCTGAAACATTGACATTACTGGGACTTTTGAACATGAACTGCAATTTAGATAATGTTATGTAATTGTTAAATGTGTTGGTTGAAATGTTGTAATTGCTATCATATAGAAGACTTTTTTTTTTTCTTACAAGATGCATGCTGAATAATTAGGGATGTATATGCCTATATGTATGTGAGCACGTGCACATGCACACAGGCAAATACCTTAATAAAATAAATTGTAAATGAAAGAAGACAAAAGAGAGGAAAGGAAAAAGCAGATATGCCAACATGTTAATTGGTGAGCTAATGGAGGATGTGTATGTGTTTCCTGTTCTAGTCTTCAACTCTTACACAAATATGGAATATTTTAAAGTACAAAGTTGGGGTGGGATAGGGAGAAGAAATCATTGATAAGATTGGATGGGTCTGAACATGAAAACAATAAAAGCTATATAGTACATTACAGAAATGTCTTTCCACGTATTTTGATATTTGTCATTTGATTTATTAGACTGAAATACCAAGTTTATGTGAGAATCATATGTGAATCAGCATTAGACAAAAATTAGCCAGAGTATCTTTTCTATTGTCATATATTATGTATAACATTTTTTAGGATTCAAGAGTACCTTTTTTCTATATAAAACTTCAGACTTTCTGTCTTTGTATGAATTTATCATGTGCTCCATAGAAGTACTTGGTCAAGTAAGGTTTGAAAGTATTAGTTTTCCTTTCCTCTGGGGAACATTTAAATAAAATGTGTTTCTTCCTGGGAACCAAAGGAATATTTATAGCTTCCAAAAAGGCTGCTATTTAAACTACTTTTTACTATGAACATATAGAATCGTACATGTATTAGAATAGCTAGAAATTATTTGCTTGGGCTCCAAAATCACTGCAGATGGAGACTGCACCCATGAAATTAAAAGGCGATTGCCCCTTGGAAGAAAAGCTAAGACAAACCTAGACAGTGTATTAAAAAGCAGAGACATTACTTTGCCGACAAAAGTCCATCTAGTCAAAGCTCTGATTTTTCCAGTAGTCATGTACGGGTGTGAGAGTTGGACCATAAAGCAGGCTGAGCACTAAAGAATTGATACTTTTGAACTGTGGTGTTGGAGAAGACTCTTGAGAGTCCCTTGGACTGCAAGGAGATCCAACCAGTCCATCCTAAAGGAAATCAGTCCTAAATATTCATTGGAAGGACTGATGCTGAAGCTGAAGCTCCAATACTTTCGCCAGCTGATTCAAAGAGCTGACTCATTAGAAAAGATCCTCATGCCGGCGAAGATTGAGGGCAGGAGGAGAAGGGGACGACAGAGGATGAGATGGTTGGATGGCATCACTGACTCCATGGACATGAGTTTGAGCAAGCTCTGGGAGCTGGTGATGGACAGGGAAGCCTGGCATGCTGCAGTCCATGAGGTCGCAAAGAGTCAGACATGACTGAGTGACCAAACATCAACAAATAACTAAAATGCATGTTAGTTAATGATAAAATTGAGAAAATAAATTAGTCAAAAAAGGGTTATAAATGTTTACATTCATCATTGTCTGTAAGGTTTTATTCAGACTTCCTAAGTTTAAACATCTGTGCAGCCACAGGTCTGAAAACTAACCATTCCCCTGCAGTGACTAAGAACATACCTTTGTTTCAGGCAGGTTCAGCTCAAACCTGGCCCCACTATTTTTCTAATTGTGGAATTTTAAACAGTTAATGACCTTTTCAAAGCCATATTATCATAAACAAAGTCCATGGAAGATATTAACATCTGCCCTCTAAGACTGTTAAAAGGATTGGTAGAAATGAGATAATGTACAGTAGGTACTCAATATCTGGCACAAATAGTACAAGCCCATTATCACCACTTTTAACTACATCCACACCAGCTTGCCCCCTCATTGTCACCAGGATTGTCTATCCTGATTTATTCCCAGGGGAAACATTCTAAATCATTCATGCTAGAAGTGTGTTATTTAAATCCCACAATGGCATTAAAATTCATGGTGTCATGTACATTTTCGTTTTACTGTCACTCTAATACTGAGTAATTTTAAATAAATTTCTTCCTACTAATTGTTTTTTCTTCTACATGGCATAGTGAATCCATAAATAGTACTATTTGTTCCTGGTGAGGTACCATAAATTGTCCAACATACCAGAAAGTATTTTTATTTAAAAATTTTGCTTAAATTTAGAGTGTTTTAAATTTAATACTATTTATTATAACTTAATGATGGCATTATTATGGTATAATACGTAAATATAAATAAAATATAAATTTAGTTTTCTTTCAGTCAGTTCAGTCACTTAGTTGTGTCTGACTCTTTGCAACCCCATGGACTGCAGCATGCCAGGCTTCACTGTCCATCATCAACTCCCAGGGCTTGCTCAAACTTATGTCCACTGAGATGGTGATGCCATCCAACCATCTCATCCTCTATTGTCCCCTTCTCCTCCGGCCTTCAATCTTTCCCAGCATCAGGGTCTTTTCCAATGAGTCAGTTATTCGCATCAGGTGGCCAAAGTATTGGAGTTTCAGCTTCAGCATCAGTCCTTCCAATGAATGTTCAGGACTGATTTCCTTCAGGATAGACTGGTTGGATCTCCTTGCAGTCCAAGGGACACTCAAGAGTCTTCTCCAACACGACAGTTCAAAAGCATCAATTTTTTGGTGCTCAGCCTTCTTTATGGTTCAACTCTCACATCCATAAATGACTATTGGAAAAACCAGAGTTTTGACTAGATGGACCTTTGTTGGCAAAGTAATATCTCTGTTTTTTAATATGCTGTCTAGGTTTGTGATAGCTTTTCTTCCAAGGGGCAATCGTCTAAAAATTTCATGGCTGCAGTCACCATCTGCAGTGATTTTGGAGCCCAAGAAAATAAAGTCTGTCACTGTTTCCATTGTTTCCTCATCTGTTTGCCATGAAGTGATGGGACTGGATGCCATGATCTTCGTTTTTTGAGTGTTGAATTTTAAGCCAGTTTTTTCCACTCTATTCTTTCACTTTCATCAAGAGGCTCTTTAATTCTTCTTCGCTTTCTGCCATAAGGAAGGTGTCATCTGCATATCTGAGGTTCTTGATATTTCTCCCGGCAGTCTTGATTCCAGCTTGTGCTTCATCTACTCTAGCCTGGCATTTCACATGATGTACTCTGCATATAAGTTAAATAAGAAGGGTGACAGTATACAGCCTTTATGTACTCCTTTCCCAATTTGGAACCAGTCCATTGTTCCATGTCCAGTTCTAACTGTTGCTTCTTGACCTTCATACAGATTTCTCAGGAGGCAGGTAATGTGGTCTGGTATTCCCATCTCTTTAAGAATTTTCTAGTCTGTTATGATTCACACAGTCAAAGGCTTTAGTGTAGTGAATAAAGCAGAAATAGATTTTTTCTGGAACTCTCTTGCTTTTTCTATGATGTTGGCAATTTGATCTTTGGTTCCTCTGCCTTTTCTAAATCCAGCTTGAACATCTGGAAGTTTTTGGTTCACAGACTGTTGAAGCCTCGCTTGGCGAATTTTGAGCATTACTTTACTAGCATGTGAGATGAGTGCAATTGTGTGGTAATTTTGAACATTCTTTGGTATTGACTTTCTTTGCAGTTGGAATGAAAACTGACCTTTCCCAGTCCTGTGGCCACTGCTGAGTTTCCCAAATTTGCTGACATATTGAGTGTAGCACTTTCACAGCATCATCTTTTAGGATTTGAAATAGTCACCTATATTTCCATCACCTCCACTAGCTTTGTTTGTAATGATGCTTCAAAGGCCCCCTTGACTTGGCATTCCAGGATGTCTGGCTCTAGGTGAGTGATCACACCAAAGCTGTGCGCTGAAGAATTGATGCTTTTGAACTGTGATGTTGGAGAAGACTCTTGAGGGTTCCTTGGACTACAAGGAGATCAAACCAGTCTATCCTAAAGGAAATCAGTCCTGAATATTCATTTGAAGGAATGATGCTGAAGCTGAAACTCCAATACTTTGGCCACCTGATGTGAAGAGCTGACTCATTGGAAAAGACGCTGATGCTGGGAAAGTTTGAAGGTGGGAGGAGAAGGGGATGACAGAGGACAAGATGGTTGGATGGCATCACCGACTCAATGGACATGAGTTTGAGTAAGTTCTGGGAGTTGGTGATGGACAGGGAATCTTGGCATGCTGCAGTCCATGGGGTTGCAAAGAGTCAGACATGACTGAGTGACTGAACTGAACATCTTTTTTTGTCCAGCGTTGAGGTCCTTTAATGGACTGGAACCTGGTGGTCTGGAGCCGACTGATAAGAATGTAAAGGAAAGAGTAAGAGGCTGATATTCCTTGGTTTATGCAGAAAGCCAATAAAGCCCTTGGCATGGGGGTTGCTCTGTTCACAGAGGCCTCAGACACCCTCTAGATGAGGTACAGGCACAGAGCACCTTCTTGAGGGGATCTTAGAAGCCTGGGCAGGAAAGTGAACTCAGAGGGCCTCTGCACTCCAAAGAAATAGCCTGAGAGAGAGAGAAAGAGAAAGAAAGACACGGGGACCAGAGCTCTGATGCAGCAAAGGTGTTTTAATCAACATGGTGTGGGCATATATACTGTAGTTATTCTCAGCAAAGATAAAGATTAAAATTCCAGACTTACAAAGCATAGGCAAGCCATATTAAAGAGAGAGAGAGAGTTGTAAATAATCACTTTTACCATATGGTCCACAAGAAGGAAGAGGGTACTTATCACCATATAGAAAAACTAATGAAGGAAATGCCTGGATCCCTCAGCCCTGGGAGAGGCTTGCCTCTCCTCTTAATTTCTGAATATTCAGGAATTAATAAGGAACAGAGGATTCCTGACAGATCCAAAATAGCACACAGGAAGCCTCCTGTTAAATGCTTGCTGACAGTTTCCTCTATTTTATTATATTTGTAAAATGAAATTTGATTTGTATCCAGTTGTAGGCACTATGATTAAAATGAATCAAGAGTAACGCAAAATTGAGGTAATCTGGAAGCAAGTCCAACCATGGGACCTTCTTCCCAGGGTCGTTGGAGATCTACTGGTAACTACAAATTACATCGAGATTGAAGAATCAAAAGGGAATCATTTCTTAAAGAAATAGAGAAATTAAGACAAGTATATAGTTTAAAATTAATACAAGTTAAAGTATGTAAAGTCTTATTGTAAATTTCCTATGGCTATAACAAAAGGAAGTGGGACATAGGCCTGTATAAAATATGACTGATTATAGAAATAGTTACTGTGACCATGACTGATCCCTGTAAAATGTCCAGTCCAAGTTCCAAGTTTTTCGGTGCTCACAGCCAAAACGTCCCATTGTTTAGGCCCACTCTGTTTATCGAGGACGATTTGAGGAGGAGGGCGGGGTGCCATTCCACTGTCAAGCCAGCCAAGAATTCTTTTGTCATGGTAATGTTTAATTAGTAACCTTTTACATATGTTTTTTGTTCTTTGCCTAAAGTTTCAGTAGTGTAAACACGGTTCACAGTAAATAACCCAAGCAGTTATTTGGGTTATTTATAAATAACCCAAGAAGTCTGAAGGTCTTCTTTTGGAGGCAGGACGAAAACCCAAGTTTGTTGGCTGACGTTTATGGGTAGTTTCCCTGGGCCCCTGCACAAGGGAAGGACTTCATATCCTAAAGAAATGTTAATTAGTTTTCCCTCCTTCCCAGGGTATGAGGGCCCTTTAATGTTCTAGGGAGAAGGCATATGTATAGAGTCATTAGTTGAAACAATTGGTCCTCTCTCTGTCCATTCAACCACCTGTAATAGAGGGGGGTTGAGTATTAGTCTGAGCTCGAGCATGGGGAGGTACAGGCCAAAAGACTGAGCATTGCCAGGAGAATGTATTCAGGACTCTGAGGCAATCCCTGTTGAGACCAAATTTTCAGCTCGATTAGTAAGGGTTTTTATTTGTCCCCAAGTAGGGAGATCATAGGGGTGATGCCGCCAAGGGTGGTGCTTCCTGGAGATCTTTAGAGCCGCCATGGCCCATATTGGAATTTCTTCCTCCTTGGAAGAATGGAGATGGGACAACAACAGGGTCCTTGTTGTCCCGTCTCCATTTTGAAGGCCAGGGGCCCCCTTGGGTCGAATCTTCTGAAGAGGAAGCCATGTGAGTTCGTTGGATCCATCTGGGGAAATACAAGCATACCCCTTTGCCTGTAAGATTAGTTTCCCAAATTTCCATTGTTTCGTTAACCCGTCTTGGTACCAAATGGGCAGAGGAGAAGTGTCCTTCAATTCCTCAAAATGCCTTTTTGCTCTCATTAAGATATCTCCCTGTGGTAAGTTTAAAAAATTTAAAACAAATAAAGCTGTATTAACAATAGTTATAGGTTTAGAAAATATGTTGGAATCTAGTAAAGTCTGCTTTAGATAATGAAGACAGTAGTGTTCCTGTGTATTCCCCCTTTTAAAATTTTTTTATTTGCAACTTTAGCGTGTGATGTGCTCGTTCGACTATGCCTTGTGCCTGTGGATTATAAGGAATACCTGTAATATGTTTAATAGAAAAAGATTGTAAAAATTGTTTAAAGTATCTAGAAATATAGGCAGGGCCATTGTCTGTTTTTATAGAACTAGGAGTTCCCATTACAACAAAACAAGCTAATAAGTGAGTTATAACATGTTGTGTAGCCTCACCATGAAGAGGTGTGGCCCAAATAAAAGAAGAATTAGTATCGATACAGACATGCAAGAAAGAAGATAGAGAGAGTTCAGGGAAATGAGTTACATCCATTTGCCATAGTTCATTAGGTTGCAAACTGCGAGGATTAATACCTTGTGCAATGGGTCGAAGATGTAGGGGTCTACAAGTAGAGCAATTACTAATAATTTCTTTAGCCTGGCAGTATGGGATTTTCCATAGCTGGTGTAGGGAGCCAGCATTGTTATGCAACAGAGCATGCTGTTCCTCTGGAGTAGCAAAGGAAACCAGTTTATCAGCTTGTTCATTATCATAAGTCATGGGGCCCGGAAGACAAGAACTTGTTTGAATATGTGTAATATAAATGGGAGAATTGAGGTTTCTAACAACAGATTGTAGTTCGAAAAAGAGTTGTTGAATAACAGGTTGATTGGAGTTTATGGTGGAGGTTTCTATATTTTTTAACACAAAAACAGAATATATAGAGTCAGAGAATATATTAATGGGGTAAGGATATAGGCAAATAACTTAAATAAGAGCATATAATTCATTTTGTTGAGCAGAATGAAATTTAGTATAAAAGTCTTTATATTCCTTAAGAGACCAGAATGAAGCTTTGGCATTTTCAGTCCCATCTATATAAAAAACCTCGGCCTGTGGTCTAGGCTGTGAGCTGATAACGCGAGAAATAATAAATTCAGTATTTTTGAAGAAATTCCACAGCTTACCAAAAGGATAATGAAATTACTCCAAAATATTCCAGATATGCCAATTTTGAGGAATAGTGGTAGGTGATGGGATTCCAGGTTGTAATACACCCATAGGTTTCATAGATGCATTAACTTTTCTAAGGTCTGTTAGGAGACACCATTTGTTAGATTTCTTTTTTATAACAAAAATAGGAGAGTTCCAAGGAGAACAAGATTCTTCAATATGCTTTAATTCTAGTTGTGTATCTATAAGTTTCTTAGCCACCTGTAATTTCTTTTTTGTGAGGGGCCACTGCTCTGTCCAAATAGGCTCATCATTCTTTTAAGTTATTTTAATAATTGTATTGTTTGTTAAATGAGCAGTGGCCCTTAGGAAAAATGTGGAATGTATATCTGAGTTTGCCATATTTTATATCTTTTATTAAAAGCATGTATATTATCTTTGTTAGCAACTATGAAGTGTCTTGTATATTAGCATTTTATAGATTGGTGAATATATTTATTATATTATATTATAATATATAGTCATTATATATATTTATATATATCAATATATTATACATTATATATTTATTAATAGTTTAAAATCTCTTTAGTTTTTCTGTAAGAAAAACTTTTTGTAAGAGGAAATTAATGTTAGTAATTAATGTTTTAAAATCTTATTTTATTTGGAAATGACCTAGCTATTTAATAAACTTTTATTATTTAGTTTAGTAAACTCTAGAAATTTAAGTTATCTCAAACATAAGAGATTATTTTAGATAGAGTTTATTTAAAAGTTTTTATCTCATTTATAGATTTATAACTCTAATGAGATAAAAACTTTTAGATAAACTCTATCTAAGGCAGTGGCACCCCACTCCAGTACTCTTGCCTGGAAAATCCCATGGACGGAGGAGCCTAGTAGGCTGCAGTCCATGGGGTCGCTAAGAGTTGGACACGACTGAGAGACTTCCCTTTCACTTTTCACTTTCATGCATTGGAGAAGGAAATGGCAACCCACTCCAGTGTTCTTGCCTGGAGAATCCCAGGGACGGGGGAGCCTGGTGGGCTGCCGTCTATGGGGTCGCACAGAGTTGGACACGACTGAAGTGACTTAGCTTATATAAAGAGTTACTTTTTTGTTGACAAATTTAGTTTACCTTAAACCTAGGCATAATAAAAGTATTATATAAAGTTGATGACTTAAGACATGTCTTAATTAGATTAGCAAACAATTTTATTTAAATTATATTTATATTTAAATAAACATTATATTTAATATTAAATATTTTTTAGTTCACGTGAATTTGAATTTAAATAGAGCTCATTAACTTCATATTATCTAAAAACAAAGCTGGTATATCGATGGCAGCACTGCCAGATGTTGAGTGTTTCAGGTAAAAGATGGAATTTGCCCCAGGTTTTTGTTGAAGGGGACCTGGGGGGGTCCCCTGCTTGGAGTTTCCTGGAATAGGTTTTCCTTCAATGTCAAATTTAGACTTACAATCTTTGGCCCAATGTATTCCTCTACAGCAGCAAGGGCAGATTTTTGGAGGTTTTTTATTTTTATTTTTTCCTTTTTTTTTTTTTTAGCTTTCTTAGGGCAGTCCCTTTTTAAATGGTTCTTATTTCCACATGTAAAGCATCCTTCATTTCCCTTTCTTAAGGCAGCAACCATTGTTTCAGCTAGCATTTGCATCTTTTGAGTTTCTAATCCTAGATTGCCATAAGCCTTCAAATAATCAATAATAGTCCCTGTCTCACGAATTGGAGCTATGGCTTTTTGACATTCCTGATTTGCATTTTCATAAGCAAGTAATTTCTCTAGTTGCCTTTTGGCTTCTTCTCCAATTACAGTATGGGAAATTGCAGTTTGTAATCTACCTAAAAAATCAGCATACGTTTCATTGGGCCCCTGTAATATTTTAGTGTAGCTACCTGTAGGCTCCCCTTGAGGAGTAATTCGATCCCAAGCTTCAAGGGCCACTGTTTTTAATTGTTCATGTAACAAGGGAGGGCACTGTATTTGAGCTTCTATAGCGTCAAATTGTCCTGTGCCAGTTAGCATTTCAAAAGTAATTTGATTTTGGGGAGCGCCAGCTCGAGCATTTCTGTTAGCATGTTCTCTGGCTATATCATGAAACCACATCATCCATTGAAGATATTCTCCTGGTTTAAGGAGAGCTTTTATTAAAGTTCGCCAATCATGGGGAATAAAATTTCCAGTAGAGGATGTTATAGAATTTAGAAGTACTTTAGTAAAAGGTGAATGTGGCCCGTACATAGTTACAGCTTTTTTAATTTGTTGCATGTAATAGAAGTTAATAGCCTCATATTGAAGCATTATGTGCCCTTGAGCATCAGGATTTCTTAAAATTGGAAAGGCAGAGAAACCATCAGCTTCAGAGACCTGTGATTGCAAAGCCAGCAATTCAGAGAGCCTCTGTGGTGAAGGAGATTGAGTAGGTAAATTATTGTTATTCAGAAAGGTGTTGTTGGTTTTAATATCAAAAGGTGTCTTAGGGGAGTAGTTGCCAGAATCATTAGGTTCTAGCATGGGAGAGATGTTGGGATTTGTGTCTGCTGGCAGGGGAGGAGTGCTTGGAGCAACCAGGGCAGGGCTTGTAGGAAAATTCTGAAATATTTTATGTTGTTCTAATTGGGCCTTTCATAAGGTATCATCATCTAATTAATATTCATGTAATAAGTGTTCTGCCTGTTGCTGAGTATTAGGAGGGCTAGAATTATCTTGTAATTGCAAAATCATGGCTTCAATACGAGCCCACATGGGCCAAAAATCTATCAGGATATTTTTTCCCTGTCTGGCGGCACGTTCAACATTCTCTGTGGCCCAGTGCCAAATTTCTAAATCAAAACTACCTTCTTCAGGGAACCAAGGGTTGCATTCAACCACTGTCTGAAGGCAAGCCTCTATTTGCTGAGGCAAAACTGAAAATCCCTGAACTTTAAATAAATGCTGAAGTAAAGTAGAAAAGTGATGGGGCTTTCCAGCCGTTTGACCCATGTCTTAGTACTTACCAGCCTCAATAGGCCCTCGAGGTCACTACGTCCGATCTGCCAAGTGTACCAGGCTCGTGTTCGGGCACCACTTGTTGAGGTCCTTTAATGGACTGGAACCTGGTGGTCTGGAGTCAACCAATAAGAAAGTAAAGGAAAGAGTAAGAGGCTGATATTCCTTGGTTTACGCAGAAAGCCAATAAAGCCCCTGCACGGGGCTTGCTCTGTTCACGGAGGCCTCAGGTGCCCTCTCAATGGGGTGAAGGCACAGAGTGCCTTCTCGAGAGGGTCTTAGAAGCCTGGGCAGGAAAGTGAACTCAGAGGGCCTCTGTGCTCCAAAGAAATAGCCTGAGAGAGAGAGAGAGAAAGAGAAAGAAAGACAAGGGGACCAGGGCTCTGATGCAGCAAAGGTGTTTTAATCAACATGGTGTGGGCATATATACTGTAGTTACTCTCAGCAAAGATAAAGATTAAAATTCCAGACTTACAAAGCATAGGCAAGCCATATTAAAGAGAGAGAGAGTTGTAAATAATCACTTTTACCATATGGTCCACAAGAAGGAAGAGGGTACTTATCACCATATAGAAAAACTAAGAAAGGAAATGCCTGGATCCCTCAGCCCCAGGAGAGGCTTGAATATTCAGGAATTAATAAGGAACAGAGGATTCCTGACAGATCCAAAACAGCACACAGGAAGCCTCCTGTTAAATGCTTTCTGACAGTCCAGTTCTGTGTATTCTTGCCACCTCCTCTTAATATCTTCTGCTTATTAGATCCATACTGTTTATGTCCTTTATTGTGCCCGTATTTTCATGAAACATTCCCTTATTATCTCTGATTTTCTTGAAAAGATATCTAGTCTTTCCATTCTATTGTTTTCTTCTATTTCTTTGCATTTATCACTGAGGAAGTCTTTCTTTTCTCTCCTTGATATTCTTTGGAACTCTGCATTCAGATGGGTATATCTTTCCTTTTCTCCCTTGTCTTTAGTTTTAATATAAACTAAAACACATTTAAAATTAAAATATAATATTAAGACAAAGAGTATTAGTATTACCACCTGCATGTCCCTTTTCTTTTATAACATTTTTTTAATAATAATCTTACCAATGATGGTGACTGCAGCCATGAAATTAAAAGATGCTTGCTCCTTGGAAGAAAAGTTATGTCCAACCTGGATAGCATATTGAAAAGCAGAGACATTACTTTGCCAACAAAGGTCCGTCTAGTCAAGGCTATGGTTTTTCCAGTGGTCATGTATGGATGTGAGAGTTGGACTGTGAAGAAAGCTGAGCACCAAAGAATTTATGCTTTTGAACTGTGGTGTTGGAGAAGACTCTTGAGAGTCCCTTGGACTACAAGGAGATGCAACCAGTCCATTCTGAAGGAGATCAGCCCTGGGATTTCTTTGGAAGGAATGATGCTCAAGCTGAAACTCCAGTACTTTGGCCACCTCATGGGAAGAGTTGACTCATTGGAAAAGACTCTGATGCTGGGAGGGGTTGGGGGCAGGAGGAGAAGGGGATGACAGAGGATGAGATGGCTGGATGGCATCATTGACTCGATGGACGTGAGTCTGAGTGAACTCTGGGAGTTGGTGATGGACAGGGAGGCCTGGCGTGCTGCGATTCATGGGGTCGCAAAGAGTCGGACACGACTGAGCGACTGAACTGACTGACTTACCAATGTATAAAGTGCCCATGTGACCATGCAATATAACTTGTTAGATTTCTGTATCATGTGCTTCGTGGAAGAATGTGTCAAGTCAGTTTTGTCTGTGTTGGTTATGAAACCAAGCAGGACCGTGTGGGGCTCCTGGGCACAGAAACCTTTCTGTGTTCTCCATTCCTTGTTTGTAGGGAACAGACTCCAGCCCCTGTGACCTTGCCAGAGTTCCAAAAGGCAGATTTGAATAACAGCTAATCAGAGAAGGGAAGTGATGCAGGGACAAGGGAGGAGACCCCCTGAGGCCAGATTAAAGGAGTGCAGGTCCTTCTCACACCCTGATCCTTATCAGCAACCATATCCTTGTACCATTGCTATAAAAGTCCTCACCAAATCCCCCTCAATTGGGACACATTTTTTTCAGGGCTGAGCCTGTTGTGTCCTCCTTCACCTGGCAAAGCAATAAAACTATTGTTTTCTGCTTCACCCAAAATTCAGTCTCTGAAATTTGATTTGGCACTAGCTCACAGAGGCTGAGTTTTCAGTCAGCATCAGTTGTTACTACTTTGAGGAACATTTGAAATCAAATGCTATCTTAAACTGATTTTTTATTTCCATTTTTTTCCTTTAATCCTTTACCATTTTACATCCGTTCAGCAGTGCTTCGTCCATTCGTTCATTTGGTAGTTGTCTTGGGTAGCTGCTTATGGATTGTTCCTAAGTGTTGGCAGATTCTGGGTATGTGGTTTATTAAGGGGGCTTCCCAGGTGGCACTAGGGTAAAGAACCTGCCTGCCAGTACAGTAGATATAAGAGCTGTGGGTTCAATTCCTGGATCAGGAAGATCCCCTGGAGGAGGAAATAGCAACCCACTCCAGTGTTCTTGCCTCGAGAATCCCATGGACAGAGAAGCCTAGCAGGCTGCAGTCCATGGGGTCACAGAGTCAGACACGACTGTCCCAAGGGAAAAAACGACAAACAGTGGAGTAGGGGAAACAAACAGAGAATCAGTCACCTTAAATAACAGTGACATTTCAAAGTTCAAGCCTCACCATTATACTGTGGATTCTCAGGAACTGAAATTGCACAATTGAGTTTTTAGACTATCTGAGGCAAGGGAGCTGGACTTTTAAACTCCCATACTACATGAGCATCGGCTTTGACTGAAGGGCACAAAAACTCCCAGGCACTTCAGGCTTTGAACAGCTACAGGAGAACAAGGGAGGTTCTCTGAAGAAGTTTACAGGCATCAGCTTAGGACTGTTGACAAAAATTAACTAGTCAACCTGAGAAAGAAATGAAAATTTTATTCAAGCCAAAATGAGGATTACAACCCAAGAACAGCCTCTCAGAAAGCCCCAAGAACTGTTCCATTGGTTAAAAGTCAAAGCATTCTTAATATTAGTTTTTGAGACAGGAGCTGCACATTAAATTACTTACTATTGACAGTTTTTACACAATCTAGGGAGTACTGGATCATGTATCATCCTGGCCCCTTTCAAGATTCAGAAGGAATGCTTTCTTTTGAGGAGTTGTCTTGTTGATGCTAGGAGAATGTTGTTTTTTATGGTTGAGCAGGTATTTTTGCTGATGAGGGAGGTTTGGTCAATGCATAATGCAGAACACAATGCACAGTAGAGGGGAGAGAGAGGCCAGAGGGCAGTGAAATTTTTTTGTGTTTAAATTTTTCTTGTCTTGCCATAAAATATTAATTTTATTTCATAGAACTAAGATTGTGGAAGCTGGAGGATAGGAGCATTTCACAGGTGATCTGGGCTGAATATTGATAACATTTACTAGAGTGGTCTTTTTTTCTTTCTGAAGTTGTTAGAACAAAAAAAAAATTTGTTTTTTTTTTTTTTGATTCAGTGACAGCATTGGTGATGACACCATAAATAAAATATTTTATTTGATCTAGATAATTATTGGTTAAAAACAGATGCTTAGGTAGTGGAATATTTGGATATTATGTTTAGCATTAATATACTGTAAGCAATAGTACTAATTTGTGATGTCAAGGAATTTTAAGCTTTATTTGTAAGGAGAACAACACAGAAAATAGTCACACATATTTATTTTCTATTGCTGCCATACCAAATAAGGATAAGCTCAATGGCTTAAAACAATATCCACTTACTGTCTCACAGTTATGTATGTCCGAAGTCCAATATAGCATGAGTGGGTTTTCTACTCAGGTCTCACAAACTGAAGTCAAGGAATTAACCAAAACTACAGTGCACCCCACTCCAGTACTCTTGCCTGGAAACTCCCATGGATGGAGGAGCCTGGTGGGCTGCAGTCCATGGAGTCTCGAAGAGTCGGACAGGACTGAGAGACTTCACTTTCACTTTTCACTTTCATGCATTGGAGAAGAAAATGGCAACCCACTCCAGTGTTCTTGGCTGGAGAATCCCAGGGATGGGGGAGCCTGGTGGGCTGCTGTCTATGGGGTCGCACAGAGTCAGACACGACTAAAGTGACTTAGCAGCAGCAGCACAGTGCTTATCTGAGGCTTGGGTAGGTCCTTTTCTAAACACAATGGTTGTTGTTAGAATTTGTTTTCTTTTTGTCAGGGGAGTATAATCTCCTTGGTTCTGTCTCATCACAACAAAGATTTGAAGCGAGGGACATTAAAGCCCTTGGTGCGTCACAGCTCTTGGATAGTCCATGTTATAGTTCTTGGACAGATCATTTTTATTTAGAAAATAAAGGAAAATACATCCTTGAGGTGTGAGGGCATGCCGACCCAAAAGATACAAAGAGAAGAGAGAGAGAGAGTGTGTGCATGTGGGAGAGAGAGAGACCCCCTGGCCCTTTGGCTCCTCTTTTTATATGTTTTTTCCTCCCCCTGGGCCTGCCCTACATAAATTGGGCCAGCCAGGAGTGCTGTTTGTCCCACCTGAGGCCCTCACTCTGGTCCTCAGACCTTTCTTTGTTCTATTTTCGTGGACTTTTCCCTTCCTTGTCTTTTAGCCACTGCCATTCTGGACTCCTATTTCCTATTCTAACTACATAACATTTTGTTTGTGGAACTTAGGCCTATTTTCTTGTTGGCAGTCAGGCAGGGGTGGCTGTCTGTTGTTAAAGGCCTCCTACTCACAAGCCATCTTACCAGATGGCATTTTATACCTTCTTCCTTCAGGTTAGCAGGAGCACCTCTGTCTCTGACTGCCACACATCCAGAGAAACTCTACTGTTTGGCTTCTCACCTGATTGAGTTAGGCCCACATAGATAGTTTCCGTATCTTAAGATAAACTGACTTGTGACTTCAATTACTTCTGTAAAAATCTTTCCCTAGGAGGACATAAATTACTGTTTGATTGAACAACCAGGGGGCTGAAATCTTGGGGGACCATCTTTAGAATACTCCCTGTCACAGTATACAGATACAAATTAATACTCGTGGAAATTTGATGTATGTGCTTAGGATGCAGAGAATAGAACGACTGGTTTGATAAAGGGTATTAAAAACTTTTTTCAGTGTAGTGAATTTTGCACAAAATTTTGAAGAATGTTAAATAGATAATGCACTCTGTAAGGAGGAAGTAGCATATATAGGAATATTAAAGAAATAACACTGTAGTTATATGTAACAAATGTATAGGTTTAATATCCCTGATAACTCCTTGTGTTGTAGCCATGCATTCTGGGAAACAAAGTCACTCAGAAGGACAATGCAGATAGTGGAGTGCAGTTTATTACACCAGCGGGCCCAAAGCAGAGTCTCCTCTTAGCCAAGGACCCTGACCAGTTTTTCTGAAAACCTTATATACCCTAAGTGTACATGCCCAAACCCACCTCCCCAAATTCCCTGAAACTAGTCTGAACAAGGAGAAGGCAGTGGCATTCCACTCCAGTACTCTTGCCTGGAAAATCCCATGGACAGAGGAGCCTGGTAGGCTGCAGTCCATGGGGTTGCAAAGAGTCGGACACGGCTGAGTGACTTCACTTTCACTTTTTACTTTCATGCATTGGAGAGGGAAATGGCAACCCACTCCAGTGTTCTTGCCTGGAGAATCCCAGGGATGGGGGAGCCTGGTGGGCTGCCGTCTATGGGGTCGCACAGAGTCGGACACGACTGAAGCAACTTAGCAGCAGCAGCAGCAGTCTGAACAAGGGAAAAGAAAGATACAATCAAAGTTAACCCGTGAGTCATATGCCTTAAGCCTAGGTTCTGTCTGTTTCCTCCTTCACTTGTATTAGAGATAAGATATTTATCTTAGTTTTGTGAGGACTGAGTTAAAGTAATGGTAGGAAGTTGGTGAGATAAATTTAGTTTTTAAATTAATTGATAAAACAAGTTTACATCACTGTTTCTGCAATATGTATACTGACTTTCTCTTTTCTTTCCCACATACAACAATCATATGTGCATGTGCACACAAATGTGGACAGATGCATACATCTGCACATACATACACATTCACTGGTGTAGTGTAGTGTAGTGCATGCTTAGTCTTGTCTGACTCTTTGAAACTCTATGGACTGTAGCCCGCCAGGCTCCTCTGTCCATGGGATTCTCCAGGCAAGAATACTGGAGTGGGTTGCCATTTCCTCCTCCAGGGAATCTTCCAAACCCAAAAAGAAGTTTCTTAGTCCATTGATTATACATCTATCACAAGGCATCCAGTTGCACAGTCATTCAGTAAACTACTCCAATAAATAAATTGACTCTCTGCTCAGTTAGAAAATTTGTCACTCAGTGGCTGGACTAATCCACAACTGAAAAAATAGATTATGCTCTTGTGAGGAAAAAGAAGAATGATAGGAATCAAAGGACTGTTCTAAACGAGTAATGTAAACAGAATTTGAAATTTTTATCATGGCAGCAACAAAACTGGAAATATTTGAAAGTTGAATTAAGTTTCTGAAGGGTACCAGAATATGCCACTGCAAAATACACCTCTTTGAAGTAAGAATTGTTTTGAGCTGATTGCTTTGAGAAACTGCAGACACAGGAAAAGCCTTGAAAACAGAGTAGAATTTACTCTGTAATGGGAATCTACATTTATAAAAAAATTTAATTAAAAAGGAGGCCTTGCTGGAAAGACAGTTCTTATCAGAGATAACTTTTTCACCTGAGAGACTTACCTGCAGGGCTGGGCATCTTTTGTTGACCACACATTTTCTTCTTTTACCTTTTCATGAATTGCCTATCCCCAACCCCCAACAACATTTTTCCTTTGTCTTTAGCTGAAAATGGGATTTAAGGTGGTACCTTGGGCAATTTGAGGTAGCAACTCAGTTTTCCTGATATCTTCTAGGTATACAAGAGGTATACACATTAATAAACTTTTTCCTCTTGTTAATCCATTTTTTATTACAGGGAGTCTTAGCCAAGAATTCAGAAGGATAGGAAGAAAATGATTCAGCATATGCTTCATTCAGCAAAGAACTTATTAGTTATCGTCCAAGGATTATGAGGACTGAAATAAAGTCTGGCTCCAAATTAAGGACAAGAGAACGGCAGGGGAAGCAACCATCGGTTAATTGGAAGAGGGCAATGAAATCACTAAAATCTCAGTGAATTTGAAACAGGAGGGAAGGGGCCAGGGCACAACTGTTAAAAGAATAACATAGCCATAGGACATGACAAAAACTGGTTAGAACCAACTAGATCCAAGATGGGCTTCCCTTGCAGCTCAGTCGCCTGCAGTGCAGGAGACCAGGGTTTGATCCCTGGATTGGGAAGATCCCCTGGAGAAGGGAATGGTGACCCACTCTAGTATCCTTGCCTGGAAAATCTCATGGACAGAAGAGACTGGTGGGCTGCAGTCCATGGGGTCGCAAAGAGTTGGGCACAACTTAGATCCAAGATGGTGGAAGAATTGACATCTAATGGACCTTAAGTTTCATTATATCCTCATTGTTTTACATCGGCATACCCACAGGTGACACTACAGTTTCATGGATGACCATAAAAGATCAAAAAGTGGGCAATGGCCCAATTCCTAGAAATCCCTACCCCTTCCCTCACTCATTAGCCTATGAAATTGTTCACCCCTATAAAAACTGATAACCCTCAAACCCTGTGGCCTCTTGCTTTCTGAGATGACCACACTCTGTGGAGTATGTTTCTCTCTAAATAAATCCACTTCTTACCTATCACGTTGTCTTTAACTGAATTCTTTATACATTGAATTCTTTGAGACATCAAGAACCTGAGATTCATTAAGTCCTGAGACAAGATGTGTGTTTTCAATTAAAAGACCATGGGTTAGAGTTTGAATTTGGGTTGCAGTTTCAAAGTGTTTCAGTCTGGCTAATGTATCTTGGGTCTTAATGTAAATTAGTCAATAGACCAATTACTGTAAAGTTCAGTGGACTGATTTGAGGCTATTGGAGGACAATGGTGAATCAAGGATTGTTTTTGCATCCAGGTCCCTGTGCCTGACACATGGTAAGGCCAAAAAGACATAAACATCTGAGGTTTGAGCAAAGAAAGTGTTGCAGGAAGACAGATCCCTTCCAGGGCCCAGAAGTAGGCTCTTGTCTAACACTTGAAAATGAATTGTTTGAGGAGACACATGCTAACAAAGCAAGAGACTTTATTGGGAAGAGGCTTCTGGGAGGAGGGCAGGAGGGTAACAAAACCCAGGAGAACTACTCTGCCATGTGGCTCACAGTCTCGGGTTTTATGGTAATGGGATTAGTTTCTGGGTTGTCTCTGACCAAATATTCTGACTCAGGGTCCTTCCTGGTGGCATATGTGTCACTCAGCCAAGATGGATTCCAGACATAAGGATTCTGGGAGGTTGGTAGGACACATGGACTGGTGTCACCTCTCTGTTTTTGTTCTTTCCTGAATTCTCCTGGTTGGTGGTAGCTGGTTTGTTCTGCATTCCTTACTAGGACCTCCTGTTGTAAGATAATTCATGCAAGTGATTATTATCACGTCTGGCCAGGATGGGCACTTTTGGTCAGTGGTTCACCTAACAAAAGGTTTATTGCATGGGGCCAAGCAAGTAGAATGGGCAGCTTGTTCTCAAAAGGCCCAAACTCCCTGAAGGTTTTCAGGGAAGAGTTTTTAAAGGCAGTATTTGGAGTTGTCACCAAACATAAGTTTTTGTGTGCCCAATGCATGTTGAAGCCAAACAAACTGAAACGTCAAGAGTTTGGAGCAGAGAAACGTTTACTGCAGGGCCATGCAAGCAGAATGGGTGACTCATGCCCCCGCCAAGCCCAAAACTCCCCCAAGGGTTTCAGCAAAGTGCTTTTAAATGCAGTGTGAGAGAGGGGCATCCCCAGGTATGTGATCAACTCATGCACAATTCTCTGATTAATTGATAGTGAGTTCACAGGATGGTGTCACAGGGGTTAACGTTATCAGTCCTTAGGCTCCAGAAGGTCTGGGGAGCTTTGTCCATATGATCATCAAGTAGTTAAATAGGTGGTGATTTTTAGTATCTGAAAAACTCAGGAAATATGCATAAAATACTATCTGGGTACTTCAGTGAGGAGCTACAGCAGAGGATGTGGGTAGAGTCTGTCTGTTTAGGGAAGACCCCATAGGGTCCTGCTCAGTTACAGGGTGGCTGCTACAGGGTATATCACTTTTTTCTGACTGGTTGATGGTGAGGTAACAGGATGATAGTCCAGAAATCTCAATCATCAGTCTTCTGGTTCTAGGGTCTCATCATGTAGTTAACATTCTCCACGTGGGTGGGGGCCTTAGTTCCTGCAGAACCCAAAGATACACATCCATCTGTTATGTATATCCCTTGAGAAGGCACTAGGATTCTGTTTTATCTCTGAATTATTGTTTCTGGATTGCTTTTCCTTTGTGTCTGCATTCCCTCACTTCCCCTAATTATTAACTACTTGAATCTACTCTTTGAAACTCTGGGAAGGTCTAGGAGACTAAAGCCTATATCTACAAACAACAAATGGAGAAACACAAAAAGGTTTCATTACCCAAAAGTGCTGTGCAGTGTCCTGCTTGGTTTCAGGATGTAAGAAAAACTGTTAGAAGTCACTAAAGCCATGGAAGAGACTTAGAATTGGTTGTTTAAAAAGAAGGTCCCAGAAAAATGACTGATTTTATCTGTTGTAATAAGTCTCTGTTTCTGTGACCATCCTATTAGTTACATTTTTATAACCAAATCATATTATCTCATAAAGTACTCATACATTGTAGCTTCCTTAAGAAATCTGAAGTAAAGGTAAAGCAAGAGCAAATACATTTTGTTGACTAAAAACAAAAAACAAAAAAAATAGATGTCAGACATAAAAAGCAAAAACAAAAAACAAATAGACACTGTGTGATGCAGTTGCATGCAGATGTTATGACAGCAAAGGTCAGGAATAACAAGTTTTCAATTTCTTGGCTAATTCTGTAATAAGTAATGTTGACAAGCACTCAATATCCTGAAGATTATTAAAACACTGAGATTGAGTTTAAATGAGTAGTTTTCAATGATTATGCTGTCCTCAGATCCATCCCAATGATCATTAAGAAAGAAAAATGTTTTTATGAAGTACCTGAGTTGACTGGTCATGTTTATTATATGATGGATTACTTAGAATATTTAAGTCATCCGAGTCTTTGGAAACTGGAAGTATGCAAAGAAAAATCAATTAGGTTAACCAAAAGATGCAGATAGCTTATGATTTATTTTGCAATTATGAATGCAAAATGCAATCCTTTCCCTGTATAATTTAAAAGCTCATATAGACATTTTCCACTTGGATGACATTTATCATATAACTCTACATGGCTAACATTTGTTATGTTCATGGATTCCTTTTGTTACAAGTCCCAGTTGCATGTCCCCAGCTCATGGCTTCATTCTCAGCTGTGGATACCTTTCCCTCTACATCCATGACACACTTGGTGGGAGTCAGCCTGTTTGGTTCATGTAAGTGATCTATTCTCAAAAAACAGCTCTGCAAAGAATGTAAGTTTTGTTTCCATAATTTACTTCTCAGGGGCCATGGACCTTTAGGACTCCCTTGTTGTTTATTCACTCAGTCGTGTCCAACTCTTTGTGACCCCCAAGGACTATAGCCCACCAAGCTTCCCTCTGTCCATGAGATTTTCCAGGCAAGAATACTGGAGTAGGTTACCATTTCCTTCTTCAGGGGATCTTCCTGATCTAAGGATCGAACCCGCATCTCCTGCATTAGCAGTCAGATTCCTTACCACTGAGACACCAGGGAAAGCCTTAGGACCTCCTACAGATAGTCAAATCAACAATTTGTTAAATTAATTAGTGCCAAGGTTTTTCTGATCTCTTTGTGTGTATATCTGTACGTGTGTGTATTTATATAGTTGCTATATGTCTATTGTATGGCAAACAGGCTAATAACAGTGCCAATCTGAATCTCTACTCCAACACATTATAAATGAGTAGCTGTGGGATACCAGGGAAATTTTTAGTAAAGTAGGAAGGATTGTGTGACTATAAAGTGATAATACGAGGCAGCTTTGTTTTTTTTTTTACCAGTGGACCGGTTCTGTATTTTGAATGTGGTGGGAATTACATGAATTAATACACACACACACACACACACACACACACACACTTTTATTTTAGAACATTTACCTGCTACAGGACATTTTGGTTGTTTCCAGTTTTCAGTTATTACAAACAAAGTTGCTGTGAACAATTGTGTGCAGGTTTCTTTGTTAACATAAGATTTCACTTTCTAGGATAAATATCCAATTGTGCTATTTCTGGGTCACATAGTAAGTGTATGTTTAGTTATTTTCTTTAAACTTTCCAATTATTTTTCAAAGTCACTGTACCTGTTGACAGAAATAATCAATGAACCAATTGATCATGGAATTAAAAAGAGTTTTATCTGGGCCAAACTGAAGCCTGAATAGCCCAGGAGACACGGATTCAAGAAGCACTTAAATTGTGTTCCAGTGGACTACAAAATGGGGGAGTTTATAAAGGCAAAACCCACAAAATTACAGTTTCTCATGAGTTATATTTGGAGCTGCCAAGCAGTAAGAGTGCTTGTTAAGCAAGAATTGTTTGGGGTATGGAATGGTTGTAGAGTAAAATGGTTGTAGAGTTACACGAGGAAGACTTGAGACCATAAAGTTGAAGCTAGCAGCTGCAAACAGGCAGTATTTTGAGACTAGCTGGTGGTGTCTTTGAGTCTAATACAATCCAGAAAATTCAAGTTTTTAGTGATGCAGGAATGTGTCTGAAAGCACATTCCAAATGGCCACTCAGCTCCATTTTGGGTGCCTGAACCACAGTTGCTCCATTTTGATTTTTAAACGCATTCTTCAAAACAGGCTATTCTAATTAGCTTAAGTTAAAATCATGTATAAACTAGAACAAGTTCCCCATACCTCAATATGTGAAAATGTCTTCCATCAATTCCCAGCAGCAGTGTTGAATGATCCAGTTTCTCTGCCTTATTGCCAACATTTGATACTGTTACTTCTCTTTTTATTGATAGCTGTTCTAATAAGTATGTAGTGACATCTCATCATCATCCTTAATTCACATTTACCTGAAACCTAGTGGAGTTGAACTTCTTTTAATGTGCTTATTTACTATCTGTATGTATTTTTCTCAAAATGTTTCATATTCTTGTGTAAGGAAAACCCCAGTTCGTCCCTACTGTGTGTTTCTTTACTGTGTCCTTTACTAATCACATAGAACATTTACAGTTCTGACATCTTTGATCACCAAATGTTTGAAGGGTTTTTTTTTAACCCCCCTCAAAAAACAATTCTCTGTGACATCAGCTGGGTGTCCTACAATTTAACTAGGACACTACCTGGATAGAGCATCATATCACACAGATTAAAGTCTCAGTCCCACAAGAGTGCCTGCCCCTCAACTTCAGATGCCATTGGCAAGCCCAGGCTGTCACTTGTGCTTCTGACTGACTGGCTGTAGTTCAGAGGTTCCCAAGATCCCTTCCTTGCATTTGATTAATTTGCTAAAAGGGTTCACAGAATTCAAGGAACCACTTATTTACACTTACTGGTGTATTAAAGGATATAAATGGTGCAGACAAATAGCCAGATGAAAAGATACATAGGGCAAGGTCTGGAAGGGTCCTGAGTGTAGGTGCTTCTGTTCCCATGGAGTTGGGACCAGTGTGGATGTGCTCTCCAGTCTAGAAGCTCCCTGAACCCTGTACTATTGGGAATTTATGAATTCTTACTCATGGAATAAGGATTATTAACTCTATTTACAGCCCTCCTCCCCTCTCTGGAGGATAAGGGGTGGGACTGAAACTTCCAAGCTTCTAATCATGGTTTGGTCTTTCTGGTGACCAGCCACCATCCAGGAGCCCACCTAGACTCACCCCAGTAGAACAAAGGATGTTCCCAGTACTCTTCTTATTACTTTGAAATTTACAAGAGTTTTAGCAGTCCTGTGTCAGGGATGGAGTCAAAGACAAATATAACAAGAAATGTTCCTAATATACTTACCACTTGGAAAATTATATCCGTTTTAGGAACTCTGTGCCAGGAACTGGGGGCAGAGGCCAGTATATGTATATATATTACTTGATAATGCCTTTTGCCCATTTTCTAATTGTTTCCTTTTAAAAATGGTTTTAGATGTCTTTAGATATTCTCTATATGAATCCTTTGTACATATTTGGTTTGGCAAATATTTCCTTTGGTTTCTATTTTCATTCTCTTGAGAAGATTTTTTATGGATATATATTTTTTTATTTGATGAAGTCTAATTTATCAATCTTTTATGGATTGTGTTTTTGGTATAATGTCTAAATTCTTTGGTAGACCCCCAAAGCTTGCCCCTATTTTTTCTTCTAGAAGTTTTATAGCTTTACATTTTATATTCCCTGTTGGCTCAGATAGTCCAGAATCTGCCTGCAATGCAGAAGACCCATGATAGATCCCTGGGTGGTGAAGATTCCCTGGAGAAGGGAATGGCAATCTACTCCAGTACTTTTGTCTGGGTAATCCTATGAACAGAGGAGCCTAGAGGGCTACAGTCCATGGGCTTGCAAAGAGTCAACACAACTGAGCAAATTTCACACACAACATTGAATTTATTTTTGTATAAGGTCTGAGGTTTAGGTCAAAATGCATTTTTTTTCCTAGTGGATATTCAATTGCTCCAGCACCAGCTTTTAAAAAACCTATCCTTCCTGCATTTAATTGCTTTTGCAACTTTATTGAAAATCAATTTCCCTACTTATATGGGTATATTTCTATGGTCTCTTTTCTGATCTCTTTATCTATATGTCCATCCAGCTACCAATGTCACAGAGTCTTTATTACCACAGCTAATTAATGTCTTGAAATCTGATAAAAGAGATTCCTCCCATTTTTACTCTTTTTAAACATTGTTTTAGCTCTTCTAGTTCAAATTCACTATACATGGAAAAAATCTTGCTGAAATAGTTATAGGAATTACCTTAAACTAGTTTGTCAATTTAACAAAAATTGAGATTATTACTATATTAGGTCTTTTAATCCATGAACATATTTTATATCACTCCACTTATTTAGATATTTTTTTATTTATTAGTGCTTAGTACTTTTCTGCATACAATGCTTGTGCATATTTTGTTAGATTTATACTTAGGTATTGCATAGCTTTTCTTTTTTTTTTTCTGAGTGTCAGTGATATTGCATTTATAGTTTCCATGTGTTAATTACTACTATATAGAAATACAAATGATTTTTGCATATTGATCTCAAAGTCTGCAACCTTGCTGTGGTCACTTGCTAGATCTAGGAGTTGTTTTGTAGGTTTCTTGGTTTTTTTAACATACACAGTCATGACTTCTAAGAGAGACAGTTTTATCTATTCATATATGATCCTTATGACTTTTATTTCTTTTATTACCTTATTGTGCTGGCTAGACATCCTAGTGCTGGTGAGAGTGAACATTCTTGCCTTATTCCTTTTTATTTTTTTTATTTTTCAGTCCCCACCCTACTACCCCCAACCCGGGCTCAGAACAGCGGGGTGGTAGTGGGGGGGGGTCGCCCCATCCCTCCCACACGAGACTCTCTTGCCTTATTCCTGATCTTACAGAAAAGTCATTCAGCTTTTCACCATTAAATATAATGTTACATTTAAGTATTTTTTACATGCTCATTATCCAGTTGAGAGAATTTTTTATATCTTAAGAGTGCTATTATAAATAAGTGCAGAATTTTGTCAGTAGTAATAATTATCATCATCATTATTTTCTGTCTGTATGATATTCTACTATTCATTTCAGACTTTGGTAAATTCTGTCTGTTCTCTGTTTTTCTTTGTCATTCTTACTAGAGATGTGTCAACTTTATTGGTACTTCCAAAAAAACAAACAAACAAACAAACAAAAAAAAAACCAAAAAGAACAGTGGGTTTTAGTTTCATTAATTATCTGCATTTTTTGTTTTTTGTTTATAATTTAATTAAGTTCTGCTCTTCATCATTTTCTTTTCTTTTCTTTTTTTTTTTTGCTTTGGGTTTATTTTGGTCTTCTTTATCTAGGTTCTTGTGGTAAAATTACTGATTTGAGACTTTACTGTCTATTTAATTTACTATCTTGTACTATATTTTAGTCTCTGCATTGCTTTAACTGTGCCCCACAAATATTGAAGTGTTACATTTTCATTTTTATTTGGTTCAGCATATTTTTAAATTTCTTTTGAGACTTCTTCTCTGACCCATGAATGATTTAAAAGTGTGTTTTTAGTTTCCAAATATTTAGAGTTTTTCTGTTATCCTTTTTATTGATTTCAGTATTGACTCCATGATCATTAGAGAGTATAATGTATATGACTATAGTTATTTTCAATTTGTTAAGGTTTGTTTTCTTTTTTTTTTTTCTTTATTAACTAGAATAGGATCTATCTTGGTTGATGTCGTATGAGGTCCTGAAAAGAATATTCATTCTCTTGTTTTTGTGTATAATGTTCTATAAGTGTTAGTTAGATTCTATTAATATTAGTTGATGGCTCTTCTATATCCTTGCTGATTTTGTATCTAGTTGTTCTATCATTTGTTGAGAGACAATAGTGTTCAACACTCCTGGTATGTCTTTGTTAAATTAATTAAAAGGAGCATAAGTTAAGGGTGCTAAATAGTGAGCAGTGGTGCAACAGCAGATCACAAGAGAAATTTAAACAGAGAAGTTTATTACTCACAGATCCTGGGGAGAGAACATCCAAGCTTCAGAGACCACATGGGGAGATCAAGGCAGAGTGCAGACAGAGTCAGAACCTGGGGCACATACCTTTATTAGGGACTGGGGGTAGAGTGCTTTGGGTTTTTCAGGCTAAGGCTGGATTAGTCAATTCAAAACAAAAGAGTAAAAGTTATGTGGAGTCTCATCTAAGGCGTATAGAAGCTGGTGGCCCTGGGAGGCAGAGGAGACTGTTGATGACAAAATCTATTGCAGAAGTCATATCACAAACTTAATTTGCTTGTGGCTCTGTGGGATGCTGTCTAGAACATGCACTTGTCTGAGGGGCTAGAATCAGTTTAAGGTCTCTGCAGGCTGCTTGGCTGAACAAAATGGATGCTGAGGCAATAATACCATGGAGTAGCTTAGCTAACCTTTAACAACTCCAAACATAATTATAGATTTATCTATTTTTGTTTTCAATTCTGTTGGTTCTGTTTCACATACTTTTCAGCTATGCACTTTGGTGAATCCACAATGAGCATTATAGTAGCTTATTGGTAGATTGACCCTAAAACTTTCATAAAGTAATGTGGTCCTGTCAACACATAGATTTTTGCCTCATAAGACATATGTCAGACTTTAGAACTACAGAACCATAAAATAATACACTTGTGTTGTTTTTAACTTCTAAATTTGTGGATATCTGTTAAAGCAGTAAAGTCAAACTAATATGCTAGTATAAGCAATTAGTGCTATAAATTCTTCTAATCACTGCCTTACCTGAATCCCATAGGTTCTGATACATTACATTTTAGTTTTCATTGATTCATTTGAACATACTTAAAAAATTAACCTTAAGAAATCCTGTTTGACCCATATATTCTTTATGGGTATGTTGTTTAATTTCCAATAATTTGAAGATTTTCCTGATGAGTTTGTTATTGATTTATATAATAGTTTCATTCCATTACATTCAGAGAACACACTCTGTGTGATTTCATTCTTTTACCTTTTTAATGTTTCTTTCTTTCTTTTTTTTTTTTTTTTTTACACAGGGTATGGTTTAGCTTGTAAATATTCTATGTGTTTGAAAGCAAGGTGTGTTCTGTTGTGTTGGATCATGTTCTATAAAGATTAATTGGATCCCGTTAGATTATAATGCTATTTAGTTCTATATCCTTTATACTATATTTGTTGTTATTGTTCAGTCACTAAGTCATGTCTGACTGTTTGCAACCCCATGGACTGCAGCATGCCAGGCTCCTCTGTCCTCCACAATCTCCCAGAGTTTGCGCAAACTCATTCATGTCCATTGAGTCTGAGATGCTATCTAATCCTCTCATCTTCTGTGCTCCCCTCACCCCTTCTCCTTTTGCCTCCAATCTTTCTAAGCATCAGGGTCTTTTCCACTGAGGTGACTCCTTGCAATAGGTGGCCAAAGAGTTGGAGCTTCAGCTTCAGCATCAGTCTTTCCAATGAATATTCAGGGTTGAATTCCTTTAGGACTGACTGGTTTGATCTCCCTGCTATACAAGGGACTCACAAGAGTCTTCTCTAGCACTAGAGTACGAAAGCATCAATTCTTTGGCATTCAGCCTTCTCGAGGGTCCAACTCTCACATCTGTACATGGCTACTGGAAAAACCACAGCTTTGATTATACAGACCTTTGTCGGTAAAGTGATGTCTCTGCTTTTTAATATACTGTCTAGGTTTGTTATAGCTTTTCTTCCAAGGAGCAAGTGTCTTTTAATTTCATGGCTGCAGTCACCATCTGCAGTGATTTTGGAACCCAAAACCATTACAGTGGTATCATCTGCGTATCTGAGGTTATTGATATTTTTCTTGTCAATCTTGATTCCAGCTTGTGAATCATCAAGCCTGGCATTTCACGTGATGTACTCTGCATATAAGTTTAAAAAGCAGGGTGACAATACACAGCCTTGTAACTCCTTTCCCAATTTTGACCCAGTCAGTTGTTCCATGTCCGCATCTAATTGTTGCTTCTTGACCCACATACAGGTTTCTTGGGAGACAGGTAAGGTAGTCTGGTATTCCCATCTCTTTAAGAATTTTCTTAATTCTTTCTTAATTCTGTGTGTTCTGATCCACACAGTCAAAGGCTTTAGCACAGTCAATGAAGCAGAAGTAGATATTTTTCTGTAATTCCCTTGCTTTCCTCTATGATCCAGCGAATGTTGGCAATTTGATCTCTGGTTCCTCTGCCTTTTCTAAACCCAGCTTGTACATATGGAAGTTCTCAATTCACATACTGCTGAAGCATAACTTGAAGGATTTAGAACATAACTACTAGCATGTGAAATAGGTGTATGATAGTTTGAACATTCTTTGGCATAGCCCTTCTTTGGGATTGGAATGATATGTGACCTTTGCCAGTCCTGTGGCTACTGCTGAGTTTCCAAATTTGCTGGCATATTGAGTGTAGCACTTTAACAGCATCATCTTTTAGGATTTGAAATAGCTCAGCTGGAATTCCATCCTGTCCACCAGCTTTCTTTATAGTAATGCTTCCTAAGGCCCACTTGACTTCACACTCCAGGATGTCTGGCTCTAGGTGAGTGATCACACCATCGTGGTTACCCAGGTCATTAAGACTTTGCTTGTATAATTCTGTGTATTCTTGCCACCTCACTTCTTCTTAATATCTTCTGTTTCTGTTAGGTCCATACCATTTCTGTCCTTTATTGTACCATGCCTGCATGAAATGTTACCTTGGTATCTCCAGTTTTCTTGAAGAGATCTCTAGTCTTTCCCATTCTATTCTTTTCCTCTATTTCTTTGCATTATTCATTTAAGAAGGCTTTCTTATCTCTCCTTGCTATTCTTTGGAACTCTGCATTCAGTCAGGTATATCTTTCCCTTTCTCCTTTGCCTTTCACTTCTTTTCTTTCCTCAGCTATTTGTAAAGCCTCCTCAGATAACCACTTTGCCTTCTTGCATTTCTTTTTCTTTGGAATCTTTTCGGTCACTGTCTCCTGTGCAGTGTTAAGAACCTCCATCCATAGTTCTACTGGCACTCTGTCTACTAGATCTAATCCCTTGAATCTATTAATTACCTTCACTGTATAATCATAAGGGATTTGATTTAGGTCATACCTGAATAGCCTAGTGGTTTCCCATACTTTCTTCAATTTAACCCTGATTTTTGCAACAAGGAGTTCATGATCTGAGCTACAGTCAGCTCCAGGTCTTGTTATTGCTGACCTTATAGAGCTTCTCCATCTTTGGCTGCAAAGAATATAATCAATCTGATTGCGATATTGACCATCTGGTGATGTCCATGTGTAGAGTTGTCTCTTGTGTTGTTGGAAAAGGGTGTTTGTTTTGACCAATTTGTTGTCTTGACAAAACTCTGTTAGCTTTTGCCCTGCTTCATTCTGTGCTCCAAGGCCAAACTTACCAGTTATTCCAGGTATCTCTGGACTTCCTATATTTGCATTCCAGTCCCCTATGATGAAAAGGACATCTTTTTTGGTGTTAGTTCTAGAAGGTCTTGTAGATCTTCATAGAACTGGTCAACTTCAGCTTCCTCAGCATCAGTGGTTGGGGCATAGACTTGAATTACTGTGATCTTGAATGGTTTGCCCTGGAACGAATCTAGATCAGTCTTTGTTTTTGAGATTGCACCCAAGTACTGCATTTCAGACACTCTTGTTGACTCTGAGGGCTACTCCATTTCCTCTAAAGGATTTCTTTCCCACAGTAGTAGATACACTGGTCATGTGAATTAAATTCACTCATTCCCATCCATTTTAGTTCACTAATGCCCAAGATGTTGATGTTCATTCTCACCATCTCCTGCTTAACCATGTCCAGTTTACCTTGATTCATGGACCTAACATTCCAGGTTCTTAAGCAATAATGTTCTTTACAGCTTGGGACCTTACTTTCACAACTAGCCACATCCACAACTGAGTGTTGTTTCAGCTTTGGCCCATCAGCTTCATTCTTTCTGGAGCCATTAGTAATTGCCATCAACTCTTCCACATTAGCATATTGGACACCTGCCGACCTGGGAGGGCTCATCTTCCAGCGTCATACTTTTCTGCCTTTCATACTGTTCATGGGGTTCCTGTGTCAAGAATACTGGAGTGGTTTGCCATTCCCTCTCCAGTGGACCATGTTTTGTCAAAACTCTTCACTATCACCCATCTGTCTTGGGTGGTTCTACACCTCATGGCTCATAGCTTCATTAAGTTATGCGAGCCTCTTTGCCACAACAAGGTTATGATCCATGAAGGGGATACTGTATTTATATCTTCTAAATCCTTGATGAGTTCCTTTCTGTGGTTGCTGTTGATTCCTTAGAGAAAGGTGTTTAAAACCCTGACTATCGTGTAAATTTGTCTGCAAGTCTGTTCGGTTCCGAGTTTTTGTTTTATGTCTTTGAAACTCTTCTTTGAGGGCCTGCATATTAGGATTGTTGTGTCTTTATAATTTCTGTGGTCAGCCCTTGAATACCCTGGGCCAGACTGTCACTTCTTTACATCAGGTCTAAGGGGATGATGGTGTAGCCGTTGGTTACTAAAGGGAGCAGCTGCAGGCCCTACAAGGAGCCAAGGTGAGGACACTTCTTCAATAATTGGGAACCAGGCATGCCAGGACTAAGACAGACCAACAGATTAGTCAATACTAGATATCCCATTGTAGGGGTTGTGGCTGACACACCCCTTCACTTTCTTTTTTTTTTCCTGGTGTTCCAGGGAAGCGAGTGCCTTGGTTTGAAGTGGCAACTTCACAGCAAGGGAAGGGACCAAAGCCTAGTTAATAGTTAAAATGATGATCTTGAGTGTGTCCTAAGACTCACTCCAGGGAACAGGGAGCCTGAATGCCAGCCTCTTCTGTCAGTCCAGTATACCTCAGGCAGGGATAAAAGGCCTCATCCCAAAACTCCCTGTGACTTCTGCCCTAGGTATATTAGCTTCTAGGACTTCCATAACAAGTACCACAACTTTGGTGGCTACAATAGCCATAAATTTATCCAATCACAGTTCTGGAGGCCAGAGGTTTGAAATCAAGTTGTTAGCAGTGTTGGTTCCTTCTGGAAGCTCTAAGGCAGAACTTACTCTATGCTTTTCTCCTGGCTTCTGGTGGTTTGCCAGCAATCTTTGCCTGCCTCTGACGTCAGATGACCTCTTCCCCTCTGTGTCTCTTCTATGTCTCTAGTGTCTCTTCTGTGTCTCTATATCCAAATCTTTTTCTCTTTTCTGTTACAAAGATACCAGTCACTGCATTTAAGGCTCACCCTATTCCAGGATGACCCCACCTTAATTTGATCACATTTGCAAGGATCCTGTTTCCAGTTATGGTCACATTCACAGCTAGTGGAGAATAAGACTTGGACACATCTTTTGGGGACACACAATTCAGTCCACTATACCAGAGGCCTTAGGGGGCAGGAGGAAGAACAGCCCTGTGGGTACCTAGAATAGCACCCTCAAGGAAACCTGCAAAGATTGTCTTTATTACAACTAAGGAAGTATCTCCCTGTTGAAGATGAGCACACCCTCTATCTTCTTCCTGGTGGACTGGTATTACCTGTTCTCCTGCCCACACTTCTGCCTCATGTCCCTGGCCAGTGTCACCATACCTTGGGAGCAGAGGAGTAAGAAGTTTGGTGAGAAACACCACAAATCCCAAAGTCAGACACCTCCCCTCCTATTTGGGGGGATATTCTCCAGGGCCCCCCTGCTGCTGGCATTCTTAGGAACTTCAGAGAGCCACACCCACTACCATTGTTTCTGCAAGTGCTTCAGCATGAGATCAGATGAAGGTGCCAGGAGCCAAGATGAGAAAAGGATAAGCACCTCTCATTTAAGAGCTGACCCAGAGACCTTCTAATGAGGAAGCATAGTACAGTTGACAGTACAGTTCCTGCTGCACAAGTATAAAATAAGAGACCCACTACAAAAGCAGATGTGTTAAAGATTGTCAACAAAAAGCACAAGCACTACTTCCCTGAAATCTTCACGAGCACTTCAAGCTGATTTTTGGCATGAATGTAGAAAAACCAACCCCAGAAGTCATTCCTATGCCTTTGTCAGCAAGTTGGACATAACCCACAAAGGGAGTTTGACTAGTGGCAGGGAAATGCAAAGACTGGACTCTTGATGCCTCTCCTGGGTTCGGTCTCCATGAATGGCAGTTATGCCACTGAGGAGGAGATCTTAGGATTCCTGAATAGTGTAGGGGAATATGTTGGGAGGAGGCATTTAATTTGAGGGGAGCCCAAGAAACTCCCCACCAGAGATTTGATGCAGGGAAAATACCTGGAGTAGGGGCAGATGACCAGCAGTGATCCTTTATGCTGTGATCTTTGGGGTCCAAGAGCCTGGTTGAAACCTGCAAGATAAAAATCCTGGAAGTTTTGGCCAAGGTCAACATTGCTGTCCCAGTGCCTTCCAGTCCTGGTATGAAGAGGCTAGGAGAGATGAGAAAGAGAGAGCTTGAGCAAGAGTTGCAGCCAGGACTGGCACTACTGCCATGGTCAGTTCATATTCCAGGGCTATGTCAGTAGCTTTTCCTGCCTCTGGTGAAGTCTGAGGCAGATTCTTCATGTTGTGGATGAAGAATGAATCTTCTTAGTAATGGAGGGCCAAAGTGGGGCTGTAGGTGTCTCTGCATTCCTGTTCTGTGTGGAGAATTTTGTCATTTACCTTTTTTCTTTCTTTGTTTTTTTTTTTTTTTTTTAATGTTGTCTTTTTTTACAGAAAGTTTATTTAGCATCAGAATCTAAGTTTATGAATGGCATGGATCACAGGTTTGTTGCTGTTTATCAGGCTTAAGAGTCTTGGTATTTTCTTGGAAATAATAAAAAAAAAATCACATAGTGAAATAATTAGGATCACAAAATAGAAGGGAAATAAAATAGTTAATTATTGGTGTTTTTTTTGTATTTTAGTATTTCTTTTAGTAGAAGTGAAGACACAGATGTGCTTAGCTTATTCAAGAATATAGGAGAAATAAAACCATAGTTAATTAACCTTTAGGCCATAAGCCCTTTCATCCTTTAGACATTATTAGGCATCTGTTCTTTAGAAGCCTCCTTATTAGTACAAGGAATGCTAAAATAAAGATGGTCCAACCCTTGCCCATGGAACTTTAGAGTCTAGGAACAGCTTTCACATGATGAAGATGGTGAAACACTGCACAAATCAAATAGAACGAACAAAAGGAAGGAGTTAAGCAGGATGAGCTGTAGATGAGAACAGTCAAATATAAATCTCAGAAAGGAAGAAGGTTTGAGGTTTTGGACCTGACTGTTTCTTCAGTGGGAGGTATTTTTAAAGTTAAGTTGGATAGTGGGCTAGATGAGGCTGTCAGTGTTGTGAGCAGAAGCCAGACACTCATATGTATCTTAGAGTTGAGAAACTAAGCCTGAAATGAAAAACTGTTCATAACAGTTCTTTTGATATTTTAGGTAAGCCAGAGAGAACTTCTACCTGTGACAGTAACAGAAGGTGTCCTGTACTTTGTCCCAGTGCAGTTGAATCTAGTACAAAAGCTAGGTGTTTTATGTATATTGTATACAGAGAGTTGACCATGATGGCCACTCCATTTCTTCTGGGGGATTCCTGCCCGCAGTAGTAGATATAATGGTCATCTGAGTTAAATTCACCCATTCCAGTCCATTTCAGTTTGCTGATTCCTAGAATGGCGGCATTCACTCTTGCCATCTCTTGTTTGACCACTTCCAATTTGCCTCGATTCATGGACCTGACATTCCAGGTTCCTATGCAATATTGCTCGTTACAGCATCGGACTTTGCTTTTATCACCAGTCACATCCACAGCTGGGTATTGTTTTTGCTTTGGCTCCATCCCTTCATTCTTGTTGGAGTTATTTCTCCACTGATCTCCAGTAGCATATTGGGCACCTACTGACCTGGGGAGTTTCTCTTTCAGTATCCTATCATTCTGCCTTTTCATACTGTTCATGGGGTTCTCAAGGCAAGAATACTGAAGTGGTTTGCCATTCCCTTCTCCAGTGGACCACATTCTGTCAGATCTCTCCACCATGACCCCCCCATCTTGGGTTGCCCCATGGGCATGGCTTAGTTTCATTGAGGTAGACAAGGCTGTGGTCCTAGTGTGATTAGATTGACTAGTTTTCAGATTAGACTAGTTTTCAGATTTCAGTTTTCAGATTAGACTAGTTTTCTGTGAGTATGGTTTCAGTTTAACTCAGATGACCATTATATCTACTACTGCGGGCAGGAATCCCTCAGAAGAAATGGAGTGGCCATCATGGTCAACAAAAGAGTCTGAAATGCAGTACTTGGATGCAATCTCAAAAACGACAGAATGATCTCTGTTCGTTTCCAAGGCAAACCATTCAATATCACAGTAATCCAAGTCTGTGCCCCAACCAGTAACACTGAAGAAGCTGAAGCTGAACGGTTCTATGAAGACCTACAAGACCTTTTAGAACTAACACCCAAAAAAGATGTCTTTTTCATTATAGGGGACTGGAATGCAAAAGTAGGAAGTCAAGAAACACCTGGAGTAACAGGCAAATTTGGCCTTGGAATACAGAATGAAGCAGGGCAAAGACTAATAAGGTTTTGCCAAGAAAATGCACTGGTCATAACAAACACCCTCTTCCAACAACACAAGAGAAGACTCTACACGTGGACATCACCAGATGGTCAACACCGAAATCAGATTGATTATATTCTTGGCAGCCAAAGATGGAGAAGCTCTATACAGTCAGCAAAAAGAAGACCAGGAGCTGACTGTGGCTCAGACCATGAACTCCTTATTGCCAAATTCAGACTTAAATTGAAGAAAGTAAGGAAAACCACTAGACCATTCAGGTATGACTTAAATCAAATCCCTTATGATTATACAGTGGAAGTGAGAAATAGATTTAAGGGCCTAGATCTGATAGATAGAGTGCCTGATGAACTATGGAATGAGGTTCATGACATTGTACAGGAGACAGGATCAAGACCATTCCCATGGAAAAGAAATGCAAAAAAGCCAAATGGCTGTCTGGGGAGGCCTTACAAATAGCTGTGAAAAGAAGAGAAGTGAAAAGCAAAGGAGAAAAGGAAAGATATAAACATCTGAATGAAGGGTTCCAAAGAATAGCAAGAAGAGATAAGAAAGCCTTCTTCAGCGATCAATGCAAAGAAATAGAGAAAAACAACAGAATGGGAAAGACTAGGGATCTCTTCAAGAAAATCAGAGATACCAAAGGAACATTTCATGCAAAGATGGGCTCGATAAAGGACAGAAATGGTATGGACCTAACAGAAGCAGAAGATATTAAGAAGAGATGATGGCAAGAATACACAGAAGAACTGTACAAAAGAGATCTTCACAACCCAGATAATCATGATGGTGTGATCACTCACCTAGAGCCAGACATCCTGGAATGTGAAGTCAAGTGGGCCTTAGAAAGCATCACTATGAACAAAGCTAGTGGAGGTGATGGAATTCCAGTTGAGCTATTCTAAATCCTGAAGGATGATGCTGTGAAAGTGCTGCACTCAAAATGCCAGCATTTTGGAAAACTCAGCAGTGGCCACAGGACTGGAAAAGGTCAGTTTTCATTCCAATCCCAAAGAAAGGCAATGCCAAAGAATGTTCAAACTACCACACAATTGCATTCATCTCACACGCTGGTAAAGTAATGCTCAAAATTCTCCAAGCCAAGCTTCAGCAATATGTGAACCATGAATTTCCTGATGTTCAAGCTGGTTTTAGAAAAGGCAGAGGAACCAGAGATCAAATTGCCAACATCCGCTGGATCATGGAAAAAGCAAGAGAGTTCCAGAAAAACATCTATTTCTGCTTTATTGACTATGCCAAAGCTTTTGATTCTGTGGATCACAATAAACTGTGGAAAATTCTGAAAGAGATGGGAATACCAGACCACCTGATCTGCCTCTTGAGAAATTTGTATGCAGGTCAGGAAGCAGCAGTTAGAACTGGACATGGAACAACAGACTGGTTCCAAATAGGAAAAGGAGTTCGTCAAGGCTGTATATTGTCACCCTGTTTATTTAACATCTATGCAGAGTACATCATGAGAAATGCTGGACTGGAAGAAACACAAGCTGGCATCAAGATTGCCAGGAGAAGCATCAATAACCTCAGATATGCAGATGACACCACCCTTATGGCAGAAAGTGAAGAGGAACTGAAAAGCCTCATGATGAAAGTGAAAGTGGAGAGTGAAAAAGTTGGCTTAAAGCTTAACATTCAGACAACAAAGATCATGGCATCCAGTCCCATCACTTCATGGGAAATAGATGGGGAAACAGTGGAAACAGTGTCAGACTTTATTTTTGGGGGCTCCAAAATCACTACAGATGGTGACTGCAGCCATGAAATTAAAAGACGCTTACTGCTTGGAAGGAAAGTTATGATCAACCTAGATAGCATATTCAAAAGCAGAGACATTAGTTTGCCAACAAAGGTCCATCTAGTCAAGGCTATGGTTTTTCCTGTGGTCATGTATGGATGTGAGAGTTGGACTGTGAAGAAGGCCGAGCACTGAAGAATTGATGCTTTTGAACTGTGGTGTTGGAGAAGACTCCTGAGAGTCCCTTGGACTGCAAGGAGATCCAACCAGTCCATTCTGAAGATCAGCCCTGCGATTTCTTGAAAGGAATGATGCTAAAGCTGAAACTCCAGTACTTTGGCCACCTCATGCGAAGAGTTGACTCATTGGAAAAGACTCTGATGGTGGGAGGGATTGGGGGCAAGAGGAGAAGGGGACGACAGAGGATGAGATGGCTGGATGGCATCACTGACTCGATGGACGTGGGTCTCAGTGAACTCCGGGAGTTGGTGATGGACAGGGTGGCCTGGCGTGCTGCGATTCATGGGGTTGCAAAGAGTCGGACACGACTGAGTGACTGATCTGATCTGATCTGATACAGAGAGTTTCTGTGGGAAAAAGTCTGTGACTTGATTGAGGTATGATGTGAAAAAGACGCTGGGTCTGCAGTCTTTGTCTTTGGGCTGAGAACTAGAGCCTACTCCATTAAAAAGGACATTTGAATTGTTATCTTTTGTAAGTCTACAAATGGCTAGATTTCTGCTTGTGGTGGAATGAATGAAAATAGGTGTGGTTTGGATGGAATGGCAGCTGGGAGGAGTAGAAGACGATGGCCCTTCACACAAATATTAGGAGCTGTGAATTGTATCCAAATGGAGAAGACTCTTCACCACTCAAATAATATTTTACTGAATGAAAGTCCATGTGCCCAACACACAGTGAGGCCAAACAACACCAAAAGGCTGGAGTCTGGAGCAGAGAAAGGCTTATTGCAGGGCCTTGCAAGGAAATGTGTGGTGGCTCATGCCTTAAAAATCCAGAAGTCTGGTCTGTCAGATCACACAATCTTCCTGTAAACTCCAACAGCACAAATGTTTTCTTGTCAGGTCATTGTCAGGTTATCCTGTATATTTCAAGCTATAGGCAATATTCTTTTAAAGAAGGTGCAGAGCCAGCATGACTAAGCACAGGCACCAGAGCACAAAGGTTACAGTAAGGTTAAAGTAAAAAGTGAAGTGAAGTAAAGTAAAAGGAACACATCTAATATGGAGTCAGATTTGTTCTTCCCTACTACATTATGTCTTCAAATGGGGGAAGTTGACGTTTTACTTGCAAATCAGCATTTTGGTTGATTTACTATTCCATGTCCTATAGCACTTCATGCGCTCTGAGAAATGCATTCACAAACTGTTAATCATCTCAGATATGCCAGGCACTATGATATATGCTTTATATATATTACCTATATTCCAGCAGTCCTAGAATACAGGGCTTATCAAACCCATTTAACAGATGAACAGCCTGAGGCTCATAGAGTTTGGTAATATGCCCATGTTGACAGGGCTAGAGTATAACAGAGCTGGGACTAGAAAGGTGATCTGAATTCTTCTAGAACCAACTGTTCTGCTGTCATTTCTTCATAAAAATAGTGCTTTTTCCCCACTTCTCTGCAAAGGCTTTTTTTTTTTTTTTTTTTTAAATCAAGCAACATATACAAGTGGTCTGTTTGGAGACACTCTATTTGGTTACTTTGGTCTATTTGCCTATGCCTGCACTCACTTTGACTTTTCACTTTCATGCATTGGAGAAGGAAATGGCAACCCACTCCAGTATTCTTGCCTGGAGAATCCCAGGGACGGGGGAGCCTGGTGGGCTGCCATCTATGGGGTTGTACAGAGTCGGACATGACTGAAGCGACTTAGCAGCAGCAGCGCTTATTCCATAAACTCTAAAATATTAAAAAGTTAAGTTTCTAATCCACTTGGAATTGGAATTTGTGTTAATCCATTTGCAAATGAAATCTGTGTTGTGTGAGGGACAGTTTTATTTCTAAACGTCACATTTTGTGTTTAATGTGGATATCAAACTATTGTGTTGTAATTTTTTATTAAACACTATTCTTTCCCCCCGCTTCTCAATAGTAGCTAACTTTCAATAAACCAGGTTATGTACAATGAGTCTGTTTTGGAACATGCCTATATCTATACCACAAACTCTCATTACTGTGATGTTTTCACAATTCTTAATATCATATCTTTTTTTTCAAGAGTATATTGGCTATTCATAGACTTTTGCAAGTCAATTTAAATTTTAGAATTACTTTGTCAAGGTTTGCACACATACACACATACATAAACGTTCACACACAAATTATGTGGCTTCATTGAGAAAGAGACATTATAGTTACTAGTAGATTAAATTTGGGGAAGATGAATATGTTTATGCTTATCTGGTGGCTCAGATGGTAAAGAACCTGCCTGCAACGCAGGAGACCTGGGTTTGATCCCTGGGTTGGGAAAATCCCCTGGAGAAGGGAATGGCTACCTACTCTAGTATTCTTGCCTAGACAATTCTACAGTCCATGGGGTCACAAAGAGTTGGACACAACTGAGTGACTAACACTAAATAACATGCTTATAATATTGAATCTTCCATAGAAATGCATACAATATTTCTCCATTTAGTTAGGATGTAAGCAATTTCAAGAAATATCTGTATCATTTTTCTATGGAGTTCTTATACTTATTTTTAGGAATGAGGTATTTATCATTATAGTTTAAAAGTTATTTTTATTTGAATTCACCTTAATACTGTTTTTTGCTACAGAAAAAGGTGCATTTTTATATATTTGTCTTATACCTAGAAATTTTGTTTAAAACCATTTTATTGCTTTAACAGTTTTTCATTAGTAAATTTACCTCCTACGTGCTCTATTGATGTTTAATTATATTAGCATTGTTTTTGTTTTCTGATGCTTATCTCTTTGGTAGCTGTGTTTCACATTACTTTCCTATATAGAATCTTCGTTAAAGAGTAGGCTGGTGGCTCAGTTAAGCGTCTGTCTATAATCCGGGAGACCCAGGTTCAATCCCTGGGTCGGAAAGATCCCCTGGAGAAGGAAATGTCAATCCACTCCAGTACTATTGCCTGAATGGACAGCGGAGCCTGGTAGGCTACAGTCCATGGGGTCGCAAAGAGTCGGACACAACTGAGCGACTTCACTTAACTTCACCCACTCTAATATTCTTGGGCTTCCCTTGTGGCTCAGCTGGTAAAGAATCCGCCTGCAATGTGGGAGACCTGGGTTCGATCCCTGGGTTGGGAAGATCCCCTGGAAAAGGAAAAATCTACCTACTCCAGTATTCTGGTCTGGAGAATTTCAGGGACTGAATATTCCATGGGGTCACAAACAGTCCGACACCACTGAGTGACGTTCACTTTCAGAATAAAATGATGATAGACATTTTTGACTACTCAATATTAAAAGATTTCAAGTTCCCACAGCCTGGCAAAAGCTTTTGTAAAAACTTGGAGCAACACCAGCAGCCACGTCCTCTGAAACTGAGCACATGCGCACAACGCCCACCCAGCTTGCTGGGTGACCCCGGAAGCTATAGGCTGGGGTCACCGGATGTCATGCCCCCTGGTTTTCCGTTGGAACCACAAGGCTGTGAGAGCTTGGATCGGAAGCGCGAAGTCCCGCAGTGGAAGCACAGGTGCCATTAACTGTCAGGTAAGCCTCTAAATGAGTACCAAGGGGACCCCCCCCCCGTCCCAGAATGGAGGGCGCCCACCTAATGAGAACACCAACAGAACCCTGGTAAGGTTCCTGTGCAGGCAGGTTCCTGGCTGACCTATCACGCGCTTTCTGTTTGGCCGTCTGAGGTGGTGTCTTTTAGGTGCGGGGCTCAGAGTCCCCGACGTACAGGTCCAAAAGCAAACTCCCCTTAGTAAGTTTAGAGGTGACCCGGCCCCACAGAATAGCAGTGACTCAATGATTCTCGTCAGGGCAATCGGCCCAGGGAGCCTCTAACCCCTTCACCCGCCCTACCCCCACCCCAATGCCCCACCCCCACCCCCGAAACCCTACCCACCCTACCTCCACCCGACACTCCACCCCCACCCCCGATGCCCCACCCGCCCTACCCCCACCCCACCACACCCGACACCCCACCCGCCATACCCCCACCCTGACATCCTGCCACCCCTGACACCCCACCTGCCCTACCCCCACCTCGAACCCCACCCCCACCCCCGAAACCCTATGCGCCCTACCTCAACCCGGCAGCCCACCCCCACACACCACCCGCCATACCCCCACCCCCACCCCCGAGGCCCCACCTGCCCTACCCCACCACCCCACCCCCACCCCGACACCCCGCCACACCCAACACCCCGCCACCCCCGACCCGCCACCCATCCTACCCCCACGTCGAACCCCACCCCCACCCCCGAAACCCCATCCACTCTACGCCCACCTCGAACCCCACCCCCACCCCCGAAACGCTACACGCCCTACCTCAACCCGGCAGCCCACCCCCACACACCACCCGCCATACCACCACCCCCACCCCCGAGGCCCCACCTGCCCTACCCCACCACCCCACCCCCACCCCGACACCCCTCCACACCCAACACCCCGCCACCCCCGACCCGCCACCCATCCTACCCCCACGTCGAACCCCACCCCCACCCCCGAAACCCCATCCACCCTATGCCCACCTCGAACCCCACCCCCACCCGCGACGCCCCACCCGCCCTACCCCCACCCGCGACGCTCCACCCGCCCTACCTCCACCTGACACCCCACCCCCACACCCCACCCGCCCTACCCCCACCTCCACCCCAGACGCCCCACCCGCACTACCCGCACCCCCACCCTGACATCCCGACACCCCACCTGCCGCACCCCACCCCCACACCTGACGCCCCAGCCGCCCTACCCCCACCCCGACACCCCACCTGCCCTACCTCCACCCGACACCCCACCCCCACACCCCACCCGCCCTACCCCCACCCGAACCCCCGATGCCCCACCCGCACTACCCCCACCGAAACCCCGCCACCCCCAACACCCCACCTGCCCTACCCCCACCTCGAACCCCACCCCCACCCCTGACGCCCCAGCCGCCCTATCTCCACCCTGACACCCCACCCGCCCTACCTCCACCAGACACCCCACCCCCATATGCCACCCCCACTTCGACACCCCACCACCACCCCTGAAAACCCTACCCACCCTACCTCCACCCGACACCCCACCCCCACCCCCGATGCCCCACCCGCCCTACCCCCACCCCACCCGCCCTACCCCCACCCCACCACACCCAACACCCCACCCCGCCCTACCCCCACCCCGACATCCCACACCCCACCTGCCCTACCCCCACCCCGACACCCCACCCGCCCTACCCCCATCCCAACACCCACCCCCACACCTCACCCACCCTACCCCTACCCTGACACCCCATCTCCACACCCCACCCGGCCTACCCCTACCCTGACACCCCACCCCCACACCCACACCCCACCCGCCCTACCCCCACTCCGACACCCTGCCACACCCTACACCCTACCAGCCCTACCCCCACCCCGACACCCCACTCGCCCTACCCCCACCCCGACATCCTACACCCCACCCGCCCTACCCCTATCCCGACACCCAACCCCAACCCCCAAACCCCACCCGCCCTACCCCCACCTCGACACCCCACCCCCACCCCTGATGCCCCACCCACCATACCCCCACCCAGCCACACCCAACACCCCACCCCACCATACCCCCACCCTGACACCCCGCCACACCCGACACTCCACCCTCCCTACCTCCACCTCAACACCCCATCCCCAACCCCAACACCCTATCTGTCCTACCCCACCCTGACACCCCACTCGCCCCACCCCCACCCCGACACCCCACCCGCACCCGACACCCCACCCGCCCTACCCCCATCCCGACACCCATCCTCCACCCCCACACCCCACCCACCCTACCCCCACCCCAACACCCCACCCCCACACCCCATCCGCCCTACCCCCACCCCAACATCCCACACCCCACCTGCCCTACCCCCACCCCGACACCCCACCCGCCCTACCCCCACCACGACATCCCACACCCCACCTGCCCTACCCCCACCCCAACACCGCACCCACCCTACCCCCACCTCGACACCCCACCCCCACCATGACACCCCACCCGCCCTACCCCACCCCGACACCTCCCCCCCACCCCCAACACCCCACCCGCACACCTCATTCGTACCACCCCACCCTCACATGCCCACCATGGCCCCCAACACCCCACCCGCCAATACCACCCTACCCCCATCCCTCACTAGTAGGGGAAAAAGTGCTGCTGCTTTGCTCAGCCCTTGGAGTCTGAGGGAGTGGAAGCGTTAGTCTGGGGTAGACGATGTCATGGCACCACAGGAAGGCGTCTCAGGCCACTGCACTGTTGGGGATTTTCTCCCCGGGACTTGGAAGCGACGAACCTGAAAGAATGACACTCAGACAGTCTCTTGCAAGGACTGACAAGTTTATTTCTGCAGTCAAGCTTTTTTATAGAAGCAGGAACAAAGAGCTTAAAGTATATGGCCAGCAGAGCGCATACGGGGTTAACACATAATCAGTAAAAACATTTCAAGGACAGCACGCTCTAAGTGACTCATGGGCTTATCCCACAACCCGTTTTCTCAAGTAACATCCCTATTTATTATTAAATCTTGGCGCCGAGCATAACCAACGGCAGGAGATGTTTTTCTGTCTGCAGCACAAAGCCGGGTACTTCTGGCCCTTTGCCATTTTCCCAAGGACTTTCTCCTTTTACGGATATTTTGTACTAGGCTTCCCAACATATCCTCCTTTTGTTTTTAAATTAAGCACGTTGGCTGCTAGTTGGACTCCATTGTGGGAGGCATGGAGTCTTGAGTAGAGACTTCTGTATCCTATAAGCAATGACAAAAAGAGCAGGGTGATTAATACATATATAAAAATATTGCTTCCTGAAAGCCAAGCTCTAGGGTCTAGAGATGATAGGGTTTTGGTTAAAATATCATAGAATTGAGTGCTATACAATTCCCTAGGTACCCTAACTTGAAAATTAGCAACTTGTTTCAACAAATTGATGTCTAAACTTGAGTTATCTGTGAGATCCTGCAAATGTGCCTTAACTTTATCTCAAGGATATTCAGTGGTATTATAGGGCATGTTAGTCAGACAAAAAGAAGTAAAATTCCAATGACAATGTATGTGTGTTTGGAAAGTCAGTTGTTGCATTTGATCTCTTAAATAGATAACCACAGTTTGTAACTCATTAATTCGTGTTTGTAATTGCTGATCTATTTGAGCTTGTCGAGTCCACAGATCATGAGAGTCCTTGTGCCAAGCAGTGATAAAATCATGATTTTGTATAGAATTATGTAAAGCCATACCAGACAAAGTTCTATAGTCACAATGGAGATAAGGCTTAAGATGCCTGCAATAATCCACTCAATGATGCGCTTAGATCGCCTAAGCCTAGTTTTCAACAATACAGAAAGAAATACAGAATCAGTCCAAGGCTCAGTTAAGTTTATGGGAAGCCATAACTCAGATCGTTGTTTAACTAGCGCAATGGTAGCATTGTGATAGGAAATGGTGTGATTAGGCAGGTATACAATGCACATGCAGTACAATTGACAATCTTGGCTGATAAGTCAATATCAAAATGCCCTACAATAAACAAGTATGGAAGGTGAACACGTGATTGAATATAGCCAGTACTATTATATAGGAAGGTATAATCAGAAGGATGAAGCACACCCATAGTCCCATAAACATTAGCAAAGTGCCCTAAAGCTGCTGGAATTTTTCCAAATGTGCCATTGCTCTGGCCCCACAATGGGGACGACAATCCTGGGTCATGGGGGTGATAAGCCCCCGTTATACCAATTCTGCAATATGTCCTTATCAGTCCAGAAACTTATCTTAGATTTATGAAAGCCTCCAATGCTTGATGTATTAAACCAGGAGCAGTTATGATATTCCTCTTGTTCTTCAGTGTCTGCTCAGCCTGATGAGTCATGTTTTTCACTTGAGCCCATGTCGGGTAAGGATTCAGATGATGGCGTTTCCTCATTGGCTCCTCCAGGGTCATTGATGAGACCCTTCGCGTCAACTTCGTCACTTCCCGAGGGAGTCCCGTCTTGGGGTCCCTCTCGGTAACGGACGTAGTGAAGGGGAACCGAGATTTCCTCTCCATCTGCAACAACAAGACCATAACCCTTGGCTAGGAGTCGTAAGATTCTTGGCAGCCACTGATTAAATTGCTTATACCATATTGGTGTATTGATTTCTAATTTACTGTTTTTCTCTTCTGTAAAATGTCTATCTGCACGAGTGTCAGAATTATTTTTTGTTAAGTTTAAAAAATTCAGGGAATAAAGAGTTAAAGATAATAGTAATTAAGGGTTCATGGGATAAGAAGTGTATCTCTTCTTCTATATTTCTCCTTTCTGTTTTAATAAATGAGTTTTTAGGGTGCAGTGGGCTCTTTCAATAATGGTTTGATCTTGAGGATTATAGGGTATTCCTGTAATGTGTGTTAGGTTCCATTCTGAAGAGATAGGTACTGCCCAGATAAAGCCTGAAAATGTATCAACTGAGACAAAAGAAATTTTCCTAAGGAGCAGTGAGTGAAATCAGATTGACAAAGGGAATTAGGTTGTTGCCCCCAGGGATTAATTCCTGAAATCGTAGTGCGTAAGTGCAGAGGGGTGCAGACATCATAGGTTTTAATAATATGCCGTGCTTCATTGAGAGGAATATGGTATTTAGAGTGCAATCTGTTAGCATTGGTATGAAGATTAGCATGTTCGTCATTGGTAGATGTAAAAATGGGAGCTATGAGCTTGTCAATAGCATCATTTTTTGTGACCAGAGGGCCAGGTAAACCTGAATGAGCATGTATATGTGCAATAAAGAAGAGTTCGGTACGTGAGCAAATTAAAGCTTGGGTTTGTGAAAAGAGAGTATACAATTCTTCATCTAGGTTGTATAAAAAGGCGGTAACAAAATCAGGAAAAAGGGAAGCAAGATAATTGGAATCAGTATATATGTTGAAGGATAATGGTTGAAGTGACAAAAGAGCATATTAAGCATACAATTCAACTCTTTGTATTGAAGAATAGGTAGTGGGTAATTTCTCTTTAATATCAAGGCCAACAATCCCTGCTATGCTTTCTTGTTGCCATCAGTGAAATAGGTGGGTGCATTGGTAATAGGCTGGGATGCAATGATATTAGTTACAATGAATTTAGTACATTGTAGAAAGTCCCATAATTTTCCTTTCAGCAAATGAAATGAGATAACATTTTGAAAATCACTTAATGCCATTTGCATGGTCAAGTTATATTGTAAGGCAATTTGCAATTCCTTTTTTGTCAAGGGAACGTGTATTGCATATGGATCAAATCCAGTCAAAGTTTGTACATGGCTTCTTCCTGACACAATTAAGTGCCCTATTTTCTCAATATATGATGCAATTTTTTTAGACTGTTTAGTGTGTAAATATACCCATTCTATCGGGCTATGTTGAGCTATAATTGCAGTGGGCGAATGTTCAGTGGGGAATATATATAAAGAAACTGGATGATCATAATCTAGCCGAGTTGAAAAAGATTATTGAATGTGTTTCTCCATTAAGGCCAGTTCTTCTTTGGCCTCTTTTGTTAGCTGCCTAGGGCTATTAGGGTCAGGGGATCCCTCTAAAATTTTAAATAGATTTTGTAAGGCATAGGTGGGGATGCCAACAGATGGCCGTAGCCAATTAATATCTCCTAGCAATTTTTGAAAATCATTCAGTGTGCGTAGAGATTGCACAGAAGTTTGAGTTTTTTGAGGTTTGATTTTAGATTCTTCCAGAACATGTCCTAGATAATTAAAGGGTGCTTTCCAATGAATTTTATCTGGTGCTACAAGCAGGCCATGATTTTGAAGAGTAGTAGTAACTTCATAATATAACTGTTGTAAACAGTGTTCAGATTTCATAGAAGTATATCATCCATGTAATGAATTATAAACACAGTAGGATGTTTATCTCTAATGGATTATAATAAAACAGATATGAGATATTGGCAAATGGTAGGGGAGTTCATCATTCCCTGAGGTAGCACCTTCCATTGAAATCTTTTAACAGGAGCCATGTGATTTATAGAAGGAACTGCAAAGGCAAAATGTTTTCTATCTTTAGGGTGCAAAGGTATAGTAAAAAAACAGTCTTGTAAGTCAATAATAACTATAGACCATCCTTTTGATACCATAGAAGGGGAGGGCAATCCGGGTTGTAAGGGCCCCATAGGTAACATGGTATTGTTAACATTTCTTGAATCTATCAACATTTGCCATTTTCCTGATTTCTTTTTTAATACAAAAACAGGGAATTCCATGGGGAAAATGAAGGTTCTATACGAGCTTTTTGTAATTGTTCATTAACTAATTGCATAAGAGTTGCCAATTTTTCTTTAGTTAGGGGCCATTGAGGTGTCCATACTGGGGTATCAGATTCCCAATCAAGGGGCAGCGGTGTTAACTCAATGGCCCCCATTAAAAAGGTTCATTTAAAGAAATTGTGGCTTTCGTTTGTTCAAGAAAATCTCGTCCCCATAAATTGATAGGGATATAAGTAATATATGGTTTAAGATAAGCTACAATTTGATCAGGGCCATACACTTGTAAATAGGATGCATTGACAAAAGTTTGTTTGGCATCAGTTTCACCCACTCCTAATAGTCTAGAAGGAACCATAATTTTACCCCAATCGAGGGGCCATTCTGCAGCTCTAATGATTGAAATGTTAGCTCCGGTATCTAACATGCCTGTGAAATTCTTTCCCCATATGCGTAAAGTAAGCATGGGTTTCTGATGTTCCTTTAATAAGGTGGATAGTGCAGCAGTAAGGTTGGTACTGCCAAAGCCTCCCTGCAGAACTTTATCAGATGCCTTCATTGGTTTAACATATGGCAAAAGTAATAATTGTGCAAAATGTTCCCCTTTTGTAAGTATACATTTCCCATTTTCACAACATTTACCATAACATGTATTTCCCCTTCATAATCTTCGTCCATGACACCGGTCAATACCATTAAACCTCTCATTGTGCAGCTAATATGTCCTGCAGGAATCCCGATGAGGACCCCAAATAAATTCTTAGGAATCCTCTGACCCCAGGAGGGAGGGTGTGCACAGCATCTACCCTTCTTGTCAGCTCTCCATGTCCTGTCATGAGGTTTTTCTCACTTGCATTTCTGGGGTCTCACACAGATGGGGCCTTATTTGAACTTGGGGACCTTAGGCAGCACATGGCACTGGACACATTACCTACCTGGATTCAGTCTGAGGAATGCATGGGAGGATTGTGGGACTAACCAAGTAATGGCAGAGGGGGCTCCACAGCCCTGAGAGATCCAGGGAGTGAAACAGGCAGAGGCCATCCTTCCTTTGCTTCTCTGAGTCTCAGGAAGGTAAAGATTTATTCTGAATTTATTGTTGCTGTTCAGTCTCTAAGTTGTGTCTGACTCTGTGTGACACCATGGACTGCAGCACGCTAGGCTTCCTGGTCCTCTTACTATCTCCTACACTTTGCTCAAACTCATGTCCCTTGAGTCAGTGATGCTGTCCAACCATTTTGTCCCCTCTAGCCCCATTGTCTCCCTGCCATCAATCTTTCCTAGCATCAGGGTCTTTTCCAAGGAGTCTGCTCTTTGCATCAGGTGGTCAAAGTATTGCACTTCAGCTTCAGCATCAGTCCTTCCAATGAATATTCAGGGTTGACTTTTTTTTAGGATTGACTGGCTTGATCACCTTGCAGTCCAAGGGACTCTCAAGAGTCATCTCCAGCACTGCACTTCAAAAGCATCAATTCTTCAGCTCTCAGCCTTCTTTGTGGTCCATTTTTCACGTCTGTACATGAATACTGGAAAAGGCATAACTCTTGACTATATGGACCTTTGTCAGCAAACTGATGTCTCTGCTTTTTAATATGCTATCTAGGTTTGTTACAGCTTTCCTTCCAAGGAGCAAGCATCTTTTAATTTCATGGCTGCAGTCACTGTCCACAGTGATTTTGAAGCACACATATAATCAAAGCTATGGTTTTCCCAGTAGTCATGTAGAGATATGAGAGTTGTACCATAAAGAAGGCTGAGTGCTGAAGAATTGATGCTTTAGAACTGTGGTGCTGGGGAAAACTCTTGAGAGTCCTTTGGACTGCCCAAGGAGATCAAACCAGCCAGTCCTAAAGGAAATCAACCCTGTTGGAAGGACTGATGCTGAAGCTGAAGTGCAATACTTTGACCACCTAATGTGAAAAGCCATCTCCTTGGGAAAGACCCTGACACTGGGAAAGATTGAGGGCGGGGGGAGAAGGGGTATGCAGAGGATGAGATGGTTGGATGGCATCACTGACTCAAGGGACATGAGTTTGAGCAAACTGTGGGAAATAGTGAAGGAGAGGGTAGCTTGGCATGCTGTAGTTCATGGGGGTCACAAAGAGTTGGACACAACTGAGTGACTGAACAGCAGCAACAATTCCAGAACAGCCCACTAACATCAAGCTCGTCTATTCCCCTGTGGCTAAGCATGTGAGATCTCTAGAAAGGTTGAAGTAGAAAGGTTGACCATGTATCAGATAATTTCATCATTTTTAGTTTTAGGAATTTGTGAGCCTTGGTCTAAAAAAGCTAAGTTGGTTATCAGAAGGAGGATTCCCAAGTGCTTAAAGTATACACAGTAAGAGCCCAGAGTTATCAGTGAGGAAACATTCACTTCCAGATACATGTGATCCCACAGTGTCCACAGATATTGTCACCCTAGGAAGTTGTGGACAGGGATATCCAGAGGAAATATTCCCTTGCTTCCTCTTTGGAAGTCATGAAAGAATGGGCATCAGATCAGAAGAGGAGTCTTATACAGTGTGCCCTGTATAAGTCTTATACAGTCTTATACAGGGCACACCATTCCAGTGCAGGTGTGATCTCCATGAACTTCACTCTGCCTCTGCATTTAGCCCTTGTAAGCCTGAGGAAAGAGTGGTCGGAATTCCTACATTCTACTTTAGTCTTCTGAGGGCTCAGGGAAGTGATTTATGTTTATCTGAGTGGGGTCCTTGGGATTACAAAGGACAGAGTAGAAGGAGTTCCAGAAACTTAAGACACAGATTTAGGACCGAGAGCCTAAGTTACCCTAGGATGGGGTAGAAGAAGGGTGGCAACAAGGATACACTCTTAACCATCAGTCCAGGGAAGCAGACAGGATGATATGCTGCTCCTCTTCCTTCTTGGGCTTTCAGTGAGGAGAGTGTTGGGATATACAGGGCTTAGCACATGAAGTGAGCAAAAGATGAGTCCCAAGGCCTGTTAAGACCAAGGTAAGGTCCCTAAATGAGGTTTGAGAGGGCTGCCAGCCCCAGAACAGAGGGGTCCAGATTATCTTAACCATACTGTCAACACTGGTAAGCCTGCTATGGTGATTGTGTAGGATTCCCCATCCTTTATTTCTCAGTTGTCTCAGTGAATAGATCTCGCTTTTTGAGGGGGTGGGCAGGGATGGCCTTTGGTATCAGAAGGTGATGACTAAAGCTCTGCTGCTAAGCTAAGTCACTTCAGTCGTGTCCAACTCTGTGTGACCCCATAGATGGCAGCCCATCAGGCTTCCCCGTCCCTGGGATTCTCCAGGCAAGAACACTGGAGTGGGTTGCCATTTCCTTCTCCAATGCGTAAAAGTGAAAAGTGAAAGTGAAGTCGCTCAGTCGTGTCCAACCCTCAGCGACCCCGTGGACTACAGCTTTCCAGGCTCCTCCGTCCATGGGATTTTCCAGGCAAGAGTACTGGAGTGGGGTGCCTTTACTAGTTGCCAAAGTAAAGCCCCCGAGAAAGGACTGAGAGAATTTCCCGTCCCAGAAGATAGGAGCCAAAGTCATTTTAGATCTGCTGTCAGCTTTGCAAGGCCCCATGCAAAGCTATCAGACTGAAACATCGCCACATTTACTGCTTAGTGAATTCAGGGTTATGAAGATTGGTTTGTGAACATAATGTGGGATCCCACTACTTGTTATAAGTCAAGGAAAGTATCCTAATTGAGGCTTATGGGGATATCAACTCTAGAAACTTACGATCTCAACAAAGCTGTATTCGTCTCATGTTTGGGAACTCTGCATGTCAGATCCTCTTAATACTTCCTCAGAGGTTGCAGGGGCATGACTCTCTAGTGTGAGGAACAACTTCTGGTCATCAGAGGGAAGGATTCTCATACACTGTCAAAATTCAAAGTAAAGGCATTTTTTTAAGCAAAGAGCTGACTATCTACTCGAACATAGATGGGACACTCTCATATACCTGTTGTGACTTTGTACTCATTCCCTGGGATGTCCTAGACAAGGCTAGCCGGAAGTCTCATCAGCTCACTTCTAGGGAGGTGGCAGTCATGGTCTGAAGGAGGTGGCACAAATCAGGAGGCAGTACAATAGTCTGTGTGGAGACATAGAGAAAGACACAATGGAATCCAGCCCAGAACATAGGGTTGTCAAAGAGCCCCAGAACTTTATCAGCTTAGGGAACCTGGTCAAAGATCTCAGGACAACTTCCTTGCTTTCTTCCTTCTTGGATGTTACAGACAGCTGATGTCCTTGGTCTATGTCCTATATCATATGAAGTCAGCAAAGGAAGGAGGCCAGGGTCTGTCACAGTAAGGATGAAGAATAAGGTCTGAGGAGTCAATCCACCCAAGAAAAGAGGGAGCTCCACATTGTCTAGTTCTTATTATTGGCCTAAGGAAGACCTAGTAGAGGTAGTTAGAAAGTGTACTTCCTCAGTTCTTCCTGAGCTGACTCTGAAAGATAGGGAACTCTTGTATGCAGACAGATTGGCACCAGTTTGCAGAGTGATCAAGTCTGAGGCCCTGCCAGTAGTCAAGACAAAGACACTGAATACTGAGGGAACACTGATCCCAGTAGAAGAGGGATAACAAAGAGTTCAGCCCTGCACTGTTGTCAGTGCTGAGAGTCTATGGGAAAAGATGTCAAGGGGCTGTGTCCTCTAATTACCCCAATTAGATCTCAGTAGGTCAGGGCTTTGTTCTGAGTGGCAGTGTTATGGCAGCAAGTAGAGATCCCCAGACTTATGTAGATTCAAAGTAACATACCAAGTGAAACTAGGGGGACCACAACACCAACAGAGATAGCATCTACAATTTTAACTTTGTTGTCATCCCTGGGAAATCACAGAGATTCTGGAGAAGGTACCTCAGCACATCCTCCTCAGTCATTTTAGGGGATGTGACATTAGTTGGTCTTAGGAGAATAGCCTCATATTTAAGCATGGGAGAAGAGATCCTGGCACAGACCAAGGTAATGAAACTGAGTGAGAACCAATGGAACCACCCTTTTCAGAAGGGTAATGGTGCTACAGAGACATAATACACCTGCCTATGTGATCCCTGAGAATTTTTAGCCTGGGTTGACTGCCTGGTCCCTGAGGAACATTAAGATTCCTCCTTCATGAGGGACACAGCACCAGGAGAACTGTGAGACCCTAAAGCACTGTTAGCAAAATCCACTGAAGGCAACTTTTATCTGAGCCAGCACAGTTGAGTATACCAGCTGAGGCCACTCATATCTGCCTTCTTTCCCTTAGGTGGTGATTTCCCATTGCCCACTGCTGCCAAATGCCGCCCGTAAGAATCAAACTGTCTAAGCGTTTTCAGAGTTCACGACGTGCACAGCATCAATCCCGTCAAGCCTCCACTCAGTCCCAGAACCTGGAGGTTGCACAGCTCTCCAGGGCTCTGGAGGAGACCCATCTCCTCCCCCATCCTCAAATGCCTGGAAATTCGAAGGAGGCTCCTGGTGGTGATAAACCCAGTACTCCTGAGGGTCCTCAGAGTTTCTCTGCATCTTCCATTGGCATCACAGCCTCTGCATCCAGCAAATCAAATGAGGTCTCCATGAATCAAGGTGAGGAGAATAGTCCAGGCACCTCAGAGGCTGTGCCAGGCACCTCAGAGGCTGTGCAAGGCTCCTCAGAGGCTGTGTCAGGCACTTCAGAGGCTGTGCCAGATTTCATGAATGTGCCTATGGATGCCCTAGATAGTAAAATAGCTGTGTTGGTGAATTTCCTGCTGCTCAAGTATCGAATGAAAGAGCCAGTAACAAAAGCAGATATGCTCCAGGTTGTCAATAACGATTGTGAAGTCCACTTCCCTGAGATCCTCCTGAGAGCCTCTGAGCGCATAGAGATGCTCTTTGGCCTTGATCTGAAGGAAGTGGATCCCACCAACCACTGCTATGGCATTTTCATTACATCAGGTCTCACCTATGATGGTATGATGCACGGTGAAGCAGGCGTGCCCAAGGTCGGCATCCTGATACTTATCCTGGGTGTGATCTTCATGAAGGGCAACTGTGCCACCGAAGAAGAAGTTTGGGAAGTTCTGAATGTGACCGGGCTATATCCTGGGAAGAAGCACTTCATCTTTGGGGAGCCCAAGCAGCTCATCACCGAAGATTTCGTGAGGGAAGGATACCTAGAGTTCCGACAGGTGGCCAGCGCTGATCCTGCGCAGTCTGAGTTCCTGTGGGGCCCCAGAGCTCATGCCGAAACCACCAAGATGAAGGTCTTGAAGTTCATCGCCAAGGTTCATGGGACTGACCCAAGTTCTTTCCCATCTCAGTATGAGGAGGCTTTGCAAGATGAAAAAGAGAAAGCTCAGGCCAGAATTTCAGCCAAGGGTCTCCGCCACTCCAAGTTCTAGTGTCGAGACTAGCAGCTTCTTCCTCAACTAGGGATAGTTTCTTCATGCATTGTTCAAAGAGGCAGTTAGTGTTCATAGAATTTAGATTTGAGGTGGGGCTGAAAGGAGAACAGTATATATGACCGTGTGTTCCTATTTTGTATGTGTAACATGAAAATTTATTCTTTTTCATATATACATTATTTAAATGATTATTTTAATATAGGTTTAATTGCTTTCAAAACTTTATGAGTGATTATTGATGTTGCATTTCATGTTATAATATATAATTGTAAGAGCTCTGTTGTTTTAGAAATTGTGAATCCATCCATTTTGTTTTGTCATCTGAAACAAGATAACATGATACTGCTGTAGGCGTGCATGTATATGTGCTAAGTCACTTCATTTGTGTCTGACTGTTTGCGACCCTATGGGCTGTAGCCCACTAGGCTCCTTTGTCCATGGGATTCTCCAGATAAGATTACTGGAATGGGTTGCTGTGCCCTCCTCCAGGGGATCTTCCAGACCAGAGATCAAGCACAAGTCTGCATCTCCTGCATTTCAGGAAGATTCTTTATCTGCTGAGCCACCAGGGAAGCCCACTGCTATAGACATTTCCTTGCAAATGTGAAAGAAACCGACTTTTAGATGCACTCCAAAGAAAAAAATGTGACTGAAATCTTAGTTCTCTTGTCTTTTCAATGCTTATTTTATAAAATTAAATGATAAGTACAATGAATTTGCCTCGTTCTTTCAAGAATGTGTATGAAATGTTCTTATCTAGTTGCTAATTTGTGTCTGACCCTTTTGCAGCCCTATGAAAAGTAGCCCGCCAGGCTAACTCTGTCCATGGAATTTCCCAGGCAAGAATACTGGAGTGGGTTGCAGTTTCTTTCTCCAGGGAATCTTCCTGACCCAAGGATTGAACCTACTTCTCCTGTGTGGAAGATGGATTTTTTTTATTGCTGAGCCACTGGGGAAGCCCAGTTACCTGTGTGTGTGTGTGTGGGGGGGGGAGCAATTAGGGGTGGAGAATTAGGCGACACAAAGTGTTGGCTGTAAGATAGGATCAAAGATGCATTGTACAACATAGGGAATACAGCCAATACTTTGTAATAACTGAAAATGGAAAGTAACCTTTAAAATTGTATAGAATTTTTTTTCAATTGAAATACAATTTTCCTAAAAAGTTTAAAAATAATAGAGTATAATTCTAAAAAATATATAAAAAATAATATTGAAGGACGGGGGAAAAAACTTTTAAGTCCTTCTGTGGTAATTAATTTTACATGAAACTGAATGGTGGGTCAGATGAGGCTGATGGCATCATGAGCAGGAACAAAACCCTCAAGATGATGTGTTTCAAGTGTTAAAACGACAATGTCAAGAGATAAAGTGCTTTTAGCTGTTACTTTTTGATCTCAGGTAAACCAGAGAGAAGTTCTCACTTGGAGCAGGAACAGAATGTGACCATCGTTCTTGTCCCAGTGCATCTGAACTCATGCACAAACTTTTTTTTGTTTGTTTGTTTCTTTTGTATATGTGACCTCTAAGGAGTTTCTGAGAAATAGATACTCCCTTGAGATTAGACACAGAAGCCACAGGGCTAACAGTTGGCCATCACCTAGGAGAGCCAGCACTCACTCCATTCAAAGGACAATTTAATCAAGCTGTCTTCAGTAATTTGCCAAGGGATTTGAGAGCTAAAGTTTTGGTCAGGTTGAAATTAATGTTAAAGTGGGGGAAGGGTTGCATGGGAGGTATAGAGGAGAAAAAAATAATTTTCCCTGTCCCCTTTTAAGTTCTTGGCTGAAACTTCCTTGTAATAAAAGGAGAGATTAATAGGAGGAAAACAGATTAATTTTGTATATATGGGAGCACCACAAAAAATGAGACTCAAAGAAGTAACTCGAGCAGGAAGCTTTTAGACAAATTTGTGAAGCATTGACATGACAAAGGCTTTGGACTAAGTGTAGTAAATGGCCAAGTAGTAACAATGTTTGTTTAGACAGTCTTTTTGGCTCTCAGTTCTCTGTCTCTACTGATACAGGTGTCTTCTACCCTCCTGATACAGGGAGAGTACATTTCATATTGGAGATTTATCTCCTGCTTTCAGGGGGACAAAGGAGAGCCAACTATTTCTCAAGTACCTTCAATTCAAAATAACCAGTATACCAAAGTGGAATTTTGAGGGTGAAATATTGTCGTGCCCCTTATCCTGGTTGTTTTTTAAATTTTATTTATTTGTGCCAGATCTTAGTTGTGGTATGTGGGATCTTTTGATTGTGGCATATGGGATCTTTAATTGCAACATGTGAACTCTTAACTGCAGCATGCACAATTTAATTTCCTGACCAGGGATCGGACCCAGATCTTCTGTATGCCCTGGGATCACAGAGTCTTAGCCACTGGATCACCAGGGAAGGCCTCTGGTTGTGCTTTTTAATATTTCACTTACCCACAGTCAACTGTGGTCCTAAATATTAAAATATAAATGAAAAATTTCAGAAATACATGATGCACAAAATTTAAATTGCTTGCAGTTCTGAGTATTGTGATTAAATCTCTTTCTGTCCTGTTCCATCCCTCCTGGGACAGGATTCCCTTTGTGCAGCATATTACTCCTTTTAGTCACTTAGTAGACTCCTAGACTCTGTTATCACATTGACGACTGAAGTTTCACAGTGCTCGTGTTCAAATAACCCTTATTTTATTTAGTAGCCCAAAGTATAATATTAGTGATGCTGGCGGGTTTGTGCCTGGTTTGTGAGTTGAACTCTATTATGGGCATGAATGGGAAGAAACATATATATATGGTTTCAGTCATCTACTGTAAGTAACACCCAGAGAAGGAAGGACTAATATATTATGAAGCCCTACAAATGGTGACTGGGAGAGATGGAAGAGGTTCATCCTTGACACAATTCTAGGAAATTTTAGTTATATCTAGCTGGGAAGACAGTCCCATTGTCTGATTTGGTCTGATTTGACATACTATATCCCATAGCACTTTATGTTTTCTGAGAAAGCCTATACCTAGACAATGCACACTCATACACACACATGCACAAAGACAGGTGGGGGGTTAGGATTTGAGACAACTTAGTCACAGCAATAACTCTCATTCATCAAAGCCCTATGATATGCCAGGCACTGTGCCGTGTGTTTTGTATACTTCATACACATTACAAAAGTCTTATAAAACCAAATTCACATATGAAGATTCTCAGGCTTAAAGAGCCTGTGATTTTTTCTGATTTCATATGTCTAGTCTGTGACAGAGCTGCCACTAGACCTCTTATCTGAATTCATCCAGAGCCGACTCGACTCTACTCTCCCCAGCCTGAGGCAGACCTGCCTCTTACCTCTCTTCTCACTACCCCTTAGTGCCTCTCAGGATAAAGAAAGAAGAATGTAGTAGCCAGGAACTTAGAGCAAATTTAAAGAATAAAGATTGAAACAAGAAACACAATTTGAGGATTGTATGTGCGCTTCATCTACCTAAGGTCTTCTATCTCAGCCCCTCAGGGGGTTCCTTGAGAGCCCACTCTGCCCAGAGGCTAGCATTTTATCAGCTCCTGTTCTCTCTGCAATAGTGTCTATCCCCTGAGTCTTCTCCAGTGCACTTTGTTGTCCAAACTGAAAACTGACCTGCTGGCCAGTTTTTCAGCTCCTCTGTAAGCTATACCTGTTTCCAGTGGAAAAAACAGGGCAAAATTCAACAGAACAAATGAAATACAGTTATAATGACTGCTCTGTTGTTCTTCTCTACTCATTCTATCACCCATATCATTTCCAGGTCAGTTTTTCTGTTTGCTTTAGAATACATCTATAATTTTATTACAAAACCATTCTTTTGGCATTAGTTGGTTACAGTGAGAGCAAGATGGCAAGTGTGTCAGAGCAGCTCTAATGTAACAACTGCATTCCCTGCTTTCTGAACTGGAAGGTAAGTTTCTTATATCCTTTCAGTTCAGTTCAGTTCAGTCGCTCAGTCATGTCCAACTCTTTGTGACCCCATGAATCACAGCACACCACCCCTCCCTGTCCATCACCAACTCCCAGAGTTCATGCAAACTCATGTCCATTGAGTTGGTGATGCCATCCAGCCATCTCATCCTCTGTCGTCCCCTTCTCCTCCTGCCCCCAATCCCTCCCAGCATCAGAGTCTTTTCCAATGAGTCAACTCTTCGCATGAGGTGGCCAAAGTATTGGAGTTTCAGCTTCAGCATCAGTCCCTCCAATCAACACCCAGGACTGATCTCCTTTAGGATGGACTGGTTGGATCTCCTTGCAGTCCAAGGGACTCTCAGGAGTCTTCTCCAACACCACAGTTCAAAAGCATCAATTCTTTGGCGCTCAGCTTTCTTCACAGTCCAGCTCTCACATCCATACATGACCACTGGAAAAACCATAGCCTTGACTAGATGGACCTTTGTTGGCAAAGTTATGTCTCTGCTTTTCAGTATGCTATCTAGGTTGGTCATAACTTTCCTTCTAAAAAGTAAGTGTCTTTTAATTTCATGGCTGAAATCACTATCTGCAGTGATTTTGGAGCCCCCCAAAATAAAGTATGACACCATTTCCATTGTTTCCCCATCTATCTGCCATGAAGTGATGGTACCAGATGCCATGATCTTCGTTTTCTGAATGTTGAGCTTTAAGCCAACTTTTTCACTCTCCTCTTTCACTTTCATCAAGAGGCTTTTTAGTTCCTCTTCACTTTCTGCCATAAGGGTGGTGTCATCTGCATATCTGAGATTATTGATATTTCTTCCCACAATTTTGATTCCAGCTTGTGCTTCTTCCAGCCCAACATTTCTCATGATGTACTCTGCATATAAGTTAAATAAGCAGGGTGACAACATACAGCTTTGATGTACTCCTTTTCCTATTTGGAACCAGTCTGTTATTCCATGTCCAGTTCTAACTGTTGATTCCTGACCTGCATATAGGTTTCTCAAGAGGCATATCAGGTGGTCTGGTATTCCCATCTCTTTCAAAATTTTCCACAGTTTATTGTGGTCCACACAGTCAAAGGCTTTGGTATAGTCAATAAAGCAGAAATAGATGTTTTTTGGAACTCTCTTGCTTTTTCCATGATCCAGCAGATGTTGGCAATTTGATCTCTGGTTCCTCTGCCTTTTCTAAAACCAGCTTGAATATCTGGAAGTTCATGGTTCACGTACTGCTGAAGCCTGGCTTGGAGAATTTTGAGCATTACTTTACTAGTGTGTGAGATGAGTGCAATTGTGTGGTAGTTTGAACATTCTTTGGCATTGCCTTTCTTTGGGATTGGAATTAAAACTGACCTTTTCCAGTCCTGTGGCCACTGCTGAGTTTTCCCAATTTGCTGGCATATTGAGTGCAGCACTTTCACAGCATCATCTTTCAGGATTTGAAATAGCTCAACTGGAATTCCATCACCTCCACTAGCTTTGTTCGTAGTGATGCTTTCTAAGGCCCACTTCACTTCACATTCCAGGATGTCTGGCTGTAGGTGAGTGATCACACCATTATCTGGGTCATGAAGCTCTTTTTTGTACAGTTCTTCTGTGTATTCTTGCCACCTCTTCTTAATATCTTCTGCTTCTGTTAGGTCCATACCATTTCTGTCCTTTATTGAGCCCATCTTTGCATGAAATGTTCCCTTGGTATCTCTAATTTTCTTGAAGAGATCTCTAGTCTTTCCCATTCTGTTGTTTTCCTCTATTTCTTTGCATTGATCACTGACGAAGGCTTTCTTATCTCTTCTTGCTATTCTTTAGAACTCTGCATTCAGATGCTTATATCTTTCCTTTTCTCCTTTGCTTTTCACTTCTCTTCTTTTCACAGCTATTTGTAAGGCCTCCCCAGACAGCCATTTTGCTTTTTTGCATTTCTTTTCCATGGGGATTGTCTTGATTCCTGTCTCCTGTACAATGTCACGAGCCTCTGTCCATAGTTAATCAGGCACTCTGCCTATCAGATCTAGTCCCTTAAATCTATTTCTCACTTCAACTGTATAATCTTAAGGGATTTTATTTAGGTCATATCTGAATGGTCTAGTGATTTTTCTTTCTTTCTTCAATTTAAGTCTGAATTTAGCAATAAGGTGTTCATGATCTGAGCCACAGTCAGCTCCCGGTCTTGTTTTTGTTGACTTTATAGAGCTTCTCCATCTTTGGCTACAAAGAATATCATCAATATTATATTGATTATAATATAATTATATTGATTGTATTATATATATTTATTATATATTGGTTATAATATATATTTTGGCTGCACCGAAATAATCAGTTTTGGTGTTGACCATCTGGTGATGTCCATGTGTAGAGTCTTCTCTTGTGTTGTTGGAAGAGGGTGTTTGCTGTGATCAGTGTGTTCTCTTGGCAAAACTCTGTTAGCCTTTGCCCTGCTTCATTCCATACTCCAAGGCCGAATTTGCCTGTTACTCCAGGTGTTTCTTGACTTCCTACTTTTGCATTCCAGTCCCCTATAATGAAAAGGACATCGTTTTGGGGTGTTAGTTCTAAAAGGTCTTGTAGGTCGTCATAGAACCATTCAACCTCAGCCTCTTCAGCATTACTGGTTGGGGCATAGGCTTGGATTACCGTGATATTGAATGGTTTGCCTTGGAAACGAACACAGATCATTCTGTCGTTTTTGAGATTGCTTATATCCTTTACATACCTGCAAATATTAACACTGCACATCCTGACACGCAAATCATTTAGGGAGGAGTTGATGCTAAGCGGTTAGAGTAAATGTTGATAAGACTACAAAAGTTCCTTTATGGGACTTTTTGCTTCCTCTTCCTCCCCCAAATTCTGTGCTAAAAAAAAAAAAAAAATGAAGTTACTTGTAACTAGTCTGAATAGCAGCAGCACCCAAGGAGCACATACTTAGTTCATGTTAAAAAGCAGACCTGTGTGCTGTGTGTTTTACACCACAGGCAAAAGAAATGATCACTCTAGTTTTTAACTCCTTCATTAGAGTCTCAAAAAATAAAAGCGTCCTATCAAGTTCGTGAAGATCCGGTGTTATTGGTATACATTTGTAGGTGGGTCACTTTCTGTGCTGTGTTTGCTTTGAAGGGATCTTCCAATGCATTTCCAGTATTCCTTTCTTACAATGTCCTTTTCTTTAGCTAGGATTTCACATAACTCTAATGCTTTATTAAGAATGTCCTCCTTGTTGTCACATTGGTTTTCTAGCATGTCTTCTTAGATATCCACGAGAAATGCAATTAGGTAGGGGGAGCTGTGACTTGGTTGTAAGTCAAGTAGTTGATTTAACAGATTGGGGTATTTGGAAAGACCACGATCCTGCAAAATCCTTTTCAAATAATTCCACACACTTTCATTATGTGGGACTAGGTTGATCATTTCCAAAGTGTACTGGACTTCTCTCTCCAATATAGCATGATCATTGTAGCCCACAGTGTTAAAAATTACAAAATATCTTTGGTTGCAGACAGAGTTATTTCTCACGTGCTCTTTGAGAAGTTGGTCTGCATACGGCAGCTCATTATCCGAAAGTTTAAATTCCTGAATAACCCACTGTCTGGTGTTGCCAGGCGTGGTAATTCTTTGCATCCTGAGTAAGAATATCAGCAATAAATTCAAGCTCCTGTGATGGGTCTCTCAGCCATTCCACCAGCACTCACCTATAATTCCAAACTTGACAGTTTTGGGGCTGCTTCTCAATTACTGCCAAGATGTAGTTCATTTCCTCATGTAGTTCCTTCTGGAGTGACTTTAAGAGAACTCTCCAGAAATACCACACTGTGTAATTGGCTGAATTTAACTCAGTAGCATCTCTGGTTAATTTAAAAGCCCATTCCCTTCTCTCGTCGTGCTGCAGGACAGCCCGGAAATAATCATAGATGCCCTGAAATTTCTCACTATAAATGATCTGGACCACTGGATTAGGGCCATCATTCTACGGCACTGGATCTGTATCAGCCCATTCTGCCCTGTCCCTGTACAGGACATAGGTGGGTGAGTCCAGATTCAGAAACCCATCGTCCATAGTGGGCGCCACCGCCTTTTCCTGCATCGGCTGGGAGGCGGAGGATGTGGCTGGGCGGCGGCAGCTCCGGCTGACCCGGCTCCCCGCCCTGCGCGGCCTCCTTGACCCCGTGGGCAGACGCCATCTCTGCTCTGCCCGGAGCGGAATCCAGGTCAGTTTTGATGGATTAATTTTCTCTTAATATTATATTCTTCCTTCTCCCCAGTCCTGGTAATATTTGACTTAATGCCAGATGTTGTGAAATTGCAATTTTACCTAATTTACACTTTCCTGTAAGAAAGCTTTTTAAAATTTATTTTCTATTGATGTATGATGTAATATTCGTTTCAGGTTAACTATATACTGATTCAACCTTTACATGCATTGTAAAATGATCACTGCAGTAAGTCTAGTAACTCTCGTCCCATAAAAAGTTACTGTAATAGTGTGGACCAAATTCCTTATGCTATATAATACATCACCAGGGGTTACTTATTTTATAACTGGGAGTTTGTATCTCTTAATCCTTTTCATTTATTTTGCCTAACACCCCACCACCTCCATTTTGGCAACTACCCTTTTGTTCTCTGTATTTATGACTCTTTTTATTTTGTTTTTTTAGGTTACATGTATAAATGGAATCCTATATTTATCTTTCTCTGTCTCACAATTTCATTTAGCATAATACTCTTTAGATCCATCCATGTTGTCCTAAATGGCAAGATTTCATTTTTTAATGATTGAATAATATTCTCTTGTGTATGCCACTTCATTTTTATCTATTTATCAATTAACGAGCACTTAGGTTGCTCCCATATCTTGGCTATTGTAGATAATGCTGCAGTAAACATTGATGTGACTGTATCTTTTAGAATTACTGGTTGTGTTTTCTTCGGGTAGATAACCAGAAGTGAAATTGTTGAATGATACAATAGTTCTATTTTCAATTTTGGGGGAAATCTTTATGCTTTTTCCCATAGTGGTTGTACCAATTTACAATTCCAACAAATGTCTGAAGTTTTCCTTTTTTTCACATACTCAGCAAGATTTGTTGTTTATTGTCTTTTTGATGATAGCCATTCTGACAGATGGGAGGTGGTTTCTTATTGTGGTTTTTAGTTGCATTTCTCTGATGAACAGCAATATTGAGCATTTTTTCATGTACCTATTAGCAATCTGCATGTCTTCTTTGGAAAAATGTCTATTTGGGTCCACTGCACATCTTTTACTTGGATGTTGAGTTGTGTGAGTTTTTTCTCAATCTTGGATAGTAACTCCATATCAGACATATTATTTGCAAATATCTTCTACCGTTTAGTAGGTTTCCTTTTCATTTTGTTGATGGTTTCCTTCTCTATGCAGATGCTTTTTAGTTTAATAGAGGAAAAGAATAGAATGGGAAAGACTAGAGATCTCTTCAAGAAAATTAGAGATACCAAGGGAACATTTCATGTAAAGATGGACACAATAAAGGACAGAAATGGTATGGACCTAACAGAAGCAGAAGATATTGAGAAGAGGTAGCAAGAATACAAAAAAGATCTTCATGACCCAGATAACCAGGATGGTGTGATCACTCACATAGAGCAGGAAATCTTGGAATGCTAAGTCAAGTGGGCCTTAGGAAGCATCACTACGAACAGAGCTAGTGGAGGTGATGGAATTGCAGGTGAGCTATTTCAAATTCTAAAAGATGATGCTGTGAAAGTGCTGCACTCAATATGCCAGCAAATTTGGAAAACTGAGCAGTGGCCACAGGACTGGAAAAGGTCAGTTTTCATTCCAATCCCAAAGAAAGGCAATGCCAAAGAATGTTCAAACTACCACAGAATTACACTCTTCTCACACACTAACAAAGTAATGCTCAAAATTCTCCAAGCCCTGCTTCAACAGTGCATGAACCATGAACTTCCAGATGTTCAAGCTGGATTTAGAAAAGGCAGAGGAACCAGAGATCAAATTGCCAACATCCACTGGATCATCAAAAAAGCAAAAGAGTTCCAGAAAAACATCTACTTCTGCTTTATTGACTATGCCAAAGCCTTTGACTGTGTTGATTACAGCAAACTATGAAAAATTCTGAAAGAGATGGGAATACCAGACTACCTGACCTGCCTCCTGAGAAATCCATATGCAGATCAGGAAGCAACAGTTAGAACTGGACATGGAACAACAGACTGGTTCCAAATCAGGAAAGGAGTATGTCAAAGCTGTATATTCTCACCCTGCTTACTTAACTTATATGCAGAGTACATCATGTAAAATGCCAAGTTGGATGAAGCACAGCTGGAATCATGATTGCTGGAAGAAATATGAATAACCTCAGATATGCAGATGACACCACCCTTATGGCAGAAAGCGAAGAAGAACTAAAGAGCCTCTTGATGAAAGTGAAAGAGGAGAGTGAAAAAGATGGCTTAAAACTCAACATTCAGAAAACTAAGATCATGGCATCTGGTCCCATCACTTCCTGGCAAATAGATGGAGAAATAATGGAAACTGAGGGACTATTTTTTTGAGCTCCAAAATCACTGCAGATGGTGACTTCAGCCATGAAATTAAAAGATGCTTACTCCTTGAAAGAAAAGCTATGGCCGACCTAGACAGCATATTAAAAAGCAGAGACATTAATTTGCCAACAGAGGTCCATCTAGTCAAAGCTATGGTTTTTCCAGTAATCATATATGGATGTGAGAGTTGTACTATAAAGAAAGCTGAGCACTGAAAAATTGATGCTTTTGAAATGTGGTGTTGGAGAAGATTCTTGAGAGTCCCTTGGACTGCAAGGAGATCCAGCCAGTCCATTCTAAAGGAAATAGTCCTGAATATTCATTGGAAGTACTGATGTTGAAGCTGAAACTCCAATGCTTCGGCCACCTGATGCGAAGAGCTGACTCATTTGAAAAGACCCTGATACTGGGAAAGAATGAAGGCAGGAGGAGGAGATGTCAGAGGATGAGATGGTTGGATGGCATCACCAAATGGATGGACATGAGTTTGAGTAAACTCTGGGAGTTGGTGATGGACAGGAAAGCCTGGAGTGCCGTAGTCCATGGGGTCGCAAAGAATCAGACATGGCTGAGCGACTGAACTGAGTCCCATTTGGGTTTTTTGTTTTTGTTTATTTTTCTTTTTTTTCCTCCTTGACTTAAGAGACAGGTCCTAAAAATATTGTTAAGACTGATGTTAAAGAATATACTGTTTCCTTCTAGGAGTTTTATGGTTTCAGGTCTTGTGTTTAAGTTTTTGGTCCATTTTTTGGTTTTGTATATGGTATGAGAAAGTGATCGAGTTTCATCCTTTTGCATGTAGCTGTTCATTTTTTCCAACAGCATTCATTGAAGATGCTGTCTTTTCTCCATTGTATACTCTTTCTTCCTTTGTCATAGATTAATTGGGTCTAAAAGTGTGGGTTTATTGCTGGGCTCTATTTTGTTGTAGTGAACTATGTATCTTGTTTTTTTGACATGCTATTCTATTTAGATTACTGTAGCTTTGTAGTATAGTTTAAAATAGGGCAGCATGATATTCCAGCATTGTCCTTATTTTTGAAGATGGTTTTAACTATTCAGTGAACTATACATTTACTTTAAATTTCAATACATCAGTATACTCAAGATTTGTTTTGTAATGCTATGAAGCTACTTAGAAACAAAATAATCTTTTCTTTTTCTTTTTGTTTATTTTAGTTACACAGGCTTTCTGTATTGCAGCAAGCGGGGACTATTCTTTGTTATGGGGTACAGCTTTCATGTGGTGGCTTCTCTTGTTGCAGAGCATAGGTTCTAGGTTCAGGGCTTCAGGAGTTGTAGCATGTGGCCTCAGTCATTGTGTCCCACAAGCTTAGTTGCTCTGTGGCACGTGGAATCTTCCCAGACCAAGGATTGAACCTGTGTCCTCTGCATTGGCAGGTTGAGTCTTATCTTCTGTACCACCAGGGAAGTCTCCTTTCTGTTCTTGCTTTCAAGTTTTGTTAGTTGGGACCAGAGCAAAATTAGCTATGGCTTAACTCACCACACTACTGAGATAAAACAATTTTCAGTACTCTTGCTGATGCCCCATGAATCCTATTGTGTATCACTCTGATAGGAAGTATTCCCTGCCCGGTGTGGGCACCACAGTTCTTTCTCTGTGCAGCACTGTCCTCTCTGGTACTCTCTCTTAGGAACTGTACCTGAGTAGTCCTTCCCAGACACTTAGCTTCATCTCATCAACTCATAGAGAACTCAGGTTCCACCTGGTCCAGGCAGTAAGCTTGGGAAATTATAGGGTCACATCCTTTGTTTTCCTCTCAGTGATCACTGTCTTTTATGGAATGATGTCCAATATATTGACTGTTGTTCTCATATATTTTATCTATTTTTCCATTGTTTAAGACACGTTGATAAATCTAGTCACAGTTACTCCATCTTCACCACAAGTTGTATAAGTCATAAGTAATATCTAAATAATTACAGCATGCTAATGTCTTAAAAAAGCAAACCAAACTTTCATATGCATTAAAATAAAATTAAGATTCAAAGACTGAGTAAACCTGCAAACACACATACCTATGTAATTTTGTCCTTTTGAGAATTGTAAAGGAAATTAGAAAATATAAGGTTTCTTATTTTAGAGAAGGTAAGATACCTTTAAGATTGGCACTTTTTTTCACTCATCATTATAAGCTCCATACTGATCCCATTTGTAACATGTACACTTGTCTCTTCTTTCTTATTGTGACATAGTATCCCGTGATATGTATCACAGCCTTATCCATTCCTAATAAAAGGGAATTTGATTTGCTTCTAGTATTTAGCTATTACAAATTAAGCGGCTATAAAAATTAAGATGCAGATTTTTTGTGTGAGTATAAATTTTTATTTCTCTATGAAAATATACAGTTTGAATATACCTGTTCAAACATAAGTTTACTGTATTAAAAACTTCTGAAAGATTTTCCAGAGAACGTGGACTATTTCACATTTCTACCAGTTCCTCCACATCCTCACCCGGAGAGGGTAGTTTTAGTATTTTTAAAGCCATTTGCATAGATACGTAATGTTATCTCAGTAGTTTAAGTTTACATTTCCTTAAAGGATATGTAATGTGTTTTCAGGTTTTTCATCTGCTTATCTGGTATCCACATGTCCTCTTTGGTAAAGCATGTATTTAGGTCTTATGCCAATTTTTAAATTAGACTCTGTTTATTACCACTGGATTTAGAGAGTTCTTTTTTTTATTTAGGGAACAAGCCCTTTTTCAGATATGTGATTTGCAAATATTATCTCCCACTCTATGTATTGCAATTTTCTTTTCTTAATGCTGTTCACAGAGCAAAAATATTTCAGGGTTCATTAAGTCTAATACAGAGATACTTGATTTGATGGATTGAAGTCAAGTATGAGTACTTTTCACAGTGGAGAGGAGGGGCATGCCATGAAGTTGCGGTGAGACTGAAGTCTACAGTACAAGACAGATGATAAGATAGTTTGGAGCATACATTTTAAAGTTCCTCTTCAGCTATTGCAGTTGTATCTTAGTACAGTGAATTTCTATTTTTCACTGCAGGAATATGAGGTGGCAACACAGCTGCCATCAAGTATCAATAGCAGCATATCAGGAAAGTATAAAATTTGAACTGCTGGAGGCAGTATGAGTGACTCCAGAGGATGCAATAACCACCTGAAGTCTCTTTAATGGGTGAGAACTGATCTTTTATTATTATTATTTTAATAGAATATAAAAGAATGATCTTGAATATAGCGACTAGAATAGGACAGAGAATATCAGAAAGAATCATATATAATAAGGCTAGGTGTTTTTATTATATACATATTCTTATGGATACTGGTCATTTTAAACATTTTTATTTATTTGTTTTGGCTGCACTGGTTCTTGGTTGTGACGTGGGATCTTCATTGTTGTGGCATGTGGGTTCTTTAGTTTGCAGCTTGCAGGATATTTAGTTGTGTCATGTGAACTCTTAGTTGAACAATGCAGGATCTAGTTTCCTGACCATGGATTGAAACCAAGTCCCCTGCTTGGGAGCACGAAGTCTTAGCCCCTGGACTACCAGTAATGGTAATTTTAAAAGTCACTACACTAGACAATGCAATGTTGTAAAATGCATGCAAAGTCGCTTCAGTCGTGTCCGAGTCTTTGCAACCCCATGAACTGTAGCCCACCAGGCTTCTCTGTCCAAAGGATCTTCTAAGCATGAATACTGGACTGGATTGCCATGGCCTTCTCTAGGGTATTTTCCCACCCAGGGATCAAAACCAGGTCTCCCGCATTGCAGGTGGATTCTTTACCATCTGAGCCACCAGGGAAGCCCATAGTGAAAGTGAAGTCGCTCAGTCATGTCCGACTTTTTGCGACCCCATGGACTGTAGCCTACCAGGCTCCTCTGTCTATGGGATTTTCCAGGCAATAGTACTGGAGTGGGTTGCCATTTCCTTCTCCAGGGGATCTTCCCGACCCAGGGATTGAACCTGGGTCTCCCGCATTGTAGACAGACGCTTTATATTAATGCATATATATGGAATCTAGAAAAATGGTATAGATGAAGCAACTTGCAGGGCAGGAATAGAGATGCCAGTGTAGAAAACAGACATGTGGACACAGGTGGAGAAGGGGAGAGTGAGACAAACTGGGAGATGAGGATTGATATATATATACACTACCATGTATAAAATAGAGAGCTAGTGGGAAGCTGCTGTATAGCACAGGGAGCTCAGCTCGGTGCTCTGTGATGACCAAGATGAGTAGGGTTGGCAGGAGGCTCAAAAGGGAGGGTTTACACATATATATGTGTATAGGTATAGTTGTTGTATAGTCACCAAGTTGTGTCTGACTCTGCAGCCCTATGGACCAGAGCATGCCTGGCTTCCCTGTACTTTACTATCTCCCAGAGTTTGCTCACACTCATGTCCATTGAGTCAGCGATGGCATCCAACCATCTCATCCTCTGTTACCCTCTTCTCCTCCTGCCCTCAATCGTACATACATATCGTTGATACATGTTGTTGTACAGCAGAAACTAACACAACATTGTAAAGCAATTATACTCCAATAAAAATAAAATACATTTTACATTAAAAAAATGTACAGGCTCACAAAATCCTGTGTATCTGCCTTTTCTATGTAGCAAATACATCTTTGGGTTTCCCAGGTGGCTCAGTGTAAAGAATCTGCCTGACAATGTGGAGACAGGGCTTTGATACCTGGGTTGGGAAGGTCCCTTGGAGAAGGAAATGGCAACCCACTCCAGTATTCTTGCCTGGGAAATCCCATGGACAGAGGAGCTTGGCAGGATATAGTCCATGGGGTCACAAAAGAGTTGGACATGACTTGATGACTAAATAACAACAACAAATACATCTTTAAGCAAGAAGGTCTTTAGGATAGTAAATCTACAGGATAAAAAGAAGGAATAGATCAACATGTTTTTTTCTCTGACAGCCCATCCTTGATCTTAGGGCTCCTGCCTTGTGCTTCAACTTCTCTACTGTGCTTGGGACCCTGATTCATGCTGTGTAAGAGTTGGACAAAAATCTCAGCCCATACAGGGAAGGTAATACTATCCACAGCTTATCAGCAGTCAGAAGTCCTAACAGAGATCTGAGTAGACCACATGCTCCAGAACTTGAGTCATGAGGAGCAAAGATCTGCCCCTGCTGGTAGTCTGGAAAGGCTGTAGGCTGCTGTGGCTACATACATCTGAGGTGAGAGGTAGCATCTGGGAGGTCTGGTGCTCCTTCACAGCTGGAGAAGAGTCCTACTCCTCCCTCTTACTTCTTTTCAAGAGTATTCCTCAGACTTGCCTGTTTTAAGGACAATTAGCACTAGGCAGGGATCTTGGAGGGTCACATTCACCATCACTGCTCCTGCAGCTGTATCATGTACAATAAGTGATTAAGGCACCAACAGAGCCAGGAAGAGAAAACAAGCACTTTATAAGCTTTCTTGTACAAAGTGAAAGTGAAACTGTTGGTCGCTCAGTTGTGTCCAACTCTTTGCCACCCCATGGATTACAGCCCATCAGGCTCCTCTATCCATGGGATTTCCCAGACAAGAATACTGGAGTGGGTTGCCATTCCCTTTTCCAGGGTATCTATCTGACCCAGGGATCAAACCCGTGTCTCCTGCAGTACAGGCACATTCTTTACTGCCTGAGCCACCAGGAAAGCCCATTCTTGTAGAGGTACCCTGTAATTAAGAAAGTGTTTTCTTTAGTACCATTTCTATAGCTGAAATATAAAATGAAAGAGTCTATTATGGAAGCACAAATGATTTTGAATGTCAACAAAAAGAACAAGCCAGAACGTCAGGCAGAGCTATCTGTCCTTCCTTGGCCACTGCAAGTTCAATGCCAAGGCTAGGAGCTTCTTCCAGAGCTAAGGAAGTCCAGGGGTAGTTTCTTCATGCATTTTTAGAAGAGGAACTTAGTGTTTAATAGAATTTAAGTCTGAGGTGAGAGTGAAAGGAAAACTATATAAGCCTGTGTCTTCCTATATTATATGTGTTACTTCAGAATTTATTCTTTTTTTGATGTATATATTATTCAAATATTGTCTCTTAAATATATATTACAATCAGCATCTTCAAGTTTATAAATTACATTGGTCACACATTTCATGCTATAATGACGTTTACAAATAAGAGATTTATTGTTTTGTAAAACAGACTGTGAAACCGTCCATCTTATTTTGTCATCTGGAGTAAGATAACATGGCATTGCTATAGGCTTTTCCTTGTAAATGTGAAAGAAGTCTAAGATAGTTGAGATGAATAGAGAAAAATAGAGAAGAAAATCTAAAAGATATTGAAATCTTGGCTTTCTTATTCCTTTTAGTTCTTGTTCTCTAAAATTAAATGACATGTATATGAGTTTGCTTGGCTCTTTCAAGAAGGTAAAAAAACAAATATTAAGAAATTATACCTTAAGCTCACTGGGTCATTCATTTCCCAAAGCTTTACTGAATACCTGCTTTTTGGACAGAACGGCCCTAGTAGTGAGAATTTTAGGATTAATGACTCAGGACCTGCCCACAGTGTTTTGATATATGAGCGGTAATCCGTTAAGGATGATGGCAGGGTCTTCTAATACTTAAAGGACAAGTAAAATGAAGGAGTGAGTAGGTCCAGGTGGACAGTCCTATGAGACTGCCAAAGTGTTGATGCAGTTAGGCGTGGCAGTTTGGATCTTGAGGAAACTTTAGGTCCTTCAGGAGTTAATTTCACACTAAACTGCGTGATGGGCCAGATGAGGCTGAGGGCATCATGAGCAGTGAGTAGACCCTCGGATGATATGTCTCCAACTTGAAATCCAGATTTCTAAAGTGGTCAACTTCTGTTAGCTGTTACTTTTGAATCATAGTTAAGAAGAGAGAGATTCTCACCTGGAACAGGAATGGAAAATGATCTGCACTCTTATCCAGTACATTTGAACACATGCACAAACTAAGTCTTTTATATATATATATATATATATATATATATATATATATATATATTATCATCACTAAAGAGTTTTTGAAAATATAGATGATAATCCCTTGAGATAGAATTTGGAATTGACATAATCATAGCAGTAACTCTTAAAAATTTTTTATTTATTTGGCTGTGCCAGGTTCTGGTTGTGACATGCGGGATTTTCAATCTTCATTGCAGCATGTGGGATCTTTAGTGATGGCTTGTGAACTCTTAGTTGTGGCATGAGGGATCTAGTTCCCTGACCAGGGATGGAACCCAGGCCCCTGCGTTGGGGGTGTGGAGTCTTAGCCATTGAACAATCAGGGACATCCCCATAGTAACTCTTATTCATTAAAGCTTTAAGAAATGCAAGGCACTGTGCCTGCCATGTGCTTTATATACTACATGCACATTCTAACAGTCCTAGAAGACAGGACTTGTAAAACCGAATTTATATAAAAGAAGAGCCTCAGGCTCAAAGAGCTTGTGATTTTTTTCTGATTTCACATGTCTAGTCTGTGACAGAGCTGCCGCTAGACCTCTTCTCTGAACTCATCTGGAATCCACTAGGTTCTACTCTTTCTGGCCTGAGGCAGACCTTCTGCCTCTTACCTTTCTTCTCACTACTCCTTAATGCCTCTCAGGATATATTATAGAAAGAATGTAGCAGCCAATGTCTTAAAACAGGTTTAAAGAATAAAGGTCAAAACAAGAAACAGAATTGGGAGATTGTGGGTTTTATTATTCTAGGGTCTTCTACTTCAGCCCCAGGGCTTCTTGAGAGCTGAACCTGGCTAGAGAATGGCATTTTTATCACCTCCTGTTCTCTCTGCAATACAGTGTCCTTCCCCTGGGTCTTCTCCATCGCACCTTCTTGTCCAAACTGAAACCTGCCCTGTTGGCCAGCTCTTTAGTCCTTCTCTTGAAAGTTGCACCTGCTCCCAGTGGAACAAACGGCAAAATTCACCTGCTTTCCCCTGACTTGGAGCATTCCAGCTCCCTGGTGGTCCCCTCCCTCACCTGTACCTCTATGACAGTAACATCCTGTATCACATAAAAGGTAGCTTTAACATTGAAATTTAGGCTTGACCACCCACTGGGCATCTCCTCCACATTCTCAAAATGTTTTCCTAAAGAGCTGGTGGATATAGTCTAATTTGTCATAGAATTTATCAATTTGGTGCATAAAACCTTGAAGTTGCAGAGGAGGTTTTGAAATCCCCTTGATATTTGCAAGATAGAATAGAATTTTATTTTTCTATTTGTTTTTGACACTGGCCACTGCACACACACACACACATATGAGCTTACCCATGTGGTCCATAAGAAAAACTTCCCTCATATGTGATAGTTGAAAACAGATTGTTCTGGGACAGAGTAGGCTGCCCCCAAATACACCTCAATGGTGTATTGATTATTTTGAATTAAAATTACTTAAGAAATCACCAAACCTTGAGGGACATTTTGACCCTCCTCTCTGAAAGCAGGAAATAAATCTCTCATGTGAAAGATACACTCCTTTTATCTTTTATTTAAAGGTAAAAGAGCATCCTCATTGCCAGAGATAGGGAATTCTAGGCAGAGGCCTGTGTAAACAACCCTTGTTACTTCTTTAATTTACAACCCAAAGCCCCAGTTCTTGTAAGTTTCTTCACTAATGAAGCACCCAAAGCCTAGAATTCTTGGTCCTGACAGTTCCTCACATGTGTATTGTTTTGTGTCTGAAAAGTATAAAAGTATAAAAGCTGCCTGGCCACTACTTAGGTCTCCATGCACATGAATTAAACTTGTTTCTTTTCCTCCTGTTAATCTGCTTTGTGTCACCAGCCATAGAACTCAAGAGTCATGGGGGCAGTGGAGGGGTGGTGGTGGTGGATAGAGTGGTAATTTCCCCTTCCTGGAAGAGATCAAAGACCATGGAAATCATTGCAAAGCAAGCATAAGGGTTAACTTCCTTAAAGTCCTCAGGTCCTTCCAGGAGGTAAAAATTTGTTTATTGACAGAGACACTGTCTTTGGTTAGCAGAAATAAAAAATCCTGGTTTTTCTTTGTGCCTCAGGACACCAGTTCAAGTTTTCAGAATTTGATCAGGCACCAATGGCAAATCCCGTGGACGGAGGAGCCTGGTCGGCTGCAGTCCATGGCGTCGCTAGGAGTCGGACACGACAGATCGACTTCACTTTCACTTTTCACTTTCATGCATTGGAGAAGGAAATGGCAACCCACTCCAGTGTTCTTGCCTGGAGAATCCCAGAGACTGGGGAGCCTGGTGGGCTGCCGTCTAAGGGGTCGCACAGAGTCGGCCACCACTGAAGCAACTTAGCAGCAGCAGCAGCCACAAGAAGAAGAAAATTCACATCCTATTAAGATTTTTTAAAGTTATGGTTTAGGTCAGTGCAGGAAGGTACTACTGAGTGAAGAAGACAAAATCTTCCATCTGATATTTTGCAGGATCCTTCTGAAAATTTGATGTAAGCCTGTGATTGGAAACAACTGTCACATAGTAGGACCTCAAAAAATTGAGGAATTACAAGGAAATTTGTCCCCTTCAGAAACTCTGCCAGGAAATAAAGAAAGTGGTTATAATAAAGTCTACTAGTTGCAGTCTGTTGAGGACCTACTATGTAACAGGTCATAGGGGATAAAGAGTGTTCATCCATTTCTTGTTTTCCTCACCTTCCTAGGCTCAGGGGAAACTGTATGACCAAGAGCACTTATAGTTAGAAAGATCATGACTAGCCCTTGCCATTGATCTATGAACAGAAGCAATATTTATCATTTTGAGGCCAAAGCATTTGCTATCCAGTTTACCATGTATAATCTGTTGTTTTTGCATTCATCTGTAAACATGGAAGTCGTGTGTTTATTTGTGGACCTAGAGGCAGCAAACAACCTGGACTCCAGTATCACGTGTTAGCACAGAATGTCTACCAGTCCACGTGGAGACATGAGCTTTTGTTATATTATGCTATTCATATTTCAGGTTGTGTCTGTTATATCATTTAGCAGTCACTTTTTCTGGCTAAAACATAGCTATTCATTCTTTTATTAGGCTTATTTAAATATTTTAAGGTAATTGTGCATATATTCTTTTTGCAAGAAATTCTAATAGGACTGGGGAATCCCAAGTGGCGCAGTGATAAAGAATCCGCCTGCCAATGCAGGAGATGCAAGAGACATGGGTTCAATCCCTTGGTCAGGAAAATCCACTGGAGAAGGGAATGGCGACCCACTCCAGTATTCTTTCCTGAAAAATTCCATGGACAGAGGAGTCTAGCGAGCTACAGTCCATGGGGTCTGAAAGAGTCAGACATGACTGAATGACTTGAGCACACACACAGGCTAACAGAACTGATAAATTATAATTATCTTCCTTTAAAACTTAAAAGTTCTTCCACTTCCTCAAAGGTGAATACAAGAAACATCTGATATGTAGAATTGTAAAGCTGATCATAGTTTTTTCCTCCCATAATAGATGTACTATAAAAATGCGTTCAGATATTTTTTAATGCATGGGTTCACTGAAGTTTTACTCCTTCATTATTCCTAACCAATGTATATTTTTATTGCAGATATTGTATTTTTCATCTCTTCAGTTGCATTTTGAATCTTTTTATATCTTCTGTGTCACTAACGAGTTTAATCTGTCTTCTTCTTTCTTAAAATACAGTTATAATAAATTTTGTGATGTCCTTATCTACTCTTTCTGTCATCTATATCATTTCCAGGTCAATTTTGACTGATGAAATTTCTCCTAGTTATTGGTTATATATTTATATTTCTTTCCATGCTTGGTAATATTAGACTGGATGTCAGACATTGTGAAATTGTGATTTTACTTTCTTCACACCTGTGCAGAGCAAAAATACATCTTTTCACTTCAGTAAATCAGTATTCTCAAGCTCTGTTCTGTAATGCTATTACGTTAACTTAGAAACAAAATAATCTTTTCAATTCTTGCTTTTAAGCTTTATTAGTTGGGACCAGAGCAGCATGAACTATAGCTTATTTCACCACACTACTCAGACAAAGCTTCCCTTGTAGCTTACAAGGGCTTCCCTTGTAGCTCAGTTGGTAAAGAATCTGCCTGCAAAGGGGGAGACCTGGGTTCGATCCCTGGGTTGGGAAGAACCCCTGGAGAAGGGAAAGGTTTCCCACTTCAGTATTCTGGCCTGGAGAATTCCATGGACGTGTATAGTCCATGGGGTCACAAAGAGTTGGACACAACTGAGCAGCTCTCACTTTCACTTCACTTTCACTTAGACAAAACACTTGTGAGTACTCTGGCTGATACCCAATTAATTATATGGTTTATCTCTCTGACAGGAAGTACTCCCAGTCCTGCATGGGCTCCACAGTTCTTTGTGCAATTCTCTTTTGTCCAGTACTCTCTCTTAGGAACTCTAACTGCTCAGTCTTCCCCAGATCCTCAGCTTCATCCCGTCAACTCACAGAGTCTCCATGCTCCACCTAGGTCCATGCAGTAAGTTGGAGAACTTACAGACTCACACCATTTGTTTCTGTCTTTCAGTGATCACTTGTTTTTATGGTCTAATGTTCAACATATTGAATATTATTATCATAATTTATCTGATTTTTGAATTGTTTCAGTTAAGTGGATAAATCTGGTCTCAGCTACTACATCTTCACCAGAATCAGAAATTTCATGAGTCATAAGTAACATCTAGATTTTTGGACAATGCAAATACCTTAAAATAACAAAACAACATTTCAAATGCATTAAAATAACAGGATTGAGAGAAAGAGGCAAACCCACAAACACATATGCCTATATAATTTTGTCCTTTGGAGAAGTTTATACAAATGAAATTATACAGTAGACAAGGCTGACTTTTAACACTGGCTTTTTTTTTTTTTCCACTCAGTATTATTTCGTGAGATTGATCCCAGTTGTAATACGTACACTTGTCTCTCTATTATTGTGATGTAGTATCCCATGGTGTGGATAACTGTCTTTTATTCCTCACTGAAGGACATTTAGTTTGTTTCAAGTTTTTGGCTATTACACATAAAGCTTCTACAAACATTCAGATGCATTTTTGTGTGCACTTGAGTGTGGGTGGCACTAGTGGTAAAGTACCCGCCTGCCAATGCAGAAGACATGAGATGCAGATTCGATCTGAGCTGGAAAGATCCCCTGGAGAAGGGAACAGCTACACACTCCAGTATTCCTGCCTGGAGAATCCATAGATAGAAGGGCCTGGCAGGCTGAAGTCCATAGAGTCACAAAGAGTCAGGCCTAACTGAAGCAACTTAGCATGTGTAGATGCACAAGTGTAAGTTTTCATTTCTCATTTAAAGTACATAGCAGGAGCCTGTTCAACATAAGTGCAAGTTAACTTTCTAAGAAACTTCTGATTGATTATTCAGAGATGTTACTGACCCTTTCAAGTTGGGCCCCCACAAAGGGTCCTTCAGCCTGGTGTCACTTGAGCCAACAAGGGAAAAAAAAATTGGTTCAGAAGCAAAGCTGACAGTCCAGGCCATGGGCAGGGCTGGTCTATAGAGATCAGCAGGGAGGGGTCGGATTTCTTGCTGGGAGGGGCAGAGTTCTCGTGTGGTGGGCAAATGTGTTCCTCATGCTCCAGATTGCAGTGTAGGTGCAGCGTCTCTGCACATGGCCCTCTGCCACCATCTTGAATCGAGGCATCAGGTTCAGACTTTCTGCAGCTGGAACTGTGGCCTAAAATGCCAGCTGCAAGGACTCTCCATGAGGCACCATATGAGCAAGGCTGAGTGCAAAGTCTATTTTATGCCAAGGGCACTCATTATCCCCTTTGTCACTTGAGACACAAATACTGAACCATTATTGCTTTGTAGGGATACTGGGAGTCCAAACGTGGGGATTATTTCTTGTGGTAATATCTTAGCCACTTAGAGCCACCATTTCAGTTCTAGCAGGGAATGCTTCCTTCCACCCAGAAAACGTATCTACTCATACTAGCACCAAGAGACAGCTGAAATTGCCTGATACTCTCTGCCTGACTGTGAAATCAACCTTCCAACCAGGATATGTCTCTTCGGTTTCAGTGGGCTTTATCTGGGGGCTCCGGGGAGTATGGTGTTGGAGTTGTTTCTTGTGCGGATGAGGAATGTCTCAATTCTCCAACTGAGAATACTTATCATGCGAAGAGTTACCATGATTTCAACTAACGAATTATATAGGGCTTCTCTCCCATAGTCAGTTCCTTGATGGGCCTCCCTGATGGCTTCACAAGCTCCAGCTGGTGAAAGAGGTCTTGGCCATGTTTTGTAACGAGCCATCCATGACTTCCTATATCTCTAATGAAGCTCCATTTTCAGACTTTGTCTAATTCTCTCTATGTGTAGTTTGGGGAATAATTGGATGGATCTGGCCTTCAAAGTATGAGGGGTTATTGTCAAGTTAGTAGTTCCAGAGCCACCCTTGTGGCAACTGCACCCACCTTGTTTCCCTTTACTACCTCTGCAGCCCCCTTTTGGTGAGCTCTACAATGAATCACTCGGAGAAGGCAATGGCACCCCACTCCAGTACTCTTGCCTGGAAAATCCCATGGATGGAGGAGCCTGGTAGGCTGCAGTCCATGGGGTCACTAAGAGTCGGATACGACTGAGCGACTTCACTTTGATTTTTCACTTTCATGCATTGGAGAAGGAAATGGCAACCCACTCCAGTGTTCTTGCCTGGAGAATCCCAGGGATGGGAGAGCCTGGTGGGCTGCCATCTATGGGGTCGCACAGAGTCGGACACGACTGAACTGACTTAGCAGTTAGCACAATGAATCACTGCCATATTTTTTTGAAAGCTGTACTACTTCTCAGAGCTTCAGTATGCTTAAGCCATGTTTCACCTGTTTATTCTCTGCAGTAAGCAAACTTCTTTCCTTCCAAATAGCCCCATGTGCCCATAGGCATGTGCATACTGTAAATTTGCGTAAACATTTAAGATCTTCCTTGTCCTGAGCTCTAAGGCTCAGATGAGGACTCTCTCATAAAACTACTCCCTTCTGTGAATCATTCCTCTTCAGCATTCAGGAGAGGCTCACTTCCTAGGTCTGGGTGACTGGAATAGATCACGTCTAGGGTTTCTATCGGAGAAGGCAATGGCCCCCCACTCCAGTACTCTTGCCTGGAAAATCCCATGGATGGAGGAGCCTGGTAGGCTGCAGTCCATGGAGTCACTAAGAGTCGGACACGACTGAGCGACCTCACTTTCACTTTTCACTTTCATGCATTGGAGAAGGAAATGGCAACCCACTCCAGTGTTCTTGCCTGGAGAATCCCAGGGACGGGGGAGCCTGGTGGGCTGCCATCTATGGGGTCGCACAGAGTCAGACACAACTGAAGCAACTTAGCAGCAGCAGCAGCCTGGTTTCTATACAGCCATGCTCCAGGGGCCCCGTTTCCATGGATAGCACAGTAGAAGGATTCAGCATGTAACAGGTTTCTGTGGTAGCCACTTATTTGTCTAAAAGCAGAGTCTGAACTCGAATCAACCTTCTAGGGGATAGCCGTTCTGTTCCCTAATAACTTACTAAAGCCTGAACCTGATGTGGAATCCATACAGTAATTGGCTGATTGAACATTAACTTTTCAGCTTCAAGAGGGTTGTAGTAGCTGCTGGTAGGCAAGGAGGCCATCCTTTAGTGGTTCGATCTAATTATTTAAAGAAAAAAGCAACCACCAAGTAAAGGGTCCTGGATTTTGAGCTAATGCCCCAAGGGTGATTCCTCTTCTCTCAAGAATGTGAAGGTCAAAGGCTCTAGCTAAATCTTGGAGGGCTGGGGCAGGGCCTGAAGTAAATACTTTTTCAGTTCTTGAAAGGCCCCTTCATATTATAACTTCCACTTAAAAGGATCATCATTCTTTCCTTTCAACTTTTCACGTAGAGTCCCAGCTATTAGACCATACCAGATGTACCAAAACCCAGCCATCTCCAGGAAATCCCTAAGCTGTCTTGTAATTTTAGAAGTGAGGCTACAAATGGCTCTTTCCTTTCCTGGGGTGGGCTTCTCTGACTTTCTATGAGAATGAAATCTAGGTACTTCACCCTAGTTTGTGATATTTGAGTCTTTATCTTGAATACCTTATATTCTTTATCAGCTAGGTGATTCAGGGTGGTTACAGTATTTTTGTCAAAGGACTCCTAAGTAGGGCTGGTGGTCATAATGTTGTTGACATACTGGCTGCTAAGTCACTTCAGTCGTGTCCGACTCTGTGCGACCCCAGAGACGGCAGCCCACCAGGCTCCCCCGTCCCTGGGATTCTCCAGGCAAGAACACTGGAGTGGGTTGCCATTTCCTTCTCCAATGCATGAAAGTGAAAAGTCAAAGTGAAGTCGCTCAGTCGTGTCCAACTCTTAGCGACCCCATGGACTGCAGCCTACAGGCTCCTCCATCCATGGGATTTTCCAGGCAAGAGTACTGGAGTGGGGTGCCATTGACATACTGGAGGAGGGTTCTTTTCTCTAGATGTAAGTCTTTTATGTGTTTAGCTCAATTTTCCCCAAAGATGGTGGGGGATTTCTGAGCCCCTGGAGCAGGGCTGTGCAGAAGTATTATTTTCATTGCCTATTTGAATCCTACCACTTAAAAGCAAACATTTCTTGTGAGTTTTGAGGCTAATGGAATACAGAAGAAGGCATCTTTTAAATCTAATACAAAATACCAGGTCCTGGTGGTTAAAAGAGTGGCCAGCAGGGTGCGGGGATTGGGGATGACTGGATGCATATTCTCAGTGACTTTACTGACTGCTCTGAGGTCCTATACCATCTTACGTTCTCCTTTGGATTTCTTTATGGGAAGAATGGGGTATTACAGGCTGATTGACACACTCTAATAAGGCCCTGGTCAATTAGACCTGTATAACAGGGGCAGTGCCCAATAAGACTTCTTGACAGAGAAGATACTGGTTTTTAATTGGGCCATGTATGTTGCGATTTTAGATAGACTATCACAGAACTGGCTGCTACAGTTTATCCCCTGGTCTCTGGGCCTAGACCTTGCGATTTACTCCAGGTAAGTCAACTTATCATCTTGTACCCTTTGTCTAAGGGGACAACAATCTCCAGTTTGTCTTCTATTAGGTGGATAGTAGTCCCCAGTTTATGTAATATCTGTCTTCCTAGTAGAGGTATAGGGCATTCAGAGACATACAGGAAGGAATGGGGAAGTGTGTGTTCATCAAATTTACATTCTAATGGCTCTATGAATGCCTGTTCTTGGGCCTTCCCTAATACCTCCATAATTTTACAACTCTTGTGACCTAGTATGCCTGATGTGGTGTTTAGAACTGAGTGAGTGGCATGGATCTCAACTAAGAATTTGACAGACTTTCTCCCCATGTCCACTGTCAGCTGGGACTCCTCAAGGATCAGTTGGAGTGTCAGCTTAGGAGCCTCCTGGCCCCATCATTCTTCATCTATTTAGATTCATCTACCTTTGAGGGTAGTGGCCAAGATCTGCCATTTCTGTCTCCCCTCAGGGGCAGTGAGGGCGGTCTGTCTTCCAGTCCCTTGGTGACATATGGTGCACTGATTGGTCCTAGTTTCCTTGGCTTTTGCTATCTTTCAGTGGGATTCCGGGGTTACTCACCAAAGTCAAGAGTCTCTGCGGGTTGTTAGTCCAGATTCCCATGCTGACCAGTTGACATTGGAGGGCAACAGCCAGTAGGTGGGCTTACCTCCAGGCCTTTTTATCCTCTAACTTTTTATCCTTTATATCTCAGTTATTGAATACCCAGTAGGCAACCTCAACCAGGCTAAGTGAGGTTTCCAAGAAATAAAATATCATATGATATCACTTATATTAGAATCTAAAGAAATTATACAAGTGAACTTATTAACAAAACAGAAATAGACACACAGACATAAAAAAAAAAACTTCATTGGTGGCTCAAATGGTAAAGAGTTCACCTGCAATGCAGGAGACCCAGGTTCAATCCCTGGGTCTGGAAGATCCCCTGGAGAAGGGAATGGCAACCCACTCTAGTATTCTTGTCTAGAGAATTCCATGGACACAGGAGCCTGGTGGGCTACAGTTAATGGGGTTGTATAGAGTTGGACACGACTGAGTGACTAACACTTTCACTTTCGTGGTTACCAAAGGGGATGGGGAAAGGGGATAATTGGGAATATGTGTTTAACAGATAAACACTGCTATATATAAAGGGTAGTTGCTCAGTCGTGTCCAACTCTTTGCGACCCCATGAACTGGGACCTACCAGGATCCTCCATCCATGGATTTTCCAGGCAAGAGTACTGGAGCGGGTTGCCATTTCCTTCTCCAGGGGATCTTCCAGACCCAGGGATTGAACCTGGGTCTCCTGTATTGTAGGCAGATGCTTTACCATCTGAGCTACCAGGGAACTCCAACTCTTTTGTGATGCCATGGACTGTCGCCCGCCAGGCTCCTCTTGTCCATGGGATTGCCTAGCCAAGAATACTGGAGTGGGTAGCCACTCCCTTCTCCAGGGGATCTTCCTGACCCAGGGATTGAACTTGCATCTTCTGCATTGGCAGGTGTCTTCTCTACCACTAGTGCCACCTGGGAATTCTTGCTATATATAAAAGATTAAAATAAATAAGGACCTGCTGTATACCACACAGAACTGCATTAATTATCTTATAATAACCCATGATGAAAAAGAGTCTGAAAAAGAATATCTTTGCATAACTTAATCACTTTGCTGTGAAACGTGAAACATCAACTATATTTCATGTCTTTAAAAAAAAAATGTGGTAAATGGAATGTATACCTGGATGAGTCCTCCTCTACTGGAGAGCCGCCTCAAAGGGAGCACTTTTCCTGGCAGGTTGTTAGGCCCTGGCTTGTAATTAGTCTCTATGTACTTGCTGGATTGGGTTCTGGGGAATGGGGCTAGTATGATGGGGGCCCCTCAGGCCTGTGACCTGAATTGGGATTTATGAGGGAACAGAATAGGGAGGGAGCAGTAGAAGGAGGGTTAGGGAAGAGATAAAATGGTCCTCAGGGGGAGGGTCAAAGACTGATATTACTTTAGTGGACTAGCTGAACATCCCTTTCAAAGGCCTTCATTCTGATAAAAGGTCATAAAAACCTGGACATTGGGAAATTCATCTCGTTTCTTTTTTTCTGTGACATAGCAGATTCAATTGTAAAATGGTGTTCTAATTAAAAGACCCATTACAGGCCAGCTTTCCCTATATCCCAGCTAGTATTGGGGTCAGCTTGTATTTCATAGGGGGGCTTCCCTGGTGGCTCAGACGGTAAGCATCTGCCTGCAATGCAGGAGATGTCGGTTCAATTCCTGGGTGGGAAGATCCCCTGGAGAAGGCAATGGCAATCCATTCCAGTACTCTTGCCTGGAAAATCCCATGGATGGAGGAGCCTGATAGGCTACAGTCCATTCATAGTAAGATAAAGTGTTTTTGAGTCAGAGAGTGATACCCAAAAAACTTCCAATTCTATGAGATACACCTTAGCAAGCTATCCTTATGATGGACATTTGGTTCCCTATACCTTAGATGTTCTGTTTTGGATTTGTTTCTAACTACCGAGGGGACAGTTGGAATGACTTCGGTTCAGTTCAGTCGCTCAGTCATGTCCAACTCTTTGTGACCCCATGAACCACAGCAAGCCAGGCCTCCCTGTCCATCACCAACTCCAGGAGTCCACCCAAACCCATGTCCATCAAGTTGGTGATGCCATCCAGCCATCTCATCCTCTGTCGTCCCCTTCTCCTCCTGCCCTCAATCTTCCCCAGCATCAGGATCTTTTCAAATGAGTCAGCTTTTCACATCAGGTGGCCAAAGTATTGGAGTTTCAGCTTCAACATCAGTCTTTCCAATGAATACCCAGGACTGATCTCCTTTAGGATGAATGGGTTGGATCTCCTTGCAGTCCAAGGGACTCTCAAGAGTCTTCTCCAACACCACAGTTCAAAAGTATCAATTCGTCAGCACTCAGCCTTCTTTATGGTCCAACTCTCACATCCATACATGACCACTGGAAAAACCATAGCCTTGACTAGACGGACCTTTGTTGGTGAAGTAATGTCTCTGCTTTTTAATATGCTGTCTAGGTTGGTCATAACTTTCCTTCCAAGGAGTAAGCGTCTTTTAATTTCATGGCTGCAATCACCATCTGCAGTGATTTTGGAGCCCAGAAAAATAAAGTCTGACACTGTTTCCACTGTTTCCCCATCTATTTCCCATGAAGTGATGGGACCAGATGCCATGATCTTCGTTTTCTGAATGTTGAGCTTTAAGCCAACTTTTTCACTCTCCTCTTTCACTTTCATCAAGAGGTTCTTTAGTTCTTCTTCACTTTCTGCCATAAGGGTGTTATCATCTGCATATCTGAGGTTATTGATATTTCTCCCAGAAATCTTGATTCCAGCTTGTGCTTCCTCCAGCCCAGCATTTCTCATGATGTACTCTGCATATAAGTTAAATAAACAGGGTGACAATATATAGCCTTGACGTACTCCTTTCCTGATTTGGAACCAGTCTGTTGTTCCATGTCCAGTTCTAACTGTTGCTTCCTGACCTGCATACAAATTTCTCAAGAGGCAGGTCAGGTGGTCTGGTATGCCCATCTCTTTCAGAAAAATTCTGAAAGTTTATTGTGATCCACACAGTCAAAGGCTTTGGCATAGTCAATAAAGCAGAAATAGATGTTTTTTTTTTCTGGAACTCTCTTGCTTTTTGGATGATCCAGTGGATGTTGGCAATTTGATCTCTGGCTCCTCTGCCTTTTCTAAAACAAGGTTGAACATCTGGAAGCTCACAGTTCACATATTGCTAAAGCCTGGCTTGGAGAATTTTAAGCATTACTTTACTAGCATGTGAGATGAGTGCAATTGTGCGGTAGTTCAGAATGATTTGTTGGCATGTAAATAACACAAGATTTGACCCAAATAATATTTCATGTTCAGGAAATATGGAATTAGTGTCAAACTGTTAGTGGATTCCTCAAAAGACCAAAATAGGAGGCATCCAAATGTTAGACAATGATGTATTAATAACTGGGGGTTCCACTTAAATCTGTGATGGGCTGTGCTTGAGATAGTCCCTCCTTGGTCAGAATATCCCACAGGAGTTTGGACAGGGGTACCTCCAGGCTAGAGCAGCTTAGCCACCTTAGTTCCTGACCAACTTGGCCCTTGGCGAGTTGCACAGCTATTGAAAGTGAATGTCTTCTCTCTCCTTTCAGCTAAAAAGGAAGAGTTTTCAAAATTCCCCCCAGTTGGGATCTAAAAGCATGAGAGATTCCCATGGGGTACTCACCAGATCATTGGAGTAGCTGGTATTCTGTGCTGATACCCAGCAGGACAGCCTAGAGAACCTCAGTCAGTAAAGAATCACTCAAGGTTCACCTTAGAAGCAGAGGTGGGGAGGAGATTCAGGTGTTGGGTGTTTCCTACTCTTGCCAGCAGCTCTCTGGGCTCTCTAGCCCAGTTCAGAGAAACTAGCACTGACTAGAAGAAGTCAAGTTCCTGGTTGCATATCTACCTTGGGACCATTCACATTTGGGCATCCCTGGTGCCTTTTCCTAAACTCAGATTAAGCATCCTCATTCCCTTTAGTCAAATATTTTTTATTACTTGGGCCTTTTCTCAGTCTCACCCCTTGGCTCATGAAATTGGCCACTTGGCTTTATCAAACTGAGTGTGATTACACAGAGTGCTACTTTTGACCCTTGGGGGTTGGCAAGCAGGGCAAAAAGCCTAAGTGTGGTCCCTACTGCCTTCTACTGGGCTCAAGAGGACAGAGTTACGGGCAGACAGTGGGCAAGACTGCTGTAGCTTCTTGTCCACAGGTCTCCACCATCCCTGGGTGTCCAGTACCTCAGGAAGGCCAGCCAGGCAGATATGTATGAGTTTTAGTTTCTGATCCCCAATGATACCATGGTATGACTTCTTCAAATGGGTCACAGTCCACATTAACCTGGGGACTACAATATATGCACCCCACACCCGGGTATGGAGTTGCTGGGTACAGTTGCTCTGAATTCAACCAAAGGTTGCTGACATCCTACCCCATCAGAGTGTAGGCAAAGATCAGAATCAGTCATCCTCATGTGAACCTCCCAAAGCCTCCATCGTCCTCCCACTGGAGCCAAGTGAGCCCAGAGCCTAGTAAATAGGTGCAGGCAAAAAGGCCGTGGTCCATCACATCTTGGTTGCCAAAATTTGTTAGCAACGCTTTTGAGTCAGGCCCCAGTAAGGGTCCTCCTGCCCAGAGTTACTCATTCCAATAGAAGAAATCTGCATCTGATTGAGAAGCAAAGGAAAGCCTTATATTGTGATCAAAGAATGGAGAGGTGTGAGCTCTTGCTCCAGAGTGCGTGCTCTCCTGAAAGATCATCAGCAGGGCTGCTTTATAGGGTTCTTGTCAGCCGGATAAATTCAGGCTGATTATTTTTAAGACACAAAAAACTCACAAAATATTTCTTTTTATCTCCCTCTTTGCTGGCTAAAGAATTTAGATAAAGGGCCTGTTTCTGGAATAGAGCTATTGCCGGAAGTATCTGCAAAAACTATGGGCTAGATGTAAAGGGAGAAACTCAACAGGGCTTAGAGATCAAAGTTGACTCTGTGTTGCATTGTCTCTGCATGGTCCATCAAACATTTATCAAATATATGTTTTCCATCTCCATGTGAATTGCATTCCTTTACTTTGAAGTTCCAAACCACTGCCCTGAATATTCTCAAGAAGCTGAAGATGGCACTTAATGTGAGAGTTTCAATCATTTTAGGAAGTTATTCTATTGTCCTGTGTCTATCCCATGTATACATATTATTGAATGTTGATTTTCTTTTATTAATCCGTCTCATGTCTATATAATTCTTAGACCAGACTGAAAAACCTTCAAAAGTAGAGGCAAAATTTTTTTCTCTCTAACATAAGGCAATAGTTCAAGGGAGAACAGTCACCTAGAAATGTCCCAAGCCATGATGTTTTGTGGATTCAGTAAGCTCCTTGTTCTTCAGTGAGAATGAAGTTTGAATTTAGCTTTGGGGTGGACAAATCATATGTGTTTAAGTGTTCAACAGAGAACAGATCCCTCAGATATTGTCTCACAGTTGTGAGACTAAAGCCTGAGGTGCAAAATGGGACCTGGCATTTACTCTTGAATCCTAAATAAACTAGAGAGGACCTGTTAACTGACAGAAATAAAGTAGATGTTTTGGGCCCTTGTCTTGTTGCATTTGATTGCAGTTTGCAAAGTTATTGTTTTGCATACTCAGTTGTAAACACATGCTATCTTTCATAATAAAGGAAAGATAACTCCAAAAGAGAAACAAGAACCCCTAGAGTGGCCTTTGAAAAATTATATGAAGGCTGTCAGAGAGGGAGAAACTTTCTTCTACCTTTCTAGGTTCTCTGGCTGGTCTAAAAATGAAACTGGTGTAAGACAGATTAAAAAGAGGAACATTTAATACATGTTCCAAAATAGACACAAGAGAACTAAGAAGCTCCCCAATATGGCTGAAACACATACCTCAAATTCCATCTTCAGCTAAAGAAAAAAAGGATGTTAGAGATAGCAGTTAGTCTCTAAAAAGGAAGAAGGCAATTCATATGGACATGCAATAGCAAATATTTGTTAAGCAAATATTTGCTGGTCCACGAAGAGGCATTTGGACACAGAGTTGACTCTGATCGCTAGGGTCTGCTGGGTTTAACCCATCACATCTAGCCCATAATCTTTACAGATACTCTGGTGATAGCTGTATTCTGGGAGCAAGTCCTTTAGCTGAATTTTAGGCAGCTAAGGGAGAGACAAAAAGGAACACTTCCTGACTCTTCTGCCTCTTAAAAATAATCTACCTAGATTAATTCTCATGCCAAAAAGAAACATTTTAGGGTAGAAAATTTTGCTCCCCTACAATGCCTTTAAAATCTATTCAAGTAATTCCTATTTGTCACATAAGATTTCACAATATTATGAGACAGGGAATGTTTTACACTTGCCATTTTTCCTATTTTTGAACAGAAATGCTTATAGCCATTGTCCTATGCCTTTTCCAGTATTATATATAGGGTGTCTTAGGGCCACATAATTTGTTCCTTTTATTTCAGGGATCCACAAAGAGAGAAGTATTTGCCCCATTTGGTACACTTAACTATGTACTTTCTAAGAGTCTCATCTGCACATGCATCTTATTTTGATGATAAGATTTAGATTTTTAATTACTGTTATAGTGGATTCAGATTTGGGGGGATCTTGGGAAAGGGTGAATGTATTTGGCATGAGGAAGAGATTTGGATGTTTGAGTTCAGAGCATAAGTTGCGGTAGACAGAGTGTAAAGGAGTCACAACGATCCTGACTTTTTGGTGTTCATACCTCTGTATATTACTTCTCTTGAGTGTGGGCAAGGCCTGTGACTTGCTTCTAACTGATAGAATATGGCACTAATAGATATATCACACCCATGATTATATTTGATGTCCAAGAAGCTGGAATGTTATTCATTTGATTACAGACAACCTGACTCCATTTTGCTGAAAGACTTGCTTACACTCTCTTGCTGGCACTGAAGAAGAAATATGCTATGTCAAAAATAAAGCTGTGAAAAGGGTCACATGACCTGGAAATGCAGGTTACCTTTAGAAACCATAAAAACTGATTTATAGAATTAGGAAAAAAAAAAAAAAAAAAAGCTCTTAGTTGTACAGGTAAAAAGAAATGAACTGTGACACCAAACTGAATGAGTTTGGCAGTTGATTTTTCTCCAGTCAAGCCTTCCTATTAGAACACAGCTCTGTAAACATCATAATTTCAACGAGGAAACAACCTGAAGCAGAGAGGGCAGTTGAGCTATGCTTGGACTACTGATACTAAGAGATAATAAATTTGCATTGTTTTTTTTACTGTTATGTTTGCAGTAATTTGTCACATAACAAAACTAAAGCATGATGAGTTTACAATATTTTCCCAGAAATTAATTCTTCATTTTTCTCTTTCTTCATTCCAATATTTCATGTTTCTAATCTAAAGTGGTTACCTTATGACAAGCAGTAATAGGTTCATGTAACTTTTAAAACAAAATTTATGTATTTATTTGGCTTGGTTGGGTCTTAGTTGCTGCATGCGGGCTTTTTATTATGGCAGGCCAGCTCTAGAGTGCATGCTCAGTAGTTGCAGAGTGCTGGCTTAGTTGTCTCGCGGGATGGTAAATCTTCCCAGACCAGGATCAAACCTGTGTCCCTTGCACTGGAAGTTAGATTCTTAACCACTGGACCACCAGGGAAGTCCCAGGTTCATATAACTTTTGAGTAAGTAGTTGTTGTTTCTTGACTATAAAGGATGAGTGCAGCTGGAATGAAGTATGTGAAGCAGATAGGGATGGTTGCATGACTTGCTCTGTGCTAGTAAATATCCGTGACTGACATGCTGACCAACATTGTACTGATTCTCTTCAAGTTCTTCCTCAGTTTAGTGCTGTGTGGACCTATTTTTTGGTCTTCTTGCAGTTACTGTTGTTCAGTCCCACAGTCTGGTCTGATTCCTTGCGATCCCATGAACTGTATCACACCAGGCATCCTTGTCCTTCACTATCTCCTGGAGTTTGCTCAAACACATGTCCATTGAGTCAATGATGCCGTCAAACCATCTCATCCTCTGTCACCCGCTTCTCCTCCTGCCCTCAATCTTTCCCAGCATTGGGGTCTTTTCCAATGAGTCAGCTCTTTGATATCAGGAGGTCAAAGTAGTGGAGCTTCAGCTTCAGCATCAGTCCTTCCAATGAATATTTGGGTTGATTTCTTTTAGGATTGACTGGTTTGATCTCCTTGCAGCCCAAGGGACTCTCAAGAGTCTTCTCCAGCACCACAGTTCGAAAGCATTGATTCTTCAGTGCTCAGCCTTCTTTATGGTCCAACTCACATCTATACATGACTACTGGAAAAACCATATATTTGACAATATGGACCTTTGTCAGCAGAGTGATATCTGTGTTTTTAATATGCTGTCTAGGATTGTCATAGATTTTCTTCCAAGGAGAAAGCATCTTTTAATTTCATGGCTGCAGTCACCTGCAGTCACAGTGCCTTTGGAGCCCAAGAAAATAAAGTCTGTCACTGTTTCCATTGTTTCTCCATCTGTTTGCCATGAAGCGATGGGACTGGATGCCATGATCTCAGTTTTCTGAATGTTAAGTTTTAAGCCAGCTTTTCCACTCTCCTCTTTTACCTTCAGCAAGAGGCCCTTTAGTTCCTCTTTGCTTTCTGCCATTAGGGTGGTGTTATATGAGGTTGTTGATATTTCTCCCAGCTTGATTCTGGCTTGTGCTTCATCCAGCCTGGCATTTCGCATGATATACTCTGCATAGAAGTTAAATAAGCAGGGTGACGGTAAACAGCCTTGACATACTCCCTTTCCAATTTTGAACTAGTCTGTTGTTCCACGTCTGGTTCTAATTGTTGCTTCTTGACCCACATACAGGTTTCTCAGGAGGCAGGTATGGTAGTCTGATATTCTGATCTCTTTATGAATGTTCTGCAGTTTGTTGTGATCCACATAGTCAAAGGCTTTAGCATAGTCAATGAAGCAGAAGTAGATTTTTTTTCTGGAATTTTCTTGCCTTTTCTATATCTGTTGGATGTTGGCAATTTGATCCCTGGTTCCTCTGTCTTTTCTAAATCCAGCTTGTATATCTACAAGTTCTTGATTCACATTCTTCTGAAGCCTAGCTTGAAGGATTTTGAGCATTACCTTGTTAGCATGTGAAATGAGTACAATTATGCAGTAGTTTGAGCCTTCTTTGGCATTTCCTTCTTTGGGATTGGAATGAAAACTGACCTTGTCCAGTCCTGTGGCCACTGCTGACTTTTCCAAATTGGGCAGCATATTTAGTGCAGCACTTTAACTGCATCATCTTTTAATATTTGAAATAGCTCCATTGGAATTCCATCACCTCCACTAGCTTTGCTTGCAGTACTGTTTCCAAAGGCCCATTTGAATTCACACTGTAAGATGTCTGCTTCCTGCAGAGTATGGTGATAATTTATCTTCTGAAGGGGCCCTTTTACTTGATTCACTAAATCTGCCTGCCCACTGTTCCCATCACATTCAGACACCCTGGCATGGCACTGCATCTAAGTCATATAATGTCCTCTTGATTCTCAGTGAGTCCATAATCAACATGGTTTTCTCTGATGATTCTTCTCTGGAACAATACCATGCAGGTTATAATTATTAGTGATACAGAACAATTCAAATCACTAAGGAAGATGCTGTAGTGGAACACATCATTTGCTCAGACAGCATTCTATCAGTACAGCCTCAGTCCCAGTTTCCACCTATTAAAAATGAATGCCCAAGAAGGAAAACTATATGGAGAACTTGGGGAAGAAAATTTGCCAATTCCTCTACTCCCTTGCTCAGTTCAGTTCAGTTGCTCAGTCATGTCCCATGACTTTGCAACCCCATGAATCGCAGCACGCCAGGCCTCCCTGTCCATCACCAACTCCCGGAGTACCCAAACCCATGTCCACTGAGTCAGTGATGCCATGCAACCATCTCATCTTCTGTCATCCCCTTCTCCTCCTGCCCTCAATCTTCCCCAGCATCAGGGTCTTTTCAAATGAGTCAGCTCTTTGCATCAGGTAGCCAAAGTATTGGAGTTTCAGCTTCAGCATCAGTCCATCCAATGAACACCAAGGACTGATATCCTTTAGGATGGACTGGTTGAATCTCCTTGCAGTCCAAGGGACTCTCAAGAGTCGTCTCCAACACCACAGTTCAAAAGCATCAATTCTTCGGCACACAGCCTTCTTTATCGTCCAACTCTCATATCCATACATGACTGCTGGAAAAACCATAGCCTTGACTAGATGGACCTTTGTTGGCAAAGTAATATCTCTGCTTTTTAATATGCTATCTAGGTTGGTCATAACTTTCCTTCCAAGGAGTAAGCGTCTTTTAATTTCGTGGCTGCAAACACCATATGCAGTGATTTTGGAGCCCAGAAAGATAAAGTCAGCCACTGTTTCCCCATCTATCTGCCATGAAGTGATGGGACCTGATACCATGATCTTCGTTTTCTGAATGTTGAGCTTTAAGCCAACTTTATCACTCTCCTCTTTCACTTTCATCAAGAGGCTCTTTAGTTCTTCACTTTCTGCCATAAGGATGTTATCATCTGCATATCTGAGGTTATTCATATTTCCTCCAGCAACGTTGATTCCAGCTTGTGCTTCCTCCAGCCCAGCGTTTCTCATGATGTACTCTGCATATAAGTTAAATAAGGAGGGTGACAATATATAGCCTTGATGTACTCCTTTCCCAATTTGGAACCAGTCTGTTGTTCCATGTCCAGTTCTAACTGTTGCTTCCTGATCTGCGTATAAGTTTCTTAAGAGGCAGGTCAGGTGGTCTGGTATTCCCATGTCTTTCAGAATTTTCCACAGTTTATTGTGATCCACACAGTCAAAGGCTTTGGCATAGTCAATAAAATAGAAATAGATGTTTTTCTGAAACTCTTTTGTTTTTTGGATGATCCCGCAGATGTTGCAATTTGATCTCTCGTTCCTCTGCCTTTTCTAAATCCAGCTTGAACTTCTGGAAGTTCACCATTCATGCATTGCTGAAGCCTGGCTTGGAGAGTTTTGAGCATTACTTTCCTAGCGTGTGAGATGAGTGCAATTGTGCAGTAGTTTGAGCATTCTTTGGCATTGCCTTTCTTTGGGATTGGAATGAAAACTGACCTTTTCCAGTCCTGTGACCACTGCTGAGTTTTCCAAATTTGCTGGCATATTGAGTGCAGCACTTTGACAGCATCATCTTTCAGGATTTGAAATAGCTCAACTGGAATTCCATCACCTCCACTAGCTTTATTCATAGTGATGCTTCCTAAGGCCCACTTGACTTCACGTTCCAGGATGTCTGGCTCCATTGCTCCTATCACCTCAATTCTTTCTGTTACTGACCAATGTATTTTTCTAAACTTTTCATTCTTTCTCCACCAGATTTACTAATGCCCTTGATGACTGTTGCTCACTCTCTAGCTGATAGAATATGTTGTTTTTTTATGCTGTCTCTTCTGTTACATAAGATCTATATGGCAGATAATTTTACAAGTATTATCAATTACAAAAGAAAAAATAGAAATGAGTGATAATAGTTATATAATATCATGTAAAGTATCAATGCAGAAATTTAGATATTACAAGAGAACACTAGAAATATGTTATAACAATATCTCAGGATAAATTAATGGCATATAAGGAAAGAGTTCCATCTATAGAAAAATTAATAAAGTAAAAACTGAGAGGATAAAAGAATTTTCATTCTACAGCCCATAATGAAGAATGGAAAAATTATCGTTATTATCAGAGTGTGAAGATGACCAAACAGGAGCACACAGACATTGGGTATTTTCCTAATGGACATATGAATCATCACCTCGAGAGTGATCTTGCTAAAGAACAAACATATTGGCCAAAAAATTACTAATCTGATCAGGCTTCTACTTCCAACTATTGATGACTGTTATGCTGAATGTTCAGTGAACAGGGTTCCTTGTACTCATTTGTGTACTATAGTATAAGAATTTCCATGAGAAATCATTTATTATAAATGTGGGTGTGTGCTAAGTTGTGTCCAGCTCTTTGCAACCCCATGGACTGTAGCCCACTAGGCTGTTCATGGGATTCTCCAGGCAAGAATACTGGAGTGGGTTGCCATTTCCTCCTCCAAGGGATCTTCCCAACCCAGGGATTGAACCTGAATATCTTGTGTCTCCTGCATTGCAGGTAGATTCCTTACCTGTTGAGCTGTCAGTATCGTACCTTTAATTTTGAATATTCAGATGAGATTCTGTTTTTCAGCAAAATATAAATTTCAAAGGAGAACAGTCGGAAAGAGATAATTGTAATCAACAGAAACTGAAACTCTAGGCCTAGACACCTAGGTCAGATTAGATTTAGAGGCCAACTATACCATATAATCATCAAAGCCTTTGACTCTTTGGATCACAATAAACTGTGGAAAATTCTGAAAGACATGGGAATACCAGACCACCTGACCTGCCTCTTGAGAAATTTGTATGCAGGTCAGGAAGCAACAGTTAGAACTGGACATGGAACAACAGACTGGCTCCAAATAGGACAGGGAGTATGTCAAAGCTGTATATTGTCACCCTGCTTATTTAACTTATGTGCAGAGTACATCATGAGAAACGCTGCGCTGGAAGAAGCACAAGCTGGAATCAAGATTGCTGGGAGAAATATCAGTAACCTCAGATATGCAGATGACACCACCCTTATGGCAGAAAGTGAAGAGAAACTAAAAAGCCTCTTGATGAAAGTGAAAGAGGAGAGTGAAAAAGTTGGCTTAAAGCTCAACATTCAGAAAACGAAGATCATGGCATCTGTTCCATCACTTCATGGGAAATAGATGGGGAAACAATGGAAACAGTGTCAGACTTTATTTTCTTGGGCTCCTGCAGATGGTGATTGCAGCCATGAAATTAAAAGATGCTTACTCCTTGGAAGGAAAGTTATGACCAACCTAGATAGCATATTCAAAAGCAGAGATATTACTTTGCCAACAAAGGTCCGTCTAGTCAAGGCTATGGTTTTTCCAGTGGTCTTGTATGGATGTGAGAGCTGGACTGTGAAGAAAGCTGAGTGCCAAAGAATTGATGCTTTTGAACTGTGGTGTTGGAGAAGACTCTTAAGAGTCCCTTGGACTGCAAGGAGATTCAACTAGTCCATCCTAAAGAGGGTCAGTCCTGGGTGTTCACTGGAAGGACTGATGCTGAAGCTGAAACTCCAGTACTTTAGCCACCTCATGCGAAGAGTTGACTCATTGGCAAAGACTCTGATGCTGGGAGGGATTGGGGACAGGAGGAGAAGGAGGTGACAGAGGATGAGATGGCTGAATGGCATCACTGACTCGATGGACATGAGTTTGGGTAAACTCTGGGAATTGGTGATGGACAGGGAGGCCTGGCGTGCTGCGATTCATGGGGTCACAAAGAGTTGGACACGACTGAACGACTGAACTGAGATGATACCATATAATCAGGGCTTCCCTGGTGGCTCAGACGGTAAAGCATCTGCCTACAATGTGCGAGACTTGGGTTCGATCCCTGGGTGGGGAAGATCCTCTGGAGAAGGAAATGGCAACCCATTGCAGTATTCTTGCCTGGAGAATCCCATGCACAGAAGAGCCTGGTGGGCCACAGTCTATGAGGTTGTAAAGAGTTGGACACGACTGAGCGACTAACACACACACACCCAAACACACACCCCCATATAATCAGAGAAAAACTAATTGGCATGTTATATAAAGTTTTTTTAATCACAAAAAAATTGAAATTACTCCACATATTATAGCAAACAGGTTCTCTTTGATACAAAAACAAGATATATAAGGAGAACCCCCCGAAAGAGTATTTGACCCAAGTCCACTCCATTGTTCCAGAGTGCACTGGAAAACATAAGCAGAGCAATAGCAAAATAAATGAGAAGTAAGAAAAATGCAAAAAGAAAGAGAATATTTATCATCTGCATATGATTTCTGATATGCAATGTCCAATAACCTCAAAGAATCAGGTACTTTCCAAATCATTCATTTCAGTCCCTTTCTAAGAAAGTAAACTTTGTAGAACAGAATGTGTATGGGAGGCTGAGTCAGCCTGGTGAAGAGAAGGAAGACTGTGATTTGTCTCTGACAGCCCAACCCCTGACCTGGTCCCTGACTGCCTCATGCTCCAACTTCCCCATTTCCCATTGAGGATGGAACATGACTCATTCCAAGCAGTGCAGGATTGTGGTAAGAGAACTCATCAAGATTTTGCTGGGATTTCCCAGGAGGCCTTAAGTCATGAAAAACAAACCAAAAAAGAGAACCCCATGAATGGGAACACAGGAGAAGAACAACAGAGAATGAAGCGGGATCACAGGCAAACGGGCTGCTGGCTGCTTTTCATACTAAAAGCTCCAGGCAACGCTGTCTGGCTGAGACACGCCCTCAGTTACTCTAAAGGGTTCTTGGGTAGGACTACCTTGGTATGAGGGTCAAGATGTCAGCTCAACAGAGGGAGGCATCCGGGGCTTGGCGGAACCCAATGTGAGGACTGCATACAAGACCCGCAGCTACCTCTGCTTGGAAACAGAGCCGGGCAATGTCCGCCACTGCTGGTTGCCCTGGGTGACATCAGGGCAGGGGTCACCGGAAGTCACGCCCCTTGACTTCCGCCTCCCGAGAGCCAGGCTGAGAGCGCTTCGATCTGAGGTGCGGACTCCACTCAGCAGCTGGAGGAGCCACGGGTGCCATCCGGTATCAGGTAAGCCTCTAAGTAAGGACTTAGGGGACCCCCCTGTCCCAGAAAGGAGGGCACCCAGCTGATGAGAGCTCCATCCCAACCACAGGAAGCACAGGCAAGTTCAGGCAGAACTAACACACACTTCCTGTTTAGCAGTCTGATTGAGGTGGCCGCTTTTGTGTGCGGGGCTCGGGGTCCAAAAGCAAAGGCTTCTGAGTGAGTGTTGAGGGGATCCACCCCCCACAGAATAGCAGTAACTAACTGAACCTCAGCCGGGCGATCAGCCCTGGGAGTCCCCGGACAGGGGCGGCCAGAAGTGCTGCTGATTTGTTTGGCCGTTGTAGTCTGAGGGAGTAGAAGCCTTAGTCTAGGGCAAGCAGTGTCATATCGCCACAGGAAGGCATCTCAGGCCACGCAGGAATTCTAATGAGGACCCCCAAGTGAGTTTTTAGGGAATCCCTCTGACCCCAAGACAAAGGGTGTGCACAGCGTCTACTCCTCTTGTCAGCTCTCCATGTCCTATCATGAAGTTCTCCTCACTTCCATTTTGGAGTCTCACAGAGATGAAGCCTTGATTGGAGGCCTCAAGCAGTAAATAAAACGGGCACGTAACCAACCAGAATTCAGTTTGAGGAACAGATGTGAGGATTGTTGGGCTAATCAACCCAAGGCCAGGGGGCTTCTTAGAGCCCTTGCCCTGTTGTCAGTCCTGAGAGGCCCAGGGAATTAGGCAGGCAGCTCCCCTCCCCACTTCCAGCCCCGTGTCTCGGGAAGTGAAAAGCCACCATAGTTTAGCATCTGAGGCCACTCATATACGCCCTGTTTATCTTAGGTGGTGAATCTCATTGCCCATCCTCCTGTCTACCTACTGCCATCCACAAAAGTCATCATGCCTCGGCATCAGAAGTACGGTCAATGCCGTAAGACCTTCAGTAAGTCCCGTGGTTGGGAGGTTGCACAGGTCTCCAGGACACCAAAGAAGACCAATATACCCTCCCAATCTCTAATACCTGGTGATTTTCCCAGTACTTCTGAGAGTTGTCAGAATTTCTACTCATCTGTTGCCACCACCACCACCACCACCACCAGCACCTTATTGATCAAATCAGATGAGTTTTCCCCTAGCCAAAATGTAGATTATAGTCTAAGCACCTCACAGGCTATGTCATACCCTGTGAGTATGCCCAGAGATCCTCTAAATGAAGAAGTGGCTTTGTTGGTGGATTTCTTGCTGCTCAAGTATCAAATGAAACAGCCAGTAACAAAAGCTGATATGATGAAGGTTTTCATCTGCAAGTGTGAAGTCCATTTCCCTGATATCCTCCAGAGAGCCTCTGAGTGCATACGAATTCTCTTTGGCCTTGATCTGAAGGAAGTGGATCCCACCAACCACTGCTATGTCCTTTTAATTCAATTGGGCCTCACCTATGATGGCATGATGCACGGTGAAGCAGGCGTGCCCAAGACCGGCATCTTGATACTTATCCTGGCTGTGATCTTCATGAAGGGCAACTGTGCCACCGAAGAAGAAGTCTTGGAGGTTCTGAATGTTACCAGGATGTGTTCTGGAAGGAAGTACTTCTTCTTTGGAGAGCTCAAGCAGCTCCTCAGTGATTTCGTGAGGGAAGGATACCTAGAGTTCCAGCACGTGGTCAACGCTGATCGTTGGCAATCTGAGTTCCTGTGGGGCCCCAGAGCTTACGCTGAAACCACCAAGATGAAGATCCTGGAGTTTCTGGCCAAGGTTAATGGGACTGACCCAAGTTCTTTCCCATCTCAGTATGAAGAGGCTTTGGAAGATGAAAAAGAGAAAGCTCAGGCCAGAGTTTCAGCCAATTGTCTCTGCCACTACCGGTTCTTGTATTCAGACTAGCAGCTTCTTCCCCAACTAGGGGAGTCAGGGATAGTTTCTTCATGCATTGTCCAAAGAGGCAGTTAGTGTTCATAAAATTTAGGTCTGAGGTGGGACTGAAAATAAGATAGTATGCATGCCTATGTGTCACCATTTTGTATATGTAACTCAAGAATTTTTTCTGTGTATTATTCAAATATTGTTTCTTTTAATATATATTTAGTTGCCTTCATAATCTTCAAGTTTGTGAATAATGTTGGTTACGGACTTAATCTTACAATGAGACTTAATAGTAAGAATTTTATAAAACAGATTGTAAAACCATCCGTCATCTGGAACAATATAACATGGCATTACTGTAGGCATTTACTGGAAATGTGAAGGAAATCAGTATTAAAATAGTTGAGTTTAAGAAACAGAGAACATGTAAAAGAATTTCAATCCATGGCCCTCATATCTTTTATTAAATTAAAAATGCTTGAATTTGCTAACGTGCTTATAAAATTATAAGAAATAAAGTTCAATAAGTTAGATCCCATTCTCACTGTTTGTTTTTATTTCTTAACTTTTATTGAATGTTTGCTCTTTGGAAATCACCATGTTAGTACTGGAAATTGTAGCATAAATAAGATCTAAAACTTCCTCTTATAATTTTTACTTCTAGGATTGACAGTCCAATAATAATAATGGGGGAATGTCTCATAATATCTAACAGACAAGCAAAAGGAGTTAGCAGGAGTTTGAGGTATTCCATGTGAGGCTGTCAAGTATAAATGCTCTGGGGCAAGGAAATTTAGGATTTGGGGAAGACGGAATTCATTCTATGAGAGTTCATTTTAAGTTAAAATTGGATATATAGCGAGATGGACTGATAGAGCGGTAATCAGTGATCAGACCTCCAGATGGTGTGTCTCAGAGTTGAGACTCAAAAGGCAGGAGTGGACCTTGCAGTTACTTCAGGGTCATGGTAGAAAGAGAAATCTTTACTGGGGTAGGAATGGAAGTTTTTTCTAGTCTTGTCCCTGTGCCAGTTAACATAATTCACAAAGTGAGTCTTACACATATTGTCTTTAAGGGATTTTTAAGAGATAACAATGAAACTTTCTCTAGGTGAGAAACCACTGAGTTGGCAAATGTTGCCCTGGACTGGGAGAGCCAGAGACTACTCTGTTTAAGGGATATTTAAATAGATCATTTTCAGTGTAAGTTTGCATAGTCTGAGAAATGCTTATGTTTTGATAAATGTGAAATTAGTGAAGATAAGGGTGATTTTAATGGAAAAAAAAAAAAAAAACTATGGAGAGCCACCCTTTGTCTCTTGATTCATTTCTGTTCTCACTACTTCCTAATGCCTCTTGGGATAAAAAGGACCTGGAATCCAAAGTACTAAAAGCACATATAAAGAAGAAAGGTGAAAATGATAATGAAATACAATTTGGAGGTCGTCTAAAGGGCATCATTTACCTAGAATATTGCTATCATTAACCCTGGGGTTCCTTGAGAGCTGACTTTGCCCAGGAGATAGCATTTCCATCTTTTGTGTGTAGGGGTTCAGAATATATCACCCCAGAATATGCCACTTTGGAATATTGATTATTTTGAATTAAAAGTACTTGAGAAACTATGTAGGAGGGACACTGTGACCCTCCTTTGTCCCCCTGAAAGTAGGAGATAAGTCTGTACTGTGAAAGGTACTCTCCCTGTACCAGGAAGGTAGAAGGCATTTTTATAAGAAGGAAAAAAGGAATTGAGAGCCAAGGAGATGATGTAAAGAAATCTTGTTACTCTTTCACCATTTACTACTTCTAGCCCAAACCCTTCTGCCTTGTCAATTCTTTACAAATTTATTGTTTGTATAAAAGTTACCAAAGTTTCCTGATTTGATCACTCCTTTGAGTCTAATGTATTTGTGGGGTTCCTATAACTACTGCTACTGCTAAGTCACTTCAGTCGTGTCCGACTCTGTGCAACCCTATAGACAGCAGCCCACCAGGCTTCCCTGTCCCCGGGATTCTCCAGGCAAGAACACTGGAGTAGGTTGCCATTTCCTTCTCCAACGCATGAAAGTGAAAAGTGAAAGTGAAGTCACTCAGTCGTGTCCAACTCTTAGCGACCCCATGGACTGCCACCCACCAGGCTCCTCCATCCATGGGATTTTCCAGGCAAGAGTTACTGGAGTGGGGTGCCATTGCCTTCTCCTATAACTACATATATATGTAATTAAATTTGTTTTCTCCCTATTAATCTGTCTTTTTATTACAAGGGATTCTCAGCCAAGAACCTAGCAGGGTAGACGGAAGATTATTTTTATTCCCCTACATGTGCATTATAGCACCCTTCCCCTGGGTCTACTGTAGTGTGCCCTCATGTCCAAATTGGAGCCTTAACCTCCTTACCAGCTCTTCTCTGTATCCTCCTCTGTAGCCTGCACCTTCTCCCAGTGCAACAGCCAAGAATCACCTGCCCTTCCTTTGACTTAAGAGTATTCCAATTCCCTGGCAGTCCCATTCCTCACCATGGAATCCCTGTTAGCAATATACCATTCCATGTGTAAGATAATTTTGACAGTGAAATTTATACCTGATCATCACCACTGGACATCTTCATCACATTCTCAAAATGATTTCCAGATAACCTGGTGAGTAAAGACTGATTTGTGGGCTTTCCTGGTGGCTCAATGTCAAAAAACATGCCTGCCAATGCAGGAGACACAAGGTTGGATTCCTGTATCAGGAAGATCCCCTGGATAAAAAAATGGCAACCCACTCCAGTATTCTTGCCTGGGGAATCCCATGGACAGAGAAGCCTGGTGGGCTAAAGTTCATGGGGTCGCAAAGGGTTGGACATGACTTAGTGATTAAACAAACGACAAAGTCTAATTTGGCAAAGAATCAACTAGTTTTGGTACTATATTTCCAAGAGATGAGATTTTGGTACTTTCAGTAGAATTTTAATGGTACCTCTTATTTGAGAATAGGGTAAAAAAAACCCATTTCTTTGATGAGAGTTAATTTTAAGTTATATGTGGATGTAAGACAAAATGGGGCTAAGGGAGTATGAGGGTTATAAGGCTATTGGACATATAAATTGATAAATGAGCTTACCTTGGTGGTTAAAAACCAAAACCTTTCCTATAAGTGATAAATGGGGAAAGACTCTGAAATAAGTAAGCAAACATCTACAGTATCTAAATTTCTGTAAACTCTGGACTCCTCCTGGGAGGTAGAATATGGTTCCTTAGTATTACATTTGGATGATAGATAAATACATATATTATGTATTTCTATTACATAGAAGATGGATAGATAATGTAGGTAGCGAGAGAGAGTCTTGGTTTTCGATATGTATAACTGCATCTGTGCAGTTGTCCGGGTATTTTCAGTCACATAGCAAATGGTAGAGAATCACAAGTTAAAGTTTTGTCAGTGCACCAGTAGGAAGGAGAAAATTCTCAGTATACTATGATCATGGTGAAAGAAAGTGAAAGTGAAGTCGCTCAGTCGTGTCCGACTCTTTGCGATCCCATGGACTGTATCCTACCAGGCTCCTCTGTCCATGGGATTTTCCAGGCAATAGTACTGGAGTGGATTGCCATTTCCTTTTCCAGGGGATCTTCCCAACCCAGGGATTGAACCCAGGTCTCCCACATTGTAGACAGACACTTTACCGTCTGAGCCACCAGGGAAGGATCACAGTGGTTATTGAAGAAAACAGTGCAGAACAATACTTTTGAGTGAAGTATAGGAAGCCCTTCCTGCAGAGATTTACAGTCTTTTTGAAACGTGTATGTGACCCTTTATTGGAAAGCACCTGTTACATAGAAAGATCACATATAATTGGAGAACTGCAATGAACATTTGGCTTCCTCAGAAACTCCTTCAGCAAATGAAGAGGATTGTTGACATAAATTCTAGTAGTTGCTCTCTACTACTGCTGCTGCTGCTGCTAAGTCACTTCAGTTGTGTCCTACTCTGTGTGACCCCATAGACAGCAGCCCACCAGGCTCCCCCATCCCTGGGATTCTCCAGGCAAGAGTACTGGAGTGGGGTGCCATTGCCTTCCCCACTACTACTGCTACTGGGCACCTACTATGTAACAGCATATGAAATAGACTAAAAAGTGCTCATCCATAACTTGACTTCCTTCCTGGCTTCATGGGAAGGCTATATTGCCCAGTTTGCTTGTTCTTAGAAGGGGTCATGTGACTAGCCCCTCTAGCTGAGATATGAGCAGAAGCAATGTTTGTCACTTACAGGACAACACATTTGAGAACCAGACTATGCCAAAGCCTTTGACTGTGTGGATCACAATAAACTGTGGAAAATTCTGAAAGACATGGGAATACCAGACCACCTGATCTGCCTCTTGAGAAATTTGTATGCAGGTCAGGAAGCAACAGTTAGAACTGGACATGGAACAACAGACTGGTTCCAAATAGGAAAAGGAGTTCGTCAAGGCTGTATATTGTCACCCTGTTTATTTAACTTATATGCAGAGTACATCATGAGAAATGCTGGACTGGAAGAAACACAAACTGGAATCAAGATTGCCTGGAGAAATATCAATAACCTCAGATATGCAGATGACACCGCCCTTATGGCAGAAAGTGAAGAGGAACTCAAAAGCCTCTTGATGAAAGTGAAAGTGGAGAGTGAAAAAGTTGGCTTAAAGCTCAACATTCAGAAGACGAAGATCATGGCATCCGGCCCCACCACTTCATGGGAAATAAATGGGGAAACAGTGGAAACAGTGTCAGACTTTATTTTTCTGGGCTCCAAAATCACTACAGATCGTCACTGAAGCCATGAAATTCAAAGACGCTTACTCCTTGGAAGGAAAGTTATGACCAACCTAGATAGCAAATTCAAAAGCAGAGACATTACTTTGCCAACAAAGGTTCGTCTAGTCAAGGCTATGGTTTTTCCAGTGGTCATGTATGGATGTGAGAGCTGGACTGTGAAGAAGGCTGAGCGCCGAAGAATTGATGCTTTTGAACTGTGGTGTTGGAGAAGACTCTTGAGAGTCCCTTGGACTGCAAGGAGATCCAACCAGTCCATTCTGAAGGAGATCAGCCCTGGGATTTCTTTGGAAGGAATGATGCTCAAGCTGAAACTCCAGTACTTTGGCCACCTCATGGGAAGAGTTGACTCATCAGAAAAGACTCTGATGCTGGGAGGGATTGGGGGCAGGAGGAGAAGGGGACGACAGAGGATGAGATGGCTGGATGGCATCATGGACTCGATGGACGTGAGTCTGAGTGAATTCCGGGAGTTGGTGATGGACAGGGAGGCCTAGCATGCTGCGATTCATGGGGTCACAAAGAGTCGGACATGACTGAGCGACTGATCTGATCTGATACCACTAAAATGATTTCTCTTCCATCCACTAGCAAACATGGGGACCTTATGTTAAGATGTGGAAGTACAAGATGGGGGCAGCCTAAATCTCTGGGTTACCTGGTAGCAAAAATTCCTTACCAAATCAATCAGATTTTATGTGTACAAGAAATAAACTCATTATATTAAGATATTCAGATTTCAGCTGTTGCCTATTCCATCAGCTAGTAAAAATTTTATCTGATTCATGCATAACTACTATTTCTGTTGTTAGACTTAAATATTTTAATAATAAAGCTAATCATGTATTCTTGGTACAAAAATTCTAAATATAGGCAAATCATAATCTCCATCTTTATAATATCCCTTCATAATGCAGCCACATTCTTAGAGGTAGCTACAATTAATAATCTAGTATATTATTTCAAAGTTAATTCTAAGCTTTCTCATATATAAATATATTATAAAAATATTTTACTATTTTAAAACATAATGGATAGTGATACACATAATATTCTGCTATGTATCTTTCCCACTTAACATGAATACAGGATTTCTCCATGACAACACATATAGATTGTCTTAACTTTTATAACTGTCCCCATAGCATGTATTGAGGGCATGGCAACCCACTCCAGTATTCTTGTGTGGAGAATTCCATGGACAGAGGAACCTGATGGGCTGCAATCCATAGGTTCGCACAGAGTTGGACACGACTGAGCGACTAAACACAAGCACCATAGCATGTAGTGGCATATTTAACCATCTCCCTGGACAGACATATTATTTGTTTCCCATTTGTTACTGTGACTTATAGAACTGAAAGATTTCAAACATGACTTCTTGGGCTAAAGTCTCCTGTTCTGATAGCAAGGTAGAAACTGGATTACAGTGGATAGTGTATGGAGATTGTAAATTTTTATAAATATTGCAGAAGTTTATTCCTCCAAATAATCTAGCAATTCATAGTCCAACAGATTAATGCATGTGATTACCATAAACACTATACTTAAATTACTTTATAAGTCAAAAGTGCTTAATTTGAAAAGCAAAGATTTGATCAAAATAACCAGTTGACAGGGGATAGGGACAGACAGGACATTTACACTTAGTGAAGGATAAGGATTCAGGGAAAGAGCAATGAAAGAGACAGCATATAGATCCAAGTCCAGAGAGCCGAAAGCAGGCCGATAGTCAAAGTTCTGAATACAGGTGTAGACTGGAGAAAGAACCAGAAGGAGAGGAAGTTGTGAATCTGGGTGGAGAGTCCAAGAGAACTCATATGAATAGACTGGAAAAAATCTCTGAATCACCACTAGCAGCTGGAAATTGTATGACTAAGTGGGGAGTTCTACTGATGAAAGTATCAGAATTATCTACCATCCCGTGGAATTCCCCCACCTTCTGTTATGTCAAACATAGCTGTCTTTCCTGCATCATCTAACAGTGTTACTGGTGGATTCTGGGAAAGCTACCTGTCTTGACTACTCTGGTGATCCACTGAACCTTTGCCAGTGTATCAAGCTGAAATCTGTCTTGATTCCTGCTGGCAATAGGTATTGTTTTATGTGTACAGTGAACCCTCTCCACTGAGGCTGGGGCTACATGAATGTTAATGAGTGACGATGGACAGTTGAGATAGGCCAGAAGTACCAGTGAGCAGTGGAAGGCACCATGCAACTGCAAGGAGGAGGAAATTTGAAGGGAGACATCCTAGTACTCGTTTCCTCAGTTTCGCTTCAGATAAAGCACAGGTGTAGACATGTCTCCTGAAATAATCTAGATGGTATCCCTAACACAGACTGCTTCTTATTTTTCTGAGTTTGTGGCACACCAGAGAGTGGGTATCTTCTGACTATAATCAGTGGTCATATTACCAACAGGTACTGCCTAGGAGACAGGGTTAACCTGAGGTTCAGAGATTTGCAGATTGGATTCAGAGCCTGTGGAAATTGTACTCTTCTATTTTGATATGCAGATACCACCCTTATGGCAGAAAGTGAAGAGGAACTCAAAAGCCTCTTGATGAATGTGAAAGTGGAGAGTGAAAAAGTTGGCTTAAAGCTCAACATTCAGAAGACGAAGATCATGGCATCTGGTCCCATCACTTCATGGGAAATAAATGGGGAAACAGTGGAAACAGTGTCAGACTTTTTTTGGATCCAAAATCACTGCAGATGGTGACTGCAGCCATGAATTTAAAAGACGTTTACTCCTTGGAAGGAAAGTTATGACCAACCTAGATAGCATATTGAAAAGCAGAGACATTACTTTGCCAAAAAAGGTCCGTCTATTCAAGGCTATGGTTTTTCCAGTGGTCATGTATGGATGTGAGAGCTGGACTGTGAAGAAGGCTGAGCGCCGAAGAATTGATGCTTTTGAACTGTGGTGTTGGAGAAGACTCTTGAGAGTCCCTTGGACTGCAAGGAGATCCAACCAGTCCATTCTGAAGGAGATCAGCCCTGGGATTTCTTTGGAAGGAATGATGCTCAAGCTGAAACTCCTACTTTGGCCACCTCATGGGAAGAGTTGACTCATTGGAAAAAACTCTGATGCTGGGAGGGATTGGGGGCAGGAGGAGAAGGGGATGACAGAGGACGAGATGGCTAGATGGCATCACCAACTTGATGGATGTGAGTCTGATTGAACTCCGGGAGTTGGTGATGGACAGAGAGGCCTGGCGTGCTGTGATTCATGGAGTCACAAAGAGCTGGACACGACTGAGCGACTGAACTGGACCGACTGATTTTGAACTGACTGTGGGTTATGGGAATGTGAAGAGTCTCATACAAGAAGCATCATACATACTGTTGTAAGCATTCCCAACTCCAAGACATCATTTGAGCCATAATAGACAGCCATAATAGACTGTTCAAATAACTATAAATATCATTTATAATGGGAGAATTTTTTTAGTTTATTTCTAGTGTTCATTTTAGATAGCAGATAATTTTAATGTCTGCAACATATTTAAGTTGCTAATTTCCATTTTTAGGAAGAAAATCTTAAAAATCATAGTGGACTCAGAGTGAAGTATTATTAGTTGCTAGCCTTAGAAAAACCATAACCAGCCCTGAGAACTTAAGGAAGCCACCCAGTCTAATTATGTCTAATGGCACAATGGCATGAAGGCATTAAATCCATCTGTTCCATCAAGTTTAGTATTTCATGCAGTGATAGAGATGGATGAGAAAAAGGAAAACTTTTCATGAGAAGGAGAAAAAAAATTGGAGCCTCAATTTCTCTTTGACAATGAAAGACATTTTTAACTACTGGGCTTCTGTGTAAATTTTGATTTAAAGAGAAAAAAATTATAATTGTTCAATGTTTAGAAAAACAGTATCAGAAAACCACTGAACAACACAATCACTATTTTTTTAGGGCGCAGCATTTTGTATTTCCATTAGTGGCATATACTTACTGAAATACTTTCTCATTTATAATAACTGTTTTATGATGTGTTTCTATATTCTAGAGGGTTGGGTGAGTTGGTAAGAATGACATGCTGTGACTTAGGCACTATCATTTCAGGGTGTTGGTTCACAGGGGCAAACTGTGCCAAACATTTCAGGTGGCAATTTCCAATTAAGTTTTTTTTTTTTCTTCCATGGTAAACATTTTATTTTTCTACCTTAGGTGCTTATGGGGGTAAAAATAAAACGTCATTAGGGAGAAGCACAGATGAACTATTTATGGAGATGAGGAAAATTCACAATGGCTTGAATGTCTGTGAGCTAAGTATACTAGCACAAGTTCACTAAAGCAAAGCAATTCACAGCAGAACAAAACAAGCAGGAAAAAAAAAAAAGCCATACAGATTTTGAAAAATAGCATCTATGAAAAAGTCTGTGGGAAAATAAAAGGAAATAACCAATGACAACATCAAGCATCTTTAATGAGGTGAGCCAAACTGCACACATTGGGCCTAAAGGATGTGTGTGCACGCTTGTTGCTAAGTCGTGTCTGACTCTTTGCGACCCCATGGGGCCCGCCAGGCTCCTCTGTCCATGGGATTCTCCAGGCAAGAATACAGGAGTGGGTTGCCATTGCCTTCTCCACAATTAAGTTATTTTTAATAGAATTTGAAATAAATTGATGTTTTATTTCACATTTATTTTTATTTAATTTTTTAAAAAATTTATTGTCATTTGTTTACAATGTTGTATTACTGTCTTCTGTATATCAAAGTGACTCAGTTTTATATTTATATATAATACATATTCTTTTCCATTATGGGTTGTCACAAGATATTAAATGTAGTTCCTTGTTCTATACAGTAGAACCTTGTTGTTTATCCATCCTATATATAATAGTTGGCCTCTGCTAATCCCAAACTCACAGTCCTTTCTTCCCTTACCCCTCCACCCCGACTCCTTGGCATCAGCAGTCTGTTCTCTCTATCTGTGAGTCTGTTTTGTAGATATGTTGATTTGTGTCATATTTTAGTTCCATGTATAAGTGAAATCCGGAGAAGGCAATGGCACCCCACTCCAGTACTCTTGCCTGGAAAATCCCATGGACAGAGGAGCCTGTTGGGCTGCAGTCCATGGGGTCGCTAAGAGTCGGACACGACTGAGTGGCTTCACTTTCACTTTTCACTTTCATGCCTTGGAGAAGGAACTGGCAATCCACTCCATTGTTCTTGCCTAGAGAATCCCAGGGACGGGGGAGCCGGGTGGGCTGCTGTCTATGGGGTTGCGCAGAGTTGGACACGACTGAAGCACCTTAGCAGCAGCAGCAGCAGCAGATTTTTTGATGATAGCCATTCTGACTGTTATGAGATAAAACCTCATTGTAGTTTTGATCTGCATATCTCTATCTGTATGTCTTCTTTGGAGAAATGTCTGTCTATTTATTTTAAATTTTTCCTTCAAAGAAACTCACCCTATATTTGTGAAAAATAAAAGCCATATCTAATTTCATCTATAGTCTTAAAGTCTAAACATTATTTCTAGTAAAAAGATAAATGGGAAAAGAAAGCATGTTTCCATTTAAATGTGCTTTAATTTTATCTTAATATCACAGTTGATATTTAAACATTAGCATTAATATTACTTTTCAAATGATAAAAATTAAATATTAAGAAATACAAATGTATAGATAGCAATAGGGAAGTTATAATATATAAGTTAACTGTAATAATACTTAACAGTCTTCTCTAGTCACCCGTAAACTTGAACAGGATACTTTGAACTCTTCTGAAGAATTATCTTGAAGTCAAAGCTCTCTGCAATGTAATTGCAGCTTTAGGCCAGTTACCCTAAGGACATGAAGTCTTTAAATGGGATTGAATTTAAAGAATTATCCTAGGAAATGCTGCTGAAAAAAATTTCTGGTAAAGTTTACATGTTTTATTCTAATTAAAATGAAAATACTCAGGATAAGAAAACACATCTTAATATTTGCTAGCAAAAAATCAGATGTTTGCTTTCTTCTCTTAAACAGATGTTTCCATATGTTTAAAACTCATCAAAGTTTCTTTCACTGTTCTAAACTTTTCACCTAGAAGTAGCAACATATAAGTACTTGTAGTGAACTTGGGCTTATGAAAAAATCTAAAACCCTACTTAAAAATCTAAAACCCTTCCCCTTCTTGGAGAAATATGTGGGCAAACTTTTATATATGGAGACAAAAACATGAACATCAGGATTGGATTTGGGTTATAGATATCAACATCTTAGTTTCAAAAATGAAAAATATAAACTAAAAGGATATACAAATGAATTAAAATATATTTCAAGAGTTAAACGTAATATAGCGATCCCTGTATTACTTTTAAAATGTCACTAATTGACCATGACTGAAATGTAGACACAGCAAATAGTATATTGAGATTAATCACAAGATCTAAGCTGAAGTGTTACAGAGTAAATTAGAAGAGTTAAAACATGAATTAGAGTATTCTAAAATAACACTGACCTCAGAGTCTCCAAGGGAGAAGGCAATGGCACCCCACTCCAGTACTCTTGCCTGGAAAATCCCATGGATGGAGGAGCCTGGTGGGCTGCAGTCCATGGGGTTGCTAAGAGTCAGACACAACTGAGCGACTTCACTTTCACTTTTCACTTTCATGTACTGGAGAAGGAAATGGCAATCCACTCTGGTGTTCTTGCCTGGAGAATCCTAGAGATGGGGGAGCCTGGTGGGCTGCTGTCTATGGGGTCACACAGAGTCAGACACGACTGAAGTGACTTAGCAGAGTCTCCAAGACCTCATAAAAGCCAGTCAGATATCAGAGTGACTCAGACACCATCCCTTGCTTTAAAGAAATCTGTAATTAAGAAAAAGAGCAATGACAAGTAGACAGACTATTGTATTACTAAGTAAAAAATGACAAAGTATTCAAGCAGAAGCCCAGAGGAGGAAGTGGCATTTGAGATGGGCAATGGAGAATGCTAAAATTTTGAATATATTGTGTTTGGGGCAAGGCAGAAGATACATTCTTTCAGAATGGAAATGTGGTATAAGGCCAGAGGTAAGCATAATGTTTGTTCAGGAAAGAAGTACCATTTGCATCATGCATAGGAATAGAGGAGACAAGAAGTGGGTGATGAAAGTAAGGGATGCAGTGGTCCACAAGCGAAGCCCAAGAATACTGAAGTGGGTAGCCTATCCCTTCTCCAGCAGATCTTCCCAACCCAGAAATTAAACCGAGGTCTCCTGCATTGCAGATGGATTCTTTACCAACTGAGCTATCGGGGAAGCCCCGTAAATAGTGTTGCAATGAACATTAAGGTACACGTATCTTTTCAAATTATGGTTTTCTCCAGATATATGTCTAACTAGAAATCAGATTGCTAGATCATATGGTAGCTCTATTTTTAGTTTTTAAAATAACCTCCATACTATTCTCCATAGCAGCTGTACCAATTTATATTCATACCAACAGTGTAAGAGGGTTCCATTTTCTCTGTACTCTCTCCAGAATTTATTGTTTGTAGACATTTTGATGATGGCCATTCTGACCAGTGTGATATGATACGTCACTGTAGTTTTGATTTGCATGTTGGAGAAGACTCTTGAGAGTCCCTTGGACTGCAAGGATATTCAACCACTCCTAAAGGAAATCAGTCCTGGGTGTTCATTGGAAGGACTGATGCTGAAGCTGAAACTCCAATACTTTGGCCACCTCATGCAAAGAGTTGACTCATTGGAAAAGACTCTGATTCTGGGAGGGATTGGGGGCAGGAGGAGAACGGGACAACAGAGGATGAGATGGCTGGATGGCATCACTGACTCGATGGACATGAGTTTGAGTGAACTCCAAGAATTGGTGATGGACAGGGAGGCCTGGCGTGCTGCGATTCACGGGGTCGCAAAGAGTCAGACGAGACTGAGCAACTGAACTGAACTGAATAATAGTGATGTTGAACATGTTTTTATATGCTTTTTGGCCATGTGTATACTTCTTGAGAGAAATGTCTATTTAGATCTGCTCATTTTTTGATTGGGTTGTTTTCTTTCTTGATATGGAGCTACATGAACTATTTCTATATTTTTGAGATTAATCCCTTGTTGGTCATTTCATTTGCAAATATGTTCTCCCATTCTGTGGGCTGTCTTTTCATGTTGTTTATGGTTTCCTTTGCTGTATAAAAACTTTTATGTTTAATTAGGTCCAATTAAATTTTTTTTATTTTCATTATTCTAGAAGGTGGATCCAAAAAGATACTGCTGTAATTTATGTCAAAGAATGTTCTGCCTCTTTTCCTCTAATAATTGTATAATTTCCAGCCTTACATTTAGGTCTTTAATCCATTTTGAGTTTATTTTTGTGTATGGTATTAGAGAATGTTATAATTTCATTCTTTTTACACATACCTATCCAGTTTTTCTAGCACTGCTGATTGAAGAGATTCTCTTTTCTCCATTGTCAAATGGACAATGCTTTAGCATTGTCAGTGAAGCAAAAGTAGATGTTTTTCTGGAATTTTCTTGCTTTTTCTGTAATCCAACTGATGTTGGCAATTTGATCTCTGGTTCTTTTGCCTTTTCTAAATCCAGCTTGTGCATCTGGAAGTTCTGTTTCACATACTATTGAAGCCTAGCTTGAAGGATTTTGAGCATTACCTTGCTAGCATGTGAAATGAATGCAATTTTGAAGTAGTTTGAACATTCTTTGGCATTGCTTTCCTTTGGTATTGGAATGAAAACTGACTTCTCCAGTCCTGTGGCCATTGCTGAGTTTTTCAAATTTGGTCGCATATTGAGAGCAACACTTTAGTAGTATTGTCTTTTAGGATTTGAAATAGCTCAACTGGAATTCCACCACTTCCACTAGCTTTGTTCATACTAATGCTCTCTAAGGCCCACTTGATTTCACACTCCAGGATGTCTGGCTCTAAGTGAGTGATCACACCATCACAGTTATCCAGGTCATTAAGATCTTTTTTGTATAGTTCCTCTGTGTATGCTTCCCACCTCTTCTTATTATCTTCTGCTTCTATTAGGTCCATACTGTTTCTGTCCTTTATTTTGCCCATCTTTGCATGAAATGTTCCCTTGGTATCTCTAATTTCCTTGAAGAGAGCTCTATTCTTTCCCATTCTGTTGTTTCCCTCTATTTTTTGCATTGATCACTGAGGAAGCCTTTCTTATTTCTCCTTGCTGTTCTTTAGAACTCTGAGTTCAAATGGGTATATCTTTTCCTTTTCTCCTTTGCCTTTCACTTCTCATCTCAGGTATTTGTAAGGCCTCCTCAGACAACCATTTTGCCTTTTTGCATTTCTTTTTCTTGGGGATGATCTTGATCACTGCCTCCTATACAATGTCATAAACCCTATCCGTAGTTCTTCAGGCACTCTATCAGATCTAATCCCTTGAATCTATTTGTCACTTCCACTGTGTAATCATAAGGAGGTCATACCTGAATTGCCTAGTAGTTTTCCCTACTTTTTGCAAACATTTGTTTAGCAAATATTTATTTTTCCATCACCATGTGAATTGCCTGCCTCCCTTTTGAAGGGACCCCTACTTCTCCTTCCATCAGATGGCACATAAAGCCTCAATTGCCTAACTTGTGTTGTGTCTCATTTTTCTGATGGGGTCCCTATATATGTGTGATTAAATTTTATTTTTTCCTGTTAATCTGTCTCATGTCAATTTAATTCTTAGACTAGCCAAAATAGCTAGTGGACTTCCCTGGTGGCTCAGATGGTAAAGAATCTGCCTGCAATTTGGGAAACTGAAGTTTGATCCCTGGGTCAGGAAGATCCCCTAGAGAAGGGCATGGTAACCCACTCTAGTATTCTTGCTGGGAGAATTCTATAGACAGAGGAGACCGGCAGGCTACAGTCCATGTTTGCAAAGAGTCGGACATGACTGAGCAACTAACACAAATGACCAAAATAACCTAGAAAAGGTAGAAGGACATTTCTTCCTCCCCTAATACTTTTTTCAGGCAATTCTCTTGGGAGGGATCCAAACAGTATCACACTAGATTCCTTCTGCATTTCCCATATCTAAAGAATACTCGGGCATCCTGGCCTTATCATTAGTGAAATGTTGTTGGCTCTCCAAGTAACCCTTTTTCTCTCTGTTTATTATATCCTTTCAGACCCTGATAGCTCAGTTGGTAAAAAATCTGCCTGCAATGCAGGAGACCCTGGTTCGATTCCTGGGCCAGGAAGATCCACTGGAGAAGGGATAGACTACCCACTCCGGTATTCTTGGGCTTCCCTTATGGCTCAGCTGGTAAAGAATCCACCTGCAATGTGGGAGACCTGGGTTCAATCCCTGGGTTGGGAAGATCCCCTGGAGAAGGGCATGGCAACCCACTCTAGTATTCTGGCCTGGAGAATTCCATGGACTGTATAGTCCATGGGATCACAAAGAGTCAGAGATGACTGAATGACTTTCACTTTCAGACCTTCTAGCCGTTGTTTCTAATATCGGGATTTATGACCCCCATATTCTGGGGAATGTCATATGTAAAGTTCCCTAAATAGTTTATTACAGCCCCTTCTATCACTTGCCTTCATGAGAGATGGGCACAAACAACAGCACACAAATAACTCTCTAAAGGAAACAGTCTCCTCCCCTCTTCAGCTACTACCTTTGTATACCTTTGAATTATATGGTACAATTGTTTGGTTCTTGACTTTTGAGCCCTTAAACAAAACTGAGTCAGAGAGCATCCCATTTCAATGCCTGGCCATGTTATCATTATATTATTATTCCTATCCCCCACACTGTCCATGGATAAAGAGTTAAGCTACAAGTATAATTATTGGCAAAATTTAGTGTGGCTCATTTAATCTTAATAAATAATGCTCATAATGGTTTTTAATAGTAACAGAGCTCTCATCTATTTAATTTTCTTTTCCAGACAGTTCAAGGTTTACAGAAAAATTAACAGGAAGATACAGAAATTTCCCAAAATATCTTGCCATCTCATTTATTTAAAACATTTTAGTATTTATCGATGCAGTTCCTTGTTATTATTTATATATCCCAATGATTCAGACAGACACAGTCATAGTTCAGATAGAGTCCTTGATTCATTCTATTTGGTGATTATAGGCAGTGTGAATATTAGATAATGGGGTCTGATAGTTGGTCTCCTTTTACATCCTCCATTTTCCAGGACCCATGGTTATTGCCTTGTTAATCAAGGCTTATTGAACCATGCTACTAGTCCACTGGAGGTAGTTGGCCCTTTTGTTCTCACATTCATTTTGTCTCCTTGGCACTTCTCTGAATTTAGTGCTGAGCTTTCTACTAATCACACCATCCAGCTATTGACTAATGGTCACACTACTGAAATAAAAATATAAACATAATGTAACAATGTCAGATTACCCTATTTCTATTGTCTATGTGCCTTCAAATCTTGCAACATCAATGATAAATATTGAATGCTGAAATTTAAAAAAATAATTTATAATGTCTGGAAGAATTACAAACTTCTTTGTAAGTAAAGATTACTTTTTGGTTCAATGAAATTGAAATTAGACACACTGAAAGAACACGATGCATACAGATTTAAGACTTCAGCACCACCTTAATTTTAAGAATATATAAAATAACTGAAAGACTAGTGTCACAAACATTGAATATTCTTTGCTTGAGCAAACTGTTTAAAAATGAACACATATTTCATTCAGAAAGTGTGGGGGCATCTTCAGATGGTACATAAAATTAAACATTGTTTTTTGTTGTTCAGTAGCTAAGTCGTGTCTGAGTCTTTGTGACCCTGTGCACTGCTGCACACTTCCCTGTCCTTCACTACCTCCTGGAGTTTGCTCAAACTCTTGTCCATCGAGTCGATGATGCCATCCAACCATCTCATACTCTGCCACCCCCTTCTCCTCCTGCCCTCAATCTTTCCTAGCATCAGGGTCTTTCCAATGAGTTATTACCAAATATACCTGCACTCTGCTCCTCTAAAGAAAATAGCAAAGCAGCAGTATTGTTCATTCATAAGAACTACGGCTATTAGCTTGGTGCAAATATAATTTCTGTTTCAGACTGAATTTTAAATCATTATAACTAGGCTCAAACACATCTTTATTAATCAAAATAGGAACCATTGCAACCAATGCTTTTTGTCAATGAGAAGTAAGTTTGTTTATTCCTATAGTGTAAAAATCTGTGCTTTAGGATTCAGTGAACTCTTGGAAAGAATTTTCTGCCCCTGCTAGTTGTGGAAGTGTTTTCCCTGCAGAAAGTTGTCAGATGCTTGAAGAAGTAGTAGTCAGTTGGTGAGAGGTCAGGTGAATATAGTGGATGAGACAAAACTTCATAGCCCAATTCATTCAACTTGTGAAGCATTGGTTGTGTGACATGTGGTGTTGTGGAGAAAAGTTGGGCCCTTTCTGTTGACCACTGCTGGCTGCAGGTGTTGCAGTTTTTGGTGCATCCCATCGATCTGCTGAGCCTACTTCTCAGATGTAATGGTTTTGCTGAAATTCAGAAATCTGTAGAGGATCAGATGGGCAGTGGACCACTAAACAGTGACCATCATTGCTTTTTGGTGCAACTTCGGCTTTGGGAAGTTCTTTGGAGCTTCTTCTTGGTCCAACCACTGAGTTGGTCAATGCTGGTTGTCGTATAAAACCCATTTTTTGTTGCACATCACAATCTGATCAAGAAAGAGTTCATTGTTGTTGCATAGAAGAGAAGATGACTCTTCAAAATGACAATTTTTCTTTTGATTTTTGGTCAGCTCATGAGGCACCCGCTTATTGAGCTTTTTCACCTATTCAATTTGTTTCAAGTGTCCGATGACCATAGAATGATAGACACTGAGTTCTTTGGCAACTTCTCATGTAGTTGTAAGGGATCCACTTCAGTGATCCTCTCAGTTGGTCGTTGTCAACTTCCGATGGCGGGGCACTCTGCTTCTCATCTTCAAGGGTCTCGTCTCCTTTGCAAAACTTCTTGAACCACCACTGCACTGTACGTTCATTATCAGTTGTTGCTGTTGTGAGTTGTCTCTGCTTCTTTACAACCCATTTTGAAGTGGAGTAAGAAAATCATTTGAATTTGCTTTTTGTCTAACATCATTTCCCTAATCCAAAATAAATATAAACTAAACAGCAAGTAATGTCATTAGCAGAAAAACAAAGTGAGAAATGTACATTAAAGTGATGTATAATATAACCACATTTATTTATGAATGTACTCCAATATCAAATGGCAAATTTCAACAATGCAAAACTACAGTTACTTTTGCACTAACCTAATATTATTTCATTAAAAATATTGAAGTAGCATAAGGTAAATAGTAATACTTTCTGTTCTTTTGGAACAGTAGTTCTTTGAAAACACAGTTCAGAATGCCCCAAATGCCAGATTTTGCTAAGACTGTAGTCAAATGAAAGTACTTAGTCTTGTTAGAAATTCCACTTAATGTTATAAAATGGTCCATTGTTGCTTTCGGAACCACTACAAGATTACAGGGTGACAAAATTTTCATTAGCAATCCAGTGTAGTAACTGAAGCAAAGGGTCCCAAGAAGACATTATCATAGCCATGATCTATTGAAGAAGACTCTGTTACTAAGGTGTGAGAAAATGTTAATCAGTGAAAAATGTTAATTATAGTGTTAAAAGGCTTTATGCATATACACAAAAATGAGCTACTGGGAACAGAAGGATTAGGATGTGAGCAAGGACTGGCAAGCATTCCAAAGGCCCCTTATTCACATGAGAAGGGGTCTCTTTATTAAATAGAACATATGCATTTTTTTCTTTTGCCACAGTTAAATCACCAGGTTATGAATTTTCAAACACAGACTAGATCTCTGGTATTTTTTCTTCTTATTGTTATTTTTAATGTGGCTTCCAACAACCATCTTTGTTAAGAATGGAAATTTCTCCAAACAGTAATTGACTGGTACCTTGTGTTTTGGGGCAAGTCCACAGAAGCTCAGGCCTAAGACATTTTGGTTGGTTTTCAGTTCTGCTGCCAGCTCGAACTCTAGTTTTATCACAGTCACCAGCTCATTCATCTTCTGTGACTTTTCAGTGCTGGTATTTTGAGAATTGGTTTTCTTTGTTTACAAGTAAATGGTCTGCTTAAACTAACCGTAGGTCTATCACAACGGTCAGGTCAGATCAGATCAGATCAGTCGCTCAGTCGTGTCCGACTCTTTGCGACCCCATGAATTGCAGCACGCCAGGCCTCCCTGTCCATCACCAACTCCCGGAGTTCACTGAGACTCACGTCCATCGAGTCAGTGATGCCATCCAGCCATCTCATCCTCTGTCGTCCCCTTCTCCTCTTGCCCCCAATCCCTCCCAGCATCAGAGTCTTTTTCAATGAGTCAACTCTTCTCATGAGGTGGCCAAAGTACTGGAGTTTCAATGGTCTGCTTAAACTAACTGTAGGTCTATCACAATGGTAAGTTTGTTAAAAAGGAGATTGTTGTTGCTGTCTAGTCACTCAGTCATGTCTGACTCTTAGATTCCATGGACTGTAGCCCACCAGGCTCCTCTGTCAATGAAATTTTCCAAGCAAGAGTACTGAAGTGGGTAGCCTTTCAGAAGGATCTTCCCAACCAAAGAATTGAACCCAGGTCTCCCACATTGCAGAGTCTTTACTGTCTGAGCTATCAGGGAGCCACCAGGAAAGCCCCCAAAAGGAGGTTATCAAATGATAAACCCTGAATTTCTAATTTAGGCCATCTTGGGTAAAGCCTTAGTATTGCATCTTAATAAGCATTCTCAAATAATTCTATGCCTGAAGTCCGTGGTGTACATTTTAAGTTAAATTGTTAAATTACTTTAGGTTCTGGCCCTGCACTAATCCTCACATCAGTACCTCCTAAGTTCTAGAGGCATAGTTCAATAACAGAAACCATTTCCTTTACATGTAGATATATCCTAGGTTTAATTTTTTAACCTGGACTCCACTGAATATACTGACAAATTTATTAAAAACTTCCTCTATTTGTGTGCTGTAAATCTCCTTCAGTAATTTTACTCTAAAATGAGCAAGAGGTACAGCTGGTGTTGGCCACAGACCTGATTTGGGACTTTTCACTTTATGACATAGGGACTATATTTGGTTTTTGGCCATGGAGAAACATTCAGAAAGAACCAATTTTAATATCATTCCTTAACATTTTAAAATGTCCAGTGAATAAAAATTCTGAACCATCTAATATTTTATTTTGTAATGCAGTCCATGGTATCTACACTGTCATCTATCCAACACACCTGGGCTCTTTAATTAGTACATAGTTAAATGTATTTTAATGGCATGTATATCAAAACTGTTATTATAAAATGTAACTGCAATAGTTCTGTTTATGAACACATTTTCCCTAATATGTACTACATGGCCTATGTCAAAATAAAGTGACAATGGAGAAGAGAAAAGAGAGAGGAAAGAGAGAGGTTGACTGAGATTTGTTCTGATTCTAGAGAAGAAGCCAGAGAGTTATTTGATCTTGGTCTCCAGATGGGAAACTGCATATTTGTCTCTTATTACTTTCACCTATTTTTCTGCAGAATCTGTGGTGAATGAATCTTTGTGTGGGGAGTCACATTTTAAGTACATAAGAATGCATCAATGGCTTCAGTAAAGATAATAATTATATGAATTTTATATCTGTTAGCCCTTTTATATATTAATCCACATTTTAACCATCAACTTTTTTTTTACAGCTAAACTTGTTTGTAACTTTATTCTCTATTTCCTGCCATTTGTAGATATTCTTGACAATGATAAGCCATAATTTGACCATGACAGTGCCACCTTCCAAATTTGTCTGTCTGTATATACATGTCAAATTTTATCCCAGTACCCCCTCATCAAAGATACTATGCTGTTGCCATACTTCGCCAAATAAGATTGACTTATTTAATGTTTATTATCCTCATAGTATTTTTTTTGAAAGGAGAGACACCCAGAAGATATATTATTCTTTGACATTTTTGATCATTTAACTGAGCTAAAATTCACCTCACCTACAGTATTTTAACTATTTTAAATACACAGTCCAGTGGCTTTGGGTACATTCAAAATATTGTGTAACCATCATCACCATCCAATTCAAGAATATTTTCATCAGCCTGAAAAGACAACCAGCTCAGACAGTAAAGAATCTGTCTGCAATGCAGGAGACCTGGGTTTGATCCCTGGGTCAGGAAGACTCCTGGAGAAGGAAATGGCAACCTGCTCCAGTATTCTTGCCTGGAGAATTCCATGGACAGAGGAACCTGGAGGGCTGCAGTCCATGGGATCACAGAGTCAGACACAACTGAGTGATTCACATTTTCACTTTCATACTCAATAAATGGTCACTCACTATTCTTCCCCTCCCCTCAGCTACTTGTGACCAGTAATCTGTATTCTACATCTGTGAATTTACCCCTTAGGGACATTTCATATAAACAGAAACGTAATTTATGTATCATTTGGTGTTCTGGATTCTTTTACTTAGCACACTATTTGCAAAGTTGACCCATGCTATAACATGTATCTGTACTTCTTTCCTTGTTATGATTGAATAATATTCCACTGTGGGAATATACCACATTTGTTTATTCATTTACCAGTTGAGTTGTTTTTACTTTTTGACTGTTATACATAATGCTGCTATGAATGTTTTTGTTTGATCTTCTGTTCTCAATTCTCTTGGGTATATACCTAGGAGTGGAGTTTCTGAGTCATATGGAAATTCTCCAGTTAAATTTTTTGAGGAAATTCCAAAATTTGCCAAGCACATAACCATTTTACATTCCCATCAGCAACGTATTAGTTTTGCAGTTTATCTGCATCCTCACCAGCACCCGTTATTTTCCTTTTGTGTTTTTAATTATTGTAGCCACTCAAATGGATGTGGAGTGGGATCTCATTGTGCTTTCCCCTCAATGACAAGTACTATTGAGCATTTTTTTGTGTGTTTTGGGGGGCAATTTGTTCATCTTCTTTGGAGAAATATCTCTTCAAGTCCATTGTTCATGTTTAATTAGCATTTTTGTCTTTTAAAATCAAAAATATTTTATTGGAGTATAGTTGATTTACAATGTTAGTTTCTGCTAATGTAACATTCACATCATACAGCAACGTGAGTCAGTTATACATACATATACCCACTCTGTTTTTAGATTCTTTTCCCATATAGGTCATTGCAGAGTATTGAGAAGAGTTTTATGTGCTATACAATAGGTCCTTATTAGATATCTATTTTATATATAGTACTGTGTATATGTCAATCCCAGTCTCCCAATTTATCCCTCTCCTTGTCTTAAATGGCAACCCACTCCAGTATTCTTGCCTGGAAAATCCCATAGACAGAGGAGCCTGATAGGCTACAGTCCATGGGGTCGCAAAGAGTCAGACATGACTGAGCGACTTCACTCACTCACTCACTTGTCTTATCCCCTGGTAACCATAAGATTGTTTTCTACATCTGTAACTCTGTCTTTTTAAAAAATAAATAAGATTTAATTGATATTTTTGTCATTTTAAAATTTGAGGTATAACTAATATACAAAAAACTGCACATATTTAATATATACAATTTTATGAGTTTGGATATATGCATACACTTATGAAACCACCACCATAATCAAGGTAATAGACATACATATCACCTCCAAAAGTTTCCTTGTGTCTCTTTGAATTGTTTTTTATCATAAGAATATTTAACATGAAATCGACCCTTCTAACAAAATGTTAAGTGCACAATACCATACTGTTGACTATAGCACTGTGCCATAGAGAGGATTTCTAGAACAAATTTAACTTAACTGAAATTTTATACACATTGAAAAACAGCTCCCCATTTCCCTCTTAACAATTTTACATACCTCACAGAAGTGGAACCAAGCAATATAGCAATATTTGTCTTTCTGTGACTGGATTTTGTTGAATTGGGAGTGTTTTTCTTTAATATATCCTGGATGCTAGATCATTATCAAATATATGATTTGCAAATATTTTCTCTCATACCATGGGTTGTTTTTTCACTCTCTTGATAGTATCCCTTAATGCACAAAAATGTGTTCTTTTGATTAAATCAGTAGATCCATTTTTATGTAGTTTTATTTAAGCAGCTTATGCTTTTTTTTTTTTTTTTTTTAGTTCTACCAGCTTATTGCTACCAACCCTTTTCCCTCCACCCTCATGCACATATGCTCAGTCATGTAACTCCATGGACTGCAGCCCCCTAGGCTCCTCTGTCCATGGACGTTTCCAGGCAAGAATACTGGAGTGGGTTGCCATTTCTTTCTCCAAGTAGCTTGAGCTTTTAGTGTCATATCTAAGAATCCATTGTCAAATCCATTGGCTTAAATGTTAACTTTTTTTTCTAAGAATTTTATAATTTTAGCTATTACCTTAGATTTTTATCTATTTTGAGTTAATTTTTATATGTGTAATGAAGGAAGAGTCCAGCTTCATTCTTTTCCATGTGAGTATCAGTTGTCTATCTCAACAACATTGGTTAAAAAGACTATTCTTTCCCCATTGAATTGTCTTGTCACTCTTGTGGAAGATCAACCAGCCATAGATGTATGGCTTTATTTGTGGACTCCTAAAGGAGATTAGCCCTGGGTGTTCTTTGGAAGGACTGATGCTAAAGCTGAAACTCCAGTACTTTGGCCACCTCATGTGAAGAGTTGACTCATTGGAAAAGACTGATGCTGGGAGGGATTGAGGGCAGGAGGAAAAGGGGACAACAGAGGGTGAGATGGCTGGATGGCATCACTGACTCGATGGACATGAGTTTGAGTGAACTCCAGGAGTCGGTGATGGACAGGGAGGTCTGGCATGCTGCGATTCATGGGGTCACAAAGAGTCGGACATGACTGAGTGACTGAACTGAACTGAACTGAATTCTATTCCATTGATCTATATGTTTACTCTATGCCAATAATATATAGTTTTGAAATTGAGAAATATATGTCACCTAATATCATTTCCTTTTCAAGATTATTTTAGCTATTTGGGGTCCATGGTAATTCCACATAAATTTTAAGATCAGCTTGTCCATTTCTGATAAAGAGGCAGTTGGATTTTTGGCACAGATTATATAGAATCTACAGATCAGTTTTGGAGTGTATTACCATTTTGCCAGGTTTTAGCAATATGTGAACCATGAACTTCCAGATGTTCAAGCTGGTTTTAGAAAAGGCAGAGGAACCAGAGATCAAATTGCCAACATCCGCTGGATCATGGAAAAAGCAAGAGAGTTCCAGAAAAACATCTATTTCTGCTTTATTGATTATGCCAAAGCCTTTGACTGTGTGGATCACAATAAACCGTGGAAAATTCTTCAAGAGATGGGAATACCACACCACCTGACCTGCCTCTTGAGAAACCTGTATGCAGGTCAGGAAGCAACAGTTAGAACTGGACATGGAACAACAGATTGGTTCCAAATAGGAAAAGGAGTTCGTCAAGGCTGTATATTGTCACCCTGTTTATTTAACTTATATGCAGAGTGCATCATGAGAAACGCTGGACTGGAAGAAGCACAAGCTGGAATCAATATTGCTGGGAGAAATATCAATTACCTCACATATGCAGATGACATCACCCTTACGGCAGAAATCGAAGAGGAACTGAAAAGCATCTTGATGAAAGTGAAAGAGGAGAGTGAAAAAGTTGGCTTAAAGCTCAACATTCAGAAAACGAAGATCATGGCATCTGGTCCCATCACTTCATGCCAAATAGATGGGGAAACAGTGGAAACAGTGTCAGACTTTATTTTTCTGGGCTCCAAAATCACTGCAGACGGTGACTGCAGCCATGAAATTAAAAGACGCTTACTCCTTGGAAGGAAAGTTATGACCAACCTAGATAGCATATTCAAAAGCAGAAATATTACTTTTCCAACAAAGGTCCATCTAGTCAAGACTATGGTTTTTCCAGTGGTCATGTATGGATATGAGAGTTGGACTGTGAAGAAAGCTGAGCACCAAAGAATTGATGCTTTTGAACTGTGGTGTTGGAGAAGACTCTTGAGAGTCCCTTGGACTGCAAGGAGATCCAACCAGTCCATTCTGAAGGAGATCAGTCCTGGGTGTTCTTTGGAAGGACTGATGCTGAAGCTGAAACTCCAATACTTTGGCCACCTCATGCGAAGAGTTGACTCATTGGAAAAGACTCTGATGCTGGGAGGAATTGGGGGCAGGGGGAAAAGGGGACGACAGAGGCTGAGATGGCTGGATGGCATCACTGACTCGATGGACATGAGTTTGGGTGAACTCCAGGAGTTGGTGATGGACAGGGAGGCCTGGTGTGCTGCTATTCATGGGGTCACAAAGAGTCAGACACGACTGAGCGACTGAACTGAACTGAACTGAATGATTTTAACAATATTAATCAATGAATATGAGATGTCTTTCTGTTCATTTAGTTCTTTTAGTTCTTTCATTTTTTTCAACACTGTTTGGTTGTACCAGTACAACCAAAGTGTACAATCTGTACACCAAGACTGGGTGTACCAGTCTTGCACATTCATTTAAAATTTATTTCTCAAGTATTTTGTGATTTTCTTATAAATAGAATAATTTTCTTCTGTTTCATTTTAGATTGTTAATTATTATAGAAATAAAATTTATTTTTTATGTTGATCTTACATACTGCAACTATGTTGAATTCATCTATCATCTTTGACAATCTTTTGGTAAACTCTTTAGGATTCCTCTATATGATATCATGGGCTTCCCTGGTGACTCAGATGGTAAAGAATCTGCCTGCAATGAAGACCTGGGTTCGATCCCTGGCTTGCTTGGGAAGATCTCCTGGAGAAGGGAATGACTACCCACTCCAATATTCTTGCCTGAGGAATTCCATGAACAGAGGAGCCTGGTGGGCTACATCAAGTCATTTGTGTATAGAAATAGTTTCACTTACTTCTTTCCATTTTGCTAATGACTCCCTTTTGATTGCCTCATTTACCTGCCTGAAATTTCCAGTGCACTGTTGAATAGAAATAACAAGATGAGCATCCTTATTTTCATTGTGATATGGGGGGGGGGGCGGGGGGGATGGAACTTTCCATCTTTCTCCATTTAATATATTGTTAGCTGTGGATTCTTCAGAGATGCCTTTTACTGATTGAGAACGTTGCATTCTATTCCTATTTTATTGAATTATCAATAAAGGGTATTGGACTTTGTCAAATGTTTCTTCTGCAGCAATTGAAATTACTTTTTTCTCTTTCATTTTTATTAATAAGGTATATTAAATTCATTTTCTTATTAATCCCACCCTTGTAGTCCAGGGATAAATTCTACTTGATCATGGTGTATAATCCTTTCAATATGCTGTTAGATTCAGTTTACTAGTATTATGTTGAGGATTTTTGTATTATATACTTAGGGGACACTGGTTTGTAGTTGTTTGTTTCTAATAATATCTTTGTCTGATTTTTGTACCAGAGTAGTGCTGATCTTTTAAAATGAGTTAAAAGTAATCACTCCACTATTTTGGGGGAGAATTTGAGAAGCATTGATGTTAGTTCATCTACTTTGTCCTGGGATATTCTTTGTTGGAAATTATTTGAATGATGATTTAATCTCTTTACTTGTTATAGATTTATTTATGTTCAGATAATTTATATCTTTTTTGTGAATGGGTAACTGATGGGGTTCAGGGCAGGCTGCCCTAGAATATGCTACTTTGGCATGTAGATTATTTCGAGCTGAAGACTATCAAGGCCCAATAGACTTAAGAAAACCTTTTAAACCTCTCCCTTAACTGCCTAAAACGAATTCAGAAAAGGAGCTAATACCAGGAAAAAAATCTATAACCAGAAGTAACTTTTTACTTTACAAAGACTTATCTGCATCTGCTCTTCTGATCTTTCTGTAAATTGCATTCCTCCCTTTTGAAGTTCCAGATCATTACCCACTTCTCCTTAGCTCAGGATGGTATATATGCCTCAAGTGCCTGTCAGGGAGTTTTATATTTTGGGGGCTTTACATACAAAATTTATTTTGTTTCTCTCCTTTTAATCTGTCTTATGTTGATTTAATTATTAGGCCAGCCAAAAATCCTAGAAGGAAAGAAGGGGGAAGTTTTCCTCCCCTACCCAAAGAAAAAATATGATGATTTTAATATTTGAATTGTCAATAAAAACCTCTACTTTTACTTAGACTATTTAAATAGTTGACTTGATTTTATCTTGAATAGTCTTATTCTGACCAGAAGGAAATGACTAATAGCCAGTTTGTGACCTTTCTTTTAGATTTGGGAGTACCTGAGGGCTTGACCTTTAGTTGGCATCTCTTTATACCATTAACTCCAGGAACTTAGAGGAGTATGCCAGATCTAAGTTATTGAGAACTCAGTTGAGGATTTTGGAGTGGGCCAACCACCCATACCTCATTGTCAAGATTGTTTATTGAGTAATGGATAATTATTTTTTACTCCAAGGGTGATGCTTGACTATAAAGAATAAAAACTGAAAGGATCACAGACTTGAAGGCATTCCTGAGTTGAAATGCCCCATGCCCCATCTCTTGTGATCATTTGTGACTTGAGAGTGGAGTGAATAAGACACTGGAAGCTATGCTTTGAGTCAAGCACACTCCACTTTTCAGTTGTGCATTTTGTGTGATTTCCAAATAGTATCACCATAGGTCACTTAATAGAGCTTCCCAGTTGGCGCTAGTGGTAAAGAACCTTCCTGCCAATGCAGCAGACCTTAGAGATGTGGGTTCGATCCCTAGGTCGGGAAGATCCCCTAGAGGAGGGTGTGGCAACCCACTCCAGTAATCTTGCCTGGAGATTCCTATGGACAGAGGAGCCTGGCAGGCTACAGTCCATAGTTTTGCAAAGAATCAGACACAACTGAAGCGACTTAGCACAGCACAGGACAGGTCACTTAATATGTATTCATCAACCACAAAGATTGTTGATTTTGGTAAAAAAAAGATTCAATATAATTTTAGATAGTAGGAAAAAGCATTATTACAAAAGTAGTGTTAACAATAATAATGGCTTCATATCAGTGAGAGGAGTGATATTGTTAGAGTCTCCAAAAAAAAAGCATATTTATTTACCTCAGTGGTGGATGCATTGAGATTGTAGATCATTCTACATATTCTATGTTTGCTTTTCCATGCTCTATTTCTGCTAAGTATGGAAAAACATTGTCTCACAATTATGGGTTAATAAGAATGGTGGTTCTGGAAGATAGTTCTAGATATTCAAATGAAACATGAAGTGAGGCGTTCTATAGAAGTATCTCATGGAAATCTACTATTCAGATTCCATTAGATACTGAGCTGTGATAAGCTCAATAACAGAAGGTAAAATAGATCAGAATAGGTAAAATAAATCAGGATAGATAAAATAGAGATAGAGTGGCAAAGATAAGAATAATTTTCGTGTTATTCAATGTTTATTCAGATTCTGTTACCAGAACTTTATTAATCTGTACAAAACCTTTGTATAAAATTTTTAAATGCAGCCCAGTCCTCTCAGAAAGGACATAGTCCTATATTTACAGTTGAAAAAGCTTGAATAACACAAGTTTGAACTGATGGTTCCATTTATATGTGGATTTTTTTCCAATGAATACATACTGTGGTACTACAGGATTCACTGTTGGTTGAATCTGGACATGTGGAACCAGGGGTATAAAGGGCCGATGGTAAAGTCATGTGCAGATTTTCCATTGTGCAGAGGGACAGTGTTGCTTAAGGGTCTGTTGTGCATAGTTTGACCTAATGGTATTTTTGTGGATGCTTTTGAACTGTGGTGTTAGAGAACACTCTTGAGAGTCCCTTGGGCTGCAAGGAGATCAAACCAGTCAATCCTAAAGGAAATCAGTCCTGAATATTCATTGCAAGGACTGATGCTGAAGCTTCAATACTTTGGCCACCTGATGCGAAGAACTGACTCATTGGAAAAGACCCTGATGCTGGGAAAGATTGCAGATGGGAGGAGAAGGGGATGACAGAGGATGAGATGATTGGATGGCATCACCAAATTGATGGACATGAGTTTGAGTAGGCTCTGGGAGTTGGTGATGGACAGGAAAGCCTGGGGTCGCAAAGAATCAGACACGACTGAGTGACTGAACTGATCTTTGTGCAAAGAAAGATTCATCTGTTCTTCTAAGTCAGGCACATTTTAAAATATGTTTATTGACTTAGCAAGTAGTATGTAGGTTAGATAGCAAAATTTGTAAGCTCAGTTGTGACTGAATGACGTACTGATCAATAAGTTATGCCCATTAAGTATTTAGAGTTTATAACCTATGTTTTCACAGAGCAGATGAAAATATGTAACTCTATTCACAACTTCACTATTTCATTAACACTGAATAGAGAGAATAAAACTGGTTGCCATCTTTTCCCTGTGAATAAGGTTTCAATTGCAGCCTTCCTTATTCACATAAACACCCTTTTCCTTTCTATGCTCATGGCTCGTGCTCTAGCATACGTATCCCAAAGTCTCTTTTCTGTATTGTGAGTTCATTTTTAACTTAATGACAAAAATTCCTCCTCCTATATCATGGACTTTCAATAAGAAATAAAACAAAATGTCATCAAATAATTCTCTCACATATGTGTACCACACACATACAAACAGGTGTCAGTATATTTCCACTGGTTTCATCCAGTGAAATGACTGGTAGCATATGTGAATAGTTGTTCTTCTACATTGTATGTTAATAATATTGTGAGACATCTTACAGAGACATTTAAGAAAATGCTTTAGCCAATTTCATCTTCTCCAGAATCATATTTTGGAATTGATATTGCAATATGAGGTCCATATGTTATCATCTTTATTTTATTTTTGCTGCATTTTTATAAACCTCATTATGCCTCTGTAGTTTTTGTCTCATCTCCCTATATTCAGCAACAGAACGCTTCAATTGAATTCTATAAGGCATAATTTAATACAGGTTCTGAGGAAATTTCATTGATTTACCAGAGGAATCCCTTTCCTTTGTTTGAAAGTATCTAACTTTATGATGGAACTGTGCCACTATTTGACAAAACTTTGTAACAGACAATACTTGGGAACAATCAGTCAACAATCTACTTAAACCTGCCTTTCGGATATTTATTGCTATATTCCCTGTCATATTTTTCTTTTCTAACTCCTTCTGTAAAATCATTGTATGTACAGATGTTCTTCTTTAATCATGTGCAGATTTTCCTTTCTATTCATGTTGTAGGTCTATTTACATTTATATTCCGAATTAGAGTGTTTCTATTATCCTTTTTTCATCTCTCTTTTGCTTCAGTGAACAATTTTTCAGTTATCAGTGTGTGTGTGTGTTGGTTTTTGTGTGTGTGTGTGTGTGTGTGAATTTTAGAATACAATGCAAGACAATAGCTGCAATTGAACAAGCAAATTTAATAAGCAAAAACAGCCAAATAACACAAAGTCAAATTGGGTGAGACAAGCTATATCCTATTATCTAAACTATTAGTCAAGGAGAACTGCAAAGGCAGTCCTAAAGGGCATGCATGACCACTAGGAAAGGGATAATTAGAAGCTAAAATGATTTGTGTGAAAATCACAGTATTCCATAGCTTCTTAAAATTACTTATGCAAAAACTTGGATATATTTAAGGTATACAACTTTATCCATGAAATTGTCAGTGCAGTCTATGCCACAAACATATCCAACATCCCTAAGAGTTTTCTCCCATCCTCTTTATTTGTAATTATTTTTGTGTGTGATAAGAAAACATAAGTTCTACCCTCTAGCAAAATTTTAAGTATGCAGTACAAATATAGTTAACTACAGGCACTATGTTGTACACAGAATAAGTTTGGTAGAACTTATTCCTCTTGTGTAGCAAATTTTGTACTCTTTTGCTGGGGTCCAGCCCCAGCAGCATCCAGGGGTACCCTCAGGATGACGGCCTAGGCGAAAGGATAGCAAAGCAGAGAGCAGGGCTTGATCTTCCTTGATTAACACAGAAAGCCATAAAGCTCCTGTGTTCCAAGGAGTCATCCTGAAAGAAGAACAGAGAGAGAAAAAGAAGGAAAAGGAAAAAAAGAACGATATGGGGAGACCAAGCTTCGGTGAGCGAGGCCCATAACTTTATTTTCAAAAGGAACTTTTATACCTTGACTTGTACATAGAGGGAAATGAAAGATGCAAAGTCATACAGTCAGCCCAAACATTACATCTGTTTTGTCTTTATCAAAACCAGGATTTTTTCTGCATACCTTTCCCATAAACAATGTTGTGTACATTATCTTCTGGCTTTGGAGGCCTGTGGACATTTTATGACCCTTTTTTGATAAAGGCTGCTCAACCAGAAAACTTATTTTCCCTTGAAGTGTTTTTTCTCTATTTCTCCCAGCCTCAGAAAATACTAAATAAAGTTACATTCTAAGGGAGTAAAGGTGCAGTGGGTCACAACAAAGAAAGAACCAATTAGCTCAAAGGTCTGATGTGGTGAATTCCAAGGCTGCTACTTGTTTTTCCTACATTCCAGCTATGTTAACCAATGCACTCCCAGGTGCACAGTGGATAAGGGATATGGGCACTTGGCAGCAAGCATTGGCCCAATAATGAAGCCCTTTACCTGTATGATCTATTCTAATAATTTTTCATCCCTTAAAGGACTCTATGCTCATTAGGACTTTTAGAATGTTTTGGCTTCCTGTGCCTTTCAAGGCTGGGGAGTTGTGATCAATCATGTGTGTTAATTGCAAGAGTATGGATAAACCTGTCAAGCAAGCTAGAATCTAACAGAGGGGTTAAAATAGAAATACTCCTTTCATGCCCAGGAGACTAATTAACTAAAGCCCTAAGTTGACTTTTTCCAGAGAAAGGTGGTCGGGGCTAGCCCCCTGTTAATGTCAGAAGAGTTGGTGAAAGGCACAAATTAGTAAGACAGACAGATTTTGGTTTTGGGGTACATGCTCAAGCAGATTCAGGGGGTCCCTCGAGCCATGATCAGCCTTGCTTGTCATGGCTCTTCCACATGACCTTGTCATGGGTGGGATCTCCCATGGTGGCTCCCGGCACTCTTTGACTAATACCTCCCCATTTTCCCCTTTCTCCCAGGCTCTAGCAACCACCATACTCTCTGCTTCTATGAGTTTGACTCTTTTAGATTCCTCCTATAAGTTCCTCATGTGGTATTTATTTGTCCTTCTGTATCTGGCTTATTTTGTTTAGTATAATGTTTTCAAGATTCATCCATGTTGCCACAAATGTCATGATATCCTTTTTTATGACTGAATAGTATTCTTGTATGTAGCACATCCTCTATCCATTTGTCTGTTGATGGACACTAGGTTGTTTCTGTGTCTTGGCTATTGTAAATAGTGCTACAAAGAACATGGGGTGCAGATATCTTTTCAAAATAGTGATTTCATTTCCCTTGGATAACTACCAGTAAGTGAGATTGCTTGATCATATGGTAGTTCAATTTTTAGTTTTTTGAGAAACCAACATACTGTTTTTCATAATGACTGTACTACTTCACATTCCCACCAACAGTGCCTAAGAGTTCCTTTTTCTCCACATCTTTACCAACACTTAATGTCTCTTATCTTTTTGATAATACTCATTTTAGCAGGTGTGAGGTGATGTCTTATTATTCTAATTGAGTACTTTATATGGTTCACTTTTTTCCCTCCTTTCTTAATATATCAGCTAAACTTCTTTTTTTCTTTAACTTTTTTTACTGTTTGCCTTGAATTTACAATATACATTTTTAATTAATCCAGGTCAACTTTCAAATAACACTGTACCACTTCACAGGTAGTGCAGATACATAATAATAATAAAATATTTCTAATTCTTCCCTCTCATCCGCTGTGTTAGGTGAAGAAAAAACAATGTAAAAGTGATTTTTTTTTTAAATGAGACTATAGGTTACAACTGTTGGATAATGAATTCTGAATGCCCAATGAATGATTTCCCCCAAAATGAAAGTATGTTAAAAGCTACTTCAAATAGGTAAAAATTTCAATAAATCGAACAGAAAATTGAAGTTGGAATTAATTCTTGGAAAAAAAATTCACAGATTAAGATGATTTTATGATCAAGTCTTCAAATTTTCAAGGTACTTACTGATTAAATTTCCCACTTCACAGAAGCTTAAAATATTTGCTAATTAAATCTATAGAACTAGATTTGTCTTATTATTAAAAAATGGAAAAGAATAATATGTAAGAAACATATGGAACTGGTTTATTAAACTTACTGTTGAATATAGATGCAGAAATTCTAAATACAGCCCTTCTATTTATAGTAATCAAAATTTACCTCTAACGTGTCAGCAGATTACCTTGGTGGTTAAAATTACAGTACAGAATCTCTGACAACCCATCACATCAGCCATGATATAACTACCAACGGAACCTAAATTGCTATTTAACTTAGCAATGTATGTACATGGCTTGATGTAACCAATGAACTGTAACTCTTTTTGACATGCTAGTTAATAAAAAATACATTAATTAATTATCTCAGTTTAGTTCAGTTCAGTTGCTCAGTTGTGTCCGATTCTGTGACCCCATGAACTGCAGCACGCCAGGCCTCCCAGTCCATCACCAACTACCGGAGTCCACCCAAACCCATGTCCATTGAGTCGGTGATGCCATCCAACTATCTCATCCTCTGTCATCCCCTTCACCTCCTGCTCTCAATCTTTCCCAGCATCAGGGTCTTTTCAAATGAGTCAGCTCTTCGCATCAGGTGGCCAAAGTATTGGAATTTCAGCTTCAACATCAGTCCTTCCAATGAACACCCAGGAATGATCTCATTTAGGATGGACATGTTGGATCTCCTTGCAGTCCAAGGGACTCTCAAGAGTCTTCTCCAACACCACTGTTCAAAAGCATCAATTCTTCTGCACTCAGCTTTCTTTATAGTCCAACTCTCACATCCATACATGACCACTGGAAAAACCATAGCCTTGACTAGATGGACCTTTGTTGACAAAATAATGTCTCTGCTTTTTAATATGCTGTCTAAGTTGGTCATAACTTTCCATCCAAGGAGTAAGTGTCTTTTAATTTCATGGCTACAATCACCATCTGCAGTGATTTTGGAGCCCAGAAAAATAAAGTCAGCCACTGTTCCCCCATCTATTTCCCATGAAGTGATGGGACCAGTTGCCATTATCTTAGTTTTCTGAATGTTGAGCTTTAAATCAACTTTTTCACTTTTCTTTTTCAATTTCATCAAGAGGCTCTTTAGTTCTTCTTCACTTTCCTCCATAAGGGTGGTGTCATCTGCATATCTGAGGTTATTGATATTTCTCCCAGCAATCTTGATTCCAGCTTGTGCTTCTTCTAGCCTAGTGTTTCTCATGATGTACTCTGCATATAAGTTAAATAAGCAGGATGACAATATACAGCCTTGACGTACTCCTTTCCCTATTTGGAACCAATCTGTTGTTCCATGTCCAGTTCTAACTGTTGCTTCCTGGCCTGCATACAGCTGAGCTAAAGCGAAAGTGAAAGTGAAGTCGTTCAGTCATGTCTGACTCTTTTCGACCCCGTGGACTGTAGCCCACCAGGCTCCTCCGTCCATGGGATTCTCCAGGTAAGAATACTGGAGTGGGTTGCCATTTCCTTCTCCAGGGGATCTTCCCAACCCAGGGATCGAACTTAGGTCTCCTGCATTGCAGGCAGACGCTTTAACCTCTGAACCACCAAGTGTCAAAAAGGAGATAATGTCCCCCAAAGTGACTGGTCCCTGTTCATTGATACTACTATGTATCTACTTTGACCATATGATAGATTTAAGATTGGTATTTTATTTATATAGAAATGTATAGCTTCTAAAATTTGTAGGTTTAAATGGACTTTAGTTGCTCTAATTCAACTTTCTCTTTTACAAATGAGAAAACTGATACTCAGTTTTTCATTGCTTGCCTGTCACAAGATGTTCAGAATAAATGAAAAGTACATGAGTATTAAACAATTTATGTTTACAAATTTTTGCTTTTCTTAACAACTCCTTCATAATTTATAGTTTAACACAGAATAAATATGAAGTAGAATAATACAAATTAAAAAATATTTAATATATGTAAAATATGATTCCAAATGATGCACTATATTTTATTATATGACACAAAATAAGGTTTCTTGAATATTGTAAAATATTCTGAGTTGTTACCACTTGAATGTGAGAAATAAACCCCATTATATTTATTTTATTTTCTCTAAGAAGAAATTCTAATTCAATTAACTGTCTGTTAAAAAGAATGTGTCTCTTTTCAAAGATCTAACAGAAATATCTAGTAAACAGGTTAATTTTAACAAACCATTTTTTTCTTATCATCAAAGTAGTATATACAAACATCTCCTTCAAAATGTTCTTGTATATTCAACTACTTTCAAAATATCTTGAAACTTCCTAACATTCCTAATTAACCCAAATAAGACTTTGGCTGCAGACATGATAGAGGAAAAAGCAGCTTCAGTTTCTTTTCTTTTTTTTTCTTTTTTGCCTATCAAATTGTTCATATAATGTCTGTGTTCTTTTTTAAAGATTTATTTATTTTGGCTGCTCTGGGTCTTTGTTGCTGCGTGTGGGCTTTCTCTGGTTGCAGTGAACTGGGTCAGTCCTCTAGTTGAGGTGCTCGGGCTTCTCACTGCACTGGCTTTTCTTGTTGTGGGGCACAGGCTCTAGACGCATGGATTTCAGGTGGCGGCACATGGGCTTAGTTGCCAAGCAGCATGTGGACTCTTCCTGGAGCAGGAATCGAACCTATGTCCCCTGCTTTTGCAGGCAGATTCTTAACCACACTGGATCATCAGGGAAGCTCTGTGTTCATATTCTTGACTTTCAGCTTTGGGGGCAGCTTTCAGTTTCCTATCATATGGTAGAAACCAACACACAGAGTCGAGCATCTGTGGACTCCAAAGCAGGAAGAAGGAATTCTTTATATTGTCTCAAAGATATCTCAGATTTCACTGATACCCTCTCTGGAGAGTTTCTAAAGACACAGAGATTATTTCAGTTTCAAAATAGCTTTGTGCATGAGTGCTAAGTCACTTCAGTCATGTCAAACTCTTTGCGACCCTATGGACTGTAGCCCTCCAGGCTCCTCTGTCCATGGGATTCTCCAGGCAAGAATACTGGAGTGGGTTGCCATGCCCTCCTCCTGGGGATCTTCCCAACCCAGGGATCAAACCCGAGTCTCTTACGTGTCCTTCATTGGCAGCGGGTTCTTTCCCACTAGCACCTCCTTTATGTCCAAATAAAATAATTGAAACAGAATATTTCTCAGTTAACATTTTCTAGCCAAAATATGGTTTAATCACAATGTACATGCATACACACACACACACACACACATATCTCTTCATAAGACAAGCAGTCACCTATCCAGCTAAATCATAGTCACTATAAACATAAGCTTCCCAATCTCTCTAGGATGCAGTTTCTTAGTCTGTAAAATGGGATCAATAAGGTTATCTAATTTAAAATTGTTGGGATGGCTAAGTGAACCAATGAATGTAAGACATATAGCAGAGCACCTCATGCCAGGAAAACACTAAATATATTAATATATTAGTGATTATTATTACATATATTTCTAAAGTTCTTCTAAAATATTTAAGACTCATGATGTTCATCTTCAGAAGTATTTCTCCAAACAGATGCATTATTTGGAGAATTTTTCCCCATTAATCAAAGGAAAACAAAGATTTTATTCATATAAGAATGTTATTTATTGTATAGTAATTCCTCACTGGTTTTTGTGGGGGAATTTTATTAAAAATGAAACAATAAAAAACAATAATATTAATAATAGTTATAACAGCAATAATAAAATTATAGTAATAACACTTTCCAACATTTTACAGTCTATGATTCCTCACAAAAGCCTTCAAATATATAAAACAAACATTACAAATATCCTGTTACCCTTCCTACCAATGCACACATTTTGTTTTAATAACAAATGAGAAATTTGAGGCTCTAAGAGATAAAGATGAAATTACATGGCAAATTGATAAGGTTAGCACAGAAAATAGAATTTCCATCCAGATTCTGTAACAGTGCTCTTTCACTGTTATCTGAAATCTTCCTTCTAATATATTAGAATACAACATTAGGATTAGTCAGAAAATCCTTTTAATTTTGACAATGTTTATAAAATTGTGATATATATAGATATATAGATATAGATAAAGGTCCCAACCTGCTAGCAGGATTATGAATAAATTACTTCAAAATCAATTTCTTATCACTCATAACACACTATTCCACATAAAATCCACTCCCTTACGAAACTGCATTGCTAATATGTCTTCCTAGTACTCTATAATTCAGACTATCCATTCTATAGTATTGATTGAATACCTTTTACATGCTGGACAATGTGCTAAGTACTATGGATACAAGGATGAAAGGGGGAGATATGGTTTCTGTTCTCATTATTTAGAATGGATATGGATAATGGTTAAGTCACAGTGTGGTCAAGGGCCATGACAGAAGAACTGCAGAGCTATGTTTCCCTGGTATTACAGAGCTACAGCAGGGAAACATAAAATCCCTACATGCAAAGGCATGAATCTTCTGTATATATATATAGATTATGGTTGGGGAAAATACCTCAGTTATAAGAAAGACCATCAGCAAAAATATAGCTGCTAGAAGAATTCAGTGAAGTATAATGTGGCCTCAGCACAGAGGGAAAGAGAACCAGAAATGAGAATGAAGCCATTGGCTGGGGCCATGACACTGGAGCCTTGTAGACTTCATCATATTAGTAGTGGGGTTCTGCAGACAGATTTTAGGCCTGGTAATGACAAGACTGGATTTCATTTTAGAAATGCCACTGTGTCCAGAGTGTGAAGGATGGTGTGGGAAATGTGGGGAACATTGTAGATGGCAAAAAAACAGTTTGGAGACTTAACAGTAATCCTGGAAAGATATCATGGCTGCCTGAATATGGGGAGTTGCAGTGGAGAGGGAGAGAAATGAATGCATTTGATAGAGATTTAGGAGACAAAAAGGATGGGAATTGTGGACTGGAAGTGGAGTGTGAGCGAGAAGACACTGTTTAGGATGGCACTCAGGTTTCTGGACTGAATACCAGGATGAATAGTACATAGAAACACAGAGTTGGAGTGTTTGAAAGGAGAAGATGATTTTGGAATGGGAAGTTCAGTTTGCACAATGTTCTTGAAATGCCTATGGGAATTCAAGGAAAGACATTCATAGATTCCTGAATCTCTGGACTGAGATCTAGGTTGTAGATATAGCCCAGAAATTATAGCTGAAATCACGGAAGGGAGAAGAGAAAAGGAGCTAGGAGACAATACACATTGACACAAAGAATTTAACAGGACAGGTAGAAGACGTGCATCCCATGAGGGATGCTCAGAAAGAATAGTCAGAGGGATGAGAGGAGACCCAAGGCAGTAAGATATGTGGAAGCCCAGAGAGCTTTTGAAGCAAGAATAGTCACAGTATCAAATGCTGCTTATAAGTCCAATTACTAAAGCATATACTCTAACTGCCTCTTTCCTCTGCTAGTTTCCTCTTTCTTCCTGGGAAATAGAGTGGTTGGTTTGATTGATAAATTTGGAAAGAGTAAATTGGGCATGTATGGTCTGAATTGGCCCCCTTTCCTGTCTGGGAATGAGTCTGTCTACTGAAAGAATTTAAAGGCACTTCTCTCCTTCCTCCTGCCATATCTGGACACTCTCCCAAAGAAGCCTAGACAGAGGCAGAAGTTGAAGGTTAAGAGTAAGCAAGGATTACTGAAATGAGGCCTTTGGGTAAAGTGATTCATTCTATTAGGGGAAGGGTTGGCTTAAGGCAACAGACAGTTTAGCTCCCTGCTTTGTGACAGGAGCCAAAGGACAGATCATGAGTTTCTATTAGTATTTGGTAGTTAGAAATTCAGAGTATTCCTGCCTGCTGCTGCTGCTGCTAAGTCATTTCAGTCGTGTCTGACTCTGTGTGACCCCAGAGACGGCAGCCCACCAGGCTCCCCCGTCCCTGGGATTCTCCAGGCAAGAACACTGGAGTGGGTTGCCATTTCCTTCTCCAATGCATGAAAGTGAAAAGTGAAAGTGAAGTCGCTCAGTCATGTCTGACTCTTTGCCACCCCATGGACTGTAGCCTACCAGGCTCCTCTGTCCATGGGATTTTCCAGGCAAGAACACTGGAGTGGGTTGACATTTCCTTCAGTGGTCTTTATTTGTTCTAAAATTTAGAGAAAAAGGCATCCTGAGATTAAAGCAGAAGGGTGAAAAAAATTACATAAGAGTGAAATTTGAAGAAACAAGTATAGACAATCAGAGAAAACTGGAAAGAATACAGAGACCTTCTAATCAACACTGAACATTAAGGCCTAGACAATCTACATTCTCAGCAGCTGGGAGACAGTCTGGATTTTCAAAGATCCATGGGTGGAGTTTTACCAGACAGTTGTGAATAAAAACTGAACCAAGGAGGTTCAGGTCCATCAAGAGAGATAATAAAGTGATAGTTGCATCTAATTTGACAAGAATAGAGTTAGAAGCAAGGGACTCATAGGTAAGAGAGCTGGCAAAATAGGAATTGCTCAGTGAGAGTGAGAGGACGAGAGTTGGAGTTACAGGTGTCAAGTATCAATGTATGATGTCAGAAGTAGAGCAGTTCTAGGGAGAGATGTGGTCTATGATATCGCCATGGAGTTGGTGGTGAAGTAGAACATAAATAAGAGACATTGACAGTTAAAAAACTGAGGAAATGTGTTTAGAGTCCTGAAAGTTGCAGTCATCCAGAGCACGGAAGAAATCAGCATAAAGACACAAAGAACAAATGTGCAGTTAGTCCTTCGATGAATGGAGTGAAGAGACTGAGTTGGTTGAATCCATGAATGAAATTGGTAGAGGCCAGTAGCGTCAGATGGCTTAAGAGAAAATGTAATAAGAGACTTCAGATAACAGTAGAGGTGTGATAGTCTGAAAGTGGCAATGGGGTTTAAAGGGGAAGCTATAACAACTTCATGACATAAGGTATCTGAAGTTTGGGAGAAAAAATGCTCACCTCATGAGGAGATGGCATATGTCTTTCAGGAGCTAGGGAAGGGAGGTGAAAGTGGCTTTCTGTAAAAATTTGAGGAATGAGATGGTTTGCACACACGTGTGTATTTATAAGTTGAATAGCTGTGTGTGCCCATAGGTACTGTATAGATAGGTTAAGTGTGTACAGATAGACAGAGATATCCAAAATACTAAAATATTAACCATGGGTATCTTAGAAAGATAGTGTTATGGTAACTTTACCTCTATAATTTTCTGTAACTTCCAAATTGTTTACAGAGAGTGTATACTACTTTATACCCAGAAAAGAAATGCCAGTTTATTTTTTTTTCCAGTTTATATTTTTTGGAGTTTCTATAGTGGTATCATGAACAAGACTGGTTACTTTACCTTCATTGTAAATAAATCAAAAGTATTTGATTCAGCTGTGGTTTGTAAGAGTGAAAGTGAAAGTTGCTCAGTCATGTCCAACTCTTTGTGACCCCATGGACTATACAGTCCATGGAATTCTCTAGGCCAGAATACTGGAGTGGGTAGCCTTTCCCTTCTCCAGGGGATCTTCCCAACCCAAGGATCTAACCCAGGTCTCCCACATTGGAGACAGATTCTTAACCAGCTGTGCCACAAGGGAAGAATTAGGTTTACAAGAGGGTATATATGATAAAAGAGGGTATATATGATAAAGGGCTTCCCTGGTGACCCAGATGGTAAAGAATCTGCAATGCGGAAGACCTGGGAATTCCTGTGTTGGGAAGATCCCCTTGAGAAGGGAATGGCAACCCACTAGTATTCTTGCCTGGAGAATTCCATGGGCAGAGTAGCCTGGCGGGCTACAGTACTTGGGATCACAAAGAGTCAGACACAACTGAACTACTAACACTTCAAAAAAATAAATAAATAAATAAATGCCCTTCAAATAGTACAAATCTATATGTACTTGTAAATTACTTAGGGAATATATAACATTTAGTATTTATAATTGCAAAATAGCTCAAATTATTTGCCTTTTTTGGTTAACCTGTTCTTTCTCTTTGCATACTTCTGGTTTACAAAGCCCTTAATGATTTAAATATGCTAAGCCGTCCATCAGACATAAACATAACCAGTACACTTCAGGTAAAAATTATAAAACTATATTTTTTTAACACTAGAATGAAGATGCAGCTGCTCTCTAATTAATGAAAACCATTCATTTAAACTCAATCTAGATCTTGTAATTAACTATCTGTAGAGTATTGAGTGCTAATGAACAACAGCAGCAACAAGAAGTGTGCCCAAGTCCCTGCAAGTGAATATCTTCCACTGACTTCATTACAGCAGAATAAGATCTTAGAACATGTCTTTAGGCCATCTATGATTTCCCATAAATATTCGCCATGTATAGAAATATATGTCCACTTATCAAAACCATACATTTACATAAATTATTGTCACATCTATCATCTCACATGTTGTGCGTGCTAAGTCGCTTCAGTCATGTCTGACTCTTTGTGACCCTATGGATTGTAGCACACCAGGCTCCTCTGTCTATGGGATTGTCCAGGCAAGAATACTGGAGTGGGTTGCCATTTCCTCCTCCAGGGGATCTTCCTGACCCAGGGATCAAGCCCAGGTCTCCTAAATCTCCTACATTGGCAGGCGGGTTCTTTACCACTGAGCCACCTGGGAAGCCCCAAAGTGACAGTGAAAGTCTCTCACTCGTGTCCCACTCTTTGCGACCCCATGGACTCTCCAGTCCATGGAATGCTCCAGGCCAGAATACTGGAGTGGGTAGCCTTTCCCTTCTCCAGGGGATCTTCCCAACCCAGGGATCAAACCCAGGTCTCCCGCATTGTAAGCACATTTTTTACCAGCTGAGCCACCAGGCATTGGATACCCAATAATCTGGTAAGTAAGAAAAGACTACAGTTTCTTCAAAACATTTGAGAAATTGGAAAAATCTCTGTTAGGGCCTACTTTCACTATTTCAAACTAATTACCTATGATTAACACCTATCAGTATGTATTTTCTTTCCAAGGGACTATATCTATGGAAAAATTTTGTAATCTAGTGTTAACACAGTTTAAAATGTTGTTTCCAGGAATGAATTGTGGCAAAAATAATTTTAAAATTTATCATTTCTTAAACATACTTAAGTTTGAGCCAAATACTATACATGTGTGTATGTATATGTATACTCTATAATGTTTTTGGCTTAATATATATAAATAAATATGATTACAAAAAATATACAAGGGCAAAACATAAATATTCAGAAAGAAACACAGATTACTTCAAACAGTAAATAGCATTGCCTTAGCTCCCAAAGAGTAGAACTTCTGTATATGGTAGATTGCTCTGATAATGCAATCAACCTTAGAATACCCAATAAAGCTGAGTTGAAAAGTTATTTGTAAACCATAGGAACCATTAGCTGTTCTCCTGTTTATATCTTTAATGGTTATTTCCAAAGAATTCTGAGCAGAGGCAACAGCCTTTAAACATATTATGTGAATCAACATCCATACCCTGCTGATAACCAAAAGCTGAAACTTCTACTCTTATGGCATGTATCCACATAAACACAGCAAGCTCATTTTCATTAAGCTATTTTTTAGAAATATGTAATGCACTTATTTTAGAAGACAGCCTTGAACTAGCTAAAGCATAGACTAGATACTTTTTATAGGTTATTTTCATCTTATCTCTTAGAAAGTTTCAGAATGTCTTCAATGAGCACAAAAGAAGGGATAGTTAGGTTTTGAAATACCTGGAATCGATGTATTCTAATGTAGGGATTTTTAGAAACAGGTAGTAACACAGATTAATGTCAGAGCTGGCCTTATCAGGAAGCCATCAGCAAGGAGTTAAGATGGAATTCCCTCTGATAGAATCCCTTGTTAAGATGTATTTCCTCAATCATCTTCACAAATATCTGAAATCTCATCATAAAATGTGTGTTCTCATTAGTTAGAGCAATGCTAAAGATGGATTTTTAGTTGACTATAAATTAATAGCTTGAAGGTTAAAAGTGAATACCTAAGCAAGGGAAAAAATGCACCATGATGAGATAAGCACCTGGACTTGAGAAACCAGAAAATTGGCCACTTTCATGAGTATGGTTGCAAAGGATTAGTAGCTCAAAAGGAAAGGGAAAAAGTAAATTAAGCACGAACTATGATATACCAAGACATTGACATAAGACACAAGCATAAGACATTCTTAGCATATTTAATGCTTAAAGTTGCATGATCTCTTTCAGAATATACCCATTGTATGTAAGTCTAATGTTAGGAAACTAGACAAAGTAATTTGCTTTGTATTGTTTTGTACATATCTAATAAGATGTCAGTGAAATCCACACAAAACATCTCTACTCAATATCAGTAAGTCTTGAAATGGCAAAATTACCAATAGGTTTCCATCATCAACGAGTATGGAGCCCTATGTCTAGGCTGCAGACAAATGAGAGGCAACAGAAATATAGGTACCAGTTGAGGATATCTACATCCTAAGACAGTCACAACAAACAGAAAAATAGTTTGTCCAATACATGTATTTAAACACAAGGTTACAAAATGTCAATGCCTGCTCTAATAGTTAACAAAATGAAAATTTTAAGTGCTGATGAATTTAGAGTAACTTTTGGTCCATGTTTTTTCAAACAACGCAGTAAAACGAAAGCATTCTAATATAGTGAAAGTCACTCAGTTGAGTCTGACTCTTTGTGACCCCATTGACGATACAGTCCATGGAATTCTCTAGGCCAGAATACTAGGGTGGAAATTCCCTTCTCTAGGGGATCTTCCCAATCCAGGCATTGAACCTAGGTTTCCCGGATTGCAGGCAGAGTCTTTACCAGCTGAGCCACAAGGGAAGCCCAAGAATACTGGAATGAGTACCCTATCCCCTCTCCAGCAGATCTTCCCAACCTAGGAATTGAACCGGGGTCTCCTGCATTGCAGGTGTATTCTTTACCAACTAAGCTGTTAGGGAATCCCATCCTAATTTAGAGGGTCTAGTAAATGGTTTGAAGTTAAAAGTGCTTAAAGGATTTGAAAAACAGGGAACTACTGCTCTTCAGTTTGAATAAATAGTCTAAAATAAAGCACAGTAGGATCCCAGAAGACAGAAGATAAAGATCATTTAGAATAGAATGAAGACTAATGTCATCAGAAGTATTAATGTATTCCTGAACTACCTTTTGCTTTTTAGTAGGAAACAGGTGAATTCAGCTTCTTTCCATTGAGGTTTCTTTCTGTAGACATATCTAGTAGCAACACAAAAGCAGTGCTATGTCTAGCAAGGTATTGGGAAAGGTCAGGTTCCGATATCTCCAAACAACTATGTACTTGCAGTTTGATACTGATTCCCACAGCTACAAGGGATATGTTTTTTAACGTCAGGGATGTAACATTTCCTGAACTTGGATACTGGAGAATACAACCCTTACAATAAACTCTGAGGTCAACTACAACCACTGTAATTCTATACCTTCTTCTTCCATAATCAATTTTGTTTATTTGCTTCAACTTGGTTTATTTATTTACAGATATCTGTACTGATGCCCTTTCTTCTTTCTTATTCAACTTGCACTAAATATCTTATTTCTTCCATCTGACCAAAAGCTCCTTAAAATCAAAGACCAGCACAAGATAAATATATTTGCAAACGTGTCTCAAAGATAGATGAATGGGTAGATAGATGATTGGTTGGAGTCTGACATTGTCATTGAAGATAAATTTAAACTCCCAGAAAAGACTGCTTTGTAACCATCAGTGGGTACATGCGTGTGTGCATGCTCAGTCATGTATGACTCTTGTGACCTCAAGGACTGCAGGCTCCTCTGTCCATGGAAATTCCCAGGCAAGAATACTGGAGTGGATTGTCATTTCCTACTCCAGGGATCTTCCTAGCCCAGGGATTGAACCTGCGTCCCTTACATCTCTTGCATTGGCAGGCAAATTCTTTACCACAATGCCACCTGAGAGGCCCTGTAACCATCAGTAAGGACCCCAAAAGTATAACATTTAATCCCTAATTGTCACTAACTGAGTTTAGTATAAGCAGAGAGAGTCTGGGGTGTAAGAGGTTTATTAGAGATCAATTTCTGTGTAAGGAATGGAGAAGAAGGAGATTGGATCAGATGAAGTAATACAGCTACACAGACCTCATAAGGCCTTGACCAATATGACAGGGAGCTCTGGATTGCCATGCAGAATATTTGGCACTGATCTGAACTGTCTGAGCTTCTAAACTCTGACTCGTGGTGGGGTGTAACCTACGGCCAAGTGGCTGAGACACCCACTCTTGACAAATGGAGGCACTCACCTGAAGACAGTCCACATGGGCAGCATGTCCTACCTTGAAGGAGCACTAGAAGGTATAGCTCCATGTCTTCCATACTAATAAACCAATTTTTATCTTGATTTCCAAATCAGAAAAATTTAACAGGTGAGATGATCATCTACTGTACTATTTTTCCTCTACATAAGTCAGCCCCAGTGATTATGTCAATATCACTCAGCTGTGCTGTGCTTGGTCACTCAGTCATGTCCAACTCTTTGTGACCCCATGGACTGTAGCCTGCCAGGCTCCTCTGTGCCAGGCTCCTCTGTCAATGGGGATTCTCCAGGCAAGAATACAGGAGTGGGTTGCCATACCCTCCTCCAAGGGATCTTCCCAACCCAGGGATCAAACCCATGTCTCCTGCATTGCAGGCAGATTCTTTACCATCTAAGTCACAAGGGAAGCCCAAGAATACTGGAGTGAGTAGCATCTCCCTTCTCCAGAGGAACTTCACGACCATCTGAGCTACCCAGGAAGCCCTATCACTCAGCTACTACAGTATTATTTGAATGCTTAGTGATTGAGATGGTGTAGCATGGTATTTTAAACGCAGAGTTTAAGAGGAGAAAAAAAATAATGCAAATAGAGAATACTTTTATTCTGAAAGTGAGGGCATGAATAAGTCCTCCGAGTTTCTTCAAATTGACATTCATCTTTGAGTAAAATCCAAGAATTTAAATAACGAAATTTAAGTAGTCTGATGGAATTCTGAAACACTTATTGAAGGGTTTTTGTATTGATTTCTCTTCGATTGGAATGCTGAAAATGTTCACACTATAGGTAAAGGTCAAACTAAATTAAAATATTGCTATTAAATAAAACTAAAGACATTAAAATAAGATAGTTCAATATCCTTAATAAAAGTAATTAAATGAAAAATACATTTAGTTTTATATTGAATACTTATAAATAGAGCCAAATATTTCTTTCAGTTATATCATATCTATTTTTATTTTTAATCTGAGAGAAGTAGAAAATTTTTATTTCCTATAACACAATCTTAAAAAAAAAAAAAAAACTGAAGTATTGTTGATTTACAATATTGTGTTACTTTCCTGTACTTCAAAGTGATTCAGTTAGGTTGGTGCAAAAGTAATTGTGGTTTCAGACCATGAATTTTAAATCATTATAATTAGGCTCAGACACATCTTTGTTAATCAAAATGGAAACCATTACAATGAGCACATTTTTGCCAAAGAGAAGTTAATTCCTGTAGTGTAAAAAGTCTGTGCTTTGGGATTCCATGAATTCTTGGAAAACATTTTCTGCCTCCTGCTGGTTGCAGAAGTGTTTTCCCTGCAAAAAGTTGTTGAGATGCTTGAAGAAGTGGAAATTGGTTGGCGAGAGGTCAGGTATTTGACTTTGGCAGATGAGGCAAAACTTCACAGCCCACTTTGTTCAACATTTGAAGCACTGGTTATGTGATGTACGCTCTGGGAAAGGAATTGGCTCCTTTCTGTTGACTAATACTGGCTGCAGATGTTGCAGTTTTTAGTGGATCTCATCGATTTGCTGAGCATACTTCTCAGATGTGATGGTTTTGCTGGGCTTCAGAAAGCTGTAGTGGATAACACGGGCAGCAGACCACCAAGCAGTGATCATGGTCTTTTTTGGTGCAAATTTGGCTTTGGAAAGTGCTTTGGAGTTTCTTCTTGGTCCAGCCACTGAGCTGGTCATCACTAGTTGTCATATATAATCCACTTTTTGTCACACATCACAATCCAATTGAGAAATGGTTCACTGTTGCATAGAATAAGAAAAGATGACTCTTCAAAATGCCATTTTTTTAAAATTTCCAGTCAGCTCATGAGGCACCCACTTATCGAGTTTTTTCACCTTTCCAATTTGCTTCAAATGCCAAACAACCATAGAATAGTTGACATTGAGTTCTTGGGCAACTTCTTGTGTAGTTGTAAGATCAGCTTCAATGATTGCTCTCCATTGGTTGTTGTCACCTTCTGATGGCCAGCCACTATGCTCATCTTCAAGGCCCTCGTATCCTTTGCAAAACTTCTTGAACCACCACTGCACTGTACGTTAATTAGCAGTTCCTGGGACAAATGTGTTGTTGATATTGTGAGTGGTCTCCACTGTTTTACAACGCATTTTGAACTCAAATAAGAAAATCGCTCAAATTTGCTTTTTGTCTAACAGCTTTTCCATGGTCTAAAATACATGTAAAATAAACAGTAAATAATAAGTCATTAGCAAAAGACGTAAAGCAAGAGATGTACTTTAAAATGATGTATAATGTAGCCACATTTATTTAAGAATGTATTCCAATATCAAATGGCGAATTTCAGCAATGTAAAAACCACACTTTTGCACCAACCTAAAATATATTTTTTCAGTTTCTTTTCTGTTATAGATTATTGCAAAATATTGAATATAGTTCTCTGTGCTGTATAGCAGGTCCTTGTTGGTTATCTATTTTATATACAGCAGTGTGAGTCTGTTCCTGTTTTGTAAATAAATTCATTTGTCTTATTTTTTAGATTCCACATATAAGTGATATCATATATTTGTCTTATTTCACTCAGTATGATAATCTTTAGGTCTATCCATGTTGCTGCAAATGACATTATTTCATTTTCTTTATGACCAAGTGATGTTTTATTGTGTGTGTACACATATATATTTCACATCTTCTTTATCTCTTCATCTGTTGACACTTAGGTTGCTTCCATGTCTTGGCTATTGAAAGTAGTGCTGCTGTGAAAATTGAGGTGCATATATGTTTTTTAATTAGAGTTTTTGTATTTTCCAGATATATGTCCAGGGGTGGGAGTGCTGGGTCATATTTCTTTTCCATAGTCTCTGCTCCAGTTTACATTCCCATCAAGAGTGTAGAGAATCCCTTTCTTTACACATCCTCTCCAGCATTTATTATTTGCAGACTTTTTGATGATGGCCATTCTGATGGGTGTGAAATGATACCTCATTATAGTTTTTATTTGCATTTCTCTAATATTTAATGTTGAGCATATTTCTTGTGCCTATTGACCATCTGTATGGTTTTTCTGGAGAAATGTCTGTTGAGGTCTTCTGTCCTTTTTTTGATTGTTGTTTTGTTTTTTAGTATTGAGTTGTATGAGTTGTTTGTATATTTTAGAAATTAACCCCTTCTTGGTAGCATTATTTGCAAATATTTTCTCCCAGTCTGTAAGTTGTCTTTTTGTTTTGTTTATGGTTTCCTTTGGGCTTCCCTTGTAGCTCAGTCAGTAAAGAATCTGCCTGCAGTGCAGGAGACCCAGGTTTGATCCCTGGGTTGGGAAGATCCCCTGGAGAAGGAAATGGCAACCCACTCCAGTATCCTTGCCTGGAAAATCTCAGGGACAGAGGAGCCTGGTGGGCTACAGTCCATGGGGTCACAAAGAGTTGGGCGTGACTGAATGACTAACACTTGCCTTGCAAAAGCTTATACATTTGATTAAAACATGTTTGTTTATTTTTGCTTTTATTTCTTTTGCATTACAAAACTCACCTAAGAAAATATTGCTGTGATTTATGTTTAAGGATGTTTTGTCTATGTTTTCTAGGAGTCTTATGCTGTCATGCTTATATTTAAGTCTTCAAACTGTTTTGAGTTTTTTTTTTAATAAGCATAAAAGTTTAGGAGGAATAATTTTTCCTTTATACTTCTAGGTTCTTGGCTGAGCACCACCCCCACCCCAAGACGTATTAACAGGAGAAAGACAAACAGAATTTTAATAAAATGTCTACCTCCTGTATACATGGGAGATACTCAGAAAAGTTGGGTAACTTCCTGAACAGCCCAATTCACTGCCTTAAATACCATTTCCAGCTAAAGACAAAGGAAAATGGAAGGAGACAGGGAGACCAGTTATGGGAGGTTACCAAGCCATGCACAGTAAACTAGGGTAAGGCTGTTGTGCAGATCTAAGTTGGTACTTTTTCCACTGGGAAGACTTTCTAGAGATAAACTTACCCTCTTCCTGGTATAGAGCAGGAGTCACCCTTACAAATGGAGATTTGCCTTGTAAATGTAAATATCCCTTACAAAAGGGTAGCTCCTACTTGGTTTTCAGAATTCCGCCTTTATCTGCTATTTCTCAAAACAATCAGCTCAAGATAATCCTATGCCAAAGAGACATATTTGGGGTGGCGTATCCTTCAGATTTTAAAAGACCAATAATGGAAGCATGATGGGTTCAAAGAGCATATGCAAGATATGGTGTTCCAAATATTACATCATAAGTAAGCCCAGCTATGAAGAGTAACAAGCTATTATATGACTCTTTCATATAGGGAAAAATAGTGTGAAAATGGCATTTAATATCCTTATTCTGGTATGGGCTATCAACTGTTAAGGGACTAAGGAAGATGCTTTAAATAAAAGATACGTATCAGTGTAAACTTCCTCAAAAAGAGAAAGAAAAAAACAAAACACTTAGTGCTTCTCTCAGCTATTTCCTGCTGCCTTACCAGAGCAAAAGAGCAGGAGGAAATAGCTTGGAAAAGCATTGAGGAGAGTTTTTTTAGGAGCCTGGCAGGCTACAGTCCATGAGGTTGTAAGAGTTAGACACCACTGAGTTACTAAACAGCAACAACAAAAAAGTAGCTAGTTGTCAGTGTTCTCAGTGACAGGAGAACATTTTGTTTTTTTGTCTCTACAGGAGACATTTTGTTTTTTTATGTAGCAGGGTTTCTTAGCTTGAGAATTTTCCAAGCTATATACACCCTAGGTGTTTGGCTTCTGAAACACTGGAGCTATTTAAAAGAGAAATAAGAAGCTCTGAGAACAAGCTTTCCAAGGGGAGTAAAAGTCTATCCACACAAATGTGATTCAAAGAACAGTATCTCAGCATTGGAAGAGGTTGGCATTTTGGGAAAAACTCGAGATGGGTCATGTGGGGGCTCATAATAAGCCTCCCCCAAATGTGCTACTTTTGCATGGGGGCTATTTTGAGCTAAGGGCTTCCCTGGTGGCTAAGACTGTAAAGAATCTGCCTCCAATGCAGGAGACTCAGGTTAGATCCCTGGGTCAGGAAGATCCCCTGGAGAAGGAAATGGCAACCCACTCTAGTATTCTTGTCTGGAGAATCCCATGGACAGAGGAGCCTGGCAGGCTATAGTCCCTGGGGTCGCAAAGAGACAGACATGACTGAGCAATTAATGTAGACACATTTTGAGCTAAAGGCAATTGAGACCTTGTGGGTTCATGAGAAACTACTATCCCTCCCTTAACTACCTAGAATTTAAATTGATAATATCTTCCAGAAAAGAGTTTTTACATGAGATTAATTTCATCTAAGTGACCTCATCTATATGGCCGGACAGATGTCTAATTACCAAACATCTGGTCTGCTTATCACCCTGTGAATGACCCTCCTGTCCTTGGAAGCCCCACCCAGGCCCCTATCCCTTTTCTTAGCTCAGAGTGGTGTATACCTTATTTTAGCTTTCTGTCTCTGAACTTCTTGTGTATGTGGAATTCCCATACTGCAAGATTAAATTTGACTTTCTCTTGTTACTTCTTGTTGTGTCAACTTGATTCTTGGACCAGCCAGAAGAACATCGAAGGGGAGAGGAAAGTTTTTTCCTTCCCGACAATCATAGCATTCTAGCCCCTGTGGGAATCCAATGAAGGGGCAAGAAAGAAGGGATGAAAAATAAAACCTATAACAGTTTAGTCAAAGTGGAGATGAAATATATCAGATCCCTTTTAAGGCAGTATTAATAGCAAAATTTGCATCTATTAATACAATGAAAAGAAAATGGAGCATTTCTGTTTAAAGGGACATCAAGGCTTTGATCATGGCATGAGATAGCAGGTTCACATCACAGCCAGATTAGGAGAGGAGATAATGGCAGAACAGAAGTGTAATCAGTCATCAATGCATGCCAGAGGGAAATGGCATATGCTATGTGATAGCTTGAAGAACAAGGATAAGACTCCATCCACCATGTGTAATTGGAAGGAATTTTAAATCAGTTAGAGATCCACAGTTCTCAGTCACAAGGGGAAAGGAGAAAACAAACTCTTTGCTGTGCTTTTTATGCCATTATTTTTACCCCCCAGGCTCTTATGATCTGGGAGTGAAAAGACAAAGTTCTATTCATAATATTGTTGAAATCATGGTTTGAACACAGGCGAGATGTTATGTAAAAGGATTGGGAATGGGTATGATTTAGAGGAACTAGAAAACTGAATTTTAATTTTCAGAAGCAAAATGGTGCTATTGAATGTTGTTAGGTAGAGAAATGGTCTAGTATAAGAGCTTTGGTTCTATTTCCCCAAACAAACACTTGAAACAATTAGGCTTCATCTCAAGTGTGCAGATACACAGAATATTTCTGGTTTCTATGCTTTTTAGAAGAAAATGAATGCTGCAATTTGTAACATGAAAAATAAAGATCCATTGTTCAAACTCCTAAAGTGAATAATAGTTATATGTTAAATAAAAAAGAAATAATGTTTCTTTTGTTCAGGATGTTCAGGATGTTCATCTATGGCAACAGAACAGAGTTTGGTGAGAAAAGGCAACATACGGGTCACTCTATCCTGAATCTAGTATATATCCTTGCCTTGCCATTACCATGGTAACCAAGATAGTTCATTATAACAGCTTCTCCCAGTGCCTCTGCTATCCTATCCTTTGTCCTATTTCTCTAGAACTTCAGCTACCAGACTACTTTTCTGGAAATATACCATAAATCTTTCCGTCTCTTGCTCAAGAACTTGAAATGGTTCCTTAGTGCTTACTAACTAATTTTGACAAATAAATGACTCGATAATTCCTAATTAATTGTATTCCTCATTTCCTAGCCCCTTCCTTATCTTTATTTCCACCAAATCCATTTCAGAGTTGCTTCCACCTATTCCACTTTTAGGACTGTTTAAAAACTTGCCCAACCTTTTCCCTCCACCTTCCAGATCTTGTCCATGCCTCCCGTTTTCATCAAGCCCTCTCTGATAAGCTGTGCTCTTGATACTGTAGGGAAGTAAAGTTTGCTATCCCCAAATATGTCTCTTTGGCTTATAGATTATTTTGAGCTGAAAAGAAATCAAGGCCCAAAAGATGCAGGAAGAACCTTTGACCATCCCCCTACTTGCCTAAAAGAATTTATATAGTGGGCCTGTTCCCAGAAAAGAGCTATCATCAGAGTATCTGCAAAGAACATGAGTTAAGTGTGGTGGGGAAAGTCAACAGGGCCTAGAGCTCAGGGTCCACTCTGTGTCCCATGGTCTCTTCATGGCCCAGCAAAGATTTGTTTACCAGATATTTGCTTTTCCATCTCCATGTGAATTGCCTTTCTCCTCTTTGAATCCCCAAACCACTACTCTCCAACAGCTTCTTATTTAAAGATGATATTTAAGGTGAGGATTTCAGCCGCTTTGTGGAGTTACTCAGTTTTCCTGGGTCTCTCCTACGAAAAGCAGATGTACATGTTATTCAAGTGGTTTGTTTTTCTTCTTTTAATTCGTCTTTTATTGCAAGGTGGTCTCAGCCAAAAACCTAGAAGGGTAGAGGGAAAATTATTTTCTCCTCTGGTACAAGATACACGTAGGAAGATCATTTTTCTGGGCTTTCAGTCCTCACGGGTCTGGCACTTGACTTTTAGCTTCTTCTGTTTTAGTGGTGTTGTGTCTCCAAAGTATAGCTTCCTCATAATTAAAATGAGCATAAGAGCTATTCTCATCTGAGTACATAATGTGACACCGTATGCCTGACAAATAATGAGTGGTCAATAAATGTGCTATTAGTAGCCTATAAATACACAATTGAAAGCATAGTTTTTAAAAGCCTGTTCCAGTAGTTCCTGTCATTGTTAAGGACTCATGGTCAGATAGTGGTGGACTAGGATTCAAACCTGGTCAGACCATCACTAAACCTGTACTCTAATACATAAGACAAAAAATTATCTTGCCAGTATTTTTTTTTTGTAGTTTTTAAAATTGAATTTTGCCTTGTTAATTTCAGTCCATTATTCCAGTCTATCAATATTTGAATCTTGATTCTCTCATTCATCTATTACGTTAGGTAACCTGCCAAGTTCTCCAGCACCTGCAATTTGAGGTTTAAATTGCAGTTTTTTTCCTTAGCTTTATTGAGATATAATTGACAATTAAAAACTGTATATATTTAACCTATACAACATGATATTTTAAAATACACGTCCTGTATTGTGAAGTACTACCGCAATCAGGCTATTTGACACATCCATCACCTCACATAGTTACCATTTGTGTCTGTGTGTGAATTTAGTAAGAACACTTAAGATTTATTCTCTTAGCAAATTACAAGTATACAGTTCAAATATACAGTTAGGTATAGTCATCATAGAACCCCAGAACTCATTCATCTTATCACTGAAAGTTTGTACCCTTGACCAACATCTCCCCATTTTTCCCACTCCACCGGCAGCCACCATTCTCGTCTCTGGCTCTATGAGTTTAACTTCTTTAGATTCTACGTAGAATACTGAACTGAACTGGCTTATTTCACTTACCATAATGTCTTCCAGGTTCATTCATGTTGTCACAATGGCAGGATTTCTTTCTTTTTATGGCTGAATAATATTCCATCATATATCACATTTTCTCTATTCAGTCACTCATCAATAGACACTTAGCTTGAATTGCATTTACTCTGCTTAGCAACAGAATTAAATTATGAACATTAATAAAGCTCCAATAAAATTCTCTCTTTCTCTCTCTCCAAACACACAGAGACCCCATACTTAGGCACTCATACACATGCACACAACAAACTAATCACTGAACAATATATGGTATAAGTGACTAAATCTTGGATAATTTATCATTCACAATAATCACAAATTAATTTTATTCTATGTTCACGTATGACAAAATTCTGTTTTAGAATCTAACAGATTGAGTTGCTAATAAGTTCCAAAATTATTCAGATATACAGCTAGCACAACATCTCATTTCCTAAGACTAAGTACATATACTTTATACTTGACTTTTCAGACATAATGTTTCTTCATTGCATTTCCATATATACCCTTAGGTTATTTGTAATATCTCTGTGATTTAGGCATTTGTTTGAGTATCTTAAGATATATGGTAGTGTTTACTTTTGAACATACAGTGATGTTCAAGTGACAATTGCTATGGCCTGAATACATGAACAAGCAATACACTTTCATTTTTTAAATTTTTATTTGGAAATAATCATAGACACATAAGAAGTTGCAAGAACACTACAGAGGTCTGTGTACCCTTCCTCCCTCCAGCTTCCCATGCAATTAATAACATTACAGGTTTGTTCAGATTTCACTAATTTTTTCATGAATAGATTTGTGGTGTGCATATGCATATGTGTATGTATATTTTCAGTTCTATGCATTTTTTAAAATGTGTAGATTCATGTAACTACTATTACATTCACGGTACAGAAAAACCCATCATGACAAAGAAATTCCTTTTTACCACCCCATTATAGTCATATTCTTGCCTACATCACTATCCTCTGGCAACCACTAATCAAGTCTTCATCTGTAAAATTTTATCATTTGAAGAGTGTTATATAACTGTAAGCACAAGCAGTATTTAACTTTTTCTCTGTACCTGTCAGCTTTCCTGGGCTGTGAACTTCTCCAGTATGCTATCTGGGGCATACAGGAGGCAAAATGAAAATGAAAACCCAGGAGCTCACTTCTGTACTGTTCTTCAAGTCCCAAGGACTCTAACAAATTTGCCTCAGTTTCCCCAACATTTTGGAAGGTCTTTCTGTGTTTGTTTTATGTATTATGCATAGGGATCTTAGCTATAGGAAGAACAGAGAGAAGTAAGTCCAGAATTTGAAGTCCAAGCATGCTTTTAAAAACAAAATTATATGCTGTTTGATTATAGCTCACACACACAGAATGCATGAAAGGAGAGCTGTTAACAGTGGTTGTATCAGAGTACTAAGATTATTCCTCTCTTTTACCAATATTTTACTATGGCACTTAGATTACTTCAAAGAAGACAGAATTAAGTTCCTTTTTTTAAAACCACTTTATTGAAGTATAATTGATGTATAGAAAATGGCACATATTTTAGTGTATGTAGTTTGATGAGTTTGGACATGTTTATAATATGTTTCAAAAATGTGTTTTATGGTTGATACTGTTTAGTTAGATTCAGTTTTGCTTACTGTCCTTACCACCTGTGTCAACTTCCCTATTTAGCAGCAGCTCCTAGCTGATTTTTCTTTTGAGAATGTAGATATATTTAAAGAAGTAACATATTCCATCTTTTCTGGAATGTATCAGTCACGGTCAGATCAGAGAGGCAGGACAAATAGGAATTAATGTTAAGAGATTTATTGCAAGGAATTTGCTTACACAGTTGTGGGAGTTGGCTTGGCAAGTTTGAGATCTAAAGGGCTGATGTTAGGAAAGGAAGACTGAAACTCTGGAGCCTGAACTGAAGCTGTTGTATGCAGGCAGAATCTATTCTTCTTCAAGGAAGCACCAGCTCTGCGTTCAGATGATTCAATGAGTCTCATCCCAATTATCTTTGATAATCTACCTTATTTACAAATCATCTGGTTATGGACTTAAATCACATCTACAAACTACCTTTATAACAATACCTAGATTAATGTTTAGATAAATGGGGACATTAGCCTAGCCAACTTGATGCATCCAAAAGACAACACACTAAATAATCTAATACAAAATTTGCTAATAAATATTTTATTTCAAATATTTCAAAGCCAAGTATCAAAACTATATCAGAGAATAGATCAAGTTGCAAATGTTAGTTTAAAATGAAGAATGTTATTTAATCATTATGAGTGTACTAGATGGAGCAGAAATTGAATTCTGGGATAGCATGTTCTGGTTTTGATATTTAAAAAAAAGAAAAACTGGAAAATGATACTGTGAAAAGCACCTGCAAAATTTTCTTTGTAATCAGTAATATTATCTTAGCTATCTTTTTATCAAAATTAGTTAATGCAGTATATTATGTAATCTGTGAAATTTATTATTTTTTAAAATTAATTTTAAAACAACTAAATGAAACATTACATTTAGGAAAATTTTTAAATAATAACATGGTTTTCAGTTAAAAATATAAGATGGAAAATTTTATGCATATGTTATAAACTCAATGCTAATAATAATAATGTTGACTATTACTAAAACTAAGCAATATATTAAAAAATTGTATTTTATTTATGCACAATGTATCTAATCCTCATAACAAACCTATTAGATATTATCATCTACGTATTGGAGATGAGAATTGAAATTCCAGGAGCTTCACTAGCTTTCTGGGATTAAATCTAATCCTTTCCATGTTATATGTTCTGGTACTGATTATCAATTTATTATTCCAAACGCACCATGTTTGGAAAATGAATGTGGGCTCTTTAAGTATTTTTCGTTTGCTGATACAGAATCTTTGTCAACAGAGGGCGCTAGAGATACACTGCCGAGGAACGTTTTGCTTCTGGGTTCTAGCGTGCTGAATCCTCTGGCTCCTACAACTGACAAGGTGTTCTCTGTCATCAGGCTCCTATAGCACAAACACTTTCTCCAGCACCCAGCTCTTGCAGTAGGAGGTGAGCAGCAGCAGCAGCCACCAATAACTTCCCCAGCACCCTCCTTCAAGCAGTTTTGTACCAAGTGTTTCTCATGAGACACTTAACTCTGAACTACTTTTCTCCTCAAGAGGGAAGATTTCCAACAAGTTTCTGCTAGTGTCCTACCACAGCAAATTCTCTGCCATTCAGTGACCCATGCCTGCACCCTCTGATTCCCAGCCCTACAAGGAGTGGCAACTTCCTGGTGTGCTGTATCTTAGTCTTAGCATTGTGGCTGTTCCTTGTACATACTATTTCAATATTCTTTAGTTATCTTTCCTTCTTGCCAATGTATCAACATGCCAATCCCACTATAGTAAATGATTCTTTATATTAATCTTTCCCTGTTCAAATTAGTCTCTTGTTTTCTTCTCTGGATTGAATCTAGATTGATACACATTTGGTACTTGGTAGGGTTTCCCTTGTGGCTCAGATGGTAAAGAGTCTGCCTGCAATGTGGGAGACCCAGGTTTGATCCCTGGGTCAGGAAGATCCCTGAAGAAGGAAATGGCAACACAGTCCAGTATTCTTGCCTGAGTGCCAAAGATTTGATGCTTTTCAACTGTGGTGTTGGAGAAGACTCTTGAGGTTCCCTTGCACTGCAAGGAGGTACAACAAGTCCATCCTAAAGGAGATCAGTCCTGAATATTCATCGGAAGGACTGATGCTGAAGCTGAAACTCTGATAGTTTGGCCACCTGATGTGAAGAACTGACTCATTTGAAAAGACCCTGATGCTGGGAAAGATTGAAGATGAGAGAGAAGGGGACGACAGAGGATGAGATGGTTGGATGGCATCACGGAGTAAATGGACATGAGTTTGAGTAAGTTTGAGTAAGCAGGAGTTGGTGATGGACAGGGAAGCCTGGCGTGCTGCAGTCCATGGGGTCCCAAAGAGTCAGACACGACTGAGCGACTGAACTGACTGATTTTTGCCTGTATAATTCCACGCACAGAGGAGCCTGGAGGGCTACAGTCCATAGGGTTACAAAGAGTCGGACACGACTGAGTGACTAACACACAGTGATCCCAGGAGGCAGATCCTCAAAGATAGTTTAGTTTGATCATGTCTTTGGCCTTGGGTACAATGCTGAGCTCCTTGCCAGTGGGAAACAGGATACTAGTAAAACAGCAAGTGTTGACTTCACAGTTTGTCCAGCTTTCATTTGTGTTTGATTGTGATGAAATGCCAAATGAAATTTGTGCTTTCACGGCCCAGGTGGCTGCTGTATTTGATTATAATGGCAGTAATGACAACTGAAGGGGCAATGATATGAGATAGATTCTTTTGAGTTCACTGAGTGCTCACAAAGAGAAAATGATCAGAGTTTCCTTGTTAGTCTTAGAAGAAGCTTTTACTTCTGTGATCACAGGGCTGATACTGCTGAAAATCAAGTGCACAATTTCACTGTGTGGGCTGCTGAATCACACTGACCATTAAAGTCAGAGGCTTACAAAGTTTCTCATGTGAAAGTTTGGGCACTGATTGACAAAAACTGAGATCCTGAAACTTGGAGTGAGAACAATTGGCTGCATCTACTTGAAACTGACCCAGCCTTGGACTTTTTCTAAAGCATTCATCACAAAAACTGGGAAGAAAAGCTATGACCAACCTAGACAGCATATTAAAAAGCAGAGACATTACTTTGCCAACAAAGATCCATCTAGTCAAGGCTATGGTTTTTCCAGTGGTCATGTATGGATGTGAGAGTTGGACTATAAAGAAAGCTGAGCACTGAAGAATTGATGCTTTTGAACTGTGGTGTTGGAGAAGACTCTTGAGAGGTCCTTGGACTGCAAGGAGATCCAACCAGTCCATCCTAAAGGAGATCAGTCCTGAATATTCAGTGGAAGGACTGATGCTGAAGCTCCATTACTTTGGCCACCTGATGCGAAGAATAGACTCATTGGAAAAGACCCTGAAGCTGGGAAAGATTGAAGGCAGGAGGTGAAGGGGACAACAGGATGAGATGGTTGGATGGCATCACCAACTCAATGGACATGAATTTGAACAAGCTCTGGGAGTTGGTTATGGACAGGGAAGCCTGGCATGCTGCAGTCCATGGGGTCACAGAGAGTCAGACATGACTGAGTGACAAACTGAACTGATGGGCAAGAGCCAACAGGCCAGGCTTGGGGGTGTGTATGATAGAAGGGACCACAGGCTACAGACTTTACCTGTAGTGCTCCTGAACATTTTCAGAGATGGAAGGTATCACCTTATAGGATCAATTCCAGGAATTTGTCCCTGGACTGAAAAACTCTGAGAGAGGATCTCTCGTGAAGAGAATAGAGATCTGTCCTCTATAGGACATTTGGAGGAAGAGCCCTGAGGCTAGTAGAGAAATAGAATTAATTAGGAAAAAGGGGTCTTGAGGAAGCCCAGGTAGGAGGGTATTTAAAAATCATAGAAGAGATCAGTGGTATCAAATACCGCAGTATATTCATTAGCAAAGCAGACTGAAAATGATCCCGTGGATTTGCCCTTGATGACTTTTGCAAGAGAGTCTGAGAAGAGTAGAGTAGAGGGTAGAATGAGAGATGAGGAGATAGGGATCCAGACTGTAGTGAATTAACCCGCTGTGAAAATTACTCCCTTTGAGTTTGCCATGTTTCTTAAACTGGCATAATAATTCTGAAACACTATTAAGTATTCCCTTCCAGGAGGGAACAAGGTCAGGATGCCTAACATTAACACAAAAATTTGACATAATTCTAAATATTCTAACCATAAAGAAGAAGAAGGGAAAAAAGAGGAAGAAACAGAAGAGGCAGAATGAGAAGAAGAAACATAAGTTTCCATTATATGAGATCAGCAAACTGTTTACTTAGAAAATCTTGAAGAATAACTGAAAATATGCTAGAACTAATCACTTAAATTCAGTAAGAGAACCAGTTGCAAGATGAAATACAAATAAATCAAGCTGTCTTTGGACTAGGAACAACTAATTAAGAAGAATAATGGAAAAATATTTTCATAACACTTATGGATATAATGTGCATGCTTAATCACTCAGTTGTGTCCAGCTCTTTGTGACCCTTTGGACTGTAGCCTGCCAGTCTCCTCTGTCCATGGGATTTTTCAGGCAAGAATACTGGCGTGGGTTGCCATTTTCTCCTCCACGGGAATCTTTCCAACATAGGAATTGAACCTGTGTCTGCATTGTGGGTGGATTCTTTACCCTCTGAGCCATAAAGATAAATTTAATGGATGAACATGCTTTCTTGAATGGAAAACTCACTATTTTAAATGTATGTTTTCCCAAACTTACACATACATAAGGTTATCCCAATTCAATATCTTAAAGAGCCTTTTTTTTCCTTGAAATAAGAAAAAAAATATTCTATTGTTTATGTTTCATCCAGACAAGTAAATGGGTGAGAAGAGTCAATAAATCTGTATAACGAATGTCTTTGAGGTAAGAATTTTTGTACCAAGGAGCAAAGAAAAGTCTATAATTGCTGTAATTCAAGACAAAAAAAATAAAATGCCAGGATTTAAATGGAATGATAGATCAAAAGCATATAATTCATATTCTATAAATAGATCTAAGTATATAACATAATTTGGTATATCATAAAGGAATCATTTTAAATCACTGTAAATACTGAGTGTCATTTAATAAATGCTGGGATATCAGAAAAAATTTAAGGAACAAATATTACTAGATACCCACCCTCACAGCCTCTGTAAGAATAGATTTCAATACTTTTCACCATTATAAATGTGTATGCATATGGGTTTCCTCTAAGGAATCATAAGAAAAACATATGGATAAGTATGAAAACAAATGTCAATAAAAAGCAATAGATTATAGTAATATTATAACACTAAATAGATGGAAACAGCTTAAATGTCCAAAGAAAGAATTGGTAAAATGTATTAGGGTATATCTATAAAATTGAGTACTATAGAGCCATCAAAGCAATTAGTTAGTTATGTATGTGTAGTCCAACGATAACCACTATATAGGTAAAGAAAAAAAATAAAACAGTATTAGAGTATATACATATTTTTATAAAAATGTATATATTAGTGTATGTTTGGAAAAAATTCAGAATGTTGAGAGTGATTACACTTAGGTATGATATATAGTGCCTGTGATTTTTGTGCGATTTTTCCCTTACATTTTTTGACATAGATTCCCTGGTAGCCCAGAGGGTAAAGCATCTGCCTGCAATGCGGGAGACCCAGGTTCAATCCCTGGATTGGGAAGATCCCCTGGAGAAGGAAATGGCAACCCACTCCAGTACTCTTGCCTAGAAAATTCCATGAATGGAGGATCTTGGTGGGCTACAGTCCATGGGGTCACAAAGAGTCAGACACGGCTGAGCAACTTCACTTGTTCACTTTCACTTATATGAAGTAACAAATTTATTTTATAAATGACAGTAATATTTATATAGAAACCATTTTTATCCATTAACAGAAGCTGCATTTCAGATTATCTGTAATTAAAATGTTTGTATTAGTTAGATACTGCTGCATAAAAAATTATACCAAAACAGACAATTCTATCAATCATAATTACTCTGGATCAGAGATTTGGGAGCAGCCTAGAGCATCACTTATGGGTTTGGGTCCACTGTGTGGTCTCTATCAGGACTCAGATTGCAGAGCTTCAGTCATGTGAAGGCTTGACCTGAACTGAAAGACCAGATTCCAAGGTGATTCATTCACATGGCTGGGAAGAAGGTGCCGGCTCCTGGAAAAAGACTTCAGTTTCTCTCCTCATGGGGTTTTCTACAGGGCTGCCGTGTGTCCTCAGTATATACCTGCCAGCTTTTCCCGCAATGTGTGATCCAAGAGCACAAGGAAGAAGATGCAATGACTATTATGATCTAGCTTGGAAATTACAGCATTGTATCCACAGTATCCCCTAAGTCACAGGTTTGCCCTAGTCAGTATTGGAGGGGATTACATAAAGGTATGAATATTAGGAAATGAGGATCATTGGGGGCCATCTTGGAAGCTAACATAATTATATTAATAAAAATAAAACATATTTCTAAAAATCATGAGATATAGAATATTTATATTTTACTAGCATAGCAAACTGATGGACTTTGTGCATCAACTGAAATATTAAAAGTGATTATAGAGAAAATTTTGAAAAATTAGTATTAGGTAAATAAACATACTTACAAATAAATAAATAGGCTATTAACTACTATTTTGAGTGATCTGTAGACAAAGATTAGGTAATATGAAGAAATTCAAATGATTATAGCAGAGGATAGGATTGTTGTTGTTCAGTCACCCATTTGTGTCCAACTCTTTGCGACCCCATGGACTGCAGCACTCCAGGCCTCTCTGTCCCTCACCATCTCCCGAAGTTTGCCCAAGTTCATGTCCATTGCATCAGTGATGCCATCCAGCCATCTCATCTTCTGATGCCCTCTTCTCCTTCTGCCCTCAATCTTTCCCAGCATCAGGGACTTTTCCATTGAGTTGGTTGTTTGCATTGGGTGACCAAAATACTGGAGCTTCAGCCTCATCATCAGTCCTTCCAATGAGTATTCAGGGTTGATTTCCTTCGAGATTGACTGGTGTGATCTCCTTGCAATCCAAGGGACTCTCAGGAATATTCTCCAGCACCACAGTTCAAAGACATCAAGTTTTTGGTGCTTTGCCTTCTTAATGGTCCAGCTTTCACAACTGTACATGACCACTGGGAAGACCATAGCCTTGACTATACAGAGCTTTGTCGCAAGAGTAATGTCTCTGCTTTTCAACACACTGTCTGGGTTTGTCATAGCTTTCCTACCAAGAAGTAAATGTCTTCTGATTTCATGGCTGCTGTCACCATCCACAGTGATTTTAGAGCCCAAGAAGAGGAACTCTGTCACTACTTCCACCTTTTCCCCTTCTATTTGCCATAAAGTAAAGGGGCCGGATGCCATGATTTTAGTTTTTTTGTTTGTTTGTTTGTTTTTTAATATTTAGTTTTAAGCCAGCTTTTTCACTTTCCTCCTTCACCCTCATCAAGAGGCTCTTTAGTTCCTCTTCACTTTCTGCCATAGGAGTGGTATCATCTGCATATCTGAGGTTGTTGATGTTTCTCCCTCCTATCTTGATTCCAGCTTGTGCTTCCAGCCCAGAATTTCTCACAATGTGCTCAGCATATAAGTTAAATACACAGGGTGACAACAGACAGCCCCATCATATTCCTTTCTCAATCCTGAACCAATCAGTTGTTCCATGCTATGCTATGCTAGGTCATTTCAGTCATGTCCAACTCTGTGTGACCCCATAGACGGCAGCCCACCAGGCTCCCCAGTCCCTGGGATTCTCCAGGCAAGAACACTGGAGTGGGTTGCCATTTCCTTCTCCAATGCATGAAAGTGAAAAGTGAAAGTGAAGTCACTCAGTCGTTTCCGACTCTTAGCGACCCCATGGACTGCAGCCTACCAAGCTCCTCCATCCATGGGATTTTCCAGGCAAGAATACTGGAGTGGGGTGCCATTGCCTTCTCCGAGGGTTCTAATTGTTACTTCTTCTCCCACATACAGCTTTTTCAGGAGAGAGGTAAGATGGTCTGGGATTCCCATCTCTTTAAGAGCTTTCCACATTTTATTATGATCTACACAGTCAAAGGCTTTAGCAGTCATATAATTTTTTGGAAATAGTTTGTTCTCCTAACAGCTATAGAAACAAAATATCAGAACACTTATTAGTAGTTACACAGCTCTTAAAATATGACTGTTGCAATGGAGGAACTACATTTTTATTTCACTCAGTTGTAATTAATTTAAGTGTTCATTTAAATCATCACATATGACTGGTGGCTACCATATAAGGAAACATAACTCTATACACTGGCCCAGAAGACATGTGAGTGGCCCACAAGGAAAGGAGGGGCTTGAGTGACTTAAACAAGCCAGTCCAGGCAAGATACCAAATACAACTGCAGTTGTCCACTGCTCGTTTTGATTGTACCCAAACCTGATGCAGCATAGGAAAGAAAAGGTTACAACAAGAAATAAATCAAGTCCTTTATTGCTGATTTCACATTTTTCTGCTATTCAGGTCAATGGAGAGAGCACCTACTGGCTATTTACATTTCCACAAGAAAACAACAGACAACTTACAGCTATCTATAAATATAGTGAAGGACATCTGAAATGACTAGAAACCAGGTAATCAATCTGCCTCACTGGCACAAATTTAGTGACCAAATTCTCACAGGGTGTGCTGTCTCTGCAGGATTTTATATGTTCTTCTCACTGTCTGGCTGAATTACACTCCTATACAAGAAGTAAATCTGCCTTTAAATGCACAACAAAAATCAAATGATTTAGAATTTTGAGTAAAAGTGTGACACTTGCCATACAAAGTATTGTGAACAAACACATTGAGTTTATTTTGTTTTTAGATTTCATATATACTATATCCAGATAGCCCAATGGTAACATTTTGATGTGGGTTAGGGAATTCCATAAAACTTACTTATTTGCATTTATTTAAAATTGTTTTATTTAAATTTTCTTTAAAATTTAAATTTTAGATTAAGATAATTGTAGAGTCACATGCAATTGTGAGAAATAATACAGAGGTGTCTCCTGTAATATTGTCCTAGTTTTCATCAGTGGTAACATTTTGCAAAACTATAACCAGGATTTTGACATTGATATAATGCATTGATATTATTCAGATTGCCAGTTTTATCCATATTCGTGTGTGTGTGTATTCAGTTCTATATAATTCTATTACCTGTTTAGGTTCACATACTACCACTACAGTCAAGATATTGAACCATTCCAACATCACAAGGATCCCTCCTCTTGCTTTTTTAGAACCACCTTCAGCTCTCTTCTGCTTTGCCTCATGTCTAACCATTAATATGCCCTCCATTTCTAAAATGTTATCACTTTGTTGGTGTTCAGTCGCTAAGTCATGTCCACCTCTTTGTGACCCCATGGACACAGGTACCCCAAGCACACCAGGCTTCCCTGTCCGTCACCAACTCCTGGAGCTTACTCAAACTCATGTCCATCGAGTCAGTTATGCTATCCAACCATCTCATCCTCTGTCTCCCTCTTCTCCTTTTGTCTTCAATCTTTCCCAGCATTAGGGTCTTTTCCAGTGAGTTGGCTCTTTGTATCAGGTGGCCAAAGTATTGTAGCTTCAGCTTCAGCATCAGTCCTTCCAATGAGTATTCAGAGTTGATCTACTTTAGGATTAACTGGTTTGATCTTGCTGTTCAAGGGACTCTCAAGACTCCTCCAGCAACACGATTCGAAAGCATCAATTCTTTGGCACTCAGACTTCCTTATGGCCCAGCTCTCACATCCACTACTAGAAAGACCATGGTTTGGCCTATATGTACCTTTGTCAGCAAAGTGATGTCTTTGCTTTTTAGTATGCTGTCTAGATTTGTCATAGCTTTCCTTCCAAGAAACAATCGTCTTCTAATTTCATGGCTGCAGTCACCATCTGCGGTGATTTTGGAGCCCAAGAAGAGAAAATCTGTCACTGCTTCCTCTTTTTCCCCTTCTATTTGCCATGAAGTGATGGGACTGGATGCCATGATCTTAGGTTTTTGAATGTTGAGTTTCGAGCCATCTTTTTCACTCTCCTCTTTCACCCTTATCAAGAGGTTCTTTAGTTCCTCTTTGCTTCCTGCCATTAGAGTAGTATCATCTGTGTATCTGAGGTTGTTGATATTTCTCCTGGCAATCTTGATTCCTGCTTGTAAAACATCACTTTAAAACATATTATAAAAAGGAATCACATACTATGTAACCTTTTGGGATGGACTTATTTCACTCACCGCAGCCTTCTGAAGATTTTTCCCAAGTTTGTTGTGTATATCAATAGTTTCCCCCCCCCCTCCACTGCTGAGTAGCATCCCACTATAAGGATATATCAGAGTTTATTTGCCTGTTGAAGGCATATAGACTGGTTTTAGTTTTTAATTATTATGAATAATGCTAGTATGAGTACTCAGTTATTGTGTGAGCATAGTTTGCATTTCTCTAGAATGAATGCCTATGAGTACAATTGGTTGGTCATATTCAGACACGACTGAAGTGACTTAGCATGCATGCATGCATGGTAGTCACATGTTGAGTTAGTAAGAAAATGCCAAACTGCTCTCCAGAGTAGCTGTACTACTTTGCATTCCCAGCAGAAATCTATCATGCAGATGATTCATTTGAATGATTCATTTGATTCAAATGACGCAATGATTCATTGCTCTACATTTTCACCAGCATTTTTGTGTTGCCGTTATTTTTATTTTAGAAGGTAATCTCTTATCAACCAGCCCACCAGCATATACACATACCATCTTCCTGATACAGTTATATTATAATTTTATTTGGATCAGTATTCTGCTTTTATTATTATTATATCTCAATAAATAACAATCACACTTAAGCCAAGTAACATTTTGATTTTCATGCAAAGCTTTACATTTTTACAAGTAATTGAACTTTTAATGTTTTTATTTTGCTTCTGTTTGTTCTTCACTAATAATGTATCCCCCCTCACCTACTTCAGTTGTTTAAATAATTTCTCAACACATTCAAATTCATCAAACACTCCATTTATTCAGTCTTCTTAGAAACATCTGTTGCCTTCTGGCCTTCAATCTTCATTGGTTGCTTACTAGGCCTGTTGCATAGCTATCTTCTCCCTGAGGTGTTCCATCACCACTCTCTTAAGTTGGATGCTCTGTTTCCTGAACACTGTTTTTTTTTTTTTTTTCCCCCTTAGCCTCATTTGAATACAACATGATTTCTTAGTTTCCTGGGAAAATGGCCTGTGAGATAAAGTTTTAAGGCCTCAATTGTCAGAAAATACTATCAATTTACCCATGCATTCAATTAGTAGTTTAATTTCAGATATAATATCCCTTATATCTTGAAGCTATTGCTGCAGCATTTTCTAGTAGCCAGTATTCTGCTGAAGAAGACCAAAGCCATTTTGATTTCTTGTTCTTTGCAAGTGTACCTCCCCTTCCTCCACACCTTTGGAAACTCTTGGAATGTTCTCCTTACTCCTTTTCTTTGAAAATTCCACAATTTTACCTTGTCATAGATGTGTTTGGATCCATAGTAGTGAGAAATAATAAGACCTTTCAATCAGGAAAATCATATCCTTAAATTCCAGAAAACTGTGTTGAATATGCTTTTGATTATGGACTTTTTTTTTTTATTTTGCTTTTCCTTTTTTTGGAATACCTATTATGTGGCTATTGGACATATTAAAAGTGAAAGTGAAAGTCACTCAGTCGTGTCTGACTCTGTGACCCGATGACCTATACAGTCCATGGAATTCACCAGGCCAGAATTCTGGAGTGGGTAGCCTATCCCTTCTCCTGGGGATATTCCTGACTCAGGAATCAAACCAGGATCTCCTGCATTGCAGGTGGCTTCTTTACCAACTGAGCTATAGGGATGTCTTCTAATCTTTTTTCTGTGTTTTTTTTTTCTTCCTTTTTTTCCATCCCTTAGGCTTCTAAAAGTATGTTCTAGATTAAGACTAATTAATTAAAGATTAGCAAACTGTGACCCATAATATAGCTTCCCATTTTTCTACATAAAGTTTTACGGGAACCCAACCACATCCATGGGATTCCCTCGCAGCTCAGTCAGTAAAGAATTTGCCTGCAATATAGGTAGACCTGGGTTCAGTTCCTGGGTCGGGAAGATCCCCTGAAGAAGGAAATAGCAACCCACTCCAGTATTCTTGCCTGGGAAATCCTATGGACCGAGGAGCCTGGTGGGCTACAGTCCATAGGTTCGCAAAGAGTTGGACACAACTTGGCGACTAAACCACCAGCCACATCCATTCTGTTATAACTGCATAGTTGAGTTGCAACAGAGACAATATACCTCACAGGCCTAAAATATGTAATATGTGATCATTTAATGCAAAGTTTATTGACATCTTTTATAAAAGATTAATTTTTTCAATTTTGTCTTCCAGATTTTCTATTGAATTTCTCATATATATGTTCATATTTTCAACTTCCATTAATTCTATTTATAACATCCTGTTCTTAATTCATGGCTATAATATTTTCTGTTATCTTTCTAAAGATATTAACATTCTTTTCTCTGTTCTTAAGATTTTATCATCCAGTATGGCCTCTCTGGGAGAAGGCAATGGCACCCCACTCCAGTACTCTTGCCTGGAAAATCCCATGGATGGAGCCTGGTGGGCTGCAGTCCATGGGGTCACTAAGAGTCAGACACGACTGAGCGACTTTACTTTCACTTTTCACTTTCATGCACTGGAGAAGGAAATGGCAACCCACTCCAGTGTTCTTGCCTGGAGAATCCCAGGGATGGGGGAGCCTGGTGGGCTGCCGTCTATGGGGTCGCACAGAGTCAGACACGACTGAAGCTACTTAGCAGCAGCAGCATGGCCTCTCTTTCCTTTAAGTTGTTTATGCCTTATGTCTTTGGTGTTTGTAATGTCAGCATTTTTAAAATTATGATAGGAGAGTCTTAACCACTTGCTCATATTTAAGAGTGAGACATTAAAATGCAATTTCTGTACACATAGATGAATTTTGTAAATTGTGGGCTTTCCAGAACCACAAGCTAGTAAGATTATTTTCTTAGGGATATGCTGTATGGAAAGGTAATGCACAATGGCAGTATTTTCCTTTGGAGTAGTCAGATTCGTTCCACCTTTTATAAACTTGCTGATACTATATCCAAATGAAGTAAGAGGGCTGAGAGATTATAACAGTCTTTAGTACAGTACTTTGCCCTCAACAGTGTCTGGTATCTCTCAATTGAAAAGTCTCTATTTTATACTCCCCTGGAAATAAATATGCAATCTTATGCCTGAATAGGGGTCAGGGTCAATAGATCTAAGTCTTGTAAATCCCTAGGTTTAGACAAGTTCATAGATAATATTTTGTTGGCCTGCTTTATTTTACCAAAATTTTTGTTAAATAATTTTTCTACAATGTTAACATTTTTCAAAGTATGTTATCCAGGTTTTAAAATTATAGTTTGTTAAATCTGAGTGATGCTACCATTACCCTTTTAAACCAGAACACATTCAATTCTAAGTATCAGAAAATTCAATGCAAGCAAAATTAAACAAATGACATTATTGACTAAAGTAACTAAAAGTTGAGCTATAACATAGACCTAATTTTTATTTGATTCAGTAGATCATAGATTACAATAAATATATGTAACTTATTTCAGTCCCAGCTTCATGACGCCAAATGCATTTTTAGAATGCCTTTCTTCTTGGTGGCAAAATAGCTAGAGCAGTCATCACATCCACCCACCACACCATCCAAAAGGGAAGAGCAGTGACCCCTTCCAGTAATCCTTTCAAAAATAGCATAGACATTTTACTTTAAGAGGCCTTCAGCAAACCACTGATTGAAACATAATGAATCAAATAGAGTGCTGAACCAATCTTGTCAACTAGGAGAATATCACAGATAATTGACTTTCCTTGGGATACCTGAATCAGTTGCTTTGGCAAGAAAGTGGGATAATCCTGACAGACTTTCACTCATCACTGCTTGCTCCTAGAGCTTTGGATATGTTCAATCCCTTCCAAACTATGTGATTTTTACACCATGGCACAGTGGGGTAGAAGGAAATGTGGATTTGGGAGAAATGACAGTATTCACTTCCCTCCCCATCTTTCTCCAAATCAACAATTATAGATGAACATTTTAATACCTCTTAGTCAATAATTGATTGGCTAAGTAGTTAGAAAGTTGGTAGGAATAAAGAAGCCCTGAGGAATGCTATCAGCCAATCTGTACTAATTGACATTTATAGAACTCTCTACCCAACAACAGCAAACTGCTCATTTTTTTTCATGTGCACATGATATGTTTACCAAAATGAGTCATAGCATGGATCATAAAAGAAGTTTTATTCAATTTAAAGAATTCTGTTCATACAAAGTATGTTCTCTGATCACAATTAAATTAAATTAGAAATAAAAAACAAAAGTATGAAAAATCTCAAAATATTTGAAAACTAATATACATAATCCATGTATCAAAAGAGAAATTAGAAAGTATTTTGACCTTTATGGAAATTAAAAAAGAAGAATGTATTATACTTGTGTGATGCGGTTAAAGCCATGTTTAGTGAGAAAATTATATAAAATATTAAATTCCTATATTAGAAAATGTCTCAAAGCAATGTCTTCAGTTTCCTTTTTAAGAAACTAGATAAAGAAAGGCTAATTATCATAAAATAAGCAGAAGAAAGGAAATAATGTCATAACAGAAATCAATGATGTTTAAAACAAAACAAAGAAAATCAGTGAAACTAAAAGCTGGTTATTTAAGATGCTCAATAAAAATAATAAATTTGTATTCAGACTGAACACAAAAATAGAAAAGACACAAATTTACAATGTCAAGAATGAGAGAGGTGGCACCACTACAATCTTTTCGGATATTAAATTGATAAGGAGTTATGATAAATAACTTTATGTTAATAAACTCAATAGCTTATATGAGTATGTATGTTGCTGAAAGAAAGAAACTACCAAAAGTTCACATAAGAAAAACATTGCCTGAATAACCCTATATCTAGTAAATTAATGGAATTTGTAAAGTTTTCTACAGTGAAAACTGCAGGCTAACTTTACTTTCCTGGTGAATTCTCAAACATTTAAAGAAGAAATAAAATCAATATCAATAATACCAATTACGTAAAATCTCTTTCTACAAATTAAAGAGGAGGGAATACTTCTCAATTCATTGTACATGGTCAGCATTAATCTGATACCAAAAATTAGAGAAAGGTACCGTAATAAAGAAATTTATAGGCCAGTATCTCTTATGAATTTACTTATTCATTCTTTAGCTTTCAGGAAAACATTAATTATCTCTTCAGGGCAGCCTTTGTGATTTCTTTGACTAGTTAAATCTCAATTTATAGTCTTGTAGCAACATATATCTCTTCTTCATTAGACTTATATCAAATATATTTATTTTATGATAACATGTAATTAGAATCTTTCTCCCACACTAGACTATAAAATTTTGTTAGGATGAGAATGTTCCTAGCCTGCTTTTGAACATTTTTTTTTTCACAATTGTTGAGCAGAATATCAAGCACATAGAAAGTGTTCAATAACATTAAATATATATATGTTTTAATTAATGAATGACACATTGTTAATGAGATACTGTCACACTCTATTATGCATAGTGGTGATCTTGGGATGTGTGTAGAATGGGATGAAGTTAGTGAATAAACTAGGGACATAGCTGGTTGGTTACCATTTTATTAGTTGGGTAATTAAATTCAGTATATTAAGGGCCTGGGATCTCCTTGGTAATATTGATTGGATATGTTTTCTGATACAAGTAACAGAAATCCCTACCAACAGGGACTTAAACAAGTGTGAGTTTTCTCACAAAGCATGAACTTTGGAGGTAGTTCATCTGCTATTTCTATTCATGCAATTTCTTCCTGTTCTACATACTTAGTGTATTCATCTTTTTTTCTTTATACTTGTTGATTCATGGCTGAAAGATGACTATTCCATCTTCAATCACTGTACCTCATCTTAAGGCAGGAAGGATGAGGAAGGGTGGCACCACTCAAATTTGGCCCTATCATAAGCAAAACTTTCTCAGAGGCCTCTATTCTTCTTCCAGACTTTTTCTTAAATGGTATTAACACAAAGTGGTCTCATTAATGAAGCCTAGATACAAGGTAGACTGGAAAATTGATGATCTAAAGAATATGTTTGTCATAGTTGCATAGTCTATGACCAATCACCATTTATTTACTAGGGAACTTTATCCAAGCACTGCTTCATCTAATTTTTTTTTTTTTTTTACTTTCTTTCAGCAAAAATTTAGCAATGAAGAAGTTTGTTATCAATTAATAACTATCGGGTAAGCAAATAACAATATTGGCTACTTTTGCTCAGGTACTGAGTGGGGTTAAATTCCAAAAGGTTTCATGCCTTTCACGTGGTTGGGTCATGGTAAGGGCAGACAAATATTTTATTCAAAAGTGGTGAGAAAAGGGAAGATGAATTCTTAACCGGATTTGGGTATATAAAATAAATGGCTTAGGTTACTCATGTTAAAAAATCATTTAGTAAGTATATGGTATATGCATACCTTTATTACAATATATTGTCTTAGCCAGCATCAAATAAGCCTATTGTACATCATAAACACTGGTCAAAAATTGCTTGTATTACATTTTATGACCTCTAGCTGACACAATAAGACATGACATATGTAACAGGTAATTCAAGACAGGAAAATGTAGAAAAAGGTCAATGAGATTTGAGCACTATTTCTGACCATAGTTTGGTGGGCCTGAGCTATAATATATTAAGACCTTAAAATATCTAAGTAGGAACAAAGGCTATTACAATCATATTGTGTGTGAGTGCACTCAGTCATGTCCAACTCTTTGTGACCTCATGGACCCTAGCCCACCAGGCTCCTCTGTCCATGGGATTCTCCAGGCAAGAATACTGGAATGGGTTGCCATTCCCTACTCTAGGGAATCTTCCCAACCCAGGGATCGAACCCACATTTCCTATATCTCCTGCACTGCAGGCAGATTCTTCACCTGCTGAGCCATTGTGTTAAATGATTGAATAGTATAATATGTATTTTAATGCATAAGAGTATGTATTAAGACCATATGTTGACATATGTATTAATAATATACTTTCCTGGTGGCTCAGCTGGTAAAGAATCCACCTGCAATGTGGGAGACCTGGGTTTGATCCCTGGGTTGGGAAGGTCCCCTAGAGAAGGGAAGGGCTACCCACTCCAGTATTCTGGCCTTGAGAATTCCATGGACTGTATAGTCCATGGGGTCAAAGAGTTGGACACGACTGAGTAACTTACACTTCACTTCACTTAAACATATAATACATGCATATTGTAGTGTATCTCTTTATAATGTATAAGAATATATTGATCTCTCCAACTGGTTTTATTCATAGGCTAAGTGGCTAGCTTAGCATGATTTATGAGATTTTAATAGAATGCTCCTTTTCTACTCCGGCATAGTGGTTACCCTATAGCAAGCAGCATAATGTAATGATTATGGAGAACAAACTCTAGAGCCATACTATCCAGCTACAAATCCTGGCTTTGCTACTTACTAGCATTGTGACCTGGAGCAATGTGTTTAACCATTTTGTGCCTCAGTTTCTTCTACTGTGATGTAGGGAAAATAACAGTACTTCCATGGGGTTTTATGGGAGAATAAAATAATTATTTTTCCTAAAGCCTTTAAATAAATGTCTGATACCCAGTACCATATAAGTATTTCTTGAATAAAATTTAAAATATCATTAAATAAATGATAGCAATTATTAAGGTATACAGTCAGTTATTTGAACCTCCTGGTTGAGGTCCATTCCATTACCTACAAATTGGGGTCAAATTCCAATTGAAAGAGCTGGCTTTCATAGGGTGCTAGCTTTAGAAAGAGATATTATTTCTTTCCCATTTATGTAGATTGCATCTGGAATATATTTATAAGTGACTTCTCAAGAACACTAATTTCCTGAACTGATTGCATCCATCTGCATCATCTCATTAAATAAGAATTAAAAGAATGTAGTGAACTCTTGTCTATTCCCTCCCAGTACAATGGACATTTAAGTGGAATAACTCTTTCAGTCCACTGAAATCAAACTTACTAAGTAGGATGATTGTGTATAATCATCCTACTTATTCCCTAGATGTGAATTTACGGTCTGAGAAGATCCCACTTCTGTAGACCTTTAAGTTTATGTCTATGGCTGAAAAATTCCATAATGGGACAGAGGAGGTGAAGGGAGGGAGATCTGGGAATCTCAAGAGAATCATAAGCCAAAGACATATGACATGACATACATACTGTTTTTAAAGAATAATGGAACCAATGAAATCAATGAAAATTTATACCTAAGTTATTTTAGTGCATGTACATGCATACAGACACACACACACACACACACACACACACACACACGAACCCAATTCCCAGAACACAACTATTTGTTGCATGTGGAGTGAAAACTTAAGCTAAGACAATTTCCCATAAAAATATCTGGTCCAGCTATTTTTCAGAATTGACAAGTATACTGCCTCCTGTACTCCCAGACAATATCTTAAGTTTCTTTTTCTAAGGTCTTGCTTCCATTCTTTTTGTCATGCTTGAGGATACTCTTCAAGACAGAAGAGCTGCTGTGTCCTGTACCTACTCTGAAGACCTTAAGGAGGAACACTGCCATAGGTGATATTTAAAATATTAACTTCTGGTACAGAAAGGTTACCAATCAATCAGAATGGATACAAGTTAAAATGAACCCCTTATGGGTCTGTGAAAACTGAAATTTAGTTCCAAATAAATGAATTCCTAACAGCACAAAGGGGATCCAGGCTGTGTTTTTAAACTAGACTTATAATAACTAGGCTTATTATTAGAGAAGATTGCTTTCCTATTTTCTTCCTATAAGAAGCCACTTTTAGGGCCCCAGGAATCTGACCTGTTCTTTTTTTTTCCCCCTACATGTTGTTCTTGCACTTTATTAATTTTATTCCCAAGGAATTCTGAGCATAAAAATGGAGCCACTTTTTATGAAAAAACAATATTTGTGTATAGTGATTCCATCAGGCTTTCACATAGGGTGCTAGCTCAGTTTTCACACATGGCATTCTCTAGTCAGCCTTACCCATATGGGAGTCGAGGTCTATCTGTTCTTTGAACAGAAAGGTGTAAACTTTCCTCTTTGCTGTCAGAACTTACCTCTTCCTCTGTATTATGATTATAAATGTTTAAGGACATCACACTCTTCCACGGGATATGGCTTGGCCCATTAATGAGTTGACCAGTTAAGTCACACCGATCAAAAACTCATTTCAAAAAATCTGGCTTATTCAGTTTTAAATGAAACCATGTGTGGAATATCAGCAGTTCAGAACATAATGTCCTATGGCAAATGCAGTGAAATAACTGTCAGAAGATTTCCTTCATCATAAAAGAGAGAACATAAGGTCTGACAATATCAAATTGCTATTAATGTGTCTAAACTCTCCCTTTCAATTTCTGTACTCATCATGGACCAAAAACAAAATGTTCATTGACTGAGGCCCTTCCATGAACCATGCTTTAAAATGCACTATTCAAATATCTTTAATCAGACACTTAGCTAAGAGCATACACACACACACACAATTCCCAAGAATGAGCACAATATTTTAGGTAAAGGACTGATTATAGGTAAAAAATTCCATTTTAGGAAGAGGCAGATCCATCTAATTCCCATCACTAAGTACATAAATTAACATCTCATCTTGAAAAAGGACTATTTCACTGATTCAGAAATTCCCTGAAAAGAGGCTCTTTAATCTGTTTTCATATTGTGGCACACATAGAAAATACTATCTGTAAGTTACTTGAAGATGTGATACACATATATTTCTGTTGAGCACTGGAGATAGAGTGAGAACTAGATTTTAAAGCTTCTGAACTCAGAAACATTTTCTCTTTTTCCAGCAACTTTTTTCTTTCTTATCAGAAATTTTTAAATTATTCTACTTAACATGTACCATAGCATCCCTTCATATTACATCAAGAAAGTCTTGGTATCCTAATTTCTTTTTTATTGTATTAATATAAAAGAAATGTCTGTAATTTGTAAAAATTGCATGCAAATTTGGTTGCAAGAGAGATTATTGAAGGTTAAGCTTGAAAACAAAGAAGAATAAGGAGAAGGGAGAGTGGGATGGTTGGGGAGATGGGGAAGAAGACACAAAGTAAGAAAATTTAGAAAAACTCCTTCGTGGAGGGGGGCAGAGGAGAGTTTCTGCTATATGCTTAAAAGGTTCAAAAAGATAGTTTATCCAACATTTATCCATATGATGGAATTGGATACACTACAAGTTATATTTTTTCTGACTATTTAACAGGAACAAAACTTCCTTTTCTCATCCCCATCATCCCATGCCTATCCCAAAGTTGTAATTGTGAAATTCCTGGTATACTTTAGTCTCAAAAGTGTCTGTTTAAAGACTCACTCTTTATTATGAAAAACCAGCTATTTATAAATTGATGATAGCTTATGGTGAACGGTGTCAGATTTGTGATCTCTGAAGAAGAGAATTTAGTTTCAGGACCAAAGACGAGGCTTGATCACTCAGAGCTTTTGTGTAGCAGAGTTTTATAAAACTCTGTATAAAAATAAAGTATAAAAAGGGACAGAGAAAGCTTCTGACGGACAACAGAAGGGGGCAGAGAGTGCCCCACTGGTTAGTCTTATGAAGGCCTTACATACTTTTCCAGCTGGTTACTAACAACAGAAAGGTCTTACCACACTCACTCCCACAACAAACAAGATAAGAAGATTAGTTATAAGATTAGTTCTAACTAGATGAGAAAATTAGTTCTTCCTGTTAAGAAGGAAAAACATGTCCTGGAGCAAGATACATTGTTATTATATAATCATTAGTACAGAGCTTAAGGCCATGGTCCCAGTGATCAGATTGGCTAGTTTTCTGTGATTATGGTTTCAGCCTGTCTGCCCTCTGATGCCCTCTCACAACACCTACCTTCTTACTTGGGTTTCTCTTATCTTGGGCGTGGGGTATCTCTTCACAGCTGCTCCAGCAAAGCGCAGCCACTGCACCTTACTTTGGACGAGGTCGCCCCTCATGACCTTGAATGTAGAGTAGCTCCTCATGCTTGCAGCCACCAGTCCTTGGACATGGGGTTGGATGCTCCTTGGACTCAATGATACTAAGCCATGCCATGTGGGGCCACCCAAGATGGACGGGTCATGGTGGAGAGCTCTGATAGAATGTGGACCACAGGAGAAGGGAATGGCAAAGCACTTCAGTATTCTTGCCTTGAGAATCCCATGAACAGTATGAAAAGGCAAAATGATAGGATACTGAAAGAAGAACTACCCAGGTTGGTAGGTTCCCAGTATGCTACAGGAAATCAGTGGAGAAATAACTCCAGAAAGACTGAAGGGATGGAGCCAAAGCAAAAACAATACCCAGTTGTGGATGTGACTGGAGGTAGAAGCAAGGTCCGATGCTGTAAGGAGCAATATTGCATAGGAACCTGGAATGTTAGGTCCATAAATCAAGGCAAATTGGAAATCGTCACACAGGAGATGGCAAGAGTGAACGTCAACATTTTAGGAAGCAGAGAAATAACATGGACTGGAATGGGTGAATATAACTCAGATGAGATCAAATCAGTCGCTCGGTCGTGTCCGACTCTTTGCGACCCCATGAATCGCAGCACACCAGGCCTCCCTGTCCATCACCAACTCCCGGAGTTCACTCAGACTCACATCCATCGAGTCAGTGATGCCATCCAGCCATCTCATCCTCTGTCGTCCCCTTCTCCTCCTGCCCCCAATCCCTCCCAGTGTCAGAGTCTTTTCCAATGAGTCAACTCTTCGCATGAGGTGGCCAAAGTACTGCAGTTTCAGCTTTAACATCATTCCCTCCAAAGAAATCCCAGGGCTGATCTCCTTCAGAATGGACTGGTTGGATCTCCTTGCAGTCCAAGGGACTCTCAAGAGTCTTCTCCAACACCACAGTTCAAAAGCATCAATTCTTCAGCGCTCAGCCTTCTTCACAGTCCAACTCTCACATCCATACATGACCACTGGAAAAACCATAGCCTTGACTAGACGAACCTTTGTTGGCAAAGTAATGTCTCTGCTTTTGAATATGCTATCTAGGTTGGTCATAACTTTCCTTCCAAGGAGTAAGCGTCTTTTAATTTCATGGCTGCAGTCACCATCTGCAGTGATTTTGGAGCCCCAAAAATAAAGTCTGACACTATTTCCACTGTTTCCCCATCTATTTCCCATGAAGTGGTGGGACCGGTTGCCATGATCTTTGTTTTCTGAATGTTGAGCTTTAAGCCAACTTTTTCACGCTCCTCTTTCACTTTCATCAAGAGGCTTTTGAGTTCCTCTTCACTTTCTGTCATAAGGGTGGTGTCGTCTGCATATCTGAGGTTATTGATATTTCTCCCGGCAATCTTGATTCCAACTTGTGTTTCTCCCAGTCCAGTGTTTCTCATGATGTACTCTGCATATAAGTTAAATAAGCAGGGTGACAACATACAGCCTTGACGAACTCCTTTTCCTATTTGGAACCAGTCTGTTGTTCCATGTCCAGTTCTAACTGTTGCTTCCTGACCTGCATACAAATTTCTCAAGAGGCAGATCAGGTGGTCTGGTATTCCCATCTCTTAAAGAATTTTCCACAGTTTATTGTGATCCACAGAGTCAAAGGCTTTGGCATAGTCAATAAAGCAGAAATAGATGTTTTTCTGGAACTCTCTTGCTTTTTCCATGATCCAGCGGATGCTGGCAATTTGATCTCTGGTCCTCCGCCTTTCCTAAAACCAGCTTGAACATCTGGAAGTTCACGCTTCACGTATTGGTGAAGCCTGGCTTGGAGAATTCTGAGCATTACTAGCGTGTGAGATGAGTGCAATTGTACAGTAGTTTGCACATGCTTTGGCATTGCCTTTCTTTGGGATTGGAATGAAAACTGACCTTTTCCAGTCCTGTGGCCACTGCTGAGTTTTCCAAATTTGCTGGCATATTGAGTGCAGCACTTTCACAGCATCATCTTTCAGGATTTGGAATAGCTCAACTGGAATTCCATCACCTCCACTAGCTTTGTTCGTAGTGATGCTTTCTAAGGCCCACTTGACTTCACATTCCAGGATGTCTGGCTCTAGGTGAGTGATCACACCATCGTGATTATCTGGGTCGTGAAGATCTTTTTTGTAGAGTTCTTCTGTGTATTCTTGCCATCTGTTCTTAATACCTTCTGCTTCTGTTAGGTCCATACCATTTCTGTCCTTTATCAAGCCCATCTTTGCATGAAATGTTCCTTTGGTATCTCTGATTTTCTTGAAGAGATCCCTAGTCTTTCCCATTCTGTTGTTTTCCTCTATTTCTTTGCATTGATCGCTGAAGAAGGCTTTCTTATCTCTTCTGGCTATTCTTTGGAACTCTGCATTCAGATGCTTATATCTTTCCTTTTCTCCTTTGCTTTTCGCTTCTCTTCTTTTCACAGCTATTTGTAAGGCCTCCCCAAACAGCCATTTTGCTTTTTTGCATTTCTTTTCTATGGGAATGGTCTTGATCCCTGTCTCCTGTACAATGTCACGAACCTCATTCCATAGTTCATCAGGCACTCTATCAGATCTAGGCCCTTAAATCTATTTCTCACTTCCACTGTATAATCATAAGGGATTTGATTTAGGTCATACCTGAATGGTCTAGTGGTTTTCCCTAGTTTCTTCAATTTAAGTCTGAATTTGGCAATTAGGAGTTCATGGTCTGAGCCATAGTCAGCTCTTGGTCTTGTTTTTGCTGACTGTATAGAGCTTCTCCATCTTTGGCTGCAAAGAATATAATCAATCTGATTTCGGTGTTGACCATCTGGTGATGTCCATGTATAGAGTCTTCTCTTGTGTTGTTGGAAGAGGGTGTTTGTTATGACCAGCGCATTTTCTTGGAAAAACTCTATTAGTCTTTGCCCTGCTTCATTCCGTATTCCAAGGCCAAATTTGCCTGTTACTCCAGGTATTTCTTGACTTCCTACTTTTGCATTCCAGTCCCCTATAATGAAAAGGACATCTTTTTTGGATGTTAGTTCTAAAAGGTCTTGTAGGTCTTCATATAACCATTCAACTTCAGCTTTTTCAGCATTACTGGTTGGGGCATAGACTTGGATTACTGTGATATTGAATGGTTTGCCTTGGAAATGAACAGAGATCATTCTGTCAGTTTTGAGATTGCATCCAAGTACTGCATTTCGGACTCTTTTGTTGACCATGATGGCCACTGCATTTCTTCTGAGGGATTCCTGCCCGCAGTAGTAGATATAATGGTCATCTGAGTTAAATTCACCCATTCCAGTCCATTTCAGTTCGCTGATTCCTAGAATGTCGACATTCACTCTTGCCATCTCTTGTTTGACCACTTCCAATTTGCCTTGATTCATGGACCTGACATTCCAGGTTCCTATGCAATATTGCTCTTTACAGCATCAGACCTTGCTTCTATCACCAGTCACATCCACAGCTGGGTATTGTTTTTGCTTTGGCTCCATCCCTTCATTCTTTCTGGAGTTATTTCTCCATTGATCTCCAGTAGCATATTGGGCACCTACTGACCTGGGGAGTTTCTCTTTCAGTATCCTATCATTTTGCCTTTTCATACTGTTCATGGGGTTCTCAAGGCAAGAATACTGAAGTGGTTTGCCATTCCCTTCTCCAGTGGACCACATTCTGTCAAAACTCTCCACCGTGACCCGCCCGTCTTTGGTTGCCCCACGGGCATGGCTTAGTTTCATTGAGTTAGGCAAGGCTGTGGTCCTAGTGTGATTAGATTGACTAGTTTTCTGTGAGTATGGTTTCAGTGTGTTAGCCCTCTGATGCCCTCTTGCAACACCTACTGTCTTACTTGGGTTTCTCTTACCTTGGGCATGGGGTATCTCTTCACAGCTGCTCCAGCAAAGCACAGCCATTGGTCCATACCTTGGACGAGGGTATCTCCTCACCGCCGCCCTTCCTGACCTTCAATGTGGGATAGCTCCTCTAGGCCCTCCTGTGCCTGCGCAACTCAGATGACCATTATATCTACTACTGTGGGCAGGAATCCCTTAGAAGAAATGGAATAACCATAATGGTCAAAAAAAGAGTCTGAAATGCAGTACTTGGATGCAATCTCAAAACTGACAGAATGATCTCTGTTCATTTCCAAGGCAAACCATTCAATATCACAGTAATCCAAGTCTATGCCCCAACCAGTAATGCTGAAAAAGCTGAAGTTGAATGGTTATATGAAGACCTACAAGACCTTTTAGAACTAACATCCAAAAAAGATGTCCTTTTCATTATAGGGGACTGGAATGCAAAAGTAGGAAGTCAAGAAATACCTGGAGTAACAGGCAAATTTGGCCTTGTAATACAGAATGAAGCAGGGCAAAGGCTAATAGAGTTTTGCCAAGAGAATGCACTGGTCATAGCAAACACCCTCTTCCAACAACACAAGAGAAGACTCTACACATGGACATCACCAGATGGTCAACACCAAAATTGATTATTCCGGTGCAGCCAAAATATATGATATACATATATATATATATATATATATATATATATATTATAATCAATATATATTATACAATCTATATATATATATATATAATATATATAATTATAATATAATCAATATAATATTGATTATATTCTTTGCAGCCAAAGATGGAGAAGCTCTATACAGTCAGAAAAAAGAAGACCAGGAGCTGACTGTGGCTCAGATCATGAACTCATTATTGCCAAATTCAGACTTAAATTCAAGAAAGTAGGGAAAACCACTAGACCATTCAGGTATGACCTAAGTCAAATCCCTTATGATTATACAGTAGAAGTGAGAAATAGATTTAATGGACTAGATCTGATAGACAGAGTACCTGATGAACTATGGATGGAGGTTCGTGACATTGTACGGGAGACAGGGATCAAGACCATCCCCATGGAAAAGAAATGCAAAAAAGGAAAATGGCTGTCTGAGGAGGCCTTACAAATAGCTGTGAAAAGAAGAGAAGCGAAAAGCAAAGGAGAAAAGGAAAGATATAAGCATCTGAATGCAGAGTTCCAAAGAATAGCCAGAAGAGATAAGAAAGCCTTCTTCAGCGATCAATGCAAAGAAATAGAGGAAAACAACAGAATGGGAAAGACTAGGGATCTCTTCAAGAAAATCAGAGATACCAAAGGAACATTTCATGCAAAGATGGGCTTGATAAAGGACAGAAATGGTATGGACCTAACAGAAGCAGAAGGTATTAAGAACAGATGGCAAGAATACACAGAAGAACTCTACAAAAAAGATCTTCATGACCCAGATAATCACGATGGTGTGATCACTCACCTAGAGCCAGACATCCTGGAATGTGAAGTCAAGTGGGCCTTAGAAAGCATCACTACGAACAAAGCTAGTGGAGGTGATGGAATTCCAGTTGAGCTATTCCAAATCCTGAAAGATGATGCTGTGAAAGTGCTGCACTCAATATGCCAGCAAATTTGGAAAACTCAGCAGTGGCCACAGGACTGGAAAAGGTCAGTTTTCATTCCAATCCCAAAGAAAGGCAATGCCAAAGCATGTGCAAACTACTGTACAATTGCACTCATCTCACACGCTAGTAATGCTCAGAATTCTCCAAGCCAGGCTTCACCAATACGTGAAGCGTGAACTTCCAGATGTTCAAGCTGGTTTTAGGAAAGGCGGAGGACCAGAGATCAAATTGCCAGCATCCGCTGGATCATGGAAAAAGCAAGAGAGTTCCAGAAAAACACCTATTTCTGCTTTATTGACTATGCCAAAGCCTTTGACTCTGTGGATCACAATAAACTGTGGAAAATTCTTTAAGAGATGGGAATACCAGACCACCTGATCTGCCTCTTGAGAAATTTGTATGCAGGTCAGGAAGCAACAGTTAGAACTGGACATGGAACAACAGACTGGTTCCAAATAGGAAAAGGAATACATCAAGGCTGTATGTTGTCAACCTGCTTATTTAACTTCTATGCAGAGTACATCATGAGAAATGCTGGACTGGAAGAAACACAAGCTGGCATCAAGATTGCCGGGAGAAATATCAATAACCTCAGATATGCAGATGACACCACCCTTATGGCAGAAAGTGAATAGGAACTCAAAAGCCTCTTGATGAAAGTGAAAGAGGAGAGTGAAAAAGTTGGCTTAAAGCTCAACATTCAGAAAATGAAGATCATGGCATCTGGTCCCATCACTTCATGGGAAATAGATAGGGGAACAGTGGTAAAACAGTCTCAGACTTTATTTTTGGGGCTCCAAAATCACTGCAGATGGTGACTGCAGCCATGAAATTAAAAGACGCTTACTCCTTGGAAGGAAAGTTATGACCAACCTAGATAGCATATTCAAAAGCAGAGACATTACTTTGCCAGAAAGGTCCGTCTTGTCAAGGCTATGGTTTTTCCAGTGGTCATGTATGGATGTGAGAGTTGGAATGTGAAGAAGGCTGAGCGCCAAAGAATTGATGCTTTTGAACTGTGGTGTTGGAGAAGACTCTTGAGAGTCCCTTGGACTGCAAGGAGATCCAACCAGTCCATTCTAAAGGACATCAGTCCTGGGTGTTCTTTGGAAAGACTGATGCTGAGGCTGAGGCTCTAATACTTTGGTCACCTCATGCAAAGAGTTTACTCATTGGAAAAGACCCTGATGCTGGGAGGGATTGGGGGCCAGAGGAGAAGGGGACGACAGAGGATGAGATGGCTGGATGGCATCACTGACTCGATGCACATGAGTTTGGGTGAACTCCGGGAGTTGGTGATGGACAGGGAGGCCTGGCATGCTGCAATTCATGGGGTCGCAAACAGTCAGACACGACTGAGCAACTGAAGTGAACTGACAGAGCTTAAGGAAAAACATACCTTTGAGCATGATGAGTTGTTTTGTCCTATAATCATTAGCTTTGAGCTTAAAGAAAATTTGTCTTAAAGATTGTTGTCTTACCAACTCAGAGTTTAAGACAAAATGTCTTAACTAATATGAAGGAATGTAGAAAAAACAAAAAAGTTCCTCCTTTCACCTCCTCAAGAGCCCCAGACTCCTTTTCAACCTACCTAAGAATAAGCTCTCTGATTTATAGATAAGGAAAGCTTACTGAAAATGAATGTATCAAATTATATATACATTGACACATATTTCTTGTTGAACCAGTAATTGAAAAGATTTTTTTCATTCCCTGTTTTACAGGTTTTTCCTCCCGTTTGGTTACAGAATGGATTTTTAAATTGTCTCATTCATTTCACCAGTCTCACAAGCCCTTTGGAAACAGATTTTTAAATTGTATTTGAAATAAGTAATACCAAAGGGGTTTTGGGGTTCACTGGGGTCAAACAGGAAATAAAGTATATATAGAGATATAAATGAGTTGAGGAATGAAGGTATCTTAAATCTTTTGATGAACAATACCTTTCATAATCACCACTTGGAGACTTTTTTTCACATTGATTTCAGTCTTCAACTAGTCACATTTATCAGGTCCTGATTGGATGGTGGTTGCATTTTATAGTTCAATAAACATCAGTTTCTTATTGCCCAATAAAATTTGATTCAAAGCCTATACTATGAGACTAGCCCTGTCTAAAGCCGTGGTGCTATGTGGTTCACCAATCAAATACTGAACTCAAATAAAAGGACAGAAAGAAATGGCAATTTTTACTTCAGCCAAAGCATAAACTTAAAGGAAGAAATGAGGAAAGTGGAATTGAATATGTAGGACAAAGGGAAAGGGCAAAAACGCAGGGTATGTTGGAATTGTGAAAAAGAATGAAAGATAATTAAAATATTTATTTTTAATAAAAATTTCAAGCAGTTTCCTCGATATATTAAACAATAACAGAGAAATGCAATTATGAATACAAATGGAAGAGAAAAAATAGGTGAGTCAGTGTATGAAACTGATAATGTCTTTTACAGAAGTATTGAATCTCAACAAGAAATTCCCAGGGAAAAAATAAGGGAAAGTGCTATCGAGAGAATTTATGTCCAATTGCTAAGTGCAGCTAATGCAGCACTAAATAAAACTTTTGAGGGACTGTATTTTGTAATTATTATTGGTAATTATTCATTAAATGATGTTGAGTTTTTCTGGATCAATATATCACTTTTATACCAGGGTACATTTTGCTGAAGCTGAAGATCCAATACTTTGAACACCTGATGTGAACAGCTGACTCATTGGAAAAGACCCTGATGCTAGGAAAGATTGAAGGCAAAAGGAGAAGAGGGCAGCAGAGGATAAGACAGTTGGATAGCATCACTGATTCAATGGACATGAACTTGGGCTAACTTGGGGAGATGGTGAGGGACAGGGAGGCATGGTGTGCTACAGTCCATGGGGTTGCAACGAGTCGGATACAACTTAGCGACTGAACAACAACAACAACAACAATGAACAGTGTTGTATATCTTTCAGTGTGTGTATTTGTCATTATATCTTCTATAAGGAAGGAAGCACACTACTTGTTCAGTCATCAGGCTTCCCTGTCCTTCACTATCTTCTGGAGTTTGCTCAAATTCATGTCCATTGAGTCGGTGATGCTATCTAACCATCTCATCCTCTGCTATCTGTTTTCTCCTCCTGCCTTCAATCTTTCCCAGCATCAGAGTCTTTTCCCATAAGTCAGCTCTTTGCATCAGGTGGCCAAAGTATTGGAGCTTCAGCATTAGTCCTTCCAATGAATATTCAGGGTTGATTCTGTAAGGTTTGACTGCTTTGGTCTCCTTGCAGTCCAAGGGACTCTCAAGAGCCTTCTCCAGCACCACAGTTTTAAAGCATCAATTCTTCAGTGCTCAGCCTTCCTTATGGTCCAACTCACATCCGTACATGACTACTGGAAAAACCATACAGATCTTTGATTTCACAGACATTTGTCAGCAAAGTGATGTCTCTGCTTTTTAATACACTGTCTAGGTTTATGCAGAATACATCATGCAGAATGCCAGGCTGGATGAATCACAAGCTGGAATCAATACAGCTGGGAGAAATATCAACAACCTCAGATATGTAACTTTCTTTCCAAGTAGCAAGTGTCTTTTAATTTCAGGCTGTGGTCACCATCTGCGGTGATTTTGGAACCTGAGGAAATACTGTCACTGTTTCCACATATTCCCCATCTATTTGCTATGAAGTTATGGGACCAGATGCCATGATCTTAATTTTTAAATGTTGAGTTTTAAGCCCGCTTTTTCACTTTCCTCTTTCACCCTCATTAAGAGGCTCTTTAGTTCCTCTTCACTTTCTGTCATTAGAGTGGTATCATCTGCATATCTGAGGTTGTTGATATTTCTCCCAGCTATATTGATTGCAGCTTGTGATTCATCCAGCCTGGCATTTTGCATGATGTATTCTGCATATAAGTTAAATAATCAGGGAGACAATATACAGCTTTGTCATATTCTTTTCCCAATTTGGAACCAGTCCATTGTTTCATGTCTAGTTATAACTATTGCTTCTTGACCTGCATACAAGTTTCTCAGGAGACAGGTAAGGTGGTCTGGCATTCCCATCTCTTTAAGAATTTTCCACAGTAAATGGAAAATTTATGTAAATGGAAAATGTATATAAATGACTACTGAGGCACAATTAGCAATCTCTGCAATGACATCTGGGTATAGTAAGACACACTTGCTTTTAGTGATAGAGAAACTTGTATCCTTTGACCTGGGTTGGTTAGTTGCTTTATGTCATTCACTATATGCTTTGTGAAAATGGTAATTTTTCTGTTTATGTTTCTGCCAAGTAATTAATGCTATTCTACTCTATTCAGACATTAGTCTAGTCAATCTATTCTTAGTGGCATGGCTTTTCATTATCGTGAAGAATTTTTTATATGTAACTTTAAATGGTAACCCACTCCAGTGTACTTGCCTGGAGAATCCCAGGGACGGGGGAGCCTGGTGGGCTGCTGTCTATGGGGTCGCACAGAGTCGGACACGACTGAAGCGACTTAGCAGCAGCAGCAGCAGTGAATCTCATTGTATATTATCGACTTTTAAATTATTTTATAAACATGGTTACCACACTTTTAATACTCTTGTACTTAAGAGAGTTCTTTTTGCCCTCTCACAATAACTCCTGTTTCTTAGTCAATATTCTAACCACTGTAATATATTTTCCTGGATTTCATTCAAACTCTTTTCAAAAAATGATATGGAACTTTTGAAGATTTTAAATTATCAAAATAATATCCGGTGTTTCCCCTTTTTCCCTTTGTCATCAACTTTTTTCAGTCCCTTAAAGATGTATAGACACAAACATCCAAAAATTTTACTAGGGATCATTTCACTTACTTCCTCTTGTTATCCCTTCCTTGGTGTTCAGAGATTCTACCCACCATTAGGGGCTTCCCTGGTGGCTCAGATGGTAAAGAATCCATCTGCAATGCAGGAGACCCTAGTTTGATTGCTGGGTCAGGAAAATCCCCTGGAGGAAGGCATGACTACCCACTTCACTATTCTTGCCTGGAGAATCCCATGGACAGAGGAGTCTGGTGGGCTACAGTCCATGAGGTCACAAAGAGATGGACACGACTGAGAGACTAACACACACTAACACACACATTCACCATTAGAGTTTCCACTAGTTAAGTATGAAGTAGGACTTCTGATATCTGTTTCACATGGCAAAATTTATGGTTAATTGATAGGAGTTACATTTTTTTCTCTTAAACTAATTCAGAGTAGAAGAATGGCAAGTCTGCAGGGAACATTTAGCATGTCCACTTAATCTTCAAGTCCTCATTTTAGTTAGTTCATCATTAGTATAATGAGGAATAAAATTAAACCTTATTTATAATATATAAAGTGTTCCAGTCAGAGTGCCTACTTTGATTTTTATATAAAAGTCCTGCCAACCATGCTGCCTTGGAAATCTGGCAAAGATGAACACACACACATTTCACCCATGATATATAATGAAAATTATTCTCCATGAAGCCTCCATATTAGAAAATTATACACACACACACACAGAGAAAAGGTACTGTTTATATTTTTTATCACTGTTATGTAAAAATCTGTTATTTGTCCAACCTTAAAGTAACTACATAATCATGAATAGTTTAAAATTTTGACTAAAAACAGCCTACAATTCACCCAACTATGCCTTCATATGTCCATTATTTGATAATAGAATTTGGATAAGATACTTTGGAGTTAAACACATGATGCACGTGTTAAGAGTACTTTATCTAAAGTTTACATTTAGGGTAGGTTAAAAAAAAAAGGTAAAAACTCAAGAAGGTTTAATTATAGTTACTAAGGGCAACAGATTGAGCTGTAGGCTGGGGAAGTTGGAGAGAGCTATGTGACATTGTTGATGAGAGTTTGAACAGAACAGGGAAACATTGTTCAGCATTTGATTTGAATCACTGTATCTTTAGGATCCATACAGAAGTCTAGACTTGAGACAGTCTGCTTGAGAATGGGCAGTAGGCAATTTTGAGACCTCTTTGGAATTTCCAGTTTTGGCAGAAGTTGATGACAGGGCTCTGTATGGACTGTGGTCTTGATTCAGTCAAGTTCCCTGGGCTGCTGTTGTCTTCTCTGTGCTGTAGAGGTGTCCTGCATAGGGGCTACAAGATACACACCGGATTTGTACTGTGATACCATAGTAGTGATTAGCACAAAAATCCAGGTGTGACTCACATCTCCCACTTGTGAAGTCATAATATAGAAAAATCTGAAAAATTATGCAGGGGCTTTTATTCAGTTCATAAGAATCTGTAAATCACAATGTCCACCACCACTACTTCCACTATTTTCAACTATTGACAATTCCAAGAAATTTTAAAAATTGTCTTTATAGTGAAGTAATAACTTACTGATCATCTTAGAACTGTGAGAATCTTGTAAAACAATTGTGGGAAAGTTTTCTACAAAGATATTTAGGTCCTGAAGGATGAGTAACTGTTTGACCAGGAGATGGAAAGGCTAGTCCATTCAGAGTGATAGTCATGTGCCATGGCAGTGAGGAAATGAAAGCATCTAATTATAAATAAATTTTTATGTGAGTGGGAAATTCTATATGGTTTTTAAAATAAGGGGTGGAGGGGGAAGCCATTTCTGCACTGCTTGGCTGCAAATTAATAAAGGTCTGTGGAAGAAACTGTTGTGAAGTTATCAGAGGCAATTAAGTCAGGGAAATGGCACTCACCTAATGTTTTGAAACCAAGGACTACCACAGCAGATGAAAGATGAGGAGAGATTATGGATTGGACAGTGTGAATTTAGACCTGTTGGAAAGGTGCTCAGATAAATAGCCATGAAGATGTTTGATCTGAATCTTCTGAGCAGCGCCTTCTTTCACAAATGAAGAAACTTAAACCTAGACGACTTAAAATTTTTATAGCCTCTCTTCAGTGTGTGGTCCTTGAACCTGCACCATTGGAATCACCTGGAACTGTGTTAGGCCCTGACCCAGATCTACTGAAAACAGATTATGAATTTTAACAAAAACCCAGAGGATTGCTAGTAGATTTTTAGAAACATTAGCCTAAGGCAACTGAGCCGGAGTCAGGGGGATCTGGCTGTGTTTCCATTGCCTTCCTCCGTTACTGTTACATCCTGTTTCGTACTTGGGCACATACTTTCACTGCTCTTTAAGTTTAATCTTGAGAGGTCTAGGAAAATGCCCGCCCCGCCAGTGGCCTCTTAAAATCCTGCCAGGCTGGGATTTGGGTGACCAAAGCACGTTTTACAGTTATTCTGATGACACCTGGGATACTGGGTACTTTCACCAGAAGCTTGCAGCCTCTGTGAGGTTGCCAACTCGCGCAGCTTGGGCGGCGCCAAAGCCGGCTGGGCTGGAGGAGATCGCGTGGCGTCGGGCGGTTGCCTAGCGACGGCGTCCACGCTAGTCGGTGGTCAAGTCCGCGACGGTTTGCGGGCTACATAGAGCACGGCCATGGAGACCGAGAGGAGCTCCCTCGTGGCTCGGGACTTGGACACCACAAAGAAGGACATGAAGCTGCGGGTGACCCCGTCGGAAATGAAATTTCGGAACGCGGTGGCAGGGAGGGTCTACCGCCTCCCACTTACCGTACAAAATCTCGGCCGAAGCAGCCAGAAAATCCATTTTCAGGAGCCTGTCAAGCCACAGGTAACACACCCAGGGGAGTTCAGAGCAGGGCCTCAGGAGGGCCTGGGGAGGGTGCGGGCAGGATTGAGCTTCCTGTGAAGCGGTGATTTGGTGGGCTGGCCTTTTTGTTTGTTTGTTTCTCCCCCCGCCACCCCCCCCCCCTTTTTGTTTGGGGCTGGGAGACAGGGGAGAAAAGTCGATCTGGAATCTCCCAGTTCCTTCATTTGGAGTTTGGGGAAAACAGGGAAGAGGATTTTATGCGTCTCTCCTCTTTAACAGCCAAGAATCTATGCTTTATAATGTTGTAGAATTATGACAACTTATTCTCTATTAACTCCCCTTTGGGTCATAAAGTGCCTGATTACTCCAGCTACTGTAGGATAGCAGGAAGGTTTATTATTTCATACTGTAACAAACTTTTGTTTAGCAACTGCTACAAAATAGAAAGTAGCATGTAAAATGGAGACAGTTCTGCCCTCAAAAAACTTAGAAATTAATGAGAGAGGGGACTTCCCTGGTGGTCCAGTAGTTAAGACTCCATGCTTCTACTGCAGGGGTCACAGGTTTGATCCCTGGTGAGATGGCAGCGACCAAAAACAAAACAAAACAAAACTAATGAGGGAGTTAGTACAAGTTGAATAATCAGCAAAATTAATGTTCTAAGAGGCTATCCCTATCTTTTCACCTTTCTTTTGATTTAAAAATTGACAGAACTTCCTCTCTGTCACTGTTATTTTAGACTATCTGTGTGAATAAATGGATATTAATTTATTATGATCACATGTTCTCAGGGAGACTTGATATAGGACAGGTGAAGATAATTTTTGATATGTAAGTGATGCATAACTGCATTTTCTCCTGAAATAGTCCTAATAATGATACTGAATGCAGCTGGACTTCTATATGCAGATATGGAAAGGTTCACTTAAAATTACATATGTTTCTAACTACTGTGGGTTGCTGTTAGAAAATGAATACACAGTCCTGTCTTCAGTGTTTTGTTGACCCGTGTGGCCTATGGTTCAGTCAGGCCAGTCTTATGCTCTACTTTTTACACTTAAAAAACTGATGTACTATTTACCTACCCTAAAGTGCACAGAAACTGAAAGTAAAGCTTGATGAATTTTTATATGCATTTATCTCCATTTATCTCCATGTTGGAGAAGGCAATGACACCCCACTCCAGTAATCTTGCCTGGAAAATCCATGGACAGAGGAGCCTGGTAGGCTGCAGTCCATGGGGTTGCTAAGAGTTGGACACGACTGAGCAACTTCACTTTCACTTTTCACTTTCATGCATTGGAGAAGGAAATGGCAACCCACTCCAGTATTCTTGCCTGGAGAATCCCAGGGACGGCGGAGCCTGGTGGGCTGCCGTGTATGGGGTCGCACAGAGTCGGACACCACTGAAGCGACTTAGCATAGCATAGCATCTCCATGTAGCTACCACTTAGATCAAATCATAGAATATTTCCAACACTACAGAAGTTTCTCTGTAGTACCTGGAGTAATCACCCCATGGAGGTAGGTGACCACTATACTGACTTGTAATGAACCAGATTAATAGTCAGTTCTTGAGTTTCATATAAATGGAATCATTCTTTATGGATTTTTGTATTTACATGTTTTGACAGTAGTAATGTGTTTATTTTGTAATAAAATCATGCAGAGCCTAACCCTTTAAATCAGGAAGTACCTGATTGCTACAAACACTGTAAAATTAGAGAAATCATTTATTATTTCACTAATTCACTACATATTTATTAAACAATTGAATGTTCATCTGAATATATTTTCTTTTAAAAGTCAAGTTGGCAGTAAATCCCAGATGTGGGCAAACACTATTTCATGGATGTCTATGGGGGTCACCAGAGTCGGACACGACTGAAGTGACTTAGCAGCAGCAGCAGGAGACACTTGTATGAGCGGTTTTTGTGCAGTCAGAAGAAAAATAATATATTTTATTTTAGTGTGATTTTTATTTAGAACACAGGTCTTGACATTAGCAAGAGAATGGCCAGACAGGTTTACTAGTTAGAGGCGAAAGCCATGAGCTCGATATCAGTGTGAACTTATATTTGTTGCTAGATCATGATGTGTATTCCTGGACCTTCCTAGGTGTAAAGGGAATTAAGGAAGGGATAGATTAGTAAAAAATATATTAGCTGTCTTGGAGGAAACAAAAAACAGGGTGCTATGTAAAGAGCATTGCCGTCGTCACTGTTGTAGTTACTTAGGAAACAATTCTCTTAACATGCATCAGTGCTTGTTTTCCAGTTTGTTTTCTGAGGTCCCACATTACCTACTATTTGCCGTATGCAGTGATGTATGCCACCTACTGTGGGTTGCTGTTAGAAAACTAAGACCCACTCCTATCTTCAGTGTTCTGCTGACTCTTGTGGCCTCTGGATCTGTCAGGCCAGTCTTTCTTGTCATTGTCCTCTTACCCATGTTAGCTCAGACTTCCTTTTCTTTTGACCCATGTTTCTATTCTTCCCTCCTGTAAGAATCACTGCCTTCCAAATCCTGTCCATCTCTGAGAGTCAAAAGTGAGTTTTCATTTTTCTCAAACAAATCTTCTCTTATCTCTAAATTCTTTCTCCCCACTGCTGCTGCTGCTGCTATGTCGCTTCAGTCGTGTCTAACTCTGTGCGACCCCATAGATGGCTCCCCCGTCCCTGGGATTCTCCAGGCAAGAACACTGGAGTGGGTTGCCATTTCCTTCTCCAATGCATGCATGCACGCTAAGTCGCTTCAGTCATGTCTCTTTCTCCCCTCAGTTCAGTTCAGTTCAGTTGTGACCAACCTAGATAGCATATTGAAAAACAGAGACATTATTTTGCCAACAAAGGTCCGTCTAGTCAAGGCTATTGGTTTTTCCAGTGGTCATATATGGATGTGAGAGTTGGACTGTGAAGAGAGCTGAGCACCAAAGAATTGATGCTTTTGAACTGTGGTGTTGGAGAAGACTCTTGAGAGTCCCTTGGACTGCAAGGAGATCCAACCAGTCCATTCTGAAGGAGACCAGCCCTGGGATTTCTTTGGAAGGAATGATCCTAAAGCTGAAACTCCAGTACTTTGGCCACCTCATGCGAAGAGTTGACTCATTGGAAAAGACTCTGATGCTGGGAGGGATTGGGGGCAGGAGGAGAAGGGGACGACAGAGGATGAGATGGCTGGATGGCATCACCCACTCGATGGAAGTGAGTCTGAGTGAACTCCGGGAGTTGGTGATGGACATGGAGGCCTGGCATGCTGCGATTCATGGTGTCGCAAAGAGTCGGACACGATTACTGGATACTAATTGCATATACAGACATTCATTAGAGTTACTTGTGTCTGCTAAGTGTTACTTTCACCTCAGTGGTCACATGATAAGTTCCTAAGAGTAGGTTTGGTGCCTTTGACACCTTTGCAGACCACCCAGAGTGCTTAGAAACTTGTAGTTTGGGTATGTGCTGCTGAAGCACTCCTTGTCCTTCTTTTATAAAGGAAGATGATCAAACCTGCTATGTGGACTTTCGGCACCCAAAGGCCTATACTTATCCCTTGTTTTTTTAAGTAATTGATGAGGGTTGAAAGTTGGGCTGTGGTAGTTATGAGGTCTCAGAGTTATTGTTTGCTGGAAGGATGACACTTTCAAACCAATTGTATCAACACATCTTTCCAGTACTCTTATTACCCTCATTGCTGGAAAGCACTGCTTGTACTCAGTCTGGCATTAAAAGCCCTGAATAGTTAATTTCAACTTGACCTCCATTGTTACTCATTGAAGCTCTTTGCCCAGCTAGACTAGCTTATTAGCTCCCTGCTGAAAGATTATTTTGCTTATTCTTTTCTCTGCATGTGCCTAAGATATTCCTGCCTCCATAGGGAGCATCTTTCTTGCTTCTTCTCTACCCTATACATCCATCCTCTAAACCTGCATTGAATGTGCTCATTCCTAGCCCACAGTTATCATGTTTTCTCTTGGATTTTCATGATACTTAGGTCTGCATCACGCATATGACACCTGATTAGTCCCTGGCTTAAACATTATGTAATTTTCAAAGAATATATAATATGCTTCTTTTAAGAGATTATATATTCAGGAGTTTCTAGTTGTGGGGAAAGAGCTTAAGTTTTAGAGTTAGATAGATGTATGTTTTAAGTCCTCACTGACACTCTTGAACCTACAGGCCCTAGTTTCTCATCTGTACACTGGGAGCCTTAATATCAGCCTTACAGGGCTGTAGAAGTATATTAAGTGAGCTAATAGTTGTCGAATGCTTGACCTACCAGAAGTACTTAATACATAGAAGTTCTTCTCTTTCCCTCTTCAGGTCTTCCTGGAGTCTAGCAAATGTTTTTCAAGAACAAAAGTAACAAAAGTTATTTTTCCTTGGTCTATTCCTTTTTGTATTTCCTCCACATTCTGAAGTCCAAGTCCTCATGCAAAAAGTATATAAAATACTATATGTATTTATGAATGCATGTGTGCTTGTACATGTATGTTATATATGTATTTAGATTGAATGATACTTTTATTAGATTAGTATTCCCTTTTCCTAGAACCTCATACTTCTAAAGGTGTATATTGAGTGGCTCAGACGGTAAAGAATCTGCCTGCAATGTGGGAGACCTGGGTTCGATCCCTGGGTTGCAAAGATACCCTGGAGGGGGGCATGGCAAACCACTCCAGTATTCTTGCCTTGAGAATCCCCATGAACAGAGGAGCCTGGCAGGCTACAGTGTGTGGGGTTGCAAAGAGTCAGAGATGACTGAGTGACTCGGCACGGCTCTCTTCCCTTTTTTTTTTTTTTTTTTCCTGTTTTTTAGTACCTCATACTTCTAAAGGAGCCCTTGAACACTTACATATTTCTCGACTGACTGCATTTTCAGTTTCAGTTCATTTACCATTAAAAGTGTATCTGAAGCATATAGAATCATTAGGGCAGAAATATTGCCTGTATCTTATATATCTCTTGAAATAATGTGCACTCCTTACTACAGTTGCTCATATTATTTTCTTATTAGGAGTTAAGATGTGTAATTATTATTATTTTTTCTTCCACTGAAGTTCAAACTGATTTTGACCAATCTGGATAAATCACTTGCTTCTGGCCTTCAGACAACAGCTATGGTGGAGTATCATCCTGATAAGAATGAAGACATGTGTGATCAACTTCTTATTTCAATAGGAAATAAAACAATAGAGGTCCCTCTAATTGGGTATGTATTGTTCATAATTGAGGCTAACATTTTGAACATCTTTCAGATGAAAATAAGAGTCATAGTAATATTTTCTATTTTCTCTAGTAGGGCTTTTTGTATCTATAGTATCCTTAAACTGAACTTCAAGAACAAATTTTTTAGCAAATTGTAGTCTTCAAAACATATGAAAGACTAGTTTTCTGTTTTTTATTAAAATCACTTAGAAATATTCAACAATTGCTTGTATTCTTTTATTTCCCTTGAATTCACATCCTATTTTATTTCTGCCATATTTTCTGTACCTTTTGATGAAAGATTTATTTTTAAAATGCTATTTTTACTGTCTCCACAATCATACTTTTCATTCTCACTCCAACAAAATCTGTCTGACTATCTTCCCCAGCTTTCCAGTGAAGTAGTACTCTTGCCTGGGAAATCCCATGGACGGAGGAGCCTGGTGGGCTGCAGTCCATGGGGTCGCAAAGAGTTGGACACGACCGAGCGACTTCACTTTCACTTTTCACTTTCATGCATTGGAGAAGGAAATGGCAACCCACTCCAGTGTTCTTGCCTGGAGAATCCCAGGGACGGGGGAGCCTGGTGGGCTGCCATCTATGGGGTCGCACAGAGTCGGACACGACTGAAGTGACTTAGCAGTCACATTTTAATATAATTTTAAATTATTGCTGTATTTGCTTCACAGAATTTTAAATAATGCAGACGTTTGGCTTCAAGAAAATAAAAATGGTGCTCTTCTGAGATTGGCTAAAGAATATGGATTAGTATAATGAATATAATATAGAATTAAATAACTGATTTGGAGATTAACTTTAATACAAATAATTTATTTGACCAAGACATTGTGCTTTTCATTTTACATTGAAAAAAGTATAGTTCTGTTCATTATAAAATTACCTGTTAAAGCTATTATAGAATTTTTAGGTATTTTTAATATATATATACATGCACAATTCTTCTTTTTACAGCAAAATATGATTCTATAGGTATTTTCTTTGTTTCTATTTGCCCACCACTAGCAGAATTGATATTGAAATATTAATATTAGTATTAGATATAAGCCTTTTAATAGTTTCCCTTGTTTTTTTTTTTTTTTCACTTTCATGAACTAAATTTAGATGTCCAATTATTTGGGTTTTCCATGTTGAGAAATTCTGCTTTAGCACAGCATCCCATTTTGCATAGGAATCAAACAGTTGACACATTTTAGGCAAGGAATGAGCTATTCCTTTGCACCATTGGAAGGTATTTATTTAGCTTTGAGAGCATTTCCAAGTTTGGAGATAACTGGTACTTGATATTAGTGTGTTGGTCATTCATTCCCTTCTCCAGAATTTCCTTCAAGGGTGACCCTTAGATAGGGTTCAACTGGTAACTCATTTTGTAGAGAGCATTTGGAGTCAAGAGGCACTTCTCCTGATAGGTGGCTTGATTCTTTTCATCCTTAGAGGTCAAATGTCTTGACATGTTGCGGTTCATATGGGCCAGAGAATTTTTTTTATACAAGAGGAAGACAAACCAGTAGGAAAGCCAGAGAAACTATTAAATATTACCATATTAGCACACCCTTACTCCTTAAACCATGGATATGTGTATGCATGTATGTACATTTATATGTATGTGTATGTGTGAAAGATTTTCAAGAAATTATTAAGATTCTTTTTCACACCTAGCTAGAGAAAAAGCTTGAAAAAATGTTCAGCTTTTCATTTTATATTGTTTGCATTATTATTCTTTTAGATCTTATAAACTCTTTATTAACACAATTATGTATATACATATAAGTATATTGTTAAGAGATGTACAAGGTCATTGATCTTTTTCTGTCACAAAATTACAGTCTCTTTATGAGAAGAACATGGGTGTTTCTTAGAATATGCAGCATAAACAGGACAGTCCTAGCTGATTTCTGGAGTGTTTGTACCTATCCAATAATACAAAAACATGTATAAACACAGATCCCAGAAAGAAGGCCCAGACCATCAATGAGTAACACAGTATTTGTGAATGTTTTCTTCATGTATTTTTATTTGTGAATTTTGGTATGTTTGTATGTATATATGATTGTATGCATGCATGTATATATTTATATCTTGGAGGTTGTATCCTAAGTGGAGTGAATTAATTCATGTGTCTGGCATATAACCTAAAGATTCAGTAAAGATCTGTTATTACTACATTTATTATTGATGTTGTTGTCATCATTGTTAGGTTTCTAAGGTAATGTACATGAAATCTAACAAAATGGATTCAAGGTTAAGTTCCTCAATGTTATATCTAGATAATTCCTTGGATAAATAATTTAGGCTTTTTAAGTCTTTTGTTTTTCATCTGTAACATAGGAGCCATAGTATTTACCTATTTTTCAGAAAATTTGTTAATATTGAACAGCATAATATTTTTAATGATGCCTTATAAACTAAACTAGTATCCAGATTAAAAACATATATGTGTATATATATCCTTATGAGACATGTATATAGGATTAGAATGGATTTTTTAAATGCTTATGAAAACATGTGCTACAGATATGCACATAAAAAATCAATTGTATCCTTTTGTTGTTACACCTTTTCTTAGTCTCCAAGTTATATTTTATAGTATCCCACCTTCTTTTATTTCATCAGATATGGCATCATCCAAACGACTTACTTTGTTAAGATAACTGGTACCCTTTTGAAAGAGGGGGCAAAAGAACATATGGTGTATGTGTGCCCCCTCCCCTTCTGAGGGGGGTGGGCAAAATAATGTATGGTTTAGGTGGAGATTTCAAGACAGAGTTCCAAGTATGTTTTGAGCTGCAAAAAAAAATTGAGATACATGGGTAACCTTTCAAGGTGAGTAGTTGGGAGAGTATTCCATGTATTTATGCACAAAATCTGATTTTTAAATTTAAAATGTCTCTCATTATCTTTTTTTGTATCTTCATTTCACAATTTTGTTTACTGACAAATGTCCCACCAGCAGACCTGTAAGGAAACTGAAGTCTCTTTTAAGGAGTTAAGATAAAAGTCCCTGTGGATTTAACCATGAGATTATATTTGTTAAAATTCATCATATGGTCCTCTTTTCTCCTCTTCTAGGTTGATTCCATCATGTCAATTGGAAATTGAGCCAGAAGTTAATTTTGGGACATTGGTTGCCAGTAGTAAAGTGTATTGTAAAGAGATTAATATCATTAACCATGGCAGTGTGCCAGGTAAATACTTTCTATTCTATAAATTAACTTACACTTTTGGAAGAAAATTGATAATTTTTGAAATATATTGTTGTTGTTCTCTCACTCAGTGATGTCCGACTCTTTGTGACCCCATGGACTGCAGCACGCCAGGCTTCTCTGTCCACTATCTCCTGGAGTTTGCTCAAACCCATGTCCATTGAGTTGGTGATGCCATCCAACCATCTCATGCTTTGTCGTCCCCTTCTCCTCCTGCCTTCAATCTTTCTTGTGCAATTAATGTATTCTATGATTTACCCTGCTCCTCAAAAATTAGGTCTGTCATTTGGAAAAGCTCAAAACTGAAGGTCCTTAAGTAGGATTACTATTTTAGAAACTGATAGGCAATATCAGGAAAGATGAATCTACATCCTTATGATTCTTATCAATATAACTTGACTCAGATGACTGATGACCTCCTTGAGTATAGACATAGAGTGGTATCATAGAAGTGACACAGTCCTTAGAGCTTTCCAGAAATAGAATCAGGGCCCAGTGCCTTCCAAGCTGTGTGATCTGGGATGAGTATCTTTAAGAACATTGAACTTAAGATTCCTCATTTATAAACTGACTAATAAAATATACTGTGGTTAATTATGTATGTACCAAAGGCTGTAATATGGCACTTGACTTATCACAGGTACTCAGGAAAGATTTGTTCTTTTTCTCTATCATATTCAACTTTGAATTCACATACTGATCCCTAGCAGGCTCTTACTAACATTTTGTTGAAAGAAAAAGTGCTTCTCTCTTCTCCATGAGGTTATTTCTAGAGATTCTTACTGTGACCTAACAGTTTGCGTAAAGGCATAGGGGTGTGTGTGTGTGTGCGTGCGTGCACACATGTGCTTGTGTCTGCATGACCACACACTCGTCATTGATATATAGTAGGCATACAATCACTTATCCTTTCATTCTCTTGATTGAATGGTCAGCATCTGAGATAAGACTAACATTTTTCTCAAGCTGAGATGAGGACAAGCTCCAGACAGGCAGTACATTTCTCTCTTGAGATTGCTTGTTGGGTACATGAAACAGGTCTTATATCTAAACCTGTCTTATACTAAGTGAGGGCATTCTCTGGGGCTGCTTGAATGAACAATGGAAATTATTAAGACAAAGGAACTCTGATACTTTACTGATTTCTTCCTGGGATATAAACAGATAAAACTGATAATTGTTCCTCACTGAGTGTTACTTATTTCACTTTCCATACTTTGTTTTTTAAATGATTGAATTTCTGAATTCTGTGAGATTGTGAAATATTAGGCTCATTTGTGCCTGACTCCAGTGTTAAGGATGAACTCTCTTATGGTGAGTTACTCTGGTCTAAATAGTCCTTTAGATCTGATTGTGGAGCAGTGATATGTAATTGATAGAATTTTATTTGTATTATTTTACTTTCCAAAATTTTTCATAACTGTTGTCCATTACAAATTCTTTAATGCTTTGATCATATCCTCTCTTTATTTTAAATTGATTCTAAATTGATTCTAACTTCTAGATTTTATTCTAAAATCTTACCAAATTGTACATTTATTACATATAAAAACTATAAGTAAAAAATATATGTTTGAATTTTAATTGACTATTTAATATTACTTTACTTAATAAAAGTACATATATGGACCTGAGTCCATACATTTTAGGAAGAGTAATTCACATTAACTTTTAGTATGTGTGCATGGTATTGTAGTTAATACTATTCTTGGTAAATTATAATTGAGTATTATGAAGTGTTAATTGCCATTACCTTACAAACTGAAACACATTGTTATCAGTGAAACACATTTTCTTTCTGCTGCCTTTGTCCCTCATTTTTGGAGATGAATATTTTTTTCTACCCTTATCAAAATTGATAGTATGTTTTATATTCACAGTAGCAAGTGCCCATAAAGTGTCATAAAGTCCTCATTACCCATAAGCACAATATATAAATATTCATGAGAATTATGTATTTTCATGAAGAAAAACACTTAAGCAGAAAATAGATTCAGCAACCAAAGATGATTTTAATAAAACTTTCCAAAAGGATTTTATGTGACAAATATTTTATAGTTTTAGAGTCAAAGATTAAGTGTTTACAAATACTCAGTGAAAGTGTTAGTTGCTCAGTCATGTCCTGCTCTTTGCAACCCCTTGGACTGTAGCCAGCCAGGCTCCTCTGTCCATGGAATTCTTCAGGTAAAAATACTGGAGTGGGTTGTCATTCCCTTCTCCAGAGGATCTTCCTGACCCAGGGATTGAACCTGGGTGTCCCACATTGCAGGCAGATTCTTTACCATTCGAACCACCAGCGAAGCCCTTATATATACTTAAGAGAACATCAAAAAGCCACATTCGGCAAGTTCATGACTTATATAGCTGTGTTTTCTCTCTGTGGTACTCTCACTGAGATAGATACTAGAGTTTATCTATGTAACAACTTCATGATGTTTTATGTTAATCTATTGCTGCTGCTGCGTTGCTTTAGTCATGTCCGACTCTGTGCAGCCCCATAGATGGCAGCCCACCAGGCTCCCCTGCCCCTGGGATTCTCCAGGTAAGAACACTGGAGTGGGTTGCCATTTCCTTTTCCAATGCATGAAAGTGAAAAGTGAAAGTGAAGTCGCTCAGTCATGTCCGACCCTTCACGACCCCATGGACTGCAGCCCACCATGCTCCTCCATCCATGGGATTTTCCAGGCAAGAGTACTGGAGTGGGGTGCCATTGCATTCTCTTTAATAATCTACTATGGAGTAACTATCCATGGATTTAGCTGCATGTTGTCAAATACATTTTGTTGTATTGCCTCTTGTAAGAATGTTTGCCTAACTTACCAAGTAGTGCTTATCTTTTCACTTTGAAAAAACATAGTTTAGTCTTTAAGATGTTTCTAATATTAGTGTTTTGTGCTTTGGTAAACTCCGTTTCCTCGTTTATGTTTTTATTGTTTCTTAGTTTTTAATCATTGAAGATAGAAAAAAAATCTTAGCATTTTTTGAATTGCAGTCATTTCCCTCTTCCCCTCTTGAATCTTTGGGTACTTTTTCTACTACCATGTTATTATGTGGAATAGTTTTAAAAGTCCATAGAGTGATCTTTACACACCATTTCTGGATTTCAACAGCTACCTTGGTTTATTTTACCACAAATATATGACCTTTCTCTTGCTCTTAATGCCTGCTGCCTCTCTTCCCCTGATCATCAGCATCATCTCTCTACATCACTATCTAGAAAAGCCTAGCATCATCTCTAAAGCAGGAAATTTGCTAAATTGAATCAGACCCAGAAGTGGTCCTAAGAATCCTCTCTTACCCAGAGAAGCACCCACTACTTATTCTCAGTGTACTTTTTGTTTGTTTGTTTGTTTTCTTGGAAATCCATGCCATGAGATTTCAACATACTTTTCATGTGTGACACAGTGTTGGGCATATACTAAGCATTCAGTGAGCATTCATTTAATTGATTTGACCCAGAGTGAGGTCTTCTAGAGTCCAAATCTTGGTTACAGTATTAACTGGCTGGGAAGCCCTGGGCAAATAATTTATACTTCCTGAATATTCATTGCCTCACTTATACGTTAGGGATAAACGTAATACCTTCCTTGTATAATTGTGGTGATGATTAATAAAATGCTTAACACACTCTCTGACATACATTAAATGTTCAATAAATACAGTTGATGTTAGGATTATTCTTTTTCTCCATCTTTCTTAATTCTCTTGTGGAGCGCTGTTCCTTTTCTCAGTACGTTAGAAGTGAGTGTTCCTTAGCATTTGTCATGAACCCTCATGTTTTCTCAGTCACTCTGCTCTCCCTGGGCAATCACTTCCATTCCTTTTACTTAACTGATGTCTATACAAGACTGCATTTATTTCAGGTTTTTCAGACTTAACATGTCTAAAACTAAACTACTCAACTTCTCCCCCAAAGTTCTCTGTTTCTGTTTTTCATTGAATGTCACCACCATGTAGGTGGCCAAGTCAAAAATTTGGCAAAATCCTTGACATCTACCTCCTTTTCACCCTCTACCCCCTTACTGAGTCAATTATTAAATCATGTCTATCCACATCCTTATGTCAGTAATCCTATTTTTCTTTGTCCCATTGTCACTTTTTTTTTTTTACAACAGGTCATCATCTTTTTTTGCCTTATAATATCAACCTAAATTATTTCTCTGAAGTCTCTTCTTATCTGCTTGTAGTTCATTCTCCACACATTGGCCAATTTCATATCTTTAAAAAAATGAAAATTTGATGACAAAAATTCTGTCTGTAACATCTTTGCTTCAATGACATCCTTCTCCTAGGATGATGTCCTTGCTCCTGTTGTTAACATTAAAAAATAAAACAGTCAAATATTTCATTATTACTGATGGCATTAAAGTTAAATAAGATGCAGTTGTGTTTGTGTACTCACTATTTTAATATATTTAAAAGATTCAACAATGTTCTTTTGTTAGGGGTTGTTCCTGGATAAGCTTTTGGACCATTGACTTTAGACTCAGCCTTAACTGAACTTATATAGTTTTATTTTCTTGGAGAACTGAGTCAATGATACTTGTTTATTTGTAATGGATATAATTTTACAGATTTTTGCTTTATATTATGATAGAAGAAATAAATATTTATGTCCTTACCATGTATCTAAAAATTATTGGATTAACACATTTTGTTACTGTGAGTTTGTTTACCTTTTTTCATCAGGTCATTTCTGGACTTAAAGTTTTATTATTTTTTTATATTTTCAGTACTTTTATTATGCTAATATTTTCATTATCCTAAGTTAAATGAATAATTTTGGAAAATGTCATCAAATGTGATGTAAAACTGCTAAGTTAGGAATCTTCAAAGTTGTTTATGTGGGCAGAATGCTCATTTGTGTTAATATTGTATAGTGATATCAAAGAAACTCATGACTGGCTGCTTCCCATTTGTTGGACATTTTGAGCACTGCTTGGTGTTAGGCACTATGTGGTGTGCCAGGACTACAGAGATGAAAAGGAGATGGTATCTGATATAGACTGCATGCTCTAATATAGGCACCCGACATTACCATAAACTGTGGACCATTTCTGCTTTCAGAATAAGAAATATTTGTGCCCTCCTTCTCATATGCTTTTTTATTCTAGAAATTCATTCCTTTCACCCTTTTCCTCTGTGAACTACATTAACTACATAATGAGTGGTAGTGGTGGCTATAAGTATAAGCCCTGTGGTCAGAAACATCCAGGTGAAAATCCCAGCTCTATTAGTTATTAGCTGTAGTAGTCAACTATTGATGTGGAAGGAGCCATGCCATAATTCTGTAGCTTAAAAAAGCAATATTCTTTCCTGGAGAACTCCATGGACAGAGGACCCTGGCAGTCTACAGGCCATGGGGTTGCAAAGAGTTGGACTAATGCTTTTGTGCACATTAGCAGGAACTTGACTAAACTGGGTGACTCTGCTTCAGGTTGAGGCAGCCAGGCTGATCTGTTACTAACTGCAGGTCTGGGAGTCAGTTGGGTGGCTCTCTCTGCTCCACACTTGCTCCTTATGGGGCATAGGCCAAAGGGACAGCAGTTTCTCAAAAGAAACACTTTGAATGGTAAGAGAGCAGGAGAACATCTGGGGTTGGAGCTGTCTTGTCACTTCTAGCTCCATGCTATTGGCCAAAGTGAATCACATGATCAGGCCCAGTCAAGGGGTAGGAAAACATACTTAATCCATGGGAGTGTGACATTAAGCATGCAGAGAAGATTGAAGAATTGGAGTTGATCATCTAATCTGTCATAATAATTGTGTATTTTTGGACAAGTGACTTGACCTATCTAAGTATCTATTTCCTTATTTATAAAATGGAGGTAATGCTTGAGCCTGTATCACTGATTTCATTTTGAGGACTAAGTAGAATAACATATGCATAGCTCTTAGCATGAGTGTCTGAGCAAAGTAAGCAGACAGTATATTTTAGCTATTGGTGAGGGTTGAGTCTTAACAGTAGACTGAAATTTATTGGATGACCCTGGAGACTGAACTTACAATCAAAGCTGTGATTCTTGGTCCACAGTAGACCATATACTCTGTAATGTGTGTCTGTCCCCTACTAAGTGAGTGAATGTTAACATCATAAGGATCCAAATGTAAACCATCTGCTCTCATTCTCCTTAGGTATCTTTAAAACAGAATACCAGGGCCAACTATCCATTGTCATTTTTCCAACCAGTGGTGTTGTGCAGCCCAAGTCATCAGTGGTTATTAAAGTGGATTTCTGTGCAGACCAGCCCATAGTTGTAAACGAATTGGCAAAGTGAGTATATACTATGGTTCTTAATTCTAGTGTAGTGCTTGATAGTTTCCTGTTTCTCTTTTCATATATGCCTGTTGTCTTTGAATGTATGTTAGCTTCTTTGACTTTGAGTCAGCATTCATTCATTGAGTATCTGCTGTTTGCCAAGTACTAGAGACTGAAAAAATGGGAAGAACTGGAGAATGGCATATGGGTACACCTAGTAGGAGCTCCTAGTTTGAATTTTGTGGGGGTGAGGGAATGGATCAAGAAAGAGCTCCACTAAGGAGGTAGTAGTTGAATGAAACACCTGTTGTTGAGTAGAAATTGGCCAGCAAAGAGCAGTGGTGTGATTTGGGCTGAGTGTGTGTGTGCGTGTGTGTGTGTTTGTGTGTAGGAGAGGTGGATATTGGTGATGGGAGAAGGTTAGAGGAATGATTTCAGGCAGAGCAGGTAGAAGATGACTTTCTAGAGGTTAATAGACAGTGTTACACATCTTGAGATCTGAGGCAAAGAGATGGAGGTGAGGAGTGATGAAACCAGAAAAACAGAATGGTACAGGGTCCAGTTAAGTACCTTATAGGAAAGCTTTTTTTTTTTTTTTGGCTATACTTCTCAGTTCATTAGTAGGATATGCAGTCAGTATAGTGAGTCACCACTAGTATTAAAACAATGATATAGAAAACATCAGAATGCATCTCACATACTAAATTCAAATGGCATTTTGTAAAACTTGTTTCATGTGTATGTGTGTCTGTGTGTGTATGTATTTTGCATTGCAGTGTAAAATACATTTCTCACTGAAGGCTACAGCTCAAAAAAAATGTTTGAGAAACAGTCGTGAGCCCTGATACAAACTTAGATTTTATTGTAAAGGCTGTGGAATCTCAGGAAAGTTTTAGGATGGGGTGTCCTAATTAGTTTTCATTTTAGAAAGCTCACATTAATAGCAGTGTACAAAATCAAGGAGTACAGATGTGGAGTGGATAGCCTGACTAGAAACTATAATAGTAAGGCAGAAGAGAAATAATGAAGGCCTCAGCTAAGATACAGATTGGGAATATGGAGAGAAGTGTGCAGAATGGAGGTATGTTATGGAGGTATGTTTGACTAGATTTAGTAACTGGTTATAGAAAGACAAAGTAAGAGGAGGTTCAGGTCTGTGGTAGAAGATCTTGACTCCAGTTGTAACGTTGGAATTGATTTGCTTTGCAGAATCCTTTGGAGCCTATTAGATTTACTTATATTGAGTCCCATAAAAATTTTTGGTCTAGGTATATTGCTTTGAGAGTTGTTAGTTCATAAATTGTAGATGAAGCATGAAGTGTTAAAAATAACTTTGAGAAAGAGAGTAGAGTATAAGAGTAGGAGAGAAACAGCATTATTCATGGAATTTACAAAATACTCAAGTCTTACGAGAATAAGAAGGTAGAGTCTAAATAAGTTGAAGGAAAAGCATGAAAGTATGGTGTCAAGAAAGCTAAGTGAGGGGAGATGTGTAAAGACATGGTATGAACCATGCCCAGTGTGACAGAGATAGAGTGTAATTTAAAGACTTTGGTGATGGCTGTGTTTTGGTCATTGATTTGTGCTATCTGATGGGGCAAGATTCAAAAGGATTGCGTTTATGCCAGAGAGGGATAAATGTAAGGTAAAGGAAGTTTCAACAGTAAATTCAGATTAGTCTGAAAAATGAAGTTTTATGAGGGGAGATATTCATTTCAGCAAATAAGTGGAGTTTTGCCAAGATACTTTGCTTCATAGAGAATTGGGTTATTAGGATGAAGATGAAGTTGGTGAGTGGACTTGTGGAAATGGGATGATTAGAAAAGAATCTCAGAATTCTAGAACTAGAGGTGGCCATATAAATCCTTCTATATAACTCTAGTATTTAAAGAATAATTGGTGATATGGAAATATCAATAAATTTTTTTAGGTCAATTCATGCAGTTATTTTCCATCTTTGTTGTTTCCCGGAGACAATAAATTAGGTTGCACATATGCCATTCTACTGTGCAAGTTCAGACAGACAGAAGGACATGACAGTCTCTGTCACATACGTGAAAGGAACTTCCTTTAGGTCTTTGAATTTTAATTATAATGTGATTTTATAAAATTTCTGTTTATATAAACATTTAGGAGAAAAAGTGTATAGAATTCTAATTAAAATATATATGTATAATTCATTATCTTGTAGAGTGAGTTTGCAAGATCATCCAGACGTATTCTTGAATATCAGAGCTCATGTGGTTGAGCAGATTATTGAATTATTAAACATAAATAATGATAAAAAGTTGGAATGCATTAGCTTTGGTTCTGTTTTCTTTGGAACGTCAAAGATTGAACGTGCACTTCTGTACAATAATAGCCCAGAACCTATAAACTGGGTAGCCATAATGCAAGATGATTCCGTTGGAGAAGAATTGGTAAGTAAATAATGGAACGGAGGAAGATCAGGTATTATGTTTTGAAACAGATTGTTTTGAACTCACTAATAACCAACAAGCTGCTTAATTAATCTAAAAATGTTTTAACGTGAAGATATGATTTCATTTCATGTGTTTCCAAGGGTGACCTCAAAAAGTTTAGTAAATCAACCTGACCTTGATAGTAATAGATGGGTATTAATATATCTTAGTGGCTAATTGTGGGGGTTTATGTTCTCATCAATTTTTCAATAGTTCTTTAAGTTTTATGAGGTGCCTTGATCAAATTTACATATGTTACTTTAAAGACATACATTTTCTCTATATCTAGCCTCTGGAATTTCAATAATTATTTTATGACCACATTTTAAAATACTTTTTGTATATTTGCCTTAATATTCTTTTATTTCTGATTTTATATTACAGGGTACAAATATTAAACAAAGAACAGATGTTGCTTTAAATAATCTCACCTACTTAAGGAAAATAAAGAGCATAGATATTACCACAATTATCTCCTGTGTTCCTAATGAAGGGAGGTTACTACCTTATCAAAAGAGTTTAATTACATTTTGTTTCAGCCCAAAGTAAGCAAAAATTAATTTCATTATGGTGTTATTGATCAATGGAAAGTATATTAATGGTACATTCATCAGATTGATTTTAATAGTAAAACTTGGCAGAAGGCACAAATTGGATTTTTCTTACTATGGTTCTAAATATTTCTAACACGGTTAACATTATTCCAATATTTAAAAATGTTTGTAAACACCTTCAGCTCAGTTCAATTCAGTTCAGTCGCTCAGTCGTGTCTGACTCTTTGCGACCCCATGAATTGCAGCACGCCAGGCCTCCCTGTCCATCACCAACTCCCAGAGTTCACCCAAACTCATGTCCATCGAGTCAGTGATACCATCCAGCCATCTCATTCTCTGTCGTCCCCTCCTCCTCCTGCCCCCAATCCCTCCCAGCATCAGGGTCTTTTCCACTGAGTCAACTCTTCTCATGAGGTGGCCAAAGTAAACACTTTAGTTTAAATTAAAAATCTCTCCAGACCTTGTGGAAATGAGATGGTGAAAGTTTGGGGTTGCTTTGAATTGTGCCCACAGACCAGTCTGTTCTACCAAGACCTTACTGTCCTTCCAGAAATAGTCACGCAGTGGCTAGGAGCATGGAGTTTGTTGTAGATGCCTTCAGAGAGGATGCAGTGCTCCTGCCAGGGCCAAATACTTAGACTGAATATCAGAAATATTAAGCCTTTCGTAGCTGCTGGGATCAACCACACTTGGTTGCAAAAATTCATACAAATGTTTAGGACTTTTGCCAATGTGTAGTTTTCCCTGTGCTTGGTTTGGTTATTTAGTTTGAAAAATATAATTGACAACACTGTTTTAAATATACAGTAGCAATTGCAGGTACACTTGAGAGATTGTAGTGTATGACAATAACTGATCCAGTTGTCAGTATGTTGACCTTTGTAAGAAGGCAATGTTTAATGTATTTCTCTCTGTGACAACCGGGTCACTTGGTGATACCAATTGTCTGATGAAGACTGAGTTGTGGTTTAATTTAAGGAGAGTAATAAATCAAGTAGTTGTTCTATTTGTACAATCTATAATTGCCTTATTAATCATCCCTTCATGCAGGAAATTTCTTTGGTGAATCTGTAAGATTCTGTTTAATACACAATCTTTGAAATTCTAAATGTTCTTTTCATGGCAATATGTTCATTTTATTTGAGAGTCTAGCATGAACTGAGAAATAAATATGATTTGTAGTCTTAAAGGTGTTCTCAATATGCTATTTGAATTCCTATGTAATATTTCACATCAACCTTCTTGTATATATATGAGTATCCAGTGCTAAAAAGCTGAGCTGTAGGTAAGGCAATGGAGAAGGCAATGGCAACCCACTCCAGTACTCTTGCCTGGAAAATCCCATGGATGGAGGAGCCTGTTGGGCTGCAGTCCATGGGGTCGCAAGGAGTCGGACACGACTGAGCGACTTCACTTTCACTTTTCACTTTCATGCATTGGAGAAGGAAATGGCAACCCACTCCAGTGGTCTTGCCTGGAGAATCCCAGGGATGGGGTAGCCTGGTGGGCTGCTGTCTATGGGGTCGCACAGAGTCGAACACGACTGAAGCGACTTAGCAGCAGCAGAAGCAGCAGGTAAGGCTTGTGTCAGGGCACAAGCCTGTGACATAACCCATCTGTGTCTTTGGTCCTACTTCCTTTCTTCTCATCTTTCCTTTGCTTTTCTCCTCTGCCAATATTTGGCTGTTACCAAATCCTGTTCTCCAAATTGCCTTTTCTCCTCTAACAAGAATGTGGCTAGAAATACATGCTTAGTTCATGGGAGGACACAGATATGTACCAGAGATTTGCAATTACACCCGGGTTGTAGGAAGGACCACTATAGAGACTTGAACAGAGACCTTAGTTAGCAATGAAGTTTGCCTGGAAAGAAAATCCTTTACACAAAAAGTGGCAAGAGTTTGACAATTTAGTATATTTGAATCCCACTTATCTTGCAAATATCATCATGAACTCAGTGTTTTTGACTTCACATATATGAGTGTGAGCTTCTTTTGCAAGTCTCAGTATCTTGTGAGGTAATTTTGGAAAATGGATCACACTTATCTTTTTATTGCTGAATTCCATCTGTGTAGATTTAGGTATTGGGTTGATATTCCCTTTTGAGAGATTAATAAAATGTGTCATCTTTGCTTTAGAAATAATTGATTGTAATTTTTTCACAGGCTAATCATTGATGTTCAAAAGAATGATCCTTCACATAGGCAAGACTATGCTGTTTTTTTGAGATTTGAGTCTGTAGCAAGTAAAGATGGGTTTTTGAGAGATGATAATCAAATCATCAAAAGTAAGTGTGAAATGAACATTATCATCAAATATATAGCTGTTTAAATTCTTTAAAAGTTTGGACAGCAATATATGTAGAGGCAATTTAATGAAATGTATAATTATTGATTAGAATGAAAATGCAAATATTCGAGAGACCTTAACATGTCTTCTGTGAAACATTGAGAAAAGTCATCCTCAGAATCATTTATATAATAATTTTCCAATTTAAAAGTTAAATGACTTAATTATTTTCAGATGACAGTAGATAAACATGGTGATGTAGAGTTAAAGAAATAAAATAAAAACAAAAAACAACCTTGTTTCTTTTCTTCGTAAGCCTAGATTTTCTCTTAGAGATTAATATAGGAACAAAAGATCTATTTCATTTTTACCAAGCCTTTAGCTCTCTTAGAATCTACATAAAGTAACAGTCAAAGAATAAGGCCTAGAGTTCTAGTATCAATAAATAGGATGCAGTATCTTGTTATAGGATATTCATAAGTGCATGTGCTTTGTAGGTCACATGTAAAAATGCAGTGAACTCTGTACATTTCAGGTAATGTTGGATGAGTTGCAGTGAGTAAAATGGAATTGAAGTTCAGTTTAGCAAGAAAGATCAAAGAGAAAATAAAAATATAGGCAGATGAGTGATGAAATCCAGAAAGATGACCATGGCAAGATAAGAGTCTAGAAGATTTGTGTGTTGGTATGAGTGATGTCATTGAGCAGAGTTGAACAGTGTTCCTAGGGCATAAATTGATTGCTTTGTTACTGTTTATGCTATAGTTGATGATACTGAGCTCTGTCTGCTGACCATAGACAGAACATTTATTCTAGGCTTTCAAGTTAATCTAGTTTTCAAAGGCTAGAGATAGAGATGCTAGATTTGCCTTAGAATCTTGGATTGGCTAGTAAGAGTATGAGTGAAGAAATATAAACCCTATTTTTGGCATTCTAGTTGTAATACTTTCTCTGCAAAACTATTCTTTCACTCAATCAAAGCCCTCATTTCATAGTGACTACCTTCTTTTCTAGTACTCTATCTCCAAAACTTCATATTTACATTGTTGCTCAGCTTATATTCCATTGTTCATAATTTTAATCACTTTCCTCCAAGTATATGTAAACCTCTTGGCTCAACTCCCACTGTGGCTGAGTGGAAAACCTCTAATCTGATTCAATTCAACTCTCAGCCTACTCCAGGGCTGCACCTCAGAAGCTAAATGGGCCAGTGAAAAACACAAAACCATTAATCCCAACTGAGTCCTGGTATTTGCCATTACTACTACATTCCTCCACTCATTCACTTTCTCCTGATCTGAGATTAGTATTCACCCAGCTTCTCTTCTCCCCTGACAACCCCAGTCCTTCCTTCTTCATCTTCACTCTAAGCTGACAAATACAATAAGTGACCTAATAAGACATTTCCACTTGGATTTCTACCAGATGTCTCAAAATTAACATGTCGAAAAAGAACTATTGGTTCCCCATAGCCTGTCCCTCCTGAAGTCTTTCCTGCCTCAAAAAATGACTTCATTTCTTACGTCACTTCATTCCATTTCATTCCATCACTTCAGTTGCTTATGCCAAAAACCTTAGCATCATCATTTATTGTGTTCAATCTCCAATTCTACTGCAGTCAGTCAGCAAATTTTGTTATCTCTACAGTCAAAAGTATATCTTATGTCGGATCTTTTCTTACCATTCTTCTACTACTCTTCTGCAGCCATACTTCATTCCTAAGGGTTTCCCCCCCTTTTTTTTTTTTTTTTTTGAGCATGCCAAGTCATTCCTACATTAGAGTCTTTGTATTTGCTGTTTGCTTGTATTTAGAATAGACTTAAAAAATTTTTTTTCCCATGATTTTCTTCCAGGGTCCTTTATATCTTTGCTCACATCTCCCTATCAATTCTTTTTGGAGTTCCCCATATAAATGAGCATCCCCAAGACATTGTACTCTGTCTCACCTTACTTTACCTATTTATTTTATTGTCAGTGTCAGCTCACTAGAATGTAAAATCCATGAGAGCAAGGACATCACCTGTTTTATTCACTACTGTACTCCCAAGGTCTAGAAAAATACTGACACAGAGAAGGCATTCAGTAACTTTGTTGAATGAAAGATTGAATTAGATACCCATGTCTCATCAAGTCTTTCAGATGACACTCTTTGGACTGAGCAAATATATTCTGGGTTCCCAAAACACTTTTAATATTAACAAACTATTATTGCTTTTATAGGTGGCTCATTTCAGAAAGTAGAATTAGCCCTGACAGGCTCAGGACTTCCAGTCTTACTACAGTTTGATCCTGGAAGGATTCTTAATTTTGCACCTTGTTTCATGGGTGGACATTCAGAGATTCATTGTGTTATGCAAAATCGATCCAAATCCCTTCCTCTGATGTACCACTTTAAAAAAACTGCACATTTTAAAATTGATCCTCAAAAGGGCAAGATTGATGAAGGATGTATACAGGTAAGATTATCATTCTATGTTTCACATGCTTTAAATATTTTAAGGTTGACTAAAAAGCCATGCATAGGATTAAAACCTACATTTGTTGTACCAGTGTTTAGAAATTTAATCTCTTTTGTGGCCTGGTTATGAATACTTTTGTATTGGTGAAAGTCAAAGTGAAGTTGCTCAGTTGTGTCCGACTCTTTGCGACCCCATGGACTGCAGCCTACCAGGCTCCTCTGTCCATGGGATTTTCCAAGCAAGAGTGCTGGAGTGGGTTGCCATTTCCTTCTGCAGGGGATCTTCCTGACCCAGGAATTGAACCTGGGTCTCCCACATTGCAGGAAGACACTTTACCGTCTGAGCCACCAGGGAAACCTGTATTGGTTTGTATCGGTACTTGTACAATATTCGTAATTATTTCTTACCTGCCTTTCATGTGCCAAAAAAAAAAAAAAAAACCTGTAGAGAAAGCAAAGAAGTGCAAAACAGTTCTGCTTCTATGGATTTTTTTTTTTTTTTTTTTCTGAGAGAGTATTTATTTATGTGCCCAGGATGTTGACCCCTAAACTTAAATATCCAGCACGGAGCTTTGACCCTCTCTCACAAGGGTGGATCCAGGCATGGTCCTGGAGCCCATGTCTAGGGCACTGGAACCCAGGGACCAGAGGCAGGAAGCCTCTGAGCCAGCGGCTGCTAATAGCAGCAAATGGTGAAACGGTGGTGGGAACCAGGCCCTCTTCCCCATCCCAAGAGCTGAGGATGGTTGGCCAAGCTTGAGTGCACACATGTAGGGGAAATGGAAGTCCAGTGCCATGTGCAGAGGCTGCAGCCTGGTTTCCGGCCCCAGTGCCAGGAGAGAGGTGGTGGCGGCAGTTTTGCCACCAAGAGGCCCAGGTCTATGCACTCCTGTGAGGCGAGGCGGTAGGGGGAAAGCAGGCACTAGAGTCTGAGGACTTGCTGAGAGATGCATCCTCCCAGGCCAGCTCTTAAGAGGCTGGTGTGGAAAGTGCCCTGCAACTACCGTTCATGGGCACCGTGCATCGGGGGCACAGTGAGGGGTGGGGGGGTCGAGGCTGGCGTAGAGTTCAAGAAGAATGCCAAATGTCTTAAAACAGATCTGTAACAAGGTGATATAGAACCTCCAGCCAGATAGAAAGGTCTGCCAAGATGGCAATGTATGAGCCAGACCATGAAGGTTGAGTTGAATTTTCAAATGGAAAACAAAATGCTTAATTGGCGGAGGCCTTGTAGAGCTATCGATGCAGAGCACAGAAGTTGAATGCCAAGACATACCTGTGAGCACTAAGGACAGCTTGTGGATGTCGGGTTTGCTTTTTCTCACTACTCAGACAGTTCTGTCCCAGACCCTCTGCCACTTGTTTTTTGTTTGTTTTGTTTTAAGTAAACTGTTATTGGAATGTAGCCACTCTTATTTGTTACCTATTGTCTATAGCTGCTTTCATGCTACAAGGGCAGGTTAAATGGTTGTGAGTTGTATGGTTCATAAAGCCTAAATAGTTACTGTCTGGTAATTAACAGAAAAAGTTTGCTGAGTCTTGCTCTAAACACCATTAGACAGGAGTGGTTTGTTTCACCTCAGGTTCTTACTTTATCATCTTTACTCCGATGCATAGTGATATGGTTCATAAAATTATTGATGGAAGCTTTCTCCCAGTTGCAATCAAGAGCTATTGCATACATGTTTAAATGCATGCAGTTCATATGTATGAGCTTCCCTGGTAGCTCAGCGGTTAAAGTGTCTGCCCGCAACGCGGGAGACCTGGATTCGATCCCTGGGTTGGGAAGATCCCCTGGAGAAGTAAACAGCAACCCGCTCCAGTATTCTTGCCTGGAGAATACCATGGAGGGAGGAGCCTGGTGGGTTACAGTCCACTGGGTCCCAAAGAGTTGGACACGACTGAGCGACCTCACTTTTGCTCTCATATGTATAACTCTTCCTGCTTCATTAGAATCACACTCCCTCCCCCCATTTTCAATAGAGCTAATTAGTCTTCAGAGAATAACACATGCTAACCACCTTATGCAAAACATTTTATTTAAAAAAAAAAAAAATTTTCTTTTTAATGGCTACTTAGACTAAGCACAGCACAGCACAGAGACTTCCTTCAGTCTGTCTCTTGACCTTACCAGCGTAATTCATTTTCTCCAGTAACCTGCATATCTTTCAAAACGTAGCTGATTTTCTCTGATCAGAGAAGCTGGCAAGGATCACAGGAATCACAGGAATCAATTTTTCTTAGCAGCCAGCTCCGAGTGTTAAAGAGTTTGAAGCTGAAAGACCGATTATCAATTTCCTACAGAAGTGCTTTACACGAGGAAGAGAGAGTGGAGATGGAAGTTGAGAAAGCCTAGTGAGAGGAACAAAATGAGTGAAAGATTTTAAAATAGCAGTGTTTTAGAAAAAATTGAAAATAATAGCCCAAAGAAAATAAAGGCTCTGGTGAATATATAATGTGGGAGCATATGTCCTACATCCTTTTGATACTTTACTTTTGCTTGTTGAAATAAGATGTTTCAGAACTTATCACAGCATCCAACTTCAATTTTGATTAGGATTATCTTAGGAATGGGCCAAGTACCAAGGAAACAAGAAAAATATTACAGCATGAAATATATAGAGGGAAATGATAGTAATAGGCTATTTTTAAGTTTGTGTGTATATGTGTGTGTGTAAGTCGCTTCAGTCATGTCCGACTCTTTGCGACCCAATGGACTGCAGCCCACCAGGATCCTCTGTCCATGGAATTTTCCAGGCAAGAATGCTAGAGTGGGTTGCCATGACCTTATCCACGGAATATTCCCAACCCAGGTGTTGAACCTGTATCTCTTATGTCTCCTGCATTGGCAGTCGTGTTCTTTACCACTAGTGCCACCTGTTCAGTTCAGTTCAGTCGCTCAGTCATGTCTGACTCTTTGTGACCCCAAAGACTGCAGGATGCCAGGCTTCCCTGTCCATTACCAACACCCTGAGTTTACTCAAACTCATGTCCATCAAGTCGGTGATGCCATCCAACTATCTCATCCTCTGCCATCCCCTTCTCCTCCTGCACTCAATCTTTCCCAGCATCAGGGTCTTTGCAAATGAGTTAGCTCTTTGGATCAGGTGGCCAAAGAATTGGAGTTTCAGCTTCAACATCAGCCCTTCTAATGAATATTCAGGATTGATTTCCTTTAGGATGGACTGGTTGGATCTCCTTGCAGTCCAAGGGACTCTCAAGAGTCTTCTCCAACACAACAGTTCAAAAGCATCAATTCTTCCACACTCAGCATGCTGTATAGTCCAGCTCTCACATCCATACATGACTACTAGAAAAACCATAGCCTTGACTAGACGGACCTTTGTTGGCAAAGTAATGCCTCTGCTTTTTAATATGCTGTCTAGGTTGGTCATCACTTTTCTTCCAAGGAGTAAGCGTCTTTTAATTTCATGGCTGCAGTTACCATATGCAGTGATTTTGGAGCCCCCCAAAATGAAGTCTGCCACTGTTTCCACTGTTTCCCCATCTATTTGCCATGAGGTGATGGGACCAGATGCCATGATCATAGTTTTCTGAATGTTGAGCTTTAAGCCAACTTTTTCACTCTCCTCTTTCACTTTCATCAAGAGGCTCTTTAGTTCTTCTTCACTTTCTGCCATAAGGGTGGTGTCATCTGCATATCTGAGGTTATTGATATTTCTCCCGCCAATCTTGATTCCAGCTTGTGCTTCATCTAGCCAAACATTTCTCATGATGTACTCTGCATATAAGTTAAATAAGGAGGGTGACAGTATATAGCCTTGACGTACTCCTTTTCCTATTTGGAACCAGTCTGTTGTTCCATGTCCAATTCTAACAGTTGCTTCCTGACCTGCATACATATTTCTCAAGAGGCAGGTCAGGTGGTCTGGTATTCCTATCTCTTGAAGAATTTTCCACAGTTTGTGGTGATCCACACAGTCCAGGGCTTTGGCATAGACAATAAAGCAGAAATAGATGATTTTCTGGAACTGTCTTGCTTTTTTGATGCTCCAACCGATGTTGGAAATTTGATCTCTGGTTCCTCTGCTTTTTCTAAAACCAGCTTGAACATCTGGAAGTTCACAGTTCGCATATTGCTGAAGCCTGGCTTGGAGAATTTTGAGTATTACTTTACTAGCGTTTGAGATGACTGCAGTTGTGTGGTAGTTTGAGCATTCCTTGGCATTGCCTTCCTTTGGAATTGGAATGAAAACTGACTTTTTTCAGTCCTGTGGCCATTGCTACGTTTTCCAAATTTGCTGGCATATTGAGTGCAGCACTTTCACAGCATCATCTTTCAGAATTTGAAATAGCTCCACTGGAATTCCATCATCTCCACTAGCTTTGTTCATAGTGATGCTTCCTAAGGCCCACTTGACTTCACATTCCAGAATGTTTGACTCTAGGTGAGTGATCACACCATTGTGATTATCTGGGTCGTGAAGATCTTTTTTGGATAGTTTCTCTCTGTATTCTTGCCACCTCTTCTTAATATCTTGTGGTTCTGTTAGGTCCATACCATTTCTGTCCTTTATCGAGCCCATCTTTGCATGAAATGTTCCCTTGGTATCTCTAATTTTCTTGAAGACATCTCTAGTCTTCCCCATTGTATTGTTTTCCTCTATTTCTTTGCATTGATCACTGAAGAAGGCTTTCTTATCTCTCCTTGCTATTCTTTGGAACTCTGCATTCAAATGGGTATATCTTGTCTTTTCTCCTTTGCTTTTGGCTTCTCATCTTTTCACAGCTTTTTGAAAGGCCTCCTCAGACAGCCATTTTTCTTTTTTGCATTTCTTTTTCTTGAGATGGTTTTGATCCCTGTCTCCTGTACAATGTCACATATCTCTCTCCATAGTTCATCACGCACTGTATCAGATCTAGTCCCTTTAAATCTATTTCTGATTTCTACTGTATAATCGTAAGGGATTTGATTTAGGTCATACCTGAATGGTCTAGTGGTTTTCCCTAGTTTCTTCGATTTAAATCTGAATTTGGCAATAAGGAGTTCATGATCTGAGCCACAGTCAGCTCCTGGTCTTGTTTTTGCTGACTGTATAGAGCTTCTCCACCTTTGGCTGCAAAGAATATAATCAATCTGATTTTGGTGTTGACTATCTGGTGATGTCCATGTGTGGAGTCTTCTCCTGTGTTGCTGGAAGAGGGTGTTTGCTATGACCAGTGCGTTCTCTTGGCAAAACTCTATTAGCCTTTGCCCTGCTTCATTCTGTACTCCAAGGCCAAATTTGCCTGTTACTCCAGGTATTTCTTGACTTCCTACTTTTGCATTCCAGTCCCCTACAATGAAAAGGACATCTTTTTTGGGTGTTAGTTCTAGAAGGTCTTGTTGGTCTTCATAGAACCATTCAACTTCAGCTTTTTCAGCATTAGTGGTTGGGGTATAGACTTGGATTACCTTGATATTGAATGGTTTGCCTTAGAGATAAACAGAGATCATTATGTCATTTTTGGGATTGCACCCAAGTACTGCATTTAGTACTCTTTTGTTGACTATGATGGCTACTCCAATTCTTCTAAGGGATTCTTACCCACAGTAGTAGATATAATGGTCATCTGAGTTAAATTCACCCATTCCAGTCCATTTTATTTGGCTGATTCCTAAAATGTCGATGTTCACTCTTGTCATCTCCTGTTTGACCACTTCCAATTTGCCTTGATTCATGGACCTGACATTCCAGGTTCCTATGCAATATTGCTCTTTACAGCATCGGACCTTGCTTCCATCACCAGTCACATCCACAACTGGTGTTGTTTTTGCTTTGGCTTGGTCTCTTCATTCTTTCTCAGAGAAGGTAATGGCACCCCACTCCAGTACTCTTGCCTGGAAAATCCCATGGACAGCGGAGGCTGGTGGGCTGCTGTCTATGGGGTTGCACAGAGTCGGACACAACTGAAGTGATTTAGCAGCAGCAGCAGCTTCATTCTTTCTGGAGTTATTTCTCCACTGATCTCCAGTAGCATATTGGGCACCTAGGAACCTCGGAAGTTCATCTATCAGTGTCCTATCTTTTTGCCTTTTCATACTGCTCATGGGGTTCTCAAGGGAAGAATACTGAAGTGGTTTGCCATTCCCTTCTCCAGTGGACCATGTTTTGTCAGAACTCTCTACCATGACCCGTCCATCTTGGGTGGCCCTACATGGCATGGCTCATAGTTTCATTGAATTAGACAAGGCTGTGGTCCATGTGATCAGTTTGGTTAGTTTTCTGTGATTGTGGTTTTCAGTCTATCTGCCCTCTGATGGAGAAGGATAAGAGGCTTATGGAAGCTTCCTGATGAGAGAGACTGACTGAGGTGGAAACTGGGTCTTGTTCTGATGGGCAGGGCCATGCTCAGTACATCTTTAATCCAATTTTCTGTTGATGGGTGGAGCTGTGTTTCCTCCCTGCTATTTACCTGGGGCCAAACTATGGTGGGAGGTAATGAAGATAATGGCGACCTCCTTCAAAAGGTCCCATGCACGCACTGCTACACTCAGTGCTCCCTACCCTGCAGCAGGCTACTGCCAACCCACGCCTGCACTGGAGACTCCTGGACACTCACAGGCAAGTCTAGGTCAGTCTCTTGTGGGGTCACTGCTCCTTTCCCTGGGTCCTGGTGCACATAAGGTTCTCTTTGTGCCCTCCCAGTTTATTTCCCAGTCCTGTGTAAGTTCTGGTAGCTCTATGATGGGGTTAATGGCAACCTCCTTGAAGAGGGCTTATGCCATACCCACGTCTGCTGCACCCAGAGCTCCTGCCCCTGCGGCAGTCCACTGCTGACCCATACTTCTACAGGAGATGCTCAAACACAGTTCTGTCTCAGTCTCTGTGGAGTCCCTGGGTCCTAGTGCACACAAGGTTTGTTTGAGCTCTCTGAGCGTCTCTGGCAGGAATAGGGTTTGATTCCAAATGCAAATTCGCCCCTCCTACTGTCTTGCTGGGGCTTCTCCTTTGCCCTTGTGCGTGGGGTATCTCCTCACAACCGCTCCAGCAAAGCGCAGCCACCTGGGAAGACTTTTAATTTATGGTAGGAATAAAATTAGTTACAGTTGATTAGGGATGGGCTGTCCCTAGTGGTTATGTTGAGAAAATATGTAGGATGGCCAACAATTTAAGTGGATGCCATATGAAAATGTTAATTCAGTTTGAGTGTAGAGGGCATATCTGAGTGTTTAGAGAAGATACATGGATGAGAGTTGATAAATATGTGGGTGAAGAGATAATGAATCACTGTTGAGAAAGGAACATTTAAAGAGGGTGTAGTAAAGGGTCTTTCCTTTCATATTACATCAATTTTTTTTCTGTTCACATAGGTTTTTAATTTCTGTAATGCAAGACAGACCTAAAGTATATTTGCCACTTAAATTTTGGTCAGCATATAATCTTCTGGGCATAGAAAGGAATATATACTTATATATATCTCTGAAACCAATTTGGAAATTTCACATTGAGTGGGACTCCTGGGAACTCCCTATGCTATATAAAATTTTCAAACTCAAAAAATCCCATCAGTTCAGTTCAGTCGCTCAGTCGTGTTCGACTTTTTGCGACCCCATGAATCACAGCATGCCAGGCCTCCCTGTCCATCACCAACTCCCGGAGTTCACTCAGACTCACATCCATCGAGTCAGTGATGCCATTCAGCCATCTCATCCTCTGTCGTCCCCTTCTCCTCCTGCCCCCAATCCCTCCCAGCGTCAGAGTCTTTTCCAGTGAGTCAACTCTTCGCATGAGGTGGCCAAAGTATTGGAGTTTCAGCTTTAGCATCATTCCTTCCAAAGAAATCCCAGGGCTGATCTCCTTCAGAATGGACTGGTTGGATCTCCTTGCAGTCCAAGGGACTCTCATAGCTGATAGTTAATTTCCTAACACAATTTTTGGGGCTTCCCTGGTGGCTCAGAGGTTGAAGCATCTGCCTGCAATTTGGGAGATCTGGGTTTGATCCCTGGGTTAGCCCTCTACATTTGTAGATTTCTTGAGCAGTTATAAGTTTCAAATTAATAAAAAATGAATGTAAGAAATGTAGGGGACACTGGAGAACTATGACTTCCACAGGCTGGTCAACTAGCCTCCAAGTATTTGGAAGTATGGTAAAATTATTATTTTCCTTTAATACCAACTGTATTGAAGCATCATTCACATACCATAAAATTTACTCACTTAAAGTATACAATTCAGTGGTAATTAGTGTATTCACAGAATTGCGTGACTATTAGCACTGTCTAATTTCACAATGTTAGCATCACCCCAAAGAGAAACACAGTGTCCTTTAGTGGTCACTCCCCCTGCTCCCCATTCCTCAGCCCCTGATAACCACTAATCTCATCTATCCCTATAAATTTTTCCTGTTCTTGACATGTCATATAAATATAGTCATATAGTATGTAGACTTGTTTCTGGTTTCTTTCATTTAGCATAATATCTTCAAGATTCATCAATGTTGAAATATCAGTAACCCATTGCTTTTTATGGCCAAATCATATCCCATGGTATGGCTATACTACCTTTTGTTTATCCATTCATCAGTTGATGGCCATTTGAATTGTTTCTACCTTTTGGCTGTGGTGAAGAATGCTGCTATAAACATTCATATGAAAGTTTTTATATGGATAAGTTTTCTTATGTATGTAGTTTTTACTATAGAAACAAAGTGTAATAAAACAAAGGGGGAACTTTAAAACTTTGAATACAGATCAAGGTGCTCTGAGGAATGTAGCAGTAAATATACAGTTTATAATTATCCCACACATTCCCAGTTTTATGCTCAATGTTATTTGTCCTCAGCTTTATTGAGGTACAATTGACAAATAGGAATAAGGTGCACATGGGTTGGGAAGCTCCCCTGGAAGAGGGCATGGCAACCCACTCCAGTATTCTTGCCTGCAGAAACCCCATGGACAGAGAAGCCTGGTGGGCTGCAGTCCATAGAGTTGCAGAGACAACTGGAGTGACTTAGCATGCATACATGCAGCGTGCACAATTGTTTTGATAAATGTGTACATTTTGAAATGATCAGCACAGTTAATCTAATTAACATATTCATCACCTCAAATTTTAAATCTTGATTTTATGGTGAGAACATATAAGATTTACCCTCTTCGTAAACTGCAGGTATGGTATTGTTCCCTATAGTCATCAATATAGTAGTCAACAATATAGTATTGTTCACTATAGTCATCAGGCTGTACATTAGATCTCCAGAATTTACTCATCTTGAGCAACTGAAACTTTGTACTCTTTTGACGAACATCTCCTTATTTCCACCCCCCTCCACCCCCGGCCCCAGGCAGCCACCATTCTACTCTGTCCTTCCAACAGTTTGACTATTTTAAACTCACATATATTTCACATGTAAAATTCATGTAATATTTGTCTTTCTGTGTCTGGCTTGTTTCATTCAGAATAATGTCCTTCGAGTTCATCCATGTTGTCAGCAATGGCAGTATTTCCTTCTTTTTTAAGGCTGAATGACATTCCACTGTATGTGTACCATATCTTCTTTATTCATTCATTGATGAACATTGAGGTTATTTTTGATTCTTGGCTATTGCAAATAATGTTGCAATGAACATGGGAAAGCAGATATTTCTTGGAGATATGGATATCATTTCCTTTGGATATATGCTTAGAAGGGGGATTCCTGGGTCATATGGTAGTTCTATTTCTAATCTTTTTGAGATGTCCTCATACTATTTTCCCTAATTGCTGTCTAATTGCTGTATCAGTTTACATCCCCACCAACAACAAACACCAAAAAAGGTTCCTTTTTCTTCATAACCTCAGCAATGTTTGTTATCTGATTTTTTTTTGATACAGGTGGGATGTAATAGCTCATTGAGGTTTTGGTTTGCATTTCCCTGATGATTGGTGATGTTGAGCACCTTCTCTTATACCTTTTGCCATTCATATGTCTTCTTTGGAGACATGTGTATTCAAGTGCTCTGCCCATTTGTTTTTTTTCATTATAAAGTGTTCCATATCTTATTCATTTAATTTGTGTGGCTTTCAGCATTTTGATATAACCAGAGCTCTAAACATACATCTTTTCACATTTTTGCTAGTAATATATTACGAAATTCTTTTCTAGGTTCCATTTTTTCCTTTTTCTTTTTTTTTAATTTATTTTTAATATAAATTTATTTATTTTAATTGTAGGCTAATTACTTTATAATATTGTATTGGTTTTGCCATACATCAACATGAGTCTGCCACAGATGTACACATGTTCCCCATCCTGAACCCCCCTCCCACCTCCATCCCCATACCATCCCTCTGGGTCATCCCAGTGCACCAGCCCCAAGCATCCTGTATCATTCTGCCTGTTTTTTAACCGGGTTATTAGTTTGCTTTTGATTTGTAAGTGTTCCTTATATATTCTCCATATTAACCCTTTATCACATATATGGTTCACAAGTATTTTTTCCCATTCTGTAGGATGTCTCTTCACTATATGGACTGTTTCTTTTGCTGTGCAAAAGCTTTTTAGTTTGATGTAGTCTTGTCTATTTTTCACTTTTGTTACATGTGCTTTGGAAGTCTTATCCAAAAAATTGTTCTCAAGACCAAATATGTGATGTTTCATGGCAAAGGAGTTGTGCATAGTTGGACATAGTGATTGATCCTTTGTGTCCGTTGCTGCTGCTGCTGCTGCTAAGTCACTTCAGTCGTGTCTGACTCTGTGTGACCCCATAGACGGCAGCCCACCAGGCTCCCCCGTCCCTGGGATTCTCCAGGCAAGAACACTGGAGTGGGTTGCCATTTCCTTCTCCAATGCATGAAAGTGAAAAGTGAAAGTGAAGTGGCTCAGTCGTGTCTGACTTTGTGACCCCATGGACTGTAGCCTACCAGGCTCCTCTGCCCATGGGATTTTCCAGGCAAGAGTACTGGAGTGGGGTGCCATCACCTTCTCCTTGTGTGTGTTACTGAATTCAATTTGATAGTATTTGGTAGAATTTTGCACATATATTCATAAAAGACATTAGTCTGTAGTTTTCTTGAATGCCTTTTTACATTAGAGTGAAACTGGTATCATGGAAGGAGTTAGAAAATGTTATCTTTAATTTTTGAAATACTTTGTGAAGAACTGGTGTTCATTCTTCTTTAAATGTCCAGTAAAAGTCACCATCAAATCCATCTGATTCTGGACTTCTCTTTGTCAGAAGTTTTCAGATTTCTGTTTCAATCTCTAGTTATCCTATGGCTATTCAGATTTTCTGTTTCTTCTAGAACCATGTTCAGAAGTTTGTGTCTTAGGATTTGTCCACGTCATCTAGGTTATCTAATTGGTTGGCACGTGATTATTTATTGTTTTATTATTCTGTCATATTCCTTTTTATTGATGTAGAGTGGTAGTGATATCCTTTCTTTTATTCCTGATTTTAAGAAGTTGAGTTTTTGCTGTTGTTGATTGTGGCTTGGTGAGTCTAGCTCAAATTTTTTTCAATATCGTTAATCATTACAAAGACATAGTTTCAGGTTTGTTGATTTTCTCCATTGCTTTCTAGTCTCTATTTCATGGTTATTCCTTTCCTTTTGTTTGCTTTGTTTACTTCCTTTTGCTCTTCTTTTTTCTATTTCCTAAAATGGAGGTTAGGTTATTGATGAAAGGCCTTTGTATTTTTTTTAATATTTATGCTTACTGCTATAAATCTTGGAGAAGGCAACGGCACCCCACTCCAGTACTCTTGCCTGGAGAATCTCAGGGACAGAGGAGCCTGGTAAGCTGCAGTCCATGGGGTCGCTAAGAGTCAGACATGACTGAGCGACTTTACTTTCACTTTTCACTTTCATGCATTGGAGAAGGAAATGGCAACCCACTCCAGTGTTCTTGCCTGGAGAATCCCAGGGACGGGGGAGCCTGGTGGGCTACCGTCTATGGGGTCACACAGAGTCGGACATGACTGAAGTGACGCAGCAGCAGCTATAAATCTACTTCTAATCACTTCTTTTGCTGCATCCCATAAGTTTTGGTATGTTGAGTTTTAGTTTTTCTTTATCTCAAAGTTTTCTCTAATTTCTCTTGAAATTTCTTATTTGACCTATTGGTTACTTAGAAATGTATTATTTAATTTCCACATATTTGTGAGTTTTCTGCATTCTCTTGTCTTTATTTGTTCTTTTAAACAATTTCTATATTGATATGCTCTAGTTTATGAGATGTTCTCATACTGCCTTTAAGTTTTTAGACATGTTTTTCTTCAGTTTTTTGAACATATTTATAATAGTTGACTTATTGTCTTTGTTTAATAACTCTAACAGTTGTGTTTCCTCGGGACAGTTTCTGTTTATTCAGTTCAGTTCATTCACTCAGTCGTGTCTGACTCTTTGCAACCCCATGAATCGCAGCAGGCCAGGCCTCCCTGTCCATCACCAACTCCCGGAGTTCACTCAGACTCACGTCCATCTAGTCAGTGACGCCATCCAGCCATCTCATCCTCTGTATTCCCCTTCTCCTCCTGCCCCCAATCCCTCCCAGCATCAGAGTCTTTTCCAATGAGTCAACTCTTTGCGTGAGGTGGCCAAAGTACTGGAGTTTCAGCTTTAGCATCAGTCCTTCCAAAGAACACCCAGGACTGATCTCCTTTAGAATGGACTCCTTGCAGTCCAAGGGACTCTCAAGAGTCTTCTCCAACACCACAGTTCAAAAGCATCAATTTATCGGCGCTCAGCTTTCTTCACAGTCCAACTCTCACATCCATACATGACTACTGGAAAAACCATAGCCTTGACTAGACGGACCTTTGTTGGCAAAGTAATGTCTCTGCTTTTGAATATGGTGTCCCGGTTTGCTTCTGCTGCTGCTAAGTCGCTTCAGTCGTGTCCGACTCTGTGTAACCCCATAGATGGCAGCCCACCAGGCTCCCCCATCCCTGGGATTCTCCAGGCAAGAACACTGGAGTGGGTTGCCATTTCCTTCTCAATGCATGGAAGTGAAAAGTGAAAGTCAAGTCGCTCTGTCGTGTCTGACTCTTTCACGACCCCATGGACTGCAGCCTACCAAGGCTCCTCTGCCATGGGATTTTCCAGGCAAGAGTACTGGAGTGGGGTGCCATTGCCTTCTCTGTATCTAGGTTTAGGTTGGTACAAAAGTAACTGTGATTTCAGACCATGAATTTTAAATCATTATAACTAGGCTGAAATACATCTTTATTAATCAAAATAGAAACCATTGTGATTAACACATTTTGCCAATGAGAAATAAGTTTGTTTATTCCTGTAGCATAAAAATCCATGCTATGAAATTTGACGAACTCTTGGAAAGCATTTTCTGCCTCCTGCTGGTTGTGGAAGTGTTTTCCCTGCAAAAGTTTTCAAGATGCCTGGAGAAGTGGTAGTTGGTTGGCAAGAGGTCAAGTGAATGTGGCGAATGAGGCTAAACTTTGTAGCCTGATTCATTCAACTTTTGAAGTGTTCGTTGTGTGATATTTTAGGTAATTTTCAAATAGCTGAGAAGTTAATTTTGACAATTTTCCCAGTGTTCTCTTTCTGTTTGTGAAGGAGTAACTTTTTAGAGGCCTTTATTCTGCCATTCTGGAAGTATTTCAGTACCATTAATCTTAATTTTTTTTTTAGATAGTTTTCTAATAATGTGTATCTTAAAGATTTGTCAGAGCTGTATATGATGTTTCTAAAGATTTTCATTTCACCATCAATAAACTAGCTTGCCTTAAAATTTTGTAAGCAACATTTTCTATTTGCTTTTTATTTTATCCTAACATTTTTCTGTTTTCTTTATACATTTCAGCTGCTATAAGAATATACCATAGACTATACAGTTTATAAGCAACTGAAATTTATTTCTAATTGTTCTGGAGGCTGGAAATCCTAGATCGGAGTGCTCGCATGGTCAGGTGTGGGCCCTCTTTCTGGGCACAGACTTCTTCTGATATCCTCACATGGTGGAAGGATTAAGGAGCTCTGTGCACCCTCTTTTATAAGGACACTAATCCCATTCAGGCTTCAATCGCCTAATTCTGTTTTATAGAGCATTAGAATTTAACAAAAGTTTCAGAACTTCCCTGGTGATTCAGTGGTTAAGACTCCTTACTTCCACTTCAGGGACATGAGTTCAGTCCCTGGTTGTGGAACTAAGATCATGTATGTTGCATGACATGGCAAGAATAGAAACAGAACAACAACCCAAAACATGAGTTTTAGGGGTTCGCAAATATTACCCAGGGATCGAACCCAAGTCTCCTGCATTGAAGGCAGGTTCTTTACCTGCTGAGTCACAAGGGAAGCCTTAAATATTCAGCCTATAGCAATTGATCACTTTTCTTCTGTTTGCAGAATGTGACATGTTCATTCATTCCACATCAAGTTGGAGTCTTTAAAGTGAAGCAATTTATAGAGATTATTGGCTCAGTGGCAGATGAAAATTTGCAGTCTTCATCACTGAAGCCTTTCCATCATATATATTTATATTTTAATAGTGTCTGCAAGCCTTCTACCAAGAAAGTTGTGATGAAAGTTAATCCTGGTATGCTATTAGGGGCGCTTATCAACTATTAGTTTACTTTTGGTTACTCTAGGATTATCTTAACACATTAATGTTTAGCTGTGTATATCAAATGTGATCTAATCTAATGCTTCTAAACTTTTGCATGTATCTGGGCCTGTAAAAATATGTCACTGTCTTACATCCCATCATTGATGTAAGCAGATCTTTGTTGGAGCCCAAATATTTGAATTTCCAGCGTGTTTCCAGTAGATGCTGATGCTGCCATTTTGAAGATCTCACTTTGACTAGCACTGATTTGGTGGTATATAAAATTTATTAAATATTTTAATATTTGATTCTTTTACTTTTTTGTATCTATAATATAAACCATTTTGACCATTCCATAGATTTTCTGATTGCTACTGTTTCAACTAATTCTCAGTTATCTCTTATACATTGAACCATATGAAATTGCTGATATTCAGTTCTCTTTATAAAAATTTCAGTTTCATGTGGGACAACCCAGTCCTTCAAGTTATCAGGTTTTAGTATTTTTGCATGCATTTTTATCACTTATGCATGCATTATTTTACTAAATTGTTTTATGTAGATCCATTTATTAATTATTTGTATTTTCTGAATTTGCTTAGGGATTTAGTTTTAAGTTGGAAGCAGCACTCTAGTGTAATTGTTAATTCATGGAAGTTCAAAAAAAAAAACATGTTTAAACTTAATATTCAATTCTCTAACAGGTATATCCCCTTTGGTCAGTAATCCTACGGGACAGTTTGTGGTGAAAGACTTGGTGCAGTACAAGGACCATGCACGTGTTGCGATGCTTCAGTCAACCATGACACGCATTCACAATCATAAGATAAATAAAGAGTTATTAAAGGATGCACTGATAGCCTTTCCCAATGACCGAGCTGCAAGTATCCGGTCTGGAGAAGACCATGAAAATTTCAGGTAATGTGCTATTTAAAAACCTGAAATTTTGTAAGACACAATAACCAGCATGACATGCAGAGACCTTATCAGATCCTATGTAATAAATTAATGATGGTAATAATAATAGTAGTAAAATTTTATTTTCAATTTTTTTTTTTTTTACATTGAAGAAGTTGTTGTGGAATGCTACTCTGTTTCCTTCATCTAACCTTTCATCTCTAATGTGAATGGTTTACCCAATGATTCTTAAAATAAGCTGTTGACAAGTAGAGAAAAATAATAGAAATAATCATATTTGGAAATGTATAAAGTCCTCAGAATAGTCATGTTCATTAATTATGGCTGAGAGCTTGAATTTATCTAAGATAAAACACTTTAAACTGTGATAATCAGTCATTCTCATCTTCATTGTCATTATTGTCTTCATCCTTAGCATCACCTTTGTTCAATCTCCTCAAAGTCACATTTCCAACAACTTTTCCCAAAATGAACTAAAATCTCCCCGGTTATAAGAATTATAAGTCAAAGCTTAGTGAGAATAAATTCAGTCATCCTAACATCTTTATTTTAGCCATTAGCTCAGGAATGGTTTTTATGTATTTGAGGATGAACTGGATTTCTTTTCTGCATGCTTGTATGTTACTGAACAACTGTCTAAACTTGATCATGTCCCATAAAATTCTTTACTTGTCTCTTTACCTTTGGTGAATCTTTAAGCTCACTTACTTTTACAGTTATTTTCTTAAAATACAATTTGATTTTTTATGCCATGATTGTTTTATTATCCACTATTGGAAAATTCTAAGTGTTTATTAATATATAGTCTATTTTATGATTTTATTTTACAAATTCCATCCATATCTGTCTTTTTCTCTCTTTTTGTAGTTGACAAGTACTGTAAAACACACAAGCATGAAGATTATGCAGACTCCACTTTAAATAATTATACAGTATAAGAAAAGGAAAACATGCAAAGATAGCTGTGGAAATAATTTTTAAATGTATTATTTTCAATTATTTCCAATGCTTATATAAATACATCTATATACATATATAGTGTGTTAATTTAACATTAATACTTTATTGGTAAGGCAGTATTAATCAGATGATCTAAACTACCAGGATTTTTTTTTTTTTTTTTTTGAGGAAGGCTAACCTAAGCATTTTATATTTATCCCATGGCCATAATTATACTTTTTCTCTCAATTTACTCTTTTCCATTCTAACAGAAATACAGAATTTGGTTATTTTCCGGCTAGCAATTAGTAGTGAAAATTCAAGTAATGACATTTTACAGTGTATTAACTTGGTAATTATAATTGCTATTTTATTTTTTAATGCATTTTACCTTCTCAACTTTTGAGAAGAAAATAAGGTAAGAATTTTGTCTAGTTTTATTTAATGCAGTATATATCTTGTGTTTAGAATAGTGTGTTATAATAGGCACTCAGTAAATATTTCTTTAATGAATGAGGGGAAATGTCTTATTTACATAGTAATTTTTTTGCCTGTACTTTGCACACTTTAAAAAATCACCTACTCAAAGATTCAGAGGTATGTCTTAAAGTTTATTCTTTAAGGATCTCGTAAGCATTTAGATATGTTAGTCACCACCTTTTGTCACTTCAGGCACCTACTCTACTACTTACTTCTAAGTCCTGCCTTTTCTTCTTGCTACAGACAGAGGAACTTCAGATATAGGAATTATTTCTAGATTCTAAAGGTAAAGAATCTACCTGCAATGCAGGAGACCTGGGTTCAGTCCCTGGGTTAGGAAGACCCCCTGGAGCAGGGCATGGCAACCCACTCCAGTATTCTTGCCTGGAGAATTCCATGTACAGAGGAGCCTGGAAGTCTACAGTCTGTGGGGTTGCAAAGAGTTGGACATGACTGAGCAACTAACGCATACAAAGGTAGTTCAAGATCCCAGAGCTTGAAGGGAGATTTAAATATATCAACAACTATCCTTGGAGAAATATCAACAACCTCAGATATGAAGATGGTACCACTCTAATGGCAGAAAACAAAGAGGAACTAAAGAGCCTCTTGATGAGGGTGAAGCAGGAGAGTAAAAAAGCTGGCTTGAAACTCAACATTCAAAACACAAAGATCATGGCATCCAATTCCATCACTTCATGGCAAATAGATGGGGAAAATGTGAAAACAGAGACAAATTTTATTTTCTTGGGCTCCAGCATCACTAAAGACGATGACTGCAGCCATGAAATTAAAAGATATCTGCTCCTTGGAAGGAAAGCTATGACAAACCTAGACAGTATATTAAAAATCAGTGATATCACTTTGCCAACAAAGGTCCATATAGTCAAAGCTGTGGTTTTTCCAGTAGTCATGTATGAATGTGAGAGCTGGATGGTAAAGAAAGCTGAGCGCCAAAGAATTGATGCTTTGGAATTGTAGTGTTGGAGAAGACTTTTGAGAGTCCCTTGACTGCAAGGAGATCAAACCAGTCAATCCTAAAGGAAATCAACCCTGAGTATTCATTGGGAGGACTGATGCTGAAGCTGAAGCTCCAATACTTCGGCCACCTGATTTGAAGAGCCAACTCATTTGAAAAAACCCTGATGCTGGGAAAAATTGAGGGCAGGAGGAGAAGCGGGCAGCAGAGAATGAGATGGTTGGATATCATCACCAGTTCAGTAAGCACCAATTTGAGCAAACTTCAGGAGATAGTGGGCTTCCCTGGCAGCTCAGCTGGTAAATAATCCACCTGCGAAGTGGGAGACCTGGGTTTAATCCCTGGGTTGGGCAGATCCACTGGAGAAGGGATAGGCTACCAACTCCAGTATTATTGGGCTTCCCTGGTGACTCAGATGGTAAAGAATGTGCCTACGATTCAGGAGACCTGGGTTCGATCCCTGGGTGGGAAAGATCCCCTGGAGAAGGGAACGGCTACCCACTCCAGTATTCTGGCTTGGAGAATTCCATGGACTGTATAGTCCGGGTCACAGAGTCGGACTATATGCCAAAGTAAAAGCATGAACATAGTTGAGTGAATATTAGATATTGAGTAGTTTGTAGTTCTTTTTTGGATTTTTTCTTTGTATAGGTTTGTTGTTGATGGTTACTTTATAAACTCTGAAATATTAAGAAAGCAGCATAATTTTAAAAAAGGATTCCTTATTCTTTCTATATAATTTTTTTCTGGTTTTGAATACAGTGGTCTAAAAGTAATTAACTATTAGGAAACACTAATAAGATTCAGATCTAATTCCATCTGTAACCTCAGTTCAGTTCAGTCGCTCAGTTGTGTCTGACTCTTTGCGACCCCATGAATCGCAGCACTGGTCTCCTTTAGGATGGACAGGTTGGATCTCCTTGCACTCCAAGGGACTCTCAAGAGTCTTTTCCAACATAACAGTTCAAAAGCATCAATTCTTTTGCACTCAGCTTTCTTTATGGTCCAACTTTCACATGCATACACGACTATTGGAAAAACCATAGCTTTGACTAGATGGACTTTTGTTGGCAAACTAATGTCTCTGCTTTTTAATATGCTGTCTAGGTTGGTCATAACTTTTCTTCCAAGGAGTAAGCATCTTTTAATTTCATGGCTACAATCACCATCTGCAGTGATTTTGGAGCCCCCCAAAATAAAGTCTGTCACCGTTTCCACCGTTTCCCCATCTATTTGCCATGAAGTGATGGGACTAGATGCCATGATCTTAGTTTTCTGAATGTTGAGCTTTAAGCCAACCTTTTCACTCCCCTCTTTCACTTTCATCAAGAGGCTCTTTAGTTCTTCACTTTCTGCCATAAGGGTGGTGTCAGCTGCACATCTGAGGTTATTGATATTTCTCCCGGCAATCTTGATTCCAGCTTGTGCTTCCTCCAGCCCAGCATTTCTCACAATGTACTCTGCATATCAGTTAAATATGCAGGGTGACAATATGCAGCCTTGACGTACTCCTTTTCCTATTTGGAACCAGTCTGCTGTTCCATGTCCAGTTCTAACTGTTGCTTCCTGACCTGCATACAGGTTTCTCAAGAGACAGGTCAGATGGTCTTGTATTCCCATATCTTTCAGAATTTTCCACAGTTTATTGTGATCCACACAGTCAAAGGCTTTGGCATAGTCAGTAAAGCAGAAATAGATGTTTTTCTAGAACTCTCTTTCTTTTTCAATGATCCAGCAGATGTAGTAACCTGGAACTGCCCAAATTATTACCTCCTTGACTAATACCCCAAGAATAGGTGGTATTACATCCCAATGACCTTAGAGATTTTCTGTCATTAGTTTATGAAGAAAATTAGACATAATTTTAATCCTACATGTAATAATGTCTCCGTATATAATAGGATATGAGGACAATATCAGGACAGGACAAAGTCTGTGCCCAACTCCTGGTATAGGAGGCACTCAATAAAAATACTGATTGAATAAATGCACATGTATATTTATGTAATACATAAATATTAACATGACTTCTTCATATTCTAGGACGATTTTCACAAAGATTCCAAGATATAACTATGTGGATCCTGATTTTGCATATACTAAATTTGAAAAAATAGTAAAGAAATCTCATGATAACTATTATGTGGAATACATTAAATTTTTAAGAAATGTGCGCCTACAGAAAGAAGCACACAGGTAAAGTTCACTTTCTCAAACAATATGAAACAAACAGATCATGGTACCTGTAAAGCCAGAATTTTTTTCTTTAGGTTCTTTTTCATGATTTAAAGGATGTTTTTATGTATGAAAATAACAAAACATTGAACTACTTAAACTGCATTTATTTCCTTTTTTACTTTTGATTTGGGAATGTCTTAGATGGACTTCCCTAGAAGCATATTATGAGACAGGAGTTCCAGCACATGTGATTTTTGGAGGATGTTCTTTTGGGAGAAACGTGTACAATGTGAGGAAGCAGGATAGGGCAGGAGAGGGAGCTCAGAACTAATGTGTTTCAAATAAAGTTTACTCTCAGACTGATGCCTGCAGTTTCTTGGGCCTTGTTGTTCCTGCCTTGAGTCAAAGGAACTTTTGTGCTCCATATCAGTCATTGCCTGTGAACTGTCATTGGGTATGGTAGGGTGGGTATAACTTTACTGGGGTGGTATTTGAGAATGGGGTCCTCTTAACAGAGGGCAATTTTATGTGGAAAGTACTTTTGCCTGCTTCAGTGGATCTCAGTGGGTCAGTAACAGCATCTAATATGGGGAATATTTGAATTTACTGATGTATATCTTTTCTAAAAGACTTAGCCTCAATTAGTTATTATTATGATTTCCCTAGGAAGCACATATACTCATATAATGACATAGACATAGGATTACATCCTGCATCTGGTCTAAAATCACCCACTGTCTCAGAAGTGGAAAGGGAAGAGGAGTTACCTTCAACACAGTGTTGGATCAAACACAACCAATTGCTGAGAACCAGAAATATAGCAGTCAAGGAGACAAAGTCTCTGAGAAGAAAGGCATGTGCAATATTTCACATTTGATTATACCATGATAATTCTTAAAATATCTTTTGCTAGTATTGAATAGTTAATTTTGGAATAATGTGATTTCTCACAGGTTCTTAAAGGACTTAAATCAGACCCATCCACACCCCATGAAAAACATGATTGCAGCTTAACTTTGACACCAAAGCAAATTTATCAAGTAATTGTTGGTAAGAATCTATAAAAACTTACTGAAGTCTTTTTAAAAAATAGATTTATTGAAGTATAATTCATATTTCATAAAATTCACCAGGTCAAAGCATGCAAATCAGTGAATTTCAGTGAATTTACAGGTTTATTCAGCCATCATCACAATTCAGTTTTTACAATGATGCCATCAGCCTCTATCACTGTTATGCTCTTACTTCCAGTTCCCACCCCTAACCCCAGGCAACCATTAATTAGCTTTCTGTCACTATAGATTTGCCCATTCTGAACATTTCATGTAAAAGGAATCACATAATATGTGGTCTCTCTTACATTACTTCTTTTACTTAGCATAATGTTCGTAAGATCCATCCCTGTAATGTTAGGTATAAATATTTTGTTTGTTGTTATGCATAAATAGTATCTCATTTTATTAGGAATGGGCTTCCCTGGTGGCTCAGCTGGTAAAGAATCTGCCCACAATGCAGGAGACCCTGGTTTGATTCCTGGGTCAGGAAGATACACTGGAGAAGGGATAGGCTATCCTCTCCAGTATTCTTGGGCTTTCCTGGTGGCTCAGCTGGTAAAGAATCTGCCTGCAATGTGGAAGACCTAGGCTTGATCCCTGGGTTGGGAATACTCCCTGGAGTAGGGCATGGCAACCCACTCCAGTATTCTTGCCTGGACAATCCCCATGGACAGAGGAGCCTACAGTCCAAAGAGATGGATATGACTGAGCAACTAAGCACACACACATTTTGTTCACCCATTTACAGTTGAGGGACACTGAGCTGTTTCCAGTTTGAGGCTATTGTGAATAATGCTGCTTTAAATAGTCACATATAATTCTTTGAGTGAACATATGTTTTTATTTCTTTTGGTTAGATTCCTATGAGTAGAATTGCTGACTGGTATGGTAACTGGTTCCAAATTGGGAAAGGAGTACGTCAAGGCTGTATAGTGTCACCCTGCTTATTTAACTTATATGCAGAGTACATCATGCAAAACGCTGGGCTGGATGAAGCACAAGCTGGAATCAAGATTGCTGGGAGAAATATCAATAATTTCAGATAGACACCACCCTTATGGCAGAAAGTGAAGAACAACTAAAGAGCCTCTTGATGAAAGTGAAAGAGGAGAGTGAAAAAGTTGGCTTAAAGCTCAACATTCAGAGAACTAAGATCATGGCATCCAGTCTCATTACTTCATGGCAAAGAGATGGGGAAACAGTGAGAGGCTTTATTTTGGGGGGCTCCAAAATCACTGCAGATGGTGACTATAGCCATGAAATTAAAAGATGCTTGCTACTTGAAAGAAAAGCTATGATCAACCTAGACCACATATTAAAAAGCAGAGATATTACTTTGTTAACTAAAGTCCATCTAGTCAAAGTTATGGTTTTTCCAGTAGTCATTTATGGAATGTGAGAGTTGGACTGTAAAGAACGCTGAGTGCCGAAGAATTGATGCTTTTGAACTGTGGTGTTGGAGAAGATTCTTGAGAGTCCCTTGGACTGCAAGGAGATCAAACCAGTCACTCCTAAAGGAAATCAGTCCTGAATATTCATTGGAAGGACTGATATTGAGGCTGAAACTCCAGTACTTTGGCCAGCTGGTGTGAACAACTGACTCATTGGAAAAGATCCTGATGCTGGGCAAGATTGAAGGCAGGAGGAGAAGGGGACAACAGAGGATGAGGTGGTTGGATGGCATCACCGACTGATGGACATGAGTTTGAGTAAACTCCGGCAGTGGGTGATGGACAGGGAAGTCTGGAGTGCTGCAGTCCATGGGGTTGCAAAAAGTCAGACACGACTGAGAGACTGAACTGAACTGATGGTAACTTTGTGTGTAACTTTTAATGAAATTGCCAAAACTTTTCTGTAGTGACTGCACTAGGTTGCAATCCCTCCAACAGTTGTTCAGTCACTAAGTTGTGTCATACTCTTTGCGACCCCCTGGACTACAACATACCAGACTCTTCTGTTGTCCACTATCTCACAGTTTGCTCAAATTCATGTCCATTGAGTTGGTGATGCTATCTAACCATCTCATCCTCACCTGTCCCCTTCTCCTCCTGCTTCAGTCTTTACCAGCATCGGGGTCTTTTCCAATGAGTCGGTTGTTCCTATCAGGTAGCCAAAGTATTGGAGCTTCAATAACCATCTTTCTAATGAATGTGCAGGGTTGATTTCCTTTAGGATTGACTGGTTTAATCTCCTTGAAATGCAAGGGACTCTCAAGAGTGTTCTCCATAACCGCAATACAAAAGCATCAATTCTTCGCCTCTTAGCCTTCTTTATGGTCTGACTCACATCCGTACATGACTACTGGATGCACCATAGCTTTGACTACATTTCAGCAAAGTGAAATCTCTGATTTTTAATACACTGTCTAGGTTTGTCATAACTTTTCTTTCAAGGAGCAAGTGTCTTTTAATTTAATGGATGCAGTGTTTTGGAGCCCAAGAAAATAAAGTCTGTCACTGTTTCCATTGTTTCCCCATCTATTTTCCATGAAGTAATGGGATTGGATGTCATCCATGATCTTAGTTTTTTGAATGTTGAGTTTCAAGCCAGCTTTTTCACTCTCTTCTTTCACCCTCATCAAGAGGCTCTTTAGTTCCTCTTTACTTTCTGCCATTAGAGTGGTATCATCGCCATACCAGAGGTTGTTGATATGTATATCAGGGTTGCAGTTTCTCCAGGTTTTCATCAACAATTGTTATTTTCTGTCTTTTTGATTACAGCCATGCTAGTGGGTACAAAATGTTCTCTCATTGTGCTTTTGATTTGCATTTTCTTTTTGACAAAGTGTTGAATATATATTGATGTATTTACTTAGAGATACAACTATTTAAATTGTATATCTTATTTGGAGAAACGTCTTTCCCCAATTTTTAATTTGGATGTTTGCCTCCTCAGTATAGAGTTTAATAATTGTTTATGTATTTTGAATACACATCTTTTTTCAGATATGATTTCCAAATATTTTCCCTAAATCTGTGGCTTTTTTTTTATTTTCTTAATAATGTTATTTAAAGCACAGCAATTATTAAACAAAATTGAATTAGCTTATTTTTTTTCATTTCATTGATCATGCTTTTAATATCATGCCCAACAATCTTTAGCTAGCCCAATTCGCAAATATTTTCTCCTAAACATTTTGTATTTTTAGATCTTATGTTTAGGACTACAATTCCTTTTAATGTTTTTTAAAATTTTTGTTTATGGTAAGAGTTAAGAGTCTAAATTCATATTGTTATATGTGGATATTCAGTTGTCCCAGCACCATTTGTTGAAAATACTATCATTTCTTATTGAATTGCCTTGGCACCTTTTTCAAAAATCAAATGACCAAATATGTCAAGGCTTGTTCTGGAGTCTTTATTCTGTTCCATTGATCTGTATGTCTATTCTAGTGGCAGTTCTACACTGTCAGTAAGTAGCTTTCTGATAAGTTTTGAAATCATTAAGTGTAAGTCTTCCAAATTAGCTCATCCTATTCAGGATTGCTCTGGCAATCCTAAGTATAAATTGAATCTTATTAGCCACACTTTGTCTTTCTTGTTCTTGGATCTCTGTCTTAATATTTCTAGCATACCTCTGTATTATTTGCCTCAACCAGTACTTAAACCTCATGATTCATGGAATGTTGAGGAAGAGTACTAAGGAAGTTCTTGCCTGAGTACTGGAGGATAATTATTACTAGTTAAAGCAATACTCTGGACCCAGGTAACATTCACAAAAGAAGGATCTGGAAGCACCAGTCTGTTTTAAGGTAACTTCCTTGCAGAGTAGAGCTTGAGAAAATTATAAGAATATGAAAAATTGTCTATTACCTAATGAGGTAAAATTTACTATATCTGACATCCAAGTAAATATTACAACACATAAAAATAATCAGGGAAATATAAGCCATAATAAATAGAATTATTAACCAGTTAAATCATTAATACTGATACTTATGTTAAAATTATCAGACAATGACACTGAAACTGTATTCCTTTTATTCAAAAAGTTATGCAGAGACATAAAGGATATGCAAAAATGATCCAAAGAATATACAGATTCACCACAATTCCAACCAAAATCCCATCAGGATCTTTTGTAGAAATTGACAGGCTCATTTTAAAATTAACATAGGAATACAAAGTAGTTAGAATAGTCAAAAAAATTTTGGAAAAGGAAAATGTGTTGAAGATAATACACTGCTTGATTTCAAGATATATTAGTAAGCAAAACCGTATGTTATTGGCATAAATATAGACCAATGACTGATACATATGGTTCAGAAATAGATCTGTGTATATTGGACAGCTGCCTTTTGACAAAGGTGCAAATGCAGTATGGTGCAGAAAACCTAGTCTTTGCAATAAATAGTGCTGGGACAGAGGAGTCACAAGCCAAAAAAAACGACAAAAAAAAAAAAAAAAAAAAAAAACACTTGAATTTGTGGTCATACCTAACGTGATATGCCAAAAGTAAATCAAAATAGATAGATCATTAAGTCATATGCTTCCTTCCTTATAAAAGATATAACAACAAATATGCACATGGAAAGAGATGTACCATTGTTCATTGCTGTTGTTGTTCAGTCACTAAATCATGTCCAGCTCTTTGCGACCCCATGAACTACAGCATGTCAGACCTCCCTGTCCCTTACCATCTCCTGTAATTCATCCAAGTTCATGTCCATTGAATCAGTGATGCCATCCAACCATCTCATCCTCTGCTGCCCTCTTCTCCTTTTGCCTTCAATCTTTCCCAGCATCAGGGTCTTTTCCAATGAGTCAGCTGTTCACATCAGTGGCCAAAGTATTGGAGCTTCAGCTTTAGCAGTAGTCCTTCCAATGAGTATTCAGGGTTAATTTCCCTTATGATTGATTGGCTTGATCTCCTTGCAGTCCAAGGGACTCTCAAACATCTTCTCCAGTACCACAATTCGAAAGCATCAGTTCTTCAGCATTCAGCCTTCTTTATGGTCCAACTTTCACATCCATATATGACTACTGGGAAACTATGGCTTTGACTGTATGGACCTTTGTTGGCAAAGTGATGTGTTTACATTTTAATACACTGTTTAGGCTTCACATGGCCTTCCTTCCAAGAAGCAAGCATCTTCTATTTTTGTGGCTGAAGTCACCATTCACAGTGATTTTGGAGCTCAGGAAGAGAAAATTTGTCACTGCTTCCACTTTTTCCCCTTCTATATTTGTCATGAAGTGATAGTTAGCACTGGATGCCATGATCTTTGTTTTTTAACATTCATTGTTAGGGAAACACAAAATAAAACCAAAATGAGATACTGCTATATAAATCTATTAGAATGGCTAAAAAACTTACCAGTTCAATTGTTGTTGAAGATTTGGGGAAACTGAGACTCTTGTATACTGCTAGTGGGAATGTGAAATTAAATTGGGTTGGCCAAAAAGTTCTTTTGGGTTTTTCCCTAAGATATTATAGAAAAGTCAGAACAAACTTTTTGGCCAACTCAATACAACCATTTTGAAGTTTGGCAGTTTCTTATACATTTAAGCACACATCTACCATATTATCCATTCATTATACTCCTAAATATCTAAAGGAAATGAAGGTATATTTTAAATAAAATACTTGTTTGCAAATATTTTAGCATCCTTAATTTTAATAGGCCATACCTGGGAAGAGTCCAAGTGGTAACAGGTGATGTGTAAACATTCACCTATAATGGACTGGTGCTGTTGCTGCTAAGTCGCTTCAGTCGTGTCCGACTCTGTGCGACCCCAGAGATGGCAGCCCACCAGGCTCCGCCGTCCCTGGGATTCTCCAGGCAAGAGCACAGGACTGGGTTGCCATTTCCTTCTCCAATGCATGACAGTGAAAAGTGAAAGTGAAGTCGCTCAGTCATGTCCGATCCTCAGCGACCCCATGGACTACAGCCTATCAGACTCCTCCATCCATGGGATTTTCCAGGCAAGAGGACTGGAGTGGGGTGCCATTGCCTTCTCCGTAATGGACTGCTACTTAGTAAAAAGAATAGACTATTGACACATGAAACATCTTAAATGGATCTCCAGAGAACTTGCTGAATGAAAGAAATCAGAGGAAAAAACACACTTTCTATATTATTCCACTCATATTAAAGTCTGGAAAATGCAACCTGATCTATCGTGACATAAAGCAAATGAGTGGTTGTCTGGAAAGGGGGAATACAGAGGATGGTGGTAGGGAGAAACTATGAAAAGGTACAAGAATACTTTTTGGAGTTATATAAAAACTTTGGGCATTTAAAGAGAAAAACAAAATTTAAATAATGAGTCATGGGAAAGTTGCCAGTTTCTGTAAATTCTGGATAAGTGAACATAGATGCATTCATGAGAGTGGAGAGGGTGTTGGAGTATGCAAATTTGTGTACTGAGATGAGTTATAATTAGTGATAGTAATTTTGTCATGTAATTTTCCATATCAGAATCTATTTGAATTTTGGCCAATAACCTCTAACTATCAAGTTATGAACATCTTTATAAAACACTCTCTTAATAATTTCTGATATTATAGTATTTTAAGTGCTATTTTAAATGAATTAATCGATCAAAATATAGTGTGAATACATTTTTCAGCAATTAAACTTAGTAACTTTTTGTTTTTTCAGGGCCCTCTGTCCTTAACTTTGGTGATGTTTGTGTGAACTCAACAAATACTCATCTACTACATGTTATTAATATGCTACCAATTCACATTCTGATCCAATTAGATGTCAGTTTGGAAGAACTTAAGAAAACCAGCCAATTTTCATATGTGATTCCACCTACAACTAATACTTATATTTCAGTGATATTTGAATCTCCCACCATTGGAAAATTTTGGAAGTAGGATTTATTTTCAAATTTCTATTTGCTAGAATCAAAAATGTCCTTTTGTGTATTTGCCCCAATTATTTTTGTATATGTCATATTTGGTTCTAAAAGGTAGGAACTATATGTGCAGCAATTTGTGGATTCATATTTCAGTGTAATTACCTTTCATAATTATTTTGATTTATTTTTTTTACTAAGAATTGTGGATATCAATCCATAATATATGCATTTTTACATGTACCTAAAGTCTGTCATTCAGTTAAGAGCTGTTATCCATTCAATCTGGATGCTTTTGCTGTGTTACAGGTCTTTCACCTTCACAGTGAACAATATGCCTGGTGGACACATCCTAGTGATGGCAGTTGTCCTGCCAGTAAGACTTCAGCTATCTTCTAATGAGCTGATACTGAGACCACGAGGCTTCTTGGTGAAAACATGTTTTAGGGGGACGGTTAGGATGTATAATCATCAGAATTACTTTGTCAAATTTGAATGGCAACCGATAAATACAGGAAAGGGGATGGCATTTTCCATTCGTCCAGCTAAAGGTAAGTTTATTCTGTTTGTTTGATTTAGACATTCATTTATTCGTGTGTTCAGGCCTTAGTTATATCTTAAGTGTATACTGCATAAAGGTGCTAAGAATGTATAAGTACATCACATATGATCTTGTGACAATGGGACATTCCTGCCCTCTTAGCTTCCCTGTGTCCTTTCCTCCCCCTCCCTCCCTCTTTATATCTAATTTAGGAATAGTCTTCATTTGAGATCTAAGTAGACTATACTTCAGATCACAAAGGAGTCCTGGCATTTAGAATTCTTGTCTTAGGTGATTTTCCTGGGAAAATCATTTCCAAATCATGACTTTTGTATAACTCTACTGGCACAGTGCTAAAGAATTTGCCTACAATACAGGAGATGCATGAGATGTGGATTTGATCCCTGGTTTGGGAAGATCCCCTGGAGGAGGAAAATGCATCCTACTCCAGTATTCTTGCCTGAAAAATCCCATGGACAGAGGAGCCTAGCAGGCTACAGTCCATAGAGTCGCAAAGATTCAGACATGACTGAGTGTGCACCAGTGTTGTTAATGGGGAGTGTTATAAACAAGCTTGAGTATTAATTTAAGGGGCTTTCCTGGTGGCTCAGATGGTAAAGAATCTGCTGGTAATGCAGGAGACCCAGGCTCAATCCCTGGGTTGGGAAGATCCCCTGGAGAAAGAAATGGCAACCCACTCCAGTATTCTTGCCTGTATAATTCCATGGACAGAGGAGCCTGGCAGGCTACACCCCTTGGGATCACAAAGAGTCGGACACTAAGTGACTGAACACTTTAATACTTCACTTAATTTTAGGGCAGATATATTCAGAGATGGTAACAACAAGTGGAGGAGGAGGACTGTTCTTTTATTATGACTGGAGATCATTGATATAACCATATTTAATCTTTTTATTAATCTGGATAGATTTAGCACAATCCCAGATTATAATTTATTAAGGATTTGAGATATACTTCCTCTGAATATTCAGCAGATTCATTTGACCAAGCTCTTTTTGTTGTTGTTGTTACTAATGCTGGAAGTATTGGGTCCTGCCCCAATCTACGGAGAAGGCGATGGCACCCCACTCCAGTACTCTTGCCTAGAAAATCCCATGGACGGAGGAGCCTGTTAGGCTGCAGTCCATGGGGTCGCGAAGAGTCAGACACGACTGAGTGACTTCACTTTCATTTTTCGCTTTCATGCATTGGAGAAGGAAATGGCAACCCACTCCAGTGTTCTTGCCTGGAGAATCCCAGGGACGGGGGAGCCTGGTGGGCTGCCATCTATGGGGTCACACAGAGTTGGACACGACTGAAGCAACTTAGCAGCAGCAGCAGCAGCAGCCCCAATATAGAGAAAAGCTGAGTAAATGATCAGAGAAGAAAAAGGAATTATTTGTGTAGATTTCAGAGTTTCTTTATAAACCTTCTCCAGTTTTTTTCAGCAGGTGTCAGATGTAGTTTTATTATCTGCATTCCAGATATAGGTTTTGATCAAGCATGTGATACGGCACTAAAGGTATCTGAAAAGCACTGCGCATAAGCACTTTTCCTTGTATTTCTCCATCCTAGCCACGGTTGAGTGGTTGGGCTTCCCCCTTATGGCTACCATGAAAATGCTGTGACAAAGATTCATTAGTCAAAAGTGGAATTACAATGCAGTGGTAAAAGAATCTGCTTGCCAATGCACAGGATGCAAGAGACACTATTATAGAATTAACAAGTTTTTAACTTAGAGGTTTCCCTGGTGGCTCAGGGGTAAGAATTCCACCTGCCAATGCAAGAGATACAAGTTTGATCATTGAGACAGGAAGATTCCCTAGAGGAGGAAATGGCAGCCCATTCCAGGATTCTTGCCTGGAGCCTGGTGGGCTGTAGTCTATGGGGTCACAGAGAATCAGACACGACTGAGCACACACATACACAAACTTCTCATGGTTTTTAGTGCTGTGTTTTACAGAAAAAAATAATTGCTTTTCTTTGGATTGCTCATAGCATGTCTTATCTTTTTTTTTTGTCAAAGGAAAAACAAAGACATTTAATTCCAAATACAGTATGAGTAGGCCATGACTGAGCATGCAATGAACAAAAATAACAGTGTTTCTGTGAATGATATCATTAGCCTTTAAGTACTTTTAGTTTTTTTTTAGAACACAAATGCTACAATACTTCAGTGTATTTCATATATTATTGAGGAAAGTATGCATGATTTATACACATAGATTTCTCTTATATCATTTTCTGTTTAATGCTCAGAATTTTCATAAAATAATTACTCAATTTTATTTTTGCCTCTTTGTATAGATCATTTTATTGAGTCCCGTTTTCTATGTCCCTTTTGTTATATTACCATCTGAACCATGGTGGCCCAGGAGTTAAAGCGTCTGCCTGCAATGCGGGAGACCTGGGTTTGATCCCTGGGTTGGGAAGATCCACTGGAGAAGGAAATGGCAACCCACTCCAGTATTCTTGCCTGGAGAATCTCATGGACAGAGGAGCCTGGTGGGCTACAGTCCATGGAGTTGCAAAGAGCAGGACACAACTGAGCGACTTCACTTTCACTTTTGTTATATTGTGTTGGGGAAGAAGACATTTTCTCCTACCCTTAAGTCATGTCCAACTCTTGGTGACCCCATGGCCTCCCTGACGATCACCAGCTCCTGGAGTCTACTCAAACTCATCTCCATTGAGTTCGTAGTGACATCCAACCATCTCATCCTCTGTCATCCCCTTCTCCTCATGCCTTCAAACTTTCCCAGGATCAGGGTCTTTTCCAGTGAGTCAGCTCTTCGTATCAGGTGGCCAAAGTATTGGAGTTTCAGCTTCAACATCAGTCCTTCCAATGAACACCCAGGACTGATCTCCTTTAGGATGGACTGGTTAGATCTCCCTGCAGTCCAAGGGACTCTTCAGGAGTCTTCTCTAACACCACAGTTCAAAAGCATCAATTCTTCGGCGCTCAGCTTTCTTTATAGTACAACTCTCACATCCATACGTGACTACTGGAAAAACTATAGCCTTGATGAGACAGACCTTTGTTGGTAATGTCTCTCCTTTTTAATATGCTGTCTAGGTTGGTCATAACTTTCCTTCCAAGGAGTAAGCGTCTTTTAATTTCACGGCTGCAGTCACCATCTGCAGTGACTTTGGAGCCCAAAAAAATAAAGTCTGAAACTGTTTCCACTGTTTCCCCATCTATTTCCCATGAAGTGATGGGACTGGATGCCATGATCTTTGTTTTCTGAATGTTGAGCTTTAAGCCAACTTTTTCACTCTGTTCTTTCACTTTCAACAAGAGGCTCTTTAGTTCTTTGCTTTCTGCCATAAGGGTGGTGTCTTCTGCATATCTGAGGTTATTGACATTTCTCCTGGCAATCTTGATTCCAGCTTGTGCTTCCTCCAGCCCAGCATTTCTCATGATGTACTCTGCATATAAGTTAAATAAGCAGGGTGACAATATATAGCCTTGATGTACTTTCCCGACTTGGAACCAGTCTGTTGTTCCATGTTCAGTTCTAACTGTTGCTTCCTGACCTGCATACAGATTTCTCAAGAGGCAGGTCAGGTGGTCTGGTATTCCCATCTCTTTTAGAATTTTCCACAGTTTATTGTGATCCACACAGTCAAAGGCTTTGGCATAGTCAATAAAGCAGAAATAGGTGTTTTTCTGGAAATCTCTTGTTTTTTCAATGATCCAGCAAATGTTGCCAATTTGATCTCTGGTTCCTCTGCCTTTTCTAAAGCTAGCTTGAACATCTGGAAGTTCACAGTTCACGTACTGTTGAAGCCTGGCTTGGAGACTTTTAAGCATTACTAGCATGTGAGTGCAATTAAGAATTAAATTGACAGATTAACAGGAGAAAAGCAAAAGTTTCATAACATATATTGATGAGAGAGACCCAGGAAAACCCAATAACTTGACAGAGTGGCCAAAATCCTCAGCTTAAATATCATCTTCAACTAAAGGCAAAAGTGGATGTTTGAGATAGTGGCTTGGGGCTTCAAAGGAGAGAAAACAAATTCACATGGAGATGGGATAGCAAATGTTTGGGAAACAAATATTTGCTGTGTCATGCAAAGACCAGAATTGAGGAAACTACCATCATATGTGAGTCAGCCTGACTCAAGGCAAAGTTTGCTGTGATTGTCACTCATCTCTCTGTTCAGTGTCCTGTGCCTTTGAATCTTAGATGATCCTGCCTTTCTGAGGGAATAGCTTCTAAGTCATTCTTTCCATCAAGTATTATTTTCTTAGTCCAAAGGAGATGATAATTTAAACACGTAAAGCAATTCACAGCAAATGTGCCTGATCCCTCCTGGGTTCTAAATCTATTTGAATTACAGAAATGTGTTAGTAAAAACTACATCAGAAGTTACGTATCTCGGTATGTGAACATTGAAACGAACAAGCAAAAAGAAGCCTCTTGTTAATGATAATTCCTTCCTCAAAAAAACTGGATGAATGGTGTATTTCAGAGTGTTGAGAAATGTGGAGGGGATGTTTGAACAGGGATCACAAATAAGTTTATACCATCTAGATATAAAGTAATTTCTAATCCTAGAGTGTCACTTCATTGATAAATTTTAATTTTTTCTAAATATTAGCATATTTTTTATCAAATATTGTGATATGTCTATTAAAGTTAGAGTATAAGGTGTTCCCTGTAGTTTGTTTAATTCAAATAGGTTTTAAATGTCATTATATTTATATGCCAGTTCTAATTTTAGATATTAAAAAATAAATATAATAAAGATGTGGTATAACTTTCTTATTCTCTCTAAATTCTCTGTAGGCACTGTTGAACCATACTGCTCATTGGAATGTGAAGTAACATGGCAGCCGGGTTTTGATTCTCCAGAAAGGGGAGAATTTATTCTTCATGTCAGTGAAGGAAACACGCTGAAACTGAAATGTCTTGCACATGTAATGATTTTTATTTTGAGGGCTCTAAATTGGTTGGTATGCATATGTGTATATGAAAGTGAAAGTGTTAGTCGCTCAGTCGTGTCTGACTCTGTGCGTCTCCATGGACTGTAGCCCACAAGGCTCCACTATCTGTGGAATTCTCCAGGCAAGAATAATGGAGTGGGTTGCCATGTCCTTCTCCAGGGGATCTTCCCAACCCAGGGATCGAACCCAGGTCTCCTGCATTGCAGGCAGATTCTTTACTGTTTGAGCTACCTGGGAAGCCAAACAGCTGTGTATATATGCTGCTGCTGCTAAGTCGCTTCCCCATTCTCAGATAAGCAAAGTATGCATTATCAGTATGTTAAGCTCTTTGAGAAGACTTCTAGTAGAAACTTGCCTGGATAATATTTTGACACACACATTATTTCCCACATTGTACATAGTGGGGTAGGTGATCTCTAATATCCCCTACAGTGACTGTTCTACACGATTCTCAGTCATGGATTTACCTCCTCCTTAGAGTTTTCTTGCTTTCCCTGCCTTCTTCAGTTTAGGATTACATTATAAATATTCAATTCTTTTCTCTTAAACACACCATAAAGTCTGATAACACTTCATATTTTAGAAATTTCTGTGAAGCTGAAAAAGCTTGAGTTATCTGATGGGAGATTAAAAAAAAAAAAACATGTTTACAATTATTTCAATTTCACGTTCTGTCTCTTCTTATTATTAGCTTGGACACTCCAAGGTAACATTTTTAGAGCCACGGATACTCTTTAGCAATAGCCCTCAAGGGCTAACAACTTGGAGGAAAGCCATTCTTCACAATGTAGGACAAAACCATGCTTATTTCAAGGTAATGTAGAATCTTGGAATCTTACTTGAATCAGATCATATTATAACTTGAAATATGTGTTTGCTATGAGTTCTGTGCCATTAATACTTTAGCCTTTATACATTGGCTAATGTTAATATTTTGATTTTTCATATGAGATTTATCTGAATACATTTCATCTATTATAATACTTTGTCCTTTTAATTTCCCATAAAATTTGCCTCTTTCTGTCTCTCTCTTCCTTAGTCTCTCCTTTTTTTCTTCTCTTACCCCTCTTTTTCTTTCTTTCTGTTATTTTGTTTTATTGGAAAAAAAAGATGATGTAGAAAAAAATTGAAAAAAAACGTACATTTTTTGTTATATTCAGTATATGCTTTTCCTTTTTGCCCTCATTTTCACTCTGTCATTAAGACTGTTACAGTAGCAAGTGGGACCTAGATGAAGACCATTCTAAAGATACACTGTTTATAGTTATTACTCCTGATTTAATTTGTGTGGTGTGTGATATTTAAATTGGGCTTCCCTGGTGGCTCAGATAGTTAAGAATCTGACTGCAATGCAGGAGACCCAGGATCAATCCCTGGGTGGTGGTGGTTGTTTAAACCAACATTAAAAGCTCCTAATAGTGACAGTAGAGGTTAGTATTTGAGAGCTTTCTTTCAAGCTTTATATTTACATGTCTTCTACCCAAACAAGCAAAGGAGAATACCCTTTTCTACTCTGTTGTTCAAAATTAGTTCTTAGATCTTAGGGGGTGTTCCGTCATCCTAAAAATCTTAACCAATTTCCCTTCAAATTATTCTGACTTAGGGAATGATCAGATCAGATCAGTCACTCAGTCATGTCCGACCCTTTGCGACCCCATGAATCGCAGCATGCCAGGCCTCCCTGTCCGTCACCAACTCCCGGAGTTCACTCAGACTCACGTCCATAGAGTCAGTGATGCCATCCAGCCATCTCATCCTCTGTCGTCCCCTTTTCCTCTTGCCCCCAATCCCTCCCAGCATCAGAGTCTTTTCCAATGAGTCAACTCTCTTCGCATGAGGTGGCCAAAGTACTGGAGTTTCAGCTTTAGCATCATTCCTTCCAAAGAAATCCCAGGGCTGATCTCCTTCAGAATGGACTGGTTGGATCTCCTTGCAGTCCAAGGGACTCTCAAGAGTCTTCTCCAACACCACAGTTCAAAAACATCAATTCTTCAGTGCTCAGCCTTCTTCACAGTCCAACTCTCACATCCATACATGACCACAGGAAAAACCATAGCCTTGACTAGATGAACCTTTGTTGGCAAAGTAATGTCTCTGCTTTTGAATATGCTATCTAGGTTGGTCATAACTTTCCTTCCAAGGAGTAAGCGTCTTTTAATTTCATGGCTGCAGTCACCATCTGCAGGGATTTTGGAGCCCAGAAAAATAAAGCCTGACACTGGTTCCACTGTTTCCCCATCTATTTCCCATAAAGTGATAGGACTGGATGCCATGATCTTCATTTTCTGAATGTTGAGCCTTAAGCCAACTTTTTCATTCTCCTCGTAAACCTTCATCAAGAGGCTTTTTAGTTCCTCTTCACTTTCTGCCATAAGGGTGGTGTCATCTGCATGTCTGAGGTTATTGATATTTCTCCTAGCAATCTTGATTCCAGCTTGTGTTTCTTCCAGTCCAGCGTTTCTCATGATGTACTCTGCATATAAGTTAAATAAACAGGGTGACAATATACAGCCTTGACGTACTCCTTTTCCTATTTGGAACCAGTCTGTTGTTCCATGTCCAGTTCTAACTGTTGCTTCCTGACCTGCATATAGGTTTCTCAAGAGGCAGGTCAGGTGGTCTGGTATTCCCATCTCTTGAAGAATTTTCCACAGTTTATTGTGGTCCACACAGTCAAAGGCTTTGGCATAGTCAAGAAAGCAGAGATAGATGTTTTTCTGGAACTCTCTTGCTTTTTCCATGATCCAGCTGATGCTGGCAATTTGATCTCTGGTTCCTCTGCCTTTTCTAAAACCAGCTTGAACATCAGGAAGTTCACAGTTCACATATTGCTGAAGCCTGGTTTGGAGAATTTTGAGCATTACTTTACTAGCATGTGAGATGAGTGCAATTGTGCGGTAGTTTGAGCATTCTTTGGTATTGCCTTTCTTTGGGATTGGAATGAAAACTGACCTTTTTCAGTCCTGTGGCTACTGCTGAGTTTTCCAAATTTGCTGGCATATTGAGTGCAGCATTTTCACAGAAGCATCTTTCAGGATTTGGAATAACTCAACTGGAATTCTATCACCTCCACTAGCTTTGTTCGTAGTGATGCTTTCTAAGGTCCACTTGACTTCACATTCCAGAATGTCTGGCTCTAGGTGAGTGATCACACCATCGTGATTATCTGGGTCATGAAGATCTTTTTTGTACAGTTCTTCTGTGTATTCTTGCCATGATAGATAAACCTAATTTGGCTTCTGACAAACCATACCTTAACTCTTTTGGTAAGTTACTTTTTTGAAGGTTGAAATGATATCTTAGACACTGGGCTATGAAGTAAATAATAAAGAAGAGGAGGTTACCTCATCAACTTGCCTTCCCACTAACTTTGCTTTCATTTTTTTAGGATCAGGGCAAAGGCAAGCTATCAAAATAGTATCTAGAATTTTGGCATCTCTCCAACAGATATATCTCATTCTTTTGTAAGTTTTTCAAAGTCTCAAAACGACTTCATTGTCCTATTTGAATTGGAAGATGTCACTGCTGAAAGTTCTATTTGTGGATTAGGGGTGCAAATCCTTGTTGAACTTCAAAATGTTTGTTTTGAAGTTGAAAATCTATTCAAATCATCTCAAGCCCTGTACCTATAGGTCATCTCTCTGTGTAGTGGTGTAGAAGCAAACTATGAAGATTTTGGAATGATAACTTTAAAGGATAATGTCACATTTCTACAAATTTTTGATTACAGGTTTGTGACCAGAGTCTTTTGTCTATGATTCACATTGTTCCATCACAAGGAATCATTCCACTGGGGGGACTAACTGTTCTCAATATCTCCTGTACTCCTACCGTTAAAGAAAAATTTGACATAAGAACAAAGGTATGTTTATGCATATGTGTTCTCACTTCTTATATATGTCTCTATGGATTTGTTTGGTTATGATATTTATAATAGTAGGTATAATGCTATAAAATGTTGTGTACTTGTTCATTCTTAGAAAGCTTGTTTTAATGGTTTCTTCTAATGGGGATGGGTTTTAATATTATGATACTAAAGAGTAGTTTAAAGCATTTCCTTTGTTTTTCTATTCTAAATTTCTAAATGAGTTAGCTCTAAAGAAGTGCAGTTTGTAAAGATCTTTGGCCCATTTTTTGATTGGGTCGTTTATTTTTCTGGAGTTGAGCTGTAGGAGTTGCTTGTATATTTTTGAGATTAGTTGTTTGTCGGTTGCTTCATTTGCTATTATTTTCTCCCATTCTGAAGGCTGTCTTTTCACCTTGCTAATAGTTTCCTTTGATGTGCAGAAGCTTTTAAGGTTAATTAGGTCCCATTTGTTTATTTTTGCTTTTATTTCCAATATTCTGGGAGGTGGGTCATAGAGGATCCTGCTGTGATGTATGTCGGAGAGTGTTTTGCCTATGTTCTCCTCTAGGAGTTTTATAGTTTCTGGTCTTACGTTTAGATCTTTAATCCATTTTGAGTTTATTTTTGTGTATGGTGTTAGAAAGTGGTCTAGTTTCATTCTTTTACAAGTGGTTGACCAGATTTCCCAGCACCACTTGTTAAAGAGATTGTCTTTAATCCATTGTATATTCTTGCCTCCTTTGTCAAAGATAAGGTGTCCATATGTGAGTGGATTTATCTCTGGGCTTTCTATTTTATTCCATTGAAGTAAGCCAGAAGGAAAAACATAAATACAGTATACTAACGCATATATATGGAATTTAAAGATGGTAACAATAACCTGGTGTACGAGACAGCAAAAGAGAAACTGATGTATAGAACAGTCTTATGGACTCTGTGGGAGAGGGAGAGGGTGGGAAGATTTGGGAGAATGGCATTGAAACATGTAAAATATCATGTAAGAAACGAGTTGCCAGTCCAGGTTCAATGCACGATACTGGATGCTTGGGGCTAGTGCACTGGGACGACCCAGAGGGATGGTATGGGGAGGGAGAAGGGAGGAGGGTTCAGGATGGGGAACACATGTATACCTGTGATGGATTCATTTTGATATTTGGCAAAACTAATACAATTATGTAAAGTTTAAAAATAAAATAAAAGAAAAGAAAAAAAAAAGAAAAGAAAAAAAAATAAATATAAAAAAAAATAAAGAAGTGCAGTTTGTAAAGATCTAAAAAATAAGCAACCTTATCTATACCATCTGTTGTGAAAATGGTTAGCAGAACTTGACAAGAGGATTTGTAGAAAATATTTTTGATGAAAGTTGCTAATGGAAGTTTGTACTAAGTTGAAATGGATACCTTTCATCAATTCCAGGACTTTTTCACATGAACTTGGAATATTTGACATCTCTAACTTGTGACAAGCCCTCACTAGTCACAAAGCAAAGGATTGTTTTCTCCATGGTATTAAAAAATAACTAAGGAAAAAATAATCAATTTTGGGTGTTAATTCTAAATAGCTTTAATAACTGTAGGAATTAGAGATAAATTATATATGAATTTCTTAGTATTTTATGTTCATGGAATTATGTGAATAAAAAGATACTACCTTGATTTTAAGGATTTCTCTAAGAGTTCATTAAACAGGAAAAAAAAAACATGTAAGATGAGTCTGTAATAAATTTTATTTATTAAATAAACTCATGGAATACTCTTCAATTTGATGATCAACTGTGTACATTAACCCACATTAAAAAAATAGCATGTATGCTATCATCAGATCAAAATGAATAGCTTAAGATGTATCCCCCATTTTATCCTTCAATTTCTCATAACTGTTAGTTCTTAAATAACATGTAGCTTAATATAATAAATATCAATTTGCTTGGCCCTGAAATAAATAACCTAATAATTATATCCTACCTTTATAAAGAATTATACACTGAAATATGTTTATAAATTACATATTATGATATATGGTCTGATATTTGGACAGAATTTTTTATATGTTTATATGTTTATGGAAAAAGTAAAAAATATAGCCACTAAAATATAGGTTTTACTGAGAGATTAACTGGCACTGTATTTCAAAGAACTATACTGCTTTTACAAAGTTTATCTTTTTAGCATTATAATATAATGAGATTCATTTATTCATCTATTCCCTGGGTATTTATTGGGCATACATTATGTGTTAGGCTCTTCTGTACATGCTAGGAATGTAAAATTGAACAAGATAACTAGAGTCCTTGTTCTCTGAGAGTGTACAATCTGATGGAGGATGCAAACAACTCAAAATTAAAAGATAGTATGCTAAGTATAATGATGGAGAAATGCAGTAGGCTAAGGGAGTATACAAGAGAGGTTTGCCACCCAGGCTTAACATGGTCAGAGGCAGTTTCCGAGGGGAAGATGCATCTAAAAGGCACCAAAGTTAAAAGTCACCCAGAGGAAAGGGATAGTAGTGGGGTGAAGGAGGAGAAGAAGAAAAAGTACTTGAGGAACCATGATCAGATATAGGAAAGAGTGAGCTACGAGGCAGATATGAAAAAACTTAGTTTAACATGGCTTTATAGATTGAATGATAGTGGAGAAAGATATAAATATTTAGAGACCTGTATAAATTTTAGGTCATACAGGTCCTTATCAACAACTTAGGAACTCAAAATTTTGTTTTAAGAACTATGAGTCTTTAAGCATGGAGAGTTTCACAATGAGATTTGCATTTTTCAGATATCACTTGGGTTTAGAGTAGCGTTAAACTGGGACTAGTGCAGTTATTAGTCTGGTAGTGATGTCCAGGAAGGAGAAGATTGTGTTCTTTGTTAGGAGACAGGATTCTAGACAAATTCTGTCAAATTTAAGAGATGAACATTTAGGGTTTGATGATTGGAAGGGGTCACATATAAGTAAAATAAGTAAGTCAAGAGTTAAACAGATGAACTACATTCAATGAGAAAGAGATTAGAGGATGAGTAGCAGATTTTAGAGGGAAATCATGAGTTTGAAGCACCTTTTGCATCCCTATGTAGAGATGTCTAATATGTCCAATAAAGAGGCCATTGCTTATGCATATTGGTCTGAAGGCTAAGGATTAATCTTAGAGATGATAGAGATTATTTCTGTTACCCATATAAAGACCAAGAATGAGTGTAAGTGGGCTGAATATATTGATGAGAAGTTAAAATGATAAACTTTGTAAGAAGTTAAATAAAAAAAGAAATAGAGACAGGTAAATTGGGGCTGATCTGGAAAGAAATCACATATCACAGACTTAGATGTCCCTGTGACATGTGACATCCTAGAATTCATGTCTCTGAAAATGGGCAAGAAAACAGGGATGATAGACGGTTGTGAGAAATAGAGGCATAGATGAGTGTATGATTTCTGGGGCTATGAATTTGTGAGGAGTTAGATCGGTTAGATGAAGTCTTGGGAGACAGAAAGGTCAAACGAGCAATGAGTGAGGGTAGTGAATGTGTTATGGTAGCCCGGAATTTTTCATGACCCGCGAATGTAGAGGTTAGTAAAAGGGAGCCATGGGGGTTGAGACTTACATGCAGCATTCATCAGTGAAGCACATACTGATTTGTAATTACTTCTGAAGCATTGGCTTATGCTTCTTATGATTTTAGTCACGTATTTTGTTTATGTACTATATATTCTATAAATAAAATATAGAAATCATGAAGTATTATGAAGTAAGCAGTTCAGTTAATAAGACTGTCTAGATGGCACTCTGAAACAATGGTATTTTATGGTTTGTGTATAAACAATGTTACTGATTCTGTTGAAAGAGTGAAAAACATCCATGACTCTTTCTTAATTATAGTATACATTTAGATTTAAATTTTGAAGTTGACTGCTACCAATCTCATGTAGGTAGGGCTTTCAAGGAATGATATTTTCATGCTTCTGAGATTTTGATTAGACAATTATGTGTTCATGTAATCTTCAGGCTTTGTTTTTTAGGAGTTATACACCTAAATTCTTATTTCACTATCTTAATTTTCTTGAAAGAGATTGTTCAGGCAGTTCTTGGTCCACGGTTAGCCACTGCTACTTTCAACTTTTGTGACCTCAAGCCTCAGTTTTCCTCACTTGGAAATTAGGGTATTAAGAAAATACTGAAGATTTAAAAAAAGATAATGTATTTAGCAGTGTGCTTGGCCTGTATACTCAGCAATTTTTAGCTGCTCTCATTAGAATTATGGTTGTTTCGGATGTTAGTATTTTTCTATGGAAAGAAGCATGTTGTACTTAGTTTCTTGTTTTAATTTTGAATATCCTGTTGAAATTAGGTCAATACAAAAGGCTTACATGGACTTTGAGGCAGTAATATCAAGGCAAATGGGTAGAACTCTTCAATCAAATTCACAAGCTGTCACTTAGTCCCATTTGTGGTGGAAGTTTTTAAGAGTTGAAAATTCACTTCTCTTAATTTCAATTCCATATCACAAGAAATGATGACAACTGCCAGAATAAATCTTATGACATTTATAGTATGTTATGATTATTTAAATCCTAAAATGTTATATAAATGTCAGGTAATATTTTACCTGAGAAGTATATGAGTATATTTTAGTATGGTTTCTGCAGAATTTTATGTTTCTCCTAAATAGGTTGCTATTCGCTGTGCAAAAGACATAGACCTTAGGATTGGTGGATCTGTTGAGGTTGCTGATATTGAAATCCATCCGGTAAGTATGTTACCTTTTTGTAGAATCAGTGTATGAGTGTAGTGATTTTTATTAATGTGTCCCTAGTCAGCCCATGTAGGTTAAAAAATTTTTATTATATAGTAATGTGATATAGAAATTAATATATGTAATATAAATGTAAGTAATGAAGCAGAGTATTGAACAGATTAAATGAAGGTTTAAGAATTCACCACTGATTTTAAGTATCAGAACAGTACCACAACCATTAAATTATCTGTAGACTTCATCTTGATCCTACCCCTCTTAAGAGATAACTACTTTCCTGAATTTTGTCATTATTATCTCTTTATTTTTTCTAATTGGGTTGCCACATATGTATGAATTCCTTAACTGTTTATTATTTAGTTTAGTTTATTGGTTTCTCAGCTTTATAACAAAGATATATTATCTTTGGTGCGTTACTTTTAATTGAATGTTATGTTTTTAAACTTCATCTTGATTATGTGTAGCTGTATGTTATTCATTATCCCTGCTGCTTAATAATCCATTATGTAGACATACTGTAATTTGTAGACTCATTTCATTGTGCATTCAGTTAGTGTATCTGTTTTTTTTTTTTATATTACCAATACTATAGCTATGAACTTTCCTCATAGCTCAGTCGATAAAGAATGTGTCTGCAATACAGGAGACCCAGGTTCGATTCCTGGGTTGGGGAAACCCCCTGGAGAAGGAAATGCTAACCCACTCCAGTATTCTTGCCTAGAAAATTCCATGGGGCGAGGAGCCTGGCATGCTACAGTCCATGGGGTCACAAGAATTGGACACAACTTAGTGACTAAATCACCACCACCACCATAGCTATGAACATTCATGTACATATCTTTAATGTACTTATGTAAGAGTTTCCCTAGAGGTAGAGTTGCTGAGATTATATATATTTGACTTCACAAGATAATTTCCATGTTTTTGCTCAAGTTTCCATTGTTCCATGTTCCATTGCTCCATAATTTCTTTGTAAGACTTAATATTTGCCAGTCTATTGAGTGTAAAATGGTACCTCACTGTGGTCTTGATTTGCATTTTTAAAAATTTATTTATTTTAAAATTTTTGGTTGCTCTGAGTCTTTGTTGCTTTGTGCAGGCTTTCTCTAGTTGCTGCAAATGGGGGGCTGCTCTAGTTATGGCGCTTGGGCTTCTCTTGTTGTGAAGCATGGGCTCTAGGGCATTCAGGCTTCAGTAGTTAAAGCTCATGGACTCAACAGTTGTGCCTCGGAGACTCAGTGGTTGTGACACATGGGCTTAGTTGCCCTGTGACAGTGGAATCTTCCCAGACCAGGGATCAGATCGAACCCCTGTCTCCTGCATTGACAGGTAGATTCTTATTCACTGTGCCACCAGAAAGTTCTGTATTTTCTGAACTATAATCAAATTAATTTTTGAACTATTGTTCTGTACCCTGATAAAATTTTGTTCTACAATTGGTAGAGTGCACATGCATGCTATTTTTCTTTCAGGCAAGACCTTCAGATCTGTTCTTATCTATCCAAAGAAACTTTCCCTTATCCTTTAAAAAGCCCATATGTCCCTCCTTTGTGACATTTATGTTACAGACATCTTAAATTCTGGGAACATGTCCATTGTAGCCATAGTCATATTATTTGCAGCTTATTTGCCCTTTTGTTTTTCTCTCCCCCATGACCGGTACAATTCAGGTTCTGAACTGCTGGTTGTCTCAGGTAGGGCCTTACCACCAGTCTGCACTTGAACAACATCACCACAGTTTTAGGCTTTAAGTTACGATTTTCTAAACTTTCTTTTATTCAGCGTTGAATGCATGGTAAGTCCAGACAGACCAACAGATACTAAGCTAGCTTGGCTATGATAATGGTGATTTCTGGAGTATCCAGATTGCTTTTTTTTCCATTGCTATGGTGTCCTCCTTTGTACAACATTAGACAAATATGGAGACTTTTAGTACTATATTTCTTTGTGGCAGGCTTTGCATGTTATATTACAACTGAGTAATTCATAGGACTTTACATTAATGTATATTTATCAATATTCCCTAATTATTTTGGATTTTTAAACATTGCTGCCTAGTTACCATTTTAAAATAGTATTCTAGTGTTTTCAGACATTGTTAGCAATATATCTAATAATTATGAGGAGAAGGAAATGGCAACCCACTTCAGTATTCTTGCCTGGAGAATCCCATAGATGGAGGAGCTTGGCGGGCTATAGTCAATGGGGTCGCAAAGAGTCAGACACGACTGAGCAACTGGAGATAGACAGAGAATGTGTGTCTTAATAACAATTAGGAAATCTTATCCAAATGAGCCTATGGGAAAGACCAGAGTGGGATAAGAGGAATGGTTTGTTGCATATATGAGGCATCAAACTTTTGCTACCTGTTTTGGATTTTACAAATTTCACTTGTAGAACTGAGTTGATATTTTTTGTGCTAAGTTGTTTCAGTCATGTCCTACTCTTTGTGACCCTATGGACTGTAACCTGCCAGGCTCCTCTGTCCATGGGATTTCCCAGGCAAAAACACTAGAGTAGGCTGCCGTGCCTTCCTCCAGAGGATCTTCCTGACTCAGGGATTGAAACTGCATCTCTTACATCTCCCACATTGGCAGACAGGTTCTTTACCACTAGCACCAACAACTGAAGCAAATAGTGGACAGTTGACTTTAATGCCATGTTTTTCTCAACATCAGGATACTGTTGTCTCTTTCTCTTTTAATGCTGTATATGATTCTTTTACTAGGAACTATAGGGTATCTATAGTTACTCCACCAGAAGAGGAATCCTACAGAGTTTTTTGGTATAGGCGCATGCCTGTCATATAAGTTAAAGTTAAGATACATTCAATTAGCATTCCTATATATTTAAGCTAGATGTCAGATAGATACAAGACAAAAATGAATGAGACATAAGATTCACTAGGAGACACAGATAAATATACAAATCAATGGATTTGTGATGTCATAATGTAAGTAAACATAAGGAACAGAAGTAGTCTTGAGCAGACTGTAATTAACTGGCTTATCCAGCTGGTGTTTGAAGGATGCATAGTATTTTATCAAGCAAGTGCAAGTTAGAGAAGGGTCTTCCTGACAGAAGAGATACCTCAATAAAGACACAGAGGGTAGAAGCGTCAGTAGGTTGGAAATGACAGGTATACAGCTTGCTGAAATATAGAGTGGTAGGGGTGAGAGTAGAGCTCGGTGAGGCTGGAACAGGAGGAGGGGGAAGGTCGTGGTGAGCTTTATGAGCCCTCCTAATGAACTTGACATTGTCCTGTAGGTGGAGGAGAATCATCACATTTTAAGACAAGAAGTCATGTGGTCAGATTTTCAATTAGTTTACTTGTGACTTAGTTGTGGAATGGAGAATTAGAGAAAGTCAAAATCTAGAAATGAAATGAAAAGTGACCAGTTGCTAACTTTATATAATTGCAATAAAGATAAGAGGTGAAAGAGGCAGAATGAATGGGACTTGATAACTGATTACATGCAGGAGAGAGGAAGAAGAAAAATATAATGAATTTGTATAGAGTTCTCATTTAATTGCTAAATCATGTAGGATTCTTTTGCGACCCCATAGACTGTAGTCTGCTGGGCTCCTCTGTCCTTGGAATTTCCCAGGCTAGAATACTGGAATGGGTTACCATTTCCTGCTCCAGGAGATCTTCCCAACCCAGGAATCAAACCTGTGTCTCCTGCATTGGTAGGTAGTTTCTTTACCACTGAGCCTCCTGGGAAGCCCAGTTTGTAGAGTGTGCCACCATTAATAATGTCCTTGAAAAACATAAGAGTGTAATTTTTTATTGAGGTATAATTGACATATAACATTATGTTAGTTTCAGGTGTACAATATGATTCAGTATTTGTATATATTGTGAAGTGTTCACCATGGTAAGTCTAGTTATCATCTGTCACCAAGCATAATCTTTTTTTTTTTCTAGTGATAAGGACTTTTAAGATCTCGTGTCTTACAGTATAATTTTTAGTTTACATTGTCTTTATTAACTGTTACTCTGCCTTCTATTTATTATTTCTTTTTTTGTTTGTTTTTTAGAATAAATTTAACTTCATTGGCACCTACGTTGGTTCTACTCAGATTATGCCATTTTTTGTAAAAAACAAAGGTATAACACGTGCCAGAGTACAGTTTAATCTGAAAGATGCTGATGGTTTTTCACTGGATTTTAAAGGCAAATCAGGTACATATTTTATACCATGATGATATTATTATAAAAGTTAAAGAATTTTAAGTTGCTCAAAGAAATAACGTTGAGTACTGTGAAGGGCTGCTGCTGCTGCTGCTAAGTCACTTCAGTTGTGTCCAACTCTGTGTGACCCCAGCAGTTGTTCTCAATATTTTTAAAAGTGCATGTTTTTCTTATATCCTGTAACAAATCTTGGTTCTATTTTTATAAATATACCTGTATTAATATCAGAAGACTGGTAATACATGGCAATTAACTCTGCTTACTAATATATATAATAGGTTAAGTATGTTATATATAAGTATATACTATAAATGAAAATAAAATTATTAATTGCTAGTTTTAATTGCTTAAGAATTTTAGGTAAATATTTTAGAGAGCTCTCTCTGTGTGTTTAACTATATATTAGGTATCTTTATGTTAAAATTGTTTGAAAAAATACACTTATAAATATATTTCAATTGTTTACCTCAGGTGTTGTCAAACTAAGATCTACGGGCTAAATCTGGCCTGGCCCCTCTTTTTATAAATATACTTTTATTAGAACACAGGCATACTCATTTGTTTGTGTATTGTTTATGGATACTTTTATAATGGCAGAGTTGAATAGTTGTGACAGAAACCATATGGCTTGCAAAACCTAAAATATTTACTGTCTAAACCCTTACAGAAAACTGTTTGCCAACCATTGCTTTAGTCATTTTTTATTCAGCACATATTTATTGAATACCAATTATAGGTCAGATACTAGCTTATGAGTCTATAAAGACAAGACATTTTACTTTTTCTCCGAAAGTGAACAGTAAGTTTATCAGTCAAGGTCTTAGTAATAAATAAATGACTCACTTCAAGCATTTAACTGAAGATTATTTAATGAAGGAATTATGTATGGACCTGGGAACCAGGTTTAAAGGAACTGACAAGGATAGAAGCTGCTTCTACCTCTACCTCAAGGAGCAAGATGAGGCAAGATATCGGAGCCCTATGAGTGGTGAAACTGTAAAAGAGAGGCCATCTGATAAAAGCTGTTAATTATTAAAAAAAAAAAAAAATCCTTGCTAGAATTGTAGGTGAGGTAGGGAAAATGTGAGGGCATAAATACCTCCTATCCTCTGATACCTTGCTGGCATCTCCCTGTGGTTGAACCAAATCAGAGGCAGAAGAGCAAGGAGCCTCAGTAAATCAATCTGTAGAGGTTAGGACAGAGGAGAGCAGAGAAAGATGGCTGTTGGATCTAAGTGACAAATGAATACCACCTATATAACACTAGGAGAAAGAGAAATGAAGTATTGGGTTATTACCATATAGTATGGTGGATGCTTCAAGACAAGTCAGTACATGGTGCTAAGGGGAACTAGCTGAGAATCAGCACTAGGAAAAATTTCTTGGAGAAATTGATGCCTCATCTGGATTTTGAAGAATGAGGAGCAATACAGAGAAGGGGGCAGAAAAGCTGAGCACCGAAGAATTGATGCTTTTGAACTGTGGTGTTGGAGAAGACTCTTGAGAGTCCCTTGGACTGCAAGGAGATCCAACCAGTCCATTCTAAAGGAGATCAGTCCTGGATGTTCTTTGGAAGGATTGATGCTAAAGCTGAAACTCCAGTACTTTGGCCACCTCATGCGAAGAGTTGACTCATTGGAAAAGACTCTGATGCTGGGAGGGATTGGGGGCAGGAGGAGAAGGGGACGACAGAGGATGAGATGGCTGGATGGCATCACTGACTTGATGGACGTGAGTCTGAGTGAACTCTGGGAGTTGGTGATGGACAGGGAGGCCTGGTGTGCTGCGATTCATGGAGTCGCAAAGAGTCAGACACGACTGAGCGACTGAACTGAAGTGAACTGAAAGGCGTAGATATGAGTCAATATGGCAAGTAGTTGGGAATATCTAGAGTATAGGAGTATAGGACTAGAGGGGCAAGTGAGACCCAGGTAACTAACATTCTTTTCTGGACATTTATTCTAGGGGTTGTTGTTGTTGTTTAGTCCCGAAGTTGTTTCCAACTCTTTTGTGACCCATGGACTATAGCTGGCCAGGCTCCTCTGTCCATGGGATTTCCCAGGCAAGAATACTAGAATGGGTTGCTCTTTACTTCTCCAGAGGATCTTCCTGACCCAGGGATCAAACCCACATATCCTGCATTGGCAGGCAGATTCTTTACCACTGAGCCGCCAGGGAATCCATTCTAGAGGTTAGACAGTTTGGTTAAAGGATTGATACCTAGGCAATGGTGTGAGTTGGCTTGCCCTTCACTAATTTTCCTTTTGGACTGAAGTTGAAAATAGCTTGGGGGAAAACGTGGGTGTAGAAAGGGCAAGACCAGAGACAGGGAGATCAGTTAGGTGTGGTGGCCATACAGGTGACAAATGATAAGAGCCTGAGCTCAGATTTTGATGTTGGGAAGGAAAGGAGGAGATTTCCAAAGATACTTAGAAATTCTCCAATGTGGTTATCAAGTGGACGTGTGTATTAGGGAAGAGGAAGAAATTTTGGATCATTCCCAGTTTTTGACTGTAAGAGACAGATGTCTGGATGAACAATTCATAGTTGATATAATGCGGGAGCATTAAAAAGCAAGAGACATTACTTTGCCAACAAAGGCAAAGTAATGTCCATATAGTCAATGCTTGTCCATATAGTCAAGGCTATGGTTTTTCTATTAGTCATGCATGGATGTGAGAGTTGGACTATAAAGAAAGCTGAGTGCCAAAGAATTGATGCTGTCAAACTGTGGTGTTGAGAAGACTCTTGAGAGTCCATTGGACTGCAGGGAGATCAAACTAGTCAATCCTAAAGGAGATCAGTCCTGAATATTCATTGGAAGGACTGATGCTGAAGCTGAAGCTCCAATAGTTTGGCCACCTGATGCGAAGAACTGACTCATTGGAAAAGACCCTGATGCTGGAAAAGATTGAAGACAGGAGGAGAGTGGAGAAGGCAATGGCACCCCACTCCAGTACTTTGCCTGGAAAATCCCATGGATGAAGGAGCCTGGTGGGCTGCAGTCCATGGGGTCGCTAAGAGTTGGACATGACTGAGCGACTTCACTTTCACTTTTCACTTTCATGTATTGGAGAAGGAAATGGCAACCCACTCCATTGTTCTTGCCTGGAGAATCCAAGGGATGGGGGAGCCTGGTGGCTGCCGTCTGTGGGGTCACACAGAGTCAGACATGACTGAAGTGACTTAACAGCAGGAGGAGAAGGGGACGACAGAGGATTAGATGGTTGTATGTTGTCACCGATTCAATGGGCATGAGTTTGAGCAAGCTCTGGGATTTAGTGATGGACAGGGAAGCCTGGCGTGCTGCAGTCCATGGGGTCTCAGAGTCAGACACGACCAAGCGACTGAATTGAATAATGTGGGAAATGGAATAGGTCTAGGTGAGCATGCTGTTTTTGCAGAGACTGTGAAATAGCTCAGGAATGATAACAGTAGACACTAGGAAATCTATATGAATTTTATATTCATTTTTGAAAAATTTGGATGTTGAAACTTTATTTGCCTTAACATTTTTGCTCTGATTGCTTCATATGGTTTCATGCACCTTGTTAATGGTTCACAGACTCTTCCTGTTTATTCTGTAGAGCTACTCAGCAAGGTGCGTTTCTTTCCACAGTTCTGCCTTAGCCCTAGCTCAAACTTCCCTTTTAGGCCACTGCATCTTCTTTTAAAGTGCTTTCCCAGCCTCCAAGCCTTTTTCCCTCACACCTATACCAGAGAGTGATCTCCTTCAAATAAAGATCTTATTCCATCTTAAAAGCTCTGTTGGTTTTCTATTTCCAGTAGCATTGGGTCTTACAGCAGACTGCTGACACAGTCTTAGGATGTACATAAGTTGATCTTGATAATTATTAATAATTTGCAATAAAGTTTATACTTAAAATGTCCAGAAAATACATTTTATTAATATGAGTATGTTAATACATAAACGTCCTTCTGTGACAAAAATTGCAGCTTGTATTAAAAAGAGCCTTGTACCTGTTTGTCTTCTTTACTGTGAGATCATGAGCTCAACGACTACAGTTCCAAATTTTGCTTTCTGCTAGAGATGTCTGATGTAACTCTCTGCACATTGTAGGCCCTCAGGAAGTATTTATTGATGCTATGTTGGATTATTGCATTTCACAGTCTATATGTTTATATATACTACAGATAATTTAAGAATATCTGTTTTATTATATTTTATATATTTGACATATATAGTCATTCTAGGTGGATATTTTTTGCTGTATAATATGTATTTTTTTCCCCACACCACAAATATGTTTGTGTTAATTAACACTTAATAGATTTTTTTGGTTCATTTGTCTAATGGTTTTTATATCATACATCAAGTTGAGTGAGATTTTACCTGGATGGAGAAGGGTGGAATGAATTATTTAAGTTTATTTCCAGACAGGAATAATTGAAATTATCGTTCCTTGGATTAATCTGAAATCTTCAGGGAGAAAAAGGGATTTTAGAATTGTTTAGATGAAGATAGATGTTCCATTGTAGCTAACATTCAGTCTTTAAGAACTTATTTTAGAGGTTTATTTAAATGATTATAATTTTTTACCCTGAAGTTTGTGTTGCTTTTTGACAATTGTCTGTATTTTCACCCAATGCCTTTATTTTTCAAGTTATGCCATTACATTGAAATGTTTCCTTGTACAAAATTGTGTTTATCTTCTTTGTGAATTCTGTACGGCATCAGAGGAGGTCTGGCTCTTCCTCTCTCCATTTTTGCTGGAGAGGGAGTCTCAATTCTCTCAGACCTGAGATTCAGTCAGTTATTTGACCTTGACCTTTACACCTTTTTATACTCATCTAAATAAGACTGTGATAACCTTCTTAAGTTTTGGAAATTTTTAAAATAGTTTTTTTTTTTATTTTATTTTTAAACTTTACAATATTGTATTAGTTTTGCCAAATATCAAAATGAATCCGCCACAGGTATACCTGTGTTCCCCATCCCGAACCCTCCTCCCTCCTCCCTCCCCATACCATCCCTCTGGGTCGTCCCAGTGCACCAGCCCCAAGCATCCAGTATCGTGCATCGAACCTGGACTGGCGACTCGTTTCATACATGATATTATACATGTTTCAATGCCATTCTCCCAAATCTCCCCATCCTCTCCCTCTCCCACAGAGTCCATAAGACTGATCTATACATCAGTGCCTCTTTTGCTGTCTCGTATACAGGGTTATTGTTACCATCTTTAAATTCCATATATATGCATTGGTATACTGTATTGGTGTTTTTCTTTCTGGCTTACTTCACTCTGTATAATAGGTTCCAGTTTCATCCATCTCATTAGAACTGATTCAAATGTATTCTTTTTAATGGCTGAGTAATACTCCATTGTGTATATGTACCCCAGCTTGCTTATCCATTCATCTGCTGATGGGCATCTAGGTTGCTTCCATGTCCTGGCTATTATAAACAGTGCTGCGATGAACATTGGGGTACACGTGTCTCTTTCCCTTCTGGTTTCCTCAGTGTGTATGCCCAGCAGTGGGATTGCTGGATCATAAGGCAGTTCTATTTCCAGTTTTTTAAGGAATCTCCACACTGTTCTCCATAGTGGCTGTACTAGTTTGCATTCCCACCAACAGTGTAAGAGAGTTCCCTTTTCTCCACACCCTCTCCAGCATTTATTGCTTGTAGACTTTTGGATCGCAGCCATTCTGACTGGCGTGAAATGGTACCTCATAGTGGTTTTGATTTGCATTTCTCTGATAATGAGTGATGTTGAGCATCTTTTCATGTGTTTGTTAGCCATCTGTATGTCTTCTTTGGATAAATGTCTATTAGTTCTTTGGCCCATTTTTTGATTGGGTCATTTATTTTTATGGAGTTGAGCTGTAGGAGTTGCTTGTATATTTTTGAGATTAGTTGTTTGTCAGTTGCTTCATTTGCTATTATTTTCTCCCATTCTGAAGGCTGCCTTTTCACCTTGCTAATAGTTTCCTTAGTTGTGCAGAAGCTTTTAAGTTTAATTAGGTCCCATTTGTTTATTTTTGCTTTTATTTCCAATATTCTGGGAGGTGGGTCATAGAGGATCCTGCTGTGATGTGTGTCAGAGAGTGTTTTGCCTATGTTCTCCTCTAGGAGTTTTATAGTTTCTGGTCTTACGTTGAGATCTTTAATCCCAACACAGGAGTGCCGCAATATGTAAGACAAATGCTAACAAGTATGAAAGGAGAAATTAACAATTACACAATAATAGTGGGAGACTTTAATACTCCACTCACACCTATGGATAGATCAACTAAACAGAAAATTAACAAAAAACCACAAACGTTAAACGATACAATAGACGAGTTAGACCTAATTGATATCTATAGGACATTTCATCCCAAAACAATGAATTTTACCTTTTTCTCAAGCGCACATGGAACCTTCTCCAGGATAGATCACATCCTGGGCCATAAATCTAGCCTTGGTAAATTCAAAAAAATAGAAATCATTCCAAGCATCTTTTCTGACCACAATGCAGTAAGATTAGATCTCAATTACAGGAGAAAAACTATTAAAAATTCCAGCATATGGAGGCTGAACAACACACTGCTGAATAACCAACAAATCACAGAAGAAATCAAAAAAGAAATCAAAATTTGCATAGAAACTAATGAAAATGAAAACACAACAACCCAAAACCTGTGGGACACTTTAAAAGCAGTCCTAAGGGGAAAGTTCATAGCAATACAGGCATACCTCAAGAAACAAGAAAAAAGTCAAATAAAAAACCAATAAAATAGGTTTACCATCTCTTTTTGCTGATTGAATATATGTCCCACTCTTTGTGACTCCATGGACTGCAGCATACCAGGCTTCCCTGGCCATCACCATCTCCCAGAGTTTGCCCAAGTTTATGTCCATTGAGTCAGTGATGCCATCCAACCATCTCATCCTCTGTCATCCCCTTCTCCTCCTGCCCTCAATCTTTCCCAGCATCAGGGTCTTTTCCAATGAGTCAGCTGTTCTCATCAGGTGGCTAAAGTATTGGAGCTTCAGCTTCAGCATCAGTCCTTCCAATGAGTATTCAGGGTTGATTTCCTTTAAGATTGGTTGATCTCCTTGCACTCCAAGGGACTCTCAAGAGTCTTCTTCAGCACCACAGTTCGGAAGCATCAATTCTTTGGCACTCAGCCTTCTTTATGGTTCAGCTCTCACATCTGTACATGACTACTGGAAAGACCATAGCCTTGACTATATGGACCTTTGTTGGCAAAGTGATGTCTTTGCTTTTTAATACACTGTCTAGGTTTGCCATAGTTTTCCTGCCAAGAAGCAGTCATCTAATTTCATGGCTGCAATCACCATATGCAGTGATTTTAGAGCCTAAGAAGAGGAAATCTGTCACTGCTTCTACCTTTTCCCCTTCTATTTGCTGTAAAGTGATGGAACCAGATGCTATGATCTTAGTTGTTTTTTTTTTTTTTAATATTGAGTTTTAAGTCATTGTTTTCACTCTCCTCTTTCACCCTTATCAAAAGAGTCTTTTGTTCCTCTTTGTTTTCTGCCATTAAAGTGGTATCATCTGCATATCTGAGGTTGTTGATTTTTCTCCCAGAAATCTTGATTCCAGCTTGTAACTCATCCAGCCTGGCATTTTGCATGATGTGTTCTGCATATATGTGATCTATTAAATAAACAGAATGGCAATAAACAGCCTTGTACTTCTTTCTCAATTTTGAACCAGTCAGTTGGTCCATATGAGGTTCTAACTGTTGAGATAGCTTAATGAAACAGCCTTATGCAGCCCTACACAGATGATTCAGCAACTACTTTTTAATTGTTATGAATGTTTTGCTGAGGTTTCTCAAAGTTTCATCTCCACATTTAGCAGTAATACCATAGATATTTATCTGGCATTTTTTAAAAGTGTCTTTTTTTCTGGTCTTACAGGGAAATTCACAGACCCTGCGTTTCCTAACATATTTTTCCTGGAGTTAGAGAAAGAGACATCTGTGGAGTGTGGCATAGCATTTTCTCCCAAAGAAGTAAGTTCAACATTCTATTACTCATATTACTGGAGACCAGTGGAGTTAAAATAACCCTAACTAAGAAGCTATCAAAAGTGGCTAAGCTCTTTTTGTAGTGGATCATTTTCTACTTGTGAGCATGCCTGCGTATATCCTTTTATTCAGTAAAATGGTTGCTAGTGGGGTCTGACTTCGTGCTTGCAGTGTATCTCAGGAGGTACAGAGGACACACCCAAGGATTCTCTATGGGTTTTTGGTCTCAATTATGCTTTCTGGAAAATTTAAGATATGACATGTTGTGAAGGAGAGCAAAGTTGAAGCTAACCCCCAAATCACTGATATTCGAGCAAGCATGTGCTTTGTGGTTATCTTTGAGTAGGGTGTGCCTGAGGCTGTTGGAACCATCACCTGAAAACACCAAAGACATGCAGTGAAGATTTAAGAGAGGTTGCTATGACACTGGTTATTGGGTAGCATTCCTTGATGTTTGGTGATTTAAAAACGTCAACAAAAATAACAAAGGAAGAAAATCAAAGGAAAAAAAAAAAAAAAAAACCTTTCCTAGAATGTGCCCATGAGGAAAGGATACCACTGGAAACATTTCAGGGACAATCTGTGATATGCTTTTTCTTTGAAGGCAATAGAAGTGCCAAAGAGAGAACTTCTTGCTACCATTATATGGAAAGGCATGTTGCCATATCCTTCCAAACAAGAATCAAACTGCTTATATGGCAATTACAGTACAAGACTCTTATGTCAAAACATTTTTTTATGTCCCAGCATAACTGGTATGATGCCTTGTACCCAACTGGTATAGATAGAATAAGTGAAAGGAATTAATAACACAATAAGAAGATGTAGTGAATGCTAACAAAGTATATATTTAATGACACATTCCTAAGTAGTGTTACTAAACTATAGAGTTTACTGAAATTAAAATCTTATTTTTGAAGCAATAATAGCTGTTATTTAGCTTTCAGGAGGAAAAAGTTAAGAAACTTTAACGATACATTAAGATTTGAGAAAATGCTAAAGATTAATTTTGCTTTCTTAGTTGCAATACGTTAATTGGGATATATGCTGTGGGTGCACATATGGGTCACATGGAATTATACTGTCTACAGAGTTCACTATGATCTGTTCTATTTTTTATCAATATATTTTCTTATTAATGGATAATTGCTTTACAGAATTTTGTTTTCTGTCAAACCTCAACTTGTATCAGCCACCCCTCCCTTTTGAACCTCCCTCCTGTCTCCCGCCCCATCCCACCCCTCCAGATGGATACAGAGCCCCTGTTTGAGTTTCCTGAGCCATACAGCAAATTCCCATTGGCTATCTGTTTTACATATGGTAATGTAAGTTTCCATGTTACTCTTTCCACACATCTCACCCTCTCTTCCCCTTGCCCCATGTCCATAAGTCTATTCTATATGTCTGTTTCTCCATTGCTGCCCTGTAAATAAATTCTTCAGTACCATTTTTCTAGATTCTGTATATATATATTAGAATACGATATTTATCTTTCTCCTTCTGACTCACTTCACTCTGTATAATAGGTTCTAGGTTCATCCACCTCATCAGAACTGACTCAAATGCATTCCTTTTTATGGTTGAGTAATATTCCATTGTGTATATGTACCACAACTTCTTTCTCCATTCATTTTTTGATGGACATCTGGGTTGCTTCCATGTTCTAGCTATTGTAAATAGTGCTGCACTAAACAATGGGATACATGTGTCTCTTTCAATTTTGGTTTCCTCAGGGTATATTTCTAGGAGTGGAATTGCTGGGTCATATGGTAGTTTTATTCCTAGTTTTTTAAGGAATCTACATACAGTCTTCCATAGTAGCTGTATCAATTTACCTTCCCACCAACAGTGCAAGAGCATTCCCTTTTCTCCACATCCTCTCCAGTATTTATTGTTTGTAGACTTTTTGATGATGGCCATTCCGACTGATGTGAGGTGATATCTCATTGTAGTTTTGATTTGTATTTCTCTCATAATGAGCAGTGTTGAGCATCATTTCATATGTTTGTTAGCCAGCTGTATGTCTTCTTTGGAGAAATGTCTGTTTAGGTCTTTTTCCCACTTTTTAATTGGGTTGTTTATTTTTTTGGATTGAGTTGTGTGAGCTGCTTTTATATTTTGGAAATTAATGCTTTATCAGTTGTTTTATTTGCTGTTATTTTCTCCCATTCTGAGGGTTGTCTTTTCACCTTGCTTCTAGTTTCCTTTGCTGTGCAAAAGCTTTTAAGTTTAATCAGGTCCCACTTGTTTACTTTTGTTTTTATTTCCATTACTCTAGGAGGTGGGTCATAGAGGATCTTGCTTTAATTTATGTCGAGTGTTCTGCCTATGTTTTCCTCTAAGAGTTTTATAGTTTCTGTTCTTACATTTAGGTCTTTAATCCATTTTGAGTTTATCTTTGTGTAAGATGTTAGGAAGTGTTCTAATTTCATTCTTTTACATGTAGCTGTCCAGTTTTCTCATCACCATTTATTGAAGAGGCTTTCTTTGCTTCATTGTATATTCTTGCATCCTTTGTCAAAAATGAAGTACCCATAGGAGCATGGGTTTATTTCTGGCCTTTCTATCTTGTTCCATTGGTCTGTTTTTCTGTTTTTGTGCCAGTACCATAACGTCTTGATGACTTTAGCTTTGTAGTATAATCTGAAGTCAGGAAGGTTGATTCCACCAGCTCCATTCTTCTTTCTAAAGACTGCTTTGGCTATTTGGGGTCTTTTGTGTTTCCATATGAATTGTGAAATTTTTTTGCTCTAGTTCTGTGAAAAATGCCATTGGTAATTTTATAGGGGTCACATTGAATCTGTAGATTGCATTTGGTAGTATAGTCATTTTCACAATATTGATTCTTCCTATCCAGGAACATGGAATATCTCTCCATCTGTTTATGTCATCTTTGATTTCTTTCATCAGTGTCTTATACATTTCTGTGTACAGTTCTTTTGCCTCCTTAGGTAAGTTTATTCCTAGATATTTATTTATTTTTGTTGCAGTGGTGAATGGGATTGATTCCTTAATTTCTCTTTCTGATTTTTCATTGTTAGTATATAGAAATGCAAGTGATTTCTGTGTATTGATTTTGTATCCTGAAACTTTGCTAATTTCACTGATTAGCTCAAGTAATTTTCTGATACTATCTTTAAGGTTTTCTGTGTACAGTATCATGTCATCTGCAAACAGTGAGAGCTTTGCTTCTTCTCTTCTGATCTGGATTCTTTTTATTTTTCTTTTCTGATTGCTATAGCTAGGACTTCCAGAACTATGTTGAATAGCAGTGGTGAAAGTGGACACCCTTGTCTTCTTTCTGATCTAAGGGAGAATGCTTTTAGTTTTTCACCATTGAGAGTAATCTTTGCTGTAGGCTTATCATATATGGCCTTTACTATGTTGAGATAGGTTCCTTCTATGCCCATTCTTTGAAGAGTTTTAATCGTAAATGGGTGCCAAATTTTGTCAAAGGCTTTTTCTGCATCTATTGAGATTATCATATGGTTTTTATCTTTCAGTTTGTTAATATGGTATATCACATTGATTGATTTGCATATATTGAAGAATCCTTGCATCCCTGGAATAAACCCAGCTTGATCATGGTATATGAGCTTTTTGATGTGTTCCTGAATTCTGATTGCTAAAATTTTGTTGAGGATTTTTGCATCTATGTTCATCAGTGATATTGACCTGTAGTTTTCTTGTGTTGTATTTGTCTGGTTTTGGTATCAGGGTGATGGTGGCTGCATAGAATGAGTTTGGAAGTGTTCCTTCCTCTGCAATTTTTTGGAAGAGTTTTAGAAGGATAGGTATTGCTGCTGCTGCTGCTAAGTCGCTTCAGTCATGTCCGACTCTGTGTGACCCCATAGATGGCAGCCCACCCTTCCTCTTCTCTAAATATTTAATAAAATTATCCCATGAAGCCATCTGGTCCTGAGCATTTGTTTTCTGGGAGATTTTTGATCACAGCTTCAATTTCAGTGCTTGTAATTGGGTTGTTCATAATTTCTATTTCTTCCTGGTTCAATCTTAGAAGATTGAACTTTTCTAAGAATCTGTCTGTTTCTTCCAGGTTGTCCATTTTATTGCCATATAGTTATTCATAATAGTCTCTTATAATCCTTTGTATTTCTGCATTGTCTGTTGTAACCTCTCCTTTTCCATTCTAATTTTGTTGATTTGATTCTTCTCTCTCTTTTTTTTTTTTCTTGATGAGTCTGGCTAAAGGTTTGTCAATTAATCTTCTCAAAGAACTAGCTTTTAGTTTTATTAATCTTTACTATTGTTTTTTTCATTTCTTTTTCATTTATTTCTGCTCCGATCATTATGATTTCTTTCCTTCTACTAATTCTGGGGTGTTTTTGTTCTTTTTCCAGTTGCTTTAGGTGTAAAGTTAGGTTGTCTATTCAATGATTTTCTTGTTTCTTAAAGTAGGATTGTATTGCTATAAAATTCCCTCTTAGAACTGCTTTTGCTGCATCCCATAGGTTTTGAATTGTCATGTTTTCATTATCATTTGTTTCTAGAAACTTTTTGATTTCCCTTTTGATTTCTTCAGTAACCTGTTATTTAGAAATGCATTGTTAATCTTCCTGTGTTTGTGTTTTTTTCTTGTAATTGATATCTAGTCTCATAGCATTTTGGTCAGAGAAGATGCTTGATATGATTTCAGTTTTCTTAAATTTACTGAGGTTTGTTTTGTGACCCAAGATGTGGTCTATACTGGAGAATGTTCCATGTGCACTTGAGAAGGTGTATTCTTCTGCATTTGGATGGAAGGTCCTGAAGATTTCAAGGAGATCCATCTCATCTAATGTATCATTTAAGACTTGTGTTTCCTTATTAATTTTTTGTTTTGTTGATCTGTCCATTGGTGTGAGTGGGGTGTTAAAGTCTCCTGCTATTATTGTGTTACTGTCAATTTCTCCTTTTATGTCTTTTAGTGTTTGTCTTATGTATTGAGGTGCTCCTATGTTGGTTACATAGATATTTACAATTGTTATGTCTTCCTCTTGGATTGATCCCTTGACTATTATGTAGTGTCCTTCCTTATCTCTTGTAATCTTCTTTAAGGTCTATTTTGTCTGATATGAGGATTGCTCCTCCAGCTTTCTTTTGCTTCCCATTTACATGGAATATATTTTTCCATCCTCTCACTTTCAGTCTATATGTGTCTTTAGGTCTGAAGTGGGTTTCTTGTAGACAGCATGTATATGGGTCTTATTTTTATATCCATTCAGCCAGTCTGTGTCTTTAGGTTGAAGCATTTAATCTGATTACATTCAAAGTAATTATTGATATATATGTTCCCATTGCCATTTTCTTAATTGTTTTTGGTTAATTATGTGGATCTTTTCCTTCTCTTCTATTTCTTGACCATCAGTTCAGTTCAGTCGCTCAGTAGTGCCTGATTTTGTGACCCCATGGGGTGCAGCACGCCAGGCTTCCCTGACCATCACCAACTCCCGGAGTTTACTCAAACTCATGTCCATTGAGACAGCAATGCCATTTAATCATTTCATCCTCTGTCATCCCCTTCTCCCACCTTCACTCTTTCCCAGTATCAGGGTTTTTTCAAATGAGTCAGTTCTTCACATCAGGTGGCGAAAGAATTGGAGTTTCAGCTTCAGCATCAGTCCTTCCAATGAATATTCAGTACTGACTTCCTTTAGGACTGGTTGGATCTTCTTGCAGTCCAAGGGACTCTCAAGAGTCTTCTCCAACACCCCAGTTCAAAAGCATCAATTCTTTGGCACTCAGCTTTCTTTATAGTCCAACTCTCACATCCATACATGACTACTGGAAAAACCGTAGCTTTGACTAGATGGACCTTTGTTGGCAAAGTAATGTCTTTGCTTTTTAATATGCTGTCTAGGTTGGTCATAACTTTTCTTCCAAGGAGCAAGAATCTTTTCATTTCATGATGGCAGTCACCATCTGCAGTGACTTTGGATCCCAAAAATATAGTCTGTCATAAAACCCTTTAACATTTGTTGTAAAGCTAGTTTGATGGTACTGAATTCTTTTAACTTTTGCTTGTCTGAAAAGCTTTTTATTTCTCTATCAATTTTGAATGAGAACTTTGACGGGTACAGTAATCTTGCTTGTAGATTTTTCCTTTTCAGTTCTTTAAATATATCCTGCCATTCCCTTCTGGCCTGCAGTTTCTGCTGAAAGATCAGCTGTTAAAAGTGTGGGGTTTCCCTTGTATGTTACTTGTTGCTTTTCCTTTGCTGCTTTCAATATTCTTTCTTTGTGTTTAGTCTTCATTAGTTTGATTAGTATGTATCTTGGCATGTTTCTCCTTGGGTTTATCCTGTATGGGACTCTGCGGCTCTTGGACTTGATTGACTATTTCCTTTTCCATGTTAGGGAAATTTTCAACTATAATCTCTTCAAAAATTTTGTCATACCCTTTATTTTTCTCTTCTTCTTCTGGGACCCCTATAATTTGAATGTTGGTGCATTTGATATTGTCCTAGAGGTTTGTACGATTATCCTCAGTGGTTTTTATTGTTTTTACTTTATTCTGCCCTTCAGAAGTTATTTCTACCATTTTATCTTCCAGCTCACTGATTCATTCTTCTGTTTCAGATATTATGCTATTGATTCCTTCTAGAGTATTTTTAATTTCAGTAATTGTGTTGTCTCTGTTTGTTTATTCTTTAATTCTTCTAGGTCTTTGTTAATTGATTCTTACATTTTCTCCATTTTGTTTTCAAGGGTTTTGATCATCTTTACTATAATTTTTCTGAATTATTTTTCTGGTAGTTTGCCTATTTCCTCTTCAGTTATTTGGACTTACGTATTTCTAGTTTGTTCCTTCATTTATGTAGTATTTCTCTGCCTTTTCTTTATTTTTTTTTAACTTGTATTTGAAGTCTCCTTTTCCCAGGCTTCAGGGTTGAATTCCTTCTTCCTTTTGGTTTCTGCCCTCCTAAGGTTAGTCCAGTGGTTTGTGTAAGCTTCCTATAGGATAAGATTTGTGCTGAGTTAGTTAGTTTGTTTTTCCTCTGATGAGCAAGGCTGAGTGAGGTGATAATCCTGTCTGCTGATGATTGGGTTTCTATTTTTGTTTTGTTTGTTGTTTAGATGAGGTGTCCTGCACAGGGTGCCTCTGGTGGTTGGGTGATGCCAAGTGTTGTATTCAGGTGGTTTCCTTTGTGTAAGTTCTCACTATTTGATACTCCCTAGAGCCACTTCATGTGAAGAGTTGACTCATTGGAAAAGACTCTGATGCTGGGAGGGATTGGGGGCAGGAGGAGAAGAGGGTGACAGAGGATGAGATGGCTGGATGGCATCACTGACTCGATGGACATGAGTTTGAGTGAACTCCAGGAGATGGTGATGGGCAGGGAGGCCTGGCGTGCTGCGATTCATGGGGTCACAAAGAGTCAGACACAACTGAGCGACTGAACTGAACTGAACTCAGTCTTAGAGTCAGTGCTCCCACTCCAAAGGATCAGGGCTGGATCTCTTATATTAAAAAGTGAATCCATATGTTTCTGACTCCAAGTCACTGGACTGGCAGGAAAGCCACCTGATTTGACAGCAGAACTCACCCCAGGCAGGAAGCATCAGGTACCTGATACTGAAGAAGAGTATCCTGATGATGGTGAAAGGTTGTTGCTGAACCATGAAAGACTCCAGGATTCTTGGCCTTCAGAGGAAAAGAATTCAATCTGGGGCCAGAGACAAGGCTTGATCACTCAGAGCTTTTGTGTAATAAAGTTTTATTAAAGTATAAAAGAGATAAAGAAAGCTTCTTACATAGACATCAGAAGAGGGCAGAAAGAGTGTCCCCTCACTAATGTTAGCAATGGAGTTACATATTTTTAATTAGTTATTAACAGTGAATCAAAAGAATGTCTGGAGGTTGTACTTACTAGACCCACTCCCATAATTTACATTTTAAGCTAACAGAATTAGCCAGAAGGTTTTTTCCAGAAACTGTCCTCAAGCAGGATACATTATTGTTATATAATCCTAAGGAATGTAGAGGGAAAAAAGTTTGTCCTTTCCTCATCCTTGAGAATTCCAGATCCCTCTCTCCTTGGGGACTTCCAGACTCCTTATCAACCTGCCTAGGAATTGACTCTGTCAATGGGACTTAAGGTGCTGCCGCCGCTGCTGCTGCTGCTAAGTCACTTCAGTCATGTCCAACTCTATGTGACCCCATAGACGGCAGCCCACCAGTCTCCCCCATTCCTGGGATTCTCCAGGCAAGAATACTGGAGTGGGTTGCCATTTCCTTCTCCAATGCATGAAAGTGAAAAATGAAAGTGAAGTCACTCAGTTGTGTCCGACTCTTAGCGACCCCATGGACTGCAGCCTACCAGGCTCCTCCGTCCATGGGATTTTCCAGGCAAGAGTACTGGAGTGGGTTGCCATTGCCTTTTCCAATTTAAGGTGCTAATGCAGGGGAGAAAAGCAGCAGCAGCTCACATGGAGTAGGTACTCAGGTGCGGTCATCACTTGCTTTCTTCCTCCTTCTAGTTCCGGGTATGTGTTTTATTCTGGAACATGATGCCACATCACTGCTCTGTGTTCCCAGCTTCCATTGTAGCTTGTCAAGGTGTCACTGACATTCTTAAGAGGAAGAATTAATTAGCCTGTCCCTTCTTCATGTTTCATCACAAGGTTGGTTCTGGGTAGCCATGAGATGAGTAGCTCTCCATTCCTGCCTGCCAAAATCTTAGAAGTTTCTGTAGAGGACTTAACTGGATTCAGTTAAATATACTGTCTAGATGGTCTTGACAACACCTACTCTCCCAAGACTAGGTGTGAGGCAGCATCCAGCCCTGGAAAAGCCAGAGGAACTCCTATCACAAAGACAGAGGACAGGGTCAGACCCTCGGGTTACGCTGTGGAACACTCCGGTGTCAGCCAGCAGTCCTGTTCTAGTTTTGACTAGTATAGGCTACTTTTCTGATATTAAAGAAGATGAAAATTTTTAATTTTACATACATTGTTGCATTATACAGCATTATGGTGTATACGATACTATGTTTTATTTCCATGGGTTTACTATATAATATTCATCTATTTAATACATCCATGGACCAATGACATTTAGATAGATACTGTTTAGCAAGGTTAACCAGAAGAAAGAGAACATCTTTGCTTTTTTTGAAAGTCATTTTAGGAATAATTTCCTTTGGCCTAATTTAGGCTGTCAGATAATATCAGAATACTAATGTTATTTAGATTTTCCTTTTATCTTTTCAGCAGAGGATTTTGAAGTGCATGGAATATTGTCAAAGTGTTACAATTATTTGTTGAATAACACAATCTGTGACTTTCTTATTTTAGACAGAAGCATAATTAACAAGTTATTTGAAGAGATTCAGAGGATGTTTATCTTCTTAATTTTTGCAGTATTTTAATATCTTTCAAAGCCTGCTCAACTCTCACATTTCCTAACGGTTTGCAAATTTTTTCAGCATCAACTTATATTTCAATCTTGGATATCAATAATGTTCTCCTGATTATTTAAGTCTTTTGTTAAAATTAAATGGGAATTTTAGAAGGCAGAAAGAAAACATAAACAATAAATAAATCCTGATAAATAACAATAACTGCTGCTTGTAGTTTGGAGTATCTTTGTTTCTTCTATCTCTGTAATTATAATGAAATAATACTTAATGAACATTTTTAACCTGCACTGTTTTTAGTGAATGTATTAATTTAAATGTTATGAGTTGCTTTTTGTATTATCAAATATTCTAAGTGCAATTTAATTTTTAAGGATGATATTTTATGGCTATACTATGTTAGCATTATTAAACTAAGATTTTTTTGCAAACTAATTATTATACTTAAGATTTTTCCATTTTTTGACTTTATAAATGAGTCTATAAGAAATCTCCTTGTAGTTAACTGTTTTCATATTATATGCTTTCATTATATTTTCCTAGAAGTAAAATAACTGGGTCAAACACTATGTACATATTTTAGACTGTTGATATATGTTGTCAAATTGCTCTTTCAAAAGGTTATACCAATAGTATTAACCACTAGTAACAGAAAATATTGCTTACTTTCTTCTTTCATTGTGCAACTAGGATGCATCAATTATATATATAATTGGTGTATAGTATATATATACAGTGTATATGTAGTGTAGTATATACATCATCAGTGTATATAGTATTCTGCCAGCCCCATAGATGAAAGGTGAATTTTTAAATTACATTTAATATTCTTTGATTCTTCTTGCATAAGACACCATACAGTAGTAATGATTTATTGGCTAACAATTTGACCTGCTTGCTACTATTAATAATGGTAACATTATATTGATTGATTTTTGTATGTTATGGAGTATAATCCTTTTTATATATTCCTGGATAGCTTCCTAGTATTATCTTGACAAATTTTGCATCCCTATTCATAAGGAATATCGGTCTATAGTTTTCTTTCCTTCAGTTGTCTTTGTCTGGTTTTAATATCAGGGTAATAGTGACTTCTTAGAATGAGTTGAGAAAGTTTTCTTCTGTTCTATTTTTGAAACAGTTATGAAGGATTGTTCAGTTCAGTTCAGTCGCTCAGTTGTGTCCGACTCTTTGCGACCCCATGAACCGCAGCATGCTAGGCCTCCCTGTCCATCACCAACTGCCAGAGTCTACCCAAACCCGTGTCCATTGAGTCAGTGATGCCATCCAACCATCTCATCCTCTGTCGTCCCTTTCTCCTGCCCTCAATATTTTCCAGCATCAGGGTCTTTTCCAATGAGTCAACTCTTTGCATCAGGTGGCCAAAGTATTGGAGTTTCAGCTTCAACATCAGTCCTTCCAATGAACACCCAGGACTGATCTCCTTTAGGATGGACTGGTTGGATCTCCTTGCAGTCCAGGGGACTCTCAAGAGTCTTCTCCAACACCACAGTTCAAAAGCATCAATTCTTTGGTGCTCAGCTTTATTTATAGTCCAACTCTCACATCCATACATGAACACTGGAAAAACCATAGCCTTTACTAGACGAACCTTTGTTGACAAAGTAATGCCTCTGCTTTTTAATATGCTATCTAGGTTGGTCATAACTTTCCTTCCAAAGAGTAAGCGTCTTTTAATTTCATGGCTGCAATCACCACCTGCAGTGATTTTGGAGCCCCAAAAAATAAAAGTCAGCCACTGTTTCCACTGTTTCTTGCCATGAAGTGATGTGACCGGATGCCATGATCTTAGTTTTCTGAATGTTGAACTTTAAGCCAACTTTTTCACTCTGTTCTTTCACTTTCATCAAGAGGCTCTTTAGTTCTTCTTCATTTTCTGCCATAAGGGTGGTATCATCTGCGTATCTGAGGTTATTTATATTTCTCCTGGCAATCTTGATTCCAGCTTGTGCTTCTTCCAGCCCAGTGTTTCTCATGATGTACTGTGCATATAAGCTAAATAAGCAGGGTGACAATATACAGCCTTGACATACTCCTTTTCCTATTTGGAACCAGTCTGTTGTTCCATGTCCAGTTCTAACTGTTGCTTCCTGACCTGCCTACAGGTTTCTCAAGAGGCAGGTCAGGTGGTCTGTTATTCCCATCTCCTTCAGAATTTTCCACATTTTATTGTGATCCACAGTCAAAGGCTGAAGGATTGTATTCTTCTTTAGTGATGTATTTCATCATTGAAGTCATCTGATATTGGGCTTTATCTGTCATCAGTTCAGTTCTGTTCAGTAGCTCAGTCATGTCTGACTCTTTGCAACCCCATGGACTGCAGTGTGTCAGGCTTCCCTGTCCATTACCAACTCCTGGAGCTTACTCAAACTCATGTCCATTGAGTTGGTGATGCCATCCAACCATCTCATCTCTGTTGTCCCCTTCTCCTCCTGCCTTCAATCTTTCCTAGCATCAGGGTCTTTTCCAATGAGTCAGTTCTTCACATCAGGTGGCCAAAATATTGGAGCCTCAGCTTCAGCAGTCCTTCCAGTGAATGTTCAGGATTGTTTTCCTTTAGGATGGACTGGTTGGATCTCCTTGCAGTCCAAGGGACTCTTGAGTCTTCTCTAACACCACAGTTCAAAAGCATCAATTCTTTTGGCTCTCAGCTTTCTTTATGGTCCAACTCTCACATCCATGCCTGACTCCTGGAAAAACTGTTTTGTCATATGTTTACTAAATAATTCAATCTATTAGCTATATTAAGGTTTTATTTTTTTTAAATTATAATGGTCCTTTAATTGATAATTACATAGTACTTAGAATTTATAAAGTACCCTCCTGCTTCTACTGCTAAATCACTTCAGTCGTGTCTGACTCTGGGTGACCCCATAGATCGCAGCCCACCAGGCTCCACCCGTCCCTGGGATTCTCCAGGCAAGAACACTGGAGTGGGTTACCATTTCCTTCTCCAATGCAGGAAAGTGAAAAGTGAAAGTAAAGTAGCTCAGTCGTGGCCGACTCTTCGCAACCCCGTGGACTGCAGCCTATAGGCTCCTCTGCTCATGGGATTTTCCAGGCAAGAGTACTGGAGTGGGTTGCCATTGCCTTCTCCAAAGTACCCTCCTATCTGATATCAATTTCCATTTGAATCCAATAAGACAAGCATTGAGACCTTAGATTTTTCTCCTTTTTCCAGTTGTAGAAGCTGATGCACAGTGAGTCTAAGGGACTTGTCAAGACTAGGTGTTGGTGAGGTATAGAGCTTAGATGTAAATGTTATATTCTCAGCCTCCTGGCCTGTCATGATACCGTGTTAGGAATCCAAATATGATGAAGAATACTATATATTTCTGCCTATAGACAAAAAAATTTCATATACTTTTTTGAGACTTATTACTTTCCTCCTAGTCATTAGCATTCAGAATCTTCAATTTCATAAAGTTGCCTTCATCAAAATGTCAGTGATCATTTTTATATAATCTCTTTTCTGTTCCATTTTGCATATTCATAGGGAGAAATTTGTAGCCATAATTTGTTTGTTCAGCTACCCTGGTGGCTCAGACAGTAAAGTGTCTGCCTGCAATTAGGAGACCCGGGTTTGATCCCTGGGTCGGGAAGATCCCCTGGAGAAGGAAATGGCAACCCACTCCAGTACTCTTGCCTGGAAAATTTCCATGGACTGAGGAGTCTGGTTGGCTACAGTCCATGGGGTCGCAAAGAGTCGGACACAACTGAGCAACTTCACTTTGTTTCTTCTGGTTGTTGGCGGATAATTATCCGATGCTTAAGCCTTTAATTGAATATACAAGAGTATTTGTAGAAATTTATAAAACCTATAATACAGTGGAAAGAAAGAAAAGTAATGACAAATTGTCAGGATTTTGTAGAATATTGGGAAATACTATTGTGAATTAAAAAGATACAAATCTGAACAAGACAACTCAGAAAACCAAATCTATGTCATTGAACATGTTATTTTATTAGTCAATACAGTGTATTTGCCATCCCAGGCCATAAATATGAATATCATTTCTGTGTCAGATCAAATCATAGGTAATGTTTTGTTTTTAACTTTTGCATATATTTCTCTTAGTAAAAATTTATAGCATCCACAACAAAAAGAGAGTTCCTCTTCTTTCTCATTTTTCAATTCTTTCTTTGTCGGTATTGCTTCTTAGATTTTAGATAGGTTTTACATGATTTTCCTCTGTCTAATGCCCTGCTTAGGATGGGGTCCATTGAATGTTGGTTTAATTTACTATCACTCATTCTGGTATGAACGGATGTTCCTTTAGTATTTATATTTTATCTTTTGAGAACTTTCTGTTCTGCTGAAAATACTCTGACTTCCCTTGATAAACTAAGGCCAGTAGTTCTTCCCTACTTTCCCCTGCCCCCAGCTTCATCTTTATTTTAATAGTTTTCTCTTTTCTTCTTCTGAGTGAGTTTCCATGTTTATTTATTGAGATATAATTAACATAAAACATGCATTAGTTTTCAGGGTATGACATGGTATTTTGATATATGTATGTATCATGGAATGATTACCACAATAAGTTTAGCTAACATCCATCACCACAAGTTATAATTTTATAATTATAAAGAAAGTTATAATTTCTTGCCTTGTGATGAGAACTTTTTAAAACATTAATTTATTTATTTTAATTGGAGACTAATTACTTTACAATATTGTAGTGGTTTTTGCCATACATTGACATGAATCTGCCATGGATGTACATATGACCCCCATCCTGAATCCCCCTCCTACCTCCCTCCTCATCCCATCCCTCAGGGTCGTCCTAGTGCACTGGCCCTGAGTGCCCTGTCTCATGCATTGAACCTGGACTGGTGATCTGTTTCACATATGGTAATATACATGTTTCAGTGCTATTCTCTCAAATCATCCCACCCTTGCCTTCTCCCACAGAGTCCAAAAGTCTGTTCTTTACATCTGTGTCTCTTTTGCTGTCTCACATATAGGATCATCATTACCATCTTTCTAAATTCCATATATATGTGTTAATATACTGTATTGATGTTTTTCTTTCTGACTTCACTCTGTATAATAGGCTTCAGTTTCGTGCACTTCATTAGAACTGATTCAAATGCATTCTTTTTAAAAGCTGAGTAATATTCCATTGTGTATATATGAACCACAGCTTTCTTATCCATTTGTCTGCCGATGGACATCTAGGTTGCTTCCATGTCCTGGCTATTATAAACAGTGCTGCGATGAACATTGGGGTACACGTGTCTGTTTCACTTCTGGTTTCCTCAGTGTGTATGCCCAGCAGTGGGATTGCTGGGTCGTATGGCAGTTCTATTTCCAGTTTTTTAAGGAATCTCCACACTGTTCTCCATAGTGGCTGTACTAGTTTGCATTCCCACCAACAGTGTAAGGAGGGTTCCCTTTTCTCCACATCCTCTCCAACATTTATTGTTTGTAGACTTTTTGATAGCAGCCATTCTGACCAGTGTGAGATGGTACCTCATTGTGGTTTTGATTTGCATTTCTCTGGTAATGAGTGATGTTGAGCATCTTTTCATGTGTTTGTTAGCCATCTGTATGTCTTCTTTGGAGAACTGTCTGTGTAGTTCTTTGGCCCAGTTTTTGATTGGGTCACTTATTTTTCTGGAATTGAGCTGCAGGAATTGCTAGTACATTTTTGAGATTAATTCTTAGTCAGTTGCTTTGTTTGCTATTATTTCCTCCCATTCTGAAGGCTGCCTTTTCACCTTGCTTATGGTTTCCTTTGTTGTGCAAAAGCTTTTAAGTTTAATTAGGTCCCATTTGTTTATTTTTGCTTTTATTTCCTTTACTCTGGGAGGTGGGTCATAGAAGATCCTGCTGTGATTTATGTCAGAGAGTGTTTTGCCTCTGTTTTCCTCTAGGAGTTTTATAGTTTCTGGTCTTACATTTAGATCTTTAGTGATGAGAACTTTTAAGATGTTCTCTCTTAGCCACTTTCAAGTATACAATACAGTATCATTAACTATAGTCATGTGCTATATGCTGTATCCCCAGGACTCATTTATCTTGTAACTGAAAGTTTGTACCTTTTGACCATCTTCACCCCATTTCAAGGATGAAGGTGATCAAATTTTCTATTTCTTCCAGAAATTTTGCCTAAGTCACCTAATTTGGCAGCATGCAATTATTCATAGTGTTCTCTTGGTATTTTTATTTAAGTAAGGCAAATAGTAATTTCCCCTATTTCATTTCTGATTTTAATAAATTATCTCACCTTTTGTCTTAGCCTATGTAAAGGTTTGTCCATTTTGTCTATATTTTTAAGATTCAGCTTTTGGTCACTTTTCTATACTTTTTTATTGTTTATTTTATTTTCACTTTAGCTTTTATTATTTACTTCCTTCTGCTTTGAGTTTAGTTTACTTTTCTTTTTTCTCGTTTTTTTTTTTTTAATTTTTATTGTAGTGTAGTTGATTTACAATGTTATTAATTATACAGCAAAGTGAATCTGTTATACATATACATGTATCCTCTCTTTTTCAGATTCTTTTCCCATATAGGCTATTACAGAGTATTGAGTAGAGTTCCCTGTGCTTGCTAGCGATCTGTTAGTTATGTATTTTATGTATAGTAATGTGTGTGTTAATTCCAATCTTCCAATTAATCCCTTACCCTCTGGTAACCACAAGTATATTTTCTATGTTTATAACTCTATTTCTGTTTTTATACATAAGTTTATCTGTTGCCTTTTTTAGATTCTACATATAAGCAATATCATATGATATTTGTTTTTCTCTGACTTGCTTTACTCAGTATGACAGTCTTATTCTTGTTTTTCAAGGTAGAAAGTCAGGGTATTGATTTGAGATTTTAAATTTTTATATAGGTTTTATAGGCTTTAGATTTCTCTCTAAGCATTGCTTTACTTGTATCTTAAAAGATTTGGTATTTTGTGTTTTCCATTCATCAGGTTTGCATTTTCTCATATAATTTCTTCTTAAACCTGTGGTTATTTAGGATGTTATTAAATTTCTACATATTTGCGCATTTACCAAACTTCATTGTGCTATTGATTTTTAATATAATTCCATGTGATTAGAGAATATCCTTTGTATTATTTAATTAGATGTAAATTTACTGAAGCTTTATTTATTGTTTTATGACACTCTATGTAGGTTATTTAGCTGTGTTGAGGTAAATCCAAAAGAAATAACTCTAAGAGTTGAAAATGATTACATCTGTGTGTGTGTGTGTGTGGTGTGAGTATACAATGGTGGAGAGAAGGGACTTCTGATTTTCAAAATAAGCTTTGTATGATTATTTTTGTTTTATTTTTGCAAGTATGTACCCTTATAATTTTGATAAAAACAAAAGTTCAAAATTAAAAGAAAATAATCCTTTTGTGACAAGTTATTATTTTAAAGCATTCAATTATATCATTCTCTTACCCAGTTCCTGCATCTGTATCTTTCATGTGTACCAATGTATGCAGACATACACACACACATACACACATTGTTCAGTAAAGAAAAGAAATGTAAGTTTGACAGTAATTTATAGGTTTTTAAGTATACTGAGATCGAGTTACATCTTTCTTAATAAGTCAGTGTTGTGATTTTATATTTTTATACAGTGAGTATATGTACTATGCTTTTAATGACATCCTTCATCCACAAAAGCATGTAGCTTAATGGTTACTAAAGATTAGAAAAAATACATAATCGGATTTAAATCTGTTACATGATTTTTTGGGAAGATGCATATGCTTGTCAAGTGGCTCATTGGTAAAGAATCTGCTTGCCAATGCAGATTCAATGTTGACGTGGGTCAACAAGATCCCCTGGAGAAGGAAATGGCAGCCCACTCCAGTATTCTTGCCTGGGAAATCCCATGAACAGAGGAGCCTGGTGGACTACAATCCATGGGGGTCACAAAAGAGTCAGACACGACTTAGTGACTGTAGAGCAACAATAAAATATTCAATTTGTCATTTTTTTAGCCCAATTTACTATTTAACGCTTTCAACAATTAAAAACTCAGACATCTATTTCTTAATGTTTGGACCATGACTCTTCAAGGATTCCTAAATTCAGTATGAAATTAAATTATACATATTTATAGTTTTCTGGAGTGCCACACATTGCTTAACATTTTTAATTGTTCTATGTTTACTAGGTAGTTTAAAGGAGATTTACCTAGTGCATCACAGTGTAATTCAGTCCAATAAGAACATAAAAATGCTGCAGAGACAGCACACCCTGTGAGATTTTACTCACTAAATTTGTGCCAGTGAGGCAGATTGATTATGTGGTTTCCAGTATTTCAGATGTCCTTCACTATATTTATAGCTACTTATAAGTTATCTGTCTTCATGTGTGTGTGTGTGTGTAGATATAAATAGCCAGTGGTGCTTTCTTGGTTGACCTATGCAGCAGGAAAATGTGAAATCAGCAGTAAAGGACTTGATTTATTTCTAGTTGTAACCCTTCCTTTCCTACATTGCACCAGGTTTGGATACAATCAGAACTGCTGATGGACAATTTCTATTTTATTTGGCATCCTTGACCGGACTTGTTTGTTTACACTAAGTCACTCAAGCCCTTCCTTTCCTATGGGCCACTTATATGTCTTCTGGGCCATTGTACAGAGTTGTGCTTCCTTACATGGTAATCACTAGTCATATATATTTACATGAAGCTGAAGTTAATTAAGATTAATTATTTTCTCAGTTAACATAGCCACATTTCAAGTTCTCAGTATCCATATGTGACTGTTGGATAGTATAGAACATTTCCATAATCACAGAAAGTTGTATTTGACTGTGTTAGAATAGATCTTTCCTTCTTTTTTATCCTTCCTGTTCCTGCTCTATATTTTCCTACTTTATATTTTCCCTAAAGCTCTTGAAAATGAGCGAACATTGTTCACTATTTCTACCAACTTTTTTTTTTTTAATCCACCATCCTTCTTCTGCCTTTCAAGGGTATGCAACCTTTGGGTAAACATTTTGTAGTAGTTACTCTGGATTTACAGCCATTTTTACAGGAAGGTAAGAAAAATCCTTCAAGTATTAAAAGAGAAGACTTTCGAATGACACCTGCCCCTTTTCTATTCATAAAAATTTTTTCTACCAGTACTGAACAAGAACTGAAATCTTTTCTATATCAGAATATCATTCTTCTCTTGGAAGTATGTCTGTTTGAATGACAGCTTCTCAGTTCAGTTCAGTTCAGTCGCTCAGTCATGTCCGACTCTCTGAGACCCCATGAATCGCAGCACACCAGGCCTCCCTGTCCAACACCAACTCCCGGAGTTCACTCAGACTCACGTCCATCGAGTCAGTGATACCATGCAGCCATCTCATCCTCTGTCGTCCCCTTCTCCTCCTGCCCCCAATCCCTCCCAGCATCAGAGTCTTTTCCAATGAGTTAACTCTTCGCATGAGGTAGCCAAAGTACTGGAGTTTCAGCTTTAGCATCATTCCTTCCAAACAAATCCCAGGGCTGATCTCCTTTAGAATGGACTGGTTGGATCTCCTTGCAGTCCAAGGGACTCTCAAGAGTCTTCTCCAGCACCACAGTTCAAAAGTATCAGTTCTTCGGTGCTCAGCCTTCTTCACAGTCCAACTCTCACATCCATACATGACCACTGGAAAAACCATAGCCTTGACTACACGGACCTTTGTTGGCAAAGTAATGTCTCTGCTTTTGAATATGCTATCTAGGTTGGTCATAACTTTCTTTCCAAGGAGTAAGCGTCTTTTAATTTCATGGCTGCAGTCAGCATCTGCAGGGATTTTGGAGCCCAGAAAAATAAAGTCTGGCACTGTTTCCACTGTTTCCCCATCTATTTCCCATGAGGAAAGTATATAGAATGGCACACATCACAAAACTTTCAGTTTTCCCTCTTCATTAGTTACCTTAGTGGGCTCACAAAGATTAGGACTCAGCTTCTTGGTTCTCTTCATGTATCATTGAGTTTTAGTGTAAAAAGTGTTGTAGACTCATAGTTCTGTTGACGTGATAAAACTTACATGAGTGAAAAAATCATGGACCTCTCAATCTTGTAATTACAGGGCTACTTGGGTAAAAACACATTTTGGGGGGTAAATTCTTTGTAAAGATTTGAGTTAAGAGAGGGCAAGACCAGTATGACTTCCCGCGTACACACAGTTGACAATTAAAGAAGGTGGGGATTGGTTCTTAGCTCTGTAAATTCATCACACAGTATTTTAGAAAACATGTTACAGGAAGGGAGAAAGGCCTCATGCTTAAAATAAAAGAGAAAGTTAAGGGCTAAGATCAGTACATTGAATTATCTTGATAATCACTAAGAACATCGTCATCAGTGATCGTATCAAACATCTTGAATGAAGCCTACAGTCATGTTCTGTGTTAAACCTCTCCCATCAATGCAGTCTTCCACTCTTACCATCCCTGATTTTGGGACACAACACAGATCCAGTGACAGTTAAGACTCACTATCCAGCAACTGTTGGGATTTAATCCATCGTGATCACTCTTTGCTTTGATCATCCCCGAAAATGGAACCCTCTGAGTATACACTGCCATTCCTGCTAGCTCTGTGCTCTTTCCCGCCTGTTTTTTTTCTCTTCCCCTCTGCCCTCTAGGATATCTACATTTACATAAGCCCTTGATGTTTTGGGGGATTCCTTTCCCTTCACTATTTCTTCTTGCTATGACCATGGCTATCTCTAGGGCTTTACTTCTTATATAGCCTTTTCTGTGGATCAGGATGTAGCTCTAGAGGTGAAGCTTTCTGGAAGCCTTGCTCCCTGGGTTGATTTTTCTAGATGGTCTTTGTTACAAATGGCTGCCTCTTTGAACTTTGCATTATGTGAGTTTACCACTCTCTGGACATTGCTACCAGCTAGGTGCATTGCACATTCTGCTCCCTACTCTTCTCATTTTCTGAGTGATTTCAGTGTCCATATGGAGGTCCATCCAGAACCCTGGCCTCTCAGTTCCTTGTCTTCATGTTTCCATTGATTTTCTTTATTCCCCTCAGCTCTTCTATTGGGAACCCATGTCCATCAACCATAATCAGATGACGATGATGGTTTTGGAAACATACTTTTAGATATTACTTGACTTTAAAATGAGTTCATATTATGTTAATAAAAAAAAAAAGAATAAGATAGTACCTAGTGTTAGTTGCTCAGCTGTGTCTGACTCTGCTACCCCATGGACTGTAGCCCACCAGACTCCTCTGTCCATGGAATTCTCCAGACAAGAACAGTGGAGTGAGTTACCATTTCCTTCCCCATGATAGTACCTAAAAGTAATATAAATACTATTAAAATATGTGTGAGCATAAGTATTGATATCTGTTAATACGATAAGCAAAAAATGAAGGAAAAAAAACCCAGAAGCGGTAAAATATAAATGAGACAAAATATAACTGGTTGTTGATAATTAATAATGAGAAATTCCAGGAGAAATAAGATCAAACGAAGTTTTAAGAGCTGGAATATGGAAGGGTAGTATTTGTACGTGAACTCTATCTTTATTCAGTTTAACCCTTGACATCTGTGTGCTGGTATCACTACAGATGAGTTGCTTGCTCAAAATAAATGAAACATCCATGAAAATACTATATTTTACAGTATTTTTATGCTTTTATAATTATGTTATAAGAACAGATTATTTACAAAAGACTGATGTGAGATGGTATTGGTAATGAGGTGGTCAGTGTCTTAGTCTGTTCAGACTGCTGTAATGCAGTACCACAGAGTGCGTGATTTATAAGTGACAAAAATTTATTTCTTACAGTTTGGGAGGCTGGATTTCTTAAGATTATGGCACCAGCCTATTAGGGTGAGGGCTCTCTTCTGAGTTGCAAACTTCTTGATGTGCCCTCACAGGGTGGAAGAGGCTAAGAATCTCTCTGGAGTGTCTTTTATAAGGCACCAATTCCAGTTACACGACTCCAATCCCCAGTCATGAGGCCTCATGGCTTAAGCACATCCCAAAGCGCCACCTCCTCATTTTATCATTTTTGGGGCTTAGGATTTCAACATATGAATTTGGGGGAGACATTTTCAGACCATAGCAGCCAGCTAGTGTTAAATAAAAACAAAATGAAAGCCCAAGAGTTTGCCTAGTTGGGTAATATGCATGGCAAGCTGTAAGTATACCCTTTATATTATTAATATTTAGTTCTTATATTAAAAACTTATTTTTTTACTTCTCTAGGTTCTTGAGATTATCAGATTATGACTATCTGGGGAATTCCTGAAAACCACTGGTTGATTTGTCCTTCATATATTTTTAAAAATAATAATTTGTTGAGTGGCAATTTCTGTAACATAGAATTAACCATTTGGAATTAATGGAGTGCCTTTACAATATGGTATAACCACGCCCTTTATCTCATTTCAAAGCATTTCTATCACTCCAAATTAAAACCCTTTACCCTTTCCCCATCTCTCTTCCCACCAGCCACTCACAGTCACCAATCTGCGTCCAATCTCTATGGATTTATCTCTTCTGGATATTTCATGGAAAATCACCTTTCCAAAATTTCCTAAATTTTTCTTGTGTTTATTTGTAGTCACCCTCTCCTCCACTTTCAGGTTCGGGCAAACACTGATCTCATTTTGTTTGTGTAATTTTGTCTTTTCACTTGTATGAATGAAATTATAAAGTATGTTGCCTTATCATTCTGGCTTCTCTCACTTAGAATAATACATTTGAAATCCATCCATATTTTTCTGTTTAACAGTAGTTCATTCCAGTTTATTGTTGAAATGTATTTTATTATATGCATTTACCAAAATATGTTGCCTATTCAGTATTTGGAAGGGATTTGCCTTGGTTTCAGGCTTTCACAATTATAAATAAGGCTACTAAAACATTTCCATGCAGTCTTTTGTAGGAAAAAATTTTTGTTTTTGTTTGGTAAGCATTTAGGGTTGGGCATCTCTGAGCCTTATGTTAAGTATGTATTTAATTTTCTAAGAATCTGGAAAACGTTCCACAAATGATGAGAAAATTTTACATTCCTGTCAGCAATTCATAAATGTATTAGGTGCCTGCATCTTTATCAGCACTTGGTAGTTATCATTTTTATTTAAGCATTTTGATAGGTGTAAAGTGTTAATCTTCTGTGATTTTAAGTTGCATTTTTCTCATATCTGATGATGTTAAACATATTTTTATACGGTAACATGTCATATGTACATTTTCTTTTCTTAACTCTCTTTTCAAATCTTTTACATAGTTTTTCATTAAGTTTTTCTCTTAATCTTTGTGCGTTATTTATATATTTAGGATGCAAATTGAATTTTTTCAGGAATAATGTTTTTTGACTAGTAATTTTGTTTTTTAACATTATCCTTAACAGAACTGTTTAAAATTTGATTAAGTACACTTTAATTATTTTTTATAGATGATTATTTTGATATTGCACTTAAGAAATATTTTTCTCCTACATTTTCTTCCGCAGAGTTTATAGTTTTAGGCTTTATATTTAGGTCTTTGGTCCATTTTGAATTAATAGGAATTATTTCTAATGTCACTTATTTTTTTATTTTTAAGAATTCTATTTGGACTCATTAAAAATAAGCCAAGTCTTATGTTGAAAAAAAAATGTGCTTTCAATGTTACAAGGCAACTTTTTTTGAAACTGTCTTTTTTGAAACTGCTGTTTTGCAAAATCCATAATATCTCATTAGATCTCCTGAACTTATTCATCTGGCATAACTGAAACTTTGTACCCTTTGACCAACATCTCCCCATATCTTCCTTCCCCCAACCCTTGGCAACCACCCTGTACTCTCTGCTTCTGAGTTTGACTGTTTTAGATTCCACGTGTAAATGACATCATACATTATTTGTGTTTCTGTGTATGGTTTGTTTCATTTAGTATAATGTCCTTCAGCCCCATCCATGTTGTTGCGAATGGCAGAATTTCCTGCTGCTTTTAAAGTTGAGAAACATTCCATTGTATGTGTGTATCACCTTTACTTTTTTATCCATTCATCCTTTCATGAATATGTGGGCTATTTCCACATCGTGACTATTGTGAATAATGTGGCAGTGAAGATAGGAGTGCAGGTAATACTCTTGAGATCCTGATTGCAGTTCCTTTGGCTAAATACTCAAAAGTGATATTGCTGGATAATATGTTAGTTCTGGTAACAGTATTGTACTTTATACTTGAAATTTGCTTAGAGTGTGGATCCTAAGTGTTCTTTCTCTCTCTCTCATACATACATAGACACATACATACACACAGTAACTACATGACGTGATGGATATATGAATAGCCTGATTGTGTTATTTCACTATGTATATCAAATTATCAAGTTGTAAACTTTAAATATGTACAATAAAAAATAGTATAAAATGAAATAGGTGAAGGAAATAAAGAGATACACACCTCCAATTATAAATAAACCACAATAATGTAATATTCTACATAAGGAAAATGGTCAATGACATTGTAATAACTTTGTATGGTGACAGTTGATTACTAGACTTATGGTGATCATCTCATAATATATGCAAATATCAAATCACTATGTACTGCACCTGAAACAACATAATAATGTACCCTGTTTTTAAATTCTAAAATATCACAATTTTTATACCAAAAATAGCCAGTTATAATGTATATTTTGTCTAACAGGTGGCAACGTACAACTTTAGAATTCAAGTTCGAGTTAATGTCTTTGCAGCTTCAGAACTTGACTCTCAATGTCGTTTGTCAGACTCTCATGTGATTCCAAATAAACCACCAGTTATTCGACCATGTCATATTCAAGCTACTGGTATGTAATATGAAACATTCAACTGATATGCGTATCAACTATTTATTCTTATATAGCTAGAAATTTAAAAAATTACAGCATGATATTCATTTTTTAAAAATAGAAATGCTAGAAAGTAAATTTATTATATGGTTCTTGTGTATGTTTGTGAGTCTGTGAGACTGAATTTTGATAAATAGCATGGATATACTGTCACATGATTTACCTTTGCTTAAAAAATAGGATGTAATTAAAAACAGAGGTCAGGTTAGTACTTTGTTTTTTGTGTGGGCAATTTAAATGATTATTTCAAAATAGAAATTGTTAAAATAAAATACATTTGTTATAAAATAAAGTGATGAAAAAAATTTTTAAGGGAATGCTTTCCCTCAAAAGGGATGAGTTACCAAAGAACTAAGTACAAGTAAAGAAGGATAATTATTTTAAAATTTTGAATTATTTATTGAATATTTATTTATTCATTTTCTTCAAGTATTCAAATATAAAACTGATGCCCTCTGCAGACTATACTTTTGACTGGCTTAGGCTTGCATTGTATTATGTGCTTAAGTATTTTTCTTGAAAATTTAAGTCTAGTTTATATTATACTGTATTTTGTTTTTATTGTTCTGACATTAGTTGTCTTTAATAATAAAATAGTGATCAGTTAATAATTGTACTTGGCACCGAGTTAGAGAAGCCTCATTAAAGTAGCATATACACTATAGGGATTTATTTCACTCCCATTTAAAATACAGAATCAGTAATTGCACAACTGGTAGAAAAGTTCCATGACATTAAAAATTTATGCCTTGTTTTAAGATATCTTTTTAGATTAGGCAAATTACTTTAATGAAAAAGAAAATATAATTCACTTATTTTATAATTAAAAATTAATGTATCATCATTAAGGAAAATTGGAAAATGTAGAAACACAGAAAACATCATCTGGAATGTGACTATTTATAATACACCATTATTAGTAATTTGGTGTCTCACTCTTCTTTTGTTCCATATTTAGCTTCTATTAGTTTATTTATAGCATAGTAGAGATCTTACTGCCTATGTTAAGTTGAAATCTGATCATCTGATAGAAACTTTACCATTGTCCTAAGTTCTTGTGGGTTTTTTCACTCTGGAAGTTAATGTTCTTGAGTTTTATAATGTTTTCCTAAATTGCTTCCTGAAAAAGCACTTTGCCATTATTTTCCATATTTCTTTTTCTGACTCCTATTGGTTAGATTTTGTACCTCTTTGATTGTATTGTATGTTTTAATTATTTTATATATTCTCCCTTAGTGTCCTTTTCCTCATCTTTTTATTTTATTTCCCAGAATTTTTTTTCTGAACTAACTATTTTATCTCTTAAAAAATTATCTTGGTGATTGTAAACTAACAGGATTTTCAAACATTTTTTCTTATTGTTTCTTTACTTATGGAGTTTTTTAAAATGAAAGCAACACTTTATGTCTGTAGTTATAGTATAAATTATTTGAGCTTTTCTTCAGTTGAGTACATTGTCTCAATTTTTGCTGAAATATTTTTCCTTCATATCTGTCTCCCTCATGTTGAGGAGTTCCTTAAATGTCGATTGAGTCTTGCCTGTTCTCTTATGTTTCTTAGGGAGTCTCACAGTGTTGGCTTCAGCACCAACTGTTATATCTTTTCGTGACAAACTGGATGCCAGTGAATGTTTTAATTTAGGGGGGGAACCAAAATATTAGTATGTGAGACCTTAATCTTGAGGACGTTTCTCCAGAAAATGTTTCTGTAATAATCTGTATTGGGTAGAATGTAGCTTTGTATAAGCAAAATTTGTTGTTCAGTCACTCAATCGTGTCCAACATGTTGCAACCCCATGGACTGCAGCATGCCAGGCCTCCCTGTCCTTCACCATCTCCTGGAGCTTGCTCAAACTCATGTTAGTTAAGTCAGTGATGCCATCCAACCATCTCGTCCTCTGTAGTCCCCTTCTCTTCCTGCCTTCAATCTTTCCCAGCATCAGGGCCTTTTCTAATGAGTTAGCTCTTTGCATCAGGTAGCCAAAGTATTGAAGTTTCAGCTTCAGCATCAGTCCTTCCAAAGAATATTCAGGACTGGTTTCCTTTAGGATGGACTGGCTTGATATGCTTGCATTCCAAGGGACTCTCAAGAGCCTTCTCTGACACCACAGTTCAAAAGCATCAATTCTTTATCTAATTGATAAAATAGATAAAATTATCTTATATCAGTTTTTCTAATTGATAAGTGAAATAGAGATCACTAAATTGTGTCATAATATGGCAAAAGAGTGATTTGTTTTAAAAGATACAACCAGTCTATTACTTTCACTGTTAATCCCCAATTGTCAATTTGAAAATAGGCAGAATATCTTAGCCATTTCTTGTATATGGGCCGTAACATTGTCTTTTCCTAAGATTACTCATGACAAGAGTTAGGGGTAACACAGTGATGGAAATTATCTGTGCCTTTCTCTTATTCTACATATCCTAACTTCCTGCCAAGGTATCTATTAATTCTACTGGTAAAAAAAAAATTGCTTGTAAGATATATGAGCTTTTGCATCAGAAATTGGTTTCTTTCCAGGGAGTTATATTGCCATAAACATGTAAGATTCTTTAGTTTGCATTAAGGATTATAAGCATCCTCAAGGTAAGTTTCAAAAAGTATAGATTTTTCAGCTCTGGTTTCTGGTTCAGTGTGTAAGAAGCTTAGAAGTCACTGCTCCATCCTTACAGCAAGTTAAAAAGCTAAGCAAACTGAAAAATCAACAGATCTTCTTAGATCTACAAGAAAAGTGAGGTCACAGGGCAAACTCATGCCTCTGAAAATGGAGAGACTCATGGGCAAATACAGAGAATCACAACTTACTGAATGGAACAGAAACTCCAACGTAGAAGTTCCTTTGGGAATCAATGCCTGGATAAGGAAGCCTGTACTGTAACTGAGGAATTTCTGGAAGTTCAGCATGGGCAAGTCTGAGAGCAACAGTCTCTATGGGGCCCCAGTCATACTCCATGGGGCCCCTTTCATACTTCTGTGAATTTTACCTCTAGGAGCTTGACTTGATTCTCTTAAGTGATTATGAGAGAAAAATACCCTCATGGTTCTGGCAAGGGTGAGGAAAAGGAATTTTGAAATATTCCAAAGCATTCTGTTCTGCTTAACAAGGTATGCCCTCTGCAGAAACTCGTTGACCAGATCTTGCTGGGGTTTTATCAGAAACTCCCTGATCTCAGGGAAGGGAAATATCCAACTCCAGTCTCCTCTAACCTTCTCTGTGTGAGAAAAGAAATATTAATACTCAACTCAGCCCACTCTAACCATTTAGTCCCAAATTGGTAGTGGTGGTGTGCAGATTGAGAAAGACATGTAAAGTTCATATTCTAGAGACATGGACTCACCAAAAGACTGAGATCTAATCATAGGATTATAGAATGTTTCTGCCCCCCACAACCTACTACTTTATTACTAAAGGTCTGTTCAGAGCAGTTCCTTTTACCCAGTACATCATATCTAAGAATCAAGGAAAAATGTATAAGACATACTAAAATGTGAAAAACACAGTTTTCAGAGACAGAACAAGAGTTGAAAACCAGATGCAGTTATGGCATAGATATTGGAATTATCATATTGAGAATGTAAAATAACTGATTAATATGCTTAGAACTCTAATGGATAAAGTAGACACCATGCAGGAACAGATGGGCAATATAAGCAAAGAGATTAAAATTCTAAGAAAGATCCAGAAGGAATGCTGTGGAGCAAAAACAGTGGAACAAAAATGAAGAATCTCATGAGTAGGATTATTAGTGGACTGGATGTGGCTGGGGAAAGAATCTCTGAGCTTGAGGATATCTCAATAGATATCTCCAAAGGAAAGCAAATATTAAAAAAAAAAGACTGAAAAAAAAGAGAAAAAAGAACAGACTGAATACTGTGGGACAACTACAAAATATTAATATGTGCATACTTGAAATATCAGAGGGAGAAGAAAAAGTGACAAGAAATATTTGAAACATAATGACTGAGAATTTCCTCCAAATTAATGTCAGACACCAAGCCATAATCCAAAAAGCTCAGAGAACACCACACAGGATGAATGGCAAAAAAACAACATTTAGGAATATTACTTTCAAACTGCAAAAAAATCAAAGATTGAGAACATCCTCAGGATGCATGCACCTCAATGTTCCTTGCAGCACTGTTTACAATAGCCAGGACATGGAAGCAACCTAAATGTTCATCATCAGGGGAATGGATATAAAAGATGTGCTATAAAAGATGTGTGTATATATATACACACACAATGGAATATTACTCAGCCATAAAAGGAGCAAAAGAATGCCATTTGTAGTGACATGGATGGACCTAGAGATCTTCATACAGAGTGAAGTGAGTCAGAAAGAGAAAGACACATTGTATAATTTAATCTATATGTAGAATCTAGAAAAATGGTACACATGACCTTACTTGCAAAGCAGAAATAAATAGAGTCACAGATGTAGAAAACAAACTTACAGTTACTAAGGTGGGAAAAGGGGCTAAGATGAATTGGGAGACTGTAATTGGCATATACAGACTAAAATAGACAACTAGAGAACCTGCTGTGTAGTACAGGGAACTCTACTCAGTTCTCTGTTGTAGCCTAGATGGGAAGGGAATCTAAAAAAGAGGGGATATATGTATATAACTCATTTACTTTGCTGAATAGCAGAAGCTAACACAACACTGTAAAGTAACTATACTCCATAAAAATTAATTTTATAAAAGTTAAAGTAATTCAGAGGAAAAGACACCTTAATATACTAAGGAGCAAAGATAAAAGTAACATGTGACTTCTCCTGAGAAACTATGCCAACAAAAAGAGAATGGAGAGATTATATAAAGTGTTGAGAGACAGAAAAATACCAACCTAGAATTCTGTACCTTGAGAAATTATCATTCAAAAGTAAAGGAGAATTAAAGCCTTTTACAAACAAAAAAAACTTGAGGGGATCTGTTGCCAAAAGACCAGTCTTGAAAGAAATTTTTTTAAATTAATAAATTTATTTTAATTAGAGGCTAATTACTTTGCAATATTGTGGTTTTTGCCCCACATTGACATGAATCAGCCACAGGTGTTAAAAAGTTCTTTAGTGGGAAGAAATATGATATAGCTGAAAAACTTGGATCTATAAAGAAAAGAGCACTGGAAGCAAAATAAAGGTAAAATAAGAGTTTTTAGTTTTCATATTCTTAACCTAACATTTAAGTCTATACAGTATAATAGCAGAAGTGTATTTATATGCTTATGTATACTTATATATAAGTGAAATTAATGACAATAATGACACAAGCAGTGGTAGAGAGGGATTAAAATTATTTTGTTATTAAAAGGTCCTTGCAGATAAGACAAATGCTCTGATATCACTTGCATATGGAATATAAAAATAAATAAATATATATTAAAAAAATAGAAACAGACCCACATATATAGAGAATGAGCTAGTGATTACCAGTGGGGAGGGGTGATGTAGAGGTATACGGGTATCTCACCTATGCAACTGTGGTTCACATTCAAAACTCAAATAACCAGTTTTCTTATCAGTAAAAAAGGACAATTGATAGCTTCTTTATGTACTTGGCAAAGTGGAAAGCACCATGGAAAGCACTAGTCAAGTAGAAGGTATATTTTAAATTAGCAAACTGTAACTTAAACCAAGGAAATTATAAATATTATAGATACAGCCCCCACATATTGGTTTTCTCTATTAAGAATATTCCCTAGGAATTTATTCTAAGAGAGGAAACAAAGGAATATATAAAGATATTCATCAGAGCATTACCAATGATTGTGAAATACTGGGAGTAGACTAAATGTCCAGTAATAGGGGATTGGCTAATTAGGTTATTCTTTGACTATGTTAAGGAATGTTATACCTCTATGAAAATTCATGATAGCTTGTTAAATAAGAAAAAGTGCAGATTACAAAACCTATGGTTGTGTGGCCCTACTTTTGGGTTATGTCAAAATATATATAGGAAAAAATATATGTAGACAAAACATGAACAGTAATGGTTACTGAGTAGATATAGTATAGGTAATTTTGAGGGGTGATTTTTTCTGTTCTTACAGTTTTCTTTATAACGAACGTACAACTAAGTTATTAGAAAAAAACTCACTGTAATCCATGACATTAATGGATTTCCCCAGTTGATCAGTGGTAAAGAACAGTTCTATGAAGTCAAATCCTATGAAGTCAAATCCCTTATGACTATGCAGTGTAAGTGAGAAATAGATTTAAGGGACTAGATCTGATAGACAGAGTGCCTGAAGAACTATGGATGGAGGTTCGTGACATTATACCGGAGACAGGAATCAAGACCATCCCCAAGAAAAAGAAATGCAAAAAAGCAAAATGGCTGTCTGAGGAGGCCTTACAAATAGCTGTGAAAAGAAGGGAAGGGAAAAGCAAAGGAGAAAAGGAAGGACACACCCATTTGAATGCAGACTTCAAAAGAATAGCAAGGAAAGATAAGAAAGCCTTCCTCAGAGATCAATGCAAAGAAATAGAGGAAAACAATGGAATAGGAAAGACTAGAGATCTCTTCAAGAAAATGAAGGATACCAAGGGAACATTTCATGCAAAGATGGGGTCAATAAAGGACAGAAATGGTAGGGACCTAACAGAAGCAGAAGATATTAAGAGGTAGCAAGAATACACAGAAGAACTGTACAAAAAAGATCTTCACAACAAAGATAACTACAATGGCGTGATCATTCAGATAGAGCCAGACATCCTGGAATGTAAAGTCAAATGGGCCTTAGGAAGCATCACTGTGAACAAAGCTAGTGGAGGTGATGAAATTCCAGTTGAGCTATTTCAAATCCTGAAAGACGATGCTGTGAAAGTGCTGCACTCAATATGCCAGCAAATTTGGAAAGTAAGGAAAACCACTAGACCATTCAGGTATGACCTAAGTCAAATCCCTTATGATTATACAGTGGAAGTGAGAAATAGATTCAATAGACTAGATCTGATAGACAGAGTACCTGATGAACTATGGATGGAGGTTCGTGACATTGTATGGGAGACAGGGATCAAGACCATCCCCATGGAAAAGAAATGCAAAAAAGGAAAATGGCTGTCTGAGGAGGCCTTACAAATAGCTGTGAAAAGAAGAGAAGCGAAAAGCAAGGGAGAAAAGGAAAGATATACCCATTTGAATGCAGAGTTCCAAAGAATAGCAAGAAGAGATAAGAAAGCCTTCCTCAGTGATCAATGCAAAGAAATAGAGGAAAACAACAGAATGGGAAAGACTAGAGATGTCTTCAAGAAAATTAGAGATACCAAGGGAACATTTCATGCAAAGATGGGCTCGATAAAGGACAGAAATGGAATGGACCTAACAGAAGCAGAAGATATTAAGAAGCGGTGGCAAGAATACACAGAAGAACTGTTCAAAAAAGATCTTCATGACCCAGATAATCACAATGGTGTGATCACTCACCTAGAGCCAGACATCCTGGAATGTGAAGTGAAGTGGGCCTTAGAAAGCATCACTACGAACAAAGCTAGTGGAGGTGATGGAATTCCAGTTGAGCTATTTCAAATCCTAAAAGATGATGCTGTGAAAGTGCTGCACTCAATATGCCAGCAAATTTGGAAAACTCGGCAGTGGCCACAGGACTGGAAAAGGTTCATTTTCATTCCAATCCCAAAGAAAGGCAATGGCAAAGAATGCTCAAACTACCACACAATTGCACTCATCTCACACGCTAGTAAAGTAATGCTCAAAATTCTCCAAGCCAGGCTTCAGCAATATGTGAACCATGAACTTCCAGATGTTCAAGCTGGTTTTAGAAAAGGCAGAGGAACCAGAGATCAAATTGCCAACATCCCCTGGATCATCAAAAATGCAAGAGAGTTCCAGAAAAACATCTATTTCTGCTTTATTGACTATGCCAAAACCTTTGACTGTGTGGATCACAATAAACTGTGGAAAATTCTGAAAGGGATAGGAATACCAGACCACCTGACCTGCCTCTTGAGAAATTTGTATGCAGGTCAGGAAGCAACAGTTAGAACTGGACATGGAACAACAGACTGGTTCCAAATAGGAAAAGGAGTACGTCAAGGCTGTATATTGTCACCCTGCTTATTTAACTTCTATGCAGAGTACATCATGAGAAACACTGGGCTGGAAGAAGCACAAGCTGGAATCAGGATTGCCGGAGAAATATCAATAACCTCAGATATGCAGATGATACCACCCTTATGGCAGAAAGTGAAGAAGAACTAAAGAGCCTCTTGATGAAGGTTTACGAGGAGAGTGAAAAAGTTGGCTTAAAGCACAACATACAGAAAACTAAAATCATGGCATCTGGTCCCATCACTTCATGGCAGATTGATGGGGAAACAGTGGCTGACTTTAGTTTTCTGGGCTCCAAAATCACTGCAGATGCTGACTGCAACCATGAAATTAAAAGATGCTTACTCCTTGGAAGGAAAGTTATGACCAACCTAGATGGCATACTGAAAAGGAGAGACATTACTTTGCCAACAAAGGTCCATCTAGTCAAGGCTATGGTTTTTCCAGTGGTCATGTATGGATGTGAGAGTTGGACTATAAACAAAGCTGAGTGCCGAAGAATTGATGCTTTTGAACTGTGGTGTTAGAGAAGACTCTTGAGACTCCCTTGGACTGCAAGGAGATCCAACCAGTCCATCCTAAGGGAAATCAGTCCTGAGTATTCATTGGAAGGACTGATGCTAAAGCTGAAACTCCAATACTTTGGCCACCTGATGTGAAGAACTGACTTATTGGAAAAGTCCCTGATGCTGGGAAAGATTGAGGGCAGGAGGAGAAGGGGATGACAGAGGATGAGGTGATTGGATGGCATCACTGACTCAATGGACATGGGTTTGGGTGAACTCCAGGTTTTCATGATGGATAGGGAGGCCTGGTTTGCTGTGGTTCGTGGGGTCACAAAGAGTTGGACACTACTGAGCGACTGAACTGAATGGTTTTCTTTATAAAAAAAAAACATACAACTAAGTTATTAGAAAAAAAAACTCAATGTAATCCATGACATTAATGGGTTTCCCCCATTCCTCAGTGGTAAAGAATCCACCTGCAATGCTGGAGACACAAGACACGCAGGTTTGGTCTTTGTGTCAGGGATATCCCCTAGAGGAGAGCATTTCAACCCACTTCAATTTTCCTGCCTGGAAAATTCCATGGACAGAGGAGCCTGGCGGGCTACAGTCCATGGAGTCACAAAGAACTGAATACAACTGAAATGACTAAGCATGCATGCACACATCACATTAATAACCTTAAGATAAAAATACCATATGTTCATATCAATAGACGCAGGAAAAAAAGCATTTTACAAAATCCATTACTCATTAAAAAAAAAAAAACAGTAAATGAGTGATGGAAAGGAAGTTTCTCCAGTTGATAAAAAATATCTACATAAAAACCTCACAAATAACATTCTTTTTTTTTAATATTGAAGTATAGTTGATTAACAATGGTGTCTTAGTTGCATATGTGAAGCAAAGTGATTCAGTTATACATAGACATGTATCTATTCGTTTTCAAATTGTTTTCCCAATTAGGTTGTTACAGAATATTGAATAGAGTTCCCTGTACTATACAGTAGGTCCTTGTTGGTTATCCATTTTAAGTGTAGCTTGAAGCTTTCTCGTTAAGGTCAGAAACCAGGCTAGGCTATCCCCTCTCACCCCTCTTTCTCAACATTGTATAAGAAGACCTAGGTAATGTAATAAGACAGAAAAAGGAGTTGAAAAGTATACAGATTGGGAAGGAAGAATTAAACTGCCTTTTAGTTCACAGATGACATGATTGTCTGTAGAAAATCTGAGTCAATTAAAAAAAAAAAGCCTCATGGAACTAGTAAGCTATTATAGTAAGGTTTCAGGATACAGGTTACTAAACAAAAGTCAGTTGCTTTTCTGTATGCATGCCCACTCAGTCATGCCCAACTCTTTGCAACCCCATGGACTGTAGCCCACCAGAGTCCTCTGTTCATTTGATTTTTCAGGCAAGAGTACTCAAGTAGGTTGTCATTTCCTCCTCCAAGGGATCTTCCTGACCCAGGAATCAAACTGACGTCTCTTGGGTCTCCTTTTTGGCAGGCGGATTCTTTACCACTGAGCCACCTGGGAAAACAAGTAGTGAAAAATGAAATTTAAAGTTAAATACAAAATAGCATTTATATTAGCACCCAACAAAAATGAAGTACTTAGGTATAAATCAAACAATATAGTTACAGATCTATATGAGAACTGTAAAACTCTGGTGAAAGATATCAAAGGAGAATTAAATGGAGCAATCATTCTGTGTTAATGCATGGGAAGACTCAATATTGTCATGTTGGCTGTCCTTCCCAACTTGATCTAGAGATTCAATGCATTCCCAGTCAAAATCTCAGCAAGTTATTTTGTGGATATTGACAGACATATTGATTCAAAGTTTATATGAAAAAAGAAAAGACCCACAATGACCAGTGTGGTATTGAAGGAACAGAACAAAGAAGACAGACACTACCTGACTTCAAGACTTACTTCAATGGTGCAATAATCAAGAGAGTTTATTGACAAAGCTAGACAAATAGATCAATGGAACAGGAAAGAGAGCCCAGAAACAGCCCCACATAAATATAGTAAGCTCATCTTTGACAAAGAAACAGAGGCAATACAACTCAGAATAAATCGTCTTTTTTAAAGAATGTAACTGAAACAGTAGACATCCATAAGTTAAAAAAATGAATCTATATTTGGCAAAACTAATACAATATTGTAAAGTTTAAAAATAAAATAAAATTAAAAAAAAATAAATCTAGATACAGATTTTATATACTTCACAAAAATTAACTCAAAATGATTACAGACCTAAATGTAAAAGGCAAAACTATAAAACTCATAGAAGATAACATAGGAAAACATCCCTAAAATGACCTTGGGTTTGGCAGTGACCTTTTAGTTACAAGAAAAAAGATATGATCTGTGAAAGAGAGAATTAATAAGCTAGACCTCATAATAATAAAGATTTCTGCTCTGCAAAATATGCTATCAAGATACCAAAATGAAAAGCCACTGACTGGAAGAAAATATTTACAAAAGACATATCTAATAAAGAACTATTCTGCAAAATAAAGAACTCTTTAAATTCAACAGTAAGAAAAACAAACCATTTGAAACCTGAGCCAATGATATGAGCATACAACTTACCAATGGCAATACACCAAAGGTAGATAAGCATGTGAAAAAGTGCTCCACATCATATGTTATCAAGGAAATTAAAATTAAAACAACAGTACGAAGCACTATGCATCTATTAGAATGGCCAAAATCCAGAGCATTGACAATGCTAAATGCTGATGAGGATGTGGACAATAGAACTGGTGTGAATGCAGTTGCTAGTGAGATTGCATTGCTGATGGAATTGAAAGATGGTACTACTACTTTGGAAAACAGTTGGTCATTTGGTGGTTTTTTCCCCAATGCTAAACATATTCTTACCATACAATGTGGCAGATTGCTGTCCTTTGTATTTACCCAAATGAGTTGAAAACTCATATTTACACAAAAATGTGCGTGTAAGTTTTTATGGCAACTATGTTAATCATTTCCAAAACTTGGAAGCAACCAAGGTGTTCTTCAGTAGCTGAATGGGTAAACTGCAGTATTGAGTTGGCCAAAAAGTTGTTAGAATTTTTGCAGACAATGGAATATTATTTAGTGCTAAAAAGAAATGAGCTATCAGGTCATGAAAAGACATGGATGAACCTTAAATGTATAGCACTGAGTGAAATAATCTAATCTCATAAGACTATATGCTGTATCATTCCAACTATATGACATTTTGGAAAATGCAAAACCATGGAGGCAATAAAAAGATCAGTGGCTTCCAAGGATTGTAGTAGAAAGAGACAAATAGGTAGACCACAGAGGATTTAGGGGGCAGTGAATCTCCTCTATATGAAACAGTAATGCTGGATGTCATTATACATTTGTTCAAACCTATAAAATGTACAACACTATGAATGACCCCTAATGTAAACAGTGAACATTATGTTATAATAATGTATCATTGCAGGTTCCTGTATAATGAATGTACCACTGTGGTAGAGGATGTTGATAATGGAAGAGGCTGTGTGTGTGTGGCAGTGGGGAGGGGGATATAAAGGATATCTCTGTATTTTCTGCACAATTCTGTGAACTAAAATTACTCTTAACAATCTATTTAAAAATATAAGAGTTTCCAGCAGATAATAATTCCTTATCTAATGTATTTTTATAGATAATTGTATTCCTGATCTTCCATAGAATAACCATTTTCTCCCTGGAGCTTTTTGTTTCATGTATGTTTCATGATATGCCATATATATATTTTCCCTTTATTACAATAATTTTTATTTCTGTATTTCTCTTCACTTCTCTACTTCTGCATTGGTCAAACTTTACTGTGGAGATCGTTTTAATTTTGTCTACTTTTTGTCCTGAGATAAATATTTAGTATATTTTATGTTCTTTTATTGTCTCAAGGGTACATTTTATATTTACTTGTAATTAACTACCATTACAAAATTGGAACTTATGATAATCCAAGTTATTCCTGAAATGTTTTTAAAAATAATTTTGTTTCCTGGCTGGAAATATAGCAATAGGTAGAAAATTTAAGGTAAAGTAAGAATTATCTGTGAGCTTATGTCATTAATATTTTAACAGTATGTTCCCTGGTGACTCAGATGGTAAAGAATATGCCTGCCGATGCAGGAGGTGTGGGTTTGATCCCTGAGTCGGGAAGATCCCCTGGAGAAGGGAATGGCTACCTACCCCATTATTCTTCCCTGGAGAATTCCATGGACAGAGGATCCTGGCAGGATCCAGTCCTTGAGGTCGCAAAGAGTCAGACACGACTGAGCAACTAACACTTTCACTTTACTTTTACTTTCCTTTTGCAGTGTTGCAAGCACCAGTGACATTATCCAGCACTCATTTTATCTTTGAAATCCCATTACATAGTCTGGATCCTAATAACAGGGTCACAAAAACTCAGGTATGTATAATTGATACAGTTTACAATTTTTTTTTCTGATTATGGTTTTTAGCTTATTAAGATGATTATTCTGAAGCCTGTGTTGTAAGAATATGTGTGTGTGTGTGTGTATATATATATATATATATATAGAGAGAGAGAGAGAGAGAGCCTATTTCTCATAAGTAATAATCAAAGTACATAAACACATATAAAGCCATTTATATGTTTATATTTTAATGTAAAACTAAAATATAAAATAAATTGAATGGTTATCTGTCTTATACAAATAGAAGCTACGGTTAAAATTCACATGAAATATGTTTCATACAGGTGAGGAAATTAATTGAGAGGCAATAATATAAATTGAAAAAGTCCAGATATATTATAGTCACTTCTATGATAATCTGCTCTTTTTTTCTTATTAGATATTTCTGCCTTTCTTCTAATTATGAATCCATCTGAAAATATAAAGATATGCATAAGAAAGAAGCTCAGGCATATATTGTAGAAATTTGTATTTGTGGTGCTCCTTTTTTGTCTTCTATATCACTTTTCCTGCATTTGTGAATAGAATCCTTTATATTGTAAAAGACACTTTGCCGATGTATAATGTAATTAAGATTAATGATCCTGAGCACGAGGGATTATCTGAGATTATGCATGTGGCCCCAGTTTTATCACATGAGAAGTTATAAACAGAGAACTTTTCTTGACTGTGGTCAGAAGTCGTGATGACAGAAGAGTGGTCAGAGAGATGTGATGTTGCTGGTGCAAGGAGGCCACCAGCCAAAGATGTCTGAACTGAGAATGGCAGGAAAACAGATTCTTCTCTAGAGCCTCTGGAAAGTATCACAGTTCCTCTGATTTTAGTCTTGTGATTTTAGTCTTCTTGATTTTAGTCCAGTGATATTTGCATTGACCTTCTAATCAATAAGACTCTAATGTGACACATTTGTGTTGTTTTAAACCACTGTTTGTGGTAATTTGTTGTGGAAGCAATTAAAAACCTAAAGTAAGCTATGTTAGCATCACACAGAATTAACTATAACTATTTTAGAGAAAATTGAAATAAGAATTGGTTAAAATTGGTTGCTTCTGGGAAACAGGAGTGTTGATGAGTAAGAGTTGAGTGGGCCAACTTTTTGATAAGTATATTTTCCCTATTTGTATAAACTATGTACATGTATCATTATGATGAATTTATAAAGAAAAATAACACAATACTACATATACTTGGAGAAGGAAATGGCAACCTACTCCGATGTTCTTGCCTGGTATATCCCACGGACAGAGGAGCCTGGAGGCCTGCAGTCCATGGGGTCATGAGAGTTGGACATGACTTAGCGACTAAACCACCACTTATACTAAATTAATTAACCAATGTTTCTCCCTTGATGAGTGCATCAGTTCTATTATTAGGATAGGATATAGAAAGAAGTGAATTGTATTTTGGAGATACCATTTCCTCAAATTCAGAATGAGAAAAATGAGGCATTCACATAACTAGCATGATACCATGCCCACCTTCTGTGTTAAGAAAAGGAAAAAAAAGATGTCTTCTTTACAAGGTGCAAAGGAACTTCCTTACAGAGTACACAAATATTAGGACTAAATAGATGTCTCAGTACATACAGACATTTCAGAATAAAATTGACTCATTTTTAAAATCCTGATTATTTTAAATCAATCATGCTTTGAAAGAAACAAAGTATGCTATTTTATTGTGGTGATGATTACATAGATCATTCTATACTCTTCAAATTTTGAAGAGCAGGGTTTTTAAAAACCTGGTTGAAGGTTTTATTTTCATAATGATTAGCACTGGAAAGATGAGTCTGCATACAAGTCATGTACATAGCTCCCAGATTCACAGGAATTTCACAAAGACAGTGCAGAGAGATTTGGCATACACGTTACACAACTTTCCCTAGTGTTAACACCTTATACAACCAGGAAACATTTTTTAACACTAACAAATTAGCATTAATAAGCTCAACATTCAGAAAATGAAGATCATGGCATCCGGTCCCACCACTTCATGGGAAATAGATGGGGAAACAGTGGAAACAGTGGCAGACTTTATTTTTCTGGGCTCCAAAATCACTGCAGATGGTGACTGCAGCCAGGAAATTAAAAGATGCTTACTCCTTGGGAGAAAAGTTATGACCAACCTAGATAGCATATTTAAAAACAGAGACATTACTTTGCCAACAAAGGTCCATCTAGTCAAGGCTATGGTTTTTCCTGTGGTCATGTATGGATGTGAGAGTTGGACTGTGAAGAAAGCTGAGTGCCGAAGAATTGATGCTTTTGAACTGTGGTGTTGGAGAAGACTCTTGAGAGTCCCTTGGACTGCAAGGAGATCCAACCAGTCCATTCTAAAGGAGATCAGCCCTGGGGTTTCTTTGGAAGGAATGATGCTAAAGCTGAAACTCCAGTACTTTGGCCACCTCATGCGAAGAGTTGATTCATTGGAAAAGACTCTGATGCTGGGAGGGATTGGGGGCAGGAGGAGAAGGGGACGACAGAGGATGAGCTGGCTGGATGGCATCACCGACTTGATGGACGTGAGTTTGAGTGAACTCCGGGAGTTGGTGATGGACAGGGAGGCCTGACGTGCTGCGATTCATGGGGTCACAAAGAGTCAGACACGACTGAGTGACTGAAGTGAACTGAACTGAACTGAAAATATTATTAGCTAAACAACAGACTGCATTCGGATTTCACTTTTACTGCCCAGGGTCCTATCCAGCATACCATATGGCATTTAGTCTCTTCTATTACATGATAGGTTCTCAAACTTGCTGATATTTTATGACCTTGTTAATTTTAAAGAATACTGGTCTGGTAGTTTTTTTTTTTTTTTTTTTTCCAGAATGTTCCTTAATTTTGGTTTGTCTTATATTTTTCACCTGACTGGTCTCCGTTCTTATTTTCTATGGACTTTGGGGAAGAAAATGTCACATAGATGAAATGTTCATTTTGTCACATCATGTGAAAGGAGTATATGTTATCAATAAACACACCGTGTTTCTCTACTGTAAAGCTGGAGAAGCCATTTTTCCCCTTTGCACACTATACTGTGGAAGGGAGTCATCAATTTCAGCCCACACTCAAGGTGTAGGGGGTCAAGCTCCATCTTCTGGAGGGGACATTTACGTATATTATTTGGAATGTTTCTGTAAGAAAGGTTATTCCCTTCCTCCCTCCCTTTATTTATTTATTTGTCAGTATGAACCCACATATATTTATTTCCTACTCTCAGTTTTAATCCAATGTTCATTTTTGTTTATGCTGCTAAAATTGTTCCAACTTTGGCTATTAGAACATCTTTTAGATTGACCCTTTGACGTGCTCTTGTTCTTATGATTTTTAAACATTTCTCTTACTTTCTATGACTACAAAATGGTCAAGGGCCACTTTTATTTTAGTTGTTCTAGCTCTCGAGTCAACATTTTCTCCAAGAAACCTCAGTATCTTTTATGGGAGAATGGTATTTAGAAAACAAGGTCTATATACAAGATGTGCTAGCTGCTACTGTGGTGTCACATGTTCTAGGTCCTTTTGGGAGATAGTGCCAGGAAATATTTGTATGTGTAAAAATCCATGAATACACATATATTGGTAATTTTTCTATCTACCTGCCTATCATCTATTTATATCTACCTTTTCCTGTCTACCTATCTAAACATGAGTTTTAACTTATAGCTCTTACTCTAATCCTGCGCCACAAGGTTCATTCCATCTTTCTCCCTTGTTCATTTTTAACTCTTCTATGACAATGAGAAGTCTGAATCTCTTATTTATAATGTATTTACTTATTTTTTTTTAACCCTGGTGTACTTAGTAAAGAAGTTTCAGGATTTTTAACCTGCACTCTCACCCCACTCCAGTACTCTTGCCTGGAAAATCCCATGGACAGAGGAGCCTGTTGGGCTGCAGTCCATGGGGTCGCTAAGAGTCGGACACTACTGAGCGACGTCACTTTCACTTTTCACTTTCATGCATTGGAGAAGGAACTGGCAACCCACTCCAGGGTTCTTGCCTGGAGAATCCCAGGGACAGGGGAGCCTGATGTGCTGCTGTCTATGGGGTTGCACAGACTCGGACACAACTGAAGCAACTTAGCAGCAGCAGTAGCAGCAGCAACCTGTACTCTGTTAGAATTATTAGCATATTTTCCAACTAGAGTACAGTGTTTATAAAGAGTATCTTTTTGTCTTTAGCTTTATGTAGTTTCCAGTCAAAACACAGTTTTCCAGAATTATGTAGGCCATTCTTTACCCAGTACCTTCAGTGAGGTTATTTCATTCTTTTGCGATATAATTTGTCACAGTCTACAATCCATCCTGGGATCCCTGACATCTTGGTTGATTCCTTTTAATTTTCATATTTTTAAGTCTACTCCTTGCAGTATATAATTATTTGGGTTTTTGGAAATTGTATAGAAGGGTTTACCACTTCAGTGCCATATAGAACAGTTTTATTACACTGAAAAATCTCTCTATAACCCGTTGGCAATTAACTACTTCTCCTTCCACCAACATTTGGCAGCAATTGATTTTATTTTCCATCCACAAAATTTTGCATTTCCAGACTGACAGGTAATTTAATTATACAATATGTAGACATTTGGACTTAGCATCTTTCACTTAAAATTAAGTAAATATGTAATATTCACTTATGTTTTTACTTGAATTAACATTTTACTTATTTTATCACTGAATTTTATCCTATTTTATCGCTGTACTGCAGTTTTTTTATGCATTCATTTGTTGATAGAAACCATGTTTGTTTTGACTTCCAGTGGTTCGTGATTATGAGCAAAGCTATTGTAAACATTCACATACAGATTTTTGTATAAACATAAATTTTCAATTTACTTAGGAAAATAATTAAAACTAGGTTTACTGGGTCATTTGCTAAGTGTATGTTTAGCATTATAAGAAGCTGTCAAACTGTCTTCCAACATGACTGTACCAATTTGCATTCTACCTTCATGAATGAAGGTTCTTGTTACTCTGCATCCTTTCTAGCTAGCATAGCTCCTTTGAGTACTTTCATAGTTGTTAACAGGCTATGGACATATTCATGTACCTGTTTGTCTAATATTCACCTTTAAAACATTTTATCTGTGATTACCACTTTTAATTGCTTACTTTGTTCATAGGACCATCAAGTTGCTATGGCAATACAAACTAAATTTTAGATTGCATATTGTAATTTTTATAAATGTCTTCTTTTATTTTTTATGTGTGAACAGAATCTGGTCTTACATAATACTTCAAGAAAAGATGTAGTGTGGAATTTGGATATTAGAAATACTGGCAAGCTTTTCAAAGATGGTATATTCAAATTTAGCACACTCAGTGGAACTCTGCAACCAAATGAAGAGTGTAATGTTGCTGTAAATTTCTGTCCAAGTAGGTACCTTTTTCCTGTATTTGTTGTTATTTCTATATCAGTTTATCATTCACATATTTTATTTTACTATGTATATGAAACTTTATATTATTATATGTACTTAAAACAGTTTTAAGAAATTTCTTACTAAAATTTTGTAGTAACTATCATTATAAATGACTCCCTTTGATCCTTTCCTCCTGGTGTTCATGCTGTTATATACTCCCCTCCTACATCAAATAAGGTTAATATATGACTTGTGGGATTTTATGGATGTGATGGTGTCTGATCTCTAAGGGTTTATCAGAAAAGACATCACAACCTCTGACTTACATGGATTGCTTGCTTTGGGGAAAGCTGGCCAGAATGTTTGTTTATCTATATTTCTACTTTCCTGGTTTTTTTTAATTGCAAAAATATAACTGTACCTTTTAATAATTGGTATAACAGTTTTCTTCCATTAAATATCTATTTGAAAACAATTTGGAAGCTTTACACATTTGATTTTCTAATGAACTACAGATTATTTTTTCTAGTTTCTAGAAAAAGGCGTATAATTGAGTTTTTCCCTTCAAGAATAATATGCTTTTCCAGCAATCAAGGTGTTGTTTTATATGCATCACTGTATAAAAAACAAAAATATCTTTCCCCCCTGAATTATCTTGGTACCTTGTTGAAAATCAACTAACCATAAACATGATTCTTTATTTCTCTTGGTCTTAGAGAATGGCTTGTGAAGTATTTTATTCCCTTCATTTCTGTTTTTATGAAGATTGATATTAATTATTCATGAAATGTTTGGTAAATTCCACCAATGAAGTTGTTTCAGCTTTGGCTGTTCCATGTGGGAAATGTTTTGATTCCTACTTTCATTCCTTTAAGTATATTCATATTTTAAGTTCATATTTAGTTCATATTTTATATTTCTTCTTATAATTATAATTCTTATAATTACATATTATAATATGTAGTTCATATTTTATATTTCTTCTTTCATCAATTGAAGTAGTTTATATCTTTCTAGAAATTTATCCATTTGTTCTAGGTTATCTAATTTGTTTGTATATAGTTGTACATTGTGTTCTCTCATAATTCATTTATTACATTTCTGTAAAGTGAGCATTTTCCCTTTTTTATTCATGATTTTTGAATCTTTTCTTTCTTTTTTCTTGGTCAGTCTTGCTAATGATTTTTAAAATTTGTTATTTTCAAAGACCAACTTTTGATTGCCTAATTTTTTTCCTGTGCTTAAAGTCAATTAATTTCTGTTCTAATATTTATTATTTTCTCTATTCTGCTTTGTTTGGCTGTAATTTTTTTTCTTATCTCTTAGGGTGCAAGGTGTTAGGTATTGATTTGAAACATCTTTTTATATATAGACATTTATAGTTATAAATTTCACTCTGAGCACTGATTTAGGTGTATCACATAAATTTTGGCATGTTTTGTTTTCCTTTTAATCTCAAGGTATTTTTTTTTAACTTACCTTACCACTCCTTAACAATTATTTTTTTGTGGAGTGTGCTGTTTAATTTTCATGTATTTGAGAATTTCCCATATTTCACTTTAATATTGAGTTCTATTTTTATTACATTGTTGTTGCAGAACATAGTTTATATGGTTTTAGTCTTTTTTTAATGGAGTGAAAGTCACTCAGTCATGTCTGAGTCTTTGTGACTCCATGGACTATAATTCTCCAGGCCAGAATACTGGAGTGGGTAGCTGTTCCCTTCTCCACAGGATCTTCCCAACCCAGGAATCAAACAGGGGTCTCCTGCATTGCAGGCGGATTCTTTACCAGATCACCTTATACCCTAAAATATGATCTACCCAAGAGAATGTTCCACATACACTTGAGAAGTTTATGTATTTTGCTTTTGTTAGAGGAAATGTTCCATAGATGTGTGTTAGGTCTACTTCATTTATAATGTTGTGTAAGTCTTTTTATTTCTTTAGTGATCTACCTACTTGACTTTCCCACATTTGTGAGTGGTTGTTGAAGTTTTAAAGGGTTTTTATTTCATTATTTATTTATCCTTTCAATTCTATCAGATTTTTCTCAAGTACTTTGTGGCTCTGTTAAGTATGTGTATGTTTATAATTGTTTTATATTCTTGATGGGCTTCCCTGATAGCTCAGTTGATAAATAATCCGCCTGTAGTGCAGGAGACCCCGGTTCAATTCCTAGATTGGGAGGATCCTCTGGAGAAGGGATGGGCTACCCACTCCAGTATTCTTGGGCTTCCCTTGTGGCTCGGCTGGTAAAGAATCTGCCGGCAATGTGGGAGACCTGGGTTCGATCCCTGAGTTGGGAAGATCCCCTGGAGAAGGCAAAGGCTACCCACTCCAGTATTCTGGCCTGGAGAATTCCATGAACTGTATAGTCCGTGGAGTCACAAAGAGTTGGACACAACTGAGCAACTTTCACTTTACTTCACTACTTCACATTTCTTCTTGATAGCTTATCCTGTTATTAGTACATATAGCACCCTTATTTATCTATAGTAGCAATTCTTTTCTTAATATTTATTTTCTGTTATTGTTATAGTCACTGCAGTTCTCTTTTAGTTACTACTTGCATGTATATTATTTCTCTGTCCTTTTACTTTCGAGTGAGTTGTTTTTTGAATCTAAAAGTATCTCCTGTAGATGACATGAATTTGGATTGTTTTTATTTTTATAATTTATTTATTTTTGGCTATGCTGGGTCTTTGTTGCTCTGTGAGCTTTCTGTAGTTGTGGAGTGAGAGATACTCTCCAGTTGCAGTTACATGGGCTTCTCATTGAGGTGGTTTCAGTAGCTGAGGTGTGAGGGCTCAGTAGTTGTGGTTCCTGGGCTCTAGAGCATAGGCTCAATAGTTGTCAGGGAGGCCCTGGATTTTTTTTTAATCTAAATTTTACTTATCTCAGCCTTTTTGTTGCTGTATTGAATTACTTTACTTTTACTGATTGATTACTAATGAAGTGAAGGAAAGATTTACATCTTTTTGTTATTTGCTTTCTGTATGTCTTTTAGTTTAACATTTTACTTCTCTTGTTTCTTTCACAAATTTTGAGGTATTTTCATGGTGATTTTCCTGAAAAAAATACAACTAACATATTAGTTTTTAAAATATAATTGAGATAAATACCAAGTTTTTGTCGATAGTATGCAAAAACTTTGCTCCAATATAGCATCCCTGCTTAAAGCTCAACATTCAGAAAACTAAGATCATGGCATCTGGTCCCATCACTTCATGGCAAATCGATGGGGAAACAGTGGAAACAGTGGCTGACTTTATTTTTCTGGGCTCCAAAATCACTGCAGATGGTGATTGCAGCCATGAAATTAAAAGACGCTTACTCCTTGGAAGGAAAGTTATGACCAACCTAGACAGCATATTAAAAAGCAGAGATGTTATTGTGTCAACAAAGATCTGTCTAGTCAAGGCTATGGTTTTTCTAGTAGTCATGTGAGAGTTGGACTATAAGAAAGCTGAGAGCAGAAGAATTGATGCTTTTAAACTGTGGTGTTGGAGAAGACTCTTGAGAGTCCCTTGGACTGCAAGCATATTGAACCAGTCCATCCTAAAAGAGATCAGTCCTGGGTGTTCATTGGAGGGACTCATGTTGAAGCTGAAACTCCAATACTTTGGCCACCTGATGTGGAGAGCTGACTCATTTGAAAAGACCCTGATGCTGGGAAAGATTGAGGGCAGGAGGAGAAGGGGATGATAGAGGATGAGATGGTTAGTTGGCATCACTGACACAATGGATATGGGTTTGGGTGGACTCCGGGAGTTGGTGATGGACAGGGAGGCCTGGTTTACTGCGGTTCATGGGGTCGCAAAGAGTCGGACACGACTGAGCAACTGAACTGAACAGGAAGATGCCTCATGCACAGATACCTAGGAAATTAAGTCTAACCAACACTAGTCTATCAGCTAACCCAACCCACTCCCCACCCCCGCACCCCATCTGACCCCATGAGATCAGGTTGAGTCTGTATTCTAAAACGACACCGTCTCATAGCTTCTTGCCCTTCCCTATTCTGCTTCCCTCCTTTACCCACAGGTTCCTCTGAGAGCACTCCGGCAGTAAATCACTTGCATTGGGATCTCTCGGACACTACCATATTTTACACTACTGGCAATCTAATACCAGTGACTAGCTATGTCAATAGTAGAAAAGGCAGTATAAGAACCTGTTACTACTTTTAAAGTCTTAAGAATTCATTAAGCTGTGTGTTCGCTCTCAGTAATATTCTGTAAGACAGTGTTGCAGTAAATCTACATCCAGCATACCTTTTATCCTGGCCTTGTATATTCAGTGTAGATTTATAGGTGAGAGAGAAGACATCAGATACTGTGATTAGTAGACTTTAAAAATCTTTTTATTTTGTATTCCCTCTGTTTAGAACTCTGAAAATATGATAGAAAGCATCAAATATTCCCTGCAATCTAAAGTTTACTTTGTAAAACTTATTAGGTCTCATTGTATATTTCTGTGAATTTCTTCTTAGTTTCTAATGTGTCTGGTACTAAAAGAAATAGCATAAAAACTAGTCCAGCCAAAGCTACCATCTGTATTTCTATTCAGAGTTTTTCCTTTATGTCCCAAATGAACATTTATATCCAGATGAAGTGGTCTGGATTATTTAGATGGAAATAAGAAAAATTTCCATTTGACTTTTTTCTTTCAGTGTGGGACTGAGCCCATGCAGTCAAACCCGTTGTTTCCCTCCATAGGATACAATCCTAACTCTTAAAAAATCAAGCATGCCTATAACACTTTTAAATAAATTACCTCTTAGGTGAGAGAGAAGGCATACCTGGGCTTAAAAACATACATTATTGAAGCCACAGTGGTCTTAGATTATATAAGGAGCCTCATTCTTCATTACCCCAGAAACCTTTAAATTTTCTGAAACCCAGAAATAATCTCAAAGCAGCCCATTCAAAACTCAGAATTCAGTAAGTTTTTGAATTCTAAAATACAACATTGAGTTCAGACTCACAAGATCATATTTTTCTGCCTATGAGATTTATGTTTGGAGATTTGAGTCTTAAAAGACATTGGCACCTGTTGTCTGAGACCAGCCTGCTGCCTCTGTGCTGAGCCCTTTTCTCCAGCACAAACTGCCTTTCCTCCTATGAGTTGCCACGTGGTAATTTCCTGTCTTTTCCTATGAGGTGAGATTAACCAGTCAATCCTAACAGCCTTTCATAAACCTAAAAATCTGAGAGAAAGCATGTTTGATTCCTCTCAGTATATCCTTTCCTCAGTAGTCCCCTAAGATCCTTAGGGCAGTTATCTGACCTCATCTTCATACTGCCTATATTAAAGAGATGGGTAGCTCCTGTTAAGGCACAGAAAGCAGTTAAAAAATAGAAGTCTTGTTGTACTGTGTCCCCACAGTATATGTATTTTCCCATAATAATGAAAATCTGTTTTAAGGGAACATGCTCTATTTCTACACAGAGTGTTCTTTAAAAGAGTTTTATTTGCATGACACCTCATTACATGTCTTAAGTTCCTTAGCAGGATAAATTCAGTTTCCAGGTAATCTATTCTGCTCCACTAAACTGTAACTTAATAGTACATCTTAATATTTAGTAAGGTTTAAATTATATAATTTTTTTTGCTGTGTGTGCACTAATCTAAAATACTTTAAAAATGTTTTTCTTTCATTAGAACAGCCTAGAGAATACACAGCTGATATCCCTATTTATTTAAATGATAATCCAGTTTGCTATCGAATGTTACATCTGATTGGAGAGATAAAATCACCCAAGTTATTATTTGTTCCTCCTTTCGTATTTTTTACTCCTGTTCCTTTGGATGTACCAGCTGTGATGGATGTCAACATTTTACCTCAGAACTATTTCAGGTAAACACCTAATGTGAATTTACCACATCTTCTTCAAGTACTTCTTTGTTTCTGTCTGCGTTATACGAGTCATGAGCAATGTCTGACTGTTCTGTAGATGGAGTGAACTTATCAATGTAATACACCACATTAACAAATTGAAAAACAAAAACCATATGATTATCTCAATAGATGCAGAGAAAGCCTTTGACAAAATTCAACACCCATTTATGATAAAAACTCTCCAGAAAGCAGGAATAGAAGGAACATACCTCAACATAATAAAAGCTATATATGACAAACCCACAGCAAACATTATCCTCAATGGTGAAAAATTGAAAGCATTTCCTCTAAAGTCAGGAACAAAACAAGGGTGCCCACTTTCACCATTACTATTCAACATAGTTTTGGAAGTTTTGGCTACAGCAATCAGAGCAGAAAAAGAAATAAAAGGAATCCAAATTGGAAAAGAAGAAGTAAAACTCTCACTATTTGCAGATGACATGATCCTCTACATAGAAAACCCTAAAGACTCCACCAGAAAATTACTAGAACTAATCAATGATTATAGTAAAGTTGCAGGATATAAAATCAACACACAGAAATCCCTTGCATTCCTATACACTAATAATGAGAAAACAGAAAGAGAAATTAAGGAAACAATTCCATTCACCATTGCAACGAAGAGAATAAAATACTTAGGAATATATCTACCTAAAGAAACTAAAGACCTATATATAGAAAACTATAAAACACTGGTGAAAGAAATCAAAGAGGACACTAATAGATGGAGAAATATACCATGTTCATGGATTGGAAGAATCAATATAGTGAAAATGAGTATACTACCCAAAGCAATTTATAGATTCAATGCAATCCCTATCAAGCTACCAACAGTATTCTTCACAGAGCTAGAACAAATAATTTCACAATTCGTATGGAAATACAAAAAACCTCGAATAGCCAAAGCGATCTTGAGAAAGAAAAATGGAACTGGAGGAATCAACCTACCTGACTTCAGGCTCTACTACAAAGCCACAGTTATCAAGACAGTATGGTACTGGCACAAAGACAGAAATATAGATCAATGGAACAAAATAGAAAGCCCAGAGATAAATCCACGCACATATGGACACCTTATCTTTGACAAAGGAGGCAAGAATATACAGTGGATTAAAGACAATCTCTTTAACAAGTGGTGCTGGGAAATCTGGTCAACCACTTGTAAAAGAATGAAACTAGAACACTTTCTAACACCATATACAAAAATAAACTCAAAATGGATTAAAGATCTCAACAGAAGACCAGAAACTATAAAACTCCTAGAGGAGAACATAGGCAAAACACTCTCTGACATACATCACAGCAGGATCCTCTATGACCCACCTCCCAGAATATTGGAAATAAAAGCAAAAATAAACAAATGGGACCTAATTAAACTTAAAAGCTTCTGCACATCAAAGGAAACTATTAGCAAGGTGAAAAGACAGCCTTCAGAATGGGAGAAAATAATAGCAAATGAAGCAACCGACAAACAACTAATCTCAAAAATATACAAGCAACTCCTACAGCTCAACTCCAGAAAAATAAATGACCCAATCAAAAAATGGGCCAAAGATCTAAATAGACATTTCTCCAAAGAAGACATACAGATGGCTAACAAACACTTGAAAAGATGTTCAACATCACTCTTTATCAGAGAAATGCAAATCAAAACCACTATGAGGTACCATTTCACACCAGTCAGAATGGCTGCGATCCAAAAGTCTACAAATAATAAATGCTGGAGAGGGTGTGGAGAAAAGGGAACCCTCTTACACTGTTGGTGGGAATGCAAACTAGTACAGCCACTATGGAGAACAGTGTGGAGATTCCTTAAAAAACTGGAAATAGAACTGCCTTATGATCCAGCAATCCCACTGCTGGGCATACACACTGAGGAAACCAGAAGGGAAAGAGACACGTGTACCCCAATGTTCATCGCAGCACTGTTTATAATAGCCAGGACATGGAAGCAACCTAGATGTCCATCAGCAGATGAATGGATAAGAAAGCTGTGGTACATATACACAATGGAGTATTACTCAGCCATTAAAAAGAATACATTTGAATCAGTTCTAATGAGGTGGATGAAACTGGAGACTATTATACAGAGTGAAGTAAGCCAGAAGGAAAAACATAAATACAGTATACTAACGCATGTTTATGGAATTTAGAAAGATGGTAACGATAACCCTGTGTACGAGACAGCAAAAGAGACACTGATGTATAGAACAGTCTTATGGACTCTGTGGGAGAGGGTGGGAAGATTTGGGAGAATGTCATTGAAACATGTGAAATGTCATGTATGAAACGAGATGCCAGTCCAGGTTCAGTGCACGATGCTGGATGCTTGGGGCTGGTGCGCTGGGAAGGCCCAGGGGGATGGTATGGGGAGGTTGGGAGGGAGGAGGGTTCAGGATGGGGAGCATGTGATTTTTTTTTTTAAAATAAAATTGAAAAAAAAATAAAATAAAATAAAATAAAATATTTAACTGTACGTTTAAATTAAAAATACCCCCCAAGAGCTCATTTAGTTATCTCAGTTTTTAAATTTTCTTATAAAAATTTTTGCTATGTCTGATTTTGTGATTTAAGAAGCAAGCTTAAAACTTCAGTGTATTACTTTTCTTTTACTCCATGACCAATTACCACAGATCTAGTGCCTTTTAAAACATGAATTTGTTCTCAAGTTTCATCAGTGGTCAGTAGTCCAGGTTAGTTTAGTGTTCACTGCTTAAGATCTCAGTAGGCAGAAATCAGGTGTGGACTACAGCAGCACATCATCTGTGACTCAGTCCTCCTCCAAGTTGGCAGAATTAATCCCTGTAGTTGTAGGACTCAGGCGTCATTTTTTTTTGCTGGCTGTTTGCTTGGGCAACTCTCAGCTCTTATGGACCACCCTCAAGTCCTAGACCAGAGAAGGCGATGGCACCCCACTCCAGTACTCTTGCCTGGAAAGTCCCATGGATGGAGGAGCCTGTTAGGCTGCAGTCCATGGGGTCGCTAAGAGTCAGACGCGACTTCACTTTCACTTTTCACTTGCATGCATTGGAGAAGGAAATGGCAACCCACTCCAGTGTTCTTGTCTGGAGAATCCCAGGGACAGGGGAGCCTAGTGGGCTGCCGTCCATGGGGTCACACAGAGTCGGACACGACTGAAGCGACTTAGCAGCAGCAGCAAGCCCTAGACATGTGGTTCCCTTCTTACAACATGGTATTTAACCCATTCAAAGCCAGAAGTACACCATCTCTTGGACTTTTCTCTCTCACCTGATTAAATTTGATTCACCCATGATTGTCTCCCTTTTGCATACTCAAATTCCATTAGCTAGGGATCTTCATTACATATGGAACTTCCCTTTACTATTGCCATATAGCATAACTTAATCATCAAAGTTGGAGAAGGTGATGGCACCTCACTCTAGTTCTCTTGCCTGGAAAATCCCATGGACGGCAGAGCCTGGTAGGCTGCAGTCCATGGGGTCGCTAAGAGTCGGACACGACTGAGCGACTTCACTTTCACTTTTCACTTTCATGCATTGGAGAAGGAAATGGCAACCCACTCCAGTGTTCTTGCCTGGAGAATCCCAGGGATGGGGGAGCCTGGTGGGCTTCCATCTGTGGGGTCGCACAGAGTCGGACACAACTGAAGCGACTTAGCAGCAGCAGCAATCATCAAAGTAAGTGTCTCATCATGTTTATAGGTTCTGCCACCCAAGGAATGGGAATTATGCAGTTTATACACCAAGGAACAGGACTCTTGGTGGCCATCACAGAATTCTACCTATCATAGTGCACATGCTATAGAGAAATATCATCTGTTTGCATTTTTAAAAAATTGATAAGCAGCTCAAGCCCCAGTACTCTGTTGGACTAGATACATTATGAGCTCTCACATTACGAAACAGAGCATGTGTGTGTGTGTGTGTGCGTGTATAAAACTGTTGGAGTACTGAGAAGTGTGGGAGGCTTCTAAAGGACTGAGAGCAAACCAAAACAATACATACTTATAAGCTGAAACCAGAGTAGGAGCGGTGAACTGGATTAACATACCAAGGGTAGACTTGTTTTTAAATTTTAAGACAATTTCAAGATAGGAAAACTTAATCTCAGATTCCTGGATTAATCCAGGGACACTGGAAGAGGCTAAAATGATTCCATGTCAGTAAGTCCTTCTATCTTTCATTATATATATATAATATATATATCTTTCATATATATATATTAGCTAGTTTTCCTAGCTAATGGAATTTGAGTATGCAAAAGGGAGACAATCATGGGTGAATCAAATTTAATCAGGTGAGAGAGAAAAGTCAAAGAGATGGTATACTTCTGGCTTTGAATGAGTTAAATACCATGTTGTAAATACCATGTTTTATATATATATATATATCTCAGAATTTTCTGATGGACTTTTCAAAAGCAGAGGTTATTAGATCCTATATCTAGAATTTATGATTCAGTAAGCCTGGAATGGGATATAGTAATTTGTATTTCTAATAAGTTTCCAAATGATATTGATACTCCTGTTCACAAAGTGAACCGGAATTTCTACTCAAAATGAAACCATCCTCAATTTTGGCCTATATTTCAGTTTTCACAGATTGCTAACAGCTAGACAGGAGCAGTGTCAAGCATTACAAAACTCACCAGGAGGGAAGACATCATAACTTAGAGTCAGCACAAGCAGTCTTAAGATTTAGACTCTTAAGTAATTCAGATATTGGATTTATCAGATATAAAGTATAAATAATTTGTTTAAAAAATAAAAGATGGCATTATAAAAATTAGTAATTAACATGGGATTGTATCATATAGATTGGAAAATGAACCTAATATAACTTTTAGAAATTTTAAAATAAAGCATGTAAGGTTAAATTTTAAGGGCATCCATTAAACCTAAACATAGAAACAGACAAAACTTCAGTTAACTTTACAAGAGAAGCACACTTTTTAAATGAAGGGGAAACTGAACAAAAATGATGGCAAAAACTCAAAATAATTGAGTAATGCAATGGAATGTAAATAAATTGACCAGTTAAAAGACAGAGGCTCATAGAGGGAATAAGAAAAAATTCCAGCTTCCTATTTTAAAAAGTATTTATGAAATGTAAGGACAAAAAGATTAAAATAAAGTGGGGTTTCTCAACTTCAGAACTCTTGATATTTTGATGATAATAATTCCTTTTTTTATTAAAGTCTCTCCTATACTTTGTAGGATATTAAGCAGCCTCCCCCCCAACCCCACAGTTGTGAAAGAAAAAAAATAATAATAAAATGTCTCCACACATTGCTACATTTCTCTTTGGAAGCAAAACCATTCCTAGTTCAGAAGCACCAAGTTAAAATATTGATTTACATACATTAAAATAGTGATTATGATCATTTCCATAGATGCAGGGAAAAAAAGAATTTCACAGAATTCAAAAATAATTTATAAAACTCTTAAACAGTAATAAAAGAGAAGTTATTTAAGTTGGCAAAGTTTTCTGTCATAAACCTAGAGGAGACATTATTATGGATATTGGAATATAAATAAATTGCCTTTAAATAAAATAGAAAAGGCAAGGATGCCTATTATCACTGTCTTTCAAACATGTTTTACTAGAGAACCTAGTCCATGCCGGAGTTAAGAAAAATAAAATATGTGAGGATAGGAAAATAAGCTTCAGAACCAGCATTATCTGTTGATTAGGAGATTTTCCATATAGGAAATGAAAAGAATTTATACACAGATATTTAAAGCTATGAAGATCGTTTATCAAGTTAAACAAATGTAAGTCCAATATTTAAGGTTCAATAGTATTTCAGCACACAACATTTAGATCATGCAACTGTAAAACTACTATCCTTAAAAACATTAGCAATTGAAGGTAATAGGAAGAATTGTATGTGACTATATGGATAAAATTATAAATCTTAAATCGAAGAACTCATAAATAAATGAAGATTTACACCATATTCATGAATTGTGATATTCAGGATTTTAAAAAGCACAGTTCTCCACAAATCAACTTAGATTTTTCATGCAACTGCAATAAAAATTCAAATAAAAATTTTCATCAAGATTGACAAGTAAAATTCTAAATCTTATATGGAAAAATCAAGGGTCAAGAATAGCCACACCACCCCTGAAGAAGAAGGTGAGAAAGGCTTACCTGCTCAAATACCAAGAGTGAATCAATGTCACAGTGGTGCAGTGATAGATTAAATGAGCAAAGGAACCCAGTAGACTTGAAAATGGCCCACACATGGACAGATACTGAATATGTGACAAAGGCAGTATAGATCTTTGGAGAAAAAAGATTACTATTCAATAAATGGTGCTGAGATAATTAACTGTATAAAATAGTTCAAACTGGATTCCTGTCTACTTAATACATGAAAATTCATTACACATCGATTAAAAGGCAAAATGTAAAAAAAGAAAACAATTTTAATGTCTGTAGCTAGAGAAAGATTTCTTAAACATGACTTAAAATTATGCTAACAGTAAAATAAATAGCTGGTAAGAATTAATCAGAAAAAATACCAAATAACAGAAATGTTGACAAAAAGTTTCAATAGATATTTCACAGATAAAATATAAAACACATGAAAAAATATACAGTAATTGACCTCTTTGTAAACTTGAAAGTAAGAATTAGTGACTACAGCAAGATATCATTTTGCTTGTCCTAGGTAGGCAATCGTTAGGAAGTCAGGCTACCAGTTGGAGTATCAGTGAGTAAGAACATAGTAGATAATACTATGTAAGGTGTAGTATCTGCATATTTCACAGCCCAACATTTCCACTTCACAGTATATACAGGAAAAATGCATCAGGGAAATGCAAATCAAAACCACAATGAGGTATCACCTCATACTTATCAGAATGGCTATTGTCAAAAAGGCAATGAATAATAAATGTTGCCAAGGATATGGAGAAAAGGGAACTCTAGTTCACTGTTGGTGGGAGTGGACATTGCTGCAGCCACTATGGCACACAGCATGTTGGGTCCTCAAAAAATTAAAAATAGAGCTATCATATGATCCAGTAATTCCACATCTGGGTATATATCCAAAGAAAACAAAAATGCTAATTCAAAAAGATACATGAACCCCAGTGTTCATAGCAACATTATTTATAATAGCCAAGGTATGGGAGCAACCTGAGTGCCCATCAATAGACTAATGGATAAAGAAGATGTGTATATATTTTACATATTCAATGGGATATTATTTGGCCATAAAAAAGAATTAAATTTTACCATTCACAGCAAACATGGATGGGCCTGGAAGGTATTATGCTTAGTGAAGTAAGTCAGACAAAGACAGATACTGTATCTTTTCACTTATATGTAGAATCTAAAAAATAAAACAAATGAATATAACAAAAGAGAAACAGATTTATAGATACAGAGGAAAAAATAGTGATGGGGAAGGGTCAAGATAAGGGAAGTGGATTAAAAGGTACAAACCACTATGTATAAAATAAATAAGCTACAAAGATATATTTTACAACACAGGGCATGTAACTAATATTTTATAATAACATAAGTATTGAATCAGTATGCTGTACATCTGAAAATAATATAACATTGCAAATCAACTATACTACAAGGTATGTTTGAAATTATTCATAGTTGTATTATTCAGAATAGTGAAATCTGGGAACTACACAAATGTCCAGTGACATGTGAGGGTATAATTAATTTGTGATATATATGCACTTGAATAAATATTCTATATCTGTGATGTGGAGGAATTTTAATAACACAACTGTATTAGGAATCTTAGAAAACAAAATACTGAGATTAATTAAAAGAAAGTCAAAGAAGGCTGCATATATTGATATCCTGTATATAAAATGGCAAAAAAGGACAATGAAACAAATTTATATTTAAAAATATATGCCTCTTTATAGATATAAAGTAATAGATGTAAAGAGTGGTCAGTTGACATGTTAAAAATATATAAATTGTGGGGATTTGTGTACCATTATTTTCGTAAACTACCAAATCTTAGACCCACCTCAGAGCTTCTCTAGTTCAGTACTTTATTTTGCAGTTAATCATTCTGAGATCCAGAGAAAACAAGTTCCGAGTGTGACAGAAATCAATGAAAATCATCAAAGTTGAAAAGCATAGAATGGCCATTGGCTTCTAACATTTGGCTTACAAGATATGATGAGTGCTTACTTGTGCCTCAGGGAATTGCTCTAAATGCCATTTTGTGAGAGAGTGTAGTTCTTCAACATTAACTTGGCAACTCTTGAGATTCACAGTTTTTTCAAGATCCAATCTTATAAGTAGATAGTAAACTCTGTTGCTTGAATAGGAAATAAAAATGACTTGAATTATATTGTCCTAGAAATTACTTTTTTTGTCAACAAACATTGTCTCATATATGAATTAATCTTTACTCTTTCAGCTTTTGAATTAATGTATAATGGTATCAATTTTAAAACTACTTCAAGTTAAAATGAGAGTCTTAACATGATATAATGAAATGAACATGTAAAAGGGACTGTATCCTTTTATTAATATATATGCAATAGAACTAATAGTGTTAATGACTTATCCAAAGACATTTAGTTAATTAGCAACAGAATTGGACTCAAACCTGATTTATAAACTGCTTTTTCATGTTTTATCCAGTGAACCATATGAGTTTAAACTAGTTCAAGTTGAGAGCTTGTTTTACTTTTTCTAGTTAATTAGCAGAATAATCATTCTAATTAAAATACTAGGGAAATAGGATTCACATTTGATAGCATGTCTTATTTGCTATACAAACCTGCATATATAATAAAGCAAAGTAATACAGTGAAATATTTATTGACAGCTAAAAGTTATCAAGTATGAATTAAAATTAGAAGTGAATAATAGGGCTTCCCTGGTGGTCCAGTGGTTAAGAATTCGCCTTGCAATATACAGATGGTGATTGTAGCCATGAAATTAAAAGACGGTTACTCCTTGGAAGGAAAGTTATAACCAGCCTAGACAGCATATTAAAAAGCATACATTACTTTGTCAACAAAGGTCCGTCTAGTCAAGGCTATGGTTTTTCCAGTGGTCATGTATGGATGTGAGAGTTGGACTATAAAGAAAGCTGAGCACCGAAGAATTGATGCTTTTGAACTGTGGTGTTGGAGAAGACTCTTGCAAGTCCCTTGGACTGCAAGGAGATCCAACCAGTCCATCCTAAAGGATATCAGCACTGGGTGTTCATTGGAACAACTGATGTTGAAGCTGAAACTCCATTAGGCCACCTGATATGAAGAGCTGACTCATTTGAAAAGACCCTGATGCTGGGAAAGATTGAGGGCAGGAGGAGAAGAGGAGACAAAGGATGAGATGGTTGTATGGCATCACCAACTCGATGGACATGGGTTTGGGTGAACTCTGGGAGTTGGTGATGGACAGGAGGCCTGGCGTGCTGCAGTTCATGGGGTCGCAAAGAGTTGGACATGACTGAGCAACTGAACTGAACTGAATAGGGCTTCCCTGGCGGTCCAGTGGTAAAGAATTCACCTTGTAATATACAGGATGCTGGTTTGATCCCTGGTGCTGGAAGATCCCACATGCCGCAGAGCAGTTAAGCCCATGTGCCACAAACTACTGAGCCAGTGCACTAGAACCCACGGGCTGCAGTTGTTGAAGCCTGTGCACCCAGAGCACATGCTCTGCAACAAGAGAAACCACCACAATGAGAAGCCCACACACCTCAACTAGAGAGTGGCTCCCACTCCTCACACCTAGAGAAAGCCCACACAGCAACCAAGACCAAACATAGCTATAAATAAATAAATAAATAAACCTTAAAAAAAGAAGTGGGTACTATATACTATTTTATTAAAAATCACAAACACTTTTAAACTGGCTGAATTATAGTAAATAATGAAATATAGTGTATAGTATACTATATAGTATATTAGTATATATAGTATAGTACATATTAGTATAGTATAATTGGGATTAGTATATAGTCTTAGGATAGTATATAGTACATATAGTATATAATGAAATGTATAGTATATAGTATATAATGAAGTATGTGAACATCAAGTATTAATAGAATATTTTAATAGTAATGATTGAAAAATATTCATGTCATATGTACAGTGCTTAACTGTATGCAGATTAAAAATAGGTATGTGTATATGTATTTGTTAGTAATACTTAGTCTACATACAATAAAGCTTTAGCTTTTAAAGGGATGATTTTTAGTAAATTTTTGTTAGGACATATTTAAGACAATACTGTTTTTATCATGGCTGTGACTAAAAACACATTGTACTTGATCAGGTATTTAAACCCTGTTTTTTAATCCTGAGAGGACAAAATGGGTTTTTCATCATCTCATGCAGATTACCATATTATCAATTTTACTTATATTGTGATCAGAAAATGAGAGATGATATAAAAACATATTTAGGAGTTGGGCATGTTATTGTAAATATTTGTTTTAATTTTTCTAATGATTCAAAAAACAGAAGAAAGCACATTTAAACCCAATTACTTGCACATACTTTCAGCTAATTTTTTTTTTAAATTTTAAACAGGGATTCAACTTTAAGTGTCCACTTATCCCCAGCAAAGCTTCTTGATGGTAATGAGATTCAACTTCTTTCTGTGAATTTTCCAAAAGACAGAGTCATTGTGGGCTCTTCCATTGGAATTAATGCTGCTCTCACCTGCCGTCTCAGCTTCAAGTCATCTAAACCTGTGTCATTTTTCACCAAGGTTCTTTTCTGCGATAGCAAAAATAACTGGTAAGATATTTAAATGTAGATTCCTTTGTATCTGACAGTGAAGAATAATAGGTTTATATTCTATGCTATTATAAAATGTTAAAAAAGACATCTAAAATAATGACTTTGGACATAACCTTTTTTTTTTAAGTTCCAAATGCAATGTTGCTTTCATGAGAAACAGCATGATAGTGGCTTCCAGCATATACTCTGGGGCTCGGCTGCCTGCATTTGAGTCCTGGCTCTGTTAACTTTGGTGAAGTTAGGTAATCTTCCTAGCCTCTTGGTTCTCTCATCTGTAAAATGGGGATCATAGCAGAACCTGTCTGTTCTCTAATAATGAGAAACTCATTGAGTTAATTATTATTGTGTTATTGTACAGGAATTGGCACAAAGGAAATGCTAGGTTAGTATTTAATGAAAATGAGAAACATCAGCGTAACAAGTTTCCAGACAATATGATTTTGTTACATGTTTCTTTGACAGGTTCAGGAAATTAAAATACACCTGGTTAAGCCATGTTTCTAGATTTCTTAAGATGTAGGACCAGAAATTTCACTTTTACATTATACCTTGAGATGATTTGACTTGCCAGATAGCAAGTGGTGAATGTATAGAGCAATGACGTGTGTTAAAAAAAAAAAAAAAAAAAGTTCATGGTGTAGAGTGAATTGTATACTAAAAATGAGTATGTACTCCATGTGATAATTTATTAACTTTTAGTGACGTCATTATATAGTATATTCATAGTCAAAGGATTGATTCCTGCATTAAGAATTAGAAGGGTGAGATACAGATGTACTGAAATGTTACATCCAAGGAAAAGCGTGGCCGGATCCAGGACCTGGCTCATGGAGTTCTGAGCTCCAGCTTCTACGTCCCTTTCTCACATATGTTGATGGATAAAATTACCTAAATTATACCTCTCAGACTATTTTTCTCTTTTAATGCTAGCAATCCATATTTTCTTGACATTTAAAAAACAACAACAACAACAGCTTCTTTTAATGGCATTGCTTTAGACTTCTATCAAGAACTGAACTCTATGCCTCCATCCTGGGATACTTCTGTCTTTTTGTATGTTGCTGACCTTGTTCATAGAAGTTTAACTTTACTTTGCTCTAGTCCACAAATTTGCACTTTGCCAAAAGCATTAAGTAATGTGTACCTTTGAACTCACTAATAAAAATCATGAATAACTTCTCCATGAATGCCTTAAAGGTAATGAAGGCTCAGACCACATTCACAGGGTGAGGAAGGAAAGAGTTTCAATAAATGCTGTGTAAACTAGATGGCGTCTTGGACAGTGGTACAACTGCCTCTAAGAGAGGTATGCATAGGTTTCGCTGTTACACTGTGTTGATGTCTAGTCAGCAAACAAGATGTTAGGAGACCTGAAAACAGCCACTAGAAAGAGGAGAGTCATATATTTGAAGATGATGATTTTCTTGTCTTTTTGTGTTGTATGTTTCCTTTTAGCCTTGAGACTCATTTACTCTCCACTAGATTTCCCCACCCTTCTTCCCTTACCTTAAACTCCATTTCAACCTTCAGCGGGTTTGAGATAAGGTAGAGCTTTTAAAACTAATTTAGAAATTTTGAAAATCATACATGGGCTATAAAAGCATTTTCCATATACAAAGAAACATTCCCTGGAACCTTAATACTGGCAAATCCTTTTATTAATGCCCTGTTAACTTCTTATCTGGTTTCCCATAGTGCATATGATCAGCTCTTCATTCTCTTCTTAACTCTCTAAAGCTGTCTTTGCCTTTCTCTCACTATGTATTTTTGATTCTATTCAGATAAATTATGTCTTCCAGTAAGAACTTCCTCAAGAGCCTCCCTTTCACTTCTGACTGTTTGAAATAGATTTGATTCTTTTGGTTCTTTTATTGCTTTTCATCATTCAGTTCAGTTCAGTTGCTCAGTTGTGTCCGACTCTTTGCGATCCCATGGACTGCAGCCTGCCAGGCCTCCCTGTCCATCACCAACTCTTGGAGTTTACCCAAACTCATGTCCATTGAGTCAGTGATGCCATCCAACCATCTTATCCTCTGTTGAACCCTTCTCCTGCCTTCAATCTTTCCCAGCATCATGGTCTTTTCAAATGAGTCAGCTCTTCACATCAGGGGCCAAAGTATTGGAGTTTCAGCTTCAATATCAGTCCTACCAATGAACATTCAGGACTGATTTCCTTTAGGATTGACTGGTTTGGTATCATTGGTGTCCAATGATGGACTGCTTGGATCTCCTTGCAGTCCAAGGGACTGTCAAAAGTCTTCTCCAACACCACAGTTCAAAAGCATCAATTCTTCGGTGCTCAGCTTTCTTTATAGTCCAACTCTCATATCCATACATGACCACTGGAAAACCCATAGCTTTGACTAGATGGACCTTTGTTGACAAAGTAATGTCTCTGCTTTTTAATATGCTGTCTAGGTTGGTCATAACTTTCCTTCCAAGGAGTAAGCATCTTTTAATTTCATAGCTGTAGTCACCATCTGTAGTGATTTTGCAGCCTCCCAAAATACTCAGCTACTGTTTCCCCCTCGATTTGCCATGAAGTGATGGGACTGGATGGCCATGATCTTAGTTTTCTGAATGTTGAGCTTTAAACCAACTTTTTCACTCTCCTCTTTCACTTTCATCAAGAGGCTTTTTAGTTCCTCTTCACTTTCTGCCATAAGGGTGGTGTCATCTGCATATCTGAGGTTATTGATATTTCTCCTGGCAATCTTGATTCCAGCTTGTGCTTCTTCCAGTCCAGCGTTTCTCATGATGTACTCCACATATAAGTTAAATAAACAGGGTGACAATATACAGCCTTGACGTACTCCTTTTCCTATTTGGAACCAGTCTGTTGTTCCATGTCCAGTTCTAACTGTTGCTTCCTGACCTACATACAGATTTCTCAAGAGACAGGTCAGATGGTCTGGTATTCCCATCTCTTGAAGAATTTTCCACAGTTTATTGTGATCCACACAGTCAAAGGCTTTGGCATAGTCATTAAAGTAGAAATAGATGTTTTTCTGGAACTCTCTTGCTTTTTTCATGATCCAGCTGATGTTGGCAATTTGATCTCTGGTTCCTCTGCCTTTTCTAAAACCAGCTTGAACATCAGGAAGTTCACAGTTCACGTATTGCTGAAGCCTGGCTTGGAGAATTTTGAGCATTACTTTACTAGCGTGTGAGATGAGTGCAATTGTGTGGTAGTTTGAGCATTCTTTGGTATTGCCTTTCTTTGGGATTGGAATGAAAACTGACCTTTTTCAGTCCTGTGGCCACTGCTGAGTTTTCCCAATTTGCTGATATATTGAGTGCAACACTTTCACAGTATCATCTTTCAGGATTTGAAATAGCTCAACTGGAATTCCATCACCTCCACTAGCTTTGTTCGTAGTGATTCTTCCTAAGGCCCACTTGACTTCACATTCCAAGATGTCTGGCTCTAGGTGAGTGATCACACCATCGTGATTATCTGTGTAGGGAAGATCTTTTTTGTACAGTTCTTCTGTGTATTCTTGCCATCTCTTCTTAATATCTTTTGCCTCTGTTAGGTCCCTTCCATTTCTGTCCTTTATTTAATCCATCTTTCAGCAGCCATCAATTAATGCAGGTCATATCCCAGGTCATAGGCTAGATGTCATGGAATCCACACAACAGCCCTGAGATGTGGATGTTTTTAGATCTGCATCTCTTTTTTACAAAAGAGATATAAGGCCTATAGTGTGATATAACTTGCTAAAGCTCACTCATATGTGAGGCGGAAGAGCCAGGAATTTGAAGCAGATTTCTGTTACCAATGATCATGTACTCAGTCACCTTGTTTTAATACCACTTTGACTGTATAGAATTGTATAGAAGTTTTTATGGTAGGTATTCTTTTTTGAGAGTAGCACTGTTGTATGTCATATATAAACTTTACAAAGAATAAGAAATTGAAACTTTGCATTTTCCTCTTATTCTATTCCTTTGCATCATTCTCTCGCTCTCTCATAAACACACACACACACACACACACACACACAAACACAGGCACATGCACACACCTGTCTTATAAGTACCTATATATAATTATGTTGTTTTTAAGTAAATCGCATTTTAGTTTCTATTTTGCCCTTAAGTACCAAGAAATTTAGTTAATAATTAAAAGTGCATTTTGAGTTACAGGTCTTAAAAAGTCTATATGCTCCTGAATTAGGGAATTGATAAAGAAATATCCATTGAATAGAATATGTTAATGAATATTCCATGTTTGATGATTAGTAATGATAGTAATTCAAGTTTGCTCAATGAAATTTATGATATCATTCATTTATTTCTATTGATGTGTTAATTTATTGATGAGGCAAAAGTCCATAAATTGTCTCCATAGTTATAGCATGAATAAAGTGAAAGTTTATAGTTTCACTGAAGAGGCCTGTTTTACAACTACCATCAGTAAACAACCCTACAGAAGATATTTACATAAAAATAAATTTATTATATATGGGTACTGACAAGATTTCATGTAACTATTTTAGATATTTTAAATTAATAGTGTTTGCAAAAGACTTCAAATCAGTATGTGAAATTGAAACCCAGTATCAAAACAATAGCTAAAGTATGTTCTTTTGAAACTGTACATTTCACAAAAATAAAATTTCAAAATGAAAAACACATTCCTTATAAAAATTGAAATATTTTCTTTTCCTACAAAAAAAGCATGTGCTTATTATTGAACAAATATGTGTTATTTAGAAGTTTATAGTTTTATGTTGGATTTTTGTGTCCATGTTTAGTTACTTTAGTTACTTATATGTTATAAAGAGTGGTTTTTGAGGGAGTCAAGGAACCCACTAGTAAAATACAGTTCCTTTCCTTGTCGCTATTTGAATTAATGTCTATTTTAGGTTAATATCTTTATCATGTGCTCATAAATGTTTTTTACTTTCTGACTTTCCTTATTTTTACTTTTGACATATGAAGTAGCAATGTAGGGCTGTGTGTGTATATGTTTGTGAGAGAGAATGAAGAAATATATATAATTCTATTAATTATGTAAGTAAAATGGCTTATTGAGTATTTAGATTATGTTTTCTGTTTTTCTTCCTGAACTTAACAATTTAGTTTCTGTATTGCCTTTAGGTACTGAGGAGTTTAGTTTATAATTATATTAAGTACATTTTGAGCTAAAAGTCTTAAATAAGCTATACTCTCTAGAATTAGGAGATTAATCAGCACATATCCCCTGAATTGAAAAACAGATATTTCCTTACGTAGATAAGAGTTGTGGAAAGCATTCTGAGAAATAATCCTCCTTGAATGGGGGGTGTTTGTTGTATTGTAAGGTTAGTGAACTTCTAAAATGTCTGCAGGTGGCCTCTAAATCTCTTTAAAATGAATTCATCAATATAAAATAACTAAGGGGAAGATACACTTTTAGAAATCATAATAAGTGTATAATAACACCTACTTTGGATAAGTTATAAACATTTAATTTGGAACTGGAAAATAAAAAAGTCCAGGTGTTCAGTTTGCACAACCCAATGTCAAGGGTGGTCTTGAACAATCATTGTGAAATTCAGTCACCCAGATATCTTTAACAGTATTAGCAATTAGCAGTCTGACATTGTGAGTAAAGATTTAGTCATTCACTCCTTAATTTAAATATTTATTGAATGTGTACCATGTACCAGATACCTACCAGGCACCATTTAAGCAATAGGGGTTATGTCAGAAATCACAGCATGATCCCTGTCTTGTGGAGCTTAGAGTTTGGCAGGGGGAAAAGAGACAGTAAACAGTAATCCTGCTAAAGAGTAAGTCTGTGATAAAGGGTAAGTGTGTGATAATTGATGGAGGGCATAGGAAAAAGAATAAGTGCAGGGTAAGTTCACAGGGAAGGCCAGAGAGGGAATGAGTAAGTCTCAGTGTGATAAATAAGATGATAAGGAGAGCTTCCCCTAAGAGGATAGGATCTAAGGAGAGATTAGAAGGACTGAGTAGGGTTAGAAAGATACCTGGGAATACCCTTTCAGATCAAGGGAATGGCTGGTGCAAGAACTTTGAGGTGGGTGCTTACAAGGAGGCAACCTGAGTAGAATGAGCAAGGGGTGAGGAGTTTAGGAGAAAGGACTGGAGAAGTAACACAGCAGTACTGGATCCTGTAGGGCCTTTGAGGTGAATGGTAAGGATTTGGACCTTTACCCTGAATGAAATGAGGAGCCATTGCACAGTAACCAGTGAAAGAATGCAGTAGCCATACTTTTGAACAGTGATGAGGTCAGTCAGTCATTCTGTACCACCGAAAACTTGAGCTTCCTATATATTTATTTTATTCCCTTTGTTCATGAAAAGGCTTCTTGTTTCTCAAGTAGGTTTTTTTTCCATTCATTCATTCAGTATTTACAAAGTGACAAAAGTACACCTGTCTTTCTTCTGGTGGTGGGGTCAGAACAATGCTCCAGAATTCATGGAGCTTCTATTGTAATGGAGAAGACAAAAATTGATAAATAGTATCACAGTTTAATAAGGAAATCATATGAGTTTAATGAGATAGAAAGTAAAGGATACCTTCATGTATTAGACAGATAAGGCATCTCTGAGGATATGATATTTGACCAGATGGTGATATGAAAATTTAATGAAAAAATACTTATAAGGCACTCAGAACAGTCCCTGTTGGTAGTGTGTAACTAAGTAAAGACTTGGCATTTCATTTAAAATCAGTAGTTTACATTTACAGAATGATCTCAGTGCCTGCTTCAGAGATAAGAGGGTGATTGTGTGAGTGAGTGAAAGTTGCTCAGTTGTGTCTGACTCTTTACAACCCCATGGACTATACAATCCATGGAATTTTCCAGGCCAGAATACTGGAGTGGGTAGCCATTCCCTTCTCCAGGGTATCTTCCCAACCCAGGGATCGAACCCAGCTCTCTTGAATTGTGGGCAGATTCTTTACCGTCTAAGTCACCAGGGAAGCCCAATTATACTGGAGTCGGTAACCTGTACCTTCTCCAACAGATCTTCTGGACCCAGGAATTGAACTGGGGTCTCCTGCATTGCAGGTGTATTCTTTACCAGCTGAGCTATCAGGGAAGCCCGTTGAGAGTGATTGCATTTCTTCTATTAAGACAGTAATTGGATTTACCCTATTTATAAAAAATATCTATTTCTGCTTTATTGACAATGCCAAAGCCTTTGACTGTGTGGATCACAATAAACTGTGGAAAATTCTTCAAGAGATGGGAATACCAGACCACCTGACCTGCCTCTTGAGAAATCTGTATGTAGGTCAGGAAGCAACAGTTAGAACTGGACATGGAACAACAGACTGGTTCCAAATAGGAAAAGGAGTACGTCAAGGCTGTATATTGTCACCCTGTTTATTTAACTTATATGTGGAGTACATCATGAGAAACGCTGGACTGGAAGAAACACAAGCTGGAATCAAGATCGCCAGGGGAAATATCAATAACCTCAGATATGCAGATGACACCACCCTTATGGCAGAAAGTGAAGAGGAACTAAAAAGCCTCTTGATGAAGGTGAAAGTGGAGAGTGAAAAAGTTGGCTGGAAGCTGAACATTCAGAAAACGAAGATCAACATTCAGAAAATGAAGATCATGGCATCCGGTCCCATCACTTTATGGGAAATAGACGGGGAAACAGTGGAAACAGTGTCAGACTTTATTTTTCTGGGCTCCAAAATCACTACAGATGGTGACTGCAGCCATGAAATTAAAAGACGCTTACTCCTTGGAAGGAAAGTTATGACGAACCTAGATAGCATATTCAAAAGCAGAGACATTACTTTGCCAACAAAGGTCCATCTAGTCAAGGCTATGGTTTTTCCAGTGGTCATGTATGGATGTGAGAGTTGGACTGTGAAGAAGGCTGAGCACCGAAGAATTGATGCTTTTGAACTGTGGTGTTGGAGAAGACTCTTGAGAGTCCCTTGGACTGCAAGGAGATCCAACTAGTCCATTCTGAAGGAGATCAGCCCTGGGGTTTCTTTGGAAGGAATGATGCTAAAGCTGAAACTCCAGTACTTTGGCCACCTCATGTGAAGAGTTGACTCATTGGAAAAGACTCTGATGCTGGGAGGGATTGGGGGCAAGAGGAGAAGGGGACGACAGAGGATGAGATGGCTGAATGGCATCACTGACTTGATGGACATGAGTCTGAGTGAACTCTGGGAGTTGGTGATGGACAGGGAGGCCTGGCATGCTGCGATTCATGGGGTCACAAAGAGTCGGACACGACTGAGCGACTGATCTGATCTGATCTGGATTCACCCTTGGGTAAAAGATAAATCCTCAGCAGACATACAGCAAGAGGGGAAGAAGGGTGTCTGTGTGGGAGGAGGGGGTGGGTAGTAGAGAGACAGGAGTTCAGCTCTCATGAGGGTGAGGGAGTCTTTGGATAATATACAAATGATTTATATTGTATTTCAGAATTATTTCTTCCAATGTTTAAAAATGTATCTTATCTGGGAATTCACACAGAGATAGAATGGATTAAGGAATGCCAGAATGGTGTAATCCCCTATTTTGCACTGTGCTTTCCACTCCAGATTGAGGAGAAGAAAACATTATACACTGAAGGAATTTGTAATTATGAGGATGAAGTGTAACCACTTGCTCTTGCTTTATAAGTCCACTAAATGATACTTCATACTAAGCATAGAATGAAAGGTATGGCTTTGGGTGATTAATTTTATAGAAATACTAAGAATTCCAAAGTGAATAAAGTGAAGTTGCTCAGTCATGTCCGACTCTTTGCGACCCCATGGACTGTAGCCTACCGGGCTCCTCCCTTCATGGGATTCTCCAGGCAAAAGTACTGGAGTAGGTTGCCATTTCCTTCTCCAGGGGATCTTCCCAACCCAGGGATTGAACCCAGGTCTCCAACATTCCAGGCAAACGCTTTAACCTCTGAGCTACCAGGGAAGCCCACACCAAGGTAAGAGAAACCCAAGTAAGATGGTAGGTGTTGCGAGAGGGCATCAGAGGGCAGACACACTGAAACCATAATCACAGAAAACTAGTCAATCTAATCACACAGACCACAGCCTTGTCTAACTCAATGAAACTAAGCCATGCTGTGTGGGACCACCCAAGACAGGCAGGGCATGGTGGAGAGGTCTGACAGAATGTGGTCTACTGGAGAAGGAAATGGCAAACCACTTGAGTATTCTTGCCTTGAGAACCCCATGAACAGTATGAAAAGGCAAAATGATAGGATACTGAAAGAGGAACTCCCCAGGTTGGTAGGTGCCCAATATGCTACTGGAGGTCAGTGGAGAAATAACTCCAGAAAGAATGAAGGGATGTAGCCAAAGCAAAAACAATACCCGGTTGTGGATGTGACTGGTGATAGAAGCAAGGTCCGATGTTGTAAGGAGCAATATTGCATAGGAACCTGGAATGTCAGGTCCATGAATCAAGGCAAATTCGAAGTGGTCAAACAAGAGATGGCAAGAGTAAACATTGACATTCTAGGAATCAGGGAACTAAAATGGACTGGAATGGGTGAATTTAACTCAGATGACCATTATATCTAATACTGTGGGCAGGAATCCCTTAGAATAAAAGGAGTAGCCATCATGGTCAACAAAAGAGTCCAAAATGCAGTACTTGGATGCAGTCTCAAAAACAACAGAATGATCTCTGTTCGTTTCCAAGGCAAACCATTCAATATCACAGGAATCCAAGTCTATGGCCCAACCAGTAACGCTGAAGAAACTGAAGTTGAACAGTTCTATGAAGACCTACAAGACCTTTTAGAACTAACACCCAAAAAAGATGTCCTTTTCATTATAGGGGACTGGAATGCAAAAGTAGGAAGTTAAGAAACACCTGGAGTAACAGGCAAATTTGGCCTTGGAATACAGAATGAAGCAGGGCAAAGGCTAATAGAGGTTTGCCAAGAGAACGCACTGGTCATAGCAAACACCCTCTTCCAACAACACAAGAGAAGACTCTACACATGGACATAACCAGATGGTCAACACCAAAATCAGATTGATTATATTCTTCACAGCCAGAGATGGAGAAGCTCTATACAGTCAGCAAAAACAAGACCAGGAGCTGACTGTGGCTCAGATCATGAAATCCTTATTGCCAAATTCAGACTTAAATTGAAGAAGTAGGGAAAACCACTAGACCATTCAGGTATGACCTGAATCAAATCCCTTATGATTATACAGTGGAAGTGAGAAGTAGATTTAAGGGCCTAGATCTGATAGATAGAGTGCCTGATGAACTATGGAATGAGGTTCGTGACATTGTACAGGAGACAGGGATCAAGACCATCCCCATGGAAATGAAATGCAAAAAAGCAAAATGGCTGTCTGAGGAGGCCTTACAAATAGCTGTGAAAAGAAGAGAAGCGAAAAGCAAAGGAGAAAAGGAAAGATATAAGCATCTGAATGCAGAGTTCCAAAGAATAGCAAGAAGAGATAAGAAAGCCTTCCTCAGTGATCAATGCAAAGAAATAGAGGAAAACAACAGAATGGGAAAGACTAAGGATCTCTTCAAGAAAATTAGAGACACCAAGGGAATATTTCATGCAAAGATGGGCTCGATAAAGGACAGAAACGGTATGGACCCAACAGAAGCAGAAGATATTAAGAAGAGGTGGCAAGAATACACAGAAGATCTGTACAAAAAAGATCTTCATGACCCAGATAATCATGATGGTGTGATCACTGACCTAGAGCCAGACATCCTGGAATGTGAAGTCAAGTGGGCCTTAGAAAGTATCACTATGAACAAAGCTAGTGGAGGTGATGGAATTCCAGTTGAACTATTTCAAATCCTAAAAGATGATGCTGTGAAAGTGCTGCATTCAATATGCCAGCAAATTTGGAAAACTCAGCAGTGGCCACAGGACTGGAAAAGGTCAGTTTTCATTCCAATCCCAAAGAAAGGCAATGCCAAAGAATGTTCAAACTACCACACAATTGCACTCATCTCACACGCTAGTAATGTAATGCTCAAAATTCTCCAAGCCAGGCTTCAGCAATACATGAATTGTGAACTTCCTGATGTTCAAGCTGGTTTTAGAAAAGGCAGAGGAACCAGAGATCAAATTGCCAACATCCGCTGGATCATGGAAAAACCAAGAGAGTTCCAGAAAAACATCTATTTCTGCTTTATTGACTATGCCAAAGCCTTTGACTGTGTGTATCAAAATAAGCTGTGGAAAATTCTTCAAGAGATGGGAATACCAGACCACCTGACCTGCCTCTTGAGAAATCTGTATGCAGGTCAGGAAGTAACAGCTAGAACTGGACATGGAACAACAGACTGGTTCCAAACAGGGAAAGGAGTACATCAAGGCTGTATATTGTCACCTTGCTTATTTAACTTCTATGCAGAGTACATCATGAGAAGCACTGGTCTGGAAGAAGCACAAGCTGGAATCAAGATTGCCGGAAGAAATATCAATAACTTCAAATGTGCAGATGACACCACCCTTATGGCAGAAAGTGAAGAGGAACTAAGAAGCCTCTTGATGAAAGTGAAAGAGGAGAGTGAGAAAGTTGGCTTAAAGCTCAACATTCAGAAAACGAAGATTATGGCATCTGGTCCCATCACTTCATGGGAAATAGATGGGGAAACAGTGGAAACAGTGTCAGACTTTATTTTTTTGGGCTCCAAAATCACTGCAGATGGTGACTGTAGCCATGCAATTGAAAGACGCTTACTCCTTGGAAGGAAAGTTATGACCAACCTAGATAGCACATTTAAAAGCAGAGACATTACTTTGTCAACAAAGGTACATCTTGTCAAGGCTATGGTTTTTCCAGTGGTCATGTATGGATGTGAGAGTTGGACTGTGAAGAAAGCTGAGCACCAAAGAATTGATGCCATTGAACTGTGGTGTTGGAGAAGACTCTTGAGAGTTCCTTGGACTGCAAGGAGATGCATTCTAAAGGAGATCAGCCCTGGGTGCTCTTTGGAAGAAATTATACTAAAGCTGAAACTCCAGTACTTTGGCCACCTTATGTGAAGAGTTGACTCATTGGAAAAGACTCTGGTGCTGGGAGGGATTGGGGGCAGGAGGAGAAGGGGACGACAGAGAATGAGATGGTTGGATGACATCACCAACTGAATGGACATGTGTTTGGGTGGACTCTGGTAGTTGGTGATGGACAGGGAGGCATGGCGTGCTGCAACTCATGGGGTCTCACTGAACTGAAGAATTCCGAAAACAATTTGATATTTTCTTATGATTAACCCCAAATATAGGATGTTTACTTTTGTAAAATCAATAATTAATTTCAACTGCATGTTTCCAATAACCAGGAAGTTAACCTGAGTTAGCAGTGCCTCATTACTAAAATGGCAAACATTAGTTGTTGTTATTGTTTTGTTGCTCAGTCGTGTCCAATTGCGACCCCATGGACTGCAGCACACCAGGCTTCCCTGTCCTTCACTATCTCCTGGAGTTTGCTCAGACTTATGTCCATTGAGTCAATGCTGCCTTCCAACCATCTCATCCTCTGTCGCCCCCTTCTCCCCCTGTCCTCAATCTTTCCCAGGACCTGGGTCTTTCCCAGTGAGTCTGCTCTTTGCATCAGGTGGCCAAAGGTTCTCCATACATTTTTTAATCTCCTAAATATTTAACATATTCATCATGCTCAAAACTGAGTATATCTTCCATCAGTTTTTAGTACCCAAATTTAAGTTGAATAACTTTAGAGCAAAGGAACGGAGAAGGCAATGGCACCCCACTCCAGTACTCTTGCCTGGAAAATCCCATGGATGGAGAAGCCTGGTAGGCTGCAGTCCATAAGAGTCAGACACGACAGAATGACTTCACTTTCTCTTTTCACCTTCATGCATTGGAGAAGGTAATGGCAACCCACTCCAGTGTTCTTGCCTGGAGAATCCCAGGGATGGGGGCGCCTGGTGGGCTGCCGTCTATGGGGTCCCACAAAGTCAGACACGACTGAAGCGACTTAGCAGCAGCAGAGCAAAGGAAAACATTTCAGCTCTTCTGTAAGAGAGCTAACATGAGTCACTGAAAATGAATAAAAGAAATCTAAATGGTTATTTATCAAAAAGATATGTGAATGTGCTATTCAGATATCAGCTGTTTTCTTCTAGAAAGTGGTCCTTTTGTCTGAACACCAGAATCACCTTAGGAGTTTTAAAAACTGCCTATGTGTGGATTCTCAGTTGTGTCCAACTTTTCATGACCCCATGGACTGTAGCCTGCCCAGCTCTTCTGTCCATGGGATTCTCCAGGCAGGAATACTGAAGTGGATTGCCATTTCCTTCTCCAAGGGATCTTCACTACCCAGGGATGGAACCTGTGTCTTCTGCATTGCAGGCAGATTCTTTGCTGCTGGGCCTTTAGCCTCCTTCTAATTCAGAGATTATAATATAATTTTTCTGGAAGGTGGCCTAAGCATTGTAAGTTTAAAAGCTTCCTGATAGCTTATGGTTAACCGTGTTGGATTTGTGATCTCCGAAGAATAAGACTTAGCTTTGTGACAAGGGACCAGGCTTGATTATTCAGAGCTTTCATGTGGCGGAAGTTTTATTATAGTGAAAAAGGGCAGAGAAAGCTTCTGAGGAACAAGAGTGTCCCCCTTGCTAGTCTAATCAAGGCATTATATACTTTTACCAGACCCACTCCCACAACATACATCTTAGATTAACAAGATTAGAACTAACAATAGAAAGCTCTTACCAGACCCACTCCTACAACATAAGATAATAAGATTAGTCAGAAGGTTCTTGTTAATAAGGAGAAATGTGTCCTTTAGCAAGGTAGGTTATTGTTATATAATCAGTACAGAGCTTAAGGAAAAGCATACCCTTGAGCAAGATGAGTTTTGTTGTGTAATCATTAGCTCTGAGCTTAAAGAAAATAATGTCTTATGTGACTAGGACAAAGAAATGTAGGAAAAAAAGTTTGTCCTTTTCTCCTCCTTGAGAGCCCCAGATCCCTTTCTCCTCCTCAGGGACCCTGACTTCTTATCAGCCTTACCTAAGAATTAACTCTCTCACCCCCATGTGGTTCTATTTGGAAGCCACAATTGAGAACCCTTGCTCTAGGTTGTCAAACATTACCCTGCATTTGCCTCACTTGCAGGATTTGTTAAAACAGTTTCTGAACCTCCTCCCCAGAGTTACTGATTTATTTCAGTCTTGAATGGGGCTTGCAAGTGGCATGTGTACCAGTTTCCCATTTGATGCTGAGGAGAAACTGAGGTTGTTTGTGAGCCAGAATGTCAGGTCCACTCCAGATCTAAGAAATCGGGAGTGGATGGGTGTGTGTGTGTGTGTGTGTGTGTGTGTGTGTGTGTGTGTCCAGGTCATTCATGTGCACAGTAAAGCTTGTGAACTACTGGATCTAAAAAGAATGAATAAAGGAAAATCCTATTTAGAAAGATTAAACAGTGGAACACTTCAACATTTATCAGGAAATAAAATTACCACTAGAAAATGGTAATGTTGTGAGATCTTTAGAAAAATACCCATCTTTCTTTTAGAGTAAGTCTGGTTTAGTTTACTAATACATTATTTAACTTAACCTACTTAAGATACCTATATTGTAAAGTATAATGCCAAATTCATAGTGGAGGAAATCGAAGTACTACTATGTTTATCTTTTAGACCTTCACCCATTTGTAGAGTGAGAGAACCAACATTTTGAGATCAAGTCTTGTTATCGCTATCACACAACTTTGTTTCCCTTTAACTTTTCAAGTTCTAGGACTTTATTGCTGTAACATGGTCTTAGTAAGTAAGTTTACTGAATAGTTTAGTAAGAATACTGAATAAAATTGAGTTACGATACATCATATAGTGATGTATAATTGATTACATGAATAGGAAGATTTTGATGTTTTAATATAAGTTAAACCACAGGTTTTGTTTTAAATGAGAGGCCATTTAGGAATATACATTAGGAATGACACAGGGATATTTGGTAAATGAGGTTGAACTGAAATTAAGACTACTAGTCAGCTTGTATATCCTCACCAGTGTATAAAATGTTGAAACAATTTTTGGCTGGTTGGTAACCAGGCACTGTCCTGAGTACTCATGCCCTATACCTGGCCTGCCCTGATAACTCCTACTGGACCTTGGAGCCAGTCAGGACCTAATAACTAAAGAACTAAATGCTGTCATAGTCAGAGTTCTAAGCATCTGGTAGTATTTTGTTTTGGGTCCGTCTCAGTGTGTCAATAATGATACTATTGGCTAGGAATGCTGGAGGCACTCACCTGGTCCCTTAGTACTTATGGAAGCCCCCACAGACATTTCCTCTTTCAGAACCAATATTGTGCCTGGACATGCCTTTTTGGTTCTTCTTGTGGTCCTAAGATATACCTCAGCAACAGCCATCAGGGAACTTTGAAAAAACAAGGTCTTTTACTCATAGAGTATACCTGGCTTGCCTAGGGCCATGCATTGAGGTGGGGGGTAGGTGGAGATGGGAAACAATTGAGCAAAGGCCTGAGTTCTGCCTTTATTAGGATCTCGGGTGGGACACCTAGGGTTTTGCACATTCACTCTTCATTGATGAATTTAAACATAAGTGCGGAAACTAAAGCTCAGGACAGGAAAAACTAGTGGTCTGTCTGGTCGGTTATCTAGGTCAACCAGAACTTTCTAAGAAGGAGAATTTCATGGTTGCAGCAGCCTGGCTCTGCATCTCTTGGGAGGATGGCAGTTTATTTATTCCAAATGGATGTCTTCAAAGGGAGTGCCTCAACAGTCAACAATTTAATGTGAGGCATTTACATTACAATCAAGCAAGCTCATTGTCAGTCCCTTAAACAACATATTAACATACACCTCCCTTTTAGATTGTATGGTTCATTGATATTAAAAAATGAACATTTTGAAGATCATCCCTATTTTCATATGAAACGTGATTGTCTTTCCAAAGAACATAATTAATGTGGTTTTAACGACAGCAGGAGCCGGGTTCCAGCACATTCCCTGTTGGCTGGTGTTCAGAAGGTTCAGTGGTCCTAGCTCTAAAGCTGCCACAGAAGTGTCTGCTCTATGTATTTCTTGGCAGACAAACTTCTGAGTAATGCCTGATTTAGTTGTTCACTTGAAACCAACACAAATTTGTTGTTTTCTTAATCATGAACAAGATATGATTTAGCAAAATTCTTGGCTTTTTCTTAAAAAAAATTAGTCACAATCATTTGTTTCATGATACAGATTTAAAGGTACTGGGTTATATGTATCTTTGACATTAAAACAAGTGTAATAAGGATTTGCATATATAGATAAATTAATGCATTAATAAGAGTTTAAATGCTAAACTGTAATTTCTCCCTTATTCATTGATATATGTTAGTTATTTCAGTCTAACTTTAGAGATGAACCACGTAGTGTTAATTCCAAATGTATTTAACATTTTGCTGGTGAAGAAATATATTTTAAAATGTGCAGACCTGTTGTTTAAAACTGAGAACATACAGCTCTTAATTATATCAACTCTCTCTATGTACAGTAGAATTTCATCAGTCTTATTATGGGTTAAAAAATATTTTTGATGCGTAATAAAACTAGTTATGCTTACCTCATTAAAGTAATAGAGCATTGACAGTAACTTATATTGAAATTATGTATTTTTGAAAGCATTCAGTATAATAAACAGGAAATGAGGAATAATGAGATCTGATTCTAATTATTGTTTACTCAGTGAATAATTTGGTATTTGTGTAAGATGTATTTGGCAACTTTGGGTTGGTTGCTAGTATTTTAAAAAGTATTATTATCATACCTTTTCCAGACACATTACTCTTTTCAAAAGAGTAGGAATCTGCATTACATAGAGGAGACCAGCAGAGAATGAGTCAGACCTAGAGGCTTGTGAAGCATTAATGCATTCAGTTTGGCAAGGCCACCTTAGTAACCATAGTGTGAATTCATATCTACTCTTTCTGTGCTTTTCTGGGATATTTGGATATTTAAAATAAGGCTGTAGATGCATATTTAAAATACATATAGAAAGTGATTCACAAACCTTTAAGAGACACTATCAGTTAAGTAGAAGCAGCTTTTGAGGTATTCAGAGCTCCCCTTATGGATTAACAAGAGCAGTATTTAGAATGTGTGTGTTCACCTTTTGGAGACTCCATTCTTAGCATAAACCTGCTGCCCATGGTCAGGTGCCGGGGTCCAGCCCCAGCAGGATCCAGGGATACCCTCAGGATGAACGGCATCGGCGAGAGAGTAAAGGAGAGAGAAAGAGGCTGATATTCCTTGGTTTACACAGAAAGCCAATAAAGCCCCAGACACGGGACTTGCTCTGTTCACGGAGGCCACAAGTGCCCTCTCGATGGGGTGAAAACGCAGAGTGCTTTCTTGAGAGGGTCTTAGAAGCCTGGGCAGGAAAGTGAACTCAGAGGGCCTCTGCGCTTCAGGGGATCAGCCTGAAAAGAGAGAGAGAGAGAGAAAGAAAGAATGACAAGGGGAGACTAAGCTTAGGTAGAACAGGGTCTGCAGCTTTATTTTCAAAAGGAGCTTTTATACCCTGAGTTACACATTTCCAGAAATGAAATATGCAGGGTCATGCAGAGTCAGCTCAACATTCCATCAGTTTTACCTTTATCGAAACCAAGACATTTTCTGCATACCTTTTCATAAACAAGGGTCTTAAGTTATGTACATTATCTTCTGGCCCGGAGGCCTGTTGACATTTTATGACCCTTTTCTGATAAAGGTTGGTAAACCAGAAGACTTGTTATTTCCCTTAAAGTGTTTTTTCTTTATTTTTCCAATCTGCATCACCCTCAGAAAATACTAAATAAAGTTACATTTCATGGAGCAAAGGTATAGTGGGTTACAACAAAGAAAGAACTTATTAATTCAAGGTCTTATGTTGCTAATGTCAAGGCTATTACTTATTTTTCCTACATTCCAACTATAGTATGTAATACACTCCCAGGCACACCATGGGTAAGGGATGTGGAGACTTGGCGGCAAGCGTTGGCTCAACAATGAAATCCTTCATTAGTACTATCTAATAATTTTTCACCCCTCAAAGGGGTCTATGCTCATTAGGACTTTTAGAATGCTTTGGCTTCCAGCACCTTTCATGGTTGGGAAGTTGTGAGCAATCGTGTGCATTAGTTGTAAGAGTATGGATAAACTTGCCAAGCAAGTTAGAATGCCAACAGAAGTGTTTGAATTGAAATACTCCTTTCATGCCTGGTAGCCTTACAGGAATAATTAGAGCCCTAAATTGATTTTCTTCAGGGAAAGGTGATCGGGGATAGCCCCCGGTTAATGTCAGAAGAGTTGATGAAAGGCATAATATAGTAAACAGTAGACAGACAGACTTTGGTTTCGGGGTAGATGCTGGAGCAGGTCCAGGGAGTCCGTTGAGTCCTGATCCACCTTGCCCGTCAGGTCTCCTCCGCATGACCTTGTCATGGGTGGGATCTCCTGTGCTGGCTCCCGGCAGCCAGGGAACCACCTAGAGTTTTAGCGTTGTGGTGGCTGAAGGCAAGTAGTTGGAAATTTCAAGAGGATTTCAGTAATCATCTAACAGATGAAGATGAAAGCAGTGTTGAAATATTGCCCTAAACTTTATTTGTTGTGTTTTGGGGGCTAGGTTATGCATGACACCATGTATTTGTCCACCTTTCTTCATGATGTGTGTGTAAATAGAATAGACAGGAAACAGGGTTGGGGGAGTAAAAATTTATAAGGAGCCATGCTTTGTCCTGAGATAATCATTTGTTCCTTATTGCTTGACCTAATCTTAAAGAAGGCTGTTTGTAATGACACCTAAATTCTATGAAGAATGTTATTTTCATGATAGATCTATTAAATCAAATCATGGGATTATAACAGAGTCTCATTGGTAAAGTAGAATGTTTGCTTATATTTAGCCAAAACATAGGTATTAATAGATGGGGAAACAGTGGCTGACGTTATTTTTCTGGGCTCCAAAATCACTGCAGATGGTGATTGCAGCCATGAAATTAAAAGATGCTTACTCCTTGGAAGGAAAGCTATGACCAACCTAGACAGCATATTAAAAAGCAGAGATATTACTTTGTCAACAAAGGTCCGTCTAGTCAAGGCTATGGTTTTTCCAGTGGTCATGTATGGATGTGAGAGTTGGACTATAAAGAAAGCTGACACCTAAGAATTGATGATTTTGAACTGTGGTGTTGGAGAAGACTCTTGAGAGTCCCTTGGACTGCAAGGAGGTCCAGCCAGTCCATCCTAAAGGAGGTCAGTCCTGGGTGTTCATTCGAAGGACTGATGTTGAAGCTGAAACTCCAATACTTTGGCCACCTGATGTGAAGAGCTGACTCATTGGAAAAGACCCTGATGCTGGGAAAGATTGAGGGCAGGAGGAGAAGGGGACGACAAAGGATGAGATGGTTGGATGGCATCACCGACTCAATGGACATGGGTTTGGGTGGACTCCGGGAGTTGGTGATGGACAGGGAGGCATGGCGTGCCACGGTGCATGGGGTCACAAAGGGTCGGACTCGAATGGGCGACTGAATTGATTGATTGATAAATAGCCAGGGTATTATTTATTTTAAAATAAACCAGGGTATTATAATAAACCATAAACAGGCTGGGAAAGATTGAAGGCAGGAGGAGAAGGGGATGACAGAGGATGAGATGTTTGGATGGCATTACCAACTTGATGGACATGAGTTTGGGTAATCTCTGGGAGTTGGTGATGGACAGAGAGGCCTGGCGTTCTGTGGTCCATGGGGTTGCAAAGAGTCGGACATGACTGACTGACTGAACTGAACTGATAAACAGGAAAATATTCTTAATTATGATTTGTTTGTTATCCACTTGTGGCAAATGGTGATATTTAAAATTTGTATAGAAATTGCAAAAACCCCAAACTTCCAAGGTAATACTTACCATGTCATCTCAGATTATTAAAATTATACTGCTTTTAACACTGGGTTGCAGAATAAAAGTTAACCATAGATGATGTGATTTTTGCTCTTTTTTTCCTTTTTCTTCTCCACCTCCCCTCTCCCTTCACTTTGGAGTCAGTGACGGTTGGAGAGCCTCTGCCCTGCTTAGAGATTTTTAATTTTGGAAGAAGCTCCAGTGTTTGCCCTTTGTCTCTCCCTTAGTGACTGTGAGCACTTGCCCAGTTGCTGATCTTTTCAGGACTTCTGGATGCAGTTGACAGAGTCCTCTCCATCTTTTCTTCCTCATACCCTGTCTGACTACTCAGTTCTTCAACTATTTGTAAATATGAATTGATTTATCATGGAACTACCTTAACAGGAATATAATGTTTGATTGCAACATTTACTTTATTCATAGAATATCAGGCATTTAAATAACAAAATGGAATTCCTGCTCATTATAACAATTCACAATAAAAAAGTTAAAAATACCATTAATAGCTTAACTTCTCCACCTTTCAATTTTACACAGTCACATCATGTGTTAAAATTTTGATATCTTCTCATGTATTACCTTTGGCTATACAAATATATGTAATTCTTATCTATGTATGTATATGTGTATGCATGAATATACATATGTAGATATATTAGTTTTAAGATAACATAATATTATACATATTAATTGTGGGGTTTTCCCCTGTATATGTCACACAATAGAATGGAGTCAGAAGGCAATCTGGGGCTTATGGGCCAACTCTATCATTTTTGACTCCTGGTTTCTGAGGTGGCTTCCTGCTGTAGTCATTTCAAGGCTAATGGAATAGAATGAAGAGAGTATAAGACAAAAGCTTTTAAGGAGATGAACCAGAGCTCATTACCTTTGCTAATCTGTCACTGACACAAACTTAGTCCCATGGGCTTGGGTACGTGCACATGTAGATTCCTGTGTGGCAGTGCGTCCTGCTGATACTTGGGAAGGGGTCTCCATTTCTTGGATGAAGAGGATGGCCTCTGGGTGATAGCAGGCTCTACTCCAAGTCATAATGACACTTTCTCCTTTTCAGTACTTTGACAATTTTATTAAATTTTAACTTTTTATGCTTTATAAACCCTTCTTGGTGTTCTAATTGCATTTCATACAGTCAGGCCCATTCAGGCAATTGCATATTTGGCCTTCTTTACCAGAAGTTTCACAAGACCCACAGGGCTCTGACTCTGGTGCCCTGCAGTCTGGGTAGTTGTTTTAGTAGGGTCTGTGTGGAAGAGGGTGGCAAGAATGCATGTGGGTCCCAACTTTCCTGAATTTTCCTTTTGCTGCCCAGATATGTCCATCCTTTTTGTTGGTATTAAATCCTTGGATTTGTTTTTAAACATACCCTAACTTCTAGGTTTGTCCATTCAACACTTCAGATTGTTTCAAAGAAGGATACCAATAATTGTATACTGATCTGTTACTAATAAAAAGAAGTTTGTTCAGATACTTCATGGTATGGCAGTTGGGGGTTTTGTCTCTTGACAGCTAAAGGTTGCTTCTTACTGTCTTTGCCCTTTATAATCATAGCTTGGGGATAGCGTGGGGAGATATTTGTGCTAACATTCCCAATTCTTAACTGCCAGCATTGATTCTACATTTGCAAGGAAATTTCCAGTCTCTTCAAAATGTGTACTCAGTGGAGGTGATAATTCCATGGTGATAACTTTCAACTACCCCAGCAGTATCAATTTGAAGGCATTTGGTTTACAAGTTGCTTTTTCAATTAATTGTCCTGTTTTGAAGTTTTTTTTTTTTTTTCCTTAGTGAAATAATACAGATCAAAGTATGTAAAACTAATATTTTAAAAAATCATTGCAAAGTAAACCTTCTTGTATTTACCACTCTGGTCAGAAAACACAATACCACTGATGCCTCAGAAATCTCTTGTGTCTGTATCCTTCCAGGTCATGCTAAGGCAAATGTTAGTTGCTCAGCTGTGTCTGACTCTGTGACCGCATGGACTGTATGTAACCTGCCAGGCTCCTCTGTCCATGGAATTCTCCAGGCAAGAATACCAGAGTGGCTTGCCATTCCCTTCTCCAGGGGATCTTTCTGACCCAGGGTTCAAACTTGGGTCTCTGGCATTGCAGGCAGACTCTTCACCATCTGAGCTGCCAGGGAAAACCATAACTTTAAATACCATACTGTATCCCCTTGCTTATTAGATATTTGAATAGTAGCTATTGCTGAAGATTTGTGACATGTAATATATACAGAGAGTTCATACTAACAAATAAATGCTAGGCATGAGGAAAATTGAATGAGAAGTGCATTTCCCATTTATAGTCAATAGAATTCCAATGAAAACCTCAAAAGTTCTGTGCTCTCCAGAGGGCTTTATAGATTTAGGGGAAATGAAGTCCTTGACTGATCACTCAGTCTTTCCTTACTTAAACAGGGCTGCTTAAATTATGTGTTGGCCTAGGTGTATCTGTTCTGTCATAAAATACACCAAGAGTTTTAGGTTAGCAATTTGTACAGCTTGCTATACCAGGTGATTGTCTTACCTGTTGGAGTTTTCTGATTTAGAAATCAAGATCAAACTGCATTGGAAATTCCCTGGTGGTCCAGTGGTTAGAAAACTGAGCTTCCAATGCCAGGGGCATGGGTTCAATGCCCTGTTTAGGAACTAAGATCCTGCAAGCTGCATGGCCAAAAAAAAGAAAGGAAAAACAACAAACGGGAAAACATGGAAGTACACCTCCTAGTGCCCCTTTAAGGAGTGAAGTGAGATTAGCTGACAGCCTCCATTTGTCAGCTTCTACAGGATCTGTCTTAACTTCTTGGTACTACTTGGCCTGGGTTGCACCCCACCAGTTGGCATCTACTTACTGATTGATCAAGACAGGTTTAGAGGGCCAGGCATTTCAGCCTAAAACTAGAAGCTGTGAAGGGCAGTCTAGAACTCCCTGCCCAGTTGGCCAACGCCTCATCAGGCCTGCATAGCTGTTCTACAGCATCCTGTTCTCCACACCCTGCAGCCCTGGAACTTATTCTTGTCTCCAGCCTGCTTCCTTCCCCTTTCTTATACAGATGCTGATCCTAATAAACCTCTTAAACCCCAAACTGTCTTCTTCCAGTAACCCCAACCTGTGATAATTTGAGATTGGATATTATGCTCGTGGGGTCTTTTAGTTCAGCTAGATCTTGAATACAGATGTCAGTCACTCCATCCATCCATCTGCCCATGTATGCAGGCACAACTCCGAGTATTTATGTGCTGTGTGGTGGTCTTTGCCTTTAAGGAGCTTTAGTTAGATAAAAGAGATAAGTGTTAGGTGACTATGAAACACATTTAAACCATTTACTGAACCCTCTACATGAGAGTACTTATGTTTTACTCCATTTTTGAGAAAGCATAGTGCCAAAAGTTACTCTACATTCAGTAACATTTTGAAGTAAAATTTATTTATTTATTTTGATTTACTATTAGAGCACATACAGAAATCCCTTAGTTCATTTTTTTTTAAACAAATGTGAGCATTTGCAGCATAAAAGTTGGGAACCATTTTCATTGATTATGGACATCTCTTAGTAGTTTTAGTGTTCCAAGTCTGTTAATGAAATTGAGGAGATAATCTTTGGATGAATTTTATTTACATTTTTGGAAAGGAATAAAGCAGTGCAATTAATATATGTTTTCTATTTTCCTGTTACTGGAATTGCATTCAATGGGAGTATTCTGAAAGAGATCATACAACTTTAGAATATTAATGAGAGAAGAGTGTTTTATGCTATACTTAGTGGATTGTAGTTCCTGATTAGTTTACTTTTTCCCTTCCCTCTGGATCATTTCTCTAATGCCAGGAGTCCTTAGCTAATACTGACATCTGTAACCACGTTCCCTTTGAAAGCAATATCAAGCTATATCCTGGTTTCCCAAGCCCTTGTGATCTTTCATCATACCCTAGTTGATCATTAGTGAGTGTTCCCTTGCCTAGGTGTTAATATTTAACTTCCAAGCTACTAATTTATAATCAAAAATATTCTTCTGCCTTATGTTTACCTAACCAATGAAAAACACATATCTTGTGGTGGGAATTCAAACCTTTGACCAGATGGTTGGTAAAAGGATTTTTCACAAGGAATTCTATTAGAGAAAGTTCCATCATGAGAGAGATGGTCTTCAATTCTGACCAACTCTGATCTTAGTCTGTGTTACTATTTGTTTCTAAAAATCCCTTCCTTAGAATAAATTAATTCCAGATGTTTCAAATCACAAATATCCATTCTTTTCTGTTCAGTTCAGTTCAGTTGCTCAGGTGTGTCTGACTCTTTGCGACTGATTGGACCGCAGCACGCCAGGCCTCCCTGTCCATCACCAGCTCCTGGAGTTCACCCAAACCCACGTCCATTGAGTTAGTGATACCATCCAACCATCTCATCCTCTGTTGTCCCCTTCTCCTCCTGCCTTCAATCTTTCCCAGCATCAGGCTCTTTTCCAATGAGTCAGTTCTTCACATCAGGTGGCCAAGTAGTCAAGTTCAGCTTCAGTGTCATTCCTCCAATGAACACTCAGGACTGGTCTCCTTTAGGATGGACAGGTTGGATCTCCTTGTAGTCCAAGGGACTCTCAAGAATCTTCTCCAACACAACAGTTCAAAAGAATCAATTCTTCTGCACTCAGCTTTCTTTATGGTCCAACTTTCACATGCATACCCGACTACTGGAAAAACCAAAGCTTTGACTAGATGGACCTTTGTTGGAAAACTAATGTCTCTGCTTTTTAATACGCTGTCTAGGTTGGTCATAACTTTTCTTCCAAGGAGTAAGCGTCTTTTAATTTCATGGCTGCAGTCACCATCTGCAGTGATTTTGGAGCCCCCCAAAATAAAGTCTGTCACTGTTTCCACCGTTTCCCCATCCATTTGCCATGAAGTGATGGGACTAGATGCCATGATCTTAGTTTTCTGAATGTTGAGCTTTAAGCCAACTTTTTTACTCTCCTCTTTCACTTTCATCAAGAGGCTCTTTAGTTCTTCTTCACTTTCTGCCATAAGGGTGGTATCATCTGCATATCTGAGGTTATTGATATTTATCCCAGCAATCTTGATTCCAGCTTGTGCTTCTTCCAGCCCAGCGTTTCTCACGATGTACTCTGCATGTAAGTTAAATAAGCAGGGTGACAATATACAGCCTTGACGTACTCCTTTTCCTATTTGGAACCAGTCTGTTGTTCCATGTCCAGTTCTAACCGTTGCTTCCTAACCTGCATACAGATTTCTCAAGAGGCAGGTCAGGCAGTCTGGTATTCCCATCTCTTGAAGAATTTTCCATAGTTTATTGTGATCCACACAGTTAAAGGCTTTGGCATGGTCAATAAAGCAGAAATAGATGTTTTTCTGGAACTCTCTTGCTTTTTTCATGATCCATCAGATGTTGGCAATTTAATCTCTGGTTCCTCTGCCTTTTCCAAAACCAGCTTGAACATCTGGAAGTTCACGGTTCACGTATTGCTGAAGCCTGGCTTGGAGAATTTTGAGCATTACTTTACAAGTGTGTGAGATGAGTGCAATTGTGCAGTACTTTGAGCATTCTTTGGCATTGCCTTTCTTTGGGATTGGAATGAAAACTGATGTTTTCCAGTCCTGTGACCACTGCTGGGTTTTCCAAATTTGCTGGTATATTGAGTGCAGCACTTTCAGAGCATCATCTTTTAGCATTTGATATAGCTCAACTGGAATTCCAGTAGCTCCACTAGCTTTGTTCTTAGTGATTCTTCCTAAGGCCCACTTGACTTCACATTCCAGGATGTCTGGCTCTAACTGAGTGATCACACCATCATGATTATCTGGGTCATGAAGATCTTTTTTGTACAGTTCTTCTGTGTATTCTTGCCACCTCTTCTTAATATCTTCTGCTTCTGTTAAGTCCATACCATTTCTGTCCTTTATTGAGCCCATCTTTGCATGAAATGTTCCCTTGGTATCTCTAATATTCTTGAAGAGATCTCTAGTCTTTCCCGTTCTATTGTTTTCCTGTATTTCTTTGTACTGATCCCTGATCAGTGGTATCTTTGCACTGATATCTTTTCTGTTAGGTTCATTAAAAAAACTGTATATGTGTGTATACAATATGTGCATATGTGTGTGTGTATATATGTGTGTGTACATATATATCTATATATATATGTTCTTATATATCCCAAAATCTTCTAAGAGCTACAGTGAAAATATCCTGAAAAATTACCTACTCTATTTTTTAGCCAGGTCATGGCTCTCTTCTAAACAAAGTGCACTATAGTAGTTTAGAAATTTCTTAATGAAAATGAGCTTATAGTTTTATATGAGTTCATGTCATCATGGAGGGTGTTTGGTTCCATCAGGTTGCAAATGTTGACCTACATAACATATCTAATAGCCAGAGCTTCAGCTCTAAGTGTTTTGGAATTAACCATTAATTATATAAGCATGTAAATAGCAAAATATCTAATGGTTGACCCAACTTAGAAATAATCTCAACTCAGTTTTATTAGGTATTATTGCAATAATCACATTATAGAGCAGCCACCTTTTTAGCAGTTCTGTTTTTGAGGGATTACATTACTGGGTTAAAGTAATCTGTATTTCTTTCTGGTTAAAGTTTAAAATTTTTCCTGTGTATTCTTAGAATGTAATAAATTTACATACTTTTGTGAATGTAGACATGGTTTATACATTAATAGTATATATGTGTAACTGAAATATGTCCATATGTAAATATATGTGTTTAATTTTTTCAAACATTTCAGTGATGACAAATTTTGCTTTTTGCCATAATTCTTTCCTGGAAACCCCATTTTAAATTGTATTAACAACTATAGTATTTTCCCATAAGAACCCTGGATTAAAAATTAAACATAATATATATATTAACCAAAGTTAATGATCTTGAATTGTAAAACTAGGCCCTAAAGAGAGATTTAAGATTTCCAAAATGGTTTATATCAATTATGAGATTATTTTCAGATTATTGGACAGACTAAAAATGAGATGACTCTTGTAAAAAAGAATTGATATATATTTAAAATTTTGCTGAATGGACATATATTTCTAGACTTGATGAATATTTATAGAGCTCTTATGTGTCTAAAGAAGAATTCTCTGCCCTTATCTCATTCTAATGTGATACAAATCAATGGAATACACTTATATGTGAAACATAGCTCTGTGGATTTATGCACATTTAGGTCAAACCTACAGAGAAGGCAATGGCACCCCACTCCAGTACTCTTGCCTGAAAAATCCCATGGATGGAGAAGCCTGGTAGGCTGCAGTCCATGGAGTTGCTAGGAGTCTCGGCCACGACTGAGCGACTTCACTTTCACTTTTCACTTTCATGCATTGGAGAAGGAAATGGCAACCCACTCCAGTGTTCTTGCCTGGAGAATCCCAGGGACAGGGGAGCCTGGTGGGCTGCCGTCTATGGGGTCACACAGAGTCGGACATGACTGAAGCGACTTAGCAGCAGCAGTAGCAGCAGCTGCCTTGTAGACAAAGATTTGGACAGACAACCAAGACTGAAAATATGTGCTTCCAAAACCCACACCCTGTCCCTTCTTGCTCTGCTCATCTCTTTGTGAGTTAAAAATATGTTCAGTAGGACTGTTTTTAGAGTGTAAGATCTGCCTATAAATAGTGTGTGTATAGGAGCAGATCCTTAGTTAAGACGAGAAGTATATAAATTATATCATAATATTTCTCATGGTGTTTGACATATGGTTGACAGACCATCACAGTACTTCATATGCTGTTGGAAAGTGATAAAGTACTATAATTACTAGGAAATTTATCACAGAGATTTAACATGGAACTTCAGTGTTTCATTTCTAGAATGATTTGGGATGACAAGCATAAGAGTCTCTTATCTTCGCTATTGATTGGGACAGATTTACAGATGTGTAATTAGAGTTTTAATTATCCACCAGCTAACAACCGGATAGATGAATGATCATACTTCCCACACCTTATTTAATGAATTTACGTGGTCACCATGCAATTCAATATAAAAATTGTAATTTGTAAAAATATAATCTGCGTCTTACTTTTGTTGTTGTTGTTGGTTTTACGTGTTTTATCTTGCAGTGACTTCCTTCTTAGAATCCAGTAGTGTAGAAAATAATCAAATGGGACTAAGACAATAATGGTTGTTTGAGTATAAGGAAAGGTATATAGTATGTGGTATGTGTGTATGCCTGTGTGTATACATGGACACATGCACTGTATATATAGATTAGATTAAAGGAGACTGATGTATTAGGCTGATTTTATAAAGATGCCAGTATCATAGGTGAAAAATTATGAATAGTGGCAGTTTCATTTCAGTCAGTGTAATGTTTAGAGACATTTTTATGATACTTATAGATGTAGTAAAAATCAAATGAATCCAGTGACACTATAGGAATGTCTTGTTCTTAAACTTATAGTATCCGGAGGCATCCTTTTTGTAGTAACAGAAAATAAAGATAAGTCCAAAACAGCATCATAGGAAAATTGAAATGAAAGTAAATGAGAATTCCTTTATGATCCTGAAACTTGAGTCAGTTGATATTCCAAAAAAATATATAAATCACAACTCTGGAACTTTATGACTACACTGCAATATATTTATTCTCTTAATTGATTCTTAAAAACACTTGTACAAAACAATATAATGTGGTATAGTTGAACAAATAAGAATATAGAGATACTTTGTAAGTAGCATTACAAAGCAGGGCAGTAGAAATAAAGCTATATTGGAAAAAGGATATGACACTGTATAGTAAATTGAGTCCACAAGAAGAAAAGATGAGAATAAGAAATCTAATGTTAATGAAATCTAATGTAAAAAACTATATAAATCAATTTTCCTTTCTTCTCAACATCTTTAGAAGACATAAGATTATGTAAAACAACAATTATAGCACTAGATTGTTGGGTTTTTAACAGATAAAGATGTAATTCTATGTGACAATAAAAAAAAGGAATGGAGCTATATTGCAGCAACATTTCATAATATAGTGGAATTGAATTAGTTTAAATCTGGAGTAGATGCTAAGTTAAGATGCATATTATAATCCTGAAAGCAATCAATAAGAAAATAACTTAAAATGCAGTTAAATATCTTTGAGGAATTAACATGGTATACTAGAAAGAATCCACTTAATGTAGAATAAGGCAATAAAGAAGACACAAAAGAAAACATGTATAAATCATACAGAAAATAAAATAGGAGATATAAACCCCAAAATATTGATAATAACTCTACATGTGAATGTATTAAGCAATCTAATCAAAAGACAGAAATTGTCAGGCTTAATTTAGGAAAAAAAAACTGCAACTATATAGATTCAAAGATATGATAAGGTTGAAATTAAAAGGATGGAAAAAGTGATACCCTGCAATTCACAACTACTAGAGAATTGGAATGGTTATACTAATATTTTTTAAAATAGACTGAAAACAATTGCTAAAGAAAAAGATGAGTATTTTATAATGGTAATTATAAATTCTCAATCCATCAGGACCATATAAAAATTATAAACATATAAATACCTAACAAGTGATCCTTGAAGTCTACAAAACAAATAGATTTTAAAGGAGAAATAAATAATTTAGAAATTTCAAGACCCCAATGTCGATAATGGAGAAAACATCTAGACAAAAAATCTATGAGGATATTAAGGACTTGAAAAGCACCATCAACAAGTGGTCTTAATAGACATCTTTAGAGCATTACCACTTAACAGCAACAGAAAACACACTTTATTTCAAGTGCATGTGTAACATTCTCTAGGACAGATTAAATGCTAGACTATAAAACAAGTCTCAAGATTTTTTTTTAATTTTATTTTGTTTTATTTAGTTTGCCTGCACTGGGTCTTTGTTGCTTTTGCATGGGCTTTCTCTGGTTGCGGCAAGCGGGGGCTGCTCTCTAGTTGTGGTGCGCAGGGCTTCTTCTCGTGGTGGCTCCTTTTGTTGCAGAGCATAGGCTCTAAGATGTTTGGCCTTCAGTAATTCCGGCTCAGGGGCTCAGTAGTTGCAGCTCGAGGTTTCTAGAATGTGGGCTCAGTGGTTATGGTACACTGGCTTAATTGTCCTGCAACGTGTGTGATCTTCCTGGACCAGAGATCGAACCCATGTCCTCTGCACTGGTAGGCAAATTCTTAACCACTAGACAACCAGGGAAGTCCATGGTCTCAATATTTTTGAACATGATTGAAATCGTACAAAATATGAACTCCATCACAATGAAATAAAATTAAAAACACAACAGAAGGAGATGTGGGAATTTCACAAATGTGAGGGAATTAAGCTACATACTCCTAAATAAACTAGAGTCAAAGAAGAAATCAAAAGGAAAGTTAAGAAATATTCTGAGATAAGAGAAAATGAAAACATACATCAAAATTGATGGGATACAGCTAAAGCAATACTTGGAAATTTAGTTTTAAATACCTATATTAAATACTATGAAAGATTTCATATAATAGTCTAACCTTCCACCTTGCACGACTCGAAGAAACTAGAAAAAGAGGAGCAACTTAAATTCAAATAAAGTAGAAAGAAAGGAATACTTAATCTATATTCTAACAAATTAGGTGATTTAGATGAAACTGACCATTTCCTCGAAAAACAAAGTCTATCCATACTGTAGAAGAAACAGAAAATCAGAACATTTTATAATTCTTATCAAAAGTTGAATAGTTATTTAAAAATCTTCCCACAAAGAAAAGTCCAGTCCCAAATGGTTTCATTGCAGAATTCTACTGAACATTGAAAAAATCAAGACTAATTCTTCACAAACTCTCATGCACGGTGCAGTTTTGAGACTTGGCTCAGTGGTTGTCAACCTTTCGAGCCACTGACCTATCTCCTTGGAGGAGCCTGTCCAGAAGGCTTTACACAACCCAGACAGAGTATATATACTTTGGATGAAAGGTTGATGAGGATGAGATGTCCACATGGTCTCAACATCTCATCCACCAATTACTACTTTTAATTACAAGTAATTATTCTAATTAATTATTTAATATTCAGGATGAGCAAATCCGTGGAGACAGAAAGTAGATTAGTGACTTCTAGGATCTAAGAGAAGGGGCAAATGGGGAATGAATGCTAATGAATATGGGTTTTATTCATGGATGATGAAAATATTTTAAAATTAGGTAGTGGTGATATTATACAACTCTCTAAATGTATTAAAAACTACTGCATTACACATCTTAAAACTATGGATTTTATTATATGTAAATTATATTTATATATAATTATATATAAATTATATTTTCAGAAATACTGCTATAAAAGATGACTACATCTGATGGGCAACACCATATTAAATGACCATATTCAGCATCACAAATAATGAGGAACACTAACCTTCTGTGCTTCCTGATGCAATTAAACTGAAGCATGCCACAACACATAAGGATTTCTTGCTACAAATGTTTAAATCTTTTCCACTCAGGAGAGGAAAGTCAGAGCAATTCAGACAGCTTGACTCTTTAAAATGTCACTGCCATGAAGGAAGGATCAAACAAGGCTCAGGGATTGTCCTGGAATAAAAGAGACAAATTTCAATGACTGATCGCAATTTGGACCCTGGCATTATTGGGACTCTTGAATAAGGACTATAAAGTAGATAATATTCTTGTACTAATGTGAAATGTAATGGTAATAATGACAGAATTGTGATTATATGAAAGAATGCTCTCGCTCTTAGGGGTTATATGCCAATATTTAAAGGTAAATTTGTATACACATACTTTTTAAGAAAATTAATTGCAAATAAAAACGAAAGATAGAGATAAATGTAGCAAAACGGTAATTGATGAACTAGGTACAGGGTATATACACGTGTAAGTTCTTCTGTAAGTTTAGAAGAATTTAAAGTACATAATTGGAAACAGAGGAAATAAATCATTAATGAGAATTATCAGATGAACCTGAAATAACAGAGAAAAAAAATGTGCACTCCGCACATGACTTTCCATACATTATGGTATTTACTGTTTGATTTATCACAGTAAAATATCAGTAGTTTGTCCATAAAAATTCTGTTTAAAAGAGTGACTCAAGTTTTTCTTAACATATTTTGCATTGTGCCTTAGGGTACAGAAGTACCTTTTGTTTCTGTATACAGCTACAGAATTTCTACCTCTAGAATTTGCATGTGTCCAACAGGAGAATTTGTTTACATCAGTTTTGTAAATGCTGGTTATGGTTTACTTAGAAGCGCATCTGAATTCAAATATTTCTTACTGAGAACCCAGGAAAATATTTATAGCTTTTAAAAAAGGCTCTTATTTAAACCAGTTTTTAATAAGGACTTATGTAATTTAACATTATTAGAATAGCTAGAAGTATTTTAGTGTGTGGTTTTTAATGACATAATTGATAAAAACTATTGGAAAACATTTATGTTTATGTTCATCATCACCTATGTGATTTTATGCAGACTTCCCAGCTTTGAGCATCTGTGCAAGACAGATCTGGAAGCTAACCATTCCTACGCAGTGGCTAATTTCAGAGCTTTGTTTCAGGCAGATTGAATTTGACCTTGGACCCTCTCTGAACAATTATTGACTTTTTCTGGACTTTGCTATTTTAACCAAAGGCTGAGAAAATTAATAATACATATCCTCTAGGACTGTTGGGAGGATTTAGGTAAATTAAATAATGCGTGTTAGATGCTCAGCACAGTAGCTGCCACATTTCCACAATGTCCATCAACATCTGCATCGTGTCAACTCTGTTGTTACCACCGATGTCCATCCCAATTTCGGTCCAGTGGAACTGTCCTATTTCACTCATGCCTGAAATTTTCTACTTAAATCCCAGAATAGAATTGAAATCCATAATGTCAGAGTGCCTTTTCATTTCACTATTACTGTAATATTGAGTATTTTTAGAGTAAATCCTTTACCACACATAGTTCCTGTCTGTGTGGATTGGCATAGAGAATCCATAAATAACACCATTATTCTTTGATAAAATGCCATGAAGTACCCAATTTTCTCAGAAATATTTTTAATATAATGTGTTAGTATTACCAACTGAAAGTCATTTTTCTGTTTAAATGAATTTTTAATAATATCAATGTATAAAGTGTTCTTGGACAAGGCAATGGCACCCCCACTCCAGTACTCTTGCCTGGAAAATCCCATGGATGGCGGAGCCTGGTGGGCTGCAGTCCATGGGGTCGCTAAGAGTCGGACGCGACTGAGCGACTTCACTTTCACTTTTCCCTTTCACGCACTGGAGAAGGAAATGGCGGCCCACTCCAGTGTTCTTGCCTAGAGATTCCCAGGGACGGGGGAGCCTGGTGGGCTTCCGTCTATGGGGTCACACAGAGTCGGACACGACTGAAGCAACTTAGCAGCAGCAGCAGCAAAAATTGTTCATATTCCCATACTGTATAACTTGTCCAGTTTCTGTATTGCATGCTCCAAGAAGAATGTGGTCAAATGAATTTTGCATATGTTGGTTATTCTTTAAGGAGCATCTGAAGTCATATCTTATTATCTCTGAAAAACTAGTTTTATAAGGGAAAAACAATTGATATTTATTCGCATTTCATTCTCATAGTGAAATTTTATTTCAAAATATATTTTCCTTAGTTTTGTACCATTTCATAAATATTTCAAGTGATAGTGCTTCTTTTGTTTGTTCATTTGGTTAATTGTCATGGGTAGTGTTGTCCACAAGCTAACCTTTAGATGAGACCTCATGGATACGTTATTTATTAGGGAAGAAGTCCCAGAAAAAAAAAAAAAAAAAGTAAGGAGGTAAGGGAAGCAGCACCAGGAATCAGTCATCCCAAATAAATATGAAAATTAAGTCCCAACCTCACTTTGATCCCTGGAGTTCTTTGCAGATGAGGTTACCATTGTACAGTTTTTGTGCTATTTGAAGCAAGATTGTCGGACTATCAAACTCCCACACCATACAGGCTTGGGCTGCAGGATTACTCTGAGGACCATAAGCTCCTAAGAACTTTTAGTAGCTCCAGTAGCCCAGTTGTAATTGTCTGAAGAAGGTAACCGTTACCCCACCATGCCCACCCAGAGGATGGGAGTCCAGCACAAAGAACTACTTCCTGGGGGGTAAGAACTTAAGGACAGAGCACCCACAGGATTTGCTAGAGTTGTCTTTTTTTCTTTCCTTTTTTTTTTCTCCTTTTATAATCACTGTTAAAGCAAAATTAACATTTTTGGTTCTAAGATAGCAATGATGATGGTGTCTGTTGATAAACTATATTATTTAATCTGAAAAATATCCTTAAACATAGTTGGTCAGTTAATGGAGTTTTGATTGGTCGCTATACTTCGCATAAATGCATAGTATGTAGAAGTAATGATTCATGCTATCAAGGAATTTAAAGTTTCATTTTAAGAGGGAAATCATGTGGAAAAAGTTACATATAAAAATACAACCTAATCCTGAAGAGGACAATCTAATGCATGTGTTTAGGATGAGGCAAGGGAATGACTAGGGTTGGTTAAATAAGACAATGTTGAATCTGTATATTTTGCATAATATTTTAATACACACTAATTAGTAAAGGTAAAAACAATGCATATGCAGAGCTGAGGCGAAAATCAATTCAATTACATATAACATGTTTATTTTAATGTCCCTTGACAACTCATTATATTTCAGCTACAGATTTTTATTAGTCTCATCCTATTCTGTATTTTACTTGCATTCTATATTTAACTTAGATTATAAAATGATATTTTATCATTTCACCTTGGCCAGTGACCATAATAAGCTAGATAGAAGAGCTAGTTTGATAGCCAATTCAAGAATAAAATTATCTTTGTATGCTATAATGCAGAACTGAAACCAATAAGGTGATATTACAATGATATAGATATATAGTATTTATATTAAAAAATCAGTTGCACAAGGATAGAGTTGTCACCTAAGCTAGGCCCAGTATCATCTAAGAGTGTTTTGTGACTGGTGAAAATGATAATTTCACAATGCTTTCATAAAATAGAGTATGCAGATTGTGGAAGGTAATATTACTTTGTACTGGTTGAACAGCTTTTACAATATTACTTTCAATTCTCAGACACATTTAAAGGATAAACACAAAACAAGAGTGTCTAAAGAGTGGTATGTGAAATATTTAAAGGCCTTGGAGTTGAAAGAACCCTTGAACGTTCTAAATGTTTTTAATATGGAAAAGAGGGCTTAGAGAAGATATAGTGAACTGTATTTAAAATTTGAAGGAATGTAATGGAGATTGTAGGTTGTAGATATGATTTTGTGTTGCCCTGAAATACAATTTGTGAGGTTACAGTTCTCTAGATATGAAATGAGTTGTTTCTGAGTCATGAATGTCATGCTGGTCCTCTGAAGCTAGATACCATTTGTCACAGATTCTATGAAAGAAGGTGAGTGGATTAACTCTGAGGCTCCTGCAACTCTAAAATTTCCTGAATCTGTCTGTGAACCTGTGTAATTACAAGCTGTGTTTTAGTGCACACTTGACAGTGAAATTTGCCATCTCTGCTAAAAGCTTTAAAAGTAAATATTCTTACACCATTAAGCTAGATACAATAGGTAGTTAAGAAAACCAGAGTGTTGATAGAGGAAAGAAAAATGATGACTAATTCGTGTCTTAATTATTATAGACATCCAGGATAGTTAAAATTTTTTTTTCATTGTGTTTACTGCATCTGAAGATTTTAACTTACTGAAATGCAATATTTTCACTTTTAGGTTTTCACTTCCAGTTAGTGCAACAGCAGAAAACTGCATGCTTACTATTTATTCATATATGGCAATTCATCTTGATGAGCAAAAAATTATTGTAAAAAATGGTAAGTTGTTATAAATTGGATTTTTCATTCCAATTTCATAATAGAATGACTATTATTTCTTTTTTATTGAAGTATAGTTGATTTACACTGTTGTTTGATTTGCAGTGTTGTGCTGATATCTGCTGTATAGCAAAGTAACTCATACACATATATATATTTTTTATATTCTTTTCCACTCAGACACTCATGACTGAGGTTTATCAGAGCCATGTGCTGTACATTAGGCCCCTGTTGTTTCTCCATTCTGAATGTAACAGTTTGCGTTTACAACCTCAAACTCCCAGCGTGACCCTCTCCCTCCCTGCTTCCTCTCTGACAAATACAAGTCTGTTCTCCATGTCTGTGAACCTGTTTCTTTTTTATAGATACATTCATTTGTGCCATATTTTAGGTTCCACATATAAGTGATATCATATGGTATTTGTCTTTCTCTGTCTCACTTACTTCACTTAGTATGATAATCTCTAGGTCCATCCATGTTGCTGGAAATGATATTTCATTTTTGATGGCTGAGTAGTATTCCATTGTGTGTGTGTGTGTGTGTGTGTGTGTGTGTGTGTGTGTGTGTATTTTATATGTATGCCATATCTCCTTTATCCACTCATCTGTTGATGGACATTTAGGTTGTTTCCATGTCTTGGCTATTGTGAGTAATGCCGCTATGAACATAGGGGTGTATGTATCTTTTTGAATTAGTTTCATCTGGGTATCTGCCCAGAAGTGGGATTGCTAGATCACATGGTAATCCTATTTTAGATTTTTGAGGAATCTCCACACTGTTTTCCATAGTGATTGTATCAATTTACACTCCTACTGACAGTGTAGAAGGTCTCTTTCTACACACCCTCTCCAGCATTTTCAACTGTTAAATTGAGAACAATGGATAGTGCGAACATTTTTGTGTGTATAGATTATTAAAGACTTAAGTTTCAGCGCTGAATTGCAGCTCTTTCTGTTTTCAAGTTTTCTCATCTTCTCCACTTGCTTCAAATGTTTACCACTCCTGTGAAACCTATTCAATCTGTTCTGCCTCATTCTTGGGGGACTGAGACTTTTCAGAAGAACTGGAGAACATCTGGCAGGAACACACTGACTTTTCAAATTCCATACATGCCTTACCCACTATCTCTCCCATCACAAAGCCAAGGAAAGAAGACTCTTTCCTGCCTTAGGCTGTTCCTTTATCTTAATCTCATTGTCCAAGGACCTTATTTAATCAACTAACTTTGCTCACTCTTGCCCTTCAACTTCTGCTTCCCTCTCTTAGCTACTTTGGGTGAGTGTGCAGGATGACAATAGGGAGGAAAGAGAAGACTGTATCCCTTCATTGAACATGCTTGTTCCCAAAGAGGAAAAAGAGTGAATTCAGGTTTTGCTTGCCTATTTACCAATCCAATAAACCACTCTATTTTCCACAGAGAGGAAGACAAATAGCAGAGGAAAGTAGGAAGTTAGATCCATTAAACTGTTGTCACTGCACTACTGAAGAGCAGTTTATACTGTTGACCCACCCTACTCCCCTCATTAAATTCTCAGTTCAGTTCAGTAGCTCAGTCGTGTCCGACTCTTTGTGACCCCATGAATCGCAGCACGCCAGGCCTCCCTGTCCATCACCAACTCCCAGAGTTCACTCAAAATCACGTCCATCGAGTCAGTGATGCCATCCAGCCATCTCATCCTCTGTTGTCCCCTTCTCCTGCTGCCCCCAATCCCTCCCAGCATCAGGGTCTTGTCCAATGAGTCAGCTCTTCCCATGAGGTGGCCAAAGTACTGGAGTTTCAGCTTTAGCATCATTCCTTCCAAAGAAATCCCAGGGCTGATCTCCTTCAGAATGGACTGGTTGGATCTCTTTGCAGTCCAAGGGACTCTCAAGAGTCTTCTCCAACACCACAGTTCAAAATTGTCAATTCTTTGGCTCTCAGCTTTCTTCACAGTCCAGCTCTCACATCCATACATGACCACTGGAAAAACCATAGCCTTGACTACATGGACCTGTGTTGGCAAAGTAATGTCTCTCTGCTTTTGAATATGCTATCTAGGTTGGTCATAACTTTTCTTCCAAGGAGTAAGCGTCTTTTAATTTCATGGCTGCAGTCACCATCTGCAGGGATTTTGGAGCCCAGAAAAATAAAGTCTGACACTGTTTCCCCATCTATTTCCCATGAAGTGATGGGACCAGATGCCATGATCTTCGTTTTCTGAATGTTGAGCTTTAAGCCAACTTTTTCAGTCTCCTCTTTCACTCTCATCAAGAGGCTTTTTAGTTCCTCTTCACTTTCTGCCATAAGGGTGGTGTCATCTGCATATCTGAGGTTATTGATATTTCTCCTGGCAATCTTGATTCCAGCTTGTGCTTCCTCCAGCCCAGCATTTCTCATGATGTACTCTGCATAGAAGTTCAATAAGCAGGGTGACAATATACAGCCTTGACGTACTCCTTTTCCTATTTGGAACCAATCTGTTGTTCCATGTCCAGTTCTAACTGTTGCTTCCTGACCTGCATATAGGTTTCTCAAGAGGCAGGTCAGGTGGTCTGGTATTCCCATCTCTTGAAGAATTTTCCACAGTTTATTGTGATCCACACAGTCAAAGGCTTTGGCATAGTCAATAAAGCAGAAATAGATGTTTTTCTGGAACTCTCTTGCTTTTTCCATGATCCAGCGGATGTTGGCAATTTGATCTCTGGTTCCTCTGCCTTTTCTAAAACCAGCTTGAACATCTGGAGGTTCACGGTTCACATATTGCTGAAGCCTGGCTTGGAGAATTTTGAACATTACTTTACTAGCGTGTGAGATGAGTGCAAACTCTCTCTAGGCTTCCACATACCCTGGGGTCTCTCCTTACTGCTCTGATTGTTCCTTCTCAGCACATATGTATTACAAATTTTGCACACATTTTCAGAATTTTTAAGATTTTTCTGACAAATTTTGATGTTATATTCTTCTAATATACTAGATGGATGGTATGTGAGATATCAAATAAGACAATGTAATAGAAAGAGCAGAGGATGAAAAGTTGCAGAACCTGGGTAGAAATTCTATTTTGTGTTCTCACCTCACCATTTTACCATTTGCTTTTATCTTTAGTACCCAGATCCTTAAACATCTGTTATTAAACAAACTGTGCTTTATGGGGGAGCAGCATACTAGTGGTGTGTTTATTAAAAAAAAAAGGCTTTTGTGAAGATTCCTAGACTATAAATAACTGGAATGTATTATTATTATTGTCATTTTATTATTATTGATATTATAACTTATTATTACTTTACCACTTTTTTGTATTTTTCATAATGCCCCTCCCCAAATAATGAGGAATTACTGTGCACAATACTGCTATTTCTTTAGAAGGAAAAAAATGGAGTCTTTGTATGATAATTTTTTAAAATAATATATGCATTTGAGTAAGCATTACTATAGAAAGATATCATGATTCTTAAATAGTTTAAAATATCTTCAGAAATATGCATGTAGTAATTTATAACATATATTTAGTGCCTTCTAGGCATATGACATTGTGTGCTGAGTGCCTTGTATTTGTTATTTCATTTAGTCTTCCCAACAACCATGGTTCAGTACTCTTATTAATCTCACTTTGCAGATTAAGAAACTGAGTCATAGATGACCAAAATTTGATAATGTTCATATCCAATAAATTTATTTTCTTAATTAAAAAAAATGAGTCATAGGGAGGATGAGCACATTGCTCAGGGAATTCTAACCAAATTTATGAGAACTCAGAGCTCCATATGTAGCTACTGTGCTCTAGAGAATGATACATTCAGTAAAGGTGAAATCTTAAAACATACTAAGTATACCCAAAAGTAAAGAAGTATGACTTATATGTAATAAAAATTATTAAGTTGTTATACTTAATATGCCAAATAAAAAAGTATCATATGAATCACTGAGTTTAGTTGAAGTGTCCAGATGTGGGTTTGTACCCCACTAGGAACCTTTTGTCATTTGATGTTGACTTGAAAAGGTACTGTCTAATGCAGTATCATTCTGTCAAAATGAATCATTCTGTCATTGAATTTCCTAAGGCGTCCTTCTATGGAGTCTGCAGTGGCTTAGCATTGTGGATATGTGCATACCTATTGGGCAAAGGTTCTCTGGCAAATTCTGAATGGCTTTGTACTGAAAGGGTGGAAGAGACTCAGTATATACCAGATTATTTATATGTGTTGTTGGCTATAAAGTAATCCTCAAAACAAGCACATGAGTTCAGAGCCCTTGATTTCATTTTATGGATAAAAAACAGATGTTTCAGAGAACTTGTATAATGTACCCATGGTTTACTAGCTCCGGAGCTGTGGTGCCAAGCTTTCATGTTAGATCTTTTGAATTGCACAGGCCATGCTTCTCTGATGGAATAACATTCTGAATATATGTGTTGTACTAAATATTTTATTGTTATATAGTATATATTGTATTCTTATATAATATACATACACATATAAATGTACGTGCATATGTAGATAGATAAGTAGATATGTAGGTAGGTAGATATCTGGTGGTAGGTTATATCTGCTTCCTTTTCTTGTTCAGCATTGCTTGTGGTTGTTTGAATTACCATGGTGGCCAAGTATACTGTATGCACAGCAGCTCTAACTGGAATAGAGATCAAAAGCTGTACAAAATGGAATCATAACCAAGCAATGCTTTCATTTCAGAAAATTAACTAGAAAAAATTACTTTCCTTAGTGACAGGCTTTTTATATATGATTTTGAGCACTATATATAATAATTCTAAAAATTTGGGTGTAGAAACATTTAAAAGACTATATATACTTGTTTATGCTAAAGTTGAACATTGTTCATTCTCCAATAATGGATATATCATAATAATTGCCTTATTAATAAAGTTCATTCAGTTCAGTTCATATCACTCTTTATTTTCTTCTTATTTTACATCTTATTCATGAGTAATAGGAACTTAGATTTTTTTTGTACTGTATGTATGTGTGTATGTATATATATATACATATTTACTATAATGCTTATATATATATATATATATATATAATTATGAAATTCAGGTTCAGTAGTTTGAGAGTGAATTCACAAATGCTTGTTTGACCTACTCTAATTCAATGTGTCATTTGTAGAAAAGGATACCAGTTCTGAAAGCAAGAGTCTGCTTGCCAGTAGAAAAACTGGCTTGCCCTCTACTGCTCCTAGTAAATTTAGTGATGCTGAGCCTGCAAAGAGAAGATTGTTTGTTGGTATGTGGCAAATACATAATGTACCTCTCCAGCCCAATCCAAAACATTATCTGTTTAATATTATTTGATGCAAAACTTAGAGTTTTTTCAAGTAATAAGAAATCCATGAAGAAAGCTGAATTTGTCACTAGTTTTGAGAGGGTCATCTGCTTTGAAGGGCTTCCCTGGTGGCCCAGACAGTAAAGAATCTTCCTGCAATGCAGGAAACCTGGGTTCGATGCCTGAGTTGGGAAGATCCTCTGGAGGAAGAAATGGCTACTCACTCCAGTATTCTTGCCAGGAGAATTCCATGGACAGAGGAGCCTGGCAGGCTACAGTTCATGGGATAGCAAAGAGTCAGACATGACTGAGCGACTAACACTTTCACTCTCTGCTTTGGGTGCTCTTTCCAATGATTTAGAGTAGAAATTCTCTGGTTTTGGCTAATGATATGCTTAATATCTTAAGATTTTTCTCTTAAGCCAAAAGCTATACCAAGCAGTTCCATTTATTAGATTGTTTGGTAGAAAAACCTAGGGTGGTAGTTTATATGATATGAAGCAGATGTTATAGTGGTATTTAACTAAAATGTTGAATATCTGGTAGAGCCCCTGTGAATTTGCTGAGACTGTCTGTACAGGTACCCTTTGTACATAATTCGCAAACTGCTCAACTAGGGGGGGTTGTTGCCTAATTAGCTTGGTCCAATGTTGCTTAGGAGAAAGCAATGGCACCCCAATCCAGTACTCAGCCTGGAAAATCCCATGGATGGAGGAGCCTGGTAGGCTGCAGTCCATGGGGTCACTAAGAGTTGGACACGACTGAAGCAACTTAGCAGCAGCAGCAGCAATGTTGCTTATCTTAGAAATAGATGTGCATGCTAAGTCGCTTCAGTCGTGTCTGACTCTTTATGACCCTATGACTGTAGCCCACTAGGCCCCTCTGTCCATGGGATTTTCCAGGCAAGAATACTGGAGTAGGTTGCTATGCCCTCCTCCAGGGGATCTTCCGGGCCCAAGGATTGAGTCTGCAGCTCCTGTGGCTCCTGCATTGCAGATAGGTTCTTTACCACTGAGCCACCGGGGAAGAACACGTTGTACACAGATAAATATGTGAACTTGATATTGTTATTTGCAGTTAACTTTTCAAATATTCCTTTCTGTGGGTGTGGATAATATTGAAAATTTTCCCTTAATTGAATGGACCAAGCCAAATTAAATATTGAAAGGTTTTGAAATGAGTGTGTGCTTGTACGATTACATTGGCAGATATTTTTGAAAAACAAAACATGATAAAATCATTTTATATTCTTGAAAATTTCTTTAGCTAGAGCATGTTTTGTTTTATCGAAGTGCTTCACTTGGGCAGAAAGTCATTTTGAATCTGAAACCAATTTTTTGTTTTTATAAGTTATTCAGCTAAGGTTTAATTCTGTCTAATAAGTAAAACTGAAGAATTGTCTAAATGTTTTATATATGTAATATAAAATGAAAGGTTCCATTTTGGGGAATATTTAATACACTGTTATGACATGGAGAAAATTTAATAGTTTTCTTTATTGAACATATCTTCTTAAAGTATTTCTGTTGGCCATTTGAAAATAATGTTTAATTTTAAGCTATAGTAAATTGAGAACATAGAATTATTTGTAGAATAAGCTCCATTTGTCTACATACAGATAGGTCTAGCTGACAGATTATTTTACCTTATTGTCAAGTAATCCTTTTTATATAAACAAATGTGAATTTTAGGAATGGAAATAATACCTGAAGGATTGAAATCAGGAAAATGTGAAATGCCAAAGAAAGGCAACAGATCTTTGAAAAATGAGGCAAAAGACAAGGAATTCTTTTCTCCTAAAGAAGGAACAAGAACATATGACTTCTTTCTGAAGACTGTAAATGCAGCTCAGACCTGGTTCAGTCTCTTCGGTTGGCCTGAAGGACCCCATTCTCTTAATATTCCAGAGACTGTAAGAAGGTAACAACTATATGTTTCTCTAACATTTCTCTATGTTTGCCTTGTATCATATAAATGTCTATTTATTGAGATTGTTTGAAGTGAAACTCAATGTTAATTTATTCTAAACTGATACATTATGAGAAGATGATTAGTAAAGCAAAAGGATGCAAATAGAAATTTTTGAGTATGCATGTGCGTTTTAATTTCTTCTAAACATCCAATGATTTGGGGCAAGCACTGAAAGTCTCTGAACCTCAGTTTCCTCATCTGTGAAATGAGAATGGATGATATGGGCAAGATATCCTTTTAAACTTGAAAAATTTAGAAACTGTATAAAACAGGATTATTTTAATTCTGTATAAATGAAATTCAGCTGTCTATCAAGAGTATCATCAGGGTGATGGATAGTAAATAGTGTTAGTGAAGAGGGAAGACACAATTTCTTTGATACCATCTCCCGTTTGACAGTATCTTTACCTCTTTCACATGTTGTTTTATTACTCAGAATGTTTAAAACAGTTAACTGCATTGGTCATATCAAGTCACTTAATTATAGTGTTAATTTTGACAGGAATTTAGGCACCTCCATTGTTAATACTGGTGTAATGGTTCTTAGAGTTTTCCTACCTCCTTTTTCATCACTGGGGTAACTGGCTAGCACCATAGGGGCAAGTACTAATCTATATAACTAGACGGGCTGTATTAGAAGTTTTGCATCTATACACAGGCATGAGCTTGGTTATTCTAACTGTTTAATTTTCCTAAAAGATATCTTTTTCAGTTTTTTAATAAATATTTTCAGCATCATAGATTGAATTACTGGTTTATAGACTCAATCATAAATCATCTGACTCCAGGGAAGTTTTTAGAGAAATTATTCCCTAGTTTTCAGTTTTCTGTTTTGTTGTTTTTTCCTTCTGAAAAGTGTATCTGGTTTTAGTGTATTCTAATTATTACGTTTTTAATTTTCAGAGAAATCATTGAGCATTTACAATTCATTATATAATACTTGTAACTAGTAGTAGTATGGTTTGTATGTTTAAGATCTCTATAACTTTAATTTTATATTTTCTTGATTTAGATATTTTACTTTTATGTCTCATAATGAATAAGCTATTAGATTGATTTATTTTTCTCTGCATTTTCTAAATAATGCTGATTGGTTTTCTTTGTGATTTACTTTTCCTTTAAACTTGAATGGTATGCTTAATTATTTTCAGGTCTATAAATTTGTTTCTATTCCACATTGACTGCATCCCAGAATTTTTGCTATTAAGCATTCTCATTTTTATTGTTTTTGATAGAGCTTATGATTTTAATTTTCGGTTTCTAATATTTTACTATAATATTGATCGCTAATTTGTTGTATGTTATTGCATTCATGTGTCATTATTTACTTGCCTGTTCTCACTAATTGTTGGGCATTTACTTCTGTTATTTTGTTCGGTATTTTCTTAAAAACAATGCCAAGATTGAATGTGTCTGTTTATAGATGGTAGCAAACATTTCTAGATGTTATATAGGAAGGTTCTCAGAGGTGGGATCACTTGATCAAATGATATAAGCCTACCAGGCTCCTCCGTCCATGGGATTTTCCAGGCAAGAGTACTAGAATGGAATTTACTCACACAATTGTAGATAGTGGGTCTAGAATTTAACCTTTATTCTGTTTTTCCAAAGCCCTTAGCATTTTCTAGTCACAATCCAATCTTTCAGACTTGACAGCATCACCATTATATAATGATGTGTGCTTAAAGCGAGTTACTAGAAAGTTCTGGGGTTATTAAGAAAATCTAATTTTTACTCTCAAAAAATAGGTAAATGAAGTGAATTGTATAATTTCTCATTTGATTTTAAATAGAACTGTATTTGGTCATTGAGAATGGTTTTTTATAACATTTTAAGATGTTTTTAATTTTAATATTATTTTCCCATAGGGATGTGTATAAAATACAAGTGTACTCATCAGCCCTATCAGCCAGAAAATTTTCCAGACAGAGTGACTTTTCCAAATATAATAAGACCATTTATGATGTGCTGATCCACCTGTGTGGAAAAATGCCACCTGGAATTAATTCAAGTCAGTCTTTACCTGTGGATTACCCTGAAAGGGTGATTCAGCTTCATTGGCAACATTCTTTACTTCTTGACTTTCTCAGGTAAGAGAATGGGTATACTAATTTAAAAATGTAATTATGGCTTGGATGGATAGATAAGTAAGTAGATGGGTGGGTAGATAGATAAACAGACTTTGATATTATTTGTCCTTTTGTAAAATATTTCCTGTTTCTATAATATATATATATATATATATTTATATGAAACCCTGTAATATATACCTTAGAGAAGTCATAGAAAATAAGTGTTTTATGACCTATTGAATTTATAATCTAAGGCAGTCATTCTCAAACTTTATCATGCATCCAAATCATTGACATAGTGTGTTAAGCAGGTTACTGACTCTTTCTCACAGAGTTTATGATGCTAATTTGCATTTATAACACGTTTCCAAATGATACTGATACTTCTGATCTATGACTTCATCTTGAGAATCTTCATGTAAGGCAACTATAGAAATCCGTTGAACTAAAAAAAAGGATGAAATCAATAAATGTATTCCTCAGACTACTGTTAGTATAATCTCAAATTCTGGATACTGTGAACTTTTAGTCTGCATATTAAAGTGTTTTAATATTCAAAAAGGTAAGCATATGAAAGGTTCCATAAATGACTGATAGAAAATACCAGAAAAATACTTGTCAGCATAATGTCTATGTTCCTCTGCAAAGATTAAATGACAGGTGGCTTTCATTAAAAGTATCAGGGGAATGTTGGTAAATTTATAACACTTCCTCTGCCTATATTGCAGTATCTTGGTCCACTGGAACTCTCCCCATCCATAGGCAGTGTTACTACTCCAACTTCTATGCTCCTGTAACCACTAAATTACTAACTACCACTAAGTTACCATTTGTTACTTGTAACTATTTATGGGCTTTATGAAATAAATAATATATTTTGAAATATAATATTGTGTTTTTCTATGTTGCTACTTTGTATATGGAATCTACTCCATAGTTGGCCAGAGATGTTCATTCACCTTCTTTGGCAGAGATGGGGGTGGAGGGTAAGAAAAGGAAACTTACAATAGGAATGCAAATGAAAGATTTGGTGTTCAGTTTTTTTTTTTTTTAATTTCCAGATAAGAATTTTTCAGTCCCTAGCAATACTATAGTCTAAAAAATTAGATGGTACCGGACAAAATATTTTTTCTTTGTGTCTTAGGCTCTCGCTATCATGTCAGTAACCAAAACTGGCTTAAGTTTCTTGTCGCTTGAAAGGGATATAGGAATTTCAAAGTCACTAAAGGTGACTGAGTTAAAACCCAGGCAATCTGTTATGGAGGCTGACTGAATCAGAGGGACTCCACTGAACAGGCGGAAGAGCAGGAGATGGCTGTTTCTGCAGCCACAGTATTAATGAAAAACATGTGACAACTGGGAAGTGACTGGGGCAGTTATGAGACACCCTTTTGGTTCTGGGTGGGACTAAGAGGAGAGGTTCAAGATCCCCACCTCAGGCCTCAGCAGCAGATGGCCAGGTGGAGAGGGAGAGGTCATTGCCAAAGAGACTGAGGATCCAGAAAAGTAATGCCACATGCATGCAGGTATAAGAGTCCCTCTCCCCTACCTCATGGAAGCCCACTTCAGGGCTGACCCACATTCTGAGAGGCCTTACACAATGTGGAGATCCTTCCTTTATAAAATAATATCAAATTCAAATTACAAAAATTATATACATAGCTTTAGAAGAAACTCACAAAAGTGAGGCAACCTGAAATTGAAGCTTTATTTGCTCTTCCATGATGCCATCTTGTTGAGGGGATGGGAAGGTCTGAAATTTTGACTGTTTATCCCAAAGAACAGAGTTGCTGTAAAGAGACCGTTCAGGGTAGAAGAGACTAAGATATGTGAAGATCCAAGACTGCATTCCACCCTGTTCCTCTACAACCAGTCTGGGTGAGAGAATGAGAAAGATGCTGTCAGTTAAGGAAAACAGCACATTTGTGTGTGACTATATAAATTACTTTGAACACCACAGACTTACTCATGAATCTGTGTATCCCATTAATATGTAAGCATGCTGAGGACAGGAAGCATCTCTGATTCATCTGGCATCTCTAACACCCAGGGTCATTGATAACATGGAATAGATCCAAAGTTCCTTAAATATTTATTTATTAATATTGTCTCTCACAGAGATTTGCTTTTTGAACTTATGTAGTGAAAGAAATAAAACCTTGAAATTGGATCTCAGGACAGTCATAAAACGATATGGAAACTTTTGTGAAATATAAAAATTAGGACTAAAAGGAGAAAAGGTAATGAGTTTGCGTTCTAAAAGAAGTATAACCAGTAAGAAAGGGTCAAGTTGGAGAAAGGTAGGGTATATAATACTATGACTGCTGTACTTTGAACACTGTGTATAATGTTAAACCATAATGTCTTAAAAATAACTTTTAAGGCTCTTATTCCATAATATCTGTTAGTCTGCTAGAGAAGCCATAACAAAATACCACAGACTAGAAGCCTTTAACAATAGAAATTTGTTTTCTCACAGTGTTGGAACCTTGAAGTACAAGATCAAGGTTTCTGCAAATTGATTCTCTTCTGAGGCCTCTGGGTTGGCTTGCAGACAGACTCCTGCTCTCTGTATCCACATGGTCTTTTCTCTGTGTGCACAAGTCCCTGGTGTCTCTCTGTGTGTCTAAACTCCATATTCTTATAAGGACACCAGTCGGATTGTATTAGGGCCCAGTCTGAGGGCTTCCTTTTACCTTAATTACCTCTTTAAAGGCCTTAACTCCCAATGCAGTCAACATTCTGAAACACTGAGGGTTAGGGTTTTAACATATGACTTTTGGAAGCACATACTTCAGACCACAATAATATAGTATGTCTTCTATTTTTTTTTTAAATATCATGTAAGTGAGTGTTATATTTTATAATAAATTTATATGTTATATTTGAAATAATATGCTTAAGGTCTTTTGTGTCTGTTATGGAATTAATCATGTCTCCCCAAAATTCACACTTGTTGAAACCCTAACCCCCAATGTGACTGTTTGGAGATAGGGCCTTTTTAATGTAATTATGGTTAATGGTGTCATAAAGGTGGGACCCGAAGCTGTCTCCTAAGGAAGAAGGGTCTCACCAGAAACAGAATTGGTTGGCACCTTGCTTATTCTTGGAATTCTTGCCTCTAGAATTGTGAGAAAATGAATTTCTATTGTGCAAAAGACCCAGCCTGTGGTATTCTCTTATGATAGCCTGAGTTGACTAATACAGTGCCTAATATCCTTTGATATACTTTCATTTGTTTATATTCAGTAATCATTTTTAAAATGTGATTTTCATTGAAAAAATAAACTTTTTTATTTGTAATTTCTATAATATAAAAATATAAAAGCAGAATATAAACATCAGGTATCCTACATTGAAACTGTAAAGTAGGATATCACATAAAATAAAACTACTATAACTGTTACTTTCTAATTTAATTGACTATTTTTTAACTTTGGTTAACATTTTACTGTATTTCCTTCAAGTCAAGTTTATGGGATTTATTTCTTAGTTGAAATTTCCTTCCAAATGTATTTTTTAAATTTTTATTTATTTATTTTATTTTTGGCTGTATTGGGTCTTCATTGCTGCATGGGCTTTTCTGCAGAGGGCTTCTCTCTAGTTGCAGTGTGTGGACTTCTCATTGAAGTGGCTTCTGTTGTTGCAGAGCATGAGCTCTAGAGCTTATGGGCTTCAGTGGTTGCAGTGCATGGGCTGGGTAGTTGTGGTTCCCAAGCTCTGGAGTATAGACTCAATAGTTGTGACACATGGGCTTAGTTGTTCCTAGGTATGTGGAATATTCCCAGACCAGGGATCAAACCTGTGTCTCCTGCATAGGCAGGTGGATTTGTTACCACTGAGCCACCAAGGAAGCCCCCACGCTCCACCCTACCTTCCAAAAATATTGTAATCCTGCTTGTTTTAAACTTAAACCTTTTCCCATGTTGTTAAAAACTCTTCATAAACCTCATTTGCAATGAGATACCATTGTTTTCAGAACCATTCCCAGTCTGTTGGACTCATTGATTTTTAAAATAAATTGTTCATATACTAAAAAAATGTACTTAGAAAAACTAACCCTTTACCCTTTATAAGTAAATTTAATTTCATTTGTGATTTCACTTCTTTTCTCTTTAAAAATTTATATCAGTATTTCTGAGCAACAGCATAAAGAAGTGATTCTGGAATAGTACACTGAAGTACATTAAAAGCATAGACTTTTGAATCAGACAGATGAAGGCTTAAATTGTAATATTTTTTGTACTTTTGTGGCTTTTCACAAGTTATTAATACTTAACGTGTTTAAGATCCAATTTCAGTATCTATAAAATTGATGATAATTACTAAATTTCTTTGGTTGATTAAAAAGTATTATAAATAGAGACTTCCCTGGTGGTTCAATGCTAAGACTCCACGCTCCCAATGCAGGGGGCCAGGGTTCGATTCCTGGTCATGAAGCTAGATCCTACATATGGCAACTAAGAGTTCACATGTCAGAACTAAGACCTGGTAGAGCCAAATAAATATTTTTTTAAAGTATTAGAAATAATAAAATGTATATTAGATGACCCATAGTAGATTTTTATTATTAATTTAAATAAATTATGATCTATGGCTAATAGATCCATACACCACTCCAGTACTCTTGTCTAGAGAATCCCATGGGAGGAGGAGCCTGGTAGGCTGCCATCCATGGGGTCGCTAAGAGTCAGCCACGACTGAGCGACTTCACTTTCACTTTTAACTTTCATGAATTGGAGAAGGAAATGGCAACCCACTCCAGTGTTCTTGCCTGGAGAATCCCAGGGATGGGGGAGCCTGGTGGGCTGCCATCTATGGGGTTGCACAGAGTTGGACACAACTGAATCGACTTAGCTTAGCTTAGCTATGATCTATGGCTTTGATATGCCAAAATGTTTTCTTAAATTACTGCAGTATGGTAACCATTCATGACATACCATAAAATGGCTCTTGTGATATTTCAGGAAATAGAATATTTTAAGAATCTCTTCATCTATTAGAAATAAATGTTTTGTTGAAATAAGAATGCCAGAAGGGACTTCCCTGGCAGTCCAGTGGTTAAGACTTTGCTTTCCAGTGCAAGGGTGTACGGGCTCAATCCCTGGTTGGGGACCTAAGAACCAAAAGACATAAAGCAGAAGCAATATTGTAACAAATTCAGTAAGGACTTGGTGCACAAGTGCACATCAAAAAAAATGGTGCACATCCTAAAAAAAAAAAAATCTTTGAGGGGTTCTTTACTGGGTCTGGCAGCTGAAACTTGGTGCTCGGGTTACCCCTGCAGCGATGCCCCCTGGTCCCACCGGTACCACTGCTGCTGCCACCCCTTCGCTTCTACGCTGCACAGCGGGCACCCACGACGACGACTACAACTACCTCTTCAAAGTTGTCCTTATTGGAGATTCTGGTGTTGGAAAGAGTAATCTCCTGTCTCGATTTGCTCAAAATGAGCTTAGTCTTGAAAGCAAGAGCACCATTGGAGTAGAGTTTGCAACAAGAAGCATCCAGGTTGATGGGAAAACAATAAAGGTACAGATACAGGACTTGCCAGGGCAAGAACCATACCACAGTAGAACATCAGCATACTATTGTGGAGCTGTACGTGCCTTATTGGTTTATGACATTGCTAAACATCTCACATATGAAAATGTAGAGCGATGGCTAAAAGAACTGAGAGATCATGCTGATAGTAATGTTGTTATCATGCCTGTGGGCAATAAGAGTGATTTGCACCATCTCACGGCAGTTCCTGCAGATGAATCAAGAGCTTTTGCAGAAGAAAATGATTTGTCATTCATCGAGACATCTGCTCTAGACCCTACAAATGTGGAAGCTGGTTTTCAGACAATCTAGACAGAGCTATACCGCATTGTTTCTCAGAAGCAAATGTCAGACAGACGTGAAAATGACATGTCTCCAGGCAACAGTGTGGTTCCTATTCATGTTCCACCAACCACTGAAAACAAGCCAAAGGTGCAGTGCTGTCGGAACACATAAGGCACTTCTCTTCTCCCCTAGAAGGCTGTGTGTAATCCAATTGTCAGGTCTAAGACTTAAATATATTTGTAATTCTTGTGGTCATTTTTGTGGTTATTACTTCCTCATACTTATGAATTTTTCCATGTCTTAAGCCTTTTGATTTTAGCTTTATAAAAACATCCATTTGTTCCAAATGACTGCAGCTTTTTTTCATGCTATGGCTTCACTAGCCTTAGTTTAATAAGCTGAATGTTTGGATTCCTCAATTATTGTTTACTTTTCATCATGGAAGCTGTCACTGTAGGACATAAAAGAACTTGATCCCTTGAAGTTCAGACCTATTGGTCTTGATTAAATCAAATTAAGAAGACTGTAGAAATAAGCTATCATTTCGTCACAGAGCAGCTTATAATTAACATACTCTCCTCTCAGTGCAGAGTATATTTCCATAAATCTAAGAATTGCCCTATAAACAAAGCAGAATTTTGAGAGCCTATAAATTTTCCATAATTCTGGAAGTCAATTTCTAAAATGCCTTAATAGGGTTATATAGTTTAGTAAATTTTGTTTTTTAATTTTTGTAAACATCAAAGTTAATTATAGAGGGGCAAACACTTTTTTCTGTAGAAGAATTATCTTAATCAACACAAAAGACTGTGATGATTTCAGTAGTAGCTGGGAACTGGAGAGAATGGTGGAATTCCGCCTGAGGTGCCTCTGTTACAGTAATCAGGCAGCCCAAGTCATTTAACTTATCTAATTTCCCAGCAGTATATAACGTGGCATTTTATTGCTCAGGCAATAATGCTCTTAGTATCCGAAGGCAAAGTGTTAATTTTGTCTTAAAACCTTCCAGTAAATGCAACCTAGTTTTACCACCATAACCACCAGCAGGCATGGACAATTATTTTAACAATGCTGATTTTTGAGTTTTGTAGTATATTATGAAATATAGTCCAGTTAAATATCTGGTTTCAGTATGTCTAAAGAATACAAGAGAGGTTAATTTCTGCTCAAGTGGTACCACTTAAGGGCATGTATTCTTTTAGTACATAAGATGAAATAGTACCTTGAGTTTAAACAGAATGCATTTAGGCATTGTACAAACCTGAAAGTTTTCTTCCACTACATTATTGAAATCAGTGGAGCAGCTCATTTCTCATTCTGAAATGTGCACACTAATATTTAGTTTTATTTTTTTGTGGATAATATTAAGCACTTAACTCTGAAGTGTCTGAAAGTTGTGTCAACTAAATTGATACTGTTCAGGATGGTGGAATATCCCCAAAATATACATGTGTGTGGGCTTGCCTAGATTGCTATGTTTCATAGTTAATCTTCTGTCTTTTGCGGTGCTCATGACTTGAGGGGCACACAAAAGGCATTGCTGTCGATTTAGTTTTCCTCTGTAGCCGTTTTATTATTTTGGTGTATTGGTTATGAAGATACTACTATCTTCTCGTAAATTTATACTTTGTATTTTATGCATGCTCTGTAACTTAATTTTTTTTTAAAGTTATTGATCTGGAATATATTCACATTCTAATAAACAGTTACTGGGGGACTATTAAAAAAATCTTTAAAAAAAGAATTCCAGAAAACAAGTATTTGTCAAAGATGTCTGTCTTTTGTTAAATTTTAGAAAATGTTATTGAAGTATAGTTGATTTACAGTGCTGTATTAATTTCTCCTATACAGCAAAGTGACTCATATATGCATATATATGTATATTCCATATTCTTTTCCATTATGGTTTATCACAGGATATTGAATATAGTTGCCTGTGATATATAGTAGAAAATTGTTGCTTATCCATTGTATATATAATAGTTTTTATCTACTAATCTCAAACTCCCAATCCTTCCCTCCCTATCCCTGCTTTGGAGAATACAAGTTTATTCTCTATGTCTATGAGTCTGTTTCTGTTTCATAAATATGTTCATTGTATTTGTCTTCCTCTTTCTCACTTACTTCACTAGTAATGATAACAGGACGATAATCTCTATTTCCACGCATGTATGCTGCAAAGGGCATTATTTCATTCTTTTTAGGGCTTCCCTCATAGCTCAGTTGGTAGAGAATCCACCTGTGATGCAGGAGACCCTGGTTCGATTCCTGGGTCAAGACGATCTGCTGGAGAAGGGATAGGCTACCTACTCCAGTATTCTTGGGCTTCCCTTGTGGCTCAGCTGGTAAAGAATCTGCCTGCAATGTGGGAGACCTGGGTTTGATCCCTGGGTTGGGAAGATCCCCTGGAGAAGGGAAAGGCTACCCCCTCCAGTATTCTGGCCTAGAATTCCATGGACTAAGTCCATGGGGTCACAAAGAGTCGGGCATGACTGAGTGACTTTCACTTTCATTCTTTTTATGCCTGACTAATATTCCATTGTGTAAATATATATATATATATATATATATATATATATATACACACACACACACACACACACACACATTCCATGTTTTGTTTATTCATCTTTTAATGAACATTTAGGGTGTTTCCATGTTTTTGCTATTGTAAGTAGTGCTACAATGAACACTGGGGCCCATGTACTTTCTTAAATTTAGTTTTGTCTAGGTATAGGCTTCCCTCATAGCACAGTTGGTAAAGAATCTGCCTACAATGCAAAAGACCTGGATTCAATTCCTGGGTCAGGAAGATCCCCTGGGGAAAGGATAGGCTACCCACTCCAATATTCTTGGGCTTCTCTTGTGGCTCAACTGGTAAAGAATCCACCTGCAATGTGGGAGACCTGGGTTCGATCCCTGGCTTGGGAAGATCCCCTCCAGAAGGGAAAGGCTACCCACTCCAGTATTCTGGCCTTGAGAATTCCATGGACTACAGTTCATGGGGTCACAAAGAGTCTGATATGACTGAGTGACTTTCACTTTCAGGAATAGGCCCAGGACTAGGATTGCTGGATCATATGGCAACTTTAGTTTTACTTTTTTAAAGAGTTATTTTCTATAATGGGGTTACCAATTTACATTCCCATCATGAATGTAGGAGGGTTCCCTATTCCCCACTCCCTCTCCAGCATTTATTATTTATAGACTTTTTAATGATGTCCATTCTGACTGGTAGGTGATATCTCATTGTAGTTTTGATTTACATTTCTCTAATTCTCAATTACTGATGATTAGAATCTTTTCAGGTGATTGTTGGCCATCTGTATGTCTTCTTTGAAGAACTGTCTATTTAGGTCTTCTGCCCATTTTTCAATTGAGGTATTCTTTTTTTTTAGTGTTATTGTTGTTATTGAGTTGTAGGAATCATTTGTATATTTTGAAAATTAAGTTTTTGTTTGTCACATCATTTGCAAATATTTTCTTCCAGTCTGTAAGGTTGTTCAAGTGTGTCTTTATTAGGTAAAATGGGAACTTTATTTAAATTTTTATGAGTTTAAAACAGAAAACACATGACTTGTCTTTTAATTTTACCACTTCCTACACTTGGTCCTTGATGATTCATTCAGTAAAAATGCTCTAATTCAATAAGGCAAAAATCATAATGCCATTATTTTAGAAGTTTAGTTTTGCTTTTAAAATCTAATGGAATGTTAAATGTGAACGAAAACAGAAGTCTAGATATTTAAATAACTCCTTATTGCTTGTGCATTATAAAAATCAAAGTTTTCTGATAGCATCATTAAACTCTATGCACTTGTGATCATCATGTTATTCTTGGAGCATTGTTATTGGCACAGCTCCCAATAGAGTTAACATTAACATGAGTAGTTTCTGTTTTGACATTTTATGGTATGAGGATGCAGGTATGGAAGAATAATTTTGGCATTAAAGCCAAGGTATTCAAATTTATTGCTCTTTTATCAGCAAATACATGCCTATCAGTATATGTTGGCTGTGATAAAATTCTTCAACATTTAGAGAATGACAGTATAGGTAATAAAATTGGGCCATTAATCCAAGATATGTGTATATGTTTCATTATGGAAATAAATGTATTAAAGTTTAGAATAATCATAAATGTTATTAGCTTCCCCATGTAAATTTGATGTCAGTGAGTGAGAACTTTTGTACAAGTAAAATTGTATGTTTTATGTGGTAAATGAGAAAGTAAAATTTGGCAGATTAAGTTTAAATTTTAATAAGTCATTTCAATTAATTTTGTTTTGTTCTACTCAGTGTAAACCCAGAAGATTCACATAGAAAACTTTGCATAAATGTAATCAAATGTAAAATGTAATCAAATCAATGGAGAGTGAATCCTATAAAACTACTGACCACACATAAAATCTCTTGGCAAAAGATAATTATAAATATTGTCTTATCAATTGATGAAATTAGGCCTTGAGATATATTAAAAATGAAAAGAATGAAACGAGACTCATACAGAAGAGGAAAACTAATTATCCCTTTACCCCTCTAAGTTTTTGGCTGAACTTCAAGAACAAAAGACAGATTCAGTTCAGTTCAGTCACTCAGTTATGTCCGACTCTTTGCGACCACATGAACCGCAGCACGCCAGGCCTCCATGTCCATCACCAACTCCCAAAGTCCACCCAAACCCATGTCCATTGAGTCTGTGATGCCATCCAACCATCTCATTCTCTGTCGTCCCCTTCTCCTCCTGCCCTCAATCTTTCCCAGCATCAGGGTCTTTTCCAATGAGTCAGCTCTTCGCGTCAGGTGGCCAAACTATTGGAGTTTCAGCTTCAACATCAGTCCTTCCAATGAACACCCAGGACTGATTCCTTTAGGATGGACTGGTTGGATCTCCTTGCAGTCCAAGGGACTCTCAAGAGTCTTCTTCAACACCACAGTTCAAAAGCATCAATTCTTAGGTGTCAGCTTTCTTTATAGTCCAACTCTCACATCCACACATGACCACTGGAAAAACCATAGCCTTGACTAGACAGACCTTTTTGGCAAAGTAATGTCTCTGCTTTTGAATATGCTATCTAGGTTGGTCATAACTTTCCTTCCAAGCAGTAAGCGTCTTTTAATTTCATGGCTGCAGTCGCCATCTGTAGTGATTTTGGAGCCCATAAAAATAAAGTCTGACACTGTTTCCACTGTTTCCCCATCTATTTGCCATGAAGAAAGACAGATTAACATGAGGAAAAAAACCCAGGTTTAATTATGTATGTAAGTTGTATGGTAGCCTCACAAAGTTATGACTCAGAAGGCAGCCAGAATATTGAAATTTGTATGCAGTCCTGACCTAAGGTGTTTAAGGGTCTAGGGCTTCAAAGGGTAAGGCAGAGGGCTGGGGGTGGGTGGGATTTACTGGAAGATGAGAGGAGGCAATGTTTGATAAAGAAAGCTTACTCTGCCGTGCATATGGGTCTCATGGGTGTGAAAGTTATCCCTGGTAATAGCTCTCTTTCTGGTACAGTCCCTCTTTCTAATGTAAATTTTGTTTATAAATGTAGATTTCCCTTACAAATGGAGAACTTTTCTCTGTTTTCAGATTTTCTCCTATCTGCAGTTTTTCCAAATAATCACTATGCAAAAGAGGCATATTTTAGCGTGGCTTATTCTATTACCCCTCACTTCATAACAGCCTCTATAAAGTGCCATTAAAGAACAAAGTAGCCAGTAGGAATTTGCTGTGTGGCACAGAGAACGCAAAATCAGTGCCCTGTCACAACCTAGAGGGGTGGGATGGGGAGGGAGGTGGCAGGGAGGTTTAAGAGAGAGGGGGCATGTGTACACCTATGGCTGATTCCTGTTGATGTATGGCAAAAACCATCACAATATTGTATAGTAAGTATCCTCCAATTAAAAATAAATTAAAATTTAAAAAGAAGAACAATGTATGGATCATACTTTACTAAATAAATATTTCTATGTTTAAAAAATAAAGCAACAACACAATTCAGCTGAGTACATTTTAAAGTCCTTACTGCTATGCTAAGTCACGTCAATCTTGTCTGACTCTTTGTGACCCTATGAACCATAGCCTACGGGGATCCTTTGTCCATGGACTTCTCCAGGCAAGAATATTGGAGTGGGTTGCCATGCCCTCCTCCAGGGGATCATCCCAACCCAGGGATCAAAGCTGTGTCTCCTGCATTGGCAGGTGTGTTCTTTACCATTATTGCCACCTGGGAAGATTTTACTGGCTTTCAGCAATTCATCAGTTAGTCAGCATTCAGTCTAGCACAGATAAAGGAGCTCTGAAGAGGTATCCAGGGCAAGAGATGTTTATAGGCAGAAGTGGGCAAGAACACAACTTGAACTGAGGCAATGAGAGGGAACATAATAAGTCATCCCCAGATGTCCCACTTTGGTATGGGAATTGTTTTGAACAGATGGGAGTTGAGAACCAGCAGACTCATGAAAAGCTTTCTACCTCTCCCTTAACTGCCTAAAAGAATTTAGGTGGGGGGCCTGTACCAGGAAGGGAGCTATTACTAGCAACCACTTTTTACATCAGAAAGCCTGATTTGCATAGCATGGCACAGGTTTGTTTACCAACATTTATACTTCCTATCTTCCTGTGAATTTTTTTCCTCCTCCTTGAAGCCCCAGATCCCTACCTCCTTCTCCTTAACTCAGGTTAGTATGTAAGCCTCAACTGCCTGACTACCTTTGAGTCTTCATGTCTTTGTGGGGCTCCCATAAGGGTTTCCCTTGTGGCTCAGCTGGTAAAGAATCTGCCTGTAATGCTGGAGACCTGGGTTCACTCCCTGGGTTGGAAAGATCCCCTGGAGAAGGGAAAGGCTACCCACTCCAGTATTCTGGCGTGGAGAATTCCATGGACTCTATAGTCATCCCAACCCAGGGATGAAAGCTGTGTCTCCTGCATTGGCAGGCATGTTCTTTACCACTAGTGCCACCTGGGAAGATCATACTGGCTTTCAGCAATTGATCGGCTAGTCAGCATTCAGTGTAGCACAGAGAAAGGAGCTCTGAAGAGGTATACAGGGCAAGAGATGCCGCAGAGTCAGACACGGCTGAGCGACTTTCACTTCACTTCACAGTTATGTAGTTAAATTTGTTTTGTTCCCTGTTAATCTGTTCTATGTCAATTTGATTGTTAGACAAGCCGACAAATTTAGAAGGGAAGAAAGAAAAAATTTTCTGCCCTTACAGCAAAAATAAAAAAAAAAGATTAGTTATTCCAAGTTTACTTTCCTTTAGGGGAAGCAGGTCTGTCAGGCAAGTGACCTAAGTAGTGCTGATCAGGCGATTCCTGATTGACTGGTTTACAATTCCATTTCTGGGGGAGCCAAAATTAACTCAGTCTTGATTTGGTGGCATGAGGTTTAGTATAGGCAGCTCCATTTGGGGCTTGTTGCCTTGCCTTTAACAATGCAAAAATGCATTCTTCAGCCTCAATTTGTTACTGAGGGCCTACTCTCTGGTGAGCACTGGGGAATATTCAAATGAATACCCTGTAGTCTCCCTCTTCAAGCAACTCTCAGTTTAGTGGTTCCCTGATAGTTTTCCTTAGGCTCTCAGTTGCATGTGATAGAAGTGACTATTTTTTTCCTCAGATCCTGTCTTGGCTTTGCATGCAAGGAAGTATTACAGTTTCTTCATAATTCTCTTGAGTTGTTGTCTTTGTTTTACCTCTAGGATTTCAACTTATTGGGGCATCATCTCACTGAGTTCTTACATAGGCTTTAGTGTGGCTACTTCTAAGTAGTGGTATACCATTAAAATTAGATTTTATTTAAACCTATAGTAATTCCAGTGTAATGAAGATTCATAGAAATAATGTAAATGCAGATGGGAAATGAGAAGAGAAGAAATGACATTTATTTTCCAAACAAAGGAGCTTTATGTTTGTAGCATGATTTCTTCCAATAGCTTTTTCTGGCCCTGGGCCACAGCAAACTTGACAACTCTGGAACCATGCTCTCTGCCTCACCTCCCACAAACGTCATTCATCTGTGTTATCTTCAAGGTTTGAGCTTTCAGAATAATCTTTCTGCTTTTTCTTTTTCCCACTGGTCACTAGTTACAGGACTGCAAGCTGCTGAGGGTGTTTATAGAGTTAAATACTAGATCTGGCATTCTCTGTAAAATGCTAATGGTAAATTCTCTGTTAAATGCTTATAGTAAGCAGTGTTCTCTGCTCACTAAATGAGTTAGTGACACCCAAAATCCCACTGAGAAACACTCCTGCTAAAATTATATTAGAGGTGTATAAAGAGGTTCTTGTAATAGTGTACATGCATATGAAGATTTTTGATAAAAGTATTTCAAGAAATGTGATAGTGAAAAAAATACTAAAAAATATTATAAAGTATGTACATATATATTCTTTTAAGTGTATAAAATAATATAAGTAGATATTTCCCATTTAAGATACTACAAGTTTATATAATCAAAGAGTCTGCAATTTTTGGATATACTCTGGAAAAATAGGTGATGGTTTATGTTATTCTAATATATTCAGGCATATGTGGTGATAGGCATTCAATTAACATAGGGTAACTAATGATCTATCTAATTAATATTTTATTGTGTTCAAACTTTATGCATGTATTTTTCAGTTTTATAATATTATAACAACAATAAAATGGTCTTGACAATAGGGTCCAAGTCATATAACTCTCTATGTCCCATTAGCATGTAAATGTGTATGTGTATGGTTATAGACACTTAGTAAGTTATTTCTCATTATTAATTCCCTGAAGGAGACATTATATGCACATTTCATTGATAAGGGAAGTTTTAAAATTATATAAGTTTTAAATTTTAAAATTAAAATTCAGTACATGTATAAACTATATAACAATGAAATAATTTCATTAAAGTTCATATGCAAGTGATAGATGGATTGTGAGTATTCTATAATAATTTGTTTTTTATTTTTTTTATTTTAGTGCTCAAGGAGCTTGTATTTCTCATGTACTGCCAGAATTTCTGCTTGAACCGGAAGATTACAAGAAGTGGATTGAAATTAGAGTAAGAGAATTTAATTTCTGAGAAATTATTGAATTTAATGGATTTTGGCTTAGAATCCTTGATTTTTTTATTTATGAAATATCCTAAGGATTACGCCTCTCCAGACAGTATGTGTGTGTGTATAAACACACACATAGACATATATATATATATCAGTTCAGTTCAGTCGCTCAGTCGTGTCCGACTCTTTGTGACCCCATGAATTGCAGCACGCCAGGCCTCCCTGTCCATCACCAACTCCCAGAGTTCACTCAGGGTCACGTCGATCGAGTCAGTGATGCCATCCAGCCATCTCATCCTCTGTCGTCCCCTTCTCCTCCTGCCCCCAATCCCTCCCAGCATCAGAGTCTTTTCCAGAGAGTCAGCTCTTCACATGAGGTGGCCAAAGTACTGGAGTTTCAGCTTCAGCATGATTCCTTCCAAAGAACACCCAGGGCTGATCTTCAGAGTGGACTGGTTGGATCTCCTTGCAGTCCAAGGGACTCTCAAGAGTCTTCTCCAACACCACAGTTCAAAAGCGTCAATTCTTTGGTGCTCAGCCTTCTTCACAGTCCAACTCTCACATCCATACATGACCACAGGAAAAACCATAGCCTTGACTAGACGAACCTTTGTTGGCAAAGTAATGTCTCTGCTTTTGAATATGGTATCTAGGTTGGTCATAACTTTCCTTCCAAGGATTGAGCGTCTTTTAATTTCATGGCTGCAGTCACCATCTGCAGTGATTTTGGAGCCCCCCAAAATAAACTCTGACTCTGTTTCCACTGTTTCCCCATCTATTTCCCATGAAGTGATGGGACCGGATGCCATGATCTTCGTTTTTTGAATGTTGAGCTTTAAGCCAACTTTTTCACTCTCCTCTTTCACTTTCATCAAGAGGCTTTTGAGTTCCTCTTCACTTTCTGCCATAAGGGTGGTGTCATCTGCATATCTGAGGTTATTGATATTTCTCCCGGCAATCTTGATTCCAGCTTGTGTTTCTTCCAGTCCAGCGTTTCTCATGATGTACTGTGCATATAAGTTCAATAAGCAGGGTGACAATATACAGCCTTGACGTACTCCTTTTCCTATTTGGAACCAGTCTGTTGTTCCATGTCCAGTTCTAACTGTTGCTTCCCGACCTGCATACAGATTTCTCAAGAGGCAGGTCAGGTGGTCTGGTATTCCCATCTCTTTCAGAATTTTCCACAGTTTATTTTGATCCACACAGTCAAAGGTGATCCACACAGTCAAAGGCTTTGGCATAGTCAATAAAGCAGAAATAGATGTTTTTCTGGAACTCTCTTGCTTTTTCCATGATCCAGTGGATGTTGGCAATTTGATCTCTGGTTCCTCTGCCTTTTCTAAAACCAGCTTGAACATCAGGAAGTTCACGGTTCACATATTGCTGAAGCCTGGCTTGGAGAATTTTGAGCATTACTAGCATGTGAGATGAGTACAACTGTGTGTTAGTTTGAGCATTCTTTGGCATTGCCTTTCTTTGGGATTGGAATGAAAACTGACCTTTTCCAGTCCTGTGGCCACTGCTGAGTTTTCCAAATTTGCTGGCATATTGAGTGCAGCTCTTTCACAGCGTCATCTTTCAGGATTTGAAATAGCTCAACTGGAATTCCATCACCTCCACTAGCTTTGTTCGTAGTGATGCTTTCTAAGGCCCACTTGACTTCACATTCCAGGATGTCTGGCTCTAGGTCAGTGATCACACCATCGTGATTATCTGTGTAGGGAAGATCTTTTTTGTACAGTTCTTCTGTGTATTCTTGCCATCTCTTCTTAATATCTTTTGCCTCTGTTAGGTCCCTTCCATTTCTGTCCTTTATCAAGCCCATCTTTGCATGAAATATTCCCTTGGTATCTCTAATTTTCTTGAAGAGATCTCTAGTCTTTCCTATTCTGTTGTTTTCCTCTATTTCTTTGCATTGATTGCTGAGGCAGGCTTTCTTATCTCTCCTTGCTATTCTTTGGAACTCTGCATTCAGATGCTTATATCTTTCCTTTTCTCCTTTGCTTTTTGCTTCTCTTCTTTTCATAGCTATTTGTAAGGCCTCCCCAGACAGCCATTTTTTATTTGTCTAAAAATCTCTGTGGAGTTCCCATGCAAAATAGATTACATGGCTTTCTTAAATATACAGGTGATTGCTTCTTTTAAGGGACTTAGAAATGAAGAATGGTCTGTACTTATGTAAATTTTTTCTTAAAATACATGTTTAGAATATATAACTTTCAAAGAAAATATTGGTTTTTTTTTCCAATTACCTGAAAATTGCCACTTCCCTTCTTAAGTTTTAGTGGAGAATAGGGAGAAATTAAGCAAGATAGTCATTTTTTTTCATATTATGCAATTCATTTTATGGAGACCTATTGAGAAGAGTAATTGTCTTGAGAAGTCTGTAGGCTTTGAGGAAACTCTCTGTTAGTTGTAACACTGTTACTATAGTCACCACATTATGTTAGCACAAGATCCAGAGGCCTGTTCTTCAGCACTCTGCTGAGTTCCAGTGGCTTCATCCTAAGGGTATGGCTCTTTGGGGGGTTCAGAATTCAGAATAATTTTGCATCTATATGGCATCACCGACTTGATGGACATGAGTTTGAGCAAGCTTCAGGAGTTGGTGATGGACAGGGAAGCCTGGCATGCTGCAGTCCATGGGATTGCAAACAATCAGACAATATTGAGTGACTGGACTCACTGAACTGCCACTGTTGCCACAGAGTGACCTATCAGGTACAATAAATGAGTAACTCTATGACCTCAAATAGAGGCTGTGAGTTCCAGAAAGCTGTCTATGTTGATAGTTTCTGTTACTGGCACATGGAGAGTTGGAAATCTGGATGAATGGGTATAAAGGACATGTAAATGTTTTATAAAAAGAAAAAAAATATATATATATGCTAAGTAATTAAAACTTTGGATTTACATTTCCCTTGCATTGTAATTAATATTTGAATATATCATTTCTTATAGTCTTCCACTACTATCTCAGCCAAGTTTTCCCACATGCCTAAGGGAAAGCATTCTGTTGTTATAGATATGACAGATTTTGAAGTCTGGAGTAAACGATCATGGACTGATGTATTCCTTCAGATATACAAGGTAACTGTTTTGGGATTTTTTTGGTTGATTTATAGGAATAGTGTATTAGTTAAGGTACAGGTAATCCTGCTGTAAAAATCACAGTGGCCCAAATAAGATAGAATAATTATTTTTCTTTCTCATGAAATTGTGGAGAAGTGGTTTAGAAATAGTAGATGACTCTTCCATCCTCAGTACTGGACTTTTATTTCTGGATCCATTTCTCAGAACAGGGAAGAGCAGATAAAAGAGTAGAAGACAAGTAAATACCTTTTAAGGATATCATCTGCAAAGGGCATCATTTCCATTTCATGTTCCACTGGGCAAAATTTGGTCATATTGCTGCACCTAACTTCAAGGGTGCAGTTGGTCACAGTCCAACTTTCACATCCATACATGACCAGTAATCCCCAGTTTAGAAACAAGGAAAGGTTAACATGCATACATACTTTCTTCCAAGATTATCTGATGTAGTTTTCTGCTGTCTTCCTTATTGTTCTCTACTGGGGAGCAATAGCCCAGGCCCAAGAGCCCAGGCCCCTCTTGTTGCCCTCTGGCACTCTGAACTCCTCCACTGCAGCCAGCCCCCTAGGCCTACCCTCTACAGAGTTCGTTGTGCTCTTTGATTCCCAGTTATTCCCCCATCTCTACCTTTTCTTCCCCCAGCAACCTGCCCTGTCTATCTTGCTGGATGTCAAGAGGAGAAATCCTGTATTTTTTTTTAGTAATTCCCACAAGAATGATGGGGGTATTAGTGACTCTCACCCAAAGATAGATTTGGAGGGGGAAAAAAAAAAAGCTGTCTTCTTTACTTTCTTAACTCCACGCTGTATCATATATAATTTTGTCTACTGATAAAAAGGAGCAAGTCCAAAACAGAAAAGCTGCATATAGTTTATGGACAAACTAGTCCTACTCTTGGTTGTAGGCTTCTTTCACTCACCCATTCATTTATTCACTCCCGCATGCATTCATGTATATGTCTAGTTCATTTAACCCATCTTCCCCAACTAAAAGTCTATGAATTTAGATACCACATATCACTTGTGAACTCAAAACTTAATAGTGTGCCTGCTACATAGTAGAGGCTCAGCAAATATTTGTTGAATGAATTTATTCAACAGCTATTATGATCCAGGTACTACACTAGACCCTGGGGGTATAAAAGTAAACTTGATATAGCCTGTCCTTTTCAAGGATTTTGTGTCCTGGAGTGTGTGAGCAATTAAATAAATACAATTACAAGAAACTATGACAAATGTTATGACAAGGTAAACCCAAAGAACTAAGGATGAGTACACATAAAAAGGAACCTAACTTGCCTGTGCCTTGGAGAAGGTTTCTAGGAAAAAGATGAATTTAAACTGAGCCCTGAACAATGAGGAGGATTTGGCAGGCAAGGTGAGGCATAGGTTAGAGAGAAATATTATACAATTTGTGTGACAGAGGTAATAGATGAGTTTTATTGGAGGATGGGGCAATAACATTTTTCAAGTTAACGGAAATTCAAAGTGGAAATGCCTGGGGTTTGATAGAGCATTGTATATTCTGAGGAATAAACACAGTATGGCTGGGACTAAGAGGAGTAGACTATGAGCACGGTCAGAAAATAGATCGTGGTTGACTTCATAAGTCAAACTAAGGCATCTGAACTTCATGGATTTTAGCACAAGGTCAGTACAGAAATCTTGAAGGATTTTAAACACAATATTGATATAATCAGTTTTGCATTCTATAGAAATCACTCTGGTACACTATGGAAACTGGGAATTTTTTTTTTAATTATTGAAGTACAGTTGATTGACAATGTTGTGTTAGTTTCAGGTGTACAGCAAAGTGAGATCTATATATATATACACACACATATATACACACACACAGACATACATACATACACACACACATACATGCATACATACACACACACACACACATATAATTTCTTTTTCAGATTCTTTTCCCTTATAGGTTAGTATAAAATATTGAGTATAGTTTCCTGTGCTATACGGTAGGTCCTTGTTGGTTATCTACCTTATGTATAGTTGTGTGTATATGTTAATCCTATCCTAATTTATCCTTCCCCTCCCTCCCCTTTCCCCCTTGGTAACCATAAGCGTGTTTTCTATGTCTGTGGCTCTATTTCTGTTCTGAATATGTTTATTTATATTATTTGTTTCTTAGATTCCACATATAAACAATATTATCTAATATTCATCTTTCTCTGCCTGACTTCATTTAGCATTATACTCTCTAGGTCCATCCATGTTGCTGCAAATAGCATTATTTTGTTCTTTTTCATGGCTGAGTAATATTCCACTGTGTTCCATATAATATTCCATGTCTTCTTTATCTATTCATCTGTTGATGGACATATATGTTTCCATGTTTTGACTATTGTGACTAGTGATGGTACTGAGAATACTGGTGGTAGTAGGAAAGATGAGAAAAGAGCAGCTTTCATAAATATCAGGCATAGAAATCAGGAATTGGTGAATGACAATAACTTATGGAAGTGAAGGAGACAGAGGAGTCAAAGACCACAGTGAGCTTCTGGCTTGGGTGACTGAGTGGAATTTGTTCCCAGTCACTGAAAGACAAGACAAGGGATGTTAACAGGATTTTGTTCAGGGCAGACAGAGGGACAAGCAAGAGAGCATGATAAATTAATTTTGGTCCTGCTGTATCATGGTGCTATGTATAATTACCAGATGGGTTGATCCTTTTGTCTGGAAACTGATCTGAATGGCAGCATGTAGTTGAGATTCTTCACTGATTCAGTGATAGACTCATAGGCATGGATGATTGCCCTGTAGATCATCTGCAGAGCGGTGTTTCTCCATAGATTGTGTCTGAAGCATGTAGCTCTCAGCACTCTATTAAATCAGTAGTGGATTGACAGTTTCACTTTAAAAAAAGCAAGCAGTGTTGTTGAGATGTTTCACAAGTTAGAAATAGAAGACCGTGGTTTTCACACAAATCCCTTTAGTTTTTAATTGTCTCTTTCCTATAGGTCATACGTGCACTTCAAGAATGCCTTTGTCATTTTTTCTTTGCTAATAGTTTAGATAACAGGATATAGCTTGTCTTAACCAATTTGATTTTATGTCATTTGGTTATTTTTGCTTGTTAAATTTGCATGTTTAGTTGTTGCTATTTCCTTGCATTATATTCCCAATTCACAAAAATGTGTTGATAGCTAAAAAATGGGTCACTGAAGCATACGAGAGGTGAAAACAATAAGAGAAACACTTAAACTCAGAATGCTCTTCTAAATATAAACCTATATTACATTAAGAGGGCTTTTATGTACTATAAAGGATGAATCTGTATGTGCTATAAGAATTGAATGTCATATTTCTACAAAAGAAACTGGAAAATAAAAAGGTGATCAGATGAATAACTGAATAATAAGTTTAATTATACTGTTTATTCAGGAGAAGGCAATGGCACCCCACTCCAGTACTCTTGCCTGGAAAATCCCATGGATGGAGGAGCCTGGTAGGCTGCAGTCCATGGGGCCGCTAAGAGTCGGACACGACTGAGCGACTTCACTTTCACTTTCATGCACTGGAGAAGGAAATGGCAACCCACTCCAGTGTTCTTGCCTGGAGAATCCCAGGGATGGGGGAGCCTGGTGGGCTGCAGTCTATGGGGTTGCACAGAGTCGGACACGACTGAGGTGACTTAGCATAGCATAGCATACTGTTTATTCATTTGTTCCCAGTGTATTATCTGTCAGAAAGGTTTTTTTTTTTTTTTTAATAGTACACAGTTATGTCAAATATATTGATATTTTTAAACTAAGAGCAATGATTTTTCTGGTTAATTAAACACATTTTCCCCAAACCAATTTAAAATCTCCCTATAATAAAATAGGAATATTTGTTAGTAAAGGAGGCAAGATACCAATTATACCGAAACATTATTCAGAATTATATACCTCTGTAGAAAACAAACAAAAATGGTACAAGGGATCATATTGCTGAAGAGTATTTTAAATGAGCTTCAATAAAATATTACTGGCATGAAAGCAAAATTGGTGAAATTCTTTTATTAAATAGATTTGCAGGAGTGGTCCATAATGTCACTGAAATGCAATGTGGAAACACAATTATTCTCACATGCGGTAACAGATATTGCAGTTTATTTGGATATAGCCATGTATAGGGAATATATGAATAACTCTCCACATCTGTAATAAGTATATAGTCACCCCTGGATATTGAAGGGTGATTGATTTTAGGATCCCCCACAAAACAAAATGTGAGCATGCTCAAGTCTTTTTTATACAGTGGCATGGTATTTGCATAAAACCCAGGCACATTCTCCTATATACTTTAAATCTCCCATATACTTAAAATTATTTCTAGATTACTTATCATACTTAATGCAATATAAATGCTCTGTAAATTGTTGTGAATACAGTTTAAATGTTATATAAATAGTTGTCAGCATGGGACAAATTGAATTTTTTGCTTTTTGTATTAATAATTTTGAATATTTTCTATCTGTGGTTGGTTGAATTTAAGGATGTGGAACTCACAATGGGGAACCAGTGGATATGGAGGGTCGACTGTATGTGCAAGAAGTATATGATGACATTTTCTTCTCTTTGCCAGAGAAAGTCCATGCTTTATGTAGAGTGATCCTTTGTTATTTAAAGATTAATTTGTAAGATTCCTCGAGAATGAGTCATTGGTCACAAGAAGAAAAAGTGTTGCAAATGAACTCTTATTCATAGGGAAATGTGGGATTAAAAATATGCCTCTGTCATGAATACAGTGTAAAAGGAAATAGAAAAAAAGTTATGAACACTGTCAAAATAGCACTACTGAATTAAGTATTTTTATTGTGACCTCTGTGAATTCAACAGCCTTCTTTCCAATGTTGAGATGTACTAGTTTTGCAGGGAAGGTCACTCTCATGCATTATTCCAATAAGAGTGAGATTAACAATAATATTTTCATAGCACTGATGTTTTTCTGTATATCCATTTCCATTTTAAACGACTGGCTCAAATGACACATCAAGTTATGCGTTCCATGTCCTGGATATGCTGTACATATATCTATAGGATTTGAGATGGTTTTTAATGTGGTACAAATTACTAGGCATTAAGAGTTTGTTTCCAAGGATTTATTTATGTATCTCCTCATCTGACTGTTAATTCCTGTCGCTTAATATCCTTTGTAATAAACTAGTTCTGAGTTCTTTGAGCTGTAATCACAAATTAATTGAACCCAAAGAAGGGGTTGTTGGAACCTCCAGCAGATAGCTCATTAGTCAGAAGCACAGGTGACCTGGGCTTGTGATGGACATCTGAAATGGAGGACAGTCTTATGAGACAGCTCTCTTAACCTGTGGGCTCTGATGTACCCTTTGCATAGATGGTGTCAGACTTGAGTTGAACTGTAGGACATCCAGTTGATGGCAGAGAATTGCTTGGTGGTGTCTGTTTACTCTCTGCTTGGTAGTATTTACTCTCTAAATACTAATTTTTATTTTGCCATTCCAGTAGTAAAAATTATCTCTCTCTCTTTTATCCAAATTTCAGGTTCTGGTACTATCCCGAATTGTACCATATAGCATCAATAATCTGCCCCCTGTATATATGCAAAATTCACCAAAAGTCAATGCTTATTTTGCATCCAGCAACATATATTCTGATCCTGAAAGGATTCTGCTTAGCTGGATGAACACAAATTATGAGAATGCCCGACATGTTATTTGGAAAAACTGTCAAAAAGGTGAGATTTTTTTTTTTTTTTTTGCTTTAATGATCACAGATTGTAGTCTGAGAATATGGAAGGAGCCATAGAACTTTCGAACACAGAATCCATGGATTCTAGGCCCAAGTGCAGCATGTATTCTGTTCTACAAGTAGGATGTCCTATAACATTTTCAAGACCAGTTTCCTTACATGTGTCAGGGAGGGGAAAGTTCCTCTCTACTTGTCTTGAATTCCTGTGGCTGGACTAATAATAAAATTAACACAAGACAGATTTAACAGGAGAATAACAAAATTTAATCATGTGCGAAGGTCTCATAGAAATGGGACTTAAAAAGTGGTCAAAGCACAAACCTTTTATACTTTTTAGACAAAGAAGCAATAAATTTGTGAGGAATTGACAGGACAAAGAAACTTAGGCTTTGGGTCCTTAATTAGTGAGGAATCTGAACACAGTGTGGGTAGAGGCAGGGAGAGCATCTTACACATGAAGGATTTACCTTCTGCTTGCAGGGAGACAAGCGGTGGGGGGATCAAAGTGTCCCTCTTTCATTGGCTGTTTCTTAAGTAATTTGAATTCAGAATAATCAGTATGCATCGAGGCACATTTTTGAACAGCCTGCCCTGGGGCCCAACACATTTAAAATGGAAATAATAAAAGATGCATCTTTAATTTATTTTGAAGAATAAATGATAAAAATTATGTAGAAATGCTCTAGAAATGAAAGATTGCCTTAATAACGCTGATGATATTTTCAACTCTATAAAGTATTAAATTTAGTTGACACTACTGAAACTTTGTATGTTATTAGTTGAGATCAAGTGAAACTTGACTAGACAGTGTCTTACATCTATTTCATTGTGATGGTCATGTTGGAAATCACTAAGTATGAATTTTGAGGACGTAGGTCATATTACGGAGAAGGCAATGGCACCCCACTCCAGTACTCTTGCCTGGAAAATCCCATGGACAGAGGAGCCTGGTAGGCTGCAGTCCATGGGGTCACGAAGAGTCAGACACGACTGAGCGACTTCACTTTCACTTTTCACTTTCATGCATTGGAAAAGGAAGTGGCAACCCACTCCAGTGTTCTTGCCTGAAGAATCCCAGGGACAGGGTGGCCTGGTGGGCTGACGTCTATGGGGTCACACAGAGTTGGACACGACTGAAGTGACTTAGCATAGCATAGCATAGGTCATATTAGGTCCATATACCAAGACCAAGGCAAGTACGTGATCATAGATAGACCTATTTCAGTGTTCAGGTGGACACTCCCTGGTTCTACTCTTGAGTAATAAGACTTTATACATTTCTACCCTGAGAGCCTTACATTCTTTGAAATATTTCCAATTGGCTAGTATAGCTGTGCATTCTTTTCTTCATCATAAACATTGCTTGTCTTGAGAAAACGACATGTGCACTTTGGTTGTTTCTTTGACTTTCGTTCAGCTCCCTTCTTCCAAGTACATACAAACCATTCATATTCAGAATGGGTTTTGTTTTATGTTTTTATACAGAATCCTCAGAGTTTAATCTAAACTTTAGCTAGAAAAGATTAAAAGTGTGATTTAAAATGAGACTTTGAATTACAGTTGCTCCGAACTTAAAGGCATTACTTTGTAAACATAATGACATCAAGATAGAAAAAGATATATTGATACATTAGTATTAGAGAACAGTAAACATTAATATTTTATTACCTTCCAATTGACATGCTGATAATATCAAGCAATTTCCCTTGAAACCGCAATTTAATAAGATTCACATCTTATAAACATGTATTTGACCTGTTCAAAAATGTAAAAAAAAACAAGGTGTAAATAGTTTGAATACTGAGGAGTAACACTTTAACCATAGTGTTATAAAATATGTACATATATTAGAAATGAATATGTTCTTTTGTTATAAAATTATTATGGTTCTATTTTTACCAACAGAATGGTATACACAAGTTGTTTTCAAGGAGTTTGCTGCATTTTTTAGAATAATGCATTATGGGCACTGGCCTAGTTTCTGCTTTTTAAAACACTGAGTCTCATGCCTTTGCAAAGCCCTTGTACTTCCTGTTCCCTCTGCTTGGAGCTTTATTTTCTTGCATATCTTCACGATTCCTTTGCCCACTTCACTCAAGATCCTGCTCAAATATCATATTATCTGAGAAGCTTTCCCAGTACCCTCTCTAAATTAGTACCTCCTTCAGTCCTTCTCTTTCTTGCTTCATTCTTCTCAATGGTGTTGATCCCCAGTAATATTTATACCCTGCCTCCTCCTGGTGAATGTTAGCCTCTTAACAGAAACAGCCTCTTCTGTTTTGTTGTTCACTGCTGCTTTCTCCGAAAATTGCATGGAAAACAAAAGATATCAAATACTCCTTGAGAAATTAAATAAATGAATGAAAGAATGAGAGCATAAAGGGACACACTCAGGTTTTATATATTTCTCTATCCTATTCCAGACAACTGAGTATATATTAAGCTACTAGTGTGTACCTTCTAGAACCAATGTGGAGATCAGATTGAATGGTTGAGTTAGAAGGGAACACTTTCTGTGTTAATTGTGTGAAGTGAAGAAGTGAAGTCGCTCAGTCATGTCCGATTCTTTGTGACCCTGTAAACCGTAGCCTACTAGGCTCCTCCATCCACGGGATTTTCGAGGCAAGAAGGCTGGAGTGGGTTGCCATCTGAGTACAGCTTGGCCTGGTTAATAACTGTGGAGGTCCATGAGAAGGAGCTCTGTGAAGGACTCCACTTAGGTTACTTTGGACTGAGAAAAGAGTCATACTCGGTATCCCAGATTTAAAATTTTCAACATTGATGCTCCACTCATCCCCACTCCATTGATAAATTCTGACCATGGTTGCAACTTGGTGCAGTGGTATTGTGGAGGGTAGATGGATAAGGCTGCACCTCACACCTTATGATTAAGAAACTCTGAGGGTGGGGCCTAGCAATCTGTATTTTAAAAAACCTGCCGTGTGATTCTGATGCACTCTAAGGGATGAAGCAGTTAGGCCATAGTAACACAACAAGCAATCGGTGCTTTTAAATTGTTCATAGAACGGTATTTATTTACCAATTATATTTGAAAAATAAATCCCTTCTATAAACAAAAATTCCTTGGAAGTAAATAATGACTCATTGGAAAAGACCCTGATGCTGGGAAAGATTGAAGGCAGGAGGGGAAGGGGACTACAGAGGATGAGATGATTGGATGGCATCACCAACGCGCTGGATATGAGTTTGAGAAGGCTCCAGGAGTTGGTGATGGACAGGGAAGCCTGGCGTGCTGCAGTCTGTGGGGTCGCAGAGTCGGACATGACTGAGCGACTGAACTGAACTGAAATAATGACTGAAAGAAAAAAAAGTGAAAGTGTCTCAGTCATGTCCATCTCTGACTCTTTGTGACCCTGTGGCCTGTAGCTTGCAGGGATCCTCTGTCCATGGAATTCTCCAGGCAAGAATACTAGAGTGGGTTGCCATTCCCTTCTCCAGGGAATCTTTCCAACCCAGGGAACAAATCCAGGTCTCCTGCATTATAGGTAGATTCTTTACTTTCTGAGTCACCACAGAGGCCCCAAAATAATTACTGAAAACTTCCCCATATTAATGTCAGACATCACACCACAGATCCGGGAAGCTCAGGGTAAATGTCCCAAAACATTTATACCTAGGCATATTATATTCAAATTGTAGAAAAATTAAAGAAAACATCTTGAAAAAAAGCCAAAGGAAAAACACCTAACCTGTAGACAGACAAAGATAAGAATTATATCCAGCTTCTCAGAAATCATGCATTCAGGAAGAATGTGGAGTGAAATATTTAAACTGAAAAGGAGAAACCTTGCAGAGAATAGATAGTGGGCCTTGCTTACACACTTTTTGGGTAAACTGATCAGTTGGCAGCTTGTAGAGTCAAACTTAAGGACAGTGTGTCCTTGGTCAACCTGATGAGACAACAAATAAAGAGTATTTTAGTTGATTATGGATTTCTCAGAAACTCTTGAGAGTTTAGCATTGGAACTGACATGACAGGTTGTATGCTTATTAGATATCTGCTGTGGTCTTTCTTTCAGTATCTTCACCTCAGGACAGGTCTGCTACATTTCTGTCATTAGTATTTAAAAAAAAAAAATCAGTTTATTTAAACAAAACAAAAACCAGCCATTTATTTTACTTCCATATCCCTCTCTTGTAATCATGTCTGTTTTCTGTGTCCATGAGTTTGTTTTTTGTTATCGTTTTTGTTGTTTTAGATTCTACATATAAGGGAGATCATATGGTATTTGTCTTACTCTGTCTGACTTATTTAATTTATCATAATATCCTCAAGGCCCATCTGTGTTGTGACAAATGGAAAGCTTTCTTTTTTTTTAATGGCTGAATAACATTCCATTTTATGTGTATGTGTGTGTGTGTGTATGCCACAATTTCTTTATTCATTTATCCATTAATGGACATCTAGGTTTTTCCATGTTTTAGATATGATACATAATGCTGCAGTGAACAGCGGAGTGCATATATCTTTTCAAAGGAGTGTTTTCATTTATTTAGATAAATACCCAGAAGAGAACTTGCTGGACTGTATGATGGTTCTATTTTTAGCTTTTTTGAGGACCCTGTATATTGTTTTACATAGTGGTTGCATCAGTGTACATTCCTACTAACAGTGCACCATGATTCCCTTTTCTCTACATCCTCACCAACACTTATTATTTCCTGTCTTTTTGATAGTAGCTCTTCTAACAGGTGTGAGGCCATATCTCATTGTAATTTTGATTTGCATTTCACTGATGGTTAGTGATGTTGCCAGGACTGGGTGTTCTCATGATGGTTTTACTACTTTGTTTTTCTACTTTGAAGGGTAAAAAATAGTTTCATCTTGTCATTTGCTTGTTAGCCAGTTGGATTTCCTCTTCTGTGATATACTTATTCATGTACTTTGCCCATTTTTCTATTATTTTGTTTGAATTTTTCTTATCAACTTGTAGCATTCTTTATAATGAAGACTAAACTACAAATGTATTTTGTGTATATATACGTATATATATATACATCCCACAGTATTATTTGCTTTATCACTATTCACAGAAAATTCTGCCTTACAAAATGTTTATATTACTATACATTCATGACTAATGGGTGACCTCTCCCTTTCTTTAGAAATTCTCCTGAAATTCAAAGTTACTGACATGTTTTCTTGTATTTGTTTTTTTAAATTTTGTTCTTAGGTCTTATAAGCAATTTGAAATTTTTATAAATAATAGCTAAGAATCTAGTTTTGCTTCTCTGGATTGAGAATGAGATAGTCTAGCATATCTGTTCTGGAGAAGGCAATGGCACCCCACTCCAGTACTCTTGCCTGGAAAATCCCATGGACGGAGGAGCCTGGTGGGCTGCCGTCTGTGGGGTCGCACAGAGTCGGACATGACTGAACGACTTCACTTTCACTTTCACTTTAGTGATGTTGATCACATGTACCTGTTGGACATCTGTATGCCTTCTTTGGAAAAATATCTATTTAGGTCTTCTGCCCATTTTTCAATGGAATTGTTCGTTTGTTTGTTTTTTTGCCAAAGATTTGTATGGATTTTTTTTAATATATATATTTTTGATATAAGCCCCTTATCAGATATATGATTTGCAATTATTTTCTCCCATCCAGTAGGTCTCCCATTCAGTCTTTTCATTTTGTTGATGATTTCCTTTGCTGCACTCTCTCATTAGAATTTCTTTGCTATGATGGAATGGAGAGGGATAAGATGAATAGGGAATCTTCCTCTTGCTACAGGAAGGCATGTTGGAGAGTAGTGAGTAGTAAAGTTGGAATCAGATGACCTAGAACCCCAGCCACCTGATAAGCTATGAATATCAGAGTAGTGCTTTAGGATTTCATTCCTCTAGTCTTGGAGAGTCATGCAAGATGGCTGAGCTGGTGACTCCTATGATAAAATAGGCATCTGGTCTGGCAGCAGCAAGTCCATGGATTGAAGTGTACCATAGCCACATGCTTTTGGCCAGGGCACCTGAATTCAGCACTGAGAGCACACTGAGATATCTTAACCCTGGACTTGCTATTAACTTGTCCAAGAGCACATGCTACCAGGCAGTCCGTTGGAGTTTCAAAACGTTCATTCTCTAATTATAGATGGTTTCTGGGAGCCACTATTTTAAAAAAGAAATAAAAAAGACATGCCCATTCTGTGTTTGAAAATCCCTAACACATGAGGATTTGTTCTAAGTGTTGTAAAAGTCAAAAAGCGTTTTTCAAGTGATAAGTGGACACCTGTCTCATGTATATCAGTGACCTTTTTAGTGCTTGCCAGGAGATAGTGAATTTGCTTTTATACACTCATCCTTCTGCCTTCTGTTCCCAGTAATGCTTTGTATTATATGTACTTAAGCCCTTTTATCATTAACACTTTAGTTGAGGTTCTTTCACGGATGAACCGTATTTTACACCTTAATGATAGTATCTTCTTCAGTAGATCAGGCCTATGATCAAGTATCCCCTATGTCATCCCTTTGGACCCTTTGCTTGAACTGCTACATTTGATTGCTAATGGGAATTTTATCATCCTGTAATCACCTGGTGATTTTGAGAGCAGCAATGGACCATTTTGTAGCATAAAGTGTAATTTCTAACAGGACTAAGTACTTTCATTTTGCTACACTTTCAACAAAATCCACAAATTGGAGCATTTTGAATTGTCTGTTCAAAGGAGCTTTGTCCTACAGAATGATGTCTTATTACTTAAGCCATGCTTATTTCAACATTTTTTGATGAAGTAACAATTGTAGTTCTTGTGAATGAAAAATACAATTTTTTATTCTATTTACTTTAGTGGAACAGAGTTATAAGTATGTTTGGCAATAATTGTATTTTATGTACCATCTAAAGGTGCCCCTAGTTTCTTTATTTTGTGCTAGTTTAAGTAAACAATGCATGCGTGTATGCTAAGTTGCTTCAGTTGTGTCCAACTCTGTGTGACCCTTTGGACTATAGCCCACAAGGCTCCTCTGCCCATGGGATTTTCCAGACAAGAAAACTGGAGTGAGTTGCCATTTCCTACTCCAGGAGATCTTCCCGACCTGGGGTTAAACCCACATCTCTTATGTCTCCTGCATTGGCAGGTGGGTTCTTTACCACTAGCACCACCTGGGAAGCCCAAAGTAAACAATATTCAGTACATATTTGAGAGATTGTATGGGTCTTATCATAATGCTCCCTATTCTTAAAACTAATGTGGTCTTGAGGTCTTAAATTTGTACGTATTGATTGTTTCAAATGTGCTGAATGTTCAACTTCATTAAACCAGAAAACAGTTATTCTTTATGAAGAAGTTTACATTTTTCCCAGACATTTCAAATTAGCCCTTTAATATTTAGCATTAAATATTTATCATCACGATTGTGTGATCACTCACCTAGAGCCAGACATCCTGGAATGTGAAGTCAAGTGGGTCTTAGAAAGCATCACTACGAACAAAGCTAATGGAGGTGATGGAATTCCAGTTGAGCTATTTCAAATCCTGAAGACGATGCTGTGAAATTGCTGTACTCAATATGTCAGCCATTTAGAAAATTAAGCAGTGGCCACAGGACTGGAAAAGGTCAGATTTCATTCCAATACCAAAGAAAGGCAATGCCAAAGAATGCTCAAACTACTGCACAATTGCACTCATCTCACATGCTAATAAAGTAATGCTCAAAATTCTCCAATCCAGGCTTCAGCAATACATGAACCATGAAATTCCAGATGTTCAAGCTGGTTTTAGAAAAGGCAGAGGAACCAGAGATCAAATTGCCAACATCCGCTGAATCATTGAAAAAGCAAGAGACTTCCAGAAATACATCTATTTCTAGTTTATTGACTATGCCAAAGCCTTTGACTGTGTGAATCACAATAAACTATGGAAAATTCTGAAAGAGATGGGAATACCAGAGCACCTGACCTGCCTCTTGAGAAACCTGTATGCAGGTCAGGAAGCAACAGTTAGAACTGGACATGAAGCAACAGACTGGTTCCAAATAGGAAAAGGAGTACGTCAAGGCTGTATATTGTCACCCTGCTTATTTAAGTTATATGCAGAGTTCATCATGAGAAACGCTGGGCTGGAGGAAGCACGTGCTGGAATCAAAATTGCCATGAGAAATATCAATAACCTCAGATATGCAGCTGACACCACCCTTATGGCACAAAGTGAAGAAGAACTAAAGAGCCTCTTGATGAAAGTGAAAGAGGAGAGTGAGAAAGTTGGCTTAAAGCTCAACATTCAGAAAATGAAGATCATGCCATCCAGTCCCATCACTTTATGGCAAATAGATGGGGAAACAGTAGAAACAGTGGCTGACTTTATTTTTCTGGGCTCCAAAATCACTGCAGATGGTGATTGCAGCCATGAAATTAAAAGACGCTTACTGCTTGGAAGGGAAGTTATGACCAACCTAGATAGCATATTCAAAAGCAGAGACATTACTTTGCCAACAAAGGTCCGTCTAGTCAAGGCTATGGTTTTTCCAGTGGTCATGTATGGATGTGAGAGTTGGACTGTGAGGAAATCTGAGCGCCAAAGAATTGATGCTTTTGAACTGTGGTGTTGAAGAAGACTCTTGAGAGTCCCTTGGACTGCAAAGGAGATCCAACCAATCCATCCTAAAGGAGATCAGTCCTGGGTGTTCATTGGAAGGACTGATATTGAAGCTGAAACTCCAGTACTTTGGCCACCTGATGCAAAGAACTGACTCATTTGAAAAGACGCTGATGCTGGGAAAGATTAAGGGCAGGAGGAGAAGGGGACGACAGAGAATGAGATGGTTAGATGACATCACCGACTCCATGGACATGGGTTTGGGTGGACTTTGGGAGTTGGTGATGGACAGGGAGGCCTGGTATGCTGCAGTTCATGGGGTCACAGAGTCAGACATGATTGAGTGACTGAACTAACTGATTTTTCATCAATGTTGCTAAAATGCACACAGACATTAGAAATGGTATCGTATGACATTTTAATGTTTTATCTTGAATGTTTTATTTTGGGAATGTGACAGTCAGTATATATAAGTCATGATTTTAGTGTAAAGCTCAGCACTAAATTCAGAGAAATGTCAAGCAGTTAAACAAATGTGAGAACAAATAGTTAAACCATTTCCAATGGATTAACAGTGTGATTCAATAAATCAGTACAAACTAAGACAATAACCATGTGTCTAGGGAAATGGAGGTTATAAAAATTGCCCAATACCTAGACCCCATTCTTCCTCTCTTTTTCATATTCATACCTACTCAGGGTGGTTGCCTTTCAGTCAGAGACCACTAGTTGAACAAATTCCTGTTAATGCTCATTGCAAGCAGGGAGATCACACATTATGGAGAATCACGAGCTGTCTCACAGTAAAGGATATTATGAAAGACATTGCAGGATTTGTGCATTAGCTAGGTAAACTGGGAAAGGTTCAAGGGATGCATATGTGCTCAGTTGCTCAGTCGTGTCTGCCTCTGCTACTCCATGGACTGTTGGCCGTCATGCTCCTCTGTCCATGGAATTTTCCAGGCAAGAATACTGGAGTGGGTTGCCATTTTGTTCCTAAGGGGATCTTCCTGACCCAGGGATTGAACCTGCATGGCCTGTATCTCCTGCATTTGCAGGTATATTCTTTATTACTGCACCACCTGGAAAGCCAAAATGTGTCTCTTTGGAATATTATTTTAAAAGAGTTATCCATTTGTGAGAAACATTTACCTTTGTAAGGGAACTCTGCATTTGTAAGATTGTCTCCATTTCTGTACCAGGAGGAGGAAGGTGACCAAATCTCTGGAAACTTATTGTGGAAAAGACTTGTTGTTCAGTCACTTAGTCGTGTCCGACTCTTTGCAGCCCCATGGACTGCAGCATGCCAGGTTTCCCCGTCCTTCACTGTTTCCCTGAATTTGCTCAACCTCACCTCCATGGAATTGATGATGCCATCCAACCATCTCATCCTCTCTCGCCCCCTTGTCTTCCTGCCTTCAGTTTTTCCCAGCATCAGAATCTTTTCCAGTGAGTCAGCTCTTCACATCAGGTGGTCAAAGTATTAGAGCTTCAGCTTCAGCATCAGTCCTTCCAATGAATATTCAGGATTGATTTCCTTTAGGATGGACTGGTTGGATCTCCTTGCAGTCCAAGGGAGTCTCAAGAGTCTTCTCCAACACCACAGTTCAAAAGCATCAATTCTTTGGTGCTCAGCCTTCTTTATGGTCCAACTCTCATATCCATTCATGACTACTTGGAAAACCATAGCTCTGCGTTAAAACCTTACCCTTGTTTACTGTGGTTTTCCATGTCACCTCCCATAACTGACTCTCTCGCCATCCTCTTTTGTCTTTAGCTGAGGATGCTATTTAAGATGAGGGCTTCAGCCATTTTGGTGAGTTTTTGGGGGGGTCTTTCCCATGTATATATGTAATTTAACTTTTGTTTGATTTTCTGCTCTTAATCTATCATGTCAAATTAATTCTTAACTGAGCCAGAATAATCTATAAGAATAGACAGAAATTTCTACCTCCCCAACAAAGGAAACAAGAATTTGTTTTGACTGTATGTTTTCAGGGACAGTGAAAATCTTGTAAATGAGTTATAGTAAATCTCATCCAATGGAAGAAAACTATAGTGAGGGTAATTCTTTAATTGGTAAAGAAGCAGTGTTCGCTCACATTAACCAGGAGAGGGGGATATTGATGTTTCATGGTTTACACCATGAGCTTGTTTTTGTTCTGGGCTTAGGCAGGATTATGAAATGCTCTTGTTTTGTCTCCCTTCATCACAGAAGCAGAGTGACCTTGTATGTCGGTGGTGTTCTGTTAGATTGTTTGTGTCCAATAAGAGGATAACGTGACCCAGCTGTGAGTGTCAGCTCTACTCCTACCAGTGTCAAAGCCCAGCTGATACTGGCCAAGGTCTTACATTTCAGGGGCTGTTTTTCATCAAAATCACCAAATGAAATAGATTAAGAATTATGCTTGAAACATGACTTCATTTGAAATGAAGCATTAGGAGTTGTAAGAAATTATAAATTATAGCAAAAACTGCTACTAATATTTTGTGATATTGTGAATTATAGTAAGAATTATGTTTGGTCTTCCTTCTGGTTTCTAGCACAGAGCTTCTAAAATGCTTAGAATTTCCTAAGTGGAGGGACACAGAAGGGTATCTTTTGTTATGTTAGTGAAGTAACTTCTGGAATGCCTGCTAGATCTCCTAAGGGTGGTGCTGGTTGCTTGGGGAATCAACCTTGTGATTGGAGGGCTGGAACCTTCAGTCCCACCCCCTGTCTTCTGGGAGGGGAGAGGACCTGGAGATTGAATTGATCATCAGAGGCTCAGGATTTAATTAAGCATGCCTGTGTAATGAAGCCACCATAAAATTCAAAAGGACAGGGATCAGAGAGTTTCTGGGTTGATGAATACATACACTGAGATATGGAGAAACTGGTCCACTTGGAGAGGGCATGGAAACTCTACCCCTCTTCCCACATACCTTGCCCTGTGCATCTCTTCCATCTGGATGTTCATACATATTCCTTATCATATCCTTTTGTAATAAACTGATAAACATGAGTAAATGTTTCCCTGATATCTGTGATTACTCTAGCTAATAAATTGAATCCGAAGGGGGAAAGGGTCATGGGAACCTCTGATTTTTAGCTAGTTGAATAGAAGTACAGGTAGCAACCTGGACATGTGACTGGCATCTAAAGTGAAGGGCAGCCCTGCGAGTCTGAGCGTTTTATCTGTCTCTGAGTAGATAGTGAAGGAATTGAGTTGAATTATAGAACACCCAGCTGGACTCCTGAGCATTGCTTGGTGGTGTGGGAACCCTCCTCCCCAACATACATACACATTCATATTGGAATTGATCTCAGAACCATTTTACAGTTGTAAATAGCAACAGCATATATTTTTAAGAGCAGTACTTAACAAGCATCCACCAGGGAAGCCCCAAGAATATTGGAGTGGGTAACCATTCCCTTCTCCAGGGGATCTTCCTGACCCAGGGATTAAACCTGGGTCTCCTGCATTGCAGGCAGATTCTTTACCATCTGAGCCACCAGGGAAGCCCTCCCTAACATTTACTTAGTTTAAATAATCAATATTAAAATGTATCTGCTAATAATTTACAGCTTAACTCTTCATTGTGGCAGTAGAAACTGTAATCCTGTAACTGACTACTGACTTGACTCAGTATTGAGTCAGTATAGTATTGACTAAGGTCTTAAATGTCAAGAACCATGAAATTAGTGTCAAGTCCCTTAAATATGTAAAAGGATTGATAAATGACAACATAGAGATAGAACTTTTTTTCTTTTTGGAGAGAGGAGAGTTGTTAGTCTTGAATTTGTTGACTTCAGTGAGTGTTCTCTAATATATATATATGTATAATAACTTCTTTATTCCTTAGCTGAATGACAGACATATGAATTATTTCCATTTTTGGCTATTATGAATAAAGCCTCTATGGACATTCATATACTAGTATTTTATAGACATATGTTTCCATTTCTCTGAAGTAAATATCAGAATTGGAGTTTCTGAATCATATGTTAAGTGTATTTTTAATAATTTATTGAGATATAATTCTAATACCATAAAATTTATCCATTTACAGTGTATGATTCAATAGTTTTCAGTATGTTGATAGATATGTACAATTGTTGTCACAATCTAATTATAGAATATCTTCATCATCCCCCAGTGCATATGGAATGTTCCTATTAGCAGTCACTTCTCACTCCCCCAGCACCAGGAAACTACCAGGCTACCTCTTATCTCTATGGATTTACCTATTCTGGATATTCCCTGTAAATGGAATCATATGACAAATATCTTTGAAGCTGATTTTTCTTTTTTTTTACTTATTCCTGGTTTAGACATTTACAGATAATATTCCATTGCATGCCTATACCACATTTTCTTTATCCAGTTTTCATTTGATGACTAGTTTGATTATTTCCATTTTGGGGGCTGTTATTAATAATGCTGCCATGAACATTCATGGAAAGATTTTTATGGACATACATTTTTATTTTACTTGAGTATGGCATTGGGCTTCCCTGGTGGCTCAGAGGTTAAAGCGTCTGCCTGCAATGTGGAAGACCTGGGTTCAATCCCTGAGTCAGGAAGATCCCCTGGAGAAGGAAATGGCACCCCACTCCAGTACTCTTGCCTGGAGAATGCCATGGATGGAGGAGCCTGGTGGGCTACAGTCCACGGGGTCTCAAAGAGTCAGACACGACTGAGCAACTTCACTCACTCATGACAGGAGTGGAATCTCTGGATGATATGATAACTGAAAGTTTGCCATTTGAGAAATTTCGAAAGTGCTGGTACCATTTTACTTTCCCACTATCAGTATGTGAAGGCTCTAATTAGTACACATCCTCACCAACACTTGTAACTGTCTTTTGGACTAGAGTCATTAGGTGTGTGTGATGTAGTATTTTATTTGGGGTGTGAATTGCATTTCTTAGTGATTAATGGTGTTGTGAAGTCAGTATTTTCAATTTGTAATCTTTTTTCTGTAACTTTTTATTTTACTGAAATATGTGATATGATCCTCTTACCCCTAGCCCCACAACTATGTTCTACTAAAATTAGAGTGTTTATTTGCTTGCCAGCTTTCCAGTATTGGTATTGTAATAATAAAATTTGGAAAGAATAATACAGGGGAAAAAATTAAGGAAAACATTTGACAAAACGTGACAAAAATAAATATTCAGGGATTAATATTAATATTAAAATATTTTTAAAGAATCAGGAATATTCATAATTGTATAACATAATAGGGGACTCAGAACAATCAGAGTATATAATAGAATTTAATATAGATGTGACATTCCAAAATCTGTAATAAATATATTAATTCATTTGGTAAGTAGTGCTGGATCAGTTGGCTGATGTTTTGTAATTAAGGTAAAGTTAACTTTGTACTATATGCTATATAACATAAATGAATTCCAAATGTATTAAAAAGTATTAAGTATAAAATTAAAGATTATAAAATAACTTGAAAGAAGTTTATCCAAGTTTGGTATAATCATTTTTAAAACCTGTAACAAGAATGGAAGCATCTAAATATATTATTTGTTCAGCACATATTTAATAAGCATAAGTTGATATGCCCAGGACTGTTATGAGGATTAAAGATGCAACAGAGAACAAAAAAGCCCAAATCCCTTCTAACATGTAAGTTATATTCTAGTAAAAAAAGTCAACTGCCTGGGCCTTGAAAATAAATCTAGTCTCTTAGGTGGCAGGTGAGAATTTTTTGTCATTCCCAATTTCTTCACAAGTTGATTAATTAAAACCCTATTGTCTTTGTGGTTGGAGCTCTTGGTTGCTCACTGAACTAAAAAAATAGTTTAAGAAATAGAATTGTAAGCAGTATATATATATAGATTTATTTATATATATATTTGTGTGTATATACGTATATAATATATACACATATAATTTAGCATTTTTAAAATGCAGAACAAATTTGTAAATAGATATACATCAATTTACCATTTTTTACCAGTAATTCTACTTCTGTGATTTCCCATTCAGTCATCTTCTGTTCCTAGCCCCATGATCAGGACAAACTGTCAGTTACCATATCTGATGGTCCAAGAAGAATCAATGCTTGTGATATCACTGTAACAGGAAGTTAAGGAATGAGGCAGACAGCAATCCATCCTTTTCTGTAATGCTCAGAGTTATCATATAGATAATTCATTTAGGGGAAGTTCTTCATCTTTTTTGTGTATTTCATAATTTTGGCTGTAACATTATAGGGGACTTCAGACAGTCCCAGACATTAGGTATCTGATATAAATTCTTCTAATGTTTAGCTTTTTTCAAAATGCTCTAAAAAGTTTCACAATTATTATTCATCTCTTTGAAGGAAGGGGGACTCAAGACTATAAAATAGCTAGTACGGGATTTTCAGCCTTGTGGAAGGAAAACATGTTTAAAATAGGACAAAATGAAAAATTCAGCTATCATCTTCTCTTCAATGTAGTGAGCCACAGTTCTAATTGGATATTTGACAAAACCATGATTAATAATAATAGCCAACATTTGTGGTATGCCAATTAAAGGCCTACATTTATTTGTTCATTTAAACTTCAAAGCAAACACCTTGATCAGGTCACTCTTATTACCATTATTAAAAAACAAAGCAGAGAGATTAGCATGTTTTCCTAGAAGAAGTTGTGGTTGGGATTTGAATCTAAGTGGTTTGACTCCAAGGCTCAAATTAAGTAGCATTGGGTAGTGCTGTTTCTTCAAAATATTAATTCTTCAGTAACTTAGATCTATGTAGTTCTTGCTAATTCTTTTCAGCTATTCAGAGAGATATCTTGTTCTCTTTTTCATCCACAGTAGTGGATTTTCAAATCTGGATACCCATTGGAATCACCTAGGGAACTGAAAATAAAATAAACTTTAAAAAAACCTGATGTCCCCACCTCTGGCCAGTTGACATGGAATTTTTGGATTGTTGCCTGCACATATGTAGCTTTGCAAAACTCTCAAAGTGGTTCTATTGCACAGTGAAGGTTAAAAACTCTCATGTGTACAAATACAGAAACAGGAAATAAGATTAAATAATACAGAAGTACCATATAAAATACTTGTCCACCACAAGAAATAATATTTCCCAATATATATCTTCACTTTAAAAGAAGAAATTTATGAATAAGTTCTGAGGTGTCTCGGTTTTGTTTGGTTGCTACCTGTTTTGATTTTACATAACATTAATAGTCATTGCTCTGACAAGAGAGGTAATTATTACTCTTGTTTCCTCTCACCTTCCTGCCTTAGTATCACCATTTTGTTAGACTTACGCCTACATAGTTAGTGCTTGTAACACTCATATCCATTCTGTCAGTGTTAGACTGTGTGTCATTTTAAACTGGGTTCTCCATTATTAATTATTTTTGACTCAGCTGTTAGATGGTTGGATTTCATAATTATTGTGTTTTTTCTAATTATCATTTCAGGGACTCTGATCTCTGAGTTCTTTTTGTAAACATTTTCATTTTCTTTACGTATGGATTGCATCTTGACTGAGAATCAAACTTGGGAATCACTGTGTTTCTCTGAACTCTAACTCCATTGTGTTATGCCAGCAAAATAGCTTTGGAAAAATTAAGATCAGCTTGCAACTCCTCCCCTATAAGTGAATTGCTTTCTTTGGCTTTAATTTTTTTTTTTTTAATATTCTTAAAGTGAGTGAGATATTCAAGAGTGTGAAACCTGTTCTACAACATTTCCTTAGTAAATTTGGCATATTTTGTATTTTTTGTACTTCTTTTGAAGTGTAAGATATTGGTTGAAACTGAGACATGAAGTGACTTTTTCTAGCCTTCTATTGAGTATAGATAATATTACATTATACCTGATCTTTTTCATATTTAATCTTATAGTATATTCCACATTTCTTCATTAACTGTGATATTTACTGTAGGATTATTTTTCAGATTATGTTCATTGTGTTCTGGAATTTACATTCTCTCCTTAGGTTTATAGAATTTTTATGATGAATACTACAGAACTATTTAGATATGTAGATAGATATATATTTGTGTATTTTAATATGATGTTAAATTGATTGTTAACTGTAAACTACACTTGCAGTCCTGGCACAAATTAAATTTTGCCATGATAGCTAAACTTTTTTAATACCGTTCTAGAATTAGCTTACTAATATTTTAATTTTTGCTTCAGTTTACATGAGTGATAATTTATAAATATTTTCTGTACATTTTAGGATTTTTTTTGTTAAAATTTTATGCAAACCTCAGTGATTACTTAAGAAGTCCCACTTATTTAAAAGTTTCTATATTGGTGAAATTGCTTAGTTCCTAAATTTTGCAGAATTTACTGGTAAAACCATCTAGGCCTATTAATTATAAAAGAAATGATTAAAGAACTTAATCAGTTCTTTAATTGTAATAAGATTATTATTTTCTATCTTCCATTGAGATTTTATAACTCATTTAATTCAATTAATATCATCTAAAATTTTTAAATATATTAACATAATATTATTATTTGTGTCTTTTCCCTTGTATGTAACTGCTATAATTACTTTTTCTTACAGTTGATATTGTTTTCTTAGGCCTTCTTTTATTTTTAATCAATCTTCTCCATAGTAAAGAGCCTTTACTTTCTTTCTAGTTTAATGATACACTTATATGGAGATTCTCCCAAGTATTGTATATATTATCTCAACCTCAAGTGGCTGGTCTGATAATTATTATATGCAACTGATCTTATAATTAGTGAATATCATATTGTTGAGAGGTCAAAATGATCTATAGATTCAATGTAACCCCAGTGAAAATCCTGCCACACTTTTTTTTTTGGTAGATTATCGATAAGTTGGCTCTAAAATGCCCATATGAATTCTGGGAGTAATAAAACTTTTCTGTATGGAAATGTGGTGTTGAGTACATGATAATGTATCTTTCAAAATCCTAAGACTCTGTCAAAATCCACAAAGAGTGAATGTGTGTGTGTGTGTATACATATATATATATATTTTTTTTAATCAATGAACAGATAAATTAGTAATTCAGGATGGAATGCAGACTGTGAGAAATGAATCTAACTGCCTTACAGATGTTTGGCAGCCTCACTGAATGTAATGGAGGAGAAAGGAGCTGACTTACCATACCATGATTGCATAGTGTAGAACTAAAAGACCAGTAGACCTATACCTATGCATGTACCTGTGGTTTCTTACAGGGGACAGATTTGCAATTCTGAAAGTAGTTTTTTATGTTTACTGTGGCTGAACAAATAAGGGAATTTCTTTTAAATAGTGAGAGATGGGTTTTTCACTGTTGAAAAAAGAAGTTAGAAATAAGCAAAGGGGGATGGTCATCACGAATCCTGTGGTGCTCAATTGTAGTTGGTGGAATTGGATGTAACAATATAATGCTTAGGTTCTGTTCATTAACTTCTAGTTAGGAAATTTTTAATTAGTTGTTTTCCTCTTGTGAGTGTAATCTTTCATGATAAGATGTTAAACTCTCTCAAGGAAATTTCTATCCCTTCTCTGATAAGGATGGGATGTTTAGAGGACACAGTCTATATACCCATTGCCAACTGACTGTTTCACTATAAGCTAATAAATTGTGTTTTTCAGATTAAAGTTAGAATTGTTGTTTCTAGTTTGTAGAAAAAATGAATTTTGGCTACAAAAATGAGACCCTTTGTTTTTGTTAAAAGCTGTGAGTGGCAGATAGAAATTGAGAAGTACATTTAGGTTATAATTACTCAGCCAACTAGAAAAGTACATTTACAAATAATTACTTTGGTTGTGTCACATCTTATATCAGACATACAACTATTTATAGCTTTCTGTCAGGAAAAAAAATCATTTGAAAAATATAGTGCAAAATATTGTTTGCTGTATGTTAGTTGAAAATTCCTAGTGACCTTTGTTTGCTAGACTGATTTTGCAATAATATGCTGTAGAAATCCTAAGGAAATGTTCAGTGTTGTATAATCTCAGATGAAAAAGTACTGGGCACTGTTTCTGCAAAGTATGCAGGACATCTGTGGTTCCTTCCCGAGAAAACTAAATCTTCCAGATGTAAAACAGTCCTACTTTGTGAAGTTATATACATGTCATGAACATATCCCATCATGGTTTATTCTTCACAGAAAATGAGAATCAAGGGATTCGAGGGGATTTATGAAGATCACCAATTTTTCCTCTTGTTTTCAGTTAATAAATCATCTCAAACCATTAAGAGATGGTTCTACTAGGCCCTTTTGGAAACATTTTGGAAAAGGAAATGTCACATTCATCATGTCAGTAATTTCTGATGTTTAAATCACCTTTCATTCTTCCCTAATATAGGACAGGTTTGTTTGTTGTTGCTTATTTTTTCTTACTAAATATCCAGATTTTACTTTCACTTTTTTTTCCCCTTGTGTCAGCGTAGTAGTCATCTCTGTAACTGAAAATTCCTTTTATTATTCTTCCATCTTGTATTATCTTTTATAGGTTATTTCTAGTTTCTTTAAGCCATAAATTCCCAAACCCTTTCACATACTTACCCTACATGTGAAGGAATTTCTGCAACAAATAGTGAAACTGGCACTAAAACTTTAGAGTTACTGGAAACCTCATGCCTTCTGAGCCACCTTACCCAAGTTGATGATCAAACATTTGAACTGCACAGTACGTAATTTTGAAATGTCAGATTTTTCTTCCAGTATTTCATGGTAGTACATTATTCAAAGTGATTCCAGTGGAAATAAAGGACAGTCTGCAGTTGCCTGTAATACCTTATAGACACATTTCATATTACTAAGCTTCTGAGGTTAGTTTTGTTTTTTTTTTCTTTTTCCGAAATATAATGCTTTTTCTTTTCTAAGCAAAGGCAAATCTTTCTTTGACTCTTGCTCAAATTTCCATAAGAGGTATTTTTAAAAAAGTAAAACTGTTCTTATATTTACTCTCTCTCTTTTTTGGAACAGGTGTTATTCCCCCTGAGAGATGGATAGTAAATTTTGACAAAGACCTTTTAGACGGCCTTGTTTTTGCAACAGTATTGGGAGCCTATTGTCCATTTTTGGTAAGTCTTTTTTATGCAGAGTGGTCTTCTTTTATTTAAATAACTTAGAAATTAAAATTTGAGACATTTTCTGCAAACTGATTCTGTTAAATGTTTTAATTTTATATCATACAATACTTTGGCCACCTGATGGGAAGAACTGACTCATTTGAAAAGACCCTGATGCTGGGAAAGATTGAAGATGGGAGGAGAAGGGGACGACAGAGGATGAGATGGTTGGATGGCATCACTGACTCAATGGACATGAGTTTGAGTAAGCTCCAGGAGTTGGTGATGGACAGGGAAGCCTGGCGTGCTGTAGTCCATGGGGTCACAAAGAGTTGGACACGACTGAGCGACTGAACTGAAGTGAACTGAACCTACATCTGAATGGCTAGCATTCCCTTTTTATTTATTCTTTTATTTTGATTATAATAACCTATTGATTAATGTTAGTATTGAAATGATTGTTTACTGAACTACAGAGAACAATTAAAAAGCAGTTATTTTTATTCTATTAATAAAAAATTTGATTGTTATCTTTTTCAGATTGAGTCTCATTTCATAAACATGTACACACAACCAAAAAGTTCTGAACAGTATCTCCACAATTGCCTGATTGTTGTGAATGTTCTTCATGAAATTGGCTTTGACATGGATATACAGGTGGGTGCCTTAAAATCACATATTCTATAAATATTTTATTAATTCCTTATTTTTTCCAATTTTTTAAGGTATGATTGGTAAATAAAACCTGTGTATACTTAGCTTGTACAATGCTATTTTTTAGGATGTACAGGGTGATAATTTAATATATGTTTACCGTGTGAAATGATTATCATGATCAAGTGAATTAACACATCAGTATCAACCATCTCACACATGTTGTGTGCTAAATTGCTTCAGTCGTGTCCAACTCTTTGCAACCCTATAGACTGTAGCCCACCAGGCATAGTTACCTGTTTTTTGTGATGAGAATGCTTAAGATCTACTCTCTTAGCAAATTTCAAGTACACAGTCCAATATATCACTAACTATAATGACCATACTTTACACTACCTCCCCAGAAGTCAGTCATCCTATAAATAATGATTTGTACCCTTTGACTAGCATCTCCCCATTTCCCCTATCTCCATCCCCTGGCTACTACCATTTAATTCTCTGGTTCTTTGAGCATGCCTTTTTAATTCCACATATAGTTGAAATCTAAGGACTTCCCTGGTGCCTTAGATGGTAAAGCGTCTGTCTACAATGAGGGAGATCCGGGTTCGATCCCTGGGTCAGGAAGATACCCTGGAGAAGGAAATGGCAACCCACTCCAGTACTATGCCTGGAAAATCCCATGGACGGAGGAGCCTGATAGACTACAGTCCATGGGGTTGCAAAGAGTCAGACACGACTGAGCGACTTCACTCACTTCACTCATAGTTGAAATCATACAAATATTTATCTTTCTGTGTCTGGCTTGCTTCAGGTATCATAATGTCCTCCAGGTTCATTCATATTGTCACAAGTGGCAGGATTTCCTTCTTTTTTATTGTTAAATACTATTCCATTGTAAGAATATACCACACTTTATTTATCCATTCATCCGTCGAGAGATACTTACGTTGATCCTATTTTTTGGCTTTTGTGAATAATAGTGCAGTTGTATATAGAATAAGAGATAGCTGTGATGTAACTGATTTTATTTCCTTTGGATATATACCCAGAAGTGGGATTGCCAGACCACATAGTAGTTCTATTTTTAATTTTTTGGGGGGGAACCAACATACTGTTTTCCATAGTGGCTGCACCAGTTCCCATTCCCACCAACAGTGTGCACGTGATCCGTTTTCTCCACACCCTTACCAACCTTTGACATCTCTTGTCTTTTCAATAATAGCCGTTCTAACAGGTGTGAGGTGATGTCTCCTTGTGACTTTGATTTACATTTCCCTGGTGGTTAGTGATGTTAAACAGGCTTTTACATATCTGTTGGCCATTTTACATCTTCTTTGGAAAAATGTTAATTGACTCCTTTATAATATTCCTTTGTTCATATATTTTAACTCTAAATTGAAACAGTCTTTTCATGGAATATTGCTAAAATGTGAAAATTGAACTATGACTTCATAGAAATCTACTGGATGCTTTTTAATGGGTATAATTATGTATATCTGACTGCATAATAAGTAAGTAGTTCTAGTTTTCAAGTCACAGCAGTGCTTTCTTAATATTATCTGAGCCCTAAGAATTAAAGAACAGATTATTTGAATATGAATATAGATGTTATATTGTTTTCCTATTTAGTAGCAAAAAGAAAAATTTTCATCTTAGTCTTAAAATAAATATTAATGTAGAAGTCACAGTGTCAATGTAGCTTTTTATTATGTTTAGACCTCCAAGTTACAATTCCATCTGGCCTTTCTCATTGTTCTCTATGGCGACAATAAAAAACATTATCTGCTTATCATTTTCTGAGCCCTTTGTTACTTCAGAGTAATGAAGCAGTATAATAAATGATTTGTGACTTCTAAGAATATACAAACTCATTGAATTGACAAGATATATGCAAGTTCAATAATAAATGACATTCCACTAATTTAATTGACAATGTAGGAAAATAATAGAATAAGAATTCAGATAAAAGAAGAGATCAGTGTGATCCAGATTAATCCACCAAAGACTGTGAAGAAAGCAAGACTTATTTGGGGTCTTGAATGGATTTGAGTTGGTAGTGGTAAGAGAGAAAGGTGTTTATTCAGAGGCATAAGCAGACTATAAAATGTAGACAAATGGCATACATTAAGGAAATTATGTGAATAGCCTGACTTAGTTGAAGTTTGGGATTGAAAAAATAGATATAGGCATATATTGGGATCTTGGATGTCAGGATAACAATTTAGGAGTTTACTGTGTTGGTGTCATGGGAATAAATGTGATTACTCTTACAACAATGGTGAGGATGAACTGAAAGGAAAGGGACTGGAGACAGGGAACACAGAACCAAAAAAATGCCATTTAACTTGGTCAAGTAGCAAAATATTTTCTCTACTCAGTTCATTTTAATGGCGGCTTAAATAATAAACTGATAGAGGAGACATTGTGAGGTTTTCCAGACCTGGTGACCAGCCACAAAAGGACACAAAAGGACCATTACAACAAACTCTGAGTTTTCCATTCTGTGACTCAGAGAGATTGATGATACCAGTGTCCACACGTGGCTTGGTACAAAGTGCTTCCTTGCACCTGCCAAAGAAATGATGCTTCATAATGGCTTGCTTTTTCCTTGTATTAAAGTCATTTACATGTTAAAATCCCTTTGTACCAGGTCTGAAATTTATCTTTTATATTGGTAGAGCTATAAGGAGATACTGTAATCAGGCATTTTGGTCAGAGAGTTCTTTTATAAGACTTTTAAGGATAAACTCTAAATGCTTTATTGTGAAAAAATAAAAATATTACAGTTCCTGTCAGTTTGACTGATTGAATCTCCTCCATAAAATATGCTGGATAGACCTGCAAGTGATACAGATGTGGTAAAACCACACTCATGCCTTCAAATATGTTAATGACTAATAGTGACTTGTATATGAAAAGATCCAGTACAAAGCGGCCAGTGCATGCCAGGAAGACATAGAAACTGTGTACTGTGGGAATCAAAGGGGAAAGAAATCATTCTGAAAAGGGAACCAGCAAGAGTTGCATGGGGCATTTGGTGTTTAAGGTGACCTTTGAGAATTTGAAAAGGGTTTATAGGAAACTTAAAATATCCTTGTTTAGAAAATATAATTCATCTTGCATTGTGATTCTCTCCTTTGCTTTTTGACCCTCTCAGATAAATTGACTCAAAATGTTTATTTTATTGTGTAGCAAAAAATAGATCCTAAGATTTGAGTATCTACCACATAAAAATGTAGAGAAGATGTCTAAGATTTGATGAATGGAGAAATTAGCAATTAACATAGCTGATAATTACCAAGATTTTACCAGTCAGCTCCAATTCCCTAACTTTTTATCAGCCCGAATTTACCCACTGCATCAAATGTCAAAGTTCAAAAAAAAATCACATTTAAATTAACTTAACCATAGTGAATTAATACTAATGATTAGCACTGATTCACATTTGAATACTGTGAAACTTACCACTGGACTTATTTATTAATGTTTGAGTTTTCTATTTATTATGTCGTTCTTTGCAACTGTTGAGTCAGTTCAATAAGTTCTGTGCCAGTGTTATATCATGTGGAATCCTAGCATCTGGAATGTAACTATTATTACATATCCTCCCTTTTAGAGCAAAGCTATTGTGCAATTTATTTGAACTCAGCATAGAATGTATTTTTATTCCCTCATGTAGAGACATGGAGATATTTATATATAGATAGATAGATAGGTATAGCTAATACTTAGATTCTGCTACATATAATTCACTGAGTAATGATGGAAGCTAAGGGTGAATAGATATCTAACTTCTCTGAAAAATTTTGTTTCTTTATGTCAACTTGGATGCTTTCAGTCTTAACAACAATTCATGAATAAAAGTATTTTAAAAATAAATTCTATATTTTATATAAGATGAACCAGACAGTAAAATATTATAGGAATATTTATTCATTTCATCAACAAAATTATCAAAGATTCATTTTTGCTCAGTTCTTAGCCTGTTGGCTTTGTTTTAAGCATGTGCACTAATAACTATAAAGTTCCTACTGAAATTCTTACATAACACCATTATGCAGCTATTCTTGGGTCTGGTTGAACAGTACCACTTCTTGTGCTTCTCATTTTCCTTTAGGTAAACTTTCCCAGTGGTCCCACAGCATACGTCCCATTGCATATAATTGACCATAATTGCATCTCATGCTTGTAGTTAAACGAGTGTTTGATAAAAGTAATGGAAGAGCCACAAAAATTTGAATTCTTGGTGAAGAAGGGAGAAAAATGCTATTGGGAAGGCAGTCAGTAGTGTTCTGTGTCAGATTATGGTATGTCTTTGGGTACTACTAGTTTTGATTGGTATCTAGTTATGGAATATCTTGACATCAGAGCAAATTAAACCCACCATGAAGCTCCAGGACCATGTCATCTCTTCTTGTTACTGATGCAGACACTGAGACCTAGGGAAGCCAGTTGATTTCGTAAAGATCATGGTACTTTGTGGTAGCAGGATGTGAGTTTAGTTTACTAGATTTTTACTACACCATTTTCCTCTATTATGGCATTACAAAAATTCCCTGTCTTTTGTTAGTTCAGTAGGAAAATATTATCAGGAGAAAAATGGATAAATGTAAGTAAAGTTCTTCTAGGTTAGAACTGTGTAGAGACAGTATGATTATATCTTTGAAATATATTTCACATGAAAATCTTGTTTTAAATAAACATAACTTATTTTGACATTTGGCTTTTTAAGCCTAGAATTGACTAAAATGCGATTTCTTTAGATTATTTTCATTGAACTTTATCATAAAGCTGAGTGATCTTTTCTCTAGTTTTTCACTCTAATACTCTAATTATCAAATTTTTTCAGTTAAGATAAACATTTTTTTTTCATTTCCAAAATACTGCCCTATTACATATTTTTCAAAGATGTACTTTTGGAATAGTTTTATATTGCTACCTGTATATTTTATGCTGTAGTCACTAAAATAGTATTCAAAAGAGTTTTACGGACCTCAGACTTGGGGCCCAGACTATCCTGCCACTGCTACTGCTGCTAAGTCACTTCAGTCGTGTCCGACTCTGTGCGACCCCATAGACGGCAGCCCACCAGGCTCCCCCGTCCCTGGGATTCTCCAGGCAAGAACACTGGAGTGGGTTGCCATTTCCTCCTCCAATCCATGAAAGTGAAAAGTGAAAGAGAAGTGGCTCAGTCGTGTCCGACTCTTAGCAACCCCATGGACTGCAGCCCACCAGGCTCCTCCATCCATGGGATTTTCCAGGCAAGAGTACTGGAGTGGGGTGCCATTGCCTTCTCCAATGAATACATTTCCCATCACCATAGAGAGCTCTCTTTGGATCACACCCAGAGGCTGGCCCATCATGCAGGGATATATCCTTCACTTTGTGGAAATTAAACTCTGTATTCCATTTTTTAGTTTGTTCTTATGTTGAATGATGATCCTGTATATGTTGACTAATATATGTGAGTGAAGTGACTAATATATGTGAGTGAATATATGTCTTCAGTGAAGACATGTGAGATGTCACAATACTGATGAGAAACTTTGGGGTCCTGATATATGTCTCAGTTTTTCTCACATCATACTCACTAGCAGCTTTCTACTCTGCCAAGACTAGCAACTTCTTCTACTTTTTTCCCCTAATAATCCCCTTCCCAGTTACCTTTATTGGTTAGCCTTACTGCTTATTGACAAAACAAGAAAGAATAAACCTTTCTGTTCTTCCAGAGGAAGGAAAGACTGTATTTGGGAATGTGTACTAGCAGATGATCAATGGGGTCTCAGTAGTTTCTTATAACTGCTGCCAGATTTCAGAGTCAAGTGCTTTAGTTCCAGATAACCATTGGTATCCTGAGTTCTGGCACTATTTGCATTTCCAGGCCAGGCCCAGATCGTTTTCAGTTGCTAACTTGAATGTGCACCATTAAATCACAGTAGATCTCCAGTTTATGAAAGTGCAGAGAGGTCCCTGTTGACTGACAATGACAGAGATGCTTGTGTGTCAGTGGTGTTTTATGTCTTTGAGTCTTTGCCTCAGACCAATCCCAGTACTTTATTGCTATGAATAATTCTTCCCCACTACCTCTGCCTTTTTCTAGGAGATCATAGGCACAACATATACTGATAGAAATAATCCTTCCTCCTCTGCTCCTGACTTGACATTTTGGGCTCAGTGCCCATTCTGGCTATGTTGATCATCCCTGCTGTTATTCCTCTATAATTCTAGATTTTATCTCAGATATTGGCCAACAACCATCTCTAATTTATCTCGTTTATCAGTGTAATTACATTTTCTGCCATACTGTGATTTGTTCTAGGATAAGAACTTCTCCAGCCACCTCCCCCCGACCCACCTGATCTGCATGAATTGTTGCTCTTGTGTTATTTCTTGTTCCGAAATCAAGTCCCTCTTCCTGGTATCCACACCCTCCTCTATGTGACTGTTGCACTCCTTTGTCTTCTTCTACCACTTGTCCCTTCTGATCTTGTGTGTGATTCACATTATGCTTTTTCTTTCCCAAATCAATACTATACTCCCTATATCCTTGCCTGAGATTTCTTTACTTTTCTGATAGGATATACCTTTTCCTCACTCCAGACACCAACCTATTTAAAACCCTTCAAGTATTCTTCAAGGCCATCTCATGTGTTACCTCTTCCTTTGGGCTTTTGTTAAAAAAAACCTCTTGCCGTCTTTTACTTCAGTAGTTTGTCTACTTCTATTATCTTTTACTGCATTATACACTTTAAGTCATGGATGATATTGTAATCACATTTGTCCATATTTCTCGTGCATAATATTCTTCTGACCTCTAGTATTATTCTGACTAGCTTTTATGGAGTCTTTGAGGCTGTGAGGTCATTCTTATATTTATGATATATCTAATTCAACCTCTAACGCATAGGTCAAGCTATTCTGATTCACAGCAATATTTTGTTTGCTCATAGCAACATTTCAGTGTCATTGTCAATCAATAGCATTTTAAGATGTTTTAAGTAATTCAATGGTTGATGTACTGGGTTTTAGCTCTTTTAATATATTTTATTTGTATATCCTGTAATTTATAATTCTCTTCTTTGGAACTAGGCTACTGACATCTGTGATCCCAATCCAATCCTGATGCTCATGTTTTGTGTCTACATGTATGAAAGACTTCCTACATATCTCCCCAAGAAAGTGGTGCCCTTTCATTGTACTCTACATGACACAGTGTTTAGAGAGGTAAGGGTATCTTTGAGATCAAAATATATGTGGAATTAAACACTTACGTGGGTTTTAGATATTTCTCTCCCAACCCAAAATGAACAAATGTATCAGTATGATAAAATAAGCCTTAACAAATGTTTTTCCTTCTAAACCAAAGGTATAGCAGAGTGAAAGGGAGGTTTTTTCCTTAATGGTAATCACTACTTGCAATGAACTAATGGTTCTTTTATTCATCTGAAGAATGGAATGGGGAGATAGAAAATGAAAGTTAAGCACTTTGAAGGGCAAATCTTTTAGGAAAGTCGAGATCCATTTCATGTACAAGAGAACTTGATGATATAAGTAGAAATGTATCAGAGTATGCGTGGCATTCCTTTAGGGAACCTTACACATCCAGACGGATTTTGTTCAAGTAAGGATGGGTTTCCTAGGTGGCACAGTAGTAATGAATCCGCCTACCAATGCAGGAGACATAAGAGACACAGGTCTGTCTGGATCTTGAAGATCCCCTGCAGGAGGAAATGGCAACCCAGACCAGTATTCTTGCTTGGAAAATCCCACGGACAGACGAGCCTGGCAGACTACAGTCCATGGGGTCACAAAGAGTCGGAAACAGCTGAGCAACTGAGAACAGCATGCACGTATCCACATGGATTGTGTTCAAAATAAGGATATGGAAAGGGAAGTAATAATGAAAGCATTCCTGATCAGGGTCACCATTAATGCCAGTTCAGTTCAGTTCAGACTAAAAGATTGTATATATGCTGGAGCTACTAATTGCATAACAGTGATTTTTTTTTTAATATGTAGGAAAAATTGAAAATGAAATTTTAAGTCCTGTGACCATAACGAATCTATATAAACATGTCCATGTTTTGCGAGTGTTTTCTTTGATTGAGAAACATATTGCCAGGGATCATCAACCTAACTGTGGTTTTCAAACAATATGTTTCATATGAATACTTGTGAAATATTTTCTAACATATAGTTTTATTTCTTATATTTGTCCAAGACACTTCCTTCTATTAGTTTCATGGTTGAACATTTCATGAAATCTCCTTTTTTCTTTCTCTGCACAGTATAGGCTGTTAGAATCTTACTGTGTACAAAAGTTAATTTATCTCTTTGGTCAGATCATTTCTATTCCTTTTCCTCAGGCTGTTTTATGTATTCCTCTTCACATTAAGTTTTTGTTGTTGTTGTTTAGTCACTCAGTCATGTGTGACTCTTGCAACCCCATGGACTGTAGCCCTCCAGGCTCCTCTCTCCATAGGATTTTTCTGGCAAGAATACTGGAATAGATTTCCATTTCGTCCCCTAGGAGATCTTCCCAGTTTGGAGGTAGGGGGTGGGGTGTGTTCATTTTATACTTTCAATGCAAAACATGTCCATGTGTGGTCTTCAAAAGTTATGTCCTGGTGATTTGTAGATGTATCCTTTTTGAGAAAATAACGATGTACTCTCTGACTGTATGAGTGATGGTTAATAAGGATTCAGTTAAAAAGCAGAAAAAACTCAGATACTTGTCTCAGTGTAAAGAGCTCAATTTAGGAAAAGGAAAGCCATTCCTCCTGATTTTCTATTAGCAAACATTGATATATGATCTTATTTTTTAAAAAATTTATTCCTGTTTTTGTTGGAAAAAGAAATAAGAAACTCTTCAGAGAACTTTTTCAACAGTATTCACTACAGTAATTCACTAAGTGTGATGATATTTAAGGGCCTTGTGTACTAACTGGCCTAGAGCTGTAATTACAGTGGAGTGGACTTTAATTTCTAAAAAGTTATAAATGCTTTGCTTAAGCCTGCAGAAGATAGGAGGGGTCTGAATTAGATTTAAACAGTGATTTAATTCATTTGAGTATTATCAGTGGTTTTCTAATTCTGTACACGTTTGAATTTCTTTATGTCATTTGATTATGTTGAAAAACCTAATTTGTCAACATAGATTCTATTTGTGATGTTAAAAATCAGATTAAATCATTAAAATGGAAACAATTTCTTTTCATATTTAACTCCTTATTGGGAATAATATTCTCACTTTAAGCTTATAGATGAGATTGTACATAGAGCTTTTATTTTTCAGAAATGTAAGGAACATCTTTTGAAGGAAACAATAAAAATTGAATAAAAATGCAAAATAGAACATCAATTACAACAAGCTTTGATTCTAAATTTCATTCAAGAAAATCACTGATCTGGAAATTGCTGAGAATCTATGGCGTAGTTCGCCCATATGCATCAACACTATAAATGGCAGTACCTAAGTAGTGAAATGTCATTGTTGTCAACTTTTTTGACCTCCCAGTATAAAGAAAAATCTCGAGAAATGGCTACTATAATTGAAAAAGTATATTTTGTAGCTATATATCACAAATAGAAACAGAATACTGGGACCATGAAACAATACAACGATGGGTGAAAAAATGTCAAGTTCAGTGATTTTCTGAGATACTTTTAAAAGTAATTGAACTATTTTTTTTTTCCTTTCTGAAACAAAATTTACACAGAAACACAATAGTTAAATAATAGCTATCATTGCAAAAGGAGAATTGAGAGTCCAAGCTTGGTTTCTTTCCTTGATCAGCTTTTTCTTCTCCCTACCATTAACATGACCCCTACATGAAATTCTTGAGTTGGGTGGAATAATCTGACCACAGATGGGCCCAATATTTTTGCATCATTTATTTACTTATTTTTATATAAATGTATTTATATATACATGTTTGTATGTATATATATGTGTGTATGTCATATATGTGGTATATATATATATATGTGATTATTATATTATATATTTGTTGTATCAGTTCAGTTCAGTCGCTCAGCCATGTCCGACTCTTTGCGACCCCATGGACTGCAGCACACCAGGCCTCCCTGTCCATCACAAACTCCCAGAGCTTACTCAAACTCATGTCCATTGAGCCGGTGATGCCATCCAACCATCTCATCCTCTGTCGTCCCCTTCTCCTCCCGCCATCAATCTTTCCCAGCATCAGGGTCTTTTCAAATGAGTCAGTTCTTCCCATCAGGTGGCGAAAATATTGGAGTTTCAGCTTCAGCATCAGTCCTTCCAAAATATTCAGAACTGTTTCCCTTTAGGATGGACTGGTTAGATCTCGTGCAGTACAAGGGACTCTCAAGAGTCTTCTCCAACACCACAGTTCAAAAGCATCTTTATAGTCCAACTATAGTTCCTGCCTAAGTGCCATTGCCCTTTCTGTACTCTAATTTGGCCAAACATCCACCTCTCTCAGATATTTTCTTTCCTCTGGGTCTATACTTTCTATACATCCATACATGACTACTGGAAAAACTAAAGCTTTGACTAGATGGACCTTTGTTGACAAAGTAATGTCTCTGCTTTTTAATATGTTGTCTAGGTTGGTCATAACTTTTCTCTCAAGGAGCTAGTGTCTTTTAATTTCATGGTTTCAGTCACCATCTGCAGTGATTTTCGAGCCCAAAAATAATAAAGTCAGCCACTGTTTCCACTGTTTCCCCATCTATTTGCCATGAAGTGATGGGACCAGATGCCATGATCTTAGTTTTCTGAATGTTGAGTCTTAAGCCAACTTTTCACTCTCCTCTTTGACTTTCATCAAGAGGCTCTGTAGTTCTTCACTTTCTGCCATAAGGGTGGTGTCATCTGCATATCTGAGGTTATTGATATTTCTCCCGGCAATCTTGATTCCAGCTTGTGCTTCCTCCAGCCCAGTGTTTCTCATGATGTACTCTGCATAGAAGCTAAATAAGCAGAGTGACATAACAAGAATGAGTAGCTACCTTAAGATCTCAAGGATGATTATGTAAGTTCCAGGACTATAAACCAATAATAGTTCATAGTGAATCTACTATTATTTTCAACATTTCCTTCCAGAAAATGGAAATTAGCTCCCTGTGACTTAAAATCACTAGATCTGTTAGTTAATACTTTAAATGCATACATACATACATACAAAAATAGGACACTAGAGTAGTCTTGCCTCCATTGTTACTGAGATCCGTAAGCAGGTTATCAACATGAAAGCCCCAAATTTAGGGGTAAACTGAGGGTAGAAACTCAACATGTTTGTCCTGCTGGTTACAAAAGTTCTTATTGAAATATAAAAGTAGTTAATTTAATCTTTCAACAGATGTCTGCCATATTCTATCTCTGACTATGTTCCTGAACTATGACTATAGTTCCTTACTATAGTTCCTGCCTAAGTGCCATTGCCCTTTCTGTACTCTAATTTGGCCAAACATCCACCTCTCTCAGATATTTTCTTTCCTCTGGGTCTATACTTTCTACAACTTTGTGTCTTTCTAATGTGTATATTTTAAAATCCCCATTGTATTCTGCATAAATACTTATATACTCACATTTCTCATGAAATGCTCTCTAAAAATGAAGTAGCTCATTCTCAAATATTCTCTGTATCTTGACATCAGGAAGGAAGGGGAAGCCAACCCCTAACTCTACTACCACTTCTAGATGAGGCCACCATTGTTTTCAGCCTGGATTTCTGATTCTACTCCTTACAACACTTTCCACACTGAGCAGCCAGAGTAACCTTTTGTAAATTGGAATCTGTTTAAAATTCTTTAAAGGTTTCCTTTTGCAATGAGATTAAAATCCAAGTTGCTAACTTTGGATTTCAAATCTTTGATGATCAGGTGTTTTTACATCTGTCATTTCCTTGTCTGATAGCGTCTTCTCTTTGCCTACTTCTGAAGAAAAGAAGACACACACACACACACACACACACACACAGAGTCTTTAAATACAAACTGCTTTCTTCCAGCTACTATACTAGGGTAAGTATTTTCATGATAAAAATATATGATTCTCTTTGATAAAAATAAGAAATATTAAGTTCTATATCTTTAAAATTCATGATCTCATTTATACTCTCTTCTTCAACATAGATTCAACTGAAAAATCCAAGCGTGAAAAGGTTAGTTTACAGTGCTACAATTGTCGGAAGAGATGCCAGTGACTTTTCCCTCTCCCAAGCAGGGAACACTGTGACAATTTCTGCAAAGTAAGTGTGTTGTTTTTTTCTTTTAATTTTGCTTCATTGAATACATCAACACTAGAGATTTAATGTGCATTATAATTACAAAAGAATGGTCTGGATTTATTTTTAATAGCTACGTGTATGTAATGAAAAGATCACCATTGCTGATATAGACAAATTATTTATATGTTAGTGAGATTTCTCAACAATTTTATGAAAACAATTCTAACAATATAAAGGAGCTGCTTTATATGTATGTGTTTATTTTAGTTTATTTTGTATGCATATGGTCCATAGAAAATAACTCTTTAAAGTTCTTTATGTACTACAATTCTGTTTCCTATAGGAAATTGGAACCAGTGTGTGCTAAATACATAGTTGTTTCTAATTATAGAAGCACTATCTGCTCATTGTAAAAAATTTAGAAACTATGAAAATATGAAGAAAAATAAAAGTAAAAGCTAGTAATTTTACCTCAAAGATACCCCCAGTGTTGTCATTTTTTTCTATCCCTTTATAATCATTGTATATCAATGTTTGTTGTATGCAGACATGCATACACTCTCCCACATTGTGGTGAAAGTCTGAAAAGTCTCATTTTTACTTGATTCTATTCACATGATACTTGTTTAATGTTTCTACTACTAGTCCATTCCCCAAAATAAGGAACAAATGAAACTCAGAGAATAGTCTTAAGAAATTAAATGAGCATAATATATGACTCCTCTTGGATCAACAAATCCTAATTCATATGCCGATAAGTGTTAATGATGGCAGATACTTTTATTATATTAATATAATACTAGGATGATGTGAGAATAGCTGTATCAGTATCACAGGGGTTGACAAATATAATAACCGCTAATGGACTTTAACCAGTCCTGAATTTTAGTCATTGCCTTTATATTCAATTATTTTTTTCCTTGTGCAAAGCAACAGATTATAACTACTAATTATCCTTTTGGTTATCTTTTTGGTTTTTGAACTATATATTAACTTGAATTATTTTTCACATTATAGTCTTTATTCTAGTGTGTTAAACACAGAAATAATTGGAACGGGGAGCCAGTTTTAACTGTATTAAAATGCGAAGAAATCCAGTTGCTATACTGCCCTTGGCTGATGTCATCAACCCCTGTTAGTTTTCTTAAGTTGCTGCTCCATGCTAAAGGAGTATATAATTTATAAAATATGACTATTCATCATTGGGACTACATCCAATTTGAATTAAATATGAGAAAAACATTTCTCCACTTACCTGTATCTATATTATAAATCAAATCCCAGAATAAAGCTGCTTGTAAAAACATCCCACTCATCTTCCAAATTATACTTCTTATATATCTGTTATAAAACACAATGTTAGTAATAGTAGTTCTTTTGGACATTATCAAAGTACCATTTGTCTTCCCTCAATACTTTGATGATTGAGATCTATTCTCTGCCCTGCAAATAGGATGCTAATAAGTGAGCAGTGGTGGTGGTTTGGTCGCTAAGTCGTGTCCGACTCTTGCAACCCCATTGACTGTAGCCCGCCAGGCTCCTCTGTCCATGGGATTCTCCAGGCAAGAATAATGGAGTGGGTTATCACTCCCTTCTTCAAATAAGTGAATAATAAGTGAAAAGAATTAAGGTCCCCACCCTACCCCACCCTTTGTTCTTTCATAAACCTAATAGCCTGTTCCAATGTTTCAAAGCTCTCATTATGTGAAAATTCTTTCAAACAACCACAGTAGACCTATGATGTTTTAGGTTAAGACCATTTTTTTTGGCTTTGCTATACAGCTTACAGTATCCTCATTCCCTGACAAGGGATCAAACTTAGGTCAAAACAGTGAAATCACCACTGAACTGCTATGGAATTCCCAAGACCATATGTCTTGTTAGTTTAATTAGCATTTATAGTTTTCATATAAATATGAATATAAATATGAAATCTGTATGCCTCCATTGCTGAAAATTTGTTACAGAAAAGTATTTAAAAAAACACAAAAATTACCTAGAATTCCATCTGATAAACGTATTTATTAGTTGATTTCTTTCTAATATTTTATATGAATATTATAGTATATGCATAATTAAATATTTACAAAATAAATGCATTATAAATGCAAATGTTAAAGTACTTAATATCTGTTAAATATTTGCTATGTACAAAACCTATAAAATATACACTTTTAGTACCTTTTCATATCTAATCATCCTGGCAACCATATTAGTGTCCTCCTTTTACAAAAGAAGACATTGGGCATAAAGACATTAAATTACTTACCCAATTTTCCCTGTTCTTAAATTGTGAAATAGAGCTCAAAACCAGCCAATCTAAACCCAGAGTTAAGACTCTTTTTAACTGACACCTGTACATACCATGTGTGTGTGTTTGTGTATATCATATTCATACAAAGCCCTTGGCATTCAAAGAAAATATAGCTTTAACTGTTTGTAAGAAATCCTACAGATCCATAACATATAATTGCATCAATATTTTGACCATATTTGACAGGTACATATATTCTTGTTGTCAATTTCTTTATCTTTTTAAATCAAAATTTAACTTGCACCTGCTTTAACAATTCAACTATGCAGGGAAGTTTAACATGCAAAGAAGTCCTTCTCGCCTGATATTCCCATCTCTAGAGATGCACTTCTTGAGTGCCTACTTTTAACTCTTTCAGCTGTGTCTAATTTTAATTCTTCCAATGGTTACCTCCGTAAATATAAATAATCTGTATATCCTGCCAATATTTTTGTTTTATCAATCTCAGAAATAGTGTCTTGACATATGGCATAATATTGACAAAATATTTGATGATGTTGCTTACTTACCCCTCTAGATGTATCACCCTCCCACTAAACATCACTATTTTTATCTTTTATTCATTACTGTTCCAAGACTAAAAATGTGTTTTGTAAATATTTCCCTTGTATACCATTAGTAGATACAAAGTGTCTGTTGACTCCCTTTTAAGTTGAGAAAAATTAATAAATTCTAAAGAAATATGTAAAACCTTTCCTTCAAGTGTATCACATTCTAGAGCATGTTACCTTTTGTTCTTATTTGGACTGATTGCTGTCAGTATTGGACACTCTATATTTCTCTTTGGATAGAAACTAATTATATTTCTCTTTCATAGTGTACTCACTTCTTTACTAAAAAAAAACTTCCTTTATGAAACCGTCTAATAAAAAGTATAGGAGAGGTAAATTTGCCAAATTTTTTATTTTTAAGCATGTTTTTTGACTATCCTTACACTTGATTTAAATTTTGCATCATGTATTTTTCTAAGATGAAAGAGTTTTTCCTTATAGGTTGAGATAATTGTTCCACTTGCCTCATAGTATTCAGTTTTTGTGATACTGTAATTTCTACTATAATTCTGCTTTCCCACACCCCTGGACATTTTTAGGATCTTCCATTGTGTTCTGATATTGTTCCAGAATGAATCAAAAAGGATCTTTTATTCACTGACTGGGAGCACAGTGAGTCCTTTAATTATGAGGTTGTTTTTTTTTTTTTTTTTTAATAAGCTTTGGAAAATTCACTTAAATTACTTTTCATCATTTTCTCGTCTCCATTTTCTCTGTTCTCATTTTCCAGCCTTTGGTTCTTGGATGCTGTTGACTGGATTCTCTGTGTATCCTATCTCATCACTCATTTTTCAGCTCACTGTTTTTTCTCTCTTGATCAACATGCCTTCATTTCTAACTGTTTCCTTTAGGAGATAGGCAAATAGGTAGGTAGATAGATAATTCCATATATATATATATATATATATATATATATGTAAGAATACTTTGTTTTTCATTGGGTATCTATTTCATAGCATCCCATTGTTAAATTGGAGTTACAATATCTTCATAAATGTCTCTGACTTTTACATTCTGACTTTTATGTTCTCATCTATTACCTATATTATTTTTATTTTCGTTGAGATCATTTGGTATGTTTTTTTATCTTGGTCTCGTGTTTCATGTTGAAGGATTTATTATAATGACTTGTGATACTTGTTTATTCATTTATATGTAATAATATGGCAATAGAAAAGTAAATTGTGATTCTGTATATGGACACGTTTGTCAATTGGCCAACTTCATTTTAGGGTAAAAGCAATTTTGCTTTTATGTCCGGTTGCCTGATATCATACACTGACCTTTGGAAGAGTAAGGTTGTCTGAAACTCATTTTGCCCTCCATTTACATAGGTATTTCTGGAAATGGCTTCTCCATGAGTCTATAGGCAGCTTTGTTTCTTTTATTAGCGTCTATGCTGATTCTCATCAATGGTTTCCTTCAACTAGTAGCTTAAAAAAAGGCTTTATTTTAATCTTAATGAGGTTTATCTTAGAGAAAGAGAGTGAATCTGAGTTTCAGATGTCAGTGTGGCCTAGAACCCTTTTATCATGTCATTTAACAATTAAATACTGGGCTTAAATAGTGACACATACAGATTTTATATCAAGCTTGATTTTTCTTATTTGGAAAATGGAGATCAGAATATTTGCCTATAGTGTTCAGTAATAAATGTAGTTATATAGGGGCAACACCTAGTACTGTAACTGGGACTTGTAGGAAGCAGACAGTAAGTATTTGCATCCCTCCTCTAAATTTGAAGTACTATGATTCATAGATGAAAATATATCAAAACTACTCACAAAAGTTTATAATCTGGCAGAGTGTCACACAAGCAAATGCATAATAAGGATGTAATTTGATAGTTGTTTTATTTATCATGTGTGTATAAAATGAGAGGAAAATGGGGGAAAATGAAACAGAAAATGTAATGCTTCATTCACAATGTATATGAAAACCAGATATTCACTTCTGCAGGTGCATTTCAGTTTGTAGGTTTCAATGCCATTTTTAGGTGAAAAGAACTTTTTAGCTAGACTAATTTCAAAGCTTCGGTTTTTACACAGAGGGTACAGAAAATATTTTATTTAAAAAATCTGTAGGTTTATCATTATCATATATTACATAATTATCTATGTTGTACCACATCCTATTTAGAATCTGTCTAAATCATGATTAATAATAGTTTTTTCTGCCAGTTGTGGATTTAAATTCCCTTAGATATAATTTATATAGAAAAGATTAAATGGCTATACCAGCATATAAGCAAACATTTCTGCATCTAACTTGATGACTTTATTTAGCTATAATCATACAGTGACTGTCATAAAAGTGAAAGTATACTTTTAGAAAACCATTCTGTTTCTTTTTTCCTCATTATTCTCATTGAGCCATCTGGGCACTGACATTGATGTGTCATATATTTATTCCCCATCTCTTCCAAAAGCCAAGTTGAAGTAGTTGATGAGGTACATGTAATATCAAGGAGACTTTTTTTTTTAAATGAGGGGGAGGCAATTGGAAGAAAAATAAAATAAATGGTAAGACAATTAAGATAAAGTCCATAATTATGATACACATGTCTGGAGACCTAAGACATATACCTGAAATCAACAACCAACTTGATTCTGAACTTTCTAACACACTTAGGAAGGCCCTGGTCATTTACATGCTTAAATATGTCTACAAACTTTATAAAAGGAATATCTATACTCAAGACAAGCTCAAAATTTTGATGGTTCTACAACCAGCCATGGGCTTCACAAAAAGGATACTATATTTGTAAATGCTTCATAAAAGTTAAGTATAGTTCCATAAATTTATTTACTAAGTGCATGTTATTTAGATTATGATCATTCTTTTTATTTATTTATTTTTGACTGTGCTGGGTCTTTGTTGTGGTGCCTGAGCTTTCTCTACAGCTTTCTCTTGCAGCGAGCAGGAGCTACTCTCTAAGTTGTGGTGCACAGGCTTCTCATTGTCGTGGCCTCTTTTATTAGGGAGCACAGGCTCTAGGGCACATGGGCTTAGTAGTTGCAGCATGCAGACAGAGTTGCTCCATGACATGTACGATCTTAGTTCCCTGACCAGGAATTGAGCCTGCATTCCCTGCATTGCAATGCAGATTCTTATCCACTGGACCACCATGGAAGTCCCATAGGTTATGGTCGTTCTTGAACTCCTTTTTTCATCATCTTCCACAGAGAGCCAATCCATTACCTAGGCTTGCTGATTTTACACAGTAATCTTAAATTTGGCATCCTTTCCTTTATCTACCTCTTTCAAGCTAATCTAATGTACCTTTAAAAAGTTGAACAGTTGAATGGTTCTATGACGACCTACCAGGCCTTTTAGAACTAACACCCAAAAAAGATGTCCTTTTCATTAGAGGGGACTGGAATGCAAAAGTAGGAAGTCAAGAAACACCTGGAATAACAGGCAAATTTGGCCTTGGAGTACAGAATGCAGCAGGGCAAAGGCTAATAGAGTTTTGCCAAGAGAATGAACACACTGGTCACAGCAAACACCCTCTTCCAACAACACAAGAGAAGACTCTATACATGGACATCACCAGATGGCCAACACTGAAATCAGATTGATTGTATTCTTTGCAGTTAAAGATGGAGAAGGTCTATACAGTAAGCAAAAACAAGATCCGGAGCTGACTATGGCTCAGATCATGAACTCCTTATTGCCAAATTCAGACTTAAATTGAAGAAAGTAGGGAAAACCACTAGACCATTCAGGTATGACCTATATCAAATCCTTTATGATTATACAGTGGAAGTGAGAAATAGATTTAAGGGACTGGATCTGATAGATAGAGTGCCTGATGAACTATGGACAGAGGTTCATGACATTTTAGAGGAGACAGGGATCAAGACCATCCCCAAGATAAAGAAATGTAAAAAATCAAAATGGCTGGCTGAGGAGGCCTTACAAATAGCTATGAAAGGAATAGAAGCAAAAAGCAAGGGAGAAAAGGAAAGATATACCCATTTGAATGCAGATTTCAAAGAATAACAAGGAGAGATAAGAAAGCCTTCCTCAGTCATCAGTGCAAAGAGAGGAAAACAACAGAATGGGAAAGACTAGAGGTCTCTTCAAGAAAATTAGAGATACCAAGGGAACATTTCATGCAAAGATGGGCTCAATAAAGGACAGAAATGGTATGGACCTAACAGAAGCAGAAGATATTAATAAGAGGTGACAAGAATACACAGAAGAACTGTACAAAACAGATCTTCATGACCCAGATAATCACGATGGTGTGATCACTCACCTAGAGCCAGACATCCTGGAATGTGAAGTCAAGTGGGCCTTAGGAAGCATCACTACGAACAAAGCTAGTGGAGCTGATGGAGTTCCAGTTGAGCTATTTCAAATCCTAAAAGATGATGCTGTGAAAGTGCTGCACTCAATATGTCAGCAAATTTGGAAAAGTCAGCAGTGGCCACAGGACCGGAAAAGGTCAGTTTTCATGCCAATCCCAAAGAAAGGCAATGCCAAAGAATGCTCAAACTACCGCACAATTGCACTCATCTCACATGCTAGGAAAGTAATGCTCAAAATTCTCCAATCCAGGCTTCAGCAGTACATGAACCATGAACTTCCTGATGTTCAAGCTGGTTTTAGAAAAGGCAGAGGAACCAGAGACCAAATTGCCAACATCTGCTGGATCATCAAAAAAGCAAGAGAGTTCCAGAAAGAGCATCTATTTCTGCTTTATTGACTATGCCAAAGCCTTTGACTATGTGGATCACAATAAACTGTGGAAAATTCTTCAAGAGATGGGAATACCAGACCACCTGACCTGCCTCTTGAGAAACCTCTATGCAGGTCAGGAAGCAACAGTTAGAACTGGACATGGAACAACAGACTGGTTCCGAATAGGAAAAGGATTATGTCACTGCTGTATACTGTCACTGTGCTTATGTAACTTTTATGCAGAGTATATAATGAGAAACGCTGGGCTGGAAGAAGAATAAGTGGGATTGCTGGGAGAAATATCAATAGCTTCAGATATGCAGATGACACCACTCTTATGGCAGAAAGCAAAGAAGAACTAAAGAGCTTCTTGATGAAAGTGAAAGAGGAGAGTGAAAAAGTTGGCTTAAAGCTCCACATTCAGAAAACTAAAATCATGGCATCGGTCCCATCACTTCATGGGAAATAGATGGGGAAACAGTGGAAACTTTATTTTGGGGGGCTCCAAAATCACTGCAGATGGTGTTTGTGGCCATGAAATTAAAAGATGCTTACTCCTTGGAAGGAAAGGTATGACCAACCTAGACAGCATATTAAAAAGCAGAGACATTACTTTGCCAGCAAAGATCCATCGAGTCAAGGCTATGGTTTTTCCAGTAGTCATGTATGGATGTGAGAGTTGGACTATAAAGAAAGCTGAGTGCTGAAGAATTGATGCTTTTGAACTATGGTGTTGGAGAATACTCTTGAGAGTCCCTTGGACTGCAAGGAGATCCCACCAGTCTATCCTAAAGGAGATCAGTCCTGGGTGTTCATTGGAAGGACCGATGTTCAAGCTGAAACTCCAGTACTTTGGTCACCTGATGCGAAGAGCTGACTCATTTGAAAAAATGCTGATGCTGGGAACGATTGAGGGCAGGAGGAGAAGGGCATGACAGAGGATGAGATGGTTGGATGGCATCACCAATTCAATGGACATGAGTTTGCGTAAACTCCAGGAGTTGGTGATGGACAGGGAGGCCTGGTGTGCTGCAGTTCATGGGGTTGCAAAGAATCAGACACAACTGTGCAACTGAACTGAAATGATCACCTTTAACCTGGCCTGCTACAATCTATTCCTAAAAGGATTCTCTGCAGTCCATCCTTTATATGAGACTAGCAATAATGTTTTTAATGTAAATTTGGTCATGTTACTCTTTGGCTTGCTGCTGCTGCTGCTAAGTCACTTCAGTCATGTCCGGCTCTGTGCAACCCCATAGATGGCAGCCCGCCAGGCTCCCCCATCCCTGGGATTCTCCAGGCAAGAATACTGGAGTGAGTTGCCATTTCTTTCTCCAACACATGGAAGTGAAAAGTGAAAGCGAAGTCATTCAGTCATGTCCGACTCTTTGCAACCCCATGGACTGTAGCCTACCAGGCTCCTCTGTCCATGGGATTTTCCAGGCAAGAGTACTGGAGTGGGGTGCCATTGCCTTCTCCAACTCTTTGGCTTAAAATATTCTAGTAGCTTCCCATCACCATTGTGATATAGACCGAATATCTCAACATAGCCCACATGGCCTTTCATGGCTGGCTCTTAACCACATCTTGTATCACTAACACCTTTGCTCTCTAAGCTTCAACACCACTGGCCTTTGATAGATTATTTAAAATCGTCAGAAGTCCTCATACTAGAGGGCTTGGATGCCTTCTTTCATCCCATGCAAATCCTACCTAACTCACTCTCATCCTCCATATCCTACCTAACATATCACTTCCTCTGACCCTTCAGACTGTATCACACTCTCTATTACATGCCCTTATATCACTTCATAGCACATACATAGTTTGTTTTCACATTTATTTTATTATGACATAATTAATGTCTGCCATGTCATATAAAATGAAAGATCCAGGAGTTCAGGAATAGTGTGTTTTTTTGTTTTTTTTTCTAATTATCCCCCAAACCTAAAACAAAGTCTGAAACATTATAAATTTTATTTGAACGTATGGCTTTATCTAGTAATGAATTTGTGAATATCTACAAAAATCCTAAATCACAGGCATCCTAACACAGAGTTTGAAAAACACCCAGAAAAAGATGTCAAGGTCAAATATTCTCTTTTCAGTTAAATTTAAGTACATGAGTTTTTTATAATAGTCATGAAAATGTCCTTTTGCAGTAGTTGAGATTAGTGATATTATATCTGAATAAAATTCTCCCATTCCTGCTAGTTCTGAGTTGTAATTTTCCCTAAAAATCAATTTTGAGAATATTTCAATTGATTTTAAAAGTCCTCCATTTACTTTACTCTATGCTGCACCCTAAGCTCGCCTATTCAAAAGAGATTCTTCAAAGATTCTGGGGAAGTTAAGCCATAGTTTAATGCTGAGAGAAGCTATTGCCATTTCTGTTGCCAACTGTGTGTATCCTAAGGGAAAATGACAGGTGATAGTTTGTGCAAAGAATAACTGTGATATGATGTATAGTGCTAACTATGCTAAAAGTCAGAGGAAAAGCAAAGATAAAAGTCTCCAAGGTTTACCACCTACAGCTGTGGGAAGGTAAGGCAGAAAGATTCAGCCAGGAAAGAAACATTGAGCCCATTTTTCATTCGGAGATCTCATTACTTACATAAACAGTGAAAGCAAAAGTTACCAGAGAGGCAGATCTCCATGCCCCTTATGCTGAGTGATGCCAAAACAAAAGGGACCAGAAGACTGCACCATGCATGGGAGGACACCAGTTGCTGACAGTCAGTTTGTTTCATGCTGCAGTTAAGCAGTTTTCTAGCCTGTAACTCTATGCTGGAGGGGGCTACGCAGAGTCAATGGGAAACTGTCTGCTGACAGCCTCTCAGCGAAGATAGAGAGGCAAATGAGAAATGTTCTTGTCGCAGTTTTTCCTGAAACTCCATGCTTTCATGTTATGGGAGGATCACAGAACTTTCTGGCAACACTTATAGCCACTGCAGTTAAACTTTGCATATGTGTGGCCTGTGCGGTTATGCAAGATTGCCAGGGTGCCATGGCTTAGTCATTCCCTAAAAACTGGGAAATAAAGTTTCCAAATCCATAGATTCTTTAACTGTTTTACTGTGGTTTAAGCTGGTTTTAGAAAAGGCAGAGGAACCAGAGATCAAATTGCCAACATCCGCTGGATCATGGAAAAAGCAAGAGAGTTCCAGAAAAACATCTATTTCTGCTTTATTGACTATGCCAAAGCCTTTGACTATGTGGATCCCAATAAACTGTGGACAATTCTTCAAGAGATGGGAATACCAGACCACCTGACCTGCCTCTTGAGAAATTTGTATGCAGGTCAGGAAGCAACAGTTAGAACTGGACATGGAACAACAGACTGGTTCCAAATAGGAAAAGGAGTTCGTCAAGGCTGTATATTGTCACCCTGCTTATTTAACTTCTATGCAGAGTACATCATGAGAAACGCTGGACTGGAAGAAACACAAGCTGGAATCAAGACTGCATGGAGAAATATCAATAATCTCAGATATGCAGATGACACCACCCTTATGACAGAAAGTGAAGAGGAACTAAAAAGCCTCTTGATGAAAGTGAAAGTGGAGAGTGAAAAAGTTGGCTTAAAGCTCAACATTCAGAAAATGAAGATCATGGCATCCGGTCCCACCACTTCATGGGAAATAGATGGGGAAACAGTGGAAACAGTGTCAGACTTTATTTTGGGGGGCTCCAAAATCACTGCAGATGGTGACTGTAGCCATGAAATTAAAAGACGCTTACTCCTTGGAAGGAAAGTTATGACCAACCTAGATAGCATATTCAAAAGCAGAGACATTCCTTTGCCAACAAAGGTCCATCTAGTCAAGGCTATGGTTTTTCCTGTGGTCATGTATGGATGTGAGAGTTGGACTGTGAAGAAGGCTGAGCACCAAAGAATTGATGCTTTTGAACTGTGGTGTTGGAGAAGACTCTTGAGAGTCGCTTGGACTGCAAGGAGATCCAACCAGTCCATTCTGAAGGAGATCAGCCCTGGGATTTCTTTGGAAGGAATGATGCTAAAGCTGAAACTCCAGTACTTTGGCCACCTCATGCGAAGAGTTGACTCATTGGAAAAGACTCTGATGCTGGGAGGGATTGCGGGCAGGAGGAGAAGGGGACGACAGAGGATGAGATGGCTGGATGGCATCACTGACTCGATGGACGTGAGTCTCAGTGAACTCCGGGAGTTGGTGATGGACAGGGAGGCCTGGCGTGCTGTGATTCATGGGGTCGCAAAGAGTCAGACACGACTGAGTGACTGATCTGATCTGATCTGATCTGAAACTAGAAAGTTGAAGATTAAAGGAGATACATGTTTTCTTTATTCTTTCCTTTAATTTTGTCTTTCAAATAAAAGTCATGGTACTTATATGCTGTTATTTTGTTTTTGTTTTTGTTTTTAACTTTATTTTATTTTTAAACTTTACAAAATTGTATTAGTTTTGCCAAATATCAAAATGAACCCACCACAGGTATACATTATGCTGTTATTTTGATTTGAGATTTGAATTTTATTTTCAACCACAGTTTGAAGTATTTTTTTTTTTTGAATTTGTCTTTCTCATTTTTTCCTCCATGTAATCAAAAGTCATTGATGTAACTAAGAATGTGCCTAACCAGTAGCCCAGAATGTCCTATAAAATTCACATAAAAAATGCATGCATACATGATTTCCAATGGCTAACTCTTAGAAAATCAAATACTCGGTAGATAATATATGCATTTGGAAGTTAACTTTAGGTTTTACAGACTGGATCAATATGTTTTGACTGACAGCAATAACTAGATTATAGGCTTTCTAAAATCTTCAACAATCTTTAATTTTACTGTAGAAGTAAGTATTTTGCAGGGTACGTGTACTTGGTATATGATCTTCACTGAATAGATGCTTGTTGTCTTTTTTTATTACAGTAGTTTTTTCTTATCTTTTGTTAAATAGAAACCAAATTACTATCACTCTGAAATTTACCAGTCGCTTCCTCCATCCTGCTGAAGCTTCACTGCTATTAATTTCAAGACCTAAGAATGGAATAGGAGGTACTACGATGACTTTTGCTCTCAAGGGTGAAGTCCTCAATTTTAAAGCCATCGTAAGTAAATTTTACCTCATTTATGATATATTTTTTGCTTTTCTTCTCAAGCCATGGAGTGTTCCAAGTACAGCAGTTCTTCCAAGTTTTATCTCCTGGCGGCTCTTGTTCTTTGAGATCATGTGCATATGCAGACACAGATGTGTACTTACTTAACATTTGCAGTTTTTGGTTTCTGTATCTCTGATATTTTTGCTTTGATACTCTTTCTTTGGAAATAAATCTCAATTTTATAATAGAAGTTGAAAGGACTTGTACTTTTAAAATTTTGGTTTTGTTTATTAATTTTGTATGTAATGTTTAAACATTACTTTCAATTTACAGTTATTACAAAATGTTGATTATATTCCCTTTTTTGTGCAATGCATCCCTGGACCTATCTTACACCCAAGAGTTTGTACCTCCCACCCCTACATTGCCCCTCCCCACTCTCATCACTGGTAACCCTTAATTTGTTCTCTGTATCTGTGAGGCTGTTTCCTTTTTTTATTATATTCACTAATTTGTTGCATTTTTTAGATCTCACATATAAGTGATATCATGCAGTATTTGTCTCTTTCTGACTTATTTCACTTAGCATAATGCCCATAAAGCTTTACCATAATACATCCTGCCGCTGCTAAGTTGCTTCAGTTGTGTCCAACTCTTTAAAACCATATGGACCGTAGCCTGCCAGGTCCTCTTTCCATGGGATTCTCTAGACAAGAATATTGGAGCGGTTGCCATGCCCTCCTCCAGGGGATCTTCCCTACCCAAGGATCAAACCTGCATCTTTTGTATCTTCTGCACTGGCAATTGGGTTCATTACCACTAGCACCACCTGCAAAGCCCAAGTACATCCATGTTGCTGCAAATGGCAAAAAAAATATATATATATATGTGTGTGTGTATATATATATATATATATATGTATATATATGGCTTCACAAGTGGTGCTAGTAATAAAGAATCTACCTGCCAATGCAGGAGACACAAGAGACATGGGTTCGATCTCTGAGTTGGGAAAATTCTCTGGAGAAGGAAGTGGCCAGCCAGGGAAAATTCTCTGGAGAAGGAAGTGGCCAGTCACTCCAGTATTTTTGCTTGGAAAATCCCATGGACAGAGGAACCTGGTGTGCTACAGTCCATGGAGTCGCAAAGACTTGGACACGACTAGGCAACTGAGCACACGTACACTGACGCACATATAAATAAATAAATATAATATATATGTATTATATACACACACACATATACACACACACAGACATACACCCCACATCTTCATTATCCATTCATCTGTTGATGGACACTTAGGTTGCTTCCATATCTTGGCAATTGTAAATAATGCTGCTATGAATGTTGGGGTGCATGTATTTATTCAAATTAGTATCTTTATTTTCTTTGGATATATACCCAGAGTGGAATAGCTGGATCATATGGTAGTTCTATTTTTGGTCTTTTGAGAAACCTCCATACTGCTTTCCACAGTGACTGTGGTGATTTACCTTCCCACTAACCGTAAAAGGGCTCCTTTACTCCACATCCTCGCCAGCATTTGTTATTTGTATTCTTTTTGATAATGGCCATTCTGACAGATGCTAGATATCTCATTGTGGTTTTGATATGTGTTTCTCTTATGATTAGCATCTTCTCATGTGCCTGTTGGCCATCTGCATTTTGAAAAGACTTGCATTGAGTACTGTTTTAAGGTTGTCTTTTTAGGATTATATTTGTGCTTTATATCAAGGAGTCATTCACTATGTATATAGCAATTTATATGGCCTTCTGCCATGGAGACTTGTGATTTAAGTTAAAGCACTCCCTGGGTCTATGTCTGTTTTTTGTTTGAATTAAGATTTGGTGATTTACCTAGCAAAGAAAATGTTTCTGTTTCTGATAGGAAGATTTATAAATTTATCTTTAGGGTGCTCTGGAGCAAATCCATTACAAAGGTAATGCTAAGACTGGCATTTAGTGAGAGGTGATGATGTTCCAGTCAGAGTTCTGAAGTGTTACTACCTCAAAGGATGGGGGAGAAGGATTTTTAAATCTCTGTAAAATAGGTGTGATATTGTTATGATTGACTTTGTGTAGCCATTAGTTTGTCTACGTATTATTTTCTACCTTGGCTGTGTGGCAAAGAAGTAAATTTATGTTGCCGGATTTTCATATGGATTATGAAAAATCATAGGCATGCAGTAGCTTGAGTGGGAGTTAAAGAGAATGACTCTAGAAGGCCACTTTGTGTGAGGAGAGCATTAAGACGCTCACCTGGACAGAATGGCTTATTCAATAAGGACACGTGGAACAGAAAGCACGTGTTTGATTGTCACTGAGATACTATTGTGATCTTCTGATTTCCTCCTGAATTCTTACATTTCCCAACCCTCTCACACAAATTTTCTGAAAAAAACATTGCTTTGCCACGTGTGTTTAAGAGACGTGGATGGATGGTGTTAGCCTCTCATTATCATGTCTCTGGGGCAGAAAAGCTGACACTTGGGCCTTATGTGATCTCTGTTTACTTCTCCATTTGGCCACTCATGGTCTTAGACATCAGGAAATAATTGGATAATAATGGAGAAATAAGGTAAGATCCTGATTAGTCTAGAAGTGTGGAATTCCTAAAATCTTTTCTTTCATGGAAGTCTTGAGTAATTTGAGTTTAAGTTTTATATTTGTGCTTTTATTACAGTAAAAATATATCAGTACAGCCATTACATTAGAAACACAGGCATGCCACAGTCACACATGTTCCAACACAGGTATCACAGATATTCTTGCACTCACACACCAGTGTGCCCATATACACACACACCTGCCTCTTCTTTATGTCATGTGTATTCAGTGTGTGTGTGTGTGTGTGTGTGTGTGTGTATGATGGATTAATTTGCAAATGTAAAATCATGTTCAGTCATGAACAAAAGTAATTTTAAGAAAGTAAATTTAGGAGACAGTATTGTGACAAATCATTCAGTTGTTAGCATAGTACTATGGATCAGTGATGAGGTAAAATCTATTTTTATTTTTTCCCACTCAGATTTTGGCAGTATAATGTTTATATAAATTAATATCTCTGAAATGTTTAAATGGAGAGGTTTTTAGATACTTTAAGCCTATATTTTATAGTTGAGGATATTCTTTTTTGTTATTATCATATAGTATGTTTTATTTCTTTTTTACCTTAGGCAACTATAAAATGCAAATCCCCATGTTATAAATGGAAAGAAGTTACTGTGAAAGTTAAAAATCCCTTCCAAGCTTCTGGGGACTTCAAGTAAGTTATTGTTTTGGTGTAAATTCATTGCAATTAGCCATATCCAGTCTTAAGAGAAGTTATGTAGTTTTCTTAAATGTGAACTGTTTTGAGGAGAAATTTTGCATATTTATATTACTATAAATGTATAAGCATCAGCAGATAAAATAGAACAAATAATGAAGGTAAATCAGTTTTCCTTGAAATGCTGTTTCATCTCTACAAAGCTAATGCTGATTGTGTCAATTTTATTAATTTTGCCAATAAGCTTTATCCTTATTGAAATGTATAGTTCTTTCAGTTTCTTAAAATTTATAAGTAATAGACTTTTAAACTTATAATTTCTTCCTATCTGTTAATTTCCAAAAGTGAAATGTTGATTCAAGAAGAAAATTTATCTTCACCTAAAGCATCATGATTAATTAAAACTGCACAGCAAATGTTCATTTGAACATCTTTAGATTTAACAACAACAATAACAACAAAATACATTTGGAACAAAAAGACAATAAAATGCTTAAGTTTTATTCAAGGTCCCAAATAGAAAATATCTTTCTATATATTTACATGTTAAGGGAGAAGATGGATAATTGTACCTTACTATTGTTTAGCTGCTAACTTGTGTCCCACTCTTCTGCGACCCCATAGACTGTAGCCAGCCAGGCTCCCCTGACCATGGGATTTCCCAGGCAAGAATACTGGAGTGGGTTGCCATTTCCTTCACCAGGGAATCTTCCTGTCCCAGGGATTAAATCAGTGTTCCATGCATTGGCAGGTGGATTCTTTATCACTGAGCTATCTGGAAAGCCCTTAATGATACCTTGTGCTGCACTTAGTCGCTCAGTCATGTCCGACTCTTTGCGACCCCATGGACTATAGCCTGCCAGGTTTCTCTGTCCATGGGGATTGTCCAGGCAAGAATACTGAAGTGGGTTGCCATGCCCTCCTCCATACCTTACATACTGCTTGAATTATGAACTCTGTTTCTACCAACTTTAAAAGTCAAATTCTTACAACAATACTTGTGTTGCTTGGAAATTGTATGTATGCTTATTATATTAGTATTTGATAATTTTCAGTTTTTAAATTACTATATGTCTAGGCTTTTGGCAATTTCTTATTAACAATATCATTTATTGTTGACAAAACAAAAATTCTTTTGTTAAAACAGTTATTGGTGAATTTATGGTTCCCATATTCAGTGAGAGAGAATTTTATTTACTGTAATTTTATTAAAATGTTATATCAGAATGTAAGGAACAAAAAAATATCAGAATGTATGGCATTAATCCAGTATTAAAATATACCCTTAAATGAACCAAATGACTGACTGCAGTTCTTCAGAGAAAATCAAGATCAAATATGTTAACTCTTATTCTGGTGGTAAAATTGAAAGAAAATCTCAAAGTTCCTGGCATTGGTAGAATATTATAATTGTGTGTTTGTCCAAAAATAACAGTATATCATTGTTATTTTATGGTTTGCATGCATGCATGCGTGCTAAGTCACTTCAGTCATGTCCTACTCTTTGGGACCCTATGGACTGTAGCCTGCCAGGCTCCTCTGTCCATGTGATTCTCTAGGCAGAACTACTAGAGTGGGTAGCCATGCCCTCCTCCAGGGAATTTTCCTGTCCCAGGAATCAAACCTGTGGCTCCTACATTGAAGGCAGAATGTTTACCACTGAGCCATCAGGGAAGCCAATTTTATGATTTATTTCAGATGTAATTAAAACTGTTACTTCTTGTGAGGAATACATGGTTTGGTAGAGGACAAGATTATTTGTTGGAGACTTTTGACTCCTTCATCTCTTATGTGAATGTGGCCCTCAAACTTAGGTAATAGGCATATAATCATGAAAATTTAAGGCCACTCATAAAATATGTAAAATCAATATTTTATGGTAAACATACATTATTTTCAAAGATAAAATGCAATAAAAGAGAATGAGAGGAAATTTAATGCCAAATAATTCACATAGACTATTTTAATGTTATAAACAATAAAACAAGTGACCAAGTTTTTCATATTACTTACAAAAATGATCAGAACTTTATTATGAATAATCTCATATTAAATGTATTTTCAAATAAAATTTAAAATTTCAGAAAATTTTCCAAAAAATTGTATGCAGCACAGTGACCAGATTTGATCCTACTTTATCAAAATTTAACAACACTTTTAACAAGAAAGGTGACCTAGTCTAAATTTAAACGTTTATTTTTTTATTGAGATATGCTTGATATACAATATTATATATTCAGAAATGCAATATAGTGATTCACAATTTTTAAAGGTAATGCTCCATTCATAGTTATTATAAAATATTGGCTCTATTATCTGTGCTGTAAAACATATAGCTTACTTATACATGGTAGTTTACATTTCTTAATCCCCTATCTGGTGTAGATTTAACAGAGATAAAATTAGCTCTCACACCTCTGTGTACCAGATCTGAAATTCCTCTTTGGCAGAATAGAAGTATTTCATGCTGCTACTGCTACTGCTAAGTCACTTCAGTCGTGTCAGACTCTGTGTGACCCCATAGATGGCAGCCCACCAGGCTCCCCCGTCCCTGGGATTCTCCAGGCAAGAACACTGGAGCGGGTTGCCATTTCCTTTTCCGATGCATGAAAGTAAAAAGTGAAAGTGAAGTCGCTCAGTCGTGTCCGACTCTTAGTGACCCCATGGACTGCAGCCTACCAGGCTCCTCCATCCATGGGATTTTCCAGGCAAGAGTACAGGAGTGGGGTGCCATTGCCTTCTCCGTGCTGTATAATGCTTTTTTTACATGTTGTAAAGTTTGGTTTACTAGTATTTGGTTGAAGAATTTGCATTTATAACCACAGGATTTACTTTCTTTTCTTGTGATGTATTTATCTGTTTTTTATATCACCAGTAATAGCTTTAGAGAAAGATTTGGGAAGTGGTCCTTTCCATTATATTTTTGGGGAGAGTTTGTGAAGGATTGGTATTAATTCTTTTAACGTTTGCTAGAATTCACAACTGAAGCCATCTGTCTCTGAGCTTTGCTTTGTGGGAACTTCAGTTTATTACTAATTCCGTCTCTTTACTTGTTATGGCTTATTCAGATTTTCTGTTTCTTTTTGAATCGGTTTGGTCGTTTGTGCCACTCTAGAAATTTGTATATTTCTTCTAAATTATCTAAGTCGTTGGCATGGAATTTTACATAGTATTCCCTTATAATCCTTGTTTTTTCTTTTTTTTCTGCAAAAGCAGTTGTGATGGCCCTTCTTCCATCCCTTAGTTCAGTTAATTTGATTTTTCTCTCCTTTATTCTTAATCAGTGTAGGTAAATATTTGTTAATTTTCTTGATATTTTCAAAGACCCTTCTCCTAGTTTCTTTGATATTTTCTATTATTTTTCTTTATTTAAAAACATTTGTGGTATAATTGATATGGAAAAAAATGTACATTTAAAGTATATAATTTGATGAGTTTGGATGTATGCATGTACCGTGATGCTACCACAGCAATTAAAGCAATAAGCATACTCATCACTTCCAAAAGTTTCCTTGTATTCCTTTTTTCTTTTCTATGTTAAGAATTCTTAACATGAGAATTACATTCTTAACAAATGTTTTAGATAGAGCATAATACCACGTTGTTAGGTCTTCCCTGGTGGCTCAGCAGTAAAGAATCCACCTGCCAGTGTAGGAGATACAGGTTTGGGAAGATCCCCTGGAGGAGGAAATGGCTATCCAGTCTAGTATTCTTGCCTGGAAAATCCTGTTGGACAGAGTAGCCTGGTGGGCTACAGTCCATAGGATCACAAAGAGTTGGACATGATGGAAGTGACTTAGCACACAGGCATGCGTGATTAATTATGTTAAGCATCTCTTCATGTGCCTTTGGCCATCTGTATGTCTTCTTTGGAAAGTGTGTATTCAGGTCTTCTGCCCAGTTTTTAATCAGATTGCTTGTTTCTTTGCTACAGAGTTGTGTGATTGTTATATTTTGGATATTAGCTCCTTACCAGATAATTGATTTGCAAATATTTTCTCCCATTCAGAAGATTGCTTTTATATTTCGTTGATGGTTTCCTTTGCTGTGCAGAAGCTTTATATTTTGATGTAGTCCCACTTCTTTATTTTTGCTTTTGTTGCTTTTACTTCTGGTGTCAAGACTCAAAATATCACTAAGACCTATATCAAGGAGTTTACATAAGCATGTGTTTTCTTCTAGGAGTTTTATAGTTTTAGGTCTTATGTTCTGATCTTTAATCTGTTTTTGAGTAATTTTTGTGTATGGTATAAAATAGTGGTCTAGTTTCATTCTTTTACATGTGGCTAATTTGTTTTCCCAGCACCACTTACTGAAGAAACTGTCCTTACCCTCTTGTATATTTTTGGCTCCTTTGTTGTAAATTAATTCATCATATTCATCATATATGTGTGGATTTATTTCTCAGCTCTCAATTCTGTTCCATTGATCTAAGTGTCTGTTTTTGTGCAAATATCATACTGTTTTAATTGCTATAGCTTGATATTATTTGAGATCGGAGAGTGTGACACTTCCAGCTATGTTCACTCACCTTATTTTTCCGATGTTTTTTCTTTTCTTTTTTCCTCTCTTTTGGCTTATTTCATTAAACATGTGTTGGTGCATTTAATTGTGTACCATATATGTATGTGATTGTTTATCTTTCTTTATTCATTTTTCTCTCTGTTCTTCAGACTACATAATCTCTGTCAGTCTTGAAGTTTATTAATTCTTCTTTTTCCTACCAATTCAAATCTCCTGAGCCCCTCTAGTGATTTTTTACAATCTGTTATTGTAGTTTACAAATCCAGAATTTTCATTTGGTTCTTTTTTATTAATTTCATCATCATGCTTTCCTTTACTTCTTTAGTCATAGTTTCCTTAGTTTTTTAAGACATTTACAATGGCTATTTTGAGTTGGTTTTCTGTTAAATATGAGAGCTGATCACTATCCAGCAGCTTTTCTTGCATACCTATTTTATTGTTTCTTTGCTTGTTTCATAATTGTTATGTTGGAAACTGGACATTTTTGAAAATTCTGGTCTCATCTCCCACATGATTTTTAATGTTGTTTGCTTGTTTAATTTTTTACTACATGGCTGGCTTATTTTAGAGATGTTTACTCCCCCTCCCCCTCAAAAAATGCCTCACATACATAGTGTGAACCTTCTAATATTGCTTCTAGGGGATACAGTCTTGACTATGCCCACAGTCACTCTTGGATAATGATGGTTTTGGCATAGCTTTCTTTGACCGTGTCTTTCTGTGTCCACACTTAGCTATTAAATTTCCCTGATTTGAATTCTGTGGAAGGTATAAATTGCTCCTCAGACTAATTCAATCAAAGCCAGCTCCTTTGAAATAATAGTCCCTTAGGTCAATGTTTGAGATTTATTCCGTCTCCACAAGGGCTCCTCTCAGTTGTCTCTTTCCCCAGTTTTCTCCAACAAACTAGCAGGGTTCCTCCTAATTGCCTTTCACCACAACTGCACTAGTTTTAAGAGCACCCTTGGGTTTATCTTCACTTGTTTTCGAAAATGAAATCAGGTCCTTTGTGAAGAGATTAAGAGCTATATGTATTAAGGTCAGCTTCTCCCTCTAGGTAAAATTTCTGAGCCATGACTGTGTTGGTAGAAAGGGGGACAATGGTAAACTTTTCTTGAAGTAACACCCCCATATTAGGACCTGAATGCTAGGTAGGGTGGGGGGAAGTAGTTTCAGGTCTTCCTGGTTTGCTTCTCCCAGCATAGAACCACCACTTTGTAAGCTGGGGCAATGGTGATTTCACACTCATGCAGAGCTTGTGGTCCATGATTGGGTACTGGGTGGAAGAAGGAAGCCCCTCGGCTCCTCTCAGCTGCATTTGCCTGAACATAGCCTCAGCAACATGTACTTGGGGCAGGATGAGAAATGTTGATGTCATACATCTCTCAGAAAGATGGTTCTCCACCTGGGAGCTAGGAAACTAATGTGTCCTCTGTCCCTAGCTGTACTAGTCTGGAGTAGAGTTTCTTTCTTAATTGGGTGGGGAAGAAGGAAAGAGTGAGTAGTCTTGGTTCAAATGCCTCAGACTACATCTCTTTTTTATTTATTGATTTATTATTTTTGGCTGTGCTGGGTCTTCGTTGCTTCGTTGTGTGGACTTTCTCTAGTTGCAGTGAGTGGGGGCTACTCTCTTATGGTGTGTGGGCTTCTTGTTGCAGTGGTTTCTCTTGTTGCAGAGCACGGGCTGTAGAGCATGTCAGCTTCAGTAGTTGTGATGCAGGGGCTTAGTTGCCCAGCGGCATGTGGAATCTTCCTGGACAAGGGATTGAACTTGTGTCCCCTGCATTAGCAGGTAGATTCTTTAAGATTCTTTACCACTGGACCACTGGACTTCCTTACCATGTAGGGAAGTCCTACATCTTTGCTTACTGAATTTAGTAATTACTATTGAATAGCTTTTTTTTTTTTTTTAATTGGCTATATCCCTTTAAGATCATTTCCAGAGAGTTTAAATAGTTGGGTTTTATATTTGAACTCATTTTACTGGAAATTGATCCATGGAGCTCTCATGCTGTCATGCTAAGAGCAGTGTTTGATCTAAGTTCTATTTTGTCTGTTATTAGTATAGCCACTCCAGTTCTCTTTTTGTTACTATTTACGTGGTATTTTATTATTCTTCTTTTGTTCCCAATCTGGTTGTGACTTTGAACCAACATTTGTCTTTTTTCTAGTCTATTTTTTTTTCCATTTTGTCCATCTCTGCCTTTTGATTAGAGAGTTAATCCCATTACACTTAATATAATCTCTGATACAGTACAGTTTAGTGTGCCTTTAAAAATTTCATTTCTTTTACTATATGTTTTCTAAAATTTTTCTCTGTAGTCATCCTGAAGATTATAATTAGCATGTTAATTTAAACAGTCTAGTTCATATTAGACACCAACTTAATTTTACTGTAAACTTAGAAATTTTGCTTCAGTGTATCTCCTTTTCCTAGCCTCTTGTTAATGCTATTATTGTTATACTCATTATATCTTTGTAAGTTATAAGCCCATAAAACAGTTTTATATTTATTGTCTGGTACTGTTTTATTTTAAATCAGAAAGGATAACAAAAAGGGTACATTGAAAATAAAGTACATTTATAATTTGTTTTATAGAGTTGCCTGTGTAGTTAACTTTATGTATGCTTTTTATTTCATCATGTGGTTTAAAGTTCATTTCTAGTGTCCTTTTACTTTAGCCTAAGGGAATTCTGGTAGTATTTTTTTATAGGATAGGTCTGTTAGCAATGAATTCTTTCATTTTTTTATTTGGTAATATTTTAATTTCTTCTTAATTTCTGAAGGATAGTTTTCCTGTATATAGTATACCTTATTGATAATCATTCAGCATGCTGTATACATCATCCCATTGCATTTTGTTCTTTAGGTTTTAAATGGGAATTTAATTCTTAATCTTTTTTTTTCTTTTATTTTAAATATATTTTAATTAGAGGCTAATTACTTTACAATATTGTATTGGTTTTGCCATATATCAACATGAATCCAGCATGGGTGTACATGTGTTCCCCATCCTGAACCCCCCTCCCACCTCCCTCCCCATTGAGGAGCAACACAGTTGTTAAGTCAGTTCTCTTCTGCTTCTTACTGTGTCTTGGCCTCTCAATGATTTGACTCTTATTGTCTAGTTATGGATCATCTTGAATTTATCCTGCACAGAATATTTTGTACTTCTTAGATGTGTAAATTAATATTTTTATCAAATTTTGAAAGTTTTCATCATTTATTTCTTCACATTGTCTGTCTGCCTCTTTTCTTTTTTTTTTTCTCTTGTCTTTTGGGATTCTGAATAGGCTTACATTTGGCTATCTGATGGTCTCCCATGGTTCTCTGAGGCTAAATTTTTAATTAATGTTAATTTTTCTTCATTCTTTTTTCTTTCCATTGTTTGAAAGTAATCATTTTATTTGACCTATCTTTAAGTGTACTGGTTTTTTGTCACCTCAAACCTGCAGTTGAGTCCCTCTACTGCTTTTCCCTCTATCTCTTCAAGAAAATTAGAGATACCAAGGGAACATTTCATGCAAAGATGGGCTCAATAAAGGACAGAAATGGTATGGACCTAACAGAAGCAAAAGATATTAATAAGAGGTGACAAGAATACACAGAAGAACTGTACAAAACAGATCTTCATGACCAAGATAATCACGATGGTATGATAACTCACCTAGAACCAGACATCCTGGAATGTGAAGTCAAGTGGGCCTTAGAAAGCATCATTAGAAAAAAGCTAGTGGAGGTGATGGAATTCCAGTTGAGCTATTTCAAATCCTGAAAGATGATGCTGTGAAAGTGCTGCACTCAATATGCCAGCAAATTTGGAAAACTCAGCAGTGGCCACAGGACTGGAAAAGGTCAGTTTTCATCCCAATCCCAAAGAAAGGCAATGCCAAAGAATGCTGAAACTACCGCACAATTGCACTCATCTCACATGCTAGTAAAGTAATGCTCAAAATTCTCCAAGCCAGGCTTCAGCACTACGTGAACCGTGAACTTCCTGATGTTCAAGCTGGTTTTAGAAAAGGCAGAGGAACCAGAGATCAAATTGCCAACATCCGCTAGATCATGGAAAAAGCAAGAGAGTTCCAGAAAAACATCTATTTCTGCTTTATTGACTATGCCAAAGCCTTTGACTCTGTGGATCACAATAAACTGTGGAAAATTCTTCAAGAGATGGGAATACCAGACCACCTGACCTGCCTCTTGAGAAATTTGTATGCAGGTCAGGAAGCAACAGTTAGAACTGGACATGGAACAACAGACTGGTTCCAAATAGGAAAAGGAGTACGTCAAGGCTGTATATTGTCACCCTGCTTATTTAACTTCTATGCAGAGTACATCATGAGAAATGCTGGGCTGGAGGAAGCACAAGCTGGAATCAAGATTGCCAGAAGAAATACCAATAACCTCAGATATGCAGATGATACCACCCTTATGGCAGAAAGTGAAGAGGAACTAAAGAGCCTCCTGATGAAAGTGAAAGAGGGGAGTGAAAAAGTTGGCTTAAAGCTCAACATTCAGAAAACAAAGATCATGGCATCTGGTCCCATCACTTCATGGGAAATAGATGGGGAAACAGTGGAAACAGTGTCAGACTTTATTTTGGGGGGCTCCAAAATCACTGCAGATGGTGACTGCAGCCATGAAATTAAAAGACACTTACTCCTTGGAAGGAAAGTTATGACCAACCTAGATAGCATATTCAAAAGCAGAGACATTACTTTGCCAACAAAGGTCCATCTAGTCAAGGCTATGGTTTTTCCTGTGGTCATGTATGGATGTGAGAGTTGGACTGTGAAGAAAGCGGAGCGCTGAAGAATTGGTGTTTTTGAACTGTGGTGTTGGAGAAGAGTCTTGAAAGTCCCTTGGACTGCAAGGAGATCCAACCAGTCCATTCTGAAGGAGATCAGCCCTGGGATTTCTTTGGAAGGAATGATGCTAAAGCTGAAACTCCAGTACTTTGGCCACCTCATGCGAAGAGTTGACTCATTGGAAAAGACTGATGCTGAGAGGGATTGGAGAGGAAAAGGGGACGACAGAGGATGAGATGGCTGGATGGCATCACCAACTCAATGGACATGAGTCTGAGTGAATGGGAGTTGGTGATGGACACAAAGGCCTGGTGTGCTGCGATTCATGGGATCACAAAGAGTCGGACATGACTGAGCGACTGAACTGAACTAAACTGAACTGCTTTTTTACTTCAGGTATTGTACTTTCTAAGTCCAGAATTTATAATTAGTTCTTTTGTATAATTTCTCTGTACTGATATTCTTTACTTGGTGAGACGTATTTGTCTCTGTCACTAGAGAAGAGAATGGCAAAATAACAAACTGTGGAGAATTCTTAAAGAGATGGGAATACCAGACCACCTTACCTGCCTCCTGAGAAATCTGTATGCAGGTCAAGAAGCAATAGTTAGAACTGGACATGGAACACCAGACTGATTCCAAATTGGGAAAGGAGTATGTCAAGGCTGTATACTATCACCTTGTTCATTTCACTTATATGCCAGGCTAGATGAATCAGCTGCAGTCAAGATTGCTGGGAGTAACATCAACAACTTCAGATATGCAGATGATACCTCTCTGAGGGCAAAAAGTGAAGAGGAACTAAAGAGCTTCTTGATGAGTGTGAAAATGGAAAGTCCAAAAGCTGGCTTAAAACTCAACTTTAAAAAAACTAAGATCATGGCATCCACTCTCAGAACTTCATGGCAAATAGATGGGGGAAGATTGAAAACAGTGACAGCTTTTATTTTCTTGTGCTCCAAAATCACTGTAGAGAGTGATTGCAGCCACAAAATTAAAAGATGCTTGCTCCTTAGAAGGAACACTATGACAAAACTAGACAACATAGTAAAAAGCAGAGACATCACTTTGCCGACAAAGGTCTGAATAGTCAAAGCTACAGTTTTTCCAGTAGTCATGTATAGATGTGAGAGTTGGACCATAAAGAAGGCTGAGTGCCAAAGGATTGATGCTTTTGAATTGTGGTGCCAGAGAAGACTCTTGACAGTCGCTTGGACAGCAAGGAAATCAAACCAGTGCATCCTAAATGAAATCAACCCTAAATATTCATTGGAAGGACTGATGCTGAAGCTGAAGCTCCAGAACTTTGGCCACCTGATGAGAAGAGCTGACTCATTGGAAAAGACCATGATGCTAGGAAAGATTGAGGGCAAGAGGACAAGGGGGTAACAGAAGGTGAGATGGCATCACCAACTCAGTGGATATGATTTTGAGCAAACTCCCAAAGACAGTGAAGGACAGGGAAGCCTGACGTGTTGTAGTCCATGGAGTCACGAAGAGTTTGCCATGACTTGGTAACTGAACAACAGGTATATCTGTAAGTGGGACTGAAGGTCCTTGACATATTTTAGGACTCTACTGAGCTGTTGCAATTTCTCCTATGGGCGTGTTGTCTCCAGATCTTCCTTTTATGTTTTCTCAGGCTCTTGATCCAGTTGCTGTGGCAGCCTCAGGCATAACTGTTACTGATTGTTTTCAACAAACATCCTGGGAATAGTTGTTTTACTTTGAGTCAGTTGCTTAGATTAAAGCAACACAGTGCATACTGAGTTCTTCTAGGGAGCTTTGAGACAGGTTGCACAGTAACAATGATGAGGGATGGGACCTCTTTTTGAAGAGCTCCAACCTCAGTATTCCTTCCTGTGGCAGCAAGCCTGAGCATTTTTTAAGTTACCTTGGTTGCAAGGCAGTTCGTTTTCAAGGCTACTGCAGAGCTATGGAGAGGAGGAGGGGAGTTACAACATAAAAATTACAAGGCTGCAAACTCTACTGTTCTTACCAAGGTTTGGAAGCTTTTTTTTTTTTTTTTTTGCTTTGTCTTCATTACTGCATGTGTGTGCTCTCTACTTGCAGCAAGTGGAGGCTACTCTCTAGTTGCGGTGCACAGGCTGCTCATTGTGGTGGCTTCTCTTGTTGAGGAGCACAGGCTCTAGGCACACAGGCTTCAGTAGTTGAAGCATGTAGGCTCAGTAGTTGTGGCTCTCAGGCTTAGTTGTTCCCTGGCATGTGGGATCTTTGAGGACCAGGGATTGAACCTGTGTCCTTTGCATTAGCAGGTGGATTCTTAAGCACTGGAGTACCAGGGAAGTCCCTGGAAACTTTTCTTGTGTAAACACCATTCAGATTGCTGCAAGCTTTTCTTTAGTTAGCTGCAATTCTGAGAAAGTTAATTTGGACAAATTTTTCCAGTGTTTTTAGTGATTTTATATAGGTGTGAAAATGGTTATTCTAAACCATTCCCTGCTTTTGTTTTCCTAGTGGCTTGGTTTTATTATTTAAAATATGTTTTTTGTTTTAGATCAGACTTGTGCTTCTTACAATGTGATCTCTGAGTCAGCAAAATCACCATCACCTGGGAGCTTATTAGAAAACCAGAATCTCAGGCCCACTCTAATGCAGTTGAATCAGAATCTGCATTGAACAGCATCTCCAGAATATTTATTTGTACATTAATGTTAAAGCAGTGCTGGTATAATTGAAGAGTGATCAGAGTTTAACCCATAGACAGGCTACTTAAAAAACATCTGGAGAGTTCAGTGGAGCCCATGCCAGACTTACTAACTCAGAATTCATACAAACAGAAGCTTGGGAATCTGCATTTTGAACAAGCACTCCAGATGATAATAATGCACATTAAAATGTTAGGACTGCTGATTTAGAAACTGCACTAGTCAAACAGGATCTTTTTCTGTGTTAATGGCAGTATATATTTCATTTTTAAAGTTAATATATCTATTTTGAGCAAAGTATGTTCATTGTAATTAAGCAGGGACTTTTTAAACAGAAGCATACAGAATGCTAGTTTATCTCAAAATGGTACATGTATAGTATGTGAAAAATCTAATATTTATTATGTTGGTTTAGTCTTTTTATTTGTGTGTCAAATACTATTATGCCTGTGATTATTTTTTAGTCAGAACACATTATTACCAAAATAAATTGCCCAATGATTCACCATGGATTTATAGGAATATAAAGAAATGTTATAAATGTTTTCTGCCTCATAATTTTATGAAATTTAAATGAGAATTTAGTGCATTACTTTAAATATAAATTGCTCTCTGGAGAGGATTTATTCCTACATTTGCTTAACTGTAAATTTATATAAGCAATTCTTCCAGTTTGATACATAACTTTCATCATTCATAGTTTACACTTTTTTACGGTTAATTTTGTCTTATTTAAAACTTTTTAGTATTTAATATTTATAAAATCCTTTACAACCCTTTATGAAGGCATCAGAAATAACAAGTTAAACCAAAAAGACAAAAACTGATACCAGCATTCAAACATTAAGATATATAAATGTATTGCATTTTAGTTTGTGTATGCATGTTCATGAATGTGTGTGTATTTTTAGACTAAAATATTTGATTGATTTTATTACTGATCTGTTTTCCACTATTAAGCTAGTATTGTGAGATCTTAATGCTAAGTCACTTCAGTCGTGTCCGACTCTGTGTGACCCCTTAGACGGCAGCCCACCAGGCTCCCCATCCCTGGGATTCTCCAGGCAAGAACACTGGAGTGGCTTGCCATTTCCTTCTCCAATGCATGAAAGTGAAAAGTGAAAGTGAAGTCACTCAGTCGTGTCCGACCCTCAGCGACCCCATGGACTCAGCCTACCAGGCTCCTCCATCCATGGGATTTTCCAGGCAAGAGTACTGGAGTGGGGTGCCATTGCCTTCTCCAATGCATGAAAGTGAAAAGTGAAAGTGAAGTCACTCAGTCGTGTCCGACCCTCAGTGACCCCATGGACTGCAGCCTTCCAGGTTCTTCTGTCCATGGGATTTTCCAGGCAAGAGTACTGGAGTGGGGTGCCATTGCCTTCTCCGATGAGATCTTAATAACTGTTACATAATAAAAAAGATTTCTGTTAACAAATTAAGTTTAGATAAATCTGTTCTTAACAATATTTTACAGATTCAGTTCAACTCTGCAAGAGGAATTAGGCATTCCTGACATGACTCTTCATGAAATCTTTACCCTGCCACTAGGGTATCATTTCCACACTATTCTCCATTATATTGTGGGCAACCTAAGGCTAGAGTCAGTTCAGTCACTCAGTCGTGTCTGACTCTTTGTGACCCCATGGACTGCAGCACGTCAGGTATCCCTGTCCATCACCAGCTCCCAGAGCCTACTCAAACTCATGTCCATTGCATTCGTGATGCCATCCAACCATCTCATCCTCTGTCATCCCCTTCTCCTCCTGCCTTCAGTCTTTCCCAGCATCAGGGTCTTTTCAGTTGAGTCAGTTCTTCACATCAGGTGGCCAAAGTATTGGAGTTTCAGCTTCAGCATCAGCTGTTCCAATGAATATTCAGGACTGATTTCCTTTAGGATTGACTGGTTTGATCTCCTTGCAGTCCAAGGGACTCTCTTCAAAACCACAGTTCAAAAGCATCAATTCTTCTACACTTAGCTTTCTTCATAGTCCAACTCTCACATGCATACATGATTACTGGAAAAACCATAGCCTGGACTAAACCGACCTTTATTGGCAAAGTAATGTCTCTGCTTTCTAATATGCTGTCTAGGTTGGTCATAGCTTTTCTTCCAAGGAGCAAAAGTCTTTTAATTTCATGGCTGCAGTCACCATCTGCAGTGATTTTGGAGCCCCCCCCCCAAATAAAGTCTCTCACTGTTTCCATTGTTTCCCCATCTATTTAATCTAAGGCTTGGAAGATAGCATATTCATGTTTGTACTTTCCAGTACTTAGTCCTACACCTAACATGTAATGGGGTCTCCATAACTGTTTCTTGAAGGAATGACCTTTTTTATATAGGAAGGACTGAATTTCTGTTTGATTCCGGATGATAGCATAATTATCAATGCATTGATTTTACTAGGTACCCAAATTTCATGTCCACTCCTGAGAGAAATATTTCTCTTTTCTAGACATAAGATTTTTGTTTTTGTTTAGTGGCTAAGTTGTGTTCAACTCTTTTGTGACCATGGACTGTAGCCCACCAGGCTTCTCTGCCCAAGGGATTTCCCAGGCAAGAATACTGGAGTGGGTTGCCATTCCCTACTTCAGGGCATCTTCCTGACCCTGGGATCAAACCCACATCTCCTGCATTGGCAGGCAGATTCTTTACCACTGAGCCACCTGGTAAGTCCAGATTAGATATTATTAAGTGTGTATAACTCTGACAGTGTATTAAGGTCAATGTATAATTTCTTCTTTCTTTTCGGAATATAATTTGGTTGGTCATTTTTGCTCTAAGTTTCCTTGTTATGAGAATTCAGTGTTGACTTTACATATAAAAATATCATTTTTTTTAACCTGTTTCCATTCAACATCTTTTATTTCTAACATGTTTTGAATTACTGAATGAGAGCACATGGACTGTTTGAACTGTAATTTATTCTGATTCTAATTATATTTTATGGTAAATGGAAATGATTTAAAGGAAGAATGTTTTGTGGTCATCTGAATTTTATTACAGTAGAATTAAAAATAATCCTTTTTTCATGTATTTTAGTGTCATTCTGGTGGAATCCTTAACATTTATCTCTTTGCCATCCCAATTAACTGAATATGAAGAATCTGTTGACGTCTTGAACCACCGGTAAATTTCTGTATATGCTCTTGATTATCTCAGGAAAAAATTTGAGAAATTAGCATTCAAGTAAATTTGTTACATAATTATGCAGTAGTTTTCATTTATTTGAAATATTTATATTATATTATATATATTATTTATATTATTCACACCGTTATTCTCTTTATGTATTACTAGGTTTATGGACATGAAAATTGAATACATATGCACTTTATTAAATACAATGGATTCCCATTGTTCATGGTACTTATGGTATATAAAGTTGCCACAAACAGTTAGTGAGGATTCCACCATTCCTCTGAGAAGAAATCTATATAACCATATGTATTGTAATTATAAATCCTAAAAACAACCCAACCTGGTAGATTCTGCTTTCTGTATTTTACAAGGAGAAAATAAAGTTCAGAAGTGTTAAATGATTTACCTGAGGCATTCCCACTGACAGGTGCCAGAGAGGGTTTTAAACCCTGTCCTCGTACCTCAGAGCTAGAGCAGCTTGCACTTCTGTACTTCTGTACTGCCCCCCACTGTCTCCACCCTCTGCTCATCTAAGCTGGAGAGCAGAAACAAAAAATCCCAGTGTCACCTTGTCTGACCTCAGCTGGGAACTTGTGTGATCAGCTACTGGAATTTTCCATCACTCTGCACATGCCCACGAACAGTTGGAAAACTACCAAGAGTATTAACTTTGGGGTTCCAAATCAGTTTTAGTGAGAAGATGAATTTGCAAATTTTGGATTGGTGGATCATGAAGATTGACTGTATTTAAGCTTATTTGATTCATGTTATAAAGTCTGTATTTAGTTTAGAAAGGAACTTTGACTTCTCAGTAGAGAAGCAGCCATTTTTTAAAGTTAGATTGCCTTATATGTCTCATCGTCTTTAAACTATAGAATAACTATTTAAAGTGAAGTAGAATAAAACAATGTTATAAAGGTTGAAGAAAGCCAGGCAGGAAGAAAAAAAAAAATGCAGGTTTCTATTATAGAAGTGCGGTAGTTTGAGCATTCTTTGGCATTGCCTTTCTTTGGGATTGGAATGAAAACTGACCTTTTCCAGTCCTGTGGCCACTGCTGAGTTTTCCAAATTTGCTGGCATATTGAGTGCAGCACTTTCACAGCATCATCTTTCAGGATTTGAAATAGCTCAACTGGAATTCCATCACCTCCACTAGCTTTGTTCGTAGTGATGCTTTCCAAGGCCCACTTGACTTCACATTCCAGGATGTCTGGCTCTAGGGCAGTGATCACACCATCATGATTATCTGGGTCATGAGGATCTTTTTTGTACAGTTCTTCTGTGTATTCTTGCCATCTCTTCTTAATATCTTCTGCTTCTGTTAGGTCCATACCATTTCTGTCCTTTATCGAGCTCATCTTTGCATGAATGAGAGTGAAAGTGGAGAGTGAAAAAGTTGGCTTAAAGCTCAACATTCAGAAAACGAAGATCATGGCATCCAGTCCCACCACTTCATGGGAAATAGATGAATAAACAGGGGAAACAGTGTCAGACTTTATTTTTCTGGGCTCCAAAATCACTACAGATGGTGACTGCAGCCATGAAATTAAAAGACGCTTACTCCTTGGAAGGAAAGTTATGACCAACCTAGATAGCATATTCAAAAGCAGAGACATTACTTTGCCAACAAAGGTCTGTCTAGTCAAGGCTATGGTTTTTCCAGTGGTCATGTATGGATGTGAGAGTTGGACTGTGAAGAAGGCTGAGCACCGAAGAATTGATGCTTTTGAACTGTGGTGTTGGAGAAGACTCTTGAGAGTCCCTTGGACCGCAAGGAGATCCAACCAGTCCATTCTGAAGGAGATCAGCCCTGGGATTTCTTTGGAAGGAATGACGCTCAAGCTGAAACTCCAGTACTTTGGCCACCTCATGCGAAGAGTTGACTCATTGGAAAAGACTGATGCTGGGAGGGATTGCGGGCAGGAGGAGAAGGGGACGACAGAGGATGAGATGTCTGGATGGCATCACTGACTCAATGGACGTGAGTCTCAGTGAACTCCGGGAGTTGGTGATGGACAGGGAGGCCTGGTGTGCTGCGATTCATGGGGTCGCAAAGAGTCAGACACGACTGACTGACTGATCTGATCTGATTACAGAAGTGCATGTATATGTTGACCTTTACTATGGTGTTAGTTTATTTTATACCATTGATTCTGTGTAGTGCTTGGCAGCATCAGTGTCATCCTTTTAGATGCAAAAACATTCCCAGTGGCAAGGATTTGGCAATGTTGATATCATAGGAATTCCAGTGTTAAAGTCATCAGAACCATTAAAGGACTGTGCAGATCTCACTAAGATGAAAATGAATAGTTTGTTTTTCAAAATGAATTGTATTACAGCCAATTGTTTTAGAAGATCATAAGCATTGCATTTATTATGATATTTGATTTTTTTCCATTGGTTTATTTTCTGTGAGAAAAATTGATTAGGAGAAAACATTTTTGTTTGAATTTGTTTTGTTGGATGCTAATTTCATACTTAACTAAGGCATTCAAAGTCTTCCTTTCTCCCTTTGCTTTGTTGTTTTTTTAGTTGCTCAGTTGTATACAACTCTTTGTGACCCGATTTCCCAGGCAAGAACATTGGAATGGGTTTTCATTTCCTTCTTCAGGGGACATTTTGCTTTAGTGAACAATAAAATATGAATTAATGCATTGATCTCCAAGGCAGCATTATAAATATCATAGGTATAGAGTATTATAGGCATTTATGTTAATTTCTTTGTAGTATGAAATGCTACTTTTAAATGCTTAAAAAACGTCAGTAAATAGTTCTCCTCCTGAAATTTTTTTTCAATCCCTTGTTTCTTGATCAAGAAGTTGCTTTGTGGTCACAGATTTTGCCTGAATGGCTTTGAAGCAATTTCCTCACATTAATTGTGAATAATTTCAGTTCAGTTCATTTCAGTCACTCAGTCATGTCCAACTCTTTACAACCCCATGGACTGCAGCCCGCCAGCCTTCCCTATCCATCACCAGCTCTGCTTGCTCAAACTCACGTCTGTAGAGTCGATGATGCCATCCAACCATCTTATCCTCTGTCATCCCCTTCTCCTCCTGCCCTCAATCTTTCCCAGCATCAGGGTCTTTTCAAATGAGTCAGTTCTTTGCATCAGGTGGCCAAAGTACTGAAGCTTCAGCTTCAGCATCAGTCCTTCCAATGAATACTCAGGACTGATTTCCTTTAAGATGGACTGGTGGGATCTCCTTGCAGTCAAAAGGAATCTCAAGAGTCTTCTCCAACGCCACAGTTCAAAAGCATCAATTCTTTGACACTCAGCTTTCTTTATGGTCCAACTGTCACATCCATACATGACTACTGGAAAAACCATAGCTTTGCCTAGACAGACCTTTGTGGGCAAAGTAACGTCTCTGCTTTTTAATATGCTGTCTAGGTTGATCATAACTTTTCTTCCAAGGAGCAAGCGTCTTTTAATTTTATGGCTGCTGTCACCATCTGCAGTGATTTTGGAGCCCAGGAAAATAAAGTCTGACACTGTTTCCACTGTTTCCCCATCTATTTCCCATGAAGTGATGGGACCAGATGCCATGTTCTTCATTTTTTGAAGTATCTATAGTATTCTAATTCAACTATAGCCAATTCTCAAAGAAATGCTATAGCTATCTGTGAGCAGAAGTAAGTCAAAGTTAGATCCTTTTAATGAAGAGAAAAAGTGAGTCCACCTTCATAATTTGGAACACAGTTTGGAAATTCTGTATCCAAATTTTACCATGATTTTTTCATACAATGTTCTGAAATGGTTTTATTTAGACCTAACATTCCAGAATTATTGAAGCCATAGATTCTCAAGCTACAGGTAAAGATATCTTTTTTTATGTTATGCTTCTCAAATCAAAAGCAAAATTGAACAAGTATGGAAGCATTTATAATTTAATTTTGAAAAGGAAGGAAACTTTGGAAATACTCATCCAAAACAATTCCCAGCTCAGCCTGAAGTATCACTTAAGAAGTGTGTCTACCACAGTCTCAAACTTTATTGATCATTGTTTCCCATATAGGCTCTTCCATTTGTTTTTATAACACTCTACTGTCTTAATTCATCTTTCAAATCTTCCTGTGAGAAAAGAAACATAAAGATGCAGTGACATTGAGCACTGGGTCAGGGAGAGCATAGTCAGGCTTCGGCAGATTAACTCTCAAAGAAGAAATTCGAGCTGCTAGTTTAAAGGACTGCACATTTACTCCTGTGCATCTCTGTAAAGACTGTCTCCCAGACCAAAAGAAAGGGCCAGACTTACGAAGGCTAAAGTCACACAGTTTCTCAAGGACAAGGGCTGGTCTTTGGTGTGTCATTTCGGCGCTGATATGGACAACTGAGATCCTAATTCATACACTGAGTTGTGATCAAATCGTCTCAAGTTCACCAAAGAGGCTGCTTTTCTGACAATTCAGAACAGATTTATTAGAAGCATTGCTGTAGCTCCTTCTGAGGTCCTGATGGCTTGCTCTGTGGCCTGGTTTCTAGGTCTCATCATCCAATTAGCTTACGGAGATTTTTATTTATTTATTTATTTATTTTTATTTTCAAAAACACTTTTATTGTTCTCTTATGTAATATATGTTACATACGTTAAGAGAACAAAGTATTTAAAAATCTCCATAAGCTAACTAGATTTTTTTTCTTAGAGCTCCTTACAAATATCCTTGTTTTTCCTCTTTTAGTGCACATACTACACTTCCCCACTAATGTTAAAATTCTGCATGAACACATAATTGGCCAATGGCATATGAGAAGTACTGACTGTTTTTTCAAGTGGTAGCTTTAAGACCCAGTGAGTAATTTTTCCTGTCCCCATTCCCTGCTACAATTATTAGAGAGGCACATTTAGGAATGGAGGCCTCCTTCACAAAGGAACTCTGAGTGTATCTTCTCCACCTAGAATGGACATGTTTTGTGAGCAAGAAGTAAACTATTGTGTTAATCCACTGAGATGTGGGGTTGTTAACTGTAGCATGACCTAGCACATTCTAATGGATGCTCCTCTTCAGAGTCGCTTCAGTTAATGTATCCCCACATGAGAAATAATCTCTTCTCAAATGAGACATAAAGTACTGAAATTATCTTTCAGGTGGCATTAAAAAAAAATGATTTCCTATTAAAATTTTTTTTAAAATGTTTCTGTAAACTGCTCTTCTTATGCAATAGATACATATAAAACAACACATTTGAAACCACATGCATGAGGAAACCATATTCATCACATATTTTGCTTTATGGGAATATGATCTATGAGCACAAGTAAGAGCAGTTAAGAAGTTTTTATTCTAATTAAATCTCAAGGATTATCAGAAAGGATCAGGACAGGAGACTGATTTTAGTCACACTTTAAAATTGAGTGATAGATCAGCAGTGCTCAGAAAGGAGCACTTTGTAAATAATTTCCTTCAGTGATATGACTTGCTATTTTTTACAGCAGCGTTGAATTATTTATCACTCAATAGATTTTTACTAAGTGGTACCGCAAGCATTTTTCTTAGTACTGGAGAAGTATTGGGATAAATAAGTCACAAATCTGGCCCTAAAGTTGCCAGCCATCAAGCAGAGAAGAAGGAAAACATAAATCTACCCAAATGGAGACAGTTGTATAGGGCAGAATGCATTCAGTAGTATGTGTTATACTGAGAAAAGAATACACACACACACACACACGTGTGCATGTGTTCTATAAGCTGATTGGCAAGGAATATCACTATGTAGATATTTTTGTGATTTATGTGGAAGAGAAGACACTGTTGAAGAAAAATGAGGTCCTAGTAACTTTTTTTCCATGCATAGACCATGTTCTCCTTTATCAAGTACAGATTGGGATCTGAAATAATAGTATAATATGATGGCCAAAATCTAGAACAAGGGGAGAACTCTCCTACAAGTGTAGAAGGATCATGGGAAGAGGGAATAGCAGAAGCTTTGGGGGAGTAGGGGACAGACAGGTGAGGGGAAACCACCAGGGGAGCCCAGAATTACAAGGCATATGGTTATAAATATGGACTACAGGGTCGGCATAGGAAAGTGTGAGTTCAAGTTGAAGAGGTGTTGAAGTGTTTACCATTCTACTTTGTACTTATTCTTACAGAGTTGCTTTGCATGGCAGACCACATACTCTGTGAACTTAGGGATTTCATCATTCATCCTTATTCCTAGGAGAGTTAGGCCCAGATTAGCCACCCAAATGAAAGTAGGTCCTGGTAGAGATATCTTTCTGAGTCCTGATTCTTGCCCAAACCCCACCCCCCCAAAAAAGCTGGGTTTTGGAGAACCATGATTTTAAAATATTTCATTCTACTATACTGAATAATTAGTAACAGACTTGGCCAAGTCTATAAGGAAAGTAGAGTGACTCAAAAGCCAGATGTATATACTAAGAGTAACAACCTGCCATGATCCTCTTGCTTTAGATTAGGGTTTCATACCTGGTTTTAATGTTTTAATGCTCTTTGGCAGTCTAATGAAGCCTATTCTATTTCAAAAAATAGTGTTTTTACAAGCACATAAATAACAAGGATTATAGAATGTCTTAATCTCCTTGGTCTACCATAACAAAATACCACAGAATGGGTGGTTTAAACAACAGAAAGTTATTTCTCACAGTCCTGGAGACTGGAAAGTCCAAGGTGCCAGCAAGTTAAGTTTCACTCTGAGGCCTCTTCTTTTGGCTTATAGGCAGCAGCCATCTCACTGGGTGCTCACATGACCTCTTCTTCATGCACACATGGAGGGAGAGAGGGTGAGCTCATTGGTCTCTCTTCTAATAAGGATACTAATTCTTTCTTATTAGAGCCTCATCCTTATGGCCTCATTTAACCTTAATTTACCTTACAATATGCCCTATCTGGGGCTTCCCTGGTGGCTCAGTGGTTAAGAATCCACCTGAAATGCAGAAGATACAGGAAACATGGGTTTGATCCCTGGGTCAGGAATGTCCCCTGGAGAAGGGCATGGCAACCCACTCTACTCTTCTTGCCTGGAGAATCCCATGGAAAGAGGAGCCTGGTGGGCTACAGTCCATAGGGTGGCAAAGAGTTGAACACTCCTGAGGTGACTGAGCAGGCCCACATGCCCTATCTCCAAACACAATCATTTTTAGAGTTAAGACTTCAACATAGAATTTAAGGGTGACACAGTTCAGTCCATAGCACAGAGGAAAGAAATAGTCTAGTAGAGTACTGTATCAAAATATTTAAAACCTGTAGTATATTAAAATATGTACTTCATTAACACAATGCATAGTAACATCTACTGGGAGAGATAACTACCATGCTTTGAAAGTAGCAGTGAAAATAAATAATAGCTAAATATATGTGCAAGAAGTGAAATGTGATATAAAGATACTTGTGTACAGCTAATAGTACATGATTTGATTTCAATTGCTATTAAGAGTCAGTGGACATAATGGTGGAATTTTTTTCCCCATTTTAATTCACAGATCACTCTCTTTGTATGACAGGTTAGCACCCCTCATTTTAGAGACTTCTCAGCTGTTCAGGAGCCCAAGTTGTACAAAAAACATCAAACATTCTATTTTAACTGCCCCCCAGATGGCCATGGGACCTGATTTTGATCAACTCCTGGACACATGGAGGATGCAATTAACCTAAAAATTGATTCTCTTATATTCCTTCATGTGATTCATAAAAACTAGACTTGAACCAGAGAATTTGCTGCTTGATTTGGATATAGCCCTGAATGCCAGCCCAGAAGTGTGAAAGATTATAACAAAGATCTTCCTTCCCTGCTGGAGAAACTTGAGAAGGAAGTCATTATTGGAGCTGATTTATTCATGCTTTGACTCCCTTGTAGCTCAGGTGGCAAAGAATCCTCCTGCAATGTAGGATACCTGGGTTAGATCCCTGGATTGGGAAGATGCCCTGGAGAAGAGAAAGGCTACCCACTCCAGTATTCTGGCCTGGAGAATTCCACGGACTGTATAGTCTATGGGGTCCCAAGGAGTCAGACACTACTGAGTGACTTTCACTAACTAGAAGCAGTTCAATATCATTTTGATTATTTGAGCTTGAAAAGAGCTAACACCACTATTGCGGAGGAAAATAGTGTGCCAACCCTTTCTACCTCATAAGTATTAATAGGTTCCACACCTGATTTTGACCCATTACTAAATTAGCAGAAATATTCCATTACTTTATCTACAGTGTTTTGTATAATTTTAGCTTCTTTTGATGCTTTTTTTTCCTTAAGACTAAGGCTTCCTCTTCCATAACTACATAATTGATGAGCATCTAGGAAAATTATAGTGTGGATTAAGATATAGGGATTAACAAAAATGTAACTGAGTTGTTTCTCCTCTGTTTTGAAGTGTGAAAGATACTCATTCTAAAATCAAAATGAGTTTATCACCACACTTCTAGGGTCAAGAACATTCACTTCAGTTCAGTCGCTCAGTCGTGTCCGACTCTTTGCGACCCCATGAATTGCAGCATGCCAGGCCTCCCTGTCGATCACCAACTCCTGGAGTTCACCCAGACTCATGTCCATTGAGTTGGTGATGCCGTCCAACCATCTCATCCTCAGTCATCCCCTTATCCTCCTGCCCTCAATCTTTCCCAGCATCAGGGTCTTTTCTAATGAGTCAGCTCTTCGCATCAGGTGGCCAAAGTATTGGAGTTTCAGCTTCAGTATCAGTCCTTCCAGTGAACACCCAGGACTGATTTCCTTTAGCATGGACTGGTTGGATCTCCTTGCAGTCCAAGGAACTCTCAAGAGTCTTCTCCAACAACACAGTTCAAAAGCATCAATTCTTAGGTGCTCAGCTTTCTTTATAGTCCAACTCTTACATCCATACATGACTACTGGAAAAACCATTGCCTTGACTAGATGGACCTTTGTTGGCAAAGTAATGTCTCTGCTTTTTAATATGCTGTCTAGATTGGTCATAACTTTCCTTCCAAGGAGTAAGCGTCTTTTAATTTCATGGCTGCAATCGCAACCTTCAGTGATTTTGGAGCCCCCAAAATAAAGTCAGCCACTGTTTGCACTGTTTCCCCATCTATTTGCCATGAAGTGATGGGACTGGATGCCATGATCTTAGTTTTCTGAATGTTGAGCTTTAAGCCAACTTTTTCACTCTCCTCTTTCACTTTCATCAAGAGGTTCTTTAGTTCTTCTTCACTTTCTGCCATAAGGGTGGTGTCATCTGCATATCTGAGGTTATTGATATTTCTCCTGGCAATCTTGATTCCAGATTGTGCTTCCTCCAGCCCAGTGTTTCTCATGATATACTCTGCATTTAATAAGCACAGTGGCAATATACAGCCTTGACATACTACTTTTTCTGTTTGGAACCAGTCTGTTGTTCTATGTCCAGTTCTAAGTGTTGCTTCCTGACCCACATACAAATTTATCAAGAGGCAGGTCAGGTGGTCTGGTATTCCCATCTCTTTCAGAATTTTCCACAGTTTATTGTCATCCACACTGTCGTTGATCAGGTAAAATAGAATTTTCCTTAGCCATATTATTTTATTAAATTATTTTCTTATGTCTCTGAATTAATCATGATAATTATCAGCTTTATGAGCAAGTCCATCAAATTCTTAGGTCTGTAAAATATTTTATCTATTTTTTTCATAAATAACACAGGTAACTCAATTTTTCTGGTTTTGAGACTCTTTTTTGTGGATAAGGCAGCTCTTTGATTTGTTCAAAAGGCACTATCATTAGCTGTTCTCCAACAAAATAGGTAAAGAAAAGAAAAAGGAGATGAAGCCCAAATTGCTCTGCTTTTCTATTCACTATGGGAAAACACACACACACACACACACACACACACCCACCCACCCATGACTGAAGGGCTAGTGATTGCAAGTATTGAACAAAATGAGGTTTGGAGATTATCTAAGGATTTTAATCAGACATTCTACCCAGAACTCCATTAGCAAAGAGATGGTGTTGCAGTGGTGCATTGAGAAATAAGCATTTTTTTTATAGTTCTTTCCACTCTTTGTATAGTCTCTGTTATAAATGCTAAAATATCTATCTACTATGTCTATCAGCCTTCAGGTGTCTATCAAGTGCTCAAATTATATAAAACTATTAAATGTTCATGACATTGTACAGGAAAAAGGAATCAAGACCATCCCCAAGAAAAAGAAATGCAAAAAAGCAAAATGGCTGTCTGAGGAGGCCTTACAAATAGCTGTGAAATGAAGTGAAGTGAAAAGCAAAGGAGAAAAGGAAAGATATACCCATTTGAAGGCAGAGTTCCAAAGAACAGCAAGGAGAGATAAGAAAGCCTTCCTCAGTGATCAGTGCAAAGAAATAGAGGGAAACAGTAGAATGGGAAAGACTAGCGATCTTTTCAAGAAAATTAGAGATACCAAGGGAACATTTCATGCAAAGATGGGCTCAATAAAGGACAGAATCGGTATGGACCTAACAGAAACAGAAGATATTAAGAAGAAGTGGCAAGAATACACAGAAGAACTGTACAAAAAAGATCTTCATGACCCAGAGGATCACGATGGTGTGATCACTCACTTAGAGCCAGACATCCTGGAATGTGAAATCGAGTGGGCCTTAGGAAGCATCACTACGAACAAAGCTAGTGGAGGCGATAGAATTCCACTGGAGCTATTTCAAATCCTAAAAGATGATGCTGTGAAAGTGCTACACTCAATATGCCAGCACATTTGGAAAACTCAGCAGTGGCCACAGGACTGGAAAAGGTCAGTTTTCATTCCAATCCCAAAGAAAGGCAATGGCAAAGAATGCTCAAACTATTGCACAATTGCACTCATCTCACACTTCTGTAAAGTAATGCTTAAAATTCTCCAAGCCAGGCTTTAGCAATATGTGAACCACGAAATTCCAGATGTTCAAGCTGGTTTTAGAAAAGGCAGAGGATCCAGAGATCAAATTGCCAACATCCGCTGGATCATAGAAAAATAAGATGGTTCCAGAAAAACATCTATTTCTGCTGTATTGACTATGCCAAAGCCTTGGACTCTGTAGATCACAATAAACTGTGGAAAATTCTTCAAGAGATGGGAATACCAGACCACCTGACCGGCCTCTCGAGAAACCTCTATGCAGGTCAGGGAGCAACAGTTAGAACTGGACATAGAACAACAGACTGGTTCCAAATAGGAAAAGGAGTATGTCAAGGCTGTATATTGTCACCCTGCTTATTGAACTTACATGCACAGTACATCATGAGAAATGCTGGGCTGGAGGAAGCACAAGCTGGAATCAAGATTGCTGGGAGAAATATCAATAACCTCAGATATGCAGATGACACCACCCTTATGGCAGAAAGTGAAGAAGAACTAAAGAGCCTCTTGATGAAAGTGAAAGAGGAGAGTGAAAAGGAATGAATATGGTTGGAAGAACATTCCTTAGAAATAGTATATTTTTACAGCTTAAAATTCATACAGATCACCTGGCAAGGTGAGAAAATATGAGATTTTTATATTCTCGGAAAAAAATCAAGCAAACAATATCTTAGAGCCCAGACACTAATTGATAGCAAAATAATCGTGGATACTAAGAGGAGCAAATTGGAGGCAATTGATGGGTTATGGAAGACATGGAAACTTTCAAGGGAGGCACTTGCTTCAGACTGTGATTTGCTAATTAATTTGTAGAAATACAACACGAGATTAAACAACTGTCCAAGTCTCCTTCTACCTGTATGAGAAAGAAGCAAATGTGCAATTAGCTTAGAGAAGATAATTTTTTCAAGTTCTAGAACCATTTTTGGAGAGACTACCTATGTAGTCCTTAGTTGAGACCACCTACTTTGAAATGTCAGGATTTGAGTTTTTATTATTATTATATGTTTACTTCTCTACAGTATTTGTAAGCAAAACGAAATTGTTTTTACCATTTAAAAAAAAAAGTGGTGAGCTATAGTATTGTAAAGTAATTAGCCTCCAATTAAAATTAATTAATTAATTTTTTAAAAGCAGTGGTGAAAATATGGATGATAGTTTCCTTTTCACATTTTTCTTATTTTTAAAATTTCTAAAACTTTATAAACATAAAAATGATCCATGAAATACGTTTGTGGTTTTCACCTATTACATTGTAGGTGGCCATGATTTTTAAGGAATTTTAAGACTGAATTAAGATAGAGAGTATTATTTTTGAGTGTCATTGATGTTGTTTTCTGATTTCCTTATGACAGTGCTGCTGTGAATAGCAGTGGGTGTGGTGTTGCTGAGGGCAGTCCCCAGGACCCAAATGCCTTAAAAACCTGTGAGTGCTACAATTACAAATATTTGTTTTCATGTCTTATTTTTATATACTGAGCATAATATAAATGAAATATCTGATAAGTAGTGGTCACAACTATAGACAGAGCAGCAAGCCCTGAGGCTTGCTGGCCACATGGGAGCCCTAGGTGTTGGTCCTTAGCCTTTTCTGCTCATGATCCTTTGGAAAACTGTTCACATCTTGCTTTTTACTGCCGAGTCTTAGTTTCCTCACTTGTACATTAAATGTATTTCAATAAATGACCTTTATGTTTCTTTTGGCTTATTCTGAACTGTTTAAACCTATTGGAGTGACAGATATCACCATGTTAAAATGTTAAGGAGATGACAGATTTACTGTGTTTTATGAAATGACTAACTATAAATTTAGAAACTGTGGATAGAATAATGGATAGAAAAATGGATATGGGGCTGTTGTGGTGCTAACTACAGAACAAACCACCCCAAATGTACTGATATTAAACAACAAGAATGCCTTGTATTATTATCTCTCACACTTCAGGGGTCACCAGCCTCATCTAGGCGACTCTTGCTCGGGGGTCTCTCAGGCAGTTGCAGTCAGATTGAGAGTGGGACTGTTTGTTCTGGACACTGTTCTGATGTGGCCTCTCTGTGTGGCCTAAAGTTTCTTCACAGAATGACAGCTTGGTTCTGAAAGCAACTGAACCAGGAAAGACAGATGATTATGAAGAAGTTGTATTACATTTTCTGACCTAGTGTCAGAAGTCACATGGCTTGATTTTGCTGCAATCTAGTATACTCTCCATTAGGATCAAGTCACTAAGACTGGGCCACTATGTCTCCACATTCAAAGCAATATTGAGGGCTTTGTGGATATGTCTTAAAAACAACAAATAGATATAAATATATACACATACAGGCCTTCATTTCCAGTTTGTTTGTTACATCCTATAATTTGAATCATTACATAGTCCACAAAATGTGTTGAAGATTCTGGAATGTCCTCTTTGCTGTTTATGTTTCTGTGTATATCCAGGCTGATTTTAAACACTAGTCAAGTTCCCTTTGTTTTTTAAGGAATCTTTAATAGAAGGTCATAATTACACATTTTTTTTTATGTTAAGCTTGAACTGGGGTCCCCCATACTTACATTAACACATGTGTCATCTAATTTTGTATGCTAATGCTTTGAACATTTTTAAAATTCATCCCCAAACTCTAATCACTAATTGAAACAGCTGCTTTATTTGAACAGCACTTGCAAAATATGTAAACAAGCCCTATTTCGTGTTTTGGCAGCAACTGAGTCCAATTTCATCAAAGAGTTCTTTTGCTCTGCACATACTCTTCACCTGGCAGCGAAAGGGACTTCAAGCCTGGAGCTCTTCTTCCTCCCGTTTGGCATGCACACACGCTACTGTGTCATCATCCTCAGTAACAGAAAGGTGAGAATGGAAATGGGGTGGGCGCTTTCATTAAGGGCTGGCACTTTAATAGGATAACCAGTACAGGCAACTTGAGGACAGCTGAAGATTCTATGAATGTAGATAACAATGTTAACCCTCTGGTTGCTAAACAAAGAGCTTATCCTCAAGAATAAGCCAAGAGTTACACTCAGAACAGATCAGATCAGTCGCTCAGTCATGTCCGATTCTTTGCGACCCCATGAATCGCAGCACGCCAGGCCTCCCTGTCCATCACCAATTCCCAGAGTTCACTCAGACTCATGTCCATCGAGTCAGTGATGCCATCCAGCCATCTCATCCTCTGTCGTCCCCTTCTCCTCCTGCCCCCAATCCCTCCCAGCATCAGAGTTTTGTCCAGTGAGTCAACTCTTCACATTAGGTGGCCAAAGTACTGGAGTTTCAGCTTTAGCATCATTCCTTCCAAAGAAATCCCAGGGCTGATCTCCTTCAGAACGGACTGGTTGGATCTCCTTGCAGTCCAAGGGACTCTCAAGAGTCTTCTCCAACACCACAGTTCAAAAGCATCAATTCTTCAGTGCTCAGCCTTCTTCATAGTCCAACTCTCACATCCATACATGACCACAGGAAAAACCATAGCCTTGACTAGACGAACCTTTGTTGGCAAAGTAATGTCTCTGCTTTTGAATATGCTATCTAGGTTGATCATAACTTTCCTTCCAAGGAGTAAGCGTCTTTTAATTTCATGGCTGCAGTCACCATCTGCAGTGATTTTGGAGCCCAGAAAAATAAAGTCTGATACTGTTTCCACTGTTTCCCCGTCTATTTCCCATGAAGTGGTGGGACCGGATGCCATGATCTTCGTTTTCTGAATGTTGAGCTTTAAGCCAACTTTTTCACTCTCCACTTTCACTTTCATCAAGAGGCTTTTGAGTTCCTCTTCACTTTCTGCCATAAGGGTGGTGTCATCTGCATATCTGAGGTTACTGATATTTCTCCCGACAATCTTGATTCCAGCTTGTGTTTCTTCCAGTCCAGCGTTTCTCATGATGTACTCTGCATATAAGTTAAATAAACAGGGTGGCAATATACAGCCTTGACGTACTCCTTTTCCTATTTGGAACCAGTCTGTTGTTCCATGTCCAGTTCTAACTGTTGCTTCCTGACCTGCATACAGATTTCTCATGAGGCAGATCAGGTGGTCTGGTATTCCCATCTCTTGAAGAATTTTCCACAGTTTATTGTGATCCACACAGTCCAAGGCTTTGGCATAGTCAATAAAGCAGAAATAGATGTTTTTCTGGAACTCTCTTGCTTTTTCAATGATCCAGTGGATATTGGCAATTTGATCTCTGGTTCCCCTGCCTTTTCTAAAACCAGCTTGAACATCAGGAAGTTCACGGTTCACATATTGCTGAAGCCTGGCTTGGAGAATTTTGAGCATTACTTTACTAGCATGTGAGATGAGTACAATTGTGCGGTAGTTTGAGCATTCTTTGGCATTGCCTTTCTTTGGGATTGGAATGAAAACTGACCTTTTCCAGTCCTGTGGCCACTGCTGAGTTTTCCAAATGTGCTGGCATATTGAGTGCAGCACTTTCACAGCATCATCTTTCAGGATTTGGAATAGCTCCAGTGGAATTCTATCACCTCCACTAGCTTTGTTCTAGTTGTCTGTAAATTTTGTAAGGGCTGGTAAGGAAGTCCCATGGGAAGAGAGTGGAGGCACACCTAACCTGCTGGGCCTTCTCTATCAGCTATGTATAGTTGCATAACAAGTGACCAAACACTGCTAGGCTTAAAAAAATCTGTGTTTGTTATATCACATTTTCCATGGGTCAGAGATCCAGATGTAACCTAGATGGGTCCTCTGTTTTAGGTCTGTCAAGTCTTCAATCAAGGCATCAGCCAGTGCTGTGTTCTCCTTGAAAGCTCAATTGAGGAAGGAGCTGTTTCTAAACTCTCTCAAATTTTTGCCAGAGTTAATTTCATGGTTCTAGGAACCATGCATCTTGCTTCTCTAAAGCCAGGGAAGGAGAGAAACAGAGAGAGGGAGAGAAGGGTGGGAGAAAGGAAAGAGAGACAGAGAGAAAGAAAGAAGACAGGCTTCAGAGGAAACGTTTTATGGCATTATCCCCTTCTGGAAAGACACTACCATGTGTTGATCTGACAAGGGAATTGATAACCCCCAGGAGATAGCCCCAAATGTGGACGGTAAAGAATCTGTCTGTAATGCGGGAGACCTGGATTCTGACGATCCCCCGGAGATGGGAATGGCAACCCACTCCAGTTCTTGCCTGGAGAATTCCATGGACAAGAAGAGTCTGGCAGGCTACAGTCCATGGGTTCGCAAAGAGTCAGACACAACTGAGCGACTAACACACACACACACACACACACATATGCACTATATTGAATTCATAGGCAATGAAATAATGGTAACTGGAAAGAGGTGTTATATTGACCTGTTGCTTGTAGTATCATTTATACCTGAAAAATAGCATAACCTCTTAAATATGTCAAGAATATTTTAATTTTACAGTGAAAATTACCATTTAGGAAGAAAAAATGCTATTTAATATTAATGGTAAATTTTGTTTTTCATTTCCTTTAAAGTTTGATTTAACTGAATTCATCTATATAAAAATTTATAAAAAAAAATAATAACTCTGGTGTGGCCAGTAGTTTAATAAAATATTTCACAATCCCTTTTCAATATCACTTTATAATATAGCCCTAGAAAAATACTAGGTTTAATTCTCAGTAGCCTGGTAAGAGTTTGATTTTGTTTTGCTTTGTTTTTTGCTATCAGTTTTTAGCTTTTTTGACCATACTGTTCAGCTTGCGGGATCTTAGTTCCCTGATCAGGAATTGGACCTGGGCCTGGTTCTCTGGACTGCTGGGGAGCTCCCACTATTCTTTGAATTGTACTATTTGAATATTAATATTTACTTCCATAAATTTTATCTAAATTAATCAAAATATAATTACACTGAACTTGACATCTGTTTAAAACAGTCCTTTGATTACATATATTTTGTTCTTATCAGAAAGAATATTAAGAAAAACAATAATAATGAACGTATATTGCTATCAGTTGAGAAATAATGCTCCTAATCTAAAGTATTGCATTGAATTACAATTGCTTGAGTGGAGAAATACATCTATTAATTTACATGTTCAATTTTATTGCTAATTATATTTAAAAATGTAATTACACACTTAAATAGATAATCAATCACCCAAGTCCACTTAGTTAGTTCCTTTTCTTATTAAATGTGTGATAACTTCCTTGCCATTAAGAACTACCTGTTGAAAACTATGATGTAATTAGGCCCCAGTGTGATAGCTTTCTGTGTGTAAAACAGAAATGTTTCTACTAAAGCTGCTACCGAGGGTCAGCCGTTTGTTTCATTTTGGCTGTTCCTTTCAAACTTTCAAATAAAGTGAAATGACTTGTGTAATAGTTGTTTGAACAGAAAAAGAGTTTTGCAAAACTTCCATCAGTGTTCATAGAAATTCCTCAATTAGGAGAAAACCTACAGAAGCCTAAAAATTCATGCTTTTAAGTGCTAGAAATCCAAAAAGATTTCTCTCATGTGTGGAAAGGGACAGACTGAATGAGGAAACTGGAGCAGAATCATGACCCAGTCCCTGAGAAAGTGCACTTTCTGGGAGGAGAGGTAGACAGACCCCCACACAGAGCACACAAACACTGCACAGAATAAAGCCATGTGTTGCTACAGCCATGGCACTCTGTCTTCACAGTGGTGCCTGTGTGAAAAGCTGCTGGGTTCCAGCAGTGGAACTGGGTTCCACAGCTGGAAACCACCCAGCATTGCTGGGATCATCCTTATGAGAGAGGCAGCGGAATCAGCCAGGGATCCTTGACACAGTGCCTGGGTTAAAAGTCCATTCCATTTGTAGCTACTTTCTGTGACCTGACCAGCCCTTTTCCACCAACACATGAGCCTTTTTTGTTGAACCAAGCCAGAATCCTCCTCCCTCTGGGTATTTATCTTCTAATCCTTCACTGTCCTTTTTCTGTCTACAAAATTTGGTCAAAACAATCGAAACCAAAATCCTTGCCTTGCTGACTTGAGGAAGTAGCAGTCAACATCCCTGAACAGCTTACGCAATGCAGATTGGTCCTGTCCTGCACCAGGGCCCCCACACCAAAGAGAGCATCAGCCCTGCCACATCAGATCAGAAGTTGAGAGGGCAAGGGTGCCTGCTGCCAGGTAGAAGACCCCACAAGGCCTTCTTGTTGATGTGTGGTTTATAGCAGCTTAGTCTCAGGCTGTGCCATATTAGTTGTTAAATGTATTGCACGTCACTCTGGCCATCTCCCTTAGATTTGCATAAATAAGTGGAACCTCTCACATGATTTTTGCACTGTCCCTTGTTTCATTTTGCCTCAGCCTCTCTGTCTCTGCTAATGCAGAAATTAAGCTGGCAGTCTCTATTATGTATATGTAATTATTCCAATCAGTGTACAACTTTTTCAATCATAATTAATGTACAGACTTAATACTGATAACAATATTGATTTTGCTTATTTTTCCTTTGCTAGCAAGATAAAAACATTATATTATGCTAAAATCTTTATGTAATTTTACATTTAGGCAAACTAACTTCAGTTTTATGAAAGTTATTTTTATAGTATAATTTGCTAATGGTTTATTCTATTTTCTATGATTTTAAACAGCAAGCTACAATTCATTTGCCCTTTGATTTTTCATTTGATTTGTTACAACTGCATTTTTGTTTTTTCTTCTGGTAACTACACTCCTCCCCACAGGCCAACCCCCTGACTTGTTCCCTGGGAAACAGAGAGAAAGTGAAATCCCAACTGGCCCATAAACACTTTGAAACATTTATGAACTACAGGATTTCTGCTGGCCATATAGGGGCAGGTTAGGTGAACTTTGAAGTCTCCAACAAAGTGGTGAAAGTGAAAGTCACTCAGTCGTGTTTGACTCTTTGCGACACTATGGACTATACATTCCATGGAATTCTCCAGGCCAGAATACTGGAATGGATAGCCTTTCCCTTCTCCAGAAGATCTTTCCAACCCAGGGATTGAACCCAGGTCTCCCTCATTCCTGGTGGATTCTTTACCAGCTGAGCCACCAGGGAAGCACAAGAATACTGGAATGGGTAGCCTATCCCTTCGCCAGGGCATCTTCCCAACCCAGGAATTGAACTGGGTCTCCTGCATTGCAGGCAGATTCTTTACCAACTGAGCTACCAGGGGAGCCCACCAAAGTGGTAAATGTTCACAAAGATGGACAGAGCTCGAGCCCCTCCACACTACAAGACTTCCTCTGACCTCACCTACCCTACTTCCCCTGTTACTGTGTAACCATCAGCATACATTAAGCACTGCAGCCTTTTTAGAAAAAAATAGAAGAAGAAAATCTGAAAATGAGAATTTTGTGCCCAATGGTAGTTGTTTATTTAGGGGGATCTCCTCTAGGTTCCTTATCAATGATACAACCATTTATTCTGTAAAGATTCCACATGCCTCGGGTACCAAAATGTTAGCTCCAGGGGACTGCACTTCAAGTGACATGTAGAATATGAGGAAACAGGAATTCCTGTTTTCCCAAATCCATGTTAATTTTATGGACCCTCTCATCCTTTTTTTTTTTTAATTGAGATATAATTGATAGATAACACTGTATAATTTTGAGATGTATACTGTGTTGGTTTGATATACTTATATGTGGCAGTATGATTACTGCTGTCATGTTCTGGTGAAGGATCAGTTGTGTCCGATTATTTGTGACTTCATGGACTGTAGCCTCCCAGTCTCCTCTGTCCATGGAATTCTCCAGGAAAGAGTACTGGAGGGGGTTGCCATTTCCTTCTCCAGGGGATCTTCCTGACCCAGGGGTTGAACCCTGGGTCTCCTGCATTGCAAGCAGACTTTTTACCATCTGAACCACCAGGGAAGCCCTGTTATAGTCATGTTAGCTAATGCATTTATCACACATATTGTTTCTTTTTTGGTTGAGAACAATTAAGATCTATTATCTTAGCAACTTGGAAGTTCATGATATACTATTGTTGACTATAATTACTCTGCTGTGCCTTAGATTTCCAGAATTTATTTATCTGCTAGTTACAAGTTTCAAACCCTCTCCTTCTTGAAGAAAACTATAGAATATGGAGTATGGCTTATTGTAAGTTTAAAAATTTGACACCTTCAAGCCGTATTCTAATTAATCTCATTTTATTATTCAGTTCACTCCTCCCAACAGAGTTTAATTCACCAACTATATAAAACCAGTTTTCTAGGCATGGAGAGAGTAAACACACAGAAAGGGTAGGAATACTGAACCCAAGGGAATCACATTTGAGTGGAGAAGACAACTTGCATAAATCTGGCCCAGCTCACACAGAAACTTAGTGTTAGTTTGAAGTAGGTGCTCCCTCCTGGTTTACGAAAAATGCTTGCTAAACATATGGCACAGTCATGAGAATTAGAAAAAATGCGTTTCTTCCTTAAATGGATGCAACCTTATGCTGGGATGACCTTGCCCTCAGTAAGATGCCCCTTGCAAGACATACTCTTTCCTTGTATGCATGGTGTCCTAGACATGTCCACTCGTTTCTGTAACACAGATTGTGACCATTTCTGGAATAGTGGGAAGAATGCATAGCAGAGTCTGGGTTAATTGATTGATAAAGGAGTTTGGATAAGAAGGATGAGTAGAAATTTGCTAGTAAACAGAGTTTGGGCAGAGAAGTATGCTCAGGAGAAGATTCTAAGAACATGAGGTTGAACTAAGCATGAAACTTCATGAATACTTGAATTGCCAGTTCTGAGAATAGAATGTTGGAAATGACAGAAAATGCTTTGAATGTATAAGTCAGACTAAAAATGAAGAGGGCCCTGAATTTTAACTGGAATAAGAAAGCTGAGTGCCAAAGAATTGATGCTTTTGAACTGGGGTGTTGGAGAAGACTCTTGAGTCCCTTGGACTGCAAGGAGATCTAACCAGTCCATCCTCAATGAAATTAGTCCTGAATATTCATTGGAAGGACTGATGCTGAAGCTCCGATACTTTGGCCACCTGATGTGAAGAGCTGACTCATTAGAAAAGACCCTGATGCTGGGAAAGATTAAAGGCAGGAAGAGAAGTGGACAACAGAAGATGAGATGGTTGAATGGCATCACCAACTCGATGGACATGAGTTTGAGCACTAGGAGTTGGTGATGGACAGGGAAATGAAGTCTGGTGTGCTGCAGTCCATGGGGTCGCAAAGAGTCGGGACATGACTGAGCAACTGAACTGAACTCAATTTATTTTTTATTATTGAAAGCAGGAGCCCAATAAAAGCCATATTGAGCATAGGCATGATCTGATTTTATTTTACTTTGGAAAGCATCTCTGGAGGCAAAACAGAAAGTAGACTAAGAGTTAAAGGCAAACTGGGAGACCAAGAGACTGGCTGGAAGACTTGCAGTCTATTACACTACTCCATACACATCCATCCTCTACGTCCCTCTGCTTTCCCTTATTATTAATAGCAGTCAAACAGAAGAATGTGAGAACCAATGGTGAAAGAAGAGGAGATGATGTTGAATCTGGGGAAAATAATGGGATAAGAGCACTGTATATGAAGATCAATCTTACTGGCAATTTCAGTGATGTTCACACCTGCAGAGAAAGCAAATTTTAATTTACTTGCAGAGCAAATTGGTGGGAAAAAAATGTGAATAGAAACTTCTGAAAAATATGGTGATAAAGGCAAAGAGAGATTGTTAAGCTCATTGCCACAGTAGCTTCTGGCTCTAGGCCCAGCCTAATGTTTATTTGAGAGATGTTTTCCTACAATATATCATGTGTTTTTATTAAACAATCAATTCATATGTTATGCCATTTAAATATATATTACCTTCTCAAAATGTCTATGGAATAATCTCTCAGGCATGTAATTAATGCTGTGTTAAAATTATGTTTAAAAAACTCAACTTTTTAGTGCAAGCATTTAATCTTGTTATATGCCTTCTTCTCACCTTCACTGAGTCTCTTAGCTCAGTCATTCTAGCAAAAATAGTACTTTAAAAGAATGGCAATTATTCTTACTGGTCAGTTTCATGTTATAATTATTACAAAGTCAAATAAATAGTCACAGTCAATGATTGATAATCTCTCTCTAGTGTATGGAATTTAACATTTTAAAATTTTAGCTTAGGTCTCACTTGCCTGTTGAGTTATCAAAATAATATAGTATTGTACAGCCAATGCAAATACACAGATTAGAAAAATAGTAACATCTGGGTCCAGTATGAGAGCGTAAGTAGAAGTTAAGACCTATGAAACAACATAGGGATTTGATTTTCTGTCTAGAAATGTGTTTTTTCTTTTCTTTTTTAATTTTTTTTAAGGTTGAGGTTGGTTGTATCTGGAGGGCATCCATGACTTGGCCAGGGTTACCCAGCTAATTAGTGGCAGAGCTGGAATTAAAACTTTCCTGACAATTTAGTGTTGTGTTCTTTCCTTCTGGGTCATTAACAGCTGGTCTTGTAAAATTGCATGAACTGCGTTGTTTGAGACCTCCGTTTAACTAGATACAGAAAGAACAAAATATTTTTTGTGAGGGTTTCTTACAATTGACAATGGGCATTGGCATCTTTCTGGAAAATGCAAATTCAAGTAAATATGCAGACTAGAAAATATGTAATAAGAGCAGAAAGGAAATTTAACAGGTGACTATTAAGATAGCTTACATTGACAAGTGCCTATTGTGTGTTAGATAATTTCATTTCCCTTGTCACTACCTCTAGACTTGGAATGTAAAGGGCTTCTCTACTTTAAACAGTTCTTTATTCCATTTGTATTATTTGCTGGTCTGATTTTATTTCTAGAAAAATGGAGGGAAATAATTAAATGATACTGTAAGTGAATTTTATGAATAATTTGCTGGAACAGGCATCATTTTCAATTACATTGTTTCTTTTTTTTAAAAAAAAAGAACTTTGAAAGTGACAAGTTAGATGAAATAATTTTTTGAAAAGTGATATATTGTCTAAGACGTAGAGTTAAGTGAAGTTGAATGGAGTCATAGTTATTGATATTTCAAGGGACTAATAAATGGCTAGGAAGATGTTTATCATTTATATTTTAGAAAAATATTCTGTATTTTGGAAAATAGCAGTTTACTCCTTTTGTATTAAATTTCATGAGTTGGTATTCATTTTCAGGAGTAGACAAGCTATATAGATCTGGTTTCATTCAGGTACACATTGAAAAAAACATACAATTATTATAACTCTATAGTCACCAAGTCTAACTTCTTATGAAGACTATGTTGACACAAATCATCAATAAACAGTCTATAATAGGAAGAGAAAAAAATTTTGCTTGAGTCTAACTGGTCGCAAAGAGTTTGACACGACTGAGCGACTGAACTGAACTGAACTGAGGACTATAGCCTGGAACATAGATTCAAGAGGCACTTGGGTGGTGTTCCCCCAGACTATAAAATGTAGGAGGCTAAAATAGACAAAAATCAAAAGGTACATAAGTTGTTTGTCAAGAATTAGTATTGAATCTGGCAAGAAGTAAGGATCTTGCTAAGCAAGGGTTGGTTTGGGGCCCCAAGTGTTTGCACACTTACGAACTCTATAAGAGAAGACCTTTAAGCCATAAGATTGCAGCTGTATTGAGAATGGCTTTCCTGCATTGGAGAAGGAAATGGCAACCCACTCCAGTGTTCTTGTCTGGAGAATCCCAGGGACGGGGAAGCCTGGTGGACCGCCGTCTATGGGGTCGCACAGAGTCAGAAATGACTGAAGCGACTTAGCAGCAGCAGCAGCAGTGGTAGTGTTCTTGAGTTTGAAAAGGTTCAGAAGATTCAAGTTCTCAGTGATGCAGGACTGTCTGAAACTATATCCACAATAGCCACCCACCTGCATTTTGAATGCCTGAACCACAATTACTCCATTTTGATTTTTATTCTTTCTTTAATTATTAAAGCAGATATAAAATTCATGTTTCACAGGCTGTAAGACAGGCTATTCTAGTTAGCATAAAGCTTGAGCCAAATCGTATATAAGCCCAAATGACTTCCCCATAACTCAACGTGAAAATTTCTTCTATTAACTACATTTTAGGTAAAATAACTGATTTTTAGATAAAAATAAACAGAAAAAAATTAAAAGTAAAATATTAATATTTTGTTTTCTTTGGTGGGTTGATGCGTTTGCACTCCAGTTACTGAAAAAAAAAGTTTTTTACTGTACCCTGTGGCTTTGTGGGATTTCAAAACTTTATATCATTAGTATTGATCACTCAGCTGTATGTAGTAACACACATACAAAAAAAATTCAGATTGCTAGCTTGGGTTTATGTTTGAAAAGTACACGTCTACTTAGTAAAAATTACTAGATCTTCCACATTTACTAAGATCTTGAGGACTTCCCTGGTGGCTTAGACAGTAAAGCACCTGTCTACAATGCGGGAGACCCAGGTTCAATCCCTGGGTTGGGAAGATCCCCTGGAGAAGGAAATGGCAATCCACTCCAGCACTATTGCCTGGAAAATCCCATGGACAGAGGAGCCTGGTAGGCTACAGTCCATGGGGTTGCAAAGAGTCAGACACGACTGAGCGACTTCACTTTCACTTTTAGGTTATTTACATGCAAATGAAATTTGGCAAGCCTGCTCTCATTCCATTTAAGTGGATCTCTTAAGTGCTTGCTAAGTGCCAGCAAAGGGTTAGAGATTATTCTAAAGATGTGTTTGAGCAAACAACATATACATAAATGATATACAAGTATATTGATCACATAATAAAAATATACCAAAAAATTTAATATCTTAGATAACAAGTGAAATGACAAAAATTGTTGTTACCTCATGTAATCATCACCACATTCTTTACTTTCATTCTCATTTGCTTGAATTGTTTAATTGTTTTAAGCTAGCAGTCTTCCAAGAATATTTATAACTGTTAGGATCAACTGCTGTCAATGACACCTTGGGACCTTCTTAATCCATCTCTGTGTTCTGGTTGCATGCAATATTTCTCTCATACTATGGCAGGGCTGTATTTAATCCTTATGTTCTCCACCCATTTAGGATGTATGTTGCTTAGTAATACACCATGCATGTTTTTAAAGATTTATCCTAATTTTTTCATGAGCTTTTAAAATTTAATATTATTGTGTGGTTGTGTTATAGATTGGAGAATTAATATATATTTTGGAAGGAAGAGGCATTATCCCTTTGCCTTCCAGATTCTTTCCAGTGGATTCTTCATCTCCACTTGAGTATAGCTGTTCTCCAGAAGAAGGTAAAGTATTCATGCATTTTATATAATTTCTAATGTTGAAGGATAGTATTGTTCTTCATAGAGTCACCTAAGCACTCTCACAGCACATTTTTCCAATATATAATTACAGTTTCAAAAGCTCCCTTTTAACTTGAATATGTCAGCATCCATGGAATAGAGCACCATTTTAACACTTAAGAAAATGTCAAGGGTACTTCTTTTTAAATCTTTATTTTAGTCTTCAGATAAATATTGAAATTTGGCATTCAAATATTTACTCAGCAAAGTTTTCCATTTTCCAAGTATTTTAGAAATAGCTACAGTGCCAAATTCTATATATTATAATTTGTTTGTTATTGTTTTAGTTGCTAAGTCGTGTTTGACTCTAGACCTCATGGATTATAATGTAAAGAATCTACCTGCCAATGCAGGAGATGCAAAGGATGAGGGTTCGATCCCTGGGTTGGGAAGATTTCCTGGAGTAGGACATGGCAACTCGCTGCAGTATTTTTGCATGGGAAATCACATGGACAGGGGATCCTGGTAGGCTGCCATCTCTGGGATCGCGAAGAGTTAGAGCCCTCCAAGGATCAAACCTGTGTCTCCTGCATTGACAGGTGGGTTCTTTACCACTAAGCCACCTGGGAAGCCCTAGATGATATTAATGATATAACCTGTACTTTTACGCAGTGTTCTAGTTTAAAGTGTAAAGTTGTTACTGAAAGAAAATTGCAGTTCTTGCCAGTCCTTGAGAGATGTCTTTCTTTACATTTTTTTCTGCTCCTCTTACTTCTAATCACTGATAGGAGAACAATGGTCAATGACTAGAGCTCTTTGGAGAGAAAATTATCTTTAATTCCTGAAAACTTACTCTTAAACTACTGATTTAGAACTACTCGAAATGTGTTGCTGTTGTTGTTTAGTCACTCAGTATGTCTGACTCTGCAACCCCATGGACTGCAGCACGCCAGGCCTCCCTGTCCATCACCAACTCCCGGATTTCACCCAAACTCATGTCCATTGAGTTGGTGATGCCATCCAACCATCTCATCCCCTGTCGTCCCCTTCTCTTCCTGCCTTCAATCTTTCCCAGCATCAGGGTCTTTTCAAATGAGTCAGTTCTTCGCATCAGGTGGCCAAACTATTGGAGTTTCAGCTTTAGCATCAGTCCTTCCAATGAATATTCAGGACTGATTTCCTTTAGTGTTGACTTGTTTGATCTCCTTGCAGTCCAGAAATGTGTTACCTGTTTATTTTTACTCTTGTTAATAAAGGCCACAACTGCAGTGTTATATTTCAGACCTCCCAAGTCCACCCTGGATAACAATATCAAGGGCATACATGATCATTGCAATCATGATTGTTTTTACTTCCCCTAGTGCTTACTAAAGATGATCCAGTTCTGTATTTGAAATGTAAGCTCCACCAAATCTTGGATGTGGACCTTAAATTGCCACTGACTAATGAAGCCAAGGAAAAGGCCTTGACTTTTGCAGCACAGCACCAGATGTCGAAGATAGAGTATGAGAGAAGGTTGATCACAGGCACTCTGGAGAGCAGTAGCATCCGAGTGGCCATTGCCCTCCTGGGACTGACCAAGATCGAGGTAGGAATGGAAGAAAGAGGACGTGCTGAAATTAGTCTATCTTTTTTTGTTTATTTGTTTTCTTTTTTTAATATAAATTTATTTATTTTAATTGGAGGCTAATTACTTTACAATATTGTATTGGTTTTGCCATACATCAACATGAATCCACCACAGGTATACACATGTTCCCCATCCCAAACCCTCCTCCCACCTCCCTCCCCGTACTATCCCTCTGGGTCATGTACAGAGATGTTACACTCAATCATGACAATGTTTCTACATATAAAAATGATGAAAGCTGCTTTTCCCCACAAAGACAGCTCTGTAGCTTTTTTCTTTTTTACCTCATTAAATAATAAATCTGAAACAAACTGTTGTACTAGGTAATTTTAGGCATTACACTCTGGTGGTTATTTCACAGGAATTTTCAGTTCTCGCTATACATTAGCGGGCCCTGGAGAATTAATGCCAGTGCCCAGACCCCATTCTAGAACATTAAATTATTCTAGAGAAGGGGGTGAGTGGGAACATGTTCTAAAATTTGCCTAGGTCATTCTGTCATTCATCCAGAGAGGATCAATTCTGGGGTCAGATACCAGACTCTAGCACTGTCCAGCTGTGTGACTGTGAGCTGGTAACTTAAAATTCCCAGTTTTGATTCTGGGAAACAAAATTCTACCTTTGATTTTTTATATTTGTAATAAGGAAATAATGGTCATTAATAAAAACTGAGATAATTATGTAAAATGCTTAGCATAGTGCCTGGTATATAGTGCTTTCTAGATATATATCTTTGTTGTTGTTGTTACTATTACTGTAGATTCTTATTATCATAGCTTGACCTCTATCTTATAATTAAAATAAGGAAAAGTCAAATCTCCACAGAGCCACCAAAGCAAGTCTTCTGAAATATAAACCCCTGCACTTTGCTCCTTTTCTCCCCTGGCTTTTCCAACTTGTGTCAGAATGAAAACCACCATCCTTACAATAGTTTTCATGACCCTCCTGGTCATCCTGGTCAGTCCCAGCATCTCCACTGAACCATCCTCTTCCCTGACCTCAGTGTCTGCACTGGAGCCCATTCACTCCCATCCCTCCCTGTGCACAGGCCTCCCTGCTGTTCTTCATGTGCCCAAGGAAGGCCTGCTCCTTGTGGCCTGTGCATGTCCGTCCTTTGTAGCTTTTCCCTGGACCTGAGAGACTATGTCCCTCTTCAGGTCTGCTGGAAAGCTACCCTGAGGTTCTGCTTTACCGACTTAAATTTTTAATAGAATCCCTTACTTCCACCAGCCACTCTCCAAACCCTAAACTCCCTTCACTTTTCTCTTAGCAAAAACTGTCTAAATGCAGAAAATAACTAGAGAAGGGTTGAATGTGCAAGTTTAAGAAAATCAGCTACATCACATCAGAACATACAGACACATCTTTCTCTGCCATCATACAGATAGTCATAGTTCTCTTTTCAAGCGTAATTATCACTGTACTCTTGAAATGTGATAATGCTAATGCTTTTTGCAGTAGAACGATAAACAAGATTGATTTTGAAAGTACCCTCTCCTTATGTAGTATTTGACACATTTTTCCCCAAATGCTTTTATGTGCACTTTTCAAATTATTTCATTGAATCCATGGAGAAATGGAGCGAAGATAGGATTACACTTGTAATACAAAAAACAGGAAATGACTGAGGCATAAAAAGATCTAAGTTGCCCTAACTGACAGGACAGAGATTACAGCCTAGATCGGGGCAGAGACAAATTTTAAAGCTGGAAAATAAATAAAGCTGAACACTCAGAGACACATAGTACATAGTAAACCTCTTACAGACCTGTAAACCAAGACTCCAAAATAGTCAGATAGTAGCCCAAGGTGACTCCACTGGTTTGTCACAGATTAGAAATAGGCCTGGGTTTTTACCTCCCAGTCTGTGGCTTGTTTTGTTGCCCTGTATAGCCTCCAGATCATATGTTCATTTCTTAGTTTACTGCCATGAAAATGTATAATGGAATAAATGAAAGTCTACAATCCTCTGTTATAACATAAAATAACTATATTATAAATAAAATCTAAAATTATCCTTGAAATAAATCTGTTTAGAACTAAATCTAATTGAATAAAGGTAATTACTTTTCTGCCAAAGAAAATGACACGTCTAATTTTTTGTTATACAGCCATATGCAATTTGAATCGTTGAAATATTTATAAGGTACTAGCATTATGATGTATCTACTTTATATACTGCAGGAGACGGGATCTTTTGTCAGGAACTTGAATATCTGGCACTTTACACGTAGAACTCATATTGGATTCATATCCTCCTGGCCATTAATAAACCAACTCTAATGATATACTCAGTGGTACTAGAAAGATTCAGAGCTTGCAAGGGAGTTACCTAATGTTTTCTATTACTTTCCTCAATTTTATGTTTTAAAACTCATGCTTTGTACTCTGGGATAAATGGCAAAGAAATTCATTGAAATTTTGAAATTTGACATTTTACAAAAGGAAATCTGAAAGATCCCCTTGGTGAGGATTAAGTAGGGTAAAGAAAAGGTTTTTGTATTTGTCAAATGTAAGTGCACTTCAAATCTTCAAATCACAAAGTAAGTACCTGTCGATACTATCAAAGAGAAACAAAGGCAGATACTAGGTAAAGCAAGGATGAATTTATTCAGTAACTGTTGCATCAGAGAGGACCGAGCATGAACTGAACTGAGGAGAGAGAGTGTGCTGGAGCCTGAGAAGTGTCAGGGATACACAGAAGTTTACAAGAAGCAGGAGGGAATTGGTCACAGTGATCCGGACTTGTTAATTGATGCTTATAAAGAAAAACAAACTTCTGGAATCTTTATGACCAGAGATACGTAGTGATTCAAGTTAGAACCAAGTACCCACCTGGCTGGGTGCATTAGCTCCTTGAATTTTTGTATTTCAAAGAGAGGGTTCTGAGGTCCTGGAGAAGACAGTTCTGGGTGGTAGATTTACATCTCTAAAGAAGGGATTTATAATTGCCGGCTTTTTAAAGTAACTGTTTTGAGGTGAGGGGGGAGCCTATGTGCCTATATCAGATTTTGGCTGGAACAAACAGTAAATTATCCTGGCAGCATGGCAGCACTTGTTCTAGTCTCTGTGTGTGTGTATGAGGGAGAGGGGTGGACAAAATCATTTGTGCTCAAAAATGTGCATTTTCTATAGGCTAAAGTTGAGGCCTAATTGAGAAGAGGGCTTGGAGGAGCCCAACTAGAGTCTGATCAAGAAGAGAATCTGTATCTGTACATATTATTTTGAATGACTTGCAGATATAGAAGGCAGATGGTACACTTTGGGGTAAAGAACTAGTTACTGATATGAATAGAAAATTTGTTCATAATAACTAGAAAAATAAACCAAATCAAAACAATAAAATTATAAATGAATTAATTTACCTTTCTGCATATACATTATTTTAATTGTCAAAATAAAGTAGGTAGAAAATGTGGCTTTGTGAGAAAAAAGTATTTGTGAATTTTATAAATAACAAACCCAGTGAATGAGATAACTGCCAGAGGAACTAAAACCAATTTTTGTTGAGTAATGGTAGCATGATCACAATCATGATGATGGCAAGGACAACAATGGCAATGATAATGACAGGCAATATTTACTGAGTACTTAAAATATGTTCCAAGGACCTGGCATTTGTTTATACTTTAAATATACCAGGGATAGGCAATATGTAATATTATTGCCTGTTTTGCAAATAAAGACTTTATGGCTTTGATTAATAACCTGGCCAAGCTTAGAATCGGGTTATAAATGCAGGCAGCCTGGCTTCAAGAAGAGTTGGTCTAACCATTAGACTGTACTATGTGTTTAGCAGTAGAGGGACCAGATAAAAATAAATATTGCTTGGTTCATACTCAGTGAGCTGGGTTTTTCTTTGTGGTCCCATTTCAGTAAGGACAGTATTGAAGGAAATTGTATCTAGAAGAGCATATTCGTGGGGGCAAGTTCTAACCCACATTATATAAGTAATATTTGAATGGACTAAAGATATCAAACCTATTTGAAAGGAATACTGGGAGGTTTGTGGAGGGGTAGGACCTAGTTTTATATAAGTATATTTTTTTTCTCCAAATTGTCATTAGCAAAAGAGAGGGGACTAATTGTACTGCTAATAAGAACTAGAGCTGACAGGTAGATGTTAAATAACACAAGGTTCAACTCACAGAGGGAAGTACTTTCTCTAGTGGAGTGTTCACTAATGGAATGATCTCTTCCTGAGACAGTGAAATCCTCAACAGTGAAAAGATTAGAGCAGGGGACATTGAGTATCTCTCAATAATGGGTGACTCTATTGAGTCTATGAAACATGTTACTGTTGTCTCATACCAATTAAACAATAGTATGTCTAAAGAAATGAACAAAGCCAATCTCTTGAGGGATTTCTATTCCCCATATTTGAAGTCTAAGTCTAACACTGTTTTTTCATTTTGGAGGCAATAGGAAAATTACAGTCTAATTTTACTGTTTATTTGCAGATGTGTATGCTCTTTAATGTTTCAAAGTTGAAGAAGCCAAAGTCCATTTTATACAAAGCAGAACTGAGCCTTCCAGAACATTTTGATATCCCCAAGACAGTCTTCATTCCTCAGGTTCCAGAAACTCAAGTTGAATTGCCTCAATATCAAGGAAATGAATCTGCAGAAAAAACAGGTAACCAGTAATGTTAATGTGTAGACTGCAATATCTAGCACTGGCTTGGGTATTGTGCAATTTTAAAATACAAAGAAGAGATTATCTTAATGGGTTTTTCATAATGTAATTGAAGAGAAGGTGCAGCTATATAAATACAAATTGTTAAATGATACTTTATATTGTAAATAACTGATATGCTACATCACAGTAATTTAAATTATGTACTGAATTCAGGTACCAAATACTGGTACTGAAATTTACCGAAATTTGCCAGCCTGTCTTTGTTAAAGAGTGGTTGTCTGATTAAGACCATAAGTTCTTTTTGAGGAAGGTAATTTCTTGCTGTCACAGTGAACTTGGGTACAGAAATTGCACTGGTACAGAATTGCACCTCAACTGGAGTTGAGGCTTAGATTGGCTCTAAAGGATAGGAAGGAGGATATTGGTAGCAAGAACATTTCAGAGGAGAAAAATGCCATTTATGAGTAATTTATCTTTCATCTAGATAAGGTCCTTTTTTAGTTAAGCACCTACTTTTTGTCTCCTTTATTATGTGTATTTGTGATCAAGCAGAACTATGCCTGGGGCTTCCCAGGTGGCACTAGTGGTAAAGAATTTGCCTGCCAATGCAGTAAACTTAAGAGCCTTGGGTTCGAGTTTGATCCCTGGGTCAGGAAGATCCCCTGGGAGGGAGGACATAGCAACCCGCCTGGAGAATTTCATGAACAGAGGAGCCTGGCGAGCTATAGTCCACAGGGTTGCAAAGAGTCAGACATGAATGAAGTGACTTAGCACTCACACAGGACTGAGATTTAACAAAATACAAACATTTATATTATTAAATGCAAGTGATAAGATGTAAACAAAGTGACATAATAATGTAAAGTATTCATTTTTTAAATTTTTTTAAATTTTAATTGATGTATTTTTGATTTACAATGTTGTGTTACAGCAATATAGCAAAGAGAATAAATTATACATATATATACATTATTTTCCATTATGATTTATTGTAGGATACTGAATATAGTTCCCTGTGCTATATAGTAGGATCCTGTTGTTTGTCCATTCTATATATAAAAGAATGGGGGTTACATCTGCAAACCCCAATCTCTCACTCCTTCCCCCCAACCTTGGCAACCGCCAGTCTGTTCTCAGTGTCCCTGATTCCCTGATTCTGTTTCTGTTTCATAGATAGGTTCATTTGTATCATATTTTATATTCCACATATACATGATATGGGCTTCCCTGGTGGCTCAGATGGTAAGGAATTCGCCTGCAATGCATGAGACCTGGTTTTGATCACTGGGTTAGGAAAATCCCCTGGAGAGGGGAATGGCAACCCCCTCCAGTATTCTTGCCTGGAGAATTCCGTGGACTGAGGAGCCTGGCAGGCTACAGTCCATTGGGTTGTAAAGAGTCAGATATGACTGAGTGACTAACACATATATGTGATGTGGTTTGATATTCATCTTTCTCTTTCTGACTTCACTTAGAATAATAATTCTGGTTGCACCCATGTTGCTGCAAATGGCATTATGCCATTATTTTTTATGGCTGAGTAGTATTTATATATATATATATATATATATATATATATATATATATATATATATATAAAATCTTCTTTATCACGTTCCTCTGTCAATGGACATTTAGGATGTTCCCATGTCTTGGCTATTGTGAGCAATGCTGCTATGAACATAGCAGGGCATGTATCTTTTTGAATTATAATTTTGTCTGGATATATGCCCAGTAGTAGGATCACTGGATCATATGGTAATTCTAATTTTAGTTTTTTTGAAGAACCTGCACACTTTTTTTCATAGTGGCTATACCAACTTACATTCCTACCAGTAGTGTAGGAGAGTTCTCTTTCTCCACACTCTATCCAGCATTTACTGTTTGTAGATGTTTTGATGATGGCCATTCTGACTAGTTTGAGGTGGTACCTCATCGAAGTTTTGATTTGCATTTCTCTAATAATTAGTGATGTTGAGCATCTTTTCATGTGCCTATTGACTGTTGTCTTCTTTGGAGAAATGTCTGTTAAGGTCTCTTGCCCATTTTTTTTTTAATTTTATTTTTTAACTTTACAATATTATATTGGTTTTGCCATATATCAACATGAATCCACCACAGGTATACACGTGTTCCCCATCCTGAACCCTCCTCCCTCCTCCCTCCCCGTACCATCCCTCTGAGTCGTCCCAGTGCACCAGCCCCAAGCATCCAGTATCATGCATCGAACCTGGACTGGCGACTCGTTTAATATATGATATTATACATGTTTCAATGCCATTCTCCCAAATCATCCCACCCTCTCCCTCTCCCACAGAGTCCATAAGACTGTTCTATACATCAGTGTCTCTTTTGCTGTCTCGTATACAGGGTTATTGTTACCATCTTTCTAAATTCCATATATACGCGTTGGTTGGTAGTTTCTTTTTGTTACTGAGTTGTTTGAGCTGTTTATATATTTTGGAGATTAAGCCCTTGCCTGTCACATCATTTATAAATTCTTTCTTTCATTCTTTTGTCTTTTCATTTTGTTTATAGTTTCTTTGCTGTGCAAAAGTTCGTAAGTTTGATTAGGTCCCATGTGTTTAATTTTCTTTTTATTTCTGTTGTCTTGGGAGACTAATGTAGGCAAACTGGAGCAGTTTATGTCAGAGAATATTTTGCCTGTTCTCTTCTAGGAATTTGATTGTGTCATTTCTTCTACTTAAATCTTTAAACCATTTTGACTTTATTTTTGTGTATACAGAAAGGGTGTGTTCTAACCTCATTGATCTACATGCAGCTATCCAGCTTTCCCAACACTACCTGCTGAACAGACTGTCTTTTCCTATTGTATACTCCTGCCTACTTTGTCAGAAATTAATTGAATGTAAGTGTGTGGGTTTATTTCTGGGCTCTCTATTCTCTTCCATTGACCCCATGTCTGTTTTTGTGCCCATATCATGCTACCTTTGTAGTATTGTCTGAAGTCTGAAAGGGTTATGCCTCCTGCTTTGTTCTTTTTCTTCAAGATTCCTTTGGCAATTCTGGGTCTTTTGTAGTTCCATGTGAATTTTAAGATGATGTGTTCTAGTTTTGTGGAAAGGGTCATGAGTAAGTTGACAGGGATCACATTAAATATGTTTATTGTTTTGGGTAGTATGGCCATTTAAAGAGTATTTAATTCTTCCAACCCAAGAGTGTGGGTTATTTTCCCATTTTTTTGATTCATTTTCAATTTCCTTTATTAATGTTTTATAGTTCTCAACATATAAATCTTTCACCTGCTTGATCTGGTTTATTCCCAAATATTTTATTTTTGGTGGTGTGATTTTAAAAGATATTGCTTTTTTTTTTTTTTAACATTCCATTTCTGGAAATTCATTGTTGAGGTAAAGAAAAGCAACCTATTTTTGTATGTTAATCTTTGTATCCTGCTACCTTGCTGAATTTGTTTATCAGTTTTAGTAGTTAATGGTGTGGAGTCTTCAGGTTTTTTATATTTAGTATCATATCATCTGTATGTAATGACGATTTTTACATTTCCCCTCCAATTTGGACACGTTTTATTTCTTTTTTTCTTTTCTGATTGCTGTGGCTAGGACTTGCAATACTGTTTTGAAGAGAAGTGGTCAGAGTGGGCAGGCTTGTCTTGTTTCAGATTATAGTAGGAGCACTTTCATCTTTTTATCATTGAGTATTATATTGGTTGTGGGTTTATTATAAATAGACTTTATTATAATGATATATGTTCTCTCTATACCCACTTTGGTAAGAGTTTTTTTTATCATGAGTGGGTATTGAATTTTGTCAATTTTTTTTTCCAGTTGAGATGATCAAGTGTTTTTTTTTTTTCTTCTTCTTCTTTCTTTTTTGATGTGGTATATTACATTGTAATTTGTGTATGTTGAACCATTCTTATGTACTTGTGATGCATACCATTTGGTCATGGAGTATGATACTTTTTAATGTGTTGTTGGATTTGGTTTGCTAATATTTTGTTGAGAGTTTTCACATCTATATCCATGAAAAATATTGACCTATGATTTTCTTTTTTGATTGTGTCTTTGACTGGTTTTAGTATCAGGGTGATGATGGCTTCATAGAATGCTTTTGGGAGTGTTCCCTCCTCTTCAGTTTTTTGGAAGCGTTTGAGAAGGATCAGTGTAAGTTTTTCTTTGTATGTTTAATAGAATTTGCCTGTGAAGCCATTTGGTCATGGACTTTGGTTTGTAGGGAGTTTTTTAATTACAAATTCTTTTTCACTTTTAGTGATTGGTCTGTTCAAATGATCTAATTCTTCTTGATTGAATTTTGTTGGCCTAAAGTATTCAAAATTCTTTTACATTTTTCTGCCACTTTTTTTCCAAGTTGGTGGATAATAATAGAAATATAATTTCTTGGGCTTTTTATTTGTTATTTTCCTATGGCTTTGTTTTAATTCTAAAATTTTTTCTAAAGCTGAAAGGATGATTACAAATGACAAGGAACAGAGTAATGTGTTCACTTTGCCTTCCTAGGAGATCTGAGATCCCAGTTTCAAATGCCAAGTGGTCAGGCAGGTAACAAGTATTTATGAATTGGGTCTGGTCTGTGGCAGTAGGGATGATGAGACCTATGACAAGCTGAAGAAGAGATGCCCTGTTTACATACTTAAATTTCAAAAGCAAAGATAAGATTCTGAGCTAGATAAAGAAATGTGAGCTTGACTGGCCAGCTCTCAGTTTGAGACCTTTCATGTTAAGTTGTTGTCTTTTTTCTTAATCTTTAACACATTCAGCTTTTCTATGTGCTGCTGCTGCTGCTGCTGCTAAGTCGCTTCAGTCGTGTCCGACTCTGTGCGACCCCGTAGCCGGCAGCCCACCAGGCTCCCCCGTCCCTGGGATTCTCCAGGCAAGAACACTGGAGTGGGTTGCCATTTCCTTCTCCAATGCATGAAAGTGAAAAGTGAAAGTGAAGTCGCTCAGTTGTGTCCAACTCTGTGCTATTACGTTTTTAAGTGCAGAATTTATTTTCATAAACATTTTATTCCCTTTTGAGATAACTGGATAAAGCTGTGTGCATTATAAACTTGGCTAGTATTGTCTGTCCAGGCCATTCATTTATTCAGCTATTTATTTAACAACACTATTGAGCATGAATTCCTTTGGGCAAAATAATGAAAATTGCCATTTTCATCCCTTTGAAGAACTAACAGATGAGCAGCCCTTGTAATACAATGGGATAAGTATTGATAGAGAAGTGCTTACATAGAGTATGCTCACAAATATAACCAGAATTAATACAATTGATTATAGAAGGTAATTAAAATTTTAAAAAGGAATTCATTTTAAGAAAACAGATAACAAGGATACATAGTATAGACTTGCATGAAACTCACCGGATAGTCTTACGAATACTTTGGCATATTAAGATGCTGTCTAATTATAAATAAGTATGACTGATTTATATTTAAAAGTCTTTCACTCACATATTTTTCTAAGACTAATATTTATCTTTCATGTAAACTGTTAACTGTCCATTTTAGTAAGAAGATTATTGTGAAAATTAATAAAAAATAGAACGGCAAACAATTTTAAATAATTGTGCATAAAACTTTTACAATGTAATTAACCAGTGATGGTTCTGCTGCTGCTGCTAAGTCACTTCAGTCGCGTCCGACTCTGTGCGACCCCAAAGACGGCAGCCCACCAGGCTCCCCCGTCCCTGGGATTCTCCAGGCAAGAACACTGGAGTAGGTTGCCATTTCCTTCTCCAATGAATGAAAGTGAAAAGTGAAAGTGAAGTCGCTCTGTCCTGCCAGACTCCCAGCAACCCCATGGACTGCAGCCCTCCAGGCTCCTCCATCCATGGGATTCTGCAGGCAAGAGCACTGGAGTGGGGCGCCACTGCCTCCTCTGAGTGATGGTTCATGTATAACTTATTTGTCTATGTGGTTAAGTTTTTAGACGAAGCTCTCAACCCTAGTTTCTGTTTTCATTTCCTTCAGCACACATTTAAGTAATGCATGTTTACAAAAACACAGTATTCTAGCTCAGGATAGCGGCAGGTCAAGTAACATATATACCCTTAACAATGTACATTGTATTTTGAAGCAGTGGACTTGATTAATGAAAAGGAAAAGAATGTAAGTATTTTTATGTTAATAAATAAGCTTCTATTGGAATTTGAAACAAAGAATATTAGATTTAAGGGTTTAGAAAACTTATTTTTTTGAATAGAACAAACCAGATAATTCTGTTTGTTTTTTTTTTTCACTTTTCTTCATTTGAATTTGAAGAGAAAAAACCAGAGAATTCCTAGGAATAAATAAATTCAAAAACAAAGTTTTTTATGGATGGATTAGAGAAAGAAAGTAATGAGAAGTGTTTATGTGAAGAATGGAAATAGCCTAGTGTTCCTGCGAATTTCAGGAAAGGGGTGAAAGTAATCTCTTGAAGTTTTACTTTTGATGTATTAAAAATGTATGCCTTCTGCCCTCTCATATTAATGTTGCCTATCAGTCTTTACCTTTTTGAAATTTGTAATGAAAATTCCACAGTTCTGATTACACAGCTATCACCAAAATTATTTAAAATAATCTACTTAAATCCATATTATTTCAGCCCCATCATTTAGAGAAGAATTATGTTTTCCCACTCTACCATGTAACATTATAATACTTTCATCAGAAGGAAATGAAGCTGTAAGGAAAGTGCGTGTGCATATAGTAGGTACATCAATCTCTATAGATGTAATAGATATGCATATATGACAGTAATTTCCCCTTGAAAAGAAACATCACTTGTCGCATTTCACGGATCTCAGAGATCCTGTGACCCCTTTATGATAGTGGACTGGGGTAGATCTAAATGTTTAGTGAGCACTGACAATATATAAAGCATTGTGAGGGTTGGTTTGTATACATTTTCTCATTTAATCCTACTGGTATATATTTATGTCTCAGACCCTTTTTAGGCATTAATTCTTTTATTTGCTAATCTCTATACTCTTGCATTTCTCACAGCAATCTTTGCACACTGTTATTAGTCTTTATAAATACCCTCTTCACTCCAGTCTTTTCCCCATCTCCAGCCTCCACTGGACAAATGGCTGCATCTCCTCTCTCGTGGAGGAATAGGAGCTACTTACTCTTCCTTAACCCTCTTATTGTTTTCACCCCAGCCTCTGAATAATAGGAATCTATTCTATCAGCCTTGCTACAGGTATCTATTATCACAGAACCTGTTCTTGGGCTCTTTCTTCTCCATCATTTATCATAGCTCTGTCTTCTCTGAGAGTAGTAGTTCCTTCACTTTTGTCTCTCAAGTGTTCTCAAACTTCAAAACCTAAAGAAATGCATGCCTTTCCCTTGGTAAACATACTTCCCAGTAGAGGGATATGCATTTGCAATTTCTTTTTGTGTGTAACATTCTCAGCTTCTCAAATCTGGCTTATGCTACCACTGGAGCAAAACAGCTGGTTGCTTTCAACGGACCATTCTCAGTCTACATCTTACAAGATATCTATAGTGTTTAACCTGGATGATTAAGCATCTGTTCTTAGAATTCTAGACACTTGAAATCAAGGTTTTATCCTTGTTTCTTGCATTTCTTCTCCATCCCCTTGACAAGATTTCTTCTTAGTCTCTGTAGATTCTTCTGTTTACCTCATCAATATGGGACTCTTCAAGACTCTTCTTGCCCTAATGAGGCTATTACTACTTTTTACCCCTCCCATAGGGGATTTTATATACACCCATGGTTATAATTACCATTAATGTCATCAATATTTATCTATTCCTACCCTTTTCCTTCTGTTTTCAACTTACAAATATATTTTTCCATTTTTAATTTATTTTAAATTGAAGAATAATTGCTTTATAGTATTGTTCAACTTATATATTCAGAGGCAGACTAGACATGCATACCTAGATATATATGCAAATATATGTCCAAGTAGATAGATAGAAAAATCTAGAGGTATATCCCCCAAATTCAAAATGAGTGCATTATTATTCTCCATTTATTTGTTCCTCATTATATAATATTTTTCGTGTCAGATGGTGGGAGTTGATGTGTTTCTTATATTAGAAATCTGGGCACACTACTTGAAGCTTCTTTCTTCTGAGCCCATATATTAAATTCATCTTGTAGTCCTAAAGTTTCTGTTACTTCCTTTTCTTTACTCCCACTTAACATGCAGGTGTTACCATCACTTCACAAATGAAGATATAATTACATGTCTCTCTTCTCTCTTTGGTTCAAATTTAATGAAATAACATATATTAAGAATTTATATGTTTTATGATATACCTAATAAATATTGGCTATTAGTAATATAATATTCTAAGCTCATCACCCTTAAAGCACTTCACCTCTAGGCATACAAATTATTAAATCTGACCATAAAATATTACTGAAACATTTAGTGATGTTAGATGGTCAGACTTACTCTGACACTAAAACAGCATAAACTTTATGAGTCTTTTCTTTCACCCTCCCAGACCCTGTACCTACTTTCGTCTTTGTAATTTTGCATTATTTCTCTTGAAGAACTCCCCCCGCCCCGCCGAATTGTGAAAACCTCAGGCTACAAACCTGGACTTTTCCTTGGTTGTAGATATTGACTTAAAATCTCATCCACTTGTGGTTCTGTGGATATTGAAATTTATGAACACAAAGAATAAAAATGGATCATAAATAGACATAAGGAAGGGGCTTCCCTGGTGGCTCAGTGGTAAAGAATTTACTTGCCAGTGAAGGAGATGCAAGTTCGATTGCTGGGTCAGGAAGATCTCCTGGAGAAGGAACTGACAACCCACCCCAGTATTCTTGCCTGGGAAATCCAATGGATGGAGGAGCCTGGTGGGCTAAGTCCATGAGGGTGCAAAAGAGTCAGACATGACTTAGAAACTAAACAATGACAAGAAGCAGGAAGACACCAGTGGATCCAGGAGCACTTATCTAAGTCGCCTCCGCAATGATGAAGGTCCTTTATTGTTTTGTGCCACCCGTAAAAACTATGTGCAAGGGCACTCAAAGTGCTCTCAACTGGTTTTGCTGATTGACTTAAAAAGAACACAACCCTCATTCCTAAAGGTGATCACTTCAGTTTCTAGCACTTTTTATTGACCCAATTTCTTCTTCTTTCCCAAGGGGTACATGGCAGACATGTTAGAAGTGCATATTGTAGGAATACTGTTTTACTTTTCTCCTTCCCCCATCTAATTCCAGTTTTCCTAATTTTGTAATATTTACCCATTAGCAGTCAAGTAGTTGACAAGCACGGAGAAGGCAATGGCACCCCACTCCAGTACTCTTGCCTGGAAAATCCCATGGATGGAGGAGCCTGGTGGGTTGCAGACCGTGGGGTTGCAAAGAGTCAGACACAACTGAGCGACTTAACTTTCACTTTTCACCTTCATGCATTGGAGAAGGCAATGGCAACCCATTCCAGTGTTCTTGCCTAGAGAATCCCAGGGACGGGGGAGCCTGGTGGGCTACTGTCTATGGGGTCACGAGGAGTCAGACACGACTGAAGCGACTTAGCAGCAGCAGCAGTTCACAAGCATCCACTAAATACTTCCATGACAGTGATCTTATAAAGTGATTGTAAACATATAGTAAACATTTACTAGTAATAACTAACACTATACTATGTAGTTCTACCCATTTTTACAAAAATTAAGTGCATTATTGTAATGCGTAAATTATCCTTCAATATGAGAAAAACTATAAAATTGTTGCAATAAAAATGGACCTAACATCCTTCTTGAAATTTATTAAGTATACTTTGAAAAATAAACCCTATATCCTTGCATTATATCAAATAACCACAAATATATTTCAGATAGAATAAAAAATAGATTTCAGGGAAGAACAAGATGGCGGAGGAGTAGGTGGATGTGGAGTACATCTCTCTCCACGGATACATCAGGAATACACCTTCAGACAGAAGTGCATGCAGAACACCAGCTGAGAGAGGACAGGAGTACCTGACCAGAGGAAAAGAATATATATAACCACAAAACTCGGTAGGATGAAGGAACCTGGGGGAAAAGCAGAAGTGTTAGTAGGACTGGATCTCCCCTCATCGGGTAGGAGAACTGAAGCAGGGGTCCAATCCCCACATTGGGACAATTGTCTTAGTCAGAGGAGAAACATTTAAGGCTGAGAGTGAAACAGCTGATATGTGGCAGCCTAAATGAAATGAGAATCAGACAGTCCTTGCTGAAGCCATACATACCCTGGATAGGGATGAGGGCCCCCTGGAAGGTGCAGCAGCTGGGAGCTGGAGTTTGGGGAGTGTGGAGCTATCCCAGGGCGAGGGCTTCTGTTGACTGTGGAGAGATGGATGGAGGGGATGTGAGGGGGGAGATCGTGATGGGAACAATGGAGGAAAGCTGGCAGCCATGGAAGCAAGGTGATACTGCTGAGTCACGCGTAGGCAGTGGAGCCATCACCTTAGCCTCTCTCTCCCCACAGGGCCAGCATCCGCAGCTGAACAATAGAGAGGCTAGCCCATCAAATCCCTCATGCACTGAACTACAGAGCAAGACCCTATCCAGGGTGCTCCTTTAAATGCCTGATGCACTGATCTACAGAGTAGGACCCCAGCCAGGGGGCCCCTCTATGTGCCTGACACACTGAACAACAGAGAAGGACCCCAGGCAAGGGAACATTCTAAATGCCCAAACGGGCAGAACTACAGAGAAAGACTGGCCAAAGAGGCCTTCTGATCACAAGCTATAAGAAACTGAAAAAAAGACTGATAGGGCCGTAACTTCTGCGGCAGAGGCAGTCCATGTCCCTGCACACTTGGCGCCACCAGGGTCCCTGCAAGCCAAACAGCTGTGCCACCTTCACGCTCAGCCTCACTGGGGTAGAGCTGCCACAGGCAAAAAAGTCTTCCATCTGTGCATGAAGGGTCGCTTCAGTTGAGTCCTACTCTTTGCGACCCCCTGGAGGGGGGTTCTCTAGGCAAGAATACTGGAGTGTATTGGTCAATACTGGTTGACCAATCCTTCTAGAGCACTATATTTCCTGCTGCCCAAGCCACCAACTCCCTTGAGTACCTGGTGCTGCCAGAACCCCTGTGGCCCAAGCAGCTGCACCACCTCCACACCTGGCCCTCACAGGGGCAAACCCAAGTTCTCCAGGGCAGCTTCAGGAGCAAACCCCAGTGGACAACCCACATACAGCGGTGGAAATAAAATCACAGTTGAAATCCAGGAGCAGTGTAGATTATGAAGAAGACCCAAAACCTTCCCACCAGATGTACCAGCTGCAGATTCAATCCACACAATCAACTAGGTAGACTCTGTGTCTATGGAATATATAAAAGATCATTGAGAACTCCCACAAAAGAAAAAACACGAGTCCAGATAGCTGTGGACATTGGAGGTAAGAACACACAGGAGTAGGACCAGATTAGAATCTGAGCTTCCTCTACAGCAAGTCCAGAGATCAGCACAGTGCTAGAGGGCATGCTAGGGAGGTGAGATGGACTGTGACTGCAAGCAAGGGAAAGGACTCTGAGAGCAGTGACTCAAGGAAAACATTTATTATTCTTATGTTTTGACATGCTCTGCAGATTTTTTTGGATTTTTCTTTTCCTCCCCCCTCCACCTCTGTTGCAGTTGTTGATTTTATTGGCACTATGAAATCTAATTAAGCTTTTGAACTTTTTTTTTTCCTCAGTCACATTTTTTATTGCTGTTACAAACCTCTGCCTCTACGTTGGGCTTTTGCAGGTCTGTGGAGTTTTCCTCTCTCTCTTTTTTTAAGTTTAATTTTTAAACCTATTATTATTTATTCTATATTTATTCCTTTGTTTGCTTTTCCCATTGTTCTTTTCCCCTTGCAGTTAATCTTTAATGTATATAAATCTTCTTTATCTACCACTGCTTAACTCTGTGTATCTATTCTTTATTTCTTTTCTTTCTTTCCTTTCCTGTCAACATATTTGTTAGCTTTATTTTCATTGCTTTATTCCCCAATTGGCACCTTACTGTAGTTTTGTTTTCCAGTTTGTGCTTTAGTTAATTTTGTTCTGGCAGATATAATTTTTGGTATCCTTTGTTCACCAAGTCAGTCTATTGTACTTTATTTTTCGTTGGACGGTTTTGATTTTGCTTATGGGTGTATATGTATACGTGTATATTCAGTCACACTTTTGATTGTGGTTATGAACCTCTGCCTCTACTTTGGGCTTCTGCAGTTCTGTGGAGTTTTCCTTCCCACACCCCCCCCCCCGTTTTCCTTCTTCTTCCATTTTTTTGTTTTCTCTTTTTTATACTTTTAATTTTTAATTTTTTAAACCTATTATGTTTTTTCTACATTTACTCCTTTGTTTGCCTTTCCTAATGTTCTTTTCCCCTTGCAGTTAATCTTCAGTTCAGTTCAGTTCAGTCGCTCAGTCGTGTACGACTCTGCGACCCCATGAATCGCAGCACGCCAGGCCTCCCGGTCCATCACCAACTCCCGGAGTTCACTCAAACTCGTCCATCAAGTCGGTGATGCCATCCAGCCATCTCATCCTCTGTTGTCCCCTTCTCCTCCTGCCCCCAGTTACTCCCAGCATGAGGGTCTTTTCCAATGAGTCAACTCTTTGCATGAGGTGGCCAAAGTACTGGAGCTTCAGCTTTAGCATCATTCCTTCCAAAGAAACCCCAGGGCTGATCTCCTTCAGAATGGACTGGTTGGATCTCCTTGCAGTCCAAGGGACTCTCAAGAGTCTTCTCCAACACCACAGTTCAAAAGCATCAATTCTTCGGTGCTCAGCTTTCTTTATAGTCCAACTCTCACATCCATACATGACTACTGGAAAAACCATAGCCTTGACTTGACAGACCTTTGTTGACAAAGTAATGTCTCTGCCTTTAAATATGCTGTCTAGGTTGGTCGTAACTTTCCTTCCAAGGAGTAAGCATCTTTTAATTTCATGGCTGCAGTCACCATCTGCAGTGATTTGGGAGCCCAGAAAAATAAAGTCAGCCACTGTTTCCACTGTTTCCCCATCTATTTGCCATAAAGTGATGGGACAAGATGCCATGATCTTAGTTTTCTGAATGTTGAGCTTTAAGCCAACGTTTTTACTCTCCTCTTTCACTTTCATCAAGAGGCTCTTTAGTTCCTCTTTACTTTCTGCCATAAGGGTGGTGTCATCTGCATATCTGAGGTTATTGATATTTCTCCCGGCAATCTTGATTCCAGATTGTGTTTCATCCAGCCCAGCATTTCTCATGATGTACTCTGCATATAAGTTCAATAAGCAGGGTGACAATATACAGCCTTGACGTACTCCTTTTCCTATTTGGAACCAGTCTGTTGTTCTATGTCCAGTTCTAACTGTTGCTTCCTGACCTGCATACAGGTTTCTCAGGAGGCAGGTCAGGTGGTCCGGCATTCCCATCTCTTTCACAATTTTCCACAGTTTATTGTGATCCACACAGTCAAAGGCTTTGGCATAGTGAACAAAGCAGAAATAGATGTTTTTCTGGAACTCTTGCTTTTTCGATGATCCAGCGAATGTTGGCAATTTGATCTCTGGTTCCTCTGCCTTTACTAAAACCAGCTTGAACATCTGAAAGTTCACTGGACCACTTACCTGATTATAATTTAACTTCCCACTTTTGAAAAATCCCAGTCATAACTATTATTTGACTGAAATGCCTTTCTTATCTGGCTGCCTTCCCATATTTGTCCTCGATAGTCAGGCTTTATAGCTTGTTCAGTTATCAGTATGTGTTCTGTCCTAATACTTCAATTTTTGCCAGCTCTAGCTTCTTTCTTTCTACTATGCACCATGCAGCAATGAGATGTGATTGTATCCTATATTATCCAAGAAAGTATAGTCCAAGTTAAATAATTTGCATAACCAGCTCAAAATAATTATAATATCCACAACTGTGTGTACTTTTTTATTCTTATAGTTTTAATGTAAGATATTTTCAGTTTGATAAATGTCTTACAGTTTTGCCTTTTACTGTTTTATAGTTGTGGAGGACATAAAGCCTGCAAGTAATGAAAAATGTGAACACTAAGCCATGTCATATTCTTCCTATTAGCTGTTCAATAGTGGACATATGCTATATGCTGTGCAGCAGTCCACTTAGGAAAGCATTTAATAAAATGCTTTATTAAAAACTTTTCCCCTGATCTAAGTCCTAGACAATGTACTTTGTATTGGCTTGCTAAAAGTTCATTGAGACTAATTTATACACTTAGTAAATCAATCTATGAGAATTTAAAACTCAACTCTGTTCAAAACATTTTATTTTAGTACAAGACAATTAAAGAAAGTTTAGGGTATTCAGAGTTGAAAATGCAAAACACACAGTTAATTTGCTATCTGCAATCCCTTGCTTCTTTCCCCATGGAGGGGTTAATTAGAAGGTGAAATCTTATTTTAGTTCTTTTCTTTTGGAAATTTTGTCTTCTGAAAAAAGTTATATGAAAAAGAGTTACTGGCAAGCTACAATTCCATGATAGGCTCTCTCCTAATTTTCCATTAAATGATCTGTAAAGACATATAGAAATTCAGAAATTCAATATCAATGGAAAGGAAAGATAAGAGCCATCAATTTGCATAAATCATATGACGAATTCCCAGTAATTACTGAGCTGATGTGGCCTGATTGAAAAACACATTTAATACCTTCCATAGGCTCATGCTCAATTAAAACATAAATTAGGTATAAAGAGGAAACATTTTAGTCCCATGACCTCCCTTTTCCTCAGAAGTTTATTGTCTGCAACCTACCAGAAAACTAGGAAGCTGCCTCCTAATTGCATTCCTCCTGGTACATAGTAGGTGTTTTAAAATATCTTTCTAATGAATTAATACATGTGAAATGCTTTCCAGGGTGATCCTCTATTAATACTTCTTTGTTTGCACCTGTCTTAAGAAAACAAACCCTCTGAACTTAAAATGACTGTAACTGTAGAGGAAAATGTAGAACATCATTCTATTGTAAGTGTGTATAGACTTTAGCATGTAGATATGGTGATGGTGACAGAGATGGGACAGTCCAAGTGATTTTTGGTGCATGTTCTTGGTGGGATTAGAGTTTATTCAATAATAGGAACATTTGTAAACTTTTCTAAGATGTAAATTTTCTCCTAAGTAATTTGAAAATTGCCAGTGGATATAAGAAAATATTCCCCCCTACATCTAACACACTGATGCTTGTTCAATACAGAAAATTGACCCAAGGGTATGGATTGAGTTACCTCCACATTTAGATCTAAGAGATTGCTATAAAATGAAAGGGGAGTGAGACCCTGTAAGAGTGACTACTTAGGAAAGATAACCCTCTCCTATTTATGAAAACAAATGAAAGAAGAAAAAACACAGTTGTTTTTTAAATGCTAGAAGATAAAAGAGTGACATCTAAATTCACACTTAAATAGGTTGTTGTGAAACAGTAGAATGGCAAAGACAAGAGAAATTCTGAAGTGAAGAGAAAAAGACATATTATTTTCAAAGGAACAAACATTATACGGAAGGCAGAATTACCAACAGAAACAAGAGAAGCCAGAAGACAATGGTATTGTAGTACTGAAGCAAATTCACTGTCAGCCTAGGATTTTAAATCCCAGTAAACTATCACTCAAGAATAAGAATGAAAAATATTTTCAATTCAACAGTAAAATCGGGATAATTTAAAACTCACAGATAGTTGCTAAAAGAACAAAGGAGGACCTTCTCTTATGAATAAAGGAAATTGAATTCAGAAGAAAAACTTGGAATCAAAGAGTGGTGATTAATAAAATAATCACAAAATAAGATATTAAAATAAATATGTCATTAATCATGATAAATGTAAAAGTTGATATTTTCACAGTGGAAAACAAAATACAGCTTTATGCTGTTTACAAAATTGCCTTATAAAATATCTAAAAATTTATGCCAGGTATTCACTGATCAAAAAGTAGCTGGCAGAAATATAAAATAGGTAGACATTAGAGAATTCTGTGGTGGTCCAGTGGTTAGGACTCATGGCTTTCCCTCTGGAGATCCAGATTCCATCCTTGGTAGGGAACTAAGAGCCCACAAGCCACATGGTGCTGCCAAAAAATAAAAATAAAAAAGGAATAACGACTTTAAGACAAATAATTAATCTTTAGGAATACTCCCATGTAGAAAAAAAAAATTGAAGTTATTTCCACCTAATCACTAATCTGAAATTTTACAAAGCAAAATTTAGCAAATATGGAAGAAAAAATGAACAAATCCACATTTAGAGTAGATTTTATTGTACATCTGTCAATAATTGATAAATCAAGCCAACAGACATTAGTAAGACTCTTCTCGACTTGACCAACACAATAAGATTACATATTCCTCTACCTATTAAACCTATTAATAGCTTGACTGTGCTGGATATAATGACAGTTCTTGACATTTACTTATTATAGCAGTTTGATATCCCTCTCTGGTCTTTTCCCTGTGCTTTAGGGCACGGGGGAAATGTGTACATATTGCCTTTCAGTAAAATCTGACAGAGAACTCCATACCAGTCTTTTCTGCTAACAGGTAATTAGAAACTTCAAGGGAAGACAAATGGCGATTCTCTCAGCCATTTGGAGTTGGCTAGGAAGGAAGATCACATGTCATTCTCTTAGCATCCCCCCAAATTTTCCTTCCTCAATTCCAACTTCCTATCCACCTCCCTTTCTTTTTTCCCTTTTTCCCTTTCCTGCTTTCTTCCTATCTCTTTTTTTTCACACTTAAATATTATATTATTTTAGATCTCCCTTGTGATAAAAAAGCAAAAGTAATTCAGCTAGCCTCTTTTGAAGTGATAAAATCCATTTTAACCAACATTTCATTTTTTTTTACAGAACTGAGCGACTTCACTTTCACTTTTTCTTTTTTTTTAATTTTATTTTATTTTTTAACTTTACATTTCAAACATTGAATTTTTCAGTAATTAGTGTGGATCTGTATCATTTTCTAAGACCCACCATTCACCATTGCTTGTTCATTTCCAAGGCAAACCATTCACTATCACGGTAATCCAAGTCTATGCCCCGACCAGTAATGCTGAAGAAGCTGAAGTTGAACGGTTCTATGAAGACCTACAAGACCTTCTAGAACTAATACCCCCAAAAAAGTCCTTTTCATTATAGGGGACTGGAATGCAAAAGTAGGAAGTCAAGAAACACCTGGAGTAACAGGCAAATTTGGCCTTGGAGTACAAAATGAAGCAGGACAAAGGCTAATAGAGTTTTGCCAAGAGAACGCACTGGTCATAATAAACACTCTCTTCCAACAACACAAGAGAAGACTCTACACATGGACATCACCAGATGGTCAACACTGAAATCAGATTGATTATATTCTTTGCAGCCAAAGATGGAGAAGCTCTACTCAGTCAGCAAAAACAAGACCGGGAGCTGACTGTGGCTCAGATCATGAACTCCTTATTGACAAATTCAGACTTAAATTAAAGAAAGTGGAGAAAAGCCCTAGACCATTCAGGTATGACCTAAATCAAATCCCTTATGATTATACAGTGGAAGTGAGAAATAGATTTAAGGGCCTAGATCTGATAGAGTACCTGATGAACAGAGTGCCTGATGGAGACACTGTACATTGTACAGGAGACAGGGATCAAGACCATCCCCAAGAAAAGAAAGGCAAAAAAGCAAAATGTCTGTCCGAGGAGGCTTTAAAAATAGCTGTGGAAAGAAGGGAAGCCAAAAGGAAAAATATACCCATTTGAATGCAGAGTTCTAAAAAATAGCAAGGAGAGATAAGAAAGCCTTCCTCAGCAATCAGTGCAAAGAAATAGAGGAAAACAATAGAATGGGAAAGACTAGATATCTCTTCAAGAAAATTAGAGATACCAAGGGAAATTTTCATGCAAAGATGGGCTCAATAAAGGACAGAAATGGTATAGACCTAAAAGAAGCAGAAGATCTTAAGAAGAGGTGGCAAGAATACACAGAAGAACTGTACGAAAAAGATCTTCACGACCCAGATAATGACAATGGTATGATCACTCACCTAGAGCCAGATATTGTGGAATGTGAAGTTAAGCAGGGCTTAGGAAGCATCACTACGAACAAAGCTAGTGGAGGTGATGGAATTCCAGTTGAGCTATTTCAAATTCTGAAAGATGATGCTGTGAAAGTGCTGCACACAATATGCCAGCAAATTTGGAAAACTCAGCAGTGGCCACAGGACTGGAAAAGGTCAGTTTTCATCCAAGTCCCAAAGAAAGGCAGTGCCAAAGAATGCTCAAACTACCACACAATTGCACTCATCTCACACGCTAGCAAAGTAATGCTCAAAATTCTCCAAGCTAAGCTTCAACAATACGTGAACCATGAACTTCCAGATGTTCAAGCTGGATTTAGAAAAGGCAGAGGACCCAGAGATCAAATTGCCAACATCCACTGGATCATCAAAAAAGCAAGAGAGTTCCAGAAAAACATCTATTTCTGCTTTATTGACTATGCCAAAGCCTTTGACTGTGTGGATACAATAAACTGTGAAGAATTCTGAAAGAGATGGGAATACCAGACCACCTGACCTGCTTCCTGAGAAATCTGTGTGCAGATCAGGAAGCAACAGTTAGAACTGGACATAGAACAACAGACTGGTCCCAAATAGGAAAAGGAGTACGTCAAGGCTGTATATTGTCACCCTGCTTATTGAACTTATATGCAGAGTACATCATGAGAAACGCTGGGCTGGATGAAACACAAGCTGCAATCAAGATTGCCGGGAGAAACATCAATAACCTCAGATATGCAGATGACACCACCCTTATGGCAGAAAGTGAAGAGGAACTAAAGAGCCTCTTGATGAGAGTGAAAGAGGAGAGTGAAAAAGTTGGCTTAAAGGTCAACATTCAGAAAACTAAGATCATGGCATCTGGTCCCATCACTTCACAGCAAATAGGTGGGGAAAAAATGGAAACAGTGACAGATTTTATTTTCTTGGGCTCCAAAATCACTGCAGATGGTGATTTCAGCCATGAAATAAAAAGACACTTACTCCTTGGAAGAAAAATTATGACCAATATAGACAGCATATTAAAAAGCAGAGACATTACTTTGTCAACCAAGGTCTGTTTAGTCAAGGCTATGGTGTTTCCAGTAGTCAGGTATGGATGTGAGAGTTGGACTGCAAAGAAACCTGAGTGCCGAAGAATTGACACTTTTGAACTGTGGTGTTGGAGAAGACTCTTGAAAGTCCCTTGGACTGCAAGGAGATCCAACCAGTCCATCCTAAAGGAGATCAGTCCTGGGTGTTCTTTGGAAGGACTGATGCTAAAGCTGAAACTCCAATACTTTGGCCACCTGATGTGAAGAGCTGATTCATTAGAAAAGACCATATTGCTGGGCAAGATTGAAGGAGAGAGGAGAAGGGGATGACAGAGGATGAGAGGATTGGATGGCATCACTGACTCAATAGACCTGAGTTTGAGTAATCTTCAGGAGTTGATGATGGACAGGGAAGCCTGGCATGCTGCAGTCCATAGGGTCACAAAGCATCGTATATCACTAAGTGACTGAACTGAACTGAACTGAGTGTGAGTCTTTATCATTTTGAGTTTTTTGCCCAAGAATCCTCGTGCAATGTGGGAGGCCTGGGTTCGATCCCTGAGTTGAGAAGATCCCCTGAAGAAAGGCATGGCAACCCACTCCAATATTCTTGCCTGGAGAATCCCCATGAACAGAGGAACCTGGCTGCCTGCAGTCCACGGGGTTGCAAAGAATCCGACACGACTGAGTGACTAAGCATGCATAATTGCTCATATATTAATTTGCAACAAATAGATATCTGTTTATTATAAGTTCATCTTACAAATGAATTTGTATCATAAATTTATTCAGTCTCTTGATACCTCATTTTCTGAATTAAGAATTTCTGACTATTGTTTGCTGATTATATACCTATATAATTAGCTATGGAAAATAATGACCAATTTATTATACTTTTAGTCCCTTCCACTTTTCTGATGTACTTTTAAATGATCATGGAATGTTAAAGCAGAAAGAAACCCAAGAGATCAGCTAATCAAATTATATTTTTTAGAGCCTTAACATTCTTCTAAAGTGCTTTGTTTTGTCTATTTGGAGGTTGCAGAAGTGAATGGGAGCTTCTAGCATCTTATTTCAACCAGATTGACTCTAGGTTAATTTGTCTTATGTATTAAGATTCTGTTTTAGGTAATATTCAGACACACTCCCCTCCACCCCACCCAGCCCCAAGCCAAGAAATGAAATGTTTGGAAGCTACTAATCAAATCTCACTCCTTAGTTTAAATTAGATTAAGAACTTGACTTCAAAAAAAAAAAATATATATATATATAAGTAGTATTGTATGATATTTGTCTTTCTCTGTCTGACTTACTTCACTTGGTATGATAATCTCTAGATCCATCCATGTTGCTGCAAATGACATTATTTCTTTCTTTTTTATGGCTGAGTAGTATTCCATTGTGTATGTGTGTGTGTGTGTGTGTGTGTGTGTATACACACCACATCTTCTTTATTCAACTGTTGATGGGCACTTAGGTTGCTTCCCTATCTTAGCTATTGTAAGTAGCATGACTGTGAACACTGGGGTGCATGTATCTTTTCAAATTAGAGTTTTCTCCAGATACATGTCCATGAGTGGTATTGCTAGATCATATGTGCTAGATGCCCATTTTTATGGGTTATTTTAAAAACTGTAGATTACAGACTTCCTCAGTAGCTCAAGTTATATAAAATTAGATATTTTTTCATTAGAGAGATTCACTCTTTATGTTCCTGTATTTTCTTTAGAAACTATAATCTGATAAATTTAGATATATTTGGTTATCTTTAATTACAGAACCCTGGCAACTCCCATAGTTACTGGAATCACCTGTAAAGAAAAGGCCACAAGTGAGCTACATTTAGTAGACTAAGGATGGAAAGGACAGGTCTAGATTGTCCCTGACATTTGTATGCCCAAGTCAAAAGTTCAAATGGAATCCCATGTACCAGATATCAAAATTTTAAAATTGTTAAATCAGGCTAACAAAGTTTTAAGTAGAATATAATCTATTATTCCACCTTGAGAAATTAAGCTTTTTACCAAACTAGAAGACAGAGTTTGATTTTAGAATTCTTGGTCTCCTTAGAGTTTTGAGCTAGACATGACAACACAGGATAGCTGGGCCCTGGGCATGTGCCAACCCCATTCTCTTTCTTCAACTCTAACATGTATCGTAAGAGGCTTTGTGTACAAATTTGTGGGTATTTTAACCCACATAATCAATCTTGGTCAATATCTTCCCCTTAGTGGCCACCTCTTAGTTATTCTTTAATTCTAGGAGTCTTCCAACAGGAGGATCAACATAGGGAGGAGTCCTGTGCAGGCACTGGAAATGGGATCAACGCACTTTGAACTGTAAATTGTGACATGCCCTAAACCCAGAACATGGATGGGTCTGGGCTGCACGTGGGCCTGTCCCAGTGGGCCCATGTACTCCATGCACATCCAGAGAGACAGTGCCAGAGGATATTCAGTGTAAGGCCCTAGAAAGCATGAGGCCATGGATAGCAAGCTCTCTTTCCTTGGTCTAAGGGTACGTGTTAGGTTGGAGATCCCTAATAGCAGACACCAAGACCAGGTCTTGAGAGCAGTAGTTTGAGAAGTGATCTCAAGAACCATAGGTAGGAGTGTGAGAGAGTGAGAGACAGCAAAGAGAAGGAGCCAGTTCAGGGAGTATTCATGAGCAGTTGCCACTGAGAGCAATTTGGGTTTGGTTGTCCTCGGGCTGTCTATGAGTTTGTGTAGAATTCACTTCACAGTTATTCCAACCAAAGGATAAAGAAGCTGGCTTATTTTGCCACCAGTTTGATACATTATTTGTTGAGGACCACAACTGCAACAGCCACTTCTGGCCTGATGGATTCAAGGATTAAGCACCTCCCTATGACTAGCGAAAGCCCTCAGGGAGAAAGATCTGTTTTCCATAAAGCCATTGGCCTGCAGCAACAATTTAAATGCCAAGGAGACATGGCAGGACATGGATGACATCTGCTACAGAGAAGAATTGGAAAGGACTTTGAGAAAACATGTCCCTAAAAGAGAATGATGTTGAGATGGCACAGTGTAGCCAGTAAAATTTCCAAATTTCTAAATATAACAAGTCTCTATCTCTGCTATTTCACATCTAAGGAGATGTGGATACTGCTTGATGAATACCTTAATCCACAAGTAGCTTCTTTTTGATAATATATGACAATATTTCTATTCTTTTTCTAGTATGAATTAAATTATTTCAGATGTTTAAGGAAAAGAAATATTATTTTATCAATATATCTTCAACATCAAAACCATCATTTCCATAAATTCTATTATGAATTTCTTTTTGGACTTGTAAGGGAGAGGGGGTTGCATGGCATATTCCTTAGGGTCTTTGCTTATGAACATTTCATGAGTTGGGAAATGTGCACTTAAGGATGTCCTTGACTTTCACTTTCAGACTCAGTATCAATAGAAAATGCATATTTTTAGGGAAAAGGAAATAGTGTATAGCATAAAGCTTTTGATAGCAGCTTTATACTTGAACTTGTGCATTTCAATTGTTGTTTACCATGAAATGGCTAGTTATTCTTTATCTTTGATGAAAATAATAATTCCTGCTGATTAAATTTCATATTCTAAGCAGTTTAATTTTATTTAAATTACCTGAGCTAAATATTTTCATTTCGATCTGTTCATGCAAGAGAAAAGTATGGTTTCTTCCTTTCTGACAATAAAACAACAAATTTTAATCAAATAATTATCTTTAGTTTGTTCTAATGATGTTGCCACAATTCAAATACTTCTCTCAGAATGAAAGTAATCAATGAACAACAGATGATAAGATGTGCCCGGAGTCCTTTTTGACAAGAAAAAAAAATGTATTCTAACACTATATTTGTACTTGAATAGGACAGAATAAAAATAACAACATTCTGACAGCCTTTGTATCCTCCTTAGACCTGCTGAGTCTCTTGAACTTTGCTTAGATATAATATATATTTCAAGAGTAATCCACTATCAGTGTTTCTTAATATACAACATAAAAATATGACATTTATACATAAATAATATATACCACCAGTCTACTCTGTCCATGGAACTCTCTAGGCAAGAATACTGGAGTGGGTAGCCATTCCTTTCTCCTGGGGATCTTCCCAACCCAGGGATTGAACCTGGGTCTCCTGCATTGCAGGCAGATTCTTGACTGTCTGAGCCACCAGGCGTATATTGTATGTTGCTATATATAACAAATAATATACAATATACAACACACAATGTGTTCTATATAATATGTGATGAATGCTCATGCTCAGTTACTCAGTTGTGTTCGACTCTTTGTGACCCCACGAACTGTAGCCTACCAGGCTCCTCTGTCCAGGGGGTTTTCCAGGCAAGAATACTGGAGTGGGTTGCCATTTCCTACTCCAATATGATGAATATATTTTATAATATGTGTAACACATGCATACACATCCTGAATATGTTTTTAAATGATTTAAAGCAACTAATGTTCTTATAGCAATGACTGGTTTTCTTGGCATATAGACTTCAGTGTATTTGAAAACAAGTTTGCCATTTTTAACATTTGAAGTGTTAAATGTGAGTGAATTAACATTATAGCCAATTAATATAATACGTGTCCAGTCCGTTGGTTAATAAGCTTGATTTGTTTTCTTGATTTCAGAGAATTTCCTTCACAGAATTAGGCTTCTAAGTATCTTTTATCACTTGTTTCTTATCTATAACTTAAATAATTTGACTTTAGCAGTGAAACTTGTATTATATTCTTATAGTGCATCCTACTTTAGGGTTGAGAGATTTTTATAACTATTTTCTCACTTCATGGAGAATAAGAAAATGGTGACTTTCAGAGAAATAGTGTTGCTTGGAAGGAAAGAACCAGCATTGATAGCCTGCCCACCATAAGAAATTATATTAGCTATTCTGGTACATATTATAACAAGGTAATGTGAGAAGTATTCATTGGTTATGCCTCTTTTGGCTTCTCTTGGTTTTTAAAAATTATTTCTATTTGCTGGTCAAGTTGTAACTGATTTTGATTGCTGTGGGATAGAGCACTCCTGTGTCATAGACATGTAGCAGATAATAATGCTTACCAAATAGCCCATATATCTCTCAAGTCTCAGCCCCTGTTGACTGAAGCAGAATCATGTGTTTGGTTCTGACCTTTTAACTATAATGTGTGTTAACTTTGGGCTGAACACTAAAAAGCCCTTGAGCCAATTCAGCTCCTCTTCCCCTGACCTGTACACAAAGGAGGAGCAGTGTACCTGGGTCCCTCAGTAGCTTTATGGAGCAGACTTTCCTCTGACCCATGCAAGATATATTCTCTCATTGATAAAAATAAATAAATAAATAAACTTGCTTGTAATGCCCAGGAGATTGAGGAGTAGTGTGCTACCTTGTTAGACCCTAGTCTCATCTGGATTATATAATTCAATTAAATACAATACAATAAAATATTCCTTTATCCTAAAACCAATTTTAGGATTTATACCATCAAAATGATTAAACCATTTTTAAATTATTTTGATAGCTGCAGATGGATCTGTTCCAGTCCCTTTGCGATTTGTTCCTCTCAGTCCTGGACGCTACCCTTGCAAAATTTTGTTGACATCAAAGTACGATGTGCGTCTGTATTGCATTGAAGGTGTGGTAAATGAAGAACGTCCAGAGGCCAGATTTGATTTTGAAACACCAGCATTTGAAGCCCTTACCCAGAATATTCCAATTGTAAGTACAAACTTTCTTTTTTCTTTTCTTGGTACTTTCTTTATTCCCACTGCCACTGTCTCAAAGTTTTCTTCAAACCTTTCATCTAAACTAGTACTGATTCCTAATTGCATTGTGTGTGGCCATTTGTTACTCCAATTTGATGTCACAGTTTTATTCCTGAATATAAATGTTATCATATTACTCACCTATTTCTGCTGCATCTCTTTGCTTAAAAAGTTAACTCCAATATCCTTAACCTATCATCAGACTAAGCAGACTCATGGTCTCTCAGATCACTCTGCCCAGATTCAGCTGTGACCTTAACATATGATTAAGATGGGCTCATAGGCACTAAGACCAGTGATTGGCTATTGTTGTTGCTGTTCAGTCGCTCAGTCCTGTCCGACTCTTTGTGACACCATAGACTGCAGCACACCAGGCTTCCCTGTCCTTCACCATCTCCTGGAGCTTGCTCAAATTCATGTCTATTGAGTCGGTGATGCTATCCAACCATCTCATCCTCTGTTGTCGCCTTCTCCTCCTGCCTTCAATCTTTTCCAGCATCAGGCCCTTTTCTAATGAGTTGGCTCTTCTCATCAGGTGGCCAAAGTATTGGAGCTTCAGCTTCAGCCATCAGTCTTTCAATGAATATTCAGAGTTGATTTCCTTTAGGTTGACTGGTTTGATCTCCTTGAAGTCCATGAGACTAGCTATTACTTGGCTATAAGTGAGTGATGATAACGTAGACAAAGGTAATTTTTAAGGAATTTTTTTGACACTGATATGTTTCTATCTTTATTTTCATGGTTTAGAATAATGAAACAAAGAATGAATGGAAATTTCACGTTACTGTAGAAGGAGAATGGTTTCATGGACCTCCTATTTTATATGTCGGACCAGGTGAAACTGTGGATTATCCTCTCACATTCAAACCTATTTTTGAATGTGAGATTATGGTATGAACTCATTGATCTTTTCCCCCCTAGCAATAATATGTCGATAAACCAATGTGATGTTTACCTCTACAATTTATGATAGATTTTCTTGCAGAAAAGTTATATTTTCCATGAATTTGATCATTGATGTTCCTTCTGCTTGAAACTTTAATAAATGTTTTAATTTGAGGTATAAATATTCTGAAAGTCACATTGTCATAGGCTTCAATATTTATATCTAGGTTAATTTTATGTAAAATGTTTAACAAAGTAAAATCATTGCTTTGTTTTTATTCAGTAAGGAAGTTTATATGTCAGAAAAAATTGTCTTAAGTCTTATTTCTTTGACAAGTATGTAAACAGCATGAGAATGCCTATTAAACTCTGTCACTTAGTGAAAGTGAAAAGAAATAAGAGCTTTTCACAGGAAATCCATCTTCATTCATTCAGTAGAAGTATTTATATGTAAACTGGATAAGTCAGTGACTAACACCTTCTTGAAAGCTCATTTCATTAATCAGATTCAAAATTCCTAAGACAGAAGAAATTGTTGACTTCTAACTGTCACTCCTATAGAGCTGAAATTTGACTGATTTGTCACAGGGCAAGCTGATTCTACACAATGAAGTAGATGGTATGGAGCATATCTTTGACATAAAAGGAATTGGAAAAAGACCCCTGGCCTTGGAACACATCATTATAGACTGTCAAGTGGGGGAAATGACAAATAAACCCATAATGGTGCCAAATTATACACCAAGCATCCTAACATTTAAGGTAAGTTTGTTTTTTTAAATATGAAAGTGTTTTCAGAAATAGTACATTGAATTGTATGAAATTTAAAAACATCTAATTTTACTTAACTAGGTAAAGCAGTGTGATACAAGGAGATGGTTAGAATTCTTTTTATTAGTCCAACAGGTTTTAAACTGCCATTTCATATAAAGTTGAATTAGCACCAAACAAGTTTTATATCTAAGTGTTAGTATATAATCATAAAACATATTAAAATTTACTTATTTGAGTCATGTGTATTTTTACTTGAAGATATTGTGGCATGATAATGAAATATCTTTTCAAAAAAACTTTTAAACAGCTTTTGAAATGGTAATGTGATATCTGCAGGCATGAAATTTCAAAAGTGTATCCTGTCACTTACCAGTATGAATAATAGTGAGAATATGAAGAAATACATAATTATTTATATCTTATTTATTATGAGGTTTTATTCTTGACCTTCCTCACTTGATATGTTTAAGCAAATCTGAAAATAATTTTTTCTACTCCCTACTCCCATATTTATCTACAAATTATGTGTTCAGTAGGATCCTCAGAGAAGCTTCAAATATCTATCCATCATAGATGCCTGTATCTAGTTTTAGAGGGTGCTTCAGAGGTTTAAAAAATTCGCTGGGTTTGTTCTCTGCTACTTTTGGTAATCTTGAAAATTATGTGCTTTGATTTTCTTCTTCTTTCCTTACTGGATTACAAATGGAGTGAATATTATGAATGAAAATTTTATTTTCTTACTCCCCTGCTAAAACTCTTCACTGTCATCTCTTGCCATCAGATCTAGTCCATGCTCCTTGAAGTGGCCCATGTGCTTCAAAAGTATGTTTGCTCAGCTTCGTCTCTTACCACTCTTGCCTCCAGCCACACTTAGGCCACTGTATACAGTATTTCCTTTTGCTACTATGTAGAAATCTTTATCCAACTCCCTGTCTTCCGCTTCTCTGTGCTTAACTCCATTTCATTCTTTAGGGCAAGTACTTATTAGATGCCACTTTTCTGAGAATCTTTCTAGATCCCCATAAACCTGGATTATAGATGCCTTTCATGTGCTTCTGCAACATTTTTTTTTTTTTACCTTTCCCACAATCATGTACATTATATCTTATTGCTATTACCTATTTATTGTTCTCCACCAGATTATTTACTATGAGGAAAGGAGCATATGCCCTCCTATCCACACTTACCTAGCATAAATCATAGTGCATAGGTGCTTAGTCATTCATGTCTGATTCTTTTTGACCCCATGGACTGTAGCCTGCCAGGCTCTCTCTCCATGCAATTTTCTCCACAAGAATATTGGAGTGAGTTGCCTGGCCCTCTTCCAGGGGATCTTCCCCACCCAGAGACTGAACCCATGTCTCCTTTCTCTCCTGCATTGCAGGTAGATTCTTTACTGCTGAGCTACCTGGGGAGGCCGTAAATCATAGTATCAAGCACATAATAGTTTTTCCAAGAAGATTTGTTTAATAAACAGATACAAACACAATGGGTAGCATTTCAATTGGAAAGAAAGAGGGAAAGAAAAAAGGAAATAAAAGAAAAGAATAAGAAAATCATGACTATTTAGATTTGCTATAAATAAGGAAAGAAGTCATTTTTCCACCACTCCCTTTCCCTTTCCAGAATTCACTGATGAGCAAGGAATTTTGTTTTAAGAGTTTGATGAAAGCAGGTTAAAGAAAATATCTTTTAATATCTTAACATTGGTTGTTGTTATGGCAGAAGTGATGTTGGTAGGTTTTTAAAATTTCATCCTTCAGAATTAATGCATTGTTTTTTTACTGTAGGCTTTTAAAAATAATAAGTATGCTATGTTAACTATGAAAAGTTAATGTATTTTTCTAATTAAATGTAGAAGTAGATTTTTATATAACAAAATTATTCTCACAAGAAATAATAATTAAAGTCTATATTTCTGTTGTTTCAATAGACAAATAAAACTGAAGAATCTAGTTACTTTTACCTTTAGAATGTAAATTTTCCCTGAGGCCTTTTTCTGTAATTAAAGATGTTACATATTAAATTGTTTAAATATAATTTCATTCAAGTACTAATAATACTGAACATGTATTCTAGTTCTTTTATATTTCTACATTTAAATAACACCAAGAATTATAAAAGAACAAAAACATATTTAAAACCTAAAACACATATTCTTAGAGATATTAGAATAAAGTATCACCTTTCTTTATTTGAAAATCACCATTATTTTTAATCAGCATGTACTAATGAGCATTATCAATTTGCCATTTCTATTCATTTATTATATTGGAATCATTGCTGGTATTTCAGTGGAAATTCTATTGAGAAACAACTGAGGTGCTATGAAGGAGAAAGGCTAGACTGGAAACTTTGACCTATAGTGTCAGGTTTCATCTTGCACTTGGTTTGAAACCAGTGACATGCTTCTGATTCTCTGTGCACTCAGGGTTGGTTCACACTCTCCCCCCACTCCTTCAATACCTTCCTCATTGTTGGACTATTTTTCTTAATCTGTAAGTATTCTCAAAGGTTTTTCATTACAAGATAAAACTTGCCTCTAACAATACCCCTTCAGCTATTGCCTTCTATGTTTTTTTGTGATTGCTAAACTTCTTGAAAAAGCATTATTTACATGATGACTTCTTACTTCATGGTGGTCCATTTGTAGCTCCTCTACTCTGCTGAAACTGCAGCCGCAAAGATCATCTGTAATTTTTGTTCAAGAAAAATCAATTATTTTCCCAAATTATCTGCCCTAAAACTCCTTTAATGTTTGGCACTATCTGCCTTCTTAACTTCCCAGGTGGTGCTAGTGGTAAAGGACCCGCCTGCCAATGCAGGAGACATCAGAGGTGGGGGTTCAATCCCTGGGTCAAGAAGATCCCTGGAGGAGAGTGTGGCAACTCACTCCAGTATTCTTGCCTCGAGTATCCCCTGGACAGACGAGCCTGGCGGGCTGAAGTCCATGGGGTCACAGAGTCAGACACGACTGAAGCAACTTAGCAAGCATGCAGCACACTGTCTTAACACTCTTCACCCTTTATTTTATATCTTTCTATATTCCTCATTTCCATGCCATTTCTTGGTTGTTACTTATCTGGTCCTTTTATTCCTCTAACCTTCTCATTTCTTTTTAAAGTTCTACCTTCTAAAGCACCCTCATATCTGTACCACATCACACTTGGCAGTTTCTTGGTTTCAGACTATCATTTAGGTACAAGTGGCAAATTTATACTTTTACGGCAGTTTCTTGGTTTCAGACTATCATTTAGGTACAAGTGGCAAATTTATACTTTTACTCTAGATGTATTAGCTTCAGCCTCTCATTTTTGACTTCTTACTTTATACCTCCACTTTGACAGTCTGCTAACAACTCAAACTCAGTATATTCTTTTAATATCTTTTCCTTTTTCTATTTTTCATTACTGCTAGTATTCTTTTTTATGATGTTTTGAATTTTTAAAAGCCTTTTTACTATATTAATCTCATTGCTACAAGAATAGTTTGCAATAGAATGTTGAGACTTCCCTAATAGGAAAAATAATATAAAAATAATGGAATATAATAAGCAATATAGGTAAAATGCTATGGCATTTTATCAAAGTGACCAGGTAGTAGGAGATAGTTGTGCAGTAAGGAAAACAGGAGACCTGGGACTTCCAGAGTAGTGGAGTTTCATAAATCTGTTCCTCCTTAAAAGCAATAAAAACACTGACAAAAACTGTCAAAATGAAATTTTAAATCTTGAAATTAAACAAAGATTTCCAACAATCTGAGGAGTATTTACTCAAGAAAAACTGAATCCTGGTAACAGTGGAGTAATTGTCGCATTTTGACTTGACCTGTTTCTGTCCCCCTCTCCGCTGCTCTGCAGTCTTGCAACCACAGTGGCTATGAAAACTGCAACCTTGCAAACAAAGGAAGAGGCAGACTGAGTATGACTCTGCTCACAATTCCCACCCCAGTACATTGTCACAATTTGACCTTTCTCGTAGGTCTCTAGCAACACCCCTCCCCACGAGTGAGGGATTGTCATCTTTTGACTTGTGACATATCTTGCTCTGATGAAAAGGACTTATCCTTAGGACACTTGCCAAAAATATTCAAATAGTTTGGCATTGCGGTTGCCTGAGGCGACAAAACCAGTTGTGACCAAATAGAGTTTGACTAAAAACTTGAAGATGTGGGGATTAAGATATGTGCAGCGAATTTCACAATTCTGACATGTCCCTGGATAACATGCAGGCCACATGCATATACAGAGTGGTGTGATTACCCAGGGAAGGCCTGAGAGGGTGCCAGTTTTTTCATCTCTGGCTGATGGAGAGATGCTGTGTGAGCTGGAAGTTAAGGCTAAGGTAGAGCTGTAAACCACCTAAGTGCTGAAGGTGTGCCTGCAACACGTTTGCAGTGCTCCTTGACAAAGGGTAAAAGATTTATTATTTCAGGCATGTAAAAAACTTGTGACAAACTATATGCATACCTTGGAGATATTTGGTTTGGGTTCCAGACCACCACCACAATAAAGTAAAATAACAATGAAGTAAGTCATACAGATTTTTCTTTCCCACTGCATATAAAAGTTATGCTTTATGCTGCACTGCAGCTTAAGTATGCAATAGAATTATTTTAAAAGGATGTACATACCTTCATTAAAAAATACTTTATTGCTAAAAAATGCCAAGACAATTAGAATAGTAACATCGAAGGTCATTGATAACCATAATAATTATAAAAACAATGAAAATGTATGAAATATTCCAAAAATTATCAAAGTGTGACAAAGTGAGAAAATACTATTGAAAAAATGGCACTTACAGACTTGCTCAATGCAGAGTTGCCATTGTGCTTCAAGTGATATCTTGAAGAAAGTGAAAAAACAGTCCACAGAATGAGAGAAAATATCCACATGACCAATATCTGATAAGGGCCTTGTTTCTAGAATATATAAACATCTTTTACAATTTAATAATGAAACAAGTAACACAGTTTTTTAAATGTGTAAAGAGTCTTAACAGTTCTCCCAAAAGTACATGCAAATGAACAATAAACACAGGAAAAGATATTGAACATCATCAATCCTTCAGTTCAGTGGCTCAGTCATGTCTGACTCATTGCTACCCTGTGGACTGCAGCACGCCAGGCCTCCCTGTCCATCACCAACTCCTGGAGTTTACTCAAACTTATGTCCATTCAGTCGGTGATGCCATCCAACCATCTCATCTTCTGCTGTCCCCTTCTCCTCCCGCCTTCAATCTTTCCAGGCATCAGGGTCTTTTCCAATGAGTCAGTTCTTCGCATCAGGTAGCCAAAGTATTGGAGTTTCAGCTTGAACATCAGTCCTTCCAATGAATATTCAGTCCATCCAGTCCTTTAGGATGGACTGGTTGGATCTCCTTGCAGTCCAAGGAACTCTCAAGAGTCTTCTCCAACAACACAGTTCAAAAGCATCAATTCTTCCGCACTCAGTTTTCTTTATAATCCAACTCTCACACCCATACATGACTACTGGAAAAACCATAGCCTTGACTAGACAGACCTTTGATGACAAAGTAACGTCTGTGCTTTTCAATATGCTGTCTAGGTTGGTCATAACTTTCCTTCCAAGTAGTAAGCGTCTTTTAATTTCATGGCTGCAATCACCATCTGCAGTGATTTTGGAGCCCAGAAAAATAGTCAGCCACTGTTTCCACTGTTTCCCCATCTATTTCCCATGAAGTGATGGGACCAGATGCCATGATCTTAGTTTTCTGAATGTTGAGCTTTAAGCCAACGTTTTCACTCTCCTCTTTCACTTTCATCAGGAGGCTCTTTAGTTCTTCTTCACTTTCTGCCATAAGGGTGATGTCATCTGCATATCTGAGGTTATTGATATTTCTTCTGGCAATCTTGATTCCAGCTTGTGCTTCCTCCAGCCCAGCATTTCTCATGATGTACCCTGCATATAAGTTAAATAAGCAGGGTGACAATATACAACCTTGACATCCTCCTTAATCACAATGAGATACCACTTCACACTCACTAGGATGACTATTATAAAAATGATATACAAAAACCTTTGAGAGAAGCTGTAGAGAAAATAGGAACCATCGTGCACTGTTGGTGGGAAAGAAAAATGGTGCAGCCATTTTGGAGAAGACTTTTGGAAAGCAGTAATTTAAAAGATTGGGCATCCTATGTCCCAGCAGTTCTACTCTAAGATATATGTCCATAAGAAATTAAAATCTATGTGTACTCAAACACTTCTACATGGTTTCATACCTGCATTATTCATAATAGACAAGAACAGAAACACCCCACATTTTCATCAACTTATGAATGGAGACACAAAATGTGTTTTTTGTATGATTTAATGCCATTCATCAGTAAAAAGGAAATGATGTGCTGATAAACGCCACAACATAGGTGAAACTTGAAAACATTATGCTAAGTGAAGAAGAGCTAGTCACAAAAGACCATATACTGTATAATTTCTTTTTATGAATTGTTCAGGTTAGGCAAATCTATAGAGGGACAAAGTAGATTAGTATTTGCCTGTACAGAATGGTGGAGGGGGGCAAGATGAAAGTACTCACTAAGGTGAAAGTTGAATCTAGCCAACAACAGTTATAGTCAGATGCTGCTTAAATATTATATGCTATATTAATATTGATTATATTAATATTTATATACTATATAACATTGATTATATTAATATTTACATACTGTATTAATATTGATGTAGAAATTCATTGAAGTGGTTTATCTTTTGTATATCAAATTGCATAAAGAAACTTCTGCATGGCCTATAAAAGCTACTCTGATTGTATAAACATCAGTGATCTTGCTACCAGTAGCAAAAGACAATAAACATTTTTATTGTGTTATATTTTTCCTTAAGTCTCCAATTTTTCTTCTACTATATGTCTATATTTTATGGCTTGCTTTTCACTTAAAAGTGTACAGTTTCAGTGAAAATATTTAAGTTAAATTTCAGCTTTTTCTATGCTTCAGCTTGTTATACTAATTTCATGGAAATGTTGACATCATGTGATTCCTGTTTTTGGATTCTCTTTTCTAGGTATCTTCAGATCTTCCGATAGTATGGGGAAACCCAGACATCACCATAGACCCTGATAACACGGTTCCATATATTCTACATGTGTGCCCTTGGAAGCGGGGTATATTCAAAGGTAAGAAAATTGTTAATAAAATATTATTAACTACCATACTGGAAAACATGCATGATGAGAAGAAATTAAAAAGTAATTTACATTTCTTGTTTCTAATAAGTGATCCAGAGGGAAATTTAGTTTTCTATTTAAGTCATTAGCTTTCTAAATAATCAGTGCTTTGGGGCATACATTTCATCTATAGTGCTATACTTTCTTGTCCATTTATTTGAATTTGTAGGGCAAATTCCTGGAAGTAGAAATATTTAGTTAAGGCATTAACATTTAAAATTAGGGTGTGTGTTAGTTACTCACTTGTGTCTGACTCTTTGCAACCCCATGGACTGTAGCCCGCCAGGCTTCTCTGTCCATGGAATTCTCCAGGCAAGAATGCTGGCTGCTGCTGCTGCTAAGTCACTTCAGTCATGTCCGACTCTGTGCGACCCCATAGATGGCAGCCCACCAGGCTCCTCCGTCCCTGGGATTCTCCAGGCAAGAACACTGGAGTGGGTTGCCATTTCCTTCTCCAATGCATGAAAGTGAAAAGTGAAAGTGAAGTCGCTCAGTCGTATCCGACTCTTAGCGACCCCATGGACTGCAGCCTACCAGGCTCCTTCATCCATGGGATTTTCCAGGCAAGAGTATTGGAGTGGGGTGCCATTGCCTTCTCCAAAGAATGCTGGAGTGGGTAGCTATTCCCTTCTCCAGGGGATCTTCTCAACCCAGGGATCGAACCCGTGTCTCCTTCATTGCAGGCAGATTCTTTACCATCTGAGCCACCAGAGAAGCCCCAAAATTGGAATAAATACTTGCAAATAGTTATACCAATTTAGGAGCCAGACAGCGTCCTATGAGAATATTTCTTTATAAGACTAGGTATTTTAAAAACACGCACGTATAATATACTTAATTGATACATGAAAAATAGGTTAAAGGCTTTGGTACATGTGAAGTTTTCTTCCTTTTTTTCTAATAAAGCATCCATTTATACAAATTGCCTGATGGTCCCTGAAAAGAGTTGCTTGCTTGGGAATAGGAGTGAGGGATATTCCTACAAACCTTTTGATGGAAGAGGGGTTGGAGGTAAAGAAGAGTAACAGGGAATAACTGAGGAACTGTAATTCACCAAAGGAATAATTGTTGTATTTGGAAGACAATTCAGTGTCCCGTGGTGGTTTGATCCTGTTGAGGAAATTGTTAAAATGTTGGTAAATGGATACAGTTTAAAAGTGTAGAAAGCACATAGAGAGTAGGCTGAATGCCAGTGCTATTAACAAGCAGAAGGGAAATTTCAGAATGGCAACCACTATGATCCAGTTACTACTGCTGTCATAGAATATTCTGTGAGTGAAGAGCCAACTCACCCCACCCTCACTCTCTACTTCTAATTGGCTTGACCCCACATGTCACCATAGTCATAGCTGTTAGCATCTTATGAAATCTTCCCATCACTTTTCAGGCACTTGACTTTGCAAAGCCCGTTATTATTCTCCATGTAATAGGTAGATTTTTGAGCTACAGTGAGCCTATTTCAGCATTTCAATAAAGTAGCATTTTTTGCCATTTTTATGATAATTCAGAAGATTTTAATTGATTTTAAGAAATATAAATTTCAGTTTTTATTCTCATCATCAAATGACAGTCCTAATGATAGTTTTTCCTTAGTTTTAGAATTTAGATTAATGTTTCATAAAGGATAACAAGTCATTCAGAATTGCCATTATTATTTTTGATATAGGTAAGAAATTTGAGTTTTCTGTCCTGTAAAAGGCAGTAAGGTCTGCTATGTGTGAGAAGAAACATAAGAGGAACTTTAAATAGTAGAATGTTGTTGAATTAGGAGTGTTTATGACTCCATTAAGCAAAATAGAGCCACTGGTCCATGAATCAGACTCAAAGTTATAGAAATGGAGCTAAGAAAAATTAAATAATCAGATTTAATATGTCTTTATATAGTCATTTTTGTTGATTTTAGCAGCATTTTAGAAATGCTAAAAATTTCAAAGCATATTTTCAAATTTCAAAACATTTTCACTCATCAGATGAGGACTCAGCATGCTGGTTTGAAGGACTTTAGAAGAAATTTGGAAACATTAAAGGCAACTCAGGGCATATTGTTAGGTGAGATGAATTAGTAAATATTGCTGGCTACACAAGAGCCCTTGCAGGCTTCATAATTTTGAAAAATATTTGCAAGACATTTTCATGATTGTGCTTCCCAGGGCGGTCCCTTAGATTTGAATTAATGTTACCATTATGATTTGGACAGGCTGAGACTGTAAGGAAGGCAAACTCCATTTTTATTGATATTACTGTTGGAAGGCTTCTACAACATTTTAAGTAGTGGAGATGTAATTGCTTCTGAACAGTTGTTAATCTGTTGTAATATAAATAAAACTGGACTAAAATTTTCATACATATATGAGAATGTTCCTATTTGTACTGGTTAAAGAAGTATGTCAGTGTCTGTGTGTGTTTGTGTGTATCACTGGTCTTGAAAACTTTGTGCATGTTTTTAATTCTATACTTAATTATATAAACAGTTATTTACAAAAGGCCTATAATTTGGAAAATCTTGATGAGTATAGTAGTCATAAACAAAGCTGACCTTCAACCAGTTACACTCTGTTTGTTAAAATATTTTCACAGATGCTTTTCCTCATATGTTGGCAATCCTTAATTGTTTGAACTCCACTGTAATGCAACTTTTGAACTCTAGCCTCCCCAGCCTATCCCTTTGGCCCCCAGCCTCCCCAATAATTCAGCAAGATATAAAGGGTTAGCACAAGCCTCAGAATTTGGATCCAGCGTCCTTTCTGATTGATCCTTGCTGGAAAATAGGTTTGTTAATTGTTTCAGATATTACTACTGGATACAAAGATAAATATCGTGTGGCTCGTGCCTCCTGGGATTTCGTATCTGGTGGTAGAAATACATATCCATAAATCATCTAGTACAAGGTACACTTTGATATACCACAAGTTTAAACATGACACTGAAAATGGAAAACATTAACCCTAAAACAGTGGGAGTCTGAGAGGGTTTCTTAAGGGATAATGGTTTTGATCTGGACCTTAAAGCTGGACCTTTGAGCTGGGACTTATCAGCCAATATGGTGAGCAGAGCAGAGGAAACAACCTTACTGAAAACACAGAAAAGATATTTTCTGTAAGTAATGAATAGCAGGGGTATGTATCTGTGGCAGCCAAAGCAGAGTGGCATATAGTTAGAAATATTGGCAGACTTTGTTGTATGGAATTTTTGTTTTACATCTTACTGCAGTTGCAGCCATTGAAGATTTCTGAGGGGCGTGAGACAACTGAGTTTTAGAAAGAAAAGTCTAGAGATAATATACAAAACTGATAGGGAGCACAAGACAGGGTGGATAGATCTGAGAGATCATTTAGTGGACTTTAGCAATATTCTGGTTGATCAGTTCTCAATATTAGTTTGTGCCTCTTATACTGAAAGCAGACCCTGAGAGAAGAGTTTAATTGCAAGTAGTTTATTTGAGAGGTGATCACAGAAAGCACACTGGCTGAATGGAGAAGTAAGATGCTAAAGGGAAAAAGTCAGTAAAAGGTAAGATATATATCAAATTACTGCTGAGACCTGGGGAAACTTATTGGTAACTTTCTGAGAGAATTGTCAGGCTGAGGGGTAAGCAAATTGAGGTAAACATCCTCTAACTCCTCTCCATCAATCATTAATGTTTGTTCTTAGGGAAGATTACATGACAGTGAATCCCTACTGGAAAAAAGTCATAGGAAACCATTGGTGTGTATGGAAGCTGTCTGCCGAGGGGATTTTCATGGGGCACTGAGTTATATGTGGTATATACTATACTGGGTGTCATGGCATATTGACTGATAGGTAAGAATTTTGAAAAATGGATGGATTTGGAATTATCACAGCAGCCTGAAGTGAGCTACAATCATGTTTCATATGTACCCAGGTGGAGGTTTTAATTTGAATGCCTCTATCGCCATGGAACAAAAACATAATATTGACCATTTAAATGAAGATTGAAGACAGACCAAGCAAGTCCAATGATAGTCAGTTAAAAAACAGAAGGAAAATTTCAGGAAAAGTGACAGTGGAAAATGATGCTATAGCAGCTTATGTTTCAAGGGAATCAGAGTCTAGGATGGGAGATTAGCGTATACGACATGTATTAGGGACTGTGTTGGCATCAACACTAGTAAACGGAAAGGTAAGAAAGTATAATACTGAGCAGAGGAAAAAGTTGGGTTTCCGGACAGACCAAGTAAAGGTGTTTAGTAAACTCATTGGGGTCTCTGAAGCTGGGATGGTCCTTTGGAATTGTCCCAAGTTTGGAGAAGGGGACTGGGCCTTTACGCTGCTGTGTTGTTTCAGTTCAGTTCAGTTCAGTCGCTCACTCATGTTTGACTATTTGCGACCCCATGATCCGCAGCTCGCCAGGCCTCCCTGTCCATCATCAACACCCGGAGTCCACCCAAACCCGTGTCCATTGAGTCGATGATGCCATCCAACCATTTCATCCTCTGTTGTCCCCTTCTCCTCTTGCCCTCAGTCTTTCCCAGCATCAGGGCCTTTTCCAATGAGTCAGCTCTTCACATCAGGTGGCCAAAGTATTGGAGTTTCATTTTCAACATCAGTCCTTCCAATGAACACCCAGGACTGGTCTCCCTTAGGATGGACTGGTTGGATCTCCTTGCAGTCCAAGGGACTCTCAAGAGTCTTTTCCAACACCACAGTTCCAAAGCATCGATTCTTCGGTGCTCAACTTTCTTTATAGTCCAACTCTCACATCCATACATGACCACTGTAAAAACCATAGCCTTGACTAGATGGACCTTTGTTGACAAAGTAATGTCTCTGCTTTTGAATATGCTGTCTAGGTTGGTCATAACTTTCCTTCCAAAGAATAAGTGTCTTTTAATTTCATGGCTACAATCACCATCTGCAGTGATTTTGGAGCCCAGAAAAATAAAGTCAATGTTTCCACTGTTTCCCCATCTATCTATGGGACTGGATGCCATGATCTTAGTTTTCTGAATGTTTAACTTTAAGCCAACTTTTTCACTCTCCTCTTTCACTTTCATCAAGAGGCTCTTTAGTTCCTCTTCACTTTCTGCCATGAGGGTGGTGTCATCTGCATATCTGAGGTTATTGATATTTCTCCCAGCAATCTTGATTGCAGCTTGTGGTTCTTTCAGCCCAGCGTTTCTCATGATGTACTCTGCATAAAGTTAAATAAGCAGGGTGATAATATACAGCCTTGACATACTCCTTTTCCTATTTGGAACCAGTGTGTTGTTCCATGTCCAGTTCTAACTGTTGCTTCCTGACCTACATACAGGTTTCTCAAGAGGCAGGTCAGGTGGTCTGGTATTCCCATCTCTTTCAGAATTTTCCACAGTTTATTGTGATCCACACAGTCAAAGGCTTTGGGCTACCCTGGTAGCTCAGACGGTAAAGCGTCTGCCTACAATGCGGGAGACCCAGGTTCGATCCCTGGGTCAGGAAGATTCCCCTGGAGAAGGAAATGGCAACCCACTCCAGTATTCATGCCTGGAAAATCTCATGGACCAAGGAGCCTGGTGGGCTACAATCCATGGGGTCGCAAAGAGTCGGACATGACTGAGCAACTTCACTTCACTTCACTTTAAAGGCTTTGGCATAGTCAATAAAGGAGAAATGTTTTTCTGGAACTCTCTTGCTTTTTTGATGATCCAGCAGATATTGGCAGTTTGATCTCTGGTTCCTCTGCCTTTTCTAAAACCAGCTTGAACACCTGGAAGCTCACGATTCACATATTGCTGAAGCCTGGCTTGGAGAATTTTGATCATTACTTTACTAGCATGTGAGATAAGTGCAATTGTGTGGTAGTTTGAGCATTCTTTGGCATTGTCTTTCTTTGGGATTGGAATGAAAACTGACCTTTTCCTGTCCTGTGGCCACTGCTGAGTTTTCCAAATTTTCTAGCATATTGCGTGCAGCACTTTCACAGCATCATCTTTCAGGATTTGGAACAGCTCAACTGGAATTCCATCACCTCCACTAGCTTTGTTCGTAGTGATGCTTCCTAAGCCCCACTTAACATCACATTCCAGGATGTCTGGCTCTAGGTGAGTGGTCACACCATCGTGATCATCTGAGTCGTGAAGATCTTTTTTGTACAGTTCTTCTATGTATTCTTGCCATCTCTTCTTAATATCTTCTGCTTCTTTAAGGTCCATACCATTTCTGTCCTTTATCAAGCCCATCTTTGCATGAAATGTTCCCTTGGTATCTCTAATTGTCTTGAGGAGATCTCTAGTCTTTTGCATTCTATTGTTTTCCTCTATTTCTTTGCATTGATTGCTGAGGAAGGCTTTCTTATCTCTCCTTGCTATTCTTTGGAACTCTGCCTTCAAATGGGTATATCTTTCCTTTTCTCCTTTGCTTTTCACTTCCCTTCTTTCACAGCTATTTGTAAGGCCTCCTCAGACAGCCACCTTGCTTTTTTGCATTTCTTTTTCTTGGGGATGGTCTTGATTCCTGTCATGAATCATGGACAATGTCATGAACCTTGTCCATAGTTCATCAGGCACTCTGTGTATCAGATCTAGTCCCTTAAATGTATTCCTCACTTCCACTGTATAATCATAAGGAATTTGATTTAGGTCATACCTGAATGGTCTAGGGGTTTTCTCCACTTTCTTCAATTTCAGTCTGAATTGGGCAATAAGGAGTTCATGATCTGAGCCACAGTTAGTTCCCAGACTTGTTTTTGCTGACTGTATAGAGCTTCTCCATCTTTGGTTGCAAAGAATATAATCAATCTGATTTCAATGTTGACCATCTGGTGATATCCATGTGTAGAGTCTTCTCTTGTGTTATGGGAAGAGGGTGTTTGCTATGACTAGTGCATTCTCTTGGCAGAACTCTATTAGCCTTTATCCTGCTTCATTCTGTACTCCAAGGTCAAATTTGCCTGTTACTCCAGGTGTTTCTTGACTTCTTACTTTTGCATTCCAGTCCCCTGTAATGAAAAAGACATCTTTTTGGGGTGTTAGTTCTAGAAGGTCTTGTAGGTCTTCATAGAACTGTTCAACTTCAGCTTCTTCAGCGTTACTGGTCGGGGCATAGACTTGGATTACCATGATATTGAATGGTTTGCCTTGGAAACAAACAGAGATCATTCTGTTGTTTTTGCGATTGCATCCAAGTACTGCATTTCGTACTCTTTTGTTGACTATGATGGCTACTCCATTTCTTCTAAGGGATTCCTGCCCATAGTAGTAGATATAATGGTCATCCAAGTTAAATTCATCCATTCCAGTCCATCTTAGTTCACTGATTCCTAGAATGTCGATGTTCACTCTTGTTATCTCCTGTTTGACCACTTGCAATTTGCCTTGATTCATGCTGTGTTGTTTAGTCATTGAAAAGTGGACTACATGTGGAAGGAGGTTTGACCTTGGAGGAGGCTTGCTTTTTCCACTTAAGTCAATGTCTGAAGAGGGCTTGACCAGATGGTCATTTACCAGGATCATTCCTAGTAGCAACAGAAATAAGTCCTTCATTCCTGAACATGACTATGGTTGATACAGCACAGCATTTACCATAGTTGCATTTGATGACGAATGAATATGAAGAGAGAAGGGAGAAAAGAGAGTCAAGTGTACTTGTGATAGTAAGCAACTCTAAGGAAGGTGATATCATTAACTGTGAGAGAGAAGCCATCAGCAGGATGGATTTCCTAGTTAGGGAGGGAAAGCCCATTTCTATCTTGATTTGAAGGTTATCTTTTTGTGTCAATAAATTTCTGGAAAATGGAAAAATATTGAATCAGCCAACCCTAGATATGAAAACATAGACCCTTAAAGGGAAACAGAAGCACAAAATCAAGCAAACAAAACCACCATGTGTAAAGGCAGAAATGTGTTAGTAACTTAACACGTTAAGATATAATGGCTTAATTCTCTCCTTAACAACCACAAAATGACCTCTCTGGTCATTAGAATGTAAAAAGCTAATATTACTCTCCATTATTACAGTGTTAGTATGTAACAAAACATAGAAATGTAGTAATAGACTGTGGCTCATTTGTAATACTGAAATATACAACTAAATTTCCACTTGCCTCAGGTAGAAACTTGATTTTTTTGTACAAGATCAATATTTAGGTGGAGATGATTAGGCCTTAGTGATTAGCATATACTTTAGTAGCAGTAATCCTTATATTTATTTTCATTGTAATAGCATAATATGATTCACAAATAAGATTTAAAGATGGCTATAAACATGCATGTTCACAATGTATGTGCTCCTAATATAGCACTAAGAAAATGAACTTGTAAGGATTAAGGTTATACAGTTTGATACATACCATTTTTTCTAAGAGTTCACTCCATTTTCTCTTTAATAATCTACATATAGCACATATGTCTCTGGCATAACTTTTCTGAGTTTATTATGAGGATGTCACACTAGTCAGCTCAGTGGACTCCAGCTTGTGAATATCAGGGTCATAATATAACTTTAGAAAGCAGATTTTAATAACAGAGAGGTGACTATCTAAATTTGTAGGGATGCCTCTAGGGTACCCTTTCTGTGAAGAGAAATGAAGAGTTATAAAGCTAAATAATTAATTTGGGGCTTGTGAAATCTGGGCCCCAAACCATGCAAGCATGAGCTCTTTGGCAATTTGGTTTTCACATTCCCAGTTATCACCCCAAAAGACAAGACTCCAGGCTTCCACAGAGTAGTCCATATTCCAGAACAGATAGCATCTTCAGTGATGACTCAGTGCAGTGGATTGCTGCTTTAAAATTTAAAATTTTGTTCTTAGCTTGTATGTGTATTTAACTTAAAAATTTCATTTGAGAGGGTATTCTCTGAACATCTCTTCCAACATATTATAGAAATGGTGATCCCTGTTTATCTTTAAGCAGCTTTTATCTTGTTAACTTGTGCAGTTGATTTATTTAATGTAAGTATAAGACTTCACAGTGATCACTTATGAATGCCTACTTGTGAGCAACATGCTTTCATCTCCAGGGAAGAAGTCTTTAGAAATCATTACAATTGTTAATGACATTTGGTGGTGGTAGTTTAGTCGCTAAGGCATGTCTGACTCTTGTGACCCCATGCACTGTAGCCCGCCAGGCTCCTCTGTCCCTGGGATTTCCCAGACAAGAATACTGGTGTGGGTTGCCATTTCCTTCTCTAAGGGATCTTCCCAACCCAAGAATAGAACCTGTGTCTCCTGCCTTGCAGTCGGATTCTTTACCCACTGAGCCACCAGGGAAAACCATTTGTTTGTGACTAAAAACGAAAAGGGTGAGATGAGGGAAAAATTTGGATATTGAATATCTTGTCTTTGTCTACAGAGTTGTAGAAGTTCACCAGGATTATTTATTGAACTATGAGTCATTTAAATTTATGAACAAATATTAGGCTGAAATAATTAGGTATGTGAATCATGGCATGGTGGCCTAAAATGATCTCTAAACATTGAACAAGAAGATTTTTACACCTAAAACTAATTTAATGTTATGTGTAGATTTTATCTCAATTAAAAATATATATTAAAGACATTTCATAAACCATTCACTTACAGTGTCAAGTATTTAATTGTTTAGCATACTACATGGACACAGTTCAATAGTATTCTTTTTTTATTCCACAGTAGAAAAATAAATGCTGAGAATCCACATTTTAAGATGGTTTCCAGTCATGTTAGTAAATTTAGTCTCTACCCTGAGCATTCGAGATAAAGTAGTTTTAGTCTGTCTTATATCCATGACCCTTGACAGGCTGATAGCTCCAGAAAGTAGGTAATGATGATAATTTTGAGGTAACCCACAATCACCCTGTATTTTTTTCAATGGCAGCTGAAGGTGCTTTTTCACTTGCTGAAAAGTGATTGTATTTATTCAGTTCAACACATCTGTGAATTATAACTAAGATTTATTTCTGCAAATTCGCAATTCGAAAGTTCTTATGCTGGAATGAGATCTATTATGACATTGGCACAAGAAAGCCTCCTCCAAACGATTGCAAAGAGGTTTTAGTCAGCTTTGCTAAAGACTTTTAAAAATTTCTGTTCAGTGAACTTCTGCTTAATGTCAAAACAAAGTGTTTAATGTGTGCATAACAAAGTTCTTATGTTAGGCCTATGTTTAAACAAGATAGGATTAGTTTTTATAGCTGGCGCCCCACTACTCTCTGATATAATGCACTATCTAGAGAGAGATGTATTGCCAGTTTGAAATACAAATTCAGTTCAAAATTTGATTTCTAATATTGTGTGTGATGAGAAGCCTGCTTGTCATGTGTATATTCAGAATGTGATTCTGAGCAAGAGCAGTGCTATTTAAATTTGCATTTTTTATTTAAAGTCTGGGTAGTGTATTCTTGCTAACTGCCACATTGCAATGGCATAATTGCACATCTTTTACTTTGCTATCTCTTATCTTACTGTTACTGGGTTGCAAAGGAACATGTTCAAAAGGTGCATGTGACTTCAATCTCCAATTACATCGTTCTCTGGTTGGGCAGCCTTGGCGGTATACTTAGCGTCTCTGATTATCAGATTTTTTTTACGTGTAAAATATAGATAATACTTAAACTTTCAGGGTAGTTATGGGCATAAAATGGAGATATATGAAAAGTGCTCATCTGGTAGGTCTTAAACTAATATTTAGCACCCTTACTTAATATGCTAACTCCATTTTTGAAAATTCTCTAACATGATATGGATATATGGGAGGATTTAGGGCTTCTTTTGTTTCCACTCTCTCCTAGTTGATCTCATTGAAAATGCCAGAGGTGGTTCTATCAAAAGCTTGGCTGAAATAGAATTTGGATCTTGCTGGCTTATTCCCACCAGTGTTGTAGACTGTATACAGTTAATAGGAGCATAAAAACCAGTTAGATGCCACTGGTATTTCAAAATAAATGCTGGCTGCTGTAAATGCCATAAAGCATTTTCATGCTGTTTTAGGTGAAGGAAATGGTTTGCAAAAACAGGGCCTTGAGGCAGTGCAGAGAGAATGAATTGAGTTTGTTTGGATCCTCTCATGGTCCTCTGGGCTCTCCTCTTAGTTTTCCCTCTCTCTGCTTTCCCAGACAGCCTCTGCTCTGATAGTTGATAAAAGCTCTACCTGCCTGAGTGGGATTAACCTGGGTGAGGCTTGTGAACACTAGATATGTCTTCCTGCTCCAACCCCAAAGTCAAAATCAGCATTAACTCTAGTCTCAAGGTCTACTCATATAATTGGCTCGAGATAAATTCATACATGTTAATAGATCAAAGAAGGAGGCAAATCTTGCATTTTCTGCCTTTGCGCAGGATGTTCTGTCCTCTGAGTGCCAGGCTAACACTGGCCTGCAGACCAACACCTGACATGTAGCAGCAGGTATCGGGTTAGTATCAAAGGGAAGAAGTAACACAGTTCAAAAATTATTTCTAAAATATTTTTTAAATTGCTTAGTAGTACAATAAGAGAAGTGCAGTAAAATATGAGTACAAGGAAGATTTACAAACTTGGAGAAAAGCATACATTCAGAAACTGCATCTATTCTGTCAAACTAAGATACTCCTGAGATTCCAGTGTTTGCCTTGGAACCCACATTTAATTGGTACAACATTCACTCATAATCGATGATCAGGTATCAGAGACATAGTTCTCCCTGGGAATGCAAGGCAGGCTGTAGATGCTTTCTTGAATATAAGTTCAGGTTGCTCTTGGAAGAAGGCTCTAGTGGCTACTGAATCTACCCTATGATGTTCTGGTTAAAAAGTTCATATTTCAATTCTGAACTACTGATATATATATAAAATACACCTATATATAATATATATGCATATACATATACACATATATATCATTGTTATTAAGAAGATAAAACTTTCTCCCTCTTATCCTTTCTCCTTGTGTGTATATGTTATGTGTGTGTGTGTCCTGCTTTACTAGTCAAAAGAATTTGTGTATTTTGTAAGGAGTTATTTACAGTAAAATGAAAATATGATTTAGCAAGTCATGGGCTTTTCTCATGTAAAATTTTTACTGAAGAGTCTCAGAGAGGGGAGTTTATTGTAAAAAATTTATTCATACATTTATATGAAATTTTTCAAATTCAAAGCATCCTTCAAAGAGGCTTTCTAGTATATAAGAAATTAAACATAACCTGTTGAAATTAAGAGGGTTAAAGTTTCAGAAATTCCGAAACTTTAAAACCATTTTTGTCTTTTAATTTTTGCTCTCTCTTTTATTGAAGTATACTTGATACACACACACACACACATATTATTTTTTAATAATATTTTCCATTATGGTTTATCACAGAATATTGACTGTAGTTCCCTGTGCTATGCAATAAAACCTTGTTTATCCATTCCATATATAAGAGCTTATATCTGCTAACCACAAACTCCCATTCTATTCTTCCCCCACCCCCCTCCCCACCGGCAACCACGAGTCTGTTCTCTATGTATATGAGTTTGTTTCTGTTTCATAGATAGGTTCATTTTGCCATACTTTGGATTCCGCATATAAGTGATATGATATGGTATTAGTCTTTCTCTTTCTGACTTACTGCACTTAGTATGATAGTCTCTAGTTCTGTCCATGTTGCTGCAAATGGCATTGTTCTGTTCTTTTTATGACTGAGTAGTATTCCATTGTGTGTGTGTGTGTGTGTATATATATATATATATATATACACTATGACTTTTTTTATCCATTCATCTGTCAGTGGACTTTTAGGTTGTTTTCATGTTTTGGCTATTGTGAATAGTGCTGCAACAAATATTGGGGTGCATGTATCTTATTGAATTATAGTTTTATCTGTATATATGCCCAGGAGTGGGATGGCTGGATCATATGACAGCTCTATTTTTAGTTATTTGAGGCACCTCCATACTGTTTTTCATAGTGACTGTACCAACTTTTGTTCCCACCAACGGAGTAAGAGGGTTCCCTTTTCTCCACACCCTCTCCAGCATTTATTATTTGTAGACTTTTTAATGGTGGCCACTCTAATTGGTGTGAGGTGGTACCTCACTGTAGTTTTGATTTATATTTCTCTAATAATTAGTGGTGTTGAACATTTTTTTTCATGTGCCTGTTGGCTATCTGTATTTAAATATTTTTTTTCTTAATATGAAACTACTTCAAAAAGTTTTGCAAATCATGTTGAACACTTGCCTATTGACATTCTGCAGTTTTATAAAATGTGACTGCTCTCATTTTGCCCTGTGGATGGGGCCTAAGGATGTTTTTTAATGCCATAATTCATTTTTAACTCATACAGGAATTGATCATAGAAATAAAGTGAAAATAAAATAAAAAATAAATGAGGACTTTTCATGGAGGCTTAAGAAGCCACCTTCACAATGCAGATCAGATCAGATCAGATCAGATCAGTTGCTCAGTCGTATCCGACTCTTTGTGACACCATGAATCGCAGCACACCAGGCCTCCCTGTCCATCACCAACTCCCGGAGTTCACTCAGACTCACATCCATCGAGTCAGTGATGCCATCCAGCCATCTCATCCTCTGTCGTCCCCTTCTCCACCTCCCCCCAATCCCTCCCAGCATCAGAGTCTTTTCCAATGAGTCAACTCTGCGCATGAGGTGGCCAAAGTACTGGAGTTTCAGCTTTAGCATAATTCCTTCCAAAGAAATCCCAGGGCTGATGTCCTTCAGAATGGACTGGTTGGATCTCCTTGCAGTCCAAGGGACTTTCAAGAGTCTTCTCCAACACCACAGTTCAAAAGCATCAATTCTTCGGCACTCAGCTTTCTTCACAGTCCAACTCACATCCATACATGACCACAGGAAAAACCATAGCCTTGACTGGACAAACCTTTGTTGGCAAAGTAATGTCTCTGCTTTCGAATATGCTATCTAGGTTGGTCATAACTTTCCTTCCAAGGAGTAAGCGACTTTTAATTTCATGGCTGCAGTCACCATCTGCAGTGATTTTGGAGCCCAGGAAAATAAAGTCTGACACTGTTTCCACTGTTTCCCCATCTATTTCCCATGAAGTGATGGGGCCGGATGCCATGATCTTCGTTTTCTGAATGTTGAGCTTTAAGCCAACTTTTTCACTCTCCACTTTCACTTTCATCAGGAGGCTCTTTAGTTCCTCTTCACTTCCTGCCATAAGGGTGGTGTCATCTGCATATCTGAGGTTATTGATATTTCTCCCGGCAATCTTGATTCCAGATTGTGCTTCTTCCAGTCCAGCGTTTCTCATGATGTACTCTGCATATAAGTTAAATAAGCAGGGTGACAATATACAGCCTTGACGTACTCCTTTTCCTATTTGGAACCAGTCTGTTGTTCCATGTCCAGTTCTAACTGTTGCTTCCTGACCTGCATACAAATTTCTCAAGAGGCAGATCAGGTGGTCTGGTATTCCCATCTCTTTCAGAATTTTCCACAGTTTATTGTGATCCACACAGTCAAAGGCTTTGGCATAGTCAATAAAGCAGAAATAGATGCTTTTCTGGAACTCTCTTGCTTTTTCCATGATCCAGCAGATGTTGACAATGTGATCTCTGGTTCCTCTGCCTTTTCTAAAACCAGCTTGAACACCCGGAAGTTCACGGTTCACGTATTGCTGAAGCCTGGCTTGGAGAATTTTGAGCATTACTTTACTAGCATGAGAGATGAGTGCAATTGTGTGGTAGTTTGAGCATTCTTTGGCATTGCCTTTCTTTGGGATTGGAATGAAAACTGACCTTTTCCACTCCTGTGGCCACTGCTGAGTTTTCCAAATTTGCTGGCATATTGAGTGCAGCACTTTTACAGCATCATCTTTCAAGATTTGGAATAGCTCAACTGGAATTCCATCACCTCCACTAGCTTTGTTCATAGTGATGCTTTCTAAGGCCCACTTAACTTCACATTCCAGGATGTCTGGCTCTAGGTGCCTGACCACACCATCGTGATTATCTGGGTTGTGAAGATTTTTTGGACAGTTTTTCTGTGTATTCTTGCCATCTCTTCTTAATATCTTCTGCTTCTGTTAGGTCCATATCATTTCTGTCCTTTATTGAGCCCATCTTTGCATGAAATGTTCCTTTGGTATCTCTGATTTTCTTGAAGAGATCTCTAGTCTTTCCCATTCTGTTGTTTTCCTCTATTTCTTTGCATTGATCATAATGCAGTGAATCTAAACAAATGAGCAAACATTTATATTTGATATCAGAGAAATATACATGACTTTATGGAACAAGAGGAGATGTACATAGAGATTTTAGTTAGATAGACAGACAGATATATAAAAGTCTTCTTGCTATTTAAATAGGATGCCTTCATTAATTATCCTGTATTAATTACCTTGCACATGACATTGCCTAGTGCTAGAAAGATACTCATTGGGGCTGTGAATTTAACACATCCTGCTTATACAATACTTCCAATTTGGGGTGACAGTTCTCAGTTTCTGTCAATATCCTGCTTAGAAGTGGTGTGTATAATATCTGAAACACACAGTGTATTTTTAACATCTTTGTTGTAGAATAATTGATATACAATAAGTTGTACATATTCAAAGTACAATTTGAGAAGACTTAACGTATGTGTATGGGCTGCTCTGGTGGCTCAAATGGTAAAGAATCTGCCTGCAATGTGGGAGACCTGGGTTTGATCCCTGGGTTGGGAAGATCCCCTGGAGGAGGTCATGGCAACCCATTCCAGTATTCTTGCCTGGAGAATCCCCATGGACAGAGGAGCCTGGTGGGCTACAGTCCGTGGGGTCACAAAGAGTTGGACACAACTGAGTGACTAAGCACAGCACAGCAACATATATATATATATATACCCATGAATCCATTGATTCAATTCAAAAAATGAATATATTTCACCCCTTAAAGTTTCCTTGTATCCATTTTTAATCTTTTTGCCTCTGCTCTCCTTCTGCCCAATGCCACCCTTGCCCTGGACAACCATTTATCTGTTTTCTATCACTTTATATGCATCTTACAGCACTGTTTGTGTGTGTGTGTGTGTGTGTGTATAAAATCACACATTATGCACCCTTTTTTGATGTTTTTTTTTTTGTGCATCATAATTATTTTGAGATCCATCCGTACAGTGTATGTTTCAGTAGTTTATTCCTTTTATTGCTGAGTAATAGTCCCTAGAATGGATATATCATAGTTTGTTCATCTGTTTACCTATGGATGGACATTTGGGTTTTGGCATGTTGGACTGTGAAGAAGGCTGAGCGCCGAAAAATTGATGCTTTTGAACTGTGGTGTTAGAGAAGACTCTTGAGAGTCCCTTGGACTGCAAGGAGATCCAATCGGTCCATTCTGAAGGAGATCAGCCCTGGGATTTCTTTGGAAGGAATGATGCTAAAGCTGAAACTCCAGTACTTTGGCCACCTCATGCGAAGAGTTGACTCATTGCAAAAGACTCTGACGCTGGGAGGGATTGGGGGCAGGAGGAGAAGGGGACGATAGAGGATGAGATGGCTGGATGGCATCACTGACTCGATGGACGTGAGTCTGAGTGAACTCTGGGTGTTGGTGATGGATAGGGAGGCCTGGTGTGCTGCGATTCATGGGGTTGCAAAGACACGACTGAGTGACTGAACTGAACTGAACTGAAGTTGTGCTAATTACATGAAAAGCTAATATGAGAATTCATGTATATGTCTTTCTATGGGCATATACTTTCATTCCTCTTGGGTAAATCACTTATGTATAGAATGACTGGATAACACAGTTATTGAATTTATAACATTTAAAGAAACTGCTAGACAGTTTTTCAAAAAGATTGTTTCTTTTTCCATTCCCACCAGCAGTGTATAAATGTTCCACTTTGTCTACATACTAAAATAGGGATAGTGATTTCAATATTTTCCATTTTAACTTGTGTGTAATCAGTGTGGTTTTAATCTGTATTTCCATAATGAATAATAAATAATTTTGAGCATATCTTCTTATGCTTGTTTTGTCTTCCATGTGAAAAGTGAAAACAAAAGCAAAAGTGTTAGTCACTCAGTCATGTCCAACTCTTTGTGACACCATGGACTGTAGCCTGCCAGGCTCCTCTGTCTGTGGCATTTTCCAGGCAAGAATACTGGACTGGATTGCCATTCCCTTCTCCAGGTTTTCTTCCTGACCCAGGGATTCAACCCAGATCTCCCGCACTGCAGGCAAATTCTTTACCATCTGAGCCACCTTGTTATCCATATGCCTTCTTCATTGAAATGCTTTTTCAAGTCTTTTGTTCATGCCCCCATTGAATTGTCTGTTTTCTTATTGTTGAATCTTTAGACTTTTTAAAAGTATATTCTAGATATATTCCCTTTATTATATACATGCTTTACAAATTATCTCCCAATATGTAGTTTTCCTCTTAATTTGATTAACAGTATCTATAGAATAGCAAAAGTTTTTATTTTACCCAGCTTTATTGTGGTTTAATTGACAAATTAAATTTGTATGCTCTTATGATGCAAAATGTGACTATTTGATATACATATATTGTATGAAGTGATTATAGAAGTTTTTAATTTTAATGAAATATAATTTATCAGTTTATTTTTTTTCTTTTACATTCAGGAAGAACCATGTGGTTTTAATTGCAATCTAGACTATCACTGCTTGCTTCAGTAATGAAATCATAGGTTCTTGCTAAAGTTAAAATATAATCCACCATTCTCTACAACAGAAATCTGAATCCTGTAGATTTTGATAATCCTTTATAATCCTTTCCTGTTTTCTTTAGTTTCTTAATGTATTCGTGTCAGAATGTATTATAGAAAGAGCAAACAGTTTAATTCCATGCACAAAGAAGTGAAGCCTGTAAGACTACCACCAGGAGCTTAACTGTCATAGGTTTAAATTAAGAGTTTAGAAAGAGTGGGAGACAAGTTCTTATGCAGTGCGGCTGCAGCCCTCAGTTTCTTTATCTCTGTTCTTTATCAGCCACATGATTTTGTTTTTCCACCTTGCCTCTTGGTTCCCTAAGGAGAAATAAAACAAAAGAAAGTCAATCAGAAATAAGGATAAAACAAAGAAAGGAAAATATGACAGAGAAGGAGGAAGAGGGCGAGAATTCCTTAGACTTTCATCTTTAGTCTCATTATTCAAAATTTAAAGGGTAGTATGATGTTAGAGACCCACTCCAGTATTCTTGCCTGGGAAATCCCATGGACAGAGGAGCCTGGTGGGCTACAGTCCATGAGGTTGCATGAGTTGGATACAACATAGCAACTAAATAACAGTGATATTTGAGAAACAGCAATTCAGATTAATTTGATCATGTGTAATATAATGTGCATAGAACAAATACTTACAGAAAAAACTTCTTGACAGTTAATGTGCCTCCAAGAAATTCTCAAGTGGATAAAATTCTAGCTATACAGTGATTTTTCCAAAGCAGTTCTCCTCATTAGCGAGAGGGAGTGGTGAAGGTCCATTGAAAGGAGCAGGAAGGATGTGAGGGAACCAAGTGCAAAGAGTCAAAAACCTTGCCAAGTTAACTGTTGCCATGGAATCTTCCTTTTGCAGGTTTTGTAAGGGATGATATATTTTAGGTGATCAGTGAGCAGTATCTGAGAGTTATCATGTTAGGTCAAAATAAGTATTTTCGAGGTATGTGAGTGATTTTTCTGTTTTTCTGATCAAATGCCCATTTATTCCGTGATATTTACACATGGTTTAATGTGCCATTTCCCATATTCTATGTCAGGTAAATATATGTGCCTTTGTCACTTACTAACTGTATGACCTGGAGTAAGTTACCCAATCTTCTCTATACCCTCAGTTGCTCAGCTTTAAAATAAATTCAGTGAGTAATTAACTCATATTTATGAAAGTGGTTAAATAGGTAATGAATGTGAAGCATTTTGTATTTGCCTAATGCAGAATAATCATTCAGTAAATATTTTTTCATTATTTTCAAAAGAAATTAATGTGAAATTATATTACTCAGTCTATAAATTTGAGTTTGATATTTACATTTTACAAGAGAGTATGAAATTAGAGAAAAATAATTCCTAATTTTTAAAAATGACTTATATACTAGGGGATTTGTTTTATTTACTATTCAAACATTTAGACTGTTTACAAAGGAAAAATAATCCATTTCTCAAAATACAAGTTTGTGCTATTAAAAAACATAATAGCTATAATTATGATTCCTATTAGAATTTTTGTAACACTCATTCAAACTGAAAATCTGTGTTAAATGAATGATGTTGTATTTTAGAGAGTTGCTTTTGTTCACTACTATTATTTCTGTTACACCTATAGTTTTACCAAAGTAATCTAATAATTTTCCTATCACTCTGATAAACTCAAGCACTTATAATCAAGGTTTTATTTTTGTTCCATTTTGAATTAGTTGGCTTTGGCCAGAAAAGAGGAATACAGGGAACAAATTAATCACATGTACATACATATTGTGGCAAAATATCATCATCGTTTGAAATACATATTCTTCTCATAATTATTTACTGCATTTTGTTTGAAGGTTCATTACTACCAGTCATGTTGCTGAGTCTACAGTTATTCTTCATAATAAAAGTTTATAAGAAGTTGACCACATATCTCTTCTACCATAGTTAATTAATAACTGAAAATAAAATGCCATTTAAAAATGTGATTGTTAAGAAGTAAAACTTATATTGCCAATGAAAAAGTTGTTCACTTTTTAAATCAGTGGTATAATTCCAATATACATTTTTAAAATGTTATTTCAATTAAAACATAAGCTACTAAATAGACCTTTAATTTCTCTTACAGTTCTCTTCATCCATTTCTGTGTTTTTAGATGAATATGTAATTTCTCATTTTGGTATATAACATATGGTTTTACACTCATATAGGACTTTTGAACTGTTTTTCAAACAGTTGTCAAATTTCTATCTGCTATAGGGTAATAAAAATACAATAATGTTTAAATGGGTATGTTGGAGGAATAAAAATGTGTCAAGTATATAAGTAACTGAAATGAGAAAGAATAGAGGAAGTGTACTTTTAATTCTTGAAATTATTTCATAGTATTTGAAGTAGTGATTAGGTTCCTTTATTATTTAGTACACATATTAACATATGTAAGTTTATCCAAATAATGGTTTTATCTAACTGAATTAGTTTTCTTTTCTAATTGTTCATTGCTGGTGTACATAAATTTACCCTTTATTCATTCATTCCTGAAATGAATCTCATTTGATTCTGGTATATAATTATTTTGATATGCTGCTGATTTTCTAGTATTTTATTGAAATTTTTTGAATCAATGTTTATTGGGATATTAGATTTTAGTTTTCTTGTACTGTCTTTGTCTAGTTTTTGTATCATGGCAATGCTGGCCTCCTAGAATGAGTTAGAAATTTTTCCCTCCTCCTCAGTATTTTGGAAATGTTAATTCTTTAAATGTTTGGTAGAATTAAACAGTGAAGCCATCTTGTGCTGGGCTTTCTCTGCAGGGAGATTTTGATTACTGATTTAATTTTCTTCCTAATTTTGTGTCTATTCAAGTTTTCTATTATTCATATGTCAGGGAGTGTTTTAGGAAATTGTCCATTTCATTTAAGTTTATCCAATTTTTGGCACATAATTGTTTATAATATTCTCATATATATGCATATATAATGCTTTTTATTTGGTAAAAATAATAGTAATATCCTACTTTACTACCAATTTTATTCATTTGAGTCTTCTCTTTTTTTCCGAGTCCATCTAGCTAATGATCTACCACTTCTGTTGATTTTTTCAAAGAACAGACTTTTTGGGTTTTTTTTTTGTTTGTTTCCTTTATTTTTCTGTTCTGTGCCAGAGTCCAGCTCCAGCAGGCAGGGACTCAGCCTGAAGGGGTGAGCGGTGTCAGCAGACGATGATGTAGCCTCTGACTCATAGTACGGAACTACATGTTTATTTCAAGCTTCAGGTTCTCTTTTATACTTTGACAAAAGCATTAGGTCAGAGGTTTGACATTTTCGGTTTCCCCCACCCAGATTTACTGTCTCCAGAAATCATTGTTGTCCTTCAAACAGAGTTCCTGCTTCAGCGATTTTCTCAGAATCAGCTTTACTATCTATTATCTACTTTCTCTTATGTGTCCTATACTTAACTTGTGATTACATTGTAACTCATGCCACATTCCTCAGTTTATTTATCTTTGTAAATCTGTTTGCCCCTAGCATCTTAATTTCACTACCTCCTAAAAAGGCTTCTAGATATTCTTAATTATTCCTAAACCCTAAACTCAGCAAACTTCTTTTGCCATACATATTTCCCTCACAAACAGGTCTCAGATAACAGTCCTTCCCATGGCCTCAAGCTGCAGCCTATGTGCTCATCCTGGGACATTCTTTGTAAAGATCCTTGAACAAATGTCAGTGGGTACTTTATAGATTATCTTCTGGGCACAACTGCAGAAGGCTTTGTGCTTTCTCATGTTCTCTCAAGAACAATAAGCACCTTAACATTCTTTCCAGCCAACTCAACTGAAGAAAGGAAAGAACAAGTTAGCAAATCAAAACCACTATGAGGTACCATTTCATGCCAGTCAGAATGGCTGCGATCCAAAAGTCTACAAGCAATAAATGCTGGAGAGGGTGTGGAGAAAAGGGAACCCTCTTACACTGTTGGTGGGAATACAAACTAGTACAGCCACTGTGGAGAACAGTGTGGAGATTCCTTAAAAAACTGGAAATAGAACTGCCTTATGATCCAGCAATCCCACTGCTGGGCATACACACTGAGGAAACCAGAAGGGAAAGAGACACGTGTACCCCAATGTTCATCGCAGCACTGTTTATAATAGCCAGGACATGGAAGCAACCTAAATGTCCATCAGCAGATGAATGGATAAGAAAGTGGTGGTACATATACACAATGGAGTATTACTCAGCCATTAAAAAGAATACATTTGAATCAGTTCTAATGAGGTGGATGAAACTGGAACCTATTATACAGAGTGAAGTAAGCCAGAAGGAAAAACACCAATACAGTATACTAACGCATATATATGGAATTTAGAAAGATGGTAACAATAACCCTGTGTACGAGACAGCAAAAGAGATACTGATGTATAGATCAGTCTTGTGGACTCTGTGGGAGAGGGAGAGGGTGGGGAGATTTGGGAGAATGGCATTGAAACATGTATAATATCATGTATGAGACGAGTCACCAGTCCAGGTTCGATGCACGATGCTGGATGCTTGGGGCTGGTGCACTGGGACGGCCCAGAGGGAGTATATGGGGAGGGAGGAGGGAGGAGGGTTCAGGATGGGGAGCATGGGTATACCTGTGGTGGATTCATTTCGATGTTGGGCAAAATTAATACAATATTGTAAAGTTTAAAAATAAAATTAAAAAAAAAAAGTAAAAAAAAAAAAAAAAAAAAAGAATCACAAGGCCTAACTCCTTCATCCCGGGTCTGTGCCTGTGGGACAAGGTGAGGGGGTTGGGGGCCATGCCTCCATTTTGTCAGTAATGCCTAACACGGCGCCCGACAGTTCTGTATATTATTTCCCTCCATTCTAATTTTTTTTCTTACTGCTAGTCTTGGGTTTAATTTGCTCTTCTTGTAGTTCATATAGTGTACAGTTGACCATCTGGTGATGTCCATGTATAGAGTCTTCTCTTGTGTTGTTGGAAGAGAGTGTTTGTTATGACCAGTGCATTTTCTTGGCAAAACTCTATTAGTCTTTGCCCTGCTTCATTCCGTATTCCAAGGCCAAATTTGCCTGTTACTCCAGGTGTTTCTTGACTTCCTACTTTTGCATTCCAGTCCCCTATAATGAAAAGGACATCTTTTTTGGGTATTAGTTCTAAAAGGTCTTGTAGGTCTTCATAGAACCATTCAACTTCAGCTTTTTCAGCATTACTCGTTGGGGCATAGACTTAGATTACTGTGATATTGAATGGTTTGCCTTGGAAATGAACAGAGATCATTCTGTCGTTTTTGAGATTGCATCCAAGTACTGCATTTCAGACTCTTTTGTTGACCATGATGGCCACTCCATTTCTTCTGAGGGATTCCTGCCCGCAGTAGTAGATATAATGGTCATCTGAGTTAAATTCACCCATTCCAGTTCATTTCAGTTCGCTGATTCCTAGAATGTCGACATTCACTCTTGCCATCTCTTTTTTGACCACTTCCAATTTGCCTTGATTCATGGACCTGACATTCCAGGTTCCTATGCAATATTGCTCTTTACAGCATCAAACCTTGCTTCTATCACAAGTCACATCCACAGCTGGGTATTTTTTTGCTTTGGCTCCATCCCTTCATTCTTTCTGGAGTTATTTCTCCACTGATCTCCAGTAGCATGTAGGGCACCTACTGACCTGGGGAGTTTCTCTTCAGTATCCTATCATTTTGCCTTTTCATACTGTCCATGCGGTTTTCAAGGCAGAATACTGAAGTGGTTTGCCATTCCATTCTCCAGTGGATGGTCAACACCGAAATCAGATTGATTATATTCTTTGCAGCCAAAGATGGAGAAGCTCTATACAGTCAGCAAAAACAAGACCAGGAGCTGACTGTGGCTCAGACCATGAACTCCTTATTGCCAAATTCAGACTTAAATTGAAGAAAGTAGGGAAAACCATTAGACCATTCAGGTATGACCTAATTCAAATCCCTTATGATTATATAGTGGAAGTGAGAAATAGATTTAACGGCCTAGATCTGATAGATAGAGTGCCTGATGAGCTATGGAATGAGGTTCGTGACATTGTACAGGAGACAGGGATCAAGACCATCCCCATGGAAAAGAAATGCAAAAAAGCAAAATGGCTGTCTGGGGAGGCCTTACAAATAGCTGTGAAAAGAAGAGAAGCAAAAAGCAAAGGAGAAAAGGAAAGATATAAGCATCTGAATGCAGAGTTCCAAAGAATAGCAAGGAGAGATAAGAAAGCCTTCTTCAGCGATCAATGCAAAGAAATAGAGGAAAACAACAGAATGGGAAAGACTAGAGATCTCTTCAAGAAAATCAAAGATACCAAAGGAACATTTCATGCAAAGATGGGCTCGATAAAGGACAGAAATGGCATGGACCTAACAGAAGCAGAAGATATTAAGAAGAGATGGCAAGAATACACAGAAGAACTGTACAAAAAAGATCTTCACGACCCAGATAACCACGATGGTGTGGTCACTGACCTAGAGCCAGACATCCTGGAATGTGAAGTCAAGTGGGCCTTAGAAAGCACCACTATGAACAAAGCTAGTGAAGGTGATGGAATTCCAGTTGAGCTATTCCAAATCCTGAAAGATAATGCTGTGAAAGTGCTGCACTCAATATGCCAGCAAACTGGGAAAACTCAGCAGTGGCCACAGGACTGGAAAATGTCAGTTTTCATTCCAATCCCAAAGAAAGGCAATGCCAAAGAATGCTCAAACTACTGCACAATTGCACTCATCTCACACGCTAGTAAAGTAATGCTCAAAATTCTCCTAGCCAGGCTTCAGCAATATGCAAACCGTGAACTTCCCGATGTTCAAGCTGGTTTTAGAAAAGGCAGAGGAACCAGAGATCACATTACCAACATCCACTGGATCATGGAAGAAGCAAGAGAGTTCCAGAAAAGCATCTATTTCTGCTTTATTGACTATGCCAAAGCCTTTGACTGTGTGGATCACAATAAACTGTGGAAAATTCTGAAAGAGATGGGAATACCAGACCACCTGATCTGCCTCTTTTGAAATTTGTATGCAGGTCAGGAAGCAACAGTTAGGACTGCCCATGGAACAACAAACTGGTTCCAAGTAGGTAAGGAGTACTTCAAGGCTGTATATTGTCACCCTGTTTATTTAACTTATAAGCAGAGTACATCATGAGAAATGCTGGACTGGAAGAAACACAAGCTGGAATCAACATTGCCGGGAGAAATATTAATAACCTCAGATATGCAGATGACACCACCCTTAATGCAGAAAGTGAAGAGTAACTCAAAAGACTCTTGATGAAAGTGAAAGTGGAGAGTGAAAAAGTTGGCTTAAAGCTCAACATTCAGAAAACGAAGATCATGGCATCTGGTCCCATCAGTTCATGGGAAATAGATGGGGAAACAGTGGAAACAGTGGCTGACTTTATTTTTCTGGGCTCCAAAATCACTGCAGATGGTGATTGCAGCCATGAAATTAAAAGACGCTTACTCCTTGGAAGGAATGTTATGACCAACCTAGACAGCGTATTGAAAAGCAGAGACATTACTTTGCCAACAGAGGGTCGTCCAGTCAATGCTATGGTTTTTCCTGTGATCATGTATGGATATGAGAGTTGGACTGTGAAGAAGGCTGAGCACCAAAGAATTGATGCTTTTGAACTGTGGTGTTGGAGAAGACCCTTGAGAGTCCCTTGGACTGCAAGGAGATCCAACCAGTCCATTCTGAAGGAGATCAGCCCTGGGATTTCTTTGGAAGGAATGATGCTAAAGCTGAAACTCCAGTACTTTGGCCACCTCATGCAAAGAGTTGACTCACTGGAAAAGACTCTGATGCTGGGAGGGATTGGGGGCAAGAGGAGAAGCGGACACCAAGATGAGATGGCTGGATGGCGTCACTGACTCGATGGACGTGAGTATGGATGAACTCCGGGAGTTGGTGATGGACAGGGAGGCGTGGCATGCTGCGATTCATGAGGTTAGAAAGAGTCGGACAGGACTGCGCAACTGATCTGATCTGAGCTGATAGTGTACAGTTAGGTTGTTGATTTGAGATTATTCATTTTTTTAATGAAATTGTTTACTGCTATACATTGCCCTCAGCACTGCTCTTATTGCATCCTTTGTTTTATATGCTATGTTTTCATTTTCAATTTTCTCAAGATATTTTCTCATTTTTATTGTGATTTGTTCTTTGAAATATTGTTTATGTTGTTTAATTTCCAAATTTATATATTTCATTCTTATTTATAATTTCATTCCATTGTGATGAGTAAAAATACTTTGTGCAATTTTAGGATTTTAAAATTTATTATTAAAATTCGCTTCGTGGTTTGACATATGATCTACCCTAAACATTGTTCCTTATTCATTTGAGAATAATGTGTCTCCTCTGCTGTTTTGTGGGAAGTTCTATGTAAGTCAGTTAGGTCTAGTTGTTTTATAGTAGTGTTCACATCCTCTATTTCTTCTATGTCTTCTGTCTAGTTGTTCTGTCCATTAATGAATGTGGGATATTGAGGTCTCCAGCTATTATTGTAGGATTATCTATTTATCCTTCTGGTTTTATCAATTTTTTTCTTCATATATTTTGGGCCTCTGTTTTTAGGTGTGTATAGGTCTATAGGGTTTAATCTAATATTGCTATATTGAATCTTTTTTATTTAATAATTGTTACTATTGCAAAATGATCATGTTAAATCTAAACATCAGTGCACACTTAGAATTTTTTTCTTGTATTGAGAACTTTTAAGATTTACTCTCCTAGCAACTTTCTAATATGCAATTCAGTATTATTAGCTGTAGCCATCATGCTGTACATTACATTCCCATGACTTATTTTATAACAAGAAATTTGTACCTTTTGACTCCCTTTACCCTTTTCACTAAACCCACCCCCACCCTTTGCCTCTGGCAACCACCAATCTGTACTCTGTATATATAAGCTCATTTTTGTTTGTTTACTGGTTTTTTAGTTTACTGAATCTTTTATTAATGTATAGTGCCTTTTTGTTTGTTGTACATTTTTTTGATATCTAATAAATTAATGGTTTCTAAAATACAGTTTAAAATACTAATAAGAGCAATAAAATAACCCAATTTTAAAAACTGTCAAAAAATCTGGAGAGACACCTCACCAAAGAAAATATTCTGATAGTAAATAAGCATATGGAAAGGTTTCCAATATCATATGTCGTTTTAGGGAACTTCAAATTAAAACAACAATGAGATAACACTACATACCTATTAGGATGGCTAAATCCAGAAGCCCTGACAATACCAAATGCTGGTAAAGATGTAGAACAGTTGTAATTCTCATTCATTATTGGTGAGAATACAAAATGGTACAGTGGTACAGGTGCTTTAGAAGACAATTTAACAATTCATTACAAAACAAAACATATTCATAACATGATCCAGCAATCATCAGCTCATTTTGTATTTACCCAAATGAGTTCATACTTAAAATTTACACATGGATGTTTATAACAACTTTATTCATGATCACCAAAAGGTGGAGGCAGCCCTGATGTCCTACAGCAAGTGAATAGATACATAGTGGTATATCCATACAATTGGATATTTTTCAGTAATAAAAACAAATGACAAAAAGACTGGACAAAGCTTAAATGTATGTTGCTTAGTGAAAGAAGCCAATCTGAAAAGGCCATCTATACAACATTCTGAAAAGACCAGTGGTTGCCAGTTCTGGGAAGGAGAGTTTGCAGGGGAAGGATGAATGAGTGGGATACAGGGTATTTGAGGCGGGGGGTATGAAATTAAAAGATGCTTACTCCTTGGAAGGAAAGTTATGACCAACCTAGATAGCATATTGAAAAGCAGAGACATTACTTTGCCAACAAAGGTTTGTCTAGTCAAGGCTATGGTTTTTCCAGTGGTCATGTATGGATGTGAGAGTTGGACTATAAAGAAAGCTAAGCACTGAAGAATTGATGCTTTTGAACCGTGGTGTTGGAGAAGACTCTTGAGAGTCTCTTGGACTGCAAGGAGATCCAACTGGTCCATTCTGAAGGAGATCAGCCCTGGGATTTCTTTGGAAGGAATGATGCTAAAGCTGAAACTCCAGTACTTTGGCCACCTCATGTGGAGAGTTGACTCATTGGAAAAGACTCTGGTGCTGGGAGGGATTGGAGGCAGGAGGAGAAAGGGACGACAGAGGATGAGATGGCTGGATGGCATCACTGACTCGATGGACGTGAGTCTGGGTGAACTCCAGGAGTTGGTGATGGACAAGGAGGCCTGGCGTGCTGTGATTCATGGGGTCGCAAAGAGTTGGACACGACTGAGCGACTGAACTGAACTGAACTGATGAAACTATTTTCTGATACTATAATGGTAGATAGATGAAGGGCTTCCCTTGTGGTTCATCTGGTAAAGAATTGGCCTACAATGTGGGAGACCTAGGTTCAGTCCCTGGCTTGGGAAGATCTCCTGGAGAAGGAAAAGGCTATGCATTCCATTATTCTGGCCTGGCGAATTCCATGGACTGTATAGTCCATGGGATCGCAAAGAGTTGGACACGACTGAGCGACTTTCACTTTCACTTTCAGATAGATGAAATTATACATTTGTCAAAGTCATAGGATGTACAACACAAAGAGTGAACCAGAATGTCAGCTATGGACTTTAGTTAATAATGATATATTGTTATCAGCTCATCACTTATAAGTAATGTACCACCTAATGCAGGATATTTATAATAGGGGAAACTACGGGAGGTATATGGGAACTCTCTGTACTTTACACTCATTTTTTGTAAACATTAAACTCTTTAAAAAATAAAATCTAATAATTTTTAAAAAGTGTGGACTTTAAATCACAATGCTCATGTTCAAATTCCAGCTGTGTTATTAAATGCTGATTGACCTTGAGCAGGAGAAGGCAATGGCACCCCACTCCAGTACTCTTGCCTGGAAAATCCCATGGACAGAGGAGCCTGGTAGGCTGCAGTCCATGGGGTCGCTTAGAGTCAGGCACGGCTGTGCGACTTCACTTTCACTTTTCACTTTCATGCATTGGAGAAGGAAATGACAACCCACTCCAGTATTCTTGCCTGGAGAGCACCAGGGATAGAGGAGCCTGGTGGGCTGCCGTCTATGGGGTTGCACAGAGTTGGACATGACTGAAGTGACTTAGCAGCAGCAGCAGACCTTGAGCAAGCTACTGAACTTCCTTGTGTCACAGTTTCACTTCTTTAAAATAGGAATAATAATAGGAGTTATTTCATAGGTATATTTTGGGAAAAGTTGTCAGCTTTTGTAAATCCCTGGAAAAATGCCTGGCATATAGTAAGTCCTACATAAGCATAAACTATGTAGTCATTTAATTCCCAAAACAACTAGCACCATTTTACAAATGAGGTAAGTGACATGTTCAAGGCTAAATTTGCAGTAGTAGAGTCAAGAGTTTGAATCCACATTCTATCAAAAGCCTGATGTTCTTTCCACTATATATCCTGTCTTTCCACAATCTGTTTGTGAGCATATACCAAGCTCCTATGTAAAATAAGAAAGCCATGTTTATAATATGACATGAAGTTTAACTTGTAACTTACGTGCCTTTGTGATATTTTAAAACAAGGAAATTGAAAATAATAAGATAGGAATGATATCAGCAAGATGGCAGAGTAGAAGATCCACCAATTGTATCCCTCTTCAGCACAATCATTTGAAAGCCTTCCAAGGACAAAAGTGCCATTGTGGGATCCAGGTAGGAGACCACAAAACCCTGGTGGAGTCCAAAACCAAGGAGGACCATTTTGAAAAGGCAGGTTTATGTTCAGATGACAGTCTTGCCACCTGTGATCATGGCTACAGACCAGAAAACACCCCTGTGGATTGTTACAGTCCCATTTGACTTTTGTCCTGCCATTAGCATTATCTTCCAAGGAATTTAGCAGAAGTCATACTTGCCTATGCCCTGTATAACAGGCCCACAGAATTCAGTCCCATGTGTGGACACCGAAGTGGTCCATGACACAGCTTCAGTCCCTCTTAGCCACCACTTCTACCTACCTGGGGACCATCTGGGAGACATGCCTGTCTGTGCCCTTGTGGCAGGCCCTCCAACTTTGGCTCAACTGCAGATCCTGAAATGACCCTGTGATTCAGCTCCAACTACTCTTAGCCATGATCTGGGAACACTCCTAAAAGAAGACATGCTTGTCTATATTCGGAGGTATGTCCCCATGCTATGTTCTGTCTGTACTGTCAGAACTGCTTGCCCAAGGACCTAGTGTTTTAACCACAGATACTGAAAGGTTGTTGCTAAGCCAGGAAAAGACACCGGGATTCTTGGCCTCCGGAGGAGAAGAATTCAATCCAGGGCCAGAGATGAGGCTTGATTGCTCAGAGCTTTTGTGTAATAAAGTTTTAGTAAAGTATAAAGGAGATAGAGAAAGCTTCTGACATAGGCATCAGAAGGGGGCAGAAAGAGTACCCCCTTGCTAGTGTTAGCAGTGGAGTTATATACTCTCAGATGAATCAAAAGAATGTCTGGAGGTTGTAAAGACCTCACCAGACCTACTCCCATAATTTACATTTTAAGATAACAGGATTAGCCAGAAGGTTTAATCCAGAGACTGTCTTCAGGCAGGATGCATTATTGTTATATAATCCTAAGGAATGTAGAGGGAAAAAGTTTGTCCTTTCTTTCTTCTTGAGAATTCCAGACCCCTCTCTCCTTGGGGACCCCTAGACTTCTTATCAACCTGCCTAGGAAATGACTCTCTCAATACCTGTTAAAGTGATCCTATTTAGAATAGGGTCTTTGCAGATATATTCAAATTAAAATGAAATCATGCTGAATTAGGGTGAGCCCTGACCCAATATGACTGTTGTCCTTATAAGAAGAGGAAAATAGACACAAGTAGGTACAGGAGAGAACACCATGCAAAGATGAAGGCAGACTGGAATGATACATCTACAAACCAAGGAATGCCAAGAATTACTGGTAAACAGCAGAAACTAGGAGAGGGACATGGAACAGATCCTCCTCAGAATCTCCAGAAGGAACCAACCCTGTCGGCACCTGGATTTCGAACATGTAGCCTCCAGAACTGTGAGAAAATAAATACCTGTCCAAGTACCAATTCATATCCATATATATCTTTTAAACACAAATACACACAGACCCACCACATAGCAGGTCATATGAGACATAAAGCTCTGTAAATGGCTGCTTTCACTCAGAGTATCATGGATGTGTTTTCAATTCAGATTTCATAGATTTTTTTCTTTTAATTAGATGAACAATAATCCAAATAAATGTTTATCTTAATTCATGTAACTAGTCAGGCATAGATGGAAATTGAGTTCCTCATTTTTTGTAATTCCAGATAATATTGCAACAGCATCTTTGTAAATATCTCTGCTAGTTTTTCAATGGGGAGAATATTTAAGATATAAGCTATTTACAGGATAAAAACTAAACATATATCAAAGGGAATGTAGAACAGTTTGGTAACTGTTGCAAAATTACCCTCCAAAATATGTAGTACCAATTTTTACTCTTACCAACAGTATCTGAGACAGGGGTTGTTACTCAACACTTATCAATAATTAATATTATCAAAAGTTTTTAAAATTACCAATCTGAAAGAGTAAAGCATTTTTTATTAATTATTGGACTTGTTTTGTGGGACATACAATTTTTGAATCTATATTCCTATGGATTATCTCTAATTTTGATACATGTTATTTTAGCTTTAAATATTGAATTATAGCTTTATCTCCTACTTGCTTTATCTTTAATTCTTTCTAACGATTTAAATACCAAGACAATATTTTATTCTTTGCCAATTTGAAAGAAGACACTTACTAAACTTGCTTAGAGGAGTGCCAAGATATTGCTTTGATTTTTTCTTAAAAAAATGTATTTATTTTATGCCTTGAATCATTTTTGTGATTTATATAGTGCATTTCATCCAGATTCTGGTGCTGAGCCTAACATGATATTAGTGTTTGTATGTATATGTGTGTGTGTGTATGTACACATGCATGTGTGCTAAGTCACTTCAGTCATGTCCAACTCTTTGAGACTCCATGTACTGTAGCCTGCCAGGCTCCTCTGTCCATAGGATTCTCCAGGCAAGAATACTGAAGTGGGTTGCCATGCCCTCTCCAGGGAGTGTGTATGAAAATAAGTATTAAAAAGTACATACATTTACACACACATACACATTAGATGGAGAGAAGGCTTTTTGGAAATTGGATGTTATTACAGAAAGTTTCAAAGAGGGAGAATTGAAGATGCAGATGAGAGTAGGGATAATTACAGCAGCCAGATCCTGGGGTAGACCAGAGTAGATGGAATCCAGTGCATGCATCCAGGAGCTGTCCAGATAGGAATGTATCAGTCATTCTTACAAGAGGAAAGCCAGAGGATAAGGTCTCCATCGTGGAAGCGTTTGTCAGTGTGGTGGTGGGATTGTGAAGAAATTCTTTCCAGAAAGTGTCCATTTTCTTAGTGAAATAGAAATAAGATAATCAGCAAGGAATGAGGAGGGAGATGGAAGTGTGGGACATTGAAGGGAAAATAATATTTGAATAATCCTTTAAAGATGAATAAAAAATATGAATATAGCAAGCTGGTGTTGAGATATCAGGGTCAATTTGTGAATTACTTCCTTATATATTAGGTTCAGTTTAAAAGTTAATATCAGTCTTTTATAAGTCAATTTTATTATAAGAAAAATTTCAGGTAAAGAGTGCAAATTTTTGACACTATTGTTTTTTGAACAAAATTTTGTACTTTGCATATGAAAGGCTTAAAGGAAAGTGCATGCTTAGGATATTGTATTAAGCAAAATAAACATTTTAATGAGGTAATAAACGAGTGTTACAAATTACTTTAGAAAATATGTAAGAACACTCACTCAAGACCAATATGTTTTCTGAAGGCTGATGCAGTTCTATTATTTACTACATTTTCTTAATTATTATGAGAAAGCTGTTTAAAAATTACCATTTTAATGGATATTTAAAATATTTCCTTGAAATTTCTATTAAGTTCTGTCTAATTGTTAGTTTTGAAAACTAAACCCTCATTAATCTGACATCTTGCATCTATGTGTTGTAGGTACAATTTCATTTTCTGTTAAAAGCAAACATAATGGTGATTCTCAGGATGACTCAGATGAAGATCAAGATACGGATCAAATACCCTTCTATAAGAAATCATTATCAGAACTATCTGACAAGTTTGATGATGAAAAAGCAGGTAAATTTATTATTATGGAGAGTTTCATGATCAACATTCATAAACCCTCATCATTCATTTGTAAGTCAGTAGCTACTTTACACTCAAAATACATATACAAATGTGTATTTCATGTATCTGTAAGAATTGTATTATTTCAGGATTAACTACATGTTATTAATTTCTGGATTTGTAGTACAAATGGTAGTTTGTACTACCATTAAAATGAGTAGATTATAATACTTCAGCTTGAAGGCTGCCTACTCTTTCATAAGTGAAGAACTTTACACATATTTCTGTTACTGAACACAAAATTTCAGTCAAATTCTGATAAAATGTTAATGAATATATTATTTTAACAATGTAATGTGTTCCTTTTTTATTTTTTTTAAATTTTATTTTATTTTTAAACTTTACATAATTGTATTAGTTTTGCCAAATATCAAAATGAATCTGCCACAGGTATACATGTGTTCCCCATCCTGAACCCTCCTCCCTCCTCCCTCCCCATACCATCCCTCTGGGTCATCCCAGTGCACCAGCCCCAAGCATCCGGTATCCTGCATCAAACCTGGACTGGCATCTCATTTCATACATGATATTTTACATGTTTCAATGCCATTCTCCCAAATCTTCCCGCCCCCTCCCTCTCCCACAGAGTCCATAAGACTGTTCTATACATCAGTGTCTCTTTTGCTGTCTCGTACACAGGGTTATTGTTACCATCTTTCTAAATTCCATATATATGCGTTAGTATACTGTATTGGTGTTTTTCCTTCTGGTTTACTTCACTCTGTATAATAGGCTCCAGTTTCATCCACCTTATTAGGACTGATTCAAATGCATTCTTTTTAATGGCTGAGTAATACTCCATTGTGTATATGTACCACTGCTTTCTTATCCATTCATCTGCTGATGGACATTTAGGTTGCTTCCATGTCCTGGCTATTATAAACAGTGCTGCGATGAACATTGGGGTACACGTGTCTCTTTCCCTTCTGGTTTCCTCAGTGTGTATGCCCAGCAGTGGGATTGCTGGATCATAAGGCAGTTCTTTTTTAAATATAGGAAATGATAGCAGTCTGCCTCATAGGCAAAAGAAAGTAAATGCTATTGTTTCCCCTTCCCATATTATAAAGCTTCCTTTGAATGTTGTTCAACATCATATCTTTTCAGTAAAAATTTGAAAGAAAATGGGTTTATGGAGAGTTGGAATAGACAGGGCAGGTTTCTGAGAGAGTGGGTGAGTGAGTTCCCTTATGGGTGAGTAGCAGGGACAGAAGAGAGAGATAGAGAAAAGTGGGTCGACATGGGCAAAGTTCAACCACAGGCATACCAAAATAGAAATCTTTATTAAATGAGTTTGTGTTTAATCAGGATTCTTCAAAGAAAGAGACACTAATATAATATAATACAGCATGCAATCCAATATAGTATAGTTAAATATAATATAATAATCTATATCTTTATAGAGAGAGACATTTTAAGGAATTGGCTAATATAACCAGGGAGACTGGCAAGTCCAAAATCTATAGGGCAAGCACGTCCTTGCGTGCTAAGTTGCTTCAGTCATGTCCGACTCTTTGTGACCCTATGGACTGTAGCCCGCCAGGTTCCTCTGTGCATGGGATTTTCCTGGCAAGAATACTGGAATGGGTGGCCATGCCCTCCTCCAGGGGATCTTCCCGACCCAGGGATTGAACCCATGTCTCTTACATCTCTTACACTGTAAGCAAATTCTTTACCACTGAGCCACCAGGGAAGCAGGGTGGAAAATTAGTAAAAGTTGCTGTTGCAGTCTTGAGTCCAAATTGCCCAGGAAAGACTAGGCAGACTACAAGCTCTGAGAGGGTTTCCATGTTTCAGGCTTGGCTAAGAATTGCTTCTCTTTCAGGTCACTTCAGTCTTTGCTCTTACAGCCTCCAACTGATTGGAGTTGGCACATTCACAAAAACAGAGTATTGTGCTTTACTCAAAGTCTACTGATTAAAGTGTTCATGTATCTTCCTACCAACATTTAGACTGGTGTGTAATCAAACAACTGGACACCATAGTCCAGCCCAGTTGATATATAAAATTAACCATCACAGAATACATGGATTAAAAGGGATATCCAGGCACTTATTCAAAACAGTTTAGAAAGAGAACAGCTAGGCCACCACAACAGCTAACTGGGTTTGAAGTGAAGAGAACAGTGTTTTTTAGGGTGGTGATGGGGATAGAGAAATACCCCTAAAGATGGAAAACATTTCAGAGACTAGCATTAGATGCTTCTCTTGAGAGAGTAATAGTGTTAATTACTCAGTTGTGTCTGACTCTTTGTGATCCCATGGTCTGCAGCACACCAGGCTCCTCTGTCCAAGGAATTCTCCAAGCAAGAAGAGAGCAGATAGGAAGTGAGAATTGATTCCAAAAATATACCAAGGTTTTCTTGTATCTTGTTTGTATCTTGGGGGTCCTATCTAAGAGATGCCCAAGGGATAGTTTATCAAAGTCTATTGTGGGGGTTCCTGGGGGAGTCATGTTAGGAAATTACATTTACTTGTGACTGTGTGGGCTATTTAAAATTTTTAAAATTAAGTTTCAATTATTCAACATAAATTATATAAGAAACATTCTCATATTAAAGTATTTGTGCATATTATCAATTATTTTATTCCAAAAAATATCTTAAAATGAAATCATTGGATCAAAGGGAAAAACAATTCTTAAACATTTTAAACATGTTAAAGCACTCTTCCAATTTTTATCAATTCAAATTTCCATTATAATGTATAAGATTGTCTCTTTGAACCTGACCCTTGTTAAAACTGGATGTTACCATTATTTTTCATATTCCCCTATTTGGAAGCCTAAAAAATTCTTATCTAATTATTTTCATTTCTTCTTTGTCCCAGCTTTACTGAAGTGCAGCTGGCTATTAAAAATTGTACATATTTAAAGTGGACAAATTGATTTGATTTACATATACATTGTGAAATAATCACCAGAATCAACCTAATTAACATATTTATCATCTCACATAGTTACCACTTTTTTGCAGAAAGTAAAGACACAATCTACCTTCTAACTGAATACTGTCAAAATATGCATACAATTTAAAGTGATCTGACTCATTGGAAAAGACTCTGATGCTGGGAGGGATTGGGGGCAAGAGGAGAAGGGGACGACAAAGGATGAGACGGCTGGATGGCATCACTGACTCGATGGACGTGAGTCTGAGTGAACTCCAGGAGTTGGTGATGGACAGGGAGGCCTGGCGTGCTGCGATTCATGGGGTGGCAAAGAGTCAGACACGACTGAGCGACTGATCTGATCTGATCTGATCTGATATTCAGTGTAATGACCTATCAAATCTGAGTGGCATATTTTAAAAATATCTAATATTTAGGTAAATTTTAGGTTCACAGTAAAACTGAGAGGAAGTTTCAGAGTTTTCTCATATACATCCTGCCCTCACACCTGGATTGTCTGCACCATCATTAACATTCCCCACCAAAGTAGTACATGTGTCACAATTAATAAGCCTGTATACACACACACACACAATCTACCTTCTAGCAAATTTAGAGTATACACCGTACCCTGTTAACTATAATTACCTTGTTGTACATTATATCTCCAGAACTTACTCATTTTGCGTAACTGAAAACTTCTCTAATTGAAAAGAAATGTGCTGCTGACCAATCAGTAAGAAAAAGAGCAACGTTGTTACAAGGGATGGAAAGGTTAATTCTGTTTCAGTAGGAATATGGAAAGGCCTGTCTGAAGAATTGGGGATAACTGTACATATATTTTTCCTGGTTCTTAATCTGTTTTGCAACCTGTCATCACACAGCTTAGATTTTTAAAATAAAATAATAATATGCACAGATATTTTAATATAAGAATGTTTCCCATATGATTTATTATATTAATTAAAACTTAATTTTTAAATTTGATTTAAAGTGTTTTTGAATAGATATTATCTGCATATAATTTTTTCCCATTTTTGTTGAAAAATAATTGTCATATATCACTGTATAAGTTTAAGGCCATATAGCTTGATGGTTTGATTTACACGTATTGTGAAATGATTACCATCAGTATGTTCAGCTAACATCCATCTTCTTATATAGATACAATAAAAAGAAAAGAAAGATAAAAGGAAAAACAATTTTCTCCTTTTGAAGAAAACTTTTAGAATTTACTCTCTTAGCTTTTCTGTATATCATACAGCAGTGTTAACTGTAGTCATCATGCTGTACATTACCTCCTTAGTACTTAATTATTTTATAACTACAAGTTTATGTCCTTTGACCACCATCCTTCATTTCTCCCTATTCCCGTCTTCTGCCTCTGATAACCACAAGTTTGATTTCTTTTTCTATGAGTTTGGGTTTTTTGTTATTGTTTTGGTTGTTTATTTTAGACTACACATATAACTTAAATCATGAGTATTTTTTTTTCTTTACCTGACTTATTTCACTTATCACAATGCCTTCATAGTGCCCATGCTGTCACAAATGGTAGGGTTTCCTTGTTCTTTATGGCTGAGTAAGAGTCCACTGAACATGTATATTACAACTTCTTTATCCATTCATTCATCAATGATACTTAGGTTGTTTCCGTGCGTTGGCTATTATAAATAATATCGCTATGAACATGAAGGTACAGATACATTTTTGAGTTCGTATTTTCATTTTCTTTGGATATATTCCCAGAAGTGAGATTGCTGGATCATATGGCAATTCTGTTTTTAATCTTATGAGGATCCTCTGTACTATTTTGCATAGTGGCTATACCAATTTACAATCCCACAAGCAGTGCAAAAGTATTCCCTTTTCTCCACATCCACAAAAGCATTTGTTATCTCTTGTCTCTTTGATTATGGTCATTCTAACAGGTGTGATATCTCATTGTGGTTTTAATTTTCATTTCCCTAATGACTAGTATTAAATTTAATAGTGAGTATTCTCTGAATGCTATCAAATGTGTATATACAAAGGCACACATATGTATGGATTTATCAATTATATATAATGTGTATATATGCCTATATATGTCTTTATTGATATATTAAACTTTAAATTTTATACAAAAAATAAATACTCTTGGTCATGGGATTATGAATAATTTTTATTTTCTAAAGCTTTTCAGTAATTTATTAAATTGCTATAGTGAATGTTACTAATTTTATAATTAGAAAAGTTTTAATATGTTTAAAGCCTGTAAACAATGTTTAATAATTATTATTTTTCTTGTTCAGTTCATTAATAAATTATCCCTAATCTCATTGTCACTAACAAATTCATATGCATCGTATGTTTTTAGCTCTATAGAAGTTAAAGTAGCTTCATCACAATACTACCTTATATGATAGTCAAAGTAATTATAAAAAGTAGGTGTTCTCATCCCCATGATAGTTAATTTTACGTGTCAACTTGGCTGGGTCATGGTGCCCAGATATTAGGTTAAACGGTATTCTGGATGTTTCTATAATGGTGATTTTGGATGAGAATTGTATTTACATCTTTATACTTTTAAAAAAGATTTCCCTCCATAATGTGGGTGGGTCTTACCTAACCAGTTGAAGGTCTTCATAGCACAAAGACTGACTTCCACAGAGTAAAAAAGGAATTCTAACTTTGGACTTGAACTCCAACTCTTCCTGTGTCAACAGTCTGCTGGCCTAACATGCAGATTTTGGATTTACTGAGCCAATTATTTGAGCCATGCAATACAGTTCAATACATTCAATATAATACAGTGCAATGCATTGCAATGCAATGCAAAATGAAACAGTTTTTCAGAAGAAAGAGACTGAGAACTGCACAAATCTTGGCCCCTTATTACATAGATGAGGAAATTGAGACCCAAAGAGGCTTAGTGATTTACCTAAGTTAATCAAACATGCAGTTCTTGGAATATTTACAACTTGACAATATGGATATGATATGCAAACAGTTAATTGAAACTGGAGGTTATCTTAAACTGTAATCTAGCTCAGCATTGAAGCATAAAGAATATCAAAGTGAGAAGCTGAACAGTTGAGAACTAATAGAAAGAGCCTGGGTTTGATGCCAGTACCAACCCTGCTACACAGAGCTCTTGTGGCAGACCAGGGTTTTTGGTTTCAGGATTTGGAGGTGAGACTTTGGACATCACTGGCAGCAGAAAGACCTGTATTAATATATTTAGGGAACCCAGATGTAAGCATTACTCTGTCACCAGTTCAGTTCAGTTCAGTCGTTCAGTCGTGTCCGACTCTTTGTGACCCCATGAATCGCAGCATGCCAGGCCTCCCTGTCCGTCACCAACTCCCGGAGTTCACTCAAACTCATGTCCATCGAGTCAATGATGCCATCCAGCCATCTATCCTCTGCTGTCCCCTTCTCCTCCTGCCGCCAATCCCTCCCAGCATCAGAGTCTTTTCCAAAGAGTCAACTCTTCACATCAGGTGGCCAAAGTACTGGAGTTTCAGCTTTAGCATCATTCCTTCCAAAGAAATTCCAGGGCTGATCTCCTTCAGAATGGACTGGTTGGATCTCCTTGCAGTCCAAGGGACTCTCAAGAGTCTTCTCCAACACCACAGTTCAAAAGCATCAATTCTTTGGTGCTCAGCTTTCTTTATAGTCCAACTCTCACATCCCTACATGACCACTGGAAAAACTATAGCCTTGACTAGACGAACCTTTGTTGGCAAAGTAATGTCTCTGCTTTTCAATATGCTATCTAGGTTGGTCATAACTTTCCTTCCAAGGAGTAAGCGACTTTTAATTTCATGGCTGCAATCACCATCTGCAGTGATTTTGGAGCCCAAAAAAATAAAGTCTGACACTGTTTACCCATCTATTTCCCATGAAGTGATGGGACCGGATGCCATGATCTTCGTTTCTGAATGTTGAGCTTTAAGCCAACTTTTTCACTCTCCACTTTCACTTTCATCAAGAGGCTTTTTAGTTCCTCTTCACTTTCTGCCATAAGGGTGGTATCATCTGCATATCTGAGGTTATTGATATTTCTCCTGGCAATCTTGATTCCAGCTTGTGCTTCATCCAGCCCAGTGTTTCTCATGATGAACTCTGCATATAAGTTAAATAAGCAGGGTGACAATATATAGCCTTGACATATCCCTTTTTGTATTTGGAACCAATCTGTTGTTCCATGTTCAGTTCTAACTGTTGCTTCCTGACCTGCATATAGGTTTCTCAAGAGGCAGGTCAGGTGGTCTGGTATTTTCAAAGGTTTATTGTGATCCACACAGTCAAAGGCTTTGGCATAGTCAATAAAGCAGAAATAGATGTTTTTCTGGAACTCTCTTGCTTTTTCAATGATCCAGCAGAAAAAAAAAACAAAATTCACCGGAGTAAATTTGAGGATATGATTGGTTTTATTCATTTATTAATTAATCAGACAGCATCCCATGTAGCAAATACAAAGCTGATCTCAAGTTTTATAGAAATGTGGAGGGGGAGGGGATGGACCAGGGGAGTTATTAGCAGAAGAAATGAAAGGATTGTTTCAGGCAAGATTGCCTTGCTAGTGTGCTTCCCTGGTAGGTCAGATGGTAAAGAATCTGCCTGCAATGTGGGAGACCTGGGTTTGATCCCTGGGCTGGGAAGATGCCCTGGAAGAGGGCATGCAACCCACTCCAGTATTCTTGCCTGGAGAATCCCCGTGGACAGATGAGCCTGGCTGGCTCACTAGTGTTGACCAGAAAATTGTAAAAAGTCCATTCCTGGGAGAGGTTGAAACTGCAATTAAGTCTTAGTTTACTCTCTCGGAGGCAAGTGACTCCACCTTGGGCCTGTTATTTCTTTCTTCTAGTTCTTCTTTTTCCTTTTCCTTCCCCCCCCCTTACTTTTCCCCCCTTCTCTTCCTCCTCCTCTCTTTTGTTATTTTTTTAAAAACCATCCATACCCCATTTCAGCTTTCTTTGAGCTAAATTGCTAGGATCCTGTTTAACACTCCCAAGAAACGAGACATTTCATGAACTCTTCCTCATTTTTTTCCCTTAAGCTAGATTTGTATGGTACTAGAAATGTACCTTTGTCTATTATAATACCATATTTAGATATGTCTATGTATATTATGTGAATGCTTTGGGGATTAGAGGGCAAAGGGTTAGTTATTTCTCTTGAAATATTAATCCTTAAAAGTAAAACATTCTTATTTTTGTGAAGAACTTAGTGAGTTTACGGGTGCACACATGAGGCAGGACGCTTTCACAGCCCATTCTCATGGCCATGCAGCCTGGGGCTTCTCTTACTGCTCACAAACTGTGTTGAAATTGACTTTTCACCTTCCCCTCAGCTCTTGACAAGTGAGTCCATTATAAAGAATTTGAAAATGGCATCTATTTATGTGTCTCAAAATTTATGTAAAATATGGTGTTCTAAAATGCACACATTAAAATGTGCCATGTTTTTTTTCTTTTTTTCAGATAATGCTATTAACAATTTTCAAATCTGGTATCATCTTGAGATCCATAGTGCTCCTGGACCACCCTTAGAGATTATTGACATGAAATGTGCTGCACTGGTAAGAGCCCATTAACTGCTCATAGATTCTTCCTTTTTGTAAACAGTTGGAGCTTTTGTTGTACACCTAAATTGCTATTCCTAAAAAATAGTCATATTAAATGAGCATATTGGGATAAATTATTCAAATAATGTCAATTTTATTTTAGATCCATTAAGATGCAACTTACATGCTTGTAGAAAAGATTTCTTTAAATCAAGTATTTAAGCTTTTGATAAATAATGGTTATTTTAAATATGCAGATTAATTTCTTTAAAAAATGATTATTTAGGATCTCCAACTTTTGCTCCAACATAGAAAATAAGAAAATACCTAAAATACTTGGTCTATAAATCAGTTATTTGTTCACCTGATCTCTGGGTAAAACTCCATGGAGGCATAGAAAACAAATAGTTAGACTATTGAAACTCACTCAAGTATCACTTGCAAAAGCTTTGGGGAAAAGTATTTGATGTGCTAGAGTATTCTCTTTGCCCCTATAGGCAGATGTGCTGTCCTCATTAAATGTTCACTTTCAGCTGAAGTTGGTGAAGGAGGGGAGTCACTTTCGAGTAACTCTACCCAAATAGGCTATCAATGACAGTGGCCAAGTTACTAAGTTTTCTCTCCTTTCTAATAATGGTAATTTATTGTTGTTGTTTAGTCACTAAGTCATGTCCGACTCTATTGTAATCCCATGGACTGTAGCCTGCCAGACTCCTCTGTCCATGGGATTTACCAGGCAAGAATACTAGAGTGGGTTGCCATTTCCTTCACCAGGGGATCTTCCCTACTCAGGGATTGAACCCACATCTCCTGCATTTACAGGCAGATTCTTTACCTCTGAGCCACCAGGAAAGCCCTTAAGATAAAAACTTGCTAGCTGTGTAACTTTTGAACATGAAGATTTAGTCAGCAGAGACCATATGAATTCTTCTAAATAATCCCATCAAACAAACCTTTGTGAACTTCTTGAAGAACGTGCTTTCTGAATACTTTCAAAGTATACTAAAATGACTGTCCATGCCTATAGAGTTTCCTAACATTTTTGACTGCATTTGCTGTTTTTGCTAAACTTTTGAGAAATACTTTACTTAATCCTTAGATCATTAGTTGTGGCAATGCAGTTTTCAAGACACTCAGCTGCCTCTGATTTTCCATCTGCATTTCATCTTTTGTTACATTCAACCCAATCTTAACACCTTCCCTAGAGATGAGTGAATGATTAGAATTTCTTTAAATAGGGTTTTTGTAAGAAATATTTACAGCTTTAAGGCACATAAATTTGGTTACTTCTTATAGCAAGTTCCAAAAATCAGGTTATATTTTCAATAAACAAAAATTGGTTCTTAGTAGTCCATTCTCTTTTGTATGAAGTATTTAGGATTTCTTTCTCTTTGAATCTTTTTTCTTCCAGTTTTACTGAGATATAATTGACACACAGCACTGATACATTTAAGGTGTAGTATTAATACATATTGGTTTGACTTACACGAATCATGAAAATTTAGTGAACATCCATCATCTTATATAGCTATAAAAGAAAAAGAAAGCTTTTTTTCCCTTGTGCTAAGAACTCTTAAGATGTACTCTCTTTAACGGTTTTTATATATAACATACAGCAGTGTTAATTATCTTTGTCAGGTAGTACATTACAACCCTAGCGCTTATTTGTCTTGTAACTGGAAGTGTGTATCTTTTGACCACCTCCATCCAATTTCCCTTCCCACTACCTTCTGACTCTGGTAAACACAAATCTGATCTCTTTTTTCTATCATCCTAGGAAACGTGATGAACAGTACAAACAAAGTCCCTGTTTACATGGCACTAACATGTTAGTGGAGTTAGATAGGAAACAAAATAGAATTGAAATGGGATATTCTATGTGAAGTTTTTCTGTTGTCTTAGATTTTCAAGTGAAATACAAACCTGAAGATTATAGCTACTTTTCCATGCTGTAAAAGATTTTGCTATGCCATTTATTACTCACTAAATGTATGTATATGAGGGTATCTCTAGCTGATGTAACAAATTCCATAATTTCAGTGGTTTAACACACGCAAAGTTTTTAATAATTTTGACAGTCTGGTGCCTTTGCTCCTGGTCAGTGTCTAGCATCCTCCATGTTGAGATCCCAAGAGTCAGAGTCAGGTTCCCCCCGTGTGGCAAGTTGATCATCCTTTAGAGACTCAAAGATTTCCGTATATAGGTGGGAATTTCCACTAGTGGCATCAAAGTCACACATATCACCTCCACGCACATACTATTGGAGTGAACTGGTCATACAGCTATGCCTGGGTACAAGAGAACCTAGGAAATGCAACCTCTGGTTGGACAGCCACTCCCAATGATATCTTTATACTATGAAACACAGCACTTAATACTTTACACTTTATACTCTCCAGCACAAAATTTTGCTGGAGAAATGATATTTCTGCCATGTCTAAGTAGATGAGAAATATTTAGCCTATAGCCCACATTCTAGACTTTGTATGCCATGACCAGAACACAAAGGGAGTGGGAGTGTTTTCTTTAAGGAGTGGAAACTGACAGTTTAATGCCCATTGGATTTTGGTGAGTTCCTGTCCACAGATTGGACCATATATAAAGGGGAAATGGCTAGAGTGAAAGCAGCTACATTTCCACTGATACGTGCTAAGACCTTGTGTGTCTAAATGGATTTTCCTCTGTGGAAGGAGATTGGGCTTGGGCTGTTTTAAAAGATTCAAGGTATATTCTGCTAGAGTGAGAAGAACCCAAAAGAGTCTACATGGTGGTAATGTTAGAAAGTGTGAAAGAAAGGGACCTAGAAAGTCAACTGGAGAAGTGCAACCAGCATCAGTTAATTTGTTCTTTGACCTCTCATCCCATCTATATGCTGTGACCTGATGGCGTCATATTAGCACAGTGATTACAGGAGGAGAGGAAGTCAGAGCAGGCAGTTGAAAAGAACACATCATGTGTACCTTTTTCTTCACAAGCAGTCTGAAAAATCACCAGAAAGCCCCAGGAGTAGGGACGAGGTGCCAGGTAGAGAAATCAGGAAAAATATTCATTGGATATGGGATGTAAGTGTTGATTGATTTTGTACTTCTTTGCCTATCTAACAATGAAACTCTCCAGCATTGGGGACCATCCTAAGATAACAACAATGATCTGGAAAGGGAACTCTCGCCTGGTTTGGAGAGCAGTAATGGGAGAGAGAAACTGTTTTCAGATTATACTCCACTAAGTTTAGTTCATCAGGTGAACCCATTACCATGACAATAAATGAACAAGATGAATTTAGATGGACAAGATGAATTTAGACAGTGATAATTCTCCAAACAAAAATAGCCCAGGGTTTCATTGAGGATGGCACAAAGACTGAAGCAGTGCAACCAGGTAGAGAGATTAACAAATATATAAGCCCTTGGGGCAGAATGAGCTTGGTGGAAAGGGACCTACCAAGGAGGAGCTCAGGCACTCCAGGAACAGGAAAGAGATTATTAGGCTGGATCTTGGACAGAAATGGTAAAGAGATGATTTGTGATTAGAACCATCTTAAGAAATGTTGTTGGGAAATTTGTTGTTGTTCAGTCACTAAGTCGGGTCTGACTCTTTGCGACCCAACTGCAGCACGGCAGACTTCCCTGTCCTTCACCATCTCCCAGAGTCTGCTCAAACCCATGTCCACTGAGTCAGTGATGCCACCCAACCATCTCATCTCCTGTCACCTTTCTCCTCCTGCCCTCAATCTTTTCCAGCATCAGGGTCTTTTCCAGTGAGTTGACTCTTCACACCAGGTGGCCAAAGTATTAGAGCTTCATCTTCAGCATCAGTATTTCCAATGAATATTCAGGTTTGTTTCCCTTTAGGATTGACTGGTTTGATCTCCTTGATGTTCAAGGGACTCTCAAGAGTCTTCTCCAGCACCACAATTTGAAAGCTTCAAGGCTTCATTGCTCAACCTTCTTTATGGTCCAACTCTCGCATCCATATATGACTACTGGAAAAACCATAGCTTTGACAAGATGGACTTTTGTCAGCAAAGTGATGTCTCTGCTTTTGAATATGCTGTCTAGGTTTATCATAGCTTTTCTTCTAAGGAGCAAGTGTCTTTGAATTTCATGGCTGCAGTCACCATCCACAGTGATTTTGAAGCCCAAGAAAATAAAATCTGCCACTGTTTCCACTTTTTCCTCCTCTATTTGCCATGAAGTGATGGGACCACATGCCATGGTCTTAGTTTTTTGAATGTTGAATTTTAAACCAGCCTTTTCACTCTCCTCTTTCACCTTCCAGATTAATGTTGACAGTATTTTGGCAGATGGATATTTATTAGAAATTACTTATATGATACCATGTATGAAATGTATCATTTGTGGCTCTTTATCTGTTTAAACTTTGAAGAAAATAATATTCATACCATAATGAAAATTAGAAAGTTTTTTATAGTATTGTTAAATTTGACCTATTTTACCATACTTGGAGTACAAAACAATTAATTGGAAACTTCCGTCATCTTCTTCTTTTTTTTTTTTTTTTTACTATAATGAGCTATCTTTTTCTATTGAGTTTGTTGCTGTTTTCAAGACAACAAAGAGTTTGGTTGTGGGGTTCTCCAGAGATTGCAGTGCTACTCAGTGCTGGTGGCTCTAAGCAATTGGTGATTGCTTTCTGCAAGGCTCCTCTGTGAAGGATTTTGAGGGGTATCCAGACCTACTGGATAAGAGTGAAATGGTCAAGTGATGATACTTGCCATGAATGTGTCAAGGAGGAACTGTGATAGAGGTGCCACTTAACTGCCATCCATAGCTCAGTTGGTAAAGAATCTGCCTGCAATGCAGGAGACTCCAGTTCAATTCCTGGGTCGGGAAGATTCCCTGGAGAATGGATAGGCTACCCACTCTTGGGCTTCCATTGTGGCTCAGCTGGTAAAGAATCTGCCTACAGTGCTGGAGACCCAGGTTCTATTGCTGAGTTGGAAAGATCCCCTGGAGAAGGGAAAGGCTACCCATTCCATTATTCTGACCTGGAGAATTCCATGGACTGATAGGATCACAAAGAGTTGGACACAACTAAGCAACTTTCATTTCGCATTTCCTAAGAAGTTTGGCCAACTGTGTAGAATGTCATAACAGATTTCTAACACAAAGTTTCTGTTCTATGGCTTGCAATTCAGAGAGACAACAGTAGATTTAAACTGATTTTGCTTTATTTTGTGTTAATAGTTTACATGTGATAAGACATAAAGCAATCACACATCCCAGTACTATTTTTCCCTCTTTAGACTAGAGTTTTTCAGTGTACAGGTCTTGAAATGTGACTCGGTTAAAATAAGCATTATTATTATTTTTTTATTTTTTAGAAAAGATGACTAGGATAGGATAGGATAAAGTAGGATAGGAAAGAATATATCATAGAAGTCACAAGTGGTAAGAGTAGGGACTGTTTTGTGAAACTTTTTTTTTCCCAGTGGCATGTGTATATGAGCCAATAGTAATATAAAATGGAGTTAGATCTTAGCATTTTTACTTCTTTGAAGAAGCTGTATCATTGTCTTACAGTGACACTTTCTCTGAAAAATATCTGAGTAATAGACCAGGATAAATATCTAGTCCAAAATGCCTTATTTCAATTTTCTGTCTAAAGACCTTGGCAGAGTGTCTAGGCTATTATATGGTGGTTGGGATTTGTTATCATGGCATATTACTTTGGGTTAGTTGTTGATTTGCTTGACCCTCAGAACTTTCTAGGAGGCTGTGTTTTGTAACAGTCTTACAAGTATGTCAGGTTGCCTAGGAAATAGTATAATTTGTGACATAATGCCACTGTTGAGTTTTTTGCATGTTATACTTTATTTCTTCCTTGTTTATAATTATGAGCATGGATATTTTACTGTAGGAGTTTAATGGCCATTTATTTTAGGAATCCATGATTCTAATATCTCCAGAAACTATTGTAAATGACCATTTTCCATTGCATTTATGATTAAGTCTGATTTGTAGTAAATGATATCTACTTTCATCTAGTAATTATAAACTTATATATATATATATATCCTTGATTTCCATCTTTCCTCGACAGATTATGTTTACCACACTAAATGCTATTTCTGTTCCCCGAAAATATAATATTTATCCACTCATTTATTTATACAGAGGTAATCAAGAAAATGCTGTTCCATGGACAAAGCAGTAATGGCTATCTTGAAGATACGTTGTGTGAATAACTCTCTCCCCATCACCACCTGTCCCCACCATGTCCTATAATGTGATTTGATAAATTTCAAAATAGCTCCATGTGCCAAAGAACACCCATTATCGAGCTTTAAATTATGGCTAAAATGTCCAACATTCTCCATTTAATTAGGTTAAATCATTATAGACAATTGGCTTTTTGTTAACATTGAGTTATGCCCTGCCTGTTTAATCACCTTTGACACATTTGCTTCAATTAATGGCTTTTACTGTAGTGGAGATCACAGCTGTAATGGGATAAGATAAACGTCATTACATAGAGAGCAGACTTGTGGTTGCCAAGTCGGGGGGAGGGGAGACATGGCAACTGGGGTTAACAGGTACAAACTATTATTATATATAGGATGGATGAACAACGAAGTCCTACTGTATAGCGCAGGGAACTATATTCAATATCTTGTGTTAAACTAAACTATATGGAAAAGAATATGAAGAAGAATATATGTATAACTGACTCACTTTGCCATATAGCAAAAATTAACACAGCATTGTAAATCAACTACGCTTAAATAAAATTTTTAGACAAAGATATGTCATTAGCCAAAATGGATCAGAATGAGAATCAGGAAATGTCTTGGAATGTAAAGTGTGCCTTCCAGGCACACTTGGGAGCCAGAACCAGAAAAACTAGACAGAAGGAAGGCCTCTAAATGGGAAGGTAGTCATGTCATCAGCATAATTTGATTTTTTTAGCCCCATCCCAGATCTACTGAATCAGGATCTTTGAGGAAGGGGGCCAGTAATCCATATTTCAGTAATGTCTACAGATGATTCTTAAGATGCTAAAGCCTGATTCCACAGCTAGAGGAAACATTGACATACAGACTTCATAATAATAATTGTACTGATGAAAAATATACTTTAATTGTATTTAATTTTGAAGTTTCCTGAGTATTTAGCTAGGTGGATCTCTTAGACTATTTGTTTTTGAAAACAATAATTTTATAATTTACCAAGGCTAAGCAAAGAAAATACATAAGAGATTAAAAGGGTGAGGTACATTCATTAGTGGACTAAAGAGAAAAATATAAAACAATGGCCTAATGTATAAACATTTCTTGGTTTTCCATAGGACAAAGACTCTATGCTGAAGGTTAGAGCTAATTACATATTTCTTTTGTAATTCTAGGAGAGTTTTTATATTGAAGTACCTCTCTTTAATCCAGAAGAGAAAATTATTCACTTCGATGTGCTCTTCTCAAGTGCTGCCTTTAGTGGAGTCGATGAACTTGACCTATTTCCACTAGATTTTATCAGCTGTATCATATATTATTCTCCAGCACGTACAGGCTTTATAGAAGAAAGGTATGGTTTGAATGTGGCATTATACTTATTGTTTATCCCTTGAAATTAACCTTTCAAATTATTTCTTTGCATAGTATAATCATTCAGATTACACTTGCTCATAGTTTTAATTTTGTTTAATATCATTCATTGCTAAAATATACTAATTTAGAGTGACCATTGTTTTCTTTAGTGCAAAGATATTATTTATTGGAATATCAAGTTTAATAATGCCTAAATTGCCCCCTATATACTCTCTTTCACCTCACTTTTTGTTAACCATATTTTTCTGGGTATAAAAATTGAGCCAAATGAACATGATTCCATAAGGACTAGGGGTTAAACTTTCAGTATTCTTAATAAAAATTCATTTATATATTCTCAATTAAATGCAAATCACAAACATACACATATTAGCAGTGCAATGGCAAGTGTTCTTATGGCATAATTATGAGAAACTTTCTTTGCACTGTTTTCACACACACAGAAACACATAGCCTCTATACTCATAATTAACTCACCTTATGGTAAAATTTCTTTGTTTCAACAGTAACATCCAATTGTTACAGTTTTAAAGATTGTACTTAACTTATTATTGGTGTGTACAATGCATTCCATTACTAGCTTTTTGCTAATTTATATACTCTTTCAGAGTTAGAATAATTCTTATTTTAATGAATGATGAAGAAATAAACGTATTTGCAAAATTGTAAAGGATAAACATTTTTATAATGTAAAGCATGTAAATTAAGGTCATAATGTATATAGAAGACACTATTTTGCTAGATTATCATTAGGAATGTGGGCCTGTCTCCTCTCCCCAGTGTGACTGTAGAGGTATTGTGAGCACAGACTGAATCTTGGAGTTGGTCAGCTAAACCGTCATTTAAAAGTCATACTTTGGTCTGATACTTACTGCCTGCTCTCTCTGTTATCATTGCTAGAGCATATATTTTACACACATACACACCTAAAATTCCCAGAGTAACCATAAGAGGTAGGAATGAGTGTTCCCATTTTATAAATGGTGAAATTGAAGTTCGACAAGTTAGGTGACTTGTTCAAGGCTGTACAGATAAAAGATGATAGAGTTGGAATACTGGCCCAGTTTTATTTTTAGACTGTCACATGCTCTTTGTCTCCCCAGAGGAGAACACATGCTGATGATAAAGGCAGCTTTCCAGAGCTGCATGTCACTTGATAGTCTTCATGTGAAAATCAACTACATCTGATTTAATCACAGTTCAAACACAGGACTCTACTTGTTCTAGCTACTGTAAGATAATCGAATCACCTATGCTTAAGCATTTTACATTGATTCAACAGGCATTTATTAGACAGATATTCATGATAATACTTTTTCTTGAATAAGAAGTGATTTTCTCACCAAAAAGGAAAAAAAAAAATCTAAAACAAGAGTAGAATGTGTCACAGAATGATTGTCAAATGTTATATTTGGAACCACCTATTTGGGATTTATTTTCTCTGCCAAATTTATTTTGCATACAAACTAGATCTGCTGACAAGATTTTTTTTTATTTTTCTTTCCACCAGCATTATTTTTCAGCCTGATTTGGGTCTAGAGTTTTGGTATTTACTGAAAATAACTACCGACATTCCAGAAGCAACCATAATGAAAGAAATATATTGTGACCTTGGAAAGTAAGTTCTTTTTAATAGATATTATTATACTGCAGTTACTCTTTTTAAATAGGACAAACATATATTTTGTTTTAGTAATTGTTTTTCTTCTCTAGGGAAGTTTGCTACTTAAACTATCCTGTGGAAAACTTGTGTGAAAAGAAAAACGTATCAGGAAGGAGACGTATTAGGAAGGAGACGCTTTTGTTCAAAGTGATTATTGCAAGGGAGGAAAAGGAACTGTTAAAATAGTTGTCAGGGGACTATTGCAATTCAGAGAATAGTTTCCTCTCAGAAATCTACAAGCTACTCAGTATCAAACAGAACAAGCTTTTTTCTTTAACAGGCTAAAGGAGGAGCAAGCAAAGATAACCAGAATCTTTGGAGGGAAAGCTAGACAGGAAGGGGAAATGACCGGTAGGGACTGATAGGAAAAAGGGTTTTTATGTGGTCAGTTAATTCCCAGAAGAATCTCAGAAGGGAGACAGATTCCACTTTTTTGGTACTTGCTCAGGCTTGGGGACAAGCAGAGTTCAGTGGCCTATCGAAAAGATAGAAGGCTGACTCGAGTTTGCTCAAGGCAAAGCAAGAGGGTAAACAATGGGCAACTGAGAATACTCGATCATTTGGTTAATACCATGAAATATGACCATTTATATTTAGGGGACTGAGTTCCTATTACATGTCTGACGTCAAGTTTAGTGCTGATACATAAGGGTAGTTCAGTTCAGTTCAGAGCAAGTGACTTATTAAGGAGGTATGTTCCCAGTAAGAAATATTAGTAAGAGAATGGGGGAAACAGAATAAGCAAGTGCTGATACATAAGGGTAGTTCAGCTCAGTTCAGAGCAAGTGACTTATTAAGGAGGTATGTTCCCAGTAAGAAATATTAGTAAGAGAATGGGGGAAACAGAATAAGCAAAGGGAAGAAGCTAAGCAAGGCAGTGATTACAGGTAAAATCCCAGACACTGTCTGATCCTTTGGAGAGCTTTGGAGCATAAATCACATCTCAGAATTTGGGTGTTAGAATTTGATCTTTTAGATGAATACACTTCAACCCATAATAGTCATCAAGTGTGTGAAATTATTATTGAACATTTTATGAACAAGTTCACTAGCTTTGTTTTTCCTTCCAGGGTTGTCACTGAGATGATTTCTTTAGATAATCCTACACATGAAACCTTAGAGTTGCATGCAACAAACAGTAATACTGAAAATTTTGTCCTGGAGATTAAGAGAATACCAGTAAGTATATTCAGAAAGCTGAGTAACCTACCACTACTAGAACATTTTGCAGTTCTGATTTTGGCACACCATGGGGCATTAGCAATTGAATTGCAGATGCTATTTTTTTAAATATAACATTGGTGATATATATATATATGTATATATATCACCAATTTTAACTTATCAATGAAATCAGTATCATGTTCATATAAATTTTTGAAATTATAATGTATAGGCTAGATTCATGCTCATTGTCACTGATCTCTAAATAAATTGGTTGTGCTTTATTTCTGACCATTTTGGTAACCAGCTTTTTCTATAGTTACCTAAGTAATATGACTTTCTTTTCCCTTGATTTTAATTAGAGTGCTCTTTTTTTTTTCTCTTTTTTCTTTCTTTTTTTTAAAGAAACTTAATTTTTTTAGAGAAGGTTCAGTTCAGTTCAGTTCACTTCAGTCGCTCAGTCGTGTCCGACTCTTTGCGACCCCATGAATCGCAGCACGCCAGTCCTCCCTGTCCATCACCATCTCCCAGAGTTCACTCAAACTCACGTCCATCAAGTCAGTGATTCCATCCAGCCATCTCATCCTCTGTCGTCCCCTTCTCCTCCTGCCCCCAATCCCTCCCAGCATCAGAGTTTTGTCCAGTGAGTCAACTCTTCGCATGAGGTGGCCAAAGTACTGGAGTTTAAGCTTTAGCATCATTCCTTCCAAAGAACACCCAGGGCTGATCTCCTTCAGAACGGACTGGTTGGATCTCCTTGCAGTCCAAGAGACTCTCAAGAGTCTTCTCCAACACCACAGTTCAAAAGCATCAATTCTTCAGTGCTCAGCCTTCTTCACAGTCCAACTCTCACATCCATACATGACCACTGGAAAAACCATAACCTTGACTAGATGGACCTTTGTTGGCAAAATAATATCTCTGCTTTTCAATATGCCATCTAGGTTGGTCATAACCTTTCTTCCAAGGAGTAAGCGTCTTTTAATTTCATGGCTGCAGTCACCATCTGCAGTGATTTTGGAGCACTAGAGAAGGTTAGGTCCACAGCAAAATTAGATAGAAGGTACCGCAATTTCCCATACACATCCTGCCTCCACTCATGGCACTCATGCACAGTCTCCCCAGCTATTAGTGTCCCCACCAAAATTGTGAATTTTACTGATATGATTTTGACTAATATGATTAGTCTATATAAATCCCAGGGGGAGCAGTTCTTTTTAGCTTTTCCTTAGTTCCTACCCACCACTCCCTCCCCACAGACAGTGCTGACAGCTTTGCTTCCCTCTCCTTTCTCTGCCTCATTTTCTCATCCTTGGTTCCTGATAAGAGACTGGAGCCATTCACTGGGTCTACATCCCTCTATCTTCCCCCAGATAACAAAACAAGAGCTGAAGAATCAGCATCCCTGTCTGTATTTCCAAAGCATTCTGCTGCTGCTAAGTCGCTTCAGTCGTGTCCGACTCTGTGCGACTCCTTAGACGGCAGCCCACCAGGCTCCCCCGTCCCTGGGATTCTCCAGGCAAAAATACTGGAGTGGGTTGCCATTTCCTTCTCCAATGCATGAAATTGAAAAGTGAAAGTGAAGTCGCTCAGTTGTGTCTGACTCTGAGCGACCCCATAGACAGCGGCCCACCAGGCTCCTCCGTCCATGGGATTCTCCAGGCAAGAGTACTGGAGTGGGGTGCCATTGCCCTCTCCATTCCAAAACATACCATACCAAATATATATAGTGAAAGACAAAACCATGTTTTCAAGTAAATTTCAAAATGATAGTTGCAACAGATTACTTTCTTCAGGGGACCATAGAGTAAATTAAGAAACCCTATTAAGTAGATATGGTATTTAGATAAAGGATTTTATTGTTTGCTGTTTGACAATTATTTAACAAATCTACAATTGTGATTTCTCTGTTTATACTTTAATACTTGTCTCTTGTTACTCACTGGTTACCAGTTAATACCATAATATGAAATTAGTTCTTAATTGCCATGGTGTGTCAAATCAGATATTGCTAAGTATTACATTGCTGAAATTGGTGTATATGGTGTAATCTTAGGGAAATTATTTTAAAATGTATGTGTGTGTTTGTATTGCTTAACACCATATTGTCCATAAATTAAGCAGAATATGATGGTCAGGCAGGCTATAGTTTACATAGAACTGAAAACACTCATTAGACAGTGTTGTATTCATATTCTTTGTATAACTACTTTTACAGAGAGTGTAAACTGTGTTTCAAGGGAAAACAAATGTGTTATATTACAGATACCCCCTTACATCGCATAATGAAAAAGATCGTCTCAACTTTAACATGTCCAGCTATGGCTTTTTAGTCCATTCATTCTTTCATACATTTATCAAATAGTATTGAGCACTGAATATGCAATTAATCTTAATATTAGACAATAACTCAAAAATAAATCTATAATTAAAGTATTATATGTTATAGAATCAATAGGAGCACACATTAATGGTAATGATAATAAATAGAAAGTATATTATATATCTATACAGTTTTTAATGTATATATAACTTTATATACATATATAGATATATATGTATGATTTTATTCCTGTTATTGTTGTATAAGATTCATGTTTACATAGGTGAGGATTTTTAAATACTGATGATTATCCATAAATGCTTCAATAAGTAAACATAGATTATCAAGTAAAATAATTATATTAAAAACTTACTTTCTTCCATCTATATATTATGAAAAATATCAAAAAGATGCAGAAGTAGAATAATACAGTGCACAGACTTAAACCTTCTATCTTGGTTTTTATATTAACAATTTGTTTAATCTTTTCCCTCTCTTTTCTCTCTTACATTTCTTCCTATTCAATTTAAAAGTAAATTGTAGATACTATTTTAACAGTAAATACTTCAGATTATGTTTCTTAAGAGCACTGTAGTCTCCATCATCTAGTATCTGATCCAAATTTCATTTTACCTAACTGTTGGAAGAATATCTTTCCCTCTTGAGCTAGGATCTAGTGTAAACTCAAAGATTGGAATTGGTTCTCCTAATGACACATGTAATAAAATGTTTTTGCTTGTAAAGAAATGTTTTTAAGTGTCAGAAAGCTGCTATATTTAGCATATTATGTATATATGTATCCCATTACACTAAACAAGTAGGTTTGCTGCAGTTAAATTCCATCCAACAGTGTTTATCTTTTCCTTGAAACCAGGGGAGATGAATTTTTCAATAAATTTTCTGTGGAAATAAAGGAATTGAGTTATTGGTTTGTTGTATGCACAACCTCAATTTTTACCACTTGCCTCTGACATATACAAATGGAATTTGAGGCCAGAGAGGTCAAAGTATTTAAACTACATGATTAGTAAGTGGTAGAACTAGAGTTTAAAATCTCAATTAATGTAGTATTATATACTTTTACAATGAAATTGATGATTTCTTTTATGTATATATAGGGAGGAGGGAGAGAAATCCTTTTGTCACATTTGCTAAATTGAAAGAACATGTAAAATGCAACTTTTCTAATTTTTTTTACTCAATTCGATTCTGAAATTAAACTCCTTAAATGTGCATTAACTGATAGCATCAACACATTTGAAATATCAGAGGAAGATCCAGCCTGAAATTAAAAAAAAAAATTTGCTGTAGATAAACCACACATATATATAATAAGGAAGTAATTAGCTCTGTTAATTCATGCAGCCATGAAATTAAAAGATGCTTGCTCCTTGGAAGGAGAGCTATGACAAATCAGAAAAGTGAAAGTGAAAGTCACTCAGTCATGTCCGACTCTTTGCAACCCCATGGAATTCCCCAGGCCAGAATACTGGAGTGGGTAGCTGTTCCCTTCTTCAGGGGATCTTCCCAACCCAGGAATCGAACCCCGGTCTCCCATGTTGCAGGCAGATTCTTTACCAGCTGAGCCACAGGGAAGACCAAGAATACTGAAATGAGTAGCCTATCCCTTCTCCAGGGAATCTTCCCAACCTAGGAATCGAACTAGGGTTTCCTGCATTGCAGGCAGATTCTTTACCAACTGAGCTACCAGGGTAGCCCTTAATAGTGTATTAAAACACAAAGACATAACTTTTCTGACAAAGGTCTGTCTAGTCAAAGCTGTGGTTTTTCCAGTAGTCATGTGTGGATGTGAGAGTTGGCCCATAAAGAAGGCTGAGCGCCAAAGAATTGATGCTTTTGAATTATGATGCTGGAGAAGACTCTTGAGAGTCCACTGGATAGTAAGGAGATCAAACCAGTCCATCCTAAAGGAAATCAACCCTGAATATTCATTGGAAGGACTGATGCTGAATCTGAAGCTGCAATACTTTGGCCACTTGATGTGAAGAGCCGACTCATTGGAAAAGACCCTGATGCTGGGATAGATTGAGGGCAAAAGGAGAAGAGGGTGGCAGAGAATGAGATGGTTAGATAGCAGCACCAACTCAGTGTGCATGAATTTGAGCAAACTCTGGGAGAAGTGAAGGACAGGGAAGTCTGGCATGCTGCAGTTCATGGAGTCGCAAAGAATCCGACACGACTTAACAACTGAACAACTGCAACAAATTAACTCTGTTCTAAAAGTAAGTTTGTATGTTTGTTCATGGTTATTCTCAGAGTTTATTAAACAGTAAATGCTATATCCTATGATGATTGAAAGACATTGATAAACTGCAGGTTTCCTTTTTCAAAAGTTATCTGGCAAACTATATTAGTGAAAAAATAATTTACTTACTTTTCAAACATATAACATTCATTCAGTCATTCTATAAGTGTTGATAGTAAATGTTACATTATTCACAGTGTAGTTTTTTGATTACTTAAGATCTTCAAGTCCTCATTCTATTATGATAGAATTTTTAGCTTCTTTTACAGTCTCTGAAGCAGTAACTCATATACTAATACAATTCAGACTCAAGTTATTCCAGTAGGTCACACCTTGAGGATCTATGTGAGAGGACAAAGAGGATACTTCATTGTGCACTAAAGAAGAATATCTTACCTCTGCATTTAGACTGAATTCATTTCTTTTGACCTCACCAAGGCTACAAGTTAGATTCCCAATAGTTCGACATGGTTCTTGAAATGGACAATAAGCAATGGGTTCTTAAATAAAATGCACATTTCCGTTATTGGGGATTCCAACTCAGCTTAAAAGCTTAATCCTGATTTTCTTTTACAGATCAATGTAGTCATTGTCTTGAGGAAGAACGTGGTATATGCATTACTGAACACTGTTTAGTATCTTGGGCTGTTTCACCAATATTTGCCAAGCAACCATGCTGAAAATGGTTAATGTGTACAAGGCAACATGTTAACCACACAAGCATCTACCTGGCATATATCTAGCACACAAAGATGCCGATTCAAGCAAAAGTATTGATTTTTGTTTCCCTTTCTTGTTTCTTAATTCACACAGCTGATCATACCTCCTAACTCAACCAGAGACGTACCTATTCACTTTCGTCCTTCTGCTCTTGGAAGAGCTAGTCATCAGACTTCTGTCATCTTTCACTGTGCTCAGGTATGATAGCGTATTCTTAGACCAGGACAGGTTAATTAAATTTTAAAGTTAATAAATATGTAAATCTAATTTATCCATTTGACATCTTTGCAAGCAAAATAACTTTATTGTAAATTATTATTTAAATGAACTTTTGAAAATATAGTATACATTATGTATGCACAGGCATTTAAGATGGCATCTTTAAATTCTTAGATCACTTGAATGAAAGAGAATATAAACCCAGATTTAAAATGTAGGTACAAATGTAAATGCCAAATTGCTAGCATTTATGTTAATTTTCTGACTTGGATTTTATTACTCAAGTTTTCATGAACTTAAATATAAAATTGTATGAAATCTAAATCTTGCAAGTAGTATGTTTTTTCCCACTCTATTTTCATCTGAATAATAATAATTTTTAAAAACAGTAGTTTATTTTTTAACCATTTCTAAACTTGCTACATACCATTCTAAGAATTATTTCAATTCATTGTCACCAGAGTCCTTATGGTAAAAGTATGGTCAACCCCATTTTATGGCTCAGTCGGTGGTTGAACCTAGGACATCTTGCCTCAGCCCATCTTCATAACTATTTTTATAGCTACAGGCACACTGCCAAGTCATAACTGTTACTGCCAGTGAGAATTTTACAGTATTTATACGTTTATTATTATTTTTTACTTCTTCAAGTGTTGATGGGGGAGTAAAGTAAGTGGAAGGGTTTGCTTTATATCCAAGGAACTTAGAAAATCCTGTAATCTGGGAGGGAGTGAAATCAGATATAATGCAGAGGTCTCCATGTCAGTGAAAGGCTAGTATGTAACTCAAAAGAAAGTGAAAGGGAAAGTCACTCAGTCGTGTCCGACTCTTTGTGACCAGAATACTGGAGTGGGTAGCCTTTCCCTTCACCAGGGGATCTTCTCAACCCAGGGAAACCCAGGTCTCCCGCATTACAGGTGGATTCTTTACCAGCTGATCTGTAAGGGAAGCCCAAGTGCCTTCTTTTCCCCCCAAAATGTGTAATTTAGAAAAAAGTTTTTGAGGCTATTAAATTGTTTATATGATTACTGACTACTACATGACCTGAAGCAATACAATGGATTATGCTTGACTCTCAAAATATATATATATATATTTGTATATATATATATATATTTTCATATATATGTTTTCTGTTTCCTGGGCACCATACAGGATCTTAGTTACCCAACCAGGGATCAAACCCATGCCCTCTGCATTGGGAGCATGGAGTCTTAACCACTGGACTGCCAGGGAAGTCCCATTGAATCAAAAATATTAAAGAAAATAAACAGTAATCCTTCTTATACAGAATAGAAGGTATAGTAGAGAGATTTTATTTCACAAAAATAATTTTAACATGGCTTATCTTTTAGCTCATGGCTTCATAGCAGCATCAGCCCTTTCATCTTCATTCTTGGAGATAATTTAGTTGCTTGCATTTCTGGTGGAACTTATATCTACTCAAGGTAGTCTGGCACATCAGCAGGGCAATGATGAGTTCTTCATCTTGATAGCTTTAGAAAATCCTAGCCTAGAGGTCAAAGTCACAATTCTTTATCAGACAGAAAAGAACTCAAACAAGTAATCAACTCAAACCTTTTTGTCAATCACTTTAACACTGGGCCTTGCTTTCAGTTATTCTCAGCCTATCCTTCCAAGCTGTAGCAAATTTCCAAGGTTTCATCTCTGGTTAGACTTAAATCTAACTGACTCATTTGAAAAGACCCTGATGCTGGGAGAGATTGAAGGTGGAAGGAGAAAGGGACGACAGAGGATGACATGGTTGGATGGCATCACTGACTCAATGGACATGAGTTGGAGTAAACCCAAACTTGATGATGTACAGGGAGGCCTGGCATGCTGCAGTCAATGGGGTCACAAGAGTCTGACACGACTGAGTGACTGAACTGAACTGAGACTTAAATCAATGTCAACCTTTTACCTAGAGTCCAGACCATGTCAACCTTTTCAATGTATTACCCTAACCCTTGTGATTTTTCCTGCCTTTTCTTTTTAGTTTTTTGCCTTTAATTTTTTTTTTTTTTTTGTCCTTTTTCATCTCTGAATCATTGAGGGCTTCCTCTTAATTCGTCTAGTTGACATTTTGGGGCTTCCCTGTTGGCTCAGACGTTAAAGAATCTGCCTGCAATACAGGAGGCCCAGGTTCAATCCTTGGGTCAGGAAGATCCCCTGGAGGAGGAAATGGCAACCCACACCAGTATTCTTGTCTGGAGAATTCCATGGACAGAGGAGCCTGGCAGACTACAGTCTGTGGGGTTGTGAAGAGTCAGACACGACTGAGCAACTAACACTCACTGACAATTTTTTCAGGCAAAACTGTTTCATCCTAAAGTATTGATTTAACAAACTTTCTGAAAATGCAGTATATATGATGAATATGTAGACATAAAAATAAAATGTTTTAAAAATAAAATTTTAGGGTTACTTTTCTAAGTCTGTGAGTTTGCAATTACATTAACCACTAAGGAAAAACTCACATAGATTTTTGTTCCTCTCTTGATTTCACTGATGAATATATTTGAACTAACACACACAACTAAATAGCTGATTAATCAAAAATCTATTCTGTTAGTGCTTGTAACTATTTCTGAAAATGGTTCTTTGCTGAACTTAAGGAAATGGCCATGGATTATAATTTATTTCATTTGTTTCCAGTTTGGATCCATGTGAAGAACTCTGCATTATAAAAAAAAAAAATCTAACTTTAGGCTAAAGTTGTTTGTGTGGATTTTGAATCCTGAGATTAATTTGGTTAGGGCATCACAACTGTTAATATCATAAACTCAAAATATGCTTCCAGAGTGTTCCAAAGAGATTGTGTTACTGCATGACAAGATAAGAGGAACAATAGTAAGCAGCAAATATGATAAACAGGCCTTCTCTTTGATATCAAACATTATGTTCTGAGATTTTTCTCTTGGTTTTCAGTCATTTCATTTTTATTTTCAAATAGTTTCCATTACTTATTTATATTTGATTGTGTGACTTCCTGCATCTAAAGGTCAGAATAGTGGAAATGAAGGAAAAAAAGATCAAATCAAAGTGATTTTATTACCCAGCATGAGTCTGGTCCTTGCAGCCTGTGTCTATGGAAAACTCTCTTGATTCTTAGCAAGCTCAGATGCCCTTGAGCTCTACTCAGTGTGTGAGCCAGATCTACTGTCTTTTAATTACACTTGTTTCATTTTTCGGAGAAGGCAATGACACCCCACTCCAGTACTTTTGCCTGGAAAATCCCATGGATGGAGGAGCCTGGTGGGCTGCAGTCATGGGGTCACTACGAGTCGGACACGACTGAGCGACTTCACTTTCACTTTTCACTTTCATGCATTGGAGAAGGAAATGGCAACCCACTCCAGAGTTCTTGCCTGGAGAATCCCAGGAATGGGGGAGCCTGGTGGGCTGCCATCTATGGGGTCACACAGAGTCGGATACGACTGAAGCGACTTAGCAGGGTGATTGTTAGTGATTAATGTCCAAGAATGGTGGGGCGTGGTTTAACTTAAAAGCTCAGTATTCCAGACTACTTGGTGAAACATGAAAACATGATCTTCTGTTTTTGTAGTTTAGCGCATTTCCAATTGTTTAAAGTAAGCCAATTTCTGTCATCCATGATTTGTTTTATAAAACAGCCAAGAAATAATTTACATAAAACAGTTGTTAATGTAACTGAACCCTGATACTTGATTCTAGTCAATCAATTGTGTATGATCAAGCTCAGGCATCATAAGTGAAAATACAGTGAACGTATGCTCATAGAATTTCTAAATAAAAGTAATACAGGCACTTGAAGACATATGCAGATAAAACTTGCTTTTAATCCTCACTACTAAGACCGCTTGATGAAAGTGAACGTGGAGAGTGAAAAAGTTGGCTTAAAGCTCAACATTCAGAAAACAAAGATCATGGCATCCGGCCCCATCACTTCATGGGAAATAGATGGGGAAACAGTGGAAACAGTGTCAGACTATTTTTCTGGGCTCCAAAATCACTGCAGATGGTGACTGCAGCCATGAAATTAAAAGACGCTTACTCCTTGGAAGGAAAGTTATGACCAACCAGATAGCATATTCAAAAGCAGAGATATTACTTTGCCAACAAAGGTCCGTCTAGTCAAGGCTATGGTTTTTCCTGTGGTCATGTATGGATGTGAGAGTTGGACTGTGAAGAAGGCTGAGTGCCGAAGAATTGATGCTTTTGAACTGTGGTGTTGGAGAAGATTCTTGAGAGTCCCTTGGACTGCAAGGAGATCCAACCAGTCCATTCTGAAGGATATCAGCCCTGGGATTTCTTTGGAAGGACTGATGCTGAAGCTGAAACTCCAGTACTTTGGCCACCTCATGTGAAGAGTTGACTCATTGGAAAAGACTCTAATGCTGGGAGGGATTGGGGGCAGGAGGAGAAGGGGACAACAGAGGATGAGATGGCAGGATGGCATCACTGACTCGATGGATGTGAGTCTGAGTGAACTCCGGGAGTTGGTGATGGACAGGGAGGCCTGGCGTGCTGCGATTCATGGGGTCGCGAAGAGTCGGACACGACTGAGCGACTGAACTGAACTGAACTAAGACAGCATTTTATGGATTTGCTGTCACCACCCATCCTACTTGGAAAGAATCATAAAGTAAGTTTCCCTCTTTTTATTGGAACTTAAGCTTGAAAACATCTCTGTGGTTTTAGAGGTGATAAACTAGGACATTGTTAGTCAGTTTCAGTTCAGTCGTTCAGTCATGTCTGACTCTTTGTGACCCCATGAACCACAGCACGCCAGGCCTCCCTGTCCATCACCAACTCCCGGAATCCACCCAAACCCATGTCCATGGAGTTGGTGATGCCTTCCAACCATCTCATCCTCTGTCATCCCCTTCTCCTCCTGCCCTCAATCTTTCCCAGCATCAGGGTCTTTTCCAATGAATCAGCTCTTTGCATCAGGTAGCCAAAGTACTGGAGTTTCAGCTTCAGCATCAGTCCTTCCAATGAACACCCAGGACTGATCTCCTTCAGGATGGACTGGTTGGATCTCCTTGCAGTCCACAAGACTCTGAAGAGTCTTCTCCAACACCATGGTTCAAAAGCATCAATTCTTCAGTGCTCAGCTTTCTTCACAGTCCAACTCTCAGATCCATACATGACCACTGGAAAAACCATAGCCTTGACTAGATGGACCTTTGTTAGCAAAATAATGTCTCTGCTTTTTAATATGCTGTCTAGGTTGGTCATAACTTTCCTTCCAGGGAGTAAACGTCTTTTAATTTCATGGCTGCAGTCACCATCTGCAGTGATTTTGGAGCCCCAAAAAATAAAATCAGCCACTGTTTCCCCATCTATTTGCCATGAAGTGATGGGACCGGATGCCATGATCTTAGTTTTCTGAATGTTGAGCGTTAAGCCAACTTTTTCATTCTCCTCTTTCACTTTCATCAAGAGGCTCTTTAGTTCTTCTTGTTAGTCAGTTTTTATTTAATGACCTCTTCACTCGTCAGTAACATTAGTAAAGTGTTTAGTGCAAAACAGAGTCTTAAGGGACTTTTATTCTAAATGAATACAAGGGTAACATTTTCAAACAGAGGTTTATGAAATGCCAATGAAAACAGTGGCCACTTTCAGTCTCCTTCGCATAATTTTGAGCCATTCTTTCATTTCATGTGATAAGAAAACATAGGCTGTACTAGATAATGGGAATAAGTAATATGACAATCGCAGTCATAAAGAATCCAGCTGCCAGTGCAGGAGATGCAGGTTCAATCCCTGGGTCAAGAAGATCCCCTGGAGGAAGAAATGGCAACCCACTCCAGTATTCTTGCCTGGAAAGTGCTATGAACAGACAAGTCTGGCAGGCTTACAAAGAGTTGGACACGACTGACCAACTGAGAACACAAGCACGCACACAAGTTGTTCTCACTTCTTTTTAATGAGACTTCAGTCTATGCCTCACCTTCTTTTCTTTAATGTGATAACTATCTAAAATTCATTTGAAATTCTAATGTTTTGGAAGCTTCATACAATGTTTAGTACACATTTTGTTAGACAAATTGATTTTTTTAAAAACCTTGAACAGAAATGCATGGTTTTCATTAAGATTTCTTTTATATATTGTTATCAATAACCTATATGTATTGAAATATGTTTAATACTTGAATACTGGTCTTTGGCCTTTTTTTCAGTATAAAAACATTGATTTTTCAGCAAAATCAAAAGGAATTTGGAAAAGTAAGGAAAGATAAAATGATGCTTGTTAAATATTAACAAAATACTTTTTTTCTGCCAAAATTTTTATGTGTTCTTTATTTATTAAGTGTTACAAATAAAAAATAGGTAATTACGACATATATGTTATGTATGTCTATCTTTAAACAGTTTAGTGAATGGATATTCCTCATCTCCGGAATAGGACTGTTCCCCCAGCCTCACGAAATACAAAAAGTAACTGCATACCTTCATCTTCAGACATGTATTCCTATACCTTTCCAAAATCCCACCAAAGAAGATGTTTTCATCGATATCTTACTAACTGGTAAGTTGTTTTCCTTTTACCTTTCATATGTTATTTTGTAATTATTATTCTATCACACTTATTCTATCATTGAATCTAAGCATTTTAGAGATAGTAGACACGTTGTAGAGATCCATTAGCTCAACAGCATCATTTTTTAAAAAGAAAACATAAGGTGTAAGAAATGCAATATCATGGCCAAAATCACAGCTCTAAAATGATGGAGCAAGAATCAGAAATTAGGAATCTGTATACCAAGTCAAATTCTCCTAATTTTATCTGGAAACCCAAATATGTAAATTATTAATAGTAAATTTTTATGATTTTCATGATATTACTCAAATATATCAATGCTTCTTCAAAACTTTATAAAAATTCTAGTGTTATAATTTTGTTTCCTTTGCCTATTTTCCATATAAATAGCATAATCAGATTAAATTTTGGCTCCAACCAAGCTTGTTCCTCTTTTTATATCATTTTGAAGATGTATTTTTTTAATTCAGTTTTGTGAAGTGCTTGATCACTTTGTTAAATGACCAAATAATATGAGTCTGAAATAAAGATTAACTATTATACTGTGTGTTTTATGAAACACATTTTAAATCTAATAATGGACTTTAATAATTTTAACTTTTCAACTATTATTGCCATGTCTGCTAAAGCTACTACTACTACAATGATCCATTTTTATAAAGTTCAATTTCACGGCTAATAGGAACACAAATGTTAGGGCTTATGATATAAATAACCAGTTTACTCTACAGAATGGTTACACTGTTGGAATTCATGCTGTCATCATGAGTATATTACAGTATATTTTCTTGAGCCTTGGAAGCCCTGAGTATCAGCATTCTCCTTAACTTCTGTCAATCTGATTGTGGGAAAATTGTATCTTATCTTCATTGTATGTTTACTATTTTTTTTTTTCAATTCATGCTGAAGCTGAACACTGTCATTTACCTGTTAGAATTCTCATCTTTCCTGATCATCTCTTCCTGCTCTTGGTATGAAGTAATTAAGAAAAATTAAGAACATAATGTCATTTCATGTAAAATGTCCTTATTGATACTTCAACTATAATGAGAAGAGACATGCTGTTTAATAAAACTTGATTGCAGGCTCAAGGAAGTCAGCATTTTAATACGGAAGAGACTTAAGCATATGTATAAGCAGAAGCAAGAAGCCAGGGTTGAGCAAAAGTTAAAAAGATGTAAAGCTGGTAGGGTTTAACTGATGGGCCAAAGCTCAGAGGTAACTGGGATCAGGGTTGAGGTAGAAAGAAGAGCCTTGAACAGGAAGTATGTTTCTACCTTTGAACAGATGATGGTATGTTAAAACAAATGTGAATGTAGATAAAAATGTAGGTGGTAGAGGCACTTTGGGATTAAGAGCAATTAGCTTTATATTTGGGAGAAGGCAATGGCACCCCACTCCAGTACTCTTGCCTGGAAAATCCCATGGGCGGAGGAGCCTGGTAGGCTGCAGTCCATGGGGTCGCGAAGATTCGGACACGATTTTTATCTGCTGAGGAAAAGAGATATAGTAAGAGATTTGAAGAGTGGCACAGTGGGTTGAAATAAATATCTGGAGGGAAAAGAAGATACAGCTCACAAAATTCAAATAAAAAAAGATATTATATTTGGCTTGGATTGGGAACCATAAATTAAGGTAGGCACCAAGAAAATATGTGTTTGTAAACTTTGTACCAGTTGTCAGGCTTACAATTCCTGGTGTGGGAATACACAAGGCTGATTAATGGAACTTTCCAGGGTATGGAATTTTGAGGGCAGTTGTATCACTATGAGTGTTATAAAAACATATTGGATCAAAATTTTAGCATTATAATAAAATTAATTTCTTAATTTTATTTCATTGTTCTAAATTTTTTTTCTCCTATATGACAAGAAAAAATAGTAAGCTTGATAATTAAAAATGTATTCTCTTTTTAAAAATTAATTTAAAAGTCTTTAATGTAAACTCACCATGTCCTGGGAGAATGTTTAGACTTAAAAGTTCTCCCCCTTCTTCCTTCAACCTGAAGAGACTGGAGACCAAGGAAGATGCTGACCTCTAATATCTTCCTCTCTTCCACTTTCTTCATTACTTTATGAAAAGATTCTTCCTTTCCTTTTCTTAATGATGGAATCTCTCTGTCCTAACTCCCTCACCCTTTCTTCTGTGGACTCTTTTTTTTTTCTAGCTGCCATATGCATATCTTCTTGTACTCATATTCCTTGGTGACTTGGCATCATAATTTGGCCTGAATTATTGAAGGGCCATATAGAAACATGACTGACAAAAAGAATAAAAATAGCTAACTTATATGACAAAGATCATAAGAGATTTACTACAAGCAATTATATGCCAATGAAATGGCCACAGTATTTAATTTTTTACTCTGTATAGTTTTGTTGTAAATTTATGTAAAGATGAGTTTCTTAATTTCTAATTAGGATTTCTTAAATTCTAATTTTAATTCAATTTAGGTTTGCTTTTTCAAACTTTCTAAATTTATTTTTGAATTTGTGAAACATATATTATTCAAAAGTCATCTATATAAAATGTTCTACCTAAAGAAATACCATTCCTGTAATTCAACCATCTACCAATTTCTGAATCAACTGTATAGATGGCCATCATCATTTGATTCTGATTTATCCATACTGTGTTTATGTCTGCAAAAATGAGATATTTGGATAAATGCATATATACACACATGGTTCTGTTTCATCCTCTTACACAAAGGTAGAATACCGTATGATTTCTTTTACACCTTGCTAACTTTGCCCATGTCTGAAATCCTAATAAAATGGTTAATGGACATCTTTCCCATAGATTTTTATGACTTTTAGTACTCAGGTTTTTTTTTTTTTTTTTTTTTGCTACATTATTGATTATATACAACTAGTCTCTAGTACATAAATATTTTCATTATTTCAAATAATTTGCTATACAAATATGCCCCATGCATTTTGCTATACAAATAACATCTTTGTATATTTAAGATGTATTTCTACAAGTAGTATTGATGGGCAAAATGGTAAATATGTATACAATTTTACTGTATGTTACAAAAATCCCCTTCTTACCAGCTGACATCTAGTTCAATATGTTTATGATTATAAATGTAAGTGCCGACAAAGACTTGTACTTTTTATACATGGTAGCACTAAAAGCAAGTACTTATTATATAACCCATAAGCACATTTTGAATAATTAATTGATTTTTGTAGTGGTTAGTTTAAATTATTAACATTGCAAAAGTGTGTATTTATGCATGTGTAATTATTAACTACTATAATCTATTTTTAGATGGTGGACTCAAACATGATCTCTTTAGTATCTTTTAATTTGAATAGTTTAAATGAAAATTCTAAGAATTTATGAGTTGGGTTTATAAGTTGATTTTTGAATACTATAGAGAAAACCATTAATAGTGATGAATATCTGCTTCAGAAATGTCATTTAAATCTAATCTTAAACATACCTTGAAAAATGATCTGAAAATTTCCCATTAAAAGGAAATTTTGATTCTATTTCAGTCTCCACTGGTTTTTGTCCTCTTGAATGTGACATTGAAGTCTATCATCTCTTTATATTTTGATTAGGTGAGGAAAAGCCCAAGCGTCTTGTCATGGCTCAAATCTGGGACAGCTTCATGGAGGAGACTTCTGCCTTCAAGATTAGTGGTGTGACTCACACAAAAGGTATGGGATTTCTGCCTTTATATTCTGTCATTCTATATGCTGTCACATTTCAGAGATGATAACTATATGTCTTATTGTCTTAATACATATTTAATGAAAATGAAATATACAAGTTAAAAATTTTCACAAGTTGTTTTAGTACATTGACAGAAAAATACAGATAATATAACCTTTATGTATAGTCATCACATCTTCACTTTTTCATTCCATAATGCATGAATACAACTTGTAAAAAAATGTTATCTCTGAGATTTTGAATATTGAATGTCACATCACTTAATACATAAGTGTGTAAGTCAAAGATTTTGGAAAATTAAAATCACCTAGTGTGCTAAATTTGCTTACACTTATGAAAAATAATTCCGTCTTTGCAAAGCTGACAATTCTGTGAAAATGTATTATAGAGTGCGTATATATTAGTCATCCCATTTGAATATTGATGAATAGGAAAAAATTATAAGGCATAAGAAATAATGAAGTTGCTTAAAAATCTAAAGCTCACAAGCTATGACTTTGCTTAAAATATTTTTAATTGAAAAAAAATAATCTTCATAATTATTGTAAATATGATAAAATACAGATTATCTTAATTAATTTAAAAATAATGGCTACAATCAGTAACTACTACTGACATTTAAATATAAGTAGGTTCATGACCTTATTTTTACTCTAGTCATTTATATCAGCATTCTGAATCTTATTAATTTATTTCATTTGATACAACAACTCCATGTTTTAGGTGTTATTCTTATTGAATCAAGGAGATTGCAGTTCAGAAAAATTAACTTACACATCAAAACAGTTATTTGCTAACAAAGCCAGACTACTGTATGTCTGATATCAGCATCTTTGTTTTCTGTTTCTTTGCAATATATTGAAAGAAGTATGAACTGCAGTTCACAAAAGAGAAAGTACAGATGGCCAAACAATGACTAAAAATAAGTTCGGGGTCACTAATAGTCAAATAGATGTTAATTAAATTGTAGCTATCTAAGTTTTCTTTTTCCTTTCTTTTATAAAAAAATTTTTCTGTTTCAATGAAATAGGAACAAATACAGATTGTGTGTGTGTGTGTGTGTGTGTGTGTGTGTGTGTTTAGTTACTCAGTCATGTCTGACTCTTTGCAACCCCATGGACTATAGCCTGCCAGGTTCCTCTATCCATGAGATTTCCCCTGGCAAGAATGCTGGAATGGGTTACCATTTCCTTCTCCACAAATACTGATTAGGGAAGTATAGAGACACAAGAGATGCGTTTTTGATCCTTGGCTTGAGGAGAGCCATTTCCTGGAGCAGGAAATGGCAACCCACTCCAGTTTTTCTTGCCTGGGAAATCCCATGGGCAGAGGAGCCTGGCAGGCTACAGTCCATTGGGTCACAAAGAGTTGGATGCAACTGAGCATGGATCACTAAATCATTACATAATTGTTATAGCTTACAGTGATTGATGTCGGATTCATGATCTCTGAAGAAGAGAGTTTAGCTTCAGGATCAGGGACAGGCTTGATCACTCAGAGTTCTTGTGTGATAGAAGTTTTATTACGGTGAAAAAAGACAGAGAAAGCTTCTAACATAGACATCAGAAGGGGGTCGGAGAGTGCCCCCCTCTCTAGTCTCAGCAAGGGAGCTATATACTTTTTCAGTTGGTTATTACAGTAAATCAAAAGAATGTCTCAAGGTTGTAAAGGTCTTATCAGACCCACTCTCACAACATACAGTTTAAGATGACAAGAAACATGTCCTTGAACAGGATATGTTGTTGTTATATAATCATTGGTACAGAGTTTAAGGCAAAACATATCCTTGAGCAAGATGGGTTGTTTTGTTGTGTAATCATTAGCTCTGGCCTTAAAGAAAAAAAGAAAAAATTTACGTGATTAAGATGAAGGGATGTTAAAAAGAAAAAAGTTTGTCCTTTTCTCCTCCTCCTCCCCCTCTTCCCCCCGCCACTCCTCCTTAGAGGAGGAGGACTTCTTATCAGACCCAGACTTCTTATCAGCCTACCTGACAATTAACTCTCTCAGTTGCTGAAAATCACTTTGTGTAATGTATATAAAGAAGCTTAGAAATTAGCACTTTTTTGACACAGTAATTCCATTTCTGATGAGATATTTTCAAGAAATAACCAGAAGATGGATTATTTACTCACAGAGATGTTTGATATTGAGTTATTTATAACAACAAAAAAAATTAGAAACCACCTTAATGCCAAATAACAACTTTGTTTTTGTAGTAACTATTTATATGTCTGCTTATATTTCAATTTTACCAACTCATTAATATGAGACATTTTCTTCCTTTTACATTTCAATTGATTTTACACTTTCAAAGCCTTTGTACATTGTAAATAGGTTGAAAATTTACCTCTATTTTCTTTTTTCTTCTCCTTTGTTTATAATGTGGAAGGAGTTACAGGTAGGTAGGCATCTTTTTCATTTTCTCCTTTAATTTATCCAGATTTTGGTTTTTATACTATGAAATTACAGTCTAATTTGATCCCCCCTTAAGAGGCAAGATTTCTATCTTTTAATTAAATGATAGTTATTATTTTGTTGTTATTTATTTTTGCAATGTGATATTCTATATTCAGATCATGTATACTCTGCTACACAGATCTGTATTTCAGGTCTTTGCCCAATGCCATACAGTTTAAACCCTACAGGTTTATGTTTTCTTATTTTATTTCAATTTTCTCATTGTCAATTCAATCATTCCTTTCCTTTTATCATCTCTTTATCCTTCTAGAAAAAAAATTAGAACAACTTATAAACGAGTTCTGAAAAGTCCCAATAAACACCTGGATTTAAATTACATTAAACCTATAGACAAATTTGAGGGGAACTGCATCTTTATAATATTTAATCTTCTTATCCAGGACCAATCATTTCCTTAATATTTTTGAGTATAGTATTTATAAATATTAATGAAGTCTATTTTTGCTTGAAAAAAACCAAGTTTCCATTGGCAGTACTTTTATTTAAATAATACAAATATTGTGTAAAGGTGGTCAAAAGGTAAAAAAATTAATAAAATGGCAGGGAATCATTCACTGTAAACATAGAGTTGAATATGGAGATTATGGAAATTATTGTTTCTCTTACCAGAGTCAGCAATCTTATTGAATTAGTTTATAAAATTTCCATCTTTTTCCTAATTTTGAACTATTTTATATGGAAAGGACTTTGCTTATTTTTTTTAATGCTTCTTTTTTTTTTTTATTCCTGGGTCATTATTCTGCAGCAAGTTATTTTTAAGATATTTTCAAATTAAAACCTAAATAATCCACTAGGAATTATATATAATTTATATTGTTAATGCTATCTTCAAATGGTTTTTAAATTTAATGCAGTCTTCTGCTGGATTTTTCATCTAACAGTGGACACCCTGTCTGTGCAATGGGTTGAAATTTCAAAATATATTCCCTGCTTCTCTATATAATAAAATTTCCAAAGAGGATTGTTTATTTTCAAGAAACTTTCTGTTTGTTCTGATATTCTTGTATGATATAATATTAGTGTTAAGGATGTCCCTGATGAGTTGGAGAACATAAAAACTAAGAGTACAACAGAAATGGGATCTCTGTTTCTTACAGTGCTATTGGCTTTTTAAAGACTTTGGAATTCTTTGACTGTATTGCAAAAATTGCCTCATATACCATATAAAGCATTTGTAGCCTTAAAAATAAGTCTTTCTACATCTGCATGCTTCAGATGAACTGACTGAGTGGCGAGGTTCTGAACTTGCATTGTCCGGTCTGCCATGTAATGTGACAGTACATTCAGTTCAGTTCAGTTAAATGCTAGACATTAAAGGGAAACCAAGTAACAGCTGGTAAGACTAATATATATTCCTCAGTTGTGAATGTTGCTGCTTCAGTCCATGGTAAGCTTGTCTATGCATCATCCCAGTCACAACCTGATTTTACCAACATTTTGGTCTGTATAATGACAGAAGGACATGGATAAAAATAATTTTTGCAAATACTCCTCATATTAAATCATTTTAGTTCTTTCTAAAATTTTAAGTTCCTTTGCATTTATGAAATCCCTTAGTAAAATTGAATGGGTGGGTGAATGGATTGATAGATGGATAGATGGATGGATGGATGGATAGATAGATCGATAGATAGAAACCAAGGCAACAACCGTAGCCATTGAAACTGTTTTTTACATTGGATAAAGATGTTCACATCCATTTCATTCCTCAAAGAAAACATTTTTTTTTCTAGAATTTTTCTTCCTTAGACTGAGTTCTATACTAAGCTATAGATGAAAGGGAAAGGGAACGGGAAAATCACTCAGTCATGTCCAACTCTTTGCAACACCATGGACTATACGGTCCATGGAATTCTCTAGGCTAGAATACTGGAGTGGGTAGCCTTTCCCTTCTCCAGGGGATCTTCCCAACCCAGGGATCAAACCCAGGTTTCCTACATTACAGGTGGATTCTTTACCAGCTGAGCCACAAGGGAAGCTATAGATACTAATAGCTAAATACTTCATTTTGTTTTTAGTAGTTTCACTGTTCTTTTGTTATCTTTCTGTCAAAACTGGTAACAGGAAGTAGACAGGAGGAGAAAAAAAGGTCTTCCTGTCAGTGGAGAATCTTAACCTGCCAGGTTTTCACTTTGAAACTCATTCTTGTCTACACATCTACTTAGGTCAAGTAACCAAGAATGAAACAAGAGTATAGGTGAATTGTGATCTCAGAAGACATCCTTCTATAACGCTGAGACATGTATAAGAGTTGCAGTATTTTTTTTTTTCTCTTTTACTAGTAAGTATTCAAATGTCACTTAAGGAAAATCAAGATTAAACTCTTGAGGGGAAAAAAAAAAAATCTTAGCTGGAACATTTTCATGGATCCTCTGACTGTGTTAGTTAAGAAAAAGGGAGGGGGGCATAGATTAGCATTATTATATATCATAGTATAGCACTAGGGAGTAGGTACTACTTTACAAATCTATATATGTGTAAAGTTAGACCTAGGGCTTTAGGAAGGGAGCCACACTGCAGGAATAGGACATTAGACTTGCAGTGCGAGAATCTGTGTTCTGTTTGTTTGTTTGTTTGTTTTCTCCCCCTTGATTATTTTTATTTTTATTTTTTTTTACTGTGATGTGGAAAAGCTGTGTTAGCTTGAGCTGGTTTCTGTTCTCTCCAGACCCTGTTTTGGAAATCAGAAAAAGTAGAAATCAATTTTACCTAATAAGATATTTTTTTCCTGATAAGATAATTTTTGAACAAATGCAGTTGTGCATGTGATGAAATATCTAGACATTAAAATTATGTACAAGTATTGGTTATTAGTATTATTGCATAGGTGAAAATAGGTAAATGCCAAGATGAATTCCTGATTTTCTCAGTTTTAGATGAAATAGGATCTAGCACACTGCCAGTACATGCCAGGAAATATATTTCTAAAAAATGAATAAAGCAATAAATAGCAGTTATTTTTCTTCTGAAAACAGCTTTTTAGGTTAAACAGTTAGGAGAGAAATGATTTTAAGTTTCATCAACTACTCATTGATGAAAGTCTTGTTGCCTTGATCAATACCTTTTCTAGAAGAGGATATATTACAGAATAGTAGGTATCTGTTTTTATATTCATATTTATGTTTTAAGAGTATCCAACTTTATAGAGTATATCAGGCTTCCCAGTGGCTCAGTGGTAAAGAATCCACTTGCAATGCAGGAGACCTGGGTTCGATCCCTGGATTGGGAAGATCCCCTGGAGGAGGAAATGGCAACCCACTTCAATATTTTGGGCTTCCCTGGTGGCTCAGAGGTTAAAGCGTCTGCCTGCAATGCAGGAGACCTGGGTTCGATCCCTGGGTTGGGAAGATCCCCTGGAGAAGGAAATGGCAACCCACTCCAGTATTCTTGCCTGGAGAATCCCAAGGATGGAGGAGCCTGGTGGGCTACAGTCCACGGGGTCGCAAAGAGTCAGACATGACTGAGCGACTTCACTTTCACTTTCACTTTTATATTTATATCTAACTATATTAAAAAATAACTCACTCTTGTTCCTCCTTTTGCTATCCCTAATCCTTTATATATTCTGTTCACTCAACATTTTAATTTAAAAACTCAGCAAATTTCTATTATTCATATACCACTTTCACAAATTTTGGCATTTCCTAGTATCACCTATATAAAAATTTACCTAATAGTATTTTAGTAGAAAGCAGTGTCACTTGTCATGAGCTGTACAATGTACTCTTTTCCAGGAACTAAACACTTTATATAAATATCAATTCATTTAGTCTTCACAACAACCCTAGGAGATAGATACCATTAATAGCACTGTGTTAGAGATGAATATACTGAGATGTGTAACTTATGCTGATAAGTTATATCCAGGATCACACTCACAGTATGTGCTGGAACTTGGGTTTGAATGTAGGGCTTGGACTCTTACCCAATTATGCAATTCTGTTTTAAACAGAAGATGGCTATAAAATGTCAGTAAAAATTAAATGAAAACTTTAAATATCTGTCCAAGTTTCACTCAGAAGTTTCATAAATGCCAGTCTTGCAAAAAAAAAAAAGTCTTCCTGGAAAGCAGTCTCTGAGAAGGAGGTTGGTGTGCAGGAAGTGTACTAGTGGGCAATATATGAGGATCTGCAGCACTGGGAGAGAGAGGATGAAACAAAGCTGAACAGAGTGAGGTGAGGACAAAAGTGTCAGCTCACACCTTGGCAAGCATTGAAACAAGGATAGCTCTTCAGAGTCTCCCCAGTTGGAGATGAGGAGGCCAGGATTTTACATCTCATTTCCTCACACCCATCCCTCCCACCCCAACCCCATCAATTCATCATGAAATGTAGTCTAATCCTGGAAAGGAGTTTAACTGGGTCAGGTGACTCTCTTCTGCTGAAGGCAATTCTCCCAAAAAGTTGATATCTAGGTACTGTATATTGGCAGTAATCTTGATAGCTTGGGGCATAAAGTCATAAAGATATATCTTCTTTTTAGTAGAAGCATTATTGTTCACTTTTCCTGATACTTATCTCAATAATTTTAAATATGATAAGATGTCAGAATCAAGGTTCATTTTATTCATTTTTTTGTTATTATTCAGTCGCTGAGTCGTGTCCTGACTCTTTGTGACCCCATGAACTGCAGCACGCCAGGCTCCTCTGTCCTTCACTATCTCCTGGAGTTTGCTCAAATTCATGTCCATTAATCAGTGACGCTGTCCAGCCATCTCATCCTCTGTTACCTGCTTCTCTTCCTGTCCTCAATCTTTCCCAGCATCGGTGTCTTTTTCATTGAGTCAGCTCTTCACACCAGGTGGCCAAAGTATTAGAGCTTCAGCTTCAGCATCAGTCCTTTCAATGAGTATTCAGTGTTGATTTCCTTTAGGATTGACTGGTTTGATCTCTTTACAGTCCAAGGGATTCTCAAGAGTCTTTTCCAGCACTACAATTTGAAAGCAATTTGTATTCATTATGTATACATAATTGTCCTATCACCACTTATAGAAAAAGTCATCCTTTCCTTACTTAAATTGCAGTTACACTTTTTTCTTAAATCCATTGACAGAACGCGTATGAGTTTTTTTCTGGATTCTGTTCCTTTCTAGTTGTCTGTTCATACGTTTTTGTACCAATATCATGTATCTCAACTACCATATGGCAAGTCTTAATATGTAGTAACATAAACCCTTCTAATTTTTCCTCTTCTTCAAATTTGTCTTAGTTATTCTAGATGCTTTGGACTTTCATAATAATTTCAGAATCAGCTAGTAATTACTAAACACACACAGGAGCACAGATATACACATGTTCCCTTGTGAGGACTTTAATTTAAATGTATTGAAACTATATGTTAATTTGTGAGCAACTGGCATCTTAGAAATACTAAGTTATTGAGTTTTTGAATCCAAGAATATGGTGTTTCTCTTCGTCTAATTTATCCAAATGGCTGTCTACTATATTTTTTCAAGATTTATTTAAAAGCCCATCTTATCCCTACTGATTTCACATGCCAACATTATCATATACTAAACTGCCATATGTACTTCAGTTCTTTCTGAATTATCTCTACTATTCCACTGATCTGTCTTTTAGAGCCCAAATTACACTGTTTCAATTAGAGAGGCTTTATAATGTGCTTTAGTATGTATTGAAGATAGCTCTGTCATATTGCTCTTCCTTTCTGAGATTTTATTGGCCATTATTCCCTGTTTATTTATCTGTATGAACCTTATAATAAACTTGACTACCTCTAGAGAAAACCTGAGAAAATATTTACTGGGATTATTTTTAAGTTATAATTTAAATTGCAACTTTATATATGTAGAACGAAATGACATTTCTGTGATATTAAATCTTTGTATCAGTGTCATTTTATGTATTTTCCCTAGTTCATCAGCTTTGTGCCTTCAAAAACATTTAAATTTTATTTTTAAAATATTTTTACAAGTGTTCTAATGGGCAAATCATGCTTAAAACTAATTTTGATCACCTTTTAAAAATAGTGATAGTACTGGCAATGTATCTCATTCTTTTTGACAAGCGCAATAGAAAATATACAGTTTGTTGTCACATAATACGAAATACCTTTATGATTATTTATACTTAATAATTTCTTCCTTATTTTAAGTATAAAACCTCACTATTATATTTTATCTTATTGCTTCCTAGATAACAAAAAGGCTTTACTGAAAGTAACACTTTTCTCTGCTCAAGAATAAAAAACCTTGAATCATTTTAATGAGAAAGATGAATATAATTAAAAGTGCTCATATAGTGACTATCACATTACTTTATTACTCATGATATTCCATGATGCAGTGATAAAAGGATTAGCACACTATTCAAAACATTTTACACAATGTTAATAATTTCTGTAAGGGCTAATTAAATTCTATCTTCGATTTAAAAGAAAAGATTTAGAGCCTCAATTTAGATTGTTGTCTGCAGAGCAATCTCAATGTTAGGGAATCCTACTTTTGGTTAAAGATTGCTAGCAGAAAAGCACATAGAGAAGATACATTTAACCATGTTGCTCTATTTATATTTTTCTTTAAAACATCAGGCCTTTCTTTTTCCACATAATTGTCTATATCTAACTGAAACTAATCAAATATATTTTTAGTCATTTTCATGTAACTTAAAAAATTCTAATTTAGCTTTATTTAAATATAGATGTGTAGGTAGACAGATAAATGTTAGGTAGCATCCCCTTTCTTTGAAAATTATTATCTCTGTTGTCAACATGATGCCATTCAGTTGACCATTGTAAGAAACCCATTAGGTTCCAGGAAGCAGAACTTTCAGACCTAACATTAGTGTTTACATTTGGCTTCATGTAAATTGTATTTTCATAACTTTTGCCCATTTTAAATGATATTAGGTTGTTTTACATCTGCCATTAATTTGCAAAACTTTTTCATGTCATCAGTTGAAAACCTTTTTTTAATTGAAGTACAGTTGATTTACAATATTGTTTCAGTTGTACCAGCAAAGTGATAGTTTATCATAAGATATTGAATATAGTTCCCTATGTACTATAAATACAAATATGTATTTGTATGTACAAATAAATCCTTGTTGCTTATCTATTTTATGTATAATAGTTTGTATCCATTAATCACTTACTTCTAATTTATACCTCCTCTCCTCCCTTTCTTCCTTGGTAACCCAAAATTTGTTTTCTATGTCTATGCATTTATTTCTGTTCTATATATAGATTCATTTGTATTATTTTTAGATTCCACATGTGATGTCCTTAATATTTTTTTTCTGTCTGACTTCACTAAGTATAATATTCTCTATGTTTATCTATATTGCTGCAAATGACAATATTTCTTTTTATGGCTGAGCAGCATTCCATTGTGTGTGTGTGTGTGTGTATGCATGCGTGTGTGTATATGTCACATCTTCTTAAGCCAATCATCTGTTGTTGGACACTTGGGTTGTTTCCATGTCCTGGTTATTGTAAATAGTGTTCTATGAACACTGGGGTGCATGTATCTTTTCAAATTAGAGTTTCTATCTTTTCTGGATATATGCCCAGCAGTGGGATTACTAGATCATATGGAAACTCTATTTTTAGTTTTTTCTAAGGAAATTCTATACTGTTTTCTATAGTGGCCATACCAGTTTACATTCCCACCAGCAGTGTAGGAGAGTTCTCTTTTCTTCACATTCTCTTCAGCATTTATTATTTGTAGGCTTTTTGATGATGGCTATTCTGACCAGTGTGAAGTGATATCTCATTGTGGTTTTGATTTGTATTTCTCTAATAATTAGTGATCTGAACATCTTTTCATGTGCTTGTTGGCCATCTGCATGTCTTCTTTGGAGAAACGTCTATTTAGATCTTCTGCCTCATTTTTGGTTGGGTTGTTTATTTCTTCAGTATTGAGCTGTTTGTATATTTTAGGGATTAATCCCTTGTCAGTCACATCATTTTCATATCTTTTCTCCCATTTCATAGGTTGTCTTTTCATTTTGTTAATAGTTTCCCTTGCAGTACAAGTGCTTTTTTTATTTTATTTTATTTTTTTAAATTTTATTTTATTTTTAAACTTTACATAATTGTATTAGTTTTGCCAAATATCAAAATGAATCTGCCACAGGTATACATGTGTTCCCTATTCTGAACCCTCCTTCCTCCTCCCTCCCCATACCATCCCTCTGGGTCGTCCCAGTGCACTAGCCCCAAGCATCCAGTATCATGCATCGAACCTGGACTGGCAGCTCGTTTCTTACATGATATTTTACATGTTTCAATGTCATTCTCCCAAATTTTCCCACCCTCTCCCTCTCCCACAGAGTCCATAAGACTGTTTTATACATCAGCGTCTCTTTTGCTGTCTTGTATACAGGGTTATTGTTACCATCTTTCTAAATTCCATATATATGCGTTAGTATACTGTATTGGTGTTTTTCCTTCTGGCTTACTTCACTCTGTATAATAGGCTCCAGTTTCATCCACCTCATTAGAACTGATTCAAATGTATTCTTTTTAATGGCTGAGTAATACTCCATTGTGTATATGTACCACAGCTTTCTTATCCATTCATCTGCTGATGGACATCTAGGTTGCTTCCATGTCCTGGCTATTATAAACAGTGCTGCGATGAACACTGGGGTGCACGTGTCTCTTTCCCTTCTGGTTTTCTCAGTGTGTATGCCCAGCAGTGGGATTGCTGGATCATAAGGCAGTTCTATTTCCAGTTTTTTAAGGAATCTCCATACTGTTCTCCATAGTGGCTGTACTAGTTTGCATTCCCACCAACAGTGTAAGAGGGTTCCCTTTTCTCCACACCCTCTCCAGCATTTATTATTTGTAGACTCAATGACTATAGTAAAGTTGCAGGATATAAAATCAACACACAGAAATCCCTTGCATTCCTATACACTAATAATGAGAAAACAGAAAGAGAAATTAAGGAAACAATTCCATTCACCATTGCAACGGAAAGAATAAAATACTTAGGAATATATCTACCTAAAGAAACTAAAGACCTATATATAGAAAACTATAAAACACTGGTGAAAGAAATCAAAGAGGACACTAATAGATGGAGAAATATACCATGTTCATGGATTGGAAGAATCAATATAGTGAAAATGAGTGTACTACCCAAAGCAATTTATAGATTCAATGCAATCCCTATCAAGCTACCAACAGTATTCTTCACAGAGCTAGAACAAATAATTTCACAATTTGTATGGAAATACAAAAAACCTCGAATAGCCAAAGCGATCTTGAGAAAGAAGAATGGAACTGAAGGAATCAACCTACCTGACTTCAGGCTCTACTACAAAGCCAAAGTTATCAAGACAGTATGGTACTGGCACAAAGACAGAAATATAGATCAATGGAACAAAATAGAAAGCCCAGAGATAAATCCACGCACATATGGACAACTTATCTTTGACAAAGGAGGCAAGAATATACAATGGATTAAAGACAATCTCTTTAACAAGTGGTGCTGGGAAATCTGGTCAACCACTTGTAAAAGAATGAAACTAGAACACTTTCTAACACTATACACAAAAATAAACTCAAAATGGATTAAAGATCTAAACGTAAGACCAGAAACTATAAAACTCCTAGAGGAGAACATAGGCAAAACACTCTCTGACATACATCACAGCAGGATCCTCTATGACCCACCTCCCAGAATATTGGAAATAAAAGCAAAAATAAACAAATGGGACCTAATTAACCTTAAAAGCTTCTGCACATCAAAGGAAACTATTAGCAAGGTGAAAAGAAAGCCTTCAGAATGGGAGAAAATAATAGCAAATGAAGCAACTGACAAACAACTAATCTCAAAAATATACAAGCAACTCCTACAGCTCAACTCCAGAAAAATAAATGACCCAATCAAAAAATGGGCCAAAGAACTAAATAGACATTTCTCCAAAGAAGACATACAGATGGCTAACAAACACATGAAAAGATGCTCAACATCACTCATTATCAGAGAAATGCAAATCAAAACCACTATGAGGTACCATTTCACACCAGTCAGAATGGCTGCGACCCAAAAGGTCAAGTGCTTTTAAGTTCGATTATGTCTCATTAGTTTATTTTGCTTTTATTTCTTTTGCCTTGGGAGACTGACTTAAGAAAATATTGCTGTAATTTATGTCAGAATGTTTTGCCTATGTTCTCTTCTAGGAATTTTATGATGCCAAGTCTTATATTTAAGTGTTTAAACCATTTGAGGTTTATTTGTGTGTGTGATGCAACTGTGTGTGCTCATTCACAGTTGCTCAGTCATGTCCGACTCTTTGTGACCCTATGGACTACCAAGCTCCTCTGACAATGGAGTTTTCCAGGCAGGAATACTAAAGTGGGTCACTATGACCTCCTCCAGTGGATCTTCTCAACCCAGGGATTGAACCTGCATCTCTTGTGTCTCCTGCAATAGCAGACAGATTCTTTACCATTGAGCCACTTGGGAAGCCCATATAATGTAAGGAAGTATTCTAATTTCATTGATTTATGTGTAGCTTTCCCAACACCACCTGTTGAAGAGACTGTCTTTCCTCCGTTGTGTTTTCTTGTCTCCTTTGTTGTGGATTAATTGATCACAGATGTGTGGATTGGAATTCTTTGGGGCTCTCTGCTCTATTACACTGATCTACATGTCTGTTTCGTGTTGAAACCACATTGTGTTGACTACTGTAGCTTTGTAGAATAGTCTGAAGGACTATGCTGCCAACTTTGTGCCTTTTCCTCAGGATTGTTTTGGCAATTCTGGATCTTTTGTTGTTCCATACGAATTTCAGGATTTGTTCTACTAGTTCTGTGAACAATGTCATGGGTGTTTTGATAGGGATTACATTAAATCTATAGATTGCTTTGGGTAGTATGGGCATTTTAATAATATAAAAGTATGAACATTGTCAAACAGTTTTTCTTCACCTGTTGAGATAATCATGTAGTTTTGTTGTTTCTTTTGCTGATATAATGTGTAACATTGATTGATTTGTATATGTCAGACCATCCTTGCAAACCTGAATGAATCCAACTAGATCATGGTGTATGATCCTTTTATATGTATTGTTGAATTGATTTTGCTAATGTTTTATTGAGTATTTTTACATCTCTATTCTTGAAAGATATTGGCCTATAATTTTTTTTTCTTTATCTATATCTGGTTTTGGTATTAGGGTACTGGTGGCTTCATAGAATGGATTTGGAAGTGTTGCCTGCTATTCAATTTAGAAAACATTTTTGATACATCCCTGGGAGATAACTTCTTTCAATCTATTATTTGTTTATTGTGTTTGATTATAGAATTTTCCCATAGGATTTTTTCTTTTTTTTTGCAATTTTATCATTGAATAGCCCTTTCTTTTCTATTCTCTGAGTCACCTGTCTTGGTTAGAAAGATTTTCTCCTTCAAACATTGTGAAAATAGACTACTAATTTTTTTTTCTAACCTCTTGTAGAGTTTTAAAAAATATATTTAAATATGTAATTCATCTAGAACTTATCTTTATATTTAGTGTACAGGTTTTCCTATTTGTTTTTCCTTTAGCTAGATAGCTGTTGTGATCACTTACAAAATAATCCAGTGCTTTCCCAATGAATGGGAACAACATTAATATATAAATTGTATATTATATACTAATTATTTAAATCAATAGTTATGTATAAGTTAATTTATATGAAGAAATATTACCATGATTATAATATATTGATGCATATTTTAGATATTAACTCCTTAATATATTTAATATTATATAGTATTTTAGTTAATTGATGCATATGTTAATAAGATAACATATTCATAAATACATACTTCAAGATTTCTTTATGGTCAATCTGTATGTTGTTTCATTACTTTGGTTATAACTAGCCAGTACTTTTTTTAAAATTTGTGATATTTATGGTGTGTATTTATATCTAATATGACTAGTCACTTTCTCTATTCTCAATATGATATAGAAGAAACCAGAAATTTAGATGTTGCTTAAAAATAGCCCATCATCAGTGTATTTGGGAAGTAAGAACAAAATTCTATCATTGACTTTATTAAACCATCTTTAAACAGTAATTCTTATAGTTTTTTATGTGCTTATGGATAAGTACTTTATTTTTTCTTCTTATATTACCTGTCTATAGTCTTTAAATACTGACACATCATTTACTTTAAATGCTTATTTTCACAAAATGGTTTAACAAAATTCTCAAGAGAATTTTGTAGTTCCAACTCAATTATATTATTGCCAGTGAATGAAAGCCAAAATCCTTCTCCAGAATAAAAATATATGGTTTTCCTTGTTTTTAAATTATTATAGGTTTATATAAAGCATTATGCATAATCCTCAAAATGAGAAAGTTTATCTTTAAGCAATGTGAATTATATACCAGTGATGATTTGACAAGATAGTATTCTAATTCAGCATTAATCTAGACAATAAATGTAAAGCCAAAACTCTGTCTCAAAGCATTTTATACATGTAGAGGGATATACAGATTTATAGGATAATAATTTTGCTCTTATTATTGTTGCTACTACTTTCATTATTAATATTGATGTTATTCTAATTTGGAAGTCCTTGCTATGATCAATAGAAGTTACATACTCAAAGAATTTGTATTTTAGAATATAATAGTTGTAAAGATAACAACCATGTTCTCTCAATTATCACTCCCTGGATATTTAGTGAAGTATAAAGCACTAGTATCTTAAAAGAATATATAAATAATTTCTTTCCAGTTAAAGTCCATTTCACCTAGAAATAAAACTGCTACATTTAAAACAGATTTTTACTAATGTGACTTTAGAAAATAAAGATCTACAGAAGAGAAATAGACCAAAATGGATTAAAAATGAGCACTTCTTTAAGTATCACTGTATAAACAAAATTCCATTATCATAAATACCATTAAGAGAAATATGTTTCAGAGAAAGTTTCTTTGTACTAAAATATTTTAATGACCCAGTAAATGGTTCATAGAAATAGTGTTTAGCTGGTACGGTTACAATGAACTCAACTCTGCCACCAATTAATATAACCTTAGGCAAGAAACTTCTCGACCTTTTAAGTTTTCTAATTTTAAAAATCTGTCATTTGGCATTTCCATGTTCTGCTCGGTGATGTTTAAATGTTTAGCTTTGGAAAAAAAGCACTGTTCACAGTCAAAAACAATGAAAAGATGGGAAAACTGAAAGGTCATAATTTTTATCCCAAGGGCTTAAGATAAATTGACAGTGACATCCTCTTAGTAGCTTAACCCCCTAAAATTCCACTGGCACTCCAGACAAAACTGGAGAAACTTTGAAAAATTATCCTTTGTGGAACAGACTTAGAGGAGGCATGAAAATATTCCTGAACCCTCTTTCTTATATTGCTATGGAACAAAAGCCTTACCCTTCATGGTGAAGAACAACAAATATTGTTCTTGGAGCATAGGTAAGTCCTTAGAGCATAGGTAAAAACCCATTTCAGCTAGAGTAAGGTCAGAGGGGAAAACAGAAAAAGAAAAAACTTCTACTCTTGGGGGAGAGCAGGGATTTATGTAAGACATTGGGCAACAGCTAGCAGAAGAACAATAAAAGTAAGAAAATCACATCCCTCAAAACAGAGGATATGGTGAATGCATGACAATCAAGTTTAATTAGAACCACAGAGAACACTGACCTCACCACATCTACTGCAAGGTTAACAAGCAACTGTAACACAATAACACTGAACAGTTGCAGGAGGAAGACCCTATGTGAGGTACAGTGCAAAGGGAAGACCAAAAGCTGAGGGTGGAGCAGACATTAAGAAAAACTCTTTGGCAAGCTATCCCCACATGAACAAAAGTGTATCACTCTCAGTTAAAAAATATATGAGACAGATGTATATCCCCTTGTCAAATGACAAGGGGAAAATAAGACGTCTCAAGAAACAAATCAATTATTAGACCCAAACTGTGACATCATACGGATGTTCAAACTACCTAAGAAGACATTCAAATTACTATGGCTTTAAGCTTTGAATGGAAAAGATGGACAGGATGACAGATTGAATTAATTTCAGCAGCAGAATGGAAGTTATTTTAAAAAATAACAAAAATGCTAGAAATGAAAATACAGAAGAATGAAAATACATAAAAAATGCCTTGATGGATTCATCAGCAGATTTGACACATCAAAAGAGAGAATCTATGATTTTCAAGTTAGGTTAACAGAAATTACAGTAACTTAGAGACAAAGGGAAAATATTAACAAGACAGGAAAAAAGAAACATTGAAAAGTTGTAGAACAATAACTGACAGCCTAACATGCTTATAATTGCAATTCAAGAAAGCAGAGAGATTGTAAGAATACCACAAATGAAGAAATACTTGAAAAGAGAATAACATTTTTTCCAACCTTGGCAAATGATATTTAAACTGCTAAAAAACAAACAACAAAAAGAAAACCTTGAAGGTAGCCAGATTTTCTTTTTTATAAATTTCTTTATTTATTTATTTTTGGCTGTGCTGGATCTTCGTTGCTGCACAGGCTTTTCTCTAGTTGCGGTGAGCGGAGGCTACTCTAGTTGCCATGTGCCGGCTTCTCATTGGAGAGGCTTTTCTTGTTGTAGAGCATGGGCTCTAAGCATGTGGGCTTCAATAGTTGCAGTACATGGGCTCAGTAGTTGTGGTTCCCGGGCCCTAGAGCACAGACTCAGTAGTTGTGGTTCACGGGCTTAGTTGCTTCATGGCGTGTGACATCTTCCCAGACCAGGGAGGAATCATACCCATGTCTCCTGCATTGAATGGCAAATCCTTTACCACTGAGCTATGAGAGAAACCCCAGAATTTCTTTTTTTAAAAAAGACATATTATGTAAAGTAGAATAAGGACTTCTGTTCTTAAACCATGCAATCTAGATGATAATGGTATGACATCTTTAGTGATTAAAGAAAAAAAATACTGTCGATCTATAATTTCATATCCAGGAAAATACTTATTTAAAATGTAGAATTATGGCTTCTTCAAGTCAATATACAAAAGCCAGTTATATTTTTATATACTAACAATGGACAATTGGAATTTGACATTAAAAATGTCATTTATAATAACAAAAAGCCCTGCAAGTATTAGGTAAAGATATAAAAAATTATGTATAAGAACTGTATACTGAATAGTGGGAAAAATTGACAAAAGAAATCTAATAAAGCTAAATAAATAGGCATGTTCACTGATTGAAGACCAGATATTGTTAAAATGTCACTGATCTCCAATTTGATATATAGATCCAGTATATTTCCAGTCTATTCCTCATCAGACTTTTTTGTAGGTATTGACAAGCTCATTATAAAATGTATATGAAAAGATAAAAGAACTAGAATTTCCAAAATCATTTAGAAGGAGGAACAAAATTATATACAAATTGACAGATTTTAAGATATACCTAAAAACTAAATTAATTTATAGTGGCTAAACATAGGCATAGAAATCAAATGAACAGAAGACAAAGCTCATATTTAGATTCAAGCAAATATAATCAAGTGAATGTTTTGGGGTCTGGTCTGAAGAATTACTGAATACATAAATGGTATAAGCCAGGTCCACTGATGGATGAACAGAAGGTGAAAATTCAAAGAGAAAGGGAGTATTTGTACCTTCTCAAAGTAATTCCACAAAGTATTTATTAAATACAAAAGGGAGATACTAACTCTACATTGGAAAACCTGGAGGATATCACTTTAACTGATTAATAAAGATTAATATGGCCAGTAATAAAATATATCAATATCATGTATCCCATGATAATTGGACACTGAGAGGGAAAAATAATTTCTCTGATATTATTCCCCAAAATATATTTCCTTAGTCTTATCACTAGAAAATATCAGATAAACTCAAGCTGAGGAGTATTTTATAAAATAGCTTATCAATACTCTTCAAAATGTCAAGGCCATAAAAGACAAGGAAAGGCTGAGTCAGTAACTGAAGGAGACTCAAGGAACACAAGATCTAAATGTAATGTATTTGCATATTTCCCCTTCACCCACACCCCACTGTTCAAATTAACTTATATTTAATATCAGTGGAGGTGGGAGATATATTTTCCCTACGTTAATACAGGAAATATAAAGTATGACCATGATTATATAATTATAATGAAAAGGAGTGAAGTATCAGGAAAAGTGATCTTTGATCTGTTGACCTCTGTGGCTACCAACCCATTGTTGTTTTCATATTTGAAGAAGAATTCCTAGGAAGAGCTATTTATACTCATTGCCTGTACTTCCTTGTTTAAGTTGAGGTATAACTGACATATAACATTATATAAGTTTCAGGTGTAACAACATACTGCTGTTGAGTCGCTTCAGTTGTGTCCAACTCTGTGCAACCCCATAGACGGCAGCCCACCAGGCTCCCCCGTCCCTGGGATTCTCCAGGCAAGAACACTGGAGTGGGTTGCCATTTCCTTCTCCAATGCATGAAAGTGAAAAGTGAAAGTGAAGTCGCTCAGTCGCGTCCGACTCCTAGCGACCCGATGGACTGCAGCCCACATTGCAAAAAAATCACCACAATAAGTCTAGTTAACATCTATCATCACACAGTATAATGTTACAAATAAATATTTTTCTTGTGATGAGAGCCTCTAAGATATACTCTGTTTGTTGTTGTTCAGACGCTCAGTTGTGTTCGACCCTTTGCAACTCCATGAACTGCAGCACACCATGCTTCCCTGTCCTTCACTAGCTCCCAGAGCTTGCTCAAACTCATGTCAGTTGAGTCGGTGATGCCATCCAACCATCTCATCCTCTGTTGTCCCCTTCTCCTCCTGCCTTCAATCTTTCCCAGCATCGGGGTGTTTTCCAATGAGTTGGCTCTTTGCATCAGGTTGCCAAAGGCTTAAAAACTTTGAAATATACTGTAAGTTATTTTTTTTTTAAATATACTGTAAGTTATTTTTAACTATAGTCAACATGATGTACATCACATCCCCATAACTTATTTATTATTAATATTTAGCTGGAAGTTTGTGCCTTTTGACCACCATCCTCAATTTGCTCTTCCATGTGTCTCCAACAACCACCAGTCTTCTCTGTATCTATGAGCTTGTTTTTGTTTTTGACCTCACGTACAAAGTCATATGGAGAAGGAAATGGCAACCCACCCTAGTATTCTTGCCTAGAGAATCCTGTGGACAGCGGAGCCTGGTGGGCTGCTGTCCATAGGGTCGCACAGAGTTGGACACTACTGAAGTGACTTAGCGTGCATGCGTGCATTGGAGAAGGAAATGGCAACCCACTCCAGTGTCTTGCCTGGAGAATCCCAGGGACAGAGGAGCCCGGTAGGCTCATTTTAATGGATGTATCCAGAGAAGGCAATGGCACCCCACTCCAGTACTCCTGCCTGGAAAATCCCATGGATGGAGGAGCCTGGTAGGCTGCAGTCCATGGGGTCTCTAAGAGTTGGACACAACTGAGCAACTTCACTTTCACTTTTTTCTTTCATGCATTGGAGAAGGAAATGGCAACCCACTCCAGTGTTCTTGCCTGGAGAATCCCAGGGACAGAGGAGCCTGGTGGGCTGCCATCTATGGGGTCACACAGAGTCAGACACGACTAAAGCAACTTAGCTGCAGCAGCATGAGATCATATGATATTATCTTTCTCTGTCTAACTTATTTTACCTAGTGTAATGCACTTGAGATTACTCCATAGTGTTTCAAATGGCAAGAATTCAGTCCTTATTAAGGCTATTCTACATATCCCACATTTTCTTTATCCACTCATCAATGGGCACTTAGGGCATTTTGCAGGGTTCCCTTTTGTCTGCATTCTCACTAGCACTTCTTATCTCTTGTCATTTTTGTAATAACCATTCTAACAGGCGTGAGGTTATATTTCATTGTGTTTTTGATTTGCATTTCCTTGATGATTAATGATGTTGAACATCTTTCTATGTACTTGGCTTCTGTATGTATTCTTTGCAAAAATACCTATTCAGATATTCTGTCCATTTTGTGAGCAGATTGTTTTGGGGATTTTTTTTCCATTGAGTGTATGGATTCTTTATGTATTTTGAATATTAATCCCTTATCAGATATATGATTTTCAAATATTTTCTCCTATTCCTTAGGTTACCATTTCTTTTTGTTGATGGTTTCCCTTCCTGTACAGAATATCTCAACTTGTTTTTTCCTCCAATTCTCAAATTCATTTCAGTGAGGATTTAATCTTGACAATTTGACTGAAATTGCTTTTATCTCAGAAATCACAACTCACATGTTTCTTTATCTGTAGGTCAGTGCTATGTCAGTTTATCTCTCAGTAGCATTTGGCATAGTTGACTTTTTTCTCCTTGAAATATTGCATTCACTTGGCTTTAGTTTTCCTTCCATGTCACTGCTCAGTCTTTCTGAATCTTCTTTTTTGTCTCTTGTCTCCTCCTAGAATTCTAGATGTTGGCTTCATTTAGGGCTTTGTCCAGTCTCTTCCTCAGTTATAGTATCTTCCTGGACATTTTTTTTTTCAGGCTTGTGTATACCATCTATACATGACCTCTTAATCTATATCTCTAAACTTCCTTCTGAGTTTCAGCTGCCTGTTTTCATCTTCATATGGATATCTTTTAAGTATCTCTTATGAAATATTATTCTTGAATACTTGTCTCATCACCTATGTTAATTTATTCCCCCAATAATTTTTTTTTTGGTTTAGTCAATGGCACCATCATTTATCCGGTTTATCTTTCCAAAAATCTAGGTATCATCAGTTCAGTTCAGTCACTCAGTCGTGTCCTACTCTGTGACCCCATGGACTGCAGCATGCCAGGCTTCCCTGTCCATCACCAACTCCTGGAGCTTGCTCAAACTCATGCCTATCGAGTTGGTGATGGCATCCAACCATCTCATCCTCTCTTGTCCCCTTCTCCTCCTGCCTTCAATCATTCCTAGCATCAGAGTCTTTTCCAGTGAGTCAGTTCTTCGCATCAGGTGACCAAAGTGTTAGAGCTTCAGCTTCAACATCAGTCCTTCCAATGAATATTCAGGACTGATTTCCTTTAGGATTGACTGATTGGATCTACTTGCATTCCCAGGGACTCTCGAGAGTCTTCTCCAACACCACAGTTCAAAACATCAATTCTTTGGTGCTCAGCTTTCTTTATAGTCCAACTCTCACATCCATACATGACCACTGGAAAAACCATAGCTTTGACTGGATGGACCTTTGTGAGCAAAGTAATGTCTCTGCTTTTTAATATGCTGTCTAGGTTTGTTATAGTTTTTCTTCCAAGGAGCAAGTGTCTTTTAATTTCATGGCTGCAGTCACCATCTGCAGTGATTTTGGAACCCAAAAAAAATAAAGTCTCTCACTGTTTCCCCATCTATTTTCCATGAAGTGATGGGGCCAACTACCATGATCTTAGTTTTCTGAATGTTGAGTTTTAAGCTAACTTTGTCACTCTCCTCTTTCACTTGCATCAAGAGGCTCTTTAATTCTTCACTCTGTGCCATAAGGATGGTGTCTTCTATGTATCTGAGGTTACTAATACTTCCCCCAGCGATCTTGATTCCAGCTTGTGCTTCACTAGCTAGGTATCATACTTTATTCCTTTTATTTTCTCATTGCAAATTTCCAGCCCATGAGTAAATACTGATAGCAAAGCCATAAAAATATATCCCATTTCCGATCATGTTTTACCACCTCCACCACTTTCACCCTAGACTACACTACCTGGACTATTGCAACTGCTTCCTGTATTTCAGTCTTATACCTATTTTCTGACCTCCAAAGAGAAGTCAGAATGATTTCTTATAAAATATAAATTAGATCGTATCACTATGCTATTTAATCCTTCCCGTGTTTTCCAGTTCCCCATTAGGAAGTGAGGTCAGAAACCGCCCCCCCACCCCCCACCATTAGGCAATCCATGCTTTTCCTTCTGATCTCACCATCTCTACTCTCCCCCACCCTTCAATGAGCTAATGACTACATCAACGTTCTGAACCAATTCCTATTTAAGCTTTTACATTGCTTACCCTTCTGCTTGGAACACTCTCACCCAAATTCTTATTTAACTTTCTGTAAATCCTTGAAGCCTCCATTAAATGTCACTTCTTTGGAGACATTTTCTCTGAAAGCACTCTCTGCTAATTCTCTCTCCCTAAATAATTAACTTGAAATGCATTATGTAACAGTTACCTATCTATTACTCTTCTTTTTCTCCACTAGAAGTGAAGTACCCTGATGTGCAGGATATTTTCTGTCTCATTTCCTACAGTAACCCCAGCAACCAGAATGGTTCCTTGTTCAGGCCACTTAGTTACTAATATTTATTAAGAACTACCATATGCTAAGATCCTGTTCTAAGTTCTGTGGCTATTGCAGGGAGCCAGACTGACAAAAATCTCTGTGTTCCTGGAATTTACATGCTCATGGAGAGAGACAGATAGTGATAAAATAGGACTGGGGGAGAAAATAGGCAGAAGAAGGCAATAAGGACAGTAATAGTGTTGGAGGTGCAATTTTGAATAGAGTAACTGGAAAAGTCCTTACCGAAGGGATAAAGTGAATGCACAAATTAACCTGCATTGATGGCTATAATAAATTACTGATAGAGTATTAGTCAAGTCCATATCATCTGTGTCTTATGTAAAACCATAGAATATTTAACAAATTTGTGTATTATGATAAACAGGAAGAGAAAGCCAGCATGCTAGAATGCCAACTGTATAATTAATCTCAGTATTCTACAATGTTTGACTGTGGTCTTCAAGACACAATATTGAGGAAATTAGAATGTCTCACATGGGGTTCAAAGCATCAGCATAAATTGAATAACATGCTGTGTGGCTTGGAAGCACACTTTTGGGTTTGGCCTACTTCATTCTTGATAACATCTTTTGTAGCAAGATATCTACAAATGCAAAATAATTTTCAGCCATAATAATAAAGTGCTTTTCTCAAGTATAAGAATATAGGTAATTGCTGTGAAATATTATGCAATAATTAAATTATACCTGGATAATTTGAGTATATTAAACATGCTGTCTAGTAAGATGTTAGAATATAGATTACTTCTTTATATGAATATTTCTTGATGAAGGATCTTTTGTCATAGCTCAGGAAATAGGTAACAAGTATCTGATAAATAATTAGACAACTCTAGAGCAGAGCTTCATCCAGAGACTGATAGTTCTAAGCAGTGGAACTAGGGGCTCAAACAAGGAAAAACGATCTAATTTTGTTTCACGAAGGAACTGAGTACCATAAGAAATGGAAACTCCTCATCAAATAGGGACTCCTTATCAGATGATGGGCTTCCCTGGTAGCTCAGATGGTAAAGCGTCTGCCTGCAATGTGGGAGATCTGGGTTTAATCCCCAAGTCGGGAAGATGCCCTGGAGGAGGAAATGGCAACCCACTCCAGTACTCTTGCCTGAAAAATTCCATGGATGAAGGAGCCTGGTAGGCTACAGTCCATGGTATCGCAAAGAGTCAGACACGACTGAGCAACTTCACTGGCACTTCACTGGCATCAGATGATGGGTTCAAATGATTGCTGAGAGGCCATCTCCCATAGACTTCTCACATAATGTTGCTACATTCACTAGGAGATTATAGATGAGAACCATTAAATTAGAACTCAAAGATTCTATCACTCTGTGTTGGTGACATTAATAAAAAATGATCTATATAAGTTTGCTTTTGGAACAATTATGCTAATTTCGATGCTAAGTTTAAAATACTTTCTCTTAAAAAAAAGGAACCCTTTTTATCTTATATGCTAGAAAAGGCATAAGGGCTTCCCTCATAGCTCAGTTGGTAAAGAATCGGCCTGCAATGCAGGAGACCCAGGTTCGATCCCTGAGTTGGAAAGATACCCTGGAGAAGGAAATGACAACCCACTCCAATATTTTTGCCTGAAGAATCCCATAGACAGAGAGCCTGGTAGTCTACAGTCCAAGGGGTTGAAAGAGTAGGACACGACTTAGCAACTAAACAAGAAAAGGCATAAAAATAAAATTTTAGAATAAAAGTGCTCAAAAGTAAAATGAAAGGTCAATTATATACTTTTCTACTACTTTTGAAAGACAACAGTATATAAGTTAGTGAAATTTTGTTTTGTAAATGAAATATACTTTTTCACATTTTAGTAATCTTATAATGTTTTTATGATGTTGGAATCAAGTATCAAGTGCCTGTCTTAGGGGAAACATAATAAAACATGCTTAAAATTGGACATTTATTCACATGCATGAGATAGAGAAGAAATCAAGCTAAGACTATTAAAGGTCACTGGCACAAAATCCATGGGTATGGAAAAACATAGATATGTTAGCTTCTATGCAAGAGCCTCAAGAGATGGAAACTATAAAGTGTGAAGAGATGTCACCGTGGTGACAACTTCAGCACACTTGAGTCACTTTTGAGAAACTATGCAGTTTTTTAGACTTTGCATTTTTAATTCTTAGACTCTGATATGTGAAAACATGTCTTAAGTCATATGACCTGTTTATGTGTGCTCAGACATGCCCAACTCTTTGCAACCCCATGGGCTATAGCCCACCAGGCTCCTCTGTCCATGGGATTCTCCAGACAAGAGTACTGGAGTGGGTTGCCATGCCCTTCTCCAGGGGATCTTCCCAACCCAGGGATTGAACCCACATCTCTTGAGTCTCTTGCATTGGCAGGTGGATTCTTTATCACTAGAGCCAATGGGGAAGCCATTATAAAGAATAAAATTCCTGCTTTATGCTCCATAAATATGAAATCACATATTATGTTTGTTTGTTTTGTATGAAATATAAAATATATGAAAGATAATATCAGACTCCAGTTGCAGGGTAGGCGTTACATTGTCAGTGAAGTTAATTAAAATCTTCTATCACTCCAAACCTTTGTTTAATTTAAAGCAAAAAATTCCAGAAATAACCTTGGTTAAGAAGAGTTTAAAATGAAAATCAATATGCATCTGTCAAATGTAATCAGGGCTCTATCTTGATATGTCAAAAATCCAATTACACATGAATTGAAATTGTTATCATTTATTCTTCTTCTTCTTTTAGCTGACACCCCTATTTATCTTTAAGTCTAAAAGTAAAATCAAATGGATGTAAGTTGTGATGGTCTCCATAAGTAGGAAAGAAGTACACAATCAAATCTCTACTGTCACCAGCTCTGTGGGCAAGTCAAAATTTAATTTTACAAAAGGATTAGATTTCTGTTTTTTCAGTTATCTCATAAAAGGGATATGATGAATACATTTTAGGAAAACATCCCTTCTAGGATTTCCCCATTTTGACCAGGCACAGCTATTCATTACCTTTTGCCACTTGTATTCTTCCTGAATTCTTATAGCTCTAATGGATTGCCTTTCCTGTAGCAAGTGGCATGTTCTAAAATCCCTAACCCCTCAATAACAACAAAGGATGCCATCTTCGGCATTTATCTTATTATCAAATATAAATGTTTCTGGGATCTTTATCACAACTTCTTATCAGGAAGAAACTGATAGGAGGAAAATACAGATGCTAAGACATTTGTCTTCCAGACAAATGCTTAATTCCTGAGTACGTTGACAAACTCAGCACTGGGCATTAGTTTATTTGTGAGAGCTGAATTTTGAGAATAATAAGCATGTATATAGTAAAGTATATGTTTATATACTTCAGTCTAGGTATTTAGAGAATGTCGAATAGTTAGTGGATTATTTTCAAGCCATTATGAAATCCTTACATGTAATGCATATTTACTAAGTTATCCATTCTTTTCTACCTCTGAAGTCTCATCCCCATAGTATGAGTATGAGATCTTACCACCACCAACTATCTTTCCTTCATTAGGAAGTATATAAGTATATATTTATCCTTCTTAATATCCGTTACCCTGTGAACACCTGTTCTTCCAGGTCATCCCTCATTCTCAACATTCGTATCTCCAATGGCAGTGTATATCCCCCACCTTTTTTTTTTTTAAACACAACTGTGACTCCTTTCCAAATCCTAAAACTTGGCCACATCATCTTCTAGAATCTGTGGTCTATTGTAAGGAAAATATCCTCTATCCTAAACCTGCTTGGCCTGTTTATCTTCCTTGCTGTTTACTCCCTATGATAAACACAATAAAGACTCTTGGTCATTCCCTCACCCATGACTTATTCTGATGATTCCCCATGTGGCCCTGCATGGCATGCCATGCTTCCTGTTCCTAGGGATAGGTGACTTTAAAACTTCTTCCTTCATGACAGTCATTTCAGTGTCTGCATGTCCCATCACGCTGCTGCTGCTGTTCAGTCGCCGTCATGTCCAACTCTTTGCAACCCCATGGACTGTAGCCCACCAGGGTCCTCTGTCCAGGGGATTTCCCAGGCAAGAATACTAGAGTGGATTGCCATTTCCTCCTCCAGGGGATCTTCTCAACACAGGGATCAAACCTGCATCTCCTGCATTAGCAGGTGGATTCTTTACCATTACACCACGTTGGAAGCTTGTGTGTTTCACCATACCTGAATAAAACAAATCCTGGGTACATTTTAAATATTAGTTATATACATTTCATTCGAATTAAACATTGATACCTGTGGAAACTAAGAAGTTGCATATGTATATTGAATTGTCATTTTAAATACCTAAGAAAATTATATGAAGTGATAGACTCAAAAACACTATAAATTAATTAGAATCTAAAATATGTTCAAGTAACCCATGGCAACATCACTACTGATAACTTAAGGTATTAGAAAAATAAGGCAGCATTGTAAACTATAAACACATAAATTCATCAACTTAGGAGAAATTGATCCATTTCTAGTAAATTCCAAACTACCAAACCTACCAAAGATGAAATGCGGTTTCCAAGCTGGTGCTAGTAGTAAAGAGCCCACCTGCCAATGCAGGAGACATAAGAGACGCAGGTTCAATCCCTGGGTCAGGAAGATCACCTGGAGAAGGAAATGATAACCCACTCCAGTATTCTTGCCTAGAGAATCCCATGGAGAGAAGAGCCTGGAGGGCTACAGCCCATAGGGTCACAAGAGTCGGACATGACTGAAGTGATTTAGCACGGACACACACCAAAAATGAAATAGATAGTATGAGTAGTACTCTATTAAAGAAATTGAATTAATAATTGAGAGGCTTCCAAGGTGAAATCTTTAGGCCAGTGACCTCACTGGCAAATTCTACCAAACATTTAACGAGGAATTAACACCAATCTTCCTCAAATTCTTCTAAGATAGAGAAGAGGAAAAAACCACTTTCCAACTTACTCTATGAGGACAGCATTACTCTGATACAAAAACCAGAAACACGTCACAGTTAAATAAAGCTACAGACTAATAGTATTCATGAAATTAAACACAAAGGTCTTCTACAAAATATTAATAAATTGAACCCATCATTATATAACAAAAATATATCCATGGGCAGATGTCATTTATTCCAAACATAAAGACAAAGAGCTTCTTGATGAAAGTGAAAGTGAAAGAGGAGAGTGAAAAAGTTGGCTTAAAACTCAACATTCAGAAAACTAAGATCATGGCATCCAGTCCTATCACTTCATGGCAAATAGATGGGGAAACAGTGGAAACAGTGGCTGACTTTATTTTTCTGGGCTCCAAAATCACTGCAGATGTCTATTGTGCCATGAAATTAAAAGATGCTTACTTCTTGGAAGGAAAGTTATGACCAACCTAGACAGCATATTAAAAAGCAGAGACATTACTTTGTCAACAAAGGTCCATCTAGTCAAGGCTCTGGTTTTTCCAGTAGTCATGTATGGATGTGAGAGTTGGACTATAAAGAAAGCTGAGCACAGAATAATAGATGCTTTTGAACTGTGGTGTTGGAGAAGACTCTTGCAAGTCCCTTGGACTGCAAGGAAATCCAACCAGTCCATCCTAAAGGAGACCAGTCCTGGGTGTTCATTGGAAGGACTGATGTTGAGGCTTAAACTCCAATACTTTGGCCACCTGATGGGAAGAGCTGACTCTTTTGAAAAGACCCTGATGCTGGGAAAAATTGAGGGCATGAGGAGAAGGGGATGACAGAGGATGAGATGGTTGGATGCCATCTCTGACTCAATGGACATGAGTTTGGGTAAACTCCAGAAGTTGGTGATGGACAGAGAGGCCTGATGTGCTGCCTTTTATGGGGTCGCAAAGAGTCAGACACGACTGAGCGACTGAACTGAACTGAACTGAACTGAAAGGATGGTTCAGCATTTGAAATTTCCCTGCTAAAAAGACTAAAGGAAAAAAGAAATCTCCAGTCTACCAATACAGAAAAAGCTTTAGAGTAAAAATATTATCAATGTCTTATAAAACTCTTTACAACCTAGGATTAAAAGGGAACTTCCTCTACCTGACAAAGAGCTTACATGGTAAAACTACAGCTAATGTCACCTTCAGTTGTGAAACACTGAATAGTTTCTCTCTAGAACAAGCAGCAACACAAAGATGTTACTCGCAGCACTTATTTATTGTGCTGTTGGAAGTCCAAGCCAGTGCAATAAGACAAGCAAAGAAAATGAAAGACAAAAAGAATGAAAGAAAGAAATTGAACTGTCCTTATTTTCATATCACGTTATTACCAGAAAATCCCTAGGAATCTTTTTTTAAGAAAAAGCTTGTTAGAAGTATTAAGTAAATTCAGCAAGGTCATGATAAATAAGAAAAACACAAAAAATCAATCACTGAATATATGGAAACTGAAATTTAAATCTAATATTATTTATAATCTCTCCAAATAAGTAAACTGCTGCTGCTGCTGCTGCTGCTAAGTCACTTCAGTCGTGTCCGACTCTGTGTGACCCCATAGATGGCAGCCCACCAGGCTCCCCCATCCCTGGGATTCTCCAGGCAAGAACACTACTTAGAAGTAAATCTAACAAAGCACATATAGGATTTGTATGCTTGAAATGACAAAATCAAATGACATTTAAATAAACGGAGAGATACGCTCTGTTCAGGAATTGGAAGACTCAGTATGGTAAAGATGTCAGTTCTATCCTATGTGATTTATAGGTTTCATGCAATTTCTATCAAAATGCTCACACTTTTGGCAAAAATTTACACAGTGCTAAGTAAATAGCTCTTACTTTTAACCAATAACAAATTGCATAAGAGGAAAAATTAATAAGTTGAACATCAAACTAATATATCTTGCTCATAAAAGACCATGAGAAGATGATAAAGTGGAAAGCTATAAACTGGGAGAAAATGTTTGCAAACTTCATGTGACAAAAGGTTAATATCTAGAATGTATAAAGCATACTGAAAAGTCACTAATAAAAACACAATTTTTAGAAAATGAGCAGAGAATATGAATAAGCATTACACCAGAGAAAATATATTAATGGTTGCAAGCACATGAAAAGGTGTTCAACATCATTAGTCTTTAGAGAAATGCCAAATCAAAACACAAAGAGATTTCACTACAGACTTATCAGAATGGCTAAAATAAAAAATAAGGGCAGCATCAAATGCTAGGAAGGATATCAAGAGACTGGATCACTCATACATTGCTGAGGGGAATGTGAAAGGGTAAGCCACTCTGGAACATTGTTTGGGTGTTTCTTATCAAAGTAAACATGCAACTACCCTACCATCCAACAGTTACACTCATGAGTATTTATCCCAGAAAAGTCTAAATTTATGTCACATGAAAATATGGGCATGAATGTTTATAGCAGATCTCTTTGTAGTACCCCAAATCTGAAAATAACTTAGGTGCCCTTCTACAGGTAAATAGTTAAACAAGTGGTGGTTTATCTATGTGCTCAGTTGCTGTCATGTCTGACCCTTTGTGACCCTATGGACTCTGGCCCGCCAGGCTCCTCTGTCCATGGGTTTCTCCAGACAAGAATACTGGAGTGGTTTGCTATGCCCTCCTCCAGGGATCTTCCCAACTCAGAGATCGAACCCGTGTCTCTTATGTCTCCTGCATGGATGAGTGAGTTCTTTACCACTTGTGCCACCTGAGACCACCAAGTAGTATTCAGCACCAGAATGGACGAAGCATTGATAAATGCAACAACTTGATTGAATATCCAGGAAATTATTCTGGGTGAAAAAGCCAACCTCTAAATGTATATACTATGTGATTTCATTTGTAAAATATTCCCAATGTCACAAAACTTTAAAAATGGAGAATAGTGCTATAATGATTCAGGGTTAGAGTAGGAGATGAGGTGGGGGTGTGTATAAAAGGCCAACCGGAAGGATCCTTGTGGTAATGAAACTTCTGTATCTTAACTGTTTCAATGTTAATATTTTAGATTTTGTGTTGTTTTACAGTTTTACAAAATGTTACCATGGTAATAACTGAGTAAAGGATACTTTCCTTTCTTACAACCTCATGTTTATAATTATCTCAAATATTTTTGTAATGAATAAGGATTATATCATAATATGAGAGAATAATCAGAAAGATAATGATATATATATATATACTGTGCTTGATACCTATAATATCTACTTTTTAAAAGATAAAATATGGATCATTTATGTTTATGTGATTGCTAATAATCAGAGCTAAGTAAGCATTTAGAAACACATGTATGTTTGTTTCCTTACAAGAGACAATTGCTATGCCTCATGTTGATTTTAGTTAACATATATCATGTAGTTTTGATAGATGAAAACTTACACCTTGTCTTGGGATCCCGGACAAGCCCCCAAGATGATAGCTAACAGTAAGCAGTGCCACTAGATTCGTGGTCTCCAAAGGAGATTAAACTCTGGGACCAAAGACAGTCTCAGTTACTCAAGAGCTTTGTGCAGATTTTATTTAAAGTGAAAGTGACAGAAAAAGCTCTGACATAAACATCAGAAGGGGGCAGGAGAGTACCCACCTCACTAGTTTAAGTGGGGCCTTATATACTTCTCAACTAGCTGCTGAGAATAGATACAAAAATACCTCAAGGCTGTGAGAATTTTGCCCAGACCCTTTCCCATAACATACATCCTGGGATGACATCAGCACAAGATTAGCCAGAGAGAACAGGTTAACCCAGAGCTCAAGGCTGTGGAAGTTCTTACCCAGACCTTCTCCCATAATATACACCCAAAGCTAAAAAAAAAAAAAAATGCATGTTGTTGAACAAGAGATACTGCTGCCAACGAGGCCTACTTGTCTAAGGCAAAAAAATGTTTAAAAGAAAGAATGTTTACCTCCTCCTTAAAGGGGCCTTAGGCTTGGACTCCTTATCAACCTGCCTAAGTCAACTCTCTCAGTTTGGCAGTCAATACTAAAAATGTTATTTGCAGAAATAATGTGTATTTGAAATTAATGTTGCTGTTTGTGAGTTGGAAAATGTCTTTAAGAACTCAGTGTTTAACAGCATTTAATGTGTGCTACTGCCTGACATAAAGCATGACCAGGTCTCTGGATAACTGTCATGAATTTTTATTAAATTATGTTAGCAGCTGAGAATAATTTTACATTTTTTTGTAAAATTTTCCTTCCTATTATGTCACATGACCAATTTCCACACAGATGAACTCAGGTTCCAATCACAGAGAATTGTCGTTGTGATTTTTAGCATAAAGCAGGTGGATCTGTAAGCTAGTTAATTAAGCTACTGATTTGATTGTAAAACACAAAGCTATAGATTTTATTATGCAAAGATACCTGCCCTTCAGAAAAAAAAAATCTCTATAACCTGACATTTAGACCTTCTACCAGTAAAATATTTCTATGAAAGAAATGAAAACTGAACTTATTAAAATACTTTGTAAGGTCTGGTCTTGTAAAATGGAGCCCGAGGTACACAATACCATTCCTTTCTGTCATTTTATGTAATTTTCTTGCTTCAGAAATAAAGATAAATATTCTAACAGAGAGAGAACTAAGTTCTTCTTAGGATTTATAGAATTTGATGATATAGAGATGGATAGATAGAGACAGAGAAATCAGTAAATTGTGAGTGAATGATGAACTTTTGATGAGATATTCTTTTCCTTTAGTAAAATTTCCTACAGTGAATTGAAACCTGGTGACTACTACTGACATTCAACATTTCCTTTCCTTCTTTCATCTGATATTCTTTCTATTTCAAAAAGAATATAGAGTCAAATCAGAATCTAATTGTCTGTTTTTTCCATTACATTGGCCAGCCTAATGTTATTTTTATCTATGTGCCTTGCCTCTCTCACCATTACATTAGAAAAGCTCTTTCTGTTCTTACGGCTAAGCTTCTACTTGTTCACTTACTCCCACATCTGGTCAACTATGCAGAGCTCTCCAGCTCTTTCCTTTTTCTTCTCTGTAACAGTGCTTGTGGGATTGTGCCTATCAGCATAGTTCACATGCCACTGGACCCTGCTCGATACTATATGGTAGCCTGAATGCGAGGGAAGTTTGTGGGAGAATATGCATGCATGCGTTCTCAGTCATGTCTGACTCTTTGTGACCCTGGAATTAGAAATTCTCTAAGCAAGTTCAGTGGCATCCTATGCCTCAGCCTCTGAGATAACATAGAAGGAAATATAATTTCATGTATTAGTTTGCTAGGGCTGTAACAACAAAATCCCATTCTGGGAGGATTAAACAAAATAAAATCATTTTTTCACATTTCTGGAGGCTGGGAGTTCAAAATCAAGGGACCCAGGATATTTTATTCCTTCTAAGGTATGGCTACAGTCCATGAGGTTGCAAAGAGTCAGACATGACTGAGTGACTAAGCACACACATGGTATCTCTACTTGGCTTGTAGATGGTTGCCTTCTCATGGTGTCCTTACGTGGTCTTTCCTGTGTGTGTTGAGCATCCATGTTGTGCGTCTGTTTGTCAAAATTCTCTTTTTTTTAAAGGACACCAGTCAGATTTCATTAGAGCCTACCTTAACAGTCTTATTTTAACTTAACCATCTTTTTAAAGGCCTCATCTTTGAATACAATTACATTTGAGATACTGGCAATTGGGCATTCAAGATATGAGTTGAGGAGGAGGACATAACTCAGCCTATACTAGTTGAAGAATCAATGAAAGAACTCTTCTCCACATTTATCATTCTCTTCTGTTTTTTAGTGATAATTTTAAGATTATTAATAAGTTATTGAAAATATATTCAAGTAAAAAGTACACAGATTTCATGTGTGAAAGTAGTTAATGAAAAGCCATGTTCTTGATGACTTGATATTTTAAAAATGAAAAATTACATTCTTCTTTAAAATACATCACTAATAGTAGCAACATGAATGGACCTAGAGATTCTCATACTGAGTAAATTAGGCAAAGATAAGTATCATATGATATCACTTACATGTGGAATCTAAAAAAACATAGTACAGATGAACTTATTTACAAAACAAAAACAAACTCACAGACATAGAACACAGACTTACGGTTTCCAAAGTGGAAGATGATGTTCTTGTTGTTGTTCAGTCCGTAAGTTGTGTCCATCTCTTTGCAACCCCATGGACTGCAGTGTGCCAGGGTTCCCTGTCCTTCATCTCCCAGAGCTTGCTCAAACTTATGTCCATTGAGTCAGTGATACTATCTCACCATCTCATCCTCTGTCATCCCCTTCTCCTCCTGCCTTCAGTCTTACCCAGTATCAGGGTCTTTTCTAATGAGTTGACCCTTTGCATCAGGTGGCCAAAGTATTGGAGCTTCAGCATCAGTCCTTCCAATGAATATTCAGGATTGATTTCCTTTAGGATTGACTGCTTAGATCTCCTTGCAGTCCAAGGGAGTCTCAAGAGTCTTCTCCAACACCACAGTTCAAAAGCATCAATTTTCTTCAACACTCAGCCTTCTTTATGATCCAGCTCTCACATCTATACATGACTACTGGAAAAACCATAGCCTTGACTAGATGGATCTTTGTCGCCAAATGTCTCTGCTTTTTAATATGCTGTCTAGGTTGGTTATAGCTTTTCTTCCAAGGGACAAGAATCTTTTAATTTCATGGCTACAGTCACCATCTGCAGTGATTTTGGAGCCCAAGAAAATAAAGTCTGTCACTGTTTCCATTGTTTCTCCATCTATTTGCAATGAAGTGATGGGACCAGATGCCATGATCTTAGTTTTTTGAATGTTGAGTTTTAAGCCAGCTTTTTCACTCTTCTCTTTCACTTTCATCAAGAAGCTCTTCAGTTCCTCTTCACTTTCTGCAATAAGGATGGTGTCATCTGCATATCTGAGGTTATTGATATTTCTCTGGGCAATCTTGATTCCAGCTTATGCTTCATCCAGCTTGGCATTTCACATGATATACTCTGCAAACAAGTTAAATAAGCAAGGTGACATCTTCCTTGATGTGGAAGATGAAAGTGGAAGATGGGGAAGTGATAAATTAAGTTTAGTTAAGTTGCTCAGTCATGTCCGACTCTCTGCAACCCCAGGGACTGTAGCACGCCAGACCTCCCTGTCCATCCTATCTTTTTGTCTTTTCATACTGTTCATGGTGTTCTCAAGGCAAGAATACTGCAGTGGTTTGCCATTCCCTTCTCCAGAAGGGATAAATTAGGACTATAGACTTAACAAACATACACTGCCATATATAAAATAAACAAGATCCTTCTGTATAGCACAGGGAGCTCTATTCAATATCTTGTAATAAACTAATGGAATAGAATTGAAAAAAAAAACATAAATATATATGTGTGTGCTAAGTCACCTCAGTCATATCTGACTCTTTGTGACTCTGTGACTATAGCCCGCCAGGCTCCTCTGTCCATAGGATTCTCTAGGCAAGAATACCGGAGTGGATTGCCATGCCCTCTTCCAGGGGATCTTCACAACCTGGGGATGGAACCTGCATCTCTTACATCACTTGCATTGGCAGGCAGGTTCTTTACCACTAGCTCTACCTGGGAAGCCCCATAGATAGATAGATAGATAGATAGATATACATTTATACGTATAACTGAATCGCTTTGCTGTATACTTGAAATTAACATGATATTGTAAATCAACTGTACTTCAGTTTAAAAAAATAGACATTTGACAAAAGTATAAATAAATAAATTAAATAAACCACTATAACAAAAGCAATAGTTATCATTTAGGATGCTAGTATGTTTAAATACAGACTTCTTTGGTAGCTCAGGGGTCAGGAACCCACCTGCCAGTGTAGGAGACCCAGGTTCAATCCCTGGGTCACGAAGATCCTGTGGAGAAGGAAATGTCAACCCACTCAGTATTCTTGCCTGGGAAATCCCCTGGACAGAGGAGCCTGGCGGGCTACAGTCCATGGGGTCAGACACGACTTTAGCAACTAAACAACAACATGTTTAAGTGTCTCTGATTTCCTGACATGGGCTATTTCTAATTCCATGCTAAATGTTAGAAATTATGTTGTAGAGAGTAATAGTGTAATACCACTAAAGTGATTAAAAATTAATCTCCCAAGATGAAATACTTTCATTACTAAAATGAGGATTATGTTCACTTTACACTCTTAAGAAGATTTTCTTCTAAGAAGGCAGGAAACCTCATAGCCATTAGAGCATTATACAGCTCCTATATTTCAAATTAGAGATCAGTGCATAAATATTTCTATTACCTTTAATCTAAAGAGCAGTCAAAATAGCGGAATTAAAATACACTGAATAAAATTTGAAAGCTAATTGCAAGTAGGCCATAGCAGATTTCAAAAGCAAAACAGTAATAGTGATAATACAATGAATGCCATTCTTTTCAATATTTCTCAGATGCTAAGCATAATATTTTATCAGGGTTTCAAAAATTCTGTAAATAATGTATACCTCTCTCATAGAGTACATAAAATCACTTATATGTAATAAAATATGCATATTTTCCCCAAAATGATTATTAGGGTTTTGAACCCCTAAAATGGTAACTGTAATAGAAAAAGGTAAATCATCTGTAGTTAGTTTGTGTAGTTACTGTATGGAAATAAAGTAAAACACCAAAAGATCAGCTTAGAAAATGTTTTGAGTGCAAAATACATTTTATTAGATTGTGTAATCTACTGAATGTAGTAATCATCATACAATTAGATTTCCCAGTCAGATGATAGAAACAACTGATGTGGTTTCTCCCAGCTTCCTGCTAAACACATATGTAGATATTGAAATGAGCCTCTAGCAACACCAAAAACTAAGACTGGCTGAAAACCTGTTCCAAGAACCTAGAAGCACCTAATATAATGCTCAAATGAAAAAATAAAGGCCCTATCGTTGATCTTGAATCCATCATGAATGGACAAAAATGGCTATTATCCCTAAAGTGTAAATGTAAGATGATCCCATTAAAAGTACTGCTTGCCAGGCCATCCCCTTCTTGGAGTTAACTATTCCTTTGAAATTTGAAAAAAAAAAAAAAATTGTTTTAATGAGCTGAAGGAGGAGACAGTTAGTCCTAGCAGAAAATAAAGCATCTATAGTTAAAACAACATGGTACTTACACATGATGAGAAATCTAGGGACTGCAGAAAAAGACCTAAATATATACGAAAAGGCCATGAAGGTGGCATTTCCAATCACTGAACTTTTTGTTTTAGTTTTTATTGGAATATAGTGGCTTTACAATGTTGTCTTAGTTTTGGGTGTACAGCAAAGTGAATCAACTTTACATATACATATACCCCCTCTTTTTTAGATTTCTTTTCTATTTAGGTCACCAGAGAACACTGAATAGAATTCCCTGTGCTATACAGTCAGTTCTCCTTAGTTATCTATCTTATACATATTATTGTATATAAGTCACTCCCAATTTCCCAATTTACCCCAACCCTGTTCTCCTTGATATTCATAAGTTTGTTCTCTACATTTGTGTTTTTATTTCTGCTTTGCAAGTAAGTTCATCCATATCATTTTTCTGGATTCCATGTATAAGCAATAGTATGCAATATTTGGATAACTAGTCTCATACAGAAAATCAACAACCTTGAATGCATTCTTCATCCCTTACACATGGATAAATTACAAATGGATTGAATATTTAACTATAAGGATGAAAACATATAGATCTTAGAAGGAAACATGAGTCAGATTCTTCATAAGATAGAAATGTGGATGGCTTTCCTGTCTCTGCTCAAAGTATTGCAATGGGAAAACCAAAGGAAATAAAAATTATTTATGAGACACGGAATGAATCTGATAAATTCCCAAAGTTCTTATCAATGCTGAGTTTCAGTCATTTCTTGGAAGTTTATTAACATGATAGTAATTCTTACTATTCAAACATGTAATAATAAAGAAATGTATGGTTAATTCAATAAGAAACTGTGATTCTACTTGTAGACTGGTATTGGTTTTACTTATAGACTGGTATTAGTTCTTCTTGTAGACTGATGTTCTACTTGTAGACTGGTGGAAAGTTGTAGCCACAAATAGCCTACTAAATTTTTAATTAAATGGGCTTATTATAGGATTATCTTTAATTTCAAATATTATAAGAAAGCATGATGTTAGCAACCAAGTATCCTTTGTATCTTTGTCTTGACTCCTTACACTATCTGAATGTCTGAGTTTATTTTTATTTATTTCTGGTTTATTTCTAATGGGTAATATACTTTTGTAAGAGTGAATGATCATTTTGAAACTTTTCCTTGGAGATTCATGTATGGTTTATTTGACTCAGCCCTGCTGTTTTTATCATATTCCAGCTTTTTATCCTAGCCTATTCTGGCTCTTGCTGTTTTTATTTATTTGAATGCAATGATTCATTGAAAATACAGAACTTATAAAGACAAAGTTGAAGATAGAAAATTTTCATATATCTTAGTAAACACCATGGTCTTTCATTGGAACTTTGGGCAAGTTGTTTAACCAAATTGTCTCAATATCTCCATCTTAAATGAGAAACATAATACACTTATTTGTGGTGATTTTGGAGAATGAAATGAGATGTCATGTGAAAAATACTTAGCACAGAGCCTGACATACAGTCAACAGTGAATAAATACTAATTGGTAATCATATTGATTATTGGTTATTGTTAAGTGTGATTATACACCTTAGAAAATTTTTATTTCCTGAAGGAATAAAAATAAAAATTTTTAATTTATAAGAATTTTGAGTTGAAATATTTTGTAGAGGGGGCATTTTCTATTTTCTTTTTTGATATTCTTTACAGTTTAGTACAGTATTCGCAAAATGGCCTTGAATATCTTCAATCTAATAACAAAGAATTAAAAAATATATAGTCAGTAATCCTTCATTTTCTTGTAAAGAGTGTTACTCTTCACAATAAAAGAAGACACCAATCACTTGGAAACCTTCAGTGTTATAAATGGCCAGAAGCTCACTAGTCTTCTAACCGCTCAATACTTGTCCATTGGTAAAGGGGTTTTTTCTAAGTTTCATGACCATCTGTTTCTAGATCTCTTGAGCTGCTACTTAAATATGCAGCTTTGAGACCTCAGCTCAGACTGAACAAATCAGCATCTCTCTAGTTCGGGCTTAGCAAACTCCATGTCTAACAATTTTTTTTGCAGGTAGTACTTATGCAAAGCAAAGGCTAAATTTTTTTAATTCATTATAATGTAAGAAAATGTCAGTTTTTCTGTCTTCTGATTTTTACAACCTGAGGTGGATGCCCCTTTCTTTCATGAATAAGCTTTAGCTTCCTTCATGGATCAGTTAGAGAAATAAACAGCTTAGTGGTAGCCATTTTGGGGCTCCAGGCAGAAATGTGGAACTCTTATGGTCTATAAAAAAAATACACAAAAAACTTAAAGGTCAGAATTGCTGTACTGTATCTTATGTAAAATACAGTAAGACTTATAAAGGCTCATAGGTTTTATGGTTTTTTGTCACTCTGGGAAACTTAAGCTAAAACTATCAACAGTTCTTCAGTTCTTCTGTCCTCTTCAGGAGAAGCTTCTTGCCTCAGGATAAAATGTGTTTTTTAAAAAATTAATGACATTTGAGGAAATTTAGTAAAGCCAGTAAAGTATACTTATAATTTATCATATTTTTTTGTTCAGGAGTGATTTTGAAAATTTTAGATAATCAGTAAGGAGAGGTTACTTTCGTTGTTAAAATTATTTTCTAAAATGTTTACCACATTAGAACTTTTTTTTTTTTTAAAAACAGGAATTGCATTGCCTCCTAAAGGGACTCTGGATATCCAGGTGTTATTTATGCCCCAGGTTATGAAATTACAAAGAACAATGGTCCTTATTCAAATGAGGAAGGCCAGTGGAAAAAGATGGTTTATTGACAATTTTATGGAATTGCACCCAGAGGTGAAAAGGTAACATTTAAATAGGACATTGAAGGAATATGATTTCATTTTGACTGGCATTGATTGATCCAGTTTCTTTTATATGTTACGCAATGTAAAGTTCATGAGGTTATGTTCTCTGAAGTATTGATATGTATATGGTTAGAGGAGGAAAATATATTTGTTATAGGGGGATTGTATATATCATTGCTGATTTGAAGTTCTGAGTGAGGAACAAGTCAATCTTAAGTATCGTATCAATTAATCACAGTCAGATACAGTCAAATACAAAGCCTCCTTTTTGAGTCTATATCTACAGAACAACCTGGATCAGCCTGTCTGGGCAAAGTATAGGATTTATGCTGATGTACACCAAGTGATGGCACCGTGCCAGGCATATGACATCCTGATGAAATACTGCCACGACTAGGGTGTGCTGTGTCATTGCCAGAGTGCATGTTACTTGGCCCCTCTCTGCTTAGCTGAAATGTAAGCAGACTCCAGTACTGATGCAAAATTTAAATGTTTTCTCTTCTTTTATAATTTAATTAAATAATGGTCTAGAAGCCTTAATTCAAAGGAAATTCTTACTTTGTCTTATGTGTACATATTTCTTCTTCACATTCAAAACCTTCTTTCCTGTAGGCTCATTAATGTCCATTCTGCCAGGATTTCACCACTCCTGCAGTCAAGACTGCAAACGTGATCTGGGTAAAATGAAAGTGAGGAGGCCGTTGTTCAAAAAGTATTAAGAATTTCAAGACATTAAACAAACATGAGCGATTCCAAGTGTGGAGTTCTTGTGCTGTTGAACAGGTCCTATGCTGGTGAAGCTGGTCCTGCCTGTTGTGTCTTATGCTCCATCTTTAATAAGAAAAATCTATTTTCAACAACAATCAAAATCATTTCCTAGTATTGCTGTCCTCCTGGTGGTGTCTGATGGACTTTGAATAATTTTACAAATGCCCCCTTTTTTTTTAACTGGTAGCCTCCAAAAGTACCTTCCCCATTACTTTCTGAAGTCCCATACTTATCGGCATTTTTTCTTTTGTGCTTTTCCTATCCAGTTTAGAGTATAACCCATGGAAACTGTATTACCTCTTATTAATCACAGTTTAGTCACATCAGTAAATATTAATACCAATACAGTCGTCCCTCAGTATCTTTGGGGGACGGATTCCAAGACCCCCATGGATACCAAAATCCATTGCTGCTCAAGTCCATTACATAAAACGGCATAGAATTTGCATATAACCCATACACATCCTTCCATATACTTTATTTTTTTTTAATTTAATTTTATTTTTAACCTTTACCTAATTGTATTAGTTTTGCCAAATATCAAAATGAATCCACCACAGGTATACAACTCTGCTGCTGTGTTGTGCTCAGTCGTGTCTCTTTTGTGACCCTATGGGCTGTAGCCTGCCAGGCTACTCTGTCCATGGGATTTCCAGGCCAGGATACTGGAGTGGGTTGCCATTTCCTCCTCCAGGAGATTTTCCATACCCAGGGATCGAACTCGTGTCTCCTGCATCTCCTAAATGGGCAGGCGGATTCTTTACCACTAACACCACTTGGGAAGCCCTTAAATCACCTCTGTGTTATTATAATGCCTAATACAATGTAAATGCTATGTAAATAGAAGTTTTGGGGTTTTTTTAAACTTTCCAGAATTTCTTTCTTTTTTTTTTTATATAATACTTTCAGTTCATGGTTGGTTGAATCTGTGGATTCAGAAACCACAGATGTGGAGGACCAGCTGCTGTACCAACCTTTGAATGTAGGGAAAAGAGGTCTTCAGTTGTAACTTGGCTCTGGCAATGATTGTACCACCGTTTTCTTAGTGATGATTTCCCAGGGTTTGGTTTGAAATGTTTGTAAAAATCAGCATCTGCAGAAAATGTTTTTTATTTCATACTTAGTTTCACTCCACCAAAGTTTAAATTTATAAGCTTTGTTTAAAGTATCATTAGGTCACTAAAAATGTGTTATTTTATACTAATACTGAAAGTGTTTATGCTTTTATTCACTCTTAATAATTTAATTTCTAATCAGGGGTTTGGGACTAGACAGTGAAGAAATCCTAGAAATACGCTGGATATACCCTATTATTGGAGTCCCACAGACATCACCTCCTGAAAGCCCACAGAGTAAGTATATCTTACAGTCAGAGAACACTAGGATTTTAAGGGATCTTAGAGACCCTCTAATCACATCTCTTCTTTGTACAAGCAAGAAAATCCAGGTTCAGAGAAAGTAGGTTTAAAGTCACTCAGCTCTGTTGGTGGGAACACTAGGACTGAATCTGGTCTCTTAACAGTAAGTTCAATGATCTTTTCACAAAACTATACCATTTCCTGTTGTTCTTGCTGTTGATGAAACCTACCAATCAGCTAAGATTGAAATAACATCAACTTCAGACCCCTTTATTTAACAGTCTTTGATGCGCTCTGAGCCCTGCACTAGATTTGTAAGATTCCTAGGTACTTGGCTTCTTGGATTACATTTAATCACCATATTCTGGCTTCTGTGTAACTCATGGGGATGATGATTCCTCTGTTAGTTTTCCTAACAGAAATCTTTGATTCTGTTCTCCAAAAACTAGTCAGAATGTACTATGGAGGTTTCAGGGAGGTTTGCTTTGCCACCAAACATGCAACATCAAATCTCTACTCTTAAAATGCCTTTTTCTCAATGACCCCTTTTTTCCTCCACATACTCCAGACTTATCTCAAGTTTCTGTATGTTCTCTTTCCTTAACACTCTTCACTTCTTCTGCATACTTTGATGTTCCCATTTTCTTCCCAGGGTCAGTGTAAGAATTCCTCTTAGATAACCAGCACAATTCCTCTTAGATAACCATAGGGTGAAATTTAGTATCCCAGCCCCTTACCAGGCTCTAGGCATAGTTCTTCATAAGTAAGAATCACTGAATTGCACAGCAAAGGGATATCTGTTTTCAATCTCCACCTTGAACAACATAAATAAGCTATAAGAAGTCTTGAAATTTTGGATTTTCCTTCTCCCTCCAATACCAGTGTTTGCTAATGAAAAAGGGCTTGTCTTTACTGGAATAAATTATGTCACCGCACTTAGAAGAGAAAATAGCAAGTTTTGCTTGTGAATAACAGCATTTCCCCAGATACACTGGTTATAAAGGAAGAACAAGATTGTATATTTCCTTATGGAGTTTAATTTTAAGTGGAGTGAAAATCCACATACCTAACAATTCCTTTGACAATAAATGTCGTTTGTTTTACTTGAAGTATTTTTATTCTTGTGTTAAAAAAAAACTATCAACACATAAATATTTCACATACACTAAATTATCTTCAGAATGCTTCACAAACATGTCAAAATATTTTTTTTATTTCCATCTAGGACATAGTTGTTTGTATACTTTCCATAGAGCTGAGCAGTTTAAAATTTATAATAGTGTTCCAATCAAAGTGATGTAATACAGCCTAGACATTACTCTGTTGGAATTCTAACAGCAGTATTGCTCGTGTCTACTCCAGATACTGTTTTTTTTTTTTCCCCCCAGATTAAAGATTTAAAGCAGATTTTTAGAAGTCTAAAATAAAGCCTATGAGAAAATAAAAACATAAATTTCTTGTACCGTTGTCTTCAATAAAGGTTAAATATGCTTCCAAAATATAGACATTTTCTATCAAGTCACTTCTCTTAGTAATTAATATTTTTTTTAAAGTAAATGTGAGTTCTGTAAATAGCCTGTGTTATATTAGCACAACTAAGTGAACATCTGTGTTCTGAGCAGATTGTGTAGTAGTTATTAAATCATTTTATCAAAAGTCTAAAACCTATTCTAGTAATTCTTTTTCTCTACAAATGCCCTTGAGAAACAAATGGGTAAGATTTTATAAATAAATATTATTTACTCTCTGTACAGTCCATTCTTCATTCCTAAGAACATATCGGAAATAACCCATTGCTTTCCCTGCTCAACTGCATCACCATCAATGTTTGTTGTTTCGTTTTCTTTTTTTCTATGTGTATCTATAACCCAGGTTGTTCTCAAGCCCAGGGTACTTTTGTTGCACTGTGAGCCACCTTTTCCCTTTGTGCATTCTAATCTGCTCCTGTCCATTGAGGTAGATAATTGGAAAAGGGCTGCACTCCCTATCACAGTGTAAAGACAATGGAATGTGAATCCATTGTGATTTAGCAATGCTGGTCTTGCTAGGGCACTAATTTCCTAAGGACTTATAGGACAAGACCAGTGACATGATACTAATTGTAACTTTGATCACACTAATTTCCGATTTAATGCTCTAAGACTGAAGCTAATTATAACCAGAAAAGCTTGTACATTTTCTTCAGCCATTTCAACCCACTTAATTTACATCTAACTTTGTACCCCATTGTACATTTCACATAATTAATTCTAAGTCCAAAATGTTCAGTATCAACCTGTAAATTTAAGAATTAAAATTTATTTTAATTATTTATTTACTGTAGATGTGGTACATATTGCAAAAACATGTAAATCTGCTGACATTATCCAGTTTTGCAGTTCTGATGAACATATTATTATTATCTTTTTTTTCCATACAGCAGGAGCTCCTGCTGTAAAGCACTATATTCTATATTCTAATAAAATTATTTTAAAATATGTTATTAGTGATGCCATAAAAGCATAGAGTAATATATTTCAAAAGTTTTTTTAATATTACAATTCACTTTTTTATCTCATATTCAGTTTATGTCCTGTGTGCATCTGAACTGATAAAATATAACACTTGATATATTTTAGAGAAATATGGACTCTAGTATACATGGCCTCATAATATTATAGAGATAGTGCCAGGATAGTAACATTCCTTTATAAAATTATTAGCTATATATAGATATAATATTTTGGTTACTCACAAGATCACTAACACGTCTAAAATTTATATAAGAAAATGTTGGAGTTTAATATATAGAAAGAAATATATAAAGTTACATTAATTTAATGTTGAATGCTGTAAATTAATATATAATACTGCTTAATATTATTTAAATAAATAATTACAGTTTTATTTTTAACTGCTAAATAGTGTATTTTATAAATTTAAGAGCAATTCACACATGGAAATTAAAATATTTTACTTAAATAATTTAAGTACATTTCAAGGTGCATGTAATATTATTTTTAGTTAAATATTAATTAAATTAATATTTTTAGTTTAGGAGATAATAAGACATATTCCAAAAGTATTGTAAAATAAATATTATAGGACTTTTAAAAAAATTATTTGAAAGTATTTGCTGTAGTATTTTTATTTAAGTAAAGCTTGGTGTTTACCATAATAAGCTCACAAATAGCTGAAAAATCTAGTCCCTGAATCACATTTCTGCACCTTAATGTAATCTTCTATACTTTGCTGTGTATCTTCTAGATTTATCTCTTGTCATGCTGTTTTTACATATTATTTAATATTCATGTTGCTTCCAAAATGTCAGTGTATATAGATACTGAATGAGTGTATGTGTGTTAATACCAGATGCAATGACATGCCAAAGTCTGCCAAAGGGACTTCTATTTTTCATAGCATAATTCATTTTTTTCTATCTCAGTAACAATCGAATAACCCATTAGTCAAATTAACTGAAAATATTTCTCTCCTGTAGTTGTCATAACATGTCAGGCCAGGAAGAGGCTAGAAGAGGAGGTGGAAGTCTTACTGGATGGAGATTTTTTGGGAGAAAATCCTATCTTAGAGCTGTCAGACTTTACAGTGATTCCAAAAAGAAAATCATATGCATATTATGAAGATATAGAAGGTAAGAGAACACAGTCATGGGGATAAAAAATTATAATAAATAAAAACTCAATTTCCTAAATTTCAGGTTGCTGATTACTCAGTTACATGAAAACTGATGCCCATTTGTTTCTCATTTACAGTTAGTGCCCAACGAGTGTTATTTTTGTCCTCTTTACATAGTAGTTTTCTGCAAATGACAGTAGTTATGGTCATTAATGGATTTATAAGAATAGATTCAGGTTATGTCATCAGTGAGGAAAGAAAAATTGTAGTAACTGTAATTTTCATTTCTGCCAACTTTAATTTCTTACTTTATTCTCTTTTTCTGATTATGGAATGTGATTAAAGCCATGGCTTGTAGCTTTAAATTTGAAAGAATGACCTTGAATAAAATATTTATTTAAAGAGATAGAAAAATGTACATAAATTAGATTCAATACCCAAATATATTTTGTATAATAATCCCTCTGACATTTGGCATCTTAAACAAGACATTTCAAAAAGTTAATGGTCTGGCAAAATCAACTCTCAATGATACAAACTTTAGTTTTCAGCCATCTTCCACATGAAATAAAGTAGAAAGCTCCTATTCCCATTGAAAGGGAAATTCCCTTAACAATTGTTTTATTAGTATCAATGGGAGAAATCTTTATGTATTATTTGTAAAGGAAAGAAACCACAAAATTAAGTATGAAATGTCTTGCAGAATCAAAATATCTTCTCTAGTTTTCTTATTTTGGTCTATAGTTTTTTACTTTGATCTCACTACTATCATCTCTGTGTCTAATTATTTCAGTGATGAGAGAATGTAAATGAGGTATAACAGAAGGGAGAGTATACAAGAGTATAGAGAGGATATACAGTAGATAGTAAAATAATCTTTACTTTTTATAGTAACAATTTCTATATTATTAAGTAATAAATTCGCATTTTAAATGATTAAAGATATTTCTGATGAATATGAATAGCAGTCCCTCAGCACAACTTAGTCACACTCAGATGGTGTTCAGTTCAGTTCAGTTCAGTCACTCAGTCATGTCTGACTCTTTGCGACCCCATGAATCACAGCATGCCAGGCCTCTCTGTCCATCACCAACTCCCAGAGTTCACCCAGACTCACGTCCATCGAGTCAGTGATGCCATCCAGCCGTCTCATCCTCTGTCGTCCCCTTCTCCTCCTGCCCCCAATCCCTCCCAGCATCAGAGTCTTTTCCAATGAGTCAACTCTTCACATCAGGTGGCCAAAGTACTGGAGTTTCAGCTTCAGCATCATTCCCTCCAAAGAAATCCCAGGGCCGATCTCCTTCAGAATGGACTGGTTGGATCTCCTTGCAGTCCAAGGGACTCTCAAGAGTCTTCTCCAACACCACAGTTCAAAAGCATCAATTCTTTGGCACTCAGGGTTCTTCACAGTCCAACTCTCACATCCATACATGACCACAGGATGAACAATAGCCTTGACTAGATGGACCTTTGTTGGCAAAGTAATATCTCTGCTTTTGAATATGCTATCTAGGTTGGTCATAACTTTCCTTCCAAGGAGTAAGCATCTTTTAATTTCATGGCTGCAGTCACCATCTGCAGTGATTTTGGAGCCCCAAAAAATAAAGTCTGACACTGTTTCCACTGTTTCCCCATCTGTTTCCCATGAGGTGATGGGACCAGATGCCATGATCTTCGTTTTCTGAATGTTGAGCTTTAAGCCAACTTTTTCACTCTCCTCTTTCACTTTCATCAAGAGGCTTTTTAGTTCCTCTTCACTTTCTCCCATAAGGGTGGTGTCATCAGCATATCTGAGGTTATTGATATTCTCTCAGCAATCTTGATTTCAGCTTGTGCTTCTTCCAGCCCAGCGTTTCTCATGATGTACTCTGCATAGAAGTTAAATAAACAGGGTGATAATATACAGCCTTGACATACTGCTTTTCCTATTTGGAACCAGTCTGTTGTTCCATGTCCAGTTCTAACTGTTGCTTCCTGACCTGCATATAGGTTTCTCAAGAGGCAGGTCAGATGGTCTGGTATTCCAATCTCTTTCAGAATTTTCCACAGTTTATTGTGATCCACACAGTCAAAGGCTTTGGCATAGTCAATAAAGCAGAAATAGATGTTTTTCTGGAACTCTCTTGGTTTTTCCATAATCCAGCAGATGTTGGCAATTTGATCTCTGGTTCCTCTGCCTTTTCTAAACCCAGCTTGAACATCTGGAAGTTCATGGTTCACGTATTGCTGAAGCCTGGCTTGCAGAATTTTGAGCATTACTTTACTAGCATGTGAGAAGAGTGCGATTGTGTGGTAGTTTGAACATTCTTTGGTATTGCCTTTCTTTCGGATTGGGATGAAAACTGACCTTTTCCAGTCCTGTGGCCACTGCTGAGTTTTCCAAATTTGCTGGCATATTGAGTGCAGCACTTTCACAGCATCATCTTTCAGGATTTGAAATAGCTCAACTGGAATTCCATCACCTCCACTAGCTTTGTTCATAGTGATGCTTTCTAAGGCCCACTTGACTTCACATTCCAGGATGTCTGGCTCTGGGTGCCTGATCACACCATCGTGATTATCTGGGTTGTGAAGCTCCTTTTTCTACAGTTCTTCTGTGTATTCTTGCCACCTCTTCTTAATATCTTCTGCTTTTGTTAGGTCCATACCATTTCTGTCCTTTATCGAGCCCATCTTTGCATGAAATGTTCCCTTGGTATCTCTAATTTTCTTGAAGAGATCTCTAGTCTTTTCCATTCTATTGTTTTCCTCATTTTTTATCTACTAAAATGTTATTTAATCTATGTAAAATAATCCAGAATTACATTCACCATTTGTCCCCTACTGTCATTCCAGTCATTTCTCTAGGACATTAACTTGTTATTAACCTGGGTGGGATCACGTGCCACTTGTCTACATTTACCATCTACTTTCCCAGCACGGTCAGCATCTATGAGACAGTCTGCTCTGCCCGGCCTGCCAACTTCCACTCCCTTTTTATGGAAACTACCTCCCAGTCTTGCCACAAGATTCTTATCATAGTTCAGTCATATGCTGTCCTCCTGGCCAAAGTGGGCAAGTTGGGCTCCAACCTCAAGGTTGGGCTCCCCCAAATCTTCTGTAGTCAAATGCAGGAAGTTTGTTTATCTTCATTTGCTGAAGCTGTAATATGTAGTGCTAGGGAGTATTTATTTCTCTACTTTTCTCTGCAGGCCTGCTTTGTCTTCTCTTTGTAGGTCTCCTTTCTCTGTCTGCTCATCGATATACACATGGCTCTGTCATGCTTAACTCTTCCTTTACTTCATGAAACACTTGGTGTCTTCCAAAAAAGATTATTCAAATGGGGGTTCTGTTATTTGCAAATAGGCATTCTAAGAGTAAATGTAGAAGAGTCTCTAGAAATAATAACTATTTCTTAAACAGATTATAAAAATATCAGAATCATCTTCCCCACACACTCTCATTATAAAATTTTTCAGGCACTGTTTTAAAAGCTGGAGATGGAATTATGAAATGAGTATCTATGTTATATGTACCCAGTGTAGTTCAAAAGATTCAAAAAAATTAGTTCAGATTAACTTCTTTTTGGTTTACTGGAAAGTTATGGATAGTATGAAGTATATGAGAGTAAGAGATAGTAATACTGTCACTAGGTTGCACAATGAGATATTTGATTTTTAATTATATTAATTTACTACTTTTTTCTCCTTGGTTGAATTTTCATTTTTTAATTGAAAAATGCTAACATAATCACAGCCTGCTTAAATTTATAAAAAGTAAAATAAATTTGTATGAGAACAGGGGAATTTTCCACTGGAACACCTATACAGTTACTCTCTATTTCAAAGAATTATGTATTAATAATGAAATCAGACTGATGCGAACCATTTCCATTTATCTCCAAAAATTATTATGAGTTGGGTACAGATTTTGCTTTAGTGAATCATGTAGTAGCATTGGACAAATGTAGAAAAAGTAATTGTTAAGTAAATGAAATTCTATTGGCTTTTTTTTTCTTCAACCAGTAACCAATATAAAAAAAAAATTCTGATTGTTTATGCATATCAGGGATAAGAATATTAGTGTAGATTAACCACAGAATCCAAATGTGTAATACAGTTTCCAATTTCCAGTGATAAATAAATGTGAGTACTTTCTTACTAAAATATAAAACAATTTTAATATGCAGGCAACCTATAACAAGTGTTCCCCAGTGAATGTTCAGTTTCTGAAGTGAAAACATTGTTTTGTGTGACATCCTGTTATGCTTCAATGAATTTTAATAGTTTAGTCTTCAAGCTTGATTTTTATTTGAAATCTATCCTGTTGAAGGCAAAATGTTGATGCTTCTATGACATGAAGTAAGGAAGGTAAAGAAATGCTTACATTCAGGACTCATTTTAATATGTTCTTGCTACTTAAATTGTTTAAATCGTACCCTTGTCAGGTTGCAAGTTAAATATATATATATATATATATATATATATATATATATACACACACATATTTCTGATAATAGAAGTTGATTAGATCTTATTACCTGAAAAAAAAAATCCACTCTCTCCTAGATAAGAATGGTCTATAAGGAGGCTGCCAACATCATTCTGAGAGATTCGAAAGGCATATAAGGAAAAAGAGTCTCTCTTTTAAATAGCTCTTGAATATACACCTTTTTATATGGCTCATATTTTACTACTTCATTACTTTTCATGATGAAAAATAATGCTTACTGTTGAAAATAACTATTTGGAAGGTTTGCAGTCTTATCTCTTCCCATCATTCTCTAGTAGCTTTTTCTCTGCTCAATACCACCAAACTCAAGGAGATCATCTTTTTTTTTTTTTTTTTTTGCAAAAGACATTTTAATTTGTAAACATCTGTTTCTGTTCTGAAGCATGTCTTGCTATACAGAAGTAGGTTTCTTCAGTGACTTCCCTGATGGCTCAGACGGTAAAGAGTTTTCCTGCAATGTGGGAGACCTGGGTTCAATCCCTGGGTTGGGAAGATCCCCTGGAGGAAATGGCAACCTACTCCAGTATTCTTGCCTGGAGAATCCCATGGATAAAGGAGCCTGGTGGGCTACAGTGCCTGGGGTCGCAAAGAATCAGACACGACTGAGCAACTAAGCACACTCAATTTTAATGTTTTTAAACATTAAAAATATTAATGTCTTAATGTCTTTTCTCTGAATATTTGATAAATCAGTTGACCTCTCTCTGGTCTGAGTTCCTTAAAAGCATCTGGTAATTGCTGGATTCCTTTTACTGCCCAATTGCAAAGATGTAACCAAATTGCATGCAGTCTCTGAAAGTCCCCCTGCTTGCTGTTCCCTTCTCACCTATTTCTTTATGAAGGGATGGGGCTGGTCACAAGCCTGAATACAATTTTAGTCTTTATATAAAGGCAAACCAGCTGTTTTCACCTATGTGTGTCATTTGATTATAGTTTACTCAACACATTAAATAGAATCCAAAAGTCATGTTGTTCATGCCATTTTGTACTTCCTATAGTCTCTTAAATCCCTTATGGTGGAAATTAAAGCATTTTACTCTGTGGCTTAAGCTGTGATGGGATTTTAGGTGTGATCATTAATTAACAACCTGTGTTCCTTCATCCAAATTTCTAGTCATCTGAAAAGTAGATGTAGAAATAAGGCAGATGGAGATCAAAAGCTACCTTTATTATAAAGGTGAACTGGAAAATGACTTGGTACTATGGATTCATTTGGGCTTGTCAATACCTTCCACCACAATTGAGTGCATTTACCCCAAACTAGCCAGTGTACAGGAATAAACGATCAACACACAAAGAAGGAAGAGAAAGTGTGCATGCTGATTGACGATATCAGAAAAGAAAGAGAAGGGTCTGCTCATCTGCTCAGGCTTCACTTCTTCACCCAAATTCACTGATCAGATATGTTGTTTTCTCTCAGAGGGCAGAACATGATGAAGGAGACTGATGCTGAGATATTTTTCCCTCCTATACCTTTCCCTTCTAGCAAATGAAAAAGCCTCTTTATGTAAACATGGTCAATAGGAAATAAGGATCCCCACCACTGCCTTCCCATTATTTTCTCTTACTTTTCACCATCTTCTTTCTGAGGGTCCAATAAAACCATCAAACCTCATTTAAATGAAAACACTAGGACCTCTCTATTCTCTTTCTACCCTGACTCCTCAAAAACACCATTGAGTTAATGAGGATTGATCACTTTCATATCTTTTTTATTCAACAACAATCTTGGGAACATCTTTGTTGCCAGGTATTATGCTGAGTCCCAGAGATGCCAAAATTAACAAGGCACAGACTGTTGTCAAGGAATTCAAGAAATTGTCTATCCAACATGTTAGATTTATGCACCTGTACTACTTAAATCAATTGGTGTTGCCCTACTGGGATATTATACTGCTTTTATTTTTAGACAGTATTTTGAAATGTGACTTCTATAAGACTACAAATTATACCCTGTGGGCAGTATTTCCCCTATGATTGTATTTATTCTTCCTAAGTAACTCTGGTCTCTGCCTTCTCTATGCCTCTCTGGAGATTAGTTCAGTGATTTTCTCTCTGTGGGACTTTTTCTGTGAGAGTAGTTTTGCCATTTAACTGCATAACAAATTCATGCCACTTCCTTTTATATCCCAGGTGTACTATAGCTTGAGGCTGTCTTTCTTTGATTAATCTACTGTCTTTTTCGTGCCTGATTTGCTGATTTGTTTGTCACACTGGTCTCATATTACGCAAAGGCCAGTCATCTTGTTGCATGTTGTATACGTGACAATGCTCATGTTGGATTTGGTCTGTAATCACAACCAGCTCCAGAGAAGCCTGTCATTGGCCCTCCCATGACCCCACATTGGCCTCTAGACTTGATCCTTCCCTCTGCTTCTTTTCATCTTGCTTTCTCTGCTCAACTCACTCCATTAAGTCTTCTGTCCTAACTACTCTAGTAAGAGTACCATTGACAAGATTGTCAGCCCTATCCAGTATGCCTAATCCAGTGGTCAAATTTGTGCTCTGAGCTTACATCTCTCTGGTTATCCCTTTTCCATCTCTATTGATGGCTCCTCTTCCTCTGACCGGAATCTCAATGTTTGAGTGACCCAGGCCTCTACCCTGAGGGCCAGAACACTCCCTTGCACAGATAATGGCCTGCATACTTCCAGAAGCTGCTGCTGATGGCATCTTCTCAGCAGTTGTGCCACTTGCCAGGCCTGGTATCCTCAGCTGTGACATCTGTACTCAGACAACTTGGGTTCTTCTATTTAATTTCTATACGACCTTGACAAAATTATTTTACTTCTCTATAAACTCTGTTTCTTCAACTGTAGTATGGAGATAGTATCTATTTCATAGGATTTTTTTTAAGATTAAGTGTAAATGCATAGAATTCTTTAAAGTGCCTGGTTCTCAGTGTGTCGTAAGTGTTAGATATTACCAGTATTATCATTTAAAGCTCTGGTTGGGCATTTTGTGACAGTGATGTATTAGAGGACCCATCTTCGGTCACTGACAAATGACAGTTCGAGATGGAAACATGATTCTTTCAATGTCATTTGGTGGGTTTTCTCATTAATACATGAAATAATATTGTATCAGAAAGTACAAAAATATGGTACCTAATCTTAAATAGATTCTGAAATTTGGTGCTACATTGCTAAATGGCTGGATAAAATGTTTATGTTACAAAAAGTTCCTTTATCTTTTATCTCTGGATTCTTGTTTAAAATGAAATGTGTAAGACAAGCATTAGCTATGTTGCCACTTTCTTCCTTTAATTTTCGTTCTGTAGTTTACTCTACTTGCAGTTGTAGCAAAAGAGTATGCAGTTATTTTAAGTTAATCAAAATGTTTGGTCTATTAAATGACCTTATGAAAGTGAAGTAAAACATGTAAATTAAATAACCCTTCAAAAAGATACACAATTTTGTAAAAATAATAAAAGTGTGCAGATGGCACATTCTTCATTATCTGTTCAAAGAAAATAGCTTTAGGTGGTTTATCCAATATCCTCTATTTTCTTTGAATACCTTGTTGTCATTATCCTCTTTCAAATTTGTGTTCAGTACTCCATTCCTTCCTTCTATGATTATTACATCCTGTCAAGCAAATGTAGATGCCTATTATTAATGAAGAGACAACTATAGAAATTTATGAAAGAACATGAATAACAGTGTTCATTATACTTTGATGTTCACTTCTCATTGAGACATTTTGGTTGGGTTTGCTATGAAGTGTATTTCTTACAGATTAAAATGGTATAAAACACACAGTTTCACAATATATTTTCCAAATAAATCGGTTACAATTCAATACTTTTTGACCATTTATCATGTTTTGTCAAGGGTTTTTAAAAATTACTAATATTCTTACACATTGAATAAAAATCAATCATTGTCCTGAGAAAATTCACCCACATATCTGGCACCCTTGACCATGATAGTGCCCATTGCATGATTTATTGCCATGATGATACAGGCATTAGGTTGCATAATTACACAAGGATGGAAGCATACCCTTCTTATTCAATGTAATGACCACTTGCCATACCCAAGTGATTATTACCATTATTGTTTTTTTTTAATTTTATTTTATTTTTAAACTTTACATAATTGTATTAGTTTTGCCAAATATCAAAATGAATCTGCCACAGGTGTGTGGCGTGTAAGACGGTAGATGATAAGTAGATAGATAAATATAGATATATCATACTCTATAATTCTCTGAAATATGTTTGATTAAATATTTTGTATGTATGTTAAGGGTATGAATACATTACTGAAATGATAAGCTCATGATTTTGGTTACCAGTCAGGACTGCTCCCATGGTCCCCACTTCATTCTTCACAGGGCATTGCTTGAGCTTAATCTCCATCTTCCTCTCACCCTTGTGCAAGTCACCACCTGGCCTGAACTACTGCAGACATCATTACCTTCTCTACTAACCCCCTTTTGCTCACTTTACCATTAAACAAGCACATCATTTCCATATTTAAAACATTCCATAGGTTCTTGCTCTTCTTAAGAAGTCCCAAATCGTCACCATACCCTGCATGGTCTTGCCCATTATGCCCATTTCATCTCTTGGAAATTTCATCCCACTCCCTTTTGCTCCACCTGCTTAAGTTATTTCCCAAAGAGGCTGAGGTAATTCCCACTGTGGAAAATTCCCTCATGCTGCTCTGATGCCTAAGAGGCATTTTCTTTGTCTATATGCAGGAGGCCCTTATCAACTTTCTTTTTAACTTTGGTGTATTGGTCTCCTCCTCAGGACCTTGGCAGTCAAGTTCCCAGGACCTGAGCTCTCATAGCCTCTTCTGCTTCTCCATAGCAGCTGTTGTCATAGTCATCACTGAAAACGTTGCGGTATCACTGGTAGTTTATTGACAATTCTTTCCTCCCAGTTATAAGTTCCATGGGGACAAGAACCTTATTTCTAATTTCAAGGAATGTGTTCAGTTATTACTGACCAAATGAAAAAAGAAATATAAATATAAATGATAAGATGTTCAAGCTGGTTTTAGAAAAGGCAGAGGAACCAGAGATCAAATTGCCAACATCCGCTGGATCATCGAAAAAGCAAGAGAGTTCCAGAAAAACATCTACTTCTGCTTTATTGACTATGCCAAAGCCTTTGACTGTGTGGATCACAATAAACTGTGGAAAATTCTGAAAGAGATGGGAATACCAGACCACCTGACCTGCCTCTTGAGAAATCTGTATGCAGGTCAGGAAGCAACAGTTAGAACTGGACATGGAAAAACAGACTGGTTCCAAATAGGAAAAGGGAGTACATCAAGGCTGTATATTGTCACCCTGCTTATTTAACTAATATGCAGAGTATATCATGAGAAATGCTGGACTGGAAGAAACACAAGCTGGAATCAAGATTGCCGGGAGAAATATCAATAACCTCAGATATGCAGATGACACCACCCTTATGGCAGAAAGTGAAGAGGAACTAAAAAGCCTCTTTTAGTGAAAGTGAGGAAATGGCAACCCACTGCAGTGTTCTTACCTGGAGAATCCCAGGGGCGGGGGAGCCTGGTGGGCTGCCATCTATGGGGTCACACAGAGTCGGACACAACTGAAGCGACTTAGCAGTAGCAGTGAAAGTAAAAGTGGAGAGTGAAAAAGTTGGCTTAAAGCTCAACATTCAGAAAATGAAGATCATGGCATCCAGTCCCATCATTTCATGGGAAATAGATGGGGAAACAGTGGAAACAGTGGCAGACTTTATTTTTCTGGGCTCCAAAATCACTGCAGATGGTGACTGCAAGCATGAAATTAAAAGACGCTTACTCCTTGGAAGGAAAGTTATGACCAACGTAGATAGTATATTGAAAAGCAGAGACATTACTTTGCCAACAAAGGTCCGTCTAGTCAAGGCTCTTGTTTATCCTGTGGTCATGTATGGATGTGAGAGTTGGACTGTGAAGAAGGCTGAGTGCCGAAGAATTGATGCTTTTGAACTGTGGTGTTGGAGAAGACTCATGAGAGTCCCTTGGACTGCAAGGAGATCCAACCAGTCCATTCTGAAGGAGATCAGCCCTGGGATTTCTTTGGAAGGAATGATGCTGAAGCTGAAACTCCTACTTTGGCCACCTCATGCGAAGAGTTGACTCATTGGAAAAGACTCTGATGCTGGGAGGGATTGGGGGCAGGAGGAGAAGGGGTCGACAGAGAATGAGATGGCTGGGTGACATCACTGACTCAATGGACGTGAGTCTGAGTGAACTCCGGGAGTTGTTGATGGACAGGGAGGCCTGGCGTGCTGTGATTCATGGGGTCGCAAGGAGTAGGACATGACTGAGCAACTGAACTGACTGACTGACTGACATGTATTTAAATGTTTTTTAGAAGTGTGCATTTGTTCTTTCAAAGTCACGAGCTATATTTGTCATACTTGAGTTCTTTCCCAAAGAGGCTGAGGTAATTCGCACTGTGGAAAATTCCCTCATGCTGCTCTGATGCCTAAGAGGTATTTTCTTTGTCTACATGCAGGATGCCCTTATCAACTTTCTTTTTAACTTTAGTATTTATGGTCTCCTCCTCAGGACCTTAGCAGTCAAGTTCCCAGGACCTGAGCTCTCATAGCCTCTTCTGCTTAATTTTAATCAATTATTTTTAATTAATTTTATACAACAATCAGATGATAACTAATTTACACTGGTCTCACTGACTTAGCTCTGATCAACCCAGTACACATAAAAGTACTATACAGATTCTCTCCAAGTTGGGAACATTGCAAAAAGTATGCTTTTAACTTGATAATATGACTTTTCAAATAAAATGCAGAGACTCTACTTTGTTAGCTTGAAGACACAATGCAGAATGTCAGTTTGTTAGGATTTTGTACCACCTGACTCTATTTTTCTTCCTTATGTGTTCATATCACTATATTTTAGTTAAAACAAGGGAAATATGTAAAGTGTAAAAAGTACTAATATGGTTCCTACTTGCGTGACCCCTGTCCTCCCCTTGCAGATAATCAGGTCTGTGTTTTGTACCAGTGGATCTTCTTAGGATTAGAATTATGATATCTATAGTAACAGATTCCCTACAGGGATTTCAATGCTTCTGAAACTAAATTTAGCTTCTCATTTCCTATCTTGATTCTGACACAGCCATTCCCATAAAGACTTCGATAATTAAGCAGAAACAGATGCAGATCTCAATAGTATTTGCTTTGAAAAATATGTTATTTGAATGCAGTGGAAATTTCATCTCCCATTAAAAACTCTAAAACTCTTAAATGCTGCTTCTCAGTATGGAGTATGGCTTCCAATGGAACATTTCCATATCCCATCCCCAGAACAAATCAATATATTAAATGTAGACATATTGATTTTGCTACAACAAAGAATGGTTATCAATAGGAACAATTGCCAATTTGGTCAACAGGATGAAAGCTAGTAATTCAGAAGGTCTGAGATTTATTTTTGTACATAAAAAAAGAAAAAGATCTTATAAGATTATGGATCAGTCTGTTATTTTACATTAATAAGGTTTACTGAGTACTTATTAAATGTGACTTGGGATTTACTGAGTAATTATTAAATGTGACTTTCTTTATAAATTATGTTTATAAGCTTTTAATATATACAGCATATCATATTGTGTTTATAGTAAATGTTAATAGTAAATGTTATAGTAAATGTTAATTTTTAGTTTCCATTTGTCTATTTCTTATTTTATTAGTCTGAAATTTAAGAATGGTGGGATTAAGGATAGTGGGTGAATTTTTTTCTATATCCATTCATTTATTTAACTTTTAAAAGCATACTGAATACTATTATATACCTGGTAACGCACTAGGTATTACAAACACAAAGCTAAATAACATATACCCTCTCCCTCACTCTAAATACCTATGTATGATTAGTGCTGACGTATAATTGATTTTGAATCTATATGTATTTAGTTGAATTAAAATGCATTTAAATCTTGATTTTCTTAGACAAACCTATGAAACGTGAATTTGAATATGGCATTGAATTTGAATCTGAAGATGAAGAGGCTAGTTTGGAATCCTGCGTGGCTCTATGTTTGATCAAAAAATCTTATAATGCCAATAATGAGCAGATAACATTGGTCTTCAGTCTGATATTTACACCAAACAAACCAGTGAGGTAAACCTGCTTTTACAAACCCTAATTTCTTTAAACAATATTATTACTCTTTTAAACTAAATAATGTGGTCTTTTTCTTTCCATCTTTCTATTTGTCAGTTGCATTACTTCTTTGATGCTATTGAGGTAAATAGATTATTTCTAGCTATCCAGATGTGAAAAGTATTCTGATGAAAAAGAATAGTCCAAATTATTAGAAATCTGAGATATCCTTCAGGAATTGTGACTTCCCCAAGGTCATTAGGATATGCTATTAGCAAAACAGGGCTGTCTACTTTGAAAAACAATTTTTAATTGCAGACTTGGTGCTATACATTGGCAACATGGAATTTCTCCATACTACTTCTCAGAACCAGTTCAAATGACGAAACTGCTGAGTGCCCTCCTTTGCGATTGCTGTCATTACCATTTTACCATTCAAAACCATAGCATTGTACTAAAGGTAAAGTATAAGAGGGTCATACTGGAGTCTGTGCGAATAGTAAGCTTTGAATACCTGTCCTTTGGAAAACCTCGTCCAGTGTCTTTGTATTTAGTTTTTAGGCAACTGATACTTAGCATCTACACATACTGTATGATAGGTCACATCTGAGACAGGATTTTATGTCTTGATACAGAGACACTGATTAGAACTGCAAATAAGTGCAAAATACAGCCTGGCCATGAAAAAACAATTGACAATATTACTTGTGCTTTTAACCATTTCTATAATTTAACTATGCATTCAATGTACCCATGTGTGTATTTAAAGTGGCTTTGAGAATGTAGTCTAATAACTAAAAGATAGCAGGGTCCCCTTCAGGAAGCAGTAATAAAATCAGATTGTAAAAAGAAAGTACATATTAAACATTATTTTCATAATTTTCTATGGGCTTTTTTTTTTAATTTTCTTACTTTTCTATGGGATTCCTTGGTGGCTCAGTGGTAAAGAATCTGCCTGCAAAGCAGGAGACACAAGTTAGATCCCTGGACCAGGAAGATCCCCTGGAGAAAGAAATGGCAACCTACTCTAGTATTCTTGCCTGGAGAATTCCATGGACAGAGGAGCTGGTGGACTGTAGTCCATGGAATCACAAAGAGTCGGGTACAACTTAGTGACTCAACATTTATATGTTAGTATTTTTTCACATTTAGCTTAGTATTATGTTGATTCAGTGACAGGGAAATTACCAGCAAAAACCAGAAGGGGAAAATGTTATCATTAGTGAGTATGAACAGAACCAATGTGAATTTATATTTGTTCCACATTTGGTGAGTTTAGAGCTTCTTGGTGAATATTTGAGAAGCTGATTTAGGACAACTTATATTCATGATTTATAAATTTTTGTGAGTGTCTTGTGGTGTTCTGATGTAGTTTAATAATTCTATTTTATGCACACATACTCATTTGTTTTTGTCATTTCTTCTTCCATATGTATTTGGGATGGTTCACTGCAAGACATACCATTAAATGATTAAAATAAATAAATAAATAAATAAAACCAATAGCTTTAAATTTTGAAAAAAGAACAAGAAAATAATTATACCCAAATCACACTGTTCCTACATAATTTAAGTAAGTATCAAATTTAAATCTTCTCTTCCTGATTGACATGGTAAAAAGTACAACAAAATTTTCATGGGTTTGTTAAAGAAAATATTAACACTGTTGCACAACAGTAAAAACAAGGTAATTTTTCATGTTTATCCTTTCATAGAATACTGCTGACATAATAAGAGTAATGGTCAGAGCCTTAAATGTGTTTTTACAAAAAATAAAATATAGTAAAAACAAAAATATTATTCCTTAAGATCTTGACCTTTTTTTTTCTTTAGTTTTTTCATTGGAAAAGACTCTGATGCTGGGAAAGATTGAGGGCGGGAGGAGAAGGGGATGACAAAGGATGAGATGGTTGGATGGCATCACCGAGTCAATGGACATGGGTGTGGGTGGAGTCCGGGAGTTGGTGATGGAAAGGGAGGCCTGGCGTGCTGCAGTTCATGGGGTCGCAAAGAGTCGGACACAACTGAGCGACTGAACTGAACTGAATGGGGCCGGATGCCACGATCTTTGTTTGTTTGTTTGTTTGTTTAATATTTAGTTTTAAATCAGCTTTTTCACTCTTCTCATTCACCTCATCAAGAGTTTCTTTAGTTCCTCTTCACTTCTGCCATTAGAGTGGTATCACTCGCATATCTGAGGTTATTCATGTTTCTCCTACCTATCTTGTTTCCAGCCTAGCATTTCTCATAATGTGCTCAGTGTATAAGTTAAATAAACAGGATGACAACAGACAGCCCTCTCGTACTCCTTTATCAATCCTGAACCAATCAATTATTCCATACAGGGTTCTAATTGTTGCTTCTTGACCTCCATACAGGTTTCTCAGGAGACAGGTAAGATGGTCTGGTATTCTCATCTCTTTAAGTGCTTTCCAATTTGTTAATGATCCACACAGTCAAAGGCTTTAGCGTAGTTGATGAAACAGAGGTAGATGGTTTTCTGGAATTCCCTTGCTTTCTCTATGATCCAGTGAATGTTGGCAATTTGATCTTTGGTTCCTGTGCCTTTTCTAAACCCTGCTTGGATGTCTGGAAGTTCTTTGTTCACATAATGCTGAAGCCTAGCATGCAAGATTTTAAGTATGACCTTACTAGCATGGGAGATGAGTACAATTGTCCAACGGTTTGAGCATTCTTTAGTACTACCCTTCTTGGGAACTGGGATGAGGATTGACCTTTTCCAGTCCTGCGGCCACTACTGAGTCTTTCAGAATTGCTCACATACTGAATGCACCACTTTGACAGCATCACTTTTTAGAGTTTTGAATAGCTCTACTGAAATTGCATTGCATCCACTAGCTTTACTGACAGCAGTGCTTCCTAAGACCCACTTGACTTCACACTCCAGAATGTCTGGCTCTGGCTGACTTACCACACCTTTGCAGTTATCTAGTTCATTGAGATCTTTTTCGTGCAGTTCTTCCATGTTTTCTTTCCATTTATTCTTGATCTCTTCCACTTCTACTAGGTCTCTACTGTTTTTGTCTGTTACTGTGCACATCTTTGGATGAAATGTTCCCTTGATATTTCCAATTTTCCTGAAGAGATCTCTAGTCTTTCCCCTTCTGTTTTCCTCTATTTTTATGCACTGTTAATCAAAGAAGTCCTTCTTATCTCTCCTTGCTGTGCTTTGGAACTCTGCATTTAGCTGGCTGTAACCTTTCCCTTTCTCCCTTGCTTTTTACTTCTCTTCTTTCTTCAGCCTCCTCAGATAACCACTTTGCCTTCTTGCTCTTTTCTTTTTCTTTGTGATGGTTTTGCTTCCTCCTATATAGTATTACGGACCTCCATGCATAGTTCTTCAGGCACACTGTTTATAAATCTAATGCCTTGAATCTATTTGTCACTCTACTGCATATTCATAGGGGATTTGATTTAAGTTTTACCTGGCTGGCCTAGTGGTTTTCCCTGCTTTCATTAGTTTAAGCCTGAATTTTGCTATGAGAAGCTGATTATCTGTGCCACAGTCAGCTCCAGGTTTTCGTTTTGCTGACTATATACAGCTTCTCCATCTTTGGCTATAAAGAATATAATCAGTTTGATTTCAGTATTGACCATTTGGTGATGTCTATGTGTAAAGCTGTCTCTTGTGTTGCTGAAAAAAGGTATTTGCTCTGACCAGTGGATTCTCTTGGCAGAATTCATTTTGAACTGCTTCATTTTGAACTCCAAGGCCAAATTTGCCTGTTACTCCAGGTATCTCTTCTCCAAGGCCAAATTTGCCTGTTACTCCAGGTATCTCTTGACTTGCTACTTCTGTATTTCAGTCCCCAGTGATGAATAGAACATCTTTTGTTGGTGTTAGTTCTAGGAGGGCTTCTAGGTCTTCCTAGAACTGATCAGCTTTAGCTTCTTTGGCATTAGTGGTAGGGGCATAGACTTGAATTACTGTGGTGCTGAATGACTTGCCTTGGAAACAAACCAAGATCATCCTGTCGTTTATGAGATTGCACCCAAGTACTGCATTTTGGACTCTTTTGTTGTTTATGAGGGCTACTCCATTTTAATGTTACTAGCACTGTATTGAAGGGATATTTTTAAATTTTTGGTACCAGTTTTTTTTTTTTTTATATATAGTATAAGGAATGCAGCATTGAACATCCTTATACACATTGCTTCTTGAAATCTTTGAAGTATATCTGAGGGAAATTACTAATAGTGAATTAACTGGTTTAGTGTCTGCACCTTTCAAATTTGATAATATATTATCTAACTGTTCCCCAAATTGTTGAATAATTTCACAGTCCAATTTAAAGAGGCTAAGAGTTCCCAGAACTGTTCTAAAAGATTTATGTAAGAAGACTGTGATTTCTTAGTCCATTCTGACATATGATATGGCTTACAACTATAGAGCTATGTGTTTGAGTTATTTCCACCCGAAGCAAGCAAACACATGAGTAACTATTCTTCACCGTCAGCTACTATGTCTCCACTCTTCTTCAGAGCCAACTGCTTAGAAGGCTATATTTACTGTCTTCATCAATTCAATTGCCATTCAATTACATGTTATTGTAAAGTGTTCATGATATTTATCAGTTGTAATTTAATTTTTTAAAGCTTCAGTTTAAGTCAGCTTTGGGGGCATTGTAAGTTTTCACAGAAAATATAATTTTTCTATGTGAAGCAAGAGTTCAAAGAACTTTTTCATGATGTTTTAGTTTGAACAGAAAATCCCCTTATGGAATACCTTTTAGTGTAACACTTGGGTCCATTTGCCAACCTCTCCTCAGATTCTTAAGTAATATGATATTCTATGGTGGGTACAGAAAATTTGTAGAGTCAATTCTACAAATGTTACTAATTCTTAGTAAGTAACTAGACAGTAAATGAGATACCCTGTGAAATAATTACCTCAAAGGGAGGGTAATAATAGGGACTCTGACCTACAGAATTATTCCTTAGATGTAAACAGCCCATCCACATCTTTTCCATCTACATTTTTTAAAAGAATTAAAAGTTTCAGTTTTTTTTTTTTTTTTTTACTGAAACCACAGTTTACTTACATTTTCACCTTAGATGTTAACCTGCTATACTATATCCCCTTTGCTTGTTTTCCTGCAATATCCTTTATAAATCTCTTTTTCTATTCAAGGTCTCAAGTTACACTGAAAGTGGAGTGCATGACAGATGGGATCTGGACGTTTCCCATGATGCTGATTGCTACTGAACCTGATGTGGATGAGGTCTTTGATATTGAAGGGGTTGGTTTATTTAAGGAAGCTACTGTTGACTTCAGGCTGACAAGTCAGTCAAGGTAATACATCAAGCATATGTGTGTAACTGGTTTTGTGAATGTAATTTATGCTGAACTGGGAAACAGAATTTAAGATGGAAAATTCTATTATGTCATCTTTTTCTGGTTAAGTCAGAGAAGTATTGCCTCTAGGAATCAAAGCTTTATATATTTCATATTTGTTATTTAAAACTTGGAAAATAGAATCCACAAAGTGAATACCAAAGAACAATAAGAACAAGTAAATAGATATTGAAATTTAGAATATTTCTATTTGTTTTTCAAAAGGTGTTTTAATGTATTTTTTCAAAGATAGATGGGAGGTTTCTCAGTAAATTTTAATGGTTTGGGGCTATTAAGTGATTTAACTAGGTAGAGGTGATTAGGTAACCTACATTGAGATTCCATTTTCTGTATTATTCTGCTTAGTCACAGCTATCTTTGTTATACTTGTGATAACATAAGCAGCATGACAGTAATACTTTTACCTTTCTCAGATGTAAAAAATGTTTTTACAGCTTTTTTTGAGGTATAACATACTTACCATAAAATTCACCCATTGTCAGTGTACATTTCAATATTTTTTTAAATGTGCAGAATTTGCAATCATAGCCACATTCTAGGTTTCGAACTCATCCTTCAGTTTTCACTTCAGTCACTCAGTCATGTCCGACTCTTTACGACCCCATGGACTGCACCATGCCAGGCCTCCTTGTCCATTACCAACTCCCAGAGTTTACTCAAACTCATGTTTATTGAATCCGTGATGCCACCCAACCAGCTCATCCTCTGTTGTCCCCTTCTTCTCCCGTCTTCAGTCTTTCCCGGCATCAGGGTCTTTTCAAATGAGTCAGTTCTTTGCATCACGTCGCCAAAGTATTGGAGTTTCAGCTTCAACATCAGCCCTTCCAATGAATATTCAGGACTGATTTCCTTTAGGATTGACTGGTTGGATCTCCTTGCAGTCCAAGGGATTCTCAAGAGTGTTCTCCAACACCAAGGTTCAAAAGTATCAATTCTTTGGCACTGAGCTTTCTTTATAGTCCAACTCTCACATCCATACAGGACTACTGGAAAAACCATCAGTTCAGTTAAGTCGCTCAGTCGTGTCCAACTCTTTGCAACCCCATAAATCACAGCATGCCAGGCCTCCCTGTCCATCACCAACTCCCAGAGTTCACCCAAACTCATGTCCATCGAGTCGGTGATGCCATCCAGCCATCTCATTCTCTGTCGTCCCCTTCTCCTCCTGCCCACAATCCCTCCCAGCATCAGGGTCTTTTCCAATGAGTCAGCTCTTCACATGAGGAAGCCAAAGTTTCAGCCTCAGCATCAGTCCTTCCAATGAACACCCAGGACTGGTCTCCTTTAGGATGGACTGGTTGGATATCCTTGCAGTCCAAGGGACTCTCAAGAGTCTTCTCAAACACCACAGTTCAAAAGCATCAATTCTTTGGTGCTCAGCTATCTTCACAGTCCAACTCTCATATTCTTACATGCCCACTGGAAAAACCATAGCCTGGACTAGATGGACCTTTGTTGACAAAGTAATATCTCTGCTTTTTAATATGATATGTAGGTTGGTCATAACTTTCCTTCCAAGGAGTAAGCGTCTTTTAATTTCATGGCTGCAATCAACATCTGCAGTGATTTTGGAGCCCCCCAAAATAAATTCTGACACTATTTCCTCTGTTTCCCCATCTATTTCCCATGAAGTTATGGGACCAGATGCCATGATCTTCATTTTCTGAATGTTGAGCTTTAAGCCAACTTGTTCGCTCTCCTCTTTCACTTTCATCAAGAGGCTTTTTAGTTCCTCTTTACTTTCTGCCATAAGGGTGGTGTCATCTGCATATCTGAGGTTATTGATATTTCTCCAGGCAATCTTGATTCCAGCTTGTGCTTCTTCCAGCCCAGCATTTCTCACATTTCTCATGATGTACTCTGCATATAAGTTAAATAAGCAGGGTGACAACATACAGCCTTGATGTACTCCTTTTCGTATTTGGAACCAGTCTGTTGTTCCATGTCCACTTCTAACTGTTGCTTCCTGACCTGCATACACATTTCTCAAGAGGCAGGTCAGGTGGTCTCGTATTCCCATCTCTTGAAGAATTTTCCACAGTTTATTGTGATCCACACAGTCAAAGGCTTTGGCATAGTCAATAAAGCAGAAATAGATGTTTCTCTGGAACTCTCTTGCTTTTTTGATGATCCAGAAGATGTTGACAATTTGGTCTCTGGTTCCTCTGCCTTTTCTAAAACCAGCTTGAACAACTGGAAGTTCACGGTTCACATATTGCTGAAGTCTGGCTTGGAGAATTTTGAGCATTACTTTACTAGCGTGTGAGATGAGTGCAATTGTGTGGTAGTTTGAGCATTCTTTGGCATTGCCTTTCTTTGGGATTGGAATGAAAACTGACCTTTTCGAGTCCTGTGGCCACTGCTGAGTTTTCCAAATTTCCTGGCAGATAGAGTGTAGCACTTTCACAGCATCATCTTTCAGGATTTGAAATAGCTCAACTGGAATTCCATCACCTCCACTAGCTTTGTTCACAGTGATGCTTTCTAAGGCCCTCTTGACTTCACATTCCAGGATGTCTGGCTCTAGGTCAGTGATCACACCACGTGATTATCTGGGTTGTGAAGATCTTTTTTGTACAGTTCTTCTGTGTATTCTTGCCACCTCTTCTTAATATTTTCTCTTTCTGTTAGGTACCATTTCTGTCCTTTATTGAGCCCATCTTTGCATGAAATATTCCCTTGGTATCTCTAATTTTCTTGAAGAGATCTCTAGTCTTTCCCATTCTGTTGTTTCCCTCTATTTCTATGCATTGATCACTGAAGAAGGCTTTCTTATCTCTCTCTGCTATTCTTTGAAACTCTGCATTCACACAGATATATCTTTCCTTTTCTGCCTTGCTTTTTGCTTCTCTTCTTTTCACGGCTATTTGTAAGGTCTCCTCGGACAGCCATTTTGCTTTTTTTGCATTTCTTTTTCTTGGGGACGGTCTTGCTCCCTGTCTGCTGTAAATGTCACGAACCTCTGTCCATAGTTCATCAGGCACTCTGTCTGTCAGATCTAATCCCTTGAATCTATTTCTCACGTCCACTGTATAATCGTAAGGGATTTGATTTAGGTCATACCTGAATGGTCTAGTGGTTTCCCCTACTTTCTTCAGTTTAGGTCTGAATCTGCCAATAAGGAGTTCATGATCAAAGAGTTGGACAGTACTGAAGCAACTTAGTACTTAGTTGCTTCAGTACTGTCCAACTGTTTGTGACCCTATGGATTGTAGCCCACCAGTCTCCTCTGTCCATGGCATTCTCCAGGCAAGAATACTGGAGTGGGTTTCTATGCCCTCCTCCAGAGGATCTTCCTGACCCAAGGACTGAACCCATATCTCTTATGTCTGCTGCATTGGCAGATGGATTCTTTACCACTAGTACTTCCATCTCCCCCCAAATTTCCCTCAAACCCCTTTTCGGTCAACCCCTATTCCCACCCCTCATCTCTGGCAACCATTGATATGCTTTCTGTCTCTGTAACCTTGCCTTTTCTGGATATTTTATATAAATAGAATCATTCACTATGTACTGGATTTTTTAAATGGTTTTTATGCAGTTTTAGGTTTCCAAGAAAAGTGAGAGGAAGGCACAGAGATTTCTGTCACCCCCTGCTCCCACACATGTGTAACCTTCCCCATTATCAATATCACTCACATAAATGGTACATTTTTTAATAAAGTTGGACCTACATTGACACATCATAACCATCCAAAGTTTATAGTTTCCAATAAGACTCACTTTTGGTGTTGTACATCCTATGAGTTTGGTCAAAAGTATGATGATATATGGGCTTCTCTGATGGCACAGTGGTAAGGAATCCACCTGCCAATGCAGGAGACTCAGGTTCAATCCCTGGGTCAGGAAGATCCCCTGGTGGAGGGCATGGCACCCCATGCTAGTATTCTTTCCTGGATAATTTCATGGGCATAGGAGCCTGACGGGTACAATTCATGGGGTTGCAATGAGTCAGACACGACTGAGTGATGGAGCACGCACATGATGATATATATGTATGTCATTATAGTATCATGCAGAGAATTTTCACTGCCCTAAAAATCCTCTTTGCTCTCCCTATTTATCTCTCTTACCCCACTCTTGGAAACCATGGATCTTTCTATTGTCTCAGTAGCTTTTTTACATAGTCTTTTACAAAATGTTGTGTTGTTGGAATCATATAGTATGCCAGTTCAGTTCAGTTCAGTCACTGGGTCGTGTCCGACTCTTTGCAACCCCATGGACCACAGCACACCAAGCTTCCCTGTCCATCACCAACTCCCAGAGCTTGCTTAATTGCCAGGGTCCAGCCCCAGCAGGATCCAGGGGTACCCTCAGGATGACGGCCTAGGCGAAAGGATAGCAAAGCAGAGAACAGGGCTTGATCTTCCTTGATTAACACAGAAAGCCAATAAAGCTCCTGTGTTCCAAGGAGTCATCCTGAAAGAAGAACAGAGTGAAAAGGAGGGAAAAGGAAAAAAGAATGACATGGGGAGACCAAGCTTCGGTGAGCAAGGCCCATAACTTTATTTTCAAAAGGAACTTTTATACCTTGACTTGTACGTAGAGGAAAATGAAAGATGCAAAGTCATACAGTCAGCCCAAACGTTACGTCTATTTTGTCTTTATCAAAACCAGAATTTTTTCTGCATACCTTTCCCATAAACAATGTTGTGTACATTATCTTCTGGCCTTGGAGGCCTGTGGACATTTTATGACCCTTTTTTTATAAAGGCTGATCAGCCATAAAACTTGTTTTCCCTTTAAGTGTTTCTTCTTTATTTCTCCCAGCCTCAGAAAGTACTAAACAGAGTTACATTCTCACGGAGCAAAGGTGCAGTGAGTTACAACAAAGAAAGAACCAATTAGCTCAAAGGTCTGATGTGGTTAATTCCAAGGCTGCTACTTGTTTTTCTTACATTCCAACTATGTTAACCAATGCACTCCCAGGTGCACAGTGGATAAGGGATATGGGCACTTGGCAGCAAGCATTGGCCCAGTAATGAAGCCCTTTACCAGTACTATCTATTCTGATAATTTTTCATCTCTTAAAGGGCTCTATGCTCATTAGGACTTTTAGAATGTTTTGGCTTCCTGTGCCTTTCAAGGTTGGGGAGTTGTGAACAATCATGTGTGTTAATTGCAAGAGTATGGATAAACCTGTCAGGCAAGCTAGAATGCCAACAGAGGGGTTAAAATAGAAATATTCCTTTCATGCCCAGGAGACTTATTAACTAAAGCCCTAAGTGGACTTTTTCCAGAGAAAGGTGGTTGGGCATAGCCCCCTGTTAATGTCAGAAGAGTTGGTGAAAGGCACAAAGTAGTAAGACAGACAGATTCTTGTTTTGGGGTACATGCTCGAGCAGATTCAGGGGTCCCTTGAGCAATGATCTGCCTTGCTCGTCATGGCTCTTCCACATGACCTTGTCATGGGTGGGATCTCCCGTGGTGGCTCCCGGCACTTAATCTCATGTCTATTGAGTCGGTGATGCCATCCAACCATCTTTTCCTCTGTTGTCCCCTTCTCCTCCTGCCTTCAATCTTTCTCAGCATCAGGGTCTTTTCCAGTGAATCAGCTGTTTCCATCAGGTGGCTGAAGTATTGGAGTTTCAGCTTCAGCATCAGTCCTTCCAATGAATTTTCAGGACTGATTGCCTTTAGGATTGACTGATTTGATCTCCTAGTCCCTGGACTGAGACTCCAAGGGACTTGCAGTCAGCGAGTCTCAGACTAGTATATAGTACATAGCCTTTTAAATTGACTTCTTTTACTTAGCAATATGCATTTGAGTTTCATCCATGTCTTTCAATGCTTTGAATAGCTCATTTCTTTTTAGCACTGAATAATATTCCACTATCTGGATATATCAGTACATTTATCCATTCATCTACTGAAGGACATCTTGATTGCTCCTGAGTTTTGGCAATTATTAATAAAGCAGGTATAAACATCTGAGTGAAGATTTTATCGTAGATGTGACTTTTCAGTTGTTTCAAGTAAATACCAAGGAGCATGATTGCTGGATCCTATGGTAAGGGTGGGCTTCCCTGATAGCTCAGTTGTTAAGGAATCTGCCTTCAATGTGAGAGACCTGGGTTCGATCCCTGGGTTTGGGAAGATCCCCTGGAGAAGGGAAAGGCTACCCACTTTATTATTCTGGCCTGGAGAATTCTGTGGACTGTATAGGGGTCACAAAGAGTGTATTTGGTTTTATCAGAAATGACCAAACTGCTTTCCAAAGTTGCTGTACCATTTTGCATCCCCACCAGTAATAAGTGAGAGTTACTGTTGCTCCACATTCTTCCTGGCACTCAGTAGTACTAGTGTTCTTGATTTCAGCCATTCTAATGAAAGTATAGTGGTACCTCACTGTAGGTAGTTTTAGTTTGCATTTCCCTGATGACATATGGTGTGATGCATCTTTTCAAATGCTTACTTGCCATATGTATATCTTCTTTGCTAAGGTGTCCAATAAGATATTTTGCCCATTCTTAATTGGGTTATTTGTTTTCTTCTTCTGAGTTTTTACAGTTCTTTGTATATTTTGTATAATAATTCTTTATGAGTTATATCTTTTGCAAGTATGTTCCCCCAGTCTGTGCTTGTCTTCTAATTCTCTTGATATTGTTCTTCTTTTAATGAAGTCTAGCTTATTATTTATTTCATGGAGACTGTGTCTGCTATTGTATCCAATAAGACACCACCATACGCAGGTCATGTAAGTTTTCTCTTACGTTATCTTCTTGGAGTTTTATAGGGTTTTTTTTGTTTGTTTTACATTTGGGTTTATGGTCCATTTTAAGTTAATATTTGTGAGATTTTTAAAGTATGTGTCTCGATTATTATATTTTTTTGCATGTGGATGTCATTATTCCAGCACTGTTTCTTAAAAATACTATCTTTGTTCCATTGTATTGCCTTTGATCCTTCATCAAAGATCAGTTGACTAAATTTATAAGAGTTTCTTTCTGGGCTCTCTATTTTGATCTATTGATCTGTGTGTCTATTCTTTAATAAATACCATATTATGTTAATTATGGTAGCTTTATTGTAAGTCTTCAAGTCAGGTAATATGAGTACTCCACCTTGGTTCTTGTTTTTCAATACTGAGCTGGCTATTCTGAGTCTTTTGCATCCCTATATAATCCATTTGTTGATATTCATAAGTTAACTTCCTGGGATTTTGTTTGGGATTGCATAGAATCTACAAGTCAAATTGAGAAGGACTGCCATCTTGACAATATTCTTATTGAATATATTCATGAATCTTATTATTCATTAATATAACATATTTCCCCATTTATTTAGTTGTTACTTACTTTCATTCATCAGAGTTTTGTAGTTTTTCTCATATACATCATGTACATATTAGCAAATTTATACCTAAGTATTTCATTTTGAGAGATGCTAATACAAATGATCTTGGTATTCCATTCCAAATTTCACTTGTTCATTGTTAATGTAGAGAAAGCAATTGTATTTTGTACATTAATCTTACATCCTTCAACCTTGCTATAATTGCCTATCAGTTTAAGGGATTTTATTGTAGAGTCTTTGGTGATTTCTACATAGATGATCTATCAACTGCAAATAAAGACAAATTTATGTCTTTCTTCCCAACCTAAATATCTTTTATTTCCTTTTCTGGCTTTACTGCATAAACAAGGATTTGCATATGAGATTGAAAAGAAGTGACGGGAGGAGACATGTTTGCTTTTATGTGATCTTAGTGGCCAAGTTAGAAGTTTCTTACCATTAAATATGAGGTTGACAGTAGGATTTTTGTAGACAGATTTTAGCAAGTTGAGGAAGTACACCTCTATTCCTAATTAACTGATAGTTTTTATCATTAATGTGTGTTAGATTTTATCAAATGCTTTTTCTGTATCTATAGATATAATCATGTACTTTTTTTTTTCTTTTTAAGTCTATTGACATGATGAATTTCATTAATTGATTTTCAAATGTTGAACCAACCCTGCATATCTGGGATAAATCATATTTGATCATGGAAACCCACTTTTTATACTTTTTTGATGCTATTATAATGAAATTGTTTTATTTCTTTTTTCAGATAGTTCACTGTTTTCTTATTGTATAGAAAGCCAACTGATTTTTGTACGTGGATTTTGTGTCCTTCAATTTTATTGAATTCAGTTTTTCTAACAGTTTTTTGGTGGAGTCTTCCAGATTTTCTATGTATAGTGTTAGTCGCTCAGTCATGTCCAATTCTTTGTTACCCCATGGACTGTATGTAGCCCATCAGGCTCCTCTGTCCATGGGAATCTCCAGGCAAGAATACTGGAGTGGGTTGCCATTTCCTTCTCCAGGGGATCTTCCCAACCCAGGGGTCAAACCCAGGTCTCCTGTGTTGCAGGCAGTTTCTCTACTGTTAGAGCTACCTGGAATTATGTCATTAGCAAACAGTTTTACTTCTTCCTTTTTGATTTGGATATCTTTAATTTATTTTTCTTGCTTAATTACTCTGGCTCAGACTTTCGGTACTAATGGTCACCCTTGTCTTGTTCCTATCTTAGAGGAAAAGTTTTCAGCCTTTCAACATTAAGTATAATGTTAGTTGTGGGCTTGTCATATATGGCCTTTATTATGTTGAGTCACATTCCTTCTAAGTCAGTTTTATTGAGTTTTTATCATGAAAGGATTTTAAACTTTGTCAAATGGTTTTTCTGTAGCTGTTGAAAGTATCATATGATTTTTATCTTTCACTCTGTTAATGTGGTGTATCACATTTACTGATTTGTGTATGTTGAACTATCTTTACATCCCAGGGATAAATCCCACTTCATTTTGGTGTATGAGACATCTAATGTACTACTGAATTGAGTTTCCTAGTATTTTATTGAGAATTTTCATACCTATATTCATTAGGTCCCTGGAGGAGGAAATGGCAGCCCTCTCCAGTATTCTTGCCTGGAGAATCCCATGGACAGAGGAGCCTGATGGGCTACAGTCCATAGGGTCACAAAGAGTTGGACACGACTGAAGCAACTTAGCATGCACACACACACACATTCATCAGGTATATTGGCTTGCATGTTTCTTTTCTTGAAATGTCTTCATCTGCCTTTGGCATGTGGGTATTGCTGACCTCATAAAATGAGCTTAGAAGTGTCCTCTCCTCTCCAATTTTTTTGAAAAGTTTAAGATTAGCATTCATTCTTTTAAAAATACTTGGTACAGTTCCTGATGAAACCATCTTGTCCTGGGCTTTTTTTGTTAGGAGCTAGTAGATTACTAGAAAATCCCATGGATGAAGGAGCCTGGTAGGCTGCAGTCCATGGGGTTGCTAGGAGTCAGACATGACTGAACGACTTCACTTTCACTTTTCACTTTCATGCACTGGAGAAGGAAATGGCAACCCACTCCAGTGTTCTTGCCTGGAGAATCCCAGGGATGGGGGAGCCTGGTGGGCTGCCATCTCTGGGGTCGCACAGAGCCGGACACAACTGAAGCGACTTAGCAGCAGCAGCAGCATAGATAAATAATAATGGATTTTAAAATCAGTTCAGTTTACTAATACAAAGGCAAGAAAAGGAAAACAGATGAAAGAAACAAAATGAACAAACAAAATGAACAATGAAATTATAGAAATAAACCTAATATATCAATCATTATTTTAGATGTTAGTGATTAAATGTACACCAATGGAAGTCAAGTTAATTTAAAAGGATGATCAAATTACATGCTGTCTGTAAAAAATACACTTCACCTTTAGTGTTATAGGTAGACTGAAAATAAAAGTATGAAAAGCATTATACCATGAAAATATTCATTTTTTTAAAAAGCAAGAGTAAAGCAGGAGTGCCTATATAAATATCAGATTAAGTAGACTTCAAAGCTAATATATGTACCAGACAAAAAGAGATGTTATATAATAACAAAGAGTAAATATGACAAAATGACATAAGAATCCTACTTTTTCATATACTAAATATCAGAACTTCATAAGTATATGTAGCAAAAACATAATTTAAAAGAGAAATAAATAAATGCACAATTATGTCCTGGGATTTGAATACTCCTCTCATCAATTTAGAGAACAATGGGACAGAAAATCAGCGAGGAAACAAAGGAATTAAAAAATATGATCAACCAACAGGCTCTAACAGATATATGTAGAACACTCCAGCCAACAAAAGAATAATATCCATTCTTTTCAATAAATATAAAATGAATTTATGGAGTATGCTCTGTGACCAGAATAGAATCAGACTAGAAGTCAATAATGGAAAGACAACAGAAATCCTCTAAAACAGCTGTAAATAAAACAGTACTCTATCAAATAACCGAGATGTCAAATGAGAACTCTCAAAGGAAATAAAAATATACATTTAGAACCAAATGAATATGAACATACAACCGATCAAAGTTTGTGAAATGCAGCTAAAGCAGTACCCACAGGGAAATTTATCACAAAAAAATATTTACAATAAGAATAAAGAAAAGATCTCCAATTAGTAATCTAAACTCCCACTTCAAGAAACTAGAAAATAAAGATCAAAACAGGAGTGAAATCAGCAAGATGACTGAATAAGATGTTCCTCACCCACATCCTCCACAACAAGAATAATTTCACATCCATCCATGGACAAAAGTACCTAGGTAGGAGATTGTGAAACTCTGGTGCAGTCTAAGAATGAGGGGAGCCATTTTGATAATGCAGGCCCACAATCAGGTGGCTGACTTGCTAACTGTGGCTATGGCAAACAGCTCCATACCCTGAAGGACTTAGTCACAGCTCAATTTGCCTTTGGTTATGTCATCAGTGCCAAATGCTCAAGGACCTGGGAGGAGTCACACATCCCTGTGTAGGGTGACAGGCATATGGAACTCAATTCTGGCTATAGACCCTAAAGTAGCCTGTGAACCAATTCCAGCCCTTCTTGGCCATGGTCCTGGAACTGTCCCTGGAGAGCACTGGTTTAGACAATTACCAGTGGACAGACAGAGAGTCTTTGTAGAAGTCCAAGAGTCCAGGGGAGAGGTCCCAGCACACCACTGGAACAAAACAAACAAACAAAAATTCAAACTGGACACATTGCATAGCATTAGCAAAACAATTTCACTTTAGGAGTGTGAGCCTTCCCCCAGAGTGCCACAGCTCAGTGCCCAGAGAGAACTGACCTTTTCCAGTGCTGGCATATTGATTGCAACACTTTAACAGTGTCATCTTTGAAATAGCTCAGCTGGAATTCCATCACCTCCACTAGCTGTATGTATAGTAATACTTCCTAAGGCTCAGTTGACTTCACACTCCTGGATATCTGATTCTAGGTGAGTTGATCACACCATCATGGTTATCTGGGTCATTAAGACTTTTTTGTACAGTTCTTTTGTGTATTCTTGCCACCTCTTCTTAATCTCTTCTGCTTCTGTTAGGTCCTTGCTACTTGAGATCTCTAGTCTTTCCCATTCTGTTGTTTTCCTCTATTTCTTTGCATTGTTCACTTAAGAAGGCTTTCTTATCTCTCCCTGCTATTCTTTAGAACTCTGCATTCAGATGGGTATATCTTTCCTTTTCTCCTTTGTGTTTTGCTTCTCTTCTTTTCCCAGCCATTTGTAAGGCCTCCTCAGACAACCATTTTTCCTTGTTGCATTTCTTTTTCTTGGGCAAGGTTTTGGTCACCACTTCCTATACAATGTTATTAAACTCTGTCCATAGTTCTTCAGGCATTTTGTCTGTCAGATCTAATCCCTTGACTCTATTTGTCACTTCCACTATATATCATATCAGATCTGATTTAAGTCATACCTGAATGGTCTAGTGGTTCTTCCTACTTTCTTCAACTTAAGTCTGATTTTGGTAATAAGGAATTCATGATCTGAGCCACAGTCAGTTCCCAGTCTTGTTTTTGCTGACTATATAGAATTTCTCTATCATCAGCTGCAAAGAATATAATCATATTTTGATATGGACCATCTGGTGATGTCCATGTGTAGAGTCTTGTCGTGTTATTGGAAGAGGCTGTTTGCTATGACCAGTGTGTTCTCTTGGCAAAACTCTGTTAGCCTTTTCTATCCTTCATTTTGTACCCCAAGGCCAAACTTGCCTGTTACTCCAGCTATCTCTTGACTTCTTACTTTTGCGTTCCAGTCCCCTATGATGAAAAGAACATCTTTTGGGGGGCCTTTAATAAGTAAAATTTTGTTTCTTCTTTCTTGTTTGTGGAAAATATATAATCCATAGAGTTCATAGTATCTGAACCATTATATTCTGTCCTTGTTGATTTTTTATATTATCCTGCATTTAATTTAATGAAAATGTAGGAACTATAGCATTTGAATTCAAGATAACATAAATTCCATCCTTCATTGCCTCATGTGATTGCTCTGGACAGATAAATTATATAACTTAGTCATTAGTTATAAGATATTATAATTTAAAAATCAGAAAATTTTGGATGATACTCATATAGGAAAACAGTCAATAAAGATATAAAATGAAATGTGTGAGTTTTCTAGAAGAATTTCATCATGATTATTACTATCTAAATTGAAAGGTAAATCATTTTCATGAATGTACTTTGTCTCTAAATCTAATTGGAAGCTCTGCCTTCATTTAGATAGTTGGAGACATAGGCCAAGGCCCTTGTTTACCATCAGAAGGAAGGATGAACAGGAACATGTTATATCCTATTGAATATCCACTTTAATTCAGAAACCAGTATGATTCATTCTTCCACTCTCTTGGGTAATGTCATCTTAGGTTGTGTATACTATAACCATAATAATGTTAATATTTTACACATGTGCTCAGCCTGATATTTTTCCATGATAAAAGGTCAGGATTATATCTATGTCTCACTTAGCCTTTAAAAAAATATGAGCTTAGTTCTTACTTTCTTGGTTCCCCTACATTTAGTTAATTCTTCTCCATCCATTTGCAATAGATTTAGATCATTTCCTTATACCTTGACCTGACCTTTGGAAAAATATAAGATAATTGCAAAGTCAATTTCTTCAGACTACTTTTCAGTTTATTTTTGTGTCTTTACAGGGTATCTTGATTTCTAAAGGTCTTTGACATAATTTTTTATGAATATGACCATAAAACATATTACATATGTTTCACTCCCTAACACAATAATATTTGTTCCCTAATGCCCTTGTATTTTTCTATAAGAAAAAGAAAGGCAATTATGGCAGTGTATTTGTGTAGAGGAAGCAAAAGAGAAACAACCATTCTGCTTCATTACAGTTATCTGCATTCATTTTTAATTAACATTACAAATGTTCTCTTAGATACTTTCTTTAAAATTAGAAGTATCCAGTATCTTTCATCCTGATATATTTCTGCAAGCATTAAGTTGTAAGAGAGTCTCAACAAAAATGTGAATATACCTACTTCTTTAGGTTTCAGTATATTTTCCTGGTAGATAAATGCATTTATCATAAGTAATTGTATTTGTCAAGTGCACTCACAATATGAAATAAATTTTTATTCTTATGTCCTGAGGTCTGACAACCGTCTTATATTGAGTAAATGACTTAAAGTTACTAAGAAACCTAAAAATGTCAAAATAATATTTTTTAATGTATAGCTTTTGATTTTGTTCAATTTTGGTTTTGAGGATATAATAATGAACACCTTATACTATGAACACGGGAGGTTTTCTTTTTTTGAGATTTAACAGAAAATTCTACAGATTTGGGTTACATTTCTGTTATAGCTTAATAATTAAGGTTCCCTTAGGAGGCTGCAGTCACATGTTGGCAATATCCAAAGCCATCTTAAGGTTTGATTGAGCTAGCTCATCAAAATGGTTAACAAAACTAGAAGTTAATGCTAGTTATTATCTAATAGTGCAGCTGTTATTGGCTAATGGTGCCTACATGCAGTGTCTCTGTAATGTGTGCCTCAAGTAGTTAAATTTTATATACAGTGACTGGTTTCCCACAGTGTGTAGTCCAAAAGTACAGAGCATTTTCTGATATAGAACTAGAATTTATGCAGCTTTATTTAGCTACTTTCTATTGGCTACAGGAGAATCACTGTGTTGATTTGGATATGTGAAAGGGACTACCAGTCAGTCAGTTCAGTCACTCAGTCATATCCAACTCTTTGTGACCCCATGGACTGCAGCACACCAGGCTTCCTTGTCCATCACCAGCTCCTGGAGCTTGCTCAAACTCATGACCATCAAGTCAGTGATGCCATCCAACCATCTCATCCTTTGTCGTCCCCTTCTCCTCCTGCCTTCAATCTTTCCCAGCATTTAGGGGGACAATTGAAAACTAGCCCATGCCCGTTCTGTCTTTAAATTCATTTTAGTTGTCCCAATGCTGTACTATACTCCTGAATATATCCACTCTATGTTGCATCCCTGGGGGGCTATACCTAAGTAGGTATTAGAAATCTCAGGTCATCCAGATGACCCTTGAAACTTGGGGGAGTGATGTGAGATAGACTGACCTAATGATATTTTAGTACTTGACCAGCTTCCCCACAAACCAACTCAATGCTCAACATCTCCTTTTTCTCTCTCATCAAGTGTAAACTAAGTTCTGAAGAGAAATGACTCTGTGCCCTGGTGAATACACATTTTTCTTATTTGCTGGGCATGGGGAGAAGGGAAAAGAGAAGAACAAAAAGCGTGACAAACAATGAGATTGAGGCTATTCTATCTTCTAAATTAAATGATCTCTAAAATGTAAGGCCCACAGGAGAGGAGGAAAGAGAAAAAGGCTCAAGGAAGACTATTTTAAGGAGTACATGTCACTTTGTGTTTTCCTTATTTAAAGGACCAGAGTTTGTCTGGGGGATAATTTAAGTATGATGATTCATACCTAAAATTTGCATTTTAAATACTTTGCATCCTCTGAAGAGTTAGGATAGACACATGATAGAGTTCAAAGTATCAGAATAGCTTATCTATTATTCTTAATGATATTGTTATCTTAAAAACTAAAAATAAAGTGTTTCTAGTAAAAAGCTGTATTTAGTCTGGGACAGTAATGAGCCCACTTTGGTGATTATTCATGATCATCATAATTTTCTTATTCCTTTGTTTGCCTTGCCAAAGAACAACACAGTAAACACAACAGTAAATACACAATAGTAAATATTTGCTTCCTTCCTACTAAATATTTAGCAGAGTAACATTATTTAATTTTCATACAACTACTTAGATATCACTGTCTCCAATTTACCAAAGACACACACACTCACACACACACACATCTTTACACAATCACATCAAAGAATGGGTAGTATGTAGTGGGCACAGTGTCCATTTAGATAAGATACCCCAGCTCCTGTCTCCCCTTCTCCAATCCCAACTCAACAGAAAATCTTTGGTCACCTACCTGTCCCAGCTTGGAGTCCTGTAAACCTCAGATTCATGCCATTCTGAATGGTAGTAGGCTAAAGAATATGTCAGACCCCTGAGCTGTATCTTCAATATCAATAGCCCTGGGAAAGCTGATTAAAATTTTCTATTACTTTATTTATTATGTATTTATTTTGTGACACTGCATGGCATGTGGGATCTTAGTTCCCCAACCAGGGATCAAACCCTTGCTTCCTGCATTGGAAGCACAGAGTCTTAACTATTGGACCACCAGGAAGTCCCCACAAATCTCTGTTCTTTTAGAAGGTTAAACCCAGCGTTAACTTTGGCACGTGTAAGCAGAATAGGTGCCCTACTGGATAGTATAACGTAAGAAATTCCACATACAGAAAGGAATAATTTCTATAATTATCTGTCATCAACGTGATGTGAAATTTTCTGATCAGAAACAATGTGAGGATTAAATACAATATATACTGTGAAATGATTCTTCCAATCAATCAATCAGTCTTCAGCACATCACATAATTATCTTTTGGTGTGTGTGGTAAGAACACTAAAGATCTATCTTAACAGATTTCAACTGTACAATTTATTATTAGCAACTATAGGCTTCATGCTATACATTTGATCTCTAGAATCTATCTTATTAATATAACTGAAAATTTGTACCCTTTAACCAATATTCCCTATTTCCTCTAACCCCTAGCCCCTGAAAACCATTGTTCTACTCTCTGCTTCTGTGAGTTCAACCTTTTTAGATTCTGTATTTAAGTGACATCGTGCAAAATTTATTTTTCTGTATCTGGCTTATTTTACTTAGTGTGATCTCCTCAGGCTTCATCTGTTTTGTCTCAAATGGCAAGAGTTCCATCTTTTTTATGGCTAAATATTACTCCATTTTGTACATATACCACATTTTCTTTATTCATCTGTAGGCGGACACTTGGGCTATTTCCATATCTTGGCTATAGTGACTCATGCTATAATAACATGGGGGTGCAGATACATCTTTGAGATACTAATTTCATTTCCTTTAGATATATGCCTATAACTAGGATTGCTGGATCATATGGTAATTCAATTTTAGTTTTTTGAGGAAACTTCATCAAATTTTCCATAATGTCTATACCAAATTTTAAATCCCACCAGCAGTGTTAAGTGGTTTTCTTTATTCCACATTCATGCTAACACTTATTTTTTGACTCTGGAATAGTAACAATCCTAACAGATATGAGGTTATGTCCCATTGTGATTTTGATGTTCATTTCCCTGATGAATAGTGATATTGAGCACTGCTTGTTGGCCATTTGTATGTCTTCTTTGGGAAAAATATCTCTTGAGGTCCTCTGCCCATTTTTACTAGGATTATTTGTGGGGTTTCTTGCTATTGAGTTCTGTGAGTTCCTTATATATTTTAGATAATATCCCCCATTAGATACATGATTTGCAAATATTTTCTCCCTGTCCAAAGGTCACCTTTTCATTTGGTTGATTTCTTTTCCTTTGCTGTGCAGAAAGTTTTTAGTGTGATATAGTCCTGTTGCTTATTTTTGCTCTTGATTCCACTGCTTTTGCTGTCATATTCGAAAGGTCTTCATGCTATTTTAAATAAGATTGTTTTCTTTTCTTTTTTTTTTTTGTTTTTTTTTTATTTTTATTTTTTTGCTCTAATTGTAGCTTATATTTATTAATGCCTTTCCTCTTTATTTATTTTTTTTTTAATTTTATTTAAAAAAAAAAATCACATGCTCCCCATCCTGAACCCTCCTCCCTCCCAACCTCCCCATACCATCCCCCTGGGCCTTCCCAGCGCACCAGCCCCAAGCATCCAGCATCGTGCACTGAACCTGGACTGGCATCTCGTTTCATACATGACATTTCACATGTTTCAATGACATTCTCCCAAATCTTCCCACCCTCTCCCACAGAGTCCATAAGACTGTTCTATACATCAGTGTCTCTTTTGCTGTCTCGTACACAGGGTTATCGTTACCATCTTTCTAAATTCCATATACATGCGTTAGTATACTGTATTTATGTTTTTCCTTCTGGCTTACTTCACTCTGTATAATAGTCTCCAGTTTCATCCACCTCATTAGAACTGATTCAAATGTATTCTTTTTAATGGCTGAGTAATACTCCATTGTGTATATGTACCACAGCTTTCTTATCCATTCATCTGCTGATGGACATCTAGGTTGCTTCCATGTCCTGGCTATTATAAACAGTGCTGCGATGAACATTGGGGTACACGTGTCTCTTTCCCTTCTGGTTTCCTCAGTGTGTATGCCCAGCAGTGGGATTGCTGGATCATAAGGCAGTTCTATTTCCAGTTTTTTAAGGAATCTCCACACTGTTCTCCATAGTGGCTGTACTAATTTGCATTCCCACCAACAGTGTAAGAGGGTTCCCTTTTCTCCACACCCTCTCCAGCATTTATTATTTGTAGACTTTTGGATCGCAGCCATTCTGACTGGTGTGAAATGGTACCTCATAGTGGTTTTGATTTGCATTTCTCTGATAAAGAGTGATGTTGAACATCTTTTCAAGTGTTTGTTAGCCATCTGTATGTCTTCTTTGGAGAAATGTCTATTTAGATCTTTGGCCCATTTTTTGATTGGGTCATTTATTTTTCTGGAGTTGAGCTGTAGGAGTTGCTTGTATATTTTTGAGATTAGTTGTTTGTCGGTTGCTTCATTTGCTATTATTTTCTCCCATTCTGAAGGCTGTCTTTTCACCTTGCTAATAGTTTCCTTTGATGTGCAGAAGCTTTTAAGTTTAATTAGGTCCCATTTGTTTATTTTTGCTTTTATTTCCAATATTCTGGGAGGTGGGTCATAGAGGATCCTGCTGTGATGTATGTCAGAGAGTGTTTTGCCTATGTTCTCCTCTAGGAGTTTTATAGTTTCTGGTCTTATGTTGAGATCTTTAATCCATTTTGAGTTTATTTTTGTATATGGTGTTAGAAAGTGTTCTAGTTTCATTCTTTTACAAGTGGTTGACCAGATTTCCCAGCACCACTTGTTAAAGAGATTGTCTTTAATCCACTGTATATTCTTGCCTCCTTTGTCAAAGATAAGGTGTCCATATGTGCGTGGATTTATCTCTGGGCTTTCTATTTTGTTCCATTGATCTATATTTCTGTCTTTGTGCCAGTACCATACTGTCTTGATAACTGTGGCTTTGTAGTAGAGCCTGAAGTCAGGTAGGTTGATTCCTCCAGTTCCATTTTTCTTTCTCAAGATCGCTTTGGCTATTCGAGGTTTTTTGTATTTCCATACAAATTGTGAAATTATTTGTTCTAGCTCTGTGAAGAATACTGTTGGTAGCTTGATAGGGATTGCATTGAATCTATAAATTGCTTTGGGTAGTATACTCATTTTCACTATATTGATTCTTCCAATCCATGAACATGGTATATTTCTCCATCTATTAGTGTCCTCTTTGATTTCTTTCACCAGTGTTTTATAGTTTTCTATATATAGGTCTTTAGTTTCTTTAGGTAGATATATTCCTAAGTATTTTATTCTCTTCGTTGCAATGGTGAATGGAATTGTTTCCTTAATTTCTCTTTCTGTTTTCTCATTATTAGTGTATAGGAATGCAAGGGATTTCTGTGTGTTGATTTTATATCCTGCAACTTTACTATAATCATTGATTAGTTCTAGTAATTTTCTGGTGGAGTCTTTAGGGTTTTCTATGTAGAGGATCATGTCATCTGCAAATAGTGAGAGTTTTACTTCTTCTTTTCCAATTTGGATTCCTTTTATTTCTTTTTCTGCTCTGATTGCTGTAGCCAAAACTTCCAAAACTATGTTGAATAGTAATGGTGAAAGTGGGCACCCTTGTTTTGTTCCTGACTTTAGAGGAAATGCTTTCAATTTTTCACCATTGAGGATAATGTTTGCTGTGGGTTTGTCATATATAGCTTTTATTATGTTGAGGTATGTTCCTTCTATTCCTGCTTTCTGGAGAGTTTTTATCATAAATGGGTGTTGAATTTTGTCAAAGGCTTTCTCTGCATCTATTGAGATAATCATATGGTTTTTGTTTTTCAATTTGTTAATGTGGTGTATTACATTGATTGATTTGCGGATATTGAAGAATCCTTGCATCCCTGGGATAAAGCCCACTTGGTCATGGTGTATGATCTTTTTAATGTGTTGTTGGATTCTGATTGCTAGAATTTTGTTTAGGATTTTTGCATCTATGTTCATCAGTGATATTGGCCTATAGTTTTCTTTTTTTGTGGCATCTTTGTCAGGTTTTGGTATTAGGGTGATGGTGGCCTCATAGAATGAGTTTGGAAGTTTACCTTCCTCTGCAATTTTCTGGAAGAGTTTGAGCAGGATAGGTGTTAGCTCTTCTCTAAATTTTTGGTAGAATTCAGCTGTGAAGCCGTCTGGACCTGGGCTTTTGTTTGCTGGAAGATTTTTGATTACAGTTTCAATTTCCATGCTTGTGATGGGTCTGTTAAGGTTTTCTATTTCTTCCTGGTCGAGTTTTGGAAAGTTGTACTTTTCTAAGAATTTGTCCATTTCTTCCTCGTTGTCCATTTTATTGGCATATAATTGTTGATAATAGTCTCTTATGATCCTTTGTATTTCTATGTTGTCTGTTGTGATCTCTCCACTGTCATTTCTAATTTTATTGATTTGATTTTTCTCCCTTTGTTTCTTGATGAGTCTGGCTAATGGTTTGTCAATTTTATTTATCCTTTCAAAGAACCAGCTTTTGGCTTTGTTGATTTTTGCTATGGTCTCTTTTGTTTCTTTTGCATTTATTTCTGCTCTAATTTTTAAGATTTCTTTCCTTCTACTAACCCTGGGGTTCTTCATTTCTTCCTTTTCTAGTTGTTTGAGGTGTAGAGTTAGGTTATTTATTTGACTTTTTTCTTGTTTCTTGAGGTGTGCCTGTATTGCTATGAACTTTCCCCTTAGGACTGCTTTTACTGTGTCCCACAGGTTTTGGGTTGTTGTGTTTTCATTTTCATTCGTTTCTATGCAAATTTTGATTTCTTTTTTGATTTCTTCTGTGATTTGTTTGTTATTCAGCAGCGTGTTGTTCAGCCTCCATATGTTGGAATTTTTAATAGTTTTTCTCCTGTAATTGAGATCTAATCTTACTGCATTGTGGTCAGAAAAGATGCTTGGAATGATTTCAATTTTTTTGAATTTACCAAGGCTAGCTTTATGGCCCAGGATGTGATCTATCCTGGAGAAGGTTCCATGTGCGCTTGAGAAAAAGGTGAAATTCATTGTTTTGGGATGAAATGTCCTATAGATATCAATTAGGTCTAACTGGTCTATTGTATCGTTTAAAGTTTGTGTTTCCTTATTAATTTTCTGTTTAGTTGATCTATCCATAGGTGTGAGTGGGGTATTAAAGTCTCCCACTATTATTGTGTTATTGTTAATTTCTCCTTTCATACTTGTTAGCATTTGTCTTACATACTGCGGTGCTCCCGTGTTGGGTGCATATATATTTATAATTGTTATATCTTCTTCTTGGATTGATCCTTTGATCATTATGTAGTGACCTTCTTTGTCTCTTTTCACAGCCTTTGTTTTAAAGTCTATTTTATCTGATATGAGTATTGCTACTCCTGCTTTCTTTTGGTCCCTATTTGCATGGAAAATCTTTTTCCAGCCCTTCACTTTCAGTCTGTATGTGTCCCCTGTTTTGAGGTGGGTCTCCTGTAGACAACATATGTAGGGGTCTTGTTTTTGTATCCATTCAGCCAGTCTTTGTCTTTTGGTTGGGGCATTCAACCCATTTACGTTTAAGGTAATTACTGATAAGTATGATCCCGTTGCCATTTACTTTATTGTTTGGGGTTCGAATTTATACACCATTTTTGTGTTTCCTGTCTAGAGAATATCCTTTAGTATTTGTTGTAGAGCTGGTTTGGTGGTGCAGAATTCTCTCAGCTTTTGCTTATCTGAGAAGCTTTTGATTTCTCCTTCATACTTGAATGAAATCCTTGCTGGGTACAATAATCTGGGCTGTAGGTTATTTTCTTTCATCATTTTAAGTATGTCTTGCCATTCCCTCCTGGCTTGAAGAGTTTCTATTGAAAGATCAGCTGTTATCCTTATGGGAATTCCCTTGTGTGTTATTTGTTGTTTTTCCCTTGCTGCTTTTAATATTTGTTCTTTGTGTTTGATCTTTGTTAATTTGAGTAATATGTGTCTTGGGGTGTTTCGCCTTGGGTTTATCCTGTTTGGGATTCTCTGGGTTTCTTGGACTTGGGTGATTATTTCCTTCCCCAGTTTAGGGAAGTTTTCAACTATTATCTCCTCAAGTATTTTCTCATGGTCTTTCTTTTTGTCTTCTTCTTCTGGAACCCCTATGATTCGAATGTTGTAGCGTTTAATATTGTCCTGGAGGTCTCTGAGATTGTCCTCATTTCTTTTAATTCGTTTTTCTTTTATTCTCTCTGATTCATTTATTTCTACCATTCTATCTTCTAATTCACTAATCCTATCTTCTGCCTCTGTTATTCTACTATTTGTTGCCTCCAGAGTGTTTTTAATTTCATTTATTGCATTATTCATTGTATATTGACTCTTTTTTATTTCTTCTAGGTCCTTGTTAAACCTTTCTTGCATCTTCTCAATCCTTGTCTCCAAGCTATTTATCTGTGATTCCATTTTAATTTCTAGATTTTGGATCAATTTCACTATCATTATTCGGAATTCTTTATCAGGTAGATTCCCTATCTCTTCCTCTTTTGTTTGGTTTGGTGGGCATTTATCCTGTTCCTTTATCTGCTGGCTATTCCTCTGTCTCTTCATCTTGTTTAAATTGCTGAGTATGGGGTGTCCTTTCTGTATTCTGGCAGTTTGTGGAGTTCTCTTTATTGTGGCTATTCCTCACTGTGTGTGGGTTTGTACAGGTGGCTTGTCAAGGTTTCCTGGTTAGGGAAGCTTGTGTCAGTGTTCTGATGGGTGGAACTGTATTTCTTCTCTTTGTTCAGTCGCGCTGTGGGGAGGGAGGGAGGGATGCTGCAAGCAAATAACACTGGCGTGCGCTCGCAGTGCCTCAGCCACACTGGGTCTGCCCCCGCTCACTGCGCGTGTAGCCTCCCTGCCCACACTGCTCGGGCTCTAGGTTGTTCCGCCGGGAACAATCCAAGGCTGGCCCTGGGTTGCATGTACCTCCCAGGTCCAAGCCGCTCAGGTTCAGGCACTCGGATAGTCCTCAGAGGCGCAGACTCAGTTGGGCCTGAGTATTGTGCTCTTCCCAGGTCCGAGCAGCTCAAGTGATGAGGTGTTTGGCGAGCGCCAATGCTGCGACTTATCGCCTCCCCGCCACTCGGTTATCTGGGCACAAAACCGGCGCACCTTCTTAGGCAGATGTTAACCGTCCAGACCCCCAAGAAGTTTTAGTTAGCAAAGAAGCCTGCTTACAGTTTTATAGATAATGTCTCTCTGGGGCTGCGATTGCCCCCTTCCGGCTCTGGCTGCCTATCACCGGAGGGGGAAGGTCTGCAGCCGGCTATCTCTGTTCAATTCTTTGTTCCGTGCACGGGCCTGGCGGTCTTAGGTTGGGGCTGGCTTTTCGCGTAGTAGATATCCCACAGTCTGGTTTGTTAGCCCAAATTATTTCGCTCAGATAGTGCTCAGGGTATTCAGGCCAGATTCTTACTCTAAGCGATGCAGCCAGATTGTTTTCTTAATCTCTTTTTCAAATAGTTCATTATTAGTGTGTAGTAACGCAACTCATTTTTGTATGTTGATTTTATATCATGCAACTTTCCTGAATTCACTTCTTATGTAAAGTTTTTTTCTGGAATCATTGTACAAATAAAATCAAAGATAATGATCTTAGAGGAAAAGCTTTTAGTCTTTCAATGCTGAATGTATTAGCTGTGGACTTTTCATATGTGGCCTTTTTTATGTTGAAGTAATTTTCTTTTGTTCCTAGATTGTTGAGTGTTTTTATAATAAAGTGGTGTTAAATTTTGTCAGTTTTTTCCTTGCATATCTTGAGATGATCATGTGTTTTTTATCCTTCATTCTGTTAAAGTGGTTTATAATATTAATTAATTTTCTTATGTGGAACTTTCTTCATATCCTATAGTTAAATCCTATTTATACATGGTGTATAATCCTATTAACATGCCATTGAATTCCATTTGATAGCATTTGTTGAGGATTTTTGCATCTATATTCATCAGGGATATTTGCCAGAGTTTTCTTTTCTTTTTTTTGCTTATAGCAGGTTTATTCATAATTGCCAAAACTTGGAAGTAACCAAGGTGGCCTTCAAAATATGAATGGATATATTACGGTACATCCAGACAAAGGAGTATACAGCATTAAGTCAAAAACTGCTAAAAAAATGTATTAACTAAAACAAAACCAAATTACATTCTATCAATACATAGCTAGTAACAGTCACTTTCAGGTAAACCTTAAGTACAGAATACAGATATTCCCATCTGTACTTAAGGCATCAGGCCACACTGAGGATGGTGAGAACAGAGTATAGCAGTCATTGGGATGTGAATCACTTTAACTGTGGGCTCTCCACCATTTATCCTTTTTCCCCTGATTACTAGTAAGGAAATTGAATCAATAATCAAAAACTTCTCATCAAGCAAAAGTCCAAGACCAGATGACTCCAGTGGTGAATTCTAACTTTTTAAAAGTTGAGGTAAAACCATATAAAACATTATGTTACAAATGTACAGGGCTTCCCAGATGGCACAGTGGTAAAGAATCCTCCTGCCAATGCAAGAGATGCAGGTTTGATCCCTGGGTCAGGAAGTTTCCCCTGGAGAAGGAAATGGCAAGTCCTCCACCAGTATTCTTGCCTGGAAAATTCCATGGACAGCAAAGCCTGGCAGACTGAAGTCCGTGAGTTCCCAAAAAATTGAGCACAACTGAACGACTGAGTAATTGAGCACACCCATGCACACAACCACTACAGATATACAACATAGTAATTCGATATTTGATACTACAAAAATCTAGTTACCATGATTACCATAAAATTACCCTCTTCACCCATTTCTCCACCTCCCATTCCTTCCCTTCTGATAATCACTTATTCTTTTTTAAAACGTGGTCCATTTGAAAACAATGATGTTGACGTATCCAAACCAGGTTCTTCCTCCTCCCCATTGTGATTAATCTTTTCATAATCTTCTTATTCCTCTTAGCGCATTCAGGGCATAACAGGTTGTCTTCCAGGTCTGGGGGTGCAAAAGTGCAGGCAGGTAACATGAAGAGGGAGGTCATCTTCCTGGGGGTGTCAGGCACCCAGGTCTGACCTGCTTGGAACTGCAGACGAACCCAGCCTTCTTTGTCTGTCAAGAGTGGTCTGCCATGGACCACACACCACCGGACACCTGAGGCTTGTGGCAGAAAGGATTCAGAGGCACGAAGGGCATGTGAATTCTTTTCTTGTAGTGTCTTTTTCGGGCTTTGACATCAGGATAAATTAAATTTGGAAGTATTTGGAAGAATTCCCTCGTCTTTAATATTTTGGAAGAGTTTGAGATGGATTGACATTAATTCTTCTTTACATATTTGGTAGAATTCACCATCTGTTCCTGGGCGTTTCTTTGTTGGGAGGATTTTGATTACTGATTCAATGTTCTTAATATTCATATGTTCAGATTTTCTGTTCATTCATGATTTTGTCTTGGTAAATCCTTTTTTTCTGGGGATTTATCCGTTTCTTCTCGGTTATATGAATTTTATGTATAATTGTTTATAGCAGTCTCTTCTGGTCATTTTTATTTCTGGGGCATCAATTGTAATGTGTCCTTGTTCATATATGATTTTATACATTTAAGTCTTATGTTTTTTCTTAATCTAGCTAATTTTATTGATTTTGTTATTTTCAAATAACTGACTCAGTTGATTTTTTTCTATTTTTTTTTTCTTTTGTCTCTTTAATTTCTGCTGTACTCTTTATTTCTTTCTTTCTGCTAACTTTGGGTTCGGTTTTTCTTCATTTTCTTGTTTCTTGAGAAATAGAATTAGATTGACTTCTTTCTTCTTTATGTAGGCGTTTATCAGTCTAAATTTCCATCTTAGTAGTACTTTTGCTGCATTCCATAAGCAATGTTGTGTTTTCATTTTGTCTCAAGATATTTTATAACATCTTCTTGGTTCATTGGTTCAAGATTTGTTTTTTTAATGAAAATTTAATTGTTTAATTTTCATGTATTTGTGTATTTTCCAGTTTTCCATCTGCTATTGATATCTAGTTTCATTCCACTATGGAGGAAAAAGACAACTGGTAAAACTTCAGTCTTCTTAAATGTGTTCAGACTTGATTTGTGACCTAATATGAAGTCTGTCCTTGAGAATGTTCCACGTGTACCTGAGAGGAATATGAATGCTGTTGCTATTGAGTGAAATGTTCTATATATATTTGTTAGAATTATTTGTCTGTAGTGTTGCTCCTTGCTCCTGTCTTCTTTTCTCTTACTGGTCTTCTGTCTAAGTTTTTGTTCCATTCAATATTCCATTATTGAAAATGGGGTATTGAAATCTCCTATTATTATTCTATTGCTGTCTATTCCTCCCTTAAGTTCTGTCAATCTTTGGTCTATATATTTAGATACTCTATTGTTGAGCATATATAGCTATAACTGTATAATTGTTTTTTTGTTCTGGCAAGCTGATTTGATATAAAATCCTTTTTTGTCTTCTTGACAGTTTTTTATTAAGTCTACTTTGCCTCATAGAAGTAAGGCTAGGCATGCTCTTTTGTTTACCATTTTCATGGAATATTCTTTTTTCCCTTTAACTTTCAGCCTATGTGTATCTTTAAACCCAAATTTAGTCTCTTGCAGATGGCACATACTTGGATCTTGTATTTTTATCCTATCAGCCACTGTCTCTTTTGAAGAGAGTTTAATTTATTAATATTTAAAGTAGTTAGTGATACAGAGGAACTTACCATTTTGTTTTTTTCAGTATGTCTTACAGCTCTTTTGTGCATCTTTTCTTATCTTGCTATCTTCCTCTATGTTGTATTGTCTTTTTTTTTTTTATAGTAATATGCTTTGGTTCTTTTCTCATTTTCTTTCAGGTATCTTCTGTAGGTGTTATCTTTGTGGTTACCATGGGACTTACATAAAACATCTTATAAGTTTAACAATCCATTTTAAGCTGATAACAACTTCAGTTGCATACAAAATCTCTACACTTCTTTAGTGATGTACAAGTTACATGTTTTTTATTGTGTTTCTTTTAATATTTTTTTATAAACTGTTTTTTAACTTTTATGGCACAACTAAGTGATTTATGTTCCACTGTTACAATATTTAGTTTTGTGTATTTTATTTATATTTATTTTTGCCAGTGAACTTTATACTTTCAAATGCTTTTGTGTTGCTATTTACTGTCTTCATTTCAACTTAAAGGACTCCTTTTAGCATGTCTTGTAAAGCAGATCTAGTGGCACTTAACTCCCTCAGCTTTTCTTTGTCAGGGAAAGTATCTATTTCCTTTTTGAAGGACTTTTTTTTTTTTGCTAGATATAGTGTTTTTGGTTGGCAGTTTGTTTTTCACCACTTTGAATATATCATTCCTCTCAATTCAGGCTTGCATGGTTTCTGCTGAGAAATCTGTTGGAAGTCTTACAAGAATTCCCTTGTACGTAATAAGTTCGTTTTCTCTTGCTGTTTTCCAATTCTATTTTTGTCTGTAACTGTTGACATTTTAATTATGTGTCTCATTGTGGAGTTCTTTGATTTCATCCTATTTAGAGCCTTTTGTACTTCATTAATCTGTTGTTCATTTTCTTCTCCAGATTTGGGAAGTTTGTGTCCATTATTTCTAAAAATAAGCTTTCTGCTTCTATTTCTCTCTGTTCCTTCTGAGACTCATAATGTGTATATTAGTCCTCTTGATACTGTTGTGTAAGTCCCTTAGATTTTCTTCACTCTACTTCATTTACTTTTCTTTTTGCCTCTCTTCACATGACTTTTCTTTCAGTTCTCTCATTATTTCTGCTGGATCAAATTGACCTCAACCCTTAGTAAATTTTTCAGTTCAGTTTCTGCATTCTTCAGCTCCAAAATTTGTTTGGTCTTTTGAATATTTTCTGTCTTTTTGTTGAAATTCTCTATTTGTTCATGCATTGTTTTCCTGATGTTGTTGAACGTCTTCATGACAATTATTTTGAATAATTTGCAAAGTAATTTCTATACTTCCACTTCTTTATGGTACATTTCTGGAGATCTATTTTCTTTCTTTAACAGCATATTTTTTGTTTGTTTCTTCATTTCCTTTTTAACACTGTGTTGGTATCAACACATTTGGAAAAATAGCTGCCTCTCCCATTCTTTACAAACTGGCTTAATGCAGGGAAAGATCTTCACCAATCAGTGCAACTAGAGACTTTGGGAGCCTTTCAAATCTTTTCTGTTAAATATGTCTTTCTTTGCTCAGTTGGTAAAGAATCCACCTGCAATGTAGGAGACCCTGGTTCGATTCTTGGGTCAGGAAGATCTGCTAAAACAGGGATAGGACACCCACTCCAGTATTCTTGGGCTTCCCCTGTGGCTCAGCTAGTAAACAATCTGCTGTCAGTGTGGGAGACCTGGGTTCAATCCCTGGGTTGGGAAGATCCCCTGGAGAAGGGAACGGTTACCCATTCTAGTATTCTGGCCTGAAGAATTCAATGGATTGTGTAGTCCATGGACTTGCAGAGTTGGCCCCGACTGAGTGACTTTCACTTTCACATGTCTTTCTGAACTTGTGTGTGAAGATTACTAATTAGAGGGGCTTGCCAGTTTCTTTTTTCAGTAGTTTGTAATCTCTTCCTCCCTCTGGGGTCTGTCTTCTGTACTATGAGCACTCTGAAGCAGCAGCACATTACCCAGATTTTTTTTTTTTTCCGGCAGCCTCTAGTCATGTAGTTTGTCAGGTTCTTTCAGTTCCATGAGACAAGCAAGACAAAAAGCAGAACCTTAAGCAGCCTACTAAAAGCTAGAAATTTGAGTACATGTTCCACTCTCCTTTTTCTGCACTTAGGGAGAGCCTTCTGGGTTATATCAGCTTCTATCTGCCCTACCATAGGACTTCTGCAGCATCAGTACCCTGCCCAGTACTTTTGTGTTCTCAGAAACTACCATGCATCTAGTGTGTGTGAGGTCTCATCAGTACTTCAAGATAGGCAAGACAGAAGTCAGTCCCCCAGCAGCTCCATACCCCCAATGTCCAAATGTTGGGTGTCTAGTCTACTTTTCTCTTTTCCTTACCTGGGAGAAGTGGGACCTGAGAATCTCCTCCTAATCTTGTGCTACTGTGCTCAGGAGGGAGAGACTGTGGTGAGAGCCTGCCACGAATTTTCCTAATAGCTTCAGAGTAGCTGACTTTACACTTATCTGGAGGGCAGACGCTCTTAACTGGTTTCAGAATTTCTCACAGTGGAATTTGGTCTGCGTCTTTTTGAATCATTGTCTCCATGGAACTGATCTGGGGCTTTCTATTCTGCCATCTTGCTGACATCACCCCTCAGCATAGTCTGTTTTATACGTTTATTTGTTGGATCATGCATCATTGCCTAGCATTGGTAATAAAATGGTTTAAAACAGTAACAATCATATTGATCAATATGTTAATATTATTAGTCCTTATCAGGTACTTTCCATATGCCAGGAAAGATAATAATCTTAATGGGGATTATCAGATTAATGGAATGAAAACAGAGGTTCCAAAAAACTAAATTGCCTGAAGTCATGCTCCCACATACAGCTAGGATTTCAGTCTAGGTCATCTCTGTCCATAATCCACTCTCTCATACCACCTGCTGTGAAACTCAATACACATTTACTGAAAGGATCCCTGAGTCCCAACCTGAATCTCCCATGTCCTCTTTGATGTTTCACTGTTGGATCTTAATTCTAAGAAATTGTTCTTTACCTTCTGCCTGCATCTCCACTGTCAATTGGATTTTCAATTTCTCACAGCCTCCCATGTACTCGGTCTCCCTCCTGCTTTCCTCTACCAAGAAGTTCCTCAACTTCTTTCACAGTCTTCATCTCAAATGTAATCTACATTGACTTCAAGATGGTAACTTGAATCTTAAATGTCACTCAGTTCATTTCAGATCGTAGCAGCTCATCTCCAGGCCCAAGAATTTTTAATGAACCTATAAATTACTTACATCTCACTTAGCAAGTATAAAACTGAAAAGAAGTAAGCAAATATCACATTAGAATAATAGTAAAAACAAGACTTTATGATAACTGTTTTGGTCAGGCATTTTAGATATTGAGTTATTAGAGATCAAATTGCCAACATCTGCTGGATCATCGAAAAAGCAAGAGAGTTCCAGAGAAACATCTACTTCTGCTTTATTGACTATGCCAAAGCCTTTGACTGTGTGGATCACAATAAACTGTGGAAAATTCTTCAAGAGATGGGAATACCAGACCATCTGACCTGCCTCTTGAGAAACCTATATGCAGGTCAGGAAGCAACAGTTAGAACTGGACATGGAACAACAGACTGGTTCCAAATAGGAAAAGGAGTACGTCAAGGCTGTATATTGTCACCCTGCTTATTTAACTTATATGCAGAGTACATCATGAGAAACGCTGGGCTAGAAGAAGCACAAGCTGGAATCAAGATTGCCGGGAGAAATATCAATAACCTCAGATATGCAGATGACACCACCCTTATGGCAGAAAGTGAAGAGGAACTAAAAAGCCTCTTGATGGAAGTGAAAGAGGACAGTGAAAAAGTTGGCTTTTTTTTTTTTTTTTTAAACATTCAGAAAACGAAGATCATGGCATCTGGTCCCATCACTTCATGGGAAATAGATGGGGAAACAGGGGAAACAGTGGAAACAGTGTCAGACTTTATTTTTGGGGGCTCCAAAATCACTGCAGATGGTGATTGCAGCCATGAAATTAAAGGACGCTTACTCCTTGGAAGGAAAGTTGTGACCAACCTAGATAGCATATTAAAAAGCAGAGACATTACTTTGTCAACAAAGGTGTGTCTAGTCAAGGCCATGGTTTTTCCAGTGGTCATGTATGGATGTGAGAGTTGGACTGGGAAGAAAGCTGAGCGCCGAAGAACTGATGCTTTTGAACTGTGGTGTTGGAGAAGACTCTTGAGAGTCCCTTGGACTGCAAGGAGATCCAACCAGTCTATTCTAAAGGACATCAGTCCTGGGTGTTCATTGGAAGGACTGATACTAAAGCTGAAACTCCAATACTTTAGCCACCTCATGCAAAGAGTTGACTCATTGGAAAAGACTCTGATGCTGGGAGGGATTGGGGGCAGGCGGAGAAGGGGACGACGGAGGATGAGATGGCTGGATGGCATCACCGACTCGATGGACAAGAGTTTGAGTAAACTCCAGGAGTTGATGATGGACAGGGAGGCCTGACATGCTGCAATTCATGGGGTCGCAAAGAGTCGGACATGACTGAGCGACTGAACTGAACTATTTACAAATAATTGAATTTTCATTTGGGACCTTGGATTCTTCCAGTTTTTATAGTAATGGCATTGTATTCTTTGTACACTATAGAAATAAGATATGATTTTAAAAATCTTTAAGATTCCATTTTTGTCACCCTGGAGAGAATGACACTCCAGTAATTTTTTAAATGCCCAATCACTGTTATTCTGTAAGCATTCCATAAAGTAAAAAGTATCAGACTCATGGCTGTAAAGCACCATTAATGTTTAATTGTAGTCCTATGCAATGGGATATAAGCCAAGCCCTATCCCCAGTTTTCATACAGAGAACAAGGTAATGATAAAGTTTTAAACATTGATAATATATTTTTGTTCCAGAAATCCTGAGTCATTCATGGCATTCTTCCTACCTGGCAGTGATCCTGAATTTTTTGTAAAACCTCAGATTGGAGAACTTCTTCCTAAAGGAACTCTCATCACTGTGGGTTTTATACCCACAATGTACAGCAGGAAATACAAAGCAACATTAGCAATACAGGTGAGTTCTAGAAAGGTAATAGTCGAGGATATTTGATGTCACAAAATTCATTGAATGACTTCGGGAAAAAAACTTTCACTCAATGATCAATGGTAAAGAACAGCAACATTATCTTGCAAAAGTCAACATATTTCAACTGTTTTGCTTGTTTTAATTTCCTTTTGGTCAAAAAAGAAATTTTAAATGTGAAATATAACCCAAATGTTTTTATCATCAATGGAAATAGGAAATTGCTTCTTTTCCACACTGAGGAATTGTGGAAGAGATAAATAATGACTGAAAAGTTATTTGTATAGACATATGATTTCCTATAATAGACTATTCAAAGGCTTTGGGTTTCCCAAGTAGCTCAGAGATAAAGAATCTGCCTGCAGTGCAGGAGATGCAAAAGTTGCAGGTTAAATCCCTGGGTTGGGAAGATCTCCAGCATAGGAAATGGCAACCTGCTCCAGTATTCTTGCCTGGAAAATTCCCTGGACAAAGAAGCCTGGCAGACTACAGTCCATGGAGTTGCAAAGAGTAGGACACAACTGAACACCACACCCCTTTATTCAAAGACTTTAGGTGATTTCCAATAGGGATTTTGAAACCTTTGATTTCAAAGGATAAAGGATAAGGTGTTAGGAAAATGTTAAGGTCTAAAATGAAGAAAATTAAACAGAAAATAAAATTTATTTTGAATTGAAACAAAATAGTGTGAAATGGGCCATTAATATAAAATAATGTTAAAGTGATCATTTTGTTAAAATTTAAGGTAAATACAACTCTGAAAATTTATTCAGTAAGTAGAATTTCTCCATAAATTTTCCCACATCTGTCCTACTATGAACGTTTGGCTAAAGGTAACCTTCAAGTTATTTTGGAAAAGATGTCTATTCCCACTGTCTTTTTTCAGTAGCCCAGGCACAAGGGAATTGTAGTCATATTTCGAGACACAACTACTGATGCCAAAGTGACTACTAGACTTCTGAGTCAGACACTAATTAGGCAGCCCCACCCGCAGAAAAATGTGTTGTTACTGTTTTAATGAATAGAGAAAAATTTTGAATATTGCTTGAGAAGAGCATTTATTTTTCATCTTTTTGAGACCCCTTACAATCCAGGTAATAAAAATATAAAGCATCTGGAGCCTTGCTGCACATAACTATTTCCTGAGTTAATATTTGATTACAATTATTATGTTAATGTGCTTACTTCTTAAAATGATATTTTAAAGAGAGATTTGTGAATAAAATTATATTCAGTTTATAACATATGGTGGATATTTCTGAAATTAACTATTAATATTTAGGAAGTTTTACCAACAAAATTCTGTTTCTGATTTCCCTGTGAAGACTTAACAATTAAATCAGTAGCAGCAGAACTGAAGGGTTTCTGTGAAAGAATAAGTTTATATGGGATCAACTGAGAATATAACATTTTGATTAGTGTGAAGTAGTATAGTTTGATAAAGTGTATATGGGGAAAATTGAGAAATCACTATTTTGATTTAAGAAATCACTGTTGATCCTATTTCTATTATGGAGAATTTAAAATATGCCCCAAAATGGAGAGAATACTTACTCTCTGTGCACTCATCATCCTGCATGAACTCTTATCAACCCAAGGCCAGTCCTGTTTCAAGTATGTTTCCACCCCCTTCCTCACTTCCCATATTATTTTGAAGAAAATCCAAGATTTCCTATTACCTACAAATATTCTCTGTTGATCTCTAAAAGATAAAAATCTTAACCATGATACCATTATCATATCTAAAAATTAATAATAATTCCTTAATACCAGTGCATACTAAATATCCATTTGAAAGTAAAAGTCACTCAGTCATGTCTGGCTCTTTGCGACCCCATGGACTATGCAATCTATGGAATTCTCCAGGCTAGAATACTGGAGTGGGTAGCCTTTCCCTTATCCAGGGGATCTCCCAACCCAGGGATCAAACCAGGGTCTCCCACATTGCAAGCGGATTCTTTACCAGCTGAGCCACAAGGGAAGCCCAAGAATACTGGAGTGGGTAGCCTATCCCTTTTCCAGCAGATCTGCCCAACCCAGGAATCGAACCAGGGTCTCTTGCATTGCAGGCAGATTCTTTACCAACTGAGCTATCAGGGAAGCCCCTAAGTATCCATTTAGTGTTCAAATTTTCACTTGACTCATACATCTCATATTTTTTCATTTAAATAAATATGTAAAGACATAAAAATAGTAGTCCTATGAATCCTTCTCCCAGCTCTCCCAGTGGTGACATCTTATACAGCTGTAGTAAAATATCAAAACAAATATATTAACAAGATAGTGTTAACTAGAAGAGACCCTATTCCATGTTTTGTGCTTTTCACATCCATTTGTGTGTCTGTGTGTATGTTTGTATATGTCTGGTTCTAGGCAATTTGAATCCATTCGTAGATGTATACGGAGAAGGCAATAGCACCCCACTCCAGTCCTCTTGCCTAAAAAATCCCATGGACCAAGGAGCCTGGTGGGCTGCAGTCCATGGGGTCGCAAAGAGTCGGACATGACTGAGCGACTTCACTTTCACTTTGCACTTTCATGCATTGAAGAAGGAAATGGCAGCCCACTCCAGTGTTCTTGCCTGGAGAATCCCAGGGATGGGGGAGCCTGGTGGGCTGCCGTCTGTGGGGTCGCACAGAGTCGGACATGACTGAAGCGACTTAGCAGCAGCATAGATGTATATACCTATAATCACAAGTGAGGTGGAAAACTCTTCCTTCACAGCAGAGGAACTATGTCTTACTAACTCTTTCTAGTCAAGTCCAACACTGTAATTCCCTGTCTACCCATGGCAACTAGTAATCTTTTCTCCATTCCTATGATTTTGTGATTTCTAAAATATTATATAAATAGAATCATGTGCAAGCTTTTGAGACTGGCTTTTTATGCCCAGTATAATGCCCTTGGTGTTCATAAATTTTATTACATATATCAAATCAATGATTTTGAAATCATGGTTCAAATAATGTCTGACTCCAAAACCCTGCTCTTAATGATAACAACATGATGTCTCACATAATAAATGTGAAGAATTTTAGAAGTTAATTCACTGTCTAAATGAAAATTATTGTTTACATTATTATCATCTTTTTAAAACTGTTTGAAACATTAAGTCAATTAATACTTGTAACATATGAAACATATAATTTTCATTGTGTTTAATTGGAAATTAAAAGTGTTTTTAAGAACAGTTTAGTTAAATATTACCCTTTACAAACTTCAACAACCATGTTAGCAAGCTTCATAAGTTCCCTTTCAACTAAACCATATTTAGAGTGAGTAAAAAGTGTCTTTTCTCCACTATTATACAGAGCATATAGCACTAGCTTTGAGAGACTTAAGTTAACTTAATCAGAGTGTTACAAAAAGCACTGTAACTCAGAGTGGACAGTCCATTCAGCTTCCATGGTGGACATGATGAATCTTAGTTTATACAAACTTGTGAGAACTCTAGAATTACCCAAGATAAAATATATAAGGATTGTACAAAAGAAATATTTATATGTAGAGAGGCCTAGGCATAGGCATAAATTACATATATTAGTTTTAAGGGAATTGGCCATTGTCATGAAATTGTGGGAAATGGTATTATATACATGTATCTTGGTTTGTATTTTCTCATAAGCAGATCCTAAAATAAGGATTCAAGTACATGTAGCATATTTACCATGTGATCACAGGAAACAGATGTAGAGAAGCCAGGATATGAGACACAGAAGGAATAGAAATCAATAAAGGGTGCATTTACCAAGGCAATTAGCAGAGAGGGCCCCTGTGATTTAACACCGTGGGCGTTCTCTGGGAAATCATGTGGAACCCATACCTTAGAATATTCACACTTGAGGGGGCCAGGAAGTTTGGAATGTTTATACACCACCTGCCACTGTTCAATCATTGATTGAGAACTGCTCCCAAGGATTGTTAACTCCCTGACAGCAGAGAAGCCTTCTGAAGTTTCTAAAAAACTTCAAAGAGGTAAAGATACTGGCAATTGAAAGTTGTGCAGCAATGAAATGGAAACCTCTGAGGGATGTAGGTGGGTACAGAGCGCATCTGCTAACATTGTTTCCATTCATGAGAATGTACCCTTTAAAACATAGCTTTGAGAATTTATTCCATGAGGTCATTGGCTTTGGTTGATTCCGTTTCAAACTAGATAACCATTACTTAAATGTGGAAATTTCATCTGTTTAAAAAATACTTGTTTTTTAAAATTCATTTAAACATAATTGCATATAATAGTCAATTTGGCATTCTTATGTAAGAGCACAGTGATTCTTTGACATATTAGTGACATGAAGGTATTCATTTACTTTCATATCATTTTCACTGTCCTTGTGCTCAGTTGTGTCCAACTCTTTGTGACCCCATGGACTGTAGCCCTCCAGGCTCCTCAGTCCATGGAATTATCCAGGTAAGAATACTCGAGTGTGTTGCCGTTTCCTTCTCCAGGGGATCTTCCCAACCCTGGGATCGAATCTGGGTCACCTGCATTGACAGGCAGATTCTTTACCAACTATGACCCTTGGGGAAACCTAGGTAGAGGAATACCTTATCTATTTTATATATAGTAGTGTGTATATGTCAATCCCAGTCTCCCAATTTATCCCTCCTTCCTGCCTTACCCATTAACCATAAATTCATTCTGTACATTTGTCACTCTATTTCTGTTTTCTAAAGTTCAGTTGTACCATTTTTTACATTTCCACATATAAGTGAAAGTGAAGTGAAAGTGAAGTCGCTCAGTTGTGTCCGACCCTCAGCCACCCCATGGACTGCAGCCTTCCAGGCTCCTCCATCCATGGGATTTTCCAGGCAAGAGTACTGGAGTGGGGTGCCATTGCCTTCTCCGAGAAGATTTCCACATATAAGCGATATCATATATTTGTATTTCTCTTTCTGACTCAATTCACTAAGTATGATAGTCTTATAGCTGCATCCAGGTTGCTGCAGGAGGCATTATTTCATTCCCTTTAATGCTAATCTACCATTGTATATGTGTACCATGTCTTCTTTATCTATTCATCTATTGATGGACATTTAGGTTGCTTCCATGTTCTGGCTATTGTAAATAGTGCTGCAATGAACATTGGAATGCATGTATCTTTTCAAATTTTGGTGTTCCTAGTGCATATGCCCAGGAATGAGATTGCTGGATCACATGGTAGCTCTTCTTTTAGTTTTTTAAGAAACCTCCACACTGTTCTCCACAGTGGATGTACCAATTTACATTTCCATCAACAGTATAGAAGGGTTCTCTTGCCTCCACACCCTCTCCAGTATTTATGTTTTTAGATATTTTGACAATGGCCATCCTGACCAGTTATAGGCTTCCCAGGTCGTGCTCATGGTAAAGAACCTGCCTGCCAATGCAGGAGATGTAAGAGACCAGGGTTCAATCCCTGGTCTCAGAAAGATCCCCTGGAGGAGGAGATGGCAACCCACTCCAGTGTTCCTGCCTGGGAAATTCAGTGGACAGAGGAACCTGGCAGGCTATAGTCCATGGGGCCACCAAGTGTCAGACACAACTGAAGACTTAGCATTCTGATCAGTGTAATGTGATACCTCACTGTAGTTTTGATTTGCCTTTCTCTAATTATTAGCGATGTTGAGCATCTTTTCATGTGTTTTTTTCTTCTTTGGAGAAATGACTGTTTAGATCTTCTGCATAATTTTTGATTGGGTTGTTTGGTTTTTGATAATGAGCTGCATGAGCTGTTTTTATATTTTGGAGATTAATCCCTTGTAGACTGCTTTGTTTGCAAATATTTTCTCCCATTCTATGGGTTGTCTTTTCATTTTGTTTATAGTTTCCTTTGCTGGGCAAAAGCTTGTAGGTTTGATTAGGCCCCATTTGTTTATTTTTGGTTTGATTTTCATTATTCTAGGAGGTAGATCAAAAAAGATCTTGTTTTGATTTATGTAAAAGTGTTCTGCCTGTGTTTTGCTCTAAGAGGTTTATAGTATCTGACCTTACATCTAGGTCTGTAATTCATTTTGAGTGTATTTTTGTGTATCATGTTAAAATGTTCTATTTCTTTTCTTTTACATCAAGCTATCCAGTTTTCCCAGCACCACTTATTGAAGAGACTGTCTTTTCTCCAATGTATACTCTTGCCTCCTTTGTCATAGATTACTTGACCACAGGTGTGTGGATTTATTTCTGGACTTCCTATTCTGTTCCATTGATCTATATTTCTGTTTTTTGTGCTACTGCTATACTGTTTTGATGACTGTAGCTTTGTTGTAGAGTCTGAATTCAGAGAGCATGATTCCTCCAGTTCCATTTTTCTTTCTCAAGATTACTTTTGCTATTTGGAGTCTTCTGTGTGTCTATACAAATTATAAAATTTTTTGTTCTAATTCTGTGAAAAATGCCCTTGGTAGTTTGATAGGGATTGCATTGAATCTGTAGATTGCTTTGGACAGTATAATCATTTTCACAATATTGAGTCTTCCAATCCAAGAACATGGTATATCTCTCCATCTGTTTGTATCATCTTTGATTTCTTTCATCAGTATCATATAGTTTTCTGAGTATAGGTCTTTTGCCTCCTTAGATAGGTTTATTCCTAGGTAGTTTATTTTTTTTTTGATGTGATGGTAAATGGGATTTTTTCCTTAATTTATCTTTCTGATCTTTGGTTGTCAGTGTATAGGAATGCAAGAGATTTCTGTGTATCACTTACTGCAAAATTACTTGAAACTTAATTGAAATGTATACAGTAACATTTAGGATTTAAAAGTGTATTTATCGGTTGTTATTTTCAGATGGTCTTGTAGATATGTTGGGCAAAAGAACAGATACTTACATGTAGTTACCATGTGTATCACTAGGTTCTGAATGGGAGAGTACATCCCTTCACATAGCTCACTACTGTGTACCCACTAAGCTCGGGCATGGATGCAGGTTCCTTCATGTAGCTCATACATTTGTACCCATAAGTGAGTCACTTATAAACATTTACAACCACTTATGCACAATCACCAAAATGTAGTTGTGTTTTTCAAATTGAACATCCTTATATGAAGTAAAATGTTATTTAACCCAGTTGTAGTATGGTTCTTGGTTTGTCTGCTCAACAACAAAGCCAGACTCATTGATTCTGAATACTTAATTACTATGAACTGGATAGAAGGGCCAATTCAGTACAGTTCAGCCGCTCAGTCGTGTCCAACTCTTTGCGACCCCATGAATCGCAGCACGCCAGGCCTCCCTGTCCATCACCAACTCCCAGAGTTCACTGAGACTCACGTCCATCGAGTCAGTGATGCCATCCAGCCATCTCATCCTCTGTCGTCCCCTTCTCCTCCTGCCCCCAATCCCTCCCAGCATCAGAGTCTTTTCCAATGAGTCAACTCTTCACATGAGGTGGCCAAAGTACTGGAGTTTCAGCTTGAGCATCATTCCTTCCAAAGAAATCGCAGGGCTGATCTCCTTCAGAATGGACTGGTTGGATCTCCTTGCAGTCCAAGGGACTCTCAAGAGTCTTCTCCAACACCGCACTTTAAAACATCAATTCTTCGGCGCTCAGCCTTCTTCACAGTCCAACTCTCACATACATGACCACAGGAAAAACCATAGCCTTGACTAGACGAACCTTTGTTGGCAAAGTAATGTCTCTGCTTTTGAATATGCTGTCTAGGTTGGTCATAACTTTCCTTCCAAGGAGTAAGCGACTTTTAATTTCATGGCTGCAATCACCATCTGTAGTGATTTTGGAGCCCCCCAAAATAAAGTCTGACACTGTTTCCACTGTTTCCCCATCTATTTCCCATGAAGTGATGGGACCAGATGCCATGATCTTCGTTTTCTGAATGTTGAGCTTTAAGCCAACTTTTTCACTCTCCACTTTCACTTTCATCAAGAGGCTTTTTAGTTCCTCTTCACTTTCTGCCATAAGGGTGGTGTCATCTGCATATCTGAGGTTACTGATATTTCTACTGGCAATCTTGATTCCAGCTTGTGTTTCTTCCAGTCCAGCATTTCTCATGATGTACTCTGCGTATAAGTTAATTAAGCAGGGTGACAATATACAGCCTTGACGTACTCCTTTTCCTATTTGGAACCAGTCTGTTGTTCCATGTCCAGTTCTAACTGTTGCTTCCTGACCTGCATACAAATTTCTCAAGAGGCAGATCAGGTGGTCTGGTATTCCCATCTCTTTCAGAATTTTCCACAGTTTATTGTGATCCACACAGTCAAAGGCTTTGGCATAGTCAATAAAGCAGAAATAGATGTTTTTCTGGAACTCTCTTGCTTTTTCCATGATCAAACGGATGTTGGCAATTTGATCTCTGGTTCCTCTGCCTTTTCTAAAACCAGCTTTAACATCTGGAAGTTCACGGTTCACATATTGCTGAAGCCTGGCTTGCAGAATTTTGAGCATTACTTTACTAGTGTGTGAGATGAGTGCAATTGTGCAGTAGTTTGAGCATTCTTTGGCATTGCCTTTCTTTGGGATTGGAATGAAAACTGACCTTTTCCAGTCCTGTGGCCACTGCTGAGTTTTCCAAATTTCCTGGCATATTGAGTGCAGCACTTTCACAGCATCATCTTTCAGGATTTGAAATAGCTCAACTGGAATTCCATCAACTCCACTAGCTATGTTCGTAGTGATGCTTTCTAAAGCCCACTTGACTTCACATTCTAGGATGTCTGGCTCTAGGTGAGTGATCACACCATCGTGATTATCTGGGTCATGAAGATCTTTTTTGTACAGTTCTTCTGTGTATTCTTGCCATCTCTTTTAATATCTTCTGCTTCTGTTAGGTCCATACCATTTTTGTCCTTTATCGAGCCTATCTTTGCATGAAATGTTCCCTTGGTATCTCTAATTTTCTTGAAGAGATCTCTAGTCTTTCCCATTCTGTTGTTTTCCTCTATTTCTTTGCATTGATCGCTGAAGAAGGCTTTTTTATCTCTTCTTGCTATTCTTTGGAACTCTGCATTCAGATGCTTATATCTTTGCTTTTATCCTTTGCTTTTTGCTTCTCTTCTTTTCACAGCTATTTGTAAGGCCTCCCCAGACAGCCATTTTTCTTTTTTGCATTTCTTTTCCATGGCGATGGTCTTGATCCCTGTCTCCTATACAATGTCACGAACCTCAGTCCATAGTTCATCAGGCACTCTATCTATCAGATCTAGGCCCTTAAATCTATTTCTCACTTCCACTGTATAATCATAAGGGATTTGATTTAGGTCATACCTGAATGGTCTAGTGGTTTTCCCTACTTTCTTCAATTTAAATCTGAATTTGGCGATAAGGAGTTCATGATCTGAGTCACAGTCAGCTCCTGGTCTTGTTTTTGCTGACTGTATAGAGCTTCTCCATCATTGGCTGCAAAGAATATAATCAATCTGATTTCAGTGTTGACCATCTGGTGATGTCCATGTATAGAGTCTTCTCTTGTGTTGTTGGAAGAGGGTGTTTGTTATGACCAGTGCATTTTCTTGGCAAAACTCTATTAGTCTTTGCCCTGCTTCATTCTGTATTCCAAGGCCAAATTTGCCTGTTACTCCAGGTGTTTCTTGACTTCCTACTTTTGCATTCCAGTCCCCTATAATGAAAAGGACATCTTTTTTGGGTGTTAGTTCTAAAAGGCCTTGTAGGTCTTCATAGAACCATTCAACTTCAGCTTCTTCAGAGTTACTGGTTGGTGCATAGACTTGGATTACTGTGATATTGAATGGTTTGCCTTGGAAACGAACAGAGATCATTCTGTCATTTTTGAGGTTGCATCCAAGTACTGCATTTCATACTGTTTTGTTGACCATGATGGCTACTCCATTTCTTCTGAGGGATTCCTGTCCCCAGTAGTAGATATAATGGTCATCTGAGTTAAATTCACCCATTCCAGTCCATTTTAGTTTGCTGATTCCTAGAATGTTGACATTCACTTTTGCCATCTCTTGTTTGACCACTTCTGGTTTGCCTTGATTCATGGACCTGACATTCCAGGTTCCTATGCAATATTGCTCTTTACAGCATTGGACTTTGCTTCTATCACCAGTCATATCCACAGATGGGTATTCTTTTTGCTTTGACTCCATCTCTTTATTCTTTCTGGAGTTATTTCTCCACTGATCTCCAGTAGCGTATTGGGCACCTACCAATCTGGGGAGTTCCTCTTTCAGTATCCTATCATTTTGCCTTTTCATACTGTTCATGGGGTTCTCAAGGCAAGAATACTGAAGTGGTTTGCCATTCCCTTCTCCAGTGGACCACATTCTGTCAGATCTCTCCACCGTGACCCGCCTGTCCTGGGTTGCCCCATGGGCATGGCTTAGTTTCATTGAGTTAGACAAGGCTGTGGTCTTAGTGTGATTAGATTGACTAGTTTTCTGTGAGTATGGTTTCAGTGTGTCTGCTCTCTGATGCCCTCTTGCAACACCAACCATCTTACTTGGGTTTCTCTTACCTTGGACGTGGGATATCTCTTCGCGGCTGCTCCAGCAAAGCGCAGCTGCTGCTCCTTACCTTGGACGAGAGGTATCTCCTTACCACCACCCTTCCTGACCTTCAACGTGGGATAGCTCCTCTAGGCCCTCCTGCGCCCACGCAGCCACGGCTCCTTGGACATGGGGTTGGTCCTCCTGGGATAGAAGGGCCAGTTTCAAGTAAAACATGACCATTCCAGATGTGCAAGAAATTCCTGAATTTAACATTCATTGACAGATATCACATTACATATTAAATCCTGATAATGACTACAGTATTTTCTTGACCTGAACTTCTCTTGAGTGAGTTTTCTGAACATACATGATACAATTCTTATGTGAGGCAGAAGTCCTGGATAAACACAGGTAGCATCAGGAAACTCTGTAAGAGCAATGTGATTTAAGTATGAACATAAATGTGCAGAAAATGCTAGACAACCTAATTCAGTATTGTCATTCTGCACAAAAATGCAGAAGAAATGAAGGATTTTTAAGTAAATTCCTATGTAAGCTGTACTGACTTGGATTTAAATTTTGATTTTCATTAATGAGTTTGCACCATGCTCAATAATTACAGGTAGTTATATTAATGATGTACTTTCATAATCTTAAAAACAGAAGCTTGACATCATACCAGTTGGTTCTATAGCCATATTGGAATTCCCTTAGATAAATCCTGCAAGGTATTATTTCCATTACATATAGTTCATGCTAGGTGATAGTCTCATGCAAACCAAATAGATGGCTTCACCCACAGGGCAGACCTCTAAGTGTGACTTTTTATTGAATGTTTTTTAATTCATAAAGCCAAATGCATTCCTGAATTTATTTTCCACACTAATCATTTATTTATCAGATTTGTGCCCTTAATGCACAAATGCAGTTTCAGTTTTGTGCCCTTCCCATACCTTACATGGAGAAGAGAGAAGTTATTAATTTGGTAAGTATTTTCTCACATTTTTCTGAGTCCCTGGATATTGTGTATAAAGTCTCTTCCTCTCCTTGTTTCTAGACAGAAGATATGTACTGGTTGTATGAGATCAATGGGTTACCTCAAATTTCCATACTGCCGTTGAAAGTAAAAGCCAAAGTTGATGCTCACAACGAGATGTTTGACAAAAAGCCAGCTCGTCGGCGTAATTTTCTCTATGAAAATGCTCAACTCACAAGAACAGGGGTATCCTCTACTATCAAGGGGGCTCGTTTGATGTTGAACAATAAATAAAAAAAATTGTTTTTCCCAAAATATTTCTTGGTCTTGCTACTGCTGCTAAATTGCTTCAGTCGTGTCTGACTCTGTGCGACCCCATAGATGGCAGCCCACCAGGCTCCCCCGTCCCTGGGATTCTCCAGGCAAGAACACTGGAGTGGGTTGCCGTTCTTGGTCTTAAGTAGAGTTAAATATATTTTAATGATGGTTATTTCATTTTTCAGATATTTCTGAGAACTACTATTTCAAGTATCAATATAATAGAGCTTCTGCATTTTATTTTAAAACTGACTAAATCTATTCTAAATGTTCTATTCTGTTGAACAAAGAATGTTCAAACTATCCATGATTGCACTCATCTCACACACTAGTAAAGTAATATTTAAAATTCTCCAAGCCAGGCTGCAACAGTAGTGAACTGTGAACTCCCAGATGTTCAAGCTGAATTTAGAAAGGCCAGAGGAACCAGAGATCAAATTGCCAACATCCGCTGGATCATCAAAAAAGCAAGAGAGTTTCGGAAAAACATCTGCTTAATTGAATATACCAAAGCCTTTGACTGTGTGGATCACAACAAACTGTGGAAAATTCTTAAAGAGATGGGAATACCAGACCACCTGACCTGCCCCTTGAGAAATCTGTATGCAGGTCAAGAAGCAACAGTTACAACTGGACATGGAACAACAGACTGGTTTTAATTGAGAAAGGAATATGTCAAGGCTGTATATTGTCACCCTGCTTATTTAACTTATATGCAGAGTACATCATGAGAAACGCTGGGCTGGAGGAAGCACAAGCTGGAATCAAGATTGCTGGGAGAAATATCAATAACCTCAGATATGCAGATGACACCACCCTTATGGCAGAAAAAGAAGAACTAAAGAGCCTCTTGATGAAAGTGAAAGAGGACATTGAAAAAGTTGACTTAAAACTCAACATTCAGAAAACTAAGATCATGGCATCTGGTCCCATCACTTCATGCAAATAGATGGGGAAACAATGGAAATAGTGACAGATTTTATTTTGGGGGGCTCCAAAATCACTGCAGATTGTGACTGCAGCCATGAAATTAAAAGACGCTTGCTCCTTGGAAGAAAAGCTATGACCAACCTAGACAGCATATTAAAAAGCAGAGCCATTACTTTGCCAACAAAGGTCCGTCTAGTCAAAGCTATGGTTTTTCCAGTTGTCGTGTATGGATGTGAGAGTTGGAATATATAGAAAGCTGAACACCGAAGAATTGACGCTTTTGAACTGTGATGTTCGAGGAGACTCTTGAGAGCCCTTGGACTGCAAGGAGATCAAACCAGTCAATCCTAAAAGAAATCAGTCCTGAATATTCATTGGAAGGACTGATGCTGAAGCTGAAACTGCAATACTTTGGCCACCTGATGTGAAGAACGGACTCATTTGAAAAGACCCTGATGCTGGGCAAGATTGAAGGCAGAAGGAGAAGGAGACAACAGAAGATGAGATGGTTGGATGGCCTCACCAACTCGATATACATGAGTTTTAGCAAGCTCCGGGAGTTGGTGATGGACAGGGAAGCCTGGCATGCTGCAGTCTATGGGGTTGCAGAGTCAGACACGACTGAGTGACTGAACTGAACTGAAATCTATTCTCTGAATATTTTATACTATATGTGTTATAAAATGAACTGGTTGCAAATATTGGAATTAGTTTAAAGTACAGGAGTACATTGGTAGTAAAATTGAAAAATGATTTCAACTTATAAATCCATGCACATAAGCATATATACTCCATATGATCCTATATTGAGTCTTAAAGTAATAAAGATATATTTCAAAATGATCCAGAAAAATGTTATTTTCTTAAAGGAGAATATGTTGTTTGATTCTTATCACTGAGGGGAAATATAATATTAAAGAGCCAATATAGACCATTGTTGGGCTTCCCAGGTGGTTCTAGTGGTAAAAAAAAAAAAAAAAAAAAAAAAAAAAACACCTGCCTGCCAATGCAGGAGACATAAGAGACATGGTTTCCATCCCTGAGTTAGGAAGATTGCCTGGAGGAGGGCATGGCAGCCCATTCCAGTATTCTTGCTTGGAGCACCCCATGGACAGAGGAGTCTGGCAGGCTACAGTTCATAGGGTCACAAGGAGTCGGACACGACTGAAGCAACTTAGCACACACACATGCTTGCATGGACTATCTTTAAGACAACTTGGGACAAAATGACTGCCTCTACCACACGTGATTCATGTGATTTTAAACAAGCCACCTTTGTGTGTCCTATTTCCTTTTGTGCAAAATAAAATAATTGTACTAGGAACAAGAGTTGGCATCAGATCAGATCAGTCGCTCAGTCGTGTCCCACTCTTTGCGACCCCATGAATCGCAGCACGCCAGGCCTCCCTGTCCATCACCAACTCCCGGAATTCACTCAGACTCACGTCCATCGAGTCAGTGATGCCATCCAGCCATCTCATCCTCTGGCATCCCCTTCTCCTCCTGCCCCCAATCACTCCCAGCATCAGCGTCTTTTCCAATGAGTCAACTCTTCGCATGAGGTGGCCAAAGTACCTGGAGTTTCAGCTTTAGCATCATTCCTTCCAAACAAATCCCAGGGCTGATCTCCTTCAGAATGGTAGTATAGCTAAATCTAGTCTACCACCTGTTTTATGCAAATAATTATTTTTACATTTTTGATTGGCTGAAAAAAATCAATAGAGGAATATTGAATAACACAAGAAGATTACATCAAATTTAAATTTCATTGTCTATAAATAAAATTTGGGGGGAGCCACATCCTTTTTTTTTTTTTTTTCTTGGCTGCCCTAGGTCTGAATTGCACACATGGGATCTTCTTTGTAGCATGCAAGATCTTTAGTTGTGGCATGTGAGATCTAGTTCCCGACCAGGGATTGAGCCTGGGCCCCCTGCATTGGGAACTTGGAGTCTTAGCCATTGGACAACTAGTAAAGTCCCTCGTTTTTTTTATATATTGTCTGTAACTGCTTTTGTAATACAACAGTGAAGTTAAGGGGAAAGAAGCCATATGCTGCAAAGTTTGAAATATTTACTGTCTGCATGTTGAGGTGTGACAGAAGACAACAAAATTCTGTAAAGCAATTATTCTCCAATAAAATATTTACTCTCTGATACTGTAAATAAAAATTTTGGCAATCTCTGTACTGGGCCAGGAATGACCTCTAGGAACCACTGTCAGTGGATTGATCATAATTTCTTTGGATGGTGTTAAGTAGAATTCTCGAGACACATCTATGAGATCAGTTAATCTTGTCTGCAGTTATTGAAGTAGAGGAGAGTGGAGGCTCACATACCCAGATTTGCCATCCTGGAAAGGACAAAAACTAATTCTACAAATTTCTAAAAGTCCTTCTTGTTCTCTAGCCCTTGGAAGATGTCTCTTTGAGTATAGAGTCATAGATTATTTGTCTGTCCCTACCTCTGCTGTACTGTTGGATTATTTACATACTTAAATGCAGAGAAGGGCGTGTGAATAAGAACCTGGAGGACATGTTATTATTTCATGTTGTGAATATTTCAAAAATGCTTAAAATGGCGATGCTACATTAGATGCTTCAGATTTAATCCTGGATGTTACCTTCTTCAAAAAAGGTATCTGTAGCTAGAAATGTTAGTGCTGACTATTATTTGTCCAAATGAAAATGTGACAGAAGCAACTCAAGTAGACAAAATGGAATAGTGAATGAAATTCTAAGAATCCAAAGGTGTTAGGGGATTTATGGAGAGGAAACTGTTGCTTTGTATACTTTAGATCATTTCTTAGTCCATCAGTTGTAAATACCAGTGGCTTTTAAAATTCAAAGGGCATCACCCACTCTCACTTCTATTCAACATAGTGTTGGAAGTCCTTGCCATGCAAAAGAAACGAAAAAATAGGTATTCAAATCGAAAGAGAAGAGGTCAAGTTGTCACTGTTTGCAAATGGCATGATTATAGAGAATCCTAAAATCTCCACACAAAAACTATTACTACTAATAAATGAATTCAAGAAGGTAGCAGGATACAAGATTTGCCATCTACTTCTCTAGTTGTTTTTTCTTCATTTCGTAGTCAATATTTTTTTAATGAAGTATACTTGATTTACAATGTTGTGTTAATTTCTGCTGTATAGCAAAGTGATTCAGTTATATATATTCTTCTCCATTATGGTTTATCACATGATATTGAATATATTAATAGTTCTCTGTGCTATACAGTAGGACCTTAGTTGATGGTGGCTTTATAGAATGTCTTTAGGAGTGTCCTTTCCTCTTAGTTTTTTGATCAGGTGGTTTTTGTCTTTTCTTTGGTTGATGTGGTGATTGATTGATTTGCATATTATGACCCATCCTTGTGAATTTGGGACGAATCCCACTTGGTTATGGTGTATGATTTTTTTGGTCTTGTTACATTCGGTTTGCTAATATTTTGTGGGGAATTTTCACATCTATATATTAATGAAAGATGTTGGACTGTAATTGCCTTTTTTGGTCGTGTCTTTGTCTGATTTTGGTATCAGGGTGATGGCAGCTTTGTGGAATGTCTTTAGGAGTGCCCCCTCCTCTTCAGTTGTTTTGGAAGATTTTGAGAAGGATCAGTATAAGTTCTTCTTTGTATGTTTGATAGAATTTTGCCTGTGAGACCATCTGGTCCTGGACTTTTGTTTGTAGGGAGTTTTTAAATTACAGATTCTACTTCACATCTAGTGATCAGTCTATTTAAATTATCTATTTCTTCTTTTTTAAAATCTGTTTCTTCTTGATTTAATTTTGGTGGGTGGTATGTTTCTAGAAACTTGTCTGTTTCTTCTAGGTTGTCAAATTTGTTGGCATATAATTGTTCATAGTATTCCCTTATGGTTTTTTGTATTTCTACAGTAGAATACAAGATTGATATACAGAGATCTGTTGAATTTCTTTAAAGTAATAATGAAGTACCACAAAAAGAAATTGAAAAAAAAAATCCTGTTTAAAATTACATCAAAATAAAATATCTAAGAATAAATATAACCAACAAGTTTAAAGACCTATATACTAAAAACTGTAAAACATTGATAAAAGAACTTGAAGATAATTCAAAGAAATGGTAAGATATCCCATGCTCTGGGACTGGAAAAATTAATATTGTTAAAATGGTCATACTACCCAAAGCAAACTACAAATATAATGCAATCCCCGTCAAAATACCCATGATATTTTTCACAGAAGTAGTAGAAAAAGTAATCCTAAAACTTAGATGGAATGAAAAAAGACACAGTGTTGCCAAAGCAAACCTGAAGAAAAAGAACAAAAAGCTAGAGGTAAAACCCTTCCAGACTTCAGATAAGACTACAAAGCAAAAGTAATCAAAACAGCATGGTATTGGCACAAATGTATAGGTCAATGGAATATGCCAGAGAGCCCAGAAACAAACCCACACACCTATGGTCAGTTAACCTGTGACAATGGAGACAAGAATATACAATGGAGAAAAGACAGTCTCTTCAGCAAGTGATGTTCGAAAAGCTGGACAGCTACTTGTAAATCATTGAAATTAGAACACTTTCTCACACCATATACAAAAACTCAAAATGGTTTACAGTCCTACATACAAGACGTGTGCATTCTCAGTGGTGTCTAACCTTTTGCAATTCCCATGTACTATAGCCTGCCAGGCTCCTCTGTCCATGGAATTTTCCAGGCAGGAATACTGGAGTGGAGTGCCATTTTCTTCTCCTGGGGATCTTCCCAACCCAGGAATCAAACCCATGTCTCCTGCATATCCTGCATTGGTAGGCAGATTCTTTACCACAGAGCCACCTGGGAACCCCAAATGTAAGACTTGACACCATAGAACTCCTAGAGAAGAACATAGGTCAAACAGAAGCAAAATTTTCTCTGAAATAAATTATAGCAGTATTTTCTTAGATCACTCTCCCAAGGCAAATGCAGTAAAAGCAAAAATAAACAAATGAGAAGTATTCAAATTTAAAAGCTTTGATGCAGCAAAGGAAACCATCAACAAAAGGAAAAGACAAACCATCAACAAAAGGAGAAGTGGACATCAGAGGATGAGATGACTGCATGGCATCACCGATGCAATGGACATGAACTTGGGCAAACTCTGGGAGATGGTGAGGGACAGGGAGGCCTGGCATGCTGCAGTCCGTGGGGTTGCAAAGACTGAACAACAGCAACTATATATATATATATATATACACACACATACACATATGTATATAAATATACACACACAATGAAATATTACCCAGCCATAAGAATGAATTAAATATTGCTATTTGCAGCGACACAGATATTCCTAGATAATATTTTACTTTGTGAAGTAAGTCAGAGAAAGACATACTATATGATATCACTTATATGTGGAATCTAAAAAAATAGTACATACAAAGCAGAAACAGACTCATAGACATAGAACACAAACTTATGCTCACCAAAGGGGAGAGGGAGGGTGGAAAATGAGGAGTATGGAATTAAAGAAAACAAACTACTTTACATAAAATAGATAAGCAACAAGGACCTTCCTTATAGCTCAGAGAACTATATTCAATACTTATAATTACCTATGATGGAATATAATCAGAAAAAAATAATTGAATCACTATGCTGTACACCTAAAACCATCACAGTATTATAAATCAACTATACTTCAATTTTAAAAAAATGAAAGGGCACCAAATCAATTCAGAGACTAGAACAGTTACATGAGGTTTAGGGGGAGTAACCAGATATAGAGCTAACAATGTCCACACAATTCTTTCTTATCTCCAGAGGACACAGAACATGCTGTTGATATTTGTAGCTTCATATTTAGAAATAAATCTTAAAAAAAATTAAAAGGTTTTACTTGGAGCCTCTTGATCACAATTTGCTCATTAGTACGTGAATTTCCTGAGGAATAGAATGTAAGAGCTTTCTGAGATTCTGAAAGTTCCATATGAAGTTGACAGTGTACGTTTTAAAATATACATATGCAGATTTGAAATATCTGGGTTCTGTGAACATTGTCCAAGTCGCTCAGTCACTCAGTCATGTCTAACTCTTTGCGACCCCATGGACTGTAGCCTAGCAGGCTCCTCCATCCATGAAATTTTTCAGGCAAGAGTACTGGAGTGGGTTGCTGTTTCCTTCTCCAGGGGATCTTCCCAATTGAACCCAGGTCTCCTGCATTGCAGGCAGACTCCTTACCCTCTGAGCCACCAGGGAAGCCCAAGTATCTACCAATTCCCTTGTGTGTTTATGCCCTACTTAAGAAACACATGCTGAATAATTGCTCCAAGCTAGGTCCTGTACTCTGGAGAAGGTGATGGCACCCCATTCCAGTACTCTTGCCTGGAAAATCCCGGGGATGGAGGAGCCTGGTGGGCTGCAGTCCATGGGGTCGCAGAGTCGGACACGACTGGGCGACTTCACTTTCCCTTTTCACTTTCATGCATTGGAGAAGGAAATGGCAACCCACTCCAGTGTTCTTGCCTGGAGAATCCCAGGGACAGAGGAGCATAGTGGGTTGCTGTTTATGGGGTCACACAGAGTCAGACATGACTGAAGTGACTTAGCAGCAGCAGGTCCTGTACTGAATTCTGAGATATAAAAACAAATGAGAGCTGATCAGACCTTTCTGCATGTTCTCCCTGACTGGTGAGGAAGACAGGTGTAAGCAGGTAGTTTCCAGACCACATGGAAAATGCTGTGATTGAGACCTTGGTATAGAAACAGAGGTGGGGACCTGGCTGGGAAGTAAGGAAAGACTTCACAGAAGACACTGCATTTGACCATGGTATTAATAGAGTTGGAATCTCCAGATATAGAAGAGGAGTGTGACCTCTCAGACTAGGAGGAGGGACGGGTGCCAAAGTATAAAAAATGTGACAGTACATAACATGTCCAGGAGTAAGAACTGGTTGGAACTCAGGATTAGTGGGTTGGGGATTGATAGAAAATGTGTGAACAAATGTGAGTGGGAGCACATTTGCAGCTCAGGGACTACATGGAGTCAAGTGATAGGAAGATGGGTTCAAATCTGAATGAACTAGTTTAGGTAAATAAAGGACATTTATTTTGAAATGGCCAGTTAGCAGGTAAATATATTTGTATGGAACTTTTAACATGAGTTTGATTCTGATATAAATTTTGTGACTTATTGGTATAAGTAAAAAGCAAAGCATGATTATGCGTATAAAAGCAGTGGTTCTTAGTTAATTGTCTCAGTTGATTGCTAAAAATCCAGTTGCAGGGTTCACTCTCCTTCATTTTCTGGGTCATTATTTGAGGCTAAATGCAAGATTCTACATTTTAAGTGTGCTTAGGTGTTTCTATTGTTCACACGTTAAGACAAAATGTTCAGTAAGAGAAGAGTGCCATGGATATGACTCTAAAAACAAACATTTCAAGAGTAGCAAGCAAAGAGAAGAGGCAGTGATATAAACTGAGAATTTGGTTAAAGAGAAAAATGTCTAGATCTTACTTCTGACTTTGGGGTATACAATCCATGGATCTTATCCCCACTGACCCAACCAATCATACAGCAAAGAATAGTTCCTGGAGAACAGACTGGGCAATATAGGGTATTTACCCTGGGAAGGAAAGGCTTAAGTAGGCATTGTGAGGAATCTAGGGAACTTTTGAGTCCTATCCAACCATCTTGTAAACAAAACACATCATTGAAAGATACAAGCAAGGAGGGAAAAAAAAAATCGTTCACTTAGGGTCTTTCTTCTGATCAAAATCAAGGACTATAAGGGTTAAAGTGAAGTTGCTCATTCATGTCCAACTCTTTGGGACCCCATGGACTGTAGCCTACCAGGCTCCTCTGTCCATGGGATTTTCCAGGCAAGCATACTGGAGTGGATTGCCATTTCCTTCTCCAGGGGATCTTCCCGACCCAGGGATTGAACCCAGGTCTCCTGCATTGCAAGCAGACACTTTACGCTCTGAGCCACCAGGGAACCCCCTCTGTAAGGGTTAGTTTGTTTAGTTTTTGGCAACTTCTTTTAGTCTTTTTATTTCTAGAAATATCTACGTTTTTCCCTTACTTTGGAATTACGCTTTCTCTGGGCATAGAATTCTAAGTTCAAAATTATTTTCCCCTCGGCACTTTGAAGCTATTACCCCATCTTTTATGGGCCTTTCTTGTTGATGAGAAATCTGTTGTATGTCAACTTTACCTAAAAGATAAACTGACACTTAGCTTCTAAGTTTTTTTTTTCCTTTCATTCTTTATTTCCTGAAAATTTCTTTATTATATATCTAGCGATGGGTCTATTATATTATTTCATTCTTGTTATTCTGCTTGGTATTCAAAGTGTGCTATCATTTTGAATACTTATATCTCTCTTCAATGTTAGAAAATTCTCAACTAATATCAAATATTCCTTCTCTTCCTTGCCTGCATTCTCTGTTTTGGAAAGAGATCCCAAGAGCGTAGGGCCTAAAGCATGAGCATAAGGAATCTCAGTAGATCTTGTGGGGATATTTACATCTTGTGCATTGATTTTACCTTTTTTTATCTCTTTACTGTGTGGTAGATGAAATGTTCAGTGCTATCTTCCAAGTCAGTAATAGGCTTTTCAATGATGTTCAATTTAGAGTTTATCCTGTTTTTTGATTTTATTGTTTATTTTGATGATATTTTGTATTTCCCATACTTCAGTTTTTCTTTTATTCACCTTTTAAATGTATGTAACTTCTGATTTAATGTTTTCTTGTTCATTCTTTAATAAGACTTTATCTCTGAGTATCCTAGCCATGCATACTATATAGCATTTGTCAACATAGTCAATAAAATTAACATCATGAGTATGTAATTCCTGTTCTGATGTTTATCTTGTTAGTTGTCTTTCTCAGCATTAGGTCTCTTCATGAATTTTTATTTTTTAAAAAGTTTTAGGCCATGCCTCATGGCATGTGGGAGCTTAGTTCCCTGACCAGGGATCAAACCTGTGCTCCCTACATTGGAAGTGCAGATTCTAAATCACCGGACCACCAGGGAAGTCCCTTTTCATGCATTTTAGAATAGTAGATCACAGACTTATCTAAAGGGAATATATAATTTTTTACTTACTTTGCATTGTTTTCTCTTTCTTTCACTCTCTCAGCTCTTTCCTCCCTGACAAGACCTTATGAGGCTACTTCCAGGAATGTCCTAGGGCTCTCAGTTGACAAGTAGCTCTCATAATGAAGGCTTGGGCCTCCTCCCTGGTGGGATATGAAAGAAATACAGAACTGATTAGTGAGCCTCAGGCAGCTCTGGTTACACGGCCAGCTGCTGCTCTGTATAAATTGCAGCCTCAGGCAGGAGTTTCCAGTATTTTTTCACCCTACCTTTAGAAATCACGGAGAAGGTGACGGCACCCCACTCCAGTACTCTTACCTGGCAAATCCCATGGATGGAGGAGCCTGGTAAGCTACAGTCCATGGGGTCACTAAGAGTCGGACCCGACTGAGCAACTTCACTTTCACTTTTCACTTTCCTGCATTGGAGAAGGAAATGGCAACCCACTCCAGTGTTCTTGCCTGGAGAATCCCAGGGACGGGGGAGCCTGGTGGGCTGCCGTCTCTGGGGTTGCACAGAGTCGGACACGACTGAAGCAACTTAGCTTTAGCTTTAGAAATCATAGTCCCTGGATTTAAGCAGTGAAGCCAACTCCTTTTCTCCATTTCACATGAAATATCTCTAGCCCTTCTTATCCCAAAGAAGGAAACTGCCTGATTTGGAATATAGACCATCAACTCCATTAATTACTCCACCTTTCTATATTGTCTTCTGTATATTAAAATGTCTATCTTGTCTTTTTGTTTAGTGGCTGTTTCCAACTCTTTGCAACCCTGTGGACTGTAACCACACAGGCTCCTTGTTCCATAGAATTTCCAGGCAATAATACTAGAGTGGGTACCCATTCCCTTCTCCAGGGGAAGTCTCTGATTCTTATTTGTATTTTCTATCCATGATTGTGAAATTTTTAGAGCCAAAGCATATACATCAAAAAAGGAACATAGAGTACCTTTTTCCTAGTGTCTCTGGGTTATTTTTAACTACACATTTTATTAGACTGTTGGAAATAGAATTAATAAAGGAAATCTAATCACTTTCAAGTAGAAATAGCTATGGAATTTCTAGAGACTTAATTATATAGATTATAATCAGTTACTAAAATTTTATGTTTTTTTTCCCTCTATTTCAGGAAATACTTAGCTTTATAAAGAGTTATGTAAAACTTTGCAATTCAATCAACTAATGAAGGATATTGGAACTGGTTCTTTCTCATCAGCTATCAATTGAAAAGAGCCTTGGTCTCTACATTTTAGGATTAGATAAGTAATTTTTATATTTTTCTGTCAGATTTAGCATATTCTCAGTAAATACATATCAGATTGTTGGATCTTTATATCTTTACTTATTAATTAACATGTTCCTGAGTAAAATTCTGAAGTACTCTCTGTTGTTAAGCTTTAACACACTGTGTTTTACCCAGTTTTAAATTGAAGGCCTTATCTTTTTAAAATTATATCTGCAAGGAAATAATTCTTTCCTCTTACAAGAAATACTTTACTAAAGTGAAACATTAGCCAGTGGTTTCATTTGTCAGGCAGCATTCTCTATATTGACAGGTTAACAATTAATTATTCAAGTGAACTAGGGGCTTCCCAGGTGGCTCAGTGGGTAAAGAATCTGCCTGCAATGCAGGAGTTGCAGGAACCATGGGTTCAATCCCTAGTTCAGGAAGATCCCCTGGAAGGGGGCTTGGCAAACCCACAACAGTGTTCTTGCCTGGAGAACCCCACAGACAGGGGAGCCTGGCAGGCTACAGTACATGGGGTCGCAAAGGGTCAAACATGACTAAAGCGACTGAGCATGCATACACACAAGACTATATTAATGAATTGTTAATTCACTCTTCTGGATCGCAGCTGAGAAGTTTCCCTAATACACCCCAGGTCACTGACCACATGAACCCCAAGTCTCCAGGCAGCCAGCAGGGTCCTGCTCCCTTTGTGTTTTCATCTGCTTGGATTCCAAGGGGGTGAGTCTGAATCAGTTTGTCTGTTACTGGCCTTCCTCCATGATCTGGCTGAGGACATTGTACCGTCTTTTCCAATGCTGCTTTTTCTTTTCTCTGCATAAATCAGATCTTCCTCAGTGTTCCAGCCATATTCACACTCTACACCCTGACTCAGCCAGGTCTACATCAGACCTGAAGCTTTCTCATGGTTCCTTGTCTCTCTCTCTCTTACTTTTGCCAACCTTTGCCAACTACTGAGCTCTCCTGTTCCCTGCCATCATGCCAGCCCTGAAGACAGGCATTTGACAATTTGTGTCCTCTGCTTCTGTCTTATGTTGCATTCCCACAAGGAAAAAAAAAATTATATGGTATTTTAGGACAGGCAGTCTGTTTGGGAGTTAGCACCATTAGAGGAGTGAGAAAGTGAGTGAGACCAAATATGAAAGTAGAGGAAGCCAAAAACATAAAATAAAAGATGAAATACTAGCAGGTTTGTTCTGTGTTCAAATGGGGTTCTCTGCAGTCCAGGATATGCCTGGACTTCTGCAGTCCAGAAGAATATGCCTCAGAGTTATCCTCCTTGTTTCTCAGAGGGTAGTTTGGTCCATGGTTTTCTCCCCAGTTCTCATTTGTCATTGCTAAGGGCTACTCTGTGGGCTTCCCAGGTGGCTCAGTGGTTAAAAAAAAAAAAAAATCCACCTGCCAACTCAAGAAACACAGGACAGTTGATTCAATCCCTGGGTTGGGAAGATCTCCTAGAGAAGAAAATGGCAACCCACTCCAGTATTCTTACCTGGGAAATCCCATGGATAGATGAACCTGGTGGGCTGCAGTCCATGGGGTTGCAAAGAGTCAGACACGACTGAGCAACTGAGTATGCACACACAAGGGCTGCTCCATAGGAACTTTACTAAGGGCATTAATTCACATGTGTATGAAAGAAAGCCCTTAGGCAGAAATTTGCAGTGGGTCAGGGCTGTTGTACTAGCCAGTGAGTGCTGGAAGAATACAGGAGAGGTACTATAGGAACTGATGAATCACTCCCATCCTCTAATACTTATGTAGTAACTGTTGACATATGTATCACAGAGAAGTGAGGGCATCCCCACTACAGGCATATGCTGTCCAGTCAGTGGTATTTGTGAGACGCCCCCAAGAAGGGGCTCATCCAAAGTTATCTGCTTCACTCATGCCTTTGGTTCTCTCTTACCAATAGCTTCATCTCTTTCAAAAGACAAATATCACTGGTCTCTAGATTTAAGTCCTCAGTATCCATATTCATCCTCCCATATCACCCCACAATCTATTGCAAAAAGAGCATGGAACTCACCTGGGAAAAGCCATCAGATTCTTTCCCTAGGAATTTGGCATTGGGACGGGAGAAGCTCTTTTGATCTTGATCTTTCAGTTAAGTAAATTTGGGAGCCAAGTATAACAATGTCTACAGCAGACAAAACATCAGTAAGGCCCAACTTCAGGTAGAAAAATATAATAAATGTGCAAAAAGAAACAAACTGGAGCTGCTATGATGTATCTTGCTTACTAATACCATTCACTGGCTTGTTCATACCACTGGGGAAATCCATCTATAAGGTTTATCTTTGGGTTATACCTAAATCCTGATGGGAGAAGGCAATGGCACCCCACTCCAGTACTCGCTTGCCTGGAGAGCCCCATAGATGGAGGAGCCTGGTAGGCCTCAGTCCATGGGGTCGCTAGGAGTCGGACACGACTGAGCGACTTCACTTTCACTTTTCACTTTCCTGCATTGGAGAAGGAAATGGCAACCCACTCCAGTGTTCTTGCCTGGAGAATCCCAGGGACGGGGGAGCCTGGTGGGCTGCCATCTACGGGGTTGCACAGGGTTGGACACGACTGAAGCAACTTAGCAGCATACCTAAATCATGATAGATTTCTCCTTTATACTTAAACTTCAGGTGCTAATTCTTTACTCTGAGGGTAAAATCCAGATGGATTTCCTTCTGGATCTATTAAAAGAGAAAGCACAAGAACAGTGACATATGGAATAAGGGATATAGAAGGCTGATGGCCTCCACAATTTACCAAGGTCAGACTAAGGTGGGATAAGGGAGATGAGGTATATAACCAGATATAGAGATTAAATAAATCTATGTGAAAGTGTGTTAGTTGTTCCATTGTATCCGACTCTTTGCAATCCCATGGACTATAGCCCGCCAGGCTCCTCTGTCCATGGAATTCTCCAGGCAAGAACACTGGAGTGGGCAGCCATTCCCTCCTCCAGGGGCTCTTCCCAACCCGGGGATCGAACCTGGGTCTCCTGCATTGCAGGCAGATTCTTTACCAACTGAACCATAATTTATTTGTTTATCAGAGTCAAGTACGTTTCTTTCATTTTAACATTTTTGTTTGGTAAAATACACAGGGTTTACTATTTTAACCATTAAGTTTACAGTTTAGTGGCATTAACTACATTGACATTGTTCAACTATTAACTGCATCTAGCCTAGAACACTTTTCATCTTTTCAAACTGAAACTATTGAATTGGCCAAAAAGTTCAACCAGATTCCCAGTACATACCCCTTAAACAATAACTCCCTATTCTCCCCTCCCTTCAGCCCCTGGCAACCACCATTATACTTTCTATCTCTATGAATCTGACTACTTTAGAGACCTCAGATAAGCGGAGCCATACAATATTTGTCCTTTTATGGCTAGCTTAGTTCACTTAGCCTAGTATCCTCAATGTTCATCCTTATTGTAGCATATGACAGAATTTCCTTCTTTTTATAGCTGAATAATATTCCACTGTGTGTGTATGTGTGTATACATATGCCGCATCTCATTTATCCCTTTACTCACTAATGAACACTTGGGTTGCTTCCACCTTTTGACTGTTGTGAATAATGCTGCTGTGAAAATGGGTATACACAGTCAGAATGGCCATCATTAAAATGTCTACAAATAACAAATGTTGGAGAGGGTGTGGAGAAAAAGGAACCCTCCTACACTGTTGGTGGGAATGTAAATTGGCAGCCAATATAAGTGTAAATTGGGCTTCCTGGGTGGCTCAGCTGGTAAAGAAACTGCCTGAGATGCAGGAGACGTGGGTTCAATCACTGGGTCAGGAAGATCACCTGGATAAGGAAATGGCAACCCACTCCAGTATTCTCACCACGGAAATCCTATGGACAGAGGAGCCTAGTTGGCTACAGTCCATGGGGTTGCAAAGAGTCAGACATATATCAGCACACATACATAATCAACACATAGCCAATATGGGAAACAGTATGGAGGATCCTTAAAAAGTTAAAAATAGAGTTGCCGTATAATCCAGCAATCCCACTCCTGGGCATATATCCAGATAAAACTATAATTCAAAGCAACCTTACTTTGTCCATCAACAGAGGAATGGATAAGGAATATGTGGTGTATACAATGGAATGCTCAGTTCAGTTCAGTCGCTCAGCCGTATCCGACTCTTTGCGACCCCATGAATCGCAGCACGCCAGGCCTCCCTGTCCATCACCAACTCCTGGAGTTCACTCAGACTCAGGTCCATCGAGTCGGTGATGCCATCCAGCCATCTCATCCTCTGTCGTCCCCTTCTCCTCCTGCCCCCAATCCCTCCCAGCCTCAAAGTCTTTTCCAATGACTCAACTCTTCGCATGAGGTGGCCAAAGTACTGGAGTTTCAGCTTTAGCATCATTCCTTCCAAACAAATCCCAGGGCTGATCTCCTTCAGAATGGACTGGTTGGAATGCTACTCAAGCATAAAAAGAATGAATGATGCCATTTGCAGCAACACAGATGGACCTAGATATTATCATACTAAGTGAAATAAGTCTGACAGAGAGAGACAAATATCATATGACATCACATATGTGGAATCTAAAATACAACACAAATGAACATAGCTATGAAAGAGAAACAGACTCATACACAGAGAATATACCTATGGTTACCCAAGAGAAAAGGGGTGAGGTAAGGATAAATTAGGAGTTTGGGATTAACAAATACACACTACTATATATAAAAATAGATTAACAACAAGGTACTACTGTGTAACGCAAAAAAACCATATTCAACATCTTGTAATAAACCTTAATGGAAAAAATTCACATGTAAATGAATCACTTTGCTATATACAAGAAACTAATACAACATGGTAAATCAGCTATACTTCAATTAAAAAAAAAAAAGAAAATGGGTGTACAGAGATGTGTTTGAGGCCTTGATTTCAGTTAATGGGTGCATACCTGGAAGTGGAATAGCTGACACATATGGTAATCCTATTTTTAATTTTTTGAGAAACCGCTACACTATTTTCCTCAGTGTCTGTACCATTTTACAATTGCAACAGAATTCACAAAGGTTGCAGTTTCTGCACATCCTTGCCAATTGAGTTGACAAATGTATATATGTAGATATCTTTGTTTTATTCCCTTGCAATTAAAAGACGCTTACTCCTTGGAAGGAAAGTTATGACCAACCTAGATAGCATATTCAAAAGCAGAGACATTACTTTGCCAACAAAGGTCCATCTAGTCAAGGCTATGCTTTTTCCAGTGGTCATGTATGGATGTGAAATTTGGACTATGAAGAAGGCTGAGCGCCGAAGAATTGATGCTTTTGAACTGTGGTGTTGGAGAAGACTCTTGAAAGTCCCTTGGACTGCAAGGAGATCCAACCAGTCCATTCTAAAGGAGATCAGTCTTGGGTGTTCTTTGGAAGGACTGATGCTGAAGCTGAAACTCCAATACTTTGGCCACCTCATGTGAAGACTTGACTCATTGGAAGACTCTGATACTGGGAAGGATTGGGAGCAGGAGGAAGAGGGGACAACAGAGGATGAGATGGCTAGATGGCATCACTGACTCGATGGACGTGAGTTTGAGTGAACTCTGGGAGTTGGTGATGGACAGGGAGGCCTGGTGTGCTGCAATTCATGGGGTTGCAGAATCGGACACAACTGAGCGACTGAACTGAACTGAACCTTCTGATGCCTACATGGTCTGTAATGATACATGTTTCTCAAAAGAGAAATGCTAATCTTCCTATTTTTCAATTTTATTTTTTTTCAATTCATCTTTGTTCAATTCATTTTATGTTCCTCTGTTTATAATCTCATCTTGCTATGAGTTACTTGTACATTTTTAAGGTGCCATTCTGATTCATCTAAAGGGTTTTTAAGAGTACCTCTTCGCATAACATTTTTATGGTAGCTTTCTTACTATATACTCAAAAATTGTTAGTCTACTGGTATCATTTTATCAGTTTAAATGTAGTGTAGCATCCATACTTCCCTTTACCCTCCCTTGTTTATTATATAGTTTTTTAAAAAATTTCCTCTATATGTGTTTAAAACCACATCAAAGAGTGTTATAATTTTTTTTTTCTTCCAACATCAATCATAATTTAGAAAACACCAAAAGAAGAAGGAAAGTCTGTGGCATTTACCCATATGTTTGCTCACTGTATTCTTTCTTCCTTTCTTATGTTCCAGTATTCCTGTTTTTATAGTATTCTTTCTGTTTAGAGAAATGTCTCTCATCTTTAGAATCGGTCTCTAGGGGACAAATTCCAATAATTTTCCTTTGTCTAAGAATATCTGTGCTTCCTTTCTGAACAATATTTCCACTGGACATAGGATTCTAGGTTGACATTTCTTTTCTCTCAGCACTCAAAAAAAAAAGTGTCACTTCCTTTTTGCCTCCATACTTTCTAATAAGAAATTTGTTGCTATTTTATTTGTCATTTCTCTGGGCTGCTTTCATTTTTTACTCTGTGTTCACTTTTTAGAAGTTCGAGTCTCAAGTGTGTTGTTATCCATTTCTTTGGATTTATCCTATTGAGAATTTTATCAGCTTTTAAAAACTGTTGATGTATGTCTTTTGCCAAATTTTGTAAGTTTTCCTCCATTATTTCTTCAGGTACTTTTTCAGATGTATCCTTTTTCACTTCTCTTTCTGAGTCACTGATGACATGAATATTAGATTTTTGTTATAACCTCATAGATCCCTAAGGCTCTCTTCATTTTTTTTTAATTCTCCATTTCTCTGTCATGCAGATTAGAATTAGAATTGCTCTTTCAGTTCACTAACCCTTCCATTGTGCTGCTGGTGTCCTGATGAGCCAGAGGTGGTGAAGGTCCTATCTCTCTACTACCCTTGTTGCTGCAGTGTGTGGTTAGATGTCCAGACTTTCCATTGGCCTCCCCTGACAGTGTTGAAGGCAGAGCCTTATTACCACCAAGCAGAGATGAGCATGAAAGTCCTGCCCCCTACTCAGCCTTCTCTGATACCAGTCCAGTGGGGGTTTGTGGCACTTTCTTGCAGCCTGACAAATATGAGTCTGAATGTCTAGGCTCCCATTTGGGCTGTTAACTACAAATTGGTGCTTTCCAAGAGCATTGCCAACAACCTAACAACACGGGCATTTGCTGTCTGCTTCTGTGAAGATTGAACCCCATGCTGCTATAGCTGTTGACCTTCAATAACACCTGAGGGAGTTCAGGGTGGAATGAGGCACTCTGTGCTCCAGGGAATCTGATGGGACAGGTCTGTAGATAGTTGCGTATTTTTTTAGGAATAGATTTTATGATCCCAATTCCTGCATCTCCTCATATCTAGGAAAGCACTAAATCCCTTCCTTCACGGTAACATCAGATCCTTGTGACTAGGAGAAAACCTCTTGTAAAGTAAACCTTTGTTTGCACTGAACTCCCCCTTCACCAAAGCCTATATATATCGACCTTCCCCCACTACCTCTTTGGAGCAGTCTCTCAGAGCTATCTGGGGTGCTGCCTTCTGGGCTGCAGTCCTCATTTTGCCCCAGATAAAACTTAACTTGCAACTCTCAAGTTGTACATCTGTTTTAGTCAACAGGACTTTACTGGTGAGGGTGAGTTTGAGGCGACAGATTTTTTCCGTAGTATTTGGCTAGAGTAGAGAAGCTATTACATTTTCTGTCTACTTAGCTGAACTTTTCTGAGTCCTTTCTCTAAAGAGAACAAACTTTCTTTGGGAATTCACAGCCATGTTGTGCCTTGAGTTCCAAGGTTATTCTTAGCCCATCTGCCTTCTCTCCATTTTTCAGAGTAGTATACATATTTATACATATATACATATGGATATGTTTTAGTTGCACTTACTTGGAGGAAAAGGGGTAAATACATTTACACTATCTTCCCAGAAGAGATCTAACTTCATATTCATGTAAATAACTCAAAGAAAAACATAACATGAATACTTCGTTTTCTCCAGCATCGTTGTCATCCATTTATTTCAAAAGGGATTCGGTGCTTTCTATGAGAAGCCAACTTTCAGCATGATTCAGATACCCCTTTAGGATTTTTCAACTATCTGCTTCCATCTGGTTAATACCAAAAGAAATTCTAAAGTGTAGAGGCTTGAGCTTAGACCCTGTGCTGTCAAGGAGGCGTGAATAAGCCTCTAAATGCTGGCCTCTCCACAGTTCCCCAGCACTTGAGGCCAGGAATCTTTTCCTGTTTGGAAATGCCCCTGTCCTACAACCCAGGCTTGGGAAACCCCAAATAGCAGCTCTCACCCCTTCAAGCAGTAGTTGCAACCATTGCTATGAACTGTGTGAAAATATGTCTACTTCACTGTTCTTTAAGAAAAAAATCATTTTATCTTTCCCGATCACAAACTTACAAAAATAGAACAAATGCTTTGATTAAATGAAGCAAAGAATCAAGCATAATATTCATAATTCTATAAGAAAAATGACCTAGTTTTGCCTCAGTATTTATTTGCCTTTTAGAGATTCAATAATTGCACTTTTTTTTTTTTTCTGAAGTGACTTCTTATGCTAAAATAAATGACTGAAGAGTGTCTTATTTCTGACACAGATCACAGTTTGTTGCTAATGGAATGTTAACTGCTTTTTAAGTAACTCTGAATAAATCTGCTGATCCATAAAAGATTCATCTAAAAGGAATTCAATTCATTTTCTGGCTCTACCACTTTCACTGATGTGAAAAATCCTCTTCCATATTCCACTTTATTTCAGCCATTGCAATGCTGAGGGCAGCACCTGGCTTATAAAAGGATATTTTAATTGGGAGAGGTGACACATTTAATAATATGTCAAGGTTACCGTTTAAGGAACAGTCACTCCCCAAAAGAAAAATGATCTTTAAGCGTGTCCTCTGGTGTAAAAATTGTCTCCAGAGTATGAAGGTTTGCTCCATTCCAGAGATCAGAAATGCAGTACTGAAAGAGAATTCTGAGATTTCCAAAGACAAACAAAACCTGTGACTTCAGCTTCATTCCTGGGATTTAATTCCATTTGATTTTGTATCTGGGGCAACAGAGGATGATGCAAAACTTCAGCAAAAGCAAAATGTAACATCTCAGCAGATGTCTTTGCGGCCTGAATTTTTTTCACTGTCCAGAGCACCTTCCAGCCTTGTGTGCTTTTGTAGAACAGTCCAGCTTGGGTAGAAAATAGTCCCATCCAGAGTATGGTTTTGAAATCAGGGCTGTACCTTTCTTCCAGGTCTGCATATTATTTATCATTCTTTGAACAATCATGTGTCTAAACATAAGGCATATATTTTTAAAAATTATGAAATTAGATATTTATTAGACATTTTTGTAAATTAAAAAAAAAATCTTTCATTAAGCAAAGCTCTCTCTTAGAGTTATACTACAATCTTCCAAGAATAGATACATCTTTGCAGTTACTTAAACAGTAGCTTACAAGGAGTTGTATAAATTGTGTTAACTACACATATGTATGAAGTCGTGTCTGACTCTCGGCAACCTCATGGACTGTAGCCCTCCAGGTTCCTCTGTCTGTGGGCTTCTCCAGGCAAGAACACTGGAGTGGGTAGCATTCCCTACTCCAAGGGATCTTCCTTACCCAGGGATCGAACCCGGGCCGTGTGCACTACAGGCAGATTCTTTACCATCTGAGCCACCAGGGAAGCCTACATAGATGAATATAGGCTATAAATTGTTTTCAAGTTGTTACCTCTGAGTTTAAGAAAAAAGATAATGAGTTCTATGCTGCTGCTGCTGCTGCTGCTGCTAAGTTGCTTCAGTCGTGTCCGACTCTGTGCGACCCCATAGACGGCAGCCCACCAGGCTCCCCCGTCCCTGGGATTCTCCAGGCAAGAACACTGGAGTGGATTGCCATTTCCTTCTCCAATGCAGGAAAGTGAAAAGTGAAAGTGAAGTCACTCAGCCGTGTCCGACTCTTCGAGACCCCACAGACTGCAGCCTACCAGGCTTCTCTGTCCATGGGATTTTCCAGGCAAGAGTACTGGAGTGGGGTGCCATTGCTTTCTCTGAATGAGTTCTATGACTGAGTGACATTTCACAATGAAAAGAGATGATACTAAATCTACATTTCAGCATTACTTGTTCTAGGCCACTATGAGTTCAAATGCTGTCCTTATGGAAGAATTGTGGCTCTTTTATACCTCATATAAATAGAATCATATAGTTTGTCCACTTTTCTGTTTGGCTTTCTTTCACATAATATTTTGTCTCTGAGATTCATCCACAGTTTTGCATCTATCAGTAGTTTATTTGTTTCTTTGTGAGTTGTATCCCATTATATGACTCATATATATATCACATTATGTGAATATATCATTTTCCTTTCACTTGTAATAGGACTTTTGTGTTGCTCCAAAATTTTGGTCTTTATGTACAAAACTGCCAGGAACATTCCTGTCCATGTTATTTGATGCACAGGTTTAAACATTTCTATTGTGTATTGAGCTAAATAAGCTGCTGCTGCTGCTAAGTCATTTCAGTTGTGTCCGAATCTTAGCCACCCCATGGACTGCAGCCTACCAGGCTCTTCTGTCCATGGGATTTTCCAGGCAAGAGTACTGGAGTGGGGTGCCATTGCCTTCTCCAGCTAGATAAGCTACCCAGACCCAATTTCAATGTGTGTGTGTGTGTGTGTGTGTGTATGCTTCCCCACACCAACAAGCAATTCTCATTATCTAGCAGGGTGTCCAAGAATTCAACTCAATTCTGACACTACCTACCGAGCAAAAGAAAGAGATTCCATAGGTAAAGGACTCAGTCCTACAAGACCACCTTCCAGACACACACACAAGCTCAAGTTTGTTACCTGTACTTCTGACAGATCAACTAAAAACTGGAGGACTCAGCAACCCTCCAACTGAGAATGCCAATCGGAAGTCCAGGTTGTCATCTGTACTTCTGACTACCTGGCTATAAATCAGAGGTTCCTATGACCCCCTCCTTAAGTTCAATTAACTTGCTAAAACAGCTCAAAGAACTCAGAGAAACATTTTACTTACTGAATTACCGGTTTATTATAAAATAATAATCTAAAAAAACTCAACTTAAAAAAACAGAAAGTAGAATAATAGTTACCAAGTGCTGGAGGGAGGGAGAAAATTGGGGAGATGTATAAGGGCACAAGCTTGCAAGTACTAGATGCATAAGTCCTGGAGATTGAACGTGCAGCATAGTGACTATAGTCAACAATACAGTATTATAAACTTCAAAGGAGCTAAGAGAATAGATCTTAATTGTTCTCAACAACAACAAAAAATTATTATGTGACATGATAAAGCTGTCAGCTAACACAACTGTAGTAGTCAGATTGCAATATATAAATGTAGCAAATCAACACATACACCTCAAACTTACACAATGTTATATGTAAATTATATCTCAATAAAATGTATCATAAATTCAATATTTTCATAGATCTTAGATAAAAATAGTTGTCATTTCACAAATTCTCTAAAACCATTCTTTACTATTGCAATGTAGTAAACTTGAAGAAACAAGAATCACGTTTTTAAAAATCACAAATCAGTGTTAAGAAAGTATAACTCCAAGCTTTATCTCAGACAGCTTTTTCTACATTTTCTCTTTGTTCTGTGCTAATCACTAAATGTCCAGAGCACCATGTCTATCACATATAGTCAGAGATACATATGAAGACACTGCCTAAATCAGTTATATCTCAAAGGTGATAAGTGTTAGAACATTGCAAAGGTTAGCAGTTTAGGGTAAGAATTCATAAGCCATGATCAGGGGCATGTTGTATAACACACATAAGATGTTTTTATAATTTTGTCTGAGCATTGAGTCATAAATGCATATGTATAATAACACATAATGTATATACATCTTAACATACAGAGAATTATCTCAAGACACGTGTTACTAATCCTATAAATAAACATTCATATAAAAAGTTCCTTCATTTCCGTTCAGTCGCTCAGTCGTGTCCAACTCTTTCCAACCCAATGGACTGCAGCACACCAGGCTTCCCTGTTCATCACCAACTCCTGGAACTTGCTGAAACTCATCTCCATCGAGTCGATGATGCCATCCAACCATCTCATTCTCTGTTGTCCCCTTCTCCTCCTGCCTTCAGTCTTTGCCAGCACTGGGGTCTTTTCCAATGAGTCAGTAGTTCACATTTTTGTTCAAAGTATTGGAGTTCCAGCTTCAGCATCAGTCCTCCAATGAATATTCAGGACTGATTTCATTTAGAATTCACTGGTTGGATCTCCTTGTTGTCCAAGGGACTCTCAAGAGTCTTCTCCAACACCACAGTCTGACACTCAGCACTGTTTGTGGTCCAGCTCTCACATCCATACGTGACTACTGGAAAGACCATAGCTTTGACTAGATAGACATTTTTTGGCAAGGTAATGTCTCTGCTTCTTAGTCTAGGTTGGTCATAGCTTTTCTTCCAAGGACCAAGTGTCTTAATTTCATGGCTACAGTCACCATCTGCAGTGATTTTAGAGACCAAGAAAATAAGTCTCTCACTGTTTCCATTGTTTCATCATCTATTTGCCATGAAGTGATGGGACCACACGCCATGATCTTAGTTTTCTGAATGTTGAGTTTCAAGCCAGCTTTGTCACTCTCCTCTTTCACTTTCATCAAGAGGCTCTTTAGTTCCTCTTTACTTTCTGCCACAAGGGTGGTGTCATCTGCATATCTGAGGTTATTGATATTTCTCCCGGCAATCTTGATTCCAGCTTGTGCTTCATCCAGTCCAGCATTGCCCATGATGTACTCTGCATATAAGTTAAATATACAGGGTACATATAAGTTAACATACAGACAATTATCACAAGACACATGTTACTAATATAATAAATAAGCATTCATATAAAAAGTTCCTTTTTTTATATGACAATATACACAGGGTGACAATATACAGCCTTGACATATTCCTTTCCCAATTTGGAACCAGTCAATTGTTCCATCTCTGGTTCTAACTGTTGCGTCTTGACCTGCATACAGATTTCTCAGGAGGCAGGTAAGGTGGTCTGGTATTCCCATCTCTTGAAGAATTTTCCACATTTTTTTATGATCTACACAGGCTTTGGCATAGTCAGTGAAGCAGAAATAGATTATTTCTGGAATTCTCTTTCTTTTTAGATGATTAAGCAGATGTTAATCCTTAACAAGGATGTTAATCCTTAATCATCTACTAACACCCAAAAAAGATGTCCTTTTCATTATAGGGGACTGGAATGCAAAAGTAGGAAGTCAAGAAACACCTGGAGTAACAGGCAAATTTGGCCTTGGAATACGGAATGAAGCAGGGCAAAGACTAATAGAGTTTTGCCAAGAAAATGCACTGGTCATAGCAAACACCCTCTTCCAACAACACAAGAGAAGACTACACATGGACATCACCAGATGGTCAACACCAAAATCAGATTATATTCTTTGCAGCCAAAGATAGAGAAGCTCTATACAGTCAACAAAAACAAGACCAGGAGCTGACTGTGGCTCAGATCATGAACTCCTTATTAACACATTCAGACTTAAATTGAAGAAAGTAGGAAAAACCAGTAGACGATTCAGGTATGACCTAAATCAAATCCCTTATGATTATACAGTGGAAGTGAGAAATAGATTTAAGGGCCTAGATCTGATGGACAGAGTGCCTGATGAACTATGGAATGAGGTTCGTGACATTGTACAGGAGACAGGGATCAAGACCATCCCCATGGAAAAGAAATGCAAAAAAGCAAAATGGCTGTCTGGGGAGGCCTTACAAATAGCTGTGAAAAGAAGAGAAGCAAAAAGCAAAGGAGAAAAGGAAAGATATAAGCATCTGAATGCAGAGTTCCAAAGAATAGCAAGAAGAGATAAGAAAGCCTTCTTCAGCGATCAATGCAAAGAAATAGAGGAAAATAACAGAATGGGAAAGACTAGCGATCTCTTCAAGAAAATTAGAGATACCAAGGGAACATTTCATGCAAAGATGGGCTCAATAAAGGACAAAAATGGTATGGACCTAACAGAAGCAGAAGATATTAAGAAGAGGTGGCAAGAATACACAGAAGAACTGTACAAAAAGATCTTCATGACCCAGATAATCACGATGTTGTGACCACTCACCTACAGCCAGACATCCTGGAATGAGAAGTCAAGTGGGCCTTAGAAAGCATCACTACGAACAAAGCTAGTGGAGGTGATGGAATTCCAGTTGAGCTATTTCAAATCCTGAAAGATGATGCTGTGAAAGTGATGCACTCAATATGCCAGCAAATTTGGAAAACTCAGCAGTGGCCACAGGACTGGAAAAGGTCAGTTTTCATTCCAGTCCCAAAGAAAGGCAATGCCAAAGAATGCTCAAACTACCGCACAATTGCACTCATCTCACACGCTAGTAAAATAATGCTCAAAATTCTCCAAGCCAGGCTTCGGCAATATGTGAACCATGAACTTCCTGATGTTCAAGCTGGTTTTAGAAAAGGCAAAGGAACCAGAGATCAAATTTTCAACATCCTCTGGATCATGGAAAAAGCAAGAGAGTTCCAGAAAAACATCTACTTCTGCTTTATTGACTATGCCAAAGCCTTTGACTGTGTGGATCACAATAAACTGTAGAAAATTCTGAAAGAGATGGGAATACCAGACCACCTGACCTGCCTCTTGATAAATCTATATGCAAGTCAGGAAGCAACAGTTAGAGCTTTACATGGAACAACAGACTGGTTCCAAATAGGAAAAGGAGTACATCAAGGCTGTATATTGTCACCCTGTTTATTTAACTTATATGCAGAGTACATCGTGAGAAATGCTGGACTGGAAGAAACACAAGCTGGAATCAAGATTGTGGGGAGAAACATCAATAACCTCAGATATGCAGATGACACCACCCTTATGGCAGAAAGTGAAGAGGAACTGAAAAGCCTCTTGATGAAAGTGAAAGTGGAGAGTGAAAAAGTTGGCTTAAAGCTCAACATTCAGAAAACGAAGATCATGGCATCTGGTCCCATCACTTCATGGGAAATAGATGGGGAAACAGTGGAAACAGTGTCAGACTTTATTTTTATGGGCTCCAAAATCACTGCAGATGGTGACTGCAGCCATGAAATTAAAAGATGCTTACTCCTTGGAAGGAAAGTTATGACCAACCTAGATAGCATATTCAAAAGCAGAGACATTACTTTGCCAACAAAGGTCCGTCTAGTCAAGGCTATGGTTTTTCCTGTGGTCATGTATGGATGTGAGAGTTGGACTGTGAAGAAGGCTGAGCGCCGAAGAATTGATGCTTTTGAACTGTGGTGTTGGAGAAGACTCTTGAGAGTCCCTTGGACTGCAAGGAGATCCAACCAGTGCATTCTGAAGATCAGCCCTGGGATTTCTTTGGAGGGAATGATGCTAAAGCTGAAACTCCAGTACTTTGGCCACCTCATGCGATGAGTTGACTCATTGGAAAAGACTCTGATGCTGGGAGGGATTGGGGGCAGGAGGAGAAGGGGACAACAGAGGATGAGATGGCTGGATGGCATTACTGACTCGATGGACCTGAGTCTGAGTGAACTCCGGGAGTTGGTGATGGACAGGGAGGCCTGGCGTGCTGCAATTCATGCGGTCACAAAGAGTCGGACACGACTGAGCGACTGAACTGAACTGAACCGAAGAGGATGTTAGCAATTTGATCTCTGTTCCTCTGCCTTTTCTAAAGCCAGCTTGAACATCTGGAAGTTCATGGTTCATGTATTGCTGAAGCCTGGCTTGGAGAATTTTGAGCATTACTTCACTAGCATGTGTAATGAGTGCAATTGTGCGGTAGTTTAAGCATTCTTTGGCATTGCCTTTCTTTGGGATTGGAATGAAAACTGACCTTTACCAGTCCTGTGGCCACTGCTGAGTTTTCCAAATTTGCTGGCATATTGAGTGCAGCACTTTAGCAGCACCATCTTTCAGGATTTGAAATAGCTCAGCTGGAATTCCATCAACTCCACTAGCTTTGCTGGTATTGATGCTTCCTAAGGCCCACTTGTCTTTGCATTCCAGGATGTGTGGCTCTAGGTGAGTGATCACACCATTGTGGTTATCTGGATCATTAAGTTCTTTTTCGTATAGTTCCTCTGTGTATTCTTGCCACGTCTTCTTAATATCTTCTGCTTCTATTAGGTCCATACCATTTCTGTCCTTTATTGTGCCCATCTTTTTGTGAAATGTTCCCTTAGTACCTCTAATTTTCTTGAAGAGATCTCTAGTCTTTCCCATTCTGTTGTTTTCCTCTATTTCTTTGCATTGATCATGAAGGATGGCTTTCTTATCTGTCCTTTCTATTCTTTGGAACTTGGCATTCAGACGAATGTATCTTTCCTTTTCTCCTTTGCCTTTCACTTTGTCTTTTTGCAGCTATCTGTAAGGCCTCCTCAGACAACTATTTTGCCTTTTTGCATTTCTTCTTCTTGGGGAAGGATTTGATCACAGCCCCCTGTACAGCATTACAAACCTCTGTCCATAGTTCTTCAGGCACTCTATCAGATCTAATCCCTTGAATCTATTTGTCACTTCCACTGTATAATTGCAAGGGATTTGATTTAGGTCATACCTGAATGGCCTGGTTGGGTTTCCCTACTTTCTTCAATTTGTCTGAATTTGTTGATAAGGAGTTCATGATCTGAGCCACAGTCAACTCCTGGTCTTCAGCTGCAGATTCATCAGTCTGATTTTGGTGCTTTCCTGGTGACTCAGATGGTAAAGAATTCCCCTGCAATGAGGGAGACCTGGGTTCAGGTGAGTTGGGAAGATCCCCTAGAGGAGGGCATGGCAACCCACTCCTGTATTCTTGTCTGGAGAATAATAATACAAAACAATTTTGTTACATTTTGGTAATTATGAGAATGTCTGTCCCCAGGAGAAAGTGCAGAAAAAAATAAAGTGGTGTGTTAAGAAGTCCTTTGCTAAAAAAAAAAAAATCTTTTGCATGCTCAGTTGCTTTAGTCATGTCTGACTCTTTGCAACCCTATGGACTGTAGCCCACCAGGCTCCTCTGTCCACGGAATTCTCCAGGTAAGAATACTGGAGTGGGTTGCCATGCCCTTCTCTAGGGATCTTCCCCACCCAGGGATCGAAACCATGTCTCTTGTGTCTCCTGCATTGGCAGGGGAGTTCTTTACCACTAGTGCCACCTGGGAAGCCCCCAAGAAGTCCTTTAGATGGCCCATTATCAGATGATTATCCATACACAATAAATTTGTGAGAATTCCTTATACATTTTGTGTCCGTTTTGGTGTTTTTTTAGAATTCTCCAAAATAAGAAGTTTTTAAAAGTCCTTCGAAATTAAAATACTTTGTAAATAGAAAAGGAGACCACTGTAGAGCTGTGGTCTCAGAATGGCCCCTGGGACCATCAGCATCAGCAGCTGTCTGGGATCTTATTTGAAATGCATAGTCTCCGGTCCCACCTCTGATAATCTGAATCAGCAACTCCTAGGGGGGGAACCTGGCTGCCTGTGGTTTAGCATGCCCCACAGATGTTCTGATACACCACTAAAAGGTGAAAATCATCCATGTCTTGTTGGTCAGTGTTGATGGCGGGTCCCTGATGGAGGCTGGATGTGGTCAATCAGAGCTTCTTTACACCCCACCCCCACTCCCAGGAGCTACCTCAGGGACGCAGCCTCAGAGCCTAATGTGTTATTGAAACCACCTGCGCAGATACACGAAGGCCCCCTAGTTAAAGCCTCTTGAGATGGTGGGCGGATGAGGAGATCATCTTGCAGCTGCAGGAGAGAAAGTTTACATGTAAGTTCCCTTCTTTTTTGTTTTTTAAACCTGCCACCTACCTATCTGGAGTGGTCTTTTTCTGTCTTTGGTTTCTCCTTGCCCTCCCTGTATCTGGACCAGTTTCAAATTTTACCCAGGGAATGCCCAAGCTTTGAAACTGACAGTCCAGAAGTTAAGAAATGGGCGTTTGAGTCTAGGATCAACTGGTTTTATAACTGCGGACAAGCCACTTACCTAGAGCATCAGTTTCCTTATCTCCCAATGAGGTCTGAGTTTTATGGTATCCTGAGTCCTTTCTAGTTTGGCTTTTGAGGATAACTGGAACACACAACTTAGGTGAGAAAATGCGGTTTCTGGGGAGCTTGGAACATTATGAACCTTGGTTAACTATGCAAACTGCTAATAATTAAATGGTCGTCTTTAATTAACGGGTTCTTTGTATGTAGCTGGGAGAATTCGTTTTCATCTCCAAATACAGTTTGAAAGTGTAAATATTGTTTTGCAAATAGAAAATATTTCATGTTTTTCATTGCAGTATTCACTGGTATTTAGATATTATTAAGTATAGATGACTTGGGGTAATTTAATGCTGCTAAGTCGCTTCAGTCGTGTCCGACTCTGCGCGACCCCATAGACGGCAGCCCACCAGGCTCCCGCGTCCCTGGGATTCTCCAGGCAAGAACACTGGAGTGGGTTGCCATTTCCTTCTCCAATGCATGAAAGTGAAAAGTCACTTTGGGGTAATTTACTTGTGCCTTTATAGCTTTTCATTCTGTTTGCAGAGGAGGGGTTTAGACTTCCTAGAACACATTTAAGAAACTAACATGTATGCTCTTAATTATAACTATTTATAGATAAGAACTCATTGTGAATCTGAAAAGTGTTTTGTTAAAGGACTTTTAAGCACCAAACCTTTTCACCTGTTCATCCAATGTAACTACCCTCCTCTGGTTCACAAAAAAAAAAAGATGTTAAAAATTCCAAGTCATGAAACTTTTAGCCACTCTGAATTATCTTTGGGAAGGGCAGAGATTACATGAATTGTGGGGTCAGAGGTTAAGAATAATGTCTATGAAGCGCCACAGTTAATTGCCAGTATATTCTTGAAGCTGAGCATTTAAAAATAGCAAAGTAATGAGGGGAATAAGGCATATTAGACTTGAAATTACATAACTAACCGAGGGCCACCTTGGGAAGCAGGAGAAGCCAGAAGTCCATTTTCTCAGATACCGTTGAGCTAAGAGAAAGAAAGCCAAATCTTCCTTTGTTATCCCATCCTGCAACCCAACAGAAGATGGTAACATGTCTGGGGTCCTTGAGGCACCAGGGCAGCTCTTAGTGTTACTGCCTACTCCTTTCAGTCAATATTAAAGAACAATTTAATGGGAGACCAGGAAAGCATCAAGGTGCTGGAACCTCCCAGTTTAGAGAATACAGTATCCAGGTCTGACAAAAAGATCCATCTTCCTTCTTAAAAATCCACAGGAAGCAACTTCCATCGTGGTCAATTCTTTATAGATTTAAAGTGTCTTGTGGATGAAGGAGATACTTAACTTAAAAAAAAGTGTGTGTGTGTGTGTATATATATATATATATATTTTATATTACTCCTTGCAGATACTGATATCTATAGGCTGAAATTAAACTTCGAAGGGGGCGAATGTAAGGCTTGCAGTGCATCCACTATGGAGGTTTATAACAAAGGCACAGGTGAGTATTGATGTGCCATGCTAAGTCGCTTCAGTCGTGTCCGACTCTGTGTGACCCCAGAGACGGCAGCCCACCAGGCTTCCCCGTCCCTGGGATTCTCCAGGCAAGAACACTGGAGTGGGTTGCCATTTCCTTCTCCAGTGCATGAAAGTGAAAAGTGAAAGTGAAGTCGCTCAGTCATGTTCGACTCTAGTGACCCCATGGACTGCAGCCCACCAGGCTCCTCTGTGCATAGGATTTTCCAGGCAAGAGTACTGGAGTGGGGTGCCATTGCCTTCTCCGTGATGTGCCATAAAGCTGCTTAAATCCTCATGGAACTAGCAAAGAATCAAGTCTAGGTGTTTGAACTGGTCGGGGTCTGTAGGTGGGTATCCTTGGAGAATAAAGTAAGAGAGGACAGTGATGTAGGGACTGAATCTGATATATATTTTATTCCCATTCATGCTGAGCATATAGCATTATGAACAGGAGAGTCACAAGAGAAACAGCTAGTCCTGACACATAGCTGACATAGGCCTATTTCATTGGCTCCCTTACAAATTGAAAACAGTTTACAATCATCCTGTAATTCTGCCTGATGACTTCCGCTTTCAGCCAAGAAGGAGGTGACCCCGTTCTTCTAGGTCTTCAGTCTTAAAATGAAAAGTCCTAAACCTGACACAGTAAAATAGTGAAAGAACACTCTGAAAGGCAGAAAGGCGATGAGCTGACTAGGAACCTTGGGACAGGAGGAACAACATGGCAATGATTCCCCTGGTGTATTAGTCTATTCAGGCTGCCCTAACAAAGGACCAGACCGGGTGGCTTAACCAACAAATTCATTTTCACAGAATTTTGAAGGCTAGCCATCCAAGATTAAGGTGCCACAAGATGGTTTCTTTTTATTGCTAGTTTTATTGTGGTTAGAAGACTTAACATTTAACATAAGAATTCAAGGACACTTAAAAATGTAAGTGTGAAATATAGTATCATCATCCATAGGTACAATATTGTTCAGCAGATCTCTACAAATTATCCATCTTGCAAAACTGATATTTTATAACTATTGATTATCAACACTCCATTTACCCCTCTACTCAACCCCTGGAAACCACAATTCTATGGTTTACTGTTTTGGGTTTGGCTATTTTCCATATCTCATATAAGTGAAATCATGTAGTATTTGTCCTTCTGTGACTGGCTTATTTTACTTAGCATAATTACCTTCTGGGTTCATCCATGTTGTCACATATTACAGAATTTCCTCCTTTTTAAAGGCTAAATGGTAGTCTATTATATGTATATACCACACTTGCTTTATTCATTAATCTCTCTATGGACATTTAGGTTATTATTACATATTGGCTATTGTAAATAGGCTAAATATGGGTGTGCTAATGCCTCTTTAAGACCCTGATTTCAATTTACTATGGATAAATACCCAAAAGTAGGATGACTAGTTAATATGATTTTTCCAATTTGAACTTTTTGAGGAACCTCCATATTGTTTTCAAAACTCACTGTACCATTTTGCATTCTCATTATCAGTGTAAAAGTGTTCCAATTGATCATAACTTCACCAACAATTGTGTTTTGTTCTTTTGATAACATCCATACTAAGAGGTGTGGCGTGATATCCACTGTGGTTTTGATTTGCATTTTCCTGATTAGTGAGGTCAAGCATCTTTTCATATACATGTTGCCCATTCGTATGTTTCTATGGAGAAATGTCTATTCAGGTTCTTGCTCCATTATAAAAGTAGATTAATAGTATTTTTTTTTTTTTTTTTTTTTTGGCTACTGAGTTAAAGGAGTTCTTCATATGTTTTGGAAATTAACCCTTTATCATTACAAAAAAAAATTTTCCCATCCCTTAAGTTGGCTTTTCATTTTCTTGATTCATTCTCTTGATTGTTTCATTTGTTTTACAAAAGCTTTTAGTTTGATGTAGTCTTGTCTATTTCTGCTTTTGCTCACTGTGCTTCTAGTGTTAGATTTATGATATCATTAGATTGATGTCATGAATCTTTTCCCCTATGTTTTCCTTTAAGAGTTACATAGCTTCACATATTATATTTAAATCTTTAATCCATTTTGAGTTGATTTTTGCATATGGTGTAAATGAAGGTCTCAATTTTCCTCATTTGCATGCAGATAACCACTTTTACCATCACCGTTAGTTAAAGAGACTAGTCTTTCCCTGCTGTGTATTTTTGACACAGATGTCAAAAGATCTGTTGAGCATATATGTGTGGATTTATTTCTGGGCTGTCTATACTGTTCCATTCATTGGTATGACTTATGCCAGTAGTGTACTGTTATGATTGCATGCAGGCTAAGTTGCTTCCATGGTGTCTGACTCTGTGCGACGCTATGGACTGTAGCCCACAGGGTCCTCTCTGCATGAGATTTTCCAGGCAAAAATACTGGAGTGGGTTGCCATGTCCTTTCCGACCCAGGGATCGAACCTGTATCTCTTCTGTCTCCTGCACTGGCAGGTGGGTTCTTTACCACTCGCACCACCTGGGAAGCCTAGAGCATTATAACATATATAGAAATCAGTAATGTAATCCCTTCAGGTTGAGTCATATTTTTCAAGAATTGTTTTGGCTATTCGAGATCTTTTGTGGTTCCATATGATTTTTTTTTCCCTCATTTTCTGGGAGAAAATGCCATTAAGGATATTGCTAGGAGTTGCATTAAATCTCTAAATCACATTGGGTAGTACAGATATTTTAACAATATTAAGTCTTTAAATCCATGAACACAGGATGTATTCATTTGTGTCATTTTAAATTTCTTTCATCAGTGTTTTTTTGTTTTAAGTGTTCAAGCCCTTCACTTCCTTAATTTTATTATGAAGTATTGTGATATTTTTATAAATAAGACTGTTTTTCTATCTACCTTTTCAGACAGTTTATTAGTGTGTTGAAACAAAATTGGCTTTTGTGTTTTGATTTTTGTATTCTGAAACTTTTCTGAATACATTTTTCAGTTCTAACATCTTTTGTATGGTCTTTGGGGTTTTCTTTATCATATCATCTGCAAACAGGAATAATCTTACTTCTTTCTTTGTAATTTGAATGCCATTTATTTCTCTCCTTACCTAGTTTCTCTGGCTAGGACTTGAATCACTGTGTTGAATAGAAATGACTGGAGTGGGCATCCTTGCCTTGTTTCACATCTTAGAGGAAAAGCTTTCAGTTTTTCACCACTGAGAATAATGTTGGCTGTGGGCTTTACACTTAAGGCCTTTGTTATATTGAGGTAGTATCTTTCTATACCTAATTTGCTATTTTTTATCATAAAAATGTTGAATTTTATTATACGCTTTTTCTGTATCTATTGAGATTATCATGTGAATTTCGTCCTTCATTTTGTTAATGTGGTGTATCACATTTACTGATTTTGATATGTTGAATCATATTTTCATGCCAGGGATAAATCCCCCTTGGTTACGGTGTGTAATCCTTTTAATGTGCTGTTGAATTCAGTTTGCTGGCATTTTGTTGATAAATTTTGCATAAGTATTCATCAGGGATATTGGCTTATCATTATTTTCTTACTGTTTATTTGTCTGGTTTTGGTGTCAGGGTAATTCTGGCTTCATAAAATGAGTTTGGAAATGTTCCCTCTTCAGTTTTTGGGAAAGTTTGAGAAGGATAAGCATTAATTCTTTTTCCAGCTTTATTGAAGTATAATTGGAAAATCATATAAATTGTATATATTTAAGGTGTACAACAGAATAATTTTGTATGTATGTACGTTGTGAAACTTACCACAATCAAGTTAATTAACACATGCATAGACTCACACAGTTATTATTTTTCTTATTATTTTTCTTTTTTTGGTTTAGTTAGAACACTTAAGACCTACTTTTGTAGCAAATTTCAAGTATACAATACAGTTTTATTAACTGTAGTCATTAATACCTATTTAAATGTTAAGCAAGTTTTGCCAATGTAACCAATCTGGTCCTGGGTTTTTTTGGTTGGGACATTTTTAATTTTTAATTTCATTAATTTGAGTCTTCTTTCTTAATCTAGCTAAAAAGTTTGTTTTTTTTTGTTTGTTTGTTTGTTTTTCAGGAAATGATGGCAGACATCACTTGGTCCATCCCTTCATGTTTTACAGTGGAAATATATCAGGGGAAGTTGACTTACTGGATGCCAAACAGAGCAGGGCATAAACTTAAATATCTTTACGTGGTGCTGGCTCTACTACAACAAATTCTTTATTTTTTAAATTGAAGTATAATTGATTTACAATGTTGTGCTAATCTCTGCTGTACAACAAAGTGACTCAGTTATACACATATATACATTTTTAATATTTTCCTCCATTATGGTTTCTCACAGGATATTTAATATAGTTCCCTGTGCAATACATTAGGACCATGTTGTTTATCCATTCTAAATATGATAGTTTGCATCTGCCAACCCAAACTCCCAGTCCATCCCCCCACCGCCTTGGCAACCACAAGTCTATCCTCTATGTGTGAGTCTATTTCTGTTTTTTAGATAGGTTCATTTGTGCCATATTTTATATTCCACATATAAATGATATCATATGGCATTTGTCTATTTCTGACTTCACTTAGTATGATAATCTCTAGTGTCATTCATGTTGTGGCAAATGGCGTTATTTCCTTCTTTTTTATGACCAAGTAGTATTCCATTATACCACATCTTCTTTATCCATTCATCCATCAGTGGACATTTAGATCATTTCCATGTTTTGGCTATTGTGAATAGTGCTGCTGTGAACATAGGGGTTCATGTTCAATCTTGTTGAATTATAGTTTTGTCCAGGTATGTGCCCAGGTATACGGTTGCTAGATCACATGATAATTCTATTTCTAGTTTCCTGAGGAACCTCCATACTGTTTTCCATGGTGGCTTTACCAACTTAGATTCCCACCAACAGTGTGGGAGGGTTCCTTTCCTCTACATCCATATGATGGCCATTCTGACTGAAGTGGTACCTCATTGTACTTTTGATTTGCACTTCTCTGGTAATTAGTGATGTCAAGCATCTTTTCATGTGCCTACTGGCTGTCTGTATGTCTTCTTTGGAAAAATGTCTGTTAAGGTCTTTTGTCCATTTTTCAATTGGGTTGTTTGGTTTTTTGTTACTGAGTTGTTCATGTACTTTGTAGATGAAGCCCTTGCCTATTGCGTCACTTACTAATACTTTCTTCCATTCTGTTGTCTTTTCATTTTGTTTATGATTTCCTTTGCTGAGCAAAAGCTTTTAAGTTTGATTAGGTCCCATTCATTTGTTTTTATTTCTATTGCCTTGGGAGACCTAAGAAAACATTGGTATAATTTATGTCACAGAATGTTGTGCCTATGTTCTCTTCTAGGAGTTTTGTGGTGCTTGTCTTGTGTTTAAGTCTTTAAGCCACCAAAATTGATATTTTTAAAACAGCTGTGATATCATCAGCAGAGGATAACAGTCAAGTCTCCTTGTATTGTTTAACCCAGAATCTTTGCATGTGAGTTGATCTGTGGCAGTGTGAAAGGGGATGGAACTCATCATACATTTTATGTCAGTTAAATATGACCATGTGTTAGTCCTTAGTCTTGAGATTGACACATAATGGGTGCTCAGTATGTTTTTCTTCTCTGTCATGTATGTTCAGATTTTGCCATTGAATACTCAGCCTGAGGCTGTGGATAATTATTGTTCACACAGACGATGACTGATAAAAGCAAATGCCTTTAGGGTGTTCTCAAGATAGAATTTCATTTAGCCCTATTTCTCTTGTTTCAACTCCTCCATCCATCTTCATGTCCCTTTTGCTAAGTATCAGGCTACTCTTCGTTCTTTCAAACCACCATGCCATCATATACCACCATGATTTTGCAAATCCAATTACCAGTGCCAGAAATGTCTTTCATCCTTGTCCTGCTAATGAGTTGCAATTCTAGAGTCAACTCAAACTTTACCTTCTCAATGAAAAATTTTCTGATTGTCCTTCTCCAAAGGACTGTCTTACTCTGTGCCCCTATTTACCTCAACCATCCTTGTCTCCCTCTGTGCATAGTAAGATCGCTGGGCAAAAATGTAACATCACTCGTCTGTCCTTATCTCTTATCTCCTGTGTCACTGATCATCCTCCATACTCAGCAGATATATTTAAAAACTTTACATTGACTATATTAATCTGATTCATTAAAAGTCAGCTATGTCTGGGTGGCTGGAAGAATTGTGATACAGATATTTATGATAGAAAACATATACATTGTATGAAAAATTCATTAATTTCACTGGTACCTCAATGGCTAGGTACTAGTGAAATTTTACTTCTGTTTTACCTCAAAAGAAGTAAAATAATCTGAGTGATTCTATATACGACGCAGTTCAAAGAGAGGTGGAAGAGGTGAATATATCAATTAGAGTTAAAATAACACCCAATCATAGCCACCTTTTAATTGTCAGGAGAAGCATATAGGGAGATACCATTTATCTCCTTTTAGATAAAGGAAGATGAGGCCCAAAGCTACACTGCTGGAATATGATAGAACCAAGATTTTAATGAAGATCTCTCTGACTCTGGAATAACATGCTAAAATAATACACTGTTTTGTTCATTTGGACTTCTGAAACAAAACTACCATGGACTACATGGCTTAAGCAACAATTATTTCTCACAGTTCTGAAGACTGGGAAGTCCACAATTAGGTCACTGACAAATTGGGTATCTGGTAATGTCCTCTTCCTGGTTCATAAACAACCATTTTTTTCGTGTTGTCTTCACATGGTAGATTTTGTGGGGATACATATTCTCTCCACAGCACATGCTAACTCCTGAAAAAAAGTGTTCTCAAAAATATTAAAGCAGCTTTACATAAAACAAGCAAAGAAGCTAAGTTTGGTCAGAAAAATCTTTGATAAATTGAAAGTTATTCTAATTGCTCACTTAGCTAAAAACCTGATTCTTCTTGGGGATAAAATCTAATGGTAACAGTATGAATCATTGATAATTTCCTCACTTCTGTCATTCAGTTTTGCTGAAACAAGTGTAACCTATCCATAAAAACTGTTGAGTTCTGGGTGTTCTTCTGGGCACAGTTTTCAGTGTCAGGACCTTGACTGAACTGAGAACTCCAGGGGTCTGCCCTCTCTCTGGTCAGTGTCCTTCTCAGGCCTCCATATACTCTGTCACAGTGCAGTGAGGCCAGGCATGATGAGGGAGTCTCACTCCTGTCCGCAATGATATACGTAACACCTATTCTCCAAACTTGCCAACCTGAAAATAGAAACTGCCTTGAGGATCCAATTGAAATCCCAATCCCTACTTAACTATGTTGCCAGGAACTTGCTAAAGTTGTTTTGTTTCTCTAGGCCCTTGGTACAGGCAGGCCTTTGTGATATTGCAGGTTTGACCACAACAGTAAAGCAACTAACACCCCTTTTTTGGGGGAGTGGGGGGAAGTGGTTTCCCAGTGTATATAAAAGTTATGTTTACCCTACACAGTAGTCTATTCAGTTGCAAAAGAGCCATGTCTTAAAAATGTACATACCTGAATTTTTATTTTTGTTTTTATTTATTTTAATTGGAAGTTAATTACTTTACAATATAGTATTGGTTTTGCCATACATCAACATGAATCCACCACGGGTGTACACGTGCTCCCCATCCTGAACCCCCCCTCCCACCTCCCTCCGCGTACCATGCCTCTGGGTCATCCCAGTGCATTAACCAATGCTAACCATCAGTCTGATAATGCAGGGTTGTAACAAACCTTCAGTATGTAGAAAACAGTGTCTGTGAAGTGCAGTAAAGCAAAGGTCAATGAAACGAGTAATCTCTGTACAACTTTAAGCCACTCACCTGTTTAATATTGGCTTTATGTTTAATATTATGATGAAAAGCAGGAAACATAACCAATATATGACACCAGCGTTAATTCCATCTACTTGAAGTCACACTTTTCAGGGTGTCATCTTTATGGAATGTTCTCCACAGGGTTTTGGGAACCTCAGCAGCTAGTGTGTTAATGAAAAGCATTAAGTGAACCCCACTCATTGCATGGAAATTGCTAACAAGCTCTTAATGCCCATTTGCCATGTGGATTTGATATCACTGTTTTTGTTTGTTTGTTTTTGTCTTGTTTTATTGTGGTGTAAGTGTGCGTGTGTGCTGTTCTCTTAGCCAAAGAGCCTATAACAGACAGGGAACATCACTCATTCCCATACTAGGAATGCATGGTATAGAATTAGAGTCTTCCTTTACAGATAGGACTGTGTATTAGTGAAGGAAATAAGTCAGTGTGGCAGTGGCATAACCCTATGTTATTCAGCCCTACCCTTATCATTTGGCAGTAAGAGTGGGTCACTTTTGTTTGGACATATTAAGTGGTTTTCTATGAAATCTGGTATCTAAGCTAACATTAAAGAGAATGAATGGTAGTCTTGCAAACTCTTAAAGCAATGATATAATCAACTAAGGGAGTTAGATCACGTTACAAGTCCTGGGAAAGACACAAGCAGGACAGAGTTCAGTTCAGTCACAAAGTCCTGTCTTACTCTTTGCAACCACATGGACTGCAGCATGCCAGGCTTCCCTGTCCATCACCAATACCTGGAGCCTGCTCAGACTCCTGTCTATCAAGTCAGTGAGGCCATCCAACCATCTCATCCTCTGTTGTCCACTTTTCCTGCTACCTTCGATCTTTCTCAGCATCAGGGTCTTTTCCAGTGAGTTAGTTCTTCACATCAGGTGGCCAAAGCATTGGAGCTTCAGCATCAGTCCTTCCAATGAATATTCAGGACTGATTTCCTTTAGGATTGACTGGTTTGATCTCCTTGCTGTCCAAGGAACTCTCAAGAGTCTTCTCCAACACCACAGTTCACAAGCATCAATTCTTCGGTGCTCAGCCTTGTTTATGGTCGAACTCTCACATCCATACGTGACTACTGGAAAAACCATAGCTTTGACTAGATGGACCTAAGTTGGCAAAGTAACATCTCTACTTTTTAATATGCTAATTTTGTCATAGCGTTTCTAGCAAGGAGCAAGCATCTCTTAATTTCATGGATGCAATCACCATCTGCAGTGATCTTGGAACCCAAGAAATAAAGTCTATCACTGTTTCCATTGTTTCCCCAACCATTTGCCATGAAGTGATGGGACCAGATGCCATGATCTTAGTTTATCGAATGTTGAGTTTTAAGTCAACTTTTTCACTCTCCTCTTTCACTTTCATCAAGAGGCTTTTTAGTTCCTCTTCACTCTCTGCCATAAAGGTGGTGTCATCTGCATATCTAAGGTTATTGATATTTCTCCCTGCAAACTTGATTTCAGTTTGTGTTTCATCCAGCCTGGCATTTTGCATGATGTACTCTGCATATAAGTTAAATAAGCAAGGTGACAATATACGGCCTTGACGTACTCCTTTGCCAGTTTGGAACCAGTCTGTTGTTGCATGTCTGGTTCTAACTGTTGCTTTTTGACCTGCATACAGATTTCTCAGGAGGCAGGTGAGGTGGTCTGGTATTCCCTTCTCTTTAAGAATTTTCCACAGTTTGTTGTGATCCACACAGTCAAAGGCTTTAGCATAGTCAGTGAAGCAGAAGTAGATATTTTTGAAGTTCTCTTGCTTTTTCAATGATGATAATTGATGTTGGCAATTTGATGTCTGGTTCCTCTGCCTTTTCTAAAACCAGCTTGAACATCTGGAAGTTCTTGGTTCATGTACAGTTGAAGCCTGGCTTGGAGAATTTTGAGCATTACTTTACTAGCGTGTGAGATGAGTGCAATTGTGTGGTAGTTTGAACATTCTTTGGCATTGCCTTTCTTTGGGATTGGAATGAAAACTGACCTTTTCCAGTCCTGTGGCCACTGAGTTTTCCAAATTTGTTGGCATATTGAGTGCAACACTTTAGCAGCAGCATCTTTTAGGATTTGAAATAGCTCACCTGAAATTCCATCACCTCCACTAGCTTTGTTCGTAGTGCTGCTTCCTAAGGCCCACTTGACTTTGCATTCCAGGATGTCTGGCTCTGGGTGAGTGGTCACACCATCGTGATTATCTGGGTCATAAAGATATTTTTTGTGTAGTTCTTCTGTATATTCTTGCCACCTCTTCTTAATATCTTCTGCTTCTGTTAGGTCCATACCATTTCTGTCCTTTATTGTTGACATCTTTTCATGATATGTTCCCTTGGTCTCTCTAATTTTCTTGAAGAGATCTCTAGTCTTTCCCATTCTATTGTTTGCCTCTATTTCTTTGCATTGATCACTTAGGAGAGATAAGAAAACCTTCCTTGATATTCTCTGGAACTCAGCATTCAGATGAATATATCTTTCCTTTTCTCCTTTGCCTTTCACTTCTTGTCTTTTTTCAGCTGTTTGTAAGGCCTCCTCAGACAGCCATTTTTCCTTTTTGCATTTCTTCTTCTTGGGGATGGTTTTGATCACCCAAGAATAAGCAAGACAGAGGGCTAACTTAATTGATATTTATCGCAAATCTTAGGAAAATCACTTGATTACCAGGGTCCAGCCCCAGTTGGATCCAGGGATTCCCTCGGGAGGATGGCGTCGGTGACCGAGAGAAATAGAGAAAGAGATAAGGAAAGAATTTTGCAGTTAAAATAGAGGAGAGAAAAGAGGCTGATATTCCTTGGTTTACTCAGAAAGCCAATAAAGCCCAGCACGGGACTTGCTCTGTTCACGTAGGCCACAGGCGCCCTCTCGAATAGCTGAAAGTGCCCCACCTTAGGCACCTTCTCGAGTGGGTCTTAGAAGCCCAGGCAGGAAAGTGAACACAGAAGCCCCCTGCACTCCAGGAAATCAGCCTGAAAAGGAAAAGGAAAGAGAAAGAACGACATGGGGAGACCAAGCTTTGGTGAGCAAGGCCTGCACTTTATTTTCCAAAGTAGTTTTTATACCTTAAGTTGTACATAGAGGATAATGGGGAGAGTGGGGGGGGCGGTAGAGAGTCATGCAAGGTCAGCAGCCCTTGATCCTTATCGAAGCCAGGCTTACTTTCTGCAAACTTATCATATGCAAAAGCTTTAGGTGATTTACATCATCTTCTGGCCAGGAGGCCTGTTAACATTTTATGACCCTTTCTTCATAAAACTTATTTTTCTCTAAAGGTGATTATTCTAAAGTCAGGCACCACCCTCTGAAAGCATTAGATAAAGTTGCATTCCTATAGGGCAAAAGTGTGGTGGGCTATAACAAGAAAAGAATTAACTCAAGGGTCCAAGGTTACAAACATTAAAGCTACTACTTACACTTCTATACACCAACTATATTAATCAATACACTCCCAGGGACACAGTAGGTAAGGGATATGGAAACTTGGCAGCAAGCATTAGCTCAACAAAGAAATCCTCTGCTAGTTCTATTCTAACAATTTTAACTCTCTGAGAAGCTCTGCATTGTTAGAATATCTTAAGCTTCGTGGTTGGGAGGCCGTGAATCTGAACAAACCTGTCAGGCAAGCTAGAAAGTCATCAGAGGGGTTTGAATTGAAACACTCCTATTATGCCCAGGAGACTTATTAACTAGAGTTTTAAGTTGATTTTTTTACAGAGAAAGGTGGTCAGGGATAGCCCCCCGTTAATGTCAGAAGAGTTGGTGAAAGTTGTGAAATAGTAAAACAGACAGATTTTGGTTTTGGGGTAGATGCTGGGCAGGTCCAGGGGGCCTCTTGAGTTCTGATTTGCCTTTGCATGTCAGATCCTCTCCGCATGACCTTTGTCATGGGTGGGAACTCCCGTGCTGGCTCCCGGCACTTGATCATCCATTTACAGCTTCTCCATCAGAAAAATAGTTCTCCAAAATAGATTTTGTAAGCAATTATTTGCTTGATTAGGCTGTAGCATGTCAAATTTGTTGATGCTATGTCCTTCGAATATGCAGTTGAAATCTTAGAAAATAAATGATTTAAACCTAATATAAGCCATCATCTTAGATTGTAATATCTGCTTTGGTCTTAAGTATGCAGAATTCATCAATTTCATGTTTTACTATGTATGTGTACCTCGCCACAGAGCCTGTGTAGCACTATCTTAAACTCACTGCACTGTTTCATGCATATGTATCTTTTCTCATCCTGCACTTGCCCCTGATGTCCACCTATCACTTAAAAGTTGATGAATCCTCAGTGTTACCTGTAGCTAATATCTCTTTTCTGATTTTGAAACTCATGTATCCAGTTCTTTAGTTTTACCTCCACCCAGATGTCTACACAGAAACCTGAAATTCCTCATGTTCAAAAATAAAAAGATAGTTGTTCATGGGTACACACACAAACTAATACTTAAAAAATACATACGTGCATATATATGGTTTAACAGAGTCCATGTGTTTTGTAATAGGTCACATGTATTAGAGGGGGCAAGCTACAGAGGAGAACAGAATGGGAGCACAAATGGGGAAAAGGTAAAAATTAAGTACACAGGAGAGATTCTTTTCACAGATGGGGAAAGTAAGTGCATTTTATGATGAGATGTCTAATGAGCTAATCAATTTTCCGTACCTGAGATTTGGCCTGGTGGAAAGAGTTGGCGAATACTCTCAGTAAAATGATTAGATATCTGACTTTGCTTAAGACAACATGCATATCCACAGGGCTCTCTTATGGGTGCATAACTGATAATGAAATTAAACTGATAACCCAGTAAGTTCTGCAAGAAAATCTTGTCTTTGATACAGTAACAGCTAGGGGCTCCCAGTTACTCTCTTGGTCTAGGTCCAGTCAAACTCAAGACTATACAGTTATATTGTTACAGAGAAATATAGTTACAATTTTGATATGAATTGTCAAGTCTTTGCTATTGGGGTGATTGAATAGTGATACTTAGTGGTACTGGTGTAGGGGCTGGGGCTGTATGCTCACTCGTTGTGGAATATGGTGTCCATGCTATCTACATTCTCCCAGTTCAGAAGGCGGCTATCTAAATCTTGAACTGGCAGAAATCTTATCCTGGCCTGTTCTCAGTTTTGTTAGCAGAGGGTGGGGGAACTCAAGCAGCTTACTGCCTATTCTCCACTACGAATAAACCCAGAGCTCTCAAAACATGAAAAAATATCTTCTCTATATCACATATAAATTTACCTTTTTTTTTCTTTTTTTTTTTGTTTTACTTTAATATTGATTTTTAATTGGTTGATGATTGGTTTACAGTATTGGTTTGATTATCTTAGTTTCTTTTTATTAGTTTCTCTCCATATCTCAGAATATGAATGTAAGATGTCTCAAGTACTTTTAGGATCAAATCATGGCAGTTATGCCCAGAGAGCCTTACTATTTGATGTTTTCTATCTCAGTTGCTACTTTCCTGTCAAACTTGGCTACTCTTTGGTCTGTGTGGAAATAATATTATGAATAAAAGACAGCTAATTTAAATTGATTTTTTAAGGAAATTTGATACCTCATTTATAGGATCTGAAGTTTTAGACTGAGTGAACAAATTATCAGTCAGTTGATGTGCTCTGTCTGAAATCAAATGTTTCTTTCGTGCTCCTCACACCTAGAGACATTTGGATAAACTTCTTTCATGCAGTAAGCCTATTGATACAGACTATCTCTGTATGATAAAAGAACTTCCAGCTGTCCTCTGAAGCAGTTATCTATTGTTCCGTGTGAAGTCATGGTGAATGAAGAAAAGGACTTAGAAAACTGAATCCATCCCTATGGTACAGCTAGTTTACCATTCAAGAAATTTATGATTGTGCCAACACAAAAATAACAAAATAATAGTGTTGTGGTACCTGTTTATTCACAGAATTATACTTCTAGAAACAATCTTACATACATCATATGCATGAATATTTATGCCTATATATAGATATGTGTGTAAATATTAACCTGGGTTTATTCTTTTAATTACAGAACTTAGTATTTGATAATATTCTGAGTTATAATTCAGAATATGATTTATGAAAGCTGAATATGGTTTATAAAAGAGTAACACTGCTCTGATTTATAGATATACCATCATTTTAAACGCATTTTGGGTTGTAGTGTGTCCCCTTTAAGTCCTAACTCTCAGTTCCTCAGACTGTGACCTTATTTGGAAGGAGGACTGTTATTAAAGTAGGATGGGTCCCTAATTTAATGTAGTGAGCATGCTCAGCCGTGTCTGACTCTTTGCGACAATTTAGACTGTAGCCCACCAGGCTCCTCTGTCCAGGGGATTTCCCAGACAAGAATACTGGAGTGGGTTGCCTTTTCCTCCTCCAGAGGATCTTCCAAAGCCAGGGATCAAATCCACGTCTCCTGCATTGGCAGGCGGATTCTTTACCACTGAGCCACCTGGGAAGCCTGGGTGTCTTTATCAAAGGAAAACCGTGTGAACACAGACATGCATGCACAGAGAGGGTGCGTCGTGGGAAGATTGGAGTTAACCTGCCACAAGCTGAGAAGTGCTAGAAGCCAGGGCGGGGTTAGAGGGAGCATAGCCCTGCTGGTACCTTGATCTCAGACTTACAGCTTCCAGAACCACGAGGCAAGATATTTCTATTATTTAAGTGACTGCATTCTTGACACTTTGTTACAGCAGCCCTAGCAAAGTAATCCAACTCATCTCTGTTTTCCCACTTTCTTTGCTTTTGAAAGGGATGTTGAAATGAATAATATTGTGCCTAAATGGATATTTTCTTCCAACTATTATACAAAACTTACTAAAGTTCACATACAGTATATGCACCTGTTTTAAGGGTACAATTTAAGAAATTTCAAAAAACTTATATACCATTTTGACCAGCACTTTAATCAAAATATAGAACTTTTCCATTCCCCTAGAAAGTTTGCTGCTGCTGCTGCTAAGTCATATCAGTCATGTCCGACTCTGTGTGACCCCATAGACAGCAGCCCACCAGGCTCCTCCATCCCTGGGATTCTCCAGGCAAGAACACTGGAGTGGGTTGCCATTTCCTTCTCCAATGCACAAAAGTGAAAAGTGAAAGTGAAGTCACTCAGTCGTGTCTAACTCTTAGCGACCTCATGGACTGCAGCCCACTAGGCTCCTCCGTCCATGGGATTCTCCAGGCAAAAGTACTGGAGTGGGGTGCCATCGCCTTCTCCGCTAGAAAGTTTACCTATCTTCCATACTCAACCCTTCCTATCTCCTGACTCAGTTAATACCTACTCTGATTTCTTTACCTGTAGATTATTTTTGCCCTTTCTAAAGGCATAAGAGAAACTAGATAGTCTGCACTTTTGTTTGAGGAGTGTATGTGTGTGCATGTGCACATATGCCTACCTTCCTTCAGTAAACCTGTTTTAGAAATCTTTGTTGCTGTGTGTATCAGTAGTTCATTCCTTTTTATTGTTGTGTAATTTTTCATTATGTGGATATATCATAGTGTATATATCTGTTGATTGACATATGGGTTGTTTCCAGATTTGGGATATTAAGAATAGGGATGCTAAGAATATTTATGTTAAAGACTTTATGTAGAAACGTGCTTTCATTTTTGAATAACTAGGAGTGGAATGGCTGGGTTATATAATAGTGTATTTTTAATGTTATGAGAAACTACCAAATTGTTACTGAAAAGTGATTGTCTCTAGCAAAGTATGAAAGTTCCAGTTGCTCCATACCCACACCAATGCTTGATCTTCTGGGAGACTGTAATGGTAACACATGCGGAGAGAAGGCAATGGCACCCCACTCCAGTACTCTTGCCTGGCAAATCCCATGGATGGAGGAGCCTGGTGGGCTGCAGTCCATGGGGTTGCTAAGAGTCGGACACGACTGAGTGACTTCACTTTCACTTTTCACTTTTGTGCATTGGAGAAGGAAATGGCAACCCACTCCAGTGTTCTTGCCTGGAGAATCCCAGGGATGGCAGGGCCTGGTGGGCTGCCGTCTATGGGGTCGCACAGAGTCGGACACGACCGAAGTGACTTAGTAGTAGTAGTAGTAGAAGTAGTAATGCAGAGAAGGCAGTGGCACCCTACTCCAGTACTCTTGCTTGGAAAGTCCCATGGACGGAGGAGCCTAGAAAGCTGCAGTCCGTGGGGTTGCTGAGGGTCAGACATGACTGAGCAACTTCCCTTTCACTTTTCACTTTCACGTATTGGAGAAGGAAATGGCAACCCACTCCAGTGTTCTTGCCTGGAGAATCCCAGGGAATTCAGCGTTGGACACTACTGAAGTGACTTAGCAGCAGCAGCAGCAGCAGTGACTAATGATATTGAGTATTTTCACATGGCTTTCTGGTCATTCCTATATGTCCTTTTCTGAAGTCTCTTCAAATTTTTCTCCACTTTTGGTTTTTCATTTGTCTAATTGTTTAACTGTAAAATACACAGATGTTTGTTATGTTTATATTATTGAATAATATAAATGATAAGCATATTTCTCTTCAGGATACTAGTCCTTTGTCAAGAGAGTGGTTAGGGAATAATTTCCTCTAGGTTGCAGCTTTGTCTATTAATTTTCTCAACACTTTTCATGAATGAGCAGAAGTTTGCAATTTTGAGGCAGTTACATTTTATGCTTTTTGTATCCTATGTAAGTAAGATATCTTAAAGTCACAAAGCTGTCAGAGATTGGTTTTTCCAATTTTGTTTTTGCTTTTTTTAATGTTGTAGTTATTTTTAGGTCTGATCTTTTATTGATCTTTTATTTCATTAGTATGAATAATGAATTAAAATTTATTTTCCCCTTCTATGTATCTAACATGGTACCATTTATGAAGAACATTATCAGGAACCACATTTTGAATAATTCACAAGTCAGTTGCAGGAACCACACATTGAATAATCCCATTTATATGAACTGTCCAGAATAGACAAACCCATAGGGATAGGAGATTACTATATGATGGGTGGAAAGGGTAATAGTGTATGATTGCTGCAAGATTTCTTTCTGGGATGAAAAAACTATTCTAAAATTAATTATTATGATGAGTGACTGAAATAATAACAATGTCCATTCTCATTGAAAAGGAAAAAGAAACCTTTACAAAAGAGAAAGTCTTTTTTCTTTGGAATGGGAAAAAATAAAGGAGACCATATGCATTTCCAGACAAAATATACAGTAATAAAATATGTTTAGTGTAATAAGAAAATGAGGGAGACTGCAGGAGAAAAATAGTTTTAGAAACATGTTTATCATAGGCAATTAGCAGCGTTTGGTAGAGATAGAATTGAATGCTTGCGAATTGAAGTTAGAAATCTGATATAACTTATGAAAGGAACACAATATCAATAATTAGAAAATGGTAAATATGTTTTAAAAAATATAAAGAGTAGTAATGAGGGCCTGATTATGTTTGTGGCCTTGCTTTGATTTGGAGCCAGTTCACTTCTGTGACTTTATTCATCAATGAGTGATATGAAGGCAGTAGTAGAGGAAATATGTTATGGAGGTGAGATAAATTTAGAGGTTTGTCAGCAGAAATTCTAGTGAGTGAGGAATTCCTGGGTCATAGCCACACTGAGATGGATGAACTCAGTGTCTAAGTTTGTTTTTGTGGTAATTTACCAAGATTTGGGCTTCCCTCATAGCTCAGCCGGTAAAGAATCTTCCTGCAATGCAGGAGACCTGGGTTCAATTCCTGGGTCAGGAAGATTCCCTGGAGAAGGAAATGACAGTCCACTCCATTACACTTGCCTGGAAAATGCCATAGACAGAGGAACCTGGCGGGCTACAGTCCATGGGTCACAAGAGTTGGACACGACTTAGTGACTAAACCACCACTAGGTTTGGTGAACAAAGAAAGGAAGGAGAATAATTTAATAGATGCTGTGTTAGTTTTCTTAGAGTTGCTGTAATGAAATACCACAAGTTGGATGACTTAAAGCAATAGAAATTTGTCTTCTCATAGTTGTGGGGCCTAGAATTCCAAAACCAAGACATTGGCACAGCTATGCTCTAGGAAAGAATCCTCTCTTGACTTTTCCTACCTTCTGGCATTAGTTGGCAATCCTTGGTGTTCCTTGGCTTGTGGGTGCATGACTATAATCTCAGCCTCTATCAGCAGATGGTCTTCCTCCTCCCTGTGTCTCTGACTCTTAAAAGGCCACCAGGATAAGGAAATAAGGATTTAAGGCCCACCCTCATCCAGTATCCCTGTTGGCTTAGTGGTAAAGAATCCATCTGCTAAGCAGGAGACATGTGTTTGATCCTTGATCAGGAAGATCCCCTGGAAAAGGAGATGGCAACCCACTCTAGTATTCTTGCCTGGGAAATCCCATGGATGAAGGAGCCTGGTGGGCTACAGTCCATAGGATCACAAAGAGTCAGATATGAATGCACAACTAAACAATAACAGCTCACCGAGTATAAACTCTTCTTCCCTGGGTTACAATTGGGAAGATCTTATTCCCCAAAAAGGATCAAGCTCTCAGGTAGTGGAAGTTAGGATTTGAATATATCTTTTTAGAAGACATGATTCAATCCAGAGTAGGTGCAAGGAAAGTGGGAAATTAAGTTTCTGCTCCTAGACCGTAGAGCAGAAAACAAAGATGAAGAAAGAAATAGGCAAACGAGAGAAGAAGTAGTTGTGTTTTCTGTAGATAAAGGGAACAACCCAGATCAAGTAAGTATCCCACGTGAACATTTCATTTCTCATGATGAGGATGGCTTGCATACCAGCTCTCCAGCTTGTACTGTCTGTCCTTGTGAATGTTTTCTGACTGCAGTGATGATACTTTTTCCTTCTATACGTTGGTCACATTTCCTTATTTCTTAGTAATAACTTTTAAAATGTCATGGTTAAGTGTGACTATCCCCATGATTAAATGCCAGTGTTCTTCCTTTGAATATTAAGTGTGTGTAGGTGGCTTCTTGGCTGTGGCCATTTAGTTCCATTATAGTTCTTTGTGCTAATTGCATGGATATTTAAAGAGCTAGTGCAGCTGTGTTCACCAGAGAGGTACAACTCCTTGCTTGACTAACAGAAGAAGAGAAGGGCTTGGTCTGTGGTTATGGATTAAAACAAAGTCACCCCAGGAGACTTCAGTTCCATGCCTATATTAAAGTATCGTTTAGATTTTGCCCTTAAAATATGGATCCAACTACATTCCCAGTACTGTTTCCTTCAGACTATCTATGGATGAAGGATACTATAAGCAATTTTTGACTAATGGTCTCACTTAATATTGTTAGTGTTGTCTTTATGTTGTAAGTATCTGTAGGCAGGGGTGGAAAATACTGATAAAAATGGGGATGTATTTCTCATGTCTGTTTTCCCTGGCTCAATGTCCTGTGTATTCCATTGAAAGACTAAGTAACTCCAGAGTAGCAGTCAGGAGGCCAGTAGCTACCCCTTGTATTTGGCAAACATTGTTTGGCTTCTACTAATTTTCCCTCCAGTTTAATATATCAGGTTGACTTAACACTTGGTATCAAGTGACATATTAACCAGGCTATGCTCATGTGATGGGTATGGTTGCAAAGCTTTTATTCCATCTTCACCAGTTTTCTCAAACCTGATTAGATACACAGGCTCAGATATGAGTCAAAAAATATTTTTTTAATACTCTAATAATAATCAAAACACTAAGCTTATCAATGCCTAAATTCAAAATTTTTGTTAAGATTTAAATTAGGATAAAGATAGAAAATATGATTTATTTCAGCATCTTTTAAACATGAGTTTTTAGACTATGTGCTGATATTTTTTTCTCCTAGAGAAATCCAATAGCAAACTACAAGGTGGGTTAATGATGCTGCTGCTGCTAAGTAGCTTCAGTTGTGTCTGACTCTGGGCGACCCCACAGACAGCAGCCCACCAGGCTCCCCTGTCCCTGGGATTCTACAGGCAAGAACACTGGAGTGGGTTGCCATTTCCTTCTCCAATGCATGAAAGTGAAAAGTGAAAGTGAAGTCACTCAGTCGTGTCCGACTCTTCATGACCCCATGGACTGCAGCCTACCAGGCTCCTCAATCCATGGGGTTTTCCAGGAAAGTGTACTGGAGTGGGGTGCCATTGCCTTCTCTGGGGTTAATGATGAAGATAATACAAAATGGGGTTACCGTAAAGTGCCAGTGTGGGCTGAGTATGAGACACATAACTAAGAGGATAGAACAATGTACTTGGACACCAAAATGCTTGCTTCTGAACCCCCACTTCTCCAGATTACAGCTTTGTGACTTTTGACAAGTACCTTAAACATCTTGCCTTAGTTTTCACATCTGTAAAATGGGTGTAACTTATGCCCCACATTCTGAAGGTGTTACAAGGATTAAATGAGTCATTACATGTAAAGAGTTGATGGTGATTTAAGTGCCTTGGAATTGCTTACTATTATTAAGTTATTGTGGCAATAATAATATTGTACCCATTAAATTGCAAATATTTTGAAACAAGTTTCTATTTTTTTAACCTTAAGGCAAGTTTTAAGTTTTCTTTATGAAGAAAGTATGTGATCTGGACACTTGAGATGGTATAGAATAATCTGGCAATACAACCTTAAAGAGGATTTTTGTCTTCAAATTCCATGGGCACCAGTAAAGTATAGAATAGGAAAGAAAATGCACACACTTATTAAGCTTTTAAAAAAATCCAGTGGGGATAGATCTGTATATGAGTGATATGAACAATAATCTACTTTTGAGAATACCTGAGTATGAGAAAAAGGGCTTGCCCTGATTTTCCTTTTCCTTAGGTATATCACTGTTTCTTAGTTTTACGATTGGTTCTCCACTTCCATTGCTGAATAACCAGTTTACCAATGCAAAGACAAATGCTGAGCTCTCAACATGGTGCCATTGTGAGGGAGATGGCAATGACCTACCAGGCAGTAGTTTGATTACAGTTAATCCCTTACATAATTGAGAGTTCTGCTGGCTTAGAGTATTAGTTCCCCCAGAGCCACGATTCTCCTGGTAATGTGAAAACTGAAATTGCCAAATGACCCATTCAGGATTCAGCATACCAGGTAATTAACAGGCAAAATATTACTCTATTTCCTGTGCTAATTGACCCTGATTATTAGGAGAAAGTAAAGTTGCTACTTCACAGTGGGTTCAAGATAGCTATGTGTTGAGCATGGAATTCAAGCAATTCTCTGAAGAACTTCTTTGTACTTCCATTTAAGGTGTTCAAAATTGGTAATACATAGCAATCTAATGTAGACAGGATCTTTAGGGACTCACATCTTTTAGGAATAAAGGTAAACAACCATGATCAGCTGTGAGCATCATAAAAGTTGAGTAGTGAAAGATGTTATGAACACCTATACTGTGACCAAGTGTAGAAATCAAGGCATTAGGTTGTAAGCAATTTTTCTGCTTGCTTATCATATATTCATATACATGAACCAACTTATGTCCCCTACCTTCTCATCACATGCTATTTTTACTTCTCTGACTGTTACTTCTGATATTCTTACTTTACTGGCTGTCACTTCTCTAGCACTTTTAATGGTTGCTTAATACTCGGATTCCCTATATTTCTTTCTACTTGAGATGCTGATGGACATAATCATGAATTCATATCTTATGTTGAGAAACAAATAATTTGGATAGTGTTGACTGAAAAAGAAAAAAAAAAAAAGCACAGCCTAAAAGTTGAGAGTTATGTTCTATTTGATGATCTTACTGAGGACTGTAGCCTGGGATTCAGCCTCTCAGACAGCTCTGAGAAACTGCTCCAAAGAGATAAGGGAGGACCCAGGATATAGAGGAGTTTTTGTTGGGGATAAATGCATCATGTACTTGAACATTCAAAGATTACTGCTAATCACAAATAAACATTTCAAGTTAATTACTGTGGTACTTTTGTATGTGTGAGAAAAGGCATGAGTCTAGACTCATTAAAATTATTCCTTTGATATGCATTCTAACTGTCTAAAGCCAGTATCCAATTTTCCTCTGTCCTGAATGCCCTTCAGAGTGCAACATTGGGGCAGGTGCAGTGGCTGATGATGTTATGGCTGTGATATCCTTTGTTTAGTGAAGTAGCAGGTGACATTCTCTGTGTATAAGAGTGAGGAACAAAAGTCATTATATTAAGTCAAAATGACACTTGAACATTCATTCTTTAGGAAGGCGACACATTAGGGGCTAAAAACTACCTAAAAAATCCAACCCATGATTTGTTTCTAAGCATGGCAGTAGGTTTCTGTTTCTTGAGCACCAAATGAAGTGCTGACTGGCTTTTAGATGGTATACTGTATGAAAATACACATCTTTTAAAATATTTATTTGTGTTTGGTTGTTCTGGGTCTGTGTTGCTACCCACAGGCTTTCCCTAGTTTCAGTGAGTGGGGGTTACTCTTTATTGCTGTGTGGGTTTCTCATTGTGGTGCCTTGTGTTGTTGTAGAGCACGGGCCCTAGGGCACATGGGCTTCAGTAGTTGCAGTGTGGGCTCAGTAGTTGTGGCTCGTGAGCTCTAGAAAGCGGGCTCAGTAATTGTGGTGCACGGGCTTGGTTGCTCCGCAGTATGTGGGTTCTTCCTGGATCAGGGATCGAACACATGTCCCCTGCATTGGTGGGCAGATTCTTACCTCTGGACCACCAGGGAAGCCCTGAAAACTATACATCTTTAAATACTAAAATCACACTCAAAACTTTATGAAAGGAAGGTCTGAACTAGGACCAGCCAGTATATTAGCGTATTCATGCTTCTCACCTTATTCCTCTAGGATATGTGTTTATTGGAATGGTAGACTGAATTGCCCACATTGTTTGAACTTCTAGTCTCCTTCTCCTCTTTCTCAATCTTTATCACTATCACTCTCTCTCCTGTAAATATAAAAGGTAGATTGTTGTCTATTTCTCCCTTTGGATATGGTGTGTGTGTGTGTGTGTGTGTGCGCGTGCAAGCACACATGCACACACTGTTGCTCAGGTGTGTCTGTCTCTTTGCAACCCCATGAATCTGTTACTACTTGCTTAATGTGTTTAGCTGTTTTCAGTGTTGGTACACATTTTTTGTGATTATTGTATCTTCTTATTGAATTGACCCCCTCATCATGAGAGAATGATATAAGTAGAGCTACCTCTGCTCTGTTGTGGTGTCTGCTTTGATGGAATACCTTTTGCCATCCCTTCAGTTTGAGCCTCTGTGTGTCCTTAAAGCTGAAGTGAGTATAATGAAGGCAACATAGAGATGAGTCTTAAATTGTTTGTTTGTCCATCCAGCCACTCTGTGCCTTTTGATTGGAAAATTCAGTCAATTAAAATTTAGAGTATTGGTTAATAAGTCATGCTAATGCATCTTATTGTTTCCTGAATGTTTTTATAGTTCTGGTTTTCTTTTCTTCCTTTCCTGTTGCCTTCCTTTGTAAATTGATGATTATTCTGTAGTGGTATGCTTTGATTCCCTTCTGTGTACATTTGGGGGATCTATTTTAGCTTTTTGCTATTTGTCAATAGTTCCTATGAGGCTTACATAAAACTTATATAGAATAATCTGTTTTATGCTGATAACAATTTAACTTCAAATGCAGACAAAACTCTATCCTTTTGCTGCCTCTTTTAAATTTTACTGTCACTGTTTACATTATTTTATGCTATAGCTCTGATAACATTATTGTAGCTGTAGGTAAAGGATAAAGAATTATAAATGACCTTTATACTACAATTAATTAATACTTCACCATATTACAGTATTATGGTATTCATTATCTGAGTATCTTCTTAATTTTACCAGTGTATGGTACATTTTCATATGTTTTCATGTTACTAAATAGCATCCTTTTGCTGCAACTCAAACTACTTTAGCATTTCTTATAAGGCAAATTTAGTGTTGAGGAATTCTCAGCTTCTGTTTATTTGGAAGAGTCTTTATTTGGACTTAAGTCCTGAAGGACAACTTTGCTGAATAAAGTATTTTTGGTCGGCATTTTTTTCCAGAAGTTTGAATATATCATCCCATTTATTTTTGCCTTCAAGGTCTCTGTTAGGGAAATCCTTTGATGGCCTATTTGGGGTTCCCTTCTATGAGATTTTTTCCCCCTCTGGCTGCTTTTTAAACTCTTTGTCTTTCAACAGTTTTATTATTGTGTCTTGGAAAAGATCATTTCAGATCAAAAATTTGAGGTCACAGGTTCATGAAGTTGGTTGTTCACATCTCTCTGTGGGTTTGGGAATTTCCTAGCCATTATTTTTTTAAAGGAAACTTTCTACTCCTTTTTCTCCTCCTTCTCCTTTTGGGACTGCAATAGTCCTTGCAGTTTCTTTTGATGGTATCTCATAAGCTGTGTCAGAGAAGGTTATGGCACCCCACTCCAGTCCTCTTGCCTGGAAAATCCCATGGGCGGAGGAGCCTGGTGGGCTGCAGTCCATGGGATCGTGAAGAGTCGGACACGACTGAGCAACTTCACTTTCACTTTTCACTTTCATGCATTGGAGAAGGAAATGGCACCCCACTCCAGTGTTCTTGCCTGGAGAATCCCAGGGATGGGGGAGCCTGGTGGGCTGCCGTCTATGGGGTCGCACAGAGTCGGACACAACTGAAGCAACTTAGCAGCAGCAGCAGCAGCAGCATAAGCTATGTAGGCTTTCATCATTCCCTCTCATTGTTTTTCCTTTTTGTACCTCTGATTGGGTAATTTTAATTTCTGTCTTATTTCTCACTAATACTATGTTTTGCTTGACCAGGTCTACTGTTGAAGCTTTGACCTTTTCAGTTCAGTCATTGTATTAAGCTCCAAATTTCTTATTTCATTCTTCTTATGTTTTCTCTTTGTGGAATGTCTTATTTTTTATTGTATGATTTTCTGATATCATTAAATTGTTTATCCATATTCTCTTGTCTCTCTCTGGGCATCTGTAGAATGATTACCTTGAAATCTCTGCTGGATTATTCCCAAATCTCCATTTCTTTGGGACCAATTACTGGAGGTTTACTGTATTCTTTTGGAACACATTTTTAACACATTTCCCTGATTCTTTGTAATCTCTGTAGTCTGTACAGATGTCCGCACATTTGAAGCAGCAGTCACTTCCTCTAGACTTTATAGATTGAATTCAGTAAGAGAAGACTTTCACCTGTGGGTGAGAGCACCCTGGCTCATGCTGTCACCTGAGGTCTAGTGATGCAGGGCACCAAGTGCAGAGGTGTGTGGTAACAGTGGTCTGAAGAGGGCATGAAGTCTCTGCAGCTCAGTCCACATCATCAACAACTACATGGATCTAGGTGAGCACTGTGGGTGGATTGCTGTTGCTACAAGTGCCATTAGGGTCTTAATATGTGCCTCCAGGTCTGGTAGTTAGGGACCAGGGCAAAGAGCAGTGGTGACTTGAGCCAGTGGTTTTCACACACACAGCTGTGGAGGTCATCTGTAGGTACTTACGTTGTGACAGGGGCCAGTTGCAGACACATTAATAGTGATGGTTTGGGGGCCAGGACAGGTAGCAAGGGCCTGGGTCCACTATCAGCTCACTGGCTGTTGCTGTGCTCTCCTACAAATGCACACCATCACCCTGGGGCTTCTCTGGTAGCTCAGATGGTAAAGAATCTACCTGTGATGCAGGGGACCCAGGCTCAATACCTGGGTTGGGAAGATCCTCTGGAGAAGGAAATGGCAACCCACTCCAGTGTTCTTGCCTGGGAAATCCCATGGACATAACAGCCTGGTGGGCTATAGTCCACAGGGTTGCAAAGGGTCAGACACAACTGAGCAACTGATCTTTTGCTGTGTGCGTGGCAGTACAGTTCCATGGTAGAAGTTTGGCTCAGTGGCATGCAAGTGTACCACTGGAGGGGCTAGCTACAGGTGGGCATATTGCTGCCAGTCAATGAAAGAAGACAGGGGCTGATCTGAAAAGTAGCTGCCAGAGCCCTCGTTGTCAATGTGTTCTCATATGCTTGTACACTCTCCCTCCAGGCATACACCCAGAAGTGGAAGCTGGTGACTAGTGTCAGGCCAGTCGTGTGCAAATGCATGGCTGACAGTGTTAGCACTGGGGGCAGGCCCAATGGTAGGGTTCAGTCAAGGACCCCAAGGCTGCTGCCTTCACTATCATAGCTGCTGAAGCCAGATCTGGCTGCCAGTGTGGCTCCCGAGCTCCAATGGATGTGGGGAGGAATTCAGGCAGTTAACATCTTACACTGGCATGGCCGCAGAGACTCTGGATTTCTGCCAGCAGTTTCTAGTCTCCACTTGGAGGGGGTGGTGTGGGAAAGGAGCCAGGAGGGACTTGGGCACCTGGCATCCACAAACGTGGAAGCCTGTGGAGCACGAGCTGGAGAGATTTTCAGGCATCTCTGGTGGTTGTGCTGGCCTTCAGCTTCATAAGTGGTGAAATCTGAGACATCCCTGGAGGTCCAGGGTTAAGATTTCACCTTCCAAGGTGGGGGTGTGAGTTTGATCCCTGGTCGGGGAGCTAAGATCGCACATGCTTTGCAGTCAAACAACAACAACAAAAAACACATAAAATAGATGTAGTATTGTAACAAATTCAATAAAAACTTTATTTTAAAAATGATCTACTTTTCTTAAAAAATAATAATAAGTGGTGATATCTGAGTTTGTCTGAAGAACATGTATCTGCAAGTCAGGATTACGCCCGCTGCATGTCAGCTAATGGTGGCTGGCCTCTACTTTCCCTGCTTGTTTTTCACAGGCTCCGCACCGTCTCACCTTTGCCAGCCTGGGTTGAATGAAGCCAAAGGACGTTCACAGTGTCCTGAGAAGCTGGGCAGTCACCCTGTTCTTCCTGTCCTGGCCGGAGGAACTTTTTCTGGCTGCGAAGTTCCTTCCTGACTCTGAACAGTGCCGGCTTGGAGTATGGGATGATACAGGCAAGGTGAAATTGTCCTCTTTTCCTTCTTGTGTAATTCATCTGTTTTTTGGTTCTACTTTGTTGCTCAGACTTCCTAAGTGGACTCTAGAAGTCTCTGAGAGTTGTTTTGGTTGGTGCTTAGCTGTTTAGCCATTGATACAGGAGGGGAGGTGGAGAAAGCTGGGTTCTCCCATGCTGCCATTTTTTCCCTTGAAATCCTGGAACCACCAAAATTTGCACAGCGTGAAGCAGAGCTTCTTTCTTTAATCACAGTGCTGGCTAGCAATTGGCATTGATCACTTCATTATTCCGTAAATGCGTTATATATGTTATACATGCTAGTTTTAGTGTACGATGATGATAAAAGAAAACAGTCTTGTTTTGTAGCAGCTGAATTTTCCATGCTCCTGCCTCAGTGCCTAGAATGGGAAGCACTGTAAGCTGACCACCATAAGAAATCAATCAGGGTCAATAGCTATGCAATCAAAAAGAGTAGAGAAATACTCTGTTGCCATGTGCTAGTCCCTACCAAGAAAGAATGAAACAAGCATGAAAGGCTATCATTGATCCACACATGATATGGCCTTGGAGATATAGATTTTACTTGTAATGAATATATATGTTCACTTAAATACCAGTTTGAATATAATATGGTTTTAAACATAAAACAGTAGCTCTTTCACCGATATTCCAAATCAAATCTGTAGTCCTAATTTACATAAACTTTCACTGATTGATGAAAGATAAATTGTTGGGGAATATTTACCTTTCTTCCATAAATTAGAATTGGGAAGACTAATAAAAATTAAATGGGATGGGCAGGATGGAGAAGGAGTTTTAGAACAAATGATACAAATTAATGCAAAAGCCAAGAGGTCAGTTGCAAGTTTGGGTCTAGATTTTGTGGAATCTGAAGATAATGCAATTTGGGGGTGCTTCTATAAGGATAATGATACAGGACTGTGAATACAAAATTAGGCAGGATGTTGAATCATTATTTATAATGAGAAAAAAAATAACAGCACATGTTGGTTTTCTTGGAAATTCAGATTTCTGTCTCTGAGAAAAAATAGGAAATTTGCCAGCAATGCTTCAATAGACTGGTTTCCTGTTGGAAAGCTGGCTTCCTCTCCCCATCTAGAACATTCTACAACTTTCCCAAAATGCCCAGCATTCCCAAGAGTCGGTGCAGTTGAGAGGCCCTGATGATACTGAAGCCTCATTTGCTTCCTGGGGAATCTACCTCTCATCAGTAATATATCTTATGTCTGATTATATATTTGCTTCACGCCCCTCCCCCTGACCCCAGTGCTTTCCCTCAGGGATCTGTACCCAAGGATCCAGCTCCCAACTCATCTGTCTCTAGGTGATGACAGCACTGGCATAGGCTACTCCCTGGGAGAACAAAGAAATAGTTTCAAAAGACCAGGCAGGCTCCTCCCACAGCTCCTCCCCTGACTAAGCACAGAGAGCAGCCAATACAGCCCAGCTACCAAGTTCTCCCTGAAAGGACTCTGCCTGCACATTTAGCACCCAAACATTTCTTTCTGCTACCCCAGAAACCAACTTCTAGCTTGCCTGTCCCTGAGAACAAGAAGGCCTGACAGATGCCAGGCCCTGGAGGCCACTGGGAGCAAAGCAGCAGTTAGAAGGACCTTGGGGGTACACACTCCTTGCCCAGTGCAGGGCAGAGCAAACAGTGACAAACTCCAGATCCAGGCTTTTCCCCTGAGGATCAAAGGAGTTGGACTGCACTGCCAGAACCCTAGCGTTCGCTGCTGCTGTTCAAGGGACCAATTTCAGTTTTGCCTGTCCTAGAGCACTAATGGGACCTCTCAGACTCGAGAGGCCAGCGGCTGCTAAGAAGACACTGCTTTGGCGTAGCACAAAGGTTTGAGAAATAGCCCACATCTCTGGCTGAGAGGATTGAGTGTCTTCTCCTGCACAAGACCCATCTGTGAAGACTGGGAGAGGTGACTCTTGTCTAATGTGCAGAACTCAGCACAGTGAAGGCAAAGAAACAGGGAAATACATTACAAATAAAAGTAAAAGTTAGGACTTCCCTGGTGGTACAGTGGATGAAAGAGTCCACCTGCCAATGCAGGTGGCACAGATTTGATCCCTGGTCTGGGAGGATCCCACATGCCATAGAGCAACTAAGCCCATGTGCCACAACTACTGCATCCACATGCCCTAGAGCCCATGCTCCACAACAAGAGAAACCGCCACAATGAGAAGCCCTGCACACGCAGCTAGAGAGTAGCCCCGGCTCGCTGCAGCTATAAAGCTGGTGTGAAACAATGAAGAGCCAGTGCAACTAAAATTTAATTAAAAAAAAAGAAAAAGGTAGATCTCCAGAAACCAATCCTAATGAAACAGACACATGTAAAACACCTGACTGAGAATTCAGAGTAACATAAAGATGCTCCCTGAAGTCAGGAGACCAATGCCAATGTGTGAACCTAGTGTGTGCATGCCTGTGTATGTGTGCTGTGTGTATAACTCCTACCAAGGAGTGATTTTTTTGTTTTGTTTTAGTTGTTTAACACAAATCCTACATTAGTGCTTTTACAACTTCAGGAGAATGAGATACTCAGTAATAAGGAGGACAAACATTGATATTGTCATAATTAGGTGCCAAGCCAAGTTCTTTGTTTGTATTTACTTATGTGATGCTTACAAGAACCTAATAAGGACAATTCTACCCCCATTTTACACAGGCACAGAGAGCTTTATTAACTTTATGAATATCACAGAGCTAATAAGATGGGGGGTGGAGCTCTGAATACTGTGGGCTTAATTTCAACATTCTACCACCTCACCAGATTGTATCATATATTAATGGGTATGTGGTGTTTGTGACATGGGGGTCCTCAGCTGTAAATGGTTGTTTTTTTACCCGCTGTGGAAGACCATTTATGTCACATTTAATTGCAGTAGTTGTAAGAGAATGTGGCTGGAAGTATATTTGCATTTTGATCTCTTGCTTGTTTTTAATTTTTTTTTTGTATTGCAGTATAGTTGATTAACAATGTTGTGTTAGTTTCAGGTGTACAGCTGAGTGATTGAGTTATACATATATATATTATTCTTCAAATTCTTTTCCCATTTAGGTTATTACAGAATAATGAGCAGAGTTCTCTGTGCTATACAGTAGGACCTTGTTGGTTATCTGTTTTAAATATAGCAGTGTGTGTATGTCCATCCCAAACTCTGAATCCACCCACCCCCACCCTTCTCCCTGGTTAACCATAAGTTCATTCTCTAAGTCTGAGTCTATTTCTATATTATAAATAAGTTCATTTGTAGCAATCCTTCTTTAGAGTCTGCATATGAGTGATATCATATGGTGTTTATCTTTCTCTGTCTGACTTATTTCACTTAGTATGATCATCTCCAGGTCCATCCATGTTGCTACAAATGGCATTATTTCATTCTTTTTAATGGCTGAGGAGTATTACATTGTGTGTGCGTGTATAGATATATAGATATATAAATATATATACATACACATAACATATATCCATCTGTTGTATGCACATATTCTTTATCCATCCATCTGTTTGATATTTAGGTTGCTCCCTTGTCTTGGCTATTATAAATAGTGCTGCAATGAATATTGGAGTACATCTATCCTTTTGAACCATGTTTTCCTCCAGATATATGCCCAGGAGTGGGATTGCTGGATCATATGGTAGCTCTATGTGTAGTTTTTTAAGGAACCTCCATAGTGTTCTCCATAGTGGCTGTACCAACTTACATTCCCACCAATAGTAGAGGAGGGTTCCCTTTTCTCCACACCCTCTCCAGCATTTATTGTTTGTGGACTTTTGGTTGATTGCCATTCTGACTGGTGTGAGGTGATATCTCACTATAGTTTTCAATTACATTTATCGCAGGAGGAGAAGGGGACGACAGAGGATGAGATGGCTGGATGGCATCACCGACTCAATGAGCATGAGTTTGGGTGAACTCCAGGAGCTGGTGATGGAGAGGGAGGCCTGGTGTGCTGCGATTCATGGGGTCACAAAGAGTCGGACACGACTGAGCGACTGAACTGAACTGAATAATTAGCCATGTTGAGCACCTTTTCATGTGCATGTTGGCCATCTGTGTGTTTTCTTTGGAGAAGTGTTTATTTAGATCCCTCACCCCATTTTTTGATTGGATGGTGGTTGTTATTGAGTTGTGTGCTGCTGCTGCTAAGTCGCTTCAGTCATGTGACTCTGTGCAACCCCATAGACGGCAGCCCACTAGGCTCCACCGTCCCTGGGATTCTCCAGGCAAGAACACATGTGTGAGTTGCCATTGCCTTCTCCGTGAGTTGTGTAAGCAGCTTGTAAATTTTGGAGATTAATGCCTTGTAGGTCCCATCATTTGCAAATACTTTCTCCCATTCTATAGGTTGTCTTTTTGTCTTATTTATGGTTTCCTTTGCTGTGCAAAAGCTTTTGAGTTTAAATGGGTCCCATTTGATTATTTTTGTTTTTATTTACATTTCTCTAGGAAAGATTGAGATATTGCTATGATTTATATCAAAGTGCTCTGCTTATCCTTTCCTGTAAGAGTTTTTTAGCATCCAGCCTTACACTTAGGTATTTAGTCCATTTTGAGTTTTATGTGAGTATGATGTTAGAGAATGTTCTAATTTTATTTTTTTGCATTTAACTGTCCAGTTTTTCCAGCATCATTTTTTGAGGAAAATGTGTCTTTTCCATCATATAGTCTTGCCTCCTTTGTTGTAGATTAGTTGACCATAGGTGCATGAGTTTATCTCTGGACTTTCTGTTGTGTTCCACTTATCTTTATTTCTGTCTTTGTGCCAGTACCATACTGTTTTGATGATTGTAGCTTTGTAGTATAGTCTGAAATCAGGGGACCTGATTCCTCCAGCTTGAGTTTTATTTTCAAGATTGCTTTGGCTACTTGGGGTCTTTTGTGTCTCCATACACATTTTAAAATTGTTTTGTCCTAGTTCTGTGAAAAATGGCATTAGTAATTTGATAGGGATTGCATTAAATCTGTAGATTGCCTTGGGTAGTATAGTCATTTTGACAATATTGATTCTTCCAATTCAAGAACATGGTATATCTTTCTGCTTGTGTACTCTTCAGTTTCTTTCATCAGTGTCTTACAGTTTTCTTGCTAATATGTTTTCTAAGAAAACTTCTCTAGCTTGTGTGCCAAGTCACAGCCCTGTCTTCCTTAGTTTCATTTTTCCTAGTTGCTTTGTGTTTCATGAGGTCAGGAACCATGTCTTCCATTTCCTATCAATGTTCCAGAATCATGGCATGGGCTAGGCTCATAACAAAGGAATAACAAACATTGGTTTATTCACTGCTACTTTTATAGTTACCTGTAATTGGCATTCCTTAAGACAAGATAAACTGTGGAAAATTCTGAAAGAGATGGGAATACCAGACCACCTGACCTGCCTCTTGAGAAATCTGTATACAGGTCAGGAAGCAACAGTTAGAACTGGACATGGAACAACAGACTGGTTCCACATAGGAAAAGGAGTACGTCAAGGCTGTATATTGTCACCCTGCTTATTTAACTTATATGCAGAGAACATCATGAGAAACCCTGGGCTGGAAGAAGCACAAGCTGGAATCAAGATTGCCGAGAGAAATATCAAAAACCTCAGATATGCAGATGACACCACCCTTATGGCAGAAAGTGAAGAACTAAAGAGCCTCTTGAAGGTGAAAGAGGAGAGTGAAAACGTTGGCTTAAAGCTCAACATTCAGAAAACGAAGATCATGGCATCTGGTCCCATCACTTCATGGGAAATAGATGGGGAAACAGTGTCAGACTTTATTTTTGGGGGTTCCAAAATCACTGCAGATGGTGACTGCAGCCATGAAATTAAAAGATGCTTACTCCTTGGAAGGAAAGTTATGACCAACCTAGATAGAATATTAAAAAGCAGAGACATCACTTTGCCAACAAAAGCCTGTCTAGTCAAAGCTATGGTTTTTCCAGTAGTCATGTATGGGTGTAAGAGTTAGACTACAAAGAAAATTGAGCTCCAAAGAATTGATGCTTTAAAGTGTGGTGTTGGAGAAGACTCTTGAGAATCCTTGGACTGCAAGGAGAGCAAACCAGACAATTCTAAAGGAAATCAGTCCTGAATGTTGTTCGTTGGAAGGACTGATGTTGAAGCTGAAACTCCAATACTTTGGCCACCTAATACGAACAAGTGACTCATTTGAAAAGACCCTGATGCTGGGCAAGATTGAAAACAAGAGGAAAAGGGAACAACAGAGGATGAGATGGTTGGATGGCATCACCGATTCGATGGACATGAGTTTGAGCAGGCTCAGTGAGTTGGTGATGGACAGGGAAGCCTGGCGTGCTGCAGTCCATAGGGTTGCAAAGAGTCAGACATGACTGAGCGACTGAACTGAACAGCATCTCAGCCAACCCAGTGGCGAGCTGGACTTGTTAGAAGACCCTTGTAATGGGAGGGAATGATCAGGCTTTAGTAATCCCACTCTGTACAGCCCTTGACTGGGGGCTGCTCAGGAAGAGCATGGCATTTGCCTGTTTTACAATAAGAGACTGAAAGAGGGAGAATTCGAGATTTCAAAGTTGAAGGTAATTAAAAGAAAGACTATTTCACTTTTTAAAGAGTTCACAGTGATATACCATGGTGTGTGGTGGGAGGCATGGATGCCTTCCACCATGACAGGGAAAACTATTTTATCACTTATATTGTTAAAAAAAAAAAAATTCCTGGCATATGCTGATGATAAAAACAACAAACTTTTACATTTTATAACTTTTGTAATAGTGACTCCAGTGACAATGCACTCCCTGCCCTTGGAACAGTCTCTACCAAACCTCCCTGTTGTTACACAGTTGCCAATTGAGACTCCTCCAAAATACATTATGTGGCCTTGGTGGTTTGCCCGGAGAAACACGCCTTCTTTTCCTAGGGAAGATAATTTATTTAGGGGTAGATAATTTTGTAGACATTTTATTAATAGAATCCCTGGCTTTGATTTTTAAGTCCTTTATGTTTTTCTTTAAATTAGTTACAGATTTAGGCAGATACAGTGGATCATTGGGGTCCTTTGGGAAGCAGACATGGAGAGAGACATCTGTGAGCACAAAAAGACAATTGTGGAATAATGCTGAGGAGATCTACTTAAAAGAGAGGGAGCAGGATTGCATAGAGAGAGTCTTAGTCCACCATAGAGATCTGACAGTATCTCAGCCAACCCAGTGGCGAGCTGGACTTGTTAGAAGACCCTTGTAATGGGAGGGAATGACCAGGCTTTAGTAATCCCACTCTGTACAGCCCTTGACTGGGGGCTGCTCAGGAAGAGCATGGCATCAGCTGGAAAGATGTCATAGTCAGTTCAGGCTGCTATGAAAAAATATAACGCAGACTGAGTGGCTTAAACAACGGATATTAATTTCTCACAACTCTGGAGACTGTTGAAGTCTAAGATCAAGGTTCTGGCAGATCTGTTGTGTGTTGAGGGCCCTCTTCCTCACTGTGTTCTTATGTGATGGAGAACAGAAAGAGAGGAAATCATCTCTATATATTATGTACAACATGGTATATGAGGGCACTATTCCTGTTCCCTAACACCTTAATTTGCCACTGGATGCTGTCAGTCAAGTGTGTCCCTTGTACCTGAATAGCAAGTTCTTTGTTGAAAGGAGATCTAAGGGGTGCATATCCCTGGCTCCCACACCTCATCACCACGTTAAATTTCTGCATCCCCAGCTTTTGTATTAATTTCAGAAGTGTTATAAGTTCTTTGTGAGTCCTTATTAAATATTCATCAGTCACTTCTATACAGTCAGGTACCATTTGGACACCCAGCATGTGCAAATGTTAAGAGTAAATCTGGTAAACATGCAACTGGAGGCTTTGTGTGACTTGAGTCACTTCTGTTTAATTTCAGCTTCTATTTGAGCAAATAAAGGGTGAATTCCCTAACAAAACAGTATCTTTTTCATCTTCATATGTTCCCATTCCCTTCTCACCCCACACAAAAAAATTACAGAGCCTGGCAGGGTACCTGCAGGGTCATGGTAAATGTTGTATTTAATAGAATGATCACTTTGAGAATGCTTTGTCTTCTTCCCTTCCCTTACACTTCATTGTGAGTGCAAACCACCTCTGTGTCACTTGCTGCTGCTGGTGCTTCTGACTCTGATTTTTAAATCAATTCGCTTTTTCTGTTTTCTTATTTATGAAAGAGGGAATAAAACTGCCAATAGCACTGGGTAATAAATACTGAGGAGAAGAAATGTATTAGTACAAAAAATTGAAGTGGTATTTTCTGGACCTGCCACTCCAGTGACATCACCAGAAAGGTAATGTTATTTTCAGCACCACATAGAAATGGCTGGGAGCAAGACATGCTACAGATTGAGGGAGTCAGACACTCAAAACTGTGAACACAAATTTAGGGAGGGAAGAATGGAAAGGAGGGAGGTTAGAGAAAAGAATTGTTTACTGAAATTTGAAGCTTGGGAGGCTCCTCGGAGTAAATTTAATGACAGCTTTCACTTTGTCAGCAGACCGAGGATAATTTTACGACTGTGAGATGCTTATAGACAAGATCAGGACATCTAAATAAAACAGGGAGGGCCAAGTGATAGCTGGGATGCAATGTAAATGCCAGGAATCCTTAGTAGCTGCCAAGAAAGGACCTGTCCTTTACAGGCTTTGGAAAAAGGAGCAAATTGTCACCGTTAGCCTACAGCAAACCCTGGTGGTCATCTGCAGGGTAAATCTGATGAGTCATGAGGCTGTCATTAAACCTAAATAAGTGACTGAGAACCAGTAGTTTCAGAGGATGTGGTTTCATCTGCAAAGGTGTCTATGATGGATGCCTTTCTACACTAGGAGACAGCCCTTGAGTCCTGACTTCCTGAAAGGACCCAGAGAGAGCTGCAAACAGGGAAGCTGAAACTGAGCCACATGGGGCTTACTGGAAGGCTCTTTGATACAACTGATTATGATGTTCTGCGGGAGAATTTGCTTATTTCAAGTGCATGATTAATGGGATTATTATTCATAATTAGGAAATGCCCAGGGAGCAAAGAACACAAACAGTGTTCTGACTAACTGTCAGTAATTGTCAGGCACACACTAATAATGCCCAGGAAATGAAAAGGCTCTGGCATTTAAACACAAGTTTATTAAGAATGCCATTTTCTAATAACAATTGAGTGCTATGGGCAGTGTATGTCCTGCTGATTATGTCACCTCAAAGCACCGTTGCTCACGGCACCCCTTGCACATTGCACAGAGGAGGCCCGTCAGATAGCATTGCTTAATTATGGCCTTTGTAGTTAGGCGCCTTTGTAAACAACATCCCTCTCTTCTCTTCTCCTTCCTCATCTCTTCCTAAAATCGTATGTACTGCCAGTCCCTTAAGGAAACACACCATATTAGAGGCACAGAATCTGTTAGCTACCAGCTTAGCGTCTAATGAGAAAGCTTTATAAGGCAAATGAGCTCGATTTTAAGGAAATGGCTTCTCTTCTTGTGTGGGTGGGGAAAATTGTAGAGCTGTTTCTATAGCAGAAAGCTATTATCTCTCTCTCTCTCTGTCTCTTTTTTTTTTTGTCCTCTTTGCCACAGCTGATCAAAACACTGCCATGGTCACCATTGCAAATTACTGCCAACTGCAGTGAGCTGGAGAAAGACTCGGGTCAGAGTGAAGGATCGTTTGTAGAAGCAATTAACCAACTTCTCCAGTGGAATATCTTTAGGACTACAGCGATCAGAAAAACCTGGGCATCCCGTTTGGATGTCCAGAGAAATTAGACAATAGTGAGAGATAGGAGATAACAGGCCTCAAACACATGTCACAACTTACTTCTTGTGAGTGTACTCTGTGGGATTTTCAAAAGAATGTATAGGTGCAGTGCTGCATGCACATATTAGAGTTTCTGCAGGTCTGGGAGGGAACACGAAAGGAAGGAGGCAGAGTGTGTTGGTGTTGACTAATCCAAAGTAAGCTAAATGCAGAAAACTAAATGTGGCAATTCAGACTGCAGGAAGAAAGCCCAAATTTTGTGCAAAGTTCGCAAAAAAGGATTATACTTGAGTCTGCCTCAGAGTATCTAAAACTACAGTTATGCTTCACAATTTTATCCCCAAGTGGATCGCTCTTGCTCATGCCATGCTCATGCCAAGCTAAAACAGAAAATTAAGTGGAATAAAAGTGAAGGTAGCTGAGTCTTACTAGGGCTTCGGGCAAAACAGGTGTCCCTTCAGCATGGCTAGATGGTTGCTGCTCAAAGTATGGGACATGGTCCAGCATGACCTAGGAGCTTCTTAGAAACCCAGAATCTTAGCCTCCCCCTGGAACCACTAAATCAGAGTCTATGTGTTACTAGGGCACTTGCTGAAGTTACCATTGCAGGGTTTTTTGGTTTTTAGCTTTATTTTTTTATTATTTTTTTAATTGAAGGATAATTGCTTTACAATATTGCGTTGGTTTCAGCCATATATCAACATGAATCAGCCATAGGTATATGCATGACCCCTTCCTCTTAAACCTCCCTCCCACCTCCCACCCCATCCCATCCCTTTAGGTTGTCACAGAGCACTGGCTTTGGGTTCCCTGTGTCATACACCAAATTCCCACTGGCTATCTGTTTTACATATTGTAATGTATATGTTTCAGTATTACTCTTCCAATCCATCCCTCCTGCTCCTCCCCCACTGTGTCCACAAGTTGGTTCTCTATGTCTGCATCTCCACTGCTGCCCTACAAATAGGTTCATCAGCACCATCTTTCTAGATTCCATATATATGTGTTAACATACGATATTTGTTTTTCTCTTTTTTACTTACTTCCCTCTGTATAATAGGCTCTAGGTTCATCCACCTTATCAGAACTGACTTAAATGCCTTCCTTTTTATGGCTGAGTAATATTCCACAACTTCTTTATCCATTCATCTATCGATGAACATCTAGATTGCTTCCAGGTACTATCTATTGTAAATACTGCTGCTGTTTCAATTACGGTTTCCTCAGGGTATACGACCAATAGTGAGATTATTGGGGCATTTGGGAGTTTTATGCCTAGTGTTTTAAGGAATCTCCATAATGTTCTCCACAGTGGCTGTATCAATTTACATTTCCACCAACAGTGCAAGAGTGTTCCCTTTTCTCCACACCTTCTTGAGCATTTACTGTTTGTAAATTTTTTGATGATGGCCATTCTGACTGGTGTGAAGTGATATCTCATTGTAGTTTTGCTTTGCATTTCTCTCATAATGAGCAATGTCAAGCATCTTTTCACGTGTTTATTAGCCGTATATGTGTCTTCTTTGGAGAAATGTCTGTTTAGGTCTTATACCCACTCTTTGATTGGGTTGTTCATTTTTCTGGTATTAAGCTGTATGAGCTGCTTGTATATTTTGGAGACTAATCCTTTATCAGTTGTTTCATTTGCTATTATTTTCTCCCATTCTGAGGGGTTGTCTTTTCACCTTTTTTTCACAGGGGTCTGAAAATTACTTTGATCGCATTATGGAGAAATGGTTATTAACACACAACAGGTTTTCTTTAAAACTGAAGATTTGTTGTGGAGGGAAATATAAACAGCCTCCAGGAGCCAAATATTAGAGAACATTCCACTCAATAGCAACAGAATACCCAGTCTTATTAAACACACATAGAATATTCTCCAGGATACAACATACTTTCAGTTCAATTCAGTTCAGTCGCTCAGTCGTGTCCGACTCTTTGTGACCCCATGAATCACAGCACGCCAGGCCTCCCTGTCCATCACCAATTCCCGGAGTTTACCCAGACCCACGTCTATCGAGTCAGCGATGCCATCCAGCCATCTCATCCTCTGTCATCCCCGTCTCCTCCTGCCCCCAATCCCTCCCAGCATCAGAGTCCTTTCCAATGAGTCAACTCTTCCCATGAGGTGGCCAAAGTACTGGAGTTTCAGCTTTAGCATCATTCCTTCCAAAGAAATCCCAGGGCCGATCTCCTTCAGAATGGACTGGTTGGATCTCCTTGCAGTCCAAGGGACTCCCAAGAGTCTTCTCCAACACCACAGTTCAAAAGCATCAATTCTTCGGTACTCAGCCTTCTTCACGGTCCAACTCTCACATCCATACATGACCACAGGAAAAACCATAGCCTTGACTAGATGGACCTTTGTTGGCAAAGTAATGTCTCTGCTTTTCAATATGCTATCTAGGTTGGTCATAACTTTCCTTCCAAGGAGTAAGCGTCTTTTAATTTCATGGCTGCAGTCACCATCTGTAGTGATTTTGGAGCCCATAAAAATAAAGTCTGACACTGTTTCCCCATCTATTTCCCATGAAGTGATGGGACCAGATGCCATGATATTCGTTTTCTGAATGTTGAGCTTTAAGCCAACTTTTTCACTCTCTACTTTCACTTTCATCAAGAGGCTTTTGAGTTCCTCTTCACTTTCTGCCATAAAGGTGGTGTCTTCACAAATTTAAGAAGCTTGAAAATAATACCACTTATCTTTTCCAACCACAGTATACTAAACTAGATGTCAATAATAGGAGGAAAACTGGAAAATTCTGCAGATATGTGGAAATTAAATAATATACACCTGAATGACCAATGGATCAAAGAAGAAATTAAAAGGGAAATTAAAAAAAATACCTTGAGGAAAAACAAAAATGAAAATAACAGCATACCAAAACTTAAGGGATGTTGCAAAAGCAGTTCTTGAGGGAAGTTTATAGTGATAAATGCCTATATGAAGAAAAAATAAAGATTTCAAATAACCTAAATCTACAACCCAAAGAACTAGAAGAAAAAAAAATGCTATAATTTATTAGAAAGAAAGAAAAAAAAATTAGAGCAGAAACAAAGAATAGAAAGATAATAGAAAAGATCAATGCAACTAATGGCTGTTTTTTGAAAAGGGTAAATAAAATTGATGAACCTTTACTGAGAACCTTGACTGAGCCTTTTTAAATCACAGTCATAGGAGATTCTTTGTACCTGTAAAGTACAAAGAATCATAAGAGCACTATGGACAATTTTACACTAACAAATTACATAACCTAGAAGAAATTCCTGGAAACATACAACCTACTAACAGTGGATCTTGAAGAAAGAGATAATTGGAGTAGTCTGATAACTAATAAGGAGATCGCTTTGTTGGAAGATTTCTGATTACTAATTCAAAATGTGAAATTCAAAATTCATTTCACAGGTGAATTATGCCAAACATTTGAAGAAATAGGAACAGTCTTCTAAAACTTGTCCAAGAATCTGAAAAAAAAGAACTCTTCAAACCTCATTTTAAAAGGCCAGCATTTCCTTGATACCAAAACCAGACAAAGACACTACAAGAAAAGAAAATTATAGACCAAAATCCCTGACAAACATAGATGTCAAAATCCTCAACAGAATACACTGGCAAATATAATTCAACAATATGTTAAGAGGATCATACACCGTGATCAAGTGGGATTTATCACTAAGATATAAGGTTGTTTCAACAAATGAAAATCAATAAATGTGATACACTACAGTAACAGAATACAGGATAAAATTGTATCACCACAATAGATGCAAAAAAGGGATTTGGCAAAACACAACATTCTTTCATGATTAAAAACATTCAACAAGTTAGATCTAGAAGGAATGTACCTAAACAAAATAAAGGCCACATGTAACAAGTTCTCAGATAACAACATTCTCAAGAATAAAAAAAATAAAAGCTTTTTCTCTAAGGTCAGGAACAAGACAAGAATGCCCATTCTCACTTCTGTTCAACATAGTACCAGAAGTCCTAGCCAGAGCAATTAGTCAAGCAAATAAAATAAATGTCAGTCAAATAAAAAATGAAGTAAAATTGTCTCTGGCAGATGATATAATCTATTACATACAACAAACCCTAAAGACTCCACCAAAAATATTATTAGAACTGATAAGAAATTGAGTAAACTTAAAGCGTACCAAATCAACATACATACAAAAATCAGTTGCAGGGATTTCCCTGGTGGTGCAGTGGTTAAGACTCCACACTTCCAATGCAGGGGGCGCAGGTTAGATCCCTGGTCAGGGAACTAAGATGCCATACTCCCCATAGGTGAAAGGAGAAAGGATTATTCGCTTAGTTGTGTCTGACTCTTTGCAACCCCATGGACTGTAACCCACCAGGCTCCTCTGCCCATGGAATTTTCCAGATAAGAATACTGGAGTGGGTAACCATTTCCTTCTCCAGGGGATCTTCATAACCAAGGAGTAGAACCCAGGTCTCCTGTATTGCAGGCAGATTCTTTACCATTTGAGCCACCAGGGAAGCCCATGGAATGGCCAAAAATGTTTTTAAAAGATTGAAAACAAAAATCAGTTGTATTTCTATACTCTAACAACAAACTATCTGAAAGGGAAATTAAGGAAGCAATTCCATTTATAAGAACATCAAATATAATAAAATATTTAGGAATAAATTTAACCTAGTTGTTGTTTAAGATCTGTATGCTATAAACTATAAGACACTGATAAAAAAAATGAAAAGCACAAACAAATGGAAAGATAGTCTATGTTCTTGGATTAGAAGAATTAATGTTGTTAAAATGACCATACTTTGAAAAATGAACTAGAGTCAATGCAATCCTTGTCAAAATCCCAATGGCATTTTTCACAGAAACAGAAAGGAACACTCTTTTAAAAAATATGATTTACATCTATTTTTTTCCAACAGGAATAAATCCTGGACACACTATTTCTCATTTTTAAGAGCTTTTATTAAGACAGCAGCTAGGTGCAGTAAATAATACTCCCATGATTAGCATTATTTGAAAAATAGTGTGTTCTCATAATCTCGTATGTAAGAAAGAATTTCAAGTAACAACCATACAAGCTACAGAATTAAAAAAAAAAATCTTTCTTATTTCTACCTTCTACTTCAGCCTTTAAATTTTTATTTTCAATTGAGTTGAAATTAAGTTAGCATCAGGCCTCATAAGGTAGAAACGGAGTCAATGCAGCTTTCTCTATTTTCAGTAGAATGGTGTGAGGTAGGCATGTGTTACCAGGTTTTCCCACATGCTTTCTCTTAAAACCTACTGGTCCCATTCTGTCTTCTCCCCAAGGGGCAAGGATGCCTTTACACTTGTGATGCTTTTTACTGTTCAGAAAAGCAACATTTGGACCCTCAAATAAAAATGAGTTTTAAAAGACAATGAAGAAACAGATGGAAAAAATTAAAGAAATTGTTATCCCTGCATTCCCAGTGGTTCATGTAGTCAGATAATAGCAATTGTTTGAACTAAAATTGCAGGTTGAATGGCTTTACTTAAGGTTTATGAAAAAGATAAATTCTATGGAGAAATTGCTGTGGGAAATTATAGGAATGATTGGTAAAGCAGCAATTATGAGTTCATCCTTTCTAAGATTCTCCATTCCTATATCCATTAGTCACTTCCTTATGTCCAAAATATCATGAATGAGATATAAAACTTTCTATTAAATGATTAAGGAGAATTCAGATACTCTCAGGAGAGCTTATGCAACTGATTTATTAATAATTGAAGTCAGGCTACCTCCTGACACTGGGTCTAAGTAAGGGTAAAGTAGGACAGACTGTAGTTGAATGAAAGGATCATGAATTGTCGAAGAGAGGTCATGAACTCCAGCACGTACTTCTTGTTTCACAATTTTACCTGGAACTGCCTGGCCACCAAGAAGTACTGAAGACATTTTTCTCAGGGTTATAAAGGCATCATTGTGAAATAAGCACCAATCCAAATTTACAAGACTTGAGACTCACCAATGGCAATGATATTGAGTGGAGTGGAAGAGAAATGACAGCAAGGCCTGAGGAATTCAAACATTGGGTATGCTGCCCTCTGTAACACATATCTGTATTCATTCCTTTCCTCTTAGCTCATTTATTCTTTTTTCTTGAGTATGCTACTCCCAACTTGTCAAGGGAAACCCAAAAGTTATCTCAAGATTTAAGAAATGTTGATTTGTAAATATCTTGCTTATCTGAGTCTATATTGATGAATCAGGTGAAGACATGACTCAGGGAATGCAGAGGCAAAGGCCGAGAAAATGGGGGGGAAATTGCTCCTACAAATGACACTTAAAATACCTAGGTTCAACTATAGAAATATATATTACATCTAATATGATGTGAAGTTCACACTGCCAGTAGGCCAAAGCAGATGGAATGTCTTCCTTTCAAATATCTTTTAATCTGCAATACATCATGTGAGATCTTTTATTCTTAAGTGACAAAATTCACATTTACTCAAAAAAATTATTATGATTTTGTTCTTCAGTCACTAAGTTGTGTCCAGTTCTTTGTGACTCCATGAACTGTAGCACACCAGGCTTTCCAGTCTTTCACTGTCTTCCAGAGTTTGCTCAGATTCATGTCCAATGGTTAGATACTATTATGATTTACTCTGGCCTAATGTCCTAAAGTATCTTCCCATCTAGCAGGCTTTAAAAATTTCCCAGTGCAAGACTATTTTCATGAGGTTTCCTCAAAGCAGAACCTGAGACAAATTTTTTATTTGAAAAGTGTTCCTTGGAAACTCTTTAAGGGATAGTGAAATGAGACAAGAGAGGAAGCCATGAATGCTATATTGTTAAGATACTCAGTGTTGCAAACAGTCGGAGCTTAGACCTCTGGCTTGCCCATCACTCCTGCAAGCTGCTTCCTGGAGGGTACCAACACTGCTGGGCATTTTGGTCTGCCCACTATGAAGGCTGGGCCAGCTCCAGACAGAGTCCTCATGCACCCAGGAGCAAGTGTTTGCAGTAAGCAGCCTTTTGCACTCTGGGGTGAATACCAAGGGTAGAGGATTAGGAACATAACAGCATCCATTGAGGGGCCCAACTGAGAACATAAAACCTTCATTTACCACCCCAAACAATCCAGACTGCCATGACAGAAATCATTGAAAGTGTCTCTTCTGCAAGGCCAGTCAGTGTGCCAGTCGTGTTTCCCTGTGACAAGTATCACATAAGACGGAGGCCAGATACAATCTCATGCAGAGAGTGTTGGCATTTCAACACTCTTTGACACAGACACACCCATGTAGGAAATCCGCTGCTCAATAAGTATCCCATTGACATCTCGGGGGCTCACTGGGAATTGTCAGTGCGTGACAGTTCTTCGCGGCACACTTAGTGCACCGTGGAAGGTTATTGTTCTGTATCATGGTCCACTGCTTAACACTATCTGTCGACAGCCAGAAGTATGATTTTCTCCCCCAGTGAATCTCTCAGACATAAAACTTGCCCAACATTGTTGTGATTGTCTCTGTAAGTTGATTTTCCCTCAGAATGAAAACAGTGGGGGAAAATAGGTTCTAGCTTTTCCCCCTGAAATAAATCTCACTGGTGATATCAACACATTCCACCCAGATAAAAAAACACTTTGATCTTATTGCTGCAAATATGAGCCATTTGCAATATCGACAGACTTATTTTCTCTGCAGCATAAATATTCTTTTTGGAATATTAACAACAGGTTTGGTAGTATTCCAGTTGCAAAAAAACGTGAGTTTTCTTTCAGTATTGTTATATGAAGGCAGAAGAGTTAATTTATTTCACCACAGGAGTGGCATGGGTTTTCCTTTATTCATGAATCTTATGAAAGGCTAAACTTTTATGATTTTGTGGATTTGTGATAATTTCATTTAACTTTTGAATTGTAACTCTCTATATGCCATCACTTCATGGGGAATAGATGGGGAAACAGTGGAAACAGTGTCAGACTTTATTTTTATGGGCTCCAAAATCACTGCAGATGGTGACTGCAGCCATGAAATTAAAAGATGCTTACTCCTTGGAAGGAAAGTTATGACCAACCTAGATAGCATATTCAAAAGCAGAGACATTACTTTGCCAACAAAGGTCCGTCTAGTCAAGGCTATGGTTTTTCCTGTGGTCATGTATGGATGTGAGAGTTGGACTGTGAAGAAGGCTGAGCACTGAGGAATTGATGCTTTTGAACTGTAGTGTTGGAGAAGACTCTTGAGAGTCCCTTGGACTGCAAGGAGATCCAACCAGTCATTCTGAAGGAGATCAGCCCTGGGATTTCTTTGGAAGGAATGATGCTGAAGCTGAAACTCCAGTACTTTGGCCACCTCATGCAAAGAGTTGACTCATTGGAAAAGACTCTGATGCTGGGAGGGATTAGGGGCAGGAGGAGACGGGGACGACAGAGGATGAGATGGCTGGATGGCATCACTGACTTGATGGACGTGAGTCTGAGTGAACTCCGGGAGTTGGTGTTGGGCAGGGAGGCCTGGCGTACTGTGATTCATGGGGTCGCAAAGAGTCGGACACGACTGAGCGACTGATCTGATCTGATCTGATATGGCTCATGAAAACAAAATCTCCATTGTTGACTTCCTGCCTAAATTTCTTAAGAATAACGACATTTTATTCTATAACTATAAAGCAGTTAGCAACTTTATACAAGAACGCCAAGACATACAAATTTTTTTCAAGGTCACAAAGTTTAGTCTATAAAAAGAGGATAATGGAACTCTATAAGCTTGTAATGAATTTAAGTTGGGTAATGTTTATGAAGAACTGATAGAGTAAGATCTATATAATCTTTATTTTTTAATTTTTATTTTATATTTGAATATAGTTGATTAATACTGTTCATGGGGTTCTCATGGCAAGAATACTGGAGTGGTGTGCCATTCCCTCTTGCAGTGGGCCATGTTTTGTCAGAACTCTCTATGACCCATCTGTATTGGGTGGCCCTGCATGGCATGACTGATAGCTTCATTGAGTTACATAAGCCCCTTCACCTTGACAAGCCTATAATCCACGAAGGGGTTGTTGACTACACTAAAGCCTTTGACTGTATGGATCACAACAAACTGGAAAATTCTTCAGGAGGTAGAAATACCAGACCACCTTATCTGCCTCCTGTGAAACCTGTATGCAGATCAAGAAGCAACAGTTAGAACCAGACAAGGAATAGTGGACTGGTTCAAAATTCGGGAAGGAGTATGAGAAGGCTATATACTGTCACCCTGCTTATTTAACTTCTATGCAGAGTACATCATGCAAAATGCCGTCCTTGATGAGTCATAAGCCGGAATCAGCATTGCTGGGAGAAATATCAACAATCTCAGATATGCAGATGATACCACTTTAATGGCAGAAAGTGAAGAGGAACTCAAGAACCTTTTGATGCGGATGAAAGAGGAGAGTGAAAAAGCTGGCTTAAAACTCAACATTCAAACAACTAGGATCATGGCATCCTGTCACATAACTTCATGCCAAATAGAAGGGGAAAAAGTGGAAACAGTGAGAGGTTTTATTTTCTTGGGCCCCAAAATTGCTGTGAATGGTGACTGCAGTCGTGAAATTAAAAGACACTTTCTTTTTGAAAGATATGACAGACCTTTAAGTGTGTGTGTGCTCAATCATGTCCGACTCTTTGTGACTCCATACATTGTACCCTGCTGGGCTTCTCTGCCTGTGTAATTTTCTGGACAAGGATACTAGAGTGGTTTGCCATTTCCTACTCCAGGGCATCTTCCTGACCCATGGATCAAACCTGCATCTCCTGCATTGGTAGGCGGATTCTTTACCACTGCAACATCTGGGAAGCCCATGGCAAACCTAGATAGCATATTCAAAATCAGAGACATCACTTTGCCAACAGAGGTCCGTATAGTCAAAGCTATGGTTTTTCCAGTAGTCACGTACAGATGTGTGAGTTGGACCATAAAGAAGGCTGAGCACTGAAGAGTTGATTGTTTTGAATTGTGTTGGAGAAGACTCTCAAGAGCCCCTTGGACAAACAAGAAGATCAAACCAGTCAGTCCTAAAGGAAATCAGTCCTGAACATTCATTGGAAGGACTGATGCTTAAGCTCCAATACTTTGGCCAGCTGATATGAAGAGCCGACTCATTGGAAAAGACTGATACTGGGACATACTGAAGGCAAAAGGAGCAGGGGGTGGCAGAGGATAAGATGGTTAGGTAACATCACCAACTCAGTGGGCATGAATTTGACCAACCACCACGAGATAGTAAAAGACAGGGAAGCCTGGCGTGCTGCAGTCCACGGGGTCATAGAGTCAGACGTGACTTACTTACTGAACAACAACAAGTAGTTGATTAATAGTGCTGTGCTACTTTCAGTGTGCAGCAGAGTGATTCAGTTATACATATACATATATCTATTTTTCAAGTTATTTTCCCATTTAGGTTATTACAGAATATTGAGCAGAGTTCCCTGTGCTATACAGTAGGCCCTTGTTGGTTATCTGTTTTAAATATAGCAGTGTGTACTACATGTCCATCTCAAACTCCCATTCTATCTCTCCTCCCCATCCTTCCCCCCAGGTAACTCTAAGTTTATTCTGTAAGTCTTTTAAGTCTGTTTCTGTTTTGTAAGTGAGTTCATTTGTATCACTTTTTTAGATCCTGAAAATTAGCAATATCATGTATTTCTCTGTGTGTCTGACTGACTTTGCATAGTATGGTAATTGCAATACTATGTTCCATCTATGTTGCTGCGAATGGTATTATTTCATTCTTTTTAATGACTGAGTAATATTCCATGATATATATGTACCACATCTTCTTTATCCATTCATTTGTTGATGGACTTTTAGGTTACTTCCATGTCTTAGTTTTTGTAAACAGCGCTGCAATTAACATATATAAATCAGTTTTCTAACAAATATCATATAGTAATATATATATGGAATCTAGAAAGATGGTACTGATGAACCTCTTTGCTACTGCTGCTGCTAAGTCACTTCTGTTGTGTCCAACTCTGTGCGACCCCATAGATGGCCTCCTACCAGGCTCCTCTGTCCCTGGGATTCTCCAGGCAAGAACACTGGAGTAGGTTGCCATTTCCTTCTCCAATGCATGAAAGTGAAAAGTAAGTCGCTCAGTCGTGTCCGACTCTTAGCAACCTCATGGACTGCAGCCTACCAGGCTCCTCCGTCCATGGGATTTTCCAGGCAAGAGTACTGGAGTGCGGTGCCATTGCCTTCTCCAGATGAACCTCTTTGCAGGGCAGGAAAACTGACACAGACATAAAGAACAGACTTGTGGACACAGTGACGGAAGGAGAGGGTGGGACAATCTGAGAAAGTAGAGTGGAAACATATATATTACCATATGTTAAAATAGAGAGCCAGTGGGAATTTGCTGTATGACACAGGCAGCTCAAATCCAGTGCTCTGTGACAACCTAGACGGGTGGGAAGTAGGAGGGAGGTTCAAGAGGGGAGGGGAAATATATATACACCTATGGCTGATTCATGTTGATGTACAGCAGGAGCAAACACAATATTGTAAGGTAATTATCCTCCAATTAAAAATTATAAAAATGATATAAAGCAAAACCTTAAAAAAATGAATAGAACTATAAATAAATAAATAAGTTTTCTTTTTCTTTTTTTCTTTCTCATTTTTATGTTTGCTGCTGCTAAGTCACTTCAGTTGTGTCCAACTCTCTGTGACCCCATAGACAGCAGCCCACCAGGCTCCCCCATCCCTGGGATTTTCCAAGCAAGAACACTGGAGTGGGTTGCCATTTCCTTCTCCAATGCATGAAAGTGAAAAGTGAAAGGGAAGTCGCTCAGTAGTGTCCGACTCTTAGTGACCCCATGGACTGCAGCCTACCAGGCTCCTCTGCCCAAGGGATTTTTTCAGGCAAGAGTACTGGAATGGGGTGCCATTGCCTTCTCCAGTTTTTATGTTTACTTCCCATTAATATTAAATGCAGAAAGGACCTTTGATGTATGTATGAATTAAACAACATTTATTTTTACATAAGTTGTACAGTTTACAACATTGTTAGAACCAATCCTGAGGCACTAGATGATATTTAAAATTGACTTATGAATACTGCCCTTACCTCAAAAGCTGGGTTTGTGGAGTGTTCCAGATTGTGATTCACATTATCCATCTTTGTTTTTTTTTCTTTTTTAACATTGAATTATAGTTGATTTACATGTGTTTCATGTATATACAGTGAAGAGATTTGGCAGTATATTTTCTCAGATTATATATTCCATTTTAGGTTATTACAAGCTACTAATTTCCTGTGTTATACAGTACATCCTTGTTGCATATCTATTGTATATAGTGGTTTGTATCTGTTAATACCATCCTCATTTGTCCCTTCCAGAGCTTTCCCTTTGGGATACCTAAGTTTATTTTCTATGTCTGTGAGTCTGTTTCTGTTTGGTATATAGATTCATTTGTATTATTTGTTTAGATTGCACATATAAGTGATATCATATAGTATTCATCTTTGACTTAACAGAGTATGATATTTTCTCAGTCCATCCATGTTACTGCAAATGCTGGTATTTCGTTCTGCTTGGCAGAGTAATATTCCATTATGAAAGCCTGGCTTGCTGTGGTCCATGGGGTCACAAAGAGTAGGCACAACTTCTTGACTGAAAAACAACAAAAATATACATATACCGTATCTTATTAATCCAGTCTTCTGTTGATCAGTACTTGACTGGTTTCCATGTCTTGACTACTATAAATAGTGCTACTATGAACATTAGGATGCATCTATCTTGGCGTTTTTGTTTTTTCCAGTATAAGCTTAAGAGTGGGATTGTACGATCATATGGTAGGTCTCTTTTTAGTTTTTTAAGGCGCCTCCATCCTGTTCTCCATAGTGACTGCACCAATTGACGTTCCCACCCACAGTGTTGGAGGGTTCTCTTTTCTGCACACCCTTTCCAGAATTTATAATTTGTAAACTTTTTGTGATAGACCTTCTGAACTATGTGAGGAGATATCTTACTATGGTTTCAATTTGCATTTCTCTAATAATTGGTGATATTGAATATCTTTTCATATGCTTGTGTCCATCTGTTTGTCTTCATTGGATAAGTGTATTTTTAGATCTTCTGCCCATTTTTTGATTGAGTTTGTTTTTAATTGAGTTTTATGAGCCGTTATATATTTTTGGATATTAAACTTCCATCAGTCTCATCATTTGCAACTATTTTCTCCTGTTCTATAGGTTGTGTTTTTGTTTTATTTTTGATGGTTTCCTTTGCTGTGCAAAAGCTTTTAAGTTTGATTTGGTTCCATTTGGTTATTTTTTGCTCTTGCTTCTCTTGCCTTGGGAGAATGATCTAAGAAAATATTGCTACAATTTATATCAAAGAATACTTTGCTTATGTTCTCTTCTAGGGGTTTTATGATGTCATGTCTTATATTTAAGTCTTTATGTCATTTTGAGCTTATTTTTGTGCATCATGCCAGGGAGTGTTCTAATTTCATTGATTTATGTGTAGCTGTCCGTCTTTCTCAACACTTGTTGAAGAGACTGTCTTTTCTCCCTTGTATATTCTTGCCTCCTTTGTCATAGATTAATTGACCATAGCTGTGTGGATTTATTTCTGGGCTGTCTATTAAGTTCCATTGAACTATAGGTCTATTTTTGTGCCAGTATCATGCTGTTTTGATTACTGTAGTTTTGCAGTGTAGTCTTAGGTTTGGGAAAGTATGTCTCCAGCTTTTTGTTGCTTTCCTTAGGCTTATTTTGGCAATTCTGGGTCTTTTTGTGGTTCCATGTAAATTTTAAGATTGTTCTACTACTTCTGTGAAAAATGTCATGGGTATTTTGATAGGGGTTGCATTGAATCCATAGATTGCTTGGGTTGTATGAGAATTTTAACAATATTAATTCTTCCAATCAAAAAGCATGATATATCTTTCAAGTTCTTTGATTTATCTTCAGTTTCCTTTATCAATGTTTTATATTGATCATTTTCAACATATAGGTCTCTAACTTCATTGGTTAAGTTTATTCTTTAAGTATTTTATTTCTTGATGCAATTTTAAATGGGATTTTTTTTTGCTTTCTCCAGTATTTTATTATTAGTGTAAAGAAATACAACAGATTTCTGTATATTAATCTTGTATCCTGCTACCCTGCAGAATTGATTTATTCTAATAGGCTTTGTGTGGAGACTTTAGGGTTCTCTATATACCTTGTCATCTGCAAATAGTGACATTTTTTCCTTGTTCCCTTCCAATTTGCTTACAATTTACTTTTTCCTATTTTGTTGATACAGCTAGGACTTCAACTCCTATACCAAATAGAAATGGTGTGGTGAGTGCGCATCCTTGTTTTCCTTCTGAATTTAGGGAGAAGTCTTTCAGCTTTTCACCATCAAGTGTTATGTGGACTGTGGGTTTGTTGTAAATTGTTTTTACTGTGTTGAGATATGTTCCCTCTATACCCACTGTGGTGAGAGTTTTTTATCATTAATGGACATTGAATATTTTCAAATGTTTTTCTGAATATGTTGAAATGATCATGTGGTTTTGTTTTTTCCTTTGTTACTGTGGTTGGTATATCACATTGATTTTACTTGTGTTGAGCCATTCTTGTGACCCTGAAATGAATCCAACTTGATCATGGTGTACAATCCTTTTCATGTATTGTTCACTTTCGTTTACCAAGGTTTTTGGATGTAGGCCAGGAAGCAACAGTTAGAACTGGACATGGAAGAACACACTGGTTCCAACGGTCCCATTACTTCATGGCAAATAGATGGGGAAACAATGAAAACAGTGACAGACTTTAATTTCTTGGGCTCCAAAATCACTGCAGATGATGACTGAATCCATGAAATTAAAAGATGCTTACTCCTTGGAAGGAAAGTTATGACCAACCTAAATAGCATATTCAAAAGCAGAGACATTACTTTGCCAACAAAGGTCCATCTAGTCAAGGCTATGGTTTTTCCAGTAGTCATGTATGGATGTGAGAGTTGGACTATAAAAGAAAGCTGAGTGCCGAAGAATTGATGCTTTTGAACTGTGGTGTTGGAGAAGACTCTTGAGCATCCCTTGGAGTGCAAGGAGATCCAACCAGTCCATCCTAAAGGAGATCAGTCCTGAATATTCATTGGAAGTACTGATGCTGAAGTGGACAACAGAGGATGAGATAGTTGGATGGCATCACTGACTCAATGGACATGAGTTTGAATAAACTCTGGGAGTTGATGATGGACAGGGAGGCCTGGCGTGCTGCGGTCCATGGGGCCGCAAAGAGTCGGACACGACTGAGTGACTGAACTGAACTGAACTTGGATGTATATACATCAAAGGATGTGCATGTATGCATGCTCAGTTGCTTCAGTAGCATCTGGCTTTTTAATCCTATGGACTGTAGCCCACCAGGCTCCTCTGTCTATGGGATTCTCCAGGTAAGAGTACTGGAATGAGTTGCCATACCCTCCTGCAGGAGATCTTCCTGACCCAGGGATCAAACCTGCATCTCTCATGTCTCCTGCACTAGCAAGCAGATTCTTTACCACTAGTGCCACCTGGAAAGTACATATATCAAGGATTTTGGCCTGTAATTTGCTTTTTCTACAGTATCCTTGTCTGCTTTTGGTGTCAGGGTGATAGTGGTTTCATAGAGTGATTTTTGGAGTGTTCACTCCTCCAATTTTTGGAATAGTTTGAGATGGTCACAAAGTCCTTCTTTGTATGTTTGGTAGAATTCCCCAATGAAGCCATCTGGTGCTATACTTTGGTTTGCAGGGAGTTTTATATTACAGACTTTGTGTCACTTATAGTAACTGGTCTTTTTAAATTATCTGCTGCCTCTTGACTCGGTTTTGGAAGCCTATATGTTTCTAGGAACTTGACTGTTTCTTCTAGGTTATCCAGTTTGTCAATATGTAACTGTTTATAGTTTCTCATGATTCTTTTGTATTTTTGTGGTGTCAGTATTTTGCCTTTCATTTCTTACTTTGTTTATTTGGGTCCTCCCTCTTATCTGTGACCGTGACTAGAGGTTTTTAAATTTTTTTTTTTTCCCCCAAGAACCAGCTCTTGGTTTTATTGATCTTTTCTTTTTTCTATCTCTACTTCCTGTCTGATCTTTCTTTCCCTCCTTCTGTTGATTTTGGGTTTTGTTTATTCTTTTTCTAATACTCTTAAGTGGTATGTTAAGTTGTTTGTTTGAGATTTTTCTTGTCTCTTGAGAAAGGCGTGTATCACTATAACCTTTCCTCTTAGGACTGATTTTGCTGCATCCCATAGATTTTGTAAGGTTGTGCTTTCATTTTCATGCATCTCATGCTAATCTATGGTTTATTCTTTGATTTCATCATTGACTTGTCATTTTGTTTTGTTCTTTTAGTACCGTGTTGTTTATTCTCCATGTGTTGGTTCTTTTCCTGTTTTTCTTTCTGTGGTTAATTTCTAGTTTCATTCTGTTGTGGTCAGAAAAAGATGGTTGAAATCATTTCTGTCCTCTTAAACTTGCTAAGGTTTGTTTTGTGACCCAGTGCATGGCCTGTTCTGGAGAGCATTACATGCATGCTTGAAAAGAACGTATGCTCTGTTTTTTTGTTTGTTTGTTGTTTATTTAATTTTTTGGAGGTAGTGTACTATAGGTATCAATTAAATCCATCTGGCTTATTGTGTCATTTAGAACCTCTGGGCCTTATGCATTGTCTGGATGATTTGCCCTCTGATATAAGTGAGGTGTTAATCTTCTATTATTGTATTATTGTCAAGTTCTTTCTTTATGTCTGTTAGTGTTTATTTTATGTATTTAGGTGCTTCTATATTGGATGTATATATGTTAATGAGTATAATATCCTCTTACTGTATTGATCCCCTTATCATTATATAATGCACTTTTTTGTCTTTTTTTATGACTTTGTTTTTGTTTTAAAGTCTGTTTTGTCTAATATAAGTATTGCTATCCCCACTTTCTTTTGTAATTTCCATTTGTATGAAATATCTTTCTATCTCCTCATGTTCAGTCTGAGTATATTTTTTGCCCTGAAGTGAGTGTCTTGTAGGCAGTATCTTGTAGGTTCTTTTAATTTTTTAATCCAGTCTGCCACACTGTATCTTTGGTCAGAGCATTTAGTCCATTGACAGTTAAAGGAATTATGGATAGGCATGTACTTACTGCCATGTAAACTTTGTTTTCCAGTTGGTTTTGTAGTTCTTGTACATTTCTTTTTGTTTTTCGTAACTTGATTTTCTTTTGTTGTGTGCATGAGTTCCTTTCTTTTTTGTTTTTTGTGAATGTGTTGTATGTTTAGATTTGTCATTATCATGGAGTTCAAGTATGTTGACCCATGACAATATCTACTTGCTTTAAACTGATAGTCATGCAAGTTTAAACACATTCTAAAAGATCTACATTTGAATACTCCCCTCCCCCACATTTTGTAGTTTTTATATCCTATTTTACGTCTTCACACTTATCCTTTTGCTGTTAATTGTAGTCAAAATTGCTTTTACAATGTCTTAAGTTTTTTAATCTATGTTCAGTTCAGTTCAGTCACTCAGTCATGTCCAACTCTTTGCGACCCCATGAACCGCAGCACGCCAGGCCTCCCTGTCCATTACCAACACCCAGAGTCCACCCAAACCCATGTCCATTGAGTCGGTGATGCCATCCAACCATCTTATCCTCTGTCATCCCCTTCTCCTCCTTCCCTCAATCTTTCCCAGCATCAGGGTCTTTTCCAATGAGTCAGTTCTTCACATCAGGTGGCCCAAGTATTGGAGTTTCAGCTTCAACATCAGTCCTTCCAATGAACACCCAGGACTGATCTCCTTTAGGATGGACTGGTTGGATCTCCTTGCACTCCAAGGAACTCTCAAGAGTCTTCTCCAAAACCACAGTTCAAAAGCATCAATTCTTCAGCGCTCAGCTTTCTTTACAGTCCAACTCTCACATCCATACACGACCACAGGTAAAACCATAGCCTTGACTAGATGAACCTTTGTTGACAAAGTGATGTCACTGCTTTTTAATACGCTATCTAGGTTGGTTATAACTTTCCTTCCAAGGAGTAAGCATCTTTTAATTTCTGGGCTACAGTCACCATCTACAGTGATTTTGGAGCCCCCCAAAAATAAAAGCCTGACACTGTTTCCCCATCCATTTTTCATGAAGTGATGGGACCGGATCCCATGATCTTAGTTTTCTGAATGTTGAGCTTTAAGACAACTTTTTCACTCTCCTCTTTCACTTTCACCAAGAGGCTGTTTAATTCTTCTTCACTTTCTGCCATAAGAGTGGTGTCATCTGCATATCTGAGGTTATTGATATTTCTCCCGGCAACCTTGATTCCAGCTTGTGCTTCTTCCAGCCCAACATTTCTCATGATGCACTCTGCATATCAGTTAAATAAGCAGGGTGACAATATACAGCCTTGATGTACTCCTTTTCCTATTTGGAACCAGTCTATTGTTCCATGTCCAGTTCTAACTGTTGCTTCCTGACCTGCATACACATTTCTCAAGAGGCAGGTCAGGTGGTCTCGTATTCCCATCTCTTTCAGAATTTTCCAGTTTATTGTAATCCACACAGTCAAAGGCTTTGGCATAGTCAATAAAGCAAAGATAGATGGTTTTTTTTGGAACTCTCTTGCTTTTTGGTGATCCAGCAGAATTGGCAATTTGATCTCTGGTTCCTCCACCTTTTCTAAAACCAGCTGGAACATCTGGAAGTTCATGGTTCACGTATTGCTGAAGCCTGACTTGGAGAATTTTAAGCATCACTTTACTAGCATGTGAGATGAATGCAATTGTACGGTAGTTTGAACATTCTTTGGCATTGCCTTTCTTTGGGATTGGGATAAAAAGTGACCTTTTCCAGTCCTGTGGCCACTGCTGAGGTTTCCAAATTTGCTGGTATATTGCGTGCAGCACTTTCACAGCATCATCTTTCAGGATTTGAAATAGCTCCACTAGAATTCCATCACCTCCACTAGCTTTGTTCAAAGTGCTGCTTCCTAAGGCCCACTTGACTTCACATTCCAGGATGTCTAGAATTACATTAATCTATGTAGTGACTTATTAAAGTGATCTTCAGTGCTTTTATATATTTACCTTTCTTATTGTGATTTTTTCCATTTTCTCTAGACTCTTGCTTCTTTTCTAGAAGATTCTTCAATATTTCTTTTAGAGTAGGTTTAATATTGATGAATTCTTTTAATTTTTGCTTGTCTAAGAAATTATTTATCTCTCTTCTATTCTAAATTATAAACTGGCTGAGTGGAATATCCTAGGTTGCAAAGTTTTCCTTTTCAACACTTTGAATATATCTTACCACTCCCTTCTAGATTGCAAGGATTCTACAGAGAAATCATTTGATAACCTTAGTGGAGTTTCCCTTGTAACTGATTCTTGGTTTTCCTTTTCTTGCTGCCTTTAGAATTATCTCTTTCACTTTTGTCATTTTAATTATATGTCCTGGTGTGGGTCTCTTTCACTTCACTTTGTTTGGGACCCTCTCTGCTTCCTGTTCCTGGATTCATTTTCTTCTTTAGTTTAGGAAGTTTTCAGCCACAATTTCTTCAGCCACAAATACATTTTCAGTCCCCTCTCTGTCTCTTCTCCTTCTGGAACCCCTATAGTGCATAGGTTGACATGTTTTATATTATCTCATAGGTTTCATATGTTGCTTTCATGTTTTTAAATTTGTCTGTCTGTATGCTTTTCTGATTGGGTGATTTCTGTTACTCTATCTTCCAGATTACTTATTCATTCTTCTGTGTCATTTAGTCTGATGTTCATTGCTTCTAGATTGGTTTTTATCTTGACAGTTAAATTGTCTATTTTTGATTGGTTCATCTTTATCATTTTGAGTTCCTTGTTACAGTGATCTACATTTCTATTGATAATCTTTCCTAATACTTTTAACATTTTTTTACTTCCTTTTTGAACCCATTGTCTAGGCTGGTGAGGTCTGTTTCATTATCTGTTCCTTCTCTTGTTCTTTTAAATGGGAGTAGTTCCTTTTCATTTTACTTAACTTGCTCTGTCTCTATGACTTTAGGAGAAACAATTATCTACCATGGTCTTGAAAGGGTGTTTTTATGTAGAGGCATCCCTGTGCAGACTGCATGTCCAGTATTTTTGGTGCAAGGGCAGTTTTCATATGGATGCCAGCCATGTCTTTCCTCAGAATGTGCTGGCAGTTATCCCTTTTATAAGGGGTATGGTTGATGTGTAGTATCCAGAGCCTGTGCTGGATGTTAGGCAGGACTTCCTCTTTGCTCAGTGACCGTCACCACCCTGTCAGGAACAGAGTGTGTTGCCCAGTTGTTGGAGTAGAAACCCCAGGACTAGGTTTTATCAGGCTCCATTGCCCTTGAGTGTGTGTCCTGCCCCAGCAGAGTTGATTGCTGAAGATAGTGAGGCTTAAGCACTCAGAGAGGAAGTATGTGCCACCTCTACAGGCATTTGCAGTTCCTCTCAGAAGCAGCCCAGGGTCATATCCTATTCTCTGATCTCTTCAGTCCACATATAGCGCAAGGCTGGGAAAATGGAGTAGGCTGGTAGTTAAGGCATTGTGCCTGCAGGAACTGAGATGGAAATCCTGCTGTCTGAAATCTGGGCTTGTTGTGTAGCAGACTTTTCCCAGGACCTTTCTGCCCCAATGCTAGTGCTAAGCTGCAATGTAGAGTGGGCAGAGCCAGAGCATATTGCTGTGAAAGCTGTATACTCTTGCCCGTGGCGTGTCTGCCTGAGATTCAGTGCTTAGCCACTGCGTGTTCTTGTGGTCCTGCCCAGTGCACATGCTTACAATGGCCTCAGGTCACATCTGAAGTGCCCTGATCTGTTTCTCCATAGCTAGAACAAATCGTTGCCCTGATCTCACATCAGACTATGGAGTACCGTGAGCAAGCCTGGGATAGTCACTCCCTTGCATTGGGAAGTGCAGTGAGGCACAGTGGCCAATGCAAGGCTCTATACACTCTGATTGTAAGCAAGCCAGCACACGTGCACTCCTTGTAAGTTGAGTCTAGGCTTCTTCAGGCCTTCAGTCTGTCTCAGCAGATTTCCCAGCAGGCAGAGGTAGTAGACTCCTCCATGCAGGATCCCAGGATTGGGATGTCCAGACTATGGTTCGACATGCTTACTCCCCAGGGCCGGGGTCCTCCCCTGTGGACCTTCTCTTTCTTATACATTCCACTCAAGAGTGTAGGTCCTGACCTGATGCCTTTTTGCACCCACCTCATCCTACCATCTTTGTTGCACCTTTGGTTTTATAAGTTTGCCAGTTTCCAGTTTTCCATAATAATTGTTCCACATATAGACACGTTTTCATGTGCATGTGCTACCTCATCCTCCAGTTTTGTGTGCTGATTTCCTCACACACACACACACAGTCTGTCTTTAAATTGCACTTTAATGGAAAGAAAACTAAAATATGACCTTGGTTGAGTCCCATTCAGTCATTAGTTGGGTATAGGAAATTAGGAATTCTCTCTTTCTCTTAGTGATCTTGGGTAAATCCGCAAGTTTCCTATAAAATGAAATGATAAATTCACAAAGATCACTTCTGCTTCTACCATTTTATGTTTTTGTACATGTAAGCTTTTGTATTTTGTTTCGGTGTATTAGTCATCTTGGGTTGCCATAACGGTATCACAGACTGAGTGGCTTAAACAGCAGATATTTATTTCTCATGGTCCTGGAGGCTGGAAATTCCAAGGTCAGGGTACTAGCAAGGTAGCTTTCAATTTAAGCCTTCTCTTGGCTTATAGGTGGCCACTATCTCCCTGTGTGCTCACATGATATATTTTATGTTCACACACTGAAAGAGCAAGGTCTCTGGTGTTTCTTCTTAAAAGGGCACTAATCAGGTCATGGGAGCCCCATAATCTTACCTTAATTATCTCCCAAAGGCCCCATTTCAAACTACCACTACATTTTGAATTAGGTGTTCAACATGTGAGTTTTTGAGTGGATATAAAGTTTCTGTCCATCACAGTTTCTCACGTGATTTATTCTGGATCCAGTTCCTAAGCTGCCTCATTTTCTTACTCTGCTTCAATTTATAACTCAATGGATTTGTAACACCCAGTTTATGATGAGCAGCTCTGATCTCTTAGCCACTTGCTATCAAAGTGCTCAGTCTTTACATAGGTCTGGTAGCATACCAGGAGCTGATTTTTTTTTTTAAAGATGAACAGTTCTTTGTGGTGTAGAATATGGCTTATTGTCAGAGCTCCAGGGGTCTGTTCTGCAACTCATCTCTTGAACTGGCCATAGATTTCAGAAGTATCATTAACCACACTGAATATCTCTAGTATCATCAGGTCTAAGTCATGTGACCCAAGTGTTACTGCAAGTTGTACCTCACACTGGACTTGCTGAAGAACTCTATATCAAAATACTCCCCACTCAGAACAGTTATGAGTTACCAGATGCATGGATAGCAGCATCATCCCTACGTGCAATATGTACACTGAAACAACAAACTATGTATGGTGCTTTGTCCCTAATAGCTTAATATACAGAATGTAGTATTGGTCCATTTCATCATCACTCTCATGGACCTACTCTGCAGTCTTTAGGTCTGCCAGGTAAGAATGCATAGTTCCCAGAGGAGAATAAACTGATGGGGACACATGAAGAATTCCACTGAACTGGAAGGTGCAATTACCACCTTTCACTTCAGATCTCCAGATATCAGAGGGAAAGCAAGCTAGGGATTCCTTAACTGGGTGATGGAATATACCTTGATTACTGTAAGGAGCAAAGATAGTACTGCATTATAGGGGCACAGGCAAGTATACATTGAATCCAGGGGCATCTCTTGATACTTCCATCCCAATAAATTTGTATAAAGGGGCAATTTTAGCAACACCAGCTCAATAAGTGAAAAGCCAATAATGGCACATACCACTTGGAAATGAAGCTCTGGTTCACCCTACTGTTGCAGGAAAGGGGACCCCTTTCAGGGCCTGAAAGTGGGCTCTTGTCTAACACTTGGAAATGAATTGTCTGAGGAGACACGTGCTGACAAAGCAAGAGATTTTAATGGTAAGAGCTGTCCAGGCAGAGAGCAATAGGGTAAGGGAACCCAGGAGAACTGCTCTGCCACATGGCTCAGTCTTGGGTTTTATGGTGATGGGATTAGTTTCCAGGTTGTCTTTAGCCAGTCATTCTGACTCAGAGTCCTTCCTGGTGGTGCACGCCTTGTTCAGCCATGATGGATGCCAGAGAGAAGGATTCTGGGAGGTGGTCAGACATGTGGTGTCTCATTTTGGCCTTTCCTGAACTCTTCTAGTTGGTGGTGGCTTATTAGTTCCGTGTTCCTTACCAGGACCTCCTGTCATAAAAGAACTCATACAAATGGTTACTATGGTGCCTGGCCAGAGTGGGCGGTTTCAGTCAGTGTGCTTCCCCTAACACTACCAGGCAAGCAACCCAGATGAGACTGAGAACTGGCAGTTGATGATGGAAATTTGGAGTAAGGATAGAAGATGATGAATATCTATTGCAGCTTCAAAGCCAGGCGGAGCAGCAGTCATAAAAGTATTTACATTTTCAGGAAATTATAGCTGATAAGGATTGGCTTTTCACCTTCACTCTCAGAGTGCCAGTAGATTAGAGGAGTACAATTGGGCAACCAGTTTTTGTACTTTGCCAGATTCTCCTGGACCTATATGACCCCACAACCACTACTTAAAGATTTTTCCCACCTTCTTACTGGATAGCCTCATCTATCACTTTCATGGATACATCTCCTAACACTGCCAGCTTTGTCAGCCTTTCAGGGTGATACTAGGCTTCTCCATGGTCTCAGAGCAGGAGCCACCACAGCTAAAACACCCCAAGGCTACAACCCAGAAAAGCCATTGTGCTTCCCACCCCTTCTTGGTTTATATACTGTCTTGCATCATGGATGAGCAAATCTCACTTTTCTAGTGGTTACCAGGAGGAGCTCAGTAACATACTTGGAGGCTTGGAAAAATAATATTCTGTTAAACTTGAACCAGTGTGATACAGTAAACAAGATTTTTTTAGGTAATTTCTACTCATTTTTTTCGTCACACATATTCTTCATGTAGCCTCTTAGAGGATGGTCCATGAGATCAAGAAAACAACTACATTTTCTTATGAAGCGGTGGCCAGCTTGGTGATACAGCCTTTTACTTTCATTTTCCTTTCTTTGTATGTGTTTTCTTTTTTTTGCCTCAGATCTTCCCCGTCTCATCTTTTGCTTCCACGGGATTTTATTCTCCTCTCACCCCATCCTTAATGAAACGTTAGTCTTTGAGTTTTATAAAAAGCTCCATAATCTAAGTAATATGGATACTTAATGAATCTGTGTATGCATGCGGAGGATCATATATAAGAGCAAATCCTGGAAAGATGAAAGATTATTCTTGTGACCAATAATAGGAGGTAAAATATTTTTTAAAAAATCACAAAGAGAAATCAGGGTGATGGGAATTGCATGAAATAGAAGAAAACAGGAACATGAACATCAGGAAGAAGGACAATTACTCACCAGATTTAAGCATTAAGCGTCCCTTGATGTTTTTCTTAATGGGCAAGGAAGGATAATGAATCTGGAATATGAAATGAAGCATGATGTTGACAGAGAACAAATATGTGCTCCCAGAAGAGACCAGGCTGTCAGGACTGTCTTCCTTCTTGCTTTTGGCTTTTAAAAAGAATTCCATGCAGATACTAAAACAAAAACAAGGGTGAGGTCTTGGTTATTTATTCGTAAAGTGAGTAAGAAGTAAACAGTATAAAGGAAGTCAAAAATATTTACCATACAATGGTCTTGTGATCTTGGCTCCTTTAGGGTGTTTCTTGTTTATGTGTTTGTTTGTTTAATAAGTCTGTAGGATCCTGGTTTGGGACAACCAGAAACTAATTCCCAAAGTTTTCTTTGGCCGAATCAAGTTGAAAAGTTCTCTGGAGTAGGAGTGCAAATATATCAGTGATTTTCAAACTTTAGCATGTATATCAGTGAGATTTCAACTTTAGTATGTATCTAAATCATGGGTTTATTAAAACATAATTGGCTGGGTGCCACATGCCAAGTTTCTAACTCAGTAGTTCTAAGGTTCTAGGAGATACAGATATTTCCAAACTGGGGACCAAATATTAGAGGAGTGATATTATATATTAGTCTTGAATATGATCTAAGACATTTTTATGATGTATGACTTCAAGGAAAAATGTAAGGCATTCTCTTCCTTAATATCTGTGAGAGACTATCAGAAGATCACCTGTGAAGTTTAGAATCAAGACTTGGTGGAGAGATTGACATTAAAATATTAAAAGTATTTCCCACTTAGCTTCTTTGAACATTTGAAAAAATTTTAAATAGGTGTTTCATAAATAGTAGCATTGTAATTCTGTATATAAAATGTCCATCCTACAGCCATTTTTTCTTGCTAATAGGCATAAAGTAAATCATTCTGGAGAACTCTCTTGGTTCATAAGCTGAGATACATTTTTTAAAAACAGCTTTGAGTATAATTGGTATACAAAGCTGCAGATATTTAATATATACTATTTTAGTTTGGAGACAGGTTATACTGTGAAATCATCACCACAAGGTAATAGACATATCTATCTTTGGACTTCCTTCTGTTCCATGGAGGTGAAAAAATGCTGAAGCCTTTTTTTTTTTTTTCTTAAGGCAAATCTGATGCCCTCAAGCATTTCTCTGAATATCTGTTGTAAGAAATCAAAAAGGCATTGAAAAATTGCTGTTTGGAATTATCAAATCAAAGCAATAACAGCTGTATCATAGGGTAAAATTTGTCTTACAATACAGGCTAAATAGGTTATGAGACAGAGGGTTTTTCCATGATTCAAAGGAGTCAGATAAAAATGGAGTAGACCAATGGTGTGTATCTTGACTGCATACTCAAGCTTTTAAAAGCCAAAACCCTGGCCTTATTCCAGATCAATTATATCAGTCTGGAGAAGAGACTCAGACATCAGTGTTTTCTAAGATTCCCAGGTGATTCCTATGAGCAGACAGGTTGAGAACCAGTTGTCTAAAAAAGAAAACAGGTTGTTATTCTCATGGAAAATGTTATACAGTCTGTCCCTAGCAGCACCAGAGTGCCACATTGCATGAAGCAAAACAATCTCTGACTCTTTCTGAAAAGACAATTTGTATCTTCTTAAATTAAAGAAGAACTTCATTAAATTCATTGAGACACTTGATAAATGCCAAGAGTGTATTTTCGTTTTCATAATGACCCATAGTTAATAAAATGATCTATTTGAGGGATTAGGACTGGGAAATGGTGAGGCTTCCTGCTTCAGGTTTTAGGAGTTCCTAGGAATTGAGGGATACAAGAAGTAATGGAAGAAAATCCATGAGAAATAAGAGGAGCTTTGGAGGAAGAGATAGGCCCTTAAACAAACTGTCTAGTTGGAGTGAATCATAGTACAGCAAATGGCCAGGACATTGCACAGGAACCCTGTTGAAATTGATTCATCAGCACCCACTGTCAAGCCCCTACAGCACCCACTGTCAAGCCCCTAATTTCAAGTCACCTTATGTTGCCTGGGCTCTGGGGCCCACCAACAACCTCTGAGAAGGACTCATCAGAGCAGCTTTCATTTTATCTAAAGACCTCCAAACAACAGTAATGCATCTTCATGCCTTTAGCTTTCTTGTGGTTCACATCTAAAATCCTTGCTATGGATGCTCCCATCAAAAACTTCAGATTCTATTTCCTAGAAAGGGAAAACAGGTCTTTGACTTAACTGAGGGCTTGTAATGATGACGAGAGAGCCCCACACCTATATTTCGAGCCATCTGTGATGAGGGCAGCATGAGAATCATGAAATCAGGCAAAATCAAAGCACAGTCTTTCTCATTTTCCCTTTGTCACCCCTTTGCCTTCCAAAGAAGAAAGTATGGACTTAAGTGGTTGACGACATAGGGGAGAGTTCCTGAGTGAAAGGATAGAAAATCAAGGATCTTAATTTAAGCCAGAAATTAGACTCCAAAAGTAATGCCCCCAAAATGGAAGGGGAACAGGAAAACTAGTGCTGAGAGATCCAGGGTATGGACATAGCTAGAGGCTGTGTGACTAGTGAGGCTGCCTAGAGGAACTGTGTGGCCCTAGGGTTGGTTGATGTGATGTGGTTGGCTTCCAAAAAGGAATATTGTATCAGAAGAAAGATGTCTACAGGTATAAAAGACACTGTATCCTGGGTATCCTACCTTTTGAGGCAATGTTGAGCTCTCCCATCTTTTTCTTCATAGTAGAACCTGGTATGATAAAGGACTTCTTCAGTCATTATTACAGTAGTCCCCTACATACAAATGAGTTCCTGTTCCACAAGTGCATTTGTAAGTCCAATTTTTTCGTTAAGTCCAACAAAGTTAGCCTATGTACCCAGCTAAACCAATCATCTATAAAGTACAGTACTTAATAGGTTTATAATACTTCTCACACAGTTCAGTTCAGTTCAATCACTCAGTCGTGTCCGACTCTTGGTGACCCCATGGACTGCAACATGCCAGGCCTCCCTGTCCATCGCCAACTCCCAGAGTTTACTCAAACTCATGTCCATTGAGTCGGTGATGCCATCCAAACTTCTTATCCTCTGTTGTCCCCTTCTCCTCCTGCCTTCAAATCTTACCCAGCATCAGGGTCTTTTCCAATGAGTCAGTTCTTCCCACCAGGTGGCCCAAGTATTGGAGCTTCAGCTTCAGCATCAGTCCTTCCAATGAATATTCAGGACTGATTTCCTTTAGGATGGACTGGTTAGATCTCCTTGCAGTTCAAGGGACGCTCAAGAGTCTTCTCCAACACCACACTTGAAAAGCATCAGTTCTTCGGCACTCGGCTTTCTTTATAGTCCAACTCTCACGTCCATACATGACTACTCGAAAAACCATAGCCTTGACTAGACGAACCTTTGTTGGCAAAGTAATGTATCTGCTTTTGAATATGCTATCTAGGTTGGTCATAACTTTCCTTCCAAGGAGTAAGTGTCTTTTAATTTCATGGCTACAGTCACCATCTGCAGTGATTTTGGAGCCCCCCAAAATAAAGTCTGACACTGTTTCCATTGTTTCCCCATCTATTTCCCATGAAGTGATGGGACCAGATGCCATGATCTTTGTTTTCTGAATGTTGAGCTTTAAGCCAACTTTTTCACTCTCCACTTTCACTTTCATCAAGAGGCTTTTGAGTTCCTCTTCACTTTCTGCCATAAGGGTGGTGTCATCTGCATATCTGAGGTTATTGATATTTCTCCCAGCAATCTTGATTCCAGCTTGTGCTTCTTCCAGCTCAGGGTTTCTCTTAATGTACTCTGCATATAAGTTAAATAAACAGGGTGACAATATACAGCCTTGATGTACTCCTTTTCCTATTTGGAAGCAGTCTGTTGTTTCATGTCCAGGTCTAACTGTTGCTTCTTGACCTGCATACAGATTTCTCAGGAGGCAGGTCAGGTGGTCTGGTATTCCCATCTCTTTAAGAATTTTCCAGGGTTTGTTATGTTCCACACAAAGGCTTTGGCATAGTCAATAAAGCAGAAGTAGATGTTTTTCTGTAACTCTCTTGCTTTTTTGATGATCCAACAGATGTTGGCAATTTGATATCTGGTTCCTCTGTCTTTTCTAAATCCAGCTTGAACATCTGGAAGTTCATGGTTCATGTACTGTTGAAGCCTGGCTTGGAGAATTTTGAGCATTACTTTACTAGCATGTGAGATGAGTGCAATTGCGGGGTAGTTTGAGCATTCTATCACACAAATATAATACATAAAAAATGAAAACAAAAGATAAGACATTTTTAATCTTACAGTATAGTACCTTGAAAAGTAGAGTAGTACAGTACAACAGCTGACATACAGGGGTTGATATCAAGTAAACAGAAAAGAAGAGTTACTGAGTGGAGGAGGGAGAGGGGTGGGAGATGGTAGAGCTGGAAGGATTATTGGCAATAGGAGACAGAATGCAAGCTGCAATGTTACACAGGCCTGACATTGATGGCACAGGTTCTGGTTCCTTGCTGGATTCAATTCTATCTACCCTCTTTCAAAAATGATCCAGTGATGTCTAGGTAGTAGCTCTTTTATTTTTCATTCATCTTCGCATCCTAGAAAGTTCACAACTTTCAAAGGTTTGTATGTGCTTACTGTACTCAGTGGGTGTTTCATCTCAAAATGTTGGCTCTCTAAAGATTATATGCATTTCCATGCCTGTCCTAAAATTATAGAAGGAAAGCTTCATCTGTTTTAAAGCAATTCTAGCTGCCAAATGCATTATAAATGAATTTTAAGAGGAAAGAAACCATTTCCCAAATGCTTCTTACTACATCACTTAGGAAGTTGTATCTGTTGATTTTTTTTAAAGAAACATTATTGTTGTATATAAAGAAGATTCATAGCCTCAAGATTATATGTAGAAAGTATAATAGAGCAAATAAAAAGGAGTGAAACCATAAGAAGAGCATCACGTCAATTTAAATCTATAGGAAATAGAGGCTTGAGAAAGAAATCTGAAGGCTAAGAATAAATCACTTCTGAATTATATTTGCAGTAAGTAGAATAAGAAAAGAGATGGCTGAAGTTATGATAATATATCACAGAATTTAAAAAAATAAATACCTCATCTCAGGTTACTTGAGGTTTTATTTTTGCCCACCATGTAGAATGATTTTTTTAAACAAAAATTGATGAACAAACATATGAATTAAAGAAAAATTCCAGACCATGAGTTGGTAAAGTGTTTCAAGGAGAGTAGTTCCCGGTTCAGGAGAGTTGGACTGTGAAGAAGGCTGAGCGCCAAAGAATTGATGCTTTTGAGCTGTGGTGTTGGAGAAGACTCTTGAGAGTCCCTTGGACTGCAAGGAGATCCAACCAATCCATTCTGAAGGAGATCAGCCCTGGGATTTCTTTGGAAGGAATGATGCTAAAGCTGAAACTCCAGTACTTTGGCCACCTCATGCGAAGAGTTGACTCATTGGAAAAGACTCTGATGCTGGGAGGGATTGGGGGCAGGAGGAGAAGGGAACGACAGAGGATGAGATGGCTGGATGGCATCACCGACTTGATGGACGTGAGTTTGAGTGAACTCCGGGAGTTAGTGATGGACAGGGAGGCCTGGTGTGCTGCGATTCATGGGGTTGCAGATTCGGACACAACTGAGTGACTGAACTGAACTGAACTGAAGGAGGATTATGTTTTTAGAGGACTCGCTGGTTCTTTCCAGATACAGTTTCCTTTTTCTTTTTCGTTGTTTTATTATTTGGGGCTGTGCTGGTTCTTCGTTGTCGGGCAAGCTTTTCTCTAGGTGTGGTGAGCCAGGGCTCCTCTTCGTTGCAGTATGCAGGCTTCTCATTGCAGTGGCTTCTCTTGTGGAGCACAGGCTGTAGAGCACATAGACTTCGGGAGTTGCGGCTCTCGGGCTCTAGAAGAGCTCTGGCTCCATAGTTGCGGTGCACGGGACTTAGTTGCTGCACAGCATGTGGGATCTTCCCGATCAGGGATCAAACCTGAATCTCCTGCTTTGGCAGGCAGATCCTTTACCACTGAGCCACTGATGGTAAAGCCTGGGTGGTCAGCCTGCCGTTTCCTCTCCCAGTGTTCTGCCACCAACCTATCAGATTAAAAATGCCCCTAAGAACTAAGTGTGAGAATTACTCCAAAAATCAAATTTGTCTATAAAAAATGTTGCTTCATAGAGTAATATGTAATGACATTATGAAAAAAGTTTTAAAGTTCTCTGGAGTATTAGAAAGATGTGGAAATTTGCTGAAAGACTGGATATGTATACATACATTTCCAGTTTTCATTCTGGGAAAGAGAAGAAATTAAACATTTCTATAGACTTGTTAGAGTAATGCCAGTAGACAGACAGGCATTATTGTGGATAAATAATAGGATTTTAAATTACTGGGCTTTTAAAAGTGAACCCTAATCACAAGTATCTTGCATTGGTTTACTAAGAATAAATTATGAAAAGTCAAAAGTTTTTGAAAGACTAAGTAGCCAATAAAATGCAGAATATATACTATATTTGGATTTCAAGAAAGTATTAGAATATTTTCTCCTCCTAGGGGAAAAAAGATAGGAAAACTATAGCTAAATTATCATATATGTAGGTGACTCTATAACTGGCTGGTTTATTGTGGCTAAAACATTGCTAAAAAACGATTTGGCCCAGCTGAAGCAGAAAAACACCCTGGAGGCATTTCCACAGGCCACCGCTGTGTTCAGTACTTTCCTCTTCATTTATGTCAGTGCTTTGGATGAAATCTTAAAAGGTTTGTTATTTTCGTGTACACGTGACAGTATTTAATGTGAAGCAGGCTTTTATTCCATGGCAGCATGCATGTGTGCTAAGTGGCTTCAGTTGTGTCCGATTCTGTGCAGCACAGAAACCAAAAAAAAAAAAACTTTTAAAGCTGGAAAGGTGAAATGGACCTACATATAGTCCTATTTGTATTTATTTATTTGTAACGCCTCAGAGAGGTTACACACATGCTAAGAACTGTTTAAGGGTAGAATCGATTGCTTTGAGAAGCAGTGCTTTCTTCTCACATTTGATGGAGTATAATTAGGCTAAACCCAGCTAGTAGTGGTTGATAATGAGAAAAATCAAGGGCTAACAACACGGCTTAACTAGAGGGCTTTAAGGAATCTTCCAACTCTGAGAGTGTTCAATATTTTTGAAGTGCCTGCCATGAGTGGGTCATTATTTCCAAGCCTGTAGTGGATTCAGATGAGCATAGAGCCTTGGCTTTTAACCATCTCTCGCTCAGTCTGTTCCATCAGGATGCCCTTTCAGCTCTGCCTTCACCAGGCACCCAGCACCTGACCACTCATCAGCATCTCCACTGTCACCAACCTGGTCTAAGCTCATTTCTGGTCTGAACTCCTGAGTTCTTGTCCCTGAAAAGACCCCCCACCTCTTCCCTACCCCCTTCAGTCTGACGTCAACAAGGCAGCTTCCTCATTTTTCCTCAGACGTTCCAGGCAAGCTCCTAAACTCAGGACCTTGGCTTTTGCTTTACCTGAAATGCTCTTCTGCCCGATGCCTGCCTGGCTTCTTGATCCCTTTCATCCTGTCTCTATTCCAAAGCCCCATCTCATGAGACCTTCCCTGGCCACCCTAACTACAAAGTCAACTCCACACTAACATGTCATGGCTCCCTCTCTGCTTTTTTTTTTTTCTTTTTAGTGCTAATTACTACCCATTAGGGCTTCCCTGACAGCTCAGTTGGTAAAGAATCCACCTGCAATGAGGGAGACCTGGGTTCGATCCCTGGGTTAAGAAGATCCCCTGGAGAAGGGAAAGGCTACCCACTCCAGTATTCTGTCCTGGAGAATTCCATGGACTGTATAGTCTATGGGGTTGCAAAGAGTCAGACACGACTGAGCGACTTTCACTTTTACTTTCATACTACCTATATTATTTTAAAATCTTGTTTTTGTGTGTATCCCTACTAAGAAGTGCTGTGGTTCTTATGTTCTGTTTTCTACTGTATTCCCAGTGCCCTGCACAGAGTTGGTAATCAATACACGATTGTCAAAGGAATGGAAGAAATGATAAAAGACCTTAATGGCCATCATCAAGAAGTCTACAAATAGTAAATACTGGAAAGGGTGTGGAGAAAAGGGAGCCCTCCTACATTGATAAGAATGTAAATCGGTGCCACCACTGTGGAAAACAGTTTGGAGGTTCCTTAAAAAAGTTAAAAATAGAGCTACCACGTGATCCAGCAATCCCACTCCTAGGCATATATTCAGCGGGAAAACATGGCTCAAAAGGGTATATGCACCCTGGTGTTCACTGAAGCACTCTTTACAATAACCAAGACATGGAAGCAACCTAAATGTCCATTGACAGAGGAATGGATAAAGAAGATGTGGGATGTATATTACACAGTGGAATATTACTCAGCCACAAAAAATGAAATAATGACATTTGCAGCAGCATGGATGGACCTAGAGATTATCATAGTAAGTAAAGTAAGTCATACTAAGAAAGACAAATATCATATGATATGATTTATATGTAGAATCAAAAATGATACAAATGAGTTTGTTTATAAAAGAGAAACAAACTCACAGACCTAGAAAACAAACTTATGGTTACCAAAGGGAAAAAGATGGGAGGGATCAATTTGAGCTTAACAGATACACACTCCTATATACAAAGTAGGTAAGTCAACCGTACCTAAAAAAAGGTCCATAATGGAACCAGTCATATTCATTAAGCACTGGTTTGGGGCCTGGCACAGTGCTAAGCACTTTGCATGCTAATGTATTCCTGAGTCCTTGTGACAACTGAGCCCCAGGCAACAGGTGAGCAAATAGAAGTTCAGAGAAGTCAGGTAAGTTGTCCAAGTTCCCCGTGCTAGTCAGTGCTGGGCCATATGATATTCAAGGGTCTGCAGCCCCACTGTTGCTCAACTCACTAAGTCAAAAGCATATCCCAACTTACTCTTCTCATTGCCCTCAGCTTAATCAGAAGTTGAGGCACTTGTCTTCAGGGAGAGCAGGCCTATCAACTGTGATTCTGTTACGAGGGCATTTGAGGGACTGAAGACATTTTCTCAGGATGGATTTGGGAAGTTTTATTGGGTGCTGCATCTCAGGAAGGTCAGGACCTGCGGGTTGCTGTAATAATGAAAACAGCTGCAGGTTGCCATAATAATGAGAACAGCTGCTCACAAACTTATTTCCTGTCTAATAATGATCCCTTCTTTAGTTTGTTGGAAACAAATCTGGTAATTTATGATATGACTGTTATTAATGCTGCTGATTCTTTTTAGACCTATGTCTGATTATTTTTTTTTCTTTTTCATTTTGAAAGATAGTTAACCACATTAGAGAAAATTTGGAAAATATAAAATTTCGAATCAGCAACCCAACACAACCTCATTGTCATTTTTATTATTGAGATACAATTCATAAGGTATCAAAATTCACCATTTTAAAGTAGACAATTGAGCATTTTTTTTGTATATTCAATGTATATCTGCAAGGTTCTGCAGTCATCAAAATTATCTGATTCCAGAACATCTTTACCACCTCAATGAGAAACTGTGGTCATTAGCAGCCCCTCCACATTCTCCACTTCTCATAGCCCCTGACAGCCATGAGTCCACTTTCTGTATCTACAGATTTGTCTGTTCTGGACATTTGATTGAATGCACTGGCTTCTTTCACTTAGTATAATATTTTAAAGGTTCATTCATATTTTAGCATAAGTCAGTACTTCATTCCTTTTAATTGTCAAATAATATTCCATTATGTGGATATACCACATATTGTTTATCCATTCATCAGTTGGTGGAAATTTTGGTTCTGTCATTCATTCTGATGTTTGTTTTTCAGAGAGCAATTCTAACTCCACCATCTGTTAGCACTTTAGCATTGGAAAAATGTCATAATATTTATGGGATAAAATGAACCTTTTAAGTGTCCAGTGATGCTAATTATCCTTATTTCATAAGGTTTTCTTTTTAACTTTCTCTTTTTTGTTTTTATTTTTGAGGATTAAATGAAATAAAGTATGCATATAATCTGGCACATAGGGGCTTCCTAGGAATATTTGTATTTTCCCATAAATTGCGTTTGTTTAAGTATGTTGTTCCTTGCCCTGCTCTCCCACAAGGTAGCACTAATCCCAGTAAGGCACTCTGAGAGGGTCATTTGGGGCTTCCCAGGTGGTGCCAGTGGTAAAGAATCCACCTGCCAATGCAGGAGACTCAAGAGATGTAGGTTCCATCCCTGGGTCAGGAAGATCCCCTGGAGTATTCTTGCCTGGAGAATCCAATGGACAAAGGAGCCTGGCAGGCTACATTCCATGGGGACACAAAGAGTCAGTCAGACATGACTTGAGCACAGGGGTACATTTAAAATTTTACTTTTCAGAAAATAATACATAACCAGTAGAAAGATAACACTGGTTACTAACCCAAATGACAATCTATTATAAACTCTCTGCCTCTCTGCATTGTTAAGGTTGACACACAGAGTCTACGTCTCAGTACGAAAACACCATCTGAATTCATGAGCCAGTCTCCCCCACCTACCCTACACTCAGGAATCACCATTCCCAGAACTTATATATACATGTATGTCCTCTACTCTGTGTTCAGTTTCCTCAAAAGGGACAGTTCTGTCCCTTCTTAGCTGTGTGAACTTTGATGTCTTTGTTTCCTTAGCTGTAAAATACAGATGATAGCAGATGTACATTCATAATTGTTAGGATTAATTGAGCTAATACCTGAAGCACTCCACAACACAGCCAGCAGACTGACTATTCCAGGAATGAGCTCCTCAGGCCTTAGGAGAAAACAGAAATATTTGACCAGTTCTTTTTTCTTTTTTAATTGAAGTATAGTTTAATTTATGATATTGTGATAGTTTTAGGTGTACACCATAGTAATTCTTCAGTTTTTTTTTCTGATTATATTCCATTATAGGTTATTGAAGTGAAGTGATAGGTTATTACAAGCTATTAAAAATAGTTCCCTGTGCTATAATAAGGTCCTTGTTGCTTATCTATGCTATGTACAGTAGTTTGCATCTATTAACCACATACTCCTGACTTATTCCTCCCCCACCTTTCCCCTTTTTTAACTATTAATTTATTTTTTGTGTCTGTGAGTCTGTTTCTGCTTTGTATATAAATTCAGTTATATCATTTTTTTAGATTACACATATAAGTGACATCATACAACATTTGTCTTTCTCTGTCTTACTTCTCTAGGTCCATCCATGTTGCTGCACATAGCATTATTTCATTTTTTTTTTATGTCTGAGTACTGTTCCATTGTGTGTGTACACACAGACACACACACACATATACACATTATATCTTCTTAAGCCAATGATCTGTTGGTGGGCACTTGGCTTATTTCCATGTCTTGGCTATTATAAATAGTGCTGCTACAAACATTGGATTGCATCTATCTTTTCAAATTAGAATTTTCATCTTTTCTGGATATATGCCTGGGGTGGGATGGCAGGATCATATGATGGCTCATCTAGTTTTTAGTTTTTTGGGGAACCTCCTACTGTTCACCACAGTGGCTGTACCAATTTACATTCCTATCAACAGCGGTATACCCTTTTCTGCACATCATCTCCAGCATTTATTATTTGTAGACTTTTTATGGTAGACATTCTGACTTGTGTGAGGTGTATCTGATTGTGGTTTTGATTTGCATTTCTGTAATAATTACTGATGTTGAGCATTTTTCCATGTGCCTCTTGGCCATCTTTATGTCTTTGGATAAATGTTTGTTTAGGTCTTCTGCTCATTTTTTGATTGTTTTTTTTTTTTTCAGTATTGAATTGTGTGAGCTCTTTGTATCTTTTGGATATTAATCTTTTATTGGTCATATCATTTGCAGATATTTTCTCTCATTCTGTGGGTTGTCTTTCCATGTTGTTGATGCCATATCTATTCTTATTTTTCTTAACAGAAAGGGAATAATTTCCTGCCAAGCCTTTGGACTACTCTCCAATTTTAAATCTCTGTAATAATTTTCCATATTGCCCATCACTAACACTGCACACACACACTATTTGCATTGTATTTGATGCTTCTTGATATTTTTCTGTAATACAAGCTAGATTTTTGCATTAAGAAAATCTATTCCTATGTACTCTTACATAGCCTGCTATTTTTAATATTTAATTTATTATTATTTTAATTTAATGTTATTATGATGAACAAACTTATAGCTAAAGTTTGTGCATGTTAATTATTATCCTCTAAGACTAAATAGCCAGATTTTAAATTTCTTAATCAAAGGGTACATATATTATTTTTTTCAAAGGGAACATACATTTTTTAAGTCTTTTGATGACATATTGTTGAATTGCCTTTCAGAGAGTTTGTATCAATGATCAGCAAATGAGACATTTCATCATCTTTCTCATTCATCATCTACCACAGGAGCAATAAAATATTTGCTAATTTTATAGGCAAAATAATCTAATCATTATATTATTTTGTCATGCTTTATAATTAATAGGTAATGTAACTTTATATGCTGATTGAACTTCTTTTGTATTGATTCTGTCAGGAATTGCCTATGTATTTTGAATTTTACTTTTCAACTTGGACATTTTCTTTTTTTTTTTTTTCTCTAGTGGATATTAAAGAAACTGAATACTGAACTCTTTGTAGGATATCATTCTGACTTTTCTAGAAGCATCAAAGAATAATCTGGAAACTGATTGGCTGTCTTCTTTCTAGGGATTGTCAATAAGCTCTTTTCAAGACAGAGTGGAGCATGTGTAAAGCACTAGTTGGTCAACAATTCTAGATCTGAAAAGAAAATACTTGTTAACAACACAAAGCAAGATAACTTCGATTTCAAGCAATGTTTTCTGAGTGAATTTGGCCTTTACTCTCTTACACTAAAAATACTAAATGCTTTGTTGGTTGCCATGTAGTGTTCTTGGCACTAGTTATCTGTGAGACAGTCAGCCAAGTTTCCTCCCTTTTCGAAATTTAATTCTGGTAGATGCTTTACTTTCTCGTCCACATCCTGCCCTGCTTTATGACATCCCTCTTCTTTGGGTCCTATCCTCACAGGATATTTTTTTAGAATTTTGAGGTCAACACGTAATCCAAACTAGTAAGCTTAAGAGTATTACCATTTCAACACTCCATTCAGCAAATATTTATTGGACTCCTATTGTATGGCAGTTTCTATATTATCCCCTCTATGTACTAAATATTCATTTTCATATGGCCATCAAGAAAATAGTCCTTTAAATTCAAATTATTATCAGTTGAATAATTAAGGCAGGCTAGTAAAAGAAATATTCAAATCAGGCAAAGAGATGGGTAGAGGAGGATTGTTGTTGTTCAGTCACTCAGTCATGTCCAACTCTTTGCAACCCTGTGGACTGCAGCATGCCAGGCTTCCCTGTCATTCATTATCTCCCAGAGTTTGTTCAAAATCATGACCATTGAGTCAGTGGTGCTATCTAACCATCTCATCCTCTGCTGTCCCCTGCTCCTTTTGCCTTCCATCTTTCCAAGCATCAGGGGCTTTTCCAATGAGTCGGCTCTTTGCATCAGGTGGCCAAACTATTAAAGCTTCAGCTTCAGCATCAGTCTTTGCAATGAATATTCAGGGTTGATTTCCTTTAGGATTGACTGGTTTCATCTCCTTGTTGAGGAGGACAAGCTTCTTAAATTATTTTTTAAGCCTCATTATTTGGCATTACTCTGTTTCACAAGGCTTTGAGAGCCCCTGATGCCATATCTTTTTGAACTGGGAGGCATAATTGCTGTGATCAGTAACAGAAAATGGGATGATCATTTCTAAAGTCACAATCATGTCCTTCCAAAACAAATAGGAGATTCAAGGACTTACCTGGCAGTCCATTGATTAAGACTTAAGACTCCTTATTTCCACTGCAGGGAGTGTGGGTCCTGGTCAGAGAACTAAGATCCTGCATGTTGCTCATTGCAGCCAAAAAAAAAAAAGAGAGAGAGAGAGAGAGAAAGACCTCCAAAACAAACAGGAGATCCAAAACATTCAAATGGCATTTGTTTAAACTGTAATGCTTGCCCAGTATACAAAACAGACAGTTGTTGCCATTGGGATTATTAATCCTGCTTGCTTGAGATATTAACTTGTAGAATCATACTGTTACCAATCAAGTATCCATCTTGAAAATGTCTCCCCTGTGTTGAAATTGGTGGCATATAACTCTGCAGGCTAAACTAATTCTCTTTCCATTTGAGGTTCTAAAATTTACCATACGTTAAGAATTCTATCCCAGCTTCCATCCTCATACAAGAGTTGATGAGCCAGGAGTTTTGCTAATAGAGAACAGTACATAAATTGAGTGTTCACTCCGTTAATTTCCAATGTTAATAGGATAAAATCTCTCTCAATAAATAAAAGTAATTGTACTCTCTTATAATTGATGCTCAAGAGCTACCAACTTCTTTTATATGGTGAGACTATAATAAGTGTTGCTTTCAACTTGTGTGTGACGCTCTAACTATTTGACATTCAAAACGTTTTTTGGTTGTTTGTTTTGCCATTTAACCTCTATTATTTTCTGTCTAGTTCCATAAGAGAATCAAGCCTGGAATGTTGGTACATAGTTATCAAACTCAAATCCTGTTAAAGCTAAAGAAGAATCCCTGGGTTCCTGACTGGCCTCACATAAACACTCATCTTCACTGTGGTGTTTGTATCACAGACATTTAAAAATAGTGCTTTGGAATCTCTTCCTGGAGATGAAGAACAGTGGTTCATATTATTAACTATTGATTCAATTTTAAATTTGATGTGGGCCTATTCAAACTGTTGGTTTCATCTTATGTAGGTTTGGCAGATTGTAGGGGTTTCCCAGGTGGCATTAGTGGTAATGAACCTGCCTGCCAGTGCAGGAGACTGAAGAGACATGGGTTCGATCCCTGGATCAGGAGGATCCCCTGGAGGAGGGTATGGCAGCCCACTCCAGTATTCTTGCCTGGAGAATCCCATGGACAGAGGAGCCTAGTGGGCTACAATCCATGGGGTCGCAAAGAATAGAACACAAAATGACTTAGCATCACGCGCATGTCTTTCAGTGGATTGGTGCAGTTCATCTATGTTATCAAATTCATGAGCATAGTGTGGTTCATTGTATTCTTTCATTGCTCTTTTAAGAGCCATAAGTTCTATGGTAATGTCCTTTCTTTGATCTTTGCTACAGTAATTTGTATCCTCTCTTGGCAGAGTAACTATCAATTTTATCAATCCTTTAAATGATCGGATTTTGGTTTAGTGAATTTTTTATTCTCTTGATTTCTTCTTTAATTACCATTGATTTCTGCTCTGGGTTTTATTATCTTTTTTCTTCTTACTTTGGGTTTAATTTGCTATTCTTTTCCTAGTGTCTTAAAATGGAAACATAATGATTGACTTGTTATCTATCTTCTTTCTAACATATGAAGTCAATGCTATAAATTTCCTTCCTGGCATCCCACATATTTTGATAAGTTGTTTTTTCTTTTAGTTCAAAATATCTTTGATTTCTATTGAGATTTCTTGTTCGACCCATGTGCTATTTAAAAATGTGTTGGTTAACCTCCAAGTGTTTGGAAATTTTCTTTTTTTCTTTCTGTTTGGTTTTACTCCTTTGTGGTCTGAGAATAAACTTTATTTGATTTCTATTCCTTTGGATGATTCCTGTTCCCTCCAGTCACTTGTATAATTGCAGTCAATCAATTTTACTTACCCATAAGCATATGTAACTATATATACATATATTGAGTGATGTATATATGCATATATAATCACATCACATATATTGTTGCTATTACTATTTTTAACAAATTATTTTCTCTTAGATAAATAAAAACTTTAAAAATTAAATTATCTTGGGGAACTTCCAAACTGTTTTCTATAGTGGTTGCATCATTTTACATTTCTACCATCAACACTAAGAGTTCCAGTTTCTCTACAACCTTACCACTACTTGCAATTTTCATTTTTTGATAATAAGCATCACAATGGGTGTGAGGTGGTATTTCATTGTAGTTTTGATTTGCATTTCCTTAATGACTATTGATGTTTAACATCTTTTCATGTGCTTAATAAACCTTTGTATATATTCTTTGGAGAAATGACTGTAGAAATCCTTTGTCCAGTTGTTCGTTGGTCCTTTTTTGTTGCTGTTGGCGAGTTGTAGGTATTCTTTATATCTTCTGGATATTAGTTTCTTATCAGGTATATATGATTTGCAAACATTTTATCCCATTCTGTGAGTTATCTTTTCACTCTCTTGATACTATCCTTTGCTTCACAATAGTTGTTAACCATGACTTAGTCCAATTTACTTTTATTTTTAGCTTGCTTTGAGTGTCATATTCAAGTTAATCTTTACCAAACCCAGGTGGACTGTGAAGAAGGCTAAGCGCCGAAGAATTGATGCTTTTGAACTGTGGTGTTGGAGAAGACTCTTGAGAGTCCCTTGGACTGCAAGGATATCTAACCAGTCCATTCTGAAGGAGATCAGCCCTGGGATTTCTTTGGAAGGAATGATGCTAAAGCTGAAACTCCAGTACTTTGGCCACCTCATGCGAAGAGTTGACTCATTGGAAAAGACTCTGATGCTGGGAGGGATTGGGGGCAGGAGGAGAAGGGGATGCCAGAGGATGAGATGGCTGGATGGCATCACTGACGCGATGGACTTGAGTCTGAGTGAAGTCCGGGAGTTGGTGATAGACAGGGAGGCCTGGCGTCCTGCGATTCATGGGGTCGCAAAGAGTCGGACACAACTGAGCAACTGAACTGAACTGAACTGAACTGAATGTCATAAAGATTTCCTCATGTTTTCTCCTAGGAGTTTTATGACTTTCATTCTTATATTTACTACTTTGATCCATTTTGAGTTGATTTATGCATGTCATATGAGTCCCACTTCGTTTTCTTGGTTTTTTTTTTTTTTTTTTGCATGTGAATATCCCATTTTCCCAGCACCATTTGGTTAAAAGACTGTCTTTTCCCTACTTAATGGTCTTAACAGCCTTATCAAAAATCATTTAACGATATGTGAGAGGATTTATTTCTCAAATTTCTTTTATATTCCATTAATACATATATCTGTCTTTATGGCAGTACCATTCTATTTTGAATATATAGACTTTTTGTAAGTTTTGAAATTAGGAATTAATTGAGTTATCCAAGTTTGTTCTTTCCCAACATTATTTTAGCTACAGTCTCTTCTCTTAAGATTTCATATGAATTTTAGTATGAGTTTTCCTGTTTCTACCAAAAATCATTAGTATTTTGATAATTATGTTAAATCTGTAGATCTCTTTGGGTCATATCATCATCTTAACAATATTTAGTCTTCCAATCTTAACCACAGAGTGTCTTTCTATACATTTGTGTCTTCCTCAGTTTCTTTCAGAAATATTCTATAGTTTTCAGCAAATAAGTCTTCAGTTTACTAGATTGTTTATTCCCAAGTATTTCATTATTTTTGATGCTACTGTAAATGGAATTATTTTTCTAATTTTTTTCAAATTATTTGTTGTTAGTATATAGAAACACTACTCATTTTTGTTTCTTGATTTTGTATTTTAAAACTTTACTGAACTTATTTATTAGCTTTCATGCCTTTTTATGACATTTAAGATTTTCTACATGTAAGATTATGTCACTTGAAAAGCTATAATTTTGGTTCTTTCTTCACAACTTACATGCCTTTTATCATTTCTTGGCCTATTGTTGATAGAACTTCCAACTCTGTATTGAATACCAGTGGCAAAAGTTGCCATATTTGTCTTGTTCCTAATCTTAAGTGAAAGTTTTTCAGTGTCTCACCATTAAGTATAATGTTATCTATCATTTTTTTGTTTCATATATAACCTTTATCATACTTAAGAAGTTTTTCTTCTCTTGCTTGTTTGAGTGATTTTTCTTTTTTAGTCATGAAATGGTGTTGAATTGCATCAATTGTTTTTTTCCCTCAAACTATTGAGATTACCATGTGATTTTTTTTTAACCTGTATTACATTGATTGAATTTTGTATGGTGAGCCATCCTTGCATTCTCAGAACAAATACTAATTGTTCATGCTTATAATCTTTTTGATAGTACTTGATTAACTATTTTTGCATCATTATTCTTAAAGGGATATAGGTCTGTAGTTTATTTTTTTTATTAATTAATTTATTTATTTGGTTGTCTTTGTTGTTGTGCGTGGGCTTTCTCTAGTTGTGATGAGCAGGGAGCTACCCTTCATCGTGGTACATGGTTTTCTCATTGTGGTGGCTTCTCTTGTTGAAGAGCACAGGCTCTAGGTACACAGGCTCCGGTAGTTGTGGCATATGGGCTCAGTAGTTGTGGTTCACAGGTTTCAGTTGTTCTGTGGTGTGTGGAATCTTCTTGGACCAGGGATCAAACCTATGTCCCTTGCACTGGCAGGCATATTCTTGTCCACCGTACCACCAGGGAAATCCTGTTGCTTTATTTTCTTATCATATCTTTGATTGGCTTTATTATCAGGGTAATGTTATCTTAATAGAATGAGTTAGGAAGTATTCCCTCTTCTCCAGTTTTTAGGAGAGTTTGAAAAGAATTGGTGTTGATTCTTTAAATATTTGATAGAACTCATATTGAAGCCTTCTGTTCCATGACTTTTATTTATTGTAAGGTTTTCATTACTGATTCATCCTTTGTTACTAGCTATTGGTCTCTTCAGGTTTTTCTATTCTTTATACTTCAACCATGGTTAAGTATGTTCCTCAGAATTTGTCCATTTAATCTAAATTATCAATCTGTGTAAAAAAGTCTTATAGTATTGTTTTATAATTATTTTTATCCTGTAAGGGTTTCCCTTTTGGCTCAGCTAGTGAAGAATCTGCCTGCAATGCAGCAGACCTGACTTCGATCCCTGGGTTGGGAAGATATCCCGGAGAAGGGTACAGCTACCCACTCCAGTGTTCTGGCCTAGAGAATTCCATGGACTGTATAGTCCATGGGGTCGCAAAGAGTCGGACAGGACTGAGTGACTTTCACTTGCACTTTATTCTGTAAAATCAATGTATCTGCAGTCTCAATTTTTATTTTAGTAATTTGTGTCTTCTCTCCCTTTTTCGTAGCTAAAATTTTATTAATTTTGTTGATTTTTTCAAAGAATTAGTTTTTACTTTCATTGATTTCCTCTGTTTTTTTTTTAATTCATTCTATTTATCATCCTGCTAATATTTATTGTTTCTTTTCTGTTGCTACTTTTGGGTTTATTTTGCTCTACTTTTTCTAGTTATTTAAAATGTAAGTTTAATTATGGATTTGAGACCTTTCTTCTTTTTACAGCTAGAAATTTCACTTTTAGCACTGCTTTCACTGTATTCCATAAGTTTTTGTGTATTCAAATACTTTCCTGCCTCTCATGTTATTTCTTTTTGTCTAATTGATTTTTAAGAGTGTGTTGTTTAATTTCCACTTATGAGTGAATTTTGCAATTTTCCTTCTGTTACTAGTTTCTTGTTTAACTTAACTGTGATCAGAAAAGATGTTTTGTATGATTTCAACCTTTTAAGATGTTAGTTTTGTGGCCAAACATATTATGTGTACTAGAGAATGTCTCATGTGTACTTGATAAAAATATATATTTTGCTGCTGTTGGGTGGTCTGTATATGTCAAAAATAGTATTTTAAACATTCAAACTTCAAAATTTTAACTCTATTTTTCTCTTGAGGACTGTCCTCTGCTGCCTCTTTATGCTAAATTATTACTTCATGGTTATTCTGAGCTATATTAAACATTTAGGAAATATTTTAATTCAATACTAGAGCATATTTGCTATTGCCAAACTAATAACATGATATTTGTGCTGTACAATTCCATGGTATCTTGTGGGACCACTTCACAGCAGACATACATTTTCACTGAGAATTTTCATCAGGGCTGAGTCAATTTGTGTCTGATATGCTACTTATTACTTAGCAGCCAGATCCTAAAGATTTTAACCTGCAGCATCTGAGCATATCATTGATAACATAAGCTTTAGAGAAGCTAGAAATGAGAATTCTCTCTCCTGTGATGGTGTGTAAGATCTGGGGGGAAGAATGAGCCTCAATTTGAGGATTTTTCAGCTCAGTAGCTCGAGTGGGAAGCTTGATGTTCCCAGATCAGGAGCTGGCATCACTAGGTGAACCATGGCATGATGTTTTCAAGGAGCATCACTGATGTGGTTAACAGTGCCCTGGCATTTGAGGAAAGGGAGAATTCAATGACAAAAGGCCATATCGTGACCCTCTGACTTAGAGAAGTAAATATGATTCATACTTCATATTATAAATGAGTCCACTAAGTTCAGTTTAGTTCAGTCGCTCAGTCGTGTCCAACTCTTTGCGACCCTATGAATCAACAAATTCAGGTTCAGGTTACTTTAGCCTTTGTAAACAAAGGAACTGTGGTATTCCTATCAAGAGTCAATGCCTAGCTGACAAAGTATCATGATGAAGAATAGATTGTTCAGATGGCTCTCTTTATGCTCTTTCCAGTGACTTCTTAGTGTTGTACTTTTGACTTATACTTAGAATGACCAACCACGTCTATTTTTCCAAGAACACAACTGTTCTTTTCAGGTAGCCAATATATTTCTCAGCCTTAATACAGTCAAGTTACTGTTATTTGACTTAGACTGATGTGCAAAAGATTCTAGAAGGATGAAAACTAACAAGCACACAAAGGGCTTGAAACAAGTAGGGAAAATCACATATTTGAAATCAATCATGACTTTGTCAGACCTTGGCAAATTCTTGTCTTGCTGAATTTTCAGTACTCTTTTTTAAAAATTCCAGTTGTAGAATGCACCACATACAATTGCCATAAATTTTAAATTAAAATAAGTAAAAAGTACTTGTTTAACACATTATGGACTAGGGGATTTTTGCAGAGACTAGCACCCATAGCCTGAGATTTGTTAAGTAAGTGAATATTTTAAAACTCTGGTCAATAATATTCATGGAAGAAAAGATGTATTGATATGTTTCTGGTCAATAATGTGTTAATATTCACTTAGGAAATCTGTTAAAAATTGCAGTTCCTTGTCCTTACCCTGTTATGGGTTGAATGTTTGTGTCTGCACAAGTTCACAAAGATGGGGGTCTTTGAAAGATAATTAGGGTTAGATTACATCATGAGAGTGGGATCCTCATCATGGAAATAGTGCCCTTATAAGAAAAGGGCAAGAGAGATTCAAAGTTATTCTACATGCCAGGGAAAGGCCATGTGAGCACACAGTTAGAGAAGGCATTTGTTTAAAAGCTAGAAAGTAGGTTTTCACCAAACACCAACTTGGCCAAGAACTTGATCCCCTGGACTTCACAGCATCTAGAACTATGAAAAATAAACTATTGTTTAACCCAACTGGCCTTGGCTAAGTTGTTACAGCAGCTGCAGCTGACTAAAACACCCCGACCCTTGGTATGTCTGGGACATGATTCCTGGGAAACTTTAGTCTTAAAAAAATTAGCACGTTACTCAGTGTAGATAAACATAAATAACAATGATAATTTTTTTAATCATAGAAAAAACAAACATGAGCAGATATTATTTCAGCAGCTTAAAAATACATAAGAGTTCTAACACAAAGCTCTGAATTAGTGTGAATACCACTGGACTTGCTAATGTGCTTTTTCTTGATAATTTATAGATACTTAACAGAAAAACCTAAAATGTATAAACTGTGCCTTTCTAGAAGTAGACTTTATCTGAAGATTCTCTTAGAGAATCCAAATTATTTAGGATGAGCTATATAAGAGCACATATGTTCGAATGATTTTGACTTGGCAAATGAAATTTTCTTATGGATGAATCGAACAGCATTTAATATGTCTGAAAAACTTTTAAAATATTTCCAACTCTACTGTCTTCAAGATTCTTCAGAATTCTTACTGTTTTAAAAACTATCAAAATGGACTATGCAGGAAATGTGAGATCCCAGGTTGGAAACAAATGAATTAAAGCATTTTGTAGGCATGTGTGTGTTGGGGCTGTGGATCATTTAGTAACACAGGATACTTTTTAAATAAATTTTCCAAATGCTACTTGGTCAATGTTATATTGCTTTGAGTCATGCGGTGCTCAAACATTATCTACATTTTTAAAGTTAGAAAAGGAGTGAGAATCAATTCAGAACAACTTAACTAAAGGGGAGTTTTCAAACTAGGCAGTGGTTAGACATGGATTTTGTATACCTCTATAAAATACGACATAGTTCTCATCTATACATTTTCTAACATACAAGTGGATTCCGTAAGATAATTTCTTCCTTTTTTTTTTCCTACACAGGTACAGGAAAGCAATCTATCCTCATATGAGTGCCACTTTGAATGTCTGTGGAAATAAATGAGAACTGATTCCATATGGACTCAGGTAAGCACAGCTCCCTCCTGGGAGCTCTCTCTCAACTCCATCTTGTTCAACCCAATAGCACTTTCCTTGGTGACAGAGTTTTGTGAATCCCCGTCCCTGGTGCCAGCTATTGATGTTAAGATCAGACTCTTTTCAGGTAGAGACATCAATGCCCTTGATGCGCCACCTCCCTTCCAGCCTCTCACATGTGCTCAGCTGTCAGCCAGCACTAGGGCTTGTGTCTGTAGTTACCACCCACTACCTGGATAGTTCAAAATGCCCAGCTCTCTGCTCTCCCCAAGTAGCTCAGCAGACCTCTTATAGAGCTCACTTGGGAATCTCTATTTCTGGTTATAAGCATGAGAAAAGATTTGACTTAATGAGGGAAAAGAATGGGAAGCCAAAAAGTGTAGAATCAGTCAGAACTTAACAATTCATGAATATTCCCTAAATCAAAGTGGGGGTAAGGATCTAACAGCCATGAAATTAAAAGACGCTTACTCCTTGGAAGAAAAGTTATGACCAACCTAGACAGCATATTAAAAAGCAGAGACATTACTTGGCCAACAAATGTCTGTCTAGTCAAAGCTATGGTTTTTCCAGTAGTCATGTATGGATGTGAGAGTTGGACTATAAAGAAAGCTGAGCACCGAAGAATTGATGCTTTTGAAGTGTGGTGTTGGAGAAGACTCTTGAGAGTCCCTTGGAGTGCAAGGAGATCCAACCAGTCCATCCTAAAGTAAATCAATCCTGAATATTCATCGGAAGGACTGATGTTGAAGCTGAAACTCCAATACTTTGGCCACCTGATGCGAATAACTGACTCATTAGAAAAGACCCTGATGCTGGGAAAGGTTGAAGTCAGGAGAAGAAGGGGATGACAGAGGATGAGATGGTTGGATGGCATCACTGACTCAATGAACATGAATTTGAGCAAACTCTGGGAGTTGGTGATGGACAGGGAAGCCTGGCATGCTGCAGTCCATGAGGTGGCAAAGACTCGGACATGACTGAGTGACTGAAGAAGAGGATATTAGGACCTCCTCCAGACGTGTAAAACAACTTCAGGAGAAAATGAAGCCCAATCTGTGCTGTTTGGATTTCCGGTTGCCAGGTAGATCTGCAGTGTCACTTGTTTCTGGAGTAGAGATGTTGGCAGCCCTGGCCCATTTACCCCCGGGAAGATCTCTTCTCAAAGAGAAGATTCTCCACCACAGCCACAGATCACAGGTCTAGTATGGAGGCAGCTGTGAGTCCAAGGAGACTGGGATGACTGTCAGCCTTGGAAGAGGGAGAAATTGTGTGATCTCAAAACTGTTGAGTGGTGATCTCCTTCAGGGCTCAGGATGTAAATATCCCATCACAGTTGTAACCCCTGTCACGTGTGGAGGGTGGTAAATGCTCAATAATTAATTTGAAATAAATGACCCAATGGATCTCCAACTCAAAAAAATTAAATCCTAGTGGCTATTTTGCCATTAGATTTATGTGCAAAAGTTACAACACTGTAGATACAGTACCATTTTTATTTTGGGAAAAGTAGAGATGAATATCTAAAATAAGGTATGAAAATGATCTAAAGATTTCTGTTACCTATGCTTCACCTCTGAGCTGAAATCATACCATTTACATTATAATGAACTTTTTTTTCCTGCAACTGCTTTTTTCAGTTAACCTCTGGGTTTCACTAGGAACAGGCTGATCTGTATTAACAGACAAAATAACATCACATTAGTGTTCAGCTTGTTCTGCTTGTTTTCCTACAAAATTCAGCTCACCATTTGATGTTATTATTGTTCAGTGGCCAGGTCATGTCCAACTCTTTGTGACCCCATGGACTGCAGAATAGGCCTCCGTCTCTGCCATCATCTCCCGGAGTTTGCCCAAGTTCATGTCCATTTGAATCGGTGATGCTGTCCAGCCATCTCATTCTCTGTCATGCTCTTCTTCTTCTGCCTTCAATCTTTCCCAGCATCAAGGTCTTTTCCAATAAATCAGTTGTTCTTGAGAGGGTAACAGGCAGGAAGGCCAGGGGTCTCCAAACAGAGGAAATAACCTGGAAGTGTCAGACATTTTTATCTCTCTTAAGCGGCAGGAGGAAACAAACTAGCGATATTTTTTTCCTTCTCTATACAAATTTAAAAGGAGGTTTCTCTTAAAATACTGTGTTGCCATAATGACCCCTGGTTTCACCTGAAGTTAACTATTCTCAAACCTTGAGATAACCAATGCATTTTTCTTATGGAAATGTTTGTCTTAAGCTATGCTAATGTACTATGCATTTACCCCAAATTCTGTCTTCAAGTCGGTTCATCTAATAGCTCAGAACCTACTTGACAAACCAGTATGTTATACTCAGATATTGTTCCCCTAATCTATGTAAATGAAACTATTTGTATGGTAATCTGTCCTTCTACAAGATTCAAGTTAATCATTTTATGGCCCAGGATGAACCATTTGGTGCCAAGATTATCCCAAAATGCATCTTATGGGTGAGGGCCTGGTGCCATTCTCAGTTTTAAGACATTCCTTTCTTTCATTAACAGACTGCTAGTGACTATATAATCGGAGAAGGCAATGGCACCCCACTCCAGTACTCTTGCCTGGAAAATCCCGTGGATAGAAGAGCCTGGTAGGGTGCAGTCCATGGGGTCGCTAAGAGTCGGACACGACTGAGCGACTTCACTTTCACTTTTCACTTTCATGCATTGGAGAAGGAAATGGCAACCCATTCCAGTGTTCTTGCCTGGAGAATCCCAGGGATGGGGGAGCCTTGTGGGCTGCCGTCTATGGGGTCGCACAGAGTCGAACACAAATGAAGTGACTTAGTAGTGACTATATAACATCCAGCTGAAGACTAGCAAGAGAGTACTCTTTCTGCCCCCTTCTGATGCCTATGTCAGAAGCTTTCTCTATCTCCTTTATACTTTAATAAAACTTTATTACACAAAGCTCTGAGTGATCAAGCCTCATCTCTGGCCCCGGATTAAACTCTTCTCCTCTGGAGGCCAAGAATCCCGGCCGTCTTTTTTCATTCAGCAACAACCTTTCATTCTCATCAAGTAGCCAGAGTATTGGCGCTTCAGCTTCAGCATCAGTCCTTCCAATGAATATTCAGGACTGATTTCCTTTAGGATTGACTGGTTGGATCTCCTTGCTGTCCAAGGCACTCTCAAGAGTCTCCTCCAACACCACAGTTCAAAAGCATCAATTCTTCAGCGCTCAGCTTTCTTAATATTCCAATTCTCACATTCATACATGACTACTGGAAAGACCATAACCTTGACTATATGGACCTTTGTCAGCATAGTGATGTCTGCTTTTTAATACACTGCCTAGTTTTGTCATAGCTTTCTTTCCAAAAAACAATCATCTTCTAATTTCCTGGCTGCAGTCACCATCCACGGTGATTTTAGAGCCCAAGAAGAGGAAATATGTGAGTGCTTCCACCTTTTCCCCTTCTGTTTGGCATGAAGTGATGGGACTGGATGCCATGATCTTAGTTTTTTAATGTTGCGTTTTAAGCTGCCTTTTTCATTCTCCTCTTTCACCCTTATCAAGAAGCCCTTAGTTCTTCTTCATTTTCTCCTGTTAGAGTGGTACCATCTGCATATCTGAGGCTATTGATATTTCTCCCAGCAATCTTGATTCCAGCTTGTAACTCATCTAGCCCAGCATTTTTCATGATGTTCTTGCTCTGCATATAAATTTGAATAAACAGGGTGGCAATATACAGCCTTGAAGTACTCCTTTCTCAATTTTGAACCAGTCAGTTGTTCCATGTAAAATCCTTAGTGTTGATCACCATAACTTCTCTAAAGAAATGACACTTCCATTTCTATAAATATTCATAATTATATTTCCCTATTTATTATGGAATCACTGAAGTCTTAGTCTAGCTGCATTGCACATTATAGGACACAAGTCAAGTCAAGCATTAGGTATGTGTACCAGAATAATTTAAAAAATTGTAAAAAAAAAAATTTATACTATCCCATTTTAAAACAGTTTAAATTAAGAGGACTCATTTTATTCCTTAATAATGGATACTTACAGAAATTGAAATGCTACTGAAAATTTGGCAACTGGCCCAAGGTCAGTTTTGCAGGTCACACCGTGTTTGTGAGATGCTGCTGCTGCTAAGTCGCTTCTGTCATGTCCGACTCTGTGCGACCCCATAGACGGCAGCCCACCAGGCTTCCCCATCCCTGGGATTCTCCAGGCAGGAACACTGGTGTGGGGTGCCATTTCCTTCTCCAATGCAGGAAAGTGAAAAGTGAAAGTGAAGTCGTCAGTCATGTCCAACCCTTAGCAACCCCATGGACTGCAGCCCACCAGGCTCCTCCATCCATGGGATTTTCCAGGCAAGAGTACTGGAGTGGGGTGCCAGGATGGATAATATGAATTCACTGCATTGGAAGGTCTAAGGCTGTTAGCTTTCAAAACCTCTCTTAGCAGACAAGTTCAATCAGCATAAAGATCACAGTGAGGCACGAAACTGTTACGTTGCATCAAGCAGGAAAGTAATTTATTCCTTGACATACCTGAAAATGAACAGTGCATTTCTGAGGCATGAGAACATGTATTCTACATTGTAGGCTAAGATTCATTTAGCCTGACCGATAAAGTTTCACTGGGAAGTATGCCTGTTTAGATGGCTTGGGTGTAAAGCTTATGATAATAGAAGGGAATAAAGGATCCTAGGCAGAAGGTAGCCACAATGGGACAAAAATCAGGGATTTCACAGTAAAGAAACCACTGCTATGAAATTATGAAGACCCTTTTCTCTCCTGTCCATGGTGGGGAAGTTTTGCCATTCCATGAGTATTTTTGTCTCAAAATGTACTTTCGATTCTTACAGAAAAAAAACAAACCAAAAAAAAAAAAATAAATTGCATTGTAAAAATCCTTCAAATTACCTCTAAAATTCCTTTGAAGAAAGGCTTAAACTGTTTCCTTTGTGTGTTCTCTCTGTTGAAAATGAACAATACTAGGCGTCTTTATTTTTCTCCTTTGCCATTTTCCTGCAGTGAGATTCTTTCCAATTTAATCCTCTCTCATCTGTAATTAGTAGTAGATAACAGCAGTTTGATTTTCTTTCTCTCTCTCTTTTCCATAAACAAAATGATGTGATTAGCAATATGCATTTAGTAATCCATTTAGGAAAATGTGGAATGTGGCAGAATTTGGTTTATTGTCCTGCCTGGCTTCCCTGTACTAGTCCTCCTAGCCCTTACCAATGGGGGAAGATTAAGGCAAAGATAATTCACTTTTGATACTGAAGGGGCCAGAAGGTGTGCTGTGGAATGCAGTTTTTACCTTAAGTAGATCATATTTGTATGGACAAGGCCATCGAAATGAAAAGGAAGAGGGGAAGGGCAAGGCAATGAGAAAAAGCTATTTTCCCAGTGTTGAAAGTGATGCCCCGGGAGCTGGAGTCACCAAGAGGCCGCTGGACTATGTGCAGTGGGAAGTGGATTTGCACTGCAGGTGATGCAGATTAGAGAATAAACTAGCAAAGAGGTAATTGCAGCCCAGGATGACAAGTTGACAAGCACAACTGAGAATGTGCAAAGGCACAGATAGCAGCTAGCACAGCGCCTCCACAAGCTGTGGCCAGAGACTCTGAGGCCGGTCCCAGCACGAGCTTCTCCAGGCTTGTCCTGTAGCGTCATCTTAGATCCTAACAACTTGCCACAGCTCCATCTTTCCCTCTGGAATTCCTGCCACCACACTTTAAAAAAAAAAAAAAAAAAAAACATTGCACTTGATAAAGGCCAAGATGAAGCCAGCATCAAGCCTCTTGCTGGACAGCTGACTTTACCTCTCACACATCCCTCTCAGTTGGCAGGTCCAACCAGCCACCAAGTTAAAGACACCTGCCTGCAACACTCATGAGGGAGCCTCAGGGGCTCTGCCCCTTCACCTTTCAACATCCCAGCACATCACACCTGTCTAGACTGGCGAGCACCGCAGAAAACTGCATGTGTCTGCCAAGTGAGAAATAATAATGAGGAAAGCTCCAGTTAGGGTGAAATGAGCCCTGTTTGCAGCATCAGACAAGTGAGAGGAGAAATCTGTATCCTGCCCCAGGGAGAACTTCCCACACACGTCACCATCCGCTCTGACGTCCTCATTTCATCTGTGTCCCCAGGAGGGCTCCGCTGCACACCGCAGGCCTCTCTTGTGCTCCCACCCATGATTTTCACAACATTTGAATATTAGCACTTCTAATAATGTGTTTAGTTTGCACACAGCTTAGAAATTCATAGCGTCGTTAACATTTAAGAGTCTAACACAGGTCTTTTCAAGATTCCAAATGTTTTCATTTGGCTTTCATTTCCTAGGGCAAAAATTGTCTGTTAAAAAAAGAATCACATCATGTATGAAAATAATTAAGATATTTGAACTATAATATATGTATACATTTTTTACATGGTATATAAGATGATATATGTAAGGTGTATATTACAAAATACATAAATATGATATATTAAGTATGTAAGCATGATATAGAGTAAGTATATAGTAGATACATATGATAGATTTACTATATGTGGGTAATATATGCAAATATTAAAGAGATATATAATATGTATGTACATATTATATATGTTATCCAAATTTTGTCTGGGTGTATGAAAATACCTAAGTAGAGAATTATGTGACAGGGCAGTGTGAATGATAACAATAACTGTTGATTAGAATAGTACACATTTTTCTTTATAAATCACCTTTACTTGCTTATTCACGTATACATTGAAATATTGCCAATAGACTACCCTCTTCTTAAGGTGAATATTTTGCAAGTTAATTCTCACTCTATTTAGTAAGAACAAAAAATAAAATCAAAATAGTCATCTTCTGTCCCTTACCAATTGGTATAAAACCTCCTCAGTAAGCCCATCATTCCAGTAAGCACAGACAATATGCTCCTTTAGAGCGATCCTAACTACTGTCATAAGTTCCAATCTTCATTTTGAAATGTCAGAACATATGCTGCTGCCAAGTCGCTTCAGTCATGTCCAACTCTGTGTGACCCCGGAGACAGCAGCCCACCAGGCTCCCCTGTCCCTGGGATTCTCCAGGCAAGAACACTGGAGATATGAAAGACCCTAAAAAGAGAGGGTCTTACATCTTTGTGGGATGATGTAGTGTGTTGATTCCCACAGATCCCTATAAGAAGGTAGTGAGAATAAGGAAAGAGAGGAAACATTCTTCACTGTAGTCATGACAGCCTAGGAAAAGCCAAGAGGCCAAATGACTGGAACCCAGGGCTTAGAAGGAAGGGGCCGTCAGGGAGGGACCAAATCACAGAGAGGGTTCTTACTCAGGTGGCCCTGAGATTGTGCATCCAACTCGGCAGTCAGAGGAGGCACAACTTGCTCACGATTTAGGACCCTGATCTGCGGTACATTGACTCAGAGAAGGCGACATGGAGCCACAGGAGAGATTGCTGCAGCCCTCGTGTGCCTTATCCTCACAGGTGGCAGATTAGGCTTCCCGAAGGAAAAGATGGTATCGTTACAGAAGGGAACAGATGCAAGGAGTGAGAATGAAAGAGAATAAGAGAATGATAGTCCTAAATATATATATATATATACACACACATATATATACAGACATACGTATGTGTATATTATAGATATATGTGTGTGTTTATATATATGTATACATATAGTACAAAACATATTTAGGAAGTCTTTTTTTTTTTCCTTTGAATGAAGAGTTACTGTAAGAGCCATTAAACTTATAAAACCAGGGCCTTCATAGTCTTTCTAGAATAAAACCTACTTTTCACTTCAGTAAAGGGGAAAAGTGAGTACTAAGTGGGGAAGAGGTACAATGGCCATACATAACCTGAAAGGGCATCAAGGGAGAGGAAGGCCGAGTTGACACTGTCCTGAGTCAGCTCATGGTGGCCAAGGCCAAGGACCAGCAGGTGGGAAATGGGGGTGGCTGTGGTCACGTCTCCTAGAGCAACTTTATCTGCTTTAAAGAGTGACCAAGTAGTCATAAGTAACCATTAGAAGGATGTATTGTAGAGGAAATTTAAGCTACAGGAAAAAAAAAGTCCTATTCTTATGTTACTCCAGGTAACCCATTTATATTTGATATTTAATAAAGATTAGCAGGGCTTCCCAGGTGGCACAGTGATAAAGAACCTGCCTGCCAATGCAGGAGACATAAGAGGCATGGGTTCGATCCCTGGATTGGGAAGGTCCCCTGGAGAAAGGAATGGCTACCCACTCCAGTCTTCTTGCGTAGAGAGTCCCATGGACAGAGGAGCTTTACAGTCTACAGTCCATGGGGTCACAAAGAGTTGGACACGACTGAGCAACTGAGCACACATAGAGATTAGTAAGGAATGTTGACCATATTGACACACACAAAAAAAATTAAGAATTTTAGCCATAATATTTATCTTTCCAGTAAAATCTGCACATCTGTCCAGTTATTCATAATAGTACGTCAATAGCAAGTTATCCATCCAATATTCTATCATTTAGAGTCTCCTTGGTTAAAGAAAACTTGCTGGGTGCAGACTTAATAGACCATAAATTTAGACCTTATGTAACCAAACATAGCTTTTATTTCTTTCCACAAATTAATTTCTGTCACAGCATATTCTATATCAGGATCTGGTTCTCTCTGATGCAGTAACAATGACACTGTTATTTTTATTACTACTATTAGTATTATTATTGCTATTACGATCTTCTCAGTTCCAGATAAGCCTAGTTACTTTGGTGTTTTTTCTCAGTCATTTCAGCTTTGACTCAGAAAAATTCTGTACTTGGATTCTTCTTTTTTTTTTTCCTTTTGGAATTGATGTTAAATCCTACTCGTTTACACAAACACCAGTGTCACCAGTGAGAAGACAGCATTTTTCTCCATCTTGCTCTATATTCGTCCCATGCTGGAATCTAAAGTGATATAACTCATGCAGTCCAGCCTTTGGATTTGTCTCTGCTCACCCTGCCATCAGCAGAAATTCACAAAATTGGCTGAGCCCCAAAGCCGGTGCAGCGTTCCCTTAAACTAGCTTTAAGACATTTATGGATCTGCCAGCAGTTTCTCTCTAAACTAGTATTCTCTTGAGGTATCACTTGAGCTTTTGGGTGGTCTGCTATTTGTTTGAAATCATAGGACCCTTAGGAGGGTAAATGGAAGGTTGTAGGCCATCATCCCTTCCGCCTAGAATATGCCGCCCCCCTTTTCTAATCTTGTGCTGTATCTCCATGGTCCTCCAGGAGACCCTGTAGACTTCCCATCTCTCTTTGATTTGTCAAGGAGGCTATTACACATTGAATTGTGTTCCCCCAAAATTCATATGCTGAAGTCCTAATCCTCAGGGATTTTATTTGGAAATAGGGCCTTTGTAGATATGATTAGTGAAGATGGAGACATTAAGATGGGCTGTAATCCAATATGACTGGCATCCTTATAAAAAGGGGGTTTTGGAGACGTACACCTATACAGTAAGAATGCCATGTGAGGATGAAGGCAGAGATCAGGGTGATGCTTTTTTATAAGCTATAATTGCCAGATTGCCCCCATACTACCTGAAGCTAGAGGAGAGGCTGAGAATAGATGGTCCCCTTCCCTGGTGACTCAGATGGTAAAGAATCTGCCTGCTGTGCAGGGAGACCCACATTCAAACTCTGACTCAGAAGGATCCCCTGGAGAAGGGAATGGCAACCCGCACCAGTATTCTTGCCTGGAGAATCCCATGCACAAAGGAGCCTGGCGGGCTGCAGTCCATGGGGTTGCAGAGTTGGACACAACTGAATGACTGACACACACACACAGCCCCTAGAAGGAACTAACCCTGCTGATACCTTGATCTTGGACTTGTAGTCTCTAGAACTATGAGACAATACAGCTCGGTTGTTTAAGCTACTCCGTTTATGGTACTTAATTACAGTAGCCCTAGCAGACATATACAGAGGCCTATACTCTGTCTATCTTTGTAATTCCTAATTAAAAACATTTGTTCCAGTTTCTCACTCATCAAACTCAAAAATGGAGAGAAGGTGGGTTTCATACAATGTGTTTTACATGTTTTCTTCCTTTCTAGAACCTCTTGGAGATCAGAGCATTTCTTGTTCAAGAACTATTGGGTACTTCCTAATGCCAGGCACTCTTTTAGGCAATGTTACCAAATATGGTGGTAATACAACAGGCAATGTTCATGCTTTGCAGCTCACAGAATATTAGGAGATTATAATAAATGAGTGAACAAATAGTAGAAACTTCCATAGAGAAAAGGGAGTAAAAGGGTAAAAGAATAAAAGAGATGGGAGTTATTTTTATAGGTGGTGAAGACAAAGTCTTTCTGATAAACTGTCACTTGAGAATCTGAGTAAAACAAGAAACAAGCTATGCTGTCATCTAGGTGATAAGCAGAGGAGATGGCACATAATCAGTGCGTCTTGGGGTGGCGTGTGTGATAGAGTGGCAGATGAGGAATATTGAAAGTACAGTTGGGTAAATACTTGTTTAAATGAATGAGCACACCCAGGAATTGTTTCATTCACTTGTTTGTAACATGTCAGAGTGTTTGTATTTATCACGTGTAACCACAAGACTTAAAACATAAATTCTGTGACTTAAAAGAAAGAAAAAGGCATCATAGACAACTGGTGTCAGTCAGTGTCAATATAATATAAAGCATTGGATTTCATCAGTATTTAGACAAGATGGCAGACATTAACTGGTAGGAGTGAAAGTGGAAGAAATGCGCAAAAATCCACAAAGGTAAAAGGGAGTAAAGCAGCTATGATATGGATGAGATGGTGGCATGTCTAATGTATTTTACTTTACAGCATTGTATTGGTTTTTCCATACATACATGGAAAAGATATTTTTAACACCCCAGTAATCAAAACAGAAAACATTGTCAGTAATAATTATAAAACCAAAAAAAAATATGTAACAGAAAAACAGAGAATGACATGTTTATTATTGAAATTTTTATATATCAGATCATATCCAGAAACATGAAATCAGTTCATTTAGGGAATTGATTTTTTGTTGTTTCAAATCTAAAGAACAAGCCATTTTAGGAGCCTAAATTTGAATAATAAAGATTCAAGTTCATCAAAATAGTTCCTGTGCAAGCCAAAACATTTACTTAACAGAAGAAAACCATTATACTTTGCAGTTCGCACTATTTTTTCACTGTTTAAAATAATGAAATACTCATGAAAATTCCAACTAGTGGCTTAAAATGACAGAACTGAAGTAACTCAAGTTGTTTTTTTGCTTGGTTACTCACTGTGCCTGCAGTGTTCAGTTTTAATCTCCTGTTCAAATGCAAGAAAAGGCAGTAACAGAGATGAATGACATGAGCTCTGAATAAAGCAAGCTCACAGAGCTCAGAACATTAGGAACTCTCTCGAACAACACATGTAGTTGAGTCCCTGTTTGTTGAGGGCTACATTTGGGGAGCTATGCCTCCATCTTTGAAAACTGTATAAAAACAAGTTGATAATATGTATGTATTTTTTTCTTCATCTGGTAAAATATTTTATAGTCAACTTGCCTTAAATATTTTCTTGTCTGAAAATCTCTGAGTAGAAGTATAAGGAAGTAATAGCCCATTCTCTCTCTCAGCTTGTGTTTTTGGTGCTGAATATTTCACAGACTCCTTTATCCATCAGCAGCTTTATAGTGACTGTTCTGTATCAGATTCTTCACTACTTTCCTATCTTTCTCTTGAGTGTAGACAGATAAGAGGGAAGATGGAGTGACAGCCTTGTTTGAAAGGTGACCCCTCCAGAGCCCCAGTGTGCCTCTCTAACTTACCTCCTCTCCTGCCAAATTCTTCTTTGTTCTCACAAACAGAAGTAATATCATTAATGGACTAGCTGTTAACCAGACACTAAATAGAATTTCCTTTTCTTAGGCAGGTATCTTTGATTAGGCTAGTGTTACTGATAGCTCAGTTGGTAAAGAGTCCGCCTGCAATGCAGGAGACCATGGTTCGATTCCTGGGTTGGGAAGATCCTCTGGAGAAAGGATTGGCTACCCACTCCATTATTCTTGGGCTTCCTTTGTGGCTCAGCTGATAAAGAATCCTCCTGCAATGCAGGAAACCTGGATTCGATCCCTGGGTTGGAAAGATCCCCTGGAGAAGGGAAAGTCTACCCACTCAAGTATTCTGGCCTGGAGAATTCCATGAACTATATACTTCATGGGGTTGCAACGAGTTGGACACGACTGAGCACCTTTCACTTTCATTATCAGATATAATGTCCCTAGACTTTTTGGATTCTTGCCCAGGAAACTTGGTTGATAGAGGTCAATGTTTGTATTTTACTGATGACATCCTCTTTTTAACTTTTAAAAGTCATACACTGTTTATGGAGGTTGATGAAATGTTTAGCATCTCAAAATTATTGAATATTGTATGTAAATGATACTTCATGCTGCCATTATGGAAAATGACTATATGTAACTAGATAAAGATAGAAATATTACAAAGGAGATCCATTTAGAAATTCAATGAACTTTAGTAAAATTAAATATAAAGAAAGATGTTACAGATGAATGAAATTCAAGACTGAGGCCTACTACTCACAGAATGACTATTAAATAAAATGTAATAGTGAGGTATGCAATATAGGAGTAAATAAAGTAAAGAAAAAAGAAATAACCAGGTCTGTGAAATCAGTAAAGACATTTTCAGCCAGGGAAAATTTCCCAGAAAATTGTCTTTTTTAAACCCTGAGCACAGTCTTGTTAATTTTTTCACTAGATAAGTTTTAGATTCGTAACAGTATACAAGCTATTCATTTCTTTTTTTTATTATTTTTATTTTTTATTTTTTTTAATTCATTTCTGATATCAAGAGATGTGATTCAAAATGAACTTGCCAACAAATTTACTGACACTTGTTTTTTTCCAGCAGAACATATCAAGGAAAAACATCAGAGGTCATGCATCTTCTTTTTTAGAATTTTTTTAAACCATCTTTATTGAGATACAATGACATACAACATTGTGTAAGTATAAGATGTACAATGTGATGCTTTGATAAACGTATATATTGTGAAATGATTACCACAATAAGGTTGTTTAATACCTCCATCACCTCACATAATTACCACAATTTTGTGGTAAGAATGTTTACGATGCATTTGCTCAGCATTTCAAGTGTATAATGTAGTAACCTTACTGTACATTAGGCCTCCAGAACTCATTCATCTTACAGCTGTTGTTTGTACCTTTGACCAACATATTCTCATTTCCTATATCCATCAGCCCCCTGGCAACTATATTTTACTCTGTTTCTAAGAGTTCAGCTATTTTAGATTCCTACATATAAGCGAGATCATAAAGTATTTGTTTTTTTTTTGTTCTGACTTATTTTATTTAGCATAATGCTCTCCAGGCCCATACATGTCAGCACAAATGCCAGGGTTTCCTTCATTTTCTTGGCTGCATAATATTGCATGTAATATATAAATGTATTGTTTTCTTTATTCATTTATCCATCAGTGGACAGTTAGTGGTCATTTAGGTTATTATCACATCTGGAATATTGTGAGTAATGCTGCAGTAAACATGGGAGTGCAGCTATCTCTTCTAGTAGTGATTTCAGTTTTTCAGGTGTATGCCCAGATTTTTGATTCAAATGGAAAGTCTATTTTTAGCTTTCTGAGGAATCTCCATACTGTATTCCATAGTGTCTGTAACAATTAACATTCCTACCAGCTGTTTCTAAAGCTATGAAGACTAGTAAGGAAGGTCACAAAATTGAAGGAGGAGTTGAAATCCCCAGGACCCAATTTCAGAGAGCAAGAACCAGTATATGCCAGGACATTCCTGCACTTCATCTATCGTTTCTCTCTGCTCGTTTTACTTGACCACTCTTCAAATAGATTTCCTCTCAGAGAGGAAAATACAGACCCCAGCAGCTGCAGATTTCCACCTTGTCTGCTTTAGGAACTCCAGAGATAAAAGAGCATTTCTTCCCTATCCTCCTAGCATCTCTCTATCAAACCAGAAAACGTCTTGGATTGACCTGCTTAGGTCATGAAAACACCCCATGACTACTGTTTTCAAGATAGTGTGATAGAATAGTGAGTCAAGGCAAGGAGGCTAGGTGATTTTAAAAAGAAAATGCATAAAGCATGTATCTACTGTGAGTTAGACAATTATATTCCAGCACATGTACCACATTACTATATTAAAAAATGTTTAAAATAGATTCACTATAGTGATGTGGTTAAATAAATTCTGTATTACCTGCATACAGTAAAAAAAAAAATTCAACCATTAAAATTCCTTTTACAGAATGTTTAAGGATGTGAAAAGAGCTCATGATATTATAATGAAAACAAAAAGATAAAAAATATTTCTAGAAAACACACCAAAATGATAAAAGTTATCTTTAGAATATAGAACTGTAGGTATTTTATTTACTTCTTTCCAATTTCAGGTGTTCCAAATTTTCTACACTGATCATTAATTTTATAATAAAAATAATTGTTAAATACATGATAAATATCAGGAAGTAGGACATACTGGCGGATCTTAGTGCTGTCAGATGAGTTTATAGGCCTGGTAGAAAAGCTGTGTGGAAGTACAGTAGTATTGATTTTACTACCATCCTTCCTTCTGCGTCCAAAGGAGTGATTGAAGCTTGGGCTTATAGGAGTGATATGTTTATGTTTCTTAATAGAAACTGTTATAGGAGTGTATGGGTGTTGCCAGAGTCTCTTCTGGAATTACCTATAAGCTAAACCATCTAAGAATTAGTATCCTGTTTGTCACATGTTCAAAAATAAAACCAAATTATCTATGTATATTGACAACGCATGTTCAAGAAAAATTTTATATTCAAATACATTGCATATCTAATGACCATGCAATCCTGGATCTCATTGCCAAATGGGAATGTTAGGAAGCAATGAACCTGTTTTTTGTTTTATTTTATTTTATTCCAGTTTTATTGTGATATAATTGACAAATTAAAATGGTATATATCTAAGGTATACAGTGTTGCAATTTGATAGATATATACATGTGAAATGATTACCAAAGTAAAGGTAATTAACACATCTATCACCTCACATAGTTATCACTTTTTGTGTGTGGTGAAAATATTTAAGATCCACTCTTTTAGAGAATTTCAAATATGCAGTATAGTGTTATTAACTATAGTCACTATGCTGTAGGTTAGTGTTAGTCACTTAGTCGTGCCCGACTTTTTGCGACCTCATGGACTGCAGTCCACCAGGCTCCTCTGTCCATGAGATTTTCCAGGCAAAGATACTGGAGTGGGTGGCCATCTCCTTCCCCAGGGGATCTCCCCAACCCAGGGATTGAAACTGGGTCTCCTGCACTGCAGGCAGATTCTTTACTGACTGAGCTACAAGGGAAGCCCATGCTGTAGGTTAGATGCCCTGAACTCATTTATCTCCCAACTGAAAGTTCATACCCTTTGACTGACATCTCTCCATTTCTGTCACCCTCTAGCCTCTAGCAACTCACTTTTCGGCAACTCACTTTTCTACCCTCTCTTTCTATGAGTTTGACTTTTTTTTCAGATTCCATATATAAGTGAGATTATTATAGTATTTGCTTTGTCGTATGCACCAAGAATACACAATGGGAAGTTTATAACTGAAGTTTATACATTTGACCACCTTTATCTGTTTCTGCCTTCACCCATTTTACCCAGTTATAATAAATAAACCCTGGAGAAGTAATTATAGCAGAGTGACTGTAGTTAATAATACTGTATAATATGCTTGAAAGTTGCTAAGAGAATAAATTTTTAAAGTTCTCATTGCAAGAAAAATAATTTTGTAGCTATGTATAGTGACAGATGCTAAGTAGACTTATTGTAGTGGTCATTTCACAATATGTACAAATATTGAATCATTCTGATGTACACCTAAAATAAATATGATGTATTATGTCAGTTATATCTCAATTTTAAGAAAGAACACACAATGGGGAAAGGATAGTCTCTCTAATAAATGTTGTATGGAAGATGGTTTCAGTTCAGTTCAGTCACTTAGTCATGTCCGACTATTTGTGACCCCATGGACTGCAGCACGCCAGGCTTTCCTGTCCATGACCAACTCCTGGAACTTGCTCAAACTCATGTCCATGAAGTCAGTGATTCCATCCAACCATTTCATCCTCTGTTGTCCCCTTCTTCTCCTGCCTTGAACTTTTCCCAGCATCAGGGTCTTTTCCAATGAATCAGTTCTTTGCATCAGGTGGCCAAAGTATTGGAGTTTCAGCTTCAGCATCAGTCCTTCCAATGAATATTCAGGACTGATTTCCTTTAGGATTGACTGGTTTGATCTCCTTTCAGCCCAAGGGACTCCTCAAGAGTCTTCTCTAACACCACAGTTCAACAGCATCAATTCTTCAGCACTCAGCTTTCTTTATGGTCCAACTCTCACATCCATACATGACTCCTGGAAAAACCATAGCTTTGACTAGATGGACCTTTGTTGGCAAAATAATGTCTCTGCTTTTTAATATGCTAAGTTTGTCATAGCTTTTCTTCCAAGGAGTAAGTGTCTTTTAATTTCATGGCTGCAGTCAACATCTGCAGAGATCTTGGAGTCCTAGAAAATAAAGTCTGTCACTGTTTTCATTGTTTCCCCATCTATTTGCCATGCAGTGATGGGACCGGATGCCAGGATCCCATCACAAAATGTTGACTTTTAAGCCAGCTTTTCAGTCTCCTCTTTAAATTTCATCAAGAGGCTCTTCAGTTCCTCCTTGCTTTCTTCCATAAGGGTGGTGTCATCTACATATCTGAGGTTATTGATATTTCTCCTGGCAATCTTGATTCCAACTTGTGCTTCATCCAGTCAAGCATTTAGCATGATATGCTCTGCACATAAGTTAAATAACCAGGGTGATGATATGCAGGCTTGACTTGGTCCTTTCCCAATTTGGAACCAGTCCATAGTTCCATGTTGGGTTCTAACTGTTGCTTCTTGACCTGCATACAGATTTCTCAGGAGGCAGGTCAGGTGGTCTGATATTCCCATCTCTAAGAATTTTCCACAGTTTGTTGTGATCCACACAGTCAAAGGTTTTAGCATAGTCAATGAAGCAGAAGTAGAAGTTTTTCTGGAATTCTCTTGCTTTTTCTATGATCCAGCAGACGTTGGCAATTTGATCTCTGGTTCCTCTGCCTTTCCGAAATCCAACTTGAACATCTGGAAGTTGTCGGTTCATGTACTGTTGAAGCCTAGCTTGAAGAATTTTCAGCATTCGTTTGCTAGCATGTGAGATGAGTACAATTGTGTGGTAGTTTGGACCTTCTTTGGCATTATCTTTCTTTGGAATTGGAAAACTGGAAAACTGACCTTTTCCAGTCCTGTGGCCAATGCTGAGTTTTCCAAATTTGCTGGCATATTGAGTGCCGCACTTTAGCAGCAGCATCTTTTAGCATTTGAAATAGCTCAGCTGGAATTTCATCAACTCCACTAGCTTTGTTCATAGTGATGCTTCCCTCAGGCGCATTTGACTTCACACTCCAAGATGTCTGGCTCTAGATGAATGATCACACCAGTGTGGTTATCTGGGTCATTAAGATCTTTTTTGTATTCTTGCCACCTCTTCTTAATATTTTCTGCTTCTGTTAGGTCCATACCATATCTGTTCTTTATTGTGCCCATCTTTTCATGAGATATTCCCTTGGTATCTCTAATTTTCTTGAAGAGATCTGTAGTCTTTCCCATTCTATTGTTCTCCTCTATTTGTTTGCGTTGATCACTGAGGAAAACTTTCTTACCTCTCCTTGCTATTCTTTGTAACTCTGCATTCAGATGGATATATCTTTCCTTTTCTCCTTTGCCTTTTGCTTCTCTTCTTTTCTCAGCTATTTGTAAGGTCTCATCAGACAGCCCAAAATGAGAAAGAATGAAACTGTACCCTTACCATACACCATCGAGGCTTCCCAGGTGGTGCTAATGGTAAAGAACCCACCTGCTAATGCCAGAAACACAGGAGACGCGGGATCCATCCCTGGGTTGAAAAGATCCTCTGGAGGAGGACATGGCAACCCGCTCCAGTACTCTTGCCTAGAGAATCCCATGGACAGAGGAGGCTGGTAGGCTACAGTCCATGGGGTCGCAAAGTGTTGGGCACAACTGAAGCAACTTAGCACACATGCATACACGATACACAAAAATCAACTGAAAGTGGATAAAAGACTTTAAGACTCAAAATCATAAAACTCCTAGAAGAAAATGTATGGGAAAAGCTCTTTGACATTGGTCTTAGCAATGAATTTTTGAATATGACACCAAAAGCAGACAGCAGGAGCAAAAATAAACAAGTGAGACTCTGTTAAACTCAAAAGCTTCTGCACAGCAAAAGGAACAGTCAATGAAATGAAAAATCAACCTGCAGAATGGGAGAAAATATTTGCAAATTGTATACCTAATAAGCAATAAACATTTTAAATATCAAGGCCTCATTTATGGAAGTCTTATATTTTCCATTGGGAGAAATAATATAAAACCCCATGAGCTAATACCATAAAGGGAAAGTTACAAAAGCAGGTCAAAGAAATCAAGTTACTCTTCTATCAAACTCAAGAGAGAATTAAAGATGTTCTTAATCCACTAACTATAAAGTACTGATTGTAAATTTGGCAACAACAAGAAATTCACATTTGCTCAACATTGATATATCCATGAATTATAGTGAATTTAGAGGAGGAAGATATTAAGTTTCTCAACTATCCAGTTGAAATTTTTTGAAACTGTGAAAGTCTTAGTCATAAATATGTCTTGTTTCACTAGAAGCTTGGCAGAAATCACAGCTATATATGAGCAAATGAATGTCATAAAAACGAGAGAACATTTAGTGGGAAGATGTGTGTGTGTGTGTTTATGCTAAAACTAAAGGAGTTTTCTTTTTTATTTTGTGAATATTGAAATAATGTTAATAGCTTGTGAATTTATTTTTACTTAGGTCACTAATAATAAGAGAATGTTCCAAACACAGAAAAATAATTATTTCTTAGAAATCTGCTTTTTACACCTATTATGTAAAAATTGAAGACATGTGAGGATTCAAGCTGAGTTATTCACTACCTCAACTTGGTAGAAAATTGCTACTCCTTCAAAACTGTTTAGGTTTTAAAGATCTAGTATAAGATAAAAATGAAATATATCTCAACAACTCTGTAGGGAAAATTGGTCTGTTGTGGAACTCGTTTGATTTGATCCCTTGGAGGAGAACTATCCCCTTTAAAGTACAGCTGCCACCAGTCAGTATGATTTTTAATTCATTTATCTTGGTCCTGATTTATGGAACTTTGGCCACAGATTGCAGTGTTTGGGGCCTCGCCATCTCACCTTTAAACTTGGAACGTGTGTCTTGTGTTGTGTTTTGTGTTCAGTCATGTCTGACTCTTTGCAGCTCCATGGACTATAGCCTACCAGGCTCCTCTGCACATGGAATTTTCCAGGCAAAAATATTGTAGAGGGTTGCCATTACCTACTCCAGGGATTGAACTCATGTCTCTTATGTCTCATGCATTGGCAGGCAGATTCTTTACCACTGCATCACCTGGGAAGACCAGAGCATATGTCTAGAAAAAAATAAATAAATAAAACAAGCAAAAAATCAAAGTAACATAAAACCGCAAACTAAAACATTACCCTGCATCTGTTTTTACTGTCTTAATGTCTCTGAATGCTTCCTTACTTTTCTGGCACATAACCTGTCCCACCTCCCAATGTTTGATATGTGTTGCCACTTTTTAATCATATTTATCCCATAAATCTTTGATAATTAGGTTGACCAGTTTGTTTTCCAAATCTCAGCAATCACTGTCTTTGATTGAATGATCCGTTGAGAACTCGTTCTTCATATATTTTGGCCATTTTTTCCCTACGTTTGTTTTATGTGAAAGGGTAAATCTAGTCCTTAATAATATATCTTGACTGGAAACATAAGTATGGTGCCATTTTTAAAAACATGATTTTTTATGCCTCTTATCTCATTGATAGACTGGTCAGTTCTCTTTAATGTTCTCTGAGGCTCAGCCCTCCTTTCTGAAGCTCTCAATTATTTCTGAATTCAAACCACCTACAGGAGAACAGCATCCTTCTCACTGACTGTTCCACCCTTTACATCTCTCTTTGCTAATCTGCCTTAAACAGTAGGGCCCCAATCAACAATCCTAGCTATCACAAGTAGACAGCAGGGAGTGGTGGCTTCAAGTGGGATCTTGGTTCCCTGCCCAGGAAATAAGCCTGAGTAGCCTGGGTGAAAACCAGGAATCCTAGCCACCAGTCCACCAGGGGCTAGAGGCTAGAAGCAAAGTGGCCCTGGCTCTTGCTCCCATTGTAAAGTGAATTTCTCAAAGAAGCAAAAACTGTCAAAACAAGTACAGAGTTTATTATTAAAGACACAACACAAAAAGTGGGAGAGCACACAGAGAAACAGTTTGTTTTTTTTTAAGACAGAGCGACACATACCGGGAGAGAAAGAGTGTAGGTGTCCTCCCTATGAGGAGGTGCACACCAGAGAAGGAATTCAAAGCACTTATTTAGGGCAGTTCTTCCAGGTCTTTCTTTACCTTTGGCCAATGATCTCACTTCTTTTTCCACACCTGACCTGTCCAAGGTCCCTTTCCAACATGCCAAGATGGAGTCCAGCGCAGAGGCCTATAGGGAGATTGACACCACCTATTACAGGGTGGTGTCCCTCCCTTTTTGATCCCCAAGGAGCCTTTCTGTGCATATGTAGTCAGGGAGGTCTCTCTGACCTCAAGGATAAGAAATACATGGTCTCTTTATCTTTTATCCAAACTGGACTCAGCTCCTCCTAGGTCCTGCCATTATCTTTATCTTGGAATATCTATCCACAGGAGACAAACTCCAGCTGCTTAGCCTGGGGCTCGTCCATCTCCTACCTCACTAACAACAAGTTCCAACAGTCACAGTAGAAACAGTGGCCATGGAGGATATGCTTTGGAACAAAGAGGTTTCTCTTGCATTTTTGGTTGGGTCTGTTGATGCAAAATCAGGTGGAGAGTGAAAGAAATCCTTTAATAATTAAACCAAGAAAACACCATAGCCTCTTTTTGTTGCATGTTTCAGAGCTTGATAGATGTGGAATTGCTTAAACGCTCCATTTTATAGCTCACTTGTGGTAATATATCAAGCCCTTAAGTTTCCCTGATGTGTGTTTCTTACTGAACGTGGTGTCTTTACTTATTTTTCTTCTTCAGATTTAAATAACATAAGCTTAAGAATGTGGAATGGGGTGGGGAAAAGCCAAACACATAATTTTATGAATAAAAGCACTTGAAATTAAATCATCCTGGGGAATTAATTTGCATAGAAAGCTGACATCTACAACTTGATGTGACAAATATATGCCAGTTTTTGATTGACTATGCATTTCTTATGCATATATATAGGCATGCATATCCTTTTTATATATATAAAAGAAGGTGTTTATAGTATTTGTATTTCTGATATCTAGGGCATTGGGTATTATGTTTTGGATAATCAGCGGATGCTAAATGAAAAAAATAAGTGGATCATTGTGGTCTCATTTTTTTAGCCTCCAGAAGACCAAAGGGATTTTTGAGCAGTTTATATACCAATGATCCATGAATTCATTAGTTTATTCTCACAGGAAAATATTTGAACAACCCAGTGAACATTTGATAGATTCAGCTTCTGGTTTTTTTCATGTGTTCTCTCTTCCAAAAACTGTTTAATAACAAAATTGCTCAGGTAGAGACCACACATTCTAAGGCTTTAAGCTAATGTTGATTCCTAAGCTTCCTTCAAATCAACTTCAGGTATGTCCTGGAAGATCGAGAGAGCATATGTAGATGCAGATATTGGCAACTCTGATCTCCATGGAAAAGGAGTGAGTTCACTGCAGAGTTTGGTCCATTCTGAACTCCACCAGGGAAAATGAAGGGTTTCTGCCACCCTGCCTGGAAACTGGCCCTCATTCCTTAGTGGAAGAACAGATCATATGGTTAATGCATTTTATACATGGTGATGTGACAAGGCATAAAGCACTAGAACTACAGGGTTTTTATTTTCAGAGTTACTAAGCCAGTCCCTTTAATAAAGGAAGAGAGAGATACGTCTCTTTGAAACTTGACAGGTTAAGATTTGTTTTCTGTTCTTTAACTGTGTCTGGTGTGCTAATGGATGGAGAGACTGAACTCAGAGCTGACAGCCTTGAACATAGCCTCTCACAGAGGCCATCATCAGGCCCTGTTTTAACTACACTGGCTGGCTGGCCAGCGCTTGTAAGGCAAAGCCAAGGGCTCACCTTGGGAGCCATTCAGGTTTCATGTTGGAGTGTTTAGAAAGGGAAAAGCCAGAGGTACATAGACATTTTAAAGGCCACTTCAGATTGTGAACGTACAGAGGGAAATACAGTGTGCTGAGAAGTATAAGTTTTGGTCCTCTCAAATTCTCCACAGCTTTCATGAGAGGGCCATAAGAAAGGAGGGCAGGAAAGGAACACTGCTCACTAGGCTTTGGCATGAACATTGAGTCCGGAACCCCGCGGCTAGTCTCTGAAAAGAACTCTTGTCAGTCATCCACTTGGGTGCATATCTCTGGTCCATATCTATGATCTAGCAAAAACAAAACAAAACAAAGGATGGTCCCTGAAAGATGAAAACTAAGATGTTGTGACTCCAGTTTCAATTATGAAAGCACTTCAGTATGGTCTTTAAAGCTCTAGTCTTCCTTAGCCTTGTAGAGAGTATAAAATTCGAGAGGCACTGCTGTTAAGTTACCAAGAAAAATCAGTATTTCTGGTGTGGTTTGTAAATGAGGCACATGTTGTCTGTGAGGTGAGGGTGTGAGAAAAGGAAAATAAAAATAATAATAGGTGAAAATGACAGTTTTATTAAGTGGCCTGAGAGCTATCTCAGAGTTGTAGCATTTTTTATAAACAAGTGGACTATATGTGTTGTCAAAATGCAAAGACACGCATACCATCCCACGCTTAGATCTGGAGGACAGTATAAAAGCAAAAGGAGATAATTGAGTATAAACTTTGACCGCAAATTAAAAGTATTTTAAAGAATAATACAGAGGTCTTTTTCCTTGGGACCATGGAACCTGCTGACTTAATCAATGCAAATCACAGACGGTTGCTAGGCAATGCCTGTCCCGATGGCAGTCAGGTGATTCTCTTATTCTTTGTAGAAGTCTGTTTTCTGAGACTGTGTATCACATTTTGTTCTTCAAGAATGCAAAAATACTGCTTTTTAAAAAATCATTTAACACTCTGAAACCTCAAATATATATAGTTTTCTTGAGAATTAAATATGTGTATTCCTGTCAAAACCAGATCATATGGTTTTTAGAAAAGAAGATAAAGTAGAGAAATGTCAATATTGGAGATGTCTTTCCATAAGCCGATTAGGGAAATGGGGATTAACACTGATGCTAATGCAATTTGTGTGCAGAACTCCTTTTAACATATGTCCCTGGCACCCTGCAAAGTCTCGTGGTCTCTAGGGGGCAAGCCCCATTACTCAGTGCATTTTGGAGTGTGGAAGACAGAAATGTAAATGACTATATGAAAACTAATTCTGAAATTGTACTTTGATGTTGAGGATTACCTCATTCTTCCCATAACACCATGTTCATTTTTTTTTATAACATGTCACATTCTTTATTCACTGGTCTATCTCCGGCTGAATGTCAGCTCCCTGAGTTTGATAGTTTTATCCTCGTGCTTCCTGTACTGGTGGAGCCCAGCATCATTTCACACACAGTCTGGGGTATATAAATGTTTGCTGGGAACCAAATTCACTCAGATGCAATTATACTAGCATAAATTTAGTGCAAGCTTAGTTTTATCTCAGCTCTGCCATGTATGTTCTCCTTGGATATAAAATGTTCTTCCTAAAAATATTTTAACTTTGAATTTTAATTTTGTGAATAAACTAGAATACATTATATTTTATATATCTGACTTTGTGGATGCAAATAGCCTAATCTATACATAAAAATGTTTGCATTTCTAGTTTTAGCACAAACACATGAAGAGCTTGAAAGTCATCATCCCTGTACTTATAATCAGAAGAAGCTGGACAGACTGGAATGCCTTTTCTTGGACCCATCAAAGAACTAAGGTCACAGGCCATCTTGCTACCCCCTAATCTGAAGAGACAAGCACATCTAGAGAAAGAGAGCCAAGATTTGTTTACCTGGAGAAGCTGATTTTAAAAAAGCAGCAGCAGCAGCCACACATTGGCAATATAAGAAAAGGAAGAGAGGTCATCACTACTGACTAATCCAAGAGTATAGGCATACCTTGGAGATATCACAGGTTTGCTTCCAGATCACTGCAGTAATGCAAACATCACAAAGTGAGTTGCACAAATTAACTTCTTTTTATTTCCTAGTGCATATAAAAGTTATGCTTATACTATACTGTAGTCCATTAAGTGTGCGATAGCATTATATCTTTTTTTTTAAGTACATACCTTAATGTACAAATGCTTTATTGTTGAAAAATGTTAACCATCATCTAACAACACAGGGGTGCTTGGGATACTCCACTAAAGTTCTACACCCTTTTCAGGAAAAAAAAAAAAAAAAAAAGGCTTGATGACACAAGTAAAAGCATTAGTTGCCAGAACTGATGGGCCCTGGTTCAATTCTATTCCCCAGAAACAGAGTATTAAATTTCATTGTAAGTAAAGCAACAGGAAGCCTTATCTGCTGGTCATACTTATTGATAGGTTATTTGCAGGGATGTTCTTATGACTTATTATTCATCAACTGCTTCTTAGGAACAAGCAGTTTCCACCCTAGCCAGGCACCAGCAGCCTGGTAGTTGGCAGCTGGATAGCATCACATCTACTAGACCGAGAAGGCAATGGGTCTTCTCTGCTTCCCTGTAAAGACCCACAGACACTTGCTGCCATCGGGGGCTGCTGTGCTTGGTGTGCAGTGATCAGTAAACCAGGCACTGAAGTCTTGAGTTTTATTCTCCTCACTGCACTCACAAATGATTCATCTTTTAACGACCATTTGTAACAAATCAAGAATAAAATACCAGAACCTCACTGCTAAAACCACTTGTGATTACCAGGGAGAAAATGGGGATTCACTAGCCACAGGAGATTATACTTAGAGAGCGAGACATGAAAACTGTGAGGCATTTGCAGATTCAGCCTATATGCCCTCGTTTCCTCAGCACAAGCTCCTTGAGGATGTTCCTATGATGCAAAAGTCAATCTCTCACCTCCAACTCAGCCCTTTATGATCTGTTCAGACACCTGCCATGTGGAGAGTCACTCTTTCCATGTGTGGTATTGTCATCCAAATGCCTCAGCACACTGCTGCTTACCCTTTCAGATTATCCCCCTTTGGTCAAGCAAACCAAAATGGTATTTCTAGGGTTTTTTTCTTCCCACCATCTAGATTTGTTCCTCATTCTACTACATCTTCCATGGAACTTTTTTTTATTGCTTTAGAGTTCATGGATAATATTTCTTTTGAAAAGATGCCTATAACAATATTGTAAAGTTATTAGCCTCCAATTAAAATAAATAAATTTATATTAAAAAAAAAGAAAAGATACTTGTAAAGCTTCACATTTCCCTTTAGCACCAAACTGGCATTATACAAGAAGAGAGAGATCCGCAGTCCATCACATGAAGGAAAATTTAAATGAATACCATATAAAACATTCTATAACATGAGATAAAACCCTCCCACATGCCAGGGTGGGACATGGTTTTCTTCCTGTGGAGAAGTCAGTTAACAGAATTGACCCAAAGAGATGCCCAGACATAAAACATCACAAGCAAAATGTAACCGTGGATTTGGGAAAACTGCGGGATGCCAATAGTAATTTTAAATCAAGAATATACAGATGATTATGTCCAGATGGAAAAGCAGTTATTTACTCCAAACAGGGCTGCTTTAAACTTTATCTTTGAAAGGTAATAATAGGTGGGTGAATAATAATTGTGAGAAATAGCCTCACAGGATATTATTTGAATCCATCCATACCTTTTTGTCTTACTCAACTAACCTAGGCCAGGGGGAGGCGATTCTCTTCCAAATTTATTTTTGATCTCACAAAATACTTAATAACGTTCAGAGCAGACACACAGCTTAGTCATTTGTGCTCTTACTGCAACAAAGGAACCTGGTGGAGGCTGCCAGTCACAAGTGAGCATCTTCCTAGACACAGTGACAGGGGCGGGCTATGTGCCAGGGAGTCAGGGCCTTCTCTGGGATGTGGGCTCTGCTCGGCCCCTCTCTAATGGTGAAGCTGTGAAGACAAGAACTGTGAGAGCTGGGCTGAAGAACTTGTGGAAGATGGATTACAGAAGATGAAGGAGACCACCACGGAGAACAGAGCCTGGCAGAGAGAACACCATGGTGCCCCTTGTCTCAGAGGCCTGGCTTCACCACTGGCTACTAGAGGAACATTGGTTACCAAAGTGGATCAAGTCCCTTTGTGCCTATATTTATTCAAGTGGAGTTTTAAAGATAATCCCTGACAAGGAACTTTAAGATAAAGCTGTGGACTATATTTTTTTTGTTTTGACTTGTTTTAATCTTATGCTTCTAATATAGTGTTTGGTGTGGAGAGGAAACTCAAGAATAAAAACATAAAAAATGAAATCAATTGCAAAGCGACCTCAGATATTGACCTGTGCCTGCTCTTTCTTTAACAAGTCATTGTAAAGTGATATGCTAAATACATTGATAATCCCAGCAAAGCAATAACTTATAAATGGAAATGGGAAATTCCACTTTACAAAAAAAAGGTCAGATTTACATTCTTTGTTATTTTAGCCACTTTTCACAGAGGATAAGGAAAATCTATAAGACAGGTTTCAACAAGACAATTGGCAAAAAGGTAAACCATCCAGATGAGAAAATCATGTTATGGTGTGGACATTCAGTTCATGGTTTGGTTTGGTTTTTGTTTTGTGTGATACAGCTTTGCCTTTACTATGTTGTTGATCAGTCGCTAAGTCAGGTCTGACTCTTTGCAACCCCATGACCCGCAGTAGGACAGCATTCCCTGTCCTTCGCTATTTCCCATAGTTTGTTCAAACTCACGTCCATTGAGTCTGTGGTGCTATCTAACCATCTCATCCTCTGTCACCCCCTTCTCCTCTTGACCTCAGTTTTTCCCAGCATTAGGGTCTTTTCCCATAAGTTGACTCTTTGCATCAGGTGGCCAAACTATTGGAGTTTCAGCTTCAGCATCAGTCCTTCCCATGAATATCAGGACTGATTGCCTTTAGGATGGACTGGTTTGATCTCTTTGCAGTACAAGGGACTCTCAAGAGTCTTCTCCAACACCACAGTTCAAAAGCATCAATTCTTTGGTGCTCAGCTTTCTATAAAGAAAGAGTTGGTTGGACCATAAGGTCCAACTCTCGCATCCATACATGACAAATGGAAAAAAACATAGCTTTGACTATATGGACCTTTGCCAGCAAAGTAATGTCTCTGCTTTTTAATATGCTGTCTAGGTTGGTCATAGCTTTTCTTCCAAGGAGCAAGCATCTTTTAATTTCATGGCTGCAGTCACCATCCACAGTGATTTGGGAGCCCAAGAAAATAAAATCTGTCACTGTCCCCATCTATTTCCCATGAAGTGATGGGACCAGATGCCAAGATCTTAGTTTTTTGAATGTTGCATTTTAAGCCAGCCTTTTCACTCTCCTCTTTCATCTTCATCAAGAGGCTCTTTAGTTCCTCTTCACTTTCTGCCATTAGGGTGGTATCATCTGCATATCTGAGGTTATTGGTATTTCTCCTGGCGATCTTGATTTCAGCTTGTGCTTCATCCAGCCCAACATTTCACATAATATACTCTGTGTGGAAATTAAATAAGCCAGGTAACAGTATACAGCCTTGACATACTCCTTTCCCAATTTGGAACCAGTCCATTGTTCCATGTCTGGTTCTAACTGTTCCTTCTTGTCCTGCATACAGGTTTCTTAGGAGATGGGTAAGGTGATCTGATATTCCTGTCTCTTGAAGAATTTTCCACAGTTTGCTGTGATCCATACAGTCAAAGGCTTTAGCATAGTCAATGAATCAGGAGTAGTTTTGTTTTTTTGTTTTTTACATTCCCTTATTTTTTTCTATGATCCAGTAGATATTGGCAATTTGATCTCTGGTTTGCCTGCCTTTTCTAAACCCAGGTTGTACGTCTTGAAGTTCTCAATTCAGATACTGTTGGAGCGTAGCTTGAAGGATTTTGAGCGTTACCTTGCTAGCATGTGCAATGAGCACAATTGTATGGTAGTTTAAACATTCTTTGGCATTGGAATGAAAACTGACATTTTCCAGTCCTGTGGCCACTGCTGAGTTTTCCAAATTTGCTGGCATATTGAGTGCAGCACTTTAACAGCATCATCTTTTAGTATTTTAAATAGCTCAGCTGAAATTTCAACACCCCACTAGTTTTGTTCGTAGTAATGCATCCTAAGGCCCACTTAACTTAACATTCCAGGATGTCTGGCTCTAAGTAAGTGACCACATCATCATGGTTATCTGAGTCATTAAGACCTTTATTCTATAGTTCTTCTGTGTATTCTTGCCACCTCTTCTTAATCCCTTCTGCTTTTGTTAGGTCCTTTCCATTTCTGTCCTTTATTGTGCCCATCTTTGAATGAAATATTCCCTTGATATCTCCCAGTTTTCTTGAAGAGATTGCTATATTCCCTTGGTATCTCCCAGTTTTCTTGAAGAGATTGCTAGTTTTTTCCATTCTTTTGTTTTTCTCTATTTCTTTGCAGTGTTCACTTAAGAAGGCTTTCTTACCTCTCCTTGCTGTTCTCTGTAACTCTGCATTCACATGGGTGTATCTTCCCTTTCTCCTTTGCCTTTTACTTTTCTTTTCTCAGCCATTTGTAAGGCCTCCTCAGACAATTACTTTGCCTTCTTGCATTTCCTTTTCTTGGAGATGGTTTTGGTAATTGCCTCCTATACAGTGTTAACAAACCTCCGTCCATAGTTCTTCAAGCACTCTGTCTACCAGACCTAATTCCATGAATCTATCCATCACCTCCACTACATAATCATAAGGAATTTTATTTAGGTCATACCTTAATAGTCTAGTGGTTTTCTTTACTTTTTTCCCCTACATTTACTAACTGTGGAGGTACATTTTACTATACCCTCCCTAGTTTTAGAATTGGTTTATACTGAAAGGTAGCAGAGTATCAGTCACTTTAGTCGCCCGATCATGTCCATCTCTTTGTGACCCCATGGACTGCAGCACACCAGGCCTCCCTGTCCATCACCAACTCCCACAGTCTACCCAAACTCATGTCCATTGAGTCGGTGATGCCATCCAACCATCTCATTCATTGTCATCCCCTTCTCCTCCTGCTTTCAATCTTTGCCTGCATCAGGATCTTTTCAAATGACTCAGTTCTTCACATCAGGTGGCCAAAGTATTGGAGTTTCAGCTTCGGCATCAGTCCTTCCAATGAATATTCAGGACTGATTGCCTTTAGGATGGACTGGGTGGATCTCCTTGTAGTTCAAGGGACTCTCAAGAGTCTTCTCCAACGCCACAGTTCAAAAGCATCAATTCTTTGATATTCAGCTTTCTTTATAGTCCAACTTTCACATCCATACATGAGCACTGGAAAAACCATAGCTTTGACTAGATGGACCTTTGTTGGCAAAGTAATATCTCTGCTTTTTAATATGCTGTCTAGGTTGGTCATAATTTTTCTTCCAAGGAGTAAGCGTCTTTTAATTTTATGGCTGCAGTCACCATCTGCAGTGATTTTGAAGTCCAAAGAAATAAAATCTGTCACTGTTTCCATTGTTTCCCCATCTATTTGCCATGAAGTGATGGGACCAGATGCCATGATCTTAGTTTTCTGAATGTTGAGCTTTAGGCTAACTTCTTCACTCTCCTCTTTCACTTTCATCAAGAGGCTCTTTAGTTCTTCACTTTCTGCCATAAGGGCAGTGTCATCTGCAAATCTGAGGTTATTGGCAGAGTATGCCACCCCAAAATATGCCTCTTTGGCATGAGGATTATTTTGAGCTGCTTATTTTTGAGAAGTAGACACAAGAGAAACTCTGACATCTGAGTAGATATTAACCTCTTGCAAGATAAATTTATAAAGCGAATCTCCATTTGCAAGAGTGTCTTTCTCCCTGTCTGTACCAGTAAGAGGAGAATGACAAAAAAAGAAAAGAACCTCTAAGCACTCTTATTGATGCAGAAGGTGGTGACTTGAATCTGCAAAACAAACATACTCTGGTTAATGTACTTTGCCTGATAACCTCGTATAACTGGTTCCCCCACCCCCACCATGTTTTGCCTTTAGCTGAAAGTGATATTTAAGGTGGTGGCTTGGGCCATTTCAGGAAGTTACTCAGGTTTTTTGGATCTTTCCCATGTGTGTACTCAGTCATGTGTGACTCTTTGCAATGATTTGTACTGTAAGTCCATGGGATTTTTCAGGCAAGAATACTGGAGTGGGTTGCCATTTCCTTCTCCAGGGGATCTTCTCGACCCAGGGATTGAACCTGCATCTCTTGGTCTCCTGCACTGCTGGCGGATTCTTTACTGCTGAGCCATCAGGGAAGCCACTTTCCCATGTATACAGCAGGTATATGTGTTTTTAAATTTCTGTTTGTTTTTCTCCTATTAATCTTTTATTATAGAAAAGAAACTAGAAAAGAAGAAAGAAAATTCTTTTTCCTTCCAAACAATAGATTACTCAGAGCTAATTATCACTCTGGGTTAGTGTAGCATGAAGAAACAGTTGTGGTTTAGACCAGCATCTGTTGATTGAATCTTCAGAGTTGTGTACTTTTCTTATAAATATTTCTTAAAGAAATTTGAAATCCATTATTCTCAAACATTTGGCAGTGAATGAAAAATTCAAATGACAAAGGAAATGGAAGTAGTGGTAAGTTCAAGGAGAAGAGACAGTAGGAGAAATTGTGACACTCTACTGGCATAGGAATAAAAGGGAATAGATGAAGTATAAATGTTTTAGAGCTCACTCTAATATGAAAATTTTTTATTAAGACACATAACTAAATTTAAAATATTAGTCATTTTTAAGTGTATAGTACAGGTACAGCAGTGTTAACTCTAAGCACGTTGTGCAACAGATCTGTAGAAAATTTTCATTTTGTAAAACTGAAACCACGCATCGAAAGTATTAAAAAGTGAAGTTCAATAGAGTAAAATTTAAAGATCTTACTGGTTTCATTCAATGATTTGCAAATCAGGCAGCCTTCAGTCTAGCAGATAGGAAGGAGCTCTGAGAAGCTGTACAGAATGGAAGACTTTTTAGGCAGAAAAGAGTGGGATCAAGGAAGTTATACTAGACCAGGAAAAAAAAAGTGGGCTAATTATTCCAAGGTCACTTTCCTTTAGACAGTAGCAGGGGTCTATTAGGCACATTATCTAACAAGTACTAATTAGGTGATTCATGAGTGACTGGTTTAAGATTCCTTTTTTGGGAGAACTGAAACAGCAATTCAGTTAAGTCTTGGTTTGGTAACATGGGGCTTATGATTAACAACTCCATTTGGGGCACATTGTCTTGATTTTAATGAAAGACAACTCCATTTTTCCCCATACCCTTAGCTCCTGGCAACTGTGATTCTATTTTTTAAGGATTTAACTAATTTGGATATCACATGTAAGTAGAATCATGCAGTAATTGTCCTCTTGTGACTGGCTTATTTATCTTAGCATAGTATCTACAAGGTTCATCAATATTGTGGCGTAGAATGGGATTTTCACTTAAAAAAAAAAAGTACTTATTTTTGTTTGACTGCTGGATCTTCATTGCTACACGTGGGCTTTCTCTAGTTTTGGAGGGTGGGGGTTATTCTCTAGTTGTGGTGTGCAGACTTCTCATTGCGTTGGCTTCTCTTGTTGTGGAGCGCAGGCTCTAAAGTGCATGGGCATCAGTAGTTGCGGCTCCTGGGCTCTAGAGCTTGGGCTTAGTAGTTGTGGCACATGGGCTTAGTTGCTCCACAGCATGTGGGATCTTCCAGAATCAGGAATGAACCCGTGTCCCCTGCATCAGTGGGCAGATTCTTTACTACTGAGCCACCTGAGAAGACCAATCTTCACATTTTTAAGGGAGAATAATGTTTCATTGTGTATATATGACACATTTTTCTGTCTCTCATGGATATCCACCTCTTGGCTATTGAGAATATGCTATAATGAATATAAGTGTGCAGATATCTATTTAAGAACTAGTTCCTAATTATTTTGCCTGCATACCTAGAAGTGGGATTCCTGGATCACATGAGAATTCTGTTGCTAGTTTTTTCAGGAACCTCCATGTTGTTTTCCATACCCGCTGCACCATTTTACATTCCAACCAACAGTATACAAGGGCTCTGATTTCTCCACATCCTCACCAACATGTTATTTTCTATGTTTTTGTTTCTGACAGAAGTTCATTGCGCTTCCAAAATACAATTATTTTGAATTATTTGTTGATTAATTCATATATGTCTGTTTCCTTGGGGTCAGTTTCTGGAGATTGATTTACTTATTTTATTTATTTATTTTAGTTGAGCCATGTTTCCCTGTGTCTTCAAATGCCTGGTTGTTTTTTTCTGGAATTTGGGTTTTGGAAACAAAAAAACATCAACTTTTCTAGTCTTTATGAACTGGCTTTGTATAGAAAACCTTCACCAGTCAACTTGGCTATCGATTCTAGGGCCCTCCTCAGCATTTTCTGACATTGTGTCTTTTCTTCTGCTTGTTCATGCAATTTCCCAACTATACACATTTTCAGGTTTGTTTTTTAGGGTCTTGTAATGTCACATTCTCTCCATTGTCTGTTGTGGATCCCTGGGTGTTTTGGTCCTGCAATAAGCTCTACTTTCTTCTCACCAGTGCCCAGGCTTCAAAAGTAAGCTAACTCCCCATCAGCACTCCTAGTCAAGGGAGACAGAAGCCAGTCCCTCGGGCAGCCCCTTGAATGGCTGGAACACTGGCCATACGTTCCACTCTTCTCTTACCCTCCAAAGAAGCATTGAATTCAGTGTTTTCTTCCAGTCACCCCAAGCCATGCTGGCTTTGGAGAATGGCTATCGTGGGTGAAATGCAACAGTTTTTCTTACCCATTTCAATGTGACTATTCTTGGCTTTACCCTTTCCTGGGGTACTCAGTCATCTTCACTGGTCTCTGGATTTCTCATAAAGGCTTTCTGGACTATATATTGTTGGTAAATCAGTTGGAACAAGGTCTGACAGTTCCTATCCTGCCATCTCACTGACATCAGTCCTAAATATCCACTTGCATTTTATGATAAGGATCAAGTCACTGAGAGAAGAGAAATTAGTTTTATATACTAATTATATAATAATTATAATAGTTGACCTTTATTGCTTACTATGAGCTTGACACCTGGAGTACAGACAGTCCCAGTTTATGGTGGTTCAGCTTAGGATCTTTTGACTTTATGATGGTGCAAAAGCTATACTCATTTGATAGAAACTATACTTTGAAATTTGAATTTTTATATATTTCTCAGACTAGGAATGTGTCCAACAATACTTTCTTGTGATGCCAGACAGTGGGAGCAAGCCAGAGCTCCCAGTCAGCCATGCCATCAGGAAGGTGAATCACCAATGCACTCATAATCTTTCTGTACCCATACATCCATTTTCTTTTTTACTTCCAGTATATTATTCAAGAAATTACATGAGTTAGTAGCATGTTCTTATGAAATAGGCTTTCTGTTAGATGATTTTGACTAACTATAGGCTAATATAAGTGTTCTGGGCATGTTTAAGGTAGGCTAGGGTAAACTCTGATGTTTGGTAGATAAGGCATATTCAATGCATTTTCTGCTTAAGATATTTTCCGCTTTTGATGGGTTTATAGGAGCATAACCCCTATTCCATTGAGTCAAGGAAGATTCGTATGATAAAATTCTCACAACTCTGTCAATGAAGAGTCCACATACTACTTCCCTCTCCCAATTTACCAAATAAGAAAACTGAAAAAGACGGTGGCCTAATGGTTCCTTTCCAGTCAGTAGTAGGAATGGGGTGTGCATCAAAGCCATCTAAATCCATGGTCTATGGGTTTAACAAGCTGCTTCAAAGTCTTTAGTATTTAAAACTGTAGGATTATATAAAAGCCAAAAACAAAAAACAAAAAAGAAAAAAAAACAGGAAGTTATTGAGTTAAGATGAGTTTTATTGTTTCATATCATAGGAAACCCAAAAAGTCACAAGTTAATAAAGTGTTAAATACACATACAATGCATGTGACATACACACACTGCTGTATCTAAAATAGAAAACTAGTAAGAAACTACTAGGTAGCACAGGAAACTCTACTCAATTCTCTGTAACAACTGATATGGGAATAGAATCTAAAAAAGAGTGGAGATATATCTATATGTGTGTGTGTGTGTGTGTATAAAAAAAATATATATATATATATATATCACTTTGCTGTACAGCAGGAAGTAGGACAACATGATAAATCAACTATACTCCAATAAAAATTAATTTAAAAAAGAAAAGCTGCAAACTCATTTTGGATAAAGAAAAAACAACAACAACAAGAAAAAACATTTTCAGCAGTTCTTAGACTTTGGGAGAGGAAGAATGTTTAACCTAAAGTTCATTTAAATCTGATAAGTATACCATTCAAAGAGAAGTTGATTTCCATCTATGGAATCATAGTTCAATCTCTGAAGCAATCCCAGATGTCCATTAGAAAAGGCTTAACTGAAATGTATTGCTGCTGCTGCTGCTAAGTTGCTTCAGTCGTGTCCGACTCTATGCGACCCCAGAGACGGCAGCCCACCAGGCTCCGCCGTCCCTGGGATTCTCCAGGCAAGAACACTGGAGTGGGGTGCCATTGCCTTCCCCCTGAAATGTATTAACAAGCCCTAAATCTGTTTCGGAGAAGGCAATGGCACCCCACTCCAGTACTTTTGCCTGGAAAATCCCATGGACAGAGGAGCCTGGTAGGCTGCAGTCCATGGGGTCGTGAAGAGTCGGACACGACTGAGTGACTTCACTTTCACTTTCCACTTCCATGCATTGGAGAAGGTAATGGCAACCCACTCCAGTGTTCTTGCCTGGAGAATCCCAGGGACCGCGGAGCCTGGTGGGCTGCCGTCTCTGGGGTCGCACAGAGTCGGACATGACTGAAGCGACTTAGCAGCAGCAGCAGCAGCAGCAGCAGAAAATCTGTTTAGTCAAAGGAAACCTCCATGTATGCTCAGGGGTAATTTTCCAAATCCAATCAGATACAGGGATTTATGGCACATTAGCTTCCCTTGGGACAACTTTATGTTCAACCCTGGCAAAACCCAACAAAACCTTACAAGCTGATTCCATCCACCCTCTCACCAATGTCTCATTCAACTTTGCCATGTTGCACAGTGGTTTGTGGATTTTTATCTCTTCCAGTGCTCAAGATTCAGCTTTGCTTTCTTCTCTTTATTTCAGGTAATAACAATTTGTAAGGCAGATGATGTCAGTAAATTGTCTTCAACTACCTACTTTTTCTATAATACTCATTTTGTTTTCTCTCTCTTTTTTGGGGGAGGGGGGCAGTTAGCAGTTGTAGCACTTCCTATCAGATGAGGGAGAAAATTGAAGGATATTGGGCAGATATTTTCTTTGATAAAACTTATTCTAAAGTTCCAGTACTTAGAAAAAGTTAACCTCATTTATAATTTTTTAATGTATTTATTTATTTATTTTTGGCTGCACTGGGTCTTCATTGCAGCTCATAGGCTTCCCTCTAGTTGTGGCACGCAGGCTCAGTAGTTTGCAGCACACAGGCTTAGCTTCCCTGCACCATGTGTGATCTTCTTTCCCTGACCAGGACTCGAATCCACATCCCCCGCATAGGAAGGTAGATTTTTAACCACTGGACCACCAGGGAAGTCTCTCTCATATTTTTAAACAGCCAATAAAACTTAAGATAATTCTATGTCATATACACACAAACAAAAGCAGTATTATGTTTCTTGTTTATTAGTCATGGCTTTCTTGGTTATTACTCACCAAGGACTTAACTGATTCATGAGCTAATGGCCCCAAATTAACCCTACCTGTCCATGCCTTCTTCCCTTCCAATCCTTGAAATGAAACTGCATCAAGTAATAATCATTGCTAAAGGTAAAAAATAAAAAATGAAAGCCGTTCCCCTGAAGCAGAATTTCTAATAAGCAAAGCATAGATGAGAAAGTAAATTTAAATAGAAGATGCAAAGGCAAGAGAAAAAAAAATCAACGCTAGAGCAGAATCTCAGTAGAACTTCAGGTGCAATGATTCTGCTGAGCAGAATCAGGGCTCATTAGTTCTGGGCAAAAGTAAAAATATGCATGAGGGCAAGTAAAGTTGGTTGATTCCTCAAGGTACTTCCTATGCTCTCGGCAACCATCACCATTTCACTCCCCTTAAAAAACAGAATGAATGATGTTTTTTGCTGGTCCTTTGGAAACTTCCTCTATGCATTGAATGTCATTTAATGTGTTCTCTTAATCCTCCATGAAATAGTTGAAGGGTATCTATTACTAGTTTTAATATTAGTGAGTAAAACTATGGCTAAGTTACTATTGGTTCCAGGTTACTGAGAGGCTAAGAGAATTCAAGACTTCTGCCCCCTGAAATATTCAGAGGCAATACAAAAATAAAATTAGAATTGTGGATATGTCTACACAATACCAAAATAACAGATGGATTTAGCTAGAAAAACAACATGCACATTTATGGAATGGTATACTCAAACAAATATGAACTGGCAGATTTTTCACATTTTCATTTAATTTGGGTGTTGTGAGGATACGGCTGAAGTGTGACAAAGCTCATGATAGTAATTGAAATTCAGAGCAGTCAATTTTTGAAAACATTTATTGTGTAGATCATCTACACGTATTGTACTTTTTGACACATACTTATTAACAAAATTTGTTTCCTATCACTCATGTCTGTCCTCTTAATGGCCATCACAGCCAAGCATTTCCTATGCCTGAAATACAGCAGAGAGTGAAGTGCCACTAATTTCTGTAGATGTCATAATTTCAGAGCAATGCAGAGAGAGTAATTAGGAGCTTCATTCAGTGTCATGGTGACAGCTTGACTCTCTTCAATTGTACATAAATCTAAACTAGAGGGAGCATGTGTGATGTGGAGACAAGAGTCCTGGCTTGGGTGATGAGAGGAATTATCTTTGCCCCAGCTCTATCGTCACCTTCATGGAGGAAATTGGAAACGTCAACTAGCCCTTTTTAGCCTCAGTTCCCTCAATTTCAGAAGGGAGAGAAGGAGGGAAGGAAGGGAAGGAAAGAAATTAACGAGCAGGGACAGAAAGAAATGTGGAAAGGGAAGGAAATAAATGATAAGGGACAGAGGAAAGAAACAATAAGGGAACAAAGGGACGCAATTTCTAAAATATGAGTGTTATTACATGCGCCATAGAATTCATATCTCATCTCCTGCTGTCCTCCACCCTTCCACTTAAGCAGAAACATTTCACTGTGTTCATTCATTCAACAAACGCCTACCATTTGTAAACATGCCTTGCCCCAGAAAGTCCACAATAAATACCACATGCTGCCTCCATTCAAGGGTTGCAGAGTGCAGTGAGGGGTAAGTATGTAAACAAGACAGTTACGTCGCTGTCACTTCTGTGAATAAAACCTATCACAAAGGGGATGACATTTTTTTCCATTAGAAAGTATTTTTTGTTTTGTTTTGTTTCCTTTTCACACTTTTTAGCTTTCACTTCTTTTGTGGTTAGGACTTCTCCATTATCTTTAGGCTTCTCTGGATCTCGAGCAGACAGCAAAGTTAATCAGGAGGTAGGCTGTTCCTGGCCAAAGTAGAATTTCCTTATTGTCTTGCCAGGATCACCTTTAATTTTGCAGTTTCATCTTCCAGTTCTTTTTCTGCTTTATTTCTCTGACTGTTCCTCCCATTCCCCACCCGGGCCCATCCTCTCATGTTTTCCTTTGGCTAGATGTCAATCTATTGGTGGGCAGCCTGCCCTAATAATTATCCTGACAGGGGGTTTCTCCTAGTGGTTCTCAGCAGCCTTGTCTGGCAGTGCAGGCTGCAGACCTCACCAACACAGATTTCTGGAATCTTTTCTCCACGTTCGCAGGGATTCATGCAAAGAGCCAAGGAAGGATGGTTTGGGCCAATACCCAGGCTCATCCTGTGGATGGACCTAGTGTGCTACATCTGTCCTCTGTTTTACCTGCAAAATAATTAAACGACAGACAAATTCTCTCAGTCACCAGAGCTGTAAAGGTCCAAATACTCCTGCCATCTGCGTTCCCTGGAAATTATTGAGTGGCAGATTGTGCTTGGCAGGTATGTTCTGTTCTCCAAACAGGCAGTTATCAATCAGCAAATTCAGTGCCTTCAAACTCAACACTTGGTAAGTATGCATCACAGCTTATTTTATATATGTGGAAGTGTTGGTATTTCTCTGAGCAGGCTCAGAAATACTTTGGGCATTGTTTTTACATGCTATCCTGCCAAAACTCCAACAGACGAGTAAGGCTCACTTCCTACTCACTGCCAGACTGTATTCCAAAGCCAGGACCAGAAAACAGGCTGTGTGCTGCCTCCAAAGGAAGGCTGTTTCAAGTACTGGAAATAAACACTTGGGTAAATAAGTGCTTACCTAAACCTGACCAACTTGGTCATACACATCTATTGATTCTTTTTGATAGATACACAACAAGAGCAGCCAAAAGATTTGAAATGAGTGAGAGTTGACTAGCCCCCAAAGCCTCACTTCCAGGTTATAATAAAAGCAGTCTTCAGATCAGATTCTAGCATATACTCGTTTATTAATTACCCATTACAAGTGTCCATAAAACAATTCAGTCAACTTGGAAGTGGCACCTGCCAAGTGCATTTTTAACAGGCATCTTCGATGATCCTGAAGCACACAACAGTGTTAAAACCACTGCCTCAAGCTATGCCTACATCAGACCTGGTGTCTACCTAAGTTGCCTCCCATTCGATCTTTCTTTTTTCTTTTTTAAAATTGAAGTGTAGTTAATGTACTATGTTGTGTTAATTTTGGGTGTACAGCAAAGTGATTTGGGTATATGTATATATATTTATATATATTAATATTCACATACATGTATTTTTTTTTCAGATTCTTTTCCGTTATAGGCTATTACAAGATTTTAAGTATAGTTCTCTGTGCTATATGGGGCTTCCTTGATAGCTCAGTTAGTAAAGATCTGCCTGCAATGCAGGAGACCCTGGTTCAATTCCTGGGTCAGAAAGATTGGCTGGAGAGGGGATAGGCTACCCACTCCAGCTGACCCAGAGAATTTCTTGGACTATACAGTCTATGGGGTCACAAAGAGTTGGACACAACTAAGTGACTTTCACTTTCTGTGTTATACAGTGGGTCCTTGTTTACCTATTTTATGTGTGGTAGTATATACATGTTAATCCCGAACTCCTAATGCATCTCCCTGCCCCTTCCCCCACCTCACCCCGTACATCCCCTTTGGTAACCATAAGTTTGTTTTCTAAATCTGTGAGTCTCCTTCTGTTTTGGAAAAAAGTTCATTTGTATCATTTATTAACATTCCACGTATAAGTGGTATATATACCGTATATACCATCGTATAATATGGTATTTGTCTTTGTATGGTTTACTTCATTTGGTATAATAATCTCTAGGTTTATCCATGTTGATGCAAGTGGCATTATTTCATTTTTATGGCTGAGTAATATTCCATTATGTATGCGTGTGTGTGTGTGTGTGTGTGTGTATCTGCTTAATCCATTCATCTGACAGTGGACATTTAGGTTGCTTCCATGTCTTGGCTATTATAAATAGTGCTGCTAAAATAAATAAATTTAAATTGTAATAAATAAATAGTGCTGCTGTAGACATTAAAGTATCTGTATCTTTTTGAATTAGTTTCCTCTGGAGATATGCCTGGGAGTGGGATTGCAGGATCATATGGCAACTCTGTTTTTACTTTTCTAAGAAACCACCCTACTATTCTCCATAGAGGCTATGCCAATTTACATTCCCACCAACAGTTGTAGGAGGATTCCCTTTTCTCCATACCCTTTCCAGCATTTATTATTTGTAGACTTTTTAATGATGGCCATTCTGACTGGTATGAAGTGATACCTCATTGTAGTTTTCATCTGTATTTCTCCAATAATCAGAAATATATACCATCATTTGATGTGCCTGTTGGCTATCTGTATGTCTTATTTGGAGATATGTCTGTTTAGGTCTTCTGCCTATTTTTTGATTGGTTTGTTTGTTTTTTGATATTAACCTGTATGAGTTGTCTGCATATTTTAGAAATTAATCCCTTGTTGGCAGCATCATTTACAAATATTTTCTCCTAATCTGTAGATTGTCTTTTCGTTTTGGTTTCCTTTGCTGTGCAAAAGCTTTTAAGTTTAATTAGGTTCCATTTGTTTATTTTTATTTCCATTACACGAAGAAATGGATCCAAAAATATATTGCTGCAATTTATGTCAAAGAGTGTTTTGCCTATGTTTTCCTCTGGAAGTTTTAGAGTATCTGGTTTTACATTTAGGTCCTTGATCCATTTTGAGTTTCTTTTTGTGTATGGTGTTGGAGAGTGTTCTAATTTCATTCTTTTACATGTAGCTTTAGGATCTGGACGAGACCAGCAAAAAGCTCCTGGAAGGAATGTCTGGGGAAGGTAATATTTGAGGCTGATTAGATGTGTATTACCCATGCTCTTCAGCTTTGTTTCTTTTACAAAGCATAGAAATTATCTGTGGAGTTTGTTTTTAAATACAGAGGCATAGAACCTAACCCAGGCCTGGTAAACCTGCATGCTTGCTCTAGAATAGTCATATGTATTTTGCCAAAGCTCTGTGGTTGATTCTAGTGCAAGCCATGTTTGTGAATCATTGATACTGAGCTAGCTGCATTGACCTAAAGCAAACAGACTGCCAAATCTTTCTCCAGTGAAGATGAATTTATTCAGGATCAGCACAGAATTGCAATTTGAGGCCTGCACCTGTAGTGAGCCTTGTTCAAGTGCCCACCTGGCAAGGAAAGGTGATGCTTTTATAGAAGGAGAAAGGAAGTTGGGAGAGCCAGTCAACAAATATCCAGGGCTTTTCATTGGCTGAATCCTTGTCAAGAAAAAGCATGTCTTTTTCTTTCTACCTGTCAGACTATATAGTTCTTGTAGGGCATGAGAGTTTCCTTTTGGTCTCCTATTTAATTGAAGTATCTGTTTTTTGTTTTTATTTTTTACAGCTAGAAACCACTTTCTGTTTCTCCTGTCCAAGTTTAGAGCTTCCAGCAACAGGAAAACACTGCACATTTCTGTTCCCAGTGTTGCTATTAATTAGCACTGTGATCTCAGACATCACTTAATATATCAGAGCTTTGGTTTTCTTATTAGAAGTCACTTTAAACACAAGCTAATACAGATATTCTGATAAATTGTTACCAATTTCTATCCCAGTCATTCAAAGGTACAAGTCTTTGTTACAGGTATGGCTGCTGCTGCTAAGTTGCTTCAGTCGTGTCCGACTCTGTGCGACCCTATAGACGGCAGCCCACCAGGCTCCCCCGTCCCTGGGATTCTCCAGACAATAACACTGGAGTGGGTTGCCATTTCCTTCTCCAATGCAGGAAAGTGAAAAGTGAAAGTGAAAAGTGAAAGTGAAGTCGCTCAGTCGTATCCGACTCTTTGCGACCCCATGGACTGCAGCCTACCAGGCTCCTCGGTTCATGGGATTTTCCAGGCAAGAGTTCTGGAGTGGGGTGCCATTGCCTTCTCCATACAGGTATGGCAGGTGGCAATATTTTGACAACAGCCAAGGTTTTTCTTTTTTCTGTTATTTTTAACAATTTTCAGCATGCCACCCAGTTGGGTTGCCAGTATTCCAAGAGTCAGGAAAAGGTTAGCTCCTCTGGGAATTGAAGAAGTTGAGTAAGTTTCTGAGTAGATTTTATAAACTCATAGAACCCACAAGTTGTGAAAACCTGACATTTTCGAATGCCAGGAAACTCAACCTTGAAGTAAGCAGACCTAGAGTTTATGCTATATGCATTTAACTCAAAAGACTGTATGAGGATGTGAGAACAGTTTCCTGCCTATGGGCAGATAAAGAACCCATGCATTTGTCAGAGCTGATCAAGGGAGTTAAATTGTGGATTAAATATTCCAGGGATATGTATCAGGGTTTGGTCCATATGAGAAATCTAGACAGAGTTAATGGGACCCAAACATAAAGAGGGGTTAGTGAAAGGCCCCTGGAGAAGTCACAAAGCCACTCCACCATCTGAAATCTAGAGTAGCAAGTGGAAGTGCATGTCCCTCAATGTAGTAGATCAGAGAGCATCTGAGATGGTATCTTCCCTTCAGAGGGATATAAAAACAAGTAAGAGTGGCCTGGAGACTTTGAACCCTCAAAATGACAGGAAAACGAATGCACATATTAGCTTGAAGTAAAATGGGCATTTGAGAATACAGGCATTTGAGCCACAGAGGTAGTTGATAGATGTCAGTCATTAAAATTGATTAAGATTATAAATCTCAGCCAAAGCCAGCATGGGTTCTTAGTTCTAATATTAAGTTATACATTATCTATCTATCCATCCATCTATTCATCCATCCCAAATGCCAACTTTTTTATAATCCCCCTGGAATACAGATCACTTCAGAACAAATAGAAGGAAAGGGAAAACAAGAAATTAATTGAATGTACCTTGAATTTGAAAGATAAAATTTTCTACCACTGAGTTGAAATGAAAGATAAAGTTCAAAATTTTGTTCAGTTACAGAGGCAAAAAGATAGGGATATGTTTGCCCTCCTGTGGTTGGTGACTATATCCAATAAATATTTCTCTACCCTAGGACAGTATTGCTTTCCTGATTAGAGATAAATTATTTATCTAATGTATCTACCCTTTGAAGAATATGGTAATTAAGTCTTTGTCCAGAATTTAGTATCCTAAAATAGTGACTATCTATATGAATAGCAACAAAACAGCTTGTGGTTAGGTAGGTAACAGATTACATCCCCGGCACCCACTGCAATCTGACTTAGACCAATTTGGGTTTTGCCCAACCCTTAGTTTATTTTTGACAGAGAGTGCTGCCCAAAAGTTGGATAAGAATAATTGCTTCCTCTTAAACTTTTCTATCAGGATAACTTAAGTCTTAGAACAAATGCTGCCATATAAACAGACATAGAGTAATCAAACCTTCAGTATCAAGCAGATATAAAACAGTTCATACAGCCTATTATATAGGTTCCATCAAGCCCAGAATTCTGTTCCTCTAGGTACTTCAGCTACCTCCTAGCATGAAAGTGTCACCCTAGACAGATCCAAAACCATTACAGAGGCTGTGATCTATAAACATTATAGTAATCATCACTGTATATCCTCTCAGACTTGTGGTTCTCAAACTTGGGTGTACATGGCAATCACCTAGGATGCTTTAAAAACCCTGAATGCCTAGACTGCTCCCCCAAGGATTCTAATTTAATTGTTCTGAGGTGTGGCTTGAGCATTTGCAGCTTTTAAAAAGCATTCCAAGTACATCTAACATGCAGCCAAGTTTATGTTCTTAAACGAGTAGCAAGAGAAATGTTCTTGGGCTCGATTCCAAAGCATAAAGTCTACCAACCTCATTAGATTCTTCAAAACTCTTTGTGGAGAGGTGTACAGTATCTTCCACCCTAGATTCAGCCAATCCATAAACCTTAATTACTTTTTATTTCACCTATGCGAATCCGTTTATGAAAACACATCATTCTAGACAGTGTGCTGATTTCACCAACAAAATTCCATTTCTGGCATTTAATATGTTACTTTGCAAAGTCTAGTTTGTTGAGTGAAAAACAGGGAACAAAGGCACTTTTAGTAGCTGCCTCTTGTGTCTGAATTTCCTCCTTGAGGAAACTGTGCGTTGATATCTGAACCGGAGTTAGTGTTGGAACTAGCATTTTAGATAATACATGTAAAACATGTGTGTGTGTTCATCTGTATATGTATATAGAATTCTTTTAAGTAAAATGAGTATATTAAATTATGTAATTTTCAGGTATACATTGTAATTAGACATCTGTATACTCTATTAAGATGATGGACACCAAAGGTCTAATTCCCATCCATCACCATACATTTGACGCCCTTTATCCATTTTGCCACTTCTCAGCTCCCTCCCCTACTAGTAACTACTCTGTTCCCTGTATCTATGAGTTTGTTCTCTGTATCTATAAGTGAGTTATATCACTTAACACACAAAAAAAACAATTCATTTATCTTGTCTTTTTTTTTACATTCCACATATGAATGGAATCATATGGTATCTCTCTGCATTTGACTTATGTCACTTAACACAATATCCATAATGTCGATCCATGTTGTCACAAATGGCAAGATTTCATTCTTTTTTATGGCCAAGTAGTATTCCATTCTCTCTCTATATAGCACATCTTCTTTATCCAGTCATACATTGATGGACATTTAGGCTGTTTCCAAATCTTGGCTATTGTAAATAAAACTGCAATGAACATGGGCAGTGGTGCATATATCTATATCTATTTGAATTAGTATTTTCTTATTCTTCATGTACATACCCAGAAGTAAAATAGCTGGATCAAGTGGTAGTGCTAGTCTTAATTTTTTGAAGATTCTCCATACTGTTTTGCACAATGGCTATACTAATTTACATTCCCACCAACAACGTACTAGAGTTCCTTTTTCCACATCCTTTCCAACACTTGTTATTTCTTGTCTTTTTTTGATGATTACCAGTCTAACAGGAATGAGGTACTATCTCATTGTGGCTTTGATTTGCATTTCCCTAGTAGTGATGTTGAGCATCTTTTCACGTGTCTGTTGGCCATTTGGATGTCTTTTTTTGGAAAAATGTCTACTTAGATCCTCGGCCCATTTTTTACTCAGGTTATTTGTCTTTTTGTTGTTGAGTTGTATTAGTTCTTTATATATTTTGAATATTAACTTACAGTCTCACTTCTTTATTTTTGCTTTTATATCCCTTGTCTTTGGAGTCAGATCCACAAAAACATTGCTAAGACCATCGTCACGGCGTTCACTGCCTCTGTTTTCATCTCCAAATTTTATGGTTTCAAATGTTACATTCAAGTTATTTCTTTGTGTATGATGTAAGGTAGTGGTCTAGTTTCATTCTTCTTTGTGGAATTTTCCTAACACTACTTATAATTAAAGAGGCTGTCCTTTTTCCATTATATATTCTTGTCTCCTTTGTCATAAATTAATTGTCCACATATGTGTGAACTTATTTCTGGGTTCTGAAGTCTGTTCCACTGATCTCTATGTCTGTTTTTATGCCAATACTGTACTTTTTAATTGCTGTCACTTTGTATTAAAGTTTGAAATTAGGAGCGTGATAACATCCAGCTTTGTTCTTTCTCAAGATTACTTTGGCTATTCAGGATCTTTTGTGATGCCATACAAATGTTAGAATTATTCTAGTTCTCAGAATAATGCCATTAGAATTTTGATAGGGATTGTGGGGAATTTATAGATTACTTTGGGTAGTATGAACATTTTAGTGATATTAATTATTTCAATCCATGAGCATGGAATATCTTTCCATTTTTTTTGTATCTTCCTCATTTTCTTGTATAAGATTTTAAATAACCTGTGGATAGTATAACTCAACTAGAGCGAGACATCCTGGAATGTGAAGTCAAGTGGGCCTTAGGAAGCATCATTACAAACAAAGCTAGTGGAGGTGATGGAATTCCAGGTGAGCTATTTTGAATCCTAAACGATGATGCTGTGAAATTGCTGCACTCATTATGCCAGCAAATTTGGAAAACTCAGCAGTGGCCACAGGACTGGAAAAGGTCAGTTTCATTCCAATCCCAAAGAAAGGCAATGCCAAAGAATGCTCAAACTACCACACAATTGCACTCATCTCACATGCTAGCAAAGTGATGCTCAAAATTATCCAAGCCAGGCTTTGACAATACATGATCCGTGAACTTCCATGTTCAAGCTGGATTTAGAAAAGGCAGAGGAACCAGAGATCAAATTGCCAACATCCGCTGGATCATCGAAAAAGCAAGAGAGTTCCAGAAAAGCATCTATTTCTGCTTTATTGACTATGCCAAAGCCTTTGACTGTGTGGATCGCAATAAACTGTGGAAAATTCTGAAAGAGATGGGAATACCAGACCACCTGACTTGCCTCCTGAGAAATCTGTATGCAGGTCAGGAAGCAACAATTAGAACTGGACATAGAACAACAGACTGCTTCCAAATAGGAAAAGGAGTACGTCAAGGCTGTATCAGATCAGATCAGATCAGTCGCTCAGTCGTGTCCGACTCTTTGTGACCCCATGAATCGCAGCACGCCAGGCCTCCCTGTCCATCACCAACTCCCAGAGCTCACTGAGACTCACGTCCATCGAGTCAGTGATGCCATCCAGCCATCTCATCCTCTGTCATCCCCTTCTCCTCCTGCCCCCAATCCCTCCCAGCATCAGAGTCTTTTCCAATGAGTCTACTCTTCACATGAGGTGGCCAAAGTACTGGAGTTTCAGCTTTAGCATCATTCCTTCCAAAGAAATCCCAGGGCTGAGCTCCTTCAGAATGGACTGGTTGGATCTCCTTGCAGTCCAAGGGACTCTCAAGAGTCTTCTCCAACACCACAGTTCAAATTCTTGCATGCATCGCCTCAAGACCAGGCCAGTGTGGCCGAGCAGACGGCTATGTGCTAGAGGGAAAAGAGCTCGAGTTCTATCTGAGGAAGATCAAGGCCCGGAAAGGCAAATAAACCCTCTTCTCTCCTGTCTTAGCTCATCTAATAAAGGCGTTTACTGTTCTATGCCATAAAAAAAAAAAAAAAAGCATCAATTCTTCGGCACTCAGCCTTCTTCACAGTACAACTCTCACATCCATATGACCACAGGAAAAACCATAGCCTTGACTAGACAAACCTTTGTTGGCAAAGTAATGTTTCTGCTTTTTTTTTAAATTTTATTTTATTTTTAAACTTTACAACATTGTATTGGTTTTGCTAAACATCAAAATGTCTCTGCTTTTGAATATGCTATCTAGGTTGGTCATAACTTTCCTTCCAAGGAGTAAGCATCTTTTAATTTCATGGCTGCAGTCACCATCTGTAGTGATTTTGGAGCCCAGAAAAATAAAGTCTGACACTGTTTCCACTGTTTCCCCATCTATTTCCCATGAAGTGGTGGGACCAGATGCCATGATCTTCATTTTCTGAATGTTGAGCTTTAAGCCAACTTTTTCACTCTCCTCTTTCACTTTCATCAAGAGGCTTTTTAGTTCCTCTTCACTTTCTGCCATAAGGGTGGTGTCATCTGCATATCTGAGGTTATTGATATTTCTCCCGGCAATCTTGATTCCAGCTTGTGTTTCTTCCAGTCCAACGTTTCTCATGATGTACTGTGCATATAAATTAAATAAGCAGGGTGACAATATACAGCCTTGACGTACTCCTTTTCCTATTTGGAACCAGTCTGTTGTTCCATGTCCACTTCTAACTGTTGCTTCCTGACCTGCATACAGGTTTCTCAAGAGGCGGATCAGGTGGTCTGGTATTCCCATCTCTTTCAGAATTTTCCACAGTTTATTGTGACCCACACAGTCAAAGGCTTTGGCATAGTCAAAAAAGCAGAAATAGATGTTTTTCTGGATCTCTCTTGCTTTTTCCATGATCCAGCAGATGTTGGCAATTTGATCTCTGGTTCCTCTGCCTTTTCTAAAACCAGCTTGAACATCAGGAAGTTCACAGTTCACATATTGCTGAAGCCTGACTTGGAGAATTTTGAGCATTACTTTACTAGCATGTGAGATGAGTGCAATTGTGCGGTAGTTTGAGCATTCTTTGGCATTGCCTTTCTTTGGGATTGGAATGAAAACTGACCTTTTCCAGTCCTGTGGCCACTGCTGAGTTTTCCAAATTTGCTGGCATATTGAGTGCACCACTTTCATAGCATCATATTTCCGGATTTGGAATAGCTCACCTGGAATTCCATCACCTCCACTAGCTTTGTTCGTAGTGATGCTTTCTAAAGCCCACTTCACTTCACATTCCAGGATGTCTGGCTCTAGGTGAGTGATCACACCATCGTGATTATCTGGGTCGTGAAGCTCTTTTTTGTACAGTTCTTCTGTGTATTCTTGCCATCTCTTCTTAATATCTTCTGCTTCTGTTAGGTCCATACCATTTCTGTCCTTTATCGAGATCATCTTTGCATGAAATGTTCCTTTGGTATCTCTGATTTTGTCACCCTATTTATTGAACTTATATGCACAGTACATCATGAGAAATGCTGGGCTGGATAAGCACAAGCTGGAATCAAGATTGCTGGAAGAAATATCAATAATCTCAGATATGCAGATGACACCACCCTTATTGCAGAAAGTGAAGAGGAACTAAAGAGCCTCTTGATGAAAGTGAAAGAGGAGAGTGAAAAAGTTGGCTTAAAGCTCAACAATTCAGACAGCTAAGATCATGGCATCCGGTCCCATCACTTCATGGGAAATAGATGGGGAAACAGTGGCTGACTTTCTTTTTTTGGGCTCCAAATCACTGCAGTTGGTGACTATAGCCATGAAATTAAAAGACGCTTACTCCTTGGGAAAAAAGTTATGATCAACCTAGAAAGCATATTAAAAACCAGAGACATTACTTTGCCAACAAAGGTCCATCTAGTCAAGGCTATGGTTTTTCCAGTAGTCATGTATGGATGTGAGAGTTGGACTATAAAGAAAGCTGAGCATTGAAGAATTGATGCTCTTGAACTGTGGTGTTGGAGAAGACTCTTGAGAGTCCCTTGGACTGCAAGGAGATCCAACCAGTCCATTCTGAAGGAGATCAGCCCTGGGTGTTCTTTGGAAGGAATGATGCTGAAGCTGAAACTCCAATACTTTGGCCACCTCATGCGAAGAGCTGACTCATTGGAAAAGACCCTGATGCTGGGAAAGATTGAAGGCAAGAGGAGAAAGGGACGACAGAGGATGAAATGGTTGGATGGCATCGCCGATGCTATGGACATGAGTTTGAGTGAACTACGGGAGTTGGTGATGGACAGGGAGGCCTGGCATCCTGCAGTCCATGAGGTCACAAAGAGTTGGACTGAGCAACTGAACTGACTGACTGAGATAGTATAACAGCCATGCCTACTGTAATCATCTAGGTCACCTAGATCCTGGATACCATTTACAACTCCTTGTACTGAGAGGGAATATTCTAAACTTCTTTCATTGTAAGTCAACATTTGTTTCTCCCAGAAGACTGCACCTTTCAGCACTTGCTTCATCTCCCCCTCACCTCAACAAAGAAATTTTAATTCTGGTAATAGTAATGTTCAGTCTTTCTTTTTTCTGTTGAAAGATTTTATTTCTATAGTAGTGTTCAATCTTAAATAGGCTTGAGAAAACTGCATAGAGTGTTGTCTTTGGAAAGTGCACTTACAATAGTCTGATTTGAAAACTCAAATCTCTGATCATGCTCTCCTCTATGCAAGAGTTGTGGTCTCTTTTGGTGTTAACTGTCTAACTCAAAAGACACATAGATAAGGACAACACTCAAGTTGTCTCAATATTATGTTGATCCTATTCCTGAAGTCTCTTAGGGCCTCAGTGACCTCCTAAACCTCACCTTCCATATCACTGACCATGTTTTCTTAATGGTTATAGGTTATTACATAATTTTTGGTTTTGCCTTTTTTTAAGGGAATACAGAGAGTAGGATGCTATGGTATTGATAAAATGAGAGCTTCAGCTGTCGTGGAAAAATGCTCTACCACTTCTGTGCTCTTGTGATTTATAATAAAAAATACATGTGTGGTTGTTGTCTCTGTCTGGTACAAGCTCCTGAAACCCTTAGAATTTCCTAAGTGATGAAAGCAATAAAGGTGTCTTCTGTTACATTAATAAGGTAGCCTTTGAACTACTTCACTTGTGGCTTAGCTGGTAAAGATTTTGCCTTCAACACGGGAGACCTGGGTTCGTTCCCTGGGTTGGGAAGACCCCTGGAGAAGGGAAACGCTATACCCACTCCAGTATTCCGGCCTGGAGAATTCCACAGACTGGAACTTCTAGTCTAACCACCCTGACATCTGCTGTGGGAAGAGGGACCAGAGGTTGGATCAATCACCAATGGCTAAGGATTTAATTAATCCTGCCTGTGCAATAAAGCCTCCATAAAAACCCCCAAAGGATGGAGTTCAGAGAGCTTCTGGGTTGATGAAGACATGGAGGTGCTGGAGAGTGCTGCTTATGGAGTAGCATGGAATCTCCCCACCCTTTCCCCATACTTTGCCCTGTGCATCACTTCTATCTGGCTGTCCTGAGTTACATCCTTTTATAATAAACTAGTGATACAGTAAATCAAATGTTTCTCTGAGTTCTATGACCTGCTCTAGTAAGTTAATGGAGCCCAAGAAGGGGGTCATTGGAACCTTCAATATATAGCCGGTCAGTCAGAACCACAGGTGATAACCTAGACTTAGCACTGGCGTGATTACCAGAAAACTAGTTCACTACTTAGTGGGTGTCAATCCAAAAGACAAAACCCAGTCAAAGAGCAGGAAAAGGAAGGATTTATTTCTTGCAGCAAGTAAAGAGAATACTGTGGATCTTTCCCAAAGCAGAGTCTCCTCCCCCACCAGAAAAATTGGGGAATTTTTAAGGTAAGGTTATGTGCATATTCATGAAAGGGTTTGGGTGGTGCATACATATTCATGCAGAGGCTTGAGCAGAGAAGAATTCAGCGTAGAACCGGGGCAAAGTTTGACAGAGCCCAAGCTTTTAGGTGATTGAAGTCACTAGGGTCAGTAAGGGTCAATATCATCAGTCTTCAAGTTCTTCCTAGTCCAGACTCTCAGTATGTAGTTAACATCCTCCAAAATCACTGTGGACAGTGACTGCAGCCATGAAATTAAAAGACGCTTGCTCCTTGGAAGGAAAGCTATGACAAAGCTAGACAGTGTGTTAAAACCCAGAGACATCACTTTGCTGACAAAGGTCCAGGTAGTCAGAGCTGTGGTTTTTCCAGTAACCATGTACAGATGTGAGAGTTGGGCCATAAAGAAGGCTGAGCACCGAAAAATTAGTGCTTTCTAACTGTGGTGCTGGAAAAGACTCTTGAGAGTCCCTTGGACAGCAAGGAAATCAAACCAGTCTATCCTAAAAGAAATCAACCCTGAATATTCATTGAAAGGAGTGGTACTAAACTTGAAGCTCCAATACTTTGGCCACCTCATGCAAAGAGCCAACTCTGGAAAAGACCCTGATGCTGGGGAAGACTGAAGGCAAGAGAAAGGGACAACACAGGGCGAGATGGTTGGATGACATCACCAACTCAATGAACATGATTTTGAACAAACTCCAGGAGATAATGAAGGACAGGGTAACCTGGTATGCTGCAATTCATGAGGTTGCAAAGAGTCTGACACAACTTAGTGACTAAGCAACAACAACCTGGATGGGGGCCTTCCTTCCTGCAGAATTCAGAGATATGTATCAGATTGTTCTGTGCATCCCTTGAGGAGAAACTAGAATTCTGTTTTATCACTGAACTCTGATTTTTGATTGCTTTTCCTTTGTTCCCACATTCTTTTTTTCTCTTAAGATCTTTAATTGCAAGACCTGTTCAAGGGTGAGTGCTGTGCCCAAGCTTAGATCACAAAATGACTTCGACCAAAGTGTGTGAGTCCCTCAGTCGTTCCAACTCTGTGATCCCATGGACTGTACTGTCCATGGAATTCTCCATGCAAGAATACTGGAGTGGGTAGCTATTTCCTTCTCCAGAGGAGCTTCCTGACCCAAGGTTTGAACCTGGGTCTCCTATACTACAGGCAGATTATTTACTGTCTGAGCTACCAGAGAAGACTTAGACCAAAAGTGACTTCTCTTATGTCAGGAAAGCCATGCCTGCTTCTCTTTCTCTGGGGACTCCCAACCCTATCTGTGGACAGCATCTGCAGGAGTAGGGGGCAGTTTTCTAAGACTGACCCCTTAACCTGTGGGTTCTGACACTATCTCCACTTAGTGTCAGAGTTGAGTTAAACTATAGGGCACCCAGCTGGTTTTGGAGAGTTGCTTATTGGTGTGAGGGATTAGTGACCAGAACCTTTAACTCTTCACCCGGGGATCTACTGGGCTTTTTAGCTCAGATGTGGACTCTTACTTCTTCCTGGAAAACCCAGACTTTCAGGTAACACACTTATCCCTTAAGCTGGAACTGTCTTTTCCTTTCTGAGAAGTCATTTAGTACTTGTAGGAGCAACTCAGAGGTCACATAGAGGCATTCTGGATATTTTCCCATAGCCATCCTTAGTGTTTTTCCTTATGCTGAGTTGCTGTGTCAGCCCTGGGGATGTGATGGATTAAGCAATGCTCTTCCACTCAGTCTCATTACAACCCATTGTTTGCAAATCAGGAAAGACTTCTGGGGGTCTCCTTGTCTCTCAGAAGGTCCAAGTTTGGCCTCAAGCTAACTCACACCCCTTCCCATCCATTAGTATTAGTCCTTAAGGCAGGCGTATATTGCACAAAAATTCTTTGGAAATGCAAACCAGGCCTCCCTTAGGGTACTACAAATAACTAAAATCATCAAGTCTGGTGTACACTTACATAATTTGGATTGTATTTTGGCACACTTTATTTTCCATTTCCCAATTTGCAAAGGAAGGAAAATAAGCCTGAACATTTATGATAAACTCGGCTACTTCCAACTTTCTGTCCATAGTATTTAGAGAGGAAATTATGGATTTTAACCCTCATCATCTTTTTTCCTCTGGTATACTTATGCTGTGGATGATGGTATAGTGGAGCAGAATTTGCCACCCTCAATATGTCTCTTTGGTATAAGGACATTTTAAGCTGATTATTTTCAAGAAAGCAGACACTGGAAAAGTTGTGAAACCTAAGTGTAAGTTATCACTTTTCTAAGAAACATTGACATTTATAAAGAAAGTCTCCATTTGTAAAGATATCTCACTCTGCACCAGAAAGAGATCACTCTAAATCCCTAGAAATTCTTATCAGTGGAGAAGAAAATGACTTCCATCTGCAGAACAACCTTACCCTTGTTCTTTGTGCTTTTCCTGAAACCTTTTGCTGGAGAGGATATTTAAGGTGTTAGCTTGAACCATTTGAGGGAGATACTAACTATTGCTGGCCAAAATCTTGGCCTTCTCTGCCCACCAGAGCTGAATCAAAGAATACGGAGACAGAGTATGGAGGAAATAGAAAGGTGACTTTAATTCTCAGCCAGAAGAGAGGGGAACACAGTAGGCTCATGCCCCAAGAACGGTGCCCCCTGCCCTCCCCCCCCCCGCACCCATGAGCCATCTAGGGGCTTACATAAGGCAAAGGCTTGCAGTCAGGAGTCGGTGATGAGGAGCAAAGTTGACAGAATCTTGATTTCTTCCTCTTGCATTGTTTCAAATACAATCATAAACTGGCGTCTGTAACGCAATAATTGAGTCTGGCAGTTGGGTGGCTCTTCGGCCTTCTTTCTGATATGTAACTACAAGGGAAAGGGTTGTTGCAAAGGTAAACACCAGATAAGGGATGTATTTAGCATAGAGTCAAAGAAAAGAATGAGAATTGTAGCTCCTGCAGAGTTAGGGGGCAGAAAATCAAACTTAGTTTCAGACATGCAAAGTTGGGAGCAGAACGCTGAGCACCGAACAATTGATGCTTTTGAACTGTGGTGTTAGAGAAGACTCTTGAGAGTCCCTTGGACAGCAAGGAGGTCCAACCAGTCCATTCTGAAGGAGATCAGCCCTGGGTGTTCTTTGGAAGGAATGATGCTAAAGCTGAAACTCCAGTACTTTGGCCACCTCATGTGAAGAGTTGACTCATTGGAAAAGACTCTGATGCTGGGAGGGATTGGGGGCAGGAGGAGAAGGGGACGACAGAGGATGAGATGGCTGGATGGCATCACTGACTCGATGGACGTGAGTCTGAGTGAATTCCGGGAGTTGGTGATGGACAGGGAGGCCTGGCGTGCTGCAATTCATGGGGTCGCAAAGAGTCGGACATGACTGAGCGACTGAACTGAACTGAAAGTAAAAAACTAGGAATGTTCAGGCCTGCTCACTGTTCTCTTTATCTTCTTCATTCTCAGGAAAGAGAAAGAGAGGAACTCATTCCTCTTATTTTCCTTTTCACTGCAACAGCATCGTTTTCCTGTGCATCTCCCATGTAAAGAAGGTATACACTTTATTAAACTTATATTTGTTTTTCTCCTATTAATCTGTCCTTTATTATAGGGGAGTCTCAGCCAAGAACCTATAATAGAAGGAAAATTTTTTTTTTCTCTCCTACAATAGGATCCTTTATATCATCATATTAGGTTTTATATTTTGTCCCCATCAGTTCCTGTACTCTATGGCCTCTGCCAAGATGCTTTTTTTTTAAATTTATTTATTTTAATTAGAGGCTAATTACTTTACAATACTGTATTGGTTTTGCCATACATCAACATGAATCCACCACGGGTGTACACGTGTTCCCAATCCTGAACCCCCCTCCCACCTCCCTCCGCATACCATTCCTCTGGGTCATCCCAGTGCACCAGCCCCAAGCATCCCGTATCCTGCATCAAACCTGGACTGAATTTGTCATCAGTCCCTGAAGACATGCTGATGTCTGCTGTCCGATACCAGAGCTACAAGGAGCATACATCATCTTCCTCATCTAAAACACTGAGTCCCTTCACATCCACTGAGTGTTCCTCAGACTATCTCCATATCCTTTTGGGTTTACCAGAAATCTTTTGTGGTTTAAAACCTTCAACATTCTCAGATAACTATCCTAGACTGCAAGAAGCTTGGGAATGCAAGCAACTTGGGACAGTCTCAGAATTTCTCCACAATTACACATGCCCTATGGCCATTTCTACTCAGGCCGTAGATGCTGGCATGTTGCACTCTTGGAGTTCTAAGAACCAAACGGGATCAATCATACCTGAGATCCTATTTCATCTCAAATTGGGAACTCTGGCTCCATCTAGTGGCATCCCCTTTTGGACCTACAGCAGTGACGCTCCTTTCCCAGTGGTCTTCTCTTCCAAGGAGTTATATTCCTAGGATAGGAAAGACCAACGGTTTCAACATTATGGATTCTTCCAAACCTACTGTTCAGTGTTTTGGGGCTTACCTGTCTGTGCTCAAAGCAGATACTTTAGAAACCAGAAAAAAGATTATTTTTTCAAATGTTACAGTAGACACACCCAAAATAAGGAAAAAATTAATTTTCTGTGATATAAGAAAGGAAAGAAACTTCCCAATGCCTTTTCTTAAAATATATCCTTTAGAAAACTTATATATATATATATATTTTTTCTGCTCTTCAAGATGTATATAAGGCTTTTGAAAAGCTAAATAATCCTCCTGCCAATTTTACAATCCAGAAAGATATTTTTTAAAGGCCTACAGACATTTCATCAAAACAAAAACATTAAGAATGATATCACCCCATCTTCTAGTCTCCCTGAGAGTTTGACCTAGGCATTTGATACCAAGTTATAACAATGCTTACCTGTTATATAGATATGAGTTATATTATTTCTTTGGCTAACAGCAATCAGCTAACACAGATGGCCACCTCAATCACCAAGTAAATTAAGGATAAATTTTATGTATAAACTGGCACTACATGTCCTATTTCTTGGGGATTAGTTATCATTTACCCTAAGGACATTTATGTAATGCCTGTATCTGCTGGGCTATATAAGATGGTGAGATTTCTGCCTTTATAATTACTTGAGCTAATCTCTTTGATGCACAGTGCCATCTGACTTATTGTGTATTTAATAATAAAACTGTTCTCTTGTAGTTTCGTAGAGAGGTTATCTGAGTTGACATGAAATTTTGTTTCTAAATATTTCCTTAGTATAAAGAGCCCACCTCTTATAATCAAAATCTTTGAATGTCTAGAACATTTTTTCTGAGTTCTTAAAATTCCACGGAAAAGCAGGCATTTTTGATTGTTCGTTGCATGCTGAAATACTATATCTGTTGAATTTTGGTTTCTGGTAATGGTAGGCTAAATTATTTAGATGAATTCTTCCACTGGAAACAGCTCAAAACTTTGGATAAAAGTCTTAAAATAACACTTTACAAGCATCAGAGAGCAAGACTATGGAAGAAGCCCAGGTCAAAGTTTTACACTAAAATTAGAACCCAAGTAGCTTAACAGAAAAAAGAACACACAATCTCACTTCCCCCTCCCTCACGTCCAAAGACTTTGAGCTTCCTTTGTTTGGGGAGTTAGATTCTCTGGCTTGAGTAGGGATGAGAGATTACAACTTGATTGTTTTTTCCTTCTTCCCTTCCAGTTTTGTTGAGTGGTCTAATAATTAAATTGACACAAAATAGTTAAACAGGAGAGAAAACCAAACTTAATTGCATGCATGCAGGAGCCTCACAAAGACATGAAGACTCAAACCTCAATCAGGTCATTGAGGCCTGTATGCCATCCTAAACTTAGGAGAGGGGCTTCCCTTGTGGCTCAGCTGGTAAAGAATCTGCCTGCAATGTGGGAAACCTGGGTTCCATCACTGGGTTGGAAAGATCCCCTGGAGAAGGGAAAGGCTACCCACTCCAGTATTCTGGCCTGGAGAATTCCATGGACTGTATAGTCCGTGGGGTCCCAAAGAATTGGACATGACTGAGAGATTTTCATTTTCACTTCTTTTCAAGCTTAGGAGAGGAGGGTAGGGGTCTAGGGCTTCAAAGGGGAAGAAGACACTTCATAGGAAGGTGGGAAGAGCAAGTATTTGGCAAACAAATGTTTGCCCTGCCTTGTAGAAAAGCCTTTCTTATGTAAAAAGTTATTGCTGGTAATGGCTCTCTTCCCAGTTGTTCAGTTGCTCAGTCCTGTCCAACTCTTTGTGACCCCATGGACTGCAGCACGCCAGGTTTCCCTGTCCATCACCATCTCCTGGAGCTTGTTAAACTCATGTGCATTGAGTTGGTGATGCCATCCAATCATCTCATCCTCTGTTGTCCCCTTCTCCTCCTGCCCTCAATCTTTCCCAGCATCAGGGTCTTTTCAAGTGAGTCAGCTCTTCACATCAGGTGGCCAAAGTATTGGAGTTTCAGCTTCAACATCAGTCCTTCCAATGAATACCCAGGACTGATCTCCAATAGGATGGACTGGTTGGATCTCTTTGCAGTCCAAGAGACTCTCAAGAGTCTTCTCCAATACCACAATTCAAAAGCCTCAATTCTTTGGCTCTCAGCTTTCTTTATAATCCAACTCTCACATCCATACATGACCACTGGAAAAACAATAGCCTTGACTAGACGGACCTTTGTTGGCAAAGTAATGTCTCTGCTTTTTAATATGCTATCTAGGTTGATCATAACTTTTCTTCCAAGAAGCAAGCATATTTTAATTTCATGGCTGCAATCACCATCTGCAGTGATTTTGGAGCCCCCAAAAAGAAAGTCAGCCACTGTTTCTCATCTATTTGCCATGAAGTGATGGGACCGGATGCCATGATCTTAGTTTTCTTAATGTTGAGCTTTATGCCAGCTTTTTCACTCTCCTCTTTCACTTTCATCAAGAGGCTGTTTAGTTCCTCTTCACTTTCTGCCATAAGGGTGGTGTCATCTGCATATCTGAGGTTATTGATATTTCTCCCAGCAGTCTTGCTTCCAGCTTGTGCTTATCCAGCCCATTGTTTCTCATGATGTACTGTGCATATAAGTTAAATAAACAGGGTGACAATATACAGCCTTGAGGTACTCCTTTTCCTATTTGGAACCAGTTCGTTGTTCCATGTCCAGTTCTTACTGTTGCTTCCTGACCTGCATACAGATTTCTCAAAAGGCAGGTTAGGTGGTCTGGTATTCCCATCTCTTTCAGAATTTTCCACAGTTTATTGTGACCCACACAGTCAAAGGCTTTGGCATAGTCAACAAAACAGAAATAGATGTTTTTCTGGAATTCTCTTGCTTTTTCGATGATCCAGTAGATGTTGGCAATTTGATATCTGGTTCCTTTGCCTTTTCTAAAACCAGCTTGAACATCTGGAAGTTCACAGTTCATGTATTGCTGAAGTCTGACTTGGAGAATTTTGAGCATTACTTTGCTAGCGTGTGAGATGAGTGCAATTGTGCGGTAGTTTGAGCATTCTTTGGCATCATTACCATATGTAAAATAGATACCAAAAGGGAATTTGCTGTGTGACACAGGGAGCTCAACTCAGTGTTCTTTGATGACCTAGGGCGGTGGGATGGGGGTGGGAGATGGGAGTGGGGTTCAGGAGGGAGGGGATATATGTATACCTGTGGATGATTCATGTGATGTATGGCAGAAACCACAATATTGTAAATCAGTTACCCTCAAGTTAAAAAAAAAAATTAAAGCATAAATTTAAAAAATGACAATAGTTTTACCATCTTTCCAGGTAATACAGGTCTAGATGCTGCCATTTTAGGTGCTCTTTCACTTTAGAAAAGTTTCTTATTCAATTTGAATTTCAAATAATCTATAATGGAGAAAATAATATGATTTGGTCTATTTCACTGCTGCTGCTGCTAAGTCACTTCAGTTGTGTCCAACTCTGTGCGACCCCATAGACGGCAGCCCACCAGGCTCCCCCGTCCCTGGGATTCTCCAGGCAAGAACACAGGAGTGGGTTGCCATTTCCTTCTCCAATGCATGAAAGTGAAAAGTGAAAGTGAAGTCACACAGTTGTGTCCGACTCTTTGAGACCCCATGGACTTCAGCCCACCAGGCCCCTCCATCCATGGGATTTGCCAGGCAAGAGTACTGGAGTGGGGTGCCATTGCCTTCTCCGCTCTTTCATTGAGCTGGTAAGAAATACTAGTGAAAGAAAGTATGTGAATAGTCTTCCTAAAATGGTTAAGTAACACAAGGCTTTAAACTACTAGTATTTATGTAGATATGGAGAAGGAGCAAAAAAACAACAAAAATTAGATCTTTTGTGTAAACTGAAGATGAGAATATATTTAGATATATGGTGAAGCATTATGGTATAACAGAAAGAGAAAGATATTTTGAGTCAGGTATAATTACCTGGAAGGTTAAGTTTCTGCCGTATTGCCTTCTAGCTCCAGAATCTCCTGCAATTAACTTTTCTGAGTCTCAGTTTCCTCATCTGTAAAAGGAAATAATCATGTCTCCCTGATGCTTCATTTACTGTGAAGATTGAGTAGGACACACGTGTAGTGCCTGGGGCACTGTCAGTGCACTGTCGAAGTCAAGTCTTTACAATGTGAACATAGTCAAAGGAAAGATGAGAATAGAATGTGATTATAGTGTTGATAGAAAATGATCTATTCAGATAAGATTCTCCCCAGCAGGTGAAAAGGAACAGATAAAACTAAATTTCAAAATAATACTACTCTAAATTCCAAGAGTCACTGGAATTTTTTAAAAAAACAGTCCTTAGGTACACCTCTGACCTTTGCTGAAATTTCCTTCATCAGCTTCTTCTAAGATTCATTTCCTTTTCTCTCCTCTGGCTACTGCTGATTTGATAGGAAATATTTTTGCCCAGCAAGTCAGCCTGGAGAAGATTTACACTTGAGCTCTCCAGGGAAGGAATGATGAGAAGGGGATGTGTTTGCAGGCAGCCCCTACCTCCAGGGGTGTGATTGCCCTGACAGTCACAGATCTGAGTGCAGAACCCCATCTGTAACTAAGAGATCCACAGCCAGCTTCTACCTCAACCTCTGGAACACCTTCTTTTGACTCTGCTCTCTCTCTACCTCTCATTCCCATAAGTGGAGGATTGTCTTGCTCTCTCTCTACCTCTCATTCCCATAAGTGGAGGATTGTCTACGAAAACACACACACCAAACCTGCAAATTTCCTCCATTGCTTCTGTCTTCCATTGGTTTTCCAACCACACCCCATGCACCCTTCATGCCTACCTCCCCTTCCAAAAGGCAAACCAATAAAGAGTCACATGAAAAAAACCTATACTAAGGTAATTTCTTGATCTGGAATACAGTAGAATAAAGAAAGGGATCATGCAAGAAGGAATAGACTATTGCAATAGGGAGAATGCATTCATCGTGAGCTCTGAAAGCCTCTCAAGGCTTAGGCACACAGGGGTTTTCATTTATGATGATGAATAACCAAGGGCTTCCCGGGTGGCATTATTGATAAAGAACCCGCCTGCCAGTGCAGGAGATGTAAGAGACTCAAGTTCGATCCCTGGGTCAGGAAGATCCCCTGCAGGATCGGAAATGGCAATCCACTCCAGTATTCTTGCCTGGGAAATTCCATGGACAGAGGAGCCTGGCAGACTACAGTCCATAAGGTCACAAAGAGTCAGACACAACTGAAGGAACTTAGCACGCACACAAACAAGGCTAGAAATAAAGAGGTGTGGGGAAGTTTCATGAAAAAGGAAATTGGGCATTGGACCAGAGAATATTTTACCTTGAAGCTATTCTGTACACAGGAAGGGGTTGTATGTTAGCTCAAGCTGAGGATGGGTTAAAGTTCAGGGATCTGGGAAAGTAGAGAAGCTTAACCCAAGTCTCATTAACAACCATTTTGTTCTAATTAGTAGAAAAAATCAGTTTAGCTCACCTTTTTTTTTTTTTTCTTTAATGTTCATATATTTGGCTGCACTGGGTCTTAGCTGCAGCATATGGGATCTAGTTCCCTGATCAGGGATCAAACCCAGGTCCTCTGCATTGGGAGTGCAGAGTCTTAGCCACTGAACCACCAAGGAAGTCCCACTTTAGTTAATCTTTTATGAGATGAAGAATGAGAATTTGGAAAGTCTGAGTCTGTACTTATCTTAGAGAAATAAAGGGAATGTCAGGGAATGTTGTGAGTCTTTTCTAAGTCATTTGGGGATGTGTATTTCTCTGTTGTGAACCATTTCCTTGAATATAAATGGGAGAGATTTCTTTAACCATCAGTGTTTTCCAGGAGCACAAGTTTCAGATAAAGTTCAACATTGTTAAAAACAGAGAGTGTAGAAATTTCTTCTCCACTTGAAATTCTCTTTACCTTTCTGTTCCCAGGGCTAACCAGTTACTAACCTGACAGCCTCTGTCTTGATGCCATTGCCTAGGATAAGCCTTAGACTCAAAGGGAAAAGCCACACCAGATCCCTAATTCAAACTGCAGGATTTTACATTTACTATTATTCACTGTGGGATGTGATCAAGGCACAATCTAACAATAACTGGTGTTTGGTTGTCATTTCTTCAATAAACAAGTGCCCAGGGAGTCTTGGGGAAAATCTTGTTTAGAGATGCAGACAGCCTAGCAGACATTGGAACTCGGAGAACTCTCAGCAGGTGACGGACACCAGCCGTGAGCTTGGGTTTCTGCTCAGGACACCAGCACTTAGTAAGGAAGTAGCAAGAGTACATATGGCCCCCAAATCTAAGTGGGGTGGGAGACTCAGTATCTATAGGAAGGTAGGGACAAGGATTAAGATAAAACCCAGGTTCCAGCAGGAATGTTAACTCAGTTCTGAGCCCTGGTGACTCGGCTCTTGTTATTCTGTCAGTCGTAGAGCAGGTGTCAAATGGTAGGAGAAAGAGCAAGTAAAGACAGTATAATTGGGCCACAGTCAACATTGGCTTTGTACTTACCATTCATGGTAGAAAAAAGAATCTCTATTTTGTGTTGAGATGAATGTGTTAGTATCATAGATGTCTTTCTGCAAACAGGCCCTCAAAGGAGAAATTTAACCTTTGAAAGCTTTCTCATGGACAAATAAATTTATATCACCTATGTAGTAGATGTGTTACCACATTTACCAAGGACACACATAGATACTGAACTAAACATCAGAGGGCTAGTTGTACTTTACAATTTTGTTGAGTAAATTCAATCTTCTGTCATACATACTCAACAGATGACATTTTCTATAGAAAACAGGTATGAGAAGCCCCTTGTAATTAAAGTCTTGAGGTTAAAGCTTGTATTATACTAGGGATAAAAATAAAACTCTGCAAAAGCAAACAGAATGTTACAAGAGAGATTCTGCCATTTGCAAGAAACTTGGCCAAAAGTCAATTTTATAATGACAAGATAAAAACATGTATATTGAATTGGCACATGTCTAATGCTGTTTATACCTTGTGCTTTAATGATAATTGTTTTGCAAATGTTTGCCACCCTTCTCTATTATCTTTTCAATAAGTATTAACAGAGGGCCCTGTATTCTGCATTCCCAGAAGCACTTGTATCAAAACCAATTATTTCCTCTAACATTTTCTTATTAAATATTATCGAAATCATTAGTTTATGGTTTTGTTCTAACAAACTAAATCAATATTCGGTGCTGAAACATTTCTAATGACACATCATATACTCTGAACAGTTTTCTTAAGTATTTTTCAAGTATTATTTTATTTGACCTTCATTAAAACTTTATGAACTAGGAATTCTTATTCCTATCTTACAGATAATGAAACTGAGAATTCGAAGTTGCCCAGTTAGCATGTGACAGAGCAGGGATTGGGACCAGGCACTCTGTTTGTAAAACCCCTCAAAGATGTAAGGAAGGGTGGCCCAAGACAGCATGATAGTAGAGTGCAAGGTCCAATTTGCAAAAGTGATTTGTTATACAGTATTCCATATGGAGTAACTCTTGGTAGATCCTTGAATAATGTAGCAGTGCTGCCTATGTACAATAGACCAAATTTAATTCCAGTGGACCTTGGGGTTACCTGGTGAATGACTGATTTTATGAGCAAAATTGCTTCTGGTGCTTTTATCAGTTATGCGTGCTGTGTGCTTCATTCATGTCCAACTCTTTGCAACCCTGTGGACTGTAGCCCGCCAGGCTCCTCTGTCCATGGGATTTCCCAGGCAAGAATACTGGAGTGGGTTGCCATTTCCTCCTCCAAGGGATCTTCCCGACCCAGTGATCGAACCCATGTCTTCTGCATTGGGAGGCGGATTCTTTACTGCTGAGCTACTGGGGAAGCCTGATATTTGTTAGCTGACTTATAGAATATTGGGAACTGATGACATCAGGGCACCAATTCACTGAGTAGCCAGTTTCTTTTCTTGTTGGTGGTGGTGTTTTTTTTTTTTTTTTTTTTTTTTGCCGAATTATATCTAGGCTGATTTTCACAGCAAAAATCCCAGGGAGGGGGAAAAAAAAAGAAAACTTGTACCACATAATGACTCAGTAGGATTAAGTGAATCCTTGGCAACTGAGACAATTCATAAGCATCTTTTAATGAGACTGCTCTTTCAAAGACAGCAATGAGGGTTTTCTTTCTTCTTTTAAATTTTAGAATGGATATGTTGCTGACAAATTATATGCCATTTTCCATTGCATTTTTCTGTAATACAAAAGAATGCTTGTGCCAAGATACAATAATATCCCACTTAGGAATGAAACTCACTTTCATTTATTTAAAGAGAAAGATGAGAATTTGAGGATGACATTTGAAGAATACTCTAATTTACCATATGTCAGTTTCTCCAGAAATTAATAGCTTAAAATCTGGGCAGAACACAATAGTTCTATCCACTCAGAGAACAAAGGCACTAACTGACCCTTGAGGGTCCCTCAAAGCCTCTAATTTTATGATTATACTTAATGAAAAGGTAGGCATATAGGAGTATCCACAGTAAAGCAAAGGAAGGAACGCAGTGCTGGAAATCTGGAAACTGATATTCTAATTCTAGGATATTTGCATTAACTGAGGAATCAGGAGCAAGCCATGGACTCATCTGACTTAAGTCTACTATATTCAATATGAGGAAACTGAAGTAAATCATGTCTAAGATGTCTTTAGCTATAAAATTCTACAGCTTCAGTGCATTTGAATCTCATCACATGAAGGTGATTTGGGATCAAGTCATTTCTAAGTTACAGTTTTCAAGTTTCAGATCAATAATGTAAATAAAATATAGAAATTCATTTTCTTTACAATGTACATACCTCTACACCTGTTATGTGAATAGAATCACAACCTGTATTTATAGATAAATACAGCTTAGACAACCAAAAGGATATAAAAATGGATTTAGACAGCAAATAAACTCAAGTACATGCACCCTGGGAATTATATTCCCATGGGGATGGCAATAATCTAAGGAAAAGAAAACATCTAATACAAATACAAGCAGTATCTCTTCCTTAATCCCCAAATAAAACTCCAGAAATGGTTAAAAGAGTTTTCATCAATATTGTTGGATGTGCAGAGAAATATTTGAATGCCTCAAATAGTGTCCTGCATAAGCTGTTGGATATTCTGAGAGCAAGCCATTTCAGATTTTTGAGAAATCTCCCAAATTAGAACATTCCATTTATGAATGCCTGTTTTCAGGATGCTTCCCCAATATCTTGTCATTATAATCCACTAACATTTTCAGGGCCTTCCTTGATCACCTTGAGGGAGTCTAGGCCACCTTGGCATCAATAGCCCCCTGTGGACCACTTTATAAGATAGATGATCAACAGCACTTTCATGTCCTTTCAGGCCAAGGCTGGCATTATTTGAATGTGCTCTCAACATGAACTCACTTCACACCAGCAGGGCCAAAGTAGCATTAGACTCTAGCTTTAGAAATTCATATCCAGAAATATTTCCTAAAAGAAAAAAAAAATTCGAAATCAAGTAATCTGTTGCTATTGACTGGACTGACTGTATTTCTTCTTGTTCCCTTCTGTATGAAATGCCCTGCCTCACCATTTTGTGTGTCTGGCAAATTCCTATTTACTGTTACTTGCAAGATCAAACATCACCTTTTAGAGGAAGGCTCCCAGATTCCCCCATGTGCAATCAATTGCCTCCTTTCTTATCATTCCATAGCATGCTACACATGGCCTCATTAGAGCACTCATGTGCTGCATAGGTATATACCTCTCCTATTCAAAGTTTGATCGAGGACTGGTCCATCAAGACACATTCCTAGAGGGTGTCAGGATATCCAGGCTTGATAAAACACCACTGAAATGAATTGGAATTGGACTGGTGGTTAATTCAGGCTTGCCAAAAACAACTTGCACAAATCATGGTGTACAAACTAGCCTAGCTTGTACTTCAGAGTGGAAATGTAAAAGGGAAGAAGAAAAGGGGGAAAAAATGAAGGAGGAAGAGAAGGAAAAAAGAGAAAAGGAAGAAAGAGGGGAAACCATTGTCAGTTTTTGATATTATATTTGGTGTCACTCAGATGTGATTTCATGGTATAGCACATGCCACTTCTACAACCCTGATATAGTAAGCTCATTGCAATAGTGAACGGATTATTTTTGCTGAAGATCAAATTTTATTATGTGAATATAGTTACAAGCTCTTGACCCAAGATGCTTAAAACTTTGTTGTCCATATTTTCTATTTGTCAGTATAATTTTTAATTCACCATAGATTTTATGATCTCAAGTTCTCCATTTTTCTTTCTATTCTTAAGTTTTATTTCTTTTCTTTTTTTAAACTAAATAATCTAAAACCGTATTGCAAGATTTTAGATAAGGTAGTCAAATTGCCAACATTCGTTGGATCTTCGAAAAAGCAAGAGTTCCAGAAAAACATCTACTTCTGCTTTATTGATTGCACCAAAGCCTATAACTGTGTGGATCACAACAAACTGGAAAATTCTTAAAGAGGTGGGAATACCGGATCACCTGACCTGCCTCCTGAGAAATCTGTATGCAGGTCAAGAAGCAACAGTTACAACTAGACGTGGAACAACAGACTGATTTCCAAATCAGGAAATGAGTACATCAAGGCTGTATATTGTCACCCTGTTTATTTAACTTATATGAAGAGTACATCATGCAAAATGCCAGGCTGGATGAAGCACAAGCTAGAATCAAGATTGCCAGGAGAAATATCAATAACCTCAGATATGCAGATGATACCACCCTTATGGCAGAAAGCAAAGAAGAAGTAAGGAGCCTCTTGTGGAAAGTGAAAGAGGAGAGTGAAAAATTGGCTTAAAACTCAATATTCAGAAAACTAAGATCATGGCATCTGGTCCCATCACTTCATGGCAAATAGAAGGGGAAACAGTAGAAACAGTGACAGGCCTTATTTTTTGGGGGCTCCAAAATCACTGCAGATGGTGACTGCAGCCATGAAATTAAGAGATACTTACTCCTTGGAAGGAAGTTTATGACCAACATAGACAGCATATTAAAAAGCAGAGGCATTACTTTGCCAACAAAGGTCCATCTAGTCAAAGCTCTGGTTTTTCCAGTAGTCATGTATGGATGTGAAAGTTGGACTATAAAGAAAGCTGAGCGCCAAAGAATTGATGCTTTTGAACTGTGGTGTTGGAGAAGACTCTTGAGAGTCCCTTGGGCTGAAAGGGGCTCAAACCAGTCCATCCTAAAGGCAATCAGTCCTGAATATCCCTTGGAAGAACAGATACTGAAGCTGAAACTCCAATACTTGGGACACCTGATGCAAAGAACTGACTCATTGGAAAAGACCCTGATGCTAGGAAAGATTGAGGGCAGGAGGAGGAGACTACAGAGGATGAGATGGTTGGATAGTATCACTGACTCACACATGAGTTTGAGTAAGTTCCAGGAGTTCATGATGGACAGGGAAGCCTGGCGTGCTGCAGTCCATGGGGTTGCTAAGTATTGGACATGACTGAGCAACTGAACTGAGATAAGGTAGTAACTAAGTCACTCATTCACAGGAAAAAAAAAAAGGGGATTTCATTTGGTATTACTTGATTTCAGAATTTCATATTTCAAATATTTTTGATGAGCATTCCTTTGCAGAGAATTTCAATATTCATTCAGTGGACCATGGGATTGGTATGGAATGTATGTTATTATGATAACAGGTCAGAAAAGCAAGAAAAAAAAAAAGTGTAATTTAACAAAGTGTATATTTAGGACAAGTAAATCATTTTATGAAGTTTGACATATTAGTTTATAAAAAAAGAGATAGACATATTTTAAAGTAATCCCTTCATCAGTCTTCTCCCCTAAAGTTAGTCCTTTCTGTGTCATTGTCACATGGGTCATTTTGCCATCTACTTAATAACCTAAGTGGAGTCTTCTCCCACATCACTTGCAATGACTTCTGAGTTAACATTCATATTTTCTGGCTTCATGTTATATCCTGAATACATTGAGACAAGGGTCATGCAGCATTTTTACCAGTGTTTCCTCCACAATATGTGTTTTTCTGTCAGAGCTGATCATGAGGATCTGGGGAGGCCATCTGATAACTCCTCTGATTAACGATGTTGCCCCAGGTGTCATTCATTCCTCATTATATTGCATCCCCCTTTGATAGAAAGTTCGACCTGTACAAGGAATTCCTCTGCTTTCTTTTCCTGAGCTGGGCTGCTCCAACAAACTCCCAGATGTTTGCTTTGTTGCCAGCTATTGCTGATGTTAATACTGATGTTGATGATGTCAGCGAGATTTAAGTGCAACAGTGGACAACAATGCCGATATCCAGTGGATAGAAAATAGGACCTATTAGAGAACCAAGGGGATTGTTTGCAGCCACGAGGCAAGCACTGATGTTAAGGTCTTCCAGTAGAGTATGCATTTTGTGAAGAGATATTAATAGTAACTTGTTCCATCGTGTCAGACTTGAAGTTTTCCACTAATTTATATATGTTTTAATTTCTCTTGTGAGATAGGTAACAGATTACAAATTACTTATAACTTAAAAAATAAGTTTATAACCAAGGTTTTTACTTCTACCCTGTTCTTAGTCACATGACTCTAAAATTATCCTCTGTCATCAAAGGCAGAATGCTGTAAATTCTTAGACTTATACCAGGGGATGAATGGATGGAAGGGTGGGTGGGTGGGTAAATAAATAAAAATAAATATCACACACAATATGATACACATGTGTATCTTTATAGACTCATATATAGTATATCCATATATTACCCATCTATTTTATGAATATTTCCTTTTTCATCTAAACCAAATTGGAGATTATCTCCTTTATTTTTTTTGAAACTTTTTTTTTATTTGAAATAGAATTGCTTTACAATGTTGTCTTAGTTTCTGCTGTACAACACTGTGAATCAACCATATGCATATGTACATCCACTCCCTCTTGAGCCTCTCTCCCACATCCCCGTTCCCCCATCAAGGTCATCACAGATGCTATACAGCAGATTCCCACTGTGCTGTGCAGTGCTGAGTCACTCAGTCGTGTCCAACTCTTTGCAACCCCATGGACTGTAGCCCTCCAGGCTCCTCTGTCCTTGCTATTCTCCAGGCAAGAATACTGGAGTGGGTTGCCACGCTCTCCTCCAGGGGATCTTCCTAAGCCAGGAATACATGTATCCCAGTGTTCACTGCACCACTATTTGCAATAGCCAGGACATGGAAGCAGCGTAGCCATCCATTGACAGATGAATGGATAAAGAACATGTGGTACATATATAAAATGGAGTATTATTTTTGGGGGGCTCCAAATCACTGCAGATGGTGACTGCAGCCATGAAATTAAAAGACACTTACTCCTTGGAAGAAAAGTTATGACCAACCTAGACAGCATATTAAAAAGCAGAGACATGGCTTTGTCAGCAAGGTCCATCTAGTCAAAACTATAGTTTTTGCAGTAGTCATGTATAGATGTGAGAGTTGCAGTATAAAGAAAGCTGAGCACCAAAGAATTGATGCTTTTGAACTGTGGTGTTGGAAAAGACTTTTGAGGGTCCCTTGGACTGCAAGGAGAGCCAACCAGTCCATCCTAAAGGAGATCAGTCCTGAGTGTTCATTGGAAGGACTAATGTTGAAGCTGAAATTCCAATACTTTGGCCACCCGATGCGAAGAACTGACTCATCTGAAAAGACCCTGATGCTGGGAAAGATTGAGGACAGGAGGAGAAGCGGATGACAGAGGATGAGATGATTGGATGGCATCATCAACTCAATGGACATGAGTCTGGGTAAACTCTGGGAGTTGGTGATGGACAGGGAGGCCTGGTGTGCTGCAGTCCATGAGGTCGCAAAGAGTCCGACATGACTGAGTGACTGAACTGAACTGAATGCGGCCATAAAAAGGAATGAAATTGAGTCAGTTGCAGTAAGTTATGGTTTCTGAGAAACAAAGTTTCGCAGACTTTGTTCATTCTATTCAGTAATATTTTCTTCTGTTAATGTGCCGTCATTTACAGTCAGTCCCTTATTTATGAACTTTTATTACCAGATTGGGCTTCCCTGGTAGCTCAGCTGGTAGAGTCTGCCTGCAATACAGGAGACCCCTGTTCCATTCCTGGGTCGGGGAAATCCCCTAGAGAATGGACAGGCTACCCACTCCAGTATTCCTGGGCTTCCTTGATGGCTCAGCTGATAAAGAATCTGCTTGCAATATGGGAGACCTTGGTTCAATCCCTTGGTTGGGAAGATCCCCTGGAGAAGAGAATTGGCTACCCACTCCAGTATTCTGGCCCAGAGAATTGGATGGACTGTATAGTCCATGGGGTTGCAAAGAGTAGGGCACGATTGAGCAACTTTCACTTTCACTTTCATAACCAGATTGCTGTTACAAGCTATGCTGTAGGAATAATCTTGTACACGTACCATTTCCCATGAATGCATGCAAGTATATCTTCAGAATAAATTCCTAAATGTGAAATTGCTGATTCCAAAGATATGTGCATTTGAAGTTTTGAGAGTTTTCTCAAATTTGCATTTCCTCCAGTAATTATGGAAGTGCCTTACCCCTATTGCTGCTGCTGCTGCTGCTAAGTCGCTTCAGTCGTGTCCGACTCTGTACGACTCCAGAGATGGCAGCCCACCAGGCTCTGCTGTCCCTGGGATTCTCCAGGCAAGAACACTGGAGTGGGTTGCCATTTCCTTCTCCGAACTACATACTTTCAAAAACATCCACTGGTGTATTTTTAACCAATGTAGTCCATTTTATTTCCATTTCAAATGTGTACAGAGTTTGAACTGGTTCTTGTTGCTAGCACAAATGCCAACAGTCTGTGTTCCTCTCTTGCCCACTTGGGGGTATTATTGTTTAGTCAACTATAAGAAAATATTTTATTTAAATTAAAAGTGTTAAAATTAAAACAGAATAAAGGAAGACATCTAAGAAATTCGTCTGGTAGATACTGTTCCTCTCTAAATCAGTTGTCTGAGTCAAAGGTCATTTTCAGTTTCCCTATAATATTAAAGTAGCTGAAATGTTTTTTGTAGAATCTGAAATATTTACTTGATAAAATGTTACTAAGTTATTAAAGGATTATGAAATCAATCCTTATTTCCTGTGATTGCTTTCATTCCTCAAATATATGCAATAAACATTTTATATGCACAATATAATATATACACAAATATTTGCCTTTAACAATCTGAATTTGAATTGTATTTGTTGGAAAAATTTGAAAATTAATTGAATCACTAATTGGACAGTTATTTAAACTTAAAAAAAATCAGTGTCTGAATACCTTTCTTGTTTGGGAAGTAGAGGCAGGGGATATGAGAGTACTCAGGAGTGATGAAATCCATTTATAAGGGCCTGGTGACTCCTGAGGTAGTAACAGTGGGTACTTAGTAGCAACACAGTCTGTACCAGCCTCAGCATTTTAAGATTATTATTGCTGTGATATGATCTTACCTATTCCAACCAGTTCCTACCGTTTCTGAACCTGATTCTTTATCCTTCTTGCTGAGTCTATGCTTTCTAAAACTTCTTTCCCTGCTTCAGTGACTCAAAGTTGGTTTTAGCTTTTTCAGACCAAAAATCTTGACTGAAATCAGTAGTAAACAGGCATTTATTTAATTCCTGATTTAACCTGGTTTGAGTTGGTCAAATTAAAATTGGTTTATGTGCAGATATGAACTACCAGACTCTTATAAATAAAAAGCATAGAGATGATGAAATATAGATCAAAACTTGAATGTTCAAGAATAGGTATGATTGTACTTCATATTGAGCCCTATTACGTACCAGTTTACATTGGGAAAGCATTTCAAATCACCAGGCTAAGTGATTGCAAGACTAGGGCTCCTGAATGACCTGGTCAGGAGCTGGAGATAAGCATGGCTAGAGTTCAGGGAATCCCTGGGCTGGTGCCGGTTTGCTGATGAGTGGGCTAGGTCCTGACACAGTCAGCTGTGAGGTTGTGGTGATCTTGGGGCAGGTGCCTGCATACTAGTGGGTGAGGTCAGTTCTGGGACTACTGCTGGCCCATCAGTGGGTGCAGCCAGGTCCTGTGGTCTCTAACCACAGGGCCCTGGGTGTCCCAGAGTCAGTGTGTCTGCGGTCAGGTGGGCGTGGCCAAGGCTCTGGGGGGTCCTAAGGTTGGTGCTGGTGCACTGATATGTGGGACTGAGTCCTGGGTCCTCTGGTTGACAAGGCCGTGTCCTCAGGTGCCTGAGGGCTCAGGGGGTTCTTAATGCAGCCAACCTGCTGGTGGGTGGGCTCTGTCCCCCCAGTTAGTTGCTTGGCCTGACGTGTCCCAGTACCAGTGCCAAAGGCTGGTGGATGCGTCTGGTGCCAGTACTAATAAGCTAGAGAGACATTTCCAAAATGAAACTTGCCAGTGTCCTTGTGGTATTGCAAGCTTCCCCAAATGGCTGCCCCCGGTGTCTGTGTCCCTAGGTAGTGAGCTCCAATCACCTCCTTCTCTCCAGGAGGGTCTGCAGTTGGGTGTGACCCAGACTCCTTTCAGATGACTGTTTCTGCTCTGAATCCTGGAGCAGATTCTGTGTGTGCCATTTAAGAGTGGAGTTTCTATTTCCCACAACCCTCTGGCTCTCCCAAAAGTAAGCCCCACTGGCCTTCGAAGCCAAACATTCTGGAGGCTCATCTTCCTGGTTCAGGATCCCCGGACTGGGGAGCCCAGATGGGGCTCAGACCCCTTCCTTCTTGGGGAGAACCTACGCATTTGTAATTATCCTCCTGTTTGTGGTTTGCCCACCCAGAAATATGGGTCTTGACTATATCATGTCTCCACCCCTCCTACCCATCTCATTGTGGTTTCTTCTTTGTATCTTTAGTTGTAGAAGATCTTTTAGGTTTCTGATCTTTCTCATTAACAATTGTGAAAAGAGGTATAATTATGGTACACCCATGGCAAGAAGTTAGCTCAGGGTCTTCCTATTCTTTGATCTTGGCCACCCTCCTCCTTTCATATCTTTCAGTGCATTTAAATTGTGGTTTTGTCTGCTTGTAAGGGAATTTAATTCTCTTCCATCCATCCAGTCAAGTTTCTCCTAGGTGAAAGTACCAAGAGGGAATAGAAAAAGTTTTCTGGTAATTTAAATACTTGAGAGTGGGTATTATCTCCTATGGGATACATTTGAGGGGAAATGTGATTTCTGTAATTTGCATTTAGATGTGTTGACTTTTTTTTTTTTCCTTCCTGGAGGAACTAAATCAGAACCAAAAAGCATCAGCATAATTTTTCTGTATTAAGAATTATTGGGGCTTTTTCCCTCATAACCCAAAGTCTAAAAGCATTATTATGAACAGCCAGATTTCCTGTGGAATCTATTTATTTTTTATCCTATTTCTGGGAAATTCATTATACATATGTATCTCTAAGAATATAATTCTCTTTTTAAAAAAAAGTCTGGAAACAGTGGTTTAAACATATAAAAGGACAGGAAGGAAAGTGAAGTCACTCAGTCGTGTTCAACTCTGTGACCCCATGGACTGTAGCCTGCCAGGCTCCTCCATCCATGGGATTTTCCAGGCAGGAATACTGGAGTGGATTGCCATTTCCTTCTCGAGGGGATCTTCCCGACCAAGGGATCGAACCCAGGTCTCCTGCATTGGCAGTTGGACTGTCATCCACTGGACCACCAGAAAAGTCCTCCTTTCCTCCCTTTTCTGAAGGCCTTTACATACGTCTTGCTAACCACTAGAACTATGTCTCATCTGGCTACCTTGGCTACAAGGGTGTCTGAACCAGTGACTTAGTGAGCTTACCAGTCTCTTTAGTAGAGGAAGGCAAGGGAGAGGAATTATAAAAAGCTTTTGAGTAGCCAGTCTACAGTATCTGCAGCCAAGTATTTACCTATTAGAGCAAGTTCAAAGCACTTTGAAAAAATTGATGCCATTAATCAGACTTGCTGGGTTTGTTTTCACATTTGATAGTAGAATTATCTGAATGGATCAAGTCACTTAGTTGTTTTAACATCTGGAGAAATACTTTGAGAAGGACTAATGCCTTTGGAAAAATAACACAGTAGCTGAATTTTTTAATGTACTCAGTTATCTTGGCAAGGAAAAGATTATCATATAATTTTGCTGCCCTTTTGGATAGGTGATAAAATTCTCTGGCTCAGATTGCAATTTCTTTATATTAAGGTAATTTGTACCAAAAGAAAATGTGTAGTTTTGGTTTTTTTTTTAAACAAACCAAGGGTAAATATCAAGTCCCATAATGCTATTCTTTTTAATGAAGCAAAGGTAATTCATTTAAAATTTGGAGGTCATTTAAGACTCCCTGGCCTAGACAATTAGAGTATGATTCTATGAAATGAATTCATACTTTGGGAATATGGGTACTTTTGGAAGAAAAGCCTAGATTAAATGTCAATCATTACTTTGGAGATGAAATTAAAGTGATATTAGAGAATATTTTTTTTTAAACCCATAGTTTACTTTATTCCATGTTATTTTGTTTTTTATTTACTGTTTTATAGATTTATTTTATTTATTGTATTATTTATTTTTTTTTCCAAAAAGCTGTTTCTTTTTTTTTGTTTTGTTTTACTTGCTTACTGTGTTGGGATAAGATACACTGGGCTTATTTCTCTCACTGTGTTGTGTAATGTCACCCAACTGTGTTGCATCGCTGTGTTGTACTCCCCTTGGATATGTCAAACCTGTGGCATGAATTTCTTCTGTCAGTCATGACCAAGGGAACAAATGGGCCTTTGTAAGGCAGATGTGTACGCCACATCTCCCCCCAACACACACACACATACTGTCACTGTGTTGAAATCAAAGAGAGTGAGTTATTACAAAACACTTGATATAGAAAGACCAGTTTCTAAAATACTAATATTTTGATGCAGTTCAATTTTTCACCCTTTTAAAAAACAAACCATGTCTGGTAAACAGGGGAGAGGGGTAGCTCTTTCATGTAGATTTTCAGTTAATAAATCAAATGATGGAAATTAAAAATCTCAAGTAGACAAACACCAGGGAATTATCTATCATAGGATGCTAAAATTAGAGGACAAAAGTACAGCCAGAAATGGGTTGTTTGCCTAGTCTCAAAGTATCTCCATGCAAGATACATATTAATAAAAAGGGAAAAGGTACCTTCACAGACTGACAGACACCACCTGAAGTAATGGATCAAGGATAACATTGCCAGTCATGAGACACGCTGTCTTCCTGCTCTTCCTCATGGTCAGATGCAGAGAAGGGCCTGCATCCCCTCTAACATCCTGGTGGCTCTCTCTGTCACCTTCCGGGTGTACTCTGGGCTCTCTCACTTCTCCTGGTAAGATGACTCCAACTCCTCTACCTTATAGGTCTATCTAGTCTTGGGGCCATTTCTCTAGGAAATTTCCAGGCGCATCCTTCCTTAAGAAAGCTGAATTAGTGTAATGGAGAAAAAGAAAGAATAAGACACACTGTTGAGCTTCCACAACTTCAGAGCTTGGCCAAGACTACCTAAATATGAGCACATACATATATGACTGCTGCTGCTGCTGCTAAGTCGCTTCAGTCGTGTCCGACTCTGTGCGACCCCATAGATGGCAGCCCATCAGGCTCTCCCATCCCTGGGATTCTCCAGGCAAGAACACTGGAGTGGATTGCCATTTCCTTCTCCAGTGCATGAAAGTGGAAAGTGAAAAGTAAAAGTGAAGTTGCTCAGTCGTGTCTGACTCTTAGCGACCCCATGGACTGCAGCCCACCAGGCTCCTCCATCCATGGGATTTTCCAGGCAAGAGTACTGGAGTGGGGTGCCATTGCCTTCTCCAAAATATATGACAGATGTAACTAAGTTCTATGATGTAAGTAGAAACAGTGTCACCAGCCCTGGTGAGCTGGGCCTGGCCAGAATGAGCACTGGCTAGTATTTAGAATCTTGTATCTGTTGCATTCTCAGGGAGGACATGCATCCCTAGATAAGAAGTATTAACGTTAAAACATATCATAATTAATAGACTGTTTTTTTTTTTTTTTGAGATCCTATCAATTACATTGTATTGACTGTATTACAAAATCAAGAACCAAAGAAAGTCATTCAGATGTCTAGACAATGAGTTACAGAAGTCAGGTACTGTTTCCACAAGGGTGGAGGAAATATCTAGAAGAGTATGAATTAAAGAATGTGAGCAAAGAGAATGAATATAGTACATGGATAAGGTTACTAATTTGTCTTTGAGGACGGGAAATGGTGATATAAAAGTTACAAAAGAAGCACTTGTGCTCCTGCTTAGCTGCTCAGTTGTGTCCAGCTCTTTGTGACCCCATGATGTAGTCCGCCAGACTCCTCTGTGCATGGGATTTCCCAGATTAGAATACTGGAATGGATTACTGTTTCCTCCTCCAGAGGATCTTCCCAACCCAGGGACTGAACACGCATCTTCCGCTGTTCCTGTATTGCAGGGGATACTTTAACACTGAGTCACCACAGAAGCACCAAATAAACACTATTACTGTCTAAATACAATTCCTCATTTTTTCTGGAAACCTTAGGTCTGTGTCCTGGTCAAATCTTTGTCCTGCTTTACAGCAAATTTTAAAATAAATTTTAATGAGTATCTGGTGCTTTACCTTGTACATATGCTTTTCTTTCATATTATTTTGTGGATTTCTCCATAGTTTTGTGAGATAGGTATGGGAAACACTCTCACTTTATAGACAAGAAGCCTGTCTCAGCAAGAGCTGATATTTTGTCCCAGTTAACCAGGTCTAGTACACTGGGGACTGAGTTCTTAAACCACATCTCCTGCTCCAAGAAACCAAGGTTTTCCCACAACACAGCTCAATTAGCTGGGGAAACAAGCTGTCAACAGCTGTTGTCTGAAGGTTTTTGATCTAGCCTCTGTGTTTAAAATTCTTGACTCTCAAGCAAACCCAAAATGAATGATAGAAATTTTCTAGTAAACACCTACTAAAATACAACCTTGAAGGTGATCTCCTAGAATAATGTTAAGGATCAGTTAGGGTGGTTGCCAAAGAGGGGTGGGGGTGGGTAAAATGGGTGAAGGAAGTAAAAACGGTACAAATTTGCAGTTATAAATAAGTCCTCAAGATGTAACATATAGTATGGTAACTATAGTTCATAATAATGTATTGCATATTTGAAAGTTGCTAAGATAACATAATCATTATGTTGTTATACCTGAAACCAATATATAATGTTATATGTCAGTTATACCTCAATTTAAAAAAAAAAAGAAAAGAAATGGAGTTTCTGGTAAATGTAAAATAATTCAAATAGCCAAAAAATATAAATTACTACTCAACAAGATATTCTTTACACCTTTATTTAATCAAATAAAAATACTGTTGCTGAGGGTGAGATGAAAGCACCCAATCATACAGTGGCAGCCTGAAACAAATTATAACAATTTTACGAATGGTAACTTTACTATTTAAATCAAAAGCCCTAAAATGTTTTGTAATCTTGAACCCTTAAGCCTCAAAGATATTCGTTCTCAGGAAATAAATGTTCACTAATATGTACATGCAAGGAGTTCAAGATGGCAGTATTTTTTAAGAGTACAATATTTGGGAACAACCTACACTTTTTAATAATTAGGATTGATTAAATAACTTGTATACATAATTATGAAAAACATTTTAGAGGTGTTAAAAATTGTGTTCTTTAATCCCATGGATGAAAATGTTCATCTTGTAATATAAGCAAGAAAAGTGGAAGCAAACTAACATTTTTCTCAAAGAAAAATGTATGAATGTACCTATGAAGAGTTTAAAGACTAAAAGAGACTAAAGATTTAAAAAAGAATTAATTGGGAGGATTTCTTGCCAAGCCAAAGTCCTTTTCTGTATCCTGAGGGCTTCAGGGAGAGTAACCATCTCTCTCTTCCTCCACCCACTCCCCTCATCTTCCTGCTCAGCACCAATTCTGGATACCACTGGCATTCTGCAGAACCAAGGAGGCTGACAAGTGTGCTATTCTTCCCCCAAGCTGCTAATCACTTTATCAACCTAGTTTATATAGTGCATGTCTCTTGCAAATGGTTCTTAGCTGTCTGTTCCTTTTCTTATATTCTCTAGCAAAGACAAGATGCGATTCAGACAGTTCAGTAGATTGTTTTGATGAAGCTGCCACATCTTCAAAGAATGACAAAATGTGCTGCAGCCTCAGAGAGAGGAGAGAACAATACGAACAGTGACAATGGAACCATACAAATGCCCTTTCAGAGGTTTTCACTCATCAGTCAATACCCACCTCTAGAAATAATTCAATTCATAGCTTTGAAACACGTAATTAACCTATACAGCATGTGGTTGGTGAAAACATTTCTCAAAGTGATTTGGCATCATTTTACTTTTTAATATGGTATTTCTGTACCTTCTTCTTTTGAGGAAACTGTCAGATTTTCAGATGTCAGATTTTCTTTTTTTCAGTTGAAGTATAGTTGCTATACAATATTATGTAAGTTAGAGGTATGCAACATAGTGATTCACAAAATTTAAAGGTTATAGTCCATTTATAATATTGGGTATATTGGCTATATTCCCTGCACTGTACAATGTATCGTTATAGCCTATTTATATCTAATAATTTGTACCTTTTCATCCCCTACCTCTATATTGTCTCTCCCCCTTCCTCTCCCCACTGGTAACCACTAGTTTGTTCTCTGTGTAGGAGTTTGCTTCTTTTTTGTTATAGTCACCAGTTTTTTAGATTCCACATATAAGTGATATCATACAGTATTTGTCTTTCTCTGACTTATTTCACTTAGTGTAATGCCATTCAAGTTCATCCATGTTTCTGCAAATGGCAAATTGTCATTCCTTTTTCATTCCTTATCCCTTCATCTGTTCACGGACTCTTAGGTTGCTTCTGTATTGTGACAATTGTAAATAATGCTGCTGTGAACATTGGGGTGCAGGGATCTTTTCAGAATAGTGTTTGTTTGTTTTGCATATATACCCAGGAGTAGAATTGTTGAGTAATACGGTAGTTCTATTTTGAGCTTTTTGAGAAACCTCCATACTGTTTTCCACAGTGAAAGCACCAATTTATATTCCCACCAACAGTATAAGAGTTTCTTTTCTCTCCAACATTTGTTATTTGCTTTCTGATGATAGCGATTCTGACAAGTGTGAGGCAATATTTCATTGTGGTTTTGATTTGCATTTGCCTGATGATTAATGATGTCATGCATCTTTTCATGTGCCTGTTGGCCATCTGTATTTCCTCTGTGGAAAATGTCTATTCAGTTCTTCTTTCTGTTTTTAATCAGGTTGTTTGTTTTTTTCATGTTGAACTGGATGAGCTGTTTATATATGTCGGATGTTAACCCCTTATTGATCGTATCATTTGCAAGTATTTTCTCCCATTAGGTAGATTGTCTTTTCATTTTGCTGATGGTTTCCTTTGCTGTGCAAAAGCTTTGGAGTTTAATCAGGTCCCATTTGTTTATTTTTGCTTTTATCTCCTTTATTTTTGCTTTTATCTCCTTTGCTTATTAGTAGAAACAAGAAGAAGCAACAGTAGTGAGTGGGTATTTAGACTATAAGTATCAGTGTTTGTGAGGACAGAGAGTTTCAGTCTGGGCAAAGCTACCCTTTGCTAATCTAGTTCTCTGCAAGTGTTGGGACATTAGCTTCTGTGATGGTAAAGATGAGTCTTTGACTGACAGTGGTGAAAGCCATGCAGTGGCCCCTGGAAAGAATCATCTTGCCTGCCAACAGCCAACACCAGGGCCACCATTTCCCAGCAACATGCTCTAATAATAGGGTTTTTTTTTCGGTTTTCACCTAGCTGCTGGAAGTCAGCTCTTGGTTGGTAAAGCTGTCTCTCTCAAGTACCGACTCATAGATGTACACCTCCAACTAAACTGGAACTTTATTCCCTTCATCTCTCCTTTCCTGGGACAATGTGTGATTAATCTGTCATTGGACTAGAGGACTATTTATTTTTCATAGTCTTTTCCATTATGATTTGTCACAGGATATTGAACATAGTCCACTGTGCTATACAGCAGGACCTTATTTATCCATGCGAATAGTAGTTCACATCTGCTGACCCCAAACTCCCAATCCTTCCTTCCCTGCCCCTCTCCCCCTTAGCAACCACAAGGCTATTCTCTGTATCTGTGAGTCTATTTTTGTTTTGTAGATGTGTTGATTTGTGCCGTATTTTAGTTTACACATATAAGTGATATCATATGATATTTGTCTTTTTCTGACGGATTTAATATGATCATCTCTGGGTCCATACATGTACCGTAAATGGCATTATTTCATTATTTTTATGGCTGAATAATATCCCATTATATATATATGTGCCACATCTTTATCCATCCATCATTGATGGACATCTAGGTTGTTTGTGAATTGTGATGCTATGAACATAAGGGTGTATGTATCTTTTCAAATTGTAGTTTTGTCTGGGTATATACCCAGGAGTGGGATTGCTGGATCATATAACAACTCTATTTTTAACTTTTTGAGTAATCTCTATACTGTTTTCCTTAGTACCTGCACCAATTTACATTCCCAGCAACAGTGTAGGAGGGTTCCCTTTGTGGAGTTTTATTTCTTTATTGACTCATTAACAGACTTTATCATACATGCCGTTGGCTTGTGAAATTATTATGATTCCCATAGTGAATTTGTGTTAAATAAAATGTCAGTAAAGATAATCTCTATCTCAGAGCATAATTTGCCACAAAGCAAAACAGTCGATGTGTTTGATTCCTTGTTGGCAGAATTACCTAAAATATGCACTGTCTATTTGTTTTTCTGAAATCTGAAATATTTTGATTTTTAAGTTATATCTGACCAAAAGGTTTTCAGGTAAGAGACTGTGGGCCTTATACACATGCACGCATATGTATGAATTTTATGGGATGTAACTTTAGAAATTTCTAGGTGAAACAGAGATAAACAGGTCTCTTTATTTCTTAGGTCTTTTAATTTTCTCATTTTTTTTTCAGTACTCTCTCAAGTGAGATGCAGTATGCAGTGTTTGCAGACATATTTGAATGAGTAACCTCCTCATCAAGGAACATATTCTCTGCCAAGTCATCAACAAAACTTCCAAAGAAAAAACACATAAAGAGACCAATTATCTTATCCTAACAAGACCAAAGGAGACAGTTCTCTCATTTCCAGCACTCACAAAACTACACTTGCAAGGTCATCTATTATGTCCACATTGCCAAATCCAATGACCGTTATTCAGTCACCATCTTTCCTCTTGTAGTATTTGACATTGCTCATCACCGCCTCCTTGAAACTTTATTTGGTAGCCAGGACACCACACTGTTGTGTTTTATTCCACTACTTCATTTGCTGCTGTTTTTGTCTCACTCATTGGAAAAACAACCTCATCTTAATTTCTAAATGTTGGGATGACTCAGAGTTCACCTCTCAGATTTCTACTTTCTCTGTTTACCCTCTATATGATCTAACTCCCAGGTCCCTAACTTTAAATGCCTATATATATCTGAAAACTCCCAAATGTGTGTATCTACCCTAAACCTCTGTACTGATATCCAGCTTCATCTACTTTGAGGTTTATTAGGCATCTCAAATTGACCATGTTGAGAAATTCAACTCCCAAATGCCCAGGCTTCATTTTGAGTACCCATTCACCCTGAAGGCAAAAAATTCAATTCAGTAATGACCATGATAGAATATTCTTAGTCCAGTCAAATTTAACTTGAACAACTAAAGGTTTTTGCATAGCCTTCCTTTCTTTTGGGGTGACAAATGCATTCAAGGGTTTATATAAAGTAGTGGCATTAAAAAAAAAAAAAAAAACTCCCACATGTGGATTGCCAGAAGATCTACATGTAGATTTCCTCCAGGGATGGAGGTAGGGGTGGGACTCATCTTTGGTCCCTGGCAGTCCTGCCATGGTCTCTAGGCTCTATAAGTTCATCCACCAACTCTGTGTCCTCTTTGTCTCTGTCACAAGATCCGTTACAGACCATTGCCACCTCTCAGTCCTTCTACAGCCCCTTATTGGGAAACTCACAGATGCTATCCCATGAGGAAGATTCTGGGTGTGGTAGGCATCAGTCCAGATCCTTTCTGTTGCCATTTCTCCTCTGAGTGCTGTCTACTTTCTGAATCTTTTAAGCCAGTCTCTCTTTTCTAACCATACCATCTCTCTCCTGCGAAGGAAGAAGGAAAATCTCAACCCCTGCCTCCCAACTAAGAGATCCACATGGTCTAACACTACTGTACTCTTCTCTGACTCTCTGTCTTATGCAGACTAAGTTAACTTTGTTTAGTGTCCAGGAAAATTTGTCTTCTCATGCTTTCTATTCATGTTCAGATATATGCTGCAAACTATTTCAGTCATATAAGATTATAGACAACCAATGTACCTCTGTCCAGCTTAGCTGTAAAGCAGCAAAGGTTGAACTGAAAACACCTGATCAATTTGGAGAAATTAGAAACAAACAACCCCTGAAATCTCGGACTCAAAGTAGCAAAAGTTTATTTCTCATTCACACGTAATGTTCGATATGAATTGGCAGGGATGCTGTCTCAGTAAAGTCACTCAGGATTTCAGGCTGATGGAGGCTTCATCTCAGCGTACTGCCTGTCGGATCTTATGCAGAAAAGTCAATTTTCTTTCTTCCTTTCCATGCTTATGCTTCTTTTTTCTCTCTACATTCCCCAGAACTGAAAATAGGATATTGAAATATAGTAGTGATCAAGGATGTGGTTTTCTGTTCCTTGCTTTAAAAAGGATGGTTTTAGCTAGTCACCATTAGGTGTTAAATTTCTGTTGTGGTTGATAATATTTTAGATAAGTTTCTTCTTCTTTTTCCAAACTATTGTTTAAGAGTAAATGTAGTTTTTGAAACTTGTAGAGATTTGTTTTGATATTCAAAACCTAATTGATAGTAGTGAAACAATTTTAATCTTGCCTCAGCATTTGGCTCTGTTGCCATTCCTCTGGGGCAAGGAACATGGAATGTCTCAGCCTCCTAGTCTTGTTTTAATGAGGAAGGATGGTGCAGTTCAAATAAAAGGAATTGTCAGAAATGACAGATAAATCAGTTATTATACCAAACTATTATCTTGCAACATGACATTTATGGCATTAGTTTTTTTATTCAAAATTATACTGCTGACATTCATCCTTATTGCATGCAGCTGTTATCCAATGATTTCTGTGTTACTATTTATCCATTTTCCTACTGATAGGTATTTTCAGATTTTTACAACTGTGAGAGCCTCAGTGGGCATTCCTGTTTATACCACATGATGGTGGTGGTGTATGGGTGCAGAAGTTTCCTTGGGATATATGATTAGCAGAGAAATTGCTAGTCCCTAGAATATATGAATATTCATCTTTGCAAGATATTGTCACCTGTCTTCCAAAGTGGTTGTAATACTCAATATTTCTTCCAGGAATGTCCAAAAAGAATAAATTCTTTGGGGAAAAAACTCATTCTAAATTAGTTTGGAATTAATCTGTAAATCACAGACCAGTATAGCATCACTTGGCCATCAACTACTGAAGGTGAAGAAGCTATTTATTCTCTGAAATTGAGATTTTTATTTGACCTTAAGAGCTTTCCTCTTTCTTTGAAGTGTCTTTGACTTTTTCAGTGTAAATTTTTCTTATATGAAGAAAAGGATAAATAACCCAATGGAATTTCTAAAGACATGAACAGGTACTTCACAGAGGAAGAAGCACATAGGAGGAAATTTGTGTAAAAGTGGTCAGTCACGAGTGTAAACAAGGAATCACAGATCAGTACTAAAATAAGATGCCATTTCATATCCATTTTATTGATGAAAGTGAGAAACCTGATGATTCAAAATATTGGAGAAGATCTGGATTATTTACAAAAACTAAGAGGAAACCAATTATGAACTGTCTTTTACATTAGCATTCTACGGATTGGCAGATTTATAAGTATTTTTTTATAATTTCTAGAAACATGCCTTAGTGAGGCATAAATATACTTGTTAATATACCCAAATATCTTTAATTCATCTGTAAAAGGAAGCAAAAAGTAGATAAACCTATGTTCAGTGATTAATGTTTCAGTATTTTATCTCATTTGGAAATGATGTACCTATTCAATGACTTTGTTGTTGTTTAACTGATAAGTCATGTCCAACTCTTTGCAACCTCATGGACTAGCTCCCCAGGCTCCTCTGACTATGGGATTTCCCAGGCAAGAATACTGGAGTGGATTGCCATCTCCTTCTCCAGGGTTCTACCTGATCTAGAGATCAAACCCACAACTCTTGCATCTTCTGCCTTAGTAGGTGGATTCTTTACCACTCCGCCATCTAGGAAGCCCATTCAATGACTATCCATCATTTAATTTAACTTAGCAAAATTTCAATATTCAAGTTTCCAAAAAGATACTTGAAAGCTGTTTTAAAAGTTCACATAGAAACTTTAACTCACATCCATTTAATTATTTTCAACAATTATGTTTAGTCCACTAACAAAAACTTCATGAGACATTAGACAAATTCAGTCATCATCCTAGAGTATTTTTTCAGACCAACAAAGTCTGTAAGTGGTAATATGAACTTGTTTGACTAATAATCCCAGGTCAAATAAAAAGTTATATACTTGCATGATATTCAGTGTTGGTAATTCTAAAGACAGACTTATTTTAATGAAACCAACAAATTTAAAATAGCTGAAGATTATCCCAGATCATGTAAACTTGAAAAGTATTTGGGTTAGTTTGAAAAATAAGTCTATAAAAATGCTTGTTTCTTCAAATCAGTTAAATAGAGCTCTTTTACACATTAATTTTACCAGTACCATTCAGGGGTAGGGAAATATATCTACAGCACGCACACACTCACACATATACAGATATACATAAGCATATCGACAAACATAAACAGAGATCTTACAGTTTTCATTTACAAATTTTGCCTAAACTAGAACTAGATTTTGGGATAAGGGTGCTTCTGTAGCAGTTAGTATTTTTAAAAATCCACTCCCTCCTTTTCTTTTTCCTGCAGTCCTCTAGAGCTATATTTTCAATTTTGCAAAAATTGGTAAGAGAAGGGCTGCTGCTGCTGCTTCTAAGTCGCTTCAGTGTCCGACTCTGTGCGACCCCACAGATGGCAGCCCACCAGGCTCCTCCGTCCCTGGGATTCTCCAGGCAAGAACACTGGAGTGGGTTGCCATTTCCTTATCCAATGCATGAAAGAGAAAAGGGAAAGTGACACGATTCTTAGCGACCCCATGGACTGCAGCCTGCTATATTCCTCCATCCATGGGATTTTCCAGGCAAGAGTACTGGAGTGGGTGCCAGACAGTTGCTCTCAATTCATCAAAAAATTGGGTTGTAGCCTGGAGGTTAAAGTACTAATGCATCCATCCGCCTGTGTTGAAATGCTTCCCTCTGGTTGCATTTAGCTTAGAGGAGTTGGCCTAAAAATTGTCTTTTGCTATCAGACCATGAATATCAGCTTCCAGTTTGGCTAAATTTCTGGTTATAAAGTTATTAAATCCTTTTGAATACTGTTAGGTTTCAGCCTAGATAAGCAATGAATATTTCTGGCAATATTCAAAAACTTCTAGTACTTAAGTGGCATCCCCAAGGCAGGTGCAAAAGCTGTTACCTTCCCAAGATCTACAGTCATTGCTGAAGATAACCCAAAGGAGGAATCACAGCCTGCATGCATCTCCCTGGCAAGCAGAAAGCCAAGCCAGGTACTAAGGATGTAAAGCAAGAAGACACTAGGCATCCTTGTGAAAGAAAGGATCAGTAAGCAACAGCTCTGGATTTGAAAAGGAGGAGATGTTGTGAAATTTTATTTTCTTCTCTAAACAGGCACTACAGACAAAGATGAGGGAGAGCTGACTCTGGTAAAAATTCTCACCTTTCTCTGGTTTCTGCCTGTTTCCCAGGATTCCCTCTGCAGATACAGGGTTTTTGTTGATTATAATTTAACCATTGCTAAACTTGAGGAAGGGCCTATACACGGACCCTCCTTGAGAGGTAGATACAGGGGTGTTGGTAAGGCCATTAATTGCCATGTTATCAAATGGGGGTCCCACTGCCTGCAACTTACAGAATCTATACTCACAAATAGTAGAAAGGAACAGTGCCTCTCATCAGAATGCCAGCAATCTGGGAAGATGGTAAACTCAGAATCCCCCAAAACCACCTCCGAAAATTCTGCTTGGCCATGAAACTTTTAAAAGGGAATTGGAAGAGTAATCTCAGTTAATCATTGAGGGCAAGGGTCAGAGACATCTCCATCCCCCACTGTGTGCAGGCTTGTCAACACCTCACGATCTTTCTTTAGATGTTACCTTTTTCATACAGTTTGTTTGCAAGATTACTGAAGGGGAAGTCTAGGGAAAAGATCCGGTCATCTGTTAATTACTATTCTTCATTTCTACTTCTTTGATCTATGGAAAGAACCGACAAGTTAGGCAAGGTATTGTGTGATTAAAACATTTGAAAGGTGTGCTAGAAATGGAGATGAGGAGAACATGGGGTGCCAGTTTGAAAGTTAAAATATTGCTTTGCTAAATGACAAAAAGGGGCTTCCTGCTGAGAATGGTTTCCTGTCAAGAGCTGCTTCCAAATCCCCACTTGTCAGACATCATTCCATTTCTATGGGATTAGGGATGAAGGTCTAGCCTCTATAACTTCCTCATGCTGACATGGGGCACTGTATTCTTACAGTGGAATATGTTAACATGAGTCTGTAGCATCTCTTTGCTGACAATTTTAGTTATCTACTTGCAAACACAGGCAATTATTTTGATGCCCATAAAGATACAGATTATTATGTGTGATTATGTTAATCCCGTTCTCTTGAGGCCAGTTCTTAGAATCATCCTAGCCATAGATTCAGTATAGCTCAAGATGAAGCATCTTATGTCATAGCTACAGTCTTGTCATCATGCAATTTGTTTTTTTTCCTCTGGTGAAGGTTATATAGTATCTGTAAAACAGCTCAGTAGTGTGCATCAGACACTGGGTCCATGATTCTGTTTTCCTAATTATTAACTGCTTGGTTTTGTACTTGGGTGGGATGAGGGGGGATGCAGGGTTCTGTTCAGTTCCAGGAAGATTCTTGTTTATAGTTTTGTAGTCTCTTCAGAATGGAAAGATGATTAAAACAGAGGATGACTAGAACAAGTACTCAAATAAAAGAGAAGAGGGGACTAGTAGGGACTGGGTCCATCTCACACAGTCTTTTGTTTTAGATACCTTTATCTTCAGGCTTCCCTCGTGGCTCAGTGGTAAAGAATACCCTGCCAATGCAGGACACTCAGGTTTGATCCCTGGGTAGGAAAGATCCCTTGGAGGAGGAAAATGCAACCCACTCCAGTATTCTTGCCTGGAAGATCCCATAGACAGAGGAGCCTGGTGGGCTACAGTCCATGGGGTCTCAAAGAGTTGGACGTGACTTAGCGACTAAAACAACAACAACAAAGTCTTTACCTTTAATTTTTTTGAATAGCCTTTGGCAATGAAACTTTCAGTGAAGATTTTTGGAATTTTGAAGCCTTCTGGAGGTTCCTGCAGGCCAGTTAAAATAGATATCTCATCATGTTTGTTTACTTTTAGTACCCTTATTTCCCAATATACTTGTGAAATGAACTTGTCTAATTGGAACATTCTCCATCATGGTCATTGTAATTCTAGGTTGTTGTCAGTCATATTTTGTTATTTTTGTAGATATTTACAGCTTCTGAGACTGTACTTCTTAGATATAAAATAAGCAAGCATGCCCTAGGTAGTGCACTTGACTCTTTAGAAATGAAAGATCCCATCTCTTTTGCTTAGTCACTCAGTTGTGCCTGACTCTTTGTAACTCCATGGACTGTAGCCCACCAGGCTCCTCTGTCCCTAGGGATTCTCCAGGCAAGAATATTGGAGTGGGTTGCCATGCCCTCCTCCAGGGGATCTTCCCAACCCAGGGATAGAACCTATGTCTCCCACATTGCAGGCAGATACATTTACCATTTGAGCCACCAAGGAATCTCTTTTAGGTAGCCTTTATCTACACAAAGCAAGAAAAACAAGTATGTGCACCTTAACACACCAGCAGTAATTAAGGAAATGTTACCACGTTCTGGACAGTAGAAGGCTGTACATGCTACCAGCAATTCCTAACGTGGATAAAACCAGCAGACACCAGTAAATAGGAACTACAGACTGGAAGTGGGGAAAGAGATTCCAGTGGGGAAAGCGGTTAATTAACTGCAGACTGAATGAAGGTCAAGGCACCTGGCTTCCAGGTGGAACCCTGGGTCAGCTCAAGCTGACTCACCAAGCCCTGGAATGAAAGCTAATTTAGATTGGGGGCTCAATGCAAAGAGAGCAGAGCTTAGAATCAAGAGAAACTTACCTATAGCCCTCAGAAACAGCAAGAAAAACAGAGAATTCAGAAGGGGTTCTCAGGTACCATGCCTGTTTCTCGTCGTTCCTGAATGCCATCAGAAGTTCACTTAGGATCCTGATGCTGCCACCAAAAATGTTTGGGAAAAAACTCACATATTGAACTGAATAAATTTAAAAGATTTATGAACAGAGGATGAGATGGTTGGATGACATCACTGACTTGATGGACTTGAGTTTGAGTAAGCTCTGGGAGTTGGTGATGGATAGGGAAGCCTGGCATGTTGCAGTCCATCGGGTCGCAAAGAGTTGGACGTGACTGAGTGACTGAACTGAACTGAATTTATTGAACAATTCATGAATTGGGCAGCATCTCCTCTAGCCAGTGGCAGGAAACTCCAAAGGGCTGCTGAAAGGGAGAGGTATTTAAAGGCAAGTCATAAACAACAAGAACAAAATTATTTCTTATTAGCTCATCTTCTACTGGGGAAAAGGGGTCTTATTAATTGGGTTACCTCATTGGTGCTGATTGGGAAATTCCCGACTGTCCACTTAGGATCACATTCCTGGGGAAGTTTGTGATTGCAATTAGCTTAGGTATTAAGTCTTGATTTTAGCACGAGGTGACTCTGGGTCCTGTCATTTCTTTTTTTAATGATTCCTATCTGGCAAAAATCTAAAAACTTTGGCTGATGTTAAGAGGACAAAAGTGGCTGCAAGGTTATTTTGCTAGTAAGGTGGAGAGAAAGAAGGCAGGCTACATGCTAGATGATGTCCTTTGGTTAGCACACCCAGGAAAATTAATAAAGGATTGTTGACATGATGTGGACAAAATTAACAATAATGTGAAGGTGAGTTATGTTGGTGAAAAATTAATAGATCGATGTAAGAAAGAAATGGATACTTTTTTCTAGCCAAATTGAGGATTATAACGCAGGAACAGCATCTCAGAAAGCTCTGAGAACTGTTCTACTTGTCAGAACTCCAGGCAAAGTTATATACTTTTGTTTTTGGAGACAGGGTTGTACATTAAATGACAGATTACATAATCCAGATCTAAGCCACACTGTGGCCCCTACAAGATCACAGAGGAATGAATGTCATCTTGTAAGGAGTTGTCTTGCTGATACTAGGAGAATATTGCTTTTTATAATTGAGCAAGTATTTCTGCCAATGAGAGAAGTTTGGTCAACACATAATGCATAACACAATGCACAGTAGAGGGGAGAGAGGAGGTTCTTGACTGAAAAAGAAATTTACAACATGAGAATCGCGAGTTAAGTTTTATTGGGGGTAAAATGATGACTATACCCTGGGAGACAGCATTTTAGATAGTGCTGAGAAACTGCTCCAAAGAGGTAGGGGGAAGCTCAGTATATATGTGATATTAGTGAAGGGGGAATACATGCAATCAAGGTTTCCAGAAGGTTTCTGCAAGTCATGAAGAGTAACTATCACCATAAAGGATTTTAGTGCTTTCCTAGATAAGAGAAGATACAAGAATTGGGTTCATCAAATCTTCTCTTGAAAATATCTTAACTCTCTGAAGATTGTTCTGCCAGTTTTTCCCAGAGCACAGAGTGCCACATTCCTGGTCTCTGCCCTGAACTCCTTTTGGGGGTGTTAAAGGTTAACAGGTACAGCAGCTCATGACTTAATCCTTGTAAAGGTAGATGGCAAGTGCCAATTTGTAGTTGACAAGTCCAAAGGGCAGAGAAAAATTTTTATGTTTAAATTTTTCTTGCCTTGCCATAAAATGTGATTTTTATTTCACAGCATTTATTAAATATCTTTATAGGGATCTGTTTGAATGCTTTGACTCCTGGATTACTATAGAATGCAATATAGAAACATCATAATCTCTGGTTTGTTTCTTCTTTGGTTTGTTTTACTAGATTTATATGCATCCTGCTTCAGAATTTTACTGTGTAATTTTTGTGAGGAAAGAAAAATAATTTTCCCTTTACTCTTCATACTTCTTGGCTGAGATCTGCCTCCCAAATAATAAAACATTAACAGGAGAAGGACAAACAAACTTAATTAACATATATACATCTTGTATGGGCTTCCCTGGTGGTTCACATGGTAAAGAATCTGCCTGCAATGCAGGAGACCTGGGTTTGATCCCTGGGTTGGGAAGATCCTCTGGAGAAGGGCATGGCAACCCACTCTAGTATTCTTGCCTGGAGAATTCCATGGACAGAGGAGCCTGGTGGGTGGGCTACAGTCCATGGGATCACAAGAGTCAAACATGACTGATCAACTAACACAACTGAGCAACTAACACTTTCACTTTCACTTATACCTCCTGTATACATGGGAGATACACAGGAAAATGGAGTAATTCTCCCATACGGGCTAAGCTGTTTAAATAAAACCACCTTCAATAACATCTCTAGCTAAAGAAAAAAAAAGCTGGGGAGAGGGGGAGGTGGGAAGTTATGGGACATTAGTAACAAAAGCACAGTTCAGTTCAGTTCAGTTGCTCAGTCGTGTCCGACTCTTTGTGACCCAAGGAACCACAGCACGCCAGGTCTCCCTATCCATCACCAACTGCAGGAGTCTACCCAAACCCATGTCCTTTGAGTCGGTGATGCCATCCAACCATCTCATCCTCTGTTGTCCCCTTCTCCTCCTGCCCTCAATCTTTCCCAGCATCAGGGTCTTTTCCAGTGAGTCAGCTCTTCGCATCAGGTGGCCAAAGTATTGGAGTTTCAGCTTCAGCATCAGTCCTTCCAGTGAACACCCAGGACTGATCTCCTTTAGGCTGGACTGGTTGGATCTCCTTGCAGTCCAAGGGACTCTCAAAAGTCTTCTCCAACACCACAGTTCAAAAACATCAATTCTTCTGCACTCAGCTTTCTTTATACTGCAACTCTCACATCCATACATGACCACTGGAAAAACCATAGCCTTGACTAGATGGACCTTTGTTCACAAAGCCATGTCTCTGCTTTTTAATATGCTGTCTAGGTTGCTCATAACTTTTCTTTCAAGGAGTAAGCATCTTTTAATTTCATGGCTGCAGTCACCATCTGCAGTGATTTTGGACCCCCAAAAAAGAAAGTCAGCCACTGTTTCCACTGTTTCCCCATCTATTTGCCACAGTAAACAAGGGTAAGGTGTTTTTGCAGACTTAATCTGTAGCCTTCTCCATTGATAAGTGTTTATAGAGATTTGTACTCCCTCTTCTCTTCCTGGTACAGAGAAGGAGACACCCTTACAAATGGAGATTTCCCTTATAAATGTAAATGTCCTTTAAAAAGGATAACTTCTATTCAGTTCCAGAGCTTTCCCTATGCCTGCTGTTTCTTAAAAACAATCAACATAAAATAATTCTTATGACAAAGAGACATATTTTGGGGTGACAAATGCTGCCCCCTTTGTTATCAATTTCCATTATTATAATTCACAGTGAGAATGTAGATGAAAATAATTGCTTAGGTAATAAGTAAATCTGATTTCAAAGATTTCAGTCTGAACAAAAAAAGAGTGTTGCTCTTATTTAAAAAAAAAAAAAAAAGTAACAGTGTTTATGGAAGTGTGTGGTTGAGGTCCAGGAGAAGTCCAAAACAGTATGTTGTATGTATTTGAAGAAAGTGAAACAGCATCCTCCAGAAGGAAAAGAAAAGGATAGATATAGAACTATACCTTATGTGGCTATTTCATCTATTTGAATTCTACAAATTTAATAATATTCATTGGATAAAAGGAGGATAGAAAAGAAATTGGAGTTTCAGGAAGAAAGAAAATACCTCTTTGCAAAATATGATAAAACTAATACTTACTAAGCAGAAAAGGTCACAAGAACTTACATGATTTCCTTTTCTACTTAATTAGAAAAGGGCATACTGATATTTGCTTTAGATGGTTGAAGTGTCGGGGGAGTGTGTAATTTCCTCGGTTCTGTCTCGTCACAACAAAAATTTGAAGTGACAGACCAGCTCTCGGATAGACCAGTGGTACAGCTCAGTTTTATTTAGAAAATAAAGGGAAATACATCTTCGGAGCGTGAGGGCATTGAGAGAGGGAAGAGAGTGAGAGCTCGAGAGTGGGAGAGTGGCCCCCAGCCCTTTGGCTCCTCTTTTTATGTTTTTTCTCCTCCCCCTGGGCCTGCCCTATGTAAATTGGGCTAGCCAGGAGTGCTGTTTGTTCTACCTAAGGTACTCAGTCAGCTCCTCAGACCTTCCTTTGTTCTATTTTCGCGGGCTTTTCCCTTCCTTGTCTTTTAGCCACTGCCGTTCTGGACTCCTTTTTCCTATTCTAACTACCTAACAGAAGGAAAATAAAGTTTATATTATGGTAGGGAAAACACTTGATTTTTCATCAGCTAATGGGTTATTTCTAAAAGCAAGAGAGGACAAGCTAAAGTGTTTTGTTTGGAGCAGTAAATTGTTGACTGAAAACACACACAATATGTAAAATCAGTGAGTTTCAGTTTTATTGAGAGACTATTTGTTGTTCAATCTCTAAGTCATATCCAATGTTTTGAGACCCAATAGACTGTAACACACCAGGTTCATCTGTCCTCCACTATCTCCTGAAGTTTGCTCAAATTCATGTCCATTGAGTCAGTGATTATACCTAACCATCTCATCTTCTGTTCCCCCCTTCTCCTTTTGTCTGCAATCTTTCTCAGCATCAGGATCTTTTCCAATGAGTTGGCTCTTCACATAAGGTGGCCAAATTGGAGCTTCAGCTTCAGCATCAGTCGTTCCAATGAGTATTCAGGGTTGATTTCCTTTAGGAAATTGGATTGACTGGTTTGCTCTCCTTGCAGTCCAAGGGACTCTCAACAGTGTTCTCCAGCACCACCATTCAAAAGCATCTATTCTTGAGCATTCAGCCTTCTTTATGGTCTGACTCTCACATCTGTTCATGAGTATTGGAAAAACCAGAGCTTTGACTGTATGGACTTTTGTCAGCAAAGTGACATCTCTGCTTTTTAATACACTAAGTTTGTCATGGGCTTCCCAGGTGGTGCAGTGGGAAGGAATCCGCCTGCCAGTGCAGGAGATGTGAGTTTTATCCATGGGTCAGGAAGATCTCCTGGAGTAGGAAATGACAACCCACTCTAGTGTTCTTGCCTGGAAAATTCCATGGACAGGGGAACCTGACTGGCTATACAGTGCATGGAGTTGCAAAGTGTCAGACACAACTGAGCACATACTCCTATAGGTTTCTCATAGCTTTCCTTAGAAAGAACAAGTGTCTTTTAATTTCATGCCTGCAGTACCATCTGCAGTGATTTGGAGCCCAAGAAAAGAAAATCTGTCACTACTTCCACTTTTTCCTCTTCTGTATGCCATGAAATGATGAAAGTGGATATCATGGTATTAGTTTTCTGAATGTTGAGTTTCAGGAGAGCTTTTTTACTCTCCTCTTTCACCCTCACTGAGAGACTCACTAGTTCCTCTTCACTTTCTACCATTTGAGTGATACCATCTGCATATCTGAGGTTATTGATATTTCTCCCAGCAATCTTGATTCGAGCTTGCCAGGATTCATCCAGCCAGCACTTTACATGATGTACTCTGCATGTAAGTTAAATAAGCAGGATGACAGTATACAGCCTTGTCATACTCCTTTCCCAATTTTGAACTAGTCCGTTGTTCCATGTCCAGTTCTGTTGCTTCTTGACCCACATATAGGTAAGGTGGTCTGGTGTTCCCGTCTCTAAAAATTTTCCAGTTTGTTGTGATCCACACAGTCAAAGGCTTTACTATAGTCAATGAAGCAGAATTAGATGTTTTTCTTGAACTCCCTTGCTTTCTCCATGATCCACTGGACCACCAGGGAAGTCCTGTGATGGTTCTGTTTTTAGTTTTCTTGAAAAACCTCAATACTGTTTTCCACAGTGGCTGCACCAATTTACATTCTTATCAGCATCTCTCTTATGTTTTTAATGCTTTTAAGGTATATATTGCTGTCTTTTTTTTTTCCTGATGTTGGTGATTTTACCTTCTCTGTTTTTTATCATGATAAAAAATGTTTAGTGTTTATTAATTTATATCAAATATCTGAAAAGACTGTTTTTTTTCCTTTTATTCTCTACCAGATGATTGTTTCCTATGTAATTAGATTCTCTTTTTAGTAATTGTGAAATAATATGTTTTCCTTATCTTCTAATGATTGTTAAACAACATAGTTTTTAAGAGAGTCCTCCCCAGTTTGTAATATATTTCAAGCAATGATAACCTCATATGTATTAACTCAAACCTCATGTGTCTGTCAAGAAGTTTTCTAAGGAGCTTTATATACATATGCAGTAGGCGTCTATCATACAGTCAGAAAGGCTTCAGTTTGGTCTCTAGATGGAGCTCTTAATGACTATTAATATGGACAAATTAACATATTGCAACCTCAGTTTTCTTATCTGAAAAATAGAGATACAATGTATTCCTATTGAGATTATTGAGAGAATTAAGTGAGAGAATAAATCTGAAACTCAGCCTTTTCTAGGTTCATTATAAATGTTGTCTTATCCTACTTTGTTTTGTTTTTTAAATGCAGAAATTGAAGTGCTGAAATTAATAGCCATTACAGGGTAATATATAAATCAGTAATTAAATGAGACTAGACTTCAGATTTCCTAACTCACTGTTGAGCTAAAATTTTTCCACTGGAAAATTGTTTATGAAAGAAGGAAAAAGCAATTGGTCATTTTCAGTATTTGCTCTGAAGTTATTATATAGAGGCTAGTTTTCACCTTTAAGTATTTCATATAAAGCTACTATGCATTTTCCTATTTACATATCATTGTTTTCCAAAACTTTTTGTTTTTCTTTAACATTGCAGTGGAATGATCTTTAATTCATTTGCCCCTTGATTTCATCTACAAAATTATCTGGGTTCTGTCAGTCCCTACCATTAAGCAAAACACAGCTGCCGTGCAAAAAAAATGAAACAACAAACTCTGATTTATATTTTACCCAGATCAGATTGCAATTCTCTTTGGCAAAATTACATTTTCGATTGACCACATCAGTATGCCCCTTGCTTGGCTGTAAGGCATTGTTTTAGGAAGGAACCATTTTGATTCTGAAACACATTAGAAAGGTAGGAAAAGAGTAATATCAGTGCTTTGCTGCCTGGATTCTGCATTTTGTGTTGAGAATTCTATAAAAATATGATTGAATTCTATATTTAATGCAATATTAAAATATTGTAAAATGCTAATAAAAGTAAAACATTAATTCAAATGTATACAGATTGTAGTAGGTTGAATTCTATCAGAAATTACACTGACATACTAACTCATTTTGGGTTCAGCCCTTAGAAACTCTTCTTTTTGTAACTGTGTATTGATTATAGTTTATAGATTGGAAGTTCTTTTTTAATAAGAGAGGAAGGGAAGGAGAACACAATAAAGCAAGATAGCATGATTATATACAATGGAGTACAAATTAGCCCCTTATCAGAAAATATAAAACCTCTGACCAAAGGTGGTGGAAATGAATGCTGACCATGAACGGACAATAGTGACTTGGGGCCATCAGCACAGCTTCACAGACAATAATTTTGGTTGTCAGTGATCTAGGACACAAAGAACTATTGGGAAAGGTAGTACATTTTGAATTGTAGGAAAAGGGACAGATGGATTCAAAGTAAGAGGCACTGTTGGTGCTGGGCTTGTGGCACAGGCCAAATAATTGGGGAGTTTGGAGCATCACAGAGAATTAGTACCAGAGACAGACTCTGAAGCAAAACCTACACAGATCTGCATTTACTCTGTCTGTAATACTTTTTCATTAATCATTAACAAGCTGAATGAGACCTATCTATAAAATTATTTAACTTCTATTGTAACTTTGTAAAGTTATTGTCTGTTTTAATCAATGATAGAGAAGTTAATAGTGTTCTACTCTTTAAGGGACATGAACTTGAGCAAACTTTGGGAGATGGTAAGGGATGGGGAGGCCTGGCATGCTGCAGTCCATAGGGTCACAAAGTGTTGGACTCCACTGTGTGACTGAACAACAACTCTTTACGGAAGTATCTCATCATCAAAGAAGTAACTTACATCCCCTATTAGAGGTAATAGGGCACTTCAAGGAACTACTTAAAAATCAGAATCTAATAGCCATGAAGAAGCTAGGGATATCTTTTATCATGATTGATTTTATGGCCACTTGTCAAAATCTTTTGTTTTATGTTATCTTCATTATAGATTGATTGCCAATGGAAAGATTATGAATATCAGAATTTAATCTAAAACACTCTTTCTGAAGAATTGTCAATATATTAATGATAGTACTTAGCAACAAAAAAAGGTATAATTTCATATGACTTTAGAGTTATTCTTAAAAAAGTTTAATCCATCTCCTTCAAATAAGCAGATATGCCCTGAAAGATTAATTAACTTGACCATGGTCATTGAAATGTTACCAAACTCAGATTCAGCTGCCACTTGAAAGCCAGTACTTGAGAGACAAATGTTGGTTGGAAAAGGAAAAGTTACTTTATCCAGGAGGTGGGCAACCTGGGGAGATGGCAGACTCATGTCCCGGAACCAACTCTTAAGATTCTACTTGGCCATAAAAATTTTTAAACAGAAGCTAGTTTCAGTTAGTCATTGAAGTAGGAGTTTATATTCTTTGCCATCTTCCATTGTGCGCACACTTAACTTCTTGTTGTCTTTCTTCATGTGCTATCTTCTTCACAGAGTCTGCTCATGGGGTTACTGAGGGGGAAGCTGGGGAAAAGATCTACTCATCCATTAAGTACGTATTCTTCATTCCTACTTCTTCCATCTAAGAAAGAGACAACAGGTTAGACAAAGCATTGTGTGATCAAAAGATTTGAAAGGTATACTTGGACTGGACCAGTGAAGCATGGGGGTACCTGGTGCAGAGGTTAAGTTAAAATATAGCTTGATGGAGTCTATTACTGTTAGCTTTTAGCAGCTGCTTACAGATCCCCACTGTCAGACATCATTCCATTTCTATGGACTCAGGGCCAAAGACTGATCTTCTGTAGCTGCTTTAGGCTGAGAAAGGTCATCAAGAACTTTGAGTGGAAGATGTCGACATGGATCCATAGCATCTCCTTGCTGACAACATAAGTTGCCCGCAGAATAAGTCACAATTATTTTTATGCCTACAAAGATACAGATTGTTGTGAGCACTAATGTTAATCCCATTCTTTTGAGGCCAGTTGTTGGAATCATGCTAGCCATAGATTTAGTGCAGCTCAAGATGGAGCAGCTTATGTCATGGCTACAGTCTGATCATCATGCAGTTAGCTTTTTTCCCTCCGGTGGCAGTTATACATGTCTGTAAAACAACTCAGCAATGTGCATCAGACACTGTTGCCTATGTCCTTTAGGAAGGAACCTAAAATTCTGTGACTCTATTGTCCTAATAACTGACTGCTTGAATGTACTCTTTTGTGCCTCAGGGGAGCTGAAAGACTTCAACTTTTCTACAGATAAGAGGCAGGGGACACGGATAGTCCTTTCCACTTGGAATGACCCCTCAGGATTCTGCTCAGTTTGAGAAACAACCTACATTGAAATTAGAGGGAGAATCTACTTCGTTTTTCACAATTTCATGTTTCTGGTATATTTGTTTCCTACCTAAACCATTTCAGTGTCTCAAGTCCTTTTTCACACATTCACACATCAGGAACCAAGGAACTAAGAAGACAAGGACATGTCAATATCATTTAAATCACCTACTGAAAGCAATACATTACAATTATTCCTGTGCATGTGTACAACCATGGGCAAATTAAATTCAGGGACACATGGAGCTATGAAAGCAGACAGTGCTAATGGGATTACATTGCATTAGATTACAAGATATTGATATAATCACCCCCAAAACCTTATGGTTAGTTTTAAGGACTAACAAATCAGAGAGAATGTATAGACAGTGTACCTTACTTTCATAAAAAAGTCTATATGAAATTCGATGATTACATCAGAGAATGTGAGAAAGATGCTGGCAGGAAGAAAACACATATAGGCAAACTAAAGACTGTCTAAACAGCCAGATCCCTCAATCACTGGATCTATTTCAAGATGGAAGATTGGGAAATGTTTGCTCTGGCACGTTCACTGGGGCTGCATACCCTTCAAATAATTTTTCGAGGACAGATTGCACCATAGTTTTAAGAGCAACCACAGGGGAGATATTTGTCAATAGCTATCACTAGTTTGCGATTCTACCCTGCTTGCAAGCTAAGGAGCTAGTCTGTCACATTTTAATGGATGCTGGCAGGAGACGCAGTATTCCAAGGTCAGAGACAAAGGTCTTTATTACTCAGAACACAGCAGGCAGCATGAGTTTTATATTTGCATCTGTTCCCCTTGTCCCGCAAGTCTCACAGGTTTGGTGTGGAGCATTCCCACAGAGACTGTGCACACAGAGGGTTTGTGTCACAGCTGAGGAACCCTAAGTGTAAGGAACTTAAATCCTTTACAGGAGCTTGCTGACAGACCTACCCATTATCTCTATGGTCCTGGGGAGTTGACAAATCTGTCTTCTGACCAAGGAATGAGACACTCTCTCTCTCATCTAAGGCTGTTTGCTTATACAAACATCCTTGAAAAAAGAGTCTAGAGCAAAATCTCTCAGTGCCTCTACTCAAAAGACATGAAGAAATGTGAGTGGTCCATGGAAAATTGCTTCTCAACAGGAATCCCGCCATCAGTCACTCAGGAACGTGCCCAGATTGCTCCAAATGAACTTTCCCTCTAATCAGGCACCTTTTCAACTTTGCTGGACCAGAGGACGGGAGGTGACAGCTGGCACCTGCCTTCAGGAGCACCCATATAAAAACAATAAGCCTGGAATCCTACATGCTGCCTCACATGCTATAACACTCTGAATGCCCAGGCCCTTCATTTTTATAAATTCCTCATTCAGCACTGACTGATGAAAAGAGGAAAGAAGTTATGATGTAATTATTTTACTGTCCAGTGGCTTTATGAATTTCCTCCCAGGATATTTTTCTGGCTTCCAAGGTAAAGCTGGGGTGTACCACGTGTAGTCACACATGGGCCACTTTCCAGAGGAAGGGAGGGAAATTAACCCACTTCTCTGTCTAAAGAGTCTGGGGTGACAGGGTCAGAGACCACAAGGCCGAATAACCACCGAGTCAGACTCTGTCATTTTTTACTGAATTGAATTTAGGTTTTACCCAGTTAGTGCCTTTAACAGGTTCATCATCTGTGCAAGGAGGTAGTAGAGGAAGCAACTTAATGAGCACAGAGCCTCCCAACATAGCTACGGAACAGGCCCCACCACCATCAACAACAGCCAGATTTAGAGTTGGAGGAAATTCAGAGTTGGAAATAAGTATACCATCCTTAAGACTGTAGTTGACTTGCAGTCCATGGGGTCGCAAAGAGTCAGACACGACTGAGCAACTGAACTGAACTGATCCCACCTGTTTGGGCTTCCCTGGTGACTCAGCAGTAAGGAATCTGCCTAACAATGCAGGAGAAGAAGGTTGGATCCCTGGGTTGGTAAGATCCCCTGGAGAAGGAAATGTTAACCCACTTCAGTACTTGTCTGGAAAATCTCATGGACAGAGGAGCCTGGAGGGCTATAGTCCCTGGGGTTGCAAAAGCGTCAGACACGACTGAAACACTAACACAACAGCAATCCTATTTATTACCTGGTTTCTGGTTCAAGGATTAAAACTCCTGTTTTCCCATACCTAGTCACTTTTCTACTTAATTATAGAGAAAAATGAAAGAAAATGAAAGTGGTAGTAGCTCAGACTCTTTGCGACCCCATGGACTCCTGGGTCCATGGAATTTCCCAGGCAAGAATACTGGTGTGGCAGTTGCAAGGTTGCCATTTCCTTTTCCAGGAGATCTTCACCATCCATAAATTGAACCTGGGTCTCCTGCATTGACAGGCAAATTCTTTACCGATGAACTGGCAGGGAAACCCTAATTGTAGAGAATTTACATGAAAATAAGGCCACTAAGTCCCTGATGGTGGCATGGCATGCCAGTCCCTCCCAGGTATCGAATTGGTGCCCCCTGCAGGGGAAGCGAGAAGTCTCAACCACTGGACTACCAGGGAAGCCCCTCTGAAAACTCTGCACTTACCATTACAAAGCATTAACAGGCAAGAAAATATTTTATTGTATTTTTACCTGTCCGTGGACAAAGGTTTAGCTGAAATCTCTCCTTTGCCACTGTCCTCATCTAGGGCATGCTTACAATTTTCCTTGTAGCATAAGGGGCAGACAGGGTTAACTGTCACACCAGATGTTGCCAGTCTTTCATTTAAATTAGCTCTGACATTTCAGGCACAAGCTTGGTGATTTCTGATTTGCCTAATTTCTGTAAGATTTTATTTTAAATAGCAAGCAGGACCTTTTGAAAAAAAAATTTTTTTTTTTTTTAATGCTGTGATCTTGCAGAAATGCATATTTGGTCTCCATGGTAGTTCCTGACTCAGAGCTCCTAAACCCCTTGAGATTGCCTGAACAATAAGAGTAATGGGAGTGTCTTTTGTGATAATAGTTGGTCTTCTGTCCTCAGTGTTTGAAACCACTTCAGAATCTTAAAGGTCAAATGGTGCCTTGTTATTTAAAATGAGCTGCTTTCCACAGGCTACTAAGTTAATGGTAATGGTGTGAAAGCACCTTTAGAATGGGGGCTGGTTGCCAGAGGAACCAACTATGAATAGAAGGTTGGAACTTTCAGTCCCACCCCTTGATTTCCTGACTGGGCTGAATCAATCACCTGGGGCCCCTGACTTAATCACTGCTGCCTATGTACTGAAGCCCTCTGTCAAAACCGAAAAGGACAGCATTAGGAGAGCTTCCAGCTTGGTAAACACTTGGAGATATGGGGAGAGTGAGTCGCACCTGAAAAGACCCTGAAAGCTTCGTGTCCCATTTCATACACTTTTCTCTCTGCATCTTGTCCATCTGGCTGTTCCTGAGTTACATCCTCCTATGATAAACCAGTGATCTAGTAAGTAAGCTATTTCTCTAAATTCTGTGAGCCATTCTAGCAAATTAATTGGACCCAAGGAAGGAGGCAGTCATTGGAATCTCGGATCTATAGCTAATCAGAAGCACAGGCGATAACCTGGGTTTGGAACTGGCTTCTGCATTAGGGTAGCAGTTTTGTAGTACTGACCCCATAACCCAGGAATCGGATGCTATTTTAAGGTAGGTAGTGTCAGAAGTGGAGAAGGAAATGGCAACCCACTCCAGTGTTCTTGCCTGGAGAATCCCAGGGACAGCGGAGCTTGGTGAGCTGCCGTCTATGGGGTCGCACAGAGTCGGACATGAATGAAGCGACTTAGCAGCAGCAGCAGCAGCAGTGTCAGAAGTGAGTTGAATTGTGGGACACCCAGCTGGTGTCACAGAGAATTGCTTATTGGTGTGAGGAAACCCTCCACACACACCCCGCTCTCCCTGTCCCAAAACGGGTATTGGTGACCAGAATACTTTTTACCTGTAGAGATGAATGCTTTGACTTCATATTTGTGTGTAGAGTGTTCAGAATGATACTGACCTATTTAGCAAAGATGAATGTTCTTCTTAATCTATTAATCTTACTTATAATCTGTTTTACATGTGAAGGTGGAATATATATCACAGTTACCAAGACACTCTAAAGCTAAGCATTCATTCAATTTCCAGTTATGAGCTCTGAATTCTGTGAATTCTTTGAAACCTATGTCCCAACTCATTTTAAATTATTCATCTTTACAAATAAGCCTTCACCTTTGTGCTTCATATTGCCAGTGTTTTGGATGAAACAGAAATGGAGAAAGTTGGGTAGAACTATTATGTCAGATTTTTGTCAAATGATAACATTCAGGAATAAGTGATTGAACTGAAGCAGATTTCCTGTGTGGTCTGAGCAATTCCTTTGTCGGTTAATTGCCCCACCTACCTGCAGAAACCAAACTATTAAAGTGAATGTGGGGAATGGGACTGGGTTTTACCAGTATTTCATGGCAACCTTACATCTTGATAGATTGCGCCCTATTGACGACTTTTTACATGAGAAAGGTCTCTACCCAGGGGCACAGAGTCCTTTAGGGTATGGATTAATGAACTTCTTGGAGTCTCTGTAAGAAATTCTGCTTCAAGGCTACTCAAAATTTATTGAAATGTCAGTCTGTTTTCCAAAAGGCTTAATCATGAGATAAATGCAAATTAAATTCGAATTCCAAATGCAATGACATACAAAGAGCCTATTTAGAAATCTCTTTTGTGATAGAGATTTGGGGGTGGAGTTTTTTGTTTTAATTTTTTGCTTGTTTCTTCTGTTTTTTTTATTTGATGCTAACTTTAATAGCTGAATGAATTTCAGCTAGAGTAAAGATTGGTTTACTTTGATTAGCTGAAATCATTGCTAATGACTGACATTGACTGTATTTTCTATGCTAATAGACCAGTGGTGGGGTTCAGGCTGGGCCACCCCCAGATGTGTCACTCTGGCATGTGGATTATTTTTAGCTGAAAATAAACAAGGCCCAAAAGACTCAAGAACCATTTACTTCCTTCTTACAGCCTGAAAAAAACATTTAAAATAGGTGACCTGTCCCAGGAAGGAGCTATCACCTAGACTTATGTGCGTGTGCGTGCGCAGTTGTGTCCAGCTCTTTGTGACCCCTTGGACTGTAGCCCACCAGGCTCTTCTGTCCATGGGATTTCCCAGGCAAGAATACTGGAGTGGGTTGCCATTTCCTCCTCCAGGGGATCTTCCTAACTCAGAGATCAAATCTGCATTTGCCACTGAGCCACCTGGGAAGCCCACAGTTATAGAAAACCATAATAAAGCGATAGACAGCGAGAAACCTAGTAAAGCCTATTTGATTGGTGTCCTCTCTGTGTCCCATTGTCTTTGGATGCCCAGTAAACATTTGTTTATGAAACATGAACTCATTCCATCTCCCTGTGAATTAGCTTCATTCCCTTTGAGATCTCAGACCTCTACCTCCTTCTTCTTAGTCTAGAGAAAGGACTAAGATTAGGGGACATTCATGTTAAGAATGTTAAAATTACTACACCCTCACCCTCTAGAGTTTAACTGAGTGGGCCTACTGTGAAGCCCAATAATCTTTATTTGGACAAGCATGTTAAGAGATTCTGATGGAGGTTTCCTGTAAGGTACTTTGAGAAAGATGGATTTAATTAGAATTTATTCTTTTTGAGAATAAACACATTTCACTTTTTGGTGTAACATAAGGATTTGGGGATTGAGTTCTAGTCCAGATTATAAATCCGCTAGAATATAAACTCTTGTGAGGACAGGGATTTTTTTTTCCCCCTGTTCAGTGGTACATGCCCAGCACCTGGAAGACTGACTTTTAAATAGTAGATGCATGCAACCCATTTGTTAACTTAATGAATGAACTCACAGTATAAAGATTGCATTCCCTGAATATCTTCTAACACATGTTATAACCAGAAAGAGTGTGCAAGTGAATTTTGAAACAGCAGAAGGGTGCTGTCAAACTTACAGCAGAGGGGTTAGCTCTGAGACATTGGTACCTCAAATGGGAAATCGGGCTGATAAAGAAAGGCCAGGATGAATAGAGTACTTGACAATTCTGCTGATATCTAGGCCAATCCTAGTCTCTTTTATTTTTAATTGTAGGATAATGCTTTACAGTGCTGTGTTAGTTTCTGCAGTACCGACAGTGTGAATCAGCTGTAAGTATACATATATCCCTCCCTCTTGAGCCTCCCTCCCCTCCCCTCCCCTCTAGGTCATCACAGAGCACTGAGCTGAGCTCCCTGTGCTATTCCACAGGTTCCTACTATCTATTTTACACATGGTAGTGTATGTATCGGAGAAGGCAATGGCACCCCACTCCAGTACTCTTGCCTGGAAAATCCCATGGACAGAGGAGCCTAGTGGGCTGAGGTCCATGGGGTCGCTGAGGGTCGGACATGACTGAGCGACTTCACTTTCACTTTTCATTTTCATGCATTGGAGAAGGAAATGGCAACCCACTCCAGTGTTCTTGCCTGGTGGGCTGCCGTCTATGGGGTCGCATGGAGTCGGACACGACTGAAGTGACTTAAGAGAGAGAGAGTGTATGGATATCAAACCTAATCTTCCAGCTCATTCTCCAAAATATAGAACACTCCCTGAATTTGTGTGTCATCCTTGCGCAGGGGCCATGCTAATCTTGTCTGTATCGTTCCAGTGTTAGTGTATGGGCTGACCAAGGGAGCATGGGCAATCCTGGTTGTGATCATTGTATTCCTTTCTTATACCTGCTGTAACAAAGTATCAAACTGTGTGGCTTAAACAACAAATGTTTATTTTCTCACAATTCTGGAAGCTTTAAGCCCAAGATCAAGGTGTTAGCAAGGTTCCTTCTGGGGGCTGTGAGGACAAAGCCATCTTATGCCTGTCTTCTTGCTTCTGTTGGTTTGCTGACAGTCTTTGGCATTCCTTAACTGGTAGATCCATGACCCTAACCTCTCCCTTAATGTTTACATGATGTTCTTCCTTTTTCTGTGTTTATCTCTGTTCAATTATGTGTTGTTTTTTTTTTTTTTAAGGACACAATCATATTGGATTAGGGCCCACTTTGATGACCCACCTTAACTTGAATGTCAGCAAAGACCCTATTTCCAAATATGGTCACATTCTCAAGTGCCTTCATCGATTGTCCTTGGCGGCTTTGGGTTGCCCCCCTCTGATGAGAGATATTCTTGGAGCTATAGCATGGGAATCCCAGAAGTCAAGATGAAGTTCTGATGAGGAAATATGTAAGTGAAATTGTAGCTTTCTCCTCCCCTTCCTCCCATATTTTCTGAGCTTTCCCTATGCCTGTTGGAGATACCAGGCCCTTTCCAGATTCTTCTTGGACAGTAAGACCATGGAAATGAATATCGCTTCTACATGACCCTTCGGCAAGCAAAGCTTTTTATTAGAAGAGACAGCTTGTGCACAAGGGAGAAGGAAAAGAGCCAGCTCCCCGAGTAGAAGGGACAAGTTGCTTTTATGACAAAAAGGAGGGCTTGTCTCATGATCACTGATAATTTCTAGAAATTGTCAAGCTTCTTTGATCAGCAATAGGTGACTCTATAGGGAGTGCTTCTGTGAGGGGAAAGAAATGAATGATAATTTTCTGCAAGATAACCCAGAAACTGATACGGTTAAAATTTATAGTTTGTCTTCTGGCAGCTTGTCTTCTGGCAGCAGGGTATACTCCTTAGTGTAACAGAGAAAATTTTTTTTTTTTTTTTTTTCGTGTCAGCCGGGTTTTTGTTTCTGGGACTCAGACGCCCAGGGCCTTTGTTGTTTAGCTTACACAACCTGTTTTGCCCAAGGCCCTTCCCTGGTCCTTTTCCAAAATGGCTCTACTCTTGTCTCTTTCTTTCTTGTTGTAGTTCAGTCGCTCAGTTGTGTCCAACTCTTTGTGACGCCATGGACTGCAGCATGCTAGGCTTCCCGGTCCCTCACCATCTCCCAGAGCTTGCTCAAACTCATGTCAATTGAGTCAGTGATTCCATCCAACCATCTCATCCTCTGTCATTCCCTTCTCCTGCCTTCAATCTTTCCCAGTATCAGGGTCTTTTCCAGTGAGTCAGCTCTTCGCATCAGGTGGCCAAAGCATTGGAGCTTCAGCATCAGTCCTTCCTGTAAATATTCAGGGTTGATTTCCTTTAGGATTGACTGGATAGATCTCCTTGAAGTCCAAGGGACTCTCAGGAGTCTTCTCCAGCCTCACAGTTTGTCTTAGTTTGTCTCACAGTTTGTCTCTTTAGGACCTACAATCTCATTTGTTGTGTCAACAGGTGAGTGGGGCCATGGCATCACATAATTTGAGTTCACTACCCCACCTCAGTTCTTTTCAGCTCTCTATGGAATCTTGTGTCCCTTTATTCAGCACCTGAGTGTTCACTCACTCCTATGTTAGGGAAATGAGTGTTAGGGACCTCACCGGATGAGAAAAAAAAAAGCCATCTCTTCATGTGCAATTCTACTTTCTACAAGGGCTGCTGCCAGCAAGAACTGCTTCCAAGGAGTTGAAATTGTCCTTTGTAGAGACACCACTTGTTTCTGCCTTAAGGCTAGCTAAGGCAGCATGAGTACTCAGTCATGTCTGACTCCTTGCAACCCCATGTATTGTAGCCCACCAGGATCCTCTGCTCATGCAATTTTCCAGGCAAGAATACTGGAGTGGTTTGCCATTTCCTCCTCCAGGGGATCTTCCTGACCCAGGGTTTGGACCTGAGCCTCCTGCATTGGCAGGTGGATTCTTTACCACTGAGCCACTTGAGAAGCCCTTAGCTCTAGCATTAGAGAATTGTTACAGGGACGTACAATCGCTCCTCTCAGATGGTCCAGGATCTGGAGCTGTATTCCTTGAAAGCTGCCTGTTTTCAGGGGTTGGTGGTATAGAGACTGTAAGCATGGGATTTGGAGTCTAACAAATGGAATGTATAGCAGTGTGTGCTATCATCACAGGGAATTCTCTCCCTCTTCCCCAATTATTTGTTTATTTTTCAGAAACAAACTTAGAGTGTTATTTTAATAATTCAGTTAAACTTTGCGATAATGGAATGTAGCAACACGGTGCTACTGGGAAATGAGTCTTGGGCAATTAGCATAGACCTCAGTTAACAAAATGAGAATTTAAATATCCATCGAAACAGTCTTTAAGTGCCATAGGAGGGATGAGGTGAAAAAATGGAATTGCATACGTTCAATGACTTACGTTCATGCAGCTCTGTTCTGATTCTTTCTGAACACATTGACACTAATAAAGATTGTACAGGTGTTCTTACAGATTTTCCATGACAGGGACTAGGGCTCCCCTTGGAATATGTAGGATGTCAGAGAGTTTCTCTCTGTTTTACAAAGATCTGTGCTGTGCAGGAGGCTCCTCTGGGCATCAAAAGCCTCCTGTCAAAGCTTAGTAGTGTTTCTTGTACACTTAAGAAAAAAAAGAGTTTGTGAATGACACAGGGAGCACAAGTAGCTCTAATTTTCAGAAAACAGGGCTTGAACCTTTGTCATTTCATTCTTTTTTTTTTTTTAATGCTGCCTGTGCAGGGTCTTGGTTGCAGCACTCGGATCTTTAGTTGGAGCATATGAACTCTTAGTTGCAGCATGTGGGATAGTCCTTGACCAGGGATCGAACCCCAGCCCCCTGCATTGGGAGTGCAGAGTCTTAGCCACAGGACCACCTGGGAAGTCCCTGTCATTTCATTCTTGATAGCTACTTGGGGCAAGCACTTACTTTAGGACCATTATAATCAACCCTTCAGTTCAGTTCAGTTCAGTCGCTCAATCGTGTCCTACTCTTTGCGACCCCATGAATCACAGCACGCCAGGCCTCCCTGTCCATCACCAACTCTCGGAGTTCACTCAAACTCACGTCCATCGAGTCGGTGATGCTATCCAGCCATCTCATCCTCTGTCATCCCCTTCTCCTCCTGCCCCCAATCCCTCCCAGCATCAGGGTCTTTTCCAATGAGTCAGCTCTTCACGTCAGGTGGCCAAAGTACTGGAGTTTCGGCTTCAGCATCAGTCCTTCCAATGAACATCCAGGACTGATCTCCTTTAGGATGGACTGGTTGGATCTTCTTGCAGTCCAAGGGACTCTCAAGTCTTCTCCAACACCACAGTTCAAAAGCATTAACTCTTTGGCGCTCAGCTTTCTTCACAGTCCAACTCTCACATCCATACATGACTCCTGGAAAAACCATAGCCTTGATTAGACGGACCTTTGTTGGCAAGGTAATATCTCTGCTTTTGAATATGCTATCTAGGTTGGTCATAACTTTCCTTCCAAGGAGTAAGTGTCTTTTAATTTCATGGCTGCAATCACCATCTGCAGTGATTTTGGAGCGCCCCAAAATAAAGTCTGACACTGTTTCCACTGTTTCCCCATCTATCTGCCATGAAGTGATGGGACCAGATGCCATGATCTTAGTTTTCTGAATGTTGAGCTTTAAGCCAACTTTTTTCACTCTCCTCTTTCACTTTCATCAAGAGACTTTTTAGTTCCTCTTCACTTTCTGCCATAAGGGGGGGTCATCTGCATATCTGAGGTATCTGCTAAAACTGGTTTCAGGACCCCTGCAGATCCTGAAATGCAGACATGCTCAAGTCCTGTACATAAAGTGGTATAGCCCAGCTGGCCCTCTCTCCCACAGTTTCTATATCCATAGATAAGGAGGGCCAACCATATACTATGTGTAGGACACTTGATAGTTTACCTGGAAGCTTGTGTTTTGTTTTTTGAGCCCCACAATGAATTTGAATGCCTGGATTTATTTTCTGATTATTCAAATACAGAAGACAGCCTTGGAGATTTAAAAGAGCATTTTCATGACACTACTCCCAGTGAGTAGCTGAGCAGACATCAAATACAGATCTTAACCCAATATAGTACTCTTCTCCCAATAGCAGCTCGAGACTGTTACAACAACATCCCAAATTTTGACTAGAAAGTTTGGATAGAAAATTCCAGATTATTGCTCATATTTGCATTCGAATGCTTAGATTATGCAATCAGCAGGTTAATTAATTTTTCTTTGAGATTTGCTTTTAAAATATTTATTTTATTTGCTCTATTATTTTAATATTGGAATATATTTGTGTTACAGTGTTGTGTTAGTTTCTGCTGTACAGCAAGGTGAATCAGCTATGTGTGTGTGTCGGTCACTCAGTCATGTCCTACTCTTTGCAGCCCCATGGATTGTAACCTGCTAGGCTCCTGTGTCCATGGAATCCTCCAGGCAAGAATGCTGGAGAGGGTTGCCATTCCCTCCTCCATGAGATCTTCCCAACCAGGGGTGGAACCCAAGTCTTCTGCATTGCAGGCAAATGCTTTATGTCTGATCCACTAGGGAAGCCCTAAATTAGCTATATGTATACATATATCCCCTCCCTCTTGAGCCCCACTCACCCCCCAGGTTAATTTAAAGCAGTGGTTCTCAACGTGTGCTCGCTGGATTAGCGGCGTCTGCCTCACCTCAGGGTTTGTTGGAAATGTGGATTCTCTGAACCTAACCCAGACCTACCACATCAGAGAGTCTGAGAGTATGACCCAGGAATATGCTGTAAAGCAGGCGATTTTGATGCATGCTATTTGAGACATTCTGACTTAAAGGATATAATCTCACAAAGTCCCTCCCCTCTCTCTCCTTATCCCAAAATGTGGCTTTTAGTTTAAAAGCTTTTTATGATATGTAATAAGCACTTTCTTATCATTTAGTACATCTTGCTCAATCGTGTCCAACTCTTTGCGACCCCATGGACTATACAGTCCATGGAATTCTCCAGGCCAGAATACTGGAGTGGGTAGCCTTTCCCTTCTTCAGGGGATCTTCACAACCCAAGGATCGAACCCAGATCTTCCTCATTGCAGGCGGATTCTTTACCAGCTGAACCACCAGGGAAGCCCAAGAATACTGGAGTGCACAGCCTATCCCTTCTCCAGTGGATCTTCCCGACCCAGGAATTGAACTGGGGTCTCCTGTATTGCAGGTGGGCTTTTTACCAGCTGAGCCACCAGGGAAGCCCTTTAGTACATCAGGAAAGTTTTTTTTTCTTTTCTCTCAGTTAGTGAGAAATAGTCACAAATTCGACCAGGATATGGATAAGTGAAGAGGGCAAAGGGAAAAATTATGGATTCAGAGCATAAATTATTCTGGGGGAGGCATTGGGAGCCTCAAGTCTTGAAACCTCCGAGTTGAGAAAGCAATGAAAAGGAAATACAGGAAGGACTGAATTCTAAATTGACACTGCCCAATTTTGTTCAAGATTAATTAATTCTATGACAGTCAGTTGCTTTCCTGAAATGCTATTGTCTTTTTAAATTGATAATTCCAGCCTGTTGGTTCAACCAATCTATTGATCCAATCTGCTAATTTTTTAAAATAATTTTATTTATTTATTTATTTATGGATGTGCTGGATCTTCGTTTTTTCATGGGCTTTTCTCTAGTTGCAATACACATGCTGTTCATTGCCATGGCTTCTCTTGTTGCAGAGCGCAGGCTCTAGGGCATGTGAGCTTCAGTAGTTGCTGTTCCCAGGCTCCAGAGCACAGGCTCATCAGTTGTGGTGCCCTGGCTTAGTTGCTCCATGGCATGTGGGAACTTCCCGGACCAGGGACCGAACCTGTGTCTCCTGCTTTGGCAGGTAGGTTCTTTTACCACTGAGCCACTAGGCAAGCTCCCAGTCTACTAAGTTTAAAAAGTAAAGCAAAAATAGTGAGTGGCTCTCACAGTAGAAATAATTTCTTAAGGAACTAAATCCTCCTTTAACTCTGATTGGGACCTGACTAAGGGGAAGTAAGAAATGCCTGTCTGTTGGATCTGCTGAATGTGTCCAGGCCAGCCGGTAAGTAAAAAGTCTACACATGTAGCTCTTAGGGAGATTCTGTGGCTTTGGGGAACTAATATTGGGGTACAAAGCAATAACCAAGAGTTGATTATATCTTATGAAGCCCAACTTGCACAAAACTTGGATGGAGTGAGCCCTCTGCATGGATGTTTTCCAGTCCTCAACTGTTTCATGGGTGTTTGCCAGACAATTTAATGGCAGCAATCAAAAGTTTTATGAGATATAAATCACTTGCATGATGTTTTCTGTACATTAAAAAAAATAAAATTAGAGAAGTGCCATGTATCTGCAAAGCAGTGAAAACCCTTATGCTATTTCCTTTGGTCTCTATTTAGGACAGGATTAGAGTCTAGCTGGCAGGGTACTTTTTACTATTTAAGAAGGTAGCCCTGATTCTGAATCTTCGAAGACATCACTTGCTAGACTTTTGGTGTCTCTAAAGCTAAATGGGAATTATTTAATAAGTAAATTATGTCTGATAGTATACTTTTTTCGTCTTATATGTCTAAGAGAAAACTGAAGATTTTGTGCTCTATTTCTACCCTAAGCAGGGGTACTGCAATGCAGTTCTAATACTAGCTACCTGGAGTTACCATTAGACTCCACAGACTTAAGGGTTCAGTCCTCCACAAGATTATCCTTAATTCAAGCACCAGCAAGCAATTCTCAGGGTCCACTCCATTTCTGAACAATGAGCTGTAAATCTGAGGATTCCCCTAACTTGCTCAGGTTCAATAATTGACTTGAACAACTCAGAGCTCTCTGAAAGCTCTGTTTTAATGGTCATATTTTTATTAAAAAGGGTATATGTAGGACGTGGTTTGGAAGAGTCTAGAATGCAGAATTTCCATACCCTCTACCTATGGAGTAAGGGCTCATGACCCTCCACCCCATACCCTGCATATCAGTGTGTTCACCAGCCAAGAAATTCCTCTTAGCTTTCACCTCCAAAGTTTTTATTGGGGTTTCATTATCTCAGCCAGATTGATTAAATCATTAGCTACAAGACTGAACTCAATCTGCAACCCAATACGTTCCCCAGAGGTTGAAATAGTCCAAAGTTCCAACTTACCCACCTGATGGTTGGTCTTTCTGGTGACCAGCCCCCATCCTGAAGCTACCTAGGGGCCCACCATGAGTCACCTCATTAAGATAACAAAGACAATCCTATAACTGTAGAAATTTCAAGGATTTTTGAAGTTCTATGCCAGGAACGGCAAGGGGGAGTGGTAGAGGATGAACCAGATATATTCTTTATTATACCACACCTTGCTTTAACAAATTTATTTTTCAAAGATGTAGACAAAATTAGAATACTGTTATTTGGCAAACCTTTTCATGGCACCTGGGGCTTCCCTCATAGCCCAGTTGGTAAAGAATCTGCCTGCAATGCAGGAGACCCTGGTATTAGTGTCTCATGGTAGAAAGGGAGAAAGTTTGTGGATTAATGGTACCATACTGGTTAGGGAGGTGCCAATTTTTTAAAAATACATATTGATTTATTAAAGGGTACAGTGTCTGCTAAATGGAAATGTCTCTATGGTATCTGCTAGACTAGGGGATAATCCCTTCAAAAATGACAGAGACTAAAGTTTTAGAATATTATGTACTATGTGCATATTTACAAAACTGATATTATTAAACTATTTCTCAAGCACAGATTTTTAAAAATAATATGGGTGCCAGTTTTGGAGGAAAAATTTATACACATTAAAAAAAAAAAAACTGCTTTTTTTTGAGCCTCATAGCAGTCATCTGTAACATTGTCTACAGCTCCCATCATCCACTCTCCTGCTCACCCTGCTCAATCTCTGAGACTTCCCCCCCATCTTTTTTTCCCATCCCATCTCTTCCATAATCCTGATAATGCCAACATCCTTGTTAGTAACTGTCCCAGCCTCCTACTTCCTTCACAGGGTGGGGAAGGCAGAGACTGACCATTACCCCTAAAGGGGTTCACTAGGGACCAAGCTCCAACATAAAGAGGGAGTAATGCTTGTGAAAACTCACCCTAAATTCACATGAGCTGCTTGCTTATTTGTTTTATTTTGGAGTGGCCCTGTCTCCTGGTTAATGCATATTGAAAATATGTTTTCTCAGTCAGTGAGATTCTAGAAACTCAATTGCTTGTCATGCTGGACCACATTGCTTCTGTGGTTTTCCAACCAATTGGACTGTGCTGTGAATCACTAGCACAGGATCAGGATAGTGAAATAAATGTTCTATCCAGGTTTTCTAGTTCTATTCCAGCTAGGATCTACATCATCATTTCTTCAGAAAGGTACTTGAGAATTTTTAATAATTAGTTGCATTACAGGGCACAACCCTGAAAAAGATCTGTCTTCCTATGGTTTGGGTTTTACAGATTGTTATTACAAAGCTTGTCCGTGCTGTTGAACATGAACAGAAATTAGCACAGGAGTGCTGAGACAGCAGAATGGAGGAAGAAATGCTTTTAGAGCTCCCTGGCAAGAAAGTGATGCCCAGTCTGGTCCAAGTAACCTTGTTGCCTTTTATGGCTATTAATAGGCACTTATCAGTGGCAGGCATAGATTATATATTTTCAAAACTTTATCTGTGAAGTAAATATTCTTATTTATTTGTCAGTGGCTAAAACTAAAAGGAAATGGCAACCCACTCCAGTATTCTTGCCTGGGAAGTCCCGTGAAGAGAAAAGCTTGGTGGGCTTCAGTCCATGGGGTCGCAGAGTCAGACATGACTAAGTGACTAAAGAGCAACAACGAAACTAAGACAGGAAGAGGGTAAATAGCTTGCCTGAAATGGTGGGGCTGAGACACAAATCTTGGATTGCTTGAGTCCCAAACTGATGGTTGTAAAACCTCCACTGTATTTCCATACTTGATGCTACTCCCACATGAAGCTCCCAGCATCAACCCCAAACCCTCAAGATCATTGAGAAAGAACGTACATCTGAACCATCTGCATTTCTCACACTGCTTCACTTGATGTTCTGTATATATTAGGTACTCTATATTTAATTGTCAAATGAATGAATAATTAACATTTTTGTAGAACAGAATCTGAATCAGGTCCTGAGAGGTGCTGCGGGCTTGTTTATACGTAAAATGGAAAACAGTACCAAAAATTTAAAAAATCTCTGTACTTTTTTGTCAATGATGTTTTAGCAGTTGTAAATGTAAAGGGGGAATCATTAATTCAGTGAAAGGCAGGAGTATGTTTGGGTTTGTGGAGAGACTATGGCAGCTGAAGGGCAGACTCAAAATGTTGCAGCCCTCCTTATCTACCACCTTACAGTGGCCTCATCGTGGACAGAGTGCCCCTCCCTGGCCCTTGACTTTCAGCTTGACCTGCTGACTTGCTTTGTCCTACCATGTGTAGACAGATACGAATGAGAGCCATTTCCAAGTCTAGACTCAAGAAGGCCTCATGTGTTTCTGCTTGCCCTCTCACACTTAGAGCATGAGAAAGCTTTCCCCAACCTGGGACCCAAATGAGACACATGGAATAGAGCTGAGTCTCAGGACCCACCCTAGTTTGCCCAATTCCCAGTTGTATGAGCTTTACCATCCAATTTCAGAGCCAGTAAATTAACAATTTCTGTAAAAGCCACCGAGTGTTGTGACAGAGCTAATGAATATCGAAAATATTCCCACTGTTTTCAGAATTAAATGCCAGGGGCTCTAGATCAACAATATGCTGTACTAACAGATAACAATTTGCTGTCTGTCTCTCACCTTTTGATTCTTTCAAGAGATGACCAGAGCTGAGAAGCTAGGACCTGATTAGCCAAATGAACAACTACAGGTACCCTCTATCTTTCAAGAAGAGCAGCCTCCCTGGGCTAATTCCTTAATGTAGAGATTAGTTCTCTTTTAGCAGTTTGGATTTGGATGCTATAAGAAAATTTCTTGTGTGGCCTATAATTAATTTTAAAATATGTCTTGTGTAATATGTATTTTGTCTGCGTGTATTTGTGTGTGTTAGTTTTCGGTCTACACCTTGGAGATCACTAGTGAGCATCTGAGGCCTCAATTCAAGAGAATTCACTACTGGGCCTTATTACTTAGCATTTCAGAGTCAATATTCAGAAATTTCAGGCTCTGCCGGGCCCTTCAACTGTCTTCATCTCTTCATCTCTGATCAGCACCAGATGGCTTATTAATTAGTATAATATAAGGAATGATCATAATTGCTGGCTTGAGTGGTTTCAATATGTGTAGATTGGCTAGAAATAATATCTATATTTCTGGCTTTGCATGAATTGGGATAAGAGGTCTAGAGAAGCCAGGATCCTATGCCTTTTAGACTGACCCCCAGGTCTGTGATTATGTCTGGTTCTTGAGTGCAGCCGCTTTTAGAGGAGTCATTTCTATCTTATGTAGAAACTTGAAGCAAAGTGTTTACTGAATACCTAAAAGGACCAAGTTATGCTTACTTTCTCATAAATGTTGTTTCTATAACAGAATATTATTTATGATTTTTACCATAGCAATTTAGTGGTGAGGTCTTAGGAGAGGAGACCTAGAGAAACTGTTCTGTCTCTCACTATTGGAGTTCACCTATGTTTACCCAAACAATGTAATAATCAGGTACAAATGAATTGTCTTTGCTCAGTTTACAATGGCTTCTTAGAGACTGAGTTAAAAGCCAATGATGAGTTCAGTTCAGTTCAGTCGCTCAGTTGTATCCGACTCTTTGCAATCTCATGGACTGCAGCATGCCAGGCTTCCCTGTCCATCACCAACTCCTGGAGTTTACTCAGTCTTGTTCATTGAGTCAGTAATACCATCCAACCATTTCATCCTCTGTCATCCCCTTCTCCTCCTGCCTTCAATCTTTCCCAGCATCAGGGTCTTCTCAAATGAGTCAGTTCTTCGCATCAGGTGGCCAAAGTGTTGGACTGTCAGCTTCAGCATCAGTCCTTCCAATGAATATTCAGGACTGATTTTATTTAGGATGGACTGGTTGGATCTCCTTGCTGTCCAAGGGATATTCTCCAACACTATAGTTTAAAAGCATCAATTCTTTAGCGCTCAGCTTTTTTTATAGTCCAACTCTCACATCCATACATGACTACTGGAAAAACCAGAGCTTTGACTAGATGGACCTTTGTTGGCAAAGTAATGTCTCTGCTTTTTAATGTGCCGTCTGCTGCTCCTGCTGCTAAGTCACTTCAGTCGTGTCTGACTCTGTGCAACCCCATAGATGGCAGCCCACCAGGCTCCTCTGTCCCTGGGATTCTCCAGGCAAGAACACTGGAGTGGGTTGCTATTTCCTTCTCCAATGCATGAAAGTGAAAAGTGAAAGGGAAGTCGCTCAGTCATGTCCGACTCTTAGTGACCCCATGGACTGCAGCCTAGGTTGGTCATAACTTTTCTTCCAAGGAGTAAGCGTCTTTTAATTTCATGGCTGCAGTCACCATCTGCAGTGATTTTGGAGCCCCCAGAAATGTAGTCTGCCACTGTTTCTACTATTTCCCCATCTATTTGCAATGAAGTGTTGGGACCAGATACCATGATCTTAGTTTTCTGAATGTTGAGTTTTAACCCAGCTTTTCACTGTCCTCTTTCACTTTCATTAAGAGGCTCTTGAGTTCTTTGCTTTCTGCCATAAGTGTGCTGTCATCTGCATATCTGAGGTTATTGATATTTCTCCTGGAAATTTTGATTCCAGCTTGTAAGTAAATTAATGAGGGGCATATTCTTCTCATGAAATTCATTTAACAGCATAAGTATATAATGTGAAAGATAAATAAAGTCAGACACTAGTTTAGGCAGTAAAGATAGATTTTGTGCAGTAATAACTATTGTAATAGGAGAGAAAACAGTGTCTGAACTCAACTCCACCAAAACAGAAGACAGGAGACTATAAAGGCTTGGGTGTGCTAAATAAAAGACACTGAGAGCATTAAGGGGGGATTTGGTCCATAGGACTAGGCCATCTGGCTTTACTAATTGGTGCTCATCCAGAGGAAAAACAAATTTCTCGTGTTAGTGATAGAGTGGTGAGCAGAGCTGCCTTCCAGAAGAGAGACAAGCTTCTCATACCTTTATGAAGAGTCAGTGGTACAAGTTGGAGTAAGGTACTCACTAAAATTAGGACCTTACCCTCCTTGGCAACAGAGACCAAAATTAAAATTCATCTCATTGAATGTATACATTTCAAAGAAATGGCTCTCAGGACATTGAGGAGATCATTCTGGGTACTGGAAGATTTATATCTCAAAGGGACAAGGAAAGGATTTATAATTGCACACTTTCTAAAGTAATTGTGAAGGAGGAAAGGAACAGGCCGAGCTGACTCCATCTTGAAAAAGAAGGAAACTCCATCTTACAGCACAATGTATAACCAGCTGACCCTTCTGATTATGAATCATGGCTGTAAACCTGATTGTATCTCCTGTTAACATTTTCCAGGCTAGGTTTAAGGAATTTGGGGATGTGGGCTTGAGCAGGTATGCTTAAGATATATAAGGTTTTCACAAAAGTCGGTAAGAGTCCCTGGCTAAAGAGGAAACTCTGCCTCAGACCTGCTGGTATAATAAACTGCACTCCACTATCCACACTGTCCTTCTGAGTGAGTTTGCTTCCTGGAGCATTTGGTTATAACATTTGGTGCGTTGTCTGGGAAGCGCCTCAATTTGAGGAGACAAGTCCCACTTAGGGCTCCTCTGAGGCCTTGTGGCTCAGATCTTCTAGAGGGGAGGAAGGTGCCTCACCCCTCTGGAAAGATTCCATTCCTCGACGCCCAGACCTTTCACGTTGGTGGATAGTGGATGGCCGCAGGGCAACTGAGCACTCAGGTAAGGAGGTTCCCACCCAGCAGGGTGGAAGAGGGGGCCCGATCAACCCCCTGGGAGGAAACAGGAAGCACTCGGACTACGACTGTCACAAAGAGGTGGTATCCACATTGTTCTGAGATAGATTGCTACTGGACAAATGCGAGAAAGTTTTGGGGAAGCAGGAGTGTGAATGTCACAAAGAAGGTGGTGTCCATGTTGTCTGGGGGTAAACCATTACTGGGCAATTGTGAAGGGGCTTCTAGGGGAAGAAACTTGGTCTTTGTACGCTTGTATTTTGCCCTCCCAAGGAGATGTCCTACCTGCTGTGAAATTCTTGATCCCCTCAGAATTGCCAGGATAGAAGGAGGGGGATGCATAAGTGAGTACGAATTGGCTTTTCCGGAGATGGCATGAGACTTGGGATATTTAATCCATCTGTGTTTTCATCAACACCCAATCAAGCCCACCAAGGCAGAATGGACTTTAAAAGTTAAGGGAGAAATAGTCCTGGACCATGTGGTGTTCTGGTTCAGCTGTGCCCATTGGTAGGTGAAGACATGTTGATCCCCCTTTTCCCTCTGGGATCTGGCAGGTAAGGCTCTTCTCACCCCAATTAGGAAGGAGATGGAATGGCAATTTAAGTGTTTCATTGAGTATAAATATCAGAAGTACATAGGGTACTGAGAACTTCGTAGACAGAACGAAAAGGAAAGAAAGAAGATCTGAGAAGGTAAGCAAGACAGGGGGAAGTGAATCTAAGGCAAGTGTATTGGAGTGCATGATTAAAAATTTTAAGAAAGGATTTGGAGGAGACTATGGGATGAAGCAGACCCACATTACTTTGCCAACAAAGGTCCATCTAGTCAAGGCTATGGTTTTTCCGGTGGTCATATATGGATGTGAGTGTTGGACTATAAAGAAGGCTGAGCACCAAAGAATTGATGCTTTTGAACTGTGGTGTTGGAGAAGACTCTTGAGAGTCCCTTGGACTGCAAGGAGATCCAACCAGTCCATCCTAAAGGAGATCAGTCCTGGGTGTTCATTGGAAGGACTGATGTTGAAGCTGAAACTCTAATACTTTGGCTACCTGATGTGAAGAGCTGACTCATTGGAAAAGACCCTGATGCTGGGAAAGATTGAGGGCAAGAGGAGAAGGGGACGACAGAGGATGAGATGGCTGGATGGCATCACCGACTCAATGGACGTGGGTTTGGGTGGACTCCAGGAGTTGGTGATGGACAGGAAGGCCTGGCGTGCTTCAGTTCATGGGGTCGCAAAGAGTCGGACACGACTGAGTGACTGAACTGAACTGAACTGAACTGATGGGGTGAAGATGATGCCTAACCACCTCTGCATAGTCTTTGAGGTCAAATGGCCCTCTATGGGATTAGGATGGCCACCAGAGGGCACCGTGGACTTACATGCAGTAAAAATAGTTTATGCCATAGTCATCGGAAAGTCTGGACATCCAGATCAATTTCTATATATTGACTCATGGCTAGAGTTAGCTCAAGAACCCCCTCCTTGGACGAGATTCTATATCAAGAAAGGGAAAGGAACGATATTAATGGCACAAAAATTGATTAATGATAAAAAAGAAATTCTGCAGGATTTGGATGGGGGTGACCTGCCCCTCTCCCATACTGGTTGATGACACGCCTGTCCCCCAGTGCTCCACTAGGACCAGAGGGCACCTTAATGCCCAATCTAGGGCCAGGTGAAGTTCCTGCAGCAGCCACTGCTCCTCTGCCAACTTTCCTCAGAGATCAAAGAGCTGCCATTCTGGCAGGCTCCAGTCCCAGTGGTAGGAGCCTCTGGTCAACACCCCCAGGATTCTTTCTCAGCCGGAACCTCCCAAGCTGTAACCGCCCCTCCCGGTGAGTACAGACAAATAGGGGGCAGGAAATACAGGAATTAGACAGAGGCTGTGTTCCACTAAGGAATGGGGGAAAAAACCTCACTGCAGATGCCCGTCAGAGAGGTACAACAGCCCTCGGTTCAGGACGCAGATGGACACTACCACCAGCCTCCTGTAGCCTATTATTACCAACCGTTTTCTTCTACAGATATATTAAACTGGCAAAAACACACTCCACCATACCCAGGGGAGCCACAAGGTATGATTAGACGAATGGAAACTATTTTTCAAACCTACTGCCCTACATGGGCTGACGTAAACCCACTACTAGTCTCCCTTTTCAGCACTGAAGAAAAACACAGGATCCTAATTGAGGCTAGAAAGTGGCTAGGAGAAATGGCACCTGAGGGTACCGTAAACCCACAGCGGTGGGCAGGACTAGCCACCCCTGGTGAGAGGCCCAATTGGGACTATAACACAGGAAGGAAGGGGCCACTTGGAGAGATTTCGGGCAGCTATTCTACAAGGCCACAAGAGACAGGTCCAAAAACCTATGAATATGACAAAACCCTCTGAAGTGATTCAAAGGGAGACTGAATCACCCTCTGAGTTCTACGAAAGACGGTGCGAGGCCTATAGACCTTAAATGCCAATAGATCCAGAGGCCACTGGATCTCAGATGGTGATAAATGCAGTCTTTGTGTCTCAAGCCTACCCCGATATCAGACGCAAGCTTCAAAAGGTAGACAGGGTATTGGCCATGAGTAGCTCACAAATAATTGAGATCGCTGATAGGGTATTCAGGAATAGAGACGTGGAGACAAAAAGGGAAGTTTAGAAAAGGCGGAGAGAAGATAATAAGAGGGCAGGCCAGAGGGTCGCAGTACTGGCTGCAGCCCTGGGAAGGTCCCTCCTTAGACCTCCCCAGCCCCCTCTCAACCAGAACTAGCCTCACGGCAGGTCCTCTACAAGAAGGCCCGAAGTCGCCCTACAACCAAATCAATGTGCCCAATGCTGAGGCTTCAGCCACTGGAAAAATGAATGCCCCCAAAATAGCAGGGAAAAGGGTTTAGCATCGGCTGTTATAGGGCTGGCTGGACTAGAGACTGAATAGGGGTGCTGGGGCTCAAAGATGCAGATTCCCGAGAGCACATGGTAAAATTAAAAGTGGGGGACTAAATTATTGACCTTATGGTGGACACTGGAGTAGAAATGTCAGTGGTGTCCCAACCGGTGGCACCCCTCTCAAAAAAGGCCACTGCTATAGCAGGGGTAACTGGGGAAGAGCCGTTCTAATTAGGCCATTCTGCCTACCCTGAAAATGTCAGATGGGGGGACACCAAGTGACTCGTGAATTTCTATACATCCCTGAATGCCCAGTACCTTTGTTGGGAAGAGACTTGCTGTCTAAATTAGGGGCACAAGTGATCTTTTCTCCCCACAAAAGACCCACTCTTTGAGTGGGCTCAACCACCTATTTACTGTCCCTCTTGGTAACCCCACAAGATGAATGGAGGTTGCACAATCTCCCGGAAGGGAAGCCGGACGGGCTAAATGGTTGAGAGAGAGAGAGAACTCAATAATTCCCTGAGGTCTAGGTGGAAGACAACCCCCCGTCCAGGCTTGCAAAACAAGCCCCAGTGGTAAAAGAACTCAAACCTGGTGCCACCCCAGTCAGAAAATGTCGGTACCCATCGTCACTAAAGGCTCAAGTGGGCATTTTGTTAGATATAAACAGACTGAAAGAGGTGGGCATCCTGATTGAATGCCAGTCAGCCTGGAACACACTGATCCTACCAGTCAAGAAAGAAGAGGGACAGGACAGGACCTGTGCAGGACCTCAGACTGGCCAATCAGGGTCAGACTGGTCAATCAGGCCACCATGACTCTACATCCCACTGTTCCTAACCCCTATACTTTACTTAGCCTCCTCCCAACCAGTGCTAAGAACTGTACTTATTTAGATCTCAAGGATGCCTTCTGTATACACCTCGCCCTGGTGTCTCAACCCATTTTTGCTTTTGAATGGGAAGACCCAGCAGGGGGCACCAAACAACAGTTCACCTAGACTTGCCTCCCACAAGGATTTAAGAATTTCCCAACCATCTTTGGGGAAGCCTTGGCTTCCGACCTGGACTCATTCCAGCCAGAGAGGTTCGGATGCTGTTTGCTTTTAGCTGCCAAGAATGGAGAAGACTGCTGGGAAGGGACCAAGGCTTTACTAGAGCTGTTGATAGAGTCTGACTAATGAGTCTTGAAAAAGAAGGCATAGATTCTGCAAAGAGGAGGTAAGATATTTGGGGTTTGTTCTGAGAGGAGGCACGAGGCTGTTAGACCAGTCCAGAAAAGAGGTCATTTTGAGAATCCCACAACCAAGAAGCAGACAACAGGTCTGAGAGTTCTTGGGAGCCACTGGGTTTTGTAGGATTTGGATTCTGGGCTGTTCCCAGATGGCCCAGCCGTTATATGAACTCCTAACTGGACCAGAAGGAGATTCACTAAATTGGAATGAGAAACAGCAACAGGCTTTTGAGGAACTAAAGTTGGCAATTATGTCAGCATCTGCTTTGGGTCTGCAATACCTTGCTAAGCTGTTTACTCTTTATGTGACTGAAGAGGACAAGGTGGCTATGGGAGTGTTGTCCCAGACTACGTGGACATGGGACAGACCCGTGGCCTCTCGAAACAGCTGGACAGTGTTGCCACTGGGTGGCCAGGATGCTTATGGGCAGTTGCTGTGGTTGCCTTACTGGTCCTGGAGGCAACCAGGCTGACTTTGGGCCAAGACTTGATCATAAAAGTTCCCCATGAGGTCAACACTCTCCTGTGAGGGGACCCCCATAAATGGTTGTCAACATCACAGATTACTTAATACCAGGGACTGTTATGTGAGAACCCCCATGTTACTATCGAGCCTTGTCAGGCCCTGAATCCAGCCACTCTCCTTCCTGTGGGAGAAAGTGGGCCCTCAAATGATTGCAAAGAAATCCTAGAAGAAGTTTATGCCAGCAGACCTGACTTGAGAGACCAGCCAATCCCGGACCCAGATTTGGTCCTGTACGCCTATGGCACCAGCCTGGTGAAACAAGGACAATGACTGTCGGGATATGCAGTAGTCATGGAAGAAACCATCGTTGAGCCTAGCTCTCTGCCATCATACTGGTCTGCTCAATGAGCCCTCCAGCTGTCAAAAGGTAAGAAGACAAAGGTTTACACAGACTCTAGGTGTGCTTTTGCTACTTTGCATGTACATGGGGCTTTATATAAAGAGAGAGGTCTTCTGACAGCCAATGGAAAGGACGTTAAAAACAAGGAGGAAATCTTGACTCTATTAGATGCTGTATGGGAACCTGAAAAGGTAGCAGTGATGCACTGTCGGGGTCACCAAAAGGAAGACACCCCACAAGCATCGGGAAACTGACTAGCAGATAAAGCCACAAAACACGTGGCTGAGAAATTCGGGGCTGCTGGTGGGGGATCTATCAGAACCTTTGTACTGTCAAAAATGCCTGAGTTAACTTTGACTCTCTCACAATATACCCTGGCCTAAGACCAGCTGGCTGAAGCACAAAGGGCCACCCAAAATGACAAAGGTTGGTGGGAACTGCTGGATGGCAGGTTACTGGTTCCTGAGGCATTAGACCCCACACTGGTGTCACAGGTTCACCAGGCAACTCACTTGGGACATGAAAAAATGGAAAAATTAATTTGAAAATATTTCTTAATTCCATGACTTTCCTCCTTATGTAGAATGGAATTCCAGAACAGTTCTGCTTGCTCACAGGTCAATGCTGCCCCTGGACATAAACAAAAACCTCCAGGAATACAGTTAAAAGGCACTCTACCCTTTGAACATTTATAAGTGGACTTTGCTGAGATGAAACCCTAATGACACTATCGTTATTTACTGGTATGTTCTTTCAGAGGATGGGTGGAGGCCTTTGCTACCTGAACTAAAAAAGCAAATGAAATGGCTCACTGTCTACTTCGAGAAATAATCCCCAGATTCGGGTTCCCAACCAGTATAGGATCAGACAATGGCCTTGCCTTTTTAGTTGACTTAATTCAACAGATATGTAAAGCTCAAATATCAAGTGGATATGGCATATAGGCCCCAGAGTTCTGGAATGGTGGAAAGAACCAACCAAACTCTTAAAGAGACACTTTCAAAATGGATCATAGAGACTGACTAATCAAGGATGGACTTGCTTCTGGCAGCCTTACTCAAATTAAGGGTAACCCCTCATAAGAGAATAACCCCTTATTCTCCTTATGAAACTGTCTGTGGGAGACCCCCTCCCATAGTAAGATGGTGTTGGCAAGTTGGCCACAGGTAAGGGGGGATGGGATTTCACAGCAGATGCAACAACTGGGTAAGGTAACAAATCAGGTAACTTAAGTTTGTACAATAAAGGGTACCGTTCCCGCTTGGGGAACAGATTCATGAGTTCATGCCTGGTGATCAGGTGTGGGTCAAGGACTGGAAACCTGAATCCTTGGCCCCACATTGGAAGGGTCCATATACTATTATTCTAACTACACATACAGCAGCTAAAGTTGCAGGTGTCACTCCCTGGATCCACCACACAAGGGTGAAAAGAGCATACCACGCAGACCCGGAGGATGCCGAGTGGACTATGCAAAAGGACACCATTGATCCCCATGAAACCAAAATCATCTTAAAGAAGAGATGAAGCTCTACAATCAACTGCTGCTTCAAGGACTTGCTGGTATTCTCTTGAGACTAGCTATAGTTTCAGCACAAGACAATGTTTTCATTTCATGGGCACGTTCCTGTACTGACTTCCATAAAAAATCTAACTGCTGGGTGTGTGGAGCCATGCCCATGTCTGTCATGGATGGACTCCCGTGGTGGGTATCACCTCTATGGAGGGGTGATATGCCTAGATTATGTGATTTTTTTGCATCAGGCAAAACAACAAAAATCTTGTATAGAAACTGTAATCACAGCTGCCACTACCCATTGGTGCAATTAAAAGGCCAACGATCTGACAAACAGCCATGGGATACATTTAAATTATACTCTTAGCTCAGAAAATGCTTCTCAGTATTACGTGACAGCCAGTAAGTCCAAACAATATTTTGACTAATATTTTGACCAATAACTGATACTTTGACCAATTTTACCAGATAAAGGATGAATACATGTGGATTACTCCAGAAAAGGGCCAAGTTGTTATAATTTGCTGGGAACAAGATGTACACAATATTGGATATAATAACCGAATAATAGATAAAAAGAATTTAAAACCAATAGGCTTTTGACGGACAGAACAGTGCCATAAGACCTATAAAGTTACTTATGATCCCAGTCAATCCACCCAATGGTCCGGGACAGACTGGGGACTCAGCCCCAGAATCAGGTGCATTGCTCCTAACGGCACCCATTGGTTATGTGATGGCCTTGGCTGTCCCCAGGATGGATAGGGAGGTGTACTTTAGTTCTGGCCTTTGCCCATGGAAACATCAGGTCAACAATACAAGAGCCTTTAAATTTACCCTCTCTACAGGCCAGATGGTCACGATCAATTTTCCATTGGTATGTTTATTTGGCTGCTCTATTTGTTCCCTCATTGGGCACTAAGGACATAATGATTAGAGTTGAAGCTCTAATTTCACCCAAAGAGCCCTAAATGACAGCCTAAGAGCTATTCAAACACTAACTACTGAACAAATACAAATGAGAAAAGTGGTAATTCAAAATAGAATGGCTTTAGACATACTACAGCCGCTAAAGGAGGGACCTGTGCTATAATCAAAGCTGAATGTTGTGTATATATTCCTGATTTATCTGGCAATATATCAGCCACTCTAGATGACATGAAAGATCAAGTAAAAGCTATGTCTGATGATCTTCCTTTTTGGACTTCTGTTCTATCATGGGTAAAGGGTGATTGGTGGAAAACTATCAACCATGGTTATAGTTGTTCTGTTGATTCTGTTATGTGGACCTTGTATTCTCCAATGTGTTGTTAACTTTGTATCACAGAGGCTGACTTCATTTACCCAAATATATACCAGGAAGCCTAAAATTCAGTACATCTTGATGAGTGATGCTTACACTGGAAGTTGAGAGCATCAAGAGGGGCGAATTAAGGAGGGAAGGAACAGGGTAAGCTGACTCCATCTTGAAAAAGAAGGAAAGTTCATCGTACATTCCCAGTGAACTTTGGGCTATAAGCCTGCTTGCATTTTCAGTGAACTTTGGACTATGTGCCTGATAGCCATGGAGATAACATACCTATGGCCTAACAGGCCTCCCAGACCAGTAAACACCAGATTCCATACCAGGATTTCCTATCGCCAGAAAGAATGTAATAATCCCCTATGTAGTCAATCACCTTTGTAATCTTTATGGCCCCCATTGGTGTAGGCTACAATGTATAACCAGCTGACCCTTCTGATTATGAATCATGGCTGTAACCTGATTGTATCTCCCTTTAGCATTTTCCAGGCTAGGTTTAAGGAATTGGGGGATGTGGGCTTGAGCAGGTACACTTAAGGTATATAAGGTTTTCACAAAAGTCGTTAGGGGTCCCTGGCTAAAGAGGAAACTCTGCCTCGGACCTGCCTGTGTAATAATCTGCACTGCACTATCCATGCTGTCCTTCGGAATGAGTTTGCTTTCCAGAGCATTTGGCTGTAACAGTTGCTCTAAGAGAGGAGTTTACAAGATTGTCTGTCTACTGCCAGGTTTTTGCTGAAACAGTTTCTCTTAACAGTCTAGAGCTTCCTCAGGCAGGCATTTTAAGGGGAGCTGGAGTCATCCTAGGGACACGGCCTTAAGCTCTTAGATGCCATGCTAGAGTTTTGTCAGGTTTTTTAGTGCAGGAATTTAAATTGAGTTGTTACGTGTCAAGAGAGATTTTGTTTGTTTGTTTCTTTGTTTTTGCAGTTCTCAATATCAATAAGAATGAATCTCAAAAACATGTTGAGCTATTTATTTAGTATTATGATATTTTACTGTATATGTGGTTTGACCAAGTTTTTAAAAATGACTAGTTATAATGAAAGATGTCAAAATAATGGGCAGGTAGATCTATGGCATGCTGGGAATCATTGATTCTATCTCTTTAGAATTGTAATCCTTGTCCAGAAATGCTCTTTCTTTTCAACCAAATTTTTGACTGCAGGCTGCCACATTCTCATTTTTTAGCTCCTGATTTCTTTTTTGAAGTCCCCAGGAACTTGATTTCTTCTTTTATGTGGCAATGTATTTGCGCTACAGGCAGCATCATTCTCATGGATTAGGAAGGGAAGGAGTCCTGCTGAAGATTTGCAATAACAGCTGGCACCTCCCCCCGTAACCAAGCCTGGAGCTGGTACAGATTTGACTCAAGTCACATGTATACCTAAGCAAACATATGACTTGTAGCTAGAACTCTTTTTGCTTACAATAAATGTAGTATAAAATTTCCACATGTTTTTGGATATTGGGTTAAGATAACAGATTCCTCCATTATCTCATAATATAAAGTCAGGTGACTTATAGTGAGAAATTTATTCTATTTTTCAAGTAAATGAAAATTCAAATAAGTAAACTCTTAGGCATTTTAAATCATCTTATTTCTGGTTTCAATTTTGAAATACTCAATGTATGAAAAATTGATTTAACTTATATATGTTCCATGCTTTTAACAGCTTGGCCAACTCTCTGCAGGCTTAACTTTTATTTTTGCTACAACCTTTCCATTATAATATATACTTATTTGAACTTTAGAACTCTAAGTTTTCCTCCTTCAACATTTAGTGTTAAGTGTCAGGACAGCCTGAGCCTAGGCTCTAGTGAATTGAATATTGATGTTTAATCATGTGAGTTTTCTGAGGCCTAAATCTCACAGTCAGAATGGGTTGTATAATACCTGAATTGATATGGAATATCCACAAGTGGGATATTTGGTAAGAGGAATCAGATGCTTAGTAAGATTATGCTTGAGAGAAGTTAGATCTTCTCCTACTTTAATTTTCAGGTTCTCACAAAATAGCAACTAATTCAGATACATTTCTTTTTTGAAATACGTGAAAATATATGAAATATTATCCTCTGTACCATGCACTGCTTTCAGAGCTTTTCTTGTATCTGCCCTGTTCACATTTGCTTCTTAGGCAACCAGAGTTATTCAGATGTAAATAATCATCTCTAGTTTCTTGCTGTTTCTTCTGAGTTTCATGTTGGGAGGTAAAGTCCTGGAATTAACCAGAAGAGGGAGTAGATGAAAGATGGAAGAGGACTATGATTCATTCATGGTTTGGTTCTCTTATGGGGGAAAGAAGGGTCATGTTCTTCTGGACACTACAGCCTGGAAGCCTAGAATTAGGTTCATACCATATTGGGGAACATCTGCCTTATTCTGGTTCAGAGAATGCACTTCTCATTTCATCCTCCTAGGTGATATTGTTAGTGAAAATTGAAACTTGAGCTTATTTCAGTGTTTTCTCTCATCTTTACCTCATAGCCACTGTTGCCTTGCCTTCCCAGGTGGCGCTAGTGGTAAAGAACCCGCCTGCCAATGCAGGAGATGCAGGAGAAGTGGGTTCAATCCCTGGATCAGGAAGACCCCCCTGGAGGAGAGCATGGCAACCCACTCCAGTATTCTTGCCTGGAAAATCCCATGGACAGAGGAGCCTGACAGGCTACAGTCCATGGGGTCGCAGAGTTTGACACGACTGAAGTGACTTAACATGCATGCACATACACTATTGCCTTCCAGGGTACTGCCCTAGATATCAGAAGAGGGAGAGGCCATTTTCCCCAAAGAACACACCCTCTCTGCCTCAGTGAAGATACTTATCTGGGAATCTATTTTAATGAGAAGAGCAAGTAGCAGGAGGAACTAAAAGACTGAAATAGTTTAATCCAAATGAGGCGTGGAGTAATACCTGAAATGACTGTATAAATTATTGAAATCAAACATAAGTTTAAATCAAATTATATATTAAACACAGACATACATATATATCTATGTATATACACTGTAAATACGTGTGGGTATATATATATGTATAGTATGTATATGTGTGTGTATGTCTATGTGTATATACTGCCATCATCTAAGGAGAAGGTGCAGCTTAGAGAAAGACAAGAGCAGTTACAAAATAAAAGCCAAAGATGTTCCATTCCTCTATTCATTAAACATATTATATAAAATTTGCAACCTAGCTGTGTTTTCCATGTTGAATTAATTCTTAATTGCCATCTAGTGCCCTTAATTATATGCCCCCCCAGACTGAAATCTTACTGAAAGTTTTAGTTTCTAGAAAGATCAAATATATATAGTGTGCATTCAGTAATTAATTTCTGAGTGAATTAACAATTAAGATTCATTCTCTTGATTTCACAAACACAGGAGAACTAAGTTTGAACCACAAGGTCACTGTCGCATGAAGGGAAACGTGGTAGAAATACCTTTCCATTCTTCCTTTTATATAACGAATGATGGAAGTCTAGAAGGCAGAGGAAGTCTCTACTCTTCTGCATGGCTCCATTACTAAAGGAACACTGCCCCAAGGTGAAGGATGTTTCCTCAGCACACGAAAGATGTGAACACCTCAAAGAAGATGAAACATGCAAGCCCAGTAGTCAGACAGCCTTGATTTCAAACTCAGAGAGCCTCTTGGAGCCCTGAGGGTGAGCCACCATGTGGGGTTTCCATCTTTTAATATTTTACTTTGTTTTATTTTCCAAGTGTTTTGTTAAGGTATAATTGACATATAGAATACTAGCTTCAAGTATACAACATAATGATTTGATATCTGTATATATTGCAAAATAAGCACCACACTGAGTCAAACATAGTCATAACTTTTTTTTCTTGTGATCAGGACTTTTAAGATCTACTCTCTTAGTAACCTTCAAATATGCAATACAGTGTTATTAACTATAGTCACCATGCTTATATTACATCCTCAAGATTTATTTATTTTATAACTGGGAGTTTGTGCCTTTTAGACCCCCATTACTCAGTTATCCCACCCATACTTCATCATCTGTTTTCTGTATCTTTGAGCTTGAGTTATATTTGTTGGTCTTAGGTTCCTCGTATGAGTGAGATCATAGGGTATTTGTCTTTCTCTGACTTAAATATTTTTAGCATAATGCCCTCAAGGTCTATTCATGTTATCGCAAATGGTCAGATTTCCTTCTTTTTTAATGGCTGAGTAGTATTTGGGATTCTCATTTTCAGTGAGGAAAGTGAGCAGCGACATCCAGCACGGCACGAAGTGCTCATGTTGGCTGCAGGCCTGTGAATGAATTAGGCTCAGGAGCTTGGCTGTCTTTGCCTGAGATATCTTTCAAGGAAATAACTGATAAGAAAGAAGTGTAATCATACCCCTCTTCCCTCACCCAATTACCAGAGAGAAAATCGAGTTTTAGCAAGAACATGACAGCTGTAAGTTTTATTATTTATTAAACATGCAATCAATCATCCAAGGATTTTCATAGAACACAAGAACATGTCTGGAAATTGCATTAATTGAAATGAATCTTGATGTATCTTTGTCAGAGATTAGAAAGCAGGGATTTTATTTTATTGCAGCAGGAAAATGTATGATTTATAAGTTAGCTGAGCTCTTGAAGCAAGTCCCTTTCTTCCTGTAGGAAGTTAAAGGCCCTTTGATAGTTTTCAAAGAGAACGGACCTTTCACCTAGATCTTATACTGCATATGCGTGCTGAGTCGCTTCAGTCATGTCTGACTCTTTGTGACCCCATGGACTGTAGCCTGCCAGGCTCCTCTGTCCATTGGATTTCCCAGGTAAGAATACTGGAGTGGGTTGCCATTTCCTTCTCCAGGGGATCTTCCTGACCCGGGGATTGAACCCGCATCTCTTGCGTCTCCTGCATTGGCAGGCAGGTTCTTTACCACTAGTGCCACCTGGGAAGCCCAGATTCTATACTATAGCTGATTGTTATCACTTTTGAGTGCTCAGCCATTTCACTATTAGATTCTAATTTGTTCCTTTATAAATCACTTTAAGGTGGACGTGCTGAATAGGAAAACCTAGTAATCCTGTCAAATGTCTGTCAAGAATCTACTACCTGAGACATATGGCCTCCAGCTAATTGAGCATCACTACATTATCAAGGACAGCATCATTAGGGAGAAGGAGAGACTAGGTGTCTAGGGTAAAGTGCTGATCAGCTACAAGCTTCCTGGTTTGATGTTTTCAGTAGGCTACATCAAGAGAAACTTATGGACCTATTCAATTGCACCTCATTAAACAAATCAGGAGGCTTTTTATCAGTTTTGAAGAACACTTTTACATGATTTCCCAGAAATGAAAGCACAGTTGTAGCAAAAAGTATGCTATGCTACTGGTAAAGTTGTCAAAACAGATTTTGATGACATTCACATTTTTAAGCCTCTCTGTGGCAAAACATGAATTGTGGGAGGTGAAATTGTGCATATCATCCTAAGAGTTTTGACAAATAAATAATTTCTCTATTTGACAAACAAATATTTTGAAGGTGCCATTGTTTTTTTTAGAAACCTTAATTTTGCAAAGAATGTCTTTGAAGAGCATGTAAAAAATTGCTCCATGTCTTTATAGACTGGAAAGATCATAAAAGTCCATGTAATCTCTGTGTTTTTAAAGTTGGAAAAAAGGAAATAGAACTTAAATTCTATTTTGGTGGTAGAATCAGAAGCAACAGCTGAGAAGGGTGCATTCATAGAGTACTTAACTATGTGCTGGTTGCTCTTCTGTGTGTTTTACATGTATTAACTTCTGCAGATGAGAAAACCCTATATGGCAGGCAGTTATCATCATCCTCATGGGAGAAATGAGAAAAGGGAAGCAGAAAGAATGTCTGTAATTTGCCCAAGGTCACACAACAGTGAGTTGCAAAACCAAAATTCACACCTACACAGTTTGGTTCCAGATTTTATATTTGAAAAAATTACATTATCCAACCAATTTATTTTGTTTAATATCTTTTTTTGAGGGAAAGCACATGAAAGTTTCAGGTGTTCCATATTCTCTCCAACATTTGTATCTTATTTTTTTCTTCCAGTTTTATTGAGATAAAATTGACATACAGCACTGTATAAGTTTAAGGTCTGCAGCATAATGATTTGGCTTACATACATCATGAAATGATTACCACCATAAGTTTATGGAATATCCCTCATCTCAGAAATGTACAGAATTAAAGAAATAGAAAAAATATTTTTCCTTGTGATGAGAGCTCTTCGGATTTACTGTATACTATCCTGTATACTATAGAGCTGTGGTAGCCATAGTTATCATGTTGTATATTACATCCTTAGCACTTATTTATCTTATAACTGTGGGTTTGTACCTTTTGACCACCTGCATCCAATCCCCTCTCACTCCCCACCCCCTGCCTCTGGTAACCACAAAACTGATCTGTTTTTCTCTCTGTTAACAGTTGTATTTTAATTTTAGCCACTCTGATAGATATATAACAGCATCTGCTATGGTATAAATGTATACTTCCTTGATTATTAATGAGACTGACCATCTTTTCATTTACTTAATGGTGTTGCTGTTTTGTATGTTTTAATTATTGAGTTCTGAAAAACAAGTCAACATCAGGAAAAACTTTTTCATATGTTTTTCTCTGACTATATTTTCAATAGATGTCCATTATCAATCCCTTCTATTCTTACTTTGCTGAGAATTTTTTTATCCTGAATTGGTGTTAGAATTCTGTCCATTTATTTTCCTATATCTATTTCAAGGATCATACAAAATTTTATTTATATCCTGTTAATTTTACTTATATCCTGAAATACTTTGATTTTCAAATGTGAAACCAACATTGAATTCCTAATATACTCCCAAATTGTTCATGATTTATTACTTTTGTATCTTCCTGGATTCTCTGGATTTTTGCATCAGTGGTCTTGAGACAAGTTAATTTTAATCTGTTTCTTTTTTAACACCTTTTTTTCTGGTTTTGGCTTAATAGAAATGCTGAATTCTGAAAATGAGTTAATAAGTATTTGCTCATTTTCTATTTTATAGAATTTTGTATTACATTTTCCTTAAATATTTGGTTGAATTTATGAGTGAAATCATCTGGGCCTGGAGTTTGCTTTAAGAAATTTATGAATTCAATGCTTTAATATGTAAAGTCCTATTCAGGTTACCTATTTCTTCTTAAGTGAGCTTTGATAAATATCTCTCAAAGAATTTGTCCATTTCATCCAAGTTTATAAGTTTATTCATGTAAAATTGTTTATAATATCTCCTTTATTCTCCTAATTCTCCTTTATTCCTTTATTTTAATGGTTATAGGATTTGTATTGATAGCCCCTCTGCATTGAAAACACTGTTAATTATATATGTCTATATATACATGTACTATTTCATTTTTTGATCACTTTGGAGATTTATTGATTTACAGATATTTTCAAATGTCATCTTTTGTTTAATTGATTATTCTGTACCACTCTTCTATGTCATTTATTTCAACAGTTATCTTTATCATTCTTTCCTTTTCCTTATTTTGGTTTTATATTTCTCTATTTTTTCTTAAGGTGGAAACTTAGGTCTTTGACTCAAGACTTTTGTTTTTTTTCCAGTATGAAACTTTAATACTATAATTTCCCTCTAAACATGGCTTTCTCTATATTGCACAGGTTTTGATACTGGTGTATTCACTCTGATTTACTTCAAAGTAGTCTCATTTCTTTTGTGATTTATTATTTGACACATGGGTTATTTAGAATGGTAGTATTTAATAGCTGGGCTTCCCTGGTGGCTCAGTGGTAAAGCACCTGCCTGCCAATGCAGGAGACACAAATTCGATCCCTGCATCAGGAAGATCCTCTGGAGAAGGAAATGGCAACATATTCCAGTATTCTTGCTTGGAAAATTCTATGGACAGAGGAGCCTGGTGGGCTGCAGTCATGGTATCGCAGAGTCAGACATGACTGAGCAATGAGCATGCCCTGCATGCGTAAGGAGGGGACAGCGCTGAGGCTGTCATGAGTGCAGGGCCTACCATTTGTCCAGGGGGCTACGATTAGGGATGTAGTTTATCACACAGCCATCCGGGATGAGCCACTTTTCTGCCACCATGTTTTTGAATTTATCCACATTAAATTTAGTAAATCCTCACTTCTTGGAGATGTGGATCTTCTGGTGACCTTGGCAACTTGAACTTGGCCCTGCATAGGGACTCAGTCATATGTTCGTTGTTCTATAGCTTGCTGCAGATAGATACGACTTGGCAAATGTGGACTCTGGCCACTGTGCCCTGGGGCTTTCCATAGGCATCACACATACCTGTCTGGAGTCTTAGCAGCTCCAGCACAGGACAACATCTTGTTGATGTTGATGACATGAAAGGGGTGGGGCTGCACTCGGATGATGATTTTCTGAGGATTCCACTGTATGTTCCTTGTATCATGAAGTTTCTGTATTGACTGATGGGAATACAAAATGTCCTTTACCTTCTGTGAGCTCTGGAAATTGTTTGGCTTATTGCTTTCCAGTGGTTCTTCCCTTATTCTTGTGGAGATTTTTTTCCATGTATGCACAAATCAGTTCAGTTCAGTCACTCAGTTGTGGCCGACTGTTTACGACCCCATGGACTGCAGCACGCCAGGCCTCCCTGTCCATCACCAACTCCCGGGGTTTACTCAAACACATGTCCGTTGAGTTGGTGATGCCATTCAACCATCTCATCCTCTGTTTTCTTCTTCTCCTGCCTTCAATCTTTCTCAGCATCGGGATCTTTTCAAATGAGTCAGTTCTTCACTTCAGGTGGCCAAAATACTGGAGTTTCAGCTTCAGCATCAGTCCTTCCAATGAATATTCAGGACTGATTTCCTTTTGGATGGACTGGTTGGATCTCCTTGCTGTCCAAGGGACTCTCAAGAGTCTTCTCCAACACCACAGTTCAAAAGCATTAATTCTTCAATGCTCAGCTTTCTTTATAGTCCAACTCTCACATCCATACATGACTACTGGAAAAACCATAGCTTTGACTAAATGGACCTTTGTTGGCAAAGTAATGTCTCTGCTTTTTAATATGCTGTCTAGGTTGGTCATAACTTTTCTTTCAAGGAGCAAACGTCTTTTAATTTCATGGCTGTAGTCACCATCTGCAGTGATTTTGGAGCCCCCCCAAATAAATTCTGTCACTGTGTCTACTGTTTCCCCATCTATTTGCCATGAAGTGATGGGACTGGATGCCATGATCTTGGTTTTCTGAATGTTGAGTTTTAAGCCAACTTTTTCACTTTCCTCTGTCACTTTCATTAAGAGGCTTTTTAGTTCCTCTTCACTTTTTGCCATAAGGGTGGTATCATCTGCATATCTGAGATTACTGATATTTCTCCCGGCAATCTTGATTCCAGCTTGTGCTTCATCCAGCCCAGCATTTCTCATGATGTACTCTGCATATAAGTTAAACAAGCAGGGTGACAATCAGTATACATCAAAGATTCAAGGGGAATACTCTGCTAAGTTCAAAAGATGAGTTAAAAACAACAGAGCAAAACTCTTTCCCTTTTCTGCTTCCTTCTCTTCAGGACTCTGCCACTGAGATTCTAGCCTAATCAAGCTCTGTAAACTCAGGATTTTTTCTTCTCAACGTTTTTTCTCCAGTCACATCACTTGGGTCAGTTTTTTTCCCCATCTTTCTCGTACTTCAGTCTACTTGGAAACTGCCTATATGTTAGCTGGAGCAGTCATAGAGCTTAGTTGACTTGTAATCCTTGGGGATTACAACCTTACACTGTCAAATGACCAGTGTCTTTGTGGGGAAGGATAAATAATTTCCCCTCCACCTTTTTAAGTTCATGGCTGTGACCTCCCTGCAATAAAAGACAAATTAACAGAAAAATAAGCAGAACTTTTATAATATGTATACCTCACTACACATAGGAGATATGCAGTAAAACTGAGTACTCCCCAGAATGGCCCAAGGCATAACATTAAATACCATCTCCAACTAAAGACGAATGAGGATGTCTGGGGGTGAGGAACCAGTTATGGGAAGTTTTCAGGCAAAGCACAGTAAACAAGGGTAAGATTGTTCTACAGATTCGAGTCGTCTGCATTGATATGAGTCTCTGGTGATCTAGAGTCATCTTTCTCCCCTTGGTACAGAGAGGGAGGTAATTTCACAAAAGGAAGCTTCCCTTATAAATATAAATATCTCTTGGCGTTGAGGTGCTGTCTATGAGAAATTAATCACTCAATCTAAGAGAGAAGTGGAAAATGTTATTTGAGCCAAATTTGAGGATTTTGACCCAGGAAGAGCATCTTAGAAAGCTGTGAGAACTGTTCTGCCCCTTAGAGATCAAAACAGTGTTGGAGAAAGGTTTTTGAGACAGGTCTGTACATCAAATGACGTATTATTGACAGTTCACATAATCCAAGTCTAAGTGTCATTTCAGTGGGTCGTGTGACCCCTTACAAGATCACGAGGGAACATTATCTTTTAAGGAATTGTGTTGATGCTAGGTGAGGTAGGTATTCCTGCTGATGGGGGCGATTTGGTCAATCCATCATGCATAACGCAGTGCACAGTCAGGTGAGAGACAAGAGCAGAGGGCAGAGAAGAATTTTTTATGTTTAAATTTTTCTTGTCTTGCTATAAAATATGAATTTTTATTTCACAAGGCAGTATTACAGGGGTAGAGGATTAAGAGGTGCAAACTATTAAGTATAAAATATGTACAGGGATATATTGTGCAACATGGAGAATATAGCCAATATTTTGTAATAACTATAAATGGAGTATAACCTTTAAAATTTTTGAATCACTATATTGTACACCTATAACCTATATAATATGATACATCAACTATACTTCAATAAAAAAAATGTAAATATCTCTTAAAAAGGATAACTTCTACTGGGTTTTCAGAGCTCCTATGTCTGCTTTTTCATTTAATAAAATCATCATGGTAAAATAATTCTTATACCAAAGATATACTTTGAGGTGGCATATTCTATGCCCATTCATCTGAAAACAGTTGTTTGATGTGTTTTGTCTAGTTTTCTAGTTGCTTGAGACAGGAGGGTAATTTCCACAGTAATTAATCCTTTTACCAGGTAATTTTATGTTAATGTTCCTGCATTTTATGTTATAATCAAAATTTATTTCAATCTTTTACTTGCTGTGTGACCTTGAATAAATTGCTGAACTTTAATCTATTTATGGGACCAGCAGTGTGAATACTAGAGAAATCCATCCTTATTACATTATATAGAATTTTTGTTAATATATGATGGTCCTGATAATATACTGAGTTTAAATTCTGGGTTTTTGTCAAGTTAATAAAAATTTTTAATCTTTAGTTCATCATCTTTGAAGTAGGTATAAAAATAGTACCTACTTTATAGAATCATTTGAAAAATAAATAAGGTAATATATGTAGAGAACTTAGTTCAGTGCCTGGTATTACCTTGATGCTCAATAAATGGTAGCTTAAATTTTTATTAATTTAATTTTAATGAAATGAATATATTATAAATGGCTTAGTTTGCATTCCGAATGGTATAAGATATTAGAATTTATTATACTGCCTCATAATTTTTCAGCATAATTTATTTCTTATAGTAGCAAGATAATTTTTTTATTTTATTTCCATAAGGATGCTGTTTCAATAATACTTATTGAAAATGTACCATATATAAAACATTAAACTGGGCACATGGAAAAAGCTAATACTGACCATATATATAGTCCATGTCATCAAATATTTTACAACAGTCAATTCTACATTGAAAGAACTCCTCTATTCACAGAAGCACATAACTACCCTCAGCTAGTCTGGAAAAAGATCTTTAATATCATTCTTTACACTATTTCAAAATTTCATACTGTTTTTATTTTCCCTGTCCCTCATCTGTTATCTGTGGATTCACTTTTTTCATGACTATTGTAACTTTCAGGAAAGTGAGATCTCTCATTCCTGCCTTAAGCATCTTTGTCTTGACCCAGACTGCCCCTGGCCTTAGAGTACTGTGTTTGTTTCTCCCCAGCACAGAGTCAGTATGTATGTTCTTATCATTTAAACTCTCTTTATTCTTTTCATTTGGAACCTAGGCCAAGCATATAGCTATTTTTTCCTAAATTTCATTAAAGAAAAATATGTAAGGAACTCTTTGACAGTCCAAATAGCATATAGTGGGGTGACCAAACTCTGATAATAACTCACCCTTCTAAGCTAGTACCTAAAACCTCTGATCAAGGGTGAAGAGCTAAAACAGGCATCATATTTCTATAGAATGGAAGGGAGATCCTCCTAATACTAAAGCTGAAATAGGAAAAAAAAAAAGTTTGAAAACAAAGACTGTGCTTCTAGCTAACCTGAAACCACTTCCCTAGAGAAACTTCATATGAAAGTCTGAGCATATTTTGTCCATGTTTTGATCACCAGTGTCATGCTTTTTAGTGTCATTCACACCCACTCCCAATTCCCTTAGATTTGCAATTTGTTACAGAGGCATTCTGATAATGTATAATAGTGTGGATACTTTTGTGTGAAATATACTGTGGGGTTTCCTGTGCTTTGAAAGGCTCAGTTAACCATAACATAACACATTTGATAAAATAATATGGTAGTTCTGTGGATGAAGAAAGTCACCTGCCTTATCACTAAACAAAGAATGTTGCAACCATCAAACCATCAGCCACTATAGCTGCCTCCACACTGAGGGGATGCAGGATCGGGAATGGGGAAAGGATACTGGCCCTGGATAGTTAAGGTGCACATCATACTCTTGCATCTTTCCAAGATACTCTTGCATCTTTCCATACACAGAGAAGTCCTAGATTCATTAAATGGAGATGTCTAGTTTTTAACGGTAATCTTTTGATGTTCCGACTACCTGGTGTTTGTTGTCAAGATGCCTATATATCCTGGCTCCTCACTTACCTCTTTGGAACAGTATCTCAGAGTTGTCTGAGAGGCTGCCTCCTGGACTTAAGTCCTCAGTATGTCCCTTAAGTGAAACATAACCCTCACTTTTTACTTTGTGCTTTTTTTTTTCAGTCGACTTTGTTTGAAATTACATGTTTGTTACTATTGTTTTATGAACTTTCTTCTGTCTCTTACTTTGTCATGCTCTCCTGTACCTCCTCATGGGTCATGGTTTGACTCTTTTCTTCCCTTATCACCCAGTGTTCATATAATACTGAAAATTCTCATCTCTGTCACTGCTCATGCAATGCTTTGCCTTCTTCTTACACAGACTCTTTGAATACTGCTACTGCCTTACATACCTTTTACTTTTATGAATCTTGTGGGGCAAGACATCTTCCTGTGTCCTTCTAGGTTCTTCTGGCTGTTCTAAGATTTAAATTGACATGATTAACAGAAGAAAATGAAACACAAGTTTCATAACATATGTTCATTAGAGAGACCCAGGAAAACTGAGTAACTTGCCAAAATGACCAAAGCTATCACCTGGAGGAGGGCATGGCCACCCACTGCAGTATTCTTGCCTGGAGAATCCCTATGGACAGAGGAGCCTGCTGGGCTACAGTCCATGGGGTCGCAAAGAGCTGGACATGGCTGAGTGACTAAGCACAGCACCTGAAATAGTATCTTTAGCCCAAGACAAAAGAGGATGTTGTGGGTGGTGATTTGGAACTTCAGAGGGGAGGAAGGCAATTCACACAGGTATTAAAAGACAAATGTTTGGTAAACAAATGTTTGCTGGGCCAATGGGACACAAAGTGGACTGTGATCTCTAGGCCCTGCTGTCTCCCCCACCACAACTAGCCTATGATCTTCTCAAATATCTCTGGTGATAGCTCCATTCCGGAAACAGACTTGATAAATATTTTAGATGCCTGGGGGAAAGTCAAGGTTCTTTCTGAGTCTCCTGAATCTTATTTTCAGCTCAAAATAATCTGCAGGCTGAAGAGGCATTTTGGGGTGCTAACTTTTGTCCTTTTAGAATATGCAGTTATCCAGTTGCTGTCCTGCTAGGAGTAGCCTCCTCTCTGAGTTGTTGTACTTCCAATCTTGCCCATGTGGTCCTGGCTTGCAAGATCCTGCATGCCACCTACATCCCTCGAGGGACTGTTCTGTCATCACACAATTCACCGAGAAGACTTGTCTGGGATTGAGGCTCATCTGTCACTTTAATAAAATCCAGACACTCAGCAGTACACTGCTGGATTTCTTTCTAGCTTTAGCTTCTTGCCTCCAACGATCACTGTAATGAGAGCACTATATCTCTTAAGTTACAGTGTGCCCCAAACTGGATTATCATATTGAACATATCTCTGGGCTGCCTCTTCTCCAATTTCCCTCTGCTTCAAATATCCAACGAAGTCATCTCCTCAATAACTAAAATCAGCTTCATTCATTTTAGTTTCTGTTTTTTCCCTATTCTGGTCCAGAACACCCTATGATTTCTTAAAAATCTTAAACACATAAACATTTCAGGAAATTAATGGATAGACTGAAGACAAGGATTTATTAATGTCCTTTTTTCCATTCTTAGGCACAGTGCCTAAAAACACCTAGATATTTCCCACAGCATGTGCCATCTTTTACCTAAAGGTGGGTGTCTTCTGTTGTCCAGACAGTCCCGGATCCCTAACGTTTCCATACTCAGTCACTTACCAGTGGCATGGTGTAGAGTGAGTAATACTGTGTTATAGCAGGCACTGTTCTACAAAGACATGTTTTGAGGGGTAACCACTGTATTTCTTTGCCTGGAACAAAAATTGTGGGCCAATATATGAACCAATGGGACAGATCTTTTCCAAATCTATGTATGGAGATGCACAAATCAAAAGAACAACCTAACAGAATTCCTAAACAAAGGAGTTTCTAAACCAGCAGATTCGTTGCCATTCATTTTCCCTCTGAGAAGATACTCAGCATATCTTTGAGGAAGAAACTATGTGATTTGCCCTACTTAGCTTAACAAAAAGACATGTTTCCAGGAGAAGGGAAAAATTAACATAGTATTGCCCACAGGCTTTATGATTTATTTGATACTTTCTGTAGGATTTGTTATAAGACTATTCATTCAGATCATGCTTAAATATCATGTTCTCCCTGAAGCTATTCTATTACTTAATAGAGAAGTGATAGCATCCTCATTTCATCTTATATCAAAGGGATTCTTATAGTACCTGCCATTCTTAATATGCACCCCTAGAAAACAAGATGTTGCTTCTTTCATTGTAACTCCAATGTGAGCATCAACAGTGATTTAAACATATAAACAACTAAAAGCTGTGACTTTTGAGCCACAAAATCCTATGAAACCTGACTGTATTATTTAGTGTCTGGCTACCTGTTACCATGGTTCCCAGATTGCACCATACAATATAATGTCATACAGTGTACCATTGAAAGGATACAATGAAATAGTATAAACAGCTCATTATCTAGCACCTAGTATATGTCCATCAAAAGTCAGTTCCTTCCTTTCTTTCTTAGTAAATATTTATTGAAAAAGTAGGTGAAGTGACTATTCATAAATTATTTCAAGAGGAGCACTGAACTAATTTTTGTTCCTTTGATGAAAAGTAAAGAAAATATTCTTCCCTTAGTCTTGCTTAAAGGGAGATATGCTTTTAGCTTCAGTCAACATTTACATAAGGTCATTGAAACATTTCATACTTAAAAAGAAGCCCCAGATATTTTCATCAGCTAACACCTACATTGAAAAGAAAGATCTCAAATTATAACCTACTTTTACATCTTAAGAATATAGGAAAAGAAGAGCAAGCTATTGATAATTTTTAGGATTATGAGAGTCTGGCTGGTATGAATGGAAACTCACGTCTTTGCTTCTGATGTGCTCAAGCTGGGTACCAGCCTCTAAGAACTCAAGAGAACTCACTGAATCTTAGAACACTCTCCCCTTTATTCCTGCCAGGTTTTTCATCACCCTTCAGTTCTTTGGTAAGAAGTCACTTCTTCCTAGAAGGCTTCTCTGCTGATTATTCCTTTTGCCGCCTTGTAATTCCTACCCATTCCCCATCTCCCCTCTTTGTCTGTTGTTCTGTTTTTCTCTGAGTTCTAGTAAGCTGGCCCATGGAGACGGAAATACATGGGCTCTTGAGCCTCGCGTGGTTTGGCCAGAGAAATATAAAGGAAAGAGGGTGGAATGTTTCTTTTCAGCTCCCTCCCTGCTCTGGGTGACATCTGAGTATGTATCCTTCCATTGACTCCAGCTTCTACTGGGGGGTCCCTTTCTGACTCCAGCTTTTATTAGGATGGATAACATTATTTTCTCTGTTTTCCCCTTCAGGCATAGGGGTAGCAATTGTCTCCTGCTCTTAATAGTCTCTGGGGTATTTGTTGATTCTCTCAACTCTATTAACATATCTATAAGCTATCCTTTCTTTCCAGTGTTTCTGTACCACTTGAATATTATTCTATTTCTTGTGACAATCCCATTATTTTTTTTAATATTTATTTATTTGGTTGTGCTGGATCTTAGTTGCAGCACACGGGATCTTTGATCTTCATTGCGGCATGCAGGATCTAGTTCTCTGACCAAGGATGGAACCCGAGTCCCCTCCTTGAGAGCGCAGAATCTTAGTCACTGGACCACCAGGGAAGTCCCTCAGGATCCTAATTATCTATCTTTTCTAACTCTCTGCTGCTGCTGCTAAGTCACTTCAGTTCTGTCTGACTCTGTGCGACCCCATAGACGGCAGCCCACCAGGCTCCCCCATCCCTGCAATTCTCCAGGCAAGAACACTGGAGTGGGTTGCCATTTCCTTCTCCAATGCATGAAAGTGAAAAGTGAAAGGGAAGTCGCTCAGTCGTATCCGACTCTTAGCGACCCCATGGACTGCAGCCTACCAGGCTCCTCTGCCCATGGGATTTTCCAGGCAAGAGTACTGGAGTGGGGTGCCATTGCCTTCTCCGTTCTAACTCTCTAGACTGTTAGTTGCTCCTACTATCAGCTCACATCTTACCCTGCACTTGCTTATTACGTCACTTATCACATATTTTTGCAATGATTCCTTTAAACTCTTGGTCTCCTCTTTCAGACTTCGTGAAGGGAGGTCCATGATCTCTATTATCCACTATTTTATTACCAGTACTTATCACAAAATGTGGCATCAGTAAGTAATCATTTAATGAGTTAATTAATGAGTGAGTGATTAGTGAGTATGAGGTTTATTTCTCCCCAGAATAGGTCAGGCTGAAGGTAAATTCTGGAAGGGTAGTAAATTGTCATAAAGAGTAGCTCTGTGACAGATCATCAAGGAAAGACTGTGGCTCATTTCTTTATACACAGTGCCAAAAAATCAGTTTCCTCCTATCTAAGTTCAAACTCTGGACTACAGGATTTCTAAGGTCCCCTGGAGTTTTCAAAATGTTTATCAGCCAAAAAAGCATTCTCTTTTTATTGAATCTGCCTTTCCAGGCCTATCACAGTTAGAATTGACATTCATGGGCTCCTGGTCAGTTTAATGAACTGAGTATTATAATTACATGTCCACCAATGTGCAGATCTGCATAAGGCACTACAGTCTGATGCGTCTGCACTACTAATGTTGTCATTTGTCTTAGTCTCATGTCCTACTGTAAACCTTCTATTTTAGGACTGATCACTTCCTCCGGAAGCCTTGAGAGCCCTCTCCTGCATGTCCACTGCCTCTTTTTATATATAGGTGTTCATTTTATTATTATTCTTTGAACAATACATATTTCACATACTCTTCTGTATGATTCTACCTACCACTATTCTCCAGTGTAAAATGGGATTATGTATACAAAAAGAATGTAGCATTTATATAAGAATGTTTCATAATTAACATTTATTAAAGAGCCTGTATTTGATCTTAGTTTCTCCACTGTCTCTTAATTTAGATGGGGAAACAGGACCTTTTTGGAACCACCTCTGTAGGTCTGGAATATTCTGCCTTATGTAATGAAATATTCTATTTACCTTCTGTAATGAAACTTATTTGTCCTCCAGAGCATGGGGTGGTGTTTTGCACCATAGTAAAATAAGATAAATGTAAAAGAAATGAAATAAACAGGTAAGCAGTAAAGACCTGAACTTGTTAACTTAGTCCCAGAGGCATGCACTTCTTTGTAGGGAAAGTAAATGTACATTAAGAAAAGGGCATTTGAATGATGGAGCATATTCCCTAGGAGGTAATATGTGTCTTTCTAAAATACAGAGGCATGTGCAAGCCCTTAGACTGCAAATACCTGGTCTTCAACATTATGCATTGCATAGATTTGAACAATCATACTTAAAAATGAATACAGAAATAGTTAGAGCAGTAAAACAAACAAACAAAAATAGTCGCTAAATTTTAGGAAGCAGACTATCTGGACAGTAAAGACTATAAACATTCTGTGATTACTGTGTTCATTATGAAAGCTGAAAGGGACTAGTCTTGTACAAAGTAGTGTGAGATGTATTATTTGAGAAATTCTGTAGCCAAATGGGAAATGCAGAATCAGGACAGTGAAAGAAGAGAGTCCAGAGGAAATTTGAGATGGAGGGATCACTTCAGTCATTCGCAGTAACCAACATTGGTACCACCACCATGATTTATTTCTGTATAAACTGTCAATGTCCTGTAAATCTGTAAGGGTATTAATGAACTTTGGTTAACAGAATATAGCTCAGTTTATTCCTTTGTTTTCAAACATTTATTCTATCCCCTTTCTTGTCTCTTGTCTTTATAAAATCCTAACTAAGAATTCATTGGGGGATTATTAAGGAGAAATACATGAAATGGGTACATAAAACTAAATCATTTACTGATTCCCCAAATCTGGCAATTTTAAGTTATGAAATTAGTGTCCTCAGGGAGAGAGGCCCCATTTGGATGATTATTCTCTTTCAGAATAGCCTCTGAATTGGGACAAGCTGGGGGTAAGGGTGACTCTAGGTTAAGTCCCTTTTTTACACATGTCATGCTTTGTGAAACTGAAATACATTCCCCCCCACCCGCTCCCCTGCCAAAAAAACCCAAAAGCTTCACTCAGTGCGTTTTTCCTTGACCCAAAGATCTCCTAAATATTTATAAATCCAGGTACAAAGATTCCTCATTACTTCACTGACTTCACAGAAGGAAGTGCTTTATTCACAACTCTGTAAAGCAGTAATAATAAGCACTACATCCCATTGGTGATATTTGTTTATTAATGAATGGAGGTCCTGATGTTGACTTTTCAATTTTTTTTTTCAGCTCTCCATCTCATCATAATCAACTTTCCTATCCATTTTATTAAGCAACCATCTATATTCACATTTAACTCAATAGTATAGCATACACATCTTATGTAAACCTGGCTAGTTTGGGGGTAGCAGTATTTTATGGGAGTCATGGCTTGAGATAGTAATTTCATCCTTTAAGGGTACAAAGCCTCTCTACTGTCCAGGTAAAACCATGGTAAGATGAACAGAAAGACAAAGGTGAAAGAGGTTCTCAGAGGCTCAGCAGGATCTTAAAGACATCCCAACTGGAAATATCAGAGGAGAAGAAGGAAAGCTGAAGCACAGGGAAAAGGAGTCATAGAGGGTAAGGCTGGAAATCCACTAGAAGATCTGGAGTGACCAATGAAATGAGTTTGCATTTGGTGTCTTAGTGGGGGAAAGAGATGAAATCTGATTTATAGGAAATTGCCTGTAAATCAGATTTCATGATCAACTGGAAATTGCAGAATCAGACCCTTGAGAAGTAGACGGATAAGACTTAAGTTTCCACAAAATGATTCTGGAAGTGCTGTTTGATGGAGGATCTGCTAGAAGCAAGGAGATTAAGTTGGAAGCACTTACCAGGGTTAAGGAAAAAATTGTTATCATGAGCCAAAGATTCATATATGGCCAAGACCCAAGAAAGTCTATCCAAGAAGGAAGGGGACAGTGATTGTCAGAGACCCTGGAGTTCAGCTCTGGAGGAGGGAATTTCACTAGCAGGTGATCAGTAGTAGGTATTTAAGGACAGGAATTTCAAGCAGGCAACAAAAGACCTCAAAGTCTTGGAGTAAAAAGAGATGACTGAGTTATAATACATCCAGTCAAGAATCCATGTCCATTGTCTTACATCATTGGTTCCTGAGGCTCAGAATCATACTGCCTACAAACATGACAGCCAATAAATGCTTGTCATGAGAAAGACCAAGTTGAACTCAAAAAGCTGCTATTTTTTGTTTGAAGGTATCAAAGACCAGGATAAAATGAGAAATGAAAAAAAAAAAAGGAAATAATGAAATTGCATATGGTAGAAAGGAATAAATGTTACTGGGAAAAAATAAGTGTTATGTTTCAGAATTTTCACACTGACAGAATAAAATCTTACTGTTTGTGACAACCTGGATGGACCTCATGGGCATTATGCTAAGTGAAATAAGTCAGACAAAGAAAGACAAATGCCAAATGATTTCACTTATATATGGAATCTTTAAGAAAAAATACAGGCTCATAGGTACAGAGAACAGATTGGTGGTTGCCAGAGGCAGAGGGTGGAAGGTGGGTGAAATGGGTGAAGAGGCTCAAAAGGTCCAAACTTCTAGTTATAGAATAAATAAGTCATGCGGACACAATATACAGCAAGGTACTAGAGTTAATAATACTGTATTGCATATTTGAAAGTTGCTAAGAAAGTACATCTCTTTTTGACATTTATTTATTTATGGATGTGCTGGGTCTTTGTTGCTGTGCATGGGCTTTCTCTAGTTGTGGCAAGCTTTGCTACTCTGTTGCGGTAAGCGGGTTCCTCTTTGTGCTGGCTTCTGTTCCGGAGCACAGGCTCCAGGGCATGCAGGCTTCAGTAGTAGCAGCTGTAGGCTCAGTCGTTGCAGTTCCCAGGCTCTAGAGCACAGTCTCAGTAGTTGTGGTGCATGGGCTTAATTGCTTCACGGTCCGTGGAATCGTCCTGGACAAAGGATCAAACTTGTGTCTCTTGCATTGTAAGGCAGATTCTTAACCACAGAACCACCAGGGAAGCCCAGAGAGTAGATCTTAAAGGTACTTACCACAAGAAAAAAAATTCTGTAACTGTGTATGATGCCAGATGTTAACTAGACATTGTGGTCATCATTTCACAATATATACAAATATTGAATCATATGTTGTACAGCTGCAACTAATATAATGTTGTATGTCAGTTATACCTAAAAAAAAAAAGTAAATACCCCCTGCCAAAAAAAATTAATAAATAAATGACAGAGTCTATTATAGAAATGATTCTCCTTCATCTTTCAAAGCATCCTGATTGAACAGGTCTGGTTGAGAAAAGTAAGACTTCTAGAGAATGGGTAAATTCTGAGTTGAGCCATAGAAAGTTGATTATTATTATTCTCAGTTACACAATGAAAGAATTCTATTTCAAGCAGCAAAGGAGACAGGAGGGGGAGATGATGGCAATGTAAAGGGTTTATTAGAGTAAAAGAAGGTATTAATCCAAGTCCTAAGAGAAAACATGAACAGTAACATTTCTTAGAGTTTCACTAATGATTTTTAGAAAAAATCTTTCCAGTACTAACTGTGCCTCTTAGTATTCTGTAATGTTCCTTTACTACCTCAAACTTTTAATAAAAGTCTGCTACAAAGTATAACTTCTAAGAAAAATAGTACTTTGGGAAAACGAAGGATAATTTGTGAACTACAGCATGGCATAAGGTGGGTCAGGAAGAGAGTAGCAGTCAGGAAAAACAGTTGAAAATGCTGCAGAAATAAGAAATAGAATCAAAAGAGATAAAAGAAAGTGCAGCTCTCCCATTCCCATCTCCACAAGGGAACCCTTGGACGTAATTAGGGCTGCATGGAACTTCCATCTGTATCTGCAATGAAGACTTGAGCCATTGTATTTAGCTGTTTAAGAAAGCGTAAAGGTGACTAGTAAGCTTGAGACCTTGGGGGTCACAGCAGACCCTCGGGGTGCATTTAATATGTCTGACATAAAGTATCTGACAATTAGAAAATAAGTAAAGATTTCCTTTTAACTAAAGTTAAAACTGACACAGGTTAATCAAAAGACTTTTCTGAATTCACAAAACCTGCTCCAGAATCAGGTCCAAATGCCTACTCTGACTGAGGTCTTTCTTTGCTACAAAATTCTCATTCCAGGCCTAAAGGAAAATTTAGAAAACATATTCTCATTTTAAGATCACTTAGAAAACAGGCAAACACTAATCATGATTATAATGTATTTAAATGTCTTATTATATTGGCTAGTCTGACTCTTAGTATCTTTTTTCCCATGTGATAAAGTTTAAACAAAACAAACGAAATAAATTATGATCTAGCAATGAAAACTGAGAGAAACTCTAAATCAATTAATTAAAAATATGGTCTTTGCTCTTATGAAATTGCATTAAACTATAACACAGGTATATTCTCAAAGAAAAGAGAAAAATATATCTTGCTGCCCTTAAGTGATGCAATTTCAATACAAAGATAATATATAAAAATAAATAATCTTGCTATAAAATATCATCATGTGATAGGTAGAATAATTCATCTGATTATGCATTCCCATCTGACATACTTCAGCTCATCTTAGAGGGATATAATTGCAAAATGTAAAATTTTACATGCCAAGCAATGATACTCATTCTTCTTTTTTAAAATAAATTAATTTCAGCTTAGTAAATATTCTGTGTCTGCTACATACAGATCACCATGACAAGTACTTGGGGGGATATAAAGTTGAATAATATATGATTCTTGGCCTAAAGAATAAAGGATCAAATATTGTAAGATGAAGCAGAATGTGATAAAGCTCCATTAGAAAAATATTACTTTCTGTGGAAGATCAAAAGAGGCAGACACATTGTCTAGGTTGATCATCAAAAATGGCTCAATGAAAGAAGAAGCATTTGATCTGTGCTTTGATAGCCAAAGATGGATAACCAAAGTCTGCCTGTAGAGAGAACAACATAACTACAGACACACAGGCAGAATTTACAGTTTGGCTGAGCTTGTTACATGGTAACATGGTAGCTAAGCAGCAAAAAAGACTGTATGCAGAGAGCATGGAAACAAGCTAAGTGTCCGTGAATGGCTAAAGAAGTTGTGATATATATATGTATGTACACACACACAAAATGGAGTTCTACTCAGCCAGAAAAAGAATGAAATCCTGCCATTTGCAACGACATGGATGGAACTTGAAAGTATTATGCTAAGTGAGATAAATCAGAGAAATATAAATGCTGTATGATTTCACTGATATATGGAATTTAAAAAATCAAACAGGAAAAATACTCATGGGTACAGAGAACATATTAGTAATTACCAGAGAGGAAGGCAGTTGGGGGAGGCAGACATGAGTGAAGGGGTCAGCTGTATGGTGATGGATGGTAACTAAGCATGTGGTGATCACTTTGTAGTATATATAGATCTTGAAATATAATGCTTTACACCTGAAACTTATATAAATTTTAAAAGTTGAAATTTATGATACAGGGCCTTTAAATATCAAGATAAAGAAATGGGAGTCAATTTTGGAAATGACTGGACAACTTTTTAAAGCTTTTGATGAGGGAAATTAAATGGTCAGAACTGTAATTTCAGCACATTGCTTCCCTCCCCCCCTGTACATTACATCCCCAGGACTTATATATTTTATAAGTGGAAGTTTGTACCTCTTGACTTTACTTTGCATTATCAGCCCATTTTCTTGACAGTGTTGTGGAGCACTACCACTGAAATGCAAATGTGATAGTGTAAGTGAGAGGTAATGACCTTCTGAGCCAAGGTTCTAATGACAGGTATGGAAAAGGGGATGATGTGCTCTGTGAAGGGGGACTTTCTAATATTTGGCAGCTGATTAGAAGATGGTAAAGGGTGTATGTAACTGATAATACCAAAACTCAAGTGATATAAAACAATAATAAATCTTACCTCTTACTTTTCCAGAGGACCAAGAATTTGAGAGTGATTTGTCTTGGTGATTCTGACTTGGGATATCTCACAAGATTGTAGACAGTTATCAGCCAAGTCTGCAGTTATCTGAAGACTTGAATTGGGTTGGACCATCCACCCCCAAGGCTTACTTAACATAGATGGCAGGTTTACTGACTGTTGGCAGGAGCTTCAGTTCTTCTCCATCTAGACCTCTCTATAGGGCTTAAAACTCAACATTCAAAAAACTAAGATCATGGCATCTGGTCCCATCACTTCATGGCAAATAGATGGGGAAACAATGGAAACAGTGACAGACTTTATTTTTGGGGGTTCCCAAATCACTGCAGATGGTGACTGCAGCCATGAAATTAAAAGACGCTTGCTCTTGGAATAAAAGTTATGACCAACTTTTAGACAGCTTATTAAAAAGCAGAGACATTAACTTTGCCAACAAAGTTACATCTAGTCAAAGCCATGGTTTTTCCAGTAGTCATGTATGGATGTGAAAGTTGGACTATAAAGAAAGCTGAATGCTGAAGAATTGATGCTTTTGAACTGTGGTGTTGGAGACAACTCTTGAGGGTCCTTTGGACTGCAGGAAGATCCAACCAGTCCATCCTAAAGGAAATCAGTCCTGAATTTTCATTGGAAGGACTGATGCTGAAGCTGAAACTCCAGTACTTTGACCACCTGATGTGAAGAACTGACTCATTGAAAAAGACCCTGATGCTGGGAAAGATTGAAGGTGGGAGGAGAAGGGGATGACAGAGGATGAAATTGTTGGATGGGGTCACTGACTCAATGGACATGAGTTTGAGCAAGCTCCAGGAGTTGGTGATGGACAGGGAAGCCTGGTGTGCTTCAGTCCATGGGGTCGCAAAGAGTCGGACACAACTGAGCCACTGAACTGAACTGATAGGGCCATTTGAGTATCCTCACAACATGGTAGCTAGCTTCCCCTGGAGGGAGTGGTTAAGGAGGCTGAGGCAAACACTGCAGTACTTTTTATAACTAGCTTTAGAAGTCTCACACCATCACTTCTGCAGAATCCTATTGTTCATGTCTGTCAGCCCTAATTCACAGTGGGAAGGCAGTATGCAAAGGTATGGATACGGAAAGAAGATCCTTGGGGAACATCTTGGTGGCTGTCAATCAAAGGGTGTTCTTTTTTTTTTTTCTAATTTTATTTTATTTTTAAACTTTACATAATTGTATTAGTTTTGCCAAATATCAAAATGAATCTGCCACAGGTATACATGTGTTCCCCATCCTGAACCCTCCTCCCTCTTCCCTCCCCATACCATCCCTCTGGGTCATCCCAGTGCACTAGCCCCAAGCATCCAGTATCGTGCATCGAACCTGGACTGGCAACTCGTTTCTTATACTAACGCATATATATGGAATTTAGAAAGATGTTAACAATAACCCGGTGTACGAGACAGCAAAAGAGACACTGATGTATAGAACAGTCTTATGGACTCTGTGGGAGAGGGAGAGGGTGGGAAGATTTGGGAGAATGGCATTGAAACATGTAAAATATCATCAAAGGGTGTTCTTTGGGAGAAGGAATTCTCTAGTTTATCTCCCAAGATCTTATCTCAGTTTACGACTGATCTGAAAAATGAAAGATGTCTTTGAGCTTTTGAGTTTGTGTAATTGGGAGAATTTTAGTTCTGCCTTTTAATAGAAGAAGGCGGCTAAGAGGAAAGATATATAACTTTGATTTATTTTTATATCTTTTCTTTGAGCAGTGAAATACAGAGAATGTATTTAATTTTAACCCCTCAAATCTCAAAGGTTAATTGAAAGATACAAAATTCAACACATACTCTTCTGTAGTCAGTTCCTTTCAAGGACATGAATTGCATCGGAATAAGGTATGTCATGAATCATTGCTTCATTTTTGATGGAACCTGAAAAGGAAGCCCTTTCTTTTCACTGTACTTAAATATCCAATTAAATGTGTCCTTTTTAGAAGAAGGGAATTTTTAATAAGACTCACTTTGGATCCATGGAATTGAGAAAGAAGGGTTTCTATCAGCATATAGTAGTTAATAGTGACAAGAAATTATCCAAGGTGTATAAAGATTTGCCAGTAGATGCTGAAATATTGAAGATAATTGGAAAAATTTCAGAAGAGCTTAACAACTGTAGTCCTCATGGAGATATAAAGGGGCAAAAGAGATGATTTCAATTGTTGTACTCTATAAAAGCTGACAAATTCCAAAAGAAATCATAACAGACTTGCAGTTGATATGGATGCCTTTTTCTTTGCCATAAACCCAAATCCTTGCTCTCTGACGTCATTTTATAATTATAACAGATAAGACTGCCTGTGTGTAATCACAGAGCCAGATCCATTTCAGAATGCACAGCCTCAGGGCTGTCTTCGGCTCTGCTGAATCCCTATGGCTGCTATTATTATGCTCTGGATTTAAAGCTTCATTATTCCTTTCATTACTTATTAAAACTGCACATACCACCCAAATGGAGATTGTTAAATGCAGGTGTGAGTGTGCCTATGCGGGAGGATATTACAGCTATCTTGTATCCTATTTCATTCCCTTGAAAAGCATCATGTATGTGTGTTGTTGTAGCATGTGTATAACCTGTTCATTGATACATCATTTTTGAGATTTGCAGGATAGTTTGCTCTATCATCCAGCCAACAACAGTAAATTAAAACTGCCTGAGGGTCCCATTTCCTACCACTCTGTATCCTGGATTAAATGACATAAAAGATTGATTATACTGTAATGCCCTATCTATGAGGGTGGTTTCTTTTATTCATATTAAAATGAACTAAATATTTTAGAACCTAACTGAAGAGTTGTCTGGTTTCTTCTTTTTACTATAATGTGGTTAGAAAAGTATTTCTTGCAAGATCGAATTAAGCATAGAATAGCTTTCATTTTTTTCTCTCCCGATGATCTGAGCATAAGTGTATGCTTCCTGACCAATCTGTCAGTGGCTACCATGGGGGAAATTTTGTGTGATCCCAATGAATCTTCCGAATGCAGAGGAGTTGAACTAGGATATAGCCAAGTGGTGAAGCACCTGGGAAATGGTTTACACAGGTCACTGGTCTGTCTGAGAGGAAAAGACAAAAGCATTGCTACCTGCATTAAACATAGGGGTTACTGGAATTTTTGAAACCCTACCTTTTCACTGTACTTAAATATCCAACTTCATGTGTCCTCTTTTAGGAGAAGAAATTTTTTAGTAACACTCACGTTGGATTCATGGAATTGAGAAAGAAGGGTTACTATCAGTAGACAGTAGTTAATAGTGATAAGATATTATCCACCTCTATAAATTTACCAGATGAAATGTGGGAATCTTTCTGTGTAATCCTTCTGGAGACAGAGAAGGAAGTGTTTTGGACAACATTTGACTCCACTGTGCTTCTCAAATGGTTAAGTTGCACTGAGGATTACTTCTGTGGCTCCTGTCTATCATTCACTTCCCTCCAAATGTGTTTGTAGTTCAGAAAGGGAAATATGGGTCACAATTTGGGAAAAGTGATTCAGCTGTTATCCTTTTGATTATTGTGGTTATTGTTATGACATGTATACTATTAGGGGAGTCAAATTTTAAATTGATTTCCTTGGTACATTATGCTTATTTTGCCTTGATTAAGAAGTGCTTCCCTAACTTAAAGTCTCAAATGTGTGTCCAGTACTTTAGATTTTTAAAAAATTCATGTTTTAATCTACTTGGACTGTTTTATGGGTAAGGTGCAATGTTTCCAATTTAGTTTTTTTTTTTTTTCCTGTGGCATGGAGGATCTTAGTTTCCTAATCTGGGATCGAACCTGTGCCCTCCACAATGGAAGCATTAAGTCTTAACCACTGGCCCCCAGGGAAGTCCTGATTCCAATTTAATTTTATTATTTCATTTGGATAATTTCATATAGATAAATAACCCATATTACACTGATTAATCTATCTCTGTCACATATATGAAAGTGAAAGTGAAGTCACTCAGTCGTGTCCGACTCTTTGCGACCCCGTGGACTGTAGCCCACCAGGCTCCTCTATCCATGGGATTCTCCAGGCAAGAATACTGAAGTGGGGTGCCATTTATATAGATCCTATTTATTTCTGTGTATCTTTTTCTACTCTGTATTCTTTGTTGTCTGCATTTCTATCCCTTTGCCAAAACCCACAATGAAATTTTGTGATGTTTCAATAACTGAAAGTGCAGATCTCTGTCGTTATCCTTTTTTCCCTAAAGTTATCTTCATTATTTATTATTAGTCTCTTGCTTTTTCAAATAAGTTTTGAATGATTTTCATTAAGCTTCATGGAAAAAAGAAGCTAATGGGATTTTTACTGGAACTGTCTTAAAATTATAGATTAATTGAGAGATAGCAGATATTATATATCATAATATTGTGTCTTCTCATTCTAGAATGTGATATATAATTTATTAAACTCTTCTTAGAACCTTAAAAATGGTAATTTTATCTATTCAATTACCGTGCACCATTTGTTGAAGTTATTTATACCTTGTATATTTTTCTGATTTAAGGGTTGAATCTTTGCTTCAACTTTATTAGTAATGAAACTATTACTTTGATTCCCCCCTCCTCTTTTATACTCCTTTGCCTGTCACTAACTAATTTCTAACTTGGGTGAAAGGAATAAGTGTGCTATCCATCAGCAATCTAATACTCTAACATCTTGGACCATTGGTTGGAAGCCTTGAACTGATACTTGGGGAAGATAAGATCCATGCTGCTGACACAGATTTGACAAGGGGCATCAGATTTCAATGTTTTCATAAGTCATGTGATTTTTTCACCTTGGTGGGGTTTTAAAAAGAATTTTCTTTTTTTTTTTTATTGGGGTATAGTTGATTTACAATGCTGTGTTAGTTTCAGGTTATAGTAAAGTGAATCAGTTATGTGTATACATATATCCACTCTTTTTTTTTATTTTCAGATCATGGGTTTTTTAATGGCTCAGGCTGGACAAGCCTCAGTAAGCATAGACAACAGAGCTTCATGTTGACCTCACCCTGACCCACATCAGCATAGCTTATAGCCAAGCAGTCCATACTAACATGAGGATTAAATGACCAAAGAGAAAGCCATTTAGTCCTAGTTAATGCTTCTATCAAAACAAGCTCAGCTTTCCAGGTATTTGAACTTTCCAAGTATTTGTGCATAAAGCCAAAGGAATAAGAGAGAGATTGAGAGAGTGAGAGAGAGATTGAGAAAGTTAGAGAAAGATTGAGAGAGGGAACTTTTTTTTTTTTTTAAACTTTACATAATTGTATTAGTTTTGCCAAATATCAAAATGAATCCACCACAGGTATACATGTGTTCCCCATCCTGAACCCTCCTCCCTCCTCCCTCCCCATACCATCCCTCTGGGTCGTCCCAGTGCACCAGCCCCAAGCATCCAGTATCGTGCATCGAACCTGGACTGGCATCTCGTTACATACATGATATTTTACATGTTTCAATGCCATTCTCCCAAATCTTCCCACCCTCTCCCTCTCCCACAGAGTCCATAAGACTGTTCTATACATCAGTGTCTCTTTTGCTGTCTCGTACACAGGGTTATTGTTACCATCTTTCTAAATTCCATATATATGTGTTATTATACTGTATTGGTGTTTTTCCTTCTGGCTTACTTCACTTTGTATAATAGGCTCCAGTTGCATCTACCTCATTAGAACTGATTCAAATGTATTCTTTTTAATGGCTGAGTAATACTCCATTGTGTATATGTACCACAGCTTTCTTATCCATTCATCTGTTGATGGACATCTAGGTTGCTTCCATGTCCTGGCTATTATAAACAGTGCTGTGATGAACATTGGGGTACACGTGTCTCTTTCCCTTCTGGTTTCCTCAGTGTGTATGCCCAGCAGTGGGATTGCTGGATCATAAGGCAGTTCTATTTCCAGTTTTTTAAGGAATCTCCACACTGTTCTCCATAGTGGCTGTACTAGTTTGCATTCCCACCAACAGTGTAAGAGGGTTCCCTTTTCTCCACACCCTCTCCAGCATTTATTATTTGTAGACTTTTGGATCGCAGCCATTCTGACTGGTAGAACTCCTAGAGGAGAACATAGGCAAAACAGTCTCTGACATACATCACAGCAGGATCCTCTATGACCACCTCCCAGAATATTGGAAATAAAAGCAAAAATAAACAAATGGGACCTAATTAACCTTAAAAGCTTCTGTACATCAAAGGAAACTATTAGCAAGGTGAAAAGACAGCCTTCAGAATGGGAGAAAATAATAGCAAATGAAGCAACTGACAAACAACTAATCTCAAAAATATACAAGCAACTCCTACAGCTCAACTCCAGAAAAATAAATGACCCAATCAAAAAATGGGCCAAAGAACTAAATAGACATTTCTCCAAAGAAGACATACAGATGGCTAACAAACACATGAAAAGATGCTCAACATCACTCATTATCAGAGAAATGCAAATCAAAACCACTATGAGGTACCATTTCACACCAGTCAGAATGGCTGCGAGAGGGAACTTTTGTTATTTTCCCAGCCAGATACATATGCTGAATTTTTTAAACTTCCAATAGCAGAATCATGAGAGATACAGACCAACGGTATGTGTGTTTCTTGCCAGGCACAGGTAGGTAATGTTTGTTTAGAAGCTCCATATTTTCAGTCCCTCTTAATGTAACTTTGAGCTATATTCATGGCTCATTGTTCATTGCAGTAGAATGAAATAAATTTTAGAAAATGTTAGAGAACAAGATTATGCCTTAGATTTGTCCAATTGGACCCTCTCTTGATATATGGAATGTTCAGTGAATCATCAAGGATGTGGAGGACTATTCATTATAGCTATTCATGTAATGTACCATTACTGTTTTCTATTCTGTTCTATGCTATTCCATTCCATTCCTCGTTAAAATTCTGGTCAGGACTTGCAAGTTGACTTCCTGTCTTACTATAAGCCCTTACCTGAAGCATGAAAAACACTGGACTAGACTCTTAGTGATACAGGATTTCTAATGCAGGTTTTTTAGCCAGTTCCTCAGGAGTTACCTAGATTTTTATTTATTTTCCAATACTGGTAGTCAATTCTGTGAGCTCTACATAGGATTCCACTAAATTACTTTTCAGTCTCAGCCTAACTCAGTTTCTGCCTGTGACTCAGACCTCAAGAGGCTTCATATCTTTAAATAGAATAATGCTGATGAAATTGGAAATGCAGTTGGTACTTGGATGACTGTTTCTCCTAAAACGAATGCTTAATAAGGACATAAATTTTTATTACATTTGCTAGCATACAACTTTAAGAGAGGGGCAAGTGATAGGGTCTGGCAGGCTGATTCAAGCTGTGAAATTCAAGAAGTGAAAGAGACATTTGTTAATCCATGAAGTTATTACTACAATGATAATAAAGCAAAATTATTATGAAAAACTCTTCAGAGAATCGATTACAGAGAAAGTTGTTTAAATAACAACCTTATAATTCTGCCTTAAATATGAATATCAGTAAATCTTTAATTTTTCTTAAATGTGTACTGTATCAATTACATGTGTGTTATATACCTAACATATATATATAGAGAGAGATTGCTTAATGATAGTAATTACATGATTATTATGATTCATTTGTATCATAAGTATCATTGCATAAGTATCATTTATGCAATACACACAAATAACAGATCCTAACACATGCAAATATAACAAATCCTAACAACAAACTGGGTATCTTTCTCTACATTCATACTTGCTGCAGTGGTTTCATCAGAGAAGTTATAATCTCATAGCAAGTAAGTATCAGAACCAGGATTTGCTTTGAGGTCTATTTAACTCTAAAGCCTGAAGTCTTTCTATCAATTTAGTGTTTCTCTGGCAATACAAATAGGAAATTGAAGATGAAAAGAAAAAAGTTGACTATTGCCAACTGCTTCCAAGATTCCCTTTGCATTTAAATATTATTTTTCACAATAAGTAATACAAAATTGCATGTCATCTCTCCATCTGTGCTTCTCAAACTTCAGCTCCCTCTCCTACCAAGGAAAAGTTCCATTGCCTGTCCAGTTCAGAATCCCATCTAGCTCTGATTTTATTCATAGAAAGATTTACATTAACTAAATCTCTGAGAGATTCTGACTAGTCCACTGCTACTTCTTTGTAGAAGTTGTTGTTCAGTCTCTCAGTCATGCCCAACTCTTTGCGACCCCATGGACTGCAGCACGCCAGGCTTCCCTGTCCTTCACTATCTCCCGGAGTTTGCTCAAACTCATGTTCATAGAGTCAGTGATGCCATCCAATCATCTCATCCCCTTTTCCTGCTGCCTTCAGTCTTTCCTAGCATCAGGATCTTTTCTAATGTTGGCTCTGTGCATCAGGTGGCCAAAGTACTAGCGCTTTAGCTTCAGCATCAATCCTTCCAGTGAATATTCGGGGTAGATTTCCCTTAGGATTGACTGGTTTGATCTTGCTGACCAAGAGACTCTCAAGAGTCTTCTATAGCACCAAAGTTTGAAAGCATCAATTCTTTGGCACTCAGCCTTCTTTATGGTCCAACTCACGCATCCATACATGACTACTGAAAAAACCATAGCTTTGACTAGATGGACCTTTGTTGGCAAAATGATGTCCCTGCTTCTTAATATGCTGCCTAGGTTTGTCTTAACTTTTCTTCCAAGGACCAAGGGTCTTTTAATTTCATGGCTGCAGTCGCCATCTGTAGTGATTTTGGAGCCCAAGAAAATAAAGTCTGTCGCTGTTTCCATTGTTTCCCCATCTATTTGCCATGAAGTGATGGGACCAGATGCCATAATCTTAGTTTTTTGAATGTTGAGTTTTAAGCCAGCTTTTTCACTCTTCTCTTTCACCTTCATCAAGAAGCTCTTTAGTCCCTCTTCACTTTCTGCCATAAGGGTGATGTCATCTACATATCTGAAGTTATTGATATTTCGTCTGGCAATTTTGATTCCACCTTCAGCTTCATCCAGCCTGGCATTTCACATGATGTACTCTGCATATAAGTTAAATAAGCAGTGTGACAATATACAGCCTCAATGTATTCTTTTCCCAATTTTGAACCGGTGTGTTGTTCCATGTCTGGTTCTAACTGTTGCTTCTTTACCTACATACTGGTTATAGTGCTGCTTCGTAATAAGTAAAACTGCGATACTGAATAAATGTAGCAGAAACTCTGTTAATATGGCCTCCAGTTGTGGCTCAGACAGTTAAGACTGTCTGCAATGTAGGAGACCTGGATTTGATCCCTGGGTCAGAAAGATCCCCTGCAGAAGGGAATGGCTACTTACTCCAGGATTTTTGCCTGGAGAATTCCATGGACAGAGGAGCCTGGCAGGCTACAGTCCATGGAGTCGCAGAGTCAGACACGACTGAGCAACAAACACACACACAGTGAATATATAATAACAAATCAGTGTAAAGGAAGAACAGATCTGGGGTGGACTATCTGTGATAAGCAGATTTACCATTAAACTAATGAAGGTCAATCTTTAGGGCTCTTAACTTGAGCAGGCTACTTTCAACGCTCTACTGGTTATGATGATGTTATATCCTTTTTTTAGGAAGTCCTCCATGCCAAATTACAATAGCTTCATGTTCCACAATATCTAGATTCTCTCCTAGGCAATTTGGACATGATATGGTTATTCCTGCCTCAAATATAAGATCAAGATAAAAAAGGAGGAAAAATTGCAAGGGAATTAATATAGAAAAAAAGAAGAGGAGCAAATAAAGGGCAAAATGACAGAGTTGTTAAGAAAAGGAAAGTTTGGGAGTCATTTAGAAATTTCTTGGTACTATTAAGTGAAGCCCAGAGAACATGGAATTACAGACTAAAGAAATATGTGTCTTCCCTTTTCACTTGGGAGTATTCTCTGACAGAAAACTCCCACATGAATCCCCAACACAATAAGCTTCAAATGTACTTAGCTTGTTATTAGAAAGATTGTGCAAAACTCCTAAGGAAATAGAAATGCATGGTGCTGTAATTGATAATATTTACCCTACCTGTCAGTTTCTCAACTGAAAATTTTCATTAGACACAAGTTGTGCTATGCTTAGTCACTCAGTCATGTCCGACTTTGCCACCCTTTTGGACTGTAACCCACCAGGCTCCTCTGTCCATAGGATTCTCTAGGCAAGAATATTGGAGTCGGTTGCCATGCTCTTCTCAAGGAGATCTTTCCAATCAATCCCAGGATTGAACCTGCATCTCCAGTGTCTCCTGGGATTCTGTATCTTCTGAGCCATCGGGGAAGCCTTAAGACACTAGACTCTTGGATATTTCAAGAATCACCTTTCAAGGCAGGAGAAAGATTGAATTGGAGAGGAGAGAAGTTCATACATTAGAAATTTATCAGAATAGAAAGGAAAGTTAATCACAGAGAATCTCCATATCTTTAACAGGTATTTAACAGGTTTAGAAGAGTAGGGAGAATTGATGGCCATTTCAAAGGAAAGGTTAATTTCACTCAAAATTGCAATAAAGTGCTTTGAACATATGAAAATGAATGGAGCTAGAGGAGCCTTGAGATATCTCCCTGAAAGGGAAGAGTGTGGGGAAGTAGTGAAAGAGAGATATGGTGACCAGAAGTATAGATGGGTAAAAACTGACTAGATACTCACCAAAACTAGGCACCCTCTTCTTAGGCACCCTGTTGAAACTATATTCCCTAGCTTCCCTGAATCTATTTGGAACCATATAAGAAGTTCTTGCAAATGAAAAGCAGGTGGCAGTAGTATGCTATTTCTGGATAGAGGCATTTAAAAGTGGGTGTGATTCACGTTCAGTCGCCACACTTTCTGCCAACTGGGTGCTGTAATGGCAATCTTGACATCGTTTGTTGAGGATATAATTACATAGCATGGAAAGTGATTGGAGACTTACATCACCTTTGCAGAAGAAACATGTGACCAGACTTTGTATGAATGAGAATTAAACTATTCTTGTGTTCAACCCCTCAGATTTGTTTGTGACAAGAATGAAGTCTCCAGAGTGGGCCACAGTGCATACAGTGTTGTGCCTACAATCCGTGAATGCGTTATGTTTTTCCTCGACTGGCTCATTCTCCCATTTTCACACATTTGTCTTCTGTCAACGTACGTATTATAATTTTCTTCAGAATAGGAGCTAAGTACCATATTTCCTCTGGTTCCTAGGAAGTTGTATGGCACAAGGAAATGTCTAGCAATGTTTGTTCCATGAATGAATGAACACATATTTTCCAGTATTTTTCACTGTTTGTTTTTTTTTTTGCTAATCTGTTTATTTTCCTTTTTTAATCCATTAAAACAACAGATTTATTGGTAGTGGCAGAATCTGGGAGTTAACTCTAGCTTTTGTCACAGACAACTTCTAAAGTACTAAGGAAGCATCAGAATGCAATAATTTGAAAATGTGAAACTAACAGGGAAGACTATAGGCTTAATAGTGATAATTTCTTATTTAATGTGTAAGTCACATTTCATTGGAGGCTCCTCAACTAGAAAACTCAGCCCTGGATACCTCATGTGTGACTGAAGATAAAGGTAGTTAGGACATTTTGAACCTAGCACAAATATAGTTGACTTACAATGTTGTGTTACACACACACGTGTGTGTGTGTTCTAGAATAGAATATATATTTAGATTATTTTCCATTATAGTTTATGTAATAGTTAATGTATAGTTTAGGTAATAACCTATAATGGAAAAGAATCTAAATATAGATATATATGAGTATATTGAGAATATATATTGAGAATCTAAATTTTATGTATATATATATATATATATATATATATATATATATATATATATATAAAGAGATTGAGTATAGTTCTGTGTTCTACGTAGTAGGTCCTTGTTGATTATCTATTTCATTTATACTACTGTGTATCCTATACTCCTAATTTATCTTCCCACTTCCCTTTGTAAGTTTGTTTTTGAAGTCTGTGAGTCTATTTCTGTTTTTAAAATAAGTTCATTTCTATCATGTTTTAGATTCCACATATAAGTGATATAATATGATATTTGTCTTTATCTGATGTACTTTACTTAGTATGATAATTTATAGGTTCCTCCATGTTGCTGTGAATGACATTATTTCACTCTATTTTTATGGCTGAGTAATATCCCATCGTGTATGTATACTACTTTATCCAATCATCTGTCAGTGGACAGTTAGGTTGCTTCCCCCTCTTGGCTGTTGTAAATAGTGCTGCTATGAGCATTAGGGTGCATGTATATTTTCCAATTATGGTTTTCTCCAGATATATGCTCAGAAGTGGGGTCACTGAATCATATGGTAACTCTGTTTTTATTTTTTTAAGTACTCTGAATATTATTTTTCATAGTGGGTGCACCAATTTGCATTTTCACCAGCAGTGTAGGAAGGTTTCTTTTTCTCCACATCCTTTCTAACATTTTATTATTTGTAGACTTTTTAATGATGGCCATTCTGACCAGTGTGAAATGATACCTCATTGTAGCTTAGATTTGCATTTCTCCGGTAATAAGCAGTGTTAGGGATCTGTTCATATACCTGTTGGTTATCTGTATGGCTTCTTTGGAGAAATGTTTATTTAGATATTCTACCCTTTTTTTATTGTACGAATTGTTTGTATATTTTGGAAATTAATCCCTTATTGGTCACATCATTTGCAAATATTTTCTCCCATTCTGTTGATTGTCTTTTAAACTCATTTTCATTAAACAAAAGCTATATTTTTTCCTCTTGTCATCTTTCTCTAATCTGTACTAAATATCTGGTGTTAAATAGAATGACTGACATGGAGTTCCTAAAAATGACCATGTTTGATGTTTGGACTGATAGCAATGACATATTGAGGACTTTTTTTTCCTTTTATAAAAGGAAGAACAACAACACTATTCACACTAAAGTTCTCTCCAGTGTAAGTGATTCCTATATTTAAATACCATTAAATACCATGATCCATCATTTACTTTTTTAACACTTGCAGGAAGAGTTTAACTTCTCCTAAAAGCTGAAACAAAGAAGCAAAGTGTGTGTGTGTATGTAAACACATACCCATGTTAATATATATGGACACACACAGTTTGTACATATTTAAGCAGCAGATACTGTAGGAAGCACAGAGGTTGCAGGGGGTGTAACCAGGGGGTATACACTGTGTAACTAGCTAATCAGTGTATTGGGAATTAATTAGTGTTCACCCTCTAAGCTAGGAGGTAAAGTGGGAAGTTATGATTAGCCATTCCTGCATAGTTTGGATAAAACATTCCTGTAACTCTCAGATGAGAAAAAAAAAAAAAGACAAAAGGAGGAAAGGAAAACATATAAAGACAGGAATGTGGAGGCAATCCAGTGCAATACTTTTTTCCTGGTAATGTTTCTTGCTCATTCATTTCAGTCTAGTGACTATTGCTTTCATGCTTGCTCAGCCCTTCTCTCCCTGACAAAGGCTGCTTGTCTGGTATTGATGATGACCGTGTAGCAGTTCTGACTAATAGTCTCTAGAGCTGTCTCCTTCAAGTCGGGGGTGACAAGTAACATCAGGGAGATGTATCAAGACTGCAGTAGCGGGAGTAAGGAAGATGGATTTGAACACAGAGCAGAGAAAGGGGAGAGTGTTATGAAAAAGGATGTTCACAATGTTAAGGATTGATGGATGTTACAGATCACTGGATTTTAGCCCTGCATCTCCATTTGAGGAAACTGAGACTCACAGGTAATAAAGGGATTGCTGAAGGCCACAAGAATTTCCTAGATTTGATATATATGTCATTACTCTAAGTTACCAATAAAACTGTGGCGGAGAACCATGGTGGTGATCCCATGAAGGTTTCCACATAGACAATGATTCTACCCCTAAGAAAGAGTTTCATTCTTCAGAATATTCTTTTCCAGTGTTCACTCAAATATTCTTTCTCTTTCCAACTCTCAATGATCAATTTTGAGTAATCCTGCTTAATGGAGCCATCATTCTAAAGGGCTACTTTTGCTTAAGGCACCAGAATGCTACAAAACTGCCTCATTTCTTAACTTTATTTTACTCTTCTAGACTTGAGAAAAAGTGATTTGAAACAAAAACTATTTGTAACTATGGTGATTTTTGGTTGCTTTTGGCTCTCAGAATCACATTAAAATCACATTAAAAAATGTTTTTCAAATACCACTGGAAAACTATGTCTGTGTGAATTAGGTCAGGATCCCACCTCTGGCATCTGTAATACCACAATCATTTCTCTACATTGAGGCCACAAAACTGGACACAGGTGAAAACTGGGACTCCCAGGCAAACCCCATAGTGCATGGCTCCCTTCTCTATATCTGCCTAATCTGATGAACACAGTTAAGCCTGTTTATTTCCCTTCTTTCAAGATCCAATGGTTCCAGGATCTGACATCTGAACATTTTGACCCTTCTTAGGAAGGGATTACAATCCAATATTTTTTCTATGCCCACTGGCTGTGAAATTCTAGGCAAACTCTTGGCTGCTGTTCAGACTCCAGTTCTAATTGAGATTTTGATTCTGACACTTGTTTCCCTCGCCCTTGATTCTGGCCTTTGTTTACCTCTCTGGCTGACAGGATTCTGTGAAAAGGTTACTACATTTCCTTTTATCAGGATCCTTTATCACTAATACATAAACACTTTTAAAACTATGCTGATGGTATTTTTCACCTCAAGATATGGCCCCACTATTCTCTAACTGGAAAGTAGACAGCTACCCTAGTTGCACTATAATTCCTGACACTAAATTCTCAAGAGATTTGTTAAATCACTGGGTTTAATTGAAATAGTTGAGTCCTGGTCTAATAATCATGAATTATTTAAAGTGTTCTAAGACCACACATTCACTAGCTGTAAAGGGAAAACAGAGAAACATTCCTGCAATACCAGGATGAAATATGATTTTAAATCAGTGCTAAAATATTCACTAACTTTTATATTTTCATGCTTTATTTCACTGAGTAATTGTTTTAAGAGAATCAACTATTGAAAGTTACTAGAGCACTGAGCATCGTAAGACTTTTTTTTTTAATTTTATTTTATTTTTAAACTTTACATAATTGTATTAGTTTTGCCAAATATCAAAATGAATCCGCCACAGGTATACATGTGTTCCCCATCCTGAACCCTCCTCCCTCCTCCCTCCCCATACCATCCCTCTGGGTCGTCCCAGTGCACTAGCCCCAAGCATCCAGTATCGTGCATTGAACCTGGACTGGCATCTTGTTTCATACATGATATTTTACATGTTTCAATGCCATTCTCCCAAATCTTCCCACCCTCTCCCTCTCCCAGAGAGTCCATAAGACTGTTCTATACATCAGTGTCTCTTTTGCTATCTCGTACACAGGGTTATTGTTACCATCTTTCTAAATTCCATACATATGCATTATTATACTGTATTGGTGTTTTTCCTTCTGGCTTACTTCACTCTGTATAATAGGCTCCAGTTTCATCCACCTCATTAGAACTGATTCAAATGTTTGCTTTTTAATGGCTGAGTAATACTCCATTGTGTATAAGACTTTTTTTTTTGCCTCTGACAAATGGATTAGCTAAAGTGTAAATATTGGTATCGTATATGCAGAATAACACACTGTGTATTTACCATGGTTATAAGTAAAACAAAGATGAGAGGCAAGATTTATTCTTTTTTAAGTATTTATTTTTATTAGTTTATATATTTGGCTGTGCCAGGTCTTAGTTGCGGCATGCAGGATCTTTACTTGTGGTGTGTGAGATCTAGTTCCCTGACCAGAAATTGAACCTGAGCCCCCTGCATTGGGAGTGTAGAGTCTTAGCCACTGGACCACCAGGGAAGTCTGAAGATTTTTCCTTTTTTAAAAAGAGATGTATGTATTTATTTTTTGGCTGTGGTGGATCTTTGTTGTTGCCCAGGCTGTCTGTAGTTGGGGGAAGCAGCGGATACTCTCCAGTTGTGGTGTGCAGGCTTCTCAATGCAGTGGCTTCTCTTGTTGCGGAGCACAGACTCTAGGCACCTGGACTTCACTAGTTGTGGTTCCTGGCCTTGGCTGCTCCATGGCATGTGGGATCTTCCTGCCCCAGGGATTGAACCAGTGTCCTTTACATTGCAAGGTGGATTCTTAACCACTGGACCACCAGGGAAACCCTCAAGATTTATTCTTAATATGTGTAGTTTCTGTGAGGATAAGATGAGAATATATTATTTTTTAAAACTTTTTGCATTCATAAAATTTTTTTGCATTAATTTTTTTTTGCATTTTGATGAAAATTAATTGCTTGAAAAATTTGGTAAGGTGTAAACTTTTAGGTAATCTTCCAACATGAAGCCAGAATTTTTAATATTGTATTACAACTTCTGGTATCTCAATCTCACAGCATCTGAAGAGAAACCTGCAGTGCCCATGACTAAACTTTTATAAAATATTCATGAAATGTTGATGATGCTATGAAAAATGACATTTTTATTGTCTAAAACTGAATTGTGATTCCTCTTAAAGACAGCTAAACTTTGTAAAATAAAGAGGCATTTTGGAAAGCCAGTTTTTAAAATCATCAAAAAAAAACTGAGTATGGAAAGCATTGGGCCAGGGAGTGAGAGAACCCATACGCACACACACACACACACACACACACACTCACACACTCTAGTATCTTTACAGTAGTGAAAAACCTGTAACTGACAGCTTATTTTTTACTTTGGATCACTGTACTCGTTTTTCTAGTCCAGTGTTTTTCCAAATGATGACTTAGATGATTACATATTCATTCTATTATTTATTAATTTAAGAATTATTGAAACTGATGATAGGTCAGCTCCCATGATAGCCAATATTTATATTGACTATGTCCTGGTTCGTGTTTATGAGGGTTTTATAGTTCAAAGGAAGAGGCGACTATGTGAATTTACAGCACATGGTAAGTGCTATGGGAAGGCTTCTGTAGCAAACACTATGCCTGCTTATCCAACTGATTTCTCTCTGTATCTCTTCTTTGTGAGTAAACTCTGAGCAGGTAATGGGTAGAGATGCCTTGATCTCAGTTAAGGGTCAAATCTAGGATCCAGGCATGGTGCATATTTTATGTTCTTATTGCAGCTGGAACATATTACCATCAATTTGTTGTTCAGTCTCTAAGTCCTGTCTGACTCTTTGCAACCCCATGGATTGCAACACTCCAGGCTTCCCTGTCCTTCACTGTCTCCCAGAGTTTGTTCCAACTCATGTTCATTGAGTCATTGATGTCATCCATCTCATCCTCTGTCATCCCCTTCTCTCCTACCCTCAATCTTTCCCAGCATCAGGGTCTTTTCTAATGAGTTGGCTGTTCACATCAGGTGGTCAAAGTATTGGAGCTTCAGCATCAGTCCTTCCAATGAACATTCAGGGTTGATTTCCTTTAGGATTGACTGGTTTGATCTCCTTGCTGTCCAAGGGATTTTCAAGAGCCTTCTCCAACACCACAATTTGAAAACATCATTTCTTTGGTGCTCAGCCTTATTTATGGTCCAACTCTCCACATAACTACAGGAAAAACTAGCTTTCACTATCCACACCTTTGTTGGCAAAGTAATGTCTCTGCTTTTTAATACGGTGTGTAGGTTTGTCATAGCATTTCTTCTAAGGAGCAAGTGTCTTTTAGTTTCATGGCTGCAGTCACCATCCACAGTGATTTTGGAGCCCAAGAAAATAGTCTAATCACTGTTTTCACTATTTTCCCCATCCATTTGCCATGAAGTGATGGGACCAGCTGCCATTACCTTAGTTTTTTGAATGTTGAGTTTTAAGCCAGCCTTTTCACTCTCCTCTTGAACCTTCATCAAGAAGCTCTTTAGTTCCTCTTCGCTTTCTGCCATAACGGTGGTATCATCTGCATATCTGAGGTTATTGATATTTCTCCTGGCAATCTTGATTCCAGCTTGTGCTTCATCCAGCCTGATATTTCACATGATGTAGTCTGCATATAAGTTAAATAAGCAGTGTGACAATATACAGCCTCGACGTATTCCTTTCCCAATTTGGAACCAGTCTGTTGTTCCATATCTGGTTCTAACTATTGCTTCTTGACTTGCATACACGTTTCTCAGGCGGTAGATAAGGTGGTCTGGTATTCCCATCTCTTTAAGAATTTTCCCCAGTTTGTTGTGATCCACACAGTTAAAGGCTTTAGCATAGTCAATGAAGCAGAAGTAGATGTTTTTCTGGAATCCCCTTGCTTTTTCTTTAATCCAATGGATGTTGGCATTTTGATCTCTGGTTCCTGTGCCTTTCCTCAATCCAGCTTGTACATCTGGAAGTTCTCGGTTAATGTGCTGCTGAAGCCTAGCTTAGAGGATTTTGGGCATTACCTTGCTAGCATGTGAAATGAGTGTAATTGTGTGGTAGTTTGAATATTCTTCAGCATTGCCCTTCTGTTGGACTGGAATGAAAACTGATCTTTTCTGGTCCTGTGGCCATTGCTGAGTTTTCCAAATTTGCTGCCATACTGAGTGCAACATTTTAACAGCATCATCTTTCAGTATTTGAAACAGCTCAGCTGGAATTTTATTACCTCCACTAGCTTTGTTTGTCAGAGAAGACAATGGCAACCCACTCTAGTACTCTTGCCTGGAAAATCCCATGGACGGAGGAGCCTGGTAGGCTGCAGTCCATGGGGTCGCAAAGAGTCAGACACAAGTATGTGACTTCACTTTCACTTTTCACTTTCATGCATTGGAGAAGGAAATGGCAACCCACTCCAGTGTTCTTGCCTGGAGAATCCCAGGGACGGCGGAGCCTGGTGGGCTGCCGTCTGTGGGGTCGCACAGAGTCGGACATGACTGACACGACTTAGCAGCAGCAGCAGCTTTGTTTGTAGTAATGCTTCCTAAGGCCCCCTTGAGTTCATACTCCAGGATATCTGATGTGTGAGATAGTTTTAATTCTTCCTTTCCAATTTGGGTTGGCTTTACGCTTCTTTTCCTTTTTTAATTGTTCTGGCTAGGACCTCTAGTACTGTGTTGACTTGATATGGTAAGAGTGTCCATTCTTGCCTTGTCCAGATCATAAGGGGAAACCTTTCAGTTGTTCTACACTGATTATGATATTAGATGTGTGTTTTTCATGTGTGGCTTTTATTCTTTTGTGATAAATGCCTTTTGTACTTACTTTGTTGAGAGTTTTAATCATGACTGGATGTGGGTTTTTGTCAAATGCTTCTTATGCATCTATTGAGATGATCAAGTGTTTTTTTTCTTTCAATTTGTTAATGTGGTGTATCACATTGATTGATTTTCATTTAAATGATGAGAAGGGATTTAGTTTGGAAGAAAAATAAGTTCAAACTCATTTGGTTGAAACATAGTTCCCCAGATTGAATTGATACATGATATATTTAGAGTGTGACTCACGCCTGAGACGTAGGTCTAAAATGAAGCCTATAATCCTTAAAACTGAGCAATGTAAGAGTTTGGGATTTTTATAAATCTTAGATATATGGGGAGCTTCCCTGGTGGCTCAGATGGTAAAGAATCTGACTGCAATGAAGGCGACCCGGGTATGATTCCTGAGTCAGGAAGATTCCCTGGAGAATGGAATTGCTACCCACTCCAGTATTCTTTTCTGAAGAATCCCATGGACAGAGGGTTCCAACAAGCTACTGTCCACGGGGTTATAAAAGAGTTGGACATTACTGAGTGACCAACATACACACATGTGAGGCACTGATTAAATTCTAACTCTACCAGTGTTTTATGTGCAAAATCAAGTTTTATATAGTGAGTGTTCAAGAGAATTGTCAATAAGAAGAATGCTCTTACATCTCCCTCCCCCACTTTGTTTCTGTATTTCCTAACACTGAGTTAAAGAAATGAAAAGTTAGGGATAAAAAGCAAAGAGTAGTGGGAAATTGCTTTGGCACAGTAAGTGCCTGGGATGATTCAGTGCTTCATCTTAAGTTATGCAAATTTCAGAACTGTATAAATTTGGGAAATAAAGATTTGGCAGAAGTGCTCAGGTTATTGAAGAGTAGAACTGAAGTCTTGCTTACTATTTCAGGAATAAGTGGCATATGTAACTCCATCAGAATTTGAGAATATAAGACTAAGACCAGTTACAACACTAAATATTAGAATAGCATGAAGACTGCATTGATGGACTTGCGAGAGCTCTTTCAAGGGCTCCTCACCACCTTACTGTGGAATGCAAATCAACAGAAAATGGCATTTCAGCATGCACTCTAGTGAATACTAAACAGCAAAAGCTTCCCAGTTCTGGCAGTGAGTAGGCCACATTGATCCCCACCCCCCCCCCCCCCGATTCCACTGGCATGTCTGCCTCTGTGGACTTTCACTGTGTGTGCTAATGTGCACCCTGGGAAGGATGAATGATATCAGAACCCCTAACTCTGAGAATAGTTTGTGGATAAAGGACATGTACTCTTAGAAACACAGCCCCTAGTAAAAAATCTGACTTAGGAAAATATTGTACCTGTTGCAAACTTATATGATATCAAAGTGATTTTGCATTTCTGGAAGTCTGTGTTAGGTCAGATCTAGGTTCATTACAGAAACACAAACTGGGACTTCCCAGGCAGTCCAGTGGTTAAGACTCCATGTTTCCAACGCAGGGAGGCAACAGTTCAATCACTGGTTGGGGAACGAATATCCCACATGTTGTATGGTGTGGTAAAAACAAACAAACAAACACAAGTGTTCATTGCTCAGTTGTGTCCAACTCTTTTCTACCCCATGTTCTATAGCCTGCTAGGCTCCTCTGTCCCTGGAATTCTCCAGGCAAACATACTGGAGTGGGTTGCCATTTCCTTCTCCAGGGAATCTTTCTGACCCAGGGATCAAACCTTGATCTCTTGCATTGCAGGCGGATTCTTTACCATCTGAGCCACCTGGGAAGCCCTAAACTGCTGTTTAAATGATTATGAAGGGATTGTCCTTAACAAGGCTTTTCTAGTTGCAAACTACTGTCTAAAGCAGTGACTCTCAGCCTTGGCAGTACATTGGAATCACATGCAGAGTTTCTAAAACTCTGGTGCCTGGACTCAACCCCTGGGGATTGTGATTTAATGGCATGGATTGTGGCCTTAGCATCCAGATTTTTAACTATTTTCCAAGTGATTCTAATGGGCAGTCAAGGGTCAATACCACTAATGTAAAGAATATGTGCAGTAGTTCAAGTCTAGAGAAGGCTTCCTTCCATCCGGTTAGTCACTGTTTATATTTGTAGCCTAGCTCTCTCACACTCACATTCACATGCTTGATGCTTCCCCAGCTTCTAGTACTGATAGTGTGTGTGTGTTTGTGTGTTTAGGGGAGGGGGTGTGTGTAACACCAGAATTTGGAAAGGAGCTAGTCATTTAGAGTTTTTGTTTTGGCAATACATAACTTGGTTATCTTTTTCTGGAAACCTAAAATGAGCATAGACTATTTCTGAAAATGCTGGCAACAGATGGTCATTTCTTTAGACTATTTATTGTTATAAAACTGAAATTGATTGTCAGGTTGAATAATAAGTAGACTCCCTATTTAAAATACATGATTTGTGATAACATGAAGTTCTTGGTCTACTTCCTGGAATTCACAATCTGGGTGCTCAGCAGACTACAGAGGAAGATATAGTACCCTGCTTGAAAATAAATTCCCATGATGAACTGAAGCTCTTGGAAAAACTCAGTAAATCTGGAAAATTGGTGGAGCTATCTAGGCAGTTTGCCAGTCCCTCTTATGGTATTTAGACTTACACTGCATACAGAAATAACACCAGATGGTCCAATTTCCCATTTGGCTAAAAAGCCATTCAAATTCTTTCCAAAGATAAGGACTTGGTATCCTCAAGCTTGACATGCAGAAAGACAAAATGTGAGATGAGTGTGAAAAAAAAAAAAAAACATTGAGAATTTCCCTTAAGGGTGTATTTCTTATGGTACCAAAAAATTGAGAGTTTGCATTGTGATTAAAATGCTAGTATTCATTTGGGTTACCAATGAATGTTGACCAATAATCATTACATTCACCATGTGCTTCTCAATTTAATAGTGAATATCCATTCCTGTCTTTTCCACTAAGTCGGCTCTTTGCATCAGGTGGCCAAATTATTAGAGCTTCACCTTTAGCATCAGTCTTTCCATGAATATTCAGGGTTGATTTCCTTTAGGATTGACTGGTTTGATGACCCTGATGCTGGGAAAGATTGAGGGCAGGCAGAACAGGGTGACAGAGGATGAGATGGTTGGATGACATCACCACTCAATGAACATGAGCTTGAGCAAACTCTGGGAGATAGGGCAGGACAGGGAAGCCTGGTGTCTATGGAATCGCAAGGAGTCAGACATGACTTAGCGACTGAACAACAAATCCCTGTCTTACCTCAGCTTCACTTGGCTGCATTGACTAAGAGCCCTCAAATTGTAGGCTCAAATCACATCTGACTTCTAATCTTAATTAGATCTTGGCCAAGCCTGGTAACATATTATCTTCATACTGAGATCTCATCATCATACACCTCAAAGCCTTGCATCTGAGGTGCCAAGGGTTTGCCAAGCTTCAAGCCCCCTACTTTTGAGTTTTGTAGACAAGAGATGGCTTCTACTCTGGTTTCCTGTTTTATATGCTAGTTGGGCTTCCCTGGTGGCATAGATGGTGAAAAATTTGCCTGCAATATAGGAGACCTGTGTTTGATCCCTGGGTTGGAAAGATCCCCTGGAGAAGGGAATGGCAACCCATTCCAGTATTATTGCCTGGAGAATCCCATGGACAGAGGAGCCTGAAGAGGTTTGATTTTAATAAGAAATGATCTTTATAAAAAAATTCATCAGAAATCTTTTCCATAAATATATTGTTAAGAAAAGTCTATCTGGACAGTTTACTGTTTTTTTTTTTTTTTTCTTTCTTTAAATTGAAGTATATTCGATTTGCAATATTGTGTTAGTTTCAGATGTACAGAAAAGTGATTCAATTCTACGTATATATGTATGTACCTATATTTTTTCAATTCTTTTCCATTATAGTTTATTACAAGATAATGAATATAGTTCCCTGTGCTATATAGTAAATCCTTGTTGTGTACCTGTTTTATATATGATAGTGTACATCTTTTAATCTTATACTCCCAATTCATCCCTTCCCCTCTTCCACTGGTAGCTCAGCTGGTAAAGAATGTGCCTGCAATGCAGGAGAACTCCTGCTTTAATTCCTGGGTTTAGAAGATCCCCTGGCTATCTACTCCAGTATTCTGGCCTGAAGAATTTCATGGACTGTACAGTCTTTGGGGTTGCAAAGAATCAGACACGACTGAGAGACTTTCACTTTCACTCTTTCCCTTTGGTAATCATAAGTTTGTTTTCTATGTCTGTGAGTTTGTTTCTATTTTGTAAATAAGTGCCTCTGTACTATTTTTTAAACATAGACATTAATTCTAATCTCTGCTCCTCTTTACAACCTGCCTAACCTTGGTCATTACTGAAGGGATGCTCAGGCCATTCTGGACTCCTGAGGTCTTCTGCAATGTCTCATGGAGGGATGACCTATAGATAACCATCAGAAGCCTTTGGATGGGCAGATATGAAAAAGCACTGATGCAGAAGCACCTCACAACAGACCCAATCACCCCTTTCCAGCCCCACCATCAGTCTGTGAAGTTCACAGGGGCAGTATATAGGACTGAAGTTTTTTTTTTTTTTTTTTTTTTTTATGCTGTCCATAATTTATTTCAGGCTTCCCTGGTGGCTCAAGTGGTAAAGAATCTGCCTACAATGTGGGAGACCTGGGTTTGATCCCTGGGTTGGGACGATCCCCTGGAGAAGGAAATGGCAACCCACTCCAGTATTCTTGGCCAGAGAAGCCTGGCGGGCTACAGTCTATGGGGTTGCAAAGAGTCAGATCAGACTGAGTGATTAACGTTTCACTTTCATCATTTGCTTTAGTTCTTTTGCTTAGTTTATAAGCTTTTGCTTTAGTTCTTTTCATTTTCATTTGCTTTAGTTCTTCATTGCTTAGTTTTTCCCTGCTCCTTTTCCCTTCCTTGCTTAATTCCTTCAAGATATATTCTTGATTTCTTTTTGTCCTTCCAAACTTCTGTTCTGTTCTCCTGATTCCTCAATTTTGGCTCATTTCTTTCTTTAGAAACAGCACTTCAGGTATTAGAACTAATAGTAGTAACACATTGTTTGGCCACCTGATACGAAGAACTGACTAATTTTAAAAGACCCTGATGCTGGGAAATTTTGAAAGCAGGAGGATAAGGGAAGACAGAGGATGAGATGGTTGGATGGCATCACCGACTCAATGGACATGAGTTTGAGTAAGCTCCGGGAGTTGGTGATGGACAGGGAAGCCTGGCGTGCTACAGTCCATGGGGTCGCTACGAGTCGGACATGACTGAACGACTTCACTTTCACTTTTCACTTTCATGCATTGGAGAAGGAAATGGCAACCCACTCCAGATTTCTTGCCTGGAGAATCCCAGAGACGGGGGAGCCTGGTAGGCTGCCGTCCATGGGGTCGCACAGAGTTGGACACGACTGAAGCAACTTAGCGGCAGCAGCAGCAGCATGTTATTAACACTGAATTTTGGATGGACATGTTGAAAATTAGTCAGAAATTTATATCCAACCCTGGAGTGCTCCTGAATTGCTCTGAGCCAGCACAATATATCTGAAATGGAAAATGATTTCAAGATCAAGGCTTGCTGTGCTTTGGTTTAGAGAAAGTCAGAGTCAAGACTTAGACAAGAGACTGGTTGTGAAATGTTAAATAAATATGACTAAATATGGCGGTTGCCTGTTCATGTGGAAGGAAAGAAATTAGAAAGAAATTAGAAGGATGGCTTGAGAATTTAGGCTATCACATTATGGGTGATTGCTTGAAGACTGTGGGAAGTATATAGATAGGAAATTCTGAATATGCTCCTTTTGTTAGAAAATGTTCCCTCTGAATATACTGAGTGTTTTTTCTCTTTGTGGCAGTCACTGCTGATTATCTTAAAATTTTCATTCTACGAATGATATTACAGTTTAAATAGTTGACATTATCTGTTCACTTATAAATACTTTTGGATTAATGCGAGTGTCAGATAGCTGCCAGAAGGAGAGAAAGCCTCCCTCAAAAGAATTAAGTGACTACAGTGAGATATCACCTCATTCCTCTTAGAATGGCTACGATCAAAGTTTAAAAAATATGTAAACAGCGAATAACAAGTTTGGGGGAGAATGTGGATGACTGTGACACTTGTGCACTGTTGGTGGGAACGTAATGGTACAGCAACTTTGGAAAGCCGTATGGCAGCTCCTCAAAAAATGTAAAATCGCCATGTGATCCAGCAGTTTCATTTCTGGATATATGTTGAGAAAAACTGAAAGCAGGATCTTGAAGAGATATTTACATACCCATGGTAATAGCAGTGCTATTTATAAATTGAAGAGGTGGACCAACTGATATATGAATAAACAAAATATTCATCCAATGAGAGAGAAAGATTACCCCCTCTTACCCTCTTAATGCAGAGTTCCAAAGAATAGCAAGAAGAGATAAGAAAGCCTTCTTCAGCGATCAATGCAAAGAAATAGAGGAAAACAACAGAATGGGAAAGACTAGAGACCTCTTCAAGAAAATTAGAGATACCAAGGGAACATTTCGTGCAAAGATGGCCTCGATAAAGGACAGAAATGGTATGGACCTAACAGAAGCAGAAGATATTAAGAAGAGATGGCAAGAATACACAGAAGAACTGTACAAAAAAGATCTTCACAACCCAGATAATCATGATGGTGTGATTACTGACCTAGAGCCAGACATCCTGGAATGTGAAGTCAAGTGGGCCTTAGAAAGCATCACTATGAACAAAGCTAGTGGATTTGATGGAATTCCAGTTGAACTATTTCAAATCCTGAAAGATGATGCTGTGAAAGTGCTGCACTCAATATGCCAGCAAATTTGGAAAACTCAGCAGTGGCCACAGGACTGGAAAAGGTCAGTTTTCATTCCAATCCCAAAGAAAGGCAATTCCAAAGAATGCTCAAACTACCACACAATTGCACTCATCTCACACGCTACTAAAGTAATGCTCAAAATTCTACAAGCCAGGCTTCAACAGTATATGAACTGTGAACTTCCTAATGTTCAAGCTGATTTTACAAAAGGCAGAGGAACCAGAGATCAAATTGCCAACATCCGCTGGATCATCGAAAAAGCAAGAGAGTTCGAGAAAAACATCTATTTCTGCTTTATTGACTATTCCAAAGTCTTTGACTATGTGGATCACAATAAACTGTGGAAAATTCTTCAAAAGATGGGAATACCAGACCACCTGATCTGCCTCTTGAGAAATTTGTATGCAGGTCAGGAAGCAACAGTTAGAACTGGACATGGAACAACAGACTGGTTCCAAATAGGAAAAGGAGTGCATCAAGGCTGTATATTGTCACCCTGCTTATTTAACTTATATGCAGAGTACATCATGAGAAACGCTGGGCTGGAAGAAACACAAGCTGGAATCAAGATTGCCGGGAAAAATATCAATAACCTCACATATGCAGATGACACCACCCTTATGGCAGAAAGTGAAGAGGAACTCAAAAGCCTCTTGATGAAAGTGAAAGTGGAGAGTGAAAAAGTTGGCTTAAAGCTCAACATTCAGAAAACAAAGATCATGGCATCTGGTCCCATCACTTCATGGGAAATAGATGGGGAAACAGTGGAAACAGTGTCAGACTTTATTTTGGGGGGCTCCAAAATCACTGCAGATGGTGACTGTAGCCATGAAATTAAAAGACACTTACTCCTTGGAAGGAAAGTTATGACCAACCTAGATAGCATATTCAAAAGCAGATACATTACTTTGCCAACAAAGGTTCGTCTAGTCAAGGCTATGGTTTTTCCTGTGGTCATATATGGATGTGAGAGTTGGACTGTGAAGACGGCTGAGCGCCGAAGAGTTGATGCTTTTGAACTGTGGTGTTGGAGAAGACTCTTGAGAATCCCTTGGACTGCAAAGATATCCAACCAGTCCATTCTGAAGGAGATCAGCCCTGGGATTTCTTTGGAAGGACTGATGCTAAAGCTGAAACTCCAGTACTTTGGCCACCTCATGAGAAGTGTTGACTCATTGGAAAAGACTCTGATGCTGGGAGGGATTGGGGGCAAGAGGAGAAGGGGATGACAGAGGATGAGATGGCTGGATGGCATCATGACTCGATGGACGTGTGTCTGGGTGAACTCTGGGAGTTGGTGATGGACAGGGAGGCCTGGCGTGCTGTGATTCATGGGGTCGCAAAGAGTCGGACACGACTGAGCAACTGAACTGAACTGAACCCTCTTAATTGGGTTTTTATTTTATTTTTTAAAAATTTTATTGAAGTATAGTTGATTTCTAATATCATGTAAGTTTTAGGTATGCAGCACAGCAATTTATGTATTTACATTCTTGGAGAATATATGTATTCTTTTTCTGATTATTTTCTCTCATAGGTTATAATCAAATATTGAATATAGTTCCCTGTGCTATACAGTAGGTCCATATTGGTTGTCTATTTTAGTCATAATCATGTCTGTGTGTTAACCCCAAACTGCTAATTTGTCTCTCGTCCATGCTCCCTTGGATTTTGAAACAGCTGTGAGCCACATGCCTCAAGTTGTGTTTTGATCACATGTGTATGTCAAATGTCCAACACACATGCATACACACATATCCACAATTGAGGCAGCTTAGAGTGGTTAAACTCTGGCTCTGTCTCTAACTATGGGACCTTAGTCCAGTCACCTAATTATTTAAAGTTTCTGTTTCCCCACTTGCAAAATGAAGATAATGGTATGTCTACACAAGGAGTTGGGGGAAGGATAAATTAATACATCTAAGAGTTAAAACTGATCTGACACAAAGAAAGCCCTTAACCATTATGATAATCATCATCATCATCATCAGTAGCAGTAGTAGTATTTGTGGAGCTAAAAGATTAAAATACATAAAATAAGAAGTAACTCTGGGTAATGAAGTGATGAGGTTATAGGTACATCTTTTAATTCTGTTTTTAGGCTTTTAGCTTATTTAAGTTCCATAATAATATTGTCTATATAATAATAAAAAAAATCAGTGTGTTACTCTTTTGTTTGTTTTTTGATAACTTTATTTGTATTGGTTGTGCTGGGTCTTTGCTGCTACATGTAAGCTTTTTCTGGTTTCAGAGAGCAGAGGCTACTCTGGTTGTGGTGCACAGGCTTCTCATGGTGGTGTCTTCTCTTGTGGAGCATGGGCTCTAGGGGACACGGGCTTCAGTACTTGCAGCATGTGAGCTCGGTAGTTGGCCCCCAGGCTCTAGAGCACAGGCTCAGTTGCTCAGCAGCATGTGGGGTCTTTCCCAGACCAAGGATTGAACCCGTGTCTCCTGTGTTGGCAGGTAGATTCTTCACTGAGCCACCAGGGAAGCTCCGGTGTGTTATTTTCAAAGGTGCTAACAATTCTGAGGAGTAAGTCGTTAAATGAGGAAAAGTTGAAAGTGAAGTGGCTCAGTCGTGTTCGACTCTTTGTGACCCCATGGACTGTAGCCTATCAGACTCTTCCGTCCATGGGATTTTCCAGGCAAGAGTGCTGGAGTGGATTGCCACTTCCTTCTCCAGGGGATCTTCTCGACCCAGGGATCGAACCCAGGTCTCCTGCATTGCAGGCAGACGCTTTACCGTCTGAGCCACCAGGAAAGCCTGGTGGCTTAAATGAGGAGGTCCTCTTATACCCAGAGTTGGATCTATGATAATACCAAGAGTCTGAATGATCATTTTAAAAGTATTTAATATGTGAATAGTTTCTGCATTGTGGATTGTGTGGAACAGCACAAAGAAAATCATACAAATCACATAATCTAAAGACAGACAGCACTACGTTTTTGTTGTAATATAATTCTATGAGGCTCTTGTGAACCATATGCATCTGGGTTAAGTGTGATGGTAGTTGGGCTACCATATCAGAACTTTCCCAGCCTCCCATCTCCTCAGAAATCTCTCATCCAAGACACTATGATAGATTCTTCAAGCCAAAGAGGAAAATTATTTCATGCTACCCCTTTCTCGGACATCTTTTTTTTATAAGTCACTTTCTCCTAATTCCACTTTTCCTCCCTACCTCTCTCTCCCCAACCTTGATACTTCTATCTCTTTAATTTCTTACTTTTTTCTCCTTTCAAGCTAAAGGAATAAGAATCTATTATTAAGCAATTTAAATTTTCTCTTCCAGGTGTTAAATTAAATTTGAAATATGTTACTGTGACACAGTATCTACAGGGGTGTGTGTGTGTGAAAGAGAGAGAATTCATTTTAGAGAATTTGTGGAAAACTACATTTTGGTGGTTGGAAAAACTGTCAGATAAACTGAAAAGATTGGTGCTGCTCAAGTGTGGATTTTATAGGTCAGGTCCTTTGAAGAATCTGTCTTCTATTGTAGTGAAATAGAATCTTACCCTAGAAGTATCAGCCTACAGAACCACAAAATATTGGAAGGTGGAACTAAATTGCAGTAGATCAGGTTAAAGGAGGGGCAGGACCCTGCCATACTTCTAATGAACCTTGGAGAGTGTCCTGCTCACTCTGAAGCGAGAGTAATAGCTTCTCTTTACCAACAACAAAATGTGTGTAGGAAGAATTCACATTTATGAAGAGGAAGAAGAGAAAATGCATTAGCACTGTGCTGTTTCAAAAGGGAGAAAAGACATTTGATCAGATGATTGATCTCGTCTGTCATAAAAAGCTTTCTTATAAAAAAAAAAAAGAATGTCACTCTGTTTCTAATAGCAGAATAGCCAATTTTTCTCATTTCCTGCCTAATGAATTATTTACAGACTCCCTGGAGGCCATTTACACTCCATCTGCACTTGGGCAATGCTCCTGAGGAAGGTGCGCACATTTATGAAACTCTTCCCTGAATTCAGCTATGTTCTCTTCATTTACTCTGTGGAAGTGACCATGTGGAAGTGACCTCAGAGAGGAATGGAGATCCAGTCCCCATACATCTGCCCCTCTGTGATCACAGAGCAACGGGTGGAGTGAATTTTTGCAAGGGGGCCATTATTCGATCCATGAAAATAGATAGAAAAGATAATTCAGGACCAAGAAGAAAGCGCTCTTGTAACTGGCAGCCATGGCTCAGTCTCTGCTAGTCCTGTTGACATTTCCTGACTTCCCCCCACCCACCCACCCACCCACGATGCCTCCTCCCTAACTGGCTTCTCCAGGCACCAGCACTCTCTGACCTAGTGAACTTCACGAGAAATCAGAGGAGACGGTAGCCTTGAAACTGAGGATACCGCTTTAACATTTTGAGAAATCTTCCAGATGACAAGTCAGTTCTTTTTAGGCTTCCTTCTTCCTGAAGGCTTGTACTGAAAACTATTAGTTCATTCACATATGGAGTGGCGGTTTTCCCCTTACAGAAAAGGGCTCTTCTTGCTCTCTGTGGTAGGTAGGAGGAAAGATGTATCTTGAAAGCACAGCAGGCTCCTCCAATCCTCCACCCTCAGTACAGAGATAGACTGGGGGCCTGAAAGTAACAGGAGAGCCGGCAGGCTGGGCCCCAGGCGGAGATCCCAATACTACAAGGGTGACATGGAGATCAGCTGCCTCTCAAACTGCATTGTGTTTCTTATTTCATTTTGCTCCAGAGTTAATTTCCCCATTAACACATCAGCTGTGAAAATGTATTTTTAGCTACTTGAGCAACTGCTTGTGGATAGCTTTCCTCATTTTAGAGTGACATATCACTTCCAGTTATCGATTTGATATAGGCACTGAAGTAAAATGTATCTCTGTGGAGTAAAGATGTGATGATGAAACTAAAAGAGAAATATGGCAGCAACATGGTACTTAGCTGGATTAACACATTGCAATAATGAGTTATAGTTCATTATAATTTTCTGAAAACCAAGACCTCCATGGAGGTAAAGGTAGGCACATTGTAATGTGTCTAGAAATGTTAGCTATCTCTTTAGGATTTTATTTTAGAATTGAACATTTCAGTGTAAAAGCAGTCTTTGTTAACCTCATAGCTTCATATCAGTCACTAGTTTTCTTTTTTAAAATGTTTCTTTATTTGACTGTGCTGGATCTTAGTTGCGGTATGTGGGATCTAATTCCCAGACCAGGGATCGAACTTGAACCCCTCTGCATTGCGAGCATGGAGCCCCAGCCACTGAACCACCTGGGAAGTCCCTCAGTGAGTGGTTTCTGAATAGTAATTAGCCAAGTTTTGAGATGCTGTCTACGAAGTTTTGTATTTTATGATAAACAATAAGTTCAATAATTTTCTAAAGTCTTATTTTTAGACTTACTGAACTTTATGAGATACCTATAATTACTTTAAAAATATATATTGATATGCATAGTTTAAATAATAATTAAAAATAGAAAAGATTGTGAAACTCATATGTGTAAGAAAAGAGACCACCAACATATTAGATATCATGTGAGTTCATTGCTTACCATATCCTTCTCTTTCTACTAGTTACCTTCTGTCTCTTGAATTGTCTCCTTGCTTTTCCTTTTGGTTTTATCACATATATATGAAATCATAAAGAATATACTGTTTAATTTAGCCTGAGTGTTATATAATCAGAAGAGAACTAGATTGCCTTTTTTTGTGTGTGTGTGGATCTTATTTGGGATCTTATGTGGGATCTTATTTCCCTGACCAGGGATGGAACCTGTGCCCCCTGCAGTGAAAGTGTGGAGCCTTAACCACTGGACAACCAGGGAAGTCCCTGGATGTACCCTTTTATGTCTTCTTTCTTTCAAAATTGAATAGTTTTTAATTGCCTATGTGTATATATGTACATTGAGATAAAAGAAAAACATTGCATGGAAGATACTTTAAAAAGTTGCCAGTTTATCTGAAAAAAAAAGAGAACATATAAATGATATAGATCTTTCTTTAGTTATATCTCTCTGATTATTTGCCTCTAACAATTCCTTGTTTTGCAAAATTTGCTTATAAAATTCTTTGCAGTTACAGTCTATTTATATTATAGCATAGCTTCTACACTGGTAACTGCCAACTTATTTCATTGTTTTTTCCATTGTAGAGTCATTAATGAGAATATAAATTCAGTGTTAGCATTATCAGCCAGGATACTTGTTGACTGAAAAAAAGTACACAGCCTAAGAGTTGAGAGTGATGTTTTATATGGCAGACAAAAGTGAAGACTTAAGCCCGGACGCAGCATCTCAGATTAACTCTGAGAGGCTGCTCCAAAGAGACAAATAGGAGAGCCAAGATGTATAGGAGTGTTTGCAACAGAGACCAGAGAGTTGGAACATCAAAAGATTACTGTTAATGAAAGAAAACCAGCCATCTCAAATTATTTAGCTCTTTTCTGTGTTTGAGAAGATACAAGAGTCTGAAAGTGTTAGCCATTCAGTCGTGGCTGACTCTTTGCAACTCCATGGACTGTAGTCTGCCAGGTTCCTCTGTCCATGGAATTCTCCAGGCAAGAATACTGGAGTGAGTCGCCATTTCCTTCGCCAGGGATCTTCCCGACCCAGGGATCAAACCGCAGGCTCCTACATTGCAGGCAGATTCTTTACCATCTGAGCCACCAGGGAAGCCCATACAAGAGTCTAGTCTCACTGAAATCATTCTTTTGATATGTACCTCCACCATCTAGCGCTGTTATCCTGTGTTTTCTCATCCTGAGTCACCTGAGGGTACACTGGTGGAAGTTGTGGTGGCTGCAGTATGTCTGATGATCTGATGACAGGCCCTCTGTTTTCGTCCTGAATTCCCTCAGGGCTCACCGTTGTGGACAGCTGTAGTGGCTGATGGCTACAATATCCTTTGTTTACTGACATGGCAAGCAGCAGTTTTAGTTCGCATACTGAACATATACTGGCATAAAGTTCACCATTTTGAGAATTTTTCTTCAAATTTGATACAGGCATAATAGAACTTGTTTTTCCATTCTTTCAAATTGTACTGTACCTATTGATCCACAAGTTTTTGTTGTTGTTGTCCACTGACAGAAGAGAACATTGTTACCATTTTTAATCCCCTTTTTCTTTAGTGCTTCATATGTTGATTTCACTTGTTCCTATGCTGGAAGAGTATGTAGTAATATCCATGTAAAAGAATCAGATTCTTTAAGCAATGAAATCCATTTTGAAAGATGCTCATGGCAAGTACCATAATTATCCACTTCAAGTCAGAATTTCATTCCCCTTGGTAGGTAATGTTGTCCATTTTATGAAAGTCCTTGACACTTAAAGGGATAAACTTTTTCACCAGTTCAGTTCAGTCGTTCAGTCATATCCGACTCTTTGAGATCCCATGAATCGCAGCACACCAGGCCTCCCTGTCCATCACCAACTCCCGGAGTTCACTCAAACTCATGTCCATCGAGTCGGTGATGACATCCAGCCATCTCATCCTCTGTCGTCCCCGTTTCCTCCTGCCCCCAATCCCTCCCAGCATCAGAGTCTTTTCCAGTGAGTCAACTCTTCGCATGAGGTGGCCAAAGTACTGGAGTTTCAGCTTTAGCATCATTCCTTCCAAAGAACACCCAGGGCTGATCTCCTTTAGAATGAACTGGTTTGAGCTCCTTTCAGCCCAAGGGACTCTCAAGAGTCTTCTCCAACACCACAGTTCAAAAGCATCAATTCTTCGGTGCTCAGCTTTCTTCACAGTCCAACTCTCACATCCATACATGATGTTATATTAACATATTCAACAAGTTCCTTTAAGCAATAGAGTCCTTCAGTAACTCTGGTCTTCTATCACTTTGTAAAATCCTTTTGCAAATGAAATAGTGAGCAAGAAATCAATAGGCTTCCTTCAATAGATAATTTTAAAAGTCAAAACAAATTTGTTTTTTTTTTCATAATTAAAGTTTGAATTCAGCGTTTAAAAAAAGAAAAAAACAACTTGAAGAGCCTTCAATCCTACTTATTAAAGAGAGCCAGTGGATTTTTGAATGAGAAAGAATACTGGTTGCTAGTAAAAGCACTAAAATGACTTAATCATTACATTCAATTTTTTATTTATTTTTTTTGGTGTACGGCTTGTGGGATCTTAGTTCCCTGACCAGGTAACCAGGGATTGAAACTGTCCCCCTTGCAGTGAAAGCACAGAGTCCTAACCACTGGACCACCAGGGAATTCCCAAGTTCAAATTGTATAAATGCTGAAATAAGAGAACGATTATTTCAGTGTCAAAAGAAAGGATATCCTACTACTGGAGTAAAATGATGTAGAATATGAGAATTACAGTCAACACATTTCATAGAATCATTCATGTTCTGGTTCCATTTTGAATAAACTTTGTACCTGTATACAAGTATATGGGGCTTCCCTAGTGGCTCAGCAGTAAAGAATCTGCCTGCCAAATCATGAGACCTGGGTTCAATCTCTGAGACAGGAAGATCCCCTGGAGAAGGAAATGGCAACCCACTCTAGTATTCTTGCCTGGGAAATCCCATGGACAGAAGAGCCTGGTGAGCAACAGTCCACAGAGTTGCAAGAGTCAGAAACATCTTAGCAACTGAGCATGAACATGAGCACAAGTAAGTATCCACCAAAATTTATATCATCTCTACAAAAAACAGTACATTTTTCTCATTCACTACAAACTTAAAAATAGTGTCTGTAAAAATCATCTGTTTCTGAAATTACATCTGGAAGAATTGAACTCAGAATAGCAAGCCTTTTTCAAAAGAAAACTATCGCACAAACCAGGGAAAAAACATTTCCTGCATTGTCGTCACATGCATCTGCAGCCATGCTGTAAAAAGGGTTAGATATTTTAGCGTGGATGATTTAGACTTACCATTTTGATCTTGATCATCTTTGTAATAGTAAATGGAGCTATTACAGTTTTTATGATTTCACCCAGGCATTCAAAACTTGTTGCAATTTTGAAATCAGGAAATATTTCTGGTGGTAGTACATTCAGTCATTTGAGTTGAAAGACTGATACCTTCCATATATATTGTAGAAAGTCATCCAACTTCCACTGTGACTATTCTATCTTCTTCATGTGAATTTCTCTTAATCAGTAAAGTATTCCTTAGTTTACTGTTTGACACTGTTTAAAGAATCATACATCTCTCATGCTGAGCTGTAGTCTTTGTTGGTCTGTAACCGACTTTCCACCATTTTCTATATTGAATGGTCAAGTGTATGTTGCACAAATATCTTTGAAAGGACTTCTCATTTAATAAAGGTGCTCTGTTCATAAAACTTATCACAGCTTTTACACTTGTGTCTGGGCATTTCAAGTAAAAATAAATGAATGCAAACAATGCAAGATTTGTAAAGGCTGAATTTGAAAATCTCAAGGCAAAGTTAGTTGATGTGCCTGTCACTCAAAAGTAAACAAGGGTTAAATGGTTGACAGGGTTGTGAACTTAGGCAGTATAAATAGATTGAACTCAGTATTTAATGCAAAAAATTGAACTTCATGTTTGCCTAAAGGGATAAGTGTCCTTAAGAGGCTCAGTATTCTAGAACAAAGCCAGAGTCCATCCTATGTAAGGTTTTGGTTAGCTTAGGGATTCAAGGATGGGTAATCATTCAGAAGTGAAAGTGTTTAAGGATGGACAGACTTTCAGGGGTGATTTTGTTGTCACTAGAGTAAGGCTGCTAAAGACCCACTGACTAGAAGAGTGATTGGCAGATTTTCTGAAGCCTCGTTCTGTCATTGATTTGCTGTCTTTCAGAAACTGATTACTGGGGAGAGGCTGTATTTATGGGCTGATTCTAATGAATGGTGCTTGCCTGTTCACAACTTGGGACTGTCGCAAAAACAAACAAACAAACAAACAAAAAACAGGCTTTTTCTTTCGTGAAAATTTCCTTTCTTTTTTTAAAACTTTTTATTTTGCATTGGGGTATAGCCAATTAGCAAACAATGCTGTGATAGTTTCAGATGAACAACGAAGGGACTAAGTATACGTGTATCCATTCTTCCCCAAACTCCCTTCCCATCCAGGCTGCCACATAACATTGAGCAGAGTTCCCTGTGCTATACAGTAGGTCCTCGTTGGTTATCCATTTAAAATATAGCAGTGTGTATATGTCATCCCAAACTCCCTAACTTTATCCCTTCCCCTGGGAGGAAGGATGGGGGGAACTTTCTTTCTTTAATTCTAAATACCTCCCACTACCCCTTATGCTCTTCTCTCAGCCAAACCTGCAGGAGAGACCAGGTCTTTATTTGTGGAGGTATGCTTTTCAGCTGCTGCTGCTGCTAAGTCACTTCAGTCGTATCCAACTCTGTACGACCCCATAGATGGCAGCTCACAAGGCTCCCCCGTCCCTGAGATTCTCCAGGCAAGAACACTGGAGTGGGTTGCCATTTCCTTCTCCAAGGCATGAAAGTGAAAAGTGAACATGAAGTCGTTCAGTCGTGTCCGACTCCTAGCAACCCCATGGACTGCAGCCCATCAGGCTCCTCCGTCTATGGGATTTTCCAGGCAAGAGTACTGGAGTGGGGTGCCATTGCCTTCTCCGGAAAAACATCTCTAACTGCTGAATTTTTGTAACTTATTGGAAAAAACTGAATATAGGACATTTAGGGTATCCTGACAAAGTCAATGTAGAATGCAAGACACAATCACATAGAGGATATGTCCTGTGTGTTCAGAATAACTGACAGCCCTAGATGAAGTCCACAACTAAGGCAGGGTCTTCTAGCACTGATCTTCTACAGTAGTGTTCAGGGGGCACACGAGAGTTCTGTGGGCATTAGGGTCCATAGTCCCAAGGGGAAGAACGGGCTGTCAGCTTGCAGCCCCCCTTGACACAGACTGCTCAGCCTTCTTTATGTGCATGAATTGGATTTCTGGAGAAAGCTTCAGCCAGAATAAGTGGTCTCATGTCAAAAATGCTCATGTCCACTGTCTGGCAGTTAGATTGAACATTCATTATGGAGTGTCAACCTTCAGAGACCTGTGCTCAAAGCTGACTTCAATACCCTGTTCTGTATGTGGAGATAAACTTGAGTTACTGGAGAGCTACTAGCTGACTGAAACAGTCATGACAGCAGATAAGTAAGTATCTAGGGACTGGTGGGGAGTATAAGGTCAAACTTGGACAAGGGTTATCAAGAGTAGAGTCTTAAAGGGGACCCAATCAAGAGTAGAGTCTTAAAGGGGACCCAAGATAGAAGAGGTGAAATTGAGCAATTCAGGTATTTAACTTTATACGCTGCTGCTGCTAAGTCGCTTCAGTCGTGTCTGACTCTTTGCCATCCCATGGACTGTAGCCCACCAGGTTTCTCTGTCCATGGGATTCTCCAGGTAAGAATACTGGGGTGGGTTGCCATTCCCTCCTCATTTAACTTTATATATAAGGCACAAATACATAGGCATATACAAAGGCATAGATATATGCTTAGAAAAGTAAGCTTAAGGAAACATAGGAAAAGTTTCTCTGGTGGATTTCTGGGTACTTTCCCCTTTGAAGTTCTTCCTGGATTTCTTAAGCTTTTGATTTTAATAAGCTATGTAATTTGTATTTCCTACTGTGTTTTTGGAAGAGAGGATAACATACTATATAGCATGTGAGTTACTATGTTCACAACACTTGGTTTTATCTAAATTTGTGGCCTTAAATGACCTCTACTAATGCAGCCAAAATGAATCTGCAGCCTGGGCCCCTCCTGAGATAGCCAGGCCCACATCTTCTGCTGTACATCTCCACCTGGACAGTCCGCAGAACCTTAAGTGGCCCACACTGACCTCAACCATCACATCCTTCCTCATCTCTGCTTCTCACTCAAATCGCCACCAACTCTCCCTCCTCTATTTCCAATTTCCTCTAGTCTCTATTCTCCAGTGTCAGTTAAGAGGAATAACTTCAATTTAGTCAGGCAAAATTCTCATTATAGATAGCCCCTCCCCACATACTGTTTCAATATTCACTGACTACCTAAAACTCTCAACTCTGTTTCCTCCTCACCATCCTCAAACAGACAGCTTGAGTTAAGCTGTCTAACACTGGTCTCCTGTTCCATGCCACTGTCACTCTCTGTCAGACTATAGTTAGCTTATGTTCCAGCAGGGACAGTCATGTAGGGTGAGTGTAAGGTGAGAGGCTTTCCTCCCAGCAGTTTTCAGCTCCTTCTTATTTCCTTTTGCTTTGTTAATGAAGTGTTTTTCTTCAAGGCAGAAGTTGGTATTTAACCAGAGAAGTAGAAATAATAGAGTGATGCCATATACCCTTTACCCAGTTCCCCTGAAGAGCAGTATCTTGCAAACCCATAATAACACACCAGGATATTGACACCGATACAGTCAAGGAGCAGAACTTTATCATCACCACCAAGATGCCTCATGTTGTTCTTTTTATATCTGCAACCAACCCCCTGCCACCCACATTCCCTTCTTTTTTTTTGGTTGACACTTTATTTATTTATTTATTTTTTAACTTTACAATATTGTATCGGTTTTGCCATATATCAACATGAATCCGCCACAGGTATACATTCCCTTCTTAATGTCCGACCACCATTAATATGCTTTCCATCTCTGTAACTTTATAATTTTAAAAATTAATATAAATGGAATCATACTCAGCATAATTATTTGGTTATTCATTTGGGTTGTTGCACTTATCAATAGTTTATTCCTATTTATTGCTTGCGCTTAGTCATGTCTGACTCTTTGTGACCCCATGGACTGCAGCCCCACAGGCTCGTCTGTCCATGGGAATTCTCCAAGCAAGAATACTGGAGATGGTTGCCACGCCCTCCTCCAGGGGATCTTCCCAACCCAGGGATCGAACCCAGGTCTCCTGCATTGCAAACGGATTCTTTACTGTCTGAGCCACCAGGAAAGCCCATGTATTGCTTAGTAGTGTTCAGTAGAAAGGATATACCATAGTTGCTTTAAACTTTCATCCATTGAAGGACACCTAGGGTTTTTCTAGTCTTTGGTTATCATGACTAAATCTCCTATAAATAATTATACATGATTTTTGTGTGAAAATACGTTTCCATTTCCCAGGAATAAATGCTCAAGAGTGTAATTGCAAGGCTGTATGGTATTTATAATAAACTGCCAAATTCTTTCTGAAAGCAGCCATACCATTTACTTCCCCACTACCAGCATATGAGTGATCCAGTTTCTCTGCATCCTCACCAGCATTTGGTCACTCTATTTTTTTGTCATTCCAATAGTTGTGTAGTGATAACTCATTGTGGTTTGAATTTGCCTTTCTCTGATGGCTACTGACTTTGAACATACAAAGATCTGCATCTCCTTGGCAACTTACTTGACATCTGCATGTCCTCTTCAGTAAAATGTCTGCTAATGCTTTTGGCCCATTTTCTTATTGCATTGTTTCTCTCTTGTTGAGTTTGGAGAGTTTTTATGTAGTCAAGATGTTAGTTCTTTTTCGGATAATATGGTTTGCAAATATTTTCTTATAGTATATAGTGTTTTCATCTTCTTAAAAGAGCCTTTTACAGGACAGAATATTTTAATTTTGGTGTAAACCAATTTATGAATTTTTACTTTTATGATTGTGCTTTATAGGTCAACACTGTCAGTCTAACCCTATATCCCGAAATGCTTCTTCTTTTATTTTACCCTAAATCGTAAAACTTGTATCATTTTAAGTTTCAAATTTAAGTCCATGATGTATTTTGAGTTAATTTTATGTTATAAAATATATTTATGTTTATGTGTATAATGTTAGGCCTAAGTCAAGGTTACTTTTTTTTTTTTGCCTATGAATGTCCAAATGCTCCAGCACCATTTGTTGAAAAGGCTGTATTTCCTACATTGAAGTGCTTTTGCAGTTGAGAAAAATAAGTTGAGCATTTCCTTAGGTCAGTTTATTTCTTGGTTCTCTATTCTCTTCTGTTGATACGTTTGTCTATCCCTCTGCCAATACCACACATCCTTGATTACTGTGGCTATATAGTGTCTTAAATTCTGATTAACAGATTCCTCCAGTGTTGTACTTCTTTATCAAAATTGTTTTAGCTACTCTAGTTTCTTTATCTTGCTGTGTAACTTTTACAATAAACTTGGTTTGATTTTTATAGTAATTACAATAAGTATATCGTTGGTGAAGAGTTGTCATAATTACTATGTTGAGTCTTCTATTTCTTGGGTATTGTATGTCTCTCCATTTATTTAGATCTTCCTTGGTTTCTTTCAGAATTTTAGCCTCATTAGTTATAACCATTCAAGTCCTGTACAGGTTTTTGTAAAAGTACATTTAAGTATCTGATTTTTTTTCTCATTTTCTAAGTGATTGTAAATAGCATTAAATTTGTAATAGTGGTATCCACAAATGCAGTTGTTTTATATATGTTTATCTTCTGTCTTATGACTTTGCTGAACACACTTCTTGGCCCAAGGAAGTATTTTACTTTTTTTTTGGTAGATTCCCTGGGATTTTGTATGCAGAAAATCATGTCATCTGCCAACAGTGATGGTTTTATTTCTTCTTTCTGGTCTGTCAGCCTTTTATCGCCCTTTCTTTCCTTATTCACTGGGTAGTATTTCCAGCATTATGTTGAACAAGAATATTGAGAGCAGACATCCCTTCCTTGTTCTCAGTGTTAGGGCAAAAGCAGCCTTTCACTGTTTAGTATGTTAGCTGTAGAGTATTTATTTATTTGTTTGTTTTTTGGTAGAAGCTATCAACTTAAAGAAGTTATACTCTAATTCTGTTTTTTTCTGAGTTTTTATCATGATGGGTGTTGAATTTTTTCAAATGCTTTTCCTTTATCAATCGTTAGGATCATGTAATTTTTCTTCTTTAGTTGGTTAATATAGTAGGTTTAGCCTGATTGATTTCAAAAGTTTAATTAGTCATGGATCCCTGCATCCTTGCTTTTAGGTCTTTCAACTGACTGAATCAGGCTCACTCAGATTATCCAGAAAAATTTCTCTTAAAATCAACTAATTAAGGGTTTAAATTACATCTATAAAGTTCTAATTGATGAGTTCTCCAGAAAAGCAGAACCACTGGGAGATTATAGATAGATAGATGGAAAGATAGGTAGAAAAAGAGACCAGAGGGAGACAGAGAAGAGAGGGGAAGGGAAGGGAATGGAAAGAAGAAAAAGAGACTTTAAGGAATGGTTCTTGTGATTATGAAAGGTAGGAAGTTTAAAATATTCAGGATGTACCACCAGGCTGGATACCAAGGAAAGAGCTGATATTTCAGTTCCCATCCAAAAACTGCCGGCACATTTCCCTCTTGCTCAGGGGAAGTCATTTTTTTGTTGTTGTTTTTTTCAGGCTGATTGGATGCGGGCCACACACATTGTGGATGGCAGTATGCTTTGCTCAAAATCCATCAGTTTACATGTTACTCTAAAGCATACACTCATAGAAACATTTAGAATAAGGTTTGACCATGTATCTGAACACCATGGCCCAGCCAAGCTGACACATACAATTGAAACCATAAATTTAACTACCATCAGTAGTGTCACTGTAACACCTACATTAAGTGCTTGATTGAATACATAGGGACTTTGGCCGGGCTATGTTAAGTTTCTGCTTAGCCTAATTAGGAAACAGGGATATTATAAATTAAAATAACTCTATGACAAATGGCAAAACATAATGTCTTTGAGAATGCATTCACATAGATAATTGGTACGAACATGAATTGGTATGGCATTTTTAGAATGAAATTTTAGCAATATTTATAGAAATTGAAAATAATCACACTTTCTACTTGAATATAGGTTACACACAGCTATGTCTTTTAAAAAGTGCATATTTTCCGAAGAATTCATGTTCCAAAATGCTTATTTCAGTACCATTGGTCATAGCATGAAGTGGGAAGCAACTCTGTGTCTATCAGTGGAAGAATGGCTGATTTCCTGCACACATTCATGGCACGCCTAGGTAGAAGTTACAAAAGTGAGGTAGATACGTATGTCCTGCTATGGAAGGTCCTTCATTTTATTAGTTGATCATTTATTAATTCACAGAGGCAAGAGGGAGAAGAATGTATACATCACTACCCATGTATTTAAAAAATCACAATGTATGTTTATTAAATAAATTTATATGTGAAAAAACCTAGAATCAACTTTAGCACATCAGATTGTTCATAGTGGTTAACTCTAGAGAATGGCTGAATTTTTGAGAAATATTCTAAAGAGTGGAATTGTGATGTATTTGTCTTGTTAGAATTTTTTTTCTTTGCAAGAAAGCTCTTTGTACTGTTACCTTAGTAATTGGAATATTTAAATAAGTCTGACAACAGAACTGTGCTACCCTGGTGGTTCAGGAGACCCAGGTTCGATCCCAGGGTCAGGAAGATCCTCTGGAGAAGGGAATGACTACCCACTCTAGTATTCTTGCCTGAAAAATCTCATGGAGAGAGGAGCCTGGCGGGCTATAGTCCATAGGGTCGAAAAGGGTCAGACATGACTGAGCAACTAACAGACAACAGCAGAACTAGTAGCTGTTATTCAGTGAGATAAAATTCTCTTAATCTGAAACATGAATGGCTTAAAACAAGAAGCATTTACACTGCACATAAAGTGGATGAGGTTGGCAGGGACTCCCTGCTGTCAGTTGAAGTAGAGTTCCAGGTTTCCAACTCTTGTATGTCCACCATCTCAAGTCAGGTTCTCCATGTTTGCTGCCAAATAGACAAAAAAGCATGCAAGTGTCAAACTGGTTCTCATGTGTCTTAGCCTGGAACTGACAAATATCATTACTTAAGCTTCTATTTCAGTGGCAAGGGCTACTCACACAATCCTTTCTAGCTATGCATGTACTTGGCAGTGTAGTATTTCCAGGAATCAAGGAAGTAGAGGAAGCCAGGATATGGGTGAACATTTGCAGTCTCTCCCACAAACTGTTAGATAATCTGTGTTCAATACAGAGCAACTATTATACAATTCGTTATGACAGCAACCCTCTTTGTTTCTTGGAGAAGTTTCTGAGAAATACAAATTCATCTTACAATTAACCAGCTTTTTCAAGAGCCTAAGATGTGATAGGTGCTTTCCAATATAGGATGCCATTTCATTTTCAAAAGGAGCCTGAAAATTATCAGTAGGAAAGGTTCACCCTTCGTCACTCAGTAGTACCTCTCTACACTGCTCTTTGAAAGAACCTCTATCATCTCAGTAGCCTGAGCATTTTCTCCTTTCTTTTTGGTGCATGTTCAATATCTTAACTTGGGAGCCCCTCCTACATGTCACCTGACTGAAAGTAATGGAACATTTTCATCTGTGAAATGAAAATGTACAGGTGCCAATAGACAACCTGAAAACTAGCATTTTCTTCTGGGGAGTGTCCACAGATAAAAGGCAATGGAAGGATGGTGAATTATTTTTCTTTATTTTATAATCAAAGCTAGCATGACTGCCAAGGAACCATTTTCCACCTTCTAGAAATACTGCAGAATTTGTAGGAATTCAGCTTCTCTATATATTTGCTTATACAGTGATTTCCATGGTGTTTCCTTATCTACCATTTGTGGAAGAGGATTTGATTTTGACCATGTAAGTATTCTCACATATAGGTACATATGTCCAGTTTCAAAGAAGACACTAGTAAACTCCTAATTCAGATGTCAAGTATTTGTTGCTTAGTCGTGTCCAACTCTTTGTGATCCCATGGACTATAGCCTGCCAGGCTCCTCTATCTATGGAATTCTCCAGGTGAGAATACTGGAGTGGGTAGTCATTTCCTTCTCCAGAGGATCTTCATGAGCCAGGGATTAAACTTGGGTCTCCTGCATTGCAGGCAGATTCTTTACCATCTGAGTTAAGGCTGATTTCAAAAACCCCTTTCTAACTTCAGAGTTATATGCTGGAAACCAGTAGGTTCTGTGCCCAGTCATATTCTACTATCCAGTGTATTTGGAAAATGCCTTGAGTGTGATAAAGATGCCGATGGAGGATGATCACGTTTCTAAAATTCACTGTCCAATGTGAACTCTAGAGAGTAAGGGCTGTTGCTCTCAGAGGGATCCCGTGATGAGGATCCATCAAGAGATGACTACAGGAAGTTGGAATATTCCATCAGGAAGAGGGCAGATGATTCTGGGCTGTCTATTCCACTGGGAGCAGGACTCAGTGTCCAGAAGAATTAAGAAACAAAAGTTCTACAGCTGGGAGGAGTGGGCCTCAGGTGGGCAATAGACACTCTCCAATCAGGGGTCTTGTCCCAATTTTGCCACATACAACTCTGCCATACGAACTTGGGCATATTGCCAAGCTCTGTGAGCCTTAGTTTTTTCATCTGCGAAACGGGACTGATAAGCCCTATGTTGTAGGACTGTTGAAATCCATGTGCTGAATGTAAAACAACTAATGTACTGTCTTTAGTACATTGGGTCTTTAATGATTAGCAGGTATTACTATTATCTTGACCTCAGACCCCAATACCCTCTTTATTGGGATTTATTTATTGAGAAGATGTTAGGGGAAATGCAATACTCTAGGACACGGTATACCAAGTCAGTTAAAAATGGTTATTAGCAAGAAAATCTAAATCAGTTTTCCCCTTTAGAGCATATATTATTTCTGTTTTGGAATTTTGTTAAACTGAATGCACCTCAATGCCCCTAGAATTTGTGTAGAGGAGCACTCCTTCCATTCCCACTCAGCTGCCCTTCTACCCAAACCATGCTTATTTTCATTTATTTTACCTCTACCAAAAATCTAGATCTCACATTCCTGTTGTTCACTTGCTCAGTCGTGTTCACCTCTGAGATCCCATGGACTGCAGCATGCCAGACTTCCCTGTCCTTTACTATCTCCTGGAGTTCGCTCAAACTCATGTCCATTGAGTTGGTGATGCCATCCAACCATTTCATCCTCTGTTGTCCCCTTCTCCTCCTGCCTTCAATATTTCCCAGCATCAGAGTCTTGAACCCCATAAACAGTATGAAAAGGCAAAAATATCTCACATAGAGGTTGATAAATTACACTCAAGATAATCTCATTAAAATGTCCTTTGAATGGAGTCGGTTCTGGCTCTCTAAAAGCAGCAAAAACAGTGCCATCCCAGTAGCTGGTGGCACTCCAAAGGAACATCACTCTGTTTCTCAGAAACTCCTTGACAACAGTGTACATAAAACAACTAGTTTGTGTACTGTGTTCAGGTGCACTGCTACAAGAGCACAGGACAAGTTCCATTCCTGCCCGAAGTACAGATTTCTTTGGCTTACCATAATACTATGTTCAGTGTGATAAGTTTCAGGTTATTAGCTTCAGACTCAGATACACTGGAGAGTCTGGCTCCTGCTCACCACTTCCATGCCTCACCTTGCCCACCCCTCAGCTTCACTGAACCTTCCACTGAAGGACTTATGGTTTCTCAAGACCCCAGTATGCCTCGTCTCAGGGCATTTAAACTTGACTTCTGTCATATGGATCCTCAATCTTCTCACTCATTTTTCCTTGTCCTTTAGGTCTTAGATGATACCCACCATCATCTTTATGTAACTGCTGCTCCTATATGCTAAAATACTATGGATGGGGATTGGGTCTTGCTTATCCTAATGTCCTCAGGACTAGTGTGGTGCCTTCTGAAGAGTAGCTGCCCAATTAATGTTTGGAGTTAATGTTCCTTCTACATCTTGAATGAGCTAAGCAAATCCAAATATATGTATTTAATTTTTTTGTAGAACACATTAACAGGGAAAAAACAAGCCAGGAATTGACCATTTTTTACTTTTTATTGCTATTTATTGACTCCAACTATCTTACTGCTGCATTCTTAGAAATTTCCAAGGAAATTCCTGGTTTCCATTTATTACAGGATAACAAATCTCTTAGTGTTAAATCTGAGGAACAGTAACAGATGTCTAAACAATGTCATTCATAAACTTACATTCTTAACGCTCATAAATCCTCTTGTTAAAAGAAAAAAAATGAAAAATGCCAAAAAGGTAAATTTCCAACACAGTGAAATATAAGAATACACAGGTTTTATCTACTTTTTCCCCCTAATCCCACTCCAGCCTTCCACTGTTTCAAACATTGACATCCCTTTTCAAGAGCAAAGTGCAGAGGCTGCCTCAGTCTTCAGTAAGGGTGGGAGAAACCAGAACTTGCACTGGCCATGGCACTTGTGCCAGCCGTAGCTTCAATTCTGGCTCGGGCTCGCTCTTCCTCATCTCTCAAAGCCTCCTCGTACTGAGATGGGAAGCTCTTGGGGTTGGTCCCATGGATCTTAGCCAAAAACTCCAGCAATTTCATCTTGCTGACTTCAGCATAGGCTCTCGGACCCCACAGGAATTCATAGCGAGGGGGATCACTAGTGGGCACCTGCTGGTACTCCAGATACTTTTCCATCACCAAATCACTGGTGATGAGCCTTCTGGGTTCCCCAAAGATGAAATGCTTCCTCCCAGAATATATATCCATCATATTCAGCACTTTCCAGACTTCCTCCTCAGTGGCGCAGTTCCCCTTCATGAAGATCACTCCCAAGATAATTATCAGGAGGCCAGTCTTGGGCATGCCCTGTTGATCACTCAGCATTCCGTTGTAGGTGAGATCCAGCTTGTTAGCAAGGGTATAGCTATGGTTGATGGGATCCACTTCCTTCACATCAAGGCCAAAGACCAGCTCCATGCGCTCAGAGGCACTCCTGAGAATCTCAAGGAAGTCATCCTTGTACTCTTTGACAACATTACCAATCATGTCTGCCTTCGTGACTGGCTCTCTCATTTGATACTTTTGCAGCAGGAAATTGATTAGCAGTTCCACCTTTTCATCTAGAAGGTCTATGTGCAAGTTCTCAAGGTCTGGCAGGGATTGCAAAGTGCTCGATTGTTCCATCTCTTCTTGGCTAGTGGAACCCCCATCTGATTTTTCCATCTCTTCCTGGATGCTGGAACCCTCTGTTGATCTGCTTAATGAGGTACCTGTGGTGACAGTGGAGGAGAAGGAGGCACTCTGAGGACACTGGGAAGAACTGGGTGTCCCAGAAATAGAAACGTCCTCCATGGGGTGGGGGATCAGAGAAGAGGAGGAGGAAGAGGAAGCCTCATTCTCAGCTTGTGTTACCTGTGCACCTGCCAGGCCCTGGGTCTCCCTGTGTGCCTAAAAGTATTGCTCATGTGGGAAGCATGGACTCTCCTTATTATCAGTCATAGGTGACAGCTGACAGGAGTGTCATCAAGAGAGTGGGTTAAGAGGGCCCACAGTTCAAGGGAGAGGGGGAGGGTGTGACTGGTCTCAGCTGGTAAACTTTGCCATCACAGCTCTCATGGAGGCTACCTCCACAGGTCTTCCCCGAGGACAGCGCTCTAGAGGGCCTCACAGGACTTCTGTCCTACACTACCTGTTCCATAATAGCCTGAAGGAGGAATGGAAAAATTCCTCAGGATGCAGCTGGCCCTCTCAGACTGAAAGCAGGGCAAGGTTGAGGCATGTGCAGTCCCTTGTGTTCAAAGGTGTGTTATCTGCTCAGCCTTCATTAAGGGTCTTCACGTTGACTCAATGCATTGATTGGAACGTTTCCTCCTCCTGAACTAGGACCACCTGCCCCCCCTCCTCAGAGTAGGGTAGTTACTTCCCTGAGAACCCCGAGTAGGAAGTCTGAGGATGCCTGAGTGTAATAGATTTATTGAGAGCTGCCCGGGTCTAACAACCAGGGTGGGGATGCGGGGGAGGATGCTGTCTATTCTGGGGTGGGTAGTTCCCTCAGTTCTCACTGAGGGCCCTCACTTTGATCCCTAGAAGGCCGTAGGTCACTTCCCCTCTGTTTTCCTGAGGCCAGGGCTCCCTTGGGACATGTCTCACCTCCCTATATCACCAGGAGTGAAAGTCAAAGGGTATCTCGGTCTAAAAGGTATTCTGGGGTTTCCTAGAGATGAGAGCAGGGACGGGGCTCTCATGGATCTCGGCCATTTTTGGATAAGTGGTCCCATAATTTCTCAATGAAGAGCCTTACCGGGACACCTACAGAGCCCGGGAATCTTCCATCTGGTGATCTATGGACAGGTCTCTATAGGCCTGAGGCTCCCAAAGAGGAGCTCAGCGGCACTACTTCTATCTACCTCCATAGGGCTTTCCAACGCCTACAGCCAGGGTGTGGCTGTTTCTCTTTTCTGAGAGGGGCGATACCCTCAGGTCTTACTCACAAGTCCTCACCTACACCCCTTGCAGGCCTAGGACTCCACCCTAGAGCAAAGCCCTCTTTCCCCTGAGACCACCCTCCCCATACCCACCCCCGGAACAAATGAGCGGGTGCCTCATTCGGACAGTTATTCCAGAGCTCTCCAGGCTGGGGGGCGGGGGCAGGGCTTTGTGGGGGGCCCTTCCTCTCTGGGTGGGCGCCCCCTCAGTCCTGGTTCAGAATCTTTACCTGGACTCTTTGCAGAACCGGAACTTGTCTCTCTTGATTTGTGACCTCTATCCTCAGATGGTGCCCTCACCAGTCTCACTTCCGGAGGGGGAAGTTAGGGGCGTGACTTCCGGCCACGCATATGTGGCGTATCCCTGAGCAGACTAATAAGCGGGGCTATGTGAGACCCCACCCCACCTGTCTATTCTCACTTAATGTCCTCACCTGCCTTACAGGATGGAGAAGGCAATGGCACCCCACTCCAGTACTCTTGCCTGGAAAATCCCAAGGACGGAGGAGCCTGGTAGGTTGCAGTCCGTAGGGTCGCTAGGAGCCGGACACGACTGAGCGACTTCACTTTCACTTTTCACTTTAATGCATTGGAGAAGGAAATGGCAACCCACTCCAGTGTTCTTGCCTGGAGAATCCCATGGACAGCAGAGGCTGGTTGGGCTGCCATCTATGGGGTCGCATAGAGTCGGACACGACTGAGCGACTTCACTTTCACTTTTCACTTTCATGCATTGGAGAAGGAAATGGCAACCCACTCCAGTGTTCTTGCCTGGAAAATCCCAGGGACAGCGGAGCCTCGTGGGCTGCTGTCTATGGCGTCGCACAGGGTCGGACATGACTGAAGCAACTTAGCAGCAGTAGCAGCAGGAGAAGGTCAGGGATTGTACCATCTGGCCACCCCTACTGGAAGCTTCCCAGGGCTAACAGTTGGGACTTGGCTCCATGAGGCCCTCTTTCTTCTGGGGTGAGTGGCCACATTCAGCCCTCATTCAGGATCCTCTCGGCCACAGTCCTTTTGATTAATTAACTGATCCTTGATTAATATTTCTTACTAATGAAGGGAGTTATCAGTCTGTGCACTTCTGTCAAACTGCAACTCTCATAGAGATTGAAATCTGAGTCCCAGACTAGATTTTAGTTGGGGAGGCTGCAGCACAAGGTATGTGTGTGTCTAGAGTTGCTGCTAGACTGTTAGAGAACCCACACATCCCTTCCCATCAGAGGTCTCTTCTCCAGCCAGACTTAAACACTTGGGAATATTCTGTTCCAAAAGATTTACAGGGTAGAGACTCATGTAGACACATTTTTTTAAGGAAATTTTGGCCATATCCCTTGGAAGCATTGTGTCACTTCATTTCATGATGAAATGAACAGTTGTAAGAGCCAGCATAGGCCCACTAGGTGGATATAAGTTCTTACTTGACCTCTAATCATTTGGTAAATAATTGAAATAGTAAAGTAGGAATCTTACAAATTGTCATTCTTTGGATGTAGAGCCTGGAGCACAGTGGGGGGGAGGTGATTTGTCAAGGATCACACAGTTTGTGCCACAAGGAGTAATCACAGTGACATCCGCTGTTTCCATCCTTGTACTCAAAATGACTTGGGGCTTCAGAGTGGGGAGTGGAGTGTTTTGCAAGTGATTTGTTCTGATCTGTTGAAAACACTGAAGTGTTCTATGACTGTTTTCTCACTGTAAGAATTCCAAACATGCAGTCATAACAAAATGCTCCCTTGAGAATCCCCTCCCTCATCCCCACCACCATATAACCTTATTATGAGTTTATTCTGAATGGATGGAAATGTGGTCATGACTTAAAAAAATGGAACAATAAAATACATATTATTTTTCAACTCTACCCCCAATTAGTAATGCATCTTGAAGCATATACAGTATCAATCTTCAGAGTGGCCCTAAAGTCAGGAAATTCAGATAATTTTATTACTATTTTGCAGATTGACCATGTTATTGATGACATTTTATATATTTGTCTATATTTCCAGAATGTACAAGACCTTTATATAGATTTAGCATTTTTCTTTATTAAGAAAACTAAAATGACTAAGCTTGTAATTAAAACTCTAATGCATTTTTGTCTGAAAATATTGTCTTGAGGTGGCATGCATATTAAGATATATAATTGGTGTTCTAAGTATTGCTCATGAGAATTAGTAGCCTTTCCTTGGGCCATGAGAAATGAGAAACAATAAAATTACAAGGTTAACTATTTCTATACTCTACCTTTTATAGACTTAGCCTCTGTATTTCCTGTTCTTGACATATGAGGTCAGCTACATGAAGCCCTGTCAATCACAGTGATTAAATGCCAACCAGCATACTGTGACGCTTAGGCATAAGCTTAAAGTCTCAAGCACAAAGTCCAAGGACGGGTTTTCTATTTGCTCTTTGAGAGCTTATGCTGTGAAGCAGTTTCATCACCTAGTCCATCTTGCCTTGGAATCATTTTAGAGCTCTTTGGATATATTTTATTTACTTGCATTCCTTTTTTGAGGTTGGGATATCAGAGTAAGACAGAATCAAGTTTTTAAAGAAAGCATTTTATTTATCTGGCTGTGTTGGGTCTTAGCTGCAACTTAGTTGTGGAATCTTTCATTTCAGAATGTGGGTTCAGTAGTTGTGGTGCCCATGGCATGTGTGATCTTAGTTTCTGACCAAGGATCAAACCCACATCCCTTGCATTACAAGGCAGAATTCTAACCACTGGATGGCCAGGGAGGTCCCAGAATCAACTTCTTATGTCTTCATTTTATCCTTTTTGTCAACTCTCATGTACTATATCACTAATATAAAATGTTTTCTGTTTCCTATATATTGGGGGTTTTTAGAGACAGAGTAGTGGTTAAGAATGTAGAACTAATGTCATCTGGAATTTTAAAGATTCCATCTTTATTTTATGGAGCATTTGCATCTATTCTATGTCTCATCTTAAAGCAAAAGTATTCTAAAATGGGTAAAATTCTGAATTGTACTAATGTGGGGTATTTTAATGCTATAGTAAGCATAATTGTCAATGCCCATGATATATGTTAAGTCAAAAGTTGAAATAGAAGCATTTTGTATAAATGTAACAAGTGGACTTGGAATAATAAATACTATTTTAGTCTCTTAATTCTGTAATTTTTATTTGTGTGTAAAAGCTTTAGATCTACAGAAAAGTTGTGATGATAGTATAGAGATTTTCCATATACATATCCTATACCCACTTCCTCTATTGTTAATATCTTCCATTAGTAGGCTATGTTTGTCACAATTAAAGAACCAGTATTAATACATTATTTTCTATAGTCCAGAGATTTTCCATATACATATACTATATCCGCTTCCTCTATTGTTAATATCTTCCATTAGTAGGCTATGTTTGTCACAATTAAAGAACCAATATTAATACATTATTTTCTATACTCCATAATTTTTCCAGATTTCCCTAGTTTTTATCTAATGTTCTTTGATAAACTCCTGAGTCCCCTCCAGGAGAACAGTGTTAGATCATGTCTCCTCAAGGTCTTCATTGGCTGTGATAGTTTCTCAGACTTTTTTTATTTTTGACAAACTTGACAGTTTTGAGGAGTACCTTCTCAAGTAATTTTTATAATGTCCCTCAACTGAGATTTGTCTGTTTTCTTATCAATTTTATTGATTTTAAAAAAAGAATCAGCCTTCAGTTTCATTGATATTTTTTCTCTATTGTTTTCCTTTTTTAATTTTGCTGATTTCTGCTCTAATTTTTATTATGCAATTATTATCCTTGCTTTAAGTTTAATTTACTTTACACCTGAAACTAACACAAAATTGTTAATTAACTATATCTTAAAATAAAATAAAATATTTTAAAGTTTAATTTGTTCTTTTTTTCTCTTGTTTCCTAAGGTGGAAGCCTAGGTAATTAATTTAGGTCTTTTTTCTGTGCTTATATATGCATTTTAAGTTATAAATTTCCATGTACATTGTTCAGTTGTAGCCCACAGATTTTGCTAAGGTGTGTTTCATTTTTATTTAATTAATAATCCTTTAAAGACTCTTGAGAGTCTCTTCAGTTCAGTTCAGTTCAGTCATTCAGTCGTGTCTGATTCTTTGTGACTCCATGAACCGCAGCACACCAGGCCTCCCTGTCCATCACCAACTCCTGGAGTCCACCCAAACCCATGTGCATTGAGTCAGTGATGCCATCTAACTATGTCATCCTCTGTCTTCTCCAACCTATCTTTTCTTTATTTTTGCAACGGGTAGTGGAAAATGTGTGATTTTTCTCTTGACAAGAAAATATTTCAGTGCACAGTATCTTGCCTGACAGGTTTAGTATTTTCTTCATAAGTGATACAGGAATTTCTATACAACTCTCTTCCATCCTGTTGTGAAGAAAAAAGCAGCAAACTGGGAGGGAAATAGCTTATCACCAGAATAGTAATGTCTGAAGTAAGAGTAATGTCTGAAGGAATAGTAATGTCAGAAGGTTTTCAAACTATGTTGGTTTTTTCCTCCTTCTAACTATCTCCATTTTCTTCTTATAGCTCACAAAATGTAAGGGTTTTTTATGTTAACAGTTATTCTTTGTAGGTGTTTTTTTTTTTTTTTCTTTCTCTGGATTAAAGTCCTATCTCTCCTTAGTTTGTTGCTCTATGTGGTATTTGACTTGTTCAGTTCCTGCCTGTTTGAATCAATAAGCTCTTCTTTTAGTTTAGTTAATTCTTTTCTCATTTCATCTACAGTGTCCTGAACTTCCCTGGTGGTCCAGTGATTAAAATTCTGTGCTCCCAGTACAGGGGCCATGGGTTCAATCCTTGGTTGGGGAGCTAAGATCCCACATGCTGCATTCGGTTCAGTTCAGTCACACAGTCGTGTCCAGCTCTTTGTGACCTCATGGACTGCAACAATGCAGGCCTCCCTGTCCATCACCAACTCCTGGAGTTTTCTCAAATTCATGTCCATTGAGTTGGTGATGCCATCCAACCATCTCATCTTCTGTCGTCCCCTGTTCCTCCCGCCTTCAATCTTTCCCAGCATCAGGGTCTTTTCAAATGAGTCAGTTCTTCGCATCAGGTGGCCAAAGTATTGGAGTTTCAGTTTCAACATCAGTCCTTCCAATGAATATTCAGGACTGATTTCCTTTAGGATTGATTGCTTTGGTCTCCTTGTAGTCTAAGAGACTCTCAAGAGTCTTCTCCAACACCACAGTTCAAAAGCATCAATTATTCAGCTCTCAGCTTTCTTTATGGTCCAACTTTCACATGCATAATGACTACTACCATAGCTTTGAGTAGACGGACATTTGTTGGCAAATAATGTCTGCTTTTTAGTATGCTGTCTAGGGTGGTCACAGCTTTTCTTCCAAGGAGCAAGTGTCTTTTAAAAATTTTTATGACTGCAGTCACCATCTGCAGTAATTTTGGAGCCCGAGAAAATAAAGTGTGTCACTGTTTCCATTGTTTCCCCATCTATTTGCCATGAAGTGATGGGATGATGTCATGATCTTAGCTTTTGGATGTTGAATTTTAAGCCAACTTTTTCACCCTCCTCTTTCATTTTCATCAGGAAGCTATTTAGTTCTTCTTCGCTTTCTGCCATATGCGTGGTATCATCTGGGTATCTGAGGTTATTGATATTTCTGCCAGCAATCTTGATTCCAGCTTGTGGTTCATCCAGCCCAGCATTTCGCATAATGTACTCTGCATGTAAGTTAAATAAGCAGGTACTCTGCATATAAGTTAAACATGCTGCATGGCGTGACCTAAAAAATAGAAAAAAGTCCTGCTTCAGGCTATCACAGTCTAGTTCCTCTGTCTGCACTCTGTTGTCACTGGGCTGTGATGAGGGCACAGATTTTGGTCTGGAAATAACAGGTAACTTGCTGCCATTCACTGTATTTGTTCTTTCCCAAGGTTTTCTTCTCAGATCAGGTGTACTTGTTGAAGAGGCCTAGAAGCTATAGGCTCTGAATCTTCATTTCTGTCCTCTTTTTGTTCTGTTTCTATTGTTGATCCCTTTTTGGCAATTCTCCTGTTGGGCAGCAAGACACTCATTTCTTCCCTTAAACCACTACCTTCTAAGGAAAATTGGTCTAGTTTTTTCTATCCACTCTGAGTATCTCTGTATTTTAGTTGGGATGTTTAGACTATTCACATGTAAAGTGTTTATTTATATAGCTAGATTAATATTTACCACCCATGTAACTGATTTCTGTGTGTTCTATTTCCTGTTTGTTTCTTCCTCGTCATTTTCTGCCTTCTCTGATTTTATTTGGTTCTATTTTATATCCTGTCTCAGCCTATTATTTATATTTATTTTAAAAAATTTTCAGTGCTTGCTCTAGGGTTTAAAATAGACATATTTTTAATTAGTGTTAGTTCACCTTCAGATAACACTATACTGTTTTACATGTGGCACAGGTACCTTATAACAGAATATTCTCAAATCCTGCCTGCTTTCCCTGTGACCTTGCATGTATTGTTTCACTTACAATAGTGATATAGTCACTGCATACATTTTTTAAGTAGTCATTTATTCATTTGTTTTTTTAGGTAGTCATTCATTTATTTTTTTTAATATTTAAAAAAAATTTTTTTTAAGTTTTTGGCTGCACCAGGTCAGCTTTTATGCAGACATTCTCTATTCGCAGTGAGCAGGGGCTACTCTTTCTTGTGGTGTGGGTGCTTGTCAATGCAGTGGCTTCTCTTGTCCTGGAGCACAGACTCTAGAGCACAGGCATCAGTATTGATAGCTTGCAGGCTCTAGAGCACAGGCTCAGTAGTTATGGCTCACAGGCTTAGTTGCTCTGTGACATGTGGGATCTTCCCAGACCAGGGCTTGAACCTGTGTTAACTGCATTGGCAGGCAGATTCTTATCCAGTCTGCCACCAGGGAAGCCCCCAACCCCATACATTGTTATTATTAATGCTTTAAAGAAAGGTATATTTTAGGCTAAGAAAAGGAAATTAAATTAGGAAAAGGAAAATATTTTATCTTCATTTATTTCTTCTCAGATGCTTTTTTTCAATGAAAATCAAATCTTCTGATAAATATACAGGTATATATCAGATATATTTTTTCTTATACATAAAGATCTTCTCTGAATATTATTGACAGGGCAGGTCTACTGGCAATGATTTGCCACATTTTTTTCTCTCCGAGAAAGTCTTTATTTTTCCTTTACTTTTGAAGGATACTTTCATCACTTTTCATCACTTTTAAATATTTCACAGCCCTCTCTTCTTGCTTACATGTTTTCTGACAAGAAGTCCACTGTAAGTCTTGTCTTTATTCCTTTATAAATAAGATACTTTATTTTCCTTTTTTTCAAATTCATTCTTTTTTAATGTGCAAATTGAATATGATATGTCTAAGTGTAGCTTTTTTCCTTGTATTTATCTTGCTTAATGTTCTTTGAGATTCCCAGATCTATAATTTATCCATCATTATCTGTCATTCATTTTGAGAAGTTCTGAGTGATTATTACTTCAAATATTTATTTTGCTCCATTTTCTCTTTCTACTCCTTCTGGTACTCTGATTACACGTATGTTACTTTTTCATATTGCCCCACTGTTCTTGGTTATTCTGTTTTTGTTTTTTTAATTTTTTACTTTATTTTTAAAAAATACATTGAAATATAGTAGATTTACAGTGTTTTGCCAATCTCTGCTGTATAGCACAGTGACTCAGTTATACATGTGTATACATTCTTTTTTAGAAAAATATTTATTTTCTTTGCATTTTACTTTGAGAACTTCCTATTGACCCATCTTCAATTTTTTTCCTCAAACATGTGGAGTCTACTAATGAGGTAGTTGAGGGCATTTTTAATTTCTGTTTCTGTGTTTTTTGATTTCTGGAATTTGTTTTTCTTAGAGTTTCAATCTTTCTGCTTATATTACAGATCTGTTCTTGTATGTTATTTACTTTTTCCATTAAACAACTTAGCATATTACTCAGAGTTATATTAAATTCATTGATAATTCTAATACCTGTGCTGTATCTGAGTATGGTTCTGATGTTTCTTTTGTTTTTTAAGACTATGGGTTTGTTTTGATATGTTTTGTCCTTTTTTGTTGTTGTTGAAAGGTAGATGTTTGGGTTATAAAACTGTGGTAGAGTCTGTTAGTGTGAAGATTTGTTAATCTGGCTCAGAGGAGGGTTGTGATAAATGTTCATGGTGGCTATGGGTGCTAGAAGCATCAAATTCCTCTCGTGTCCTTATTTTGGTTCCCCATTTTGGCTTTGGGGTTTCTCTGTGCACTGTTCCCTGAGCTGTTTCTTACAGCTTTTCCAGCTGTTACCCAGAGTTACTATTTTTGCTGAAACCTGGCCTCTGTTTCCTGGTGGCAAATTGAAACACAGAGACAGAGTTTTGGGTGAAGTTGAAAGGAGTAGATTTTACTGCCTTGACAGTTAAAGGGGGCCACACAGGCTAATACCCTCAAGGCTGTGTGACTCACCCTGGAGGGGGCAGTAAGGAATTTTATAGTGTTCAAGGAGCAAGGCATGATCAGCTCGTGGAAAATTCTACCATCAGTTGGCATCAAGGTGAAGTTTCAAGTATCATCAGTCTTCCGGTTTCAACCAGTCTATGTTCTGTGTTCTTGGGGTCAGCAGTTTTCATCTGGAGGTGGGTCTGCATCCTTTAAAAACAAGTTAAGAATGTGTCAGGCCTTTATTCATATCTTTCAGGGAACTGGGAGTTGGTTTATGTTGCTAAATGGCAAATATATAGTCTAAATTGTTACCAGTTCCCCAACCCAACAAGCCATTGGATGGTTCTTCATCTTCACATTTCCCAATCATTAATTCTTGAGTCAGCATTTTACTTTAAAGACAAGGACACAAGGGTTGGTACATGGTGTCACTGTACTGGAGCCTTGTTGATTTGGTGGTAGGGTGTGGAGGACAGGAAGCATTCTATAACCTGACTGTCAGTCTTTAGAGGGCCTGTGTTTCAGTGCTATGACCTTAACAATGGTTTCTGTCCCTCCTCCAGTGATATATCATTTTTGCCTTTTTTCTACTACTTCGACTTCTTAGACTGCAACATTCCCAATTCATCTCCTTAAAGCTCCCCCCACTCTCCGCCCCCACCAGGTGAGGCCAGGAAAACCATGGGTGACAGATTGGAGAGGGATTTCATTTTCTAGCCAGGATAAAATTTCAGAATTATGCTATTTCGAAGTATCTTATCCTGGAAAGTAGGCTTTGGTTATAGGAAGATTATGGGGGTATTTACAAACAGTTACTCTCCCCTCCCTCTGCCAAAGCCAAAAGGGTTATTTCTTCATTCTTTACCCTGAGAACTTAGCGTGGTCCTTGGAGGGAAAAAAATCCATGATTATGTAAGCAGATCCATGGGGTTGCAGAGTCGGACACCGCTTAGTGACTGAACAACAATGTAAGCACATCTTGGCTCCTATACCTGTCTTTCCAGATTTCAGGGTGGCATTTTTCAAAGGTAAAACTAGAACACACACTCAGGCAACCTTAAAGTCAGAGACTCTGCTTCACTAGCCAAAATTTTTAAAAAAGAAGATAGACTGTTCTATACATCAGTGTCTCTTTTGCTGTCTTGTACACAGGGTTATTGTTACCATCTTTCTAAATTCCATATATATGCGTTAGTATACTGTATAGAACAGTCTTATGGACTCTGTGGGAGAGGGAGAGGGTGGGGAGATTTGGGAGAATGGTGTTGAAACATGTAAAATATCATGTATGAAACGAGATGCCAGTCCAGGTTCGATGCATGATACTGGATGCTTGGGGCTAGTGCACTGGGATGACCCAGAGGGATGGTATGGGGAGGGAGGAGGGTTCAGGATGGGGAACACATGTATACCGGTGGCGGATTCATTTTGATATTTGGCAAAACTAATACAATTATGTAAAATTTAAAAATAAAATAAAATTAAAAAAAAAAGATAGAAAAAAAAAAAAACCAAAACCTTGAAATTATAGAGCAGAGCTTAAGGTTCTCTTTGTGGAGCCCAATCTGAAGACAGGAAGGATGAAATGCAGAGAGAAGGTCCTATTTCCCCAAATTAGTATCACATGTATCCTTCAGTCAGGGAAGTCAAATATGTTATTCTCCATAGTTGTTTCAAGATTTCCCACTGACCTATTTTTTCCTCCTAAACACCAAAGATCCAGCTGTTGATTAGATAAATATCACAGGGATTTACATGGTGAAATATAGGAATGCCCTACTTGGATGCTTTAGGCATAAAAGAAGAATTAACTTAATCTGAATGAATTGTTGGAGGATTGAGGTTCTTATAGCAAAGAAAAAGGGCTTTCATAAAAGCTTTTGTATCCTTTCAGAAAGATATAGGGATTACCAAATACGTGCAATCCGTAGTGCTCTGCCTAGGTATTCTACTTGCATTGACTTTTCCCATCGTATGGTTAATGTTTTACACAACCTAGTTCCAGCTCTGCTTTTGAATTGTAACATTTCTAAATTTGTTCCATGGGGTGCTTTAAATGCCTTCCAATAGAAGTTGTACATAGATTTTTTTCTCTAATGGCAAAAAGGAAATTTTAAGACCCCAGACTTCACTCCTTCTTGATACAGCTTTCAGGTTTGGCTATGAATAGCCTCAAGGAATTTTATAAAAGCGCTATAAACCCCCAGTTCTGTGTTTAATCTTGCTCTTGCTCTCTGGCAGATTTTACTTTTCATTTATGTTTGATTTCATGTGGGTAACAGTTCTGCTTTAATGAAGGCTGTCTGACTAACCTGTAGTTAAAAGTGAACGAGACCCACAGCACACCTATTAAAATGGTGAAAATCCAAGTCCCACATGCAGCCTGATCCAGGAAGTCTTTGTTCCTGTGAGCCACAGACTTTCCTCCCTGTACAGAGACCTGGGGGGCTTTGGGGGTGGGGAGGGTGACAAGAGAAGAACAGGGTAAAAGGGACCCAGTCAGGGAAGTAACTTAGTCCCAGATACCTCTATCTGCCTGAGACTCTTCTCACACCAAGACACCAAGGTGGTCAGCATCAGCACAATGGACCTAGTTAGAGCAAGCAGCCTGCTGTAGGAGTCTCAGTCTCCTTGAGGTGAGACACTCTACCTCAGGGATGGGGCTTCCTTGGTGGCTCAGTAGTAAAGAATCCACCTGTAATGCAGGAGATGTGGGTTTGATCCCTGGGTCAGGAAGATCCTCTGGAGGGGGAAATGCAACCCACTCCAGTATATTTATATATGTATGTGTTAAGTCACTTCAGTCGTATCTGACTCTGTCAACCCTATGGACTGTAGCCCCCCAGGCTCCCCTGTCCATGGGATTCTCCAGGCAAGGATACTAGAGTGGGTTTCCATGTCCTCCTCCAGGAGATCTTTCTGACCGAGGGATCAAACCTGCATCTCTTATGTCTCTTGCATTGGCAGATGGGTTCTTTACCACTAGTGCTACCTACACCACATGTTGGATGTGGTATATATACCTTGGATGACATCACCCACTCAATGGACATGAATTTGAGGAAGCTCCGGAGTTGCTGATGGATAGGGAAGCGTGGCGTGCTGCAGTCCACGGGGTCTCAAAGAGTCGGACACGACCAAGTGACTGAACAACAACAAATACCACATCTTCTTTATTCATTCATCTGTTGATGGACATTTAGGTTGCTTCCATAACTGTGCTATTGTAAATAATGCTGCAATGAATTGGGGTGCATGAATCTTTCCAAATTAGAGTTTTTGTCTTTTCCGAATATATACCGTGGAATAGAATTGCTAGATCATATGGTAGTTCTAGTTTTAGTTTTTTGAAGGAACGTCCATACTGTTTTCTGTAGTGGCTGTGCCAGTTAACATTCTCACCACCAGTGCACAAGGGTTCTCTTCTCCACATGGTCACCAGCACTTATTTGTTTGCTTTTTTGATAATAAGCATTCTTACAGGTGTAAGGATTTTACACACATGGCTCAGATGGTGAAGAATCTGCCTGCAACACAGGAGACCCAGGTTCGATCCCCTGGAGAAGGGAATGGCAACCCACTCCAGTATTCCTGCCTGGAAAATTCCGTGGACAAAGGAGCCTGCCAGACTCCAATCCATGGGGTCACAACGAGTCAGACATGACTGAGCAGTTACAGGTATGAGAAGAGCTCACTGTGGTTTGATTTGCATTTCCCTGACAATTAGTGATGTTGAGCATCTTTTCATGTGCCTGTTGGCCATCTGTGTGTCTTCCTTGGAAAAACTTCTATCCCAGTCTTCTGCCCAATTTTTAGGTTGTTTGTTTTTTAGATATTGAGTTGTGTGAGAGGTAGTATTTGCTTTGAAATATTTTCAACAAATGCTTACCCGGGAGGCTTTTCCAGCCCTGACAGTTCTGAGGTAGGTGAAGCAAAGGCAAATCTCTGAGCTGATTCCTCAGGGAGCCACAAAACAGGTCAAAATGCACAACCACAACTCTGAGAAAAACGTCTATATTTCTCCCTCTGGCACCAGCAAGCTGAATCAGGAATTCAGGCTGCCATCCACAGAGCTACTGCCTAACCAAGGAATGGGGATGGTAGGCAGGTAACAAAAAATGCCTTTAGTTCATTAAGCACTTTTTGGTTCTAAGTTTTTAAATTAAATTATAGAGTTCAAAACCAAGTTGATACTGAGGGTTTTTTTTTTTTTTTTTTTTTTGCCAACGCTTGCTTGTGGAGGGATGGATTTTTAGATTTCTCTGCTCTGTCAACTTCCTGGGACTTCACTCTGATGACATATCAAATGTTTAACAATAGTTATCAATCACTGGAGGGATTGCTCGGGATTTAAAATTTGTTATCAGCTTTTCTAAATCGTCTTCAGCAGGGTTTGTCAACTTTGACACTGTTGACATGATTCTGATAAATAATCCCTTGTAGGATGTTATCTTGTGAATTGAGGGGGTTTAGCAGCGTCTCTCTCCTTTACATGCTAGATGCCCGTAGCACTTCCACCATTACCAGTTGGGACAACCAAAAATATCTCCAGGGATTTTATTAATATCACAAGTCTCCTCAGGGAAAAAATGTACCTAGTGGAGAAGTACTGCTCCTTAGGGGATGTGATCCTAATCTATGTAAGAAAGCTCTGTAGGTATAAAGATAGGTAGGTTGAGAGATTGATGGATAGTGTGGTTGGTTGAATAATGATCCACCAAAAGATATACACATCCTAATCAATGGAATCAATGGAAGCTGCTAACATTACGTTATATGGTTTAAAAAAAAAAAAGGACCTTGCAGATGTGATTAAGTTACAAATCTTGAAGTCTTGAGGTGGGGAGATAATTCTTTATTATCTGGGTGAGCCCTAAATGCTATCACATGTTCTTTTAAGAGAGAGGCAAAGACAGATGTAGAAAGATGTAAGAGAGATGTACAAATACAGAGAAAGCCATGGGAAGACAGAGGTGGAAATTAGGGTGATGATGGCAATCAGCCAAGGAAGGTGGGCAGCCACTAGAATTTGGAGGAGTCAAGAGCAGATTCTCCTCTATTGTCTCCAGAGGGACTGCAGGCCTGCCCATACCTTGATTGTGGCCCAGTGATACTGAATCTTTATGTGTTGCCTCCAGGGTTTTGAAAGAATACATTTCTATTACATTAAGTCATCAAAATTGTGTTAATATTTTTACAGTAGCCAAAGGAAATCATGGATGGATGGATGGATTGGTAGGCAGGTAGATAGATACACAGGTAGATTGTTGTTGTTGTTTAGTTGCTCTGCTGCTGCTGCTAAGTCACTTCAGTCATGTCTGACTCTGTGCGACCCCATAGACAGCAGCCCACCAGGCTCCGCCATCCCTGGGATTCTCCAGGCAAGAACACTGGAGTGGGTTGCCATTTCCTCCAACTCTTTTGTGACCCCATGGACTGTAGCCCGGCAAGCTCCTTTGTCCATGGGATTTCCCAGGCAAGAATACTGGAGTGGGTTGCCATTTCCTTCTCCAGGGGATCTTCCTGCCCCAGGGATCAAACTTATGCCTCCTGCACTGGCAGGTGGGTTATTTACCACTGAGCCATCAGGGAAGCCCATATAAAAGTATATATTTAATGTAATATATAAATATGTAAGTCTATATTTAATGAAGTTATATATATATAATTTATTTCTATATAAAAATATATAGAAAATTGTATATATGTAATATATTTTTATTTAAAAATAATATATGTAAAGACAATTTTGTAGTTTTTATATAAAAATATATATAGAAATATATACATACATATAAGATATACATACATGGAGAAGTATATACATTTTCTCTCCATAAATATTTCTCCTTATATGTATTTATATATAGAAATAGATATATCTTTAAATGAGAGCAAGGACAAATGGAGACATCTTAGTTATTATTAACTCAAGGATTATCACTCAGTTCCAGAAAGACTACAAAAAGGAGTAAAGGAAGGGACGGATATCAGAGAGTAGTCTGAAATGATACCCCAGAGGAATACAGGATCCATGAAACTGGTGAAAGTTGCCCTCTAGAGCATATGGAATGTTATGAGGTGAGTTGGGGTTTGTTCCTCTAAATGAGTAGCACAACCATTCGGGTTGTAGTGGTCAGCTTGGTCAGAACAGAATCACCAGCTTCCATTCTCTTCCCAATCTGCTCCTCTACTGAGCGAGTTTTCCCTTTCAGCAAGTTTTCCCTGTTCCATCCACCCAGATTCTCTAGCCAAATTCTAGGAATCATCACTGATTGTTCTTCCCTCATGACCTAGTAGCCATTCAATTTTTTTCCAGCTGAGGGCCCAGATACAGTGGAATAGAGACAAACCCTGTCTGAACTGCAGATCTGCAGAATCTATAATTATTGTTTCACAGCATCAAGTTATGGAGCAGTAACTGATTTAAACACATTCTTTTAATGTATTCTCATTTTAGTGCCTCCTTTCATTCATCAGTAATTTCATTTTCCATCTTCCATTTCATTTTTATTCAATTTCTATCCCACCCTTTAAGACATTGTATTTTATATTTCATTCCAAGTCCCATTTCATCTTTTCCATTTCATCTATTTTTAAATAGTGAATATTTCATAGTCCATTTATTTCCTGCCACTGCATTTTCAGTTCCATTCTGTATTCCTTCCTATTTAATTTCAATTTTGTTCTTTTTTCTTAAAAATTTTATTTTATTCTATATTCCTTTTCTCATATGATGTTATATTTTTTATTTTGTATGCCATTAAATATTTATTTCCATCCTCCTTTCCATTCCATTTTCCCATTATATTCCATTCAATTTCCATTCAGTTTTCCTTTCCATACCCTCTTCAAGTCCATTTTCTATTCCTCATCTCATTCTAGTTTGCTCTGCAGTCTCATTTCATTCCATTCAGTATTACATTTCAAATCCACCTTATATCCCATATTATTAAAATTCCAAATATCATTCCATTCTTTTTTGTATTGTATTTCCAGTTGTTCATCCACTCCACTAAACATACCATTCCATTTTGACAAAATTGTTATAAAAATGACTTTCAGGAGATCAGATTGCTAATATTTTTATCAAAGAATTACGTATGTCATACCAACAATTTCTACCTCTGGGAATTCATCCATAACAATGAAAATCTAGATTATAATAAATTTTATTTAGCAAGAAGGATGTGTGCCTTGCAGTGATGTGTTAGAGGGTAAAAAGTTGAAAACAACACAAATATTTGCAAAATAAGAATGATTGAAGATGTAGGTTTCTTCTCTAAGTGGAATATTTTCTGGTTACCAAGTGGCCTTGTATAAATTTATTTATTGACATGGAAAGTGTGTTTTCTGGGTCTGAATCACAGGTTACAGAATAATTTGTATACATAATTCTACTTTTATAAAACAATAATGAATGGCTGTTCTGCCAACATATACTTGAGCATTTGCAGTAGTTACCTATGGGTGTGTGAAAATTTAGGTGCAAGTTTTCCTTACATTTTCCTCTCTTTTTTGGGGGTTGTAATAATGACTAAAAATAAATGTCTAAATGTTAAACTTGAAGCCCGTGCAACACATTTACTAGACATCTGTGGCCAAGAATGAATATTAGGTCAAGTAAATTAGTATATACTCTTCACTAGATAACTGTGTAGGCTATACATATGATGATATATACTTAAGGGCTGCTGCTAAGTCGCTTCAGTCGTGTCTGACTCTGTGTGACCCCATAGATGGCTGCCCACCAGGCTTCCCCATCCCTGGGATTCTTCAGGCAAGAATACTGGAGAGGGTTGCCATTTCCTTCTCCAATGCATGAAAGTGAAAAGTGAAAGTGAAGTCACTCCGTCGTTTTCGACTCCTATCGACCCCATGGACTGCAGCCTACAAGGCTCCTTCACCGTGGGATTTTCCAGGCAAGAGTACTAGAGTGGGTTGCTATTGCCTTCTCTGATACTTAAGGGCTGCTGCTGCTGCTGCTACGTCGCTTCAGTCGTGTCCGACTCTGTGCGACCTCATAGACGGCAGCCCACCAGGCTCCCCCGTCCCTGGGATTCTCCAGGCAAGAACACTGGAGTGGATTGCCATTTCCTTCTCCAATGCATGAAAGTGAAAAGTGAAAGTGAAGTCGCTCAGTCGTGTCCGACTCTTAGCGACCCCATGGACTGCAGCCTACCAGGCTCCTCCTTCCATGGGATTTTCCAGGCAAGAGTACTGGAGTGGGTTGCCATTGCCTTCTCCCATACTTAAGGGCAGTACCACTCTTTATTTCAGGCAACGCTTGCCTTTGCCTCAAGGAGCCAGGTAGGCCGAAGCAGTCTTCCAGGAAGATGTCTAAAACGCCTTCTGGTGCCAGGGGTCTATGGAGGCAGCAGGGCTGAACATTTCAAGAACAACGTGGGCTCCATCCCATTTCTACCCTTTCAGAAACCACGCTCTAACTCTTTAACCCACACCAATTCAGTGTGGGGTAATCCAGGTGCCAGGAGGAGTCCCAGGTCTCTCCCATTCGTTGGCTCAGTGTTCTGACCAGACTCCATGAGGATGACCCAGTGAGGGGATTCTTTCTTTCTGACCAGTGTGGTTATTTCTTTGAAGTGATTTCTTGACCTTGAGCTACCCAAAGGATGTTGACACGCTGATGTGAGGTCATTCAAATTGTTTATCTCGAGAGCCCCGCCTACCTATACACAATCAAACACACTTTTAGGGGCTATGTTTAAAGACTGAGGAAATTAATGTTACTTAGCATTCCAGGGCAGACCCCAACGTGGTGGTGCACACTTCCGTTTGCTGCCAGAAAGATGTGGGTTGGGCTCTAGGGAGATGAGAAGGGTCATGTGATATCCAGCTCACCAATCAGAAACTAAGGTTACACCAAGGTCCGCCCACCTTCTTCCGTCAGCTAATCCCGGCTCTACCTGAGATGGCGTTTGCAGGGGAGGACCTCTCCGTTTCTGAGAACCTGGCATTGTGACTACCTAATTGAGGATAGGGGAAAGAGGAGAGAAGCAGTAGCAGTTTAAATTAACGCAGGGTGAGGCGGCCAGTAGCCCTAAGAAGGAGGTATCCTCTGTCGCTACCCTTACCAGCAGGACTGGCAACCCAGGTCTCGATGCCCAGATTCCCCCATTCTCAAGTGACCCTCCTGATGCTGAAGCTGATGCTCCAATACTTTTGGCCATCTTATTCAACGAGCCAACTCATTGGAAAAGACCCCGATGCTGGGAAATATTGAAGGCAGGAGGAGAAGGGGAGGACAGAGGATGAGATGGTTGGATGGCATCACTGACTCAAAGGACATGAGTTTGAGCAAGTTCCGGGAAATGGTAAAGGACAAGGAAGCCTGGCGTGCTGCAGTCCATGGGTTGCAAGGAGTATGACACGACTGAACAAGTGACCCTTTACCACTGAGCTCAGCTCCTGAAAGCTTCCTTCACCGCTGCCTCCATTTTCATTATCACTGACGGCCCACACCTGCTCTCTTTAAACTCTGCGCAGGTGAAGGAGGTCTGGTCTTCGCAGCTTCAGGAGTTCTCACTCAGAGCTCAGAGGTACGGAGGCGCAGAAGGGCCAGAATTCACCCCGTGAACCTGGGAGCGAAGCCGCTACATCGCCGAGCGTCACTGGCTCAGTCAGCAGACGAGCGCCGACCCTGGTTTAGGGAGAAAGCATGCCAAAAAGCGGCCCCATGGGGAAGAGATTGCCCAGACCCGGGATCCTCCAGCATGCTCTCTGTTTTTTTGAGCTTCCAGGACTCAGAGGCCTGACTCTTGCTGCCGTTTACTCCAAAACCTCTGCCCAGCTGGCGCACTCCTTTCTTAGGCTTCTGTCTGGAGTCCTGCATCCTGGCCAGGCCCTGCTCTCCACGGGTATGACCCCACGCCAGGCCCAGTCCTCCTGAGCCAACACAGGTAAGAATGGTGCTTCGCTGCCGCCATTTTCTATCTTGAGTCTTGCTCCCCCGCTAGATTGACCTTAGGAAGGCTCGTCTTCCCCTAGGCACTGGTGGTAATGCCATCTGCATTAGCGCCGCCTCATCCGGGTCTCTCGGCACATTCTCCTTTCATTTTGCTGGGCAGTGAGTGGAGAGTGTCTCCTTAAGGTCTCTTGGCCTGAGCCCCTCTCTTCCCTCAGTGGGTTTTCTGTCTGGAAGTGCTCTCCCCTGCCATGACGATGAGTTGGTTCACCTGAGCTTCAACTCCAAGCCTAGTCCTCCTAGAGTTAGGCCAGCCTTGCTGCCTCAACTGGATGCCCCCGAGCCCTGCCTTTCCGAGGGGAGCAGGCCACAAGAGAGAGCACCTACCCCACCCCCTGCTTACTGAGCTGTGATGTCTGTAAGAAACCTCCAAGAAGCCAACTTGGAACAGATACCCATCCACCCACTGCAGTGATCTGGCTGCCTGCTAGTGTTCACCTGTGAGGTTTCCAAGAGTTCTGCTATAGCCACTAACATTCTGAGCAATTTAAAGTCCTCTCCTCCCTGTGACTCTAGCAGTTAGCTTTTAATTTGATGTTAACCCTAGATTCCAGCCCCCAACCCCCTGAAAGGGCCTGCCTCTGCTCCTGAGTTGAAATTTCCCTTTTCCAAGTTGCCTTTTTATAGAATGAAATTTTCTTTAAGGGTGTCTCATTCCGATGTTTCCGTAATTACAAGTAAAAGTAAACACTTCTTTTGTTCATGTCTTTGGGCATTTACGATTCTGTGAAGTGCCTATTTATACTCATTCTTTTAAAAATATGCATTATTTATAACCCTTTTTCTGGTTAATGTGGGGCAGATACTTCCAGTTTGTTGTCTAAGTTTTAAAATTTTTATGGAGCTGAATTTTACAGTTTGTGCTTTTTATATTTTAAGAAATCTTTTACTAATCCTAAAGTATATAAGATAGTCTTATTTTTTCTCTCTGTGCTCTAAGTCCTACTTTTCACAGAATGTAAACTACCTGAAATTTGCTTCCGTATGATTCCCATTGTATTCCTTGTTTCCATATGGGTAATCAATTGCCAAGAAGCATTTAAAAATTACCACCTTTTCCCATACTTTAGCACTGTAGCCCTGAAATGGAATGGGTTTAATTGTGAATCTAAGTTTAGACTCTTCCATATATCTGGGTCATTTGTCTCTATGTGCACTTACACCACACTGTTATAAAAAACTTTGATGTTCTAGGTCAAGTATCTCACTTCATTCTTTTTCAAGAGTGTTTTCATACTATTCACATTTCATAACCCTTTCCTTTTTCATATACATCCTAATATGTATGAAATAGCCCATTGGGGTTTTGTTTGAAATTGTTTTGAAATTACAAGTTATTTTGCAAAGTCTGTATTATTGTAATTAGTGAATGTTCATGTCTGTGAAAATAGTGTATTTTATCTAGCGATTTTTGTGTCTCATTGATTATTTTAATACTTTTCCCAGTAGTTTTATTCTGATGTTTCTAGGTGTGGTTTTCTTTGCATCTGTCTTGCTTGAAGTCTGTAGGAGTTCTTAGTCATGCAGCTTGATATCTTCAGTCAGTTTTGAAAAATTATAAGTAATTATCTCTCCATACAGTGATTTGTTTTTAATAAATGTAAGTGTTGGTTTCCTTTTTTAATGTAATTTTTTTATTGTCTCTGAAATTGTTTTATATTTGAAGGATTTTTTTAAAAAAATGCTACTTAACTCTTTAAAAGGGATGAAGAGTCATCATTTATGGCTTTTATTTGAAATGGAGTTATGACCATAAAATTTCTATTTGGGCAGTTCATACCCTATTAGTATAGGTGATTTACAGCCGGGACAAGCGAAGTAGAGTTTAACTCAAGGCGTCTAGAGAAATGGAAGGGTGATGGAGGTGCCCAGGGTCAGGAAGAAGCAGTGCATTATCAAGTGTGTGAAGGAAAAGGATAACACAGAGGGACTAGGGAGAGCTAGGAGGAAGACTCAGAATCAAGAAAGAAGAAACAGCAGGGGTCAGAACCCTGAGGTGGGGAGGTCTTGGTTTTTAGAGGAGGAAAAAGTTTGTGTGTTGAGAACATGGGCTTCTGAAGTCTACAAGATGAGGGTGGAAGGGAGCTGGGCAATTATTCAAAGTTAATGATTGGCATGATAAAATGGTCAAATACTAAGTGAAAAAACATGTTAATAGATAATCGCATTTAAAAAAACAGTTGTGACTGAGTTGTGAGCAGATATGTGTGTATCTGTGTATTTGTGTATGTGCATGGCCAGTTGTATAGAATTAAATGCGGATACACCATGCTGTGAACAGAATATGTATTCACTTGTCCTTTCACTTTGACCATATCATCATTTCTGTGATGAGACTAAACTTACCTGTTTTTCAGAAATTTAAGTTCTGAAAGGATGGTAGGAAACCACATTCAAGTGAGTGAAGTGAAAACAAAAAAAAATCAAAAAGCCAAAACACTAAAATGAACTCCTTCTCCCATATTTCCCCTCTCTTCTTTTGGCCAGTTTTACATATACTCTGAGTAGATGTATTTTTTATTATTGATGTATAATTGTTCTTGCCTGGAGAATCCCATGGACAGAGAAGCCTGGTAGGCTGAAGTCCATGGGGTCGCACAGAGTCAGACATGACTGAAGCAACTTAGCAGCAGCATAATTGATTTACAGTGTTGTCTTAGTTCCTGGTGTATAGCGAAGTGATTCAGTTATACATATATTCAATACATACATTCTTTTTCGTATTCTTCACCATCATGGCATATTACAAGATATTGAATATAGTTCCTGTGCTATACACTAGGTGCTTGTTGCTTATCTATTTTAGGTATAGATATTTATACCTGCCAATGCCAAACCCATGATTTGTCCCTTCCCCCATCCCCTTTACACTTTGGTAACCATAAGTTTGTTTTCTGTGTCTGAAGCTATTTCTGTTTCATAAATAAGTTCATTTATGTCATATTTTAGGTTCCACATATAAATAATATCATATATTTGTCTTTCTCTTTATGATTTCATTTATTAATAACATGATAATCTCTAGGTTCTCCTCTCTTTTCTTCTGCTTTTCTGGTGTATGGCGAGTACTGGTATTTGACTGGGTCAAGAAGGGCCATAGTGCTGAGGCCTGTATTTTTAGGGGCCCTATTTGGGCACTCCTCATCTAAATTTCATACTAGAGCTCAGAGTCCACAGGGACAATGGGATAAGGCCCCTGACCTTCTATTACTTTTGTATAAAATATTGTTTTAGTCAAAAATTTCGTTTGGGTTTTTCTGTTACATCTTATGGAAAAACTCAAATGACCTTATTGGCCAGTCCAATATATAAGGTACCCTGATTCTCTAAGGACACTTTCAGAGCCAGCAAGGTCCTATTCTCTAAGTTATTGCTAAGGAAAGAAGAGCTGGGCCTGTGATATGCTTGATCTTGGGCACAAAAGGTGGCCAGGTGGTCACTGTTTTGGGGATCAAGGGGTGGACAAAATACCCCCTCATATCCCAGAGACTGAGGAAGGAGGAGCCTTAGGTCTGGCTCCTTCCTTCATTGAGCCAGCATTGTAGGTGGAATCAAAGATCTAAGCGTCCTAGTTCATCTCCTGGGCATTTGATTTGCCTAATTGTGGACCTTAACCAAACATCCTTAACTCTGGCCCGCCACACCTAAATTTATATAGCCCCAGTGGGCCACAGGCTCTTCTACCTTCCTTTTGACTCTGAGTCCTTCTTACACTCTCTTCTTAAGGAAGTACCAAATACCATCGCATGGCAGACCTCCACACTGTAGAATCCAGTGGAAACATGTTGGACATCATCTTGCTTGACCTTTGGGCAGCATTTAATACAATTGGTCACTTCTTGGCCTCTATACATGTCTTTTCTTGATCTTTAGAGACTTCCCTCTTATGTTCACTTCATATTCTCCTGGACCTTCCTCATCTTCCATACTTCTATGTGTTAGAATTCCCAAGGTTTTAGTTTTAGGCCATTTTTTTCCTAGACACATTCACTTTGTAGGGCATCCTATCTAATCTCATTTTTTAAAATGTCATTTCAAGTTGGTGAATTGCAAATATGTATGTTCATTTTTACTCATTCCCTTGTGCTCTGTTAACAGCTGCATAATTGTTTTTTTCACTTGAGGTGTGTAATAGGCATCTCAGATGTCACTAATACAGAGAGCTGCCCATTGGCAATATAATACTAGCCACACAATGTAATTAACAATTATCTTGTAGTCAAATTTTTTTTCTAAAAAGAAACATAAAATTCACTTTAATAATGTTTTAAATTCCATCTATTCAAAATATATTTTCCATATAAAAGTAATATAGAAATTACTGATGAGTTATTTTCTATTCCTTTCTACTGAATCATTGAAGTCTGGTACCTATTTTACTCTTCCATCGTATCTCAATTCTGACTAGCCTCATGTCAAGTGCTCAGTGGCCACATGTGTGGACAGCACAATTTTGGACCTTCTTTCTTTCATCTCTCTTGTCAGTTTCCCCCTGATTTACTTCCAACCCCAGAGTTACTGCTATCCGTGGAGTCCTGTCCTAGAAGGCAATACTGAGGTACCAGTTCTGAAAGTTCACAGTGGTATTCTGCCCCAGTACCTTTGGTCCTTCTTGAGGTGTGCTCCTTGCCCCTGCCTGCTTTGGAAAAGCCAAAACCCTCCCAATTTTAGCTGCTCTTTCCAGTGAGTACCTAGTGACAAGTTTGTGATTCTCTATTATTTTAAAGTTAGATGCTGTGCCATTACTTCTTTTTTTCCCTCACACAGACACCGATATTATGTAGGTAATATGTTTCTTGGTGGTTTGTCCTCATCCACTTGAATTTGGGGATTTGAGCATAATGTTTGTACATTTCCAATTCCATGAAGTCATCAGCTCTGTTTATTATCAGAGCGTTTTCATCACTGCAAAATGAAATCCATGCCAATTAAGTTAATCCCCATCCTCTCTCTCCTAGGTCCTGGCAAGCACTAATCTGATTTCTGTCTCTCTGGGTTTGCTCATTCTGGATAGTCCATGTAAATGGCATCGCATGACCTTTTGTGTCTAGTTCCTTTCACTTAGCACAGGGTTTTCAGGTTCATCTAAGTTGTTGCATGAATCAGTACTTCATCCCTTTTTAATGGCTGAATAACATTCCATTGAGCGTCTTAATTTTGTTTATCCATTCATCAGTGGACAGACATTTGGATTGTTTGGACATTTGAACCTTTTAGACATTTGGACCAGACGTGTACAAGTTTTTATTTGAACATGTTTTTTCGGTTCTTTGGGATATATATCCAGGAGTACAAATTGTAGGTCATATGTAATTCTATCTTTAACTGCTTGAGGAACCACCAAACTGTTTCCAGAGTGCTGCACCATTTTATATTACCCCAAGAAATGCTATTAGATTTCTATATTCTCTACATCCATGTTAAAGTTTATTACTTCTCTCTCTCTCTCTCTCTTTTTTTATCTTATAGCCATCCCAATGGATGTGAGATGGTGTCTTAACTCAGTTTTGATTTGTTTTTCCCAAATGACTAAGGAGTTTGAGTATTTTTCATGTGTTCATCGATCATTTGAATATCTTGTTTGGAGAAATGCCTGTTTAAATCCTGTGCCAATTTTTAAATTGGGTCTTTGTCATTATTTTGTTGTTGTGTTATGAGCATTCATTATACAGTTGGAATGCAGAGACATTATTAAATATATGATTCACAAATAATTTCTCCTCTTCTGTGGGTTATCTTTTCAATCTGTTAGTAACACCCTTGCTGGACAAAAGGTTTTAATTTTGATGAAGTCCAATTTAATTGCTTTTTCTTTTGTTGCTTGTCCTTTGGTTGTCATGACTAAGAAACCATTACCAAATCCAAGGTCACGAATATTTACTGTTATATTTTCTTTCAGTGTTTTTTAAAAAAAATCGATTATGCTAAGAACATTTAAGATGACCTATTTAACAGATTTTTAAGTATGCAATATAGTATTATCTATAAACGTAATACTATACAGCTTATCTTTACAATGTATTCACCTTGCGTAACAACAATTTTATACCTGTTGATAAGAAACTCCTCTTTTTTCTGTTCCCCTTCCCAAGCGCCTGGCAGTGAACATTCTGTCCTTTGCTTTTTTGAGTTTAACTATTTTAGATTGCTTATTTAAGTGGAAGCATGCAGTTTTTGTCCTTCTGTGACTGGGTTATTTAATTTTGTATAATGTCCTCCATCCATGTTGTTGCATACTACAGGGTTTTGTTCTTTTTTAATGCTGAATTATGTTCCATTGTCTGTACATACCACATTTTTTGTCCCTTCATCCATCAATGGACATTTAAGTTATTTCTACATCTTAGCTGTTATGAATAGTCTTCTAATGAGCATTGGAGTGCTAATATCGCTTCTGGCTCCTAATTTTAATTCTTTACAATAAATATCCAAAAGTAGGATTGCTGGATTGTATGGTAGTTTTAATTTTATGTTTTAGAGGAGACTGCATACAGTTCCCATGGAGGCTGCCCCACTTTAAATTCCCACCAACAGTTTGCTTCACATCCTTGACAACATTTACAGTTTCTTTAAAAAAAAAATGGACATCCTAATAAATGTAAGATAGTATCTCATAGTGATGATTTTCTTTTTTCTGACGATTATTGATACCGAGCATCTTTCCACATACTCTTGGCTTTCTGTACCTCTTCTTTCAGTTCAGTTCAGTCGCTCAGTCGTGTCCAACTCTTTGCAACCCCATGAATCACAGGAGAATGTCTATTCAAGCCCATTTTAAAATCAGATTATTAGCTTTTTTTTTTTTGGCTATGGAGTTGTGAGAGTTCCTTATACATTTTGGAAATTAACCCCTTATCAGAAAAATGGTTTGCAAATATTTTCTCCAGTTCTCTAGGCTGCTTTTTCATTCTACTGATAATGTCCTTTGTTGAACAGAAGCTTTAGTTTGATGTAGTCTCACCTGTTTTTGCTTTTGTTGACATATCTATGAAATTACGGTTAACACCAGTGTCATGAAGCTTTTCCCCTATGTTTTCTTCTAGGAATTTACAGTTTCAGATCTTCTTACTTTTAAGTTTTAATCCATTTTGATTGCTTTCATGGATAGTGTAAGATGAGAGTCTAATTTCATTGTAAGAATTTTCTGGTTTTAGTTTTTATATTTGGGTCTTTGATCCAATTAATATTTTAATGTGTGAGTTAAGAATTTAACTTCATTTTTTAATGTATGTCTGTCCAGTTGTCCTTTTGCCATTTGTTCAAGAGAGCATTCTTTCTCCATTGAATGGTCTTGGTACCATAGTCAAAAATCACTTAACTGAAGATGAATAGGTTTATTTCTGGACTGTAAATTCAGCTCAAGTCAGTTCTGCCCTTTCCTTCCTATCTTAATCCTTACTCTATTTATATACCTATCCTTGTGTCAGTGCCACACTGCTTTATTACTGTAGCTTTGTAGTAAGTTTTGAAATTGGGAAATGTGAGTACTTCAACTTTATTCTTCTTTTTCAAGGTATTTTTGGCCATATGGGGTCCCTCAGAATTACATATTTTAGGGCCAGGTTTTCAACTTCTCATACATAGTCACTGGGATTTTGATAGAACTTACATTGAATCTGTAGATTACTTTGGGAGTACTGCCTAAATGGTTTTTTTTTTTTTTAAATGCTATTATAAATGAAAGTATTTTCTTAGTTTCTTTTGCTATTGTTCAGTGATGGTGCATAAACATACAAATGATTTTTATGTGTTGGTTGTCTATCCTGCAATTTTACTGAGTCTGTTTATTAGGTCTAATCATCTTTTTCTTTAGAGGAGTGGATTTTTCAAGATTTCTTTATGTAAGATCATGTTATTTGCAAACACAAGTAATCATTTCTTTTCTTCTAATTCATATAGCTTTTATTTATTTATTTATGTTTTTGCTTCATTATTCTGGCACAGACTTCTAGTACAGTATTGACATAGCAAAAGCATACATGGTAGTCTTGATCCTGATCTCATGGGGAAAGCTTTCAGGCTTTTGCCATTGAGTATGCTGTTAACTATGGGTTTTTCATAAATGCTCTTTACCGTGTGGAGAAGGTTCTTTTCTGTTCCTGGTTTGTTTAGTGGCTGTGGTATTAGAGGATGTAGCCATCATAGGGGAGGACCTTCTCAAAAAATGTGACCAGGGCCTGCAGCCAGATTAAGGTAGGAAGAAACTGTAGCTTCATAGGTGGAGGTTACAGGCAGCCTAGGAGAGAAGTTGATAGGAAGTGCATGATTAGAGCATATGGAAAGTCAAGGGGAAAATCCAACAGGAAATGCATAGGTTAAAAATGCAAGACTTGGAGGGAACGTGTCAGTATGCTTCAATGCACGGTTAAGCCAGCTTAAGTGGGTGCATAGGGGAAGCTTGTGTCCAGCCTAGTTGAGTCAGTAGAGGGAGGTGTGTGTGTAGTGGGGATTGTAGCCTGCTTTGGGGAAGATCTGACAGGAAGTGCAGAGGGAGCCGTCCAGCTTAGGAGTGGTTTAGCAGAAGGTGTATCTGTGGAGGGTAAAGCCAACCTGGGGGATGGGGATGTGGAAGGCGATATATGGGTGCATGGTGCACTCATTCTTGGACCTGGCAGAAGTGCAGAGATTGAGAGTATACAACCTAGGGGAGGATATGACAGGAAGTATGTGTGTGTGTTGAATACAGCCAGCCCAGAGGAGGTTCTGCAGAAAACACATGAATGGAGGCGACAGCTAGCCTAGTTGTGTAATGGCAACAAATGGATTGGTCGAAGGAGCATCCAGTCTGGAGAGGGCCTCCACAGACTTTGGATGGGGGAATTGTGTGAAAGCCTATAGTAGGATCTGACAGGAAGTGAATGGATGAAGGGAACATCCAGCCCAGGGGAGGACCTGGCAGAAGATGCATGACTGGAGAAAACACCTTGTTAGTTGAAGTTTAGTTCAGTCTACTTAGGTGATGCTTGGAGGAGAGCATACAGTCTTCAGGAGGATGTGGCTGGAGAAGCCCCAGCATGAGTAGCATGGGTGTGCAATGTAATCAGTCTTTGGGAGGCCCTATTAGAAACTGCATGGGTGAAGGTTGCAGCCAGCTTTGGGATACATGGCAGGAAGAACATGGGTGGAGAGTGTAGCCAGCCAAGGAAAGAACATGAGAAGATGTGAAGGTAGATGGCGCATCCAGCTTAGGTGAGCACTCTAAAGGAGGTGCATGGATGCAAGATGCAGCCAGCCCAGGGGCCAAAGTAATCATTTGGTGCATGAATGTAGGGTGAAGCTATCCTAAGTTAGGACTCCAGAGGAAGAAGTATTTATCCTGTGGGAAATCATGGCACGATGTCCGTTCATGGTAAGGAACATCCATTCTAGAAGGACATGGCTAAAGATGCACGGTTGCATGTTGCAGCCAGCTCATGTGAGGAAATGGCAGGGAGTGCATAAATGCAGAAGGCAGCTAGCCTCGAGGAGGACCCTGCTGCAGGTTCATTAGTGGATGGTGCATCCAGTCTAGGAGAGGATTCAGCAGGACGTAAGTGGGTGAAAGGCACATTCTTTCAGAGGAAGATGCAGCAGATTGTGCACGTGGGGAGCATCCAGCCTACAGATGGTTTTGACAAGAGATGAATGGATGGATGGTCCAGGCAGCCTAACAGACAGCCTGGCTGAAAGCGCACAGGTCGAGGATACGGACAGATTAGAGAAAGACCCAATGGGAAGGACATGTGTAGAGGGCGTATCCCAACTAGGGGAGGACTTGGTAGGTGGTGGATGGATGGAGTGTGCAGTGGTCATTCTGGGTATATACTGTGTTTTCAAGTTGGGAGCTGTAAGTCCATTGTTCACTACCTTGAAGTTAGGCTATGGTATTAGTTGTGAAAAGGACTATAAGATTCTTTCCATTTAAGTTTGAGATGAATCTTTCGAGAATGTCATTTCCAAAGGAGTTTATCCTCTAATTGAAGACTAAAAGAGGTGCGAAGGCAGACTTAACCTGCAGGTGATAAGTATGAGCATACTTAGTTAGTTCTTTAAGTACTTAAGGATGTTTGACTATATTAAGTTTGAGGTATCCAGGTAGAGTAAGACATTCTCATGTGCCTTCTAGTTATTATTTCATGTGTGTGCTCAGTCGCTTCAGTTGTGTCCCATTTGTTGCGACCCTGTGGACTACAGCCATCCAGACTCCTCTGTCCATGGGATTTCCCAGGCAAGAATACTGGAGTGGGTTGTCATTCCCTTCTCCAGGGGATCTTCCCAAACCAGGGATCAAACCTGCATCTCTTGCGTCTCCTGTATTGCAGGAGGATTCTTTACCACTGAGCCACCTGGGAAATCCTATTATTTCATAAGGAACTGGATTAATTTCCTGTGGCTGCTGTAAAAAATTGCCACAAATTTGGTGGCTTCAAAGAACAAAAGTTTATTCTCTCACAACTCTGAAGTCAGAATCCAAGTGTCAGTGTCAGGAGGGTGGTGGGTGCGCTCTCCAGAGGCTATAGAGAGAAATAGGTCAGACAGAGAAAGTTAATTACTGGATAATTAAAAAAAATTTTTTTTTCCAGCTACACTGAGTGCAGGCTTTCTCTAGTCGCAGCAAGTCGGGGCTCCTCTTTGCTGTGGCTTCTCTTGTTGCAGAGCACAGTCTCTAGGCACTCGGGCTTCAATAGTTGCAGTACTCAGGCTTCAGTAGTTGTGGTTCATGGGCTTAGTTGCTCCATGGCATGTCCCCTGCATTGGCAGTCAGATTCTTATCCACTGCACCACCAGGAAAGTCCTGGATGACCTTAGTTATATGTGTATTCTTTAAAAAGCAAACAAAATGGTGGGCTCATAGAGAACAGATTTTTAGTTGCCTGAGCCGGGGTAAGGGGTGGGCAAAATGGGTGAAGGAGATCAAAAGGTACGTATTTCTAGTTATACAATGAACTAACAGATCGTGGGAGTGTAATGTACAGCATGGTGAATATAGTTAATAATACTGTATTCATGTTTGAAAGTAGCTAGGAGGGTGGATCTTGAAAGTACTTCATCATGAGAAAAAAAGTTGTAACTATGGTAATTGACGTTAACCAGATTTATTGTGATCATTGTACAATATATACAAATCTCAAATCACTACATTGTACACATGAAACTAATATAATGTTTGCTAAATTAATTGGTAGTAAAAGAAAAATAATTTTAAAGCAGAATGAAATAGTTGAGTTGATCAGTTTGTCATGGAAGGTGACATAGTGGGAGGACCCATGGGTTTCTGGCCTCCATCTACTCTATGGACATGAAGAGACTTTGGGGGCAGAGAAACTGACTTCATATTTTTGTTGGATTCATTTATCTAAAATAACTTCACCCCAGTTTGTCTACTGTCTTTGTTTAAACTGTTTATTCAAGTTTTTAAAATACCAAACATATATCTGCACTATTCTATACACCAATTCATATGTAAGAGACAGAATCACAAGGATACAAAGGATTGAGAATTCACTTTTAGTGTTTCAGAAAAAAATTTAGCCTTTTTCTTTCAGTTCCTAGATATATGCAAGGAAATAGTCCTGTGTTAAGTTAAATCCCAGAGGAGTATATATGAGTTAGTGATGTGGTGAGGAGAGGGAAGAGGGCAGAAGACCCGTGTAGTGAGAAGTAATAATGATTATTTTGATCTTGTATTAAGAGCCTACAGCACCCGTCTACTCCTTACAGCAACTCTGTATTTATTGACTATATTTATACATACGAAGAAATGGATGCTCACAGGAAATGAATAATGCATCCTGAAGTGCACGGCTGATAGGCAAACATCTTAAAATTCAAACTGAACCACGTGTCTCATTGCAGCCCCAAATTTAGGGAGATAAATTCCCTCATTTGTTTATGGATAAACTGAAGCTGTGAGTTGTTTCTTTTCTGGCCCAAGATTGAATAGCAAACAAATGGCAAAGCCCAGCTGAGTTGATATAGTCCTTTGGGGGGGAAAAAAGTATATTAGGAAGGAATAGGTAATTTCTTTTTTTTTTATTTAATTTTTTAGTTTGTATTGGAGTATAGCCAATTAATAATGTTGTGATAGTTTTAGGTGCACAGCAGAACAACACATATACATGTATCCATTTTCCCAGAATAGGGGATTTCTAAAGTGAGTTATTTGGGGGAAGCATTTATGTGAATGATTCAGATGGAGAAAGTCTATCTTCAAGAAGCTGAGCTAAGCAGAAAGCCCTGTTGTGAGTACAGACACTAAAATGAGTTGGTTAGTGGTTGGAATGGCAAGGTGTGGTCTAATTCCATCCCAAAAGCTTTTTGTATATTCTGAGGGAGGGGAGTTCAAAAATCTGAGACGTTGATAATAGAGTAAGTAGCCTTTGTGTCCACTAGGAAGGTGATTGAAGATCCATTAACATATTATGATTTCTCAATGTTTGAGAGTGTTCATGGACAAAGGGGGCTTAATCCTTCAGAAGGATATCACTGGGGAAAAGATCTAGTGTCTTGTTTTTTTTTTGCTTTAAACTGGACAGTTCCTGATTTAGTGATTATTTTCTTTAAAATATTTTCAAATATCTTTGTCAACAGAGGGTTTCCAAAAGGAATTAGGCCATATATATTAGATCCCTTTCTTTGTAATTGTCTAAGTTGATGAACCAGGAGCTTATGTTCTGTGGGTTCAGATTTTTCAAGCATGACATCCTCATGATGTCGAGCCAGAGCCTGAATCCAGAGAGGAGATCTGCCTGCCAGTTTATGTTATGCTTGTGTGGTTTCTCTATTAGGGACTTTAGTCTATTAAGAAGACTGGTGACTAAAGCTGGAATTGTATGATCACTTAGGAAGAGACTGAAAACCGTCCTTCCAAAATTGTTAACCTAGGTTGAAAGTTAGAAACAGATTTGTGCCATTGTCTGCATTCTTGTATTTGTGACCAATCAATTTTGAAAGTAAAAGCCAATGTGATAGACAAAGGAAGCTTGTCACCATTTTTAATGGATTTGTGGAAAGGTATAATACTATATTGATCCATCAGAATTGTAGGAGTTTTCTCTTCGGGACTTGGAAATGGCAAACCTGAAAGAACAACACTTGTACAGTTTCTGCAAGGACTGACAATTTTTTTTCTGCAGTCGAGCCTTTTTATAGGAGCGAGGAACAAAGAGCTTAGAGCATACGGCCAGCAGAGCATGTACAGGGCTAAGATATAATCAGTAAAAGATACTTCAAGGAACAGTGCATTCTTAATGACCCATGTGTTTATCCATGACCCATTTTCTCAAGCAACATCTTTAATGTTGAATCGCTAAATTTTGGCACTGAGCGTAGCCAAAGGCAGGAAATGTTTTTCAGCTATCAGTACATAATGCCTGGTACTTCTGGCCCTTCGCCATTTTCCCATGGACCTTCTCCTTCAAGGCTATTTTGCACTGTGCCTCCCAACATATCCTCCTTTTGTTTTTAGTTTAAGCACGACAGCTGCTAGTTGGACTCCATCGTAGGAGGCATGGAGTTTTGAGTAGAGACATCTGTATAGAATTGTGTAGTGCCATACCAGATAGGGTTCCTACTGTAACAATAGATATTAGACTAAGAATGCCAGGAATAATCCATCCTATTATGCGCTTTGACCTCTTTAAGCTATTTTTGAGCAAAACTGAGAGAAATACAGAGTCGGTCCATGGTTCTGTTAGGTTAACAGGAAGCCACAAATCAGATCTTTGCTTGACTATTGCAATGTTGACATAATATGAAATAGTATGGTTTAAACATGTATACAAGGCATATGCTATACAGTTAACAATCTTAGCAGAAAGATCTACATCAAAGTTATCTACAATAAATATGTACCGGAAGTGCACACAAGATTGGATATAACCTGTACTATTGTATAAAAGGTATAGTTTTGAGGTTTTAAGGCTTTTGCAGTCCCATACACATTGGCAAAGTGCTCCAATGCAGCAGGAGTCTTCCACACATGCCATTCCTCAGGTCCTATGGTAGGGGTTCAGACGTTGACATTTTCTCTTCAGCTTCTCTATGGTCATTGATGAGACCCTTTGAGTCAGCTGTGTCACCTGTCGGGGGAGTCCAGTCTCGGGGTCCTTCTCGGTAATGGACATGGCGAAGTGGAACCCAGATTTCTTCTTCATCTGCAACGACAAGACTGTAACCTCTGCCTAGGAGTCATAAGATTCCTGGCAACCATTGATTAAACTGTTTATACCATATTGGTGTGTTGGCTTCTAACGGTTTCTTACTGTTTTCCTCTGCAAAATGTCTGTCTGCACGAGTATCAGAACTGTTTTTAGTAAATTTAAAAAATTTAAGGAATAAAGAGTTAAAGATAATAACAATTGAGGGTTCATAGGATAAGAAGTGTATCTTCTCTTCCATATTTTCCCTCATGTGCAATGAAGAAAGGTTCTGTACGTGATCGAATTAAGGCTTGAGTCTTTGAAAAGAGAATATATAATTCTTCATCTAGGTTGTATAAAAAGGCGGTAACAAAATCAGGGAAAAGGGAAGCAAGGTATTTGGAATCAGTATACACATTGAAGGATAATGGTTGAAGAGCCAAAAGAGCATATAAAGCGTATAATTCAACTCTTTGTATTGAAGAATAGGTAGTAGGTAGTTTCTCTTTGATATTAGGGCTGACAATCACAGTTATGCCTTTCTTGTTGCCATCAATAAAATAGGTAGGTGCATTTGAAATAGGCTGGGAGGCAATGATATTAGTTACTATAAATTTAGTAAATTATAGGAAGTTCCACAATTTTCTTTTTGGCAAATGGAATGAGATAACATTCTGAAAATCACTTAATGCTATTTGCATGGTCATGTTATACTGTAAGGTAATTTGTAGTTCCTTTTTTGTTAAGGGGACATGTATTGCATATGGATCAAATCCAGTTAAGGTTTGTACATGGCTCTGTCTTGATACAATTAGTTGCCCTATTTTCTCAATGTATGATGTGATTTTTTTGATTGTTTAGTATGCAGATATACCCATTCTGTTGGGCTGTTGTGAGCTATAATTGCAGTAGGTGAATGTTTGGTAGGAAATATATATATAAATAAATCGGTTGGGTATGGTCCAGCTGAGTTGAGAAGGATTGCTGAATGCGTTTTTCAACAATTTTTAATTCTTCTTTCACTTCTTTTGTTAGCTGTCTAGGACTATTAGGGTCAGGAGGCCCCTCTAAAATTTTAAATAAATTTTGTAATGCATAGGTGGGAAAGCCAATAGATGGCCAAAGCTAATTAATATTTCCTGTCAATTTTTGAAAATCATTTAATGTGCGTAGAGAATGCACAGAGATTTGAGTTTTTTGAGGTTTTATCTTAGACTCTTCCATAACATGTCCCAAGTAATTAAAGGGTGCTTTCAATTGAATTTTATCTGGCGCAACAAGCAGGCCATGATTTTGAAGATTTAGTGACTTCGTCATATAACTGTTGTAAACAAAGTTCAGATTCCATGGGGAGTAGTATATCATCCATATAATGAATTATGAAAGCAGTAGGATATTTATCTCTAACAGGTTGTAATAAAACAGATATGAGATATTGGCAAATGGTAGGAGAGTTCATCATTCCCTGAGGTAGAACTTTCCATTGAAATCTTTTAACAGGAGCCATGTGATTTATAGAAGGAACTAAAAAAGCAAAACATTTTCTATCTTTAGGATGCAAAGGTATAGTAAAAAAGCAGTCTTGTAAATCAATAATAATTACAGACTAGCCTTTCGGTACCATGGAAGGGGAGGGCAATCCAGGTTGTAATGGCCCCATAGGACTCATAGTATTATTAACAATTCTTAAATCTATCAACATTCGCCATTTTCTTGATCTCTTTTTTATTACAAAAACGGGAGAATTCCATGGGGAAAATGAAGGCTCTGTATGATTTTTCTGTAATTGCTCATTTACTAATTGTGTGAGAGCTGCCAACTTTTCTTTAGTCAGGGGCCATTGAGGTGTCCATACTGGGGCATCAAATTCCCAATCGAGAGGCAGCGGTGTTAACTCAATGGCCCCCATTAAAAAGGCTCATTTAGAGAGATCGTGGCTTTCGTTTGTTCAAGAAAATCCCTTCCCCACAAATTAATAGGGATACTGGTAATACATAGTTTGATGTTAGCTACAATTTGATCAGGACCATAAGCCTGTAAATAGGATGCACTGATGAAAGTTTGTGTAGCATCAGCCTTGCCCACCCCTAACAGTCTGGAAGGAGCCATAATCTTACCCCATTCAAGGGGCCATTCTTCAGTTCTAATAATGGAAATGTCGGCTTCTGTATCCAACATACCTGTGAAATTTTTTCCCTGTATCTTTAGAGTAAGCATAGGTTTTTGATGCTCCTTTAATAAGATAGATAGTGCAGTGGTAAGATTAGTGCTACCAAAACCTCCCTGTCTAATTTTATCAGATGCCTTCAATGGTTTGACATATGGCAAAAGTAATAATTGTGCAAAGCATTCCCCTTTTTGTAGATATACATTTCCTAATTTCACGACATTTACCATGACATGTATCTCTCCTTCATAATCTCCATCCATAACTCCAGTCAACATTATTAAACCTTTCATTGTATAGTTGTTATGTCCCAAAATTAGTCCAACTGTTCCAGATGGGACCGGACCATAATATCCAGTGGAGATTTTATGAGGATTGTATAATTCTATTAATTCCATATCATAAGGACTAGGTATATCAATGCAAGCACTCTTAGATGTAGCTGCTTGCAGTGTCAGAATGTTGGGTCCTCCTTTTGTAGTGGGGCTAGAGGATAGCCCCTTTATTAGTTTCCCTATTGTTTTTGTTGTGCCTCTGGTGTCAATGCATTTCCATCCTTATCGAATTTGGAACGACATTCAACCAATAGAATCCCCTCTTACATTTTGGGCAAACTCCCGGGGGGCCTTTTTTTATTAGAAGTATTATTATTTTTAGCTGTCTGCATTGGAGTATGGCATTGTTTTTTCATATGGCCGGCCTTCCCGCAGTTAAAACATTTAGCAATGGCAGCCTTTTGCACATTAAAAGTTTCTAGTGCTGCTAATTTTGCTCTATGGGACATAGATCCAGTATCTCTACAAACTTTCAAATACTCCATAAGAGAACTGGTTTCTCGAATTGGTCTAAGCACGGATCGACATTCCTCATTAGCATTTTCAAAGGCAAGTTGCTTTAAAATAATATTTTGTAAGGTTTCATCTCTGATAGATTTCTCAATGGCATCCTTTAATTTCCCTATAAATTGGGCATATTCCTCCTCATGTCCCTGTGTAATCTTGACAAATGAACCATCAGAGTTAACATTATCAACCTTTACCCATGCTCTGCAAGAAATTTCTCTAATGAAATGCAACATCTGAGGGGTAATATTAGCTAATTGCACAGTCATATCGGCCATGGTTCCTGTTCCAGTGAGTATATCATAGGTTAAATTGGCAGGGTTACCACGAGATTGCTGGCCAATCATCATTTGTCGGGCCTCATCACCAACCCACATTTGCCATTGAAGTAATTGTTGAGGATTTAGAACCATCTTTGCTACTTGAAAAAAATCATATGGCATCCAATGATCAGCCCATCCTCTGAGGAATTCTACACAGTAAGGAGAAGTAGGTCCATACAGAGTGCATGCTTTCTTAAAGCTGGACAACATACCAAAATCTAGACCAGCCCAAGCATTCTGGCCTTGGGCAGACTGATCAAACTGTATTGGGAAAGCAAAAGCACAAGTAGGCATCTCCTGAGGAGGAGTGAAATGGTTAGTACAAGCAAAGTTAGCAACTGCTGTTACAGGCGGAGCAGAAGGAAAAACTCAGACTTGGGCTGTCCATTGAATGAAATGACCTCCGCTCTAAGTGGTTTCAGTTTTGACACATCCTGTATACATATGTCTCCAAGCTGTTTTTCTAAGGATTGTGTCTGATTGAACATAACATTCTTATATTTCAAAGCTCATTGCATATCTTGTTCCTTAAGCCCATATTCATATAAAGACTGAACAGTCTCCATTTCCAAATCAACATTATGCCCTTCAATTTGTTCTATGACAGCCCACATGAGTGACCATGTAACCCACCATTGAGGGGGAATGTGGACTCCTTGCCAATATGCTCGCAAAACATTATTCTTAACCCTTTTCCATATGTCTAGATCTAGCGTCCCCTCCTCTGGGAACCACAGATTATGTTCCAGTAAAATATGATAGCAGTCATTCAACTGATCTCTTGAAACATTAACACCATTTTGTTTCAAAAAGTGATGCATTATAGAAATGAAAGGAATCTTACTGCTATGTTGTCCCATCCTGCTTACCTCTTTCTGCAGGGCTTGCTGCTTTGTTCAGTCTTCCTATCAAGTCCCTGTTCAGGGCGCCACCTGTAGGAGTTTTCTCTCCGGGACTTGGAAACGGCAAACCTGAAAGAACAACACTTGGACAGTTTCTGCAAGGACTGACAATTTTATTTCTGCAGTCGAGCCTTTTTATAGGAGCGAGGAACAAAGAGCTTAGAGCATACAGCCAGCAGAGCATGTACAGGGCTAAGATATAATCAGTAAAAGATACTTCAAGGAACAGTGCATTCTTAATAACCCATGTGTTTATCCATGACCCATTTTCTCAAGCAACATCTTTAATGTTGAATCGTTAAATTTTGGCGCCGAGCGTAGCCAAAGGCAGGAAATGTTTTTCAGCTATCAGTTCACAATGCCTGGGTACTTCTGGCCCTTCACCATTTCCCCAAGGACCTTCTCCTTCAAGGCTATTTTGCACTGTGCCTCCCAACAAGAATGTCTTCATTTTTGGTGACTCATCTAGCCAAACCAGAGGGTTCCATCTCCTGGATCCAGGAGATTGACCACTTGGGAAAGGTCAGGAGGTTTGGTGAGCAGGTTCTGAGGAATAGTCTGAAGTGAGTTGAACATCCCTTGTGGTTTGTCCACTGATCCAGAAGATATTTAACAATGCCATGAATATCAGAGCAAGACTAGGGTTTGAAAATTGCCTTCTCAGTTGGTTAATCTTGTGGCCCTTGAGTGTCTAAAGAGCCCCCAGTAGGAGAAGGGGAGCTTAATACTCAAGTGACTGGAGGGAATTGGGAGACAGAGAGGAAAGAGAAAGGTCTGACAGAGGTGGAGGAGGTTGAATACTTGAAGGGCAACAGAATAAAGGATTCAAGGGCATTTAAGTTTAGATCAAAATGGTTAAGAAAGAGGGCGAGGAGAAAAGAGGGGTATGATGGGAAGAGAGAGGTCTTAGGAGGCTTTGTGTAATGAAGATAGTCTTTGAAGGAAATAATGGCTTCTGAAGTTTTAAAAAATTATTTAATTTATGATTGCACTGGATCTTCATTGCTGCTCACAGGCTTTATCTAGTTGCGTTGTGTGGGCTTCTTATTTGTGGCAGCTCCTCTTGTGGAGTGTGGGCTCTAGAGTGTCAGGCTTCAGTAGTTGTGGCGCACAGGCTTAGTTGCTCCACTGTGTGGGATCTTCCTGGATTGGGGATTGAATCCATGTCCCATGAATTGGCAGGTGGACCACCACCAAACCACTAGATCACCAGGGAAATCCTGAAGAGATTTCTGAAAATATTTATTTATTTGACTGCATTGGGTCTTAGTTGTGGCATGCAGACTCTTAGTTGTGGCATGTGGCTTCTAGTTCCCTGACCAGGGAATGAACCCTGGGCCCTCTGCTTTGGGAGCACAGAGTCTTAGCCACAGGACCACCAGGGAAGTTCCTTATGAAGAGATTTTATAGGAGATGGGTTTTTCCAACTCTTTATACTAGATGAAATAAGCAGGACATTGCTTGGGTGAGGTTTTAAAGCAGATCCCCTAGCAATTGAACTGGTTTGGAGAGAACCCAAGATCGCCAAAGAGGCTGTTCAAATCTTACATTGTTGGTCAGCAAATGTGTGCCTTTTTTAGAGAAATTAGATGGAATTAAAAGTTGAAATATGGAGCATGTATCCTGTATGAGAGGCACCTGGGGGTTATTGGTGAGTTGGAGGGTAATAAAATTGACACCTGCCAGTGTTAAAACCTTGGTCTTATAAACCCAAGATGTGGTTTCCAGAGAGAGATGCGGGATGGGCCGGGGGTGGGGAGGGAGGGCTGTGTGTGTGTGTGTGTGTGTGTTCAGGTGTCTTGATTCAGCACCCCTAAAGGCTCAGAGAGTGTGTGTGTGTGTTCAGTTGTCTAGATTAAGCATCCCTGAAGGCTCAGGGAGTGTGTGTGTGTGTGTGTGTGTGTGTTGGTCATTCAGTCGTGTCCGACTCTTTGAGACCCCACAAAATATAGCCCACCAGACTTCTCTGTCCATGGAATTCTCCAGGCAAGAAGACTGGAGTGGATTGCCATTCCCTTCTCCAGAGGAACTTCCCAACCCAGGGATCCAACCCTGGTCTCCTGCATTGCAGGCAGATTCTTTACCATTTGAGCTACAGGGAAGTCCTCAGGGACATTAATCCTGTAAAAATCAGTGGCAGGAGTGGAGCTTTAGCACATTATGTTAATTGAGATAAGCCAGAGAAAGACAAGTACTGTAAGATACCACTTTTATGTAAAATCTAAAAAAAAAATCAAACATTTAAAAAAAGTGAAATGGTAATTACTGGAGGGTGGGGGGCCAGTCAGAGAATAAGATTGATGGTGCATAAAGATACAGATTTGTAATGAGTACTAAGATAACCACAGAGATTTAATGTATGGTTCATTGAACACAGACAATAATATTGTACTGTAAGTATATAATATGATAAGTACCATTACAGTGGAAATCATATTATAATATATAAATGTATCAAAATAACAACCTTAAATTTACACAAAGCTACATGTCACATTTATCCAATTAAAAAAAAATCATTCGAACTTTTGTTAAAAGTGTGATTTCCCATGAAAGATTCAAGGTCATTTACCCCCACTCAGTAACACAAACATGGAAGACAGAAACCATAAAAGTTTGAAAGTTGGGGGAATTAAGGTCAAGTCCTTACTGTATTAAGAAAGACAGATGTCTGGAAGAAGGGACAAGGAGTTGTGACTCCCCACCAGGAATCCTGATTACTCCAGTCACAAAAAGGTTGCACAGAATCCTGGAGGCCAGCATTATTAACTAGCTGAAAACAGTAGGTCTAAGGTTGCAAGCGCCACTCCATTTGAGTCATGTCACCAATTGACCCTGGTGGCTCAGATGGTTAAGATGGTTAAGAATCCGCCTGCAATGCTGGAGACTGGTTTGACCCCTGGGTTAGAAAGATCCCCTTGAGAAGGGAATGGCTACCTACTCCAGTATTCTTGCCTTGAGAACCCCATGGACAGAGGAGCCTGGTGGGCTGCAGTCTGTGAAGTCACAAAGAGGTGGACACAACTGAGCGACTAACACCATATTGTCAAGGTAAAAAAAGAAAAAAAAAAGTAAGTCTAGAGATTAGTAAGGAAAGATTTTATTAAGTATTGTAATAAAAATATGCTCAAAATCCAAGACAGAAACCTCTCATTGAAGGTATGAATAAGCAGAATTATTATATGTAGAGACCATGGGAGACACGGCTGTGGAAAGAGGCAAAGCATGCTGAGAACTCCTTGGGTGGTTCGTGAGCCTTTATAAACTGTGTCAGACATTGTAAAAATAGAAAATGTTTATTTCTGGGCCTGTGAAGCAGAGATTTGGGCCTGAGATGGAGCAAATTTGAGGGAAATTTATGTAAAGTTTAGGGCCCAGCTCTTGTAGTCAAACCAGCCTAAACTTACTTATATTAGGGACAACATTTCATCAGCCTTGTCCAGAGGGACCTTGAGGGAGGTGCTTGGTTGCAAGCTTTGGTAATAGACTGGCCTAAAGTGCATGTTCAAGGAGCTTCCAACTTAGGGGAAGACCAGAAAGACGTGCAGGAATGTAGGTTGCAGGCATTCTTGGGTAGAATCGTGCAGGAAGCAAATTGGCATAGGGAGTGTCCAGAGTAGGAGATGACTCTGCCACAGGTGCATGGATAGTAGATGCAGACAGCCTAGGGGAGGAAATGGTATGCTTAGCCTAAGTAAAAGTTCCAATCTATGTAAGATATGGCAGAGGGCGTATGACTTGACAAGATATGAGGGGTTGGAGGAAGTATATGCCCTAGAGGACCACTTTGCAGTAGCTGCCTATGTGAAAGGTTGTTGTTGTTTAGTTGCTGAGTTGTATTTGACTCTTTGAGACCCCATGAACTATAGCCCCCCAGGCTCCTCTGTCCATGGGATTTCCCTTGCAGGAATACTGGAGTGGGCTGCCATTACCTACTCCAGAGGATCTTCCCAACCCAGGGATAGAACCCAAATTTCCTGCATTGCAGGTGAATTCTTTACCTCTGAGCCACCTGGGAAGGCCATGCAAAAGGTACAGCTGGCTTTATGTCACCTCCAATAGGAAGTCCATGAGTGAGGGGAGCATGCAGCCCAGGGTGAGGCATGGCAGGTAGTACATGAATGGAGGGTGCAGCCATCATAGGGAAGCGTCTGGTGGAAGTGTGTGGGTGCAGGGTGCAGCCTGTCTTGGGATCACCTGGGAGGAGGTGCTGTAGAGTGTCAGCAGCCTAGGAAAAGGCATAGCAGGAGATGAATCAGTGCAGTCTGTAGCCAGATTAAGGTAAGACCCAGCCAGAAGTACGTGAGAAAGGGGTGCGCAAGCAACTTATTCATAGGATATGGAAGAAGGTGCATGGTTGATGTACCCAGCTGCGGATATGTCCAAACAGGAGAACATTGATGGAGGAGGGAGTATGTAAGACTGTAGAAGAAACATCGATAGAGACCTTTGACGAGGGACTACCCTACCTCAGAGAGGAACCAGCAGGAGGCACCTGGCTGTAGAGTGCACGACACTAGGGGAGGATGTTACAGTCTGAAGGTCTTTGTCCTTGAAAATTCATATCCTAATGCCTGATGTGGTGGCATTAGTGAGTGGGACTGTTAGGAGGTGTTTTATGTGTGTGTGTGTGTTTTTAAAATACTTATTTGGCTGCATCAGATCTTCATTGTAGCACGTGGGATCTTTGTTGCAGTATGTGGTATTCAGTAGTTCTGGTGCCCAGGCTTAGTTACCCCGCAGCTTGGGGGATCTTAGTTCCCCTGACCTGCATCCCATGCATTGGAAGGTGGATTCTTAACCACTGGATCACCAGGGAAGTCCGTTTCAGGAGATGTTCAAGCCCTGAGGGGTGGAGCCTCATGAGTGTAATTTATTGCCTTACAAAAGAGGCTCCAGAGACACCCTTTGCCCTTTGGCCACGTGAATATACCATGAGGAGCCTGGGACCTAGGAGAAGGCCCTCACTTGACCATCCCCGTGCTGTGCTATTAAACTTTCAGCCTCCAGAACTGTGGGCAAAACATGCCTGTTGTTCAAAGGCTACTCAAGTCTGTGGTATTTTGTTGTAGCATCCCCAAGAGACTGAGGACCTACCTGGCAGGACATGCCTGGATGGAGATTCAGCTGGGGTGGTTGGAGTATGACAATAGGTGTATCGGTGAAGAAAGTCTAGGGCTAGACTGCAGAATGTGCATAGATAGAGACTGCAGGCAGCCTAGTGTATGTTCTGACAGGAAATACATGGATGGGGGAGGTATTCAGCCTAAAGGAGGATTCAGCTGAAATGCATAAATTATTGGTGCAGTCAGCTTAAGAGAGTTCCAACACGAAGTAGCTGGATGAAGGGTGCATCCATCCTAGGTAAGGCCTCACAGGAGGTATATGTATAGAGGGTGCAGGAAACCTAGAGGACATGACAAGAGCTGCTGGAGTGGAAGGAACACTAGGCTAGGAAAGTATTCTGGAGGACGTTCAGAGTACAAACTGTAAAGGGAAGGACAGGGTAGGAGGTGCATTGGTATAGAATGCAGCCAGCATTGTGGAGGACTTGGCAAGATGTTGGGTTCACAGTTAAGCTAGGCTAGTAGACCACCAGGCAGGAAGTACATAGTTTTAGGGAGCTTCATGCCTGGGGAAGCTTTAAGGGTTTCCCTTATAGCTCAGACAGTAAAGAATCTGCCTGCAATGCAGGGGACCTGGGTTTGATCCCTGGGTCAGGAAGATCTCCTGGAGAAGGGAATGGCAACCCACTCCAGTATTCTTGCCTGGAGAATTCCATGGGCAGAGGAGCCTGCTGGGCTACAGTCCATGGGGTCACAAAGAGTTGGACATGACTGAGTGACTAACACAGACACAGTGCCTAGGGAGAGCATTGATCAACAGTGGGGATAGCCATTCAAGCAGAATATCTGGTGGAAAGTGCATGGATGAAGGGAGACTCTAGGCTAGGGGAAAATGATAGAGGAGGTACCTTATTGGAAGGAATTACAAACTTGGAGGAGGATAAGGAAGAATACGTATGCATGAAGGCATCCCATCTAGGGGAGGATTTGGGACGAGACACATTTGTGGAGAATGCAGCCAACCTAGAGGAAGATCGGGAAGAAGTGAACAGTGAATGGATCATCAAAAATACAGAAAGAGATCGCAGGTGGACCGTGGGTGTAGAATGCCTCTAGTAGGAGATTCATGGATGAAGTTTTGGCTAGGGTAGGGAACATGAGCCCAGAAGATCCATGGGTTATAAGTGTAGCCAGGCTGTGGTAAGACTGGGTTGCATATGCATCATTAGAGGATGCAGCCAGCCTCTGTCAGAAACCAGAAAGATCAGAGAAAAGGGAATATTCAGGCTAGGTGAGATCTTGGCGGCAGGGTCGGGAGGAGGGCGGTGGACGGAATATTAATCCTGTGGCAGATCAGGTAGGTGGTTTATGGGCGAACCATTATCCAGCCAAGTGGTAGACCAGAATGTAGCTCATGGGAGAGGGGAGCAACTAGCCTGGTGGAGAACCTGGGATCCCTGTCAATCAGGAAGTTTATATCTAGTTCAGGGAGAGCCACCAGAAATGTATGACTGAATCATTTAGCTAGGCTAGGGAGGACATGGAGGTGAATAGGTGGAGAAAGGATGCAGGCTGGAAGAGTATTCTGGTGAAGGTGTATTCAAGGATGCAGCCAGAATGTGTAGGACATGGCCAGTGGTGCATGAGTTCTGTATGGAGGTGATTATGTGAAAGATCTGGAAGGACACAATGTGTAAAGGCAGGCTGGAGGATGAGTAGGTAAAAGGAGCATGGATGAGATGAACTTTATGCCTAGGGAGGGACTCGGATAGCATTCATGCTTGGTGGGGGTGGGGGAACACCATCCAAAGGAGATCGGGCAGTAAGTGTGTAGGTGGAAAGCATCCAGTCTGGGAGAGGTTTTGGGGGTTCATTAAAGGTGTTTACAGACACCTTAAAGGAGGGCATGGTAAGATCTGCATGGGTGGAGAAAGCATGAGTCTTGGGCTAAGAATGTGGAGAAGGTCCATTATTGTACATTGCTGCCAGCCTAGGGCAAGCACATCGCAGTAGTTGTTTGTGTGCACAGTACAGCCAGCCTAAGGAGGATCATCTGCCATATAGAAGGGTGTAGGTATAGAATGAAGCTAGCTTATAGGATACCAGCAAGAGATGCATGCTGAAAGCTGTAGCCAGGCTGTTGGAGGATCAGGTAGGATGTGTGTGGCTGGAGGATGCAGCCAGCCTGGGTAAAAATCCACCAAGATGTGTATGGAAAGAGGAAGCATCCAGATTAACGTCTCTGCAAGAGATGCAAGGGAAGAGGGAACATAGAGATCGTGGTAGGACTATGTGGGCAGATAATGGGTGGAGGGAGCCTAGAGCCAACGGGAAGACCAAAGGTTCATGAGTGGAGATGAAGCCAGCCTAGGATAGGGCATGTCAGGGTACACAGATATGTACACTGCAACCACCCAAGGGGAGGTACTGGATGATGATCTATGGATGGTGATGACAGCCTTCCAAGAGGCCGAGATACATGGAAGTACATGAGAAGAGGGAATATCCAGCAGAAGAAAGGAAATTGCAAAAAATACATGGGTTGAGAAAACACCTAGCTTATAGTAGGATGAAGTGGGATCAAGTAGGATCATTGGTCGAGGGAGAATCTAGTGGAAGAAGTGGCAATAGTTATAGGATAGGAAGGTTCAGCCAGCTTAGGAGGAAGGCCTGTAGGCAGTGCATGAGAGAAACATGCAGTGAGCCTATGAGAACCAGCAGGAAGCCCATGAGTGCTTGTGGGGCAGTCATCAGCAGGTGCGTGTATGGAGAGTTCGGAAAGACTAGTCAAGAGGTGCAGTGGGTGGAGGGAGCATGCATCCTAAGGGTGGCAGGGAAGGAAGAAGAAGGCTTGAGGGAGTATTCGAGTCCTTTTAAAGAACCAACAGCATATGAAGCAGTGGATGGAGCAGAGGTTCATGGGAAGAGGCGTAATGTTCAGCCTCAGATAGGATTGGCATTATCACTAGGGCTTCCCAGGTGGTGCTAGTGGGAAAGAACCTGCCTGCGAATGCAGGAGACATAAGAGATGTGGGTTCCATCCCTGGGTGGGGAAGATCCCTGGAGGAGGGCACAGCAATCCACTCCAATATTCTTGCCTGGAGAATCCCATGGACAGAGGAGCCTTGCGGGCTATGATCTATAGTGTTGCAAAGAGCCAGACACGACTGAGGTGACTTAGCAGGCAGGTGTGCAGGAAGCAAGCATTCCATGTGAGAGTCTAGCAGGCACTCCATACATGGAAGATGCAGGCAAATTATTGGAGGAATCAAAAAGATGTGTAAGCATGGAGGGTGCAGCCAGAGGACTGGGCTGGAAGTGCATGGCTGTAGGAATCTTTAGGAGATTTGTAGATACAGGGCACAGCAAGAAGGAGTCAGCAGAAGGTGAAATGGTGGCTGGTGCACACAATCTAGAAGGGGAATTGTCAGGTGGTGCCTGCACTAGAGGCGGGCAGTCTGTCTAGGGGAGGAACAGACCAGCAGTGCATAGATGGAAGGAACACATAGTCCAAGAAAGCACATGGCAGGAAGCACATGGCTGAAGAGAGTATCTACTGTAGGGGAGGTCTTCCCAGGAGTTGCAAAGGTAGAGTGTGCAGGGAGTATGGCAGCCTATCTGGCTGCCAAGTCATGGGTAGTAGGAGCAGCCAGTATAAGGAGGACCCAGCAGGAAATGCATGAATCAGAGTGTCACCCAGGTTTGGCGAAGGTGACACAGCATGGAAATAGGTGAAGGGAGCAGCTGGCCTAAGGGGTGACATTAAAAAAGCGAATGAGAGGAGGGTGCAGACAGCCTCTAGGAAGAGTCAGCAAGACGTGCGTGGGTCCAGGGAGCATCCATCCTAGGGTTGGACACAGTCAACATTAGTTGGGTGCAGCCAGTCTAGGAAGGACCCAGCAGAAAGTATATGGATCGAAGACAGCCATGTAAAGAGGACCTACGTGTCTAGAGGACTCAATCAGCCTGGGGAAGGACTAGGCAGAAAGAGCTTGGGCAGGAGGAGTGGACAGCAGACAGGAGGACGTTTTAAGAAATGCATAAATGAAGAAGGCATCCAGTCTGGGGAGGCTCAGGAAGGGATGTTTGTATACTTATGGCTGATTAACAGCTGTTGTACTGCAGAAACTGTTACAACATTGAAAAGCAGTTATCCTCTGCTTGAAAATAAAAAAAGAAAATATCCAGTCTAGGATGAGACTCACTTACCCTGGTGAGGACTGAGCAGGAGGCTCATGGGTGAGGGGTGTCACCAGACTCATAGAGGACAGAGAAGGTATGGAGTTTTAGTGACTTTCTCACCTAGGGGAGGGATAGGAAAACATACACAATTGGACAGAGGTGAAGCCATTCTAAGGTAGAATCCGGCAGGAGGTGTGTGGCTGGAGTGACCATCTAGCTGAGAGGAGGATATGACAGTGTGTGTGTGGCTGAGGATGTGTAGCATGTGTTATGTGGTACAGGGTGGAGCCGATGTAGGCTCAAGCCATCAGGAAGTACATGGTCGGAGAGAAAAATCAAGCCTAGACAAGGATTTAGCAGGTGGTGCATGAAAAGAGGGAGCAGGGAGGTTAAAGGAAGACTCGACAGAAAGTGCATCAGTGGATGGTTACGCTAGCCCAAGGGGGCCATGGCGAGTGCTTCCGAGTTGAAGAGCACAGTCAGCCTAGATGAGGAAATGGCGGGAGGTGCAGGGGTAGAGGGAGCATCCATCCCAAGAGAAGCAGAAGCTGGGTGAGCAGTGGAGCCGCCTCCTACAGGATAAACTGACAATACATGCAGCCAGAGAGGTTGTGTCCAGCCTGCAGGAGAAGTAAGGAGGAGGAGCATCATCAGTGCAGAAAGCAGCCATTGTAAGGAAGGATGTGGCCGGAAGAGCAGGAGAGTTGATTTCAACTAGTCTAGAGGAAGATTCAGAAGGAGATGCAAAGATGGAGGTTTCAGCCAGTCTAGAGGAGGAATAGGCTGGAAGTGCATGAATGGAGGCAGCATTCTGTTGAGGGGCAGACTGACAGAAGGTGCCCAGATGGAGGCTGCAGCCAACTGTTGGTCATACTTGTTAGGTGAGGCATGGGTGGAGGTTACAGCCAGCCCAGGGTAGGGCTCAGCAGGAGGAGCATGGGAGGGTGGGCATCCACTTAGGGGACAGGGCACCTGGAGGTGCGTGGCTGGAAGGTGCAGCTAAGGGAGGGCTCGGTTCTAAGTGCATCATGGTAGGGCAGGATCCAGCAGGTACTCCATGAATTCAGAGAGCAAGTGAACCTGAAGAAGGTAAGTGCAGAGGATGGGGATACTTCTGCCTAAAGGAGGACATGGAAGAAAGTGGACAGTGGAGTCTGCATCTGTCCTAGAGGAAAATATGGTGAGAAGTGCAGGTGTGAAAGGTGCAGCTGGCCTCAGGGAGGGCATGGCAGGAGGTGCAGTCCATCAGCCTAGGGAGGAATCTGCCAGGAGGGCCAGGAGTGGAGAGAGTGTCCCACCTAAGGCAGAGTTGAACATGGATAGAGGGGAAGCCAGCCTCAAGGATTCACCAGTAGGCACCCATGTAAACGTGAATGGTAGTAGCAAGGCTATCTGTTAAGCAAAGGGACAATACAGTATTTCATAAACTCAATTTTAAATAAACACAAATCCTTAGGACTTACAGAAGTGTATCTGACTCTTTGCAATCCCCTGGATGGTAGCCCGCCAGGCTCCTCTGTCCATGGGATTTTCCAGGCAAGAATACTGGAGTGGGTTGCCATTTCCTTCTCCAATATATTTTTATTTTCACATGTATATTATTTTGTATATTTTTAATAGTGTATTTAAAAGGTCAGAAATTCAGTTTCCTTATTTTAGGAAATTTTAGGAATAGTCAATATATGTAAGCAAGTGTTTAAATATGCCAATCAGAACTGAGCCCCATTAATTTCAGATAATTTATAATCTATGTTAATACTATGTAGAGGTAGGAAAGCTTTATGTACACAGAGTTTGTGAAAGCATTTCTGAATTATAGGCACAGATATACAGGCAGAGAGAAATAGAGCTTATAGCTTCAATTCTACAATTTCAGCCATAGGTCAAGTATAAACATAGAAACAGTCAGCCTCCCAGAGGACATGAACTTGTTCATTAATTTGAGCTCAAAAATAGACAAAAAAGATGGATGAACCAGATTCTATGTTGTTTCTCACCTAGTGAGAACTAGATCTCTACAAACCATCAATCTAGAGAGAGCTTCAAATGGTCAGATCATAAGTAAAAAGTCTCACCACATGACCAAACAGTTGTACTTTTAGGTATATACATAAGAAGATTGAAGCCAGGGACTTCTCTGGCAGTCCAGTGGTTAAGACGTCTCCTTCCAATACAGGGGGTATGGGTTTGATCCCTGGTCAGGAAGCTAAGATCCCACATGCCTTGTGGCCAAAAAAAAACCAAAACAAATAAAAAACAGAAGGAGTATTATAACAAATTCAATATTTTAAAATACTAAAAAAAGAAAACCTTAAAAATCTGCATTTAAAAAAAAAATTGAAGCCATGTGTTAACAGAAAAGCTTTTACATAAATGTTTATAGTGGCATTATTTTTAATAGCCAAAAGTAATTCACATGTCTATCAGTTGGTGAATGGAAAAACAAAAAATATGATATATATATATATATATATATATATATATATATATATGCTGTGCCTAGTCACTCAATCATGAGTGACTCAATCATGTCTAACTCTTTGCAATCCCATGGACTGCAGCCCGCCAGGCTCCTCTGACCATGGGGATTCTCTAGGCAAGAATACTGAAGTGGGTTGCCATGTCCTCCTCCGGGGATCTTCCCAACCCAGGGATCAAACCCAGGTCTCCCCCACTGTAGATTCTTTACCAGCTGAGCTATCAGGGAAGTCCATGTATATATAAATACACACACACACACACACACACACACACTCGTACATATACACACACATGTACACACAGACACACACATATATATATATGCTATGCTGCTGCTGCTACTGCTGCTAAGTTGCGTCTTAGTCGTGTCCGACTCTGTGCGACCCCATAGATGGCAGCCCACCAGGCCCTGCTGTCCCTGGGATTCTCCAGGCAAGAACACTGGAGTGGGTTGCCATTTCCTTCTCCAATGCATGAAAGTGAAAATTGAAAGTGAAGTCACTCAGTCGTGTATGACTCTTAGTGACTCCATGGACTGCAGCCTACCAGACTCCTCCATCCGTGGGATTTTCCAGGTGAGAGTACTGGAGTGGGGTGCCATTGCCTTCTCCGAGATATATATATATATATATATATATATATATATATATATATAAATATATATATAAATAAATAAATAAATAAATAAAATGGACTGTTTTTCAGCTATAACAATTTATGAAGTACTGATACCTGCTATAACGTGGATGAACCTTGAAAATGTGCTACGTGAAAGAAATAAAATACACACTGCCCCATATTATATGAGTCCATTTATATAAAATGTCTAGTATAGGTCAACCCATAGAGGCAGGAAGTAGAGTGTTTGCCAGGGCTTGTGGGGATTGAGGAATAAGGCCTTACTGCTTAATGGGTTTGGAATTTCTTTGGGGGTTAAAGAAACTATCCTGGAATTTGAAGATATTTTCACAACATCATGAATGTATTTGTAACAAAAACACTGAATTACTACTCTTAAAATTGCTGAAATGGTGAATTTTATGTTACATGGACTTCACCTTAACAAAAAAATACAAGGAAAACTAAAAACCAGATTACCAACCATGACTATCAATAGCAGGAAATAGCTTATTAGCTGTAAAGGAGCCAAAAACACAATAGATACATTAAATCAGTAGAGAGGAAAACAAAAATTACAAAAAGAGTCAATGATGTGTTACTGATATATTGAATTCACATTGGAGAGCCAGGAAAAAGACATGTCTGGGCTTTAAATTTTCATGTAGTTTACGTCTCTGTCATTGAAGTCACATGGCCATGATAGGTGGAACAATTGGACATATGGGTGTGTCTTCCAAAACAAAGATAATTATCAAATAAGTATAAAATCCTGACACTTACCTAGATAGGAACATGTATTAAAGCATTTATCACATAAGGAAATGGGCAGATGTTATAACTAGTTGACAAGAGAAACCAAAGAATGGAAAAGTAATATTGATCAGAAATAGTAGGATAAATACATTAATAGAGGCCAGATTGTTTGATTGCTGTATGAAAAGGAAATTGAGCCTTTAGCAAAGGTTGTATCAGTGACCTACAGGCTTCCAAAAGGATGTAAAAGGGCTCAAAGATGATGTAAGACTGGAATGAAATAACCCAGAGTTGTGTTTTACAGACATAGATTAGTTTTCCATTGAAACACATTTTTAGCTAGAATGTTGTAGTCTGACAGAAAGTTAAAACTTCCCTTCAAGAGATGGTCTTTTCAACAGAGAGACCAGATTTCCTATCAGCCATTTCTAGGCCAGCCCTGGTCAGGGCCAATTGGCTACTGATGACATCACAAAGCCTGAGCTGTCACAAAGGCAGCTCCCTGAGCAATAAGAGACCTGAGCAGGGGGACACAGCCAGCAGAGAGACACTGGCATCTCAGGAGGCCCCAGCCAGCGGTATCATCAGTCTGAGCTGATAGAAGCAGCATCCAGCCGACACCATGTCTCCGGGAAGACACCTCTGGAACTGCCGTCGCAGTAGGAGACGCTCCCTCTCCCGTTCCACCAGGGCCGAGCTGCAGTTCCCTGTGAGCCGCGTGGACCGCCTCCTGCGAGAAGGTCAGTTCGCCAACCGCCTGAGCTCAGCGACGCCCGTGTTCCTGACTGGCATCCTTGAGTACCTGATAGCCAACATCTTGGACCTGGCGGGGAAGGAGGCCTGCACCAACCACAGGGTGCGCATCAGCCCGGAGCACGTGCAGACGGCGCTGGTCAACAATGAGAATCTCCGCTGCCTTTTCCAGCCTGGTGCCTTCTCTCAGCCCGCAGCTTCACCACCCGCTCCTGAGAATTAGGGATGCCCAGGCACCTGAGTCCAGCCACACCTCATCAGTAGCTTCATCTCGCCCCAAAGTGCCCATAGATGAGGGAGGCCTGGTCTTCTGCCCTTAGCACTGCTATTAAAGCGTTCATGGCTGTGCTTGTAACTGCTTGCTTTCTGTCATTTGTCCTTGAGGTGTCTGGGTGACATGGGGTGGCAGGGGGTTCCTCTCATGAGGGATGGAGGGGTGGAGTGGGTGGTTAGGGAGGGATGCTGGAATCCTGAAATCTGGGAGCGGTTTCCGATGGTGACAGTATTATGTGTGGTCCTGGGGGGAGTCACTGGCTGAGGTTGCGGGGCAGGACTTCCTCACTGGCTCTGAAGAAGTCCAGACCAGGGAGGTTGGGAGGTTGGCGCGGAGAGGGCCTCTTGAATTCCCAGAAGGATGGTGGTAATGGGGGAGGGGCTGAAAACCGTGAGGGAGGAGCCTAAGGCTTTATTCCTGATGGGGAACATCTAAAAGTGGGAGGTGAAGCCAAGAGGAGTGATTGAAGAGGATGGCAGAGCAGTCAGTGTGAACTTAATGGGGCAGGACTTTTACATGAAGAGTGAAGAGTGATGGGGAAACCATAAAGAAATACACATAAGAGAAATTATGGCCATGTTGAGTTCATGTATTATTTTACCATCTCATTCCAAAAAAGAGACTTGAGACAGGGCTTATTAGCCAGTGCTGTGACACTCTCTGTGGACGTTCACCAGATGGCAAAGGGCCCCCCTCTGCTGCTCCTGGCCTGTCATACAGGGCTGGTCAGAGGCTGCCCAGCTGGCTTCAACAGTGGGGTCAGTGGACCTGGGTTCACCATCCCAGTTCACCACTTTGGCTGTGTTATCTTGGACATCCGTCTGTTTCCTGTGAGCGACAGCTTCCTCATCTGTAAAACAGGGATAATCAGAGTTCCTCCATCTTGGGGTTTTCCCAGAGATGAAGTTACCATGTGCCTATAAACTGACTTAACACAGAGCCTGGCACAGGCCACACCCTTAACAGATGGCTGCCTGTGTCTCCCTCCCCAGCTGCTTGGACAGGTCCCCCAAGGGGCGGCCAGGCCCGGTTCTCATGTGATTGCTGGATGCTTGGGCCTCTGGCTGTGAGAGCCCTGGCCTGGCCTGCTGCACCCTGTGGGGGTAGAGTGCTGTGCAGAGGAGGAAACCAGGGCTACATCCAGGAACCACACAGTCCTCACCTTGGTTCCCTCTCTGCTCCCCTCTGTCTAGTGACACCCTCTATCTCCCTCCTTCCTCCACTGATGGAAGCTTGGCACTGGCTTAGCCTCTGCCGGAGTGTCTGACAGTAACTGTGTCTGGTGTGCACAGAGCTTGGTGAAGTAGGTGCCTGTTTAATCCAAGAAACATTTCTTGACAACTGGTGCTCATTCAGCCAAATATTAACAGATGCTTCATTGTCAAGATGTTCACTGCACAGATTTGTGGGTCATTACAAGAGCCATGAAACCCTCCTGGCCTTAACCAAGCCCCTCTCACTCTCTTATTTTTAATAGCTGAGTAATATTCCACTGTATATATGCACCATGTCTTTATCTATTACTCTCAGTGGACATTCAGGTTGCTTCCATGACCTGGCTGTTGTAAATAATGCAGCGATGAACATTGAGGTGCAGGTATCGTTTTTTGTTTTTTTTTTTTTTTTGTAGCCCTAGGTTATTTTTATTTATTTATGTTTGCTTCTTTTTAAAAAATTATTTATTTTTATTTTTTATTTTAATTGGAGGCTAATTACAATTGAATTCGGAGAAGGCAATGGCACCCCACTCCAGTACTTTTGCCTAGAAAATCCCGTGGATGGAGGAGCCTGGTAGGCTGCAGTCCATGGGGTCGCTAGAGTCGGACACGACTGAGCGACTTCACTTTCACTTTTCACTTTCATGCATTGGAGAAGGAAATGGCAACCCACTCCAGTGTTCTTGCCTGGAGAATCCCAGGGACGGGGAAGCCTGGTGGGCTGCCGTCTATGGGGTCTCACAGAGTCAGACACGACTGAGGTGACTTAGCAGTAGCAGCAGTAGCAGGATTGTTGGATCATATGACAGTTCTGTTTTTAGTTTTAAAAAACCTCTATGCTGTTCTCCATAATGATTATACCAATTTACATTCTTATCAACAATGTGGGGGAGTTCCCTTTTCTTTACACCTTCCCTAGCATTTATTTCTTGTAAATTCTTTGATAATGTCCATTTTGACCTTCTGACTGGCATGAGGTGATACCTCATTGTAGTTTTGATTTGCATTTCTCTAATAATTAGTGGTCTTGAGTGTGTTTTCATGTGCTTTTTGGCCACCTATATGTCTTCTTTGAACAAAGGTCTATTTAGATCTTCTGCCCACTTTGATTGTTTTTTGTTTGTTTGTTTGTTTTGACAATGAGCTACATGAACTGTTCGTATAGTTTAGAAATTAATCTCCTGTTGGTTGCTTCATTTGCAAATATTTCCCCTCATTCTTTATGTTGTGTTTTTGTTTGGTTTATGGTTTCCTTTGCTGTGCAGAGCTGTGAAGTTAAATTAGATCTCATTTGTTAATTTTTGTTTTTATTTTCATTGTTCTAGGAGGTGAATTGAAAAAGATTGGTTCAACTTATGTCAGAGTGTCCTGCCTATTTTCCTCTAAGAGTTTTATAGTATCCAGCCTTAAATTTATGTTTATAATCCATTTTGAGTTTAATTTTGTGTATTAGAGAGTATTCTGATTTTATTCTCTTACATGTAGATATCTACTTTCCCAGCACCACTTAATAAAGAGACTGTCTTTTCTCCATTGTGTATTCTTGCCTCCTTTGTCATAGATTAATTGACTATAGGTGCAAATCTTCATGTTTTAATCTTCCAGTATCCACAGGCTTCCCTGGTTCTTGAGTTAGACAGGCCCCGCAGTCATGTGGCTATGACTCTTTAGAATGGGCCTTTGTGGTGCCAAATTAGAATTTTAAAATGGGGGACCATGTAGTAACCTCTAATACATTCTTTCCTAGAGCATTAATTGCAGAGTGAAAGCTCACAGTTCTAATCTGGAGAACAGATGCGTTTGCTAGTCCTACACAGGTGTTTTTTTTTTTAAAGAAAATTATCTGCTAGCATTTGAAACCTAATGACTTTTTATGTGAATAAAGGTCTTGGCAGAGGGAGCATTGGTGGGAATGCTATAAGCTAGTTGAGAATCTAGCAGGAGCTGCACAGGTGCTTGAAGCAGGCAGCCTAGGTAAGGCCTCACCAGGAAGTTCCTGAGTGGAGGATGGAAACTGTCTAGGGGAGAGCCGTCTGAGGATGGCACATGCATAGAAGGTACAGCCATTCTGGAGGCTGATGGATTAGAAAGTGAATGGAAAGACAAAGACACCTGCCAAGAGGAACATTTGGCAGGAGTTGCACGAGTGAAAGAATATCCATTCTGTGGTAAGACCTGGAAGGCTATGCATGAGTGTAGGGAGCATCTAACCTACAGAAGACTTCTAAACTGTGCAGGCATCAGGGCAAAGCAGCATGATGATGTAGTCAACACAAAGTGTAGTAGTGGTGGATGTAGTTAACCTTGGGCTTCAGTAGTTGTGGTACATGGGCTTAGTTGCCCTGTGGCATGTGGAATCTTCCTGGACCAGGGATTGAACCTGTGTCTTCTGCATTGGCAGGTGGATTCTTAACCACTGGACCACCAGGGAAGCCTTTGCACAAGGTTCTTGAGTGGAGGGTGTAGATACCCTTCAGTAAGGTCCTCCAGGAAATGCCAGGGAGGAAGGACTATTCAGAGGAGTAAGACTCAGTAGGACATAAACAGTGGCTGGAACATCAACCCAAGGGGAAGATGCAGAAGGAAGTGTGTGGAAAGGCATAGCACTTAGTCAATGGGAGGAGTGGACAGGAGGGTGCATGGGTGAAATAGCCCTCCTAGGCAAGGATCCTGTAAGATTGTGTAAGTCAAGGATTCAGACAGCCTGAGGGAACAGTCAGCAAGAGAGGTGTTAGAGGGGAGTGTACAGAGAAGCTGGGGGCTCTGATAGGGAATGTGTGGTCTGTAGGGCCATGCAGCTCAGGGGTGTTCTCAGAAGGAGGTTCCTGAGTAGCAGGCTGTAATAATTTAAAAACTATTTTTTTAATATTTTTCCAATTGCTGATCGACATCTTGGAATCCTTAGGCTGTGCCAGTGGCCCCAGGTAGTTGACATCTCACCTCCCCAGGGCTTTTGTGAGCGTGAAGGAATCTTATTACAAGTCTTCAACCACAAGCTGCAGCCTGTTTCACTTCCTGCCCAGTAGGAGTGTCCCCCTCTAGTTACTTCTCACTTATGAAGTGATAACAGTCCCAGGTCCTCTCTTACTCTCTCTCAACTTCTCCCTGAACATGACATTGTGTGCCATCGGGCCTCCTGTTCACTGGGGAACTCTGAGTACATGTCTTTTTCAAAAGGGAGTTGTCTCCATGTCTGTTCCCTTACCAAAATGTGATCAAAACAAACCTTGAGTGTATTTTAAAACAGATGGTACAGTGAGCAGGTTGATATGGTGACAGGGGTAACGTGGTGTTTGGGTTTACTAACTGAATTCATCAGATGGCAGATACTGTGTGGAAAGGCACTGCTGGCTGTTGGCCAGCTTGTGCTTCAGTGGCTTTGTGTTGCGTTGTGTTGGTCTGGTATCTCTCTGGTTCTTCAGTTTGTGTTGTAGCAGAGGTCAGAAAGCTGAGTCGTCCCTGAGCAGCTCCCTAGCTCAGGATGCTGTGGTCTGGGCAGAGTGGTCTTCAGTTGGCTCCTCAACTCTCTTTTCTTAGTTTATTTTTTATCGAAGTAGAAGGCAAAGAAGAACTAAAGAGCCTCCTGATGAAAGTGAAAGAAGAGAGGGAACAAGTTGGCTTAAAGCTCAACATTCAGAAAACTAAGATCATGGCATCCGGTCCCATCACTTCATGGCAAATAGATGGGGAAACAGTGGAAACAGTGACAGGCTTTAATTTTTGGGGGGCTCCAAACTGTCAGGAGTGAACAAGAAATTGAGATAGAGAGTTGAAGTTTCATAAGGGTAGAAATGGGCTTCTCTGGTGGCTCAGATGGTAAAGATTCTGCCTGCAATGCAGGAGACCTGGGTTCGATCCCTGGCTCAGGAAGATCCCCTGGAGAAGAAAATGGCAACCCACTCCAGTATTCTTTCCTGGAGAATTTCATGAACAGAGGAGCTAGAAATACAAACCATCTTAAAGGACTTTGTACAGAGCCTTCAGGAAAAGGGCACATACTGGCTTAGTAAGAGTCTTTACTACAGGCCCCACACTCTGGCTCATAGTCTAAGAAATGAGGCAGTCAGTGGGAATAACTAGAGGTCCTCAGGTTCTCTGAGATAAGTTTTGACTTCAAGTTGGACTCCTCCCCTCTCTAGATAGATTCGCCCCTGTACTCAGCACACCTGTCAAATAGATAAAAGTGCCACTGGTCAGCCAGATCAGAAGAGCTCCTAGAAAATGACTGTGTGAAATGAACCTCTGCTATTACTACAGTGGACTTTTATAGCCTGGGAATGGGCTCACTCTAGCATAGCCACAATCCCTGATGACCAATGATAAATGGCAAACAGCAGAAGAAGGCAAAGCATTATTACACAAAATTGGCATGGTTGGGTGGCTTTATTACTTTGTCGAAAACTCTGACCCTGCAGATCATAAAGCCATTTCAAATCCAGAGTCTGCCCTCCTTGACCCACAATCCAAGGAACTTATCCCCTCTTGGAAAGCTGCCTTTCTTTCTCTCATGGCTAAGCCCACACAGTTCAGGAAGCCTGGGAGGGAATAGCTGTCCCAGTTGACTTGAGAGCAGCTAACCCACCAACAAGCAAGTTTTAGTTGATCAGAGCCTGGACTGGCTTGACCCGCTATGCCAGTTTTTCCTCTGGGCAACCTCCTCTGCTTCCTGAGCGTCTCCCTCAGGGACCCCCATCTGCATCTCTCTTTGGGTATCAGTGAGTAATGGTAGTTCACCAAGATCTCATAGCTGGATGGCCAGTTCAAAAACCGAAACTCCAGAAAGGAAGCATTTCTTTTCTTTTTTAAGAAAAATTACTTTATTGAAGTACAGTTGATTTCCACTGTTGTGTTAATTTCTGCTGTACAGCAGAGTGATTCAGTTATACACATACATACATTCATTCTCATATTCTCTCCACTATGGTTTATCACAGGATATTGAATATAGTTCCCTGTGCTATACAGTAGGATATTATTGTTTATCCATCCTATATATAATAGTTCACATATGCTAATCCCAAAGTCCCACTCCATCCTTCTCCCACACCTCTTCCCACCTTGGCAACCACAAGTCTGTTTTCTGTTTGTGAGTCTGTTTTTCAGATAGGTTCACTTGTGTTATATTTCAGATTCCACATATAAGTGGTATCATGCAGTATTTGTCTTTCTCTTTCTGAATTATTTCACTTAGTCTGATCATCTCAAAGTCCATCCATGTTATTCCCATTGGTATTATTTCATTCTTTTTATGGCTGAGTAATATTCCATCGTATATGTGTATCACATCTTCCTTATCCATTCATCTGTTGAGGGACATTTAGATTGTCTCCATGTCTTGGCTATTGTGAATAGTGCTGATATGAACCTTGGGGTGAATGTATCTTTTTGAATTGTAATTTTGTTCTGTTATATATGCCCAGGAGTGGGATCACTGGATCATATGCTAACTCTATTTTTAGTTTCTTGGGGAACCTCCATTCTGTTTTCTATAGTGGCTGCACCAATTTACATGCCCATCAACAGTGTAGAAGGGTTTCTTTTCCTAGGAAAGGAGGCATTTTCTTTTCTTTTTTTTTTTCCTTTTTGGGCTGTGCTGCACAGCTTATGGGATCTTAGTTCCACAACCAGAGATTGAACCCAGGCCCACGGCAGTGAAAGCACTGAGTCTTAACCACTGGACCACCAGGGAATTCTCAAGGAGGCATTTCTTAATTTAGGACCTTTTCCTAATTCACAGTCAGCTTCTGCAGAGAAACCTTGAGCCTCTCAAGTATCGTCCCCAGACAATCCTATCTATTGGCAACTTGTTCCATCTATAAAATTCAACAATTAAAAAAACCTGCTAGATGTCTTAGGCACTCACATAGGAATGAGTTCCCTTTGTTGGATGGATAGAGGAGGCCACACTCAACCAGAGGGAGACACCATCATTTCCTAGTTCTAGGGCCCCTTATGTCCCACGCCCTGCTCTCACCTGACCTTCTGCAGTAGCAGTCACCTAAGTACCTCCCCTAGAATGATGGCAACTCTCTGGAGCTTGTCCCACTGCCTAGGGCTTGTCACACATAAACTGCTCTGAGGGACCACTGGATCCTGTAAAATAACCAACTTTCCTGGCCCTTTTTGATACTGGGATCATAGTTATTCCTCCCATTTCAAAAACTAATGTGACTCAGTTAAATCAAGGGCATATCAAATGTGGGGTACATAGGTCCCACTTGATGTTATGATCAGGTCTATCATATTAACTACATTTCCAATGCTAGTCACCACCTCTGTCTCTGGTACGTCTAGTCATAGGTATGGACACCATTATGGGAAGTTTCTTAAAGTGGAACAAGGGAAAATCGGCAGTACTTCCATTGGGACTTGCTTGCTGGGAGCCTGTGGACTTTCCACCTCATTAAGATTATCAGTATGTCTCAGGACAAGCTACAACTAGGTCTGGCTGGAGATAGGCCGCCATTACTTCAGGTCTTTTTAAGGCTGACACTGTGGTTCCTATCATCTGCCCTGTTAATAGCCCTGTCTGGCCAGAGTTAATGGCAGACAAATTAAGATGTATGACTACTCATTCTAGATGACCTACATCTCAATGCAGTTGTTCTGTTCATCAAGGCACCTTTTTTTTTTTAATCATTGTTGCAATTATGAATGACATGAAGACTACACATAGTGATCCCTCCACAGGGCAGACAGGAAGACTAGTTGGAGTGGGCATTGTGAAGGGGGCAAAGAAGAACCTTTCGCCCTCAGTGTAGTGGAGCAACGACATGATGTGAACAGGGCAAGGAGGATGACTGGCCATCCATCAGTGCACTGGTTTATCCTGGCAGTGAATATGAATAGGGGACATGCCCCATGAGTGCAGTGGGGTAAGAAAGAAAGCAATATGTATGAACAGGACAAAGAGGAGTCGTGGCAATTAGTGCCCTGGGGCTCGTGCCCCATGAGTGCAGTGGGGTAAGAAAGAAAGCAATATGTATGAACAGGACAAAGAGGAGTCGTTGCAATTAGTGCCCTGGGGCTCGTTGGTAGATGTGACTGGGAGAAATGGAGCTTGCACAATCAGTGTACTGGTTTTGTAGTTAAAGGATGCGAACAGAGCAAAGAAAGGAGCTGTGTGTTGCAAGGGAGACGGAATGTGAACAAGGCCAAGAGGAGGTGCCCCATGGGGAGAGAGCAGGCCCGTGCTTTCAGTCCCAGAGGAGGAACTAGGTAGGAGCACGTGACCAGGCCAATGAGGAGGACTCCCTGCACTGTCAGAGCATTAATGGGGCAGATTGTGAATGAGGCGAAAAGAAATTGAACAGGGTATATGAGCAAGGCAGTGAAGATGGGTCTCTCATATCCCTGCAGTGATGCACTTGGCTGGGGATATAAAAAGGGCCAAGGAAAAGGGGCTCCCATCGTCAGTTCATTGGAGCAACTGGACAGAGGCTATGCATGCAGTCAGTAGGAGTAGTACTGTTTCGTAAATACAATGGGTCTCCAGCCTGGGCGTGTGTGTGAGTAGGATAGAGAGGAGAAGCCCCACCCCAGATGCATTGGTGAAGTGAATCCACGGAGAGGTGCTTCCCTGATTGTTTGGAGAACTGCACCTGGGCAGGAGGAGAGATGATCGGGCCAGTCAGTAAGATGCCTGTACTGTCAATGCAATGGAGTAACTGCAGAGGATGTGGACAGGCAAGGAGGAAGAACCCTGCTCTGTCAGAGCAGTGAGGTGATGGGGAATGGAGGAGGGTCTGCAATTAATCAGTGATGCGATGTCACTTGAGAAACTTTCTGAAAGGGGCAGAGATGAGAAGCCCCAAATATGGGCGTGGCATCAGGGACACCTGCACCATATCAGTTCCTGGATGGAAGAGGTGTACAGGAAGTGAGACACATGCTCATACCAGCAGTATGGGGGTGACTCTGAACAGGGAATGTGACCATGGCAAAGAAAACAGGCCCAGCATCATCCGTGTGGTGGTGTAAGTGATGAAGCATGTGATGGGCACAAGGAGAATGAAGCTCCCTCTCCCATCAGTACTGAATACTGTGCAGAGTGTGCTAACGGGGTCATGGAGAAGAACTCTGGATCACTGCATCAGTGCGATGGTGTAAATGCACAGGATATGGGATTGGGGCAAAGCGAATAGGGCCTGCAGCTACAGACGATGATGCAAGTTTATAGGCGATGTGAGAAAGACCCAGCATCTCTCACAAGAGGGGAGTGGGAACAGGGCCCAGGGCACAGCAGTGTGAGCTGGGCATAGAGGATGAGCCCCGACCCATAACCAGTGGTGTGACTTGGCCAAGAATATTAATGAGGCAATAGAGGAACCCCTACCCACTGTAGAGGGTTAGCTGGACCGGGGATGTGACCTGGGGATGTGATGCATTCTGGCTTCATCAGTACAGTGATGTCATTGAGCAGAGTATTCTCATGGAGCAAAGAAGGAGCCCTGCCCCATCCCTGTGCTGCTGTAACTCACCAGAGTTTTCTGTGTAAAGAACAGTAGCCCTGTATACTATAACTGTAATAGCATCAGTGGACAGAGGAAGTGAACAGGACAAAGACGATCAGGAACCACCCACGAGTACCATGAAGTACCTGGGCAGGAATGTGAACATGGCAAATAGAAAGAGCCCCACACACTTGGTGCAGTGGGATGACTGAACTACAAAAGTGAACAGGGAAAGAGAATGATTGTTGGGGGCCAGAGTGAGGTACTCCGCCCATGGCAAAGGTCATGAGGAAGGAGGCTCGACATACGCAAAGGCGGGATCGAGCCTCAGGAGTCCCCCTGGAAATCCTCGAGCGTCTACCCCCATAACCAGAGCCTGCCTACTTTACTACTTTGTGCTCTTACCTACACCTCTGACTTTACGGGGGGCTGTCCCCCACCACCTCTTTCGGAGAAGGAGTTAACCTAGAGCTCCAGTCAATAAAAACTCTTGGGTGTGACAAGAGTGTTTTAACCTACAAACTCCTCTGAAGGTTCTCTGGCCTGCCTGACAGGCTCGTCCGGCCACATGTGATTGGTCACAGCCTCCCAACCGTGAGAGGCACGAGATGCTTTAAACCTTCTAAAAACAGGTTCCTTAGAAAAGTTAGAAAACTATTAGTATAAGTATAATGGGCTAATTAGAAATTGTGTTGGTGAAGGGTTTTTCATTTGTTGAGCCAATGTTTGTTGCTAAGTCTCCATATCCCCTGCCCTTACACACATTAATGAATATATAGAATTGACCTTTGATATTAATCACGTTAGACCTTAGGCTAAGTAAATTCTTTCCTTAACTAAAACGCACTACACCCTCACCCTGTAGGAGTGTAACTTTACTTGGGTGGCGTCTGTTTTGAGAATAATCAGCCCTGGAGAAATAAGTGTCCTGATGGACTGACCGCTGTCACAAGGAGAGGGTCGTAAATTGTCAGCAGGCCCCCCTGGCCAGAAGATGATGTAACACCCCTAAGACCTCTGTATACATTTGTGTGAAGCACCTGACTTTAATAAAAGTCAGGACTGCTGTCCCCACGTGACTTTTGTATAACATCTCAGTGTATAAAAACAGACTCTGGAAAATAAAGAATTGGGATCAGTTTCTCAAAATACTGGTCTCCCCATGTCTCTCTCTCCTTCTGGCTGAGTCTCCATCTGGAGCGCGGAACCCACCAAGCTTACTAATTTTGCCTGGGCTTCTAAGATCCGACCAGGGAGGCCTCAGTGTCTCCTCTCCCTCGGGAGAACGGAAGGACGCCTGCGGCCTACGTAAGTGGTGCAAGCTTCTTGTCTTGAAGTTTTATTGGTCCCCCGCATAAACCAAGCTACTCAGCCTCTTTTCTCCACTGAATTTTCCTACTGAGCTATCCTTATTCTATTACTCTTTATATCTCTAATTAATATCTAATTGAAACTATCGTATCCTGACCCTCGCCGACGCCGTCTCTCCTTCGAGTACCCTGGATCAGCCGGGGCTGGTCCCCGGCAAATGATCTCTGGTCTGTCAGTGCAGAGATGGGACACACGAGGGAAGTGAGAAGGGCAGAGAGGAGAAGAGGAGGTCCTCGCTTCCTCTGTGAGGATGTGAACAGACCACACAGGAGAATCTTCACACCCTTAGTACCAAGGTGGAAGTTGACAGGCTCTGAACAGAGCAAACCACGAGTTCACTGATGAAATGGGGCAGGGCTGTGTGAACGAGGTCAGGAGGAGGAGCCCTGCAAACCTAGCACACTGGTTTCACTACACGGGCTGTAAGCAGGAGAAAACCAGTGTGTAGTGTTTCCTGGGCTGGTGATGTGAACAGGGTGGAGGAAAGCATGGCCAGTGCCACGGGGTGAGTGCCCAGTTGGTCCCATTAAGCAAAGAGCAATCCTCCCAGCATCATCACCTTGGAGTGCTCAGACGGGGTGTAGGAACGAAGGAGGTGCTCCACACTTCAGTGTAACTGGCCGGGGTGTGAACAGGTAAGAGGAGACCCTGGCACACAGGGAAGGGAGGCTAGGATAAGCATCCCCATGTCCTCTGAGCAACTGTGTGAATGAATGAGCAAGGAGTGTGAAGAGAGCAAAGGGCGAGAGCCCGCCCCCCACCAACTCAGGCACTGGGCTTAGTCAGAAGGGAGACCAGGGCATGACCAGCCCTGATTGCGATGGTGGGTCCAGACCTGGTGTGATCAGGGCACAGAGGATGGGGTGCCCTCAGTGCACGGGGGACCAATCCTGGGTAAAACCCGCACAACCGCTGCCCTTAAGTACCACCCTGGGGCGTGAGTGAGGTGCACGTGAGGAGGTGGACCACCAGGGCTGTGTGTAACTTCGGAGGGGAGGTGACAGTGCAAAGAGGAGGACCTGGAGGCATCAATGCCGGGGTCTTGACAGGGAACACTTACGGGGCAATAGGAGCCCCTTAATGTCAGTACCATGGGGAGACAGGGCTGGGTATGGAAGCAAGCAGCCAGGAGGAGCCCCACCTGTCTGCGCATGCGGAGGAGTCACTGGGAGGCACCTACCCACCCGCTCTGACCTGCCGGATCCTGCTCTTGGACCCCCAGACTCCTGGGAGGAAGCCGGGATATGAGGCTGATGCAGGCAGGGCAATCCCCTCCTGATTCAGTAAGGGCTGCAGTGCTGCTCTGTGGTTCCCCCCAGGAATTACAAGTTCGCCTTCCAGACGGTGAGATTTACAGTCACACTGTCAGAAAGCGTTTCATCTGCAGGTGATCTGACCTACACCACTGAGATAGTTCATGAAAACCATTCTCCTGCCGCCCTGCTCAGAGCCTGTCATGAATCTCCTAACGTATAGCACTGAACACTCTGAAAGCTGAGCTCTTAAATCTTCAAACCTGGGAACTGTCCAAGATACATACCCTGATACAAACAAGCACCATGGTTACACTCTGGAATACTAGGTAACTAACGTGGGAACCAAGTCAGTGACCCACAGCTAATCCAGCCAAGTGATAAAGCTCCATCCTGGACTTTCTGGCAGCCTTGACAAACTGCTTCAGCAGAAAAGAGACTGGATCACCAGGCAACTCTGCCCACAGCTGGCACCTTACTGACATTTCTGCAGCTGTGGCCAGGAACTCAATGGGCTGTGAACACGGATTATCCCCTCACCCCAGAAGCGATCCCTGTGGGCCGAGCTGCAGGAGGTTAGCGGAATGATACGTGGAAAGTACCCCATTCCTGGCTGCTGCTCCATGTGCTGTGGGGCTGGAGTGGCTGCCTTGAGGTCAAGGTTGTGGACCTGACACTGGGGAGAAGCACCGCATTCTCCATGGAGCCCGCTCTTTGGCCAGCTGTCTGGCCAGCTGTACTGAGAGTACATGGCTGTGCTACATTAAATGTGCCAAAGTTAAATTGGAAAGAATAAGCCAAATCAATTGCAGTGCCTGGAAACGCTAATCTTTTAAACATATTTCCAGGGTGGGGGAAGTTCAGTGAGGAAAGGAGAATTAGTTTGGGGGATGGAGTGGGTTAACTCTAAGGAGTGTGGGCAGGGCCCCCTGGAACAGTTGTGCAGTTTGTGGGCTTCACAGAGTGGTCGGTCATGGGGGTGAGGTGGGGACACTGACATCTACCCTTGATGCTCCTCTCCTCGTGCAAACCCCCCCAGCCCCCCTGCATGTGCCTGAGTGGACACTGCTTTCTGAGTCCTCTTCTCATGAGGGGAAATGCTGTTGAGTGAGGTGGGAGCTTTTCCTGTTAATTCTTCTACAGACAAGATGCTTAGGCACCGAAACAGAGGCTGGGCTGGCCCTTCAGCTGTCTGCTCCAGCTGCCCTCCCTGGGTCCTCCCACCATGACCACCTCTCACTGAGGCCACAGGGAGCCACGTGCACCCCAACCCTGCAAAACAGCAGCCTCTCACCTCTGGGCTTCTGCCCATGCCTACCCCTGTGGGCTCTGTGACATCACCGGCCCTTGAGGACGTTCTGTAGTAGCAGAGCCCACTCCATGCGGTCAGGCATCTGGAGAGCTGGAGGGGTTGGTCCTGGGCAGCTGCCCTCAGCCGTCCCCGGGCAGAGAGACCTCCAAGGTGCCCACGCCACACTGGCTCCCTGGGGTCCCAGCGGGACGGAGCTCTGTAGCTTCGTGGTCCATCCTCATGTGGCTGGTCACGTTCAGTCAAAAACTGCAGGAGGTACACTCCTCCTTCTGGTGCATAGCCATCCTGGTGGTCCTGGCACCCTGAAGGGCCACACTCAACAACCCCACAAAACTAGGAGCGCTGGCTTCAGAGGTCTTCCCAGGGCAGAAGGCTGGTCACACTCTCAGGGAACAACTCTCTTCGAACAACTGCTCTCTGCAGCCCACTGACGTCTGTGTACAAACCCATCATGATCAGACAGAGACTTCTCTCTCATCAGTGCTTTTCAGTCCCACTCTTCAGGCCTGACAGACTTGAGGAACTTAAATAAAAGCCAGACCAGGAAACACTACTTAGAGAGAAGTTGACCTTCACCTGTGTATACTTTGCCTCATGACTTCCCTTTCATCCTTTAAGTAAGTTGAGTTACTTTTCCCCCCAACTCATCTTATTGTCTGTCTAATTACAGGTACAGTCAGTTCACACTACAGAACCGCTTCCAGAAGACTTTGGATTTCGTAAGAGGTACCACCAGTGGGGACCTTTGGGAAACTTGTAATTTCCCAGGTAAGTTCTATTCATTTATAAATTGATAGTACAAACATGTGTGAAGTATTTAATATGTACCAGGCACTGTTCAAGGTATCATGCATGATTCACAGACACAATCCCTTTATGAAGTTTATACTCAGGTAAGAGTTAGACCTTAATAAATAACTCTACTTGCGTCACAGTGCACATCATAAATTAGAGAAATAAAGTTAAAATCTCAACTTGATGAAAGATCCTTGATGTTTTACTGCAAACCACAGTCAACCTTTTCAAATGTTTGTTTTCAGCATATATTTGGAAAGGAGGGACTGTTGAACCAAAGTATTTTTTTAAATTATTTTTCAAAACTGAAATACGTTGAAATTTGAATTGCTAACGTTTGCAGTATTTTTAAACCATATCTACAGTAATTATTCAGATTTACTTATATTTAGTTGATTTCCACATTCACCTTCAGGAATTCTACTATGTACTTCTATTTCAAAGGTTTTATTTTGATTAAATTTTTGAATGTTGATGAGTCCTTTCAGAGAGGGTGGAATCTTCAGAGTGTATATATAATTAAATTGATTTCTGTGGCTTTCACATAAGACTTGATATGGAGTTACTGAGTCAAACACAACTTTTTCCCTTTACCGGTATTACGTTCTGTTCTTTTATTTCCTGTTACTCTGACTTTCAGGAGAAGCCTGATTTTGTGCCTTTAAGGCAAATACTCTCTTTTCTTCCCTGAAAGTCCATGGCATTCTTAATGTTTGAAATTCAAAATGCCAACCATTCATATTCAGATATTGAACAAGTTTTGTTAATTTTGTTTTGATCCTGACAAGACCTTTTCATCTGAAGATTAACATTTTTCTTCAGCTTCTGAAAACTCTATTGTCTTCTCTAAATATTGCTGTTACATTTGTTCAGGAATTTTCTTTCAAGCATGCCAATAATCCATATATTAGATCTCCATTATCTGTATTTAATGTCTTTAAGACTCTCATGCTCTACTGACTGAGGTAGCCGTGCGGCTTGTATGTAATAGCTTTAATTCTCTGCTTTTACTATCTGGTTTTTGTTTTCTGCTACTGCATAGCTTATAGGATAAACGTGTGTGTTTATACTTTGAATAGTTACGTGTATGCTATGAAGATAGCCATGGTGCATCACTGCTCAGTGAAATTTCTTGCCTTTGTTCAAGATTTCTTCAGTTGATAAATGGCTCACAAGAATGACTCTTTGAAGTACAGTGAGTGCCCTGGTAAAAGCAGGAGTATCCAAAGCAGTTAATGTGATGAGCAGCCATCTTTCCCTCCTTCCTCATGTGCAATCCCAGAAAAATTTGGGCACCTCAGAAAAAGAGACAATGTTTCCTAGTTCTCTTATTTTGTACAACTATGGCAGTGCCAACCAAATTTCCTTTGATGTGAAACTAAGTTGCTTCCGATGGAGATGGCTGAGCATAAAGCTGCTGTGGAAAGTGAATAAGTTACTGAAAGTAAAATACTTGGGACAAAGCCTGATGCCTGATGAGCACTCTGCGTTCTCAGAAGGCAGATTCTCCATCCTGTCACAATGGGTAGACTTTGTGGGAAGCACTTGATGACTGTGAAGCATGGAAAACCAGAGAACGCTTCATTCATGTCATGGCTTGGGCCTGCAGGGTGAGGGCCAAACCGCCTGAGTGTTGTCCCCTCTAAGTCACTTTCTGACTGTGTGGCCCCGGGGAGGTTAGTTGTCATGTCTGGACTCTGTATGAACCCAGAGGCTTCATACACATGGATCTGCTCTGTAAACCTGAGTTCTCATTCTCAAGTTCCTGTGGTTCCAAATCCTCTTCCATGAGAACTTGCTACCCTGTAGTCCACGACCTTGACCCTGCCTGACAGATGAGCTGTGGTTCTCGAAGGCAGCACTTGAAAGAGGGCCTTTTTGAATTGTGACCTCGTGGTCATGAACTGTGTGAGTCCTGTAGCGACCAGGTGTCAGGTTTACATGGAGGTGCTCTTGCAAGCACAGGAGTGGGGCAGTTCTCATCAGGTGCCAGCTTGTTACAGGTGCTCGGGCCTGGTGGTGACATGATAACTTAGGGGCCATCTGGTCACTGCAGGGACATAGCAGCAGTACACCCGCCTCATCCAAGTTCTTTCAGCCTACTTTTTGTTTTTAAACTAATAGACTTTATTCTTTTGAACAGATTGAGATTTACAGATAAATTGAGCAGAAAGTAGAGTCCCATATACCCTCCTAACACAATCCTCAGTTTCCTTAAACGGTGTGCATTGATGCGGTACATTTGTTAAAATTGATAAGCCAATATTGATGCATTATTAGCTAAATCCATAGTTTACACTAGGGTTGTCTTTATGTGCAAAATTCTCTGCATTTTGACAGATGTATAATGACATGTGTCTACCATTATATTATCTTACAGAATAGTTTCATTGCCTTAAAAATCCTTGGCGCTCTGCCTTTTTATCCCACCCCTGGATGAACTTTTTTTTTTTTTTTGGCTATCTCCATAGTTTTGTGTTTTCTACAGTGTCATTTAGTTGGAATAATTCAGTACATAGCCTTTTCAGATTATTTTTTCACTATATACAATAATATATGTTTAAGCTTCCTCCATGTCTTTTCGTGGCTTGATCACTCATTTCCTTTTTTGCTGAATAATACTCCATCCAAACTGTGGACACACCACAGTTTATTCATACATTTCATTTATTAAAGGAAATCTTGATTACTTTGAAGTGTGCAGTACCGTATTATTTGTAGGCACTATGTGATAAATAGACTCGATGAATAAGTTCTAGAGATCTATTGTACATCTTAGCAATGTCTTTTGCAGGGTGCTCAAACTCTAGGGTGGTACTTATCAGGAGCTAGAGGAGGACGCAAAAGGGAGTTGCTCAATGAGTATAGCGTTTCACTTTTTTAAGATAAAAAATTTCCGGATGTCTGTTCCACAACAGTATAGATTTAACACTACTGAATTGTACACTTAAAACAGGTTAAGATGGTTAACTTCATGATATATTTTACCACAATAAAAGTAAACTTGCCAGAATTGCATTGAATCTGTAAATCAAATTGGAAAGACCTAATATCTTGACAGTATCAAGTGTTCCTTCTCATATACCTACGTTTTTCCATTTGCTTAGATCTTCTTTATCACGGATTTGTAGTTTTCCTCACATAGATCTTGTACACATTTTGTTAAATTTATACTTAAGCATTTATTTTTATTTCATGCTAAAATAAAAATCTTGCATCCTGAAACCTTATTCTAATCACTTAATACTTCCAGGAGTTTTTGTTGTTTTTGATTCTTTGGAATTTTTTACATAGAAAAGCATGTCATCTACAAATAGTCAAGTTATCTCTTCCCAAATCTATACAATTTTATTGTGTTGGCTTCCCTGGTGGCTCAGTGGTAAAGAACCTGCCTGCAGTTCAGGAGATGCAGGGGGTTCAATCCCTGGGTGGGGAAGATTCCCTGGAGGAGGAAATGGCAACCCACTCCAGTATTCTTGCCTGGGAAATCCCATGGACAGAGGAGCCTGGCGGGCTACAGTCCATGCATGGGGTCACAAAGAGTTGGATACGACTTAGGGACTGAAAAACAACATTCCAACGTTAAGAGTGCCTTTTCATGTTTTATTCTAGCGTGATCTATGACTTCTAGTACAATGATCAATAGGAGTAATAAAAGTAGACCTTCTTGCCTTGATGCTTGATCTTAGTTGGGAAGCAACTAGTTTCTCACCACTCAGTGTCCTGTTAGTTGTAGTTTTTAATAGATGATATCTTTAAAGCTAGACAATATTAGTTTTCAGAGGTTTTTTTTTTTTTCATCAAGAGGGTGTTGAGGTTTTGTCAGATGCTTTTTCTGCATTTATTGATACAATCATATAATTTTTCTTCTTGAGCCTCTTGATTTAGTGAATTATGTTAACTACTTATTGAGCAGAGATGTATCAACATGTCTTTTGTTACCTGAACATTATTGACCAGAGACTTTTCAGTATTAACTTATGTAGGAAATCACTGGCCACAGGCATTAGTTTCTACAAAAATCCCACAGTCAACAATGTGTTACAGATTATCAAATATTGAACCAGCCTTGTATACCAGGAGTAAGTTCTACTTAGTCATGGTGTATAACACTTTTTATTCATTGTTGGATTTGATTTGCTAGTGTTTTGTAGAGGAACTTTGAATGTACATTCATGAGAGAGATTAGATTATAGTTATTCCTTTCTTGTAATATCTTTGCTTTTATCTTTTTATCTTTTAGGATAATTCTGGCATCAGAATGAGTTACAAAGCATTTCCTCTGTTTCTATCTTCTGAAAAGGACTTTTAGAGACTTGGAATAATTTCTTCCTTAAATGTTTGTTACGATTCATCAATGAAACCATCTGGCTCTAGTGCTTTCTGTTTGGGAAGGTTATTGATTGATTATTATTGATTCCTTTTCTTATACAAACACACACACACACACATATAACTATTCAGATTATATGTTTCTCTTTGTGTGAATTTTGGTGGATTGTGTCTTCCAAGAAATTTGTGCATATCACCTAGGCTATCAAATTTGTGGGTATAAAATTGTTCATAATATTCTTAACTATCCTTTTAATGTTCATAAGATCAATAATGATGTCATCTATTTACTTTTTAATAATAGGAATTTGTATCTTATCTTTTTTCTTAGTCAATCGGTCTAAAGTGTTATTAATCTTAGTGATCTTTTCAAATATTAATAGATGGTCATCTTCTCACTGAGTCCTCACAATGGTGGAAGGTCTGAGGGAGATCTCTGTGATCTATTTTATAAGGGCCCTGATCTCATTTATGAAAGATTCATCCTCGTGATCTAATCACCCCTAAGGCCCTTTGTTGTTCATTTGTCAAGTCATGTTTGACACTCTGAGACCTCATGGACTGTAGCCCTCCAGGTTACTGTCCTTCACTATCTCCCAGGGTTTGGTCAAACTCATGTCCATTGAGTTGAAGGCCCTACATGCTAATAACTGTCACTTTAGGGCTCAGGATTTCAACATATGAATATGGGGATATTATAAGCATTCAGTCTGTAATAGGGGGTTTCCAGCTATCTTTCTGTTATTGATTTCTAGCCTAATTCCATTATGATCTGATAGCATACTTCGTATAGTTTTTAGTCTTTTAAATTTGTTCAGGTGTTTATGCAATCAAATGCATCTTGATGAGTGTTCTATGTGATTGAGAGGAATATATAAAGGCATACCTCATCTTATTGTGCTTTGCTTTATTGTACTTCCTATATATTGCATGTATTACAAACTGATGGTTTGTACCAGCCCTGTGTTATGCAAGTCTATCATTTTTCCAATAACATTTGCTCACTGTATGTCAGTGTCACATACTGGTATTCTCACAAGATTTCCTATGTTTTTGTTATATGTTATGGTAATCTGGGATCTTTGATATTACTGTTGCAAAAAGATTTTGACTTACTGAAGGCTAAGATAATGGTTAGCATTTTTTATCAATAAAGCATTTTTAAATCAGGGTACGTACATTATTCTGACATAATACTATTGCACACTTATTAATAGATTACAGTATATTGTAAACATAACTTTTATGTGCACTGGGAAACCAAAAAATTAATGTGACTCATTTTCTTAAGATATTCATTTTATTTTGGTGGTTTGATTCTGAATCCACGGTATCTCCAAGGTATGCCGGAGATTTGCTGTTGCTGGATGAAGTATTGTATAAATGTCAGTCAGATCCAGTGTATTAATGAAGTTGTGCACGTCATTAATTATTGTGTGTCTTCCTGGTGGACCTGTCCATTTCTGATAGAGTAGTATTGAAGTCTCCAACTATAATTGTGGATTCATGTATTTCTCCTTGCAGTTCTATCATTTTCTTTGCCTCATGTGTTTTGATGCTCTGTTGTTAGGCAGATATTTATATATTTTTGTAGAACTGAGTCCTTTATCAATGTGTGAAAGTGAAGTTGCCCAGTCGTGTCTGACTCTTTGTGACCCCATGGACTGTAGCCTGCCAGGCTCCTCTGTCCACGGGATTCTCCAGGCAAGAATACTGGAGTGGGGTGCCAATTCTTTCTCCGGGGATCTTTCAGACCCGACTCTAATGCCTCTCTTTATCCCTCATAACATCCCTTACTCTTGCGAAGACTAGCAAAGTAATCTTCTCCCTTCTCGGCTCGGCTCGGCTCGGCCCCGCCCCGCCCCGCCCCGCCCCGCCCCTCTCGGCCCCGCCCCGCCCCTCTCGGCCCCGCCCGGCCCCGCTCGGCCCCACTAGGCCCCTCTGGGCCCAGCCCCTCGGCCCCGCTCGGCCCCTCTGGGCCCCGCTCGGCCCCGCCCCTCGGCCCCTCTCGGCCCCGCCCTTTGGTCCCGCCCCGCGGCCCAACTCGGCCCCGCCCCGCTCGGCCGCGCTTCGGCCCGGCCTCTCTCGGCCCCGCTCGTCTCGGCCCCGCCCCGCCCCTCTCGGCCCGGCCCCGCCCCGCCCCTCTCCGCCCGGCCCCGCCCCGCCCCGCTCGGTTCGGCCTCTCTCGGCCCCGCCCCGCCCCACCCCGCTCGCCCCGGCTCGGCCCCGCCCGGCCCCACCCCTCTCGGCCCCCGCCGGGCCCGGCCCCGCTCGGCCCCTCTGGACCCCGGTCGGCTCGGCCCCGGTCGGCTCGGCCCCGCTCGGCCCCGCCCCGCTCGGCCCCGCTCGGCCTCTCTCGGCCCGGCCCGGCTCGGCCCGGTTCGGCTTCTCTCGGCCCCGCCCCGCTCGGCCCCGCTCGGCCTTTCTCGGCCCCGCCCCGCCTCTCTCGGCCCCGCCCCGCCTCTCTCGGCCCCGCTCGGCCTCTCTCGGCCCCGCCCCACCCGGCCCCGCCCCGCTCGGCCCGGCCCCGCTCGGTTCGGCCTCTCTCGGCCCCGCTCGGTTCGGCCTCTCTCGGCCCCGCCCCGCTCGTCTCGGCCCCGCTCGGCCCCGCCCGGCCCCGCCCGGCCCCGCTCGGCCCCTCTGGACCCCGGTCGGCTCAGCCCCGCCCCGCTCGGCCCCGCTCGGCCCCGCCCCGCTCGGCCCCGCTCGGCCTCTCTCGGCCCTGCCCCGCCCTGCCCGGCCCGGCCCGGTTTCTCTCGGCCTCGCTCGGCCTTTCTCGGCCCCGCCCCGCCTCTCGGCCCCGCTCGGCCTCTCTCGGCCCCGCCCCACCCGGCCCCGCCCCGCCCCGCTCGGCCCCGCCCCGCTCGGTTCGGCCTCTCTCGGCCCCGCCCCGCCTCTCGGCCCCGCTCGGCCTCTCTCGGCCCCGCCCCACCCGGCCCCGCCCCGCTCGGCCCCGCCCCGCTCGGTTCGGCCTCTCTCGGCCCCGCCCCGCTCGTCTCGGCCCGGCTCGGCCCCGCCCGGCCCTTCTCGGCCCCGCCCGGCCCCTCTCGGCCCGGCCCCACTCGGCCCCGCTCGGCCCCGCTCGGCCTCTCTCGGCCCCGCCCCGCCCGGCCCCGCCCGGCCCCGCCCGGCCCCGCCCAGCCCCGCCCGGCCCCGCCCGGCCCCTCTAGGCCTCGCCCCGCTCGGCCCCGCTCGGCCCCTCTAGGCCCCGCTCCTCGGCCCCGCTCGGCCCCGCCCCGCCTCTCTCGGCCTCTCTCGGCCCGGCCCCGCTCGGCCCGGCTCGGCCTCTCTCGGCCCCGCCCCTCTCGGCCCCGCCCGGCCCGGCCCCGCCCGGCCCCTCTAGGCCCCGCCCCGCTCGGCCCCGCTCGGCCCCGCTCGGCCCCGCTCGGCCCCGCTCGGCCCCGCTCGGCCCCGCCCCTCTCGGGCCCTCTTGGCCCCTCTTGACCCCTCAAGAAAATTCAAATGCTAGACCACTAAGCTAAGGAAACAGGGACCTTAGTGAACACGATAAACTTATAGTCGTTACAAAAGTAGTTTAGAAAAGTCACTATACATACTATAAACCACTATAAATGTGAAGTTGCTCAGTCGTGTCCGACTCTTTGCGACCTCATGGACTGTGGCCTACCAGGCTTCTCTGTCCATGGGGTTTTCCAGGCAAGAGTTCTGGAGTGGTTTGCCATTTCCTTCTCCAGGGAATCTTCCCATCCCAGGGATCGAACCCAGGTCTCACGCATTGTAAGCAGATGCTTTACCATCTGAGCCACCAGGGATGATCCCATAAATCACTATGCTGCTGCTGCTGCTAAGTCGCTTCAGTCGTGTCCGACTCTGTGCAACACTGTGGACTGCAGCCTGCCAGGCTCCTCTGTCCATGGAATTCTCCCGGTGAGAATACTGGAGCGGGTTGCCATGCCCTTCTCCAGGTGATCTCCCGACCCAGGCATAGAACTCAGGTCTCTTACATCTAGCTTCATTGGCAGGCGTTAGCAGGTGGGTTCTTTACCACTAACTAGCACCACCTGGGAAGCCCATATATGTGTGCTTAGTCACTCAGTCGTGTCTGACTCTTTGTGACCCCATGGACAGCAGCCCGCCAGGGTCCTCTGTCCATGGGATTCTCCAGGCAAGAATACTGGAATGGGTTGCCATGCCCTTTTCCAGGGGATCTTCCCAACCCAGGGATTGAACCCAGGTCTCCCATATTGCAGGTGGATCCTTTGCTGTCTGAGCCACCAGGGAAGCCCAAATACTAATTTTTTAAAAATAGTGCTCGATCATTTAAAATCTTTAAGAATCCATAAGTAATTTCAAAATTGGTAAAAGTTGCCTAATCAATATATTAAAATGTGCCAGAAGTTATCTTCTGTCAACTCAAACAGATATCCAGTGTTAGATATGTTTGATATATCATGTATATCAAATTGGAGAAGGCAATGGCACCCCACTCCAGTACTCTTGCCTGGAAAATCCCATGGACGGAGGAGCCTGGAAGGCTGCAGTCCATGGGGTCGCTGAGGGTCGGACACGACTGAGCGACTTCACCTTCACTTTTCACTTTCATGCATTGGAGAAGAAAATGGCAACCCACTCCAGTGTTCTTGCCTGGAGAATCCCAGGGACGGGGGAGCCTGGTGGGCTGCCGTCTATGGGGTCGCCCAGAGTCAGACATGACTGAAGTGACTTAGTAGTAGTAGTAGTATATCAAATGATTCATAAAGCACAGATATTAATAGAGTTTCCTGAAGAACCTGAAACACCAAGAAACATGAAGAAATCTAACAAATATTTTATCCCTGTTATGAGCCTAAAAAATAAAACTGTCCCAGTTTTAAATGGATATGCATAAAAATTCTAAAATGGTGATGATTATGTGCCACATGAAAAACAAGCAGTTTGGTTAATAATAACAGCAAAAATAAGTCACACATAAAATAGTATGTACATGGATCACAACAATACAATAAGCTACATGCATTTCTCTTAAAACTAGAAAAGAATAGACAACTGTCATTCTTATAAAATGATGCTTTTACAGTATCACCAAAAAATAAAAAAAAATTAAAGTAAATGAGTAGTAAAGTTTTTCCGGGTTTCAGAGACAAAAATTTTGATATTTTCGTATCTTATGGAAATTTTTTTTGGCCATGCCACAGGCTTGTGGAATCTTAGTTCCCTGACCAGGGACTAAACCCAGGCCACGGCAGTGAAAGCTCTGAGTCCCAACCACTGGACTGCCAAGGAATTCTCTTATGGGATTTTGAAAACTTATGTTCAATAAAATGCTCCATTGATGCAGATATAAACTATGCAATTCATTCAGATACCAGTTACTAATTTCTGACTACGTGCCAAGCACTTTTACCTATGGAAATGCAAGTAGAAAGATGAGTAAGATATGGACTCTGTATGATAAAATTTTAATGATCTTAAAAAGCAGTTATACAACAGAAAGTAATTATTTGAAGGATAAAGAATTTAGCCTTATGCTTGAAGATGGTAGAATGCTAATTCTCTATCAAATGTTTAATAAAAACTCAAGTACATCTGGTCCTATTTAAATCATTTGGAGATATTATGTTTGTTTTACCTCCAGGTCACAAAGAATAAGCTTTTATATAGTGTATTGCTCCTATAATAGTTTAAACTTCAAGTTGTTCCTACTTGAACAACTGCATGGTGGGGTCACAGTATAATAAACCAAGAGGAAGAGAAGGCTGCTCTTCGACAGAAGTTGGGAGATGGTATTATTCCTTTGCAGATTTAAAAGCTCATGCAGCTGATTACATTGTTATTATCAGTGTAACCAAGACAGACTATCTTGTGTTTGGCTTATTTTTGTTATCACTTCATTATATAATTATATGTATTAGTATTTCCCTAAGGAGAAATGAATACAATGCTCCCCAAACCCACTGTATCTTTTTCATGGTTATATTGTCAGCAACTGCTATGATTCCCAGTATATAATTCAGTAACTACTCACTGAATGAATAGCAAGTCAGTAATAAAATTCAGAATCCTGCCTCAATGTTTCACACTATATTTTCTGGGGGAAAATAGTGTAGTCAAGTGAAGAGTAGAATTAATGTAAAATACTCATATTTTAAAAGCCCATATATAGTAGTATGTATATGTTAATCCCAACCTCCTAATTTATCCCTCCCACTCTCCTTTCCCTTTGGTTGCCACAAAGGAAAACATCACCACCTGTCCCAACACTGCAAGAACACCAGCTGTTTGGGCCAGTTTATCCAGTTACTCTTTTAGGACTTGACTTCCCGTTTAGATGCTGTGACACATGACACAATTGGGTGAGAGATAGTTGGCCTCTTTGCTCTACCCCAGCCCCATTTGTATGAACTCAGTTAACAGAGAAGGGGGAATCAGTGAATGGTCATCGGCGATATCATAAAGAATGGTATTAACTAAGGAGATGTTAGCCAAGAGATGTCTTTCGGCTCTAAGATGCTGTTTTCATTCAGCTGTTGTCTGCTTCACTGATCATGTGGTAGACCCTTTTGGGCCCTTTGGCATCCTGTTAAGAATGTTGCTTCATGACATTCAGGAGCAACAAAGCAGACATAGGACCCACTGACAGGCTAGGAGGCACAAGTAGATTACTCCTATCAGCTTCATTTCTACTGTTAGCATAGGCCCCTTGCTCTTTTTGCCAGAGTTGCATGAATAATTTTGCTTTACTTAACCACAGTGAAAAACCTCCTGGTTTTATTTTTTTAACTATATAATAATTTTAATTATTTATTTTTAATTGGAGGATAATTACTTTACAATGTTGGGTTGGTTCTTGATGAAAGCAAAAGAGGAGAGTGAAAAAGTTGGTTTAAAACTCAGCATTCAGAAAACTAAGATCATGGCATCTGGTCCCATCACTTCATGGCAAATAGATGTGGGAAAAATGGAAACAGTGACAGACTTTATTTTTGGGGGCTCCAAAATCACTGCAGATGGTGACTGCAGCCATGAAATTAAAAGACGCTTGCTCCTTCAAAGAAAAGTTATGACCAACCTAGACAGCATATTAAAATGCAGAGACATTACTGTACCAACAAAGGTCTGTCTAGTCAAAGCTATGGTTTTTCCAGTGGTCATGTATGAATGTGACAGTTGGACTATAAAGAAAGCTGAGTGCCGAAGAATTGATATTTTTGAACTGTAGTGTTGGAGAAGACTTTTGGGAGTCCCTTGGACTGCAAGGAGATCCAACCAGTCAATCATAAAGGAAATCATTCCTGAATATTCATTGGAAGGACCACTGCTGAAGCTGAAACTCCAGTACTTTGACCACCTGATGCAAAGAACTGAGTCATTGAAAAAGACCCTGATGCTGGGAAAGATTGAAGGCGGGAGAAGGGGATGACAGGATGAGATGGTTGGATGGCGTCACTGACTCAATGGACATGAGTTTGAGTGAACTCCGGGAGTTGGTGATGGACAGGGAAGCCTGGTGTGCTGCAGTCCATGGGGTCGCAAAGAGTCGGACGTGACTGAGTGACTGAACTGAACTGATTGTGTTGGTTTCAGCCATATATCAACATGAATCAACCATAGGTATATGCATGTTCCCTCCGTCTTGAACCTCCCTCCCACCTCCCACCCCTCTGTGTTGTTACAGAGCATCGGGTTTGAGCTCCCTGCGTCCTACAGCAAATTTCCACTGGCTGTCTAATATTATACATGGTAATGCATATGTTTCAGTGCTACTCTCTCAATTCGTCCCACCCTCTCCTTCCCCCACTGAGTCTACAAGTCTCTTCTCTGTCTGCCTCTCCATTGCTGTCTTGCAGATAAATTAATCAGTGCCGTCTTTCTAGATTCCATATATATATATACACATACATACATACATACACACACGTTAATATGCAATATTTGTCTTTCTCTTTCTGACTTGCTTCTCTGTGTATAGTAGGCTTTAGGTTCATCCACCTCATTAGAACTGACTCAGATACATTCCTTTTTATGACTGAGTAGTATTCCAATGTGTATATGTATCACAACTTCCTTATACATTTATTTGTTGATAGACATCTACATTGCTTCCTTGTCCTGGCTATTGTAAATAGTGCTGCAATGAACAAGTGTCTCACTGGTAAAGAACGCACATGCTAATGCAGGAGGTGCAGGAGACACAGGTTTGATCCCTGAGTCAGCAAGATCTCCTGGAGGAGGAAATGGCAACCCACTCCAGTATTCTTGCTTGGGGAATGGCATAGACAGAGGAGTCTGGTGGGCTACAGCCCATGGAATCACAGAGAATCAGACAGGACTGAGCACACACACATGCACACACACAGACACAGAAAATTGGGGTACACGTGTCTTTTTTAATTATCATTTCCTTGGTATATGCTCAGTAGCAGGATTGTTGGGTAGTATGGTAGTTTAATTCCTAGTTTTTTAAGGAATCTCCATACTCTTCTCCATGGTGACCATGTCAATTTGCATTCTCATCAACATTGCAAGAGGGTTCCCTTTCTTCCACACCCTCTCCAGCATTTGTTGTTTCTGACTGATTTTTTTAAATGTACTATTCACTGTTAAAAAAAAAAATGTACTATTCAAATTAGGTTTAAAGAAAAGGCAGAGTGCATATTTGCCAAAATCTGCAACAGATGAATGATAGATAATGGATGATGTTTATGAAGTCTGTGTTATGTGTGTGAATCTTCACTTGTGCCAATATAGTTTCCACTTTGCACATTCCTTAATTGCCTGTCTTGTGTGGCATAGCAAACCAATAGAAGGTAAGAGGCTAGTAACATATGTACTTTTAAAAACCTGACAATATTAACTGTGTAGACAGTAAGACTGTAGAAATTTTGCTTCAGATTAGGACAAACTTCCAATATTTGTGTGATTTCATTTCTTGGAGCCATTTTATTAATAGAGTATGTCTCTAGGACCCACAGTGCTTTTTCAGAACTCATTAGCCAAAGAAGAATGCATTTCACTCACAGCCCTAGGGAATCCTGTCTGTGTTCTGTGACACTTCAAGTGCATTATTGTCCTGTCACCTTAGGTGTCTGTTGCCAAATTCCTTAATCTTCAATTGATCAATTGCTGAAGAAAAAAAATGTGTTACGCAGGCCCTGTGGTTGAGGAATGGAGACATTAGATCAGACAGAAGCAGTGTGTTTGAAATGTTGTTTTCTTTGTTCAGAAATTTTAAATGCCAATTCCAGAAACAAAATGAAGTGAAGTCAAAGAAAATTAAACCATGATGCTCGTGATGTAACTTGGGGCGTTTTGAGCCCATGATCCTGTGATATGGCCTTGTTTTATGAGTCCAACTGCATTGATACTACCATGCTGCTGCTTTCAAAAACCACTCTTTCTTTTCCTTTATAATGGTAGCATATTGAGACCTAAGGTGAGGAGTATACGGGTTTAAGGTATAATTTTACACAGGTGAGCCTCCTGCTTTTTCCTTTTTGGCCTACTGGTTTGCTACATTTTCCTTTTAATTAATTTACAGATTTCAAGATGTGTTTTGTTTATTAGCAACAGATCCCAATTTGTATTGTGTACCCTACAGGCCAACAGTCCAGTGCAAACCAGTACAAGGGCCTGTAATTCATTCCACCTCTTATTGTGCTCATGTCCTGCATGGCTGTGTCTAGAGTCCTTTAGCACCAACGCAACTCATCTACACTGTCCACTAACACAAGTGCACCAGCCTCTTCTCCCTGCTAATGTATCAGCCCCAAGGACAGGTGAATTCTAATTAAGTTGAACATTCCTTCCTAGCATGAGCCTCTAAATCCTCCAGCACAGAAGCTGAGGCATGAAATAGACAGAAGTGATGAAATAGACAGGTGGTTTAATGTGGTCCACTGGAGAAGGGAATGGCAAACCACTTCAGTGTTCTTGCCTTGAGAACCCCATGAACAGTATGAAAAGGCAAAATGATAGGATACTGAAAGAGAAACTCCCCAGGTCAGTAGGTGCCCAATATGCTACTGGAGATCAGTGGAGAAATAACTCCAGAAAGAATGAAGGGATGCAGCCAAAGCAAAAAAATACCCAGCTGTGGATGTGACTGGTGATAGAAGCAAGGTCTGATGCTGTAAAGAGCAATATTGCATAGGAACCTAGAATGTCAGGTCCATGAATCAAGGCAAATTGGAAGTGGTCAAACAAGAGAGGGCAAGAGTGAATGTTGACATTCTAGGAATCAGCGAACTGAAATGGACTGGAATGGGTGAATTTAACTCAGATGACCATTATATCTACTACTGCGGGCAGGAATCCCTCAGAAGAAATGGAGTGGCCATTATGGTCAACAAAAGAGTCTGAAATGCAGTACTTGGATGCAGTCTCAAAAACGACAGAATGATCTCTGTTCGTTTCCAAGGCAAACCATTCAGTATCACAGTAATCCAAGTCTATGGCCCAACCAGTAACACTGAAGAAGCTGACGTTGAACAGTTCTATGAAGACCTACAAGACCTTTTAGAACTAACACCCAAAAAAATGTCCTTTTCATTATAGGGGACTGGAATGCAAAAGTACGAAGTCAAGAAACACCTGGAGTAACAGGCAAATTTGGCCTTGGAATACAGAATGAAGCAGGGCAAAGACTAATAGAGTTTTGCCAAGAAAATGCACTGGTCATAATAAACACCCTCTTCCAACAACACAAGAGAAGACTCTATACATGGACATCACCAGATGGTCAACACCGAAATCAGATTGATTATATTCTTTGCAGCCAAAGATAGAGAAGCTCTATACAGTCAGCAAAAACAAGACCAGGAGCTGACTGTGGCTCAGACCATGAACTCCTTATTGCCAAATTCAGACTTAAATTGAAGAAAGTGGAGAAAACCACTAGACCATTCAGGTATCACCTAAATCAAATCCCTTGTGATTATACAGTGGAAGTGAGAAATAGATTTAAGGGCCTAGATCTGATAGATAAAGTGCCTGATGAACTATGGATTGAGGTTCGTGACATTGTACAGGAGACAGGGATCAAGACCATTCCCATAGAAAAGAAATGCAAAAAAAGCAAAATGGCTGTCTGGGGAGGCCTTACAAATAGCTGTGAAAAGAAGAGAAGCGAAAAGCAAAGGAGAAAAGGAAAGATATAAACATCTGAATGCAGAGTTCCAAAGAATAGCAAGGAGAGATAAGAAAGCCTTCTTCAGAGATCAATGCAAAGAAATAGAGGAAAACAACAGAATGGGAAAGACTAGGGATCTCTTCAAGAAAATCAGAGATACCAAAGGAACATTTCATGCAAAGATGGGCTTGATAAAGGACAGAAATGGTATGGACCTAACAGAAGCAGAAGATATTAAGAAGAGATGGCAAGAATACACAGAAGAACTGTACAAAAAAGATCTTCACGACCCAGATAATCACGATGGTGTGATCACTGACCTAGAACCAGACATCCTGGAATGTGAAGTCAAGTGGGCCTTAGAAAGCATCACTACGAACAAAGCTAGTGGAGGTGATGGAATTCCAGTTGAGCTATTCCAAATCCTGAAAGATGAGGCTGTGAAAGTGCTGCATTCAATATGCCAGCAAATTTGGAAAACTCAGCAGTGGCCACAGGACTGGAAGAAGTCAGTTTTCATTCCAATTCCAAAGAAAGGCAACGCCAAAGAATGCTCAAACTACCGCACAATTGCACTCATCTCACACGCTAGTAAAGTAATGCTCAAAATTATCCAAGCCAGGCTTCAGCAATATGTGAACCGTGAACTTCCTGATGTTCAAGCTGGTTTTAGAAAAGGCAGAGGAACCAGAGATCATATTGCCAACATCTGCTGGATCATAGAAAAAGCAAGAGAGTTCCAGATAAACATCTATTTCTGCTTTATTGACTATGCCAAAGCCTTTGACTGTGTGGATCACAATAAACTGTGGAAATTTCTGAAAGAGATGGGAATACCAGACCACCTGATCTGCCTCTTGAGAAATGTGTATGCAGGTCAGGAAGCAACAGTTAGAACTGGACATGGAACAATAGACTGGTTCCAAATAGAAAAAGGAGTTTGTCAAGGCTGTATATTGTCACTCTGTTTATTTAACTTCTATGCAGAGTACATCATGAGAAACACTGGACTGGAAGAAGCACAAGCTGGAATCAAGATTGCCCGGAGAAATATCAATAACCTCAGATATGCAGATGACACCACCCTTATGGCAGAAAGTGAAGAGGAACTTAAAAGCCTCCTGATGAAAGTGAAAGTGGAGAGTGAAAAAGTTGGCTTAAAGCTCAACATTCAGAAAACAAAGATCATGGCATCCGGTCCCACCACTTCATGGGAAATAGATGGGGAAACAGTGGAAACAGTGTCAGACTTAATTTTCTGGGCTCCAAAATCACTACAGATGGTGACTGCAGCCATGAAATTAGAAGATGCTTACTCCTTGGAAGGAAAGTTATGACCAACCTAGACAGCATATTCAAAAGCAGAGACATTACTTTGCCAACAAAGGTTCATCTAGTCAAGGCTATGGTTTTTCCTGTGGTCATGTATGGATGTGAGAGTTGGACTGTGAAGAAGGCTGAGTGCCAAAGAATTGATTCTTTTGAACTGTGGTATTGGAGAAGACTCTTGAGAGTCCCTTGGACTGCAAGGAGATGCAACCAGTCCATTCTGAAGGAGATCAGCCCTGGGATTTCTTTGGAAGGAATGATGCTAAAGCTGACATTCCAGTACTTTGGCCACCTCATGCGAAGAGTTGACTCATTGGAAAAGACTCTGATGCTTGGAGGGACTGGGAGCAAGAGGAGAAGGGGACGACAGAGGATGAGATGGCTGGATGGCATCGCTGACTCGATGGACGTGAGTCTGGATGAACTCCGGGAGTTGGTGATGGACAGGGAGCCCTGGCGTGCTGCGATTCATGGGGTCGCAAAGAGTTGGACACGACTGAGTGACTGATCTGATCTGATCTTATATGCTAAGCTGTGTGCAACTCTTGTGACCCCATGGACTGTGGCCCACCAGGCTCCTCAGTCCATGAGATTTTCCAGGCAAGGATATTGGAGTGGGCTGCCATTTCCTTCTCCTGGGGATCTTTCCCACCCAGGGATCGAACCTGCATCTCCTGCATTGCGGGTAGTCTCTAGCATTGCAAATGGATTCTTTATTGCTGAGCCACCTGGGAAGCCCATGATACATATTGTTGACCAAATATCTAAGCTGGGAAATACGGCAGTTGTATTGATCCCAAGAACTTGAGTAAGGTGTTCTTAGTGGTTTGTGACTGTAGGACAGAGAATAAGTGTTAATTGTCACTTGTTTGCTGAAGATTTATCTTGAACAACAACATTAGAGTGAGGGAGAGCAGCTTACTATGCTTTTCATTGATCTGCATAATAAATAACTATCAAGTATAAGCAGTTTGAATGGTTTTTGGATAGTACAGAACTCTGATTTAGTCTTAAAATTATTCTTCTTGCTGTTAATGTTGAGTAAATCAGGTATTACATTCCCCTGTTACTATCTCTTGCCCAGTCCTAGATTCCATTTGAACCATTTGTCATATCCATGATCTAAGTGACCCTTCTTTGCATTTCAAGTGCGAACATTTTCATAGGGTTTTAAGGCTCTACCCTTCCCCTATGAAGAGCTGCTAGACAGTGGCAATTAATTAGTCTCTGAACATCAAGCGTCCTGAAAACAGGATGCAGTCTTCGTGCAATTCCTGGTAAATGCAGAGTTAGAAAGGCCAAACTGCTTGACCTCAAAGCACTTTCTGTGGCCTTGTGGCTCCAGCTAAATAGACAGTCCCCATTTGTAAAGCACAAGCTGAGGGTAAAACCTCCAGTCACTGTTTCAGTTGCTTAGACATCAAGCACTGCAATATGGGCCTGATTCTCTTCTACTTTTAGTAGGTGTCAGCACCAAAGAGACCTCTGACACCCTTCCCCAGACCCCTGTAATCACAGCAGAGAATTTAGTTGTTGTTTCCATATCTAAGTAGAAAACCCATGGAGACCTACAAATCAGGGATAGAGAAACTCTCTAAGTGGAGCCTTCCTTCCTGCATTTTTACCCGAGTCAGGACAGTAGGAGTGATTGAAGCAAACCATACACACTCATTCAGAATGTTCTCCCAATTTTATAGTTTCAGTGTTTAATGTCAGTCCAGAGGTGTGGCTTAACTCAAACCCTGTTTGATTAAAAAGAACAAAGTTTTAACAATTACAAATCAAAAGAAGAGTGATTAGCTTAAGCTGTTCCAATGGTACTGACAGATGACAGTATATAAAAATGGATTTATGACTTCCAGTTTTGGTTGTAGGTCTTTAGTGATTTCTCTTCAATTCAGTTAGTAGCACTAAAACCCTCTTTTGTGTACAAGCCAGATGCTATCCTTGTCACTTCCCCACTAGTTGACAAGTTCCCTTTAACAGTGAAGCCTGTACTTGGTGACATTTCCCAATAATTCCCCATTAAAGCCAGCTGACACCTGTCTTTTTTTCCCTTAGATTTGACTGTTGGTTGTCTTTAGAACTGTGCTGCATTTGTGCTCTGTCTGGTTGGTGGTCCATTTATAATGCAAAGCAATGTTCTTGACTTTCTATGAAGCATGAATATAAAGAGGGAGAAGATGCTGTGAAGAGGCTGAGAGGAAAGAGAGGAAGTAGCTTTCAGGGAGAGAGAAGCTGGGGATCCTGCTTGCTTGAAGCCCTATGGCTCTGAACTTCCTGAAGCAAATGTACAGCGTATAATCAAGTGTGATTTCTCCCGATTCTCTCAGAAGTAATTAGGCAGTACCTCCTTACCCAAGACCTCTACTTAATTATAGAAGTGTCTGGTAAGGAGGTATTTGCATATCTTCAGGTCATATTATGTCATGAGGACATTTGAACTGATGAAAACTGACATTTACTAGGAAATAAAAATGCATCACATTGAAACCAGGAGTCATGAGAAACTCACAGCTGCAAGTTTGGGCACCTATTTTAATTGATGAGACACAGCGGCTCTGCCTCGTGAAGCAAATCAGAGTGTGAAGTAGGAATATAAATATGCAGAGGTCAGAACATCGCCGCAGAGGCAAAGCTCCCGACACTGGTTCAGGTCCCCTGACTGCCGGCTCCAGATTTTGTCTTCTCTTTACTCTTCTCTCATCCCTCAGGATTTATGAATCAGGATTTAGAGGAAAAGACTTCTTTCACTATCTGTCTCTTGCTCTCTTGCTCTTCGCTGTTTTACTTTTGCTGTGTCACTTCTGTTACTAGAGAAGTACCACCAAGTGGTTACAGTGGCAGTGATTTTTGGACAGAAGAGAGGCACAGAGAAAGAAGCCATGGTGCAATTCTCAGGAACATACTATCATTTCACGTGACTGTGTTTGCCTTCCAGTAATTAGTAAGAGTAGCTGTTACAATTACAGTAATAACCGCTGTTCACTGTACGCCAAGCATTGTCCTGTGCCCTTGACATGAGTTCATTCATCTGATCCTTACAGAAATGCTCTGAAGTAGATGCTCTTTTTATGTCCATATTAATGCTTAGGGAACAGGGCCTAAGTGATGGAATAAGTTGTTCAAGATTACCCAGTTTGTAAATCGAATTCAGAGTTTGAAATTAACCAACCTAATTGCAGAGGCTGAGCTCTAAAGAGTGAACTTTTGTTGTTGTTACTTCTCCTTTATGTTATTTGTGCACACATTATCATAAATCTGTACCATTATATGTGTTTCTTTGGTGGTGGTGAATTTAAGGTGTCTCTAGTCAATAAATAAGGCAATGGCAACCCACTCTAGTACTCTTGCCTGGAAAATCCCATGGACAGAGGAGCCTGGTAGGCTGCAGTCCATGGGGTCGCTAAGAGTCAGGCACGACTGAGCGACTTCACTTTGACTTTTCACTTTCATGCATTGGAGAAGGAAATGGCAACCCACTCCAGTGTTCTTACCTGGAGAATCCCAGGGACGGGGGAGCCTGGTGGGCTGCTGTCTATGGGGTCACACAGAGTCAGACACAACTGAACCGACTTAGCAACAGCAGCAGTCAATAAATAAAAGCAACTATAAATTTCTCTGGGATAAAGATGGGTACAGTTAGTAATTTAAATTAAACATCACAAAGAACCTTTTCCTACTGTTTTCTCTACTTTTATTGGTCATATGTAAAGTGTTTTTAAGTGTTCCGATTTAGAGCTCCGGGCTTCCCAGGTGGCACTAGTGGTAAAGAACCTGCCTGCCAATGCAGGAGACAGAGATGTGGGTTCAGTCCCTGGGTTGGGAAGACCCCTGAAGAAGGAAATGGCAACCCACTCCAGTATTTTGCCTGGAAATTCCCATGAACAGAGGAGCCTGCTGGGTTACAGTCCATGGAGTTGCAAAGAGTGAGACATGACTGAGCAACTAACAGTTTTCCATTGTCAACTTTCCTTTTGGATTCTAACCATCTGTATGTCACAGTAGTGTCCAGAACAGGTGCATGAAAGATATGCTTTCCTGCAGTGCTGATGAGAGTCATACAGCCTATCTGGACTGGGAAGAGCAGCCAGCCAGGAAAACACCCACCATTTGCTGCTTAAACTACCGAACAATTGCATTCATCTCACACACTAATAAAGTAATGCTTAAAATTCTCCAAGCCAGGCTTCAGTAATATGTGAACTGTGAATTTCCTGATGTTCAAGCTGGTTTTAGAAAAGGCAAAGGAACCAGAGATCAAATTGCCAACATCTGCTGGACCATCGAAAAAGCAAGAGAGTTCCAGAAAAACATGTATTTCTGCTTTATTGACTATGCCAAAGCCTTTGACTGTGTGGATCACAATAAACTGTGGAAATTTCTGAAAGAGATGGGAATACCAGACCACCTGATCTGCCTCTTGAGAAATGTGTATGCAGGTCAGGAAGCAACAGTTAGAACTGGACATGGAACAATAGACTGGTTCCAAATAGGAAAAGGAGTTCGTCAAGGCTGTATATTGTCACCCTGTTTATTTAACTTATATGCAGAGCACATCATGAGAAACGCTGGGCTGGAAGAAACACAAGCTGGAATCAAGATTGCCGGGAGAAATATCAATAACCTCAGATACGCAGATGACACCACCCTTATGGCAGAAAGTGAAGAGGAAGTAAAAAGCCTCTTGATGAAGGTGAAAGTGGAGAGTGAAAAAGTTGGCTTAAAGCTCAACATTCGGAAAACAAAGATCATGGCATCCGGTCCCATCACTTCATGGGAAATAGATGGGGAAACAGTTTCAAACTTTATTTTTCTGGCCTCCAAAATCACTGCAGATGGTGACTGCAGCCATGAAATTAAAAGACGCTTACTCCTTGGAAGGAAAGTTATGACCAACCTAGATAGCATATCCAAAAGCAGAGACATTACTTTGCCAACAAAGGTTCATCTAGTCAAAGCTATGGTTTTTCCTGTGGTCATGTATGGATGTGAGAGTTGGACTGTGAAGAAGGCTGAGCGCCGAACTATTGATGCTTTTGAACTGTGGTGTTGGAGAAGACTCTTGAGAGTCCCTTGGACTGCAAGGAGATGCAACCAGTCCATTCTGAAGGAGATCAGCCCTGGGATTTCTTTGGAAGGAGTGATGCTAAAGCTGAAACTCCAGTACTTTGGCCACCTCATGTGAAGAGTTGACTCATTGGAAAAGACTCTGATGCTGGGAGGGATTGGGGGCAGGAGGAGAAGGGGACGACAGAGGATGAGATGGCTGGATGGCATCACTGACTCAATGGACGTGAGTCTGAGTGAACTCTGGGAGTTGGTGATGGACAGGGAGGCCTGGTGTGCTGCGATTCATGGGGTCGCAAAGAGTTGGACACGACTGAGTGACTGATCTGATCAGCATTTCCCTACATGTCCCAGCAGTCACCCTCTTCCTCTGTTGTATTTGCACATGCAGACGTATACATTTTCTCCAGGTGTATCCAGCTAATTTGCATGGTGACTTTTCCAAATTGTCTTCTCTGCATTAATGTTAACTGGTGCAAAGGGTTCTTTGAGAATCCGTCCCATGTGTGATCAAATTTCTCTTTGGGGGAACATACCTACATTAAGATGCCTGGCAAAGGAAGAAGGTGAATAAGCCTTGGGCAAACACGTTCGTAACTAGTGACATACATGGATCAAGCTTTTGGTAGTTTTAAAAATATTCAATTTAATGTCAAAGACAAATGTCCAGTTTCTTGCTAATCTTAACTGTGACTATGTGAATAAAAAACCTTACTTTTTCTTTAAAAATAGACTTTAAAATCAATTTTACGTTCATAGCAAGATTGAGCAGAAGGTAGAGTTTTCCTATATACCCAGATTTCCACAAATGCAGAGCCTCCTCATTGTCAACATGCCCCAGCAGAGGGGCACATGATGAACTTACATTGACACATCATCATCCAGAGTTTATAGTTTACATTAGCGTTTGCTCCTTGTGTTGTGAATTCTGTAAATTTGCACAAGTGAATTATGAATCCACCATTATAGCATCATGCCAAGTAGTTTCATGGCCCTAACCTAAAAATTTTCAGTGCTCTGCCTTTTCAATATTTTCTCCCTCCTAAACCCTGGCAACCACTGATCATTTTACTGTCTCCACTTTTGTGTCTTTTCCAGCATGTCAGAGTTGGAATCATACAGTATGTACCCTGCTCAGAGTGACTTCTTTCACTTAGCGATTGGCAACTAAGGTTCTTCCTTGTCTTCCTGGATTGATAACTCATTGCTTTTCAGTACTGAATCATATTCCATTATTGGTGATGCAGCACAGTATCCATTCACCTGCTGAAGGACATCTTTATTGTTTTCCAAGTTTGGGTAATTATGTATAAAACTGTTATATCCATGTATGTGCAGTCTTTTGTATGAATAAGATTTTTCAGCAACTTTGGGTAAATACTAAGGAATGTGATTGCTGGATCCTGTGGTAAGATATGTTTAATTTTGTAAGAAACTGCCAAACTGTCTTCCAACAGCAATGAATGAGAGCTACTGTTTTGTTCCATATCCTCCCAAGCATCAGTTCAGTCTCAGTTGTGTCCGACTCTTTGCGACCCCATGGACTGCAGCACTCCAGGCCTCCTTGTCCATCACCAAGTCCCGGAGTTTACTCAGACTCATGTCCATTGAATCCATGATGCCATCCAACCATCTCATCCTCTGTCATCTCCTGCTTCTCCCACCTTCAATCTTTCCCAGCATCAGGGTCTTTTCTAATGAGTCAGTTCTTTGCATCAGGTTGCCAAAGTATTGGAGTTTAAGCTTCAGCATCAGTTCTTCCAGTGAATATTCTGGACTGATTTCCTTTAGGATGGACTGGCTGGATCTCTTTGCAGTCCAAGGGACTCTCAAGAGTCTTCTCCAGCACCACAGTTCAAAAGCTTCAATTCTTCTGCACTCAGCTTTCTTTATAGTCCAACTCTAACATGCATACATGACTACTGGAAAAACCGTAGCTTTGACTAGACAGACCTTTGTTGGCAAAGTCATGTCTCTGGTTTTTAATATGCTGTCTAGGTTGGTCATAGCTTTCCTTCCAAGGAGTAAGCGTCTTTTCATTTCATGGCGGCAATCACCATCTGCAGTGATTTTTGGAGCTCAAAAAAATAAAGTCTGTCATAACTATAAATATTTTAGTTATGATAAAATATATATAACATTCAGTTTACCAACTTAATCATTTAAGTGTGCAGTTGAGTGGTGTTAAGTGTACGTTCATTTTGTGAGTTAATTAAAGTTAATGTCCAACACTCTTTCATCTTGTAAAACTAAAAAATCTGTATCTTTCTTTCCTTGATTCTGGTTTAATTTCATTGTGGTTTGAGAGCAGGTATTGGTTTCTATTTTTAAAACTTTGTTATGGTGTGTTTTGTGACTGAGAATGTGGTGTATTTTGGTGATTATTCAGTTTGAGCTTGAGAAGGTGATTCTTCTGTTGTCGGATCTGTAGTAATCTGTGGATGTCCCTGCTGTGCATTTGACTGATGGTGTTTGTTGAGTTAACCATGTCCTCACTGCTTTTCTGCCTGTTGGATTGGCCAGTTCTAGTGCAGGGGTGTAGAAATGTCGGATTAAAACCATAGTGTCATCTATTTCTCCTTGTAGTTCTATCAGTTTTTTCTTTCTGTATTTTGATGCAGTGTGCTCTTGTTAGGGCATAGACACCAATGGTTGTTATGTCTTTTGGGAGAATTGCCCCCTTAATCATTATTAGTGCCCCTCTATAGCCCTGATAACTTTGTTCTGAAGCCTGCTCTTTCTGAAACTAGTACAGCTCTTCCCATTTTGTTTTGATTAGTAGCTGCATGGTATATCTTTCTCCATCGATTTCTTTTTCTGCCCAGCTTTATTACGATATGACTGGAAAATAAAAACATAAAGTTATGTATATTTAAGGCATATGGAATGACATCAACAAGATGATGAAATAGGAAGCACTTTACTCGTGTTCTCCCACAGCAGCAATAATTTGGCAGCCGGAGACAGGCGCACTGACTTCAGCCTGATTGTAGAGTCTGTGGTAGCCCTGTGGCTTGGTTCCAGCCCTGCCCAGCTATGTTCTGGGAGCAGTCCTGCCCACCCAGGGACCTGAGGGGAGACATGTCTGTCAGTGCCCCTAGGAGTCGGCTCACTGACCTCCCATTACAGCTGCAGAGCCTGAAGTGGCTCTGGGACTTCACTTGGGCCTGTCTCAACTACAGTGTGGGGGCAGCCCTGCTGTCCCAGGGTCTGGATGGGAGACAAGCCTCTCTAGGCTTCCGGAGGCAGGGGTACCTGTTAGGTCTCCCTGCAGATCCTGACGAACCTTGTGTTCTGGCTCCATCTCACTGAACAGTGCGATGGTCAGCCCTGCCCAGCCACAAACCTAGTAGGAGGCATGTGTGTCTATGCGACTGGGAGCAGGCCTACCCGTCTCTGCCCCAGCTGTGGATCCTGCAGCAGCCCTGTGACTTGGTTCCAGCCCCTGTAGTCCAGGCTGGTCCTGTCTCCCTGAGGACATGCTCAGTTCTCCAGAGGGAGCCCCTCAGGGCACCAGTGAGAGACATATATTATTCATACACCTGGTAACAGGCCTGTCATCTGCAGACACCACTGTGGGTCCTGAACAGGACACTGTCCCAGTGCCAGCTCTTCTGACCAAGTTTCTGCAGGGAGAGCTGCTTGCATTGGGGCCAGGCAAGATCCCTATAAGCTGAAGTCCCTAGTTACAGGCCCACTAGTGGTGGATCCCACTATAGGCTAAGTGAACCAGCTCCAGTCCCATTCGACTGTGATCCTGGAACCAGGTTCGATACCCCAGGGTCCAACAAGAGAAGGTCTTTACCTACTGGAACCAGTCTGTACATTCTAGAAGAGATGATTGCAACTTCAGATGCACACATAACAATGTGAGACTACACGGATCAAAAAGAAACAGGTAGACATGACTACAGTCGAGCTAATTAACATATCCATCATGTCATATGGTTATCATCTCTTTTCTTTTGTAGTGAGGACACCTGAGATCTACTTTCTTAGGAAATTTCACTTATACAGTACAGTACTATTATTTATATCCATTATGCTCCACAGTAGATCTTCAGAAGCTAGCATCCTTCATAACTGAAACTTTAAATCCTTTGCCTGACATCTCACCATCTCTCCCACTGCTAGACCCTGGCATCTGTCCATTTACTTTTATTGAACATGTGTCTTTATATTTAAAGTAGGTTTCCTGTAGCCAAAATATAGTTGAATCTTGTTTCTTCTTCTGCTCTGACATCTGTCTTTTAATTGATACATTTAGATGTGGATATTCAAAGAGATTGATTTAATTGCACACTTATCACCTACTTACTTGCTACTGTCTCCTATTTTTGCCTTCTACTGTTTTTCTGCCCTTTGTGGTTTTAATGGAGCATTTTATGTGATTCCAGTTTCTCCCCTTTGTTAGCATATCAGCTTTACTTCTTTTACTTTTTTAAAGTGGGTTTCCTAGACTTTGAAGTGTATGTTTACAATTAATTTATATCCACTTTCAAATAATATTATACCATTTCATGGGTGGTTTGCGTACCTTATAAAAACACGAAAATCCTAATTCCTCCCTACCGTCCTGAGTATCATTGCTGTCAATTCAGTTTACTTATGTAGAAGCCTACATACTCAGAGACATTGTTGCTCTTGTTATTTTGAACAAATTGTTACTTATTAGCACAATTAAGGATAATAAAACTTGAAGTTTTAATTTTACCTTCACTTATTCCTTCTCTGATGTTCTTCCTTTTTTATGTAGATCTGAGTTTTTGCCCTGTGTTACTGTTATTCTCCTTCTCTCTAAAGAACTTCTTTAATATTTCTTGGAAGGCAACAGATGCCCTCAGGTTTTGTTTGTTTGAAAAAATCTTTATTTTCTTCACTTTTGAAGGATGTTTTCTCAGGGTACAACATTCTAGGTTGATGAGTTTTTTTTTTTTTTTTTTTTCTATAAACACTTTAAATATTTCACCCTACTCTTTTCCTTGTTTGCACAGTTTCTGAGAAGAAGTCAGATATAACTCATATTTTTGTTCCTCTGGAGGCAAAGATATTTTCATCACCTCTGAATTCCTTGAGGACTTTTTTCTTTATTTTTTATTTTCTGTAGTTAAAGATACACATAAAGGGGTTGTGAATTTAGCAGAAAATGTCATCCAGCAAAAATCCCTCATGATGACTATATCATGTCTTTTTACCAGTATCTGCTCTGTAGTCTCTACTTTCATAAAAAAACTAATTTGTGTTTTCTCTGCTAAAAACACATGCCTATACGTTTTAAAATTACATTGCTGGCCAGGCATTTTTAATATTCTTTCATTTATTCAATCACTGTTTATTATACAGTTTCGTATTCCTAGATGAAGGGTAAACCTTGCCCTTTATTTCCCACTCTGGGGTGTAAAGTCAAGAGACAGTAGATTTTTATACCAAGATATACTCCTTAGAGTTATTTAGGCCAGAAGTGTTCAATAAATATTCTCTTAATGAATAAATATACCAAAATCTATTCTGATTACAGGAAACATTCTAATTTTTTCCTAAATTTATGTAATCCATATCCTGTTTAAGTAGACTTCCTTAAATATAATTCATAATTCAGAGACTTTCTTACATATAAATAGGGGATTCTAACTGAACTCAGGAAATAACAAATAGAAATGAGAATGAAATGTTGCCAAGATTTTCTTTGAATTGAGATGTCTGAAGAGGTAGACATTAACTTAGTCAGGTGCTGAATACTTTAGAAAAGGGAATAAAGTCTCTAAAGTGTGTTGGGTTTCATTGTCCCCTAAAGAATAAAAACTTTATATTCTCTCTTCCTGTACTTCTCCTGCCATTTGCAACTTGGTGGTTTCTAACACTGATTAGTGTAGCAGAGAGGACTAAGCACTCATAATTGTTTAAACAGTTAGAATGGCCCAGCAGATGTGATTAGTGTGTGGACACAATTTCCTTTGTTAACAGTTTTGCAAAGAGTTCCAGCGGCTCTCAGGGTGCTGGCACTCCATCTTCCTAATTAACAAGGGCCAGCAGCCTAATGTCTCACATGACAATAGGAAGGCCTGGTGAAATATGCTAGGTTTTCTACTAATCAGCATTTTAGACAAAAAATAAAATGGTAATAGAGAATGTTTCACTGGTTTATTCTAAAGGTGTATATTAATATTTGTAATAAGATAATCAGACCCTTTGGAAAGATAAAGCCACAATAAACAGTGCTGGAAATTGAAGCCACTTCCAAAACAGTATGGTAGTCAAGATGCAGTTATGTTTCTTGGGGAAAAGTGAAAGCTTTAAGGAATAATGTAAAATTGTTTTAAAAATTGTATTAAGGGAAATCAATGTTGAGTAGGTAAAGCCGAGATTGTTCATGAAAAAGAGGTGCAGCCTAAACTGTTGTTCAAACTACCCAGTGTGAAAGAGGTCACATCAGACCTCCAGCTCACCTGAGATATATGTGTGCTTCCTCAAATTAAACACCTCCCCAAACAAAAGCTATAAATAAAAAAGCTTTCAGGGTATGTATTGCAGGAGCATGGCAGTGGAATTTGATCTTTTCTATTTGAAGTGTGTGCACTGTCACATACACGAGCTATTTGAGGAAAGGCATTTTACACTAGATCTGTTTAAACTGCCCTTGCCTTCTACAATCCATTAGACCTGAATTACATAGGCTTTCAATCATTTGATGACTGAGTTTTGTATGAGGAAATGGCCGATGTCAAAAGGAGAGTGACAGGGACAGTTTTTATAACCTGTTTTAGAAGAAGAAATGTGGTTAATTTGAAGCTGCAAAAAGACTTCCTCTGACAGAGTGCAAATTGCATCCAATTGAAGTAAATACCCTGTATACACAGTGAAAAAGGAAAGTAAATGGGAAATTGTAGCCTGGGCACTTAACCATATCCAAAAGAAACCACCAGTCTTTAGAAAGAGCTATTTAGTCAAGCAATTCCAAAGGCTGTAATTTTCTTCTTGTTTTGTTTGCTACCTTTAGCTAAGATCCTCTGGAAAATAAACGAAAGGGAATTTTAGAGAGCACTTCCCTAGGTATTCCTAAGAGAAGAACTACCTTCTCTAAGTTCTCTGTAAACATCATAGAATAAAGCATATGTCTTTTCATCATCTCAGAATGATGTTCAATTTGATCTTTTCTGTCTTTATTAAAACTGTGTGATATTTGCCATCACTGTGTAGGTCTGGTCATATGAGGTTCACACCTCAGAAATGGTTTATTTACTTTCAAATACAGTATCCATGGGGCTTCACTGGTGGCTCAGATGGTAAAGACTCTGCCCACAATACAGGAGGCTCGGGTTTGATCCCTGGGTCAGGAAGATCTCCTGGAGGAGGAAATGGCAAACCACTCCAGTATTCTTGCCTGGGAAATCCCATGGACAGAGCAGCTTGGTGGGCTACAATCCATGGGGTCGCTAAGAGTTGGACATAACTGAGCAAATAGCATACACACATACAGTATCTATAATTTAAGGAGCTGAGTGGAATTAGTGCCTCAGTAAACTAAGATTTCTGTATCATCTAGTAGAACCTAATTCAGTCAATCATGCTTTTTAGTACTCATTATAAAAATATTGAATGCATAATGTTCATCTCTCCTGGGCTGCCCTGAGGTCTTTCATCAGTTTTACCCCCTTCTCCCACACATGAGCCAGATGTACAGTGGAGCAGTTCCCTCTGAAAGAGATCTAGAAACTAGCCGAAAACCTACACATAGGCCACTGAGGAAATACCCACACTGAAATGGATAAGAAAGGCTGACATAAACTCTGGCCATAAACCCCACCTCCTGCACATGCCATACAATCAGAGGGAACCCCTAACTCCCAGCTTCTACCTGAGAAGCAATGAATTTGGACCCCACATGTAGCCCTCCACCTTTTTAGACTGCTGCCTAAAGGCTGCGCCCTCAAAACACCCAGTTCTGAAAGTGAATGGAGCTTGTGTCCATGAGACTGCAAGGCTATACCCAATAATGAAGCAGTTCTTAGTGGCCGAGAGAACACTCACCATGTTTCTGTCTTTGGGGCACAGTGCAGAGGGAGCAGACAAAAAAAGCCTATCTCCCAGTCTTTGCCTGAAAGGCTGCTGCCTGAGTGTCAGACTTCTTATTTAGCATTCATCTAGGAGCTAGCCATGATCTTTCATGGAGACCAGAGAAGCCCCGGACACATCCCCTACCTTCTTGCTCCAGCCCACTTCAAATTACCAAAGTTTGTACCCTACCTTTTGTATCTACTGCCCAAAGGGTGAGTCCCTGTATCACTTGGCTCTGATCGCCAAGCTGGCTTGCATTTAAGAGTCCCACAGGACGGTAGCAAATAAGAAGTTCTTAATGGGTGAAGGAGACACCCCCACCCATGTCTATAAACCTAGGCAGAGAACAGAAGGAACAGGCAAAAAAACCCATCTCCCAGTGGCTCCCTGGAAGGGGGTAACTTTCATACTTTCCCAGCTGCTGCTTGAGAGTCTTGCTTCTAATCAACCTGTATCTAGGTGCTGACTCTGATCCCCTCCTTTGAGGCACTGACAAGCCTTGGCACAGCATCAGCTATAAGAAACCACCACAACCAAGAAGGTGGCTGGTACAGTCACAAGGGTTGGGACTGGAATTCTATCACCTCTACCAGCTTTGTTTGTAGTGATGCTTTCTACAAAGACACAAAGCTGTGTTCTCAGGCTGAGCTGATTGATCAAGTTCATCTTCTACATGAGACCATGCTGGCAAGACTATTTTATCTAATGCACAGAAACCAACAAAGAATGAAAACAAAGGGATGGAAAAAAAATGTTTCATCCAAGTGAAAATCAAAAGAATGCAGAAATAGCTATACTTACATCAAATAATATAGACTTTAAGTCTCAGACTGTAACAACAGACAAAGAGTGTCATTATTGTGATAAAGAGATCAGTTTGTCAAGAGGATATAAAATTTTAAAATATTTATGCTGTGTACCAAACAGGTGGCTCAGATGGTAAAGAATCCACCTGCTGTGTGGGAGACCTGAGTTCAATCCCTGGGTTGGGAAAGTCCCCTGGAGAAGGGGATGGCAACCCACTCCAGTATTCTTGCCTGGAGAATCCCATGGACAGAGGAGTCTGGTGGGCTACAATCCATGGGATTGCAAAGAGTCGGGCACAACTGAGCAACTAACACAAATATAAAAACAAGTATATTAAGCAAATATTAACAGATCCTAAGGGAAAAAGATGTCCTTTTCATTATAGGGGACTGGAATGCAAAAGTAGGAAGTCAAGAAACACCTGGAATAACAGGCAAATTTGGCGTTTGGAGTACAGAATGAAGGAGGGCAAAGGCTAATACCATTCTGCCAAGAGAATGGACTGGTCATAGCAAACACCCTCTTCCAACAACACAAGAGAAGACAGCAAACACCCTCTTCCAACAACACAAGAGAAGACTCTACACATGAACATCACCAGATAGTCGACACTGAAATCAGATTGATTATATTCTTTGCAGCCAAAGATGGAGAAGCTCTATACAGTCAGCAAAAACAAGATCGGGAGTTGATTGTGGCTCAGATCATGAATTCCTTATTGCCAAATTCAGACTGAAATTGAAGAAAGTAGAGAAAACCACTAGACCATTCAGGTATGACCTAAATCAAATCCTTTATGATTATACAGTGGAAGTAAGAAATAGATTTAAGGGACTAGATCTGATAGAGTGCTTGATGAACTATGGACGGAGGTTCGTGACATTGTACATGAGACAGGAATCAAGACAATCCCCAAGAAAAAGAAATGCAAAAAAGCAAAATGGCTGTCTGAGGCCATTTTCACAAATAGCTGTGAAAACAAGGGAAGCAGAAAGCAAATGGGAAAAGGAAAGATATACCCATTTGAATGCAGAGTTCCAAAGGATAGCAAGGAGAGATAAGAAAGCCTTCCTCAGCAATCAATGCAAAGAAATAGAGGAAAACAACAGAATGGGAAAGACTAGAGATCTCTTCAAGAAAACTAGAGATACCAAGGGAACATTTTATGCCAAAATGGGCTCAATAAAGGACAGAAATGGTAGGGACCTAACAGAAGCAGAAGATATTAAGAAGAGGTGGCAAGAATACATAGAAGAACTGTACAAAAAAGATCTACATGACCAAGATAAGCACAATGGTGTGATCACTCACCTAGAGCCAGACATCCTGGAGTGTGAAGTCAAGTGGGCCTTAGAAAGCATCACTACAAACAAAGCTGGTAGAGGTGATGGAATTCCATTTGAACTATTTCAAATCCTAAAAGATAATGCTGTGAAAGTGCTACACTCAGTATGCCAGCAAATTTGGAAAAGTCAGCAGTGGCCACAGGACTGGAAAAAGGTCAGTTTTCATTCCAATCCCAAAGAAAGGCAATGCCAAAGAATGCTCAAACTACTGCACAGTTGCACTCATCTCACATGCTAGTAAAGTAATGCTTAAAATTCTCCAAGCCAGGCTTCAGCAATATGTGAACTGTGAACTTCCAGATGTTCAAGCTGGTTTTAGAAAAGGCAGAGGAACCAGAGATCATATTGCCAACATCCTCTGGATCATCGAAAAAGCAAGAGAGTTCCAGAAAAACATCTATCTCTGCTTTATTGACTATGCCTAAGCCTTTGACTGTGTGGATCACAATAAACTGTGGAAAATTCTGAAAGAGATGGGCATACCAGACCACCTGATCTGCCTCCTGAGAAATGTGTATGCAGGTCAGGAACAGATCAGAAACAGTTAGAACTGGACATGGAACAACAGACTGGTTCCAAATAGGGAAAGGTGTACGTCAAGGCTGTATATCGTCACCCTGCTTATTTAACTTATATGCAGAGTACATCATGAGAAATGTGTATGCAGGTCAGGAACAGGTCAGAAACAGTTAGAACTGGACATGGAACAACAGACTGGTTCCAAATAGGGAAAGGTGTACGTCAAGGCTGTATATCGTCACCCTGCTTATTTAACTTATATGCAGAGTACATCATGAGAAACACTGGGTGGAAGAAGCACAAGCTGGAATCAAGATTGCCCGGAGAAATATCAATAACCTCAGATATGCAGATGCCACCACCCTTATGGCAGAAAGTGAAGAAGAACTAAAGAGCCTCTTGATGAAAGTGAAAGAGAAGAGTGAAAAAGTTGGCTTAAAGCTCAACATTCAGAAAACGAAGATCATGGCATCCGGTCCCATCACTTCATGGCAAGTAGATGAGGAAACAGTGGAAACAATGGCTGACTTTATTTTTCTGGGCTCCAAAATCACTGCAGATGGTGACTGCAGCCATGAAATTAGAAGACGCTTACTCCTTGGAAGGAAAGTTATGAGCAACCTAGACAGCATATTGGAGAAGGGAATGGCACCCCACTCCAGTACTCTTGTCTGGAAAATCCCATGGACGGAGGAGCCTGGTAGGCTGCAGTCCATGAGGTCGCTAAGAGTCGGACACGACTGAGCTACTTCACTTTGACTTTTCACATTCATGCATTGGAGAAGGAAATGACAATCCACTCCAGTATTCTTGCCTAGAGAATCCCAGAGACAGGGGAGCCTGGTGGGCTGCCGTCTATGGGGTCGCACAGAGTCAGACACAACTGAACCGGCTTAGCAGCAGCAGCATACAGCATATTAAAAACCAGAGACGTTACTTTGACAACAAAAGTCCGTCTAGTCACGGCTATGGCTTTTCCAGTAGTCATGTATGGATGTGAGAATTGATCTATAAAGAAAGCTGAGCACAGAAGAATTGATGCTTTTAAACTATGGTGTTGGAGAAGACTCTTAAAAGTCCCTCAGACTGTGAGGAGATCCAACCAGTCCATTCTAAAGGAGATCAGCCCTGGGTATTCTTTGGAAGGAATGATGCTAAAGCTGAAACTCCAATACTTTGGCCACCTGATGCAAAGAGCTGACTCATTGGGAAAGACCCTGATGCTGGGAAAGATTGAGGGCAGGAGGAGAAGGGGACGACAGAGGATGAGATGGTTGGATGGCATCACCGACTCAATGGACATGGCTTTGGGTGGACTCCGGGAGTTGATGATGGACAGGGAGGCCTGACATGCTGTGACTCATTGGGTCACAAAGAGTCAGACACGACTGAGTGACTGAACTAAATTGAAGGGAAAAATAGACAGCAATACAGTAATAGCAAGGGAATTCAGTATCCTACTTTCAACAATGGATAGATCATCTAAACAAAAGAACAAATAAATGTACAAAAATAGATTTTAAAAAAATTGATATATAGTTGGTATATATTATTATGTAAGTTACAAGTATACAACATAGTGGTTCACAATTTTTGAAGGTTACATTCCATTTATAATTATTATAAACTATTACTATAGTCCCTTTTTTGGTACAGTATATCCTTGCAGCTTATCTGTTTTAGACATAGTTTGTACCTCTTAATCTCTTACCCCTCTATATTACCTCCCTCCCTTCCTTCTCTCCATTGGTAAGCCCTAGTTTGTACTCTATATCTGTGAACCTGTTTCCTTTTTGTTATATTTACTAGTTTGTTTTATTTTTTTATATGCCACATGTTCATGATATCATATAGTATGTGTCTTTGTCTGAGTTATTTCACTTAGCATAATGCCGTCCATAATGCAATCCATCTGTGTTGCTGCAGATGGCAAACTTTCATTCTTTTTTTGGTAGAGTAGTATTCCATTATGTGTGAGTCTGTGTGTACTGTGAGTCTAGCAATCAGTTTCAAAACACTAACTGGAAAATTCACAAATATGGGGAAATTAAATAACAGACTCCTGAATAGTCAATGAATCAATAGAGAGCTCAATAATCAAAAGTTATCAGACAAATGGAAAAACAAAAGACCAAAATTTGTGCTGTATAGCAATTAGCAGCAGGAAGGAAATTATCAGGATCAGAGCAGAAATAAATGAAATAGAGACTAATAATGCAATAGAAAAGATTATGAAAACTAAGAGACAGTTTTAAAAAATATAGATAAAATTTGCAAACTTTTAGCTGGACTTACCAAGGAAAATAGAGAACTCAAAATTATAAATGCATTTCATTTTTAATTGAAGTATAGTAGATTTACAGTGTTTCAGGCGTACTACAAGGTGATTCTGCTGCTGCTGCTGCTAAGTCGCTTCAGTCGTGTCCGACTCTGTGTGACCCCATAGAGCAGCCCACCAGGCTCGTCTGTCCCTGGGATTCTCCAGGCAAGAACACTGGAGTGGGTTGCCATTTCCTTCTCCAATGCGTGAAAGTGAAAAGTGAAAGTGAAGTCGCTCAGTCGTGTCCGACTCTTCATGACCCCATGGACTGCAGCCCACCAGGCTCCTCGGTCCATGGGATTTTCCAGGCAACAGTACTGGAGTGGGGTGACATTGCCTTCTCCATGAGGATAGAGACTGTACCTTTTTTGGTTTTTTTTTACTTTACAATATTGTATTGGTTTTGCCATACATCAACATGGATCTGCCACGGGTGTACACATGTTCCCTAACCTGAACCCCCCTCCCACCTCCCTCCCCATACCATCCCTCTGGGTCATCCCAGTGCACCAGCCCCAAGCTTCCTGTACCTTTTTTCCTGTTTCCCTGGTTTGCAATAACAACAGCATTCTGGTGGGGAAAGCAGACCAGTTTTGGCAGCCCTGGTGGGAAAGGTGGATCTTGCATTTACCTGGGTCGGGGGCGGGAGGCTCTGGAGGGAATGCTAAACGGGTATACATGAGTGAGACAGGAGGCTCTGGGTTCACACACCCCCGTGACAACAGGGCAAACTGGGCTGGGGGCCCTGCCCTTGAGTTTCTGAAGCCCCAGGGCTCTTGCTGCCTGGAGTGTGGGCTGTGATTATTCAGGCACACAGTCTTCCTTCCCAGGCCCGGGGTGTCCAGAAGACCAGCTGTAAAATGCCAGTGGGGAAGGGTGAGGGGGCCTGGCTGGGGAGCTTATGCTCCACAGCGAATTGTCCGGAAGCCATGCAGCGTGGCTTTTCCGAGCAGGTAGATGTCCTTGTCTGTGCCGAGGTTGAGGCGCTTCACCATGTTCTTCTCAAAGAGGAGTGGGTGTTAGGCGCCCATTGTGCAGGCACTGTCAAAATACCTCTGATAGTAGTTGCATACATCAGTCTTGTGCTTGGATGAGAGGAACTTGTAAATAACCACTTGGTCACACAGTAACATCATAATGACAATGCCGAGCATCCCGGAGGACAGGGGGTTTGGCTGGATCTGCTCTGAGGAGATTTCTTGAATGATGTCCCACAGCTCCCAAGGCATCTGGGACTTGAGGATGTAAAAGGGCTGATCAGGATGCAGCTTACGATAGCTCTTGAAGTTATTGAAGAAACTGTAGTCGGGATTCCTGTACCACTTTGGGATATCTGAATGGTAAACAGATGGGTCCCACACAATTAGGATTCCTTCATTGTACAAACTGTCTTTCAGGAAGCCCGCTTCTGTGGTGACCAACTGAGAGTTTACCAGATGAATGGTGGTTTTCGTGCCCACGTCTTGTTGGAATTTGACTGTGGGTGCCCCATTAAACCTCTGGACTGCATCATGATCATCTATTTCTCGACCTAGCCGGGAGGACTTCAGAGATCCTGCTGGAGAGACACACCTGCCCCACTGCCTTGGTCCTAATGTCCTCCTGAGGCAGGTAACCCTCCCAATCAGAGGTGTTGAAGGGAAAATCTGTGGTCTCTATCATTGAAATGTTCACGTGGTCCCAGAGGTAGCAAAGCAGGCCCTCTGCACTGTACTTAACCCTGGCCCCTGGCCCCTTGTATATCACTTTGTACTTGTTCATGTTCAGATAATTCTTCCGGATAGTTTGCAGCCTGGGGATAAGGTTTTTGGAGGAGCAAGGTGACTCAGTTATACTGAATTATTTTCCATTGTAGTTTATTACAAAGTATTGAATATAGTTCTCAGTGCTATACAATAGGTTCTTGTTGTTTATCTATTTTATATTTAGTAGTGTGTATCTAATAATCTCAAATTCCCAATTTATTGCTCATTCCCCTTTCTCTGTTGGTTAAGTTTGCTTTCTGTGTTTGTTGAGTCTGTTTCTGTTTTGTATATAAGTTCATCTTACCAATTTTTGTTTCCAAATATAAATGATATGATATTTGTCTTTATCTGTTTGACTGCACTAGGTATGACAATCTCTAGGTCCACCCATGTTGCTGCAAATGGCATTATTTCATTCTTTTTGATAGCTGAGTAATATTCCACTGTGTATATTAATATGTACCATATCTTGTTTATCCATTCCTCTGTTGATGGACATTTAAGTTGATTCCATGTCTTGGCTATTGTAAATATTATTGCTATGAACATTAGGTTGCATATATCCTTTTTTTAAACATTTAGAATTTATTTTTTAATTGAGGTATAATTGCTTTACAATGTTATATTAGTTTCTGCTGTACAGCAATGTGAATCAGCTACATGTATACATATATCCACTCCCTCTTGAGCCTCCCTCCCACCCTTTCCCTATCCCACCACTCTAGGTCATCACAGAGCACCGAGCTGAGCTCCCTGTGCTGTACAGCAGCTTCCCCCTAGCTCTCTTTACACATGGTAGTGTGTATATGTCAGTGCTACTCTCTCAATTCTTCCCACCCTCTCCTTCCCCCACTGGGTCCACAAGTTCATTCTCTACGTCTGAGTCTCTATTCTTGCCCTGCACATTCTTTGGATGTATGCCCAGAACTGGGATTGCTGGATCATATGGTAGCTCTAGTTTTAGTTGACTTTAAGGAACCTCCATACTGTTCTCCATCGTGGCTGCACCAATTTACGTCGCCACCAACAATGTAGGAAGGTTCCCTTTTCTCCACACCCTCTCAACATTTATTATTTGTAGACATTTTGATGATGGCCATTCTGACCAGTGTGATGTGGTATGTAAATGTTTCTACACACAAATATTGAAGTATCTGAAAGAGAAAAAAATTCCATTTATAATTGCATCCAAAAGAATATGAAATACCAAGTAATCAATTTAACTAAGGAGGTAAAAGATTTAAACAATTTAAACTCTAAGACATTAATGAAAGAAATTCAAGGAGGTATGGATAAATGCAAACATATTTCACTTTGGGTTTTGGATTTAGAACTGTCTTTATATTCAGTATTGATCTCTTGAAGATTATTTTAATCTTAATCAGTCTTGATTCTCTGAATGTAGGTGATTTTAGCTACATGAGACCCTCATTTTCCATCTCTTACCCAAAGATACTTTGGGGGATTTTATAAAGTCTCTTAAAGAGTTTGATAGACTGTCTTTCTTTGTTCTTCTCTACCTCTGTCAGTCTAGTAAGGAAGATTCCTGTCAAAATAAAAAAGGTGATTTTGCCTTGACTTATTTTGTAATTCATAGTGGTTGTTGGTGAGTACTGTTCCATGTATAAATTCTCATTAAAGGCCATTTCAGGGATTACTGTATCTTAAGAAATGATTGTCCTTCCTCCCTTTTTTGAAGAAAAGAATGACACACAGAAAATTGCATGGCAGGGGCATCGAGTAGTAAAGATATGGGAACACTGATACAGTTGTATGCCTTTAAAATGAAATTGGAAAAAAAAAATAAAGTGAAATTGGATCATGGTAGAGTGGAAAGAATGCCAAATTTGTAGTCAGAAGCTCCTATGTTTGAAGCTTGGTGCTTGGCAAGAGAGAATGAGGGCATCAGTGTTCAACCTGCAATGCCCTTGTAAGAATTAGAAGACATGCATGTATGGGTTTCCACAGGATTTGGTATTTAATAAGTACTCAGCTCTTTTATTATTAAATGGTTGGGAAAGTGGAGTGAAAGGGTGAAGGAGAAACACCTAGATTAAAAGAGCATGAGTAACACTTAGATATTTATTAAACAAAATGTACAAACAATGATGATATCTGAAACAATAGTAATTTTGAACACCAGTTGAACATATGGTGACATAAGCTTATTTTAGGTTTGGAAATAGTGTCATAACTTGATTTTTAAAGTTTCTTTTAGAGATGCAAACTGAAGAATACACAGATTAGAGGGCAGGTTAACGGGGTATATATGGGGCAGGATTGTCCATGAAGTGGAGGTTTTTAGGGCTATAGGGTATGGATCTCTGTCACTGTATGTGTTTGTGTAAAAAAAAAACAAAATTTTTGTTATACACAGTTACATGGTTCTCAAAAAAGGAGATGGGAAAAAGACAGTTATAGGTCATAGCTTAAGACATTAAGCTACCCCAGAATTCAGAATCATAGATAAGAGCAGGGGAACTTGAAGAGTGGCACAAATACATATAAGTTTGTTAAGGAGAAGCAGTAGATTCCAAAGAATGGCCTTATTTGTGCCACAAATGTCCCTGGAGCTAGGCTCGTAAACACACAGTAATCATGAATGTCACACCAGTTAATAATGTAGATGTTTAATGTCAAAATCACAGGTCTCTTTCTGAATTCTGACTCTTCATTAACTCCTTCAGATCTTTGTCTCAGTTCATCTCCATAATCAGCTCAGAGGTTTGTTTATGGCTTTTCTTGATGTTGAGTATTGACTATATTTCTCCTTGTTTTTGAACAACCTCTGCTTCATTCAGTGCTTTATTTATGCTTCTGGAATATGTTTACCAATATGAAATTGCTCTTTTCCCCCTCAGGACATGCACAATGAAGAATATAAACCTTTTGCCTAACTTTTGTTATTTTATCTTAGTCATGTATACTTTAATTTTCTGCAGAATAAAAATTCATTAAAATGATACTGAGGCTTATACAGTATGACAGAATTGACCAGAAACACAGTTGAGATCATTATTTTACTTACAGAAAGTCTCAGTTGTCAAACTATCAAATAGATGATAACATAATTGATCATAATTGCTTATTAAAATGAAAGCATCAGCTGGCAAGATGGCACCTTGATTCAGAATCATTTTAATGACTGAATCAGAGCACTGCATGTTTCAAATTTGAGGAATTAGCTGCTACTGAGGCTGAAAAAGAAATGTACCTGCTGTTGAAGGATATAGCTTTTTAAAATAGTTTTATGTATTTGTATACATTTAGCTGTGCTAGGTCTTCATTGCTTGGCAGGCTTTCTCTAGTTGTGATGAGTGAGGGCCAGTCTCTAGTTGTGTTGTACAGGCTTCTTATTGTGGTGGCTTCTCTTGTTGTGGAGCACAGGCTCTAGGGTGTGCGGGCTTGAAGAGTTGTGGCACATGGGCTCAGTAGTTGCAGCTCCTGGGCTCTAGAGCCCAGGCTTAATAGTTGTGGCACATGGGCTTAGTTGCTCCGTGGCATGTGGGATCTTCCCAGATCAGGGATCAAACCCATGTCTCCTTCATTGCCAGGCAGATTCTTTACCACTGAGCCACCAGGGAAACCCTGAAGGATATAGCTTTTATATATGACATACGTCAGAAATAACAGAGGGAGATAGTTGAAACAAATATATTCATTTTACTAGATAACTCTTCTACCACACATTGATGTTTACAGAGCATTGCACTTGTGGCCCAGTTTTGTCTCCACAAAATAATACTGACTATGATTCTTATTTTATGTTGAGACACTGTTTCTCAAGGAATTCAATTGAAATGACTTACTGTAAGTCATTTGCCTGATGAGTACTGAAGTTCTGACTCAAGGCTCATCTCTGAATTGAGTGTTTTTTCCCCTTGTTCCTCCACTGGCACCCACAGATAAGAAGTTTTTCCAAAGTTATATTATTCTAAAAATGAATGCATTAAATTCACTTCTATTGTGAAACCTCAATCATAACTTCATAGTTATCCTTGGAAAGGATGACCAATTTTCTGCCATTATAAATTAGTAGAGGTGTACAACCAACTCACAGTTCTATTGGCGATTTCAGTGGAAAGTCTCCCAAATTATACTTTATGACCATTTTGAAACCAGTGTAAGGAAGGTTGAGTTAGGCTTTATGTCAAAGAATTTTACCTTATCAGGTGGAGACTCCATTGCTTTCACCCGCATCAGGAAACCATAGCTATTCTTGAGACTGTTTCTGGTTGTCAGCTGTCCAGATGTTTTTTCTATAGCCATTTTTGTTGTAACTTTTCATAGATAATTCTCATAGTTTCTTATCAGTTTGCATGAAAGCCTTTGTTTCATTATTTCCTAGTTGAACCATTAATACGAAATTAGTTTCACACATGATTATAGTCACTATTTTGATGGTTTGATTCCCGAGCTGCTCACAAAATATTCTACTGTATATTTTAAGTATTTAAGATTCCTTATACATGTTCATTATATTTATTTCAGTAACTATATCTTTCTCAGGGGAGGAAACATTAATTTCCCTGACAGTGTGTATCAAGCTATTAAATGTTTATGATGGTGACTGTATCTTCGTGGGAGTGAGAGAGTGTATTGACGGGGTGATGGTTTGGAAGCAGAAATACTACCTTAAGGCCCAGATGACACAGGCCCCTTCCTAGCCTCTGACCAGGCTCCCGGTGGGACCACTAGCAATCCACTTCCAGCCCCTACTCTGGGTACTCATGTATCAGGATTCCCTTCTCTAATGGCCCTCAGTCCCCTTCCAGGGCTGTGTGGGTTTCGTGGGCCCATTATACTGAGTGCAGACCTGCCTCATTTGTGTACAGTCCTGGGCCCAAGGGGTAACCAAGTGGTAGATATCAGTAGTGAGGTGTGAATGAGGTTTTAACCTGTGTTTGGTGGTGTCCACATGAATGCACAGTCCCTCTCAGGGTGGGAAGATGCAGAGCAGGCAGAAGTGAAGGAGAAAGGACCTCTCTAGCCCAGTGATAGACTTTGTCTGCGCGGCTACCTTCTAACCTATAAGTCCACAGTCTGAGAGTTCAGAATCAGAACCCACTCTTCTAGGTGAGTAAGGTATCTTGTCAAGCTAGGAGCACAGAACACTTTTACTTACCCTTTTCTGCATGTTATTTTTGACTTGTGAACACACAGATATATGATGCGTGAGCCTCTATTTGTTCTCTTGTCACAAGCCCCACAAATGCTACAGGTGGCCTGAGCCAGGGTTGCATTATCAGATAGGGAGTTTGCATCTACTTTGCTAGCATACACCAGCAACATCAAATGTAATAGCCTAATGTTAGCAGAGAATGCCGTGCTGACCGTCAGAGCCTTGATTATGTCTCCTGAAATTGAAACAGCTTTCCAGATTTTCTCTGGTAGATACCCTAAAAGTACCACACTGTGAAGTCCCTGTGCAAAGTCACTAACTAAATATTCAGACTCTCCTAAAGTACTCCTGACATGACAGTTCAGGGCAGTTCCATCTAAAAATTATTTGTCCATTCAGTAAACATCTATCAGTCATCTGATAAATGTGTAAATGGAAGGCATTTTGAAAGAATATGTTAGGGGTGTAAAAGATGAATTATGCTCAGTTCTCATTTTCTGGTCTAACAATGAAGATCTCATAATCTTTTAATAACTGTAAGATAGGTCAATAAGTAGTATATTCATGACAGATAGAGTCATGATTCTTTGGGAGTTTCTGTGTAGGCAGTTGTGCATTTCATGCACTGCTTAAATTATACCATCTGCGTTTGAATCTCCGAAGCTTGCTGCCTCCGCCTCCTTCTGCTTACCTCATTCTTTTTTCTAGCTAAATCCTAGTTAGTTTTTGAACGTCAGCTCAGATTACAGCCTCTGCAAGGTGCATTTCCCAACACTGTTCTCCCTTGCCTGGGGTAGGTTGCATTATCCCTTGAGTTCCCAGAGTACCTCGCTTCACTGGATTCTAAGTTTGCACATCTGTCTGTCCCCGAGAATTGGGCTCCTTTAGGGTACAATGGTGGAGAAGGCAATGGCACCCCACTCCAGTACTCTTGCATGGAAAATCCCATGGACGGAGGAGCCTGGTGGGCTGCAGTCCATGGGGTCGCAAAGAGTCGGACACGACTGAGCGACTTCACCTTCACTTTTCACTTTCATGCATTGGAGAAGGAAATGGCAACCCACTCCAGTGTTCTGGCCTGGAGAATCCCAGGGATGGGGGAGCCTGGTGGGCTGCTGTCTATGGGGTCGCACAGAGTTGGACACCACTGAAGCGACTTAGCAGCAGCAGAAGCAGCAGGGTACAATGGCATCTTCCACATCTGTAAGTCCTCTACTCCACACAATGTCTAGGACGTGCTGGGAATGCTCTAATGGCCTGCTGAATGGCTGAGGATCACAGGAGTATAATAACTATGTTGTAGAATACTAAGGCAGAATGTAAAGAGGAAGAAAAGGGGGGGTAACTGATTGAAGTAAATGAAATATCATGAGCAAAACACAAGTGAGACACTGATATAGGGGAAAAAAGCGAAGAGTGTAGCTGAGCTCTCTTGTGGGTTTTCTGGAACAAAGATTTGGAAACTCATGCAGAATAATAAGGCTTTTGAATATTAGACTAAGGTGTCTTCATCTTTTTTGTTAAAAATATAGTTCCAGTGAGCATTTTTAACCAGTAGAGTTTTGTGAATGGAGGTCTACTTTAAGAATTAACATCATGGTTTGCAAAGATGCCTAGGAGGAGACACAGGGACCTGCAGATGAACTAAGAAACTCTTCACTTACCAGCCATTTCTGGATAGTTTATTAGTTCACAGTTCCTGTCCTGGGATCTGGAGACACTGAGGCACATAAGTCTTTAAAGTCCCACAGTCTGACATGGGAGACTGACCTTTAAAGAAGGAGGAATGATCCTGGAAGATATTTTAGAGCTTCTATGAAGGGACCTTTCTATATACCCAGAGGAGCATAAGGAGTCATGGTTGGCTATGGTTGGAAACTGATATTTGCCTGGAGGGAAGAATTATTGACTACTCATATCAGAATGCAAAAGAAGGGTGGTTTTTTTTTTTTATTGTAGGATAGTTGCTTTACACTGTTGTGTTAGTTTCTGCCATACAATAACTCAAATCAGCAGAACGAGATAAAAAAAAAAAATATATATATATATATCTCCTCCCTCTTCAGTCTCCCTCCCACCCCATCCCCCCAGGAGGGGTTGTTTAAGAGGTTTAATCATTTTGAGCCTATTGCTTTTTGGGGATTACAAGCAGACATAACAACACAAGTACCGAACAGATTGTGCCTCATGAATCTCCCAACTTAATTTCTGCAACTACCCCCACTATGCAGCATAAGGAATCACTAATGTTATACTGGAAGGAAGGCAGCCTCTTGTGTATTGTGTTGCACAGAGTATAAGATAGTGGGGCACAGAGTATGAGATAGTGAAAAAGAGACAATGTAACTGTTGAGAAGATAATGTGAAAAGCTAAGGCTTAGACATGCAGGAGCAGAAACCAATTTAGATCACACATTGATAAATATCCAGGAAACTGCTGAGCATGAAACAACTTTGGGTTGAGGTAGTCCTCTCTACAAACCCATACACCTTGCTGTGATGTATTTCTGGAAAGCTATTGTAACAAGGGCTGTTACGTTTCCTTAAAAATAACAACTTTCCACTCCTGATGAGTATACTTTCAGTTGGAGGAAAAATTTTCGAATAGGAAAGCAATAGGGCAGAAGTCCTTTACTTTTAAAGTAGAAAGGACTTTTTTTGTCTCATCTTTCTATTCACAGAGGCCAGTATCAGCAGAATCATTAAACTCTTGGTGCTTCTAGTCCTGGCCCCTATTCCCAGCTGCAAACAAGTCTGCCAATCACTGTCACTTTCGTCAGAAAATTTTGTGCCATGAATGCCTGGAATGAGTTGAGTAATGAGGTTCTCATAGACTGTTGAGAATCTGTTGGAGAAATGACCCTATGGGGGTCATCACAGAGACTTGCAGTCTGTCTATATCCAAGGCAGTGACCTTGGGAGGGAAGATCAGAATCTTTACATGTCCTATTAAAGATGGGCCAGATGAACGTGTGTGATAATTACACCTATTATACTTAAAGACAGGGAAACAAATAAGCAACAAACCAGGAAGGAACCAACTCAAGAAATCTATGGCCTCAGTTAGACTTCCAATACAGCCTACCTTATCTTGAACGCCAGTTTCATTAATACATCTTTTGTACCTGGAAAGTGACTGAATTAGGTCACTCTAGATTGTGCTCCCGTAGAAGGCTGTGGCAACCCACTCCAGTACTGTGGAAAATCCCATGATGGAGGAGCTTGGTAGGCTGCAGTCCATGGGGTTGCACAGAGTTGGACACAACTGAAGCGATTTAGCAGCAGCAGATTGTGCTCCAGGAATAAAACAATCTCAAAATCTCAGTGCCTTAAAACAAAAATAGTTTGTATTGTGGGTTCTGCTGAGGAACAATAGATGCTCCAATCTGGAATAAAAAAAAAAAAAATAGAGGCTGGTTTTTAGGAAGAATTTGGCATAAAGGAGATTATCACAGGGCTGGACTTGAGCATATGGGCTTGGAAGAGGGGAGGAATTTCTCCATGCGCACCCCAGAGCCTCCCTGTTCCTTTCATAGACTCCACTTCCTCAGTGCTTGTGATCTGAAGGTTAAGATCTGAGGGCGGGGCCTCAGTGATTCCTGATATCACTGCATTCTGCTGTATTTCTCTATGAAATTTTCTTTTTCTACTAAAGGTTTTGATTACAGCAGGACCCATGCCATTAAATAGAGATGAATTTATATTAGTTAAGTAGCATTGAAAATTAAAATTTCAGTGGTTCACTACGAGGCCAGGTGTAAATAGTACTTTAAGTATGTGTTTATCTAGGCACCTTGATCCAGTTTTATAAATTTTCTAACTATATTAAATTTTAGAAAATACTTAATTCCTTTGCCCATAAGATGGTTTGGAAAAAATGATAAACTTTTAAATAATAAATGTGTGGCATTTAAAATAACGTCTAATATATTATAAGCTTAAAGGAGGAGGGGGAATCTAGTTAGCTAAGTGATTATCAACAGCTAATACACTATCTTTGAGAAATCTAGTGGCCCAACAGGACCCAAGCCCATCTGGTGACTTCTGCTGGAATTGCATAGAGTGTTGGAGGGATAAACTCAACGTAGATGTGACCTTAGAGATGTCAGGAAGTCCTGGCAGAAGCCAGGAGTGGCTTCTGATTCACTTTGTGGGTTTTAAGCCCTTGTATCCGAGCCTCATTACATTATTATCTTAGCTCGGTGCTTTGATACAAATGCAAGATTTCCTGAAAGTAAGAAATGTTTTTTGTTCAATTTCCCTGACACTAACAAAAGACATTTTCTTTTTCTGGGCATCATGCTCCAAGGGTTCCAAGAAACTGTAGCTGTGGTCCTCCGAGTGCAGGCTTGTTCTTTCTCCTGCATACTCCTGACCACACTGATTCCTGGGTATTATTGTAACATTCATCCAGTTTTCGGTAAATTAATTGTGTCTTTTTGTTTGGTTGGTTCTGAAGAGGTTTTCAGTGAGGAGTCTGAACTCAATACTGAGGGTGCCGGTGCAGTTAAGATGGTTTCTCCTGTGCTCCAGGGCTCCCTCCTCTCCAGACACCCCCACATCCCCCACCTCCTCCCCATGTCCTTAGATGCTGCGTCCTCATCACTTTAGAGCGCTCTGTGATATTTGCTCTGAGACGGCCTCACCTCAGAGTAAATGGGCCGTCTGATCCGGACAGTATGCTCCTTTAAGATGAGAACTGTGACTGCCCGTCTGCTCACACCCAGCTCTGCTCAGTGCATAAAGAATGAATTCATCAACTGAAGGAACAACCCACAAGCTTCGGGCTGTCTGGATTCTAGCCTTGCCTTCACTCCAACCTCCACGTTTATAAGAAGGCAAGAAAAACCACACTCCTGAGGGGTTGATCATCTTGATCATTACTCTATGGAATCAGGGGAATACCCATCTCCAGGGTTCTTTAAGCTCTGAAAGTCTACATCCCTAAAAACGGAGGCTGTGTTCTTGTGTCCACTTTACTGTCTGCCACTGACCCTTCCTATGAGGAGAGCGCAGACAGCCTGCTTTCTCCAGCATATGTCATCCTCCTGGCCTGCCTTGACAACCAAGTTCTGACATCATGTCCCCCACTCAAACTGGCTGATGTGCAATTTATCACGTGTTTCATTTGGTCATTTTTCATTCAAGACAATAATAACAGTACAATTACCTTTCAAAACATCTAAAATATACCACTGAAATAAACAATGGAAAAATTATTTCCCTCTGGTAGGAGTATTTCATGCTCAATATAGAGAAGAGTGACAGCTATTCATGAATAAGTGTTTTAGATACAGAGATTCTAGATGATAAAGTCTCTACTTACCTCTATAAATGGTAAAACTAAAAATACCAAAGCAGCATATGAGGACTTGCTATAATATTTTCACTGAAAAATAAAATTAGAGCATTTTAGTTAATAAAAAGTATTTGAACCCATCTGTTATTCTAGCATGTGTTTATATATGACACTGCCTTGAAATTCCACATTTGTGATCAAGACTGGTGTAAAACTACTCAAAAAACTTGGTCCATTATTAAGAATCAGGCTGATTTTATATATTCACAAGAACAAACTGCCATGTTTTCTTAAAAATAAAGGAAAACAATGTACATAAATTTTTATGTCCACAACAGACTGTCATTACACAAAGAATTTTTGAGGCACCACCAGGGGCAGTGATCAACTAGGGGATCATTCACAGGAATAAGACGTGGTTCTTGTCATGATGATGATGAAAATTAATGATTAAAGCACTGACTCTTGCAGCTTAAATTTGCAGTATTCACACCACTCATTGATTTATGAAAATAGTTTACTCATGTGCCAACAAATATATCAGGTGAACGATGGGGACTTATTTTTTCATCCGTCCACAAGGCTACAATCTCTGAGACTTCTGTCTTGTTTGTGGCTGTAATTCCAGTGTCCAGAGCAGTGCCTGGCACAGAGTAAGCAAAATAGACATCTACTGACAGAAAGAATGAATTCACTTCGGAAATAGTTCAGTTCCCCCATATTCGAAACCTGTGACAGTCTGTAAGATGAACGCATGTGGTCACTGCACACTGGAGGTTTGGAGCAGCCTCTGGAGTCACACCCGGATTCAAATTCCAGCCTGAACTCTCCAGCTGTGTGACCTTGTGTGAGTTTCATGGGTTCTGATCGTCAGTCTGTCCTCATGTCCCTTGGGAGTGGTCCTCGTCAATCTCTTTCTGGCAGGACTGCGAAAGGTGAAATCGTCTAAGGAGCAATCTGTGCTCACCGTGATGCCTGAGTATGAAAACCACTGGCCTTGTTTGAAGCTTTTCTCCCCATTTCATAACTTTCAGTTCATCTGCATGAACTCACATCTTTAAAACCATGTGAAAATACCAAGGAAGATGAAAAGTTCAAAGGATATGATGTCAGAACACAGCCAAGCACCTGAGGCTCAGCACGTGACAAACTAGTCCATGGCAACAACAGAGGACCTGAGAAACCTGCATCCCAGTGTCGGTGGGCCTGCTGCAACTTGCTCCTCATCTCAGGCTCATCCCTGCTTTCCTAGCACGTGTCCTGCAGTCAGACCAAGAGCAGCCAGCTCTTCTCCTTTCTGAGAGGCACAATGACACAGACGGTCGCGAACCTGTGCTGGGCTTACATTCACACAGAAATGTATAATTGAATGTTTGGGAAGGTTTAATTAATGATAGCCAAAAACTGGAAACAACCAGATGTCCTTTAATAGGTTAATGAATAAACAAACTGTGATATATCTATACCATGAAATAATTCTCTGCAATCAAAAGGAGGAAAGTATTTATTTTTGTCTGTGCTGGGTCTTTGTTGCTTTGCGTGGGTTTTCTCTAGTGGGGAGCGGGGGTTTCTCATTGTGGTGCATAGGCTTCTCATTGCCACGGCTTCTCTTGTTGCAGAGCACAAGCTCTAGGCACTCGGGCTTCAGTATTGCAGCATGCAGACTCAGTAGTTGTGTCTCAGGGGCTCAGTTGTTCTGCAGCATGTGGGATCTTCCTGGAACAGGGATCAAACCCGTGTCCCCTGCATTGGCAGGCAGATTCTTTACCAGTGAGTCACCAGGGAAGTCCCAGGAGGACAGTATTGATGCAGCAACCTAAGTGAGTCTCCAGAGAATTATACTGAGTGCAAAAAGCCAATCAAAATTGGTTACATACTTTATAATCCCATTTATGTAACATTCTTTAAATGACAGAATTAAAGAAAGGAACAAATTACTGGTTTCCATGGATGAATGAGGGGACGAAACTGGTGTGGTGACTGAAATGTCCCTTATTTTAACTTTATCATTGCCAATATCCTGGCTGTGATACTGTACCACACTTTGGCAAGATATTATTGTTGGGAAAACTTGGTAAAAGGTACATAGGATTTCTCTATATTATGTCTTACAAGTAAATGTTAATACATAAATATTTCAAAATTAAAAGTTTAAGAAAAATGAAGTAACAGCAAACTATAAACAAATGAAATATGATAATATCAACTTGAGATTTCAGTCATAAAGAATCAACTGGCATTACTTCTTTGGTAAAAATTGCAAAATACAGTGGAGAAATAATGGTCATGAATGTGTATGTGCCAAATTGCATAACAGAGTATAGGAATTAAATTCTAAGATAAATAAGCAGAATATTAAAATAATACAAAATTTGAAAAGTTTTTTGTGTTGGCCTTTACTGTAATGAATAAATTTAAAACTCATTTGTTAGCTGTTACAGACTGCATTATGTTCCCCCACCCAAACCAAGCCTCTGCAGAGGGTGATGAAGGTTAAATGTGTTGATATGAGTGGGCCCCAATACAAAATAACTGGTTTCTATAAGAAGAGAAAGATACCAGGGATGTGTATGCTGTGTGAGAACACAGCGAAAATGCAGCCATCTCCAAGCCAAGGAGAGAGGCCTCAGAAGAAACCAAACCTGCTGACGCCTGGATCCTGGACTTCCAGCCTCCAGAATGATGAGAAAACACGTTTCTGTTGTTTAACCACCCATAGTCCCAGATCCCACAGTTGCATGAGTGAGTGCTAACAGCCCAGGCCCCCACTGCTTGTGGACCCCGATCTGGTCCCGACTCCTTCACTAGCCTATACTGCCACACGCGCCTACTGGTAGCCACTGCACAGCACTGACCTCAGCTCCCATGGCTTGCCTTGCCTGCTGTGTGCTCCTCTTCTGCTAGGCCCTGCGGCTACATGAGTGCATGCTGACAACCAAGGCCCCACAGATGCTCATGGACTCAGATCTGGCCATGACATACGTCACTGGCCTGCAAAGCCACCTGTGCTTGAGAGTAGAGCTTCCACATTCTCACCAGTACAACAGCAACAAAATGGTATTTTGTAAGGAGAAGGATGCACTAACCTTATTACAGTGACCATTTTGCAATATACACCTATATATTATCTCATTGTACGCCTTAACCTTACACAATGTTATATGTTAATTATATCAGTAAAGCTTGAAAAAAAAATTCAGTGAACCACTAATCTAGCCAGAGCTCCTCATATTTAATGTACAGACAAGATAGCCTTGGGAATCTTTTAGAAACAGAGATATGTTGATTCTGATTTGGCAAGCCTGAAGTGAGGTCTAAGACCGCTGATCCTCAGGCCACGGTGGGCATAGCAGGGCCCTAGCCAGCCTCCCTGTCTCAGGGATTGGAGCAGAATTGTGAACTCTCTGAACTGGAAAATTGAAAACAGAACAACAGCCAGAGTGCAATCTCTCATCCCTGTGCTGTTCAGGCAAGGAGACCAGGAAAAAGAACTTGGGTTAAGTGCTGGGCAGAATATGAGCTCTGGTTAAATTGAAAAGTGATACTGGAGAAGGGACAGGAAGATTTCTAAGGAGCCTGACTGGAGATGTGAGGCGCAGTAGGCACGAGAGAAGAATGGGTCAGAAGAACAAATGAGAAGAATGGGAGGAAGAAGAAAGACCAGACCAGTATAAGCATGCTTTTCTGGTCTGTATTTCACTGGCTGAACACACCGCCAAAGTCCAGCTTTTCTGTGCTCCTAAGCAATGTGAAGTCCTCAAAAAATTTTCTTATAAAAAGAATTTGAGGATGTAAAAGATAGTCTGATAATTGGGAAAACATGGATCCAGTTTCAGCACAACATACCGATTCTTTTCTGCTTGTCTCCATACTCCCTGTTGCTATGCCACATTGGTAAGTTTTGTTTTGGAGAGTATTCAAACTGATAGTAAAAGTATTATATACACTGGAAAAAATAGAACTATAAAAAATTCCAGCCTACACAGAAATATATTTAATGGATTTTGGTTTACTGGAGCTAGAATAATTTCCAATGTTTTCCTTTTCAAAGGCTGCTTACCACTTGTTCTGTTTGTTTAGTTAATACAGATATTTTGGCAAGAGTGTGAGGATTGGTCATTTTAACTATATTCTTAAAGCAAACCTGAAGCACTCATGTATATTCCCTGGTTATAAGTAAGCAGGTTGAGACAAACTGGTAAGTGAGGTACTTTGTAGCTGCCACAATCATTAGGTGCTAATAGATCAGTGTTTCTTCTGGTCCCATGACACATTCAACAAAAGAAAACAAAACCAAATGAAAAATAATATATTTTTAGTTGACTAACTTGAATTAGGGGGCTTCCCAGGTGGCACTAGTGGTAAAGAACCTGCGTGACAGTACAGGAGACGTGAGAGACTTGGGTCCCATCCCTGAATTGGAAAGATCCCCTGGAGGAGGGCATGGCAAACCACCACAGTATTCTTGCCTGGAGAATTCCATGGACAGAAGAGCCTGGTGGGCTATGGTCCATAGGGTCGCAAAGACTTGAACACGACTGAAGCGACTTAGTACAGGACAACTGAATTAAAGAAAAAAGAAATACTTTTATTCTCATCTTTAAAAATATTTTACAGTGGTTCTGTTTATAAAAGACTGCAGGTTATTTCAGAGTTCACTTAGCATTTTGAAAGCTGAGAAATGAATTTGACTTTAAGCAACATACTTGATTGTGTTAGCAGATTGGTCATGAGGACCCCTTCCTGGGTCCTAACCCAGCAGAGACTCTCTGCCTTACCAGGGAACGTTCTATTTCCTTTGGGTTTGTGCATCCAAAAACAAAACAGAAACTGAAGCTGAGATGGATGTAGTACAAGGTTTGTTCAATGGCTAGAGAATGGAGAAGCTCACACTTAGTTCACAAATCAACTTCTTTCCTAATAGTGGAAGAAGCTTGATTTTTAAGGCGTAAGAATAATAAGGGGGGAGGGGCATATGCATTAATTTTTTGGGAAAAGGTGGGGGTCTTTTCCTGGAAACGGCATGCCACCCTTTCTCTGTCCTTATTTGGTCTGCAACTTCTGATCATGGCCACTAGTGGAAGTGTCATTTAGCATGCTAATGTGGTGGTATTAACATATAGTGAAACTCAAGGTTTGCTGGAGGTTGTCACTATCTTGTTTTCAGCTGGTTTCCTCTGATTTCTTGTTTTCTGTCTCTCTTGGCTTCCTTCATTTGTGTCCAACCCTGTGACCTAAAGGCATAGGTTAGTTCATTTTGCAGGGATGGACTGGACAATGTCGGAGCAAAATTGTGGCTGCAGACCTGGTGTTAATTGCTATAAAATGAAAAGCTGTACAAAAATTCAAACCCCAACTATTAATACCATTTACTGGGTAAATCTGTGTCCTGCTTTACTTTTAACAATAATTTTCCCAGTTCAGTTCAGTTGCTCAGTTGTGTCTGACTCTTTGCGACCCCATGAATCACAAAACACCAGGCCTCCCTGTCCATCACCAACTCCCGGAGTCCACTCAAACTCCATGTGTAGATGTATGATTTTGGTTTTGTACAGGAAATGAGTGGGTGGAGATAGGTGGGAGCCAAGGAACACAGAGAATATGCTTATTATTCATTATGGTTCAGTGGAGAAAATTCCTAAAGGAATTGGTATGTAGCCAGAACAATGAACAACAATTCTTTGTTGTGAGGGTCCAATCATGCATGAGACCTCATATTCTTGAGACTTTACTATGAAACACAAAATGGAATTTCAACATCAAAGGACATCACCACTTAGCATAAATTTGTATTATGGAACATGTTTATTAGAAGTACCTTACTAAATTTTATTAATGAATATATAGCTTAGTTATTTAAGCAACCATTGCTTTCCTTTTTATTGTAACTACATAAACTCTTAGCTATACCAGAGAAACAGTTTGGTTTTTTTTAAACAGCTTTATTCAGGTATAATTGATACACAAAAAAACTGCATATATTTAATGCATATACTTAGATGAGGGTAGACATATGCAAACATCCCTGGTAATACCATAATCTAGGTGGTAGACATATTCAGTACTTCCAAGATTTTCTTATGTTCCTTGTTTTTTTGTGTGTAAGAACACTTGATATGCAATCTACTCTTAAATTTTGAAATGTACAATATCTTGTTGTTAACTGTAGGTGCTATGTTGTACAGCAGGTTCCTAGAACTTATTCATTTTGTATAACAGAACTTTACGCCATTTAATAACAACTCACTTCCCCCTCCACCTCCTGTCCTTTGGAAACCACTATTGTATTCACTGTTTATATGAGATTGACTGTTTTATATACCTCATGGAAGTTGAATCATGCAGTAATTTTTTGGTGTGACTGGCTTACTTACTTAGCATAATTTCCTCTAAGTTCATCCATCTTGTCTCATGTCACAGATTTTCCTTCTTTTTTATAGGTGACTGATATTCCATTCTGTGAACATACCAAATTTTCCTTATCCACTCATTGATCCATCAATAGACACTCAGGTTTCTTCCATTCTTGGCTATTGTGAATAGGGCTGCAATGAAAATGGTAGTCTCAATATATCTTCAAGGTCCTAATTTCAATTAATTTGGATATATACAGAGAAGTGGGATTATTAGACCATACGTTAATTCTGTTTTTAATTTTTGGGGGAATATCCTTACTATTTCTGCTGCTGTACTATTTTATATTCCTACTAACATGGTAAATAATAAGCAGGGTGACAATATACAGCCTTGACGTACTCCTTTTCCTATTTGGAACCAGTCTGTTGTTCCATGTCCAGTTCTAACTGTTGCTTCCTGATGTGCATATAGGTTTCTCAAGAGGCAGGTCAGGTGGTCTGGTATTCTCATCTCTTGAAGAATTTTCCACAGTTTATTGTGATCCACACAGTCAAAGGCTTTGGCATAGTCAATAAAGGAGAAATAGATGTTTTCCTGGAACTCTCTTGCTTTTTCAATGATCCAGCGGATGTTGGCAATTTGATCTCTGGTTTCTCTGCCTTTCCTAAAACCAGCTTGAACATCAGGAAGTTCAGGGTTCACATATTGCTGAAGCCCGGCTTGGAGAATTTTGAGCATTACTTTACTAGTGTGTAAGATGAGTGCAATTGCGTGGTAGTTTGAGCATTCTTTGGCATTGCCTTTCTTTGGGATTGGAATGAAAACTGACCTTTTCCAGTCCTGTGGCCACTGCTGAGTTTTCCAAATTTGCTGGCATATTGTGTGTAGCACTTTCACAGCATCATCTTTCAGGATTTGAAATAGCTCAACTGGAATTCCATCACCTCTACTAGCTTTGTTCATAGTGATGCTTTCTAAGGCCCACTTGACTTCACATTCCAGGATGTCTGGCTCTAGGTGAGTGATCATACCATCATGATTATCTTGGTTGTGAAGATCTTTTTTGTACAGTTCTTCTGTGTATTCTTGCCACCTCTTCTTAATATCTTCTGCTTCTGTTAGGTCCATACAATTTCTGTCCTTTATCGAGCCCATCTTTGCATGAAATGTTCCCTTGGTATCTCTAATTTTCTTGAAGAGATCTCTAGTCCTTCCCATTCTGTTGTTTTCCTCTATTTCTTTGCATTGATCACTGAGAAAGGCTTAGAAACGCTGGGCTGGAAGAAGCACAAGCTGGAATCAAGATTGCCGGGAGAAATATCAATAACCTCAGATATGCAGATGACACCACCCTTTATGGCAGAAAGTGAAGAGGAACTCAAAAGCCTCTTGATGAAAGTGAAAGAGGAGAGTGAAAAAGTTGGCTTAAAGCTCAACATTCAGAAAACGAAGATCATGGCATCTGGTCCCATCACTTCATGGGAAATAGATGGGGAAATAGTGGAAACAGTGTCAGACTTTATTTTGGGGGGCTGCAAAATCACTGCAGATGGTGGCTGCACCATGAAATTAAAAGATGCTTACTCCTGGAAGAAAAGTTATGACCAACCTAGATAGCATATGCAAAAGCAGAGACATCACTTTACCAACAAAGGTCCATCTAGTCAAGGCTATGGTTTTTGCAGTGGTCATGAATGGATGTGAGAGTTGGACTGTGAAGAAAGCTGAGCCCCAAAGAATTGATGCTTTTGAACTGTGGTGTTGAAGACTCTCGAGAGTCCCTTGGACCGCAAGGAAATCCAACCAGTCCATTCTGAAGGAGATAAGCCCCGGGTGTTCTTTGGAAGGAACGATGCTAAAGCTGAAACTCCAGTACTTTGGCCACCTCATGTGAAGAGTTGACTTATTGGAAAATACTCTGATTCTGGGTGGGATTGGGGGCAGTAGGAAAAGGGGATGACAGAGGCTGAGATGGCTGGAATGCATCACCAACTCAATGGACGTAAGTTTGAGTCAATTCCGGGAGATGGTGATGGACAGGGAGGCCTGGAGTGCTGCGATTCACAGGGTCGCAGAGAGTCGGACACGACTGAGCAAGTGAACTGAACTGAACATGGTAAAACGCTTCCAGTTTCTCTACAACGTTGCCAACACTTAGTATCTTTTTAAAAGTACAGTCATCCTAAAAGGTGTTACGTGACATCGCATTGTGGTTTTGATTTACATTTGCCTGATAATTAGTGATGTGGAGCATGTATTCATGTTATTTGTTTTAAAATGGCTAGCTTGAGTTATGTGAATTCCCATTGAGATTATTTCGAATTAGCCCTTGGAGGCTAATAAAAAAAATAGTGGATTAGCTTTTGCATGGAATAATAAGGCTTGGCCTTAGATATTGATCTTTAGAAAGATAGTACCACTGTGAGACATTGTGAAAGCAAAAAGTCATTAGGATTTAAAGATCTCATCTGGAAGCAATAGAATTTCATACTATAGTGACTTAGAAGTCAAAGTATTAATAATTATAACAGAAAATAGTGAAATTCCAGTGAAGAACTTAGTTGCTTTTCTGTTATTATTTTGGAACTTACAGCATTATATTGGCTTGCAGCCAGGGTAATTCTTGGAGTGTCTGAGACAAAAGAGTGTCAATTATACTTTGATAATTTTTGGTAAACTTTTTGATTTAAAAAATCTATAACATAGCATGCTGCTGTTGCTGCTAAGTCACTTCAGTCGTGTCCAACTCTGTGCGACCCCATAGACGGCAGCCCACCAGGCTCCCCTGTCCCTGGGATTCTCCAGGCAAGAACACTGGAGTGGGTTGCCACTTCCTTCTCCAATGCATGAAAGTGAAAAGTGAAAGTGAAGTCACTCAGCCGTGTCCGACTCTTCACCACCCCATGGACTGCAGCCTACCAGGCTGCTCCATCCATGGCACTTATTAATTCCCAACAGTAAAAACACAGGTGTTCTATTTCTCTCTGTGATTTTCTGATTTTTTTTTTTCATTTTTTGAAAGAAAATAAATGAAGGAAAGGAAAGTAAATGAGTCTGTTAAGAAACTAGAGCACAAGGAAGAATAGGTTAGCTCGTTTCAAGTTAGGGGAATGATGAGACTATATGTCTATAAGGGGAAATTGCTACAGAGTGTGCATTAATTCTGGCTGCCATAACAAAATACCTCAACTAGGTGGCTTCAAGAGCCAAAATTTCTTTTCTCAAGTTTTAGAGGTTGGAAGTTCAAGATCAGTGTACCATAATGGCTGGGTTCTGGTGAGATCTCTCTTTCTTGTTTGCAGCCACCTGCCTTGTCACTGTATCTTAGATGATGGAGAGCAAGCTATCTGGTTTCTCCTTTCCCTCTTATAAGGACACAAATCCCATCAGATTAGGGCCTTACCTTTATGACTTTATTTTAATTTTAATTACTTCCACAAAAGGCCCTATCTCAAAATAGTCATATTGGAGGTTTGGCTTCAAGAAAAGAATTTTGGCGGGACAAAAATTTTCAGTATATAACAAGTATACAAAAATAAAAGAAGAAAAAGAAGATAGTGGACAGAGATTAAATCACTGTTTAAACAGTGTTGCATGAGCACTTAGATGGCATAGAATTAGAAGCTCCAGTAGATCTGACAGGAATGTGGGAATTCTTTTATAGAGAAGAAGAAGAACTAAAATACACAGAGACACTTACAGGCAATGAGGAAGGGAGGTAATTAGAGAGAGGGTTTTCTAATTACATGGTCTTATTCTTTCAACTAGTTTGTAAATGTATTCATTTATCAAGAGTAAAAGACGCTGTGATTAAATTATACCCCAAGGAGTGCATGAAGAGTTTGAAATGGCTTCTATGGTCATTATAATAGAAATTCAACAAGAAGTGTTTTTTAATTATCAGGGAGCATTGAAGGAGTACTTGAGTTAGAAAACATTAATTTGTAGTGAATTGTCAAAGCAAATGATCATAATTTTCTTCAGATCAACTCTTGACAGCAAAACTGTGGTAATTGGCAAGGCCAACTAGTGGTTTAGAGCATAAATGTTTCATCGTGTGAAACAAAATAAGAGCCCTGAGAGATGATAGCTTGTATTAATAGTTGATCTAGTTCTTTCTACCTAAACCATGGTGTTCTTCTGTTGAAGATGAAATCACAGAGTATCATCATCAGATAAGGATTTCCCATGACCATGACTGAATAGAACAAGAACAAACCCACTCTGTAATCATACAGTCATACAACACAAGTAACCAAATATCTCCCTCTTTCAGCTAATATCCATAATTGCTGCTTCTTTCCCAATGATGACTTTTGCCCCACTCCTTTCCTCCTACCACCTAGACAATAATTACGATGACCGAAGATCTGAAAGAGTCAGACACAATTGAGTGATTGACACACATACAGTCCTCAAGTTACTCCTACTTTCTGACAACATGGACTCCAGAACAGACATATACTTTCTTGGAGCCTTCCTAAAATCAGTTAGCATAAACCCAAATCCTCGAATAATCCCCCAACTCCTTATCAGAATGCCCCACTCTTCGCCATGATTTAGCTTCCCTTGTTGCAACAGTAAACTTAATTTCATTGACAGTAAGGTCCCTGGTGGTCTCTCTCTGGAGGGTGTCGATGTAGGGCATAAAATGTGGCCTTTGTCTTTAACACAGCTTCTCATGGGGTCCAAGCTAGGAAGGCATAGGTGAGACTAGAGTGGAGCTGACGGATTGATGGATGTGGTACCCAGAGACAGAGTACTCACATCAATGGTAGAGGATTGGTTTAGTGTGTGAGAGACTGGACAAGAAACAAAAGCGGGGACAGACTTCACACTGATGAAGATGACCTGTACGGAACACTTGTATTTACAGCCCCAAGCACAGCTTCTTATACTCAGTAGACTGTACTCTGATTAAAAACTAGTCTTTATTTTAAAAGTGGAGCTTAGAGCTCCTTCTCTTCTTCTGTCTCAAGATGAGTAGATATTTGCACATCAACTCAGATTCACAAAGTATGTCAGAAGCACAAGGAGCCTATAATATTCTCTCTCTTTCTTACTGACTTGGTAGGGAGGCAAATAGGAACTCTTTCCATAGATGGAAACCCACTCTTGTGGCAGAGTAAATTAGCACACAATAAAATGTGAATATTTATTTTGTCATTCAAAGACCCCCTTCCCCACCAGCTTCTCAATGGAGAAAAAAATATCACTACATATGCAATTGGGTATAAACTTTATATGATTCAAAAATGTTGAGAATCATTCAGAACTGTAGGTGATCGGAGTTTGAAGAAAATATTTAATCTTTCAGAGAGCCTTCCCTTCCCCTTGCTTCTGTCTCTAAGGTGGTGTTAGGGTAGATGGACCGAAGTGTTTCAAGGATCTCCCAGTCTTGAGAAAGAGCCAAGGATCTCAGATACAATGCCCTCTCTTTCTGTCGTCTCTGGGACAAGGTTCCTTGTAAACATGAGTGTGGAAAACCTTGCTAACCATGTGGCTGAAACTTCTGATTGGTTCAGTTAATGATCTGGTCTCTTTTAACTTGGTCAGAATAATCGAAGATCAGCTTGGTTTCCATCAGAGGCAAGTTACTGATTGTAACTCATCTCCCGTCATACCTGCTAGCTTCAGAGCTTCAGAGACCCCCCCACCCCACCCTTATCAAGCCAGTCAGAGTTCTGTGCCATATGGGAGTAGGGTTGGCTTATCAAAGGAAAATTTCAGGTGCCTTTGTAAGGCCAAGTTCTTAAGAGTTTTGTTCAAGGTTGTTGGGAGAGGGGTGGCCCAAGAACTGACCTCTTCCTACATCTCTCAGTGCAGAATAAAAGAAATAGCCTCCTTCTTGCCATTAATGTTATTCTTGTTTGTCAAAAGTATCTCCTTCTTGGCAGGGGAACCCTTCTATAACATTGGTGGGAATGCAAATTTGTGCAGCCTCTATGGAAAATACTATGCTGTTCAGTTCCTAGGTCATGTCTGACTCTGTGACACCATGGACTGCAGCATGCCAGGTCCCCTGTCCTTCACCATCTCCCAGAGTTTGCTCAAGTTCATGTCTATTGAGTCCATGATGCCATCCAACCATCTCATCCTTTGTCACCCCTTCTCTTCCTGTCCTCCATCTTTCCCAGCATCAGGGTCTTTTCCAGTGAGTCGGCTCTTCACGTGAGGCCAAAGTACTGGAGCTTCAGCATCAGTCCTTCCAGTGAATATCCAGGGTTGATTTCCTTTCGGAGGAACTGGTTTCATCTGCTTGCTGTCCAAAGGAGTCTCAGTCTTTTTGGTTCAATTCTCACATCCATACATGACTACTGGAAAATCCATAGCTTTGACTATATGGACCTTTGTAGGTAAAGTCATGTCTCTGCTTTTTAATATGCTGTCAACATTCTCAAAGCTTTTCTTCCAAGGAGCAAGTGTCTTTTAATTTTCTGGCTGCAGTCACCATATGCAGTGATTAGGGGCCCAAGAAAATAAAATCTGTCACTGTTTCTACTTTTTCCCCCATCTATTTGCCATGAAGTGATGGGATCAGATGCCATGATCTTAGTTTTTTTGAATGTTGAGTTTTAAGCCAGATTTTTCACTCTCCTCTTTCACCCTCATCAAGAGGCTCTTTGCTTCCTACCATTAGAGTGGTATCATCCGTGTATCTGAAGTTGTTGATATTTCTACCAGAAGTCCTGAATCCCCATTTGTGTGTCATCCAGCCGAGCATTTCGCATGATGTACTCTGCATGTGAAGTGAAGTGAAAGTCACTCAGTCGTGTCCAACCCTTTGCGACCCCATGGTCTATACAGTCCATGGAATTCTCCAGACCAGAATACTGGAATGGGTAGCCTTCCCTTCTCCAGGGGAATCTTCCCAACTCAGGGATCGAACCCAGGTCTCCCGCATTGCAGGCGGATTCTTTACCAGCTGAACCACAAGAGAAGCACACTCTGCATAGAAGTTAAGTAAGCATGGTGGCAATATACAGTCTTAACGTACTCTTTTCACAGTTTTGAACCAGTCCATTGTTCCATGTCTGGTTCTAACTGTTGCTTCTTGTCCTGCGTACAGATTTCTCAGGAGGCAGGTAAGGTGGTCTGGTATTCCCATTTCGTTAAGAATTTTCCATGGTTTGAAATGATTCACACAGTTAAAGGCTTTTGTGTAGTCAGTGAAGCAGAAGTAGATTTATTTTTTAATTCTCTAATTTTTTCTATGATCCAACAGATATTGGCAGTTTGATCTCTGGTTCCTATGCCTTTTCTAAATCCAACTTGTACATCTGGAAGTTCTTGGTTTCCATACTGTTGAAGTCTAGCTTGAAAGGTTTTGAGCATTTCCTTGCTAGCATGTTAAATGAGCACAAAATCACTGCAGATGGTGACTGCAGCCATGAAATTAAAAGACACTTACTCCTTGGAAGGAAAGTTATGACCAACCTAGACAGCATATTGAAAAGCAGAGACATTACTTTGTCAACAAAGATCTGTCTAGTCAAGGCTATGGTTTTTCCAGTGGTCATGTATGGATGTGACAGTTGGATTATAAAGAAAGCTGGGTTCATGGGGTTGCAGAGTCGGACATGACTGAGTGACTGAACTGAACTGAACTGATACAGTAGTTTGAACATTCTTCAGAAAATAGTATAGAGATTCCTTCAGTTCAGTTCAGTTTAGTCGCTCAGTCGTGTCCGACTCTTTGTGACCCCATGAATCGCAGCACACCAGGCCTCCCTGTCCATCACCAACTCCTGCAGTTCACTCAGACTCACGTCCATCGTGTCAGTGATGCCATCCAGCCATCTCATCCTCTGTCGTCCCCTTTTCCTCCTGCCCCCAAACCCTCCCAGCATCAGAGTCTTTTCCAATGAGTCTACTCTTCGCATCAGGTGGCCAAAGTATTGGAGTTTCAGCTTCAACATCAGTCCTACCAAAGAACACCCAGGACTGATCTCCTTTAGGATGGACTGGTTGGATCTCCTTGCAGTCCAAGAGACTCTCAAGAGTCTTCTCCAACACCACAGTTCAAAAGCATCAATTAATTCTTCAGCGCTCAGCCTTCTTCACAGTCCAACTCTCACATCCATAACATGACCACTGGAAAAACCATAGCCTTCACTAGACGGACCTTAGTTGGCAAAATAACGTCTCTGCTTTTGCATATGCTATCTAGGTTGGTCATAACTTTTCTTCCAAGGAGTAAGCGTCTTTTAATTTCATGGCTGCAGTCACCATCTGCAGTGATTTTGCTGCTGCTGCTGCTGCTAAGTCGCTTCAGTCGTGTCCGACTCTGTGCGACCCCATAGACAGCAGCCCACCAGGCTCCCCTGTCCCTGGGATTCTCCAGGAAAGAACACTGGAGTGGGTTGCCGTTTCCTTCTCCAATGCATGAAAGTGAAAAGTGGAAGTGAAGTTGCGCAGTCATGTACGACACTTCGTGACCCCATGGACTGCAGCCTACCAGGCTCCTCCATCCATGGGATTTTCCAAGCAAGAGTACTGGAGTGGGATGCCATTGCCTTCTCCGGCAGTGATTTTGGAGCCCCCCAAAATAAAGTCTGACACTGTTTCCACTGTTTCCCCATCTATTTCCCATGAAGTGATGGGACCAGATGCCATGATCTTCATTTTTTAATGTTGAGTTTTAAGCCAACTTTTTCACTCTCCTCTTTCACCTTCATCAAGAGGCTTTTTAGTTCCTCTTCACTTTCTGCCATAAGGGTAGTGTCATCTGCATATCTGAGGTTATTGATATTTCTCCCGGCAATCTTGATTCCAGCTCGTGCTTCTTCCAGTCCAGCGTTTCTCATGATGTACTCTGTATATAAGTTAAATAAGCAGGGTGACAATATACAGCCTTGATGTACTCCTTTTCCTATTTGGAACCAGTCTGTTGTTCCATGTCCAGTTCTAACTGTTGCTTCCTGACGTGCATATAGGTTTCTCAAGAGGCAGGTCAGGTGGTCTGGTATTCCCATCTCTTTCAGAATTTTCCACAGTTTATTGTGATCCACACAGTCAAAGGCTTTGGCATAGTCAGTAAAGCAGAAAAAGATGTTTTTCTGGAACTCTCTTGCCTTTTTGGTGATCCAGCAGATGTTGACAATTTGATCTCTGGTTCCTGTGCCTTTTCTAAAACCAGCTAGAACATCTGGAAGTTCGTGGTTCACGTACTGCTGAAGCCTGGCTTGGAGAATTTTGAGCATTACTTTACTAGCATGTGAGATGAGTGCAATTGTGTGGTAGTTTGAGCATTCTTTGGCATTGCCTTTCTTTGGGATTGGAATGAAAACTGACCTTTTCCAGTCCTGTGGCCACTGCTGAGTTTTCCAAATTTGTTGGCATATTGAGTGCAGCACTTTCACAGCATCATCTTTCAGGATTTGAAATAGCTCAACTAAAAATAGAGTTACAATATGAATTAGCAGTCCTGGACATATATCCAGAAAATATGAAGACTCTAATTTGAAAAGATGTATTCACCCCAGTGTTCATAGCAGCACTCTTCACAACAGCCAAGGCATAGAAGCAACTTGAATGCCCATCAACAGATGAATGGATTAAAAAGATATGGTATATATGTGTCTCTATGTGTATATAGGTGCTTCCCAAGTGGCACAGTGGTAAAGAATCCACCTGCCAATGCACAGGATGTGCAGGAGACACGGGTTCAATCCCTGGCTTGGGAAGATCCCCTGGAGAAGGAAATGGGAACCAACTTCAGTATTCTTACCTGGAAAATTCCATGGACAGAGGAATCTGGTTTGGGCTTAAGTCCATGAGGTCACAAAGGGTTGGGCACAGATGAATGAATGAGCATTCACAATGGAATACTACTCAGCCATAAAAAAAGAATGAAATATCACTGTTTGTGACAACTTGGATGGACCTAGAGATTATCATTATAAGTGATATAAGCCAGATAAAGACAAATATAATATATATCACTTATATGTAGAATCGTAATAAATAATACAAATCAATTTATTTACAAAACAGAAACAGTCTCACAGACAGAAAACAAATTTATGGTTGCCAAAGGGGAAAGAGAACACGAGGGGAAATTAGAGAATGGGAATAGCATATACACACTGCTATGTATAAAATAAACAGCAAAGACCTATGTATAGCACAGAGAACTATCAGTGTCTTGTAGTAGCATATAATGGAAAAGAATCTGAAGCTCTACACTTGAAACTAACATAACATTGTAAATCAACTATAGTTAAATTTTTTAAGAAGTACCTGCTTTCCATAATTTGCAGTCCAAAGCTGGGAAATTTGTAACTGCTTCCTTCTTTTCCTCTTTTTCTTTTCCTACTCTTTCTATCATTTCTTAGCCAGAGCAGGGCAGCATTTCCCTAAACTTTGCCTGTGCTCTGGTTTCCTTGGACTATTGAAAAGTAAGCTTAAGGACCTAAAGTAGGAAAAGGAGTAACTATAAATTAACTTTGTACGGCTGATGCTTCATAGCCTATAATTTGGAGAATACTCCAAGATAATACCAGTCTTGTAAGGCTGCCACCTAGTGTCATAATCCAATTTAGAAAATGAATGAATATTACCAACTTCTTTCGTAACCTGCCGGGGACCAGCCCCGGCTGATCCAGGGTATTCAAAGCGGGGACGGCGTCGGTGACCTATTTATTTAAATATTTTATCAAAGATGTAAAGAGTAATAGGATGAGGATAGCTCAGTGAGGAAATTCAGTGGAGAAAAGAGGCTGAATAAACTTCCAAAGCAGGGAATTTACGTCACCTACAAAGGCCGCAGGCATCCTCCCGTTCTCCCAAAGGAGAGGAGACACTAAGGCCTCCCCGGTCAGATCTTAGAAGCCCAGGCAAAATTAGTAGGCTTGACGAGCTTCCCCGCCTCAGAGGAAAAATTCAGCTAGAAGGTGAAAGAGAACAACATGGGGAGACCAAGTTTCAGTGAACAAGGCCCGCACTTTATTTTCCAAAATAGTTTTTTATACCTTAAGTTGTGTATAGAGGATAATGGGGGAAGGGGTGGAGTCATGCAAGGACAGCAGTTCCTGGTCCTAATCGAAGCCAGGCTTTTAAACTTATCGTATGCAAAAGTTCAGGTGATTTACATCATCTTCTTGCCAGGAGGCCTGTTAACATTTTAAGGAACTTATTTTTCTCTAAAGGTGATTATTCCAAAGTCAGGCACCAGCCTCCAAAAAAGCATTGGACAAAGCTGCATTCCTATAGGGCAAAGGTGAGGTGGGCTCAATCAAGAAAAGAATTAACTCAAGGGTCCAAGGTTACAAACATTGAGCTACTACTTACATTTCTATACACCCATTATATCAATCAATACACTGCCAAGGACACAGTAGGTAAGGGGTATGGAGACTTAGCAGCAAACATTGGTTCAATAAGTGAAAAACCCTTCACCAATACAATTTCTTTCTTTTTTTTTTCTTTTTTTTTTCTTTTGCTGTCTCGTATACAGGGTTATCGTTACCATCTTTCTAAATTCCATATATATGCGTTAGTATACTGTATTTATGTTTTTCCTTCTGGCTTACTTCACTCTGTATAATAGGCTCCAGTTTCATCCACCTCATTAGAACTGATTCAAATGTATTCTTTTTAATGGCTGAGTAATACTCCATTGTGTATATGTACCACAGCTTTCTTATCCATTCATCTGCTGATGGACATCTAGAAGCTACCAACAGTATTCTTCACAGAGCTAGAACAAATAATTTCACAATTTGTATGGAAATACAAAAAACCTCGAATAGCCAAAGCGATCTTGAGAAAGAAAAATGGAACTGGAGGAATCAACCTACCTGACTTCAGGCTCTACTACAAAGCCACAGTTATCAAGACAGTATGGTACTGGCACAAAGACAGAAATATAGATCAATGGAACAAAATAGAAAGCCCAGAGATAAATCCACGCACATATGGACACCTTATCTTTGACAAAGGAGGCAAGAATATACAGTGGATTAAAGACAATCTCTTTAACAAGTGGTGCTGGGAAATCTGGTCAACCACTTGTAAAAGAATGAAACTAGAACACTTTCTAACACCATATACAAAAATAAACTCAAAATGGATTAAAGATCTCAATGTAAGACCAGAAACTATAAAACTCCTAGAGGAGAACATAGGCAAAACACTCTCTGACATACATCACAGCAGGATCCTCTATGATCCACCTCCCAGAATATTGGAAATAAAAGTAAAAATAAACAAATGGGACCTAATTAAACTTAAAAGCTTCTGCACATCAAAGGAAACTATTAGCAAGGTGAAAAGACAGCCTTCAGAATGGGAGAAAATAATAGCAAATGAAGCAACCGACAAACAACTAATCTCAAAAATATACAAGCAACTCCTACAGCTCAACTCCAGAAAAATAAATGACCCAATCAAAAAATGGGCCAAAGATCTAAATAGACATTTCTCCAAAGAAGACATACAGATGGCTAACAAACACATGAAAAGATGCTCAACATCACTCATTATCACAGAAATGCAAATCAAAACCACTATGAGGTACCATTTCACACCAGTCAGAATGGCTGCGATCCAAAAGTCTACAAATAATAAATGCTGGAGAGGGTGTGGAGAAAAGGGAACCCTCTTACACTGTTGGTGGGAATGCAAACTAGTACAGCCACTATGGAGAACAGTGTGGAGATTCCTTAAAAAACTGGAAATAGAACTGCCTTATGATCCAGCAATCCCACTGCTGGGCATACACACTGAGGAAACCAGAAGGGAAAGAGACACGTGTACCCCAATGTTCATTGCAGCACTGTTTATAATAACCAATACAATTTCTAATCAATCTTTTAACTACTCAAAGGAATCTGTTTAGACAGTTTAGAACATCTCCTGCCTCTCACAGTTGGGAGGCTCTGAACAATCACATGTGGCCGGAAAAACCTATTCAGGCAGGCTAGAGGATTTCCAAAGGAGTTTGTAGGTTAAACACTGTCACACCCAGGAATTATTAACTGGAGCTGTAAGCTAACTCTTTTTTCAGAGAGAGGTAGTGGGGGACAGCCCCCCGTAAAGTCAGAGGTGTAGGTGAAAGCACAAAGCAGAAAGTAGGCAGACTCTGGTTTTGGGGGTAGATGCTCGAGAATTTCCAGGGGGACTCCTGAGGCTTGATCCCGCCTTTGCGTATGCCGAGCCTCCTTCCTCATGACCTTTGCCACAGGCGGAGCTCGCTCCCCACAGTAACCAGTTGCATTCACCTCTCAGATATATAGATCCTGGGAAGTACTGAGTTAATCTTAGTTTACAGAGGAAGCCATAAAAAGACTAGCTTGTTAATTCAGGGAAAAGTGATTGATAAAGAAATAGTGAAACGGTATCAATTTGTGATAGCAAAACACAACCAGTAAGAATACTTTGGTTTCTGACATGGTGCGCTGTATTATGTTCTATTCGAACTGAGTGTTTGAGCTGAGGGTGGGGGTCTTCTGATTGTTTTCATTGCTAGAAGAACATTTTGGGACTTTCCTGGCAGTCCAGTGGTTAAGACTCCCCACTTCGAATGCAGGGGATGTGGGTTAGATCCCTGGTCAGGAAACTAAGATCCCATAAGCCACGCAGTCAAAAAAATAAGTTTAACTGTTAACTTTGAGATAGAAAGCAGTGTACAATGACTTTGCATTCCTGGAGACTTAATTTATCTTTTATAGTCAAAGAACAAAACAAATGGTGATAACATATGTTTTATATGTATATTTTTGGATTTATTCAAATTCCTGGTCTGTAGTCATGCTATTGAATAATTCTATTTTCACAATCAGCAATCTGATTCATTTGCTCTATAATTCTTTGTTGTAACTATTCTAGAACTATGAGGGACATACCAGGTATAAGATGTGAGCATTTCCCTAATCAGAGCAGAGAAATGAAAATTTTAATAAGCCTACTTAAAATGCTCTAGGGTCCTTAATAAAAATTCTAACATAACACAAAGTATACTGTTAAACATATTTGCATACTAAATATTCCCTGATGTTGTGCAAGTGTTACCAGAAACTGGTTTACATTCCATATTATTAAAATCTCATTTTTCCCACTTCATAAATTATTTCAAATACAATTTTCACCAACAAATGACTATAAAGCACTAGTATTTTTTTGAAATTTATTTCAAAGTTTAACACAGTGGGAAGTTTTTCTTCTGTTAATAATTATATATAGCTGTGCTAGGCAAATGAATTCAAATTTTGTTTCATATTGAATGCATTAATGTCTCCAGTTTTATTGTGATATAATTGACAAAGTTGTATATATTAAAGATACACAACCTGATATTTTGATGTGCATATCTATTGAAATAACCACTACAGTCAACCTAATTATCATATTGATTACCTCACATAGTTCCCATTTTCTTTGTGGTAAGAGCAGTGAAGATCTAACCATTTAGAAAATTTCACATAGTCAGTAGACAGTGAAAGTGAAGTCACTCAGTCGTGTCCGACTCTTTGCGACCCCATGGACTGTAGCCTACCAGGCTCCTCTGTCCATGGGATTTTCCAGGCAAGAGTACTGGAGTGGGCTGCCATTTCCTTCTCCAGGGGATCTTCCCAAACCAGGGATTGAACCCAGGTCTCCCGCATTGTAGACAGATGCTTTACCATTTGAGCCACCACGTAGTCAATACCATATTGTTAATTTTAGTCACATTGCTATAAATTAAATTATTTAATTAAATTTATAAATTTAATAATAAATTTATATATTTATAAATAAATTTAATTGAATTTATAAATTTAATAAATTATTTAATTAAATCTATAAATTAAATTATAGATTCATAACTTGAGCATCTTACATGACTGAAAATTTGTACCTTCTGACCATTACCTCTCCATTTCTCCCTTCCTCCAGCCTCTGTCATCCACCATTTTATTCTGTTTCTATGAGTTTGACAATCTTTTTTTAATTTTATTTTTAAACTTTACAGTATTGTATTAGTTTTGTCAAATATCGAAATGAATCCACCACAGGTATACCTGTGTTCCCCATCCTGAACCCTCTTCCCTCCTCCCTCCCCTCCCCTCCCTCTGGGTCGTCCCAGTGCACCAGCCCCAAGCATCCAGTATCGTGCATCGAACCTGGACTGGTGACTCGTTTCATACATGGTATTATACGTTTCAATGCCATTCTCCCAAATCTCCCCACCCTCTCCCTCTCCCACAGAGTCCATAAGACTGATCTCTATATCAGTGTCTCTTTTGCTGTCTCGTACACAGGGTTATTGTTACCAACTTTCTAAATTCCATATATATGCGTTAGTATACTGTATTGGTGTTTTTCTTTCTGGCTTACTTCACTCTGTATAATAGGCTCCAGTTTCATCCACCTCATTAGAACTGATTCAAATGTATTCTTTTTAATGGCTGAGTAATACTCTATTGTGTATATGTACTACAGCTTTCTTATCCATTCATCTGCTGATGGACATCTAGGTTGCTTCTATGTCTTGGCTATTATAAACAATGTTTCGATGAACATTGGGGTACATGTGTCTCTTTCCCTTCTGGTTTCCTCAGTGTGTATGCCCAGCAGTGGGATTGCTGGATCATAAGGCAGTTCTATTTCCAGTTTTTTAAGGAATCTCCACACTGTTCTCCATAGTGGCTGTACTAGTTTGCATTCCCACCAGCAGTGTAAGAGGGTTCCCTTTTCTCCACACCCTCTCTAGCATTTATTGCTTGTAGACTTTTGGATCGCAGCCATTCTGACTGGTGTGAAATGGTACCTCATAGTGGTTTTGATTTGCATTTCTGTGATAATGAGTGATGTTGAGCATCTTTTCATGTGTTTGTTAGCCATCTGTATGTCTTCTTTGGAGAAATGTCTATTTAGTTCTTTGGCCCATTTTTTGATTGGGTCATTTATTTTTCTGGAGTTGAGCTGTAGGAGTTGCTTGTATATTTTTGAGATTAGTTGTTTGTCATTTGCTTCATTTGCTATTATTTTCTCCCATTCTGAAGGCTGCCTTTTCACCTTGCTAATAGTTTTCTTTGTTGTGCAGAAGCTTTTAAGTTTAATTAGGTCCCATTTGTTTATTTTTACTTTTATTTCCAATATTCTGGGAGGTGGGTCATAGAGGATCCTGCTGTGATGTATGTCGGAGAGTGTTTTGCCTATGTTCTCCTCTAGGAGTTTTATAGTTTCTGGTCTTACGTTGAGATCTTTAATCCATTCTAGCAATCAGAATCCAACAACACATTAAAAAGATCATACACCATGACTATTTTTATTTTACATATAAATGAGATCATGCAGTTATGTGTCTTTCTCTGTCTGGTTTATTAAACTTAGTAAAATGTCCTCTAGATTCATTTAGATTTCATTTAGGTTTCTTCTGTATCTTGGTGTTGTGAATAGAGCTACAGTGACCACTGGGCTGCTGATATCTCTTTGATATACTGATTTCATTTCCTTTAAATATATACCCAGATGTGGGATTGCTGGATTAGAGGGAAGTTTTTTCTTTAATTTTTTGAGGATCCTCCATAGTATGTTTTATAATGATTGGAACCACGTTCATTACCACCAACTGTGCAAAAGGGTTCCTTCCCTTTTCTCTACATCCTGACCAACACTTAACCTTTTGTCTTTTCAGTAATCATCATTCTAATAGGTGTGAGGTGATAGCTCATTGTGGTTTTGATTTGCCTTTCCCTGATTTTCCTGGGGTTATTTACTTGTTTATTGTTATTGAGTTGTTTGAGTTAGTCTTATATTTTGGTTCTTAACCTTTTATCCGATATATTATCTGCTAATATTTTCTCCTGTTCTGGAAGTTACTGTTTTACTCGATTGTTTCCTTGGTTATGCGGAGGCTTTTTAGTTTGGTGCAATTTGACTTGTTTATTTTGTGTGTGTGTTGCCTGTGCTTTGGTGTCATGTCCAAAAAATCATTGCCCATTCCAGTCAATGTCAAGAAGCTTTTCCCCTAAGTTTTCTTCTAGTAGTATTATGGTTTCAGGCCTTATGTTTAATTAATTCTTTAATGTATTTTAAATAGATGTTTGCATATGATATATGTTAAGAGTCTACCTGCATTCTTCTGTATGTGACTATCTAGTTTTCCCAACACAATTTGTTGAAGAGACTATCTTTCCCCATTTTGTGTTCATAGCACCCTTGTCGAAGGTCAGTTGACCATAGATGCATGGATTTATTTCTGGGCTTTTTATTATCTATTGGTCCATGTGTCTGTCTTTTTGTTAGTACCGTATAGCTTTGTAAAGTATTTTGAACTCAGTGAGTGTGATGTCTACAGCTTTGTTCTTCTTACTCAAGACTGTTTCGGCTCTTTGTCATCTCTTGTGATTCAATATGAATTTTAGGATTGTCTTCTGTTAAGAATTCCACTGGGATTTTAATAGATTGTGTTGAATCTTAGATAACTTAAGGTAGTACAGATATTTAAAAATTAATTCTAAAGTCTTTGAACATGAGATGTCTTTCCACTTATCTGTGTTTTTAATTTTCTTTATTAGTGTTGACTAAAGCAAATTAAATCCCACAAAGCCAAATGAATCAGGTAGGCTGTTAACCTGATTTAAAATGTGTAGTTTACTGGTTAAAAAACACTCTTGTTTCAATTAACACATTAAATTAGATTAACAAAGAGGATAATCACCTGGTATTATATTTTTCATTACTTCTCTAACTGTAGAAATATTTAGGGTCTTACATTTACTAATGACAAATTTGTATTATTGAAAGTTTTCAAAGTTTTGGGACTTCCCTGCTGGTCCAGTGGCTAAGATTCTGCACTCAATGCAGGGGGCCCAGGTTCGATCCCTAGGAACTAGGAACTAGATCCAACATGTTGTAAGTAAGACCTGACACAGCCAAATTAAAAAAAAAAGTTTTCAAGGTTTCAAATTTCAAAGAGCAAAGAGTACTGTTCCAGACAGCAACTTCTTGGAAGCCTGGTCATAAAGGGACAGTAGTTAGAAAGGTAACTCTGTTGACTCTCCTGTGGTCTCTCATGACTATAGGCACTCAAACCTTTTGATTCTTGGAACCATGCTATGAATACATTGATCTTTGTTCAGAACCTCTTCAACCAGACAGATTGACAATTAGATCAAATTTAAAATCAACTTAGTTCACTTAGTATAGCCTTGGTCTTCCATGAGTCTTCTTGTCTTTAGGCGTCAGTTGAGAGTAGCACCTCATGGACTAAAAGCAGTAGAATAATGGACAAACTTCCAGAAATTTGCATTTATTCTGGAAACCAACTTATCCAGACTCTTTTAGCCCTACCAAAGCCCTGCCATTAGCAACACAGAGTGAAAGCTCTTATTAATCCAGGCATAGCTTATTGTCCCCTGAAGCACAAGAAAGTCAAGATAGAACTCAGCAGTGTTGTCTTAGGATGAAGCACAATGACAGCAGATAGAAAGCTGTAGGTCATTTTGCTGTGTGCTGTGTGGTGATGTAGTTAGGAAGGGCATAGGCTCTGAAGAAGCATGCCAGAAGCCTAGTAAGAAATGGAGGAACCTTAAGCAAGAGAAAGGTAGTCATCCCAAACTTGTACACAAGTTTCAGTATCTTAGAGGCAAGATGAGTTTCTGGTTTTAAAACATACTGAAAAGTATTTGACACTCTTCCCACCAAGAGTTGAAGTCTCATTTCCCACCTCATGCCCTTTTGAATGTAGACTAGCCTTAGTTAATAGTGTCTAATAAAGAGAATCCAGCTATAGTGATGGTGTATAACTTCTGAGGCTAGTTTAGAAAAGACCATATGGCTTCTGGCTGGCTCTGTTAGGACACTTGCCTGTGGAATAAAGCTGATATGGTGCATGGAAGCCCGATCCACATAGAGAGGCCTGGTGTAGGTATTTCTGTTGATAGTTCCTGCTGAGGTCCCACCCAACATCATCCACCAGACATGTGAGTAAGAAAGGCTCTGAGGTGGTTCCAGCTCCAGCCATTGTTGGAGTGCAACATCATGAAAGACTCCAAGTGAAATCCAACAAGCTGAGCTCAGTCCACCCCTAACACTGTAAAATTACAAAAACTAAAAAGTGTTCTCATTTTATGCTACTCAATACAGATTGGATTATTAATCAGTAAGATTATATATATATATTTTTCTTGTTTAGATTCTTTTCTGTTACAGGGTATTACACAATACTAAGTATAGTTCCCTGTGCTATGCAGTAGGTCTTTGTTGGTTATCTACTGCATATATAGTGGTGTGTATATTTCAGTCCCAAACTCCTAATTTATCCCTCCCCTCACTGCCTTTCTCCTTTGGTAATTATAAGTCTGTTTTCAATGTGAAACTATTTCTATTTTGTAAATAAATTCATTTATTTCACTTTTTAGATTCCACATATAAGTGATATCATATATTTCTCTTTGTTTGACTTTATAATCTCTAGGTCTATCCATGTTGCTGCAAATGGAATTATTTCATTCTTTTTTGTGGCTAAGTAATATCCCATTGGGTATATATACCACATTTTCTTTACCTGTTCATCTGTTGATGGAATCGTTGGTTGCTTCCACATCTTGGTTTTTGTAAATAGTGCTTCTGTGAACATTGGGGTATATGTATCTTTTCAAATTAGTTTTCTCCAGAGATATGTCCTTGAGTGGGATTGCAGGATGATGCAGTAGCTCTATTTTTAGTTTTTTAAGGAACATCCATACTGTTCTCCATAGTGGCTGTGCCAATTTACATCCCCACAATGTAGAAGGGTTCCCTTTACTTTGCACCCTCTCCAGCCTTCATTTGTAGACTTTTTGATGTTGGTCATTCTGATCTGTGTGAGGATACCTCATTGTAGTTTGGATTTGTATTTCTCTAATAATTAGTGATGTTGGACATCTTTTCATGTGCCTGTTAGCCATTTGTATGTCTTTTTTGAAAAAATGTCTACTTACACTTGCTATTTTTTTTTATTGCATTGTTCTTTGTTTTGTGTTTTTAATATTGAGCTGTATGAACTCTTTGTGTATTTTGGAGATTAATCCCTTGTTGGCTGCGTCATTTGCAAATATTTTCTCCCACTTTGTGGGTTGTCTTCTTTTGTTTATGGTTTCCTTTGCTGTACAAAAGCTTTTAAGTTTAATTAGGTACCATTTGTTTATTTTTGTTTTGAGTTCTGTTACTCGAGGAGACAGATTCAAAAAAAATATTGCTGCAACTTACGTCAAAGAGGGTTTACCTATGCTTTCCTCTAAGAGTTTTATTGTATCCAGTCTCACATTTAGGTCTTTAATACATCTTGAGTTTATTTTTGTATATGGTGTTAGAGTGTTCTAATTTAATTCTTTCATATGTACCTGTCCAATTTTCCCAGCACAACTTGTGGAAGACTATCTTTTCTCCATTGTATATTCTTGCCTCCTTTGCAGTAGTTTTAATTGACCATAAATCAGTTTGGTTCAGTAGATCAGTCATGTATGACTCTTTGTGACCCCATGGACTTCAGCATGCCAGGCTTCCCTGTTTATCACTAACTCCCAGAGCTTACCCAAACTCATGTCCATCGAGTCAGTGACGCCATCCAACTATGTCGTCCCCTTCTACTCCCGTCTTCAATCTTTCCCAGCATCAGGGTGTTTTCCAATGAGTCAGTTTTTTGCATCAGATGGCCAAAGTATTGGAGTTTCAGCACCAGTCCTTCCAATGAATATTCAGGACTGATTTCCTTTAGGATTGACTGGTTGGATCTCCTTGCAGTCCAAGGGACTCTCAAGAGTCTTCTCCAACACCACAGTTCAAAACCATCAATTCTTCAGCACTCAGCTTTCTTTATGGTCCAACTTTCACATGCATATGTGACTACTAGAAAAACCATAGCTTTGACTACCCAGACCTTTGTTAGCAAAGTAATGTCTCTGCTTTTTAATGTGCTGTCTGTGTTGGTCATAGCTTCTCTTCCAAGGAGCAAGTGTGTTTTAATTTCATGGCTGCAGTCACCATCTGCAGTGATTTTGGAGCCCAAGAAAATAAATTCTGTCACTGTTTCCATTGTTTCCCCATCTATTTGCCATGAAGTGATGGGACCAGATGCCACGATCTTAGTTTTCTGAATGTTGAGTTTTAAGCCAACTTTTTCACTCTCCTCTTTCACTTTCATTTAGAGGCTCTTGACTATAAGTGCCTGCATTTATTTCTGGGCTTTCTATCCTGTTTCATTGATTTGTACATCTATTTTTATACCACTACCATTCTAAACGTTTTTCTGTCTATGTAGGAAATTTACAACTTTCCAGCAGATTACCTGAAATACAGAGTTTGCTTAAGAGTATGTGAGAAAATATTTGAATTGCATCAGGAAGATTTTAAGTACTTATGCTAAATTTTAACATTTTATTTTTTCTCTTCCATGTTTTTGCCATAGGAAAAGTCAGGGAGAAAGGCTTTCCATGGTGGAAAGTATGATGTTGTTGCCATATCCTGAACAATAGAAGTTATTTCAAATCTAGAAAAATGTCTGAAACTTGAATGGTGGGGATAGAGTTGGGGAGGTTCATGCAAAAAAAAAAAGATGAAAAAGGATGTCTTAAGCTAAGGCTCCTCTATCATTTTGCTCATATTAAAGATAAGATGTAAGTAGCCAGGTTTTTGTGACAAAATCCCCTACATTATTGCTATTGGATATGCTTTCGAAGTAGATGAAATTCATGAGGTGAATTATCACTGCAAATCCTGAATTCTACACCCTTGTCTCTGTCTCAATTCTGCACAGAATCCAGCCTACTAAAAACTTTGGCTTGCCAGAAATAAAATATTAAAAAGAAGGAAACTATGTTACTTAAGTGAACTATGTAATAAGCACTAACAGCTCTGCCACAAATATGACAATTAGAACACTCTGCATTTTGAGTAATCACATCCATTTCAAAAGGAAACATGAGCAAGGCTCTTCATTGATGAGCCAAACCCATTTCCTGAGGGGCATATCTATTGACTAATTTTAGGATTTCAAAATAAAACCAAGTTGGCGTCTTTTTATTTTGTGCAAGCAGAAAGTGAACAGAGGGAAATAGGAATACATGGAAGTTACTGAAGGACTGGTGGCTGTGGTGGGGCCACTTTGTGCTGGGCATTTGATATTCCCAAGAGACCCATCATGTTGCAGTGGCGTCTCACGTCCGCTCGCTTCCTCACACCTCTATATTCATGTGAGGTGATGCCACAGTCTGGCAAGACCACATCTCTCCTCCACTCGCCGCTGTTATTCTGACTCTTTAGAAATATGTCCTTGTTGCTGCGGTGATCTCAAGATGAGTCAGGAATGTTGATTTTTCAGTGTGTGTTCTTCCAAACCAGCCGTTTCTTTGGCAGTCTAATTCAGTGAAGGCCGTAAGAACGAGTCATGTTATCCAAACAGAGAGAAATAAAACCACAGCTAGGCGTTATGTTGGCAGCAGGCGTCTCATGGCGAGCTTTCCCATACAGTCTGGCCGACTGTTCCCTCAATTGCTTAAGGTGAGAAACTCGTCACCAGATATCACTGCACGTAGGATGAGAGGACTTCCTGACCTGGGGCTCCTCAGAGATGCGTCTCAGCATGGCCCTAGAAGGCTCCTTCCCTGGACTTCACCTCGCTCAGAGCTGGACTTGGTGACACGTCCACCTTTATCCTCCTCCCCAAGGAAATAGCGTCCTTCTCCCACCTCGCCTGAGACTCTGGAAACACAGGTGAGTGGGGTGTTGATCGGCTCCCACCGGCCACACACTCAGGCAGCGTGTTAGCATGTAGACAGTTAGGCTGCTGTTCTGAAAACAGATCAGTAATAGAACATCGCAGCCCTGACTGAGGAGCTGAGCTTGACAAGAGCAGCAGAAAGTGAGGGAAAATCTGGGAGTGGGCAGGACAGAGAGAAGGGCCATCCCGTCTCACTAGGATGACAGGCCCACTCATGGGACTGCTACTTTCTATTTCCGTAATGTCACCACCCTCACTGTGGCATATCTTGCTCTACAGCTTGAGCTCCTGTTCAAAATATGTGATTCTTGTGGTCTTCTCGAGCAAGAGAACGTGTTTGTCATTTAGTCGGGCTCACATGACTCATAAGATGTTTGATGGAGGGGAAAAAATACCATGATTTTACCACTTTCACTTTACTCTGTGCAGCTGTCTCACCACATTTCATTCGTTTGATTAAAATAAATATTTGGGCAAAGACAGTTGCGTGTGCCTCTCTCAAAATAATAGTGTTTTGTTGTTGTTACAAAATCATTGCCTGTGAAAGTCTCTGCCACAGAGTTGTGGATTTGGGGGCTGAGAAGAAGACAGGGGTTTCCACAGAAGTAGAGCCCACAGGCCAGTTCAAACTGTCTCCACTTATCTGCAGAGCTTCTGAACTCCAAACCAGGCCTACAGCCTGGTTTATGCCCCAGGGCCCATAATGGGAAGGCCGACTTGAAACTTCTTTCTGATTCATTTACACTCAATGGAAAGAGCCCACGCAGCCTATGTTGCTGCTGCTGCTACTGCTGCTAAGTCGCTTCAGTCGTGTCCAACTCTGCGCGACCCCATAGACGGCAGCCCACCAGGCTCCCCCGTCCCTGGGATTCTCCAGGCAAGAACACTGGAGTGGGTTGCCATTTCCTTCTCCAATGCATGCAAGTGAAAAGTGAAAGTGAAGTCGCTCAGTCGTATCCGACTCTTAGCGACCCCACGGGCTGCAGCCCACCAGGCTCCTCCATCCATGGGATTTTCCAGGCAAGAATACTGGAGTGGGGTGCCATTGCCTTCTCTGCAGCCTATGTTACCTGACATTTATTATGCCCTCTCTGACCTCCCCACCGTGCAGCCCTCCCATCAAGGGGCAAGACAGCTGCACCCCAGCTACCCCGTACCTCCTACTCAGAGTGGGTGCCAGTCACTTAGGCACAGCCCAGACTCCCCAGGCTCTCTGAACTCTCCAAACTGTAACAGCCTTCACTTACTCAACTCTCTCTCCTGCAGCCCCACATCCTTTACTCATTGCTATTTGTCTCTGCTTTTTTTTTTTCCATTTTAAACTGTTTTTCAGTTCCAGGCTTTGAACTTTTCGAAACACATCCATATACATTGACCCCTCTAATCATCACATTGTACTCCTTAAGCTGAAGTTTTATAAAGGCTGACAATAACTAGAAATTCTCTAGTGCCAGAAATACCATGAGATGGAAAAAAAACCCGGCTTGAAATTGGACAAAACCGAATTTAGATGTATTAACCATTTTGTCCATATAAATACAAAAATAGCAAGAAGCACCTGTTAAGCACTGTTTATGGGCTAAGAACCATGGCAGGTAGAGTGGTGGATCCATCAGTATTGTGGCATGAAGCAAATGCCACACTCAGAAAGGGGTGATTGAGGTTGAGTGAAAGGCAGAGTTAAGGGAAACTGATAGGGTTTTCTGAAGGATCCCAGTGCTAGCATCATGGATCAGAAATAGCAGCTAGGTGTGAAGGGACGTGGGGAGTCAGCCACTGGAACCCCAAGAGAACTGATAGGTGCAAGTGAGAGTCACCCAGTGGAAACTCAAGTCCTTGGGAAAGAAAGCAGCCAGTACAAAATTCTGGCCCAAGAGACAGGAGGGTGAAAGGATGTGTATCCTGGTTTCCTGTTGCTGTCTTCCTTTTCCTAAACCCAACCAGGAGGAGAGCTCAAAGGGACCCAGCTGATAATAATCTGTTGACTTGAGGGTAGCCTCCCAGAGCACAGACATGATGGTATGGATAAGAAGTGGTGTTCTAAAGGAACTTGCCATCTCCATACCTGTTGGGAAAGTTTAATGCTGATGACAGGGGAGGTGAGAGATTCTTTGGGCAATGAGTTAGAAAGCTCAGTAACCTTTCTTTTGAGGTTTATTTGGATATGGCTAATCATGAGAGTGAAAAGCCACTTCTGATTTCCACTGCAATAACTGTGGAGATCTGTATTACTCCAAGGTAGACTATCGTGTCGCAGATGCTGTAGCAGTTTTGGAAAACAACTTGGAAACCTTAGTGAATATGTCTGCAAGCCATAAAGCTCCAGACCAAGCCCAGAGAACAAGAAAGAAGATAATAGATGTTGCTTTAAAATAGTTTCCCTTTTTCTTTGGTATGAAACTAAGGTACTTTGGTATGAAACTAAGGTAATAAGGAAAGATTATTTTATAATAGTGATTGACTAGAACTGTGAGAAAGGGCACCTCTCATGGCAAGGGAGGCTTGAAAGAAAGTACTTCAGCTGAAATACTAAAGAAGCAAGTACTTTAGCTGAGCATGTTGTCTGGACAACATCATGGTTATGTTAGTAAAGAAGAGAGGAAAATAGACCGTAGGTGGGCACCTACCAGATAATGCCCATCTTTCCATTGCGCATACCAAGAATAAGCCTCTGCCATTTTAAGCTCCTTTCCCAAGTCAGATAATAAGTGGAAGAGATGACATTTTAACGCAGGGCTGATGGGTTGAAAACACTTTTTTCTTCAAATCAGACCAAAAGAGCAAAAATACACCCCTTTGTTCACCTAATGAATCACTTCTTGAAAGCTGAATAATTGGTTCATTATTAAAATCACATAATTAGTGGAAAAGCCATACTAACTCATGATTTTCCAGATTTCTCCTTTTGATTTCTTTTTTTACTTAAAAATTACTGCTTAAAATGTATATATTTCAGAAACAACATTGGTGAATGCCTGCAATTGATTCCTTTAATGTATTAGTTACTTGCAGATGTTCTTCTGTAGAATCCAATGATTCTCTTGAGGTTATGGATACCTCATTTGATTTTTCAGTCTAACATCGTATGTGGTTTATAGCTCATATGCATGAGGTCATCTGTAAGCTTATTCTACTTCCTGTCTTTCTCCTCCTTTCTATCTCATTTTTTTGTTATTTGTATTATATATTATTTCAGAACATAGAGTATTTAAACCTTAACTCTGGCATGCTGTTTCAAGCCATTATTTTATCTTAAATGTACAGTTACATATGTTCATCAGCAGTCTTTTTGCCAAAAGTTTTCCTGATCATTACTAGTTGACTAAAGCTATGTTTAGGTTTTTCTCTAGGTTATTCCCCAGGAAAGGCACATGAAATGATAGCAGCCTGCTTACTGAATGTTTTAAACTCTTGAAGGACAGCTTGCTTGGATACAAGATCATTGGCTCTAACTTTTTTTTTTCCTCTTAAGAAATTTCTTGCAGTCGTACTTCAGTGTCTTCTGTCATTTAATGGTACTATTGAAAAAGATCTAATACCAACTCAGTTTCTTGTACCTTTTCACTTTTACCTGGATGGCCATAGAATTCTTTCTTCCTCTTAAAAATCCAATGATTTTACCAGAATATGTCTTGAGATTTACTATCCTGGATCATTTTCATCAGGTACACAGTGTTGGCATTCAAATGTAGATTCAAGTCTTCCTTTATTTCAGGAGCATTTTCTGAAATAATAGATTTGAATATTTGTTTTGTTGGCTTCCTTTGAGCTTTTTTGAGGAGTCAAATTATGTGCATTTTTTCAAACTTTTGTCTGAATGGTTTTTTATAATTTTGTGTGGGGTTTTTTTTGGCATTGGATTCAAATAGAGTTTGAGGAATCTCTACTTTGGAAAATACATAAAAGACATCTACAAAAATCACATCAGTGGCTTAAAAGAGGAAAACAATAACATCTCTATAGAAGCAGAAGATTTTTTACAAAGCTCAGCACAAGTTTGTGATAAAAACATAGACGGTAAGGGAATTTCCTTAATCTAAAGAAAATTTCTCAAAAATGTCATTCAGGAGCATTCCTTTTATTAGCAAGTCTAGAAATATCTTAATGTTTTATTATTAGAAATCATAAAAATAAGATAGAGAAAAAAATAATAGACATCAATATTGTTTCATCGATAAACCTACCCACTTTCTTAACAAACATCCAAACCATTCTCCACCATACCCTTTTGATTATTTTGAAGTAGGTCCCAGTCATCATATTACTCCATTTGTAGGTATTTCTGAATGTATCTCTAAATGAAAAAGACTCTTTAAAAAATAGAAATATCAGTATCACCTCTATGTAGTAAATACAGCTTAATATAATCTAATAGCTGGTTAGTGTTTACATTTCTGCAGTTTGTACATATTTTGTTATCATTTGAATTATCTTCCAAATAAAGCCTGTATGTTGCAATAGATTATGTCCCTTGATTCTTTTTATTGGTAAAATGCTTCTCTTTCCTTTATTTTTTGGGAAAAAAAAAACAAAAACAAAAACAAAAACGAATGGAATGGTTTCTTCTGTATGGTTACACACAATCTGGATTTTGCTAATTGAATCCCTGTAGTTTAGTTTAACATGCTTCCCTGTCTCTTGTATTTTATGTAGATTGTTGATTCAGTTCAGTCACTCAGTTGTGTCCAACTCTTTGAGACCCCATGGACTGCAGCACGCCAGACTTCCCTGTCCATCACCAACTCCCGGAGCTTACTCAAACTCATGTCCATTGAGTCGGTGATGCCATCCAACCATCTCATCCTCTGTCATCCCCTTCTCCTGCTTTCAATCTTTCCCAACATCAGGGTCTTTTCCAGTGAGTCAGTTCTTCGCATCAGATGGCCAAAGTATTGGAGTTTCAGCTTCAGCAGTGGTCCTTCCAATGAATATTCAGGACTGGTTTCTTTTAGGATTGACTGGTTGGATCTTTTTGCAGTCTAAAGGACTCTCAAGAGTCTTCTCCAACACCACAGTTCAAAAGCATCAATTCTTCAGCACTCAGTTTTCTGTATAGTCCAACTTTCACATGCATACATGACTACTAGAAAAACCATAGCTTTGACTAGACAGGCCTTTGTTGGCAAAGTAATGTCTCTGCATTTTAATATGCTGTCTAGGTTGGTCCTAGCTTTTCTTCAAAGGAGCAAGCGTGTTTTAATTTCATGGCTGAAGTCACCATCTGCAGTAATTTTGGAGCCAAAAAAAAAAGTCTGTCACTGTTTCCATTGTTTCCCCATCTATTTGCCATGAAGTGATGGGACCAGATGCCATGATCTTAGTTTTCTGAATGTTGAATTTTAAGTCAACTTTTTCACTCTCCTCTTTCACTTTCATCAAGAGGCTCTTCATTTATTCTTCACTTTCTGCCATAAGGGTGGTGTCATCTGCATATCCGACATTGTTGATTAGATCTACAATTTTCATTAGATTCTGATTTGCATTTTTAACAAAGCTGCTTCATAAGTGGCATAGTGTACTTTCATTAGAAGGCACTGTATTACTGATGCTCTGTCTGTTAGAGTAACAGCCATTGCTAGGCATTGCTTTGCTCCATTATTTCAGTAATTGCTGCAAATTGATGATATTCCAGTCTTTTTTAAAAATTTGTTTAATAGCTAGAATGTTTCTATAAAGAAGTACCTGAAGTTACAGTTAGTTAAGTCCTGGAATGGCAAGATAAGTATTTAATTCTTTCCTTTTATTTATTTTCTAAAACCTTTGCATTCCTTAAAGTCAATCAGTGGTATAATGGGGTGTGTGAGAGAGAGACAAAGAGAGAGAAGGGGGTACTAATGGATTTAAAGATGTTAAAAAACTTATTTATGCTTTCCATTCTTTGCAGTTATTATCCATACCCTAAATGTCTTGTTGCTGGCAAAGTATAAGTCTTCTCTCGTTGGTGCTCATGATTCAAATATTATTTAATAATCTCCTGGTTTTCTAGTATGAACAGATATTCTAGGCTCACTTTCCATGTTTTTATCCTCAGGTGTGTAATCAGCCATTTTTATGAGGAGACTTGCTTTTAATGTTTTAAATCACTTCTTTTTACTTATGTTTCCATAAACTTTAAACTTTGGTCTTCATTTATTTCTTCTCTGTCCTTTACTGTGCTGTGCTTTCTGTAGTGGTTATTCTGTGTTCCTTGTACTTTCGTCTTCATTTGAAATATTTTTTTTAAGTTCGTGTCCTAAATTCTGTTGATTCACATTTCATATCATCCTATTTTTAGGCCATCACTTCCTGTTTCCTGACCACCTTTTAAGTACTTACATTTGTATTTCTATGATATTCCTGCATAACTATAGTTGCTTTTTGAAGCATTTGCTTTTGTTTTCTATTTTCTTTTCTCTAAAAACTTTTTTTTGTTGGTGTAATGTTAAATTATGGGCTTCTCTGGTGTCTCAGATGGTAGAGAATCTGCCTGCAATATAGGAGAGCAAGATTTGATCCCTGAGTCAGAAAGGTAACCTGGAGAAGGGAATGGCTACCCACTCTAGTATTCTTGGCTGGAGAATTCCATGGACAGAGGAGTCCAATTTTTATCTACTTGATCATAACCATTTTTAGATGAGCTTTCCTATCATCTATAGGAATTAATGTTACTGTCATTCCCACTTTATTCTGGAGTACCTTTCTGTGTTGGCAGAGTTTACTCCTTTCCTGTTGCTTTCATTTAAATGAGATGGATTTTCCTGGACTTCTAGTAGGGACATAGTGTGAGGAATACAAGGATGTTCCAGGATATCATTTCCAATTCACAGCTCTCACCCTCCTCCTCTGTCACTACAGTATGCATCTTAAAATATGACCAACTCTGTAGCCAGCCCCACTCTGACTCTCTGAGCGCAGCCTCAGTCAAGTGAGCTTCTCCTGCCAGCCCTGGGTTTCCTAGTTCCCTCCTTGGCCCTTTCTTCCACCATCACGCACTCTCAGACACTGTTTCTTGCTGGCATGTTCTGCTCTCTGCCTCCTCTGGGCATCTCAACTCTTTCTGAACTTGGCTTTCTGAACTTGTCTGTCCTTCCCCAGTGCTCTGGAGGTTCTTAGTCTCAGTTATACTCCTATAGTTCCCGCTCAGGTGGGAGGCCTCATTTGAGAAGCAGCTATTGGCTGGAGATGTCAGAGATCCCAGAGCTCTCTGAAGCCCTCTGCTGCCCCCTCAGTGCTCTCATAGTCACCTCCTTCTGTCTGGCTTCACCTTTGATGTAATCTATATGCAGCTAAGTCTGTGAGTTTTTTCTGTCTCCTAGTTTCACTGACACTTATTCCTTGGAAGGAAAGTTATGACCAACCTGCATAGCATATTTAAAAGCAGAGACATTACTTTGCCAACAAAGGTCCGTCTAGTCAAGGCTATGGTTTTTCCAGTAGTCATGTATGCATGTGAGAGTTGGACTGTGAAGAAAGCTGAGTGCCGAAGAATTGATGCTTTTGAACTGTGGTATTGGAGAAGACTCTTGAGAGTCCCTTGGACTGCAAGGAGATCCAACCAGTCCATCCTAAAGGAGATCAGTCCTGGGTGTTCTTTGGAAGGAATGATGCTAAAGCTGAAACTCCAATACTTTGGCCACCTCATGCAAAGAGTTGACTCATTGGAAAAGATTCTGATGCTGGGAGGGATTGGGGGCAGGAGGAAAAGGGGACGACAGAGGATGAGATGGCTAGATGGCATCACCGACTCGATGGACGTGAGTTTGAGTGAACTCTGGGAGTTGGTGATGGACAGGGAGGCCTGGAGTGCTGCGATCCATGGAGTCTCAAAGAGTCAGACACAAGTGAGCGACTGAACTGAACTGAACCGAGTTTCACTGAAAGCACCAAGTTTTTTCTTGTTTATTTCTCCATTTTTCTATACATCTGCACAGGACTTCCAGAAGAAAGGAGGTAGCTCAAAATAGGTTGCATGACTATAAAACTCTTGATTATAAACCATTTGGTTATGCAGTTTGATTTTCAGACTTTTCTAAATAATTAGAAAAGTATCATTTGCTAAGGATTGCTAAGGCCCAGGTTCAGCACCATTTACTATACATGTAATTAACTCATTTTGTTACCAAACACAAGCTCACATTCCCAAATCACTTTGGGTGTTGTGTACATATTAACAATATCATATATTTCAATCCATGTACACAGGATGTTATCCCATTTATCTGTATCTTCTTAAATTTCTTTCATCAAAGTTTTATAATTTTCAGTGTTCAAAACTTATACATTTTTGGTTATTTTTCTGTCTTTTATTTAGCATTTTTGTTGCTCTTGTGAATGGGATTGTTTTCTCAATTTCTTGTTTAGATAGTTCATTATTACTGTAAACAAGCGTGATTGATTTTTGTTTCCTGTAATTTCACTGAATTCATTCATTTTAAAACATTTTTTTATTGATTCCTTAGTGTTTTCTGCATGTATGATCATGTCATCAGCAAACAGGTCACTTTGCTTCTTCCTTTTTAATTTAGATGCCTTTTATTTCTTCCTTTGTAATTACTCTTGGTAGAATTTCCACTACTTTGTTGAATAAAAGTGGTCAGAGTGGACATCTTTGTCTTCTACTGGATATTAGAGGGAAAGCTTTGAGTTTTCTCTCATTGCTTATGATATTGGCTGTGTGCTTTTCATATAGGGACTTTATTGTGTTGAGGTAAGTTCCTTCTATTTCTGCCTTATGAAGAGTTTTAATCATGCATGCACGTTGAACTTTATCAAATGCCTTTTCTGTATCTAGGCCAGGGATCACGTGGTTCTTTTTCTTTCATTTTGATCTGGGGTGTCATTTTGATGGAGGAGGGTAGTATGGAGTCCAAACTGCACCATCAACTTTAACCTGCAGGGGGCCTCAGTGACAAAAACTTCAGGGGTCTGCAGTGGTGATTCCCGGAGTCCTCTTGTTCTCTTCCACCCATGCATGGTTGCAGCTAAGGAGATTTCTCTTGATGCTGAGTTTTGATGGAATGGAGGATTAGCTGACAAAAGAAAAAATATGCTTCCTATGCCTTTCAATGCAACTGATCCTGTTTTTTTGTCTTCTACAAATTTTTTGCAGCTTTCTTCTTTCACTCCAGAAGTCTCCCAGAGCTAGTTTTATCAGTTATTTAGTCATTGTTTTTATTGTTTTGGTGGGCTGAGATGGGCGTTGAGCCCTCTTAGTCCGCCGTCTTGCGAACATCACTGACCTCTATTACTTCTGATGTCACCCGTTAACCTTATGGGGTTCGCTCAAATGAGTCATTTTTTTTGTCTTGCTATGTTCAGAAGTCTCTCTTTGGCGTTCAACATTTTGACTCTAATGAACTCTTTGTATTATAGCTCCTGAAGTTTATTGAACTCTTTGGATTTGTAAATTGCTATTTCTTTCCCTGCTCTTGTGTTTCAAATTGTTTTGTTTTGTTTTGTTTTTTTTGTCATTTTCTCTTGCTTTTCTTCAAGGGCTCCCATTATGTGTATCTTGGTGTGATTAATGGTTTCCTATATTTCCCTGGCTCTTTTTTTTTTTCTTCTTTTTTTCCCTCTTTTCTTTAGATTGCATTATCTCTATCAATCTGTATTTTATTTCATTGATTCTTTCTTCTGCCAGTTTAAACTACTGTTGGAGCCTCTAATGAGTTCTTAATATCAATTATTATATGTTTCAACTTCAGATGTTCCATTTGTTCTTTTGAAAAAGTCTGTATCTTTAGTTATATTCTCTTTTGAATGAAACAGCATCATCATACGTTTAATTCTTTACGTATGCATTCCTTTATTTTTTTAATATACTTATAAGCTACTTTGAAATTTTTATCTAATAAATCCATCATCACAGACCCTTTATAGACAGTTTCTATTGCTAGCTTATTTCCCCTGCGTATGTCACACTTTGCTGTTTCTTTGTATGTTTCATAATTTTTTTTTGAGCTAGACATTTATATAGTTTATTGTAGCAACTCTGGATTTTGACCTCTCCTCAGAGGTGACTTTTGTTGTTTTTACTTGCTTGTTTAGTGGCTTGACTTAGCTATTTCTGCAAAATATTTTTCCCCCTCAGTGTTAGAGCCTCTAAGTTATTTTTCCTGTTGTTTTTATCTTTTAAATTATTGGCTACCCAGAGTTAACTTATGCTGTCATAAAGCACTTATTGGTCAAAGGCTATGTTTAAGAACCCTTGTGTGCACGCATGCTAAGTCCCAAAGTTTGACTCTTTGCAACCCTCTGGACTGTAGCCTACCAGGCTCCTCATTCCATGGGATTCTCCAGGCAAGGACCTTAGCCAGTTAGATTTTTAATCTTTACCATGGGATGTTTGTTTGGTTTGAAGGCTACTATCAAAGTTCATGGAATTTACATTTTTGTCCCACATTCAGCTGGGTCCTAGTGGGTTTAAAGTTTTCCTCTGATAACTCTAAACAGAGTGCAACCTTTGGCATGTATACAGTCTTCCAGACTACTCAGATGATGATGGTATTATTTGTAAGCCTTTCTTTGGAGTCACACCTGGTTGAAGTAGCTCGTTAGGTAGTCAGTGTTTTGTCATGGGTTTGTTGAAGCCTCTTGTGCTGGTAAGGCTTCTGCCCTATATTAATGGGTCTGTGTCGCTCTGTTTCATGTTCTGCTCTAATTGCTTTTGTGGATGCAACATAATGCATATGCACAGCCTTTACAAAGTCTAGGACTGGCTGTGATCCTTGGAGGGCTTTTCATCATGCTCTGCTTCCCTGGTCCTCACTATTAAACTTCTGACTGTTCTGACAATTTATATCTGAACTACATCTCTAGTCCAGTAAGATCCCTGTTGTCAACAACACTTTCTGGCATGAGTTCTCCACTCACTGATTCAAATAATGTCCATCTGTCCTCTCAGGCAGAGCTGAGGGCATTTTGTCCAATAAATCTCACCTTTATTCCTGGAAGAATACCTGTTGCCACTGCACTGGAACTGAGGGTGAGGCCCCACTTTTCCAAAGCAACAACCTCCTTATAACATTGGGCACTGGGAGATAGAAGCATTGGCCCTGGTCTTTTCTGCTTGTCCCTCCAGACCTCTACTCCATCACTGGTCTGAGGCCAGGCTTCCTGCTTTCTAGCACCTGAGGTAGAGTTTTCACCTAATGAGGAAAGACTGGATGTGAGGACGGAGACCATTCCTCTCTTCTGCCCATTCAGGATAGAGGTTTTGCACTTTGAGAATGAGACGAGTGAGAAAAACCAGCAGTCTGACCCTCCTGAGATGAAAATATAACCCCAGACTGGGAGCTGGAGTGAGAGAGACCCACCACAGTCTTTGCTTTACATGCCTGGTAGACTGCATGTGAGACAGAACTGGGAATGGGTGACTAACGGGCCAGGCTGCAGCTCGGATGCTATAGACTCACACAGTTCTTACCATGATGCAGTAGATTTTCTTTAATAAACATCTGTCCTATGCTATATGGTTTTAGGAAAATTTCCAGAGATTTTAATAGATTTTTTAAAAATTCTGTAATTTTTACTGGATAAATAGGTTTGCTAGGCAGGGGATTTGCCATGCCTCACACTCCATCATTCCAGAAGTTTCACCTCTAGTAAGTACTTCATATTCTTTGTACTCAGAGTTTCTACCCCATTATCTTCATGTTTCTCATCTTTGTTGTCTTCCTCTTTGTTGATGCTAAAATAATGAATGAAATTCTCAGGAAGTTGGCTGACAAGCTCCTTAGAATGGTGGTTCTATGTCCTGCACACCTGTTTTCCTTCCCCTGCTTTATGTTGGGAAGAGGAGCATTATTTCTGTTTAGAAGAAAGGCTTTATGTAATTTCCCTCTTTCATTCTACATTGTATTTCTAGTATCTGGAGACTTTAAAAATCACCCATAAATTTTACTCAGAAATCCTTAGGTAAATTGGGCCTTGATGATCTCCCATATGCTATCCCAGAGTTAGTAACATAGATAGGAAATATGTTGTGTCACTGGTTCATACATCTAGTAAGCTAATATATTTTTTTAATTTATTCAAGTCTAGTTGCTTTACACTGTTGTTCATTTCTACTGTATAGTGAAGTGATTCACTTATACGTATATGCACTTTCTTGTTCATATTCTTTTCCATTCTGGTTTATCACAGGATATTGAATATAGTTCCCTGTGCTATACAGTAGGATGTTGTTGTCTATCCATCCTTTATATAATAGTTGCATCCACTAATGCCAAATTGTTCCATCCTCCCCCCACCTCCCCTCCCCCCCAGCAACCACCAGGCTGTTCTCTGTCTGTGAGTCTGCTGCTGCTGCTACTGCTAAGTTGCTTCAGTCGTGTCCGACTCTGTGTGACCCCAGAGATGGCAGCCCACCAGGCTCCTCTGTCCCTGGGATTCTCCAGGCAATAACACTGGAGTGAGTTGCCATTTCCTTCTCCAGTCTGTGAGTCTAGTTCTGTTTGATAGATAGATTCATTTGTGTCATATTTTAGATTTCACATGTAAGTGATATCACATGCTATTTGTCTTTCTCTACCTGACTTGTTTCACTCATTACAATAATCTCTAGATTCATCCAAGTTTCTGCCAATGGCATTGTTTCATTCTTTTTTATGACTGAGTAATATTCCATTGTATATATGTTATTGTTGTTTAGTTTGCTAAGTTTTGCCCAACTCTTTGCAGCCCCATGGACTCATGGATTTACCAGGCAAGAACACTGGAGTGGGTTGCCATTTCCTTCTCCAGACGATCTATCTGATGCAGAGATCAAACCCATGTCTCCTGTATTGGCAGGAGGATTCTTTAGTGTTGAACCACCAGGGAAACCCATTGTGTGTATGTGTGTGTACACACCATATCTTTATCAGTTCATCTGTCAATGGATATTTAGGGTGTTTCCATATTTTCGCTATTGTAAATAGTTCTACAATGAATGCTGAGGTGTGTCATAGTCCAGGCATGGAATATTTCAGACAGGAGTTAATTTATTAAGAACAAAGAACAGAGATAATCAGGGTGCTACAAGCTCAGAGAGCCCACCTCCTGACAGACAAGGGAACGCTGATTGTTAGGGCACTGGGCTGGCTCAGAGGTGAGCCAAGGCTGTGTTAGTCACTCCATCATGTCCGACTCTTTGTGACCCCGTGGAATGTAGCCTACCAGGCTCCTCTGTCCATGGGATTCTCCAGGCAAGAATATTGGAGAGGTTTGCCTCTCCTTTCTCCAGGGAATCTTCCCAAACCAGGGATTGAACCCGGGTCTGCTGCATTGCTTTACTCTCTGAGCTACCGGGGAATCCCTTTGTGGGCTAGTAGCCAAGTTTTATAGCTTCAAGACAAAGAAAATTCCTACTGGAAGGATAACATCAGGTGATTGGTTAGCGTGCTATAGGGTGAGTAATAGGGTGGGATATTTTTACCTAATGTGAGGTCAAGGAGCTGGCTGATTTAGATTGGAGTGGTGGGGAGGAGGGATTGGCTCATTGGCAATGGTTGCTATGGGGCTTGCTAGATATCCTTGGTACAGTATGCTGCATCTGTGCCCTTGGTATAGGGTTCCACAGGGGGCTTGTATCATTTTGAATTATAGTTTTGTCCAGATATATGCCCAAGAGTGGGATTGCAGAATCATATGGCACCTCTATTTTTAGTTTTTTTGAGGAACCTACATACTGTTCTCCATAGTGGCTGCACCAATTTATATTCCCACCAGCAGTGTAGGAGGGTTACCTTTTCTGCATACATTCTGCAGCATTTATTTCTTGAAAAATTTTTGATGATGGTCATTCTGACAGTGTGAGGTGATATCTCATTGTAGTTCTCATTTGCATTTCTCTAATAATTAGTGCTATTGAGCATCTTTTCATGTGCCTATAGGCCATCTTTATGTCTTCTTTGAAGAAATGTCTATTTAGGTCTTCTGTGTATATTTTGATTAGGTTGTTTGCTTTCTTGTTATTGAGTTGTTAAAATGATTTTTACTTTCTGGTAAAACAAAATGATTTACATCAAATTATTTTTTCCATGAGTTCCAAGAGTCTTTAGAAGAATGTAACTGGTGTTACTGAAATCTTCTTTACACTTGACTAAAAACTGAAATTAAAAAGTACTGTCAAAGAATTCTTTACATCATTATTATCTATTACTTAACATTGGGGTACACTGAGGATGAATTCAGGGAAGTGGTTTCTGATCAGTAAGGTGGGACTCTTCCTTCCTGTGAACTGAACACTACTTTTAATACAGCCCTCAATGGAGGCAGATAGTATGTGGTATTAAACTTTGCCAGATGTTTCTTGGCTTATATTCTGAGAGTCATCACTGTAACGATTCTAAATGGAAACATATCTATTAATAGCTAAGATGCAGTTCTAATAATTCACAGTTTCTATGTGCCTTTAGAGTTCTCTATTTTCACCACAAAACATTTCCAATCATGGCAGGTGACTCCCTGGTTTATGTCTTGGGTCTGAGAAAATAGTTCTGCTTTCTCTCATATCAAACAGTGATCATCTTTTAGCTTATAATCTCTAAAAGTTTTTTCTTTCCATTTCCCCTTATACAGAGGATCTTGGTTCAGTTTTATTTTTATATGACCCAGTGTTTTTCTTTTTATATCTGTTATCATTTTCATTCTCTAAAGGATGTCTGAACAGGCTCTTAGGACATAATGCCCTTGGAAAAAAATAGAGTTAATCATTCCTTAAAACAGTAATTCTCTTAGCTATAAGCAATGTGAAAACACATATAGAAAACGTACTGACTTCAAAGGGTTATAAATAACACAAATGTAGATACCAGGAAACTGAGTCAGCAGGGGTTAGGTGGGCATTTTCTCCTGGAAATGTATTTAAACTGCACTTAACTAGTGGTGTCAGAGGCCTTGAAATATTGTTACCAGTGAGTCTACATCTAAACTCACTGGAGGAAGTGATGGAGGCAGGGGACAAGTGGGATTGGAGAGCAAAGTGTGTATTTCTACAGAATGTTTATTTATCTGTCTCCAGAGGACACATAACTCCGTTAGTTAGTTATTTCTCACTTTGTTGACCTGGAAATTACTATTTTTGATACCAGTGTCAAACAGAACAGCTGTTTATGTGCTCATAATATTTTGCTTCAGAAGCATCTATGGTCTTTGTATTTCATGCCTAGGATGAAAATAATATTTATATGAACAATAGGACTGCTAAATCATTAAGCTAACATGTTTTCTAATTCTTATCTGCTACCTTCCCTATTGGCTCAGATGGGAAAGAATCCACCTACAGTGCAGGAGACTGGGGTTCGATCCCTGGATTGGGAAGATCCCCTGGAGAAGGAAATAGCAACCCACTCCAGTATTCTTGCCTGGATAATCCCATGACAGTGGAACCTGGCGGGCTACAGTCCATGGGATCGAAAAGAGTTGGACATGACTGACTGAGTGACAAACACTTTCACTTCACCAACATGCTTTGGTGGAATTCCAATGTCTGAATACCTCAGTGCTGTTAAATACAGTGTGGGAACCATCAAAATCTGTTTTTTCTGTTGCCCACATTTTCTGATTACAGCTTAAGTATGAGCTAAATTTACATGTTTGAATATTTAAAAATTATAGTCCATCCTGAGGATTAATAATGTACACAGTTTAAAATGAAAAATAATTATATCTTCCAGCAGAATAAAACACAAACATAAATGCCATGTTTTTTCATTTAAACAGAATTGTAGATTTTAAAAAAATGTTTTTAAAGGATGATTCTATTTATTTTTGGCTGTGTGGAGTCATCGTTGCATGTGGCTTTCTCTAGTTACAGGGAGCAGGGGCTACTCTCTATTTGCAGTGCATGGACCACAGTGGCTTCTGTTGCCGAGCACGAGCTCTAGAGCACATGGACTTCAGTAGTTGTAGCACATGGATTTAGTTGCTCTGAGACATGTGGGATCCTCCGGGACCAGAAATCAAACTGGGTCCCCTTGATTGGCAGGTGACTTCTTAACCAATGGACCAATAGGGACATCCAAAATCATAATTTTTGTTATTAAAATGGGCCTACAATTTTTTACTATCCCCATCTGTATACATTGTTATTTAAGGAATTTTGCATAATCTACAACCACATTTTTATTTATAAACTATTGGAGCTTCTTAGGTGGCTCAGTGGTAAAGAACCCACTAGACAATGCAGCAGATACGAGAGATGCATGTGGGTTAAATCCCTGGATTGGGAAGATGCCCTGGAGAATGAAAAGGCAACTCACTCCAGTATTCTGGCCTGGAAATCCCATGGACAGAGGAGCCTGGTGGGCTACAGTCCATTTGGTCACAAAGAGTCGGACATGGCTTAGCTACTGAACATGCCAGCATGCTCACATATATAATTTTGTTGTATAAATATAATAAAAAATATATAAATAATTGTTCTCAAAATATTTAATTGGAAAAACTTTCAAAATCTAAAAGCCAATACTTTGTTAAAGTATAAGATTTCAAAATTTGTTTTTCCAAAGTAATCATAACACTGACAATCTGACTGTATGTGTGTGTGTGTGTGTTTACATAATTGTTTCACTCTTTGCAAACAATAGCATACTTTGGAATTTGTTCAGTCTGGCATTATTTGAAGAGTAATGAATATTTAGAGACATAATAGTTTCTACAATAGTAATATTTTTATAGAGAGTTAAGTATAATCTTTTCCAACAAAAGCTACAATACTTTGTGTAATTTTAGTAAACCAACTTAAATCATGCTTTTTATCCTACTTGACTATATATATGAAATTTCTAAGTGAAGTGTGAAAATAAGCTACTAAAAATACTGATGGGAGATGTGCTTTATTTTATCTAACTACTTTCCATTCCTTTTGCTCTAAGCTAGGATAGTGGTTGTCTTAGGACAGCCAAAAGAATTCAGAATGTAGATGTTATATGATTTTAAATTAGCCTAAGTAACTTGTTTGGATAATAATATATTTGAATCTTTATTAAATTTTACTCAGTACCAAATATGATACTCATTTTCCTTCAAGGTCAATTAAAAAATTCGCAGTTGTGTCTGACTGTTTGTGACCCCATGTACTATAGCCTGCCAGGCTCCTCTGTCCATGGAATTTCCCAGATAAGAATACTGGAGTGGGTTGCCATTTCCTTCTCCAGGGGATCTCCCCGACCTAGGAATCAAATCCAGGTCTCCTGTGTCTCCTGCAGTGGCAGACGGGTTCTTTACCACTAGCGCTACCTGGGAAGCCCCAATTAACTATATAGTGACAAGTTATTCTTGCATGTCTTTGTCTCATGGGTGTCAGTTCACATTCTCCAGGGTCATTATTTTTCTGTAGATGTTTACAAAATCATATGAAATTATTTGTGCCAACTGTATGCTGTATCGCTTTAAAATAATGAAAATTTTATTTTTGCATTTTCTTCTGTCCAGTAATGAAGTGGTACTTGTTTTTTATCTTAATAAAAACCAAAAAGTGTTTTCATTCTTGAAAGTGCCTGATTTTGCAGGGTGTGGCAGAAGATGGAATAATTGGAGGGCAAGTCAAGAAAAAAAAAAAATGGGAGTTCAGTCATTACCTGGAACATACCAGGATGCTACTTAAGAAGAATTAAATAAATCTATGTGAGTTCCCTGGTGGCTCAGATGGTAAAGCATCTGCCTGCAATGCAGGAGACCTGGGTTTGATCCCTGGGTTGGGAAGATCCCTTGGAAGGAAATGGCCACCCACTCCAGTATTCTTGCCTGGAGAATTCCATGGACAGAGGAGCCTGGCGAACTCTAGTCCATGGGGTCATGAAGAGTAGAAAACGACTGAGCAACTAACACTTGCAAGTAAATTTACCTTCTTCTGGGTATTTCTTTCTATCATTTATTCAGTCAAATAGCCATTGTACATGGCTAAGCAGAAATGAAGAGAGGAGGACGTAAAAATAATCAGAATTTGGCTTTTAAATTTCAAATGTCTAAGATCAGAACAAGGTATAATGTATATTAAGAAATATATTCAGTATTAATGAGGAGTTATGTTAAGTAGAAAAAACATTCCCCAATTTGGTGAGAAAGGTGATAGTGTGAGTATGAAAAGTAAGGAAATTCTGCCAGGGCATAAGATTTAGGACAGAGGAGCCTGGCGGGATGCAGTCCATGGGGTCATAAAGAGTTGGGCATGACTGAGCAACTGAGCACACACACAACAGTAGAAAACATCAACAAAACTAAAAGCTGAATAAATTATCAGCAAACCACGATCAGCAGTTTGTTATTAAAATTACATGATCAGATCAGATCAGTCGCTCAGTCGTGTCCGACTCTTTGCGACCCCATGAATCGCAGCACACCAGGCCTCCCTGTCCATCACCAACTCCCAGGGTTCACTCAGATTCACGTCCATGGAGTCAGTGATGCCATCCAGCCATCTCATCCTCTGTCGTCCCCTTCTCCTCTTGCCCCAATCCCTCCCAGCATCAGAGTCTTTTCCAATGAGTCAACTCTTCACATGAGGTGGCCAAAGTACTGGAGTTTCAGCTTTAGCATCATTCCTTCCAAAGAAATCCCAGGGCTGATCTCCTTCAGAATGGACTGGTTGCATCTCCTTGCAGTCCAAGGGACTCTCAAGAGTCTTCTCCAACACCACAGTTGAAAAGCATCAATTCTTCGGTGCTCAGCCTTCTTCACAGTCCAACTCTCACATCCATACATGACCACAGGAAGAACCATAGCCTTGACTAGACGGACCTTTGTTGGCAAAGTAAAGTCTCTGCTTTTCAATATGCTATCTAGGTTGGTCATAACTTTCCTCCCAGGAGTAAGGGTCTTTTAATTTCATGGCTGCAGTCACCATCTGCAGTGATTTTGGAGCCCAGAAAAATAAAGTCAGCCACTGTTTCCACTGTTTCCCCATCTGTTTCCCATGAAGTGATGGGACCATATGCCATGATCTTCGTTTTCTGAATGTTGAGCTTTAAGCCAACTTTTTCACTCTCCACTTTCACTTTCATCAAGAGGCTTTTTAGTTCCTCTTCACTTTCTGCCATAAGGGTGGTGTCATCTGCATTTCTGAGGTTATTGATATTTCTCCCAGCAATGCTTGTGTTTCTTCCAGTCCAGTGTTTGTCATGATGTACTCTGCATATAAGTTAAATAAGCAGGGTGACAATATACAGCCCTGATGTACTCCTTTTCCTCTTTGGAACCAGTCTGTTGTTCCATGTCCAGTTCTAACTGTTGCTTCCTGACCTGCATACAGATTTCTCAAGAGGCAGATCAGGTGGTCTGGTATTCCCATCTCTTTCAGAATTTTCCAGTTTATTGTGATCCACACAGTCAAAAGCTTTGGCATAGTCAATAAAGCAGAAATAGATGTTTTTCTGGAACTCTCTTGCTTTTTCCATGATCCAGCAGATGTTGACAGTTTGATCTCTGGTTCCTCTGCCTTTTCTAAAAGCAGCTTGAACATCAGGAAGTTAACAGTTCACGTATTGCTGAAGCCTGGCTTGGAGAATTTTGAGCATTACTTTACTAGCGTGTGAGATGAGTGCAATTGTGTTGTAGTTTGAGCATTCTTTGGCATTGCCTTTCTTTGGGATTGGAATGAAAACTGACCTCAACATTGTAAGAGTAGTAATATATTAGATAATTTATTTAAGTAATTCTATAAAATAAATGAGAGAAATATTTCATTAACAGTAATTGTCGTATTATAGAAATAAAATGTAGTAGCAACTAATGATAACTGTTTTTGGCAAAGTCAACTTTCATATGTCTATCTACCAGACACCTATAATAAACACACACACACACACAAATATATATATATATATATATACACACACACACACACCATAAGATGCAAGAAAACTTAAGAATACTTAACTTCAAGGCAGGGGAAAAAAAAAAAACCTCTTATAAAAACAATATTGTGCTCAAAATCCTACCCATTACAATAAAACAAGAGAAAAAATATGGATCATAAATGTAAAAGTTAGAGACAATTTATAAAAATAATACAATAGATTTCCCCCTCTATCTGCAAGTAGAGCGTTTCTGTGAAACATTTGGTAAACCAAAATGGCATAAAGTCAAGGATCAATTACCTTAGGACATTTCTTGCTGACGGATGCACAAAATAAACTGGGATAAAGCAGAGATGCTCACAGACAAAATTCATTGCCAGCATGGCTTAATGCTGAGAAGCTGAGTGTTGTTTCCAGGGAAGGAGCTTTTGGAGAGGATACTTTCTATGTTTGGGGTGTGCTCTGCCCCTTTAACAGCTCACTGTGAAACAGATGCAGAACACTATTTTCACCATTCACCTTTTTTCCTAAATGCAGAAATCCTTTCAAATTCCCTTCAGTTAGCAAAAATAAGTCATGTTAATAATGTAGGCCTTTTGTAAAAATGAAGTGGCATGAAAACAAACAAATAGAGATAATTTCATATATGAAACAGTTCAGACAACGGACTAAACTTAGAACTAAAGGAAACATTCACCATGGAACATGAATTTACACTGACAGCTATCCATAGTATTATGCTCTTTTACTGCCATTATCCTTAGTACACCACATGTAAGAATGGAGACGGAAACCTGTTGAATTGGCTTATATGATTGGTTTGTCAGTTGTATGTGGTTAAAAAACGAAATTTAATGATATTATGGGAACTTGTTCGAAGATAGTTGAGAAAGTCATTGAGATCTGACTTTTATTTTTAGACTTAATGTTTAAACCTAAACGTACTAGATCATTGTCAACGACATTTCCAACTCTATGCTGTGCAGATGTAGCTTACATGTGATTTTCACTAAGAAAGTAAAGTTTAAATGTACAGACATCCTTCCTTGATTTGCTTTTAATATACTCGTCTCAAAGAGTCAGTTGAACATCTCTTAGAAAAAGCAAGCTTAGTTTCCTTAGTGGAATAAAGTATTTTGACTAATCAAAATAATGTGTTTCAGATCTTTTATTCAGATGAATATAGTTTAGTTAAAGGATGATAAGGAGAGATGAAACTATGTTCAATGCAAAGCAAAGCTAGCATTGGGACTTCTCCAATAGACCAGTGGTTAAGATTCTGAGCTTCCACTGCAGGGGGCCCAAGGAACTAAGATCTTTCAAGCCAAGTGGTATGGCCCAAAAAAAGCTAGCATCATTAGAGATGCTACTTCAAGAATAATGTGTAACCTTTATTTCCCTGTTCACACATAGTTATAACAATACATAGACATTGTTTTGAGTTGTTAATAGCATTCTATCAGTTCCAAAATGTATCATGTACTTTCTTGATTTAATATACACATGAATAAAAAGATACCAAAGCAAAACTCATTTTTCATACAGAAATGAAAAGGAATGAACAAGCAGAGATAACTACATATGGTTTGCTCAACCCTGCTGCAATGAATTGTACCTCATTGAAAACATTTCTATTAGATTTTAAACCTGTTGATTGATGAGTTATTTTTAATATTCTTTCTGTTGGAGATGCACCGGCTATGCACACACAGAAAGCAATTCATTTCTCATACACAAAGCCACTTAAAGTTGAATAAAAACAAACAGCTTTCTAATCTCATGACATTTGGAAAACAGCATGTGGAAAAGAAATTAGAGTATGGATTTGGCAGTAAAATAAAATGGCATAATTAGATTCCCTCATCTATTCTTTCCCAGCTTGAGGAAGATCTAAATTAAGAAGGTGGTAAAGAAGGTAAAATGAGCCAATCATAAATAAAGCCATCTCTTTGGAAAATATTTCATTTTTAAATGTGCCAATGATTTTTATAATTTATATATTACTCCAGCACTTTTCTTTAACTTGTAATTTTTAAAAATTTGCCTTTGTGATCAGTTATCAATAGTGAACTAATCTCTTTCAATTTTTGATAATCAAGTCTACTCAAAGTGGCCTACTCAAAATTTCTAACTTGGGCTTTTGAAAGCTAGTGAGCTGTTACCAAAAGTGCAATCCTGTCTCTTCCTTAATACAAGAGTCCCCAGCCTCTGGAATCTAATGCAAGTGATCCGAGGTGGAGCTAACATAATCATAATAGAAATAAAATGCACAATAAATATAATGTACTTGAATCATCCTGAAACCATCCCCCTGCTCCCCCGGTCTGTGGAAAAATTACCTTCCACGAAACCAGTCCCTGGTGCCAAAAAGTCTGGAGACCACTGCCTTAATAGACTAGAAGTCTTCAATGCAACAGTGCTAATAATCAGATTTTGAAAGCAATTGTAACCCTCCAAGTCAAGCAGTGACTTACAGCAGTGATCCTACTTCATTGTCAGTCAGTTCAGTCGTTCAGTTGTGTCTAACTCTTTGTGACCCCATGGACTGCAGCACGCCAGGCTTCCCTGTCCATCAGCAACTCCCCGAGCTTACTTAAACTCATGTCCATCGAGTCAGTGAAGCCATCCAACCATCTCATCCTCTGTCATCCCCTTCTCCTTCCACCTTCAATCTTTCCCAGCATCAGTGTCTTTTCCAATGAGTCATTTTTTCACGTCAGGTTGCCAAAGTATTGGAGTTTCAGCTTCAGCAGTGGTCCTTCCAATGAATATTCAGGACTGATTTCCTTTAGGATTGACTGGTTGGATCTCCTTGCAGCCCAAGGGACTCTCAAGAGTCTTTTCCAACACCACAGTTCAAAACCATCAATTCTTCAGCGCTTAACTTTCTTTATAGTCCAATTCTCACATCTATACATGACTACTGGAAAAACCATAGGTTCGACTAGATGGACCTTTGTTGGCAAAGTAATGTCTCTGCTTTTATAATATGCTGTCTAGATTGGTCATAGCTTTTCTTCCAAGGAGCAAGCGTGTTTTAATTTCATGGCTGCAGTCACCATCTGCAGTGATTTTGGAGCCCAAAAGAATAAAGTCTGTCACTGTTTTCATTGTTTCCTCATCTATTTGCCGTGAAGTGATGGGACCATATGCCATGATCTTAGTTTTCTGAATGTTGAGTTTTAAGCCAACTTTTTCACTCTCCTCTTTCACTCTCATCAAGAGGCTCTTTAGTTCTTCTTCACTTTCTTCCATAAGGGTGGTGTCATCTGCATGAAAAGTGAAAGTGAAAGTCACTCAGTCCTGTCAGACTCTTTGCAACCCCAGGGACTATACAGTCCACGGAATTCTGCAGGCCAGAATCCTGGAGTGGGGAGTCTTTCCCTCCTCCAGGGGATCTGCCTAACCCAGGGATCAAACCCAGGTCTCCTACATTGCAGGCAGATTCTTTACCAACTGAGCTATCAGGGAGGCATATCAGTCATATGCATATCTGAGGTTATTGATACTTCTCTTGGCAATCTTGATTCTAGCTTGTGCTTCATCCAGCCCTGCATTTTGCATGATGTACTCTGCAAATACATTAAATAAGCAGGGTGACAATATACAGCCTTGATATACTCCTTTCCCAATTTGGAACCCATCTGTTGTTTCATGTCCAGTTCTAACTGTTGCTTCTTGACCTGCATACAGATTTCTCAGGAGGCAGGTCAAGGGGTCTGGTATTCTCATCTCTTGAAGAATTGTCCACAGTTTGTTGTGATCCACACAGTCAAAAGCTTTGGTGTAGTTAGTAAAGCAGAAGTAGAGGTTTTTCTGGAACTCTCTTGCTTTTTTAACGATCCAGAGGATGTTGGCAATTTGATCTTTGGTTCCTCTGCCTTTTCTAAATCCAGTTTGAGCATCTGAAGGTTCGTGGTTCATGTACTGTTGAAGCCTGGCTTGGAGAATTTTGAGCATTAATGCATCAGTGAGTATACATTAATATATCATTTCTTGAGATTTCAGAAATAATAGCTTTATTTCCCTATAAACATAAAAGTAGTGAAGTCAACTTTTGTTTTGAATTGCTAAATTATTTCATCTCTACATATTTTGTAAAGTAATATTTACAAAGTAAATAGAAAGTAATTTAAAAAGTAATATTTAGAAATAGATACTTGGGAACTACTTAAATGTGTTAGGTTAATTCTCTGTAAGTCCTAACTAAGTTCATGTGACCAGATGCATTTTTTTAATCAATCATCATTCAAAAGTGTTCCTTTTGATAGGATACTTAAATGAGACCCACTTTGTAAGCTGAGCCTTCGGCTCAGATGGTAAAGGATCTGCCTTCAGTGTAGGACACCCAGGTCCAATCCCTGAATCAGAAAGATCCCCTGGAGAAGGGAATGGCAATCCGCTCCAGTTCTCTTGCCGAGAGAATTCCATGGACAGTTGCAAAGAGTCAAACTCCGCTGAGTGACTGCACTTTCACTTTCTTTTGTAAGCTGACATTAAACTAATTTTTAACATTCTTTGAATAAAAACAGAGATTGATTAGATATTTCTTGCTATACCCAGAAAGTAAATGATTTCTATATTTAGTGTATTAACTTGGAAAGATTAAAAAAAAAAAAGAAAAAGCACATTGTCAGTTATTGCCGCCATCTAGTGCTGAATGCCTGTCAGAGCATGGGTGAAATGCTGTTGGAAATACAGAGGAAACAGAATACAGAGCCACCTAGTGATTATTGTAGCACTTCAAAGCAGACATATCCAGTAGGAGGGGTCAATTTTGCTTAGATGTTTCATAAATCTAAAATAGTTCCAGTTTTCAAATAGCATCAAATTTTATTTCATCCTATGGCTCTTGATCCTCTCTAAAACAAAGGTTAGTAAACCATGGCCTATGGGCCAAATTCTGCTTACCACCAATTTTTGTACAGCATATGAGTTAACAGTGGTTTTTACATGTTTGCATAGTTGGGAAAAAAAAAAAAGAAAATTTTGTGACATGAAGATTTTGGTGCCCATAGTTTCATGGAAACATGACCATGCCTGTTTGTTTATATGTTGTGTGTGATTGCTTTAGAGCTGTGACAAAACAGCTGAGTAGTCAAAGCTGTATGTAGCACACAAAACCTAAAATATTTATTATTTGGCTCTTTACAGAAAAAAAAAATTGTTGACCCCTTGCTCTAAAATAATGGGCTTCCCCGGTGGCTTAGTAGTAAAGAATCCACCTGCCAATGTGGGAGATTCCAGAGACACTGGTTAGATCCCTAGGTCAGGAATATCCCTTGGAGGAGAAAATGGAAACCCACTCCAGTATTCTTACCTGGAGAATCCCATGGACAGAGGATCTTGGTGGGCTACAGTCTGTAGGGTCCCAAACAATCTGACACACAACTTAATGACTAGACATTCTTTGGTATGCATATGTTCTAAAATATTTTGGATTTTGGAAAACAACCCAAGATAAAACAATACATTCATGTATTCTATTTAATATGTGCAATATATGTATTTATATGTCTCTGTATATCTATAGGCCTATTTCTAGTTTCTGTAATACATCTACATGTTGTGGTATTTATTCAGTTCCAATAAAACATGACTTTCCATAAATACAGGATACCATTCTTTTGCATAGTTTCACCCTCAGTGAGTCTAGGATACAGGCTTCCTGTTAAAGCTCCACTATTTTTCCCTTTATCCCTTTGTTCATGGATGCTCCACACCTGCGCCTAAGGGCCCAGAGCCTGCAAAACATTCCTACTGCCCAGAGCCTTGCATCCTGCATGGTTCCAGGTGTTTCACACCATCTGGGTGATTTCTTTACAAAGGCCCTGCAGGGGTGAGGAATTGTAAATCACCACTTGGCTTTTCCAAAGGGTTTACAAAAGGTATGGAAATCCTATTAGCATTGCCTGAGAACTGGCCAGCCCCCATCTTTCCTGTCTGGAGACTTTGATAGCATAATGTCTCTATAAAATGGAAACAGGCCCAAAAGGAAGATAAAGATGCAATGGTAAAGGTTAGAAAATGCCAATAAAATTAGTCTAAGAAATATGCAGACATTATGGCTGCCTTTGACATGCAAAGAAGGAAGAATGGAAAATTTCAGGAAGGAGATGAATTAATGTAGCATTTGCTGCTCTGGACATTAGGCTCTTATGCTTGCAACAAAATGATTGTCAAACATACTTGAGATTTGTCTGGTACTTATCTTCTCAGACTTACCTGATTTCTAGAATTCATTTGTATTTGGTTTGTAAAGTATTGAGACATAGCAAAATACCTTTTAAGAGGCATTGCTTTTGCTGATAATTATTTAAGTTTTTATTCTTCCTTTTGTTTTACAACCTTAGTATCACTAATACCTGTGATTTGTGAGGATAATACAAAAAAATTTTTATGTACATAGAGTATCTTATGGAAATTTTGTCAGGGCCTCTGCTCTAACTTCTCTGGCCCAATGGAAGATAGTCTTCATCAATATTCCTGTCAGTACTGTCAACTGAAAAAAAAAAAAAAAAAAGCAGAATGTGAGAGTTGTGAGTTAAGTTTTATTTGGGGCCTAATGAGGTCTATGAAGGCACGAGGAAAAAGAGACGACAGAAGATGAGAGGGTTGGATGGCATTGTCGACTCAATGGACATGATTTTGCGTAAACTCTGGGAGTTGGAGAGGGTCAGGGAGGCCCGGCGTGCTGCAGTCCATGGGGTTGCAAAGTGTAGGACATGACTGAGCAACTGAACTGAACTGAACTGACGTCTATCACCCAGGAGACAGTGTCAACTAAGAAACGATGTACAACTTGAGAGTTAAGTTTTATTTGGGGCAAAATGAATTACACCTTCTAAGCCCCATGAGTGGGCTGTTGTCCTAACATTGGATATGAACAACACAAGTGCTAACAAAGCAAAAGACTACTGGCAAAGGGTGCCTAGGCTGAGAGCAGCAGGGTAAGGGAACCCAGAACTGCTCTGCCATGTGGCTCACAGTCTCAGGTTTTACAGTAATGATGTTAGCTTTCCGGGTTGTCTCTGGCCAGTCATCTTGCTGGATTCTAGTGTGAAGATTTCTGGGAGGTTGGCAGGACATATCATCTCCTCATTCTTCCTTTTGGCCCCTCTAAAATTCTTCCAGGTTAGTGTTGCAAGACAAATTGTGGACTGGTGTCTCCTCCCTCCTTTTGGCTCCTCACACATTCTCCTTGGTAGTTTTCTACATGCTTTATCAGGACCCACTGTTGTGAGACAACTCAGGCAAGTGGTTATTATTTTGCCTGACCAAGAGGGGGCGATTTCAGTCAACCGTCTTGGGAATCAAATGATTCCCAAGGAACATACATAAGGATACAGAAATAAACAGGTCCTGTCAAACTGGAAAAAAAAATGAATGAGTTTGCTCAAATTCATGCCCCTTGAGTTGATGATGCCATCCACCCTTATCCTCTGTCACCCCTTCTCAACCTGCCTTCAATCTTTTCCAGCATTGGGGTCTTTTCCAGTGAGTCCGCTCTTTGCATCAGGTGGCCAAAGTATCAGAATTTCAGCTTCAGCAACAGTCCTTCCAGTGAAGTTTCAGGACTGATTTCCTATAGGATGGACTGGTTGGATCTCTTTGCTGTCCAAAGGACTCTCAAGAGTTTTCTCCAACAAAACATTCCGAAAGCATCAATTCTTTGGTGCTCAGGCTTCATTATGGTCCAACTGTTGCAGGAAGGGGGGCCCCTTCCAGGGCCTGAAACTGGGCTCTTGTCTAACACTCGGAAATGAATTGTCCGAGGAGACACATGTGCTGACAAAGCAAGAGATTTTATTGGGAAAGGGCACCCAGGTGGAGAGCAGTAGGGTAAGGGAACCCAGGAGAACTGCTCTGCTGCATGACTCACAGTCTCGGGTTTTATGGTGATGGGATTAGTTTCCGGGTGGTCTTTGGCCAATCATTCTAATTCACAGTCTTTCCTGGTGGCACACTGTTGGAGTTTTCCCTCCGGGACTTGGAAATGGCGAACCTGAAAGAACAACACTTGGACAGTCTCTGCAAGGACTGACAAGTTTATTTTTGCAGTCGAGCCTTTTTATAGGAACGAGGAACAAAGAGCTTAGAGCATACGGCCAGCAGAGCACGTACGAGGCTAAGACATAATCAGTAAAAGATACTTCAAGGAACAGTGCAGTCTTAACGACCCATGTGTTTATTCATGACTCATTTTCTCAAGCAACGTCTTTAATGTTTAATTGTTAAATCTTGGCACCGAGCATAGCCAAAGGCAGGAAATGTTTTTCAGCTATCAGTACATAATGCCTGGGTACTTCTGGCCCTTCGCTATTTTCCCATGGACCTTCTCCTTCAAGGCTATTTTGCACTGTGCCTCCCAACACACATGCATCACTCAGCCAAGATGGATGCTAGTGAGAGGGATTCTGGGAAGTGGACAGACACCCGGTGTCTCCTTTCAACTTTTCCCAAACTCTTCCCATTGGTGGTGGCTTATTAGTCTTACTAGATGCAGACCTCCATTAACTGGGATTTAACATTTTTTGAAATATCTTTTTTTCCCTAAGGTTATCCTCATTTTTATCAAATATAATCAAATTAAGGGTGGTTTGTTTGCAAAATAGGTCTGTTCTCACTAATTTTGGTCTGATGGTTTATATAACCATAATTGATTATAGACTTTTTATCTTGCTGAAACATTTATAGAGTCTCAGACTGAACTTTTAAAATAAAACAAGGCTGAGAAACTCACACCAAAGTCTTACACAGATTTTGCCTAACAAATCTAGGTGAATTCTTCCCTTTTTAAGGTCTCAAAAATTTCTTGAGATTTTTGTACCCATGAGATAACCTTCCTAACTCATTTGATAAACTTACTGGAAACCTAAGAATTTCCAATTTTTGAAGGAGTCAGATAGAGAGAAAATATAATTGTTTTGCTTATAATGTTTAATTTTACCAAAGTATTGTCATAATTAGTTTGAGAGGAAGGTTTTCCCTACTCCCTGAAAACCCGTAATTTTTCAGATAGAAACCATTTCATTCAGTCCTTTTGTTAACTTTTGTGAAGTCATCAGGTTTTCCATTAGAATACCAGGACATATCAGAATGTTAAGAACTCCATCTAATTTCTAGGATATCTGTATTAGTAATTTTACCATACATTATAATATGAGCAGATTTATTACTCATTTGATAATGTTTTTCATGTAATTTAACCAACCAGATAAACACAGTTTAATATCTCTCTTTGGGATGTTTCAGGGGCCCTCTGAAGCACCCCAAAGTTAGCTAGAGGTCAAAAGAACTTCAAAAGAATTCTATTTAGGAAGTTTTATCAAAAAGATCAATTAAAAGGGTTTAGAACATTTGGTCAGATATAGTCAATGTTGATGGGTGTATCATTTAGCTTGTTGATATGGCACAATAGGCCTAAATACCAAGGCCCAAGGTCTACTGAAAGTCTGCTCCACCATCTTGGACCTAGTTGACTCTAACCACTTTTCTTATGGCTGTGTCCTTTCTAACAAAATCGATTTATCTAATTGTAATCCAACTTTAGAAAATCCTGATCATGCATAACTCTTTTTAGTATTTTTTTCATACCTTTTTCTTTCTTTCTTTTTTTTTACTGAAAACATACTTCCTACTTTCCTTTAGCAATCAAGAACTAACTTTTATATTAGCATTTTCTAAATCAGTGAGCATAAATACCAGTGTTAATTTCTAAAACCCTTGCTTTCTTAGAACATTTTAGGATGGCATCAAACATTATTCATTTATAGTCCCAAATCTCTTTAATTTCTCTGTAAAAGGAAATTAGTGTTTAGTAGTAAATGTTTCAAAATCTTATTTTATTTGGAAATGACCTAACTATTCAATAGACTTCCAACACTTAGCACACTTGGCACAACCCTTAGAAATTTAAGTTATGCCAATCTGGAGAGACTATTTTAGACAGATATTTCTAAAGAATAATTATTCTTAATAGAGTTTATATAAAAGCTCATATCTCATTTACATTTTTTAGAAGTTTCCTCACTTGAGGTAATTTCCTTGTTGACAAACTTGTAACAGATATAATATTTAACTTATATCAAACCTAGGTACAATGAAAATATTCTACTTAATGTTAATTACTCTAAGACATGTCTATATTAGATAGGTCAACAAACATTAATATCAGGTATTTAATACTGAATATTTCCCAGTTCACATGAACCTGGAATTTATTGTTTAATTTAGAATTATTTGATTTGTAAGCGCTTACCTTTTTTTAAGCCAAATAAATAGAGCCCATTTACAAATTAACCTCAAAAATATTACCCAGAGACAAAGACATACCAAGACATATTTAGACAGACACAGTGCAAGATCTAGCTTCATTTTCTAAGTTTAGTCATGAATTAGATATTACAATATAAAATTTACTAGTTTATTAAAAAAAAAGTTGAAATAAATAAAATTTTTAAAGTCTTTTCCCCTCAGTCTCAGGAGTTAGAGATGGTCTAGATAAGTGTTCCTGAGAGCCCTGGTCTCAAGGCACAGGTAAAGAAAATCAAGTTCTAACAAAATGGCGGCAGGTCTAAACCAAATGGTGGCCAGACAAAGCAAAATGGCCATCAAAGATCATAACACAGAACACAGTGTTAAAACACACACATATAAACCTGGCAGTCCTCATCAGACACTCCCTTAAATACAAGAATACAGTCTCTCAGAAAACCTCCTATAGAGACACAGAACTTCAGATCCAAGTACTAACATCAAAGATTTCAAAGCGAGGAAAGGAAGCCAGGTTGAAAGAAGGGGCAGGAGGCGGGAGAAGGGGGTGAAAGGGGTGGCCTTACACACGTCTCCTGCCACCTACAGATACCCAGGCATTATAGGACTTTACCCTGGGCCTCCAGAGAAGGGAGGACTGGAACTCGGCCCTACCAGAAATCAGAACCAGAATTCGAGTTCTCTGCCAAGAGGAGGTGATCAGTCTCCAATCCTCAGCTCAGGCTGAGGCCCTTCGACCAGATTCCTGTGTCCAGGACTGGGGGACTAGAAAAACGGGGAAGGATAGGAAGGGTTAAGGAGAGGAAAGAGAGAGGGAAGGAGAGAGAGGTCAATAGTCTCTTGTTGCTTACCGGTCAGGGCGCTCTGGACAGTTGTCCACATCAGGAGGAGACCAGGGACAAAGGGTCCCAGTTGTGGCTGCTGGGTCTGGTCCATCAGCAGGCAAGCTGGCCCCTGAGTACCCCGAAGAGGGATTTGGCCAAGCTGACTTCTGGACCCCCCATCGTGCTACCCAGAATTAAGCAGTAACATTTCACATAAAGTGAAAACCCCCTTCATTTCAACCCTTGCCCAACCCCATCCCCTTCACTTTTTCCCCAGATCAACCCCAATCATGATTTTCAGGCCATGTTTTGATACTTTAACTCTGCTCAGGCATCCACACTCACCAGGGCCCCAGACCACGCCCCACCCAACATTGTTTTACTAGGGGAGGATTGATTTTGTGTTTTCCATGGTCCCATGGAACACCTTCCCTCTCCACCAATGGAGATCCTAAGCTGCATGTGGACAGGGCCTGGGTAGCTGGAGAGATTCTTGTAACCTGTTTTAAAGTTTAAAAGTGAGAGATTTGCACATACAAATTAGAGACGTTTATTTATGCATCAACTATTAACTTTATTTGAAGAACCAATAGCTTTATGTGAAGAACTGCCAAAACTGCAAGAAAAAAACTTCAGTGAAGTTTTTCTGCAAGGGCAATACTGCAGACTTCATGGCAGGCAGGGTGACCCTGGGCAGTCACCCGGGACTCAGGGGAAAGTCCAGTCTAGGATCAGTCCTCCTTGTCGCCGTCGCCCAAGGTGAGCTTGTCAGAGAAGTACCCTGCCAGGCTGCCTTCCGGGGACCCCACGTTGCTCAGCTTGCTGACATGGTCTCCCAGCTCCTTGATGAACTTGACCTGCTGGTCCAGGTAGCCGGTCTCTAGGAAGTCGCACAGATGGGCGTCGCTGCTGTCGGTGGCCAGCTTGTGCAGGTCGAGCAGGCTCTGGTTGACGCACTTCTCCAGGTGCAGGGTGTCTTGCATGGCCTGGAGTGCACTCTCCCACTGCTGGGTCTCGGGCTTTCTGATGTCGAGGAAGGAGACGCGGCCCCCACGCCGGTTCTGCAGGAACATCAGGCTCTCGGCTGTTTTGCTGTGCTCGTGAGAGCGGAGCAGGAAGAAGTGGTGGAAGTGCTTCAAGGCCACATCATCACGGTCGAGGTAGAAGGCCAGGGCCAGGCACTGGAAGGAGGCGTGGAACTCCAGGGCGGCGTGGCTGTTGAGCACGGCCTCACACTCAAGGCGGTAGTTCTGACGAACCTGTGAGGGCGGTGTGGGCATCATGGTGGGCGGCTCCAAGGCCCAGGGAATGACGGCTCGGTCGGCGGGGGCGCGGGGCTGGCATCGGCGGGGGCGCGAGCGCCAGCGGCCTCCTCGGAGCCTTCCCATGGTGGACGATGTGGGTGGCCGGAGGCGGGCTCCAGGCCAGACGACAGGTGGCTGGGTGCGAGCTCTGGGATGGATGGGTAATGGCGTCCGTTGGGCCGGGTCAGTGCCTGAGCTTGAGATTGGTTAAGGAAGAGGTCACGTGGGTGGGCGGGATCCGTGGGCAGGCGGGGTCTATGGTCTTGACCCTCCTTCTTTCTGCGTGGTGACGTAATGTCTGTTGCGAGGGGACTGTAAGGCAATTTCAACAATCAGCTCCTGGGAAATAACCCAGAAAAACTCCACTCCTTATCTCTCTCCAGGTCCTTCTCACCTCTCTACTTTCTGATTCAAGTGAAATAGTCAGACTACAGTGTGTAGAAGCTAGTCTCCTGAGGGGCTGATGAGAGGCTGGTAACATGTCATTTACGTGTGGAAGAAGCCCCTTCAGGGTGGGCTTTGACCAATGAGAAGAGGGGCTGGAGAGAGCCTGTAAGATAAATACCAATGCCACCCTCTTCCACACTGCCAAGTGACCTGAGGAATGCTTTCAGATTCTAAACCTCTAGACAAGCCTGTTCAGTGAGTGATCTGGTGAGTCACTGTGGCTCATTGGGAAGCAGTGGCCAGCGTGATAAACACATAAGATTATATTTCTTCACATCTTTCCGTGCCTGATGTTTCCTTTTTCTCACCCTTATTGCTGTGAGTTCACACATTCTAACAAAATCAGCATCTTAACAGCATTTAAGCTGAGTCTCAGTCTCTGTTTTCTAAAAATCAAGGCTCAAACTCCTGTGTTCGTCATTCTGGGAATTTCCCTATCTGTTATATGCCTTATTACATATTATTTTATTTTCTCATATATTTTCTACATATTAGTACTTTGAGAATTTCCTCTCTCTTCCTTTACTAGCTGGTTGCTATTTCTGTCCTCCCTTGGTCCTATTGTATTGCGGCAGAATTGCTTTGATTACTTAACCATCACTCTAATTTGCTATTCATCAGTGCCTATTCTATTATTTTATTTATTGGACTTTTTATTCCAACAATTAGTGTTTTCATTTTCATGATCTCTGCTGCTGCTACTGCTAAGTCACTTCAGTCGTGTCTGACTCTGTGCAACCCCAGAGATGGCAGCCCACCAGGCTCCCCCGTCCCTGGGATTCTCCAGGCAAGAACCCACTGGAGTGGGTTGCCATTTCCTTCTCCAGTGCATGAAAGTGAAAAGTAAAAGTGAAGTCACTCAGTTGTGTCAGACTCTTAGCGACCCCATGGACTGAGCCCACCAGGCTCCTCAGTCCATGGGCTTTTCCATGCAAGAGTACTGGAGTCGGTTGCAATTGCCTTCTCCATTCATGATCTCTAGTTTATTTTTATTGATGAAATATATATATATATATATATATATATATATAATATGTATATATTTTTTTTTACTGCCTGAGTATATTAAGAGTATTTATTCTGAAGTTTTGGTCTTACTCTACTAATGCTTTATCTTTGAGTGTTAGTAAGGTTTTTGTTATGTATTTTTATTTTGAAATATTCTCAAAGTTTCAGAAAAGTTGCAAGGATAGTGCAAATAACTTGTAGTTTCTGAACCATTGGAGAATAAGTCGTTGACCTGATGTTTCATCAGCTGAAATACATTAGTGTCTAATTTGTGAAAATATGGAAATTCTCCTGTAGCTACAACAGGCAAAATTGAGGAATGAACAGTGATGCATTACTACCATCGAATAGTCAGATGCCATTCAAGTTTTTCCCAGTTATCCCCCAAATGCCTTATGCAGTAAAAGGACCCAATTAGAATCTCATGCTACAGTTAGTTATCATGACTGTTAGCTTCCTTCAGTCTGGCGTAATTCTTGAGTCTCTCCTTGTCTTGCATGCCTTGCCACTTTTCAGAATCATAAGCCGGTTATTTTGTAGAATGTTTCTGACTTTCAGCTTGTGTAATATTTTAAGTATAAGGACTCTTTTTTTCATTTATTCAGTTTGATATTTCTTCTTGATAGTTTATTTTTTCAAGGTTTTCTTCAAACATTTGATGATTTTTAATTCATGATTGGTTTTTAGATTCCTTTTTAAACATTCAGCTGTGTGAATTTAGAAAGCTGGGGAGATAAGAGGGGGGACAACTTCTACTCTGGCCGGTCATTAGTGAAATTGGAGAGAATCAACTCATATTTTTGGTGAACTGCTGGTTTTGGATTTTCCTTGTTCTTCCCGGGTTTTTCTACTCACCTGTGGGTACTGTCCTAACCTGTGACAGAAGCTTCCACACATCCTGCTCTGATCTAAAAGCATTTACCCCCGCTCTTGCTACTGCTCGGTGTGGGGACTAGGAAGCAGCTGTGGGCAACTGTATGTGTACTTCCTGTGATATCCAGCTAATCACCTTCTTACATGTGTCCAGGCTCAAGGCTGAAGGACCCTATGCATAATTGGAGATAGTAGAGCCAAGCATATTCTATCTAATTAATCAGTTCAGAACCTGCCTAGTAACATTTGGAAGTGTGTTATGTTCCCAGTGAGTTTGTATTGCTGAGGAGGGCCCAGCAACATTTATATACAGCATTCATATGGCTTCTTCCTTTCTTTGAACAAGCATGACAGGAAAAATAATCAGAGATGAGGGCCAAAAGCCACAATCCAAACTCCAAAAACTTCCTTGTGTTGAGAACATAAAACAGAAATCTGCAAGTTGGGGCATTCACAGAGAGGTGGTTGGTGATCTAGAAGTTGTTCAAAAACTTAAGAGCCACCTCATCAACTTGAATGTTCTAGGGAAAATGGATGGACCATCACAGAAGTCACTTAAAATCTTTAATTTCTTCATCTAAAAAAATAAGATTAAAAAACTCAAGCTTCTGGCAAAAATAAATATGTAGAACACATGCAAATTGGGAAGTTCCATACAAAAAGTATTGTATTGAAATTGTCACAGGGGAAGGCAGAGGATACATCACTAAAATGCATTGTCTAAACTGTGTAATACCATGGCCAATTAATTTTACTAACTATTAAAGATGAATAACTTGGGAAAGAGGAAGTCAAAGGTTGGTTGCGTCTTCCTTAGTTCAGTTCAGTTACTCAGTCATGTCCGAATCTTTGCAGCCCCGTGAATCGCAGCACCCCAGGCCTCGCTGTCCATCACCAGCTCCTGCAGTTCACTCAGACTGACGTCCATAGAGTCAGTGATGCCATCCAGCCATCTCATCCTCTGTCATCCCCTTCTCCTCCTGCCCCCAATCCCTCCCAGCATCAGAGTCTTTTCCAGTGAGTCAACTCTTCCCATCAGGTGGCCAAAGTATTGGAGTTTCAGCTTTGGCATCATTCCTTCCAAAGAAATTCCAGGGCTAATCTCCTTCAGAATGTACTGGTTGGATCTCCTTGCAGTCCAAGAGACTCTCAAGAGTCTTCTCCCATGCTACAGTTGAAAAGCATCAATTCTTCTGTGCTCAGCTTTCTTCACAGTCCAACTCTTACATCCATACATGACCACAGGAAAAACCATAGCCTTGACTAGACGGACCGTTGTTGGCAAAGTAACGTCTCTGCTTTTGCATATGCTATCTAGGTTGGTCATAACTTTTCTTCCAAGGAGTAAGCATCTTTTAATTTGATGGCTGCAGTCACCATCTGCCGTGATTTTGGAGCCCAAAAAATAAAGTCTGACACTGTTTCCACTGTTCCACCATCTATTTCCCATGAAGTGATGGGAACAGATGCCATGATCTTCGTTTTCTGAATGTTGACTTTTAAGCCAACTTTTTCACTCTCCTCTTTCACCTTCATCAAGAGGCTTTTTAGTTCCTCTTCACTTTCTGCCGTAAGGTTGGTGTCATCTGCAGATCTGTTATTGATATTTCTCCTGGCAATCTTGATTCCAGCTTGTGCTTCCTTCAGCCCAGCATTTCTCATGATGTACTCTGCATATAAGTTAAATAAGCGGGGTGACAATATACAGCCTTGACCTACTCCTTTTCCTATGTGGAACCAGTCTGTTGTTCCATGTCCAGTTCTAACTGTTGCTTCCTGACCTGCATACAAATTTCTCAAGAGGCAGATCAGGTGGTCTGGTATTCCCATCTCTTGAAGAAAATTCCACAGTTTATTGTGATCAACACAGTCAAAGGCTTTGGCATAGTTAATAAAGCAGAAATAGATGTTTTTCTGGAACTTTCTTGCTTTTTCGATGATCTAGCAGATGTTGGCAATTTGGTCTCCGGTTCCTCTGCCTTTCCTAAAAGCAACTTGAACATCAGCAAGTTCACGGTTCACGTATTGCTGAAGCCTGGCTTGGAGAATTTTGAGCATTACTTTACTAGCGTGTGAGATGAGTGCAATTGTGTGGTAGTTTCAGCATTCTTTGGCAAGACTAGAGATCTATTCAAGAAAATTAGAGATACCAAGGGAACATTTCATGCAAAGATAGGCTCGATAAAGGACAGAAATGGTATGGACCTAACAGAAGCAGAAGATATTAAGAAGAGGTGGCAAGAATACACAGAAGAACTGTACAAAAAAGATCTTCATGACCCAGATAATCACGATGGTGTGATCACTCACCTAGAGCCAGACATCCTGGAGTGTGAAGTCAAGTGGGCCTTAGAAAGCATCACTACGAACAAAGCTAGTGGAGGTGATGGAATTCCAGTTGAGCTATTTCAAATCCTGAAAGATGATGCGGTGAAAGTGCTGCACTCAATATGCAAGCATCTTGCTTAAAATAACCATAAATAGTATTTGTGCAAGGTGGCATAATTGATATAAAGTAAATTGATATAAACTGATATAAAGTAAATTGATACAATTTATCAATAAATATATCAATATATTAATTGATATAAAGTCTTATAATTTGTACTCAGGACACTTGAATGGAGCTTAATCAAGTAGGAAGGGATTGGTAGCTGTCTTGGTGGACATTGTCTCGCCTACTTACTGACTTTGTAGAATAAACCCAGTAACACGCTACATGTAAATAAATGGTCATGGGTCAATTCCAGTAAAATTTTATTACAAAAGCAGATGGTAAAAATCACAGCAAGTTATTTTGTAGATATCACTAAAATTATTATAAAATTGGTAAGCAGAAGCAAACAGAAAAAACGAAATAGAAGAGCAAATACACTATTAAAGGAGAACAATAAAATTGGAAAACTGACATTACTCGACCTCAAGACTTACTATAAAGCAATGGTAGTTGAGACAGCATGATATTGGGGAAAGAATAGCCAGATAGTTCAATGAATAAACTAGGGAATAGGTAAAGAATCTGCCTGCAATGCAGGAGACATTGGTTGGATCCCTGGGTTGGGAAGATACCTTGGAGACAGGAATGGCAGCCCATTCCAGTATTCTTGCCTAAAGAATTCCATGAACAGAGGAGCAGTCCATGGGGTTGCAAAGAGTCAGACATGACTGAACACACACACTTTATCTCCAAGCAGTGTTAGGACCCCCAAATGGATATACTAAACCACCACCAGGGAGTCCAGAAATACAACCATATAAATATGATGAAGTGATCTTTAGCAAAGAAGAAAGGGCAATACAATGGAGCAAAGATAGTATTTTCAAGAAATGGTGCTGAAAGAACTGGACATGCACATGCAAAGAAAGGACACACACTGTACATCATTTATAAAATTTAATTTAAAATGGATCATAGACCTAAATGTAAAATGTCAAGTTATAAAGCTTCCAGAAAAGAACAGTGGAGAAAGCTCAGATAACCTTGGGTATGTAATTGACCAACTGTATTTGATTAAAATTTAAAACTTCTGCCCTGTGAAAGACAATATTAAAAGAATGAGAAGACAAGGCACAGACTGGGAGAAAATATTTGCAGAAGACACATGATCAAGGATTGTTATCCAAAATAGATAAATAACTCTTAAAACCTAACAATAAGAAAACAAGCAGTGTAGTTTTAAAATGGGACCGAGACCTTAAGTGCTCATCAAAGAAGATACACAAATGGCAAACAAGCATATGAAAAGATGCTCCATATCATATGTCATCAGGGACGGTAACACAAAAACCTGCATGCAGATGTTTGTAGCAGCTTTATTCACAATACCAAGGTGTCCTTCCATACGTGTAGAGATAAAACAAATTTTGATACAATCAGACAGTGGAATACTAATCAGCACTAAAGAGAAATGAGGTATCAAGATATGGAAAGATATGGAGAAGACATAAATGCATCTTACTAAGTGAAAGAAGCCAATCTAGGAAGGCTATATATACTGTATGATTCCAAATGTATCACAATCTAGAAGAGACAAAAGTATGGAACATTAACGAGAACAGTATGGTATTGGCATAAAAACGGACACACAGATCAATGGTGGAAAATAGAGCCCAGAAATAAACCCGATTTAATTAGTTTATGCAAAGGAGCCAGAAATATACATAGAGAAAAGACAATCTCTGCAGTAAATGGTATTGGGGAAACAGGACGTCCACATGGAAAACAATGAATCTGGACCGCTATTTTACACCATACACCAAAATCAATGCAAAATGGATTAAAGACTTGAACGTAAGACTGCAGCCATAACAGTTGTAGGAGAAAACAGAGGCATTAGTAAACTCCTTGCCATTAGTCTTGGAGGTGAGGTTTTGTATTTGACACTAAAGTGAAGGCAAGAAAAGCAAAAATAAATAGGTGGGACTACATGAAACTAAAAGACTCCTGCATGGCAAAGTAAAACTATCAACAAAATAAAAAGGCAACCTATTGAATGGGAGAAAATATTGGCAAATGATAAATGTGATAAGGCAGTGGTCCCAAGTCTTTTTGGCACCAGGGACCAGTTTTGTGGAAGACAATTTTTTCATGGACTGGGTGTGGGGGGATGGTTTCAGGATGATTCAAGCACATTACATATTTTGTGAACTTTATTTCTAATCTAATGCTGCTGCTGCTCGGACTGGAGGTTGAGGACTCCTGTGATAAGGGGTTAATCTCCAAAATAGCAAAAAAAAAAAAATTGATTACTAAAACTTACAGAAGATCTGAATTGATGTTTCTGCAAAGTAGACATACAGATGGCTAAGAGGTACATAAAAAGTATTCAGCATCACTTATCATCAGTTCAGTTCAGTCACTCAGTCGTGTCCAACTCTTTGTGACCCCATGAATCACAGCAGGCCAGGCTTCCCTGTCCATCACCAACTCCTGGAGTTTATCCAAACTCATGTCCATCAAGTCGGTGATGCAATCCAGCCATTTTATCCTCTGTCATCCCCTTTTCCTCCTGGCCCAAATTCCTCCCAGCATTAGTGTCTTTTCCAATGAGTCAGCTCTTTGCATGAGGTGGCCAAAGGATTGGAGTTTCAGCTTCAGCATCAATCCTTCCAATGAACACCCAGGACTGATCTCCTTTAGGATGGACTGGTTGGATCTCCCAGCACTCCACGGGACTCTCAAGAGTCTTCTCCAACACCACAGTTCAAAAGCATCAATTCTTCGGTGCTCAGCTTTCTTCACAGTCCAACTCTCACATCAATACGTGACTACTGGAAAAACCATAGTCTTGACTAGATGGACCTTTGTTGGCAAAGTAATGTCGCTCCTTTTGAATATGCTATCTAGGTTAGTCATAACTTTCCTTCCAAGGAGTAAGCATCTTTTAATTTCATAGCTGCAGTCACCATCTGAAGTTATTTTGGAGCCCAGAAAAATAAAGTCTGCCACTGTTTACACTGTTTCCCCATCTATTTGCCATGAAGTGATGGGACCAGATGCCGTGATCTTAGTTTTCTGAATGTTGAGCTTTAAGCCAACTTTTTCACTCTCCTCTTTCACTTTCATCAAGAGGCTCTTTATTTCCTCTTCACTTTCTGCCATAAGGGTGGTATCATCTGCATATCTGAAGTTATTGATATTTCTCCCAGCAATCTTGATTCCAGCTTGTGCTTCTTGCAGCCCAGTGTTTCTCATGATGTAGAAGTTCAGTAAGCAGGGTGACAATATACACCCTTGACGTACTCCTTTTCGTATTTGGAACCAGTCTGTTGTTCCATGTCCAGTTCTGACTGTTGCTTCCTGACCTGCATATCAGTTTCTCAAGAGGCAGGTCAGGTGATTTGGTATTTCCATCTCTTGAAGAATTTTCCACAACTTATTGTGATCCACACAGTCAAAGGTTTTGGCATAGTCAATAAAGCAGAAATAGATGTTTTTCTGGAACTCTCTTGCCTTTTTGATGATCCAGCAGATGTTGGCAATTTGATCTCTGGTTCCTCTGCCTTTTCTAAAACCAGCTTGAACATTTGGAAGTTCACGGTTCATGTACTGCTAAAGCCTCGCTTGGAGAATTTTGAGCATTACTTTACTAGCGTGTGAGATGAGTGCAATCATGCGGTAGTTTGAGCATTCTTTGGCATTGCCTTTCTTTGAGATTGGAATCAATACTGACCTTTTCTAGTCCTGTGGCCACTGCTGAGTTTTCCAAATTTGTTGGTATAGTGAGTGCAGCATTTTCACAGCATTATCTTTTAGGATTTGAAATACCTCAAATGGAAGGCATTAGGTGAAATGAAATAAGTCAGACTAAGAAAGACAGATACCATATATGTATCTGTATATGTATCTCCTTTATATGCGAGATCTAAAACAAGAACAACAAGCAAAAACCAAAACTCGTAGAGGAGAGATTGGTAATTGCCAGAGCAAAGGTGAGGGGGTCAAGGTCAGCAAAATGGGTTAAGGAAGCAGAAGACAAAATCTTCAGGTTATAAGTCATGGGTTATAATGTATGGCATGGTGCCTGTCATTAATAACACTATTGTATATTTGCAAGTTCCTAGTACAGTAAGCCTAAAAAGTTCTTATCACAACTAAAACATTTGTAACTATTGTATGGTAATGGATGTCAACTACTTGGGATCTTTTCACAACATATACAGATATCTAACCATTATGTTATATACCTGAAATCATTGGTATATGTCAATTATATCTCAATGTAAGAAATATGGAGACAGTAAAAAGATTAGTGGTTGAGAGGGGAGGAGTACAGAATATGTGAAGAGGATATTTTTTAGGGCACTGAAAAGTCTGTACATGACTATAATCAGGAGTACATGTCCCTATACATTTGTCCAAGCCCATAGAATGTACACCACCAATAAGGAATCCTAACATAAACTGTGGCCTTTGGGTGATTATGATGTATCATTGTAGGTTCATCAGTTGTAACAAATTTACCACTCTGTTTCTGGATGTTGAGTGTGGCATACATTATGCATATGTGGGGCCAGGGAATATGTGGCCTGGGAATATCTCGGTTCCTTTCTCTCAATTTTGCTATCAGCCTAAAACTTCTCTTAAAAGTGTTGTTGTTTAGTCAGTAAGTCATGTCCAACTCTTTGCGACCCCAAGGATTGTAGTATGTCAGGCTCCTCTTTCCTCCCACTGTCTCCCAGAGTTTGTTCAAATTCATGACCATTGAGTCAGTGATGCCATCCAACCATCTCTTCCTCTGTCTCCCCCTTCTCCTTTTGCCTTCCATCTTTCCCAGCATCAGGGTGTTTTCCAGTGAGTCAGTTCTTTGCATCAGGTGGCCAGAATATTGGAGTTTCAGAAATAGTCCTTAAAATGAATATCCAGGGTTGATTTCCTTTAGAATCAGACTGGTCTGATCTCCTTGCAGTCGAAGGGACTCTCAAAAAACATCATCTTTAACAAATTAAAAAAGTAACACAATAGATGGTGGGCGGGATTTGGCTTGCAGGCCATAGTTTGACAACCCATGGTATAAAACAAAGCAGTCTGTGATGAAACAAATAGGTAAATGTGTGTGTGTCTATGTCACTTGATGCGTCTGGTTAACCGTGCATCTATTACCAAGAAAGGCTCACTGCCTGATGTGCATAGAACCCCATACTATAGCATTGGCTTTTGAGAAAAGGAAGTTTTCTTGTGAGGTCAGCTGACAAGGAGACAGGAGGCAAGGCTCTCAAATCTGGTTCTTCACCCCAAGGTTGAAGGAGAAATTTAAGGGGTTCGAGGAATCAGCTGATTGGCCAGTCTCAAATCAGCCCATTTGAACTACTTGTGCTGCTGGAAGCCATGGTTTCCTTTTCTCTTGGGAGGGTGGAATGTATTGCTTTACAATGTTGTGTTTGTTTCTGCTATAGAACAAAGTGAATCGGCTATATGCATCCATATATCCCCTCCCTTCAGCCTCCCTCCCACACCACATCCCACTCCTCTAAGCCATCCCAGAGCCCCAAGCTGAGCTCCCTGTGCTACAGCAGCTTGCCACTAGCTGTCTATTTTACACATGGTAGTGTATATATGTCTGTGCTACTTTCTCAGTTGGCACCCTCCCTCTTCCCCCTCTTGTCCACATGTCCATCTTTATGACTGCATTTCTATTTCTGCCCTGCAGTGGGTTCAGCAGTACCGTTTTCCTAGATTCCATGTATATGCATTAATAGACCATGATTTTTTTCTCTTTCAGACTTACTTCACTCTGTATGACAGACTCTAGGTCCATCCCCATCACTTCAAATGTCCTAATTGTATTTCTTTTTGTGGGTGAGTAATATTCCATTGTATATATGTAGATCTTGTTTATCTGTTTTTGTGTCACTGGACATTTAGGCTGCTTCCATGTCTTGGCTATTGTGAACAGACCTGCATTGAACATTGGGGTACATGTGTCTTTGAATTATGGTTTTCTCAGGGTATATGCCCAGTAGTGGGGTTTCTGAGTCTATGGTGGTTCTATTTTTAGTTTTTTAAGGAACCTCCATACTGTTCTCCATTGTGGCTGCACCAATTTACATTCCCACCAACAGTGCAAGAGGGTTCTCTTTTCTCCACACGCTCTCCACCATTTATTGTTTATAGAATTTTTTGATGATAGCCATTCTGACCAGTGTGAGGTGATACATCGTTGTAGTTTTGATTTGCATTTCTCTAATTATTACCGACATTGAGCATGTTTTCATGAGCTTTTTGCCCATCTGTATGTCTTCTCTGGAGAAATGTCTGTTTATTTGTTTATTTTGGCTGTGCTGGGTCTTTCTTGCTGTGTGAGGGCTTTCTCTATTTGTGCTGCATGGGAGCTACTCTCCAGCTGTGGTGTGGTGGGTTTCTCATTTCAGTGGCTTCTCTTGTTGCAGAGCATGGGCTCTAGGCACGTGGGTTTCAGTAGTTGTGGCTCGTGGGCCTAGTTGCTCTGCAGCATGTGAGATCTTCCCAAACCGGGGATTGAACCAGTGTCCCCTGCATTGCAAGGCATATTCTTAACTACTGGGTCACTAGGGAAGCCCTCATGGTAAGTTTCAATTTGTATTGCTCTACTAATTAGTGATGTTGAGCATAACATCCCCATTCATCTGCTCTCTAGGTCCATGACTGAATACTGAGGCTTAAACAGCAATAGGTCCACACGTGGGATGAGTGCTAGGGTTTTAGGACCTGGGGTTTTGGTTCTGGCTGATTTTCTGTGGCCTGACAGACCAAATTATTTCCCAGGTGATGCTAGTGGTAAAGAACCCGCCTGCCAGCTCAGGAGACACGAGAGAGGTGCATTTGATCCCTGGGTCGGGAGGATCCCTGGAGGACGAAATGGCAATCCACTCCAGTGTTCTTGCCTGGGAAATCCCATGGACAGAGGAGCCTGGGAGGCTACAGTCCATGGGGTTGCAGACAGTTGGATATGACTGAGTGACTTAGCATGCGTGCATGATGGGCCAAATTTTTTCCATTAGTTATATTACTATCCATCTTTTGGTGGCCTGGGGAGTGAGTGATGGCTGGTTCTTCCAGCATTCTAACAGAGTCTAGTAAGTCCTGGATCTCCTCTGTGTATTCCTTTCCTTCCTGATGTTCATAGGCCTCTCTTTTCATATGGCCCAACATACCTGTACCACAGAGAAGGTGTACTTAGAATGAGTAGCAGGAGTTGCCTTTTTCTTAGCTCCAAGGTGCAGGGCTCTCATGCAGGTTATTAGCTCTGCCTTCTGGGCAGACATACCTGGAGGAGGAGTTCTGCTTCTAGGACTTCCTGATGAGTTACTGCTGCATACCAAAGAGTCCCCCATCCATGAAGCTCCTCCCATTTGTAAGCATTTCTGTATCTGTATTGTCAGGTCAGGTCTGCTAGAATGGACTTGAGTGAATTGTACAGAAAGGCCTTATGGCATTCTGCAGTCTATCTTAGTGGCTCATTGTTATTTCCTTTAAGAGCGTCACATACGGGTTTACCATGATCCCAAACTTAGGGATCCAAATACAACGAAGCCCAGCCATTCCTAAGAATCCTCAGGATTGCCTTTTGGTTGTTGATGCCGTCACTCTAATCCGTCCCTTCCATTTGGAATATGTTTCTTTGTCATAAATATTTTACAGTTGGTTGAGAAGTTTTCACTTTTCCCATGGACACTTTATATCCCCAGTCTGCCAGAAAGTTGAAAGTAAGGATTGTATTTTGTCCTGAAGCTTCCTTCGTTTTACTGGCCATTAGGTATATTATTCATATATTGCAGTACAACTCTTTGATTTAATTGCCAGTCCCTTAAGTCCTTGGCTAAGGCTTGCCGAGAAGATGGTGCGGGCATTCTTCGATCCTTGTGGGAGCACCATCCAACAATAGAGTTCTTTCATATTAGTCTCTGGATCATCTCATTCAAAGGCAACAGTTCCTAGGCCTCAGGACTGAGTGGTATGCAGTAAAAGGGATCTTTTAGGTCTAGAATTATAAACCAGCAAAAGTCTCCAAATAAGATTGTAAGTAAAAGTATAAGAATTTGGCACTGTGGAACATACATCGTGTACAATTTAGTCAATGAGTCTCAGATCCCATGCAAACAATAATCTCTGGCCCCTGGCTTTTGTACCGGCAGTATTGGAGTATTTTATTGATATTGATAAGTTTGATAAGGGGCTTCCCTGGAACCTCAGATGGTAGGTAGAGAATCTGCCTGCAATGCAGGAGACCCAGGTTGGATCCCTGGGTAAGGAAGATCTTCTGGAAAAGGGAATGGCTACCCACTCCAGTATCCCTGCATGGAGAATCCCATGGACAGAGGAGCCTGGTGGGCTACAGTCCATGAGGTCGTAAAGAATGGGACATCACTGAACCACTAACGCTACACTACTGACGTTGGATTACTTGGCATTTAATAAAGGTGGTTCTCAGAGGCTTTATACTTCACATGCCTCTTTAAAGCTTATTGCTTTTTCAGTTCTGACACTTGGCACCGGGCTGGAGTTTCCTCCTACTGGGTTGGCGGTCCTGGCTCTTCCTGGCCTCCCCACAACTCAAGCATCAGCTCTTACCTTTTGTAGAATTTCTTCAGGGACTTCTGGTTCAAGTTTGTCTCGCCATTGTCATAGCACAACTTGGAGAGGGCAGGCTTGACCTAGGAGTACTTTAGTGTCTACTTTTTCTGGTGAGAAAGTCACTTAGGCATTTAACTTTGTTAGATCTTCCCCCAGTAAGGGAATAGGGCATTCAGGCAGATACAGAAAGCTGTGACCTACATATTCTCCCCCCGCTGCCAATTATATCAGATCTGAGGTAGAGAGTGTACATGTACGAATGCCCTAGGTTGACCTTGGTCATCTAGCCCTTTGGGAACTTGTTTCATTTGATACTGCCCTGCCTGAGGGCAATTGAAAAGATACAAATTTTAAATATGTTTAAATTGAAATTAAACATTTTCAATATAATAAACAATCTACTCTTTTAAGCCATAGTTTTTTGATCCCTATTTTACATATGAGAAAACAGAGGCACAGAGAAGTTAATTCACATTCCCCAATGCCTTCAATTTAGTAAGTGGCTAGAATGGCATTTGAACCCAGGCCATCTGTGGGGAAGAATCCACGACACCAAACTGTTTCTCCAAAACTGGGGAGCAAGAAGGATCTTTAGGCTTCCCTGGTGGCTCAGTGGTAAAGAATCCTTCTGCCAAACAGGAGACCTGGGTTTGATCCCTGATCCAGGAAGATCTCACATTTCGCAGAGCACCTCAGCCTGCGCATCACAACTACTGAACCTGTGCTCTAGAGCCGGGGAACCACGACTGCTGAGCCCATGTGCCACTACTACTGAAGTCCAAGCGCCTCGTGCCCCTGGTGTGCAACAGGCAAAGCGACCACACTAAGGAACCCACACACCACAACTAGAGAAGAGCCTGTGCAGTAATGAAGCCCTAGCACAACCTAAAAGTCAATTTCTAGTTATAGAGATGAACAGCTACTCACCTGGTGCTTGCTTCTATCTAGAGGAGAACAGTTAATTGACATATGTAGGATCTGAGACATTGTCAGAGAGAGGAAAATGAAAGTGTTAGTCACTCGGTTGAGTCCGACCATTTGCGACCCCATGGATTGGAGCCTGCTAGGCTACTCTGTTCATGGAATTCTCCAGGCAAGAACACTGGAGTGGGTGGACATTCCCTTCTCCCAGGGATCTCCCTGACCCTGGGACTAAACCAGGGTCATGTCTAAGCTACAGGGAGGAATATTTGTAAATATTTGAATATTTGTAAATATTCAAAGCAGTTTGCAAACTTTAGGGAGACTCAGACTGACCATGTGTCAATCTGAGGACCATGTCTTATCAAGGACCATAAGACAGGCAAGATCTGTACAATTTTACCTTTTGCCTTATTAACCACACCTAGGCACAGAAGAAACATATTTTGAGTGTTTTTATTAGGATATTATGGTTTACATGTGTAGAGACTTCATCTGATCAAATAGAGTTGACCGAGAGGCTGAATTTTTAAAGGGGAAGAGGAAAAAAATAAAGATTTTTTTTTTTTTTTTTTTGCTGTCCTTTGTCTGTGTTGCTGCGCATGGCCTTAGTTCTTCTGAGGCATGTGGCATCATAATTCCCGGACCAGAGATCGAACCCATATCCCCTGTGTTGGAAGGCAGTTTCTTAACTACTGGACCAACAGGCAAGTCCTTATCATTTTCTTAAGAAATCTTTTTTTTTTTAAACTGGAAAATTTATTTCTGCATAGTTACAAGAAGATAAAAAGTTCAGTCTTCTCCCCATTCTGAAAGCAGATCCCAGGAGGCCACAGTGAGGTCACAAACAGGCTGATTTGGGGCCACGGGGTGTGGGCACAGGTGGGCACAGTCTGCAGTGAGCTAATGGTCAAGGTGAGGTCAGCACCCCTCTGGGCGTTTCATCACCTCAGCCCTGCTTCTACATGTTCGTTACCCAGGGCTTAGGCTCTGCCACACTCCTAGTCCACTCTCCAGTGAGGTTTTCCACTCCCATGACCACACACAATCTATATAGGGATCATGATATTTCCCATAGGTCTATTTCTAAAGCTGATATCCACATCCACTCTGAACTCCAGGTTCATTTTTCTGGCTACCTGCATGACAGTTCCACTTGGATGTCTAATATGCATCTCAGATTTTACATGACATGCCTTCTCCAACCTTCCATCCCAGCTGTGCCCCTGGCAAAAGACCTCAAATTGATAAAATGGCACCACCATCAACCCAGGCTAAATTAGATTAATTTCTTCATATCTCACTCTTCATCTCTGGTCCACGAAGAAACCTTGCTGATGTATCCCAATCCATCTGCAGTGTGTCTACATCTCTTCATTTCTTCATCCTCCACTCCAGTTCAATCACCATTGTCTTTCACCTGGACCAGCTGTGATACCTCCCAGCTTCAACCCTTCCCACACTACATTCCTCAATACAGCCAGTACCAGTGACTTCATATTCAGGGGGATTCATTTTACTTTATATTCAGTATCACAAATTGGCCTTCATTCAAGAGCTTATATTTTTCACCCTAGAAGGGCTATATAGATTAACCGTCAATAGAATTGAGGTAAATTTTGAGTGGTGCCATGTTACTTTATCGCAGGGTGGTACAGTTAAAAAAAAATCGCACATGGGTATTTTGTAAAGGGTGCATCCATGCTCAACAGTGGTGACCACAAGAAGTGTGTCTCTAGGAAAGCCAGGCCTGCTACCCTTAGATTGTCACTGTAGCCCAGGGTGAGCTTGTCAGAGAGGGACTCTGCTATGCCAGCATCCAGGGCTACCATCTTGCTACCCAGAAGTCTGCTTCAAATAAAATCAAGACCCCTTTATTTCATTCCCTTCCCAATCCCATTCCCTTCACTGTTTCTGGAGATCTATACCAATCATGATTTTCAGGCCATATTTTTATAGCTCATCTATTCACAGTCACCCACATTCACCAGAGCCTCACCTCACCCACGCCCACCCCATGTACCACATTGTTTATTAGGGGAAGGTACATTTTGTATTGTTCAGGATCCTATGGGTCCCCTTCTTCCCTCCCTCTGTGCAGATCTTGAGCTACCTGTGGACAGGGCATTGGTAGCTCAAGAGACTCCTGGATACCTGTTTTAAAACTTGAAAGGTTAAGGGTTTGCACGCATGAATCAACAAGGGACCTTTATTTCTTTATGAAGCAATTTATTGGAAGAACTGTCAACACTGAAATAAGGAAAATTTAAGTGAACTTTTTCTGGTGACCTTGGGCAGTCACCTAGGACTCGGGGGAAAGTCCAGTCCCGGCTCAGTCCTTCTTGTCGCCGTCACCCAGGGTGAGCTTGTCAAAGAAGTCCTCTGCCAGGGCACCTTCCGGGGACCCCATGTTGCTCAGGTTGCTGACATGGTCCCCCAGCTCCTTGATGAACCTGACCTGCTGGTCCAGGTAGCCAGTCCCCAGGAAGTGGCACAGGTTGGCATCGCTGCTGTCGGTGGCCAGCTGGTGCAGGTTGAGCAGGCTCTGGTTGACGTACTTCTCCCAGTGCAGGCTATCTTGCATGGCCTGGAGTCCGCTCTTCCACTGTTGGGTCTCAGGCTTTACGATGTTGAGGAAGCAGATGCGGCCCCCGCGCTGGATCTGTAGGAACATCAGGCTCTCGGCTGTCCTGCTGTGCTCCTGGGAGCGGAGCAGGAAGAAGTGGGAGAAATGCTTCAAGCCCACATCATCATGGTCGAGGTATAAGGCCACGGCCAGGCACTGGAAGGAGGCGTGAAACTCCAGGGTGGCATGATTGTTGATTGCGGCTTCGCACTCGGGGCGGTAGTTCTGACGCTCCTGTGAGGGCGATGTGGGCAGCATGGCGGGCCACTCCCCGACCCAGGGAATGGCGGCTGGGACAAAGCGTCTCCGGGGCAGGAATCGGCGGGGGTGGGGGCGGGGTGGCCGGGGCCAGTGGCCTCCTCGGAACCTTTCCAGGGTGGACAATGTGGGTGGCCGGAGGCGGGCTCCGGGCCAGATGGCTGGTAGCTGGGCAGGGTCTCTGGGATGGATTGTTAGAGGTGTCTGTTGGGCGGGGTCAGTACCCGGGCTTGCGATTGGTTAAGGAAGAGGTCACGTGGGTGGGCGGGAGCCGTGTGCAGGAGCCGTGAGCTGGGCGAGACCACTGTCTATCCAAGCCAGGGTGTGGCCAGGGCGAGACCACTGTCTATCAAAGCCAGGGTGAGGCAGAGCTGCTTTGAGCTGAATACTTGGCATCCACAAAGTGTTTAGTTTTGCCATAATACTTTTCCCAAGGACTTTCTCTTATTCTCGAATAGCTCCCTTTTATAGTACTCTGTTCCCATTTTATAAACCCACTATCATTTTTACAGTTCTGACAATATGAATTTGAATTTTTTTGTGATGTTCTCTTCTATTTCCTGTAGTATATTTGTTTTTTCCTCCAGAAATTGTTCTGTTTACGCATCATGATCTCTTCCACTTCTGTCAAATATCTGGTAAGCATTTGTCTATCCATATTTGGGCATAAAGGACTCATTTGATTAGCCTTGAAATTTACCATGGATCTGAGCTACAGTTATGACATCCATTCCACTATTAGTCTCCTATGAATGGGAGTGTAGAGTGTGTCAGGGAGTGGTCTTCTCTCTTTGGGATACATGGTTTGGAGCTTGCAGGTAAGATAAGGACCATCTCAAATGCCAAAAGCTTGGTGTTTTCTGAAACTGGAAGACTTTCCTGTATCCCGATTGATTATGTCTTTGTGTTTTGTTTCTTTCTCTTCTGTGGAGCAGGTCCACAGTTACATCAGAGCTTCTCTCATATAATTTCCCTTCCTGAGCCTTTGAATGACATAAGGAGACTCTAGCCCCATCCTCTGCCCCACCAGTGTGCACTGGGTCTTGTAAGAACAGAAAGTAAAAACGTACTGTGTTAAGCTAATAAGACTCAGAATATTTGTTGTAGCAGTTAGCCTACTCTGACTAGTTAGCCAGGAAGGAAGTTCTGGATGACTACAGGTTATAAGTTATTGTAAGCCTACAGCATTTTCTCTTGGTGCAAACACAGATTCAGAAGTTAATCCCTTGGAGAAGGGAATGGCTCCCCACTCCAGTATTCTGGCCTGGAGAATCCCATGGACCGAGGAGCCTGGCAGGCTACAGTCCATGGGGTCACAAAGAGTTGGACATGTCTGAATGAGTAACACTTCCAGTTTTTTCATTGTGATTTAACCCCCTCCCCTTGCTGTTCTGCAGTGATTTTGGAGCCCAAGATATAAAATCTGTTGCTGTGAGTCCCAGGGGTTCCCCAAGTGGCCACAGGAGGAGGAAGCAGCAGAAGGGGTGCTACTCTCCAGCCAGGGGCTGAGCGTGGGGGAAGCCACATCCTCTTGTCCTTTGGAAAGGCTTTTGACATCAAGGTTAGCCCTGAAGCTACCATTTCCATGTTATCAAGGAGGCATCGTGTGTGCGTGCTGAGCTTTCTCTTGAGAGGCATCTCTAACCCTGGGTATTGCAGGAACTTATGTTTGAAGTAGTAACAGATGGGGGCTGCTTATGAACTGAGTTCCTCAAAGAGCCCAAGAGGATGCCAAAAGCTGGTGCTCAAAGGAAGTATACAGGCCTGCTGCTGGGGGTAGGTGCTTAGTCCAAAACCTCAAAGGAAACCAGGTAGACTCCTTCCTGTTTGGTCCAGAGACTCCAGGAGGCATAGTCTTGTGTGACCAATGACTTGATAGGGCATATGGAGCCAGTGGGGAATAAAGGGAAGACTTGCTGGAATGCATCCAGGGCACCTTCCAAAGCATATTTGTTGGCCTTAGCCCCAGTGGAAGGCCGCCAACTTGTATGTGATTGCATGTATAACAGGGCAAAGAAACAGTGAGATGTGAGGGATGTGTTGCCTCCAGAACAGGAAAAGGCCTAATATGTGTTGTGCTTGTCTGGGTGTACTGGATGGTTTCATGGTGAGTAATTGATGTTTGGTGATCCCAGGTGACTCAGTGGTCAAGTACCTGCCTGAAATGCAGAAGACCTGTGTTTGACCCCTGGGTTGAGAAGATCCCCTGGGGAAGGAAATGGCAACCCACTCAGTATTCTTGCTTGGAAAATCCCATGAACAGAGGAGCCTGGCAGGCTACAGTCCTACAGTCCATGGGATCACAAAGAGTCAGAAATAACTGAACAACTAAACAACACATTTGATGGTTGACTGTTGGGGAAATTTCTCAGCCCTTAGAGCAGATGTCCCCAACCTTTTTGGCACCAAGGACCAGTTTTAGGGAAGAAAATTTTTCCATAGACCAGGGGTGCAGGATTAGTTTTGGGATGATTCAATGGCATTACATTTATTGTGCTCTTTATTTCTATTATTACTACATCAGCTCCACCTCAGATCATCAGGCAGTAGATACCAAGCTTGGGAACCTCTGCCCTATAGGACTAGTTGATGACCAGAAATATGACAGACAAGGCTAAGCCTTGAATCTTGAGGTCTAGGTGGTGTCTGAGGGTATGCAGGTCTACTTGTACTGCTTTCAGAGGGACCCCTGAGCATAATGGCATCAATATAATGCCCAAAATGACACCTTTCCAACTATAACGTATTTAAATCCTGGTGGCAGAGGCTACATGTGATTGCAGGGCTATTTAAATATTCCATTGAGAACTGCATAAATGTATAATCAGCCCCTTAAAAGCAAAAACAAAGAGAGCCTGGGACTCATCAAAGATGAGATCGAGTGGAACATGTTAGTAGGTCAGTGAACACAAAGGACACTTGTTCGGCCAACCATACATCCGTAGTCAGTTCTATAATAGGAATTGAAGCCTTGCCTGAGCACTAAGGTTTTGATCATCCATGCCATCCTTTGGTTGCTGGCTGAAGTACCTGCCAAATGGGACTATTAACAAGGGAGACAGTGACTTCATGACTCGGGTCTTAAGCATATCTTTAATGACAGGGCACCCTATTTAAGTTGATAATGCAAGATGTTTAGTATGTTGACCAGGAGAGGAAGTGTCCCTCATGTCCAGTAGAGAGTTCCACCAGGAAGGCAAAAAACATGGGCTTATTCCATGTGGAATGGTCCCATTGGAACCACCACCAGAGGAATCTGTTTGAGGTGAAGGATCCTAATAGTGACAACCAAATGGGTTTGTGCAGCTTTGATTGTTTTCCCAGCAATGCCCTGTAGGTATGATCTCAGTGAGGCAGCACTGAGTGGCAGCATGAAGCAAGATCTTAATTACCTGCCCAGGAATTCAGTTCAGTTCAGTTCAGTCGCTCAGTTGTGTCTGACTCTTTGTGACCCCACGAATCGCAGCATGCCAGGCCTCCCTGTCCATCACCAACTCCTGGAGTCTACTCAAACTCATGTCCATCAAGTCAGTGATGCCATGCAGCCATCTCATCCTCTGTCGGCCCCTTATCCTTCTGCCCCCAATCCCTCCCAGCATCAGAGTCTTTTCCAATGAGTCAACTCTTCGCATGAGGTAGCCAAAGTATTGGAGTTTCAGCTTTAGCATCATTCCTTCCAAAGAAATCCCAGGGCTGATCTCCTTCAGAATGGACTGGTTGGATCTCCTTGCAGTCCAAGGGACTCTCAAGAGTCTTCTCCAACACCACAGTTCAAAAGCATCAATTCTTCGGTGCTCAGCCTTCTTCACAGTCCAACTCTCACATCCATACATGACCACTGGAAAAACCATAGCCTTGAGTAGACGGACGTTTGTTGGCAAAGTAATGTCTCTGTTTTTGAATATGCTATCTAGGTTGGTCATAACTTTCCTTCCGAGGAGTAAGCGTCTTTTATTTATTTTTTTTAAAGAGCATTTAAACGCCGAGTAAATTCCACAAAACAACTTCTGAATGCCGGCAGAGGACATCAGGCACCCAGAAAAGCAACCCAACTCTTCGAAAGGAGGTAGGAAAAAATATAAAAGACAAAAAAAAGAGACAAAAGAGGGAGGGACGGAGTTCCGTCCCGGGAAGGGAGTCTTAAAAAGAGAGAAGTTTCTAAACACCAGGAAACCTTCTCACTGTCGAATCTGTGCCGAGCTTTGGAAGCACAGAGGGCAACATAACAGGGAGAAAAAAATAAACAAGTAAGCGTCTTTTAATTTCATGGCTGCAATCACCATCTGCAGTTATTTTGAAGCCCCCCAAAATAAAGTCTGCCACTGTTTCCACTGTTTCCCCATCTATTTCCCATGAAGTGATGGGACCAGTGGCCATGATCTTAGTTTTTTTGAATGTTGAGTTTTAAGCCAACTTTTTCACTCTCCTCTTTCACTTTCATCAAGAGGCTTTTTAGTTCATCTTCACTTTCTGCCTTAAGGGTGGTGTCATCTGCATATCTGAGGTTATTGATATTTCTTCCGGCAATCTTGATTCCAGCTTGTGCTTCCTCCAGCCCAGCGTTTCTCATGATGTACTCTGCAGGGTGACAATATACAGCCTTGACGAACTCCTTTTCCTATTTGGAACCAGTCTGTTGTTCCATGTCCAGTTCTAACTGTTGCTTCCTGACCTGCATACAAATTTCTCAAGAGGCAGGTCAGGTGGTCTGGTATTCCCATCTCTTTCACAATTTTCCACAGTTTATTAAACCTAGGTAACCTGGATGAGAACCAGGAATCCTAGCCACCAGACCAGCAAGGGCAAGAGGCTAGAAGCTATTTTTCCCTGGATCTTTGCCCCTAGTGAAAAATGCATTTATCATGGAGGCAGAAACTATAAATGCAGGTATAAAGTTTATTATTAGAGACATAACACAAAAACAAGTTGGAGAGTACACAGAGATAGGTTTGTTTAGTTAAGATAGAAGTAAGACAGAGATGCATATCTGGAGAGAAAGGGTGTTGTTGACCTAAAAAATTATCACAACCTTAAAGTTGAGAGTTGTGTTTTACTTGTTGTGAATTTTTAGGACTGTAAGCCTGGGAGACAGCATCTCATATAATCATGAGATTGCTCTGAGGAGGCTAGGGGTGGGGGTGCAGGGAAGTCAGGTTTTACAGAAGTTTGCAACAAAGGGCAGGTAGTCTGAACATCAGAAGTATTTTTGTGAGTTAAAGAAACCAAATATCCTAAGTTAAGGAATTCAGTGCTTTTCTGTGTATAGAAAGATGCAGAAGTGTGGGCTCACTGAAATAATTCCTTTCATATGCGTCTCAGCTGTCTGAGGCCAGTAACCTATGTTTTTTCTACATCCTGAGTTCATTCCTCTGTGCTCACCATAGGGAGTGGCTGCAGCCACATGGCTGCAGGATTTCAGGTATTATTCTCCTTTCTGACTGTCCTTAGGATCCACATTTGGAAGGCCGAAATCACTAATGACTATGACATCTTTACTTATAATTGCAGGAATACTCCATTTCTCAGTGTGGACGTTCTGCCAAGTGAGGAGGAGGACAGTAAAGGGGCAGTTAAGTCATTTATATAGGTATAGGCCAGTTCTTCTGGGTCTTTGTTTCAGTTCAGTTCAGTTCAGTTGCTCAGTCGTGTCTGACTCTTTGCGACCCCATAAATTGCAGCATGCCAGGCCTCCCTGTCCATCACCAACTTCCGGAGTTCATTCAAACTCAGATCCATCAAGTCGGTGATGCCATCCAACCATCTCATCCTCTGTCATCCCCTTCTCCTCCTACCTTCAATCTTTCCAAGCATCACGGTCTTTTCAAATGAGTCAGCTCTCTGCATCAGGTGGCCAAAGTACTGGAGTTTCAGCTTCAACATCAGTCCCTCCAATGAACACCCAGGATTGATCTCCTTTAGGATGGACTGGTTGGATCTCCTTGCAGTCCAAGGGACTCTCAAGAGTCTTCTCCAACACCACAGTTTGAAAGCATCAATTCATACAATTCAGTGTTTTTTATGGTATTCACAAGGCTGTTAAACCATCACCAGTATATAATTCAAGAGTATTTTCCTCACCCTGGAAGGAAACCATGTACCCATTAAGCAGTCACTCCATTATCCTGTTCCCAGCAAACACTAACTTACTTTCTACCTCTATGGATGTATCATGGGCCTTCCACATGAATAGAGTTATGTAATATGTGGCCTTTTGAATCTGGGTTTTTACTTAGTATAACACTTTCAAGGTTGTTCCATGTTGTAGAATGTTTTAGTGCTTTATTCTTTTTATGGCTTAATAATATTCCATTGTGTGTGTGCGTGTGTGTGTGTACACACCTTAGTATAATGGTTTCAATGTTGATCCATGTCGTAGAATGTATTAGTACTTCATTGTTTTCATGGCTTAATAATATTCCAGTGTGTGTGTGTGTTTGTGTGTGTACACAACACATTTTGTGTACCCATTCTTTAGTTTGTAAATGTTTCCACATTGGGGCTATTATGAATAATGTTGCTGTTAACATTTATGTCCAAGTTTTTATGTGAACATATGCTTATAGTTTCTTGTGTATATACCTCGAAGTGAAATTACTAGGTAATATGGTAAAACTCTGTCTAAATTATTTTAAGGAACTGACAAAATATTTCCTATAGGGGCTTTACCCTTAAGACGTATGAGTGGTCCGATTTCTCTACCGCCTCACCAACACTTCTTATCTGTTTTTTTAAAATTGTAATCATAGGAGTGAGGTGGTACATCATTGTGGTTTTGACTTATATTTCCCCAATGATTAATGATGCCAGGCATCTTTTCTTGTGTTTATTAGCCATTTGTGTATCTTCTTTAATGTATTCATGCCTTTTGCCCATTTTTTTTCAATTGAGTTTTTAATCTTTTTTGTCCTTGAGTGGTAGGAGGTCATTATATATCCTAGATTCTAGGATTTTTTTTACCCACAGTTTGGGCCATCTTTTGACTTTTTTAGCCTTTTGGTGAATAAAATATTTCATTTAGGTGAAGTACAATATTTAAAAAACTGTAATCTCCCTGGTGACTCAGATAGTAAAGAATATGCCTGCAATGTGGGAGACCAGGGTTTGATCCCTCAGTTGGAAAGATCCCTGGAGAAGGGAATCACAACCCACTCCAGTATTCTTGCCTAGAGTAGTCTATGGAAGAGGATCCTGAAAAGGCTACAGTCCATGGGGTCACAAAGAGTCAGACACAACTGAGCAACAAACAATCTAATATTGTTGCAGAAACCAGTACTCAAGAAACCAAGCGCCACACTTGGAGAGTTGGAGAACTCAAGTTTCTTACGGTGGCGGGCCCAGAGGAGTTAACACTCCAAGCTCTGAGCCCGGAACAAAGGGATAACAGAGTTTTCATAGACAGACTGTAGTGAGCAACACTAGCTGTTGATAGGCTGGTTTAAACTAAGGGGTTTTGCATGCTTGGGAACAGTGGTCAAGATTGGGAGGGGGCTGCCTGGCCTGGATAGACATGGGGCTGGGCGATTACAAAGAGCAGGACAAGGGTGAATGAGATAAACTCATTCCTAGTATTACAAATCCCCAGTTTCTGAGACTACGTGACCTACGTGATCTAGACTTTGCAAGGGACAAGCTGAGTTACAGATGCAGAAGGAGAAGGAGGTTATGTAAAATTTTAACTTCTTCATTCCACACTCTTGATGCTTCTATTTCTCGTTGTAGAAAGCATCATCGCATGTTTTGGTAGGACATTCAGAGCTCCCCATTGTTTAGCGGGCTGTATTGAACTATTACCATTTGTAACTTTATGGATTCAACTAAGAGGTTATGAACTGGGTAATAGCGTTGAGAATACAAGGTCCAAACAAGAGTGCTGCAAAGAGCATGAAGAGAGGACCTGTTAAAGGGAGAAGCCATGATGCCCAGCTCCAGATATTGCTCCAATTACCCCAGAAATTAGTTGCTTTTTCCCTCCTTTTATGATTTGTTCCCTTAGCTGTTGGGCCATGTCCCTGACTATTTCTGATTGGTTTATATAAGAGCAGCATTCTTCATTCAAGAAGAGGCTGAGTCCTCCCTTTTCAGCTGTCAATAGGTCTAGCCCTTTCCTATTTTGTAAAACCACTACAGACAGGGAGTATAGTTTGTCTTAGAAGGCTGCTAAAGATGTGGGTACTCTCTCAATGTCGTCTGTGAAGTCTTCAGATAGTGTATGGTAAAAGTGATTGATGAAGCAATTCCTGCTATTCCCATACCTATCCCAGCCGTGATTCCCAGACCGACTAGTAGGGGTATAAACTCTATGGCTCTTTTTGACTGTGTATGTGTTGCCAGCGGTATGGTGAGCGTCTGGTTGTTAGGAACAATAGTCATCTGGGGAGTGAGGAAAGCTAAGGTGCAGATACCCATCTAATTGACTGGTAGACATTTTACTTCTTCAGTTCACTTCAGTTCCTCAGTCATGTCTGACTCTTTGCGACCCTATGAATCGCAGCACTCCAGGCCTCCCTGTCCGTCACCAACTCCGGGAGTTCACTCAGACTCACGTCCAGTGAGTCAGTGATGCCATCCAGCCATCTCATCCTCTGTCATCCCCTTCTCCTCCTGCCCCCAATCCCTCCCAGCATCAGAGACTTTTCCAATGACTCAACTCTTTGCATCAGGTGGCCAAACTACTGGAGTTTGAGCTTTAGCATCATTCCTTCCAAAGAAATCCCAGGGCTGATCTCCTTCAGAATGGACTGGTTGCATCTCCTTGCAGTCCAAGAGTCTTCTCCAACACCACAGTTCAAAAGCATCAATTCTTTGGCACTCAGCCTTCTTCACAGTCCAACTCTCACATCCATACATGACCACAGGAAAAACCATAGCCTTGACTAGACGGACCTTTGTTGGCAAAGTAATGTCTCTGCTTTTCAATATGCTATCTAGGTTGGTCATAACTTTCCTTCCAAGGAGTAAGCGTCTTTTAATTTCATGGCTGCAGTCACCATCTGCAGTGATTTTGGAGCCCAAAAAAATAAATTCTGGCACGGTTTCCACTGTTTCCCCATCTATTTCCCATGAAGTGATGGGACCAGATGCCATGGTCTTTGTTTTCTGAATGTTGAGCTTTAAGCCAACTTTTTCACTCTCCACTTTCACTTTCATCAAGAGGCTTTTGAGTTCCTCTTCACTTTCTGCCATAAGGGTGGTGTCATCTGCATATCTGAGGTTATTGATATTTCTCCCGGCAATCTTGATTCCATTTTGTGTTTCTTCCAGTCCAGCTTTTCTCATGATGTACTCTGCATAGAAGTTAAATAAACAGGGTGACAATATACAGCCTTGACATACTCTTTTTCCTATGTGGAACCAGTCTGTTATCCCATATCCAGTTCTAACTGTTACTTCCTGAGCTGCAGACAGGTTTCTCAAGAGGCAGATCAGGTGGTCTGATATTTCCATCTCTTTCAGAATTTTCCACAGTTTATTGTGATCCACACAGTACCCAATTACTTGAATAGAGCTTTTAGTATAGTGTTAAATAGAAATGGCAAGAGAAGACATTTTTTTCTTGTTCACAAGTGTGATGTTAGTTGTCTATTTTTCAAATACCCTTTGTCAGGTTGAGGAGGTTCCATTCTGCTACATATTTCTGGAGTGTTTTATCATTCAAGAGTTGTGGGTTTTGTTAAATGCTTTTCTGTATGCATTGAGATAATCACGTGGGCATTTCTTTCTTTTCTCTATTAATGCAATGTATAATATTGATAGATTTTCATAGATAGAACTATTCTTGCTCTCCTGGGATAAATCTCATTTGAACAGGGAGTTCAGTTCAGTTTCTCAGTCATGTCCGACTCTTTGCAACCCCATGAACCGCAGCACGCCAGGCCTCCCTGTCCATCATGAACTCATGAAGTCCACCCAAACCCATGTCCATTGAGTCAGTGATGCCATCCAGCCATCTCATCCTCTGTCGTCCCCTTCTCCTCCTGCCCTCAATCTTTCCCAGCATCAGGGTCTTTTCCCGTGAGTCAGATCTTCAAATGAGGTGGCCAAAGTGTTGGAGTTTCAACTTCAACATCAGTCCTTCCAATGAACACCCAGGACTGATCTCCTTTAGAATGGACTGGTTGGATCTCCTTGCAGTCCAAGGGACTCTCAAGAGTCTTCTCCAACACCACAGTTCAAAAGCATCAATTCTTCAGCGCTCAGCTTTCTTCATAGTCCAACTCTCACATCTATACATGACCACTGGAAAAACCATAGCCTTGACTAGACGGACCTTTGTTGGCAAAGTAATGTCTCTGCTTTTTAATATGCTGTCTAGGTGAGTCATAACTTTCCTTCCAAGGAGTAAGCATCTTTTAATTTCATGACTGCAGTCACCATCTGCAGTGATTGGAGCCCAGAAAAATAAAGTCTGCCACTGTTTCCACTGTTTCCCTATCTATTTCCCATGAAGTGATGGGACCATATGCCATGATCTTCGTTTTCTGAATGTTGAGCTTTAAGCCAACTTTTTCACTCTCCTCTTTCACTTTCATCAAGAGGCTCTTTAGTTCTTTTTCACTTTCTGCCGTAAGGGTGGTGTCATCTGCATATCAGAGGTTATTGATATTTCTCCTGGCAGTCTTGATCCAGCTTGTGCTTCCTCCAGCCCAGTGTTTCTCATGATGTACTCTGCATATAAGTTAAATAAGCAGGGTGACAATATACAGTCTTGACATAGTCCTTTTCCTATGTGGAACCAGTCTGTTCTTCCATGTTCAGTTCTAACTGTTGCTTCCTGAGCTGCATACAGGTTTCTCAAGAGGCAGGTCGGGTGGTCTGGTATTCCCTTCTCTTTCAGAATTTTCCACAGTTTATTGTGATCCACACAGTCCAAGGCTTTGGCATAGTCAATAAAGCAGAAATAGATGTTTTCCTGGAACTCTGTTGATTTTTTGATGATCCATTGGATGTTGGCCATTTGATCTCTGGTTCCTGTGCCTTTTCTAAAACCAGCTTGAATATCTGGAAGTTCATGGTTCACATATTGCTGAAGCCTGGCTTGGAGAATTTTGAACATTACTTTACTAGCATGTGGGATGAGTGCAATTGTATGGTATTTTGAGCATTCTTTGGCATTGCCTTTCTTTGGGATTGGAATGAAACTGACCTTTTCCAGTCCTGTGGCCACTGCTGAGTTTTCCAAATTTGCTGGCTTAGTGAGTACAGCACTTTCACAGCATCATCTTTCGGGATTTGAATTAGCTCAACTGGAATTCCATCTCCTCCACTAGCTTTGTTCATAGTGATGCTTCCTAAGGCCCACTTGACTTCACATTCCAGGATGTCTGGCTCTAGGTGAGTGATCACACCATCCTGATTATCTGGATTGTGAAGATCTTTTTTGTACAGTTCTTCTGTGTATTCTTGCCACCTCTTCTTAATATCTTTTGCTTCTCTTAGGTCCCTACCATTTCTGTCCTTTATTGAGCCCATCTTTGCATGAAATGTTCCCTTGGTATCTCTAATTTTCTTGAAGAGATCTCTAGTCTTTCCCATTCTGTTGTTTTCCTCTATTTCTTTCCATTGATTGCTGAGGAAGGCTTTCTTATCTCTCCTTGCTATTCTTTGGGACTGTGCATTCAAATGGGTTTATCTTTCCTTTTCACCTTTGCTTTTCGCTTCCCTTCTTTTCACAGGGTGTATAGTCCTTTTTTGGGGGGCCTTCCCTGGTGGCTCAGATGTTAGAGCATCTGCCTGGAATGCAGGAGACCTGGGTTCGACCCCTGGGTTGGGAAGATCCCCTGGAGAAGGAAGTGGCAACTCACTCCAGTACTCTTGCCTGGAGAATCCCATGGAGGGAGGAGCCTGGTGGGCTGCAGTCCATGGGGTTGCAAAGAGTTGGACACGACTGAGCGACTTTACTTCACTTCACTTCATAGTCCTTTTAATATGTTGCTGGGTTCAGCTTAGTTATATTTTGTTGTTTTTTTTTTTTACATCTGTAGACATAAGTGTTATATTTCTGTGGTTTCCTTGTGATACCTTTGTCTGGGTTTTTTTTTTTTTATCAAGTAACACTGGCCTTATAGAATTAGTTAAGAAGTGTTCCCTTCTCTTCTGTTTTTTGGAAGAGTTTGAGAGCCATTAGTTTAAAATCTTCAGTGTCTGGTAGAATTCATCAGTAAAGCCATATGGTGTTGGGTTTTTCTTGTCATTGTATACCTTGTAACCTTTGAGTTTAAACCTCTTTACTTGTTACGGACTTTTCCAATTTTCTGTCGCTTCATAAGTCAGGTTTGGTAGTTTGTATTTATAAGAACTTGTCCTTTCCATTTATGTTATATTATCTATTAACATATAATACCTCATAATATTCTGCTTCAGTTCTTTTTATTTTTGTAATGTTGGGAGTAATATCTGACTTTTAACTCCTGGTATTAGAAATACAACTTTCCTCTCATTTTTCTAAGGTTTGTCCATTTTTTTTTTCATTTGTTCAAAGGACCAATTTTGATTTTGTTGGTTATCTGCATTATTTTATATTCCTTATTCAGTTTATCTCCACCTTAATTTTTGTCATCCTTTCTTATACTTCTTTTGAGTTTAGTTTGGTCTTTTTTTTTAGTTTCTTAAGGTGGCAAGTTACATTATTGTTTTGAGATCTTTATTCTTCTTTAATGTAGAAACTATACATTTCACTCTGAACCTTACTTTCAGTATATCCCATTAGTTTTGGTATGTTGGTTTTCAGTTTTTATCTCAGAGTGTTTTCTAATCTGTTATATACCTTGTCTCAGGTAGCCTGGTCTAGAATATTTGTATTAAACGCTTTGATCACTGCCTACTGGGAGGCCAGTCCAGGTGTGATAAAAATTCATGGAGGGAAAAACAAAATCAAGGCCTTGAACTAACCCTTCAGAGAGCCATTGTCAGGACAAAATTTGAATTTTTTGAGAATAAATTTTGTATGGCCGCCTGTGGCATCTGACTTCCCTGGTGGCTCAGACGGTAAAGCTTCTGCTTGCAATGCAGGAGACCTGGGTTCGATCCCTGGGTTGGGAAGATCCCCTGGAGAAGCAAATGGCAACCCACTCCAGTACTCTTGCCTGGAAAATCCCATGGACAGAGGAGCCTGGTAGACTACAGTCCATGGGCTCACAAAGACTCGGACATGACTGAGAGACTTCACTTTCTTCCTCTGGCATCTGCAAGCAACACTCAGAACCACTAGTAATCTGTTGTCCATGGTGTGCAGCAAGTTGAAGTGGGAGCTCAACTCCTTGACTGGGAATCAAACCTGGGCTTATGGTGATGAGAGTACCCTATCCTAACCTCTAGACCACCAGCGACTAGAGGCTGGAAGCAGAACCCTGACTCTTATTTTCTTTGAAGAAAGAATTTTAGCAAAGTGATGGAAATTTTGTAAAGCGGATAGAACATTTAGTAGGAGCAAAGTACATGTGGAAAGACACATGGATGCACTCAGAGGGAGGTGAGCGCTTTTGCAGTATTTGAAATCATTTATATGAGGACAGTTTTCCAGGTTCCCTTTGGCCAGTCATCTTGCTCTCTTTGGCTCTGTGTCCATATTTGGTCTGACTCAGGGCCCTTCCTGATGTGCATGTGCATCTTTTAGCCAAGATGGAGTCCAGCTCCTGAGGGTCTCTAGGAGGCTGCCAGGACATAAGGACACCCTCTGCCTTCTCTGACCCCTGAGGAACTTTTCTGTGCATGTGTAGTTTGGGAGATCTCCTTGACCTCAAGAGTGAGAAATATATAGCCACCTTCTCTTTTTACCCAGTCAGGGCTCAGCTCCTCTCTGTTTCTGCCATTATTTTTATCCTGAACTCTCCTGTCCTTAAGGGGCAAATTCCAACCTGTGGCCTCACTAGTACTATGCAGGTGAAAGAGACCTTGAAGAATTTTCTTCCTCTTATACAGTATTTGTTCAAATTTGTGTACAATATATCTGACCTTGGTAGTTATGAAAATGTTTCCTTTCCAATTCTGTCCTTTTAATTCTGTAAAGTACTGTGGCTTCAGTGATCACCCAGTCCCCAATAGCTTTGACAGTGCTGGCACATAATAGGTGTTCATTGAGTACCTATCAATTAAGTCTTTTATATTTAAGATAGAGGAACTAAGATGCTAAAAAACTGATGTGACTTGCAGTGGTTTGGACAGTACTTAGCAGGGAAACCTAGTTTAAACCTCAGAGTTTCCCATAGGAATCTAACTAGTTTGCATTTGAATCCTTCCTTGCACCCTGAGTGACTAACACTTTCACTTTTACTTTCACTTTGCTACTTTGAGGACACAGACCATGTATTGAACTTCCAGAAGATTGTGTTAGTTTCTCTCTGTGACCAACCCCAACCCCCGGGCTTAAGGATAGTCCCAAAAGAGGTCTATAAGAAATACGTGGGCTACTTTATTCTAAATATTTTGTGTTAAAAATTATTTCAGGGAAAAAAATTATTTTATGGGTGAGTCCTAACTGCTGTACAGCAAATTGTTCACCTACCATTTCTCAGGTTCCTACAAATCTCAGGGCTCTGTAGAGAGGACAGGGTAACAGTTTCTGTCTACTGTTTGTCACTTCATCCAAAAGAACATCTGTGCCTTTAATTGTCCATTTAAATAGCTTTCAGCTCCTGGAAATTCAGTAATATAAAAACCTTTGTAGTGAAAGTTACCAGGTGACAATGCAGCACCCTAGCAGGGAAGAAAGTACAAAGAGTAAAGCACATGAACCTAAGAGACAAAGTCAGTGACACGGATTTGCTGGGTTTTATAGAATCAAGAGGAAAATTATCCATTTCCTTTATTGTGAATAACACCTTCCAGAATACGATCATTCTAAAATACTAATTCTTACTCAGTGCCCTCAGGTTTTTCCCTAATCCCCTATTGGAGCAAGTCTCTCTGACAGTGGGCAGTATTTCAGTTACCAGCAGGTGAGGTGAATAAAACTGATAAACAAGAGTCCTTCAGCCCTTGGCCAGGGAAACAATAAATGACTTCAACAGATCTGTAGTTACCAGGCCTTCCAGCAAGAATCCTGAGCCCAATCAGGAAATTAAGTCCCAGTGTGCCTCAGTGTGTCCCCAGCAGATGAAAAGCACAGACGAAAGAGGGAACCAAGATAAAACCATGAAGGCCCCCGAATTCAGCAAGAGGCTTAGTGCACACTAATCGTATCGATCTGTTCAGGTCAAATACTAACATTTCTCTGCCCTTTGACGTCTTCTTAGATCCAGCCAACAACTGTAGGCACTGTCAAAGAGGAAAGTCTTAATGCAGGAGGTGGGGAGATAGTATGGAAAGAAAAGACAGACCATCCTATGGCCAGCACTCCGTGTTTTGTTTCATAGGACGTAAAATTTACTTCTGGCTTCTGAGAATTGTTTTTCAGCCATAAAGCTTTCAAAAATCTGGTGTACCTAATTCAAAGCTCTTAAAATTTATGTTATAAAATTTATTACTTTGCCTTACATAAATCATCACTTGGTAGTAACAAATGGTCTGAAAGAGCTGTATATTAAAAAGACAAAGCAGAATTTAATAGTGAAGATAGAGGTGTTTTCAAATCAGACAGCCAAAGCACTCAGTAATGGAAACATTTGTAAATGGGACACTGATTTACAGCAGGGCTCTTAGTTGGAGTGCGTAAATCCCATGCAAGTTTTTGTATCTAGCAGCTGTGACTTTTGGTCCATTGCTTATAAATCAAGAAGTTAATGAAGAGTCAGGGATCTGTAAAACCAGACACTAAATTAGAAATTTGTGGCTTTTGATTTATGTTACTCCAAGAATTACATATATAAATAAGCAAAAAAAATGCATTTAAAATCAGGTGAAGGTTAACATTTAGAAATCCATGCTGAACATGAAAAGATTGGCAATACCAGCTCAACCAGTTCAGTGCTCTGCATTTCAGAAGACTGTGTCAGGAATGTACAGAAGCAAAATGCCAGCAACTGAGCAACTTCAGTGAAATAGTTACCTAGTTCTTACCTATTAATTTTGGGCTTCCCTGATAGCTCAGTTGGTAAAGAATCTGCCTGCAATGCAGGAGACCCCGGTTCTATTCCTGGTTGGGAAGATCTGCTGGAGAAGGGATTGGCTACCCACTCCTGTATTCTTGGGCTTTCCTTGTGGCTCAGCTGGTAAAGAATCTGCCTGCAATGCAGGAGACCTGGGTTCGATCCCTGGGTTGGGAGGATCCCCTGGAGAAGGGAACGGCTACCCACTCCAGTATTCTGGCTTGAAGAATTCCATGGACTGTATAGTCCATCGGGTCCCAAACAGCTGGACATGACTGAGTGACTTTCACTTCACTACCTGTTAATTTTAATAGGTTAAATTTTTTTAAAAATATGATATTGACAGTAAAATACTTTTTTGCTCTATCAAGAAAGGATCCCCAAAATAGTTATATGTCAAATCCTAACCTGAAAAGAGACTGTCTAGTTAACATACATGAAGTTCAAAGATCTTCCTTTTCCATTGACACATACACACACACGTGATACCATCTAAGGACACTTCTCTCTCCTCCTTTGCCTCCTGACTCTGCCTCAGTGCACAGACACACACACACACACACACACACACACACAATCCCATGTAAGGACACTTCTCACTCCACCTTTGCTTCCTGACTCCACCTCACGGTTGAATCCTGGACAAGCTCACACATACAGACACACACAAACGTGATTCCATGTAAGGACACTTATCTTTCGTGCTTTGCCTCCTGATTCCACCTCACAGTCGAATCCTGAGGACACACACAAGGACACTTCTCTCTCCTCCTTTGCTTCCTGACTCCACCTCAGGTTCGAATCCTAGTCAAGTGCACAGGCACACACACACACACACGCACACACACACACACACACACACGGTCCCATGTAAGGACACTTCTCTCTTCTCCTTTGCTTCCTGACTCCACCTCACGTTCGAATCCTAATCAAGTGCACAGGCGCGCACACACACACACACACACACACACACACACACGGTCCCATGTAAGGACACTTCTCTCTCCTCCTTTGCCTCCTGACTCCACTTCAGTGTTGAATCCTAGACGAGCACAGACCATTTCAGGGGCGAGCTGCTCAAGCCCCGCGTGGTTGTTTTACACAAGCCACACAGGATGTCACGGAGGCACGTGAACTTGGGAGACCCTCACAGACCTCCTGTTTGTTTATCCCCGAATATCTCCTGAGAGGAGGAAGAACAAAAGTGAAGGAGTGAAGAGGAATCAAGGGAGCACAGGCAGTTTAGGAGCACAGGGCTAGGACCCCCGATAGGAGACTGTCTCAGAGGTGAGGCTGAACTAGGCACGTGTGCCTCCCCCTGGCTCTGTCCAACAGAGACCCCACTGCTGGGCTTGGACTGTTCCCTCGGGAGTTACACCCCCACAGAGAGCTGTACCCGTCAGAGTTTGGGGATTCATCCTGTGGAAGCTCCTCTGGGTCCTTTATCTGCACACCCCATCTCGCTTGAGAGTCAGGTGCCTTCTCCCACTGCTCCGAGGCTGAGGTGGAACACCTTGCCTCCCTGTCCTGCCAGCGGCCCCCCTGCCTTCTGCCCTCTTCCCTCCCAGCCACACTAGTTGAGTCTCACCATCGATGAAATCGTTCACGCTCCAGATTTGAAGGGTTGCTGATCTGTGGCCCCATGTGGGCTGACACCTTGCCGTGTGAATAGGGACCTTCAGGTGCTCTTCCCCTGGGTGGGGGCAAAATAATCTGGGACTTCATAGAGGCAGAGGGGAGGGTATTGAGGGGTGGGAGTGAGAGACAGTTTCTGTGCCTGAGGGTTTCTGGAAATGGGGACATGTGCTCTAGAATCACCCAGATGACACCTCCTAAGCCCCTGCTTAACATTCTGACTCTGGTGGGATTAACTCAGATCTCAGCAGCCCACTGCATGGTGAGCACTCAGGACTTGAATAGAGTATCCCCTCTTCCCTCCTCTGTTCTCACTGACTCGGTATCCCTGGATGCGAACACCCCGGACTCCCCCATGTGCCTCTCTCACAAGGTCTGCCGTGAAAGCATCTTGAGACAGACGTGGTGGAGATGGAGGAGATGCATGAGCCTCAGGTCTCCTGTTCTTACTGCTCACCAGAGACTGTGTCTGCCTCGAAGTGTCGTTTGTTTTTCTTCGCTTCCCCAAGTTCACGTTTGTGGACTGTGTGCTTGTGTCCATTCCCCACCTTTCAGTGTGGCTGCTGTGCGGCTCTTCAGAGTGTGGCCCTCCCTGGGGGAAACCACGTGAAATCTGAATGTCGACTGTGTCCTCATCTCCTGCTACAGAGAGAGCCGCTAGTCCTGTGATACCCTGCAGATCCCTCAGGAGTCTCCTAGTATCATTTGTCAGATTTTATAAAGCACAAGCTAAGGATACATGCATCTCGATGCTTAATAAAAAGTGTTCTAGTGTTATAAAGCAAATTCGTACTTCAGAAATTGATGGGATGAAATTAAAGGGCACAGATCCTAAAACTTGGAGTTTGAAGGTAAATTCTTTCCTCACTTAATATTTACTCTCAGGTTTATTTAACATCAGTCCTCGGGTTAGATCTGATGTGGTATTTCAGACTCATTGTACCCTTCTGCACTCTGCTGGGAATTTTAGCAAGCTGGGCATGGCAACAGATTATTGGGTTCGTAACAAAGTGGAAAATCAGAGAGAGTGGTGACATAATTTAGATACAGAAAATCCTCCAACATGCCATTCAAGCAGCTCCATTAGGCCCAAAACAAAGAAATAAAGCCTATGAGACTGTAGAATGTGGTATTTTGCTTTATAAGCATTTGATCATGTTTTGTGTATTGTTTGGAAGGAAAAAAAAAAGAGCTATTAGTCAGGAAACAGATATGCACATACACACCAGTGTATAAAAGTATATTGACTCTTATAAAGAATAAAATTCGGGATTTCTACTCCCCATGCTTTCATTTGCTAAACTAATGCTAGTTGTAAAGATCCAAACGCTTCAGTGTATCCCCATTATAAATTCATCAACATTAAACATGTGTTATCCAGGTTGTAATTCTTCTAATATCATCTACTTTAGGTGGACTATCAAATCTATGTCACTGATAAAACTTTATTTTCTGCAAGAAAATATGGTACTAGCTTCTAGCTAGTCACCCAAGAAAAACCAGCGTTTTCCAGTTATTGTAAAGATACTGGCTGATGTGTAAAGTGGATACTCTGCTGGTGATATACCAGAGAACAGGTGCAAGCAGAGACAGAAATAACAGCTGTTTAAATAAATGCATAATCACACACATAAATGACAGCTAGAACCTGTCCCTCTGAGAAAAGAACAACCAAATCCTGCTTTGGGGTCTGGGGGGGCAGGTATGTGCTGTCTGCCCCTAGATCTCCTGAGAGCCACTCTCTGCTCTTCCCTGGGCCCCAGGGGGTTGCTCCCTGCAGTGGGCATCTCTAGGCCCCTCTGTACTCTGCCTCTGCCAGGAGGTGTCAGCAGGCTCTTGGAGGGCAGAAGACAGCGAGGTCATGAGTGTATTTCTCTCACCTCCTCCTGGCTTGGGCAGTGATGATGCTCCTCCACAGCTATGGCTCTGCCCATGGCCCCTTCCTGCAAAGCTCCAGCCCTCAACCAGCTGTCAGGACACCTTCCGCTTCAGGTATGGTAAAGGCTTCTGTTTCTGCAGGTCCCTAGGTGCCTCAACAGCCCCTGGGCTTCCCTGACCCCGTCTCACTCTGTGAATGCTGCTGCTAAGTCGCTTCAGTCGTGTCCGACTCTGTGTGACCCCAGAGACAGCAGCCCACCAGGCTCCCCCGTCCCTGGGATTCTCCAGGCAAGAGTACTGGAGTGGGTTGCCATTGCCTTCTCCATAGCCCTACACTAAAAGAAGCGTCCTAAGAGATCATCATGTCAACCACTTTCCTTGGTTTTTAACAGATAAAATTAGTCAGACATCATACAACCGTTGTTAAATTAGGATTAGAATTTGCCTCTGGACCCCCAGTCTAGGCATTACCCTACACCCCTCTGCCGTATTTCTATATGGAAAGAGACTCGGGAGCAGAGTAATAGTAGCAAGAGGTAAGGCAGTGGAGCATCTGTAATGAGAAAGGATGAAGGGGCAGGAAGAGAGGGATGGTCTGTGCACCTGCATGGGGTCAGCAGCACAGTGTTGAAGGCTGTACCCCTTAGATGTGGAGAAATGCAGTCTTCCACGGAAAAGCACTCATGCAGCTTCCATGCCTCCTCCCACAAAGGTCAAAGTCCACCTTCTTTTTGAAGACTTTCTGGAACTGAAGCCACCAAACAAAATTAAATTCCCATAGACTTTATTGCTCCTAATGTTGTTGTTAGGATCAAGTGAGATAATGCATGTTTGTAGAAAGTGACAGATTTATGGTATTATTAATGAGAACCATCAATTACAGATGAGAATGCTTACCTCTGAGATGTGGTGTCTGTTTTGACAAGAAAGGAAATGTGTAAAAGATGCTGCTATCTGTAATCTGCTGTAAGCTGTAATTAATACTCCTCACCCTTCCTCAAAGGGCTCCTTGAATGAAGGGGCTTGCTGAAGAAGGAGTAAATAAATTGCCTTAGACTGTCATCACAACATTGGCTTTGGTGTCTGTTTTCATCTTGATTTATACATCTGGACCACAGTCTGTGGTACAGAATTTTCTTTTATAAAACAAACTGAGGATGAGGTGGTCTCCTAAGACTCCTAGAGGGTCTGTGCAACAGGCCGGGACAGAGTCTTTCTGACTGCTGAATTCCAGAGATTAACTACAGCCTTTGCTGAGTTGTCAGTGTTGGATGGATTACATCATTGCCAGGAGATTTTCAACAGCCCTCCAATAAAACAGCTCCCATAAAAATGAGGATTTACTCAATGACAACTTTTCAGGGAATCACTTGACTCATAACTGGCAGAGTCAGCTCTGAGAGTGAGAGAACAGATCTTCCCTGAGCTGTGCTTTACCCAGAAGCAGCTGGCGAGAACTTTGAAACTCTGCCTCACAGAGTGTGGCTTCCACAGCCTGAACGAGATGCCGGGTCCCTCAAACCAGTAACTACACAGAGTTCCCAGTACTCAGGCAGTGCTTTCCATCTGAGCTGAGGACCCTGAAGCAACTTAGAGAAGCAGTGTGCACAGTGGAGAAGGAAGCCCCGGGTTCAGGGAAGTCCACTTTCCCCTCTAGAGCCTTGAGAAGAAATACAGGCTGCAGAGACAGCCCACTCGCTATCAGGATTTACTCTCAGGAAGTCCTGCCAGTTCACGGAGTGAGAGTGGATGAGATCATCTGCAAGGCGCTCTCTGGAAACAGATTGGTTACATTGAAGACGAAGTCCTCTCCATCAAGTCCTTGCCCCAGGACATGGGCACGGCTCTCAGACAGAGCTTTGCAGGCTGCTCCTAGACAGAGCACACCTGCAGGCCGAGGTGGGCACCGCATGTGCTCAGCGGCTACAGCCACTCCCGGCTGCCCGTGGGGATGAGCCTGTGGGTCTCCATCCACAGAAAGCTGCAGCAACGTCAGCGTGTTTGCCAGGAAGCTGTCAGCCTAGGTGGGTTCAGGATGGGGAACACATGTACACCCGTGGTGGATGCATGTTGATGTATGGCAAAACCAATACAATATTGTAAAGTAAAAAAAAATAAAAGAAAAAAAAGAAAAGACCCCCAAAGCAATTGACTTTTATTCAAAGGCCACCAAACTGCAATGCTGATCTAACTCGAATGAGGGAGTGGAGCACTTTAGTTTGGAGGCGGGCTTTTAGGGAAGTCAGTCTTGTTGCTGGTATGTGTGAGTGAGTTCTGTGAAGCTGGCAGCGGGCACCAGTCAGTGGAAGAAAGGCCATGGGTTACACATTAAGGAAACATTTGCCTTTGGAGCAACAAAGTTTTACAGGCTGTTAGAGGAAGCCTATCAGAGATGATTTGGTCAGTTGCCTGCTGACCATATGGTAACCTCGTGTCACTCTTAGAAGGGTTAGGTCAGGGACCTTAGCTTGTGCTCTCCCCCCGCCCCCATCCCAGATTGATTGTTCCAAGGAACTCGACACCATCAAGATATGTCTGACCTCAGGGTCTTAGCTGAAATCACCAGATCTCAAGAAGGTCTTCCTAAAGAGCTTGCCCTGCAGCTTTCAAGTCAGCATATGCTGTGGCCCACACCCCTCATGTGCCCCTCCACTCCTTTCATTGGCAGTGAGTCTCTGAAAGGTCTGTTTGCATTTGGGCTGCATCTGTCCTCAACTTGCCATGTAGGTGAATGGCCCCCATACACACGTCTGTCACCGTACTGGAACATGACACTGTGACTCTGTTTATGGGGACAGTCCCTAATGTTGGAAAGGATCCTGGAAGGCAGGCCCAGGCATGCTGCCTTGGTTGCTGAATGGATCATATGGTAAGTGAGGGGGGATGTCTAGGGTAGTGACAAACAGGAAGTCTGGGGGCTTAGGGAAGTGGCTGATAATCAGCTGGCACTCTAAAAGCTCAATATAGTGATAATAGTCTGCCCCTCTCTTGGGCCCTCGAAGTCCAAGATCCTCAAGGAAGAGCTTTGATGACAAAAAGTAGCTCTGTCCAGTCGTAGCAGTTTGGTCTGTATAAAGAGCACAGCATCATCATTAGAATACACAGTTCTGGCCAAGCCACTTGCAGGCTGTGTCTCTGGCCCATTGCTTATTCTCTGCAAGCCCTGGCCCTTCAGTCATGAAATGTAATGGTGACACCTACTTCACAGGGTGTTTTGAAGATCAAAGGTATGGGAAAACACTCAGCCTAATGACTTCTACATAGAAACCATGCAATTATCCCTGGAATACTGTTGTGTGGAAGGGACCTGGATTAGATCTCAGCCGATTCCCTGGGACATATGAGAAAGCTGAGGTCCTGGGATGTTGTCACTTCCTTGTGATCACCCAGGAGTTTAATCACAAGCCCAGAAGAGGAACACAGGTTTCCTGGCTCCCAGTGGAATGCTTTTCATTCTACATTACACTGCCTCTCTTATCCTTTTACAAATGATGATATACCATAGCTTTGCCCCTGTGGTATGTGGTATGTTAATGTGTTCATGTTAGTAACATTTTCCTGTAGAACAACAAACAGCAAAAAGTAAGTATAAAATGAGATTTTACTCATAAAGGATAAAACCTATAGAGGAATGCTTAATGAAGGGCCTGGGCGTGTGGCGTGGGGGATTCACACATACAGGCCATGAATTCACTTCTTTCCAGAATGACAAGTCAGTGTGATGCTCGCTGTCTATTGTCCTCACAAAGACTTCCCAGTTATTCTCTACGCTGACTCTCTGGAAGCTCAGGTAGGGACTATCCTCTGACAGAACACAGATGGTCCTCCCCTGGGAACCGTTGCCTGGAAGTCTGCCAAGAATCTGCATTTCTGTCTCTCTCTGGCAGTTTCACGATGATGTTTAGAAGCAGCGATGTGAAGTGAATAGCCACAGAGTGGAGAGTTCTTCCATCAAGTTAGCATGACCCCTGACAGCTGGGAACAGCAAACTCGCTTTTAAAGAAAACTGCCAAAGGGTCACCCTGCTCTAGCTTTTCTTTAGTTACCCAACACCAGCACATGGGTTCGTGTGTGGAGACAGCAAAGGAAACACGCCCCAGGCCCAGACTTTAGCTGCCTTCCCTTTCCCTGCCTCCTCCCCAACCTGCAGACCTGTAAGCAAGCAGCTCCGCTGAGGGAAGATGCAATGTGGTTCTGTGGTTCACTGGTTGGTGTGTGTCTGTGTGTATGTGTGATTTTTCCAGAGACACAAACTCTCCACAGTCACTAAGGCAGCAGAACATGTTCTAACTTCCAAGATGCAGAAGAAGCAGTCACAATCTGTCAGAAAACAACTGTTCGCCAAAGAACGCTCCCAGAAGCACTAACCTTAGTTTAATATGTTATTGATTTTCTAAACTGTTAACTATGGTTTTTAATAGCATTATCCTACATGATACTACACATTACATCAATTATTACCTAGTTTATTAAAGCATTAATGTTGCCTTCAGCAGTTAGCTGAAAAACTGATAGTACGTGTGAGACTTAAAATAAGGGATTTCCCAATGAACATTCGTTAAGTATTTTAAATGGCTTATAGGAGCTCTTCAGTACATTCCAGACTCTTTTTCTCCTTCTCTTATCTCCCCTACCCCCCAAAAAAGAGCCTGTACTGTGCAAGTGTGAAGCACCAGTGGGTTTAGTGAGGTGATCCACAATTATCCATTAGAAGATATTTGCATAGTTAATTAAATATCACTACTGATTGAAAGGTGTGTGTGCATGAGCACATGCATGCAGATGGAGAACTTAGGAATAAAGTAAAGGGTTTTAAACTATTTAAAAGCAGTGGGTATTGTCCCATTGTTGGTGCAAGGCAAGATTCTCGTCTTTTCTTTTACAGGTAGTGTATTAGTCTGCTAGGGCTGCTATGATAAAATACCACAGACTGGGTGGCTTAAACAACATAAGTTTATTTTCTCACAGTTCTGGCAGATGAAGGTCCAAGATCAAGGTGCCATCAGGGTTTGCTCCTGGTGAGGCCTATCTACCTGGCTGACTTCTCACTGTGGCTTCACATGGTTTTCCCCCTGGGTGTGTGTACAGAGAGGGAGAGAATTCTGGCGTCCCCTCCCCTTCTCATGAGGATGCCATGCCTACTAGATTAGGACCCCGCCCTCACGACCTCATTTATCCTTAGTTCTCTCCTTAAAGGCCCTATCTCCACACTTAGTCATATTGGGGATGGGGCTTCAACATACCAATTTGGTAGGGACACAGTTCAGTCCATAGCAGGAAAGCAGCATGTCTAAGTGGAACATCTTGGACATTGGAATCCATTTGACCTGGTTTGGGGTTCCATTGATGCCAGCTGTGTGGCTTTGGGCAAATTATGTCATCTTTCTGTGCCTCAGTTTCCTCATCTGCCTACCTTTCAGGTTGCTAGCCTTCAGTAGATATAAACTATAGTTATTTTCATTGCTTATTTCATGCAATTACTTGTTGAGGACTCTGCCTTACTCTTTGTATAACTTGTTTAAAAAAAAAACCTTATAAGAGGATTCTTTTTCACTCTCTGAATGTGTTTTTTTGTGTTCTTACATGTAGGGGGTGGTGGTTTGCTTCCAGTTTGAGTAGAAGTTCTTTGAGGGCAGGGAACGTTCCATCTTATATTTCTTTTTATCTGGCACCTCACTTAGTATATTTTACATAGCAAATACTCAAGATAGTCATGATATTTTTGTTGGTTAGAAAGTTATTGCACCTGCCTTCTTGATTTCCGGGGCCACTTTTTTTTCTCTATCCCTGCTGCTGCTGCTGCTAAGTTGCTTCAGTGGTGTCCGACTCTGTGCGACCCCATAGACGGCAGCCCACCAGGCTCCCCCATGCCTGGGATTCTCCAGGCAAGAACACTGGAGTGGGTTGCCATTTCCTTCTCCAATGCATGAAAGTGAAAAGTGAAAGTGAAGTCGCTCAGTCGTGTCCGACTCTTCGCAACCCCATGGACTGCAGCCCACCATGCTCCTCTGTCCATGGGATTTTCCAGGCAAGAGTACTGGAGTGGGGTGCCATTGCCTTCTCTGTCTCTATCCCTACCTCTCCTTTAACATGGCCCTGTTAATGAATTTTAGCACATTATATGGGATTGTTGAAGTCCTGAAATTAGTAACTAATTGTTGATGTTTATGCCTTATTTTCTACCTCATTCTAGAAAGTAACTGTCAGTATATGGTAAGTCCTGAAATGAAAGGATCCACTTGTGTCGATGTCAGCTATTGAACTGAAGTCAATCAATTTCTGACAAAGTTCCCCCCTAAAGAGCAGAGGCAGACTATTAGCAATTAAGTTTAAGTTATTGTTTATGTTAGTTCCTACATGGTAGTAATTTTTCCTGTTTTTATAAAGGGTCTGTGTAATATATTTCAAGCTCCTATTATTAATATTTATAAATTTTCTCTAAGGTTGTGATTTTCAGAATAGGAATATGTTGACTTACTGTGTGTGGTTAATAGTTTGAACAAATAGTCAACTATGTCTGTTTGGGCTAAAATGAAGTAGAAGACATTTTAGTTCAAGGAGCTTATGGCCCAATATGAGACATAATCTATGGTGATATAACAAATGAAAATATAATACTCTAATCAAGATTCAGATGAGAATGCTGTTTGAGCTCATCAAGATTATAAGTCATTACAGAGAATGATCAACTTATATTTCCTTATATCTTCACCATAACTGTTTTGGTGCCAGATAGAATTAACATTCATAGACATTCCATGAATAACCAATTTCTTTTTCTTGACATATGCTGCGGCTGCTGCTAAGTCGCTTCAGTCGTGTCCGACTCTGTGCGACCCCATAGACGGCAGCCCACCAGGCTCCCCCATCCCTGGGATTCTCCAGGCAAGAACACTGGAGTGGATTGCCATTTCCTTCTCCAGTGCATGAAAGTGAAAAGTGAAAGTGAAGTCGCCCAGTCGTGTCTGACCCTCAGCGACCCCATGAACTGCAGTCTTCCAGGCTCCTCCATCCATGGGATTTTCCAGGCAACAGTACTGGAGTGGGGTGCCATTGCCTTCTCCTTATTGACATATAGTTGATTTATAATCTTGTATTAGTTTAAGGTATGGCATAGTGATTCAGTATTTGTGTAGATTATACTACATTCGAAGTTATTGCAAAAAATGGCTATAATTGCTTGTGCTGTACAATATATTATTGCTTTTTATTTTATACATTGTATTCTGTATCTCTTAATCCTCTACCCATATCGTGCCCTTTCCCCCATTCTTCTCCTCACTGGTAACCACTAATTTGTTTTCTGTATCTGTGAGTCAGTTTCTCTTTTGCTATATATATTCCTTTGTTGTATATTTTTAGATTCCTCATGTAAGTGATATCATACATAATTTGTCTTTCTCTGTCTATTTCACTCAGTGTAATATTCTCTCAGTCCACCCACGAGCTCACAAGTATTTTGACCTACACTGGAAAGTTTTCTGACAAATCTTCAGTCTCTGTCATTTTTTCTTCACAACTCTAGATGACAAAGACTGTGAATATAATAAAAGAACATATAAATGACTTGCCTTGTGGCAGCCAAAATGGCTGCACATAGGCGACTTGAGCAAAGGTTGGGGTGAGCCCTCACTTGCCTGATGAAGACCGGAGGAGGCAGCGACTGCTGGGAGAAGAGTGTAAGGCTCAAGATGGAAAATCATGAACCAGATGGTACTATCAAGGAGAACTTAATTGATATCATAGCCAGAAAAATTAACGAACTTCTAGAAGCAGAAAGAAATCTGCTTGAAAATGGATTAACATATTGGACTTAATGCTGCTCTCTGTTGCCTAATAGGAAACAGTCTTTTTCGATGCATCTTACATGTGACACAGGCTGCTGGCTTACCAGTGGCGTTGATCCCATTTTTGACAGCAAACATATCTTACAAACGTTTTGTAAGTTTACCTTTGAATACAGGTGATCTGCATTGTGAAACCTGTACCATAACACAAGGTGGATTGGTTGGTCTTGTTTTCGGTGGCCTGTACCTTGTTTTCTTAGCTGTCCCTGTGAATGGTAGTCTGGCAGCTAGGTATTATTCAGCTCTGCTACCAGAGAAAGGAGACATCTTAAATTACTGGATTAGGACTTTTAAGCCTGTCGTTAGAAAGATGTTATTTCCCATTTTGCTCCAGACTGGGTTTGCTGCATACCTTGGGTCTAGACAATATAAACTACTTATAAAGGCTCTTTAGTTACCCAGAAGTTGAGTGATTGTTAAGCAGATCTGTACACAAAAATAAAACTAACCTACATCTAAGTATAAATAAACAGACTTGTATATAAAAATAAAATGACTTGCCGTTTTAAAGCTAATATGTACTTAGGTATGTATTTCCATGCATGAGTCAACAAGATATACCTGCTTTATTAATAATGCAATAACAGTGATGTTTTTATGCATAATCAAATTAATTGTTTCACCGCATTGCTGCTGCTGCTGCTAAGTCACTTCAGTCGTGTCCGACTCTGTGCAACCCCATAGACTACAACCTTCCAGGCTCCTCGTTCCATGGGATTTTCCAGGCAAGAGTACTGGAGAGGGATGCCATTGCCTTCTCCAGTTTCACCGCATTACTCAGTTCTAAACCTCTCTCTAGCCTCCAGCTTAGTGTATCTCCTTAAAATCTGAGTTTAGACTGCTGCATTGTGAAGTCCTAGGGTTCTATCAGGAGCTGATATTGGGTTATTTCACACCAGAACATGCCCCTCCAAGGGCTTTTTCTCTAGGTTTCCTCTTTCTTTGAATGATACTGCCAGTGTCCTGTCCCAGTCTCACCTGCACAAGTCACCAATATCATTCATCTTTTATGTCTGCCTTTTCCCTGTCCTCATCCCTCAACTGCAAGCGGTGATTAAGATACGAGCCTTCTAGGAGTTCCAAGTCTGGCCCCATCTTTCTTTGTTTCAGTTTCCATTGCTTTTAGTTCAAGTTATCATTATCTCTTGCTTCTCTGGAAGTGATTGTCCAGTCAGCAGTTTCTCTTTGCTCCCGTTATTAGTGTGGATCTCTCTGTCACTCAGTGTCTATATAAATATGATCTTGATTCCACCTCAGCAGTGGGCTGCTGTTACCTCCATTCATACGCCACCAATCTATTGCTTACATTATGCACGTACTGGCATGCCCTACTTCTCCCCATATCCATACATCTAAGGTTTGTTCCTTCTTTAATCCTATCAAAACTCTCTATTTCCACAAAGCATTTCCCTTTCCATTAAACCATAATACCTCAACTGTAACCTTTGGCTGACATTCATCACAGACTCCCTATTTCAGTGATTACTGGTATACTTAAAATTCTTTCCGGTTAGAAGCTGTAATTAATTTATATAGTATCTAATCTTAGGCTACATGTCTAAATTTCATCCTCACTGTCTTATACCTAAAGAATATGAAAAGAAGGAAAGTTTAAACCATACTAGGTTTGTGGAAGAAATAAAATAAATAAACCAATGAAATAGAGTTTGGGAACATGAGAAATTTGGAACAAAACCAGGCAAAATCATGTATTAGAGTATCAGACAAATTCATGCATTATTTCTTAAATAGAAAGAGTCTTAAACTTTCCTTAAAAAATCACAATTATTAGAGAAACTCTTAAATATAGATAGATCGTAGAAAGAAAAATGGAGATAATATGTATTCATCAAACCATTTTATTGCCCCACACCCTTTGCATTTAAAATATTATTAACTGCTAATAGGGGAATTCAGCAGGGATGGCTTGAAACAATGGCTGCATTGTGAGGTGGACTACATAATTTTCACTTCAAATCCCAATTTAATTGAATTTATACATATCAGTATCTAGAAATTACCTTGGAAAAACATTTTTGTCATCATGAAAGCATTGTATTAAGAAAGTACGCTATTTTTGTTTCTGTTTATCAGGAATACTATCACATACCAATTATAAAAAAATTATAAGTAATTGTCTGTAGCGTATGTGATACCAAACAGAAGAATTGGAATTAATTGCTTTCTTTTTAAAAACAATTTTATTTATTTATTCATTTATTTGCTTGTGCTGGGTCTTAGTTGCAGCATACAGGATCTTGTTCCCTGATCAGGGATCGAACCCAGGTGCCCTATAATGGGAGCACAAAGTTTTAGCCAGTGGGCCACCAGGGAAGTCCTCAATTACTCCCTTTAAGCAGCATTTTTAATGACTTACATTGAAAAGCCATGTAGATCATGCAGAATAATGACAATTATGTATTTATGCCCATGTACTTTAAGAATCAAAAAGTCATGATGGTTAGTAAAGTGGTTAGAATGTTAGTCTCTGGTTACACTGTTAGCCCATTCCTGGTGGATGTTAACATATTTATAGTGTTATTTCACAAAGTTCTTGTTCCAGGACACTAGACTCACAAGATGCTCCAAGATTAAAAGAGTTCATGTGAACATAGTTGAATTGTCATAGTTAAATAATTCAACTAAGTAATTGAATTAACAAATAAATTGGGGAGAAAGTTTACCCCTTCTTTAATTTAGAGAGCAATTCTAATAAGTGAAGAAGGATTGAAGGTAATAGGAATCATTTGGGGCAAACATGACAGAAAAAACTGGTGCGTAAAGAACTGTTGGTTGATAGTAAAACTAGTGGATGAAAGTACGGAAAGCAACGAGATATTTGCATAGTGTCAAAAGCTGTGCACATAAGACATTTATTAATTACGAAAGGAAAAGCAGTAACTTTATGTTGGAGAAATTCAGCAGAGACCACTGTCAGGGAGGAAGAAAACTTTCCTCTAACCTTCTAGATTCTTCTGGCTTGTCTAAGAATTAAATTGACATGAGACAGATTAACAGAAGAAAATCTAATTGAATGCCACACATACAGAAACCCATCTTACATGAATGGTTCTGAGTCAGAAAGGTGTAATGAGGTATACATGCCATCCTGATTTAAGTAATGGGATTAAGGGATGGAATTTCAGAGAGGGTGGGAGGGTAAGTCACAGCACAATAAGAAGGACATATTTTTAGTAATTAGATGTTTGTCCTGCCATAGAAATGGGTCATAAAAAGTTATTTCTAGTATTGTCTGTTATTTCGGCACTGCCCTCAATTTAAATTATTTAAAGAAAAGGTAAAAGTTTATCTTGGGCCCGTAGCATCTAGATTGCCTGTGGCTGAAAATAATTTGCATGCCAAAATGGCATATTTTCAGGAAGGCTGTTCTGAACCCCTGCACCACACAAGCAAGTGATCAAATTTAACACCATCTCTAAGAAGACACTTTAGCATCATCAATCCATGATATGATGTACTCAGGGCTAATTAAATTGCATGAGCTCACTCTAATTGTGGGGAAACACAAAACATTCAAACTGGGGAACATTCTACAAGATATCGAATCAGTACTGTTAAAAACTGTGTGTATCATGAAGTACAAAGAACAACATAGGAGGGACTTTCCTGGTGGTCCAATGGTTAAGAATCCGCCTTGCAATGCCAGGGATGTGGGTTCAATCCTTGGTCAGAGAATTAAGATCCCACATTCCATGAAGCAGCTAAGCCCACGTGCTACAACTAGACACTCTGTGTGCCACAAGGAAAGATCCCATGTGACGCAACAAAGGAGACCCTGCATGCTTCAACTAAGACCCCATACAGCCAAATAAATATATTAAAAAGAACAACTGAGGGACAGTCATAAAATAATAAGACATAACACATGAACATAACGTGGGTACCTGTGTTGGCTAGTGGACTAAAAAAAAAAATGTCATTAGTGCGAAGATTAGCAAAATTCCACAAAGATCTGCAGTTTAGTTACTTGTATCATTGTTAATGTTCCGAATTTGATCATTTACATCATGGTTATATAAGGTGTTTCCATTAGGACATGTTCAATGGAAGTTATACATGAACTATCTGTATTAATTGTTACAGCTTTTCTGTAAGTCTAAAATTTATTTAGAAATTATTTCAAAATTTAAAGAAATTAAAACCAAGAACTAGTTAGAAGGGACTCCACATGGCCAAACTTGGGGCAATTCAGGCCTCAAAAAAGTGTGATGGTAGTAATGGATTTTAACACCTTGAATACAGAAATATCCAAAAATTTTGTTTAGCCATATGCAGCTACATGGAAAAGGGCCGATTATGTACTGGTGAAGTGAAGTGGGGGGGGGGGCGAATTTTGCCACCGCCAAAATATACTAGAGAACAAAACCACATGAGAAACTAATGTATTATACTTAAAGAGCCCAAACACGCTTTTTACATTTGCTCATCCTGAAGTTTCACATTTTAGTGAGTAGCTTTCTCTATTTAAACTTTACAAATTGGACTTTACATACTACCTTCCTAAAAGGGAAATTCAGCCTTGTTAAATTTCAACCTTGTTTTTCTTCTTTCGGTTGTAGGTGAAATCATGAACAAGTTAGCTTTCTTGCTCCTGGGATTGTCTATCTTTTCCTTCAAAAATAAAAATGGTCATTTATTTCAACACCGTATATTAGTCAAAAGATATTTATGTGAGACTACAAAGAATTATCTAGTAGATGATAGTTTGATGTAAGTGAAATTTTCTGTTTTATTACGTATCCTTGGCATACACTATGTAAGTTTCAGGTGTACAACATAGTGATTTGGTATTTTCAGTCACTCAGTCCTGTCTGACTCTGCGATCCCAGGGATTGCGGCACGCCAGGCCTCCCTGTCCATCACTAACTCACAGAATTTACTCAAATTCATGTTCATTGAATCCGTCATGTCATCCAACCATGTCATCCTCTGTCAACCCCTTCTCCTCCTGCCTTCAATCTTTCCCAGCATCAGGGTCTTTTCAAATGATACAGTTCTTCGCATCAGGAGGCTAAACTACTGGAGTTTCAGCTTCAGCATCAGTCTTTCCAATGAATATTCAGGCTGATTTCCTTTAGGATGGACTGGTTGGGTCTCTTTGCAGTCCAAAGGACTCTCAAGAGTCTTTTCCAACAGCACACAGTTCAAAAGCATCAATTCTTCAGCACTCAGCTTTCCTTATAGTCCAACTCTCACATGCATACATGACTAATGGAAAAACCATAGCCTTGACTAGATGAACCTTTGTTGACAAAGTAACGTCTCTGCTTTTTAGCATGCTGTCTAGGTTGGTCATAACTTTTCTCCCAAGGAGTAAGCATCTTTTAATTTCATGGCTGCAGTGATTTTGGAGCCCAGAAAAATAAAGTCTGCCACTGTTTCCACTGTTTCCCCATATAATTTGCCATGAAGTGATGTGACTGGATGCCATGATCTTAGTTTTTTGAATGTTGAGCTTTAAGCCAACTTTTTCACTCTCCTCTTTCACATTCATCAAGAGGCTAGTTATTATTCGCTTTCTGCCATAAGGGTGGTGTCTTCTGCATATCTGAAGTTATTGATATTTCTCCCAGCAATCTTGATTCCAGCTTGTGCTTCCTCCAGCCCAGCATTTCTCATAATGTACTCTGCATATAAAATAAGCAGGGTGACAGTATACAGCCTTGATGTACTCCTTTCCCTATTTGGAACCAATCTATTGTTCCATGTTCAGTTCTAACTGTTGCTTCCTGACCTGCACACACGTTTCTCAAGAGGCAGGTCAGGTGGTCCGGTATTCCCATCTCTTTCAGAATTTTCCACAGTTTGTTGTGATCCACACAGTCAAAGGTTTTGGCATAGTCAATAAAGCAGAAATAGATGTTTTTCTGGAACTCTCTTGCATTTTTGATGATCCAATGGATGTTGGCAATTTGATCTCTGGTTCCTGTGCCTTTTCTAAAACCAGCTTGAACATCTGGAAGTTCACGGTTCACATACTGTTGAAGCCTGGCTTGAAGAAATTAGAGCATTACTTTTATTATCATGTGAGATGAGTGCAATTGTGCAGTAGTTTGAGCATTCTTTGACATTGCCTTTCTTTGGGTTTGGAATGAAAACTGACCTTTTCCAGTCCTGTGACCACTGCTGAGTTTTCCAAATTTGCTGGCATATTGAGTGCAGCACTTTCACAGTGTCATCTTTCAGGATTTGAAATAGCTCAGCTGGAATTCCATCAGCTCCACCAGCTTTGTTTGTAGTGATGTTTCCTTCAGCCCATCTGACTTCACATTCCAGTATGTCTGGCTCTAGGTGAGTGATCATACCATCATGATTATCTAGGTCATGAAGGTCTTTTTTGTATAGTTCTTCTGTGTATTCTTGCCACCTCTTTTTAATATCTTCTGCTTCTATTAGATCCATACCATTTCTGTCCTTTATTGAGCCCATCTTTGCATGAAATGTCCCCTTGGTATCTCTAATTTTCTTGAAGAGATCTCTAGTCTTTCCTATTCTATTGGTTTTCTCTATTTCTTTGCATTGATTGCTGAGGAAGGCTTTCTTATCTCTCCTTGCTATTCTTTGGAACTCTGCATTCAAATGAGTATATCTCTCCTTTTCTCTTTTGCTTTTTGCTTCTCTTCTTTTCCCAGCTATTTGTAAGGCCTTCCCAGATAGCCATTTTGCTTTTTTGCATTTTTTTTCCATTGGGATGGTCTTGATCCCTGTCTCCTGTACAGTGTCACGAACCTCCATCCATAGTTCATTCAGGCAGTCTGTCTATTGGAGCTAGTGCCTTATCTATTTCTCACTTCCACTGTAAAATCATAAGGGATTTGATTTAGGTTGTACCTGAATGGTCTAGTGGTTTTCACCACTTTCTTCAATTTCAGTCTGAATTTAGCAATAAGGAGTTCATGATCTGAGCCACAGTCAGCTCTGGGTCTTGTATTTGCTGACTGTATAGAGTTTCTCCATCTTTGGCTGCAAAGAATATAATCAGTCTGATTTCGGTGTTGACCATCTGGTGATGTCCATGTGTAGAATCTTCTCTTGTGTTGTTGGAAGAGGGTGTTTGCTGTGACCAGTGTGTTCTTTTGGCAAAACTCTATTAGCCTTTGCCATGCTTCTTTCTGTACTCCAAGGCCAAATTTGCCTGTTATTTCAGGTGCTTCTTGACTTCCTACTTTTGCATTCCAGTCACCTATAATGAAAAGGACATCTCTTTGGGGTGTTCATTCTAGAAGGTTTTGTAGGTCTTCACAGAACCATTCAACCTCAGCTTCTTCAGAATTACTGGTTGGGAATAGACTTGGATTGCTGTGATATTGAATGGTTTGCCTTGGACACAAACAGATCATTCTGTCATCTGAGATTGCATCCAAGTGCTTAATTTTGGACTCTTTTGTTGACTATGATTGCTACTCCATTTCTTCTAAGGGATTCTTGCCTACAGTAGTAGATATAATGGTGATCTGAGTTAAATTCACCCATTCCAGTCCATTTCAGTTCGCTGATTCCTAAAACGTCGACATTCACTCTTGCCATCTCCTGTTTTACCACTTCCAATTTGCCTTGATTCATGGACCTAACAGGTTCCTATGCAATATTTCTCTTTACAGCATCAGACTTTACTTCCATCACCCTTCACATCCACAACTGGATGTTGTTCTTGCTTTGGCTCCATGTCTGCATTCTTTCTTATGTTATTTCTCCACTGATCTCCAATAGCATATTTGGCACCTACTGACCTGGGGAGTTCATCTTTGAGTGTCTTATCTTTTTGCCTTTTCATACTGTTCATGGGGTTTTCAAGGCAAGAATACTGAAGTGGTATGCCATTCCCTTCTCTAGTGGACCACATTTTGTCGTAACTCTCCACCATGACCATCTTGGGTGTCCCTACATGGCATGGCTCATAGTTCCACTGAGTTAGAGAAGGCTGTGGTCCCTGTGATCAGATTGGTTAGTTTTCTGTGATTATGGTTTTCAGTCTGTCTGCCCCCTGATGAATAAGGATAAGAGGCTCATGGAAGTTTCCTGATGGGGGAGACTGACTGAAGGGGAAACTGCGTCTGTTTCTGATGGCGGGGCCATGCTCAGTAGATCTTTAATCTGATTTTCTGTTGATGGGTGGAGCTATGTTTTCTCCCTGCTATTTACCTGGGGCCAAACTACGGTGGGGTGGCTTCCCTGGTGGCTCAGAGGTTAAAGCATCTGCCTGGAATGAGGGAGACCCAGGTTCGATCCCTGGGTTGGGAAGATCCCCTGGAGAAGTAAATGGCAACCCATTCCAGTACTCTTGCCTGGAGAATCCCATGGAGGGAGGAGCCTGGTAGGCTACAGTCCATGGGATTGGAAAGAGTCGGAAACGACTGAGCAACTTCACTTTCAAACTATGGTGGAGGTAATGGCGACGTCCTTCAAAGGATCCCATGCATGTACTGCTACACTTACTGCCCTCAATCCTGCAGGAGACCACCACCAACCCATGCCTCCACTGGAGACTCCTGGGCAAGTCTGGGTCAGTCTCTTGTGGGGTCACTACTCCTTTTTCCTGGGTCCTGGTGCACACAAGGTTCTGTTTGTGCCCTTCAAGTATCTATTCCCAGTCCTATGTAAGTTCTGGCAGCTATATGGTGTGGTTAATGGCAACCTCCTCCAAGAGGGTTGTGCCATACCCACGTCTGCTGCACCCAGAGCCCCTGTCCCTGTGGCAGTCCACTGGTGACCTCTACCTCCACAGGAGACACTGAAAGACAATTCTGTCTCAGTCTCTGTGGGATCCCTGTGTCCTGGTGCACACAAGGTTTGTTTGAGCCCTCTGAGCATTGCTGGTGGGAATGGGGTTTGATTCTAAATGCAAATTTGCCCCTCCTACCATCTTGCTGGGGCTTGCCCTTTGACCTGTATACAGATTTCTCAAGAGGCAGGTCAGGTGTTCTGGTATTCCCATCTCTTTAAGAATTTTCCACAGTTTGCTGTGATCCACACCGTCAAAAGCTTTAGCATAGTCAATGAAGCAGAAATAGATGTTTTTCTTAAATTCTCTTGCTTTTTCTGTGTTCCAACGAATGATGGCAATTTGATCTCTGGTTCCTCTGAGTTTTCTAAATCAACTTGAACATCTGGAAATTCTACATTGTTTTGGGACTTCTTGGCAGTCCAGTGATTAAGACTCAGAGCTTACAGTGCAGAGGGCAAGGTTTTGATCCCTGGTGAGGGAACTAAGATCCCACATGCCAAGCAGTGCAGGATAAAACAAAGAAAAGCTAGATTGTTGTGGGGGAAACAGTCTTCAACAAACAGTGCTCAGAAAACTGGATACTAACATTGCCAAAGAATGAAGCTGAACCGATACCTCACATCATATGAAAATTTATTCAAAACGATTCAAGGACCTAAGTGTAGGAGCTAAAACTGTAAAACTCACAGGAAAACAGAGGTAGAAGCATGGAAACAGTCATTGTGGACTGACCATTGGATGCTTAATGTATCATATCATATGAAATATGCATTTCAATAACTAAGAAAAATGTAAATTCATTACTATCCTGATCATTTTTTTTTTTTTTTTTTTGCTGTGGATTAGTCATATATGGCCTATATTACACTGAGGTAAGTTCCATCTCTGCCCACTTTCTAGAGAGTTTTTTTTTTTTTTTTTATCATACACGGGTGTTGAATTTTGCTTTTTGTGCATCTGTTATGGTAATCATATGGTTTATTCTTCAGTTTGTTGATGTGGTGTATCACACTGATTGATTTATGGATACTGAAAAAATTTTGTATCTCTGGGATTAATCCCACTTGATTATGATATATGATCCTTTTAAACCATTTTTGGATTTGGATTACAAACATTTTGTTGAGGATTTTTCATCTATGTTTATCCGTCACATTGGTCTGTAATGTTTTTGTGTATTTGTGTGCTATCTTTGTCTGCTTCTGGTATCAGAGTAATAGTGGCCTCAGAGAATGAATTTGGGCATGTTTCTTCCTCTGCAATTTTTAGAAATAGTTTTAGAAGGATAGGTGTTAACTCTTCTCTAAATGATTGATAGAATTAACCAGTGTAGACATCTGGCCCTGGACTTTTGTTTGTCAACAATTTTTAAATCACAGTGTCAATTCCAGTGCTTGTGATTGGTCTGTTAATATTTTCTATTTCTTCATGGTTCTTTCTTGGGAGATTATACCTTTCTAAGAATTTCTTCTAGATTGTCCATTTTATTGTGTATAGTTGCTTGTAGTAGTCTCCCTTCCTGAGGGCTCTGCATGCTTCCCCCCACACTCTGAAGGTGAGTCTGCCGGATGGCGGGCTGGGAATGGGGTTGTGGGCAGCTGCAGTGATGCTGATCCCACCATAGACCTTGGTCACTGGTCCCGCACTGAGCTCTGCTATGGTGCTGCCCTACTTACGTGATCACCCCCTCTCCACCATCCTTCCCTGTTTCTTGGAAGCTGCACTCAGCAGGAACGGTCTTTAGTCAGCATCCCGGTGACATCAGGGTCCAGCTCTGGCTCCTGGCTGGAAAGGCTCATGCCTACTCTGCCCCGATCCCTTGCTCCTGTAGATATTTCCCCCACCAGTATCTCAAATAAATGGATTTGTAAAAATGTTTTTGCTTATTCCACTTGGCATAGTTTGCAAGGCATATTCAACTTGTATCACATATCAGAACTGAATTTCTTTTTAAGGTTGAAAAATATCCCATTGCACGTGTGATACATTTATGTCACATTTGTTAAACCTTTCACCTGTCAGTGTACATTTGGGTTGTTTCTACCTTTTAGCTCTTGAGAATCTTGCTTATTTGAACAGTGGATTAGAAATATCTGATAAAATTCTTGATTTTACCTATTTGGGGTATATAGCTAGAGTGTAATCGTTCCATCATATGATAATTCCATTTTTAATATTTTGAAGATTTATGATTGATATGTTTTCTGCAGCAACTACATCATTTTTTCTCTCACACCAGCAATGTACAATGATCCTATTTCTCCATATCCTCACCTACACTTATTATTTTAATTTTTGACCACACCCCAAGGCATATGGGATCTTAGTTCCTGGGCTAGGGCTCAAACCCCCACCCCCTGCATTGGAAGGGTGAGTCTTAACCACTGGACAACAGAGGAAGTCCCTATTCTGTTTCTGTATCCTAACCATCCTAATGGATGAGATGTGGTACCTGGTAGTTTCATCTATATCTGTTATGATTAGTGACGTTGAGCATTTTTTTTAATGTTCTTATGGGCCGTTTGTGTTTCTTTGGTGAAATGACTATTCAAGTTCTTTTCCCATTTTTAACTTGGGTATATTTGTTATTGTTGAGTTTAGGTGTTCTGTATATGTTCTCGATATTAGTAGCTTATTAGATATATGATTTGGAAATATTTATTGCATTCAGTAGGTTGCCTTTTCACTCTTTGGATACTGTCCTTTGATGTGCAAAGGCTTTTAATTTTGATGAACTACAATTTATCGACTTTTCCATTTGTTCCTAGAGCTTTTGGTATTGTATTTAAGAAATTATTGCCATGATTGTCATGTAACTTCCCCCTATGTTTTCTTCTGATTCTTACAGATTTGGTATTTGCATTTAGGTGTTAGGATCATTTTCAGTTAATTTTTTATGTGATGTAGCTTATTGATCCAGCTCCATTGATCCAGCTCCATTGTGTTGCATGTGAATATTCAGTTTTCCCTGCATCTTTTGTTGAAAAGATTATTCTTTCCTAGAACTATGTAATTTTGAATTATATAGTTCATTACTAATCTTAATGACTTTTGCGAAGTCATGAGGAAGGGGTTCTACATAATAAAGAGAAAAGTCTTTATGTCTGGCTTGTCTCATCAGAATCTACGTTTATCCTCTCTTCACTCTTTGTCAGTCCCATCCTTTCCTCCTCTCTCCATCTGCTCATTCAGTGGATTCCATCCATAGGGCTCTAAATCCTTGCTACTCAAAGTAAGGTCCCTAGACACCAGAAATATTGGTATCATTTGGTAGTTTGCTAGAAATGCAGGTTCCAAGCCAAACCTCAGACCAACTGTATCAGCATCTGTACTTTAATTGGATCCCTAGTGATTCATGTACAAGGTCAAGTTTGAGAAGCACTGATCTGCAGAATCTTCTCAGGTCTCTCCAGGCTCAACTTCTACTAAAAGTAACCATACCACAGCAGCTGGTAAGAGAATAAAAATTCACCATTTTGTACCCTATTTTTCAACACATTACCTGCTGACAAGTGTGCGTGTGGGCTACATTGCCTCAGTCGTGTCTGACCCTGTGGGACTCTGTGGACTGTAGCCCGCCAGGCTGCTCTGTACATGGGGAGTCTCCAGGCAAGAGTACTGGAGTGGGTTCCCATGTGCTCCTCTAGAGGATTTTCCTGACGCAGGAATTGAACCCGCACCTCTTGTTTCTCCTGCATTGGCATACAGGTTCTTTACCACTACTGCCACCTGGGGTGACCAGTACAAAGGTGTTTATTTCATGTCAACTTATTAGCAAGTTCTATTTGACACAGATCTAGGTCGCTATTACTATGGCGAGAGAGCTTTGTTGTTTTAGCTGTCATCAGTGTATTCTAGACTCAGTTCTTCTCAAGCACCCTGTTTTTTTATGCTTGTACTTCCAAGATCTTTGATTTTCCTTGCATCTCATGCTTACGATGTGCTAACAGGTGGATGAAGATAAAACATAATGTCTTTCCAAGAACAACTCAAATACCCACCCACCTTTAAGATTCTGAGGGAAATTGTACTTCCACAATGGTAGTGTGAGGAGTTTGGGGAAATCTTATTCCTGGAGATGCATCTCTTGAGCTGGTGAAATTTTCATTCAAAGTCTTTGATGGGTAAAGATTCGTTGGTGGGCATCCAACAAAGTGAAAAGCATTTATTTAAGAAAATCTATGAAAACTAGACAAGACTGATGGGAATCCATGGCATTTTTTTTTAATTGGAGGCTAATTACTTTACAATATTGTAGTGGTTTTTGCCATACATTGACGTGAATCAGCCATGGATGTCCATGTATTCCTCATCCTGAACCCCCCTCCCACCTCCCTCCCCATCCCATCCCTCTGGGTCATCCCAGTGCACCAGCCCTGAGCACCCTGTCTCATGCATCCAACCTGGACTGGCAATCTGTTTCACATATGATAATATACATGGTTCAATGCTATTCTCTCAGATCATACCACCCTCACCTTTTCCCACAGAGTCCAAAAGACTTCATATATCTGTGTCTCTTTTGCTGTCTTGCATATAGGGTTATTGTTACCATATTTCTAAATTCCATATTAGAATTTAGTAACTGTATTGGTGTTTTACTTTCTGGCTTACTTCACTCTGTATAATAGGATCCAGTTTCATCCACCTCATTAGAACTGATTCAAATGTGTTCTTTTTAATGGCTGAGTACACAATGAAATATTACTCAGCCATGGCATTCTAACTAGAGATAGTCCTCAGGCATCAGCAGTTCTGTCTTGCAAAAGAGCTGTTCCAGTGGACTCAGTGGCTGCTGGCAACTCCTGTTTTTCGTATTAAGGTGAAAAGCAAAGTTGGTTATAGATTAAATTTATAAAGGCTTGATTTATATGACAACTTGGTAGGTCATGTGAAAAATAAAAGAGGAATAAACCTTATTGATTGCTAGAGTTGACAGTTAAAGACAAGGCAATAGCCCTTATAGGGAGCAGTTTTTCGTGGCTGGCATAGAAGCAGAGTGTTGAAGAGCAGAGTCATTTTTTTAAAGCTATTGCTTGGAGTTAAAAAAAAAAAGCTAGAATTTCTTATAACTCAGTATCTTTTTTTGACATGATGTCACAAATTTTAGAAAAGAAACGAAAATGAAGTGAATCATGAACACATTCAGATAAGTATATTTCCCTCAATATAATCTTCTCCTCAATACCTACTGAAATAAATTTTTTAATGGTTTGAATGTTTTTACCAATTCACTGTCACTTTTGTTTCAGTCTTGGAACACTGATTTGGCCATATGTTTTAAGATTTTGAATGTGGCTCCTAGGGGGCCACATTGTCTTCCATAAACTGAATTGATTAATTAATACTAGTGAGTATCCTGGAATTCTTTTTTTTAATGCCACAGGCTTCATTTTTAAGAGAAAGAAGCAAAATGCACATACAGAAAAACCAAGTTTGGTTTTCATTTACTGCTCAAGTTTCTGAGTTCAATTTAAAATATTGTAATAGCAAATAAAGAGGTAAAACATTTCCTTTAAAATACTTTATAAAATATTTTAAGTTATTCCATGCTTCCTAATCCCACATTCATTTATGATATATTTTAAGTTTGTGGCTACTGCTGCTAAGTCGCTTCAGTCGTGTCCGACCCTGTGCGACCGCATAGACAGCAGCCCACCAGGCTCCCGCGTCCCTGGGATTCTCCAGGCAAAAACACTGGAGTGGGTTGCCATTTCCTCCTCCTTTAAGTTTGTTATCTTTCCTACTTTCATTTATTCAATATTTACTCATAAGCCCCTCTGTGAAATAGAGAAGGAGGGAGGAAAGGAGAGGGAAAGTAAAAGAACAGAAAAAAAGGCATTTAAAAATAAAGTAGACAAAATTACTTTTTCTTATTTTAAAAATTCTTTTTCTCTTGCATTTTGTTTGTTTCTCTCATATATAGTCTCCTATATGCCACTTAAAAAGTGTTTTCGGAATAAGAAAGCAGTAACTCACGTTTTCCGAAAACAGACATACAACTCATTCAACCTTTTTCTTCCCCTATGATTAGGAATTCCTTTCTCTCCAACTTGAGACTAAACCTTTCAGTCTCTGCTATCTTTAACAAAAAAAAAAAAAAAAAAGATGCATACCAGGCTTACATTCTGTATCAGTTCAGTTCAGTTCAGTTCAGTCTCTCAGTCGTGTCCGAGTCTTTGTGACCCTATGAACTGCAGCACACCAGGCCTCCCTCTCCCTCATCAACTCCTGGAGTCCACCCAAACTCATTTCCTTTGAGTCGGTGATGCCATCCAACCATCTTATCCTCTGTCATCCCCTTCTCCTCCTGCCCTCAATCTTTCCCAGCATCAGGGTCTTTTCAAATGAGTCAGCTATTCTCATAAGGTGGCCAAAGTATTGGAGTTTCAGCTTCAACATTAGTCCTTCCAATGAACACCCAGGACTGTCTCCTTTAGGATGGACTGGTTGGATCTCCTTGCAGTCCAAGGGACTGTCAAGAGTCTTCTCCAACACCACAGTTCAAAAGCATCAATTCTTCAGCACTCAGCCTTCTTTATGGTCCAACTCTCACATCCATACATAACCACTGGAGAAACCATAGCCTTGACTAGACAGACCTTTGTTGGCAAAGTAACGTCTCTGCTTTTAAATATGCTGTCTAGATTGGTCATAGCTTTCCTTCCAAGGCATAGGCGTCTTTTAATTTCATGGCTGAAATCACCATCTGCCCAGAAAAATAAAGTCAGCCACTGTTTCCACTATTACCCCATCTATTTGCCATGAAGTGATGGGACTGGATGCCATGACCTTAGTTTTCTGAATGTTGAGCTTTAAGCCAACTTTTTCACTCTCCTCTTTTCACCTTCATCAAGAGGGTCTTTAGTTCCTCTTCACTTTCTGCCATAACGATGGTATCATCTGCATATCTGAGGTTAGTGATATTTCTCCCAGCAATCTTGATTCTAGCTTGTGCTTCTTCCAGCCCAGCATTTCTCATGATGTACTCTGCATATAAGTTAAATAAGCAGGGTGACAATATACAGCCTTGAAGTACTCCTTTTCCTATTTAGAACCAGTCTGTTGTTCCATGTCCAGTTCTAACTGTTGCTTCCTGAGCTGCATACAGGTTTCTCAAGAGGCAGGTCAGGTGGTCTGGTATTCCCATCTCTTTCAGAATTTTCCATAGTTTATTGTGATCCACAGAGTCAAAGGCTTTGGCATAGTCAATAAAGCAGAAATAGATGTTTTTCTGGAACTCTCTTGTTTTTTGATGATCCAGCGGATGTTGGCAATTTGACCTCTGGTTCCTCTGCCTTTTCTAAAACCAGCTTGAACATCTGGAAGTTCACGGTTCACATATTGCTGAAGCCTGGCTTGGAAAATTTTGAGCATTACTTTACTACCGTGTGAGATGAGTACAGTTGTGCAGTAGTTTGAGCATTCTTTCCATTGCCTTTCTTTGGGATTGGAATGAAAACTGAACTTTTCCAGTCCTGTGGCCACTGCTGACTTTTCCAAATTTGCTGACATATTGAATGCGGCACTTTCACAGTATTATCTTCCAAGATTTGAAATAGCTCAGCTGGAATTCCATCACCTTCACTAGCTTTGTTCATAGTGATGCTTCCTAAGGCCCACTTGACTTCACATTCCAGAATGTCTGGCTCTAGGTGAGTGATCACACCATCGTGATTATCTTGGTCGTGAAGATCTTTTTTGTACAGTTCTTCTGTGTATTCTTGCCACCTCTTCTTAATATCTTCTGCTTCTGTTAGGTCCCTACCATTTCTGTCCTTTATTGAGCCCATCTTTGCATGAAATGTTCCCTTGGTATCTCTAATTTTCTTGAAGAGATCTCTAGTCTTTCCCATTCTATTGTTTTCCTCTATTTCTTTGCATTGATTGAAGTCTTTCTTATCTCTCCTTGCTATTCTTTGGAACTCTGCATTCAAATGGGTATATCTTTCCTTTTCCCCTTTGCTTTTCGCCTCCCTTCTTTTCATAGCTATTTGTAAGTCCCCCTCAGACAGCCATTTTGCTTTTTTGCATTTCTTTTTCTGGGGGATGGTCTTGATTACTGTCTCCTGTACAATATCACGAACCTCCATCCATAGTTCATCAGGCACTCTGTCTGTCAGATCTAGTCCCTTAAATCTATTTCTCACTTCCACTGTATAGTCATAAGGGATTTGATTTAGGTCATACCTGAATGGTATGAATACTAAACAAACACATATAATATAAGGATAGTATATTAACTAGAGGTGAGTGAAGACATCTGTCATGCGGGTATTTTTAAACTTTATTTTTGTTCTGGTCACTTTAAAAATGTCATCTCTCTTGGACATTTGCTTGTCAGAAAAGTAATCTTGTTTTAAAGAAAAAAAAGAAGCCTTTTACTTTGGATGGACTACAATAAGAAACTTAGGCTTATGTAGTCAAGAGAGAGCAAGATGTTTCAAAATATATGTAGTGGTCTTGAAGTGCACTATGAATGTGGTTTCCTCTCCCATTTCTTCAAATGACCCCAAGGAATCCCAGGCGATTCCCTCATCTATGACATTCCTTCCATGGGTATAGTTTATCTCACTGTTGGACAAGGATGAACAAACCAGTTCACCTAATGTACAAGTGCTCTCCACTGTCTGTATACAGGGAGCCAGCATATGTAAAGGGCACACTTAAGACGCAGGGTTGGTGGGGTGCTCTGTTGTATAGGTCCGTATAGTTAAAGCTGTGGTCTTTCCAGTAGTCATGTACGGATATGGGAGTTGGACCATAAAGAAAGCTGAGTGCTAAAGAATTGATGCTTTAAAATTGTGGTGCTAGAGAAGAGTCTTGAGTGTTACTTGGACAGCAAGGAGATCAAACCAGTCAATCCTAAAGGAAATCAACCCTGAATGTTCATTGGAAGGACTGATGCTGAAGCTGAAGCTCCAGTACTTTGGTCACCTAACATGAAGAGCTGACTCATTAGAAAAGACCCTGATGCTAGGAAAGATTGAAAGCAGGAAAAGGAGGGTATGACAGAGGATGAGATGGTTGGATGGCATCACCGACTCAATGGACATGAGTTTGAGCGAACTCGGGGAGATGGTGAAAAACAGGGAAGCCCGGAGTTCTTGGGGTTGCAAAAAGTCGAACACGACTTAGAGACTGAACAACAAAACAAACAACAAGCTGTGTATCTTAGGATATTCTTCACACTACTTGACATGTCCTAATAGTTGAATAATTAAAGCAATAGTTAAAGCAAACAGGTTAAGAGAGTAGCTAATATAAAAACTAAGTTAACGTACCTTGGTGTGATTCTGTAAAAGTTAGAGAAAACATTATCAAAGTACATGTGGGAGGAACTATGTTAACACTTACCATCATCTGAAAGAAATTGACATGGACTCTAAATCCAGTTGACTCTTTAGTATCTTGAGTTTATTTTCCAATTAAAAATAATCAGTCAATTTAAATAGGCCAGTATTTTATTAAGGAAGATAAATCAATAATTAATCAACTTTCAAGATAGAATGACCCTGGTTCAAATGGATTCACTGATGAATTCTACCATGTTATTTAACAACAGATTGTATTAATGCTTTTTCAGTCTCTTCCAGAAGATATAAGCTGAAGGAATACTTCCTAACTCATGCTAAGAGGCCAGCAGTATCCTAATGCCAAAAGCAGACAGGGACATTATAAGAAAACAGCAGACCAACATCTCTCATGAACATACATGAAAAAGTCCTCAACAAATATTAGCAGATCCAATACAACTATGTATAAAAACAGATACATGTCAAAATCTATTTTGTTGAGGTAGGCCCTTACAGAGTGGTGCGTCCAAAGTCCTTTCAAATGATGTCCTTCAGTCTAGAGAAGCAAGTCCACCTCAGACAGTTCACATCTAAGCAAACTGCTGGCCCTAAAATAAATTTGTTTCACAATCACATTTTATATAATGAAAAACAGCACAGTTATAAAAGGCATATATCTGTTGTTCTTGTTCAGTCGCTCTCATTTCCAACTCTTTGCAACCCCATGGACTGGAGCACACCAGGCCCCTGTCCTCTACTATCTCCCAGAGTTTGCTCAAATTCATGTCCACTGAATTGGTGATGCCATCCAATGGTCTTATCCGCTATCTTCCCCTTCTTCTCCTGCCCTGTCTTTCCTAGCATCAGGGTCTTTTCCAATGAGTCAGTTCTTCGAGTTAGGTGTCCAAAGTTTTGGAGCTTCAACAACAGTCCTCCAGTGAATATTCAGGGTTGATTTTCGTTAGGATTGACTGGTTTGATTTCCTTGCTCTCCAAGAGACTCTCAAGAGTCTTCTCCAACAACACAGTTCAAAAGCATCAGTTCTTTGGCTCTCAGCCTTTTTTTTTTTAATATAAATTTATTTATTTTAATTAGAGGCTAATTACTTCACAATATTGTTTTGGTTTTGCCATACATTGACATGAATCTGCCACAGGTATGCATGTGTTCCCCATCCTGAACCCTGTCCCACCTCCGATCCCCATCCCATCCCTCTGGGTCATCCCAGTACACCAGCCCCAAGCGTCCTGTATCATGTATGGAACCTGGACTGGCGATTCGTTTCACATATGATAATATACATGTTTCAGTGCCATTCTCCCAAATCATCCCACCCTCGCCTTCTCCCACAGAGTCCAAAAGACTATTCTATACATTTGTGTCTCTTTTGCTGTCTCGCATACAAGGTTATCGTTACCATCTTTCTAAATTCCATATATATGTGTTATTATATTGTATTGGTGTTTTTCTTTCTGGCTTACTTCACTCTGTATAATAGGTTCCAGTTTCATCCACCTCATTAGAACTGATTCAAATGTATTCTTTTTAATGGCTGAGTAATACTCCATTGTGTATATGTACCACAGCTTTCTTATCCATTCATCTGCTGATGGACAACTAGGTTGCTTCCATGTCCTGGCTATTCTAAACAGTGCTGCGATGAACATTGGGGTATACGTGTCTCTTTCAATTCTGGTTTCCTCGGTGTGTGTGCCCAGCAGTGGGATTGCTGGGTCATATGGCAGTTCTATTTCCGATTTTTTAAGGAATCTCCACACTATTCTCCATAGTGGCTGTACTAGTTTGCATTCCCACTAACAGTGTAAGAGAATTCCCTTTTCTCCACACCCTCTCCAGCATTTATTGCTTGTAGACTTTTGGATAGCAGCCATTCTGACTTGCATGAAATGGTACCTCATTGTGGTTTTGATTTGCATTTCTTTGATAATGAGTGATGTTGAGCATCTTTTCATGTGTTTGTTAGCCATCTGTATGTCTTCTTTGGAGAAATGTCTATTTAGTTCTTTGGCCCATTTTTTGATTGGGTCATTTATTTTTCTGGAATTGAGCTGCAGGTGTTGCTTGTATATTTTTGAGATTAGTTGTTTGTCAGTTGCTTCTTTTGCTATTATTTTCTCCCATTCTGAAGGCTGTCTTTTCACCTTGCTTATAGTTTCCTTTGTTGTGCAGAAGGTTTTAATTTTAATTAGGTCCCATTTGTTTATTTTTGCTTTTATTTCCATTGCTCTGGGAGGTGGGCCTTAGAGGATCCTGCTGTGATTTATATCAGCCTTCTTTATAGTCCCAACTTTCACATCCATACATGAGTACTGGAAAAACCATAGCTTTGACTATATGGACCTTTGTCAACAAAGCAATGTCTCTGCTTTTTGACAATTAAATGAGTGGTCATGTACATGGCACCAAATTTAGAGCTCAGAGTTCCCTATACACTCCTCCCGACCTCCCCTTTCTCTCTTCAGTCTGGAAATACATGCAGTCCAAATCCATATACTTATTCTCTTGCTTTCACCTTACATGTTGTAAACATGAACAGTGTTACAATTGTAGCTCATTTAGTAGTATATGTATACTATATATATATATATAGTATATGTATATAAAAAGAGCCTGTCTTTTTCTGTGAAGCTTTTTTAAACTTAATACTGATGCATGCAGCTGCCGTGGGCTTCCCAGTTGGCTCAAATGGTAAAGAATCTGCTGCCAATGCAGGAGCCGCAGTTTTGATCCCTAAGTGGGGAAGATCCCCTGGAGGGGGAAATGGCAAACCACTCCAGTATTCTTGCCTGGGAAATCCCATGGACAGAGGAGCCTGGCAGGCTACTGTCCATGAGGTGCAAACAGTCGGACATGACTGAAACAACTGAGTATGCATATTTGCAGTAATGCAGCTGCTGTACTTTCATTCTTCTGTTGTGTAATATCCCTGTGCATCTTCCTCCACTGAGTAAATTAGGCACTTCTCCAATGGAAGGTCATTTGGGCTGATGCCAGTTTATGCCATTAGGAGGGTTGCTGCTCAGGAAATTGTGTAAGCATTGCTTCGTGCTTGTGGATGAGCATCATGTGCTAAATAAACACTGGAACTGTGGGTCATCGACTAGGCTCTTGTTCATTTTATGGGACATAACAAAGTGTTCTCCAATGTCTAATTCTGTAGCACTGTGTGAAATAGAATTTGTGCTATTCCATCCATTCCTGAACACTTGGTATGTTGCAGAATGTTTACACTTTTTTTTTTTAATGTTTAGCATCTATCCTGGCATATTGGGACTGGGAGACTGTCGGAATAGTGATGTTATAACATCATCCTATTTCTGGTTACTAAGCAGAGCCCTTATTTTGGCCTCATTCCACACTTGCAGCACTGCTTTCAACCTGGAAAGTGACACGAGTGAATCTGTTTGGAAATACCAAATTATCTGATGCTAGTACAGCCTGTTTCATTGAATATTCCCAGCTGAATGGACCAGCTGAATTATCCTGCAAAATCCAATTTAATGTTTCTCTAACTGACTTATATTCTCACAGAGCTCTATTGTGTTCTAACAACTGGATGTCTTAGAAAATTGAAATATTTTCTTCCCATCTGTATTAATACTTGTAAGTAGAATTTTTAAAAGATGAAAATTCGGTGTTTCAGTCTGGCATGAAAAAAATAAAATTCTCATTTCAGTTGATCTTTTTCAATGTTAAGTAGCTATTTTATTGCCACTTTAATGTAAAGAAACTGTGATAAATATGCTGCTAATATTTAAGGACTTTTCTATAATAAGTTATTACAAAAAGTGTTTTGATCGTATTCAAGAGACAGCTGACTGATGTTTGCAGTGTCTTTTTATTAATGCCTTATAACAGATCCACAGCATGTTATTAGAACCTGTTTCAAGCATAGAGAAGGTAAACAAAATTAAGTCTCCTATGACTGACTTAGAATCTGTGTTCTCCTTATTCAGGTTTCTTTAATCATTGATACATGTTACCTCAATCAAAAACACAACATCCATTTCTCATTGAGATTTGTCCTCCAGTAGGACTAGAACAATTGTGCAGCACTCAACCCGGAGTGAGCAGCAGAATTCCTCCTTCCTGATCTCTACCCTGAACTCTTTTCAGAATGTGTTGAAGGTCATCAAGTACAGTAGATAATGACCTAATCCTTATAGAACTACATGGCAAGTGACGATTTTTGGTTGGAAGGTCCCTTTCATGATCATAAATTTGACCATGGTTTGGCAGGCATTTCATGACCATTTTGTCCCATGGTGCTAGGAATGCTTATTCCCAGGTGAAGTGATGATTTTGTTGATAGATCATTCAATGGGCTAGTCCTGTACTGGGAAAAAAAGTGAAAGTGTTAGTCACTCAGTGGTGACTGACTCTTTGTGACCTCATGAACTATAGCCCACCAGACTCCTCTGTCCATGGAATTCTCCATGCAAGAAGCCATTCCCTTCTTCAGGGGATCATCCCAACCCAGGGATCAATGCACGTCTTCTGCATTGCAAGCAGATTCTTTATAGTCTGAGTCACCTTAACAGTAGCGAAAAGTCTCTGGACCACCTATCTTACTAGTCTTTCATGGTCTAGAAAATGATTCCTCCTTGTTGCTTCTTCCCACATTCAGAGTTAAACTATTGCAATCATTGATCTCAAATAGGACTGTATACCTGATCAACCTCTTCAAGCCACCTAGTTATTATTTTTATCATTGGTTTGGTCACACATTTGGTAATACCAGAAACAATGATATTGAAAAACAGGCAGAATACAAGTAATATAGTGAGTTGTACTAGTAAGATCATACATAACAATTTAAGTCAAAAATTTCCATCAGCTTTGGCCCATTGTATGCCAAGGTCATCTGATTTAGTCTCTTCTTTACCAACTCTTATCTTTAAAGGAAATTTTTTATTGTCCTCATTCATAAGGCATGCATCCCAGTTTCCTAGTGTAATTAATCTGATTATTCTTAGTATGGTTTAATTATCCCCAACATAAAGAGGCCTTAAATGATCATAGTCTGCTGTTAGCCATATTAATCCATCCCACAACTGAGGGAGACTGTAATCTTCAGCTAAAATTTTGCTTGTTGCTTTGGTTAAGCCTGAGTAACTTTAGAAGAAAATTCATATATATGGTTGTGATCAAAGATTAGTGGGCTTCCCTGATAGCTCAATTGGTAATCTTCCTGCAATGCAGGAGACCTGGGTGCAATCCTTGGGTTGGGAAGATCCCGTGGAGAAGGGAATGGCTACCTACTCCAGTATTCTGGACTGGAGAATTCCGTGGACTGTATAGTCCATGGGGTCGCAAAGAGTCGGACACAACTGAATGACTTTCACTTTCACTTGCTATCATGTATAAAAAGAATTTTAGTAAACAGCACTTCTCTATCACTTCCTCTTTATTATAATCTGTACAACCTATTCATTTATTTCTTAAAATGTGTAAATTTGATTAAAAAGCGCCTACTGAATCTATAATATATTTAATCATATTCACCGAGTGGTTGGTACTGACAGTGTTTATATGCCACTAGTGCAGCACATATTGTCTGTCTACCATCTCAGTGGCCCTTGCACAGAAGATTTATGTAATTTATACAGTGACTAGTACACATTTAGTAATAAGTATTCTGGGTGATATATTAATAGTTTCAAATTTAGAAGCCATATTCTTCACCATGGCAGTCACACAATCAGCTGTGTGGAGATATGTGAAGGCAACGGTGGTGTAGATTAGACCTGCAGTTTTGGGCCTTGCCCCCATGAACTTCCCTCTGAGTGACCTTACATAGCTGTGATACATGGGATTATTAGATTTAGATGTTCCATTTGATGATCACATGGAAAAAGGTATTTCAGGTAGTTGATACCTGTACTTACTCAAAAAAGTTCATATATGCATTGTCTTCTAGGAATTTTATTCTAGAATTCTCATGCTCCTAATAGACACTTCTCTCATTAGAAAAGTTGTATCTATTTTCTGACATCTCTTCCCTAACAGGTCCGTTTTCTTATATCTAATATGTGTAATTTGTCCCCAATTTCATAAACGTTTCTAGATTTATGAAAATAACTGTTATTCATTGCTGTTCTTCGATCTAGTCTTCCTAAACTATCGAGTGATTTCCTTAAGATGTCAACTGGATCATGTCACCTTCTCCCCAGAATGCTTCATGGATTTCCCATTATACTAAAAATATTATCTCACGTCCTTCAGGAGCTGACCTCTGTCTTCCTCCACAAACTCCTTGCCCTGCATCATCCTGCTAACGTCCTCCCTGTGCTTCTCACACCTGGCCTTCTTTCATTCCCTCAACCACCCAGAGTTCTTACCTCAGGCCCTTTGTCCATCTTCCTCCTTGTCCATCCCATGCCCAGCTTCTTCTCATCCTTGAAGACATGCTGTGCATGATTACGTCTCACAGAGGCCTTCCTTGAGTTTTCAACTGAAATTAGGTTCCCTGCACTTAAACTTTTTAAAGTTTTATAGCTTTAACAAAAACTTACACTCTATACAGCACTCATCATAGCTGTTAACTTGCCTATTTATAGGATAACTTGTCTCCCTAGAGAATAAATTATGCAAGTGCATGGGCTTTTGCTGTTTCATCCAAAACAACATCCTGAGAGCCTAGCACAGTGCCAACATACCTCAGAATGAATGCATCATTGCTGTCCCATTTCACCTTTAGATGGCCTCAAAAAATTGCTTTACTTTATCTGCAACGGATAACTTTCTCCTATTTTTAGGACTTCCTGTCTTCATAGTTCTTGGCACTGAAAAGGTATCAATAGCATTTTGTTGTTGCTGTTGCAGTTGAGGTGAATATCTCTGTAACTAGATTTTGGGGAAATAGCTATGGGGAAGCATCATTGTGTTCAGTGTAATACAGTGAGATGACTCAGCAAAATGTCAAGAAGCCCTTTGGGGAAAATCTCTTCTGACAAGGTGCTAAGAGACAAATAGATCTCATTGAATTGGAACAACTTGCTATTTCGTAGTTAGATAGGTTTTTCAGCAGAATTCTGCCTAAACATATTGTCTGTATTCGCACTTGCTTCAGGCCAAAGAAAAGAGCACTGTGTACCATATTAAGCACAGAAGGAAGTTGGAGATGAAGGAGCAATTCTGAGACATGGGCCAGAAGATAAGAATACAGTGAAGGGAGGAAATCAGAAGCATGACTGGCCATTAGAAATGCCCTCCATACCAGGAATTTGCAGAAATACTTGGTGGAATATTGATCTACCTACAGAGGGTTGAAACCAATCTTAATTCTGAAAGAAATCACTTTTACTGCCTATGCCAATGGGCTTTGGGATGCTAAACTTAAAGTGAATCCAAAAGTTGACTCAAGATTTCAAGTATAATTCCTTAGAAATGATCTTCAGGCATTATATCAGGGTTATTGTCTAACAATTACAACACTGGCATTTCTGACCCCAAGATATTCTATGTTGTCCTGAAACTACATGAAGAAAAAAATCTCTAACAAGTCATTTTAACTTCTTGTTGTTTTATAATTTTGTATGTTCCAAGAAAGCTTTGTCCAGTATATGATATAGGGTTTTACATATATATATATATTTGATAAAATAGTAGATATAATGAGAAAGGCAATATTTTGATGGGAACATTATCATTTCATTCTCAATTTAATATTTTACATGTAAAGACAATAGAAAAGTTAGGTTATTTAGTCATTTAGGGTAAAATCCAGTTATTTAATGCTCTAATTTTTTTCTTTTTTAAAAATTCTTTTAATTTAATTAATTTCTGTTTATTTTTGGCTGTGCTGGGTCTTCATTGCTGTGCAGGCTTTTCTCTAGTTGTAGCGAGCAGGGGCTGCTCTCTAGTTCTGGTGTGCAGGCTTCTCATTGCAGTGGCTTTTCTTTTTGCAGAGCATGGGCTGTAGGGTGCCCCGGCTTCGGTAGTTGTGGCACACAGGCTTAGTTGCTCTGTGGCGTGTGGGATCTTTCCAGACCGGGGATCGAACCCATGTCTCCTGCATTGGCAGGTGTATTCTTTACTACCGAGCCACCAGGGAAGCCCTCTAAAATTTTCTCAGTATTTCCCAAATGTATTTTTTGCGCTCTTAAATTTATGAGAGATACATAACTACATTGCAGGAAATTAGAAATACTGAAAAGTGTTCAGTTGAGTTCAGTCTCTCAGTCGTCTCCGACTCTTTGCGACCCCATGAATCGTAGCACACCAGGCCTCCCTGTCCATTACCAACTCCCGGAGTTCACTCAAACTCATGTCCATCAAGTCGGTAATGCCATCCAGCCATCTCATCCTCTGTCGTCCCGTTCTCCTTTTGCCCCCAATCCTTCCCACCATCAGAGTCTTTTCCAATGAGTCAAATGTTCGCATAAAGTGGCCAAAATATTGGAGTTTCAGCTTTAGCATCAGTCCTTCCATTGAACACCCAGGACTGATTTCCTTTAGAATGGACTGGTTGGATCTCCTTGCAGTCCAAGAGACTGTCAAGAGTCTTCTCCAACACCACAATTCAAAAGCATCAATTCTTCGGCACTCAGCTTTCTTCACGGTCCAACTCTCACATCCATACATGACCACTGGAAAAACCATAGCCTTGACTAGAGGGACCTTTGTTGGCAAAGTAATGTCTCTGCTTTTGAATATGCTATCTAGGTTGGTCATAACTTTCCTCCCAAGGAGTAAGCGTCTTTTAATTTCATGGCTGCAGTCACCATCTGCAGTACATAAGGGTAAATCCTTCTTGTTTTTCAGAGTTTCTCCCCTGTTTGCTGTTTCTGAAAATAAGGAACAGCTTGCTGCTGCTGCTGCTGCTAAGTCACTTCAGTCATGTCCGACTCTGTGCCACCCCATAGACGGCAGCCCACCAGGCTCCCCCGTCCCTGGGATTCTCCAGGCAAGAACACTGGAGTGGGTTGCCATTTCCTTCTCCAATGCATGAAAGTGAAAAGTGAAAGTGAAGTCGCTCAGTCCTGTCTGACTCCTAGCGACCCCATGGACTGCAACCTACCAGGCTCCTCCATCCATGGGATTCTCCAAGCAAGATTACTGGAGTGGGTTGCCATTGCCTTCTCCGTAAAGTAATGAATATGCCAGAGACATATTCTGGGGTGGTAAACTCTGTTCTCGTACAATGTATACATGTGAGATACTCAGGACAACTAAGTAACTTCCTGAAATAATAGCTAAAGTCACTGCCTTAAATACCATCTGAAGACAAAAGATATTGAAGGTGGGGGAGACACTTAGGGCAGGTGATCAGGAAAAACACAATAAACAAAGCTAAGGTTGTCATGCAAATTTTAAGTTGGTGCCTTGTCCATACATAAGAGTTTACAGACATTTAGTCATCCTCCCATTCCTATTATAGAGAGGGAGACATACCAAGTGGATATTTTCTTTATGAATGTAAATGTACATGTCTTACCAAATGTTTTCAGAGCTTCTCCTGTGTCTGCTGTTCCTTAAATATGCTCAGCTCTAGATAAGCCTTATGCCCAAGAGGCAGACCTTGGGGTAGCATATTCTGTTCCCCTTCACCTAACAGCTGGGAGTGAGTTTAATTTTAGTGTAGGTTGATCTGTTCCTCTAGTATATTGGTGTCTGTCTGCATATATGGTCTGTTCTCTTGCAAAACTTCTAAGGAGCCATTTAAACTTGAATTTTTATGGGAATTCACAGGAAGTTATATTCCCTTCCAACAACCTGAGCTCTTATTTGTTTTATAAATAAGCAGAATTAATTTAGGCCAAAGAATCTTCTTCCCTAATATCCTAACTAGGAGAAAACAAAGGAACTTCCCTCTGATTTGATTAACATTCAAGAGAGGAAGGAGGGAGTAGGGATTGGGAAGTTAACAAAACAGTACTCACTGCTACTCCCCTGCTCAGCTCCTTGCTTGCTTGTCCTGGGTGGGGCCTTTGGTTGGGCAGATTTGGAAAAGTAGCATGGTAAATAATGAAACAGGATGGCTAAATTTGCTCTATATTGGAAACAGCAGAGAGTAAGTGGTGAAGAGAAAGAATGGATTGGATGGCTTCACGGGTCATTTGTCCACCTGGGATGTCAGAATGTTTGTCCAGCACAACATGGATGATCTGTGACCTGTGTTCTCTGTTCTAATAAACTAACACAGAAGAGATAATGTTTGTCTTCATGCTTCTGGATGATCTATTTCTGCTGCAAAACTTGCAGCAAGACTGCTAATCAAGAGGAAAATGCAGCTGTGTCTTGGTGATAAAAATTGCTTTCCAGTGACTGTGTTCGTTGGTCTTCTGCAAGGGAAATCAAGAGTAAAGGATGGCCAAAGTTTCCATCACACTGCTGCACACACAGAGAGAAGTTACTCAAATGGCCAAAACAAGGGTTAAAGTCATAGAAATAGATTCAGCATGGAGTCAAAATGAACCCTTCCTCTTTACATAAACTGTACTTGAAATTCTGAATTTGGATCTTGTCCTAGGCTAGCAATATGCCCTGTGTCCTCTCTTGTGATTCTGGCCCATGGCTTCCAGGCAATCACAGGGTTTTTAGGGGAAGCACACTGACTGAAGCTGCCCACCCTGGGTAGGCTCTCTAGTAACCATTTGCATGAGTTGTTTTATGACAGGAGGTCCTGATAAGGAACATGGAACTAATAAGCCATCGCCAATCAAAAGAGTTTGGGAAAGGTCAAAAGGAGACACCACGTGTCCATCTACCTCCTAGAATCCCTCTCGCTAGCATGCATCTTGGCTGAGTGATGTGTGCGCCACTAGGAAGGACTGAGTCAGAATGATTGGCCAAAGACAACCCGGAAACTAATTCCATCAACACAAAACCTGAGACTGCGAGCCACGTGGCAGAGCAGTTCTCCTGGGTTCACTTACCCTGCTGCTCTCTGCCCACGTGCCCTCTTCCAATAAAGTCTCTTGCTTTGTCAGCACGTGTCTCCTTGGACAATTCTTTTCTGAGTGTTAGACACGAGCCCACTCTTCAGGCCCTCGAGGGGCCCCCCCTTCCTACAACAGGATCATGAAGGTAAACAACCAATGCACTTAAAGCACCCTGTCCCTGCACAAGCATTCTGTTTTTCACTTTCAGTTTAGTGTTCAGTAAATATCATGAGATATTTAACACTTTTGTATAAACAGGCCTTGTGTTAGAGTATTTTCCCCAATAGTAGGCTACGTGGGTGTTCTTATTGCATTTAAGGAAGCCTACATTAAGCTATGATGCTCATGTTGATAGTCAGGTATTTAGCATTCATTTTTTATTTAGAGTATTTTCAATTCATGAAGGATTTATCGGGATGGAACCCCATGACAAATTGAGGAAGATCTGTGCATAAAATGTATTTCCCTGTTTCATCTGAATATGGTACACATTCATGAATTTAGCCACTGTCCCTAAAAAAAAATGCAGATGAAAGGCAGGAGGGAGAAGAGGTATAGTTTCCTCTGTGTGGAAGGGCAGAGTGTGTCAGTTATTCAGTGACCTTCTCCTTTGGGGAATGCATGGCATGGAGAACTCAGGTAGGCTAAGGACACTCACTGTTGCCAAGATAAAGATGTTATTTCAGACATAGGAAGGCAAATGTTTTCCCCTTGGAGGTAGCTGTGTCCTGATGTTTCCCTTCTGTACAGGTCTGCAATTTTCTTAACCTCATTCAGTGTCTTTGGAGTGCAAGTTTGGGGAGATGAAAGGTGGTCAAATGGCACAGGTCCTTGTGCCCAGTATAGGTAGGAGGCAGGGCAGGGCAGGCTGACATGCGTGCTGTTCCCAGAGTAGCTCTTCATCTCACCGCTGACCTACAATCACCCACGTGCTGCAGTTTCTTTTGTTCTCATCTAGAGTGTTTCTTAATGTGATGGAGTTTTCTGTTATAGATGAAGTGGTATACTATGTTCATAGTCAGTGTTGTCATATCAGCTTTCCACAAAACTGATCTATCTATTCAGCACAATTTGAATAAAAATCCAAGCACTAGACAAGTTAATGTTTAACCTAATATACAATGGCAAGAAAAGTAAATATCTGAAAAAAATCTTTAAAAACTTTGAAAACTCACACCATCAAATTTGAACCTTACTATAAAATCAGTGTATTTACAACTGTATGATGATGAAAAAAGTTTCACATAAATGAATGTACCTGAAACATAGATGAGTAGAACCGAAATAAGCCCACATCTCTATGGGCAATTAAACTCTAACAAAGATGAAAGGCCATTCAATAAGGAAAGATATTCTTTTTAGCAAATGCTGTTGGAACAATCACAATATTAATACATCTGCAAAAAATAAAAAGTGAGAAACCTTACCTCATTCCTTTTAGGACAGAAAAATTAACTGAGCATATATAAAGCAAATAAAAACGAAACTATGAAAGTTCCCAAGAAAATGTAGGAGGCAATCTCTGAGACTTGGGGTGAGAGAGGTTCTGTGGCCTGTTAGGAATGGATCAACACAGCAGAGAGTGAGTGAGCAGGTAAAGCTTCACCTGTATTGACACTAAAGTTATTAGTTGATGCATCAATAAAGGTCTCTGATTCACGTGTGCAAATCTCTCACCTTTTAAGTTTTAAAACAAGGATCCAGGCATCTCTCCAGGTACCCAGGCACCATCCACATGCAGCTCAGGATCTCCAGAGAGGGAGGGAGAAGGTAATCCATGGGAGCCTGGAAAACACAAAATCCATCTTCCCCTCATAAACAAACTAGGTAAGAGGGTAGGGTGGGCCATCTGAGCCCCTAGTGTATTTGGGTACCTGTGCCTGGTAAAATGATATATATAAAAATCTTAGCACATGCGCATGTGTGCTCAATTGCTTCAGGTGTATAGGACTCTTTGTGACCCAGTAGACTAATTTGTGACCAGTGGCTATGATGGAACCAACCTCTAACAAATCCCCGAACAGCACCCAAGTGAGCATGAATTGCAAGACTCCTTACCCCAGGACAGATCAGGGGTCAGGTCTCATCACAGTTTCTGGAAGTGGTCCTTTTGGATCCTTAAGGATCTGCGGTGGCAGAATTTAGATGAAATTTCCATCTTGACAGGAGGAAAATGCCACATGTGGTTGGAATTTTCTACATCTCTGATGACAAGTAAAATTCATTTCCAAGCAAGTTTTAGCATCAGTACATTAATTTGAAAGGTGGAGCAGAAAATTATCTGTCAGAAACTTGGTTACACTACATCTCATACTTAAAATCTGTCTAAAATTAATACCAGATCATTCTAGGCTTCAGTGACACATACTGCTCTAGGAATTTTGTTACCACTGCCCCTGACAGTTCTATGCCTGCTGCTCACTCCGGGTTAAGTGTTGCACATTTGTTCTAGTCCTACTTGAGGGCAAATCTGAATGAGAAATGGAAGATGTGTTTTAAATTGAGGTAACATGTATGAATGATTTAAGAAACTTGAATAATGAGAACACAGATTCTAAGAGATTCATAGGAGCCTTGATTATTTTTGTCTACCTTCTCCGTGTTTGAAGCAGGTGCTAATAATGTGCTGTGGACCTGTTCTAAAGCATTTATTAACAGACCCTACAGGGACTTCCCTGGTGGTCCAGTGGATAAGACTCTGCACTCCCAATACAGGGGGCCCAGGTTCAATCCCTGGTCAAGGAACTAGATTCCACGTGCTGCAACTAAAGATATTGAATGTTGCAACTAAGACCCGGCACAGCCAAATCAAAAAAAAAAAAAAAAAAGACAGAAAAGGGGTACTGCAAAGATCATTCATATGTCTCTTGAATGGAATAAATACACTTTTGAAATAAATTATTGTAGAAGAGGCCTTAACTGTTAGTAGCATATTTATCAACCTTTCTTTACATTAAAGTGGCAAAAAAAGTTATTAATATTGAAAAGACTCAACTGAAACCTTTTTATTTTTTCCAGACCAGACTGAAACACATTTTCGTCTTTTAACATTCTCCTTACAGGTATTAATATAGGTGAGAAGAACATGTTTGAATTTTATGAGACATCCAGCTTTTAGAATACAATTGAGCTCTGTCTTAAAACTAGATTGTGCAGGATAATATTAAAGCACTCTCTACAATCTTTGACCAGGACAGTGTCACTAAATATTTATTCCCGCTTCTGGATAGTGTATTTATGCTGTCTTCTGGCAATGGTCCCTTCAGGTAGGAATATTCAATGTAACATGCTGTAACATGTTCAGTCGCTAAATTGCATCTGACGCTCTGCAACCCCATGGCCTGTAGCCCTCCAGGCTTCTCGGTCCATGGGATTTTCCAGGCAGGAATACTGGAGTGGGTTGCCACGCCTTTCTCCAGGGGATCTTCTCAATCCAGGGATCAAACCTGTGTCACCTGCTTGGCAGGTGGATTCGTTACCACTGAGCTACCAGGGAACCCCAATAGGCTGTACTAGCCTCAGATAATTTCGTATTTCCACACAGACTCACTCTCTGTCACTTTCTAGGTTGAAAGCTATGCTGCTGTATATATGGAATGAGTCCCAAATTTTCACGGCTCTGCTGAGTAAACAGAAATAGAATGATGTTACAACATCACTATTCTGACAGTCTGCTGGTTTCACTATGCCAGGCTATATGCTAAACATTCACAGAAAACTGTAAAAATTAAACATTTGGAAAATACCAAGTGTTCATGAAGCACTGGAGTAACTCATACTCAACTTCACACAGCATCGGGGGAGAACAGTTTGGTATGTTCAATAAAATAAACAAGAGCCTAGTTAATAACCCACAGTTCCAGTATTTCGCATGTAATGGTCACAAAGAAGCACTAAACCATGCTTACAGAATGTCCTGAGCAGCATTGCTCCTAAAGGCAAAAACTAGAATCGGCCCAAGTGGGCTTCCATGGGAGAAAGGACTAATTTATTCATTGGAAGAAGATGCACTGGGATCTTACACAACAGAAAAACAGTACAGCAGCTGCATGCATCAGTATGAAGTTCAAAAAACACACACAGAGAAAAATATGTTGTAGGAGTATTATATTCATACACTACTAAATAAGCTAAAATGAAAAACAGGTAATTGATGTGTTAAACATATAGAGTGAGAGCAAGAGAATAAGTAATATGCATTTGCACTGTGAGTAATTCTAGATTGATTAGAGGAAGGGGAGGTCAGGCACGAGTGTTCAGGTGACTCTGAGGTACTGATAATTTGTTATTGTTCAATCGTGTCCCATTCTGGCAACCCCATGGATTGCAGCATGCCAGGCTTCCCTGTCCTGCGTCATCTCTCAGAGTTTGCTCAAACTCATGTCCATTGACTTGGTGATGCGATCCAGCCATCTCATCCTCTGTCATCCCCTTCTCCTCCTGCCCTCAATCTTTCCCAGCATCAGGGTCTTTTCAAATGAGTCAGCTCTTCACATCAGATGGCCAAAGTATTGGAGTTTCAGCTTCAACATCAGTCTTTCCAATGAACACCCAGGACTGATCTCCTTTAGGATGGACTTGTTGGATCTCTTTGCAGTCCAAGGGACTGTCAAGAGTCTTCTCCAGCAACATAGTTCAAAAGCATCAATTCTTCAGTGCTTAGCCTTCTTTATGGTACAGCTCCCACATCTATACATGACTACTGGAAAAAGCATTTTTTACTATACAGACCTCTGTTGGCAAAGTAATGTCTTTGCTTTTAAATACACTGTCTAGCTTTGTCATAGCTTTTCTTCCAAGGAGGAAGCGTCTTTTAATTTCATGGTTACAGTCACCATCTGCAGTGATTTTGGAGCCCCAAAAATTAAAAGATAAAGTCACTGTTTCCATTGTTTCCCCATCTACTTGCCATGAAGTGATGGGACAGATACCATGATCTTCGCTTTTTGAATGTTGAGGTTTTAGCCAGCTTTTTCACTCTCTTCTTTCACAGTCATCAAGAGTCTGTTTAGTTCCTCTTTGCTTTCTGACATAAGGGTGGTGGCATCTGCATATTTGAGGGTATCAAATCAGATCAGTCACTCAGTTGTGTCCAACTCTTTGCGACCCCATGAATCGCAGCACGCCAGGCCTCCCTGTCCATCAACTCCTGGAGTTCACTCAGACTCACATCCATCGAGTCAGTGATGCCATCCAGCCATCTCATCCTCTGTTGTCCCCTTCTCCTCTTGCCCCCAATCCCTCCCAGCATCAGAGTCTTTTCCAATGAGTCAACTCTTCGCATGAGGTGGCCAAAGTACTGGAGTTTCAGCTTTAGCATCAGTCCTTCCAAAGAAATCCCAGGGCTGATCTCCTTCAGAATGGACTGGTTGGATCTCCTTGTAGTCCAAGGGACTCTCAAGAGTCTTCTCCAACACCACAGTTCAAAAGCATCAATTCTTCGGCGCTCAGCCTTCTTCACAGTCCAACTCTCACATCCATACATGACCACAGGAAAAACCATAGCCTTGACTAGACGAACCTTTATTGGCGAAGTAACGTCTCTGCTTTTGAATATGCTATCTAGGTTGGTCATAACTTTCCTTCCAAGGAGTAAGCGTCTTTCAATTTCATGGCTGCAATCACCATCTGCAGTGATTTTGGAGCCCAGAAAAATAAAGTCTGACACTGTTTCCCCATCTATTTCCCATGAAGTGATGGGACCGGATGCCATGATCTTCGTTTTCTGAATGTCCAGCTTTAAGCCAACTTTTTCACTCTCCACTTTCACTTTCATCAAGAGGCTTTTTAGTTCCTCTTCACTTTCTGCCATAAGGGTGGTATCATCTGCATATCTGAGGTTATTTATATTTCTCCTGTCAATCTTGATTCCAGCTTGTGTTTCTTCCAGTCCAGCGTTTCTCATGATGTACTCTGCATATAAGTTAAATAAACAGGGTGACAATATACAGCCTTGACGAACTCCTTTTCCTATTTGGAACCAGTCTGTTGTTCCATGTCCAGTTCTAACTGTTGCTTCCTGACGTGCATATAGGTTTCTCAAGAGGCAGATCAGGTGGTCTGGTATTCCCATCTCTTTCAGAATTTTCCACATTTTATTGTGATCCACACAGTCAGTATACTCTGTTCTAAATTAGGTGCCAAACATGCAAATGCTCACTGAATTATCATTGTTTATACTGGTATATGCCTTTCATAAGTGTGCTGTTTTTCACATTAAAAAATGTGGTCATGAAACTATTTTAGGGTTAGCAATTTGCTCGGATGTGAACTCTATCTGATATGGGCTTGCTTCTCTAGAGTGGAGGACATCATTTCCAATATTGAAGTTGATTTGGGCCTATCACTGTATAAGGGCCTACCTCTACAAAATAAGTTTTGACATATAAGGTTTCTTTTTAATATGTTGTTGTATTTGATCTGCTAATATTTGTTGGGAATTTTTGCCTGTATGTTCATGAGGGATGTTAGTCTGTTGTTTTCTTTTAATGTCCTTGTTTGATTTTGGCATTAGGATACTCCTGCCCTCATAGCATGAGTTAGGAAGTATTCCCTCAGCTTCTGTCTTCTCGAATAGATTGTAGAAACATTGATACAATCTGTTCTTAAAAACTTGGTAGAATTCATCCCATTTAGAATTCTGGTAGAATTCTGAACTCATTTAGACCTGGGGCATTCTGTCTTGAAAGGTGATTAACTATTGGTCCTTTTTTCCTTAGTAGATACTGGCCTATTCAGATTATCTGTTTGATTAATTTTAATTAGAAAATAAACTCAAGATACTAAGGAGTCACCCTGGGTGTAGCCTCCACCTAGATTTCTTTTGAATTATTTATAAACGTTAACATTGCTCTTCTCACTTTTAGTTTGATGATGTTTCCTCTCACCTTTATGGAATCACAACAAATTACACAACTCAGTTTTCATATGAGCTACTCTCTCTTATACTGTTTGTTTTGCTTTAACTGGAAATTAAATTATCCAGCTATCTGAACTTGTCAAGTAGTGTTAGGAATATCGTAAAGAACACAGGTTATTCTTGGTGTACACATTCATCTCCCAATGAGAAAGGACCTACAACAGAGCAGCCCACCAGCCCTGAGTCTTGAGTGTGCGTTCAGATCACCTGACTCCGTGTACAGAGACAGTAGAGTGCACCTGTTAATTAGGTGAACTGGTTGAGTAGACCTCGGTTTGTTAAATGAGCTCATGACACATTAGATACCATAGGAGCTGTTTCATTGCAAAAGAAATCTGCTTAGAAAGCATGGGTGGCCTGATACTTATGATCTCTCCATCTCCCAAGACTTCCCTCATCATCTCGTACAATAGTGAATGTAACTGGACATAGGGAAGGGCTGTCCTCAATAAGGGCATCCCTTCAGGTTCCTTGAGATCAGTTGAGTAAAAGGGAGAGGAAACCGCATTCATAGTGCATTTCAAGACCTCTGCATATATTACATAACACAGAGATCTGTCTACACCACACACATCTAAGGTCCTTATTTTAATCCTTGCAAATTAAAAAGCTCCTTCTGTAAAGCAAGATTATTTTTACCACACCACAGATGGCCCAGACAAATGATATTTTTCCAGTAATTATAACAAAATACAGTTTAAAAATATCCTACAAGCCAGATGTCTTTACTCAACCCTGGTTAATATAGTAGTCTTATATTATACATGTTTTTATTATTATTACTGAGATAATAATACAAAATGTGAGCCTGGTGTGTGTTTTTTTTGTAAAGATTGTGACGTCTTAAAGGTTAAGTTTCAAGGTGGAGAGACAGGAATTCCTAATGGCAGAGGAAGAAAAAGATTGAAGGTAGTATGTGTCTGTCTTCAGAAAATGTGAGTCACTGCTTTCTTACTCTGAAAACAGTTTGTAATTGGCTTATGTAGGTGACTATGTATGAGAGAATCAAACAAAAAGTGAGATGAAAGCAATCTTTAAATAAGTAAAAGTAATCATGTCTACTTTATATCAAAATTCCTGTTTTTTCTTTCTGTTGTTTTCCTCTTCCTCCTTTCTCCCTCTCTATTTTATAGAGGGGCTTAGAAATAAACATTGAATAAATGAAATTAGAAAAGACCATAAACTTAAAATATAAATGACTACAGAATTGGGAAGCATGGAATAGCTTATTTTATAAATTATTTTAAAGGAAACCTTTTATCTATCTGTTTTGTCTTACAATATTTTATACTGAACTCCAAAAATTGAGCAGTGAAAACTCAACTAGGTTTTTCTCTATGTGCATTTTGCTTCTCTCTCTTAAAATGGAGCCCATCCTTAACAAAAAACAAAACTAAAAGGATATTCCAGTACAGCCATGAGCATTGGTGCTACACATCAGGTCGGTTTATGGCAGTCGATTTGGCTCCCTCAGAAGCACACACAAAATCTTAAATCTATGACCGAATGAGTTTTCCAAGACTGAAAAAATAACAATGAATTGGGAAGAAACTCAAAGCATTTAAAAATTATTTCAGTAGATAGTGAAAAGAAGGATATATTGAAGGAATATACATATTTGAATGTGTTCATGATTTACTTCATCCTTTTGCTCTATTAAAATTCCTGACATTTTGTCAAATAATGTTAATGAATTATAAGAAAGTCCAGTTTCTGCCTTTTTAACTCAAAGATAATGGTAAAAATAAACAAACACAGAAAGATTCTGGTGTCCATCACCCTCATTCGATGCCAGCTGTGAACAACTGCTTCCTATTGAATTATCCCCTTGTCTTTCAGTCTTAACCATCATCCCTAATAATCAGTGATGCTTATTTTTCTCTTATTTTTTATGTGACCTATCAATGGTTCATATAAATCGAGCCAGTATAACTTTAGAAAAATATTGGAGTGTAGTTAATTTACAATGTTGTGTTCGTTTCAAGTGTATTGTATAAGTTTTATAAAGCAAGCTTTGCTTTTATTTTAATTCTCTCTTGTTGTTCAGTCAGTGAGTCATGTCCCACTCTTTGCAACCCCGTGAACTGCAGCACTCCAGGCTTCCCTGTCTTTTACTATCTCCCAGATTCTCTCTGCCTTGTTCAGTTATCTGGATTCCATTCAGAATAGCTCCATAAATGGATTGCAGAGGTGGGATCTGCCCTCATCTTCAGCATTCACTGAGACAACTTGTATGCAGGCAGAACTGCAGATCATCTGTTCCAACTTCCCCAGCTTAGTCTATGTAAGTCCATGGGTAAGATTTTCCCACACTCCTCACATCACCATTCTGAAAGTCCAGCCTCCCTCAGAACCTTAAGAGTGGGTATTTGAGGTGCCTTGGAAAGACATCGTTATTTATCTTCATCCATCAGTTAACCCATCACCACATATATGAGTGCCAAGGAGGATAAGAGTTCTGAGAATTAGGAGCATAATAATAATAACAATAAATAACGTGGTTGAGAGCCAAAAAGTCTAGAATACACTGATGGTAGCTAAAACAAACGAAGCTGACTCATAATTGCCAACTGGACCAATTCAGTGGCAAATAGAGCCTGCTGATGAGTTGACAGGAACACTGTTTTCCTGGTCACCAGGTGATGTGTTGAAGAGTAAGGTACACAGTGGTGAATTTTTACTCTCTTAGAAACTGTTTTGGCACAGCTACTTTTAGTAGAAGTTGAGCCTGGAGAGATCTGAGAAGATTCTGTAGATCAGTGCTTCTCAAACTTTACCTTGTACATGAATCACTAGGGATTCCATTCAAGTACAGATTCTGATTCACTTGGTCTGGGGTCTGGCTAAGAATCTGCCTTTCTAGCAAACTCCCAAATGAAGCCAGTATTCTTGGTGTTAGGGAGCTTACTTTGAGTAGCAAGAATTTGGAGCCCTTGGCATGGAATCCACTGGATGAGCAGATGGAGAGATGAGGAACGGATGGGACTGTGAGAAGAGAGGACAGGTGTGGATCTTGTTGAGACAAGCAAGATGTGGAAGACTTTCCTCCTTATCATGTAGAATCCCTTCCTCTAGACTTGGCAAGTTGTTGAGATTGTTGTTCAGTTGCTAAGGCATGTCCAACTCTGCAACCCCGTGGCCTGCAGCAGGCCAGGCTTCCCTGTCCTTCACTATCTCCCGAAGTTTGCTTAAACTCATATCCATTGAGTCAGTGACGCCATCCAACCACGTCATCCTCTGTCGCCCCCTTTTCTTCTTGCCCTCAGCCTTTCCTAGCATCAGGGTATTTTCCAGTGAGTCACCTCTTCGCATCAGGTAGCCAAAATGTTGGAGCTTCAGCATCAGTCCTTCCAGTGAATATTCGGGACTGATTTTCCTTAGGATTGACTGGTTTGATCTCTTTGCTGTCCAAGGGACTATCAAGAATCTTCTCCTGCACCACAGTTTGAAAGCATGAATTCTTCAGCATTCAGCCTGCTTTATGGTTCAACTCTCACATCCATACATGTCTACTGCAAAGACCATAGCTTTGACTATAGAGACCTGTACTACAGAGCAACCCACGTAGCCCTGCATCACATAAGCTGCTTCCTGTACACAGACAGTGGGCAGCACTTGTTAATTAGATGAACTGGTTAAGTAGGCCTAGGTTGGTTAAATGAGCTCATGACACATTAGATACCATATAAACTACTTCAGTACCAAAGATATCTAACTAGAAAGCCTAGGTGGCCTGACCTTTGTGATCTCTCACTTAATCTTCCAGGACTCTGCTTATCTTCTTGTCCAATAGTTAGTTTATCCAGCCCTGTGAGTCCAGCACTCTCAAGAAGATGTTGGCTCCCCTATGTTTATTTTCAGTACTGTTATCTCACCTTGTTACTCAACCACCCTGGGGTTGACTCCCCCAAAACACAGTGAAACCAATCTACTGGCACAGGTTGCATAAGGGAGAGTAAAACCTTTGTTGCAGGCCAGGCAAAGAGAACCAGCAGCTCATGCTGAGAAGACCCCAGCTCTCCAGCTGCTTTCACCAGAAGGTTTTTAACAACAGTGTGAGGCAAAGGGTCTCAGGGTGCATGATCACCTTGTGCTCAATTCTCTGATCCATTGACGGCGAGGTAACAGGGTGATGTTTTCAGGAATCTCAGTCATGAGCCTTCTGGTTTCAGCAGGTCTGGGTTATACATTCTTGTGGCCAGCATGTAGTTAACTTTTTCTACATGGTGGGGTTTTAGTAACTGCAAGACAAGTCAAGGACATATTTCAGAATATTATATAAAGCCCTTGAGAAGAAACTGAAGGTGTTTTAATGGCTAAACCATTATTTGTTCTTTTCTGTTTTCATTTGTTTCTGTATATTCTGATTTCTTTGATTAAATTTGTTGTAAGCTTCCTTAAAATCAAGAGGTGGGAGGGCACACCAAGATCTAGCCCCAGAAATGCCCCTCAGAGCAGTGCTTGACTTCCACATGAGCTTCAATTTCAGTTTTCTGGCTGCCTGCTTGGTATTTCCACTTGCACATCTAATAGGCGTCTGAGACTTACATGACATGCCTTTCCACATCCTTTTCATCTCCCCGCGAATGTCCCCAGATTAATTAATAGCAACACTTCAACCCAGGTGATTAAGTGAAAAAACTGGAATGGAGATTATTTCCCACCATTTCCCACTTTTCTCCTCTATCCCATAAGCAAATCTTGTCTCCTTGTCCAAAATCCATCCGGAACGTGCAAAGGTCTCTTCCTCAGTGACCACTCTATTTCCAGCCACCACTGCCTCTCTGCCCTGCTACCATGTCTCCTAACTTGTCTCCCAGCCTCAACTCACCCTCACTTACCTACTTTCTTTAAAGGAGCTGAAATCACTGGCTTAACATTTGGGGAGTCTTATTTTATTTTTTATTCAGAAACAAAAATTTGACCTTAACCTTGACCACATATTTTTCAGCCCTTCTCCTGAGGTAGTTTGAGTTTTCTGATATGATTACTTTAATGGAAGAAAGGGTACAATGGAAGGGGGAAAAATGTGTGTGTGTGTATGTGTGTGTGTGTGTGTGTGTGTGTGAGAAAGAGAGAGAGAGTTGCACCATAAAAATTGCTGAGTGCCAAAGAATTTATGCTTTCGAACTGTGGTGCTGGAGAAGACTCTTGACAGTCCCTTGGACTGCAAGACGATCAAACCAGTCAATCCTAAAGGCAATCAACACTGAATATTCAATGGAAGGACTGAAGCTGAAGCTCCAATAATTTAGCCACCTGATTCAGAGAGCCAACTCATTAGAAACGACTCTGATGCTGGGAAAGATTGAAGACAGGAGGAGAAGGGGATGACAGAGGATGAGATTGTTAGCATCACCAACTCAATGGACATGAAGTTGAGCAAACTCTGGGAGATGGTGAAGGATAAGGAAGCCTGGCGTGCTGCAGTCTGTGGAGTTAACAAAGCTGGACATGACTTACAGACAGAATAACAACATATATGATGGATGTTTTTTAAGGGCAATATGCATGACTAGCATGGTGAGCTAGGATGTCACTCCTGTGTCTATAGGAAAGTCAGCCTATGGCTTAGTTACCAGTATCATTGTTGTCCAATGATATGCCAGACCCTGCCATAGCTGTTTAGGACCCAAGGTGCTACTCAGAAGCAACAAACTTTAACATTTGCATTATCTATTGAGCTAAAAGTTTTCAGGTAAGGTTGAAGACTCCTTTATTTTACTCCCTGTCCAATCTCATTCTTCACTTCTCCCTAAAAGACAACCAGTATTTTGAATGCTGTACTAGTTTATATATATATATATGTATATGTATATCATTTTACCATGTACCCACATAGACTAGGGTCTCAGATGGCCCACCCCACCCTGCCCACCTACTTTGTTCATGGGGGTCCTGTGTTTTCCAGGATCTCAGGAACTCCTCCATCCCTCTGCAGAGATCCTGAGCTATATATGGACCAGACCTGGGTAGCCGAGAAAGATTCCTGGATATCTGTTTTAAAGTTTAAAAGATGAGAGAGCTGCACACAAAAATCAAACAGAGAGACCTTTATTTATTGAGGAACCGAATAACTTTATGTGAAGAACTGGTAAAACTGCAAAAAAAAAAAAAAAAAAAAAAACTTAGGTGAACTTTTTCTGCAAGGGCAACACTGTGGTCTACATGGCAGGCAAGGTGACCTTGGGCAGTCACCCGGGACTCGGGGGAAAGTCCAGTCCAGGCTCGTTCCTCCTTGTCACTGGTGTCCAGGGTGAGCTTGTCAAAAGCGTACTCTGCCAGACCGCCTTCCGGCGCCCCCATCTTGCGCATGTTGGTGAGATGGTCTGCCAGCTCCTTGATGAACTCGAGCTGCTGGTCCAAGTGGCACGTCTCCAGGAAGTGGCACAGATGGGCGTCGCTGCTCTCGGTGGCCAGGTGGTACAGGTCGAGCAGGCTCTGGCTGACTCTCTTCTCCAGGTTTAGGGCGGCCTGCGTGGCTTGGAGGCCGCTCTCCCGCTCTTGGGTCTCGGGCATCCTGGTGTCCAGGAAGGAGACGCGGCGCCCACGCTGGTTCTGCAGGAACATCAGGCTCTCGGCCGTCTCGCTGTTCTCCTGGGAGCGGAGCAGGAAGACGCGGGAGAAGTGCTCCAGGGCCATGTCGTGGTGGTGGTGCAGGGAGCAGACCCTGGCCAGGCACTGGAAGGAGGCGTGGAGCTCCAGGGCGGCGCGGCTGTTGACTGAGGCCTCGTACTCGGGGCGGTAGTGGTAGCGCGCCTGCCAGGCCGCTGCGGGCAACATGGCGGGCAGTGGCAAGACCATCCGGAAGGCGTCTCGGATGAGGGAGGTGCGGCGAGGGCAGCAGCGGGGTGGGCAGCAGCGGGTGAGGAGGTGCTGGCCGCCTCCTCGAAGCCTTCTCACGGTGACCCATGACGGCGGCCAGAGGCGGGCTCTGGGCCCCGGGGCAGGTGGCTGGGTGCGGGCTCTGGGATGGACAGGAAATGGTGACCGTTAGTGCAGGGTGAGCGCCTGGGCTTTGGGTCCCTTAAGGAAGAGGTCATCAGGTGGGCGGGGCCTGTGGGCGGGGCAAGAGCACTGAGTCCAAGTTCCAAAGCCTGGGTGAGGCACGAATGCTTTGACCTGAGCACCTGATGCCTCTTAAGTTTTAAATTTAGCATTAATAATAATTTGAAAGAACTTTTTCTCATTGTCTAATTCAGCATCCTCCAACATTTTTGAAACTTGGGACTGGTTTCCTGGAGGACAATTTTTGTCTTGGAGGGAGAGTATGTTTTCAGGATTATTCTAAGGAGAGCACAACCTATATCCCTCAGGTGCACAGTTCACAGTAGGGTCTGTTCTCCTATAAGAATCTAATGCCACTGCTGATGTGACAGGAGGTAGCACCCATGTGACAATATGAACAATCGGGAGCGAGTGTCAATACAGGTGAAGGTTTATGTGCCCACAACTCACTTGTTGCTGTGTGGAGCCATTCCCAACAGGGTGTTGGGGAGACCTGCTCTGATTGTTTTCTTCTATAGTATGTTTCCTTATTTGAAGGTTTAATGGTATTCTCTTCAGCTTTATATATCTGGGGGTTTTGCTCCAGAAATCGTTTGTTTTATTCATCATGATCTTCTCTTTTACTTGCATACCTTTCTTCGTGTAAACTTAGGAATAAAGGGCTCATTTGATTTGCCTGGCTAATTAGCATGGATCAGCTCTAGAGCTAGGATGCCTATTTCATGTACAGTCTCAATTGTATTGGAGGGCAGAGTGTGTCAGTTATTCAGTGACCTTCTCCTTTGGGGAATGCATGGCATGAAGAACTCAGGTAGGCTAAGGACCCTCACTATCACCCATTGATACCTACCTAAGTGGCTATGGAGTCATCCATGGTATGAAACAGCATCTGGGCTGCTGTCTGTAGTGAGGGGTGAAAGGTAACTGTGGAATTTGATACTGATAGATCCAACACCAGGAGAGTTGGCTTGCTCCTTCCCCTGACTGCTTTTAGCCAGGCAGGCTAACTGAGGAAAACTGTCCAAAAAGCTTTTGGTTTTTGTATTGCCTCCAGGATGCAGGAGAAAGGGTCCCCATATTTCCAAAGGTAAGCTTAGTAGGCCTGGAATGTTAAATGTTTTACACTGTTCTCTCTTCCAAATGCGAGGAAAATGGTTACATTCAGTTCCCAGGAGTGAAGCAAAACTTTAGAAAAATCACAGAAGGGATAAAGGCCGGAGGGGACACTCCAATCATTTCTTTGACTTAGCTCTTATGGCAACTGCACTGCCCTTCTATGTCATATTCCAGACTATATGTCCAGGATCTGTAATGTTAATGTTGATCGATTGATCTATTTATTCGTCTGTCCATGCATCCAACTATCTGTGCATCTATCTGTACGAAGTCTTAGTTGCAGCACGTGGGATCTTAGATTTTTGTTGTGCCATAGAGGATCTCTAGTGACATGCAAAGTCTTACTGGTTGCAGCATGTGGGATCTAGTTCCCTGAGGAAGAGTCAAACCCGGGCTGCCTGTATTTGGAACTTGGAGCCTTAACTAGTGAACCACCAGGGAAGTCCTAGGATCTGTAATGTTAAACCCATACCTTTTGAATTTCTTGTTAGGGTTTGAGTGAATAATTTCTGCTGAGGAAAAAGAATCATAAAAAATGAGTTTGTACTTTGTGGCTAAGTGCTTCTGGGTGTATGATGACATGGATATAAAATATTATATCCTTCTAATTATATAAATGTCACAAGGGAAAGCTGGGGGTGGGGGAAGCATTTGTGGAACATGCTTTCCTTGCTCTTTGCCATTGCTGGGCTGATTGAAAGTTAAACTATTTGAATATTGAAAACTGTAAATCTTCATAGGCTTCCATAGTGGCTTAGTGGTTAAAAAAAACAAACAAACAACACCTTCCTGCCAATGCAGGAGATACAGGAAATGAGCAGGTTTGATCCCTGGGTTGGAAATATCCCCTGGAGGAGGAAATGGCCACCTGCTCCAGTATTCTTACCTGGGAAATCCCGTGGATAGAGGAGCCTAGCAGGCTCAGTCCATGGGGTCACAAAGAGTTGGACATAACTTAGTGACTAAACAACAATACATCTTGATAAGTGATGGTTTTTGCCTATTGGGATCTCTGGAAAAAGGGAGGCAACATGAAAGAGAAGCAGTCTCCAACTGGAGATACAATTTTAGAGTTTTTAAATACAGTTTTTAATTTTTAAAATTAGTTTTATTGAAATATAGTTGATTTACAATGTTTTGTTAGTTCCAGGTGATGAGCAAAATGATTTATTTATATACATACACATATCCACTCTTTTTTAGATTATTTTCTCATGTAGGTTATCACGGAGTTTTGAGTAGAGTTCCCTATACTATACAGTAGAGCCTTGTTGGTTATCTCTCTTATGTAGTATATAGTGTGTGTATGTTAACATCCCAGTCTCCTGACTTATCCCTGTCCCCCACATTTCCCTTTTGGTAACCATAAGTTTGTTTTATATATGTAAGTCTCTTTCTGTTTGGGGAATAAGTTAATTTGTACCTTTTTTAAGAAAAAAATAAGATTCTACATATGAATGATAACATATGACATTTATCTAGGTTCATCTTTGTTGCTGCAAATGGCATTATTTTGTTCTTTTGTTTTCTGACCAAGTAATATATTTCATTGTGGGCTTCCCTGTTGGCTCAGCCTTAAAGAATCAGCCAGCCAATGCAGGAGACATGGATTTGATCCCTGGGTGGAGAAGATCCCTTGAACAAGGAAATGGCAACCCACTCCAGGATTCATGCCTGGGAAATCCAATGGACAGAGGAGCTTGGCAGGCTACAGTCCATGGGGTCGTAAAGAGTCTTTACATGAGTTAGCAACTAAACAACAATGGCAACAACAATATTTCATTTTATATATGTACCACATCTTCCCTATCCATTCTTCTGTTGATGGATATATTGTTGCTTCCATGTCATGGCTGTTAGGTTACTTCCATGTCCTGCTTCAGTGAACAATGAGGTGCATGTGTCCTTTTGGATTATGGCTTTCTCCAATGCCTGCTCAGGAGTGGGACTGCTGGATCATATGGTAGTTCCTACCTTAAGTTTTTAAGGAACCTTCATACTGTTCTCCATAGTGGCTATACTATTTACATTCCCACCAACAGTGTAGGGGGTTTCTCTTCTCTCTATATCCTCTCTAGCATTTATTGTGTGTATACTTTTTGTTCATGGCCATTCTGGGTGATGGCCATTTTTGTTGATGGCCAGTATGAGGTCAAAATGGTCAAAACTACCTCCTTGTAGTTTTGATTTGCATTTATCTGCTATTTAGTGGTGTTGAGCATCTTTTCGTGTGCTTTGTGATTTTTGGCCATCTATATGTCTTCTTTGAAGAAATGTCAATTTAGATCTTCTGCTCATTGTTTGCTTTTTTGACATATAGCTGCATGAGCTGATTGTATATTTTGGAGATTAGTCTCTTGTTGCTCACTTCATTTGAAAATATTTTACCCTATTCTGTGCGCTGCCTTTTTAAAATTTTTTGATGATTTCCTTTGCCCTGCAGAAGCTTATAAGTTTAATTAGGTCCTCTTTGTTTATTTTGATTTTTATTATTCTAGAAAATGGATCAAAAAATATATTACTGTGAGTTATGTCATAGAGTGTTCTGCCTATGTTTTCCTGGAAGAGTTATATAGTGTCCAGTCTTACATTTAGGTCTTTGATCCATTTCAAGTTTATTTTTGTGTATGATGTTAGAGAATGTTTTAATGTAATTCTTTTATATGTAGCTGTCCAGTTTTCCTTGGAACCGCATATTGAAGATGCTGTCTTTTCTACATTGTATATTCTTGCCTCCTTTGTGGTAAATAAATTGACCATAGCTGTGTGAGTTTAAATGAAGTTTTCAGTTGTTAGTGAGCTCTTACGAAATCAGATGTCTGACCCTTAAAAGTTGAAGATTTTCCCGCCTGGCATGTCGATTTTTTAGTGGGTCAGTTTCAACCGTAAGACTGATAAGCAAATGTACTTAGGAAAACTCTGCCATTGTAGTGTAACAACAGCCAGGTGTAACAGCACCCCAGTGACAGGCTGTCATCAAATGAGCATGGCTGTGTTCCAATACAATTGTATTTAGGGCTGTTGAAATTTGAATTTTAGAAAATTTTTTTTCTAAAAAAAAATTACTGCTCTTTTAGCATTTTCCAATCATTTGGAAATACAAAATTCATTTTCAGCTTGTGGGCTGTACATAAATAGACGGCGGGTCAGATTCAGGTTGTAAGCCATTGTTTGCTAACCTCTGTTTCAGAAAACATGTATACTTTTAAAACTGTAGAAATGAATTACTACAACCAAATAAAAATTTACAATTGAAACTGATGAATGTAGTAAAGAATCACAGATGGGACATCATCATGCAGCTTAATATACTCCACACAGTTCCAAATCCTTATCTGACTCTCAGTTTATATACAGCTGTGTCAATACCAGTTGCTGCTGGAGAATTTGTTCTCAAATTGAAAAATTATTCCACAAGATTTAAGGCCTACCAAGTCACAAAAAATAGAGTCTAACTCAGTGGGCTTTTCTGTAGAATGAGACACAGTTCTAGATAAATATTGAGATTGCTGTAATAAATTTGTTTGCAGGAAGAAAGTAAGACATATGTAATTGTGTTAAATCATTTCATGATAATTGCTTGACATTTGTAATTTATCGAGTTTATAGTTTTGAATTGTATATGATTTGATGTTCAATAGTTTCATTTGTGAATTTTACAGAGAATGACTTTGCCTTTTTTTTTGTATTTATTATGACTTGAGAAATAAGTACTACAGTGATAACCAAATAACTCAAAATGGATCAACAGGCCTAGTGGTAAAGTACAAAATTGGAGGTATTCTTACCTCTCCAGACTGGAAAAGGTGCTAAAATTAGGAGATTCACTGTTATGAAAGCATGTGGAGAGAAAGCCAAGGCGTCCCTGTGCAACAGAGAGATGAAACAAAGGAATGTCACAAGGGTTCCAAATCCTATATGCAGGAAATAGGCTACAACTACTCAGATACAAACATATGCTACCCTTTAAGAAAAATGAAGAATAGCTTTTTTTTTTTCTAATTTTATTTTATTTTTAAACTTTACATAATTGTATTAGTTTTGCCAAATATCAAAATGAATCCGCCACAGGTATACATGTGTTCCCCATCCTGAACCCTCCTCCCTCCTCCCTCCCCATACCATCCCTCTGGGTCGTCCCAGTGCACTAGCCCCAAGCATCCAGTATCGTGCATCAAACCTGGACTGGCAACTCATTTCTTACATGATATTTTACATGTTTCAATGCCATTCTCCCAAATCTTCCCACCCTCTCCCTCTCCCACAGAGTCCATAAGACTGTTCTATACATCAGTGTCTCTTTTGCTGTCTCATACACAGGGTTATTGTTACCATCTTTCTAAATTCCATATATATGCGTTAGTATACTGTATTTATGTTTTTCCTTCTGGCTTACTTCACTCTGTATAATAGGCTCCAGTTTCATCCACCTCATTAGAACTGATTCAAATGTATTCTTTTTAATGGCTGAGTAATACTCCATTGTGTATATGTACCACAGCTTTCTTATCCATTCATCTGCTGATGGACATCTAGGTTGCTTCCATGTCCTGGCTATTATAAACAGTGCTGTGATGAACACTGGGGTACACGTGTGTGTCCCTTTCCCTTCTGGTTTCCTCAGTGTGTATGCCCAGCAGTGGGATTGCTGGATCATAAATATACAAGCAACTCCTACAGCTCAACTCCAGAAAAATAAACGACCCAATCAAAAAATGGGCCAAAGAACTAAATAGACATTTCTCCAAAGAAGACATACAGATGGCTAACAAACACATGAAAAGATGCTCAACATCACTCATTATCAGAGAAATGCAAATCAAAACCACTATGAGGTACCATTTCACACCAGTCAGAATGGCTGCGATCCAAAAGTCTACAAATAATAAATGCTGGAGAGGGTGTGGAGAAAAGGGAACCCTCTTACACTGTTGGTGGGAATGCAAACTAGTACAGCCACTATGGAGAACAGTGTGGAGATTCCTTAAAACTGGAAGAATAGCTTTAAGAGAAGAATCTTGGGCTTGGAGCATGGAGCCTTCAGCACAGAAGGGGAAATCTTGACCCACAAAAAATTCCTCCTAGGCCTGGCAGCCTAATGAAATATCCATACTGGGCTTTGAAATCGCCTGGAATCAGTGACCTCTTTGTTCTTCTGTTTGTTTGTTTTTTGTTTTTTGTTTTTTTTTTTCCATTTTGGAATAGGAACGTCTAAAGCTCTTAGACTTGATTTGTTCCAGCACTGTTTTTTGAAAAGACGTAACCTGTTTCTGGGCTTCCCTGGTGGCTTAATGGTAAAGAATCTACCTGCCAATATAGGAGACACAGGTTTGATCCCTGGTCTGGGAAGATCCCCTGGAGAAGGAAACTGCAACCCACTCCAGCATTCTTGCTGGGGAAATCCCATGGAACAGAGGAGCCTGGTAGGCTACAGTCCATGGGGTCGCAAAAGAGTCAAGAACAGCTAAATGACAACAACTTGTTTTCTAGTTTTACAGGTACAGAGATGGACAAGTATGTTGTTCTAAGATGGATCATATGCAGAGTCTCACTCTCTGATTTACATAATGCTGATAATTAGATTTTGAATTTCTAAACTCATATTTATATGAATTTTTGGACTTGGTTTACACTGTAAAGGATTAAGATTCAATGGGATGTTGGGATGGATGAACATATTTTGCATGTGGGGTAAATGTGAATTTTGGGGGCCAGAGGGAAGAAAGACTATGGTAAGCTGAAAAATACACTACCAAAAAATATTTACATTTGAATCTCTTAAACCCATGAATGTAATCTTATATGGCAAAACTAAGACTGTCTTTAGATGTGGTTACTTTTAATATCTTGAGATGGGAATATTATGCTGGATTATCTAGGTGGGCTCTAAATGCAGTCAGACACAACCACTTAAGAGGGACATAGAGGTTTCACACTCAGAGAGGAAAATGTAATGGGCAGATAGAAAAAAGATTTGAAGATGATGGCCTTAAAGACTGGAGGGATGCAGACAGAAGCCAAGGAAAGCTAGCAGCAAACAGAAAGTGGAAGGAGAAAGGAAGATTCTCCCCTGGATCCTCCGGAGGATATGCATCATATCTGACACTTTGATTTGGGCCGAATGAACATATTTTGGTGCTTCTGGCCTCCGGACCTCTAAGAGAATAAGTATGTGGTTTTTGTTTTATGGTGGGAGTGGGGCGGGCGGTCATCAATTCAAGGCAATTTGTTACCACAGCCCTGGGAGATTATTTAAAGTAGAAGCAATCTAAATGCCCGTCAAATGACGAATGGATATAAAAAATATGATATAACCATCTAACAAAATATTATTAATAAAAAGAATAAAGTAATAATGTGTTCTGCAAAATGAATGGACCTTGAAAATATGCTAAGTGAAAGAAGCCAAAAAGGAACAGATTGTACAGTTCCATTCCTATGCAATGTACAGAACAGACAAATCTGTAATACACAGAAAGCAAATTAGTAATTGACTAAGATCAGGCAGGTAGGAATATTGGGAAATGCTAGCTAAGTGGAGTGGAGTTTATTTGGGGGACAGTGAAGATATTCTAAAATTTATGATGGATGTATAACTATGGATATACTAAAAGTTCTTGGATATAAATTCAGAGGGTGAATTATATGGTATATGAATCATACCACAGTAAATTCATTGTTTCCAAAGAAGGCTCTACAGTGTGCTGAGAAAAAGGCATGAAATTACATTGAGAAAGACAAGTCCCACGATCTTCAATGTCAAGCTAGAGACCTAGGAGTGCTGACGGTATAGTTCCAGTTCAAGTCCAAAGGCCTCAGTTCCAGTGTAAGGGTCAGCAGTCTCAATACCCAGTAGAAGCTAATGGTTCAGTTCAAGTCCAAAAGAAAGAAAAATCCCCCCTCATTTAAAGAAGGGTCAGCTGTTTTGTTCTAGTCAGACTTTCAATTGATTGGATGAGGCTCACCACCATTAGGGAAGTCAGTCTGTTTTCTTTATTTATTCTACTGATTCAAAGGTTAATCTTATCCAGAAACACCCTCAGGAACACACTCATAATAATATTTGCCCAAATATCTGGGCATCCCTTGGTCCAGTCAAGTTGACAAATAAAATTAAACATTATGTAAGTCCTTTATGACAGATACATATTGTAATGTTTTTCCCATTTGCAGTGTCTTTTAGTTTTTAATTTTAATTATCTATTTGATCACCTTTTTTCTTTTCACTTGTGTGTATTTAAGATCAGCATGTTCATTCCTGCAAAAATAAGGCAGTAGCCTTTTCCCAATAGCCTTGGGAAATGCTAGCTAAGTGGAATAAGGTTGATGTGGGGGACAGAGAAAATATTCCAAAATTCATTATAATACATTTTTTGGGGGGATTTTGAGAGAAATTATGTTAAATCTGTGAACTCTTTGGGGGACTTTAACATATTTACAATATTAAATATTCCCATAAATGAACAACAGATGTCTTCTCACTCGTGTTGATCTAGTTTAAATTATTTTAGCAATGTTTGTGGTTTTCACCGTAAAAGACTTGCATCTTCTTGGTTAAACTTATTCTTAAGTATTTTCTTCTTCCTGATGCTCTTAGTGGAGTTGTTTTCTTAATTTCATTTTCAGATTATTCATTGATCAGGTATACAATAGAATTTATTTTTGTGTGTTGAAGCTGTGCTCTGCAATTTTCCTGAACTTATTACTCCTAATTTGTTTTTTTCCTTTGGGATTCTCTTTATATAAGGTTGTGTCATCTGTGAATAATTTTACTCCTTCCATTTCAATTAGAATGTCTTTTTCTCCTTGCCTACATGCTAAGGCTAGAATGTCTGGTTCAATGGAAACAGCAAAAGCAGGCATCCTTTTCTTTTTCCTGACCTTAAAGGGGAAGCTTTTGTTCTTTCACCTTTGAGTATGGTGTTAGCTTTGAGTTTTTCAAAACTGCCCTTTATCATATTGAGGAAGTTCCCTTTTCTTTATAGCTTGTGGAATGTTTTAATGATGAAATGGTATTTGATTTTGCAAAATATTTTTGTGTGTCTGTTGAAATGATTGTGTGCTTTTTCTCATAATCATTCTGTTAATAAGATTAGTTGATTTTTGTGTATAGAACCAACCTGGCATTCCTAGGGAAAATTCTACTTGGCCACGATATATAATACTTTTAATATGCCGCTGCATTCAGTTTGCCAATACTCTTTGAGTGTTTTATATCTGTACTCATAGGGGATATTGTTCTATACTTTTCTTTTGACGTCAGTATCTGACTTTGGTATCAGTTAATACTGATCTTATTGAATAAGTTAAGAAGTGTTCCTTTTATTTTTTGGAAGAATTTAGGAAGAATTAGTATTCTTTATTTTTTTTACTTTTTTAAAATTTTGATTTATTTGTTTTAATTGGAGGCTAATTACTTTACAATATTGCAGTGGTTTTAGCCATACATTGACATGAATCAGCCATGGGTGTACATGTCTTCCCCATCCTAAACCCCCCTCCCATGTCCCTCCCCATCCCATCCCTCTGGGTCATCCTAGTGCACCAGCCCTGAGCACCCGCTCGCCTGCATCGAACCTGGACTGGCGATCTGTTCCACATATGATAATATACATGTTTCAATGCTATTCTCTCAGATCATCTCACCGTCACCTTCTCCCACAGAGTCCAAAACACTGTTCTATACATCTGTGTCTCTTTTGTTTCTTTTGCATTTATCTCTGCCCTAATTTTCATGATTTCTTTCCTTCTACTAACCCTGGGGTTCTTCATTTCTTCCTTTCCTAGTTGCTTTTGGTGTACAGTTAGGTTATTTATTTGACTTTTTTCTTGTTTCTTGAGGTAAGCCTGTATTGCTATGAACCTTCCCCTTAGCACTGCTTTTACAGTTTCCCATAGATTTTGGGTTGTTGTATTTTCATTCATTTCTATGCATACTTTTATTTCTTTTTTGATTTCTTCTATGATTTGTTGGTTATTCAGAAGCGTGTTGTTTAGCCTCCAGTGTTGGAATTTTTAATAGTTTTTTTTTTCCTGTAATTGACAGCTAATCTTACTGCATTGTGGTCAGAAAAGATGATTGGAATGATTTCAATTTTTTTGAATTTACCAAGGCTAGATTTTATGGCTCAGGATCTGATCTATCCTGGAGAAGGTTCCATGTGCACTTGAGAAAAAGGTGAAATTCATTGTTTTGTAGTGAAATGTCCTATAGATATCAGTTATGTCTAACTGGTCCGTTGTGTCATTTAAAGTTTGTGTTTCCTTGTTAATTTTCTGTTTAGTTGATCTATCCATAGGTGTGACTGGGGTATTAAAGTCTCCCACTATTATTGTGTTATTGTTAATTTCCCCTTTCATACTTGTTAGCATTTGTCTTACATGTTGCAGTGCTCCTAGGTTGGGCAAGTATTTGTTTATACTTGTTACATATTCTTCTTGGATTGATCCCTTGATCGCTATGTAGTGTCCTTCTTTGTCTCTTTTCACAGCCTTTATTTTGAAGTCTATTTCATCTGATATGAGTATTACTACTCCTGCTTTTTTTTGGTCTCCATTTGTGTGAAATATCTTTTTCCAGCCCTTCACTTTCTTCTTTAAGTGTTAGATAGGATTCATCCTGGACTTTTCTTTGTTGAGAAGGTATTTATTACTGATTCAATCTCTTTACTTGTTATTGGTCTTTGCAGATTATTTCTTAAGTTTTGGTAGTTTTTGTGTCTAGCAATTTGTGTTTCAACTAGGTTATCACATTTCTTGACACAATTTTTCTTTGCATTTTTATATACTTTATTTTTTGTAAAATCAGTAGTAATGTCCCCATATTCATTCCACGTTTTAGTTCCTTGTTTTACTTCTTTAGTATAACCTAAAGCTTGTTACTGGAGAAGGCGATGGCACCCCACTCCAGTACTCTTGCCTGGAAAATCCCATGGATGGAGGAGCCTGGTGGGCTGCAGTCCACGGGGTCACTAAGAGTCGGACACGACTGAATGACTTCACTTTCACTTTTCACTTTCATGCATTGGAGAAGGAAATGGCAACCCACTCCAGTGTTCTTGCCTGGAGAATCCCAGGGACAGGGGAGCCTGGTGGGCTGCTGTCTGTGGGGTCGCACAGAGTCGGACACGACTGAAGTGACTTAGCATAGCATAGCATAGCAAAGCTTGTTACTGTTGTTGATATTTTTAAGGAAAGAACTATCAGTTTCATTGATTTGCTACTTTGTTTTCCCATTCTCTACTTCATATATCTCCATTCTAATCGTTTTTATTTCCTTCTTTGTGCTACTTCATCTAGTTTCTTAAGATGTAAAGTAATATTTGAAATCTTTCTTTATAAGTTTAGGCTCTTATAGTAATAAATATTCCTCTAAGCAAGGCTTTACATGCATCCCTTTCAATTAAGTAATTAGTAACAAGGGAAGACTTACTTCTGCTGTTTATTTTCTGTGTATCTTATTTTTGTTCTTCATTCCCTCTATTGGTAACTTCTTTCAAGTTTGATTTTTTTGTAGTGAACCATTCTGATTCCCTCTCATTCATTTTCTGTGTATATTTTTATTTACTTTTTAAATGATTACCATGCAGATTGCATGTAATATCTTCAGTGTAGAGCAATGTGTTTTGAATTAGTAGTAAATTAGTTTCAAGTGTACAAAGTATGCCACTACACAGCTCTATACTTCCCCCTTTATGTTGTCAGAAATTACATATTAAATATATATATGTAATGTTCACATTAGTATACATTAATGACAAATATTCATGACTTTTTAAATATCCTAGATGATAAAAGAGGAGTTCTCAGTGAAATATACAATAATAGTGGCTTTTATATTTATTTATGTAGTTACTTTTAACAATATTCTTTATTTCTTCATATGAGTTCTTGTTACTATCTATAAATAAACAAATAAAGATATACTCAGCTCCATTAGTAATTAGAGAAATTTTTAAAAAATCACAATAAAGTACTACTTAGGACCTAGTAGAATGGCTATGATTTAAAGTAAATAGGCATGTTTGTGTATTGCCAAAACATTACAGAAATTGGACCTTCACACATTGCTAATGGAAATGAGAAATTATGCAGACACTTTGGAAAACAGAATTGCAGTTTCTTTTTTTTTTAATTTATTTTTTAATTGAAGGATAATCGCTTTACAGAATTTTGTTGTTTTCTGTCAAACCTCAACATGAATCAGCCATACGGATACCTGTGTCCCCTCCTTCTTGAACCTCCCTCCCATCTCCCTCCCCATTCCACCCCTCTTGATTGATACAGAGCCCCTGTTTGCATTCCCTGAGATATACAGCAAATTGCCATTGGTTATCTGTTTTACATAGGGTACTGTAAGTTTCCGTGTTACTCTCTCCATACATCTCACCCTCTCCTCCTTTCTCCCTGTGTCCATCAGTCTATTCTTTATGTCAGTTTCTCCATTGTTGCCCTGCATAAATTGTTCGGTACCATCTTTCTAGATTCCATATATATGTGTTAGTATATTTATCTTTCTCTTTCTGACTTCACTCTGTATAGGCTCTAGGTTCATCCACCTCATTAGAACTGACTCAAATGTGTTCCTTTTTATGGCTGAGTAATATTACATGGTGTATATGTACCACAACTTCTTTATACAGTCATCTGTCAATGGACATCTAGGTGGCTTCCATGTTCTAGCTATTGTAAATAGTGCTGCAGTGAACAATGGGATACATGTGTCTTTTTCAATTTTGGTTTCCTCAGGGTCGGAATTCCCTAGTGGCTCAGATGGTAAAGAGTATGCCTGCCATATGGGAGACCCGAGTTCGATCCCTGGGTCGAGAAGATCCCCTGCAGAAGGATATGGCAACCCCTCCAATATTCTTGCCTGGGAAATCCCATCGATTGTAGCCTGCCAAGCTCCTCCGTCCATGGGGTCACAAAGAGTCGGACACAACTGAGCGACTTCACTTCACTTTCTTTCCTCAGGGTATATGCCTAAGCGTGGGATTGCTGGGTCTTATGGTAGTTTTATTCCTAGTTTTTAAAGAAATCTTGATACCATTTTCCATAGTGGCTGTATCAATTTGCATCCCCACCAGTAGTGCAAGAGGGTTCCCTTTTCTCCACACCCTCTCCAGCATTTATTGTTTGAAGACTTTTTGATGATGGCCATTCTGACCTGTGTGAGGTGATACATGATTGTAGTTTTGATTTGCATTTCTCTGATAATGAGCAATGTTGACCATCTTTTCACGTGTTTGTTACCCATCTGTATGTCTTCTTTGGAGAAATGTCTGTTTAGGTCTTTTTCCCATTTTTTGGTTGCATTGTTTGTTTTTCTGGTATTGAGTTGTATGAGCTGCTTGTATATTTTGGAAATTAATCCTTTGTCAGTTGTTTCATTGGCTATTATTTTCTCCCATTCTGAGAAAATCGGTTGTCTTTTCACCTTGTTTATAGTTTCCTTTGCTGTGTAAAAGCTTTTAATTTTAACTAGGTCCCACTTGTTTATGTTTATTTAGATTGGCAGTTTCTCATGAAGTTAAATATATGTTTACCATATGCCATTGCAATATCAGTCCTAAAGTATCTTGCCAGGAGAAGTTAAAACATTCTTTTTAAATTTGTATATGAATGTTCACAGTAGCAATATTCCCTAAAGACTATAAGTAAAACAACTCAAATGTCTTCCAACTGGTGTATGAACAGAAGTAGTATATCTATGGAGTAGAATAGTATTCAGCAATAAAAAGGAATGAAGTAGCAACATATAACACAGGTAAACCGCAAAAACACTATGCCTAATGAAAGAAATCCAACAGAAAAGTATGCGTATTGTATGTTTCCATTTATAGTAAATTTCTTGAAAAGGCAGATGTCTAGAAACCAAAACTAAACCAGTATTTACCAGGGTCTATCTGGGGATAGTATTTCAGAGAGACTGTAAATGGGCATGAGGTATCTGGGGTGTAATGAAAATATTCTAAAATTAGTTGTGATGATGGTTGTACAGCTCTGTAAATATATTAAAGTCGTTGAATTGGGTGATTTCAGCATCACTATCAAAGTAAGAAACCCCAAGGACATGTCTCTCCATAGAAACACCCATTGGATAGAGATGATTGGGAGCCTGGGAACAGTGACAGAATGAATAATTCATAATAAATGTTTTTATATACTTCAATTTCTGAATCTTATGGATGTTTTCCTACTTCTAAAACTTAACACAAAGAAATTCACTCTTCCAGGGAAGGAAAAAAAGTACAGATAACTCTATCAGGAAGCCTAATTTTGACTTAAAAGTAAAGTGTGCCAGGTGAGGATTAAGAGACCTATGTGTTAGTGAGCACCAAGTATGAAATAAGTCATTCAGGGCTGGAAACAACAGAGAACATGGACGCAGGGTCTAAACACCTGAAAGAAACATACAAACACCACGTATAAACCCATCGATTAAAAAAAACCAAAACAGGGATAATGCCATTCATCCTACAGGAATATTGCCTAAATGAAATCACGTATGTAGTATTGATTACATATCTCAAGGAAATGTGATGGCAACACAGCAGACAATAGGCAGTTCATCCCTTCTGAAGCCAGATAATTCTAGCCTCCATTCACCAGGGCTGCTCTTCACTTTGAACTTGTCAAAGAGGGATTTGGCCAAGCTGACTTCTGGACCCCCCCATCGTGCTACCCAGAATTAAGCAGTAACATTTCACACAAAGTGAAAACCCCCTTCATTTCAACCCTTGCCCAACCCCATCCCCTTCACTTTTTCCCCAGATCAACCCCAATCATGATTTTCAGGCCATGTTTTGATACTTTAACTCTGCTCAGGCATCCACACTCACCAGGGCCCCAGACCACGCCCCACCCAACATTGTTTTACTAGGGGAGGATTGATTTTGTGTTTTCCATGGTCCCATGGAACACCTTCCCTCTCCACCAGTGGAGATCCTAAGCTGCATGTGGACAGGGCCTGGGTAGCTGGAGAGACTCTTGTACACCTGTTTTAAAGTTTAAAAGTGAGAGATTTGCACATATAAATTAGAGACGTTTATTTATGCATCAACTATTAACTTTATTTGAAGAACCAATAACTTTATGTGAAGAACTGCCAAAACTGCAAGAAAAAAACTTCAGTGAAGTTTTTCTGCAAGGGCAATACTGCAGACTTCATGGCAGGCAGGGTGACCTTGGGCAGTCACCCGGGACTCAGGGGAAAGTCCAGTCTAGGATCAGTCCTCCTTGTTGCCGTCGCCCAAGGTGAGCTTGTCAGAGAAGTACCCTGCCAGGCTGCCTTCCGGGGACCCCACGTTGCTCAGCTTGCTGACATGGTCTCCCAGCTCCTTGATGAACTTGACCTGCTGGTCCAGGTAGCCGGTCTCCAGGAAGTCGCACAGATGGGCGTCGCTGCTGTCGGTGGCCAGCTTGTGCAGGTCGAGCAGGCTCTGGTTGACGCACTTCTCCAGGTGCAGGGTGTCTTGCATGGCCTGGAGTGCACTCTCCCACTGCTGGGTCTCGGGCTTTCTGATGTCGAGGAAGGAGACGCGGCCCCCACGCCAGTTCTGCAGGAACATCAGGCTCTCGGCTGTTTTGCTGTGCTCGTGAGAGCGGAGCAGGAAGAAGCGGTGGAAGTGCTTCAAGGCCACATCATCACGGTCGAGGTAGAAGGCCAGGGCCAGGCACTGGAAGGAGGCGTGGAACTCCAGGGCGGCGTGGCTGTTGAGCGCGGCCTCACACTCAAGGCGGTAGTTCTGACGAACCTGTGAGGGCGGTGTGGGCATCATGGTGGGCGGCTCCAAGGCCCAGGGAATGGCGGCTCGGTCAGCGGGGGCACGGGCCTGGCATCGGCGGGGGCGCAAGCGCCAGCGGCCTCCTCGGAGCCTTCCCATGGTGGACGATGTGATGGCCCGAGGCGGGCTCCGGGCCAGACGACAGGTGGCTGGGTGCGGGCTCTGGGATGGATGGGTAATGGCGTCTGTTGGGCCGGGTCAGTGCCTGGGCTTGAGATGGGTTAAGGAAGAGGTCACGTGGATGGGCGGGATCCGTGGGCAGGCGGGGTCTATGGTCTTGACCCTCCTTCTTTCTGCCTGGTGACGTAATGGCTGTTGAGAAGGGACTATAAGACAATTTCAGCAATCAGCTCCTGGGAAATAACCCAGAAAAGCTCCACTCCTTGTCTCTCTCCAGGTCCTTCTCACCTCTCTACTTTCTGATTCAAGTGAAATAGTCAGACTACAGTGTGTAGAAACTAGTCTCCTGAGGGGCTGATGAGAGGCTGGATAACGTGTCATTTATGTGTGGAAGAAGCCCCTTCGGGGTGGGCTTTGACCAATGAGAAATGGGGGTTGGAGAGAGCCTGTAAGATAAATACCAATGCCACCCTCTTCCACACTGCCAAGTGACCTGAGGAGTGCTTTCAGATTCTAAACCTCTAGACAAGCCTGTTCAGTGAGTGATCTGGTGAGTCACTGTGGCTCATTGGGAAGCAGTGGCCAGCGTGATAAACACATAGGATTACATTTCTTCACATCTTTCCGTGCCTGATGTTTCCTTTTTTTCACCCTTATTGCTGTGAGTTCACACATTCTAACAAAATCAGCATCTTAACAGCATTTAAGCTGAGTCTCAGTCTCTGTTTTCTAAAAATCAAGGCTCAAACTCCTGTGTTCGTCATTCTGGGAATCTGTTATATGCCTTGTTAAATATTATTTCATTTTCTCATATATTTTATACCTATTAGTTCTTTGAGAATTTCCTCTCTCTTCCTTTACTAGCTGGTTGTCATTTCTGTCCTCCCTTGGTCCTATAGTGTTGCGGCAGGATTGTTTTGATTACTTAACCATCTCTCTAATTTGCTATTCAGCAGTGCCTATTCTACTATTCTATTTATTGTACTTTTTATTCCAACAATTAGTATTTTCATTTTCCTGATCTCTAGTTTATTTCTATTGATGAAATATAAATATATATATATATATATATATATATATATATATATATACATTACTGCCTGAGTATATTAAGAGTACTTATTCTGAAGTTCTGTTCTTACTCTACTAATGCTTTATCTTTGGGTGTTAGTAAGGTTTTTGTGTGTATTTTTATTTTGAAATATTCTCAAAGTTTCAGAAAAGTTGCAAGGATAGTGCAAAGAACTTGTAGTTTCTGAACCATTGGAGAATAAGTCGTTGACCTGATGTTTCATCAGCTGAAATACATTAGTGTCTAATTTGTGAAAATATGGAAATTCTCCTGTAGCTACAACAGGCAAAATTGAGGAATGAACAGTGATGCATTACTACCATCGAATAGTCAGATGCCATTCAAGTTTTTCCCAGTTATCCCCCAAATGCTTATGCAGTAAAAGGACCCAATTAGAATCTCATGCTACAGTTAGTTATCATGACTGTTAGCTTCCTTCAGTCTGGCGTAATTCTTGAGTCTCTCCTTGTCTTGCATGCCTTGCCACTTTTCAGAATCATAAGCCGGTTATTTTGTAGAATGTTTCTGACTTTCAGCTTGTGTAATATTTTAAGTATAAGGACTCTTTTTTTCATTTATTCAGTTTGATATTTCTTCTTGATAGTTTATTTTTTCAAGGTTTTCTTCAAACATTTGATGATTTTTAATTCATGATTGGTTTTTAGATTCCTTTTTAAACATTCAGCTGTGTGAATTTAGAAAGCTGGGGAGATAAGAGGGGGGACAACTTCTACTCTGGCCGGTCATTAGTGAAATTGGAGAGAATCAACTCATATTTTTGATGAACTGCTGGATTTGGATTTTCCTTGTTCTTCCCAGGTTTTTCTACTCACCTGTGGGTACTGTCCTAACCTGTGACAGAAGCTTCCACACATCCTGCTCTGATCTAAAAGCATTTACCCCCGCTCTTGCTACTGCTCGGTGTGGGGACTAGGAAGCAGCTGTGGGCAACCGTATGTGTACTTCCTGTGATATCCAGCTAATCACCTTCTTACATGTGTCCAGGCTCAAGGCTGAAGGACCCTATGCATAATTGGAGATAGTAGAGCCAAGCATATTCTATCTAATTAATCAGTTCAGAACCTGCCTAGTAACATTTGGAAGTGTGTTATGTTCCCAGTGAGTTTGTATTGCTGAGGAGGGCCCAGCAACATTTATATACAGCATTCATATGGCTTCTTCCTTTCTTTGAACAAGCATGACAGGAAAAATAATCAGAGATGAGGGCCAAAAGCCACAATCCAAACTCCAAAAACTTCCTTGTGTTGAGAACATAAAACAGAAATCTCTGCAAGTTGGGCCATTCACAGAGAGGTGGGCTAGAAGTTGTTCAAAAACTTAAGAGCCACCTCATCAACTTGAATGTTCTAGGGAAAATGGATGGACCATCACACAAGTCACTTAGCATCTTTAATTTCTTCATCTATAAAATAAGATTTAGAAACTTAAACTTCTAGCGAAAATAAATAGGTAGAACACATGCAAATTGGGAAGTTCCATGCAAAAAGTATTCTATTGAAATTGTCACAGAGGTAGGCGGAGGACACATCGCTAAAATGCATTGTCTATGCTGTGTAGTACCACTGCCAATTAATTTTACTAACTATTAAAGATGAATAACTTGGGAAAGAAGAAGTCAAAGGTTGGTTGCATCTTGCTTAAAATAACCATAAATACTATTTGTGCAAGGTGGCATAATTGATATAAAGTAAATTGATATAATTTGATATAAAGTAAATTGATACAATTTATCAATAAATATATCAATATATCAATTGATATAAAGTAAAACTTCTTTCATTTTGGAAAAGTGTTAGAATTTGTATTCAGGACATTTGAATGAAAGTAGGAAGGGATTGGTAGCTGTCTTGGTGGACATTGTCTCGCCTACTTACTGACTTTGTAGAATAAACCCAGTAACAGGCTATATGTAAATAAATGGTCATGGGTCAGTTCCAGTAAAATTTTATTAAAAAAGCAGATGGTAAAAATCACAGCAAGTTATTGTGTGGATATCACTAAAATTATTCTAAAACTGGTAAGCAGAGGCAAACAGAAAAAACGAAACAGAAGAGCGAATACACTATTAAAGGAGAACAATAAAATTGGAAAACTGACATTACTCGACCTCAAGACTTACTATAAAGCAATGGTAGTTGAGACAGCATGATATTGGGGAAAGAATAGCCAGATAGTTCAATGAATAAACTAGGGAATAGGTAAAGAATCTGCCTGCAATGCAGGAGACATTGGTTGGATCCCTGGGTTGGGAAGATCCCTTGGAGACAGGAATGGCAGCCCATTCCAGTATTCTTGCCTAAAGAATTCCATGAACAGAGGAGCAGTCCATGGGGTTGCAAAGAGTCAGACACGACAGAACACACACACTTTATCTCCAAGCAGTGTTAGGACCCCCAAATGGATATACTAAACCACCACCAGGGAGTCCAGAAATACAACCATATAAATATGATGAAGTGATCTTTAGCAAAGAAGAAAGGGCAATACAATGGAGCAAAGATAGTATTTTCAAGAAATGGTGCTGAAAGAACTGGACATGCACATGCAAAGAAAAGACACACACTGTACATCATTTATAAAATTTAATTTAAAATGGATCATAGACCTAAATGTAAAATGTCAAGTTATAAAGCTTCCAGAAAAGAACAGTGGAGAAAGCTCAGATGACCTTGGGTATGTAATTGACCAACTGTATTTGATTAAAATTAAAAACTTCTGCCCTGTGAAAGACAATATTAAAAGAATGAGAAGACAAGGCACAGACTGGGAGAAAATATTTGCAGAAGACACATGATCAAGGATTGTTATCCAAAATAGATAAATAACTCTTAAAACCTAACAATAAGAAAACAAGCAGTGTAGTTTTAAAATGGGACCGAGACCTTAAGTGCTCATCAAAGAAGATACACAAATGGCAAACAAGCATATGAAAAGATGCTCATATCGTATGTCATCAGGGACGGTAACACAAAAACCTGCATGCAGATGTTTGTAGCAGCTTTATTCACAATACCAAGGTGTCCTTCCATACGTGTAGAGATAAAACAAATTTTGATACAATCAGACAGTGGAATACTAATCAGCACTAAAGAGAAATGAGGTATCAAGATATGGAAAGATATGGAGAAGACATAAATGCATCTTACTAAGTGAAAGAAGCCAATCTAGGAAGGCTATATATACTGTATGATTCCAAATGTATCACAATCTAGAAGAGACAAAAGTATGGAACATTAACGAGAACAGTATGGTATTGGCATAAAAACGGACACACAGATCAATGGTGGAAAATAGAGCCCAGAAATAAACCCGATTTAATTAGTTTATGCAAAGGAGCCAGAAATATACATAGAGAAAAGACAATCTCTGCAGTAAATGGTATTGGGGAAACAGGACGTCCACATGGAAAACAATGAATCTGGACCGCTATTTTACACCATACACCAAAATCAATGCAAAATGGATTAAAGACTTGAACGTAAGACTGCAGCCATAACAGTTGTAGGAGAAAACAGAGGCATTAGTAAACTCCTTGCCATTAGTCTTGGAGGTGAGGTTTTGTATTTGACACTAAAGTGAAGGCAAGAAAAGCAAAAATAAATAGGTGGGACTACATGAAACTAAAAGACTCCTGCATGGCAAAGTAAAACTATCAACAAAATAAAAAGGCAACCTATTGAATGGGAGAAAATATTGGCAAATGATAAATGTGATAAGGCAGTGGTCCCAAGTCTTTTTGGCACCAGGGACCAGTTTTGTGGAAGACAATTTTTTCATGGACTGGGTGTGGGGGGATGGTTTCAGGATGATTCAAGCACATTACATATTTTGTGAACTTTATTTCTAATCTAATGCTGCTGCTGCTCGGACTGGAGGTTGAGGACTCCTGTGATAAGGGGTTAATCTCCAAAATAGCAAAAAAAAAAAAATTGATTACTAAAACTTACAGAAGATCTGAATTGATGTTTCTGCAAAGTAGACATACAGATGGCTAAGAGGTACATAAAAAGTATTCAGCATCACTTATCATCAGTTCAGTTCAGTCACTCAGTCGTGTCCAACTCTTTGTGACCCCATGAATCACAGCAGGCCAGGCTTCCCTGTCCATCACCAACTCCTGGAGTTTATCCAAACTCATGTCCATCAAGTCGGTGATGCAATCCAGCCATTTTATCCTCTGTCATCCCCTTTTCCTCCTGGCCCCAATTCCTCCCAGCATTAGTGTCTTTTCCAATGAGTCAGCTCTTTGCATGAGGTGGCCAAAGGATTGGAGTTTCAGCTTCAGCATCAATCCTTCCAATGAACACCCAGGACTGATCTCCTTTAGGATGGACTGGTTGGATCTCCCAGCACTCAACGGGACTCTCAAGAGTCTTCTCCAACACCACAGTTCAAAAGCATCAATTCTTCGGTGCTCAGCTTTCTTCACAGTCCAACTCTCACATCAATACGTGACTACTGGAAAAACCATAGTCTTGACTAGATGGACCTTTGTTGGCAAAGTAATGTCTCTCCTTTTGAATATGCTATCTAGGTTAGTCATAACTTTCCTTCCAAGGAGTAAGCATCTTTTAATTTCATAGCTGCAGTCACCATCTGAAGTTATTTTGGAGCCCAGAAAAATAAAGTCTGCCACTGTTTACACTGTTTCCCCATCTATTTGCCATGAAGTGATGGGACCAGATGCCGTGATCTTAGTTTTCTGAATGTTGAGCTTTAAGCCAACTTTTTCACTCTCCTCTTTCACTTTCATCAAGAGGCTCTTTATTTCCTCTTCACTTTCTGCCATAAGGGTGGTATCATCTGCATATCTGAAGTTATTGATATTTCTCCCAGCAATCTTGATTCCAGCTTGTGCTTCTTGCAGCCCAGTGTTTCTCATGATGTAGAAGTTCAGTAAGCAGGGTGACAATATACACCCTTGACGTACTCCTTTTCGTATTTGGAACCAGTCTGTTGTTCCATGTCCAGTTCTGACTGTTGCTTCCTGACCTGCATATCAGTTTCTCAAGAGGCAGGTCAGGTGATTTGGTATTTCCATCTCTTGAAGAATTTTCCACAACTTATTGTGATCCACACAGTCAAAGGTTTTGGCATAGTCAATAAAGCAGAAATAGATGTTTTTCTGGAACTCTCTTGCCTTTTTGATGATCCAGCAGATGTTGGCAATTTGATCTCTGGTTCCTCTGCCTTTTCTAAAACCAGCTTGAACATTTGGAAGTTCACGGTTCATGTACTGCTAAAGCCTCGCTTGGAGAATTTTGAGCATTACTTTACTAGCGTGTGAGATGAGTGCAATCATGCGGTAGTTTGAGCATTCTTTGGCATTGCCTTTCTTTGAGATTGGAATCAATACTGACCTTTTCTAGTCCTGTGGCCACTGCTGAGTTTTCCAAATTTGTTGGTATAGTGAGTGCAGCATTTTCACAGCATTATCTTTTAGGATTTGAAATACCTCAAATGGAAGGCATTAGGTGAAATGAAATAAGTCAGACTAAGAAAGACAGATACCATATATGTATCTGTATATGTATCTCCTTTATATGCGAGATCTAAAACAAGAACAACAAGCAAAAACCAAAACTCGTAGAGGAGAGATTGGTAATTGCCAGAGCAAAGGTGAGGGGGTCAAGGTCAGCAAAATGGGTTAAGGAAGCAGAAGACAAAATCTTCAGGTTATAAGTCATGGGTTATAATGTATGGCATGGTGCCTGTCATTAATAACACTATTGTATATTTGCAAGTTCCTAGTACAGTAAGCCTAAAAAGTTCTTATCACAACTAAAACATTTGTAACTATTGTATGGTAATGGATGTCAACTACTTGGGATCTTTTCACAACATATACAGATATCTAACCATTATGTTATATACCTGAAATCATTGGTATATGTCAATTATATCTCAATGTAAGAAATATGGAGACAGTAAAAAGATTAGTGGTTGAGAGGGGAGGAGTACAGAATATGTGAAGAGGATATTTTTTAGGGCACTGAAAAGTCTGTACATGACTATAATCAGGAGTACATGTCCCTATACATTTGTCCAAGCCCATAGAATGTACACCACCAATAAGGAATCCTAACATAAACTGTGGCCTTTGGGTGATTATGATGTATCATTGTAGGTTCATCAGTTGTAACAAATTTACCACTCTGTTTCTGGATGTTGAGTGTGGCATACATTATGCATATGTGGGGCCAGGGAATATGTGGCCTGGGAATATCTCGGTTCCTTTCTCTCAATTTTGCTATCAGCCTAAAACTTCTCTTAAAAGTGTTGTTGTTTAGTCAGTAAGTCATGTCCAACTCTTTGCGACCCCAAGGATTGTAGTATGTCAGGCTCCTCTTTCCTCCCACTGTCTCCCAGAGTTTGTTCAAATTCATGACCATTGAGTCAGTGATGCCATCCAACCATCTCTTCCTCTGTCTCCCCCTTCTCCTTTTGCCTTCCATCTTTCCCAGCATCAGGGTGTTTTCCAGTGAGTCAGTTCTTTGCATCAGGTGGCCAGAATATTGGAGTTTCAGAAATAGTCCTTAAAATGAATATCCAGGGTTGATTTCCTTTAGAATCAGACTGGTCTGATCTCCTTGCAGTCGAAGGGACTCTCAAAAAACATCATCTTTAACAAATTAAAAAAGTAACACAATAGATGGTGGGCGGGATTTGGCTTGCAGGCCATAGTTTGACAACCCATGGTATAAAACAAAGCAGTCTGTGATGAAACAAATAGGTAAATGTGTGTGTGTCTATGTCACTTGATGCGTCTGGTTAACCGTGCATCTATTACCAAGAAAGGCTCACTGCCTGATGTGCATAGAACCCCATACTATAGCATTGGCTTTTGAGAAAAGGAAGTTTTCTTGTGAGGTCAGCTGACAAGGAGACAGGAGGCAAGGCTCTCAAATCTGGTTCTTCACCCCAAGGTTGAAGGAGAAATTTAAGGGGTTCGAGGAATCAGCTGATTGGCCAGTCTCAAATCAGCCCATTTGAACTACTTGTGCTGCTGGAAGCCATGGTTTCCTTTTCTCTTGGGAGGGTGGAATGTATTGCTTTACAATGTTGTGTTTGTTTCTGCTATAGAACAAAGTGAATCGGCTATATGCATCCATATATCCCCTCCCTTCAGCCTCCCTCCCACACCACATCCCACTCCTCTAAGCCATCCCAGAGCCCCAAGCTGAGCTCCCTGTGCTACAGCAGCTTGCCACTAGCTGTCTATTTTACACATGGTAGTGTATATATGTCTGTGCTACTTTCTCAGTTGGCACCCTCCCTCTTCCCCCTCTTGTCCACATGTCCATCTTTATGACTGCATTTCTATTTCTGCCCTGCAGTGGGTTCAGCAGTACCGTTTTCCTAGATTCCATGTATATGCATTAATAGACCATGATTTTTTTCTCTTTCAGACTTACTTCACTCTGTATGACAGACTCTAGGTCCATCCCCATCACTTCAAATGTCCTAATTGTATTTCTTTTTGTGGGTGAGTAATATTCCATTGTATATATGTAGATCTTGTTTATCTGTTTTTGTGTCACTGGACATTTAGGCTGCTTCCATGTCTTGGCTATTGTGAACAGACCTGCATTGAACATTGGGGTACATGTGTCTTTGAATTATGGTTTTCTCAGGGTATATGCCCAGTAGTGGGGTTTCTGAGTCTATGGTGGTTCTATTTTTAGTTTTTTAAGGAACCTCCATACTGTTCTCCATTGTGGCTGCACCAATTTACATTCCCACCAACAGTGCAAGAGGGTTCTCTTTTCTCCACACGCTCTCCACCATTTATTGTTTATAGAATTTTTTGATGATAGCCATTCTGACCAGTGTGAGGTGATACATCGTTGTAGTTTTGATTTGCATTTCTCTAATTATTACCGACATTGAGCATGTTTTCATGAGCTTTTTGCCCATCTGTATGTCTTCTCTGGAGAAATGTCTGTTTATTTGTTTATTTTGGCTGTGCTGGGTCTTTCTTGCTGTGTGAGGGCTTTCTCTATTTGTGCTGCATGGGAGCTACTCTCCAGCTGTGGTGTGGTGGGTTTCTCATTTCAGTGGCTTCTCTTGTTGCAGAGCATGGGCTCTAGGCACGTGGGTTTCAGTAGTTGTGGCTCGTGGGCCTAGTTGCTCTGCAGCATGTGAGATCTTCCCAAACCGGGGATTGAACCAGTGTCCCCTGCATTGCAAGGCATATTCTTAACTACTGGGTCACTAGGGAAGCCCTCATGGTAAGTTTCAATTTGTATTGCTCTACTAATTAGTGATGTTGAGCATAACATCCCCATTCATCTGCTCTCTAGGTCCATGACTGAATACTGAGGCTTAAACAGCAATAGGTCCACACGTGGGATGAGTGCTAGGGTTTTAGGACCTGGGGTTTTGGTTCTGGCTGATTTTCTGTGGCCTGACAGACCAAATTATTTCCCAGGTGATGCTAGTGGTAAAGAACCCGCCTGCCAGCTCAGGAGACACGAGAGAGGTGCATTTGATCCCTGGGTCGGGAGGATCCCTGGAGGACGAAATGGCAATCCACTCCAGTGTTCTTGCCTGGGAAATCCCATGGACAGAGGAGCCTGGGAGGCTACAGTCCATGGGGTTGCAGACAGTTGGATATGACTGAGTGACTTAGCATGCGTGCATGATGGGCCAAATTTTTTCCATTAGTTATATTACTATCCATCTTTTGGTGGCCTGGGGAGTGAGTGATGGCTGGTTCTTCCAGCATTCTAACAGAGTCTAGTAAGTCCTGGATCTCCTCTGTGTATTCCTTTCCTTCCTGATGTTCATAGGCCTCTCTTTTCATATGGCCCAACATACCTGTACCACAGAGAAGGTGTACTTAGAATGAGTAGCAGGAGTTGCCTTTTTCTTAGCTCCAAGGTGCAGGGCTCTCATGCAGGTTATTAGCTCTGCCTTCTGGGCAGACATACCTGGAGGAGGAGTTCTGCTTCTAGGACTTCCTGATGAGTTACTGCTGCATACCAAAGAGTCCCCCATCCATGAAGCTCCTCCCATTTGTAAGCATTTCTGTATCTGTATTGTCAGGTCAGGTCTGCTAGAATGGACTTGAGTGAATTGTACAGAAAGGCCTTATGGCATTCTGCAGTCTATCTTAGTGGCTCATTGTTATTTCCTTTAAGAGCGTCACATACGGGTTTACCATGATCCCAAACTTAGGGATCCAAATACAACGAAGCCCAGCCATTCCTAAGAATCCTCAGGATTGCCTTTTGGTTGTTGATGCCGTCACTCTAATCCGTCCCTTCCATTTGGAATATGTTTCTTTGTCATAAATATTTTACAGTTGGTTGAGAAGTTTTCACTTTTCCCATGGACACTTTATATCCCCAGTCTGCCAGAAAGTTGAAAGTAAGGATTGTATTTTGTCCTGAAGCTTCCTTCGTTTTACTGGCCATTAGGTATATTATTCATATATTGCAGTACAACTCTTTGATTTAATTGCCAGTCCCTTAAGTCCTTGGCTAAGGCTTGCCGAGAAGATGGTGCGGGCATTCTTCGATCCTTGTGGGAGCACCATCCAACAATAGAGTTCTTTCATATTAGTCTCTGGATCATCTCATTCAAAGGCAACAGTTCCTAGGCCTCAGGACTGAGTGGTATGCAGTAAAAGGGATCTTTTAGGTCTAGAATTATAAACCAGCAAAAGTCTCCAAATAAGATTGTAAGTAAAAGTATAAGAATTTGGCACTGTGGAACATACATCGTGTACAATTTAGTCAATGAGTCTCAGATCCCATGCAAACAATAATCTCTGGCCCCTGGCTTTTGTACCGGCAGTATTGGAGTATTTTATTGATATTGATAAGTTTGATAAGGGGCTTCCCTGGAACCTCAGATGGTAGGTAGAGAATCTGCCTGCAATGCAGGAGACCCAGGTTGGATCCCTGGGTAAGGAAGATCTTCTGGAAAAGGGAATGGCTACCCACTCCAGTATCCCTGCATGGAGAATCCCATGGACAGAGGAGCCTGGTGGGCTACAGTCCATGAGGTCGTAAAGAATGGGACATCACTGAACCACTAACGCTACACTACTGACGTTGGATTACTTGGCATTTAATAAAGGTGGTTCTCAGAGGCTTTATACTTCACATGCCTCTTTAAAGCTTATTGCTTTTTCAGTTCTGACACTTGGCACCGGGCTGGAGTTTCCTCCTACTGGGTTGGCGGTCCTGGCTCTTCCTGGCCTCCCCACAACTCAAGCATCAGCTCTTACCTTTTGTAGAATTTCTTCAGGGACTTCTGGTTCAAGTTTGTCTCGCCATTGTCATAGCACAACTTGGAGAGGGCAGGCTTGACCTAGGAGTACTTTAGTGTCTACTTTTTCTGGTGAGAAAGTCACTTAGGCATTTAACTTTGTTAGATCTTCCCCCAGTAAGGGAATAGGGCATTCAGGCAGATACAGAAAGCTGTGACCTACATATTCTCCCCCCGCTGCCAATTATATCAGATCTGAGGTAGAGAGTGTACATGTACGAATGCCCTAGGTTGACCTTGGTCATCTAGCCCTTTGGGAACTTGTTTCATTTGATACTGCCCTGCCTGAGGGCAATTGAAAAGATACAAATTTTAAATATGTTTAAATTGAAATTAAACATTTTCAATATAATAAACAATCTACTCTTTTAAGCCATAGTTTTTTGATCCCTATTTTACATATGAGAAAACAGAGGCACAGAGAAGTTAATTCACATTCCCCAATGCCTTCAATTTAGTAAGTGGCTAGAATGGCATTTGAACCCAGGCCATCTGTGGGGAAGAATCCACGACACCAAACTGTTTCTCCAAAACTGGGGAGCAAGAAGGATCTTTAGGCTTCCCTGGTGGCTCAGTGGTAAAGAATCCTTCTGCCAAACAGGAGACCTGGGTTTGATCCCTGATCCAGGAAGATCTCACATTTCGCAGAGCACCTCAGCCTGCGCATCACAACTACTGAACCTGTGCTCTAGAGCCGGGGAACCACGACTGCTGAGCCCATGTGCCACTACTACTGAAGTCCAAGCGCCTCGTGCCTGTGGTGTGCAACAGGCGAAGCCACCACTCTAAGGAACCCACATACCGCAACTAGAGAAGAGCCTGCGCAGTAATGGAGCCCTAGCACAACCTAAAAGTCAATTTCTAGTTATAGAGATGAACAGCTACTCACCTGGTGCTTGCTTCTATCTAGAGGAGAACAGTTAATTGACATATGTAGGATCTGAGACATTGTCAGAGAGAGGAAAATGAAAGTGTTAGTTACTCAGTCGAGTCCGACCGTTTGCGACCCCATGGATTGGAGCCTGCTAGGCTACTCTGTTCATGGAATTCTCCAGGCAAGAACACTGGAGTGGGTAGACATTCCCTTCTCCCAGGGATCTCCCTGACCCTGGGACTAAACCAGGGTCATGTCTAAGCTACAGGGAGGAATATTTGTAAATATTTGAAATATTCAAAGCAGTTTGCAAACTTTAGGGAGACTCAGACTGACCATGTGTCAATCTGAGGACCATGTCTTATCAAGGACCATAAGGCAGGCAAGATCTGTACAATTTTACCTTTTGCCTTATTAACCACACCTAGGCACAGAAGAAACATATTTTGAGTGTTTTTGTTAGGATATTAGGGTTTACATGTGTAGAGACTTCATCTGATCCAATAGAGTTGACTGAGAGGCTGAATTTTTAAAGGGGAAGAGGAAAAAAATAAAGATTTTTTTTTTTTTTTGCTGTCCTTTGTCTGTGTTGCTGCGCATGGCCTTAGTTCTTCTGAGGCATGTGGCATCATAATTCCCGGACCAGAGATCGAACCCATATCCCCTGTGTTGGAAGGCAGTTTCTTAACTACTGGACCAACAGGCAAGTCCTTATCATTTTCTTAAGAAATCTTTTTTTTTTTTAAACTGGAAAATTTATTTCTGCATAGTTACAAGAAGATAAAAAGTTCAGTCTTCTCCCCATTCTGAAAGCAGATCCCAGGAGGCCACAGTGAGGTCACAAACAGGCTGATTTGGGGCCACGGGGTGTGGGCACAGGTGGGCACAGTCTGCAGTGAGCTAATGGTCAAGGTGAGGTCAGCACCCCTCTGGGCGTTTCATCACCTCAGCCCTGCTTCTACATGTTCGTTACCCAGGGCTTAGGCTCTGCCACACTCCTAGTCCACTCTCCAGTGAGGTTTTCCACTCCCATGACCACACACAATCTATATAGGGATCATGATATTTCCCATAGGTCTATTTCTAAAGCTGACATCCACATCCACTCTGAACTCCAGGTTCATTTTTCTGGCTACCTGTATGACAGTTCCACTTGGATGTCTAATATGCATCTCAGATTTTACATGACATGCCTTCTCCAACCTTCCATCCCAGCTGTGCCCCTGGCAAAAGACCTCAAATTGATAAAATGGCACCACCATCAACCCAGGCTAAATTAGATTAATTTCTTCATATCTCACTCTTCATCTCTGGTCCACGAAGAAACCTTGCTGATGTATCCCAATCCATCTGCAATGTGTCTACATCTCTTCATTTCTTCATCCTCCACTCCAGTTCAACCACCATTGTCTTTCACCTGGACCAGCTGTGATACCTCCCAGCTTCAACCCTTCCCACACTACATTCCTCAATACAGCCAGTACCAGTGACTTCATATTCAGGGGGATTCATTTTACTTTATATTCAGTATCACAAATTGACCTTCATTTAAGAGCTTATATTTTTCACTGTAGAATGGCTACATAGATTCACCCTCAATGGAAATGAGGTAAATTTTGAGTGGTACCACGTTACTTTATCACAGGGTGGTACAGTTCAAGTAAAAATCACACGGGGATGTTTTATAAGGGTAGCATCCATGCTCAACTGACCACAGGAAGTGTGTCTCTAGGAAAGCCAGCCCTGCCACCCTTAGATTGTCACTGTAGCCTAGGGTGAGCTTGTCAGAGAGGGACTCTGCTATGCCAGCATCCAGGGCCACCATCTTGCTACCCAGAAGTCTGCTTCAAACCAACTGAAGACCCCTTTATTTTGTTCCCTTCCCAATCCCAGTCCCTTCACTGTTTCTGGAGATCTACACCAATCATGATTTTCAGGCCATATTTTTATAGCTCATCTATTCACAGTCACCCACATTCACCAGAGCCTCACCTCACCCACACTCACCCCATGTACCACATTGTTTATTAGGGGAAGGTACATTTTGTATTGTTCAGGGTCCTATGGGTCCCCTTCTTCCCTCCCTCTGTGCAGATCTTGAGCTGCCTGTGGACAGGGCATTGGTAGCTCAAGAAACTCCTGGATACCTGTTTTAAAACTTGAAAGGTTAAGGGTTTGCACGCATGAATCAACAAGGGACCTTTATTTCTTTAGGAAGCAGTTTATTGGAAGAACTGGCAACAATGAAAGAAGGAAAACTTAAGTGAACTTTTCTGTGAACTTATTCTGCAAGAGCAATACTGCAGTCTGCATGGCAGGCAGGGTGACCTTGGGCAGTCACCCAGGTCTCGGGGGAAAGTCCAGTCCAGGCTCAGTCCTCCTTGTTGCTGTCGCCCACGGTGAGCTTGTCAAGGATGTAGTCTGCCAGGCTGCCTTCCGGGGACCCCACGTTGCTCAGGTTGCTGACATGGTCCCCCAGCTCCTTGATGAACTTGTCCTGCTGGTCCAGGTAGCCGGTCTCCAAGAAGTTGCACAGATGGGCGTCGCTGCTGTTAGTGGCCAGCTGGTACAGGTCCAGCAGGCTCTGGTTGACGCACTTCTCCAGGTAAAGGGTGTCTAGCATGGCCTGGAGTCCGCTCTTCCACTGTTGGGTCTCAGGCTTTCTGATGTCGAGGAAGCAGATGCGGCCCCCACGCTGGATCTGCAGGAACATCAGGCTCTCGGCTGTCTTGCTGTGCTCGTTGGAGCGGAGCAGGAAGAAGTGGGAGAAATGCTTCAAGCCCACGTCATCATGGTCGAGGTAGAAGGCCACGGCCAGGCACTGGAAGGAGGCGTGAAACTCCAGGGTGGTGTGGCTGTTGAGCGCGGCCTCACACTCGGGGCGGTAGTTCTGACGCTCCTGTGAGGGCGATGTGGGCAGCATGGCAGGCCACTCCCCGACCCAAGGAATGGCGGCTGGGACGAGGCGTCTTCGGGGCAGGAATCGGCGGGGGCGGGGGCGGGGGCGGGGGCGCCAGAGGGCTCCTGGGAACCTTCCCATGGTGGACAATGTGGGTGGCCGGAGGCGGGCTCCGGGCCAGATGACAGGTGGCTGGGTGTGGCCTCTGGGATGGACCGGTAATGGCGTCTGTTGGGCAAGGGTCAGTGCCTGAGCTGGCGATTCGTTCAGGAAGAGGTCACGTGGGTGGGCGGGATCTGTGGCCAGGGCACGACCACTGTCTAACAAAGCCAGGGTGTGGCCAGGGCGAGACCACTGTCTATCCAAGCCAGGGTGTGGCCAGGGCGAGACCACTGTCTATCCAAGCCAGGGTGTGGCCAGGGCGAGACCACTGTCTATCCAAGCCAGGGTGTGGCCAGGGCGAGACCACTGTCTATCCAAGCCAGGGTGTGGCCAGGGCGAGACCACTGTCTATCCAAGCCAGGGTGTGGCCAGGGCGAGACCACTGTCTATCCAAGCCAGGGTGTGGCCAGGGCGAGACCACTGTCTATCCAAGCCAGGGTGTGGCAGAGCTGCTTTGAGCTGAGTACTTCGCATCCACAATTTTTAATTTTGCCGTAATACTTTTTTTTCCAAGGACTTTCTCTTATTCTCTAATTACTCCCTTTTATAGCACCCTGTTCCCATTTTATAGACCCACTGTCATTTTTACAGTTCTGAGAATATGAATTTGGATTGTTTGGTAATGTTCTCTTGTTTCCTGTAGTATATTTGTCTTTTTCTCCAGAAATCGTTCTATTTATTCATCATGATCTCTTTCACTTCTGTCAAATATCTGGTAATATTTGTCCATCCATATTTGGGAGTAAAGGACTCAGGTTCGATCCCTGCATCTGGAAGATTCTCTGGAGAAGGGAATGGCTATCTACTCCAGTATTCTGGCCTGGAGAATCCAATGGACAGAGGAGCCTGGCCGGCTAATGTCAGTGGGGTCGCACAGAGTCTGACAGGACTGAACGACTAACACTTCCACGTTTTTCATTGTGATTTCACCACCTCACCCCCACCCAACCCCCCGCTCCACCCCGCCTTGTGGTTCTTATTATGATTGCAAGAGGTGTCTCAGCAACAACCCTTAGGGAACTTTGTAAAGAAAATATGGCTTATTACTCACAGGTGCTGGAGGCCGCACGGCATGCATCGGGCTGCACAGCCAGATCATGGGTAGAAAGTGAGTACACGTGCCGCCTGGGTCGCTTTTGTTGGGGTCTAGGATGGGATGTCTAGCGTGTCACAGATTTAGTCTTTCTTGGTGAATTTAAAACAGGAGCGTGAATTAAAATGTCAGAAGGGAAAACCAAGTGGTCAGATGGCAGTTATCCTAGTCATCCAGTGATCTCTAAAACAAAGGAAACTTCTGTGATGGGGAAGCCTGGTTCTCATCTAGTCTGGTAGCTGGCACTGTGTTTATTTAAGACAGCTGTCTGTGATGTGGATGCCTTGGCAATCAACAGCTTAAGATCAGACAATTATGTTACAATAAAAAAACATTAAAAACAAACAAAAAAACAACTCAGGGGATTTTCCTAGTAGCCCAGTGGCTGCAACTCCAAGCTCCCAGTGCAGGGGGCCTGGGTTCAGTCCCTGGTTGGGGAACGAGATCCCACATACTGCAGCTAAGACCCAGTGCAGGCAAACAAAACAAAGCAACCCAGGTGCTTAGAGTACAGTCCAGCCTGTGATGCTGAGACAGCAGAGTTAGGAGGTGAGGACATGAACGGCCTTCAGTATTTGTAGGCAGCAGCGCTGTCTGTTTTGGGGTGCACCTTTTGACCTGAGAAATGACTGGCAGTCTGACGGGCCTCTTGGTCTAGGGTTGGGTCAGCTAGCCAGCACCTAGCAAGTTCCGCCATATAACATCATAGCGGCTCGTCCTCTGGTGCCATCAGGCAGTGCACTTAGTCCATTGTTTCTGGAACGTCTCAGTCCACATTGCAGTGTTCCACAATGTGAACTGGAGAGCAAGCCATCTGGGTGAGCAGCTACATCTCCAACATGGTGCCCTGGCCCTTGGGTGTCATCTCCAGTGGACAAGGCATAGGCGTCTCCGATGGTGAACTCCTGGCCTGGGACAATGTCACCTGGGATGGGATCATCTCCAGCGATGAGTCTGTGTCACTCACGAGTGAGGTCTTCTGGAGTGGAGGCCACCCAGGGGTGGGAACCCATGTGGATATGCAGTGTTGGTCATCGGCTGGGCATAGGCTAGCCTGATATAACCTAGAGGCTTCCTTGAGGACTGCAGGGCATGCTGCCTGTGGAACAAATTGTTGAGAGCTCTCTGGGGTCATCAAGGACATCTTTAGCAGTGGAATGCTGTCCTTTCCTTCCTGGAAGAGCTCATCCAAAGCACATGAATATTCTGGGGACATTTATATCCTAGGCTACAGGCGATCTTATGGATGCTACTTAGGCACAACCATGAGGGCAGTCCCTGCACAGATCCTGGGAGCACATTCCCCATATCCAGATGGGTTTTGTGGAGGAGGGATCATAGGGCAAGTTGGCTTGTAGCACTATTTGGTGTTGATCCTGGAGGGCAAGTATCATTTGGATGTTGCTTCCAGAGAGCCTGTTGCCTTTAAAAGGGCTTCCCTGGTGATTCAGAGGCTAAAGAACCTGCCTGCAAGGTGGGAGACATGGGTTTGATCCCTGGGTCGGGAGGATCCCCTGGAGAAGGGAATGGCTACCCAATCCAGTATTCTTGTCTGGAGAATCCCATGGACAGAGCAGCCTAGCGGGCTACAGTTCACAAGGTCGCAAAGAGTCAGACAGGACTGAGTGACTAACAGTACACTACTAAGTTTGGATTACTTGGCATTTAATAAAGGTGGTTGTCAGAGGCTTTATTCTTCACATGCCTCTTTAAAGGCAATTGCTTTTTCAATTCTGACACTTGGCACTGAGCTGGAGCTTTCCCATTACTGGGTCAGCGGTCTTGACTCTTCCTGGCCTCCCCACAACTCAAGCAGCCACTCTTACCTTTTGTAGAATTTCTTCAGGGACTTCTGATTGAAGTTTGTCTCTCCATTGTCATAGCACATCTTGGATAATGCAGGCTTGACCTAGGAGTACTTTAGTGTCTACTTTTTCTGGTGAGAAAGTCACTTGGGCATTTAACTTTGTTAGATCTCTCCCCATAAGGGAATAGGGCATTCAGGCCAAACAGAAAGCTGTGCCCTATGTATGCTTCCCCCCGCAATTATATAAGATCTGAGGTAGAAAATGGAGAGTGTACATGTACGAATGCCCTGGGTTAACCTTGATGATCTAGAGCTTTTGGAACTTGTTTCATTGGGTATTGCCCTGCCGGAGGCTGAGAACCCCCTGCACCAAATTTAGTACCCTGGTAGGTTCAAGGATGGGGAGACCAATCCCTTTCGCCTCTCTGATGAGGCAGGGTTCAGGGCTATGGGTGGATCTGTGGCCTTTGGAGGAGTATTGATGGAAGCTCTAAACTTTGTGGAGGGATTCTCACTTTTTATGGCGGGGAAAGCATGGAAGTCACTGAAGGAGGAGCCAGATGGACTCAGTCAGGATTGTCATTAAGCTCTGACCCAAGCGAGACAGGCTTTTTCTGAGGTTCAGTCTTCTCCCTGAACCATACCTTCCTTCTCTTCTGCAAATTCATATTCTTCAGAATAACTTAGAAAAACCGGTTGAGGTCAGACATTGTGAACGCACTCCTTGTACCTGCCTACTCTTGATCTGAGGGGAGTTGATAACGCCAGTGCTAGGCAGAGCTAATGGGAGGACCACCAAGAGTTCTCCGTCTGGGAGTACGTCCTCTGAAGAAAGACCCTTCGTGAAGCCAGAGCTCAGAGGTTGGCGGACCATTTTCCACCACTGTATGGCTCAAGCTAGTTGACTTTTACGCCAGCAAAACCACGAAGGGCCGAGCACAAGTGCCAGTAGGAAATGCCTGCCACCTCTTCCCAGCCTTCACGGATGGGGCTCAACCTGCAGTCTTCTGAGAAACGTGCGGTCTGGGTGATGTGGGAAATTTGGTGGCACCAAACATTGCTTTCATGGGTGCTGCAGGGAAGCAGCAGGGTTTGCCAGTCTGGGCTCACAGTACACTTTGTCTCTTGGTAGGAAAAATCGAGGCACACGAGAGACTTGCCCCTCAACCACTCTCCACTTTTGTGCTGGTTCTGAAGGGTTAGCCAGCCCCTCTGAGAATGGATGTTTTGAGGAGAGAGAGAACAGACAACCCCTAAGTCAAAGGCTTAGTCGGTATCCCAGGTTTCAAACCCAAGAGCTGAGAACAGTCTATGGATTGTCCTGTCTTAAAAAAACTGGCCTCCTTCATTCCCCGCCCCCACCCTAAACAGTCTAAGAAGTTTAAGAGAGGGAGCCGGAGCGTAGTTTAATTTCTGGAGCAAAGGCGGCAGTGACTATCCACAGTTTGACTGTAAGAATTTCCTGGAGAAGCCACGGAGGAGAATGGACCAGCTCCAGGATGACCAGCTTGGGTTTGAGGGTTCACTTAAGGAAGACAGAAAAAGAAGCCATCCCTTAGAGATAGTTGGCACAAATGGTAGCTTGAAAGCACCCAGCTGCCAAGGAAGCGTCCCAGCAGTTCCAATACTGGAGCCCATTTGGTCAGAGGCTCCTAATAGCTTTTCCCCTGGTGCTGAGCGGCAGGCTTGCCTATCACCGAGGGGCCTGTGAGAGTCTAGGCTCCATCTCACTTGCCACCTTGAAGAACTTATCCAATGAGGAGGAGGGTGAAAGAGGTGATTGTATCACCTGGGAAAAAGTGAAGTGCAGAAGCTCTGATAAAACACAGTGGTTAAAGTGTGCGGGTGTCTGTTGGTGTGTCTGTGACACCATGTGTGAAACATCAAATGCAAGAAGAGGTTTCCAAGGCCCTTTGTATAACTGCTGTTGAAGACACATTAAGTTTTTATTGTGTTTGCTTCAGTCCTAACACGAGGGTATGCTGAGTTCATCTCGAGGCATCTGCATTATTTGCCAGTGCCGCACGTGATTCCAAGGTGGAGCCATGTTTGACAACTAGGATACTAAAGAATGCTTCTCAAAATCCAGTGTGCATATTCATCACCTGGGACCTTGTTAAAATGTCAATTCTGCTTCAGGAAGCCTGGGGTAGTGCTTAAAACTGAAGACTACTAAGTATCTAACAGGCTGTCAGGTGAGATGGCCACTGCTGGTTCCCACAGCACAGTTTGAGGAGTAAGGTTCTCGTGCTGGCTTTAGTTGCCTGGGATGTCCAGGTCCTGCCCCAGGGACTCATGTAATTAGTCTGGGATGTGTCTGCAGCAGCCAGCATCTTAAAAGCTCTATAGGCAATTCCAATGTACAGCAAAGCTTGTGACCCTCGATGGCAAAGTGCATGGTGATTTAGCAAGTGTAATTATTATTTTATCAGTAGGCCTAAGGTGGTCTTCTCTTCCCATTCCACACACCCTGACTTACTCCTCTCCCACCGTCATAGATGGGATCAGGATTACCTCTACATCCTTCCTATGTTTCCCACCTGTGAGGTGTGAACTGTAGCTCAGGATAAAAAGAGGAGACTCAGGCAACCTGAGTTGCAGAAAACGAGGCAAAAAGGGTTCTGGGGGCCAATTTAAAGAAAAAGCTAGTTGAAACAGAATGTGGCAGAGGCATTGCCAGGAAAACTTCTCACCCGGAAACTTGCTTTCAGTCTTGGGCCTGAGTCTGCAGCAGTGAAAAGAGCAATCTGTTCTCCTGATTCCTAAGGTAGCACTTGACAATCAAGCAGTTACAAAGGATTTTTCCCCTTCGGTTAGTACAATGACAAGATTGGTGAAAATGCAAGAGAACCCCGTGGCAAAGAAAAGATAAATAAAAAATGCTTTCTCCGAAGTATAAACACCACAAGGGAACTTACAAGTAGTGTATGATGGTGATGATGGTAATGACGAGAAAAGATGATTACACAAAGTACTTATTATGTGCCAGCCACTGTTCTAAGCATTTAAAATATAGTAAATCATCTAGTCTTTTAAGCAACAGTTTTATGATCCATATTTTACATGTGAGAAAACAGAGGCACAGAAAAGGTAATTAACATGTCCCAATTCCCTCAGTTTAGTAAGTGGCTCGACTGGGATTTGAACCCAGGCCATCCATTGGGAAGAATCCACAATACCGAACTGTTTCTCCAAAACAGGAGAGTAAGAAGGACCTTCAGGCTTACCTGGTAGCTCAGTGGTAAAGAATCCTCCTGCCTAAGCGTGAAACATGGGTTTGTTCCCTGATCCCAGCAGATCCCACATTTCGCAGAGCAACTCAGGCCGTGCATCACAACTGCTGAATCTGTGCTCTAGAGTTGGAGGCAGCTACTGAAGTCCAAGCACCTCGAGACCATGGTGTGCAACAGGAGAAGCCATCACAATGAGAAACCCACATACCGCAACTAGAGAAAAGCCTGTGCAGTGATGAACACCTAGCACAGCCAAAAATAAAGAATATATATATATTTTTTAAAATAAAGCAGGCTCTTCACTCAATTTCTAGTTAGAAACACCAACCCGGTGCTTCCTTCTGTCTGGAGGAGAACAGTTTATTGACTTATGTAGGAGCTGAGATGTTGTCAGAGAGAGAAAAATGAAAGTGTTAGTCACTCAGGTGTGTCCAACTCTTCGTGACCTCATGGACTGTAGCCAGCCAGGCTCCTCTATTCATGGAATTCTCCAGGCAAGAACACTAGAGTAGGTAAGCATTCCCTTCTCCCGGGGATCTCCCTGACCCAGGGATTAAACCCGGGTCTCCTGCATTGCAGGCAGATTCTTTACCATCTGATCCACCAGAGAACGCCCGTCAGAGAGAGGAAAGGTCCTCAAAGTGATCAGAGAAAGGAACAGAGTAAAAGGACAGCAGGTCTCTAAGAACAAAGGAACAAGCACATTTTCTGGAAACTTAACTGAAGGGACTTAATCCTCATTGGAAGAAAATATTCAAGTGCAGTCATGTTGAAATGGGAAAGTTAATTCCTTTCTAGCTAAGCTTGTTCATATATTAGTAAATTTTGAAAGCAGTATGCAAACTTTAGACTCAGACTGACCATGTGTCTTTGATAAGGCACACAAAATCTATAAAATTTTAACTTTTATCTTATTAACCACACCTGGGCTCAGAAGAAACATATTTTGAGGATTTTGCTTAGGCAACGACAATACTAGGGTTTATATGTGTACAGATTTCATCTGATCAAATAGACTCGATCAAGAGGCTGAATTTTTAAAGGGGAACAGGAGAAAACAAAAAAGATGATTTTCTTGGCTATGCTGGGTCTTTGTTGCTGCACATGGCCTTAGTTCTCCTGAGGCATATGGGATCACAGCTCCCAGACCAGAGATCGAACCAGTATCCCCTGTGTTGGAAGGCAGCTTCTTAACCACTGGACCACCAGGGAAGTCCCTATCATTTTCTTAAAATTTCTGTTTTTTGTTTTGATTTTTTTAACTGGAAAATTTCTTCCTACATAGTCACGAAAAGTTCATTCTTCTCCCCATTCTGAAAGGAGAAACCAGGAGCCACGCTAAGGTCAGGAACAGGCTGATTTGGGGCCACGGGGTGTGGGCACAGGTGGGCACAGTCTGCAGTGAGCTAATGGTCAAGGTGAGGTCAGCACCCCTCTGGGCATTTCATCACTTCAGCCCTCCTTCTACATGTTAGTTACCCTGGGCTTCGGCTCTGCCGTAATCCTTGTCCACTCTCCAGTGAGGTTTTTCATTCCCGTCACTGCAACACAATCTGTATAGGTTGATATCTCCCATAGGTCTTTTTCTAAAGCTGCTGTATACCCTGAACTCTAGATTCATTTTTCTGACTTCCTGCATGACAGCTCTACTTGGATGTCTAATATGCATCTCAGATTTTACATGACATATCTTCTCCACCCTTCCATCCCAGCTGTGACCCTGACAAAAGACTCCAAATTAATAATTAGCACCACCATCAACCCAGGCTAAATTAAAAGTTCGATTATCTTCTTCATATCTCATTCTTCTTCTGCTCCATAAGGAAATCTTGCTGATGTATCCAAATCCATCTGCAGTGTGTCTATATCTCTTCATTTTTTCAGCCTCCACTCCAATTCAACCACCATTGTCTTTCACCTGGACCAGCTATGATATGTACTGACTGGTCTCCAAGCTTCATCTCCTTCCTCTCTACATTCCTCAGTGCACCTGGAACCACTGACTTCACATTCACGGGGATTCATTTTACTTTATATTAAATATCACAAATTGACCTTCATCCATGAGCGTATATTTTTCAGCCCTTCTATTGAGGTAAATTTTGAGTGGAACAGTTATTTTACTGCAACGTGGTACAGGTCAAGTAAAAAAATCACAGGTGCATGTTTTCTAAGAGCAGCATCCATGCTCAACAGTGGTGACCACAGGAAGTGTCTGTAGGAAAGCCAGCCCTCCTACACTTGAGTGTCACTGTAGCCCAGGGTGAGCTTGTCAGAGAGGGACTCTGCTATGCCAGCATCCGGGGCCCCCATCTTGCTACCCAGAACTCTGCTTCAAACAAAATGAAGACCCCTTTATTTCAGTCCCTTCCCAATCTCATCCCCTTCACTATTTCTGGAGATCAACCCCAATCATGATTTTCAGGCCATATTTTTATATTTATTCTATTCACAAGCACCTGCATTCACCAGGGCCACAATGTTCCCTTGGTATCTCTAATTTTCTTGAAGAGATCTCTATTCTTTCCCATTCCATTGTTTTCCTCTATTTCTTGGCATTGATCACTGAGGAAGGCTTTCTTATCTCTCCTTGCTATTCTTTGAGACTGTGTATTCAAATGGGTATATCTTTCCTTTTCTCCTTTGCTTTTTGCTTCCCATCTTTTCACAGCTATTTGTAAGGTGTCCTCAGACAGCCATTTTGCTTTTTTTGCGTTTCTTTTTCTTGAGGATGGTCTTGATCCCTGTCTCCTGTACAGTGTCACAAACCTCCCTCTGTAGTTCATTTAGGCACTATGTCTATCAGATCTAGTGCCAGACCACTTCAGTATTCTTACCTTGAGAATCCCATGAACAGTATGAAATGGTAAAAATATAGGACACTGAAAAATGAACTCCCCAGGTCGGTAGGTGCCCAGTATGCTACTGGAGATCAGTGGAGAAATAACTCCAGAAAGAATGAAGGGATGGAGCCAAAGCAAAAACAACACCCAGTTATGGATGTGACTGGTGATAGAAGCAGGGTCTGATGCTGTAAAGAGCAGTATTGCATACGAACCTGGAATGTCAGGTCCATGAATCAAGGCAAATTCGAAGTGGTCAAACAAGAGATGGCAAGAGTAAACATTGACATTCTAGGAATCAGGGAACTAAAATGGACTGGAATGGGTGAATTTAACTCAGATGACCATTATATCTACTATTGTGGGCAGGAATCCCTTAGAAGAAATGGAATAGCCACCATAGGCAACAAAAGAGTCTGAAATGCAGTACTTGGATGCAGTCTCCGAAATGACAAAATGATCTCTGTTCGTTTCCAAGGCAAACCATTCAGTATCACAGTAATCCAAGTCTATGCCCCAACCAGTAACACTGAAGAAGCTGAAGTTGAACCATTCTATGAAGACCTGCAAGACCTTTTAGAATGAACACCCCAAAAAAATGTCCTTTTCATTATAGGGGACTGAAATGCAAAAGTAGGAAGTCAAGAAACACCTGAAGTAACAGGCAAATTTGGCCTTGGAATACAGAATGAAGCAGGGCAAAAGCTAATAGAGTTTTGCCAAGAGAATGCACCGGTCATAGCAAACACCCTCTTCCAACAACACAAGAGAAGACTGTACACATGGACATCATCAGATGGCCAACACCAAAATCAGATTGATTATATTCTTTGCAGCCAAAGATGGAGAAGCTCTATACAATCAGCAAAAATAAGACTGGGAGCTGACTCTGGCTCAGATCATGAACTCCTTATTGCCAAATTCAGACTTATATTGAACAAAGTAGGGAAAACCACTAGACCATTCAGATATGACCTAAATCAAATCCCATATGATTATACACACACATTGGGCCCATCTAAATTTTAAGACTGTTGATTCTACTTCTACTAAAAAAAAAAAAAAAAACAATTGGACTCTTCTTCATATGGATTCCATTAAGTCTATGGATGGGTTTGGGTGAAAAGTGAAAGCAGTATGAAAAATTTAAGTATATTTTTTCAAATCTATGAACATGGGATATCTTTTCATTTATTTGTGTTTTCTTTTATTTTGTTCATCAATGTTGTACAGTTTAAAGTGTATAGATCTTTTGCCTACTAGGTTGTACTTTTCCATTAAGTATTTTTTTTTTGTTTTTGATGCTATTGTAAATGAGATCATTTTCTCTACTTCATTTTCAGATAATTCTTTGTTTGAGTGTAGAAACACTACTGAATTTTGAATATTAATTTTGAATCCTGCAACTTTACTGAATTTGTTGATTAGATTGAACTGTTTTTTGGTAGAATCTTTAGGACTTTTCTAGATATAAAATCATGTCATCTGCAAATAGAGACAATTTTACTTTTTCTTTTCAAATTCTGATTCATTTTATTTCCTTTCCTTGCCAGACTGCACTAGCTAAAACTTCCATGCTATGTTGAATAGAAGTGTTGAGAACGGACACCCTTGTGTTATTTCAAATCTTATAGGAAAGCTTTCATTCTTTCACCATTTAGTATAATTTTTGCTGCTGCTTGTCAACATTGCAGCAATGTTATATGTTGTTATCATGCTGAGGTAAATTCCTTCAACATCTAATTTGTGAAGTTTTTTAAAATCATTAACAGATGTTGAATATTGTGTAGTGCTTTCTCTGCATCTATCGAGTTGATGATATGATTTTTTTTTCATTCTACGAATATGATGTATCACATTGATTAATTTGTATGTGTTAAACCTTCCCTGACTCCCAAGGATAAATCCCACTCGATCATGGTGAATGGTCTTTTTAATGTGCTGCTGAGTTCAGTCTGCTAGTATTTTATTCAGAATTTTACATCTATGTTTATCAGGTATATGGGCCTATAATATTCTTTTCTGATAGAGTCCTTTTCTGGCTTTTAGGTAGTAGGATGGCCTCATAAAATGACTTTGAGAGTGTTTGCTCCTCTTTGCTTTTTGGGCAAGTAGTGGCATTAATTTTTTTTAATATTAAAAAAATTTTTTTATTTATTTGGCTGTGCCAGGTCTTAGTTTTGGCACATGGGATCTTTGATCTTTCTTGCAGCATGTGGGATCTAGGTCCCTGACTAGGATCAAACCCAGGCTCCTTGCAGGGGGAGCACAGAGGCTTAGCCACTGGACCACCAGGAAAGTCTCTAATGGTATTAATTTTTTAAAAGTCTAGTAAGATTCAACTGTGAAGCCATCTGGTCCTGGGTTTGTCTTTTTTAGGAGATGTGTGATTACTGACTCAGTCTCCTGACTAGTAATTTGTCTGTTCAGATTTTCTTTTCTTCCTGGTTCAGTCATGGTAGATTGTATTTTTCCAAAAATGTTCCCATTTCTTCTAGGTTCTCCTGTTTGTTGGCATATAGTTATTCATGGTAGCTTATAATGATTCTTTGTATTTTTGTTGTAATGTCTCCCTTTTCATTTATAACTTTATTGGTTTGAATCCTCCCTTTTCCCCTAGCTAGTCTAGCCAACGGCATGTCAATTTTGTTTATCTTTTCAAAGAAACTACTGTTAGTTGGGTTAATCTTTTGTATTGTTTTCCTGTTCTCAATTTCATTTATTTCTACTCTAATATTATTGATATCTTTCTTATGCTGCTCAATTTGGGTGTAACTTTCTTTCCCACCCACCCCCCCCCCAGTTCCTTAAGACATATAGAGTTAGGTTTTTCATTTGAAATTTTTCTAGCTCCTCAATGTAAATGTGTTTTGCTGTGAACTTCCTCTTAGAATTGATCTCACACTGACTTGGTGGGGTTGTGGCCTGTGGGACATTCTGTGATGAGGGCATCATAATGGACTGTCTGCCCTCCATCAAGTTACCAGAGTGAAGCAGATGATCAGGTGATGTAAAAAAAATCACAGAAGCATGGTGAAACAGAATCAGAGCTCAAGATACTGGGTTGGCAAAAAAAAAAGTCTAAATTTTTCCATAACATCTTACAGAAAAACCTGATTAAACTTTATGGCTAACCCAATAAAAAGGGTATCATGTTAGAGTGTAAAAGCTCGAGGATTGCCAGAAATGACCAAAAGTGGAATTTGGAGGGATATAGGAAATAGATGGGGAAACAGTGTCAGACTTTATTTTTCTGGGCTCCAAAATCACTACAGATGGTGATGGCAGCCATGAAATTAAAAGATGCTTACTCCTTGGAAAGAAAGTTATGACTAACCTATATAGCATATTCAAAAGCAGAGACATTACTTTGCCAACAAAGGTTCGTCTAGTCAAGGCTATAGTTTTTCCTGTGGTCATGTATGGATGTGAGAGTTGGACTGTGAAGAAGGCTGAGTGCCAAAGAATTGATGCTTTTGAACTGTGGCGTTGGAGAAGACTCTTGAGAGTCCCTTGGACTGCAAGGAGATCCAACCAGTCCATTCTGAAGGCGATCAGCCCTGGGATTTCTTTGGAGGGAATGATGCTAAAGCTGAAACTCCAGTACTTTGGCCACCTCATGCGAAGAGTTGACTCATTGGAAAAGACTCTGATGCTGGGAGGGATTGGGGGCAAGAAGAGAAGGGGACGACAGAGGATGAGATGACTGGATGGTATCACTGACTTGATGGACGTGAGTCTCAGTGATCTCCGGGAGTTGGTGATGGACAGGGAGGCCTGGCGTGCTGTCGCAAAGAGTCGGACACAACTGAGCGACTGATCTGATCTGATCTGATCTGATAATTGTATAATAACGTCCATCATTGTTTCCAAGGTTCATATCAAATAGTTTAAAATTATAACACCTTATTTTACACTGATAACAACTTCAACTGAATTTCTTTATATATATAAAGAAATTATATATATATAATTCATGCATCATGTGGGATCTTTCTTTCATTGCTGTGCATGCCTTTAGTTGCGTTGTTGGCATGTAGGATCTTAGTTCTTCAACCAGGGATCAAACCCACATTCCATCCATTGGAAGATGGATTCTTAACTGGACAAGGGAAGTCCCTCAACTGAATTTCTAACCTTACCACTTTTACTTCTCCTTCCCATCACATTTTTTGATTGTTGATATTACAGTGTACATATTTTTTATATTGCTTAAGTGATAACAGGCTATTGTAGTTATACTAATTTGTATTACATTTGTTTAACTTTTAAGCTAGAGTAGTAAATGATTTATGCATCACCATTATCATACTACAGAGTCTAATTTGAATATATATTTACCATCACCAATGAGTTTTACTCTGCTTTTTTGTTTTTATGTGTTTATTTATTCCTTCCTTCCTTCATTTACTTTTTTCAGGCAAGGCTTTATTGGGGCCGCTCCTGCAGCAGGGGAGAGTGAGAACAAACAACAGGTTATCTTATTTATTTGCTCCCTGAGGTGGGGCTAGCTTGTTCCTTATATGGGGTGAGGGTGGAGGTCTGTTCAGAGGTCAAGCCGGAGTCATCACCCCTTAGGTGGTGTTCTGTGCAGAGGGCATGCGCAGTACCCTGCTTTTTCTCCAGGCTCTTCAGAAGTGGCAGTTGGGTTTTTTGGTCTCTCTGTATCTTTTGTCCAGCATTTGCCCCAACTGCACACGCACACAGCTATTTTCAGTCCCGTATAGTTCCTTTGTATTTCGTTGCTGGAGGAAAGGTGTCTCCAGGTGCAAGCTTTGCAGCACTGCAGCAAGGGTCCCAGATCCCAGCCAGTCTCATTCCCGCAAGAGACTCTACATCCTTATTCTTAAGTAGTAAGGGGCTGAAGGTCTCTTTTTCTGAAACTTCTTCCTGCTGGACAGGGGCCACAGACCTTAGCCTATACTGGAGGTGTAGAAGTCCCTCGGTGACTGTTTCAAGGACCTGTAGGGACCTGGGCCGCTTGCCACTGGAATGAGCTGAATTCCTTGATCCATCATGAGCCTCACTTCAAACTGTTAACACCTTTAAAAGACACAAACTTAACCAAAAGGGTAATAAATAAACAAGGGATAAAAAAGACAACAGCAATAGCCATTGAAGGGCCTAGAAAGGGAAGGAACCAGGGTAACTTCCTTAACTGTTGACCATTCAAGGGAGGCAGTATCTCCCCTGCCAAAATTAGGAAGCCATTCTGCCTAGGTGTGTATTTCCTTAATATTAACTTGTATATGTCCTGTTGCATTGATCCAAATGTAGCAGGGAGTATCAGTTATTGCACAGACTCTGCCTTGGTCTGACAGAAGGTAACCAAGGGCTGTACAACTGTCAAGAACCACATCAGCCAAGGAAACAAGAGGTCCCAGGTCCAGTTAAGACTTCAAATAGGAGCCAATGCACTACATCATTTTACTTAACTGTTGATCATCCCTGTCTTTTTAAAAATTAATTAATTTATTTTTGGTTGTGCTGAGAGTTTGTGGCTATGTTGGGTCTTCATTGCTACACGCAGGCTTTCTCTAGTTGCATCAAGTGGGAGATTCTCATTACAGTGACTTCTGTCGTTGCAAAGTGTGGGCTCAGTAAGTCATGGGTTTAGTTGCCCTGCAGCATGTGGAAATCTTCCTGGATCAGGGATCAAACCTGTGTCCTGCATTGGCAGGTGGATTCTTAACCACTGGACTACCAGGGAAGTCCCATGCCTGTCTTTTGAAAAAGTATCTCAGATCTTCCACAGGCTCACAGGTGTATTGTTCTTCTGTTGTGACCTTTGCTGTTTCTGAAGGTAAAAACTTTAGTCTGGACAAATGTACCCAACTAGATATCCCTTGCAGTTTGACGGTAATTGGGATGGTTAAAATTACTTTATAGGGGGCCTTCTATTACAGCAATCTTTGGTATTTGAGGGACCCCCCCTTTCCAGGTTTTAAGAAGAACTTGGTCCCTGGGGTTTATTTGTGAAGGAACTGCTCCTTCCTCTAGGTTTTTACTGGGAGTGGGCAGTGCCTTGTAGGCATTGTCCTGGATTGCCTTCTGAACTTGTGCTAGATTTTTTTTATGTGTATATCTCATGGCCTGGCTCACTTCCTCATCCAGTAGAAAGTTAATAATAAGCAAAGACCTCCCATAGGTCATTTCAAATGGGCTAAATCTCAGACCACACCTGGGGGTTATATGGACCCTGAGGAGTGCAATAGGAAGCAAATTGGTCCAGGGTTCATGAGTTTCCTGGCAGAGTTTCAATGTGGTTTTCTTTAAAGTATGGTTCATTTTCTCTGCCTTCCCTGAAGACTGGGAAAACCAAGAGGTATGTAGCTTGTAGTCTACTCCTAGGGCTGTTGTGAGCCCCTGTGTGATTTTGGCTGTAAAAGAGAGCCCGTTACTGCTCTCAAGGGACTTTGGAAGTCCAGACAGAGGAATTATTTCTTTTATGGGGGACTTACAGGTGTGTTTCACCTTTTCAGATTGGGTGTGGAAGGCTTCATACCTTCCTGTGAAGGTATCAACAAATGCTAGAAGATGTTTCTATCCTGACGGTGTGGACATTTGGGTGAAATCTACCTACCATTCTTCCTCCAGGTATGGACCTCAGGGTTCAATTGACCTGAGTAATGAAGGGGGGATTGGATGGGTCTGTGCGTTATTGTGGGCACATAAATCACAGGCAGTATTGCTTATTTTACTGTTCTTTTAAGCCTCTTCACTGAAAAGGCCTTCTGCATCAAGTCCTGTAGTACATCCCTCTCAGAGTGAAGGGCGTCATGTAAGCTCTCAGTGAGTTTCCATTGTTAGGCCTCAGAGATTAGAATCTTACCCTCCTTTTTAATATCAGCCTGTGATTCCCCTACTCATAGCCCCATTTCTTAGCATATTCCTGTTCCTGTGGGGAAACTCTGGGGAAGGCTAGGAAGTTCGGGGGGACCAGTCACTAAAGCCGGAACCTGTTTAAGTTCCTGCGGTTGAGCTGCCTGTTTTTCAGTTCAGTCAGCTTTGCTGTTCCCTTGGCTCACAAAAGCTCCCTCCTCTGATGGCCCCTACAGCTGATCACTGCTACCAGGGTCAGAAGCTGCATGGCTTCGAAAAGAGCTGAAATCACATCTTTATGTTTTAAGGGGGAATTTCTAGCAGTTAACATTTCTCCTTTTTTCAAAATGGCAACAAGAGCAAGTCCATCCTAAAGGAAATCAGTCCTGAATATTCATGGGAAGGACTGATGCTGAAGCTGAAACTCCAATACTTTGGCCACCTGATGTGAAGAGCTGACTCATTTGAAAAGACCCGGATGCTGGGAAAGATTGAGGGCAGGAGGAGAAGGGGACAATAGAGGATGAGATGGTTGGATGGCATCACCGACTTGATGGACATGGGTTTGAATAAACTGCAGGAGTTGGTGATGGACAGGGAAGCCTGGCGTGCTGCAGTGCATTGGGTCACAAAGAGTTGGACACGACTGAACAACTGAACTGAACTGATCCTCATTGGCCTCTTCCATTAAGTCTCAGTTGTTAGAGACCTTGGAGGCATCCTCTACCAAGGTTGATAATGGGTTTTGAGGCCCAGCCTCAAGCTTTTGTAATTTTCTCTGGATATCAGGAGGCCAGTATGTCTTCCCTTCTGTGGACTCTGGGTCTATATGGGTGTCTCCTGAATGCCTCTGTCACTTGACTCAGGAAGACTGCCAGGTTTTTAACTTCTTCCTTGACAACCTCTCTGACCTTATCATAATTTACAGACTTTCTCATACACCTTTTCATTCCTCCTGGAAGACAAGTAATGTAATGTCTCATCCTAGCCTGGCTTACACGATCTTCATAGTGCCCATGTGGCTCATGTTCTGGGGTTGCATCCCTACCGCCTGATGAATTTGGTAGTGTGGATGGGTGGCCAGTAGACTTTTTCTGTGTATTCCCTGGCCTTTCTCAGTATATACTCCTTTTCATCCAGGGTGCAACAGTGGGCCAGAATAATTATGATATCCTGCCAGGTGAGAGAGAATGCCATCCCTAGCCTGACAAATTCATCCCTAAATTTGTTAGGGTTCTATGAGAATCTGGCCAATGACTCCTTGCAGATGAACCTAGTTAGTTTAGGATTTCTCTTTGGGACATTCCAAGGGCCCTTTGGAGCGCTCCACAGTTAACTGGAAGTCTAGAGACTTTCCATTAGAATTTAATATTTTGATATTGTCAGAAGCTTAGAAAACATTTAAAAACACCCAAACAGGATCGTAGGTTTCTGTGAAACAATTCTTTTTTTTTTTTTAATGTGTGAGAGTTTTAATTTTTCCAAATCTTCACCAACAATCACTCTAAGTGTTTTCAATTTTCATTTTCCTAATGATAAGTTAAGCAAATGTCCATGTGCATCCACATATCTCCTCTGGTCAAGTGTCTGTCCAATTTTTTCCCTTATTTTTTATATTGGTTGTTTGATTTCTTACAGTCAAATTTGAGAATTCCTTATATATTGGGGGTACAACTTCTTTATTTGATACAAGATTTGCCAATATTATATTCTAGTTTGTAACTTTTTTCATTCTCATAACTGTGCATTTTTAAGAGAAGGAGCTTTTAAAAATTTTGAAGATACTAAATTTATCATTTTTTTTCTTTTATGGATCATGTTTTTGGTGGTGTATGAAATATTCCTTTAGTCCAAAGTAATAAACATTTTATCCTCTTTTTTCCTAGGTGTTTTACATAGAGTTATTTTTAGTTCATTTTTGTTTACAGTCCAAGTTATGCACGAAAAGTTGATTTTTTTTTGCATACATATAACTATTCTGGAATAATTTATTTAAAAGACTATCCCAGCTCCAGTGTTATTCCTTTGAATCTTTATTAAATAATAGTTGCCTTTATATGTGTCAGTCTTTTTCTTGATTGTTTATTTCCTTGATCTGTTTGTCTACCTTCATGAAATTATCACATGGTTTCTTACTGTAGCTTTATTCCTTGAGGTAAAGTGGGAAAAAAATCTAGAGTAAATGTAGATCACTTAAAGGCACACGCTCTATTATCAAAGTAGCATTCCAGAACAACTTTGTTCTCTTACGAGAGAGACCAAATCCAGTCGTGTATCAGTCTTTGTTGTTGAGTTGTTAAGTCGTATCTGACTTTTTGCAACCCATGTACTGTAGCCAGACTCCTCTGTTCCCCATTAACTCCCAGAGTTTGCTCAAATTTATGTCCATTGAGTCAGTGATGCTGTCTAACCGTCTCATCCTCTGCCACTCCTCCTTTTGCCTTCAGTCTTTCCCAGCATCAGGGTCTTTTCCAATGATTCAGTTCTTCGCATCAGGTGGCCAAAGTATTGAAGCTTCAGCTTCAGCATCAGTCCTTCCAGTGAAGATTCAGGACTGATTTCCTTTAGCATGAACTGGTTTGGTCTCCTTGCAGTCCAGGGTATTCTCAAGAGTCTTCTCCATTCTCCAGCACCACAATTCAAAAGCAGTTCTTTGGAACTCAGCCTTCTTTGTGGTCCAACTCTCACGACTGTACGTGACTACTGGCCAAACCACAGCTTTTTACTCTACAGACCTTTGTTGGCAAAGTGATATCTCTGCTTTTTAATATGCTGTCTAGGCTTGTCATAGCTTTCCTTCAAAGGAGGAGGCATCCTTTAATTTCTTGGCTACAGTCACTGTCCACAGTGATTTTGGAGCCCAAGAAAATAAAATCTATTACTGCTTCCACTTTTACCCCTCTATTTGTCATGAAGTGATGGCACTGGGTGCCATGATCTTAGTTTTTTGAATGTTGAGTTTTAAGCCAGCTTTTTCACTCTCCTCTTTCACTGTCATCAAGTAGTTCTTTAGTTCCTCTTCACTTTCTGCCATTAAGGTGGTATCATCTGCATATGTGAGGTTGTTGATATTTCTGCCAAGTATCTTCATTCCAGCTTGTGATGCACCAGTCTACTCTTCACCAGACATCTTTAGTTTCTTTCACAAGACAAAACTAGGTATATTTAGGTCTGTTTAGCAATTAATATTCCAATATTGTATCTTTACTTGAAATGGCCTGAGTATTCAATAAATTCCCATCATTTAACTTAATTTAGTTTCAAATGTACCAGCATTTGGAGAGACCATTTTAGATGGACATTACCAAAACATACATATTCCTTTAGATTTTACCAAAATGTTCTTATCTCAGTTACATTTACTTAAAAATTTAATCATATCTGGTTATTATCCCTATTGACAGATTTTTGTAACAGTATGCGCTTACTGACTTCTAGTACCCCTAGATACAATGAAAGTAGTACACTTAATGCTGATGACTCTACACCCAGGTCTCTATTAAGTAAACCCAGTAGCTTAAGCTAGATAAGGTAATTTATATAGAACCGGAAGTGTCATGGTTTTCCTGCTTATATTTAAAATGGCTCTTATTTTTTCCAGTCTGGGGGACTACAGATAGATTAGCTAGTTCCTGAGAGCCCAGGCAGAAAAGTTACATTGCAAAGACAGAGGAGAGAAAACTGTAAGCTTTCTTGTCTTGTCTTTTTGTTCTTTGAAATCCTACTAAGTAACCCAAGGCTGGAGTCTTTGGCAGTGTAGGCTATATCATCCATTCTCTCCTAAGCTGAAATGTTTTTGAGAAATCCATCAATAGTGTTAGGGGGTTCCCTTGTATATAACTTCTCTTGCCGCTTTGTAAATTCTTTGTGTTCGACAATTTAATTATACTGTGTCTTGGTGTAGTCCTATTTAAGTTGAACCTATCTGGGATCCTTTAAGACTCTTGGGTCTGAATGTCCATTTCTCTCCCCTGGTTTGGGAAGTTTTCAGCCATTATTGCTTTAAATATACTTTCTGTCCCTTTGTCCTTTTTATTTTTTTCCTTCTGGAATTCCCATAGTGTGGATATTGTTTCTTTTTATTGAGTTCCATCTGTCCTAGCAGCTTTCTTTACTCTTTTATTCTTTTTCCCCCCACTCTGATTGGATTATTTCAATACTCCTATCTACTCAGTCACTGCCTTCTTCTGCATGGTTGAATCTGCTTTTGAAGTTCTCTGTTGAATTCTTCAGTTTACTCATTATATTTTTTTTTCTTTTTTTTCTTTATTTTTAAAAAAAAAATCACATGCTCCCCATCCTGAACCCTCCTCCCTCCCAACCTCCCCATACCATCCCCCATTTTTGATGATTTGTATTTCTTTGAACTTTTACTTTTGTTCATGTATTGTTTTCCTAATTTCATTGAGGTGTCTGTGTGTACTTGTAGTTCACTAAACTCCTTTGAAAGATGATTGTGAATTCTTTGCCTGACAGTTTACAGATTTCTATTTAGGGTCAGCTGTTGGGAGCTTTATTAGTTTCCTTTGGTGCTTTTCTATTTCCCTGTTTGTTTTTGTTTTGTTTTGTTTTAATCTTTGATTTCTTACATGGGTATCTACACATTTGAGAAAGTGGTTTTCTATTTCAGACTTACAGGCTTGCTTTGTCAGAGACAACTCTTCAGCAGTCAGTTCAGTTTGGGTTCCTGTACATGTCTGCTAATAATATCATTGGGCCAGTGGGGCTTGTCATCTGGGTCTATTTTGGGGTGAGGCCACTGCCTGAGCTACAAGGTTGGAGGTGTGTGTTGCTGGCTGTCCACTGTGGGATAGGACTGTTGGCCTATTTCCCTGCCCACAGAAGGCTGTAGGGTGGGCTCCATGGTTGCTTGAGTTCTCCAGTCAGGCTTCCTAGATGGTGGGGACTGGGTACTCTACTAAATAAGAGGTGGAGCTATGAATTAATATTAAAGAATAGCAGCTCTGGAAATCAGATTCTTCCCCTCCTCAGGGTTTGTTTTTTCTACTTGTTCTAGTTGTTGTTATTTTAGTAACATTTTAAACTCATTTTGTAAAGTCTGTATTCTTAGTCAGATGTGGCTGAAGTCTCTGTTACTGTAGTGGTCAATTAGTGATTTGACAGAATTCCTTAAACACGTGGAACACTCCCCCTTCAAAAATTGTCCTAGTTTTCGCAGGTGGGCTCTTTGTGTTGGAGAAAACCTTCGACTTAGAGTCAGACAATACGCGATTCTGTCATAACCTTCACTTCTTGCTTACAGAGAACCTGAAGGTCAGACAAAGGGGAGAGTTTAAAGTCTCTCAGGTTTGTTTTTTTTTTCAAGAGCATGTACCCAGCTTTTGATATGTGCTTGACCTTTTAGATGACTAAGACTACCTGAAAGCTTTTCAAAGTCTTTATCCTCCCAAGCTTTTCCCTTTGTCTATTGTTTATCCCTACTGTCAGTCCTTGTCTAGTTGCTAGCCCTAATGCTTTTACCTTTAAGTATTTTGACTGCCTTCTCTCCCTGCTACCCTGCCCTGTTGCTGCCTCCAACTTTGGAGATTTCCAAGTCAGGTTAAATAAACATAAACCCTTTGAGCTGGTACTTCAGGAAGCCAAAATACAGAGCTGAGCAACCAACCTCTATTCTTTGAGGATAAGATTCATTTTTCTCCCTCTGGTACTAGGAACCTCGTCGAGAATTCTACAGTGCCAGTGAGAAGGGAAGCCAGGGCTAAGGACAGGGTAAAGGAAACATTTTTTCTTGATTGGTTGCTATAAGCTTTAAGTAGTTTCAAGAGTGCTAATAAAGTTGATTCTGCCAGATTTTGGCAGGGTTTTTTTTTTTTTTTTCTGATTTTGTAGAAGAACATGGAGTTACCTATTTTCATGTACACTGCTGCTGCTGCTAAGTCGCTTCAGTCGTGTCCAACTCTGTGCGACCCCAGAGATGGCAGCCCACCAGGCTCCCCCGTCCCTGGGATTCTGAAGGCAAGAATATTGGAGTGGGTTGCCATTTCCTTCTCCAGTGCATGAAAGTGAAAAGTGAAAGTGAAGTCGCTCAGTCGTGTCTGACTCTTAGCGACCCCATGGACTGCAGCCTACCAGGCTCCTCCGTCCATGGGATTTTCCAGGCAAGAGTACTGGAGTGGGGTGCCATTGCCTTCTCCGTTCATTGACATTACTCTATGCTTATTTTAAAACATAGTTTATGAGTATATTCAAACTATCATTTCCACAAATGCAAAAGGACTGATTATTGAAAATGTAGCAAACAGTATGGTGATGATGGAAATGATGTAAACAAAGAATCAGAACTGTCAGCATTCTGTGGTGCTTCTGCTGACAAAATTCTGATAGTGTATGTTGGTGGTCGGGGCAGTACACTTGTGAGTTAGGAACAACTGGACCAGAAAAAACGTTAAAACTCTAAGCAGTCCATTAGTGGAAGAGATTCTGTAGATTGTTTTAGTGTGTGTGTAAAGATGAGGGACTAAGAAACTGGACATCAATGGGAGATGTTAAGTGATGATGTTCATCAAATTCTAACATTTGCAGAGGAAACTTTGACCTGAAATAAGGGCAATTGATAAGGAAGGTCACAGACAGTGAGGTTCCAAGCTTCTCACTTCTGTCATCAGTCATCATCGTCTCATCTGTTTAATATATTAGGGTTCTCTGAAGAAAATATTTCAAACTTTGTTTCCATTGTTAAAAACTTATACAAATCACAATATAGCCTGATAGGACTGCATGATGACAATGACTAATTTTATAATATAAAATTTTCAGCCAAAAGATTGTGAGATAGGGTGGAATTAGGGTTATACCAAATTAGAAGATTAGAAGGTTAGGCCAGTCTAATTCCCAGGGACAAAGCTATAGGCACCACTGCTTTCTAATCCCATTAGTGTCTGTCACAAGGTAGGTACTTTGTAAGTATCTATCATCTGAGTTACTAAGACAATAAGGTTAGATAAGCCTGTGGGACCAGATTATAGCAGGTTTTGCTCTAAAAAAAAAAAAAAGCAGTAGATAAAATAAATAAAAGTACTGAGAACAAAATATCGTCATACAAAGTTTAAGGAAATGGCATGTGATAAGAATTACAAGACAAAGACAAACAAGAGACCAGCCAGAAAGGTACTAAGGTTTTGGTCAATGAAAGGCCTCATTTTAGGTGGCAACCCACTCCAGTATTCTTGCCTAGGAAATCCTATGGACAGAGGAGTCTGGCGGGCTACAGTCCATGGGGTTACAAGAATCAGAGACGACTGAGCGACTAAACCACAACCACATACTTGTGGAAGGGAGGTAAAGGGATTAAACAGAATTCTGGCCCTCAAAGAGCTTTAGGTATGTCAGAAAGGCTTAGAATGAGTAGGTGATTTCAAGGAGGGCCAGGAGATAGAAGAGCAGCTCTGGAATTTATAGCCTGAACTTTTTGGAAATACTTTGAAAAAGGAAGAGGGACAAGTCCATATGGCTACAGCCAAGTGTGAAATTTTAAAAACTGATCTGTTATGATCAATGTGAGAATAGTGTTCTCTTTAAGGAGGGGGTAGGGTAACAGGGGAGAAGGCAATGGCACCCCACTCCAGTACTCTTGCCTGGAAAATCCCATAGATGGAGGAGCCTGGTTGGCTACAGTCCATGGGGTCCCTAGGAGTCAGACACGACTGAGCAACTTCACTTTAACTTTTCACTTTCACGCATTGGAGAAGGAAATGGCAACCCACTCCAGTGTTCTTGCCTGGAGAATCCCAGGGACGGGGGAGCCTGGTGGGCTGCTGTCTATGGGGTTGCACAGAGTCGGACACGACTGAAACGACTTAGCAGCAGCAGGGTAAGAGGGAGCCTTCTGCGGGTAGAAATATCTTGATCTAGGTTTTAGGTTTCATGGATGTGTTAAGATGTATGTTATAAAATTTTTAGAAACTGATGTTTTTAAAAGTACCTAAACTTACACTTATAAAATATACATTTTAGGCTTACAATTTATACTTAAAATTTTTCCTTGGATATAAGTAAATTGATTTAATTTTGTATACCATAAAGATCAAGTCATATTTACATTTGCTTAGTTAATGACACGTCACATCAGCTTCTCATCTTTGAGGTAACTATACTTAGGGAGATGTCCTGTGGTCATATACGTTTCCATCTTTTGCTTTCCTTTCTCAGTGTGTCATGTCAAATGCAAGCTATTCTGCTAAGGAGAAAACACAGGTCTTTTGTATCTGTAGACAACACTGTTCCCAGTAGTCGACAAACTCCACTATAGCAGGGAACTGAGTCTACCCCTTTGGAACAAATGTTCCCATTTTGTATCATTCCAGCATCATTCACAAGTAGTATGGATCATTCTTTCTTAGGCTTTGAACACCCTGAAGTTTTCAACAGGTAATTTTTGATTACTGAGCAGTGTTCCCTAAATTCCTAAGAAAAAAAGAAGTGTAATAATTTTACCATGTTAAAAAGATCACAATAAGAGCTTATACAGCATGTTTATCACCTCACCATAATCTAATTATTAACAAATGGCAGAAGAAATCTTTTGGGTTTAAAAATAGCTTTATTTAGCATACCCAAAACAGAAACATAAGAAAAACCTTACCTGGAATGAACATAAAATAGTTAAATACCATAATTTAATGTAAACCAGCTGTTTAAAAATGTGAAATATTATCAAATACATGCTATTTACACAGAACCAAGGTAAAGCTCCCTCCACAGTTATTCTATCAGATCATCAATCTTGAAGTCATCATTAACAGTGAATCAAACACAGCATCTGTATTTGTACTGGTCAATAGGAAAAAGAGAAATCATTTAATTTAAACAGATACAATTCATTGTGACATTCAAAGCAGGGAGGCAGAAAAGTGCCAGTTCTAGGATTCCAGACACAATCACTGCAGATGGAGGTCTGGAAACCGATCCACTAAAAGACCAGGTAGCCCATTCTTTCATGTAAATATACACTGGTTGATTCAATGTAGTTACTTCTTAAGAAAGGTACTAAATAGATCTGTAAAAATAAACATTTATTAAAAATGATCAAAGGTGAATGTAATATCAGTCAGGTAAGAAAGGCTAAAGCATAAAAATAGACACTATTCCAGACAAGCCCCTTTAATTATAACAAATGTTAAGAAACTCAGTGTACAAAACCAGATAGGGTAGCAAAAGGGTTTCTAAAAAGGTCAAACCCAAACCAAGATCAAACAAACTAACAGACTGTTTCTTAAAGAAAGTATTGTGTTTATCTTAGACATTTGCTTAGCCTGTCATTATCACCTGAATGCGGCCATGAGACCTGTGGCTGATGTGAACGGTGTGGAATAGTGTGTTCTCTGACAACGGTCTAAAAAGCTATAGCCATTGATCAGTGTAAGCATTTGGTGTTTGCTTCAAGGATCAACATTCATTCTTATACTTAAATTCAGGTATCTCTAAGAGGCAGCGTTAAATTCACTATCAGGAGTTTAGAATGTAAAATTAAATGACAAGTATGTATAGTTAGTAATAGAACATCCTGCTCCTTTATCTCATCCTGTAATTTTCAATCTTTTGGTCTCCAGACCCCTTTATATTCTTAACATTTGTTGGGGATCTGGACACCAAAGAGCTTTTGTTTATGAAATTTATAGCTACCAGTATTTGCCATATTAGAAAGTAAAAGTGAAAAAAAAATAAGTACTTATTGATTTAAAAATATAAAAGTCCCCAAATTAAAAAGTCCATTACATGCTAAACACAAATAACATTTTAAAGCAAATAGCTATATTTTCTAAAACAAACAAAAGCATGGGAAGATGACTAACGTTTTTAACAACTTTTGAGAGAGAAAGTGAAAAGACAACGAACGTGTTGGTGTTATTATGAAAATACTGTTGGTCTCACAGACCCCCCTCAAATTTGAATGTTCTCAAGGACTCCCATCGGGGCTCATTGCCATTTGTTGAGAACTGCTGGTTTAATCTGAGGCCTGATATTAATGACAAAAGAAAAAGTCCACACAAAAGGAGCCTTAATTTTTCTCTAAACCAAAATCCATTACTGGCTCAAACACTCCCATTCTCAGCTTTAAGTAGAAGCCAGAGATTACCATGTACTCAGGGCCAAATTCAAAACAATGCTGTCATTTCTGCTGAGACCAGGTTCGAGATTTATTAATTTTTAGTCCAGGAAAGCCGTAAAACCTGTTATCTAAACACAGTCAGCAGTAGTTCCCTTTCCAGCATTTGCTTACTCCTGCTTGTGCTGAGCGGACAGTTGTCATTAAGTAGGCCCAGCATTGGTACAGACCAGAGAATGACAGGTGCTGAACTAAGAGCCCACACACTCAAATTAGGAACCTGTGAGCCACTAACGGAGCAGCCTGCTCTATTTCTGTGAAAACTCAGATACATGTTGGGGAAACAGAAGCTTCTTCCCCCATGAGAGCAAGGAGAACAATGCTGTGACCTTACACCTAGAGTGCTCTTCGGGTCTTACAAATGACTTTCACACATATCATCTCATTGCATCCTTTTAAAGCCCCAGGAGGGACTTTAAAAGGCAGGGCGAATGATACTATCGCCATTTCAGAGGTAAGTAAGGAGCTCGAGGGTCAGATATGGGTCTTTCCCAAAGTGGCCTGGCAAGGGTATGGCAGAGTGGGATCTGAATTCAGGTCATCTGACTCCTAGTTCAAGGTCCTCCCAAGCAGTCCTCCTCCTTAGGGTTTAGGGGAGTCTGCGTGGGGATGGATATGGAAGCCGCAGGACATGACGCTTCCAAAACCTGCTTGCCTTCTGCCTGATCAGCCATTTTATCCAACACTAAGGAGTTGTGGGAGTGGCACAGAAATCTGACCGATATAATGCATTTTCTATCAGTGCATGTATAACTGTTGGATTTTTTCTTCTTTCCTAGCCAGTTTATGTTGGCAATTCATTCACAGCCTGTTCCCCCTGCTCCAAAGATTTTCAACAAAAATTCTGCAGTTAAAAAAATCTGAAAATACAAAATGAAATAGCAACTGTGAGATATGTTTGCAGCTATAACTAGATTTATTGTGCGCCTGGCACAACACAGACTTTGCAGTCTTCCTCTGCCAACTGGAGAATAATGCAGAAATCACAGTTCTTAATTTAAGGGAAAATTGTCTGGTAATGATCTTGAGACAAAGGCTTCACTCTATACAAAAACATTAAGAAAATAATTCCCAGGGTTTTAACTAAATTCTTACTTGCTAGAAGATTCTGGGGTCGTAGGAGAGCAACTAGAGTAAAAGGCAATGTAACATGGAGAAAGAAAGTGTTGCCAATGAGCCAAGGAGAAGTCTGCATCCGTTCTGTCATCGATTTGAGTATCTACTTGAGAAATGATTCTTTTGCCAGGAAATCCACTCCACCAAGATGTTAATACAAATAGCATGTGACATTCAAGGACACTAAGCAAACACTGTTTAATTTTTGTGGGGGAGGCAGTCAATTACAGCACCAAAATCCCTCCTGTGAAAGCAGCCAAAAGCCATGAAGGACCAGTGATTTTCTTGCTGTCCACTAGGAACAAGGTATCAATTATTATGCCTTCCTTCTCTCTCTGTCACCCTCTGAGATGTTCCTCAAGTCAAAACTGACTATATGCATTTTTTTCCCTTTTAAGGAAGTTTAAGAAGGTTAACAAAAGCCTGTAAAAATTTAAAAGCAGGCTAAGTTCATCTTATTTTCAAAATTCAACAGCACATTGCTGTTACACAAATTGTTGGTGCCTTCCCCCAACCTCCAATTTTGGTGAGTAATGTTCTCTTTACGGGTGATTTAGATAGATGTTAATGACTTTTTAACAGGTGCCCATATACTGGGCTGATGTACACACACGTCTATGTTCATGTACATATATACATAAACATACATGCGCACACACCAAAGTACGTCTCCTAGGAAGACCTCCACTAGTATTTTTCCCTCTTCACATATTTCCATTAGCAAAAATGAGCATGGATAAAGAGTTTAGAGTGGGAAACAGAACTAATGAAAATCAAATCGGAGAATATGAAGTGGTATGCTGTCAGAGTCCAATAAGTCAGATGCACGTGTATGTAGTGGTAAAGTGCTAGAAAGTTCTCTCATTAGTATTTTAAAAACGATTATAGTAGAAAGAAGTTTGCAGTTTCATTTGATAGTGGTGACCACTGGCACCATAGCAATGGCACTGGCTGAGTTGGAGTTGATGATGTCCTCATACTCCGGAGGCGGATCAAGATGAGGTTCTGTTTCACTCCTCCGCAGGTTCATCTGCCCAGTGGCTTCCTCGTAGGTCGGTGGGGGATCGCAGTTGGACAGGCGAGTGGAGACGGAATCTGAGCGCCCAACCACGTATTCCAGGAAGCCTGGGGACAACCCGCTGTTATCAAAGACTTCATCTGGTGGGGGAGGTGTAGTGATAATATTGAGGTGTTGAGGGAAAGGAATATGACTTTCCGTCACTGTCTGTCGGCGAGTCTTGTTTCTTAGGAAGCATCTCCAGATCAGGAAAATGACAAGGAGGATAATGAAGAGGCCAAAGATTAATGGAAAGGTAAGGTAAAACTGAAACCAGTCACTTCCTCTGTTACTCTCTCCTTGTTGTGCTTTTGTGTACGTGTTCCAAAACTCCTTCTGAAAATAGAAGAGGAGATTAACTGTAAATCAACATGATCCAAAGATCGGAAATAGCAAATGAACGCATATCTGGGTTTTATTAATATGATGAAAAGAAAACCCCAAACCAGATTTGTTGGTTCCAGTGACCTGCGGCCTGTATTTTCCCTGACAAGAAACTGTAGATCATGGTGCTCCCTCTGGACTCTCCCCTAAAATGGGGAGTCAGAACCCAAGGTCTTCAAGACTTGGTGTTTTTTGTATTTTCAGTTATGATATATTGGAAGGGCAAAAAGCATAAAGAATTTTCCCTTTTCCAAATATACCACCTAATCTCCCCTTTAATATAGAAGGTAAATACCATTTTCCATGTCCAATTATGAGAGAGGGACCCCATCATCATTGTGCTATTTCAGGCTGTTGGAGGCTCTTAGTGCTCAGATGCAATGCATTGTTTCCCAATAGCTCTGTTTGGGACTCTCTCCTACCAGGTATTCCCCCCCCAGCCCCAGAGTACACAGATTTAATGCATCTAAACACTCAATAAGTAGTGGTGATTATAATGAATTTTTGTATATCATGGGCTTCCCAGGTAGCTCAGATGGTAAAGAATCCGCCTGCAACGCTGGAGACACAGGAAACGTGGGCTCGATCCCTGGGTTGGGAAGATCCCCTGGAAAAGAGGATGGCTACCCACTCTAGTATTCTTGCCTGGGAAATCCCATGGACAGAGGAGCCTGGCAGGCTACAGTCTATGGAGTCAGACACAACTGAGTGATTAACAGTTCACTTGTGTATCATAAGTCTGCTTCAAATTGGAGTAATCTATATCCCAAACCTTGGTACAAACACCACCCCCAATGCTTAAACTTAGCCAATAATGTTTGTTTTTTTCCCCTCACAATATTTGTTTGCAGGCTACTGATAGTATTTAAACACCCAGCAGAAGGTAAGACTGTGGGCGCTAAAACTGTTTGTTTCATAGCACTGTCTTTTATTAGTCATAAAGGCTTTTAAAGTACTATGTGGGTCTAAGAATGACCCACAGTGTTCCACCCCTAAACTTGGTCATCTTATAAGGTACATTATTATTCCAACATTCCGTGATTCTAAGATAAAAGTTTGATATGCTGTAAGAAATATGGTATGATTTAGTAACAGCTGTGTGCAGGTGAAAATATGCAAGGTGCAACATTCAAACAAGCCAGAAGTAGAGACACTGTAATCCCAAAGTGTAGAGCCTTTATGTTAGGACAATACCCCAAACTGGAAATTAAATTTTTATTAGTGAAACAGTCAGTTAATAATCCAGGTTGAAAACTCATGAAGCTTTTTGTAAACAATAAAAGTGTACGCTATTTTTGTATAACTGTTACTTTTAGTATTGCCAACTTTATTACAGAAAATATAGATTATATAAAAATTTACTAATGCAGAAATATCTGAAAAGGAAAAACCAATCATCTGTAATTACACTGCAAAGATAAAATCACTATTAACATTTTTGGTTTACAACTACTCTCTGCCAACTCTCAGTCAAATCCTTACACAAATGTACATTTTTTAGAAAGTTGGAATCAAACTGTACTAAATCTCAATAAAAGTTTTATTAATCTACTTATAGAGACCTACCAAGTATCTACTTTGTAGGTAACTTTCTTAATCGATAGAGATGAGGATTTCTCCTCTCTTTGCCATCTCTCAGCTCACCATCTCCTTCCCCTCCATTTAATCTTAACCACAAAACACAAATAATATGTGATTTCAAATAATTATATAATGTTAATCTTAGAATAAATGGAATAGACAAATGACTTTTTAATCTTGTCCAGTCACTTTTGGATAATCAATAATGCACATGAAAATGGTTCTGTTTTGTTTTGTTTTGTTTTCATGCTTGGCTGGTATAAATCAATGTCTGTGGTTTCCTTGGCACACTTGGGAAAAAGCAGCAAAGTTGTGATTTTTTTTTCCTTTGGGAGAAAAAAACGTTAACCCTTGAAAATAAAAGTGTGAGTCTATTTTAAAAACAAAGCTTAGACAATAGAATAGAATCATCACAGCAGCTTTTTACTTTACTAATAGCAACACAATTCGCAAGCTGCACCTAATAATCATCCCCACTTGCAGATGAGGAAATGGAGGCTCAGTGATGTTACCTTATAATAAAACCAAGGTCACTTAACACACACATGTTGGAGCTGGCATTTGAATGCAACAGGCCTGGTGTCAGAGCAAAACAAAAAGCAGTCTGTCCTGATGCATAAGGTATGTCAAACTTGGACAGTTTCCTAGAAAATTCAATCTTTCTCATCATGCTAAATGTGTAGTTTGAAAACAAGTAACATTCATTGATCTGAATAAAAAGGTACTGCCAAGATTTCTTTCTTTGGAAACTAGACTGACTTTGTCCTTGAGGCAAGAGAATCAGGGAAATACTCACTTAAAATCAAGTAAAATAACTGTCATTCAAATAGACAAACCAGGTTTATGTCTCTCTAAGCTATTTAGATTGTTCTTTATTTTACTGGAAATAGCCAGAAGATATTCAGAAAGCAAATAAGTGATTTCAAGACTAAGTAAAACAGTGCTTTAGAGGCAGTGGATGTTTATTTAAGAAAGAAAATTTTAATGAAAGAAAGGGATTCAGTCATTTTAGGTAATGCTAAAATTACATAGATAATGAATCTCAAGGGATCAGAGGGGTCTGGCAAATCATTCAGATATGGATGAACCCTTGCACCCCTGGGATAAATCCCATTCGATCGTGGTGTGTGATCCTTTTAATGTTCTGTTGGGTTCGGTTTACCAGTATTTTGTTGAGGATTTTTGTGTCTGTGTATGTTTATTAGTGATAATGGCCTGTAATTTTCTATTTTTGTTGTATCTTTATCTAGTTTGGGTGACAGGGTGATGGTTGTATCATGGAATGAGTTTGGGACTGTTCCTTCCTCTGCAATTTTGTGGAAGGGTTTCAGAAGGATAGGTGTTAACTCTTCTCTAAATGTTTGATAGAATTCACCTGTGAAGCCATCTGGTCCTGCACTTTTTTGGTTGGGAGGTTTTTTGTTTTTGTTTTTTTACATGTACTTACATACTTATTAATAATGAGAGATTTTTTTCTTCATGTTTTGAAATACTGATGTTAGGTTTCAGATCCCATGACCGGATTCCACCAGCACCCTAAAAGATAGGCTCTCATTATGGTAAGCAGAGCTAGGGATTACAAATCTATGCCTTAGCATTTGTTGGGAGTTTTTAAATCACAGTTTCAGTACTTGTGACAGGTCTGTTCATATTTTGTATTTCTTTTTAGTTGAATCTTGGGACACTGTACCTTTCTAAGAATCTGTCCATTTTATATAGTTGCCTTATAGTCCTCGGTATTTCTGTGGTTTCTAAGTTCTCCTTTTCATTCCTAATCTTAGGTTTGTGCCCTCTCTTTTTTCTTGATGAGTCTGGCTAAAGGTTTATGAATTATCTTTTCAAGGAAGCAGTTTTTAGTTTCACTAATCTTTTCTATTGTTTTCTATTTATCTGGGCTTTAATCTTTATGATTTCTTTCCTTCTACGAACTTTGGGGTTGTTTGTTCTTTCTCTAGCTACTGTAAGTGTAAGGTTAGATTATTTGAGCTTTTTTCTTGTTCCCTGAGGTAAGATTGTATTGCTGTAAACTTCCCTGCTTTTGCTGCATCCCATACGTTTTGGATTGTCATGCTTTTGTTTACCTAGAGATAAATGAATTTTTTTTTTTTCTTCAGTGATCCATTGGTTGTTATTTGTTGCTTTTCCCTTGTTGCTTTTTATATTTTCTCTAGTTTTTGACAATTATTTCGGAGGCAAGAGCCCCAAAAGATAGATGTTTCATCACAGTAGGTAAGTATGTGAAAGATTCTACCAAACCAAATTTGTTGCTATTTTATTATAAAATGTCTGCTTTTCTGATTTGAATTTTCTCAATACCATTTTTAAGTGGAATTTGAGTGACTCAAGGCCTGAAGGACCGTATTCCTAAATTCAAAGAGTAAAGCCAAGAATATTTTTCCAGTCTTTGAGTAATCAGCTCAGAACCTACCTATGTGGTAAAGTTTGGAAGTGGGTGATGGGCCCAGTGAGTTTGTATTGCTGAGGGCCCGGCAGCATTTATACTCAGCACTCACATTCTCCCTTTTACTGAACAAGTACGACAGGGAAGGAAAGACCACCAGAGAGAAGGGACAGAAGCCACAATCCTAACTCCAAAAGCTGCCTTGTTGAGAACAGGTCAGAATATTCCAGCAAGAGGTCATTGAGCACTGTTAAGATTCTTTATCTAGACGGATGTTCTAGGGTAAAAAAAAAATCCCTGTAAAAGTTACTTTGTGTTCTTTCGTTCATCAAAAGAGTAGGACTATGTAGATCTAACTTCTGAGAAAACAAAGACTACTTGTAAATTATGAACTACGATATAAAAGGTAAGGCATTCTCTTGAAAATTGCCACTAGAGTGGCAATTTGCTGAAAAGCAATATTTATGATAAGTATGGTTTCAACTTATTTTATTATAAGTTGTAAAAGATATGGCTGGGGGATGAAGAACAAGGTACAGTTTTTCTTTTATTTTTAATTGGAGGATAATTACAGTATTGTGATAGTTTCTGCCATACATCAACATGAATCAGCCACAGATATACATATGCCCACTCCCTCTCAAACCTCGCAACCCCCCTAGGTTGTCACGGAGCACTGGCTATGGGTGCCGTGCATCATAGAGCAAATTCCCACTGGCTGTTTTCCATATGGTAATGTATATGTTTCAGTATTACCCTTAAGTCATCCCTCCCTCTCCTTCCCCCGCTCCGTCTATAAGTCTGTTCTCTATGTCTGTGTCTGCTTTGCTGCCCTGCAAAAAGGATCATCGGTACCATCTTTCTAGATTCCATATAGATGCAATATGATATTTGTCTTCTCTTTTTGACTTAAACTGACTCAAATGTGTTCAGAAGTTACAGTTCTATCTTTTAAAAAATTATGGGGATTATTATTTTGCTAGGCAGCATACAGCTTACATAAAGTAAAAAACTCTGTAATTTAGGTATAATGGTTAATGGTTGTAAAACTGTAAAGGTTCAGATTCAGGATACTTGAGGTGGGAACTGATAGCTGTCCCAGTATAAGAGGCAACAGGAGAACTCTCAAGTCCCAAAATATCCCTTGTAAGCAGCATTAAAAACTGACTGGTATTTTAGGGTTGCAGTTGAATATACCAATGTAGGAAGACCCCGGAGAAGGCAATGGCACCCCATTCCAGTGTTCTTGCCTGGAAAATCCCAGGGACGGGGGAGCCTGGTGGGCTGCAGTCCATGGGGTCGCACAGAGTCGGACACGACTGAAGTGACTTAGAAGCAGCAGGAAGGCCCAGACTGCACTTCCTTCTGTGGCCACATCAGATCTATGCAGGGAACAATTGTTTTCTGGAAAAAACCTATAAAACTAGCAGAGCAACTTCTATTCATCAGGTGAACCAGGAAAAAACCCTACACTGAGCTGAATAGGAAAGGCTGGGACACAACCTCCCCATGGACCCCACCCGGCGTGTGAGGACCTATCATGGGGAGGGATCTCAGAAACATGAGCTGTTCTCCTTGAGGAGTAAAGGATTTGAGCTCACGTGGGGGCACCCCGACTGTATTTAGCAGGATGGGAGCAGACTCAGAAGCCCCCAGACTTCCTGTGAAAGAGACTCACTTGCTGATCTTAAAGCATCAATCGGCCTGAGGCACAGGCCTCTGAGATAGCAGACATCTTTTAGGCCTAATGCAATGCTCTGGGGGTGGAGGACGGCAGGGGCCACCTTGGCATCCTGGAAAGGGGCTTGTAGCTTTGTGTGCAGCTGAAATTTCTGAGGGTTCTCTCTGGGTGTCTGGCTCTGGTAGGGCTTATGCACACAGGTGACCCAGGGCAGAGCAAGAAGCAGCACTGAGGTGCCAATTCCTTCTGGGAAAGAGGCTTTATGTCACAGCTCTGTGGCCTGAGGGGCAGATTTCTTCGGAAACATACAGCTACGGCCCCCTGTAGTCCTCTCCAGAGCACCAGCACCTCCCAGAGGGGAGCTTGTACATGTGTCTGCTGCCCCCTAATCACCTGGCTGTGATGGCTAGCAGGTCCTGTGTTTGTGGACCTCTCGATAGTGGAACAGATGTTAATAGTTCCTGGCTGGCTACCACTCTCAGGGCACAGCACAGACACAGATTGAAACACAGCCCAATTTTTGTGTGAAAAATCCTTCTTTGCTTGTCTTAGAGCTTCAGGCTGAGGAGCAAGATTCCGGTTTGGTGCTTATATATAGAGATTTCTGAAGGCTCTCTGTGGATGAAGGCCAGAGGATGGTGCCTTTGCACTCTCCCACCACACTGCTCCAGGCTGCTGGTATCTCCTAGAAAGGTGCTTGTACCCTCCATCTGGCACCCCGACTTTGTAGGCTGCTGGCTAGGACACAAGTCTATACCACTGGGCCCTGGTAGTCAGATGACTTACCCTTGTGGTGCCACAGGACTATAGAGTATGTTCACACATTTTAAAAGCTGCTGTTTGAGGTCTGGCTTCTCATCAGCCTGAATGTAGGTGCTGATGGTGATCCTCTTCTTTGGGTCACTGAAATGTCTTGGCACACCCCCAAGGACTGGGAGCCAATAGAAATAAAATGGGCTGCTTGAACAATCACAAAGGTTTGACAGGCAACCAAGAGCTAGGACAGGGTTGAGGGACAAGGTTCTTCTTTTGTAGACGACTACTTCAAGACTGGGAGAGATGGTGGTTTCATCTACTAAATAGAAACCAACAGAGAGTCAAGGAAAATGAAGAGAGGAATGATGAAACATCAGAATAAAACCTTTACCGAAACAGCAGTAAGTGAGTTATCTGATGAAGAGTTCAAAATAATGATCATAAAGGTGCTACTGAACACAGGAAAGGAGTGGGCACACACAGTGATAACCTCAAATGGAAGTTACAGAGCTGAAGAATACACTAGAGGAGTTCAGCAGCAGACTAGATGAAGCAGAAAAGGTCAGGCATTTGAAGACAGGTGAGTGAAACTCAGCCAGTGAGAGCAGCGAAAAGGAAAAAAAAAAAAAACAACCGAAGATAGATAGCTTAAAAGACTTTGGGGACAACATTGAACTGACTTAAGATTTGCATTTTAGGGAGGTGCCAGGAGGAGGAGAGAGAGAAAAGCATGGAAAGATATTTTAAAGAAAGAATGGGGAAGGAAACAGACATCCAGATTGGGTTCATCTTGTTTGGAACTCTCCAGATTTCCCAAAGAGACACATACCAAGACAGATTATAATTAAAAAAATTAAAGTTAAGGAGAGACTTTTAAAAGCAGCAAAAGAAAAACAATATGTAACATACATAAGACCAGCAGTAGATTTTTCAGCAGAAATGTTGAAGGCCAGGACGGAGTGGCATGATCTATTCAAAGTGCTGAAAGGAAAAAAAACTTCCAACCAAGAACACACTCCCCATCTAAATAGTTATTCAAAGTTGGGAAGAGGGTTTTTTGGACAAGCAAAAGGTAAAGGAGTTCATTACCAGCCTTATAAGAAATGTTACAGAATTTTCTTCAAGCTGAAAAAAGGCACTAATTAAATCTCACTGGTAAAGGTAAATAATGTAATAAAATGTAATAAAAAGGTACATAATGTAGTAAAATGGTAGATTAATCATTTATAAAGCCAGTATGAATGTTAAAAGACAAAAGTAGTAATAAAAATAACTAACTACAATCCCATTACTGTTGACCCTTGAACAACACAGGGGTTAGGTGTACCAACCTGCTACCTACTTGAAAATTCCCATAGAACAGTTCCACATCTGTAGATTCAACCAAGAGTACACTGTGTAGTCCTATAGTACAAGTTTAGTGAAAAAAATTCCATGTATAAGTGAGCCTGCACAGTTCAAAACCATGTTGTTCAAGGGTTAACTGTATGTAAGGGATATACAAGATACAAAGATGTAAAATGTGATATGAAAAGCATAATGGAGTGGGGAGGAGTAAGAATGTAGAACTTCAGAATGTGTTCAGATTTACAACAACTTAAGTTGATAACTTGTATGTGTAAGCCTCATGGTAGCCATAAAGCAAAAACCTATAGTAGACACTTAAGATAAAGTGTACTATTCAAGAAAGTCATCAAATCACAAAGGAAAAGAACAACAGATGAATGACTAGAGGAACTGCAAAGCAGTAAGAAAACATTTAACCAACAAAACAGCAATAAATATATACCTATACTTCATTGTTGCAAGACATAATCGACCTGGGGATTTTTGCAGAAGCTAGTAACCGGCCAGTGATTTGTTATGTAAATGAATAGTGAACATCTGCATTTGAGTAAAAACACTTTTTTTTTGTACTTATGCATGTCTTACTAAATAAAGCATTCTAATATTTCATTAGAGGCAGTATAGCTGGCACTCTATGCAGGAGGACAGAGCATCTATTTCAAATATACTGTTTCACTGGAAGGACATTCTGTACTTTCTGGTGGCATTTTTCTTTAGTCCTGTGGGTATTATTTCACCTAGAGTGTGTTCTTTTACCTGGAGTTGACAAGGTGGATCTTGTGGAAATGAGAAATTTCTCCATGTGTCAGTTTTGAAAATGTTATGGTAATACACCTGTGTTTCTAACATATACAAGGTTGGAACAAAAACCCAACAGAGCAAAATGTGAATGATAATGACAACTATAAGTTGGATAATAAACCCCTGGTCAGTGTTAAGCTTTAACAACTTTATACAATAATGCTAACTGTATCACTTTCTAAAAACATATTGATATGTGTTTGTTACACCAATGTTATTGCCTGGAAATGTATCAATTGATCAAGGGTTCATGATACAACTTACAGTTGTCATTATCATTCACATTTAAGGCTGATGTTCTGTCTGATCTGTCCATTGATGCAAGTGAGGTATTAAAGTCCCCTACTATCATTATAAACTGCTATTTCTCCCTTTAGAGCCATTAATATTTGCTTTATATATTGAGGTACCCACTATGTTGGGTGAATGAATATTTACAAGTGTTATATACTCCTGTTCGATTGACCCCTTTCTCTGGAAAATTCAGAAATATGCAGAGATTAAACAACATATGAACAATCAATGTGTCAATGAAGAGATCAAAGAGAAAAAAATTCCAAAGACAGATGAAATGGAAACATACCAAAACTTATGGGATGAAGCAAAAGCAGTTCTAAAGGGAAGTTCATCACAATAAATTCCTATATAGAAAAACAAAAATTAGAAACAACCTAATTTTATACCTCAAAGAACTAGAAAAAGAAGGAAAAACTAAGGCCAAAGTTAGAAGAAAGGAAATAACAGATCAGAGTGGAAATACATTAAATAGGAACTAAAAAGACAATAGAAAAATCAGTGAAATTAAGAGCTGGTTCTTTACAAAGATAAACACAATTGACAAGCCTTTAGACTCCTGAGAAACAAGGAGGACTGAAATAAACATCAGAAAATAGGAGATATTACAGTTGATACCACAGAAACTGTAAGAGGCTACAATGAACAATCACATGCCAACAAGTTTGACAACTTAAATTACTAGAATGTACAAACACCAAGACTGAATCATGACTAGAAAATATGAACAGTTACTAGTGAGGAGATTATTAAAAAAAAAAAAAACCTCCTAACAAAAGACAAGGACCAGACTGTTTAACTGGTAAAATGTACAAAACATTCAAAGAATTATTAATACCAATCCTTCTCAAATACTTCCCCCCAAAAAGAGGAGGAACACTGCTTACGTGAGGTCTGTTGAGCTGCTGTGTGCTTTTACATACTGCCTTGGTTGTATACTGTGTTCAGGATCTTATCCCAAAGTTTCACAGCTGTTATATTAACTCAGCAGTATACCTAGAGCAGTATGCTCAAGGGCGAGGTGAGTAGACCATTAATTATAGAGACTTTAATTGACTAAATTGACTATGAATGTGCATGAGGGTACTCCATACCTCAAGGCCAAGGAGAGCTTATGAAGGGAGACTGGATCACCAGGCTGTTGTCACTGCCCAAGGGGAGGCTCTGGGTTAAAGGCAGAATGAAACGATTCCTATAGGTAAGGAAGATAAGAGACCTCCTCTTGTGACAATCACGTTGGTGGGTCATGGCTGGACTGAGAGACTTAACCCAGAACAGAGAGAGAGCCTTGTGACGGGAAACTGGTGGCTACAATGAAAGGGAAAATACAAGAGGCCTACAGTCTGTCACTGCCTCACTCACAACTGTTGCGCTCTTTGCCCCTGACCTGATGAGGTCCCATGGGTGTGGTACCTGCCATGATGTTGCTACACAGTGGACAAATAAATATCCTGTCACGAACATCAGGTGCCAGCACCTCCTAACAACTTTAAGGAGGTGTACTAGTGCCTCATAACAGGAAGAAAATGAGCTGCAATCCTGCAGCCAGCAGAAAGGAAACCCCCAAAAGAGAAAGAAAAACTGAGAGATGGCAAATATGTTCCAGGCAAAGGAACAAGATAAAAAGCCACAAGAAAACCCAAATGAAGTGGAGATTGGCAACTTACCTAACAAGGATATTGATAGTGAAGATGTTCCAGGATTTTGGAAAAGAATGGAGGCACAGATCAAGAAAGATACAAGAGACGTTTAACAGTTAAAGAACAAACAAATGAATTAGCGATACAATCACTGGAATGAAAAAGACACTAGAAGGACCCACTAGCAGAATAATTGAGGCAGAACAATGACTAGTTGGCTGAAAGAATAGTGGAAATCACTGTTGCAGAACAAAATACAGACAAAAGAATGAAAAGAAATGAGGACAGTCTCAGAGACCTCTGCTGCTGCTGCTAAGTGGCTTCAATCATGTCCGACTCTGTGCAACCCCAAAGACGGCAGCCCCCCAGGCTCCCCCGTCCCTCAGATTCTCCAGGCAAGAACACTGGAGTGGGTTGCCATTTCCTTCTCCAATGCATGAAAGTGAAAAGTGAAAGTGAAGTCGCTTAGTCATGTCTGACTCTTCGCAACCCCATGGACTGCAGCTTACCAGGCTCCTCCGTCCATGGAACTTTCCAGGCAAGAGTTCTGGAGTGGGGTGCCATTACCTTCTCCAGAGACCTCTGGGACAACATTAAATGTACCAACATTCCCATTCTAGGGGGTCCCAGAAGGAGAAGAGAGAAAGAAAGGCCCTGAGTAAATATTTGAAGTGATAATAGCCAAAAACTCCCGTAACATGAGAAAGGAAACAAAGTCCAGTAAATACAGACTCTCAGGTAAGATAAACTTATGGAGGAACATGCTGAGACACATACTAATCAAACAGAAAAAAAATTATAAAGACAAAGAAAAAATATTAACACATAATAAAGGGAAAAGCAAAAATAACATAACAGGGAACTCCAATAAGGTTGCTGCTGCTGCTGCTAAATCACTTCAGTCGTGTCCAACTCTGTGCGACCCCATAGACAGCAGCCCACCAGGCCCTGCCATCCCTGGGATTCTCCAGGCAAGAACACTGGAGTGGGTTGCCATTTCCTTCTCCAATGCATGAAAGTGAAAGTGAAGTCGCTCAGTCGTGTTCGACTCAGCGACCCCATGGACTGCAGCCTACCAGGCTCCTCCGTCCATGGGATTTTCCAGGCAAGAGTACTGGAGTGGGGTGCCATTGCCTTCTCCCCCAATAAGGTTATTAGCTGGTTTTTCAGCAGACGTTCTGCAGGCCAGAAGTGAGAAGCATGATATATTTAAGGTGATGAAAGCCAAGAAATAACAGTCAAGAATAGTCTGCCCAGCAAAGCTCTCATTCAGATTTGTCCAAAAAATCAAAAGGTTTACAGACAAGCAGAAGTAATGGAATCCAGCACCATAAGACCATATTTACATCAAAGATAAAGGAACTTCTCTGGGGCAGGGAAAAAAAAAAGGCCACAGCCAGAAACAAGAAAATTACCAATGGGAAAGCTCACCAGTCAAAGCAAATAAACGGTACATGTAAGAAATAATCTGCACACAAATATGATATCAAAACCAGCAATTGTGAGGAGAGTACAAGTGCAAGATACTGGGAATGAAATGGAAATTGAGATAACGGAAACTAAAACAACCTTGCACATACAGAGAATGCAGTATCAAACCTCACGGGGAAAAATCCTCACAGGAACTGCACACCAAAAATCTACAACAGATACACAGACATAAAAAAGAAAAAGGAAGCCACACACAACACTGAAGTTATTCATCAAATCACAAGAGAAGATAAAAAGGGAAGAGAAAAAGACTTGTAAAAATGAACCAAAACAATTAAAAAATGACAATAGGAACATACATATTAATAATTATCTTAAATGTCAACTGATTGAATACTTCAACCAGAAGGCACAGACTGGCTGGCAGGCTGCGAAAACACCACCTGTATATATGCTATCTACAACAGACTGATGACCAGTACAAGAAGGCAGAAAGATATGACACTGGAAGATAGGCCCCCAAGGTCGGTGGGTGTCCAATTTCCTACTGGAGAAGAGTGAAGAAATAGATCCAGAGAGAAAAAAAGAGGCTGTGCCAAAGTGGAGACGTTGCCCAGTTGTGGATGTGTCTGGTGGTGAAAGTCAAGTCTGATGCTATAAAGAACAATATTGTACAGGAACCTGCAGTGTTAGTTCCATGAAGAAAGGCAAATTGGAAGTGGTCAAACAGGAGATGGCAAGAGTGAACATCGACATTTTAGGAATCACTGAACAAAAATGAACTGGAATAGGTGAATTATATTTAGATGACCATTATATCTACTACTGTGGGCAAGAATCCATTGGAACAAATGGAGTAGCCCTCACAGTCAACAACAGAGTCCGAAATGCAGTACTTGGGTGCAGTCTCAAAAATGACAGAATGATCTCTGTTTCCAAGGCAAACCATTCAATATCACAGTAATCCAAGTCTATGCCTTGGATTTTTCATTTTTCAGTAATGCTGAAGAGTGAAAGTCGCTCAGTCATGTCCAACTCTTTGCAACCCCATGGACTATACAGTCCATGGAATTCTCTAGGCCAGAATACTGGAGTGAGTAGCTGTTCCCTTCTCCAGGGGATCTTCCCAATCCAGGGATCAAAGCCAGGCCTCCTGTATTGCAGTCAGATTCTTTATCAGCTGAGCCACCAGGGAAGCCCTAGTGAATGCTGAAGTTTAATGGTTTGATGAAGACCTACAAGACCTTCTAGAACTAACACCAAAAGAAAAACAGATGTCCTTTTCATTGTAGGGGACTGGAATAAAAAAGTAGGTCAAGAGATACCTGGAGTAACAGACAAGTTTGACCTTGGGGTAAAAAATGAAGCAGGGCAAGGGCTAAAAGGGGTTTTGCTAAGAGAACACTTAGTCACAGCAAACTCCATCTTCCAGCAATATAAAGATGACTCTACACATGGACATCACCAGATGGTCAATACCAAAATCAGATTGATTATATTCTTGGCAGCTGAAAATGCAGAACCTCTATACAGTCAGGAAAAAGAAGACCAAATTGGTGGCTCAGAAGTTAAAGCATCTGCTCACAATGTGGGAGACCTGGGTTCGATCCCTGGGTCGGGAAGATCCCCTGGAGAAGGAAATGGCAACCCACTCCAGTACTCTTGCCTGGAGAATCCTATGAACGGAGGAGCCTGGTGGGCTACAGTCCACGGGGTCACAAAGAGTAGGACACGACTGAGCTACTTCACTTTTGAAGAAAAGTACGGGAAACCACTAGACCATTCAGGTATGACCTAAATCAAATCCCTTATGATTATACAGTAGAAGTGACAAATAGATTCAAGGGATTAGATCTGATAGACAGTGTACCTAAAGAACTATGCATGGAGGTTCATAACATTGTATAGGAGGTGGTGACCAAAACCATTCCAAAGAAAAACAAATGCAGAAGGCAAAGGAGTTGTCTGAGGAGGTCTTACAGATAGCTGAGAAAAGAGAAGCAAAAGGCAATGGAGAAAGGGAAACATATACCCAAGTAAATGGAGAGTTCCAGAGAATAGTAAGGAGAGATAAGAAAGCCTTCCTCAGTGATCAATGCAAAGAAATAGAGGAAAACAACAGAATGGGAAAGACTAGAGCTCTCTTCAAGAAAATCAGAAATACCAAGGGAATATTTCATGCAAAGTCAGGCACAATAAAGGACAGAAATGGTATGGACCTAACAGAAGCAGAAGATATTAAGAAGATGTGGCAAGAATACACAGAAGAACTATACAAAAATGATCTTCATGACCCAGATAACCACTTTGGTGTGACCACTCACATAGAGCCAGACATCCTGGAGTGCGAAGTCAAGTGGGCCTTAGGAAGCATCACTGCAAACAAAGCTAGTGGAGGTGATGGAATTGCAGTTGAGCTATTTCAAATCCTAAAAGATGATGCTGTGAAAGTGCTGCACTCAATATGCCAGCAAATTTGGAAAACGCATCAGTGGCCACAAGACTGGAAAAGGTCCTGTTTTCATTCCAATGAAAAGTTTTCATTCCAATTTCATTCCAAAAGTTTTCATTCCAATCCCAAAGAAGGGCAATGCCAAAGAATGTTCAGACTATCACACAATTGTGCTCATTTCACATACTAGCAAAGAAATGCTCAAAATCCTTCAAGCTAGGCTTCAACAGTACATGAACTGAGAACTTTCAGATATACAAGCTCGATTTAGAAAAGGCAGAAGAACCAGGGAACAAATTGCCAACGTCTGTTGGATCAACGAAAAAGCAAGAGGATTCCGGAAAAACATCTATTTCTGTTTCATTGACTAGGCTAAAGCCTTGACTGCGTGGATCAGAACAAACTGTGGAAAATTCTTCAAGAGTTGGGAATACCAGTCCACCTTACCTGCCCCCTGAGAAATCTGTATACAGATCAAGAAGTAACAGAAGTGGACACAGAACAAAAGGCTGGTTGAAAATTGGGAAAGGAGTACGTCAAGGCTGTATATTCTCAGCCTGCTTATTTACCTTCTGTACAGAGTACATCATGTGAAATGCTGGGCTGGATGACTCACAAGCTGCAATCAAGATTTCAGAGAGACATATCAACAACCTCAGATATGAAGATGATACCACTTTAATGGAAGAAAGCAAAGAACTAAAGAGCCTCTTGTTGAACATAAATGAAGAGAGTGAGAAACCTGTGTAAAATTCAACATTCAAAAGACTAAGATCATGGCATCTGATCCCATCACTTCATGGCAAATAGATGGGGGAAAAAATGGAAACAGAGACAGACTTTCTTTTCTTTGACCCTAAAATCACTGCAGATGGTGACTGCAGCCATGAAATTAAAAGATGCTTGCTCTTTGGAAGAAAATCTGTGACAACCTAGACAGTGTATTGCAAAGCAGAGACATCACTTTGCCAACAAAGGTGTCTAGAGTCAAAATTATCATTTTTCCAGTAGTCATGTACAGATGTAGAGTTTGACCATAAAGAAGGCTGAGCGCTGAAGAATTAAGCTTTTAAACTATGGTGTTGGAAAAGACTCCTGAGAGTCCCTTGGACAGCAGAGATCAAACCAGTCCAGTCTGAAGGAAATCAACCCTGAATATTCATTGGAAAGACTGATGCTGAAGCTTAAGCTCCAATACTTTGGTCACCTAATGGAAGATTCAATTCATTGCAAAAGACCCTGATGCTGGGAAAGATTGAGGGTAGAGGGAGAAGGGGCGACAGAGGATGAGATGGCTGGATGGCATCATGGAATCAATGGACATGAGTTTGAGCAGACTCCAGAAGACAGTGAAGGACAGGGAAGTCTGGCATGCTGCAGTCCATGGGGTTTCAGGGCAAAGAGGGAGAGAGAGCGAGGGTGAAGAAACTCTTTATTAAATAGACATAATTGGGATACATATTTAGAAGTGAACTTTCCTACAGAATTTATGTTTCATGCTATGTCTACTTAAAGAGTTACTCAAATCTTTCTGTAACTTGAAACCTTACAGTTTTTCTAACTTAAGATAAATGATGGCAATTCAATGCATATCTGCATCATTCCAAATGAGAAAATATTGATAGATTAATTACCCAATATAGGTTTTGTCACCTTTGGCGTCTCACTACAGAGAAGCTAAAGATACTGGGATCTGTCAGCAGACATGTGCCACATTAAAAGATATACTATGAGAAGTCATATGCTTCTAGAAATTATGAATTGTATTCAGATGTGTTCCACTCTACAGAACACTTGTACAGCAGTTCACAAGTACTTCTTAGTCTTCACTAAAAGTTAAGGTCTCTACAGGTTCAGAATGCTAATACATGTAATTAAAACTACTAGAAATACTAAGAGAAAGAAATATCACTATGCCAAATAAGCTGGATGTTTTGGCTAAGAAAAGATATGATGTATGGAGATGCGTTTTTTAAAAGGGAAATGAAAGTTATTTTATCCTCAAGTAAAACTGGGTGTTTCCAGACATAGAGAACAGACTTGTGTAGGAAGGAGGGGGTGGGATATATATGGAGAGAGTAACATGGAAACATACATTACCATATGTAAAACAGCCAGCCAATGGGAATTTGCTGTATGAAGCAGGGAGCTGAAATTGGTGCTCTGCAGCAACTTAGAGAGGTGGGAGGTGGGAGCGAGGTTCAAGAGGGAGAGGACATATGTATACCTGTGGCTGATTCATGTTACTGGATGGCAGAAACCAACACAATACTGTAAAGCAATTATCCTTCAATTAAACATAAATGTAAAAAATAAAACCGGGTGTTTCATAATGAAAAGAGTAACATAAAGGGCTAACTGAATGGATATAGGAAGCTGAGGGCAGAGAGAAAGAACTTTATCTTGGGTACTCAAGCTAGCTAAAAATGGAATAATTTTATGGTAAGGTTTTTTTTTTTTTTTTTCCCCCAAGTAAGTAGTGAATGTACAGGAATCTGAAACTTAATTTTCTTTCATTTGCTAAAAGGACAAAATTTTCATGGGCTACTGGTCCGCTCCTGATAAGACTGAAAGGTTTCTCTTTACTTTTTAATAAATTTGCCTAGAAAACAAAGATCCTATGTTTTATCAAAAATAATTTCCTGTGTTTGGTGTTTTATCAAGTCTCTGGAAACTTAAAAACACCCAGTCTTCTCTATTAAAAGAGCTAAGGTGTTGTTTTTACAATTTTGTAACTTTCTGTTTTCCCTGATAAGTCTTTGTCACTTTGATTAAATGGATAACTCAGTACTGTTTCAGAAGGACCTATGATCCTATTTGTTTTAATATTTTGAGATTGTTTTGACAAACTTCCCCCAAATCAAATTACCAAATGAAGTCTTCTTGACCTTGAACTACTTTTGGGATTTTCCAGAAGTATCCTGGAACATGTCAAAAGATGTGTTGTCTCTCCTTACAAAAAAAGAGACTTTACTTAGGTTTATTTGATATGTTAAATTATATGATAAATATTAATAAATATGAAGTAATTATAAACCTTCTCAAGGTTTTATTTGACATATATATGTTGCTAATATTGTAGTCCCAGAAATTTTATAAAATCCCTAAAACTCTGATATGTCCTAGTAGACTGTCATTAGTTATATATCTAGTTATCATCTTAAAATGTTCTCTGTGATTGGAATAACCAAATATCCATGTCAACTACGTTATTATGAACTCTTATCACATTTTTAACGACAGACATTTGTCTTTTTGTCATTAGAGTTAATTGTTTCTTGCTTTTGCCAGACTATTCCTACACAAAGTGTTTCATTTTCAAGAACACTCATGGAAAGCACTCTAACTAGTAGAGGTTCCTGATAACTTTCAGGTCTTTAAACAAAAAAATATGGGAGGCAGATGGGCAATAAACACATGAAAAGATGCTCAACATTGCTTATTACAGAAATACAAATCAAAACTACAATGAGGTATCACCTCACACCTATCAGAACGACCAGCAAAAAAAAAATCTACGAACAACAAATGCTAGAGAGGATGTGGAGAAAAGGGAACCCTCTTACACTGTTGGTGGAAATGTCAATTGGTACAGCCACTATGAGAACAGCATGGAGATTCCTTAAAAAAAAACTAGGAATAAAACTACCCTATGACCCAGCAATCCCATTACTGGGCATATACCTTGAGAAAACCACAAATGAAAAAGACACATGTACCCCAGTGCTCACTGTAAAACTATTTTCAATAGTCAGGACATAGAAGCCACCTAGATATCCACTGACAGATGAATAGACAAAGAAGATGTGGTACCCAGACACAATGGAATATTACTCAGCCATTAAAAGGAATAAATTTGAGTCTGTGATAGTGACGTGGTTGAACCTAGAGCCTGCTAAACAGAGTAAATGTCAGAAAGAGAAAAGCAAAGATATATTAACACATGTATATGGAATCTACAAAAATAATACTGATAAACCTATTTGCAGGTAAGAAATGGAGATGCAGATGTAGAGAACCAACTTGTGGACACAGTAGGGAAAGGAGAGGGAAGGATGAATTGAGAAAGTAGCATTGATATAATACTCTATCATGTGTAAAGTAGTGGGAAGAAGATGTTATATATATAACACAGGGAGCCCAGCCAGGCACTCTGTGACAACCCAGAAGGCTGGGATGGAAGAGGGGGGAGGCGCAGGAGGGAGAGGATCTACATATAATTATGACTGATTCACTCTGTCCTACAGCAGAAACCAGCACAACACTATAAAGCAATTATCCTCCAGTTAAAGAAAAACATAGGGAAGGGAGGAACTCAAGATGGCAGAGTGGGAGGAGGCTGAGCTCACTTGGCCTCGTGAACACATCAAAAATACATCTACATGTGGAGTGAGCAATTCACACTGAAAACAAACTGGAGACTGGCAGAAAGGCTCTTCTACAACCAAGGCTGTAAACAAAGATCTGCACAGAGTTGGTTAGAAAGAGAGGAGAAGCGATCAGCTTGGGACCCACATACCTAGGAGGGGACAGAGAAGGGCAGGGGACTATCATGGGGTGGGAGATTCTCCTTGGGAGTAAGCAGTCTGAACCACATATTGGGCACCCTAGCCCGGTGGTCCAATACTGGGAAGATGAGTCCTGTTTGCTGGTTTGAAAACCAGTGGGCTGTAAGAAATTGAGACTCCACCCCTGAAAACCACACGCACAAGCTTGTTTACTCCTTAAACAAGGAAGAGATGTGGGGAACGGAGCCAGCTTGCAGCCCGCACCACATCTGAATGGGGTGAGAGCAGCCACTGCTGGCCGTTGGTGGAGGCAGTGGGTTGACAAGTAGCTGTCTGGAGCTCGGACTGGCATGTGGGGACCATCCCATAATGCACCCCAGCCTTCACGGTGCACCCACTCCAGCCTCTCTTGCTGCAGTGCTGCGCCCCTCTGCGCCAAAGATGCCATTGCTGGGAACAAGGAGAATGTATATTTCGAGGGAACAGGTCAGGCTTCTCCAGCACCTTGGGCCCTACCCCCACCCCCATCAGGACAATGATGGCCGTGGAGAGTAGGAGAAGCACTGGCTCAACCCTGGCGCCAGCTCTAGCCCCAGCCCACCTCCCACCAAGGTGGTAACTGCCAACACTTCATAGGTGAACATTTGACCTGTGCTCACTTCAGATCCGGCTCTCTCACCAAAGCCACGGGGCCCGTGCAGACTGCACAGGGACACTGCCACACTAGGACACCTTTAAGACTGGGATAGGTAACTGTTTTACCTAATTTCAGAGAGACAGAGAAAGCTGTTTCAAATGAAAAAAGAAGGAAAAAACCCTGGAAACACAACTAGTTAAAAAAAAAAACACCTGGAAAAACAACTAGTGATCTAGAAAGAACTAATTAATGAGATAAGAGGTCAAAGCATTAGTACTAACAACTGAAACATGGAACAGATGGATACAGTGAGAATTTTACCAAGGCACTAGAAAATGTAAGAAAGAACCAGTCAAGATGAAGAACACAGTAACTGAAATGAAATAAACACTCAAGGAACTAATAACAGACTAGATACAGAACACAGAAGTGATCCAGCTGATAGAATAATGGAAATTATCCAATTCAAACAGCAAAAAGAAAAACAAATTTTAAAAAATGAAATGGTTTAAGGGATTTTCTGCTAGACAACGTCAAATGTACTGACATTCACATTATAAGGGTCACAGAAAGAGAAGGGAGAACGAAAGGGGTCAATAATGTATTTGATGATTTCATGGCTGAACATTTCCTGTACCTGGGAATGGAAACAGATACCAAGGTATAGGAAAGCACAGAGAGTCCCAAACCAAGACATATCATAATTAAAACTGCCAAAGATAAAGAATTCCAAAGGCTGCAAGAGAAAAATAGGGTCAGTTCAGTTCAGTTCAGTCGCTCAGTCATGTCCGACTCTTTGTGACCCCATTAACTGCAACACACCAGGCCTCCCTGTCCATCACCAACTCCTGGAGTTCACTCAAACTCATGTCGATAGAGTCGGTGATGCCATCCAGCCATCTCGTCCTCTGTCGTCCCCTTCTCCTCCTGCCGTCAATCTTGCCCAGCATCAGGGTCTTTTCCAATGAGTCAGCTCTCCGCATGAGGTGGCTAAAGTACTGGCGTTTCAGCTTCAGCATCAGTCCTTCCAATGAACACCCAGGACTGGTCTCCTTTAGGATGGACTCGTTGGACCTCCTTGCAGTCCAAGGGACTCTCAAGAGTCTTCTCCAACACCACAGTTCAAAAGCATCAATTCATCAGCACTCAGCTTTCTTTATAGTCCAACTCTCACATCCATACATGACCACTGGAAAAACCATAGCCTTGACTAGATGGACCTTTGTCAACAAAGTAATGTCTCTGCTTTTTAATATGCTGTCTAGGTTGGTCATAACTTTCTTTCCAAGGAGTAAGTGTCTTTTAATTTCATGGCTGCAATCACCATCTGCAGCGATTTTGGAGCCCAAAAAAATAAAGTGAGCCATTGTTTCCACTGTTTCCCCATCTACGTGACATGAAGTGATGGGACTGGATGCCATGATCTTAGTTTTCTGAATGTCATATAGGGTCAAACCCATAAGGCTATAAGCTTATTTGGGGTGGAATGACAGTGTGCCCGGTTACTGGTGAGAAGTCATAATTACTCTATGCCAATACGGCAATTATGTTCTTAAACGGTGCTGGGAAAACTGGACCACTATCTTACATGATGCAAAAATTCTACCAAAATGGATTAAAGACTTGAATCTATGACCTGAAACCATAACATTTCTAGAAGAAAACACAGGTCATAAGTTCCTTGACATCAGTTTTGGTGATGATTTTTTTGGACTAGACACCAAAAAAATGAGCAACTAAAGCAAAAATAAACAAGTGGACTACATCAAACTACATAGCTTCTGTACAGCAAAGCAAGCTGTCAACAAAATGAAAAGGCAACCCTACTGAATGGGAGAAAATATTCACAAATCATATATCTGATTAGGGGGTTACTGTCCAAAGTACATAAGGAGCTCTTACAATTCAATAGCTAAAAAACTATAAATCCCAGAAACAATCCAGTTAAAATATGGACAGAGGATCTGAATAGACAGTTTTAAAAATAAAGACATATAGATAACCTATAGGTACATGAAAAGGTGCTCACTGTCACTACTCATCAGGGAGACACAAAGCAAAACCATTAGGAGATACCACCTCACACCTGTCAGAATGGCTATTACCAAAAAGACAATAACAAGTGTTGGCAAGGACATGGAGAAAAGGGAACCCTTGTGCACTGTTGGTGAAAATGTAAATTAGTGTAACCACTATGGAACCTGGCTCCTCAAAATATGAAAATCATAACTACCATAAAATCAGCAATCACTCCACTGGGTATTTATCTAAAAGAAATGAATACAGGATCTCAAAGCGGTATCCACACCCCCATGTTCATTTGTAACATTATGCATAATAACACATATATGGAAACAGTCTGAAGTGTCCAATCAACAGATGAATGGATAAAGATGATTTAGAAAGATGGTAACGATAACCCTGTATGCGAGACAGCAAAAGAGACAAAGATGTATAGAACAGTCTTTTGGACTCTGTGGGAGAGGGAGAGGGTGGGATGATTTGGGAGAATGGCATTGAAACATGTATAATATCATATATGAAATGAGTTGCCAGTCCAGGTTCGATGCATGAGACAGGATGCTCGGGGCTGGTGTACTGGGATGACCCAGAGGGATGGGATGGGGAAGGAGGTGGGAGGGGAGTTCAGGTTGGGGAACACATGTACACCTATGGCGGATTCACGTCGATGTATGGCAAAACCAACACAATATTATAAAGTAATTAGCCTCCAATTAAAATAAATCTATATTAAAAAAGAAAAAAGATGATGTGGTATAATACATAAAATGGAATATACAATCATCCACTATAAAAAAAGGAAATCTTGCCATTTGCAACAACATGGGTGCACCTTGAGGGAATTATGCTAAGTGAGATAAGTCAGACAGAGAAAGACAAATATATGATCTCATATGTGGAACCTAAACAATCAAAGCAACAAATAACTGAGCTCATAGATGCAGAGAACAGATTGGTGGTTTTCAGGGGTGGGAATGGGCAGAATGGTTATAAGGGGTTAAATGGTACAAACTTCCAATTATAAAGTCATGGGGATGTAATGTATAACAGGATGACTATAGTGAATTGTATATTTGACAGTTACTAAAATAATTGATCTTAGTCTCATCACAAGAAAAAAAGTTGTAATTATGTATGGTGATGGATGTTAAATTGACTTGTGATCATTTTGCAACATATACAAATATCAAATCATGTTGTATATACCTGAAACTAATAAAATGTTATGCCTAATAAAATTATATAAAAATATATAATAAAATTATAATAATTTATAACCAATAAAATTATATCTCAATAAAAACACTCATTCTTTTATATTGCTAAGGATAAAAAAAAAAGCAATATGCAGGATCCTTTAAATTATGCTACTCTTTAGGTTGTGGGGAGGGTATGCTGAAATATACATGAAACAAATGTACATATGAATATACAGAAAACTCCCAGGAAAAGTTTACCTTGAGGGAGCAGAGGAGAGACAACTGAGAGCCTAGGGATAGGAACTGGAGGGAGTCTTTCACATAATTTCATGTGTTTTATTTCTAAATCTTCTGGAAGTACTACTTCTAAAACTTAATAGTAAAAAATTCCTTCTTTTAAGAAAGTCAACAGATACAGGCAAACCTTTCCAGAAGCCTGGCTATGAATGAAAGGTTGAAACAGCTGTTAGTTTGAGATGCAGGTAAGGTTTAGGGATTCGTGTATTTAAGGAATATTAAACACCTAAAGAGAGAGAGTGGGAAGGAGCAATCATACAGGGCTGGGTGTGACAAGGAGAGAATGAGCTGTAGGTCTGAACACCTGAAAGGGGTATGCAAACACTACCCACAAACTAAACTGCATTGCTTTTTTAAAAACAGAGGTATAGCGACTCATCTCACAGGGCTATTGCTTAAATAAAATCACTTGTGTATTATGGATCACAGAGCAGAAGGAACTGAGATGAGAGCAAAGTAGAAGTGATACCCTCCCCTGAAACCAGAGGACTCTGGCTCTATCACTTTGCAGCTAGTGGCTGTAGAAAATTGCACCACCCTGAACCCATCCTCTCATCCAATAAGGAGCATCCATACCTCACAGGATTGTTAACAACAACACAGAAAATGTCTGGAGAGCACCTGAAACAGGTGCTGTATCTGAAACCTCACATATAACACATGCTTACAACACTGCTTACTTAACAAGGGAGGGAAAAGTTACGATTTAATGTTGAGTGAGGCTAAGCAATCAGTGGTAAAGAATCCACCTGCCAATGCAGGAGACCTAGGCTTGATTCCTGGGTTAGGAAGATCCCCTGGAGAAGGAAATGGCAACCCTTTCCAGTTGTCTTCCCTGGAGAATCCCAAGGATGCAGGAGCCTGGCTGGCTACACTATGTGGGACTTAGCGACGAAACAACAGCAAAAATCAATACCTTGCCCCTGAAGTCATCTTAGACCTGTTAGATCATCCACAAGTAACAGAATACACACAAAGCACTTAATAATATCAATTGTGCTTTCTTACCAAGAAGCCTGGGTGATAAAAAAAAAATGCTAGCTTTGATGACTCTAGCCAAAGTATGGTCTATGTCTTCCTGCAATTCTCAGCCTTTCCTCATGGGTACAAGGTGGCTGTCTCTGCTCGTGGTATCACATCTTCATACAAGCATCCCAGTAAGAATGATTAGAATGGTGGCAAAATACTTTTCACAAAACTGTATCTTTTATCAGAGAAGCAAACTTTGCTCAGGCGGCCAGGTTATTTACATCTACTTCTTAGACCAGAAATCAATCAGTCACATGGCTGGCCCTAGCATCAGGAAAGATGAATAAAGCAAACCTCTTGTAAGGAGAACATAATTGCCATGCCTGATGCAGACTAGTTATGACTTATCACCAGTAACTGGGGACATCGTCATTCCCCCCAAATTAGTGCCACCTTAGTAAGGAAGGATGAGTGGAATGGCCATTGGATAAGTAAGCAACAGTGTCTGCCACACTTCTCTTAGCTGGAGATGCTACTGTCGACTAAAAAATATAGTCACAACCTGAAAGTAGAGTTATTTTATTTGGTGGGAATGTTTAGGACTCTGAGCCTGGGAGACAGCATTTCAGCAGCTCTGAGAAAACTGCTCCAAGGAGGCCGGAGGGGAAGTCAGGCTACATACAAGTTTGCAACAAAGGGAGCAGGCAGTCTGATCATCAAAGATCGGGTATCAAGGAATTTAACAGTCTATGTATGGGAAGATGCAAGCCTCTGGGCTCACTGAATTCATTCCTTTCATACGCACCTCAGCTATCTGGGGCCAATCCTGTTTCCTTGGTCACCTTGCTTCCTACATTCCCCCAGCTCCTCAGCAATCACCATGAGGGGTGGTGGCATCTGCTGGATCACAGTTATGGGAGCCCTCATTCACATCTGGAGGCCAGAAGTTGCTGATGGCTGTGACATTTCTTGCTTATTGATATGGCAGGAGATATTTTCATTTCACACTATATTAAATCATTAACCTCCAAGATTAAACATACACATTACCTTGCTTTCCTTTCTGCCAAAGGGTGGCTGTGGTAGGGAGATGGATGATTAAATTATAATGTGTGGATGTTGGAAGTATAAAGACACCTATGGGTTTTTAAATATTTAGCAGCTTTAGGTAAATTCAGGACTTGTGACAAGTTAGTATAATACAGGGGTTGGCAAACACTTTGTTACAAATAAGACAGTATTTTAGACTTTGTGGGACATACGGTCTTTGTCACTATGTACTAATTTGTGTAAGCAGCTCTTGGCAGAAAATAGCTCTTCACAGGAGGCAGCTTTTGTCTTGTCACTTCAGCAAACAAAGCTATATTTTAACTAACCTCTGGCTCAAGCACACTTTTCAAGTCTTTTGATTAGACAGAGCCTTGCCTAACCTGCTGGTTCCTCCCTTAGGTCAAAGAGATAGAAATGAAGAATAAGTAATTAACAGATGACCAGATCTCTTCCCCAGGTTCCCCTTCAGTAATATTGCAGACAAACTGGGTGAAGGAGCTACATCTAAAGAAGGATCACAAGGAATCAACAGGCCTGTGCACAGTGGGAGATGGCAATGAGTCCAACCCCCTACCTCAATGATTAACTGAGATCACTTCCCTTTTTTCCCTTAAGAAGTTTCATAGCCAAGCAGAATCTTATAGAGTTGGTTTTGGGACACTAGTCAGTCTTCTCTCCAGATTCCAGCAACTTTTTAAAAGCAGCTTTTCTGTTCCTACCACCATTTGTCTCTCCTACCAACTTTCCAGCGGCAAGCAGCTGGGCCTGAGATTGGTAAGTGTACCACTGTAGCATGAACCCTGTCAACAAGCAATATGTAATCAAATGGTCATGCATTTGTTCCAATAAAACTTTATTACAAAAGTAGATGGTGGACTGGATTTGGCTTGTAGGCCCCAGTTTCCAACCCCTGTTTGTGATAAAACATAGCAGTTGCCATATGTTTACAAAACAGAATGCTTAAAAGTGTGTGTATGCACATGCAAGTATGCAACCTAAGTGGAAATGAGGTTTTCAAGTCTTTGTCAATATTTGCCAATTCAACAATTGAAGTTAAAGTTTTAGTGTGTTTGGTGCATACGTGCATAAGGATATGCCTGGATGATCTGTTTAAATCTGAGCATAAGTATCCTTTTCTAGCATCCCAGTCCCAGATTATCCCAAGATACAGCCATCGTTGAGAAGCAGGATGCTAAAACAGCAGTTCAAAAACTTCAGTGTGCATACTCATTACCAGGAGTCTTATTAAAATGTAGATTCTGGTTCAGTAAGTCTGGGGGTAGCATCTAAGATTAATGAGTTTCTAACAAGCTCTCCTGGCTTCCCAGGTAGCTCAAACGGTAAAGAATCTGCCTGCAATACAGGAGACCTCGGGTCGATCCCTGGGTTTGGAAGATCCCCTGGAGGAGGGCATGGCAACCCATCCCAGTATTCTAGCCTGGAGAATCCCATGGACAGAGGAGCCTGGCGGGCTACACTCCATGGGGTCACAAAGAGTTGAACACATCTGAGCAACTTTCACTTTCGACAAACTCTCCCACTCCAGTATTCTTGCTTGGAAAATCCCATGGACAGAGGAGTCTGGTGGGCTGCAGTCCATGGGGTCGCAGAGAGTTGGACACAACTGAGCATGAGCATGAACAAGCTCTCGAGGTGAGGTTCCTGCTGCTGTCCTACAGACCACCATATGAGTAGCAAGGCAGTCTTGCTGGTTTACCTGCCTGGGATGCCTTGGTCCTGCCCCAAGAGAGTGATACAAGTGGTCTGGCATGTACCCTGCATGGGACTCTAACGTGCAGCAAAGCATGTGGTGATTTATCAATTTTAGCTATTATTCTGTTACTAGCTCTAATGTCGGAGAAGGCAATGGCACCCCACTCCAGTACTTTTGCCTGGAAAATCCCATGGAAGGAGGAGCCTGGAAGGCTGCAGTCCATGGGGTCACTAGAGTTGGACACGACTGAGTGACTTCACTTTCACTTTTCACTTTCATGCACTGGAGAAGGAAATGGCAACCCATTCCAGTGTTCTTGCCTGGAGAATCCCAGGGACGGGGGAGCTTGGTGGGCTGCCGTCTCTGGGGTCGCACAGAGTCGGATACGACTGAAGTGACTTAGCAGCAGCAGCAGCTCTAATGTGGTCCTGTTTGCCTACTCCACCGCCCATGATTTGTGCTCACACATTCCTCTCCTTTTCAGATTCCAACATCCAGATGATGGCAGGGGAGCAGGGGGAATTCAGGATTAACACTTCATCCTTTTGCTCTTTTCCATCTCTGAGAAGTGAAAGTTAGTTCAGGATGGAAAAAGAGACTTGGGCAATCTGGAATGGGGAAGAATAAGCAAACAATGTTGTATGGGATGATATAAAAGGGAAGCTCATTGAGACAATGGGGAGGATTGCCAGGGAAAGCTGTCATAGCAAAAATCGCCCATAGTTTTGTGCCTGAGCTTAGGGCAGTGAAAATAGCAATCTACCCTCCTGCATCCCGGCAGCACCTGACAACTTTGTTGTTACCATTGCTCAGTTGTGTCCGACTCTGCGACTTCATGGACTGCAGCACACCAGCTTGCCCTGTCCTTCACCATCTAACCTCATGACTAGGCAGCTACGAAGAACTTTTCCTTCTAAATATACAGAGTGACAAGGTTGGTCAAAATGAAAGAGAGACCCACCAGTGGCAAAGCACAGACATGAAATCTTCTCCCCGAAGCACCAAAAAAACACAACAACTTAGAAGTGAGTGAATGAGGAGGATGGTAATGATAAATGATGACTAATACACAATGTACTGACTATATACCAGACACTGTTCAAAATGATTTACATATAACTCATTTAACTGCAAAACCCCAATGGGGTTAACACTTTTATTATCACTATTTTACGTGTGAGCAAACAGGTGCAGAGAAGTTAAATAACTTGGCTAAGCTCACCAAAGATACATGGATAAACTGGGATTTGAAGCCAGGCATTCTGAGGTTAAGAAATCAGTACAGGGGACTTCCCTGGTAGTCCAATGGTTAAGAATTCGCCTGCCAATGCAGGGGACATGGGTTGGATCCCTGTTCTGGGAAGATACCACATGCTGCAGAGCAACTAAGCCCATGTGCCACAAGCACTAAGCCCCGTGCACCACAACTACCGAAGCCCACACCTAGGGCCTGTGCTCTGCAACGAGAGAAACCACCGCAGTGAGAGGCCAGCACACTGCAACTGCAGAAAGGCAGCATGCAGCAACGGAGACTCAGTGCAGCCAAAATAAATAAATACTTAAAAAAAAGCTATCAGTAAACTGCCTCTCCGAAACAGGAAAATAAGGCTCCTCAGTCAGTTTACAGTTATGAACACAGGTACTCACGCTGTGCTTCCTCATATCTAGAGGAGAACAGTTAATAGTTAGATCTGAATGTTAGAGAGAGGAGAGGCCCTCCAAGCAGGCAGAGAAAGAAAACCAGTACAAAGACCAGCACTAAGAAGAGGTAAATGACAATAGCATTTCTGAAAACCAAACTCACAGGGGCATAATTTTCATTTTTTTAAAGAAGTGTTACAGTGCAGTGATGAAATGTGGATGCTAATTACTACACAGCTAAACTCATGCACATTTTACTAAATGTTTAAAGCTATCTGCTAGCTATAAAGAGACTTGCACTATCCCTGTAACCTTAATTACCACAAACAAAATCTGTACTGTTTGACTTTTATCTTTGTAACACACAGGCAGCTCAGAAGAAACAAAATATTTTGTGAATTTTTTTCCCAGATATGGACAACCTTAGAGTTTACATGGGTACAGATTTCATTTGGTTAAACATAGTGGACTGAGTGAGACTGGGGGTTTTACAAGGGAACAGAGGGACTTCCTGAGGGTCCAGTGGTGAAGACTGGGGTCCCAGTGCAGGGGGCCTGGGTTTGATCCCTGGTCAGGGAACTAGATGCTACATGCCACAGCTAACAGTTTGGAAGCTGCAAGTAAGATCCCAATGAAGGTCGAAGATCCCGCATGCCACTACGACCGAGTGCAGATAAACAAGTAAATTGTTCTCCCTACTAAAAAAACAAAAGGGAACAGAAAAAAAAATACAAACATAAAAAAGCAGATCATGTCCTTGGGGAATCTTCCTTTAACTGAGAAATATTTCTTTCTACCCACAGTCATGAAGGTGGCGCTAATGATAAGGAACCCACCCGCCAATGCAGGAGACATAAGAGACACAGGTTCAATCTTTGGGTTGGGGAGATCCCCTGGAGAAGGAAATGGCAACCCACTCCAGTATTCTTGCCTGGGAAATCCTATGGACAGAGGAGCCTGGTGGGCTACAGTCCATGGGGTCACAAAAGAGTTGGACATGACTAAAGCGACTTAGCACTAACAGTCGTGAAGACAAAGTAAAATGCTCACCCTTTTCCACATTCTGAAAGGAGAAACCTGAAGCCACACTGAGGTCAGGAACAGGCTGATCTGGGGCCAGTGGGTGTGGACCCAGGTGGCCACAGTCTGGAACGAGCTAATGGTCAAGGTGGGGCCAGCAGCTCTCTCGGTGCTCCAACGCCTCAACCCACCACCTACAGTTAGCCACCCTGGGGTTATGGCTGGCTGTGCCATATTCTCTCTCCACCCTCTTTCCAGTGAGCTTGTCCAGTCCCTTGACCTCAACATCTTCTATAGCTGATGCCTCTCATATGTATATTTCAATAGTTCCAGATTCATTTTTCCACCCACCTGCATGACAATTCCACTTGGATATCTAATACACATCCCAGATTTTACAAGGCAGGTCTTCCCTAACCTTCACCTCCAAAGTATCCCTGGCAAAAATCCCCAGCTTAATAACCAGTATCTTTGTCCCCCTTCAATAACAATTTGACATCCAATTGTGGACAAAAATGCTTCGTGGATGCATCGTGGGATGATCCAGCTCCACATGCCAAGTATCCCAGAAGCAGTTGCAACTACCCACACACTGAGTAAACTTGGTCTCAGGTATGACTCCTGGGGTGGCCCGTGAACCAGTTCCAGTTTCTCTTGGCCCCAGTCCAGGAACCCCTGGAAAATACTGTTTTACACAATCACCCATAGATGTGAGAACCTCTGTGGAAGTCCAGGTTTCCAGAGGAAAAGTTCCAACATACCACTGGAAAAAGTATTACAAATTTCAGACACGTTGGAGAGGAATACTAAAGGACTGGGGGTCAGGAAGAAGCTGAGAGAGCAGCAGATAAGCCTCTAAGAGGGTATTAAAGGGACCTGGATCCTACTGTGTCTGACTCCATCAAGAGGCCTGCACACAAGCACTGGTTGCCCCCCATGGATGATCCCAACTGACCCCCCAATTGACCCCTGGGTACCCTCAGTACTCAGCATACTGGCTCTACACACACACACTCACACTTTGGTCAGCTCCCTGTGTGTGCTCCTGAGGGTACCCTCAGTACTCAGCATACTGGCTCTACACACACACACTCACACTTTGGTCAGCTCCCTGTGTGTGCTCCTAGTGGTGGCAAGGGAAAGCCTTGGAAAATGGCTAGTGAGCATCTGCAGAAAATCACCCAATTCTATAGGCTAGGGAAAGACGACAAACTTGAGATTCAGTGCCACTTTTTGAAAAATAAAACTGAGACTGTCAACTCTTGGCCTGATGCAGTGCAGGATCAAGAGAAGGCATAAGAGAAAGCTTAAGAATCCTGCCACAAGAGGGAGGAAGAAGTGTGGAGCAGCTGTGTCTATAGAAGATCTGAGAAAGCCTCACTAACAGGGCTCAGAGTACGTATTTTTCTCCTGAATGCAATTAGTAAAGATTGTAAGAAGTGACTACTGCTTCAAAAGAAAAGCCAGCCAAACATAAAACAGCAAAATTCTGTAAAGCAATTATCCTTCAATAAAAAACAAATTTAAAAGAAAAGACAGCCAAGTAAAACTTCAAGGAGCATGAAAAACATCAAGTAAACATGACATGACCAAAGGATCACAATCATCACCAGTAACCAATCCCAAACACAAAGGAAAAACCTGTGTTAAATACAAAAGCAAAACACCACCAACAAAAAGATTCTAGGACTTCCCTGGTAGTCCAGCAGCAGAATACACACATTCTTCTCAAGCACACAAGAAACAGTCTCCAGGATAGATCACGTGATGTCACAGAACAAGACATAGTAAATTTAATAAGACTGAAACCATACCAAGTAGCTTTCCTGAGCACAACGTTCAAGTCAAGTCACTCGCTCAGTCATGTCTGACTCTTTGCGACCCCGTGGACTGTAGCCCACCAGGCTCCTCCGTCCATGGGATTCTCCAGGCAAGAATACTGGAGTGGGTTGCCATTTCCTTCTCTAGGGGATCTTCCCAACCCAGGGATCGAACCTAGGTCTCCCGCATTGCAGACAGACGCTTTAACCTCTGAGCCACCAGGGAGCACAACGTTATGAAACTAGAAATTATTAATGGAAGGGAAGATGGAAAAATCACAAATATGTGAAAATAAAAAAAAAACAAAACACACTGCTGAACAACCAGCGTGTCAAAGAAGAATTCAAAAGGGAAACAGAATATTATCTTGAAACAAAAAAGATGGAAACAGCATATGAAAACAAATGGGACGCATAAAAAACAGTTCTAAGAGGGAACTGCATAGTGACAAATGCATACATCAATAAAAATAAATGAAACTGACAACCTTTGGCTAGACTAAGAAAAAGAGAAAAGACTCAAAATCAGAAGTGAAAGAGAAGACATGACAACTGATACCACAGAAATACAAAGGATGCTGAGATCCTATAAACAACCATACACCAACAAATTGGCACCTAGAAGAAATGGATAAATTCTGAGAAACACGCAACCTACCAAGACTGAATCAGGAAGAAACAGAAAATCTGAAGAGAACAATACTGAATAAAGAGATTGAATCACGAATGAAAAAGGTCTTCCAAAGAAAAGCCAGGACCAGATGGTTTCCCTGTTTTAAAAAGAAGTAACACCAATCTTTCTCAAAGACTTCCAAAAAACTGCAGAGGAGGGAACACTCCAAAAATCATCTCACAAGGCTAGCATACCCCTAATACCAAAGCCAGGTAAGGACACTACAGGAAAAGAAATTACAGGTCATTGTCCCTATTCAATGTAGATGCAAATATTCTCAACATAACCTTTGTAAACTGAATTGAGCAGCACATTAAAAAGGTCATATTCTATGATCAAGTGGGATTTATCACTGGGATGGAAGGACAGTTTAACATATGCAAATCAAAAACTGACCCCACTACATTAATAGAATGGAAGATAAAAATCATATGATCACCTGAACAGATGAAGAAATAGGATTAATAAAATACAACATCCTTTCATGATAAAAATTCTTAAAAATTTGGTATAGAGAGAAGACACTTCAACATAATACAAGCCATATAGAACAAGTCCACAGCTAACATCATCTGCAATGCTAAAAATTTGAAAGCTTTTCTTCTAAGATCAAGAACAAGTCAAGAAACCCACTCTCATCACTCCTATTCAACATAGTACTGGAAGGACCAGCTGTAGCAGCCAGGCAAAAAAAAAAAAAAAAGAAAGAAAGAAAAGGCATCCATATTGGAAAGGAAGAAGTGAACATGTCTTTGCAGATCGTATGATTTTATATACAGGAAGTCCTAAAAGAATTCCCCAAAACCCTGCTATAACTAATCAAGGAATGCAGAAAAGTTGCAGGATACAAAAATAACATCAACAGTTGCATTTTTCTATACACAAGACCTCTAAAAAATAAAATCTTATTCACACTAAAATAAAAAAGCAATAACATTCTTAAAAGTAAACTGAGTCAAGTAGGTAAAAGATATGTATGCTGAAAATTTTAAGATCTTGATAAAAAATGGAAGACGCAATAAAATGAATAAAATACTGTGTTCACTAAGTAAAAGAATTGATACGGTTAAAAGGTCCAGACTAGCCAAAGCGATCTGTACATGCAGTGTCAAAATTTCAATCACATTTTTTACAGAAATAGGGAAACAAGCCTATAATTTCTAAAAACGCACAAGACACCCCAAAGGGTGTGATTTGAACCATAATACAGAAGCTTTAGTACTCAAAGCAGTATGGTACTGGCATAAAACACACACGCATAGTCCAGTGGAACATAAGAGCTCAGACATAAAGCCATGCATGTAGGGCCAACTAATATTCAATAAGGGAGCCAAGAATATTCAGTTAGGAAAGGATAGTCTCTTTGTTAAATGGTGTTGGGAAAATAGATAACCACATGCAGAAGAATGAAACTGGACCCTTGTACACCTCAAAAATTAACTTGAAAAGGATTAAAGACTTAAACATGAGACCTGAAGCCATTAAGCTCCTGGAAGAAGATAACATAGGAAAAACTTCTTAGACTTTTGTCCTGGCAACAGTTTTGTGGATATGACACTAAAAAGTGAAACTGAAAGTCACTCAGTTGTGTCCAATTCTTTGCAACCCCATGGACTATACAGTCCGTGGAATTCTCCAGGACAGAATACTGGAGTGGGTAGCCATTCTCTTCTCCAGAGGATCTTCCCAACCCAGGGATTGAACCCAGGTCTCCCGCACTGCAGGTGGATTCTTTACTAGCTAAGCCACCAGGGAAGCCCATGACACTAAAAGTACAAGCAAAAAAAAAAAAGCAAAAATAAGTAAGTAGGACTACATCAAACTAAAAAAAGTTCTGTATGGCAAAAGAGACCATCAGTAAAGCAAACAGATAAATCTTATATCTGATAAGGGGTTAATATACTAAATATATAAAGAACTCACACAACTCAATATTTTAAAAAAATAAAACCTAATTAAAAAGTGGTCAGAGGACCTGAGTAGACATTGTTCCAAAGACATAAAAATGGCTAATAGGTACACAAAAAGGTGTTCAACATCACAATTATCTGGGAAATACAAATCAAAACCACAATGAGATATCACCTCACATCTATTAGAATGGCTATCATTAAAAAGAAAAGAGGTAAGTGTTGGAGAGGATGTGAAAAAAAATGGATCCCTTGTGTACTGTTCTGGGAATGCAAATTGATACAGCCAGTATGAAATCAGTGTAGTATAAATGCTCCTCAAAAAGGATAATCCTAACATATTATTCTGCAATTCCTTCTCTGGGCATTTATCTAAAATAAATGAAAACAGGATATCAATGAGATATCTGCATCTCCATATTCAGTGCAACATTATTCACAAGAGCCTACATATGGAAATAATGTGTCTATCAATAGATGAATGGATAAAGATGATGTGATATATATATGTGTCTTTATGTAAGTGTGTGCATATATATATCTCCATATATATATACACACACACAAACACACACAACAGAATATTATTCAGTCACGAGAAAGATGGAAATCCTTATGTTTTTAACAACTAGAATGAACCTTGAGGGTGTTATTCTAAGTAAAGTAAGTTTGGCAAATATTGTATTCTATCACTTACATGTGGAATCTAAAAAAGCAAAACTCAGAGAGTAAAATGGTGGTTACTAGAGGCTAGGGGTGGGGGAAAGGGGGGAGACATTAACCAAAAGGTACAAACTTTGGGGAATCTAATGTGCAGCATGGTCATTATAATTAATAATATTATATACTTGAATGTTGCTAAGATTGTAATTCTTAAATATTCTGACTACCAAAAAGAAATGGTAAATATGTGAGGTGACAGTTTTTAGCTAAGGCTTTGGTGGTAATCATCTCACAATACATGTATATAAATCAACACACTATACATCTTAATATTATATAGTCTTATAGCTCAAAAACTGACACCAAAACAAATAAACAGTGACAAAGTAAGTTTCATTCCAGGAATAATTCCACATAGGGAGATCTATTAATCTAATTTAGAGTACTAGTATATTAAAGGTGAAAACTATATGATAATAGCATTTGGATGTAGTTAGTATTTAAAAAATGCTTCTTGATTATTGTCTCCTTTTATGCAACCTTCTATTTTCACCTTCTGAAATTTCTATTGGTGGCTATCAGTTATTGGACAAGGTCCTTATGACTCATTTCTCTAAAGGAAATTCAATCTACTATACATTCATTATCAAAAATTTGATGTTCAGCTACTATGTTAAATTTTCAAACTTTGTAATAAGTAGGGTTTTCTTTCTCTACCAAATTATTAGAAGTTCTACAAAGGAAAAAAAATAAAGGCAGAAGTTTTATAACAGCAGCAGCATATATGCCTGGCACTGCTAACTATAGAAAGTCATACCTGTGTCTATGGAGCCATCAGCCTAAGGCACAGTTCCCATAATCACTGACAAGGTGAACCTGCCAAACAGGGATGCCACAATGCCAGTTTCCAGGGCCCCAAATTGTTACTGAGAAACAATAAACATGGACACTTACATAATAAGCTAAAATACTTCAGATAAAGTGGAAGACTTCATTTATTTGTAGCTGTTAAGTCTCTCAATACTGTCTGATTCATTGTGACCCCATGGACTGCAGCATGCCAGGCTTCCCTGTCCTTCACCATCTCCTGCTCAAACTCATGTCCATCAAGTTGGTGATGCCATCCAACCATCTCATCCTCTATCATCCCCTTCTCCTCTGCCCTCAGTCTTTCCCAGCATCAGGGTCTCTTCCAATGAGTTGGCCCTTTGCATCAAGTGGCCAAAGTATTGGAGCTTTAGTCCTTCAGCATCAGTCCTTCCAATGAATATTCATGGTTAATTTCCTTTAGGATTGACTGGTTTGATCTTGCTGTCCAAGGGACTCTCAAGAGTCTTCTCCAACACCACAGTTCAAAAGCATCAGTTCTTCAGCACCCAGCCTTCTTTATGGTCCAAGTCTCACATCCATTTAGTTAATGCCTGCCCAATCCCATTTTTGGGGCTTCCCTCATAGCTCAGTTGGTAAATCATCTGCCTGCAATGCAGGAGACCCGGGTTCAATTCCTGGGTCAGGAAGATCCCCTGGAGAACAAAATGGCAACCCACTCTAGTATTCTTGCCTGGAGAATCCCATGGACAGCAGAGCCTGGCAGACTATAGTCTACAGGATCACACAAGTTGGACACAACTTAGCAACTAAACCACCACCACCACCAATCCCATTTTTCACTTCTTTCTGGGATGCAACCACTATTATGAATCATAGAACATATTTTTACCCATATTTTTTACCATATACGTGTACCCACAGACATCAGTGTCCCAAACCATTCATCTCACCCATCCCATATAACCACAGTTTATAAGGGCAAAGTGGAGATTTTCTAAGGACAACATGCATGTTCTGCATAGGGGATCAGAGGAAGTCACCCTCACATCTTATGCGGAAGACAGGTGAAACCTCAGTTTCCCTTATCACTGCAGCAAAGGATGAGCTTGTCAAAGAAGGACTCTGCCATGCTGGCTTCCAGGGCCCCCAACTTGCTACCCAGAATTAACCACTAACATTTCAGATAAAGTGAAAAACCCCTTCATTTCAATAACCCCATCCCCTTCACTCTTTCCCCAGATCAACCCCAATCACGATTTTCAGGCCATGATTTTATACTTTAACTCTGCACAGGCACCCACACTCACCAGGGCCCCAGACCACCCCCCACCCAACATTGTTTTACTAGGGGAGGAATGATTTTGTGTTTTCCATGGAACACCTTCCCTCTCCATCGGTGGAGATCCTGAGCTGCACATGGATGGGGCCTGGGTAGCTGGAGAGATTCCAGGATACCAGTTTTAAAGTTTAAAAGGTGAGAGATTTGCACACACAAATCAGAGACCTTTATTTATGTATCAACTAATAACTTTATTTGAAGAACCAGTAACTTTATGTGAAGAACTGGTAAAACTGGAAGAAAAAAATTTAAGTGAACTTTTTCTGCAAGGGCAATACTGCGGTCTGCATGGCAGGCAGGGTGACCTTGGGCAGTCACCCGGAACTCAAGAGAAAGTCCAGTCCAGGCTCAGTCCTCCTTGTCGCCGTCACCCAGGGTGAGCTTGTCAAAGACGTACTCTGCCAGGCCACCTTCCGGGGATCCCATGTTGCTCAGGATGCTGACATGGTCCCTCAGCTCCTTGATGAACTCAACCTGCTGGTCCAGGTGGTGCATCTCCAGGAAGTGGCACAGGCTGGCGTCACTACTGTCGGTGGCCAGCTGGTGCAGGTCAAGTAGGCTCTGGTTGATGCTCTTCTCCAGGTTCAGGGTGTCTTGCATGGCCTGGAGACCACTCTCCCACTGTTGGGTCTCAGGCTTTCTGATGTCAGGGAAGCAGACACGGCCCCCACACGGGTTCTGCAGGAACATCAGGCTCTCGGCTGTCTTGCTGTGCTCGTGGGAGCGGAGCAAACACAGAAGTGCTTCAAGGCCACGTCTTCATGGTTGAGAAAAAAGGCCATGGCCAGGCACTCGTAGGAGGTGTGGAACTCCAAGGCTGTTGACCGCGGCCTAACACTCTGGGCAGTAGTTCTGGCGTGCCTGCGAGGGTGGTGCAGGCAGCGTAGCAGGTGACACAGGTGTGGTGGGTGTGAAGGTGAAGCCACGGGGCAGGTACCACCAGCCTCGGAGAGTTCCCAGAGTGAACAATTAGGGTTGCCAGGGGAATGCGGCTCAGGTCTGCAAGGGACCAAAAGTCAAGTCCCTAACCGGCTTGGGAGGGGCGAGAGAAGGTTCCTATTTCATTCCAGGTGGCAGGGGCGCGCGAGGGGGCGGGGCGCGCGAGGGGGCGGGGCGCGCGAGGGGGCGGGGCGCGCGAGGGGGCGGGGCGCGCAAGGGGGCGGGGCGCGCAAGGGGGCGGGGCGCGCAAGGGGGCGGGGCGCGCAAGGGGGCGGGGCGCGCAAGGGGGCGGGGCGCGCAAGGGGGCGGGGCGCGCAAGGGGGCGGGGCGCGCAAGGGGGCGGGGCGCGCAAGGGGGCGGGGCGCGCAAGGGGGCGGGGCGCGCAAGGGGGCGGGGGCGCGCAAGGGGGCGGGGCGCGCAAGGGGGCGGGGGCGCGCAAGGGGGCGGGGCGCGCAAGGGGGCGGGGCGCGCAAGGGGGCGGGGCGCGCAAGGGGGCGGGGCGCGCAAGGGGGCGGGGCGCGCAAGGGGGCGGGGCGCGCAAGGGGGCGGGGCGCGCAAGGGGGCGGGGCGCGCAAGGGGGCGGGGCGCGCAAGGGGGCGGGGCGCGCAAGGGGGCGGGGCGCGCAAGGGGGCGGGGCGCGCAAGGGGGCGGGGCGCGCAAGGGGGCGGGGCACAAGCATCCTTTGTGACCCCATGAATTGCAGCTCGCCAGGCCTCCCTGTCCATCACCATCTCCTGGTGTTCAGTCAGACTCATGTCCATCGAGTCAGTGATGCCATCCAGCCATCTCATCCTGTTGTCTCCTTTTCCTCCTGCCCCCAGTCCCTCCCAGCATCAGAGTCTTTTCCAATGAGTCAACTCTTCGCATGATGTGGCCAAAGTACTGGAGTTTCAGTTTTAGCTTCATTCCTTCCAAAGAACACCCAGGGTTGATCTCCTTTAGAATGGACTGGTTGGATCTCCTTGCTTTACTTTTTAAGGACGTTCTCTTGTTCTTTAATTCCTCTCTTTTATAGCACTGTGTTCTCCTTTTATAATATCACTGTCTTCATTAAAATTCTGAGAATATGAATTTGGTTTTATTGTTTCCTGTATTATATTCATCTTTTCTCCAGAAATATTTATATTTGTTCATCATGAACATCTCTTTTTATTTTCCTCAAATATCTGGCAAGCTTTTGTCCATTTAAACATAGGCATAAAGGACTCATTTGATTAGCCTTGGTAATTGGCATGGATCTGCTCTAGAGTTTTGACATCCATGTATGGAAGGGCAGACTATGTCTATTATTCAGTGACCACTTTTGTGGGTGCATGGCGTGGAGCTTGCAAGTAGGCTAGAGATCCTCACTGTTGCTGAAATAAAGATATTATTTCTGACATAGCCAGGCAAATGTTTTTCCCTTGGAGATAGCTGTGTCCTGATGTTTCCCTTCTGTGCAGGTCTGCAGTTTGGGGAGATGAAAGGTGCTCAAATGGCACAGGTCCTTATGTCCAGTATAAGTAGAGGTGGGAATGGTTCAGGGCAGGGCAGGGCAACACGTGCGCTGTTCTCAGAATAGCCGTGTCATCTCACAGCTGACCTAGGACTTTGTACAGTGCTTCAGTTTTGGTGACTGTTCTTGAAGTGTGTCTGAACATCCTCAGTTTTCTACTGCAGATGTTTCAAATTCTCTTAATTAACTTGTTTGACTGCATCTGCATTTCCTATCTTCCAAGAATTCCTCATATTTATGATGTGCTAATAATACCCTTTAGTGTGGTATGTGTGTGTGTAGATGTCTGTGTGTGTTTAACCACTGCCATGATTCAATTATAATTTTTAAAAATTTCTATATATATATTAATGACTGATTCACATTGATGTATGGCAGAGACCACCACAACACTGTAAAGCAATTATCCTCCAAGAAAAAAAAATCTCTAAAAATGTACATAATTTTCTTAATAGGTAATATAGTCATATGGTTCAAAGCCACACTGGTCTTCTCTCTCCAAGCAAGCATTATGGCATTACTTCTTATAAATCAGGAGGAAAAAGAAGGAAAAGAGGAAGAAATAATATTCATGAGATTGAAGAGAATAAACCAAAATATATTCTTTAGAAGCACATTACCAAGATAGATCATATTCTAGGCTATAACCATGTCTCAATAAATTTCAAAAGACTCAAATCACACATCATTAGAAAAGAAAAAACATCTAAATCAAAAAAATCTACCCTCCTTTAAGGAATAAGAAGATGAAAAGCAATGAATACACAAGTCAAGCTGAAGTCAGAAAATGATAAAGAAAGGAAAATTCAGTGAATGAGAAAACAAAAAAATAGAACAAACAAAACTAAATATAGATTCTTTAGGATTAAAAAAAAAGATAAATTTCTCAACAGACTGATCAGGAAAAAAAGAGAGAAGGCAAGTTACCAACATTAAGAATGAGAGAGAACACATTACTAAAGATTATGAAAAGGAACAATATTGCTGTGATCAGTCATGGTGATGACTAGATTAGAACTAGATCATGCTTAGACTATTAATAATTGTGAACTATGGTGTTGGAGAAGACTCTTGGACTTCTTGCAGAGTCTCTTGGACTGCAAGGAGATCAAACCAGTCAAACAATCCTAAAGGAAATCAATCCTGAATATTCATTGGAAGAACTGATACTGAAGCTCCAATACTTTGGCCACCTGATGTGAAGAGCTGACTCATTAGAAAAGACCCTGATGCTCGGAAAGATTGAAGGCAGGAGGAGAAGGGGATGACAGAGGATGAGATGGTCGGATGGCATCACCGACTCAGTGAAGGGCAGGGAGGCCTGGTATGCTGCAGTCCATGGGGTCACAAAGAGTCGGACATGACTTGTGATTCACCAGTGGCTCAGATGGTAAAGAATCTGCCTGCAATGCGGGAGACCTGGGCTCAATTCCTGGGTCGAGAATACCCCCTGGAAAAGAAAATGGCAACCCACTCCAGTATTCTTGCCTGGAGAATCCCATGGAGAGAGGAGCCTGGTGGGCTATAGTCGGTGGGGTTGCGAAGGGGACACAACTGAGCAACTAACACTTTGACTTTCACTTCACTTCATCTGCCACACAAGCAGCAACTCAGAATACATTAAGGCAGGCAATTAGTTTCTTTTCTCAGCAAGAAGGTTAGTGGTAGGGCAATTCATGACTAAACTGCAGTGAGCACAGGATTTCTAGTGTAACGGAAATGCGTAATACAAAAGGTGGTAGAGTAGTTAAGGCAAATAGGATGGCATACGCTGGGGCAAAGGGTCTTTTTATGGTAGACTGAAGAATATAGTTCCTAGTAAATAAGTCTGTCTAAAGTTTACCCTGTTTTTATTTTTTTCAGGTATAGCTGATTTACTGTTGTGTTAGTTTCTGGATTTTAATACTTTAAAATACAAAACAGGAAAATGGAATAGTTTTGATGAAAAAACATAAATTCTAGGTTTCTGGGGAATTAATTATTCTTACTACTTTATCTCATTTAAGTTATTAATATGTACCTGGATCTTTATAATATAATCTGTCTTTCAAAGTAATAAAAGTTAATCTCTGTATTACTGTAAAGTTTCATTAACTCTAAACAGCTTTATCATCTCTTCTACCACTTCAGACGTTACTCTAGAATTATAATGAAACCCCACTAGTTTATTTAGTTAAAGACAGCTCTCTTGAAAATGATCTTACCATCAAACCAAACAAGTTCAAAACTAAGAGTTCAGGTTGCCACTTTTCAGGTAACAATAGGAAGTTTCAGCCTACCTCTATATTCCTTCCCAACTGGCCCTTTTATATTACAAGCCTTATTAAGTTTTCTTTTTCTTTTCTTCCTGTCTTGTGCTCCAAGTCTATCAGCTACACGGTATGATGTTCAGGAGTACTTGATTAGGAATCAAAAGCCACAAATTCCAACTCCAGTCAGAAATCAGGTACATCACTGGTCTTTTTGGCACTCACAATATTGGTTTAAAAATGCAAAGGATGTCACCTGCTTTGCCTGTTCTAAAGCATTTTAAAACAGTAAAAATAAAAATGCAGCCAAGAGTACGAACCAGCCACCAATTTTTCCATTACAACCGTATCTGGGCTTGAATAAGGATATGGTGATGTGCCTTTACTAATGGCCTAATAAGAACTGGCATAAAAAGCCTAGAGGTAAACTGTTCCACTGTGAAACCCCAGCCTCACCATCACCCACCAGATTAGGAGGGAACTGTGTTCAATACAGAGGGAAGGGAGGGCAGGGAGACCTGGGTTCTCCCCTCGGATTCCCCAATCAGTATCTTGCTAGGGAGAAATGAGCAAATCAACAACTTCTCTTATTATTGCCTTATTTGTGAAATGAACAGCTTGACCTATTTGGTTTTCCCAAACCCTATCAGTTATAAAAATGACTGGAGCCTATATGGAAAGAAAAATCAGGCTTTAGTCTATTCATGATAAGCAGTGACTGGTATCAAATATTAGCTTTGGAAATGGGGTAATATTTTAACATTCAAATAATAATGCCACATTAAGTTATGGCATTAGTACAACTCTCTGAAGGTTACAATTCAAGAAAAAGCAGAGCCCTCTTTGCTCTGCTGGTTGCTGTGTGTGCAGTAGGGGAAAAGATGCCCTGTTTCAGTTTGATGGTACCTAAGTCCTAGGTCTGAAATTACTAGACTATTGCAGAGTTCTAATTTCTTTTGCTACTGATTTTATTGTACCTTGGAAGTAGCTAAACTGAGTCTTATTTCTACAGTTGTTGACATTCCAACCATGAGAACCATGGTCAGAAGTCTTGCCCTGGGGCAGTTGTGCCCTGACACTAGGGAAACTGTGCCCTAACACTGGGGGAAAGAACCAGTTACAACCCCCAATATATTAAATCAGCAGCTGGGCTTCTAATTAATATGGCTCAGTGGATAAGAATCCATCTGCCAATGCAGGAGACACAGGTTCATTCCCTTATCTGGGAAGGTCCCAGATGCTGTGGAGCAACTGAGCCCATGTGCCACAACTACCAAGCCTGCGTTCTAGAGCCAGGGAGCTACAACTACTGAGCCAACACACTGCAACTGCTGAAGCCTGTGCTCCGCAAGAGAAACCGCTGCAACGGGAGCCCGTGCACCGCAACCAGACAGCAGCCCCCGCTCGCCACTCACCACAACCGGAGAAAAGCCTGCACAGCAATGGAGAACAGCACAGCCACAAACAAATACAATTATTAAAAAAAAAAAGAAGTGTGAGTTGTTCTAAAGTGCACATTTATCTCTAAAAAAAAAAAGAGAGAGAGAGAGAAGTGATTGTAAGATATCCTAGAATATTAAAAAAAAAAAAAGAAAGAAAGAAAGAAAGAAACAGCAGCCACCTACTTGATGTACAGTAGTGGCCTCACCCAGATGGGCTCTGAGGAGTGGTGACTGGTTGCTGCATTTTATCAAATATACTATGAATTGAAAAGCACACTTTTTTTCTGGGTGGGTTAAAAAAAGGAAAAATATCATGTTTTCAACCATATGTCATCGATTGGAAGCTGCACCTCAATTTCACAGAACTTAAAATGTGAATAAATGATTAGAGAATTGATGAAATATATTGGGTTTTGTAGAGAATTGACGTAATATATATTGGATTTTGTCATCCACTTGCCTTAGTATATTTATTAAAGTAGCTAGTTTTTTAAACTATTCATAATTGCTTATTACTTTTTGGAAATTGATTTGTGACCCTAATGGTCTCTGCTGCTAAGTCACTTCAGTCGTGTCCAACTCTGTGCGACCCCATAGATGGCAGCCCACCAGGCTCCCCCATCCCTGGGATTCTCCAGGCAAGAACACTGGAGTGGGTTGCCATTTCCTTCTCCAATGCGTGGAAGTGAAAAGTGAAAGTGAAGTCATTCAGTCCTGTCCGACTCTAGCGACTCCATGGACTGCAGCCTACCAGGCTCCTCCATCCACGGGATTTTCCAGGCAAAAGTAGTGGAGTGGGGTGCCATTGCCTTCTCCGATAATGGTCTCTAGTATTATATATAAGGATAGAAAACCTTATTTAAAAAAAAAAAATACTAGCATTTTCTATTGGATACTGTATCATTTTTCAACACATCAGCCTCATCCTAGAATGGGTGGTTTCTAACCTTTTTCTTCTTTCTTTTACATCTTTGAAGAGAGAGGTTTAATGTATTCAGTTAAGGAATAATTCCTTGGGTAATAGGTAACCCCTGTTCTCTGAATTCATAGCTAACCTCCTCCTAGCATGCCATGGGAGACATGTGACACCATCTTTCAGATGAAATAATAGGTGCATTAAATATTTAGCAAGGAAAGTTGCTGATTTAGGGTTCTACTCAAATCCCACTTTGAATGTGAAGGTTTCATTCTCATCAGTTCCACTGACTGAATGCCACTCACTACTGGATAACGTAAGCCACTTCTAACAGTGACAGCACTGCCGAGCTAGCAATCCAGCACTCTGGAGCAGCAGCACTGCACAGGCCAGGTCGGTCTGTCACACTTTCATAGATTCAAAGGTACTGCTGAGAACCCAAGACCCCGAACTACTGAGAGGAGCTTTGAGGAAGCCCAATGTAGGGTACCTGCATGAGGAGCTCATGAACAGTCATTCCCCGAGCGGACGTCCGCTTCAGCAGTGGAATGGCCGGGGTGCCTCACTCCTGCCCACTGTGTCCACAGGAATATGAGGAAAAGCAAGGTGGGGAATATGCTCAGCAACAGAGCCGACCCCTTCAAAGGGTTAAAATGAGGCTGTAAGAACTTCCCGTAAGTTAGGTGGCTGCTGTGGAAAGCTCGAGCTATGTTGCTTCTACTCTGCCCTGCAGTGCTGTGTGCCAGGCAGAGGGCATCAACAATGAGGAAGTGACGTGTGCACAGTAGGACAGGAGTCAGCTGGGGGATGGGGCAAAAGAGGCCACCACACAGTCCTAACTCCTGTTCCCTGAACTGCGTTATGGGAAGGCTTCTTCTCGGACCCTTTTCAGAACACTGTGCACCTGCCAGCCAACTTATAATTAGGCCCACCTGAGAATTGGTGACATCCAAGAAGGGGAGCAGTGATGGCAATACTAGTGACATTAGAGACATCTGTCCCCTTCTTCTCCCCACCCCCACCCTGGTCCTCAAAATACCAGGGGAGAGACAAATGGGGAAGGTAAGTGCTGAAGAGCAGATCATGACCTTCTCCTTACTGCAAGATCTTCTGGTCAAGATGTGGCAGAAGCTGAAGTAGGAGAGGAGGAAAAGGTGAGCATAAAGCAAATCCAGCACTACAGTTTTAAGTGGAAGAGAGTACATAGGAATTTTTATGGCCCAAAGTGCCTAGAAAGGTAAGAGATCTGCCTGTCTTCAAGAAACAAGAGTTTATAGACTGTCAAACTAGAGGGATTAGGCAAAGCAGGGTCTTTTCAAATACCTGACTCACCACTTTTGTGACCTTAAACTCTGATGCAATATTGCCAAGGGACCCTTGGGTTTCCACCAGCTCCATTAGGAGAACTCCTTCTGGCAAAATGAGGAGCACTAATGAGTTCTGAAATTCTACCTATGTCTTGGGGGGTAATCATGGGTAATAGCAGCATGAAAGTGTTGTGAACGTGTTAGCCACTCAGTCATGTTTGACTCTTTGCAACCCCATGAACTGTAGCCTGCCAGTTCCTCTGTCCATGGGATTCTCCAGGCAAGAATACTGGAGTTGGTAGCCATTCCCTTCTCCAGAGGATCTTGCTAACCCAGAGATCAAACCTGGGTCTCCCACATGGCAGGCAGATTCTTTACTGTCTGAGCCACCAGGGAAGCCCTGAATAGCAGCATATTTGGAGGCTAAACAGGACATCATTAACTAGACATTGCAGCCTAAGATATGCAGTTATATTAAATCTATGGTGCAGAAGATTATACAAATGACAAAAAAAAAAAAGTGGACCCATCAATCCCACCAGTCACCAGTTCTCTGAGGGCTGGCCTGAAAAAAGGGTAACTGGTATTGAAACTTGCCGAGGTTAAAAGACTGCTGGTATGGCAGTAGAGACCCACACTAGAACAACTCCACTGCTTTAGTAACATGCAGGCTGAAACCATCCAAATAAAGTTACTACCATAACTTGAAAAGAATAACTGAGACTACATAGCATTTACAATCTACAAAAGGGCCCAATTGCCAGAGAATAAAGTTCACCACTAATTGAGAAATATCAACAGTATAATCAATAAAACTAAATGATCATATACGATCATGGACAAAGTGCTGTCAGACGTTCCTGATCTTTCTGGGAGCTCAGAATACCAATGATACATGATAACAGACTTTAGCCCTGGGTAAATTATTCTCAAGAGATCCCAAAAGATGTAGTGATGAAGCCCATGGGAACCCCAGGAAACTATCACCTGTAGCTGAGAGGCAACTTCACATTTCGCTCCTCCAAGAGGGTCTAGGATGGGTCTATGGAAAGTGTGGAAAGTTCTGGATGGATATGCACAGAGGATGGCTGTGAGAGAGCCACGGTGAGGCTCCCTGTATGCCCCCGTATGTCTATGCCCAGACTTAACTCCCTCCCTCCCTTTTTTTTCTGAATTCTCTCAACCTTCAAAGGGCAAAGTTATGAATCAGTGGCTCAAATGCCATCAGTGGATCATGAGAGGCTAAATGAAATCAGAGTTCCCCTAACAGTGTCAAAGAATCCCAGTTTTTCCCTGCAAGTGTGATGAGTCATTTCCAGGGAACTAGTGACCAACTCTTAAATACCTCTCATCTTTTCTTATGAATCACCATCTCCACCCACGAATATCCACATGCTGTCTCCTGCTGTGGGCTCTGACTTTAGAGATCCCCAGAGTAGCTACTGTGGCATATTCTAGTATGAAGTGGCACTTTCTTCAATTTCTCTGTTAATAATTTCCACATAAGGCAAATTTAAGGCAACACTTTGGAATGAGAAGTGTCATCCAAAAAGGAATAGCTCAACTTAGACTAAAATCCTTGGATTTGGTTTCTAAACTAAGCACTTTTAGTTAAACCATCTGGTTGACAGTCTAACAAACTGTTATCAGCTGATCACCTGCATTAGAATCCCCTGCTCATTAAAGCAGGTTCCCTGGCCGCATGGAGACCTGTGGACCCTGGACCATACATTTGTAAAATGATTTTTTTTTTTAATTTTGCTTGCTTGGGGCTGGTGCACTGGGACGACCCAGAGGGATGGTATGGGGAGGGAGGAGGGAGGAGGGTTCAGGATGGGCAACATATGTATACCTGTGGCGGATTTATTTTGATATATGGCAAAACCAATACAATATTGTAAAGTTAAAAAGTAAAATAAAATTTAAAAAAAATTTGGAGTAATTTTAGATTTACAGCCAACTTGGAAAGATAGTACAGAGCATTTCTCTGTGTCCCTCACCCAGTATTCCCTCACATTAGCCTCTTACATTAGGATGGTACATTTGTTACAATGAACAAATATTGATCCATGACTATTAACAGTGGATTTGGACTTCACTGGTTTTCCTACTAATGACCTTTTGGTTCCAGAATTCAATCCACATTGCACTTAATCATTACATGTCTTTAGTCTCATCAGAATACCACTTTTCCAGTCTTTTCCTCTTTGTCACGACCTTGACAGTTTTGAGGGGTCAGGTGTTTTGTACAATGTATCTCAATTTGCATGTCTTTGGCAGTTTTCTCATGACTCCACTGGGGTTATGGGTTTGAGGGGGAAGATACCACAGAGGTGAAGTCCATTCTCATAACATGACCTGTTACTGATGATGCTAACCTTGATCACCCAGTCAAGGTGGTGGTTTGCCAGGTTTCTCCACTGTAAGGTATTTCCCCCACTTTCCATACTCTAGTTTTTGGAAGCAGATCATCAAGTCCAAGCAACCCTCAAGAGAGGCAGGGAATTAGGCTCTACCTCCTGGAGAGGGGAGTATTTACATAAGTAGATTAGAATTCTTGTGTAATAAAGATTTGTCCCTTCTTACCTATTTATTTATTTATTTATTTGTATCATTATGGACTCGTGTGTTTATTACATGCTTTACGTTATAATCCAAAACTACATCACATATATTGTTATTCACGTTGTTCTGGCTTTGGCCACTGAGAGCTCCTTCAGGTTGGCTCCTATGTCCCTTGGACATGCTCTCTTTACTTTGAGTACTTCCTTACTTGCTGCTGGGCTTCCCAAGTGGCTCAGTGGTAAAGAATCTGCCTGCCAATGCAGGAAACGCAAGAGATGCAGGTTCAACTCCTGGGTTGGGAAGATCCCCTGGAGTAGGAAATGGCAACCCACTTTAGTATTCTTGTCTGGAGAATTCCATGGACAGAGGAGCCTGGCAGGAGCTCTGAAAAAGCTCTAGCCCATGGGGTCAAAAAAAAAAAAGTCAGACACACAAATGACATGGCAGTACAACAGATTTCACTTCATCTTCCATTCTCTTGCTACAGCCCTAGAATTTGCCATACCCCCAGGGAATCCTGATTTCTCTTGCTATGGAATTGTATGAGCGACCTAGATCTGGGCACTGAGGGGGACTGTGCAGTTTTGAGAAGCAACCAAGCAGATTCTTAGGCACGCTCAAGTTTGAGGGCAGCCATTTTAGAAAGTCAAGCACAAATAAACTAGATATAATTTGTCAAGAAAAGCTCTGAAGTAGCTCGTTTAAAGAATTACTACTATTTTCTTCATGTTAGTTCAAGATCAGAAGTTCAAAAATGCAAACACCCTGGGGGACCCATAGAGAGGAAAAGAGAGAAGACAATAGTACAGATCAAATACTGATTCTGAAATACAGAGGTTATAATTCAACACCTAAAAACTAGAATAAAATAGATTTACGGAAGGCTTTCCCTGTGCCAGGCACTGTGCCAAGCTAAGTGCATGGTTCCAAACCTAACGCTAAAGGTGTAATTTCTCCTTTTGTAAACGTTCTGAAATTGAGGCTTAGAAAGGTGAAATGTTTGCAGAAACAAAATAGTCAGTAGGTGGCAGAGCTGAGACACGAAATCAGGTCCAGGTGCTTGCCCACAAAGAGGATTTCACTTGGCATTCTGTTAACTAGTGCAGAGGTGAGCTTTTCTGCAAAATTCAGACTTAAATTGAAGAAAGTAGGGAAAAACACTAGACCATTCAGGTATGACCTAAATCAAATCCCTTATGATTATACAGCGGAAGTGACCAATAGATTCAAGGGATTAAATCTGATAGACAGAGTGCCTGAAGAACTGCTTCAGGAGGTTTGTGACGTTGTACAGGAGGCAGTGATCAGGACCATCCCCAAGAAAAAGAAATGCAAAAAGGCAAAATGGTTGTCTGACAAGCCCTTACAAATAGCTGAGAAAAGAAGAGAAGCTAAAGGCAAAGGAGAAAAATAAAGATATATCCATCTGAATGCAGAGTTCCAAAGAATAGAAAAGAGAGATAAGAAAGCCTTCCTCAGTGATCAATGCAAAGAAATAGAGGAAAACAATAGAATGGGAAAGACTAGAGATCTAAGACAATTAAAGGTACCAATGGTACATTTCATGCATAGATGGGCACAATAAAGGACCTAACAGAAGCTGAAGATATTAAGAAGAGGTGGTAAGAATACACAGAAGAACTATACAAAAAACATCTTAATGACTCAGATAACCACAGTGGTGTAATCACTCACCTAGAGCCAGACATCCTGGAATGCAAAGTCAAGTGGGCCTGAGGGAAACATCATTATGAACAAAGCCAGTGGAGGTGATAGAATTCCAGCTGAGCTATTTCAAATCCTAAAAGGATGCTGTGAAAGTCCTGCACTCAGTATGCCACCAAATTTGGAAAATTCAACAGTGCCCACAGGACTGGAAAAGGTCAGTTTTCACTCCAATCCCAAAGAAAGGTAATTCCAAAGAATATTCAAACTACCACACAATTGCACTCATCTCACATGCTAGCAAAGCAATGCTCAAAATTCTCCAAGCTAGGATTCAACAGTACATGAACTGAGAACTTCCAGATGTTCAAGCTAGATTTAGAAAAGACAGAGGAATCAGAGATCAAATTGGCAACATCCGTTGGATCACAGAAAAAGCAAGAGAATTCCAGAAAAACGTGTAATTTTGCTTCATTGACTACACTAAAGCCTTTGACTGTGTGAATCACAACAAACTGGAAAATTCTTAAAGCGATGGGCCTACCACACCACCTTACCTGCCTCCTGAGAAACCTGTATGTAGATCAAGAAGCAACAGTTAGAACCAGACATGGAACAACAGATGGGTTCAAAATTGGGAAAGGAGTACGTCAAAGCTGTATATTGTCACCTTGCTTATTTAACTTATATGCAGAGTACATCATGCGAAATGCAGGGCTGGATGAGGCACAAGCTGGAATCAAGATTGCCAGGAGAAGTATCAATAACCTCAGATATGCAGATGACCCCACCCTTATGGCAGAAAGCAAAGAGGAACTAAAGAGCCTCTTGATGAAAGTGAAAGAGGAGAGTGAAAAAGCTGGCTTGAAACTCAACATTGAAAAAAACGAAGATCATGGCATCCGGTCCCATCACTTCAAGGCAAATAGATGGGGAAACAATGGAAACAGTGACGGACTTTATTTTCTTGGGCTCCAAAATCACTGCAGATGGTGACTGCAGCCGTGCAATTAAAAGATGCTTCCTCCTTGGAAGAGAAGCTATGACAAACCTAGACAGCATATTAAAAACCAGACGTTACTTTGCCGACAAAGGTCCGTCTAGTCAAAGCTATGGTTTTTCCAGTAGTCGTATATGGATGTGAAAGTTGGACTATCAAGAAAGCTGAGCACCGAGGAATTGATGCTTTTGAACTGTGTGGTGTTGAGAGTCCCTTGGACTGCAAGGAGATCAAACCAGTCCATCCTAAAGGAAATCAGTCATGAATATTCTTTGAAAGGACTGATGTTGGAGGTGAAGCTCCAATACTTTGGCCAGCTGATACAAAGAACTAACTCATTGGAAAAGACCCTAATGCTGGGAAAGATTGAAAGCAGAAGATGACAGAGGATAAGATGGTTGGATGACATCACTGACTCGATGGACACGAGTTTGAGCAACCTCCAGGAGATGAAGGAAAGGGAAGCCTGGTGTGCTGCAGTCCATGGGGTCACAAAGAGTGACACGACTGAGTGACAGAACTGAACTGAGCTTTTCTGCGTGCTTGCCTTTCCCAGATCTCAAAGCCAGGAGGGAGGGTCAGCACATTCACTGCTGAATGTCCTGTGTCTGTTATGTAGCAGGCAGTCAGCAGATAACATCTGAATAAATCTGCACAAATCCCTACATTGGTGAAAATGAGGACCATGAAGCATAACACATTTACTTCTACTGTCTCACAACTAGACTTATATTCCCAATTAGGTAAAAAAATCAATGACAACAACAAAAAATTCTACTGAAATCATACTTTTAAACTTCACGAAGTTCAGATTTGGGGATAAGGAAAATAATTATGGGTAAAGTGGTCTGAGTGCAAGGTTTTAGTAAACAAAAAGTCAGTTAACTTACAGGTGGTTTCTCAGGTGGCTCAGTGGTAAAGAATCTGTCTGTCAATGCAGGAGAAGCAAGAGATGCAGGTTTGATCCCTGGGTTGGGAAGGTCTCCTGGAGGAGGAAATGGGAACCTATTCCAGTATTCCTGCCTGGAACATTCCATGGACAGAGGAGTCTGGTGGGCTACAGTCCGTGGGGTCACAAAGAGTCAGACACGACTGCTTACACACAGGTAGTCTAAGACTAGAAAGCAAATGCCAAAAGTCATGAGATCACTACTTCCTATAAATTAAATGGACTTCATAATACACCAATACATTCATTCATTACTTCATCAAGTATTTCTTTAATGCCTAGCATGTACGGGCACTGTTTCATATGCTAAAGACCATAGCTATGAACAATACAGAAAAGAAACGCTGCTGTCAGAGCTAACAGTTAACAAATACCCTGAATACACGTCAGATGCTGATAAGTGCTGGGAAGAAAAACAATGCTCCGAAGGGGCAAGAGCTTGCAACTTTCAGTAGAGCTTGCAACTTTCAGTAGGATACTTCCTCCCTGAGAATGTTACCTTGATGGAGAGTGGTGACAGAGCTCAGAAACATCCACCTAGAAGAGGAAAGAGCAAGTACCAAAGCCCTGAGGCAGGACACGTGCTACATGTGTGTATGGAGCCACAAGGAAGCCACAGGAAAGTGACCAAGGAGTGATGTGTCACAGGAGATACAATACAGAAGTGCCTGCAGCCGTGGTGGAGGTATGGAGTAGACAGAGACGAGGACTTATGGTGCAGTGCCCTTTGGGTGATTCTGACCTCTTGAACATTTATCGAGGAAGACAGGAAGCTGTTACAGAGAAGACACTTGGAAGGATCACCGTAGCCTGCTGTTTTGAGAACGACCAATGACGAGGTGGCCAAGAAATCATACGAATGAGCAGGTGATGGTGGCTTGGATGTAAAGTGGTACCAAGAAGACAGGCTGAGAGGTGGTTCTTTTTTTTTTTTTTTTGAGAGGTGGTTCTATTCTGAATATATTTTCATGTTAGAACCAGCACTCTTGGTAGATGGAGTGTGGATATGAAAAAGAAGAGTCAGGGGTGGCAACAAGGTTTGGGGCTTAGCAAAGAGACGGATGGATGTATGGCTACCATATACTGAGATTAGAGTGGGATCAATCCTTGGTGGCCCAGCGGTAAAAAATCTGCCTGTCAATGCAGAAGACATAAGAGACATGGGTTCGATCCCAGTGTGGGGAAGAGCCCCTGGAGAAGGAAATGGCAACCCACTCCAGTATGCTTGCCTAGAAAATCTCGTGGACAGAGGAGCCTAGTGGGCTACAGTCCATGGTCACAAAGAGTCAGACACAAATGAGCAACTAAACAACGAACAACTGAACAAACTAAACAACTGTGGCAATTCCAAGAGGAGATGTTGAGTAGACAGTCACCTGGGTCTGCATTTCAAGGTAACTCTCCAGGACTCCAGGATATAAATTTGGGAGTCATTAACATTTCAAGCCACAAACTAGGAAAAGCTCACCAGGGGTGTGAGTACAGACAAGGCAAAAATGAGGTTATTGCTGGAGGGAGATAAGAGGGTGGGAGAAAGTTCTTTTTTTTTTCCCTTAAAAGGTGGGTAGGTTAATGAGAACGATTCTACAGAGGGAAAAGGTGATGCTGGAGAGCACAAAGCAATTGCTGAAAGACTTTCTTTGATTTGCTTTGAATATTGCTGAAATGCAGCATCCTGTCTCTGAGGGCAAGAAAGGATATAGAGAAGCACTGACATGCATTAAGGGCCAGAGAGGGAAGCCATAAAGACATCATCACTCACCTTGAAGGAAACAAAAGAGGCCACTGGTAAGGTAGTACGATCTATAATTAACACATAAAAATCAATAGCCTACAAAACACATATCTAACCACAGATTTGTGTCCAGAATATACAGAAAACTCGGAAAACTCAAAAATACAAGAAAATCTGATCAGAAGGTAACCAAAAGATAGGAAGAAAGATTTCACAGAAGAGAATATATAAATGGAAAATAAGCATATGAAAAGATGTTCCTATGGCCACTATGGAAATGGAAATTAAAACCACAATGTATCACTACACATCTATCACAATGACTAAAAACAAAAAAACAGTGATGACACCAAGTGCTGGAGAGTACGCAGAAAAACAACCACTCAAACAGTGCTCTGGTGGGAATTTAAAATAGTCATTTATACAATGACAAATTAATCTGTCAGCAGCCTACAGAACTATACATATACTTACCATACAACAAATATATTCCTGGGGATTTACCCCAGAGAAATAAAAACTGATGTTCACATAAAAACCTGTACATAAATATTCATAGCAGCCTTATCTGAAATAGCCCCAAACTGGAAGCAACCCAGGTGACCCTCAACGAGGGAATGGTTCAAAAAACTGTGATACATCATAGGGATCGAACCTAGGTCTCCTACGTTGCAGGCAGATTCTTTACCATCTGAGCCACCAAGGAAGTCCATTACCATGGAATACTACTCAGCAATAAAAAAGAATGACCTATTGATACACACCGACCTTGGATGAAGTCAGGAGCATTATGTTGAGTGTAAACAGACAATATAAAGAGGTTGCATATTATATGATTCCAATTATATAACATTTTTATAACGACACAGGTGGGGAACAGAAGAGTGATTACCAGAGGTTAGGGATGTCAGTGGTGATAGAAAGGATGTGACTATTAAGGAAGATTTTGTAATAATGAAAGAATTTTGCATCTTCACTGTAGTGGTGGTTACAGGAGTCTACACAAGTGATAAAATGGCACAGAACTATACAGACAGGTAGTACCAATGTCACTTTCCCGGTTTTGATACGGCACTACTATTATGGAAGATGTAACCACTAGGGCCAAGTAGATAAAGGCTCTGGTGGGACCTCTCTCTGTTATCTTTGCAATTCTCTAAGAATCTATAATTATCTCAAAATAAAAAGTTTTTAAAAATCTAATGCATCCTTGAAAGTTTAACTTGGACCATAGGATTTCTTAGAATTCAAGTCAAAATAAATATATATGGTTCATTAATTTTAAAAAGTCAATAGCCCAGTACATGAATATTCATAGCAGCTTCATCTGTAATAACCTCACACCGGAAACAACTCAAACGTCCATATACATACAATGATATACTACTCAGCAATAAAAATAACTACTGTTATGTGAACTATGGATACATCTGAACATAATTATGCTGAGTAACAGAAGTCAGACAAAAGAGTGCATAATGTATGATTTCACTTATAGAAAACTCTAGAAAATATATACTAATCTGTAGCAACAAAAATCAAATGAATCATTGCCTGGGGGTGGTCTTGTTCATGGGGAGAGCTGGGAAGGAGGAATTACAACGGGGTTTTGGGAGTGATGAATCTATTTACTATCTTCACTGTGGTTTCATAGGTGTATGCGTGTGTTAAAACTTAGCAAGTTGTACAGTTTATATACGTGCAGTTAATTGTATGTAACTCAATAAGGTTTAAAAAAAGATCAATAGCTCACACATTCACAAATAATAATCAGTTAGAATTTTTCATGGAAAAGAACAACCCATTTACAACAGCAACAAAGAAACAGGAACCAACCTAAGGAATGTGCAAAACTTGTATGATGAAAACAATAAAACATTTCTGAAAACAGTAAAACTTTCCTTATTTCAACAAACAGAAAGAAATCTCTTCTTGAGAGGGTGATTTAATACCTTAAAGATGTTAGTTCTCCCTAAGTTAATTTACAAACTGAAAGAAATCCAAATAAAAACACTGACAAATGACTTCTTTCTGTGCTAGACACATTAATACTAAAATTTATATGGACAAATAGGCATATGAGAACAAAACACTGAAAAAGCTTATAAAGGAAACTAGCTGTAATTTATATTAAATATGCTAACAATCTTCTATAATTAAAACAGTGTGGACTAGCATTTAAGTAGAATGATGGACCAGTGGACTAGAATATGAACAATCCTGAAATTCACTAAATACACACGGAAATTGGGTTATGGTAAAAGGTAACTAAAATCACTGGGGCAAAGGATTTCGTAACAAATTGTGTTTGGACAACTGGATAGCTACGTGCAAAACAATCAGATCCATAAGTCACACCACACCCAAGAATAAACTAAGTGAATCAGAGGACTAAATGTAAAAATTCAAATATATTAGAAGAAATTGTGTGAATTCCTCTATAACCAGGGACTAAGAGGAAGGTTTTCTAGTATGATTTAAAAATCTAGATTCAATAAACTACTTGCTTAATGTATAGCTACAATGAAAATGAAAAAAACTGCATAAGTAAAACCCATAAGCAAAGTCAAAATATAAATGACAATTGCAAGCACATATTTGAAATGTATCACCAATAAAGGCTAGTATCTCTAATATATTTTCTAAAAATTCGGGGTGGGGAGGCATGGGAAGGACCATAAATATGATAGAAAAAAAATGAACAAAAGGCCAAGACAACACACAAAATAGATATAATAATGGACCATAATACATGGCAAAATACACAACTTCACTCATAAGAGAATTGTAAACTGAAACACAACCAAGATACCATGTCACACCCTGCTAGTCAGACTGTGAGGGAATAGGCACTCTCTCAAATATCTGGGGGGAATGTAAAACATTACGAGCTTTCTGGCAAATTCTAACAAACCTATACATACATCAACCCTTGATAAGCAATCCAATTCTAAGAATTTACACTGAAGATGTACTTCCTATCATGCAAAATGATTTACTATGGCGTTATCTGTAATTGTAAAACTAGTGAAAACTACTTAACGCCAAAATACAACAGACCGGCTGAAAAAATGGTGACATATCCTTACAAGGAAGTCCTGTCAAGATTTTTTTTAAACAGAGTAAGCTCTGTGAATACATACAGAATGACTTTCAGAAGGGACAGATAGATGAACATAAACATTTTTCCCTCCCTATTATGATATGGGCATTAAAATTATAAAACCACTGTATGTGTGCTGTAGAACTGGGCAAATGAGTTAATATACTGGTGTAATTGACAGCCAGGCTTCTCACTGTGGAAGAACATCTATGAAGAATATTTACATTTCACATACAAATACAGAATGGGGAAAAGAGAAACCCTGAGGGGTGTTGGAACTGGAGATTAGCAGGATGAATATGGAGGTCCCTAACACACACAGACACGTGTGCGTGCATACACACACACACATTTATATGCATATACATGTATCATTTTTTTCCCTCGCTCTGTTGTTGGAACATCCAGAAACAATGATACTCTGACAGCAATGAAAACACTCTAGCTCCCAGATCTTGGTTTCTAAATATTATTCCTAACTAAAAGCAAGCAAGGCTCCTCAGAGAAACAACCAATGCCAAGACTGGGGCAGGCAGGCAAAGTACAACAGTATCCTGGAGCACCTTGCTGGGCCAAAACATTAAAAAAAAACAAAAATGATAAGGACATGTCAAAGAGACAGAGAAGCTGGTTTGAAGAAATTTCCATTAGCCAAATTTAAGATATTTTGATCAAAACACTGACAGTAATGGATTATAACTCACAGAATAAAATGATCTATGAAAGAGATAGATCAAGGGAAAATTTTTGTGCATAGTGGACTGCCAGCTAACAAATGTACACTTAACGATGGAGTCAGAAACTCACCATTTAGCATTATGTTAAACTAGAATTTCATTGATTCAGTCAAGAACTATCAATAGCAGATGTTAAAACTAGTGGGTAGAAGTCTGCTGGAGAACAGAACATTTTTACGTAGTGTCAAAGTATCTTCCCACTAAAGTTCTTACCTTTCCTTTAAAGGAACATGATAAAGCAGGATGAAAAGGCACTAGCTTTATGAAAACCACAGTAGAGTATCTAAAATTTGTACTTTTTTGGAAAAACACAATATCAAAACCTAATTTTTAAGTACATGAGCCAGGTTTTATCAGAAACTCCATGCTACAAAATACTATTTATACTATAATCTTATTGTTATTAAAATTATCTATGTACTATGAATAGGCTAGAATGATAAATACCAAAATTATAAAACTGATAGTACTAAAAATTCAAGTAATTTTATTCATTTTTATGTTTTACCATATTTTCAATGTCTCTACAATAAACATGTATTACTTTTATAAGAAGAAAAAGTATGGGAAGAAAAAAACCCACAAGGAGTAAGCAGATACAACATAAAAAAGCTGGAAATAAATTTAAAAGCTAAGAGTGTTTTGTGATTGCATGATGGCATGATAGATGATGTATTCTTTTCCCTGTTTTTACCTGTGGGACTTCTGAGTTAAAAACCCTGATGCTCACAACTGATCACTTTACACACTGATTTTGCCTTTGCTGTGCGCACTGAAATCTAGCAACACTGCCTCTCTGCTCATCTCTCCTTGAATTCCTTCCTCTTCGCCCCTGGATCTTTCCTTACCTAACAAGAAACCACATCATCTTTCTTTAAAATTTCTGCATCCACTGCTCCTGAGATTATCTGATGTCCCCTGAGCATATCCCACACCACTTGTTTCTCAAGTAGTGTTTTTTTCACAGCAGCGTACAGGAGTGGATCTTTATACAATACCTACCTCTCTGAAACATCATTTCCTACTGTAAAGCAGTTTCAAAGAATGTACACCATTGTCAGAATGGGGAGGGGAGTTCTGATATGTCTTTTCTCTGGTAGAAGTAAAATGTTTTAAAACAGCGTCACTATCTATCAGCTTTCTCTGTACTTTCTCTGTGATCAAGCATGGTAGGGTCATGATGGTATCTGCAACTTTCCTGGACAAAGCCTTGCGTAAAACATGCTTACTTAGCCCTTGCACGGATGATCAAACTCAGCTCAGCAGGGTCCTATGGAAATGGAGCTCTCAAACACAGATCAGCACACAGGAAAGTGGACCGAGACCTCTGACCCACATTGTGTTCTTAGAGGCAACACTTAGAGTTAGCTCTTTGAGAGGCTAGTTTTTAACTGATAGCAACGCACACGTTTGGGAATGCAGGTTTTAAATATACATCACAAAGGTAGGCAAATCTATGAATATTTTAAAAGACTGCCAATATACTCACAGTTTTTTCGTTATTTTCAAAAGCTTCTCTTGCCTCTTCAAATGTACAGACTTCTTCTTTGCATTCACGCTCAATGTTGCCCTGTCTTATTTCTTCGAAGAGTCCATTCGCTCTTGGGTAGCGTTTTAATACTGAATTGGCTTTTTCTCCAGTGAGAAAAACTACAAAGAGATATAATAATAAGCATAAAATTGTAATTAAAAGTACATGTGGAAAGTTACTGTACAAGATGAAGTCTGCTAGACGCTCTTTAGAGAACATAGCCAACACCCTCAACCTCTTTCTCTAGGTCAGCAAGGAAGTAACACTCGGCTCTCAACCACCCCATCCATCTGCTGTCTTCCTCATCATGTGTGTCCTTTCAGTGGCAGTTGCCTTCGGCAGGGACAGTGACATAATGAACTATCCTATATCCAGACTTTAGCACATTCCTGCCAACCATGGGTGTTTAAATATAGCAATAATGAAACCAGTACATGCATGCATTCATTACTGTAAGAGAACGCCCCAGGCATTCTGCTGGTGGATAGCAGCAATGAAATAAAAATCCAGTCTGTGGACTATCAGTCTTTGTTACCCCTAACTAAAAATAAATAAAACTCCAATTGACCTAATTATGTAAACCCAAAGCACCTTTACTCATGTGAAAAGAAGAGGTGACAAAATACTATCAAGAAATTAAGATAAATTTGGCCATAATTCATTCCAAAGAATATTAATAGTCATTTTGTTCTAAATGCACTTAGCTTGAATATATTTTGACATGTTAATATATTTAACCCCATTTTGATGTCCTTCAGAAAAAGAAAATTGTTCTGTCTGACTTGTAGAGGCATTTCATATAAACATTCAAAATGCACATTCATGATACCAGTAAAATAAGGCAATGGTTATAATGCACACTTGTGGGAAATAATTTTTATGTACAGATTCATTTTAAACTAAACTTCAATTACATTTGTCTAAAATGGTCATGCTTGTTTGAAAAGATAAATAGAATGCTACCAGAATTTAATCTTCTGCTAGAGCAAATAAATTAGAAAATACCCTAAGCTTAAAGACCTCTGACATGTGACAAGGTACATAATAGATCCTTCAGAAAATTAAGGGGAAAAAAAGGCCAAATTTTGGGAGGAAAAAAACATTTTGAAGTTAAATGAAAATAAGTAAATATTCGCTTAAAAATGGCAACAACAGGAATGAATTTAAGGTTTACCTCAATTTTAGAAGTGTGTATTTGACTTTATAGAGGATACAGATTCATTACTTAGGACTCTTTAAAATATCCAAATTGATACAAGTTAGATGGGTACACTGAAAACTATGGTATGTCTTCCTTCCTTCTGTGCCTCAGAAGGGTTAAGTAGCGATAAAAATGGATCACAGAATCATAAAAAATCATTAGAAGAAATCCTAGAACATAAAAGGGTGCTGCTGAGTTGGAGAGTAATAGTAGAATTTTCTGCCAGTGCTTTTCAGTTTAGCTGCATGAGCATCTCTTGTTGGACTTACTATCACACATCCTGCTGGGCCTACCTCCCAGAGTCTCTGATTGCACAGGGCTGGGGTAGAGCCAAGAAGCTGCATTTCAAGTAAGAGCCCAGGTCACACTGGTGCTGCTGGGCCCACTCCCCACAGTTTGAAAACCACTACTCAAATGGGAGATCCTTAGAAAATTAGTTCTGAGGAAGGTGTTTATGGAATGCTGGGATTAACAAATGCAAAAAGATCTTTTACTGTATGACTTTTTAGGACTCTTACTATGTATTTAATACATATTTGAAATCTCCAGAAAACAAACACAACACATGCGTATGTCACATTTATTTGACTATGGAGCCCTTTTCCAAGGGACATTTCACTGAATTAACAACTTCTAGTCACCGGTCTTATTTATGGCAATGAGAAACAATTCTCTTCCATACAATAGGCCAACTAATACATGAAGATGGTAACTGACTTCCCTTGAGGCTTCTCTTTTCTAGGATAAACATGTCTTGTTCCTTCATCTGTTGGTCATATACCAGAAAAATATATAGGAGTCCCTGTATCATCTTTATCACATTAAATGCTATATTCTACACTGAGTGTGGTCTGACAAGTACAAAACTAATCATGGCTATCAGCTTCCTTGTTTTTAGACACACTAGATATGTCAATTGTGCTTCCCTGGTAGCTCAGCTGGTAAAGAATCTGCCTGCAATGCAGGAGACCCTGGTTTGATTCCTGGTTCGGGAAGATCCACCAGAGAAGGGATAGGCTGCCCACTTCAGTATTCTTGGGCTTCCCTGGTGGCTCAACTGGTAAAGAATCCACCTGCAATGTGGGAGACCTGGGTTCGATCCCTGGGTTGGGAAGATCCCCTGGAGAAGGGAAAGGCTAACCACTCCAGTATTGTGGCCTGGAAAATTCCATGGACTGTATAGTCCATGGGGTCGCAAAGAGTCAGACATGACTGAGCAACTTTCACTTTCAGATATGTCAATGAAGTCTAAGGCTTCCTTAACTTTTGGTGACAGGTTTCTTGAAAATAAACCAATCAATAATATTGTATTTTAAGCTTTTAAGAGGGGAAAAACCCTAAATTCTCCTAAGGGAAAATCTTACATGCTGTCTACGTTGAAAAATGTGTCAAGGAAAGCAGCTGACTCCTAAAATCAGAATGCAGACTAATTCAGAAGATCACACAATTATAAGGTAATGTACAGCAGGACACAGCCCTTCTAATTCCAGCCTAACCAAATTACCAAGAGCATTCTACAAACATCTCCTGTGTATTTCTTGTACTGGGAGGCAACGTGATATAATACTGAGACCTCTAGATGCAATAACCTGGCAAGGAGGTTTTTATCTCACTTGCCAAATATGGTCAATTAGAAGTTACCACTTGGAATAAGAATCTGACTAGTAGGAAGGATACTGTTACAGATTAGTTATGTCCTGGGAAATATTGAAGACAAAAAGGAGAGGGGGTGACAGAAGATGAGATGGCTGAATGGCATCACTGGCTCAATGGACAGGAGTCTGAGCAACTCCAGGAGATAGCAGAGGACAGGGAAGCCTGGTGTGCTGCAGTCCATGGGGTCACAAAGAGTCGGACACAACTTAGCGACTGAACGACAACATGTCTGCCATATATTAGGGAACAGGAAATTGTGGAAGAGTATTTTCCAGTCCTAATCAAAGTAATTTGGAAATCTAATGGGTGATGTCAGAATTGGGATCCTTTCTATGCGAAAGCAAAATAAGGGAAAGGTGGCATCTTGAACCTATAAGGTAAGATCAGACTATTTCTTCCTAAAACGCTGGGCAATCTCCATGATGCAGGGGCTTGTGTTTGGACTTAATGTTTGAAACTAAGGTTGATTACTTTCCTCTACCTCCTTTTCATCAAAATGTGTGAGGTACCCCAGAGCTGTCCAGAATCATGTGTATGCCTTCTTCAGAGATGACATGATATGACAAGTATACAGACTGTAAATCTACTCTAAGAACACAACACTGAGGTGGTATTCAAACATGTTCTTGTCTCATTAAAGTACATAAGGAAAAACCTAAGCTGTTTTCTATTCAGTTAGGGAACATCCTCACTAAGGAAAATATTTCAACTCTAAGACTGAAATACCACCATAAAATAAGTATATTAATTAAAAAAACATAGCTACTTTTTCATAATTTCAAAATAAATAGCTCTCACCCATGCTTTCTCTTCAAAAGAAAACAGTAAAAATAAGTGAAATAAGATGACTGCTCAAGTAACTCCCTAAATTACTCCCTTAAACCAAAATATGTAGTCATGTTGCATATTTTTAACATTGCAGGATACTAAAACTGATATTTTAATGTCAAAAATCTTTATCTAGGTAAAATCATGTGCATATATTTGCTAAAAAACAGCAGATGGCAGGGCCTGAAAGTTAACAGCTCATGTGGAAAATCTCTACTCCCCTTATCTTATCAGTTCTCTTATCTTGGGTCTGAATTTACTCAAAGAGCCATTATTTAAAGTGGCAAATGTTTACATTTTTAAGTGAGCAAAACTTTTTCTTTAGGACATATTTACTGAACACAGACTATGTACAATGAGATAATGACAAGTCACAAAGATCAATAGGAAATGGCCTTTGCCCTCAAGGTTCTTTGGTGCAGATAATGAAGATAAGAGAGATACAAACAGCTCTAATGGAAGATGAACTAGATATATGCTGTTTGAGGTTGGCTGCTGCTGCTGCTAAGTCACTTTAGTCGTGTCCGACTCTGTGCAACCCCAGAGACGGCAGCCCACCAGGCTCCCCCGTCCCTGGGATTCTTCAGGCAAGAACACTGGAGTGGGTTGACATTTCCTTCTCCAATGCATGAAAGTGAAAAGTGAAAGTGAAGTTGCTCAGTCGTGTCCAACTCTTAGCGACCCCATGAAGTTGGCAGGCAGGCAAATTTCTTCTGGGTCGGTGTGTTGGTGGATGGGAGAGAGGCCTGGAGAAGGACGAGTGAAGTGTATTAGGGCTGGCCTTTTAGGGACATGCAAAGATGGTGAGGAAAGACACCCTACGAAAACAAAAAAGTGAGTGAGGGCCTAGAATCAAATAAACCTAGGGCCATAAATGAGGAATAATGAGCTTGCCAGTAGGGCAGAGTTCACCATTTAAAAAAGGAAGAGAGGGAAATGGGACTTGAAATGGCTTGATAGCTGTGTCATGAGGCACTGAATGTTAGGCTAAAATATTTAAACTATTTGATAGACCCAGCACAGTCATAAATAAATAAATAAAGTTATTTTTAAAGTTTACTGAAAGAGAAGCGCTAAATAAAGGAAGCAATATTCAAAAAAAAAAAAAAAAAGATTTTAGACCGATACTTCACAGAGAAAAACCTAGAAAAATGTATATGTACAAGATTTAGGGGTAGGATGAGGAGAAAATGGAGGGATAAAGGCCAGGAGAAACGCTACTTACATTAGACCAGGTTAAGAAATGATAAGATCATGCTTTAGAATGGTGCCAAAAGGAAGGGAAAGAAAGGGACAGATGTGAAATTTAGGGTTAATATAACCCAACATATAAATATAACTCAATGTGCGATGCCTTTGGCCACTACACCTATCATGTGGCTTATTCCTCAGTCAAACCAAATCTTGTCATTCTCCATACAGGCTTTTTCATGCCTCCATAACGCTATACCTAATATTTCCCCTGCCAGGCAAACTCCTATTCTATTCAGATATGAAGTGAAAGTGTTAGTCACTCAGTTGTGTCCAACTGTCTGCAACCCCATGGACTGTAGCCCACCAGGCTCCTCTGTCTATGGGATTCTCCAGGCGAGAATACTGGAGTGGGTAGCCTTTCCTTTCTCCAGGGGATCTTCCCGACCAATAGTCAGACACAACTGAGTGACTAACACACACTATTCAGCTGTAACATCCTCTAAAAATGCTCCCTAGATTCTACTTCCCACTTCATTAGACACAGCTGCTATAGACTCTCAGTAATTAGGTAGAATTCAATTATAGCAATTAAATAAACTATATTGTAATTTTATTAGAAGTTTTAGTATGCCTATCTGATTCCCTCTCAAGACTTGCGGACGGGCCCCACGTATTATTAATATTTTGATCTAACCTCTGTCTTTCATAATGCCTAGTAAAGATTTTGGTATAGAACAGGATTCAGTAAGAGGGGAAATAAAGGAAAACGCAGAACAGGAGAAACTTGAAATCTGAATGACTAGAAACTGGGAATCCATGGGCCATACCTCCAATTATGAAGCAGCATCACAAAGTTAATATATGATTGTGAAACAAACACATTTACAGCAAAGTTTCTAGTTAGCCAGCACTTGAATGTCCTTTTTGCAAAAGCAAGCACCTTTTGAAATTTGTACAACAGTTCTATTTGGACTCTGCTTGGAGCATATGTTTTGTTGCTGTTCTGAAAGAAACACTGATTTGCCCCAATAGTTATGTAGCAGGAGAGCAGCTGGACACCTACTGATGTGGGAAGAGGGCAGAGCCAGTTCCTGGCAAGGAACTAGCAGCTTAGCTTCCCAAGGTGTTGCAGCCAATTCATGACAGATGTGTGGGATAGTCTACATTTGGGGAGAAATTCATTGATACATCCCATTGGTTGGATACCACACAAACTATGAGCTGAAGGTCATTCAGTTTCATTATTAGGTAGTTCTACACAGAAGGTGGATTTTGGCTGTGATTAAAAAACAAAAAACAAAAAACAATAGGTGCTATGTGTGAGAAGAAGTGAGAATGTGTGAGAAGAAGTGAGAATGTGTGAGAAGTTTTGTGATCCTCAAAAGGTACACACATCCAATTAGTAAGTAACTGCACGGCTATTTAAAAGAAATATCAAAACAAAGTGTGAGTTTTTTGGTTTCCTAATGCACATAAGTTCAGTTCAGTCACTCAGTCGTGTCCAACTCTGCGATCCCATGGACTGCAGCATGCCAAGCCTCCCTGTCCATCACCAACTCCTGGAGCTTACTCAAACTCATGTCCATTGAGTCAGTGATTCTGTCCAACCATCTCATCCTCTGCCATCCCCTTCTCCTCCCACCCTCAATCTTTCCCAGGATCAGGATCTTTTCCAATGATTCAGTTCTTCACATCAGGTGGCCAAAGTATTGGAGTTTCAGCTTCAGCATCAGTCCTTCCAATGAACACTCAGAACTGATTTCCTTTAGGATGGACTGGTTGGATCTCCTTGCAGTCCAAGGGATTCTCAAGAGTCTTCTCCAACACCACAGTTCAAAAGCATCAATTCTTTGGCACTCACCTTTCTTTATAGTCCAACTCTTACATACATACATGACTACTGGAAAAACCATAGCTTTGACTAAATGGACCTTTATTGGCAAAGTAATGTCTCTGTTTTTTAATACGCTGTCTAGGTTGGTCATAGCTTTTCTTCCAAGGAGCATAAACATAACTAATGCCCATAAAAGTTATGTTTATACTATACTATATACTATTAAGTATGCAATAGCATTATGTCTTTAAAAAGTAATGTACATACTGTAATTAGAAAATACTTGATTGCTAAAATGTTAACTACCACCTGAGAACAGAGGGTTGCCAAAAACCTTCAATTTGTAAAAGTCGCAATATTTGACAAGTGCATTAATAGGAAGTATTTATTATCTTTTTAAGAGGTGACCAAGCTCTCAAGATATAAATACCTATTAAGTTGTTTAGACCTAATTACTTCATAAATGGAACTATTAGGCATTTCTTTTGGCCTATAGCTGCTATGAAAAAGCCACTGCAATAACTAAGAGTACTTTAAACTCAGCAAGTTTGGGAACCTCTGACCTAGGGGTTCTGAAGACAGATTGGGTCTTGCCAATGTGCTCCCAAATCCATCTGGCACATCAAGTTTCAATGGGCTGCGAAGTTTCCTCTTTGAGGAAGGAAACTGAGATCCGTTTTGGAACTTGAAAGTTGGTGACACCTGTCACATGGGCTAGTTACTGTGGCCCTGATAAAGTTAGCAGGAAAAGAATCCAGTGTAGTCCCCACCCCATCCAGTCACACCCCCTCAGTTGTAGGTTACCTTCAGTTCTCCCCCAATTAGCTGCTCCAGTTCTGCCAGCTTGTCTGGGGAAGAGGCCAGGGAGATGAAAACTGAAATACACGATCACTAGGTAGCCGAAACACTGGGCAATCAGGCTTCCTGTGTTATGGAGCGAGCAGAGGGGAGTGAAGTGCCGGGTAGAAAGGTGTTCTCCTCTTTCCCTAGTGCTGCTGGTAATTACTACCAGCCCAGCCAGGGCAAACCTGTGCCTCAGTTCAGGAAGTGGCTCCTCTACTGTCCTTGGAATTGCTGGGTATCAAAAAGCCTGGTTTGGGTGCCCTGGTTTCAGTGTAAGACGGCTCAGAGGTTAAAGTGTCTGCCTCCAATGCGGGAGACCCGGGTTTGATCCCTGGGTCAGGAAGATCCCCTGGAGAAGGAAATGGTAACCCACTCCAGTATTCTTGCCTGGAGAATCCTGTGGACAGAGCAGCCTGGTAGGCTACAGTCCACAGGGTCGCAAAGAGTCAGACATGACTGAGCGACTTCACTATTCACTATACGCCAGCAACAACATGAAGAGCAAGAAAAAAGGGAGACTTCCTACAAATGCGCCTAGCATTCCATTATCTTTCTTCGGTGCAGGAGGCAGGATGTACTCCTCTATTTGTGGGAGAAGGTGAGCTTCACATCCTACTACTCCTTCATCTTCATCACTCCTCACAGGATGTACTCCTCTAGACTTCAGGTGCAACCCTAGAGTTCCTACATGTCCCACGGGAACAGGGCTGGTAAGGGAAGAAAGAAAGACATTCTCATATTTTCAGGGGCTGTGGTTAATTTGAGTAATGAATGTGATCTGGTATCCCAAGTTTGTTAAATGGTACCCATCAGCTACACATTTACAAAGTAAGGAAGAGGCATTAAAGCAAACAGCTATGTGAGGAAAGCCAAAACCCTAAGCTTCCCTTCCTCATCTGTAAAACTGGAATAACAGCACCAACCTCAGTTATAAATGAGGTAGGTATTGGACATAAGGTGCTTTGCTCAGAGCCTGGCAAAGACTGGAGCTCAATAAACAAGAGTATGATTTGTTGTCACTGTCCTGGTAGCAGTTATTTCATTAAAGGAAAAACAAGACATTTATTTACCAAGATGATAAAAAAATACACTTAGAAAAGAAAGAATAATTGATCAACGATAGGATTAATTTGCAGTGAGTCTGTATGATTAACTCCAGGGATGCCTGGAAGTCTGGTCTCCATGGTCAAGTTTGGGATGAAATGTACAAGCTTTATACAATGCTGTTTAAAGCCCTTGGAGGCACTCTGTACTAGCCTGTCTAGTTTATTGAAAAATGTATAGATTGATGGTTTGCACTGATGGCATGCAGCCTAATTTCAGCTATATGACCATTAAATATCAAAGATTCTCAGTAAACTTGTCCTCTGGCACCCCTGAGACCAAGGTTATCTTGCATGTATCTTGACTGTTCTCACTGAGAAGACAAAGCATATCCTGTGTTACAAAAAATGGGCTTAGGAGCCATCTTTCTCCTGCTGCACCATACCTTCATCATTGTTGTTCAGTCACTAAGTCAAGTCCAACCCTTTGTGACACTATGGACCATAGCCCCGCCAGACTCCTCTGTCCATGGGATTTCCCAGGTAAGAATACTAGATTGGGTTTTCATTCCCTCCTCCAGGGGATCTTCCTGACCCAGGGATTGAACCCACGTTTCCTGGATTGGCAGGCGGATTCTTTACCACTGAGCCACAGGGTAGTCCATACCTTTATAATACCTTATGAGAATCTCATAGGTCCTTTCAATTAGTTAGTGTCAAGTAGTGGCTACTTGGAGAAGGCAATGGCACTCCACTCCAGTACTCTTGCCTGGAAAATCCCATTGATGGAGGAGTCTGGTGGGCTGCAGTCCATGGGGTCGCTAGAGTCAGACACGATTGAGCGACTTCACTTTCACTTTTCACTTTCATACATTGGAGAAGGAAATGGCAACCCACTTCAGTGTTCTTGCCTGGAGAATCCCAGGGCTGGCAGAGCCTGGTGGGCTGCCATCTATGGGGTCGCACAGAGTCAGACACGACTGAAGCGACTTAGCAGCAGCAGCAGCAGCAGTGGCTACTTTGATGATTCATAAATATTCTGAGGATATCATGAGATTTAAAATTTTGAGGGCTTCCCTGGTGGCTCATTGGTAAAGAATCTGCCTGCCTGTGCAGGAGACATGGATTCCTGATCTGTGACGATCCCACATGCCATGGAGCAACTAAGCCCATGTGCCACAACTAGCGAGCCAGTGCTCTAGAGCCCAGGAACCACAATTACCAAAGCCCATGTGCCCTAGAACCCATGCTCTGCAACAAGAGAAGCCACCGCAATGAGAAGCCTGTGCACCACACCTAGAGAGTAGTCCATGATCTCCGTAACTAGAGAAAAGCCTGGGAAGCAATGAAGCCCCAGCACAGCCAAAAGTAAGTGAATAAATAAATAAAATTATTTTCAAAAATTTCAGAAATTCTTCAGAATATAAATTATGGACTATTTCTGGTCCTTATTTAAGAAGGACTTGATTTTATAAGAAACTCATAAGGAAGTATCCTTTACCATACCTTACATGCTTACTTTTGTTAACTTCAATTTTTGTCAAATGTGTGCTGATAAGTCTGTCATCATGAGAATTTTAACGAAAGATTAGAAAGAAGCTCTTAAGGATTGAGAACTGAAAATCACACACATGACAGATACACATATTTAGAGAAGCATGAATGAGTAGCTGTAACAAAATATCCTAAATTATTTTCTACTGATATTTGGGTTATTTGATAGTTCAGGTAGCTATTCAATATCTGACATAATCATTGTGGATATTAAGGATAGTAAGACATTATTTATGCAGAAGTCACTCATACCCATAAACTTAGAAACAAAACATGACCAAGGTGATGCATTCGAACTTCTGTTTTACCTATAAGGGAGCCCTAGCTCCCTTAGACTTAACAAGGATTAATTTACTCATCCCTCATCCATGAGCCTGGCTATAAGACTGGAAAGCTTATTTTGCACATTAAAGCTGAGAAGTAGAAGGGACTAGGGGTGAGCTGAACTAGATCAACACACTGACAGCAACAAGAAATGAAAGTTGGTGGATCTGATGAGGAAAGAGATAGGAGGCCCTTTGAGGTTATTTACAAGTTTACAGAGGGCTTTTGTTTACATGATCTCATTTTACTCAGAACATTTTGCAAAGCAGAGTATTTGTCATATCTCACAATAAGAACCTGCTGTTTAGAAAGGATGCTATCACTTGTGGCCATGCTTCCTTTGTTGGGTTTTGGGGGCACCACCTTCTTCAGTTGTTTTTCCCCTTCCTCTCACTCTTCCCTCTCAGGAAAGGCTTTTTCTGCTGTCTTTTCCCTTAAAATAAATGTTAACTGGCCTCTCCTCTTCTCCTTCCCTCTAATTAGGTGACCTCATCCACTCTCATGTTTAGTCATCACATATAAGTGACAGCTGCCAACTCTACAATGCACAGCCTGGCCCTGTCCAAGGAGCACCTGACTGATACACACACCTTCTGCTAAAACTCTCATGTTCATCACCTGTGCCCAAGGAGCACAGTGAGCAGTCCCAGACTGGCAAAGGCAGTTGGCAGGGACTACTAGGAGGGAGGAGGCTTGTGTTCAGCAGAGGGGCAGGACTGGCAAAAGCCACTGGAGCTCACAGGTGTGCAATTCCTAAATGCTCAGTATTATCTTCCAATATTTTGATTTTTGATTCCTATGCTCTTTTTATACATGGTTTTAATTCCATGTTGCTTCAATTCTTTCTTTGAAAGCAAGAGAAGCTTAAGATATGAATTTGAATGACACAAGAACCTTGTATGCTACACAAGCCAAGTATTATTAGTCTAATTTTACCATTCACTGACTCACTCACTAATTTGTTCAAACATTTATGTAGCACTTTTTATGTGCCAGATGTTGGTGCAAGGCAGTGGGCTTAACAATAAGACAAAGTCCCTCAAGGAGCTCATAGTCTAATGGCAAACTACTGAGTAAACTGAGGCACAGAGTGGTAAATGCTTTGCCCAATGAAGTGGAAATAATAGGTACCTGGAAATGATTGACTAGAGCTGGAGAGAGGGCAGGGTACCATTAGGTCATCATAAGTAAACCCCTTTGACTGAAGAGCAAGGCGACATACAGAGACATATTACAGAATCTGCTTGCAAAAAAGATTAAAATAGGGGACTCCCCTGGTGGTCCAGTGGTTAAGACTTTGCCTTCCAATGCAGGGGTGTGTGTTCAATCCCTGGTTGAGGAGCTAAGACCACAAAACCAAAAACACAGAACAGAAATAATACCATAACAAATTCAATAGACTTTAACAATGGTCCACAGTAAACATTTTTTTTTAATTTTTTTAAAGGTCAAAATAGTTTTCAATTGTCACCATGACTGAATTCACATCTTGCAAGGAATTATTAAACCATGATCTGATGGCATTTCTACACTTGCCCCCAAAGCCTGGGGGCATGCCACCAGTCTGCTCCAACACAATCAACCTGTAGGGACCTTCAAGTCCAATTTTAACACTGGGAACCATAGTGAAATACAGTAATTTCACAAACTTTAAGGATACAGCATATTTATGATACCTCTACATACAGAGGTTTGGAAAAAACTCTTCTCTAACCCTCATTCAGAGGGTTCTGGTCAGTTATAAATACCAGAAAAATTAGAGAATACACCTGTTACTTTCCATATAGACATTATTTTGGTTGTACAAGGGTAAACAGTCTTTGAAATACTTTATAAGCAATCTAAACATTATACAAATATAAACAAAGACATCATGTCCAGATGCATGCATACCCCTATCCATTGCAGACATGAACCCATATTAAGGCAATTTCTCTTGTGATAAAAACACCTGATCCATGCAGCAAAGGGCAGAGTCCACAAAGAGCTGTCCATCCAGCCTGCCCAACAGTTTCAATGATACTCTGTGTGATGCAGTAATCTCAGGAGGCAAGATGTCTATTTCACTGGCAAAAAAAACAGGGAATAATTAATTTTTTTAAAGTTGTTTTCAAATGCAGAAACCATAATTATCTAGTAATCTAAGTAGTGAACTGCCCGAAGTTACTCCTGGCCTTATTGCTGTAAGGGAGAATGAGAAAGCATCGAGGATGATTTATTCCTCTGAAAATCACATCTGGTGTGTAATTCACCCACCCGGATGTCCCCAAAGATTCAATACCTGGATCCTCACATGCCATTAGTTTTCACTTCAATCAACTCTTCACTCTGCTCTGGAGGATCTTCTTCTTTCTCAGGGTGAGGGTGTTCTGGCTGTGTGCTTTCGGAGGAAGAGCTTCCTACACCATCCGATATTTCATTACTTGAGAGATCCTCCGCCATTTCACATACATAAACATCGATAGGTCCTGTGGTGCTCTTCATATTTAGTGAGACAGAACCCTCTAGGGGAATTAAAAGATCCAAGCTGGTATCAGGCGGAGATTTAACTGCAACTACAGTCTGTTCACGGAAGATGTCAAGGCTATGAATATCATCATATGACACATATGCTAGCCTCTTCTTTTCTCTGTCCGCTAGTAACTCATTCCACTGTTGAGAACAATCCTTAATTAATTCATCCAGAGATGCTTCTTTCGCTGATAAGTCAAGAAGTTCCGTCTCCAGCTGCCTCTGTTTGGGCCGTATTTCCAATTCATTAAGATCAGGTCCTATCCATTGAATATGGCTCCTAGACTTTTTTTCAACCAGCTTGATTCCACTTAAGACATTGGTGACATCATACAATCTTCGTTTTGGTATTCCCAGTGTTTCTGCAGCTTTATTTAAGTCAAGAACACCTTCTGGACTAGATCTGAGAAGAGCCATAAATCTTGGAGTTAAATCAGACAGGGATGAATTACACCGACGTCTCTTCATACCTGGGCCTTTTTTCATGGACACCTGTTGCGTACTATCTTCTAAATTAACTCTTACTTTTAATGGGCGCAGGTCCTTCGTGCAGACGGGGTCTTTGGATTCACCGCACACCGTCTTCTCCTCCACCCGGTCCACATGCAAGCTGCGTGGCTCCCAAGCAGGCTGCTGCTGACTCATGCTGCCTGGCTGGCCCTCGCCTCGCACTGCACGAGCTCTCCCGCCTTCTCCCACTCAAGTCGGGCACCGCTTCCAACACACCGGTCCCGGGGGACAAGCACGAACCTGGCCCCTGTTGTGATCAGATGCTCAACGTGGCTAGGCCGGCCCTCTGGCACACCGCTGCCCCACGCCCCTGGGAGCTGGAACGCTAGCGGAAAGAAAGCACACTGATCTACGGCACTCAGAACACGAGTCCCGCCATCTTTACGCATGCGCAGCGCGCTGCTTCTAGTGTGCATGCCTGCTGCGGCTGGCACGTTCTGATGCACGCAGTATGGTGTTTTAACGTTTGTTTTGTTTTTGTTTTTTTAATACAAAAGATCGGCCTCAGCTTTGTGGCTCAGCTGGTAAAGAATCTGCCTGCAATGCGGGAGACCTGGGTTCAATCCCTGGGTTGGGAAGAGCCCCTGGAGGAGGGAATCTGGCTACCCACTCCAGTATTCTGGCCTGAAGAATTCTATGGAGTATATAGTCCATAGGGTCACAAAGAGTTGGACACGACTGAGCAACTTTCACTTTCAGCAATCGGCAACATGTATTTATTCAAATAGAAAGTTTGTTCCTAGTCGGTGTTGTGTAAATGTTGGTGTGCCACAATCTGAAACTATAAGGAGTCCGCGTACTAAGAGGTTATTTTTCTCTTTTTTAAATACATCTAATATCTTGTTTAGTTGTGAATTTCTCATAAAAGACTGTGTAAGATGCTAAGTTATCCATTTATTTGAGCCTTCTGTTGTTAGTCATATGAAAACTGCCTTTTGAGACTCTCTGGTTGAAGTCTGAGAAAGCCAGTATCTGTTCACTGCTTTCACCAACCCTGTATTGAGACAAATGAAAATTCAGGCAGAGTATGGAAGGGAGGAAAGATCCTGAATTTGTAGTCAGGTATGCGGATTTCTGTCCAGCTCTGGGACTAAACTGGCTACATGATTCTGCATTTGTTGCCAAATTTATCTGGGCCTATCTCCTAATTTGTTAACCTAAGGTTTATATGTATGATTTCTTAGGTCTTTTCAGTTGTTACTGTAAAATTTTATACTTGGAAAGATTTTTGTTAAGTGGGAGTAGTGTATTGCATTCAAATTCTTTGGGGATATGAATATATTATTTTTCAGCCAAGCAATCACCATCTCCCAAACCAACAATAAAAACAAACAAGAAGCAAAAATCAACAAGATACCCTCCCCATCAAATCCTGTGCTCAGATTTATATACTATAAACATTTTTATAAAATGTCACACTCATATTTCCTTGCTTCTAAACTTTTGATACCATCATTCAGTCAGTTGTGTGTACATACAATGCCTTCAAGTTTTTTCTGCTAAAATGGGTATAAATAGACATTTCTTATCACAAATGGATGGACACAACTTTCCTTAGAACAACTAAGTCTCACTAGAATTTTCAAGTGACATCTCACTTCCTAAAAACCAAATTATGCAAAATAAAAAGATCCTATTTGACTGTTGGTGGGAATGTAAATTGATACAGCTACTATGGAAAATAGTATGGAGATTCCTTAAAAAACTAGGAATAAAACTACCATGTAACCCTGCAATCCCACTACTAGGCATATACTCTGAGGAAACCACATTTGAAAAAGACACATGGACCCCAATGTTCATTGCAGCACTATTTACAATAGCTAGGATGTGGAAGAGATCTAGATGTCCATTGACAGATGAATGGATAAAGGAATTGTGGTACATATATACAATGGAATATTACTCAGTCATAAAAAGGAATGCATTTGAGTCAGTTCTAATGAGGTTGATGAAACTAGAGCCTATTACACACAGTGAAGTAAGTTAGAAAGAGAAAAACAAATATCATATATTAATGCATATATATGGAATCTAGAAAGAAGATACTGTTGAACCTATTTGCAGGGCAATGATGGAGACAGTCCCTGGGGTCACAAAGACTTAGACATGACTGAGTGACTGAACTGGACTGATGGAGACAGACATAGAGAACAGACTTATGGACACGGGGGCGGGGGGGTTGGAGAGGGTAGGATGTATGCAGAAAGTGGCATGGAAACATATACATTACCATAGGTAAATCAGATAGCCAATGGGAATTTGCTATGTGACTCAGGGGGCTCAAACCAGGATTCTGTGACAACCTAGAGGGGTGGGATGGGGAGGGAGGTTCAGGAGGCAGGAGACATAAGTATACCTATGGCCGATTCATGTTGATGTTTGGCAGGAACCAACACAATTTTGTAGAGCAATTACCCTTCAATTAAAAATAAATTTCAATATTAAAAATGATCCTATTTGGATCATCTTCCTATTACTGAAAAAAAGAAAAAAGTTCCTCAGTCATGTCTGACTCTTTGCAACCCCATGAACTATACAGTCCATGGAATTCTCTAGGCCAGAATACTGGAGTGGGTAGCCTTTCCCTTCTCCAGGGGAATTTCCCAACCCAGGGATCAAACTCAGGTCTCCCACATTGCAGGCAGATTCTTTACCAGCTAAGCCACAAGGGAAGCCCTCCTATTACTTAGGGAGGTGGGAAAAAGATTATTTCTCAAATGTATTTCACCACTGTAACCTATCTGTGGAAATTAAAAGGCTATTTTTTTCATAGAAGGCAGGTTTATAATTCAGAATTTGTTGTACAGTGGTGCTCATGTGCCCATACAGGTTGTCACAAACTTACAACTTAGTTAGAATGGCATGTAGTATACATTTTCACAGGAATTAGGAAGTGGAAACCCACTCAGGAACTGAGACATTTAAAATATAATTTAATGTTATAGGACTGAACTAGAGAGAGTGGGGCATCTCAGGGTTTGAGAGAAGTAACTGTTGTATCTTTAATATCCTGAACCTGCTTCTTAAGGACAATGTAGTGGTTATGATCCCTATCTAAGAGTTCAAAAAAAGACATCTTTGTGCTATCAGAGGTATGCAATGAAATGCCAGATAACAGGCAGGTTTCCAGGAAAAAGTGTGGAGAAAAAGCCAGAAATGGATTTCTATAAGACTGAAGACAAAAGAGGTAGTGTATGTCTATAAAGTCAATAGATCCCTTCCCCCATGAGGAGGGATCTATTACTAATTCAATATGGTTTACTTGAAAGCCAAATTTTACATCATATATTCAGATGTCTCTTGTCTAATGATTTTATGCTTTGTAAGGAATAATTAGATACAGAGAAATTATCTAATAGATTCTCCCACAAGGGAAGGTAAAAAGCCAAATTTCTTTGAAGGAGTTTTACAATAACTCCTTATCAAAAAGAATACTTCATGAAATGGTAGATGACAGCAATCAAGTTACTAGCAATTAAACCAACTGCTTAAATGTATGGTACTTTAACGTGATATTTATGAATGAAAGCCGTGCCTTACCCACAGGAAGCAAACAAATATGGGTTTAGAAAATGATCTAATTTGCACAACATTAAGCACACAATCCGGTAGAAGCATAAAAACAGGGGAATTCCTAAGATAGGTATTTCCCATCACTAGTGCCTCAACTCTCATCAACAAGAAGATCATTTGTCTTAGAGTTTATAGTTGCTACAACCACAAAACTTTGTTTTTAGTTTACGAATATGATTTACACTGATTCTAGTTACACTGGATCTGTCCCATTTGGAAGAATACAGAAACAACTATAACAATCACCATTAAATGGGCTGGCGGGGGGGCAGGGTAAGGCATGTAGTGAGACTCAGCAAACATGAAACATAGCTTTAAATATATAACTATGTTACAGTGAATGCTTTACACTCTGTCAACATAGACAGTATGGTATTATCTATGGGATAGTTAACTGTAATCTAGATGCTAGGAGTGAATGATTGTCCTAATAGAATACATACTACATTTAATCAAAAAGTCTCATATCAGAGATGGTTGTTCAGAGAACATGCAAAGCTAGTGGTCAGCTATCTTTCTGTTATGCACAACAGCAGAGCAGAATGGATTTCAGAAACGGAATCACACTGACAAATTAGTACTTTTATTAATTAGCACACAGATTTCAGAAAGGACTTTTCGCTGGTGAAATCAATGTTGTTTATATGTGAATTTATTCTAGAAGTGATGTTGACAGAATTCAAACTTCTGCTTGTTCTGTCTGAAGGGGAGAGGAACACTCACCAGTATTCCCTCTTCTTTCCCTTCTCTCCTAGTGGCTCCTCAGGGACCCCATGTAGGAAACCTGGGGCTTCACTGAGCACACTGAAACCACGGATCCATCTCAATCCCTTCATTTTGCTGACAATAAAAGGGAAATCCAGGCTAAATGACTTATCCAAAGACTCCAAGGACAGCCTTACCCAAGGCTGCTTGATTCTAGGACCAGCACTACATCTTGGTTTCTAGAACCATAATGGAAGCAAATTTCACATACTAAGGTAAGGGGGAGTCATTCTGGCTTATATATGATTAAACTCAAAGTTTATGCTAACTAAAACAGCCTGCTTATGGCCTATCAAACAAACACCCTACATCTTCCTTGATCCTTAAAGAAAAGTGTGCATTCATCAGAAGTAAAAAATGTCTATGTTAAAAATAAACATTAAATGCCTCCCTTCCTGGGCTGCCAATGGTGGCGCTCCTTCAATGATGAGATGCCCTTCCCAGGTACCAAGGCTATACTGACTCCTGTGTACATGCTGATTTGTTATTGTTGTTTCAAAATCTTGAAGGAATGGATCCCTAACTTCTTGTCAGGACAAAAAGCAAAAATGGTATTTTTTGTTTTGACAAGATACAAAACTGTGCTGTGGAGAAGGAGATGACAACCCACTCCAGTATTCTTGCCTGGAGAATCCCATGGACAGCGGAGCCTGGCGGGCTACAGTCCATGGGGTCGCAAAGGAGTTGGGCATGACTGAGCAACTAAACAACAACCAGCCACACACACAGCAGAGTGAGCTGCTAAAAACAAACCTCAGCATCTAACTTTCCTCCTGCAAATTCTTCAGTGGCTTCCAGCTGCTTTTGGAAGAAAGTCCTAAATCTAAAGACCTTTCATAAATCAGCCTCTACCTTGCATCACCCCCCTCTTCGTTCCCTGTGTCCCAGTCACACTGGCTGGCTTTCTGTTTATTAAATATCTTCCTGCTTCAGAGCCGGCACACAGGCTGTTCTCTCTGCTTGCAACACTTTTCCATTTCCCACTGTGCTAATCTTAAGTGTTTCTTCTCCACAGAGAACGTTTCTGGTTTCTCCATGTAGGTCAAGACTTTCTGTTAAATCTTCTCTTAGCACCAGGCCCATTTCAGAGCACTTACTGTGACAGTAATATAAAAATTACAGATGTTAATTGGCTGGCGGGCTGCTAGACTATAAGCTCATGAGGGCAGATGTTGTGCCCATCTTGTTCAGTACTGTATTCCCAGTGTTGGGCACACAGTTGCTACTCAATACATTTTGATTGAATGAAAAAAAAAAAAAACATGCTGAAAACTCCAGCGTAACTTCTCCAGCGTAAGTTCCTCAGAGTGATCTGAATTGTCTCCTGGGCTATAGTCCTTGTTGTTGTTCAGTTGCCCAGTCATGTCCAACTCTTTGCAACCCCATGGACTGCAGCACATCAGGCCTCCCCGTCCCTCATCATCTCCCAAAGTTTGCCCAACTTCATGTACATTGCATCAGTGATGCCATCCAACCATTTCATCCTCTGTCATCCCCTTCTCCTTCTGCCCTCTATCTTTCCCAGCATCAGGGACTTTTCCAATGAGTGGGCTGGTTGCGCCAGGTGACCAAAATACTGGCGCTTCAGCTTCCTTTGTTTGGCTTCCTTAATCCTTAGTTTGGCTCAAACAAAATTCCTTTCTATTCCTATCATAGATTGGTTTACTGATCATTTCTGTTGACAACCATATACATTTGTCCCTCAGCAGCTGTGGAGGATTGATTCCAGGCTCCCCTATGGATACCAAATTCTGCAGGTGCTCAAGTCCCTTATGTGAAATGGCATGCATGCTCAGTTGCTTCAGTTGTGACCAATTCTTTGCAACTTCAAGGATTGCAGCCCTCCAGGGTCCTCTGTCCATGGGATTCTCCAAGCAAGAATACTGGAGTGGGTTGCCATGACCTTCTCCAGGAGATCTTCCTGACCTAGGGATCAAACCCATGTTGCCTACATTGCAGGTTCTTTACCATGTGAGCCACCAGGGAGGCCCAGTGCAATGTAAATTATACATAAATAGTTGCAAACACAACATGAATTCTATGTGAACAGTTGAGGACATGTAGCAAATTCAGGTTTTGCTTTCTTGAACTTTCTGAAATTTTTACTTTTTCCCAGTATTTTTGATCCTTAGTGGATTGAATCCATGGTTGTGGAACCTGAGGATAACTGAAGACACAGAGCACTGACTCTAACGCTCTCCTTGAGACTCAAATTACTTCTATGAAAATCACAATGGTGTTGTTTGGCTTATCTCTAAAGATTTCCTATCCTTTATTCTGGGGCTTCCCTGCTGGTAAAGAATCCGCCTGCTAAGCAGGAGACCTGGGTTCGATCCCTGGGTTGGGAAGAGCCTCTGGAGAAGGGAAAGGCTACCCACTTCAGTATTCTGGCCTAGAGAATTCCATGGACTGTATAGTCCAGGGGGTCACAAAGAGTCGGACACAACTAAGTGACTTTCACTATGACTATCCTTCATTCTAAATCAGTGGTTTTCTATCTTGGGTGATGTTGCACCCCCAAGGAACATCTGGCGATGTCTGGATATATTTAAAAAAAATTTTTTTTAAGTATTTATTTGTCTGTGCTGAGTATCAGTTGCAGCACACAGGCACTTCCTTGTGTCATGTGAGATCTTCTGTTGCTTAGCTGCTCCGTGGCATGTGGGGGTCTTTGTTCCCCAGCTAGGGATTGAAATTTGCATTGCAAGGTGGTTTCTCAACCCTGGACCACCTGGGTAGTCCCTGGATACATTTTTGATTCTCACAATTTGGAGGAGTAGGTACAACTTGTGGGGAGAAGCCAAGGATGCTGCTTGAACATCTTACAATGCACAGGTCAGCCTCCACAACAAAGACATATCTGGTCCCAAATGTTGATAGTTACTCCTACAAATCTGGCCCAAAGAATTGAGAACAGATACTCAAACAAAAACTTGTACATCAAGGTTCACAGGAGCACTATTTCCAATTAGCCAAAGGGTGGAAACAACCCAAATGTCCACCAACTGATGAATGACTCATCAAATTGTAATACATTCATACAGTGGGATATTATTCAGCCATAAAAAAAAGAATAAGGCACTAATACAATATGGATAAATCTAAAAAAACATTATGCCAAGTGAAAAAAGCCAGACACCAAAGGGCACATATTATATTATTCCACTTATATGAAATATCCATGATAGATAAATCCATAGAGCTAGAAATCAGCCAATAAGTTGCCAGGGCCTGGCAGAGTGCAAAATAGAGACTGACTGTTTAATGGGTAGAGAAGGTCTCCCTTGGAGGTGATGGAAATGTTTTGGTACTAAAGTTACACAATATTGTGCATGTACTAAATACCACTAAATTGTACAGTTTAAAATGGTCAATTCTGGGCTTCCCTGGTGGCTCAGTGGTAAAGAATCCACATGCCAATGTGGGAGACATGGGTTCAATCCCTGATTAAGGAAGATCCCACATGCCACAGAGCAACTAAGCCTGTGTGCCACAATAGTTACTGAGCCAGTGTTCTAGAGCCCAGGAGTTGCAACTACTGAAGCCCGTGCATCCTAGAGCCCATACTCCACAAGAGAAGCTCCACAGTGAGAAGCCTGCTCACAACTAGAGAGTAGCTCCTGTTCAATACAACTAGAGAAAAGCCCACACAGCAGCAAAGCCTTAGGACAGCCAAAACTAAATAACTAAAATAACTAAAAACTAAAATTATTTTTTTAAATGAGTCAATTCTATGTTATATGAATTGTTTTGCCTATATTATGTATTTTGCCTCAAATTTTTAAAATGTCAACAGTGCTAGGGTTAAAAAGCCATTATAAATTTATGTACCAAAGTTATTCTCTTCTTCAATATGTAAAAGGCAGAGAGGATTGTATCAAAGACAAAAAGCATCAAGCACTATAATGAGGTTTTTTTTTTTTAAACGCAGCCTGAACCTCACATAGTAAGCTCATTTTTTGTTTTCTAATGGGAAAATCTTGCCAGGAAAAAAATAATGGCTGTTGCCAGCTCCAAGTAGATTTGTTTTACTGTTACAAAATTATGAAGCTAGATAAGGATTTATAATAAATTGGTGACATCATCTGAACTGCACAGGCATGAATATGCTACCATAACAGCAAGACTCTCAGATTTAATATAGGTCAGAAAATGAAACAATTGTCTTTGAATGTGTGCCTTCACTTGAACTATAAACCTGGGAGCTGTCAAATAAAATTAGGCAGTACATTATTAAACAGTCACTTTACAAGCCTTGTCAGTTTGAATGCGCATTCCCTGTTTGAAAATATGGAGCTGTATGGCTTGACTTAAAGCTTAGGATTGACCTCAACTGAGCACTAATTCAGCAGAGACTCAAAGAACTTAGAAATTTACTCTAGTAGCTATGAACCATCTTTCCTTCCATTAAGTCTTGGTAAGTGGAGGGGATATGTTTGGGTTCTTTGAAGTAAAGGAGCCAAGGGAATGATGCTGCTATGGTTTAATCAGTTCAGTTTGGTTCAGTCACTCAGTCATGTCTGACCCTTTGCGACCCCCATGGACTGCAGCACGCCAGGCTTCCCTGTAAATCACCAACTCCTGGAGCTTGCTCAAACTCATGTCCATCGAGTCAGTGATGTCAATCAACCATCTCATCCTCTGTCATCCCCTTCTATTCCTGCCTTCAATCTTGCCCAGCATCAGGGTCTTTTCAAATGAGTCAGTTCTTTTTTCATCAGGTGGCCAAAGTATTGGAGCTTCAGCATCAGTCCTTCCAATGAATATTCAGGGCTGACTTCCTTTAGGATGGACTGGTTTGATCTCCTTGCAGTCCAAGGGACTCTCAAGAGTCTTCTCCAACATCACAGTTCAAAAGCATCAATTCTTCTGTGAGGGTCAGTCTCTCCCATCAGGAAGCTTCCATAAGCCTCTTATCCTTATTCATCAGAGGGCAGACAGAATGAAAACCACAATCACAGAAAACTAATCAAACTGATCACATGGACCACAGCCTTCTCTAACTCAGTGAAACTATGAGCTGTGCCATGTAGGGCCACCCAAGACGGATGGGTCATGCTGGAGAGTTCTGACAAAATGTGGTCCACTAGAGAAGGGAATGGCAAACCACTTCCATATTCTTGCCTTGAGAACTCCATGATTTAACAATAATAAACAAAAGACTGTAACTGGTAGCACCATCACTGTTTCTCTACAGCACAACCACATGTTCATGGATCCTAGGACATCAAAGGCATGTTACTATTAAGTATGGAAAATGAAGATGGAAACTGACTTTGTGGATTAAGAATTTATAGGTCTAGGGTTACCTTCTAAGCTAGGTAAAACCTATCTCCAAAGACTAAATACCAAAAGAGGAGAAATGGAAAACGTGCTGAGGCATCTTTATATTTTTATGTTAGTTCAGTTCAGTCGCTCAGTCATGTCCGACTCTTTGCAACCCCATGGACTGCAGCATGCCAGGCCTCCCTGTCCATCACCAACTCCTGAAGCTTACTCAAACTCATATCCATCGAGTTGGTGATACCATCTAACCATCTCATTCTCTGTCATCCCCTTCTCCTCCCACCTTCAATCTTTCCCAGCATCAGGATCTTTTCCAATGAGTCAGTTCTTCACATCAGGTGGCCAAGGTACTGGTGATTCAGCTTCAGCATCAGTCCTTCCAATGAATATTCAGGACTGATTTCCTTTAGGATGGACTGGTTGGATTTCCTTGCAGTACAAGGGACTCTCAAGAGTCTTCTCCAACACCACACTTCAAAAACCATCAATTGTTTAGCACTCAGCTTTCTTTATAGTCCAATTCTCACATCCATACAAGACTACTGGAAAAACCATAGCTTTGACTAGGTGGACCTTGGTTGGCAAAAGTAATATCTCTGCTTTTTAGTATGCTGTCTAGGTTGGTCATAGCTTTTCTTCCAAGGAGGAAGTGTCTTTTCATTTCATAGCTGCAGTCACCATCTGCAGTGATTTTGGAGCCCCCCAAAATAAAGTCTGTCACTGTTTCCATTGTTTCCCCATCTATTTGCCATGAAGTGTTAGGACTGGATGCCATGATCTTAGTTTTCTGAGTGTTGAGTTTTGAGCCAACTTTTTCACTCTCCTCTTTCACTTTCATTAAGAGGCTCGTTAGTTCTTTGCTTTCTGCCAAAAGGGTGGTGGCATCTGCATATCTGGTTACTGGTATTTCTCCCAACAATTTTGATTCCAGCTTGAGTTGGAATCAATAATTTTATGTTAATTATTCTCCAAAAATATAACCTGTATGTCTGTTATTATTCAGCAATTCCAGATATTGTTTTCTGTACAACAAAGCAAAATAAAGCTGTTTGAAGATTCATGGGTAAATATTATTCTTATTCTGTAAAAGAGGAGTAGGAACATCTTGTAGTTTGCTATTATTGAGAAGCCAAGATGAATTTCTTTCACAAGCTTTGTTATTATGGTAAAGACATGAAATTAGCCATCATAACTGCCTATTAGAGTAATAAATACCATAAATTGCTGCTATAGTACTTAAAATACACAGTAAGAGAAGTGTGTTCTGACATAGAAAAAAATCTGATGGAAAATAGGTATGACTAAAAATCAAATTCTACTCAAACTCTGTAACAAAAACAACCCTCAAATTTTTTAGCAACAAAACTCCCAAGAAATTGCTTTGTGGAGTACTGAGACCTTTGTCATTTTATCATGAATGTACCAGTTATTCAGTGGCTAGGGGGTGGGGGAAGAGGATGAAAGGGTAGATAAAGTTTTAACGTCTATCTGAAGATGACTACAGATACTCCTGGTACATAATATCTGGTAAGCCTAAATGTGCACCTTTGTAAAATTCTCATATTTTCTTTGTGAAAATGTTAATTCTCTACTAGAATCTTACACATAATTTAATTTATACATGCTGTTCTTTTTTTGTAACAGCATCTTTCCTTGTTAACTACATACTGTTCTGGTGTTTCACAGTGTATTGTATTCTCTGTGTTATGAAAAATCACAGAGATAAAACCTATCAATCAAGAAGGGTGACTTTCACCATGGAAGTGGTGTCCTAGGCCCCTTACTTTGGGGACCTCCCACTGTGTGTTGTGTACAGCAAGCTTCTGAGTTGAATTTCTTGTTACTTTAACTTGGTGACTGCCAATCAGTGCTGCTGCCTTTGAGTTACCGTAGCCAGGGACCATTGCTGCTCAGAGGATTTTGATATGTGAGGCACTCCACTATGTGACACAGATGTTTTAGCTGTTACCATAAATGAGGATGAACACTGAGCCATTTCTCTTTTCCTCTCCTCCCATCCCAACACCATATTGTGAGAACATAGTTTTAAGAAAATATTTTCTTTCACACCATAAGGTAGTTCCTAGGTTTTTAATTGACTTTATACACAGCTGATGACTAGGGTGCTCAGAATACAGTTTATTGGAAGAAAATGAAAACTGCCTATGACATAAGGAGACCTAGGTTTGCCTTCTGACTCTTCATGCATAAACTGTAGACTTTAGATAAGACTTTCTCTCATGACTATGTTTTATACTACATAAAATGAAGATAATAATCCATATTTATACTACAGGGTTCTCTCACAACTCAAGTAAGATAATGGAGAAATATCTATGAGTTATGAACTCTACAGATACTTGTTAATACCAAAATAATTATATATTCATAAGAATCATAAAAACTAAACCCTACTTAAAAACTAAATCTCTATATGGTAAATGGAATTTCAACGCCACATAAAATGGACACTGCTGATGGTCTACTGAGAAATGATTCACACAAGTCTGTTCTCATCCCCTCCACCATTTGTAAGACTATGAATTTTTCCATATCATACAAGCAAAAGAAGGATTCCTCTAGCACATCTATAAATAATTTCTTCATCCAACATCAAAGAATACTAAAAGAAGTTGACCTCAATTTAATTTTTCATCTATACTATATGGTTTCCCAGCTGTGTTCTTTGTTTTTGTGGCTCCTTAATTAATGAGGCCAATGACATGTCTTTTTGATATTTTCCTCTGCTGTCCCTTTGTATGACACATTGAGCTATGTTTGTGAGAACCTTCGCCAAAGCCAGTAAAAACTTCATTGTACACGGCCAGAAAAAAAAAAAAAAGAGCACACAGTAGCATCTTTTTTTTTCCCCTCACTAACAGAGTCAGCAATTAACAAGTATAATCAGACAAACTAAAGCTTAGAGTGTCAAGGATAGATTCTTTGCGATTCAGGATGTTAAGGATGTTTTCAAAGTGCTCACACAAATAGTCAAAATGCTGTTATTACAAGCTGCCATGTGTTTGTAAAAGTAGCGTTTTTGGAAGTGCTTCTCTTATCTCATCTCCGGGTTGGAAACCTCTCCATCTTTGCAGATTACACTAACAAGCAGTATCCTTTAGCAAGAACTCTATTAACTGCCTGACTATTTAAACAGACACTTGCTGAGGCATCTTTTAAAGCAAGCACTTACTGATAATGATTTGATGACTATTCTAAAAAGGAAGAAGGGAAACAAGGAGGAGTATGTTGCCCTGTCTCAGTGCCGCTCTCTTAACTACAGGGCCATGATGAAAACCAAGAATCATAGCATTCTCCAAATCCACTTGAAGCTTGAAAGAAAGTGAAAATCAAACCATGATTCCAGTTACTCTAGAAGGTTCTGTTGATAGTTGATGCTGGAGTTAGGACCTGGCATAGATTAGTTCTAGAACTTTGACCATTTAAAAAAAATGTATTCAGGTTTTAAAATTTTCAAAACTATCAGAGATAGGTATCTTTTGTGAAGGTGGGGACAGAATCAGAATCCCTGAGGGAGTGCTGGAGAAAACACACAAAAGCTGACTCATCAAGGTTCAGGAAGATATTTTCCATCTATAATCCTTGGGGCTGCCTACCAGGGCCCAGACTGGTGTGGGGTGAGAAAGATGCCTAGAACACAAACATAAGGAAGCACTCTTTCTCTAACACACCCTAGTCCCAGTCTTCCTGCCTACAGAGGCATCTGATCAAATAACTTCATTTTAACTACTGAATGATAGAACCAATGGAGATCTACGTCTTCAACAAGGACAGCAATGAGCAGAGACCTCTGCATTCTTCCATTATACATTAGGATTTTCAACATGCTTTCATATATATTCTCACATTATGCCACCCACAACCATCTGAGGCTAACAGTGTGCTATGTTATTAATCCCACCACAGAGATGAACAGTCAAAGGCTTTGGTGTAGTCAATAAAGCCGAAGTAGATGTTTTTCTGGAAGTCTCTTGCTTTTTCAATGATGTAGCAGATGCTGGCAATTTGGTCTCTGGTTCTTCTGCCTTTTCTAAATCCAGCTTGCACATCTGGAAGTTCATGGTTCACATACTGTTGAAGCCTGGCTTGGAGCATTTTGAGCATTACTTTGTTAGTGTGTGAGATGAGTGCAATGGTGCGGTCGTTTAAACATTGCTTGGCATTGCCCTTCATTGGGATTGGAATGAAAACTGACTTTTTCCAGTCCTGTGGCCTATGCTACATTTTCCAAATTTGCTGGCATATTGAGTACAGCATTTTCACAGCATCATCTTTTAGAATTTGAAATAGCTCAACTGCAATTCCATCACCTCCACTAGCTTTGTTTGTAGTGATGTTTCCTAAGGCCCACTTGACTTTGCATTCCAGGATGTCTGGCTCTAGGTGACTGATCACACTATTGTGGTTATCTGAGTCATTAAGATGTTTTTTGTATAGTTCTTCTGTGTATTCCTGCCACCTCTTCTTAATATCTTCAGCTTCTGTTAGGTCCATACCATTTCTGTTCTTTATTGTGCCCATCTTTGCATGAAATGTTCCCTTGGTATCTCTAATTTTCTTGAAGAGATCCCTAGTTTTCCCATTCTATTGTTTTCTTCTATTTCTTTGCATTGATCACTGATGAATGCGTTTTTATCTCTCCTTTCTATTCTTTGGAACTCTGCATTCAGATGGGTATATCTTTCTTTTTCTCCTTTGCTTTTAGCTTCTCTTCTTTTCTCAGCTATTTGTAAGGCCTCCTCAGACAACCATTCTCTTTCTTGGGGATGGTCTTGATTACTGTCTCCTGTACAACGTCACAAACCTCTGTCCGTAGTTCTTCAGGCACTCTATCACATCTAATCTCTTGAATCTATCTGTCACTTCTACTGTTTAAGCATAAGGGATTTGACTTAAGTCATACCTGAATGATCTAGTGGTTTTCCCTACTTTCTTCAATTTAAGTCTGAATTTTGCAATAAGGAGTTCATGATCTGAGACACGGTCAGCTCCTGGTCTTGTTTTTGCTGACTGTACCAGACCACCTTACCTGCCTCCTGAGAAATCTGTATACAGGTCAAGAAGCAACAGTTAGAACTGGACATGGAACAACACTGGTTCCAAATCGGGAAAGGAGTACATCAAGGCTGTATACTGTCACTCTGCTTATTTAACTTATATGCAGAGTACATCATGCAAAATGCTGGGCTGGATGAAACACAAGCTGGAATCAAGACCGCCGGGTGAAATATCAATAACCTCAGATATGCAGATGACACCACCCTTATGGCAGAAAGCGAAGAAGAACTAAAGAGCCTCTTGATGAAAGTGAAAGAAGAGAGTGAAAAAGCTGGCTTAAAACTCAACATTCAGAAAACTAAGATCATGGCATCCGGTCCCATCACTTCATGGCAAATAGATGAGGAAACAATGGAAACAGTGAGAGACTTTACTTTGGGGGGCTCCAAAATCACTGCAGATGGTGATTACAGCCATGAAATGAGAATATGCTTCCTCTTTGGAAGAAAAGCTATGACCAACCCAGACAGCATACTAAAAAGCAGAGATATTACTTTGCCAACCAAAGTCCACATAGTCAAAGTTATGGTTTTTCCAGTAGTCATGTATGGATGTGAGATTTGGACTATAAAGAAAGCTGAGTGCCAAAGAATTGATGCTTTTGAACTGTGGTGTTGGAGAAGACTCTTGAGAGTCCCTTGGACTGTGTGGAGATCCAACCAGTCTATCCTAAAGGAAACCAGTTCTGAATATTCATCGGAAGGACTGATGCTGAAGCTGAAACGCCAATACTTTGGCCACCTGATGTGAAGAACTGACTCATTGGAAAAGATCCTGATGCTGGGAAAGATTGAAGGTGGGAGGAGAAGGGGACAACAGAGGATGAGGTGGTTGGATGGCATCATCAAGTCGATGGGCATGAGTTTGAGTAAGCTCCAGGAGTTGGTGATGGACAGGGAAGCCTGGTGTGCTTCAGCACTCTGTGCTGGGGTCACAGAGTTGGACATGACTGAACAACTGAACTGAACTGAACAGAGATGAACAGACAAGTTTAGAGCAATGACAGGATTTGATCAAAACAGTAGAGGTAGAACTTGAATTCAGGACTCTGACTCTCTCTGCCAAGTACTCTTCTCATTATAATACCCAACACCAACTCTTCCTTTGAGGTCCTTTATAACATCAGATTTCATGACCTATGTTGATTAGAATTTATCATCAGGTCACTGCAGTGGCTGGTTAACAAAGAAATAACCTTAAATTTGTCTGTTGTCAACTGCCCATATAACAGCCTTATGAGAAATGAAAAATGGACAAAAAGAATTGATTTAATGGGTCTTATTTCCAGTCTTTAACACTTTACAGGCAACCAAAGCCATTTAAGTCAACCTCACAGGTGATTTTTTCCCCTATTATCATTAGTTGCATAGTACAATCATATTGTTGTTTATGTTATTATCAATAAGGCCTTAGAAATCATTAGCAGCATGTGAGTAATTTTGCTAAGAGTTGTAAAGAAGCAAAGATTAGAGCAGGTTTATATAATATCAAGTTTGAGCCTTCTCTCCCTGTACTAAGAGATGTTCAGAAAAGAGCAGGGGTGGGGGAGTGGTGTGGGGGAGGAAAACTCTTTCCAGTGAGCAACCTGTCTCTGCACAGCACTGCTTCAGACAAAACCTTTCTAACACTAACCAGAAACACAATTTAGTTGTCCACAAAAGAAAAAAAAACTTTGAGTTGCAAATCTAATTTCCTGTATATAGTGGATTACTGTAGAGAGAATCTAAATTATTTAAAAGTGAAGAGAGACTTACTTCTCCCCATGTTTTCCTGTGGTCTCTGGTAGATCCTTGGATGATGAGTCCCTCTGCAAAAGACAGCACACACACAGTCAGATTCAAGTTCCATTAAAACTGATGTTGTCAACATGAGCATTTCATTTCAGTGCTTTCCAATCTTTCCCCCTTATATAAATAAAGCTGATATCTAACCTCAGAAGATGGAAACACAGTATTCTGGAACACATGGGCTCCATATCAGTTGGCTATGACCTTGTTTATCTGGCATTAGTTTCTGCCCTTGCCAAATAAAAGTCATCAAAGTGGTCACATGCTTCTTTCATAGGAAAGCAGGGATATCAACAAAAAAAAAGGTGGACAAAAATGCCAAAAGGCTCAATTTTAATAACAAGGCTAGTGTGTTATTAGCCTGTCTATCCCCGGTTTCTCTTCAGTGTCACTCTGTGACAAATCCAATACCCTTTACAGTGTAACATTTTCCTGAATGGTGTCAAACAGCAGTACCTCTAATCAAATTATCCCTCCGGCAAAGCAGCCCACAGAGTTACTACCAGTAAACAGCATGAATCAATAATAACTATGAGCTACTGACAACAGAAACTTTGGAGGAGAAAAATACATACTGCAAATGCAGGCATGCATGGAGGAGCAGCAATTCTGTTTCTTTAGGAAAATACACACACAGAGAAGCTAATTTATACCACAATGGCTTCATTTTCTTACAGGGTTTAATCACAAAACTACCACACATTTACTGTTCACTTGTCAAATTCCCAATATGGAGCTAAGCACCAGAGAGGCACAATTCTAAGACATAATTTATCACTATGTTAAGGAATATGTAACCTGCTTAAGTCAAACATATAGAGGAGAGTAATGTCAAAACCAGGGAGCTGGAACAGTAACCCTGGGCAACAGGAGAACCCAGCCTATGGGACTGCTAGAGAGGCAGAGCCGAGCCTACACTCCCAACCTACTCCTACACCCTACCAACAAACACAGGAGCCTAGCCTTACAACCATGATAAGCTGAGGAGCCCAGCCTTACAACCATGATAAGCTGAGGAGCCCAGCCTATGGCCCGGCTCACTTGCTGGGAACAGCCTGTGGTCTTGCCCATGCAGGAAGCCCAGCTAGTAATCTTGTCCAATGAAGAAGGGTAGCTTGCAGTCCCACCCAACAAGGAAGCTCAGCAGCATGCAGCCTTGTTCAACTTCATGGCAGTGTCTGTGGCCCCACCTAATCCTGAAGCACAACCTGAAGCCATGTAAAAACACTCTGTCCTGCCTGGGGCCCTGCTTAAACATAAAATCCAGCCAGCAGTACCATTGGGTTGTGGAGTGCAGTCTGAGATCCCACACAACAAGGCGTGACTGCTGAACTAACCCATAGTCCTGCTCAATCATGGAATTGAACTGGTGGCACCACCCTACCAACAAACACAGTCTGGGACCTTACCCAACTGGAGGTGATATCAGAACTCAGATAGTGGTCCCATCTCACTGCTGAGCAAAACTGGTAGCCCCACCCAAACAGGGAGATGGTCATCTAGTAGTTCTGCTTGAACTTGGAGCCCAGCCAATAGGCCTACCCAACAGTGGAGCCCAGTCAGTGGCATTTCCCCCAACCTCAGAGCATAGGCAACGGCCTCACCCAATGAGACTCCAAGTGCAAGCCCTGCTGACTGTGGAAGCTATCAGCTGACCCGCAGCTGAAAGCTATCATGAGTGGTGAAGGTCTTTCTCTACAGAAGTGAACCTGTAAAGTCTGGAGGAGGAGATTGCTTAAACAAATGAACAGACACCAATGCAAGGAATCATGAAACAGTTAAACATGACATCACCAAAAGAAACTAAAAGTTACAACAACTGACGCTAATGAAACAGAGGTCTATAAGCTATCTGAAAAAGAATTCAGAAAAATTCTCTTAAAGAACTTTCAGTGAACTACAAGAACACATTGACAACTAAAGAAAATCAGGACAATAGCACATGAACAAAACAAAAGGTTAAAGAAGTAAACAGAAACCATAAAAAAAAAAAAAAAAACAGGATCTTTTGGGGGTTGATAGAAGTGTCCACTGTTTTTTTTTTTTTTTAACTTTTTATTTTGTATTGGGGTATAGCCAATTAACAAACAATGTTGTGATAGTTTCAATGAACAGCAAAGGAACACAGCCATACATACACATGTATCCATTCTTCCACAAACTCCCTTCCCATCCAGGCTGCCACATAACATTGAGGAGAGTTCCATATCCTATACAGTAGGTCCTGGTTGGTTATCCATTTTAAGACTAGTAATGTGTACATGTCCATCCCAAACTCCTTAACTATCCCTCCATCCTTTCCTTCCCCCCAACCATAAGTTTGTTCTCTAAGTCTGTGAGTCTCTTTCTGAAAAACAGAAATCTTAGAGCTGAGGAATACAATAACTGAAGAATTCAACAGAATAAAATGGTAATATCTAGCAATAATTACTTTAAATGTAAATGGGTTAAATTCTCCAATCAAAAACAGCATGGCTGAGTGGATAAAAAATAAGATTTCAATGATATGCTGTCTACAAGAGATTTACTTTACTTTTAAGGACACATATAAAATGAAGTGAAGGGATGGAAATAGATATTCCAAGCAAGTAGAAACCAAAAGAAAGCAGGGATAACTATACTTAGATCAGACAAGGTAGACTTTAAGCTAAATATGGTCATGAGAGACAAAGAAGGCCATTATATAAAGAAAAAGGAGTCAATTTCATCAAGAAGATATAACAACTGTAAATGCTTATGAGCCCAATGTTAGATGCACTTAAATATATAAAGCAAGTACTACTACAAATAAAATGAGAAACAAACAGCAATACAGTAACATGTGCTGACTTTAATATCCCACTCTCAACAATGGATGCATCATCCAAATAGAGAATCAATCAGGAAACAGTGGATTTTAACTACACTACAGACTAAATAGATCAGACAGAGAGCATTCCATCCAACAGTAGCAGAATACACATTTTTCTCAAGAATAAACTTTTTCTAGGATTGATCATATGGTAGGCCAAAAAATAAGTTTCAACAAATTCAAGAAGGCAGAAATTATATCAAGCATCTTTTACAAATACAATGTTATGAAGTTAGTAATCAATAACTAGAGGAAAGCAAGAAAAAAATTAAGTACATGGAAATTAAACAACATCTTCCTGACCAACCAATGGACCAAAGAAGAGAAATCAAAAGGTAAATAAAACAAATCTTGAGACATACAAAAACTGAAATACAATACAAGAAAACCCATCAGATGCAACCAAAGTAGTTCTAAAAAGTTTATAGTGGTAAATTTATAAAAGAAAAAAGAAGATCTCAAAAGAACAACCGAACTTTAGCCATAAAGAAATTAGTAAAAGAAGAACAAACTAAGCCCAGAATTAGTAGAGGAATTAAATACTAAATATTAGAGCAGAAAGAAATAAAGAATAGGAAAGCAACAGAAAAGATTAACAAAACTAAAAGTTGGTTCATTGAACAGATGAACAAAACTGACAAATTTTTAGCTAGACCAATGAAAAAAATGAAGATCCAAATAAATAGAAATGATCATGAGACCACTATGAACAATTACCCACCAACAAATTAAACAACCTAGAAGTACTAGCATAAAAAAAAAGACAAATAGACTGAAAAAACAGAATCCTGAGTCCAGAAATAAATCCAAGCATATAAAGTCAACTAATATATGACAAGGGAGCCAAAAACACTCAATGGGGAAAAAACAGTGTCTTTAACAAATGATTCTGGGAAAACTAGATATTCACATTAAAAAAATTGAAAATGCACCTCCTCCCTTACACCATGGACAAAAATCAACTTTAAATGAACTAAAGACTTAAATGTAAGACTTGAACTCATAAAAATTCCTAGAAGAAAACAAAGGGAAAAAACAGGTAAAAAAATCACAAATTAATGAGACTACATCAATCTTAGAAGCTTCTGTATAGAAAAGAAATGATCAACAAAATGAAAAGGCAACCAAAGGAATGGGAGAGTTTATCTGCAAACCACATATCCAACAAATGGTTAATATTCAAAATATACAATGAACTTATACAACTCAACAGCAGAAAACAATCAAATTTTAAAATGGGCAATGGATCTAAATAAACATCTTTCAAAAGAAAATACACAAATGGCCAACAGGTACATGAAAAGGTGTTCAACATCACTAATCCTGAGAGAAATGCAAATCAAACCACAATGAGGGGTGGGGGAGTTGGTTCAAGAGGGAGGGGACATATGTATACTTATGGCTGATTCACGTTGTTGTATGGCAGAAGATAACACAATATTGTAAAGCAATTATCCTCCAGTTAAAAATACATTACAAAAATACAATGGAACATCACACCTCACACCTGTTACTATGCCTACTTACAGAAAGATGAGAGAGAACAAATGCTACTGAGAATATGGAGAAAAGGGAACCCTTGGACACTGCTAATGCAAATTTAACCTCGTACAGCCACTGGAGAAAGGAGTATGAAAGTTCCTCAAGAAAATAAAAAACAGAAATAACATGTGATCCAGCAATTCCTCTTTGGGGTATATAGGTGAAGGAAAAGAAATCACTATCTTGAAGAGATTCCTGCACCACCATGTTCACTGCAGCATCATTTATAATATTTGAGACATGGAAATACCTGAATGTCTATCAACAGGTGAAGAGATAAAGAAATGCACGTGCAAGCACACACACAGGAATATTATTAGTCATAAGAAAGGGAATTCTAACATCTGTGACAACACGGACGAATCTTTGAGAGCATTAGGCTAAGTGAAATAAGGCAGACCCCAAAAAACAAATACTGTATAATCTCACTTCTGTGTAGACTCTGAAAAAAAAAAAAACTTACAAAAATAGAGAGTAGAATGGTGGTGGCAAGGGGTGGGGCAGGGGTGGTGGTAAGAATGGGTGAAGATGGTCAAAAGGTACAAACTTCCAATTTTAAGATGAGTAATTTCTGGGGATGTAATATACAGTATGATGATTACAGTTATCAATACTTACTGTATACTTGAAAAATGCTAAACAAGTAGACCTTAAAAGTTCTCAATACATCACACAAAAAATTCTAACTATGTGAGGTGATGGATCAGCTAACTAACCTTTATTGTGGCTTTCATTTCACAATATATTTATGAATCAAATCATCACATTGTACAACTTTAACTTATACAATGTTATATATCAATTATATCTCAAATAAAGCTGGGAAAGAAAGAAATTAAGTCTATATGAAATAGGGACACTCAGGGAATAAATACATGACTGAAACCTGATAACGAGTTGTACAACACTGGAAAATTATTTCTATCTCATGTTCCTTGCAAAAGGAAGGAGCAGAATTAGATGAATGTTTCCCAAGTTGATGTCCACAGAATGTTAAAAGGTGCATTATTCAAAAACAAGGCTCTGATCAAATAAATGGAAGAAATGCTATCTTAAGGTTAAATGGGTTTATTATAAAACTTTTCAGAGCCTTAAAAATGCTAATAAGCAATGTGACAAAAGTATACTCTCTCCATGTATTTGGCTATACAATCCTTTTCATAAGCAATCAGTATTTCTTAGGAGTTCTATTCTTGTGAGCTCAGTTTGGGAACCCACAGAAGATAACTGCTAAAACCTCTTTTAGCTCTGAGATTTCATTACTATCTAACAAGGCGTTAATTGTACAGAACAAAAGTAACAGTGAATCCAGAAAGAAGTCAAGGGGGTTGATTCGCACAGTATTTTGGAGTCAAAAGGAACTTGAGAAATCATCTAATGATTTTTCCTCACTCCACCTTTTACTTAAAGCAGCAGATCACACTCGCAAAATCTTATGCAGAACACTAATATATAAAATGGGTTAGGGCCAAAGTCTTCAGGGTGAATTGACATAGAGGGCTGTAGTCCCACTTACTGGGATTTCTCCTTGAGGGAGCCTAGAAACGTCATCGGAAAGCAGAGGTTAGTGAGCCCTGACCCTTCTGATTAGCTATTCTGAGAAGGCTTTGGGGAAGAGCTGAACTCGCCTACATATTCACAGGAAGGTCCTTCACCCTTCCCGGTATCAACTCAATTTTAAATCCTCCTTAAAAGACTCCTTTAAGTCGGACACATAAAATAAGCATTATGTAGAGAGAATCACAAAACTTTTCTCACTCTAGAAAAAACCGCATGACAGTAAATACACTAAAATGCAACCCCTGTAGAGACGAGAAGCTATTCAAGTGTTAAGCCGGGGAGCCACGTGGCTACACTTGGATTTCAAGAAGTTCTGAGTGGCGGCAGTATGGAAAAGAGGAGATTTGACTGGCAAGACTTCTTGTACTTTATTTCCTGTTTGTTCTTTAATATTTAATAGTCTTTTTGCAAAGAATCAAGTCTTTCTCAGTTGTGTTCGGGGAACCACAAAAGGCTTTCAGCCCTAAGCCAGGACTTTCAAGAGGATTGGCCTCTCCAGAGGTCAACATGGTGGAGAGAACAGGTTTCAGAGGCAACTCTCTTCCAGGGGAAGATGAAACCAAGGAGGTAACCGTCAGTTGACTCACCTAGTGTTCCAGCAATAAACTTCCAAAGACCCGAATTTTGTTTTAAAGAAGACAATTTCCTGACAGAGGTATGGAGTTTACCGCCTACTGACAATAAACCCTGGATTCCCCCAGTCCCAGGTTACTACTCTGCTTCTCCTGTTGCCAGGGTTAAGCTAATTTCTTTTTTTTTCTTTTTTTAAAATTAATTTATTTTAATTGGAGGCTAATTACTTTACAATATTGTATTGGTTTTGCCATACATCAATGCTAATATCTTAAAGTAATGACAACATACGTAAAAACAACAATAAAGCAGCTTTTAGCCAGACATTAACAAATCTAAATAAAAATCACTGTTCCATGGGTTTACCCAGCCTGGTACTAAACATTCTCGATAAGCAGGTTCCACCTTCATCAGCAGTCACCCTACATTCCAGCCAAACCGGCCTCTACTCATCCCAAAAGTATGCTTTAAACTGTTCCAATTCTATGCCTCTGCTCTTCTCTACATTATCCATACCTACTAAAATCCCATTCATCCCTCACTATTGGTAGTGAAGCCATTCCTCATTCCACGAACAGGAAGTCATCTCTTTTCCTTTGAACTAAGACAATGTGGAACTTAGGTGCTATCTTGTACAGATGTGCATACCTTACAGTGTCCATCAGACCGCACTTTTCAGAGGGTAAGTAATTTGTCTTCTACGTCTGCGTCTAGGTTGTGCAGGACACCAGATCATTCCCAATGAGAGCTCTAGTGGCCAGACTTAGGGGAGGCTCTCATACCAAGTATGTTTAGGACACTCTTTTTGCCTAAGTTTTCCTTACTATATAGATCAATGAATCATACTTCAGTCACTTACATACCACCTTAGTTGATTTATTGATTTTTGCTAAATGCATTTATTGTCTTCACTTCAGATTTCCTTCAATGAAGTCATTTTTTTAAACTTCACTTTAGCCTTATCCTGTAAAACACTATGTGAAATCACGAATTCAATGTTTTTTCTAATGCATATAAAAATACATAACTGTTAAAGTTCAAAAACTTTTTCAAGGTTTGCTCTAGTCATTTTGTTTACTTTGTGGAACATTGTTCATTCCTATCTTCAGTCAATTAAAAAAATAATGGGGGTCTTTTACTTACCAGGTGCTGTTCTACTCTTTAAAAGGGCAGTTGTTCTCAACTGAAGGTAATTTTCTCCCCAAGAGACGTTTGACATTATCTACAGATATTTGAGAGGCTGGCGTGGTGGTAAAGAATTCACCTGCCAATGCAGGAGACACAGGTTTGATCCCTGGGTTGGGAAGATCCCCTGGAGGAGGAAATGGCGACCCACAGCAGTATTCTTGCCTGAAAAATCCCATGGACAGAGGAGCCTCATGGGCTACAGTCCTTGGGGCTGCAAAGAGTCGGACACAACTGAGCGCACACACATGAAAGATATTTTTGCTTGTTAAAACTGGGGAGGGATGCTACTAACATCTCAGAGGTAGAGGAAGCCAAGGATACTGCTAAACATTCCACAGTTTTTAGAACAGTCCCCCACAACACAGAATTATCTGATCCAAAATGTCAACAATATCCAAGTTAAGAAACCCTGCTTCAGAGAAACATGGCAAATGAAAGAAACATTATCTGCTTTTCTGGAGCTTACAGTCCAGTAACAACGTTACAGATGCTACTACTTTCTTCCTGTACGTTCAAGTAAGATTCATTAAGTCTACAGTTTTCGGGATTTCTTCTCTGTGGTATTAATTTCTTATATCAGGCAGGCATTCTGGCACTGAGCAAATTTCCAGAACTGTGGCCTCTTAAATAATGGCAGGTTTCACACATTCCTGACAAGGGTTCCACCACCAGGTCAGAGTGTGAGCTTTGCCACCATGTGTTCCAGGTTTGAGACTGCCCTGCCAATTACTAGCTATGTGGCCTTGGGCAAGGGATTTAACCTCTCCAAGCCTCCGTTTTTTCAACCATAATGCAATTATTATTGGTAGCCCTAATTTCACAGACTTTGAGGGAAGATTAAATGAGAACAGTTCAATGTAACAACAAATAAACAGTGAACAGGACCTGTGAGGAGGGTAACAAAGATTTTCATTCCCCCAAATGTCTTGGTTCAGTGTAGTTCTGGTGGCCGATCTGGTTCAATACATTCAGTTCAGTTGCTCAGTTGTGTCCAACTCTTTGCGACCCCATGGACTGCAGCACGCCAGGCCTCCCTGTCCATCACCAACTCCAGGAGTTTACTCAGACTCATGTCCATTGAGTCAGTGATGCCATCCAGCCATCTCATCCTCTGTTGTCCTCTTCTCTTGCCCCCAATCCCTTCCAGCATCAGGGTCTTTTCAAATGAGTTAGTTCTTCACATTAGGTGGCCAAAGTATTGGAGTTTCAGCTTCAACATCAGTCCTTCCAATGAATATTCAGGACTGATTTCCTTTAGGATGGACTGGCTGGATCTCCTCGCAGTCCAAGAGACTCTCAAGTGTCTTCTCCAACACCACACTTCAAAAGCATCAATTCTTCGGTGCTCAGCTTTCTTTATAGTCAAACTCTCACATCCACACATGACTACTGATAAAACCATAGCCTTGACTAGACAGATCTTTGTTGGCAAAGTAAGTATTAAGTGTAAATATTACTACTTAGGACAGAGAGTAGAATACTATATATTTAATGAGCCGAATTTTTAAAAATGTTGATTTTAAAGTTTTAGCAACAGTTGCATGTCCTATTTAAGTTTGGAATGTGTGCCCTCAGTTCTTTATGAGCTTCCTTTGCCATTTTTGCTGTCCTTAAATGTGCTTGTGCCTCTTTTCCCAAGCTTCCAGTGACAATCAGAGCCTGGAAACTCCCAATCCCGGTAGCGATTCTTCTTTCAGCAATCCTCTGAGACTCGATTATTAGTTCTGAAACACTGAAGGGTACATTTGAATTTGTAGAGAAGCACTTCGATGACGGTTTTATTTTTGAGCCACATGGCTCTCTCATGGCTGATTAGGTAGGTCCATCATTTCCCTGTCCTCTACTGTGGAGGACTCAGATACTTGCATTAATTTCTGGACATCCTGCTAAAGGCTGTGCCAGTCCTAGTCTCCTGCTCTTCCCCAAGCCCCAAAGTCCTTTCGATTTTGAAGAGTAAGTGGGCCTAAGGGCCCTGTGGCATACTCTAGAGTTGAGAGGAAATCCATTGTCTCTTCATGATGTCTCTTAAAGCCCCAACTCTCTTGAGCTGCTGAAGGGCCTTCTTTAAGAGGTGAGTTTACTCTACCGGGTTCCTCAGAGCTTCCCCTCTGCATCTTCTCCACTTCCACATCCTCCAAATAATAAAAACTCTACTGGTATATGTTATATATCTACAACAGTAAAGCCATTCCATATATATCATCTCATGAGTGCTCACAACAATAACTTTTGATAAGTGATAAAACTAACTTTCAAAGAAATTGACTTATGCATGTTCACATCATCAGTAAGGAGGAGAGTCCCAGGATTGCTGTTTTTAGTTCATCAACACATTTACATCAATTTGGTACACTTTCATACGTGCACAGCTCAAAGACTTCACAAACACACCTGCTCTAACTGGCATCCAGATTAAGATTTGGAACACACTCCACAGGATTTTAACTGAGGGGTTCCAACACCAAGTCCAGTGCTCTTTAAATCATACCTGTAAATCATACACATAGGCATTCAACATATTTTTAGTTACTGCTTCTAAATGTCAGAATTTTGCTAAGCACTGCAGAGCTGATGGTAAATAAGACAGATTTGATCCCTGCCCTAATATAGCTTAGAGTCTATAGGGGGTCATAATAATTTATTTTTAAAAAGACCATACATAAAGGAGCTTAAGGTATAGAGGAACTTTAAAAAGTTCAGCATGGCTTTGGTGTGGTAAGAAAGAGAGAAGAGGTTAGAGAAAGAAATAGTCAAATCATAGAAGGCTTCACTGCCTGAAAAAGAGTTTGGATTCTAAATGTTGTGGAACAGTGCTAAACAATGCCCCTTCTTCATAAAACAGCCTCTTCCCGAAGAGCTGGCTGAAGTCTTCAACTGCTCCAAACTTTGGGTACTTACTCCACACCATTCACTTCACTAGGCCCATTAACCTCAATGTATAAATAAAATAACTGACATAAAGTTAAGATATATATTTTAATATGTACATATTAAGTACTAATAATTATACAATTCTAAATCATGATATAAAATAATGTTAAAATGTATATGTGTATATTATAAATATTTATAAATGCTGTTCCTCCCAGTGATATACACAAAGCAGCAGCACAACCTTCTTTTCAATTCCACAAACACTATGACGATGCAAATACATATTGTGTTTCTACCCTGTGCCTAGTTGCTGGAAAGACAGCAGTAAATAAAAACGATAAAAATCCCTGCCCTCAGGAAAGTTACAACCTAGATGGGTGGAAGCCTGTGCTTGCTTACTGAAACAAGCAAAATGTATAGTATGCTAAATTGTGACAAATAGCGGTGCACAGCAAGGATAAAAAAATAAGGCCTGAAAGGAGGATAGGGACTATTTAAATCTGTGTAAACAGGCAAGCATTTTTTGAATACCTGTTTTTTAGTAGTTTATCAATGTAGTTTATCAATAACTGTTGGTTGCATACCAGGGGTCAGCAAACTTTTTCTGTAAACTGTTTCTGTAAATGTTGAGCTTTGCAGGCCATATGGTCTCTCCTTAAACTATTCGACTTTGCTATTGTAGCACGAAAGCAGCCACAGAAATGAAATTGTGTGTGGCTGTGTTCTTTTTTTAAAAATATATTTATTTTAATTGGAGGCTAATTACTTTACAACATTGTATTGGTTTTGCCATACATCAACATGAATCCGCCATGGGTGTACATGTGTTCCCCATCCTGAACCCTGCTCCCACCTCTCTCCCCATCCCATCCCTCTGGGTCATCCCAGTGCACCAGCCCCGAGCATCCTGTATCATGCATCAAACCTGGATTAGTGATCTGTTTCACATATGATAATATACATGTTTCAATGCCATTCTCCCAAATCATCCCACCCTCACCCTCTCCCACAGAGTCCAAAAGACTGTTCTATACATCTGTGTCTCTTTTGCTGTCTCTCATACAGGGTTATCATTACCATCTTTCTAAATTTCATATATATGCATTAGTATACTGTATTGGTGTTTTTCTTTCTGGCTTACTTCACTCTGTATAATAGGTTCCAGTTTCATCCACCTCATTAGAACTGATTCAAATGTATTCTTTTTAATGGCAGAGTAATACTCCATTGTGTATATGTACCACAGCTTTCTTATCCATTCGTCTGCTGATGGACATCTAGGTTGCTTCCATGTCCTGGCTATTATAAACAGTGCTGCGATGAACATTGGGGTACACGTGTCTCTTTCAATTCTGGTTTCCTCAGTGTGTATGCCCAGCAGTGGGATTCCTGGGTCATATGGCAGTTCTATTTCCAGTTTTTTAAGGAATTTCCACACTGTTCTCCATAGTGGCTGTACTAGTTTGCATTCCCACCAACAGTGTAAGAGGGTTCCCTTTTCTCCACACCCTCTCCAGCATTTATTGCTTGTAGACTTTTGGATTGCAGCCATTCTGATTGGCATGAAATGGTACCTCATTGTGGTTTTGATTTGCATTTCTCTGATAATGAGTGATGCTGAGCATCTTTTTCATGTGTTTGTTAACCATCTGTATGTCGTCTTTGGAGAAAAGTCTGTTTGGTTCTTTGGCCCATTTTTTGATTGGGTCGTTTATTTTTCTGGAATTGAGCTGCAGGAGTTGCTTCTATATTTTTGAGATTAATTCTTTGTCAGTTACTTCGTTTGCTATTATTTTCTCCCATTCTGAAGGCTGTGTTTTAATAAAACTTTATTTTTGGATAGTGAAATTAAAATTTTATATCGTTTTCGTGTGTCGTGAAATTTCCTTTAAAAAATTTTCAACCACTTAAAAGTGTAAAAAGCATGCGCCATATAAAACAGACACAAGCCATTATCTGCCAGTCCCAGGAGTATACTGGGAAATGGCTTACTGAATTTCCATAAATCAACAAGTCAAAAGAAATCCAAGTAAGCCCAGGATAAATATTACTGAAACATAAAGATCTAGCACTATCAATAAGAAGAGTTAGACAACTGTCTAATAACTTTTAAGTCAGAGATATTAATTTTATATGATAGTGGGACTTGTATTTCAAGTACACAATAAAATATTAAAGACAATGGTGTAACTATCTAAATAAATCATGCTCAAGCTATAGAAGTGCCTCAGTGAATGAAAAGAAGTCATCACAGATGACATCAAATAATCTAGATACCCTGTAAATCACTTGATGAAGTCAATGGGATTTCCTAACAGAAATCATTTATTTCATCCAAAGTAATGTTTCAATTATCACTTCAAACCCAATGAAATACAAAGCTATCTATCTAGTCTTAACCTTTCCCCTAACTTCTGTAATTTCAAATGCCCCAGAGAAATCTACACTTGGATACTGTGCCACCACCTGAAACATCAGGGATCTGAAACCAACTATTTTCTCCACTATGTATATTAAGTAGCTGACCCTCTAAATTCTGTAACTGTATTATTGATATCTTTATTATCAGTAATTCAACCCAAGTGTTGTGGGATGACATTTTTTTAGATACTTCAAGTTGTATTTCTCCCAAGAGTTCATTTTTTTCCCCCTTCTTTCTTTACTTCCTTATCAACTATTTTCTCCACAAGTAGCTAAGCCACTCTGCACCCATGGCTTCAAATGTAAGATCAGCTTGGGTCAGAAAAAGAGAAAGGAAAAACTTCCAGACTTTGTCTTCCAAGGTACAGCAGAGACCACGTGACTGAAGAATGTAATGAAAACATGGGTTCCCTCTGCAACTCCATCATTCATGCCCCCATCCCAGGCTAGAAATAAATGAGCAAATAAATAAATGTTATCTGTTCTTTTTTCTAGCCTGTGCTAAGATAAGCAGCTTTCACTGAGGTGTCTGCCAACAGGTAGATGACTAAGCCACCTTGAAGCAGATCCTCCAGGCCCATTCGAGCCTTCACATAACTACAGGCCCCAGCTGACATGTTGAAAGCAACCTTGTGAGAGAGACTGAGCTAAAACTGCCCAGCTTAGCTACTCTTGGATCAATGACACTCTGACTGTGTGAGATAATTATTAAACTGCTAAGCTTTGGGATAATCTGTTATGCAGCAGTAGATAAATAACATGGTACTTATTATTCTTTTATATAAAATATTAAAATAAAGCACACATACATCAGATCAGATCAGTTGCTCAGTCGTGTCTGACTCTTTGCGACCCCATGAATCACAGCACGCCAGGCCTCCCTGTCCATCACCAACTCCCGGAGTTCACTCAGACTCACGTCCATCGAGTCAGTGATTCCATCCAGCCATCTCGTCCTCTGTCGTCCCCTTCTCCTCTTGCCCCCAATCCCTCCCAGCATCAGAGTCTTTTCCAATGAGTCAACTCTTCGCATGAGGTGGCCAAAGTACTGGAGTTTCAGCTTCAGCATCATTCCCTCCAAAGAAATCCCAGGGCTGATCTCCTTCAGAATGGACTGGTTGGATCTCCTTGCAGTCCAAGGGACTCTCAAGAGTCTTCTCCAACACCACAGTTCAAAAGCATCAATTCTTCAGCGCTCAGCCTTCTTCACAGTCCAACTCTCACATCCATACATGACCACAGGAAAAACCATAGCCTTGACTAGACGAACCTTTGTTGGCAAAGTAATGTCTCTGCTTTTGAATATGCTGTCTAGGTTAGTCATAACTTTCCTTCCAAGGAGTAAGCGTCTTTTAATTTCATGGCTGCAGTCACCATCTGCAGTGATTTTGGAGCCCAGAAAAATAAAGTCAGCCACTGTTTCCACTGATTCCCCATCTATTTCCCATGAAGTGATGGGACTGGATGCCATGAGCTTCATTTTCTGAATGTTGAACTTTAAGCCAACTTTTTCACTCTCCACTTTCATCAAGAGGCTTTTTAGTTCCTCTTCACTTTCTGCCATACGGGTGGTGTCATCTGCATATCTGAGGTTATTGATATTTCTCCCAGCAAGTATACAAATCCTAAGTATATACCTCGTTGAATTTTCATAAAGTGAGCACAACTATGTACCGGTACCCAGATCTGAACAGAACATTATTGGCACTCCAGAAGCCCCCCTTGTGCCTCTGGCCTGATTTCTTATATCATAGATGAGATTTGAGTGTTTTTGAACTTCGTATAAGTGGAATCACAATGTATGCTCTTTTGAATGTGGCTTCTGCTCAGCATCATGTTTATAAGATTCATCCATATTGTTCTATGTAGTTACAGTTCATTCATTCTCACTACCAATTTCATCCTAGGTCTATATCCCCATTAATGCATTCATTTTACTACTGATGGACATTTGGGTTTTCTCAAGTTTAGGTTTACAACAAATAGTGCTATGAACATTCTTGTACATGTCTTTTTATGAACATCTATAACTATTTCTGCATCTATGCCAAAAAGTGGAATTAATGGGTTTATAGGCATGCTTATACTCAGCTCTACTCATTACTTAATCAGCACTTTTCCAGTATGGTTGTACACTCTCAGCAGTACTAAAATAGGGCTCCAGTTGCTCCACATTCATGCTGACTTCTGATACTGTCCTTTTCATCTTTGCTATTCTGGTGAATGGTCGTGGTACTGCATCACACATCTTCCTGATGATTGGTGAAACTGAACAACTCTTTTTACATTAATTGACCATTTGGACATCTTGTGTGAAGTGCCTGTTTCAAATCTTTTGCCTATTTAAGCAAATATTACTTTTAAGATCAGCAAAATACCATAATTTTCTCAACAGCTTCCCTAGTGGCTCAGTTGGTAAAGAATCCAATGAGGAGACCCAAGTTTAATCCCTGGGTTGGGAAGATCCCTTGGAGAAGGAAATGGCAACCCACTCCAGTATTCTTGCCTGGAAAAATCCCACAGACAGAGAAGCCTGGCGGGCTACAGTCCTTGAGATCACAAGAGTCGGACATGACTAAACCGCCAATAGGTTCTCTATAGTATTGTGAAAACAAGTACCTCTGAACAGAGCCAGTGGGGGCAAAGACAGAACTAATAGCAGGAATATGGTTAGATGACTGTTCTAAATCTAGAAATGTTTTGAAAAGAGAGACAAGAAAAGCAGTAAGGCAGAAGGAACTTTTCAATGTGGGCATGAGACAAAAAGAGAAGAACAATTATGAAGATAATGCATGTGGGTGGGATCTGCTTTGTTTTGGTGGATGGGAAGTGCAGCACACATAGGACATAACTCAACAACTATGTTACCATAGTCACTGTCCAGAAAAGCTTTTCTGTGGAAACAAGGGGCACAGATGGGCGTTACCCCTATTATATAGCCTCCCAGGTGGCGCTCGAAGTAAATAACCCATCTGCCAATGCAGGAGACAAGAGACGCGGGTTTGATCCCTGGGTCAGGAAGATCCCCTGGAGAAGGAAATGGAAACCCACTCCAGTATTCTTGCCTGGAGAATCCCACAGACAGAGGAGCCTGGTGGGCTACAGTCCATGGGCTTGCTAAGAGTCAGACCCAACTGAAAGAGACTTAGCACTAGCACTAAATAATTCAGAGCAGTTCAGTGCTAGTACAGAAAGCAGTAAACATTCTACAAATAGAAAAGTATATCACCTGTAAGTGTGATCCCATTACATCACACATCTCGAGAGGAAAAATGGTAATTTATATATACCTGTGCACACGTGCTCAGTTTGTATCTGACTCTGCAATTGCATGGACTGTAGCCCACCAGGCTCCTCTGTCCATGGGATTTCCCAGGCAAGAATACTGGAGTGGGTAGCCATTCCCTTCTCCAGGGGATCTTCCTCACCCAGGAACTGAACTCAGGTCTCCTGCATTGCAGGTGGATTTTTCACCACTGTACCACCTAGGAAGCCCATATATACTCTTGACTAGCCAATAAATATTCACCTTCCTTTAATCTCACATGCCTATATTAGGCTTTACTTTCTTTTTCTCTTTTATGAGTTACCAGAATGCACTACAGCATTAGCTGCTTATTTTTAGTTTACTGATTAAATTTTAATAAGACGCTTCAGACAGCAGAACAATCAGTTAAAGAAAGTTAATACTGCTGGACAAGATCAATGCATAATGGACACCATGCGTGAGTGAAAAAGTAGAAGAATAAACCATGTGACTTTGGTTGTATTTACCTTAGGCATACCACAGAACAAAATCTTAGCCCTAAATGTAACAAAACTGGTGCTTTAAATGTGATCATATAAGTAGTTCAGGTTTATAATTTTTTTTAAAATGAGGTCAGATATATTAACTTACTTCAAGAGGTCAATATTTACAATTCAACCAGAAAAAAAAACATCCATCTCACATTTTTAGTATTCCCACTATCCTACTGTGTAGGCACATGACAAAAATATGGCATTGAAATAACATAACAAATAGTATATGGAACAAATCTGATATACCTCTAAGGCTTTAGAAAGAAGAGCTCTTGCTATGACATGTAAAAAGTTGCATCATTCTCTAACAAAGCATATCATTGCAATGAATATGTCCGAGGATATTACATTAAAGCTATTGGGAGAACCAAAATTTAATGGTTTACATGGACCATTAAACATGAAATTAGAACATTAACCTTAATTCTAAAGGTTTATTTTGCAGGATGACTTTCTTAAATAAACAAGATTTATAGTTTCTTCGATAAAAAAACTATTTCTGAGTGAAGGTCCATTTCCTTTAAGTATCATTCAAATTTTTCAAAGGAAAATTAATTTTAAGAACAAAATTAAGTTCATAATGCTAGCCAACCATAAGAATCATTCTGTAAAAGCAGGTGTAAGGTAAAATAGAAAGACCCCAAAGAAACGTTTTTCCTTTGCACACTAGTATCTTCTCCTGCATAAGCAGCCCAGATAAACTCAGATAGATTTCTAGGAGAAGCTATTATACTGATGTCACTGGGCAACACTAACCACATAGGTTAAAAAAAGAAATCTAAAGATGACAGGGAATGAGGCTTGATGTTGTCTGTTGCTATTGTTTTTAAATTCTACCACTCAATCTAATGGAACTGGAGAACTATGGATTCCCATACAAAACGCAGAAGAGAAATGAAACCAAGGTCCTGGAGAATCCACAAACTAGAAAATGAGCTTAATCACATTTGATGAGAAACCACCAATCCCCAAAGGGAGATTCAATTGCATAATCATGTCCTATTTTGTTTCATGCTGGCAGAGAGCATGTAAATCTTGTTTGATGCTAGATCTTCATACTTATCACTCTACTTGACACATACTAGACATGAGAAATTTATCGAGTAAAAAACTTGTTGAATAAATAAAATATTGTATTTTAACGTGTTGAGTTTATATACTACTCCATTTTGTGTCCAACTTCTCTCATTCATACATCGTAATAATCTTATGAATTATGTACTTCCTAAGTATGATTCTTGATGTGTGCATTACATTCATGAACCATAATTTAAGCATTCCCTAAATGTTCTTTCAGAAATAAACTTTGTTATAATCATACAATAAAAAATTTTGCAGTCATTAAGAACTGATTCCAATTTTTGCTGTCATAAATAATGTAGCAGTGTGGATTTTAAAATATAAACCGCTATTCTCATTTCTCATTATTGCCTTGGGACAGATAAATGAGAGAACCTGGATTTAGATATCTAGAGATACAGCTATCTTATCTTTGGGGGCAAACCAGCATATATTATTAGTAGGAAAATCAGAGGGCATTATCAGCTCTTCACACATGCATAAATTAATCCACCTGTTTCTTAATGCCTAGCTGAAACAGATTACAAAAATTGGAGTCTTCCCATGATTAAACAAAAATGGATTTTATCCAGCAAGAGCTGTGTTATATAGGGTGGGTATGGGAGAATTGATCCTGATCAAGGAACATGCACTGAGCTAGGCCTTTGTTCTGTTACTTAGTGAGCTGTGAGAAATTTCTGAGACTCTGTTTCCTCTCCTATAAAAGGCTTCCTGGTGAAATGAACTGAGACTTGAGAAGTTTGACAGGAAAGGGCCAAGAAGACAGAACTTGTGCACACTTTGAGGTATTCACTGCAGGGGTTACTGCAGGCATGTGATCAGCTGTTACTTTATCTCTCCTGTATCTAAAAGTTCAGTTGTTATACACGTCAGTAGTATCACTTAATTTGGTATCCCAGATCACCACGAAGTCATAATATACAACAAAAGCAAAATAGACACCATTTCAACACATTAAATTTAACATTTCAGTATCAAATTAATTGTATTTACTTATACCTTGTCTAGTTCTGGAAAGAATTAAAGATGGCCTATATAAACTTAGATAATTAAAGAAGAGAAAATAAAATTAAAAAATAAAAAGCCTTTGAGGGAAATGTGACAAAGGGGAAATCAAGAATTGAAGAGTTTCAGGATAATGTGGCCTGTATAGAGAGAACTGAGATTAATCTATGAAAAACTCGCTGGCAGGCTCTGTATCTTTGTTAAAGGAAGAGATAAACTTCTTAGGAGCCAATGCCAAGAGAAAAACACTACTAGCTACATGAGCCATAGTATCTCTAAAATAAAAACAAAGCAATTGCCTAGAAGCCTTATTAGTTATGATTTTGAGAGTAGAGAAAAAAATTATCCCGAGTGTCCTCAAAAGAAGAAATGTGATGAACAGTATCTTCAACATCCATAGAGCAAATACTATGAGGCATTTTACAACACGATTTCTATAGTTTCTTATTATTAAGTAGGCCAATGGCAAGACAGCACAAAAGCCAGGTACTCTACATTTGTATAATATATTTAGAAATTGACCCACTCGATGGCTTCCTAAAACTGCCTGAAAAAAGTAGAAGTCACTCAGTCATGTCTGACTCTTTGTGACCCCATGGACTGTAGCCTGCCAGGCTCCTCTGTTCGTGGAATTCTCCAGGCAAGAATACTAGAGTGGGTTGCTATTCCCTTCTTCAGGGGATCTTCCTAACTCGGGGATTGAACCCGGTTCTCTTACATTGCAGACAGATTCTTTACTGTCTGAGCCAGGGAAGCCCAAAACTGCTTAGATACAATAAAAAACAAACCAGGCCCAACCGAATGCCCGTGCCAAAGGAAACTCATTACATTTGGCTGATTCAGACAGCAATCCTGAGGACCATTCTACGAATAAATTCTAGATGCTCTGACTCACTCTGCTGGCCCTTCTCCAGAAAAGAGCAGCAGCCCTGAGGAAAAAAATAGCCACAAAGCAACCTCATGGGCCAAGAGAATTCAGCATATCATTCCACTCTAAATAATTAAGGATGAGGGACTATAGTTCATCTGGGGGTAGCCTTGGGTCCCTAAGAATTACTGCATTATGGAAAAACATTGTGGAATGCCTGTCAGGTGAGTTTACCAAATCAGTACAACCCTGGGATTCATTGGCCAAAACCAAAGAGGATATTTGTTACAATATGAAAGTGTTCATTGATCAGTCATGTCTGACTCTTTATTACACCATGGGCTGTAGCTCACGAGCCTCCTCTGTCCATAAGGATTCTCCAGGCAAGAATACTGCAGTGGTAGCCATTCCCTTCTCCAGGGTATCTTCCTGACCCAGGGAGCGAACCTGGTCTCTCACATTGCAGGCAGATTCTTTACCATCTGAGCCACCAGGGACATACTCAAAAGCAATCCCCAAACCTATACTGGAGCCCAGCTGTCTGGGGACAATGCACTAAAGATGCTGGTACTGGGTGGGGGAACATTTTTCTGGACTACTGCCCCGTCAGTACTCAATTTTCAGGTGGGTTCAAATTTCTCTATAAATGCTTTTATGTCCCCTAGTTGCACACCCTTTCATCAGAGCTGAGGTTGAGAGAGCACAGGATACAGAGGGGGTTCTGTCTGAAAGTTTTTTTTTTTTTTTTATCCTCCAACCCTGCATCAACAAGAATCTTTCTTTCACTTTATGAATGCTTGACCTACACATTAGGAACCCTGTGTGTTCAGTCTGGCAAATAATAATATACTTGTCTAACAGATGAGGAAACCAAGGTTTGGGTTGGTTGTAACCAAACTCTGTAGAGTTTCTGCTTGGCAGACCCTGCAGCACATCTCAGTCTAATGCTGTCCCCACTGTAGTACTCTCAACCAAGAAGGGAAAATTTTCAGCTCTCAGCTTAATTTCATTATGTCCTACAGTGGGTTCTCTAATACTAAAATGGATATTTTTGTGTCATGCAATTAAAAGCAACAAACACAATTGCATGCAAATCTGCATCAGAGGTCTGAAGACAAGTGTCACATTCCAGACTGACTTCTGGTCCCTGTTATTTGTTTTTCCCCTACAACAAGAACCCTACAAGTCAAATCAAGCTAGCTCTCTACAAAAAAGGTCTCTGCAAAAATTTAGCTCTCTCCCACTTACAAACCTGTGTTCATACCATTCCTCTTCACTGAAATATGATGTCCCTTTCTTTTGGCATATTTGAATCCAAACACCATTATTAAGGGCAGTATGATTTTCTGCCTCCTTAGAGATGCATCACTATCAGCCCCACAGGACATAAACTCTCTGTTCTCTGAATCTCTATAGTACTCAAATCCATAGTACTCATTCATCAAATATGACCCTCTCTTGCTTGCTTACCAGTTTTCTGTGTATTTTTGTATTGTTCAGTCACTAAGTCATGTCTGATTCCAGCACGCCATGGATTCCAGCATGCCAGGCTTCCCTGTCCTTCACAATCTGCTGGAGTTTGCTCAAACTCATGTCCATTGAGTCAGTGATGCCACCCAACCATCTCATCCTCTGTCGCCCTCTCTCCTCCTGCCCTCAGTTTCCCTCAGATCACAAGCTGCTTGAGGGATGAGACTTTCACTTGCCCTGTCTGCACTGACAATAGCAACTAGCACCCAGGTGACACAGAGAAAACACACCCAATAACTGATGGCTAAGACTGCAGGTCCTCTGAACAGTCTAAACAATCGAGCTGCCGACTTCACTGTTTTTCTTTCATTATAAATTTGTCTGACTCTTTGCAACCCCATGGACTATACAGTCCATGGAATTTTCCAGGCCAGAATACTGGAGTGGGTAGCCATTCCCTTCTCCAGCACATCTTCCCAGTCCAGGAATAGAACTGGGGTCTCCTGCATTGCAGGTGGATTCTTTACCACCTGAGCTACCAGGGAAGCCTTAAACTCAACCTTTTTTTTTTTTTCTTTTTGGTTGAGCTGCAAGGCATGCGGGATCTTAGTTCCTGGGTCAGGGATCGAACCTGTGCCCCTGTGGTAGAAGTGCAGAGTCCTAACCACTGGACAAGTCCTAACCACTTGAGGTTAGTTCCCTCAATCAATCTTTTAACTTTTCATTTTCCCCTTTACCTTGTTCTATTTTAACTGTTCATAACACAAAAACCAAATTATATGTTTTTAACACATATAAAGGAGAAGGCAATGGCAACCCACTCCAGTACTCTTGCCTGGAAAATCCTATGGACAGAGGAGCCTGATAGGCTGCAGTCCATGGGGTCGCTAGGAGTCGGACACAACTGAGCGACTTCACTTTCACTTTTCACTTTCATGCATTGGAGAAGGGAATGGCAACCCACTCCAGTGTTCTTGCCTGGAGAATCCCAGGGACAGCGAAGCCTGGTGGGCTGCCATCTGTGGGGTCGTAGAGAGTCAGACATGACTGAAGCGACTTAGCAGCAGCAGCAGCAGCATGTTTTAACACTGGACTGACCATCGATTCTTGGATGACATGTACGGGAACTATTTTCCACTCACTGATACATACTTAGGAACAGACAACTCGGAATATGCATAAATTTTCATGGCCACTTCATAATATGTTATAGGAATATCATTTATTTAACCAGTTGTTTATGGGTGCTCATTTAAGATGGTTCTGTTTCTTTCTTATAAATTATGGTGGTGAATCTACCTACTTAAATTTTTATGAACATTTCATTATTTTCTGAGATTAAATTCCTAAGGTGATTGATATTTATTGCTATCTTGCCCTCCAGGCAGTTTGAAGCAATTTCATTTGTACCATCAGTGTAGGGCAGTGATTGTTTACAGAGAGTGGTTGCCTCAGGTTGGCTTTAGGGAGGTTGACAGTGAAGGAAGGAGGGAAGAAGAAAGGGAAGCAGATTAGGGAGGGTTAGGTCTTTAAGGGAAAAAAAAAAACTTTTAAAAGACTATTTCCCATACTTGTTGGCAATGAGAATGAGCATTTTGTTTTTCAAATTTGTGAAGTCAACAGATTAAAAATGCACCTCATTGCTTTAGTTTACAATTCCTTGATCACAATCAGGTTAAATATATAATATATAATGTATGTATGAGCTAGTTATATTTGTTCTTTTATGAGCCTATAGCTTTTGGTTAAAATTTTGTACTCTCTGCTCTTTGTGGGACATGGACACTGTTTTTAATTGTAAAAGCGTGCATGAAGAATATTTTCTCTCAAAATGTAAAACTTCTTCCCACAAGAACTACCCTCTCAGTAAGATCTTGACATGTGTGGCCCTTATTTGATCTCTTCCTCTTTATATATGTGACTTGCAAAGGAAAAAAAAATTTTGCCACTACCGAATTGGACATAACTTTCCTAGAGGCAGTGAAGACCTTGCTTCAGCAAACTTCCTTCAATAAAGCTCCTGCCATTCCTGGAACAACTAAAGGGAAGGACTGTGGAGGAAAGCCTGGTCTCTAAGGAAAGGGATTTGTGTAATAGATATGACTGTAGGGTTTTCTTGTGGCTGTGGTTAGTAAGGACAAGGGAATTTATGGCTGAAAACAAACATTCTGTATTTGGATAAAGACAGAGACATTACAATTCACAACCATCTAGAGAATATAGTCAGTAATGCATAAGAGCCACAAATGATAGAAACGAGTGTCCTAGGACAAGAGTAACAGTGGGGGCAGCAGGAGCAAAAATCAGAGGGTCTTAAAGGTTCCCAGATGTACTCAGGTTCGTTCCAATCAGTTTAAAGAAGAGGACACTCAGAAGTTACTTGTTGATACAGATTTATTTTCACACTACACTTAGTAGGAGGGCATGGCAACCCACTCCAGTATTCTTGCCTGGAGAATCTCCATGGATAGAGGAGCCTGGTGGGCTACAGTCCATGGGGTCACAAAGAGTCAGACATGACTGAGTGACTAACACCCACACACACATAAGGGGACCCATCAAGTGCTACAGCCCCTCCCTCTATGAAATGCAATTGGTCAGAGAAGAAAGGAATTGGAAGCTAAAGGACATCGAGAAATCACAGAGCCCTAGGAATCAGACAGATTGTTTATGGAGTCCATCACTCACAGGGTTGAATGGGTTCCACACTGCTGGGGCCACATTCCTGGAACCACATTCTATTGTACTCCTGCATATTTCCATCTCTGACCATAACCTTCATCTTGAAAATGGCCAACGTAGGTTTAATTTGAAACCATGAGCCAGACCACACTTTTAAAATAGATGCAAAGAATCTGAAGAAATAGCAAAGAAACAGATTTTGTCCTTGAGGTTTAAGATGGTGAGCCTATGACTAAAATCTGTTCAATATGTGACAGAATTGATTGGATGTGTGCCAGGACATTTTTGAGGGAGACCCCAATTATGAATAAGACACTGTAGACTGCCTACAAAAATGCTATCCACAATGCTTTTGCCCCCAGTCTTTCTCTAGGAGGAGGGCCAGAAAAGTTCTCAGACTCCCTTGTAACTGTGGGTATACATGTGATCCAGTTCTACCAATGTGATGTAAGGGGGAAAAAGTCTTTTTTTCAGAGGACATACTTCTGGCAAACCTTTCTGCACGTGCCCTCTTTCTTCCCACATGGAATACAGATGTGAGGTGTGGACTACAGCCATTGTACAACCATGAGAATGAGAACCACATGCCACGCTTAATGGGTTGGAAAAACAGAAAGATATGTGCCCTTGAAGGCATTCGCTCTGAACTGCCTACCTCCTAACTTATTTTGTGAGATAACAACACCCTTATCTAAATGTCTATTAAATGCATTTCCTGCCAATTGCAGCCAAACTCATTCCTACTAATAGACCAAGGGTAAGCAAACGAACTGTAATTGAGCTCTCCACTGTGGTATAAAGAGGCAGATACACATCAAAAATGAAGTAAAAATGCCATAGATGCTATAAAAGAAGTAAAGGATACGTTAAGGGGAAAATGATTAGGTCAGTGGTACCCAGAAAAGATATGGTCTAGCATCACAGACCAGGTGACACTTTTTCTTTTTTAAAAAAATATTTATTCATTTATTTGGCTGTGCCATATCTTAGTTGTGGCACGTGGAATCTAGTTACCTGACCAGGGATCAAACCCAGGGCCCCCCATTGTGAGTGTGGAGCCTTAGCCGCTGGACCACCGGGGAAGTCTCCAGGTGACACCTGAAAGTCTCAAAAAGTGACTTGTTTGCCAGGGGCAGGAGGGAAAGTCTCTCTTACTGTGCTTTCTGTCCAGCATTGCTACCTCTATTCCCAAGCTAAAACAAGTCAAGCAACCTAGGAACATTGCAATAATACAGCAGACATCTCATTCTAACAATTATCTATCAGGATCTTCCACAGCCAAGCATCATACCAGGAGTCTGATCATCAAAATATTAAATAACATAAAACCTGCCCTCATGTTGGTTAGTTTAACTGACTTTTTCAAGGCTATCTCAATAAAGCAAGCAGTCAAAACTCCATGGCTGCATACCTGTTTCTGATATATACTACTGTGTTTGGCCTACAAGAAGTCTGATGTTTCAAGTCTTCCAAACTAAAACCTACTCTTTGTTCCTTATCATCTCGGAATCACCTCTCTGCTAGAATAAAAGGAGATACATCATGTTGTCATTTGTGATCACAGAAAATCTCAATGCAATTATGAACCTGGCAAAGATCCCAGGAGATCAAATCAGGCTCTTTGGTAACTCACAGCTTCAAAGCCTCTGGCGACAATGAGGATCCAAGTACTTAAGAAAATTATCTCACGAGCCATTCACCTCCTTGGAAACTGCTTCTGAAATGTCTGCAATGTCTTGCTTTAGCTACCAGGAAAGCCAATCTGAGGGAAGGTTCCATCCTCATACCAATTTCTCCTACTAACTGGAGGAGAAAATTCTCTTTGGAAAAGCATTTCACCGAACTTCATATAAGCGTTACAGGATTCTAACACCTCATACAGTTTATTCTAAACCAGATTTTTCTTCCTGTTCTTACCACCCAGACGCTGTGAAACACAAGGCAAACTCCATGGAAACATAGCTCCTTACCACCCTTTGAGCTGAATGAAACATTCGTCTACCTCAGAGATGGAAGATTAAGACAAAGGGTCACAGTTGATGTGGTCTGGTACAGAACCAATAGTAATGCAACTGGGTGCCAAGAAGAATCAAATATAAATTTGTTAAACTATAAAGGAATCTTTCAGAATCATCTGGGGAAAAAAATGAAATCTGCTGGCCACATGCACGGATAACCATAAGAACATTCTTTGGCCTTACTTACCTTGTTATTCTGGTCTATAATTGTTTTCACATTTTTAGAGCTCACTCATGCAATTAAGGCCTCAAAACAGCTTTGGGGCACTGGATTTCAACCCTAGAATGAGGGTGCATAGAGGGGGATCCACAGCTATGGGTCACTAGTGCCAACAGCAAGATAGCTACCATAGCCCCTTTAAAGTCCCAAGCTTTCTCAGGATTCACCAATCTGCCTAAAGCACTGAGTCAGTGGAGGCCTAGAGCAAGAGAACTCAATGAGTTTCTGAGTTGCAATGCTGAATACTTGGATTAATCTCAGGAAATAGCTCCATACGGCATCTCTTTTACTATAACCACTCTGACAAGTCAATGCCAAATCTCTCATTTTAGTGACAGGCCAACATGGCTGCTTTGATCTCATGCAATCTCATTCAATAGTGAGCAGTGCAGCCCATGATTTACCATAATGCTTTACCATAAGACACCACACATAATCTCTTACACATGAATTAACAAGAGGGTAATGAGCTAAAAGTATTGTGAGCTGTATTTTGATGAATTTTATACTTTGTACATATGCAGACATATATGCAGAACACTTTAACTTCGTTATTAGTGAAACTGTAATTCCTCGCTCTTCTATCATTGTAAATTCCTTGGTGATTTCTACAAGCCTCCTAATTATTATGTGCATTCTTAAGGTGTTCAAGTTAATAATCTCATTTACTCTGGCTGTTCTATAAGGTTCATACAAAATGAACTTTATTTAATTACCTAGCTCACTATTCCCTACAGTTCTTCAACAAATGAGTTATTAGTAAGAAATAACCATTACAGGAACTTCCTCCCAAATATTTCAGTTATATAGCACTATATAACAAGGTATATCATGGACAAAGTAATCTTTGATTTAAAATGGCTTGAAATATATTAGCTGCCTGTTTGCATGGTTACAAGAAGAAAAATATACAAATATATTTCTTTAATCACTTATGAGATATTCAAAATGCTCACTCTTAATTTATTAATGATGAGTAATTTATTATGATGAAATATGATTTACTGAACACCAGAATTCTTGCCTGGGAAATCCTATGGACAGAGGAGCTGGGGTCACAAAAGAGTTGGACACAATTCAACAACTAAAAAACAACAACACTGTACTAAGCAAAACAGAATCTAGCATTTGACTCAAAATATCAGTAGCAATAAATAGGTTTTTTAAAATCTCCAGAACTGACGAAAAGTAATTCTATTTTCAATACAACTTAGTGAGGTGGGATCATACATGTTGTTCATAGCCCCCAAAGGAGGCTGTTTATCTCTAAAATGTCTCCCCCTGGACTCCCTTTTGTATGGAAAACCAGAGGTTGGACATCACAAGATTCTATATCGCCAATATTAACTAAAGGAACACATGGTGCTGGTTAATAAGGGACTATTCAGTGAATTGGTTTTTTGCCCTCCGAAATACTCCTCAAAACTTTCCATTTCTGGACATGATAAACTCAGAACCCATAGGACTCTTTCCCTCTCCTGCATGTGCACATGCGCGCATGCACACACACACACACACACACACACACAAAACAAGCACAAAGCCTAAGAATGATAGAAAGAGAAACAAACTTAAGGTACCAGACAGTGAGCAGAAGCATACGGACTCTCACCAGAACTCACAACTGCTGGGAGGGACAAAGACAGAGAGCTAGATAAATAAGTTTTAGTCACCATGGCTTTCAGCTTGAGGCTAAGTCAGCATTTGTGATGAACAGTAGCCAGTGGAGGACAGGGCACACATGGAAAAAACCCGACATTATCCTGGCCTAGGGAACCAGGAAAGATGAGTTGGAAAAATGCTGAAGAAGTGAGGGAATCCCAGGAGGAGGAGAGCCAAATGCTGTCTACCCATATCCTGAACAACACTGGTAATTGAATCCTGAACTACACTGGTATGAAATAAATGCAAAGCAAAAGAACAGACTCAGAACTGAGACTGTAACTGCCATCCAGAAGGTTCTGGTGAGCAAAGAGAAGCAGACAGACACTGGCAGACTGTGCACTCACTTGAAGGAGGGGAGATGGTGAGCGTTTTAGTCTGGGTCTAGGTGCAGCTCAAGTACTCAGAGCAGAAGCAAGCAGGTGGGAAAAACCTAGTCATTCAGCCGTGGAAAATCAGGTAACAAGAATCCAGGAAGTCATGAGCACTGAAGAGAAAGCACCAAAGAGCAGATCCCTAATCCCTGATTACCCACATCTCTGACTAAACCCTGAACAACACTTGCACAGACTAGACTTTTAACAGCCATCCAGAAACAACAGATCTGAACAAAGACAAGAGCTACTATACAAGAGTTAGCTGTTCAAGCCCAGCCAACAAAACTGGCTGCTAAAATACAGTACTTACTGGATAAACATCATATAGTCCAGTATCTACTGAATTTTATAACACTCATGATATCCAAGATACAATCCCAAACTACCCAGCATACAAAGAATATATATATATATATATATATATATATATATATATATGTATGTACTACACACACACAATATAAAACATTATCAGGAGAAAAGAAAACCATTCTAGTCCAACTCCTAGATGAATTGAGATGTTGGAACTAACAGACAAGGATGCTAAAGTGGCTATCCTCAACGAAATACAAGGAGACCTGCTTTCAATTCATAAAAACCTGATTTCTGACCTTGGTATATAAGGACCTTAGAAGTTGCCACTCCCAATTCCACAATAAGAAAAAAGGTGAACAAACTGAAAATCAACAATTCTTTCTAGATCCATCAGAGGACTGAGCTCACAGGGCAAACCCTTCAAAACTGGAGAGACAGACAGGTCCATTTAGAAAATCCAATGTATCAAAGCAGAAAGAAGCCCAGGAAAAGAAAACTCCAGAACCAGAAGCAGAGTGAATGTGAAAGTGAAATTCACTCAGTCGTGTCCGACTCTTTGCAACCCCATGGACTGTACAGTCCATGGAATTCTCCAGGCCAGAATACTGGAGTGGGTAGCCTTTCCCTTCTCCAGGGCATCTTCCCAACCCAGGGGTCTCACCCAGGTCTTCTGCATTGTAGGTGAATTCTCGACCAGCAGAGCCACAAGGGAAACCCAGAATCAGAGTAGAGAACCTAAACTGTAGTTGATTGCTGGAGGCTCAGTGTAGATAAGTTTGAGAGTTAAAAACTTCAGGGGGTGGGGCTGATCTCAGGCAGACCCTAATACTTTTGTGAGTTTGACTACCAGGAGCCCTACCAAGTTCTCACAGAGAAGATCAGAGAAAAATTCCCTCAGGCTTTCAGCAGGGAGAGGGGGGAAAAATAGCCATTGTGCAATATGTTCAGAACATTCTCTACCTCTTAACGAGGCCTGCCCTCAAGAGAAACTATCTGGGGCTTCCCTGGTGGCTTAGTGATAAAGAATCCATCACCAATGCAGGAGACATGGGATAGATCCCTGGTCTGGGAAGATCCCACATGCTGTGGAGCAACTGAGCCTGTGCACCACAACTGTGGAGCCTGTGCTCTAGAGACCAGGAACTGTAACTACTGAGCCCACATGTCACAATTACTGAAGCCTATGGTTCTTCCAATAACCATGTATGGATGTGAGAGTAGGACCATAAAGGAGGCTGAGCGCCGAAGAATCAATGCTTTCAAACTGTGGTGCTGGAGAAGACTCTTGAAAGTCCCCTGGACAGCAAGGAGATCAAACCAGCCAATCCTGAAGGAAATCAACCCTGAATATTCATTGGAAGGACTGAGGCTGAGGCTGAAGCTCCAATATTTTGGTCACCTGATGTGAAGAGTTGACTCACTGGAAAAGACCTTGATGCTGGGCAAAATTGAACGCAGGAGGAGAAGGGGACAACAGAGGATGAGATGGTTGGATGGCATCACCAACTCGATGGAAATGAGTTTGAGCAAATTCCAGGAGACAGTGAAGGACAGGGAAGCCTGGTGTGCTGCAGTCCATAGTGTCACAAAGAGTCAGACAAGACTGAGAGACTGAACAACAACAATATGCCCTAGAGTCCATGCTCTGCACCAAGAAGCCACTGCAGTGAGAAGCCCATGTAGCGCAACTAAAGAAAAGCCTGCGCAGCAGTGAAGACTCACCACAGCCAAATATAATAAACAAATAAAATTATAAAAGAGAGAGAGAGAGAGACTATTTAACAAAGCCTAGTCAACCTTGGCATCACTGACTCAATGGACATGAGTTTGAGCAAGTTCTGGGAGTTGGTGATGGACAGGGAAGCCTGGCATGCTGCAGTCCATGGGGTCGCAGAGTCAGACGCAACTGAGCGACTGAACTGAACTGAGTCAACCTCTGGGAAGTGAAATACTCAAAATACCCAAATACCCTGTTAGTTCTAACCCCCTTTAGCCTTCCACATGGGGGAAAGAAATCACCCAATTCCAGCCCCATTTTGTCTTTCTGTCTCATCTAAGGGGCTTTCCAGGTGGCGCTAGTGGTAAAGAACCCACTTGTCAATGCAAAAGAGATGTAATCTAAGGGGGAAAAACAAAAGCTGAGAAGTAGTTGTGAAGGTCACAGTGCAGGGGTACAGTTTCACTAAAAGACTGAGACCCAACCTTAGGATTATAAAGCACTTCATCTCTCCCTGCACCTTCCCACCTCATCAATAGAATTCTTGTATAATGACAGGGGAATAAAACTGAAAGTACAGCACATCCCAGACCATATTTAAGAACAAGTCCCTAGGAGAACCTGAATACAAGAGGAAAGTGAAAAATAAAGATACCAGAGGAAAGTTTATCCTGACAACTACAGCTACAGTAAATACTACACACAGCCTAACTTTTGGCCAGACTAACATCAAACTTCACACTAAAGGCCTATTTATCTCAGTTCCTATTACCCAGTACGTGATGTACAGTTTTCAGCAAAAAATGTCAAAGCATAATAAAACAAAACAATCTAGTTAGATGAGACAAAGAAAGCATGAGAACTGGATTCAATTATGGCTGAGATGTTGTAATGATTAACTGATGAAAGCTTCAGCCAAGATACTAGAAGTCTCAGCAGAGAAACAGAAACAATGAAAATGAAATTTTAGAACAAAAAATACATAATATCTGAAAAAAATATCACTAGGTTGAGTAACATCCAAATGGATATGACAGAGGAATAAGTAAGAGAACTTAAAGACTGAACAATAGAAATTATAGAAGGTGAGGAATAGAGAAATAAAATAAAACAAAATGAACAGGAGCTAAGAGACCTGTTAAATGATATTATATAGTCATAAATAAATGTAATTAGAATACCAGATGAAAAGGAGAGAGGAAAAAATTTTAAAGAAATAATGGATGAAAATTTCCCAAAATTGATGAAAGAAATTCATGGATACAAGATACATGAATCAAAGCAGGATAAACACAAAGTAGATAATAAACCATTGTAAGCCGAAGATGAAGAGCAAATCTTGAAAGCAACCAGAGAAAAATGGCATATCACCAATAAGAAAACAATGATCTGATTAATGTTTTAACTTCTCATCAGAAACCATGGAGGACAGAAAGACTGAAGCCAACATCTTTAAAATCTTGGAGGGCTGGGGGAATGTTAACCCAGAATTCTATATCCAGTACACATATCCCTGAGGAGGGAAAACAAAATAAAGATACTTTCAGATCTTTAATTTAAAAAAAATTAAAAGCTTCTGTCACTGGCAGATCACTATAAGAAGTGCGTTTGTTGGTAGCAGACTTGCCTTGTAAGAAATACAAGAAATTATTTAGCTGTAAGGGAAATGGTATCAGATGAAATTGGGACACTCAAATATGAATAAAGAACATCAGAAGTGATAAATGGCAGAATAAAAACAGAGGACTATATTTTGCTTTTTCTTCTAAATTTTTTTATAAATCAAGAAGCTGTCTAAAACTAAAGCGATAACAGAGTCTTGTGGAGTGTGTGTGTATGCATGTGGACATTTAACACGTATAAAAAGAAAGAACAGAAATGTGGACATATAAGTTTGTAAGATTTTCATGTTTTACTTGAAGTAGTACATTATTAACTAATGTACCAAGTAGTACATTATTAACTAATTAAGTGGACTGTGAAAAGTTATGCTTGTATATTGTAACTCCTAGGGCAGCCACTATAAAAATAGTACAAACAAGAATAGCTAAAATATCAATAGACAAAATAAAATAGAATTCTGAAAACATATTCAAGTCCTCTAGAAACATGGCAGGAAGAAGAGAGGAAGGAAAAACAGATGTGTAGAAAATAAAAATAGAAATATTTGGCATAAGCCCAATCATGTTAATCATTACAATTAAGTAGAAACTGTCAGAAGGCAAAAATGAAACAAACTACACAAGTCTATGCTGTTTACAAAATATTCATTTTAAATATAAATACATGGGTTAAAAATGAGCAGATGAAAAAATATACCTTGAAGAGAGTAATAAGGAAAAGGCTAAAACGACCATTAACATCACAAGACAAATTTTAAAACCAAATGTATTATCAGATATAAAGGACTCTTCATAATGATAAAAGGGTCAATTTAACAGGAAGGGATCAACCTAAATGTGTATGCATTTCATAACAATTTTCAAGTATATGAAATAAGAACTGACAGAACTGAAGGGGAGAAATAGGCAATTCTCCAATTATAGTTGGGGACTTTAACACTCCACCTTCAGCAATGGATTGAACTAGAGGAAAAAAAATATCAGCAAAACCACAGAAGACCTGCACAACATTATCAGCCACTTTGACTTAATATACATTTATAGAATGACATAATCAATAATGGCAGAACACATTCTTTTTCAGATTTACATGGTATAGCTACCAGGAGAGATCATATTCTAGGTTATAAAACAAGCCTCAATAATTTTTTCTTAAAAAAAAAAAAACTGAAATCATATGGAGTATGTTCTTTGACCACAATTGAATCAAATTAGAATACAGTTTTAGTGGAGAAGGAAATGGCAATCCACTCCAGTACTATCGCCTGGAAAATCCCATGGACAGAGGATTGTGAAAAAAAAAAATACAGTTTTAGGGCACACAGGACCACCCTCAAGCTTGTGATTGACCAAGAAAGAGTCAAAAGCAGGTTATACTCATGGCTAAGATTCATTGCAGTCTAGAGTACAGAGTAAAAGCAAGAAAGAAAATATATGCATTGGGTAGAAGAATCCAGAGAGGTCAGACACACACCTTCTTATACATTCTTGAAACAAAATACAGGGACATATGCAAAATCTCTCTGCCCAGGGAAGAGAAGAAAAAGCAACTGAGTCTCAGTGTTCACGGCTTATATGAAGGGCTGGTCATACAGGCATATCCAGCCGTGGGAACTGACACTCAGAACCCCAACAATGAAACTAGGTATACTTCATCAATCTAGATGTTTGTACAAAGTAGTTCTGACAAACAGGTACAGCATGGTCTATTGCTCCTGGTGTGTAAAACAAAATCAACCATTAACATGAAAACATGCAGAGGGCCACATTCCCAGGGGTTAACCAAGAATATGGTTCCAGGTTCCTTTAGAGACATGAAAAGTTAGCAACTAGACTCCCTGTGTTAACATCTTCCTCACAAATACCAATATGTAAACGAGGAAAACCCTACATATTTGGAAAGTAAACAATAAAACTCTAAATAACCATTGGATCAAAATTCAATTATACACATACTACCTTCTCTTCTGAAAGGGGTCTGATAAACTGAAAGAGTACTACATAAAAATTATAGTACCATGTAGTGAAATGTATATGACTGCACCTGGATAAAAAGCTTTCAACATGGGAAAACACATAAAAACTTCAAAATAAATGACAAGAGAAATTAGACAATATTTTGAACTAAATGGTAATAAAAGTACAACATAAAATCTGTGGAATGCAGTTAAAGTTGTGCTTAGTGGTAAAGTTATAGCCTTGAATGTCTACATTAAAAAAAAAAAAAACTCTAGTGCAAAATCAAGAAGTATTATAGAAAAAAATTCCAAAAATATGTAAGTAGAAATTGCCCTCCATATTGTTTTCTCTTTTTCCCAGATCTAATGCCAGAATAGAAATGTTTTGTACATGCTTGAATGCTGAAACATTTGGTGTCTTTGGAAACCAAAATGTCACAAAATCTATGAGCAAGAGAACCACCTCCTGAGTAAGAATGTACCATTTAAAGTACACCATTCTGAGCAGGCCCAAACACGGTGATTAGTCCTTGTTTTCCACCACACTTCGAAAGAGTCAGAGGCTGGGAGGTGGGGGGAAGGGAACTTCAGAATTTGTGTGGTCTTTCCAGTTCTATAAATAAGGCTTTCTAAAAAGCAGATATTGGTATTTTCCTTGGCCTGGAAATGTGAGAAAAGGGTAATTCCAATAGAAAGGCTCTGTTCACCTACAAACTGGGGGCCCCACTCTGCTCAAAGACAAGTACAAAGGCTGAAAGTGTACCCCATGGTACATCTAGGAGCTGAGGGTTTGGCCAGTGAGAGCCCCAATGCCTCACTGTGTCACACAGTCAACATTCCCAAAGCACCAATTCAATGGTTCACGAGGTCACAAGTATTATTAGTGCAGCCGCTGGGTTGGCTTGCCACACTTCCATAGATTAGGCTGGTAAGGAGACAATGAGTTCAAATGGATTCAAACAATTTACTACTTACGCACACAGCAAAAGCAAAATCAGTATGTGTCAGTGTACCAAGTACTTAATCCCATAGGCTGACATCAAACAGGAGGGGCCCAATGACAGATGTCCAAGCGATGTGTCATGCTGCCATCAAGGAGCCACCTCTAAATGAAACCCAAGCAGCTTTACTGACGTACACAGACACCAAAAGTTGTACTCCACGGGGAACGAGACGGAAGCCTCTGCCCTCAGCTGAATGAGGAGATGGATGAGAAAGGGACTTAGGAGATTTCCCACGAGGTATGTTACAAGAAACTGCCTCATGACAGCTCCTCACCAGGCTGCTTATTTCCCCTTGCTCCAGGAGGAACCATGGGGCATTTCGCCAAGACTTGACTCAGACTATGGTCAAGCACTGCCCGTGGGGCCTGAGTGAAGACATGCAAGGTGGCCCAGGTGCCGCACAGAGAAGCTTTTCTACAAGATGCTGAATTTACATGTTTTTATTAGAATGATATTCAGTGCCAAGATTTCTGAAGCACTCGCTAAGGAGAAACACTGAGCATTTCAGCTGAGCCCTGAACTAAATAAAAGAAAAGTGATGGGGAAGGAAGGTAAACGTGAAGTTTTTAACAAAATAACCTTTCACCTACTCACACAGGTTAATGGAATAAAGCACTCCAAATATAAGCACCCTTGAAGCAGGGGGTCTATTTGTGGGAGGTATGTGGAATCACAATGAAGGAAGTGGTATACCAGCTCTGTACACTTCCCCAACGACTCACTCTTGGTCCTCAGAAGGATGTTCTCAGGATTTCATAATATTCCATGCAATTAATGCTGCTGCTTCTGGTCTAACACAGTAAAGTCAAGATCAAGGGGTATGGTTCTAAAGCAATCAGTGCACTATAATCAGAATCATCTACCCCAGACAGTGCTAGAACCTTAGGTTGTCAACAAACCTATGTCAGAGCTCCCTGTGACACTCTCTGCCTTAGTCCTTGCTAGCTGGGGAACCGACAACAAAATGAGTTGGAATTACATTTCTTTAAATACAGATATGGACAGACAAGGGCTTTCCTGGTAGCTCAGCTGGTAAAGAATTCTCCTGCAATGCAGGAGACCCCGGTTACATTCCTGGGTTGGGAAGATCCCCTAGAGAAGGGATAGGCTACCCACTCCAGTGTTCTTGGGCTTCCTTGGTGGCTCAGACAGTAAAGAATCCGCCTGCAATGCAGGAGACCTGGGTTTGATCCATGGGTTGGGAAATCCCCTGGAGGAGGGCATGGCAACCCACTCTAGTATTCTTGCCTGGAGAATCCCATGGGCAGAGAAGCCTGGTGGGCTACAATGCATAGCGTCACAAAGAGTCAGACACGACTGAGCGACTCAGCACAGCACAGCACAGCACAGCATGGACAGACACACAGTAGATGATCACATAGCAACTAAGATTCGCCTATGACAACATGGAGCTTAGATGTACATTAACTTTTGGTCATCTTAATAGAATCCACAGCTTTCATCAATACTACATAGAAGTTCTAGTAAATATTTTGGAATAAAAAGAATAAAATATTTTTAATAAATTTCTCTTTAATGTGACTAAATGTAGGAAAGAATGCTTAACATTTCTTTACCAACATTATAGAGACAGTGTCTGGCTTTAAGGTTGTTTGAAAACATTTCATATACAGCTTTAAACAAATGGGTCCCACATAAATGGGATAAAGGAAAAAAAGGAAAGCAAAACCACATGCCATTGTAGTAATGTAACAGGAAAAAACATAACACTATCAGCTGAAGTCCTGTGGCTCTAGCACAAAAAGGGGAAACTATGGATAGGCCCAGAGAAATAGGTAAGAGTGAACTGCACAGTGTCACTGGGAAGGCCTCCTGTGAGGACTGGAAGTCACAGGAAAAATAACTCACAAAAAAACATATGGTCTATTATCCAGCCAGGAAAGGAAGAGACAATGGGGGAAAAATCCACACAGACCTTGAGAGTTCTGTGGACGTGATGATCAGAGTACATTCTCACACATCACACTTGAGAAAGGAAGGTCCGAAGAAAGAGGCCTCCTGCTCCTGTCATCCCTACTTGCATCAGCAAGGAGGAAGAGGTCACCGGCACAGAAAACAATTGAGGGCTTCCCTGGTGGCTCACTGGTAAAGAATCTGTCTGCCATGCAGGGGACGTGGGTTCGATCCCTGGATCAGGAAGATCCCCTGGAGAAGGAAATGGCAACCCACTCCAGTATTCTTGCTTGAGAAATCCCAGGGACAGAGGAGCCTGGGGGGCTACAGTCCATGGGGTCGCAAAGAGTTGGACGTGACTGAGCACAGGACCACACGCATAGTGCAGCACAGAAAAGCACCAAAAGACAAAACTTGTTTGGCAGAGGTGATGCAGACCACAGCCCCTGAAGTTAGAGGCCTTAACTCAAGGTCAAGACGGCTATTTCTCCCCAGCAGTGGCTAAGGGAACCCCACGTGGTCACATTCGTAATTAAACTCAGGCCACTTCTTACCAAGAGGTCTCTGTCCTGAATACAGAATCTCCTCCTCTTTAACAATATGAGCCACAAAGGAGAAGCAGAGATACATACATGGGGCAGTGGGCAGGGGGGAAAGTTCTAAGACGTTTTAGTTGAAGGTCGACAGTCATTTATATGACCCTAGGTCGTTGAGGAAAAAGTTTGACTAAAAAATTCTGATCTATTTGTGGGAATTGTCAGTGTGCAGAATGTAGCAGGTTATAGAATTAATGGCATTATCTAGGGAAAGGGCAGAAATCAAGGAAGGAGTTTTTAGCAGTGAATGAGTGAGAGACTGAGTAAGACAAAGTAGGTAAACGAAGCCTTTACCGCAAGTGGAGTTCAGCATAGGATATCAATTACTCTTTGAGGGAATCAAAGGACAAAAACATCCATTAAAATCTGTGTTTAGGACTTCTCTGGTGGTGCAGTGGTTAAGATTCTGTGCTTCCAATGCAAGGGATATGGGTTAGATCTCTGGTCAGGGAACCAAAGTCCATATGCTGTGTAGAGGTCAAAATTAAAAAAAAAAAAAAAAAAGCTCATCTTTTCTTTCCCAGAAGACTATATCTATCACTCAAACACTTATATTCATCATCATGTTCTAATAGAAGGGTACACTGGATAATCTAATTCAACAATATTTGAATGAATAGTGTCATCAATTCAACAAATATTTTCTGAGCACCAACCCATGCCTGCTGCTGTGTTAAGCACAAAGAGATTAACCTTTCTAACAAATTTACACAGTATCCTCTCATTCATTCATTTATTCAACAATGAATAAGCACCTAACGCCTGCAAGATCATGTCTGATGTTTGAAACGCATGCATGGTAAGTGTTCAATATACATTTTCTCTTCCTGAACACCCCGAAGTGACCTTGAGCTCTAAAGCTTGATGAACTGCAGTGTCCTTGGTATAAAAGTGGGTGTAAATATCATATCCCTTACAAGGTAATAAAAATAATAGAAGAAAAATGTCTGGTACAACATGGAAGGGTTGTCACTGCTGTTATTATCATTATTAAGGAAGATAAACCGTGTCGCTTGAGAGATGAGAAGAAAAAAATAATGTGGGCAACCTTCTGAGTAATGAACTCAACTATATTCCTGTGAAGGACAGGGTTGCTAAGAGTGTGCTTGAGTCCCAGAGGAAAAAACAAAATCCCATTCCAAACAGGATTTACCCCAGTGCCTTTCCTGGTTTTCTGAAGGCCCTGATATATTCTGCCTCTTATCAGCCCTGATGAAGTACAGTGGAGGCCATCCACTCCAGTGGTGAGGAGTCACTGGATGTTCAGATTTCTGATTCCCAACCCTCACCAGGCAAAGACCAAAGTAGACAAAGACAACAGAGATGCTCTGACCCCTAGCTAATGAGGCTGAGATTCTGGCAGAGAACTAGCACCAGTTCAACAGTTAAGAGCTGAAATGCAAATAAGGAACTAAGGCAGAAAAGCAGAACCCAACTCAGAAAGGTTAGGGGTACACAACCTTTTAAGAAAGTGAAGAGCTCAGTCTTTAGGGGTGGGTGGGGCTTTATAGGAGCTTCCCTGGTGGCTCAGACAGTAAAGAATCTGCCTGCAACAGGAGACCCGGGTTCGATCCCTAGGTCAGAAAGATCCCCTGGAGAAGGGACTGGAGAAGCACTATGAAGTGGTACCTGCAGGCTGGAAGCTTTCAGTGTTTATGGATAGTTCATATTAATGCAACAAAAAAGTGTATTTTCAGACTAACTGCTTATGAGCCTAAAGAAAGAATTTTTATTTTTACTCCTCTATATAATAATATTTTCTTGATAAATCCTAGGGAAAAAATGAGTGAGAAATTGAAGTATGATAAAATTACACAGGAAAGTAAATATATTCTTGCCAAAAATCATTATTCTGCTCCCATGAGTAATACTAACATAGAAGAAAAGACTAGGAATATATTCCATTAACTTTTTTCTGCAGTGACAGCAAATTTTCAACTAGGCATGTGTTTCTAACTTTGCCAGCTTTCTCTCTGAAACAAACATGTCAGACAGGATTACTGTGGCAAGTTAGTCATATGGATTTTTTTTTTCAAAATGGTAATGCATAACATTAGAAACCAAACCACAAAGAACAGGCTCTCTAGAGCCAGACTAGAGCCCTTACACAGAACACACAGTGCTTTGAATAGGTTTTGTCGGTCAAAAAGGAGGAGCTTGGTTACCTAGGATTCCAGGAAATAACATGTATCTTCTAGGACACAAAGAAGGGAAAAAATAGAATGCAGGGAACTTATTCCAAGTCAGGAATATAAAATAGCATACCCTCTCCTAAAGAAATCCTAGGTTCTAAATTATGAGGCACTGAAAATTGTTATTTTCAATTAAGAAGCTCAAATTGTTATTTCAATTCTGGCCCATTTAACCGCCAAGCCTTTCCAGAAGATAATGAATACTATCAAAAATTCATATATGTATGTGAATGAGCTTGAAAAGAAGTATACCAGCTATTACCACACAATAATAGAGAAAGAAAAGCAACCATTGAGCATTTTTAAGAGCTCTGATTATCCCTGCCTTGTGGAACTTTATTCGACTCTCATTTCATTATGCTCAATAATATTCTTGAGAAATACTTATGTTTCTACTCTACAAAGGGTAAAGCACACCCCTTTCACAGCAAAAGTGCTCAATAAATGTTGAATAAAAGTGTGACATACATTGCATAAAGCCACTTCTTTGGGAGATGCTAAAATGTTAGAATTATCAGACCAGGAATTTTAAAATACTAGGAATAACATGCTATGGACTTGAGACTTCTTTGGTGGCCCAGTGGATAAGAATCTGCCTGCCAACACAAGGGACAGCAGTTCGACCCCTGGTCTGGGAAGATTCCACATGTCGTGGGGCAATTAAGCCCGTGTGCCACAACTACTTAGCCCACATGCCCTAGAGACCAGGAACCGCAACTGTTGAGCCCATGTGTGGCAACTACTGAAGCCGGTGCACCTATAGCCTGTGCTCGGCAATGAGAGAGGCCCCCACAGTGAGAAGCCCATGCAAAGCAACAAAGACCCAGCAGCAGTTAAAAAGCAAATATGATATGGGCTTTAATGTAAAAAGTAAACAACATGCAAGAAAAGATGGATAGTGTAAGTGGAGAGATAGACATTCCAAGAAAGTATCAAAAAGAAATGCTATCAATCAAAAATGCTGTAACTGAAATAAAGAATGCTTTTGATAGGCTTATTAGGAGAATGGATACAGCTAAGTAAAGAATTTCTAAGCTTGAAAATATGAAAACAGAAACAGCAAAACTGAAAAGAAAGGAATATCCAAGATCTCTGAGACAACTACAAAAGATGTAACATATGTATAATGAGAATACCAGAAAGAGGAAACAGACAGAAGAACAGCAGCAGTATTTGAAGCAATAATGAGTGAGAGTTTCCCCAATAAACGTCAGACACCAAACCATAGATCCAGGAAGCTCAGAGAACATCAAGCAGGATAAAATGCTAAACAGGATAAAAGCAAAACAAAGAAACAAACCAAAAGCTATGTCTAGGAATGTTATAGGCAAATTGCAGAAAATCAAAGACAAAAAATCTGGAAAACAACCCAAAGGAGGAAAAAAAAAAAGTATCACTAGAGGAACAAAGGTAAGTTGCCCCTTGAACAACCTGGATTTAAACTGCCCAGGCTCACTTATATGCAGATATTTTTCAGTAGTAAATACTGAAGTACCACAGAGTCCTAGTTGGTTGATTTTGTGGATGCAGAGGAACTGGAGCTATGGAGGTATGGCAGTAAGTTATACTCACTTGGATTAATCCCCATGATGTTCGAGAGCTAACTGTATATCTGACATTTCCTCAGAAACCAAGCAAACGAGAAGGGAGTGAACAGAAATACTTGAGAGTGTTGAGAGAAAAAAAATCACCCACTCAGAATTTTGTACTCTAAGAAATTATCTGTCTAAAGAGAAGGAGAAATAAAGATTTGCTCAGACAGGCAAAAACTAAGGCAACTTTTTGCTAGTAGATCTACCTGACAAGATTTGTTAAAAGTTCTTCAGAGAGAAGGAAAATAATATAGGTCAGAAATAAGGAGCTACATAAAGAAATGAAGAGCATCAATAAATGAATAACTAGAAGTAATATAAAAACTTTTTCCTCATTCTTAAATGATCTAAAAGATTACAATTTGCTCAAACTACTAGCAACAGTACATTCAGTTATAAATACTTATATATACGCTTATGTATAAGTGAAATGAATAACAATGATACAAAGAATAGGAGGGAGGAATTTGGAATATTTTGTTATTATACAGTACTTCTATTACATATGAAGTGATACAGTATTATTTGAAAGTGGAATTGGATTAGTTGGAAACGTGTATTTAGCAAATGCTATGGCAACCATTAAAAAATGCTGTTGTTTTTTTTTAAGTTTACTGATACACTAACAAATAAGAGAAAATGGAACCATGTAAAGTGTCAATTAAGACACAGGAGAAGTATGAAAGACAAAAACAGGAACAAAGAACAACAAACAGAAAGCAGTATGGTAGTTATTAATCCAACTATATCAATAATCCTTTTAAAACATCAATGATCTAAATATACCAATGAAAAGACAGATTGTCAGAGTGGATGAAAGAATAAAACCCAAATATATATTGTCTACAAGAAACACATTTTACATAGAAAGACACACACAGATGAAAAGTAAAGGCATGGAGAAATATACCATGCTAGTAATTAATCAAAGAAAGTAGAAGCAGCTATATCAATTTCTGACAGAGCTACTTCAGGGCAAGGAAAGTTGTCAGAGATAAGAGGATAATATCATAACACAATGACAAAGGGGGTCAGTTCTTCAAGAAGACATAACAATCCTTAATGTATGCACATAACAACAAAGTGTTAAAATATATGAGGCAAAACCTGTCAGAACTGCAAGGAAAAACAGATGAATCTCCTATTATTACAGACTTCAACACTCCTCTAACTGAACTGGACAGATTCAGCAGGCACAAATTCAGTAACTCTATAGTACCACCAATCAATTGGATACAACTGATATCTAAAGACGACTTCATCCAACAACAGAATTCTCATTTTTCTCTAGCTTGATGGAATATGCACCAAAATAAACCACGTTCTGGGACATAAAATGCAACCTTAGCAAATTTAAAAGAATATAAATCATATACTGTCTGCTCTCAGACCACCATGCAATTACACCAGAAATCAGTAAGATAACTGCAAAATCCTCAAACACATGATGATTAAACAACTCACTATAAACAACACATGAACTCTCAAATTTTTAAATATTTTGAACTATATGAAAATAAAACTTACCAAATACTACGGAATGCAGTGAAAGCAGTGCTTAGAGGAAAATTTATAGCAATGAATGCATACATATAAGGTTCTTTACCGCTACCGCCACCTGGGAAGCCCATTTAAAGAAAAAAGCTCTAAAAATCAACAATCTAAGCTTCTACCATAGAAAGTCAGAAAGTGACTTCAATTCAAAGAAGCAAAAGAAGAGAAATAATAAAAATTAGAGCAGATATCACAATGAAACTGAAAACGAGGAATGAATAGAGAAAATAAAACCAAAACCTGACACTTTGGAAAGATTTTTTTTAATTAATAATCTTCTAGCCAAGCTAAGAAAAAAAAGAGAGAGACAAATTACATTACTTGAAATAAAAGCCACCATTACAGATTGCATGGAGACATTAAAAGGTTAATAAAAGATTATTATGAACAAATCCATTAAACCAATTCCTTGAAAGAGTCAACCTGCCAAAACTCATACAAGAAGAAATAGACAATATGAATATATATTATATATTAAAGAAATAGAATCAATAATTAATAACCTTTCAAAAAGGAAAGCAACAGGCTCAGATGGGCTCACCTGTGAAGTCTATCAAACCCTTAAGGAGAAACTACACCAATTTTCTACAGTCTCTTCCAGAAGATAGAAACCAAACCAAGGGAATACTTCCTAACTTATGAAGCCAGAATTACCCTAATACCAAAACCAGACAAAGACATTACAGGAAAAGAAAACTACTGACTAGTATCTCTCATGAACATACCTGCAAAAACCCTCAACAAAATACTAGCAAATCAAATGCAGCGATGTATAAAAAGAATTACAAACCATAACCAAGTGAGATTTATCCCAGCTATGCAATGCTGATTCAATATTTGAAGATCAATTAATGTAATCCATCACATCAATAGGCAAAAGAAGAAAAATAGCACGAACATATCAGCAGATGCGGAGAAAGGACTTTACAAAATCCAACACCCATACATGATTAAGAACTCTCAGAAAATGAGAAGTAGAAGTGAACTTCCTCAACTTGTTAAGAATATCTACAAAAACCTATAGCTTAACACCATACTTAATAGGGAGAAACACAAAACTTTCCAGCTAAAATAAGGAACAAGTCAATAATGTCTCCTCTTACCACTCTTTTCCAAGTTATGTGTGTGTGCGCTCAGTCATGTCCAACTCTTTTGTGACCCCATGGACTGTTGCCCACAAGGCTCCTCTTGTCCATGGGATTGCCTAGCCAAGAATACTGGAGTGGGTAGCCACTCCCTTCTCCAGGGGATCCTCCTGACCCAGGGATTGAACTTGCATCTTCTGCATTGGCAGGTGGCTTCTTTACCACTAGCGCCACCTGGGAATTCCTTCCCAAGTTACACGGATTGGTAAGTAAGAAATCAAACTTTTTTCACAGATGGCATTATCGACAATGTAGAAAACCCCCAAAGAATCAACAACAAAGACTCCTGGAGCTAATAAGCAATGATAGCAAAGTTGCAAGACACAAGATTAATGTGCAAAAGTTACTCAATTCCCTAAACACCAGTAATAAATAAGTGGAATTGGAAATTTAAAATATATTACCATTTATATTAGCACTCCCCACAAAATGAATTACTTATATATAAATCTAAAAAAGTTTGTTCAAAATCCATTATGAGGAAAATGCCTCATATTTGTGACCAAAGACATCAAAGGAGAACTAAATAAATGGAGAATTATTCCACATTCATGGAAATACAGATTCAATAGTGGCAAGATGTCAGTTCTTCCCATGATGATCAATAGGCTCAACACAATCTCAATCGAAAGCTAGCAAGGTATTTTGTGGATATCAACAAACTTACTCCAAAATTTATATGGAGAGCCAAGAGACCTAAAAGAGTCAACTTAATACTGAAGAACAAAGCTGGAGGACTATTTTCTACTCAGTTTTGCTGTGAACCTAAAATGATCTAAAAACAGTTCATTAATTTATTTTTTTTAAGGAGTGAGTCCTTCTCTTTCCTTGTAATGATCTGATCTATTCCCAGAGCTTCCTCTCCACCCATGCCACTCTCCTGAATTCCACCTGGATAGCAGAAAGTCTTCTCAGACTCAGCATGCCTAGTACTGAATGCTTGGTCTTCCTTCTCTCAAATTTTCTTCTCCAACAATCTTCCATATCTCACTAAGTGTCTACTCCATTGTTCTAGTTGCTCAGACCAAAATCCTTGGCATCATCCTTGACTCTCATCCTTTGTCATATTCCCCTTCCAATTCCACTTCCAATAAGTGAGCAGAAAATCTGGTCACTTATCATACCTTTAGCATTATATTACTTTGGTTCAAGTCACCCCGACCTATCCTCAAACTGGTCTCTACTGTTCCAGCTCCCCTTGCAATTCTATACTCCACAAAGCACTCAGATTGATCCTTATGAAACAGAAATCAGATCACATCATTTCACTCTTCAAACCTTCTAAGGCTTTTCCTCTCACTCAATAGCCTTACAATATCCTCTCAAAATGAGTGGAATAGCCCTAACCCTCCAACACACCTTCTTACTTATGTGACCCTGTTTCTTATTATTCACTCCCACTCATTCATGCTATTCTCATCACAAGGACTGTTTTGTGATTCCTAGCAAAACGTCTCAAAAAGGTACCACCTCAGGACCTCTATACTTGCTGTTCTCTATTCCCATAAAGCTCTTCCTCCAAATAGTTTTCTCATCTCTTAAAACTCTTTGCTGACACTGTCTTCCCTGATCACTGCCCTCCAAAAGACTCTATTCACCTACTGATGAATATCTATAGATGCTCCACTATTCACTTTTCCTACTTTGCATTTCTCTAAAGAATACAACACTGTAACTCTACTCACATACACATATACACATGTATACACACACACACACGGAGCGCACATACACCCACATTTTACTTACTTATGTTTATTTTCTTCCTCCCTCAAATAGGATGTTAGCTCCTTGAGGACAGAAATGTCCAGTAAAATACAAATATTTTATTCAATGCTATATCCTGAGTGCTTAGAATAATACCTGGCAATTGAGAGGCACACAAACATTTGTTGAATGATAACCATATACTTATGTCAGTCTTAGGGGAAGGGCTTGGGAAATGGGGTTATGACAGAGCATGCCTGAACTTAACTTCAAAAAATTCTTCCAAATGAAAAAAGGTAGAAAAAAACACAATTGTGCAACCATAAGAGGTAGCTGGAGTCCTGAACTTTAGTAACCAGCATTACTAAACTTGAAAAATCCATAGAGTTCATGGCCTATTTAAGTTCCACTGAAAAGTAGTGTGCAAACAAACCTCCCTTACAGAGTGTTCCTTCAACTTCTCCCCTCTCACATTTAGATTTACTTTTCTTAACTCATTCTTTCCCCCTCTATTCTCTTGGTGCCTGATTCTAGGCCCTCCTGCTCTCTGGATCCAGTTCTCTGTTTTATCAATTATATCCCCTTAGCATTACACCTTCAAACATTCCAGTAGGCTTTTCACCCCTTTCACAATACAGTTTTCTTGATCCCTTAAAATTCTCAGACTCCAGTTTTTTTTCTTCCCTTCTTCCTTCATCAACAATTAAAAAAAATATTTTTCACTGCTTCTACTTCCTGACCAGCATTATTCAAAGAAGTGGTTCTTAACTAGAGTGTACATGAAACCCTCCTGGAATTTTTTCACGCCAGGTTCTACACTCTGAAATTCTGACTTGATCAGTTTGCACTGGGGAGACACTTTAGACAACACACTAAACCTAAGTGTGTTGGTGAAAACTGCTCCCTAACAGAGTCTAATACACACCCCCATATTAAGAACTATTATCTCAAAGATCTGCCATATGTTGTTTTTCTTTTTTTCTGGTCATAATAATGTTAATATTCTACCAATTGAGGAGTATAATTAGATCAACTCTTGTACCTGACACACATGAAAAACAAATAAAAAGGCTCCAATCAGAACACAAATCCAACTGTGTTCTCTCAGTTTTATCCTTTCTGAACTTTCCAAGGCATCCAATACCACCAATTTTAAGCATGCTCCTCTCTTCGGTAACATCTTGGTCTTTTGGTTTCGGTCTTCCCTCCTCCCTGCCAATCTGTCTTAATGCCATCTAAATCAGTGCCACTCAATGTGGATCCGAGGGTAGGCAGCAATACCATCATTTGGAAACTTACAAGACATGAATATTCCTCAGGCCCCATTCCAGACATCAGAAATTCGAGGGATGGGGTCCAGAAATCAATGAATTCTTGTGATTATTAGGCACGCTGATGTCTGCAAACCAGTGTGCTGCTGCTGCTGCTAAGTCACATCAGTCGTGTCCGACTCTCTGTGACTCCAGAGACGGCAGCCCACCAGGCTCCACCGTCCCTGGGATTCTCCAGGCAAGAACACTGGAGTGGGTTGCCATTTCCTTCTCCAATGCAGGAAAGTAAAAAGTGAAAGTGAAGTCGCTCAGTCGTGTCCAACTCCAGCGACCCCATGGACTGCAGCCTACCAGGCTCCTCCATCCATGGGATTTTCTAGGCAAGAGTACTGGACTGGGGTGCCATTGCCTTCTCTGAACCAGTGTGCTAAGCCACCTGTTTTTGGAAATATGGGAGGAATCTACTCACAGGACTGAAGCATGATGTCAACACATTCATATTTTGAAGTTAACTGTTACTGTAGTTGTCATGTGTGTTTGTTTAGTCGCTCAGTCATGTTGGACTCTTTGTGACCCCATGGACTGTAGCCCACAAGACTCCTCTGTCCATGGGGATTCTCCAGGCAAGAATATTGGAGTGGGTGGTCATGCCCTCCTCCAGGGGATCTTTCCAATGCAGGGATTGAACCCAGATCCCCCGCACTGCAGGCAGATTCTTCATCGTCTGAGCCACCTGGGAAGCCTATGGTGGGCTTAAGTAGGTGTCCTAAGAAATGGCAATTACAAATAATTGTAACTACTGTTTTCAGGGCAATTAGTATGTGCTAGATACTTTGATAAACTGTTAACACACCTGATCTCACTTATCAGGTGTTGTAATCATTATTTTTACAGGTAAGGACACTGAAACTTTGAAACAGAAGTTTAAACTCTTGCCTCCAAATTTGACACCATTGACCACCATATCACTGTCTCCTGCAAAGACTCAGAAAGAAAGAGTCTTGAACAGAACCCTAAGAAGACGACTCAGTGGAAGTGACTGAGGTTGACTGGTCAAAGAATCAGAGAAGAAACCAGAAATAGGGAAGTCAGTCTAGGTGAGGAAAGTTTTAAACAGAAAGCCTTAATCACAGTGGTTGGGAAAATTTTTTTCAGTAGTCTACAGACCACAAAGGATGTAGAACTTTATTATTTTTTTTTTGAAGTTTTATGGAGGCTACTCATTCTGAGTCCCAAGTTTTACTGACAAAACCAGACACTAACTTGGATTGTTTTAGGGGGGGATAATGGTTATTATTATTTATATATATTTATATTTAAAGTGACATGAAGAAAAAAAGTTTTTACATTTAGGTGGAGAGGGGATAAATTAAATGAAGGGAGAAAACTTAGAAATGTACTAAGAGCCAGAATAGGTTTTCTGCCTTTCCTTAAAAAAACTTTTTATTAAGATTTATCTTATTTAAAAAAGAAGAAAAAATTATATATATACTGGAGTGCAGCTGATTAACAATGTTGTGATGGTTTCAGGTGGACAGCAAAGGGACTCAGCCATACATATACATGTATCTGTTCTCCCCCAAACTCCCCTCCCATCCAGGTTGCCAACCAAGCAAGATTCTGACTCATTTTTAAAACTAAAGTATCAATTTTATTCACTTATAAACTGAGTAACCATTTGCTCATGATATTCTCTCCAATGGGTAAATCCATTTAGCAGAGGAAAGCCAGCTGTTGGGGTGAGGAGCTTGAATTGTAATAAGCAAAAGGAAGATAATTTCTGTTATTAGCTAGAGGTGACTGGAAGGCCAGGGATGCTGGTGGTGTTAAGAGAACTTGTAGGCAGAAAAGTCAGGCCAAGTCTACTGAGGGCACTGTGCTGTGAAGAGATTCCCTAGCCAAATGTTTAAGTCACCTTATGATTTTGGAGGAGTATAATACAACTGATTAGTCTAACTGGTCTAATCGGTTATAGCTTCTTTACTTACATTACCCTCCAGAAGATGCCATCTAGTCAGCCTGATCTGCTTACGAATTTCCTAAATTCCAGTGGCACTCTATTTGTGTCTTTCTACAAATGATTAATCATTTTGCGTTGACTTTTCACTTGTTTTGGTATCAGAAATCAACCTTTAAAAAAATAATCAGCCTTTTTCTGATGTTTACTTCGCCTATATATATATACACAAAGCTTTTATACCTTTTTAAGAAGAGTATATAAATGAAAGTCACTCAGTCGTGTCCGACTCTTTGCGATCCCATGGACTATACAGTCCATGGAATTCTCCAGGCCAGAATACTGGAGTGGGTAGCCTTTACCTTCTCCAGGGCATCTATCTTCCCAACCCAGGGATCTCCACAGACTAATACATGGAAACATATTTCCGTGTTTATTTGCTATCCATATTCTAAATAATGGTGTTCAAACACTATAATTTCAGCATTCTGAATTTCTTCTATTATCCCATGAGCCTTATGTGATGTGAATTACTATCTTTCTAATAACACTTATTAACATCTAACTGTATGTGCATTTATTAGGCACTGAGTACATACCCAGCAGTCCTAGGTACTGGGATAACACAATAGACTGAGGTTCCAGTAACAAGAGAAAAAAGGCCAGTAGTGTCAGCTTGACAGAAAAGGAAGTGATTAATACATTCTGAGTGCATACGTGTTCAGTCGTATCTGACACTATGATACCCCCATGGACAGGGAGCCACCAGGCTCCCTGTCCATGGGATTTTCCAGGCAAGAATACCAGAGTGGATTGCCATTTCCTCCTCCAAGGGATCTTCTCCATCCAGGGATCGAACCCGCATCTCCTGCATGATAGGTGGATTTTTTTTTTTTTTTTTAACCACTGAGCCACCTGGGAAGCCCAATACATTCTGAAAGATTTGGCCAATTTTTTCCAAGTAGTGAACTGGGCTGAATCTGAAAGGATAAATAGAAGTTCATCAGGCACTGGAAAAGGGATGTATCCCTAATACTTGTCTCCCCAAATTTGGTAATGTTAGTGGCATTTAACTTAAAATAACAGAAAAAGAAAGAGTAAAATGACAATAATGCAAGAAGAAATCCTCCACTTTACGATCTGGGGGTTGGGACTGTGCCTTTAAACACATTTCAGATCTGAAAGTAAATGTTTATAAAACAGTATTCAGAAGCAGGGGAAAGGGGTGGAGGAGGAAGAAGCTCAGTTTGTTTTATTGTATTAAGTTAAACAAATGAGTAAAAATATCAACATCTATGCTTGGGAACACATATAACTACTTTCCATAAAAACCCTATGCTTGAAAATGAAAGCCTCAGAACCTTATCCTAAATTACAAGAGTTGCCCTGGTGTTTTATATCCCCAATGTAATTTTGCCTGTGCACACGCACACACACACACACAAATCCATTCTTAATTGAAACAATCAACCACGCCCTAACCAGCTTCCACTTACCCTGACTTTCACACCTCCACATCCTTCAAAGTTTGGCTGAATTTATACTAGGACTATCTCAAGGCATTAATTTAGCTCTAAGTTTTGACACACCACCTCTTCATTCTTCCTTTCAATTATTTCCTCTTAAATTCCATTAGTTTCCCATTTCTCCTTAAGGGACACTTAGAAATACATCAACAGCACAATTACAAAACCAATGGCTGCAGCCAGTCTGAACACACACACTAATTTCCACTCACATCCCTCTTGAGGCTGTTTCTACCAATAATCAAAATCAGCGGACCAGAAAGGAGGAAAAAGCTGAGGCAGGAGGGTTGTTGCCTTCCACTCCCCCCATGTCTGCCCCCCACTTTCGCTCCCCCGTCCCCCAAGGCTGCACCGCGACCTTGTGCGCTCCCCCTTCCACCGACTCGCCCCCGCTGTCACCCGCTACTGCCTAGAAAACAGTCCTAGCCTTTGTTAAAATGTCCATGACCACAATGTACCAGAAGACGGACACATTCCCGGGGGCGGGGTGAAGAAAGTCACACGAGTGCCACGCCCTCCTTGGCACAAACCTGGGGCGACAGCCCACCTCCTCCAAATCCTCTCCCCCCGCGATGAGGAATGTTCCTGGCAACTCTGCACTCCAGGACGGCAGCGCGGGGGAAGGGATGGGCCCGGGACGCCCGCCGCTCAGGGGCACTAAGCGGGGGCTACTAAACTTGAAGCTGGGACACCCTCCAGAGCCCTTGGCGAGCCTCCCGGTCCTGCCAAGCCTGAGTCCAGACTTTCAGCCTCCGCAGCCCTTTCCTTCAATTTCTCCTCTTCCACATATCCTCGCCCGCTCCTGCCACCACGCACTCTTGCTCCCCACGCAGCAGGAGCCGGACACCCTCCGGCAGCGCGGCCAATCCCGCTGCCGCACGTCTGGCAGGTTTCTCCTTACGGGACCGACGGCTGTCCCGGCCGTCACCCGCACACACTCCAATCCCTCTCGGGACGCCCAGCCCGAACCACATTCTGCGGCTGCGAGCCCCGTGTGCCCAACACACTCACCGCGCGCCCCGCGCCGCTACTCCGCACTCTGTCTGCCGCCAACGGCGCCTGCGCGCTACCACCTCCACCGAGCCGGGTGGGAGCCTGGAGCCTGGAGCCAGGAGCCTGGAGCCAGGAGCCGACGGGAAGGGCTGTGGAAAGCGGCGGAGGCGGGGCCCGGGAGGAGTTAGGAGAGGCAGGGCGGGGCCAGGCAGGTTGGGAAACCGAGGGGCGGAGCCCGCCGCTGGGGTACGGAAGACCTAAGGCTTGGGGCACTGGGTTAGAGCTTTCCAGTCTTGAGATCTGTTTATAAATAACACTGGCATGAGAAGTCATTGAGGACCCTGGGTGCACCCCATGCACACTCACACTCCAGAAAGCCCAGCTCGGCGCGGGGCCAAGCTAGCCACCCCAGGCGTCAGCACGCCTCTCCCAGGAACCACTCTGGGTCCTCATTACCCTTTCACCTTTTCACATGCCTGGCTCCCCACACGTTATTCCGCCCACTGGCCTCTCGACTCGTCGTGCACGGTTCTTGGCGCTCCAGAGGCGAGCCGCATGGAAATTTCTCACCCACAGACTGTCTGTGCAAGGCACCCTAGTTAACACATCTATGCTGTGTGAGGCCAGAACAGGGTTGGTGACTTTCCAACCGTTGCCCACTGTTACAGCACAGCCCTTTCCCGGAGAACAAACTCTTTTGCTGTTCTGGCCTTTTGCTGACAACGTCTGCTTTTTCTTTAAAAAAAAGAAAGAAAGAACGAAAAGAAAAGTCTTAAACAAACCTACCCAAATATCTTGTGAAGAAGAACACATGTCAAATAAGACCCATCTCTGACCCTGCTTCTTTAGGGAGCCACTTCAGGATTTGAGCCTTCTTAAAAGCCCCTCTGAGAAACAGGAGTATTCAGCGTGTGTAGCCCTGTGAATTTTGCTCTACTGGCTTCAGGTTTTTCTGGCAGTTAGCATTTTAAGAAGCCTAACTTGATTATTATTCCATGCTGCATGCGTGCTTAGTTTTTAAGTTCTATGCTTTTCTGTTTAAAATCTGGTCGGCTGTGGTATTCCACGTGCCTTCAGATCAGTTATTAAAATAAACATACCTGAGTGGAATCCAAGTGAATTGGCCTGTGGGCCTGAAGTGACTTATTCCAAATTACTTTTCTTCTTTTTACTTGAGTTATGATGGAACTGAGAAACAACTGGCTATTAAGAATAATAGAATTGCCACAGGGCCAAAGCAATAGTCCTTCACACCAAGTATTTTGACTGAAAAGGGAAAGGAACATTTTTGGTGAGAGACCGGTCATTGCCCTTAGAGATCTGAATATCCTGAATTTCTTTCCATTAACCTTTGTGGTTCTTCTGTTTGTGTATTTTTACAAACCAGACTATCTGAACTCATTTCTGTTTTGCATGTGTCAAATAAGCAGATGGGGATTTCAGTGAGGACAGACTGCAAGAGGGTATGTATATTGCTAAGTGTAGACACAGACTCTATAGGCTAGATAATCTGTAACTGCTTGGAAGTAGGAATTTGTCCTAGTCATTTTTCACTGGTAAAATGTTTCACATACAGAAGGTGCTAAAAAAAAAAAAAAACAACAACAACACTAACCCTGCATTGATAAAGATAATTTTTACATCTTTAATAGATGCATATGTTTGTTCACTTTCATTTGATTACTGGATTTATTACTTTATGTCCAAATTGATCTGAATATTTTGATTGGATGCAGAGTTTCAGAGAACACTAAGGAGAAATAAGAAGGCCTTCTTAAATGAACAATGCAAACAAATGGAGGAAAACAATAGGAGAAAGACTAGAAATTTCTTCAAGAAAATTGGAGATATCAAGGCAACATTTTATGCAAGGATGGGCATGATAAAGAACAGAAACGGTGAGGACCTAAGAGAAACAGAAGATATTAAAAAGAGATGGCAAGAATACACAGAAGAACTGTACAAAAAAACATCTTAATGACTCGGATAACTATGATGGTGTGGTCACTTACCTAGAGCCAGACATCCTGGAGTATGAAGTCAAGTGGGCCTTAGGGAGCGTTACTACCAACAAAGCCACTGGAGGTGATGGAATTCCAGCTGAACTATTTAAAACCCTAAAAGATGATACTGTTAAACTGCTGCACTCAATATGTCAGCAAATTTGGAAAATAGCAGTGGTCACAGGACTGGAAAATATCAGATTTCTTTCCAATCCTAAAGAAGAGGAACACCAAAGAATGTTCAAATTACTGTACGATTGTGCTCACTTCATATGCTAGCAAGGTTATGCTCAAAATCCTTCTAACTAGGCTTCAGCAGTAAATGAACTAAGACCTTCCTTCTAACTAGGCTTCAGCAGTAAGTGAACTAAGACCTTCCAGATGTACAAGCTGGGTTTCAAAGAGGCAGAAGAACCAGAGATCAAATTGACAACATTCATTGGATCATGGAGAAGGCAAGGGACTTCAAGAAATACATCTACTTCTGCTTCACTAACTACACTAAAACCTCTAAATGTGTGGATCACAAAAAACTGGGGAAAATTGTCAAAGAGATGAGAGTATCAGACTATCTTACCTGTCTCTTGAGAAACCAGTATGCAGGTCAAGAAGCAACAGTTAGAACCAGACATGGAACAACAGACTGATTCAAAATTGGGAAAGGAGTATGACAAGGCTGTATATTGTCACCCTGCTTATTTAACTTATATGCAGAGTATATCATGCGAGATGCTGGGCTGGATGAATCACAAGCTGGAATCAAGATTGCCGGTAGAAATATCAACAACCTCAGATATGCAGATAACATGACTCTAATGGCAGAAAGTGAAGAGGAACTAAAGAGCCTCTTTTTGAAGGTGATAGAGGAGAGTGAAAGCATTGGCTTAAAACTAAACATTCAAAAAACTAGAATCATGGCATCTGGTCCCATCACTTCATGGCAAAGAGAAGGGGAAAAAGTGAAAAGAGTGATAGATTTTGTTTTCTTGGGCTCCAAAATCAATGTGGGTGGTGACTACAGCCATGAAATTAAAAGACACTTGCTCCTTGGAAGGAAAGCTATGACAAACCTGACAGCATATTAAAAAGCAGAGACATCACTTTGCCAACAAAGATCCATATAGTCAAAGTTATGGTTTTTCCAGTGGTCATGCATGGATGTGAGAGTTGGACCATACAGAAGGCTGAGTGCCAAAGAATTGATGTTGTCAAACCGTGGTGCTGTAGAAGACTCTTGAGAGTCCTTTGGAAGCAAGGAGATCAAACCAGTCAACCCTAAAGGAATTAACCCTGAATACTCATTGGAAGGACTGATGCTGAAGCTGAACCTCCAATACTTTGACCACCTGATGAAGAGCAGACTCACTGGCAAACACCCTGATGCTGGGAAGGATTGAAGGCAAAAGAAGGGAGTGTCAGAGGATGAGATGGTTAGACTCAATGGACATGAATTTGAGCAATTCCAGGAGATAGTGAAGTTGAGAGGAGCCTGGCATGCTGCAATCCATGGGGTCGCAAAGAGTCGGACACGTCTTAGCACTGAACAACTATAATTGGTAATTTGGTATTTATTAGCACTTCAAGAATTTGATAAAATATGTTCAAGAAAAAAATATAAAGATTTAAATTACAAAATATTAAATGATGTAGTCAATGTCTCAGCAGTAAAGAATCTGCCTGCAATGCAGGAGACATGAGTTCAATCCTTGGGTCAGGAAGATCCCCTGGAGGAGGAAACCCACTCTAATATTCTTGCCTGAAAAATCCCACAGACAGAGTAGCTTGGCAGGCTACAGTCCAGTGGGTCACAAAGAGTTGGACACGACTGAGCACAGCACACAACAAAGCAGAAAAATATGAAAAACACTTGTTATAATAAAATATATTGAGGGTATATATATATTATGGAAACTCTCTTTGGCAGTATGCCTCTCAGATCTTCCTTCAAGAAACAAAATTGTTGTTCAGCTACAAACAGTAGGTGTAGCTGGCAGGCTCCAGTTAAATCATCTTCAGGATGCACCTCAGCTTTTGAGGTGGGAGGGGGTTATGCATGCTTGATGGGTAACTCCCCACCATGTGAATGAGCATGGTGGGGCACTAGAGCCTGGCCATTCCTGCCCAAGGTGAGACTCAGTCTAAGGAACAATCTTTGCTCTGGAGCTCCGTTGGGTTTGCTGAAACTTGATCAGATCTGTGTTTTGTTGTGAAATTTTCACTGATGTGCTTCCTCCTCACTTTCCTTTCAAAAGTGTCAAATCAGCATCTTAGGACCAAGGTTTTCTCTGCCCAAGCCTTCCTCCCCCATTTATCTTTCAGAGATGTTACTTTTCCATCCTTCCCCCAAACCTCTTATAATCCTGTCTCAGATTTAAATTTCTGGAGGTCCCAAACAGGCATACTCTCTAAGCTCTAACTGCATTAAATTTGGATGATCTTTTTGGTGGCTAAACAGTTCTCAGGTGTTGGAAAAGGATAGTCAATATTAATATGGTCCTGTCAATACTAGAATAAAAGTTAAAATAATTATTATACATATAAGTTGTACTTCATATTCTTTTATTCCCCAGGCTAATTGTCTAGTTTCTGATTAAACAGAATGAGGACTACACAAAAGGTATTCACAGACCCTGATCTTCATGCCAAAGAGCAAGATCTGTGATGAGAATTTGACTAGGGTGTGGTCACCCAGGACTATGCCTTAGGGCACCAGCATTTCTTTAGAGGCTGAAAAATTGTACATACCTTTTTAAAAAATAGCTCCCTTTCAAAGAGCTAATGCCACCGATTCTGACATTCATTCCTTCCTGCCAGTCTCTCTACCCACCTCCCCACAAAATGAATAATTACAGCTAATATTTGTTGAGTACTTGCATGCTGGCCACAGTGCTATGTTCTTTACATGTTTATTCCATGTAATCATCACTTCTACCTATTACATTTTGGTTCTATTATTATTCCTGTTTTGCAAATAGCAAACCCAAGGCTAGGAAAGGTTAAGCACTGTACCTAAGATCATGGCTGCCAAGGGTCAAGGACTAGATTAGAATCTAGTAAGTGTCAAATCTTAATTCACTCAGCTCTGAGAGTTTAAGTATCTTCACCTACATATAGAATGGATTTGGGACTAGAATGCAAGTCTTCGGAAACCTCATTTTGTGCTATTGCTTCTAAATCACAATTATCTCATTTAAGGCTCAGAGTTATGACTCTTAATCTAAGACGCTGGAATTCTGAAATCTTTTAGTCAAACAAACATCCTGCTTTCAGATGGAAAAATCAATGCAACGTTCAAGTGATTTTGTACTTGCCCTATATTTAGTCTGAATGTTTGTTGGTCATTTTGCCTTCAGCTCTAACATGTCTTTAGTTTCATCACAATCTGAGTTGATTTTCCTAAATCCATCATCACTGGAAAAAGAGGGACCAAGTCTCTTTTTATCCTTGGGAAGAAGCCCAAGGATAAGGACTTTTTTAAGTCCTACCTTAATAAATATTGCTGTTGTTGTTCTGTCACTAAGTCGTGTCTGACTCTGTGACCCCATGGACTGCAGCATGCCAGACTTCCCTGTCTTTCACTATCTCCTGGAGTTTGCTCAAACTCATGTCCATTGAGTTGGTGATACCATCCAACCATCTCATCCTCCATCACCCCCTTCTCCTCCTGCCCTCAATTTTCCCGAGCATCAGGGTCTTTTCCATAATAAATATTATTGTACAATATTTACTTCCTTCCTATTAATCTTCCCTTTTGATCAACAGCTGCAGACTTTCCCTAATCTGACCCTCAAAATAGAGAATGTTTTTCCCCCCAATAATCACAAAATTTCCATATAAGACATTTTGAGACAAGCCCAATTCCTAGTTAATAGAACATTTAGATGATTCTATCAACAGCTTCCTGAGATCCCACTGCCTTCCTCAATTCAGTCCACTATAGTCAAACCAGAAGTAGTTATTAAGTTATTCTGATCTTGAATAAGAAAAAGGAAATTCTGATTATTTTGCTGGGAGGTAGTAGTAAATTTCCCTCATTTCTGGTTGGGTAGACCCTTTGGGTGGCCCAGGGCAACACAATAGGCTAGGTCTCAGGAGAGTTCTGACACCATTTACTTCAATATGACTTTTTAAGGTAGATAACAAGAAAGATGCAACATTGAAATATTTGAAAGTAGGTGCAAAGCGAATCCTGCACCAGGTACAGAGGGTAACCTCAGTATGGAAAGACCTTGGCCCTTATTTTATAAGATGAATGTTGCATGAGCTGGGGCATACAGGATGCCATGGATGACAGGCACATTACTATTTAAAATTAATTAAAAAAAAAAAGTATGAAAGGTGGCTTCCCTAGTGGTAAAGAATCTGCCTGCCAATACAGGAGACACGGGTTTGATTCCTGGTTGGGGAAGATCCCACATGCCGAGGGGCAACTAAGCCCGTGTGCCACAGCTACTGAGCCTGTGCACTAGAGCCCAGGAGCCACAACTACTGAAGCCCACACACCCTAGAGCTTGTGCTCTGCAACAAGAGAAGCTACTGCAATGAGAAGGCTATGCATGGCAACCAGAGGGTAGCCCCTGCTCACTCCAACTAGAGAAAAGCCTGCACAGCAACCAAGACCCAGCTCACCCAAAAATAAATAATAAAATATATTTTTTATAAGTATGGAAGGAAAGACTGAGTGGGGCAATACTTATATGTCATGGGGGTTTTGCATCTTTATAGGATTTGGGTCTTATTTTTATGTTTTTAAGCTAATAAATTATAGAAAAATAAACCAACTTGTAGGAGAATCCCTCATCAAAAGCAATTAGGATTGGAATTGGTTTAATAATTGGCAAAGTTGGCTAAAATGGAAAACTGAAAATGTCATTTTAACATAAAACTATATGTACATTTATTTATCAGTCTTTTGACCTAAAGCCCAGAAATCTTCTTTGAGCATGGTTCCATTAATAGATGGTCCAGTTTTTTGAGATCTCCTGTATCATTTGTCTAGTGGTTCCTTTCATCCCCTTCCTCATATCCCTCCAACCTCTTGGTTCCATTGTTGTATTCCATCTTTGGTTGCCAAATCTCCTTCCATCTCCCTCTCATAAGAACCCTTGTGATTACATTTAGGACATTAGTTGCTCAGTTCTGTCCGATTCTTTGTGACCCCATGGACTGTAGCCCACTGGCTGCTCTGTCCATGGGATTTTCCAGGCAAGAATACTGGAATGGGTTGCTGTATCCTTCTCCAGGGGCTCTTCCCCAGTGATCAAACTCAGGTCTCCTGCATTGCAGGCAGATTTTTTACCTTCTGAGCTACCAGGGAAGCCTGTGATTACATTTAAGACTCAGTTAAATAATTCAGAGGATTCCTAGGTGGTGTGAGTAGTAATGAATCCACCTGCCAATGCAGAAGGTGTTAGAGACCTGGATTGGATGCCTGAGTTGAGAAGATCCCCTAGAGGAGGGCATGCAACCCACTCCAGTATTCTTGCCTGGAGAATCCCTTGGACAGAGGAGCCTGGTGGGCTACAGTCCATGGGGTCGCAAAGAGTCAGACATGACTTTAGTTCAGTTTAGTTGCCCAGTTGTGTCTGACTCTTTGCGACACCATGAATTGCAGCACGCCAGGCCTCCTTGTCCAGCACCAACTCCCAGAGTTCACTCAAACTCTCATCCATTGAGTCAGTGATGCCATCCAGCCATCTCATCCTCTGTTGTCCCCTTCTCCTCCTGCCCCCAATCCCTCCCAGCATCAGAGTCTTTTCCAATGAGTCAACTCTTCGCATGAGGTGGCCAAAGTACTGGAGTTTCAGCTTTAGCATCATTCCTTCCAAAGAAATCCCAGGACTGGTCTCCTTTAGGATGGACTGGTTGGATCTCCTTGCAGTCCAAAGGACTCTCAAGAGCCTTCTCCAACACCACAGTTCAAAAGCATCAATTCTTCGGTGCTCAGCTTTCTTCACAGTCCAACTCTCACATCCATGATCACTGGAAAAACCATAGCCTTGACTAGACATGACTTAGCATGCAAGTAAATGATGCAGGCTAATTTTCCCTCCTCAAGATAATCAATCCACAAAGATCCTTTCACTGTGATAGATAATATAGTCACAGGTTCCAGGGATTGGGATGTGAATATCTTCGGGGTTCATTATTCAGTCTATCACACATGGCTTAATTAGAGACTAAAGAACAAATTTCCCAAAGTAAACTGAAAAACTAATCAGGTCAATGTTTTCAACAGGGGTGTCTAGAATGCCTAAACTGTGAGGAACTAAACAGTAATTTAACTTTTTATAGAAATTTAAGAAGTTTGGTAATGGAAGATTCTTAGATTGAAGTTAGGAACTTGTAGCATACATGGCTCGTTTCTTTTAAAAACAAAATCTATTTAAAACTTAAGAAAGAAAATCCTCCCAGTGCACCAGAACCTGAACTAAAAAAATAAAGAAAGAAAGTCCTCCCTCTCTTATGCTTTCCTCTTGCCTTGCTTTGCTCTTATTCCACTCTTCCTTCTTCACTTTCTTTTCTCAGTTACATGCCTCTATAAATTATTTCATGAGTATATTTCTTGAGCTTTTATAGTCATTGCTGCTACTAAGTTGCTTCAGTGGTGTTCAACTCTGTGCGACCCCATAGACGGCAGCCCACCAGGCTCCCTCGTCTCTGGGATTCTCCAGGCAAGAACACTGGAGTGGGTTGCCATTTCCTTCTCCAATGCGTGAAAGTGAAGGCGCTCAGTCTTGTCTGACTCTTAGCGACCCCATGGACTGCAGCCTACCAGGCTCCTCCATACATGGGATTTTCCAGACAAGAGTACTGGAGTAGGGTGCCATTGCCTTCTCTGTTTATAGTCATTTCTCATTCAATTTTGAGTTCAGCAAGAAAAAAAACCTCAGCATGATTTTTTCTGTTATCAATCCTAAATGGAGGAGCAGTAGTTATTTGAAAAGAGATGCATATAAAATATATAATCAAAATAAATATAAATGGAACAATTTTTTATTTATTTTTGCATCCAGTGAAGAATTTGTCAGATTGCTCTTTCCCAACTTGGGGCATAAATTAATTAGTTTTGCCTCATCCTGTTTGTTTGTTTGTTTGTTTAGTATTTAAATATTCTTGATTTATTTTTTAATTTATCCTGTTAGTTTCTGAAGCATGTTGGCTACTCTGAAGTCCCATAGGGCTTTTAGTGCTAATGTTATTAGTCTTTGGTATGACATCAATTTTTCTATTTGGGGGACTTATGAGCTATCTCTGGCATTTATTCTTTTGAGGAACTAGCATTTAAGAGATTTTTCTTGATCTAAGAGATTTTGTTTGTGGCTCATCACTTCTTTTCTTTCCCTTAAAAATGGTAAAACTATACCTTTCTAAGTGAACGATGTAAAGAAATCGAGGAAAACAATAGAATGGGAAAGACAAGAGATCTCTTCAAGAAAATTAGATACCAAGGGAACATTTCATGCAAAGACAGGCACAATAAAGGACAGAAATGGTATGGACTTAACACAAGCAGAAGATATTAAGAACAGGTGGCAAGAATACACAGAAGAACTTCATGATCTTCTGACCTGGATCACCATGATTGTGTGGTCACTCACCTAGAGTCAGACATCCTGGAGTGCAAAGTCAAGTGGGCCTTAGGAAGCATCACTATGAACAAAGCTGGTGGAGGTGATGGAATACCAGTTGAGCTATTTCAAATCCTAAAATATGATGCTGTGAAAGTGCTGTACTCAATATGCCAGCAAATTTGGAAAATGCAGCAGTGGCCACAGGACTGGAAAAGGTAAGTTTTCATTCCAATCCCAAAGAAGGGCAATGACAAAGAATGTCCAGACTACCGCACAATTGCACTTGTTTCACATACTAGCAAAGAAATGCTCAAAATCCTTCAAGCTAGGCTTCAACAGTACATGAACCGAGAACTTTCAGATATACAAGCTGGATTTAGAAAAGGCAGAGGAACCAGAGATCAAACTGCCAACATCTGTTGGATCAACGAAAAAGCAAGAGAATTCCTGAAAAACATCTACTTCTGTTTCATTGACTAGGCTAAAGCCTTTGACTGTGTGGATCAGAACAAACTGTGGAAAATTCTTCAAGAGTTGGGAATACCAGTCCACGTTACCTGCCTCCTGAGAAATCTGTATACAGGTCAAGAAGCAACATTTAGAACCAGACATGGAACAACGGACTGGTTCCAAATTGGGAAACAAACACATCAAGACTGTATATTGTCACCCTGCTTATTTAACTATTATGCAGAATACATCATGCCAAATGCCAGGCTGGATGAAGCACAAGCCAGAATCAAGATTGCTGGGAGAAATATCAATAATCTCAGATATGCAGATGACACCACCCTTGTGACAGAAAGTGAAGAAGAACTAAAGAGCCCCTTGATGAAAGTGAAAGAGGAGAGTAAAAAAGTTGGCTTAAAACTCAACATTCAAAAAATGAAGATCATGGCATCTGGTCCCATTACTTCATGGCAAATAGATGGGGAAACAATGGAATCAGTGGCAGACTTTAGTTTCTTGGGCTCCAGAATCACTGCAGATGGTGACTGCAGCCATAAAAGTAAAAGACGCTTGCTCTTTGGAAGAAAAGCTATGACAAACCTAGATAGTATATTAAAAAGCAGAGACATTAGTTTGCTGACAAACGTCCATCTAGTCAAAGCTATGGTTTTTCCAGTAGTCATGTATGGATGTGAGAGTTGGACCATAAAGAAAGCTGAGGGCCAAAGAATTGATGCTTTTTAACTGTGGTATTGGAGAAGACTCTTGAGAGTCCCTTGGACTGCAAGGAGATGAAACCAGTCAATCCTAAAGGAAATCAATCCTGAATATTCTTTAGAAGGACTGATGCTGAAGTTCCAATACTTTGGCCACCTGATGTGAAGAGCTGACTCATTAGAAAAGACCCTGATGCTGGGAAAGATTGAAGACGACAGAGGATGTGATGGTTGGATGGCATCACCGACTGGATGGACATGAGTTTGAGCAAACTCCGGGAGATGGTGAAGAACAGGGAAGCCTGGCATACTGCAGTCCTTGGTGTTGCAAAGAATTGGACATGACTGAGCCACTGAAAAACAACAATACCTTTATAACATTTGTACTCTATAAGGGAACAAAATCAGCCACACCAAAATGTGTCTCTTTGATATGTGGATTATTTCAAGCTGAAAACAATCAAGGTCTAAAAGATTCAGGATCAGTCTTTGACCTTACATCTCACTGCATGAAAGAATTTAGATAGAAGTCCCATTCTCAGAATAGAGCTACCACTAGAGATATGTAAAGAACATGGGGCTAGATGTACTAGGGAAACACAGCAGGGTCTAGAGATCAGGGTCCACTCTGTGTCCCATGGTCTCTGTGTGGCCCAGCAAACATTTGGTTAGCAAATATTTGCTTTTCCATCTCTGTGTGAATTGCCTACCTCCTCTTTGAAGTCCCAAACCACCACCCCTACTTCTTTAGCTGAAGATGGTATTGAAGGTGAGGGTTTCAGCCATTTTGGCAAGTTACTGAATTTTGCTGGGTCTCTTACATGTCTTCATGTTATTAAACTTTTGTTTGATTTTCTGCTGTTAATATGTCTGATGTCAGTTTAATTCTTAGACCAGCCAGGAGAACTTAGAAGGATGGAGGAAAAAAATTTCCTGACTCCTTTTCATTCATTTAGTTGCTTTACACTCTTCTAATATCAATGTCTCAAATCTCCCATTCTCTCCATTTCTACAGACTGCCTCCTCAGCTAAGCAGCTGTTCACGATTCTGTAGTGGATTTGCTCTCTCTCTACTTCTAAATATCATCAAGTTTTCAGTGTATAATCTTTCTAAATTGTAAACAATGATTGAATGATGGGACTGTGAGTGTTTTTTCTTTTTCTTTTGATCTTTTGGGGGATTTTTCATATACTTTATATTGTATAAATTCTAGAAAACATGTAATACATTAATATAAAATATTACTGTATTATAATATATAATTATATAAATAATATATACCATTATAATATATAATATATTCTAAAATATTATTAAAATAATATTATATTTTTATTAAAATAAGTTCTTGATAAAATTATTGTGACAGATCTGGGCTCTTTTGGAAAATAGTTTCTGATCATTTCTGCACAAAAATACTACCCTGTGTACAGAAATCACCATATTCCTGTATCTTTTGGTTTTTCTCTCTCTACTTCTCTCCCTGTCTGTATATATGTGTGAAAGGAGTTTTAAAAAACTATTTTAAACATTAACTTAGTGAAACTGAGGAAAGAGGTTAAAGTTTGTTACAATAATAAAACGAAACCCACCAGATAAATGATGAAAGATCAGCTAAGATATTCCAAGGTTAAAAAAAATTAAAACCCAACTGTAACAATAAAATAATTCATTCATGGTAAGTCCAAAATCTGATGGAGGGAATATTTTTGAGGGGAGAATGAGTAATCGATGGAGAACTTTTCAAGCTTTGGGATTCCTAAATGGATTACATATAGGCCACTCCTGCATGTTAGGGCAGGGAGCCCCAAGAGAGAAAGGTCAAAGCCAAGTCCACTAGCCAAGCCTCCTTGGGGTTGAAGGACAATAAGCATGAAGGTAGCCCCAACTGCACCCCCTCAATGGTAAGTTCCCAGTGCTCCTACCCTCCATATAGGCTGTAGATTACCTTCTTGTACATAAAAGCTATTAATACAGGATGCTTGGGGCTGGTGCACTGGGATGACCCAGAGGGATGGTATGGGGAGGGAGGTGGGAGCAGGCTTCAGGATGGGGAACATGTGTACACCCGTGGGAGATTCATGTTGATGTATGGCAAAACCAATATTGTAAAGTAATTAACCTCCAATTAAAATAAATTTATATTAAAAATATTAACAAAAAAGCTATTAATATATATACTGTATCAACAACTACAGACTCTATTACCTTATAATATAGAGTAGGTTGCTAAGACTACTGATTAAAGGGAGCAGAAAGAACATCTTATAAAACACTCCCTCAAATATCTATAAATAAAGATATTACTCTTTATTGTCAAGTAGGTCTCTTTGCTTTTTTTGGATCAATTGTAGAAATACTTTTCTGAGGTAGTCTTGATCTCATCAATACTCTTATGATATGCAAGAAGTAGCAACTATTCCTCCCATTAAGAAGAGAAATGTGGACTAAAAATTATCTTTCTTTGCCTCGTGCGTGTGTGTTAGTCGCTCAGTTGTGTCTGACTCTTTGCGACCCCGTGGACCATGGCCTGCCAGACTCCTCTGTCCGTGGGATTCTCCAGGCAAGAATACTAGAGTGGGTAGCCATTCCCTTCTCTATGGGATCTTCCCAACCCAAGGATAGAACCCGGGTCTCTTGCATTGCAGGCAGATTCTTTACTGTCTGAGTCACCTTGGAAGCCCTTTTCCCTCTAATACTATCCTCAATGAAAAGGAGAGCGTTGCACATACAGCACTATGTATTCACCATACTACTTCGTCTTCCTGGGCACACAGAAAGACAATATTCCCAACCTCCTTTGAAGATGGATTGGGACCATTTCACTGAGTTCTTGCCAATGGAATGTAGACAGAAATGGCATATGCCATTTCCAAGTCTGGCTATAAAAAGCACGTGTAGAAGCAACGTTCTGGTTCTTTTTCTCCTGATAGCAGAGGTTATGCAAGCCACATGTTTACATGGGAATACAACAAACTGGTGGAAACCCGGATCCCTGAGTCACTAAACAGAAGAGACCCCTGTCAACCCACATCAGAGTTTAAGGTAGTAAACCTATTCTGAGGTCCAATGTTTTTATCCATAATGACTTAGAATCAAGGCCACAGCCTTTGTGTTTACTTCTCATCTTATGTTTTCTGCAGTGCCACTTATTCTTCCTTCAAATATTCTTAATTTATAATATGATTTTCCAAGTAATATTGCTCTATTTATTATTTTACTCTCTTTTGAAAAGTCTATTTTTAAAATATTTAAATAGCTTATAGAAAAGTTATATCTGGGAGGCTCCCTTTTAATAGCTACACTGATTATTTTTATTATATTAATTAATAATAGCCCACTAGTGAAAACACCGTAGAAACTTTTATAGCCATAAAGCTCATTCTACAGCTGTTATATTTGAAGTCACATAGAGCTATAAAGTTTTGCTATTACTATAGCTGAGTAGCTCTACTAGATCCAATCCTGCCACAGGAAACAATTAAAAATTCTGGAGAAAAATAATATAAAACAGTGACTGGGAAGCATTGGAGAATAAACAAAAACAGGAGGTCTTGGGGGGAACTCAAAACTCAAAAGGAGGAACAGTGCACAGAACCAGTTTAACATCCATTAGACTGAGGACAAAACAAAGATCTCTCTACGTGGAGTGGCTAAAACTTGGATAGAAAATCTCCAGAATTTCTGTCCTGAAGAACTAGAGGACAGAATCCAGGGCAACCACAGACATTGGAAAGGAGGGGCGTGACAATGAAAAGGAGACAAGTGAGGGAGTGTATCCATTTCTCTCTATAAATTTTGCTCAGCTCTGTAGCTGACCCTTGAACCACACAGGGGCTGGGGTAGGCTCAAATTAACACAGTTTTACCTGTGAGAGCTGAAATTTGAGATGTCGCCACCTCAGGAGATTCAGACCGTGAAGTCTGAAACCAACCAAAGCACATACCTGATTTGAAAACAAATGAGCAAAATATCAAAACCAACTCTTCAGGAGACTATAGCAGAATCCAAATCTCCATGATATAACATTCACAATAGCCAGCAAAAATCCCAAAGTATATAACAAAACAGGAAAACGTGGTCCAATTTTTAGCAGAAAAGATAATCAACAGAGATCAACCCTAAGGTGACTCAGTTGTCAAAATTATTACACAAGGATATTGTAATTATGCTCAGGGAATTAAATAAAAATACCTTCAGAATGAATGTAAAGACAGGGGCTCTCAGCAAAGAAGTAAGAACTATAAATAGAACCCAGTGGAAACTGTAGAAGTGAAATCAGATAGAGTGGCAGTCCACCTCTCAATTATGAATTACAAAGAAAAATTAATTTTTTATAACATAGCTGTAAACAAGGAAGAACAAAAAGCATTGCTCAGCACCCAGCTCTAAGTCATTACTGACTGACCGGGCACCCTGAGAGGAATTCAGGATGAAAAACAGGATGAGGTTCTCTGTGCTTTGGAAAAAACAAGTCCCCTTAGATAGTTAGATCCATACATAGAAAAGCACTCAGATCATTAACTTGAGATATCTGTTCTTTGTGAATAGCAGTAATCTTTTACCAAGCTGCATGCTTGACTGCATGATTCCCTAGCCAAATGTGATATACAAACGGGGTTTCTTCCTCTTCCTTCTTGGAGCAGTTCCCTCAGAGCTACTGAGAGGCTGTCTCCTTGGGCTATAGTCCCCAGGAAGGTATCGACATGTACACATGGCTATATTTAAAATGGATAACCAACAAGGACCTACTGCATAGCATAGGGAACTGTAATAACTTAATTGGGAAAACAATTTGAAAAAGAACAGATATATGTATAGGTATAACTGAATCACTTTGTTGTACACCTGAAACTAACACAACATTGCTAATCAACTATGCTGCTGCTGCTGCTGCTAAGTCGCTTCAGTCGTGTCCGACTCTGTGCGACCCCCATAGACGGCAGCCCACCAGGCTCCCCGTCCCTGGGATTCTCCAGGCAAGAACACTGGAGTGGGTTGCCATTTCCTTCTCCAATGCATGAAAGAGAAAAGTAAAAGTGAAGTCGCTCAGTTGTGTCTGACCCTCAGCTACCCCATAGACTCCAGCCTTCCCGGCTCCTCCATCCATGGGATTTTCCAGGCAAGAGTACCGGAGTGGGGTGCCATTGTCTTCTCCATTAATCAACTATACCCCAATATAAAATAAAAAGTTACAAAAAACAAACAAAAAACCAACTCCTAACTCTGATAGAGTGCATTTTTCTCCCAAGTCTACATAGCAAGGAAAGGAGCAAAGTGCCCCCATCACCCCCTATACTTTTCTCCAAACTCCTATTATGAACTAAGCATTGAGAAGAGCCTGAGGATATGGGGAGAAAGATATAAGTAAGGAGAAATGGATTCACTTCTCTTCCTTAAAGGAGTTTAAAGTCTTAGAATTTTGTGAAGTGAAATTCATTCACCTTTATTACAAGGAATGTAACAAAAATATCTGTTACAAATGATTTATATATTGTAACTGGAGAGTATTGGAAAATAATCCTTTTTGAGAGATTAAAACTCTTTGATAGACATAGTTATTTTTCATATCTATTTTCATGTGAAATCATTTCAACAGGCTTCACATTCCAATTAGGGTAACTCCATGCCATATGTAGTCCTCAAACCATTACTCTCAACTGATCTTTCTTCTTTTTAATCTTATTCTCTCGCAACTTTTCTAGCAAAACCCATTTCCCCTTAAGGCCAGTCTTTTACCATTTGTTTCATTAAGAAATCTTTAGTTTATAGAGAAAAATAAAGTTAATTACAAAAGTAGTCAGTGGTTGACAAGTGGAAAAACAGGATCGGGGAAGATGCTGAAGACGCATAAATGTTACAGGAATCTTAGAGGAGAGGAAGAGAGTTTCAAGCCACACTCTGAACAGATGAAATATATTTCCTAAATTATTACTCATATTCTGGAAATACTTGGTGAAACTATATGAAATGTGTTAAACATTGTCATAACATTATATTTTATGCATTCTAAAAACATCACATTGCTTTAAAGGATGAGAAAAAACTACAGTGATGCTTAGATGTACACTGTACTGCACTGCTGTTTTCTAACATTTCATTTTGTGTTACAGTATCTCTTCATGACATACTTACTATGAAATTGACATTTTAATTTTACCTGATGTCAGGCGTTGGCATTTTAATCCTGTCAGGCATCTTTTCTTTTTATATGATGATCTCAATGAACGCTCTGCTTTGTTCTTTTCTTTTGTTTTCAATTCCATTTCAAAACATACTGCGTGAATATTTTTTCTTCCTTTGTTCACATACATTTAACAGCCCTCCAGTACCTAAAAAGAAGAGTAGATAAAACCATGTGGATATTGTAGTAAAGGTAATTAACTGTAATTTTTAAAAGATAATATTTACAAAGCCAAAAAATTTTAAAGGAGAAAAAAACATAAAAAAATAAAAAGGACAACATTCATTAATAACATGATTCCTCTTTATCTCTGCCCACTTTCTCCCTTGGCTGATATTTTTAAAAGTCCACAAGAGATCTTCATATGGCTTCTTGGATTTATTTTTCCTCACAATTCTCAGAACAAAGAATAATTGTGCCCCAAGGCTAAAGGAACAATGACACTTCTGCTTATTTTTCTTTAAAAGTGAGCTATTGTTTCTGCTGTGTGCATTCATTGCCTTTCTGATTCTCTTTCAGAGCTTTTTACTGTGTAAAACATTTGTTGCAAGCTGATGTATTGAAATCACAGATTGCAAATATATTTGGAGTTTTATTTATCTTGTCAGAACTGGGTGAGACATCATCTTTCTGATGAAACACACCAACTTAGTACTGCTTTTTAAATTAAAGCTTGTGGATATAAAATGCCTGTAGAAAGTACCTGTGTTGAAGGGTCTCCAAGACCATCCCTGCATTCAGACATTCACTAGAAAGACTCATAGGACTCAACATGCAGTCGCACACATTGCTAAGAATTATTACAGAGATGCAGCATGGATATACAGCCAGATCATGCAGGGAAAACATAATCAGAATCTAGAAGAATCCACATGCAGGCTTCCTTTTGTCCTCTTCCTGTTACTAAATCAAATTTGGGTCTACTTGCCCACTGACAAGCAAAGCCAATATACTGATAACAGGTGGTGGTGAAAGAAAGTACAGCATTTATTTGCAGGGCACCAAACAAGGAGAGAGCTTCCTTGGTAGCTCAGATGGTAAAGCATCTGCCCGCAATGTAGGAGACCCAGGTTCAATCTGTGGGTCAGGAAAATCCCTGAGTTGGGAAGATCCTCTGGAGAAGGAACTGGCAACCCACTCCAGTATTCTTGCCTGGAAAATCCCATGGACAGAAGAGCCTGGTGGGTTACAGTCAATGGAGTCGCAAAGAGTTGGACATGACTGAACGACTAACACTTTCACTTTCAAACAAGGAGAATGGGCGTCTCATGCTCAAAAGACCAGAACTCTTTGATGGCTTTCAGGGGAGAGTTTTTGAAAGGCAGCATTTGGGGTGACTGCTGCAGGATACAAGACTTTCTTCTGATTGGTTGGTGGTAAGGTAACAGGGTGATGTTTTGGTAATCTTAATCAATCATCAACCTTCTGGTTCCAATCAGTCTGAGGTCTACCTGCTTGTGGTCAGAATGTAGTCACCATCCTCCAGCTAGGTGGGTAGTCTTAGTGTTTGCAGAATGACTCGAAGATATATGTCAGATTATTATGTGGATTCTTTACCAGCTGAGCTACCAGGGAAGCCAGAATCACTGCAGACAGTGACTACAGTCATGAAATCAGAAGATGATTGCTTTTTGGCAGGAAAGTGATGACAAACATAGATAGTGTGTTGAAAAGCAGAGACATTACTCTCCCAACAAAGGTCTATATAATCAGGGCTATGGTCTTCTCAGTGGTCCCATACGGTTGTGAGAGTTGGACCGTAAAGATGGCAGAATGCCAAAGAATTGATGCTTTCAAACTGCGGTGCTGGAGAAGACTCCCTTGTATAGCAAAGAGACCAAACCAGTCAATCTTAAGGGAGATCAACCCCAAATATTCACTGGAAGGACTAATGCTGAAGCTGAAGTTCCAGTATTTTGGTCATCTGATGTGAACAGACGACTCATTGGGAAAGTCCCTGATGCTGGGAAAGATTGAGGGCAAAAGAAGAGGGTGTCAGAGGATGAGATGTCTGGATAGCATCACTGATGTGATGAACATGAACTTGGGCAAACTCTGGGAGATGGTGAGGGACAGGGAGGCCTGGCATGCTACAGTCCATGGGGTCGCAAAAGTTGGACATAATTGGGTAACTGAACAACAATAACAACATTATGTGGATCTCTTGAGGAAGAACTAAGACTGTTTTATCACTGAACTACTATCTAAGCTCTCACAACTTTTCTTGCTTGAGTGTTTTTCCTTTGCTTTGGCATTTCCTCACTTCCCTAATTAGCAAATGCTTGAGTCTGCTCTTTGGAACTCAGGAAGGGTTTAGGAGACTAAAGCCTTTTTCTACAGAAAAGAAATGAGGGACATGGAGGGGCTTTTGTGCCTGGGAAGGCCTACAGGGTCTTGCTAGGTTTTATTCCTCCCATCAGGCGTCACTCAAGAGTGCACACTTACCCCAGCAAGAAAAATGCAGCAACATATGTGTGATGTTACTACCCAGTGCCATCCATTAGAGACTTAGCATTTGGGGTTTTCATTGGGGGCTGGTCACATAGGTACCCTCTGCCAATCATGTATCAAAATTCCAGATGATACTATGCAGGGCCCAGTGGGACTCCTGGGAATGAGGCTTTTCTGTGTCACCCATTTCCTTGATTATAGGAAACAGCCTTCATTCAGCCTCCATGACCTTCCCTGAGTTCCAACAGGCAGATTCAAGCAGTTGTTCATAGGGAAGGGAGGGGATGTGAGACTAGGGAGAAACAAACAGTCAAGAGCAGCCTTGGGTCAAGGTCCTGTTTTCCCATTTCCCCATCCATGGATACACACAAGAGTATCTTTGAGCTATTTTGCAGATATTGAAAGCCCCCCCCAACCCCGGGTGGGAGAAGTTAACAATTAATCATGGTATACTGCCCACAAGCACGTAGACCCCAGACCAGTTGGACCTGAAGGTCAATGATGTGGACTCCTACTTACCTCACCAGTAACCCATAAGAAGAATGTCCACGAGCTGATCACAGCCTCTTTGAATCATTACTATAAAACTTTTCAGTATCTACCCCAAGTTGGGACACACGGTTTTGAGGGCATTAGCCTGCTGTGGCCCCCTTTGCCTGACAAAGTGATAAAGCTACTCTTTTCTACTTCACGCAAAACTCTGTCTCCAAGATTTGACTTGGCACCATTGTGCAGAGAAGCTGAGCTTTCAGCATTGAGACTTCCAGAAGGAAAGCAGAGTTCAGCAGGAACCACACTGTTTGCACAAACCATTTAGACACAGTGAATCACCCTTATCAGTTTGGGGACTGGTGGGAACCCTCCCCAAATCCAAGTTCCCACATGCCAGGCAAAGTTCAACCTTACTAACAGACCCTTCTTAGGAAAGCAGTCTCAAGCATGTTATCTTAACTCTTTTCTGCAAAGTAGCTAACCAAGTTAGCCTTGCAAATAGAATATTTTTGAACACCAGTAATTTACCTAAAAATAAATGCCCTTTATACTGTAGTCTACCTTCCTCAGCAAAGTTACTGTAATAGCAATTTATTTTCTGGTTACAAATATAGATTTCCCAATGTAATTTATTAGCTTTTCTTTTTGAAGGTAATGTCAACTAAAAAGCCACAATAAAAAACAATTGATCTTACATTCTTCTGTCAACAGTCTCGTTAATGAGTTTGTTGAAGTATTGAATTAACAGGATGTTGGAATTAATAAGAGTTAAAATGTAATTTCTCTCTGATCCTGTTGAAAACTAAAAGCCTATTATGACACTTGGGCTACTCTAAGTCTCTTGGCAGGCCTGAAAGTTCACACGTTAACAGATGAGCTGAAGCTACTGCATATTCTTTGCTGTTCATCTCTACTTTGACTAAAGAAGCCTTTGACATACCTACCAGTTTGAGCCAGTTTTTTAATACTTGTTTTCTTTTAATATTAAGAATTCAGCTGCTTATATTTAAAAAAAAAACTAATTTTATTTATTTATTTTTGGCTATGCTGGGTCTTCATTACTGTGCACAGGCTTTCTCTAGTTGAGCAAGCAATGGCTACTCTCTAGTTGCCGTGTAAGAGCTTCTAATTGTGATGGCTTCTCTTGTTGCAGAGCACAGGCTCTAGGGTACACAGACTTCAGTGGTTGCAGCATGTGGTCTCAGTAGTTGTGGTGCATGCACTTAGTTGCCCCACCCGCATATGGAATCTTCTAAGACCAGGGATCAAACCCATGTCCCCTACATTGGCAGGCAGATTCTTAACCACTGGACCACCAGAGAAGTCCTCAGTCACTTACCTTTAAGCACAACTATTTTCTCATTCTTTCAACCTACAAAAGCCTGCTATTCCTTACTTATATACTTTAAACATAGATATCAATGTATAAGACGTATCCTACTTCCCAGGTGGTGCTAGTGGTAAAGAACCCACCAGCCAATGCAGTAGACATAAGAGACGCAGGTTCGAACCCTGGGTTGGGAAGATCCCCTGGAGGAGGGCATGGCAACCCACTCCAGTATTCTTGCCTGGAGAATCCCATGGACAGAGGAGCCTGGTGGGCTACAGTCCATAGGGTCACAAAAAGTAGGACACAACTGAAGAGGCTTGGCACACACATATGCAGTATTAATAGTAGGTAGGTGATCATTATGCTTTTGGGAAAATTATGCATACTCTTATCTCATTAGGATGTATTTTATCAGGCCCTAAGTAACTGTTTTGTTTTGTTTTGTTTTTTTAATATACACTCAAGGATTCCATGTGGATAAGTTCACTTGGATAATCAAACTGTACTATTTCACTTTCAGGGATGTGGGGTCTTGGTTAGCCCTTGAGCATAGAGTGTTACTAGGAGCACTGACTCTGGTGCCAGGGAGACTAGGATTTGCATGCTCCCTCTGCCACTTACTGTGTGATCCTGGTTAAGTCTCTTGTGCTTGTGATCAGTTTCTCAGCAGTGCCCAACTCTTTGTGATGTCCTGGAGTGTAGTAACCCAGTCTCCTCTGTCAATGGGATTTATCAGGCAAGAATACTGGAGTGGGTTGCCGTCCCTACTCCAGGGGATCTTCCTGACCCTGGGATCAAACCTGTGTCTTTTGCGTCTCATGCACTGGCAGGTGGGTTCTTTACCACTGAGCCACCAGAGAAGCCGTGGTTAAGTCTTTTAGCTTCTCCTCAATCTCTACAATTGTAAAATGGTGCGGGGGGCGGGGGGACACTAATAGTTCCTCTTTTTGAGCGATGAAATAAGTATACAAAGCTTAGTAAATTAAGATATTGTTTATTATTATTATTTTCATTTCATGACTATGCAAATTCAGACTTGGATTTAAAGGCAAACATTGAATTATCCAGCTGGAATCATCAAGGTTAACTTAAGAAAAAATCTACAGTCCATGCTTACAACCTAGTAAACCTGATAGGCTTTCTCAAAAACAAACTTCCTTAGTCAAAGCACATTTTAAAGGAGTTACTTTGAATTAAAGCAACCGGAATGCATATATGCACACACTGAACACCAGGAACAAAAGACTATATTACAGAAAAACGATACTTTAGGAATTATACATCTATAAATTTATGATAATACAAACAACTCAAAAAACATATCCATGTATCTTGATATTGTCTTAAAATTGGAATGAGACTGACCATTTTATGCAGGTTTCTTAATTAAAATGCTTGACAATTGTATCATTCTGCTTGTGGTGATGGTTTTAGGAAAGTAGACTAATCATATAAATATTAAAGAGTGAAAAAACTGACTTGATACAATGTGTACTTAGGGTTGGGATGATTCATTTCAGGTTGATTTGCATTCTTACATTGTTGATTTGTGTTCTTATATATTAAATATTTTCCCTTTTTATAAATTTTATTTTTGTCTGTGTTGGGTCTTCGTTGCTGCATGGCTACTCTCTAGTTGTGGCGTGCAGGCTTAATGTGGTGGTTTCTCTTGTTGTGGAGAATGGGCTCCAGGGTGCACGGGCTTCAGTAGTTGCAGTACATGGGCTCAGTAGTTGGGGTGCATGGGCTTAGTTGTTCCAAGGCATGTGGGATCTTCCCAGATCATAGATCAAACCCGAGTCTCCTGCACTGGCAGGGGGATTCTTTACCACTGAGCCACCAGGGAAGCCCAATATCTTTCTTTGGAAGCAACAGTTTACAATGCTTTGGTTTTTAGGCTATGCCTTCACAGACGTAATGGACCCTGTGGAAGTTAAGCGTAGACAGGTGACTCGCTTTAACTGAAGGAATGTGAGGAGAAGTGGCTCATTTCTGGGCCACAGCTTTAACGGCTGTATACATGATGTGCTTCGTCTCCTTTTTCATGGCGACAATACAGCAACTCTCCAGATGCTGGCTACTCTAACAGCCCAACTCAGCCAGAGAAGAGAGCTGTGGAGGTGGGACCCAGTCTTCTCACGGCAGATTGGTTATGTAAGCAAGAAATAAGTCCTTGTGGTTATATATGGTTATAATGCTGGACTTCTTTGTTACTGACTGACACAGTCCATACATTGTATTGTGTGCTTAGTCACTCAGTTGTGTTGGACTCTTTGCGGCCCCATGGACTGTAGCCCACCAGGCTTCTCTGTCCATGGGATTCTCCAGGCAAGAATATTGAAGAGGGTTTCCATTTCCTCCTTCAGGGGATCTTTCTGACCCAGGGATCAAACCTAGGTGTCCTGCACTGCAGGCAGATTCTTTACCATCTGAGCCACCAGGGAAGCCCACATTATATTGGAATGACTTAAAATTTACTTTTGCTAGTTTCTACTTTTTACATTTCTAAATGCTTAAAGGCCACATTTTTAGGTCACTAAAGTAATCTTTTGTTATCCTTGAACTTTAGTGGCATTTCATTAATGAGTTCATGGTCAGGGAGAGAAGACAGGAAGGTACTGTGCATGCAACCTGGGTGTAGCACTTGAGGAATTATTTTACCTCTAGTCCATAGCCTTGGTGTTCTCCTCTTGTTATGGTCATGAGGCATATGGTACATATCGGGACGTGCAAGAAGAGAGAGATCCAGAGCAGAGAATACCACCACAACAGCAAGAATAATTTTCATTTGCTGGGTGCCTAGTCTATGTAGGGCGCAGTTGTAAGTGCTTGACATTTATGAACTCATCCAATCCTAAACATTACCCAATGAGGTAAGAACCATTATATTCACATCTTACAGATGAGACACTGAGATGCTGAGTGACCTGCTACAGCTTACAGTTTAGAAATGGCAGAGCTGGGTGCAGGCAGCTCTCAAAAAACAAATTTCAGGAATTGCTACTTGGTTATGCCAAAATTTGAGGACAAAAACATTAAAAAGTAGCTAAGATTCCAGGCTGCCACTGCAGGGGGCCTGGGTTCAATCCCTGGTCAGGGAGCTAGATTCCACATGCTGCAACTAAAACCTGGTGGAGACAAACAAATTTTTTAAAAAATTAAAAGAAAATCAAGAAAAGCCATTTCTTTTGGTTGTAGAGCTTCCAGATTAAAAAATAACAACAAAGTAAAACAAAAGCAAAAGCCTATAGTTTCAGTGAAAAGGGAGTCAATCAGCATTTAGCAAAGAGGAGGAGGCCTCCTAGCTTTTACGTGGCTCACACCTCTCTTTCCAAGTCAGACAGATGTCTGAGTTCAACCATGTCCTTGACCTTTTCCACTCCCTCTGCCTCAGGCATTTACTCACAATAAATTCTTTCACTCTCTGAGGGGCCAGGCAGCTTGCCAGCCTCATATCCAAGTTCCATCAAAGCAGAAGCTCACTGTAGAGACGGGCTCACTGCTGCTGTGCAGAACCATACTTTTATTCAGCACCAGCCCTTTAGCAGCCAAATTGGTGCCACAGCCCTCCACACTCTGGGTCATGAATGAATCGTTGACAAACCCGAAGGGGTTAGGAATGATTTAGGAATCTATTTAACTCAGGGTGAACCATGAAGTGAACCCTCTTTGCTTCATGGCTTTCAGAGATAAATTATTCCGATTTTAAATATTCCTGCCCCTGGACACTAAGTCTAACCCTAGATTATTGAACTTAGAAAATGTCTCCAGAGATTCTGGGCAACAAAAACTCCTATTCTAGAGGAAATGTTCAAATCTGTTAAGGAACCGTGACTTGCATGTGAACTCCTAGAGGAAATAATTCCATACCCATATTGTCTTCAAAAATCACTAACATAGTGTTACGCATGAAAGGTAACTGAGAATCTCCATGATGTTTCTACACTGTATCTTTACCTCCTTCACATGATGTGTCTCTTTCCATTTCTTGGGTACTGTTATAGCTGAAGAGGACCCACCTAGCCTGCATCAAAATCACCTGGAGGGCATGTTAAAACACTAGCACCTAAGCCCTATCCCTAGGGCCTTAGAGTTTCTGACTTAAGAGATCAAGAATGGGGTCCAAGAACTTACATTCTAAAAATAATATTTATGTATGTATATATGTCTCTGAAGAATTGATGCTTTCAAATTGGACAGCAAGGAAATCAAACCAGTCACTCCTAAAGGAAATCAACCCTGAACATTCATTGGAAGGATTGAGGCTGAAGCTCCAATACTTTGGCCACCTGAAGCGAAGTGCCAACTCATTCAAAAAGACCCTGATTCTGGGAAAGATTGAGGGTAGGAGGAGAAGTGGGCAACAGAGGACAAGATGATTGTATGGTATCACTGACTCAATGGAGATGAGTTTGAGCAAACTCCAGGAGCTGGTGAAGGACACGGAAGCCTAGAGTGTTGCAGCTCATGGTGTCACAAAGAGTCAGACACGACTTAGCAACTGCACAACAACAAATGTTTATATGTGTGTACGTATGTATTTATTTGACTGTGTCACTTCATAGTTGTAGCATACAACCTCTTAATTGAGGCATGTGGCATCTAGTTCCCTGACCAGGGATTGAATTCAAGCCCCCTGCATTGGGAGTGCAGAGTCTTAGCCACTGGGCCACCAGGGAAGTCCTAAGAACTTACATTTCTAACACGTTCCCCAGCTGAGGCTGACACTGCGGGTCCAGGGATCCCACTTGGAGAAGCACCGTCTTTGACTTATCCTAGCTCCGGAGAGGACTTACTGCAGCAGTTTCAGAATCATCACCCACATGTCCCTTGTCATAATTCACAACTACCTGATGGGTCTCAGTCGTGTGGGCCCCTCCCACCACCACTTCCTGGGTGCACTGTTTTGATAATTATGCTCCTGTGCTGGAGTTTTCTAAGCCCATGCACATCCTCCTACCCATTTTCCCTGCCTTGGAAATCAGGGACTTGGAGACTTATTTTTGACATCGGATTTTGCTATTCACTAAACTCTCTGCTGACAAACCTAGACAGGGTGCTGAAAACCAGAGACATCATTCTGCTGACAAAGCTCCGTATAGTCAAGGTTATGGTCTTTCCAGTGGCCACACACAGCTGTGAGAGCTGGACCATAAAGAAGGCAGAATACTAAAGAATTGATGCCTTCAAACTGTGATTTTGGAGAAGATTCCTGAGAGTCCCTTGGACTGCAAGGAAACCAAACTAATCAGTCTTAAGGGAGATCAATCCCTAATATTCACTGGGAGGACTGATGCTGAAGCTCCACCATTTTGGTCATTTAATGTGAATAGATGACTCATTGGAAAAGTCCCTGATGCTGGGAAAGATTGAAGGTAGAAGGAGAAGAGGGCATCAGAGGATGAGATGGCTGGACGGCATCACCAATGCAATGAACTTCGGCAAACTCCAGGAGGTGGTGAGGCACAGGGAGGCCTGGCCTGCTACAGTCCATGGGGTCGCCAAGAGTCAGACACAGCTGGGTGACTGAACAATAGCAACAACAACAAACTCTTCTAGGAAGAAGGAATGAAGGTACTGAGAGCCAGCCAGAAGCCAGAGACTTTTACACATCAGTCCTCACCAGATGAGTTTCCTGTTTAAGTACAGCCCAAGATTCTGCCCACCCATTTCACCACCTTTACAGTCATCAACTGTGGAGTTGCAGGGCCAGGAAGCTGTCACAAATGTTTCAAAAGTAAGAAACATCTCAAGTGCCTGATATCTTGGAAAGAAATTTGAATACATATTTTGAAAAGAAACTTGAACATACATTTGCAAAAACAGGAGGAATGTGAGGAATGGAATTCTAAAAGGGACTCCCCCAAGAGTCCCTTTCCCTGGTTGTTCAATCCAACACGAACTGAGTTACTACTGTGAAGGGGCTTTGCAGATGTAATTAAAATTTTTTACAGTTATTACAGTTTATTACACTCACCAGTTTATTAATAAGCAATTGATGGTGATGCATCAGTTAACCTTAAAACAGGGAGGATATTATGGATTATTGACATGGGCTCACGATAAACAGATGAATCCAGAAAAGCGAGAGAGGAAGGCAGAAAAGTCAGTCAGAGAGATGCAGCGGTAGAGGGGAGGAGAGATGCTAGAGAGGAACATTTCAGGGAGATTCCAATTGTGAGAGGAAGTCAACCCACTCTTGCTGGCTTTGAAGATAAAGGGGCCACAAAGCAAGGAATGTGAGCAGCTTCCAGAAGCTGTGAATGATTCCCAGACAACAACCAGGAAGGAAATGCGGGCCTCAGTCCTAAAACAGCATGGACTGAATTCTGCTAAAAACCTGGCTGTGCCAAGCAGGGGAATGCCTCCCAGAGCCACCAGACAAGTGCCCAGGCCAGTCAATACCTTGAATTCAGCCTTGTGGGACCCAGAGTAGAAAAACCTGCTGATCCATCCTATACTTCTGATCTGCAGAACTGTGAGACAATAAATTCGTGTTATTTTGAGTTGCTAAGTTTGTGGCCATCTGCTATGTCAGCAATAGAAACCTAATACACTGGGACTTCTCTGGTGGTCCACTGGCTAAAACTCAGTGCACCAAATGCAGGGGGCCTGGATTCGATCCCCAGTCAGGGAACTAGATCCCACATGCTGCAACTAAAATCCTGCATGCCGCAATTAACACCTGGAGCAGCCAAATAAACAACGCATTAAAAATAATACAGGGAATAAGAGAAAGCAAAGTGATATATTTTTTAAAGTATTCAAGTATATATTTTGAAAAAAGAAAAAGTCACAGACTAACAAGGCATGTAGAAGGGGAACCACAGTCTTCAACAAGAAAAGGATGATTTTGACTATATTTAAAGGATTCAAGGGGCTTCCCCGGTGGCTCAGCAGTAAAGAATCCACCTGCAATGTAAGAGACATGGGTTCGATCCCTGGAGTCAGGAAGATCCCTTGGAGGAAGACATGACAAGCCACTCCAGTATTCTTGCCTGGGAAATCCCATGGACAGAGGAGCCTGCCAGGCACCAGTCCATGGAGTCACAGAGAGTCGGACACAGCTTAGCGACTAAACAACAAAAGAGTTCAAAGGGTTCGTTCAAGGGAGTAAAGGCATCCAGGATCCTTTTTGTTAGCTAAAACTTGTGATTACCTGGCTGCTACCCTCTTTAGCGCTGGTTTATGAAGCTAGATTTCTGTTTTGGATGCTGTTCTACATTTCTGCTCTGGTCAACTTTCTAGTGACCCAAGGCCTCTTGCAGAAAGAGTGAGTCCATTGTGCTCCTGCAGGAAACTGGTATGCTGCTCCTGAATATCAGAGATTGATAGTCGTCTCCAACTCTTGTGACTCCATGGACTGTAGCCTGCCAGGTTTCTCTGTCCTGGGATTTTCTAGGCAAGAATATTGGAGTGGGTTGCCATTTCCTTCTCCAGGGGATCTTCCTGACCCAGGGATCAAACCCAGGTCTCCTGCACTGCAGGCAGATTCTTTACCAACTGAGCTACCAGGGAAACTCAGAGATAGATAAACTGTGGCCCAACGACTGACCTTTCAGAGGCTCGCTGCTTTTCTCTACTACCATTTCTGAACCTCTGTTGCACCATCCTGGTGAGTGGCCAGTTTTTTTTCCAGGTACTGACCAAATGCCTGAACCACAACTGGAGAAGACCCTACCCATGAGAAAGCAGCTTCTTCATCAAGACATATTTACTGAGCTTCTCCTTGGTGTACAGTGACCATAAATCTAATTATCACTTTGCACAGTGAAGGGAGTATAGTTAATAATCACACCATGACAACAGACATAACTGGGACAGTCCTGGCAAACCAGTATGGATGCTCAATCTGGTTATATTCCAAGTGTTATTCCAGGGGCTTCAACTAGAGCAGTGAACAGCATATAAAGTAAAAACCAGTAACTTCTTGGAGCTTATACTGTAGCAGGAAAGACAGACAATACAACAATCAAGAAAGATAATGTAGAATGTTAAATGATGATAGGAGGCTATGGAAAAAATAAAGCAGGGAAGAGAGAATTTAGTCTTTTGGACTCTGTGGGAGAGGGAGAGGGTGGGATGATTTGGGAGAATGGCATTGAAACATGTATAATATCATATAAGAGAGTAATCGCCAGTCCAGGTTCAAAGCAGGATACAGGATGCTTGGGGCTGGTGCACTGGGATGACCCAGAGGGATGGTATGGGGAGGGAGGTGGGAGAGGGTTCAGGATGGGGAACACGTGTACACCCATGGCAGATTCATGTTGATGTATGGCAAAACCAATACAATATTGTAAAGTAATTAGCCTCCAATTAAAATAAATAAATTTAAATTAAAAAAAAATAAACTGAGAGGACAAGAAAAAAAAGTATACATGTGTGAGTGGGCTGTCTGGAGAGGGTGCTAATTGACATGTGGCAGTTGAGGTAAGCCTCAGTGAGAAGGTGACTTCTAAGCAGAGACTTGTAGATGATGAGGGAAGGTGCCATGAGGAAACCTGAGAGAAGAGAATTTCAGGCAGAAGAGACAGTAAATGCAAGGGTGTCCCTGGTGGCTCAGATGGTAAAGAATCTGCCTGCAATGTGGGAGACCTGGGTTCTATCCCGGGGTTGGGAAGATCCCCTGGAGGAGGGAACACTCCAGTATTCTTGCCTGGAGAATTCCATGGACAGAGGAGCCTGGAGGGCTACAGTCTATGGGGTTGCAAAGAGTCAGACATGACTCAGAAACTTTCACTTTCAGAGGAAGGCATGTGCTTGGTGTGTCTAAGGTCCAGCAAGAAGACCAGTGTGGGGACTTCTCTGGTGGTCTGGTGGTTAAGAATTCTCCTTCTAATGCAGGTGAGTTGGGTTCAAACCCCAGTGGGGGAACTAAGATCCCCCATGCCACAGGGCAATTAAGCCTGGGCACCATAAGTACTGAGCTGGCATGCTCCAGAGCCCATGTGCCACAACTCGAGCGTCCTACTGAGCCTGTGTGCCATAGCTGGAGTCTGTGTGCCACAACAAAAGAGCCTGCATGATGTAACAAAGATCCTGCATGCTGCAACTAAGACCTAATGCAGTCAAATAAATAAATATTAAAAAACAAAAGACCAGTGTGGTCCAAGTGGATGGAGGGAGGGAGGTGGAGAGTAATAGGAGAAGAGGTTGGAAAAGTAAGAGGAGGGCAGAGATCAGACAAGCAGGGCCATTGTGAAGACTTCATCTTTCCTTCAAGTGAAATGAGAACCCAAGGGATGGTGTGAAGCAATGGAGTGACATGATCTGATTCCTGCTTCAGCAGGATACATTGGGTTGCTGTGTGGGGGCCAGGATGGGGGCAGTGAGACTAGTGTCTTGCTCACTTGGATCACAAAGGATCAAACCTCACAGGTCCTGGCACCTCCCTGGGCCCCACAAGCCATCAGGCCCCACAAGCCTGTGCCCATGGGAGGACCCCTCCTGCCAATCCACCATGCCATGAACAGAAAGCTACAGCTGACAACTGCCAAGTGTCAAAGATCAGACATGAACCAAAGCTTCAAATATGTGTGTGATGTAAGTGGAGAAGACACATGGTTAACCACCCACCCTCCCCCAGGTGATCCTCATCAGGGCTACACGCTCTTGACATTGAAATTTCCCTAGCATCGCTACACCAAATATGTCAGCATCCTGGAACATGTGCTAAGCCAAGCAGAAAACATTATGCCTGAATCTTTCCTTTCAGCAAAAAGGAGAAACATGACCTCTCATCCAGCCTCCTGCACAGTGATAGAAGTAGCTTGAAGCCATGCATGGCCAGGTGAAGACACCAGAAACATAGCTAGTAACTGTTAACTGAATTTGCTGTTGACAAGGAGGCAGATTTTCCCTGAAATGTGAAGTTCTGAGACAGAAGCGAAATTAACATCTGTGAGGCTCCCACTGCCATGCCCTGCTGTGCTGTGATGGAAATGGAGCCCAAGATGTGGGAAAAATGATCCTCATTTCTGAGGCGAGAAAAAAAAAAAAAGCTAAACAAATTCAAACAGAAAAGAAGTTAATAAACCATCATTTCCAATGTTTGGCGTGTATCCAATGCTCACAGCATTCAGCATTTTCTGCTGTCCTCATTTTCCTCATTGTTCTAAATAATGACCACCAGAGAATTCTCTGGTTTCCTGAACTGAGAGCCACGTGTATGAGAAACTTTTATTTCAAAGGCAGCTTTGGTCTTTGTCCTGCAGTCATTCAACCATAAAAATCATCCTGTACTTTTTCCTGTAGTAAGAATTCATAACCACTGGGCAGGGGAGGTATATGGGAAAAGTCTGTACCTTTCTCAATTTCTCTGGGAACCCAAAACTGCTCTTAAAAATAGTCTTAAAAGAAAAATCCCCACACAATCAAAAAAAAAAAGAATATACAACCACCAACCACAATCGAACCCTACAATATTCCCTGGGGCTTTTCAATTGAAGAGTCACATTTTCTCCACACTTTCTCATTTTGGAGACCAGAGTATCATATTGATATTAAATTTATACAAGGCATAGTAAAGGGTGTTGACCAAAAATGTGATGATGAAAGAGGCTGCAAATAAGAAGTTTATTTGGGGTCTTAAGAACTGCAGCCTGGGAGATCCCATATTCAGATAACCCCAAAGGAATGTTCCAGGGAAGAGAAAGAGTCAGGGGCTTACGGAGAAAAAAGCTACAAGATGGCTAAAAGTTGCCTGAAGACAACTGTGACTGACTGTGACTTAAAAAATATTTGTCCTTAAGGAATCAAAAGTTGTTCTAGGGTAGGGGTCTGTTAATACATAGACTATCAAGAATTATTTTAGGGTAAGGGTCAGATAAGTATCTTGAGTTTCTGGCAGGTGTTCTGGATGGCTTCATCAGGTTGAAAGATCAGATTCCATCCAGAGTGAGACATCCATAAATCACACTTCCTTAATGGCTCCTGGCTTCATTTTAGAGAGCTCTCTTAGCAATACTAACTCCATCTTGATTTTCCTTTCAGGGTTCACTTAAGATCCTAGAAGTTGTTACCAATTTGGTTTAGAAGAGCATTGTGTGTGTGTGTGTGAGAGTGTGTGTGTGAGTATTACCTAAGTAAGTGGTTCATAGATTTTGATATAAGCAGAGCTTCACTTATTTAACAAGTATTTATTGAGTACATTCCTGTGGAAGGGGAGGCAATTAACTCTAAGCATAATCTGATTATTTGTTGATAGTGTCCGTCATCTATCTATTGCTCGATCAATCATTATCAATTTACCTACTTCAGAGTGTAAAAATGCTACAGGAGGAGAAGATGAAAGTGGAGTAAGAAGCTTCAGAACTGTGTATAGATATGGACTGCATATACCTAGGGAGAGGACAGGATAGGGAGGGCTTTATGAAGAAGGTGGACTTTTTTTTCTTTCTTAAAAAAAATTTTTTTTTGAAGCATAGTTGGTTTACAATGTTTTGTCAGTTTCTGCTGTACAGAAAAATAAATCAGATATATGTATATGTATACCCACTGGTTTTTGGATCTCCTTTCCATTGATTTACAATGTTGTTTTAGTTTCTGCTGTACACCAAAGTGATTCAGTTACACATATTTACACACATTTTAAAATATTCTTTTCCATTATAGTTTATTTCAGGATATTGAATATAGTTCCCTATGAAGGTGCATTTTGAGAAAAGCCTTTTGAAAGGGGATGAAGCAAGCAATGTGGATGTTTGGAGGAAGAGGGCTCCAGACAGAGGGACTCACCAGTGCAGAGACCAGGAAATGTGGGAATTGTCTGAGGAACAGTGCAGAGACCAGCATGGCAAGAGCTCAGGGCAAGTGTGTGGGAAGTGGGGACAAGGGTAGTGTTACAGATGTCAGAGCAGAAGTGGATCTAGGTTTTGTGGCACCTGAGTGTTGAACAATTAAAAGAAAGAATTCAGGGACTTCCCTGGTGGTCCACTAGCTAAGAATCTGTCTTCTGATGCAGGGGTCGCAGGTTCCAACCCTGGTTGGGCAACTCAGATCCCGCATGCCGTGGGGCAACTAAGCCCACATGCAGCAACAAGAGAAGCCCATAGACTGCAACTAGAGAAACACCCCATGTGCCACAAAGACGACCCAGAGCAGCAAATAAATAAGTAAATAAATAAATGCTTTTTAAAAAGGAAAGAATTCAAAGGTACAAAATTAGGCACAAAATCAAGGATTTATGTAGAATAACAGAAAATGGCAATAAATGATGAACCCTAGGTATCTGCACGTGTGCTCAGTCCTGTCTGACTCTTTGCAACCCCATGGACTGTAGCCCCTCAGGCTTCTCTGTCTATGGGGATTCTCCAGGCAAGAATACTGGAGTGGGTTGCCATTTCCAGTCCAGGGGGTCCTCCCAACCCAGGAATGGAACTTGAGTCTCTTACACCTCCTGCCTTGGCAGGCAGATTCTTTACCACTGCACTACCTGGGAAGCCCAAACTTTACAAAGGCAACAAATGCCACGAACACTGAAGTCCCTGAAGTATGGAGTAGAGTTTATGGCTGCATTTTCATGTATGTTCCTGATAGGAGAGAACTTCTGTCTCAACAGACATTGGCATGAGTAAACCACCCTGCCTACAACTTTATACACGCTAGTGATCAGAAGAGTTTCCGACAGTCTGGCTTGTGGCATCATCCATTTCAGTAATTGTTTCTCTCCCACAATCTCCATTCTTCCAGGTGCCGGGAGCCAGAGTGCATGGTTATATTACTTAACAGCCTTTGGTCTTGCATCCTCATGTCCAACACAGATGAGTCAGCAGAGAGGACATGAGGAGCATTTCGGGAAGCCATTCCTTACATAGGGAAGCTAGCTTACCTCTAGGTACAACTGTGAACCACAAAAATACATCCCAGAAATCCAAGCTACATGTATCTGCAACTCAATACGCCCATGGCTAGATTCCAAACACTCACAAACTCCCTCTGGAACAAAGACAAAGGGGCTTGGGCTGGGGACAGGGAGCTCACACAGCACTCGGTAGGATATGGTGGGGGTTCTCATAAGTGCAGTGGAGAGCCTTTGTTAGATATGAGTACAGAAGGGATGGATCTGACTTACTGCATTTTATCAATTTTCCCCTACATTTTATCATTGGGGTTATTGGGATTACCTTTGTAGCAACTGTATTACAACACTTGTCTGCCATGTGACAGTTCAGGCAAAGTTGTTATTTGCCTGCACAAAGGAACTTGTTCAGGAAAATTCTTTTCTTCCCTTTAGGCAAGTTCTCTGCATTATCAGTACTACATGTGTTGAGTTTAATTGCTGTTTAAAATGCCTTCCAGAGACTTCCTTGGTGGTTCAGTGGCTAAGTCTCCATGCTCCCAATGCAGGGAGCCTGGGTTCAATTCCTAGAAAGGGAACTAGATTCCATATGCCCCAACTAAGAGTTTGTATGCTGCAACTAAAGATCCGGCACAGCCAAATAAATAAATATTTAAAAAATAAAAATGTCTTCCAAAAGATTATATGATGATTTGGCACTGAAACAAAAAGTTAAGATGCAATAGAAAGTCAGGGAAACACAGCAGCAGTGTAAAAAGTGATACTAGTGAAATGAACGTTCATTGTTGGAGGAATGAGTGGAAGTCTGTCATTTCTTGCAAAGCCATTACCAAGTTAGTACTATAAAAAGTCAAAGAAAATATATCAATGAGTACAGAGACTTGGGTTTTCTTTCATCCATGGTATACATCCGAAAGGATTGCCTATCATTCCATCAAGTGATGAATGAATCTGAATACAGTTTTTTTAAAAAGTGTCAAATATCCTGGAATTGTGAAATCTCTTCAAGCAGACAGATTCTGGTGAGACTAAGTGATGTTTTGCACAAGATTAACGTTGAGGCAAGGGCTTACCTGGTGGCTCAGCAGTAAAGAATCTACCAGCAATGCAGGAACCACAGGAGACAGGGGTTCGATCCCTGGGTCAGGAAGATCCCCTGGAGAAGGAAATGGCAACCCACTCCAGTAATCTTGCCTGGAGAATCCCATGGACAGAAAAACCTGGTGGGCTACAGTCCATTGGGTCTCAAAGAATTGCACACGACTGAAGCGACTTAGCACACATGCACGCAGTTTTAAGGCAAAGCTTTACAGTTTAGTTCATAGCCATGTCCCTTACCTTACTTATACATAATATAAGGCTGCTTCTCACAATTGATGGCATCTTGGGCTTCCCTGATAGCTCAGTTGGTAAAGAATCCGCCTGCAATGCAGGAGACCCTGGTTTGATTCCTGGGTCAGAAAGATCCACTGGAGAAGGGATAGGCTACCCATTCCAGTATTCTTGGGCTTCCCTTGTGGCTCAGCTGGTAAAGAATCCACCTACAATGCAGGAGACCTGGGTTCGATCCCTGCATTGGGAAGATCCCCTGGAGAAGGGAAAGGCTATCCATTCCAGTATTCTGGCCTGGAGAATTCCATGGACAGTCTGGTGGGCTACAATCCAAAGGGTCACAAAGAGTCACACACAACTTAGCAATAAGCCACCATCACCACCAAGTCTGAGGTATACTTTTAGGGAGAGGGACTACATTCAGGAAGAACAGTCTGATGGTTCAGCTGCATTAAGGCCCCATATGAGGTTTCCAGCATCAATTTCAAGAGAGAACCATCTGCATGGTGATGAATTTTATTCCAGCCAAAGGCATTAGTGGGACACAGCTGCAGGGTAGGCAGAGAGCTGGCTGCGATTAGGGTTCTGGTTGTTTCAAGGAAGGAAGCTGAATGAGAATGAGTCAAGAGTGTCAAGCATGCAAGGAAATAAAAGATATAGACAGGTGGGGATATGACTAATTTTTTTTACTGATACAACTGAATTTTTCCTCCTAGAAATCAATATTTTTTACATAATACAAAACATTTAGAGAACCCTGATTTCGATGGCACCCCACTCCAGTACTCTTGCCTGGAAAATCCCATGGATGGAGGAGCCTGGTAGGCTGCAGTCCATGGGGTCACGAAGATTCGGACACAACTGAGCGACTTCACTTTCACTTTTCACTTTCATGCATTGGAGAAGGACATGGCAACCCACTCCAGTGTTCTTGCCTGGAGAATCCCAGGAACAGGGGGAGCCTGATGGGCTGCCATCTATGGGGTCGCACAGAGTCGGACATGACTGAAGCGACGCAGCAGCAGCAGCAGCTAAAGCACTACTTCGCCCAGGGGTATTTATTTTTAGGGGATGTTTTGTGACAGTCAACATATTAGTAAGATGCAGAAAAATAAATGTTTAATGGTAAAATGGGAAGAGCTCTGGTCAGCTTCATCTGGGACTAAGGAACTTCCTGGTGTATACTGAAATTGCATCTAAAATTTAAGAGTTGCTCACTGAGGTAGTGTCTTGATGTTTATCACATAATCCTTAAAGATTAATTGTATAAGTGAAATTTCAAGCATGAACCTTGCCAGTGAAGAGTTTTGTCTCCAAATTGAGGGCCTGCCTGTATGAGACAATGTTACGAAATGAGCCCCTAGCGCATGTGAGCATCTCCAGGGCTCCTATGGCAACACTCAGAAGGAGATTCACAGACACCAGGCAGAGGTCACCACTCTTGTTCTTCTTTTGACTGTCCATTCAGCAGCCTCTGAGACATGAGCACAGTGGAGACATCTAAATTAACAGAACCACAGGGTCAAGCACAGTGGAATAGAAAAAGATGGTGGCTCCATGGTAAAGAACCCAGGTGCCAATGCAGGAGATGTGAGTTTAATCCCTGGGTCAGGCAGATCCCCTAGAGAAGGAAATGGAAACCCACTCCAGTATTCTTGCCTGGGAGATGCCATGGACAGAGGAGCCTGGTGGACTATAGTCCATGGGGTTGCAGAGAGTTCAACACCACTGAGCAACTGAGCAGATACATACACACACGCAGATCTTCAGTTCCAGTGTCTCATCCAGCCTAGAGACCCATGTTCATCCAGTTGTGTAAATACGTGCATTATTGGGGAAGACATTCTTGCCCACATCAGCTAATTCCATAGTTGGTCTGTTCTAATTCTGTCACTGTATCTACCTCCCTAAAGCTGCCTCCACTGGTCTCAAGTCTGCCAAATGGAGCAAGAGAGAATCACCCAGACTCGTTTCAAAAATTTCAAGGGCTCATTTCAAAAATGATAAGGTTGCTCATATATCAATGTCACTCTGGCAGCCCATACAGCTACTGTACTTTTTTTACTTATTCATATCTGTATTAGAATAAAAACCTTAGAAGTGTTTTTACAAATGATATTTGATCGTTTCAGAATACCATGGGAGTTCTACCCTCATTGATCTAGACATGACACACCCATTAATTTAGAATAAATTTCCATTAGTTTTTCCAATGGCTCAGTTAACATTGTTAATTGATATTGAGCAACAAATCCCCTTGGGGGTTTTTCACATTAATTGTTGTCAAGCTGGGTCTCCACCATCCAGTACTAGTCATTGATCTTTTGGACTGTAATGCAAAGCTCTCGTTTTCCCTTAATAGGCTTCACCTTGTTGGTTTCACCTCATCATTCTATCCCATAGGGTTCCATAATACTACTGATGGTATTATCTGAGGTTTCTGCCAACTCTCCTCTGCAGAAATAAGAATGAAGCAGATCTGAGACTGGTACCCTTAGAAAGGCCTGTTTGCCAACTTGGTCCTTGGCTGGATTTGGGGAGGGTCCTTAAGACTTCCTAAGTGATGAGGATTTTTACTGTGCCTGGACAGTTCACACAATGTGTTTTATTCTGAACACCTACTTTCCTCCTGGAAGTTGGGCCTTCTGCTACATGCAAGGCAGAGGGTACCTATGTGACCAGTTTCCAGCAAAAAAAGAAAAAAAAAAAAAAACCTAAAAAGAAAAAAACAATAATAAAAAAAAAAGAGAGAGAGAAAACCCTACACTAAGTCTCAAAGGGCTTCCCTAGGCAGAAACATTGTGTGCATGTTGCTGCCTTTTAACTGCTGGGGGAAAAGGATGTTCTGTGTGACTCCTCATGGGAGGCAGAGACCATTAGGAGGCCTACACATGGATTGGGCTTAACAGGTGGTTCAGTGGTAATGAATCAATGCAGGAGACCCAAGTTCGATCCCTGGGTTGGGAAGATCCCCTGGAGGAGGAAATGGCAACCCACTTTAGTAATCTGGCTGGGAAATCCCATGGACAGAGGAACCTGGTGGGCTATGGTCCATGGGGTTGCAGAGTTGGACACGACTGAGCAACTGAGCAACTGAACATGAGCACGGACACACGAGTTACTCCAGACTCTGCCTGTGTCCTGTCCCCTTAACATCTGGTCCTGTATCTTTACTACACTGCTGTGATAAATCTTAGCCCATGGTTGCCTACTCTCCTTTTCTACTGGGAATAGTTTGAAAAGTGTAGGTAGCCATTGCTCCAATCCAACAGATTTTGTTTATTTGTTTGCTTTTGGCCATGCTACAGGGCATGTGGGATCTTAGTTTCCAGACCAGGGATCGAACCCACGCCCCCTTCAGTGGAAGTGCAGAGTCTTAACCACTGAACCACCAGGGAAGTCTGGGTCCAATAGTTTTAAAGGGTGGTCCCCAGACCTGCATCATCGGCATGACCTGGAAGCTTGCTAAAAATGCAGATTATCAGGCTTCACCTTAGACCTTCTGAATCAGAGACTTTAAGGGTGAGGATTGTGATCTGTGTTTTAACAACCCCTCCAGGTGATAGAGATGCACACTGAAGTTGGAGGACCACTTTTAGTCTCCTAACTCTAAAACTTTCTATCCATTTTACATTTACTTTAATTTTCAGTGAATGCAATGATAACTTCCATTGTTCCCTTCCCTTTTTACCAATTGTAGATATGCTTTTCATCTTATTTTTCTTAAATCTTTTTTTCTCACTACAGGTGTTTTTAATATTCATCTTACTTGAGGTCTTTTACTACATGACAGCTTTGACCATACTTAAAATGTTTACAGAGTCATTGGAAAAAGATCTGGGTTGCCAAAATAAGACATGCGTCTTTTGAGGACTGATGCTAAAGCTGAAGCTCCAATACTTTGGCCACCAGATGCAAAAAGCCGACTCACTGGAAAAGACCCTGATGCTGGGAAAGATGGAGGGCAGAAGGAGAAGGGGATGACAGAGGATGAGATGGTTGGATGGCATCACTGACTCAATGGACATGAGTTTGAGCAAACTCCAGGAGATAGTGAAGGACAGGGAAGCCTGGCATGCTGCAGTCCATGGGGCATGAGAGTCAGACATGACTGACTGACTGAACAACTTTTGAATCAGGAAGGCCCTGAGTCTGTTACATACTGAAATCTTTCTAGGAAAACACAACTACCTTAACGTCTTATGCAATCACCTCACTTTTCAAAGTGTTATAGTTTTTAGAGGTTAGAAAAGGTGATCTTCTGGATTGGCCAAAAACTTCATTTGGGTTTTTCTGTAACATGGTATGGAAAAACCCAACCTTTTTGGCCGGCTCAATATTTAACAATCAAACTATGGTAATTAATTGTACTACAATATGGTGATGTTTGTGAACATTGTTCCACTGTTTATTTGTTTAATATTGTGTCAAAATGCTGGGAAGAAGGTTTGAATAATTATTTAAGATTCATCATGAGTGTGTATGGAATAACTTTTCTTTTCAAGCAATTTTATTTGACGATTACTTATTCCTTTGGTCATATGGTTCATCGTCTTTGTTGCAGCAGAGCTGACACTGCACAAGTGTAGGTTCCACAGGCTCAGCTAACACAGAAAATCCTGGCTCCTGTGATAGCAGCAATCTGGAAGCACTCTGCACACTGTGTGAAAACTCAGTCGCTTTAGTCATGTACAACTCTGTGCGACCCCATGGACCATAGCCTGCCAGGCTCCCCCCGTCCATGGGATTATCCAGGCGAGAATACTGGAGTGGGTTGCCATTTCCTCCTCCAGTGGATCTTCCCGACCCAGGAACCGAACCCTTGTCTCTTACATCACCTGCATTGGCAGGCGGGTTCTTTACCACTAGATACACCGGAGAAGCCCCTGCACACCGTGAGCTGTCAATAAACAGCGCAAGTTGAGGAGAAAGGACACACAGGGGAACAAAAGCAGCCATGGGAAACTTGTGACACACCCTTTCATTTCAACCCTATCCTTTCATTTTGTTCTCATACAACCCTCTCTTCTCTCAACTTTAAACATCCTTTTTCCTGAAGTTTCCCACACAGCCTTCTTCACCCTACTTGTTCCCTACACCCAGTCCCGAATCCTCACCCCATTATTTCTTCAGTGGCTTTGGACAAGTTATTTCGCCTCTCAGAAACCCCATTTCCTCATCTCTCAAGTGTAAATAAAGCACTTAACACATAATCTCTGGCACATGGTAGACAAGTCAATGCATGGTAATTCTTATGCATTTCTATCCTTACTATTTCTGTTATGAATGGGAGAATTTTAGGTATTTTATGATAGACTTGTCTGAGGCTTTCCTACAACCTTCCAATGATACCACATGGGCAAACATCACAGAGGCTGACCCCATGTGGCATTCCAAGGGTGGCCCAGTGGGAATGGTCATGCCCCTACACTCAGGGGGCCAGACCAGGAGTACAGCCAATAATAGGGTTCACTGACTACAGACAATTTCAATAAAAAAAAAGATCCCACGTGCAATTTATTTGGTGGAGCCAAATATTTTAAATATTAAAGAAAAACCTAACTAAAATCTGTCTCCATTTTATTATCACAGTGCATAGCAAGACAGTGAAAGTCATAAGCCTTCCCATGCGGGCAGACACTCCCACTGCCTGGTCATTGTATGCCAACTGGCTGGCTCTGAGGAATGATATTGCTTTTTTCCCATAACAACTGGAAAATATTCTGTGTGGTTTTGATAGTAAATGGAGCTCAATTTAGAGTTCAGAAACAAGACTCATATTGACTTAATTTTGGCTGAGCATTAAAGACATGGGTAACTATTAATGGTTTTACCCACTTACTGAAAAAAATGAACAAACTAGGACCTCAATTTTTCATTGAAAATGTCACAAAGTCCATAAATAAGTTTTATTGGGACACAGTCACACGAATTTGTTTATATAATGTCTATGGCTACTTTTGCACTGCAGTGAGCAACTTTAGTATTTGTGACAGAGATCATGTAGCCTGCGAGCCTCAGATATTTACTACCTTAACCTTTACAGGAAAATTTTGCTGGCCCTTGATCTAGAGTAAAATATATATTGAATTAGTGATGCCATCCTTAATTGGAAAGAAAGGTTATACATGTTCATATACAAAATAAGTTTTAAAGCAAAAATGACCATTTATTTAGACCTTTTTTGAACTCTGTTTTTTAAAATCTATTGATTTTAAGATTCTAGGGGTCAGAAATTCCTGAGGCACAGCATCATGTCTTATTGTCACTGCGTTCTGTAAAATCTCCCCATAGGATGATTCCATCTGCAGAGCTTACTCATGACTCCAGAATGTGGCAGTTACATGTGAGGTAAGGGCCATCTGAATGTGATAAAGACAGACTAGCTTTCTTTTCCATGAAAATGGCTAAGTAATTAAACTGGAGGTCACACCAAGGTGGCTTGGCCAGGAGACATGTTTTGCATGTCCTTTATAGTATTTTTTAAATGTTTTAAATTGAATGCCTTTGTATAGGGCATGTGTTTGCTACTCTACCACAGTCCTTATCATTCCTTGATAAACCTTTGACCCATTTTACATATTTAAATGACCTCCCTGACCCAGGTGGGCAGTGGAGTTTGTAATCCTTGAACTAAAAGCCAAGTGTTCTCTGTTGTAACCAGTCTATAGATTACTAAAATGTTCCCTGATGCAACCACAGTCTACATGTTACTGAAACATTTCTGGGAAATTGTTTTTTGTACTAACACCATGTTTCTTCTTTTTTTTAAAATTGGAGTATAATTGCTGTACATTGCTGAGTTAATTTCTGCTGTATGACATAGTGAATCACCAATATGCATATATAGATCCCCTCCCTCTCAAGCCTCCCCAACTGCCATTCCATCCCTCTAGGTCATCACAGAGCACCGAGCTGAGCTCCCTGAGAAAATTATTAGTTCTCATCAATGAGGCTATTATTTTATGAGCCAGCAGAAATCCTTTTTTATTTTGCTATTAATCCTTTTAACATTTTTCTATTAGTAATATATGCTGGTTGTACACCTGATATTAACATAGCATTGTAAATCAACTATACTCCAATAAAAATTGACATATATATATGTATATGAGGGTCAATGTTAGCATTGACATTAAATTAGGGAATAAGAATATTTGATTTGTGGCAGAGGATGGGTATGAAACGGCAATGAAAGTTGTTTTCTCTTGCTTCCTCCCACCTACTCCCCTCCTTTACCACAGTTCTTCATCCTCTAACAGTCTTACATTAATTTACCCAAGAAGTTCTCATGTCTCACTCTAGTTTGTATTTCCTTAAATTTAAATTTCCCAGGTTGCAGAATTTAAGACTATGACTCTCTGACACAATATTTCCCTTTGATGGAATTAAAAATAAAGTTTTAAATCTTTTACCTAAAGATTTTTGTGTGTAGCAACTAAACATCAATATGCCTTCTAAAAGTAAACTAAGGATGAGATTTTTCAAAATTTAAAGTCTCATCTCTTTCTTGGATCTTACACTTTAAGTTTACCATTAACGGGTAATAGAGACAAACAATACTGTCCTATTGAATATCTTGTGATAAACCATAATGCACACAAATATGAAAAATAATATATATAATATAAATATATATATATATATTTTACAATGTTGTGGTAGTTCCTGCTGTATGGTAAAGTCATTCAGTCACATACCCACACACACACGTGTGTGACTGAATCACTCTGCCATACAGCAGGAACCACCATAACATTGTTACTCAACTGTACTTCAATTAAAGAAAACCAGGTAATAGAACACAGGGAATTTAAAAATAGTTCTACACTTAAGTCACTTAATGCACTGTGTTCCATATGGGGGAATCAAAAATTTAAGAGTCTGCTTCTAAAATCTCATTCAAAAATATGCATAAGATAAAGTGTGATAACTGTTATACCATAAGTACAAGTAAAGTACAATGAGAAAACAGGAGGGGCTTCCCTGCCCTGGTGGCTGAGTGGTAAAGAATCTACCTGCTAATGCAAGGGACACAGGTTCAGTTCTTGATCTGGGAAGATCCCACAGGCTGTGGAGCAACTAAGCCCATGCACCACAACTAATAAATCTGTGCTCTAAAGCCCAGGAACCACAACCACTGAGCCCACATGCCTCAATTACTAAAGCCTGCAGGCCCTAGAGCTCACACTCCACAATAAGAGAACCACAGTGAGAAGCCCAAGCACTGCAACCAGAGAGTAGCTCCCGCTCTCTGCAGCTAGAGAAAAGCCTATGCAGCAACTAAGACCCAGCACAGAAAAAATACATAAATAAAATGTATTCCTAAAAAAAGGAGTTTGAGAGATTATGAACAGTATGAGCAAAGAATAATTAATACCTTCCAAACCCAAATACACACTGTCGACAAGAAATTCACTTCAAATATAATGACGTAAGTTAAATAAAAGTAAAAATAAAAGGATGCAAAATGATATACCAAAAGAAACCAGAAGTAACCATACAAATATCAGATAAAGGAGACTTCACAGGAAAAAAAATCACCAGGGATAAAGTGGGACACTCTATAATGCTAAAAACATTAGCCTACCAGGGGATACAGGAATCCTACATATATGTATACCCTAAACAACAGAGCTGCAAAAAACACAAGAGCAAAACTTACATGACTAAAAGAGAAACAGACAAATCCACAATCATGGTTGACAATTTTGACACCTCTTTTCAGTAACTGATAGAACACTAGATAAAAATATCAGCAAGTATATAAAAGAACTGAACAACATCAGCCAATGGGATCCACCTTACAGTTATAGAACATTCTACCCAACAACAACAGATACCCATTCTTTTCAAGCACACAAGGAAAGCAAAAAGATAGGTAATAAAACATTAACAAATTGAGAACAACAGAAATCTGATTGTAATGAAAATAAAATAGAAATCATTAACAGAACGTTAGGAAAATCTCCAATTGTTAGAAATTAAACATCACACTTCTACAGAATCCAGTGAAAAGAGGAAGTCTCAAGAGAGATTTTAGAAAATATATTTATGAAATGTATTTATGCAGGGAGAAATGAAAATTTTCAGTGCATTCCATCTCTCCCAGGTTTTCCTCCTTCCTTGCCAATCTTTTCTAATGATTACTTGGGCCCAGTTTTGAATGTGCACATGAATCCATCTGGATAGATTTGTCCAAACCACTGAAGCAACAAATTCCTTACCATTTGCAAAACTGACCCAAATAAAACTACGCAAGTTAATCAGTCCTGGCCCTGGGACATAGAATGGATGGGGATTCACAAGGAGAGCATGGGAAATGGCAAGAAGAAAGTGTACTGTCCAGACCTCTAAGGGAATATCATTAGTCCTGGAATTACAGCCACTAAAATATGGTGACAAACTGCAGAGACGCTAGAGCATCCCTATTCTAAGCATGTCTTAGTCATATTCTTCTCCAAAACTTACTGAGGACTAAGAGGAAGTCAGGGAAAAGAAGGGATGAATTAGGGACTTTATCTGACTATTCAACAAGCATTTATTAAGGTCCTACAAAATACTGTATTAAGTGCTCGAGAGGCCAAAAACAAAAGAGAAAAGAAATGGCAAACATATCCTTCAGAAGCTTTATGGCCTAACTAACTGAATTAAATGGTAGGGGAGAGGAAATAAAGATGGTGATAATCTACTGTACAATCTACCAAAATTAATCACAACTCCATCTGAGAAGACTAGAAAAGTATTAATCTGGCAAGTCCCAAGCATGAAGCTAATTAACAGCAGGGATTGAAAATGGAGTCGAGGACAAAAGGGAGTGAAAAGACTGGATCCCATTGAGGTTAAACGGGCTCAGAAGGCTTGGGGCTGCCTGGCTGTACATAAACCCGGTTCTCTGAGAGTTTACAGCTGGGAAACAAAAAATCAGGGGACAAAAAGTGGTGGATGAAAGAAATGTGGAAGAGGACAAAAGGGAGTGAAAGAGTTTGAAGCAGTTGTTTTATGAAATAAAAGTTACAATTATTGGTTCCATGTGTGATGATTAAGTGGAATGAGTTGCATATCTTTTTTCATTGTTCTTGTATCACATGTTTAATTTCTAGCCATATGTAACTTTTACTAAAAGAGTCAACAATTAATATTAAAATATCCCATATTTTCTGTTTCTCTTCCCTTTCCCAGTTTACAAGTATGGAAGCTAAGTAAATCATGTATTGCTGCTTAGAATTATTCACACCTGAGTAGTAACTAGGTCCCTTGAAAGTGTCAGTTGCTCAATCGTGTCCAACTCTTTGGGAATCCATGGACTGCAGTCCACCAGGCTTCTCTGTCCATGGAATTCTCCAGGCAAGAATACTGGACTGCGTTGTCATTCACTTCTCCAGGGATTCTTCCCAACCCAGGGATTGAACCTGGGTCTCCTGCATTGCAGGCTGATTCTTTACTGTCTGAGCCACCAGGGAAGCCCCTTGAGATACAAATAAATGTGTTCAGGTATTACCAAATATAGGACTCTTTCACTGTTTCTCAAGGTTCTGTTCCAAGATATTATAAGTTAAAAGAAACCTGGAACCATGTAATTGAAGCTATCATCTGGCCCTCATTTTAAGAGTGTTCATCTTGTAGACATTTGCATGCTCACTGTGATAAAAAAAATTATTCAGATTCAAGCATATTTAAATTCTTCATGGCATGATCATGTGTTTTTATTAAAGAATAGAGTATCTCAATTTTAAGTTAATTTGGGGCTATCACTTTGCTATAGGTTCAAATGCTGAACAGTTTATCACAAGAATATTACACACATGACTTTGTGCCTGGTGACCACTTGATCAAAGGTTATTTACTAGGACCTTTTGGGCTTCCCTGGTGGCTCAGATGGAAAAGAATCCACCTGCAATGCAGGGGTCCCAGGATTGATCCCTGGATCGAGAAAATCCCCTGGAGAAGGAAATGGCAACCCACTCCAGTATTCTTGCCTAGAGAATCCCGTGGACAGAGGAGCCTGGTGGGCTACAGTCCATGGGGTTGCAAAGAGTCAGACACGACTGAGCAACTAAGTGTGTGCGTGCACACACACACTAGTACCTTTCAGTACTGGCATAGTAACTATTATCCACCTGAGGAGGGTCTTGTTACATGTCTGATGCTAGCAAAACTTCTTTAAAAGGCAGTTCCTGGCTTGATGCTGGGCACTGGTTGGCAGAGAGAATCTTGCTAGCTGTATGTGTACATATGGCTGATTCACATTGTTGTACAGCAGAAACTAACACAACATTGTAAAGCAATTATGAAAAAAAGTGTTAGTCATGTCTGACTCTCTGTGATCCCATGGACTGTAGCCGGCCAGGCTCTTCTGTCCACCGGATTCTCCAGGCAAGAATATTGGAGTGGGTTGCCATTTCCTTCTCCACACAACTATTATGGTATTTTTAATTATAGGAAGTCATCTTCTGAGGTGCTTGTATTAAAAACCTCAAACTTACTTTCCATCTCTCTTTTCCTCTTAGTATACATGGGAAATTATTCAATTAGCTAAATAAAAATTTTGTGGGAAATCATTTTCTCTCAGTTCTTGATCTTGTTCAGTTGCCAAGTCGTGTCCAACTCTGCGACCCCATGAACTGCAGCACGCCAGGCTTCCCTGTCCTCCACTATCTCCCAGAGCTTGTTCAGATTCACGTCCATTGAGTCGGTGATGTTATCTAACCATGTCATCCTGTCTCTTTCTTCTCCTTTTTCCTCTCAGTACTTCAGTAATTTTTCTATTAATCCAGTGATCACAAATCTATCATTTTAATTAATCATATTTGAAACTTAAGTGAAATAACATAATTGATAAACTATTAAATTTTAAAACCCTTATAAGACAATCTCATCTAATAGCTCAGTAATATTTTATTGCATGCTTTTTTACTAATACGACAAAGAGGTAATCACCACTCAGTGGTAATATGAAGGAAAAATATTAAGTGCTACTCTTATCTTAGGTGATCATCATGCATATGCTTCTTATCTGAAGTTGGCAGCAAGTGAAATTAAATGGTTTTCCACATGACTGCATTGTCAATCCACCTGCTCTCACCTAATTGACTGATTCTCATCATTCTGCCTCCCAAGGGGTCACTTGCAATAAGGAGTATGACAATCCCACACGGCGTCAAAGCTCCCTACAACCATGGGTTGGTGCAACCCTACAAGGGGCCTTTTAGACAACACTAAATAGGAATCATTTCCTGCCAGGAAAGGAAGGATGAGATATAAACAGGGCACTGCAGAGCGGCACACTCCCATTAGCCTTGTCACAATCCTCAGTTTACTCATCTGGAAACTGGAAGACTGCCTTTAAGGTTTTTTCTCAACCTGTGGCTCTGGGTACCACAGAATCTACACTTTCCTGACTACAAAAATGGAGGAGGGACCCTGAACACCCCCAAGTCTGGTTAAAACAGGAGACAGGAGCAATCATAACTGGCATCTAGAAACATGTTTACCACCCTGCAGACACAGATCCAAAGTCCAAGGACACAAGTACAAGAGCAGGTAGGAATCCAAAGCTTCATGTGCACCCAAAGGTGACAGTCACGGGTGACTGGTGCCAGGTCCATAATTGAGCTGTAACTGCTTTTTCTGTGGCTCTCCTGGGGTAAGGCAAGTCTATCAGGACTTCAAGTTGCAAGCAGTATAAAACCTGTCTTACAATGACTTAAACAAAGATGAAGTTTATTTTTTTCCAATAACAAAAAAATCTGAAGGTAGGTGGCTATTGGCCTTGATCCAGAAACTTGACGACCTCAGAACCAGCATCCTGTACTCATTTGACTTTTTTCTCCTGGTTGACCCTTTGTGATAAGATGAATGCCCCAGATCCATATATTTCGCTGACCCACGGTAGTATGAAAAGAGGATCCAAAAGTTAATGGTTCCAAGACAGGGTTTCTCAAATGTAAGTGATGTAGGGGACAAAATTAATTTTCCCTCTACCCTTATAGGCTCTTGGCTGAGAACCTCCCTAACAAAAGACATAGTAACAGGAGAAAAACAAACAGAAATTTAATGATGTTAATATCTCCTATATACTTGGGAGAGACCCAGGAGAACTGAAAAACTCCCCGAAATGGTCCAAGCCACCATTTAAATCCATCTCCAGCTAAAGACAAGGGCTTCCCTGGTGGCTCAGATGGTAAAGAATCTGCCTGCAATGTAGGAGACCTGGGTTCGATCTCTGAGTCGGGAAGATCCCCTTGGAGAAAGGAATGACAACCCACTCCAGTATTCTTGCCTGGAGAATTCCAAGGACAGAGGAGCCTGGAGGGTTACAGTTTATGGAGTCCCAAAGAGTCAACAGGACTGAGTGACTAACACTTTCACTTTCCAGCTAAAGACAAAAGAAGATACTGGAGGGGCAGGGGAGGTGGTTTTTGAAGGCTATCAAGCTTTCTCCATTGATAAGTGTTTCAAGAGATTTGGTCATCCTCCTCTTCCTGGTACAGTGAGGGAGATGCCCTTACAAATGGAGATTTCCCTAACAAATGTAAATGTCTCTTACCAAAGGGTCACTTCTACCAGGTTTTCAGAGTTTCTCCTCTATCTGAAGCTTGTCCAAAGTAATTAGTCTCAAACAATCCTTATGCCAAAGAAGGCTATTTTGGGGTGGCAAATTCTGTTCCCCTTCAATGACAATGAGTACGTGATTCTCTGAGCCTCATGCATTCAATAAATATTGCTATGTGCTGAGTAGATGGGTTAGCAAAACAGTAATAGCCACTGTTCTCAACAGCATGTTACCATTTTTTTCTTACAATGTATTTTATTCTGATAAAGAGATCATGAACAACAAAAAAAGAACAAAGAGTGTCACTCATCATCCATTATACAAGGTTTAAGTCACAACCCACCGCAGTCATCCACTAACAGTGCACTGAGAGGAATTCAGGATGAGAAAACAGGATGAGGCATTCTGTGCTTTGGATAAACGGGCCCTAGATAGTTAAGATGCACACCTCAGGAAGAATAGACCTCAGTAGATATTTCTCCAAGACATACAGATGGCCAATAGGCACATGAAAAGATGCTCAGTGTCAGTCATTATTAGAGAAATGAAATCAAAACTGCAATGAGGTACCACCTGACACCAGTCAGAATGGCGATCATTAAAAACTTAACAAATAATAAATGCTGGTAAAGGTGTGGAAAAAAGGGAGTCCTCCTGCACTGTTGGTGGGAGGGCAAGTTGATGTAGCCACTATGGAGAACAGCATGGCAGTTCCTTTAAAAAACTAAAATAGACTTGACATGTGATCCAACAATTCCACTCCTGGGCATAATACCCAGACAATACTCTAAATTGAAAAGATACATGCACCCATATGTTCAAAGCAGCACTATTTACAATAGCCAAGACATCAAAGCAATCTAAATGTCTATCAACAAGTGAATGGATAAAGAAGATGTTTATATATACAATGGAATATTACTGAGACATAAAAAAGAATGAAATAATACCATCTGCAGCATCATGGATGCAACTAGAATTTGTCATAACGAGCCAAGTAAGTCAGACTGAGAAAAATAAATATATGATATCACTTATATATAGAATCTAAAAAAAATGATACAAATGAACTTAATTACAAAACAGAAATAAACTCACAAAGAAAACAAACTATGGTTACCAAAGGAAATGGGCTTCCCTGGTGGCCCAGATGGTAAGAATCTGCCTGCAATGTAGGAGATGCAGGTTTAATCCCTGGGTCAAGAAGATCCCCTGGAGAAGGAAATGACAACCCACTCCAGATACAAATGAACTTATTTACAAAACAGAATTAAACTCACAAAGAAAACAAATTTATTGTTACCAAATGACATAGTGGGGGTAGGGGAGAGATAAATTAGATTGGGATTAACATATACACGCTACTATGTATAAAATAGATAACTAACAAGGACCTACTGTATAGCATGTATAGTGCAGGGAATTACATTCAGTATCTTGTAAGAGCCTATAGTGGAAAATAATCTGAATGTGTGTGTGTGTGTGTGTGTGTATGAATAACTGAATCACTTCGCTGTACATTTGAAACTAACAACAATGTAAATTACACTTCAATTGGTTGAAATTGGTTAATTTTTTTAATAAAAAGAACATTTAAAAATATTTTGGACAGCAAACAAGGCTTACTATTTCTGATGTAGACCCAATATGTAATGTTGGTCCATAACAAGTGTACAGCCCACTGGTAATCCATCTGGATTTACAGAATACTTGCTTGGCATAGAATTTGATAATGAGAAAAACCTCAAGCAAATTTCAATGAACTTGATTTGGTAAAATTACTGCCACCTCATGTAATGTCCCTACTACTGTTGGAAGCCTTTTACAGCCTGGTACATCAGAATATAATGCAAAACTTACAAAGATTGAAAACAGATAATGATCATTTTCCCTTTTTACCAAAATTCTACAGTAGCAAAAATCAAATCTACTCACCATACTGAATGTGCAGGAGGAAATAACGGCCCTCCATGAAGGTGTTCAGGGTTTGGTGCTGTCAAAAGATAAACTGAGGCATACTAAAAATTTTATGAGCTTATCGGAGTAAAAATTGATTCTAGTGGAATTTGAAACAGTTAGGGGCACACTGCCAGGAGGAGCCAGGGAAGAGATTATATAGAGAAGTGTAGAAGCAAAGAAAGGAAATTCTTTGATGGGCTACAGCTTAAAGCCTAGGTGACTTGTGACTGATTGTTCTTAGGTTTCAATTTCATAACCTTGAGGCATTTGCAGGCTTAGGTTTTAGTTGACTTACCTAGTGGCATTACAATCACCTCAGCCTAATGACCTCCTTGTTTAATGAATTTAACTGTCCAGGCCAGTACTTCTCTGGCTAGGATTCTACACTGAGAGGCAGGAGTAGCAGCAGCACCATGATTTGAGTCTACTTGGAAACAAACTTCTAGGATGTATACTCTTTAGGCCTGATTTGTTTCTGCTAATGACACAGTGATACCATGATTAAGAAGCTCCACTTCTGGTTTAACCTCACCACTCAGAGAGAAAGGCCAGAGAATAATAAGGAAAACTCAAGTTTGGAAAACTTGAATTCACCAGTAAAATTGGCCCTGGGGCCTCTGCAATACTAGAGGAACTTGCCCTTTGTTGTGAAAGTCACGATGAGCACTGATTTGCTATTCCAGAATAACTAGGAAGCTACTTGAGTTAGGATGCTACAAGTCTACCATGAAACACTTCATTAACTAGCAGTCCTATAAAATCACGGAAGAAGAATAAGACAGATATATTTGGTGGCCAAAAGCAACACGGTAGCACATGGAATCGTCCATATTCAAACAAAGATCTATGATGGTTCCATGGTTTAAAAGTTTTTGTTTTTAAAGGCCTGAAGATAAAAGCACCACAGATTGACTACACAATGTAGCAAGCTCTCTCCATCCTATGAGTGGGATTAGGTACAAGGAGCAAAGATCACAGATACTGAGAATAGTGGCCTTGTGATTTGGAGTGGGCAGGGGAGTAGGGGTTATGGAACAAGACACTCTGGCTTAGGGCACAGAGAGATACCAGGAAAGTGAAACAGAAGTCAGATTTCTTCTGACTCCTCAAAGTTTAGCTTCTGAGCCAAGTCAGGAGGGTGTCATCCTCTCCGATTCTCTCCACTTTCAGCTTTCTTCCTACCCTCGGCTCCCTGGCCTTGAATGCAAACAAATAATGTTAGTATCAGGGTTTTGGCGTACCTGGTGATAATTGTGCTTATTAAAAATAATAAAGGACAGCACGAGTCTCACATTACAAGCTTTTGGTTTGTGGTTAACAATAAATGTATCTTTGGGATCTGATGATGTTTGGTTTGAAGCTTAGTCATGAGGAAAGAGAGGATTTCTAGTGCTGAAAATACATGTAGAAAAGTGAGGACCCCCTGTGTTGGAAAATAACAAATACTAGAAATGAAGATGAAAATGTGACTCTAGTTGAAAAATAGAAGTTAATTTCTTCTGGAAAAATAAAATAAAGGTGACAAGGTTTAATTTAAAGTTGAGAGGCAGTAACTTTCTAGGCATTATCTAGATACCCCTATGAAATGGCTGACAGGCAATCATGAGTTAGTTTCACAAAGGGCTTTTCTCTTTTTTCACCAGTGACAGCCACTGTTTCACTCAACAAATGATGATATAAATTAGATGAAAATTCTTTCAAGTGCTGTATGTATTTAAGAATTTATTAAAATTGAGTTAATAAATGGAGTTTTCTAAACAACAATTTTCTTTATAGCCTAGTGGGATAATAAAAATAAATAACAAAATTTACTATCAAATCTAACCTTCATCAAAGCCATCAAGGAGGTCAGTGAGTGACTAAGAAAATCATGGTTCTGAAAGACAGAATGTAGGGGAATTTAAAGCTTCTTTTGTTTTGCAAATCTTCCAGTAGACTTGTTCTGCCTCAGTATATTCTAAACAGTTAGCTGGAGTAAGTCCTAGGATCCAAATGAAAAATACGTGCTTTCTTATTTAAGGGGAAGGTCCTTTTTGTTAACTGAAATAAAGTATGTTGAATATGGATACTAAAACAGTTAAAAAGAACAGAACTCCTGTGAGGGCTCAATCCTTAAAGAATAGATAGCACACCATAACTTAGCTGTGCTATACTTTTGGATATCTTCATGACTTTTATCGTGGTCTTCCTCAATTTATCTTTATTGGGATAAAGCTTGTGGACTCCCACACTATAACGTGAATGAAAATAGTAGCTTTGAGACCTCTGTTTATGATAATGTTTTAGAAGATTTTTTTCTTAACCAAACTCTTCATATGTTAAAATTAATTTGAATGAGGCATTTGAAAATAAAAATCTATAAGATTATCCTTAGAAGATGTAAAAGATATTAATAATTTCTGATATATATAATTTCTGTGTATATAAACACAGCCGGCATCTGGTCCCATCACTTCATGGGAAATACATGGGGAAACAGTGGAAACAGTGTGAGACTTTATTTTTTGGGGCTCCAAAATCACTGCAGATGGTGACTGCAGCCATGAAATTAAAAGACGCTTACTCCTTGGAAGGAAAGTTATGACCAACCTAGATAGCATATTCAAAAGCAGAGACGTTACTTTGTCAACAAAGGTCCATCTAGTCAAGGCTACGGTTTCTCCAGTAGTCATGTATGGATGTGAGAGTTGGACTGTGAAGAAAGCTGAGCGCCAAAGAATTGATGCTTTTGAACTGTGGTGTTGGAGAAGACTCTTGAGAGTCCCTTGGACTGCAAGGAGATCCAACCAGTCCATCCTAAAGGAGATCAGTCCTGGGTGTTCATTGGAAGGAATGATGCTGAAGCTGAAACTCCAATACTTTGGCCACCTCATGCAAAAAGTTGACACATTGGAAAAGACCCTGATGCTGGGAGGGATTGGGGGTAGGAGAAGGGGACAACAGAGGATGAGATAGCTGGATGGCATCACTGACTCGATGGACACAAGTTTGAGTGAACTCCGGGGGTTGGTGATGGACAGAGAGGCCTGGCGTGCTGTGATTCTTGGGGTAGCAAAGAGTCGGACATGACTGACTGACTGAACTGAACTGATATGCCCTCCTAATAATGTAGATACGTTTATGTTGATCAAAATCTCAAAGATTATAAAATAAAAAGGAATTTAAGGAAAAACTTTAGTTGTTCCTATACCACGTGTCATATAATACTAATATAGCAATTATGAATTTTTTTAAAGGTAGATCGATAGTGAGATAGGTAGACAGGTAAGTAGGTAGATTAACTATAAAAAGCACTTCTATACAAACATGAAAATAAAATACAAAGTAATACATATGTTCTAAATGGTAAAAAAAGAAGTCTCTTTTTATTGTTTAGATTGAAGTAGAATAAAACCTATCTGGTGATGTGATTGTACTGTTAGGAAATTTGGTTTCAAAACTTTTGGAAACCAATAAATTATTGGCGGAAATGCTCACTATCTATTATGTTGTCATCAGAAAAAGATTCAATTTCTTCAGCAAAGAAACAATGTTAAACTAATAAAGTACAGGTTAGTCATCATATATTACAAGTATGACTTCATGAAATAACAGGTCTTCCAGTACATCAAAGTTAACTACACTCTTGTATTCTTACTTTGAAGCCAACCTACCACTGGAATAATTTTATCAGTTAACACAGACAATGGGTGTCTGCACCATGGTTTCTCAAAGTTTGTATCACCGGTTGTATTAGCTAGGGCTGCCAGGACACAAAGTACCACAAGCCAGATGGCTTAGAAAAACAGAAATGCATTCTCTCTCAATTCTGAAGGCTAGAAGTTCAAAATCAAGGTTTGGGCAGAGTTGGTTTCTTCTGAGAGCTGTGAGGGAAGGATTTGTTAGGGTTTCCCTCTTCGACTTAAAGAAAGGGGTGATGTGTCTAAGTTTTCATGTTTGCAGGACATTCTCCCTTTGCACATGTCTCTATATCCAAATTTCCCCTTATATGACACCAGTCATACTGGCTTAGAGTCCAAACTAATGACCTCACTTTAACTTAATTACATCTGCAAGGACTCTACTTCCAAATAAGGTACTGGGTTAGGACTGCAACATATGATTGGAGGGGGCGGTGCACAATTCAACCTCCAACACAAGTCTATGGCAGATTAGCAATAAGACAAGTCAAACGGTACATGAAGCAAGAGGATAACTGTGTTAAAGAAACTTGTCTTTCAATCTAAACTCCTCAATGAATTCCTGAAGTGGTGCCAACTCTCCTCTATCAGTCAAATTGAAATCTTGAACAAATAAAGCACTTAAAGGACACACTATGACAGGCCTTTTCTGGCAGCTACATCACAGAATCAAAGTGCTGGTAAGAAAGGTGGGCAGCAAACTCTGGACAGATGCTTTAGAAGAGTCTTTACCACAGATATAAGATTTTGGGGAAATGGGACACCAATCTTAGAAGGAAAAAGCATCACAGTAAAGTTCATCCTAAACTCAAGGCATCAAATGGTCAATGTATTTTGGAGCTGGACACATGACTGCTGTCAAAACTAGTATCATTTTCCTAGTGATGTTCAGATCTTGGATCTGCAGCTTGTTTCAATGCTGAGTTGTGATCTGGCTGAAGAAATCCATAGTGTTAACTGTCATCCATTGACGGAGATCCTCTTCCTCTGGCAACATGGCAGCTTCCTTTGTGTTCCCACTTCCGACAGTGCTTCTGCAGGTTTTAAGTGTTCATGTTGATGAGCTCCTTCAGGGATGTTCTTGGATTTCAATGTATTAGAGGAATGGCTGCTGAAGGGGAAGCTCTTCTTTTCTTCTTGAGGTGAGGGTAGAGGTTGGGGAGGGAGAGAACACTGGGTTACACTGCAGTCAGTATGCAAAGGCAGCACTTAGGAACCAGAAGGGGCAGATACTCCTCAGTCTGCGGACAGCGAAACACAGACTACTGCTACCCTGAGCAGGGGTCAAACTTGGGGCAAAGCCCAGTGCTGCCTCCCCAACACCACCAACAAGAAAAATGGACCCAGCCGTATTTCAAAAGAAAAGATTCCACTTACACTGCAATTATAATGTCGGACATCAATTATAATGTTTGGACACCAAATAGCCAAACAATATATAATGATGAATTGTGGTAAATCATATGAAGGGAAAGAAAGAAATTCTCTAAAGAACCCCAGTAAAACGTGAAAATTTGCTGTATGTCTCAAGAATAAAATGAGATAATGTGTGAAAAGTACTCTGCACAGCATCTGGTGCTCAGTAAATGCTCAATAACATGAGCTATTTTGATATTATGATTTTTCCCTATAAGTCCAGACACTAATAGCTTTTAAAATTTTTTATTTATTTTAGCTTTGGCTGCATTGGGTCTTTGTTGCTTTGCATGGGCTTTTCTCTAGTTGCAGCGAGAGGGGGTTACTCTTTGTTGCATTGTGGTGGCTTCTCTTGTGAAGCACAGGCTTTAGGTGCACGGACTTTAGCAGTTGCAGCACACAGGCTTGGTAGTGGTGGTGCATGGGCTTAGTTGCACCAGCATGTGGGATCTTCCCAGACCAGGGACTGAACCCCTGTCCCCTGCACTGGCAGGCGGATTCTTATATCCACTGCACCACCAGGGAAATTCCTTTAATAGTGTCTATATTGAAATGTTTGTTGACTTATAGTGAAGGATCCTTCTTAGGAATTCATAGCCCATTATGTAGTACAGTCAATTCACCAACTTGTCTGTCTATCCTTCCATAAAGAAGAATTAAGTATATTCTATGTCACAATTCAAGCTTGTATAGTTTCCTCTCTCTGTACCCTAATCACAGCATTCTATTAATGCTATGACTGTCAGACGGAACTGACAAATTAGATGATGATGTTTGCATTATTTTCTGCCAAGACACAAGAAGTTATAATGTCTATATCATGCAAAGATCAGACTGGTATCTAAATCATCCTTGCCAGTTTTTATTGTCAGTCATTTCCTTAGGTCTCTGTTCAGTCATCCTGCAGAGTCTTACTATTTTGATTTCCTTCAGCTTGATGCCCATCTCTCCTCCATTAGGAAAGCATTCTTCGCGCGTGGCGCTGGGAGGGAGGGTGCCGTCATGGGCAGCCTGTGTGCCATTCCAGGAGCATCCCTGGGTGACTGAAAGGGACCCGAGTGCCCACCACTGAGGAGGAGAGAATGGAGTTTCCCTCCAGAATGCGGGGCGGGGTCAGCCACAAGCTTGTGCGGAGACATGTCTCTGGTCCCTTCTGCTGTTGGCCTCTGCTCATGAATTTCCAGGCCACAAGCAGGTCAGAGAGTCAGGTGATTCAAAATTTTCAGCCTGTGAGGGCTTTGAGGTCCATTTTATCAAGGCCTTCAAAGTTCACTTCAATCGCTTCTACAGTTTCTTCATATCAAGTGGCCATTCAAGTACATCCTTTCCCCTTAGAAGAACGAGCCTTCCATCTCTTTGAGGAGAGCTTTATGAGGAATTTTAAGTGCTACTTTAATTAAGTGGGATCAACATGGACTTGAAACACCCTTATAAACTGGGAAGTAGAGTTTCTATTTATGGAAGGGTTCTCCTAGTCTGTCATAAAGCTGAAGCTGGGGCTGTATCTCCTAAAGAATAATCAACACAGTAAAACAGTAAAATAGTAATAATAATGTAACCGAGCAGGACCCTATGGTGCCTCCCCCCCCCCCCAACATACTCTGCTTTAGCTCCTCTCTGAAGTACCTGGATAATAGTATTGCATTTGATACACATTTTCTGAGTTGCTTTGCAGAAGCAAAAACCTCCCACCAAATAGAAGATATTAATTACTTGATGATCATGAGGGCAAAGTCCCAGGCTTCCTGGAGCCTAAGGACTGAGAAAGCTAACCCCTGTGACACCACCCTGTTGCTTCCTCATCAGACTATCAGAGAATTGTGCATGATTCCCCAGGCGCCCCCCCCCCAACTGGCTTTTAAAAGTGCTTCCCTTGAAACCCTTCTGGGAGTGCGAGGTTCTTCGGATATGAGCCACCTTATCTCCTTGCATGTCTGCTCAGTTGGTAAGTCGTGTCAGACTCTTTGTGACCCCATGAACTGTAGCCCGCCAGGGTACTCTGTCCATGGGATTTCCCAGACAAGAATATTGGAGTAGGTTGACATTTCCTCCTGCATGAGATCTTCCTGACCCAAGGATCGAACTTGTGTCTCCTGAATTGGCAGGCGGATTCTTAACCACTGAGCTACCTGAGAAGCATGGCCCACAACGAATCTTTCTCTGCTCCAGACTCTGATATTTCACTTTGTTTGGCCTCACTGTGCACGAGGCGCATGGGCCTCATTATAAATAATAGCTAAATTAATTAAATCTTTAATACTGTGTCAGTCAAACACAGTGAAAGGTAAAGTAAGCGCTTCAACCATCGACTCATATGATCTCAGCCACACATACATGCAGGATGTATTGTTATCCCCAGATGGGCCAGCTGAAGCTTGGAGAAGTTGCACATCTTGCCCAAGAATCTATTGCAGAGGCCACGTAATTACTGCTATTTTCCCCTAAAATAATGCTATATATACACGTACTTTTTTAGAGCTTACAAACTTGTTTGGCTTACACTACTTCCATTTGATTTCCCTCCTGACATATTCACGAGGGTCTGCTCCAACCACATCTTGCCTGCCATCTCTTTCATCAGAGAAAGTAGAAAGCATTATCTTTAGAACATTGTTTACATCATAGAAACAATGAGTTCAAGTCTGGCCCTAATGGCTGCCTCCATAATGTGTTCTGGACCAAGAAAATTTTCTTATCTGGGTAAATGGTGGATTGGGTAGAGAGGCTGATAGTCTCCAATGTTCCCAAGGAGCCTTCCACATAGTCAGTCACTCAGACACTCAGCACAAACCCCAGTCCCCACTTCCTCTCCTCACTGAAGTCACAGTGAAGCCAGGCAGAGCCGGAGTGGGAGGTTCCTTGCTGGCCACTAGAGGGCAGCAATCCACAGCCGAGACGCTCCGAGCTGCAGGGCGCTACTTTGTACATCATGAGGCCGCAGGAAAATGTTGCTAGACCGTTTTTAGAAGGAAAAACACCCCATATATGTTCAGGCATACTGAGATGCCTCCGGTTCTTAAGGCTTCAGGAGACTTCCCAGAGTGTAAGTCTTAAGGAAAGTAAACAAATAGAGAAGGCGTGTTTCTGGGGTGTCCATCTGAGTCCTCCAAACGCCCTATGCTTCCATTTTATCACAAAGTTTCATTTTCTCCACCCCCTTAGCTATTTGGAACAAAACACAACCTCAAGTGTTCTCTTTTTTTTTTTTTTTCTCTAATAATTTATTTTCTTGAAAGCAATAACGTCCCGCCCCATCTTCTCTTCTCCTGAGGTTACACACCCGTTCTCTCCCTGTTTTTCTTTCCCCTGCTCAGTCCTCTCTTTCCCTCTGTGTTGCATTTCTGGAAAGGAATGAACACTCCAGGAGCAGATAATTCACTATTGCTGTTTCAACTCCCACCTGGGGGCTGATGACTTACAGAACTGTTCTCTCAGGCCCACACCTCTCCTGCAAGCATCAAAGATCTATTTCTCACTGTTAGACATCTGCATGTAGGTAGGTCCTCAAAGACTGCAACTCAACCAGACTGAACACGAGATGGCACTGTTTGAAGTGATCCCAACCACCACAAACATACTTGCAAACATTTGCATTTATAGAGAGTATCTTTGAAATGATACACCAGAAACCAATAAAGGCAGTTACAGTGCCGGGAGCAGGACAGCCAGGGGACAAGGCTGAAGAAAAACTCACTTCTCTCCAGCCTTTTGAACCCTTTGGATATATAATGTGCATGGGGTACCTACTAAAAAAAAGTACTTGTATAAACATTTTAATGTTTATATCATCTAGAGTTCTGCCAAGCTCTGTGTTCTTCTTCCGCCATGGGCTCCCTGGGTAAGTAAGTTTACTCTCTGTTTCAACCACCAGCTATGAGCTGGTGACTTACAGATCTGTCATCTCTGGACCACCCCTGCTGCAAGCTTCAAAGTTCCACTTCTCACTGTCACACATTGGTCTGTGGCTATGACACCAGAACCTCAAACGCCATGTCTCCTGCACCCCATTCACCATCTTCCAGCACTTGACCTTGAGGAAGGCCCTCAATAAATCCTGATGAAATGAAGGACAAAACTGCTGCTGCTCTTCCTGAGTTGTCTCTCACAGCTGCCAAAGCCCCTTCACAACCCCCTCCTGTCTCACCCCGTCTCCACCATAACGAGGGCTCATTCCTTCCCTCCCCAACCAGATCAACCCAACCAGACAGCCACATAGCCCTGCGCCTCCCCTAATATACCTCTCAGATTCAGCCCATCCTCCCCTTTTCTATTACCTTCTGGCTCAGTCGGTAGATAATCTGCCTGCAATGCAGAAGACCTGAGTTCCATCCCTGGGTCAGGAAGATCCCCCTGGAGAAGGAAATGGCAACCCACTTCAGTATTCTTGCCTGGAGAATGCCATGGACAGAGGAGCCTGGTGGGCCAAAGTCCATGGGGTCACAAAGAGTCAGACATGACTGAGTGACAGTTTCAACACTTATCATCTCTTTCCTGGGCCTCCATGCTTCCTCCCAATGTGATTTCCTTTTTCCAGGATTGTGCTTCACAAAGTTCCCCCTGACAAAGCTACCCAAGGCATGCATGCAAGTCCAATAGCACCACTCCTGGCTCACCCCTGGGTTGGGGGGCCTCGCTGTACCTGCTGAGGAGGCCCCCACTCCCCAGTACCACATGACATCCTTGTCCCTCCCCATGTGGCCTTGCCTCTCCCCACATGGTCTTGACAACTTATCTGGCTATATCTCTTCCCATTTCCTACCTTGTTTCCATGCAACTGTTTCAGTTTAGTCGCTCAGTCATGTCCGACTCTTTGCGACCCCATGAATTGCAGCACGCCGGGCCTCCCTGTCCATCACCAACTCCTGGAGTTTACTCAAACTCATGTCCATCGAGTTGGTGATGCCATCCAGCCATCTCATCCTCTGTTGTCCCCTTCTCCTCCTGCCCCCAATCCCTCCCAGCATGAGTCTTTTCCAATGAGTCAGCTCTTCACATGAGCTGGCCAAAGTATTGGCGTTTCAGCTTTAGCATCAGTCCTTCCAATGAACACCCAGGACTGATCTCCTTCAGAATGGACTGGTTGGATCTCCTTACAGTCCAAGGGATTCTCAAGAGTCTTCTCCAACACCACAGTTCAAAAGCATCAATTCTTCGGCGCTCAGCTTTCTTCACAGTCCAACTTTCACATCCATACATGACCACTGGAAAAACCATAGCCTTGACTAGATGGACCTTCGTGGGCAAAGTAATGTCTTTGCTTTTCAATATGCTATCTAGGTTGGTCATAACTTTCCTTCCAAGGAGTAAGTGTCTTTTAATTTCATGGCTGCAGTCACCATCTGCAGTGATTTTGGAGCCCAGAAAAATAAAGTCTGACACTGTTTCCACTGTTTCCCCATCTGTTTCCCATGAAGTGATGGGACCAGATGCCATGATCTTAGTTTTCTGAATGTTGAGCTTTAAGCCAACTTTTTCACTCTCCTCGTTTACTTTCATCAAGAGGCTTTTTAGTTCCTCTTCACTTTCTGCCATAAGGGTGCTGTCATCTGCATATCTGAGGTTATTGATATTTCTCCTGGCAATCTTGATTCCAGCTTGTGCTTCCTCCAGCCCAGCATTTCTCATGATGTATTCTGCATATAAGTTAAATAAACAGGGTGACAATATACAGCCTTGACATGCTCCTTTTCCTCTTTTGAACCAGTCTGTTGTTCCATGTCCAGTTCTAACTGTTGCTTCCTGACCTGCATACAGGTTTCTCAAGAGGCAGGTCAGGTGGTCAGGTATTCCCAACTCTTACAGAATTTTCCACAGTTTATTGTGATCCACACAGTCAAAGGCTTTGGCATAGTCAATAAAGCAGATGTTTTTCTGGAACTCTCTTGCTTTTTTGATGATCCAGCAGATGTTGGCAATTTGATCTCTGGTTCCTCTGCCTTTTCTAAAACCAGCTTGAATATCTGGAAGTTCACGGTTCACATATTGCTGAAGCCTGGCTTGGAGAATTTTGAGCATTACTTTACTAGCATGTGAGATGAGTGCAATTGTGCAGTAGTTTGAGCATTCTTTGGCATTGTCTTTCTTTGGGATTGGAATGAAAACTGACCTTTTCCAGTCCTGTGGCCACTGCTGAGTTTTCCAAATTTGCTGGCATATTGAGTGCAGCATTTTCACAGCATCATCTTTCAGAATTTGAAATAGCTCAACTGGAATTCCATCACCTCCACTAGCTTTGTTCCTAGTGATGCTTTCTAAGGCCCATTTGACTTCACATTCCAGGATGTCTGACTCTAGGTGAGTGATCACACCATCATGATTATCTTGGTTGTGAAGATCTTTTTTGTACAGTTCTTCTGTGTATTCTTGCCACCTCTTCTTAATATCTTCTGCTTATGTTAGGCCCATACCATTTCTGTCCTTTATCAAGCCCATCTTTGCATGAAATGTTCCCTTTGTATCTCTAATTTTCTTGAAGAGATCTCTAGTCTTTCCCATTCTGTTGTTTTCCTCTATTTCTTTGCACTGATCGCTGAGGAAGGCTTTCTTATCTCTCCTTGCTATTCTTTGGAACTCTGCATTCAGATGCTTATATCTTTCCTTTTCTCCTTTGCTTTTCACTTCTATTCTTTTCACACCTATTTGTAAGGCCTCCCCAGACAGCCATTTAGCTTTTTTGTATTTCTTTTCCATGGGGATGGTCTTGATCCCTGTCTCCTGTACAATGTCATGAACCTCCGTCCATAGTTCATCAGGCACTCCAAAATCAGATTGATTATATTCTTTGCAGCCAAAGATGGAGAAGCTCTATACAGTCAGCAAAAACAAGACTGGGAGCTGACTGTTGCTTGGATCATGAACTCCTTATTGCCAAATTCAGACTTAAATTGAAGAAAGTAGGGAAAACCACTAGACCATTCAGGTATGACCTAAATCAAATCCCTTATGATTATGCAACTGTTTACAGTTCCCAAACATCCTCTGCTGTTCTTCCCTGACGCCTGTGTGCTGGAATGCCCACTCCTGACCCCCTTTAGCTTCCCTTCATCTTGGCCATCTCCTCACCTTCATGTGACACTCATACAAAGATGTAAGGAAGAAACATGGAATAAAGATGTTCTGAGACTGTAAAGATTGAAAATCACCAGCCCCGGGCCTAGTCATCATGCCATTTACAAAGCGAAATTAACAGGAACATGATTGCCTGCTAATTTAATTCTGTGGTGTAAATGAAACTTCATTGAAGACATTAACAATCTTGCATAATCACTTAAGGAAATGAAAAGGAGCAAGAGAAAACTCAAATTTCAGCTGCATCATGTGTGGTTGCCCAACAAAAGGTACTGAGTAGGTACTGAGATTCACAGAATCCCCTGTTGTCATGTGACATGTCCCAACAACTTTAATTAACTTTACAAATCAAGTTAGCATCTACCCTCTTCTTAGACTTGGGAACAAACTAATGAATATGATGTGCAGGTAGCAGAATGAAAATGTATTTTTGTCTCTCATAAAGACTCCTTTTTCATTGCTAGGGTCATATCTTGAGATTCAGGGCAAGTCTGAGTTCATTTAGTGCAGAGAAAATATGTCAGGATTTGGATATTATAGATTAAAATCATAAAACAAAAGTACCTTGAGTCTCAGTATTAATATAAGCTTGCAGTGATACATAGAGGAGACATTTCCAATACCCAAGAGGTCTTGATCAAATAAAATTAGGACTCAATCATTGGTGCTGATATGGGAGACATATGCAGAACAGAAGTGTTCAAGACTTTGACATCTCCCTAAGATGGCAGAGGAATAGGACGGGGAGAACACTTTCTCCCCAACAAATTCATCAAAAGAACATTTGAACACTGAATAAATTCCACAAAACAACTTCTGAATGCCAGCAGAGGACATCAGGCACCCAGAAAAGCGGCCCATTGTCTTCAAAAGGAGGTAGGAAAAATATAAAAGATAAAAAGAGAGACAAAAGAGGTAGGGACAGAGCTCCGTCATATGAACGGAGTCTTAAAAATGAGAGGTTTCCAAACACCAGGAAACACCCTAACTGCCGAGTCTGTGACGAGCTTTGGAACCACAGAGGGCAACATAACCAGGAGGAAAAATAAATAAATAATTAAAAGCCACAGATTACGTGCCCAACAGTAACTCCCCCAGCAGAGAAGCAGTGCAGACGCTTGCACCTGCCACTAGCAAGCGGGGCCTGGGCAGGGAGGCGCGGGATGCATTGCTTAGAGTAAGGACCGCCTGAATGGCCCGAGGGCAATCTGAGGGAAATGACTTGAGATAGCAAACCAGACTGTGGGAGAGCTACCTCGTGAAAAGCCCTAACCTAAGACACCTTCAGGCCTGCTCACAGATGAAGGCTAGCTCTGCTCCCGCTGAGCAGAGCTAGCCGGCTGCGGACTGGCCCATCCCCCTCCAGAGACAGGCAAGCGAGGGCAGCCAGAGCCGGAAGGGGGCAATCGTGGCCCCAGAGAGGCATTATCTACCAAACTGCAAGCAGGCTTCATTGCTAACCAAGACTTATTGGGAATCTGAATGGTAAACATCCACCTGAGAAGGTGCGCCGGTTGTACACCCAGAAAACCGAGTGGCAGGGACAGGGGAGGCGATAAGTGGCAGCGACCGCACTCACCAAACTGGTCACCCGAGCTGCTCAGACCTGGGAAGGGCACAAAACGCAGGCCCAACCGAGTCTGCGCCTTTGAGGACTACCTGAGTACTTGAACCTAAGCGGCTTAGACCTGGGAAGTGCATACAACCCAGGGCCAGCCTCAGAGAGTTCCCGGCAGAGCAACCTAGAGCCTAAGCAATGTAGATAGGGAAAGAACACACACCATGAGTGGGGACAAACCCAGTGTGGCCAAGATACTGCGAGCACACGCCAATGTTATCTGTTTGCAGTGTACCTCCCTCCCCACAGCACGACTGAACCAGTGAGCCTAGAAAGGTGTCCACCACCGCCCCCTTGCATCAGGGCAGAAATTAGACACTGAAGAGACCAGCAAACAGAAGAAGCTAAAACAGAAGGAACCGCCTTGGAATTGACAGGTGCAATAGATTAAAACCCTGTAGTTAGCACCAACTACATAGGAAGGGGCCTATAGATCTTGAGACACATAAGCCGGATCAAGGAACTATCCGAAAATGAACTGACCCCACACTCCCCACAACACCACCAGAGAAAGTCCTAGATATAATTTTACTATTTTTACTATCATTCTTTAATTTTAATTTTTTTTTATTTTTAAGTCCTCTATTACTCCTTTAATTTTCATTTTTATAACCTACTATTACTTTGGAAAATAAAAAGAGAGACCCTATTTTTTAAAGCAAACTTCATATATATATATATTTTTTATAATTTTTGTGACTTTGTCTTTTTTTTTTCTTTAATATTGAATTTTTGAAAATCCAACCTCTACTCTGGATTTTTAATCTTTGCTTTTTGGTATTTGTTATCAATTTTGTACCTTTAAGAACCCGATCTTCAGTACCCATTTTTACTTGGGAGCGAGATTACTGGCTTGACTGCTCTCTCCTCTCTTTGGACTCTACTTTTTCTCCACCAGGTCGCCTCTATCTCCTCCCTCCCCCTTCTCTTCTCTACCCAACTCTGTGAATCTCTTTGTGTGTTCCAGACTGTGGAGAACACTTAGGGAACTGATTACTGGCTGGATCTGTCTCTCTGCTTTTGATTCACCCCTTTATCCTCCTGGCCACCTCTGTCTCCTTCCTCCCTCTTCTCTTCTCTGTATAATTCCATGAACATCTCTGAGTGGTGCAGACTGTGGAGCTCACATAAGGAAGTGCTTGCTCTCTCCTCTTTTGATTCCATCTCATCTCATCCTGGTCACCTCTATCTCCCTCATCCCTCTTCTCGTCTCCATGTAACTCTGTGAACCTCTCTGGGTGTCCCTCACTGTGGAGAAACTTTTCATCTTTAACCTAGATGTTTTATCAACGGTGTTGTATAGATGGAGAAGTCTTGAGGCTCCTGTAAAAATAAGACAGAAAACCAGAAGTAGGAGGCTTAAGTCCAAATCCTGAGAACACAAGAGAACTCCTGACTCTAGGTAACATTAATCAATAGGAGCTCATGAAATGCCTCCACACCTACACTGAAACCAAGCACCACCCAAGGCCCAACAAGTTGCAGAGCAAGGCATACCACGCAAATTCTCCAGCAACACAGGACATAGCCCTGAGCTTCAATATACAGGCTGCCCATAGTCACTCCAAACCCAATGACATCTCATAACTCATTACTGGACACTTAATTGCACTCCAGAGAGAAGAAATCCAGCTTCACCCACCAGAACACCAACCCAAGCTTCCTTAAACAGGAAACCTTGACAAGCCACCCATACAACCCCACCCACAGCAAGGAAACTCCACAATAAAGAGAATTCCACAAAGTGCCAGAATACAGAAAGGCCACCCCAAACACAGCAATATAAACAAGATGAAGAGACGAAGGAATACCCAGCAGGTAAAGGAACAGAATAAATGCCCACCAAACCAAACAAAAGAGGAAGAGATAGGGAATCTACCTGATAAAGAATTCCAGATAATGATAGTGAAAATGATATAAAATCTTGAAAACAAAATGGAATAACAGATAAATAGCCTAGAGACAAGGATTGAGAAGATGCAAGAAAGATTTAACAAAGACCTAGAAGAAATAAAAAAGAGTCAATATATAATGAATAATGCAATAAGTGAGATTAAAAACACTCTGGAGGGAACAAATAGTAGAATAATGGAGGCAGAAGACAGGATTAGTGAGGTAGAAGATAGAATGGGAGAAATAAATGAATTAGAGAGGATAAAAGAAAAACGAATTAAAAGAAATGAGGACAATCTCAGAGACCTCTGGGACAATGTTAAACCCCCCAACATTCGAATCATAGGAATCCCAGAAGAAGAAGACAAAAAGAAAGACCTTGAGGAGATAATAGTTGAAAACTTTCCCAAAATGGGGAAGGAAATAATCACCCAAGTCCAAGAAACCCAGAGAGTCCCAAACAGGATAAACCCAAGGCGAAACACCCCACGACACATATTAATCAAATTAACAAAGATCAAACACAAAGAACAAATATTAAAAGCAGCAAGGGAAAGGGGATTCCCATAAGGATAACAGCTGATCTTTCAATAGAAACTCTTCAGGCCAGGAGGGAATGGCAGGACATAATTAAAGTGATGAAAGAAAATAACCTACAGCCCAGATTACTGTACCCAGCAAGGATCTCATTCAAATATGAAGGAGAAATCAAAAGCTTTACAGACAAGCAAAAGCTGAGAGAATTTAGCACTACCAAACCAGCTCTCCAACAAATGCTAAAGGATCTTCTCTATACAGGAAACACAAAAAGGGTGTATGAACTCGAACCCAAAACAATAAATTAAATGGCAATGGGATCATACTTATCAGTAATTACCTTAAATGTAAATGGGTTGAATGCCCCAACCAACAAAGACTGGCTGAATGGATACAAAAACAAGACCCCTACATATGTTGTCTACAAGAGACCCACCTTGAAACAAGGGACACATACAGACTGAAAGTGAAGGGCTGGAAAAAGATGTTCCATGCAAATAGAGACCAAAAGAAAGCAGGAGTAGCAATACTCATATCAGATAAAATAGACTTTAAAACAAAGGCTGTGAAAAGAGACAAAGAAGGACACTACATAATGATCAAAGGATCAGTCCAAGAAGAAGATATAACAATTATAAATATATATGCACCCAACATAGGAGTACCACAATATGTAAGACAAATGCTAACAAGTATGAAAGGGGAAATTAACAATAACAGAATAATAGTGGGAGACTTTAAATACCCCAGTCACACCTATGGATAGATCAACTAAACAGAAAATTAACAAGGAAACACAAACTTTAAATGATACAATAGGCCAGTTAGATCTAACTGATATCTATAGGACATTTCACCCCAATACAATGAATTTCACCTTTTTCTCAAGCACAAACGGAACCTTCTCCAGGATAGATCACATCCTGGGCCATAAATCTAGCCTCGGTAAATTCAAAAAAATAGAAATCATTCCAAGCATCTTTTCTGACCACAAAGCAGATTAGATCTCTTACAGGAGAAAAACTATTAAAAATTCCAACATATGGAGGCTGAACAACACGCTGCTGAATAACCAACAAATCACAGAAGAAATCAAAAAAGAAATCAAAATATGCATAGAAACGAATGAAAATGAAAACACAACAACCCAAATCCTCTGGGACACTGTAAAAGCAGCGCTAAGGGGAAGGTTCATAGCAATATAGGCGTAACTCAAGAAACAAGAAAAAAGTCAAATAAATAACCTAACTCTACACCTAAAGCAAGTAGAAAAGGAAGAAATGAAGAACCCCAGGGTTAGTAGAAGGAAAGAAATCTTAGAAATTAGGGCAGAAATAAATGCAAAAGAAACAAACGAGACCATAGCAAAAACCAACAAAGCCAAAAGCTGGTTCTTTGAAAGGATAAATAAAATTGACAAACTATTAGCCAGACTCATCAAGAAACAAAGGGAGAAAAATTAAATCAATAAAATTAGAAATGAAAATGGAGAGATCACAACAGACAACACAGAAATACCAAGGATCATAAGAGACTACTATCAGCAATTATATGCCAATAAAATGGACAACTTGGAAGAAATGGACAAATTCTTAGAAAAGTACAACTTTCCAAAACTGAACCAGGAAGAAATAGAAAATCTTAATAGACCCATCACAAGCACAGAAATTGAAACTGTAATCAGAAATCTCCCAACAAGCAAAAGCACAGGACCAGATGGCTTCACAGCTGAATTCTACCAAAAATTTAGAGAAGAGCTAACACCTATCCTACTCAAAATCTTCCAGAAAATTGCAGAGGAAGGTAAACTTCCAAACTCATTCTATGAGGCCACCATCACCCTAATACCAAAACCTGACAAAGATGCCACAAAAAAAGGAAACTACAGGCCAATATCACTAATGAACATAGATGCAAAAATCCTTAACAAAATTCTAGCAATCAGAATCCAACAACACATTAAAAAGATCATACATCACGACCAAGTGGGCTTTATCCCAGGGATGCAAGGATTCTTCAATATCTGCAAATGAATCAATGTAATACACCATTAACAAATTGAAAAATAAAAGCCATATGATTATCTCAATAGATGCAGAGAAAGCCTTTGACAAAATTCAACATCCATTTATGATAAAAACCCTCCAGAAAGCAGGAATAGAAGGAACATACCTCAACATAATAAAAGCTATATATGACAAACCCACAGCAAACATTATCCTCAATGGTGAAAAATTGAAAGCATTTCCCCTAAAGTCAGGAACAAGACAATGGTGCCCACTCTCACCACTACTATTCAACATAGTTTTGGAAGTTTTGGCCACAGCAATCAGAGCAGAAAAAGAAATAAAAGGAATCCAAATTGGAAAAGAAGAAGTAAAGCTCTCACTGTTTGCAGATGACATGATCCTCTACATAGAAAACCCTAAAGACTCCACCAGAAAATTACAAGAGCTAACCAATGAATATAGTAAAGTTACAGGATATAAAATCAACACACAGAAATCCCTTGCATTCCTATACACTAACAATGAGAAAATAGAAAAATTAAGGAAACAATTCCATTCACCATTGCAATGAAAATAATAAAATACTTAGGAATATATCTACCTAAAGAAACAAAAGACCAATATATAAAAAACTATAAAACACTGGTGAAAGAAATCAAAGCGGATACTAATAGATGGAGAAATATACCATGTTAATGGATCAGAACAATCAATACAGTGAAAATGAGTATACTACCCAAAGCAATCTATAGATTCAATGCAATCCCTATCAAGCTACCACAGAGCTAGAACAAATAATTTCACAATTTGTATGGAAATCCAAAAAACCTCGAATAGCCAAAGCTATCTTGAGAAAGAAGAATGGAACTGGAGGAATCAACCTGCCTGAATTCAGGCTCTACTACAAAGCCACAGTCATCAAGACAGTATGGTACTGGCACAAAGACAGAAATATAGATCAATGGAACAAAATAGAGAGCCCAGAGATAAATCCACACACCTATGGACACCTTATCTTTGACAAAGGAGGCAAGAATATACAATGGAGAAAAGACAATCTCTTTAACAAGTGGTGCTGGGAAAACTGGTCAACCACTTGTAAAAGAATGAAACTAGAACACTTTCTAACACCCTACACAAAAATAAACTCAAAATGGATTAAAGATCTAAACGTAAGACCAGAAACTATAAAACTCCTAGAGGAGAACATAAGCAAAACACTCTCCGACATAAATCACAGCAGGATCCTCTGTTACCCACCTCCCAGAATATTGGAAATAAAAGCAAAAATAAACAAATGGGACCTAATTAAAATTAAAAGCTTCTGCACAACAAAGGAAACTATAAGCAAGGTGAAAAGACAGCCTTCAGAATGGGAGAAAATGATAGCAAATGAAGCAATTGACAAAGAATTAGTCTCAAAAATATACAAGCAACTCCTGCAGCTCAATTCCAGAAAAATAAATGACCCAATCAAAAAATGGGCCAAAGACCTAAACAGACATTTCTCCAAAGAAGACATACAGATGGCTAACAAACACATGAAAAGATGCTCAACATCACTCATTACCAGAGAAATGCAAATCAAAACCACAATGAGGTACAATTTCATGCAAGTCAGAATGGCTGCTATCCAAAAGTTTACAAGCAATAAATGCTGGAGAGGGTGTGGAAAAAAGGGAACCCTCTTACACTGTTGGTGGGAATGCAAACTAGTACAGCCACTATGGAGAACAGTGTGGAGATTCCTTAAAAAACTGGAAATAGAACTGCCATATGACCCAGCAATCCCACTGCTGGGCATACACACTAAGGAAACCAGAATTGAAAGAGACATGTGTACCCCGATGCTCATCGCAGCACTGTTTATAATAAATAGCCAGGATATGGAAGCAACCTAGATGTCCATCAGCAGATGAATGGATAAGAAAGCTGTGGTACATATACACAATGGAGTATTACTCTGCCATTATAAAGAATACATTTGAATCAGTTCTAATGAGGTGGATGAAACTGGAGCCTATTATACAAAGTGAAGTAAGCCAGAAAGAAAAACACCAATACAGTATGCTGCTGCTGCTGCTGCTGCTACTAAGTTGCTTCAGTCGTGTCCTACTCTGTGCAACTGCATAGACGGCAGCCCACCAGGCTCCCCCGTCCCTGGGATTCTCCAGCCAAGAACACTGGAGTGGGTTGCCATTTCCTTCTCCAACGCATGAAAGTGAAAAGTGAAAGGGAAGTCGCTCAGTCGTGTCCGACGCTCAGCGACCCCATGGACTGCAGCCTACCAGGCCCCTCCGTCCATGGGATTTTCCAGGCAAGAGTACTGGGGTGGGGTGCCATTGCCAATACAGTATACTAACACATATATTTGGAATTTAGAAAGATGGTAATGATAACCCTGTATGCAAGACAGCAAAAGAGACACAGATGTATAGAACAGTCTTTTGGACTCTGTGGGAGAGGACAAGGGTGGGATGATTTGGGAGAATGGCATTGAAACATGTATAATATGTGAAACGAATCACTGGTCCAGGTTTGATGCATGATACAGGATGCTTGGGGCTGGTGCACTGGGATGACCCAGAGGGATGGGATGGGGAAGGAGGTGGGAGGGGGGTTCAGGATGGGGAACACGTGTACACCCATGGCAGATTCATGTTGATGTATGGCAAAACCAATACAATATTGTAAACTAATTAGCCTCCAATTAAAATAAATTAATATTAAAAAAATTTAAAAAAATCTTTATTATCATAAGTATTTGTTTAAAGTTTCACTCACTAAACAGAGTTGAAACTTGAGGGCACGGTAATCACTGCTTACTGACCATTTTATTTCTAGCCTGTGGTATACTGTATGAATGTTAGGTGAACACCAAAACTCATGTTGAATGCATTAATCAGTAAGCAAAAAATAAATGTTATGAGACCTAAAAAAAAAAAAAAAAAGACTTTGACATCTCTCTAATGTCACTAAGTTTTCACAGCTTATCAGAGATACTATCAGAAAAATTCAGGGTCTGGGTTAGCTTTTGCCTCACCTTTGTGGCACACCCAAGGATCAAAAAATGGAAACCAGAAGAATAACAACCACAAAGAGTAGTTGTATGCTACAGCTGGAAAACAAACAAACAAACAAACATCAGCCTTATTTCAATTTGTTTATTCACTCATTCCACAATATTTACTGAATATTATGTGCAACAATTTGGAGAAAAGTCATGCTAAAGAGAGTGATAACATATCCCTGAGATGCTTCTAAATGAACTAGTCTCTCTTTTTCAAGGACATTTGTGGAGAGGTGTCATGAATAAGAAGACATAACAGAATTAAGTTGCATATCCAGTCAGGAATGGGGGGTATCCAAGTCCCTCTCCTTTGTTCTCATGTGAAGGAAAGTTACAGCCACAGAATAAAGGACACAAAATACACATAGATAGGTATGATGACCATACATCTGAAGATTTGGGACAATCTCAATTTTAACATCCTTTTCCCTTGTCTCAAAAAGCATACATGTCAAACCGTATGGCCCAATTATGACTTGGGAAATACAGCTAGCTTGACAGATACACAGAGAGGGCATCTAATGACTTGCTAGTCCTGTCAGGAGAAGAACAGAAGAGAGCAAATCAAAGGCTACCTAAGAAACACTGAATTTGAAGGTCATGAAGGCAAAGATATGGATGGCTTTGAATACAGAAGACAGAGCAAAGGGACCTGGACAAGTTGCTCTCCAGAGTGGAGCTCCTTAGAAACATTTCCTTGGTATTCAGACAGAGGAGAAAATTTAAAAATAAAATTAAAAAGAAACTAGAAAGGCAAGGAGAATGAAGGAAGCACCGCCTGAACTTATCTTGAAGGTCAAGATAATTTGATAATTTATGAAGAGACTCACATTAACTCCACATTCCCCATTTTGTAGCTCTAGTGAGCTCTGGGATAATTTTTTCTTTCTTTCAGAGAATAAACTACACTAGTCTTGGGAGATGGTCATAGATATGTTTTAGTGTAATATTGGTACTGCTGAAACACAAGTAGATAAGTTGGTTTATACAGAGAAATCGAATTATTACAAGGATTTTTTCAAGGTTAGCTATACTCTGGGAATACACCAACACATTGACTAGGTCGGGGGATGGACCACAAATAATGTTTCTAAAGACCAACTCTTCTTCATTCTCTTGGTCTACAGACCAGCTCTTCTACATTCTTTGTAGCTTGGCTGTTCCAAGTCAGAAAATCTGGATTTGAACCTGGTTCTGCTATTTGTTGAATGTTAGATGTGATACACGACATTTTAAGCCTGAGATTCCTCACTCAAGAAAGGAAACAAGTCCTGCCTTGAAGAGATTTCAGACAGATTAAATAACCTAAAATACATTTAAGTGCTCAGAACATGATAAAATGATACATAAGTGATAGTTACCAGTAGTCTTTACCAACTCTCTCTGGCCTGTTGGCCGTGGTACAGGAGAGAGTGTTCTAAAAGCAAACAAGGAAGACTCCTGGTCAATGAGCTAAAAAATATATTACACTATGGTAGGAGAACTGACTCTCAATTGTCATATACTACAAATTTGTGTTATATCTGGGTAACACCAAATTCTATTTAAATGCTAATATCAACTGCTTCTATTTAACTCCGAGTCCTCTAATAAAGATTTTATTTTATTAGTATAAACAGATAGAATGGCTATCTTGAATAAAGGGGATAGAAATGTTTTATCTACCGTGTTCTTTATCGCCAAATAGTCTTACAAATAAGGCCAGAAATAAAGTTACCATTAAAACTAACAAAATGTTTGGTATTACCTCCTGCATGATATTTTGGCTATAATCTTACCTTTGGTTGTCACCAAATGTTTTCTGAATCCTCATCAAATATTCACACTATGCTAGGCATTATTGGGGTCATGATGATGATTAAGGCACACACGCTTTTCATCCTGTGAGAGACAGGCAGTGAGGGTAACAGACAAAGCAGCCAGCTGTTATAAGAGTTTTCTGGAAAAGGTTCAAAGTGCTCTGGGAATAAAAGCAAAGGTAGATTATTTCCAACTGCAGAGGTCTAGGAGGGTTCTGTAGGAAATTATTTGAACAAGGTCATGGAGGGTGGGTAGGACCCCACTGTCAGAATGGCAGTAAAGGGATGGGGTTAGTGGTGAGGTTGAGAAGCAAGCTTGAGCTTGACTCAGAAAGTATGAAAGCAGAATGCATTCAGAACAGTAGCTACAACATTGTGGAGTTGTACAGAACACAGGGAGTAAAGAAGACAAATTTGAAAAGGCAGGTCAAGAGAAGACTGTGGAAGGTTTTAAATGATTGGCCAGCAGACAAGTTTTTTTTTTTTTTTTTCTTTTTCTTTTCCCTCGATGCAAAAATCCAATGAAGGAAGAATGTCATGATGGATCTTTGTTCTGGAAAGATGCACAACCAGAGTCAGTATGGAGGATTTACTGGAGAGGTGAGAAAGAGATTAAAGGGAAGTCAACCAGATAAGGATCTCAGGCCATAGGTCAGAGGTATTAAGACCTAGAAGCTGTGCAGTGATGCAGAAAGCAATAGATGAATGGCACTTTGCTTTTTCATCTTTAGGTGCCACACTCCTTGAGTGCACTGGTCTTGGATACACTGTGTTGCTGAGATTAAGGGCCTTGGGCTCTGCTTATCTCCAAGGTAGAAGAATTTCATTTTGTTCCACATGAAAAGATAGAACTCTCTGTTTCTGGTTCGAGATCATTAAGATGATACTTTAATATTCTCCTCACAGATTTTTCAGATATTTATAAAAAAAAATCTTCCTGATTTAAATTTTCTTGGTCTATAAAGTCAGAAAATCTGCTTCAACTACTTCATTTTTACACATGAGAAAAGTTCCCCAAAGGTCAAGGATACAGCTCTAGATTTTTAGGGCTTCCAAGGTAGTGCTAGTGGTAAAGAACCCGCCTGTCAGTCCAGGAGATGTAAGAGACACAGGTTCGATCCCTGAGTCAGGAAGATCCCCTGGAGGAAGAAATGGCAATCCACTCCAGTATTCTTGCCCGGGAAACCCCATGGACAGAGGACTTGGTGGGCTATAGTCCATGGGGTTGCAAAGAATCTCAGAGAGTCAGACACAACTGAGCAACTAAGCATATGCTTAAAAAGTGAGCACATAAAGCATTTCTTATCAGTATATACAAGCTTTTTTCAGAAATCTTTTGGATCATGAGCATGTTTGGAGTGCTAGAAGCCCTGATACCTAAGTAACCAAGGTCAACATAGGACAATGCCCAGGTATCAAACCTTGAACTGAATTCTGAGTTGATCCACTGATTCTCAACCCAAAACACTGTGATAAGTCCATACTCATATCTCTGATAGTCTCATTTTTCCCTACCTCCATTTTTCTTTGGCAATGCACATTCTTCCTGCTGTTAGGTTCTGTGGCATATACCAGTTGCATGGAGTCATAGGTAGATGTCAGCATATTAGTAAAATAATAAAAACATCCCCACATAAAATCCTATTAGCTTCTCAAGCCTCCTTAGCAGAAAACTCAAGTATTACCTTTTGCTCAGGTCACGTTATTGCTCCCATAAGAGTTGGCTGCCGGAGCCAGCCGGCAAAGTTGATCAGGTCCCGAGAACGCGCACAATGCGGCTGATAAAGAATACTACAGCAAAAGACTACTACAGCAAAGATGGGGTCGAGAGGATCAGACATGTCTCCACAAAGAGAAGCGGTCTGACCACGACTTTATTCAGCATCTTATATTTTTACAGGAGAGCAAGAGAAAAATAAGACAGTTAACATTTTTTCTTGGTTGACCTATACATCTTACAAAAAGCCACAAGAAATCTTGAGAGCATGGGAATGGCACCCTGTTATTATTTCTTACACCAGATAACATTTCCCTGTGCGTGAGAAGTTTGTCCAGAACTCCAGGTGTCTGCAGTAAATAATCGCCTAATCTCTGGGGTGGCGGGACAGACAGCTATGTTTGCAAGCAAACCCTCAAAGACTGAGGCAGCTCCCAGAGCTGTGTCCTTTAGATAAAGGACCCCGTTCTCACGGGCAGCTCCCCGCAGTTGGCTGATATTGATACGTATTTATTGGATATATTGTTTAGGTTGCTATAGAAGGGGAACAAAAGAGTCAATTCTTTGCACGCATCAGCTTTTTTTTTTTTTTTTCATGTGATCCTGGTGCCAGGTGGAGTATCATAGAAGCATGAAGAGTACCAAGTTCCTGTCCTTGACCCTGGAGGAGCAGCACCATAATTTTAAAAGGTGGGGGTCACAGGGTAGGCCCCCAAAGGGATGCTCTAAAGTTAGCCCTGTCCAGCTTGGCTCAGCCTCTCCAGCCTGGCAAGTGTAACTACACTTATACCACACAAAACAGACATTTTGTCTAAAACTGTCTTTGGAGTCAAAGAAGGTAAATGCATAATGATAAAAGGGTCAGTTCAACAGGATTATATAACATTTATATGAATACACAGCTAAATGTATAAAGCAGATATTGATATATCTCCATATTATATGTCTTAAATATATAAAAATTCTTTATTTGTCAATCATACATTAATAAAGGTGGGAAAAATACTGACAGTTCTAAAGGCAGAATGTGACAGCAGTACAATAATAGTATGAGACTTCAATACCTCACTTAGTGGATAGAACATCCAGACAGAAAATCAAGAAGGAAGCAACTGATGTGAGAACACAATAGACTAAAATGACATGACAGAAATATACAGTAGTTATTATCCAAGTGTAGAAGAACTCACATTCTCCTCGAGTGCACAGAGAACCTGTTCCAGGATAGAACACATATTAGGTCACAAAGTAACTGTAACAAATTGAAGACCCCAAATAGCCAAAGCAATCCTGAGAAATAAAAACCATGCTTCCTGATTTCAAAATATATTGTGAGGCTACAGTAATTAAAATAGCATCATATTGGCATTAAAATCAGACATAAATACCAAATAAATCCATGGGGCTTCCCAGGTGGTTCAGTGATAAAGACTCTGCCTGCAATGCAGGAAACCCAGGTTTGATCCCTGGGTGGGGAAGATCCCCTGGAGAAGGAAATGGCAGCCCACTCCAATATTCTTTAAGGGAAAAATCCATGGACAGAAGAGTCTGGTGGGCTACAGTCCATGAGTTGCAAAGAGTCACACACAACTGAGCAACTGAGCACAGCACAGCAGCAGAAAAGAACACCCAATGAGGAAAAGATACTCTCTTCAGTAAATGCTGCTGGGAAAACTTGGTATCTACATGCAGAAGAATGAGATTATCTCACACTAAAAAAAAAAAAAAAAACTCAAAACATATTAAGATTTAAACATGAAACTGAAACTGTAACACTACTAGAAGATAACATAGGGAAAAAGCTTCCTGATGTTGGTCTGGGCAATTACTTTTTGGATATATCAACAAAAGCAGAAATAACAAAAGCAAAAGTGGACGAGAGAAATTTTATCAAATAAAAATGCTTCTGCAAAGCAAACGGAACAGCCAACAGAGGGAAAAGGCAACCCACAGAATGGGGGAAATATTTTCAAACCATATCTTTCATAAGGCTTAATATCCAATATATGTAAGTAAGTCATACAACTCAATGGCTGAAAACAATGCCTCAATTAAAAAAAAAAAATGGGCAGAAGACCTACATTTCTACAAAGAAGACATACAAATGACTAAAAGGTATGAAAGTGTACATGACATCACAAATTATCAAGGAAATGTGAATCAAAATCAAAATGAGATGTCATCTCACACCCTTTAGAATAGCTATTTTCAAAAAGACAAGAAATAACACATGTTGTTGAGGAAGGGGAGAAAACGGAACCCTTGTGCATTGTTGGTGGGAATGTAAATTTTTATCACCATTCTTTAAAACAGTATGGAGATTCCTCAAAATATTACAAACAGAACCACCTTATGATCTAGCAATCTCACTTCTGGGTATACATCCAAAGAAAATAAAATCAGGATACTGAGATACATTCACTCCCATGTTCACTGTAGCATTATTCACAATAGTCCAGATATGCAAACAAATTAAATATCTATCCAGAGAAGAATAAAGGAAATATGAGATACACACACACACAAGAATATTATTCAACCTTCAAAGAGAAGGAAATCCTACCTTTTGCAACATGGGTTAATCTGGAGGGCATCATGCTAAGTGAAATAATCAAGATGCAGAAAATCAAATACTGCGGGATTTCACTTATATGTTGAATCTAAAAGAGTCAAACTCCTAGAAGCAGAGAACAGCAGTAGCAACAGAGTTGGTTGTCAGAGACTCGTAGACGGGGAAAGTTGTTGATCGAGGGGTACAAATTTTAAGTCATTTAGGATGAATAAATTCTGAAAACCTAATGTAGAACACTGTGAATATAGTTAACAATATATTTGAAATTTTCTAAGAGGGTAGATCTTAAGCCAAGTAAGATGGACAGTATGGGGGATGATGAATATGTTGATTAGCTTGATTGTGGTGATTGTTTCATTATTATATGTTTATCAAATCATCAAGCTGTATACCTTAAAAATATGAAATTTTAAATTATCAATTATACATCATGACAGCTGGGAAAAAAGATTATAATAAATTTCAAAAGACTGAATAGAAAAAAATAGAAAATAAAAAATAAAAAAAATAGAAAAAAATCTCTTGTACATGAAGGTTTGTAGCAACATTATTCATAACAACAAAAAAGTGGAAAAACCCAAATATTCACCAACAGATGAACAGATACATTAAATATGGTATATTACATAATTGATTCGTATTTGGCAATACAAAGAAATGAAGTACATATACGTGCTACACCATGGATGAAACTCAAAAGCGGTATGATAAATGAGAGAAGCCAGTCAAAAGTCACCACATATTCTATAATTACATTTATATCAAATGTCCAGAATAGGCAAATTTAAAAAGACAGAAAGTAGATTAGACACCAAGTGCTGAGGTGTCCGGGGGATGGATGAGGTGACTGCCAATGGGTTTGGTGTTCCTTTGAGATTAATGACTCTGTGTCAAAACCGATTGCTTTGATAGTTGCACAATCCTATTAATACACTAAAAACCATTAGACTGCACACTTTAAAAGAATGAATTGATAATATGTAAGTTCTACCTCAATAAAGCTGTAATTTCAAAAAGGAAGAATCCACATCAGTGTGGAGCAGAGGAGACAGGCTAGAAAGAAGAGAGGCCATAAGAAGAATACAGTCATCTGTCAGCAGCCAAAGGAGACTGGTTTCAGGACCCCTGCAGATACCAATGTCTGCAGATTTCAAGTCCCTTGTATGAAATGGTGCAGTACAGTTGGCCATCCATATCTTTAGGTTCTACATCCATGAAACCAGCTACATGCAGATGGAAAACATTTAGAAAAAGAAAAATCCAAAAAGCAAAACATGAATTTGTGGTGCATCTATTTACAGAGCATTTACATTGCAAGAGGTATTATAAGTAATCTAGAGATGATTTAAAGTATACAGGCATGTACACAGATTATATGCAAATACTGTACCATTTTACATAAGGGACTTGAACATCCACAGATTTGGGTATCTAAGTAGAGTCCTTGAGCTAACCCCAGGCAGATACCAAGGTACCAGTGTGAAATGTTTCTCCTCCATGAAATCAGGAATGGTAGTTTATCCTTTGATATTCTTCCGTATACCAAATATATTGCATTATTACAAGAAATAATTTGCACCTCTCCTGATAGTTTAAAGCTGAGTTTCAGCTATTTAATTCTTTACTTTCTAAAACTCCTAACTAAAAGATTTGGTTTATTGCTATTCTAGAACATTTCTGATGTTTGTTATAGTGGCTGGTTTGCTTCTTTTATTAAAGCTGTACATACTTTACACAATGCATCATACTGGTTGTGGTTTCTTTTGCAAGTCTGGAAATAATATAAATTTGCATTGTCATACTATTTTCATTTAACTAAGTAGTAAAATAAGAGCTTTCTTGACAGTTTAGTAAGAACAAACTTTGTATCTTTCCATAATGGAAGCTAAAGACAGGAGGAGATGAAACAGAAGTTCAGAGAAGATGAACAACAACAACAAAAAGATGTGAAAGATGTATACACTGACAACTACAAAATATTGCTCAGATAAATGAAAGAATATATACATAAATGAAAACATGCACCTTTGTCACGGGTCAGGAAACTCAATATTGTTAAGCTGTCAAGTATCTCAAAATAGATTCCACAAATCCTTATCAAAATCCCAACAGGTTTCTTTTAAAAGACATTGATGAGTTGATTCTAAAATTCTCATATGTATTCAAAAGACCTGTAAGAGTCAAACCAACTTTGTAAAAGAAGAAAGAGGTTGGAGAACTAATGCAGCCTAGTTTCAAGGCTTATTGTAAAATACAAAGTAATCAACACAGAGCAGAATTGGAGTAAAGGCAGAGAAATCAATGAAACAGAAAAGTGTGTCTAGACATGGACCCACAGAAATATGGACAACACATACCTACAAAGTTACAAAGGAGAAATTTTTCTCTTTAAAAAAAAAATAAAAATTGGAGAGGAGCTAAGATGGCGGAGGAGTAGGACGGGGAGAACACTTTCTCCCCAACAAATTCATCAAAAGAACATTTAAACGCCGAGTAAATTCCACAAAACAACTTCTGAAAGCCGGCAGAGGACATCAGGCACCCAGAAAAGCAACCCAAGTCTTCGAAAGGAGAGAGAAGAAATACAGCTCCACTCACCAGAACACCGACACAAGCTTCCCTAACCAAGAAACCTTGACAAGCCACTGGTACAAACCCACACAGAGCGAGGAAATGCCACAATAAAGAGAACTCCACAAACTGCCAGAATACAGAAAAGACACCCCAAACTCAGCAATTTAAACAAGATGAAGAGACAGAGGAATACCCAGCAGACAAAGGAACAGGATAAAAGCCCACCAAACCAAACAAAAGAGGAAGAGATAGGGAATCTACCTGATAAAGAATTCCAAATAATGATAGTGAAATTGATCCAAAATCTTGAAGTCAAAAATGGAATCACAGATAAATAGCTTGGAGACAAAGATTGAGAAGATGCAAGAAAGGTTTAACAAGGACCTAGAAGAAATAAAAGAGTCAATATAAAATGAATAATGCAATAAATGAAATTAAAAACACTCTGGAGGCAACAAAGAGTAGAATAACAGAGGCAGAAGATAGGATTAGTGAATTAGAAGATAGAATGGTAGAAATAAATGAATCAGAGAGGATAAAAGAAAAACGAATTTAAAAAAATGAGGACAATCTCAGAGACCTCCAAGACAATATTAAACACTACAACATTCAAATCATAGGGGTCCCAGAAGAAGAAGACAAAAAGAAAGACCATGAGAAAATACTTGATGAGATAATAGTTGAAAACTTCCCTAAAATGGGGAAGGAAATAATCACCCAAGTCCAAGAAACCCAGAGAGTCCCAAACAGGATAAACCCAAGGCAAAACACCCCAAGACACATATTAATCAAATTAACAAAGATCAAACACAAAGAACAAATATTAAAAGCAGCAAGGGAAAAACAACAAATAACACACAAGGAAATTCCCATTAGGATAACAGCTGATCTTTCAATAGAAACTCTTCAGGCCAGGAGGGAATGGCAAGACATATTTAAAGTGATGAAAGAAAATAACCTACAGCCCAGATTACTGTACCCAGCAAGGATCTCATTCAAATATGAAGGAGAAATCAAAAGCTTCTCAGACAAGCAAAAGCTTAGAGAATTCAGCGCCACCAAACCAGCTCTCCAACAAATACTAAAGGATATTCTCTAGACAGGAAACACAAAAATGGTGTATAAACTCGAACCCCAAACAATAAAGTAAATGGCAACGGGATCATACTTAATCAGTAATTACCTTAAATGTAAATGGGTTGAATGCCCTGACCAAAAGACAAAGACTGGCTGAATGGATACAAAAACAAGACCCCTACATATGTTGTCTACAAGAGACCCACCTCAAAACAGGGGACACATACAGACTGAAAGTGAAGGGCTGGAAAAAGATTTTCCATGCAAATAGGGACCAAAAGAAAGCAGGAGTAGCAATACTCATATCAGATAAAATAGACTTTAAAACAAAGGCTGTGAAAAGAGACAAAGATGGTCACTACCTAATGATCAAAGGATCAATCCAAGAAGAAGATATAACAATTATAAATATATATGCACCCAACACGGGAGCGCCACAATATGTAAGACAAATGCTAACAAGTATGAAAGGAGACATTAACAATAACACAATAATAGTGGGAGACTTTAATACCCCACTCACACCTATGGATAGATCAACTAAACAGAAAATTAACAAGGAAACACAAACTTTAAATGATACAATAGACCAGTTAGACCTAATTGATATCTATAGGACATTTCATCCCGAAACAATGAATTTCACCTTTTTCTCAAGTGCACATGGAACCTTCTCCAGGATAGATCACATCCTGGGCCATAAATCTAGCCTTGGTAAATTCAAAAAAATAGAAATCATTCCAAGCATCTTTTCTGACCACAATGCAGTAAGATTAGATCTCAATTACAGGAGAAAAACTATTAAAAATTCCAACAAATGGAGGCTGAACAACATGCTGCTGAATAACCAACAAATCACAGAAGAAATCAAAAAAGAAATCAAAATTTGCATAGAAACTAATGAAAATGAAAACACAACAACTCAAAACCTGTGGGACACTTTAAAAGCAGTCCTAAGGGGAAAGTTCATAGCAATACAGGCATACCTAAAGAAACAAGAAAAAAGTCAAATAAATAACCTAACTCTACACCTAAAGCAACTAGAAAAGGAAGAAATGAAGAACCCCAGGGTTAGTAGAAGGAAAGAAATCTTAAAAATTAGGGCAGAAATAAATGCAAAAGAAACAAAAGAGACCATAGCAAAAATCAACAAAGCCAAAAGCTGGTTCTTTGAAAGGATAAATAAAATTGAGAAACCATTAGCCAGACTCATCAAGAAACAAAGGGAGAAAAATCAAATCAATAAAATTAGAAATGAAAATGGAGAGATCACAACAGACAACACAGAAATACCAAGGATCATAAGAGACTACTATCAGCAATTATATGCCAATAAAATGGACAACTTGGAAGAAATGGACAAATTCTTAGAAAAGTACAACTTTCCAAAACTGGAACAGGAAGAAATAGAAAATTTTAACAGACCCATCACAAGCACGGAAATTGAAACTGTAATCAAAAATCTTCCAGCAAACAAAAGCCCAGGTCCAGACGGCTTCACAGCTGAATTCTACCAAAAATTTAGAGAAGAGCTAACACCTATCCTGCTCAAACGCTTCCAGAAAATTGCAGAGGAAGGTAAACTTCCAAACTCATTCTATGAGGCCACCATCACCCTAATACCAAAACCTGACAAAGATCCTACAAAAAAAGAAAACTACAGGCCAATATCACTGATGAACATAGATGCAAAAATCCTTAACAAAATTCTAGCAATCAGAATCCAACAATACATTAAAAAGATCATACACCATGACCAAGTGGGCTTTATCCCAGGCATGCAAGGATTCTTCAATATCCACAAATCAATGTTATACACCACATTAACAAATTGAAAAATAAAAACCATATGATTATCTCAATAGATGCAGAGAAAGCCTTTGACAAAATTCAACATCCATTTATGATAAGAACTCTCCAGAAAGCAGGAATAGAAGGAACACACCTCAACATAATAAAAGCTATATATGACAAACCCACAGCAAACATTATTCTCAATGGGGAAAAATTGAAAGCATTTCCTCTAAAGTCAGGAACAAGACAAGGGTGCCCACTTTCACCACTACTATTCAACATAGTTTTGGAAGTTTTGGCCACAGCAATCAGAGCAGAAAAAGAAATAAAAGGAATCCAAATTGGAAAAAAAGAAGTAAAACTCTCACTGTTTGCAGATGACATGATCCTTTACATAGAAAACCCTAAAGACTCCACCAGAAAATTACTAGAACTAATCAATGATTATAGTAAAGTTGCAGGATATAAAATCAACACACAGAAATCCCTTGCATTCCTATACACTAATAATGAGAAAACTGAAAGAGAAATTAAGGAAACAATTCCATTCACCATTGCAACGGAAAGAATAAAATACTTAGGAATTTATCTACCTAAAGAAACTAAAGACCTATATATAGAAAACTATAAAACACTGGTGAAAGAAATCAAAGAGGACACTAATAGATGGAGAAATATACCATGTTCATGGATTGGAAGAATCAATATAGTGAAAATGAGTATACTACCCAAAGCAATTTATAGATTCAATGCAATCCCTATCAAGCTACCAACGGTATTCTTCATAGAGCTAGAACAAATAATTTCACAATTTGTATGGAAATCCAAAAAACCTCGAATAGCCAAAGCTATCTTGAGAAAGAAGAATGGAACTGGAGGAATCAACCTACCTGACTTCAGACTCTATTACAAAGCCACAGTTATCAAGACAGTATGGTACTGGCACAAAGACAGAAATATTGATCAATGGAACAAAATAGAAAGCCCAGAGATAAATCCACGCACATATGGACACCTTATCTTTGACAAAGGAGGCAAGAATATACAATGGAGAAAAGACAATCTCTTTAACAAGTGGTGCTGGGAAAACTGGTCAACCACTTGTAAAAGAATGAAACTAGAACACTTTCTAACACCCTACACAAAAATAAACTCAAAATGGATTAAAGATCTAAACGTAAGACCAGAAACTATAAAACTCCTAGAGGAGAACATAGGCAAAACACTCTCCGACATACATCACAGCAGGATCCTCTATGACCCACCTCCCAGAATATTGGAAATAAAAGCAAAAATAAACAAATGGGACCTAATTAAACTTAAAACCTTCTGCACAACAAAGGAAACTATTAGCAAGGTGAAAAGGCAGCCTTCAGAATGGGAGAAAATAATAGCAAATGAAGCAACGGACAAACAACTAATCTCAAAAATATACAAGCAACTCCTACAGCTCAACTCCAGAAAAATAAATGACCCAATCAAAAAATGGGCCAAAGAACTAAATAGACATTTCTCCAAAGAAGACATACAGATGGCTAACAAACACATGAAAAGATGCTCAACATCACTCATTATCAGAGAAATGCAAATCAAAACCACTATGAGGTACCATTTCACGCCAGTCAGAATGGCTGCGATCCAAAAGTCTACAAGCAATAAATGCTGGAGAGGATGTGGAGAAAAGGGAACTCTCTTACACTGTTGGTGGGAATGCAAACTAGTACAGCCACTATGGAGAACAGTGTGGAGATTCCTTAAAAAACTGGAAATAGAACTGCCTTATGATCCAGCAATCCCACTGCTGGGCATACACACTGAGGAAACCAGAAGAGAAAGAGACATGTGTACCCCAATGTTCATCGCAGCACTGTTTATAATAGCCAGGACATGGAAGCAACCTAGATGCCCATCAGCAGATGAATGGATAAGAAAGCTGTGGTACGTATACACAATGGAGTATTACTCAGCCATTAAAAAGAATACATTTGAATCAGTTCTAATGAGATGGATAAAACTGGAACCTATTATACAGATTGTAGTAAGCCAGAAAGAAAAACACCAATACAGTATACTAACACATATATATGGAATTTAGAAAGATGGTAACAATAACCCTGTGTACAAGACAGCAAAAGAGACACCGATGTATAGATCAGTCTATGGACTCTGTGGGAGAGGGAGAGGGTGGGGAGATTTCGGAGAATAGCATTGAAACATGTATAATATCGTGTATGAAACGAGTCGCCAGTCCAGGTTCGATGCACGGTACTGGATGCTTGGGACTGGTGCACTGGGACGACCCAGAGGGAGGGTAGGGGAGGGAGGACGGAGGAGGGTTCAGGATGGGGAACGCGGGTATACCTGTGGCGGATTCATTTCGATATTTGGCAAAACTAATACAATATTGTAAAGTTTAAAAATAAAATAAAATTTAAAAAAAAATAAAAAATTTTGGAACTACTAGATATCCGCAGAAAGAATAAAAATAAAAAACTTTGGGATTTAACTCATGGTGCAGTGAATAAGAATCCATCTGCCAATGCAGGGGACACAGGTTTGATCCCTGGTAGGGGAAGATCCCACATGCTGAGGAGCAACTAAGTTGCTCCCCAAATGCCACAACTACTGAGCCCATGCTCTAGAGCCTGTGCTCCTGCAACAAGAGAAACCACCACAATGAAAAGGCCACACACACAACTGGAGAGTGGCCACTGCTAACTGCAACTAGAGAAAGCCTGATCACAGCAACAAAGACCCAGTACTGCCAAACATAAATAAATAAATAAAATTAATAACTTTGATCCATATCTTACATCATCTAAAGAATTGAAAGAGATGACAAATCTTAACATAAAACCTAAAGATTATACAAATTTTAGCAGAATAGGCAAACTTTGGATAGGCAAAGCTTTCTTAGATACAACACAAAAAGACAAGCCATATACTGGATATATACTTGATATACTGGACTTCATCAAATGTAAAAACTGTTCGTTAAAAGACAGTTTTAAGACAATGAAAAGAAAAATCATAAGTGGAGAAGAAAATGCTTACAAATCATATATTACATCCAGAATATACAAAGAATTCTAAAAATAAGAGACGTCCATCAAAATTATTTTATTTTATTTTTTAACTTTACAATATTGTATTGGTTTTGCCATATATCAACATGAATCTGCCACAGGTATACACGTGTTCCCCATCCTGAACCCTCCTCCCTCCTCCCTCCCTGTACCATCCCTCTGGGTCGTCCCAGTGCACCAGCCCCAAGCATCCAGTATCGTGCATCAAACCTGGACTGGCGACTCGTTTCATATATGATATTATACATGTTTCAATGCCATTCTCCCAAATCATCCCACCCTCTCCCTCTCCCACAGAGTCCAAAAGATTGCTCTATACATCAGTGTCTCTTTTGCTGTCTCATATACAGGGTTATTGTTACCATCTTTCTAAATTCCATATATATACGTTAGTATACTGTATTGGTGTTTTTCTTTCTGGCTTACTTCACTCTGTATAATAGGCTCCAGTTTCATCCACCTCTTTTTAAAAGTACAAAAAATTTGAATAGACTTTTGTGTGTGCATGCTCAATTGTGTCCGACTCTCTGTGACCCCATGGACTATAGCTCTCCAGGCTCCTCTGTCCATGGAATTGTCCAGGCAAGAATACTGGATTGGGTTACCTCTTCCTACTCTAGGGGACCTTCCCAACCCAGGGATTAAACCCATGTCTCCTGAGTTTCCTGCATTGGCAGGCAGATTCTTTACCACTAGTGCCACCTGGGAAGCCCCTATACACAACTAGAAGAAATATTAACTAGTACAACCAGTTTGGAAAAGTTTGGTAGTAGTCTAAAACATAAAACCTCATCTGCTCCCAGCTTTCCATCAGTTAAAGTTTACCCAAGAGAAATGAAAGTATATGGATATACAAAGACAGAAACACAAATATTTGCAGCAGCTTTGTGATAGCCTCAAACTGCAAATAATCCAAATGTCCATCAAAAGATGAGTGCATAAATAAGTGATGCTATGTCCATACAACGGACTAGTAACAACAACACAGTAACTACAACAAAAAAGAATGTGCCTTCACTGCGCATCCTGGGAGAATGCAGGTTTCACATGGCGCCTGCATTGATCCGCCTCCAGGAAGAATCTAGCGGCACCTGGCTACGTGGTCTCCTAGCAACCGGAGAAGCCTGGACAACAAACTACTAAAGTGGTGAGTCCCCCTCGAGGCCAGGGGAACCATGGAAGACAAGAAGTGGCTGCTAGGGCCGGGGTTACTGGAACCGATGCCCCTGGGCATGAACTGCAAGCCCTGGTACAAAGACAAGTTACCCTCCAAGTGTTTCGCAAAGCACAAGAAGGCACTCCTGAAATTCCCCACATACCTGGACAGCCGGCAGTGGGTATTTGTGAAAGAGGGGCTGGACGACTTCCGGAAGGGCTGCCCACCTTGTAAAGATCTGATCACTCGAGGACCTAATGAGGGCTTTCTCCCCGTGATTGCTCACAGAGTTCCCCAGCATGCCCCCCCAAAGAAAAAGCTGCCAGCGGAAGCAGAGGTGTTCTCCACGCTTTCATCAGCCCAGCAAGCACGGAAGGCATTCGTGGAGGAAATCGAAGCCCACCTGACCAAGCATCCCTTGGCGCTCTGCCCAAAGCTGAAGGAAGATCTACCTGCAGACCTCTTATTAAAGGTGCTGGAAGTGCTCGATCCTGACAGAAAGCTGGAGGACTTGTGGGCTTACTGTCTGGGTCCCAAGAGAAAAAAGAAGTACCCCAAAAAGCTTCGTAAAAAATCCCCTGCGATGGTCCAGCTGGAACCTGTCAAGGAGGCTCCCGTGTCACACCCAGCCAATTTATATTATGAAGACAAGAAGTCAAGCAGAAAGGAGTCACTCACTGATTCATCTTCTAATGTACCAAAAGGAATTCAGAAATTCTGCAAATGGGTTTCTACTTTCGGAGACTTGCGCATTGACGAACAGTTCATCATGAAACTGTGTGAGGTTGGCTGCGACTGCCCACCAACCCACAACAAAGCCCGCATGAAGAAAATATCCCAGGTTTCTTCAAAGGTAAGGTTCGGCATCAGGATAGGTAAAATGGAGGCGAAAAATTTCTCCATGGAGGAACCAAACTGGGAGAGGAAACTCCAGAAACCACACAATCCTTATAAACCTGACTGGGTGAAGATAAGGTATGGTGCATGGTACCTGCAGCCCAAGTTGTGGAAAAAGCTAATAAATGACGAACCTTTGATTGATCCCAAGGCCTTACTTGGAGGTGGGATTTTTGGAAGGAGGTTTCCTGAACAGGACATTCTTGAAGATCTTTATGGAACAATTGCATTTAAAGATTTCATTCTAAGCAAGGGCTACCGGATGCCAGACATCCTTGAGAGGTTGTTCACCAGGAAGGGATGGAAATATGATTCTGTTAAGACTCCTATACACAAAGTGATAAAAATCAACTTAATGGGAGAAGAAGATGCACGGGAAGATGCTTAGACATTTTTCTATTTACTACTTAACTTGGCTTTTTTCTCTCTCATTGTAACACCCATCAGAATTCATGGTGAGTGTCCATCCCACCATGTATGTACAACTTTGATTCTACATCTGTAAATTTAATACCTAATGCTTATCAACAGTTCTCAATGACCTTCTGCTTGGGTTTATCAATATTTTATCACTTTTATCACCTATGAAATCAATATTCACAAATACTCTTCTCACATTTTATAGCATTGTGAATACCACATAGTTGTATCAGTTATTTGTAAAAATCAAACCACAAAAATAATTACTTTTTAAGAGTATGATCTAGCTATGTCAGCTACAAAATGGGATCAATTTCAAAATAATTGTGTTGAGAAAAAGGAGACATGCAGTTCCATTTGTATTAAAATCATAATGAGTTAATTATGACAATTACTCTTAAGTACAACTGGTAGCCAAAATAATGTTAGCCCCATTTAATAATGAAATTGCTATCCCCCTTATTAGGATTGCATCAAGCTCCCAAAACAGATGGAAAACTATCAAAATTATAGGTAAAACTTTGTTATGCTGGTTTGTCATGCCTCTTAATTAAATATACTTAAAAAAATTTAACCATACTCATAAAAAATTCACCAAGAAAAAGTATTTCCATATAACACAGGTACAGAATAGCAGGGAGCTTCAAGTTCTTGGCAAATCTAGTGTGCAAAATACAGTAAGCAAAACTACACACAGCATCATCAAATATCCACACATATTTATTCAAGTAAGATTAATCGTTTCATTTCATGAATAGTGACTAAAAACTCACTCATGAATTTAAAAGAAGTCAAGCAACTTCTTTACATTTCCAAAATAACATGTAAAATTGTCTGGGATAGGAAATTGGTAATGAGAAAGATTGGAGAAGGCAGTGGCAACCCATTCTGTACTCTTGCCTGGAAAATCCCATGGACGGGGGAGCCTGGAAGGCTGCAGTCCACGTGGTTGCTAGGAGTCGGACACGACTGAGTGACTTCACTTTCACTTTTCACTTTCATGCATTGGAGAAGGAAATGGCAACCCACTCCAGTGTTCTTGCCTGGAGAATCCCAGGGACGGGGGAGCCTGGTGGGCTGCCGTCTATGGGGTTGCACAGAGTCAGACACGACTGAAGTGACTTAGCAGCAGCAGCAGTGAGAAAGATTAGAAGCACAGATCTGCAGTGCAATTCTATTTCTGGTAATGAAGGAATTCATCTGTAAATGGAAGTATGTGCATATACTTTACCCTCGTGAGAAGGGAACAGAGCCATCAGGTTGTCAGTCAGTCAGTTCAGTCGCTCAGTCATGTCCAACTCTTTGCGACCCCATGAACCACAGCACACCAGGCCTCCCTGTCCATCACCAACTCCCAGAGTCCACCCAAACCCATGTCCATCGAGTCAGTGATGCCATCCAACCATCTCATCCTCTGTCATCCCCTTCTCCTCCTGCCCTCAATCTTTCCCAGCATCAGGGTCTTTTCCAATGAGTCAGCTCTTCGCATCAGGTGGCCAAAGTATTGGAGTTTCAGCTTCAACATCAGTCCTTCCAATGAATACCCAGGACTGATGTGAGAAGGGAACAGAGCCATCAGGTTGTAATGTTCACCAATGTCCTTACTGCAATCAACTACTCCCTTTTCACTCCTCCACCTTCAGTGAGGTTACTTAGTGTCTGAATTACTGACTTACTCCCTTTAACTACTCTCAAAGTTCTTGATTCAAATATTCACAAAGACTATCCATTCACATCCTGGCACTGGATCTCACTACCTCCATTCATCTTGTCCTTATCTCACTACAGACAGTAGGTAAGATGATCCCTACAGTCAGACTCTAGCCTTTGTTTCTGGCAATACTTATACCAATTCCAAATCTCAACTTCAGTTATCCCACCTTCCAATCCCTACTTTTTACCTTGTGGATAAGGCCCTTTTAATATTCCCAAACATCCAATTCTTCTACTCCAACATGTTATAACAATCCAATGACCCTCACCACCTGAATTTCAGCATTAATTGTGCCTTACTTCAGTTCCTTACCTTCCCAGCTTAGGCTCCACTGACTACTATTATCCCTTCTTTGAGTATACTTTTAACTCCCTTGACTCTTATAGTCCTCTGATAAAACCCCAATCCTGGTTTTAAATCTTAATCTCTGCCATTCTTGTACCTGCACCCAAATGGTTATACATGGCTAGAGAAAATCACATACCACAGGGACTGGTTACATATGGCATGAATCTTAAATGTGCCTTCAACACTAGCTGAAATTCTGCTCCATTTATTTCCCTCATCAATACATTTTCCCATTTTCTAATGATCATCTTACTTCTACAATCAGTTGCCCAAATCCCTGTTTCTATTCCTTCTTCTCAAAGCACTGCTTTGTACTTCACTGAGGAAAAAAAATATTTAGAAGAGAACCATCTTTTCCTTCCATCTACCAGGCCACTGACATCTGTACCCATATTCTCCATCCTCTGAAACAAAGGATGAACTCTTTATTCTACTAAGGCAAAGCCTTTCGTTAGTGCATTGGATGTCAAATTTTGCCCAATTAAATATTTGTCCTGTATTTTTCTTTCTTTCCTATATTATTGTTCTGTCTTGGGGAAGAATAATTCTTGTCATTAAAAAACAAACAAACCAAAACCAAAAAGGCTTTTATAACTCCCATCATGTGAAATAACCAAACCAAATAAAAATTCTCTTGATGTATTTTTTCTTTCCAGTTACCACTCTATATTTTCTGCTCCACTTTGTAGAAAAATTACCACAAAGAGTTGTTTATAAATCATTGTTTCCATGTCTTCATCTCCTAGGGCCTCTTGAATTCATTCCAATCAGAATTTTGTTCTAATTTCCTAGTGACATGTTCTTGTCAAGGTCACCAATAAGGTGTCATGGCGAAATTTAGTATTTTCATCTTATTCAAGAGCATTGGGCCTAATAAGTAACTCATTCCTTTTTGGATCCCCTCCTTTTTTTGTTCTTCTAACATGACAATTCCTGTGTTCTGGTCCTTCTCCAGTCTGAGACTTAAATTTGAAATTCTCCTGTTTCTGACCTGGATATACCCAGAGATCAGTCCTGGGACTAACTCTGCAGGTAATTCAATTGAATAGCATGATTTTATCTCTCTCTCTCTCTCTCTCTCTCACACACACACACACACATATATATATATACACATATATATACACACACACACTCCCCAGTTTTTAGTGGTGAACTCCAGATTGCAATATAGTCAATTGCCCACATGACACCTCTACTAGCATGTGTAATAGGAATTTAAAATAAAGCATTATCTTCCACATACAAGCAATATCATATGAAATTTGTCTTTCTCTATGTGACTTACTTCACTTAGTATGATAATCTCTAGGTTCATTCATGTTGCTAAAAATGGCATTATTTCATTCCTTTTTATGGCTGAGTAATATTTCATTGTTTATATATACATCTTTATCACTTTTATGTGGAACCTAAAAAAAATGATACAAATGAACTTATTTACAAAACAGAAATAGACTCTCAGACATAGAAAGCAAATTTATGGTTACCAAAGGGAAAAGATGGAGGGATTAAGAGTTAGGTATTAACAGATACACACTACTATATATAAAAAATAAACAAGGACACACTGCATAGCATAGCAAACTATATTCAATATCTTTATAATAATCTATAATGGAAAAAATCTGAAAAAGAATATATTTATGTAGGTATAACCATATAAGGGCTCCCCTGGTGGCTCAATGGTAAAGAATCTGCCTGCAATTCAGGAGATGCAGGTTCGTTCCCCAGGCTGGGAAGATCCCTTGGAGGAGGAAATGACAACCCATTCCAGTATTCTTCCCTGGAGAATTCCATGGACAGAGAAGCCAAGGAGTTGGACACAACTGAAGTGGCTGAGCACACATGCACGTATGTATAACAGAATCATGTTGCTGTATTCCTGAAACTAATACATTATAAATCAACTACACTTCAATAAAAAGAAAGAGCATTATCATAAGAACTCTCATAATTTCCTACTTCTAAATTTGCTCATCTTCTCATGTTCCCTATTTTGGTAAACAGCATCATCACTCAGAGTTGCCAGGCTAGCCTTGACTTCTCCAATTCTATGCTGAAGTTTGATATATCTTCACAATGTATTCCCAAAGGGAGAGCCTCTACTCTTATTACCATCTCTACTCTTACTGCTCTTCTCTGAGCCATCATATCTTGCCACACAATAGCAAAAGCCTCTCACCTTACCTTCTGACTGCAGTTCTTTTCACACTGTAGATTATTTTCCACGGAGTAAACCAGAGTGATCTTTTAAACACCGAATTCAGGTCATATTCCTCTCCAACTACAATGCTCAGAGGTCTCCCATTACACTTGGGATAAAATCTCAAGTCTCCATTGAGAGTGAGAAATACCCCATCTCAGAGCTTTTGAATTTGTTCTTCCTTCTGTCTGCAATGTTTTCTTCCTAGATGCTCATATGGTTCATTTTATTCAGGTATAGTTCAAATGTCACCTCTTTGGAGAGTCCGCCTCAGATTACCATACTCCAATTATCATCATTGATCATTCTCTACCACCCCACCTTCCCCTGCTTTATCTTTAATTTCATAATATGTATCTCTATGAGATGTGGTGTGTGTGTATGTGTATGTGTGTATATATATATAATCACATATATATATATATATATGTATATATGTATTTGTTTATTTCCTCTCTTCTCCAGGCTTAACACCCTGTGAAAATAAGGATACTTTTAATTAGCCTCTAAGTTCTCACTACACAGAAAATGCAGGATACAAAGTAGATGCTCGATAACCATTTGTTGAATGGATGAAAAGAGGAGAAGCTTTTTTAAATAACAGGATTTATCAAAAGTTTACAATATTTCCCTCACATTTTAATAATCAAACCCTGTTCTACCCTCATCTCCTGTTTTTTTTTTAAACCAAAATGTGAAATGAGCCCTATCCAAAGTGGTCTCTTCCTCCCCAAAAGGTCTCCTTCATTTTCCTTCCTTTTTTACTGACCAGAATTTATCACAGTTTCCAGCATCATAATACATGCCTTTCTCATACTTTCCACTGCAATCACATGCAAAACAAAGGCTATTTGTCATTTCCTTTGTATTTAAGGTTAGTACTATATGAAGCACTCAATGTGCTAATTATCTGCTTCATCCCATTGTATTTTAACACAAATCACCCCTTTTTAAACAAAGGAAAGGGAAAGTGAAGTCGCTCAGTCGTGTCCGACTCTTTGCGACCCGTGGACTGTAGCCTACCAGGCTTCTCCGTGCATGGGATTCTCCAGGCAAGAATACTGGAGTGGGTTACCATTCTTCTCCAGGGGATCCTCCCGACCCAGGGATCAAACCCGGGGCTCCTGCATTGGAGGCAGACGCTTTAACCTCTGAGCCACCAGAGAAGCCACAGACACTCAAATGTTCAACTACATGACTGAATGAATTTCTCTGTGACATAAATAAATCAGGCAAACCAAACTGTAGTGTTAAATGACTCCGGCAAACCAAACTGTAGTGTTAAATGACTCCATGGGCAGTAGTTCATTAGAAGAGCTAGGATGTGCAGGGGAGGTAAGAAAGGAGATGTAGGGCTTCCCTGGTGGTTAAGAATCTGCCAACCAATGTAGGGGACAAGGATTCCATTGATCAATCCCTGGTCTAGGAATTAAGACCTCACACGCTGCAGGGCAACTAAGCCCGCACACCACAACCACTGAGGCACACATGCCCGAGAGTTCATGCTCAGCAACAAGAGAAGTCACCACAAGAAGAAGCCAGCACACGACAACTGGAGTGGAGCCCCTGTTTGCTGCAACCAGAGGAAGACTGCACATAGCAACAAGAGTCCCAGGGAAGACCGCAAGCAGCCAAAACTAAATAAACACATTTTTTTAATTTTTAAAAAAGAAAGGAAATTTCAGTCTTCCATTTAACCAAAATTGGAATCAATTATCTAAAATTTCCTCAATGGAGGGTTCAGGATGGGGAGCACGTGTATATCTGTGGTGGATTCATTTTGATATTTGGCAAAACTAATACAATTATGTAAAGTTTAAAAATAAAATAAATTTTTTTTAAAAAGTGCATTAAGGAATATGCACATGTCACAGAAATAGCAACATATTTATAGTCAGAAGACACACCTAGAATACCTTCTTTTCCATATTTTGGTTACGTGACCTTGTACTTCAAGAAGCATGTCTCCTCATCTATAAGATGGAGACCATATTATCAAACTCAGATTTTGCTGAAAATTAAAGGATCACTTTATATAAGTGCCTAATACCACCAACATCACAGACGAGATACACAGCATACATTTGTGAAAGAGAAGGGAGTAAGAAGGGTTTGAAAAGGGTACATAGGAAAGAAGCCAAGAGGAAAAAAAAACTTTTGATGGTGTTTATCCAGGGTGATAACATTCAACTAAACCCTCACTCAATTCTAGCTTTTGCTTAAGATGAAAATGCATTTTCAAAATAAGAGTCACGAATAAGGCCACTTATCATTTACTGGTGAAAATAAGTTTCTTCAGTGAAATTGTATGGGTTTCTTCACTGCAGCAATTATCCACATTGGTATTAGTTGTCATACAGACATAAATAGACACAAACAGAATCTAGATTTCTTAACACCAGTGCAACTTCAAATCCACAGAAGCCTTTTTAGAAGGAGAGGAAATTCAGGAGAGCTTGATTAGTTATAATTATGTTAGTATAGCTACTTAAAAATTTGTGTTAGTATAGCTACTTAAAAATTTTTCGAAATGCTTATTCACAATCTTTGTGAGTTTTTGTTTGTTTGTTTGTTTTGAGATTGACAACACAGAGAAACCCCAAAGAATTATTATCTCCATCTTATAACTGAGAATACTTCAAAAAAAGTGAGTTATCTAAGGTCAAGTGGGAGGTCAAAGTCTTCTAATTGTATTATTTCCACACTGACACTCAGCAATTTACCTTGAAACCTTGGACCCCTCAACCACTGAAACTGGAGGAAGAACATACACAACACTGGAGCCTCAAATAAGGGAAACATAAAGATGTATTTTTATTTGCTGGAACCAGCTGTACCCCACTCTTCCATCTTGCTGGTTACAACAACCACAGCTTTGTCCGTTGTGTGGCAGGAGCAGGGAGAAATGAAATTCAGCTCTGGGAGGATGCAAAAATCATAAACCAAGTAGAACTATATAGCATGGCCAGTGATACCTATGTCATGCTCTCCTGATCTCTTAACAATTAAATAGAAGATAAGGATACTATCCTCTTTGAGGTCTATCATTAGAGCAACTAAGGAATCTTCAGTGTGTAAAATAAAAATTATGCCTTTAAATAAGGAAACTACAGCACTGTTCATAATAGTTCTAGCATACCCAACAAATCTTTGCATTGTGAGGAAGAAAATTGATAGCACATGGAAAGACTGAAAGATAAATGAAATAGCTCCTTTTGTAGTTCAATAGCTTGAAGTGAAGTGAAGAGGTGTTAGTTGCTCAGTCATGTCTGACTCTTTGTGGCCCCATGGACTGTAGCCCATCAGACTCCTCTGTCCATGGAATTCTCTAGGCAAGAATACTGGAGTGGGTAGCCATCCCCTTCTCCAGGGGATCGCCCTGACCCAGTGACTGAACCTGGGTTTCCTGCATAGCTTACATAATGGGAAATCTGCTCAGCCATCAAATGGGCTGTATGCTGGGCTCCAAAGCCAGGCAGATAGGTGCACTGGGTTCCACGATTTCTCAGAGTCACTATTTGCACTTCCTGGCTGGGCAAGCCTAGAGGCTGTGCTCTGGATGAGGCATCTGGATGGTGCTGTTGGCTTGCGACCCTGCCTAAGCAGGGATACAGGACAAATTCCAATGGCTTGGCCAGATTTCTGGCTGGGCACCTCATGTAGGTAGAGCTGCTCTCATGCTCCCTGGCCAAATGAGGTTACTGGCTCCACACCACAGGTGGGCAGAACTGCTTGCTGTGCTCTCTGATAGGGGTATCACTGCCATCAGGTACACAGTCCATCAAAATCCGTGCACTGGATGCTGTAAACCCTGCCCCACCTCCCTTTTATTTCAAGCTAATCCCAGGGAGTCACTCCCTTTTCTCCCAATGTTCCCTGTGAGATGGAAAGAAGTGGATCTCAAGAGAAGTTTCCCAGAATGTTGTGGAACCTGGAAGTTCACATAGGGATCTCTTTTCCCTGCTGGAGAAATATTTTGGTGTGGCTCTGTGCTGGCCTGCAGGAGGGGCTGTGTGGTCAGAGTGAAGTTGCTTTGTGCTCCAGAGGAGGGTGCTTCAGCCTCACCTCTGGGTTCTGGGATTTTTTTCCCCCTCTCCCTCCCCTCAAAGGCCTTCTTGTCTGTGGATAGTTGCTAGCTGGTCTTTCTTTAATGGAAAGTAAAACCAGGAGCCTCTGATTCTGTCATCTTGCTGATTTCACATTTACTGCCACCCACCCCCTCATGAGACTTTCTTTATAGCATCTGTGGAAAGTAACTAAGTTCTAAAAATCACTCAAATCTGCTACACATGGCATATCTGCATTATTTCCTAAATATACTTATATAAAAACATATTCACCTTTATGAGCTACCATGCTTTTCATAACACAGTATAGAATATCAGTGTTTAATGGTCTGTATTCAATAGACTAAATACCTATACTCTTGAAATAATTTAAAATAATATCTACTACATGACTACCACACTAAAATAAATTTAAAGAACATGATTAAAATAAGATCTACTACTCTTTGCATTATTAAGCCCCAAGTAGAGAAAGATCCTTGGAAGGAAAGTTATGACCAGCCTAGATAGCATATTAAAAAGCAGAGACATTACTTTGCCCACAAAGGTCCATCTAGTCGAGGCTATGGTTTTTCCAGTGGTCATGTATGGATGTGAGAGTTGGACTGTGAAGAAGGCTGAGTGCCGAAGAATGGATGCTTTTGAACTGTGGTGTTGGAGAAGACTCTTGAGAGTCGCTTGGACTGCAAGGAGATCCAACCAGTTCATTCTGAAGGAGATCAGCCCTGGGATTTCTTTGGAAGGAATGATGCTAAAGCTGAAACTCCAGTACTTTGGCCACCTCATGCAAAGAGTTGACTCATTGGAAAAGACTCTGATGCTGGGAGGGATTGGTGGCAGGAGGAGAAGGGGATGACAGAGGATGAGATGGCTGGATGGCATCACTGACTTGATGGACAATACTTTGGGTGAACTCCGGGAGTTGGTGATGGACAGGGAAGCCTGGCGTGCTGCAATTCATGGGGTCACAAAGAGTTGGACACAACTGGGCGACTGAACTGAACTGAAGTGAGAGAAAGCTCTGCAATAGAAATAAATAGACATGATCTAATGTCCCTGACCTTAGGAACTTTACAGTTTCCTTAGAGTGCAAAGACAGATACACTTGAAATTAAATAGTAACTCAGGACAATAATATTAGAAATGTCAAAAGGCTATATAAATCTATACTTTTTATAAGCTACGTTTTGAAGATTAATTCCTCTTTCTCATACTAATCTTTGGGATTTATTGATTCCAAAGCTATTCATATATTTTGTAACTGCATTATCTGCCAACCTTTCCAGCAAAAACAGCATAAAATAGATTTTGCTGCTGCTGCTGCTAAGTCGCTTCAGTCGTGTCTGACTCTGTGCGACCCCATACACGGCAGCCCACCAGGCTCCCCCATCGCTGGGATTCTCCAGGCAAGAACACTGGAGTGGGCTGCCATTTCCTTCTCCAATGCATGAAAGTGAAAAGTGAAAGTGAAGTTGCTCAGTCGTGTCCGACTCTTAGCAACCCCATGGGCTGCAGCCTACCAGGCTCCTCCGTCCATGGGATTTTCCAGGCAAGAGTACTGGAGTGGGGTGCCATTGCCTTCTCCGAAAATAGATTTTAGTGACTAGCTAAAAAAGAGAAAGAACAAAATACGAGGGAAGAGAAAAAGCATTATATTTTCGGGATTTTAATAGAAGAGCCTAAAATTTAAAAATTAAGGTGAACTTTTTATATAGTGAGTAGACTACTTTCTCAGGGTCAGTCTAGTTCCTAAAATAAAAGCTACTGTGTATTGACTTTAATCAATCAACTGTGTAATATTAGCATAATCATAAATGCATCATCTAATCCTCTTAACATCTCATATCATTAGTACCATTTTTCTGATGAGTGAAACACTATAGGCAAGTTCAGACAGCTTGGAAGGCATAGAGTCAGGCTTTCAGCTGATGACTATTTGACACGAAACCCCACATCTTTCACCACCTCCTAAGAAGGGAGTAAAGAAAGGGTACCTTAAATAATGCAGCAGTATACTGAGAATACAGAACATGCGTGTGTTCTAAGTCATTCAGTCGTGTTCCACTCTTTGCCACCCATGGACTGTAGCCCGCCAGGCTCCTCTGTCCATGGGATTCTCCAGGCAAGAATACTGGAGTGGGCTGCCATTTCCTACTCCAAGGGATCTTCCCGATGAGGGATTGAACCCGAGTCTCTTACATATCCTGCATTGGCAGGCAAGTTCTTGATCACTAGTGCCACCTGGGAAGCGAATATAGAACATGAATCATCTAAATTCTCCAGATTGAAGTGTACATTACACAGAAATTATTGAGAGATTAAATTTTAAAAGTTTACATTTTAGTAGCTAGCAAAAAATTTCCTGAATCACTTTGTTGCAGGAAGGGGACCCCTTCCAGGGCCCGAAACTGGGCTCTTGTCTAACACTCAGAAATGAATTGTCTGAGGAGACACATGTGCTGACAAAGCAAGAGACTGGAAGAGGGCACCCAGGCGGAGAACAGCAGGGTAAGGGAACCGAGGAGAACTGCTCTGCCACGTGGCTCGCAGTCTTGGGTTTTATGGTGATGGGATTAGTTTCCCGGTTGTCTATAGCCAGTCATTCTGAGTCAGAGTCCTTCCTGGTGGTGCACGCCTTGTTCAGCCAAGATGGATGCCAGAGAGAAGGATGCTGGGAGGTGGTCGGATATGTGGTATCTCCTTTTGATCTTTCCTGAACTCTTCTACTTGTTGGGGTTTATTAGTTTCGTGTTCCTTACCAGGATCTCCTGTTTTAAAACGACTCATGCAAATGGTTACTATGGTGCCTGGCCAGGGTGGGCAGCTTCAGTCAGTGTGCCTCCCCTAACAACTTCATATTAATAAATATGAAAAATGAAGAATAATTCATAACCTCAGTTTTCAACCAATGCTGACTCAATCCATGATATTTAGTACAACATGTGTATTTTTTAAAAGTAATAAGGACTTTCCTAGTGATCCAGTTGTTGGGAATCCTCCTACCAATGTAAGAGACATCGGTTCGATCTCTGGTTTGGGGAGATTCCACATGCCGTGGGGCAATTAAGCCCCTGTGCCACAACTACTAAGCCTGCGCTCCAGGGCCTGTCAGTCATAACTCCTGAGCCCTCGTGCCCTAGAGCCCGTGCTCTGCAATAAGAGAGGCCGTTGCAATGAGAAGCCTGCACACTGCGATTAGAGAGTGGCTCTGAATCACTGCAACTACAAAAGCCCACTTGCAGCAATGAAGACCCAGGACAGCCAAAAATGAATAAAATAAATTAAAGAATTAAAAATTCACATAATGCACACCCACACAGTCGGCCAAGATGCATGTTCCCACTAAGGTCTACTTTACCTGGCTAATATATATCCATACCACAATCCACAGTAAGGTATAAATTTTAGCGAAAGTAACTCTTAGCAATCAAAGGCTAATATTCACATACAAATCATACAAATACATGTATTCCATACACACATAGACACACTGTGGTTTTCTCACATGTTATTCAGGCTATCACAAAATGTGAATTGAGATGTCATATTTTTGCAAAAAGAGTTATAATATTATATTATTACCTGCTTTCTCTTATTTATTTGACTCAAAAGCAGTCCTTTGCAAGAACACAGTCTGAGGGATGCTCCACGTCATCTAGCTATGAAATAGTTTTATAAACACAAGTGTCCCAGAGAGAAGGGCTTGCCAGTTGGCCCAGTGGTAAAGAATCCACTCGTCAATGCAGGAGATGCAGGAGACGCGGGTTTGATCCCTGGGTCAGGAAGATCCCTGGAGGAGAAAACGGTAACCCATCCTGGTTTTCTTTCCTGGAAAATTCCATGGACAGAGGAGCCTGGTGGGTTACAGTCCATGAGTCACAAAGAGTTGTACACAACTTAGCAACTGAGCATGTACAAACATCCCGCATAGACATTTACTCCAATAACCTGTTTTGATTCAAAACATAATCTAACCAAACATGTTTAATAGCCTGGCTAGGAAAATAAGTACCACTGTTTATAGAACAGTCTCTCTGGAAAGAAAAGGAGATAGACTCTTGGTTCTACATAAAAATCTTGTTAATTCTATTTACGTTTCCCCTTCCTACATTTGTAACAACTGAATAAACAAATTATGCATTTTATTTTGTAGCTGCAATCTCTGTAGACAAACTGATTAAAATACTTACGTTGATGTGATCAATACATTTAGCAATTAATAAAGATCCAGGAATTGATTCTTAAAATTTAAGGAATTCTGTACCTTGATTCACTTGTGTGCTATTGTCTTTTTTTCTAAAAATTAGGGATTGTTGGTGCAAAAATCAAAAAAGAGTTAAGGGGAAAGGGCCACAAAGAGAAGACTTCAGTTTTCTACTACATCATTGAGGAATACATGTTATTAAGGAACAACGTGATGATTTAGGTGGAAATAAAAGCATGTATACTTGAAAGAGAACTCATGAAAGAAGGAAGCAATTGGAACTGACATTTCCCATTATCATCACTTTGTTTTTGTCCATGACAGTTAAGATCTGAGGAATATTAAGCAGTATTTCCATAGCTGCATGTAGAAGAAAATAATATTCCTGCCACCAGAAGCTGCTCTAGTACATCTTTCTCATTGTACTCCAGGCCACAGATTCTACCACACAGACACACAAAGGGAAGTGTGTTATCCCTGAAAACTCTTTGTCAGTAGTTCTCTTCTCCTCAGTTCGAAGTTCTAACAGCCTCTTCCCTTTCTAAAAGGCTGCCTTTGGCCTCACCCCTTCCCAAATTCACCAGTTACTTCACAACACATCTGAAATTCCTGTCCTGTAAAGGAATGCTAGGCTTTGTCTTGGTGTTCAGCTTCTCTTCTAAGAGATATGTCCACACACACAAATTGTTAGGTTTACAGTTCTAACAGCATATTTTAAAGCTACAGAGCGTTATACCTAGCTATATGTTTGTGCATATTAAAGTAAAATTATAAGAATAATTTGTCACAATTGAGTCTCTTTGATTGGTTTTCCTGTTGTACACCCATGGCTGATTCATGACAATATTGTAATTAGCCTCCAATTAAAATAAATAAATAAATAAATTTAAAAACAGAAAGTTTAAATACAAATTTAATACCAATTCCACTCATTGTTTTTTAATTTGGACAGATGAAACTAAAACTTTAAAAGGCCACTCAGTCTTTAAATCATGTTTCTGAGCCCCTACTTTGTGAAATCTAGCATCAAACAAGTTAAACGCAATCTTTGTTCTAATCCTCATGGTCCAGCCAAACTTTCCAAATTACCAATAGAGGAACCCAGTTCACAGTGTCACTCTCTATTATTTACAAGTTATGTGCTTTAACGTGTTATATACTCTGTAATCCACAATTTCTTTAACTGTAAAATATGGGTAGTAATAGTGAAAACTCAGAAAGTAACTGTAATAAGAGAAGGTAGAGTGAACAGCCCAGTGACAGACAGGATTGATTTTAGATTGATATATCACTTTGTGTATGTGTGTGTTAGTTGCTTAGTCGTGTCTGACTTTTTGCAACCCCATAGACTGTAGCCCACCAGGTTCCTCTGTCCATGGAATTCTCCAGGCAAGAATACTGGAGTGGGTTGCCATTTCATTCTCCAGGGGATCTTCTGGATTCAAGGATCAAACCTGTGTCTCCTATGTCTCCTGCAACTCCTGCATTGGCAGGCAGATTCTTTATTACTGAGCCACCTGGGAAGCCCCATTTAGTAACAATACTGTATTGTATATTTGAAAGCTGCTTAGAGAGTAGATCTCAAAAATTCTTATCACTAGAAAAAAAATTCTGTAACTATCTGAGATGATTAACATTAAGCAAATTTATTGTAGTAATCATTTTGCAGTATATATCAAATTGTACATCTCGGACTAATACAATGTGATATGACAACTGTATCTCAAAAAAAAAAACAACTTGAAAAAGACATGAGGCCTGGTATGCTGCAGTCCATGGAGTGGCAAAGAGTTGGACATGACTTAGCTACTGAACAACAACTTGAAAAAGACATTTGCCTGAAAATAACTTGAATTGGTAGACTCAGTAAAGCAGACTGCCCTCCTTAGTGTGACTAAGCCTCAACTAATCAGTTGAAGGCCTCAAAAAACAAAAAGGCTGACTCTCCTTTGAGTAAGAGGGAACTCCTCCTGTCTGACTGCCTTCAACCTAGGACATCAGTATTTTCTTGCCTTCAAACTTAAACTGACACATCAGCTCCTCTTGGTTCTCCCCCTATCCAGGCTCTCCTGTGCCTTCAGCTGACTGTCAGTCTCAGGTCTTGCCAGCCTCCATAATGAGGTGGTTTAGTAGCTAAGTTGTGTCCAATGCTTGCAACCCCATGGGTCATAGCCCACCAGGCTCCTCTGTCCATGGGATTCTCCAGGCAAGAATACTGGAGTGGGTTGCCATTTCCTTCTTTAGGAGATCTTCCCAACCCAGGAATCGAACCCAGGTCTCCTGAATTGCAGGCAGATTCTTTACCAACTGAGCTTCAAGGGAAGCCCCGCCTCAATATTTACATGAGCCAATGCTTAAAATCAATCAATCCTATTGGTTCTGTTTCTCTAGAGAACACTGAATAATACATATACTGACCACAGACATTTCATTTTATGGTCCTATAATTGTTGCAGGGAGGAAGCCAATTCTGACTCCATGTTGGAAACTGTTTCTTTGATTTGCTTTTCTGTTGCTCTTGTTATTATAATCATACTCAATGGCTTGCCTGGAGGACTCTGCCCCTCTGCTTGACAGTAAACTAAAGTGCCTTTGTTCAGTTCCTGGAGAGAGAGTTTGTTCCTGCTCATCCATGAGTAGAAGAGATTAACACATCCCTTCCAAAGGCTGGCCATTCCCTTGGAGATGTTTTGCAAGGCTGAAGACCCTTTCACTTTACTTCCCTAATGCCTCTCTCTCTCTCTCTCTCTCTCTCTTATTCTGCCTTTTTAATTTAGTTCCTTATTGCTTCCTTCTCTCTGATCTATAAAAGAACCTGGCATCCAGGCCCCAATACAATGATTATTTTGAGGCACTAGCCTGCCATCTTCTCTGTCTGCCAGCTCTCTGATTGAAGTCCTTTTCCTTGCCTCAACACCCCATTACTCAGATTCACTGGCCTGTTGTGTGGCGAGCAGAGTAATATTGGACTCTGTAACATAATCATATTTTTTAAAAAACACATTCTGCTCTGAATTTTTCTCATTTTGTGTTTGTACTTAGTTTTATATTCTTCATTAATGAAAAACTGAATGAAATGGTTTATACACAAACAAACAAACACACACACACACATTTCCTTTCTGGAAATTTGAGTCCCAGTCCATGCTTCTTTGTTGATTATTCCTTAGAAATGTTGGTTAAGTTTTAGGGTTCCCTTAGTTATAATTTATATTTTACTATTACCTACTTACTTAGAATTAATGATAAGGTATAAAATATCTGAGAAACACCATTATCACCCTTTGGGACAAATATATCCATTCAAGAGTATTATTAAGATATTATGGAGTAAAATTGTAGGGATACTAAATATTCAATAAATATTTGCTGAATGAATGAAAGATAATTTGAGATCAATGGTATTTCCTACCACTGTGGCTCATTTCAAACACCATAATTGATGGGTTAAAAAATGTTTGCTGAGTGGCAGCGAAAGGACAAATGAGGCTGGAGGGGATGAATATATCCACATGGTTAAGTGCTTTCTCTAAGAATGCATCTAAGTCTTTTGTTTTCTGACAGAGAAAAGAGAAGTTTGCACTTACCCAAGAGGAAGGAAATTGGTAAGTCAGGTGAAAGGGCTGGGTTTCTAGGACTGTGCTGAAAGATTAGGAGATGAGAGAGAACAAAGGGAGCATAGATGAAGGTCAAAAAGAGTGAAAGCTGCAGAGGTGCAAAGATTCACTAAGACTCTGGAGGTGGCACTCCGCTGTCAGACAAGTGTGAACTTGACCAGAAACAGAAAAGTAGAGATCACTGGAGTTAATGAGGTCCAGAAACCCAATGAAGAACCTATTAGAAGTGTCATTAGTATGGGTATTGAAGTCACTGAGGAGAGCTGCCTTCAAAAAGAGCTCTGTAATAGTAAATATAACCACGATACCAAAAGAGGACTGTTTAATAAAACAATCACATTAGGGCCCTATTCAAATAAGTTGTGCAAAGAAATCACATACATGATTAACGCAAAACGGATGCACTAATATTCATGAATAATGCTTTAAAATATTATATCGTCCAGAAGCTCATTGCAGTTGCCCTGCATCACCCAGGTTTTGGAGGAACCTGGGACGCTGCACTCATGCTCTGCCCACTGACATGCACCACCTTCCCACCCCACCCCCATTATGGAACCGGAACCTCCTCTCAACCCTCCCAAGCCCAGTAAGGGACTTGACTTTCAGTCCCTTGCAGAACTGCTGACCTGACCTGAGATGCCTGCTCCTGGCTACCCGCATTGTCCACCCTGGGAACTCTTTGAGGCTGGTGGAAATGGCCCCGCAGCTTTGCATTCACCTTCTTGCCCACTGCACCCGTGTCGCCCGCCATGCTGCCCGTGCTGCCCTCACTAAGTACGCCAGAACTACTGCCCCAAATGTGAGGCCACGGTCAACAGCCACGCTGCCCTGGAGTTCCACGCCTCCTTCCAGTGCCTGGCCATGGCCTTCTACCTCGACTGTGATGACATGGCCTTGAAGCACTTCTCCCGCTTCTTCCTGCTCTGCTCCCATGAGCACAGCGAGCGGGCTGAAAACCTGCTGTTCCTGCAGAACCAGCGTGGCGGCCGCATCTGCTTCCTCGACATCAGAAAGCCTGAGACCCAACAGAGGGAAAGTGGCCTCCAGGCCATGCAGGACGTCCTGCACCTGGAGAAGTGCGTCAACCAGAGCCTGCTCAACCTGTACCAGCTGGCCACTGACAGCAGTGATGCCCACCTGTGCCACTTCCTGGAGACCCACCACCTGGACCAGCAGGTCAAGTTCATCAAGGAGTTGGGGTATGTCAGCAACCTGAGCAACGTGGAGTCCCTGGAAGGCAGCCTGGCAGAGTACGTCTTTGACAAGCTCACCCTGGGTGACGGCGACAAGAAGGACTAAGCCTGGACTGGACTTTCCGCCGAGTCCCGGGTGAGTGCCCAAGGTCACCCTGCCTGCCATGCAGACCACAGTATTGCCCTCGCAGAAAAAGTTCACCTAAGTTTTTTCCCTCCAGTTTTGCCATTTCTTCACATAAAGTTATTGGTTCTCAGAATTGAAAGAGACATGTGTACCCCAATGTTCATCGCAGCACTGTTTATAATAGCCAGGACACGGAAGCAACCTAGATGTCCATCGGCAGATGAATGGATAAGAAAGCTATGGTACATATACACAATGGAGTATTACTCAGCCATTAAAAAGAATACATTTGAATCAGTTCTACTGAGGTGGATGAAACTGGAGCCTATTATACAGAGTGAAGTAAGCCAGAAGGAAAAACACCAATACAGTATACTAATGCATATATATGGAATTTAGAAAGATGGTAACAATAACCCTGTATGTGAGACAGCAAAAGAGACACAGATGTATAGAACAGTCTTTTGGACTCTGTGGGAGAGGGCGAGAGTGGGATGATTTGGGAGAATGGCATTGAAACATGTATAATATCATATATGAAACAAATTGCCAGTCCAGGTTCAATGCATGATACAGGATGCTTGGGGCTGGTGCACTGGGATGACCCAGAGGGAGGGTACGGGGAGGGAAGTGGGTGGGGGATTCAGGTTGGGGAACACGTGCACACCCATGGCGGATTCATGTTGATGTATGGCAAAACCAATGTAATATTATAAAGTAATTAGCCTCCAATTAAAATAAATAAATTTATATTAAAAATAAATCTTAATTCCTAAGTAAAAACAAACAAAAAGTTATTGGTTCTTCAAATAAAGTTATTAGTTGATGCATCAATAAATGTCTGTTTGATTTGTATGTGCAAATCTCTCACCTTTTAAACCTTAAAACAGATATCCAGGAGTCTCTCCAGCTACCCATGCCCTGTCCACGTGCAGCTCAGGATCTCCACCAGAGAGAGAAGGTGTTCCATGGGATCATGGAAAACACAAACTCATTCCTCTACTAGTAAACAATGTCCGGTGGGGGGTGGTCTGGGGCCCTGGTGAGTGTGAGCGCCTGTGCAGAGATAAAGCATAAGGTACATATACACAATGGAATATCACTCAGCCATTACAAAGAATACATTTGAATCAGTTCTAATGAGGTGGATGAAACTGGAGCCTATTATACAGAGTGAAGTAGCCAGAAAGAAAAACACCAATACAGTATACTAACACATATATATGGAATTTAGAAAGATGGTAATGATACCCTATATGCAAGACAGCAAATGAGACAGAGATGTATACAACAGTCTTTTGGACTCTGTGGGAGAAGGCGAGGGTGGGATGATCTGAGAGAATACCATTGAAACATGTATACTATATATGAAACAGATAACCAGTCCAGGTTCAATGAATGAGACAGGGTGCTCAGAGCTGGTGCACTGGGATGACCCAGAGGGATGGGATAGGGAGGGAGGTGGGAGGGGGGTTCAGGATGTGGAACACATGTAAACCCATGGCTGATTCATGTCAACGTATGGCAAAACCAATCAGATCAGATCAGATCAGTCACTCAGTCGTGTCCGACTCTTTGCGACCCCATGAATTGCAGCACGCCAGGCCTCCCTGTCCATCACCAACTCCCGGAGTTCACTCAGACTCACGACCATCGAGTCAGTGATGCCATCCAGCCATCTCATCCTCTGTCGTCCCCTTCTCCTCTTGCCCCCAATCCCTCCCAGCATCAGAGTCTTTTCCAATGAGTCAACTCTTCGCATGAGGTGGCCAAAGTACTGGAGTTTCAGCTTTAGCATCAGTCCTTCCAAAGAAATCCCAGGGCTGATCTCCTTCAGAAAGGACTGGTTGGATCTCCTTGCAGTCCAAGGGACTCTCAAGAGTCTTCTCCAACACCACAGTTCAAAAGCATCAATTCTTCGGTGCTCAGCCTTCTTCACAGTCCAACTCTCACATCCATACATGACCAACGGAAAAACCATAGCCTTGACTAGATGGACCTTTGTTGGCAAAGTAATGTCTCTGCTTTTGAATATGCTATCTAGGTTGGTCATAACTTTCCTTCCAAGGAGTAAGCGTCTTTTAATTTCATGGCTGCAGTCACCATCTGCAGTGATTTTGGAGCCCAGAAAAATAAAGTCTGGCACTGTTTCCACTGTTTCCCCATCTATTTCCCATGAAGTGATGGGACCAGATGCCATGATCTTCGTTTTCTGAATTTTGAGCTTTAAGCCAACTTTTTCACTCTCCACTTTCACTTTCATCAAGAGGCTTTTGAGTTCCTCTTCACTTTCTGCCATAAGGGTGGTGTCATCTGCATATCTGAGGTTATTGATATTTCTCCCGGCAATCTTGATTCCAGCTTGTGTTTCTTCCAGTCCAGCGTTTCTCATGATGTACTCTGCATATAAGTTAAATAAACAGGGTGACAATATACAGCCTTGATGAACTCCTTTTCCTATTTGGAACCAGTCTGTTGTTCCATGTCCAGTTCTAACTGTTGCTTCCTGACCTGCATACTAATTTCTCAAGAGGCAGATCAGGTGGTCTGGTATTCCCATCTCGTTCAGAATTTTCCACAGTTTATTGTGATCCACACAGTCAAAGGCTTTGCCATAGTCAATAAAGCAGAAATAGATGCTTTTCTGGAACTCTCTTGCTTTTTCCATGATCCAGCGGATGTTGGCAATTTGATCTCTGGTTCCTCTGCCTTTTCTAAAACCAGCTTGAACATCAGGAAGTTCACGGTTCACATATTGCTGAAGCCTGGCTTAGAGAATTTTGAGCATTACTTTACTAGCGTGTGAGATGAGTGCAATTGTGCGGTAGTTATTGTAAAGTAATTAGCCTCCAACTAAAATAAATAAATAAAATAAAATGTATAATAAAAAAAAAAGTGACCTGAAAATCATAATTGGGGTTAATCTGGAGAAAGAATGAAGGGAATGGGGTTGGGCAAGGGTTGAAATGAAGGGGGTTTTCACTTTATTTGAAATGTTAATGTTTAATTCTGCATAGCAAGAAGAGGGGTCCAGAAGCCAGCTTGGCAAAATCCCTCTTTGACAAGCTCAAAGTGAAGAGAAGCCCTGGTGAATGGAGGCTAGAATCATCTGGCCTCAGAAGGGAATAAACTACCTATTTTCTGCTCTGTTGCGATCTCATTTCCTTGAGCTATGTAATCAATATTACATAGGTGATTTCCTTTAGGCAATATTCCTGTAGGATGAATGGCATTATCCCTGTTTTATTTTTTTTTAAATGATAGGTTTATAAGTGGTGTTTGTATGTTTCTTTCAGGTGTTCAGACCTTGAGTCCAAGTTCTCTGTTGTTCCCAGCCCTGAATGACATATTTCACACTTGGTGCTCACTAAACACAGAGGTCTCTTACTCCTCAGCTGCCTCTCTCTATTTTTAGGTCAAAATTGGGCTTCCTAAAAGAGTTTTCTGTATTTTTTTTTCTTCCCTGGAAAAGTGAATTTCTTTCTGTTAAGTTTAGAAGTTGTAATACATCCATAAGATTCAGAAATCAAAGTATATAAAAAGATTTATTGTGAATTATTCATTCTTTCACTGTTCCCAGGCTCCCAATTGTCTCTAGGCAATGGGTGTTTCTATGGAGAGACATGTCCTTGGGGTTTCTTACTTTGATAGTGATGCTGAAATCACCCAATTCAATGACTTTAGTATATTTACAGAGCTGTACAACCATCATCACAACTAATTTTAGAATATTTTCATCACACCCCAAATACCTCACGACATTTACAGTCACTCTGTAATATCACCCCCAGACCCTGGCAAACAATGATCTATTTTTGGTCTCTGCACATCTGGCTTTTTAAGACATTTACTATAAATGGAAACATAGCAATATGCATTCTTTTCTGTCTGCTTTCTTTCATTAGGCATAATGTTTTTGAGGTTTATCTGTCTTATATATTGGTACTTCATTCTTTCTTATTGCTGAATAATATTCTACTCCATGGATATACTACTTCTGTTCACCCACCAGTTGGAAGACACTTGAGTTTTTACTTATAGGCTTTAGTGAATATTGCTGCTGCAAACATTCACATATAATTTAAAAGAATATTTTAACTTCTCCTGGCAAAATATTTTAGGATTGATATTGCAATGGCCTATGGTGAACATATATGTAACTTCATAAGAAACTGCCAATCTAAATAAAAATAAAAGTAAACAAGTGAGACCTAGTTAAACTTAAAAGCTTTTGCATAGCAAAGGAAACTATAAACAAGGTGAAAAGACAACACTCAGAATGGGAGAAAATAATAGCAAATGAAACAACTGACAAAGGATTAACTTCCATAATATACAAGCAGCTCATACAACTCAATATCAGAAAAACAAACAACACAATCAAAAAGTGGGGAAAAGACCTAAACAGACATTTATCGAAAGAAGACATACAGATAAAACACATGAAAAGATGCTCAATATAGCTCATTATTACAGAAATGCAAATCAAAACTACAAAGAGATATCACCTCACAATGGTCAGAATGGCCATCATCAAAAAGTCTACAAACAATAAATGCTGGAGAGGGTGTGGAGAAAAGGGGCCCCTCTTGCACCGTTGGTGGGAGTGTAAATTGATACAGCCACAATGGAAGACCAAATGGAGTTTCCTTAAAAAACTAGGAATAACACCACCATATGACCCAGCAATCCCACTCTTAGGCATATACCCTGAGGAAACCAAAAATGAAAAAGACACATGTACCCCAATGTTCATTGTAGCACTATTTACAATAGCTAGGACATGAAAGCAACCCAGATGTCCATCAACAGATAAATGGATAAAGACGTTGTGGTACATATATACAATTGAATATTATTCAGCCATAAAAAGGAACACATTTGAGTTAGTTCTAATGAGGTGGATGAACCTAGAGCCTATTATACTGAGTGAAATAAGTAAGAAAGAGAAAGAAAACATATTGTATACTGATGCATATATATGGAGTCTAGAAAGATGGTATTGATAAATTTATTTGCAAGGCAGCAATGGAGAAACATATAGAGAACAGACTGGTGGACATGGGGAGAGGGAAGGAGAGGATGAGATGTATGAAGAGAGTCACATGGAAACTTACATTACCATATGTAAAATAGATAGGCAATGGGAATTTGCTGTATGTCTCAAGGAACTCAAACAGGGGCTCTGTATCAACCTAGAAAGGCGGGATGGGGAGGGAGGTTCAAGAAGGAGGGGACATAGGCATACCTATTGCTGATTCATGTTGAGATTTGACAGAAAAAAAAAATTCTGTAAAGCAATTATCCTTCAATTGAAAAATAAATTAATTAAAAAAAAAAAACTGCCAATCTGTTTCCCAAAATGTCCACATAATCTCTCATTTCTATTAGCAATGTGTGAGGATCCAATTTCTGTAATGTTTTGGAAATACACAAAACTGCCTATTTACTTTAAATCACAGCCATTCTACTAGGTGTTAAGTAGTACCTTATTGTGATTTTTTAAAAAATTTCTCTAATTACTAATGGAGCTGAGTATATCTTTATTTATTTATAGATACTATTAATAACTAGAACTCATATGAAGAAATGAAGACTATTGTTAAAAGTAGCTACATAAATAAATATAAAAGCCACTATTATTGTATATTTCACTTAGAACTCCTTGTATCCTATAGGATATTTAAAAAGTCATAAAAGTTTGTCATAAATGTATACTAATGGGAACACAGTATATATATATAATTTGTGACAGCAACATAAAGGGGGGAATATGGAACTGTGTAGTGGCATATTTTGTGCAGTTGAAGCTAATTTACTACTAATTCAAAATACATTGCTCTACACTGAAGATATTAATTGCAATCTGCAAGGTAATCATTTAAAAAGTAAATAAAAATATACACAGAAAATTGAGAGGGAATCAGAATGGTTCACTACAAAAAATGAAACATGAAAGAAGTTAACAATAGAGGGAACAAGGAACAAAAATAAGATATATAGAAAATAAATAGAAAAACAGCAGAAGTAAGTCTCCCCTTGTTATTAATTACAAGAATGATTAGAATGCATGTAAACCCTTGTTTAGAGGAAAATGTATAACTTAAGAGCCTAAACTTAAAAATAAAGGTTTCAAATATTACTTTACACCTTAAGAAACCAGAAGAGCTAGCACAAAGAAGGAAATAATAAAGATTAGAGAGGAGATATATGAAGTAGAGAATGGGAAAACAAAGAAGCAAATCAATGAAACTGATAGTTCTCTCCTTAAAAATATCAACAACAGTAACAAACTAAAGAAGTAGGAGAAACAAATAACTAAAACCTGGAATTAATATGGGGACATCACTACTGATTTTACAAAAAATAAAGTATCTAACACAATGCAATGGACAATTGTGTCAACAAATGTGGGATAACCTAGATGAAACAAATTACTAGAAACACAAACTACCACAATTTAATCAAGAAGAAATAATCTGCAAAGATCAGTAACCAGTAAAGAGATTGTTGAGAGGCTATTTATTATTGATTCAAAGAAAAGTCCAGGATGAATCCTACTGAACATTTAAAGACGAATACCAATTCTTTCTAAATTCTTCCAAAAAATAAAAGGAACACTTCTTAACTTAATCTACAAGACCAGTATTAACTGATACCAAAGTCCGATATTGACATCAAAGGAAAACTACAGAACAATATCCCTTATGAGTACAGATATAAACACTCTCAACAGAGTACTAGCAAACTGAATGCAGCAGTATATTAAAAGTACTATATATTGTATTATATAATACAGCATAATATATAGTATTATATACTATATTATAGGCCAAGTAGAATTTTCCCTAGGAATGCAAGGTTGATTCAATACACAAAAATCAACTAATCATACTAACAGAATGATTGGGAGAAAAAGCATGCAATCATTTCAACGAATGCAAAAATATTTGACAAAATTAAATACCATTTCAATATTAAAACACTCAACAAGCTATAAAGAGAAGGGAACTTCCTCAATATGATAAAGGGCAGCTTTAAAAACTAGAAGCTAACACCATATTCAATGGTGAAACAACAAAAGCTTCCCCTCTAAGGTCAGGAAAAAGAAAAGGATGCCTGCTTTTGCCATTTCCATTCAACCAGACATTCTAGCCTTACCATTTAGGCATGGAGAAAAAGACATCCTAATTGAAATGGAAGGAGTAAAACTATCTCTATTCACAGATGACACAACCTTAATATAAAGAGAATCCTGAAGAACAAAAAATTATAATACTTTCAGGAAAATTGCAGAGCATAGCTTCAACACACAAAAATAAATTGTACTGTATACCTGATCAACGAATAATCTGAAAAGGAAATTAAGAAAACAACTCCACTAAGAGCATCAGAAAGAAAAAAATACTCAAGAATAAGTTTAACCAAGGAGGTGCAAGACATTTACTGTGAAAACTACAAACATTGCTCAAATAATTTTTTTTAATTTTATTTTATTTTTAAACTTTACATAATTGTATTAGTTTTGCCAAATATCAAAATGAATCTGCCATAGGTATACATGTGTTCCCCATCCTGAACCCTCCTCCCTCCTCCCTCCCCATACCATCCCTCTGGATCGTCCCAGTGCACTAGCCCCAAGCATCCAGTATCGTGCATCGAACCTGGACTGACAACTCATTTCTTGCATGATATTTTACATGTTTCAATGTCATTCTCCCAAATCATCCCACCCTCTCCCTCTCCCACAGAGTCCATAAGACTGTTCTATACATCAGTGTCTCTTTTGCTGTCTCGTACACTGGGTTATTGTTACCATCTTTCTAAATTCCATATATATGCGTTAGTATACTGTATTTATGTTTTTCCTTCTGGCTTACTTCACTCTGTATAATAGGCTCCAGTTTCATCCACCTCATTAGAACTGATTCAAATGTATTCTTTTTAATGGCTGAGTAATACTCCATTGTGTATATGTACCACAGCTTTCTTATCCATTCATCTGCTGATGGACATCTTCCATGTCCTGGATATTATAAACAGTGCTGCGATGAACATTGGGGTACACGTGTCTCTTTCCCTTCTGGTTTCCTCAGTGTGTATGCCCAGCAGTGGGATTGCTGGATCATAAGGCAGTTCTATTTCCAGTTTTTTAAGGAATCTCCGCACTGTTCTCCATAATTTAAACTAGGTCAATATGAATGAAAAGACATCTCTTGTTCATTTACTGAAATATTTAATATTTTAAATATGGTAACAGTCCCCCAAAGAGTTCACAGATTCAATGCAATCTCTCAAAATCCAAATAAAAAATGTATCATAATAAATTTTGGAATATTTTCACTGTCCCCCAAATAAACCTCATTCCACTTAGCCATTTCCCAAGGCTACTGGGAAAAGGCTACTATATTTTTGCAGGAATGGACATACTGATCCATTACATACAAGTGATCCAATACATACAAGTGAAAAGAAAAAAGGTGATCAAATGGACTTGATTAAAATTAAAAACTAAAAGACAAATTGCAAATGGGAAAATATTACAATATGTATCTATGACTAAGAAATTACATAACGTTAAATTTTATTTGTCAACTTGACTGGACGAAGGGATGCCCAGATATTTGGGCAAATATCATTATGACTGTGTCCCTGAGGGTGTTTCTGGGTAAGATTAACCTTTGAATCAGAATAAATAAATAAAGCAGATTGACTTCCCTAATGGGGGTGAGCCTCATCCAATCAATTGAAGGTCTGACTAGAACAAAAAGGCTGACCCTTTTTTAAATGAGGGGGGATTTTTCTTTCTTTTGGATTTGAACTGAAACATTAGCTCCTACTGGGTACTGAGGTTGCTGACCCTTACACTGGAACTATACCATCAGCTCTCCTTGATCCCCTGCTTGACACTGCAGATAGTGGGACTTGTCTTTCTCAATATAATTTCATGCCTTTTTCTCACCACACTTTAGAGCCTTCTTTTGAAAAAATGAATTTACTATGGCATCATTCATATACCATATAATTCACCCTCTGAATTTATATCCAAGAACTTTTAGTATATTCATAGTTATACACCCATCATAAATTTTAGAATATTTTCATTGTCCCCCAAATAAACTTCACTCCACTTAGGTAGCATTTCCCAATATCCCTACCTGCCCAATCCTAGGCAATTACTAATTTGCTTTCTGTGTAGTATAGACTTGTCTGTTCTGAACATTTCATATAAATGGAACCATACAATATGTGTTCCTTTTTGGTTTCTTTCACTTAGCATGTTTTCAAGGTCCATTCATGTGGCAGAACGCATTATTACTTTATTCTTTTTATTAATGAATAATATTCTGTTAGATGGTAATATCACACTTTCTATATCCATTCATCATTTGATGGGCATTTGGATTGCTTCCAATTTAAATAATCTCCCAGGGCTGTGGTAACAAATTGCCTTGAACTGATGACCACCCCCCCTACCCCTGCCATAAAACAAAAACCACATACTTATTCTCTTAGAGGTCTGGAGGCCAGAAGCACCAAAATATGTTCATTAGGCCCAAATCAAGGTGTCAGCTACTATATATATCCTCTGGAGGATCCAGGGTAGAATCTTCCTTTCTCCTTCCACTTTCTGTTTGCTGTTATCTTTCCTTGGCTTCTGCCTGCATCCCTCCAGTCTTTAAGGCCATCATCTTCAAATCTTTGTTCTATCTGCCCTTTACATTTTCCTCTCTGGGTGTGAAACCTCTATCTCCCTCTTAAGTGGTTGTGTCTGACTGCATTTAGAGCCCACCTAGATAATCCAGCATAATATTCCCATCTCAAGATCTTAAAAGTAACCACATCTAAAGACAGTCTTAGTTTTGCCATATAAGATTACATTCATGGGTTTCAGAGATTCATATGTAGATTATTTTTTGGTAGTGTAATTTTCAGCTTACCACAGTCTTCCCTCTGGCCCCCAAAGGTTCACATCTACATCACATGTGAAATACATTCATCCATCCCAACATCCCATTGAATCTTAATCCTTTACAATGTAAATTAAACTCAAGTCCAAAATTTCATATAATGAGTTTAGAAGTCCAAAACCTAATTATCAGCATTATGTAAATCAGAGAGTGAGACTCTGCATATGATCCATCTTAGGACAACATACTTGTCCATCTCTATACCTGTAAAACTAGAAAACAAGTTGTTGTTGTCTAGTTGTGTCTGACTCTTTTGGAACCCAGGACTGTAACCTACCAGGCTCCTCTGTCCATGGGATTTCCCCGGCCAGAATGCTGGAGTGGGTTGCCATTTCCTTCTCCAGGGGATCTTCCCAGACCAGGGATCAAACCTGTGTCTCCCATATTGGCAGGTGGATTCTTTACCATTGAGCAATCAGGGAAGCCCAGAAAACAAGTTACCTCTTTCCAATAAACAATGTTAGAACAAATCAAGTATAAGAGCTTTAGCCAATTCCTATTCCAAAATGGAAAAAATCAGAACAAAGAGGTCACTGATTCCAAGTGATTTCAAAGCCCAGTATGGATATTTCATTAGGCTGCCAGGCTTAGGAGGAATTCCTTGCAGGTCAAGATTTCCCCCTCTGTGCTGAAGGCTCCATGTTCTGAGCCCAGATTCTTCTCTGAAAGTTATTCTTCATTTTTATTAAAGGGTAGCATATGTTAGTATCTGAGTAGTTGTAGCCTGTTTCCTGCGTAGAATTTGAAAACCTTGTGACATTCCTTTGTTTCATCTTCTCTCTGTTGCACAGGGACAGCCTTGGGTTTCTCTCCACATGCTTTCATAAGAGTGAATCTCCTAATTTTTTCCAGTCTGGAGAGGTAAGAATACCTCCAATTTTGTACTTTATCACTAGGCCTGTTGATCCATTTTGAGTTAATTTTTTGTCACTGTAGTACTTCTTTCTCAGTCATAACAAATACAAAAAGCATAAAGTCATTCTCTATAAAATTCACAAATGAAACTATTGAACACCAAATCATATAAAATTCAAAAATATAAACTCAATAAGTTACAAATGTCAACCAATTATCATGGAGTGACTTAACACACGAATTTCTTCCTTAGCAAACAAATTACAGCAATCTCAATATTTATCTGTGTCTCATCCTATAGAAATGGTCACTGAGTTAGACTATATTTTTTGTGATTTGGTAGGCCTTAAATCTTGTTGAATAATTTTTCAATTTGAGAACAAATTCTCTACCGGCAACTGGTATTGACAGTTATATATAAACTGAGAGTCAGATAAGGATTTGGAACTGTGTGCAGTATATTAAGTTGCATGATGATGTCCCATCTGTTATTTTTTACTAGGTTCATCAGTCACTTTCAATTGTAATTTTTTATTTAGTTGTAGTAATTCATTTCTACAGTTTTTCAAAGTATACATGTTATCTGAAACAGAGGTTAGCAAACAATGGCTTACAAGCTGAATCTGACCCATCATCTATTTGTGTACAGCACACAAGCTAAAATGGCTTTTGTATTTTTAAATGATCAGAAAATGTTAAAAGAACAGTATGGATGACATGCAAAAATTTTTCTAAAATTCAAGCTTCAACAGCCATAAATACAATTTTATTGGAACACAGCCATGCTCATTTGATGACACCCTGTCATTGGGGTGCTTTTGCACCGGGCTGTTTATAGACTACAATGGTAGAGTTTTCCTAAGTTCACTTGCCTTAGTCTTACAGTTGAAACTGACCCACTGAAAAAGACACGTGAGGCAGAAAAATCATCACCCTTCTAAGGATCAGACATCTGATTTCATAAGAGCTCACTAACAACTGAAAACTTCATTTAAACTCACACACCTATGGTTAATTTATCTACCACAAAGGAGGCAAAAATATACAATGTAGAAAAGACAATGTCTTCAATATGTGGTTCTAGGGAAAACTGCACAGCTACATATAAAAGAAATACATTAAAACATTCTCTAACATCATACACAAAAATAAACTCAAAACGGATCAAAGACCTAAATATAAGACTGGACACTATAAAACTCTTAGAGGAAAACATAGGCAGAACATTCTATAACATAAATCACAGTAATATCTTTTTTGATACACTTCTTAGAATAATAAAAATAAAAATAAACAAATAGGACCTAATTAAACTTGACAGCTTCTACAGGGCAAAGGAAACCATCAAAAACAAAACAAAAAGAGCCCACAGAATGGGGGAAAATATTTTCAAGTGAGGTGAGCAACAAGATACTAATCTCCAAAATATACAAACAGCTCATGCAGCTGTATGTCAAAAAAGCAAACAATCAAACAATGAGCAGATCTAAATTGACATTTCCTCAAAGAAGACATATAGATGGCCAAAAAGCACAAAGCAGAAGAAAAGATACTCAACATCACTAATTATCAGATAAATGCAAATCAAAACTACAATGAGATATCAGCTCATACTGGTCAGAATGGCCATCAACAAAAAATATGCAAACAATAAATGCTGGAGAGAATGTAGAGAAAAGGGAAACCCCCTACACTGTTGGTGGGAATGAAAATTGGTATAGCCACTATGGAGAACAGTATGGCGGTTTCTTAAAAACTTAAGGTAGGAACTACCATATGATCCAGCAGTCCCACTCATGGGTATGCATTGGAGAAAGCCATAATCCAAAAGGACACATGCACCTCATTGTTCACTGAAGCAGGACATGAAAGCAACCTAATAATCAGGACATGGAAGCAACAATATATCCATCAACAGAAGAATGCATAAAGAAGATGTGGTACATATATACAATGAAATACTGTTGTTGTTTAGTCACTAACTAATGTAAAACTCTTTGCAAGCCCATGGACTGTAGCCTGCCAAGCTCCTCTGTCCATGGGATTTCCCAGGCATGAATCCTGGAGTGGGATGCCATTTCCTTGTTCAGGGGATCTTCTTCACCCAGGGATTAAACCCATGTCTCCTGCACTGGCAGGCTGATTCTTTAAGGCTGAGCCAACAGGGAAGCCCACAATGAAATATTACTTGGTCAGAAAAAAAAGAACTAAATAATGCCATTTGCAGCAACAAGGATGGACCCAGAGATTATTATACTTAAGTCAGACAGAGAAAGATAAATGCCATATGTTATCATTCAAATGCAGAGTCATTTTCTTTCAAAAAAAAAAGGTACAAATGAACTTATTCACAAAACATAAAGAGACTTACATATATAAAAAACAAACTTATGGTTACCCAAGGGGAAACGTGGGGGAGAGGGATAAATCAGGAGCTTGGGATGAATATACACACACTATACTATATAAGATAGATAACCAACAAGGCTCTGCTGTATAGTACAGGAAACTCTACTCAATATTCTGTGATAACCTATATGAGAAAATAATCTAAAAGAGAGTGGATATATGTATGTGTATAAATAAATCATCTTGCTCATCACCTGGAACTAACACAACATTGTAAATCAACTATATTTCAATAAAACTAATTTTAAAAAATTTAAAAAACTGTATTTAAAACTCCAGCTGGAGATTGCTTCTCTATCATGTTGCCTTCCTTTTTCCAGAGATCCAAATAAGCAAAAATCATCACTTATCAAGATGTGTTGTTGTTTACTCACTAAATTATGTCCAACTGTTTGTGACCCCATGCACTGTAGCCCGCCAGGCTTCTCTGTCCATGGGATTTCCCAGGTAAGAATACTGGAGTGGGTGGCCATTTCCTTCCTTCCCCAGGGGATAGTGCCAACTCAGGGATCAAACCTGCACATTTCCTGTGTTTTCTGAATTGGCAGGCAGGTGTTTGGTTTTTTTTTTTTTTTTTTTTTTTACCACTAAGCCCCTAGGGAAGCCAATGAAGATTTACAGTTTTCAATATTCAAAGAGTTCAAATTCCAATCAGTCCAGCAGTGGCAAAGAGCAAGGAAAGTATAGTCCACTAATGCTTTTTTTTCCCCCAGATTTCCCTTGCAACATTTATATAATTAGAATATTTTATATCCATGTCATCATACACCCAGAAGCAATTAGCCACAAAGTACAAACTCATTTTTTATGATTCTTGCTTATTCTTCAGCACAAATTATTCACTCAAACCCGTAACAAGAAATTCAAAATGTATGGGTTTAGTATTACAGATCCTAGGGACTACCCTTGTGGTCCACTGGTTAAGACTCCAAGCTCCCAATGCAGGCAGCCAGGGTTCGACTCTTGCTCAGAGAACTAGATTCCACATGCTGCAACTAAGAGTTTGCATGTCACTAAAGATCCTGCATGGCACACCAAAACTCCAAGATCCCACGTGCTGCAACTAAGACTTGGTGCAGATAGATGCATAGATAGCTGGATGGATGGATAAATAGATCAATCAATCAATATTAACATTACAGATCCTGGAGATCTGGTCTGGAATATGACATAGAAGGGCAGTGCAGTTTCCATAAGAGCTAACTCAAAGAAATGGCTGGAGTGTCCCCTCTTGCCTTTCTCCCGTTTGTGATTTATCTAAAGCTTTGTTTCAGTCCTGAGAATTGAATGTAACCATTTTCCTCGCACTCGGAGGACAGAACAATGTAAACGTTTAACATTTTGCGCCTGCTCAAGCTTATTTTTTGGAAACGTGGGGGCCCTTTCTTCTGCATCCTGGAGGCAGTACAAAAACCAAAGGCTTTTTGGACAGTTTTCTTCAGTTAGCCTGCAAGGCTAAAAGCGGTCAGGGGAAGGAGCAAGCCAACTCCCCTGGTGTTGGATCTATCAGTTTCACATTCCATAGTTACCTTTCACCCCTCACTACAGACAGCAGCCCAGATGCTGTTTCACACCGTGGATGACTCCATAGCTACTTAGGTATCAAAGGGTGACAGTGAGGGTCCTTAGCGTACCTGAATTCTCCATGCCATGCATTCCCCAAAGGAGAAGGTCACTGAATAACTGACACACTCTGCCCTCCAATACAAATGGGACTGTACATGAAATGGACATCCCAGCTCTAGAGTTGATCCATGCTAATTAGCCAGGCAAATCAAATGAGTCCTTTATTCCTAAGTTTAAGTCGAGAAAGGTTTGTAAGATATTGAGGGAAGTAAAAGAAAAGATCATGATGAACAAAACAAACTATTTCTGGAGGAAAACTCACAGACATAATACAGAAAACTGAAGAGAATATCATTCAACCTTCAAATACAGAAACGTAATGTAGAAGGAAACAATCAGAGCAGGTCTCCCGAACACTCTGGTGGGAACGGCTCCACATGGCAGAAAGTGAGTGTTGGGCACATAAAGCTTCACCTGTATTGACACTCACTCCTGATCGTTCATATTACCACCTGGGTGCTACCTCCTGTCACAGCAGTGATATTAGATTCTCAAAGGAGAACAGACCCTACTGTGAACTGTGTACCTGAGGGATCTAGGTTGTGCTCTCCTTAGGAGAATAATCCTGAAAACATACTCTCCCTCCAAGGGAAAAATTGTCCTCCAGGAAACCAGTCCCAAGTTTCAAAAATGTTGGAGGATGCTGAATTAGAGAACGAGGAAAAGTTCTTTCAAATTATTAGTAATGCAAAAATTTAAGCATCAGGTGCTCAGGTCAAAGCATTGGTGCCTCACCCAGGCTTTGATGGAACGAACTCAGTGCTCTTGCCCCGCCCACAGGCCCCGCCCACCTGATGACCTCTTCCTTAAGGGACCCAAAGCCCAGGCGCTCACCCTGCACTAACGGTCACCATTTCCTGTCCATCCCAGAGCCCGCACCCAGCCACCTGCCCCGGGGCCCAGAGCCCGCCTCTGGCCGCCGTCATGGGTCACCGTGAGAAGGCTCCGAGGAGGCGGCCAGCACCTCCGCACCCGCTGCTGCCCATCCCGCTGCTGCCCTCGCCGCACCTCCCTCATCCGAGACGCCTTCCGGATGGTCTTGCCACTGCCCGCCATGTTGCCCGCAGCGGCCTGGCAGGGGCGCTACCACTACCGCCCCGAGTGCGAGGCCGCGGCCAACAGCCACGCCACCCTGGAGTTCCATGCCTCCTTCCAGTGCCTGGCCAGGGTCTGCTCCCTGCACCACCACCACGACATGGCCCTGGAGCACTTCTCCCGCGTCTTCCTGCTCCGCTCCCAGGAGAACAGCGAGACGGCCGAGAGCCTGATGTTCCTGCAGAACCAGCGTGGGGGCCGCGTCTCCTTCCTGGACACCAGGATGCCCGAGACCCAAGAGCTGGAGAGCGGCCTCCAAGCCACGCAGGATGCCCTGCACCTGGAGAAGAGAGTCAGCCAGAGCCTGCTCGACCTGCACCACCTGGCCACCGAGAGCAGCGACGCCCACCTGTGCCACTTCCTGGAGACGCGCCACTTGGACCAGCAGCTCGAGTTCATCAAGGAGCTGGCGGACCATCTCACCAACGTGTGCAAGATGGGGGCGCCAGAAGGCGGTCTGGCAGAGTACGCTTTTGACAAGCTCACCCTGGACACCAGTGACAAGGACTGAGCCTGGACTGGACTTTCCCCCGAGTCCCGGGTGACTGCCCAAGGTCACCCTGCCTGCCATGCAGACCACAGTGTTTCCCTTGCAGAATAAGTTCACCTTAGTTTTTTTCTTGCAGTTTTACCAGTTCTTCACATAAAGTTATTTGGTTCCTCAATAAATAAAGGTCTCTGTTTGATTTTTGTGTGCAGCTCTCTCATCTTTTAAACTTTAAAACAGGTATCCAGGAATCTGTCTTGGCTACCCAGGTCTGGTCCATATATAGCTCAGGATCTCTGCAGAGGGATGGAGGAGTTCCTGAGATCCTGGAAAACACAGGACCCCCATGAACAAAGTAGGTGGACAGGGTGGGGTGGGCCATCTGAGGACCTAGTCTATGTGGGTACCTGTATGTGGTAAAATTATATATATATATATATATATATACACACACACACACACACACACACACACATATGTACACACACACACACACACACCATAGTACAGCATTCAAAATACTGGTTGTCTCTTAGTGAGAAGTGAAGGAGATTAGACAGGGAGTAAAATAAAGGAGTCTTCAACTTTACCTGAAAACCTTTAGCTCAATAGATTATGCAAATGTTGAAGTCTATTGCTTCTGAGTAGCATGTGGGGTCCTAAACAGGTATGGTACTGTCCGTCTTTAACAGTGTCTCCCTGGAAAACACTGATACTGGTAACTAAGCCATAGGCTGACTTCCCTATAGACACAGGAGTAACATCCTAGCTCACCATGCTAGTCATACATATTGCCCTTAAAAACATCCATCATATATGTTGTTCAGTCTGTAAGTCATGTCCAGCTTTGCAACACCATGGACCACAGCATGCCAGGTTTCCCTGTCCTCCACTATCTCCCAGAGATTGCTCAACTTCATGTCCATTGAGTTGGTGATGCTAACAATCCCATCATCTGCCACCCTCTTTTCCTCCTGCCTTCAATCTTTCCCAGCATCAGGATCTTTTCTAATGAGTCAGCTCTTCACATCAGGTGGCCAAAGTATTGGGGCTTCAAGTTCAGTCTTCCCACTGAATATTCAGGGTTGATTGCCTTTAGGATTGACTGGTTTGATCTTCTTGCAGTCCAAGGGACTGTCAAGAGTCTTCTCCAGCACCACAGTTCAAAAGCATCAATTTCTTTGGCACTCGGCAATTTATGGTCCAACTCTCTTTCTCTCTCTCTCTCACACATACACACATATTTCTCCCCCTTCCATTGTACCCTTTCTTCCATTAAAGTAATCATACCAGAAAACTCAAACTACCTCAGGAGAAGGGCTGAAAAATATGTGGTCAAGGTTAAGGTCAAATGTTTCTTTCTGAATAAAAAATAAAATAAGACTCCCCAAATATTAAGCCAGTGATTTTGGCTCCTTTAAAGAAAGTAGGTGAGTGATGGTGAGTTGAGGCTAGGAGACAAATTAGGAGACATGGTAGCAGGGCAGACAGACAGTGGTGGCTGGAAGTAGAGTGGTCACTGAGGAAATGAGATCTTCACATGTTCCAGATGGATTTTGGAGACAAGATTTGCTTAAGGGACAGAGGAGAAAAATGGGAAATGGTGAGAAATAATCTCCATTCCAGGTTTTGCACTTGATCATCTGGGTTGAAAGTATTTCTATTAATCAATCTGGGAATGTTAACCGGGAGACCAAAAGGATGTGGGAAGGCATGTCATGTAAGTCTCAGATGCCTATTAGATTCGAAAGTGGAAATGCCTTGCAGGCAGCCAGAAAACTGAATCTGAAGCTCATGTGGAAATCAAACACTGCTCTGAGCACGTTTCTGGGGTTAGATCCCTGTGTGCCCCTCCCACCTCTTGTTCCTGAAAAAGCTTGCAGCAAATTTAATCAGAGAAGTGAGAATGTACAGAAACAAATGAAAACACTTAGCCAAGAACAAATAATAGTTTAGCCATTAAAACACCTTCAGTTTCTTCTCAAGGGCTTTATATAATATTCTGAAATACGTCCTTGAGTTGTCTTGCAGTTACTAAAACCCCACCATGTAGAAAGAGTTAACTACATGCTGACCACAAGAATGTATAACCCAGACCTGCTGAAACCAGAAGGCTCATGACTGAGATTCCTGAAAACATCACCCTGTTACCTCGCCATCAATGGATCAGAGAATTGAGCACAAGGTGATCAGGCATGCTGAGACCCTTTGCCTCACACTGTTGTTAAAAGCCTGGTGAAAGCAGCTGGAGAGCTGGGGTCTTCTCAGCATGAGCTGCTGGTTCTCTTTGCCTGGCCTGCAACAAAGGCTGTACTCTCCCTTATACAACCTGTGCCAGTAGATTGGTTTCACTGTGTTTTGGGGGAGTGAACCCCAGGGTGGTTGAGTAACAAGGTGAGATAACAGTACTGAAAATAAACATAGGAGAGCCAACATCTTCTTGAGAGTGCTGGACTCACAGGACTGGATAAACTAACTATTGGACAAGAAGATAAGCAGAGTCCTGGAAGATTAAGTGAGAGATCACAAAGGTCAGGCCACCTAGGCTTTCTAGTTAGATATCTTTGGTACTGAAGTAGTTTATATGGTATCTAATGTATCATGAGCTCATTTAACCAACCTAGGCCTACTTAACCAGTTCATCTAATTAACAAGTGCTGCCCACTGTCTGTGTACAGGAAGCAGCTTATGTGATGCAGGGCTATGTGGGTTGCTCTGTAGTACAGGTCTCTATAGTCAAAGCTATGGTCTTTGCAGTAGTCATGTATGGATGTGAGAGTTGAACCATAAAGAAGGCTGAGTGCTGAAGAATTCATACTTTCAAATTGTGGTGTTGGAGAAGACTCTTGAGAATTGCTTGGACAGGAGAGAGATCAAACCAGTCAATCCTAAAGGAAATCAGTCCTGAATATTCACTGGAAGGACTGATGTGGAAGCTCCAATACTTCAGTCACCTGATGGGAAGAGCTGACTCATTGGAAAAGACTCTGATGCTGGGAACGATTGAAGGCTGGAGGAGAAGGGGATGACATAGGATGAGACGGTTGGATGGCATCACTGACTCAATGGACATGAGTTTGAGCAAACACCGGGAGATAGTGAAGGACAGGGAAGCTGATCCTGCTGCAGGCCACGTGGTTGCAAAGAGTTGTACATGCCTTAGTGACTGATAAACAATCTCAACAACTTGCCAAGTCGAGAGGAAGGGATGCTACACGATAGAGAGGAAAGTCTTCCACATCTTGCTTGTCTCAACAGGATCCACACCTGTCCTCTCTTCTCACTGTCCCATCCCTTCCTCATCTCTCCATCTGCTCATCCAGTGGATTCCATACTGAGGGCTCTAAATTCCCGCTACTCAAAGTAATCTCCCTGACACCAAGAATACTGGCTTCATTTGGGAGTTTGCTAGAAATGCAGGTTCCTAGCTGGACCCCAGACCAAGTAAATCAGAATCTATACTTGAATGGAATCCCTAGTGATTCATGTGCAAGGTAAAGTTTGAGAAGCACTGATCTACAGAATCTTCTCAGGCACTCACCGTGCATAATGGTTGCCATTTCCTGTCCATCCCAGAGCCCACACCCAGCCACCTGCCCTGTGGCCCAGAACCCACCTCTGTCCTCTGTCATGTGTCTCCGTAAGAAGGCTCCGAGAAGGCAGCCAGCATGTCTGCACCCGCTGCTGCCCTTGCTGCACCTCCCTCATCTGAGACGCCTTCCGGATGGTCTTGCCGCCGCCCACCATGCTGTTTGCAGTTGCCTCGCAGGTGTGCCAGGGCTACCACCACGAGTGCAACAGCCACGCTGCCCTGGAGCTCCATGTCTCCTTCCAGTGCCTGGCCAGGGCCTGCTCCCTGCACCACCATTACCACAACGTGGCCTTGCAGAGCTGCTCCTGCTTCTTCCTGCTCCGCTCCCAGGAGCACAGCGAGACTGCCAAGAGCCTGATGTTGCTGCAGAACCGGCGTGGGGGTAGCTTCTCCTTCCTGGACATGAGAAACTCTGAGACCCAAGAGTGGGAGAGTGGTCTCCAGGCCATGCAGGATACCCTGCACCTGGAGAAGTGTGTCAACCAGAGCCTGCTCAACCTGCACCAGCTGCCCACTGACAGCAGCAACACCCACCTGTGCTACTTCCTGAAGACCCACCACTGGGACCAGCAGGTGGAGTTCATCAAGGAGCTGGGAGACCATGTCAGCATCCTGAGGAACAAGGGGTCCCTGGAAGGCAGCCTGGCAAAGTATGTCTTTGATAAGCTCATCCTGGGTGACGGCGACAAGGACTGAGCCTGGACTGGACTTGCACCAAGTCCCAGGAGACTGCCCAAGGTCACCCTGCCTGCCATACAGACCACAGTATTGCCCTTGCAGAAAAAGTTCACTTAAGTTTTCCATCTTTCAATGTTGCCAGTTCTTCCAATAAATTGCTTCCTAAAAAAATAAAGGCCCCTTGTAGATACATGCGTGCAAACCCTTAACCTTTCAAGTTTTAAAACAGGTATCCAGGAGTCTCTTGAGCTACCAATGCCCTGTCCACAGGCCGCTCAAGATCTGCACAGGAGGGAGGGAAGAAGGGGATCCATGGGACCCTGAACAATACAAAACATACCTTCCCTTAATAAACAATGTGGTATATGGGGTGGGCGTGGGTGAGGTGAGGCCCTGGTGAATGTGGGTGCCTGTGAGTAGATGAGACATAAAAACATGGCCTGAACATCATGACTGGGGTTGATCTCCAGAGAGAGTGAAGGGAAAGGGATTGGGAAGAGAACAAAATAAAGGGGTCTTCATTTTGTTTGGAGCAGACTTCTGGGTAGCAAGATGGGGGCCCTGGATGCTGACATAGCAGAGTTTCTTTCCGACAAGCTCACCCTGGGCTTCAGTGACAATCTAAGTGTAGCAGGGCTGGCTTTCCTAGAGACACACTTCCTGTAGTCACCACTGTTGAGCATGGATGCTGCCCTTACAAAATATCAATGTGTGATTTTTTTACTTGAACTGTACCACCCTGCGATAAAGTAGCATGATACCACTCAAAATTTACCTCAATAGAAGGGCTGAAAAATATGATATAAAAAATATCTGATTTATTGATATGGCAGGAAACATTCCTTTCTCAACATATTCATATACATTACATAGAGTATGTCAAATACCTAAGAACAATTATGATATAGCATTTCTGATCATCATACTTTAAGTATGACCATCTCAAGAAAAATAAAGAACTGACTTGTTCACAGTACTTTTTTCACAAACCACAGATTGTTAGGAATCACTCTTATAAACCTCTAGTGTACCTGGGCTGGAAATATGAAATTTTTAAAAACCAGTCTTCCCAGGTTATATTTATGACTGGAGCAGGATTGCAAGATGCCTTCTTAATATTACAAAGGGGACCAACAAGTTGCTTTTTTTTTTTTTTTCCTTCTAACACAGTAAACATAAGACTTGAGAAAGCACTTCAGTATCTCCATATTTGCTGGATGTAATTCTGCAGTTTTATTTTTCCAGTCAGATGGGGAAAGCATAGCTCATGAACTTTTGTTGACTGAAGTGCACTGTTCTTCAGAGCTATAGCTCACATAACTGCCAATTTACATGAAATGGTCCCTTGGCGACATTCACTCCTACAATGCAAGACACTTTGAGAGCAAAGTTCTCATCTTTGAAACTGCTTTGCCTTTCCAGTTATAAATACAAAACTTTTCAAAGCACATTTAAAGGTAGTGTGGTATTATTTGATTTAAAAAAGAGTTCTGTTATATACATGCACACTGAAATATTTATGCATAAAATATCTTAGCATTTCTTCAAAGTAATAATGGGTGAGGAAATATTGCCAGGAGTAAGTAACTGTTGAAGGTGGGAGATGGTATAACTGAGCTTGACACTGTGGGTCCTTTCTAGGAGAGACCCCTCCCCCATATCCTCTGCCTTAGCTCCTCTCTGAAGTACCTAAATAATAATACCTTTATGTACATTTCCTGAGTTGTTTTACAGATGTTAAAACCATCACCAGAGAATTCTCTGGCAGTCCCGTGGTTAGGACTTGGGGCTTTTATTGTCAGGGGCCCAGATTCAAGCCCTGGTCACCTGGTCAGAGAACTAAGATCCCTCAAGCCACATGGCATGGTCAAAATAATGTTTTGTTTTGTTTTGTTTTAATTAAACACCACCAAACAGAAGAAATTTAACTACTTGATGATCTGAGCATGTACCTCCCTCCAGACTTACTGGTGCCTAAGGACTGATAATGTTGACCCCAGTGACATCGCCCTGGTACCTTACCATCAATCAATCAAAGAACTATGCACAAACCGATCACATATACCCTTCCTCAACTTGCCTTTCAAAATGCTTTTGAAACCCATCAGGGAGTTTGGGTGTTTTGAGCATTAGCTATCCTGAATTCCTTGCTTGGTTCCCCGCAGTAAATGCTGCATTTCTTTGCACCAAAACTCAGAGCAATAGATTGGCTTTACTGCATGAGGGCAAGTAGACCCAAGTTTGGTTTGGTAACAATGGGAATATGGGAATTTATTGTAATATTCTGTCTACTTTTTATACATTTGAAACTGACCACAATCTAGAGATAACTCATACCTTCCAAAACACACCAGTATAGTTTTGTTACAAAGTATTGCAAAAACAGTAATTTTAATGGTTTAATGTGAAATTTATAGCACTGTTTAAGGTAAATCTTGTTTAAAATAATAACCAAAATAACTAGAATAAAATCTAGTTAGTTCTCCTTCACATTCATATATCTCATGAGATGAGTTTCTAGTATTTATACCATTTTTATAATATATTCTAGAACCTTCCATGGTAACATTTTTTATTATTTATATACCAATATTCTTGGATAACTTAACCTTGAGAAAATATTTTTCATTCCTGACAAAACCAATGCATAAATCTTTCACTGCACACGAAGAGATATGAAGAAAATAGGAGAATGTGTAGTTTTGTTTTTATGTATAAGAAACATGGTTATGCTTTTTTTTGAAATTGTTGATGGACAATATGGAAAAATTATTTATATTTAACTTCCAAAATTAACTTAACTCAAAAAAATTCCCTTTGGCAATTAAGATTTCAAAAGCAGATGAAAGGCAATGATTTGATGTCCCATTTACAAAATGTAGCTTTACAAATTATTACATTGAACAACTAATCTAATGTGTAGGTCATGGCCACTTGAACTATTTCCCAGTTTGACAAAGCAACAATTTTATTCAGCACCACTGATGAAAAGGATTAGCACAGATTTTGGAAACATTGAAATATGATTTGAAGCTTGTTTCTGAAAGGTTGTTGTTGAATCACGCAAAGATGCCGGGATTCTTGGCCCCCAGAGGAAAAGAATTTAATCCGGGGCCAGAGACGAGGCTTGATCGCTCAGAGCTTTTGTGTAATAAAGTTTTATTAAAGTATAAAGGAGATAGAGAAAGCTTCTGACATAGGCATCAGAAGGGGGCAGAAAGAGTACCCCCATGCTAGTCTTCAGGTGGATGTTATATAGTCACTAGCAGTCTGTTAATGAAAGAAAGGAATGTCTTAAAACTCAGAATGGCACCAGGCCCCTCACCCATAAGATGCATTTTGGGATAATCTTGGCACCAAATGGCTCATCCTGGGCCATAAAATGATTAACTTGAATCTTGAAGAAGGGAAGATCACCATACAAATAGTTTTGTTTACATAGATTAGAGGAATAATATCTGAGTATAACATACTGGTTTGTCAAGTAGGTTCTGAGCCAAGAGGCAGAATCGACTTGAAGACAGAGTTTGGGGTAAATGCATAGTACATTAGCATAGCTTAAGACAAACATTTCCATAAGAAAAAGGCATTAGTTATCTCTAAGTTTGAGAATAGTTAACTTCAGGTGAAGCCAGGTGTCATTAAGGCAACACAGTATTTTAAGAGAAACCTCCTTTTAAATTTGTATAGAGAAGGAAAAAATAATCGCTAGTTTGTTTCCTCCTGCCGCTTAAGAGAGAGAAAAATGTCTGACAATTGCAGGCTATTTCCTCTGTTTGGAGACCCCTGGCCTTCCTGCCTGTTACCCTCTCATTTCCTAACATGGAGGAGTCTACAAAATGTGTTGTTTCTAAACTGTAAACATGATTAAGGGATCCAAATGACAACATGTGAATCATGACTTCAGACCCTAAACAGTTTTTCTCCCATGTAAGTATCTCTTCTCTCCTCAGAGACAGTATTATTACTCAGGGCCCTCAACCACCAGCACCACCATCTCCTCCATCCCTTCCTCTCCCCCAGCAGATGCACTCATGTGACATTTTCCCACATAATCCCAGACCAGAAGTTTGGATTCTACAGCATAGTTTGATGGTGATGACTGAAGAGAGCGGGGGCAGTTGATACCAAGGCTTTGGTATGTGATCCATTAGTGTGGCTCACTTCCAGCACTCTGGGCCCACAGATTTACAGATACGTTCACACAAGCCCTTAATTATCTCATTCTTTACATACTGTTCGCAGTCTTTTGTATGTTTTTAAAACAGTGTATATTATTAATCACTTTCATCAGAACACAGCAATGGAACATATGAAATACCACCCACTGTCCAATCAGTATTTCAGATGACATTAATAGCACCAAATTTTTACCCTATTTGGTACTTTTCTCTCTTTACTGACTTTAAAAGCTAAAGATCATGCTGGAAACCGCCCTTAATTGTCTTGCAAACTCTTTATTCCATGAGTGCATCTAATACTTTATTAACCTCATGAATATTTTGAGGCTATACACCCTATGGGTGAAACATGTCCTTCACATCCAGTCTCTACTTTGTAAAGTATGCACTGGTGTCTTTAATTTGACCTAAACTATTTTTTTCAACCTCCAAAGAGTGACTATTCATCCTGGAATTTTAAAAAACAAATTTACATTAATTTTCTCTATATACATTCAGATTTTATATGCTTCAATCTCACATTCTTGTTAGTATCTGCTTTTGAAGACTGAAGAGCTCTTTCTTAGAAAATTTCCCTCTGTAAAGTTCTCCAGCCCCTCAACTATATAAACTGCTATCACTGAAAATGTTTCCAGCACTGCTAGTGTTCCACCTGCACTCTGTAGCCAGAGCTGAACAAGGAAATCTGCATGTTAAAAAAAGATCAGTGTGGATTTCTGCTGGGTGCCATGACATTTGACAACTTATACCTTGAGACAGTTACTGCCTTTCTCAGACTGCCCCCCAAACCAGAGCATATGATTGCATTCATTGGTTGGTTGATTTGTTCAATTGTTAAATCATTCATTTTGTAAAAATAATAATTATCTAATAATAACTGTCTGCCATGCCTAGTTGGGGTATTGTTGGTACAATGGTGATTGTGCCCTCATGGCAATCACAATATGCATAGTCTTTATCTTCCTAAAAGGAAATTTAATTTGGCTAACACTGAAAAACAGGTAAATCCAGTTTAAACATCAAGAAGTCCATGGTTCATGAACTGCTGAAGCCTGGCTTAGAGAATTTTGAGGATTACTTTGCTAGAGTGTGAGATGAGTAAAATTGTGTGGTAGTTTGAACATTCTTTGGCATTGCCTTTCTTTGGGATTGGAATGAAAACTGACCTTTTCCAGTCCTGTGACAACTGCTGAGTTTTCCAAATTTGCTGGCATATTGAGTGCAGCACTTTCACAGCATCATCTTTTAGGATTTGAAATAGCTGAACTGGAATTCCGTCACCTCCCCTAGCTTTGTTCATAGTGATGCTTCCTAAGGCCCACTGCACTTCACATTCCAGGACAACTGGCTCTAGGTGAGTGATCACACCATTGTGGTTATCTGGGTCATGAAGATCTTTTTTTTGTATAGTTCTTCTGTGTGTTCTTGCCACATCTTCTTAATATCTTCTGCTTCTGTTAGGTCCATACCATTTCTGTCCTTTACTGTGCCCATCTTTGCATGAAATGTTCCCTTGGTATCTCTAATTTTCTTGAAGAGATCTCTAGTCTTTCCCATTCTGTTGTTTTCCTCTATTTCTTTGCATTGATCACTGAGGAAGGCTTTCTTATCTCTCCTTGATATTCTTTGGAACTCTGCATTCAGATGGGTATATCTTTCCTTTTCTCCTTTGCCTTTAGCTTCTCTTCTTTTCTCAGCTATTTGTAAGGCCTCCTCAGACGGCCATTTTGCCTTTTTGCATTTCTTTTTCTTGGGGATGGTCTTGATCCCTGCCTCCTGTCCAATGTCATGAACCTCCGTCCATAGTTCTTCAGGCACTCTATCAGAGCTAATCCCTTGAATCTATTTCTCACTTCTATTGTATAATTATAAGGGATTTGATTTAGGTCATACCTGGATGGTCTAGTGGTTTTCCCTCCTTTTTTCAACTGAAGTCTGAATTTTGCAATAAGGAGTCATGATCTGAGCCACAGTCAGCTCCTGGTCTTGTTTTTTTCTGACTGTATATAGCTTCTCCATCTTTGGCTGCAAAGAATATAATCAATCTGATTTCGCTATTGACCATCTGGTGATGTCCATGTGTAGAGTCTTCTCTCGTGTTGTTGGAAGAGGGTGCTTGCTATGACCAGTGTGTTCTCTTGGCAAAATTCTATTAGCCTTTGCCCTGCTTCATTTTGTACTCCAAGGCCAAATTTGCCTGTTACTCCAGGTGTTTCTTGACTTCCTACTTTTGCATTCCAGTCCCCTGTAATGGAAAGGACATCTTTTGGGGGTGTTCATTCTAGAAGGTCTTGTAGGTCTTCATAGAACCATTCAACTTCAGCTACTTCACCATTACTGGTTGTGGCACAGACTTGGATTACTGTGATACTGAATGGTTTGTGTTGGAAACAAACAGAGATCATTCTGTCATTTTTGAGACTGTACCTAAGAACTGCATTTTGGACTCTTCTGTTGACTCTGAGGGCTACTCCATTTCTTCTAAGGGATTCTTGCCCACAGTACTAGATATAACGGTCATCTGAATCAAATTCACCCATTCCAGTCCATTTTAGTTTGCTGACTCCTAAAATGTCGATGTTCACTCTTGCCATCTCCTGTTTGACCACTTCCAATTTACCTTGATTCATGGAGCTAACATTCCAGGTTCCTATGCAATACTGTTCTTTACAGCATCAGACTTTACTTCCATCACCAGTCACATCCACAACTGGGTGTTGTTCTTGCTTTGGCTCTGTCTCTTTATTCTTTCTGGAGTTATTTCTCCACTCTTCTCCAGTAGCATATTGGGCACCTACCTACCGACCTGAGTAGTTCGTCTTTCAGTGTCCTATCTTTTTGCCTTTTCATACCTCTCATGGGGTTCTCAAGGCAAGAATACTGAAATGATTTGCCATTCCCTTCTCCAGTGGACCACATTTTGTCAGAACTCTCCACCATGACCCATCCGTCTTGGGTGGCCCTACACGGCATGGATCATAGTTTCATTGAGTTAGACAAGGTTGGGGTCCATGTGATCAGTTTGATTAGTTTTCTGTGACTGTGGTTTTCAGTCTGTCTGCCCTCTGATGGATAAGGTAAGAGGCTTCTGTACGCTTCCTGATGGCATAGAGTGACTGAGGGGGAAACTGGGTCTTGCTCTGATGGGTGGGGCCATGCTCAGTAAATCTTTAATCCAGTTTTCTGTTGATGGGCGGGCTGTGTTCCCTCCCTGTTGTTTGACCTGAGACCAAACTATGGTGGAGGTAAAGAAGATAATGGCGACCTCCTTCAAAAGGTCCCCTGCACTGCTGCACTCATACACTACATCTTCTTTATCCATTCATCTGTTGATGGGCACTTGAGTTGCTTTGGTATCTTGGCTATCATAAGTAATGCTACTATGAACAATGGGGTGCCTATATCTCTTCCAAGTGGTGTTTTTATTTTTATTTCCCCAATATACACTTAACAGTGGAATTGCTAGGTCATATGGTAGCTCTATTTTTAGTTTTCTGAGAAACTTCCATACTGTTTTCCATAGTGGCTTCACCAATTTCCTTTCCAACCAACAGTGTAAAAAAGGGTTCTTTCCTCCACATCCTCTCCAACATTTATTATTTGTGTTCTTTTTGATGTCAGGGGTGAGGTGATATCTCATTGTGGTTTTGATCTGCATCTCCCTGATGATTAATGATGTTGAGCATCTTTTTCTATACCTGTCAGCCATCTCCACCATATGCTACTTTATAAAAGAAACTTATCGTACCTACTCTGTAAAGAACCAAAGCCAAATAACTGTCACCTAGGAAACACTTTTTTCTTTGCATGTAGAATACAGGGTCATGTGCTCCTTGAGCTTACTGGTTTTCATGGTAACAGTCTTAAGACACTGCTGCTGCTGGTGCTGCTGCTAAGTCACTTCAGTCATGTCCGATTCTATGCGACCCCATGGACTGCAGCCTATCAGGCTTCTCCGTCCATGGTATTCTCCAGGCAAGAACACTGGAGTGGGTTGCCATTTCCTTCTCCAATGCATGAAAGACACAACATAAGGGTAAACTTATCCTCTTCAACAGATTTGCATTCAAGGACTTGCTGAAGTGAATTAGGACAATAAAAGTGATTTTAACAGGTACCAATTTGCAATGGCTAACAGCCACTATATTTATAACTGACAGTAACCAAATTCTGGCTGCTATCATTCCGTACAGGGGAAACACATTCGTAAAATACCTAGGTATGAAACTCTTCCGTACGGAGTTGCCTTAGGCAATTTTGCTGCAGTAAAGCTGTCTAACAAGGAACCTCAAAATCACATTCGCAGGTCTGTAGAATGACATTTTCAGGAGTCAGGTTCTACGTGCTAGGCTTGGCTATAGGTTGAGTTTGGTTGAGCTAGATTCCCTTCTCTTCTACATGTCTCATTTTTCTACAACCTGCCTAGGACACGTTCTTCAAATGGTGGATGGAAGAAACCTAAGAGGCCATGCCCAACCATGCAAGCACATTTACATCTTTTGGTCAAACTTGACAAATCTTACTATGACTACTAAGTCGCTTCAGTCGTGTCTGACTCTGTGCGACCCCAGAGATGGCAGCCCACCAGGCTCCCCTATCCCTGGGATTCTCCAGGCAAGAATACTGGAGTGGGTTGCCATTTCCTTCTCCAATGCATAAAAGTGAAAAGTGAAAGGAAGTCGCTCAGTCGTGTCCAACTCTTAGCGACCCCATGGACTGCGACCCACCAAGCTCCTGCGTCCATGGGATTTTCCAGGCAAGAGTGCTGGAGTGGAGTGCCATTGCCTTCTCCAGACAAACCTTAGGTCTTCTCATATATCACTGACCAAAACAATTGGGTTGGAACAGCACAAGTCAGAGAAGAGAGGAGTATTTACCACCATCAATGAAGCCATGATTAGGACAGGGAGGGAAGAAAGAATTTGAGTAAATAATGAAATCTACCACAAGGAAAGGGAATTCTTGGAGTGGCAGGGAGAAGGTGAATGGTAAGAGTCCAATCTCAGTCCATCTTGGGTCTCCAAACAGGTGGCAAGACTAGACTCACTTATGGTTTGGATGACTGTAATGACTGACAGCAACATCAATAAATTACTCAGACTGGGCAATTATGCAATAAACCCAGATGACAATTCAGACTTTAAAAACCAATGACAGCTTAAAGAAAAATCTGGTGACAGCTTTTGTTCATGCCACAAATCCAGTTTGAATACATCAAGTGATCGCAAAAAACTAGCATTTGAAAATGTAGATGTTGTTAGGCTTCCATCTAGTGGCCATCAAGAGCATCTGCTCAAGATGGATGCTGAATAAAGCATGTTAAAGGCAGAACAAAAGTGAAAACAAACAAAAATGCCCTATACATTTAGTATGGGTGAGGCTGAAAAGTCAAATTCAATAGATGTTAATAGACAGAGTATTTATAGGCCAGGAACTTGTTTCTCAAGGATTTCTTTCTTCTGTAGTATACCTAGAACAGTTTCACACACAGAAATTAACAAGTAATTATTGATGGATTCAATAATAGGGCTTAGTATTTGCCAGGGGCTGGAGGGAAGGGGATTGGGAAGTGACTGGTAATGGGTGTGAATGTGTACATGGCTTCCCTGGTGGCTCAGATGGTAAAGCATCTGTCTGCAATGTGGGAGACCTGGGTTCAAACCCTGGGTTGGGAGGATCCTCTGGAGAAGGGAAATGGCAGCCCACCCCAGTACTCTTGCCTGGAAAATCCCATGGGCGGAGGAGCCTGGTAGGCTACAGCCCATGGTGTTGCAAAGAGTCAGACACGACTGAGCGACTTCACTTCACTTCACGTCATTGATCGATTCAATTTTACCAGTTTCCTTTTCCCGTAAGGAGTATTAAATCCTTTTTTCTGAATGTTTTATTCATCTTATTCTACTGCTGGGTGGTAGAAAAGAAGCCATCATTAACATGAAAATTTGCTTCCTTCAATATTGCCAAATGATGAAACTAGTAACATTTCATGACAAATGAGCTGCACAGCCTACTCTGAATTTCATCTCTGTTGCACAGCCTGATCTTTGGCTGACACACTGTTCCTTTTTAAAAAAAAAATAACAGCCTCATCAAGATATGATTGCATACCATACGATTCCAAGTATACCACTCAATGTTTTTTAGTACATTTGAAGAGTAATGCAACAATCACACGACTACATCACTTCAAGGCATTTTCATTATCCCCCAAAGAAGCCATGTACCCATTCATACCCATTAGCAGTCACTCCCCATTCCCCTTCCCTCTAGCCCCTGGCAAATACTAATCTACATTTTTTTCTCTATAGGTTTGTCCATTCTAGACATTTCACATAAACGGAACCGTGCCGTATACAGCCTTTTGATACAGATTAAAATAAAAATTTTAAAACACGTCAAGGAAAATCAAGAAAGGAGATGTGTCATGCTTCAAGGGCAATCTTAGCATGAAGGTTGGATTTCCATCTTTTTCCCTAGGGGCAGGAAGTTAGATAACTGACAAGAAGGATATATGATTCTGAATTGGCTCTTTTTCTCCAGTCACTTGCTTCCAGGCACAAAGGTCATTCAAAGGACCAAGCCTCAATTTTCCTCGGCCCAGAGCCTAAAAGGAACTCTCAGTCTGTCCCCAGTCTTTGTTTCAGTATCTTTCATCATCACACAGTAGAAAGAGTTCTCACTTAGACGTCTGTTCCAAATGGCCAGTTCAACCACAGACCCTAAAGTTGACCCACTGGTCTCTCCCTGGGGCCAGTCCCCAATAATAGTAGACATGCTCCTCAACATCTTAGCTTTGTCCCAGGTTATAAGACACTGCTTGGCTTGCAACAAACTCTTCCCTCTGCTTGATTTAGATTTCTTTTGTTCCTCATTCTTTCCATTTCTTAAGATGGGAAGTTCAATAATTTGAGACTTCTTTTTGTTTTTTAATACAGGCGTTTGGTTCTTATACATTTCCACCTAAGCAATGATTTAGCCACATTTCACAAATGTTGATATGTTGTATTTTACTTACTGCCTGTCAAGTCACTCCAGTTGTGTCTGACTCTTTGTGACCCTATGGACTGTGGCCCTCCAGGCTCCTCTGCCCATGGGTCCATTCCAAATAATTTTAATACACCCATTATTCTTTGACTTTTGGATTGTTTAGAAGTATATTCTATTATTAGCTTTCAAATATTTGGGGATTTATCAAATATCTTACTGTTAATGATTTCTAGTTTAATCCCACTGTGGTCAGAGAACATATCTTGCATGATTTAAATCTGTTAAAATTTACAGAGACCTGTTGTGTGGCCCAGAATTTAGTCTGTCTAGGTAAATGCTCCATGTATACTCAAAAATTACATGATTCTAAAGAATAAGTTTCTAAAGATTCCTCTCTTATGTGTCTATGATTTTTCTTCACATGAGTATTATTTGTTTTTCTTTCTCTTTCTTTTTCTTATTCTAATAATACTCCACTGATTGACTACAGAGAGAAAACTATGTGGTTTTTAAGCCATGCAAATGTATTAACTTTTTAAAAAACAAGCATTTTATTTTCAAATAGTAAAAAGTGATAGTTGACTCATACTGGCAGACTAGAAAAAAAAACAATTATCTAAATGAGAAAGGATATAGTTAGCAAACCAGAGATTTTGAGGCATGCATGAAAGATAAAACCATGATATGCTTTCACAATTATAAAACCAGAGAATTAAAAGTAACTGCAGCAGACTACTGGGAGATCAAGATACCAAAGGAGGAGGACGCTGAGCTTACCTCCCCTCATGAACAGATCAAAAATACATCTACACTTGGAGTAATTTATCACTGAAAACAAAATGGAGACTTACAAGAAGGCTCTTCTATTCTACAATGAAGACTGGAAGAAAGATACACATAGGAAGGAAGGAAGGAAGGAAGGGAGGGAGGAGAAGCAATAGGATTGGGACCTGCGCTCCTAGCAGGGAACACAGACGAGGGAGATCACATGTGCTTGGAATCTTCCCTGGGGGGTGAGTGGTTCAAACCACATACTGGGCACCCCAGATCTGGGGTCTGATCCAGGTAAGATGAGTCCCTTGGCTGGTTTGAAGACCAATAGCACTGGCAAGGGTGCTGTGAGAAACCTAGACACCACTCATGTACACACTTGTAGAGGAATAAGATTGAGACTGAATGGGACTCTAACCAGTTTCCTGCAACCACCCTAGTGCATACCCCAGTCCATTCCAAGTGCATGATCTGGCCCGTCTTGCTCCATCACACAGCTCCCCACTAAGGCAAAGGCTGCCATTGCTGAAGAGAGTGCACAGTTGTGGGGTATGGAGCTGGCTCAGACCCAGCACTACATCTAAATGGGGCAAGGGCAGCCAATGATGGCACTCTAGGGAGGCAGCAGGTCAGGAATATCTGGAACTCAGACTGGGTGCTGGGACGAACCAAGCACAAGCCCAGACCCACACAAGGAACCCACTCTGGCCCCTCTTGCTCCAGTGCTGCTCCCTTCCAGGGTCAAAATGTTGATGCTGGGAGAAGGGAGAACATACATTTAGAGGAAACATAACCAGCTTAGACCCAACCCTCTAGGCTTCTGCTCCAGCACTTTGGGACTCAATCCCACCCCTAATAGAGTGGCATTTGCCACTCAGCATAGGAGAAGCCCCATCTCATACCTGGCTCTGACTCTAGCTTCTCCATCTCCAGCCCTACTGCTCACCAAGGTGATAGTTGCCAGGAAATCCTTGGGGAAGATATGATTCATGCTCACTTCAGATTCAGCTCTACCACCAAAGCTACTGGGCACACACAAATTGTATAAGGATGTTCCCACAAAAGGACACCCCTTCAAGAATGGGATTGGTAACTGTTTTACCTAATTTCATAGAGATAGACAAAGTTAAACAAAATGAGAAGATGAAGGAATTTATTTCACACACACACACAAGAAAAAACTCTGAAAAAAATACTGAAACAGGTGATTAATTTACTAGATAATGAGTTCAAATAATTAGTAATAAGAATGCTAAGTGAACTAGGGAAAAGAATAGATGAATATAGCAAGAATTTTAACAAGGAACTAGAAAATATAAAAAAGAACCAGTCAGAGCTGAAGAATACAATAAGTTAAACGGAAAAAAAACAAAACAAAACAAAACACTATGAGGGATTAACAGCAGACTAAGTGATACAGAAGCATGCATAAGTGATCTGAAACATAAAATAATGAAAACCACTCAATCAGAACAGCAAAAAGAAAAAAAACAGTCCAGTTCAAAAAATGAGAACAACTGAAGGGACCTCTAGGACAACATCAAATAATACTAACATTTGTATTATAGAAGTCATAAAGGAGTATAGTTAATAAAAAAAAAAAGAGGTCAAAAATAAATTTGATAGATTTATGGATGAAAAATTCCCAAACCTGAAGGAAATTGTTATCCAGGCATAGGAAGCAGAGAAGTTCCAAAATAAAATGAAAGCAAAAAGACCTATACCAGAACGTATCATAATTAAAGTGGCAAAAATTAAACAGAATTCTAAAGGCAACAAGAGAAAAATAGAATCATATACAAGGGAACACCCATAATGCTATCAGCTGACTGATAGCAGAAACTTTGCAAGCCAGAAGGTAGAGGCATGGTATTTTTAAAGTGATTAAAGGGAAAATCCTATAACCTAAGATACCCTACCCAGCAAAATTATCATTCAGAATTGAAAAAGAGATAAGGAACTTTCCAGAGAAGCAAAAACTAAGAGTCCATCAATACTAAATCAATCCTAAAGAAAATAGTAAAGAATCTCCTCTGCATAGAAAAGCAAAGACTACAACAAGAACTAAGAATCTACAGAAAAGGAAAAACCCCACTAGTAAAGGCAAATATATAGTAAAAGTTATGGAGTAACCATTTAAATAAGCTAGTATAGATATTAATAGACAAAAAACTGAAAAATCAACTATAAATACAATAATAGTTAAGGCATAAATATGAAGATGTAAAATATGACATCAAAAACACAAAATGTGAAGGAGGGGAGCTAAAATAATGAAGACCTTTTACAATATGTTTGAATTTAAATGACTACCAGTTTAAAACAATTATAGTTATAAGTCACCATATCTGAATCCCAAGGTAACCACAAATCAAAAACCTACAACAGATTCACAAAAACTAGACAGAAAGGAACACAACTATGCCACTAAAGAAAATCATCCAATCATCAGGGAAGAAATTAAAAGAAGAAAAGAACAGAGTCACTACAAAAACAACCAGAAAATAAATAACAAACTGGTAGTAAGTACAATACACATCAATAATCACTTTAAAGGTCAATGGACTTAATGATCCAATCTGAAGAAAAAAGGTGGATGACTGGATAGAAAAAAAACAATATTACTGGATAGAAAAAAAAAAAAGACCATCTATATGCCACCTACAAGAGACTTATTTAAGAGCTAAAGACAAGGATAGGCTTAAAGTGAAAGGATGGAAAAAGATTTCTCATGCAAATGGAAATGACAAAAAAGCAGAGGTGGCAATACTCATATGAGACAAAATAGATGTTAAAACAAAGTCTATAACAAAAGACAAAGAAAGGCATCATATAATGATAAAGGGATCAATACCAGAAGAGGATATAACATTTGTTATCATATACACATCTATTATGCTATGTTAAGTCACTTCAGTCGTGTCTGACTCTGTGCGACCCCATAGATGGCAGCCCACCAGGCTCCCCTGTCCCTGGGATTCTCCAGGCAAGAACACTGGAGTGGGTTGCCATTTCCTTCTCCAATGCATGAAAGTGAAAAGTGAAAGGGAAGTCGCTCAGTCGTGTCCAACTCTTAGCGACCCCATGGATTGCAGCCTAACAGGCTCCTCCGTCCATGGGATTTTCCAAGCAAGAGTACTGGAGTGGGGTGCCATTGCCTTTTCTGATAGGAACATCTAAATATATAAAGCAAATATTATCAGACATAACAGGATAAATAGACAATAATACAATAATAGTAGGGAACATTAACACCTCACTTATATCAATGGACAGATCATCCAGAGAGAAAATCAAATAAGGGAACAGAAATCTTAAATGACACAATACACCAGCTGGACTTCATAGATATCTATAAGACATTCTATCCCAAAACAGCAGGATACATATTCAAGTATACATGGAATATTCTCCAGGTTGGATCACATACTAAGGCCAAAACACCAGTCTCAACAAATTTAAGAGGATAGAAAGCATATTAAGCATTTTTTCAGACCACAATGGTATAAAACCAGAAATTAATTACAGGAAGAAAAATGGGAAAACACTACAAAAACCAGTGGGTCAATGAAGAAATCAAAGAGGATATTAGAAAATACCTCAAGACAAATGACAATGGAAACACAACTTTCCAAAATCTATGAGATAAGGGGACTTCTATGGCAGTTCAGTGGTTAAGACTCTGCACTTCCAATGCAGGAGGTGTGGGTTCAAATCTGGTTGGGGAACTATTAATAAGATCTCACATGCTGTATGGTATGGTCCCCTCTCCAAACCACCACCACCAAAAAAAAAAAAAAAAAACACCCACAGAATAAACCCAAAATCTATGGGTCGCAACAATAGCAGTTCTAAGAGGGAACATTATAGTGATACAAGCATACCTCAAGAAACAAAAATCTCAAACAACCTAACCTACCATCTGTGAGAATTAGAAAAATAAGAACAAAGTTAGTAGAAGGAAGGAAATTATAAACAGCAGAGAGAAAATAAGAGAGATTCAAAAACCCATAGAAAAGATCAATGAAACCAAGAGATTTTTTTTTGAAAAGAATAAAACCACAATATTGATTATTCCAATCCAAGAATGTGGTATACCTCTCCATCTGTTTGTGTCATCTTTAATTTCTTTCATCAGTGTCTTATAGTTTTCTGCATACAGGTCTTTTGTCTCTTTAGGTAAACTTATTCCTAAATATTTTATTATTTTTGTTGCAATGGTGAATGGGATTGTTTTCTTAATTTCACTTTCTGACTTTTCTTTGTTAGTGTATAGGGGTGCAAAGGATTTCCGTGTATTAATTTTATACTCTGTCACTTTTCTATACTCAATGATTAGGGCTAGTAATTTTCTGGTGTCATCTTTAGGGTTTTCTATGAAAGAATCATGTTATCTTCCAACAGTGAGAGTTTTACTTCTTTTCCAATCTGGATTCATTTCTTTTTCTTCTCTGATTGCTATGGCTAGGACTTCCCAAACTATGTTGAATAATAGTGGTGAGTGTGGGCACCCTTGTCTTAAATGACCATATTACTCAAAGCAATCTATAGATTCAATGTGATCCCAATCAAACTACCAATGGTATTCTTCACAGAACTAGAACAAATAATTTCAAAATTTGTATGGAGACACAAAAGTCCCCAAACAGCCAAAGCAATCTTAAGAAGAATGGAGTTGGAGGAATCAACTTCCCTGACTTCAGATCATATTATAAAGCTATAGGCATTAAGGCACTATGGTACTGGCACAAAAACAGCAATATGGACCAATGTGTTCCATTGGTCTACATTTGTATAGATAGAAAGCCCAGAGATAAATCCATGCACCTATGGGCACCTTATCTTCGACAAAAGAGGCAAAAACATACACCAGAGAAAAGACAGTCTCTTCAATAAATGGTGCTGGGAAAATTAGGCACCTACATGGAAAAGAATGGAATTAGAGTGTTTCCTAACACCATACACACACACACACACACACACACACACACACAAACAGAAAAAACTTAAAATGCATTAAAGACCTAAATGTAAGATCAGAAACTGTAAAACTCTTAGAGGAAAACATAGGCAGAACACTCTTTGACATAAATCACAGCAAGATCTTCTATGACCTATCTCCTAGAGAAAATAAAAACAAAAACAAACAAGTGGGACCTAATTAAACTTAAAAGCTTTTGCACAATGAAGGAAACTAGAAGTAAGATGAAAAGACAACTCTCAGAATGGGAGAAAATAATAGCAAATGAAACAACTGACAAAGGATTAATCTCCAAAATATACAAGCAGCTCATGCAGCTCAATACCAGAAAAACAAAAAACCCAATCAAAAAGTGGGCAGACCTAAACAGACATTTATCGAAAGAAGACATACAGATGGCTAATAAACACAAGAAAAGATGCTCAACATCACTTATTATTAGAGACATGCAAATAAAAACTACAATGAGGTATCACCTTACACTGGTCAGAATCACCATCATCAAAAAGTCTACAAACAATAAATGCTGGAGAAGGTGTGGAGAAAAGGGAATCCTCCTGCACTGTTGGTAGGAATGCAAATTGATACAGCCACTATGGAGAACAGTATGGAGATTCCTTAAAAACACAACAAAAAACTAGGATTAAGACCATCATATGACCCAGCAATCTCACCACTGGGCATATACTCTGAGGAAAGCATTATTGAAAAAGACACACGTATCCCAATGTTCATTGCAGCACTAGGTACAATAGCTAGAACATGGAAGCAACCTAGATCTCTATGGGCAGATGAATGGATAAAGAAATTGTGCTATATGTAAGCAATGGAATATTACTCAGCCATAAAAAGGAACACATCTGAATCAGTTCTAATGAGGTAGATGAACCTAGAGCCTATTGCACAAGGTGAAGCTAAATTAAAAAAGAGAAGACAAATATCATATTAATGCGTATATATGGAATCTAGAAAGAAGGTACTGATGATCCTATTTGCAGGGCAGCAAAGGAGATACAGACATAAAGAACAGACTTAGGGTCACTGAGAGGGAGGGAGAGGGTGAGATGACTTGAGAAAGTAGTACTGAAACATATACATTACCATATGTAAAATAGATAGCCAATGGGAATTTGCTGTATGATGCAGGGAACCCAAAGCCAGTGCTCTGTGACAACCTAGGGGGTGGGATGGGAGCTTTGAGAGGGAGGGGACATATGTATACCTATGGCTGATTCATGTTGATGGATGGCAGAAGCTATCACAATATTGTAATTATCATCCAACTAAAAATTAAAAGAAAAAATAATTTAAGATAAACAAACCCAAAAGCCTAGAGACAAAAAGAGAGAGGACCAAAGTAAACCAAATAAGAAATGAAAGAGGAGAAATTATAATTAATATCACAAAGGTACAAAAATCATAAAAGAATATTATGAACAGTTATATGCCAACAAATTGGACAACCTAGAAAAAATGGATAAATTTCTATAAATACAAAAATTTCCAAGACTGAATCTGGAAGAAACAAAAAATCTGAACAGATTGTTTACTAGTAGTAAAGTTCAATTAGTAATAAATGAGCTATCAGAAAGGGAAAGCAAGAAAACAACCTCATTTAAAATCACATCAAAAAATATATAGGAATAAACTTAACCAAGGAAGTGAAAGACTTATACTCTGAAAACTATAAAACACTGATGAAGGAAACTGAAGATGATACAAAGAAGGGGAAAGCTATGGCACCTTCATGGATGAGAAGAATACTGTTAAAATGTCCATATTGTCCAAAGCAATCTACAGATTTAATGCAATCCCTCTCAAAATACCCATGACATTTTCCACAAAACTTAGAACAAATAATCCTAAAATTCATATGGAACCACAAAGACAAAGCAATGTTAAGAAAAAAAGAACAAAGCTGGAGCTATCATGCACGGTGATTTCAGACCATGCTACAAAGCTACAGTATCAAAACAGTAGCTAAAAAAGGCACAAAACAGATGCATAGATCAGGTGAACAGAATAGAGTGCCCAGAAATAAAGCCATGTACATTATGGTCAGTTAATCTACCACAAAGGAAAGCAAGAATATACAACAGAAAAAAGACAGTCTCTTCAATAAGTGGTGCTGGGAAAACTGGACAGCTATATGCAAAAGAATGAGATTAGAACATTTCCACACCATATACAAAAACAAACTAAAACTGGATTAAAGACCTACATGTTAGACCAGAAACCATAGAACTCCTAGAAGAAAAAACACTATTTGACATAAAAGGTAGCAGTATTTTAGACCTGTCTCCTAAGCAAAGGAAATAAAAGAAAAAATAAACAAATGGGACATAAGTAAATTTAAAACTTTTGCACATCAAAGGAAGCCATCAACAAAACAAAAAGACAACCAACTGAATGGGAAAAAATATTTTCAAATGATATGAATGATGGGTTAATATGAAAAATATGTAACCAACTCATACAACTCAAAAAAAAAAAAAAAAAAAAAGAACCCAAACAACCCAACTGAAAAATGGGCAGAATGCGTGAGTGGACATTTTTCCAGGGAGGACATACAGATGGCCAAAAGGCACATGAAAAGATATTCAACATCACTAGTTAGAGAAATGCAAATCAAAAACACTTGAGAAATCTCCTCATACCTGTCAGAATGGCTATCATCAAGAAGACCACAAATAGCAAGTGTTGGCAAGGATGTGAAGAAAAGAGAACCCTAGTACTCTGTTGGTGGGAATGTAAATTGGTGAAGCTACTGTAGAAAACAGTATGGAGAATTCTCAGAAAATGAAAAATAGGACTACCATATGACCCAGGAATTCCACTCCTGGGCATATATCCAAAGAAAATAAAATAAAAACACTAATTTGAAAAGATGCATGTAACCCAATGTTCATAGCAACATTATTTACAATAGCCCAAGTATCCATCAACAGATGAATGGATAAAGATGTGGTGTACAGAATACTATAATGGAATACTATTCAGCCATAAAAAGACAAAATCTGCCACTTGCAACAACACGAATGAACCTGGAGGATATTATGCTTCATGAAATGTCAGACAGAGAAAGACATATACTGTATGTTATCACTTATATTTAGAATCAAAAAAACAGAGCAAATGAATGTAACAAAACAGAAAGAGATTTACAGATTTAGATAACAAACTAATGGTTAACAGGTTCCACTAGTAGGGAAGGGGAGACAGAAAGGCAGAAGGGAGAAGGAGAAAGGAAGGAAGAGGTACAAGACAGGAATAGGGGATTAAGAGGTACAAACTATTCTGTATAAAATAAATAAGCTACAAAGATATGTTATAGAGCACAGGGAATAGAACCAGTTATTTTTATAGTAACTTTGAATAGAGTATAGTCTATAGAAATATTGAATCACTAAGTTGTACACCTGAAACTAACATAGTATAAATAAACCATACTTCATTAAAAAAAATAAAGAACAATAAAATAATATGCCTGTAGTAGAAAGTCAAGCACATTCAAAGAAAGTTCAAGAACAGAGCTGATAAAATCCAAGCAGTGCAGAAGGTCCTGGTGGACTGTGAGGTTGAAGAGTTCCTCTCTGAACAACAGTTCTGTTTTCCACACCCAAGCTCTGACCCTACCCCAATCTTCCTTACATTGGACAAAGCCAAAGTGGCATTTGATCAGCTTAATCTCCCAAAACTACACTCCAAAGACAGTGAATTACTTGTCCCGGAAAGGAACCCAAATTAGAGCAGACATGAGGCAAAACAGGACACATCTATCTGAAGAGCAATCCACTTAAGTTTTCTGATGTCAGAGAAATGCCATGCTTTTAGCATTTGGAAGGGTCCCTATACTACCTTAAAAGTTTTATGCCACATACACCCAAAGGAACTGACACACTCCCCCCTACCATACAAAGGAGATGCATGTTGATGAAATGGACGTCATAACTGTACATCAGATCCATGCTAATCATTTGATTCTGAGGCTAATCCAATGAATCCTTTATTCCCAAATACAGATGGATAAATGCTTGCCAGATATTTGAGGGAAGTGAACGAGAGGATCATGATGAACAAACAGAACTATTTCTAGAGGAAAAAAAATATAATACAGGAAAAGAAAAGAACATTACCAAAAAATGCAAATTCATATCCTCTAAGGAAGCCAGCAGGTTTATAAAATGAGAATAGGGTGCTGTAAAAGGGAGCAATTAGAGAACAAGAGAAAGTCCTTGAAAAACAGAAATATTACAGCAAAATTTAAAATATAATAGATGCCAGGTGCTCAGCTCAGTCTTGCCCCACCCAGGCTCTGGTGGAACCTGGAACACTGGGCTCGGGCTCCGCCCACCAGCACGCCCCCTCTCCAACAGAAATGGAACGTCTGTCCCCCTCGTAAACCTGGTAACGGAATCCTCTTCCAGTTCATCCCAGAGCTGCCGCCCTGATTTGAGCCGCCTGTCTCAGGCCACCTTAATAGTTCACCCTGGGTACTCTCCCAGGCCACCGGTACCGGCGCCGTGGCTTCACGGTCACTCTGGCGTTCTCACCTCCCACACCTGCGGTGCGAGTTATGCAGCCAGCACCGCCCTCGCAGGTACGCCAGAACTACCACCCAGAGTGTGAGGCTGCGGTCAACAGCCACGCCACCCTGGAGCTCCATGCCTCCTTCCAGTGCCTGGCAGTGGCCTTCTACCTCGACCGTGATGATGTGGCCTTAAAGCACTTCTCCCGCTTCTTCCTGCTCCACTCCCACGAGCATAACAAGAGGGCTGAGAGCCTGATGTTCCTGCAGAACCAGCGCGGGGGCCGCGTCTCCTTCCACAACATCAGGAAGCTGGAGACCCAAGAGTGGGAGAGTGGTCTCAAAGCCATGCAAGATGCTCTGAACGTAGAGGAGCACATCAACCAGAGCCTGCTCGACCTGCACCAGCTGGCCACCGAAAAGCGCGACCCCCACCTGTGCCACTTCCTGGAGACCGGCTACCTGAACCAGCAGGCGGAGTTCACCAAGGAGCTGGCGGGCCATGTCAGCATCCTGAGTAAGATGGGGTCCCCGGAAGACGGCCTGGCAGAGTACCTCTTTGACAAGCTTACCCTGGGTGATGGTGACAAGAAAAACTGATACCTGGACTCTAAGTCCAAAAGTGGACTTTTCCCAGAGTGAGGGGTGATTGTACAAGGTCACTCTGTCTGCTATGCAGTCCCCAGTATTGCCCTTGCAGAAAAGTTCACTGAAGTTTTTCTTCTTTCAATTTTGCCATTCCTTGCAATAAAGTTATTGGTTCCTAAAGAAATAAAGGTCTCTGGTTGATGTGTGTGTGCAAACTCCTAACTTTTCAAGTTTTAAAACAGGTATCCAGGAGTCTCTCCAGCTACCAATGCCCTGTCCACAGACAGGTTGGGATTTCCACAGAGGGAGGGAGAAGGGGTTCCATGGGACCCTGGAAAATACAAAATCCATTTCCCCCTAATAAGCAATGTGGTATATGGGGGGGGGGGTGAGGTGAGGCTCTGGTGAATGTGGGTGCCCGTGAATAGTAGAAGTATGAAAATCACAACAATGGTGCCTCTGGAGGAAGAATGAAGGGAATGGCATGGTTCATGGATTAAAATAAAGGGTTCCTAAATTTTACCTGAAAACTCTGAGTTTACTAAAATATGTAAATGTTAGTGTTTGTTGATTCTGGGAAGCAGGATGGAGATCACAGAAGCCAGACTGGTGGAGACCCTCTTTGACAAGCTCACCCTGGGCGATGGTGACAAAGGTAACTGAGCCTTAGGCTGGACTGTCCACAGACAAAGGGGTGACTCCCTAGGTCACCATGCTGGACATGCATGTTGTCCTTACAAAACATGCAAAAGTTATTTTTATTGTGCCCTTCCTTCCATTAAGGTTACATGGCACCCCAAGCCCCAAATTACCTCAATAGAAGGACTGAAAAACATAAGGCCAAGATTGAAGGTCAATTTGTAGTATTAAGTATCAAGCAGCATAAATCTCTCTGAATGTTAAGATTCTGACTCTGACTCTGGCTGCTTTGAAGAATGCAGAGTGAAGAGAGTTGAAGCTGGAAGACCAATTGAGAGACTACAGCAGGCCTAGAGAAACAATGGTGGCTTAAACTGCGGCATTGGCAGAGGAAGAGGTGTAGACAAATTTCAGATGAATTTCATGAGTCTATAATGTTTGCTTTATGGACCAGAGGTGATGAATGGGAAATGGTGAAAATAACCTAGGATCCAGTTTGGATTTGAACACCCTGGCTGATGGTTGTGCTATTTATAAAGCTGGGGATGTCTTCAGGGGGACTCGAGGAGCTGGGAAGACATGTCATGTAAAATCTGAGATGCCTATTAGATACCCAAGTGGAACTGTCATGCAGGCAGCCAGAAAAATGAATCTGACGCTCGGGTGGGAGATCAGGTTTGGAAAGACACATATGGGATATATTAGCGTATACATAAATGGGTTGAGGTCATGGAGTAGATTAAGCTGACCAGAAGGGAAGTAAGGAGATTATGGCATAGGCAGCTCCAAACCCAGGGCAGCCAAGCTTCAGAGGATGGGATGAGGTGCTGGAACACCTAGAGGGCTGCTGGGCCCATCTGGATCGTTACCTCATTCCAGATTGTGGCCACCTATGTCTACTCAGTTGATCTCAAAATCAGCTTCTTCCTAACCTCAGTGTGGCCTCAGGCTCCTCCTCTGTAGATGTGGAGAGGCGTGATCCTATTACCTTATCTTCTTGACAATGGGTAGACATTATTTCCCAGCAAAAAGGTTTCCCAAGGAAAAAGTAGACCTGATTTTCTGTTGTTTTTCTTTTTTTCTGTTCTTTTAAAACTCTTCTGTTCTTTCAATTTGTTCTTTATTTACCAGATAAAGTCTGTTCCCATGTAAACCCTAAGGCTGTCTGTGTCTGAGAAAAAATACTCAGAACATACAGTATTATTTCTTCTGTGTCATGTATGGTGTTCAAAGATCAAAGTTAGAAATTTGCAGACTTTGTATCCTATTTGCAAAGCCACATGGATAGCTTGAGCCATTTTTGAGATAATAGATTGCTTTTAACATTCACTAAACTATGAACAAGTTTAGCTAAACAGTACTTTCTTTCTATATTGCCTCATAATTGTGCTTTAATACTTTCTTAAAAATGAAGATTATAGCCCTTTTAGTTTCCAGAAAATGATAGTGAATGGTATTTGCCCTTTTACTCTTTTTAGTCAAATTTGTTCAAATATGTTTAGTCAAACATATATATACACACACATATATATGTACATATATTTGAGATTAATATATACACACACACACATATATAGTTGTTGTTTAGTCATTAAGTCGTGTCCAACACTTTTCAACTCCATGGACTGTAGCTCACCAGGCTCCTCTGTCCATAGGATTCTCCAGGCAAGAATACTGGAGTGGGTTGCCAAATCCTCCTCCAGGGGATCTTCCAGGCCCAGGGACTGAACCCAGGTCTCCTTCACTGGCAGGCAAATTCTTTACCACCAGCCACCTGGGAAGCCTATATATATATATATATATATATATATATGTATATATATATTCATGTTCTCCTCTAGATATGAAGAAGCACATGATGAGCAGCTGTTTGTAACTATAATATAAATCCTTCTTCTCTTATTTTGGAGAAGCAGTTTAGTGTCATGGATTTTTGAACACAGATGCCCTGAGTTCAAATGCCAGTTAAACTACTTACAAAATTGGGGGAACTTGGGAAATTTACTTTATTTCTCTGGGCCTTGCATGTAAAACAGGGATAATAAAAGCATCAGCCCCACCAGAGAAAATATTTTAAATGACGCAAACAACAAGGGATTAATTTCCAAAATACACAGCTTATATACATGAATAACAACAACAAAACCCAATCAAAAAATGGGCAGAAGACCTAAATAGACATTTCTCCAAAGAAGACATTCAGTTCAGTTCAGTTGCTCATTCATGTCTAACTCTCTGCGACCCCATGAATCACAGCATGCCAGGCCTCCCTGTCCATCACCAACTCCCGGAGTTCACTCAGACTCATGTCCATCGAGTCAGTGATGCCATCCAGCCATCTCATCCTCTGTCATCCCCTTCTCTTCCTGCCCCCAATCCCTTCCAGCATCAGAGTCTTTTCCAATGAGTCAATTCTTCACATGAGGTGGCCAAAGTATTGGAGTTTCAGCTTTAGCATCAGTCCTTCCAATGAACACCCAGGACTGATCTCCTTTAGGATGGACTGGTTGGATTTCCTTGCAGTCCAAGGGACTCGCAAGAGTCTTCTCCAACACCACAGTTCAAAAGCATCAATTCTTCGGCACTCAGCTTTCTTCACAGTCCAACTCTCACATCCATACATGACCAACGGAAAAACCATAGCCTTGACTAGATGGACCTTTGTTGGCAAAGTTATGTCTCTGCTTTTTAATATGCTATCTAGGTTGGTCATAACTTCCCTTCCAAGGAGCAAGCGTCTTTTAATTTCATGGCTGTAGTCACCATCTGCAGTGATTTTGGAGCCCCCCAAAATAAAGTCTGACACTGTTTCCACTGTTTCTCCATCTATTTCCCATGAAGTGATGGGACCAGATGCCACAATCTTAGTTTTCTGAATGTTGAGCTTTAAGCCAACTTTTTCACACTCCTTTTTTACTTTCATCAAGAGGGTTTTTAGTTCCTCTTCACTTTCTGCCATAAGGGTGGTGTCATCTGCACATCTGAGGTTATTGATATTTCTCCTGGCAATCTTGATTCCAGCTTGTGCTTCTTCTAGCCCAGCATTTCTCATGATGTTCTCTGCATATAAGTTACAGATGGCCAAAAATTACAAGAAAAGATGCTCAAGATCACTAATTAGAGAAATGCAAATCAAAACTACAATAAGGTATCACCTCATATTGATCAGAATGGCCATCATCAAAAAATCTACAAATAATAAGTGCTCGAGAGGGTGCAGAAAAAAGGGAACCCTCCTACACTGTTGGTGGAAATGTAAATTGGTATAGCCACTATGGAGAACAGTATGGGAGGTTCCTTAAAACACTAAACACAGAACTACCACATGATCTAGCAATCCCACTCCCTGGTATATATCCAAACAAAACTAAAATTCAAAAAGATACATGCACCTCAATGCTCACAGCAACACTCTTTACAATAGCCAAGACACGGAAGCAACCTAAGTATCCATTGACAGATGAATGGATAAAGAATATGGGGGATACACATACACACAAAGTGGACTATTAGCCATAAAAAGAATGAAAGAATGCCATTTGCAGCAACACGGATGGATCTAGAGATGAATATACTAAGTGAAATAAATCAGAGAAAAATAAACATCATATGATATCATATGTGGAATCTAAAATATGACACAAATGAACTTATTTACAAAACACAAGAAGGCTCAAAGATATAGAAAACAAACTTATGGTTACCAAAGGTAAAGGGAAGTGAGGAAGGAATAGATTAGGAGTTTGGGATCAGTGGACACATACCACTATAAATAGAATAAACAGCATCCTACTGTATGGTACAACTATATTCAAAATCTTGTAATAAATAATAAGAAAAAAAAAAGAGTATGAAAAAGAACATGTTTATTTATAAATGAACTGCTTTGCTGGATACCAGAAACTAACATATAGTAAATCAACTATACTTCAATTTTTAAAAGAAGTGTCAACCCCACTGGGTTGCAAAGAAGAAGAAATGAGTTAATATTTTTAAATGCTCACAACAGTGCCTGGCACATATAGTACATATATTACTTGTAAGCCATCATTTATCATCATTATCATCATCATCATTCGCTTAATTTCTAAGTCCCTCTGAGGTGTTTATGATTTGTTTATGAAAGGATTTCACATCTATACTTTGCCACTGGGGGTCTCTCTTGCATTTCTACCAACTGTGTCTCTCTCCATATCAAGAAGGAGAAAGCCTCCCTAACTGCTTGGCTGTCAGTTGCTGCCAGGCTTCAGGAGAGTAGATTGCTATTTCCAGTGCCCCAAAGTCGGGCCCAAGCCTGGAGCTGAGTTTTGCTGTGACAACTCTTTCTGGTAATCCCCCATTCATCTCAATCAGCCTTCCCTTTATATCGGCCCCTAGAACAATTTTTTGCTTCTCCTTCCCCAACTCAGGTTCCCTGAGCATCCTCTTTCTTTCCTGAACTACAGTCCACTCCTCAGAGGTGGGGAAGATGGAAAGGATGAAGAGCTAAGCCTGAACCCACTGTTTTCTGGATGTTTGGGTCTGAAAAGGAGAGGAATGGATGGAGGGAAAGGGGAGATGGGCAAAAGGGCTCCTGATAACACAGTAAGTGACACTGACAAGTCACCACACACTTGATCTAGCACAGAAGTTCTCAAGCTGTGCTGCACCTTAGCATCACCTGTGGAGCTTTTAGAGTTCTCAATGCCCAGGCCACCTCCCAGACCAATTACATCAGTGTTGGGGGCAGGCCCTAGACATCCCAGGCATTGAAAATTCGTGAAAGCATCTTGCTACACAAAATGTGGTCCATGGACCAACAGGTCAGTGTCATCTGACAGCTTGTTAGAAATGCCAAATCCCAAGCTCAACCTCAGACCTACTGAATCAGAATCTGCATTTTAACAAGATCCTAGGTGATACATATGCACACTGAATTTTGAGTAGCATTCTTTTTTTTAATAAACTTATTTATTTTTAATTGGAGGATAATTGCTTTACAGTATTGTGTTGGTTTCTGCCATAAATCAACACGAATCAGCCATCAGTAGACATATGTCCCCTCCCTCTTAAACCTCCCTCTACCTCCCACCCCATCCCACTCTTCTAAGTTGTCACAGAGCACGGGATTTAAGTTCCCCACCTCACACAGCAAATTCCTACTGGCTATCTATTTTACATGTGATAATATATATGTTTCAATGTTGAGTAGCAGTCTTTAGCATTCTATTTGTCAAACATGGCGGCACCTTGGAATCACCTGGGGTGCTGGAAAGTAATACCAATGGTTCGATTTAACCAACTCACTCAGTCATACTCTCATGTAAGTACTGGACCAAGAACAATAAAAACATACCAAGCACAATAAAAGCTCCAACAACAATAAGTGAACCAACAATTATTGATTACACACACATATTCAAATAGTGGCTTTTGCACAATCTGCTGTTTTGTCTCCAAATGGTGTTTTTCGAGTGTGGGTTGGCCAACTACAGTCTGCAAGCCAAGTCTGGCCCCAGCTGGTTTTGAAACAAAGTTTTACTGGAACACAGCTACACCCATTCAATTACCTATTGTCTGAGGCCATATCCACCTACAACAGCAGAGTCAGTCACTGCAACAAAGACCGTATGGTCCGCAAATCCTAGAAGGTTTATAGGAAATCTCTGCCAATCCATGTTTGACAGTAATTGGCCACAGCCCTGAAGTCATCTCAAGCTGTCACATATTTTAAACTTTTCACCAGTCTTTGTACAGCTCTTTGGCTTTTCCTGTTTCATTTTTCCTCACTTTCAATGACTATACTAGAATGGCTTAGCTGTTTATAATATTTGTTACACATCCCTAACCCTCACACTGCCCAGAATTGTCATGGCCACCTTTCAGACTGACATCTTTGTGTATTTCAGCAAGTCAACCTGTTGACTTTCTTTATCTTCAGTTTCCCTAGGCCCATACTCTAGCTTTGTTAATTGAGGGCCATTAGTCATCTGTCTTCTGGGAGCATTAGAGTGGGACTAGCCTTTTTGACTGATTCTCCATAATCACACATTATTCACAGATGCTGTTTAAAGTGCACTCATTTTGAAGTTATTGCAGTCTATTCCAATCACTTTTCTTACTGTGAGACATTTAAATTTCATTAATATGCAAAGCTACTGCTCTGCCTGAGGAAGAATAGACTTCTTCCCTTTAATGTGTATTTTAACGTTTATTTTTTGGTCACATTTCTTCTGGTTTACAATGCATTATATCTGATATTAACTAACTATACCATGTGCACAAAGGAGATTTATTTTCTTTTTTTTTCCTGTGGAGTAATTCCCTGGGCATGATTTTTTTCTCCCCAAAGTTTAGTTTACCCATAAAATTCATGGAGAAGTAAAAGTTCCAATGTAAAATATTTTTAGAATCACAACTCAAGAAATAAACCTAAAATAAAGCATTCTAGGAGGGAGCATTCATGCAGCTTGGGAAATTGGTAACCAAGTAGCCAGTTCTTTCAACAAATGATCCTAGATTCTGTGAAGTGTTCTTCGCTATGCTTGGCACTAAGAATATAAGATGACTATGGGGGCGCACAGAGTCGGACACGACTGAAGCGACTTAGCAGCAGCAGCAACAGGGTACAGTTACTGCTCCCAAGTGAGGTGGAAAAGATTAAGGAAGATACCTCAAGTCTATTTGAGTAGGATCTAAAAGAGGCGGCTTGGGACTTCCCTGGTGGTTCAGTGGCTAAGACTTCACGCTCCCAATGCAGCAGGCCCAGGTTCAATCCCTAGTCAGGGAACTACATCCCACACGCCGCAACTAAGGGTTCATATGTCACAACTAAAGATTCCACATGATGCAACTAAATCTCGGTGCAGCCAAATCAACAGACAAAAATATTAAAAAATAAATAAATAAAAGAGGAGGCTTACAAGGTATAAAGTGAATGCATGAGAGGAAAAAGGTCTGAATCTTACATCCACTAAGGTGACATTGGGTCTTCAAAGAGGAACTGGAGCCCTACAAGTGTAAAAGAGAGGGAAGGATATTTTAATGATGTTTATTTGCTGCAGAGGAGCCAGTAGAGAGGGAAAGATTACAAATTCAGGAGTGGTCTGGGATAGTTAACTAAAGAAGATCCAGAGAAGATAGGGAAGGTGGAGGATTTACGTGACACAGGAGATGGGGAAGTTTTTCCCTTAAAGGAACTCTACCAAAACTCTTCTCTCAAAGGTAACTACTGGCTTTCTACTTCACATTACCAGGGGTCTCTCTTCAGCACCTGTCCTGCTTGATCATTCTGTAGTTCTTAATAATGTCCTTCTTTCCTTACCTCCCTTGTCTTTTCATGGTTACCTAAGGTTTGTTTATAGAGAAGTATATAGACCTAACCATTCCCTGGATTCTGCTGTTGGCCTCTTCAACTCTTGTTCTATACATATTTCCTCTCCAATTCAGCCACATCCATGAGCTGATCTTTGTCTGTCTGTCTCTTTCTCCTCCCAGACACTCCTCTTGACCATGAAATTTGCACAGTCATCTGTGAAACATCTCCTTCTGAATGCCCCCAGAAAACTCAGACTCAACAAGTCCACAGACGAACCCACTGTCTTTTCTCTAAACTCATTCTAGTTGTGCCACGCCTTCTTGTAGTCTCACAAGTAAAAAAAATTCAGAGTCAACCCTAGGCTTCTGGCGTTTAGTCTGAAATGTCTCTGTCCTCTCCTTGGGCTCTTCTCTTACCAGATACCCTCATCTTTTTCAGGGTCTAATCATCTAGGACCTAACAATTTCCATCATCTCTGAACCTGTCAGGGTTCTTGGTGGCAAACCACAATGCTGCTGCTGCTGCTGCTGCTGCTAAGTCACTCCAGTCATGTCCGACTCTGTGCGACCCCATAGACGGCAGCCCACCAGGCTCCCCTGTCCCTGGAATTCTCCAGGCAAGAACACTGGAGTGGGTTGCCGTTTCCTTCTCCAATGCAGGAAAGTGAAAAGTGAAAGTGAAGTCGCTCAGTAGTGTGTGACTCTTAGTGACCCCATGGACTGCAGCCCACCAGGCTCCTCTGTCCATGGGAATTTCCAGGCAAGAGTACTGGAGTGGGGTGCCATCGCCTTCTCCAAACCACAATGCTAGACTCTGGCTAATCAAAACAGAAAAGGCATTTTTAGAAGGATGTCTAGTGGCCTCTGGGGAAGGACTGAGAACTTTGCTGAGAAAATGCAAAGCATCACATGGAGTGGAGCCCTGTCTTCCATCTGTCTTGACATTTCTCCCTCAACAGGAAGGGTACTCAGATGTTGGGCTGCCCAAAGTGATAAACATATCATCTAGCTTTTTCTAACCCTCTTTTAGCAGACGTTACTGGTGATCTGCCCACATCAACTTGACCAGCCAGGACAGCTAAAGCCCCAGTCACTTCAGCCCCAGACTGGAGCTGACAGCTTATGTCTGTGATGTTCTCAGCATTGCCCTTGGCTCATCAGAAGAGCCAATGACAGGTACACAAAAGCCTGGACCGTTTTGCCCCATCTCTGCAGTGAGACTTGCACTCCAGAATCTGTCATGTTAGACTCAGCCTGAGATCACATCCTTGATTCTTTCTCCTGCTCTATTCGGCCTCCCTTCCTTCTGTACAGTTTTCCTCTGAGTGTATTCCTTCAATAAATCCCTGTCTCCAGCTCTGTTTACAGGAAACTCAACCTAAAAATCCACCCTTAAACAACATAACTCCTACTTCTTTTAATGACATTTACCACTCTTATGACAATTTTTTTTCTTCACATGCCTATATTTCTTAATAGACTACAGAATCCTTGAGTGCAAGGATTATGTGTTTTTTACCCCCCTCCTTAAACCCTGGCATACATGTAATAGAAACCTTAAAAAATAGTAAACTGAACTTAATTGAAAATAAAGGCCTGATCACAGTGAATTTAAAAATGAATAGAAATGAGATAGTGGAAACAATAAAGGTAGGCTATTCTGTCTAATGTCTAAATGTCACTATTGGCTTACCTATTTTTATCCTCCTACTAGACTGTGGATGATAGAGCAAAAGCAAGTTTTTGGTAATTAATCTCTGATCAAAAGGATTTCATAACAAGACAAGGTTTATGCAATCTGGTTAATTTCCCAACTGGGTAAGATGTATTCTTTCTTTCTTTGCTAGTTTCATCATTACCTACTCAGGAGGGGTTCAAGTTTAAAATTTTGTGGCTTGGCAATCTGTTCCATTCGAATGTCTGAAAATATGAATGGCCAGAATGGATGGCCATTCTGGATGGCCAGAATGAAGGATTTCACCCACTGTGTTTGCATTTTTGAAGCCTATGTTCCTTATCACTCACCTATTATGCACAATTACTTTGAACTTGGCAAATGATTCCAGTTTTATTACCATGTTGGTTCAAGAGTAGGAGTCTGTGTGTGATGGATATGAGATAATGTTTACTGAGCATTTATTATATATATATATATATATATTTCATCAATTGTTGGGGGCTAGACCATTGACAACAAAGAATAGAAAGTATCTCCATGTAGAAGGAGCTCAAGATAGCTAGAATCATGGCATCCGAGAAGTAGGATCACATACAGAGGACCTCCATCAACCATTTTCAAACTGATTAATAATTAATGCTGAGCCTGTAAGAATCAAGAGGGTGCAGTGCAATGGGATGATAAGCAAGCATCGATCAGTCAAGAAAGAACATCTTTTGGAGAGAAATGTTTAAGTGCACTTATGAACCTCATTTTAAGACACTTTTTCAACATTCCCTTCTAACCCATGCCCTCCTACTCATGTTTACTTGTGAATTCTCAAGACATGATTCTGGACATGATATAACCAAACACTGGGACAAACTGAGTGGGTGCTGATCAGCCTGGCTTTTAGGCTAGGATGTTGCCTCTTAGTGAAATATCATTGGTCCAAGTTCTGGCCCTTGTACTCACAAATATAATTCATGGCTTCCTTTTTCTCAGTGAACCCACTGAGAAAGATGAACAGTTTCTGTGAGGGGTCAGCAACCTTTTCCTATAACGCATATATATTTTAGAATTTACAGACCTATGGTCTTTGTCACAGCTCCTCAAGTCTTACTGTAATGTGAAAGCAGCCACAGAGAATACGTAAATAAGTAAGTGTGGATGTAGTCCCAATAAAACTTTTAAAGAACAAGTGGCTGGTCACATTCGACACACAGGTTGTCATTTGCCAATTCCTGTTCTAGAAGACTGACTTATATCAACAGGATTTCAAAGAGTCACTAATCAGCCAGATAAGACTCACATATAACCAAGACAGATTATCTGCAAAGAACATCCTACCAGAAATTAGCCATTAATGTAACTAAATATAAATCAGAAGACTGCTTAGTAAGCAGTGAGTCAGGCAAATTAAACTGTTTTCTCGGGTTTTGTTCTTCCAGAAGTGATCCTGAGAAAATGGTTTAAATGCAAGTGTTTACTTGGCAGATAATCCCTGGAACTACCAGTAAGGAAGCACAAAAGTAAAGCAGGGAATGGAAGGAAGCCAATAAAATCTGCATAGATGAGAAGGATCACTAAGAGCAACTTCTTGATAGAACACACCTCGAATTGCAATTCAGAAAGATACATGCACCCCAATGTTCATTGCAGCACTATTCACAACAGCCAAGGCATGGAAGCAACATAAATGTCCACTGATTGACAGATGAATGGGTAAAGAAGATACGTATACCATGGAGTATTACTCAGCCATAAAAGAGAACAAAATAATGCCATTTGCAGCAACATGAATGGACCTAGAGATTGTCATACTGAGTGAAGTAAGTCAGACAGAGAAAGACAAATATCATATGATATCATTTAAATGTGGAATCTAAAATATCATACAAAGGAACCTATCTATGAAATAGAAACAGAATCGGGGACATAGACAACAGACTGCTTGCCAAGGGGAAGGGGTGGGGAAGGAGTGGAGTGGAAGGTTAAAGTTAGCAGATGTAAACTTTTATACATAGAATGGATAAATAACAAGGTCCTAGTGTATAGCACAGGGAACTATATTCAATCTTTTATAATAAATCATAATGGAAAAGAACACTTCTAAAAATTATGTATGTATGCACAGCAGAAATCAAAAGACTGTAAATCAACAGTATTTATGTATATATTATATAAGAATTAAATATATATATATATACATATATAATGAAAAAAGGAAACATGGGGCTTGCTAACCTGAGGTGAGGTCAACACCTGTCCTATTCTTATTTTGCTTCTGTCTACAGTGGTTCAGGACACTATGTGCCCTGTACTGCCATGGTTATTATAAGAGGAGACCAAAGGCTGGTCTATGGAAGAGCAGAAAGTGGACTAGCAGTGGAAGAAGAAAAGTGGGCAATGAGGCCAGAGGACGAGGACCAGAGAGAACCAGAAGCAGTGGGGTTTAGACAGAAGTAGGGTGAGCAATAATCACTGCAGCCTAGGGGGAAAGGAAGAGATAGAAACAGACCTCTTCTGACTCCTGAGATCAATCTGTTACTAGTAGTAATAGTGGTGGTGATGGGAGGGTTTGAGAGTATTCATCTTATGTATCCAGCATTTGTGCTTTCCGCTTCTCTCCATTGCTCTTCACCAGAGACTGCATTTTCTTCTGGTTTGGCTGTTTGGGCTTGTAGTTCCACCCAGAGTCACTGCTTCTGATCACCTGTAACCTATTCCAGGGGATCCAGGATCAACACAATAGTAACAGCTGAATGCAAGGATATGGATGATCATGGCTATCTTCTTTGTCAGGTCGTGTGAACCCTCAGGGGTTGACTAACCAGGTAGTTACTCTGGAGCAACTATGGAGAACAAGAGTAGGTCTGTACTTTCTGGGTCCACACCCCGGGTTTTGGAACACAAGCCCATAAAAGAAAGTGAAAGTCGCTTAGTCGCATCCGACTCTTTGTTATCCCATGGACTACGTAGTCCATGGAATTCTCCAGGCCAGAATACTGGAGTAGATAGTAAAGGAGTGGATAGCCTTTCCCTTCTCCAGGGGATCTTTCCAACCTAGGGATCGAACCCAGGTCTCCCACACTGCAGGCAGATTCTTTACCAGCTGAGCCACCAGGGAAACCTGAGAATACTGGAATGGGTAGCCTATCCCTTCTCCAGTGGATCTTCCTGACCCAGGAATCGAACCAGGGTCTCCTGCATTGCAAGCATATTCTTTACCAGCTGAGCTACTAGGGAAGCCCATGTAAGAAGGATCTCCACAGTTCTGGCGTATTTGGGACAAAACAATTTTCCAGCTGTTTCACTGACTTTGTGAACCACCACCACCCTCTTTGGAAGTCAACCAACAACAGTAAGCCTAGCAGTTGAGAGCATAGGTTTTGGCATCATGCAGACCTTATATTGACCATGTCTCAGCTACTCAGTGCTGCTGCATGGTATATTCATCCAGACATACATGTCCATAACTCATCGAGGACCCTGTGAAAAATGCACTCTCGCAATAGCATTTGAGGCCAATGTAGACTTAAGATTCCACAGTAGAAATCAAGAACGAATCCGTATCATGCCACCCAAAGTAATCAATGTTAGTATCTCTGACATTTATCATCTCCCAAATTCCTTCTTAGCCTTCCCTGATATAATGATCTTCTCTCTGTCCTTCATACAGTGTCCAGCATCACTGACTCCATTCTTGTCAACCTTATCCCTATTTATTTTCTCTTCTATCTTGCTACACCGCTGAGTCCCCTCCAGATCTCCAGCTCAGCAACATAAAAACTTCACCATGTAACAGGACCTTCTGAGAAGGCAAGTGGGGTTATATGGTATTAGTTGCAAGAAGCAGAGGGAATTCTTTCTTATGTCTCAAGGACTTCCCCTTCATTGGTATTTCTTTCTGGGTTTCCACTTCATTCCTTGAGAAAGCAGCACACGAGAGCACCACTTCCTGCTTCTCTCTGCTCTCTGGCCCACTTCTCTTCAAGGGTGAAGGAATAACTTTTCTAAACAAAGACACTAAGAAAGCAAACACAGTAGGTCTACATGGCAGCCCTGGAGGGGTGCCGCTCAGATCCGCCTTCAAGAAAGAACTTGCCAGTGAGTTGCAACAAGTCAAGTTAGTTGACAGCCTCCAGATTTTGAAAACCATGTTCTTCTCCTTGGGCAGCCCCAACCCATGACTAAACACAGTGGGAGTGCCAAGGCCTGGCCATTTCTGCCTAAGGTGGTACCCCTTTAAGAGACAAGGTTTGCTTTGGAGGTCCCCATGGGTTGGCAGGGGTTTTGTCAAATGTGCTTTGAGATCCCAGGCTCTCCTGCCCTATTGTGCTTTCTTCCTTTTTTATCGTTCAAAACGTAAACTCTCAATAAAAGTTTTGCACTCCTGGGTCTCAGAGTCTGCCTCTCAGAAGACCCAGCTTTACCCCTTCCCCATCCCTCCTCCTCTCCTCTGTTTCTCTGTGTACCTCTGTGTTGTCTCTCCGTGTGTCTGTGTCTCTCTGTGTGTGTATGTGTCTCTCTCTCTCTCTCTCTCTGTGTGTATCTATGTGTATCTCTCTGTCTCTCGCTGTCTCTGTCTGTATGTGTCTCCCCCTACCCCTCACAAACTCCATGTAGTAAGTTCACCAGGAAAGATTTTCCCCCACAAGTGAGAGGCTACATTTTCTCATTCACTGTCAGGAAGGGAGGTTCTGGGAGACTCCTTATGGCCATACATTCAGTTTCATTCTGTAATTCAATCTTAAGAGAGACAGAGCTGATATTTTTATCTCATCCATTTGATTCTTATGTCTCATGTCTCAATTGGTTTTGGGCTCAAGGAGGGAAACAGAGTTGATTTATTTTCAACTCCAGCATGAATAGGAAAAAAAAAAAGAAACTCTTACATGTAATTGGAATATTTGAATGATTTCCTGGAGGCCATATAGGGCATTTCTTCTACTCTTTTGTAATGAGTTCATTAAAAAAAAGTTCATCAGGAAAAGAAAAAAATACAATGTAAGGAGAAATAAAGAAATTCTCAGACAAGCCAAAAAAAAAAAAAGTTCATCAGGGACTTCCCTGGTGGTTCAGTGGCTAAGACTCTGCACTCCCAACACAGGGGGCCCCAGGTTCAATCCCTGATCAGGGAACTAGATTCCACATACTACAACTAAGACCTGGCAGAGTCAAATAAATAAAATAAATATTTTTAAAATTCAAAGGCATGATCTTAAAAGGTGATGAATATTTAGCAGGGTGACAGGCGGAACTGGGTACATCCCGTTTCCTCACCCTCTTGGAGGGACAGTTCTGCAGCATGATCCCCATTCTCTCAGAGGGTCCCTTGGAGAATGAAGCTCCAAAGCATTAACTTACTTCCTCTCTTACTGAACTTCCACCCTTTCTCTCGCTTTTCCCTCTCTGTGCTTCCTGTTTTCACTCCAAAACTACACTGCTTGCATTCAACCCTTTTCTTAGTATATATTCTGGGGGAAGATGCAAACTCAGACACCTCCTAGAGCCTATCAGACTTTTTCCAGGAAATTAGAAGAAAGAGCGAGTTGGTGAGAAAACAGGAAGCAGCAGACATGGTGAGTGCAGTCAAATCACAGGAACTGTGGCGCTTCCATGTGAAGGACCAGGAACTCCTGCAGTGATGGTTTCTGGAAAGGTCTCAACCACAGATTACAGAAGCCCTCTTGGGTTTCAGCTCCCGTGAGGCTCAGTTCCGTGTCCATGAGGTCACCTGCTGCCCGACTAAGTCTGTTTCTGTTCCTTGCAGGTTAAACAGCCTTGACTCGACCAGAAGGCCAAGTAACTACAAGCTTGCTCCCAATATGTCTCTTCGGATCAGGTTACTCTCATTTGCAATGCAGAAGCTGAGATCACCAGCACATTCATCATAAACAACAGTCCTTTTAAACCATCACACTCTAAAAGATGTTGTAGAAGCTCCAGGCCCAATGGCAGCTGGTTATTAAATCATTCTGAAGTTAGGGATTGAGTGGGGAAAGAAGGTCCCTGCAACCACAGTCAGCTTTGAGAAATACATTCCTTGGGGTCCTTATCACTGCCTAGTTCAGAAGTAAGTCCAAATAGATAAAGTCAGGTTTGTTAAACCAAACCTCTCTGCAACCAATCAATACAGGACTCAGGTTCTGAAGAACATGGTTTTCAGCTAGTGTAGTTTTGGATTTTGAGAGAATGCTTTATGAGTTCCCTTCCTCTAAAGAGCTATCTACATAGTGTGCCTTCCTAGGAAAGAGACTCAGCAGGCCCCCTCAGGGGTTACTGTGTAAGTATTGCAGATGGTAGGGTTTGGCAGGAGGAGGTCTGGAGAAACTCTGTAAGCTGAGATCTTTGGTGAGGTCCCTCAGCTGCAGCACTAAACCACAATGGCCAGCACCACAAGGAACCATACTTAACCCTAACTCTTGCCAAGTTTGTATCTAGTCCAGGTCACAGAGGGATTTTAGGTACCTCCTGCTGTGCAGACTTTCTTTCCTACCTCCTTCCCCACCCCCTCCCCCTAGGCTGTCCCAGAGCATCAGCTCTGGGTGCCCTGCATCATGCATCAAACTCGCACAGGTCATCTATTTTACATATGGTAATGTACATGCTTCTAAGCTATTCTCTCAAATCATCCCACCCTCGCCTTCTCACACTGAGCCCAAAACTCTGTTCTTTATGCCTGTGTCTCCTTTGCTGCCCTGCATGTAGGATTATTGGTACCATCTTTCTAAACTCCATATATATGCAATAATATACAGTATTTGCCTTTCTCTTTCTGACTTACTTCACTCTGTATAATAGGCGCCAGGTTCATCTACCTCATTAGAACTGACTCTAATGTGTTCCTTTTTATAGCTGAGTAAGGAACCAGAGATCAAATTGCCAACATCTGCTGGATCATGGAAAAAGCAAGAGAGTTCCAGAAAAACATCTATTTCTGCTTTATTGACTATGCCAAAGCCTTTGGCTGTGTGGATCACAATAAACTGTGGAAAATTCTGAAAGAGATGGGAATACCAGATGACCTGACCTGCCTCTTGAGAAACCTGTATGCAGGTCAGGAAGGAACAGTTAGAACTGGACATGGAACAACAGACTGGTTCCAAATAGGAAAAGGAGAAAGTCAAGGCTGTAAATTGTCACCCTGCTTATTTAACTTATATGCAGAGTACATCATGCAAAATGCTGGGCTGGATGAAGCATAGCTGGAATCAAGATTGCCGGGAGAAATATAAATAACCTCAGATATGCAGATGATACCACCTTTATGGCAGAAAGTGAAGAGGAACTAAAAAGCCTCTTGATGAAAGTGAAAGAGGAGAGTGGAAAAAGTTGGCTTAAAGCTCAACATTCAGAAAACGAAGAGCATGACATCTGGTCCCATCACTTCATGGGAAATAGATGGAGAAAAAGTGGAAACAGTGTTAGACTTTATTTTTGGGGGCTCCAAAATCACGGCAGATGGTGACTGCCACCATGAAATTAAAAGACACTCCTTGGAAGAAAAGTTATGACCAACCTAGATAGCATATTGAAAAGCAGAGACATTACTTTGCCAACAAAGGTCCATCTAGTCAAGGCTATGGTTTTTCCAGTGGTCATGTATGGATGTGAGAGTTGGGCTGTGAAGAGAGCTGAGCACCAAAGAATTGATGCTTTTGAACTGTGGTGTTGGAGAAGACTCTTGAGAGTCCCTTGGACTGCAAGGAGATCCAACCAGTCCATTCTAAAGGAGACCAGCCCTGGGATTTCTTTGGAAGGAATGGTGCTAAAGCTGAAACTCCAGTACTTTGGCCACCTCATGTGAAGAGTTGACTCATTGGAAAAGACTCTGATGCTGGGAGGGATTGGGGGCAGGAGGAGAAGAGGACAACAGAGGATGAGATGGCTGGATGGCATCACCGACTCGATGGACGTGAGTTTGAGTGAACTCCGGGAGATGGTGATGGACAGGGAGGCCTGGTGTGCTGCAATTCATGGGGTTGCAGAGTCAGACACGACTGAGTGACTGAACTGAACTGAATATCCCATTGTGTATATGCACCACAACTTGCTTATCATGCTGTGCTGAAGATACCCTGCCAACAAAACTCAAAGACCCCCACTTAACCAAATGTCAAAGATGTTATTACCAACAGCAGATAAACTAACATCACATGCTTCCTGACATGGTGCTCTAAGGACACAGACTCATTTATGTAGTGTTTCTGCCAGAAGAGCACATAAACCAAATCTATTCATGGGGAAACATCAGACAAACCCAAACTGAGAGACTCCTCCGCAACAGCTAGCATGTAATCTCTAAGAATATCTGTGTCATGAACGACAAAGAGAGGCTAAGAGCTGGCCCATGTCAAAGGAGGTTAGGGATTTCCCTGGTGGTCCAGGGGTTAAGACTTTGCCTTCCAATGCAGAGGACATGGATTCAATCCCTGGTTGAGGAACTAAGATCCCTCATGCCATGCAGTGGGGCCAAAGGAAAATTAAAAAAAAAAAAAAAAGGAGGCTAGAGAGACATGGTAGTTAAACACAAAACACATATACCAGGATTAGATCTTGGGGGGGGGGGTGGGAAATTGCCAGGATAACACTGTTGTGACAGTTGTTGAAAACTGAATGCAGACTATAGTATGGGCCTCCCTGAGAGCTCAGTTGGTAAAGAATCTGCCTGCAATGCAGGAGACCCCAGTTCGATTCCTGGGTCAGGAAGATCCCCTGAAGAAGGCATAGGCTACCCACTCCAGTTTTCTTGAGTTTCCCTTGTGGCTCAGCTGATAAAGAATCTGCCTGCGATGCAGGAGACCTGGGTTCAATCCCGGGTTGGGAAGATCCCCAGGAGAAGGGAAAGGCTACCCACTCCAGGACTCTGGCCTGGAGAATTCCATGGACTAGTCCATGGGGTTGCAGAGAGTCAGATACAGCTGAGCGACTTTCACTTGGTGAAAACTGAGTGTGGGCTATATTATATAGTATGTACTGTGTGCGGTGCTTAGCCGCTCAGTAGAAATTTGAATACTTACAGTATAATTTCGTTTTTAATTTCATTTATTTATTTTTTGGGGGGCCCTGCAGCATGTGGGATCCTATTTCCCCAACCAGAGATCAAACTCATGTCCCCTGCATTGGAAGCACGGAGTCAACTGCTGTAGCCCCACGGAAGTCCCTATAGTTTTCTAAGAGAATTGTTTGTTCTTAAGCTAAATGAAGTGGTGTTAGCTGCAGCCATCTGCCTCAACTTGAAATAAATAAGCATTTATATATGTACATATATGCATATATGTGTATATATGGACATATACAACATGAAAAAATGTTAACAATTGACATATTTAAATAAAAGGTTACGTTAGGAGGATTCCCTGGTGGCTCAGTGGTAAAGAATCTGCCTGCCAATGCAGGAGACATGGGTTCAATCCCTGATCCAGGAAGATTCCACAGGCCAAGGAGCAACTAAACCCATGCACCACAACTACTGAGCCTGCTCTAGAGCCTGGGAACCAGAGCTACTGAAGCCCGCGTACCTAGAGCCCGTGCACTGTCAGAAGAGAAGAGCCTCCACTTGCTACAACTAGAGAAAAGCCTGCGCAGCAATGAAAACCCAGCACAGCCAAAAGTTAATAAACAAAATTAAAGCTAGGGAGGTATGTGTATGATATATGCAATTCTTCTGTAAGTTGTAAGATTTTCTCAATATAAATTTTTTAAGGCCCACTTTATGATTCTTTTATTAAAAATAAATAACACAGAGAAAAAATAAATAAATACCTTGATGCCACAGTAAAGTGGAAAGAGAATGGGCCGGGACACCCTGAGTACTCATTACTCAGAGTTCTACCAATAAATAACTGAGCATTTTGGGAGAAAGTCACTAAATCCCTTCATGACTCAGTTTTCTATAAAATGAAAGAGCTGCTCGAGATAATCTATGGGATGAGTTCTTGTTCTCACACTTCCCAAGACTCCTCTCTCCACATCTTCCCTCTAACAATACCACGTCATAAACTTGAGTATATTTATTCTTTATTGATTTATTTAAATATAGCAGCCTTCTTCCTGAAAGCAAAGCCACAAACCGGCAACAGTAACCAGTTTCAATATAAATGGCCTGCAAATGCAATTTAATGCATTTTTAAATAGAAGTGCACTCACAGGCAGTATAATTAACTCAGAGGCATTCTTTTAGAGTAACCCTGGGTTTTTGGTATAAGTTCACTTCATCCATAGAGTCAAGAGAACATAATTGAGGTATATAAAAGTCAGCTCATTGGACACATTTTAACAGGGAAGACACAGTTGGCAACTCAAGTAAATAAAGCAATGACAAAAAAAAATGAATAGTCTCATCAACAGATTATGATGTTATCTGCTGGCAATATTAGTCTGACGCTTACTGATACAATATAAGCCTGACAGTCAGTTATATGAGTAATGAATCTGAGCAAAAATTGATTGCAAAATGTTCTTGGTTTAAACCTGGGCTAACCAACCTGCTGACCTGACAGAAATCCATGCAGTAAATCGCTTTGGGAGGCGTAAGGATCCAGAAAACTCTGCCTGTAAAGGGTAAAGCATCATTTTCATTTTGAGACCTACTTTCAGGTACTAAATTCAATTTTAGATGGCCTCAGCTTTTTTTTTTCCTGTCTCTAAAAGACCCAACTCACAAATCTGTCAGGCCTTCAGTTTCAGAAAATTGGCAATGGTAGGCTTTTTTCCAGATGAATTCCAAGACTCGTTCAGCTTGGTTAGTTAATTACAGTCATTATAATGAAAAATACTAGGTCATGTTAGTTCCATTTTTTGCAGAAGAGTAACGTGTGGCTGTTTAGCCTGGTCATTTTGTATTCAGCAACTAACGCTGGCTTTTATTGGTGGTGGTGACATTGCTAGAGGTCAACTGCAAAGCACTGAGCAGGCAGGACAGCGTAACATGTCAGGAAAGTGACAACTGCCTAGTGTCACAGCACTGTTTTTTCCTTCAACATGAATGCACTGAGCCACCACCTCCCTGCGAATGCTGTCATCTTGGAAAAATGACTTGACTTCTCTGTCCCCAAAATATTCTAACTGTAAAATGGGGATATCATTTTATGTCTTGAAGATCAACGACTAACTATCTGCTAAAGAGAACATAGAGGTCTTACTTGTAAGGAATTTTGAAGCCGAAAATCTAGGACTTTCCTTTGTTCTTCCCAAAGCTCCACCGAAACAATAGAAAGGAAATTTTCTAAAGGGAGAAACCTGAAAGGATAAGTCTTAATATAAGATAATGATACTGCAGGGCCCTGTGGGGCTCCTGGGCATTAGGTCTTTGTGTCCTCCATTTCCTTGATTTTAGGAAACCACCTTCATTCAGCCTCTATGACCTTCCCTGAGTTTCAATGGGTAGATTCGAGCAGTTAATTAGGGAACGGCAAAGATAGGAGACCAGGGAGAAACAGTCAAGAACAGCCTTGGAGTAATGTCCTGTTACCCCAAGTAACAGAGTACGTCAAGGCTGTATACTGTCACCCTGCTTATTTAACTTATATGCAGAGTACATCATGAGAAATGCTGGGCTGGAAGAAGCACAAGCTGGAATCAAGATTGCCAGGAGAAATATCAATAACCTCAGTATGCAGATGACACCACCCTTATGGTAGAAAGTGAAGAGGAACTAAAAAGCCTCTTGATGAAAGTGAAAGTGGAGAGTGAAAAAGTTGGCTTAAAGCTCAACATTCAGAAAACAAAGAGCATGGCATCTGGTCCCATCACTTCATGGGAAATAGATGGGGAAACAGTGGAAACAGTGTCAGACTTTATTTTCGGGGGCTCCAAAATCACTGCAGATGGTGATTGCATCCATGAAATTAAAAGACACTTACTCCTTGGAAGGAAAGTTATGACCAACCTAGATAGCATATTAAAAAGCAGAGACATTACTTTGTCAACAAAGGTCCGTCTGGTCAAGGCTATGGTTTTTCCAGTGGTCATGTATGGATGTGAGAGTTGGACTGTGAAGAAGGCTGAGCGCCGAAGAATTGATGCTTTTGAACTGTGGTGTTGGAGAAGACTCTTGAGAGTCCCTTGGACACCAAGATATCCAACCAGTCCATCCTAAAGGAGATCAGTCCTGCGTGTTCTTTGGTAGGACAGATGTTGAAGCTGAAACTCCAATACTTTGACCACCTGACACAAAGAGCTGACTCATTGGAAAAGACCCTGATGCTGGCAAAGATTTAGGGCAGGAGCAGAAGGGGACAACAGAGGTTGAGATGGTTGGATGGCATCACCGACTCAATAGACATAGGTCTGGGTAAACTCTGGGAGTTGGTGATGGACAAGGAGGCCTGGCATGCTGCGATTCATGAGGTCGCAAAGTGTCGGACACAACTGAATGACTAACTGAACTGAATGTCCTGTTTCCCCATCCATGGATATACACAACAGTATCTCTGAACTATTCTGCAGATACTGAACCCCCCACCCCCAGGTGGGAGAAATTAATGATTAATAATGGTATGCTGCCCACAAGCATGTAGACCCCAGACCCTTGGACCTGAAGTTTGATGATACTGACTCCTACTTACCTCAGCACTAACCCATCAGGAGAATGTCCACGAGCTGATCACACCCTTTTGAACCATTACTATAAAACTTCTCAGTATCTTCTCCAAGTAGGACACAAGGTTTTGTGGGCCTGCAGTGGCCCCCTTTACCTGGCAAAGCAATAAAGCTACTCTTTTTTACTTCACCCAAAACTCTGTCTCCAAGATTCGATTCGGCACCATTGTGCACAGAAGCTGAGGTTTTGGCATCAGTTTGACAACTTTCCAAACAAAATCTGGAAACTGGAAAGCAGTAAATGATTTAGAAAACTTGAGGAATCTGAATCCTAAAGTGGCAGCAGGGGAAGCTGAGAACCAATCTGATCTACCCAGAGCACCTTGAAAAGCTTATAAATTGGTAATAACAACTAATTGTGGAAGCTGGGGATGAGGGTGGGCCTGAAAGTAGGATGATCAGGTCAAACTATTTTCATGAAGACTAGATTCCAGACACCCTATTTCTCTATGTGCAGCATTTGGCTGTACTATCTATTACTCTGGCAGCAACTGGGGTGTTAGTCTTTGGAGAAAACAGGACAGGAGACTTCTGGCCTGGAGAACACCAGGTACAATTGAAGTCAGGAGTACTGTATGAAAAATAGGGATGAAGTCAACAAGTATATACTAAATTTGATATACTACTTCCCTTAGCCCTCTTCCACTCAGATCCTATTGCAATGACAGCTAGACTTATGCCTTCCAGGCAGGTCATTGGATAATCCTTCTTTGTGGATGTAGACATCAAACGTTCCCCACGGGAATATGTCAGTCATGTCACCACTTTACCATGTCACCCACATTCAATAAGACCAACCTACTTCCAGTCAGCTTTTAAATACTTCATTCTCAAGTATGAACTGAAGAGAGAGACCTTCTCAGGAACACCTCTAACCTGAAAAGACTGAAGTCGAACAGAACAAAACATGCATGCCAAGAGAAAAAGGAGTATGTGTGGGAGGAAATGAATTTGCAAGGAGAAGAAAACGTCAGAGCATTCCATTAATGTCCTTAAAGAGAAAACAGAATACTGCATCCATGAGATGAGAAGAGGGTGCTAGTAAAAGGAATATTCAGAGAACTACCCTCCAAAAATAATAGGTATTATAGAAATGAAAACTATGATAGAGAAATAAACTGTGTGGCATATTAAGTTGAAGAAATCTTCCATAAAGCAGAGACAAAAGACAGACTGTATGGAAAAGATAAGAAAACTCAAAGCCCAATCCAGATAGTCCAACAGCCAGTTAACAAGAATTGAAGAAAAGCAGAAGAAAATGGAGAGAAGAAATTCTTAAAGAACTAGCAATAAAATGCCCCACAACTGAAGGACAAGAGTTTTTAAAGAACCTATTAAGTGCCCAGCAAAATTCATAAAAATAGACCTACAACAAGACATATCATAACTAATTTTCAGAACTCGAGGGGGAAAAAAAGAGATGATCCTATATGCTTCCAGAGAGCAGAATAAACGTTTCTATTCAAAAGGCCACATATTAGAATGACTCCAGTCCTCTAAACAACAGCACAGTACCAAGGTAATGGGGAAATGCCTTCAAGATTCTGAAGGAAAATGACTCTCAAGCTAGACTTCTATTTAATTACCAATGAAGTTTCAGAGTGCAATGAAAATATTTTTGTACAAGTTAAGTCCCCCCAAGTTTGCTTCTTTTAAGTCCTTTCCCAGGAAACTCCTAGAGGATGAGCTTCATCAAAAGGAACAAACAAATCAATGAAAAGGGAGGTAAGGAACCAGGCAACAGTGGATGCAAGTAAAGGGGCCACAGAAATTCACAGGCTGAAGCGGGTGGGAGGTTCACAGAATGGCACCTGTGTACCAGGAGTAGAGAGACCCAGCAGTCCAGGTTGGAGGTGGTCAGAAGACTTTAGCTTTATTATTTAAGATATTTGAAATGGAGAGAACACCTGATGGATCAAAATTGTTAAGAATAGATTTAGACAATAGATAGAGTGTCAGGGGTTGAAATGGAAATACGAATGTAGAAAATCAAACAAGCAAACAAACACTGGTGATCATTCACTCCAGGTAAAATAAATAGTTGTACAAAAAAAAAAAAAAAACTAACCACAGTATTTTATGGAGCTCAGTTGTGACTAGAATTTACATAGTCAACTGAACTCACCATAATTATGCTGTAACTATATAAAGATGGTGGATGATGAGAGCAGGTGCATGATGGGGGCTGGAAGGATGAAAGGGAGCTAAATTGTTAGTAATGAGAAGTCAATAGATAAGGCTGAAAACTGAAAAGAAAGAAAGAGATAAGTATATTATTTAAAGATATCAAACTAATTAGGTAAAAATCACTGACAATTATTGCCATTGGAAGGGGAAATGTGGAAGAGGCTTGAATTTTTATACTCTGCAGAGCTTCACTATAAATAAAAACTCAATTATAAGAAAGAGGATATCAACAAGACTAAAAATAATGAATGCATATCAATTATGTTTCAAATTATGTAAGGAAAACAAATCATTGTTTTGAAAGCTGTCTTCTGTTTTAGAAGTACTCCAGCAATAAATGAAGACAAAACAATAGAGTTAGAATATTACCATTTTGTGACCCTAGTAAAATAATGAATCTGGAACATGACCATCAGTGTCTGCTAATTATACAAAAAAGCAAGGAAACATTACAAGCCTGATGATGGAAGTACACAACCCACATATGATGTATTGTCAAAAATTCAAATTAAGCAAAACAAACCTTTAGAGAAATTTGAACACTGACTGATGATTTAAAGGAATTGTTATTTAAATATTTCATTGATATTATTTTCCCTAAGTGTTCTGTTTTAGTAGAGGGGTTCTCAAACTTGAATGTACATCAGCAAGATAAATAAAAAACTGGTTAATTTAAAAAACAGATTGCAATTAAGAAGAATGCATCTGAGTCAGTTCTAATGAAGTGGATGAAACTGGAGCCTATTATACAGAGTGAAGTAAGTCAGAAAGAAAAACACCAATACAGTATATTAACACATATATGTGGGATTTAGAAAGATGGTAATGACAACCCTATGTTCAAGACAGAAAAAGAGATATAGATATAAAGAACAAACTTCTGGACTCTTTGGGAGAAGGTGAGGGTGGGATGATTTGAGAGAACAGCATCGAAACATGTATGCTCAGTTCAGTCGCTCAGTCGTGTCTGACTCTTCGCCACCCCATGAATCGCAGCACACAAGGCCTCCCTGTCCATCACCAACTCCCGGAGTTGACTCAAACTCATGCCCATCGAGTCAGGGATGACATCTAGCCATCTCATCCTCTGTCGTCCCCTTCTCCTCTTACCCCCAATCCCTCCCAGCATCAGAGTCTTTTCTAATGAGTCAACTCTTCACATGAGGTGGCCAAAGTACTGGAGTTTTAGTCTCAGTATCAGTCCTTCCAAAGAACACCCAGGACTGATCTCCTTTAGGATGGACTGGTTGGATCTCCTTGCAGTCCAAGGGACCCTCAAGAGTCTTCTCCAACACCACAGTTTAAAAGCATCAATTCTTCGGCACTCAGCTTTCTTCACGGTCCAACTCTCACATCCATACATGACCACTGGAAAAACCATAGCCTTGACTAGACGGACCTTTGTTGACAAAGTAATGTCTCTGCTTTTCAATATGCTATCTAGGTTGGTCATAACTTTCCTTCCAAGGAGTAAGGGTCTTTTAATTTCATGGATGCAATCACAATCTGCAGTGATTTTGGAGCCCAGAAAAATAAAGTCTGACACTGTTTCCATTGTTTCCCCATCTATTTCCCATGAAGTGATGGGACCAGATGCCATGCTCTTCATTTTTTGAATGTTGAGCTTAAAGTCAACTTTTTCACTCTCTTTCATTTTCATCAAGAGGCTTTTTAGTTCCTCTTCACTTTCTGCCATAAGGGTAGTGTCATCTGCATATCTGAGGTTATTGATATTTCTCCTGGCAATCTTGATTCCAGCTTGTGCTTCTTCCAGCCCAGCGTTTCTCATGATGTACTCTGCATATAAGTTTAATAAACAGGGTAACAATATACAGCCTTGACGTACTCCTTTTCCTATTTGGAACCAGTCTGTTGTTCCATGTCCAGTTCTAACTGTTGCTTCCTGACCTGCACATAGGTTTCTCAAGAGGCAGGTCAGATGGTCTGGTATTCCCATTTCTTGAAGAATTTTCCACAGTTTATTGTGATCCACATAGTCAAAGGCTTTGGCATAGTCAATAAAGCAGAAATAGATGTTTTTCTGGAACTCTCTTGCTTTTTCCATGATCCAGCAGATGTTGGCAATTTGATCTCTGGTTCCTCTGCCTTTTCTAAACCCAGCTTGAACATCTGGAAGTTCACGGTTCACGTATTGCTGAAGCCTGGCTTGGAGAATTTTGAGTATGTCAGATGAGTGCAGGGTCATGGTGGAGAGGTCTGACAGAATGTGGTCCACTGGAGAAGGGAATGGCAAACCACTTCAGTATTCTTGCCTTGAGAACCCCATGAACAGTATGAAAAGGCAAAATGATAGGATACTGAAAGAGGAGCATAGGTGCCCAATATGCTACTGGAGATCAGTGGAGAAATAACTCCAGAAAGAATGAAGGGATGGAGCCAAAGCAAAAAGAATACCCAGCTGTGGATGTGACTGGTGATAGAAGCAAGGCCTGATGCTGTAAAGAGCAATATTGCATAGGAACCTGGAATGTTAGGTCCGTGAATCAAGGCAAATTGGAAGTGGTCAAACAGGAGATGGCAAGAGTGAACGTTGACATTCTAGGAATCAGTGAACTAAAATGGACTGGAATGGGTGAATTTAACTCAGATGACCATTATATCTACTACTGTGGGCAGGAATCCCTTAGAAGAAATGGAGTAGCCATCGTGGTCAACAAAAGAGTCTGAAAAGCAGGACTTGGATGCAATCTCAAAAACGGCAGAATGATCTCTGTTCCTTTCCAAGGCAAACCACTCAATATCATAGTAATCCAAGCCTATGTCCCAACCAGCTGAAAAAGCTGAAGTTGAGCGGTTCTATGAAAACCTACAAGACCTTTTAGCACTCACACCCAAAAAAGATGTCCTTTTCATTATAGGGGACTGGAATGCAAAAGTAGGTCAAGAAACACCTGGGGTAACAGGCAAATTTGGCCTTGGAATACGGAATGAAGCAGGGCAAAGGCTAATAGAGTTTTGCCAAGAGAACACACTGGTCATTGCAAACACCCTCTTCCAACAACACAAGAGAGGACTCTACACACGGACATCACCAGATGGTCAACACCCAAATGAGACTGATTATATTCTTTGCAGCCAAAGATGGAGAAACTCTATACAGTCAGCAAAAACAAGACTGGGAGCTGACTATGGCTCAGATCATAAGCTCCTTATTGCCAAATTCAGACTTAAATTGAAGAAAGTAGGGAAAACCACTAGACCATTCAGGTATGACCTAAATCAAATTCCTTATGACTCTACAGTGGAAGTGAGAAATAGATTTAAGGGAGTAGATCTGATAGACAGAGTGCCTGATGAACTATGGACGGAGGTTCATGACATTGTACAGGAGACAGGGATCAAGACCATCCCCAAGAAAAAGAAATTCAAAAAAGCAAAATGGCTGACTGGGGAGGCCTTACAAATAGCTGAGAAAATAAGAGAAACAAAAACCAGTCTTTTGGACTCTGTGGGAGAGGGAGAGGGTGGGATGATTTGGGAGAATGGCACTGAAATATGTATAATATCATATATGAAACGAGTCACCAGTCCAGGTTCGATGCACGATGCTGGATGCTTGGGGCTGGTGCACTGGGATGACCCAGGGGGATGGTGTGGGGAGGGAGGAGGGAGGAGGGTTCAGGATGGGGAACGCGTGTGTGCCTGTGGTGGATTCATTTCGATGTATGGCAGAACCAATACAATATTGTAAAGTTTAAAAATAAAATAAAATTTTTTAAAAAATTAAAAAAAAAGAAAAGCAAAGGAGAAAAGGAAAGATATAAACATCTGAATGCAGAGTTCCAAAGAATAGCAAGGAGAGATAAGAAAGCCTTCCTCAGCGATCAGTGCAAAGAAATAGAGGAAAACAACAGAATGGGAAAGACTAGAGATCTCTTCAAGAAAATTAGAGATACCAAGGGAACATTTAGTGCAAAGATGGGCTCGATAAAGGACAGAAATGGTATGGACCTAACAGAAGCAGAAGATATTAAAAAGAGGTGACAAGAATACACAGAAGAACTATACAAAAAAGATCTTCACGACCAAGATAATCATGATGGTGTGATCACTCACCTAGAGCCAGACATCCTGGAATGTGAAATCAAGTGGGCCTTAGAAAGCATCACTATGAACAAAGCTAGTGGAGGTGATGGAATTCCAGTTGAGCTATTTCAAATCCTGCAAGATGATGCTGTGAAAGTGCTGCATTCAATATGCCAGCAAATTTGGAAAACTCAGCAGTGGCCACAGGACTGGAAAAGGTCAGTTTTCATTCCAATCCCAAAGAAAGGCAATGCCAAAGAATGCCCAAACATGTATATTACCATACGTGAAATAGATAACCAGTCCAAGTTCCATGCATGAAACAGGGCACTCAGAGCCAGTGCACTGGGACAACCCAGAGGAATGGGATGGGGAGGGAGGTAGGAGGGGGGTTTGGGACAGGGGGACACACGTACACCCATGGCTGATTCATGTCAATGTATGGCAGAAACCACAATATTGTAAAGTAATTAGCCTCCAATTAAGATGAGTTAATAAAACAAAACAAAACACTGCTGAGACCCCACCCCCAGAGCTTTTGAATCGGTGGATCTGTGGTGTTGGAAAAGACTCTTGAGAGTCCCTTGGACTGCAAGGAGATCCAACCTGTCTATCCTAAAGGAAATCAGTCCTGAATATTCATTGGAAGGACTGATGCTGAAGCTGAAACTCCAATACTTTGGCCACCTGATGCGAAGAACTGACTCACTGGAAAAGACCCTGATGCTGGGAAAGATTGGAGGCAGGGGGAAAAGGGGACAAGAGAGGATGAGATGGTTGGATGGTATCACTGCCTCGATGTAAATGAGTTTGAGTAAACTCTGGGAGTTGATGATGGACAGGGAGGCCTGGAGTAGTGCAGTTCATAGCGTCGCAAAGAGTCAGACAAAACTGAGCGACTGAACTGAACTGAAGAATTTGCATTTAAGAAGAGTTCCCAGATGATGCTGAATCTGCTGATATGGGGACCACAAACTGAGAACCACTGTTTCAGAGATACATAGTGAAATATTTACAGATGTAATTATATGATATTTGAGATTTGTTTCAAAATAATCTGGGAAGCAGAGCAAAGAGTGGGTTAGGGAATGCACTGTAAAGATAAACCATGAGTTGTTACTTGTGGATACTGGAAGATTAAAACATGAATGTTCATTATATTCTTCTGTTTACTTTTATATATGTTGGCAATTTTCTGTAGTCAAAGTTTTTTTGTTTTTTTGTTTTTTTTTTAAGGAAGGAAGAAAGAAAGGTAAGAAGACAACCAACATGAAATAAATTAAAAAAAAGACAAACCATTTACAAGGATTTTCTTTAGGGGCGTTCTGATTTTTTAAAGAATGACCATATATTATACTTAGTATTCAGAAAAATTATTAAAATTTATTCACACCTTAAAATGCTAATTTGATATATTATTAGAATGAATAAAAAAGACTTCAGCAATGTTTCTGGATGTATGGGCAATACCCAAAAATCAAGTGCAGTCTTATACACCTGCAATAAATAGTTAGAAAAGGTAATTTCCAAGATGGATGATGATCAACATTACCAATAAAAATATACCTTTATATATATGGAAGGGATAAATCTAACAAAAGTTCAGGAAAACTTCTATGCCAAAAAATTTTAAACAATTCAAAGATGATGAAGGTCTAAACAAATGTAGAGATAAATCATATCAATGGATAAGAACACTCAATATTTTAAAGATGTCCACTCCACATATTAATCAATACATTCTATGCAATTTCAGTGAGACTTTCAATCACATTTTTATGGGACTTTAGAAGCTGATTTTAAAATTAATATGGGAGAACAAAGGACCAAGAATAGCTGGAATTACTTTGAAAAGAGCTAGAGAGAAGGCATTGCTTTGTCAGATACCAAGATTCATTAGAAAGCTATAGTATCTAATACACAGTAGTATTGATGCAGAGATAAATAGACAAATGGACTGACTAGCAAATTCAGAAAAGAGACCTGTGTATATATAGAAACCTTACATGTGATAGAAGTGGTATTGCAATTCAGAAAGGATAAATGGCTTAATAAGTGGGGTGGGGTAATTGGTTAACAATAGATAAAAAATTGAATCAATACTTCATGGCATACAAGAAAAACAATTTGGATAGATTGTGATAATTAAAACTTTAAAATTTTGAGAAGGAAATTAGAAGTTAATAAAACAAATTTTTATCTATCATTTGAGGTTCAGTTCGGTTGCTCAGTCATGTCTGACTCTTTGCGACCCCATGAACTGCGGCACGCCAGGCCTCCCTGTCCATCACCAACTCCCGGAGTTTACCCAAACTCACGTCCATTGAGTCGGTGATGCCATCCAACCATCTCATCCTCTGTCGTCCCCTTCTCCTTCTGCCTTCAATCTTTCCCAACATCAGGGTTGGGAAGAACTGACTCATTTGAAAACCCTGATTTGAGGTAGAGACGGGGTTCTTTTTCTTTCTTTCTTTTTTGGCCACATGGCATATGTGATCTTAGTTCCCCAACCAGGGACCAAACCTGCACCCTCTGCAGTGGAAGCATGTAGTCTTAACCACTGGACTGCCAGAGAAGTCCCTGGGAAGGGGTTCTTAGACATTAAAAGTATCAACCATATTGGAAAAGACTGAGAAGTTGGAAACGTTTATATTAAAATTAAAAATGTCTATTCATCAAAAGATACCAGAAAACAATGACAAGATACAGACTATGAGAATTTTAGAACACATATAATTGACAGAATTAATAAGAATATAATAAAAGCTACTATAAATGTAAGAAAGACAAACCAATCAAAAGTGGGCAAAAGATATGAACAATCAATTCACAGACCAGAAAGACTCACTGACCAATGAACAGAGCAATGATGCAATGTGGGAGATGAATATTAGAGCAATCATGAGATACTATTTCATATTAATTATATTGACAAAAATTTAAAAGTTTTGATAATATCGTGGGTTGATGAGAGTGTAAATCATTGCAACCTCTCAGTTACTGCTTGTAAGGATAAGTTGCCTCATTTTTTTTAAATTCAGCATTACCTAGTAAAATATATGACATGTATATTTTATGACCCAGTAATTCAGATCCTAGGTATACTCCCTAAAGAAACTCTCATACATAAAAATGATTAGATGTCTACAGCATTATTTTGGTAGGAAAAAGAGTAAAACAGCTCTAATATCCATCAGTGTAAAATGGGTAAGTATAAGATGGCATACCACAGTCATATAATGAAATACCATACAATGAAGAAAAATAATGAACTACAACTACATGCATCAATAGAGATAGACCTCAAAACCCTATGTGATCAGAAAAGTCAGGTAAAAAGGTATGCACAATATACCATTTGTGTATAGCTTATCAACATGTATATATACATATTATATATATATACACAAACTCACACCCACCCACACATATATATACACATGCATTAAAAAGCAGAGACATCACTTTGCTGACAAAGATCTATATAGCCAAAGCTATGATTTTTGTAGTACTCACGTATGGATATTAGAGTTGGACCATAAAGAAGGCTGAGCACCAAAGAATTTTGAACAGTGGTGCTGGAGAAGACTCTTAAGAGTCCCTTGGACTGCAAGGAGATCAAACCACTCCTAAAGGAAATCAGTCCTAAATATTCATTGGAAGGACAGTGCTGGAGCTGAAGCTCCAATACTTTGGCCAGCTGATGCGAAGAACTGACTCATGGGAAAAGACCCTGATACTAGAAAAAATTGAGGGCAGGACAAGAAGGGGACGACAGAGGATGAGATGGCTATATAGCATCACTGACTCAATGGACATGAATCTGAGCAAACTCTGGGAGACAGTGAAGGACAGGGAAGCCTGGCGTGCTGCAGTCCATGAGATTGCAAAGAGTCAGAAGCGACTTAGTAACTGAACAATATATACATATATAGATTTTATATACATATATATATATATTAGGGCATAAACTATAAAGATATGAATAAAAATAGAGAATTTAGGATTGTGGTAACCTCCAGAGTGGGAGGATACATAGTGTCCAATAAGGATACAGTTTTAATATCATCCAATTAAAAAATAATAAGAGCATGATTATATACCATTTTCAAAGTCTCACCACCGATTACTTTATGTACATGAAGTATTCAGGGAACTTTAATTCAGTAATAAAGCGCTAGCTGCATGTGTGAGTGTTAAGTCACTTCAGTAGTGTCTGATTCTTTGCAACCCTATGGAATGTAGCCTTCCAGACTCCTCTGTCATTGGGATTCTTTAGGCAAGCATACTGGAATGGGTTGCCGTGCCCTCCTCCAGGGAACCTTCCTGATCTAGAGATTGAACCCGAGTCTCTTATGTCTCCTGCATTGGCAGGTGCATTCTTTACCACTAGTGCCATCTGGGAAGCCCCTGAGTAAATCTAAAATGCCATCACCAGCACTCTGAGAAATTGAATAATGAGAGTTACTGTTCAATCATTGCTATAATAAGAAATATGACTATTCCTCCTTCAGACAACTCAGAGCAAAGCTGATTGCACCTTCTCTGCCAAAGGCTATTTCCATTGGTTGGCTTGAGCTATTTTAAGTATGTCAAGTCTTGAGCAATTTCTATATCTCTCTTTGGCAGAAGTCCCAACATCCAAATTAGCAACTAGAGGTATGAATAACCAAGCAAGATAAGAAAGTGCTGTGTGCTTTTAAGCTAAGCCCCATTTGTTCAAAGGGAAGGTAGAATCCAACTCATTAACAGAAATATCCCTGTAACATAATTTAGTTGTGTTGTCATTTATAGTTACATAATTTTAATGTGAAACTTCACTATAGGTCTTTGCTTTTAGAAATGAGAGAGTATGAAAAAATAAAAATGAGAGTGTGCCAGTCTAGTAAAAGTTATTATTTAAGTTCAGGGCTTTGCAGGTAGGTCAGTGGTAAAGAATCTGCTTGCCAATACAGGAGAGTCGGGTTCCATCCCTGAGTCAGGGAGATCCCCTGGAGTAGGAAATGGCAACCCACTCCAGTATTCTTGCCTAGGAATCCCATGGACAGAGGAGCCTGGTGGGCTACAGTCCAGGGAGTCACAAACAGTCAGATATAACTGAGGAACTAAACAACAACATTTAAGTTCTGCTGTGACATATACTATGATGAACCACTCTGTCAAAGAAGGGTAAGGATATTATGTCTCATGCTGATTTATAAAAAGTAATTAAATACTAGATAAACAACAGTCTATAAATGTAGCCATTATAGATATCTAATACGGACCTACTGTATAGCACAGAGAACTCTATTCAATACTCTGTAATGAACTATATGGGAAAAGAATCTAAGAAAGAGTGGATATGTGTATGTGTATAACTGGTTCACTTTGCTGTGCACTTGAAACTAATACAACATTATAAACCAACTATATTATAATAAAGATTTTTTAAGGGGCCACTATTTTTTTTTGAAAAACTGTATTTTATGGTACTTTTAATAGAAAATACAGCACTTTCACAGTTAAAAACTTAAGACACCTGTGTAAATGCATAAAATTATGGAAGGAATATATGAAAATGTTGTATCTCCTTAGGTGTTGGGTTTTATTTTTCAAAATTCCTACCATGAACACATATTGTTTTTCTAAATGGAATTTTTTTTTTTTTTACTGAGAATTCAGTATTATAATGTAGGTAAGTGTTTAAAGGATACACTTTCGATCCTAATTGCTGAGTTATTAATAGAAAGCCTAAATGGTTGACTACTGCAGTATGAAACTTCATTTGCATGTCTTGGCAATTTTTGTTCATTAGAACAAAACATTAAGTGTTCTATTCCAAACAGAAACAATAGTTCTTCCACTTTCCAAAATCATCTCTTCAAGATTTTTTTTTCTTCCTCTAAATGGTACTTTGCCTACATGTCACAAATAACCCCTGGTCATTTGTGTGTGCATTTATATCTAGCTGGGATGGCTCTCAGTTTGTGCTGTTTATTGGAATCACCTTGGGAATTCTAAAAGCTTCTAATGCTCAGGCCACACCCCTGACACATTAAATCAGAATTTATGTGGATGGAATCCAGGTACTAGCAGTTTCAAGAGTTTCCCAAGTGATTGCAGTGTACAGTCATTGCTGAGAAGCAGTGAACTAGTCTTGTTACTCAAAGTGTGGTACAAGGACCTGAAGCACTGGCATTACTTAAGAATTTATTCGAAGTATAGAATCTTTGGCTCCACCCCAAACCTACTAAATCAGAATCTGTATTTAGATATGATCCTTAGACTATTCATATGTATGTTAAAGGTTGAAAGGGCTGTTCTAGAGTCCTCAAACAAGTGACTGAGATAAGATTAAGGTTATGAGTGTGACCCATGTTCTAGTCAGTAGTTTTGAAACTATATACATCAGATTGGGACTTGAACTCATGTGTCAGAACTCACACTCAGCCAAAACTCAGTTTGAGACTTAACCTACGTGGCTGTGACTTGAACCCAGCCCAAATTCACAGTCTTCCAACTGAGATCACAGACCTGGTTTTGTTGTAGCCACGCGTTCCAGGAAACAAACTCACTCAGAAGGACAATGCAGATAGTGGAGTGCTGTTTATTACACCAGTGGGCCCAAGGCAGAGTCTCCTCTTAGCCAGGGACCCCAACCAGTTTTTGTGAAAACCTTATATACCCTAAGTGTACATGCCCAAACCCACCTCCCCAAATTTCCTGAAACTAGTCTGAACAAAGGAAAAGAAAGATACAATAAAAGTTAACCTGTGATCCATATGCCTTAAGCCTAGGTAGTTAACAGTGGACAATTATCAATAAGCGTGTGGTCATACCCAAATAAGCATAATAGAATGTATGATTCTATTCGGTTACACAGATAATTAGGGTGTTCTTTTAGGTGGTAGAGAGTCTAGGTATGAGCCTTGGGGCTCTTCCTTCCAGGGGCCTGGTTTTCCAGTTGGTATGTCGTTTCCATAGATACTGAGCATATAGCTAAAAGTCCACAGTCCAGCCCAAGATGGAGTCCTGCTTTCAAGATAGAGCCTGTTCTGTTTCCTCCTTTAGTTTCAGAACATAATGAAGCTCAGGTTTTTGATGTCTCATCTCAGAAAGGATTCAGTGAGAAACAAAGTGATGAATGAGAAGTGGATTTATTCAGAGAGAAACACCTCACGGAGTGTGGGCCTTCACAGAGGGTGAGTGCAGCCTCGAAATGTGGTGTGGTTAGCTTTTATGGGCCGGGTAATTTCATAGGCTAATGAGTGGGAACTGCGGTGTTGGAGAAGACTCTTGAGAGTCCCTTGGACACCAAGGAGATCCAACCAGTCCATCCTAAAGGAAATCATTCCTGAATATTCACTGAGAGGACTGATGCTGAAGCTGAAACTCCAATACTTTGGCCATCTGATGCAAAGAACTGACTCATTTGAAAAGATCCTGATGCTGGGAAAGACTGAAGGCAGGAGGAGGAGGGGATGACAGAGGATGAGATGGTTTGCTTTGGCATCATCAACTCAATGGACATGAGTTTGAGCAAGCTTCAGGAGTTGGTGATGGACAGGGAGGCCTGGCGTGCTGCAGTCCATGGGGTTACAAAGAGTTGAGCGACTGAGCGACTGAACTGTACTGAATGAGTGGGAGGTTTATTCCACCTATTTTGGGGAAGGGGTGGGGATTTCCAGGGGTTGGACCACAGCCCACCTTTTGGTCTTTGATGGTCGACCTTGAGGCTGTCATGGTGCCTCTGGGTGTGTCATTTAGCTTGCTGATGTGTTTCAATGTGCGTATACTGAGGATAAAGGTCTAGCCAAGTTGACTAGTCTGCTAACTTGGACCCATTTTGTTCTAATCAGTTTATGTTGTGCCCTTGGTCTATGTCATTCTTTCAAAGGTTGTGCCCTGTTCCCTTCCCTCCTGTTTCAGTTAGGCTATGTTTGAGACAGGTAATCCCTAGCATTTATGTTTAATATTTTCTGATGTTAAGATCCTGCACATGGATAGTCTTTTGTATCCATGGATACATGCATGATTGTAATGACCTCCCAGAGTAAAGGATATTCTGTTCCTTGTTCAAAGTTCTTTAGTAAACCAGTGAAACCAAGCAGGACCCTGTGGAGCCCTCGCCAAGTACAAATGATTATCTTGTCCCTGTTTCTAGTTTGAAGGAAAAAGTCATCAGCCTCCTAGACCTTCCCCAAGTTCCAAACAGCAAATTCAAACAGTTGCTAATCAGGGAAGTAAGGAAATGCGGAGACAAAGGAAGAATAATCAAGAGACAATAGTGAAACGATTAAAGCAAGGTCCTGGTTCCTGCTCAAAGAAGATAGGTAACAATATCTTTGAGTTCTTCTGCCCAGACTAAGACCCCCACCCAGGTGGAGGATGGTATAATGACTTCAGGCTGAGCACAAGATTCCTGGAGCACCGCCTGTTACCTCACCACCAACCAGAAGAAAGTCATGCCTGCAGCGCTCATCTCAAAATCTATAAAATCTTCTACAAACTATCAGGGAGTTCAAGGTTTTTGAGCACAAGTCACCGGTCTCTTTGGATGGCCCTGCAATAAAACTTCCGCTGCTCCAAACTCCAATGTTTCCATTTGTTGGGCTTCACCATCCCAGTGCATGGATTTGTTTGGTGACACCCAGAAATCAGATAATGACTTAAGTGCTCTGACAACATTTATGAACCTCATCACACAAGAGTTTTCACAATCAGATTCTACCTCCTCAGTTACACTCCTGCTGGACACCTTTCAGTATGTTGATTCACAGGAGGGGTTGTAGTGAAGAATTCTGACAAAACGTGGTCCACTGGAGAAGGAAATGGCAACCCACTCCAGTATTCTTGCCTGGAGAATCCCATGGACAGAGGAGCCTGGAGGGCTACAGTCCATCGGGTCGCAAACAGTCGGACACAACTGAGCGACTAAACAGAACAACATTGTTATTCTTGCCTTCAAGTGGGCAATAACCCTGACTAGAATCCCCATCCCCTCCCTCCTCAACTGGCATATGCAAACTTAGCATACAAACCCCAACACACATTTTCTGTGTAGCATCTCCCTAACACCTTAAATCGGAGAAGGCAGTGGCACCCCACCCCAGTACTCTTGCCTGGAAAATCCCATGGACGGAGGAGCCTGGTAGGCTGCAGTCCATGGGGTCGCTAGAGTTGGACACAACTGAGCGACTTCACTTTCACTTTTCACTTTCCTGCACTGGAGAAGGAAATGGCAACCCACTCTAGTGTTCTTGCCTGGAGAATCCCAAGGATGGAGGAGCCTGGTGGGCTTCCGTCTATGAGGTCGCACAGAGTCGGACACGACTGAAGCGACTTAGCAGCAACAGCAGCAGCAACACCTTAAATAAAGAGACCCTCCTGTGTGTGGCCTGTGATTATAATTCATCTGCAGTGAGGCTGTAGCTCCTGCTACTCTGTGTGCTCCTGCTACTCTGTGTGCTCCTTCAGGGGAGGGAGCAGATGTCCTTGAACTCCTAAGGCTCCCAGACCCTCCAAAAATATGCATGTAATGAATCAATAATTAAAAGAAAGAACCATTCTCCTCAGGGAGATTTGCCAAGTACCTGGTGAGGTTCTATTCAGGCAGGAAAGAAAACCACTAGAAAGCATCCAGTTTTGAAAATGATAGGGTTATGAGATGTATTTTTCATGAGGTATTTATTGTTTAAGGCGAAAAAAATTAAGATTGCATTCCTTAAGTCTTGAACTATAGTCTCTTATTTCATGTGCAGGGTTTCCAAGAAAAATTTTACATTATGAAAATTGGATTTTATCTGCTCTTTGTCCACTAATTAATTCATTGCCTCATTGATTCAACAGGAAGTCATTTTAAATATCTACTCCAAGGCGTTATATATTTTAACTGCCTACAGAAGGGTGCAGAGAAAGAGACGGTTGGATGGCATCACCAACTCGATGGACATGAGTTTGAGTAAGCTCTGGGAGTTAGTGATGGACAGGGAAGCCTGGCATGCTGCAGTCCATGGGGTCACAAAGAGTCAGACACAACTGAGCAACTGAATTGAACTGAGAAGGGTGCAACAATATGAATGTATCACCTCTTAGCAGGATTAAGTAGAAATAGTATCATCATATCATAAGTGTTATGATCAGAGATGATGTATAGTTTACTATCAGGCAAAACAGGCCACACTTGCTATAGAAGGCATAATGATCCCTTTTTATGGGTTTGTGTGTGTCCCTGCCTCAACTTTGGTGGGCTTTCAACAGCCAGGCCAATACCTGCAGCTCTTCTTCTGGAAGGAGACTTCCCTGAGGCTACTGGCACTGCTTGGTACTCACTGTGGATATGGAAGTATGAAACACATCAGGCGGGGATGACTGAAGTGTAACTTAAACTCCAGAGTTCCCTCATGAAAATACATTAAAGCTACGCTTCATGAAATGTGGCCTAAAATGGAACTTGGCTTTCTCCCTTTTCTCTTTCTGCTCCTTCTACTCCCAGTATTAGAGCCTTCCCCCAGCTCCCCTACTTCATCCACCACTTTATCATGGTCAGATCAGATCAGATCAGATCATGGTAATGTGTCCTTAATAAATCACTTGCATGCAAAGCCTCCTCTCAGGGTCTGCCTCTGAGATTCATGACCTAAGGCAGTTTTTAACACTGTATTTCTATATAAACACATACACACAGAGCTTTAGTTGGGCACTCTTTAGCATGTATTTTATTCTGCCTTTATCAATTAGTCATTTATATTATTTATATATCTGTACTTCTCTCTGTCCTAAAGGAAATCAACCCTGAATATTCACTGGAAGGATTGTTGCTGAAGTTCTAATACTTTGGCCACCTGATGCGAAGACCCAACTCACTGGAAAACACCCTAAGGCTGGGAAAGATTGAAGGCCAAAGGAGAAGGGGGCGGCAGAGGATAAGATGGTTAGATAGCATACTGATTCAATGGACATGAGTTTGAGCAAACTCCGAGAGATATTAGAAGACAGAAGAGCCTGGTGTGCTGCAGTCCAAGGGTTCACAGAATCTGACATGACTTGGCAACTGAACAACAACAAACTTTCTCTGGGTTCTTGAGAATGTGAAAGCTTTATTCCCTCTGTGTCCCCTTATCTCTTCCCTCCTTACCACCCACAACACCCCACAGACCACCCATACAGAATATGTGCTCAATAATGTTGTGTTTTTTCAAACCTGAGAGGATACACATACACTTTATAGACGTGTACATTAATTAAAAAGAGTCAAAGAACTTAAACCATATGTTATTAAAAGACCGTTTTTCTAGGCAGGCAGAACATATTTTTAAAAGTCTTATGACTTGAAAATAGCCAAGTGAGGGACTTTCCCTGGTGGCCCAGTGGATAAGAATCTACCAGCCAATGCAGGGGACATGGGTTTGATCCCTGGTCCAGGAAGACCCCACATGCCCTGGAGCAATTAAGCCTGTGCACCTCAACTACTGAGCCTGTGCTCTAGAGCCTAGATGCTGCAACTACTGAGCCACACACCTAGAGCCCGTGCTCCACAACAAGAGAAGCCACCACAATGAGAAGGCCACGCACCGCCACTAAGAGTAGCCCCCACTTGCCACAACTAGAGAGTCCACGCACAGCAGCAAGGACCCAGCACGGCCAAAAATAAATAAATATGTAAATAAGCAAGTGACGTTTTCCTTAAAATAAATTCATCAAAAGGGTTTTTAAGTAAGAAATGGTGAAAATATAATAATAATTACACCACGGCTACTGCTGCTGCTAAGTCTCTTCAGTCGTGTCCAACTCTGTATGACCCCATAGACGGCAGCCCACCAGGCTCCCCCGTCCCTGGGATTCTCCAGGCAATAACACCGGAGTGGGTTGCCATTTCCTTCTCCAGTGCATGAAAGTGAAAGGTGAAAGTGAAGTCGCTCAGTTGTGTCTGACTCTTAGCGACCCCATGGACTGCAGCCTACCAGGCTCCTCCCTCCATGGGATTTTCCAGGCAAGAATACTGGAGTGGATCTTCCTGACCCAGGAACTGAACCCAGGTCTCCTGCATTGCAGGCAGATTCTTAACCATCAGAGCCACCAGAGAGGCCCATTAGGGTGTTAACGCTTAAGGCTGTCTCCACTGTCTAATGCTGGCTATTTTGTCAGTATAAGAGGAAGAAATTAACAAGGAATCCAACATATGCAGAAGAGACAGGGAGAGAAGAAGAGAGGTTTAACTATCTCCCTGTTTTGTGAACCAATAAATTGCTGAATTGATTGTCCAAATTTGTTTGATTTGGGTTTCTGTCACTTGCAACCAAAAGAATTCTAAGAAGTATAACCAGGATTGTAAAGCCTCTCCCTTGTTTAAAAAATATATATTTAGTTATTTGGTTACACCAGATCTAAGGGAGAGGGATGGGGAGGGAGGGAGAGAAAGAAAGGAGATATATTAACATCATTATTTTAGCACTTGATTCCAGCCAAGGCAGGATATTTTGGTTATGAGCCTGTAAGTTCCCTTTTGGCAAAACCCAGGTAGAGAAATTGAGTTGAATTCTGCCTAATTTAGGCATCTAAAGGATCTAATGTAGTTGCATAGGGTATTTGCTGAGCAACAAAGATTTCAGAAAGACAAAGGCAAGATAGTGCAACTAACCAAATAGGAGGAGGAGTAGCATGAAGATCTAGGGGAAGCATTAAGAAGACAGAGTTTAAGCCATTAAGTGTGCAAAAATAAGATACAATCTTCTTTAAAAAACTATTTTCTCAGCAAGAAGATATAGGAAACTATAGGAGTATTTGTTGGGTCATAACAGAGGATAGAAGCAAAGTCAAAATGATTGCTCTTCTGTTTCTATTGCTTTTCCACTGAGGGAAATTATTTTCAAATTGAAAGTGTCGGAACAAGGAAGATCAGGAGAAAACAGAACCCAGGAACACTTACAGAGATTGGAGGTTATTTCAGTCTGAAAACAACTTTGGCTGATTTGAACACAAAAGTGATTTAGTTACAGGAAATTGGGTAGCTCATAGCAACTCTGAGAGAAGTGGAAAGCTAAGCTCAGAGATTATTAAAGCAGGGACAGTGACCTAAATGACCCAGCAGAACAGCCTATTGAGAAATCAGCTACCACCATCTCTGGGCAGTGGATACTATAGTTTGTGCCATAGCTACCACAGTGTCAGACATTACACACTGCCACTAGAATTCTGTCTCTGCTGCCCTGGGAACTCTATCTTGACACAACCATACTTTCCACCCAAGATGAATCGCCACAGCTATGGATTTTATGCAAAGTTGGCTCCAGCCCAAAGTCTGAATGGAATGACAAGTGTATCTGAGTACCAAAACAGACTTATGTACTTACGTCCTAGCTACAGGGAGGCTGGGAAAAATCAGTGTGGTATTTCCCTATTCTCTAAGAGGAGGTAGACTCTGCTTCTCACTAAAACTTACAAAGTGTGAACTCCTCAATTTTTTCATATATACTTATTGATGTGTTAACATCCTTTCTATATGTAGCTTTTTCAGAGTCTTTACCATGAAAGGGCGTTGTAGTTTGTAAAATGCTTTTTGTGCATATATTGAGATAATAATGTGATTTATATCCTTAACTCTGTTAATATGCTGTATCACATTTATGAATTTGGGTATGTTCCATCCCAGGGATTAAATCCCACCTGATCATAGCGTGCGATCCTTTTAATGTGCTGTTGAATTCAGTTTGCTAGTACTTCGTTGAGAATTTTTTTTAATCTATGCTTATCAGGGATATCAATCTGTAGTTTTCTTGAAGTATTTTCTTCTACCTTTGTTATCAGGGTAATACTGGTCTCATAAAGAGAGTTTGGAAGTCTTCCCTCTGGTTCAATTGTTTTGGAAGAGTTGAAAAGGATTGGCATTATTTATTCTTTAAATTGTTTGGCAGAATTCATTCATGAAGCCACCTGATCCTGGGCTTTTATTTATTGGGAAGTTTTTGATTATGGATTTAATATTCTTACTAGTTGTACTAAGAATTTTTTTCAGATTTATTTCTTCATAATTCAGCTTTTGGTAAATTATGTTTCTAGGAATTTATCCATTGCTTCTAGGTTATCCAATTTCTTAGTGTATACTTGCTATTAGTCTCATAAACCATTATTTTACTGTGGCATTGTTGTAATGTCTCCTCTTTAATTTCTGATTTCAAGTCCTCTGTTTCTTAGTCTAGCTAAAGTTTTGTTAATTTTGTTGTTCTCTTCAAAAAACAAAATCTTACTTTTGTGGTTTTTAGTTCCTGTTCTCCATTCCATTTATTTTCACTTTAATCTTTATAATATCCTCCCTTTTGTTATTTTTGGGTTTAATTTTGTAACTGAGGACTCCATGGGGCCTTCCTGGGAAAGAACACCCCCCGACCATGTTCTCTGCCTGCCTCTTGTTTGTAGAAGAACTTTAGCCCCCTAAGTCTTCCCCAAATGCCAACAAATTTAATCAGAGAAGAAAATACAGTAACACAGGAAAACAAGAGAAAATAATATTTTAGCCATTAAACAAAGTCAAGGACCTTTAGCTCCTCCTCAAGAGCTCAGGTAATATTCTGAGCCAAATCCTTTGAGCTGTTTTGAAGTTACTGAAATCCCCAAGAGGTGGAAGAAGGAGCATAAGCATAGAGACTTCAGACCAGTTGGAACCAGAAGGCTTATGATGTTGACTCATTACTTCATCACCAACCAATCAAAAGACTGTCCATGAACTGATTACACACTCTGCAACCTTCCCTCTCTCGCTTTTAAAACCTTTCCCTGAAATACTTTGGGGAGTTCAAGTCTTTTAAGCATGACTTGCCCTTACTCCTTGCTTGGTGCCCTACAGTAAATGCTGTGCTTTTCTTTACCATAACCTGGTGTAAGTATATTGGCTTTACTGTGGGCAGGCAAACTAATATTTGTTATTTGTAGATTTTTTGATGATAGCCACTCTGATAGGTATGAGGTGATATATGATTGTGGTTTTGATTTGCATTTCTCTAAATAGTGATCTTGGGCATCTTTTCATGTGCCTGTCAACCACCTGTATGTTCATGAATACTTTTCCTGAAATCCTTGAGCATCTTTATGGTAGTTATTTTGAATTCTTTGCCAGGTAATTCACATACTCCTGTTTCTTTATTGTCAGTTTCTTGAGATTTATTTTATTGCTTTGACTGGGCCATTCTTCCTTGCTTCTTTGTGTTCCTTGTAACTTTGTGTTGGTATCTCCACAGTTGAAAAAGGAGTCAACTCTTCCAGTCTTTATGGACCATCTGAATACAGGGAAATACCTTTACCAATAAACCCAGTTAAAGATTCTGGGGGCCTCTCAAACCTTTTCTGTGGATGTGTCTTCTCTGAACTTGTGCATGTAAATTGTTAATTAGAGGGACTTGCTGGGTTTTTTCCCAGTGGTTTGTAATCTCTTGCTCCCTCTGTTGTCTGTCTCCTGTACTGCAGGCCCTCTGAAGCAGCAGCATGCTGCTGCTGCTGCTGCTAAGTCGCTTCAGTCGTGTCCGACCCTGTGCGACCCCATAGACAGCAGCCCACCAGGCTCCCCCGTCCCTGGGATTCTCCAGGCAAGAACACTGGAGTGGGTTGCCATTTCCTTCTCCAACGCATGAAAATGAAAAAATAAAGTGAAGTCGTTCAGTTGTGTCCGACTCTTTGTGACCCCACGGACTGTAGCCTACCAGGTTCCTCCATCCAAGGGATTTTCCAGGCAAGAATACTGGAGTGGGTTGCCATTTCCTTCTTCAGGAGATCTTCCCGATCCAGGGATTGAACCCGGGTCTCCTGCATTGTAGGCAGAGCCACCAGGGAAGTCAAACTACCACACAATTGCCGTCATCTCACATGCTAGCAAAGTAATGCTCAAGATTCTCCAAGCTAGGCTTCAACAGTACGTGAACTGAGAACTTCCAGATGTTCAAGCTGGATTTAGAAAAGGCAGAAAAACCAGAGATGAAATTGCCAACATCTGTTGCATCATAGAAAAAGCAAAAGAGTTCCAGAAAAACATCTATTTCTGCTTTATTGACTATGCCAAAGCCTTTGACTGTGTGGATCACAAAAAACTGTGGAAAATTCTGAAAGAGATGGGAATAAGACCACCTCATCTGCCTCCTGAGAAATCTGTATGCAAGTCAAGCAGCAACAGTTAGAACCGGACATGGAATAACAGACTAGTTCCAAATTGGGAAAGGAGTACGTCAAGGCTGTATACTGTCACCCTGTTTATTTAACTTATATGCGGAGTACATCATGTGAAATGTCATGCTGGATGAAGCACAAGCTGGAATCAAGACTGCTGGGAGAAATATCAATAACCTCAGATATGCAGATGACACCACCCTTACGGCCGAAAGCAAAGAACAACTAAACAGCCTCTTGATGAAAGTGAAAGAGTAGAGTGAAAAATCTGGCTTAAAACTCAACATTCAAAAAAACAAAGATCATGGCATTCTGTCCCATCACTGCAAGGCAAATAAATGGGGAAACAATGGAAACAGTGACAGACTTTATTTTCTTGAGCTCCAAAATCACTGAAGATGGTGACTGCAGCCATGCAATTAAATGATGCTTGCTCCTTGGAAGAAAAGCTATAACCAACTTAGACAGCATTATTAAAAAGCAGAGACATTACTTTGCCAACAAAGGTCCATCTAGTCAAAGCTGTGGTTTTTCCAGTAGTCATGTATGGATGTGAGAGCTGGACCATAAAGAAAGCTGAGCATCAGAGAATCGATGCTTTCGAACTGTGGTGTCGGAGAAGACTCTTGAGAGTCTCTTGGACAGCAAAGAGATCCAACCAGTCCATCCTAAAGGAGATCAGTCCTGAATATTCATTGGAAGGACTGATGCTGAAGCTGAAACTCCAATACTTTGGCCACCTGATGCGAATAACTGACTCATTCGAAAAGACCCCGATGCTGGGAATGATTGAAGGCAGGAGGAGAAGGGGATGGCAGAGTATGAGATGGTTGGATGGCATCATTGACTCGATGGACATGAGTTTGAACAAGCTCTAGGAGTTGGTGATGGACAGGGAAGCCTGGCATGCTGCAATCCATGAGGTCGCAAAGAGTTGGACACAACTGAGCAACTGAAGTGAACTGATCCCCAGGCAAAAGAAATAAAAATGAAAATAAACAAAAGGGGCCTAATAAAACTCGCAAGCTTTTGCACAGCAAAGATAACCATCAACAAAATGAAAAGACAATCTACAGAATGGGAGAAAATATTTACAAATAATGTGACCAACAAGGGCTTAATTTCCAAAATATACAAACAGCTCTTACAACTTGACAAACCCAATCAAAAAATAGGCAGAAGACCTAAATAGATATTTCTCCAAAAAAGAAATACAGATGGCCAATAGGTCCATGAAAAGATGCTCAACATTGTTAATTATTTGAAAAATGCCAATCAAAACTACAATGAAATTTCACATCACACCAATCAGAAGGGCCATCATTAAGTAGTCTACAAATAAATGCTGGAGAGGGTGTGGAGAAAAGGGAACACTCCTACACTGTTGATGGCAATGTAAGTTGGTGTGGTTACTGTGGAAAACAGTATGAATGTTTCTCAGAAACTAAAAATGGAATTACCATATGATCCATCAATCCTACTCTTGGGCAAAGAGTAGGATTGCTGGATCCTACATCCAGACACAACTGTAATTCAAAAGATACATGCACCCCTATGTTCACAGCAGCGGTCTTCACAATAGCCAAGTCATGGAAACAATCTAAATGTCCATCAATATATACAATGGAATACTATTCAGCCACAAACAAGGAATAATGCCATTTGCAGCAACATGGATATAACTAGAGATTATCATACTAAGTGAAATCAGTCAGAAAGAGAAAGACAAACACCATAAATCACTTATATGTGGGATCTAAAATATGACACAAATGAAACTATCTATGAAACAGAATCAGGGACATAGATATTAGGCTGCTGGTTGCAAAGAGGGAGGGGGTGTGAGAGGGTTGGATTGGGAGTTTGGGATTAGTAGATGCAAATTGGTATATATAGAATGGATAAATAACAAGGTCTTACTATATAGCAAAGGGAACTATATTCAATAACCTGTGATAAACTGTAAGGGAAATAAATATGAAAAAGAATGTGTGCGTGTGTGTGTATATATATATATAACTGCATCACTTTGCTGTACAATAGTAATTAATGCAACATTGTAATTCAACCATAGTTCAATAAAAAATAAAGAAACGATTAAAATGCATAAACTTATAGTTCCCAGTAAAGCAAGTCCTCCTCTTTTATTTATTTCTATTTTACCCATAGGAAAACAATGACTTTCATGCTGTTTTGGTTAATTAGAAAGACCAGAACAGACATCCAGATGTTAACCCCTTAGCTAGTCTCTTTTACACATCTTTCTTTGGTCTGGATATGAAGTCTGCATCAGAAACCCACGTCAGCTTGTATTAAATAAATGGTCTCATTTATATTTAACCATTTGGTAAATGAAATAAAGCCATTAGGAGAGATAATAGACCTCAGATTTTAAAATAAATGTTAGGATGAGATAAATATCTCTGCTTTTCCATGACATTTATCTGGCAGCAGGAACCTATTAGACTGTCATGATGTTCTATTCCTTTGACTTATTGCCAGGCTCCCTTTTATAGAAGGCCAATCTTTCAGATGCTTTTATACTCATCATTTATATGTACTTACCTATTTATCTTTTCTGCATTCACTAGTATTCTATATCTGAGTTCCATTTTTGTATGTCTAATATGAAACTCAAAGTCCAAATGCACAAAGTTCTCGACAGGAAAAAAGGCTTAATGTCCCCATCTGAATAAAAACCAACTTTACTGAAGATTCAGTTATGTGGAGGTTCTAACTGTGAATTTCAAGTGATCACATGTGAGCCACTTACCTGCCCGTTCAATAGAAAGATAATATTGATGATTTTATAGACATCTTAATTGAAAAAGAAAACAGGACTTCCCTGGTGGATGACTGGCAAAGAATTGGCCTGCAAATGCAAGAGACACAGGTTTGATCCCTGATCCAGGAAGATCCCACATGCCTCAGAGTAGCTAGGCCTGTGTGCCACAACTATAGAGAATGTGGTCTACTGCCCAAGAGCAGCAACTATGGAAGCCTGCACACACTATAGCCCATGCTCCACAACAAGAGAAGCCACTGCAATGAGAAGCTGTGCACAGCAATGAGAGAGTAGCCCTGCTTGCCGCAACTAGAGAAACCCCACACAGAGCAACATCCAGCAAAAATAAATAGATCTATAGAAATTTTATATAACTAAATTTAATTTAAAGCTTACACAAATAAAATTTATATAAATACATTTAATATAACCTCTGAGCCACCAGGGAAGCCCATAATACATTTATAGATAAAAGAAAGAAAAGACTGAATATACTGATTTCTTAAGTTTGTCTTGTACAACTTCCAGCCACTAATAAAACTAGATTTCTCTATCAATCTTTCCAGAAGCAGCTCAAATAACCAACACGCCAAAGATATCTTGCAGGTTTTCTCTTCAAAATTGTGAGACAGTGATAGAGGATAGAGAAATTATGGAAAGCTTCCATTGTGTTTAAGAAACTGAAAACCAGAGTCAAATATCCACCTCATGTAGTACATGCCTATGCTGTCTTTGCAGACATGCTCACCTGTATGGCTTTATGTCGCATGCTTTTACTTTCCTGCCTACTCTTACCACTGTAGAACCAGAAAAACCTAGAAAAAGAGTGCTTTTATTCTGTATCATGCATTAACAACAAAATTTGTCAACTTGAATCTTTATTATCGGTGATCACATTAAAGCTGAAAAACACAGCATGATTTCTCTTTTCACCTTAGAAGTTGAATTTGTCACACTAAAAAAAGAAAATTATTTAGGCTTGTAAATGGAACACATTTGATTTAGGAATCATTGAGAAAGAATAAGCAAACCCTCTCCCCTGCCCCATCCATGACTCCTCTGTAAGGAGAACCAGTTTAGAAAAAGAGAAAGGGTAGGTGGTAAGCAGGCAATGGGAATTCATTGCTTGAAACAACTACATGCAGAAAAATGATGATTTTAGACAAAGGCTAACATTTATTCAGTGTTAGACAACAAGTTATACCCTTTATAATTATCACCCTAAACATTCTGTGAGAAAGATTCTATTATCATTACCAACTTACAGATGAGAAAATTGAGGTTCAGAGAGGTTAAATAACTTCCCCAAGGCCACACGGTTAGATCTGGTGAAGAATTTGACATTAGGTCTCAATTAAACACCTCCACTAAATCACTGCTCGAGAGCTGTTCTCAGTCAATTCTTGTTCTCAATGATTCCCTCAAACATGCCTCCACAACTGTTTCAAACATTTTCCTTGCTCCTCTCCCTGTATACCCAGCTTTTCTAAACAATCATGGCAAAGTACTTCAAATGATCAAAAACACAAATCAGTCCGGCCATCTTTCTTTTGCAAATGACAGTCACCCCCTTGAGCAAAAGCAGAAAAGTACTGAGCCTTATAACTGAAGAGTTCTTCAGCAAAGGCCATGTGCAGGCATGCCAACAATGTTATCAGGTCACACTTTTCATCTGTTACTCAGTTCTGCTTTCCACTGTGTGGCCTGATCCTCAGCTTGCCTTCTCCTTGCCATCATAGGATGGCCACCAGAAACTGTATGTTTAATCCTTTCAGTTTAGCAACCCCAGCTTTCCCAATGTTTCTAGCCAAGAAAGCTCAGAATTACTTCTCCTAGGGCAGGCCTGGGATATATGCTTCCCCTTGGGAACATGGAAATGGTTTAGCTCCTCTCAGATCACATGTTATGGTAATGGGGGATGGTTGTCTTTTAAAGGAAACTCAAGACGTTATTGATAGGATGTAATGGAAGCTGGGTTAGCAAGCACAACAGACCTCATTCTGAAGTCTAGCCACACGCCTCATTCTGTATCATCACTATATCACATTTTCAAAGCTGACCTCCATCAGCCTCCTTTAGCCAGTCTTCCTGAAATTTGAGTGCATTTTCAGGACTTCAGTACTGAAATTTTGTACACACACACACTCCCATAATGACTATAGAGTCATACGTGGCAGCTTCAAAACTGTATTAGCCACTCTCCTTTGCCTCCTACTCCATACCTATTCTACTGCCTGTATCCTTTGGCTTGGTGTACAGCATCCCCACTGGCCCGACTGTCCAGAGCAGAAAACAGCCATAATCTTTTACTCTTATCCTATATTACTCCCATTTCTAGTCTTAATCAAACCCTGTAAATCCCATCTGCTTAATATCTCGAGTCCTTCTAAGTCTGTCCATCTTTCCTGCTATAGACCTAGATCAGATTTCCTCACTTCTTGATTATTTTACTTATCATCCCAATACATCTTACTCCTTTCAAGCGTATTTTCCAGTTTTCCAGAAAAATAAGCTTTCTAAATCACAGATATGATTCCATCTCTCTCCTCTTTAAAACTATTCAGTAACTTCCTATTTTATGACTGCCAGAGGTCTCAGTTTCCTCATTGTTAAGCAACGGATTACATTAATTATCTCTTGGATCCTTCCAGCACCATAATTCTTTTCATCTCTGCTAACCTAAAGCAGTTATCTTTCTTTGGCCATCTGGTAATGGGTTTTTCTGCCTTGTGGATTATGGGCTAAGATCCAGGTTCTTTCTGCATATCACTCCTTATTGTACCTCATAGGAACACAGGGTCAAGCTATCTTCAGAAGTAATCTCACACTGAGAACAGTTGGAAAAGTGTGAGCATTGACATTTCAAAGTCATAATCAATTATCAATTATTTGAGACATATCTGATCCTTTAACTATGTCTTGCTGCCGCTGCTGCTGCTAAGTCGCTTCAGTCGTGTCCAACTCTGTGTGACCCCATAGACAGCAGCCCACCAGGCTCCCCCATCCCTGGGATTCTCCAGGCAAGAACACTGGAGTGGGTTGCCATTTCCTTCTCCAATGCATGAAAGTGAAAAGTGAAAGTGAAGTCGCTCAGTCATGTCCGACTCTTCACGACCCCATGGACTGCAGCCTACCAGGCTCCTCCATCCATGGGATTTTCCAGGCAAGAGTACTGGAGTGGGGTGCCATCGCCTTCTCATTCATGCAAATATCTAGAGAGTGACCGTATTAGAGAATAAACTGTATTTTTGATATTGAAACTTCTTCCAACAATAAGAACTATAGATGTAGAAGTAGAAATATTGCTTTACCATAAGATGAAAAGCAGGAGTATTAGTGCATTATTCATTACTACATTATTATTTGACAGCTGTTGAGCTATAGTACCATAGAGATCCTTAACCACTCCTTTCCTCTTAATATCCTGAATACTGGAGAAAACCTTGGAAATGACTACATGTAGGAAACTGTTATAATATTCAAGCTAAAGGATTTACTCTAACCAAATGAACACTTCCATCTGCACTTGTTGACTTAAGGTAATGACACAGATTCATCAATTTAAAATAGAGGCAAATATTTACTGTACACCTGGGACCAACACAACACTGTAAATCAACTATACTCCCATATAAAATAAAAATAAACAAAATAGAGGCATATCGGTTTTAGCACTGTCATACAACAATGATTTACTATAGTACATTCAAATCCTATATCCATACACACACATTATAGTACCCATAGAAAAATAGTAAATATATCTTTCTCACATCCAATACAGTAGGGTGTGCATTATTATCTGCTCTTGGTCAATGTGACTGATCAAACTGGGCTGCCCCTCCTTCAGATGGAGTGAAGGGCACCAGTTCATTTACTTACTGCACCCGGTGTCTGATTCTGCCATGATTATGTTTGGCTTATAATGGCTAAAAAAAGCTTCACATTGATAATACTGGAAGTAGAGATTAATACTGGAGGTATAGAAAGAGAGACAAGAATCAAATCGTATGTCAAAAATGCACATTTTTATGGCTGCCTGTGCAGAGGAGCACAACCAGGAAACTGGTCATCAAAGCACACAGCAAAGATCAGCCATCAGTTAGGGACTGGTGGAAGTTTTCAATATTCTGAAGGGTATTACAGACATCAATAAATATCTGTTAAGCAAATACTGTGTGTCACACCATTAATCCAGATGCTGGGGAGAAAACAGGCAACAAGAGAGACAAAAATTCCTGTCCTCATGGGGATTACATTCTAGTGCAGGCAGACAGAAAAGAAAAGAAAGTATATAGTTTCTAGACACTAATGATTGGGGGAAGGGTTGTAACTTAAAATAACAAGTCAGGGAGAGACCTATTCATTGAGAGAGATGTGAAGGGGCAAATCCATGAGCATTTCATTTGAAGAGTATACCAGGAAGGGGAAACTTCAAAGGAAACTTTCTAAGTTAAGGCTATAACTAATATGTTTGAGGAACATCAAGGCAGCCAGTGTAGCTGGAACTGAAGGAGCAAGAAAAGGAAAAAGAGGAGAAGTCAGGGAAATGATGTGGGTGAGATGCCTGTGAGCCTTTTAGGCCGTCCAATGCACAATTTTACTTTCAAGGACCTTGTGAAACACTGACATCATCAGTTAGATGATATGGCCTACATCGTTCTAGCTGCTATTTTGAGAACAGCCTATAGAGGACAGAAAGAGTAGAAGCAGGAGAAATTTCCAATAAGGTTTCTGAGCTTAAAAAAAAAAACAAAAAAACAGAGATGTGGTATCTGTTTTGAACTTGTGGAGGCAGCCTTGAGGTCCCAACTGAGCTGTCCTAGGCAGCTACTGTTGGTGCATTATGGGAGAACGGAGAACCAGTAAGGCAGCCACATCATGCTGCTTGGCTCTTGGAGGCCAGAAGATGCATATCTGAACAAACCACTTGACCTGATGGTGGAGACAAGATCGCAGAGTAGAAGGATGTGAGCTCAGTCTGTCTCATGGAAACATCATCAAAATCACTAACTGCTGAACAACCATCAATTAAAAAGAAATGCTGAAACCTACCAAAAAAAGACATCCTCCAAAGACAAAGAAGAAACCACAATGAGAAGGTAGGAGGGGTGCAGCTGTGATAAAATCATGTGGAAACTAAACAATATGCTAAGAAACCACCAATGGATCACTGAAGAAATAAAAAACATCTAGAGACAAATGAAAAGGAAAGCATGACAATCTAAATACTAAGGGTTGCAGTAAAAGCACTTCTAAGAGGCAAGTTTATATAGCAACATGATCTGATCTGAATCTTACCTCAGGAAATAAGAAAAATATAAAATAAACAACCTAACCTTACACTTGAGGCAACTAGAAAAAGAACAAACAAAATCCAAAGTTAGAAGAGATCATAAAGATTAGAGCAGAAATACATGAAAGAGAGACATAGAAAAAAGAAAAGCTCAGTGAAACTGAAAGCCTTTTCTGCATCTTTGTAAAGATAAACAAAATGGATAAACCTTAGCCAGATTCATTAAGGGAAAAAAGGAAAAGGGCTCAAATCAATAAATTTAGAAATGAAAATGGAGAAGTTATGACGGATACGAGAGAAATACAATGGATCATAAGATGCTACAAGCAACCATATGCCAATAAAATGGACAACCTAGAAGAAATGAACAAATTCTTAAAAAGGTACAATCTCCCAAGACTGAACCAAGAAGAAATAAAAAATATGAACATACCAATCACAAGTACTGAAATTGAAACTATGGTTTAAAAACTTCCAATGAATCAAAGAATTTGAAAAAGAATGGATACACATGTATGTATAACTGAATCACTTTCTGTACACTTGAAATTAATACAATATTGTTAATCAACTATACACAGATATAAAATCTGTCTTTCCTATAACCAAAATAAATAAATACATATATAGATATTAAAAAAAAAAAAAACTTCCAATGAACCAAAGTCCAAGACCAGATGGCTTCACAGGCAAATTCTATCAAACATTTAGAAAAGAGTGAATACATATCCTTCTGAAACTATTCCAAAAAATTGAAGAGGAAGGAACACTCCCAAACTCATTCTATAAGGCCACCATCACCCTGATATCAAAACCAGACAAATATACAACTGAAAAAAAAGTACAGGCTGATGAACGTAGACTCTGCTGCTGCTGCTGCTGCTAAGTCGCTTCTGTTGTGTCCGACTCTGCGACCCCTTAGACAGCAGCCCACCAGGCTCCCCCATCCCTGGGATTCTCCAGGCAAGAACACTGGAGTGGGTTGCCATTTCCTTCTCCAATGCATGAAAGTGAAAAGTGAAAGTGAAGTCGCTCAGTCGTGTCCGACTCTTAGCAACCCCATGGACTGCAGCCTACCAGGCTCCTCCGTCCACAGGATTATCCAGGCAAGAGTACTGGAGTGGGGTGCCACTGCCTTCTCCAACGTAGACTCAAAAATCCTCAACAAAAGACTAGCAAACTGGATCTCCCTGATGGTCCAGTGGTTAAGAATTCTCCTGCCAGTACAGAGGACACAAGTTTGATCCCTGCTATGGGAAGATTCCACATGCTAGGGGGCAACTGAGCTCATGTGCCACAACTACCAGAGCCCGCACACCACAATTACTGAGCCTGCATGTGCCCTAGAGCCTGTGCTCTGCAGCAAGAGAAGCCACTGCAATGAGAAGCCCACGTACCACAATGAACAGTAGCCCCTGCTCACTGCAACTAGAGAAAGCCTGCAGGCAGCAACTAAGACCCAGTACAGCCAAAAACAAATAAAATTTAAAAGCAAAAGCAAAAAAAAAGACTAGCAAACCAAATCCAACAATACATTAAAAGGATCATACACCACGAACAAGTGGGATTTATCCCAGAGATGCAAGGATTTTTTAATATATGCAAATCAATCAGTGATATACCACATTAACAAACTGAAGAATAAAAACCATATGATCATCTAAATAGATGCATAAAGAGCTTTTGACAAAATTCAACCCTCATTTATGATAAAAAACTCTCCAGAAAATCAGCATAGAGGGAATACACCTCAACATAATACAGGCCTACAGCTAACATCATACTCAACAATGAAAATCTGATAACAATTCTTCTAAAATCATGAGCAGGCCAAGAATGTCCACTCTTGCCACTTCTATTCAACATAGTTTTGGAAGTCCTAGCCATGGCAATCAGAGAAGAAATAAGGGGAATCCAAAATGTAAAATAGGTAAAACTGTCACTGTAGATTGCAAGGATACTATACATTGAAAATCCTAAAGATGCTACTAGAAAACTATTAGAGCTCGTCAATGAATTCAGTAAAGTTGAAGGATACAAAGTTAATACACAGAAAGCTGCTGCATTTCTATATACTAACGAGAGATCAGAAGGAGAAATTAAAGCAACAATCTCATTTACCATTGCATCAAATAGAATAAAATACCTAGGAATAAACCTAACCAGGGAGGCAAAAGACCTCTACTCTGAAAATAAGATGCTGATGAAAGAAATTGAAGATGACACAAACATATGAAAAGATATACCACATTCTTGGATTGCAAGAATCAGTCTTGTCAAAATGAATATACTCATAAGACAATCTACAGAGTCAATGCAATCTTTATCAAATTACCAATGACATTTTTCACAGGACTGGAACAAAAAGTTTACCATCTGTATGGGAACACAAAAGACCCCTAATAGCCAAAGCAATCTTGAGAAATAAAAACGGAGCTGGAGAAATCAGGCTCTATGACTTCTGTCTATACTACAAAGTTACACTCATCAAAACAGTATGGTACTGGCAGAAAAAAGAAATATAGAACAATAGAACAGAATAGAAAGCCCAGAAATAAACCCATGCAACTTTGGTCAGTTAATCTATGACAAAAGAGGCAAGGCTATACAATGGAGAAAAGACAATCTCTTCAATAAATGGTGTTAGGAAAATGGTACAGCTACATGTAAAAAATGAAAATAGAACATTTTTTCATACCATATTCAAAAATAAACTCAAAATGTATTAAAGACCTAAATGTAAGACCAGATACTATAAAACTCTGAGGAAAACATAGGCAGAACACTGACATAAATTGCATCAACATTTTTCAATCTCCTAGAGCAACATACATTAAAACAAAACAAAAAACAAATGGCATCTAATTAAACTCAAAAGCTTTTGCACAGCAAAGGAAACTGTAAACACAATGAAAAGACAACCCACAGAATGGGAAAAAATATTTGCCAGTGATGTGACTGACAGGGGATTCATGTTCAAAATTTACAAACAGCTCATGCAGCTCAACATAAACAAACACACACACACACACACACACACACACACCCCCCAATCAAAAAATGGGCAGAAGACCTAAATACACATTTCTCCAAAGACATAAAGATAGCCAAAAAGCACATGAAAAGATGCTCAACATCACTGATTATCAGAGAAATGCAAATCAAAACTATAGTGAGATATTATCTCACACCAATCAGAATGGCCATCATCAAAAAGTCTGTGAACAAATTCTGGAGAGGGTGTGGAGAAAGGGGGACCCTCCTACACTGTTGGCAGGAATGTAAATTGGTTAAGCCACTATGAAGAAGAGCATGGAGGTTCCTTAAAAAACTATAAGCAGAGCTACCATATGATCCAGCAATCTCACTCCTGGGCATATATCCAGAAAAAAACATGATTTGAAAGGATACAGTAACTCCTATGTTAACTATAGTGTAGTTTATAATAGCCAACACATAAAAGCAATCTAAATGTCCACTGACAGATGAATGGATAAAGAAGATGTTGTATGTATTTGCCATAGAATATTACTCAGCCATAAAAATGAATGAAATAATGCCATTTGCAGCAACATGGATGGACCTGGAGATTACCATATATGGCTTACCAGGTGGCGTGGGAGTCATAAGAGACATGGGTTTGATCCCTGGGTTGGGAAGATCCCCTGGAGAAGAGCACTGCAACCCATTCCAGTATTCTTGCTTAGAGAATCCCATGGACAGATAAGCCTGGCGAGCAACAGTCCATGGGGTCTCAAAGAGTCAGACATGACTGAAGCAACTTGGTGAGCATACATGCGCGCGCGCTCTCTCTCTCTCTCTCTCTATATATATATATCTGAATCACTTTGCTGTACACCTGAAACCAATACATTGTAAATCATATTCAAATACAGTGCAAAATTTTTTTTAAAAATCAGAGATGCATCTCCAAAGAAAATGTGCTATAAGAACTGGACATTGCACTGATTCAATTATCAAAACCATTTCCAGGATGCACACTTTGAGCAAAACTTTGGAAAACTCTGAAAGTATTTTTCAGATGGTTTATCCCATAAAATGTACTAAACTTATGTGTTGAGGCTTGACAGTTATACAGTGACTGTTTTTATTTTCATGGTCACCCTTAGAAAGCAAGGATTTGTATTAGAGGAACCCTTTAACATTTTTCCTGATAGCTTTGCATAATTTTTACGTGAGTTCCTTGATAAACCCACTAAAACTATTTTCTGTCCATAGTTTTGCATAATCTGCCTACTAAGGAAATACTGAGGAAGAGCTCAGAACTGAGCAATTCAGCAAGATCACAGAAACCACGTGTAGGGAGCTGCCTGTCAGCAAATGCTACTAGAGATTCTATAAGTATCAGGAAAAATCTTGCAGGTAAGGGTGAAATAAATGGCTTTGGCTGGTTTGTATAGGCTGCATATTTCTTGCAGAGTCATTGATACTTCTAAAGAGTTCAAGTAGAATAATTATTTTGGAATACTGTCTTTTCTGAGTGCCTAGGATTCTGATGGAGCTGTGGTCATCTGAAGGCTCAACTAGGCTGTATATCCAAGGTGGTTCATTCACATAACTGTCAGTTGATGCGCTCAGTTGGGGTGTTGATCCAAGCACCTACAAATGGCCTCTCCATGTTGTCTTGCACTTACTTACAAAATGGCAGCTTCACTTAGATTCTTACAAGGCGGCTCAATGCTCCAAATAGGAGCGTGCCAGCATGTAACATGGAAGCTGAATCTTTTTTATTACCTAGCCTAGTATGGCATGCTGTGTCATTTTGATCACATTCCATTGGTTACAAGTAAATCATAAGCCCACTCAGATTCAAGAGGAGGGGTACATACCTTACCTCCTGATGAGAAGAGTGTCAAGGTCATGTTGCAGGGAAGCATGTGGCAGAGCAGATATTGCTGGGGCCATATTTGGAAAATATAACCTGCTACACAGGGCTAGTTATTAAAAATAGCATGTGTGAAGTCACTGAATTCAAGGTAAGGTATAGAGGTCACCAGACTTGGTGGAGAAACAAAGTATGGAGGCAGAAACTGCAAAATGTTTACATTCACACATTCACAAGAGCAGAAGGATCCAAGAAAACAGTGGGAGTTTAATCAAGTCAAGATTCAATACAGGCTTCACTCTGCCTGCTACACCCCAGCTGACTTTGTCAGTGGTGCTCTTATGGCAATTCATTCATCCTTTCACAAACTTCTGGTGAGTGCCTACTACATGTGCCAGGGAGTAGTCCAGGTTCTTTGCACAGATGAGTAAGCAAATATAGCAACAAGCCGTACCCTTGTGGATGGTGTATTCTAATGGATGCATATTAATAAAAAATAAACAACACTATTTGCAAATTAACTAAATCACCATTAGAGGCAAAACTGCACATGGTCTAACTAGCTAACTCTGCCCTAAAGAATATTCTAGGCTAAGTTTTGCCAGGTAATTGTCCAACAGCCACAAGTGGTGAGGTCTTTGGGAAAGAGGTTTACAGGTAAAAGGGTTCATCTGTCCTGTGAGTTTAAGAGGGCTACTGGATACCACCCATCTCTTGCTTCTCCCAAACTGTTAGGGGAAGCACACTGACTGAAACCACCCACTCTGGCCAGGCACCATAGAAACCATTTGCATGCATTATTTTATGACAGGAGGTCCTGGTAAGAACACGGAACTAATAAGCCACCATCAACTGGGAGAGTTCAGGAAAGGTCAAAAAGTGACACCACATGTCCAACCACCTCCCAGAATCCTTCTCGCTGGTATCCCTCTGGGCTAAACAAGGTGTGTACCACCAAGAAGGACTCTGAGTCAGAATGACTGGCTAAAGATAACCCGGAAACTAATCCCATCGCCATAAAACCTGAGACTGGGAGCCACATGCCAGAGGAGTTCTCCTTGTTTCCCTTACCCTACTGCTCTCTGCCCGGGCGACTCTTCCCAGTAGTCTCTTGCTTTGTCAGCACATGTGTCTCCTCGAACAATTCATATCCGAGTGTAAGACAAGAGCCCACTTTTGGGCCCTGGAAGGGGTTCTCCCTTCCTGCATTAAAACCAGACTGTTTCTCAATCATCTGATGACCTTTGTTCTACTTGGGGGTATCACTGTCCAAAAGAAACTCCTTGGAACCCTAATACTTCACCCTACCCTGTACACATGTACTCATGTAGCTGTGGAGTTCCATAAAGACACCATGTATTTCCTGGTGTGATTTTCCAGTTGAATAAGGCAGACAACAATGTGTCAGCTCTGAGACCAGCCCTACAGAAGTCCTGCCTGTTCCCCCTCGAATCTTGTTCCTCTGCCATCACAAGGCAGGCATGCCGGGGCTGAAGCACTGAGGATGAGAGACATGGACCAGAGCCTAGTCGACCCAGTCTCCCCAAGCAACAGTCAGCCCACTCCCAGAACCTCGCCACGATCCCAGGCCCATGAGCAATCCACTTATTGTCCTATGCCACAAGATTTTGTGGTTGCTTGAAATGCAGCATTTGGGGGCAAGGCAGGGCACAAGGGTGGCAGGGGGACACAACTGGTAAAAAAGCAGAGCTCCTTCTCTTGGATACCTGCTTCCAGTATTATTTTGAAAGCAATCAGCCCATGTCCCTGTCATTGCTCTTGGCACTACCTTGGTGCTGGGCGGTGTGGAAGGATAATCAGTCAGAATTAACAGAGTTGCCTGGAGATTCATGACAAGGGTGAGGGGGGGATAAAGTGGAATATGGCTTCCTTTCTGCCTATGAAGGTTTGCATTTGATGTTGTTACCGAGTCCAAGCTTGCTCTGCTTGTCACATGATACACCAATGAATCCAAGAGACGAGGTGTTGGGGTGAGGAAGAGACTTTAATTGGGGAGTCGGCAGCCCGAGAAGATGGCAGGCAAGTGCCTCAAAATAACCATCTTATGGGGTCTGGATGTCAGGTTCTTTTATAGGTCAGAGATGAGGGAAAGTGAGGAAGCAAAGTAAAAGGGCCATTAATCTGGCAAACACCTCCTAGCATGGCAAGTTTCAGGCAGGGGATGTGTTAATTTCTTTCTTACTGCCATCCACAGGTGGACAGGGTTCTGAACAAAGGCACTTTAAGAGTCAGGCAAAGGGGCAGGATCCTCTGAGGCAAACCATTCTGTATGATTATAATAACAAAAGCAACTAAAAGCAAGTCAAAGGAACAGTTCCAACATGGAGTCAGAATTGGCTTCCTCCCTGCAACAATGTCACAGAAGGCAATGGCACCCCACTCCAGTACTCTTGCCTGGAAAATCCCATAGACAGAGGAGCCTGGTGGGCTGCAGTCCATGGGGTCGCTAAGAGTCTGACAGGACTGAGCAACTTCACTTTCACTTATCGGAGAAGGAAATGGCAACCCACTCCAGTGTTCTTGCCTGGAGAATCCCAGGGACGGGGAAGCCTGGTGGGCTGCTGTCTATGGGGTCGCATAGAGTCGGACACGACTGAAGCGACTTAGCAGCTACAACAATGTCTCTGCACCTAAAGGGGTAGAAATCACTCCTAAGGCCTACTACAGCTGATGGAGGAGGAAGAAGCCAGAACAAATCAAACATTCCAGTTGCTCCTTTGACACCCTTAGCTCAACAATGAACTCCCTGCCTACAAGTGGACTTAGCTTTTTATTATTATAATGAAAAATGAACCTGTTCTGGCACTCACAGGAGAATGGAGGCCATACCATCCATTCTTTGGATGTCAGTCCTGGCAATCATCATGGCCAACTGAACTCCCTCCCCAGAGAATATCAAGCAAGGACAGAGCAGCAGGCTATTTAATCTCTGCTTCCAAAATCACTGTGACTATTAACACTTTTGAGGAAAAAAATTACCTCCAAGCAAAACTGGCCTTTCAAGTCAGTGAAGCAGTTGCTCTCCCCAGAGTGTCAGAAACTTTTCCATGAGTCACTTATTCTTTCGTGGCTTGCTCGGTCCCTATAAAAATGCAAATACCCCTGGAAAAGATGACCTCTTTGGCCTTCACTGGCCAACACTTTGGGAAAGGAAGAGTCATTTCAAAACAGCTGAGCAAAAGAAAGGCAATTCATTTGTGTCATTGTTCACTTTCTGTGTTTGCCACTGGACTGTAACCTCCCCAACATCTAGGACCATGTCTATTTTGTTTATCCATCTATTTTCAGGGTTTGAGACCCACAGGAGACACTGAAAATGTTGCAGAAACGACTTCTCAAGAAACCAAGCACCACACTCGGAGAGTTGGAGCTCAGGTTTATTACGCCAGTGGGCTCAGAGGAGTTAACACTCCAAGCTCTGAGCCCCGAACAAAGGGGTTACAGAGTTTTTATAGACCTACCATAGTGGGCAACACTAGCTGCTAACAGGCTGGTTTAAACTAAGGGGTTTCCCGCAACTGGGAACAGTAGTCAAGATGGGGAGGGGGATCCCTGACCTTTACACGGACAAGCATGATTAAGCAGGTTTGTAGGGGCTGGGCAATTGCAAAGAGCAGGACAAGGGTGAGTGAGATAAACCCCAGTTCCTAGTATTATAAGCCCCCACTTTCTGACACTACGTGACCTACGTGATCCAGACTTTGCAAGGAGCAAGCTGAGTTAGAGACAGAAGGAGCAGGAGGTTATGTAAAATTTTAACTTTTCCTCTTCAAATATGCCTGAGGTGGGACGAGTTGGGGGTAGGGCGACAGAAGGAAAAAAACATGGGAAAGAAAGAAAAGAGTGAAGGAAATAACTAAGGACACACAGAAAACGGTTCAAAATGCCGAATTAAAATTCTCAGCAGCATTTACCCTTAACTTCACTGGTTAATGACCTCAGGTCATTTATGGGGTCCACAAGGTGCCTGAATAGGTTTGGGGGGCTGGTCTCTAGAAGACAGAATCTCCATTCCTTACCTTATCCTGGTGTGGTTCTCTGAACTTCTACTCCTGGGGATTCCGAAAAAAACAACCCAACAGCCAAGGCTGAGGAAAAGTTTCCCTATGGGGCACTTCATTGTTTTACTGCATTCAAATCCCTCAGCCTTTGGGATGAAACACTCAGAAGACTGAGAACGCCAAAGTGACCGAGACGAAAACACAACTTTCAGGAGGGCGCTTAGCTTTTTTTCCCAGAAGCCTCTACAAGTTCCGCGGCTTCTCAACCTTTTCTGTGCATGCGAATCACCTGGGGCTCTTGCTAAATATGCTGACTGTGATTCATTAGGTCGGAGGCGAAGTAGGAGCCTCTGCATTTTTAACGCGCTCCAGGTGATGCTGATCTGCTGACCCTCGGAGTACACGAGGGACTCGAGGTCTTCACCTCCCGGCCAGGTGTGCATATGCCCAGCCTCGGCTTTCCGGCTCGCTGTCCCGCGCGTCCCTGGCCTTCCGCCGAGAGGGGAGGAGTCGGGGGCGGAGCGGGAGGAGTGGCGCGGCCCCCGCGTGGGTCCTGCCGGAGATCACCTCGGCCCCTTGGCGAGGAAGCCAAGCTGCGGCGGCGCAGGAGGGGGCGGGTTCGGCGAGGGCGCGGCCTCTGGGAGGGGGGCGCACGACGCACATCCCCCGCGCTCGCCCGGGCCACTAGGGAGCCTCGCGGCAGTCCGGTGCCCCACTTGGCAATCCGCTCCGCGCTGCTTCCTCGCGCCCGCCTCCTCTTGTCACCTCCCGTCTCAGCCTCCTCGCTCCATCCCGGCTGTATCCACCGCCATCCGAGTGCCTCAAAGAGCGAGAGGTGGTGCGCGGGACCGCAAGGCGCGTCCTCCAGCGGACCCCGGCTCGGCCTTGGTGGGGGCACGGGCGGCAGCATGGACACCAAACGCTGCTTTGCCAATCGCTTCGATGACTACCAGGGCAGCCTGCTGGCGGGCCAGTGCGAGGAGGCGGTGGCGCCCTTGGTCACCGCCACCATCGAGCGCATCCTCCAGGAGCTGCCCCCGCTCGGGGGCGGCCCGGAGGGCCGGGGGGCGGCAGCCGCGGCCAGCAGCTGCCAGTGGGGACTGTACGGCGGCGTGGCCGGGGTGGCCTACATGCTCTACCACGTCTCTCAGAGCCCGCTCTTCGCCGGGGCTCGGGAGCGCTACCTGCGCTTGGCCAAGCGCCTCATCGACGCGTGCGCCCGCGCTGAGGAGTGGGGCGAGCCGGACGCCGACACCCGCGCCGCCTTCCTGCTCGGGGGCGCGGGTGTGTACGCCGTGGCCACGCTAGTGTACCACGCCCTGGGCCGGCCCGACTACGTGCAGCCGCTGGGCAAGTTCCGGGCTCTGTGCGCCGTCTGCGCGCCCGTCTCCTTCCTCGAGTGCGGCTCCGACGAGCTATTCGTGGGCCGCGCGGGCTACTTGTGCGCCGCACTCGTTCTCAAGCAGAAACTCGCCCAGGAGGTAAGAGGCCACCCCGGCCGCAAGGGGGCGCGTGCCACCCTACCACCCGGCTCCCGGCTCCGGGAGCGGCGCCCCGGCTGTTCTCCATCTCTCTTTGTTACTCTTTTGACTCTGGTTTCTTGAGGCTCTTGAGGTTTATCCCCTGCTTTTGTCCGTCTCCCCCCGCCCCACCCTCCCCCCACCCTCCCCCCACTGCTTTCAGTCTCTCAGTTGGGATTATGCGCCTTTGCTCTTTGTTGGTGTTTTACTGAGACATGGCATCTCCCCAAATGCCTCTTTGCCCAGGTGTTGTCTGGAGGTCCTTTCAAGTGAGATTTTTTAATATCCCAAATGAAAGAGATTTCCCTTCCTTTAAACCCTCCTGTCAAAAGCTGAAGTACCCTCGCATGTCAGAGTACTAGAAACTCATAGAAGTTTGGGAATGGGCTGATCTATGCTAGTATTGTTTCCATCATTAAGGTGAAGGTAAGTTGTTTCTGCGACCCCCGGGTCTGTATGTGCTTCCTGTGTTGCTTTCTATTCAGTAAATTGCACGGGTCTTATAAAATGCATCTCTGAGGGGAGTGTCCTCTTTTAAATACATAAATATAGACAGAATTCTACACTATTGTAATCGAAAGTGCCCCCCCCCCCATTTTAAAATGAATCGTTAGGATTGTCAAGACGACAGCATACTTGACAGGGCAGGTTTTCTTAATGAATAGCTTTCCAGGGGCTCCTTGAAGTGAATCGGATTTCACAACTATATGTGTTTGGTTTTTGTTGTTGTTTTTTTTTTTCTGGATTCACTTTGAATACAGCGCGTGGATATTAGAAGAGAGAGTGCCAGTTTCTGTGGTGTAGGGAAAAAAAAAAGTCCTCCAAAGGATCATAGTAACTAGAACTGAAAGAGAAGCACTTCATTCATAACCCACTGGAGCCAAATACTGTTTAGGGAGGAAGTGACACATTTAACTTGGCTCCATTTGGGTGAGAGAAGCGTTTGAAGACAAATTAAAGGTACACAGTGTTTTTAAAGTGTAATTAACTTAGATAACCTCTACAGAGGCAGTCTTGATTTTTTTTTTTAATTTATAGCAGATGAGGTTAATTCAAGTAAGAAAGATTACCAAAGACTGTGCACTGTGCTAGCAGGGAAGCAAAGGGTTGTGTGACAAAGTTGTGTTGAAATAGTTCACTCTGCTTTGGAGTCACTGTTACCAGCTAGCAGTTTCCCAAGGGCCTTTCCAGTTGTAGAAAACCTCTGAGAAGGCCACCAGGCTATTTACATATCATTTGCATTATATTTGCATCTGCTCCTCAGACCTTGCAGTCTGGTAGCAGGCGATTTTCAAGTTTGTGGGGATTTCTCCCCCTAGTTGTTTTCCTTACACATGGTGCTTTCCCTTTCTATGCTTTTCTCCAGAATGGAATGGCAGAGTGGGAGAACTATCAGGTCATGCGCAGGTGGCAACCGATCAGAAGGACTCCTTGCCTGAAGACTGGTGGCCCAGGGCCAGTCTGCAGTGCTGATCCACAAAGACATTTCTTAAGACCTCTCTTGTGCCCTGCTGCCAAACTGGATCTATCTTTTTATACTAATCAAGTGGAGGTGCTCTAGCCCCTGCTCCCAGGAGACAGAACAAATTCGAAGGCTGTTTTTTTTTTTTAAAAAAAAGCAAAGAAAAGCTCTTAACCTGAGTAAATCAGCTAGTCTCAGTGGCAGCCTCAGCTGTGGTCATCCAAAAAGTTCAGGCATGAAAGGACAGATACTAAGCATGCCAGGCTTGAAGCCCTTTGAGGGGAAAATACAAGTCTTCTGCACCATCCCCACCCCCATGTCCTAGCCTGCATATGGCTTTGACCTCGGTAGATGATCCATAAACCTTGATTAAATTGAATTGCAAACTTCTGTCATTTCTCTATGAATAATCTGTCATTCTGCCCTGGGTTTCTTTCTCTCCAATGTCATTTATATTCACTTTCCTCTTGGCAGTGCCCTCGGTTATCACCCTGGTCGAACTCCTCCCCACCCTACTTGACACATCTCTGCTACCTAATAAATAGTTGAATGAGTGAATCACCCTGTACTGGGATTAGTACTCTCAGCTAGTTTCTCTCACTCCAGCCATTCCATGTACCTCTGAGAAACCAGGCTGCTTATAAACACTTTTCATTATGTCACTACCCTGCTCAACGTCCTGCAATGGCTCCCTATTTCCTTTTCTCCAGTGGCTGCTCATCTCACAGTGAAAGCCAAGATCCTTAAAATGGCTGACAAAGCGCCATGTGATCTGACCCCAGCTTACCTACTCTACTTTTTGCTCACTCTGCTTCAACCACATGGGCCTTCTTGCTGTTTCAGGCATTTATTGTCTCAGGGTGTTTGTACTCGCTCTTCCCTCTGCTTGGAATACTCTCCCCCTATCTCTTTTTATAGTTATCTCTCTGACCTTGTCTGGGTTATCTCCTAAATGAGTCCTTCCCTATCCACCTGATTTAAGACTGCCACCTGTCCCCTGACTTAGGCCCTTTTCTTGCTTCATTTAACTTATTTTCTTTACGTCTTCTTAACTTAGAATGTAGCTCCATAAAAAAGGGTTTCCATTTCATTGATGGACTTAAGCATTAAGATTGTACCTGGTACATATGTGGGTTCTCAACTTTCCTTGTTTTGGTTGTGGTGGAAATATTTTCGATGCTTTGCTTCATCTCTCAGTTCTAATAGCATCCCATTTACCAGTATTTTCCTTTATGGTGGTGCCTTTGATATTATGTTTAAAATAATCCTTTCCTGTTTCCGTAAGAGCTTAAAAAATCCTTTCCTACTGCCAAGGTATCAGTAAGTATTTGTTGAATGTGTGAATGAACACTACTTTCTTACAAATTTGACCTCAAAGCAAGCTTAACCACTAGACCAGTGTTTGTTAAACTTTAACATTATAGGCATCACCTACAGATCATGTTAATAAAATGCAGATTTTCTTTCAGCAGACCTGATATTAGGCTTGAGACTCTGAATTTCTGTCAAGGTGCTGCTGACAGTCCAGGGATCACGCTCTGAATAGCAAGGCAGTAATACATTACTACATGGATTTTGGCATTATACCAGCCCCGTCTATTAAGATGTTGTTTTGTGAAGCTTGTATATTTATTTATAAAGTTGTAGTTTAGAATACTGATTACTGTATCCTACCATACTTTTGTTTTAACAACCTGCAAGAGGAATTTCTGTCAGGGCTTTGAAACAGGAAGAGTTGTGCTCCTCCTGGAAATGAATTGAATCTTTTTAAATCTCCAGGCTGAGTTGTATAACTGATCATGTTGCTCACTTTATGTTGACTCCTAGGAAGCATATGGTCAGAACTATGGTCCACATAGCTTGTGTACAATACTGTATCACCTGTATTCTTATATACTAAAATTTACATTCGGTTTATCTGTATTTTTTTTCTTCCTTCATTTACCCTTTTCTGAACTTTCTTCCTTACATCTGATTTTATTGTTTGTATTTGTTTAGAAGATTCAGAGATGGAAAAAAGTGTGTGTATGTAGACAGAGAGACATAGAGACAGAACCATTCTCTCCAGGTAATATATTTTTTATTAATTTGGCCTTCCTGGAAATACTCCAGGGAAATAGCTTAGAGCAGGGGTCCCCAACCTCCAGGATCTAATGCCTGATGATCTGAGGTAGAGCTGATGTGATGATAATAAAAATATTAAGTGCACAGTGAATGTAATGTGCTTGAATCCTCCTGAAGCCATCCCCACCCCCCATCCATGGGAAAATTGTCTTCCAGGAAACTGGTCCCTGGTGCCAGAAAGGTTGGGGACTGCTGCCTTAGAGGGTTTGGTAGGCAGATATCCTTAAGAAATGGAGCACTGAAGTCTTAAGAAATCACACTGTAAACACTTGCATTGGTTTGTTCTGCTTTCCAGATTGGTGGAAATGTAGCAGGGAAAAGGAAGTGAGAATGGTGGTGGGGTAAAGGGGAGGCCTGGGGAACCACAGTTAAAATAATAACTTTTGCTCCTTGGTGACCTTGGACAAATAATTTTAACACCTTGGAGCCTGAATTTCCTCACTTGTAAAATGGACAAATGACAGCTTCCTCCTTCGCTTATTCTGTCATTCACTCACTCAGTGAATGTCAGGTTTCTCTGTATGCCCGGAACCTTGCTAGATGCCAGGGTTGAGCAGTGAACAAAAATCAATACAGTTATGTTGTCAGAAGTGCCCTCAGAAGGAAGTAAACAGGAAGTGCTGGCGGGGTGGGAGCGGGCGGGGTGCTGCCTGGCATACATTAGCAGGGAAGGATTCTCGGTGGAGGTGACGTCCTGGCTCATCACTGAAGCATGAGAATGAAGCAGCTGCCTTAAAAGCAGGCATTCCAGGCTGAGGGGATGGCAAGGACAAAGCCCCCGAGGCAGGAAACTGCTTGGAGATTTCCAAGAAAAGGAAGGTGGTGGCCGGGATGAAGAAGAGTGAGCAAAGGCTAGAGAGCTAGAGGCCAGGGAGGAGCTGTGAGCAGGGGAAAGGCAGGTCTGGCCGGGTAAAGTTAGGAGTTGGGCATTTGTTTCAGTTGGAAATAGGGCAATGTCTTCATCTGATTCACCTTATAAAACAATGATACAGATTGGTATTCTGTATAGACAGTGGATTGAACAGTATTAAGAAAGGTCACAGGAGGACTTTTTAGAGGGAATCTAAAAACCCCTTTCGTGCCAAGGACTCCTTTGTAAATCTGGTAAAACCTCCAGTACTTCTTTCGAGAAGAACGTTTTAAGATGCAGAAAATAAAACACGCAGGATTACAAAGGAAGCCAATTATCTTAACATTCAGTTACCAAAACATTTTCAAAACGTGTGATGCACTAGCATATGTGCTGCTTGATTAACACATTCAGTGTGGTTTTGCAGTGGGACCTAAGGAGTATGGTACTTTTGCAGCAGTGATGAGGGGCAGTGATATTTCGAGATGTCTTCAACAACTGCAGTGTGACATGATCGTATCTGTGATTTCTATAGGTGGCAAAGTCACGAGTACTCCTGGTGTTTCGTGGTCTGCGTTTGTAATAAAGGGAAATGCCAAGCTGTTTAAATAAGGTTGGAGAAAATAGAGATGTGATTTTCTTTTCTTGGCCAAAGGGGACTGGTCTGGAGGTGGCTGCGATGACTCACCCAAGATAAAGTGCCTAGTGTAGTGCTTGGCACAGAGTAGCTGCTTAATGAAATCCATGTTATGCCCCTACTAACAAAAAATCAAAAGTGATTCTGAGCATCACATAGACAATTATGCCCAAGGAATCTATCTTCCTGCCATGATTAAAGGAAAAAGCCTTTTGCTAGATTGTTCACTGGGTCCTTAACTCATTCCTAAGCATGTGGTTGGCAGCTAAATGGGGATGCCCTTAGCTGGATATAATAGAATGTCTGATAGAAAGTGATTTATAAATAATGGGAACACTTATGACCTCACTTGACAAGGATTGTAGAGCTAGGTCATTCCAGGATTGGTTAAGTAACTCAGGAAAATCATCAGAACCCAAGCCCTCTCCAACCTTTTTCTGTGCTGTTCTGGGTGTGTGAGCTGTGCATGCTAAGCTGATTTAATCATGTCCAACTCTCTGCGACCCTAAGGACAGGCTCCTCTGTCCATGGGATTCTCCAGGCAAGAATACTGGAGTGGGTTGTCATGCCCTCTTCCAGGGGATCTTCGTGACCCAGGGATCGAACTGGTGGCTCCTGCGCCTCCTGCATTGCAGGCGCATTCTGTACCACTGAGCCACCAGGGAAGCCTTGGTGAGCTGTAGCACTCTTAAGGATTGCAAGATGGCTACTGCCTTTCCAAGCATTGTGTTCTCATATAACTGAGGCTGGGTTTTTTTTTTTTTTCCTTGAATTTTTTTCTTATCATATGGAACAGTCTGTCCTTAAAGAATTTCCATTCTGCCTCATTGCCCAGCACTTGGTCAGCAACCCAGCTCTGACCACTCCTGGTTTCTGGGGAGGCCAGAACGGCTCGTATTCTTTATTTCCAGCCTCTTATCAGTGGATGCAGATTCTTTCAAGAAAGGAAGAGGGAATGGCTGTTGGGTGGTTACCAAAGTGTCTGCCTTTTGGCTCACTTACCAAGGTCTGTCTCATGACTTCCCACTTCCTTGACTCTTGTCAACAATATTACACCTCCTCCAGATCCTGTTTTGATTTTGTTTGGATAAATACCCAGAAGTGGGAATGATGGATCATATGCTAGTTCTCTTTTCACTTTTTTGAGGAATATCCATACTGCTGTCGGTAGTTGTTATACCAATTTAGGTTACTACCAACAGTGTACAGGGTTCTCTTTTCTCTGCATCTTTGCTAACACTTTTTGATGATAGCCATTCTGAGAGATGGAGAAGGCAGTGGCACCCCACTCCAGTACTCTTGCCTGGAAAATCCCATGGACGGAGGAGCCTGGTAGGCTGCAGACCATGGGGTCTCGAAGAGTCAGACACGACTGAGTGACTTCACTTTCACTTTTCCCTTTCATGCATTGGAGAAGGAAATGGCAACCCACTCCAGTGTTCTTGCCTGGAGAATCCCAGGGACGGGGGAGCCTGGTGGGCCGCCGTCTGTGGGGTTGCACAGAGTCGGACACGATTGAAGCGACTTAGCAGCAGCAGCAGCAGCAGCATTCTGAGAGATGTGAGAATATACCTCATTGTGCTTTTGATTTGCATTTCTCTAATGGTTAGTGATACAGAATACCTTTTCATCCAACTGTTGGCTGTTTGTATTTCATCTTCAGAGAGATGTCTATGCAGTTCCTCTGCCCATTTTTAAAAATGAGTTGTTTGCTTTGTATTTGTATGAGTTCTTTATATATTTTGAATTTTAACCTCTTATCAAAACGTGGTTTACAGGTATTTTCTCCTACAGTGTAGGTTGCTTGTTCTTTTTGTTAATTGTTTCTTTTGGCTGTGCAGAAGCATTTTAGTTTGATGTAGTTCCACTTATTTTTTGCTTTTGTTGCTTGTGCTACTGGTGTTATATCTAGAAAATCATTGCCAAGACCAATGTAAAGGAACTTTTCCCCTATGCTTTCTTCTAGGAGTTTTACATTTTCAGATCTTGTGTTTGTCTTTAATCCATTTCAAGCTCATTTTTGTGAATTGTGTAAGATGGGGTCCAGTTTCATTTTTCTGCATGTAGTTATCCAGTTTTCTCAATACTGCTTATTATTGAGAATATTCTTTCCCCATTAAGTATTCTTGGCTCTCATATCAGATTTTAGTTGACCATATATGTGGGACTATATTTATGGGCTCTTGATTCTGTTCCATTGAACTGTTTTTATGTCAGTACCATACTGTTTTGATAATATAACTTTGTAATACAGTTTGAAATCAGGAAGTATGGTACCTGTAGCTCTGATCTCTTTCTCAAGATTTATTTGGCTCTTTGGGATCTTTTTTGGTTCTGTATGAATTTTAGGACTCTGTTTTTCTTTCTGTGAAAAATGACATTACAAATTTCAGAGCAATTGCATTGAATCCATAGATAGCTTTGAGTAGTGGTGGTGGTTAGTCACTAAGTCGTGTCCAACTCTTGCCATCCCATGCACTGTAGCCTGCCAGGCTCCTCTGTCCATGGGATTTCCCAAGCAAGAATACTGGAGTGGGTTGCCATTTCCTTCTCCAGGGGATCTTCAGGTATCCAACCCTGGCCTCTTGCACTGCAGGTGGTCTCTTGCATTGCAGGCAGATTCTTACTGACTGAGCCACCAGGAAAGCCCAGTATGATTACTACAGTCATGTTCTGGTAAAGGATCAATTGTGTCTGATTCTTTGAGACCCATGGACTGTAGCCCACCAGGCTCCTCTGTTCATGGAATTCTCCAGGCAAGAACACTGGAGTGGGTTGCCATTCCTTCCTTCAGGGGATCTTCCCAACCCAGGGATCAAACCCAGGTCTCCTGCATTGCAGGCAGATTCTGTGGCTCAGATGGTAAAGCGTCTGTCTGCAGTGCAAGAGACCCAGGTTCAATTCCTGGGTTGGGAAGATCCCCTGGAGAAGGAAATGGCAGCCCACTCCAGTATTCTTGCCTGGAAAATCCCATGGACTGCAGAGCCTGGTAGGCTACCGTTCATGGGGTTATAAAGAGTCAGACACGACTGAGCGACTTCACGATTCTCTACCATCTGAGCCACCAAGGAAGCCCTTAGTAGTATGAACATCTTAATAATATCAGTCCTTCTGATCCATGAACACAGAATGTCTTTCCATTTATTTATCTTTAATTTCTTTCATCAAAGTCTTACAGTTTTCAGTGTACAAAATTTTCACCTCCTTTGTTAAACTTACTCTTCAAGTATTTTATTTTTGATGATATTATAGTGGGATTTCTTTATTTTTCAGATAGTTTGTTGTTTTTTTAGCATATAGAATCATAACTGATTTTTGTATGTTGATGCTATAACTGCAACTTTACTGAATTACTAGTTCCATCAATTTTTTGGTAGAGTCTTGAGAATTTTCTGTATGGAAGATTATATCATCAGCAAAGTTTTACTTCTTCCTTTCTGATCTGGACATCTTTTATTTCTTTGTATTGCCTGATTGCTTTGGCTAAAACTTCAGTAGTATGTTGAATAAGAGTGAGAGTGGGCAGCCTTATCTTGTTCCTGATCTTGGAGTAAAAGTTTTCAACCTTTTACCACTGAGTATGATGTTAGCTGTGGGCTTGTCATATATGGCATTTATTACGTTGAGGTATATCCCTTTTATACCCAATTTGTTCACTTTTTATCATGAAAGGATGTTGAATTTTGTCAAATTCTTTGTCTGCATCTATTGAGACAGTAATGATTTTTATCTTTCATTATATTAATGTGAGGGATTCCCTGGTAACTCAGATGGTAAAGAATCTTCCTGCAGTGAAGGAGACCCGGTTTCGAACTCTGGGTCAGAAAGATCCCCTGGAGAAGGGAATGGCAACCCACTCTAGTATTCTTGCTGGAGAATTCCCTGGATTGAAGAACCTGGAAGGCAATAGTCCATGGGGTCTCAAAGAGTTGGACAAGACTGACCAACTAACACTTCCACTTCCATATTAATGTGATGTATCACATTTTTAAAGGAAAACATTTTTTTTTTATTCCTTCCATCACTTATTGAACAGACTATGTGGCATGCAGTGTCCTTTGTACTATGTATACATTTTTATTTTCATTTTTTCAACTGTACTGAGGTATAATTGACAAAATTGTAAGATATTTAAAGTGTGCATTGTGGTGGTTTGATGTATGTATACTTTGTAAAAGAATTCTCACCATATAGTTAAGTAACACATCCATTGCCTCACATATTTGCATATGTTGAACCATTCTTATATCCCAAGGATTAAGTCCTTGGGTATGATCCCATTAATGTGCTCTTGAATTCAGTTTGCTAGTATTTTGTTAAAATTTTACATTTATGTTCATCAGGAATATTGGCCTATAGTATTCTTTTCTTGTAGTGTCCTTTTCTGACTTTTTAGTATGAGAGTAATTCTGGCCTCATAAAATGAAGTTGGAAGTGGCCCCTCCTCTTCTTTTGGAAGAGTTTGGGAAGGATTGACACTAATTTTTCTTTCAATGTTTGGTAGTATTCTCTAGTGAAACCATCTGGTCCTGGACTTTCCTTTGTTGGGAGATGTTTTATTAGTGATTCAGCATCCTTACTCATTATTGGTTTGTTTAGATTTGTTTCATCATAATTAACTCTTGGTAAGTTGCATGTTTTTAGGAATTTATCAATTTCTTCTGGTTTTCCAACTTGTTGGCATATAATTACTTGTTCACAGTAGTCTCTTAAGATATTTTGTATTTCTGTGGTATCATTTTTAATGTCCCCTCTTTAGTTTCTGATTTTGAATTTTCTTTTTGTCTTAGTCTAGCTAAAGTTGGTCAATTTTGTCATTTCAGAGAACCAATTCTTAATTTCATTGATTCTTTTCTCCTGTTTTCCTGTTCTCCATTTCATTTACTTTGGCTCTAATGTTTGTTTATAATTTCCTTTCTTCTGCCAACTTTAGGCTTAGGTTCCCCCTGCCCTGGACCCCAGTTCCTGAAGGTATAAATGTTAGATTGTTTTGAGAGTTTCTTTTCCCCAAGTTTTTCTTTAAAATTATTACTGTCATACAGGGTAAACACAAACAGTAAGAGGATCCAGGAAGATATAGAGGCATATTTCAAAGATACTGTGGATTCGGTTCCAGACCACTGGAATAAAGTGAATATCTCAATAAAGCAACCCACATGAATATTTTGATTTCCCAGTGCAGATAAGTTACATTTACACTTATACTTTAGTCTGTTAAGTGTGTAATCATTATGTCTAAAAAAACAAAGTGCACACCTTAATTAAAAAATACTTTATTGCTAAAAAATGCTAACCCTCTCAGCTTACCATTAGTCATGGTGCTAACATCAAAGATCACTGATACAGACCATCATAACAAATATAATAATAATGAAAAAGTCTGAAATGTTGGGAGAATTACCAAAATGTGACTCAAAGACAGAGTGAACAAATGCTGCTGGAAAAATGACTCTGATTTGCTCGACAGAGTGTTGCCACAAACCTTCAATTTGTAAAATAATAAATAAAAATAAAAATGGAATGTCTACAAAGCACAATAAAGCAGAGAGCATAAAACAAGGTATGCTTGTTTTAAAAAGTCCTCTTTGAACATAAAACATTTTCTTTTTAAGAAATATTCTGGTTATGTAAACTACCTGTATTTTTGCCCATTTATGTCATACTTGTGTGTGTGTATGTGTGTGTGCATATAAATGTGACACACCTTGTTTTCATATGTGCCTTCCCTATGCTATGCTATGCTAAGTCGCTTCAGTTGTGTCCAACTCTGTGCGACCCCATAGATGGCAGCCCCCCAGGCTCCGTCGTCCTTGGGATTCTCCAGGCAAGAATACTGGAGTGGGTTGCCATTTCCTTCTCCAGTGCATGAAAGAGAAAAGTGAAAGTGAAGTCGCTCAGTTGTGTCCGACTCTTAGCGACCCCATGGACTGCAGCCTACCAGGCTCCTCCGTCCATGGGATTTTCCAGGCAAGAGTACTGGAGTGGGGTGCCATTGCCTTCTCCACTGGTAGATGGTAAAGAATCTGCCTGCAATGCATGAGACCCCAGTTCGATTCCTGGGTCAGGAAGTTCCCCTGGAGAAGGGATAGGCTACCCAGTCCAGTATTCTTGTGCTTCCCTGGTGGCTCAGACAGTAAAGAATCCTCATGCAATGCAGGAGACCTGGGTCCAATCCCTGGGTTGGGAAGATCCCCTGGAGGAGGGCATGGCAACCCACTCCAGTATTCTTGCCTGGAGAATCCCTATGGACAGAGGAGCCTGGTGGGCTATAGTACCTGTAGTCTCAAAAAGTTGGACACAACAGAGCGACTAAGCACAGCACAGTATAGAGAGGTCTCATTCTTTATACTGGTTTGATTTAATGGCTATACCACAATTTAACCATTATAGACATTCAATTTTTTTTCCTTTTTTGCTGTCAGAATTAATGCTGTCAAGTATACACAGTAATACATATAATGTACATATATACGTATATGACATTTACATGTAATATATACATATATGTGTCTGTATCTTTGCCTTCTGTTACAAGTATATATGTAGGATAAATTTTTAAAACCCAATTGCTGAGTCAAAGTTTATAGCTGTTTTTCACTTGATGAAGATTATCAAGCTGCTATCCAGAAAGGTTACATCAATTTCCATTCCCTCCAGGAGCATTCGGGGGTGCCTGCATTCCCACATTATTGTCAATACTTGGTTTCGTCAGACTTTTTAACATACGACAGACTGACAGGTAAAAAAAAAATGAAGATGGAGATTTCTCGGATAGAAAATGTGTCCCCTTATCTTTTCATTCAATACTCACTGAACAAAATGCATATACAGGATTTTACCCAGTCTAAATCTGAGTGGTCCCTGGTTTGTAAGCAGCGGTGTGTTGTGCATTGCGCAAGTAAACCCGGAAGTTTGGCTTGAAATGACAGCAGGTTGGGGAAGCTAGATTTTTGTAAGCTGAGTCCAGTTCATAATTGCTTGATTATAGACATATCAGGAAATGGGGCACTTCCATGGGCTGTAGCTTAGATCCTTTGTTACTCTTGATCCGGAACCCTGTGATGGCTAAAAGGACATAAGAACTAGCACTACTTGATCACTTAGTGTCCACCCTGTCATGAACCCTTTCCATATATTATGTCATTTAGTACCAGTACTTAAGACTAGGCACCATATCATCCTCCTCCTCCCCAGTGAGGGAGCTGAGGCACAGAGAGGCTGTGGGACTTGTTCCAGGTTCCACCGCTAGTCAGCGGCAGAGGTGGGGTTCCATCCAACACAGGCTGGTCGCCAAATCTGTGCTTTCAATGAGCACTCTTCACACTTCAATGTGCACTCAGATCTCCTGGCGATCCTGTTAAAAATCAGGTTTTGATTCAGCAGATCTGGGGTGAGGCCCAAGACACTGTATCTCAACAAGCTCCCAGATGCTGCTGCTGCTGGTTCATTGAGCAGATTTGAGTAAAAACCTTGAAATCATTAATTTTTTGTCAATTTTATGGGATTGCCTGTGGACAGATTTCACTGATCCCTGCCCTGCCCCCCGCCCGCGCCCGCCACTTCATGATGTTCATCAGTTGGCCTTTTTACTGAAAGTGACTTCTTCCACAAATGCCAGAATATCAGCTCTCCAATTCATAGGTGCTGCTGAAGGACTTTTTGCAGGTTTAAGAACTCTGTTAACATCTATGAGTGAATGTGTGGATTTCCTTTTTTTCTGATAAATGTAATTTTACACTCTATATACAAATATGTTTTCTTTTTTTAGAATTCCTTTAAAGGCCCAAATAGACCATGTTCCAGCATTTGTAAATTATTTCATAGTAAGAGACACTTTATCATTCCCACATCAGATTGAAAACATGATGCTCTGATCATTTTTCAGGGCATGAATGGAACCACTCCTGTTTTAGAATCATTCAGTTAAATTTACCAATCTGACATAAAGGAGTGTTGCCCCAACTCTAAATTAAATGGAAGATGCTTAGACATTTCGTGGGTTTTTTTTTTTCTGATATAATGATTTAACACTCAGAATAAACTTGATTTCCTTAGAGATAACTTATCCCTTTTAATTAGTCCACTAATATACATTCCACTAAAAACTAAACTTATTACTTGTAATTATTTGGAGAGCATGGTTCATAATTTTCTTATTACTGAATAAATTGGGGAAATGTGGATAATAAAAGTTCTTTTAAATGTTCTGAATTATTTGTTTTGCTAGTGACCTGACCTCCCAGTGTTCCATGAGAAGGTGGTTTTAATGGAACTGCACTGTATTTATGACTTCTGAATGTGAAAATGACAGATTGTATTAATTTCTTATTAATTTGGCTAATTTCCTTTTCACTGGTTAATGAAAGATGTTTGTCTCTTGACTGGCTCCTACACAATGCACAGATTTCCTCTGTGTAGCAGAGGAAGAGCGTCCTTTAATATCCCCATGTGGAGATGGTCTCTTGGTAAACTGGCCAGCAGTCCATGATGTGTCCAAATTTTACTGATTACTCTCTGACCTACATTCACTAATTAAGTACAGTGCCTTGGATGTTGGTTTGAGTCACAGAAAAACATGTTTTTCTCATGCATTATTTACATATATCAAAGTACCTCTTATCTTTTCCTAGTTATTTTCTGTATGGATTTAGTTACTAAGGAAACTTACCAAGTTAACAGCCTTATTATTCCTGGGGTGCTAGCCACTTGAACAAATGGAATTTTCAAGAAGTCATTTGATCCATTCTTTCTTTTAGAAAGCTGAACAAAGAAGTGTTTTGTGTAAGGTCGCATTTCCTTTTCTGAACAGCTTTACCCATTCAACAACCCAAACAAATGAACGCCTTTGACACATTGAAGTGTGAGTGTTGCTACCTGGGCCATAAAGAAGCTGGTTCTCAGATGAGAGGCAGTCATAAAAGCTTCATGGCTGAGAACATCATCTAAATGAGAGGTGGCAAAACAAATATTGGTCATAGCATTATGTGCAGCTAGCTGTTACTGTGCCCATCTGCTGGTTCCATTGCTTTGCATGGAATGGATTCCTTATGCTCAGTGGTATATTGAAATCTGGTGTCCATGGCAACCAAAGCATCACCAATCCAAAGCAAGCACTGTGGGGACCAGCTGAATCTCCACTCCTACAATGACTTTAGAAGGGAGCCACATCCCTAACAGACTTTACAACTATCTAAGGCTGAAGAGTTCCAGTGATCCACCAGAAAGGAAGTATTGTTCTCGTGCACATTTCAGTAACATAATTTTGCTATTTAAAATGTTTCTTCTTTCTTTGTGAGGCAAAGAGAATTGCATGAGTTATCACCCATTGCAGCTGTTGAAATAGTTTAGCATCTCAATGAAGGCATTAAAAGATGATGGTTAAGAACAGGGCTTTCAGAGTCCCATAGCCCTGGTGTTGAATCGTGGCTCCATCCTGGTTGACCTTAGCCAAGTTACTTTATCATCTTTAAAGTTTGATCTCCTCATCTGCAAAAGGTAAGGTGAGCACCCCCTTCTTAGGTGTGGTAGGAAGATCCACTGAGAATATGTGTGTAACACACTTAGCAGAGGGGTCTGCTAGGCACATAGTAAAGACTCTGTGTAAGTCAGTCCTTGTTTTATTAGTATTTTGAATATTGTCATTAATGTGAAGTGAGATCTTCTGTGGACTAAATGATACAGGTGTGTTTTAGGGGGAAGTTTAGCCCATGTAATATTCCCTGTGGTGGTATTCAGAGCTGCTATGCCCCTGATCACAACAGCAAAGCTTTGAGATCTTCAGAGAGGCCATAAAGTGCTGGACAGAAATATTCTTTTCTCTGCCACATGGGAGATTAAGCTGAGCTGCTCAGAGAGATTATGTGTCAAAGTAAATTGAGTGGCTGGTCATCACCCCTGGAACCCGAACCTGTTCAAGTTGCCCTCTGCACTTTGGTTCCTCCAGGAAGAGGGTGTTCTTTTCTCTTTTTGCTAAGTTCAAGCTCTTTGAAGACTTAATCTAGGAAGTGGTTTTCCTGTGTCTGATTTGTGCTTCTCAGAGTAAATCACCTAATTGGCTTTATCAGCAGAGATTTGCTATGCAGGTTATGTTGGAATGTTTGTTTTTTTGCTCTCTTCCCCCCAGAATCTGAGGGGGAGATTCAAGGAGCTCTTTCCTGCTCTTAAATCCTCATCTGTGCTTCTAAAGATCATTTGCTTATATGGCACTAATTCAGAATTTCAGGCAAATTTCAGTAGTTGCCTCTCTGGTGAAGTGACAGTTTCAAATGAGTTTTCCTCAGCAAATGTTCCAGATCATGTACAGTCAGTAGCTTGTCTCAGCAAAGGATTAATACAATTAAGGATTCTTCCAAGTGTTTTTTCAGCTTCTGGGCCCAGAAATTATGTTTTTTCTTGCATTAGTGAACTTTTCTATTTGCATTTCAAGGCTGTGTCATACGTATATACTCACTGTCAGTTTTACAAACTTAAATCTACTCTTTAGCTTCTATTCATATTCATTTATGACATGATCTTGACATTTACAGCTACACTACTCTAATAGTAATGGAGTAGCAAATGGCAACCCACTCCAGTATTCTTGCCTGGACAACCCCATGAACAGAGGAGCCTGACAGGCTACAGTCCATGGGGTCACAAAGAGTCAGGTATGACTGAGTAACTGAACACATACTCTAATAGTAAAGGCATCATTATGATTTCTTCTTATCCCTAATAACTGAGTTGTTGTGTATACCCATTTAGTCATTTCAGTCGCTCAGTCATGTCTGACTCTTGGCAACCCCATAGACTGCAGCATGCCAGGCTTCCCTGTCCATCACTGACTCCCGGAAGTTGCTCAGACTCATGTCCATTGATTTGGTGATGCCATCCAACCATCTTATCCTCTGTCGTCCCCTTCTTCTGCCTTCAATCTTTCCCAACATCAGAGTCTTTTCCAATGAGTCAGTTCATCGCATCAGGGGCCCAAAGTATTGGAGTTTCAGCTTCAGCATCAGTCCTTCCAATGAATATTCAGGACTGATTTCCTTTAGGATTGACTGATTTGATCTCCTTGCAGCCCAGGGGACTCTCAAGAGTCTTCTCCAACACCACAGTTCAAAAGCATCAATTCTTCAGCACTCAGCTTTCTTTATAGTCTAACTCTCACATTCATACATGACTACTGGAAAAACCATAGCTTTGACTAGACGGACCTTTGTCAGCAAAGTAATGTCTCTGCTTTTTAATACGTGGTCTTGGTTGGTCATAACTTTTCTTGCAAGGAGCAAGCGTCTTTTAATTTCATGGCTGCAGTCACCATCTGCAGTGATTTTGGAACCCAAGAAAATAAAGTATAGCCATTAGTTCTGCCTAAAATCTCCAATACCCCAACAGCTGTCTCTAGGTCTGTGGCCTTTGTCTCCACGGGGGTCCATAGTATCTTTCCCAGATCTGTGGACGTAGGTCAGTGTTTCTCACACTTGAAAGTTTATGAGAATCCCTTGGAGGACTTGTTCCAGCCCCAAAGTTTCTGATTCAATGGATCTGGAGTCAGACTTGAGACTTTGCACTATGAACAAGTTTCCACTGATGCTGCTGCTTGTCTGGAGACTACATTTTTAGAACCACTACCTTATACTATACCCTTAACCTTGGCCAGACATCTCTGAAATGTGGGAACTGAGTGAAGGCTGTACAGTGGTAGTACCACAAACTTACCACCACCAGAAAATAACTCAAAAGATAGGACTGACTCTATGACAGGTACTGTGATAAACATATTATATCCATTTCAGGGGAGAATACTGGAACTTAGGTTCAGGAACTTGCCTGGCATACACAGCTGGGCAAGTAGTTGAACCCACATCTTCCTGATTACAGAGCTGCTTCTGGAGATTTAAGTCAGATAAGACTTCTGCATGATTTTCTACTGAGGTATTCATGGCCAAGAGGAGAGCGAGTTGTACCCCAAGACACCTGGAATGATAGTTTGAACTTGACTCTCTGAACTTCAAGGTGTTTTTGAAGTTTAACTTAAGAGTGAATAAAAATGGTGGTACAGGAGAGTGCTCTGCATCGATTCTGAAGTTCCAGAAGCCAGTTAGTCTCAGCTCAGCTTTGTCAGTTGCAACTTTGATAGGTCTTTTCACAGACCTGAGCAACTCGGTGATACTCTTAGGCTAGGCTCTCCAGTGAGGTGTGGATATACTTCATTCAGGAAGGACTCTCAGAGAAACCAGTATAGGAGTAGGGCAAACAGTGAAGAGTGGGAAGCCAAGCAAAGGTGTGATTTTTAGGCTGAGTTACAGCTTCCATCTCATTCTTTAAAGAACCCCAGAGGGGAGAGATAGCATCTCATAGTTTGTCCTGACTTGAGTCAAGCACTCCCACCAGCGTTTCACTACTAGATGGAGGTGTAATCTTCCTGGTACTTCCAGGCTTCTGGAATTGTGGGGCAAATGTGAAAAACAGAACTTTCTAGATTTAAGGGACCCCCTCCCCAGCAATGTTGGATAGAAAAAGAATAAAGAAAAGATTCTAAAGGCTTCTAAGAAGAAAAATAAAACTGCTTCCTTAAAAGGATTTGCACTGGACTTTCAGTAGCAACTTAAGCTACCCAACAGTGGAGCAAGGCCTCCTAAGTTCACAGAGAAAATTATCAACTAGAATTCTGTAGCAGCTAAAATTATCAATCAACTGTGAGAATAGAAAAAAATCTTTGCAAGTTCTCAAAAAAAAAAAACACACTTTTTTTTTTTTCTTTCAAAAGTGTAAGGCATAGGTAATTTTGCTTCACAGAATGTATTTAAAGAACTTACAGACCAGACGTTCCAAATGAAGCAACCACTGTCTGGAACACTGCAGGAGCTGGTAAAACATTTTTGAGGGAGGTCCATGGTGTTGGTGGAATGAACCAAGAAATAGGAAAGTATGAGATTTCAAAACCTGGAGCTCCAGTGCAGATGAGATCAGAAAACTTCAAGAGTGATGGTAAAGGACAGCCCAGAGTGAAGCTGGGTATCAAATCTTGAAGGAAGCCTAAGTACTGAAGCAGAGCTACAGCCAGGATGATGCTAAGAGAAAAATAATAAAATAGAATGGGTGAATTACCTGATATGCTTGGCTGTACCTAGAGGAGTTATGCAAGTTTGTCGGAAAGTTAAGGTGTGAATTTGGTATAGACAAAATAGAAAACCAAATAATATAGAAAGAAAAGGAAGTTATCTTGCAGGGGGAAGTAGAGGGAGAAAGGAAATACTAATCATTGAACATGGTTTTGCTTAATGAATATTGATTTAACCTGATACTGTTTTGGTAAAAAAAAAATGATACAATTATCTTGGGTGTTTGGGAAAGGAAACATATGTGTGGAGAGATTATAAGAGAGCTAAGTCTTCATCTTCCATGTTAGGAGATGAATAGATAACACCTTTAATGGAAAAGTCAAGAAATAGCTGTAAAAGTGTGTCATCTAATATTAAGATGAATAGCTTAAAAAAAGGCAAAAAAATATTTTCATTTTTTGCTGTGGATGAGGAGGGGTGGGACCGGAGCTTGATGTTATTTTAAGGAACTCCACTTTTTAAGTTATATACATGTATTGGGTTGACCAGAAAGCTCATTTGGGTTTTCCCGTAATGTGTTATGGAAATGCCTGAACAAATTTTTTGACCAACCTAATATTTCTTTGAGAAATATAAATACCAAGAACATAAGAGCTATTTTTCTTAATCTCACCTGTGCTTTTTAGCTGTGATTTCACCATATTCTCTTCTTCATAGTCTTATTCCTGCTTAGTGATTAACAAATGTTCTTAGAGAACATCTATGGAATATTACCTAATGATAGAAATAATGTCATTTATAGATAAATTTTGTCAGCATATTTCCTCATCAAAAGTGTGGCTTGATACATTCTTTATATTCTAATAAGTAATACTAAATTAGGATTTAATGACATTAGTTTGGCCGAATAGCTCTGTGTCATTTAAAATCTTCATATGGTGTAATTTAAATAGTTGTGCCTTTAAAAATATTCAGTAAAATAATGAATATCAGAGCTGTATTTATTAAACTTCTACCCAGAAAGGAGGGGAGATTCCAGTTAAAATAATTAAAAGTAAAAAGATAGATGGTTAGAATACAGTGAAGATTGGTGGAATCACATATATAAAGCAGAATAAGAATATAGTTTTGTTTGTTTTTCATGGCAGTGGCTCTAAGATGCTCCAAGATTCTATAATGCTTCCAAGTCATTGCAACCAGTCGTAACTAATAATTATATAGAACATTAAGTAGACTAACTACTTGTTACATAAGCTGTCTCGTTTAATTCTCACAATCTCTCTTCAAGTTAGATACTATTACTAATACTACATTTTCAGAACAGAAAATAGAAAACATTGCAGAGAGGTTGAGTAACTTCCCCAAGTATGTAGGGTTGAGAAGTAGGATAATGATAACATTTATTGCCCAAGCAGGATACTTTTGGTGGGAACCAGCCAGTTAAGATTCTAAGACGAGAGAGAGAAACCAAGACTTACCTGTGGGATTTATGATCCCCAGTTGATAAGGGATTGAGTCTTGTCTAGAACTCAGGTTTTTCTGCAAATTTGTGCTCTTTCTGCTACCTTGGGCTAGTGGTACCCTTTGTTGTTCAGTTGCTCAGTTGTATCTGACTCTGCAACCCCATGGACTGTGGCACACCAGGCTAACCTGTCCTTCACCATCTCCTGGAGTTTGCTCAAACTCATGTCCATAGTCGGTGATGCCGTCCAACCAGCTCATTCTTTTTCACCCCTTTCTCCTCCTGCCCTCAATCTTTCACAGCATTAGGGTCTTTTCAATGAGTCAGCTCTTTGCATCAGGTGAAAGTGAAAAGTGAAGTATTAGGTGCTCAGTCATGTCTGACTCTTTGCAATCCCATGGATTGTAGCCTGCCAGGCTCCTCTGTCCTTGAAATTCTCCAGGCAAGAACTCTGGAATGGGTTGCCATTTCCTTCTCCAGGGCATCTTCCCAACTGAGGGATTGAACCTGGGTCTCCTGCATTGCAGGCAAATTTTTTTTATGGCCAAAGTGTTGGAGCTTTAGCTTCAGCATCAGTCCTTCCAATGAATGTTCAATCCTTTAGGATTGACGGGCTTTGATCTCTTGGCTGTACAAGGGTGGTACCCTTCCTGTTAAATGAAATTCCCCATTCCCTAAATATACCAATAAATGTTAACTGATGAGTGGCAAATAGTTGTTTCTGTTCATTGAGAGAACCCTCGAGGCAGTGGGTAGACTGTCTGCATATCCATTCTGGAGTTTCAGGACCGAATCTGTTGCTGACTCCCACCCAAGATGCCACTCAGTAGCCCGAAAACTCAAAGAGAGGAAGTGTCTGGAAGGCATTCAGACACAGTTGACAAGTTCCCAAATAGAATATGATAGAAGAGAGAATTGGAGACAAGCATGGACAATTAAGCATGAGGATGGAAGTGGATGGCCAACTGTGAGAAGGATCCTTAGCAGGAAGTGCCTAATACCACCTTTGTTCCCTGAGTTTCTTTTGTTACTTTTCTCACAAGCCTTTTTTCTCAACGGATCCCTTTCCTCAGCACTTCTGGCTGCCCTTTTGGGTGTACTGTTCACTGCACATTTCATGTTTGTTTCCATCCTACACATTTCCCAGAGAGCCTTGCTTGCAGCAAGACTGCAGCAGCTCTAAGCTCTTCATCTCCACTCCCTTTTCACTAATACTGATCTGAATAATAGGCAGACCTGGCAAACAGAAGATTCCTAATACATATTTACAGAAGAGAGGAAGGGATGCACATGAACTGTTTTTAATTTCACAAAACTAAATAATCCCCTTTATTGGAGTCTCAAGAAGGGACAGCCCATGTTTTAAAAGGAGCTCCTATCAAAATGTGTTTTAGCTTTTCTGGGTCTGACAGCAGAGCTACTTAGGATCTTGGGATGAAATATTTGGTCGACAGGTTACTTGGTTGGTCATGAATTCTGTCACATTTTCATTCACCATCAGCCTCATGACAGCCAGTGGATGGTAAAATTCTACCACTTTTATGTTACAAAGTGAAAAATGTGCCCAGCTGATGACAGGTCAAAATGATCTGCTTGTGCATTTCTGTGCTGACACACAGAACTCTCTCATTGTTAACATTTAAGAGACCCTTTAGGAAACTCTATGTTTGGACTTGTATAGTTTCAGACATCTGAAATGATTTTTGTTTTTAAAGTAATCTGTTACTTTTATATTCATGCAGCTGATAAAGTCTTGTGTATGTTTCTCAATTTTTATCTCCATCTGTTGAAAACTTATATTCACTTTTGATAAATTAAACACTGACAGATATAGATATTCAGTTGTTAAGAATTCCTTTTTTGTTTGGAAGGAATTACGCTGTCCTACAAATAAGAACTTAATGTAGAAAACCGCTCCTTTAATTACATATTAAAATACTATTCCTCAAAAAACTGTTGAAGTAAATATTTATGAATAAAAATATGTAGAGGAATAGAAGAATCAAAGCCAGTTTACAGTAAGTATGCTTTTACTACAGCTAAGAAATGAGTACCTCATCACATCCTTCCTAGAGTGAATAAACAGATACCTGAAGAGATAATTAAATCAGAAATTAGAAGGAAGATGTACCCTCAGAATTTGTTTACAGCGTACAATGATTTAATATTTCTTTTCATTTTAGATAGCATGAGCTTTTAATTAGGTGGTACACAGTATGGGACAGCTGTTTCTGACTCATACTATTGAATATTGACCAACATATAAACAACTCCCTATCAGTTTTTTTAGCAGTCAGAGGAAAGCCCCCAGTTCTTGGTGCAGGTAACTTATTAGAGATTCTAACTAAAACTACTATGTAAATGGGTTTTGACATTTAGCTTTCAAGCTTGAGGCATTTTTTTTCATCAGGCAAGCTGTGTTCTACAAACCATTCAGTATGACGGTAATCCAAGTCTATGCCCCAACCAGTAATGCTGAAGAAGCTGAAGTTGAACGGTTCTGTGAAGACCTACAAGACCATTTAGAACTAAAACCCAAAAAAAGATGTCCTTTTCATTATAGGGGACTGGAATGCAAAAGTAGGAGGTCAAGAAACACCTGGAGTAACAGGCAAATTTGGCCTTGGAGTACAGAATGAAGCAGGACAAAGGCTAATAGAGCTTTGCAGAGAATGCACTGGTCATAGCAAACACCCTCTTCCAACAACACAAGAGAGGACTCTACACATGGACATCACCAGATGGTCAGTACTGAAATCAGACTGATTATATTCTTTGCAACCAAAGATGGAAAAGCAGTATACAGTCAGCAAAAACAAGACCAGGAGCTGACTGTGGCTCAGATCATGAACTCCTTATTGCCAAATTCAGACTTAAATTGAAGAAAGTAGGGGAAACCACTAGACCATTCAGGTATGACCTAAATCAAATCCCTTATGATTATACAGTGGAAGTGACAAATAGATTCAAGGGATTAGATCTGATAGACAGAGTGCCTGATGAACTATGGAGGGAAGTTCGTGACATTGTACAGGAGACAGGGATCAAGATCATCCCCATGGAAAAGAAATGCAAAAAAGCAAAATGGGTGTCTGAGGAGGCCTGACAAATAGCTATGAAAAGAAGAAAACTAAAAAGCAAAGGAGAAAAGGAAATATATACCCATTTGAATGCAGAGTTCCACAGAATATCAAGGAGAGATAAGAAAGCCTTCTTCAGTGATCAATGCAAAGAAATAGAGGAAAATAATAGAATGGGAAAGAGTAGAGATCTCTTCAAGAAAATCAGAGATACCAAGGGGATATTTCATGCAAAGATGGGCTCAATAAAGGACAGAAGTGGTATGGACCTAACAAAAGCAGAAGACATTAAGAAGAGGTGGCAAAAATACACAGGAGACCAATACAAAAAAGATCTTCATGACCCAGATAATCATGATGGTATGATCACTCACCTAGAGCCAGACATCCTGGAATATGAAGTCAAGTGGGCCTTAGGAATCATCACTACAAACAAAGCTAGTGGAGGTGATAGAGTTCCAGTTGAGCTGTTTCAAATCCTAAAAGATGATGCTGTGAAAGTGCTGCACTCAATATGCCAGCAAATTTGGAAAACTCAGCAGTGGCCACAGGACTGGAAAAGGTCAGTTATCATTCCAATGCCAAAGAAAGGCAATGCCAAAGAATGCTCAAACTACCACATAATTGCACTCATCTCACACGCTAGTAAAGTAATCCTCAAAATTCTCCAAGCCAGGCTTCAACAGTATGTGAACCATGAACTTTCAGATGATCAAGCTGGTTTTAGAAAAGGCAGAGGAACCAGAGATCAAATTGGCAACATCTATTAGATTATTGAAAAAGCAAGAGAATTCCATAAAAACATCTATTTCTGCTTTATTGACTATGCCAAAGCCTTTGACTGTGTGGATCACCACAAACTGGAAAATTCTTCAAGAGATGTTAATGCCAGACCACCTGACCTGGCTCTTGAGAAATCTGTGTGCAAGTCAGGAAGCAACAGTTAGAACTTGACGTGGAACAACAGACTGGTTCCAAATAGGAAAAGGAGTACGTCAAGGCTGTATATTGTCATCCTGCTTATTTAACTTATATGCAGAGTGCATCATGAGAAACACTGGGCTGGAAGAAGAACAATCTGGAATCAAGATTGCCGGGAGAAATCTCAATTACCTCAGATATGTAGATGACACCACCCTAATGGCAGAAAGAGAAGAACTAAAGAGCCTCTTGATGAAAGTGAAAGAGAAGAGTGAAAAATTTGGCTTAAAGCTTCATATTCAGAAAACTAAGATCATGGCATCTGGTCCTGTCACTTCATGGCAAATAGATGGGGAAACAATGGAAACCATGAGAGACTTTATTTTTGGGGGGCTCCAAAATCACTGTGGATGGTGACTGCAGAAATTAAAGATACTTACTCCTTGAAAGGAAAGTTATGACCAACCTAGACAGCATATTGAAAAGCAGAGACATTACTTTGCCAACAGAGGTCCGTCTAGTCAAGGCTATGGTTTTTCCAGTAGTCATGTATGGATGTGAGATGGAGTATAAAGAAGGCTGAGTGCCAAAGAATTGATGCTTTTGAACTGTGGTATTGGAGAAGACTTTTGAGAGTTCCTTGGACTGCAAAGAGATCCAACCAGTCCATCCTAAAGGAAATCAGTCCTGAATGTTCATTGGAAGGACTGATGTTGAAGCTGAAACTCCAATACTTTGGCCACCTGATGCGAAGAGCTGACTCATTTGAAAAGACCCTGCTGGCTAGGAAAGTTTGAAGGTGGGAGGAGAAGGGGACAACAGAGGATGAGATGGTTGGATGGCATCACCGACTCAATGGAGATGAGTTTGAGTAAACTCCGAGAGTTGGTGATGGACAGGGAGGCCTGGGGTGCTGCAGTCTATGGGATTGCAGAGTCGGACATGACTAAGTGATTGAACTGAACTGAAATTTAGCTTCCAGCGGAATCACCTTGGAAACCTTATTAAAACATGGGTCATTGTGCTTTACGTGGGTCTGGGGTAGAGTGAGAGAATTTGCACTTCTAAAAAGTTCCCAGATGATGCTGATGCTGCCATTCTAGGGACCACAATTCCAGAACCATTGCTCTAGACCACCATATTGCTGGAAGCAGAAAACTTGTCACCAAGGATTTTCAGCTTGGTCTGTAGGATGAAAAATCCTGATGGTCTTTTGGAAAGTTCCTGCTTCCAGTGATCACTTTTAAGATTTGTCTCTCTCTCTCTCCCTCTTTTTTTTCTTTTTTGTATCCAAAACGTGTTTTTTTTTTTTTTTTGTATCCAAAACGTGTTTATTGGGATAGTTCTGCATTCTTCTTGATACAGAGTACTTTTAGTGCTGCTTCTGTCTGAAGGAGTATCCTTTGTAGCCTTGCTTTTCCTCCTGTAGGCTGGCAGAGGACAGCAGAGCAGCCAACACACAAAACTGCTGTTTGTGCATGGCTAAAGATGGTGGTGATGTTATAGCATCCTGGGCACTTCACATCCATGAAACAGGAATTGGGGCTCTGCAACAGGCTCTTCTATGTTTCCTGTTCTCTTTTGGAGAGGGATACAGGAGATCCTTTGGGAGAGGCATGTTCTCATGGGGAGGTTGTCATTGCCGGAAAGCTTTTTTTCATTTCTTTTTTTTTTTTTTGGATGGGGACCAGTTTTGAAGCCTTTATTGAATTAGTTACAGTATTGCTTCTGCTCTTTTATGTTGGGCCCTAAGGTATGTGGGATCTTAGCTTCCCCATCAGGAATCAAACCTGCACCCACTGCATTGAAAGGTGAATTCTTAACTGCTGGTTTTCCAGGGAAGTCCCACTTTTTTTTTTTTTTTTTTTGAAGATTGTATTTGTTTAGAGAAGTTTTAGTTTCACTGGAAAATTGAGAGGAAAATACAGATTTCTGCACATACTCCCTGCCCTCACATGCATAGCCTCCCGCATTATCAACATTCCTCACTTGAATGGTGCATTTGTTACAACTGATGAAACAACATTGCCACATCATAATCACCCAAAGTCCGTAGTTTACATTTTGGTCACTCTTAGTTCACAATATCTTTCATGATTTCACTTTGTAAGTCGTATTCTGTTATTTCTGCAGTATCTCATTGATATTCAGTGTGGGAGGGAATTACACTTTTGTTTTAAGTGAATTCTGTGTAACTTGTCTAAACTTCATTTGTTTAATCTCCATTCCGTGGTGCACTGTTCAGAACATCACTGGCTTTCAGGGCTGTCACATTCAGTGTAGATGGCAAGATACTGATATATGTAATCATGTTTGATATTCACCCTCTCCTTACAAGAGCAAATGGACATTTTCTTTTTTAAGTAAATTGGTGCTATGATTAGGTGTAAATAAGCTCCCAGTTCTTTGGATAATGCCATTGACAATCCATTGACAGCATTCTTGGGTCTGATCAAATAGCACCAATGCCCAGAATAACCCTTTCCAGTGATATAAACCAGACCACACACCAGACTTCTGAGTTATTTGTGTTGCCTTGTTGAGGTGACAGAGGGAAGCATCTTTATGAAAAATCGCTATCGTATATCCATTGTGTAGTCACAGCAACAACTCTTGTTATCACTGTCATCTTGAAGAATATATATTAACCTCAGAGACCTTGATAAATGACCCTTTAGGGGGAAATTAATATCTTTAGGCGAGTCAAATATATTAATCATTGATGCCACGGACAGAGTAAATTTCCTTCTTGCTGCTGTGGCAAATACTGTAAATCCTTGCAAGGTCCACAGGCAACATTTATGGCCTTCTAAATACTGAGCAATGCCTGCCATTCACTGGAATGGGAGTAAGTAACATCTCCTGACCTCAGGTGTTCTAACACGTTAGGAAAATTGTCAAAATCAGTGCTTCTCAAGTTGTAATGTACCTGAATCACCTGGAGAACCTATTGAAGATCTGGGGCTTTCCCTGGTGGTCCTGCAGTTAAGAATCCACCTGCCAGTGCAGGGGACGTGGTTCAATCCCTGGTCGAGGAAGATCCCACTGAGCCCATGATCCACAACAAGAGAAGCCCACGCACCCACAGTGAAGATTAGCCCACACTCGCTGCCACTAGAGAAAGCCTGCATGCAGCAGCAAAGACCCAGCACGGCCAAAAATAATATGTGGGATGAGACCTAAGATTCTGCATTTCTTAGAAATTGTAGATGGTGCCAGTGTTCCACTGAGTGGTCCTTTGCTCAACACTTTTGAACCACCTGCTTTCATAGAGCATTCCTTTCTTATAGCCTAGCAAGTCCGGTCGGAGAAGGCAATGGCAACCCACTCCAGTACTCTTGCCTGGAAAATCCCATGGTTAGAGGAGCCTGGTAGGCTCCAGTCCATGGGGTCACTAAGAGTCAGACACGACTGAGTGACTTCACTTTCACTCTTCACTTTCATGCATTGGAGAAGGTAATGGCAACCCACTCCAGTGTTCTTGCCTGGAGAATCCCAGGGACGGGGGAGCCTGGTGGGCTGCATAGAGTCAGACGTGACTGAAGTGACTTAGCAGCAGCAGCAGCAAGTCCAGTACTGGTATAGCTCTTCACCCAGAAGCTCAGTCTGGTCACCTAAACACATTTCCCTCTTCTTGATGTTCTTTTAGTAAAAACATTTCTGCTTACTCTGTGGACAAGATTCATATCGGCAACTATTGCTTTTATGTCTGTGTCCTTTAAGAACTTTTTACCTTGGTGTTAGAAAGGTCAACTTCATTTTCATCAGAAAATGCTGTTGGGGGAATTCCTTGATTTCCCAGTGGTTAGGAGCACAGATTTCATCTCTGGTCAAGGAACTAAGATCCTGCAAGCCTCACAGTGCTGCCAAAAAAAAAAAAAAAAAATTGCTGTTGGGGGAAGAGTTGTCATGAATGTCCGATTAAAGGTAATTCCATAACACTGTGTTGTTGTTTAGTTGTTAAGGTGTGTCCAACTCTTCTGTGGCAACCCCATGGACTTTAGCCCACCAGGCTCTTCTGTCCATGGGATTTCCCAGGCAAGAGTAGTAGAGTGGGTTGCCATTCTCCTCTCCAGGGGATCTTCCCGACCCAGGGATCAAACTCAGGTCTCCTGCATTTCAGGCAGATTCTTTACCACTGAGCCACCAGGGAAGCCGCATAGGATTGTATGAGAGAGGCAAACCCCAAGTTCCAAGGAGAGACTTACGATGCAAACTCTGTGCTATGCCATTTAATGATGTTCTCAGAAGACCATAGCTTTCCTTTGTAAACTTCAGCTTGTGATCAGTGATCACTGGTGCATGACGCCAAGTACAGCTTTAATAAAATGGTTTCATTGCTGGCTTTGGTCTTGGGCGAAACAGGAGTGATGAAAGATACTGTTAGAGCCTGTATGGAGCCATCACTCAAATGGTTCTATTCCCAAGGAACAGACAAATTACCGTAACCTAACAGGGATTATTTTAAACAACGAAATCTGCTCAGATCTGAGGGTGGAAGCTGGATTCCTTTCCTGGCTTAATATATCTGTTACCAGTGCTGTTAGCTGTAGCTGATTGAAAACCTGACTATGGTGGTTTCAACAGATTGTTGTTGTTGTTGTTCTGTCATTCAGTCATGTCCAACTCTTTGTGATGCCATAGACTGCAGCATGCCAGTCTTCCCTGACCTTCGCCGTCTCCCAGAGTTTGCTCAAACACATGTCCATTGAGTCGGTGATGGCGTCCAGCCATCGCATCCTCTGTCACCCGCTTCTCTTCCTGCCTTCAATCTTTCCCAGCCTCAGGGTCTTTTCCAGTGAGTCGGCGTTGATTTCCTTTAGGATTGACTAGTTGGATCTCCTTGCAGTCCAAGGGACTCTCAGGAGTCTTCTCCAACACCACAGTTTGAAAGCATCATTTCTTCAGTGCTCAGCCTTCTTTATGGTCCAACTCTCACATCTGTACATGACTACTAGAAAAACCGTAGATTTGACTATATGGACCTTTGTTGGCAAAATGATGTCTGTGCTTTTTAATACACTGTATTCTAACATAACATATTCTAACATATAGCCATCTAACATCAGATGGCTGCTGGTATTGGTACAGTGAGTTGGTGATGTCAGGGACTTTCCCAGGTCATGGTTACAGAATCCGTGGGTAAGGTCCAGATACCATGTTTACATTCAAGATAGGAAGCAGAGAAAAGGCTGTGCTGAGTATGTCTCCACTGATCAGGGAAGCAAAAGCTGTCCAAGACATTTCCAAATTTCTCCTTGTATCTGTTGACCAGGACTGTTGTATGGCCACACACGGGAGACTAGGAAAGCTTGCCTTTATCTAGGCCACCTTGAAAACTGCTGGGGTTCTGAAGGGAGAAATGGATATTGGGTAGGCAACTAACTAAATTTCCCTGCCTCTATTATTCAACTTTGCTCTTTTTTTTCCCCCTGCAGAATCCAATATTCAGTACTAGGAAAGAGAGCGAGTGTCTGCTGCCAGTAGGGGATGGGTTTGGCAGAGGGAAGAAGCAAAGGTCAGCCTTTCAACGTCCAAACTCCATTTCCCCCCAGTGAGATAAGTATACAGATTGGGTTTTGAAGGCACAAACTGCACCTAAAATCAAAAGGAAAGGTAAACGGACATCACACTGTGCACGCAGAGTAGTTTGGAAATTCAACAACGGAATTTCCAAAGTCATAAATATGGTGGTACCCCTTATCCTGCAATGTCATTAGACAGTTCAAGTGTTAAACAGCTTGTGTTGTCAGCTTAGTGAATCCCTAATGATTTTGAAAGAAGACCTTGTAGTATTAATTATCATTAGTCTGCCTCTCTGGATACCCAGATTCTTGATAAGGAGCAGTTGATAAGGTCTTTTGATAAAGAATGAAGCAGCATGGAACGTGAACATCTTGGGGGTATTACATTCCTTTTAAAAATGCCCTTTAGACATTGATTCTTAAATAATGAGGGTCTTTCCAATGCTATTACTATATACTTCCTGTTGATTTTTAGATGACGTTTTGCATCAATTAGAGTTAATTAGACCTGCATTAGATTAGGGTTTTGCCCACTGTGGAGCTGGGTAACTGCTTTTTGCTGCTGCTTCTTCATTTAACCTTATTAAAATAATTTAGTTGCTAGGAGTTCATTCTTCTTTTAAAGAGGAAAGAAAATACAGTTTGGTAGGTGACAGAATGATGTATTTCTCTTTCTTGATTAAAAACTGTGTGTGTATGGCCAAGATCAGGCTTTTCAGCTTGGCTTTGTAACATTTTGAAGGTGATTGCTTTGTTTAATCCTCTGACTCTGCTTTATGCCTCTGAATTAGCTCGTACATTTTTATCTGTAACCTGGTCACTGGATGAAAGGGAATGATGATTTCTCCGTTGTGCAGATTTCAGAATTTGGAGGGGAAAAGTGTGATAAAAGACAACTTTGCATTTTGTTTCATATGCGTAAAGGATATAGAAGTGTTTCATGGATTCCCATAGAAAGTCTGGCAGAAGATGGAGGTTGGGAAGAGAGATGGATGGGCTTCTTTCGCTGTGTCTTAAAACAGGAGATTAGTTCTTCCAGAGAATTTCCTTTCGCCCTTTCCAAAATGAATGCAGAATAGCTTGTGTCAGGGTCTAAAGGCCGGTTGGGGTCCTGGTGGGATTGTGTGGCAGAGATGAGACAAAGTAGAGTTTTAGGATTTTTCACAAGAACCTCCTGGTAGATGGCCTGAACTCACTCACCCTTGGAGAAGTGAACATCACAGTGCTGGGCACTCACTTCACATGGGTGCCTCTAACCTTATTGACAGACTTGTAAGCATGACTCTCTCTTTTGTGTTGGCCTAGAATTTGGAACCTGCTTCCATCGTAGCATTTGACACTTTGTGTCCTGAGCTCTGACAGGGCTGAGAAGATTTCTTTCTTTCTTTTTTGTTAAGATTTTCTTTTTTTGATGTGGACCATTTTTGAAGTCTTTATTGAATTTGTTACAATATTGCTTCTGTTTTCTGTTTTGGATTTTTGGCCCTGAGGCACGTGGGATCCTAGCTCCCTGACCAGGGATCGAACCCACACTCCGTGCATTGGAGGGAAAGTTTTAACCACTGGACCCCCAGAGAAGTCCCTGAGAGCTCTTTGAGGGCAGACAAAGACCTCAGACTCCAGAGGACAAGGAGTGTGTTCTGTCTTGCTTTTCACAGTACATGGTACCAAGTAAATGGATGCAAGATTGAAGCAGCCCACTGCAGTGTTTCAATGTGAGTTTGTCTCTCATTTCATGATCCTCATTTTCATGGGGACATTAGGTCTGCTTTCACTGTACTTCTTTGGTGTCTAGAGAGTTCTTGGTATGGATTTAAAAGGCACTTGAGGGGGGCGGTCCTAAGAGTGGAGGAATAGGATGGGAGACCACTTTCTCCCCCATAAATTCATCAAAAGAACATTTGAACGCTGAATAAATTCCACAGAACAACTTCTGAATGCCGGCAGAGGATATCAGGCACCCAGAAAAGCAGCCCATTGTCTTCTAAAGGAGGTAGGAAAAATATAAAAGATAAAAAGAGAGACAGAAGAGATAGGGATGGAGATCTGTCCCAGGAAGGGAGTCTTAAAAAAGAGAGAAGTTTCCAAACACCAGGAAACACTCTCACTGGCGAGTCTGTGGTGAGCCTTGGAACCACAGAGGGCAACATAACTGGGAGAAAAAATAAATAAATAAATAAAACCCACAGATTACGTGCCCAACGATAACTCCCAGTAGAGAAGCAGCGCAGACACCCGCAGACGCCCGCATCCGCCACTAGCAAGCAGGGGCTGGGCAGTGAGGCACAGGCTGCATTGCTTACAGTAAGGACTGGGCCTGAATGCCCTGAGGGCAATCTGAGGGAACTAACTTGAGATAGCAAACCAGACTGTGGGATAGCTACCCTGCGAAAAGCCCTAACCTAAGACACCTCCAGGCCCACTCACAGAACAAAGGACTGAGCAGAGCTAGCCGGCTGCGGACTGGCACATCCCCCTCTGGAGACAGGCAGGCGAGGGCAGCCAGAGCCAGAAGGGGGCGGCCGTGATTATCTACCAAACTGCAAGCAGCCTTCGTTGCTAACCAAGACTTCTTGGGATTCTGGACGGTTGACATCCACCTGAGAAGGTGCACTGGTTGTACACCCAGAAAACTGAGTGGCAGGAAAGCAGGAGGCGATAAGTCGCAGCAACTGTGCTCACCAAACAACTGGTCACCTGAGCTGCTCAGACCTGGGAAGGGCTCAAAACGCTGGCCCAACCGAGTCTGCGCCTCTGAGGAGTACTGAGTACCTGAACCTGAGCGGCTTAGACCTGGGAAGTGCATGCAGCCCAGGGTCAGCCTCAGACAGTTCCCGGTAGAGCAACCTAGAGCCTAAGCAGTGTAGACAGGGAAAGCATACATGCCGTGAGTGGGGGCAAACCCAGTGTGGCTGAGACACTGCGAGCTCTCCCCACAGATGCCAGTGTTATTTGTTTGCAGCGTCTCTCCCTCCCCACGGCACAACTGAGCAAGTGAGCCTAAAAAAGTGTCCACCACCGCCTCCTTGTGTCAGGGTGGAAATCAGACACTGAAGAGACCAGCAAACAGCAGAATCTAAAACAGGGAACTGCTTTGGAAGTGACAGATGGAGAAGTCTTGAGGCTACTGTAAGAATAAGACTGAAAACCAGAGGCAGAAGGCTTAAGTCCAAATCCTGAGAACACCAGAAAACTCCTGACTCCAGGGAACATTAATCGATAGGAGCTCATCAAACGCCTCCATACCTACACTGAAACCAAGCACCACCCAAGGGCCAACAAGTTCCAGAGCAAGACATACCACGCAAATTCTCCAGCAACACAGGAACATAGCCCTGAGCTTCAATATACAGGCTGCCCAATGAGTCTCATAACTCATTACTGGACACTTCATTGTACTCCAGAAAGAAGAAATCCAGCTCCACCCACCAGAACACCGAAACAAGGTTCCCTAACCAGGAAACCTTGACAAGCCACCCGTCCAACCACACCCACAGCCAGGAAACTCCACAATAAAGAGAACTCCAAAAACTGCCAGAATATGGAAAGGCCACCCCAACACAAGATGAAGAGGCAGAGAAATACCCAGCAGGTAAAAGAACAGGGTAAATGCCCACCAAAGCAAACGAAAGAGGAAGAGATAGGGAATCTACCTGATAAATAATTCCAAATGATGATAGTGAAAATGATCCAAAATACTGAAAACAAAATGGAGTTACAGATAAATAGCCTGGAGACAAGGATTGAGAAGATGCGAGAAAGGTTTAACAAGGACCTAGAAGAAATAAAAGAGAGTCAATATATAATGAATAGTGCAATAAGTGAGGTCAAAAACACTCTGCAGGGAACCAACAGTAGAAAACGGAGGCAGAAGATAGGATAAGTGAGGTAGAAGAATGGTAGAAATAAATGAAACAGAGAGGAAAAAAGAAAAACGAATTAAAAGAAATCAGGACAATCTCAGAGACCTCTGGGACAATGTTAAATGCCCCAACATTCGAATCATAGGAATCCCAGAAGAAGAAGACAAAAAGAAAGACCATGAGAAAATACTTGAGGAGATAATAGTTGAAAACTTCCCTAAAATGGGGAAGGAAATAATCACCCAAGTCCAAGAAACCCAGAGAGTCCCAAACAGGATAAACCCAAGGCAAAACACCCCAAGACACATATTAATCAAATTAACAAAGATCAAACACAAACAACAAATATTAAAAAGCAGCAAGGGAAAAACAACAAATAACACACAAGAGGATTCCCATAAGGATAACAGTTGATCTTTCAATAGAAACTCTTCAGGCCAGGAGGGAATGGCAGGACATACTTAAAGTGATGAAAGAAAATAACCTACAGCCCAGATTACTGTACCCAGAAAGGATCTCATTGAAATATGAGGGAGAAATCAAAAGCTTTACAGACAAGCAAAAGCTGAGAGAATTCACCACCACCAAACCAGCTCTCCAACAAATGCTAAAGGATCTTCTCTAGACAGGAAACACAGAAAGGGTGTATAAACTCGAACCCAAAACAATAAAGTAAATGGCAATGGGATCATCAGATCAGATCAGATCAGTCAGTCAGTCGTGTCCGACTCTTTGCAACCCCATAAATTGCAGCACACCAGGCCTCCTTATCCATCACCAACTCCCAGAGTTCACTCAGACTCACGTCCATCGAGTCAGTGATGCCATCCAGCCATCTCATCCTCTGTCGTCCCCTTCTCCTCCTGCCCCCAATCCCTCCCAGCATCAGAGTCTTTTCCAATGAGTCAACTCTTCGCGTGAGGTGGCCAAAGTACTGGAGTTTCAGCTTTAGCATCATTCCTTCCAAAGAAATCCCAGGGCTGATCTCCTTCAGAATGGACTGGTTGGATCTCCTTGCAGTCCAAGGGACTCTCAAGAGTCTTCTCCAACACCATAGTTCAAAAGCATCAATTCTTCGGTGCTATACTTATCAATAATTACCTTAAATGTAAATGGGTTGAATGCCCCAACCAAAAGACAAAGACTGGCTGAATGGAAATGGAAACAAGAACCCTATATATGTTGTCTACAAGAGACCCACCTTGAAACAAGGGACACATACAGACTGAAAATGAAGGGCTGGAAAAAGATATTCCACGCAAATAGAGACCAAAAGAAAGCAGGAGTAGCAATACTCATATCAGATAAAATAGACTTTAAAACAAAGGCTCTGAAAAGAGACAAAGAAGGACACTACATAATGATCAAAAGATCAATCCAAGAAGAAGATATAACAATTATAAATATATATTTACCCAACATAGGAGCACCATAATATGTAAGACAAATGCTAACAAGTATGAAAGGGGAAATTAACAATAACACAATAATAGTGGGAGACTTTAATACCCCACTCACACCTATGGATAGATCAACTAAACAGAAAATTAACAAGGAAACACAAACTTTAAATGATACAATAGGCCAGTTAGATCTAATTGATATCTATAGGACATTTCACCCCAACACAATGAATTTCACCTTTTTCCCAAGCGAACACGGAACCTTCTCCAGGATAGATCACATTCTGGGCCATAAATCTAGCCTTGGTAAATTCAAAAAAATTGAAATCATTCCGAGCATCTTTTCTGACCACAATGCAGATTAGATCTCTTACAGGAGAAAAACTATTTAAAATTCCAACATATGGAGGCTGAACAACACGCTGCTGAATAACCAACAAATCACAGAAGAAATCAAAAAAGAAATCAAAGTATGCATAGAAATGAATGAAAACAAAAACACAACAACCCAAATCCTGTGGGACACTGTAAAAGCAGTGCTAAGGGGAAAGTTCATAGCAATACAGGCATAACTCAAGAAACAAGAAAAAAGTCAAATAAATAACCTAACTCTACACCTAAAGCAACTAGAAAAGGAAGAAATGAAGAACCCCAGGCTTAGTAGAAAGAAAGAAATCTTAAAAATTAGAGCAGAAATAAATGCAAAAGAAACAAAAGAGACCATAGCAAAAATCAACAAAGCCAAAAGCTGGTTCTTTGAGAGGATAAATAAAATTGACAAACCATTAGCCGGACTCATCAAGAAACAAAGGGAGAAAAATCAAATCAATAAAATTAGAAATGAAATGGAGAGATCACAACAGACAACACAGAAATGCAAAGGATCATAAGAGACTACTATCAGCGATTATATGCCAATAAAATGGACAACGTGGAAGAAATGGACAAATTCTTAGAAAAGTACAACTTTCCAAAACTGAACCAGGAAGAAATAGAAAATCATAAAAGACCCATCACAAGCACAGAAATTGAAACTGTAATCAGAAAGCTTCCAGCAAACAAAAGCCCAGGTCCAGACGGCTTCGCAGCTGAATTCTACCAAAAATTTAGAGAAGAGCTAACACCTATCCTTCTCAAACTCTTCCAGAAAATTTCAGAGGAAGGTAAACTTCCAAACTCATTCTATGAGGCCACCATCACCCTAATACCAAAACCTGACAAAGATGCCACAAAAAAAGAAAACTACAGGCCAATATCACTGATGAACATAGATGCAGAAATCCTTAACAAACTTCTGGCAATCAGAATCCAACAACATGTTAAAAAGATCATACATCATGACCAAGTGGGCTTTATCCCAGGGATTCAAGGATTCTTCAATATCTGCAAATGAATCAACGTAATACGCCATTAACAAATTGAAAAATAAAAGCCATATGATTATCTCAATAGATGCAGAGAAAGCCTCTGACAAAATTCAACATCCATTTATGATAAAAACCCTCCAGAAAGCAGGAATAGAAGGAACATACCTCAACATAATAAAAGCTATATATGACAAACCCACAGCAAACATTATCCTCAATGGTGAAAAATTGAAAGCACTTCCCCTAAAGTCAGGAACAAGACAAGAGTGCCCACTCTCACCACTACTATTCAACATAGTTTTGGAAGTTTTGGCTACAGCAATCAGAGCAGAAAAAGAAATAAAAGAAATCCAAATTGGAAAAGAAGAAATAAAACTCTCACTGTTTGCAGATGACATGACTCTCTACATAGAAAACCCTAAAGACCACCAGAAAATTACTAGACCTAATCAATGAATATAGTAAAGCTGCAGGATATAAAATCAACGCACAGAAATCCCTTGCATTCCTATACACGAATAATGAGAAAATAGAAAGAGAAATTAAGGAAACAATTCCATTCACCATTGCAACAAAAAGAAAAAAATACTTAGGGATATATCTACCTAAAGAAACAAAAGACCTATATATAGAAAACTATAAAACACTGGTGAAAGAAATCAAAGAGGACACTAATAGATGGAGAAATATACTGTGTTCATGGATCGGAAGAATCAATATAGTGAAAATGAGTATACTACCCAAAGTAATCTATAGATTCAATGCAATCCCTATCAAGCTACCACAGAGCTAGAACAAATAATTTCACAATTTGTATGGAAATCCAAAAAAACTCAAATAGCCAAAGCAATCTTGAGAAAGAAGAATGGAACTGTAGGAATCAATCTGCCTGACTTCAGGCTCTACTACAAAGCCACAGTCATCAAGACAGTATGGTACTGGCACAAAGACAGAAAAATATAGATCAATGGAACAAAATAGAAAGCCCAGAGATAAATCCACGTATCTATGGACACCTTCGGAGAAAGCAATGGCACCCTACTCCAGTACTCTTGCCTGGAAAATCCCATGGACGGAGGAGCCTAGTGGGCTACAGTCCATGGGGTCACAAAGAGTCAGACATGACTGAGAGACTTCACTTTCTCTTTTCACTGTCATGCATTGGAGAAGAAAATGGCAACCCACTCCAGTGTTCTTGCCTGGAGAATCCCAGGGACGGGGGAGCCTGGTGGGCTGCCGTCTATGGGGTCGCACAGAGTCGGACATGACTGACGCGACTTAGCAGCAGCAGCATGGACACCTTATCTTTGACAAAGGAGGCAAGAATATACAATGGAGAAAAGACAATCTGTTTAACAAGTGGTGCTGGGAAAACTGGTCAACCACTTGTAAAAGAATGAAACTGGAACACTTTCTAACACCATACACAAAAATAAACTCAAAATGGATTAAAGATCTAAACATAAGACCAGAAACTATAAAACTCCTAGAGGAAAACATAGGCAAAACACTCTCCGACATACATCACAGCAGGATCCTCTATGACCCACCTCCCAGGATATTGGAAATAAAAGCAAAAATAAACAAATGGGACCTAATTAAACTTAAAAGCTTCTGCACAACAAAGGAAACTATAAGAAAGGTGAAAAGACAACCTTCAGAATGGGAGAAAATAATAGCAAATGAAACAACTGACAAAGAATTAGTCTCAAAAATATACAAGCGACTCCTGCAGCTCAATTCCAGAAAAATAAATGACCCAATTAAAAAATGGGCCAAAGACCTAAACAGACATTTCTCCAAAGAAGACATACAGATGGCTAACAAACACATGAAAAGATGCTCAACATCACTCATTATCAGAGAAATGCAAATCAAAACCACAATAAGGTACCATTTCATGCCAGCCAGAATGGCTGCTATCCAAAGTCTACAAGCAATAAATGCTGGAGAGGGTGTGGAGAAAAGGGAACCCTCTTACACTGTTGGTGGGAATGCAAACTAGTACAGCCACTATGGAGAACAGTGTGGAGATTCCTTAAAAAACTGGAAATAGAACGGCCATACCACCCAACAATCCCACTGCTGGGCATACACACCGAGGAAACTAGAATTGAAAGAGACACATGTACCCCAACATTCATCACAGCACTGTTTATAATAGCCAGGACATGGAAGCAACCTAGATGTCCATCAGCAGATGAATGGATAAGAAAGCTGTGGTACATATACACAATGGAGTATTACTCAGCCATTAAAAAGAATACATTTGAATCAGTTCCAAGGAGGTGGATTAAACTGCAGCCTATTATCCTGAGTGAAGTAAGACAGAAAGAAAAACACCAATACAGTATAATAATGCATATATATGGAATTTAGAAAGATGGTAACGATAACCCTGTATGCGAGACAGCAAAAGAGACACAGATGTATAGAACAGACTTTTGGACTCTGTGGGAGAGGGCGAGGGTGGGATGATTTGGAAGAATGGCATTTAAACATGTATAATATCATATAAGAAATGATTCGCCAGTCCAGGTTCAATGCATGAGACAGGATGCTCGCGGCTGGTGCAGTGGGATGACCCAGAGGGATGGTATGGGGAGGGAGGTGGGAGCGGGGTTCAGGATGGGGAACACATGTACACCTGTGGCGGATTCATGTCAATGTATAGCAAAACCAATACAATATTGTAAAGTAATTAGCCTCCAATTAAAATAAATAAATTTATATTAAAAAATAAAAGGCACTTGAAATATCTTGACTTTTTCTTTTCAGGGCACAATGATTACAGGGGATACCTGGTGTAGCTGTCAAGCCAAAAAACAAAAAATGTGGGGAGTCGAGGAGAGTGAAAAAAGCATGGAGGTTGATGGGCATGGATACATTCAGGTTTTCAATTAACTCGCCATGTTGCTGCCTAAGAAGCATACAATAAAATGGGCAGCTCTGTCATTCTTGGGAGATGAGACTATTCTCTCAGCTCTACAAAATGAGACTGTGGTGATATTGAAATGCTGCCAGTCTCCCCACTAGGCAGACTGCCTGCATTTCACCCAGGCCCGGAGTTCTTTCTCAGCTGCTCTGGAATCTGCCCTTCCTGCTGTTCCCTTTCCGCCAAAGGCCAGCCTCCCTGAGCTGAGAGAATCTGCCCTTTGTTGTACTTGAGGGGAGACTGTTTCCAGCGTTTCAATTGCTCTTCTCCTGGGGAGCCAGAGAGAGAGAGAGAGAGAGGGAGAGGGAGAAGCCGTGTGACAATTGTTTGACTCTCAAGCCAAAATGCAAGAGTTCTCTGAGGCTATCCCATCTTTGAAGTGAGCAGTGTCCCTCCGAGTCCTTCTGGCTTTGAAGTGGTCATCAGCCCTGTGTTTGTCCTGAGAGAGCCCCTGAGAGACACTGCAGTGATTTCAACTTTGGAGCCCCTGTCAGGAGGCACCTGTACAGCTTTGGCTGAGACACTCAAGCTTGGGCACGCATCTCGGTCACCTCTGGCTGCCAAACAACATTAAACCCTCCTGGCTTCTGTTTGGGTTGTGATTATCACTCCTGACTCCCATCTAGTGGCTCGGCTGGTCAGGGCCAGTCTTGGCTGATCATGGCTGGGATTGCCAGTGTGTCGGCGCTGAGAGGGAAGGTCGACTGGAACTGGCTGGTCTGGGTGGCCTTGCTCATATATCTTTCCATTGGCCAGCTATTGGCTGAGGCCATTGGGATGACTGAACTCCAAGACTGGGGACAGAGGCACACAAGGCCTCTGGAGGCTTTGATTCGGAATCACTGAATCACCACTTTCACACATGTTGACTGAAGCAAAGTCATGTAGACGCTCCAGTGTCAAAGGGTAGCTAGCTGAATTTCACGTCTTGATGAGAGGAACTACAAAGTAAAACTAAAAGTGCCTGGATGCACAGGGGGAAAGACTTTGTGGCTGGCCTTGCAGTCCATGGCAGCCTGTGATGTCAGGGGCAGCGTGAAGTTGTGTGTCAGGTGTGGGTGTATATTCTCAGGGTTCTAGGCTTTGGGGAGATTTGGGGGGATGGGTGTGCTGGAGAGGGGGTAGAGCAGATGCTGAGGGGCTTTATACATCCCTTTGGCCTTCAGCATCTTTCATTAGGTCTGCCATAAATAGGCCACAAGAGCTTCCTTCACCTCACAAGTATCATAGATCCTTTATCTTCCTGCCCTTCCAATAAAGCCGATGTGTGTGCTCAGTACCTCAATCATGTCTGACTCTTTGTGACCCCAGGGACTGTAGCCCATCAGTCTCCTCTTTGCATGGGATTCTCAGGCAAGAATACTGGAGTGGGTTGCCATGCCCTCCTCCAGGGGATCTTCCCAACCCAGAGATTGAACCTGGGTCTCTTGCATCTCCTGCATTGGCAGGCAGGTTCTTTACCACTGAGCCACCTGGGAAGCCTTAATAAAGCCAATACTAGGTATTAAATTAGAGAAGGCAATGGCACCCCACTCCAGTACTCTTGCCTGGAGAATCCCATGGATGGAGGAGCCTGGTAGGCTGCAGTCCATGGGGTCGGGAAGAGTCGGACACGACTGAGTGACTTCACTTTCACTTTTCACTTTCACGCATTGGAGAAGGAAATGGCAACCCACTCCAGTGTTCTTGCCTGGAGAATCCCAGGGACAGGGGAGCCTGGTGGGCTACCATCTATGGGGTTGCCATAGAGTCAGACATGACTGAAGCAACTTAGCAGCAGCAGCAGCAGCATTCATATGAAAAGTCAAAAATAAATAGTGTTTATTTAACTAAATTATTAAGTGATTACAGTTGATCCTTGAACAACTGGGAGGTTGGGGGCAGTGAGCCTCTGTGTAGCCAAAACTCTGCATAGAACTTTACAGTCAGCCCTCAATATCCACAGTTTCGCATCCGTGGGATCAAAGAAGCTTGGATTATGTAGTACTAAAGCAAATATTTATTGGAAAACAATATCAGACCTGCACAATCCAAACCCATGTTGTCCAAGTGTCAATCCAATATGATTACTTTTGCCATAGTTTTTGCCTTAAGGTTGAAATACAATTACTCAACACCTGAGATTTTCCCCCTCATACCAACATGAAAGTCCATGGGGCACATATTTTTGTTTATTTACCCTACCCTAGTCACATAGGCTCCCTCTACCCAGCACATATACAAAATTCCAGACTCCCAGGAGGAAAGCCAGTGTTCAGAATCAACTATATTGTTCACACAAACAGTTGAGGCGCACCCTTACTAGTCCTGGGCTTGGTTGTCCAGAAATCCAAGTTCTCAAATGCCAGCCAAGGCCAGCCTTGCCAACAGGCCTATCTAAGGATGGCAGTCTCTGGCCTGTTATGCTACCCTTTTTCTCCACACCACGCAAGAATCTAAGCTCCTTGAGGGCCAAGATCTTTGTGTTGTGATGTGCCTCCTAGAACAGTGTGTGACACACAAGTGCCGAACAAATATTTATTGAATGAAGAGAGGGAATGCCGGCCCTCAGGTGGACTTTTCCCTATAACAGAAATAACGCCCAAAGGAAGAACAGTCTCTTGATTTCCCCCACCTAGACTTTCCCTGAAGCAGCAGGCCTGTATACGACTCCCATCCAGGCAGCCCCTTGTCCAGGGAACCTGAAACAAGCCTGGCTTCCACACCCTCTCAAGGCCATCTGGACACAGGAGCAGTGTGTCCAGAGTAACCTAGTTAGTTGGTTGGTGAGGCTACAGGTCTCTCTCTTTTTAAAAAAAAAAATTTTAATACAATAAAGTATACTGTATTGTTACATGCAGGAATCACTGACTTTTCCTTTTTTTTTTTTAATATATTTTTTTAACCAGGGCGTCCACATCTCTTGATCCTGATTTTCCTCTTCAGCCTGTTTGTTTTTCGCCTTCCCTCAGTGCTTGGGGTTGAACTGAATCCTGGCCTAGGTGCAGACCATTTGATTTGACCTGCATCTGATTGTGATCTTTATACCAGCAATGTCTTTGTTTCTTCTTCTAATGTTTATTTTTAAAGGCAAAAAGACCATTTGAAAGGACTTTCCCCTTACATAGTATATATTTCCTCCTCTGTTTTCAGATCCAAAACCATTTTTCACTGTGACTGTGTAAGCTCTTTACCTGTGATCAGTGACTCCTCAGGGTAAAAATCTCATTTTTTCATTCTCTGTTCCTTCAGTAATAGAAAGATTAAGCTAATTTCAAAACTACTTGTGTCAGGATTTCATTCCATCTGGAAAGTCTTATCTATTTCATCAAAGGCTTGTTTGTCACATTCTGAATTTTGACAAATGGATGCAATGAATCATTGGTTGAAATTCAACAAAGAGTGCCCAGCCCCGTATTCTCTGTCTTGGCTTAAGATTGGTCTCAGCTCAAAAATACTCAGTTGAATTTATCAGCAGGGGAAAAAAATAAAAGGTTTTAAAAATGCATATCATAGTACCATCTGAGAATATAAATCTTATGTAACATTTGTCATCAAAATTAAGTTTTAATATTATTTCAAGAATATGTTGATCCATCATTTCGACCCATAGAATATGCTAAGTTGGCATATTAATATTAATTCTAACTAATGCTGAGTCACTTTTGTACAGGGAGAATATTCTTCTGAATGAAAAGAATTATGAATCTATTCTTAGGGCAAATAAAAAATGATTGCCCATCAAGATTCCCGGACTGATGAGATGAATTAATATTTCTGGCTGAGAAATGATAAATTCTGAGGGAGAAAACTGTCAGGGAGCATTCACCAGCAACTTTAATAAATGACTTGGTCTTGACAGAAATGTTTTAAATACAGCTTCTAGATGTTTAAAGTATTTAGTCATGTTGACAAGAGTGGGTTTGCCTTTCCTAACTTTAAAAAAGAAAGAAAGAAAGAAAACTGATATGTTAGAAAAAAGAGAATCACCTGGCAGGATATCAGAGTCCTCGGCTAGTGTTCTTGAGGGCAGTGGCTTTTTACTTTCTGGAGCTTGTAGGAACCGAAAAGAATTTCTGAACTGTGTTCTTCATTGTATAGATGAGAAAACTGAGGTCCAGAGAGGTGCAGCAACTTGACAGAGGCCACACAGTAAACTGAAGCAGAGCACAGAACAGAACTCAGGTTCTTTCACTTTCAGGTTGCTGTGCCTTTCTCATCCAATTAATTATATGATCGGAGGCAGGGGGCCCCAACCTCTATATCAGATCAGCAGCAGCATTAGGTTAGAAATAAAGTGCACACTAGAGCCTGTTATACAGAGTGAAGTAAGTCAGAAAGAGAAAAACAAATATTAGTTTTTCCTATATATGCACTATATATATTCCTATATATGCACTATAGGAATCTAGAAAAATAATACTGATGAACCTATTTACAGAGAAGAAATAGATTTGAAGATGTAGAGAGCGAACTTGTGGACATGGCAGGGGGAGGAGAGGCTGGGAGAAATTGAGAGAGTAGCATTGACATATATCCACTATTATGTGTCAAATAGATAGCTAGTGGGAAGCTGCTGTATACCACAGGGAGCCCAGCCTGGTTGCTCTTTGATGACCTACTAGGGTGGAATTGGGGAGGAGGGAGGATCAAGAGGGAGGGGATATATATATATGTGTATGTATATATATATATATATATATATATATATATATATATATATATATATATATGACTGATTTGAGTTGATGTACAGCAGAGACTACCACAACATTGTAAAGCAATTATCCTCCAATTTAAAGAAGAGAAAGTGCACAATAAATGTAATGCACTTGAATTATCCCAAAACCATCCCCTCCCCTGATCTGTGGAAAAATTGTCTTCCACAAAATCAGTCCCTGGTGCCAAAAAGGTTAGGGACCACTTGACTAAGGCAGTGGTTCTCAAAATCTGGGAGGCTCAGAATTGCCTGGAGAGCTTGTTCATACACAGCTTTCTGGACCCTACTTCAGAGATTGTTTCTATAGGTGTGGTGTCAGGACAGGGAATTTGCATTTCTCTCAAGTTCTCAGGTGATGCTCTTGGTTCTTGTCCAGGGACCACACTTGGAAAACCCCTGAGCTAAGGGTTGGAGGAGATAGTCAGGAAGCTAAGAATAAATGTGTACTTTTCTGCAGGGGAAAGGAAATAATTGACTGATTTTAGCTATTCTTGAGTATCTTTGTACTCAGAGAATAGAAGATCTGTTAGTAATTGTACTTTTCCTCTTGTACTTGTAATTATTGTTAAATAAGGTTTCTACTATTAGCCCCAGTACCTGGTAAATTTCTTTCCTGAGTCAGAATTGTGACCCACTGAGGGCCTGGATAATGGGTAAAGGGGACCACAGCAAATCATTGCTAAGGAAAAGAAAATCCCTAAGAGGTATTTTTAAAATACAGAACAATGGCTGATTGTAAAACCTCTTCAGAATCAAAATCACTACCAGGAAATCATCAGATTGCCTTTATTCATTTTGAACATTTCCATTAAAGTGGGGAAAAAAAAGAGAGCCAGAAACGGTGACTGCAGACAGACAGAAAAGTTGGTTAATTGAGTTGACAAAGAGAATTGAACTTAAAGCAGGAATTGTATCCCTCCAAATACTGTTTTTTCTGGACCAGTTAACAAACTGCTTGCCAGAAATGTGCTTTATGTTTTCCATGGTGCCACAGCATGGGAAGACCACCTGATATAAAGATGATATGTAAAAATCACAGAGTCTTTTCATTAACATAAAGTTTATTTCTTCTTTTTACCTTTTCATCAGTAATCATTAACTAAATTGAAATGGATGCTATGTAATATATTAAGACAAAATCACAATCAGTGGTTGCAAACTTCCTTCCCTCCTCTTTTCAGAAATCTACCTGATTAAAAGAAACCCATGTTTACCTGCTCAGAATCCCTCTAAATTGTTCCTTTCACCTTCCTAGAGTAGGAAAAACTTATTCCTTGCTGGCCAAAAACTAAACCATGGTTTGGGGAGAAGGGGAGAGAAAAGAGAGAGTGGAGGAAAAGGATCAAGATGGATTCTGTGCCCAGTTTGACTCTGCGACCCTTTGGACTATAGCCCTGTCTTCTCTGTCCTGAGATTCTCCAGGCAAGAATACTGGAGTGGGTTGCCATTTCCTTCTCCAGGGGATCTTCCCGACCCAGGGATCAAACCCGCATGTCCTGTGTCTCCTTCATTGCAGACACAGCCTCCAGGGAAGCCCAGATCAAGACTTGAAAAATCTTTTGTGTGTAAAAGTTTCCGAAGCAGCTGTGAGGGACAAAGGAATTGGAGATCGGGGAAGGGGTTGAGGAAGTGTTGCATGGGTTATGAAGGGATCTCTATTACATTGTTTTGAACATCAAAAAGAGCTGCTTTTTTGATGGTCTGTAACTCCTAAAAGAGATAGTGCTCCAAGATTGGACCACATGGGTCCTTGGATTTATTAAGTTTACTCAAAGTGCCTACAATTCAATCTCTGCTCTAATAACATTTGTTTGCAAGAGGGAATCAAGGGAATCCATGGAAAATTAGGTTTCCAAGGAAACCAGCTTGGATGGGATAAGAGGAAGATTAGGCCTTTCTGTCAATTAACAAATATTTACAGTCACATGAAGTCTCTTGCTGTTGGTGAGAAGGGAAGCATTCCCTACTGCTCCAGTGAAAGTGCTAGAAGAGATGGAGATACAGGGGAGAACTTGAGACGGCAGGCCCCCAAGAGGGAAAAATATACTGTGGCTTTTAAAAAAAAAAAAGATTCTGATAAAAACTCTCCATCAGTTATCCATCACTGCATTATAAACAGCCTCAAAACTCAGTAGTTCAAAATAAGTCTTTTATTTTGCTCAAAAATCTGCAATTTGGGGGACTTCCCTGGTGATCTAGTGGCTAAGACTCAATGCTCACGATGCGGGAGGCCCTGGTTCGATCCCTGGTCAGGGAACTAGATCCCATGTGCCACAATTAGGACTTGGTACAGCCAAATACATAAAATAAATATTAAAAAATCTGCAAATTGGATAAGGTTCAGCAGGGAGGGTTTGTTTTTTCTTCTTTTGTCCACTAGGAAGGCTCACTTTGGGGCTAGTGAAACCATTTTCAAGATGGGTAGAGAGTTGGTGCTGGTTCTCTAGTGGGAGCTCACCTGGGGTCGGGAGCCTTGGTTTCTTGCCCCATTGGCCTTTCTCTGGACTGCTTGGGCTTCCTTGCATGAAAAGGGAAAGTGTCAGTTGCTCAGTCGTGTCTGACTCTTTGTAATCCTATGGACTATAGCTTGCCAGGCTCCTCTGTCCATGGGATTCTCTGGGCAAGAATACTAGAGTGGGTTGCCATGCCCTCCTCCAGGGGATCTTCCCAACCCAGGGATCGAAGCCGCATCTCTTCTATCTCCTGCATTGGCAGGCGAGTTCTTTACCACTAGCACTACCTGGGAAGCTCCAGTGCTATACAGTAGGTCCTTATTAGTTATCAATTTTATATTGGGTTAACCAAAAAGTTCGTTTGGGTGTTTTCATACAATGGTGTGGAAAAACCTGAATGAACATTTTGGCCAACCCAATATAGAGTGGTGTGTCTGTGTCAATCCCAGTTTCCCAGTTTATCCCTTTCACCCTTTCCCCCTGGTAACCACAAGTTTGTTTTATGTATCCGAGACATCCTCTCATTTAAAACGAGGATTGGGCCTGTGGTCCCCTTCCCATGTGGGAAATGGAAGAGGTTCTTGAAAGGCCAGGGTCACAGTCATAGTATTAATAAACATAGCTAGAAGATACAGGAATTGAAGGAGAAGACTGATACAGGCCAGGGTTCTTAAAGTGATACTCCTCCACCACCCACATATCTGGCCTGCTTGATGAGAATATAGGCTGAGTGGCGATAGACTGGGGTGCTGCTTCAGAGCTTTGGGTCCAGCGGCTTGAGTTTGAATCCTGTAACTTCTCACTAGTTGTGTGACCCTGGGCAAATTACCTGAGACTTCTGTTCCTCTTTCACCTCATCTATAAAGGGTGTCACCAAATAGTTTTGTTGTTTAGATGGGAGAGACCCTGGAATGCATCTAGAACAACACCTGGCAATTACTTAGTGCTCAGTGATGCTTGTTGTAGTTTTTATTATTGTGCTTGTCCATATCCCTTCATGAATCATAATCTCCAAAGAGAGAGCCTGGAAACCTTCATTTCTAACCAGCCCCCTCCTGTGTGATTCATACACGTCCCCAAGTGTGAACACCACCGCTCAGGCCAAGAGAGCAATCAGGTGATGTCAAGGCAAGATGGACTAGCCCAGGAGCATCTCACTTCCCAGCAATTTGGGGAAATGAGGATTTTCCTGTAAGTCAGTCCTCCAGATGGCTGACACTTTTCTCTTGTTTTAAACACCCAGTCATCAAAGTTAAAACTTGATCAATTATTCATTCTAAAGTCTAAAGTCTATTATATGCTTGCACAGAGAATTCTAGAAAATAGTGGTGGTATTAGCAGTATTTGGGAAGGTGATTCAGTGTCATCAAGACAGTCACAGATAGTAAATATTTATAGACTCCCTTGTTGTGTCCCCTTATTGTGGTGGGCACTGAAAGTACAATGACAAACACGATGCAAACCCTGCCTTCAAGAGGCTTACCGGCTAGTGAAGGAAAGGCCAGGAGATGGCGCTGATGCAGTAAGAGAGGTGACAGAACAGAAGGCTGTTTTGAGCTTTGTCACAGGGATATCCTAAAGGCTACAGAAGTGTGGAAGGGTGGCCCTCATGCTGGGCCCTCTGAGTGCTTGGGCTGCTTGTTTGATGGCTGCTGCATCCTGCCTGGCTGTCAGTTGACACTCCTCACTCCTGTCAATTTGTCTGCCTTCAAATGACATTCCTGTCCTCATCAAATGCACTGCTTCTAATCTGCTGTGGGCTGGAAACTGGATACCCTGAACTTGCTGGAACACTGCCCTCTCAGAAAGGCCTTCTCTGACCTTGCCATCTAAAATAGTGCTCCACTCCCACCACCCTCCCTGCCCCCACACATGGTCTGCAACCTCTTACCCAGCTTGACTTTCCCCCGTAGCATGTATCACCTCCTGATGTTACCTGTCTGCATTTATATCTGATGGTTTGCCTTCTTCACTAGGTTATAAGTGCCAAGAGGACACTTAGTCCACCTCTGTGTCCAGTACCTGGTACCTGACCTGACTCAGAATAGGTTTTGAATAAATATTGAGTGTGTGCATGCTCAGTCATGTTCGACTCTTTGCAACCCCATGGACTGTAGCCCGCCAGGCTCTTCTGCCCATGGAATTCTCCAGGCAACAATACTGGAGTGGGTTGCCATGCCCTTCTCCAGGGGATCTTCCCAATCCAGGGATCGAACCAGGGTCTCCTGCATTGGCTGGCAGATTCTTTACCACTGCTCTACCTGGGAAGCCTAAATATTGAGTGAGTGAACAATAGTAATAGATAAATTTCATTTTCTTTTTTTGTCAATGTTTTACTTGTACTCGGTGGCTCAACAGTAAAGAATCTGTCTGCCCAGCACAGGAGACATAGGTTTGATCCCAGTCAGGAAGATCCCCTGGAGAAGGGAATGATGGCAACCCACTATAGTATTCTTGCCTGTGAATTCCATGGAGAGAGGAGCCTGGCGGGCTATAACCTATGGGGTCACAAAGAGTCTGACATGACTTAGCAGTTAAACAACAACAAATAACTTGCACTCAGTAAAATGCACCCATCTTATGTGTTCAGCTCAACCAACACAGGCACGTGTGTGCACACATTGTAACTCTACCTAGAGCAGGATACAGAGCCTTGCTGGCAGCCACCCAGCAGGTCCCTCAGAACCCTCCCAGCCCATACCTCCTCCAGAAGGTACTCATTCTTCTGACTTCTACCATCATTAATTAGTTCTGCTCATTCTTGAATTTCATAAGTGTAATCATGTAGTGTTTTTTCTTCTGTGTCAACCTTTTCAACACTGTGCCTATGAGGTTCATCCATGCTGTTGAATGGAATGGCACTTCATGCTTTATTTCATTGCTTGTAATGTTCAGGCTGAATTTGCTGTAATAAATGTCACCCCTTTTACTCACATGTGGATTGTTTCCAGGTCTGGCTGATAAGGAAAATGAGTTTCGAGAATGGTCATGCAAGGCTCTATGAGTTAAAGGGCATGAATGTCATGGCAACTTTTTTGGATGGTTTACTTGTTACCCATTTTCTTAGTCCTCCATTTCTGGAACCCTCCCCCTCTTCATACTCCTTCAGGGTTCTGATTTATGCTTGGACTTGTGTGGTCTGCCTGGAACTCAGTCAAATTTACAAAACCCTTAGTTGGCCTGCTGGAGCAAAGCCACATTCCTGGTGGTTCATTCCCAAGACACAGAAGCAAAACGCTATTAGCTATTCCCTCATAGTGACCATCCCTTCTCTTCCTCTGTTGTCCTTGATTCTTGTTCACTTTATGCTAATTCCCTCCACTGACTGAGGACACCTTTGGGCTGCATGTATGTCATAATAGGTGTTATCAACCATTGCTGCACATTATGACCACTTGGGGAACGTTAAATAGCATCATGCCTGAGCTACACTCCAGAGCAATTAAATCAGATTCTCTGGGGTGGTGTCTGGGTATCAGTGTTTTGGAAATACTTTTCAGATGGTTCTAAGAGACAGCTAAGTTTGAGAACCATTACAGGACACATCTTGGGGCTTCTGAGGTAGCTCAGTGGTACAGAATCTACCTGCCAATGCAGGAGATATGGGTTCCATCCCTGGCTTGAGAAGATCCCCTGGAGGAGGAAATGGCTACACACTCCAGTATTCTTGCCTGGGAAATCCCGTAGACAGAGGAGCCTGGCAGGCTACAGTTCATGGGGTTGCAAAGAGTCCGACATGCCTGAGCAACTGAGCACGCACACACACACACACACACGAGAAACATCCTAGGAGATGGTGCAGATATGTAGAATCAGCTCAGACCCTTTCCCCACATCAGGCAGAATCAACTTGTTCCCACAGGACTTACTAGCTAGGGCTCTTTCACATGCTGTCAGCTTTATAAATTGCAGGGAGAAATTTTTATGGGAATGGCTTAAAATGAGGAAGTCAAGGAATATGGCTTTTTTTTCCACCATATTAGTCACTCCATGGTGTCTGGAGCAGTATTAATTCAAGTTTGACTCATGTATTACAATTGAGATCCATCATTTAAACTCCAGGCTGTAGCAGAGAGCAGAGATGCCTTGACTACCATTGGATGGGCACTTCTGAAAGACAGTTCCTTTTTTTTTTAATTTGCTTTATTGAAGTATAGTTGATTTAAAATATTGTGTTAATTTCTGCTCTACAGTGAAGTGATTCAATTATACATAGATATTCATTCTTACTCATATTCTTTTCCATTTTGGTTTATCACAGGATATTGAATATAGTTCCCTGTGCTATATAGTAGGACCTTGTTGTTTATCCATTGTATATATAGTAGTTTGCATCTGCTAACCCCAAATTCCCAGTCCTTCCCTTCCCCATCCCTTCCCCCTTGGCAACCACAAGTCTGTTCTCTATGTCTGTGAGCCTGTTTCTGCTTTGTAGGGAAGTTCACTTGTATCATATCTTAAATTTCCACATGTAAGTAATATCATACGGTATTTGTCTGAAAGACTGTTACTTGTGATATGTTTAAGTGGGTACTACATATAAATAGAATTAGTACCACCACTTCAGAAGTGTCATGAGGTCAGGGTCAATTTTTTAATCATCTGTTTCCTGCCAGTGGTCTTTCCTGGTGGCTCACAGGTTAAAGCGTCTGCCTCCAATGCAGGAGACCCAGGTTCGATCCCTGGGTCGGGAAGATCCCCTGGAGAAGGAAATGGTAGCCCACTCCAGTATTCTTGCCTGGAAAATCCCATGGATGGAGAAGTCTGGTAGGCTACAGTCCACGGGGTCGCAAAGAGTTGGACACGACTGAGCGACTTCACCTTCACCTTCCTGCCAGTAGCCAACAGTGTTTTGTCCAGTACAGCTAACAATTGTTATTTATTGCACTCGGTGTTTAAAACTTAATTAGTCATCAGCTATCACAACAGCCCTAATGAACACTTAGGCACTGTCCCCTTTTCTAAGCTCTTTACATGCATTCATTCATCTACTCTTCTCAACAGCCCTAGGAGTGGAGTTATTATCATCTCCATTTTATGGATAAGAAACTGAGGCACAGATTGGTTCAGTTCCTTACCAAGGGCTCACAGCTGATAACCAATAGAGCTAGGATTCAAGCACTTTGGGTTCAGAGACTGTTTCCTTATCATCTACCCAGTGCTTCTCAAATTTTAACATGCATAGGAATCACCTCGGAATCTTATAAAAAAATGCAGGTTCTGGCTCACTAGATCTGGGGTAAGGCCCAAGATTCTGCATTTCCCACTCCAGTGTTCTTGCCTGGAGAATCCCAGGGACAGGGAAGCCTGGTGGGCTGCCGTCTATGGGGTCACACAGAGTCGGACACGACTGAAGCGACTTAGCAGCAGCAGCAGCAACAAGCTCTCAGGTGGTGTCAGTGTGATAGGCACTGCATTCATGATCTGCATTTTGAGTAGCAAGGACGTGCCCTGTGAGATTATTTCTTTTCCTGTCCCCATTTTCAGGTGAGCATTCTGAGGCTTGGGGCTTCCCGAGTGGCTCAGTGGTAAAGAATCCACCTATCAATGCAGGAGACGAGAGTTCGATCCCTGGGTCGGGAAGATCCCCTGGAGAAGGAAATGGCAACCCACTCCAGTATTCTTGCCTGGAGCATCCCATGGACAGAGGAGCCTAGAGGGCTACAGTCCATGGGGTCGCAGAGTTGCACACGACTGAGCGACTAGATAACAACAAACAATTCAGAGGCTCAGAGAGGAGACCAGTTTCACCAGCTTCTTGCAGAAAATATACAGTGAAGCTATGATTAGAATTCCTGCAATGAGGGTCTCAAAGGTGATGGTTTAATCACTATGCTTGGGTGCTTGGTGTATGGCTGTTGAGTGCATGAGTAAACTGCCACCAAATGCTGGGTCTGACAGGTCACCACTGTGTAGCCGGAGGTTGGAAAGTAATGAATAGAACCTAGGTAATCACATGTCTTTCATCTGTGCTTTTTACAGCTAGGAAATGAATCTAGTATCAGTTTTTATCTTCATATTTTCTTCTCATGGCCTAGACAGGTCCTTCCACCATTGCTGTTGATGAATCATAAAGGAAGCAGCTCAGTGAGCGTTTGTGAGGGATACCTTGCCACGTGTCTGTTTGCTGTCACCTTTACTTTGGAAGAAGCGACACAGACCTGGCATCCTGGTGACATGAATGCTGGTTCTTAAACTGACAGCAGAATTAAGAGATGCAGAAGCAATGCGCATTCAGAAATAATGCCACTAGTTAAGCTTTTGACGTCAGCAAAGAGATCGTTTTCTACTCTTTGGAGGAAAGAAAATATTTCCACAAATAGCCTTGACGCCCCCACCCCTGCCCCCGCCCCAGGCTCAGTGCAATTGTGTGGTGGATGAGATTCAAGCTCTCATCTGCCCACTCTGTCCTGATACCAGAGATTTACTCCCTGAGGGACTTACTGAGAACAAGGCCATGAGAACAAAATCAGAATGTTCATGTTCATGTTCCTTGCAACAATTCAACAATTATAGGTTCCAGGAAGAAATCTCTAAGCACTCCCACCCCTCTGGACACTGTTTTCCAGCTAGATAGTGCATCCAGTGAGCCTTGTGTATCCACGGCCTCCATGTCTGCTTTTAAGGAGAGCTGACAGTAAGGGACTTGATCATCCTTGGATTTTGGTAGCCGTGGGAGGTCCTAGAGTCGATTCCCCATGAATATTGAGGGATATCTGTATGTGTGACAGAGAGGCTTTGCTTGGAATAAAATTTATTTACTTATTAGATTATTTTAAGAGGTACTTCTTGCCTCAGAGAACTGAAGGGGTCAGACTGTGTAATGGAAAATATGTGACTCATAAAAATATATGACTTCATGCAACAGAAATCAGGGGTGAAATCCTGGCACCTCCACATTGTCATGGGGTCCAATGTTAAAGAAAACACTCTTAGCTGTATTTTATTGATTAGAATTCTGAAGCTGTGATTCTTTCTGCAGAAATGTCAGTTAAGGTACTAGCTTGTCTCATATTTATCACTGCTGGGAGTGAGAAACCAGACCTGAAGATGAACAGCTGTATTCACTTCACTCCATCACTCATTCATTCCATTCAGTTTCTCAGTAGAAGTTGTGGAGTGCCACTGTGTTAGGTGCTCTGGAGGTCTCATGGAGCTTAAAACAAGGTGCCTATCCTCAGGAGGTTCACAAAACTACTAAGAATGCAATACGAAGGTTAACAATAAGAACTAATGTGTGACAAGTATAATACAAAAGGTACACAGTGCCACAGAGCAGTATTTCCTCAAAAAGCAGACCTGGGTTGTGCTTCAGCATCATCTGGGAGCTTATTTGAGATGCAGATTATTGCCCCCACCCCCAGGCCCACTGAATCAGAAGCTCTGTGGTTGGGGCCCAGGGATCTGCATTTTAAACAAGATCCTAAGGTGATTTGTAAGCACATTAAAGTTTCAGAAGCACTTTTAAAAGATCACTTGTATCAGAGGAAGAACACACTAAGGTCTTGTCCTCAAGGGCTGGTGACTCGAAAGGAAAGATGAGATTTGAATATGAATAATCAAGTGGGATAAAGAACATGAACAGATATGACTGTGGGAGCAAAGAAGGAGGGGAGGTTCAGAGCTTGCTGGGAGGGGTGTGGCAGGGAGGGAAATCTCTGTATGCTGGAGAGGGTCTTGTGTGCTGAGTCATTCAGTTGTGTCCAACTTTGTGATCCCATGGACTGCAGCCCGTCAGGCTCCTCTGTCCATGGGGATTCTCCAGGCAAGAATGCTGGAGTGGGTTGCCATGCCCTCCTCCAGGGGATCTTCCCAACCCAGGGATTGAACCCAGGTCTACCACATTGCAGGCAGATATTTTACCGACTGAGCCACCAGGGAAGCTGGAGAGGACCTTGGAGGATAGGAAATGTATCAGTTAGGCAGGCCCGTGGCTATGAGTAACAAAACCTGATGGAGAGTGCGTAGGGTAAGGGAGTTAGAGAAGGCAAGGTTCAGAAAAACGAGACCGGCACTTTACAGGAACAGATCACCTTTAATGAGGCAAGAAGCGGCAGCAGTCAGATTAGTGAGCTGCTGCCCTAACCCAAGAAAAAAGTATAGGCATATGTGTATAGGCATATATTGTCTTAAGGGGGCCTGTTCTTCTCCAAGGTTGTTGGAAATAGTTATCTCTTAAACGGCTGGGGCAAGGAATTCTGGAGATTGGCCAGAGGCTGGACTGGCTGGAGCTGGGCGTAATCAACCTTAGTGTCCTTTTTTTTTTTTTTCTTCCAGTGAGAGAGTTCTTTGTTCTTTGTTTTCCATAGACGGTGGGGAGGACTAGGAGCAGAGTTTTAACTCCAGGCTATTTTGAGCCATGTAACGTTCCTTCATTCCAGACCCTAAGGAATATATACAAAAAGAGAGAGGTCGGCGCTGTTAATGTTCAGGGCTTCTTCGTGCTGATAAATGAGGATCAGGGGTTTGTGGTCTGGGAGGAAGGAAGCCTAAGGCCCGTAGTGTTGATTTTTTATTCCACGCATCAGGGTTTCAAGCAAAAGAACAGTCTTGACTTGGTCTTGAGAGATGGCCCGAATCCATTCTTGGAGAAACCTTTGAAAGAGATTGAAGAGACAGGGTCCAAATAAGAGGAATAAAATAAGTACCAATGGTCCCAAGAAAGGGAGCAACCAAGGGAGGGCCTGTTGGAACAGGTTTTGGGGAGTGTAAAGGTTTTGTAACTCTTTTCTTCAGCGTTCAATTTTGTCTCTAAGTTCTTTGACTCTGCCCTGGACTATGCCTATTTCATTAACAAAATAGCAGCAGTCCTTGCCTAGGAAAAGGCAGGTCCCTCCCTTTTTTTGTGGTGAGAATATCCAGGGCTTGCCTATTTTGTAGGGCCACAGAAGCTAATGAGTTAATTTGTCTTTGGACTGAAATGAATATCCTTATTAAGTTCTTGGGACAGCTTGTCGTAGTAAAAATGGGCCGAGGTCGAGATGCCCCCAATCCCAGTGCCTAGGGCTGCTGCTATGCTGGTCCCAATCAGGAGGGGGGCTATGACAGCTCATCTTTTCCTGTGGGAAAGTTCCCCAGGGGTAGACTATTTGTTCTCGGGGTCAGGAAGACCAAGATGCAAAGTCCAGGGGGGTCAAGGGGGAGACATGAATATGCATAGGTCCCGCAGAGAATGAAGATTTCCAGGTTGGTGCAATTATTTGTGCTGTTCCAGAGAACCCAAGTGGAACAGAAGGAGGGAGCGGAGTTTGTAAGACCAGTGTAGTTGGGACTAGAGTAGTTGATACAGGTTAGGTTTGAAGAGGCTGAGAGTAGGACATTGTCAGAGACTGGCCCAATGAGTTGTGTAGTTTTTTGTTGGGAAGGGGAGGTATAGTTGCCCTGTGAAAACCAGGTTGAGAGTAAAGGAATTGCTATGTGGTGAGGGAGACAGTGACATGCATATCCAACACTGGGATGTGTGTTGTGTGTACTGGAAGAATTGGAAGGAAGAGTTGAGAAGGCGGGCAAGGTGTTGGTTGCCAGAGGGAGGTTTTAGGAGGGGCTGTAATTGGGAAAGGAGGTCTAGGCGTTTATAAGGCTCAGGGGTCACCTGTAACCAGGAAATGATGTTCTTTATAACTTGTTCTTGTTTCTTTTCCCAATTTTGATCTAGAACCCTGCCCCATTTGAGTACCTCCAGTGGATAACGGCAGAGAAGGCAATGGCACCCCACTCCAGTGCTCTTGCCTGGAAAATCCCATGGATGGAAGAGTGTGGTGGGCTGCAGTCCATGGGGTCGCTAAGAGTCAGACATGACTGAGCGACTTCACTTTCACTTTTCATTTTCATATTGGAGAAGGAGATGGCAACCCGCTCCAGTGTTCTTGCCTGGAGAAACCCAGGGACAGGGGAGCCTGGTGGGCTGCCGTCTATGGGGTCACACAGAGTTGGACACGACTGAAGTGACTTAGCAGCAGCAGCAGCGGTGGGATAGAAACATATGTTTCTTCCATTTGACTTATGGCAGGTGCTCACGAAACTCCCTCTCTTTTGTACTTTTAACAGTGAGTAGGGATTTGGACTTCCCTCCCACCACCTGCTGCCCTGAGGTTCATGGTGCATGGTCTTGTAGCCGTATTATGTAACATGAGGAATGAACATAGGGATAAATGTCTGAGCAGGGACAGGGACTAGCCAGAAGGCTGGGGAGTGCAGCAAGGATAAGGAACAGGGGAGTCATGGGTCTGTTAGTTAGGCAGTGTGGAGGAAATAGCACCTAGGAGTAGAACACAGCTAACAATGCAGGCGATACCGATGAAGAGACAAAGGATAGGTGGCCAGTCCTGAGGGAAGACAGTTATTAGGCCTATAGCAAGGACTAAGATTAAGAGTGCAGTTATCGTTAGAGAGACAGGGAGAGGCCAGTCAGGGCGAGGGGTGGGAGGCCCCAAGTTGGTGGTTGCTTGAATCTGAGGAGGAACAGTGTTCATTAGGATGAAGAATGATGTAGAGAATGAAAGTAAAGAAATCAATTTCATCTGGAGTCAGGTTGTAGAAGGTTCCCTGAAGCCACAGTTGAGACACCAGCGTGGTCAGGTCTTCGAAGGAGGTTCCTGTCGGGGCACTGGTCCAGAGGTCTTGTAATAGTTGGGTCAGGAACAGTTGTAGCTTGAAGAGTGTCCAGGTCATTCCGTGTCTTCTTGGATGGTTGACAGAGGTTGTCGCCGGGTGAATTTCAAGGAGGTAGGCCCTGTGAGGGAGACCTGATAGGGGTCAGTTAAGGAGAGCAGCACAGGATCGGAGGTGACCCATGTTAGGTGAGAGAGGTGTACCCAGGAGGTGACCTTCTCGAGTTTAGCTGCAGTCAGGGTAAGGAGAATAATTTTGAATGGTCCCTGCCATTTTGGGGTTAGGTCACCCTGGGGATTATCAGACAGGTAGACCATGTCCCCAATTTGTAAAGGGGGCAGAGGGCTTGGGGGTCAGGGGCAGGCAAATTGTGGTTGATATATTTCCAGAGGGCACTGCGGACTTCCACCAGCAGAGGGGAGTGTAGGAAGCTCGGTATGGGAGGCGCTTCCGGGGGGAGTCCAGGAGGGAGCACGGGCCTTCCGTACATCATCTCAAAGGGGCTCAGCCCTAGGGGCTTTCTGGGCAAAGCCCGCACTTTGAGGAGAACAGTCAGCAAAAGTTTAGTCCAATCCAGATGTACCTCAAGGGTTAGGTTGGTAAGAGTTTCTTTGATTATTCTATTCATCCTTTCTACCTTTCCTGAGGACTGGGGATGATATGGAATGTGAAATTTCCAGGGTGAATTGAACAAGTTGTTGGGTGACCTTGGATGTAAATTCCAGGCCATCATCAGACTGTAGGGATGAAGGCAGGCCAAACCTGGGAATAATTTCTGTGAGGGGGATTTGGGCCACGGTGTGGGCTCTTTTGTTTGTAGTGGGAAATGCTTCTACCCATCCCGAAAAGGTGTCCACAAGGACCAGGAGGTATCTGACTCTCCGAACTGGGAGCATATGAGTAAAGTCTATCTGCCAATCCTGTGCTGGGAGGCTGCCTTGCATTTGATGGGTTGAAAAGGAGGTAGGTTTAAGGTTGCAATTGGGATTAGTAGGTTGACATGTTTGACAGGAGTGGGTGAAAGTGAAGTCACTCAGTCGTGTCCAACTCTTTGTGACCCCATAGACTGTAGCCTACCAGGCTCCTCTGTCCATGGGATTCTCCAGGCAAGAGTACTGGAGTGGATTGCCATTTCCTTCTCCAGGGGATCTTCCCAACCCAGGGCTCAAACCCGGGCTCTCCTGTATTGCAGACCATCTGAGCCACCAGGGAAGTCTCTAAATATTGTTGGTCAGCAGTGGATATGGGGAAGTGGTTATGGAGGAACTGTTGGAGTGTCTTGGATGAGGGATGAAAGAGTGAGTGTAGATAAGAGAGGATTTCTCTGGGGTTTGGAGGGTCGGATGGAGTCAGAGCTAAGATGACAGGGGACTGGAGGGAGGGATGGGACAGGGCTATCTCCTTTGCCTTCTGGTCTGCAGCATTGTTGTAGGCTGATATGAGACTTCCCTTTGGATGTCTCCTACAGTGGAGGATGGCAACTTTGTTTGGTAAGAGTGCTGCCTCTAGAAGTTTGTGGATCAGGTCTGAATTAATAATGGGGATCCCTTTGGGGTTAGGAAACCTCTTTCTCTCCATATTAGGGTGTTTGAGTGAAGTATGTTATAGGCATATTTGGAGTCTGTGTGGATGTTAACTCCTAGATTTTTAGCCACAGTTAAAGCTCTGGTGAGAGCTATCAGTTCTGTCTGTTGGGAGGTGGTGTGAAGTGGCAGAGGTAAAGCTTCAATTGTCTGGGTCCCGTGATTGTAGCAAAGGTCCCCCTGGATGATGGCATATCCTGCCACGAAGGGTGGATATTTTTGAGAGCTGCCATCAATGAACCAGTGTGGAGTGTCTGGGTCTAGGATAGGCTGATCTGTTAAATATTAAAAGGGGTTTTGGGTAAGATCTACTGTTAGGCTGCAGCTATGTAGGAGAGGGTCTGTTGTAGAGGATGTGGGTAATAAGCTGGCAGGGTTAAGGGGAGAGCAGAGGGAAAATGAGAGCCGAGGGTTGAGGAGAAAGGCATGTAGGACCTGTACCTTGGAAGGGGGAAGAGAGAGGAAAGCCCGAGGTGGTGGTAAGTCTCAGAAGGTGTGTGGAGAACAGACTGTTAAAGGGGCATGCCTAGAGAGTTTATTTGCTTTGGGTACGAGGGCTGCGATAGCAGCCATGGCCTGTATGCAGGGAGGCCACCCCTTGGTCAACATGTCAAGCTGTTTTGACAGATAGGCTTTGGGAGCCCAGGTGTCTTGGGCCCACTGACATAGAAGTCCCAGGGCCTGTCCTTGGTTGGAATGGACAAAGAGAAAGAATGGTCTGGTGTGATCTGGCAGGTGGAGAGTTGGCACTCGGAGGAGGCTCCGGGTGAGCTGGTGAATAGGACTGGCCAGTGAGGAGGAGTTAAAGAGGGGCTCATCCAGACATCCTTTAGTAGCCTCATAGAGCAGCTTTGCGATGAGGGAGACATTAGGGATCCAGATACGGAAAAAGTTGAGGAGGCCGAGGATAGGCAGGAGTTCCCTTTTTGTTTTTGGAAGTGGACAGTTAATTAAGGCCTGGATTATATCTAGGGGAATAGTTCTTTGTTGATGGGATATGGGGAGCCCCAGGTAGGTGACGTTTGTCTGGGCTATTTGGGCCTTGGATCGGGACACCCAATCCAGGATCCCAGGACCCCAAGGAGTCTGGCAGCATGTTGGAGACAGAGTTTTTGGGTTTGGGCTACAAAGGAGGAGGTCATCTACATATTGGAGGAGATGACTTGGGGCTAGGTCGAGTGTCTGTAGGTCCTTTTGTTAAAAAAAAAAAAAAAGGACCAAAAAAGTGGGGACTGTCTCTGAACCCCTGGGGGAGAACTGTCCATGTTAGTTATTGGGAAACATGAGTCTTGGGGTCTTGCCAGGTGAAGGCAAAAAGGGGTTGGGAGAGGGGGTGGAGGGGGATGGTGAAAAAGGCGTCTTTGAGATCTAATACTGTGAAGTGGGTTGCAGTCAGGGGTATGGCAGACAGAAGGGTGTAAGGATTAGGGACTACTGAGAATGTTGGTGTGATAGCCTCATTGATTTTTTGCCGATCCTGGACCAGTCTCCAAGAGTTTGGTCCCTTTCTTACTGCCAGAATAGGGGTGTTGTGTGGTGAATGGGTAGGAATTAGGATAGAGGCTTGAAGAAGACAGTCTATGATAGACTAAGTCCCTTGTGGGCCTTCGGGGTGAGAGAGTACTGTTGTTGGGTGATTATAGTCGAGGGGTCTTTTAGGGTAATGTGCACTGGGGGATGATGTTTGGCTATGGATGGGTGATCAGTGTCCCAGACTTGGGGGTCTAAGGTGGGTAGATCCAAGGGAAGGTCAGGGGTGAGGGAGAGGGACGGTCCAGGTGCCATCTGCATGCAGAATATAGAGACTGTATCAAGGGGGGATATGGTAATAAAGACCCCCAATTTGGATAACAGATCTCTCCCTAGGAGTGCCATTGGGCACTTAGGCATTATGAGGAATGAGTGTATGACAGTCGATTTTTCAAATTGACAGAGTAATGGAGGGCTGATTTTTGGCCTTAAGGGAACTCCAGAGACCCCCTTGATTGTGAGTTCTGAGTCTTGAGTTGGGCCAGAGTAGGAAGTTAAGAGAGAGAAAGCGGCTCCAGTGTCTGCTATAAAGGAGTTCTTTTTCCCGGCCACTACCCCGTCTACCCTAAGTCCTGAGCTCATGTCTGGGACACGGGCCGGGGGGCTGGAACCCAGGCCCGTCATTAGAACAACTCTCGTAGGGTTGGGCTGAGGTTCTGGGGAGAAGTGGGGATCTCCCCAGGGGCACCAGGGCATCCCTGTGGACATTTCACTCTCCAGGTCTGGTAGGTGGGGACTTCCCCAAGGGTGTCAGGGCGTCCCTGGGGACAGTCCATCTTCCAGTGTCCCCATTGACCACAGGTTGGGCATGCTTTTGTGGGGGGCCGCGGGTTTGGGCATGCCTTTGTCCAGTGTCCTGACTGGTTGCATCGGAAGCAGGGTCCGGGGGAGGGTGGGTCTTAAGTCCCAGTCTGGGATGACTTGGGCTGGGCTGATCTCTTCCCTTAATTGCTACTGCCAAAAAGGTATATTTAGCTTTTCTCTCATGGTCTTTTTCTCTCTTAGCCTCCTCCTGTCTGTTATTGAACACCTTGAAGGCTACTTCTAGAAGGTCTCTTTGAGGGGGTCTCAGGGCCCTTCTCTAGTTGTCTAATGTCAGGGGCAGACTGGCTGATGAATTGAATATGAAGGTAGAGCAACTCAGCTGGGGTGGTGTTATCTAGGTTGGTATACTTCTGGACTGCCTCTATTAGGTGTGTCAAGAATAAGGCTGGATTTTTGTCTGCCCCTTGGGTGATTTCCCTGACTTTATCATAATTGACATGGATATGAGTATTTTTCTGCATTCCTTCTAGAAGTCAGGTAATCATATGATAGAGTCTCCTGATACCTGGGTCACCGGGCTGGTTTAAGTCCAGTGGGGATCTAATTGAGGCACAGCCTCATCAGCAACTGGGCTATCCTGGTCTTGGTTATGTAAGTGATCAGCATGGGTTTTTGCCGCTTGCCAGATATGGTCTTTTTCATCCGGGGTGAGAGTGGCATTTAGGATATAATATACGTCACTCCATGTGAGGTTATAGGCCTGGGAGAGTCTCAGGAATTCTTTTCTGTATCTGGTAGGATTTCCAGAAAATGATCCTAACTTTTCTTCTATCTGGCTCATGTCTGACAATGAAAATGGCACATGGACTCGGGTGGGGCCCTCTGGTCCTGCCACCTCTCTCAGGGGAAACGTGTTGGGTAGTGACTGTGTGGCAGGAGAGGAGGGAAGCGGGGAGGGGGAGTCGGGGAGATAGGGTAGCAGTGTTGAGGGGGAGTCAGGAGAGGTTTCGGGGTTAGTAGGTAAGTTGGATGAGGGGGAAGGAGAGGGTTGGCAGGGTGGCGGATAGGCAGGGGGCTCGTCCGCAGGGTCGAACTCCGGGGGTGCAGAAGGTCGTGACCAGCGGTTAGTTGAAGAAAAGCCCTTTTGCTTGGGAGGCAAGGTGCATAGAAGGACCTCATGGGTGGAGCAGGCCTTGCATAGGGAGGGCCCAAAAGGCTTGGGCGTATGGGACCTCCGACCATTTGCCATTCCATTTGAGGAGGTTAGTGAGATCTTATAAAATATTGAAATCAAAAGTCACAAACTCAGGCCAACAGTTTTGGTTATCCAGTTTGTATTGAGGCCAAATTTGAGTGCAAAGTGATTTGAGTTTATAAACCTCGAGATTGGTCAAGAGTAGAGGTTTGAGGTTTCATTTTATGCAGGCCAAGGGAGAGTCCCATGGGACAGATTGGCTTGACCCCATAGCAAATGGCTCTGACTGTCCAGTGGAGAGAAAAGGTCATCACCTAATCTTTTGACCGGGCAAAGAGAGAGAGAATCTGAAGGAGGGAGAGGTATCCCCCAAGTACCTCCCCAGAGGGCCTATTAGCTGGAGGGTTCCCTGGGAACCCAGAAAGGACGATAGTCTGTGGTGCCCTAGAATACCATCCAAGCTTACCTGGGCTACTGGGTCAGGCGAGAATTCGTGGTGGATGGAGGGAGGTCGAATGGCAAAAGGCCTCTGTCCTGGAGTTGGTTGGTCTCGCGGAAAACAAAATGTAGAGAAAAGAGGAAGAGAGAGAGACCAATATTCCTCTGGTTACGTGGAAAACCAATAAAGCCCTTACACAGGACTTGTACCGCTCACAAAGGTACAGGGCGTCCTCTTGAGGAGGTCTTGAAAGCCCAGGTGGGAAGTGAGCTCGTCGGCAGGCTTCCACACTCAGAAGAGCTGGCTGTGGAGAACGAGAAGGAATCTCAACCCTCCCGGGTTTCGGCACCAAAAAATGTAGGGTAAGGGAGTTAGAGAAGGCGAGGTTCAGAAAAAGAACAAGACGGGCACTTCACAGGAACAGATAACCTTTAATGAGGCGAAAAGGGACAGCAGTCAGATCAGTGAAAGTGAAAGTGAAGTCACTCAGTCGTGTCAAACTCTTTGTGACCCCACGGACTGTAGCCTCCCAGGCTTCTCCATCCATGGGATTTTCTAGGCAAGACTACTGGAGTGGGTTGCCATTTCCTTTTCCAGGGGATCTTCCCGACCCAGGGATGGAACCTGGTCTCCCACATTGTAGGCAGATGCTTTTACCGTCTGAGCCACCGAGCTGCTGCCCTAACCCAAGAAAAGAGTAAGTATATATGTGGAAATCTACTGTCTTAAGGGGGTCTATTCTTCTCCAAGGTTGTTCGGAGTAGTTATCTCTTAAATGGCTGGGGCAAGGAATTCTGGAGATCAGCCAGAGGCTGGACTGGCTGGGAGCTAGGCATAATCAACCTTAATGTCCATTTTTCTTGCCTTCGGGTGAGAGAGTTCTTTGTTTTGCATAGAACGGTGGGGAGGACCCAGAGGGGAATTTTAACTCCAGGCTATTTTGAGCCCTGTAACTTTCCTTCAAAGTGGTTTAAAGGAAGAGGACTGGTTCTTTCTTACACAAGAAGTAGCCTGGCGGTAGATGACCTCCGGCGCTGATTCAGATATCTGAGCATGTCAGCCCTCTTCTTTCTCCCCTCACAATCACAAGATGGCTGTGGTAGCTCTGAGAATCGCATCCTCTGCTGACTGTATTCAAATGCAAGATGCTGAGGGGTAGGGGACAAAGAATTCTCCTGCTTTCTTATCAAGGAGGCAGCTATTTCCTAGAGACCTCCTAGCAAACTCCCCCCTCACCCCTTGAACTGAGCCTGGGACATATGACCACCGGGGGTTGCTCTACCATCCATGGCTTCTAGGAATCCTAGCCTAATATTTAAGTAGAACTGGGATTCTTATAAGCAGAGAATATGTTTTGGGGGTTCTTTTTTAAGGTTTTTTTGTTTGTTTGTTTGACGTGGACCATTTTTAAAGTCTTTATTGACTTTGTTACAGTATTGCTTCTGTTTTATATTTTGGTTTCTTGGCCAGGAGGCAGGTAGGATTTTGGCTTCCTAACCAGGGATCAAACCCATGCCCCCTGCAGTGGAAGGCAAAAGCTTAACCACTGGACCATCAGGGCAGTCCCTAGGGAATAACTGTTTTTAAGTGGCAGAGCTTTGGAGTACTCCACCAACACTGTAAGGCTCAGGAGGACTTCAGTGGGTGGAGTCAGGAATAAGGGTGTTCCCTGGAGAGGGAGAGGTGTTAACAAAAGCCTAGGGCAGGTGGGAGGTGGGGGGGGTGGGGATGGGTAGAGGGTGTGTAAAGAATGGTTACACCCTATAAGTTTGACTGAAGCATAGGGTCTTACAAAAGGATTTCCAGACATTTATCTTTACTCTGTGGAAACTCAATTCACAGAAGAAAGGACAGCATCACTGCTTTGGTCAGAAGTAGCCTGGAAAATGCCATGGACGGAGGAGCCTGGTAGGCTGCAGTCCATGGGGTTGCTGCGAGTCAGACACGACTGAGCGTCTTCACTTTCACTTTTCACTTTCATGCATTGGAGAAGGAAATGGCAACCCCCTCCAGTGTTCTTGCCTGGAGAATCCCAGGGACGGGGGAGCCTGGTGGGCTGCCGTCTATGGGGTCGCACAGAGTCGGACATGACTGAAGCAACTTAGCAGCAGCAGCAGCAGGATGGGAGGCCTGGAGCTGGCCTACTTGGCGTCTGCCTTACCCTAGCTGAAAGGGCTGCTGCTTCTGTGTTTTTTCCCCAGTTTTGTTAGGATATAATTGACACACACAGTGTTTCCTATGTCCAGCATAATGATTTGAGGGCTTTCCAGTGGCTCAATGGTAAAGAACCCATCTGCCAATGCACAAGACCTGGATTTGATCCCTGGGTCGGGAAGATCCCCTGGAGAAGGAAATGACAGCCCACTCCAGTATTCTTGCCTGAGAAATCCCATGGACAGAGGAGCCTGGTGGGCTGCATACATGGGGTTGCAAAGAGTCAGGCATGACTTAGTGACTAAACAGCAACAGCATAATCATTTGACTTACATGTATGGTGAAATGATTACCACCATATGTATAGTTACTAACATCCATCACCTCACGTAGTTACAAAAAATTTTTGTTTCCTTGTCATGAGAAATTTGGGGATTCACCTCTCTTAGAAGCTTTCAGATATACCATACAGTAGAGTTAACTATAGTCATCATGCTGTAACAAAAGGGTTTCTTCAAGACCAGACTGAAAAACAATGCCCCAGGCCCTGCTCCTTTGACCCCTGCCACACCCAAGGTTCCCTGGGGCCGTCTCTTTGAAGGAGGCTGTGAGGCACAATTAGCAATGCCCCCCATCTGGCCTCAAACAGGAACTTCACAGGTATATAGGGAAAAGAGATTGGGTTTGTTTGGGTTTTTCCATAGCATCTTAAGAAAACTCCAAGTGAACTTTTTGGCCAGCCCAATATAGTGATCCAGCCTGGGTCCGTGTGCTGTGTTTTCTTGGCAGTGGGCTTTGAAAATGCTACGTGGGGCCCCGCACCTCTTAATCCTATTCCTGACCCTGTATCACTAAAACAGGAGTGAGGGAGAGCCTCATGAGAAGTGGTCTGCATCCTCACACCCTGCCCGTTCCACCCTGTACTAGATGCCCAGCTCTGTTGTCACAAAATACTATGAACTTGATGGCTTAAACAACTGAAATGTATTGTCTCCCCATTCTGGAGGTCAGATATCCAAGACCAAGGTGGGGGCAGGAGTGGTTCCTTCTGAGGGTGAGTAGAGTCTGTCCCAGGCCTCTGCTTTAGCGTTTGGTGCTTCGCTGGCAGTCGTTGGCATTCCTTGGCTTGTAGATCTCTGCCTTCATCTTCATGTGGTGTGTTCCTTCTATGCCTTCACATTGTCTTCCCTGTGTGCATGTCCATCTGTGTGCGAATTTCCACTTTTTAAAGAAAAAAATGTATCAGACCATAGTTGATTTACAATGTTGTGTTACTTTCCTGCATGCAGCATAGTAATTCATTTATATTCATCCTTTTCAAATTCTTTTCCCATATAGGTTATTACAGAATACTGAGTACAGTTCCCTGTGCTATATAGTAGGTCCTTGTTGGTTATCTATTTTATATATAGCAGTGTGTGTATATTAATCCCCAACTTCTAATTAACCCCCCCATTCCCCCTTTGGTAACCATAAGTTTGTTTTCTAACTCTGTGAGTCTGCTTCAGTTCTGTAAATAAGTTTGTTTATATCATTTTTTAAAAACATATTCCATATATGAATGATATCATATGATATTTGTCTTTGACTTACTTTATTACTATCATCTCTAGGTATGTCTATGTTCCTGCAAATGGCATTATTTCATTCTTTTTATGGCTGAGTAGTATTCCATTGTATATATGGACTACAGCTTCTTTATCCCTTCACCTTTCAGTGGACATGTACATTGTTTCCATGTCTTGGCTTTTGTGACTAGTGCTACAGTAACAAGTTTCCACTTTTTATAAAAACACAGTCAAATGAGATTCAGGCCCACCATAATGACCTCAGCTTAATCATCAATTTCTAAAGTAACATCCATAGATACTGGAGGTTAGGACCTCAACCTCTCTTCTTTGGAACAATGTCACTTAGTCCATAACACATCCCACATTGCAAACCTCCACTTCCCTTTCTCTGGGGCCTACTCCTCCCACTCTTGATCCCAGTGGCCAGTCTAGTCACCTAACTCTTATACCAGTGAAATTTGGCAGAGGAAGATGGGTGACTTCAAGGAATATTTTACCCTCACTGTTCTGCTTGAAGGGATAATTGTGTAGAATGTGAGAAGAAACTCTGGACTAAATTATAAACCTATGTTCAATCTTGTGCATGGGATCCTAAGTTTGAATAGAAAAGAATGAAATCAAAAGACTGAATAATAATTATTATAATTTTACCACTATTATCATTTATATAACATTTTTACACAGAGTCTCATCTGGAAGCACAGTCCTTTTTATTTTTTATTTTTTTTGCCAGTAATGAAGATCCTTTGTTCCCATCCCCTTTAACCTCATAATAAATTCTCCTTGAGGATGTTTTCTGGCAGGATTGTCTGCAGAAAACCCTGTATTTAAAGATGTAACCGGATCTTCCTAAATTTAGCAGAGCTGAAACCCAAGTAAGGGAAGATGGAGAGAGATAGTAAATGAGACACTGAAGAAATATAAAATGGAATTTATAGAAAAATCTCTCTCTTTTTGTTGGTCAGGGCACTGACAAAAGTAGGGTCAAAATTTGGTTAAGTGCCAATTCTTTTTAGATTATATGGTTCTAATTTGGCAATGTGCTTTCTTTTTAAAGTTGGAAACTTGCTCACGAAACACTAGTTACCAGTGACAAAATCTGCCCTTGATCGGGGAAGCAAAAAGGTGAAGTTACAACACTGGCTGTGGTCTCTCAACTTTCTTACATTCAGCCATGTTGTCAGATGTTAAGATGGTTTCCTCTTATGCAGTGGAAATTTCCTATTGCCCCATTTTCCCTGGAAATGTAAAACAGCTGCACAGAACCTCCATTCCACTCTCCCTGCATGTGGGATTCAATGTTAAAGAACCGCCAAGGATCCAAATGATTGTACTGGAGACAAGATCTCATTTGTCAGTTTTCGACAGTTGCTATCAAGGCTCCGAAGGTCTTGAGGAATATAGCTGAACCCCTCAGTTTTGGCCCTAGTCTCATGGTTAGTTCTACAGTCTTGGCCCCATTTGCAAATGCCCTGTGGCACTGGGGCTCAAAATGGCCATAGGAATGCTGGGATCTCTTTTGGATGTGGGGCCAACAGAGATTAAGAACTGCATGCGCTGGGAAGAGTTTGTGTTTGGGTGGTACCCAAATCAGGCTATACTGGACTTAAGTCCCTGGAATTTCTCTGCAACTGGCCCCAGCAGTTGACCAGACTCTGGAGCTGGTCCCTATTTCCCCAGACCTGAGAGAAAGTCTTAATACAGGATTTCATTGTTTCTATTATTGGATCAGTCTGCCTTTGGATATCTCAGTAACAAACACCTTTGTCCTTTTCAGCCCATTATTTGGCTCCTGAGGCAGTGTCTGTAACTCCAGCGGGTACTACAGTATTTGTGTAACCCTGCCCCTTTAGTCCAGTTATACATACTTCGAGGTCACACACTATGTCCTTTATTAGCTTGACACAGCGTTTACCGAGCATGTGAGATACTGTTGCTTAACATCTAAAATTCAAGGTGTTTGGTTGATTCTGAAGATGAATTATGTTGTCTTTCTCTAACTGTAGGCATTCAGTTCCAGAAAACCCAGAGGTTAAAGGAAATCCTGATTCAAGGTCATCTTTACGTAAGAAGTAAGGGTGGTGGATCAACAGCAACCCATTACAGATATTTTCGCATTAAAAGCAGCATTGTAAATAGAATACCAATAACATCTTATCACCTTTAATTAACATTTGGTAATTTTTCCCCTATTTTCCTCAGCTTGCATGAGAATTTGCTTTCTCTCCAATTGTAATAAAATTATGTGCTTTGTTGCAGAAAATATTCATGTATGAAAAGCCACTTTTGGCCTGTGTCTCATCCTATGTCCAGCATTTCAGTCCTTCTGATTTTAGGACTAGTGGTCCACCTTAGGGAACCACTGTATCCTAGGGTTGGAGAGGCACTTGGAAGCTTGAGATGGAATAAGCCATGTTGGGATGGCTCAGCTCCTGCCTGAACTCCCCTTCACTGGCAGGAATCCCCTCAGACCCACCTCCACAGCCCAAGGCAGAGCACCTGCCATCAGCTTCTCTCACATACATGTCTCTCCAATGCGAGTTTTCGGTTCTGAGGTCTAGGTTGGTCTCATCTTCCTTTGTCTTTCTGAGGACATCATTGCAAGAGCCCCTACTGCTCTTCACTATTTTACCTCCTAATTCTCATCTTCTTCTTTATTCTCAGACCACCTCCCCAACACAGGATAGACCTCTCATATGGCATCTCACCAGTTCTTAGGGTAGTGAAAAGGTATCAGAATTGTATGTACATGAGAGGGAAACTCAAGTTGGAGAAACCTGTGTACTCATCACAGAGAGATTCCAGTGTTTCCATGTCCATACTTTAACCATTTTATTGGGTGGGCCAAAAGGTTCTTTTGGGTTTTTCAGTACAATGTTACAGAAAAGCACAAAATAATTTTTTGGCCAACCTAATACAAGCCATAGTTTATAGACCTTGTCTGTCCTTAGATCTCTTCCCTTCTCCAGAATGGGTTTCCCCATTGCCTCCCTGGTATTCCCCAGAGTCATGATATTATTGCTGCTGCTGCTGCTAAGTCGCTTCAGCCATGTCTGACTCTGTGCGACACCATAGATGGCAGCCCACCAGGCTCCTCCATCCCTGGGATTCTCCAGGCAAGAATACTGGAGTGGGTTGCTATTTCCTTCTCCAATCCATGCATGCATGCTAAGTCACTTCAGTCGTGTCCAACTCTGTGTGACCCCATGGACGGCAGCCCACCAGGCTCCTCTGTCCACAGGATTCTCCAGGCAAGAATACTGGAGTGGGTTGCCATTTCCTTCTCCAATATGATATTATTGGAGGTAGTGTAAAAAGCTTTGTCAAATATTTCCTTCACAAACTCTAACCCACTCTTGGAGATTCATACTACACTGAGGAATTCTACATTGGAGGAATAAAACCCACTTTTTTTAAACTTAACACTTCTCAAATATTTAACCACAAGGACCAGGACTGTGCCCCTCGCCCTCCCTCCGCCCCCACCCCATAGATCATCTGTTATCATTGAGTAGGACAGAATTTTGCAAACACTAGGGTAACACGAGTTGCAGATTTCTACATGGTTTCCAAGCCTGCTGCAAACTTGACTGAGCTTCGTTCATCAGCCCGAACATTCTGTCTCGTCTTCACAACATGATGTCTATGCCACCAGGGGCCATTTTCACCAGTTGCTGGTAATCCACCTCTAGGCCTTTGCTCATGCCTTTTACCTACCTGAATATCCTTGCCCTTAGGCACAACCTATGTTCCAAATCCCCTGTGAAGCCTTCTCCAGCTTCTCCAACTGCCAACACCGCTTTTGCCAATATACTTTGTCTCCGGTCCTACACCAGTTAAAGCCTGATTCTGACCCTACCACAAACCTGTACATTCTCATTAGGCATGATCATAACATGTCCAACTGCACAGTTTTTCCTTTGCTTCTTTTGAGAATATAAAAAAAAATTCACTTAACACCTCTTCATTGACTGATGGATAGCCAGATACCATAGAAGTAGCACCTTTTTATCTCCACTTTTGGGGGCATTGAGTGTGGTTTTGTTAACCATGTAGAGTTCAGTTCTTCCTGAGAACATAGCTACCCTGCCTTTACCCCTGTGAAAGTCCAGCACACTTATTTGTACTTTTATTTTAAGGAAGGAGAGAATGAATGTTATGGGGTTCCCCTCCCCCCAATTTAACAGAAGTGATGGCTTAGAAATTTCATAATGGCTCAGTGCCTAAGAAACATTTTGATTCTCCTGGACCAGTCATGCCATTGTGGCAACTTACGGGTGCTGGCCCTTCCTCCTCTCTGCAGCAGAAGATGAGCCGTGAAGATAATGCAGACATTATCTTTCCTGTGTCCTCAGAGTTATGTAAATAACCCTACCTTCCTTACTGACTGAAAAACTGTCATTAGTTTGCTTTTTCAGGTCACTCTGTGTCTTGGAAATTCAACCTTCTGCAGTCTAATCACTAGATCATTGTTTTTAAAAAACCAAAGGTTATCATTTTAAATGCATTGATTTTTTTTTTTTCTGGAGGAATAGAAAGGCAGTTAGGTTTTGTTTTTGTTTTTCCTTTACACCTTTAGGGGCTGTTCAATTTTTGTTTTTATTAACTGGATTTTCATTTTTAAAAGTATGGCATGTGCTTGGTAAACACACACACATCCAAGTGTACAAAGTGTATACGTTGGGCCCTCTGTATCCCCAGGTTTCGAATCCACAGCTTTGCAGATCTGTTAGTTGAATCGTATGTGTGTGTGTGTGCACTCACACGCATGTGCATCTACACACACTGTGCTTAGTCACTAAGTCGTGTCTGATTCTTTTGCAACGCTATGGACTGTAGCCCGCCAGGCTCCTCTGTCCATGGGATTCTCCAGACAATGATGTCCTCAGAAAGACAAAGGAAGATGAGACCAACTTAGAGTGGGTTGCCATTTTCTCCTAGGATCGTCCCTACCCAGGGATCAAACCTCTGTCTCCTGTGTCTCCTGCACTGGCAGGTGGATTCTTTACCACTATACCACCTGGGAAGCCCATTGGTTGAATCAGGGGATGGGAAACCCACAGTTACAGATGGCTGACTGTATTTATTGTACTACACACTCTTAGATAAGGATCTTGAGCATTCAAGGATTTTGGTGTCTGAGAGGGTCCTGGAACCAATTCCCTGCAGATACTGAGGGACAGCTACATAAAACAAGAAGTAAGTCTTCCTCTCACCTTAGATTCCCAATCTCCAGCTATCCCCATAGGTGAACAATATTACCTATTCCTTGTATATCTTCCAAGGGATATTTTTACATCTCCACCACACACATGTGTTTGTCAGTGGAACGTGCTACAAACACTGTTATATACTATTTTTTAAATACAACCAGATGTGTTGGAGAATTTCCATATCAGCACATATAGATCTACTTTATACCTTTCATTACTGAGTATTTCATTGTGTGGGTGGTACCACACTTCATTTAACTAGTACTCTGGTAACAGCCATTGCTTCTAGTCTTTTGCCATTGTTTATAATGCTGTAGTGCATATATGTACATATATCTTTGTACACTTGGGAACAAATGTTTGTTGAAATTGATAAGACAGTTTTTGATCAGTGTTGAGAAATTCCTTTCCAAGAGGCAGCAGCTATTTAGCTCCCTGCTTAATAGTATATGAGCTTTTTTCCACAAAAGTTTTGTGTGCTACAAATTTTACTTACCCATTTCTACCCCTCTGCTAGATTAAACATGGTATCTAATTTTAAATTGCTTCTCTCTAATTATGTGTGATGATGATCTTTGCATACGTTTTTGCATATCATTATATGCAGATTCCTTGCTCATGTCCTTTTCTTTTTTCCTGTAAATTGTTTCTCTGATTTTTTTGTGAAATTTTAAATGTTAATATCATCCATCACGTCTTACCAACATATGTAACATCATTTCTAACATGTTTTCTTCTACAACTTTTATGATTACTTTTAAAATATTGTTTAAATATTTTATCCATGGAAAAATTATTTTATTATACTAAATAAATTTAAGTTCCATGGGAATAGAGGCCAAGTTTTTAATTAGCTGTTGCATACCTAATACTGACACATTTTTAAAATACCAATTGTGGCCAGAATATAATGGGTAGCACATTTCTGGCATTTTCTTTGCTCTTTTAAACAACTTTCTCTCAAAAGATTCTCTGACCTGAAGTTTGGGAGGGATAAGCCATACCACACTACATATTTTACTGAAATATCAGCAGTTGGGCAGTAGTGGTGGAGGTGATGGTTAAGGAATCAACCTCCACCCTGGCCTCCATTGCTTCCTCCTCATGATGGGCCTTGGGTAGCCCCCAAAAGTGCATCATCCCACATTCAGAACCTTTCCAACTCTCCCATGTGAGTTTTGGTCATCTTTCAACTGCCTCTGAGTAGGAGAAAACCCATAGAAGTATATACCAGTCAAACTGAGGGCAGTGGGGAGAGGGCGGTGTTTTAGAAGATTCTTTGGAATGCTCTTTGACTAAGGTAGCTACATGAAGTGCCATGTGCAGACATCCCTGAGTGGTTATCTAAAACTGGTAGCCATATGGATCTGCTGCTGCTGCTGCTGCTAAGTCACTTCAGTCGTGTCCGACTCTGTGCGACCCCAGAGACGGCAGCCCATTAGGCTCCGCCATCCCTAGGATTCTCCAGGCAAGAACACTGGAGTGGGTTGCCATTTCCTTCTCCAATGCATGAAAATGAAAAGTGAAAGTGAAGTCGCTCAGTCGTGCCTGACTCTTAGCGACCATGGGATTTTCCAGGCAAGAGTACTGGAGTGGGGTGCCATTGCCTTCTCCGATATGCATCTGAGTGAGCTTCAAAACACTGTTACCATTTTAAAATTTCTTACAAACACCCCTAAATCTCAGTGGCTTACAACAACAAATATTTATGTTCCCTCACTCCTGGGGAAGCTCTGTGTGGGTTCAGCTTGGCTCCATGTGTGTCCTCATTCTCCTTGGGCCATCATTTACCTGGAGGGTGTTCTTCTCATGGCAAGTGCCAAAGAAGGGGCCAAATCATGTTACCATATTGAGCTCACTGTGGTCAAGTTGAAGGGACTTCAAAGTAGGTTCTGCCTACCTTTGATAGAACACAGTATAGGGAACTGGTAAAGATAATGGACATTGGAGCCTGACGATACTGGGACAGCAGACACTGTTGAGTGTCTGCTCAAAAACATTTATCTCCTCTTCTATGCTGATGGACACTAGTCCCCATAATAGGGACTTATAATGCCAGATACTTTTCTAGCCTCTCTTGCAGCTATAGGTAGCCATGTTACACAGTTTTGGCCAGTCAGACATTAGGAGAACCCTGCTGGATGCCCCTGGGAATTATTTTCCTGTTTGAATCATCCACTTAATTCCTCATCTCCCTGGTATTCTCATCTTCTAGTTGGGGCTAGATATATTCCACAGAGTTTCTGTATTAGTCAGATTTACTTTGTAAGAGATAATCCCACATCTAGGTAACTTACAATAAATAATATATATTGATTTTTTTCTTGCTAATGGTCTGCAGGTTTTCTGGAGGGGGTAGGGTGGCTCTGCTTTAGGCCATGGGTAGGATTTAGCCCCATTTCATGTGTTTCAGAACATGACAAACTATGCAAGCATATTTAAAGCACCTGCTTATGTCATTAGCACTTCTTTGACCAAACTAGTTCACATGGCCAAGACCATCAATAAATAAGGCAGCAAAATATGCCCTCCCCACCATGGGAAGTACTGCAGTTACATGGCAAAGGTGTGGATGTATAATCCTATATGAGTAGAATGAAAATTTAGAATAAGAACCCAACCTCCTGCACTTCCTAGATGTGTGAGCATTAACAAATCACTAGCTTCTTAAAACAGAGAAGGCAATGGCGCCCCACTCCAGTATTCTTGCCTGGAAAATCCCATGGACGAAGGAGCCTGGTAGGCTGCAGTCCCTGGGTCACAAAGAGTCGGACACGTCTGAGCGACTTCCCTTTCACTTTTCACTTTCATGCATTGGAGAAGGAAATGGCAACCCACTCCAGTGTTCTTGCCTGGAGAATCCCAGGGAAGGGGCAGCCTGGTGGGCTGCCGTCTCTGGGGTCACACAGAGTCGGACATGACTGAAGCGACTTAGCAGCAGCAGCAGCTTATTAAAACCTGTTTCTTCATTTTCAAGATAGCACTGAGCTCTTTTCTCTGGATGCATTTGAAGGTTAAACATAAACCATGAAGCATAGGTGGACCTTAAGGAAAGTTAGCCCTCCATCCCCACAACCGAATTCTGTTTACTAAATGAGTTCCTCCCCAAAGTCAGGTATGGCTCATGATTTAATGTTGGCTTCCCCCTGGGATTGATGAGTGGCTAACAGGGAGGCGGCACTATTCACTAAGCACACATTTCCTGAACACTTGACCATTTCAAGGTCATTGTCATGCTTTCATGCTTCAATAGACTGTCACTGTGTTTTTCTTTTTTTGGCAAATGATCCTTAATTCACTCTGACAAGATCGAAGGAACATTGGTATTTAGGGTTGCTTTTTGGCTGTTTCATAGGCTCCCTCTGCTGGAGTAAAATGTCCTGTTTGGTCCTCAAGATTTGAACATCCTTTCCCTTTAATTGAAAGCAAATGTAATCAACAATTTGCTGCATGGTTAGACTGGCTTTTCACATAGTGTTTCTCCTGCCATGTCCTCAATTTACCTTCCACAGAGCTGTAATACCCAACTGACATTCTTGCCTTTTCAAAATAGAGCCTTACAAGAGACTGACTTTAAAGAATTTGCCAGACTTGTGAATTGTTAATAATAACCAGGTTCTTGTTTCCTGTGAGTAATGCCCTTGCTACTTCCATTCTAACCTTCTCAGTTTGAGAACATCTGGGAGTATTATGGGAAGGCTGTGACAAGCCTATTTAGAGGTGCTTGCTGAAAGGAAATTAGCCTGAGTCACCAGGTCTGTTATGTTATGGATGTGGTGGTGTAGTCCCTAAGTCGTGTCCAACTATTGCGACCCTAAGGATTGTGGTCTGCCAGGCTCTTCTGTCCATAGGATTCTCCTGGCAAGAATACTGGAGTGGGTTGCCATTTCCTTCTCCAGGGGATCTTCCTGACCCAGGGATTGAACCTGGGTCTCCTGCATTGCAGGCAGATTCTTTACCAACTGAACTATGAGGCAAGCCCTCATATTATTGTTATGATGAAGGTAGACTATAATTGTGTGTAGAAAAAGTGAGGATTGCTGTAAAGTCAACACTTCCGCTGCCAGGGGGAGCCACCCCTTTTCAGGACACACAGTTTTTCAGGACCATCAACATAAGACTTCACGTGAATTCATTTTTTATAAGGCCATTGTTCACTTGTGTTGTTGTTGTTTAGTTTGCCAAATTGTGTCCGATTCTTAGCGACCCTATGGACTGTAGCCCACAGGGTTCCTCTGTCCATGGGATTCTCCAGGCAAGAATACTGGAATAGGTATTTGCTTTCCATTTCCTTCTTCAGGGGATCTTCCTGACCCAGGGATCAAACCAGCATCTCCCACTTTGGCAGTCAAATTTTTCACCACTAAGCCACCTGGGAAGCGCCATTGTTCACTACTTCCCATTTATGGAGTTCCACTTTATTTCTGGCTTTGCAATGTGCCAGATGTGTCATCTTTTCCTTTTTCACCTCTCTATCTTTTAGGAGTCACTTTTGGGATTTAAATGACTTAGGAGAGTATTCAGTGAATTCTGAATCAATAGGCTCATAGGAGCTCCTGGGCGATGGTATTTAGAGGAGAGGGGAATGTCACAGTAATGGCAACTCCAAGGTACCTGTGCAAGTGTTAGCACCTCCATTTCTGCCACAGCACAAAACCGTGTTCTCTGACAGTTCTAGAACTCCAAGTGCTGTTTGAACCAGCACCACTGGCATCACCTGTGGATTCATTAGAAATGCAAAACTTCAGTCCTCACTCCAGACTCTGCACATTCACAAGATCCACAGGCATCCAGATACATATTAAAATGTGAGAAGCATTGGTCTGGGGTAATGGGAAGTCTCAGTGTAATGCCACGCCTGAGGTATGTGAGAGAGTACGGGCACCTCAGGAGCTGCCAAAGCCAGAAACACCTTACTCTTGCCCGCCTCTGAGGTCTGTGACTAACACCCCCGGAGCTGGTGGGCTGGCTCCACCCATCAGCTTTATAAAGCCAGGCAGTGAACCCGTAACCCTGCCCTGCAATCAGTATTTACGATCCTTTTTGACTGGCGCTTTGACCTCAGTGGGCTCTGACTTCCGGGACCTACCTGTCTGCTCTCCACCCACTCAGCTGACTCATTGACTCTCAGAGTCTATTTAATAGCTGTTCTGCTTTGGCCCAAACTCCTAAGTTCTGGTGCTTTCCAACTGGGATATAGCCAGGCCTTAAGTGATGACACCTTACTGTGGAGATGATGTTAAAAGAACCTGGGGGATCTTCAGCAACTCAAGCTGTAAATTAGTCATAACTTTAAAAAGTCTAGATGATAGAAATTCAAGTTGAAGTAGCTTAACTTTAAAAGGCGGAAGATGGGCACCTGTATGGGTCAAATATGACATCACTTCTGGGAGCTTTCTACCCAAATGCATAACTATAATCTGATTGTGAGGAACATTGTACGTATCCAAACGGAGGGGCATCCTATGAAATAAATTGTCCATATTTTTCCAAAATGTCAAAGACAAAGAAAGGCTGAGAATCTGTTACAGACTAATGAAGTCTAAAGGGCATGACAACTAAGTCCAGTGTGTGATTTTGAATTGGATCCTGTAACAGAAAACATGCATATATGTATTTATGTATGTATATATATGTGTGTGTGAGTATGTATATATACATATAGTTGTTGTTTAGGCATTCAGTCGTATCCAACTCTTTTTGTGACCCCATGACTATAGCCCGCCAGGCTCCTCTGTCCATGGAATTTTCCAGGGAATAATACTGGATTGGGTTGCCATTTCCTTCGCCAGGAGATCTTCCCAACTCAGAGATCAAACCCACATCTCCTGCATTGGCAGGCAGATTCTTTACTGCTAAGCCACCAGGGAAGTCCAGATAGAAAGATGGATAGATAGATAGAAATATATAGATATATCTTTCAGGGGCATTATTGGGATTATTGGGGAATTGTAAATATAGACTATAGATTACATAATAATACTACATCAATATTAAATTTCCCAATTTTTTATAGTTACACTGTAGTTAGGTAAGAGAATGTCCTTGTTTATAAGAAATATACACTGAAGTATTTTAAGGTGAGGGCTTCCCTGGTGGCTCAGTGGTAAAGAATCTACCCGCCAATTCAGGAAACATGGGTTCGATCCCTGGGTAGGGAAGAGTCAGACATGAATTAGCAACTAAACAACAACAATTTTTGGGTAAAGGAGCATCATATCTGCAACTTACTCTAAAATTCCCCCTTTGAAAATAAGCAACGGTAAAGCAAATGTTAAGAAAAGATGACTATGGGTAAATGGTATATGGGAAATTTTGTACCACTCTTATAATCCTTTGGAATTCTATACTAATCATTTACAAAAATAAAAAATTGAAAGTGGGTTACATTAACAGAATATTGGGGGAAAAAAAAAACAGAATACTGGGGAACTTTACAGAATTAAGTGAAGAAATGTCAGACTAGGGTAGTCTGGGGATCTTGGGAACTTGAAGACTTGAAACCACCAGAGCAAACTCTGACCTCAGTAAACTTCTTTAACAAAGTGAATTTAGAGCAAGAAAGGGCTTTTAAGGTTCTTTAATATCTCCATTTCATGGGTGAAAAAACTGAGATCCACACAGTAGAAGTAATTTGCCCAGGGAATCACAGATAATTATTTCAGTTTCCATCTGTAGACTTTTAGGATTCTTCCTCATATTGGTTTATAATTTAATCCCCAACATTTATTATTTTCCTTCCACTTTGAAGTTAGGATATGAGTTGAAGTAAGAACAAGATTAACATATATAAGTATTCAAAAATAACAAGAACCTAGGTTTTATGAACAACTGTCTAAACAAGATCTCCCCCCATTAACATGGTTCTCCCCCACTTTTGTCATTAAATGTATATATGATAACTACATATTTAAATATAAAAAACAGTGCCATTGTCTTTGAAGATGATTTTATTTGTATGTTAAAATCAGCTAGAAGATTAGAATTTCTTCACTTACCATGGCTTACCACATGGGTAGGTACACTTTGTCCTTCTCCATGGCCTTTTTCTCACCTCATAGAATACATCATCTCTCAGTTAAAAGGTAATGCTAATCTACATTTGTTTCTTGTAAATGTCCCTCATGATTTGAAGAGACTGATTTAGAAAGCACAATATCATTATTGTGCATGTAGGGATGCCTGGGAGCCATCTAGTCCCACCCCTGCCTTTGAAAGGTGAGCCTGCCTATGGTTGGCTATTCCCTCTCCCCTCAACTCCTACACCTGCTTCTACTACGGAACAGATTTTAAAAGGGAATAGGATCTATTTGCATATATTGAAATACCTTTGAGATCACTTCTGAAATAGCAGTATAATTAGAGAAAGCAGAGCTCTTTTGATCATGCTTCCTAAAATCCTGTATTGTCTTTTGGTACCAAAAAGGCATTTGTATAGCACTTGGACCATTAGACTGGGAGCTGATAAACCTGCCCTGACCAGTTTCCTCCCTGACAGCTTTTGAGAGAGAATGCAAACCCTAGCTGAAGGATCCTAGGTGGTGCAGTGCAAAATTGAGTGGCTTAGTGTGTGACGAGAGGCAATGGATTTTTTTTTAAAAGGAATTAAGAGTGCTTTCCATCACCTGTGTTCGGACATGGTCGTGAATGACTAACATAAATTTTTCAGAAAAGGTGGATTCCTATGGTTCTGTCTGGTGGCAAACACTGCTACCTCCCAAATACTCATTTTCCACGTTGTCTTTACTAACAGAAGCCTAATCTTGTTTGGCATAGCGATGTTCTCAGATAATTATTTGGTTTTCCAACCTCTCTGTCAGGGTGGCTATGTCGAACAGTACTAGCTAATGACATGTCAATAGAAGTCTGCTTGGAGTTTGGGGAAGCATTTTGCTTTCCTGAGAAAACGGGCATGACTGGTGCTGCCCTTCCCCATTTCTTCCTGCCTTGAATGTAAACATGACACCTGGAGTTACAGCAGCCATTTTGTGCCCATGGGCCAACATGAGGGAAGGAAGAGAGAATTGTGACATCCTGGCTCTGACATCACAAGTAAACAATATCAGCCAGCAGCCAGCTACTTCTAGACTATTTTTTTAATGCAAAAAAAAAAAATAACCTTTTATTGGATTAAGCCACTGGGTTGTCAAGTTTTCTAATAATTTGTGAGTGTAGTAGACTTTGGGAAAAGTCTGCTTAGCTCAAAATAATCCTAGTTCTTTATGAAACACCATCCCACTCCCTACCTGGGTGGGTTTTTGCACCCATATTGATGCATTCAGGGTAAATGCACCTGACCAAGGGTGAGCCAATCAGATTTTCTCTCAGGAATTCAACATTAGGTTTCGGTGGTTCTAGGTGATCCACAAGTATGACTGAAACTGAGGTACATTATAAACCTTGGAAGCTGTTGTGTATTATGGTGTGGTGGAGGTGACCTTCAGCCATAGAGAAGTCAAGAAAATGGGTCTGTAGAAGATGACAGAGGCAGAGACCTGTGTCACCAAAAGAGACAACACTGCCTGGGGTCTGGCAGCTTTCTGGATTCAAGTGTGAGTCCTTTTTCATGCTTGGCTGCTCCCAGATCTCTGGTTTCCTTCCAGAAAACTGGGCAGCCCTGTGATTGTCAAGGTTGCCTACACAAGGGCATCTGGTCAGAAGGGCAAGGGACGTGAAACCCAGCCTCTGTGTTTTGGTCACAAAGCCTTGGCCTGGCACTGCATCAGCCCAGAGGTGATGTGCTACTTTATGCAATTCGTCTGCCCAGAAGGGAGCCTGCTTTTCTTTTTTTCCTTAAATTTCACACAAGACTAAGAAAGGCCCTTCTTCATGCCCTTCTTCACCAACCTAGTGCTGTTGGTATCTTCCGTGCAAAGGACCTTGATGCTCAGACAAAATGTGTTAATGAACAGCTAGACTGTTTGTTCTATCATTCGATAAGTAAACTGTTCAATACCTTGATTTATTTTGCTTTGTAAAAGTTGAAGTATAGTTTACATATAGAAAAATGTATAAATCTTAAGTGCATAGTTCAGTGATTTCACTGTCAAATATACATTACCCAGCTTAAGGAAAAGAATGTTTCCATCATCCCCAAAAGTTCCTTTATCCCAGTTAGTACCACTTGCCCTGCCCCCCTCGCCGACACACACACAAAAGATTCTGGAGGTAACCACTCTTTTGACCTCTATCACCATAGTTTGATTTTGCCTATTCCTGAATTTCAAATAAATGGAATCATCTAGTGTACTCTTACATGCCTGGCTCCTTTAGTTCAGTATGTTTGTGAGCTCCATCCCTGTTATAGGTATCAGTAATTTGTTATCTTTATTGTTGAGTAGTATTCCATTGTGTGAGTATTTCAAATTTGTTCATTCTAACTATGGATGATTAGGATATTTCCAGGCCTTATGAATAAAGCTTATGAATAGGAATTAAGGTGCTGTGGACATCCTAACTAGTGGCCCTAGATACTTCTTTCCCTTGGAAACTGATGTACTATAGTAGAAGTCCAAATTCTCCACTTCTCACAGTAAATCTGTATATCTCACATGCATCTATCACCTGGATCAATTTTGTCTGGAGTTCTTTCATCATGTACTTGGGATACTTTATTTTGTAAGTGCCTCTTCATTACTATTTTAGGTTGGTGCAAAAGTAATTGTAGTTTTTGCATTGTTGAAATTTGCCTTTGATATTAGAATATATTCTTAAATAAATGTGGTTATGTTATCCATCACTTTAATGTGCATTTCTTGCTGTATGTTTTTTTGCTAATGACTTATTACTTGCTATTTATTTCATACTTAGACTATAGAATTGATGTTAGACAAAAAGCAAATTTGAGCAATTTTCTTATTCAAGTTCAAAATGGGTCATAAAGCAGCGGAGACAGCTTGCAGTATCAACAACGCATTTGACCCAGGAACTGCTAACTAACGTACAGTGCAGTGGTGGTTCAAGGAGTTTTATAAAGGAGAAGAGAACCTTGAAGATGAGGAGTGCAGTGACCAGCCATCGGAAAGTGACAATGACCAACTGTTAGCAATCATCGAAGCTGATCCTCTTACAACTACATGAGAAGATGCTGAAGAACTCAACATGAACCATTCTACAGTCATGTGGCCTTTGAAGCAAATTGGAAAGGTGAAAAGGCTCTCGATAAGTGGGTGCCTCATGAGCTGACCGCAAATCAAGGAAATCATTGTTTTGAAGTGTCATCTTCTCTTATTCTGGGCAATAATAACAAACCATTTCTTGATCAGATTGGATGTGCAACAAAAAGTGGATTTTATATGAAAACCAGTGATGACCAGCTCAGTGGTTGGACCGAGAATAAGCTCCAAAGCACTTCCCAAAGCCAAACTTGTACCAAAAAAAAGTCATGGTCACTGTTTGGTGATCTGCTGCCAGTCTGATCCACTACAGCTCTCTGAATCCTGGCGAAACCATTACATCTGAGAAGTAGGCTCAGCAAATCAGTGAGATGCACCAAAAATTGCAATGCCTGCAGTCGGAATTGGTCAACATAATGGGTCCAGTTCTTCTCCACAACATCATGCGACCACATGTCGTACAACCAGTGCTTCAAAAGTTGAACGAATTAGGCTATGAGGTTTTGCCTCATCCGCCATATTCACCTGACCTCTCACCAACTACCTACCACTTCTTCAAGCATCTTGACAACTTTCTGCAGGGAAAACGCTTCCACAACCAGCAAGATGCAGAAAATGCTTTCCAAAAGTTTGTTGAATCCTGAAGCATGGATTTTTATGCTTTGGGAATAAACAAACTTCTTTCTCATTGGCAAAAATGTGTTGATTGTAATGGTTCGAATTTTGATTAATAAAGATGTGTTTGAGCCTATTTCAGTTCAGTTCAGTTCAGTCGCTCAGTCGTGTCCGACTCTTTGTGACCCCATGAATCGCAGCATGCCAGGCCTCCCTGTTCATCACCAAATCCCAGAGTTCACCCAAACTCATGTCCATCGAGTCAGTGATGCCATCCAGCCATCTCATCCTCTGCCGTCCCCTTTCCTCGTGCCCCGAGTCCCTCCCAACGTCAGGGTCTTTTCCAGTGAGTCAACTCTTCTCATGAGGTGGCCAAAGTATTGGAGTTTCAGCCTCAGCATCAGTCCTTCCAATGAATACCCAGGACTGGTCTCCTTTAGAATGGACTGGTTGGATCTCCTTGCAGTACAAGGGACTCGCAAGAGTCTTCTCCAGCACCACAGTTCAAAAGCATCAATTCTTCGGCACTCAGCTTTCTTCACAGTCCAACTCTCACATCCATACATGACCACTGGAAAAACCATAGCCTTGACTAGATGGACCTTGGTTGGCAAAGTAATATCTCTGCTTTTTAATATGCCATCTAGGTTGGTCATAACTTTCCTTCCAAGGAGTAAGCATCTTTTACTTTCATGGCTGCAGTCACCATCTGCAGTGATTTTGGAGCCCAGAAAAATAAAGTCTGCCACTGTTTTCACTGTTTCCCCATCTATTTGCCATGAAGTGATGCGACTGGATGCCATGATCTTAATTTTCTGAACGTTGAGCTTTAAGCCAACCTTTTCACTCTCCTCTTTCACTTTCATCAGGAGACTCTTTAGTTCTTCACTTTCTGCCATAAGGGTGGTGTCATCTGCATATCTGAGGTTATTGATATTTCTCCCAACAATCTTGATTCCAGCTTGTGCTTCCTCCAGCCCAGCATTTCTCATGATGTACTCTGCATATAAGTTAAATAAGCAGGGTGACAATATACAGCCTTGACTTTCTCCTTTTCCTATTTGGAACCAGTCTGTTGTTCCATGTCCAGTTCTAACTGTTGCTTCCTGACCTGCATATAGGTTTCTCAAGAGGCAGGTCAGGTGGTCTGGTATTCCCATCTCCTTCAGAATTTTCCACAGTTTATTGTGATCCACACAGTCAAAGGCTTTGGCATAGTCAATAAAGCAGAAATAGATATTTTTCTGGAACTCTCTTGCTTTTTCGATGATCCAGCAGATGTTGGCAATTTGATCTCTGGTTCCTGTGCCTTTTCTAAAACCAGCTTGAACATCTGGAAGTTCACGGTTCACATATTGCTGAAGCATAGCTTGGAGAATTTTGAGCATTACTTTACTAGCATGTGAGATGAGTGCAATTGTGAGCCTAGTTACAATGATTTAAAATTCACTATCTGAAACCACAATTACATTTGCACCAGCCTAGTAATTCTATATTTAATATATCTTCATGCTTCACATATTAAACACTGAGCTGCTCTTTCAGTATCCTGGAGATGCATGCTTTTGTGTGTGTGTGTGCATGCTCAGTTGTGTCCAACTCTTTGCGACCCCATGGACTGTAGCCCACCAGGCTCCTCTGTACATGAGATTTTTCAGGCAAGAATACTGGAGTGGGTTGCCATTTCCATCTCCAGGGGATCTTCCCGACCCAGGAATTGAACCCATGTCTCTTGCTTCTCCTGCATTGGCAGAATAATTGGTAAATGGTCAGTAATATTTTGTGTTACAACCAATGAAAGATATTTACAGAGACATACCTGGCATTAAGCTTATAATTAAGAGTCTACTCTGTGACCAGGAGTAAAAACAGCCCAGCTTATGTGAACCAGATAAGATTAAGCTGAGTTCCTTGTTCTAACCACCTGTGATATTTGCAATACTAAATCATGCTGGATTTGCAATGCAAAGCCCTGTAAAGAAGTGTCTGTGCCCCAGCATCCTGAGTAGACTTTTTTTTTTTTTAAAAAAAAAAAAAAGATAAGTGTTCAGTTCTACCTCCTTTACAGTCTTAGTATAGAGCGGGGCCTCTGTTTTTAAACATTTCATGGGAATTATCTGCTACAGCAACTGGCCAGCTGGCCATTTCTCTCCTGTGTCCATACTTACACTTTTCGTGATTACCCTCCATTGGACATTGGAACCTATGAATGGATTTCATCTCCTGTTAAAATGTTCCCCAGGCAACCTGAGATGAGGCACACAATTTGCTTAACATTGATTTCTTTCTGAAGACAGCCCCATTAAAATAATAACAAATGATGGAGAGTGGCTGCACAAGACATATTGGGGGTAATAAAATATAGAGCATACTATGCATGTATTCAAAGTGAAATGTCATCTCCACAATGGCAGGGATTTTTCTCTCTTTTGTTGACAGATGTTCTCCAAGTGTAGGGCTCCATAAATATTTACAGGATAAATGGTTTGTATGACAAAGACCTTACTAACTTACAAGGTTATAAATCCTGCTTTGCTTAGTACTGGTTATACATCCTGGTGGTTCACTATCCCCAAGCCTTTGTAAGGACCAGGATGGAGCCCCTGGCTGTGTTCATTGCACAGCAACCACATGGAATTTGCAGATGCTGAAATCTAAGGAGGTGGCTCTGCGGAGTGTACTTAACAGAGTAAAGGTGTTGATCTAATACTTGACTCTCCTCTCGTCTTCAGCCTCAGAACCAGGCCCTCCTGAGATTCATTCTTCCTCCTCCTCCTTCCCCTGGCCCTAAAATGAAAATTGAAAGCAGCCACAGAGATGCTTGTGTTCATCCTGGCTTCCTGGCCCCTAAAGAGGTGGGAGGGCTGGCATCTCCCTCCAGCATACTTGCATGCCCAAGTCACCCCAGATCTCCTTTTTAAATTTTTTTAAATTGAAAAAAAAAATAAATTGAAGAATAACTGCATCACAGTATTGTGTTGGCTTCTGCCAAACATCAACACAAATCAGCCATAGGTACACCCATGTCCCCTCCCTCTCCCTCCCACCTTCCTCCCCATCCCACCCCTCTAGGTTTTTCCAGACCCCCGGATTGAGTTCCCTGAGTCATACAGCAAATTCCCATTGGCTATCTATTTTACCTATGGTAATTTAAGTTTCCATGTTACTCTCTCCATACATCTCACCCAAATCTCCCTTTTTAATGTGCTGTTTATGTAGAAAGGGATGGAATCTTAGGATATAGCTTTCCTAAAGATCCCTGGCTAAAACTGTTTCTGAAAAGATACCAGAAAACAAGAAACCAGAATCACTTTCCCTTCAAAGTATCTGAAAGCACAGTGTGTCACCATGATGGAACCACTTCAAACACGATCATGCAGAGAATTCCTTCCAGTGCCTCAATGATACATGGGAAAGAAGGAAAGTTAGATGCATATTTATAAACCGTCAGGAACCAGATTGGCCCCAGGAACTTATTTGGTCAACTACCTCATTTTTTAAATTAAAAAAAATTTTTTTAATTGCTGGCTATGCTGAGTCTTCATTGCTATGCAAGCTCTTCTCTAGTTGCAGCGAGCCAGGGGTACTCTCTAGTTGCAGTGCATGGCCTTTTCATTTCGGTGGCTTCTCTTGTTGTGGATCACAGACTCTAGGCACTCTGGCTTCAGTGGTTGTGGACCCCGGGCTCTAGAGCACACTGGTTTACCTGCTTCATGGTATGTGGAGTCTCTGGAGCAGGAATCGAACCCGTGTCTCCTGAACTGGCAGGTGGACTCTTTACCTCTGAGCCACCAGGGCAGCCCCAGCTACCTCATTTTACCAATGAAGACTGTGCAAGCAGAGAGGTTGCATCACTCACTCAGGGCCATATAACCACAAAACCAAAAATTCCAAATTTCCCCACCATGGTCATCCAATCCACCCCACCACCCCAATACCTTTAGGTTTTATTTTGCATGCAGAGAAGGTACCATTTATGGCCTTAGCTTCCTTTAGACCCTAGGAACACATTTATTAAAAATGTATTTTAAGGTATTGGGGGAAAAAGAAGACTAAAAGATTTAAACTGTTTTAAAGCATCTCTGCCTTCTCTCCCTGACTCTGACCTTCAAGGCACCTGTCATTCCCACAGGCCCATGGAAAATAAATCCATTCAGCTTATTCTGTCCAAAATATCTAGGCAAAAGAGTTATTAAGCCTTAAAATGTCACAAATGGTTCAGATACTGTTCTTCTAGGACCATTTTCATGAATAGCTCTCTCTCAAGTGACAGGACAGATAGTACATAATACAGTTACTTAAGTTGAGGTGACAGTGGTTCCTGGTATAGAAGGTGATTGCTTCACAGAACTTGTTTCTGAGGCTCCCACAAGTCTCCTCACTGTCTCCCCACATCAACTTTGAGGGTTTGAGGATCTACTGTCCTGGGGCAGCTTCAAGAGTGTCCCCTGTCCCTGACCTGGAGCAAGATAAGTGCAAGGAGTCGGGAGGTCACACAGGGCAGTGGCAGCAAGGTGACAGTGTGTTTGCTAGGCTTTGTCTTTGGGCTCTAGGATAGCACTTAACAAGAAAAATCAATCACAACCTTGTGAGTACTGCCAGCACTAAAAACTGCATTTGAATTTGTCCACTCAGGCAGTCAGTTTCACTATAAAGAGCTCCGGAGCTAGAGGTTTCCATGGAAACAGAGGAGTATGTGGGCAAAAATTGCTTTACAGGGAAATGAATGTTAGCAGTGCCGTTAGATTGGCACTTTATGGCTGCCTAGTTGATGTGAGTTTGTAAGTAATCCAATGAACAGTGACTTTAAGAAAGGAAATACTTTTTCTCTGATAACAAAAGACTTATGGAGATAGGTGGTCCTGGTTGTGGTACAGATGCCCAATGATGTCCAAAACCCCCAGGATCTTTCTCATCTATTGTTCTTTGAATGTTGGCATGTCATCCACAAGCTTATTGCCTCAGGATGCAAAATGGCTGCTATAGCTCCAGGCCTCACATAAACATTCAAGGCGCCAAAAAGAGGAAAGGCAGGAAAAGCCAAGTGTGTCCATTTTACTTCCATTTATGCTGAAATCAAGAGCTTTCCAGGAAGCTCCCACCTCAGCAGATTTCCCCATTGATCAAAATGAAGTCACATAGCCAACTCTAGCTTCACGGACTGCTGAGAACTGGATAGCTGGCAAGGGACAGTGGGGACAACTGACACGATTGACTAAGGCTGATATTCACTGTGACCTAGAGCTAGATACGATTGTAAGCTTAACAAAATCGGAATTTGCTAATGGGAACTGCTTTTTTTTTTTTTTGCTTTTATAAAAATTTAAAGTATAGTTAACTTACAGTGTTGTGTTAATTTCTGCTGTACAGAAAGTGACTCCATTTTATACACACACACACACACACACACACACACACATTCTTTTTCAAATTCTTTTCCATTCTGGTCTATCACAGGATATTGAGTATAGTTCTCTGTGCTATACAGTAGAATCTTGTTATTTATCCATTCTATATATACCAGTTTACATCTGCTAACCCCAAATGGGAACTGCTTTTTTAAAATAGGTCTCACTGTCACCTGAGGGGGTAGAAGGGGCAAATCATTGTGAGCCTATTTTTGTAGAAAGGGCAGCTCAGGCTCTGAGACATTTCATCTCTTGGAGGAAACAGAACAAAATCATCTAGTGACACTTGCTGCAGATTGGGTTACCAGGTACTTATAATAAATCTTTCAAACCGGCAGTCAGTCTGCAGGAATGGGGTAAAACCTGTTTTGCTTTTCTCGTTCCCAGTGTTTTCCTGGCTTGGGTGTCTCAACATGAGAAGGGAAAAGAAACAAGTTTGAAATGGTGTCTAGGACCAAATGTTTGTACGTGAAATTCCCTGCTGAATCCCTTTGATGATTGGAAGATAATCATTAACTAGAGTAACCTGCCTCCGGTTCCTCATCACCCAGCATAATAATGGTCATAGAGCATCAGGAAAACTAGATGCAAGGGACTTGCTCCTTCTGCACCAGCACACGCGCCCTATTTGGAGACTAATTAAGTTAAATAACAAACCTGGCCACATTGGCTAAGAGAGCTCCCCACTGGGGTTTGCAGATTTTGGAGGGACTTTTCCTCCACATGGCAAAATGGAAGAGAATTTACCATTGTTATCGCTTCTCTTTCCTGGGTTCTGGTCTTTGAAATTACAGCTGCAGTGTTCTTGCCTCTGGGGCACACTCTTGCTTCCTCGAACATTCTTTGGGAACTTTCTACAGTTCCATCTAAGTTCTCACCCTTTTCAAGAGAAATCCTCTACTGCAGTCAGCCTCCCTGCTCCCATAACCCCTTCCTGCTTCAGGTGTGGTCTAGGTGAGGTCAGCAACCTCGCCTGGGAGCTTGTTAGAACTATAGAGTCCTGGTCCCATCCCGGACTCACGGAATCAGAATCTGCATTTTAACAAGAGCACCAGGTAATCTGTGTGCACACTGCAATTTGAGAAGCCTGGCCATAATACACAGGCTTTTCTCCATCCCACCACTTAAAATACCTTCTCTCTGTGCCCCCATCTCCTTTCATTTATTCACTTCCCAACTGTCCTTCAAAGCTTAGCTCATATCCCTTTCTCTCTGTGAAGCCCTCAATATTCTCTCCCTCCACCTTACCCCTATAGATCATGACTTTGAGAATTTAAACAAATGCAAAATATTTCACTATTTAAATGATTCAGGTGTTAAGTCTATTTATTGAGATTATATCTTGTCTTGGGACTTCCCTGGTGGGCCAGTGGTTAAGATTTCGGCTTCCATTGCAGGGGGTGCTGGCTCAATCCCTAATCAAGGAGCCAAGATCTCACATGCCTCACAATCAAAAAACCAAAACATAAACAGAAGCAATACTGCAACAAGTTCAATAAAGACTTTAAACAATGGTCCACATCAAAAAAAGAAAGAAAAATATATGTTCTCTCAAAGTGCCCAGCACAGGCCAAGCACATAATGTAAATTGTCTGATTCGTCAGTATCTGTTTCCTGTTTGAAAGCCTTCCCTTAGTTGTGCATGCTCAGTTGCTGAGTCATGTCCAACTCTGTGTGACCCCATAGACTGTAGCCCACCAAGCTCCTCTGTCCATGGAATTCTCCAGGCAAAAACATTGGAGTGAGTTGCCATTTCCTTCTCCAAGGGTCTTCCTGAATCAGGGACCAAACCCATGTCTCCTGCATTGGCAGGCAGATTCTTTACCACTGCACCACGAGGAAAGCCTGCCTCCCTTAGCTGTACCTTATCTCTTTACGCTTCTTCTGCATCAAAGAAACTTCTATAAGTTTTTGTCTTCTCAACACCTTACATACATCTCCACCCACTCCAGAGATTTCCTGCAGGCCTGGCTCTTATCTGTAACTTAGTGGCTTTCAACTGAATCAAAGCCTGAAAGAGGCCTCTAACCATTTGTTTATATTTTGACTTTGTACCAAAAAAAAAAATCCCTAACTTCTAAATTTGGACAGGGAATTTTGTTAGAAAAATTTACTTTTTTGGATATGGGATGTTTTTCTGCTCCACCATGGTACCCACAGGAAACTTGGGATTGCTTCTGTCTCTCTTGTGGACATGCTATGTAGCAGTATCTCTGTTACTGGCCCCAGACCCTGAGACAAGAGCCACATCTCTGAGTCTGCCATCTCCCCAAATTCCAGGTGGGAGGGGGGCACGCATCCTAACTACCTATAATTTTCCAAACCTTTTCAGGAGATTATAGGATCTTTCATAATGCCTATTGCAAGGGAGTAGAGCTAGGACAACAGGAACTCCACACTGACTTTCCACTTCCTGGTTTCTATTCCATGTCACCTCTGCCCGCCTTGAACAGCTTTAGCTCCATCCTGACTCTATATAGCCTTCAAGTCTGTTGTTTATCTTATCAGCTTTAAGTATTAAAATACCCAGGATCTTAATAACTCAAAAGCCGTTTTTCCTCAGAGCTATTATCTCCATGGGTATCATAAAAAGAAGGAAGAGGGAGACTTCCCTGGCGGTCCAGTAGTTAAGACTCCACACTTCCAGTGCAGGGGATGTGGGTTCAGTCCCTCGCCAGGGAGCTAAGATGCCACATGCTGAGCAGTGCAGCAAAAAAAAAAAAAAAATTTGAAGAATGAATATATGTATATGTATAATCAAATCACTTTGCTGTATACTTGAAACTAACATGACATTGTAAATCAACTCTACTCCAATAATTTTTTTTAAAACCTAAAAAAAAGTCATTTTTGTGTTCATTGATCATCAAATGGCTTTTTTCTTTCTCAAAGCAGAAATTTGTGCTACCACCAGAATGGTGGGGCAAATGAGTGGGTGAAATACATTGCTGAAGGAAATCACCACGTGTCAGCTAACCTGACATTAACTGCATTAGATTCTTGCTCTGTTACATGTGTGTTTGGCATGATATTGGAGTGACCTTTTGCATTCCATCTGGCTGGACAGTCACCTACTCAGGGCATTTTGGACTGTTGCTTGCTCATGCTGGCCGTGGTTGATAGTAAGCTAGCAAAGACCTCCACTTCAGAGGGCCTGTGAGCAGGACACTTCACTCTGAAAAGGGGTCTGTGGTGAGGCAGGCTTTCTGTGGCTTAGCCCATTTTGTTTATTTCCTTAAGAAAGATCATGTATCCTCAGTAGGGAGGTGGTTGCATCAGAGCTCGACCTTTAGGTTGGGGCCAAGCAACATAGCATGAGCTTTATTGTGCTCTCATCTCTTCATGCTCACAGCCCAGCCCCATAGGACTCTTTCACAACAGACACCTCTGTTCAAGGACCAGCGAAGGCAATCAGCTAAACTAATCAAACTATTTACACCAAACCACCAGAGACTTGCTTTGCATGTTTGACATATCTTAATTTATTTCAATTCAGTGTAAAAAATTTATTTAAAGAACCAAATCCAAATACCATATGCTGTCACTTATATGTAGAATCTAAAATGTGTCACAAATGAATGTGTCTTTGAAACAGAGATTCACGGACATAGACAACAGACTTGTGGTTGCCAAGGCAGGGCTGGGTTGCGGGAGGGTGGACTGGGAGTGTGGGATTAGCAAATGCAAACGACCACATACAGAATGGATAATCAGCAAAGTCCTACTGTGGTAGCACAGGGAACTATGTTCAATATCCTGTGATTACTGTAATGGAAAAGAATATAAAAAGAATGTATATATGTATATAACTGAGTCCCTTTGCTATACAGCAGAAATTAACACAACACTGGAAATCAACTATAGTAAAAAATAATAATAATAATAATAATTAGAAAAGAGAACCAAATCCATCCAAAACATCAGTACGTAAATAACCTTATTATATGCTACAAATACAGGAGAGGGAATTTGGGTGTGTTCTGATAAAGGCCTAATGGGCAGGGAGCCCCTCTCTGCCACCCGCAGTCACTCCTTTCTCCCCAGTGGAAATGCTGTTTCCTCATTCCTAAGGCTTCAGCAGGTTTCAGAAGCTGGGAGGCCGTCTTCTTCACGGTATGTGTGCTAATGTATTACTCTGAGCTGGGAATGGGACCTGAAGGGATATTGGAGAGGGCAGACCTATGAGAGAACATGAAGCAGCCACTGTCCACCTCCACCCCTCCACCATGTCATCTCCTTCCTTCCTAATGTACTGTGCATTGGGGGGAAGGACAGTGAGACCAGGACCCTCTTCCTCGATGGTCTCTTCCGCACACTTTTCACGAGCACTCTTCACTTTTTATTTGCTGATCAATAAAGCCAAGGGTAGGTCTTGCCTGTTCCCAGCGATAAAGAACTGCACGCATAACTGGTCTTTATCCAGCCCAACAAGCGCCGTTTCTCTTTGTTTTTCATAGTGTTTCTGAGAGATAAGAGGAAACCGCCCAGACATGATGCATGACCGGGGAGGTTTTGCAATATTTTATAAACTCATTCTCTATTGGGAGCTGTGGATTAGGGGTGGAAAGGAAAAGAGAGGGCACCACATAGAACCAAAGTTGATTTTTTTTTTTCCTAGGTTAAAAACAAGCAGGTGGATGGGACTTCCCTTGGTGGTCCAGTGTGGTTAGGACACCACACTTTCACTGCAGGGGGCAAAGGTTCGATCCCTGGTCAGAGAACTAAGATCTCCTATGCGGCACTGTGTGGTCAAAAAATAGAGAAAAAAAAAAAAAAAAAAAAACAAGCAGGTGGAGGAAAAGGAGACATGAATATATGTTCAACGGAGGAAAAAGTAATCCAGTTTTCAGTTATCGGCACAGAAGTCAAATAGGGAAAACTTTGGTCATTCAAATGAGTACATACCCTGAAACTCCGTGGCCTTTTCCTGTCACAAAAATTGTCTCTGTTGTATGGATTCAAGACCAGAAGAGGCAAACAGGACCTTAGTTCAGGTGAAGAGCCAAATATATTCCCAGGGAATTATGGATGGTACCAGAATAGACTCCTTTTAAGTTCATGCCTTTTGAGGCTCTTGGCAAGTTTCTGAGAGTGAGCCAGGATGGTGGGGTTGATATGAGACTGATAATGCAAGATATTAGGTAGAGTCAGACCAAATGTGAGATCAGTTGATGCCAATAAAGGCACAGAGAAAGATGTTTTTAGTGGCAAATTGAAATTTTGGTAGCAATTTGATAGATGCAGAGTGGAAAATATAAGAGAAATGGGCTATTCAGCTAAGGAAAGACCTGGGGCTAAGCCTTGAAATGATGGTGGGAAGGTGTCGGAAGATAGGTCTTTGGGAATGTTAGGAAGGAGTAAACCCAAGAGGCAAAGATAGGTACCTAATAAAAAGAGAAATTTAAGTTGAAACTCATGGCATACCTGTAATTGTTTCTGAGCAACCAAATGGAAAATGGGGACCCAAAGTCTTAATGAAGCTGATGTGTTACATGCTCTGCACTACAGCTTCTTTCCACGCCTGCCTGGGCTCATGAACTTTTCTTTTTTAATTAAAGAAAAAATATAAGTTGTTTTACAATGTTTCAGATGTACAGCAAAGTGATTCAGTTATATTTTATATATATATATATATGTATTCCTTTTTTCAGATTATTTTCTCTTATAGGTTATTAAAAAATACTGAAGATAGTTCCTTGTGCTATACAGTAGATCCTTGTTGGTTATCTATTTTATATATAGTAATATATATCTGTTAATCCCAAATTCCTAATTCATCTGCCCCCCCTTTCCCCTTTGGTAACAATAAGTTTGTTTACTCTGTCAGTGAGTCTATTTCTGTTTTGTAAACAAGTTCATTTATGTCATTTTTTAGATTGTGCATATAAATTATATCATATGATATTTGTTTTTCTCTGTCTGACTTTCTTCACTTAGTATGATAATCTCTAGGTCCATCCATGTTGCTGCAAATGACATTGCTTCATTTTTTTATGGCTGAGAAATATTTCATTATATATATAAACCACATCTTTATACATTCCTCTGCCAATAAACATTTAGGTTGCTTCCTTGTCTTGGCTGTCGTGAACAGTGCTGCTGTGAACATTGGTGTGCATGTATCTTTTCAAATTAGAGTTTTCTCCAGACGTATATGGTATTTCTATTTTGAGTTTCTGAAGGAACCTCCACGCTGTTCTCCATAGTGGCTATACCAATTTATATTCCACCAACTGTCTAAGAGGGTTGGTTCCATTTTCTCCACACCCTCTCCAGCATTTATTATTTGCAGACTTTTTGATGATGGTCATTCTGACGTGAGGTGGGCTTGTGAACTTTGATTGCTCTATTATAGACTTTTGTCTAAAAAAAATGTTTCCCAGGCTTTCTAGAGTTCCCCCACAATACCTAATAGAGGGCCTCACTGGACTAGTAGCTCAGTAATGGTAATTGGCAAATTAATGAACAACTTCCTTTTTATGTAATTATTTTTCCAAATTAAATGCTAGATTTGAAGAGGCCAAATCCTGGATTATAGTTTGCCCTTCTGTGCGTGCATGGATGCTAAGTTGCTTCAGTCATGTCTGACTCTTTGCGACCCTATGGACCATAGTCCACCAGGATCCTCTGTCCTGGGGATTCTCTAGGCAAAAATACTGGAGTGGGTTGCCATTTCCTTCTCCAGGGATCTCCCCAACCCTGGAATCTAACCTGTGTCTCTTAGTCTCCTGCATTGGCAGGTGGGTTCTTTACCACTAGCGCCACCTGGGAAGCCCCTTCTAATGTTGGGTAAATCATGATTTAAGAAATCATTAGTTATTTCTAAAGGATTGGGTGAGTCAGATGGCAGATACCACATAGGAAAATTTGATGTGTGAGTCTTTAGAGAAAAAACAAAACCCAATAGACTTGATTCCAGATTCATTCATTCAGGCCAAGGCTGAACTGTAGGTGGTTTTTCTTTTTTTTTTTGGTTACTCTGACTAGTACTTTTCTTACATAGGTTTGCCTTTTTGGAAGGTTGGCTTCATGAGAGTAAAGGTCTTGTCATCCTGTTTACTGTTATGTCTCCAGCATCTGGGACAGGCTTTCCTGCCATGTGATACTAAGGGCTTAGGAAATAATTTCGGAAGGAAGGGGAAACAGCTGGGGGGTGGGCGGGGTGGAGTAAAGGAAAGAGGAGAGGGAGGACTCTGCTTTTCATGCCAGTACACCTGGCTCTTACTCACTCATCAGTTACCAAAGGCCCCCTCAGGCTCAGCATTAGGAACCAAGGATACCAAAATGATGAGATGTCAGGGTCTTTGCATCTGATCATCCACTAGAGAGAAAGAGAGAAAGAACACAGTGGGTGCTGTGCCAAGAGTAACGGGGATATGAGAGGGTGCTAAATGGAGTATCCAGTCAGCCCTGAGGCTGAGTGGGTGGCAGAGAACATTGCATACCTGAGCGGAACCCTAATAATTGCAGTGATGCTTTGTAGGCTTGAGAACATTTTAATCTCTATAGCCCTCAAACGTACAGTGGGGAAATTGAATAAAATATGGGAGACGGCATGTCATGCATTGCCTTTTGGCCATTCTCTATTCAGTCATTTTGTTTTTGATGTGGGATCTTCATTCCCCAACCAGGGCTGGAACCCCTGCCCCTTGCAGTGGAAGCAGGGAGTCTTAACCGCTGGACCAAAGGGAAGTGCCCAGAGTCATTTTGATAGTGAAAGTTCTTTTGTATTGGTCCTTACTGGACTTTGGTTTCCTTCTGCTCTGCTGTGCTGTGCTCAGACGCATCTCACTTTTTGCAACCCTATGGACTATAGCCCACCAGGCTCCTCTGTCCATGGGAATCTCCAGGCAAGAATACTTGAACGAGTTGCCATTTCCTCCTCCAGGAGATCTTCCCCACGCAGGGATAGAACCCATGTATCTTGTGTCTCCTGCCTTGGCAGGCACCTAGGAAGCCCTTCAGAGACTGCAAAAGCAGGCTCTGTTGAGTCTGTCATGTAGCAGTTGTCATAGAATTGTGGCTTTATAAGCACAATCAAAATGACACAAACTGAAGGCCCATTGTCTGAGCCAGACCCATGCCATATATCAGGAGTAACAGCTTTGTTAAGCATGGTCACTTAGGACCAGTCTTTGTTCTTTTCTGAGCAACTGCTTGTTCTTGTGACAAGGATTAATGACATAACAGCTGTAAGGTGGTCTTTGCCTTTTACAAAAGCCTATAGCAGTAAAGATTTGTGTTTGCCATCAGAACAGCAAATTTTCTGAAGAGGGGAGATAAACTTGACAGCAGAGAGAGAATCAGTGGTTTAAAAAAAAAAAAAGGTGTGGTGGGCTGAGCTTATTTACAAAGAAGAAGAGGAGTGTGGGGGGTTTATGCTGATGGACTATTTAAGCAAGAAAATGTGGTGTCAGAGGAATAATGAAGATCGTGACTTTACTTCTGCTTCTTGATTTCCTTACTCAGGTGCTGACCCCAGCCCAGATCAAATCAATTTGTCAGGCCATCCTGGACTCTGGGAAACAGTATGCCATGAAAAAGAGGAAGCCATTCCCGCTGATGTATTCTTACTATGGAACCGAATACTTGGGTGAGTGAAGGTTTTGGCCAAGGCCTGGAGGAGGAAGGCAGTCTCTAATAGCCGCTTTTACATAGGTCATCACTATCACTGGGAACCTTTTAAAAAGCCATTTGAAAATAAATATTGATGGATACTTCAAAGCATAATTTCATGTTTATTTTCAGAATCTACCTGTCAGAAAGGTAACTGTTTTAACAAGTGTGTGTATGTGTGTGTGAGAGAGAGTCAGTCAGTCATGTCTGACTCTATGCAACCCACCCCATGGACTGTAGTCCACCAGACTCCTCTGTCCATGGGATTTCCCAGGCAAGAATACTAGAGTGGGTAGCCCTTCCCTTCTCCAGGGGATCTTCCTGACCCAGGGATCAAAGCCAGGTCTCCTGCATTGGCAGGCGGATTCTTTACCACTGATCCACCAGGGAATTTCACTAAAGACTAAAATACTTTATTCTTGATTGTGAATTCATTGGCCTATTTTTGCTGAAAGTTGAACAGCTTATACAATCACTGCCAGTAGTACCTGTGCACAGGGAAACAGGATTCAGCCACTGACATCTTCAAGTTTTTAATATTAATGGATTAACTTCAAACTGGTCCTCTTCCCAATTGAATTAACAATGCTTCTCTTGTCTGTATAGGAGCAGCTCATGGCCTATCGTCCATCCTCCAGATGCTTCTTTCTTACCATGAGCACCTCAAGCCCTCGGACCAGGAGCTGGTGTGGCAGAGCGTGGACTTCCTTATGGAGCAGGAACAGAATTGCAACTGGCCCCCTGAGCTCGGCGAGGCCATCGAGAGGGAGAATGAGCTGGTGCACTGGTGCCACGGAGCCCCAGGTCTCACTCCCATTCTTATCTGAAAACATTGCCTTTCAGCGGGCTTAGCCAAACACACATGCCTTTTCTGAGAAGTGAGGGTATTTCTCACCTTACACCATTACCACAGGAGGTGAAAAGGTCAAGAGGAAACTTTTCAAAGGCAGAAAAGTCTCCATCAGTTAAAGATCTCTAGAAATGATCCTGTGTTTAAAATATAAATGATCAGTATCTATTTGCATACAAATTAAACTAGTGTTCTCCAATAAAATATGAGCCACAAATGAAATAACTGTTTAGTAGCCCTAGTAAAACCACAGAAACAGGTGAAATTAATTATCATAATAGATATACCCCCAGTATACCCCAAGGGGCTTCCCTGGTAGCTCAGACAGTAAAGAATCTGCCTGCAATGCAAGAGACTGGAGTTCGATCCCTGGGTCAGGAAGATCCCCTGGAGTAGGAAACGGCAACCCATTCCTATATTTCTTGCCTGGGAAATTCCATGGCCAGAGAAGCCTGGCAGGCTATAGTCCATGGGGTCGCAAAGAGTTGAACACGACTGAGTGACTAACACTTTCAGTACACCCCAAATGTTATTTCAACATGCAGCCAATTTAAAAATCTAGTAGGATTTCACAGTTTTGAAATATTGTCTTTGAAATCCCGTGTATATGTTAGACTTACAACCCATCCTGATTCAGACTAGCCATGTTGCAGGTGCTCAGGGGTTTCATGGGACAGTGCAGGTCTGGAACCTCACAGTTCAAAACGTGGTCCCTGGACCAGTGGCATGGGCCACCTGGACACTTGTTGGATATCGAGAATCTCAGGCCCCACCCCAGCCCCAGGGATTCCCAATCCACATTTCAACAAGGTCCCTAGTCGATTTGTATGCACAATAAGGTTTAAGATGGACTGTTCTGTAATTCGTCTTCAAATGACAGTTTCCATTATCACCTAATGAAAAGTCTAGAGAAATGAGAAGCCATTTGGGGTGAACTCTCTGGAATTGAGCCTAGAAACTTATCAGACCCCATCTTTTCACTTTCTTTCTTTCTTTTTAACCCCATTATACCACTAATTAGGCCTTAGAGAAGATGCAATTCAAAATAAATTAAATTCAGAGAAAACAATTAATTTTGGTCTATTGGCCAGAGGAGAGACTTAAAATACTGAAATAATGCACATTTTTGATTAGCAGTGTATTTAATTTTCAAGGCTATGCTTCAATGCCATGAGTGAATACAGCTTTAAAATATATTTAATTTGTCTTTAGTTTGTTACCTGATTTTTATTACTTCCTTTCCCCTCCTTACCTATGTAATGTTCTTTAATCCAAGTGGAATTTCATTTTTTATTTCCATACAGTCTGAGATGACAAATAATAGAAGTCTTAGTCCATTGGCTAGATTTTCTCTGCCTGCCACTTTTACTTAAGGGAGGACTTCAAAGGCTCCTATGTGTGCTTGTACCACCACCAGGGCATTGTACATTATGTCCAGGCTAATTCCCACCAGTGATCATTTGAGTCCATTTTTTTTTCTGGCTTTGAACTTTTTCTTGAAGAAAAACAGCACTTATTTACCATTCTGGAAATGATATTTCTTCATGTTATGCTCAACACTCTCATTTCCTATTCCCTTTGATCATTAGCAATGGTGGCCATTGGATATCCTTCAAGCACCCCAGGATCCTTGAATTTTGGAAATGTCCCAAATTAAATACAGCCTATTTTAAAAGGATCCAATGTATAGTAGAAGCCCTGTAAAGAGTGGGCAGATTGTCTGCTAAAATAAGTGGCTGGGTCACTTAATTGATATAGGGGTCTTGAAAGATAGTTACTCCATTCTTACTGTACATCCCATCTGTCTTTGTAAATCATGGACCATAACAGTACAGCATAGGATTCATTACCCTGAGGACTTTATTCTCATATATCATTCATGTTCAGTGTCTTGGTAAGATTAAATGTAGGTTGCAAAGCAAAAGCATTCAACCCACGTATTCACCAGACTGCCAAAAATAAGCCAGTTCACAAATGAATAAACAACCAAATGGAGCCCATTATGTCTGCTACCACTTCCATTCTCAAGGGTATCGGTCTTCCTTTTAAGAGATGTGGTAAAAATAGCACCAAGAGGGATTACGAATCTGGTAAGTGCAGGTTAAAAATCAAGATTCCTCTGAAGTTGGCAACAGTAAGCTCTCCAAAAATTCTAAAGCAGGAGATGACCTAGAAAAATAATTCTCACTTGTATGAGGAAAGCATTTTATTTGAGAGTAGATTTATGAACAGTACAGATGGTTTGGGGCAGCAGGCTGATTCTGTGATTAAAAACCTGTCAGATATAGTCCACAATGTGGAATTTCTTCAATGATATCTTATCTCCCACTATAATTGTTTCCTGTTGAATTTCCTTCAACCCACCTCTACAGGTGACAGCCTTAGTTATCATTTATGCAGTGTGAATATACTTCTGGGCTCTTAAATTAATAACTCTGGATTCCAATTGTAGCTCTAACACTAACCAGTTAAGTAACCTTGAGAAAACCACTTTGTTTCTTTTGTGCTTTTTTGTTTCTTCATCTGTGAAAGGAGTAGGTGGAGATGGAGTAGGAAAACTTTTTTTTTTTTTTTTTTAATCACTACAGAAACCTTTTATCCTGTGGTCCCTTGCCGTTCCTGAGGGATATGGCCCCAACAATTTGCAGACACTCACATTTATAAATACCTAGTGAAACGTCGAGTTTTTCTCACTAGATGCAGGCAGATTCACCTGACCCCTTCCTCACCTTAGTGATTCTGAAATACAAGATGAAAACTATTTACAAAATCATTAAAACAAATGCCATGGCTAAAATAAAGTCTGGATGGCATTATGTTACATCATTATTGTGGTCACACTGACAGTTCATTTCCTTTACTCTGGGTGAAACACAGCTGTAGCTATTTTTTTTTTTTTAATCATTTCATGAGGGCTCCTGGATAGGTGACTTTTTTCTTTGTTGTTTGTTTTTTTATTGAAGTATAGTGAATTACAAGGGTGACTTTGAATAGGTAACAGCAGGGATTTGTACATGCGGGTGTCTTTGACCACTAAGCTTTGTAGTGTACACTGTACAGTGCCTGCTTCAGTGCAATCACAGATCCCAGAATGGACCTGTGTGCTGATTCTACAGGATGTTGAAATAATATGTACCAAGTCTGACTATTATGAGGCTCTGCTAGATCACATGTTTTCAAAGATTCAGTCTCCCAAACCATATTTCTTAAGTAATAATTCCTTTTCCTAGTTGTATTAATACTTGGCAAAGACATATATCATTGCTGCCTGGCAGTTTCATGTCAGTGGACAATAATCAGTGTTTCCATGATGACATGACAGTGTTCCCAGCAAAAGCAAAGAAAGCCAACATCCTTTCCTTTTAGATTAAGCCATCTGATTGTGGACTTCTCTAGGTTATGTAAGAAGACAATAGGTTTAGGAGTTTTTCAAGGTCCCTTCCATGTACCATTCTTTGATCTGAGCTGCAGGAAGAGGCCCTTTCTCTCTGACCAGAACCCCAGGATCAATATCCATTAAGCTGCCAGGGGCTAGTGGCCTGGTTTAGCAATGGGACCATCTCAGCCCATCTTCCTTCCACATATCTCATCTCCACTTCAGCATCCGCCTGAACTGGGGTGAGAAATGAGACATTACAGGGTCAGCAGGCATTTGTGGAGGCCTTGACATGGGTCAAACACCATGACATAGATTGGAGAACAAAAATGAACATGACAGAGTACCTGCCCTTAGTTAGCTGGCACAATATGAGGGGCGGCAGACATGAGAACAGGTAATTTTAACAGATTTACCGATACAGAAAACAAACTAGTGGGTACCAATGGGGTACCAGAAGACTTCCCTGGTGGCTCAGTGGTAAAGAATCTGCCTGCCAATGGAGGAAACATGGGTTCGATCCCTGGGTTGGGAAGATCCCCTGGAGAAGGAAATGGCAACCCACTCCAGTATTCTTGCCTGGAGAATCCCATGGACAGAGGAGCCTGGCAGACTACAGTCTATGGGGTTACAAAGAGTTGGACACAACTGAGCGACTGAACATGAGCACAGTGGGTACCAGAGGGTGGGCAGAAGGGAGGAGGGGCAAGATAGGGCTAGGGGATTAAGAGATACAAACCACCATGTATAAAATTGCTAAGCAACAACGATATGTTGTATGTTGTTCAGTTGCTAAGTTGTGTCTTACTCTTTGCGACCCCATGGACTGTAGCCTGCCAGGCTCCTCTGTCCATGGGATTCTCTAGGCAAGAATACTGGAGTGCATTGCTATTCCCTTCTCCAGGGGATCTTCGTGACTCAGGGATCCAACCGGGTCTCCTGCATTGCAGGCAGACTCTTTACCATCTGAGCCACCAGGGAAGCCCATATGTTGTACAGCACAGGGAATTACAATTTTCTTATAATAACTTTTAATGGAGTTTAGTCTGTAAATGGAGAAGGCAATGGCAACCTACTCCAGTGTTCTTGCCTGGAGAATCCCAGGGACAGGGGAGCCTGCTGGGCTGCCATCTGTGGGGTCGCACAGAGTCGGACACGACTGAAGCGACTTAGCAGCAACAGCAGCAGTCTGTAAAAATACCGAATCTCTATCCTGTACACCCGAAATGAATATAATATTATAAATCAACTATACTTCAATTTAAAAGAAGGTTATTATGTTTAAAAACAAGTAATTTAAATATGATAACTGTATAAGTGCTCAGAGTTGTAGGACTGATGGGAGCTCAGAGGAGGCATCTCTGAGGGTCCTTCTCCAGATTCCAGGAAGGCTTCCTGAAGGAGGTGATGCCTGGGATAAGTTGGCCAGACCAAGAAAGGTGAGAAGTTTATTCCAAGAAAAGTCAGAGGCATGGAGCCAACATGGTGAAGGAAGGGAACCGTGGGGGTGACTTGGTTTTACTGAAATGAAAAGCTCCACAGAGGGAGAAGGGGAGGAGTGGCCAGGGGACAGAGTAGAAGCTGGGTGGCCAAGGGCTCTCTGTCTCACCTAGACAGGAGCTTCACCTGGATTCTGGAGGTGGGGAGCTAAGAACCACAAATTACACTGCAGAGTTGGTCCACCTTAAAGCAGAGGGAGCTGACCTATATGTCTGTTATTGGCCGAAATTGCTTGGGGGTGGGGGTGCATTGCATAGCCTCCCATTTGACTGAGGGCATATCCTCCAAGAAGAGGGAAACTGTGAGTTTTGTCAGCAGCCAACTCACAGCAGCTGGGAGATGGGGCACCTGCTGGTAAAGAAAAGGGATCTGATAAAGCGCCAAGGGCTTCTGGTTCACCCTCAGTACCCGTGTTAGATGGTGTCACATTCCTCGTGGGTCTTTCCTCCCTTCACATGTGGGTTAGGAGCCTTCCTGTGTGCTTCCACAATGCCTTGCTTTCCCCTCACATGGCCTAATGAATGCACCCAGTTAGGTTGTAAAGACTATGAAAGGAGGGGCTTTTAAAAATCTCAGTACCTACTACTGTCCTGGAATATAGTAGATAATTAATATCTAAGCAGCCACCAAGCCTGTGAGCTGTCTCTTTCATTAGCCTCTTTGTCATCTTTCTGCCGACACGCTCAGCTCATAGCTACCCTATTGCCGTTCTTCAGGTCTTGGTTGACTGCACAGTGGGGCATTTTGTCTATAACAGTAATCATCATTAAAAAGATAAACGAAAATATTCACAACAAAACACTCCCACTGGTTCCCTACCACCCACAAATACATTCCAAGGTGCCCAATTGGACTTGTAAAATCATCCCAAATGTGAATGCAATCTACCCTTCCTTTATCCTGTTGCTTAGAACACTCTGCCCCACTGGTTTCCATGTGACTTGTTTATCGTGGCTTAGAATCTTTGCCCTTGCTGATTTGAATCCTAGAATGCTCTCTCCCCCTCTCCTCCAGCCTGCAGTTTCCTATGTATACTACATAGTTCTGGAGAAAGCCTGACTTCTAGCAAAGCTTCCCTTGACAGTCTCCCTCAGGGAATTTAGACTTTTCTGATCCCTCTAGTATGATTTTCAGTGCCATTCATTTTATGTTCCAACATCATCGTAAACTGCGTGTCTTATGTATCTGTCACAAGTACATATTATTTTCTCCCTTTCTAGATAGTGCCTTCCTGAAGGGCAGGCATTGTGTTGAGTTATCATTTATTTTATATTACCCAGGGCCAGAACTGGCTACATAATTTGGAGGACCCAATACAAAATAAACACGCAGACCCCTTTTTGAAAAAGGATTAAGAAATTCAAGATGGCAACATCAGAGCCTTCAGTACAGTGTGGGGCCCTCCTGGAGGTCCTTTGTGAGGCTGTACAGGTCACCCGCCCATGAAGCGTTGGCCCTGCCTAGTGCTGTAAATACAGCAGATCATCAATGCACACTTTCAAATGAATGGATACAGTGAATGAATGAATGCGTAATTAACTAAGTGAAATTCTTTTAAAAATCATTCTTTGTGAAAATGACACTTTCTTCCTAAAACTGAAGGAGGATAGTGCTATAGGTGACCATTGTCAGTGGTTGTCTAGAAAGCACTGGCTGAGGAGAGCCCGTTGTTGGATGTTCATCAGATCAGATCAGATCAGTCGCTCAGTTGTGTCCGACTCTTTGCGACCCCATGAATCGCAGCACACCAGGCCTCCCTGTCCATCACCAACTCCCGGAGTTCACTGAGACTCACGTCCATCGAGTCAGTGATGCCATCCAGCCATCTCATCCTCTGTCGTCCCCTTCTCCTCCTGCCCCCAATCCCTCCCAGCATCAGAGTCTTTTCCAATGAGTCAACTCTTCGCATGAGGTGGCCAAAGTACTGGAGTTTCAGCTTTAGCATCATTCCTTCCAAAGAAATTCCAAGGCTGATCTCCTTCAGAATGGACTGGTTGGATCTCCTTGCAGTCCAAGGGACTCTCAAGAGTCTTCTCCAACACCACACTTCAAAAGCATCAGTTCTTCGGCGCTCAGCCTTCTTCACAGTCCAACTCTCACATCCATACATGACCACAGGAAAAACCATAGCCTTGACTAGACGAACCTTTGTTGGCAAAGTAATGTCTCTGCTTTTGAATATGCTATCTAGGTTGGTCATAACTTTCCTTCCAAGGAGTAAGCGTCTTTTAATTTCATGGCTGCAGTCACCATCTGTAGTGATTTTGGAGCCCAGAAAAATAAAGTCTGACACTGTTTCCACTGTTTCCCCATCTATTTGCCATGAAGTGATGGGACCGGATGCCATGATCTTAGTTTTCTGAATGTTGAGCTTTAAGCCAACTTTTTCACTCTCCACTTTCACTTTCATCAAGAGGCTTTTTAGTTCCTCTTCATGTTCATCATAGAGTGTTAAAGAATACCTTTTTTTTTCCCCTTTTTTGCGACATGGTGAGGCATGTGGGATGTTGGTTCCCCAACCAGGGATCAAACCCATGCCCCCTGCATTGGAAGCATGGAGTCTTAAGCATGGTCTTCCAGGGAAGTCTCCAAAGATACATATTTAAAAGAGAATAAAATCATGACTCTCAGACAAATATAAAATAAACATGTCAACAATTTTATTTAACTCATAAATTAATGAGGGAACCAGAGAAAAGTGTTATAACTGGCTCAAAGGAATCTCCAAAGAGCAGATGTATCTCTAGGCCAGGAAGAAGGCTGACATGAGTTTGCTTCATAGATGCAAAAACTAGCTGCTTCCACAAAGACTGAGGGAAGTCAACTCAACATCTATCAGACAGAATGTGAAGTTTCTAGAGACAGGTATTATTTACATTATTGTCAGTTTTCTACAAGGTAATTTCTGTCTCTACACAGTTGTAAAATAGGCCAGTCACAGACAAAGGCAGAGATAACCCTGATGGATGAGCTAGTCCAAATATCTACTAAATTCCAGTCTGTCCCTCTCTGGCGAGGCAGGAGAGAGTAATCTTGGGCTACTAATCTCCTCTCCCAATATGAGCACCTGGAATGTGGGGGAAATGGTTTCTATTAATAGCTATCACTTCTCTTGTTTCCGTTCCTGCCTGTGTAATGGAGATTGCCTTGGTTGAGCAGTGTTGAAGGAACAATCTTTCTTTGGAACAGTCAAGATGGCAGGGCCTCACTTTACAGCTGAAGCCAGAGTCTTGGCCAAGTCACTTGGAATCATTGTTGTTTTTGGAAGGACTCCCAGTTTGTCTCTTAAGAAAAGGTGTATAGTTTTAAATACTTTTAACATGACAAATTCTGAACGTCCGTGGGGGGATGGGCAAACTGTATAAACATTTAGCCTTTCCAAAATAGCAAGACATGGGTAATGCTTACCAGGGTATTTGTCATCAAATATTAACCCATTTGCAAATTATGGATTTTATCTGACTAGACACTTGTTGCTCTTTCTTTCAGTACTGATAATCACCATACAATTCAAACAATTTAAATCTCACAGGTACAATAAGACTCCCTTGGGGAAGATTCTATAGCCTTGCTACTTAAAATGTGGCCCCTGGAAGGGTCATTGTTAGAAATGTAGTACCCTGGCCCCACCTTAGACCTACTTGATTAGAATGGATATTTTACCAGTACCCTGATGTGTGGGCCTCTTCCAGTTTGAGAAGTTTCACTCTATAGTATTAAGCCTTGAAAATCACCTCTAATATCTGTGATGTTTTTACAGGAATTGCCTATCTGTTTGCCAAAGCTTATCTGGTTTCCAAGAAACCACAGTACCTGGACACATGTATCCGGTGTGGGGAACTCACATGGCAGAAGGGCTTGCTAAAGAAGGGCCCAGGGATCTGCCACGGGGTGGCTGGCAGTGCCTATGTCTTCCTGCTGCTCTACCGGCTCACCGGAAACTCTAAATACATCTACCGAGCCCAAAGGTCAGCCTTTCTTTGCATGTTTTTTTGTTTTTCTAAATATTAATCCAGTTAATGTTCAGAACAAGTAATAGTCACATAGTTTTAAAAGTGTAAACACAGATACTTCCATGGTGCATTTTAGCAATTTACTTCACTTCCCAGGAGATGGTTACCAGTATCTTAGTTACCTTCTCAGAGCTATACATATCTGTGTGTGTGTGTGTGTGTGTGTGTGTGTGTGTGTGTATATATATATGAGCAGATAAGTGTATATGTAAAATTTTGTCCCTCTTTTTGATACAAATGGTAGCATTTTGCTATCATAGTGATCACTCTCAATCAGTAAATAAAGGACTTTTCATCTTTGTTGTTGTGTAGTATTACATCTGCCTGGAGAATCCCAGGGACAGGGGCGGGCCTTGTGGGCTGCCGTCTCTGGGGTCGCACAGAGTCGGACACGACTGAAGCGACTTAGCAGCAGCAGCAGCAGCAGCAGTATTACATCTTATGAATAAGCCATATGGAGGGCAGTTTGGATTCTTTCCAGTGTTTTGCATTACTTAAAATGCTATGATGAATAATCTTGTACATATATCATGCTGTTCACCTATGGGTATGAAAGTGTGTTAGTTGCTCAGTCGTGTCTGACTCTTTGCAACCCCATGTACTGCAGCCTGCCAGGCTCCTCTGTCCGTGGGATTTTCCAGGCAAGAATACTGGAGTGGGTTGCCATTCCCTTCTCCAGGGGATCTTCCTGACCCAGGGATCAAACCTGGGTCTCCTACATTGCAGGCAGATTCTTTACCATCCTAGCCACCATATCAGTAAGGTAAATCCCTAGAAGTAGAATTACTGGGCCAAGGGGTATGTCTATTTGTGATTTTTTTATTGTGGTAAGAACACTTAATATGAGCTCTATTCTCTTAGCATATTTTTAAATGTACCATATTGTTAGCTACAGGCACAGTATTATACAACAGATCTCTGAAACTTACTCAACTTCAATAACAGAAACTTTCTACCCACTGAGCAAAAACTCCCCATTTCCCCTCCTACACCCTGACCCTTGGCAACCTTCATTCTATTCTCTACTTCTACGAGTTTAACTGTTATAGATTTCTCATGTGTTATCGTGGAGTATTTGTCTTTTTGTGCCTGACTTATTTCACTTAGCATAATGTCCTCATTTATCATTTAGAACAGTGCCTGTCACAGAGTATCTGCAGTGTATGTATTCAATGTTATCATCACTAAAAATTTGAGTTATATCATTCCAGACATTTCTCTATGCATAAATGTATGTTCTTATATCTATGTATATATATTTTAATAAAAACCTACAATTATGTATGTGTTACTGTACTATACATAACTATTTGCAGTTTATAATTTTAAATAAACAATTGTTAAGGGACACCCTTTATTTCAGTTTATGTAGATCTAGCTCAATTTTTTAATGACTATATAGTTATTTATTATAGTTGTACCATGATTAATTTAACCAATCTTTAAGTAATGGACACTTAGTATATGTGCAGTCTTTACTAAAACAAACAAAATTTTCCCAAATATCCAATACATATCTTTTGGTACACTTGTCAGAAAAATTTTTAAATTGAAGTCATTAAATCCAGAAGTATTTTTAAATTGTCTTTATCTTTGCCCATTTTTTTTTCTGTTATGATGCTTATTTTGAGTACTGTAAGTCTTTGTCAGTGTATGCTATAAATATTTTTCTACTTTGCCATTTTTCTTTCAGCTTAGTTCATGGTCTTTTGTCAGACCAAAATTTTTATGTATCTCTCTTGAAAAAGTTGTCAAATTTTTTAAATTTCCAGATTTTGTGTTATACTTAAAGAAACCTTTCCCACTCTAAGATTAAAAAATAATGTTAATTTACATGGACCTTTAGTACTTTGGGGCTTCCCTGGTGGCTCAGATGGTAAAGAGGCTGCCTGCAATACAGGAGATCTGGGTGTAATTCCTGGGTTAGGAAGATCCCCTGGAGAAGGGAACGGCTACCCACTCCAGTATTCTTGCCTGGAGAATTCCTTGGACAGAGAAGCCTGGCAGGCTACAGTCCATGGGGTTGCAAACAGTTAGACACGACTGAGCTTTTAGTACTTTTATTATTTTATTTTAATTTTTAAAATAAATTTATACCCCTTTGTCCATTTCTCCCACCAATTTAAAAGTTACTTTAACTTTTAAATCTTTGATTAGCTTAGAGCTTACTTTTTAAAATAGTGTCAAAAAAAATAAATAAAAAATAAAATAGTGTCAGATGGGTGTCTATCTTTGTGTTTTTTAAAAATCTTTTTTGTGTGTTTTTTAATAAAAAAAACAAAATTTCCCCATAATGTCTGTTGACTCCAATGATTTGAAATTCCAAATTTATCACAAACTGAATTTATATAAATGTGTGAGTTTGTTTCTGGACCTTATTTCGTTATTCATTTATTTCTAGTTTTTCTTAGCTGTACTCTCTCTTTTATTCTTCCAATTGTATTTTAGAATCAGTTTTTCAGAAGTTAAAAAAGCCTGTGGACATTTGATTGGGATTTCAATGAAAGATTCTGCCTACAATGCAGAAGACCTGGGTTCGATCCCTGGGTTGGGAAAATCCCCTGGAGAAGGGAATGGCAACCCACTCCAATATTCTTGCCTGGAGAATTCCATGGACAGACGAGCCTGGTGGGCTATAGTCCGTGGAGTTTCAAAGAGTTGGACATGACTGAGCAACTAACACACACAAACTCTTATAAAAGCATCTAGTTAATATGGATTTTTTTTTTTGAATCTTTGATGTAAAGATCAAAAAGTACAGTTCCATGGTATTTAAAATTTCCCATGTCTGTGATTACATGCCCTTTCGCATTTCTAATGCTTTTGTTTTTCCCCAGTGGTGGTTGAGTCTCTAAGTCATGTCCAATTCTTGCAACCCCATGGACTGTAGCCTGCCTGGCTCTGCTGTCCATGGGGATTCTCCAGGCAAGAATACTGGAGTAGGTTGCCCTTCCCTTCTCCAGGGAATCTTCCCAACCCAGGAATCCCAACCGGTGGTCTCCTTCATTATAGGCAGATTCTTGACCAACTGAGCTACTAGGGAAGCCCTGTTTTTCCCCAGACGCACCAGCATTTTGTCTATGTGGTTTATCCTTTAAAGAAACTGGCTTTTGGTTTTTATTAATTCTTTTTGTTTTCCTCTTTTGCTTCCTAATTAATTGTTTTCTGCCTTTATTTTTTATTTTCCAATGTTCATTCCCTTTACTTTGTTATTCTCTACAGTTTTTAAAAAGTGCTTAATTAGAATACCTTCCAACTTTATAACAACTCAGATCAATGACTTTTCCTCTGAGTTCTATTTTAGTCATAATCAATAGGTTTTGATATGTAATGCTATGTATCTGTAATTCTTTTTAGTTCCATAATTACCATTCTGACTTTTATTTTTACAGAATTTCTTAGAAAAATGAATTGGTTAGTTTGAATTTTGCACCATTGGGTATATTTTGGAAACAATCATTTTCACTTTAATATGATAACATGCAGTATAGGTCAGAGTGCAGTGAAACTGCAACTCTCACACATTGCTGACTTTTGTAAATTGCTGTATATCATTTAGAAGTTATTTTGAAAAGCACAAAAATATTTATCATGTTATTTTTAGGTTAAAAAATATAGGATATTAAATATTATACAAAGTATGATTTCAGTAGTATAGTAAATAAATCAAACCCTGGCGGGGAAAGGTCGGATAAGGAAGCAAAATTAACTGTGCATTTCTCTTAAAATATAGTGGAATGGTTGTCTATCTTACAAATATTCTGCTATACTATGTTTTTTGAAAAAATGCATATTTACCATGTATTGAATGCTTGCTCTTTGCCCAGATCCCTAATATATGGTGTCTTTAATCTATACAGATAATCTTATGCAACTGTGCAACTTCATCATTTTAAAATCAGATTAAGAAGTTTGCTAAAGTTCATCTAACTTGAAATTATCAGAGTTAGGTATTGCAACCCCAAAGCCCTTCCTCTTTCTACCACACCAGGGCTTTGTGTGTGTGTGTGTGTGTGTGTGTGTCTGTGTGTGTCTGTGTGTCTGTGTGTTTGTGTATGTGTGTTAGTCACTCAGTCATGTCTGACTCTTTGTGACCCCGTGTACTATAGCTTGCCGGGTTCCTCTGTCCGTGGAATTCTCCAGGCAAGAGTACTGAAGTGAGCTGCCATTCCTTTCTCCAGGAGATCTTCCCAACCCAGGGGTTGAACCCAGGTCTCCCACATTGCAGGCAGATTCTTTACAATCTGAGCCACCAGGGAAGCCCCAGGACTTTGTAATCTAGGGTTTGTGAATTTACTTGAGAAAAGTATTACATTTTACACTGAAAGGTAGCATTTCCTTCAGTTCTGAGTCTGCAGTAGACATGACTCTGTCACCAGTAGAAGTCATAGATATTCTCATGTTATTCCTATTGTTGCAGAAACTGTGAAATGTATTTTGCTCCAATCACTAGTTAGAAATGTCAGCAGTTATTAGATCCACTACTGGATCTTGTTATTTAATGTTCTAATTAAGAATCCGTTTATCATTGTATCACAAATTTGGTTTAAAAAATTCTGCTAACTTATAATTAATTTCCTTGGAAATCCTGTGTATTTTACTTTATGTATATGGAGACTTTTTTTTTTCTGATAATGAATCCAGATTGCCAAATGATACAGAACACTAAAAGGTAGCTATACCAGGAAGTTTCAGTGTGTTAATTATAAATTTTGAGTTAACTCTTAAGATGCATCATTATTCTACTGTTTTTAACTTCTATTAAAAATTGTTGCATATTCAGGAAAACAGTTGAGAGAAAAATTAGCCCAAACAAAATCGCCATATGTTTCCTGCTCATTTATTTTAAGCTACTGTCAATAATTCCAAGAGCCTGAAAAAGATCAGATAAGTAATTACTCTTCATAGGACCCCCTATGTAGTAGCAATAATCTAAATTTATGGCAGAATCAGCTGTCAGGCCTTTTCAACCTGTGAGCTCTAGCCTCTGAACGAGTGATTATTTTTGTTGTTGGTGGGAATCAGTAGAGCAAGTCTGTAAAGAGGTGACAGCACTTTAAAACCTGTAAACTGCTAAAAATGGTACTCATTAGAAATGGTTTGAATAGGCTTTGTGACAAATACAGGTAAAAGAAAAAAAGATCTCTCATTGAGAAGTTAGAGATCAGTGATTTGTTTTTAAGGCAGATGTCCTAAAAATAATCTATCTTGTAGCTGAGTTTGCTGTTTGATGTCATGATTATAAAATGTTGCTTGCCTTTTCCCATTCATCTTATTCTTTTGTTTGCCCAAAGCAGAGATCGTATAATATCTTGCCCATTTATTTTCATAGTCTCTGCTCTCTGTCACATATAAATGAAACCTAGCTCAGAAATAATATGCCTGCAGAAACACAGCATATTTACTTTTTTAAAGGCACAGGCATATATCAGCTTGCTTCTACTCAAGATAAATAAAAGTATGGCTACTTATCTGTCTTTTTTACTTTCAATTATTGGATGGCAGAAGGAATGAAATCCTCAGAAAGTGCTTTGCTTTGCAAATTCCGAAAATAGTCAAGTTTGCTTGCCAACCTAGGCTATGAACATATACAATGGCATAATGGTGTCTCCATTTCTTAACAGAGAAAAAGGCCTTCTTAAAATCTTATATACATCTGTAAAGAGAATGCTGCTAAAACTTGAACTTACCAGAGAAGAGGATGAAGCAACCCAGGGTCAATAATATGGAGACACTCATATGAAAACTGTTCATATCTTCTTCTTTTAGGTTTGCTGAATTTTTATTTACGGAGGAATTCAAGGCTGGTTCCCGGGTCCTGGAAAGTATATACAGCTTGTATGAAGGCTTCTCTGGGACCGTGTGCTTTCTGATCGATCTGCTGCAGCCCAACCAGGCTGAGTTCCCTCTCTTCAGCGTCTTTGTTTAGAAGGCTCCATGTCCCATCATGGCCCTACAGAAGGTTCCCAAGATTTCCTGAGCCTACTACCTGAGGCAGTTTCCACATAAGCCACATTCAATGGTATCACAACCATGAGCCTTAACATTGCTGCCAGAAGGAAGGAAGGGAGCAGGCAGGTGAAGAAGGCAACATGATTCCAGGTTGAAGGGAGAACAGCATGAGAACGTGCAAACATAAAGACACCACAACTCTTCTAAAACCCCTAGAGATGGAACAGTTCAGGGAATGGATGTGACACCAAAGATCAGAGGAAAAAGGGAAGGAAAAATCATCTGTCTCACTTAAACCAACATTGAGATGTGGATTATGGCAATGAAATGCCAAAAATATTTTTGCAATTGGAAAGAGAATTTGACCACTTGTGGGTGCCCTCCACCCCTAAATTCAGAAATAAAGACCATCAGAAAACTAAAGTCATTGCCCAGCTGAAAACTGCTAGGAAGGATGGGTCAGGTTGCCAAAGGACAAAAAGGGAAACTCTTGGTTGTCCTTTGCCTTTACTTACTGAAATTCATGATTTTTAATGAATGGAGAAATTTGCCTATGAATCTATTTTTATCATTACCCTGGGCACTTTAAAGAAATCATACCATAACTTAGCTTCAACCCCCAAATTCCAAGTTCCCTTAGGTCTTAGAGCATATCTTTTCCTGGTTCCTTCTTCTTTCCGAAAGCTCAATTAGAATAACAAAATTCACAGGCTAGCAAATACCATAGCAGGTGTTGCTGTCAAGTGTTTTTCTCAATTTGAAGCATAAGCTATGTACTGTCTATTGTTAGTAATTTTTAAAATGCCTATGTAATCTCAATGAAGCTATTAGCGGAACTGTAAAATATACTTGTGGCAAAAATCTCTCATCTCAAAGATGAGGGTAAACACCAAGGAGGTGGGTCGTTTCTGCCTTGGGTGGAATACTGTGTCCCCTGGGACACACACTGGCCTAGAAAGGGACCAGTGATTGTGAAAAGAGCATTGCTCAATTTTATACTATGAGATTAAGATATGCGTGAATTCCCCAGCTGATCATCATATTCTTCAAGACACAGGCTCCACTAGAATTTGTCTACAATATCCATTGAGTCAAGCTGTCATATTAAATTCAGCCCTGCTGTAAACACATAGAAGCTGTAGAACTATTTCAAATAAGTAGTGGTTTCCAGAACACTGTGGGAACATCTGTCACTTCAATACTCAGAACACGAGTCTATCCGTTTCCTAGAATTTGGTCACTCGCAATTTCCTATATCAGAATGAGGAGGAAATTGAATGCATTGTAAGATTTCACAGTTATTTAAATAGTCATTAAGTATTTGGATATACGTGATAAATGTAGAATATATATGTATCAATAGGCACTTTGGTTTACAGGGGGATAGATTTATATATACATCCGGAGAAGGAAATGGCAACCCACTCCAGTATTCTTGCCTGGGAAATTCCGTGGACAGAGGAGCCTGGCGGGCTCCAGTCTATAGGGTCTCAAAGAGTCAGACATGATTGAGTGACTGAACAACGACAATACATCTGTCCCCATGTAAATTTAAGCACTTACTTTGTTCAGTACTTCCAACTTCTTGATTTATAGATGAACTTTGGGAGGAGTTGGGGAATATTCTGTTGCCTAAAAATGTGTGTGTGTGTGCACATGCACACACTTGTTTCTGGAAAGAAGATCTCTAGCATTTACAAGATTCTCAAAGAATCTGGGACTGAAGAACGGTAAGAGCTGTCTTTGTATATTTTATGACTTTGTTATGTGTGTGTTCATCAGAGCAAGCTAAGACAAAGTGATTTTGAAAAGCACATACCTTTTCAGCTCATTGTTTCCTTTTCCCATCCTCATATGTAAGTATATAAAACTGCCCTCAGTTGTTCATCTTTGAAGATACTCAGATTGGGGCAGTACCACATAAATAGCAGCTTGCAGGTGACCCCCAAAGTTGGGTTCTAGATGTTCTTTCAAGAATTGAATGGTCAAGGACCTCTGAGAAAGCCTTAAGACAAAATGCCTTCTACACAGTAGTCTCCTTTTGAAGTGATAGTGGTACCTGCTTTTCACCATTTGGATGTAAATTCATTTCATTTGACCCCTATAGGCTAACAATAATAAGCATGCAATATACAGGGCTTTAGTAATGCGTGCTTTTTTTCATCATCTAGCAACCCTTGGAGGTGATTTACATAACTGATTCAAAGTCTCACAGTTAGAAAGGGGCAGAATAAGAATTTGGATTCAGGGTTTCACTTCCCATGTGTATTTATTCCATATTCTAGACTTGAACCTGGGGATACAGCGGTGAACAAAATACCCTAGAAGTTAGCTTCTGTTTCTGTTTGCTGATCCTTCCACCCTTCATCCTTAAGACCTAAAACCTGAGGTCTAAGAAGTGGTAATCTAGCTCGACATGCCAGTTTCATTTCTAGGAACTTCAGAAAAACTGGACACATTTCTGCTCACCCACCCTTTGGAGGTCCAGTAGGGTAACTGTGTTGTCCTTGTGAAAAGGCAACATTTTTGTGTATCAAATCCAAGAAGAGGCCATGTTTGTGTCTTTATGAGTTGATGCCTCAGTAAATTAGAGACAAAGATAAACTTACTTAGCACTTAAACTTGTGGAAAGTTTTCATTTTCCTGAGAAAGTAGAATTAAGGGTTTGGGAAGGTCCTCTTCTATCTTGTTTTCCCAAGGAGGAAATATACACTTTAGTGTTGCTGTAGAAAAGTGTGGCATGTCACTTCTTATTTAACTAACCAATGTGTTCCCGTCTATGTAGTAACAGTCTTTTTTGAATAATGCTAAAGTGTGTCACCTCTTGAAGGCTACAGGGGTATTTTCACCACCACTAACATTACTTTAATATTATTTACATATGTGGGCATTAATAATTATAAATCTTGAAGGTAACTGTGGAAATATTTAAGGATAGATTAAAAGAATCTTGCAACAATGGGAGAGACTGCCTTATACTGGGTTGGCCAAAAAGTTCGTTTGGGCCAACCCAATACTTGGCAAACAGGAAGCATCAGAAAATATTTCAACTCTCTGTGTTTTGTTTCATTAACACAATTATGTACCTTCTCTTTCACACCTCCCCAATGTATTTTTATTTTGCCTAATCACATTTTAGTCATCAGATTTTACTTTTTCTTTCCATTTGTAACTTGGTAACGGAGAGCAGAGGTTTGACAGCATATATTCCACCGTGCTTTAGGTAATTGACTATGCTATTAAGATAATAGTATTTACTTTCTGATAACTCAAGAAATAGTCATTTTTTTAGCCCATCCTACATTTGAACTTTTCCTTGGCAATTTGGATCTTTAACTTTCTTTTGACACATTTAAGATTTTAATCAAGATTGTGCTCAAATTGTTCAACTTCTGTAGAGAGCAAATCTCAAAAATTTTAGTGCAACAAATTTGTTTGTGATTTATTACCATTTAAGGGAACAATGATTAAAAGAAAAAAAAACATTAGTAATGCAAAGAGCCCTATTTTGGAAATTTCAAACTCTTGCTCCATGGGCCACTATTAATCATCACCATCATCCTTTCCACCTCACAGGGTGGTCAATGATAAAATGGATATGAGTTTTATGGGCTTCCCCAGTAGTTCAGCGGTAAAGAATCTGCCTGCAATGCAGAAGACGCAGATTTGATCCCTGGGTTGAGAAGATACCCTGGAGGAGGACACGACAACCCATTCTAGCATTCTTGCCAGGAGAATCCCATGGACCGAGGAACCTGGTGGTCTACAGTTCATGGGGTCAGAAAGAGTTGGACATGACTGAAGTGACTGAGCACGCACGCAAGAGAGTTTTATAATAGGCAGGTCCTTTATATGTTTAAAATGGAAGCTATATTTTAAGTACCTACTAAGAGCATAGAAAATCATGCTCAATTATGACTTCAAGTGAGCACTTCGGCCAAATGGAATCTCCTTGTGATGCAGTGCTCAGAGTCTGGATCACTTGCTGGGTAAAAGCAAAGTATGTTTTTTATATTCTAGAACCAGTCCTGTCAATAGCATTTGTGCCTCAGAAAGTTCTGATTCACTGGGCTGAGTACATAGGAATAGGCTGGTTCAGAGGGAGCTCCTTTTAAGGCAAATATTTATTTTGCTCTCTGGAAACAAAGGATTACAGTGCCAGTAACTCAAGAAAAGGAGCTACCGGTTAGGTCTGCAGAGCAAACATGAACTGGGGGTAAGGTAATTTGGAGTTGAGTCTGGTTTGCACTTTAATTCAGGCCTCAGTATTGCATGACATAGAGCGATAGAAATATACTCTCATGGCATAGAAGGCCTTCCTTTAGGGGCCTGGGTTATTTATTCAGTGCTATCCTAAATCAAGAGCAAAATGACTAAGCCTCATATTCACCAAGGCTGGGTGATTATGGCATAAACTTGGCAAGGAAAGCCAATGAGAAGGCAGGCAAAGATTGGGTGGGAGAAAGCTTAGCATCTCAGTGTGAGTTGTGGAGGCATGTTTAGTGCTGCTAAAAACCAGTCATCTTACTCATGGGTTTTATTGCTTCCTGGGACCTCTAATCCCATACCACCCCGATCCAGCAACTTCTTGTCCTCCTTCTCTTTAAATAGTACATTCTGATGTGTTGGTTTTTTTTTTTTTTTTTTTTTCTGTGTCTGCTTAATCATGTGACGTCCTTTCGCCTGAGAGGGCAGCTTTTTCCTTATCTCTTCCATCCATGTCAGTTGGTAGCTAAGAGCTCCAGGCCCAGGAAGGCTGGAGTCCCCTCTGGATGGAAGGGCTGACCTCAAGGTCAGCAGCAGAAGGAGTTGGGCCCATTCTGCAGTCTGAGATAGCCCACCCCAGGTAGAGCTGTTTATGGGAGGAGAAGGGTGACTGCGTTTATCCTGCCTCTCCTCCATAAAGAAACCTGGTCATTTTATTTGTACTGCTCTGGGAAAAAACAACAACAAAGTTCATGCTACATTAAACATCTGGGCCTCCCACATGATCATAAATCTCATACTAGGGGTGCCCTCTCTCTCCTTGTTTCTTTAATTACAAGTGTTGATGAACTGATACCTGATGGATGATGCCTTTGGGGTGGAAGATACACTTGTTTTTCTTTAAAGTCCTGAACCTTGTCGTTTGCACATGGACTTCTCCACAAATGCCAAAGTCCCTTATCTGCAGAACTTCCTGCACCTTTGGCCTTTGTGTGTACCTATTACCCCTCTGAACTGAATTTGAAAAAAAATCCTTTAAAATGAAAACGAAATCATCCATGTTTTTATTCTTTGTGGGGAGGGGTGGTGGTGGTGAATAGCACGGTTTAAAAAGCAGATGGCCCTTTCTTTTCTTGCCTTTCTTCTCCATGTAGAATATTCAGGAAGGAGAGAGAGAAAGGGAGAAAAGATACACGAGGCTTGACTGTCACACTCTTTAAAAACACAGTTTTCAAGGACTTCCTGTGTGTTTCCTGTTTGGCTTTTCTTAGTCTGTGTAGAAAATAGTTTGTGTGTGTGTCTGTCTGTGTTGTGTGTGTGTATGTAAGAGAGCGAGAGACTGACTGAGAATGAAAATCACATATGAAATAAAACCCAACATTTAGCTCTAAGGTGTATCTGAGTGAACAGATATATGCAAGCATAAACTGACTAATGAGTGGCTCTTCATTGTGTGTTAACTGCTCTCTAATCAATTAGCCCATAATTAACGAGGGCCCTAGTTATATTTGAGTGTCTATCTTGAGCACCACTTTCATACAACTTCTGCTGCCCAGTTAAAGGCGTTAGTAGCCATCTCGTAGATGAGAACAGATGTGAGTTTCACAAACAGAGCCACAAGTGTGAGCCACATATGTAGTTTTAAAATTTTCTAGTAGCTCCATTAAAAATGCAAAAGAAAGGGTGAAATTAATTTTAATGGTGTAGTTGATTCAACTCAGCCTACCCAAAATATTATCATTTCAACATGTAATCAATATAGTTATTAATGAGATACTTAACATTTGGGGGTATTAACTTTTAAAAACGTAGTGTGTGTTGGACACTTACTGTACACCTCAAATCAGACTGGCCACATTTCAAGTGCTCAAGAACCACATGTGGGTTGGCTGTTGCATTGGACAGTAGGGTTAGCATCCCACTGCTGTCCCTCAGGATTGAGAAGGTCCTCCTAGAGCGCATGTGTGTTTTTGTTGTTATAAGAGAAAATGGAAACCAAACACTACATGTTACTTGAGTATTGCAGTGTTTCCCCGTGTGCAGGACACTAGGACCAAGAGCTGTCCTGTAAAAAAATAGATTCGGTGATGAAATAAGTTAGGGAAGTTCTATTCTTTTATCCCCTTTTTGGAGATTACCATGGTACGCTAACATGTCTGAAAAAACTCTTCTGGATAAAGAAACTGGTGTGCAGCTGTTGAGTTCTGTGTTTATAAGGTTCCACCTCTGGATGGTGGTGGTTACCCAGCTACCACTATAAAAACATGGTTAGTCTGGCATCATACGTTTATGGTATGCTTATAATATTTATTTTTCTGCAGAGGTGTTTTAACACCCCTCCCCCTCCCCACATCACATTAAAGATACCAGAACAATGTCCCTGAGTATTAATCCCTACTAATTATCTTGCCCTCACAAAGATGTAAGGTCATTCTTTAGTATACTTCTGGGAAAAAGAATTCTGGAAATTGCCACAAGGTCTTTGCATGAGAAAAACTTTGTGTCTTCCCTTCCTTCTCCATTCTCTTTGGAGCCTATCTCTACTTATTCTTTGTATTCAGAATCACCCAAGAGCTAAGATATGTCTTCTTGTTCTAGAACCACCTCCTAATGTGAAACCAGCATATGGCTGTAATGTCTTGCACGTGGACACAGATCTTCAGAAAGTACCCCAATACATACCTTCCCCTCATTCTTTCAGAAATGATGAGCTCTACCAAGATGAAGGGAGAAACATCAGAATGTGTATATGTGTAAACATAGAATACAGTTTCATAAGTAGAGTAATACTGTTTCTGCTAATACTTTCTTTAAAAATATTTTGTGTGTGGTGTTCATTTACTTGCTTTAGTGTGTGCTGTTATCGTAAAGTGTGTGAAGTAGTTGTGACTTAGCAATCAGTTTGAAGAAGATATACACTATACTTGACAACTGTCAACCTTCAGCAAGTGATCTTTCTGCCTTTGTTTGAGTGGGAAGTCTGATGCTGCCCCTATAAGTTTTGTTTTACGATCTGTGCTTAAATGGAAATTACCAATTAAATAACTTCTGCTGCTTAATTTGGTCCAAGTTGACTGTAGTAATCCTTCTATATGGATGTATTTAAATAAGATTAAATGATCCGTTTTGCCTCTTTTTTTTTTTTTAGGACTTTAGTATTTCAATATTAGAGATGTCTTCTGAAGACTCTAGTAGCAGTAGAATCCCTTTGCTCTTGAAAATGAAGATTATATACCATGAGGTTTTATATAGACTTTCCAGATGTAGGAGGGGGACATTCTAAGTGCAAAAGTTTGGTTTTAGAATCTGATTCGGAAGAGCAGTCCATTCTCTAAAAGGGTAACAGCCTTCCCAATTTTGAACATGTGTGGGAGCTCTACTTGGAAAGGAAGTCTGAATTAGTCTCATGGATTTAATGGCGCTAACTTAACATTTTTCAAATGGATTTTGTAGTAGAATCCAATTATTAGAGGAAGTCACTTGGTTGCAAAGCCATATACTAGAGAATAGTCAAACACCACGTGCTAGTTTTGGAATGTGCATTTCCCAAGTGAATAGAATTTACTTCACCAAAAAGATTTTACACAATTCATGATACTTAGAGAAATATGATTGTATCATTGGAGAAAAAAGCTCACCTCTGTAAATGCTACATTTCACATTCACTAGTAAATCAGTGTAATTCCTTAATTATTTGGGGGGATACAAAAGAATAATCTGTCAATAGAATAGAACTGCTTATTCCTAACTGTATTTAGGAATGAATACATACTATAATTCAAGAGACTTGGGTTCAATCCCTGGGTAGGGAAGATCCCCTAGAGGGGAGCATGGCAACCCACTCCAGTATTTTTGCCTGGAGAATCCCATGGAAAGAGGAGCCTGGTGGGCTACAGTCCATGGGGTTGCAAAGAGTCAGACATGACTGAAGTGATTTCGCATGCATGCATGATTTAAGGTATTACTGAATTTTGAAGAACTGCTCAATAAATTAGTAGTATTAATAAAATTGTACTCTTTTTACAATGCATTTGCCTCAGCACACATGCAGAGTTAAAAACATAAATTTATTTTAAAATACACCAAATAACACAGATTAGTTATTATGATTTTAAAAGCCTAATTTCCAATAGCATTAAATCCAACACCAGTTATATGTTGTATATAACTAAAATTTTGAAAGCCTTGCACACAAAATGAGAGACTTATTAAAAAATGCCTTTTTTTTCTTTTTGCCAAAAAAGGTTCTACAACTCATTGCTAATTATTATATTCCTTTAGGGGTACTTTGAAGCGCTTTCAAAGACGTATTTGTAGCAGTTACATCTAAATTAGAGCAGAACATTGTGTCAGATATTTTGCTATATCACAAAATGTTGTAGTACTGTATTTATAATAAAACCAAGTTCTCAAGTATTCTGGTATATTACATATTATTATGCCAAAAAAATCACTTTCTAGAACTCTGTTATTGTGTACTTAATATTTCAAGAAAATAATGGGTATTTCAGTCAGAGCAAGAAAGTATAATGCAATACATGACATTCAATTGATCTTTAGTCACAATCCATTTAGGTATTTGACAAAGAAACTAGCAATCACAAGCTCGAATGCATACATTCTCAAGGACAAAATGGCAAACACTTAATACACAAAGACATGGTCACTGGGGCAAGTTAGCTGCTGCCTGGCTGAACAGGATCAACTTGCCAATCAATGCTCATCGGATTTTAGCTTTTGTTCTTGGTTGTTCCTGGCGGGGGAAGTGCTACAGGTCAGTTGATGTTGCCTCCCCTTCGTGTGGGGGATTTTCTTACAGCCAGTGCATGGTATAATGAATTCTCTGGAAGCAGGGTTGAGTCAGAAGCTTAGAGATGCACCTTACTGTCTTTAAAACTGCTGTTATACAATGTTCTGAACACTGTGATCTTTCAAATGTATTTTCTGTATTAGTTTTGTACTGTTAGAAAATAATATGCCATAAACTGGACTCTATAGTGTTTAAAGCAATGTTATTTATTGGCTTATCACCCCCTGCCTGTTTATGTACAGTCTACTTAATATAAAACCTGTGATAATCCTTTGCCTTAAAAATAAAATCTAATGCTAAATATTGAGTGTGCTCTAACATAATTTTAAGCTACAAGTTAATTTTTCCTTTAAAAGTTAAGATGGTGTCAAATAAAATATCAAATGAATACTTTATGGAGTGTGGCTGCCTCTTCTGTACTTGTGACAGTGTGTGTATCTTGATCCAGAACATGATGACCTGCTGGGTGCTATAAATAGATATTAGTAATCCTTTTAGAGAATGGGCCTGGCACTTCTCAGCTATGGGCTGAATACCTCCCCTTAACCCTTATAAATAGATTTTCCCATGCCACAGAAGAATGAAGAAAAACAGTCCTTCATGTTCTCTACATTTTTTGTCTTCATTCCTCTTGAATCTTCACATTCTATTTGTGTTGCCATCATATTCCTAAAGAGAAAAATGCCAGAGATGCCTGAAGATGGATGATATCACCTAACTTCAGTGGGGAAAGGAATCTCACAATTATTCAAGTCCAATCTCTTATGGAACAGGTTAGAACTCGAATTGTAGAGATTTAATGAAGGCTCAAGTTCTGAGTGACAAAGGGAGGAGTGGCTGAGCCCATCCTGATGTCCAGAAGGCTGTCACCGATCCAATGAGTTAAAGGGCATTGTGTTAGTCTTGGGGCTGGCACAAAGCAGCAAGCAGAGAGAGGTATGGTGTGGCCTAAAAAATCATTTCCTTATTAGGGCTTGGTCTTCGGCAGGCTGAATTAGTCAGTTATGGAGGAATATATCAATATTTTTGAAAGCAGATTTTCTGGGAAGGAAAGCGTTAGCTCTTCGTGATTACCATGATGCTCTTTCACCTTGGAAGCAATGCTTCAGACTTGGTCGGATGAAAAGGTACATTCCGGGTGCGTGACGATATACTTGCACTTTGAAAAGCATCTGCGGGCTCTGCTTGTTTTTTTTAAGTGACCGGAAACGCTGATCCTTTGAGGGATTCGGCGTTATTTAGGTCCAGAAAACAGAGCCCGGGCTGGAAAGGCATCCTGATCCCAATTCCGGGTCCCGCGGGGCTGCAGATTTTTGAAGGGATGTGAAGGTTTTCCACAGAAGCGTCGAGAAAAGGGCTTTAGGACCCAGCGGCTGCGCGCGGGGCCGGCGGGGCCCGCCGCCTCCTGTGCGGCTCGGCGCGGGCGGTCGCCGGGCGCGGGTTCGCGGCCCGCCCGCGGCTCGTCGCCGCAGAGACGCGACGGGCGCTGAGGCGCGCGGGCGGCGCTCGGTGCGCGTGGGCGTGTCCCGCCCCGGCCGCGCGCCCCGCCCCAGCCCCGCCGGGTCGCTCGCCCCCAGGCCCAGCTCCAGCGCCCGGGCCCCGCGCCCTCGGCGGGCAGCGCAGAGCGCGGGAGCAGTTGGGGCCGGGCATGCCGGGAGCCCCCGGGGCAGCCGCCGCCGCCACCGCCACCGCTACCGCCACCGCCACCGCGTCCGCCGCCGGTGCGCGCCGCTGACGCGCGGAGATGAAATTCCCGGGCTCGGTGCTGGCGTCCGTGTTCCTGTTCGTGGCCGAGACGTCGGCGGCGCTGTACCTGAGCAGCACCTACCGCTCGGGCGGGGACGGCATGTGGCAGGCGCTGACGCTGCTTTTCTCGCTGCTGCCCTGCGCTCTGGTGCAGCTCACGCTGCTCTTCGTGCACCGCGACTTCACCCGCGACCGGCCGCTCGTGCTGCTGCTGCACCTGCTGCAGCTTGGGCCCCTCTTCAGGTGCGTGCGGGACCCCCGGCGGCGGGGGCCGGGCCTCCCAGGGGAGGGGGCCGGCGTCGGGGACGGGGGCCCAGGCCGGCCCGCCCTGCTCCTCCGCTCCACCACCGTCCCTGTCACAGGAATGCGACAGGAACCTGGGAGGGTGGGAATGGAGCCGGGGCGTACCGCCTTCCTGTTAGGGGCTAGCGATGGAAATTGCCGACAGTCGACTGAATTTGACCAACGGAAAGGGCCAATTTGGGCCCCTCAATCCTCAACGCGACCTGGTGGGCTCTGGCAGGATGAGCTCGTGTCGCGACTGGGCCTTAGGAAGAGGGTTCTAAATGGCCGTTAGAATCGAAGTGGGCACAGTTGATTGAATTGAATTGAAATTGAACAAACACGTGGGGAGTGGACTGTACTAGGCACTGTTCTGAGCTCAGTTACAAATACTAACTTATGTAATTCTTATACACGACCCTAAAAATCCACGCATCCGTCTTTTCTGTCCGATGTGGAAACATGGAGGGGAGAGGGCGGTAGGGGGGAAGCAGAGTAGAAATATCTTCAGGGCCCTGCCTGACTTCTAAACTCAGCCCTGCCTGACTTGTAAACTTAGCCGATGAAACTGGAGCACAAGTGCCACGGAGACCCCAACTCTTATTGTGTAAAGAGAAAAAAAAATTATTACTGACATTTCTGGACATCGTAGGAACACAAAACAAGTAAAAAATTTTCTGGTAATGAAGTAGAGTTTGGTTTATCTGAGGACCATGAAGAGAGTTTAAAATGTGTTGTTTTGATACCTCTCTGTAGGAAAAGCGAAATAAAGGGTTTCTATCTGGATTATAAACAAATTTATAATAATGAACTTTAGATATAGGTGGGAGAGAAAGGGGAAGAGGTAGAAAGGCCAGACACTCAGCTGCCAGAAAATTCAGCCAGCTGGGAATCTTTCCTACCAGGAAATATCTCCCCAGCCAACACATCACAAACACACACACAGCAAAATATCTCCCCCACCAACACACACATTCGAGTAGCAAAATAGATTTTACAGAGCCCTATATACACACACAGTCGAGTAGTAAACTAGATTTTACAGGGCCCTATTATAAAACTTTGCGTTTCATATCAGAGACAGTCATCCCAGCTGACACTCAGAATACTGACTTGTAGTTTACACAGTGTCAAAACAAACCAGGTGAACAAGTTTCCCAAGCTCGAAAGCCACAGACTCCTACAGAGGAAGAGAAACAGGTGCACTGGCAGGAGTAAGAAGTTGCTACCAACCTCATGAGAGCAAAGGAAGAGTTGGGGGGGAGGGGAACAGAGAGAGAGAAAGAAAGTGAGGGGAATTTTAAAAGCCCTGCAGCCTGGGGCCAGAGAATGAGGAGCGAGTCCTCCGTGGCCAAGTAGGCCGCAGCAACCTGATTGTGTGCCCACTCAGTGGGATCAATGCGCTCTACTTGGACAGGGCACTCATCATTTCTTAGCTCCATCTTGTGAAAAGAAAGTTCATTGCCCATGCTATTTGAGTAAAGTGACAGAGAAAGGGAAACTGACAGTTCTTAAATGCTTCTTGTGGTAAATGGTTTGGTAGGTGGTAGTTTCTCTCTCTCAGTTCATTGACTCCTTACCATAAAGTAGATATAATTGTTCCCATTTTATAGATGACCACATTCACAAGGCTTCTTACAAGTGGAATTGGCTTAATTATGTGAAAGAAGTCTGAGGAGTGTGGAATGTGTTTTATCTATAGTTCCATCTGAAGAAAGTTTGGTCATCTTGGCAAAATTGAAAAAACACAACCTAAGTTGCCATCTTGGTAAATGAGAATACCTTATCAGTACTAACATTTAAAATGTTTCTAAGTACTGAGTGACCCAAGACAAAACTAATGACATAATAGTATGTATAAAAACAGGATGGTACTCATAGACCTAAGCTCAGAGAAATATACCAATTTGTTAAGAGTGGTAATTTCGGAATGATGGAGTTATGGGGTAGTTTTCATTTTTTTCTGAAAAATATAGAAAAGTACATCATTTACTCCTTTATTATATTATACTTCTCTACATTTTTTGGTTTTTACCGTAAAAATATTTTAACTTTATTTAAAAAAAGAAAAAGTTTGGTACTTTGGAGCGATAACTTCTCAACTGATATATATATATATGTGTGTGTGTGTGTGTGTGTGTATATATAAAGTTTCAACACTGCACTGCTGCTACTGCTGCTAAGTCACTTCAGTCGTGTGTGACTCTGTGTGACCCCATAGACTGCAGCCCACCAGACTCCTCTGTCCCTGGGATTCTCCAGGCAAGAACACTGGAGTGGGTTGCCATTTCCTTCTCCAAAGAGACCTATTTCCAGAAAATTCTGAATAGGTCATTGTGCTTTGGGGGAAAAAACAGAATAACACATTAAAAAAAAAGAAACAAACAACCTACTTCCTTCAACAAGGGCACTTTCATTCTAACGCAGCTGATTTCTTTCAAGAAGATGCTGGAACCATGCTGAGATACACAAAATGTGATTCCAAGCCTCTTATCTTCCAGATGAAAAGAAAAGCAATTTGATGTTGTGTGTTAGCATGCGTTAATATCTTACTGAAAGTTATTCCTGCTGTTTGATTTTATTCTAACTCTAAGACTTCAGCTTTACATAAAGATCAAAATTATTTCCCCCAAACAAAGGAGAGTCTCTCTGCCCTTCTTATCGATTGGACTTAGTAATATTTTTAAACTGTTTGGGGAAAGTTTCGCTCTCTTTAATTCGGGATGGGTCCTAACTAGCCAAACTCCTGTTCTGTTTAGGTGAGATGTTGGTTTTGGATTCACTCAGCTCAGTCGGATTTCATTACATTGTAATGATGGTGGACTAAACACTGCAGACTAGGCCTTGCTCCTTCTTTCTTGTAGGGAGGCTTTGGGAGAGCACCGTGTTTCATTTATATCAGCCTCATATTTAAAACTGTAGTTGCAGTTTGAAGAATTGTTTCCTCATGAAGGCTAGGTTGGGATGATAGGAACATTAAATAATGTCTTGAATTTCTTTTTTTCTATTATAAGGACAATCTTATTGTGAATGATAATAGACATTCTGGATAACCAGAGTGGGGGGGAAAGCACCTCTTAACAACAAACAAAATTTATTTCTCATTCTTTTACAATTATGTTCATTTTATAAATTAATTGGGAGAAGGAATAAATATGAATGAGTTACAGGTTCAAGGAATTTGCCCCCATTCTTATTTATTGGTATAATGAAGGAAAAATGGTACCCAAAAATCTAGCTTTATAAAATAAATGCTAAGACATTCTAGTAATTTTTTTATTCAAGTATAGTTGATGTACAGTGTTATATGTTACAGTTGTACAATATGGTGATTCACAATTTTAAAGGTAATGCCCCATTTATAGTTATTATAAAATATTGGCTATATTCCCCATGTTATACAGTATATTCTTGTAGCTTATTTTATACCTGAGTTTGTACCCCTTAATCGCCTTTCTCCCTTCCTGCTCCCTATTGGTAACCACTAATGTGTTCTCTGGATCTGTGAGTCTAGTATTTTTGACAGAACATTACAAAATGATTCATTGCAATGAAAAACATTGCAAAATACCATAGTATTTCTCTCTTCTGTAAACTTTGAGAAGATTTTAAAAATAACGATAGCCTAAATATCAATAGCTTTTTTGTTGTTGCTTGCAAAGTGCTTTCACATACAGTATATAATTCCATCCACTATAAAACCTTGTGAGCTAACTGTCATTATCTTTTTTTTACAGTTGAGAATTGAGGCTCAGTGAGATTATGCAAGTGGCTTTTCAGAGGTCACAGGGAGCTTTCTATTTAACCAGTTTGGTTCTTGGGTAGCTTCACAGAGCATGTATGTCATAGGAAGATAACATGGCATAGAGGAAATCATAATCAGTATTTCTTTTGAAAATGTGTTTTTAGTAACTACCTCAGAGGGTCTCTGGTACCACAGATTATTTATGCTGACACCAACATGCATGGTTTCAGCTAACTAATAAACTGCTTCCACTATGATGTTTGAAAATGGGATAAAATGAAAATAAAAAAGGATCAACCTGCTGATTACCTACATTGGGGATTAGCAAACCATGCCCCACATTGAAATCCCCTTACTGCCTGTTTTTGTAAAGTTTTATTGGAACACAGGCATGCCCATTCACTTCTGTGTTGTCTGTGGCTGCTTTTGCATTACAGTGGCAGAGCTGAGTAGTTGCAATAGAGACCATGACCTGCAAAGCCTAAAATATTTATTCTTTGTAAATACACAAAATGTTTGCCAACCCTTGGTCAAACTGAAAAACTATCTTGAATGATTGTGATAAAAATACTTAATTTATGGCTACATTTAGGCAACTTCTTAAGTAAAAACAACAACAACAACAACAAAACATTTGGAAACAAATAGTGGAAGTCTTAGGGCCTTTCACAAATTCATTAAATACCTACTACATGTAAACTTCTGTGCTAAGATTTTTATTAGTTGAGAAAAACAGTGAATTACAGGAGGGTACACCTGGATTTCCTCGGAGAAGGCAATGGCAACCCACTCCAGTGCTCTTGCCTGGAAAATCCCATGGATGGAGGGTCCTGGTGGGCTGCAGTCTATGGGGTCGCTAGGAGTTGGACACGACTGAGCGACTTCACTTTCACTTTTCACTTTCATGCATTGGGGAAGGAAATGGCAACCCACTCCAGTGTTCTTGCCTGGAGAATCCCAGGGATGGGGGAGCCTGGTGGGCTGCCGTCTATGGGGTCGCACAGAGTCGGACATGACTGAAGCGGCTTAGCAGCAGCAGCAGCACACCTGGGTTTCCTGGAGAAGGAAATGGTAACCCATTCCAGTATTCTTGCCTGGAGAATTCCATGGACAGAGGAGCCTGGTGACCTACAGTCCATGGGGTCGCAAAGAGTTGGACGTGACTGAGCAACTAACACACACACCTGGGTTTCAGGGCCACTTCTGTGATTAGTTCATTGGGGGACCTTCCTTCGTTTCCACTGTAGACAAAGAAGTGTCATTTGTCTGTAATTCTGCAAATACTTCCATTAAACACAGCCTTCTCCTCAGCATCCAGAGACTTGCATTTTCCTCTGGACCTTCATTTTATTCATTCAGCTCTTAATATGTGCTGCTGTTTCATTTGCTTGTTTTGTTATTAAAAATTCTGAGCTTGATTTTACTATTCAGGTAAAACATATTTGTTGCTGGAACGACAGAAGGGCAGAAAACAGATAAGCACAACTAAAAAAATTTAAAAGCTCTAATTTGACTAACTAAAGGGAACAATTCTTAATATTTTGTTATATATCCTCACCAATATTTTTACAGTCATTAAGCTGGTAAACCATGAACCATCTAGGGGGAGGGAGGGGGTGTAGGAAGGAAGACCCTGATTTGCAATCTTTGCTGATTTCTGTGATTTAAAGATTTCCATCGTGGCCTATTTCAAGCTACTGAGTTGTTTAAGAACTGCCTCACAAAATTCCTAACCATTTAACTGTCTCATGAGTCAGTATGAGCCAGCTGAAGCACTCCACTGTTTATGTGTATATGTGTGTGTATCCATATATATATGTAATTTTCTTTTTATTAAATGTGGAATTTTCTATGTATTTTCCATTGTAATACATTACTCCTTTTGCTTACCAAACATGATAAAATTTTTTTGTATGTCAGTATATGTGTGTATATACTGTCAATTTTAAGGACTGGATAATATTTCATTGAATATACATATTAGGATTTATTTAATCATTGTTTTGTTTAGGGACCTTTAGAGTTTTCCCCAGAGAAGGCAATGGCACCCCACTCCAGTACTCTTGCCTGGAAAATCCCATGGATGGAAGAGCCAGATGGGCTGCAGTCCATGGGGTTGCTAAGAGTCGGATACGACTGAGCCACTTCACTTTCACTTTCCACTTTCATGCATTGGAGAAGGAAATGGCAACCCACTCCAGTGTTCTTGCCTGGAGAATCCCAGGGACGGGAGAGCCTGGTGGGCTGCCGTCTATGGGGTCGCACAGAGTTGGACACGACTGAAGCGACTTAGCAGCAGAGTTTTCCCAGAACTTTGCCATTAAAAATAATGGTATTCAAATTTTTGCAGTAACCTTTCTTTCTAAGGGCTTCCCTGTGGTGGCTCAGAGGTTAAAGCGTCTGCCTAGAATGCAGGAGACCCAGGTTTGATCCCTGGGTCGGGAAGATCCCCTGGAGAAGGAAATGGCAACCCACTCCAGTACTCTTGCTTGGAGAATCCCATGGAGGGAGGAGCCTGGTAGGCTACAGTCCATGGGGTCGCAAAGAGTTGGACACGACTGAGCGACTTCACTTTCCTTTCCTTTCCTTTCTAAGTGAGTTAATCTATGAGAAATATCTTACAAACTGAAAGTGCTATATAAATATTACTTATATTAATTAGGTCCTGTTTTCTTGTTTAGATTATGTACATCTCTGAATGAGACAGTGGTGTGCAACTATCTTTGCATTCCCCACAGCACTTAGCAAAGTGCATCCACATTCATTACATATTTGAGAATAAAGACAATGGTCAGTTTATTCCATCTTCTAGTGCTTGTGATCAGTGGTCCACCTGTGTCAAGTTACAAGGCCTCATACAGCCCTCAGTCATAGATCTGAGTTTTTCCTCAGAGCAGATTCAGTTGGATCAGCTAGACTTAGCTCAAAACCTTGAACTTCATTGTTTTCAGCTAAACAAGTTGATCCCACATTGTTTTACATGTTTTCATGTAATATATTGGGGCTTCCCTGATAGCTCAGTTGGTAAGAATCTGCCTGCAATGCAGGAGACCCCAGTTTGATTCCTGGGTCAGGAAGATACGCTGGAGAATGGATAGGCTACCACTCCAGTATTCTTGGGTTTCCCTTGTGGCTCAGCTGGTAAAGAATCCACCTGCAGTGTGGGAGGCCTGGGTTTTATCCCTGGGTTGGGAAGAGCCCCTGGATAAGGGAAAGGCTACCCACTCCAGTATTCTGGCCTGGAGAATTCCATGGACTAAACAGTCCATGGGTTGCAAAGTGTCAAACACAACGAATATATTAAAGTATCTATGACCCCAGTGGACAAAATGTAGCAGACAATTGCCTCTCCCTCCCCACCCCCTTGCACAAACACACTACTGTGTACCTCTTTTTCTCCCAGGAACAAATGAACAAAGATAATCACAAAATATATCCACTTTGTACTCACTAAAGAAAGAAGTTCCTGCATTTCCTTTCTTACTTTAGGTTTTATTTTAGTATTTCGAATTATACATGTATTCTCATTTCCTTGGTTGCCTCCAGGTGAGAGTACAAAGTTAACAACACTCAATAAAATAAATGAAGCCATAAAATCTTCTGGCAGCATTATAAGGTTGTTATAAAAATGCACATTTGGGGAAAAACGTCCTTTAACAATTTTGAAACCTAAAGCCATGAACATTTTTTATTACTAAGAAAAAAACATTTTCCCCAATATTTTGTTATGAAAATTTTTGAACATACAGAAGACAACTTGAAAGAATTGTACAAAGAACACCCAAGTACTTGCCACCTAGATTCTACAGTTAACATTTTATTTCACACGTCTATCCATCCCTCTATCAATCCCTCAATCCACTTGAAAGTGTGTGTGTGTGTGTGTAAATTGTATATATCAATACTCTTCCTCTCTTCGCTATTCATATCATTACCTATAGAGGAAAATCCAGTTTTAAAAGCCAACTACTCTATCAGTCTAGAAAGGTGACTGGTTCAGGCTCCATCCTCAGGCAAGCTTGAAACTCCATAGATAAGACAGAGCTGGCAGGCTTCCAGGTATGATTGACTTTAGTCCTGTTCTGAAAAGGCTTAAGAGAGCAGAAATAGGTAATGTGGACTTCCAGGGGAATTCTAGGTGGGAGGCTGCTCTGTGCTGGGGGATCTCCCAACCACAGCTGCTGTTTTAACTCAAGTAATTTGGAGCATCTATTGGATCTAAAATATGTGTGTGGGGGTGGGTGTTGTATATATATGCACACGTGTGCACACACACCCCCATATACTGCATTATCTCCATGACAGTGTAGCAAAGTAGGTCTTATCTCTGCTTTATAATTCAGGGACAGAACTTGGGTTAAAAGACATGTCCAAGGCTGCACAGCTAATAAGTGTTAGGAAGGGAAATGGAACTTTTTTTTTCTGGAGCCTGAACCACTTCCCATGCCATTCTCGGCTTGGTTTCCTTGCCTCAGTGGCCCTCGGTGTCACCTCTCAATGTGGTTCATGCTCAGGCCAGTTGGCCTGCTGGAGGGCCTCAAGAAGACTGCGTGCTTACAACTGGTCCTTAGAGAGGATGATTTTAGTGGCAGGGGTCGGGGGCGAGTTGCAGTCCAGAGTAACCAAGCCAAGGCTTTGAGAAAGCTAAGAGAAAGCGGGGTAACTAAGGAAAGACAGGATCCTGTCTGCCTTTGATGATCATGACTTGCTGGTTTGTTTCCAGGTGTTTTGAAGTCTTCTGCATCTATTGTCAGTCAAACCACATTGAAGAACCTTATGTCAGCATCACCAAGAAGCGGCAGATACCAAAAAATGGCCACTCAGAGGAAATTGAGAAGGAAGTGGGCCAGGCAGAGGGCAAGCTATTCACCCACCGATCTGCATTCAGCCGGGCATCGGTGATCCAGGCTTTCCTGGGCTCAGCCCCACAGCTGACCCTGCAGCTGTACATAAGTGTCTTGCAGCAGGATGTCAGTATCGGACGATGTATGTATATTTTTTATTTCTGTTTGCATTTGGGAAGCGTGGAGAGCAAAACATAAGGTCTGTTTTGTTTCAGGTGAAATTCATTTCTATGCGCCTTCCATCCGAAGTCTGTGTTGCAGTTACTAAGCTCAAAACGTAGTGAGTTAAAATAATAGTGTTTCTTTTGCTTATGAATCTGAAGTTTAGGCAGCTCTCAAAAGGGCTCACCTCGGCTCCACTGTGCGTTAACTGGGGTGGCTCAAAGATGGGGAGTTGGAATCCACTGAGGGCTTATCCACTCACAATTCTTACGGTCGGTGCTGGCTGTTGCTGGGGCCTCAGATCTTTCCCACTTTGTCTCTCCGTGTGGGCTAGTTTGAGCCTCCTCACAGCATGGTGGCTGCTTTCAAGAGCGAATATCCTAAGAGGGAGAGAGGGCCAGGTGGAAGGGTATCCCTTTTGTGATCCGATTTTGAAGTCATGCAACATTACTTTTGCTGCCATTTTCTTTGTTGATACAGCCAGGAATCCTGTCGAGGTTCAAGCCAAAGGGAAGAAAGGAAACTGACTTTTGTTAGGGAATGGCCACAGTCTAGAGGTTCACAGCTGTGATCATTGTGGAAAATACAACTTGCTGTACATAGGCCGAAAGGATGGTTGCCAGGGGCTGGGCCTCTTCAGATTGTGCCTCTGTCACTCAGCGGTAGTTGTAAAGCAGCTGAGACAGTTGTAACAGCTTCTTTGTGGTGAATGAGGGCATCAGGAGTTCTTCCTGTCTTCTTGAAGTTCTAATAGATATCTCATCTTTAAAATAAACATACTTCTCTAACCTTTGGACTAGTCTCACATCATCAAATTGAGGGCAGGTTTTGATTAAGCCAGATTAAAAAAAAAACTGCACATGCATTGGACACAAGTGAAAAACCTTCATATGAAAAGAGGAAATAATCCTTTGAAAATATTAATATTGTTAAGTAAATGAAAACCAGATATTCTGGTAAGTTTTACTATACAGATAAGCAAAAGTGAGTTAAAAGCCTTAAGTTTAAAAATACATATTTAAGATAACACTGAAATTGGAGTATTTTAAAATAAATCACCCTTATTAATTTAACTTCCCTCAGTCTTCTTTCTGCCTCTAATCTAGGCTGGATGGTAAAATGTCTTTAATTTATGGCTGAGTCACAGGTTATTTGTATATCACAGTCTCCCTTATCCAGATTACATAAGAATGATTATGATTCTTAAGATATATCAGAACTTTAAGTTGACATCTTGGACCTTGGTGGATTAACACCTGTGAAAACACCTTCCACAACCCCAGGTAGACAGTAGATGCTCAATAAATGCAGCAGCATCCTTGTTTTCTAGGGACTTATAACTATAATGGGCATTGACCAAGGTGAGCCCTCTGCATGCCAATATACCCTTTACCCAGTTCATTGTTTTTCTATGTGGCAGGAACACAGCAAGAGACCAGATATGGTCATAGCCAATTTGATTTTTACATGTCAGTTCAATTTTTTTTCTCAAGTTACTGAAAATGAAGTTGTCTTTTAGCTCAGAGGTTGGCAAATAGCAGCCCATGGATGTAATCAGGGGGTGCTTGTTTTTGTAAATAAAATTTTATTGGAATGCAGCCATGCCCTTTGATTTACCCATTGTCTATGTCTGCCTTTTTTTTTTTCCCTTTGAGCAGAGTTGAGTAGTTGCATAGTTGCAACAGAAAATAAGTGGTCCACAGAGCATAAAGTATTTACTGTCGGGCTCCTTACAGAAAGTTTGCCAACCCACATTACAGTTTTTCAGATGGAATTCTATTCGGGAAAATGAAACCTATCTCATAAAATGTCAGTGTCACAAAGAATATCTGTAACATGCACCTCGAGAGTCCCCTGATAATTAAATGAAAATTCAAATATGTATAGAGAAAGGAAGTGGGCATGGTCCTCTTAAAAATACAGATAACTGCCATTTATATAGGTTTTGACTAATCCTAATCACTGCCTTAGCATATCTGAGGAAGGGGAAAGGTAGTTATAATTAGAGCACAGGCTAGGGTGTGTCATGGAGGCCAACATGGGCAGTATCTGTCATATGATTAGGAATGCATTTGGTGCAAGAAACAAACACCTGACTACAAGGTTAGACAACCCATTATTTTGCTCATCTAAGAAGAAATTGGAGTTAGGCCATTGCTGGCATTATATCAGCTGCTCACACTGATAAAGTTGATGTCCCTACAATTCCATTGGCCTTTCTTTTGGGTTGATACTGCATAGAATCCATCATGGCTTCATTCAAGGTAGGAAGAAAAGCATGAAGCAGAAGGGGGCATGTCTTTCTTCCTTTAGTTCAGTCACTCAGTTGTGTCCGACTCTTTGCGACCCCACGGACTGCAGCATGCCAGGCCTCCCTATCCATTACCAACTCCCGGAATTTACTTACACTCATGTCCATAGAGTTGATGCCATCCAACCATCTCATTCTCTGTCGTCCCCTTCTCTTCCTGCCTTCAATCTTTCCCAGCATCAGGGTCTTTTCAAATGAGTCAGTTCTTCACATTAGGTATTCAAAGTATTGGAGTTTCAGCTTCAGCATCAGTCCTTCCAATGAATATTCAGGACTGATTTCCTTTAGGATGGACTGGTTGGATCTCCTTGCAGTCCAAGGGACTCTCAAGAGTCTTCTCCAACACCACAGCTCAAAAGCATCAATTCTTCAGCACTCAGCTTTCTTTATAGTCCAACTTTCACATCCCTTCAGCACTCAGCTTTCTTTATAGTCCAACTTTCACATCCATTCATGACTACTGGAAAAACCATAGCTTTGACTGAACAGACCTTTGTTGGCAAAGTAATGTCTCTGCTTTTTATATGCTGTCTAGGTTGGTCATAACTTTCCTTCCAAGTAGTAAGCGTCTTTTAATTTCATGGCTGCAATCACCATCTGCAGTGATTTTGGAGCCCCCAAAAGTAAAGTCAGCCACTGTTTCCATCACTTCCCATCTATTTGCCATGAAGTGATGGGACCAGATGCCATGATCTTAGTTTTCTGAATGTTGAGTTTTAAGCCAACTTTTTCACTCTCCTCTTTCACTTTCATCTAAAGGCTCTTTAGTTCTTCTTCACTTTCTGCCATAGAGGTGGTGTCATCTGCATATCTGAGGTTATTGATATTTCTCTCGGCAGTCTTGATTCCAGCTTGTGCTTCATCCAGCCCACTGTTTCTCATGATGTACTTTGCATATAAGTTAAATAAGCAGGGTGACAGTATACAGCTTTGATGTACTCCTTTCCCGATTATTAGTAAGTAAAAGCTTTCCCAGAAACCTCCCTAATAAACCTCATTTAGGTCTCATTGACCAGGATTGGTCATGTTATCACCTTGGTTCAAGAAATGCTAGAGAAGCTGGGCATAGGACAGTTACAACCAGTGGCTTTGAACAGCATTCCTTCAACTTCTCTGGTGATGATGTGACCAGAGGTGGGAGCCAGGGAGTTTGTTAAAAAATCTACAGAAAACCAGGCTTCATTCTCGGAAATTGTGATTTGCTAGGTATGGGATGGTAGCCTCAGATAGGTCTTTTGATCTTTTTTCTCTTTTGTTTTCTAAACAAGTGCTCCTGGTAATTTTTATGTTTAGCAAAGTTTGGGAACACTGGACTAGATAAGTCACAGCCTGCCTAGGGCTGGGCCCATTGCCACCCACAACAAAATTATGTTTTCTTAAAATATAGGAGGAAGACACTGTCTGCCATACCATATGTTGAGACCAATAAAAATATCCATTCTTGACAGGAGAAGACACGAAGTCCATCCAAACCTGATCCCATTCAACATTCAAGCTCTGTATAGCTTTCTTTTCTCTCTTATCCTATGCTCACTTAGCAAATGCTGATGAATTTGGCCTTGGCAGAGCTTGGATGGGAGGTGGAGCCAGCCACATGGTCCACTGGAGAGGTTTTTGTTAATTGCAGTACAATTCATACAACAATAGGTTCACCATTTTAAATGTACAATTTAGTGGATTTTAGGATATTCAGTATGTTGTGTCATCATCATCACTATCTAATTTTAGAATATTTTTGATACATCGAAAAGAAATCCCATACTTAGTAGCAGTCACTGCTCATTTCCCCTCTCCAGACCCTGGCAATCACTAATCTACTTTCTGTCTCTATGAATTTGTCTATTGTGCATACTTCATATAAATGGTATCATATACTTTTGGAGAGTTTCTTCCCCCATAGTCAGTGAATAATGGACACTGTCTATGACCCTCAGCCTTTGAGTGAGACTAGTCAGCTCTCAGGGGACTTGATTAAGTCTCTGGACCTTGGAGGATAGGTTGGTCTGAGGCCCAGGTGAGTACACCAAGGTTTCTGTGTTCTGTGAAGGCCTCTGCAGCATGCCACTTGGCCTGCCTGGATCTCCAAGTGCCCTGCTCTCTTCCAGTCAAGGCGGTAATGTTGGCAGTAATGATGACTGCTTCTCAGATCCTTGCTTTGTGCCAGGCACTGTGATTGTTATGATTTTGTTTCACGTTCACAGCACCCCTGTGAGGTAGATCTGATTACTTCCATCTTCTTAAGGATGAAAATTGTACTCCTAGTATACCAGAGGAGGCAGGACATAGGATTAGATTTATGTGAATTCACTCATTGAAGTCAATGAATATGTATTGAATATATTCTGTGTTCCTGACCTTGTGCTGGGCTCCAAGGATTAAGTGGTAAATAAGGTGGACAGGGCTGTATCCTTCTGGAACAGGATAAGCAAATAGGATACAAATAATTAGTCATATATTTATTTTATTTCAGGTAAATCCTGCAAAGTAAAAGTCTGTTGGGGGACTCTAACCGAGTCTGGGAGATAAGGGAAAATTTCCCAGGGGAACTTAAGTATAAAGTAAAATCTGGTAGATGAATCAAGTGAAGTAAAAGAAGGAAAGGGTATCCCAGGATTTCAGACTTTATCCCAGAGGCAATAGGAGGTCACTGGTAAGTTTTAAACGTCACAGTGTCATGATCAGATTTTGTTTTAGAAGCTGATTACTCTGGAAAATGGATTGGAAGGGAGTGAGGGGAGAAACAAGGAGGCCCAGAAGTGGGCTGCTACTGTTGTCAAGTTGAGAACAATAATGGCTTAGGCTGTAATGGTAGAAATGGGTTATTGGAGCAATATTACTGGTGCAGAAGTTGAACAAGATGATGATTGATTGAATGGGAAGGTGGGACAAAGGCAGATGTCAGACATAGTTCCCAAGTTCCTGACATATACTGTTGATTTATACCCTGCCTCATTCCAAAAATGGACTTGTAACAGGGCTTATTAGTGCTGTGATACTCTCTGTGGAATATACCCTTCTGTCTGCTCTTGTGGAAACTGGTAAATTAAATGGTAATATTATATAAACACATCTGGACTGAAACATGCAATTCAAGCAGTTCATATGGTTACTAAAGATTACTGAACTTAACTTATGAATGTGTCTCAGTGTAAACACAATTAAAAATCTCACTCTCACATGAAATACCTAACCTGTCTAACACCATTTATTTGAGAGAGGAACAAAGTTATCAGTGGCCGAATACATGTTTTAAGATGTACAAATATATAAATTCTGTCCCAAGTGATAGACTCAGATGTATACACAGTTCTTATAAACACTCTACGTGCTGTGTTAGGTTGGAAAAAAAGTTGTCACATCAAGTGAAGAAGGAAACTAATTACTCTATTAGCTGACATTTTCTCCTGTTCATCAGATGCTGAAGGGCCCCCCTCTGCTGCTCCTGGCCTGTCATACAGCTGGCTTCAACAGTGGGGTCAGTGGACCTGGGTTCACCATCCCAGTTCACCACTTTCTGGCTGTGTGATCTTGGACATCCATCTGTCTCCTGTGAGCAGCAGCTTCCTCACCTGTAAAACGGGGATAATCAAGAGTTCCTGCATCTTGGGGTTTTCCCAGAGATGAAGTTATCATGTGCCTATAAACTGTGACTTAACACAGAGCCTGGCACAGGCCACACCCTTAACAGATGGCTGCCTGTGTCTCCCTACCCAGCTGCTTGGACAGGTCCCCCAAGGGGCGGCCAGGCCCGGTTCTCATGTGATTGCTGGATGCTTGGGCCTCTGGCTCTGAGAGCCCTGGCCTGGCCTGCTGCACCCTGTGGGGGTAGAGTGCTGTGCAGAGGAGGAAGCCAGGGCTACATCCAGGAACCACACAGTCCTCACCTTGGTTCCCTCTCTGCTCCCCTCTGTCTAGTGACACCCTCTATCTCCCTCCTTCCTCCACTGATGGAAGCTTGGCACTGGCTTAGCCTTTGCTGGCTTCTCAGGAGTGTCTGAGAGTAACCATGTTGGGTGTGCGTACAGCTCGGTGGAGCGGGTGCTTGTTTAATCCAAGAAACCTTTCTTAACACCTGGTGCTCCTTCAACCAGATGCCTCACTGTCAAGATGTTCACCGCACAAATTTGTGGATCATTACAAGAGCCATAAAGCCCTTCTGGACTCAGGCAAGCCTCCCTCTTACCCTCCTGCTTATTTGAGTGGCCAGCAGGCTTCTCCCCAGCGATGGCAGGTGGAGAGTGTCCTTCAGCTGGTCACATGAGGACACCAGCCATGCCACCCTATCCCTGAAGTGGAGCATCTTTATGTCCAGGGCATGGTACCTCATCTTCCACTGACTTTCAGACAACAGGGAGTGCCTCCAGGGCGGGTGGTGCCAGGGAATCAAGCATCGTACTCACATCCTGCCAGGTTGGTTAAATAGTTGTATGGTTGCTGAAAGTGGTTGATTTTGGCTTATGGCTGTGGCATGTTTAACACTGAATGTAGTCTCCAGGATACCTCACTGGAAGTCACACCATGACTTGTTGTAGCATGAGACCTGGTCTCCAGGATACCTCACTGGAAGTCACACCAGAGGATCCATTGAGGACCAGAGAAGTCATAGTAGGTGGATAAACTGTGTCAGGTTAGCAGGTCTGTGTGTTCAGGGTCACCTTACAGTCCATGCTGTGTCAGCACTAGTGGCCCTGTGATGCCTGCAGGGAGCCAGGCTTCCTGGGCTCTTTAGACTCTGTTTGATGACTAGGTTTGGAGGTTGAGCTTTTCTGACCTCATGTGGGCAGGCCATGTGCAGAGTCACGTGGACAGGGGAGAATCAGGCAGAGCTGTACCACTGTTGCTTTAAGAATCGTGTTCCAGCTGTGCCTGTGGGTTCAAAGCAGACATGGGGGCCCCGGGCAGCTTATCCTCTGTCTAACTGACGCACCCTGCCACACCCCTCTCCTCCCCAGGACCAGGGGTCCTCCACCAGGGGAGGAAGGCAGGCAGAGGCTGAGAACCACTGCCCTTGGGAAAGCATGAGTCACCCAAGGTTAGGCTTTTTGTGCATTTTGAAAAGACAGAAGGGGACTGGTGAGGGAGGATTTGTTCTAACTTGAGCCCTGCAGAGACCAGTGACAACCAGTGCCCTGTTGGGAGTGGGAAAACTAAAACCAGTGTGAGTGGGAACAAGGGCTGGGGAGGGCGTGCGTGCCAAACCAGGTCTGTGATCAAAAGCGGTGTCAGGGCAGGCCAGGGTCAGACACCAGACACAGGTCAGCACAGGTGAAAACATCACTTGTGAGATGACATGAGCCCAAGAGTCCAGCCTGGAAAGACCTTGGAGAGTGATGTCAGATTGCTGTTGGCGTGAACACAAGGCCTGGGAATAAGGCTGGCCTCCCTCTGAAGACAGCCTCTGAGAAGAGGTGTTTTGAGGGCCCAGGCTCCCCTCGTCCCTGAATCTGACAGGTCCTGCAGTCATGTAGCTGTAACTCTTAGAATAGGTCTCTAGATCCCCATAATAGAATCTCTAAATGAGGGACCATTTAGTAATCTCTAATACATTCTTTACTCCTTGGAAGGAAAGTTATGACCAACCTAGATAGCACATTGAAAAGCAGAGACATTACTTTGCCAACAAAGGTTCGTCTAGTCAAGGCTATGGTTTTTCCAGTGGTCATGTATGGATGTGAGAATTGGACTGTGAAGAAAGCTGAGCACCGAAGAATTGATGCTTTTGAACTGTGGTGTTGGAGAAGACTCTTGAGAGTCCCTTGGACTGCAAGGAGATCCAACCAGTCCATTCTGAAGGAGATCAGCCCTGGGATTTCTTTGGAAGGAATGATGCTAAAGCTGAAACTCCAGTACTTTGGCCACCTCATGTGAAGAGTTGACTCATTGGAAAAGACTCTGATGCTGGGAGGGATTGGGGGCAGGAGGAGAAGGGGACGACAGAGGATGAGATGGCTGGATGGCATCACTGACTCAATGGACGTGAATCTGAGTGAACTCTGGAAGTTGGTGATGGACAGGGAGGCCTGGCATGCTGCCATTCATGGGGTCACAGAGTCAGACACTACTGAGCAACTGAACTGAACTGAATACATTCTTTCCTAAAGTATAAATTGCAAAGTGGCAGCTCACAAACCTAATCTGGATGGTGTTTGTTAGTCCTCCGCAGACATCTTAAAAGAAAATTCATAAATGCTGACAGTTAGAATCACAAACTTTTAACCTAAGTATCTGGATTTCTGACTTCTTTTGTGAAATCAAAATGTCTGGGTGTCCATGTGGTTGCAGTCAGCTGCAGATACAAGATACTATCCTATTAAGGTTGGCCTTTGGTTTGCCACTTTTCTCTTTTGCATTTCATGTCTCACCCACTTTACTCATAGTGGCCACTATAGTCTGGACACTATAGAGACTTGAACTTGTTACTCACACCACAAATTAATTCTAAGTTCACAGTGTTCATAAGGATCAATTTTCTCTTTTAATGATGTATTATAGTACAGGGCTTCTCATACTATCTTCAGTGTACAGTCAATATTATCTGTTTTTCTTATTCTAATTCCTTATGAACTGATAGGAAGTCCTATAATTCATGACTGATACACAGCTCACATTTGACAAATGTCTTTATAAGAGAGAGTCAGGAAGAGATTTGATTACAGAGTGAGATGATAATGTGAGGACTGGAGAAAGATGCTATATGCTTGCTTTGAAGATGGAGGATGGGGCCACTAGGCAAGGAATGCAAGCTAGAAAGTCAAGGAAATGGATTCTTCTCTAGGGCCTCTGGAGGGACCATGGCCCTTATTGGCACCTTGATTTTAACCCAGAGAAACTAATTTGAGACTCCTGGCCCCAAAAGCTGTAAGAGAATAAAGGTGTGTTGTTTTAGGCCACCAAGTTTGTGATAATTTGTTATCACAGGAGCCATAGGAAACTAATAACAGGTGCAGAGTAACCTTTTACAATCTCTTATTAGGAGCAGACCAATACTCCAAGAAAACTCTCATTTTCACAGAGAGCAAATAAATTCTAGATTTGCTACAATGTATTATTTGATTCTAAAGGATCCACAATCTCTTTTTGACAAACTTACAAGTAAACCCATAAACTGAGCCAGATTTGGCAAAGTTTAACACAGATTTGTGTTACTTTTCAGATTCTTCCACAAACTTAATGCTTTCTGTATTCATTCAGTTTTTTTTCCTTCACCATACTTCCTCTTTCCCATTCTGGAACAAGTCATTTTACTTCAGCCCAAAAACACTTTTTCTGCCCTTAATTTTTAAAATGTCTCATTATCTTCAGACTCATAGTGGAGACTTATTCTTGTAGAGTCTCATTTACATAAATTATAACTTTTAAGCAGTCACAGGTATTTCATGGAGAAAACCAGGGGGTGGATCATTGTAAATTTCTGTCATTTTAGCAGAGCTTTTGCATACATTTAAGCCAGCTTTATTCAGCCATGCAATTCCTTTCTGTAGTTTCACATCCTGGCAGAAATGAACATACTCATTTACAAATCCAAAGATACAGCCTCTGTAGTGTAGCAAAAGTATATCAACTCAAATCATGCTTAACAATCAATGTTTTAGTATTCTTTCTGAGACATTTTCTAGGCATCCATTGAATTTCTATTAATTATCTCATAATATCACTGCAGAGCCTTCAGTTGTCTAAAGATTTTAGAAATGTTCTTCAACAGAACATACTCCAAAATCTCATTACTGTGGAAAATACAGGTTTATCAGAACAGTGACTCATTCTATTTGCTTGAATATAAATTGATTTTTTTTCCTATAATCTTAGACCTTCAGTAGGAGTAATTCTAGTTCTTTTGATCATAAACCTTTACATATTTAGGAAAAATATACCCAAGAGGCTTAAAAATGTATGCTTGTATTATAATTAACACTGATGACTCAGAGAAGACCTATTTGTCATTAAAACCAAAATATTATACTTGTCATCATAGTCAAAGATTAACATGAATTATGTCAATTTGAACTTTTAAAATATTTTAAAATCTAGCACTTTTAAAGTATTAGTAGTTCATTTTTATATTGTAGGAAATTTTAGTTATATTCAGTCTATATAAGCACTTATTTATTTAGATATGCCAATCAGAATAGAGGTCCTGTATTTTTTTTCAAATTTTAAACTTTTTTTTTTTTTTTTTGTATTGGGATATAGCCGATTAACAATGTTATGGTAGTTTTAGGTAAACAGTGAAGGGACTCAGCCATACATATACATTTATCCATTTTCCCCCAAACCTCCCTCCCATCCAGGCTGGCACCAAACATTGAGTAGAGTTCCATGTGCTATACCATAGGTCCTTGTTGGTTATCCATGTTGAATATGGCAGTGTGTACATGACCTTCCCAAACTTCATATCACTTACCCCCCACCACTGGCAACCATAAGTTCATTTTCTAAGTCTATGAGTCTTTCTGTTTTATAAGTAAATTCATTTGTATCGTTTCTTTTTAGATTCCACATAAAAGGGAAGTCATACAATATTTCTCCTTCTCTGTCTGACTTACAGTATGACACTGTAGGTCTGTCCATATTGCTGCAAATGGCATTATTTCATTCTTTTTAATGGCTTAGTAATATTCAATTGTATATATATGCCACATCTTCTTTATCCATTCCTCTGTCAGTGGACATTTAGGTTGCTTCCTTGGCTGTTGTAAACAGTGCTGCGATGAACATTGACATGTATCCAAAGGTAGGAACACATTACATCCTCACATAATCAGAGATGAAGGAATTTCTGAACTATAGACACAAGTACATATAGCCACAGAGACATAGCTTCAGTTCTACAATTTCAGTCATGGGTTAAGTGTAAACACAAGCAGAAAATCTCCCTAGTCCAGATTTCAAATAGCTGTTTTCTTCCCAAAGGGCATGACATTTTGAATTGATTTGAGATAAAAAATGGACTAAAAATAAAAAGGCTGACAAACCAGATTCTCTTTTGTGGGCAGGGACCTGAATCATATAGACTTGAATATCTATAGACCATGAACCCATTTAGAGAGAGCTCTGGATGGTCAGATCCTCATACCAAATCCCCATCCATTTCTGCCAATGATAGGGAATAACTTAACAGCCAAAAATAAACCGAAATAAAACATTAGTAGAGAGGCAGTTTTAAATTAGAAGAACACAGAGTCCACATAGTTTTGTTGGTGTTCTGGCTTCACCCAGGAGAGATAAGAAAAGACACACCTGGGCTTTCACCACACACCAGGCGCACTTCTCCATGAACAGTGTTTACCTGGCTCTGACAGGTGAGTCTGTTGGGCATCTCACTGTGAGCTCCAAAGCGGTTAAAAGATATTTTTCAAAAAGAATGAAATCTTGTCACTCATATAGATATGGACACATTAAAAGATTTTATTATTCATGAGGGAATTTACAGATGTTAAAACGAATTCAAAAGAAAACAAAGGAATGTTGAGCAGGAATATTGAAAGAAGTGTGTAATTGGAAGCAAGACTTTTATTGCATTGTGTGTGTGTGGGGGGAGGAGCGACAGTTGAACCTCTGCTGGACGATGCATTTTGACAGGTATCTGTGACCTGATAGCCTGGATCTTGGAGCCAGCAAGCGACAGGCCCATGACCACCACAGGAGGTGCATTGCCCCCAACATGGGGAAAGGGCAGTGCCCAATCCTGAGCTCCACCTCTTCTTTATGGATGTGACCATCTCTCTAATTCATGTCCCAATTCAGGAAGAATTGCTTCCAGAGCCTGGCAGGGGCCTTCAGAGTCTCATCCACTGGCTAACCCACTCACAGTTGAGGGAGCCCATGCTGCTGCTATCAGCAAATGCAACTAGAGTTTGGATCCATGGGTGTGCTCCAGACTCTTCTCAGTTTCTGTCATTGAAAGTATCTGTGGGATATCTGAAAGGAGAGAGCTCATGGAGTTGATGGGTTTAGTCAGGAGAAATGAATGGACTCATAGCCTGGAGAGCTGAATGTAGGGCCTGTAACAGGCTCTTCTGTACTCTGAGCCACTTGTCCTTGGCCCTTTTGATTTTAGCATAGCTGTGGTGAAAAGTTCCATGGACATTGCTACCATCCCCTGTCCAGCCTGTGTCCCAGCACACCATGAGAGGTATTTTTCTTCTTTTCTGTCTTAGGATTTTCTTCTATGCCATGGAACACAGTTCAGTTAGTGCTGCAAAGTGTGGGCAAGGTAATGCTTGTTGGGCCACCTGCAAACTAAGGAAGATGGTAGTGAATGAATAAAGCTTTGGCCTCTGTCCTTAAGATGAATAATTTGGGATCCAATACATATGGTGGATCCCCAGTGGAAATGATGTCCATGGGCCACAGTGGTAACCAGCTTGACAGTGTTATGTAGTCTTTATGAGCCTTACTTCCTTCCCTCCTTCGCTCTGTTTCCTAGGCTCCCCTCCCAGTGAACTGCCTGCATCCAGATGCTTGTCTCAGGCTCTGCCATTAGTGCTGTCATCTGAATGGAGGTGGTCTTTTCAGTCAAAGTGGGCCAGGCATGTGCAGCTGTGGAAAAGGAAGTTAAGTTCTTCAAGGGCACACGTTCTGATGGAGGCTGTGAAAGAGTAGAGGGGTAGGAATACAGAGGTTTGTATAAGAGATAGGCTGAAATTGTGCCCCAGGGATTCTTAGCTGGATGAGGGAAAATAGAGGATTCATTTGATTTCAGAGCTTGTTGTAGGTTTCTGATGGAGGGCCACTTGAGGGAATAGCCTGGGGCAAGGAGGGACTATGGAGTAATATGCCTGGAAAGGGGACAAAAGGTCTCCACTGTATCAGCTAGCTATTGTGAATAACAAACTACCCAAGACTTAGTGGTTTAAACAGTTAGCATTTATTGTTGCTCAGTAGTCTACAGGTCCACTGGGCAGTTCTGGTCTGGGCTTGGCTAGGCTGATGTTGAGTAAGCTTGCCCATGAATTCACATGCAGTCTGGGGGTCAATGGGAATAATCGGTCTAGGATGGCAGCACTTGGAATGGCTCTCTTCCATGTGTTTACTTCCTGAGCAGGCTGGCCTGGTGGTGGCAGGGCTCTGAGAGAGTCAAAGAGTGTGCAGCCTCTTGTGGTCTAGGCTCAGAACTGGGACATTGTCACTTCTTCCAGATTCTGTTTCCACTTAGCACAATCGAGAGGAGATCAGGAGAGAAAATGAAATCCCTTTCATGATAATACGCCACTAAGTTGACACTACTCAGTAGAGCATTTTCACTTGTATTATATGGAAATTAGCCTCTTTTAATTTTTAGCCTGTTGGTTAGACCTGATTTTTCCCTGCTGAAGCAACGCTAACACAACTACTTCCCTTACAACATGGCAGGTCTTCACATTTTCACAAGTGTCCTGTCTTCCTTTTCTTTTCTGTTCTCCAAACTCTCCAGTCATTTCTCTAATGGCATGCTTGGTAGCCATCAAGGTCTCTACCTGAAATATAGTCTGGTTCATCTGACTTGTCACTCTTAACACATGGCATTCATAACTGCATGTGACATTGTAGGCATATATGATGAGCTTATAGCAGTGAAACTGTGTTTTATTTTATTTTTGCTTTAATCTGAACTCTGTGATTTGATTGATGTGCCCAAATGTAGCTTTTGGGAGAGCTCAATCACACAATTGGTTTATACTGATAGATGATCTGATAAATTGTCCTAGTTCTTTTTCCATACTGAGAGCAGCTAAATCAAGATTTACCCATCTTGTACTTGCTCAATATAATTTTACATATATAAAGTTAGGGTTTGATATATATTTTTTTCTTGTTCTATTTCCTTTTCTTGGATTCAAGCCCAGGATATCAGTCTGTTCAGATAATTGTGAATCATGCTTCTTTTGTCTTCCCAGTTTTGTCCTGGCTATAAGTTTATGTCTTCATGCAGCAGTTGACAAGACAATGAGGCTAGGACAGCCCCAAAGCTACAGCCCTGTGCACTCCTTGACAATTGCCCTTTGGCCTGGAAGGAAGTAGTAAAGCATATGAGTAGAGATTGCATATCTGATTGAAAATCCATTTGCACTGCACTCGTAGTAGCATATGCATTTTCTCTAACTTGTCCACAAGGACGTCATGAGTGGGCTTCTTCTGTTTTATGGGGCTTTTTCTGGAGGCCTTGCTGAAAACCATACACAATATCTGTAATACACACCCACTTATTAGCTGCAGATATCTTTTCTTTGTGCATGTAGACAGGAGTAAAGAATATTATAACACCCATGTACCTACTTGTCTGCTTTATTGAATAACAACCATAAGATAGGCTCTGGATATAGGGTTGGAGAAATTTCCTGGTTGGAAGAAGGTATGAGGCTTGAACAACTGACGTTAAACATGACGATCTTGAGTAGGCACTTGTAGGCAATGATGATTCACATGACATGTTTGCTTCAGAATTTTTTTTTCTGTTTAAAAAATAAAATAATACTAGTACAATTGGGGCACCCCATGATGCTTCCTTGTCATAATTTCAGAGTTTATCATTCTCATGCATGATTTATAACTTAACTGCATTTACACTGTCTCTATGACTATTATGTATTGTTTTGTAGGTCTTTAAACTTTATCATACTGTAGATATCATGTAACTTGCATTGTTTGCTCAACATAGTATTTCAAGAAGTATACATGCTGACATGCTGATGAATGTAGTGCTAGTTTGTTCTTTCTTGTGGCTAAGTATTCTATTGCAGGGAACAATTTTCTAAGAGATAGATAATAAATGTTTTCAATTAACAGTAAAGAATCCACATGCCAATGCAGGAGATGCGGGTTCGATCCAGGGGTCAGGAAGATCCCCTGGAAAAGGAAATGGCAACCCACTCCAGTATTCTTACCTGAGAAATCCCTTGGATAGAGGAGCCTGGTGGGCTATAGTCCATGGGGTCTCAAGAGTCAGACATGACTGAGCGACTAAACAATAAATGGTCAGTGTCACATAGTCTTCTTGGTTTTTGTCTGTTTTTATAACCCTTTAACAGTGTTCAAAGCACTATTAACTCTCATACTGTACAAAAATAGGGTTTAGATTGCCAACCTCTGTTCTCCTGTCCTGTCTGACTCACACCGTTTCTCCATCCTCCTTTTGATTTACATGGCTTCCTACGTCGTACGTTCCCTTTCTATAAAACAGAATGACTGCCTTGCCTACCTCCTCAAGAGAGTAGGAAGATAAGGCAGATGATAGATACGAAAGTGCTTGGAAATGTTGCTTTTTCCCACTCTGCACAGCATGTAGTATCTTAATTCCCCAACCAGGGATCAGACCCATGCCCCCTGCAGTAGAGGTGCAGAATCCTAACCACTGGACCATCAGGGAAGTCCCTGAAATGTTTTGGTTTTTTTTTAATGCTTTTTTATGCCTTCTCTCTCTTTTCACTTCCTTTTTCTTTTTTTCCTCTCTCCTTCCTTTTTTGCTTCTTCATATTCCATGAAGAAATATGGGAGCTCATTGAGAAATGTAGATGACTGAGACACATAGGTAGACACTGTTGGGCAGTGGGGGGTTGGGAAGACCTGCACCCAAAGTGTATATATAGTGTTACGTTCTTGCTGGTGGTTTCTCTGCAGCTCTGGGACATCAGTGGCTGGGAAATTCAGGAGGCACGCTCATTCTAGGCAGCCTGTTAGCAGAACACAGCTGTTACTTTGTTTAAATGTGCTTGGTCTAAGGTCTGGGCTGATGGCCTGTTCTGCCACCGAATAGCTGTGTGACCAGTCTCACCTCACAGGCCTTTTGGCTCTTCATCTGTCAACTGCATCTGTCAACACAGGTTTCACAAGATTGTTGTGAAAATTAAACAAGATAAGCTTAAAATGTTAGTATGTGGTGCAGGCCCTTGGTGAAATGCTTATTAGAGGTTAATTTGCTATATTTTTACCCATGGAGGTTAATTACTATGCTTTATTGTTTACTTATAGAGGGTCCTCCTTTAGGATCACTGCACTAGACAGCAAGTCCACAAAGGGTATGTGCCTGCTTTTCTTTTTTTTTTTGTATAGCACTGGTAGCTTTAATGGATTTTAATAAAATTTGTAACTTTTCAAAAAGTGAATAAGGTGAGCTTGGATTAGGTATTTCAGCACCTTCTCTGGTCTTGATGCAAAACAATGATGAATGAATTTTTTCTTTGTGGAAAAGATTTATTAGTAATTTAATTTCTTTAATGGGCAGATAGCTATTCAGATTTTTAACTTCATCATGTGTCACTTTTGGTATGTTGTATTTTTCTACCAATTTGTCCATTGCACCTACGTTGCTGAATTTATTGGCAACTATTGTTAGTAATATTCTCTTATATGATTTAATGTTTGTAGGACTGTAATGCTATTTCCTCGTTTCTGATATTCATAATTCATTTTGTATCTTTTGTTTCTTAATCAGTCCATCTAGGAGTTTATCAATTTTGTTGATCTTTTCAAATAACCAACTTTTGTATGTCTACTTTAAAAACTATCTCAAAATGGGAACTTTAATTTGAGAAAAATAATAGTGTCCTTCATCTGTTACTACAAACACCTTTTTTTAAATGCCTTGCTGCTGCTAAGTCGCTTCAGTTGTGTCTGACTCTGTGCGACCCCATAGACGGCAGCCCACCAGGCTCCCCCTTCCCTGGGATTGTCCAGGCAAGAACACTGGAGTGGGTTGCCATTTCCTTCTGCAATACATGAAAGTGAAAAGTGAAAGTGAAGTCGCTCAGTCGTGTCCGACTCTTAGCAACTTCATGGACTGCAGCCTACCAGGCTCCTCTGTCCATGGGATTTTCCAGGCAAGAGTACTAGAGTGGGGTGTCATTGCCTTCTCCTTTAAATGCCTTAAACACATAGTTAATAGTACCTAGCCTGCTGACAGGTATGTGGATGTACTAAAGACTTCTTTAAAAAGTTGAACTGAATTCACATTTTTATTTCTCAGGTATGACATACTCAATCCTTCCACATACTCTGCAGTTAAAGATCACCTTACTCTTAGATTGGCTGAGGGTTGGAGATTTAAACATGGGCAAGAGGAACCTGTAGAAAGGGTCAGACCAACTCTCACAGCTATATGATTATATGCGTAATAGTCATTGGTGTTGCTGGCCTTTCCTTATTAAGGCTGATTCTGCAGTTTTTCCACATGTAGGAGCCTGAGGAAGAAGATTGAGATAGCCAGTCTTTATATTTCCAGAGATAAGTAGTTTTTAATGCTGACTTCAAGTTGAAAGCTATTTCTGGTATTTCTGATTATGCCTCAAGAGACCAAAAAGTAATTTGGGCTCAGTGGATAGAATGAAATTGAATTTTCTCTAGGGAAGATAATATTAAACATAAATGCAAAGAAACGTGTAACAAGGTTATTACAATGGTATATGTCCACTATGTTCAGGAAAAAGTAAGACAGTAAAATTCATGACTGTAGACTTGGTGAGAATTAGCTACTTATGGACAAAGCAGTTCTTACCATTTGCTTCTGTAACATTTTCTGAGTTGTTCTTTCATATGTGGACCAGGATCCAAATGTCAAGGTTAATTAAAGGAAGTGTGTGTGTGTGTGTGTGTGTGTAAAGTGATGAATATCTACGAAGAATCTAGGAAACTTTGATTTCAAAGTTTTCTATTCATTTTTAAACCTTTTAGAAGCTCATTTGAATTGTTTTAGTCAATGCTTAGTAAAAAGAATGAAAATATGTTGAGCAGAGTTGGTTATCCAATTTCTTCTCTTTCAAAGTAAGAGTGCCTGGCAGAACAGATGTGTCAAATGTGCCATGAAACTCAGTTAAACAATCCAAAGGGAATGGAGATTTCTGGACATCTGTCTTTCTGGTAAACGTGGGCCACCCAGAAATATATTTTGCTTGTGTGTTTTTCAGCCTTATATTTGTTATTTTTATACCTTTCTTTGGAGAAGATCCTGTACATTTTAGAAATGTTCTTCAAGGATTGAGGTGTACCGTTTGGAACATGTTTGTATTAATAGCATATGGTTTGATAAATGAAAAAGCTATGTAGCACTGACTCGGATACAGTGTTTTTTTTTTTTTTTTAATGATAATAAATCCTTGTTATCAATTAATTTATTCAACAAATAACTATTAAAGGCCCACTGTGTGCCAGGCACTATACTCCGTCCCAGACAGCAGTGAATAAAACAAAATCTGTTTTATTGAACTTATATTCTATTCTATCTAAATATTCTATATGAATATTTTTCTTTTGGGCAAATTGAAGTTTGTATTTATTTTTAATTTCTGAAAATTTTACATGCATGTGTCCAAAATCATCAAACTGTACCCATTAAATATGTGCAGTTATTTATATATAAATTATTCATCAGTAAAGCAGTAAAACATTTACTCTAGTTTGTTTTCTTCTTACCCTAAGGTTGATTGAGCTGTATTGTATTGACTTCTCCAGTATGAAAGTTTCTCAGACTTCTATTAATACTTCATGTTAGACATCTGTGATTTGGATCCCACATTACTCTCAACTACCTATACCAGATGAATTTGACTATTGCAAATCCAGTAAGTGATATATATATATAACTTATATATATATGGAGAGAGAGAGGTATTAACTGGAGAAGGAAATGGCAACCCACTCCAATAGAGAATTCCATGGACATAGGAGTCCATGGGGTTGCAAAGAGTTGGACACGACTGAGTGACTAACACATACATGGGTGTTAACTATTTATTTATTTATATTTTTCTACACCAAAGAGCGTTTTCAGCCATACTCAGTATAGTATATATAACTGCTATAGCCGTCTAAACAATGGTCTAAATGATTGTGTAATAGTGAATGTCAATGTGTAAGACAATATGAAGTGTGTAGGAGTTGAGGGTGAGTTCATATCCATTCCTCCAAAATTAAACTCACCCCAAATGAGCTGGAGGAAACGTGCTTCTATGTACCACCAAGACTTTTCATTCAGGCTTGGCTTTTGCCTGGATATGGATTCCAATTTTCTTTTCTGGAGTCTGTGGCCACAAGCCGGTGGAAGTTACTTAATGCTACTTGCTGGGGAAATACACACTCCTCCCCACCCCTCATGTCAAGGCTGTATTTGAATTCACTGGAGCCTGGCAATGTTGCTTATGTAGCCTCTCAGTTTTCCTTCTAGAGCCTACGTTTGAAGAATCTAGCATAGGACCTTCTGATTCCTCACTCATGTCTCTGTAAAGTATTGATAGGCCTGGTGGTATAGCTTAGAATCAGGCGTGTTGAACAGGTGCAGTCATACACAGGAGAACTGACGTTTTCTTTGCAAGGTCCAAGCCATTTATTTATCCATTTTTTTTAACCTTCGCAAGGCAAAGGCTTTTTAAAAAATAATTGTGTTTATTTCTTTATTTTGGCTGTGCTGGATCTTTGCTGCTGCATGGGCTTTTCTCTAGCTGTGGCAAGCAGGGGCTACTCTTCAGTGCGGTGTGCAGGCTTCTCACTGTGGTGGCTTCTCTTGTTGTGGAGCACAGGCTTCAGTAGTTGTGGCTTCCGGGCTTTAGAGCACAGGCTCAGTAGTTGTGGTGCACGGCCTTAGTTGCTCCTTGGCGTGTGGGATCTTCCCAGATCAGGGATGGAACCAGTGTCTCTTGTATGGACAGGCGGATTCTTTACCTTTAAGCTACCAGGGAAGCCCCTATATATCCATTAAAAATTTTTTTTATTTCTTATATATTTCTAAAAGGTTTATAGCCATAAGCACATATAAAACAAGACCATTAAATAAGATAATGGAATAAAGTATTTGAAAAAAGAGGGAAGGAAAAATCAAAATATACTTGAAATGACTAGTGCAGGTAAGGATGTGTGTGCAAATGTTTGTGAGCATCTTTGGTTCAAGTGGTGTCAAAGGTAGAAAATGCAAAAGCTTATTTCAGTTTTGGAGGGTCAAGTGGCTGTGCCTGATTGTTTACAAAGTTCACTAAACATGAGTAACTGTGTTTTAAGAAGCTTTGCTGTGCCTTGCCAGAGGTGAGAATCTGCAGCAGAATGCAGGGTTCTAAGTGGACCTGCTGACCGTTTTGTTGTTAGAAAACCTAATAGAGGGTCTTGCACATGGGTCAGGTACTAACTTCCTTTGTGTGGCTATGGAGAGCAAGGGTGTTCTTTCTCTAGTTCAACACGCTGATGGCTCTTCTCTCTGCCTGAGGCAGATTGATAAGAAAGTCGGTAGGCAGATAGAGGAGCCTGTCCCTCTTGCTTCTGATCATTGGTTGTGCCTTGGGAGGCGATTCCCAGAAACAAAGTTCCTGCAGTGAGGCTTACCAATAGCATGATTTCAAGAAGCTTTTATATATAGAATACTCATACAATAGGACATAGGCATAAAATTTGGGCTCAGTGGGGAAAAAAAAGAAGAATTGGACAATTCTCCACAATACTGTAGGCAAGAGGGGATTCTCCAGACTTTTTGAGGCCCTGGACAGTTTTAAGGTTAGCAGACTCCTGCTTCTTGCCGCCCATTGATAAAGGAGATAAAGAGTAGAGCTAAGACCACTGCTAGGCCTCGTTATATTTAATATTTATTTAGGCAGATTTTCCTGTTGGTTAAGACCAAGACTCAAGAGCAAGACTGCTTAGGTATGAATTCCAGCTCTGCTAGCTGAGTTTTTTCTGGAAAGTTGTTTAGCACCTTTGAGTTCGTGTTTTCCCATCTGTGTAATGAGGATAATAACAGTGTCTACTTTATAGGATCATTGTTAAGATTAAGTGATTAGTACTTGTAAAGTGTTTACAATAGTCCCTGACATGAGTTGAGTATAGTAGTTTTTTTGAGCATAAGACAGATGAGCTGGAACGGATCTTATCATCTAGTTTGCTTAGTTAAGAAATTGAAATATATCTGGAGAAAAATGGCAAAAGCATTCACATCATATGTGCTGTGAATGACATGCCATAATATTTGTTCTGACAATTCTGAATATTAACCAAGATCCAAATATGTATTAAAAGGAAAATCCTCAAGTTCTGACTAAACAGCTGGTAAACTGGCAGATGTTCAAGAAGCATCTTGGTAACCGTAAGGTCTTAGTCACTAGAACTTTAAAATGTGTTTTATGGTATTAGGATGTTGTTCTGGTTACATCTGTAGAACAGGTTTTGCTATTGTGATTCAGGTAGGGGTTTATGTTTGTTTTCTACTTGGCATTTTGCCAGGGTAGGGAAGGAAACTTTTCATGAAATAATTTCATTACAGTAATGAAAGAGTAGTCTTTTGCCTTTAAAAAAGTCTACTTAATAAACATTTATTGACTTGCCTAGTTGTGCTGTGTACTAAGTTGCTCAGTCATGTCCAGCTCTTTGCGACCCTATGGACTGTAGCCTACCAGGCTCCTCTGTCCATGGGATTCTCCAGGCAAGAATCCTGGAGTGGGTTGCCATGCCCTCCTTGAGGGGATCTTCCTGACCCAGGGATTGAACCTGCATCTCTTACATCTCTTGCATTGGCAGGCCGGTTCTTTACCACTAGCACTACCTAGAAATAGTATTAATACACCCAAATATTTTTAAATAAAAAATGTTATTGGGGTATAAAATGTATATAGAAAATTATACTCATATGGGTGAAATCTGATGAGTTATCAAAAAGTAAACACACCTATGTGTTGTAGGAAGTGGGGCCCCCTCCAGGGCCCCAAGAGTGGGCTCTTGTCTAACACTCAGAAAAGAATTGTCCGAGGAGACACATGCTGACAAAGCAAGAGATTTTATTGGAAGAAGGCACCCAGGCAGACAGCAGCAGGGTAAGGGAACCCAGGAGAACTTCTCTGCCATGTGGCTTACAGTCTCGGGTTTTATGTTGATTGGATTAGTTTCTAGGTTGTCTTTGGCCAGTCATTCTGACTCAGTCCTTCCTCTTGGCACACTCATGGCTCAGCCAAGATGGATGCTAGTGAGAGGGATTCTGGGAGGTGGATGGACACGTAGTGTTTCCTTTTGACCTTTCCTGAACTCTTCCAATTGGTGGTGGCTTATTAGTTCCATGTTCCTTTCCAGGACTACCTGTCGTAAAACAACTCATGCAAATGGTCACTAGAGAGCCTGGCCAGGGTGGGCGGTTTCAATCAGTGTGCTTCCCCTAACATATGTAGCCCTCTTGGCAGGTCAAGAAACAAAAGAGTATCTGCACTCCTAGAAGCATGTCTTTGTCTCTTCTCAGTCACTTTTGCCAGCCCTTCTTCCCAGGGGTGACCACTAAGCAAAAAGCTGACTTCTACCCAGAAAGAAACCCAGGAGCCTATGGTCAATTAATCTATGACAGAGGAGGCATGAATGTACAATGGAGAAAAGGTAGCCTCTTCAGTATGTGGTGCTGGGAAAACTGGATAACTACATGTGAAAGAGTGAAGTTAGAACATTCTCTAATACCATACACAAAAGTAAACTCAAAATGGATTAAAAACATCAATGTAAGAGTGGCTAGTATAAAACTCAGAGGAAGACATAGGCAGAACACTCTTTGACATAAAATGCAGCAATATCTTTTTGGACCCACCTCCTAGAATAATAAAAATAAACAAATGGTACCTGATTAAACTGAAAAGCTTTTGCATAGCAAAGGAAACCATAAATAAAACAAAAAGACAACCCACAGAATGAGAGAAGATATTTGCAAGTGAAGCAGCCAAGAAGGGATTAATTTCTAAAATATGTAAACACCTCTTCCAGCTCTATATCAAAAAAGCAAACAACCCAATCAAAAAATGGGCAGAAGACCTAAATAAAAATTTCTCCAAAGAAGACATACAGATGGCCTACAGGCACATGAGAAGATGCTCAACAGCACTAATTATTAGAGAAATGCAAATCAAAACTATTGGAGGTTTCACCTCACACCAGTCAGAATGGTCATCATCAAAAAGTCTGCAAACAATAAATTCTGAAGTAGGTGTGGAAAAAAGGGAATCCTCATGTTTGGTGGGAATGTAAATTGGTGCACCCACTGTGGAGAACAGTATGGTGGTTCCTTAAATGACTAAAAATAGAGTCACCATATGACCCCACAATCCCACTGCTTTGCATATATCTGGTGAAAACTCTAATTTGAAAAGATACATGCACCCCACTGTTCATTGCAACACCATTACAATAGCCAAGACGTGAAAGCAACCTAAATGTCCACTGACAGATGAATGGATAAATATGTAGTATATAAATACAATGGAATATTATTCAGCCGTAAAAAGAATGAAATAATACCATTTGCACAACATGGATGGACCAAGAGATTGTCATGCTAAGTGAAGTAAGTCAGAGAAAGACAAATACCATATGGAATCACTTATATGTGGAATCTTGAAAAACGATACAGGTGAATTTATTTACAAAAGAGGAACAGACTCACAGAGTTAGAAAACAAACTTATGGTTACCAAAGGGGAAAGGTAGGAGGGGAGGGATAAATTAGAAGTTGGGGTTATGCACACTACTGTGTATGAAATAGATAATCACTGAGGACCTACTGTATAGTACAAAGAATTATACTCAGTACTCTGTAGTAACCTATATGGGAAAGGAATCTCAAGAAGAATAGATGTATATATAGGTATAAGTGAATCATTTTTCCATATACCTGAAACTAACACAAAATTATAGATCAACTATTCTCCAATATAAAAAAAAATTTAAAAAGACAGCTGACTTCTGACATCACAGATTAATTTTTACTGTTTTGTAAAAATTTTATACAAGTGGAATCAGGTCTAGCATCTTTCATTCAACATAATATTTATGAGAGTTATCCATGGTGGCTTGTAGCAGAAATTTGCTTTTTAGCATTGCTGTGTAGTATTCCATTATATGAATATACCACATGATACTTTCCTCTCTTATTAGATTATTTTCAGATTGGGATTATTAAAAATAATGCTGCTAAAATATCCTCATACATGCCTTTTTGTATACATATATATGCAGTTCTGTTACATCTGTCAGTTTAGTCAGTCAGTTCAGTCGCTCAGTCGTGTCTGACTCTTTGTGACCCCATGAATCGCAGCACACCAGGCCTCCCTGTCCATCACCAACTCCCGGAGTTCACTCAGACTCACGTCCATCAAGTTGGGGATAACATCCAGCCATCTCATCCTCTGCTGTCCCCTTCTCCTCTGCCCGCAATCCTTCCCAGCATCAGAGTCTTTTCCAATGAGTCAACTCTTCACATGAGGTGGCCAAAGTATTGGAGTTTCAGCTTTAGCATCATTCCTTCCAATGAACACCCAGGACTGATCTCCTTTAGGATGGACTGGTTGGATCTCCTTGCAGTCCAAGGGACTCTCAAGAGTCTTCTCCAACACCACAGTTCAAAAGCGTCAATTCTTCGGTGCTCAGCTTTCTTCACAGTCCAACTCTCACATCCATACATGACCACTGGAAAAACCACAGCCTTGACTAGACGGACCTTTGTTGGCAAAGTAATGTCTCTGCTTTTCAATGTGCTATCTAGGTTGGTCATAACTTTTCTTCCAAGGAGTAAGTGGCCACAGGAAATGCCTGTGTTTAGCTCCTATAGAAACTACAAAAGTGGTTATATCACTTTACACTCCCACAAGCCGTGTATAAGAGTTGCAGTTGCCCCACATCTTGCCAACACTTGATTTTACTTTCAGTAATACAGTGGGTGTGTAGTAGTGTCTCATTTTAGTTTGAATTTGCATTTCCTGATGACTATGCCAAAGCCTGACTGTGTGGATCACAATAAACTGTGGAAAATTCTGAAAGAGATGGGAATACCAGACCACCTGACCTGCCTCTTGAGAAACCTGTATACAGGTCAGGAAGCAACAGTTAGAACTGGACATGGAACAACAGACTGGTTCCAAATAGGAAAAGGAGTACGTCAAGGCTGTATATTGTCACCCTGCTTATTTAACTTATATGCAGAGTACATCATGCGAAATGCCAGGCTGGAGGAAGCGCAAGCTGGAATCACGATTGCCGGGAGAAATATCAATAACCTCAGATATGCAGGTGACACCACCCTTATGGCAGAAAGTGAAGAAGAACTAAAGAGCCTCTTGATGAAAGTGAAAGAGGAGAGTGAAAAAGTTGGCTTAAAGCTCAACATTCAGAAAACGAAGATCATGGCATCTGGTCCCATCACTTCATGGGAAATAGATGGGGAAACAGTGGAAACAGTGGCTGACTTAATTTTGCTGGGCTCCAAAATCACTGCAGATGGTGACTGCAGCCATGAAATTAAAAGACACTTAGTCCTTGGAAGGAAAGTTATGACCAACCTAGATAGCATATTAAAAAGCAGAGACATTACTCTGCCAACAAAGGTCAGTCTACTCAAGGGTGTGGTTTTTCCGTTGGTCATGTATGGATGTGAGAGTTGGACTGTGAAGAAAGCTGAGTGCAGAAGAATTGATGCTTTTGAACTGTGGTGTTGGAGAAGACTCTTGAGAGTCCCTTGGACTGCAAGGAGATCCAACCAGTCCATCCTAAAGGAGATCAGTCCTGGGTGTTCATTGGAGGGACTGATGTTGAAGCTGAAACTCCAATAGTTTGGCCACCTGATGTGAAGAGCTGACTCATCTGAAAAGACCCCGATGCTGGGAAAAATTGAGGACAGGAGAAGAAGGGGACGACAGAGGATGAGATGGTTGGATGGCATCATTGACACAGTGGACATGGGTTTGGGTGGACTCCGGAAGTTGGTGATGGACAGGGAGGCCTGGCGTAGTGCGGTTCATGGGGTCGCAAAGAGTCGGACACAACTGAGCGACTGAACTGAACTGATGACTAATGAGCTTAACTTCCTTTTGATGTTTTTAGTGACCATTTTGTGGGGTGTGTGTGTGTGTGAAGTGATTGTTCAAGTCATTATAAAAATTGAGTTGTATTATTGGGGCTTCTCTGATGGTTCAGCGATAAAGAATCTGCCTGTCTATGCAAAAGATGTGGGTTTGATCCTTGGGTCAGGAAGATCCCCTGGAGGAGGAAACGGCAGCCCACTCCAGTATTCTTGCCTGGGAAATCCTATGGACAGAGGAGCCTGGTGGGCTATAGTCCACAGAGTCTCAAAGAGTCGAACACAACTAAGAAACTAAACAACAGCCACATGTATCCTTTGGGTCCCTGTTAAGACCTTCATGTATCTCCATGCTTCCATGTGGGATCATTTTCATTTGGTCTGAAATGCTACCTTTAATATTTTCTTCAGAGCAGGTCTATTGACAAATACCCTCATTTTTGTTTTGTCATAAAATACCTTTCTTTTCCCTTGACCTCTGTATATGGGAAACTTAAGTTAGTGGTTATTTTCTTCCCACTTTGATGCTACCATTCTTTTGTCTTCTGGCTTCCATTATTTCGGTTGAGATGCCAGCCATTATTATTGTTGCTCCTTTGAAGTTTATCTCATTTTTGTTTGTTTTTAACTGCTTTTTAAGGTTTTCATTTAGACTTTGATGTTCAGCAATTTTAACATGATATGTGTGCTTATTGAGGTTTTCTTTGTATTTATCCTACTTGGAGTTTAGTTTGATATTTTAGCAGTTTGGGGAAATTCTTATGGCCTCTGACCCATTCTTTTTCCTATCTCTGTCTTTCTCGCCAACATTTTTACTTTTCTGTAGGTCTCTCATGCTTTTTGTTTCTCCATTTTCTTCTGGCTTGCCTTCTACTTAGTACTATTTATCTTTATAGCTGTTTCTAATATATTAGAGCCACTGTTGATTTCTTAATTGCACTTATTTTATTTTTCAGTTCTAGAATTTTCATTTCATTTCATAGCAACTATTCCAGTTTTTAGAATAGTTTCTAGTCTCTGATAAATTCTCTATCTTGTCATAATTTCTTGAGCATATATTAATTATGAATATTTTAAGTCTATGTCAGATAATTACAGAATCTCTATTTCTTATGGGTATATTTCAGTTTTTGGATTTTGATCATTTCTTTTGTTTTTGTTGTTGAGATGCCATGGTACTTTTAACAAATGTCAGATATCTGTAGTAAAAAATAGAGATAATTTGAGACTCTGGATGAGTTGTCTTTCTCCAGGAAGATTTTACTTTTGTTTGTTGCAAATATTGAATTAGATACAGGTTGAACTGATTCAGTCATAACTTGAGTTAGTTAAAATCTGTACTTCAGCTGTTATGAGGGATTATCTATTTCTGGTCACGCTTACTCCTAGTGTCTAGTCTTTGGGGTTCCCACCAGAAAGCTTTGGCTGTATCCAGGACCACTCTAGAGCTAGAATGTGAATAGTTGCTCCCACATTCACCGGATTTGAGAGACTGCTGAAAGCTGTGTTCAGATTCTGTAATAGTATAACCACTACTATCATACAGGCAAATGTCTCAAGGGGAAAAGCAGCTTCAGAATTTTCTCTTAGGACTTTTCTTTAATATCTTAGCTCCAAAGTACTGAGGGCTTTGGTAGATCTCTGATGCCTTTGAACAGGTGTTTGTACAGTTGTTCTTGGCAGAAATATTGGACCAGAACAAACTAATCTGCTATTGCCAGCATGGAAATCCTCTTTTTTGCTTTTTAATGCATTTTAAAGGGAATTTTAAAAGTATGAGAAGATCAAATTATACTTTTTTTTTTATTTTAAATGCTCATTGACAGCTGTTGATAAAGCTAATATATTGTTCTTAAGTCAGTCTGTGCAAAACTGGCCTTTGAATTCTGGCAGAGTTTTGGGGATACATATGAGATGATGTGAAATTATTATGAGTTTGTGCTATAGCTAAGAACCAAAGCAAGTAAGGAAGATATGCAAATACCAATAAGCACATGAAAAGACTATTGTTCAGTCGCTAAGTTATGTCTGAGTCTTTGCAACCCCTTGGACTGCAACACGCCAGGCTTCCCTGTCTTTCTCTATCTCCCAGAGTTTGCTCAAACTCATGTCCATTGAGTCTATGTTGTCTTCCGTCCATCTCCCTCTGTCGCCCCCTTCTCCTGCCCTCAGTCTTTCCCAGCATGAGGGTCTCTTTCAACGAGTCAGCTCTTCATATCAGGTGGCCAAAGTATTGGAGCTTCAGCTTCAGTATCAGTCCTTCAGTGAATATTCAGGGTTGATTTCCTTTAAGATTGACTGATTTGATCTCCTTGCTGTCCTAGGGATTCTCAAGAGTCTTCTCCAGCACCATAATTCAAAAGCATCAGTTCTTCAGCACTCAGCATTCCTTATGGTATCATGAAAAGATACTCTATGTCATTAGTCATTAGGAAAATAGAAACTGAAATCAGAAAAGGTTACCACTTCACACCCACTGGCATGACTAGAATCAAAAAGTTAATAATAAAAATTTAAGTTAATAATAATAGCAAACATTGGTGAGTTTATGGAGAAATTATAATCTTCATATACTGCTGGTGGGAATGTAACTTTGGAATACAGTCTGGCCATTCCTCAAATAATTAAACATAAAGTTACCATATGACCAGGCAGTTCTACTCCTATAGACCCAAGTAAAAATATGTTCATATGCAAATGTTTGGAGCAGCACTCTTCACAATAGCCAAAAGGTGGAAACAACCCAAATTTTTATCAACTGATGAATGGATAAACAAAATGTAGTATATCCATACAATGGAATATTATTTGACCATGAAATGAATGAAGGACTGATGCATGTTACAGTATAGATGAATGTTGAAAACATTATGTTAAGTGAAAGAAACCAGTCACAAAAGACCACACATTACATGATTTTATTCATATGGAAGTCCAGAATGGGGAAATCTGTAGAGACAGAAAGTAGTTAGTGGTTGTTCATGACTGGGTGGGGTAAGGGATAGAGAAATGAGAGTTAAAGGGCACAGGATTTCTTTTTGAAGTGATGAAAACATACTAAAAGTGACTCCGATGACAGGTGCACATATCTGTGAATCTACTTTTAAAGAAGCAGTGAATTATACAGTTTAAATTGTGAATTGTATGGTATGTAAATTTGTCTCAATGAAGCTGTTGAAATAAAGGACCAAAACAATATTTGTGATAGCAGTTGGAGAGCGAAAGTGGCAGATATGGGTGTGAGCTCAAAGTGATGATGATCTCGCTCATTTTCAATCTTTTCATTAGCAATTTGTAGTTGTCAGGACCTGGGGTAGAGTTAAAGCAGAACACAGGGTCCTATAATAAGTGGTCAAAAATAACTCAAGTAAGAGTAAGCCATGGTTTCCAGCAAGAACAGTGATCTGGATAACAGACCAGGGTGATACCACTGCTGAGATAATCCAGACTTGTCTTAATCCTGGTTGGGCCCCACATCCTGAAGCAGTACTTAGCTTCCTTAGTTCTTCCTGGGATCAGAAATTGCTCTGTTCCTAACCTTGTTTTGCAAGTCTCTCATGTACCTAAAAGAGACTCTTTAGAGTCTAAACTTAGATCTCAACGACTTTTTCTAATTTGGATCCTACTTTTCTGAAAGTGTTGGAAACAGGTGCAACTTCATGATTGAGAAAGGCACATAAAGCAGATATATTTGCATAGGAAGCCTGCTGCTGCTGCTAAGTCGCTTCAGTCGTGTCCGATTCTGTGTGACCCCATAGACGGCAGCCCACCAGGCTCCCCCGTCCCTGGGATTGTCCAGGCAAGAACACTGGAGTGGGTTGCCATTTCTTTCTCCAATGCATGAAAGTGAAAAGTGAAAGTGAAGTCGCTCAGTCGTATCCGACCCTCAGTGACCCCATGGACTGCAGCCTTCCAGGCTTCTCCATCCATGGGATTTTCCAGGCAAGAGTACTAGAGTGGGGCGCCATTGCCTTCTCCAAAGATAAAGACTGCTGCTGCTGAGTCGCTTCAGTCGCTTCATATACATACATATATCAGATCAGATCAGATCAGTTCCCAGTCGTGTCCGACTCTTTGCGACCCCATGAATCGCAGCACGCCAGGCCTCCCTGTCCATCACCAACTCCCGGAGTTCACTCAGATTCACGTCCATCGAGTCAGTGATGCCATCCAGCCATCTCATCCTCTGTCGTCCCCTTCTCCTCCTGCCCCCAATCCCTCCCAGCATCAGAGTCTTTTCCAATGAGTTAACTCTTCGCATGAGGTGGCCAAAGTACTGGAGTTTCAGCTTTAGCATCATTCCTTCCAAAGAACACCCAGGGCTGATCTCCTTCAGAATGAACTGGTTGGATCTCCTTGCAGTCCAAGGGACTCTCAAGAGTCTTCTCCAACACCACAGTTCAAAAGCATCAATTCTTCTGCGATCAGCCTTCACAGTCCAACTCTCACATCCATACATGACCAATGGAAAAACCATAGCCTTGAGTAGACGAACCTTTGTTGGCAAAGTAATGTCTCTGCTTTTGAATATGCTATCTAGGTTGGTCATAACTTTCCTTCCAAGGAGTAAGCGTCTTTTAACTTCATGGCTGCAGTCACCATCTGTAGTGATTTTGGAGCCCAGAAAATTAAAGTCTGACACTGTTTCCACTGTTTCCCCATCTATTTCCCATGACGTGGTGGGACCAGATGCCATGATCTTCGTTTTCTGAATGTTGAGCTTTAAGCCAACTTTTTCACTCTCCACTTTCACTTTCATCAAGAGGCTTTTTAGTTCCTCTTCACTTTCTGCCATAAGGGTGGTGTCATCTGCATATCTGAGGTTATTGATATTTCTCCCGGCAGTCTTGATCCCAGCTTGTGTTTCTTCCAGTCCAGCGTTTCTCATGATGTACTCTGCATATAAGTTAAATAAACAGGGTGACAATATACAGCCTTGACGAACTCCTTTTCCTATTTGGAACCAGTCTGTTGTTCCATGTCCAGTTCTAACTGTTGCTTCCTGACCTATGAATATATAATTAACATGATAATTTATCCTTAGCTCATCTTCTACATTTGATGTTATTTTTCTTATAGTGGAAAAAACATAAGGACTAAAAGAAATGGATCCAATACTAGATTCTTAAGATCTGTAGAAATTTGTAACCATACATATAAAACTATGGACTTCCCAGGTGGCACAGTGGTAAAGAATCAGCCTGCCAATGCAAGAGATACAGTTCCATCCCTGGGTTGGGAAGATACCATGAAGGAGGAAATGGCAACCCGCTCCAGTATTCTTGTCTGGGAAATCCCATGGACAGAGGAACCTGGTGGGCTACAATCCATGGGATTGCAAAAAGTTGGACACAACTTAGTGACTGAGCACAAGCACATATAAGAGTATATTACCTGGGATAAGCCATGATGAAAAGACTATAAGAATGTATGTATATGTACAACTGAGTCACTTTGCTGTACTGCACAGATTAATAAACATTGTAAATCAACTATACTTCAATAAAAACAAAAAGTGTATCAGCAGTATGTACTGCTTTTAATGCTCCATTGAACTAATCTCTCAGGAAAAATAACTCAGTACAATTACTTCCCAGTATACTCCTGTGATAGTATTTCTGTCTTTTAAATTTGATCAGTAGATGACAGTCTTTCCAGAGAGTGATATCAGTGATTTAAATCTGTGCAACAAGACTGTGAGAGAAACAGATGCTTTAAGTAAAACTGAACTTCTTCCAGGAAACTTAACTACCAAAGCTTCATTGATTCAGAGCTCAAGAAAAAGAACCCTTTATTTCCACACATTTTAAATTATAAGTAAAGACAATTTTGTTATAGGAACATTGCATTTTAAGAGGCTTCAGTTTATACAGAGCAATTTTGTGGGCAAGAAAAAAAACCCAAGGAGATTACCATTTCCCCAGTGAGGCGTGGAGAGACCAGAGTAAAACCAGAGCGAGACTCTCGGTTCCTAACTCCAAACCCCACCTCCTGTCCCTCCCTTCTCCAATATTTGGAGGTGGTGGCAGACTAAAGTAAGTGACTGTATTCCAGTTTTGACCACACAGTGTGTGCTCATGGGTCCAGTTCAGTTCAGTCGCTCAGTCGTGTCTGGCTTTTTGCAACCCTATGAACCGCAGTACGCCAGGTCTCCCTGTCCAACACCAACTCCCGGAGTCCACCCAAACCCATGTCCATCGAGTTGATGATGCCATCCAACCATCTCATCCTCTGTCGTCCCCTTCTCCTCCTGCCCTCAATCTTTCCCAGCATCAGGGTCTTTTCAGATGAGCCAGTTCTTCGCATCAAGTGGCCAAAGTATTGCAGTTTCAGCTTCAACATCATGTAATGCTCATGGGTTAGCACAACATTTTTAAGATAATAGAACTCACAGCCAGCAGTGTGGTGCTCTCAGACATAGTACCATGGGCCATTCAATGAGCCACATCTTGACCCCACCCCTACCCTGCTCTATATAAACTGGGTAAGCCCATTAGCCATAAGTCATTTTAAGAAATAAATAAGTAGGGTTGAGATTTCTTGAAGTATTAAGGCGTTTTAGCCTAAGACAGGCAGATTCTTGGCAACAGTGAGGTCCTCACTTCTTTAGCAATGTACAGAATTTAAGAAAATAACTGAAGACCAAAGAAAAGTGAGCAATCAATAGTCAGTATATATTTTTAAAAGATCCTACAGAGAGGAACTCATGAGCAGTATATTATGGCATGTTCTCTGTTTCGGTTTCTATACTGCTATATGTTGAGGTTCTCAAGAAGAAATATCTAACCAGGTCACTCTTGACTCCTCAGGAGCTTATAAGTTGATCGAGGAAACAAAACACACCATGTAAAGTTCAGTTCAGTTGCTTGGTCGTGTCCAGCTCTTTGCAACCCCATGGACTGCAGCACACCGGGCTTCCCTGTCCATCACCAACTCCCAGATCTTGCTCAAACTCATGTCCATAAGTCAGTGATGCCATCCATCTATCTCATCCTCTGTCGTCCCCTTCTCCTTCCTTCAATCTTTCCCAGCAACAGGGTCTTTTCAAATGAGTCAGTTCTTCACATCAGGTGGCCAAAGTATTGGAGCTTCAGCTTCAATTTGTAAGATGAGTGCAATTGTGTGGTAGTTTGAACATTCTTTGGTATTGTCTTTCTTTGGGATTGGAATGAAAACTGACCTTTTCCAGTCCTGTGGCCACTGTCGAGTTTTCCAAATTTGCTGGCATATTGAGTGCAGGACTTTCACAGTCCTTCCAGTGAATATTCAGGACTGATTTCTTTGCAGTCCAAGGGACTCCCAAGAATCTTCTCCAACACCACTGTTCAGAAGCATCCATTCTTCGGTGCTCAGCTTTCTTTGTGGTCCAACTCTCACATCCATACCTGACTACTGCAAAAACCATAGCTTTGACTAGATGGACCTTTGTCAGCAAAGTAATGTCTCTTTTTTTTAATATGCTCTCTGCGTTGGTCATAGCTTTTCTTCCAAGGAGCAAGCATCTTTTAATTTCATGGCTGCAGTTACCATCTCCAGTGATTTTGGAGCCCAAGAAAACTGTTTCCATTGTTTGCCCATCTGTTTGCCATGAAGTGATGGGACCAGATGCCATGATCTTTGGTTTTTGAATATTAAGTTTTAAGCAAGCTTTTTCACTCTCCTCTTTCACTTTTCATGAAGAGGCTCTTTAGTTCCTCTTCACTTTCTGCCATAAGGGTGGTGTCATTTGCATATATTTCTCCCTGCAATCTTGATTCCAGCTTGTGGTTCCTCCAGCCCAGCGTTTCTCATGATGTACTCTGCATATAAGTTAAATAAACAGGGTGACAATATACAGCCTTGGCATACGCCTTTCCCAATTTGGACCCAGTACATTGTTCCACGTCTGGTTCTAACTGCTGCTGCTTGACCTGCATACAGATTTCTCAGGAGGCAGGTAAGGTGGTCTGGTATTCCCATCTCTTGAACAATTTTCCACAGTTTGTTGTGGTCCACACGCTCAAAGGCTTTAGTGTAGTCAGTGAGGCAGTAGCAGATGTTTTCCTGGAACTCTCTTGCTTTTTCTATAATCCAATGGATGTTGACAATTTGATCTCTGGTTCCTCTGCCTTTTCTAAATCCAACTAGAACATCTGGAAGTTCTCAGTTCACGTACTATTGAAGCATAGCCTGGAGAATTTTGAACATTACTTTGCTAGTATGTGAGATGAGTGCAATTGTGTGGTAGTTTGAGCATTCTTTGGCATTGCCTTTCTTTGGGATTGGAATGAAAACTGACCTTTTCCAGTCCTGTGGACAGTGCTGAATTTTTCAAATTTGCTGGCATATTGAGTGCAGGACTTTCACAGCATTGTCTTTTATGATTTGAAATAGCTCAGCTGGAATTCCATCACATCCACTAGCTTTGTTTGTAGTGATGCTTCCTAAGGCCCACTTGACTTCACATTCCACGATGTCTGGCTCTAGGTGAGTGATCACACCATCATGGTTATCTGGGTCATGAAGATCTTTTTTGTACAGTTCTTCTGTGTATTCTTGCCACTTCTTCTTAATATCTTCTGCTTCTGTTAGGTCCATACCATTTCTGTCCTTTATTGAGCCCATCTTTGCATGAAATGTTCCCTTGGTATCTCTAATTTTCTTGAGGAGATCTCTAGTCTTTCCCATTCTGTTGTTTTCCTCTATTTCTTTGCATTGATCACAGAGGAAGGCTTTCTTATCTCTCCTTGCTATTCTTTGGAACTCTGCATTCAAATAGGTATATCTTTCCTTTTTCTCCTTTGCCTTTCACTTCTCTTCTTTTCTCAGCTATTGTAAGGCCTCCTCAGACAACCATTTTGCCTTTCTTTTTCTTGGGGATCATGTAAAGGACTCTATATATTCAGACAGAGCAAGATGGGGTCCAAAAGGTGTTTTAGTTTCAGTTGACCGTGAAGTAGACCAAGACAAGGAATCTGAGCACAGGTCTTTCTAAGAACCGTGGGAGAAGGGTAGTGAGACAGGGAAGAGAAAGTGGCCAATAAAGGGAGCATTATTAGACAACAGTTTCTGTGGGTGACTAGAAAATAATCCTGTGAGGAAACACCCATAAATACTGAGTTAGCCAAAAAGCTCACTTGGCGTTTCCTTAAAATGCTATGGAAAAACAGAAAGGGACTTTCTGGCCAACCCCAAGAGTACAGAACACACACCTCTGAGTTATTCTACCCAAAGGGTAGGGAAATTTGGTTTGTTATATTCCAGCTCTTCTCAGGGCTAGGGTTGGGGTATTGAAGGGTTAATCCCAGGGGTATTAATTCCAGGGCACTTCTGCCTGCCTGGCGCCTGGGCACAGCAGGCTTCTGCAACCCTGAAAAAAAGCCCTCAGGCACAGCCCTGACAGTGGAAGTCTGCCTGTGCACATAAAACAGAAGGGTCCAAGGAACGCGGGTAGGGGAGTGACCATGGCCACCACAGGAGGATTCTTGGTGGAGGTGGGACTTGAGAGCACTCTTTCTCTTCTCTCCTCAGGTCTGTTCATGGTCCTTTCCCTATTGTCCATTGTGTACGGAGCCTTGCGCTGTAACATCCTAGCCATCAAGATCAAATACGATGAATATGATGTCAAGGTGAAGCCCCTGGCCTATGTCTGTATCTTCCTCTGGAGGAGCTTTGAGATTGTCACCCGAGTCATTGTCCTGGTCCTCTTTACCTCTGTCCTGAAGGCCTGGGTGGTCATAGACATACTCATCAACTTCCTCGGCTTCCTCTTCTACCCCTGGATCCTCTTCTGGTGCAGTGGCTCCCCCTTCCCTGAGAACTTTGAGAAGGCCTTCAGTCGGCTGGGCACCACCATTGTGCTGTGCTTCCTCACCCTCCTCTACGCCGGGATCAACATGTTCTGCTGGTCGGCGGTGCAGCTGAAAATCAACAACCCCGACCTCATCAGCAAGTCTCAGAACTGGTACCGGCTCCTGGTGTACTACATGGTGAGGTTCATCGAGAACGCCTTCCTCCTCCTCATGTGGTATCTTTACAAGACTGACATCTATATGTATGTGTGTGCACCCCTGCTGATGCTGCAGTTGCTCATTGGGTACTGCACGGCCATTCTGTTCATGGTTGTGTTCTATCAGTTCTTCCACCCTTGCAAAAAGCTCTTTTCCCCCAATGCTTCTGAAAGCTTTCAGGAGTGGCTAAAGTGTGCCTGTTGTAACCGCAGGCGGCGGGAATCCTGCGAGTCTGCAGAAAATACAGACCTAAGGTCACCCACAGACAGAGAGGAGACCCCTTCTAGCAGTAAAATAAGTTCCATGCCTAGCCAGATCTTGAATACTGATGAGCTCTCTTCTGCTTAATGGGACCTGAGTCTCTTGAGGCCCAGATATAGTGTTTGCTGGGTTGATCCCTGTTCTTCAGAAGCAAGTGATGGGCCCTGCACAATTAACAAAGCAGGAATTTAGCTCTCAACTCCTTGTGAGTTGCTCCCCTTTAGAGAGCTGTCGGTCAGGTGAGTGGGAACCATGGAGAGGAGTCAGGGGAACCCGTGAGTGTTGCAGTGGCAGCCTAAAGCACCACCTTTCACAGTTGACCAGACATTACTGGCCTTGTCATTGACAAAGTACCCATGATATCTGAGTTGGCTGTTGAGAGCCATCACAAAGAATGAGGACAGGGGATTTCTTATGTTCTAGTTTTCTGGACTACTGGTTTAGGTAGCCTAATGTTTTATTATCCCTGAGAAGAGTTCTCACCTAAGAGCTGTCTGATGACCAGAGATGATCACTGGGGTTTTTGCCATCAGCCACATCATTCCTGTCAGAGTTTTCAGAGAAGGCTGTTCAAGTTTGGTTTTTGAATAGGCAGATGTTCCATTTTCATCTCACTAAGGCTCTTTGTACATAACCAGTCATAGCAACCTTGGCCTCCTATTTCTCATTGACTCAAAAGTCTGGATTTGCAAAATCTATTCTTAAGAATCCATGGATGCAAAATTGCATTCTTAATTTGGTTATGGAAGTGTAGAGTTTTAGAGAAGTTGTGTTCCTTCAATATGTTGGAGAAACTCTGAATCGAGGGGGTTGTTAAAATATCAAAATGATTTTGGCTTTTATAAGCAGAATTCTTACCTTCTTGTGATGGTTGAAGATATGACTCTGCTAGAAGGTAGGCTTAACCTCTTCAAGATTCAGTCCCATCCTACAGTTTTGGAAATTTCTAGTAGAAAACTCCATAGAAATTTCTCACCTAGCACAGGTATATAGGGCATTATAAGTTTCATTATTTGAAGGAGCAGAGTTCCCCCCTTCAGTTAGATACAGACTTCAGAAACTTAAATTTTACAAAGAGATGGTATGACCAGAAGATTTTTATCTTTAACTGAATGTACCTTGATTTGGTACGATTATGAGTTAATTTGAATAAGAACTTCAATTTTATCCTCCTACACTCTCCTATCTTCAGTATAATTTCTCCTTTAATTTGGAACCCTGTTTCTTTTGTAAAAGGATCTGTAGAATCTCCTCAGTTGTCCAGGGAAAATGCCTTGATCTAGTGCCATTATTTCTACCATAAAAACCTTGATAATGAAATACCTGGGAGCAGGTGACCTGTCACTGACAAGACTGGACATTGCAGGTCAGTCAGGGTTGACAGTCTTAGGACCCTAATGGCTGAACTTTCAGAACCATCCAGTTTCTAATAGCTAGTTTGTCGGAGAACAGGTTAAAATGGTGAGTTTAAGCAGGAGTTGTGGTCAGAATTAGACCAGCATGGAGAGACTAGTACTTCCCCAGCCTTCATTTGGAAGCCTGTCTCAAGAACCATTACAAAATCTGGGCCTTCAAATACATTTAAAATCATTTTAATGTAGCATGTAGGTAAGCATATTGAGTGACCCCAAATCAATCTAACAGTGATGGTCTGTCACACTCCCAAAGCCCAGTTTTAAGCCACATTTATAAGGATAATTATAAGGTTTGGTAACTAAATTGGACATTTTGTTGTCTTTAACTCTTGATATGAAGATACCCCCACTTTGGGACCACAAAGTGACCATGTAGTCACTTTGGGGAAAGAAACCACTGCTTTTTTCATGGCAAAAATTTAAATCCTAGTGAACTGAGAAATTTTTTTTAATGATTTATATTATACCTCTGAAAAGGCAAAATTATGCAGAACTAGGTTGCCCTAAAGACAAACAAACCAGCAAATCTCCTATCTTGAGAGTTAAAACATCTTTTTCAGTTATAATTCCAATTTTTAAAACTCTCAGTGCTTTGTCTAATTACATGCCTTAACTTGTCATAAGAGATGCACCAACTGAATCACTATCATTTGACTGGATGGAAGTGAAGTTTTTCCTCCAAATATATTGAAACAAGGTCATGAAACATGTTTAGACTTTCTTCATTACTGGAGACAGTGCAGTATAGAGGTTGGCATCACCCTGATAACCCAGCAAATTACTTACTTGATCTCTGCCTCAGTTTCCTCACCCGTCAGATTTGCATGATATTCTTGCCCAGCCTACCTCACAAGGTTGTCAGCAGAACAAATTTAAATAATAGCTTTGAAAATGTTTTTAAAGTGCCATGCATGTTTAAAGGAGTTGTTTTTATAGTTACTCAAATCCCAAAACAGGTTATTGTTTTTGTTTTACTGTTAGAAAAGAAACAACATCATTTACGTGAGTGTCTTCAGGGAATATGTCGGCCTTTGACTTTATGGAAGGACAAGTGTAAATAAATGGTCTTTTACTCTTGGAGAGAACTCAGCAGTTGCCTTTTCTCTTACCATCAGTTACGTAAAAAATTAGCACTCAAACATATAGTACTTGGAGGAAAAAGACCCACTGAAATCTGCAAAATTGCTTTTGATAGCAGATGAGCTTATCATTTTTGTATCTGTCATGTTTCATAAAGGATGTAACAGCATCTTTTGTTAATTTTGCTTTACAATTTGAATGCCTGATCCTGCTAGACTTTAATTGAATGTGGATATAATCTTTTCAGCCTTGTAAATGGGAAAAATAAACTTTAAAATTGATTGTTAAATGCAGCATTTCCTTGGAAGCCTCCTCAGAACATTATTGCTATGGTTATGAGTGTATGTATCAGTACTTCTCAGCCTGTACATTGTGGATGAGAGCTTTTGCAGGCTGCTTCTCAGCAGCCATTCACTCTAATAAATATTGTTCATGTTTCTTCATATAATAAATTAATTTTTCAATTTCTCCTTGCTTTTCATTCCTTAGAGTCCTTGCATGGCTTTTTTACTTCAGGGACTATTTTAGAAACAAAATTGAAACTTTTTTTTTGTGATTAATTATGATTTTGTAATCTCATCTAGAAATTTTGTCTGTAGGATGAGAAATTTGAGAGTGCTAGTGCTCTGCCTGGCAAGACACCAACAGTCCATAAAATTCCTCTGATTGTTTTATAAGCCTTTATCCCATTTTTTAAAGCTACACTGCTAAATCCTAAAATTCTGCTCAAACATAAGTGGTATACTGATCCAGAAATATAAGATATCAAATGAGTGACTTAATAGTTACATAAGCAAATAGTCAAATTGTAAATGATGATCTGTGGTTGAAAAAAAAAATCAGGTTTTTTCTACATGTCAAAATGCATTATTTTTTCTATTGAGGTATACTTGACATATTAGGTTCAGATGTACATGTATAATTCAATATTTGTATAAATTGCAAAATGATAACCAATAATTCTACTTACCATCTGTCACCATACAAAATTACAAAACTTTTTTCTTGTGATAAGTTTTATTTTAAGATTTACTCTCTTAGCAACTTTGAAATATGCAGTACAATATCGTTGACTCTGGTCACCATGCTGTTTATTATATCCTGTGACTTACTTAGGACTAGAAATTTGTGCCTCTTGATCCCCTCCATGGATTTTACCCACCCACCCCCAACTGGCAACCACTAATGTATTACCTATATCTATGTGAAGTTGGAGAAGGCAATGGCACCCCACTCCAGTACTCTTGCCTGGAAAATTCCATGGACGGAAGAGCCTGGTAGGCTGCAGTCCATGGGGTCGCTAAGAGTCGGACACGACTGAGCGACTTCACTTTCACTTTTCACTTTCATGCATTGGAGAAGGAAATGGCAACCCACTCCAGTGTTCTTCCCTGGAGAATCCCAGGGATGGGGGAGCCTGGTGGGCTGCCGTCTATGGGGTCGCACAGAGTCGGACACGACTGAAGCAACTTATCAGCAGCAGCAGCATGTGAAGTTGCTCAGTCATGTCTGACTCTTTGCAACCCCATGGACTGTAGCCCACTAGGCTCTCCCATCCATGAAATTTTCCAGGCAAGAGTACTGGAGTGGGTTGCCATTTCCTTCTCCACGGGTTCTTCCTGACCCAGGTATCGAACCCGGGTCTCCCACATTGCGGGCAGATGCTTTTACCATCTGAGCCACCAGGGAAGACCTCTATATCTATGAGAGGTTTTTTGTTTCTTTATTTTAAGAAAGATAAATACTGTATTATTTTACCTATATGTGGAATCTAAAAAACAAAACTGTCAGTTATTAAAGGGGTCATTTTTGGAGCATGAACTAGACAAGGATTGTTGCAGTCATTTCTTTGCCTCTGAAGGTAGCCTTGCAATTTGGAAAGACTTAGCTACAGGATAAGTCTTTTGGAAGAGATCTCCTGGTGTTAAGTCAACCCCTTGAGAAAACAGAAGGTCAACAAGAGTAGTGTTTAAGTAGGTCATTCTAAAATTACTTCATTTATTTTGAAATAATTTCAAGCTAATAGAAAAGCCTTAGGAATGGTGCAAGGAATTCCTTTATCCTTCACTCAGTTTCATGTATTAATATTTTGTCATATTTACTTTATAATTCTTATTTCATTCTTTTTCCCCTTTATTCCTAAACACTTCACTGTGTATTAAAGTCATTTTCTTACATAGCTATAGAACAGTGATCAAATTCTGGAAATTCAACATGATTATGATACTGGTATCTAATCTAGAGTTCATATTCCATTTAACAATTGGATCAATTCATTTGTTTCCAGAAACCTTCCTTAACAATGTGAATATCTACTCAGTTCTCTTCTATGAGTTCTCTTTGTTTAAAGTTATGATGAAATTTTAACTTCCCTGTGAAAGCTGGGAAAACTAGAGCAGACTTTGAAAATCTATTTGAAGAAAACATGCATTTTATCAATACTAATAGCTTAATGGCATAAATTTGGGATGTTTACTGGCAAACTGTGTTGTTCAGTTGGTAAGTTGCATCTGACTCTTTGTGACCCCATGGACTGCATCTCAGCAGGCTCTTCTGTCCTGCACTGTCCCCAGAATTTGCTCAAATTCAAGTCCATTGAGTTGGTGATGCTATCTACCCATCTCATCCTCTGCCTCTCCCTTCTCCTTTTGCCTTCAATCTTTCCCAGCATCAGGGTCTTTTCTAATAAACCGTCTCTTCACACCAGGTGGCCAAAGTATTGGAGCTTCAGTTTCAGCATCAGTCCTTCCAATGAATATTCAGGGTTGATTTCTTTAGGATTGACTGGCTTGATCTCATTGAAGTCCAAGGAACTCTCAAGAGTCTTCTCCAGCACCACAGTTCGAAAGCATCGATTCTTCAGCACTTAGCCTTCTTTATGGTCTATTACATCCGTACATGACTACAGGAAAAACCACAGGTTTGACTATAGGGACTTTTGTCGGCAAAGTAATGTCTCTGCTTTTTAATATGCAAACTGTGGGTGATGCTTTTTCATGGATCCCCATCTTAACTATCAAGGGTTGGCTGCTTAATACATGAACATGTAGTTCATACCCTGCCCCCGTCCCACTGTGATAGTTCATTTTACAGTTTTTAGGCCCAAGTTTCTAAAGATTTGGAAGCAGGTGAGGGAAGTACAGTATATATTATTCCTCCATGACCACATTTTTCCGGGTGCCCCATTCCAGGAGACTATATTCTCTGTGAACAACTTTCCAACTGGGAAACAGCTCAGAAATACCAACTCTAAACACTATAATGAGTGATGTTTTGAGCCTTTTTTCTTTTTTTCAAAAAAGGCACTTCATATCAGCATATGATATGAAGAGAGCTGGGAATTCAGAAATATTCCCAATCCCTTCTTTCCCGGGGCACAAGAAACCCCATCAGACTAGGCCTCTAACCTGCTAAGAATGTGTGTGTCTACTGCAGAAGCCTACCTAAGGGGATGCCTTATGGCTCCCTGTCACCCTCTCTGTGTGGTCGTTTCTCTAGAAATGCTCTGGAGGTCTAGACCAAGGAGGTCTAAAACAGTGCTGTTTTAAGCTGGGTTTTGTACCCCTAGCATCCCTGAGAAGTATACAGCAGGATGCAGCAGCATCTCTTTGCAGTGGGTTTTTTCAGAAAACTTCTCATCCAGGCTCCCCCATGTGAGGTTTCCGCATCTGCCTCCTCCCAACGAGAGATTTATCCAGAGAGATTTTGAGATTCTGCCTGTGCTTCTGCTCCCTCCCTGCCTCCTGTCCTGAATTAATTGTCTGTCTCCAAATGATGAGTTCCTGATTGAAGTTCCTGATTAGCCTGCTTCCTAGAGCCCTGGGAATATCTTCCTCCATAGACATCTGCATTATGCATACTGGTTTCATTTCTTATCACTCAGCTCCCTATTTTAATTACCTAAATTTGACAGTTAATGAATCGGGTTCTCAGGAGCAATAGCACTCAAGAAAAAAAAATAGGATTTAGAAATTCTATTTTGGAGTGGGGCTGCAGGACTATCCTCACCCCACCACCATCACCACCCCCTCCCCCTCCCACCTCACCCCTCCGCCCTGTCCACTGCACAGGAAACTGCGGCCCTGGTGTTGCCTTCTCCCGACAAGGTGACCTTCTGAAGTAGAGCGGCAGAATTTTTTAGAACAACAGTGCTCAGCTGTAGAGCTGCAGACCTCCACCAATTGCAGAGGCATTGTGCTGCTCTCCACTGACAAGGGATGTTTGACACTATTCAGAGATGTCTGGCACACATGTGTACAATTGTTTGTCACACCTATGAGGATGCTGTTGTGAGCGATAGAACAAGACTGATTAAAAGTGTCACTGTATTTAAAGTAACTTTGTCATTACCCCCCCAAGTCCCTACCTTGAACAGTTGTTAAAAATTCCACCACCATCATATGGGAGGTGACCTTAAAAGACCTCCTTTGTAATTGAGAGTGTGGGGAATTATTATTTTTTCTTTAATTTTGGGGGGTATATAATTGATTTACAATGTTGTGTTAGTTTCAAGTGAACAGCAAAGTGAATCTTTTATATTGTACACATGTATGCATTCTTTTTCAGTTTCTTTCCCCATATAGGCCATTACAGAGTATTGAGTATAATTCACTGTGCTATACAGTAGGTCTTTATTAGTTATCTATTTTATATATAGTAGTGTGGGTATGTCAGTCCCATTCTCCAAATTTATCCCTCCCTGTTGAGAATTACTACTCTAGAAAGTTTTTTCACTAATGGAATATCTTCTCATGTGTACTTAAAGTCTACTTTTTTCCTTTGAAATGAAAGTTGTTCACACATAAATCACTTGGCTTCTCTCATTTCCAGCTTGATTCAAGAGACAAGAAAATATATATTTTATATTTTTAAAATGTAATGTGACTTTGTGAGTATTCTATTTTCAAGAAGTAAATTATTTACCTTTACACAAAGTGTGTCATCAAGGTGAAATTCTATTACAATTTCAAAGTACTAAAAAGATGTGTATTATTTATAATGATAACCATCAAAATAATGAGATTTCGACACATTCTTCAATTCACTTCCTTGGATTCATGAGAAATTCTATCAAGGTGCTTTCAGCTACAATTCATAGAACACCTGATTCAGTTCAGTTCAGTCACTCAGTCGTGTCCGACTCTTTGCCACCCCATGAACCGCAGCACGCCAGGCCTCCCTGTCCATCAGCAACTCCCAGAGTTTACCCAAACTCATGTCCATTGAGTCAGTGATGCCATCCAACCATCTCATCCTTTGTCGTCCCCTTCTGTCCCCTTCTGTCGTCCCCCTCTGTCGTCCGCTCTGTCCCCTTCTCCTGCCCTCAATCTTTCGCAGCATCAGGGTCTTTTCAAATGAGTTAGCTCTTTGCATCAGGTGGCCAAAGTATTGGAGTTTCAGCTTCAACATTAATCCTTCCAATGAACACCAAAGACCAATCTCCTTTAGGATGGACTGGTTGGATCTCCTTGCAGTCCAAGGGACTCTCAAGAGTCTTCTCCAACACCACACTTCAAAAGCATCAATTCCTCGGCGCTCAGCTTTCTTTATAGTCCAACTCTCACATCCATACATGACTACTGGAGAAACCATAGCCTTGACTAGACAGACCTTTGTTGACAAAGAAATTTCTGTGCTTTTAAATATGCTGTCTAGGTTGGTCATAACTTTCCTTCCAAGGAAAAGCGTCTTTTAATTTCATGGCTGCAGTCACCATCTGCAGTGATTTTGGAGCCCAGTAAAATTAAGTCAGCCACTGTTTCCCCATCTATTTGCCATGAAGTGATGGGACTGGATACCATGATCTTCGTTTTCTGAATGTTGAGCTTTAAGCCAACTTTTTCACTCTCCTGTTTTACTTTCATCAAGAGGCTCTTTAGTTCTTCTTCACTTTCTGCCATAAGGGTGGTGTCATTTGCATATCTGAGGTTATTGATATTTCTCCCTGCAATCTTGATTCTAGCTTGTGCTTCCTCCAGCTCAGTATTTCTCATGATGTACTCTGCATATAAGTTAAATAAGCAGGGTGACAATATACAGCCTTAACATACTCCTTTTCCTATTTGGAACCAGTCTGTTATTCCATGTCCACTTCTAACTGTTGCTTCCTGACCTATATACAGGTTTCTCAAGAGGCAGATCAAGTGGTCTGGTATTCCCATCTCCTTCAGAATTTTCCACAGTTTATTGTGATCCACACAGTCAAAGGCTTTGGCATAGTCAATAAAGCGGAAATAGATGTTTTTCTGGAACTCTCTTGCTTTTTCCATGATCCAGCAGATGTTGGCAATTTGATCTCTGGTTCCTGTGCCTTTTCTAAAACCACCTTAAACATCTGGAAGTTCACGGTTCACATATTGCTGAAGCCTGGCTTGGAGAACTTTGAGCATTACTTTACTAGAATGTGAGATGAGTGCAATTGTGCAGTAGTTTGAGCATTCTTTGGCATTGCCTTTCTTTGGGAATGGAATGAAAACTGACCTTTTCCAGTCCTGTGGCCACTGCTGAGTTTCCAAATTTGCTGACATATTGAGTGCAGCACTTTCACAGCATCATCTTTTAGGATTTGAAATAGCTCAACTGGAATTCCATCACCTCCACTAGCTTTGTTCATAGTGATGCTTCCTAAGGCCCACTTGACTTCACATTCCATGATGTCTGGCTCTAGGTGAGTGTGAGTGATCACACCATCATGATTATCTGGGTCATGAAGATCTTTTTTGTACAGTTCTGTGTATTCTTGCCACCTCTTGTTAATATCTTCTGCTTCTGTTAGGTCCATACCATTTCTGTCCTTTATTGAGCCCATCTTTGCATGAAATGTTCCCTTGGTATCTCTAATTTTCTTAAAGAGATGTCTAGTCTTTCCCATTCATTGTTTTCCTCTATTTCTTTGCATTGACCACTGAGGAAGGCTTTCTTATCTCTCCTTGCTATTCTTTGGAATTCTGCATTCAAATGGTTATATCTTTCCTTTTCTCCTTTGCTTTTCACTTCTCTTCTTTTCACAGCTATTTATAAGGCCTCCTCAGACAGCCATTTTGCTTTTTTGCATTTCTTTTTCTTGGGGATGGTCTTGATTCCTGTCTCCTGTACAATGTCATGAACCTCCGTCCATAGTTCATCAGGCACTGTCTATCACATCTAGTCCCTTAAATCTATTTCTCACTTCCACTGTATAAGGGATTTGATTTAGGTCATACCTGAATGGTCTAGTGGTTTTCCCAACTTTCTTCAATTTAAGTCTTCTAAATTGAAGAACACCTGATTAGAAGTGGCTTAAACAATAAGATTTTGTTATCTGACCTAAGAAATTTTGCTGCTTCATCTTCACGTTTGCCTCCTTATGATTGCAACATGACAGCCTGGGCTCCAGGAGTCACAGTTACACAACTGAACCAAAATTAGAAAAAGGATTTTCCTTCTTTCAGGGGGAAATCTTTCCTAGAAGCCACCTATCCCCTTCAGCAGAATTCCATAAGTTTCTTATTGGCTGGAGTTGTCATATCCCTACCTCTAAAGCTGTCTCTGGCAAACAGAATGATGTTGTCATGGTTTCGTTTGACTACACAGCAGTCATTCCTTGGGGCTGGCAAAGAGGCCACTGTCCTTTAGCTTATGGGAGGAAGGATATCCACAAAAATAGGATTCTGCAAACAGCAACAAGTTGGGGAAATGGCCATTTGCTGGGCAATCTGACATTTCACTCTCATTTCTTAAATTTTATTTATTTATTTATGGCTGTGCTGGGGCTTCGTTTTTGCACAGGCTTTTCTCTAGTTGTGGTGAGCAGGGACTCCTCTCAAGTTGCAGTGCTCAGGCTTCTCGTTGCGGTGGCTTCTCTTGTGGAGTATGGGTTCTAGGGCATGTGGTCTTCAGTAGTTGAGGTACACAGGCTTAGCTGCTCCATGGCATGTGGGATCTTTCTGGATCAAGGATCAAACCCATGTCTCCTGCATTGGCAGGTGAATTCTTTACTGCTGAGCCACCAGGGAAGCCCTGTCATTTTTAAAATTAAAGATTCAAAGACTTCCCTAGTGGTCCAGTGTTTATGAGTCCATGCTTCTAATGCAGCGGGCACAAGTTTGATCCCTGGTTGGGGAATTAAGATTCCACATTAATCTTAAGGTGGCACAGCCAAAAAAAAAAAAAAATTCAGCTAAGATGATGAATTTGGGAAGAATATGAAGAATATGAAAGCTCCCTGTCTCCCGTCCAAAAACAAAGTCCTGTACTTATCTCCTTTTGCATTATATGTCCCTGATTAAGAAACTCTCAGGGAGAAGACAATGGCACCCCACTCCAGTACTCTTGCCTGGAAAGTCTCATGGACGGAGGAGCCTGGTGGGCTGCAGTCCATGGGGTCACTAGAGTCGGACACAACTGAGCGACTTCACTTTCACTTTTCACTTTCATGCACTGGAGAAGGAAATGGCAACCCACTCCAGTGTTCTTGCCTGCAGAATCCCAGGGACAGGGGAGCCTGGTGGGCTGCTTGCCTGGGGAATCCCAGTGATGGGGGAGCCTGGTGGGCTGCTTGCCTGGAGAATCGCAGGGATGGGGGAGCCTGGTGGGCTGCCATCTGTGGGGTCACACAGTCGGACACGACTTAAGTGACTTAGCAGCAGCAGCAGCAGCAGGAAGAAGTCATATGTTGAAAAAAATAGGAACAATTACATCCAATTATCTTGTTAGAATGCCCATTAGTGGGATTGTGTTTGTGTCCTTGGAGTGGAATTGTGGATCTGCGGGCGTCTAAGAGAAGCAGGAAAGAGAATTCTCAGCTCTGGAGAATTAGGAATCCTAGAGGTTGGAGAGGGAAACCGGATATTCATTCGTTAGTTCAACAGCTATTTGAAGTGCGCCCCCTTGTGCCAGGTGCTGGACTAGGCACTGAGGGTAGTGTGACTAAGACACCAACCTTCCTTTCCAGAACTCACAGTCCCTTCAAAGAGTCAGACACCCAACCTGGTGATCTCAATGCACTATGGTAAGAGCTATGATGGGACTATAAGCCAGGAGGTCCGAGGGACAGACAAGGAGTTCAAATCTGGTCTTGGAGGTCCAGAGAGATTCAAAGAGAAAGTAACATAAAATCCCAGACCAGAGATTTACCCTGAAGTTCATAGCGCTTAAGCTTTAGGCCCCCAATGAATGCCGGGAGTGTAGCACTTTCTAGACAGCAAGGAGAAATTGGATACAATTCGAAAGGACATTTACTATGCATTTCTGCCACACTGTCCAAAGAGATCACAGGACGGGATCAGAATCTCCAAGGCGCCAGTACTTTGTTCTGGTTTTCATCTGGAACATTCTTTCATTTTGTACCTAATTTTGAATTCATATTTTTTATCTTTTTTTCAAAGCTTCTCCCCAGACCAAATTGTCTAGGTTTCAGGCCCCATTAAACTTAGATCTGCCCCTGCTTGTGATCTGAAGCATGAGTAGGTGTTTACCTGGCTGAGGCAGTGGAAAGAATTTTCATGGTGTTCTAAAACACCATGTGCAAAAGCCTGAATTAATAAAAAAGGATACTTATAATCAGAGAACAGCTTATAGGTCTTTGTTGATGGAGCATGGGAGAGAGGTGAGGTTGGATCACTGGCCACATTGTGAGGGGGAGGAAAAATGATAGTGTTGACACAAGCCAGGTCCTCTGCTAAGCACCAGTATCCACGTGATCACTTTTATTCCTCACAATAATCCTATGCAGCCATTGCTGCAATTATTTCCATTTTACAGAAAAGAAAGCTGAGAGTAGTGAACTAAAGGAATTTTCCTGTGGTTGCACAGTAAGTAGTAGAGTTAGTATTCCAGCTCAATATTGTCTGATGCCAAAGCTCAAGCATTGAATCACTAGGCTCTCCTGACTCCTAAACTTTGCCCAGATTGCAGATGTGGTTAAGTTTGGCAGATATCAGAGACCAAGGAAAGAAGCAAGCCTGGTGGCACTTCCCAGGGTAGCCTGGAATGAACAGGCAGAGTACATAGAAGGCAGCTCTTACTCAGTAGGGAGGGATCATTTCTGCTGAGACCCCAGGCTGGGGGCTGAGGCAGGGCACCCCCCACAGCTCCCAGCACTGGAGCCCTGCTCTGAAGCCATAAGGGGGACACTGGGCTGAAACCAGGAGGGTCCCAGGGGAAAGAACTCCGGGTTGAAGTCCTGTTCTTCTACAATATATCTGCTCAGGGCCACTGTCCTCTTTTTCTAGAAAAACTGATAGAACTTCTCAAGGCCAACAGGTGTAGTTCAGCACAGGTGAACCTAGAACCCAGTTGATCAAGTCTTATTCTTTGGAACCAAAGAAGTTAACACTGCCTTAGTAGATAAATGAGAAAAAAATATATATTTTCTTCAAAATGATTTTCAGTAGGGACACTATTAAGTGCTTACATTGTACAGGGAGAGTTTGGGTAAGGGGTCATAGTTATGGGACAGGTGATGGTGTCAGGCCCGGATCCAAGGAAGACTTCAGTCCCTACCCAGACCATCTACTTCTTTCTTCACAGTGGCCAAGGATGGTGTTTCCTGAGAGAAAGAAGAAAGACCTTTTGTTATCTCCCCCAACCCTGATGGAGAACTCTAGTTGGCTGGTGTGACACGTCTAGAAAAATCCTTCTTCCCCCATTAGGAAGGTTTAAGTAACATATCTTAAACAGCAAACTGCAAGACCTATGCCATTGATTTTGTGTGACCTCCAATCCTAATACTTGTGAATGCCATGATGTCTAAGCCAGCATTATCCAGTATGGCAAGCATTAGCCATGTGTGATTACTAAGCACTTGAAATATTCCTAGTCTGAGTTGAGATGTGTTGTAAATGTAAAACACACATCACATTTCCAAGACTTAGTACCAAAAAGAAGAAAATATTAATAATTTTTATGTTTGATTATATTACAATGATAACATCTTGGATATATTGGACTAAATACAGAATTTATTAAAATGAATTTCACCCCATCTAGTTACTTTTTTAAATTTATTTTTAATTAATTTTTTTATTTTATTTTATTTTTTTTAGTTTTGTTCTTCCTTTCTTGTTTTTTTTTTTTTTAAATTTTATTTTATTTTTAAACTTTGCACTATTGTATTGGTTTTGCCAAACATCGAAATGAATCCGCCACAGGTATACACGTGTTCCCCATCCTGAACCCTCCTCCCCCCTCCCTCCCCATACCATCCCCCTGGGCCGTCCCAGTACACCAGCCCCAAGCATCCAGCATCGTGCATCGAACCTGGACTGGCGACTCGTTCCATATATGACATTATACGTATTTCAGTGCCATTCTCCCAAATCATCCCACCCTCTCCCTCTCCCACAAAGTCCAAAAGACTGTTCCATACATCAGTGTCTCCCCTGCTGTCCCGTACACAGGGTCATCGTCACCATCCCCCTCTAAATTCCATATATATGCGTTAGTATACTGTATTGGTGTTTTTCCTTCTGGCTTACTTCACTCTGTATAATGGGCTCCAGTTTCATCCACCTCATTAGAACTGATTCAAATGTATTCTTTTTAATGGCTGAGTAATACTCCATTGTGTATATGTACCACAGCTGATGGATATCTAGGTTGCTTCCATGTCCTGGCTATTATAAACAGTGCTGCGACGAACATTGGGGTACATGTGTCTCTTTCAATTCTGGTTTCCTCAGTGTGTATGCCCAGCAGTGGGATTGCTGGATCATAAGGCAGTTCTATTTCCAGTTTTTTAAGGAATCTTCATACTGTTCTCCATAGTCGCTGTACTAGCATCTAGTTACTTTTTAAATTTTTTAAAAATAAATATTTATTCTTGGCCGTGCTGTGTCTTCATTGCTGCATGGGCTTTTCTCTAGTTATGGTGCACAGGCTTTTCATGGAGTGACTTCTGTTGTTGCAGAGCACAGACCCAAGGGTGCACAGGCTTCAGTAGTTGTGGCTCCCAAGCTCAAAAGCACTTACTCAATAGTTGTGGCGAATGGGCTTACTTGCTCCTCCACATGTGGGATCTTCCTGGTCCCGGGATCGAACCCACATTACCTGCATTGGCAGGCAGATCTTTTACCACTGAGCCACCAAGGAAGCCCCTACTTTTAAAATTTTTTGTAAAAAAATTTATTGGCATAGAGTTGATTTACAATGTTGTGTTAGTTCCAGGTATACAACAAAGTGAATCAATTGTGTTTGTGTGTGTGTGTGTATAAATATAATCTCCAGTCTTTTTAAGATTCTTTTTCCACATAGGTCATTGAGTAGAGTTCCCTGTGCTGTGCACTGAGAGTGTTAGTCGCTAAGTCGTGTCCAACTGTTTGCAGCCCCATGGACTGTAGCCCACCAGGCTCCTCTGTCCATGAGGTTTCCCTGGCAAGAATACTGGAGTGGGTAGACATTTCATTCTCCAGGGGATTTTCCTGGCCCAGGGATCAAACCCAGGTTTCCTGCACTGCAGGCAGATTCTTTACCATCTGAGTCACCAGTGTGGCTATTAGGAAATGTAAAGTGTTGTATGTGATTGGCTTCTGTGGTTCGTGGTATATTGGACAGCACTGCTCTAGACATTTGAATAGCTAGATACCTTGAGGACCTGCTTTTCTATGAAGAGTACTAAATGCACCACAGAAAAGTCAGCCTGCTCTCATTTCTGGATGTCATTTTCCACCCATCGTGTCAGAAAAATTGTATTTGCAGTAAGAAGGAGTCATCCTTACTCTATTATTTCTGTGTTCAAAGAGAGGGTGAACACAGCATGTCCTGGGCAATGGGGCTGATGTTTTCCTATATAGTGATTCTTAACCGTGGCTGTGCATTAGAACCACCTAGGGGCTTTAGAAAAGTCTGAGGTCAGGCTACACCCCAGACTACTCAAGTGGCAATGTGTGGGAGTGAGACCCGGGCGTCGGGGTTTTCCTAAAGTTTCCCCAGGCGATTACACTGCAGCTGGGCTGTCCAGCAATTCAGAAATCTTGCTGTATAAGAAAGGCAGGTGTCTGGGACTTAACAGCAGGTGAATATTTCATCAGATATATGTGTCAAAAGGTAACAGAATCACTGATTTCCTCACACTGAGCTTAGATAGCCAAATAAAATGTAGCTTCTTTGTATTCTAGAATGGATCTGAACTTCCTCCTGACTCCCCTTCCCCAATGGCACACACAAACACACAAAAACCCAAACACACAAAAAAACCCAAACAAAAAAAACTTTCCTAAGCCTGGTGTCTCCATCTATGCTAAACTGAATAGTCTCTCTGCACTAGCTGAAGATCTTAGACTTAAAATGCTTTGTATTTCATTTAAATTTTTTTCTTTAAATTTGTTTTATTGAAGTATAGTCATTTTACAATGTTGTGGTAATTTGTGCTGTACTGCAAAGTGACTCCAGTTTTATATATATATGTATGTATTCTTTTTCATATTCTTTTCCATTATGGTTTATCACAGGTTACTGAATATAGTTCCCTGTGCTATACAGTAGGACCTTGCTATTTATACATCCTTTGTATAACAGTTTACATCTACTAACCTTAAACTCCCAGTCTATCTCTCTCCATCAGTCCCCTCCTCCTTGGCAACCACAAGTATATTCTCTATGTCTGTGAGTCTCTTTCTATTTCATAGATAAGTTCATTTGTGTTATATTTTAGTTTCCATATATGTGATATCATACGATACTTGTCTTTCTCTTTCTGACTTACTTCACCTAGTGTGACAATCTCTAGGTCAATCCACATTGCTGCAAATGTCATTATTCCAATTCTTTTTCTTGGCCCACATCTTTATGTTTTAATTTTCATATGTATTTAATAAATTTACAAATTTTATTTTTTCCTTATAAGTTGTACAGAAGACTCAAATATGGACAATCTGTGTTTTTCTCAGTTTAGTCGCTTAGTCATGTCTGACTCTTGTGACCCCATGGACTGCAGCATGCCAGGCCTCTCTGTCCATCACCAACTCCCGGAGTTTACTCAAACTCATGTCCATTGAGTTGGTGATGCCATCCAACCATCTCATCCTCTGTCATCCCCTTCTCCTCCTGCCTTCAGTCTTTCCCAGAATCAGGGTCTTTTCAAATGAGTCAGTTCTTCACATCAGGTGGCCAAAGTATTGGAGTTTCAGATGCAACATCAGTCCTTCCAATGAATATCCAAGACTGATTTCCTTTAGGATGGACTGGATGGATCTTGCAGTCCAAGGGACTCTCAAGAGTCTTCTCCAACACCACAGTTCAAAAGCATCAATTCTTTGGCACTCAGCTTTCTTTATAGTCCAACTCTCACATCCATACATGACCACTGGAGAAACCATAGCCTTGACTAGATAGACCTTTGTTGACAAAGTAATGTCTCTGGTTTTTAATATGCTGTCTAGGTTGGTCATAACTTTCCTTCCAAGGAGTAAGCGTCTTTTAATTTCATGGCTGCAGTCACCATCTGCAGTGATTTTGGAGCCCCAAAAAATAAAGTCTGACACTGTTTCCACTGTTTCTCCATATATTTGCCATGAAGTGATGGGACCAGATGCCATGATCTTCGTTTTCTGAATGTTGAGCTTTAAGCCAACTTTTTCACTCCTCTTTCACTTTCATCAAGAGGCTCTTTAGTTCTTCTTCAGTTTCTGCCATAAGGGTGGTATCATCTGCATATCTGAGGTTATTGATATTTCTCCCGGCAATCTTGATTCCAACTTGTGCTTCCTCCAGCCCAGCGTTTCTCATTATGTACTCTGCATATAAGTTAAATAAGCAGGATGACAATATACAGCCTTAACATACTCCTTTTCCTATTTGGAACCAGTCTGTTGTTCCATGTCCAGTTCTGTTGCTTCCTGACCTGCATACAGATTTCTCAAGAGGCAGGTCACGGGGTCTGGTATTCCCATCTCTTTCAGAATTTTCCACAGTTTGTTGTGATCCACACAGTCAAAGGCTTTGGCATAGTCAATAAAGCAGAAACAGATGTTTTTCTGGAACTCTCTTGCTTTTTCGATGATCTAACGGATGTTGACAATTTGATCTCTGGTGTTTTTCTAAAAAGATACAAATGAACTTAATTTACAAAACAGAAACAGACTCACAGACTTAGAAAATGAGCTTCTGGTTGTCAGGGGGAAGGGTGGGGGGCAAGGATAGATTGGGAATTTGTCCCACATCCTTTTTATCCATAAAATGCTATCTTTCAGAATATCATCCCTGCCCTCCTCCTTTACTAAGATGGAGTCAAGGAAAGACACCATATGGGAGAGACACTGTGTGCAGTGGCCTCATGGCAGAGGGACAGCTGAACCCTCTGGCGTGAGGCTGGTCCTGGGGCCAGGTCGGGCCAGTGTTAGCTCACACCTGGGCCCTACGTCTTCTGCTGGGTTCTGCTGCCCAGGTCTGCCATGGATAGGGCCAATCCTCTGCTGCCTTCCTCAGCATTCCCCTTCTCACTGTGGCTTGCCAACCCCGGAGCGCACCCCATTCCCTCTTTTGGGGCCTGCAACCTGACTGCTCCACAGAGGGCACATTGAAGGCTTTTGGCCTGAGCCTCACATCCCACCTCCCCAGCAAGGCTGGGCTTCTGGATCCCTATTGCCACACCGGAGGGCTCATCCCTGCCCTCTCTCTGTGACCTCAACTCCTCCTTGGTTACTCATGATTAGGTTGGGCCTTGAACAAGTGTCACTCATAGAGTCAACGATGGGAAGAGAAGCACAAGCTCTGAATCTCTCAACTGATTCCATATGTCCCTTCCCAGGCTGAGGTCAGGGGAGGGCCTTCAACATGCAGGGGACTCCCTCTTCTCTCAATCCCCACCCCAAGGGCCCACTGCCCACTTTTTCACTCACATGACCTGCCTTTCTGTGGGGCAGAAAGTCTGTTCTAGGTGACCCAGGCTGAAATAGTATCTTCTCTATTCTGCCAGAGCAATGTGGCCTCAGCCCTTTAGGATTTGATTTTCTTTTTTTGTTTTTTATTTGTTTTTTTAAGATTTTATTTATTTATTTGGGTGCACCAGATCCTTAGTTGCGGCACACAGGATCTTTAGTTGTGGCATGTGGGATCTAGTTCCCTGACCAGGGATCTAACCCAGGCCCCTGCCTTGAGAGGGCAGAGTCTTAGCCACTGGACCACCAGGGAAGTGTCTCGGATTTGCTTTTAATGTGCTCAGTGAGAACCAAAAAACTTAGAAACTGGTTCTTACAGCAAAGCCTGGCTCTCGAGATCATGGCTTCAACTCAAAAAAATCATTTCTCCAACCTCAAATGGAAACACTACCCTCCTCTCTTAGATGCTAGCCTCAGTCACATCCCTCCATTCTGCCATCTCAGGCTGATGTTGCCTCAGGGTGACTAGGGACAGGGTCAGCCACGTGGAAACGCAACAGGGAAACGTCCACTAATGTGCATTTTCAGATATGATTATTACTCAGTATAATTACAGAGGAGCAGTTTACTGAGGACCAGGTCCTGTTCTGTATGCTTTACATGAATTAAGTCATCTTAATCCTGATCACACCCTCATGAAAAAACAGACACAGAGAAGTTAAGTAACTTGCCGAAAGTCACACATCTGTCAAGGTCAGCTAGGGATTTAAATCTAGACTGGGCTTCAGAGTCTATTTTCTTAACTTATTTTTTAAATTTTTAATTGAAGGATATTTGCTTTATAATATTGTGTTAGTTTCTGCTGTACAACAACATGAATCAGCTTTAAGTATATATATATATCACCTCCCTCTTGAGTCTCTCTCCTCAGGGAGACTCCTCCTCCTCCTCAGACTCACCCTCACCTGCATCCCACCCCTCTGGGTCATCACAGAGCACCGAGCTGAGCTCCCTGTGCTATACAGCAGCTTCCCACTGGCTCTTTTACACATGGTAGTGTATATATCCAGAGAAGGCAATGGCACCCCACTCCAGTACCCTTGCCTGGAAAATCCCATGGGCGGAGGAGCCTGGAAGGCTGCAGTCCACGGGGTCGTGAAGAGTTGGACACGACTGAGCGACTTCACTTTCACTTTTCAATTTCATGCATTGGAAAAGGAAATGGCAACCCACTCCAGTGTTCTTGCCTGGAGAATCCCAGGGGCGGGGGAGCATGGCGGGCTGCCATCTATGGGGTCACGAAGAGTCGAGCGCAACTGAAGTGACTTAGCAGCAGCAGTGTACTAGCAGTGTGCAGTGTACAGTGTAGTAGCAGTGCTACTCTCAGTTTGCCCCACCCTCCGCTTCTCCACCTGTGTCCACATGTCCATTCTCTACGTCTGCATCTCTATTCCTGCCCTACAACTAGGATCATCTGTACAGTTTTTCTAGATTTCACATATATGTGCTCATATACGATATTTGTTGTTCTCTGTCTGACTTACTTCACTTTGTATGACAGACAGAATTCATCTTCTTAACCTCTTCTCTCCCTCCATGAGGACCCTTCCCCTCTGCATGCTCCCCACTTCTATTCTTGAGAGGTATAAAGACAAAGAGCTCTAAGAAAATATTCTTTTGACATGGGAGGCCCAGGATGTCTCACTACCAAAAGACTTTTCAGAAAGAGCTGAAGTACAATATTTTAAAAGTAAATGTGTGTGCCAGAAGACTATTCAGTTGGGTTAACTATCAATCATTAAGTCTCCTACTCCCAGCAGAATTTAATCTGTCTCTGTGGAGTCCAAGTCCTTGCTTCAGGCTCTTTTGAATTCTAAACACTTCCATTAACCTAGTTTGATTGTGAAATGCTTCCACCCTCACTCCTTAGCCTCGCTCACTACTGCCTTTTAATTCCTTCTGTCCATTACCTATACCTGCACAATGTACAGCATAGCCTGGTGAGATTATATATTGTCTCCTTTAAAACACACACACATACACACACTTTTTTGTCTTGAGATGAGAAGTCAGGATTCACTTTGTTTTTTGTTGATCTATGTTTTTAGTTGTACTAGATCTCTGTTGCTGCATGGGCTTTCTCTAGTTGCAGTGAGCCGGGGCTACTCTTCACTGCAGTGCACGGGCTTCTCTTTGCAGTGGCTTCTCTTGTTACAGAGCACAAGCTCTAGGCACGTAGGCTTCAGTAGTTGTGGCCCACGGGCTTAGTTGATCCACAGTTTGTGGGATCTTCTCAGACCAGGGATCGAACCCATATCCCCTGCATTGGCAGGCAGAATCTTATCCACTGTACCACCAGGGAAGTCCTATATATTGTTTTCTGATTGTGTCCTCCGTGTATATTTTATTTCCCTAAACTGACTGTGAACTCCTGGAGGGCAGAGACTGTATCCTATATCAGACTCACAGCCCCCACAGTGTTAGCACAGTAGGGCGCACAGAGAAGGGGCTCAGTCAATATTTGTGGATTGATGCCCTTGGGAAAAAAATAAATGATCTCTATTTGCTTACTTTTCAAATCTTTGAAACTTAAATTCAATCTCTGGCTTCCTTTATTTGTCAAATATATACACTGGGCTCTGTGCTAAACTGCGTAGGTCGAAACTTTAGTACTTCCAGTTCCTGGCTTTGGGCTAGGTGCATTCACCCTCTGTGCCTCAGTTTCCACAAATGTAAAATGGGGATATAATTGTGTTATCTCACAAGGTTGGTGTGAGGAGTATAAATGAGATAATATACACTGAAGAATTAGACTAGTCCCTGGCATGTTGTAAGCATTCAATAAATTCCAGCTATAAAACATGGATGCACATTTACCTTATAATCCCACTTCTACCCTCTAGCTTGAATACCCCAAGTATACATTTACATGCACATGATAAAACATAATATTTAAAATATTTAAAATTTTCTATCCATTCACCCATTCTTCACATTTTACAAACACTGTTTGTTATGTCATTTCCCAAGAAACCCCTTGATGGTCAGGCTTTCCAGATGGCGCTAGCGATAAAAAAAAAAAAAAAAAAAAAAACCTCCTGCCAGTGCAGGAGACATAAGACACCCAGGTTCGATCCTTGGATTGGGAAGGTCCTCTGGAGGAAGGCATGGCAACACACTCCAGTATTCTTGCCTGGAGAATTCCATGGACAGAAGCACCTGACAGGCTACAGTCCATGGGGTCTCAAAGAATTGGCCACAAATGAAGCAACTTCACAGGCACGTCAACGGTCACATGATCCTGGCCACCAGGTGGCGGTGTTGTTCAGTCGGGTACAGTATATTAGCAGTTGCCTTACACTAGGGCTTGGCCTGAACTTGCAACGCTGTTTCAGAAGTAGCACAAGTTACTTTCTTTGTCCTGTGACTGGCTGTTTTTTTTCCTTCTGCTTCTTTTCCTGTCTACTGCTTGACTCATCTCCATTACACATCTCACCACCTCCTCAAATGACCCACCTCCATTACATATCTAACCACCTCCTCAAATATGCACCGTGTATATGCACCGTGTAACTGGCCTCATAGAAATCTGGTTGAGATTTCCATACCACCCAGCAAGGTGTTGACCAGAAATGAAAAAAGTGAAAGTGTTAGTTGCTCAGTCATGTCCAGCTCTTTGTGACCCCATGGACTGTAGCCCGCCAGGCTCCTCTGTCCATGGGATTATCCAGGCAACAATACTGGGGTGGATATAATGTTTTTTTAAAAGAGCAACCTTGAATATCCTGGAAATTAAAGGTTAAATCACTAAATACCTGCAGTAAATCACTGCTGCTGCTGCTGCTAAGTCGCTTCAGTCATGTCCGACTCTGTGTGGCCCCATAGACGGCAGTCCACCAGGCTTCCCCGTCCCTGGGATTCTCCAGGCAAGAACACTGGAGTGGGTTGCCATTTCTTTCTCCAATGCATGAAAGTAAAAAGTGAAAGTGAAGTCGCTCAGTTGTGTCCGACTCTTTGCGACCCCATGGACTGCAGCCTACCAGGCTCCTCTGTCCATGGGATTTTCCAGGCAAGAGTACTGGAGTTGGGTGCCATTGCCTTCTCTGGCAGTAAATCACTAACGGGTAGAAAAGGCAAATGCCCTGCTGGTCTGTCCACGCCAATCTCTCCCCTCCTCTGCACTCCAAGCCCACAGTTGGGCCACGGGGACCAATCCTGACATTTGGTGGCCACCCAGACACTTCAGAGTCCTTCCCAGGACGACTTTCCTTGAAGCTTCCAGTAACCGACAGGCCAGCAAGCCAAACCTGTGTTTGCCAGATAGAGCAAGCTTGTGGGTTCAGGTGCAGTGTATGTACAGTTCCCAAGCCCCACACCTGCATTCAGCTGCTTCCCAGAACCACCGCTAGGCCCCTGCACCATTTCCTCCTCCCCAGTATGATGACAGTAGCCAGGCGTTTAGTAACAGCTGCCGCCTCCAGTGAGCCCGTCCCGTGTGCTCACTGATTCACAGGCGTTAACTCATTTCACCTTCAGAACAGGGCTGAACTGTGGCGGTGACACTTGTGGACACCATGGCTGAGGTTAAACAATCAAAGTCACGCAGCCCCAAAATGGAAGAGCTGGGGTTGAGTCCAGGTCACTGACTTGAAAACCTTCCCTCTTACCCTCCTAGTCCCTGGAGGTCCCACAGGACATCACATGTTCTTGCTTCAGCAGCTAAAAGTGGAACAAGGCTGCCACCCTCACACCCACCCCACACCCACAATTCCCAGCTGTCCCTCCCCCCTCTACCCACAGCTCACAACTCTGCAGAAAAATCAGATCTGGCAACTCGACCTGCCACTCTGGAAAGGCTGTGGTCTGTGGTCTTTCCCTCTGGGGCCCTGGCTCCAGCGAGCTAGGAAGGTGCCCTGTGATACCCAGACGGGCAGGGTGGCCTTGTGGCAATGATAGTTGGGCACGTGGAGAGGGAGCTGACACCATCTGCAGGGCTGAAGAAAGGCCCTGAATTTGGGAAGGAGAGAGGGTGAACTTAGGAAGGACAGGAACACAAAGGTTCACCTACGGGGACCCCTGTCCTCTGGCTCAGAGCTGAGGTGCAGCTTCTCTGGGTCATCAGGAATTCTTCCACACCCTGCAGAGGGGCAGCTCCTGCATGGAGAACTTCTCCGACATGAGGGAAGGGCTCAGTGCCTCTCTAGCCGGAGCAGGATGCACGGAGAAACCATTCCTAGGCCACGAGGCTTCCTACGGAGCCAGGCCTAGAGTCTCTCTGGAGCACTGGTGGCGGGGTCCACCTTCCTGCCACTGCATCGTGTGCTGCATTCCCAGCCCCATGCTGCTGCAGAGAGGAAGGAGTAGGTGGCCGTGACAGTGTTGGTTCACTACACGGTAGATTGTGTTGGCCTGAAAAATGGGTCATCATGGAAACCATGGAGGGCTTGCCCTGGAAGGGCCCTGCTAGCCTCATGTTTCCACCCGTGTCTTATGTAAGGCAGTTTCCAGAATTCTTCCACCTGTAGCTATAAACCACTAATGGATCCCAAAATCAGTTTCATGTGTCACAATCAGAATTTTGTTTAAAAAATAAAATAGGCTAGAGTTGAATACAAGGGAAAATATCAGAGTGCCTAGAGCATATCAAATCACTTATTCTCTGGGGGCATTTTTGTTTCAGTTCTATATGTTTATGAGGGTAGTGAGTCACAGTATAAAATAGATTCTTGTCGTAGCTGTGGTCCAAAATGCTTGTAAACTGCTGCTAACCTGAGTCTCATCTTGACAAAAGGGAAAAGCTTGCATTTTTTTTCAGAGAAGAAAAACATTTCCAGTAGTCAAAAATGGGACACGATCCAAATGGTTCTCAAAGATAGAAGAGATAAATAAGTTGTGGCATAATCATGCAATGGGAATATTATGTATATGGCAAAGAAAGTGAATGAACTATAGCTATAAACAGTAACAGGATGAAATATATTAACATCATGTTGAACATAAGCAAGATGAAAAGGAAGACATAATTTATGATTCAGCTTATATAAAAATTTTAAAAGGCGAAACTAAACTCTATGGTTTACAATTACATCTATAGATGGTAAAATTAAAAAAAGAAGTAATCATTACATAACATCAGGCAAATGGTTACCCCAGAGGCAAAGGGGTTTGATGACGATCAGAAAGGGACACCAGGCAGGAAAACCAGAGGCCTGACTGTGTTGTTTCTTAACCCTACTGGTGCTTACCTGGGAATCCACTTTAACATTATTCATTAAATTCTATGTTTATGTTATATGCATTGCTAGGTATTCATCTTTCATAGTTTAAAACAAGATCATAAAAGTATAGAGATGAAATTTTACCTTTAATTCTACATGTTTATTAGTTTCTAGTTTTATGACTTTCTGGAAAACATCTTGACAGTGAAAAGAAGTAATTATGAAGTAAAGTATATCAGGGCCTGTTCATTCTAGACCAGCACTGGACAATAGACATTTCAGTGATGATGAGAGTGTTGTGCTTCTGTGCTATCCAGTGCCAAAGCTACTAGCACATGTGGCTGTTGAGCACTTGAGACAAGACTAGTAGAACTGAGAAATTTCAAATTGTATTTAAATAATGAAATCTAAAAAGCCACATGTGACTAGTAGCTACCATATTGTACAACACTGGTCCAGACCCACTTGCTTGGTATAATCAAATGTAATAATGCTTTTCAGATCAACCTAAATTTGAATCCTACTTCTGTTCCTACCACTGTAAGAATTTAGGTGGAATAGTTGGTTTTTCTTTTTTTTTTTTTAAATTTTATTTTATTTTTAAACTTTACATAATTGCACTAGTTTTGCCAAATATCAAAATGAATCCTTACCACACTCATCTGTAAAATGGGGATAAAAAGAAACACATCTTAATCTTGATATGAGGACTGTATTAAATTCACGAATGCAGACCACCTATCGCAGACCCTGCCGGTAGTTGATGTCAAGAAATGTTGATTTCCTTCCCATAACTGTGTGGCCATCTTAAAATCAAGTGATCTCCAAGTAAGGCCTGGATGAGTCAGTTCAGATGACTTAGTGCTGTCTACACCGCATCTCTATCATCAATTCCAGGCATCTATCTACAGGGCAGCAGCACCATCATTTGCAGATTGTTAGTCCCTGACCAGGGATGGAGCCTGGGCCCTTGGCAGTGAGAGTGTGGGGTCCTAACCACTGCACCACCAGGGAGCGACTGAGCACACACACAAACATAGTTGATTTACAATGTTGTGTTAGTTTCTTGTATATAACAAAGTTAGTTATATATGTTGTTGTTAAGTCATTAAGTCATGTCTGACTCTATTGTGATCCCATGGACCATAGCCCACCAGTCTCCTCTATCCATGGGATTTTCTAGGCAAGCATACTGGAGTGAGTTGCCATTTCCTTCTCCAGGAGATCTTACTGACCCAGGGATTGAACCCACGTCTCCTGCATCTTCTGCATTGGCAGGCAGATTCTTTAGTGCCGAGCCACCAGGGAAGCCCATATAAATATATAATATAAACATATGTATTATTTTTCATGCTATCTTCCATTATATTTTACTACAGGATATTGAATATATCAATAGTTTCCTGTGCTATATAGTAGGACCTTGTTGTCCCTCTGTTTTATACATAGCAGTGTGTATCTGCTAATCCCACATTCTAATTTATCCACCCCTCACGCCCTTTCCCCTTTGGCAACAAGAAGTCTGTTCTCTATGTCTGTGAGTCTGTTTCTGTTTTGCAGATAAGTTCATTTATATCATATTTAGATTCCATGTATAAGTGATATCATATAATATTTGTCTTTCTCTTTCTGACTTCTCTTAGTATGTATAATCTCTAGGTCCATCCATGTTACTACAAATGGCATTATTTTGTTCTTTGTAATTGTTGAGTAATATTCAGTTGTATATATGTACCACATCTTCTTTATTCATTCGTTTATCAGTGGACGTTAGGTTATTTCCATGTCTTGGCTATTGTAAACACTGCTGCTATGAAGGTACGGCTGCATGTATCTTTTTTAATTAGAATTTTGTCTGGGTATATGGCCAGGGATGGAATTGCATCATACCAGCCAGATATTTTTTATCAATTTTTTATCAGCCACATCGACTCGGTTGCTGTAGTTTACATTAAGATGTTTTGAGTCAAAGTTGATTGCACACTTCTCTGTGAGCCAATAATGTGAGGCAAGTCTTTGAAAGGGTAGCACATTCGGTCTAGGATTACACCATAGATATACTATCTCCAAAACAATGGAAGTCAGGATCCCCCTTCCCTCTTGACCAGTCTGACTGCACCTAGAACGTTTTCCTCTTCTTTGGACCACATTTTGAAAGGGAGGTAACTCACACATCATGCAGTCACCATGTGTCAAGCACTGCGCTATATGCATCATGTACCTTCATCTTCCCACCAACCCAGTGAGCTATGTATTAATACCTCTCTTCCATTATACAGATAAGGAAACTGAGACTAAGAGAGGCTAAGTGGATTGCCAAAGATCATATATCTGGTAATAGGAAGGTCAGAATTTAAACAAATTCTGTGTAATTTCAATAAACCCCTTTGTAATGAGTGGAGGGCCTTCCTTCTGGTAACTCCCCTGGATCCAGAACCTTGACTCACTCTTCCTTTGCTTTCTCATCCAGAAATCTTGCCCCCTCCATTTCAGCCACCCATGCCCCCAGGCCCCAGTCTGGAGGCCATCACCTCTGAGAAGTGCATCATGTTTAAAATCTCCATTGCAGACATGCCCCCTCAGAACACCACCTCCTCTCGGTCCCTCATTCATTCACACCCAGACGACGGTCCTTCAGCCTCATCCAGAGCTTTGGTTTCTTCCCGACTCTTTGGCTCTGTTTCTCTCTGGTGTTCCCATCCTGGTGTTATGCTTGTCTTAGACGCCACCATCTGTCATTTGAGTGTTCTCTTGCACATGTCTGGAGTCCTCTCACACTGTCCTCCTGTGCCCTCTGCCAGCACAACCCAGGCCCAGTCCCCTGCACTGCCTGCCTCCTCTACATGTGCACATGTATTGGTAAGGAGATCCAGGACCATTACCCACTATTCAGACCACTATCAGCTTATGATCTCCAATTTCACTGGGCTCTTAGGTCTCTGCAATCATTTTGGCCTCTGCAGTCAAGCCCCACTTTTGAACAGCAGACACGGAACCTGAAAATTTTCATCATCGTCCTGAAACATCCATTTACCACTTCATTTTCAACAGAAGACCTTCTCTGCTCTTTCACAAAAGAAAATGGAAACCACGAAGAGGAAGTCCTGGGCCTCCTGCCCCCAGCCCTGCACATGCTCCTGCCTGTGCCCTCCTCCTACAAAGGAGGCCCCTCCCGAACAAGGCTGCTCCCATCTCCCTCCTGCCCTGTGCCCAGAAACCTGGCTCCATCAAAGAGCTTCCATGTGGCTCCTCCCTGCCTCCTGCCTGGCTCCTTCTCCACCATGTGTACAGGCTCCTATTTGAAAACAAAATGGAACCAGATCTGCATGGTGTCCACATGTCTTCTGCATTCCAGCCACACGCTCTCTTCCCCTCACAGACGGTATTTTGAGGTGGTGCCACTCCGCACCCCAACCTGTTAATATCTAGGGCCCTCCTTGATGTCCGCTGAGACCACATTGCAGGTCATTCACGGCATCCTCACTGCTGAATGTGGGTCCCTTGTCAGTCTGCATCACACTTATACGCTCACATTAGATGCTGGGTACCTGGGACTCAGTGGCTGCGAGACCCCTGTTGCAGGTGCAGCCTTTCCTGTCTGCCTGCCTTTCCACGTGTGCATCTCAGTCGCCTCCTCTTCTGCTTTCCTCTGAACCCAGGTCTCCAAGAAGGCCGCGTCATGGGACCCCCTCCTCCTCTCTCACTGCTGCCCTCTCCCGTGACCTTCTGTAGCTTCCTACTCTACCTTCTGCTGATGATGCCCACACCTGTGTCTCCAGGCAGTCCTGAGCTCCACACTTGCTCGTCCGACTGAGCAGCCAGTGCCTCCACTCGGGGATCTCGTCTCCCCTCACCCCCACCTACACTCAGGCCTGAGGAAACCAGATTCCTTACCTTCTCCACTCAGTGACTGTTCTTCCTCCCGCTTTTCTTCAGGGGATGGCGGCACTGTCAACCCGGTACCCACACCAGCACCCTGGGGTCAACCTCCACTCCTTCCTGTCCCTCAGTCTCATGCAGTTCACCCTGCAGGTGGCAAATCCTGGCAGTATTGCTTCCAAGTCCTCCCGTGGCTCGTCCATGCTGTCCTGTCTAGTCTGGTCTCACTCACATCACCCCACCTCTCACAGTGGTGGAGTGACGTCTGGCTGCTGTACTGATGGAGAAGATTCAATTCTGCGTAAAAAAAAAAAAAAAAAAAAAAAACAAGAAAACGCCACCAGTTAGGTGTAGATAAGTGTCTCAGAAGCTCAGGCTGCATTAACCACATACCATAGACCAGAGGTTTAGTCGGCAGAGATTGGTTTTCTCATAGCTCTGCAGACTGGCCATGCCAGGGTGGCCGGGTTCTTGTCAGGCCTGTCTTCCTGAGTTGTAGATGGCCATCTTTCTGGTGTGTCCTCACCTGGCCTTTCCTTGGTGTGTGTGCATCGAGAAAGACAGATCTCTCTCTCTCTCTCTCTCTCTCTCTCTCTCTTGCTCTTCTTATAACGAGGCCAGTCCTATCAGACTAGACACCCCATCTTTATGATCTTATTTAACCTTCATTTTCTCCTAAAAGCCCTGTCTCCTCATATGCTCCCATTGGGAGTTAGAGCTTCAGCATATGAGTGAGGAGGGAGGGGATGTAATTCAGCCCATAGCAGTAAGTTATTAACCTGAAAAACATGAGATAAGTAAAGTGAGTAGTGCATATTTGTGTAAATATAGATAAAACAGGATGGAAGGACAAATACACACTACTATGTATAATATAGATAACTAATGAGAACCTACTGTCTAGCACAGGGAACTCCACTCAGTGCTCTGTGGTGACCTAAATGGGAAGGAAATCCAAAATAGAAGGGATATATGTATACATATAAGTGATTCACTTTGCTGTACAGCAGAAACTAACACAGCATTATAAAGCAACTATATTCCAATAAAAATAAATAAACCTGCCAAATACACACACGCAGACACGCAGACACAACAAAAAGGATAGAAGGAGGAAGGAAACACTATTACTCTGGGTATATATGATAAATAAACATGAGGTCCATGAGGCAGACTATTTTTATATCAGAATTATGCAAAAATACACACAGAATCTTGATTCAGTCACCCTTTGCTGACACTGATCCTGGCCCCTGCCTAAGAAATACGAATAAACCCTTTAGCTGTTCAGCAGACTTACTGACAGGTGACAGCTGTGGCCAGGTGTGCTTGTCTCTGCATTTCTCAGAGAAGGTATGTGTCATTGGTCCCAGGCACCTTCTGTCTCTGGACCCCTGGCTCCAACCTCAATGCTGGTGCTTGTAAGCACACCATTGGCAGGGAAGGCTGATGCAGCAGGGACAGAGAGAGACCAGATGTGTGCCTACTGTATGTTCCAGGATTCAGGAAGCACAGTATTTCTGCTTGTTTGCACCCTGTATTCAGTGTCCGCATCTCTTTTCCCTTGCTATTTGCTGTGTGTTCTAAAGCTTATTGATGAACTCTGTATTCAAGCTTTTTCATATGGTCAGCAGGTTTTTCTTTGCTGTGCCCTCTTGTATAACTTGCCTGGTGGTGCACTTGGAGGCCACTCTGACATCATGACGAATAGAATCGTATGTGACAAGGAGGATGCTTTAATGGCCTCAACTCTTCACCCCTCCCTATGTGCACTGCCTTTGTCATGTGACTTTTCAGCTCCCCCCATCAAGGGATGACATGTATTTCCTCCCCTTTGAAACAGCTCAGCCATGTGGTGTGCTTTGCTCCATGGGATGTTAGTGGAGGCTTGAAAGAGAGCCTGTCTGGTTGGGCTTGCTCTCCTGCACCACTTCCATCCATACAAGAAGGATGTGTGCAGATTTGCCCACTGTTCCTAGGAGGAGGATGAAAGACATAGGGTGTGGAACCATGGCCAGCCAAGCCCATTCTAGATCAGCTGACTCCTAACTTGCCCAGCCTAGATTAGTCATCTATCAGTTCAGTTCAGTTCAGTTCAGTCGCTCAGTCATGTCCGACTCTCTGCGACCCCATGAACTGTAGCATGCCTCCCTGTCCATCACCAACTCCTGGAGCCTACCCAAACTCATGTCCATTGATCCAACCATCTCATCCTCTGTCGTCCCCTTCTCCTCCCACCTTCAATCTTTCCCAGCATAAGGGTCTTTTCCAATGAGTCAGTTCTTCACATCAGGTGGCCAAAGTATTAGAGCTTCAGCTTCAACATCAGTCCTTCCAATGAACACCCAGGACTGATCTCCTTTAGGATGGACTGGTTGGATCTCCTTGCTGATCTCCTTTAGGATGGACTGGTTGGATCTCCTTGCAGGCCAAGGGACTCTCAAGAGTCTTTTCCAACTGATCCAGAAATTCACTGAAATAATATTGCATTTTTTTTTTTTATTGCATGTTATTTTAAGCCACTGGGTTTGGGGCATTTTATTAAACAGTAGTAGCCAATTTGTTGTATTCATCTAGACAAATTCTGTGACCTCCTCACTTTTATTCCTGCCTACAGTGGTCTCTTCCAGTCCATTTCCTACTGAAGTCATAGTACTCTTATAACACATAAATCTGCTCATTTTACGCATCTTCTTTAACCATCCAGTGAATCTTTTCTTTACCTTTAGGATAAACTGCAAACTCCCGCATAATCTGGCCCCTACTTGTTTATCTAGCCAGCCTGATTTCTTGGCATGACCCACCTCTTTCTCTAGACTTTAAATACACTGAACTCTTCACAGGTTTCTGACCGAGTCATTCTCTCTCTTGCCTCCAGGCCTTGGAACATGTTGATTTCTCTACAGGGAGCATGTGTGAATTTCCTAGGACTGCCTGAGCAAAGTAGTACCACGAAGCGGGTGGCTTAAAACCATGAAAATTCATTGTCTCCCGGTTCTGGAAGTGAGAATTCCTAAATCAAGTTATCAGCAGATTCATGTGCTCTGTGAAACCAGGAAGGGAGGCTCCTTCCTCACCTCTCCCTAGTCGTTGGTAGTTGCCAGTCATTCTTGGCCTCCCTAGGCTGCCAGTGGCTGCAATTCAATTTCTGCTTCTGTCATCACATAATCTTCTTCCCTTGTGTCTTCACCTCCTTTTCTTTTTTTAAATTTTTATTGTTTATGAATAATGAAGTCCTGGGTCTTCATTGCTGTGTATGGTCTTCTCTAGTTACGACACACGTGCTTAGTTACAGCATGTGGGATCTAGTTCCCTGACCAGAGTTCGAACCCAGGCCCCCTGCATTGGGAGTGTGTAGTCTTAGCTACTGGACCACCAGGGAAGTCCCACACATCCTTTTCTTATAAGGACACTAGTCAGATTGAATTGAGGCCCATTCTACCCCAGGATGACCATATCTTTTTATTCCCCCACGTTTATTGGGATATAATTGACAATGATGTATAAGTTTAAGATTAGTTATCTTCAGTAAGGTTAGTTATCACCTCTGTCACCACACATAATTAACATTTAATTATTGTAATGAGAATGTTGGAGATCTACTCTGTTAACAACTTTCAAGTATATGATACAGTATTGCTAATTATAGTTGCCACATTGTACATTAGATCCTCATAACTGATTCATATAACTGGGCATTTTTACCCTTTGACCACCAAGTCATACTGATCTAGGGTGGCATCATCCTGCAGCAGCTTGGGTTTCCAGCCAGAGATTGAGGTTGGGTTGCGGTGCTGAGAGCACCGAATCCTAGTTACTAGACCAGTGGTCAGTGACAAGGCCCTGGCCCTTCAGCTGTGTAGAAAAGAATCCCCACAAAGATGGAAAGTAGTGAAACAAGTAAAGTATTTATTGAGAGGAAAATAGAATACAGTGTGTATGGTTAAACACAGGCAGGCTCAGAGAGAGTCACTGAGTCGCACCCTTGTGGCAGTTTGAATCACTTTTATGGGCATTTCTTCTGGGTTTTCTTTGACCAATCATCTTGCTTTGTCTGGTCCTGAGTCTGTATTTGGTTTGTCTCAGGGTTCTCCCGTGTGTGTGTGTGTGTGTGTGTGTGTGTGTGTGTGCATCTCTCAGCCAAGATGGATTCCAGCAAAGAGGCTTACGGGTAGTTGAATCACTTACTATGAGGTGACAACACCCTCTCTCTTTTGACCTCCAAGGAGCCTTTCTGTGTATGTGTAGTCAGGGAGGTCTCCTTGACTTCAAGAATGAGAAATATGTTGTCTTTTATCTCTTATCTTGGCAGGGCCCAGAATCCTCCATCAATCCTGCTTTTATGGGGTTTCTGCTGTTATGGAATTTCTGTCCACAGAGGAGAAAGTGTTCAGCCTGGGGCCTATCTATCTTCTTTTTTTTTTTCCTATCTATCTTCTATCTCAATACATATAGCTCACATCTTCTTTATCTATTCATCTGAGACATACTTTCTTGTTTCTTCACATGCCTGTAATATTTTGCTGAAAACAAAGTTTTGAATCTTATCCTGTACTGATTTAGATTATTTGCCTCACTTCCAGGATTTGTTGTTGCTTGCCTTGGGTGGTAGTTGTTTGTTTAGTGACCTCTCTAAACTACTTTTGTGAAGACTGTATTCTTTGCAATGAATGCTATATGAGGTCTCTGTTCCATCAGCTCAGTAGTCAGCTAGTCATTGAACAGAGATTTCCTTAAATGCCTTGGGTCAAATTTTTAAAAATAGAAAGAAAGAAAAATATACTCTCCAGGTCCTTGAAGAATGGCTCCCTCTTGGGATAATCCTTTATACGTCAGTCATGCCATTTACAATTCTGCCTAAATTTTCACATCCTACTTAGTTGGAGCATAAAGATCAGCTATATGTAGAAGTGTATAGTTTTCTCAGGTCTTTTTTGGGCATGCATCCTTCCCTGGACATGAGTGTGGCCTTCTAGTCTCCCCAGTCTACAAGGCAGCTTGTCAAAACTTTTATTCCCCAAAGAATGTCCTACCCAGCTTTTCCTGCCAGGCTATCAGTGTTTCTGTCATTTGCCCCAGTGGTTATGTTTGGCCCCAGGTCAGAGTGGCTTTCCTTTCAGTGCTTTTGAGGGAGGATCATTGCACAGCCCCTCCTCCACTCTGGGAGAGCTCTGATTAGAGGAAACAAAAGCAAGCGCTTGTGCCAGTCCTTCATGGAACCCCTAGACCAATCAAAACAGACAAATGCTGTCCTTGGGATTAAGGTCTGCTCTGGTCTCTCCACAACCAGGTACCCACAATGGGAATGCAGGCTGCTGTCTTCAAAGTCACTGCCATCCTGCACAGGGGGATGGGACTAAGGTAAATTAAAATGCCACAAAGCTCTCCTACTGTGTTCTCATGGCCTTTCTCTTAGTTAAGTATTCACTTGTTGCTGTAAACATTTCTTTATCGTCCAGTGTTCTGATGAGGTTTCTGCTGACACTTTTTCCCCAGGTTTTTCAATGATTCTGGGCATGGACAACCTCCCCAGTTTCCTTATTATACCTGTATTAATCTACTTAGGCTGCTAAAACAAAATACCACAGACTGTGTGGCTTCAATAAGTGAATTTTTTTTTTTTTTTTTGCACAGTTCAGGGGGCTAGAAGTCTTAAGGTGCCATCAGGGTTGGTTTCTGGTGACGCTTCTCTTGCTGCTTCCTCACTGTATCCTACATGGACTCTTCTCTTGCACACAGGAGAGAAGAGAGAGCTCTCTGGTGTCAAAGTCTTCTTATGAGGACACCAGTCCAATCAGATTAGGGCCCCATCCTTGTGGTCTCATGTAACCTTAATTACCTCCTAAAGTCCCTGAGTCCAAATACAGTCACAGTGGTGGTTAGGGATATAACAGATAAGCTTTATTTTTTATTTATTTTTTAAAATTTTATTATTGGGTTATAGTGCTTTACAATGTTGTGTTAATTTCTGCTGTATAACACCATGAGTCAGCTATTTGTATAATAATTCCTTCTTTCTTAAACCTCCCTCCCACCCCTACCCCCAGATTTTAGAGGGACTGAATTCAGTCCATAAAACCACCATTTTCCCTGACATCATCCTTGAATTCATTATTATTACAGTTTTTCAATGAAAGGAAATTTTTTCCCTGTAATGTCTTACCTTCCGTTCTCCTGGAAGATACTTTTTGATTTTTGGCCATGCTGAGTTTTCATTGCTGTGCACTAGCTTTTCTCTAGTTGCAGTCAGCAGGACTACTCTTCATTGCAGTGTGTGGGCTTCTCTTGCTGAGGAGCACAGGCTCTAGGTACATGGGCTCGGTAGTTGTGGCACACAGGCTTAGTCACTGCATGGGCAGGTGGAATCTTCGTGGACTAGGGATCGAACCCCTGTCCCCTGCTTTAGCAGGTGGATTCCTAACCGCTAGACCACCAAGGAAGTCCTGGAAGATTATATTTTAAAGTCAACTTGCGAGGAAGTTTGGGAGCTTCCAGAGACCTTGTATTTGTTTTTATTTCTGTTTTTGTTTTCATTCTCTATATTGGGAGGCAGTGGGGGAGAAGGGAATTAAGAAAATCTTGAGAGTAATGAAAACAGTGCCTGCTGTGCTGGTATTTAACAGGTTAAACCATCCTGGGGAAATGGATCGAGTTAGAGAGTACCTCATTTTGACTCTGAGTTTGCATTGCTCATGGTGCCTCTTTGATTTCAGCTATTTCATTAATGCCTGCAATGCAGGAGACCCAGGTTCAATCCCTGGGCTGGGAAGATCGTCTGGAGAAAAGAATGGCTATCCATTCCAGTATTCTTGCCTGGAGAATTTCATGGACAGAGAAGCCTGGCAGGCTATAGTCCGTGGGGTCACAAAGAATTGGACATGACTGAGCGACTAACACTTTCTCTTCATTTCATTAATAATTGCAATTTTATACAGTCACTTAAGACCCAAACATTGTTCATCATTGCACCATATTGCTAGATATTTTATGAGAGTTTTAGCATCTAGAGACACATATTTCCATGGACACTATCAGCTTTGATGGGCATGTGTTGTTTTTAAGCCCAATCAGTGCTTTTAAAACTGAATCACACTCTCAGGACTGATATTTATCCAATTATATGTGTATAGATATAGACATTTAAATTTCTAAGGCAACTGAATAAATGTTAAATAGCATCCAGAGTCATCAAATCTTTTTTTAATTGTGGTTTCATTTCCACAAAAATGTTTGCCTTTGTTCAAACTCATGAATCCATTGAGTCCAGGGAAGTTTAATAAGGGAAATAGATGTGCTCTCTGAATTATATAACAGTCTGAGTTGTGTCTGAATATCTTCACTTCCTTGAACTGACAACAGTATTTCACATTTTTAGCCTGCAGTTTCAAGTTCAGTGTGTGCAGATGTCTTCTCACATAAGTGAGAAAATAAAACTTCATGGTTCATTTGAACTCTTGTTGTAGAGCTTCTTTGACTTTTTAAATTCCTGAAATCTCAGTGTCAAGAAAGCAGTGCAGTAAATCTCACAAGTAACCACAAATTAATAATCTCACTGTGCTAAAATCAAATAAATAGTCATTACCTGCCTTCTTATTTTTACACATGGTCCCTAAATTAGCAAAGTTTGAAAGTGCACACAAAGGAATATTCTCATTCTTGATCCACCTCATATGCAAGGGATGAATTTGCCTAAAAAAATCATTATTCTCCTGGTGCTTGTTGTAGTAGAAGTTAGGCACACCAACTCTTCCTTTGGACTTGAATAAACCACTCAAGCATATTTTTTTAACCATTTATTGTACATGACCTACATGTGGCCAATGAACTCTACTTTCCTATATATGCTCACATTCTCTGGAGTTCTGCAATTTTCTTCTCCTTAACAGCCAAATCACTACAATTCAAACACCACAGAATGCCTGGAAGTCCAGTGTCTTTTCCCAAATATTTCCAGGAATTTTTCAGACTGTTGGTATCCTCCTGATTGTCTCCTGCTCTTCCTTTCACGTCTGATCATCTCATCTTTTTTTTTTTTTTTCCTCCTTTCTGCCTCAGGCCCTCCTAGTCTATTTCACCACATGGCCAGCTTCCACTTTATCCCTCAAGATGACCATTAATTCAAGGCTGATGCTATGTCGTGCTGGTTTATCAGCTGTAGTGAAGACAGAGGAACAACATAAAGGAATGACACTATAGAAAAGGGAAAACCAACAATCATTATCGTGTGGCCCCGTTCTCACAGATTATTACCATGAACAGGAAAGTTCCTTATTGCCCATGTCCTCTTTCTCTTTTTAAAAATTAGATGACTTCCCCACCCCCACCCCTGCCCCCACCCCCCGACCATGCCACAAGGCATGTAGAATCTTAGTTCCCTGACAAGGTATCAAACTGGTGCCCCCTGCATTGGAAGCATGAAGTCCTAACCACTGGGATACTAGGGAAATCCTGCCCATGTCCTCTCTTGGGCCAGATACTCTGTTCTGTTCTTGGGCCTGTTACTCATCTCTGTGAGAAACACTTCTGTCCTCCAGGACATTCTATTTCATGGTCTCCAGTGCAAGCCTCATATCAAGGTAACACTGTAAGTTTCTCCACTCAAGGACATCATCCTTTTGTTGTATTATGCTAAGCAGCTTAGCTTTTCTCTGGCTCTACCTCTAACCCCTTGACCAGGCAATACCTTTGAATCACCAAGAAGCCCATTGAAGTGCCTTCCCTCACAAAAAGCAGCATCCACTCCCCAAACCAATGCTGTCCCCAAGTGCCAGAGCAATCTGTACACACTGAAGACAGCTTCTAATATGTCAGATTTTTAAGCTGCTTTATTTAAAAATGATGTCAAGCCTGCAGTAGAGTTATCAGAACAGGACAAAGAAACCCAGTGTGCTGTTGACCCAGATTTATCAGCTATTACCATTTGGTCAGATTTCCACGATCATGGTTATTGTTTTTAAACCATTTGAAAATAAATGGCCTACATTTACTCTTAAAGATTTCTGTGTGTATTGTCTAAGAGTAAGGTCATCATCAGCAATGTGACAGACTGACATCATGTGCCTCCCTGATGTGATGCTCTAACAAGGACACTTGCCATTTCTAGCATATTCCCACCCAAAAGGCGTAAATTGAGTCTGCTGCTACTGCTAAGTCACTTCAGTCGTGTCCGACTCTGTGTGACCCCATAGACGGCAGCCCACAAGGCTCCCCCGTCCCTGGGATTCTCCAGGCAAGAACACTGGAGTAGGTTGTCATTTCTTTCTCCAATGCATGAAAGTGAAAAGTGAAAGGGAAGTCACTCAGTTGCATGTGACTCTTCAAGACCTCAGGGACTGCAGCCCACCAGGCTCCTCCGTCCATGGGATTTTCCAGGCAAGAGTACTGGAGTGGGGTGCCATTGCCTTCTCCAAAGTTGAGTCTAGTCATAAACAAATGCAGTACCTCAAAAGGAGGGACATTCTATGCAATAACCAGCCTATATTCTTCAAACATGCCACAATCAGGAAAAATTAATAAATAAAAACTCAGGAACTGGTCCAGATTAAAGGAGCCCAGAGATAAATGACAACTATATTCCGTACATGATATTAGACTAGATTCCAGAGCACAGCAACAAATCACAAAAAAGGCAGTTGGTAAACTCCATGAACTGTAGATTACACAATAATATTGTATTTGTATTGTATCTCCTAATTTTGACAACTGTACTGGATTATATATCTTAACAGATTTTTGCATGTGGCTACAAGTATTGACCTGAAATATTTTCAGTTTCTCCTTAGCAAGCAGTCAGATCCTATTATTAAGTTTTGTTAGGCTAGACATTATTTGGTGAAACTGTCAAGGGAACTAGACCTCAGGCTCACATGAAATGAAGATGCTTTTTCTCTTGGAGAGAATCCTATTTCAATGCCAGTGGTCCTACAAGAACTGACACTTGCCTGTCTCATGTGGCTGACACTTATGATGACAATGATGATGTTTAGTTGCTCAGTCATGTCTAACTCTTTACGACCCTATGAACTGTAGCCCGCCAGGCTCCTCTGTCCATGGGATTCTCCAGGCAAGGATTTCCTGACCCAGAGATTGAACCTGCATCTCCTGCATTGGCAGGCAGGTTCTCCACGCTCTGAGCTACCTGGGAAGCCCGGCTAACACTGAAGTGACTGATTAGCATCTTCTCCAGAATGAACCCTTGCTAACTGCTGCAAGTGGGGCTATGAGAGCTCAGATACCTCCTGGGGCAAGGAAAGGTGATAGCAGAAACACAGAAACAGAGTTTTCCTGCTTCAGGTCAGGGTGAAATAGGCAGAAACTGGTAGTATGGAGTCACCCTTGTGGCTCAACAGACTCCTTCAGGCTTCTTGGGTGGAGCCAGTTCTGCATGCCAATGGTTACTGCAGGAAACCATCTGCAACATCTAGACTGTCAGAGGGAGACTGGAAATCAAGGGCAATTCTGGTCAGTCCTAGGTGGGAGAGCCATGTGTTGCAAACTAACAGCAGGATAGCAGAGTTCAATCCAGGGATCTTGGGACAGCAGCTGATGCTCCAAAATAAATGATTTTATTATTGACAATGAAAACCTAGCTTTACAAAATGATTCTGGAGGTGCGAATAAGCAGTGATGCATCAGACTGCCTGCATTCAAATCTCAGCTCCAGCATCAAGCAACCGTGTGATTCTGGGCGAGCTACTTTATCTCCTCATGGCTCTTATCTCTGGTCTTTAAAGACAGATATGAGTCTTCTATTGCTGCTGTAACAAATTTCCACAAACGACTGGCTTAAATCAGCACAAACTTACTTTCTTGCAGTTCTGGAGGTCAGAGGTCTGGAATCCCTTTCATGGGGTTAAAATCAAGGTGTCAGCAGGCCTGCATCCCTTCTGGAGGCTCCAGAAGAAAATCTCTTTCCTTGCCTCTTAGAGATTCTAGAGCTGTGTTCCTTGCATTCCTTTGTTCAGGGCTTCTTCCTCCATCTTGGAAGTCAGCCACATAGCATCTTCTCTGCTCTCTGAATTCTAGCTCATCCCTCACATCCTCTCTCAATGCATCTGAACCTCCTGCCTCCTTCGAATAAGGGCCCTTGGGATTACATTGGCCTACTCAGAATAATCCCTAATAATTTCCCCATCTCAAAATTTTTAACTCAATCATGTCTTCAAAGCAAAGTTAAAGTTACTTTAACCATGTAAAGTAACATATTCATAGGTTTTGGGAATCAGTACCTAGACATTTTGGCTGGGGCGGGGGGCAATACCTTCCCTGGTGGCTCAGATGGTAAAGAACTCGCCTGCAGTGCAAGAGACCTCATTTTGATCCTGGGTCAGGAAGATGCCCTGGAGAAGGAAATGGCAGCCCACTCCAGTATATTTGCCTGGAGAATTCCATGGATGAAGGAGCCTGGGGGGCTACAGTCCATGGGGTCGCATAGAGTCAGATGCAACTGAGTGACTAACACACAATATTCATCCTACTTCATATGGATATGATAAGTTTGCACACTTCATAATAAGACTGTGAAAAGTGAATGAGATAAGGCACATCAGGCACTTGGCATGTGTAAAATGCTTTACAAATGTTAGCTATTGTTAGGACCTAGCTAAAGTCTGTAAAAATAGATTTTTTTCAAGAAAAAAAATTATTTACTCAGGAAGCATCCTCGCAAGTTTTAAATTCAAATCAGTGATTAGTGAGAGAAAATAGGTAAGCTTTCCTCATTTTCTTCCTTATTCTTGTGAATAAATGTATACAAATCACAATCTAAAGAGTTAAATTTTAAATCATCACCAGACATTTTCACTTTCTAATAAATAAAGTATCAGGTAAAACCACGTTCTTAATGCCTCTAATCACCTACATCAGTAAATTACCCCTTCCTCCCTGTCTCTTCTTTTGCTCTTTTTTCCCCTTCAAACAAGAAATAGAATATCTGGATCCCATTCCAGCAGCCTTATTCAACTTTCACTAACCTTTGAGCCTGTGGTTATAGAATAAAAGTGGTTTCCATTACAACATGCTTTAGTAGGAACCCTTCTAGGTATAAGTGGTAGAAAGCCAACTCAAACTGTTTTTTCTTCCCCTTAAAAATAGGAATTTATGGCTTGTGTAACTGGGTTGGATACTATAATGTGGCAACTTCAAAAGTGAAAGACTTAGTCCCCTGCTGTCTACACCTCCAGGGAGTGCCTTAGTGAAGAGCAACTGTCTTGCCCAAGATCATCCAGTCATCGCAGCTTCACTTCTCCCCACAGGGTTGCTGAGGCCTTCTTATGACCACATGATAATTCAGCTTCTCCTTCTGCCCACTGCTGTTTTCTTATTTTTCCTTCCTTTATGTGGGTGCGTGCCTCCAAAGACACTCTCAGATCAAACTCCTCAGCACTAATCTCCAACTTGTAATGTACTTCCAGGGAACCCAATCTGTGAGAATAACTGAGATATCCAAGTGTCTCAGGTAGATCAGACCCAGAAAGCAAATGCTGTTATATTTGTCTCCAGACCTCTCACTCCTTCCCCAACTACTGATCTGATTTTGTGTTGGCATGATTCTTATGCAGCTTCTTGGCACAAAGTAGTGGAGATGGTCAGTGGCAGCAGCAGACATGCATATTCACAAAGAACAAAGAAAGAAGAGCTTCACTCTCTCACCTCCATAGACCCTAAAAATTCCCTCATTGTGCAAAAAGAACTCTCATTGACCTCATTTGGGTCAAGTGCCCATCCCTGAGACAGTTACTATTTCCAGGAGGATGAGGTCCTCTCATTAGTCACCCTTAAGCAAGGGAAGTGGGGCCACATACCTCATGGATGGATAGAGAGTGGGAACATGGTAGTTCTGAAAAGAATAGTTTGCACAGTAGAGATAATCCATTTTTCATCATTACCAGGAATGAAATTTTTCAGGAATCTTGGTGCAGTAACATACCTATCTTTCTTCACCATTCCATACATCCTTCTGGAAATAACTTTAGTATACTTTTTTTTTTTTTTTTAATTTGACAAAGCTTCCCTGGTGGCTCATACAGCAAAGAATCTGCCTGCAGTGTGGAAGACCCAGGTTCTGTCCCTGGGTCAGAAAGATGCTCTGGAGAAGGGAATGGCTACTCACTTCAGTATTCTTGTCTGGAGAATTCCATGGACAGAGGAGCCTGCCAGGCTGTAGTCCATGGGGTCACAAGGAGTCAAACATGACTGCACAACTTTCACTTTCACATACTTTTTTAATTTGACAAATCGGGAAAGAATTATACTCAGAATGCAAAATCTAGGGATCCCCTAGAGACATGGGTCTGTCTCTCTTTTTTCCCTCTGCAAGAGGTGTCTAGGATTTCAATCACAAGCTGATGGTGTTGGTCATTGTCATTACTGCCTGCTAGAAGGGTTGAACACTTTCTTGTATTTATCACAGTCTAACTTGACACTAACAGCTTAGGAGGCAATGGAAACCCAAGTGACTGGGAGAAGATAAACTGTTAGCTGATGCATAGAGGTTCAATTTTCTTCATTCTCCATGTCCAGTCAATACCAGTCAGCCAATACCTGTTGCTCCTTTATCAAACTTCCTGCTTGTCTTTTCAAGAGCAGAGAACATTGAAATTAACTTGAACAGTATTCTCAAAAGGGAAGTTACTTGCTATAAAAGAAAGATTTCACTCTTCATTGCAACTGAGCTCTCTTCCTCCAACTGTGAAACTGATTGAGGTTCTTAAGTCTCTCAAGACATCTCTACTCACAGCCCTGTGATTATTTTTATAAAGGAGAAAAAAGAAGCCATAGGAGGGAATGGTTGATCACCCATAAAAATATTCTTTCTTTTTTAAATTTTCTTCTCAAACTGTGGAGGGAGGGGAAAGGAGTTAGGAAATGTTCAAGGAGCATTATTTCCTAGTATATGAGTATCTATGGTCCCCTTGCTATTGCTGCCCCAGCAGAGCACGGTCCTTGGGAGGTAGATGACAAAATGTGGGAGAGACTTGAAGTTTAAGATAGGTAGGGTAAAGGGACGATCAGCCAGTAGGTTAGAAAAGAGAGAAGCAGGGAGGGGTGGAGAGGGGAAGACTTTGGCAAGTTTTTTTTTTTTTTTAATTGGGGTATAGTTGCTGTACAATGTAGTGTAGGTTTCTGCTGTACAATGAAGTGAATCAGCTATATGTGTGTGTGTGTATATATATACCGTCTCTCTCTTGGACCTCCCTCACACACACACCCCCTCCCCCTCTAGGTCACCAAGACCTAGACCACCTCAGACCACCAAGCTGAGTTCCCTGTATGGCAGCTTCCCACTAGCCATCTGTTTTACACATGGTAGTGTATATATGTCAGTCCTAATCTCCCAATTCATCCCGTCGCCCCACCATGTCCACTCGTCCAGTCTCTACATCTGCATCTCTATTCCTGCCCTACAAATAGATTCATCTGAACCAATTTTCTAGATTCCACATATATGCATTAATATATGATACTTGTTTTTCTCTTTCTGACTTACTTCAGTCTATATGACAGACTCTAGGTCCATCCACATCTCTATAAATGACCCAATTTCTTTCCTTTTTATGGCTGAGTAATATGCTTCCCTGGTGGCTCAGATGGTAAAGAATCTGCCTGCAGAGGAGGAAACCTGGCTTTGATCCCTGGGTTGGGAAGATCCCCTGGAGTAGAGTATGGCAACCCACTCCAGTATTCTTGCCTGGAGAATCCCATGGACTGTATAGCCTGGTGGGCTACAGTCTATAGCGTCACAAAGAGTCAGATACAACTGAGCAACTAAGCACAGCACAATATTCCATTGTATTTATGTAGCACATCTTCATCTGTCGATGGACTACTTTGGTAAATTTCAAAGACCCTGATGGAGCAGGAATCCTCCCTGTGGAAGAGTTTGAGAGTGGCAGGAAGAGAGAGAGCAGATTTTAAGGTGTTTATTCCTCTTTAGGCATACATGCCTCACTTCTTTAATTCCATGAGAAAATGAGTACAGGTCTGAATTACTTTCTGTATCAGGCAAAGTTCAGTCAGAAAAACAGAAACCACCCTGTTTCAACAGAGGGAATTTCACACCAGGGATTTGTTACATGGATGATGTGAAACTGGAGAATCCCAACGTGGGTACAGAGGCAACATAAAGATTAACAGCTACAGGAAGTGGTGACCGCCCTCCAGGTTGGAGGGAACCTGGGAGGAGTTGGTGTAACTCAAGCCCAGAAGCGATGGCCATCTGGTAGGAGCTGGACCTATATTGGTGATGGCCAGCAGGAGCTCAGGCCACAGGGAGAAAGGGTGACTGGTGAGAGCTGGAGTTTCTGGTTAAAGGCAAGCACTTCTGAGACCCCTCTTGAAGCCGAAAGCCAGGGGAAGAAGCACTCTGACTCCTCGCCTGCTCCTCATCCTCCAGTTTAATTGAACATCCCAGAAGCCAGTGGGCCAAGGAGCCTGGCAAATACAACTCTCTCTAAAACAGAACAGAACAAGGAAAGGGTGAGGAATAGATCCCAGAGCAGAGAGGCAAATTACTGACACATAACTTGATTGTCTGTGTTTCTTTGAATTCATCTCTGTGTGTAACTGAACCATGAAGCTGATTGTCCTTGATGTGGGTTACGCATGATTCAAGAGCCATGCAGAAAGTCATGGTTGAGTACCTTTCCTTAAATATTAAAAGGTGAAAAATAATTACTTTACTCATGGTCACAATTCTGCAGGTTGTCTCAAGTGCTTCAGTAGACACCAACCCAAATAGTTCAGGCCTCTCTCTCTCTCTTTTTTCTTCTTTTTCCCTTTTGCTCCTCCAGTTTCTTCTTTTACCTCTCTACTCTAGCTGTTCTACAATTAGTGCAATTAGTCAACTTTGAACTCATAGTGGCGTTACCACCCTACCCTTGTCTCTTTCATGTCCTGAAGACTGGGTGGGAGTCAGGCGGGGGTTGGGGGGATGCTAAATCTGACTTTTGACATCCACCACGTCGAACATACCTTTCTGACCCTGTTTACCTACCCTGCCTAGAAAAATGACCTGTCAACCTGGGACTACTACAGCCATCCAAACATTTTGGCCTGTTTGTTGTTTTCTTTGCCCATGGTTGTATTGGAAGTGATTTGGGATGGGGTGCCACTGTCAGGCTTTCATGGTCAAAATATGGCCAAATTACTTGGCTTTCAAGTCCCAACTCCACAGTTTCTTAATTGTATGACCTTGGCCAAGTAACTTAACTGCTCTGGGTCTCAGTTTCCTCATATGTAAATGTAATCATAATAATAGAAACTACTTTATAAGGTTGAATATTAGAATTAATTTATTTACATACTGAATTTATATATGTGTGTATATGGGTGCCTTTGTGTGTAGACACACACATAGATGTGTATCAACTTATATATATATATATGTGTGTGTGTGTATGTGTATGTACATACACATACACACACATATGTATCTTAGAAAATTGGCATAATGTAAGCATGGTATAAATATCAGCCATCACTATTGTTATTATTTTTCTCAGTAAGATTATAAATGCTGCTCCAGCCTATCAAAAAAGATCACATCTATCTAATTTTTTTTTTTTAACCTAACACGAAGTCATGGCTAGTTGGGTGACTTTTTAAAAATTGCCATTTGCTAACCAGTCAGTCCAAAAATTAATTCACTGTGTAATTCACTATGAATTACACTGTTATTTGTCTTTAAGTTGTAGAAATTAGTTTCATTTCTCACTACGTTTAATTGTGATTGGATCATTGTAGACTTTTTTTCTGTCTTTTTTTTTTTGTGGTTTAAAAATTTAAATTTGTTATGGAAACAAGCTTTTCAGTTGACCAATGATTAGCTAATTTCTGATAATAGAAAAGGAAACAGATTGCCCCAAGGCTGCTGTTTTCATTTCCTCATGGGAAGAAGAAGCATAGCAGAGAAGAAAGGCAAACTCAAGGCATTGAACCTCTGCTACCATGGGGAACTGGGTTGTGAATGAGGGCATCTCCATCTTTGTCATTGTAAGTACCAATAAGAAAGAAATTACAAATTCTCTAACTTGTCTATGTTCTCTTGAAAATGAAAATAGAGCAAAGCTTTATTTCATTCTTTTGAGAAATTGTGTTGAAACTTATTTATGTGAACATGCATCCATCTGATGGATATAGAATGAGTCCATTCTTCCAGATTTACTCATGGAAGGAATGTATCTAGGGGCTCACTTTGCCTAGTTTATTTCTGGGATTTTTTAGAAGTACTAAATTAGCCAGCATTTCACAGTGGGAGTAGAAGACATTTCATGATGACGATCCCTGAATATGAATTGGTTACAATGTTTACTTAGAAGCAAGTTTTTCTATTTTTTATGTACTTATACCACCTAAAAATGGGCAATTGAAACTTTATACAGTTTTCCAAATAACAAATACAAGATTGGCTGATGTACGGGAAATTGGCCTGTATTTTCAGTAATTACACCAAAAATAATTGAATTTCTCAATTTTCTCTTTTTAAGAAGTATCTTCTTTCTTCTGAGGTAAACTTTAGTTATTTATGAAGTTTTTTTTTTTTCTAAGTCAAGGAAAAGGAATTGAAGTAAACTATCTAGATGTATGTGTATAATGTATGTATGATATATATTACACATAGTTATATATAAATTAATATAATCTATCATGAGAAACAACTTTTAAGTAAAGATATGGCGATTTTTCTAATAGACATGTTGATTTCTTTAGTTTTTAACATAACACGTATTAACTATTATTTTAAGGTGGTGGTCTCAGCAAAGCAATCACAGATGGTTGGGAAGATAGAAATATGATTTATAAGTAGCTTTTCCAGTAGCCAATGAAAGTATTATCCAGATTTTTTAAAAGGACACCTATGAATGAAATTTTTGAAAGAATTGTCATTAAGTAAATATGACTTTTTTAGCTGGAGAGGTAGAAACAAGTGGCACAAATAAAATAAAAGCCACAATATTTTTTTCATTAAAAAAATCCAAATTAACACTAACGAAATACAGAATTGTTCTGAGGACTCAAAGCTCTTAAGTTGATTTCTCATTTCTGTTTTAAGAACAGATGACTCCTATAGAAACTAAGTTCAAATTATACTTTTAGCCCTTACCACAGTTTTCCCAGGGAAATGACCTCCATCTAAATTATGCATTCATATACTTGAAAGTGAAGACACAGCTTGGAAATCAAGAGTAAACATGACAAAGTTAGGAAATGGAGAAGTGGCTTTAGCACCTTCTTCTTTGTAAAGAGAGACTATTTTCCAGCATTGAAGGACATTAAATAAACTGAAAGCTCAGTTAAGAAAAGATAGCCACTGGGGACCTGAAGGTGGAGCACCGGGCAGAGTCATTGTTGGATGCAGTCAGTGCTTGAGATGAAATCAACACTCACAGTCTAGAAGAATCTCCTTTTAATAATAATAATAATAAATCCCATGCCTCTCATCCCCTTGGGCTTCCCAAGTGGCTCTATTGGAAAAGAACCTGCCTGCCAATGAAGGAGACACAAGAGATGCAGGTTCATTCCCTGGGCTAGGAAGATCTCCTGGACGAGGACATAGCAACCCACTCCAGTACTCTTGCCTGGAGAATCACATGGACAGAAGAGCCTGGCAGGCTACGGTCCATAGGGTCACAAAAAGTCAGATACGACTGAAGCAACTTAGCATGCAGTCATCCCCTCATTGATGCTCACTTGAAGCAAAATTCATCAAGTAGAATTAAAGACTTGCCACTAACTGGGGCAAGATGCTGTGTGATGGAGGGAGATCTTCCACCTGTGAGAATTGAGAATCAAACACAGAGTCTTCCTGATGTGAGAGACAGCATAGTAACAGATTCCTTTCCCTTCAAGTCACTTGCTATCATCTATCAACCTAAGAGAAGGAGAAACAAGAAGAGATAGACAGATAATAACGGCATAGTGGCCAAGTAATAGAACAATCACAGGGGACAAGACAGAGTGGAAAGGTTACTACCAAAGTGCAGAGACACCTTTGCAGGAAAGAGCTGGTTCGAAGCTGGTTCCACCCAGCTTTGTAACCACCTTTATTGAGAGCTGTCCATGGGGAGGTCTTGACCCTGGTCTGACTCCAACCTGGTGTGAAATCTGCCTGTTGAAACTTGAAAACTTTACGCAACCATTTCTATTTGTGCAGCTGGTATGGCTGGGAATGAACGTCTTCCTCTTTGTCTGGTACTACCGGGTTTATGATATCCCAGATAAGTTCTTTTACACTCGAAAACTTCTTGGGGTAAGTATAAGTTCCATTTCCCATGGTATTGACTGGCTCCCATGTCTAATCAGAGATTCTTGTTCCTATTCCTCTTAACATTTTAAAGAAATATTCTGACCAACCCAACAGCACCATTGGCCTCAGTCCCTCCATTGCAACCCCCTGAGCAAGAGTCTTTAGGTCTTCCAGTGTGGGACAAACAAAAGGGTGGCAGAAGGTCCCAGCAGCAACCTTCCCCTCCCAAGAACTACTGTGCACCTGTTTAGCTTAAAGGAGAAATCTAATACTCACTCTGGAATAGATGGCCAGGTTGAAGAGATCCATCCAGGGTGACACAGGTAGCACAAGTGGGACTTCCTGTATTCTCTAAATCATCTGATTCCTACTACCTTTTTCATGAAAAGCCCTAGTGACATGTTATGAAATAATCTTCAGGAAATAAGCCTCTCCCTACATATGGAGCCTTTGAGGAACTTGCCCAAAGGTCACATCCGTTGACTAGACTGGCGGAGCAAAGGCCCCTGTGTTTCCTTGGGTCCATTAGCATTCTCAGTTTCCTTGAACTGCCAGAGTTCTTCTTCATAAACAAAATAATTACAATTAGGGCTGCCTCAGAGGATGTCATTTGTTACATCATGCTGAAACCACAAATTGATTACTTAATGATACTAATTATAATATGTATTATGCATCATATGCATAAATATTATAGCATATAATTATACTATGTTATTATAATTGTTGTTAATTTATTCAGGTTGATGCTTAAAAGGATGATTTCCTTTTGCATTTTCCTCCCCCCTATTTAATTGCATATATGCAGTTTCTTTAGGCATTACAAGGAACAGTTTTAATGCCAAAGCATTACACCATACCTACTTAGTTACTGTTGAGGTTAGTCTAAGTGCTAAGAAAATCTTCTTTACAAAGCCCCAGTTTCTATACTGAACTCTAATTAATGATATGCATACCAAAGTATTTAGGAGGAAGTGAACTGATGTCTGCAACTTGGAAATGCATCAAAAATAAGATGCACTGATGGATACAGAGGTAGGCAGATGAATGGATAGATTAATGGACATGTGCTAAAGCAAGCTTCATAAAATGTAAAAGGTAGAATCTGGGAAATGAATAAACAGGTATTCATTGTGAAATTATTTCAGATTCTCTTTGTGTTTGAAAATGTTCATAATAAAAATGTTGGGGTGGGGAGCGAGACCTTAAAAATAAATCCTTGGCTCTGAAGAACCTTCGTTCCCAGATAACTTGATGTCTCTGGAGTGTGGTCCTCATGTTTGCTGGGAAGCCTGGGGGTTGGGGGGCCGGAGTGAGATGGGGGGGTGTTCTGGGCTCACAGGAGTCACCTGCTTTTCATCCTGCCCTTTCCAGTCAGCGCTGGCCCTGGCCAGAGCCCCTGCAGCCTGCCTGAATTTCAACTGCATGCTGATTCTGCTGCCTGTCTGTCGAAATCTGCTCTCCTTCCTCAGGGGTTCCAGTGCGGTAAGAACCAACGTTTACAAAGTTTGAGTTCCTCAAAATTTCGAAGGCCATCAAGCTCAACGCCCTTTTATAGGAAAAGCAAACCAAGGGTTTATGAGAATTCCAACCACTGTATAATATTCATTATACAAGAAAGCCATGCTTGATTCTCTAGTTTATTTTTATATTATCTGTCGATGGAGCTCCCTGAGACAACCTTTTAACCTGGAACAGACATTGAAAACAAAACAAACCCCCCCAAAAAACAAAACAACCAATCTACCTATACCTCCACAATAGCAAAAAAGTACATGTACACACACACAGATATACATAATATGACATATATATATATATGTATACATATAGAAATTAATGAGACTGATGTGAAATTTGGGGATTAATCTCATAGTGTCATGTTTTTAAAAATGTTTAAGTCAGAGAAAATCTCTTTGGTGGATAATATCCCAAGAAGATGGGAACAATGAGCCATGAGTCACTATGCAATGAATGTGACAGGTGTTTGGTCCATGGAATTGAGGAGTTCAGAGCTTTCTAAATGCCCCAGGCTCCTTCACCCTCGCTTCAACAGTCTACTGAACCCCTAATATACTATGCTGGAAGAAAAAGATTATGTAGGAAGGACTTTTGTAATCTGTAAAATGGTATACAAATTTCTTATTGTTATACAAAGATGAGAAGCAAGGAACTTGGAATCTACACACATAATCAAATATTATACAAAGCAAAATGTGATGGGTCCCACAAAATGTTACAAAGAAGGAGCTACAGGGAATCAAGCAAAGGCAAAGGAAATTGTATCAGGTGGTGCAGGGGATGAAAAAAGAATTCTTAGAGAAGGTGGCATCAGATATGGGCATAAAGGATAAAAATAAGCCTGTAGAAGATATAAAGCACAGGAAATGGTGAAGAAATCATATTGAAAGTCCTGTGTGATCATGACTTATGGCTTCTCTTTGGCAGTGTTGGCCATTCCTGACCACACCACAGAGGGTAGCTCTTCCAAACTTAGGGACTGATGCCTGGGAGGACCCATTCCACTGCTCATTAGTGACTAGTTGCCTCTGTTTGGGGGCTTCCCTGCTGGCTCAGTGGTAAAGAACCTGCCTGCAATGCAGGAGACCCAGGTTCAATCCCTGAGTCAGGAAGATTCTCTGGATTAGGAAATGGCAACCCACTCCAGTATTCTTGCCTGGAAAATCCCACGGACAGAGGAGCCTGGTGAGCTACAGTTCATGGGGTTGCAAAGAGTTGGACATGACTTAGCACGCATGCAGCCTCTGTTTTTCCTTTTAATAAAATGTTCCTTTTATATTAAATAGCTTTTTAAAAAATTACCTATTAAATAGAAGTCATTTATAGTGGAGAGAAGCAAGCAATCTACTTTGATGAGAGTGAAGGATTTTAAATGGTAGATACCTGAGGTCAAGTTGGAGCTTTGCTAGTAAACTTGGATCTGAAATGTATAGCTTAGGTGTTAATCTTAATTGATAATCAGTGACTCTGTGGGGGAAGGAAAGTGATCTAAACTGTCAATAACAATTAGAACTTGCCTTGAACTCTACCTCGCTTTTCCTTAGTCTTACTAAATTCACATTGATCCTAAGGAGATTTTTTTTTTTAAGAACAATACAACACTTGATTTACAAATATAGGGTTAACAAGCCATAACTAACACATTGATCACAAGGATTTCTAAAATAATCTTCTCAACCTAAGAAACCACAGAGGTAGAACTCCATTTGATGGAAAAGTTTTCTTTTTTATTGAACTATAATTGATTTACAGTGTTGTGTTAATCTACACTGTATACCAAAGTGACCAAGTTATACATATATATACATTCTCCTTTATATTCTCTTCCATTCTAGTTTATCACAGGACACTGACTATAGTTCCCTGCTCTCTACAGTAGGACCTTGTTGTTCATCCATTCTAAATGTAATGATTTACGTCTGCTAGTACCGAACTCCATCCCTCCCCAACACTCCTCCCTTTTGGCAACTGCATGTCTGTTCTCTGTTTCTGCAATTCCATTTCTGTTTGTAGATAGCTTCATTTGTGTCATATTTTAGATTCCACATATATGGGGTTTTTCTTTCTCTTTCTGACTTCTTTCACTTAGGATGATGATCTCTAGGTGCATCTAGGTGCATCTAGGTGCTGCATTTCGTTCTTTTTATGGCTGAATAATATTTCATTGTATATGTGTACCACATCTTCTTTATGCATTCATCTGCTGATGAACATTTATTTAGGTTGTTTCCATGTCTCAGCTACTGTAAACAAATGCTGCTGTGAACATAGGGGTACATATCTTTTTGAATTATAGTTTTGTCTGGATATATGCCAAGGAGTGGATTTGCTGGATCATATGGCAATTGAAAAGTTTTCTTGAAGGGCGACCTGTAAAGTACAACATCTGGACATTTTCTAAATGAAGTTCAGGGACTGTAGCTGTTTTATTCTCTCCCAATACCTCCTGTTCAAATAGTTTCTATTTAGAGGAAGTAAACCCTGAGAAACAGGCAGTGTTTTCACCAGGACAGCCTGTTAAGAAATCCTTGTTACTCCACAGGCTCAGATTGCACTGCCATTTCGTGACTATGATCAGCACATGTTGTAATGGCCACTTTTAGGGTTCCTGTGACCTTAAGGGAGTGAAGATTCTAATGAGGGTCTCTAAAGACAAGGGTGAAATGAGGCTGTTCTTCAAATTGCAAAGAAGTTCAGCTCTCTAACGAGAGAGACCTGTACATCAAAGAATGCATTTTTCAAAAATGAGGAGCAAGTCACATTCTTTTATAGATGGGGTGTGTCTTCCTTCCAGATTTCCCAACCTGAAATGTGAACTTGGCAAAGAACCTTCTTTTTTGATTAGGATTAAAATGAATGGACATACTGTGACTCACTGGAAATGGTAACAGCTGCCACTTACTGAGTCTTCATAAAATTACCTCCATGAAATCTGCATGTCAGGCCAGTGAGGTGGGGATGAAATTCAGTGAGAGTGTTGAGGTTCCAACCCAGGTGTTTGTGCCCCCAGAGCCTGTTCATTTTCCCACTTGCCACCTAAACTCAAAACTCTTGTGGTGCTGTTATAGCCTTAGGAAGTCCATCAAATATATGAATGTTTGGGCAGGCTTAATAACCTAACCTAGAAGTGGCAAGGATGTCATAGATTCAAGGATTTATTAGTTGGTCTTTATGAAAACTAAACAGTCACAGAACTTCAGTGTCCAATGGTCTTACTCCTTTAGAGCTGGTTTTATAATCCTTCTGGTTAGCTGGAGAAAGAAAACCCCAGGGTTGGCCTTTCCCAGGGAAGATAGGGATAAACACTCTGAGCCTGCTCTGTTGAGGGAAATGGGGAACAGTGGGATTCAGCAGACAGACGTCCCTAAAGAAACCTTAACAACCTCAGCTTGGATGGAAGTTCTAGTCTGAAGATCAGAAAGAAACAGAAACGTGAGAGAGTGAGCTCTTTTCTATAACCTTATATAGCCTGAGAGTCAGAAGCTCTCAACGTAGCCCTCTATCCAACATGTGATCCAGGGCAAGGCTCTTAGACTTCCTGTCTCATAGTCATTGTTGTTTTTTTCTCTTTGTTGTTTTTAGCTAAAAAGCAAATGAAATAATGTGAATGTAAGAACAGATATGAATGATATTCTAAAATTGTATTAATTGACTAAGTCTGTCAACTAGTGAGTTGTCACTGAACAAATATTTGTTGAGTGCTAACTATGTGCTAGGCACGGGGACACACAGTGAGTAGAGGATAAGACATGGATGAGCCATGAGCTCAGAGAGCTTAGAGTTTTATGGAAGGGATAGAAGATAAACATGGATTTTAAAATTATAGACAGTGCTATATGAATCCAGTGGTGATCTTCATATTTATCGCACATTCTAATGCTTCCAGGTTTCTGTCAGCTTCTTTGCCTGAGTTCTGTAGAGTCAAGGCTGGCTTTGCAATTTCTCTCAAATTGCATATAGATATCTAATTCAGATTCATTTATGGCATTTGTGGTGAGACCAGGTGAACATAAAATAGAACTTTAAAGTTTCCGTAACACTCATGTTACAGAAGCTTATGTTACGCTCCATTACATATGCACTTCTTTGTAGTTCTGTTTCTTAACTTTTTAAAATTTTTTTACGCTTGCAGTTTGAATCAAGTGTAGAAATCTGCCAAGGTGACTCAGTAATCTCCCTAGCACTTGAATGTTAGCTTATTGAGATTGAGCAAGGCTCTAGCTGACAGTAACAGAGGGCCTCCCCGTTATAAGTCAATGGAGTGGAAGTTCCCTGATGGTCCTGTAGCTAAGGCTCCATGCTCCCAAAACAGGGGCCCAGGATTCAATCCCTAGTTAGGCAAGTAGATCCTGCATGCCTCTACTGAGGATCCCTCATGCCACAACTAAGACCCAGCACAGCCAAATAGATAAATATTTTTCTAAAAAAAAGAAGTCACTGGTCATTCAGTGAAGAAGCTATGGTGCATGATGGAAGCTTGGGTCATTAGTAGGTGGCTGGTGGTAATTCACAAGTGACTCAAAAGCATAAAAATGGTATCTGCATGGTAGCGAGGAAGAATAAAGCCCTGGGCAGTCACAGGCATCAAAGCCCTCCCTTCCCAACCAACCATCTCACCACCACCCCTCCTTGTCAGGAAACAATGAGGAAATTGTATCTGGAAGCCTGGTATAATCATGATATATGGCTTCTCTTTGGATGTGTTTGCCATTCCTGACCACATTATAGAGGGTGGCTAGGAAAAAAATGAGGGATTGGTGCCCTAGTAGGACCCCATTTTACTAACCCATTAGTGACTACAAGTCTCTGGTTTTCCTTTTAATAAAATGTATATGGTGGTGGTTTAGTCACTAAGTCGTGTCTGACTCTTACAACCCCATGGACTATAGCCCACCAGGCTCCTCTGTCCATGGGGATTCTCCAGGCAAGAATACTGGAGTGGGTTCCCATTCCCTTCTCCAGGGGATCTTCCCTACCCTGGGATCAAAGCCAGGTCTCCTGCTTGGCAGGAAGTTTTTTTTTTTTTTTTTTTTTTTTTACCACTGAGCCATCTGGGAAGCTTCAGTTTTGTTATCTGTAAAATGAAAATAGTAATATTTATCTGGTTATATTAAATGGTGTAGTGATTATGGATAAGCTGCCTATCTCATAGAAGGCACTCAACAAAGCCTAATTGTTTTTTTCCCTTTTTCTGAAATAGTAATATTTATCTGGTTATATTAAATGGTGTAGTGATTATGGATAAGCTACCTGTCTCATAGAAGGCACTCAACAAAGCCTAATTGTTTTTTTCCCTTTTTCTGGAATCATGCGTCTTCCTTACTAGTATTTCTGCAGTTTCAGGAATCTGCTTTCATGATCCAAACAGCCTGACCTCCCTAAATGTAACTAACTCCAAGATAGTGGAGTAAGCACAATTTTCCATATAATTCTATTTTTTCTGTAAAACCAGAATATTTTATTAAAAATAAGTAAGTCAAATATTTAATACCCCTGTATTGAAATTAAACATGTTTGCTGCTGCTGCTGCTGCTGCTGCTGCTAAGTCGCATCAGTTGTGTCCGACTCTGTGCGACCCCATAGACGGCAGCCCAACAGGTTCCTCTGGCCCTGGGATTCTCCAGGCAAGAATACTGGAGTGGGTTGCCATTTCCTTCTCCAATGCATGAAAGTGAAAAGTGAAAGTGAAGTCGCTCAGTCGTGTCCGACTCTTTGCGACCCCATGGACTGCAGCCCACCAGGCTCCTCCATCCATGGGATTTTCCAGGCAAGAGTACTGGAGTGGGATGCCATTGCCTTCTCCGTAAACATGTTTAGAACCAGTTATTTATAATACCTAAGTTTTTTGTTTTGTTTTGGGGTTTTTTTGCTTTGGTCTCCTTAAAAGTTTTCTGAATCTATATGCCAGTACATCTACCCTTGGAAACAAAGCAGCCAGAGCGAGCACTTGACCCCTTTTCAGGAAAACAAGGTTCTGATTCAACCAAAAAGCAGAATTTTTCTCTATTTTGGGCGATGACCTGAATCCAGATTGAAGCATTGAAACCCACAGCCTCTAACATATGTTCATAAGAAAACTACACTAACCAATTGGCCATAATTCCATTGTAATGCCAAGGTAATCATAAAAGGTATGAAATATCAGATTGTTGATATCTCTAGCATCAGGGAACTGGGGTTTAGACACCAGCCAACTCTGTCACTTATTAACTATGAAACCTAGGGGAAGGTAACCTCTCTATGCCTATCATATGGTGATAATAATGGTACCTCCCACATAGAATTAATGTAAGAATGAAATGAGTCAATGCATGTAAAACACTTCCGCACAAGCTCTTTGTAAATACCCTTGGCTATTATTATTTTTGCTGTGATTGCTTTAATGATTTCCCTTGTTTTGTTGTCTCTATCAACATGTGCAGGTGGACACTTTTCTACCTCTCATAGTGTGTATTTCCTGGAAGGGTGCTATTCTAAAACTATTCACTTGTAGAACTGTTCATTTGTCTGTGTCCCCACTGGACCTTCAGATCTTTTGAGGGCATCCCTGTCCTTATAGAATTTCTATATCCTCTCTTTATTGAATAAATTAATCTGAACTAGAAGCTATGTAGTTAGATGCTTTCTGTCCAAATTCATATTTTATACAATTAAGCAATGAATTCCATGCGAGGCTTTTTATGTTAATAGTATGAGAACCTAAAACATTGCTTAAGCCAACCATGCTACTCATTGGCTGTTTGACCTATCTGAGCCTCAGTTTTCTTATCTGTCAAATGGGTAGGATGATATAGGTTTGGTTTTTTTTGTTTGTTTGTTTGTTTTTTAGAGAATTGGTTGTAATAATTATATGAGAAAATATGTGTCTAATATCTGGCACAGAGAAAATTTTCTTGTTAACAATTACTGTTTTTCCCTTTAATCCAAAGTGCTGCTCAACAAGAATTCGGAGACAACTGGACAGGAACCTCACCTTTCATAAAATGGTGGCATGGATGATTGCACTTCACACTGGTAAGTTCATTCAGATATTTGAGATTGCAAAGAAAACTTGGAACCAGAGTTTTCCCTCTAAGATACTTTTAAAATAAGAGATCAGCCTTTGCAGGTAGGTTGAGGTATTTTTTTGAACGAGTTCTGTTAGAAAAATATTCAACACTCTTTCTGCCATCCCAACATTAGGATTTATTCCTTCAAGTCTTAAAACGTTATTCCCTAAGGCTCTTCTGATAAAATCCCAGTGCACTCTCCCTTTTCCACACTTTTTAATGTGAAAATTGTTTGTTAGTTCACATATAAGAGTTTTGTTCATTCATTTTTAAAAAAAAATACTTGGTTGAACATATAGATTCATGGATTTCTTGCAGTAACCCTACAAGGACCATAGCCCATAAATTGAGAATCTAAGATAGACATTATAAGCTAAACGTTTTATTTTTATTGTTTTTATATATGTATATATCATAGTATTCATGTATTTATATGTGTTAAATATTTTGTTTTATTATTATAATTATTAAGAAAGTGGTGTTAGTGTAAGAAGGGATCCTTATCAAATCTCCACTACTTTATTATAGAGTCAGGAAATGGCAACCCACTCCAGTATTCTTCCTGGAAAATTCCTTGGACAGAGAAGCCTGGCAGGCTACAGTCCATGGGATCACAATGAGTCAGACATGATTGAGGGACTGAGCACCACACAGACACACACACACACACACACAGGGACTGTAGCCAGAAACTCAGCTCCAAATAAAATTATGTACACCACTCACCCTCTTTGTTTCTCTTCTCTGCTCTCTTTAGCAATTCATACCATTGCACATCTATTTAATGTGGAGTGGTGTGTGAATGCCCGAGTCAACAATTCTGATCCTTATTCAATAGCACTCTCTGACATTGGAGATAAGCCTAATGAAACTTACCTCAATTTTGTTCGACAGAGAATCAAGGTAAGCCTCTAATTTCCTAATTCAGATGTTCTCTAGACTATTAAAACTGAGGATTCGATTTCAGTGAGTGAACAGTTTTACTTGATCAGAACAGCAACAATGACAAAAGTAGACTAACTATATCAGAGGGCCGGGTCTGTAGGTTCTAAGAATGTGGGCACAGAAAAAAATGCCTCCCATACTCCTGATGCTAAATGTGGAAGGTCACGAGATGTTTTCCAGTTTCTTAAACTCACCTGTAAGAACAAGTATACACGAAGCCTGGAGCAACTCAGGCTTATCCTTGACAAGGCCCAGCAGTCAAAGAAAGCCAGGAACATCGTCTAGTCAAACAAACTTGGGTTTATTACTTACTGCAGCAAAGAAACCTCACACTCTGAGGAAATCTGGGGTTTCTCAGGAGGATGTTGAGAAAGGCTTGTTGTGGGATTTGTGTCAGATGATTTGGGAGGGGTTTCAGAAAACAAGCATTTGCTCTGGGTCAGATTCAGTCCAGAATTGGGGATAGTTCCAGCATTAGGTATCTTAATAATTTTTTTTTTTAGGAGGCAGAAGAATGGGGCTAAGTCTGTAATAGGCTAAGAAGCAGCAGTCTTGCATGTGTTTGTCTTGACTGGTCTTGAATGACAAGGTCACAGAATGACCTTGTTTGATGTTGGTGTTCTATGAAACTGTTTATGTGAAATAGGGAAGCTTCTGGCTGAGGTGTTAATACCAGGTCAGCCACCAGCTGACACCCATCAGCAATGCTTTTCCTCTTCCTTGCTTACAACATCTGAGAGGTGGCCTCTGTCTGCTAATTGCTCCAGCAGCAGCCATATGGGCAATCCATAGGCAAGGATTTCTTCCTTTCCAGTAGTTGCTAGAGCCTTCTACACTCAGAGGGGAGAAGGTCAAAATCATCTTCATGTGCCCAGTGGTTGGGTAGGATAGCTGAATCAAATCACTCACTGTACACTGAATTCTAAACACATTTTCTTGTCTGTTAGATTACCAAAAAAGTCCTTTAATTTTGCAGAAATCATTATCCTCAGGCTGATATTAAAAAACATGATCTATTTAGGGACAGAATTAAACAGCATCAAATAAAATAGGAATTCTTTTCTCTGATGTCTTGGATGACTTTTCTTTTATGTATACAATGATACATAGAGGTGGCACTGCGAACATATCCAGCGAGCTGGCACTGCAGTGCTGGGCCCAGATCACTCTTCTGATGTCTGTGCTCCCCCGCCCTTCTGTGTGCTTTCATTTTCAATTGTCTGTATTTGTGTTTCTTCCTCAGAGGAAGGGGCTACTGGGGCTACTGGAGGCCCTTTGCCCACCAGCTCCAAGATCTGAAAGGGCCTAGATAGCTATCTTGCTGAGCTGATCTTAACCAATAACTGATGGGTTCGGGCCACAAAAACCCAGCTTCTTTGCCTCTAGTCAGGCTAAACACTGAGGTGTGTTTGACCCTCTGCAGTTTCCCTGCAGCATCAGGCTTAAGATTTGGCCCAAGATCACCCTCTCGGAAAGGACCCTGATGCAGGGAAAGATTCAAGGCAAAGGAAAAGGAGGCAGCAGAGGATGAGATGGTTATATAGCATCACCGACTCAATGGACATGAATTTGAGCAAACTCCGGGAGATAGTGGAAGACAGAGGAGCCTGGTGGTCTGCAGTCCATGGGACATGACTAAGCCACTGAACACCACCACCCTCTTATTTGATTTGACATGTTCCTCTTTCCTGTCCTGTTAACCATTCTCTTACCAGTTTCTTCAGGAGCACATTCTTTCAAAATCACTTACCCATGAATCCGCATCTCAGGATCTGCTTTGGAGGAACATAGCTTAAGATGTGGCATATGCCCAGAATATTTTTACAAGCTAAGCATTATGACACTTTCCAAATCAAAGTGGGAAAAGAGCTTCTGACCCTTTTAAGACATAGAGTTGACAAATGTCCTTTTTTTCTGATACTGAGAACTACTTCTGTATATCAGTTGATATTTCCTATGACACTTCAACCATGTAAGACTTTTAATTTGGAACTATCCATTCTAATTCTATATGGGCTTCCCTGATGGCTCAGCGGTAAAGAATCCTCCTGACAGTGCAGGAGACGTGGGTTCGATCCCTGGGTCAGGAAGATCCCCTGGAGAAGGAAATGGCAACCCACTCCAGTATTCTTGTCTGGAGAATTCCATGGACAGAGGAGCTTAGTGGGCTACAGTCAATGGAGTCACAAGAGAGTCAGCCACAGCTGAGAGATTAAACAACAACAATTCAAAGTCTATACCACCCTGTTGAGGGATGGTTAGGATTATCTAAAGAGGGAAAGAACATACCTATTGCCCTATTCATTGGACACTGTATAGATAGGGAGTCCTGCATCTGAGAGCATACAAATAATGTGTGTGTGTTTGTGTCTGTGTCTGTGTATTTTACAGAATCCTGAAGGAGGCCTGTATGTGGCTGTGACTCGGTTGGCAGGCATCACTGGAGTCGTCATTACACTGTGCCTGATATTAATTATCACATCCTCCACCAAAACCATCCGGAGGTCTTATTTTGAAGTGTTTTGGTACACACACCATCTCTTTGTGATCTTCTTCATTGGTCTCGCCATCCATGGAGCTCAGTGAGTATTTAAACTCCAAGGCCAAGTACTTTATGCCCCTCAGTTCCCAGATGTGGTGCTCTGTTAGAGGCACAATGACCTTGTCTTGGTGTGATCAGCCTGTCTGTTGAGAGAATAAGAGGTGAAAACAGAAGTCACTTTGATAAAAACCACTGAGTACCACTTTAGTTTCTGGTATGCAACTCATAACTATTCATAGTGCAGTTATTTATAGCAAGCTTGAAAAATACACCAAAGTTTTGAATATCTTTGCAAGCATATATAAAGCATGCTGAGAGTGCTGGTAGAGTCTTGGATGTCCGCAATGATGTTTCCCATGGCTTAATCCCTCATAAATTAGACAAACTCCCAAACCAGGGAGGGTAATGATTCATCAGGTGAAAGGGTCTGCTGTAGTTCAATGAGTTTTGATTCAAACCAATCATTCACTGATTACCTACCATATATGAGGACCCATCTCAGACACAGTGGGGAATACTAGAACGAGAAACACATGGTTATTGCCTTCAAGCATCCTAACATAATAAAGGGAAGACCTAGCTTCTATTGAGCATCTGTGACAGCCATGTTTCTTTTAACCTGTAAAAGGGAGACATGCTCTTACTGTCCTCATTTCCTGGGGAAATGATAGACAAGGAAACAGACTAAAAAAGGGTAAGTACAGGGTTGGCCAGAAAGTTAATTTGGCTTTTTCTGTACCATACTATGGACAAACCCAAATGAACTTTTTGACCAACCCAGTATGTAGCCAAGCCATCACCAGTTTATCAGTGGTTTAGATGGGATTGGAGCTCAGAGGGGCTAAGGCAGGCAGCGATGAATCTGTCCTAGAGACACTCAGTGCCTGGATGTGCGGTTGAGAGAGTTTGCCTTATTGGGACCCCTGTTTCATACCAGGCTTCCTTTTTCTACTGTTTCACACTAGCCTATTCTCCCACCTGCACGCAAAAGCAGGCCCGGGAAGTTCCCCAGTGGGTACGGGGCTGCAGATAACTAAGAGTAGAGGAAGTAGGTGCTCAAGGCTCAGTGACTCTGCTCTGAGTCAAGTCAGCCTAAAAGTGGCTGAGACTTGAGTATGAAAAGGGGAAGAGTGGGGAGAAGCAGCCTGTGGCAACCCCTCATGTGCATTCTTTTTTAAAAAATGTTTTATTGAAATATAGTTGAGGTACCATGTCATGTTAGTTTCAGGTGTATGGCAAAATAATCACTTATACATTCTTTTTCATCTTCTTTTCCATTATGGTTTATTATCAAATATTGAATATATTTCCCTCTCCTCGTGTGCATTCTTGATCAACTTGCAGACCCTGACCCCTGGTCATCCCTTTCTAAGCACTGAAAAATCTGTATAGACAAAGACTCTTTCAGTTCAGTTCAATCACTCAGTCATGTCCTACTCTTTGTGACCCCATGGACTGCAGCATGCCAGGCTTCTCTATCCATCACCAACTCCCGGAGCTTACTCACACTCATGTCCATAGAGTTGATGATGCCATCCAACCATCTCATCCTCTGTTGTCCCCTTCTCCTCCCGCCTTTCTTTATAGTGCAAGTCTCACATCCATCCATGACTACTGGAAAATCCTCTTAAACCAATGAGTATCTTTAAATGGGACTCGGTCATCATCCAGTTGTTTCAGAGAATCCTAGAGAAAAAAAAAATTAATCTCTTCCCCTCTCTAGCTGAGTAATTCCGCCACTTTACATTTGTATAGATTCATAGATGTGTATCTTTTTTTTTTTTTTTTTGTGGCCACGGATCATGTGGTGTCTTAGTTCCCAACCAGGGATTGAAACTGTGCCCCCTACATTTGAAGTGCAGAGACTTAATCACTGGACTGCCAAGGAAGTCCCTCACAGATATGTATCTTACTGTGGAGCAGGCCGAGGACAGATATGTTCCCTGTTCTCCACCTGAGGAAAATCTGCCACTTACACTGGTTGACTGATTACTTATTTTCATAGCTAGGTAGCAGCTGAACTGGGATTAAAATGCAGGTTTTCTGACTTCCAGTCTTGGCACTGAGAAGAGAAGAAAGTCAGATTTTTTTTTCTATCACTCCCCATGTGATCTTGAGCATTAAGAACTCTAATAGCTATCATTTGTTGGATCAATACTTTGTGTATGGCGTCTTATATGCATCATGCCAATTGATTCCTAAAATAAACTTTTAATGAGGTACTTATGCCTAATCTTATGGGCTTCCCAGGTGGCATTAGGGGTGAAGAACCCACCTTCCAATGCAGGCGACATAAGAGATGCAGGTTCGATCCCTGGTTGGGAAGATCCCCTGGAGGTGGGCATGGAACCCACTCCAGTATTCTTGCATGGAGAATCCCATGGACAAAGGAGCCTGCTACAGTCCATAGGCTCACAAAGAGTCGGGCATGACTGAAGAGACTTAGCACGCACGCACATGCCTATCTTACAGCTGAAGAAACTGAGGCTCAAAACAAGTAAAATAACTTGCCCAATTTGCCACTAAATTAGCAAGGGTGGATGTGGGATGTGAAACCAAGGCTGTCTGGCTTGTGTCCAGAATTGCTTTCACCAAATCATTCTGCTCCTAGTTACCTGGTCTCTCTAAGCCTCAGGGTCCTCATATGTAAAATGAGGGTGCTTACATTTCAGGCCTGTTATGAGAACCAACTGAAATAATTTGTGTACAGTGCCTTTCCCATACCTGGCACATGACAGATGTTCAACACCTGGTAATTCTCTTCCCTAGGACCTAGGGATAGAAAGCGATGGTTAATGACCTTGAAGTACAACATCCTCTGAATATACCAAGTGGCCCAAACTTTTACAAAGGGCCTTCTATGTGTCATCTTATATATTTTGAATTGTTAGTGTTAGTCACTCAGTCATGCCCGACTCTTTGTGACCCCATGAACTGCAGCCCGCTGGGCTCCTCTGTCTATAGGATTTTCCAGGCAAGGATTCTGAAGACCTTGCCATTCATGTTTCTAGAGACCAGAGACCTGACTCTTTCAACTTTGTGCGTCCCTCCACCTGTTCCTACTCAACCTGCATTGTCTTATGTTATAGCAGTTGCTCAATTAATACTTATTGAAGTGAATGGGCTCTGAGCATTTCAGGGAGCATACTATCAGTGTTGATGTCTGTGAGAATGGCATAATCTCCACAAAGTCATCTCAAGTGAATTTCAGCCTTTTGATTTAATTTAGACAATTTTGAAAAAACAAATAAAGTAGCCTCAGGGCTACTGTAGATGGTTGTATAGGTTGTCAACTACACAAGCGTACCTGGCCAATGGGAATGAAATTAGTCCATGCTCTGCTGGCCAAACTCTTTGCCTCTAGGACTGTCCTCAAAGAGGTGGGACATCTTGTTCTAATTTTCAGAAAGACCCTGTACCTGTCAGCAGTTGCTCTTTTAGATTTGCACTTTTTCTGTTTTTGTTTCTAAATGAGAATAATATTTGAAACAGAAGCACAAATGTTGCACTTCAGAAAACATGTATGGATGATCCAAAACTTACCCTGTAGATGTAATGTTACATATAAATATCCTTTGTGCCACCATACATGTTTTTCCTTTTTATTCTTTTTCTCTTTTTTTGGGCTATGCTGTGGAGCATGTGGGATGTGGGATCTTAGTTCCCAGACCAGGGATCAAACCCACATCCCCTGCAGTGGAAGCTTGGAATCTCAGCCACTGGACTGGCAGGGAAGTCCCCATATAATTTTTTTTTTTCTATTGCTAAAGATCATGCATTTTTCCCTTCCTCTAATCTATTTGGAGGGGACAATAAGATATTGCTTGTAAATGAAAAGTATAAGACCCATATTAGAATACTAAAAACATGTCCAGAATCTCAAAAAATTAAGAACTTAATGTCTCATTTCTAAATGGTCAGGTCTTACATTTCCTCCTCAGGCGGATTGTACGTGGGCAGACTGCAGAGAGTTTGATGAAACACCAACCAAGAAACTGTTATCAAAACATCTCACAGTGGGGAAAAATAAAGAACTGCCCAATCCCAGAGTTCTCTGGGAACCCTCCTATGGTACGTACAACCCATTGTTGCTATTATAGTTTCATTACCAATAATCTTCAAACTGCATCTAAGAAATAATACAAATGTCATAGAGTTGTCCATTATGAATGTCATGGAACTGCTAGGATAAGTATCCAGTGTTTTTCTGCTATGCTAATTGTCTAGAATTAGTTCTTGAAAAGTAACCTTTACATTAGTCTGTTATGAGCATCCTGATATAAAACTTGGAAAAGTATTGTTTTTTTAAAGTGCATTTGGATTCAAGAACTTCTATTTCTTCTGGATATGATGGTGATGATAATATCAGTTAATGATTTTCAGAAGGATTCCATCCTGAGCTGAATTGGAAAGCTCAGATAATGATTTATAATATAAGGAGCCAGGAGCCTCCTCAGATACCAGGAAATAAGATTTTCTATCCCTCTTTCAGAGCTGGGTGGAAATTTGTTAGATGGTACATAGGGCTGCCATTAGGCATCAGGAGGTCCTGTCTGTGAATAAAGGAGACTGGAGAGCTAGGTTCATGCCAACACCCAATGGCACTTCATGGTAGAGCAGGAGTGTGGCAAGGGTGACCAAGGGAAAGGATGCTAAAATATTTCTCTTTTGTTGGGAACTCTCAAGAACTCCATTTCTCTGTTCCATAGAGTGAGAAGTGAACCCTATGATTTTCATACCTTTTCCCCCCATTGGCAAGCAATACACATAGTTGGTTATTATGTTAGCTATTGGTATAAAACTAAGCAAAAATCAATGTTTGTATAGGTCTTCTGAAAAGGATCAGTAATTGTGTCCTTAAACACAGTATAATATAAAGGCAAATTTCCCATCCCATTTCTCCTTCCTTTTTCCCTACTGTCCTAATATGAGTACTCTTCCTCTAGAAACAGCATGCTGTCTGAGGACTTAACATCTTTCAGCATCCTTACTTATTAATGAAAGTAACCAGACACATCACTGAACTACCCCCACTACATAGAGACATCAATTGTTGTTGTTGTCGTTGTTTTAGTCACTCAGTCTCATCTGACTCTTTGCGACCCCTATGGACTATAGCCCGCCAGGCTCCTCTGTCCATGGGATTCTCCAGGCAAGAATACTGGAGTGGGTTGCCATTTCCATCTCCCGGGGATCTTCCCAACCCAGGGACCTTCCCAACCCAGGGACTGAACCCACATCTCCTGCATGGCAGGTGGATTCTTTACCGCTGAGCCAACAGGAAAGCCCAGAGTCATCAATAGAAAGGATTAAAAGGGAACTGTATTGCAGGTCCTCTTCTGAGTTGGGGAAGGCACATTTCCTTGAAGACAGCTGGAGTCAGAATGCTACTACCTTAACAGACACGTACCTCAGAAATGCTCCTGGGGTTCTGGGAAGATTAGAGGCGATGTCCAACACCTGGCTCCATTCAATGTGGCCCCAGGTCGCCCCCAGGAAATAGATGGATAATGCTAGATGGTTTGAAAAACCTGACCCATGAAATTGAAGGCCAGTAGCAGAGAATTTATGACCTCCAGGCAGATATTTTTCAACTTTGATTGGAGATAGGGCTATTTGGGTGCTCTCAACTTCCAACAATAAGTTTCTTAAAAATTTTCATAGGAAGATCATAAGTGAGAGTATGGAAAGTCCTCTGGGATTTCTTCCCCTCTTGGAATCCCTTCTGGAATGTCATATTTTAGATGATATCACCTTCTAAAATTCTTTGCTACTTCAGATATTCAACTAGGAACCTAACTGACTGAATCCCAGGATGGATCTGTTTGGTCTAAATAATTTTGGACAGCCAACAATGCCACAGAGTAATTCCAGTGGTCTGAAACATTGCAGATTCTGACAAGAGGGGACTCTAGAAAAAGCTAAAACTCTCTGGATCTGTCCCTATTCAGCAAGTACATTGCTCTGAGAACTTGCAAGAATATTGGAGAAACAGCTAAATTCTTACATGAAATTTCTCATCTTGTGATGAGTTAAGCTTTGACTACGTGACTAAGAGAAAGTAATTGCAATGTTACATTAAAAATATGATGTTGTTGAAATGCTATCCTTTAGAGAAACGTTAATTCCGAAACCAACTTTACTCTGCTGTAGGATTATTGCAACTCCTATTGCAACAGTAGGAGGAAATCCCATTCTTGGGGCAGTTCCTCTTGGGAGAGTTTCATACTGTAGATATAGTTCCCCAATGTGACCAAAGAGAATGTTCATTTTTACTGGCTCAGAAATTTATTTTAACTTCAGGTATTTTCATGCATTCTTTTATGGAAGAAATTTACTAATATAATATCAAATATTTAAACAAGCCCACAAATGTTAGTTGCATTTCTAAAATGTTTTGTCCTCGTGAATCTTTTATTAACTACCACCCCTTAACACATGCTTTTTTTCATTGTTTGTTCTGATTACAGACTTGGAAATGGATAGTGGGTCCCATGTTCCTGTATCTCTGTGAGAGGTTGGTACGGTTTTGGAGATCTCAACAGAAGGTGGTCATCACCAAGGTAGGCACTGGCTTAGGAATGACTATCTAACTATATCATGGACAAGTCTACCCAAGTTCTCTACAACACTGTCAGAACTGTCTTTTACTTGGTTTCTTTTGATTAAACTTAGGGCAGAGCGATGACCTATGGTTTGTTTCAATGCCCCTAGCCTGATAGTCAAATGATTGGACCTTTTCACTGGGGAAACTAGAATTTAACATTTTCTGTTGAAAAATGAATGAAAATGTTTTATGTAAATGAATTTGCGTTGTGTGTGTGTGTGTGTTAAGGGGAGAGGCATGAGGGATGATGTGATTAGTTAAGAGTAAAGGAGCAAAAGAGATGAGTTCAAAAGGTCACAAAGGTCATTTATTGAGCCTTAAAATATTCAGATGCCGAAAAAATCAGGGAACCAGGGCAGGTCTTACTGAAACAGAGATCATTCCCCAGGTCCTCTTTGCCTCCTTCTCTGCTTTGTATGTAGTAACAGAATGTCAGAGTTAATGTCCTCAAAGTCTTCAGTAAGCTAACTAAACTTCATTGAAAGTTGAGTCTGGTAACTTCAAATATATATCGGTTTATTCCCCTCATGTCAATGCTACTTCTTATCACTAAATAAATAAATATCTAACTAAATAAATAGAAATAGAATCACCTTATTATAGTTTCAGGAAACATCAGACAAGACTATTTTTATCAAATAAAATTGAATTCAATTCAGTTCAAAAAGTATTTACCAAAGTTTACAATGGGTTGCTTTTGCAAAACACACAAAACCTTCCTGTCCACCTACCTCTTCTTTCTGGACCTCTATGGCAGGTCATAGGAACGTAGTCCAGCTGGCAATGGAGATCTTGAAATATAGGAAGCCACAACAGTTCTCCTTTTATGATATTTATATTGTATGAGGAAAAGCCCACAGATCAGCAAAAAGATCAACCACAAAATTTCCCTTACTAGACTAAAATGAACTAACCAGACAAGTATTTCTGCTAGGCCTATTTCTAAGGCAAACTTGTTTTCCTGTGAATAAAATGAATATCCATTTTCTTCTCATGTCAACACATGTAAGAAACGAAGTACTCTCCAAAAGTATTTTGTGACTGTGTTGTCCACTAGGACATTTTACTCCCTCCTATCCCAGCGTCGCCTGTGGTGGCAACATTGCGTTATGGTAAAAATCATGTTCACCACACAAAATTGCAGTGTGAGCAGCATAATTTTCGAAGTCATTTTCATCAATCTTTATTTTCTGTTTTCAAAATGAAGCTTTATACCTCCTTAATTCAGTGATGAAGGGACATGGGTTGCAGCCTTGTCATTTAAGTTATATTTGAATCACAAATTTTGGAAACATTTGACAATTTTTCTTAAAAGAATTTCGTATTCTCCTACTCCTCACTCATGAAAAGAAAAGCTCAGCAGTATCAGTCAACATTGTGCTCAGTCCCTTCAGTCGTGTCCGACTCTTTGCAGCCCCATGGACTGTAGCCTGTCAGGCTCCTCTGTCCATGGGATTTTCCAGGCAAGAATACTGGAGTAGGTTGCCATGCCTTCCTCCAGGGGATCTTTCCAACCCAGGGATTGAACCAGTGTCTCCTGTGTCTCTTGCGTCACAGGTGGATTCCTTACCACCGAGCTACCAGAGAAGCCCCTCAGTCAACATTAGGAGACTGCTATTTTGTTTCTATTGATTTTCCTTTCCTTTGATGTCCCTTGGTTTGTTTTCTGTTGTACATATAAAGTCCTCCTGAGATCTCAGGAATCATCACGGGAACAGCATATTACAATGAAAGCATTTTGTTGTGTTCTATTTTTATTTTTATTTACCAACTCACCAGTTGATGGGCATTTAGACTGTTTCCAAATTATTTTGCTATTGTAAACAAAGCTATTATGAACATTCAGGTACATGGAGAACGAACAATGGGTGGATGGGGCCTGGCTTTGGGAGAGATGGACAGTGCACTCCCCAAGTAGGAAGAAACAGAAACAATGCATGAAATCAGGCAGGCTCAAGGTGGGACGTGGGACAAAGACAGACCAGCACCTTAGGCTTGGTTTGGGGGACGTTGCTATAGAACTGTGAATGGGGTCACCTTCTGCCTCTGTCTGGCTGCTAAGGCTCTTGATCAATCCCCCTGGGGAAACAGGAAAGCTGAATAGGAAACCATCTCTTCTTCCTGTTTCTAGCCACTGCCTTGATTTCTTAAAGGAAAAAAAAATCACAGTAAGTCGGAGTCTTAGGTTGAATTCCCTAGCCAAGACTCAGAGACAGAGAACTGCATGCAGAAGGCTTATCCGGGGCGTGCTCTCAGGAGATGAACTTGTAAAAGGAAAAAAAGGCAGGGCTGGGGGAAGAAAATGGGTGGCTGTCAAAGTGGTTGCAACCGCAGCCTCAGCTGATCCTACAGGAAGTGCTAGAGCTGGGATGGCCCCTGGGAGTTGTCCCAAAGTGAGGAGAAGGGCCAGGCCTTTGGGTCCCTGCATCAGAGCTCATTGTGGGCCACTGGCTACAGTCAAGGGCTATTCCCAGTTAGAGATTCATTTGCTGAAAGAACTACTCTGTTGGCCCTGAAGAAGGAACCTGGGTGGGGCCTCTTAGCTCAGCCTCTTATCCATACAGACACTGACAAGACAAGTACTGGGAGAAAGGGGCATTTCCAGAGACATGTTTTATTTCCATAGGTGGTCACTCACCCTTTCAAAACCATCGAGCTCCAGATGAAGAAGAAGGGATTCAAGATGGAGGTGGGCCAATACATTTTCGTCAAGTGTCCCATGGTGTCCAAGCTGGAGTGGCACCCTTTCACCCTGACCTCTGCCCCTGAGGAAGACTTCTTTAGCATCCATATCCGCATCGTGGGGGACTGGACAGAGGGACTCTTCAAAGCTTGTGGCTGTGATAAGCAGGAGTTTCAAGATGCCTGGAAACTACCAAAGTGAGTACAGAGTGCCTGTTACAAAGGTGCATGAGTTCAGGAAAATATGTCACTAAATAGTTTTGCTTCTCCCATCTCTTACTCCAGTAGCCCCTGAGTCTTAACAAAACACACAGATTCTGCAAACAGAGGTAACGATCTCTGTGTTCCCCATCTTACATGTAGTGAAGCGTTAGTCTCTCAGTCATGTCCGAGTCTTTGAGACCCCAGGCACTGTAGCCCACCAGGCTCCTCTGTCCATGGAATTCTCCAGGCAAGAATACTGGAGTGGGTTGGCATTCAGTTCTCTAGGGGATCTTCCCGACCCAGGGATTGAACCCTGGTCTCCTGTGTCTTCTGCATTGCAGGTGGATTCTTTACCATCTGAGCCACCAGGGAAGCTGTTTATGCATATCTGTATAAATCTTATGTAAAATATAAAATATTTGAATCATATGTTAATCATGAATATTCCCCAATGCCTTTACATTTGTAAGGGTCAAGGTCAAGGTATATTAACTTTCAATCAAAGCTATACTTAAAATTTAATTGCTGTACATTATTTGAAGGGAGATATGTCTCCAATACAGGAGACATAAGACACTCTGGTTCCATCCCTGGGTCGGGAAGATTCCCTGGAGGAGGGCATACCAACCCTCTCCAGTATTCTTGCCTGGAGAATCCCATGGACAGATGAGCCTGGCGGGCCACAGTCCATAGAGCTGCAAAGAGTCAGACGTGACTGAAGTGACTAAGCATGCATGCATGCCAGATATTACTCAGTTGGCCTCCTTCTTCGCACATGCCTAACATGGCGTCAGGCGTTAGTAGATGCTGAAGAAAAGTTGGTCAAATAACTCAATGACTAGACAAATGAAAAGTGGAGATAATAAATTCATAAGATATTATAGCATGGAAAACTTCTCACTTTAATGTGCAAGAATTTCAAGTGTGGGCTGCCCTGGCAAAACACAGACATGTGTGTGTGAGTGTGTATGTGAGTGTGTGTGTGTGTGTTTGATGTGTGAAGGGAGGTACAGGAAAAAATACCCCCGAGAGTTACCGCATATTTTAGCTAAATATTTAGTTAGCTAAAAATTCCTCTTCTTACTTCCAACCCCAATGTTCACACCGAGTTGGTTACTTGAAAGCCGTCTCACAGAAGAAAGTGCCACATCATCAATACATCTTCCCGGTTTGCAGTGACGTATTGCACACCCCCAGTGATAATGTGTGCCCCCTCTGCCTGTGAAGAGCAAGACATCTGTGTAACCATCTCCCCCCATACTTCCCTCCAGGATAGCTGTTGACGGGCCCTTTGGCACTGCCAGTGAGGACGTGTTCAGTTACGAGGTGGTGATGTTAGTGGGAGCAGGGATCGGGGTTACGCCCTTTGCATCCATCCTCAAGTCGGTCTGGTACAAATATTGCAATAAAGCCCCAAATCTGAGGCTCAAAAAGGTAGGTTCTTTCTTTTTTTCAGAGAGCTTGGACTAGTCATCACACTCTGCCAAGTGAAGCCTCAAAGAGCCGTCAGGGCAGTGGCTGGCAGAGATCAGACGAAGTGAAGACAAGTTCTGGGTGGTTTCAGAGAGGCAGGCTTCTCACAAAAGGGCTATTTGATAAATTAAAGGTGTCTCTGGGACTTACCTGGTGTTCCAGTGGTTAGGACTCAGTACTTTCACTGCCAAGGGCTTCAAGTTCGATGCCTGGTCAGGGAACTAAGATCCCGCAAGCCTCACAGCACCACCAAACAAACAAACAAATAAGTGTGTTTCTATAGAAGCAGGCCTATTATTGAAAGTAATATACCATAGAAGCAGGCCTATTATGGAAAGTAATATACCATATTTGCATGGTATTACTAGAAATTCAGAAGAGAGAGAGCTAAAGTGTTCACAATCCCAATCCAGTAATTCTCCTTTTGGTAAATTCTCTTCCAACACTTTTCCACTTGTTTATATATTTTTAGAAAGCTGCATATATTGAGTATGTACAATTTCATGTCCCACCCTTTTGGAAACATATAGTGTTTTTCAGTGTTGTCACAAGCTTGCTAATAATCATTTTTGATGAGTCCTTCATGTTCCATTGAGAGGATATAGAATAATTTTTCTATCATCTTATGTTAGATATTGAGGTAGATTCCATTTCCAGTCACCCCTCCCCCACATTTATTTGCAGGGGGAGGGCAGGAGACATGTCCTTTCATGACACTTTTACTTTATATGACTGTCTCCTCAGAGTAAAGTCCCAGGGGAATTTTTGGTCCCATGTAAGTTGGGTTTCATTGCCTGAGAAACAACATCTTTAATAAAGCTTGAGTCACTCTAATGACTGTTGTTGTTTAGTCACTAAGTTGTGTCCAAGTCTTTGTGACCCCATAGACTGTAGCCCAGCAGGCTCCTCTGTCCATGGGATTTCCCAGGCAAGAATACTGGAGTGGGTTGCCATTTCTTTATCCAGGGGATCTTCCTGAGAGATAACCTCTAATAGGCACATGGAGCTGACTTTGACTTTCATTCTCCCTTCCCCTCTTTTCAATATTGAGGAGGTGTGGGTAGAACTACTTTTTCCCCTAGAACTCAGAGGTGTCTGGTGTAGCAGGCAGGGAAGTTGCATGGTGGCAACCATGGCTCATCTACATCCTACTGATCTTTCTGAAAGGAGAGTCCAAGGAAGTGAGGAATTCTGAGAGGGCAAGAGCAGCCCCAGGGGGCAAGTGGTGGGTTCATGTTTTCTTCTTAAGCTACAGATTTCTAAGAACAAGCTGTTTATTTACTATCCTGCTGTGTAAAGGCCAGAACAGGTTCATGCAAGCTAGTTTGTCAAATATCTAGAGTTTTCTAAAAACCTATGTTTCTAGGCATTCTGAGCAACAGGGAAAAGTGGAAGGTGGGAGGGTAGAAATCCATATGTCAATGCTGATAGGTGTCTATTTAAATATAATCTACTTAAGTCACAGATATAGAGAACTAACTGGTGGTTACCAGTGGGGAGAAGGGACAGGGAAGGGCAACATAGGGGGAGAGGATCAAAAGATACAAACTATTAGAAATAAAATAAGCTACAAGGATATACAGCATGGGGAATATAGCCAATGATTTATAATAATTATAAATGGGGTATAACATTTGGAATTGTTGATCACTCTACTATACACTTGTGATTTGTATAATACTATACATCAACTATACTTCAATTTAAAAATAAAATATATATATATAATGGTTGGATGGCATCATCAACTCAATACACATGAGTTTGAGCAAAATCCAGAAGATGGTAAAGGACTGTGAAGCCTGGCATGCTACAGTCCATGGGGTTGCAAAGAGTTGGACATGACTGAATGACTGAACAGCAAATAATCTGCTTCACGGTCTGTTCCCCTCTCAGATCTACTTCTACTGGCTGTGCCGGGACACACATGCCTTTGAGTGGTTTGCGGACCTGCTGCAGCTGCTGGAAACACAGATGCAGGAGAAGAACAACACGGACTTCCTCAGCTACAACATCTGCCTCACTGGCTGGGATGAGTCTCAGGTAAGGACAAGATCCCCAATCTCAGGTCTGTCCCATAGCACCCAGGGCTTACCGACTTCCCTTTGGCTACTGGAGTGTCTTGTGTACTGGTTTTAAGAATAGTCAGTGGGTTCAGGTGATCCACCGCATTCACTCTGACTCAGTATGCCCATATGTTCAGACTGTTGAGACTAAATTCAAAGCTGGTATCTGTGGGACAGGTCAAAGCTAGGGAGCCTACAAAGAAGTCAGAGCCATGACTGTGACCTTGTTAGAGCAATGCCCCACCCAGGGGTATTGAACCAGTTGGATAAGATGATCCACTGGGTTATGGGAGAAAAGAAAATATTAGCTTTCTCTCACTCTCTTTCTGTGTGTGTGTGTGAGTGTGTATGTATGTGTGTGTGTGTGTGTATATATATATATATATATACATATATATATACACATGCATATGTATGTTGCTGTTGTTTAGTCACTAAGTCATGTCCGACTCTTTTGTGACCCCGTGGACTGTAACCCTCCAGGTTCCTCTGTCCCTTGGATTTCCCAGGCAAGAATACTGGAGTGGGGTTGCTATTTCCTACTCCAGGGGATCTTTCAGACCCAGGGGTCTCCTGCATTGGCAGGCAGATTCTTTACCGCCAAGCCCCCTGGGAAGCCCATAAATACACATGCATATATATGGGTATGTATATGGGTATATATTCCTTTAATTTGTATTATGTATGTTTTATAATATACATAATATATTTAATAAGGAGTCATAATAACTGGTAATAATTCTTAAGCATATGCTTGTGCCAAGTATTCTTCTTAGTGTTTACATAGATTGTCTAATTAAATCCTCACAACCACCTTATAAGTAGCTATTAGGCTTATCCATATTTTACAGATAGGGAAGCCAAGGCCCAGAACAGCTTAGGTCATTTGTCCAAGAGCATCCAAGTAATAAATGCTCCAGGACCTGCACTCTTAGCCACTTCCAGTAGTTCATGATAATCATTTGCAAATAAATCAGTATATATCTAGTGAAGGTGATATATGTATGTATATATGTATACATGGGTGTAGTACACATATGTATATATACTCCCTCCTGAGACATTTAGCAATGAAATTGTGAATTTTCAATGGATAAAACAATTACAGCTACAAGTATTGATAAGATAACAATTCACGAGACAATCCCCCACAACAAAGAACTATCTGGCCTCAAATGTCTAAAGTGGTGAGACTGAGAAACTTAGAAACAAGTTAATGATTCCTAGCGGATAACGTGTTTCTAAATAAGCAAACATTAATGACTTGGCCCAGAAGCAGCCTAACTGTCGTCCTGAGTGAGGAGCTAAGGCAAGAGTTTCTGGTCACTGGCTCAACTGGCCACACCCATACACTGGCTCCTCATCAGAGACATTTTTCACATGTGCCTTGTACCTGTGAAAACTGACTTCTTCTCATTCAGGTTTTGGCATATTGCCTATCATAAATTCTCCAAGTCTTCAGAAAGTTTTGTAGGTCCCGTAGGTCCCACAAACATAGGTCCCGGGCCACATGACCATGAAAATTGCTGCTCTAGAAAAAGTGGTTTTAGGATGTCACTTCTCCAATTTAAAGACAAAGCAACAACAGACTTTGATAAAAATGAAACCCAGGGGGAAAAATGTATAATATATAAATTGCTCTGCAGTTCTGTTTTTTTCAAAAGCCAGTTTTTTGTTTTTTTTTTTCCCCCCCAGTGGGAAATTTTTTGCATTGAAAAATAGTTATCTTGCTTTGCAAAACTTTGTGTGTACAGGATTATTAAACCAGGGAAACCACCCTTCTTAACCTCTTCCATCCCCATTATCCATCCCCTGTCCAGTAAATTTAAAATCTGATTTAATTGTTAAATTTAATTAACCATTTTTACCAAAAAATACCTGTGGTTCAAACTGAGGCTCCCTAGAATGGTAACAGAAAGCAACCCCCCACCCCCCCCAACACACACAATTAATAGCTTTAGGCTTGGTTTGATGTCTCATTACATTAGCAAAATATGAGTGTATTTGAATCTATGATTGTCTTAATTCTTAGTGATTCTCTCAAAACAGTGGGAGTATATTCAGGACAGACTGCTAGATGTACTGCAGAGAGAAAAACAGTGAAACATAATTTAAATCGTACCCACACTTTAAAGTCTGGCTCAAATGCTGCCACCCTGAGACATATCCTCCACTTGTCCTCCCTTCTTTGTTCTCATGGAGATGTTTGTGCCTCCTCTATGGCATTCATGGTACCTTAGTCTGCAAACAGGATTGCCCACCTTTTTACTTCAAGGTCTCCCTTTCTAGACTATAAATGGCTTGAAATCAGTGTGTTCAGTGTTGTTGACCGTCTAGCTTCTGGCATAATGCCTTGCTTCATATATGTACATTTAGAATGGGTAGAGCTTGGTTTGTGGGATATGTTAGTCTATCTGTGTGTGTTTATAGAGCATGACTCTTTTTTCTGAATTCATGTCCTTTCTTGCAGGCCAGTCACTTTGCTATGCATCATGACGAGGAGAAAGATGTAATCACAGGCCTGAAACAAAAGACCTTGTATGGACGACCCAACTGGGATAACGAGTTCAAGACCATTGGAAGTCAACATCCCAAGTAAGGAGTTCCCCCAACAGAGTATTCTTGAGGCTTACGGTCTGTGTAAAGCAGCAGCTCCCAAACACAGCTAAATTTATATATTCTGGAAACTAAAATATCTAGATAACTATATTCACACTCATAAAAGGTTCTAAATATCTCTCACTTTAAGAAGTCTTTAAATCACACCCAATATTGACTGGTGAGTTCCAAACAGATTCCTAGGCCCCACCTCAGGCTTTCTGAACCCTGCTGCCCCCAAGTAGGCCCGTAACTCAATTCTTTGCTTTTATCTCCTAAATTTCACTCATGTATCTGCTTCTATTAATTCAACAAGATTTATATTGTTTACTAAGGAGACACTGGCCCCATTTTCATGTATAGCTTTTGGGTCCTAGATCATAAGTTGACAGATACCCCAGGTCCTTCCTGCCCTCACTAAAGCTTTAGTCATTATGAAGCTTTGAGGAGATCTTTTCTCTTGTTAGAACACATGATAAACTCAAGAAATCACCATAAATACACTCTTTATGTCATTGCTTCTTACACTTTAATGAACATGTAAATCACTTGGAGGAGCTTTTTAAAATGCTGATTTAGTATATGTGGGGTGGGGCCCAAGAATCTCCATTCTTGGCTTTGAATGGCTTTTTGAGTTTTCTTGAAATCTTAACATGAACAAGGAATTGGAAATACAGTCACATCAAAGAACAAATTATCACAGCTTTGACATTTAAGCCAAACAGATATTTTAGGGCAGATTTGAAAAAATTGTGAAGTCATAACAATTTAAAAACACAGCTGACCTACTTCAATAATATGAATTCTTGAAAAGCTGACACCAGGGCTCTGGTCTGAAACCACGGCTAGAGGAACAAGGCTTTAGAGTCTAAAAAGTTGAAGGACAAAGCCACACCAAGTTGTTAGCAGAGTTGCCGTTCCTAAGGCGGGTTTGTTCCTAATTTTAAGGCACTGGAGGGACTTCCCTGATGGTCCAATGGTTAAAAGTCTGTGCTTCAAATACAGGAGGGTGTGGTTCGATCCTGGGTCAGGGAACTAAGCTCTTACATGTCCCATGGTGTGGTCAAAAATTAATTTTTTTTTAAAAAGATGCTGGAGTGTCTGAGAACACAGAGCCCTGAAAGGAAGTAGACCACAGGCTCACAAATTCACCACCATTTTCTCTGTGGTAGAAGTTTCCATAAACCTTGCTTGAATGTCATTTTTTTTTCAATAAAGTCAGCTGCCTTTTGCAGTAGCCAGCTGCCCCCATAAATAGGACCAAGGGCCACCTGAACTGTGTCATTTGTGGAAGGACAGGAGCTGAGGAGACTCTGCTCTGAGGCCTAAAATCAGTAGGGAATCTCCTCATGTGCTTTGTAATTGATCCCATCCCAGAGCCTAAAACTGTCTTTTTCTTTCTCTTTTTGTCCCCGAAAGTACCAGAATAGGAGTCTTCCTCTGCGGACCAGAAGCCTTGGCTGACACCCTTAATAAGCAGTGCATCTCCAACTCCGACTCTGGCCCCAGGGGAGTGCATTTCATTTTCAACAAGGAAAACTTCTAACTGGTCTCTTCCTTGAGGAAATAAATGTGGGTTGTACCACTGAATAACCAAGTAATGCTAGTGGATAATATAAGTTCCTCCCTTTAAAAAAAAAAGAAAAAGGAACTATGATGTGATGATTTTCCCTGAGAGGAATGTCAAAGATTTTTAATGGTGATAAATTTGCATTTGTATGGAGCTTTATGGTTTTCAGAGCAATTATATAAACTTTTTTTTCCTTTTTTTTTCCCCTTCACAGTAATGCCAGAGAAAGGTAGGGCAAAGATTCTCAGACTCACTTTTCAGGATGAAAAAAAAAAAAGGTTCAAAATGGTGAAGTAACCTCCCTAAGATGAGACTGGCTCTAGGCCATCTGACTCTAGGTTTGGTGATCTTTCAGCAATAGCAGGTTGCCTGGAAATTGGTTTGCATGCTCCCCCAAAGAAGAAGCAAACCAGGGGATAATTATTCATATTCCCTTTTGTGTCATCTTTGTTATCATTATTGTTCTATTGAAGGAAACTTTCCAAGTAGGAGATAATTTATGTTGAGAATGATTCATCACTTAATAGTGATGACATCCTCCAGTTTACCAATACAGCAGCCTAACTGGGTCAGAGATTTCTCCTAAAAAAGAATATTAGACTGACTGGATGTATGTATGACCCACCATTTACACTGGTGCTTGGCAGAGAGTGGATACTCATTGAAAGTTAGCTGAATGAATGAGTGAAAAGACATTTAGAACCATACAGTGCCAAGGTAGAATCAACGGAAAGCCTTAAACAGTATTATCTGAGGAAATCACTTCTGATACTCTAGTTGACCAAACGAGCCTCATTCTCTTAAGGGTACAGAACAGGCTAAGGTTAGTAACCAATGGGTTGTCCTGTCCAAACACTCTTATTTGAAGCATTGCACCAAAGGGAGATGGAGGCAGAGAAATGAACTCCTCTCATAACTCTGGCTGGCTCCTTTAGTCCTGCTCCTGATGCTATGAAAGAAATGCAAACTAATTTATTGCCCAAAACGGTCCTCTCCAGCCAGCACTTGTGAATTTGAAATTAAGAATTGTGACAAGATGTATCTGACAGCTGCTTTAAATAGCATCCACCCTTTATTTTACTTAAATACACATGGAAAATTGATCTTACTAGTGTAACTAATGATTTATCCTTCTATCGTCATGATCATAATAAAATTTACATCCCAGAAACTAAATCCCTAGCTCCAATAGAATATTCTGGATATTCATGAGTTCAAGAATCTCTAAATCACTGTTAATGTAACTGCCCCTACTTCTGGGAATGAAAAACAGCTTTATTTGTTATATTCTCTGCAGCCACAGATATTTAGAAGTAATCAACTTTAATAATTAGAAAGAAGGAGAAAGGAGCAGAGGGGAAGGGCAGAAGGCCAGGTTAGGAGGAAAGGGGAGGGAAGGAGGAAGACAATAGAAGGAAAGTGAGAGAAAGCCAAAAAAAAAAAAAAAAGGCAAAAGGGAAGGGTAGGGGAAGGGGGTCATTTTCTACCCCAGATTTCTTAAAGTCTTGTATGTATTGAATGTAATTGCAGGAGCCATACACATATTCATTTTATTTTGGTCACATAAGGTATTGAATCTGAAATTCTAGCCACAAATTTGATGCTGAGTGGACCTATTCAGGGGACCAAGCTGAACTAGAAAGAACTCAGTTGTTCCATTGGGTCCCCAGGATGCCCAGGGCAGTGAGGGCATCAAGTCAGGCTTGCTTTGGGAAGGTCATTTCCCCACGATGTCCAGGACTGTTTCTTCAAAGAGAAACTTAGGTCCACCCCATTCAAACTGCACCTGAGGTATCAGTTCATTCATTCAACAAATTTGTATTGTGCTATTGCTATGACTCAGGCTCCATGTTTGTGGTTTCATTTCTTTATGCCAAAGTGCGAGCCAGAAGGGGGACCAGGGTTACAGGGAGTCTGAGAATCTGGGCCCTTGCTCCCTATGTGGCATAAGTAAAACCAGCTTCATTTGTTGCTCTGAAAATATTTCTCCAGGGTTTTCTATTTTTGACACCCAGAGAGTTACGCCCTGTGTTATCCTGGTTATAAGATGAAAAATGAGTATAAACACGCTTGTCATTATAAGAGCTTCCTTCCTGTTCCCCAGCCACCAGCTGCCCCTGCAGCCTTTTTAGATTTAGTATTTAGCAACAGTTACTGAGAGAACAATTAAGCATTATTTTTAATCTCAAGGCTATGAAGGCGTTTCTTCTTTTGCTTTTGCAACATTGTGTTTATTAATTTGAATACTTGTAGATGTTGTGTGTGAATAGTTTGGGAGAGGGGGGCCCTGGGAGATAATTCTTGGGAAGAACTATCAAAATTGCACTCAATTATTAAAATGAATGAGCTCTCTCTGTGTCTGTGTTATTGATCTTCGTATTCAAGGATGGACTCAGAGGGCATAGATTTTCTCTGCCCCAGTGGGATTGAAATTCTCTGTATTTTCGTAGATGACATGTCAAACATGGCACAATTTCTGGATTGAGTAGGGAAAACTAAGTACTGAGTTCTGTACTGATATCCGGGTGACACTCACAACACTGGTACAAGGAAATGGACAAGAGAGTATCACCTGATATTGTAGATAGAATTTCAAATGCAAAGAAGCCCTAGTATAGCAACTTCTTTTTTTTTTTTTTTTTTCATTTCCACTCATCTTTTAGGTTCTAACTTTGCAGTTAGATGCCATCAAATCAGGTTATGAATAGATATACAGTTATGGTTCTGTGTTGGTAATTGTTCTAAATGAGTCATCCAATTATGATCCCCACATCTAGGAAATGTATAGAGATGTGGGCATATGTTCCTGTGGGGGTCAGCAAATGCTGCCATGGGGGGAAAGGTCATTAACTCAAACAAACATCAGCAACATAAACAGCTAATCTTTAATAAACACCTTCTACTATGTCAAATGTTTTAATCCCTCAGGATTTTGCAAGGTAGTTGTGTGCGTGCGTGCTAAGTCACTTCAGTCCTGTCCGACTCTTTGCAACCCTATGGACTGTAGCCTGCCAGGCTTCTCTGTCCATGGGATTCTCCAGGCAAAAATGCTGGAGTGGGTTGCCATGCCCTCCTCCAGCGGATCTTCCCAACCCAGGAGTTGAACCCCCATCTCTTAGCAAGGTAGCTATTTTAGCTCAGTTTTGTTGATTAAAAAAACTGAAGCTGAGAGAGAATAACTGATAGGCTCAAACTATCCCACAACTACTGGGCAACTGTATCAAAATTAAGTCTGTATCAGATCAGATCAGTCGCTCAGTCGTGTCCGACTCTTTGCGACCCCATGAATCGCAGCACGCCAGGCCTCCCTGTCCATCACCAACTCCCGGAGTTCACTCAGACTCATGTCCATCGAGTCAGTGATGCCATCCAGCCATCTCATCCTCTGTCGTCCCCTTCTCCTCTTGCCCCCAATCCCTCCCAGCATCAGAGTCTTTTCCAATAAGTCAACTCTTCTCATGAGGTGGCCAAAGTACTGGAGTTTCAGCTTTAGCATCATTCCTTCCAAAGAAATCCCAGGGCTGATCTCCTTCAGAGTGGACTGGTTGGATCTCCTTGGAGTCCAAGGGACTCTCAAGAGTCTTCTCCAACACCACAGTTCAAAAGCATCAATTCTTCAGCGCTCAGCCTTCTTCACAGTCCAACTCTCACATCCATACATGACCACAGGAAAAACCATAGCCTTGACTAGATGAACCTTTGTTGGCAAAGTAATGTCTCTGCTTTTGAAATTGCTATCTAGGTTGGTCATAACTTTCCTTCCAAGGAGTAAGCGTCTTCTAATTTCATGGCTGCAGTCACCATCTGTAGTGATTTTGGAGCCCAGAAAAATAAAGTCTGACACTGTTTCCACTGTTTCCCCATCTATTTGCCATGAAGTGATGGGACCGGATGCCATGATCTTCGTTTTCTGAAAGTTGAGCTTTAAGCCAACTTTTCCACTCTCCACTTTCACCTTCATCAATACGTATAAGTCCGTATATTTCTAGCTAAAAATTTCATGTTCTTTATGCCACGCTAGCAGATTAGACAAGGTATAGGTAACCAAGGATTTTTTTTAAAGCTATTGTGCTGCTGCTGCTGAGTCACTTCAGTCATGTCCAACTCTGTGCAACCCCATAGACGGCAGCTCACCAGGCTCCCCCATCTCTGTGCTATTGTGCTAGGTACAGATAATGCACTAAGAAGAGCTGAGTAACAGTGGTGTATAAACCCTTGGTTTATACTATCTAAGCATCTTGGTAACTTAATTTAGAAATATTGGTTAACCAGATTCATGCTAATTTTTATTTTAATGTTCTCGGCTTTGTTTAGGTATAGTTGACAAATAAAATTGTAAGATATTTAAAGCGAACAACATGATGATTCACTGAACGTTTTTCCAAAGAACAACTTTCAGTTATATAACCACAGTGCAATGAATCAATCCAAGAAATTTAACACCAATACAAAACTATCATTTACTATATAGTCTATGTATAGGTGACGTTGTATCCTTAGTGCATTGCATTGGGAGGTAGGTATTATCAGTTTGTCCTGTTATTAGTGGTATTAAGTTTGACCACCAGATTTTTCTGTTATAAATCTAAAGGTATTATTTTACTTTTGTAATCAGTAATTAACATTTAGGGAATACTTCCAATGATACCAATATCATTTTCTCCGATAGTCTTTCACCCAGGCATTTTAAGATACATTGATGAAATCACATTGAATTGATTTTTATAATGATGGTTACTGAATATCTAGATTCTTAATAAAACTAGATATTTTATAAATATCTTAAACCTCAATAACCTACCAATTTCTTTCCCCTCCTCAGATTTATTGAGATATAATTGACATGGAACATTGTGTAAGTTTAAGATGTACAACGTGTTGATTCTATACATTTATATATTGCAAAATGATTACCTTATTAATTAAAGTGTTAGCCTTAGCTAACACTTCCATCCTGTCACATAATTACAATTGCTTTATTGTGGTAAGAATAATTAAGATATATTCTTTGCAGTATCCCAGACATTTTGACATATTGCACTTCCATTTTCATTTGTTTTGAGATATTTCTTGATTTACTTTGATTTCTTCTTTGACCCATTGGTTGTTCAGGAACATGTTTAATTTCCACGTATTTGTGAATTTTCCAGTTTCCTCCTGTTACTGGTTTCTGGCTTCATACCATTGTGGTCAGAAAAGATACTCATGATTTCAGTCTTCTTAAATTTACTAAAACTTGTGTGAGACCTATCATTTACTGTATCCTAGAGTATGTTTTGTGTGTGCTTGAGAAGAATGTGTATTCTTTGTTGTTTGATGAAATGTTCTATATATGTCTGTTAGTTCTATTGGTCTGAAGTATGTTTCAGATTCATTTCCTTGTTGATTTCCTGTCTGAATAACCTATCCATTGTTGAAAGTGGAGTATTGAAGTCCTCTACGATTATTGGATAGTTGTCTATTTCTCCCTTCAGATCTGTTAGTATTTGCTTAATGCATTTAGGTGCTCTGATGTTGGGTGTATATATATTTATGATTATTATAGCTTCTTGACTAATTGCCCCCCCCTTATCAATATATAATGACTGTCTTTGTCTCCTTACCATTTTTGCCTTAGAGTCTATTTTGTCTGATCTAAGTATAGCTACTCTTGCTCTCTTTTGGTTTCCACTTGCATGGAATATCTTTTGCCATCCCTTCACTTTGAGTCTATGTGTGTCCTTAAAGCTGAAGTGAGTCTCTTGTGGGTAACATAGACTTTTTGTGACCCTATGGACTGTAGCCCACCAGGCTCCTCTCTCTGTCCATAGGATTTTCCAGGCAAGAATACTGAAGTGGGTTGTCATTTCCTTCTCCAGGGGATCTTCCCGACCCAGGGATCAAACCCAGGTCTCCCACATTTCAGGCAGACTCTACCGTCTGAGCCACCAGGGAATCCCATATAACATTATAAAACAGTCTACCTTACAGTGATAATTTCAGTTTAATTACATACAAAACCTCTTTTTACTACCCCCTTTTATATTCTTTATGTCACCATTTACATCTTTTTATATTGTATAACTAAACAAATTGTAATACTTTTGTCCTTTAACCATTATACTAGAGTTAAGTAGTCAACACATCACCATATTACAGTGTTAAGGTATTCTGAATCTAACCTTATGCTTACTTTACCAATCAATGTGTTGTCTTATTTTCACAAATAATTAGCATCCATTCATTTCAAGCTTGAGGAGCTCTTTTCAGCATTTCTCTTAGGGCAGATTTACTGGTGAGAAATTCCGTTTTTGTTTGCTAGGGAAAGTTTTTATTTTGCCTTCAATTGTTTTTTTTTAAGATTTACTTATTTTATTTATGGCTGTGCTGGGTCTTCGTTGCTGGGCATGGGCTTTCTCTGGTTACAGTGAGCAGAGGCTACTCTTTGCTCCAGTGTGCAGGCTTCTTCTCATTGCAGTGGCTTCTTTTGTTGCAGACTACAGGCTCTAGACCCAAGGGCTTCAGGAGTTGTGGTTCGTAAGCTCAGTAGTTGTGGCTCCAGGCTCTAGAGTGCAAGCTCAATAGTTGTGGCACACGGGCTTAGTTGCTCTGCGGCATGTGGGATCTTCCTGGACCAGGGATCAAACCCATGTCCCCTACATTAGCATACAGATTCTTAACCAATGGACCACCAGGGAAGCCCTTGCTTTCAATTCTGAAATACAACTTTGCTGGCTAAAGTTTTCTTGGCTGGTAGTTTCTTTCAGCATCTTGAGTTTTCAGCATCCTTTAGCATCCCATTCTCTCCTGGCCTGCAAGGTCTCTGCTGAGAAATCCACTGGGAAGTTCCCTTGCATGAGAGATTTTTTTTTTTTTTTCTTTTGCTGGTTTTAAAATCTTTGTCCTCGGTTTTGGACAGTTTTGTTATTACATGTCTTGGAGAAGATTGTTTTGGATTGAAATTTTTAGGTGACATTAGCTTCATGAACTTGGATGTCTAAATCTCTTCCCATGTTTGGGAAGTTCTCAGTCATTATTCTTTAAATAAGCTTTCTACTCCTTTCCGACTCTCTTCTTCTAAAACTCTAATGGAGTATACATTATTTTTTATCGTGTCCCATAATCCCCCAGGCTTTCTTCATCCTTTGCCATTCTTTTTTTTCTTCTTACTCCTTGATTGGATAATTTTACTTGGTCTCTCTTCTTGCTCAAAAATTCTCTCTTCTGTTTGCTAAATTCTGCTGTTCTATACTGACTTCTTCAATTATTGTATTCTTCAGCCCCCCAAATTCTGTTTGTTTGTTTTTTTCATTTTTTTCTATCTTTTTGTTGAACTTCTCATGTTGTTCTTGTATTTTTTCCTGATATCATTAAGTTGTTTATCTGTGTTCTCTTGTAGCCCTCTGAGCATCTGTAATTATTTTGAACTCTTTATCGGGCAATTCCTAGATCTCCATTTCTTTGAGGCCAACTACAGAAATTTTACTATATCCCTTTGGTGGAAGCATGTTTCCTGATTCTTCATCATTCCTGCAGCCTCAAATAGGTGTCAGCATATTTGAAAAAGCAGTCGCTTCTTCCAGACTTCATGAACTGAGTTTAGGGAAGGAAGCCTTTTACCTGAAAGAGGGACATACTGGATCATATGGTTACTCTGTGTCACCTGGTCCAGGGTCCCGAGCATGGGGGTATGTTGCAGCGCCCAGTCTGGGGAAACACGATGTCTCTTCAGCTCAGGCCACTGGACTCCACAGTACAGAAAACTGTGTGGACCTTGGTGAGTACTGCATGGGGGAGAGGGGTTCCGTAGTGGCTGCTAAACAGTACCTCCAGCTCTGCTAGCTAGTGTAGGCAGTGGGGATGACCAGAGCTGGTGGCATACACACACTTGGTTGTGGCAGCCAGCTGCAGTTCCCATGCAGTGGCAGAGGCTCCTTGCAGACACACTCGTAGTGATAGGAACCAGGGCTGGTAGCGAGGGCCAGGCTAATCATGTGCCCTTTAGTAGCTGCTGGGGATCTGGCTGTTGACACGTTCTCTTGCAGCTGCAGACACTTCCCTGCAGGGTATACACTGCGGTGTAGACTGGTGATGGGTTCAGGCTAGGAGCATGGAGCAAAGCTGGAGGTGCTAGGTACAGGTGGGCAGGGTTGTGCTGGCCAGTGACAGAACATGGCCGGGCCCCAGTTCACAAACTGCTGTGGGAGCCTTGGTTGTTGGTGCACTCACCCATGGCTGAGCACACTCCAGCTTGCAGGCTGCAGTCAGAGGCCAATGACTGGCGTCAGGCCAGTGGTATGCAGGTGCACAGCTGCAGGGGCTCACTTCCAGGGCAGGCCCGGCAGTGGGGTCACTGAGGGGTGGGCGCTAGCCTGGCTGTGAGCCTGACTCCAGGGCACTGGTGAGGGTGGGGAGGGACTCGGGCAGCTGGTATCTTACACTTGCCCAGCCACTGAGACCTCAGTGCCTGCAGGTGTGACCAGCTTCTGGTGGGGGTGGGGTGGCAGTGCTAGGGTAGGGGGCGGGGCAAGACTCAGGTGTTAAGCATCACTGAACAGACTACCTATGGGGCAAAGACTGGAGACATTAGCAGGGCGTCCACGCAGGTATGCTGGCATTGCCTTCATCAGTGGAGAAACGTGCAGAGTTTTTCTGCAGAGTGGGTCTCCATGAACCACACTCTCTCCCACTGCATGTCTGCTAATAGTTAGCAGCTAGCCTCTGCCTTTCTTTCTGGTTCATAGCCGACTGTATTAACCTCTCAATTTGGCCAGTGGGGTGGGGATGAAACTGAAGCAGAACCTTCCTGCAGTATCGCAAGAACCCAAGGAAGCTGTCATTCACCCCACTCTTAGGGAAGGGGTGAGTTCCTGGTGAGGGCAACTCTTTCTAACTGGGAGGTTCTTTCTTGGCCCTGAACAATGCCTGCTTGGGAAGGGGGCGGTGGCAGGGAATGATGTGGGCAAAATGAATTTGTTTTTTCTTCTCTTTTTGTGTGATGACTCCCAGGTGTTTTTGTTGTTGTTGTTCCACAGTGTTGCTAACAGTTCCTAAGTGGACTCCAGATGTCTCCCAGAGCTGTTTTTGTTCAGGAAGAGTGTCCAGTCATTAATCTTTGTAGGGAGATTAGAAAGCTGGGTTCTCCTATGTCACTATACACTAATTTTTGGTTGGGTTTTCCTTGCATTGTGTGGACCTTCTCTAGTTGCAGCAAGCAGGGGTTGCTTTTCTTTCCAGTTCGAGGGCTTCTTATTGTGGTGGCTTCTCTCGTTGTGGAGCAGGGCCCTAGGGTGCTAGGGCTTCGGTAGTTGTAGCAAACGGGCTTAGTTGCTCTGCAGTATGTGGGATCTTCCCTGATCAGGGATCAAACCCACATCTCCTGCATGGATAAGCAGATTCTTTACCACCAAGGAGACACAAGAGAGGCGGGTTTGATCCTTGGATCGGGAAGATCTCGAGGAGAAGGAAATGGCAACTTACTCCAGTATTCTGGCCTGGGAAATCCCATGGACAAAGGAGCCCAGTGGACTACAATCCACAGGATCGCAAAGATTGGTACGTGATTTAGCGACTGAAACAACAAGCAAACAATACCAGGGAAGCCTCCTACGTCACTATTTATCCCATAACCTAATTTTCACTTTAGAATGGACCTATTAAGAAATGGAATTATTTTGCTTGGAGAAAAGGCTTCAAAGTGATTCAATAATATTTATGAAATCCATGTTTTTAATATTTATTTTATTCATAAAGGATTTCTGACAGAAAAGGCCAGTTATTGTCAATATTGTTGTGTGTGTGTTATGAAATAAAATTGCATGAGGAAGAAGCCAGTTTTGAGTTTTAATCCAGCTTTTCCACTTTCCTCTTTCACCATCAAGAGGCTCTTTAGTTCCTCTTTGCTTTCTGCCATAAGGGTGATATCTGGGGTTATTGATATTTCTCCTGGCAATCTTGATTCCAGCTTGTGCTTCATCCAGCCTGGCCTTTTGCATTACATATTCTGAATATAAGTTGAATAAGCAGGGTGAGAGCCTTGACATTCTCCTTTCCCAATTTGGAAACAGTCCGTTGTTACATGCCAGGTTCTAACTGTTGCTTCTTGACCTGCATACAGGTTTCTCAGGAGGCAGGTCGGGTGGTCTGGTATTCCCATCTATTTAAGAATTTTCCAGTTTGTTGTGATCTACACAGTCAAAGGGTTTAGCATAGTCAATGAAGCAGAAGTAGATGTTTCTCTGGAATGCTCTTGCTTTTTCTATAATCCAACAGATGTTGGCAGTTCGATCTCTGGCTCCTTGGCCTTTTCTAAATCCAGCTTGTACGTCTGGAAGTTCTCGGTTCACATACTATTGAAGCCTAGCTTGAAGAATTTTGAGTATGACCTTGCTAGCATGTGAAATGAGTGCAATTGTGAAGTAGTTTGAACATCCTTTGGCATTGCCTGTCTTTGGAATTGGAATGAAAACTGACCTTTTCCAGTCCCGTGGCCACTGCTGAGTTTTCCAAATTTGCTGGCATATTGAGTGCAGCACTTTCACAGCATCATCTTTCAGGATTTGAAATAGCTCAGCTGAAATTCCATCACATCCACTAGCTTTGTTCGTAGTGATTCTTCCTAAGGCCCACTTGACTTCACACTCCAGGATGTCTGGCTCTAGGTGAGTGATCACACCATCATGTTTATCCAGGTCATTAAGCTCTTTTTTGTATGGTTCTTCTGTATATTCTTGCCACCTCTTCTTTTTATATATATATTTTTTTAGTATCAGTGCAATATTTTTTTAAAATAATAATCATGCAAAAGAATCCTGAATATCAAAACTCTAAAGGACAAGATCAGTATGTTACAGTTTCTCCTGGTCTGTTTATCTTAATAACAGGTCTATTGAGCTATAACTCACAGACCATACAATTAACCCATTTAAAGTGTAGACTGTAGTGGTTTTTAGTCTATTCACTGAGTTGTGGAACTGTCACCATAATCAATTTTAAAACACTTCATCACCCTTTAAAGAAGCCATGTACCATTAACAGTCACTCCCCATTTCCCCCTAATCTCCCCAGTCTTAGACAACCATCAATTTACTTTCTGTCTCTATGGATTGAATTTGCTTATTCTGGGCTTTTCTTATAAATGGAATAATTCAATATGTAGTCATTGGTGATTAACTTCTTTCACTTGGCATAATGTTTCCACCTCTTCCTAATATCTTCTCCTTCTGTTAGGTCCATACTATTTCTGTCCTTTATTGTGCTCATCTTTGCATGAAATGTTCCCTTGGTATCTCTAATTTTCTTGAAGAGATCTCTAGTCTTTGCCATTCTATTGTTTTCCTCTATTTCTTTGCATTGGTCACTGAGGAAGGCTTCCTTATCTCTCCTTGCTATTCTTTAGAACTCTGCATTCAAATGAGTATATCTTTCCTTTTCTACTTTGCTTTTCACTTCTCTTCTTTTCACAGCTCTTTGTAAAGGCCTCCTCAGACAACCTTTTTGCCTTTTTGCATTTCTTTTTCTTGAGAAATGTTTTGATCACTGCCTCCTGTACAGTGTTACGAACCTCCATCCATAGTTCTTCAGGCACTTTATCACTAATCCCTTGAATCTATTTGTCAATTCTACTGTATAATCATAAAGGATTTGATTTAGGTCATACCTGAATGGTCTAGTGGTTTTCCCTACTTTTTTCAATTTAAGTCTGAATTTGGCAATAAGGAGTTCATGAGCTGAGCCACAGTCAGCTCCCGGTCTGTTTTTGCTGACTTCTCCATCTTCGGCTGCAAAGAATATAATCAATCTGATTTCAGTATTGACCATCTGGTGATGTCCATGTGTAGAGTCTTCTCTTGTGTTGTTGGAAGAGGCTGTTTGCTATGACCAGTGCATTCTCTTGGCAAAAATATGACTTGTAGAGTTTTCTAAATACTAGGCAAAAGATCAACCAGGTAGCCTGAGATTCTTTAAAAACTGTAGTCTTTATTATCCTGTGGTGATTGTTGGGAAATAAAATAGCCTCAGGAATTGGATATTCCAGTTAATAATAATTAATACCAACAGATTTGCAATCTTCAAGGAATTGGGATACTTTATAAAGTAGAAGAGGAAATTCAGTCCTGATATATACTAGTTTGTGGACAAAAGGAGGTACCAATAAAGATTATAATACATGAATAGTGGCCTCTCTGAGTTTATTTTCTTGATCTTACTCTGAGAACTATTAACTGTCTGACTTTGGGAAATGGTCCAAAATATTACATTCTGAAACTTCATCTTTCAGAGAATACTACTAAAATCTGATTTATATTTTAAAAAATGAGGCTCAAAAATCTTAAGTTTTAGAATTACATGAGAATATTAAGTAATCACCAAGTTTACCATTATATTAGATCACTTGCTTGCTAAACACTGCTTCCTCTTTCCAGTCATGCAATTCCCAATTAAGTAACAATAAAAATCACTGGCTCTCCCACTCACATAGAAAAAGTGAAACATCCCTCTTTCACATCAGATGGAGGGAAATTCAGGGCAGAAGGAATGAACCACCTTTATCTTTCCTGAGATTCCAGAGGAAATTTCAGATCTCCTTGCATTTATTGATAAGAAAAAAGAATCATGCTTCTAAACATCTCCCAGGAATAGTTAATGTGCCTGTATTGGCTGAAAATCACCGGAGCATACAATTCACATAGTAATTCTTCCATATGTAGCTAATGAAGTTTAGCTGACCTCTCTGATGATCCTGTTTTTCGGCTGGGGGCTCAGCAGCACCCACCCATGGTTAAAATAGTAAAGCCAAGTATCTCTGTTGTCAGCTTCCTGGTGCACTTATTACTTGGTGTTCCGTTCTTCTAGGGCCACTGTGCCTGTTACTTGACAAACCAAAGGCAACAGCGGGTTTGACCACATCCAACTCACAATGTAATTATACTGTCAACCTCCTTTTAAGAATATGAGTTTTTGCACCTTTTTCCTTTGTAGAAACCATTCAGCAAATTTTACTTTCCATGTGCTCGGTAGAAAAATGCATTTTAAGAAGTCTTCCTCTTTAAGATATCGTATATCAAAGAATGTGGAGATGGAAAGAGGGGAAAAAACAAAACATCACTAGATGATACCGGCATTAATTAGAAGGAGTGAAATAAAATAGGGAATATTACAATAAAATGGAGTGATTTTTTTCCTTGCTTTTAAAAAAAAAAAAAGTAAATGTTTTCAATGATCGCCATTTGGCCCTGAGTTTCCACTACTCTCTGTATCCATGTCCTCTGCAATGTGGCTTCACGGTATTTTCCAGCAAGAGCAGGAATCTATTCACTCACCCCTTAAACCTCGGCTATCCTTATGACTTGGCACTGACCAGTGGAATGCAGTGAAATTGATGTGGGAGTTCCAGAGTCTAGGCCTCAAGAAACCTGGCCTGCTTCTCTGTTCTCTTTTGCCCTCTGCCTTTTCCATGGCAGTATGCCCAGGCTAGCTTGCTCAAAGGTCAAGTGTGGAGAACAGAGCAGATCCAGCCTAGTAATGCCAGCCAAGATACCAGACATACAAGAGCCCAAGACTAACAAAACTTCTTAGGCAACCCACTACTGACTGTGAATGTATAAGTGAGCCCAGCTTAAATCAACAGAACCACCCAAATGACCTCTAAATGCATAGAAAGTAGTAAAAAGTTCTTGTTTTAAGCCTCTAACTTTAGAATAATTTGTTACATGACAAAGCTGCTGACTAGACAGGTCTAGGATGAGAGTTGAAGGTGATAATATACTTGTTGACACTGCATGAGAAATTTTTTCTGGGGATTACCATAAAGAACATGTTGGCTTTACTGAATAAAAACACAATATCCTCTGAATTATCATGACTGATGTGGAGTTATACTTGCTTGGAAAATCCCTGGGATTATGGATCCCGAAGGTGTTGCCATGTAGAAAATACAAGTAGTTTATTTTAGACATTTCTAACCCAATAGATAGCATCTTGTCCTGTCTATGCAGCAATAAGCTATCAGACAGTCTATCTGAAACAGAAGTAAAAACTGGGGATGAGGGCAGGAGGAAGTGTATGAGCCGCCAAAATAGAACTAAAATCCACAAACAGTACGTTTAACTCTGCCCAAGCCAATCTGAAATTCACTCAGAGCGTTTTCATACTTGCCATAACAAGCTTAGTGATCTTGGTCCCAAATCCATAGTTGATGAGAAGTGGCAAGTTAGAAGAAGAGGGCGGCAGAGGATGAGATGGTTAGATATCATCACTGACTGAGTGGACAAGAATTTGAGTAAACTCTGGGAGATAGTGAAGGATAGAGGAGCCTGGCGTGCTGCAGTTCATGGGGTTGCAAATAGTCGAACACGACTTAATGACAAAAAAACTACAGGAGAGAATGGTATCAAGTGACATCGGAGAACCTAAAGAAAGGGCAAAGAAAGACATGCTACAGCAGAGTCAAAAACTCAGAAGCATAGCAATCTGGAGTCATGTAACGTAGGGGAAAAGAGGTCCATATACTGCAACAAAACATAAAGACATCATTGTATTGTATTTCCTTTTTTTGTACTGTATTTCTTCATTCATTCATTCATATTCAACACATGATATATACACCGAGCGTTTTCCTCTGGTCATTGTACTGGTCAGAACCTAAAGGGTGGAGAATATTAATTAGAACCTACAATTTGACACAATATCCTGTGTGATGGCAGTGATGTTTTTACTGAAAAGTGTTAGTTGCTCAGTCATGTCTGACTCTTTGCGACCCCATGGACTGTAGCCCACCAGGCTCCTCTATCCATGGGATTCTGCAGGCAAGAATACTGGAGTGGGCTGCCATTCCCTTTGTCAGGGGATCTTCCTAAACCAAGGATTGAACCCAGGTCTCCTGTGTTGCAGGCAGATTCTTTACTATCTGAGCCACCAAGGAAGCTCTACTCCATTCAAAACAAGAAAAAAAAAAAAAAAAAGAGTTAAGTCATGATAGCCAGCACATGCACAATGGTTAAGATTTTTGTCTCTGATTAAAGGGTAGATTTTCACTTATCTGGAAAGTTCAGACGTTGAAAATGATTCATTGAGGGTGTTCCTAGATGGCTTAAGTTTTGCATTATTGCTATATCCAAGTTATGTCTAATGTGGGTTTTGTATAGTTAGTGTATCCCTGTCCATTATAGGAATGTCCACATTTCTTGGAGAAAGACAAGGAAAACTTGTATAGATTTTCCTTTAAAAAGTAAACTTTGTTTATAATTAAAGATAAAAATACAGAATCAGATTGCTTTCAAAGTGGGGACGGGAAAACAAAGTTACATGATATGTAAAACATTAAAAGAAGAAAAATAGTTTTATTCTTCTGAAAATAATGCCTTAAATCTTCTGCTGAAAATGAAAAAATACAGAATACACTAACAATTTTTTTTTTTACTTTTCATTTTCTTTTACTGGTATTTAAAAACAAAATTAGTTATTTTCAGAAATGAGGAAGTTTTGACCTGCTGGATAAAGTTCTGCTGCAGGTGGTGTTGATTGCTTTCAGATGGCAGAGAATGGTAAGCTCTTCTCTGCTGCTGCTGCTGCTGCTGCTACTGCTAAGTCGCTTCAGTCGTGTCCGACTCTGTGGGACCCTAGAGATGGCAGCCCACCAGGCTCCCCCATCCCTGGGATTCTCCAGGCAAGAACACTGGAGTGGGTAAGCTCTTCTCTAAGTGAAGATTAAACTGGGAAAATGAACCCAAAGCATGCCTAGCACTTAGGGGAAAAAAAACACGAAACTCACAAGTCACATGGAAAAGACAGATTCAACTACATAATAAAAATTTAGACACTTCCAGTTCGAGATGAACTGATCCTAAGCAATTTTCTTCCTCTTTCTCCCAAGACTTATAAAGCACATTTAAAAATAATAATAGTATAACCGGTGCAAAAAGAATAAAAGAGGGCCATCAAGGGATAAAAGATTTCAGTATATTCCTAGAAGCTGGGTAATTGGCAAGGAAGTGGTAATTCATGAACTGGGATGAAGAAAACCAAAACCAGAATTCTGTGAATAGGAGGCCAAAGCTCAGGAAGATGCCTACCTGTCCTGAAGGATGCCAGAGGGTTTCAATTCTGTTCAGTCACTCAGTTGTGTCCAACTCTTTGCAACCCCATGTACTGCAGCATGCCAGGCCTCCCTGTCCATCACCAATTCCCAGAGCTTGCTCAAACTCATGTCCATTGAGTCGGTGATGCCATCCAACCACCTCATCCTCTGTCATCCCCTTCTCCTCCTGCCTTCAATCTTTCCCAGCATCAGGGTCTTTTCCAATGAGTCAGTTCTTCACATCAGGTGGCCAAAGTATTGCAGCTTCAGCATCAGTCCTTCCAATGAATATTCAGGACTGCCAGAGGGTTTAGGGACATGGAAATACCAGGTATAAAGGAAGAGAATAGTGACAACTGTGACTAAAAAGAGTAGAACATCATCCAACTAATGAGAATTCCAGAAAGAGTGCAGAGATAGCAGGTGGGAGAAAAGCATCAAAGAGAGAAGATCATTTTTCTGAGCTAAATAACACAAGTTATCATGCTGATAGGATCCCACTGAATAACCAGTACATTGAAAGCCAATCCCCACATCTAGACACAGTGTTACAAAATTTCAAAATATCAGGTTAAAGCAAGATGGAAACAGCCTACACAAAGCACAATCAAACAAGTCAAAACACAGCTAACCCATAATGTAGAAAGAATCAGTTTCTACCAACACTACAGACTTGAAGATCCTGAACTTCCATACCTCCTCATAGTTTTGCTACAAGTTATATTCAACTTTGAGTTCTATTTGGTCTCAGACTAGGTTCCCTTGAAAGCAGAGTTTAAAGCAAAGATTAAAGTGCAAGAGGTGTGCTCTGCCATCTGAGCCACCAGGGAAGCTGGGTCAAGTTAAACAAAGTATGCTTTTCATTTATTTCAGATGGGACTGAACCTTTAATTTGTGAAATCTGTTGATAACTCCAGATATTAATAGAGGGTACCAAAACTGAATTGAGTTGTAGGACACCCAGTTGGTGTTAGAGAATTGGTCAGTGTGGGGCAAAATCCATCCATACATTTGGCAACCAGAAGTGAAATAGTGAGAGGAGAAAGACTTTCCTTTTCATCACCCTCCTTCCATCCCCCCAGCCTCTAACCCATGCTTTTGCACTGTATGGTCCAGCCTCAGTGACACGAGAGAAACAAGATGTCATGCTTTGTGTTGGGACATTTCATTGAAGTCTGGGGAGAAAGGAGCCACCCCACACAGATGGGGCTCTGACATGAGGGAAAGAAAGGAGACATTTGAGAGAATCAAGGAGGAAGCACACAGTTCATGTTCTATAAGCCAGTTGGTGTTCAGGCGCCCAGTCATGTCCAACTCTGCATCCCCATGGACTGCAGGATGCCAGGCCTCCCTGTCCCTCACCGTCTCCCAGAGTTTGCCCAGGTTCCTATCCATTGCATTGGTGATGCTGTCCAGCCATCTTATCCTCTGATGTCCTCTTCTCCTTCTGCCCTCAATCTTTCCCAGCATCAGGGACTTTTCCAATGAGTCGACTGTTTGCATCAGACGACCAAAATACTGGAGCTTCAGCTTCAGCATCAATCCTTCCAGTGAGTATTCAAGGTTGATTTCCTTTAAGATTGACTGGTTTGAAGAATTGAAATAGACACGTGTACCCCAATGTTCATCACAGCACTGTTTATAATAGCCAGGACATGGAAGCAACCTAGATGTCCATCAGCAGATGAATGGATAAGAAAGCTGTGGTACATATACACAATGGAATATTACTCAGCCATTAAAAAGAATGCATCTGAATCATTTCTAATGAGGTGGATGAAACTGGAGCCTCTTATACAGAGTGAAGTAAGCCAGAAAGAAAAAAGCCAATACAGTATACTAACACATATATATGGAATTTAGAAAGATGGTAACGATAACCCTGTATGCAAGACAGCAAAAGAGACACAGATGTATAGAACAGTCTTCTGGACTCTGTGGGAGAAGGAGAGGGTGGGAAGATCTGAGAGAATAGCACTGAAACTTGTATATTATCATATGTGAAACAGATCGCCAGTCCAGGTTCAATGCATGAGACAGGGTGCTCAGGGCTGGTGCACTGGGATGACCCAGAGGGATGGGATGGGGAGGGAGGTGGGAGGGGGGTTCAGGATGGGGAACACATGTAAATCCATGGTGGATTCATGTCAATGTATGACAAAAACCACTACAATATTGTAATCAGCCTCTAAAATAGATAAATTAAAAAAAAAAAAAAAGATTGACTGGTTTGATCTCTCTATAACCCAGCTAAACACTCAATTGTAAGGCAGAATAAAGACATTTTATGACTTCCATTTTTTTTCTTTTTCAAATCACTTTTTGATTATATAATGTATGTAAAGCTAAGTGTATAATGGACACTAATCTTAAGTGTACAACTTGAGCCACTTTTTTACATAAGTAGGCACCATGTAACACCACGCAGATTGAGATCCAGAACATTTCTAGAAACCTGATTTCCCTCTTGCCCCTCGACAGTCAATACCCTGACCCTTAGAGATAATCACTGTTCTGACTGCTAATATATACTTGTTTTTTGCAAGCTCTGAATTTCATATTCATAGAATCCTGTAGTATATGCAGTTTTGTGCCTTCTGTTCAAAGTCTTCCTGTGAATCATTCATGTTGTGTGCAGCAGAAGTTTGTCCTTTTTTATGGTGGTGTTACCTTCAGTTGTGTGATGCCACTAAAATTCATTTACCCATTCTTCCATTAATATCTGGTTTGTTTCAGGTTTATTTCCAATTTTCAGTTATCGTGAGTAAAGCTGCTCTAAATATTTTTGTATATATTTTGGTAGACATATGCATATATGTAGGAGTCAGATTCCTAGATCATAGAGTAGTGTATGGTGTTTTGTTTTGTTTTTACAGATTTTTATTTATTTATTTATTTTTTTTTTGGCCCTGGCTCGTGGCATGTGGGATCTTGTTCCTCGACCAGGGAACCAACCTGAGTCCCCTGCATTGGAAATGAGCACTCTTAACCACTGGACTGCCAGGGAAGTCCCTGAGTAGTGTATGTTTAGACTAATAGACACTTCCAGACTTTTCCAAAGTGGTTGTCCCAATTTATAATTTATAGTCCTGGACTTTCCTAGCAATCCAGTTGGCTAAGACTCCATGCTTCCATGGCAGTGGACACAGATTCGATCCCTGGTCAAGGAACTAAGAGCTCACATGCCATGAGGTGTGGCTAAAAAACAAGAAATAGAAAATATATAGTCCTACTAGCATACTATGAATGTATAATAATTAAGACAGTGTGGTATATTTTATAAAATAGGCTATATATTTTTCAAGTTTATATAGTCAAGTTAACATAAATGTATATAAATCATAAATATATATAAATCAAGTTAATATATATTCATGTAAACCAAATGTACTATTTCACTTAAGGGAGAGGTTGGTCTTTTCTATAAATGATGCTAAGTGAAGTGAAGTGAAGTCGCTCAGTCACGTCCGACTCTTTGCAACCCCACGGACTGTAGCCTACCAGGTTCCTCCATCCATGGGATTTTCCAGGCAAGAATACTGGACTGGGTTGCCATTTCCTTCTCCAGGATAAATGATGCTAAAGCAATTACATATCCATATGAAATAATATAAACCTTGACTTCTATCTTACCAGAAAATTAGAGATTAGTATAGACTTAAGTGACCTAAATGCAAAATGTTACTAACAAAACATGTAGAATAAAATGTAGATTATCTTTATGATATAGGGGTAGGCAAAGGTTTTATAAACAGCATATAATTAGCATTAACCATAAAAGAAAAAAATTAAAAATCAGACTTTATAAAATTAGAAAATTTTGTTCATTGAAAAATATTAAAGTGAAAAGTCACAGATGGGGAGAAGATAATTGAAATACATATATCCATAAAGGACTCATTTTTTAAGTATATAAAGAACTTGTACAGATCTATAATAGAGACAAAGATATTCAAAATGGACAAAACACTTCAACAGTCACTTCTCAACAAAATATATCTACATAGCCAATAGCCATGAAAAATTCTCAACTTCGTTAGTTATCAGGAAGATGCAAATTAACATCACAAGGCAATACTACCTCATATGGACCAACGCAGCTAAAATTTTGAACTTTTGGTGTTAAGGGGGACATGGGGCAATTAGGACTTTAAGACATTTTCATTTTTTTAGGTACACTAAAATTAGCCTCCCATTACTCTTTCTTGAGAAGTCACTTGAGGCTGTATTTTTTGAAAAATGAGGAAGTAGTATAAAACAAACGAGGAAATAGGATCTAGAAAGCAGTGGTTCTAACCCAAGAGAGCAGAGAAAGAATATTGCAGGATTATGACTGTGGACTATTTCAGGCTGAGCAGGTATTTCGATCAAAGCTACAGGAAATAAATGAATGGGATGGAATACATAAAGTGATGGGCAGTTGGGTTTCTTGAGCATATGGGAAAAACATTTGATGGGAGCTTGGATAAAAAAAGAATCAATTCAGACATCACTCTAGGAATATCTTCTTTTTAGTAGCAAGGACATGACATTAGAGCCATAGAAAAGGAAAAATATACTAGCACAACTCAGCTCAAAATTAATAATAATAAATAATGAACCTGGAATGTTAGGTCCATTAATTAAGACAAATTGGAAGTGGTCAAACAGGAGATGGCAAGAGTGAACATTGACATTTTAGGAATCAGCAAACTAAAATGGACTGGAATGGGTGAATTTAACTCACATGACCATTATATCTACTACTGTGGGAAAGAATCCCTTAGAAGAAATGGAGCAGCCATCATAGTCAACAAGAGAGTCCAAAATGCAGTACCTGGATGCAATCTCAAAAACAACAGAATGATCTCTGTTTGTTTCCAAGGCAAACCATTCAATATCATGGTAATACAAGTCTATGCCCCTATCAGTAATACTGAAGAAGATGAAGTTGAATGGTTCTATGAAGACTGAACACCCCAAAAAGACGTCCTTTTCATTATAGGGGACTGGAATGCAAAAGTAGAAAGTCAAGAAATACCTGGAGTAACAGGCAAATTTGGCCTTGGAGTACAGACTGAAGCAGGCCAAAGGCTAATAGAGTTTTGCCAAGAGAACGCACTGGTCATAACAAACACCCTCTTCCAACAACACAAGAGAAGACTCTACACATGGCCATCACCAGATGGTCAACACCGAAATCAAATTGATTATATTCTTTGCAGCCAAAGATGGAGAAGCTCTATACAGTCAGCAAAAACAAGACTGGGTGCCGACTGTGGCTCAGACCATGAATTCCTTATTGCCAAATTCAGACTTAAATTGAAGAAAGTAGGGAAAACCACCAGACCATTTAGGTATGACCTAAATTAAATTCCTTATGATTATACAATAGAAGTGAAAAATAGATTCAAGGAATTAGATCTGATAGAGTGCCTGAAGAACTAGGATGGAGGTTCATGACATTGTACAGGAGACAGGGATCAAGACCATCCTTAAGAAAAAGAAATGCAAAAAGGCAAAATGGTTGTCTGAGGAGACCTTACAAATAGCTGTGAGAAGAAGAGAAGCAAAAGGCAAGGGAGAAAAGGAAAGATATACCCATTTGAATGCAGGGTTCCAAAGAATATCAAGGAGAGATAAGAAAGCCTTCTTCAGCAATCAATGCAAAGAAATAGAGGAAAACAACAGAATGGGAAAGACTAGAGATCTCTTCAAGAAAATTAGAGATACCAAGGGAACATTTCATTCAAAGATGGGCTCAATAAAGGACAGAAATGGTATGGACCTAACAGAAGAGGTGGCAAGAATACACAGAGCTGTACAAAAAAGATCTTCATGACCCAGATAACCACGATGGTGTGATCACTCACCTAGAGCCAGACATCATGGAATGCGAAGTCAAGTGGGCCTTAGGAAGCATCACTATGAACAAAGCTAGTGGAAGTGATGGAATTCCAGTTGAGCCATTTCAAATCCTAAAAGATGATGCTATAAAAGTGCTGCACTCAATATGCCAGCAAATTTGGAAAACTCAGCAGTGGCCACAGGACTGGGAAAGGTCAGTTTTCATTCCAATCCCAAAGAAAGGCAATGCCAAAGAATGCTCAAACTACTGCACAATTGCACTCATCTCACACGCTAGCAAAGTACTGCTCAAAATTCTCCAAGCCAGGCTTCAATAGTACATGAACCGTGAATTTCCAGATGTTCATGCTGGATTTAGAAAAGGCTGAGGAACCAGAGATCAAATTGCCAACATCTGTTGGATCATCGAAAAAGCAAGAGAGATCCTGAAAAACATCTATTTCTGCTTTATTGACTACACCAAAGCTTTTGACTGTGTGGATCACAACAAACTATGGAAAATTCTTAAAGAGATGGGAATACCAGTCTACCTGACCTGCCTCTTTAGAAATCTGTATGCAGATCAAGAAGCAACTCTTAGAACTGGACATGGAACAAGAGACTGGTTCCAAATTTGGAAAGGAGTACGTCAAGGCTGTATATTGTCACTCTGCTTATTTAACTTATATGCAGAGTACATCATGAGAAATGCTGGACTGGATGAAGCACAAGCTGAAATCAAGATTGCTGGGAGAAATATCAATAACCTCAGAGATGCAGATGACACCACACTTATGGCAGAATGCAAAGAAGAACTAAACATGTATACCTGTGATGGATTCATTTTGATATTTGGCAAAACTAATACAATTATGTAAAGTTTAAAAATAAAAAAAATAAAAATAACTAAACAGCCTCTTGATGAAAGTGAAAGAGGAGAGTGAAAAAGTTGGCTTAAAACTCAACATTCAGAAGACTAAGATCATGACATCTGGTCACATTACTTCATGGTAAATAGATGGGGAAACAATGGAAACAGTGAGAGAGTTTATTTTCTTGGGCTCCAAAATCACTGCAGATGATGACTGCAGCCATGAAATTAAAAGATGCTTGCTCCTTGGAAGAAAGGCTATGACCAACCTAGACAGCAAGGGCTGGTACACTGGGATGACCCAGAGGGATGGTACGGGGAGGGAGGTGGGAGGGGGGTTCAGGATGGGGAACACGTGTACACCCGTGGCAGTTTCATGTTGATGTATGGCAAAACCAATACAATATTGTAAAGTAATTAGCCTCCAATTAAAATAAATAAAATTTTAAAAAAAGCAGAGACATTACTTTGCCAACAAAGGTCCATCTAGTCAAAGGTTTGGTTTTTCCAGTAGTCATGTACGGATGTGAGAGTTAGACTATAAAGAAAGCTGAGTGCAGAACTCGTGTTTTTGAACTGTGGTGTTGGAGGAGACTCTTGAGAGTACCTTAGACTGCAAGGAGATCCAACCAGTCCATCCTAAAGGAAATTCAGTTCAGTTCAGTTCAGTCACTCAGTCGTGTCTGACTCTTTGTGACCCCATGAATCGCAGCACACCAGGCCTCCCTGTCCATCACCAACTCCCAGAGTTCACTCAGACTCACAACTATCGAGTCAGTGATGCCATCCAGCCATCTCATCCTCTGTCGTCCCCTTCTCCTCCTGCCCCCAATCCTTCCCAGCATCAGTCTTTTCCAATGAGTCAACTCTTCGCATGAGGTGGCCAAAGTACTGGAGTTTCAGCTTTAGCATCATTCCCTCCAAAGAAATCCCAGGGCTGATCTCCTTCAGAATGCACTGGTTGGATCTCCTTGCAGTCCAAGGGACTCTCAAGAGTCTTCTCCAACACCACAATTCAAAAGCATCAATTCTTCGGCGCTCAGCTTTCTTCACAGTCCAACTCTCACATCCATACATGACCACTGGAAAAACCATAGCTTTGACTAGACGAACCTTTGTTGGCAAAGTAATGTCTCTGCTTTTGAATATGCTATCTAGGTTGGTCATACCTTTTCTTCCAAGGAGTGAGTGTCTTTTAATTTCATGTCTGTAGTCACCATCTGCAGTGATTTTGGAGCCCAGAAAAATAAAGTCTGACACTGTTTCCACTGTTTCCCCATTTTTTTCCCATGAAGCGATGGGACCAGATGCCCTGATCTTCGTTTTCTGAATGTTGAGCTTTAAGCCAACTTTTTCACTCTCCTCTTTCACTTTCATCAAGAGGCTTTTGAGTTCCTCTTCACTTTCTGCCATAAGGGTGGTGTCATCTGCATATCTGAGGTTATTGATATTTCTTCCGGCAATCTTGATTCCAGCTTGTGCTTCTTCGAGCCCAGCGTTTCTCATGATGTACTCTGCATATAAGTTAAATAAGCAGGGTGACAATATACAGCCTTGACGTACTCCTTTTCCTATTTGGAACCAGTCTGTTGTTCCATGTCCAGTTCTAACTGTTGCTTCCTGAGCCGCATAGAGGTTTCTCAAGAGGCAGGTCAGATGGTCTGGTATTCCCATCTCTTTCAGAATTTTCCACAGTTTGTTTTGATCCACACAGTCAAAGGCTTTGGCATAGTCAATAAAGCAGAAATAGATGTTTTTCTGGAACTCTCTTGCTTTTTTCATGATCCAGCGGATGTTGGCAATTTGATCTCTGGTTCCTCTGCCTTTTCTAAAACCAGCTTGAACATCTGGAAGTTCACGGTTCACATATTGCTCAAGCCTGGCTTGGAGAATTTTGAGCATTACTTTACTAGCGTGTGAGATGAGGGCAATTGTGCGGTAGTTTGAGCATTCTTTGGTCTTGCCTTTCTTTGGGATTGGAATGAAAACTGACCTTTTCCAGTCCTGTGGCCACTGCTGAGTTTTCCAAATTTGCTGGCATATTGAGTGCAGCTCTTTCACAACATCATCTTTCAGGATTTGAAATAGCTCAACTGGAATTCCATCACCTCCACTAGCTTTGTTTGTAGTTATACTTTCTAAGGCCCACTTGACTTCACATTCCAGGATGTCTGGCTCTAGGTGAGTGATCACACCATCATGATTATCTTGGTCATGAAGATCTTTTTTGTACAGTTGTTCTGTGTATTCTTGCCGCCTCTTCTTAATATCTTCTGCTCTGTTATACAGTGGAAGTGAGAAATAGATTTAAGGGACTAGATCTGATAGATAGAGTCCCTGATGAACTATGGAAGGAGTTTCGTGACATTGTACAGGAGGCAGTGATCAAGACCATCCCATGGAAAAGATATGCAAAAAAGCAAAATGGCTGTCTGAGGAGGCCTTACAAATAGCTTTGAAAAGAAGAGAAGTGAAAAGCAAAGGAGAAAAGGAAAGATATAAGCATATGAATGCAGAGTTCCAAAGAATAGCAAGAAGAAAACGCCTTCCTCAGCAATCAACGCAAAGAAATAGAGAAAAACAACAGAATGGGAAAGACTAGAGATCTCTTCAAGAATATTAGAGATAAAGGAAATTAGTCCTGAATATTCATTGGAAGGACTGATGTTGAAGTTGAAACTCCAATACTTTGGCCACTTGCTATGAAGAATTGACTCATTTGAAAAGACCCTGTTGCTGGGAAAGATTGAAGGCAGGAGGATAAGGGGACGACAGGATAAGATGGTTAGATGGTGTCACCAACTCAATGGACATGAGTTTGAGTAAGCTCTGGGAGTTGATGATGGACAGGGAAGCCTGGCGTGCTGCAGTCCATGGGGTCACAAAAAGTCGGACATGACTGAATGACTGAACTTAACTGAATGATCTCTATTATCACAATATCATAATGTCATAATAATGTAAATGTTTATTGGTTTTCTGATTTCAGAATTATTATAAGCATACATCATTTTATTGTATTTTCTTCTATTGTGCTTTACAGATACTGTATTTTTTTACATATTGAAGGTTTGTGGCAACCCTGTGTGGAGCAAGTCTATCGGCACCATTTTTCCAACAGCATTATTTTTAATGAAGGTATGTACGTTGTTTTCTTAGAGATAATGCTATTTGTACATGTATTAGACTATCACATAATGTAAAGAAAACTCCTATATGCACTGCTGCTGCCGCTAAGTCAGTTCAGTCGTGTCCGACTCTGTGCAACCCCATAGACAGCAGCCTACCAGCCTCTGCTGTCCCTGGGATTCTCCAGGCAAGAACACTGGAGTGGGTTGCCATTTCCTTCTCCAGTGCATGAAAGTGAAAAGTGAAAGTGAAGTAGCTCAGTCATGTCTGACTCTTAGCGACACCAGGGACTGCAGCCCACCAGGCTCCTCCATCCATGGGATTTTCCAGGCAAGAGTACTGCACTGGGGTGCCATTGCCTTCTCTGCCTATATGCACTGGGAAACCCAAAATGTGTGTGACTACCTTTATTGAGATATTCACTTTATTGAGGTGGTCTAGAACTGAAAGGTCTCTGAGGTATGCTCGTAGACAAATCACAAAAGAGTTAGGCATGTATAAACAGGTTTGAAATTATGTGCACCAAAATCTTGCTATGTTAATCTGAGGAAGTAAGAGGGGCGTGGGGTTGGTGAAAGGCTGTTCTCACTTTTATTCCATGTTGTGTTATGCTGTGTTGTGTTATTTTTTGGATATTTTGATCAGATTTCACATGATCAGATTCATGCTTAGATTTTGTTTATAAAACAGCCTATTCTAAGTTTTGGTGGGAAATGGTCAGCCCATCTTACATCTTTCCTCTTTTGAAAACTTTTCAAGGCTTTAGAGCCCTGACTTTGTAACATGACTTAAAAGGGACTGTGTTTACTTCTTTGGCTTCACTTCTTTACTTCTTGATTTTGTACCTAATAATATTGATATTATGAGGGCTTCCCTTGTGGCTCAGATGGTAAAGAATCCACTGCCAGTGCAGGAGACCCAAGTTTGATCCCCGGGCCAGGAAGACCCCCTGGAGAAGGGAATGGCAACCCACTCCAGTATTCTTACCTGGAGAATCCCATGGACAGAGGAGACTGGGGGGCTATAGTACACAGTGTCACAAAGAGCCAGACACCACTGAGTGACTAAACAATACAACAAACAACATTATACCTAATATTGGGTGGGCTGGAAAGTGCCATCCTGCCATATGCCTACAAGTCATACTGGGCACTTGTGAAGAACACAACTATTTCATGGTCCTTTTTGTGTACAAAATACACTCAACCTTTGCCTAAGGCTGACAACCCCAGGGTTCTTCCTTCCTGTCACAGTATTAAGCTCAAAGTCCAGGTATGTTGGTTGATACCCAGGAGTTACTGTCATTTCTACCTGCAAGCCAGTCAATTCTCAGGTAGCAGCCAGGATCTCATTGCCAGCATTGTTTTCCAACTTTCCCTCCTAGATGTACAGGTTTAATAGATACAGGATTTTCTTCCCAAGGGACTGCGAACAACATGTTAACACTTTGTCTGTTGCCTCACAGAGATCTTCACTTTTTTCAGTCTTCAGTATCTGCTGCTTCACTACCCACCAACAGATTGCTATGTCAAACTCATTTATTTTAGGCTTGCTTATGCTATGCCCTACTTTCTATCTCAATTTCTATGTCAGTAGTTAGTATTAGACTCTGCTGCAGTAACAAACAACACCCATATCTCAACAGCTTAAAGCAATGAAAGTTTACCTCTTGCTATACTACATGACCATTGCATGTTGGCTGGGGATGACTGGCGACTCTGTTAACATTATCCTATGTGGACCCAGGCTGGGGCAGGCTCCATCTTCTTGCTTCTATGTGCTACAGGTGCTATGTGCTTCATTTCATTGAATCCTCACAATTATTCCTGCTTTTCAGAGGAGGAAATTGAGACATAAAGATATCAAGCAATTTTCCCAGTAAAATTGCTTTCCTAAGAAACAAGGCAGTTAGGATTTCAATCTGATTGGTTTGTCTCCCACCAAACTTAACTACTACTCTTCATGCTGTTTCTTCATAGAATAGTGATGAAGGATCAAGGTAAATGGATGAAGAGACGGAAGTTCACTGGGATGAAGGGGGGCAGTTTAAATTCAAAAGATGATCTTGGAAGAATTCTTTTTTAAATGTATTTATTTATATATTTTGGCTATGCTGGGTCTTCATTGCTACACACAGGCTTCCTCTAGTTGCAGCGAGCAGGGGCTACTCTTGGTTGCTGTGTGCAGGCTTCTCTTGTTATGGAGCACACAAGCTTCAGTAGTTGTGGCATGCAGGCTTAGCTGCTCTACAGCATCGAACTTATATCTCTGCATTGGCCAGCGGGTTCTTAACCACTGGACCCCCAGAGGAGTCCTTGGAAGAGAATTCTGCTTTCAAACCCAGAAGTTTAATTAGTGACAATATATAAGAGCAAAATTGGGTTATGATGTTAAAAAAAAAACAGTTAACAATTGAGTGAGAATAAAGTGCATCTATTTTAGTAATTTCATTTACTTTGACAAGATACTTAAGATATAATCCTAGAATACAGTGTGGTTTTGTACCAGATCTAGGGCCACTGTGAATCCTGGAGTACCTGTGATTATCTGGGGAGATTGGATGTGAGAGGTGAATGGCCGTGGAAAGGGTTAGTGTTGCTTGAAGCCCTAGGAGTCCTGTGGATGGTCAACCTAACTGAAGCAGCATTCTGGGTGGAAAAGAACCACCCTGAATTGAGAAATCTGTGTTCCTCTTACAGACTTGTGATGTGTTTGCTCATCTCCCACTGTGGGATTGAGAATTCAGCTGTTTACTGTCTAGTAGAACTCGTAGAAGTGCAAAACTGAGAACAGACATAGAGAACAGCCATGTATTGAGGCTGGATATGAAAATTGTCTCTGGACTTCTGTGGCAATCCAGCAGTTAAGACTCCGCACTTCCACTGCAGGGGCGCGGGTTCAATCCCTCTTTGGGGAACTAAGATCCCACAAGCTACGTGGCATGAAGTGAAGTGAAAGTCAGTTGGATCCGACTCTTTACGACCCCATGAACTATACAGTCCATGGAATTCTCAGCCAGAATACTGGAATGGGTAGCCTTTCCCTTCTCCAGGGGCTCTTCCCAATCCAGGGATTAAACCAGGGTCTCCTGCATTGCAGGCAGATTCTTTACCAGCTGAGCCACAAGTGAAGCCCAAGAACACTGGAGTAGGAGCCTATCCCTTCTCCAGGAGATCTTCACGACCCAGGAATCAAACCAGGGTCTCCTGCATTGCAGGCAGTTTCTTTACCAACTGAGCTTTCAGGGAAGCCAACCCGAAAATAAATGAATAAATATTTTTTTAAAAAAGAAGGAAAATTGTCTCTAACAGTCCACTGATATCAGTGGCACTGTGAGGTAAGCAGTGACTGTCACCATAGCTGCAGCCAAAAGGGTTGCCATCCACCTCCTCAGTGCATGACTGAGTTGATCACAGCCTTCTCCTTGCGAAACTCTCCTCACTGGACTTTCCAGGACCTCACCCTCTTCTGACTCTGCTGTCGGTCCCCCAAGCCTTCCATCTCCAGTGCATAACGACTCCATTTGCTTACCCAGAACCTCCACTTACCCAGTCACCTGCTGCTGACTTTTCTCTCTCACACACAACAAGCAGCTCATTTTCAAGTCCTGTCCACCCTACCTTCAGAACGTGTCCAGCATCCACCCTACCTTCAGAACGTGTCCAGCATCTGACCTCCATGGCTGCTCGTCACCTCTGCCTTGACTATCCTAGTCTGGGCTGCTGTCATCTGTCACCTGCACTATCACAGTGGCCCTGCTGTCGGGGCTCTTGGCTTCTGTCCCTGCCCGCCTACCATTCACTCTCAACACAGGAGCCACGGGGATCACTCCCTCCTCTGCTCAGAAACATCAGAGCAGCAGCATCTCATGCAGATATGGTCCCATATGATCAGGTCCCCTGGCACCTATTTGGTTTTATTTCCCACTACCTCCCTCCTTTTCTCACTCAGCTCCAGCCACACTGGCCCTTTTCTTGTTTTAATATTTATTTATTTATTTGCCATGCAGGATCTTTAGTTGTGGCGTGTGGCATCTATTCCCTGGCCTGGGATCGAACCCAGGCTCCCTACGTTGGGAGGGTGGAGTCTTAGCCACTGGACCGCCACGGAAGTCCCTCACACTGGCCACTTTGTCCCTCAAACATAACAAGCCTGGTTTCACCTCAGGATCGTCACGCTTATGATTCCTTCTGCCTGGAAGATACCTTCTGTCACAATTCAGTGTGACTCACTCCCTCATCTCCTTCCGACCTCAGATGGAATGTCACCTTTACGAGAGAGGTCTGCTCAGACTGTTGGGTCTAAAACAGCAGCCTTGACACTGTCCCCTCCCTCCCTGAGCCACCCCCTCCCAGTGTTACTGCTTACTTCTTATGACTTCTCTATAGTACTTTCTACCCTCTGAACATACCTGCTTATTGTCTGCCTCTCCACTAGAATGTAAGCTCCAGGAGGGGAGAGTTTTGTTCATTTCTTTCCCAAAAGCCCAGAACGAGGTGTCTGGCACATGATGAAAACTTAAGTAACTGCTAACTGCATAAATTACTGACCTTACACTGTTCTGTGTAGGGAAGAGTCTAGAGAAGGAAAGTAGGTCTTGGGAGTTTGGCAAGAGGTGGCCTGGAAGGGCCACTGAGGAGTACAAATGAGACCCAGCTGAGAGGTAGTGAACAAAGCAGATCAGTCACTGCCCCCTGTCTCTACTACTTATACTCAGAGGCCTGGGAAATGCGAATTCCAGTGTGATAGGTTTAGAGGTTGACTTATTTTAACCATATGAACAAATTACATATGTTTTATGGGAAAAGCTGGAAATCTCTGACTATCCATCTTGGATAAGTGATCAAAGGCAGCAGGGAGCCATGGTTTTTCATCTCAGGGAGAACAGACTTTGGAACTTAGACTTCAGGACACAATCAGTGGCGTCCTTCTGTCCCCTGGTGGCAGCACAGCTAAACTGCACAGGGAGACAGATGCCTTCAAGAAAAAGAAAAGGCAAAACAAAGATGTCAAGCAAAGGTTGCAGCTCTCAAAACCTGTACCCACCAGAAGTATGTGCACACGGGTGTGTTTGCCTGGGAGTAAGATCTCTAAGTGATTTTCCTTTCCGAAATCTGATCATGCTTCCTTACTCATGTGACTCCAGCATCCCAGGGGACCAGTTTTCATGAAATACATTACCCCAACAGCTAGGTTTGGATATAAAACACACCCCTCAATCCAGGCCCTGGACAACCTCCTCTCATAACCATCTGCCAAACGTGTTTGTAGAAAGGATTTCTCTTGTGGCTGGGAGGTTGACAAAGGCAACCTCAAAGTCCCCTCCAGCTCTAGGCTTCAATGACTTCACAGTGAGCCCTTGTCACTCCATTCCCTTGACTGGAGTGGGAGTCTGGCCAGCCCTAAGTCTCCTGCTTCAGACTCTCACTTGCTGGAGGCATCTCCATTCCCCTTGAAATCGTCACTGCTTGCATCTTACTTCTGCCTAGCAACATGCTCCTTTTTACAGTTTTTTTTTTTTTTTAATTTTTTGGCCACACAATGTGGCATTTGGGATCCTAGTTCCCCAATCAGGAATGGAACCTGCACCCCCTGCAGTGGAAGCAGAGTCTTAACCACTGGACTGTCAGGGAAGTCCCTAAGCAACAAATTTCTTATTCTTGATTTTGTGTAACTAGAGATCTTATCTTTAAACTGTGTCGTGAATGTAGTGGAGTCCCAAAGTTAGTGGTTCTCTCTAACATGCATATGGATCGCCAGAGGAGAATGTTAGAAATGGAGAATTTCAATTCTTCCCCATGTCACTCTCCACCTCTGATTCAGCATATCAAGCAGGGAGCCTGGGTATTTTCCTTTTAGCTGGCACTTCCAGTCTTCCCTGGTGGCTCAGAGGTTAAAGCATCTGCCTGGAATGCAGGAGACCTGGGTTCGATACCTGGGTTGGGAAGATCCCCTGGAGAAGATAATGGCAACCCACTCCAGTACTCTTGCCTGGAGAATCCCATGGAGGGAGGAGCCTGGTGGGCTACAGTCCATGGGGTTGCAAGAGTCAGTCATGACTGAGCGACCACTTTTACTTTCTTTCACTTTCCAGTCTTCCCACTGTAGGTGGTCTATGGACTACCTTTGGGAGATACTGGAAAAAATGGTAACAAGAGAACAGAGTTCTAAGGCCCCTCCTCTGACACTGCCCTGAACCATTAAAAGGAAAGTGTCAAGCAGTTTGTAAATATCATACGTAGAATTGGATTTTCTCAGAAGATATGTCCTGTAGGCTGACATGGAGAAGAATATGATCCAGTGTTGCCAAGGCTACTGGCCTCAGCCGCTGATCACTCTCCTGTCTTTCTGGCTTCTGGGTCATGGCCAGCTTTAAGCCAAACTTCTTGCTTGAACCTGCTCCCTTGTTTGGTGCCAGTCTTGGCTGGATTTTCTATTTATCCCATCTTAATTCTGTAAAGTCCTATGACATATTATGAAGGGGCAAAGTACCAGAGAAGCTTCTGGACAGATGCAAACGGTTGATTTAGTGTCAAATATATATTAGATGAATAGACTGTTGCTTTGGGTTTTTTATTCTGTGATACTAAAGGCCCTAACCTGCCCTCTTCATTTTATAGATGAATAAAGTACAGTTTAGAATGGTGAAATGATTACTTCAAGACCATGTAGGCAACTGGAGTTAGAGCCAAAACTAAAATGGAGGCTTGTTACTCCCAGTCAGGTGCCATTGTTGGCTCTAGAGAGGCAAACCTACAGGCCTTAATGAAGCTGATCCCAGTGAGTGGTGCTCTGTGTGATTTTTTTTTTTAAATGTTAATTGTAACTCATTTTATTTTTGGCTGTGCTCAGTCTTCGTGGCTGCACAGTCTTTTTTCTAGTTGCAGCAAGTGGGGGCCGCTCTTTGTTGGGGTGCATGGGCTCTCGCTGCCGTTGATTCTCTTGTGAAGCACAGTCTCTAGCCATGTGGGCTTCAGTAGCTGCGGCTCACAGACTCCAGAGCACAGCCTCAGTAGTTATGGTGCATGAGCTTAGCTGCTCTGCAGCATCTGGGATCTTCCTGGATCGAGGATCAAACCCGTGTCCCTTGCATTGGCAGGCAGATTCTTAACCACTGAAATACCAGGGAAATCCACTCTATATGATTTTAGATACTTTAACAAACCTTATTCAGCTCAACCAGTGAGAAACCAAATCCCATGGCATTCTTGGATTTTCTCTCTTCTTGGCTTCCTAGACCTACCAGTCATGAGTTCCAAATAATTCAAGCTCCACTGTATTTCTTACATTTACACATTACCTTCCTACTCCACAGCACTTGCTGTCCTGAACACTTGCTGTTCAGGACAGTCATCCAGAAGAAAACCTACTGCAAGTTATCTGAAGCACACACGCACACACACACACAAATACACATAAATAAAGAGCTGGGCAGGTATGATACCCTGAGAATGACAAAAAGAGCAGGCCCAGTGTGTACGATTTTTGTGCTTTGTTGGGGGAGCTATACTGCAATTCACAATGAATTCCATTTTAGAATGGATCTTTTTAAGGGCTGGCACAGCATCTCTTTAGCTATATGTGTATATGTTGTATATTTATATATGGCAGAGGAAATTCTCTCCCATGTACAGATATACGTGCTTGCTGTTTTCCAGAGTCTTAACTCTGTTCTCTCTTCTGAAGACAAATGACAAAAGAAATACAATCTACTAAGAATTAAAAGGTACTCATCTTATAACCAGTACTCTTGCCTGGAAAATCCCATGGACGGAGGAGCCTGGTAGGCTGCAGTCCATGAGGTCGCTAGGAGTCAGACACAACTGAGTGACTTCACTTTCACTTTTCACTTTCATACATTAGAGAAGGAAATGGCAACCCACTCCAGTGTTCTTGCCTGGAGAATCCCAGGGACGGCGGAGCCTGGTGGGCTGCCATCTCTGGGGTCGCACATAGTCGGACATGACTGAATCGACTTAGCAGCAGCAGCAGCAGCAGCATCTTATAACCCCGGAGAAGGCAATGGCAACCCACTCCAGTACTCTTGCCTGGAAAATTCCATGGGTGGAGGAGCCTGGTAGGCTGCCGTCCATGGAGTCGCTAAGAGTCGGACACGACTGAGCGACTTCACTTTCACTTTTCACTTTCATGCACTAGAGAAGGAAATGGCAACCCACTCCAGTGTTCTTGCCTGGAGAATCCCAGGGACAGCGGAGCCTGGTGGGCTGCTATCTATGGGGTCACACTGAGTTGGACATGACTGAAGCGACTTAGCAGCAGTAGCAGCATCTTATAACCCAATAATTCCACTTTTAAAGTGTTTGAGAAGCATTCACACATGGACACAAGGAGGTTTGAGCAAAGGTATTCATACCAGCATTGTCTGTAAGAGTGGAACACTGGAAACCACCTAATGTCCACCAATAGGAAATGGAATAAACTATGGCCTGTCCATACTATATGATACAATATAGCAGCTAAACTCAACAAGGTGACTCTATATATGTTGACATCAAAAAAAAAAAAAAGAAAAGAAATCCCAAAGGCATACTGTTGCCTAAAAGGAGCAATCTACAGAAGAATATGCATTATATACAATAATACATGCATATATGTATATAAATGTGAAAAGAAACAGAATCATATACATCAAAATAGCAATAATTATTAGCTCCTATTACACTTGGGAGTGGATGGCAGGATAGGAGATCAAAAGAGGACAAGATGGAGAGCAAGGGGCTTTTAAGCTTTTGTTATGTGGAAAAGCTTGGTGTAAAACAGTGCATTCACGTACTGTGTAATTTAAAATAAGTTTTTCAAAGTAATGTATGATTGTTTCTAACCACATAATACATAAAGTGACATGTGATACTTCCCTTTTCTTCCCCATAATTTCTCTCTTCCCCTATTGGTCGGCATTTCAGTTGTTTTCTTCTTCTTCTTTTTTTTTTTAATTAGCTTTTACAAACAGTATTGCAAGGAAACTTTTTGTTTTTATCCATTTATGTTATTATTTCTGTGATATAGATCTTAAGAATTGTGATCATGGAACATAACACTTAAAAAATTGATAGATGCTGCTGAAGTACCCTCCCAAAAGAGCATACCGATAATTCATAGAACAGTAGTTCTGTGGTAACTCTCTAGATCATATTATCATGATTGCAACAGTAATAGCTGCTTCCAGACATACTGCATTGGCCTTAAGGCCAGACAATAGCTGACTTAATTTCCTTCCCCTTGCCTGTTGACCACTGGTGGAACAATCACAGAGCCTGCCACATCAGCCTAATGGTGGAGGAGACTGGGATAGTATGGGAGGGGAAGGTAGAGGCTGGTAGACCATGAAACTGACACAAATTAATGACCCATGGGCCACATTAACCCATAGACATGTTTTTTTTGGCCTGTACAATGTTAGGCTACACAGTGCTTAAAAATATATTTATATATATATATCGAAATCAGTGCCAAGTGTTAAGGGAGCAGTGCTTAATCCCCACTCATGTTCTCTTTCATATGGTTCTCCATGTGGAGAATCATTAATTTCCTTAACATTCTTGATCTTTCTTTACTCTCTCACTCATTCCTGACCTGGAAAGTAGAGTGCTTCTTCTTCCTTTCCTCTCTGTTGATTCATCAGACAGCGAGTGTTTAAGGGTCAGTATATTGTATTTATTTATTAATTTTTGGCTGTGCTGGGTCATCATTGCCGCACACCAGCTTCTCTCTGGTTACAGTGAGCAGGGGCTACTCTTCACTGTGCTGCACAGGCTTCTCATTGCACTGGCTCTCTTGCTGCAGAGCACGGGCTCTGGGCAGTTGTGGCTCATGGGTTCATTAGTTGCGGTTCCCAGGCTCTAGAGCACAGGCTCAAAAGTTGTGGTGCATGGGCTTAGTTGCTCTGCATCATGTGGGATCTTCCCAGACCAGAGATGGAACCTGAGTCCCCTGCATTGACCTGCAGATTCTTATCCACCACGCCACGAGGGAAGCCCCTAGAAAGTATGAAAGTGTTAATCACTCAGTTGTGTCTGGCTTTTTGCGATCCCAAGGACTCTAACCTTCCATGCTCCTCTGTTCATGGGATTCTCCAGGCAAGAATACTAGAGTCGGTAGCCATTCCCTTCTCCAGGGAATCTTTCCCACCCAGGGATTGAAGCTGGGTCTCCTGGATTGCAGACATGGCTACCATCTGAGCCACGAGGGAAGCCAAAATATTAAAATATTAATAAGACCAGTTCCCCTCAGTCCCATTCTCCAACAAAAAGGTCATTTTTAAAATTTTTATAATTTAACTGAAGTATAGTTGTTTCACAATATTGTGATAATTTCTGGTATATTATAGAACAAAGTGATTCAGTTATACGAATCCATGTATTATGTATTATTTATATTGTTTTCCATTATGGTTTGTTACAAGACATTTAGTAGAGTTCCCTGTGCTGTATAGTAGGACAAGTTGTTGTTTATCTATTTTATATATAGTAGTTTATATCTGCTACTCCCAAACTCTTGATTTATCCCTCCTTCACCCTCTTTCCCCTTTGGTAAACATAAGTTTGTTTTCTGTAAGTTCCTTTCTGTCTTGTAAACAAATTTATTTGTATATTTTAGATTCCACATGTAACTGATATCATATTTGTCTTTCTCAGAAAGGTGATACTTTGGTTTTAATTTTTCTGTCTCTTAATTTGTTCAGAACTCAGGAATGGAAGAGGTATACCAGTTATGAGACCCACCCACACCACCCCCCCATCCCCTGCCACCACTAGGTCCAAATATCAATGTTGAAAAATACTGAGTCTTTGAAATTGAGAGACTTCACACGTATTTCTGAATTTCTTGCAAAGCTGGAAGATTAGGGAACCCCAAAACCTTGTTTCTAAATGTTAATAATGACTGGAGCTGAGGTGTAGCCTCCATCTGAAGGGGCATGTGCTGTCAAACACCTCACAGTCCTCAGTATTCCCTATTTCTTTTCTGATACTGAGTCATTTTCTGATATGAGTCATTTTCTGATATGAGTCATTTTCTGATATTTTTTAAATCACTGAGATGCAGCATCATGTGATAATGGAGTTGTACTAAATAAAATGATGCCCAAAGGTATCCACTTCTCAATCCTCAGAACATGTAAATATTTTACATTTCAAAAGGACTTTGCAGATATGATTAAAGCTCTTGGGATGGGGAGGTTGTCCTGGGTGGACCCAGTGTAATCACAACGGTCCTAATAAGGGAAAGATAGAGGCAGGAGCCTCAGAGTCAAAGGAGGAGATGACAGAAGCAGAGGTCAGAAAAGAGAAGAGATTTGAAATTGCTACACTTCTGGTTTTGAAGATGGAACCATTAACCAAGAAATGTACATAGCCTCTAGAAGCTAGACAAGGGAAAAAAAAAAAAAGTGGATGCTCACCTGCGGAAGGAATGCAGGCCTGTTTAAACTTTGACATTAACTCAGTAAGGGGCTTCCCTGGTGGCTCAGTGGTAAAGCATCTGCCTGCAATGCAGGAGACGCAGGTTTGATCCTTGGGTCAGGAAGATCCTCTGGAGGAAGAAATGGCAACCCACTCAATATTCTTGCCAGGAAATCCCATGGACAGAGGAGACTGGTGGGCTACAATCCATGGGGTCACAAAGAGTCGGGCACGACTGAGCAACTACGCATGCATGCACAGCCCAGTAAGACCACTGTGGACTTCTGACCTCTAAAACTTACTGTAAGAGAGTCAATTCAGGTTGTTTTCAGACCACCAAGTTTAAGCAGCAATAGAAAACTAATAGAAACATTAACAAGAAAGTATTTCTTTCTTTAATTGAAGTGCAGTTGATTTACAATGTTGTGTTAATTTCTGGTGTACACCAAAGGGACCCAGTTATGTATTTATATACATTCTCTTTTATCTTCTTTTCCATTGTGGTTTATCACAGGATATTGAATATAGTTCCCTGTGCTGTACGGTAGGACCTTGTTGTTGATCCATTCTACATATAATAGTTTGTATCCCCAAACTCCCAATCCAGCCCTCCCCTGTCTCCTTCCCCCTTGGCAAACAGAAGTCTGTTCTCTACGTCCGTGAGTCTGTTTCTGTTTTGCAGACAAGTTCATTTGTGTTGTATTTTAGATTCCACATGTGATAGTGTATGGTATTTGTCTTTCTCTTTCTGACTTGAAAGTATTTCTTTTCACTCACTTTATTCAGATTACCCCAATTTTACTCATACTCATTTGTATTTAGTCCTACACAATTTTATAATGTGTACGTTTGTGTATCCACCACCACAACCAAGATACTGAACAGTCCCAATATAAGAATTCCTCATGTTGGACTTTTATAACCACACCCATCTCCCTCCTGCCCATTTCCTCTTCCCTCTCCACTATGTCTAACCTCTGGCACCCACTAATCTGTATGACATTTTTATTATTTTTTAAAATTTTGGCTACATTGGGTCTTCATTGTGGCACAGGCTTTTTGTAGTTGTAGAGAATGGGCTCTGGAGTGAGTGTAATCAGTAGCTGGGGTTTTTGGGCTTAGTTGCCCAACCAGGGATTGAACCCGAGTCCCCTGCAATGGGGGGCTTTCCTGGTGGCTCAGATGGTAAAGAATCTGCCTGCAATGCAGGAGACCAGGGTTTGATCCCTGGGTTAGGAAGATGCCCTGGAGAGAGGGAATGGCGACCTACTGCAGTATTCTTGCTTGGAGAATTCCATGGACAGAGGAGCCTGGTGGGCTACAGTCCATGTGGTTACAGAGTCGGACACGACTGATGTGACTAACACTTTCACTTTTAACCACTGCATTGGAGGGTGGGTTCTTAACCACTGGACCACCAGGGTAGTCACTGTTTGCCATTTTTTAAACGTTTGTTTCAAAATGTTATATAAATGGAATCAAAACAGTATTCTTTTTGGATTGGCTTTTTCACTCAGCATAGTTCTCAGGAGATTCATACAAGTTCTTGTGCGTGTTTTCTGAGTAACAGCCCATGTATGTACCAGTTTGATAAACTATTCACTGGTTGACAAAGTGGTTTCTAGGTTTTTGCTGTTACTAAAAATGCTGCTATGAACATTATGTACAGGTTTTGTTCTGTTTTTAATCACCCTATGCTGGTGATTCTAAACTGACCACCAGACCATTGCCGTCAACCTGCTCCCTGCCTAATACACCACCTCTGCCACATCTGCTGCTGACACCATTCTCAACACTCTGCTGGTGTTGCTGGTATTCGAAGTGTGGTATGTCTTCCCTGGGTTGGAGGGTGGTAGAGAGGAGCGGGCAGCTGTAATATTTCTGCTAATAAAACTTGGATGAGTCCTTGACAAGATTTCCGCTTTCCATCTTCCCTTTTTCTCCTGTTGAATAATACTCTCCTTATTTTACAACCCAAAATTCAGAGAGAATTACTTTGCCTGACCAAATGTGTCCCAGCCATTCCTGGGTAAAGAACATCTACTTCCCCTAAATTTTTATGGGGCAGAGTCATTTTGTCTTTGGCCTGTGCAATTTTGTGTCTGTGTGTGCGTGTGGTATGATTTCTAGCAGGAGGCACTGAATGGGTGACTACCATATTCAGTGTGCATGGATGACTCTCTTGGTAGAGGGGATTCCATCTTAGCCATTAAAAAAAAGCAAAAATCAGTAAATAAAACGTTAACCTTTTTATAATAATGTTCTTTCAAATAAGGCTGTAAAATGAACTCCAAGACAATATAAAATTACCTGTACACCAGTAAAAAGTGAGGTGATATACATCAAAAAATGAATACTTTGGAACGTCCCTGGCAGTCCAATGATTAAGACTCTGCCCTTCCAATGCAGGGGCCATGGGTTTGATCCCTGGTTGGGAAACTAAGATCCCACATGTCAGAAAAAAAAATGAATACTTCAGTTTTGGAAAAGCTGACTTCATTCTTTTAATAAGCAGAGTACAGGTTTGGTTTATTGGTAAGGTCTCTGAGTTCAAGATAATAAAAACATAATATATGAAAGTACCTTGTATTCCATTGTTTATAACTGAGAACAATAAAAAGAAAAAAGTCCTCAAATTAAGGTATAATTTTTTAAGTGGCTGGGAAACACCTCTTACTCTAAACAGGGGTTGGTAAACTCTGGCCAGCCTGTCACCTACTTTTGTAAATAAAGTTCTATTGGAACATGGTCATGCCCATTCATTTACATACTATCTTGGGCTGTTTCACACTACAATAGCATACTTGAATAGCTGCAAAGGCCTATAAAGTCTCAGATATTTATTACTTGGTCCTTTAAGAATGAGTTTGCTTTAATTATTAAGAGACCACTACTGTAGTCCTGATCATTTTGAGTGGTACTCTCCATGAGCATTATCTGTAGAAGCCTATGTTAGCACATGCAGCTTACTCCAAATTCCTAGCATACAAAATTAAAAATTAAGGAAAAGTTAGTACATGATATAATATTAATTTCCATGGAGATTTTCTCTATAAGGTATTATAGGGATTGAAAACAACAGAACTGTCATTAAGTAATAACGCTGCCTCACGTAAAATTCTGTGCTGAGAAGCCTGAATGGAGATATCTCAAGTTAGAAGCTGGCATACAGAAAAACATCTAAAAAGACAAAGCATTCAATAAAATAAAAAAGCTTATTTGGCATGAAGCAAGCTGAATACACATTATTGGCTAAGCCCAGGCATCAAATTCCCTGACCTGGTTAGGCAGAACTGCAAAGACACTTCCCCATACAGTCTTCACCTTTAAAGCATCCCAGAGGGAGGGCAGCTGCCCACATTTTATGTCCTCTAGGGAAGATCCCAGTGGTGCCTATAAATGTCTATACAAAGTCCCAGCTTCACCTCTGAGATCCTTAGAAACCATTTTAGGAAGAGATGCTCTTCATGAAGTAATTAGGGGCCATTTCTAATTAGGCCTGGATTGTCAGTATTTCCTACATATTCAAGGTTGACATGGAGTGACACAGAATGGGACCACCATGAGAAATATAGGATTTGCGATTAGACAAGGTAGACTAGAAACTCCTGGACCCCTGAGGTTGCTGTATGTTAATGGTGGCTATCTAAATCTTGGAAAGGCTGAATGCTTAAGATCCTTTTATAGGGAATTTAGTAAATATGCAAAGGTCAATTTTATTGAATTATTAGACACTGAAACTATAAGCCTCTTTAGCCACAAATATAACTCTACCTCTGAATATAAAACAAGTTCCCCTTGGGTAGATTCTAGTGCATGGGGTGAAATTTTCAATTCATCACTCAAACTTTTCTTTGGTGTCTGTTATAAAAAAAAGACCTATTGAAGGTCAGGAAGGGCGGCGGTGAGGAGATACCCCTCGTCCAAGGTAAGGAGCAATGGCTGTGCTTTGCTGGAGCAGCCGTGAAGAGATACCCCACGCCCAAGGTAAGAGAAACCCAAGTAAGACAGTAGGTGTTGCAAGAGGGCATCAGAGGGCAAACACACTGAAACCATACTCACAGAAAACTAGTCAATCTAATCACACTAGGACCACAGCCTTGTATAACTCAATGAAACTAAGCCATGCCCATGGGGCAACCCAAGACGGATGGGTCATGGTGGAGAGATTTGAGAACCCCATGAACAGTATGAAAAGGTAAAATGATAAGATACTGAAAGAGAAACTCCCCAGGTCAGTAGGTGCCCAATATGCTACTGGAGATCAGTGGAGAAATAACTCCAGAAAGAATGAAGGGATGGAGCCAAAGCAAAAACAATACCCAGCTGTGGAGGTGACTGATGATAGAAGCAAGGTCCAATGCTGTAAAGAGCAATATTGCATAGGAACCTGGAATGTCAGGTCCATGAATCAAGGCAAATTGGAAGTGGTCAAACAAGAGATGGCAAGAGTGAATGTCGACATTCTAGGAATCAGCAAACTGAAATGGACTGGAATGGGTGAATCTAACTCAGATGACCATTATATCTACTACTGTGGGCAGGAATCCCTCAGAAGAAATGGAGTGGCCATCATGGTCAACAAAAGAGTCCGAAATGCAGTACTTAGATGCAATCTCAAAAATGAAAGAATAATCTCTGTTTGTTTCCAAGGCAAACCATTCAATATCACAGTAATCCAAGTCTATGCCCCAACCAGTAACGCTGAAGAAGCTGAAGTTCAATGGTTCTATGAAGACCTACAAGACCTTTTAGAACTAACACCCAAAAAAGATGTCCTTTTCATTATAGGGGACTGGAATGCAAAAGTAGGAAGTCAAGAAACACCTGGAGGAACAGGCAAATTTGGCCTTGGAATACGGAATGAAGCAGGGCAAAGACTGATAGAGTTTTGCCAAGAAAATGCACTGGTCATAACAAACACCCTCTTCCAACAACACAAGAGAAGACTCTATACATGGACATCACCAGATGGTCAACACCAAAATCAGACTGATTATATTCTTTGCAGCCAAAGATGGAGAAGCTCTATACAGTCAGCAAAAACAAGACCAGGAGCTGACTGTGGCTCAGACCATGAAATCCGTATTGCCAAATTCAGACTTAAATTGAAGAAAGTGGGGAAAACCACTAGACCATTCAGGTATGACCTAAATCAAATCCCTTATGATTATACAGTGGAACTGAGAAATAGATTTAAGGGCCTAGATCTGATAGATAGAGTGCCTGATGAACTATGGAATGAGGTTCGTGACATTGTATGGGAGACAGGGATCAAGACCATCCCCATGGAAAAGAAATGCAAAAAAGCAAAATGGCTGTCTGAGGAGGCCTTACAAATAGCTGTGAAAAGAAGAGAAGTGAAAAGCAAAGGAGAAAAGGAAAGATATAAACGTCTGAATGCAGAGTTCCAAAGAATAGCAAGAAGAGATAAGAAAGCCTTCTTCAGCGATCAATGCAAAGAAATAGAGGAAAACAACAGAATGGGAAAGACTAGGGATCTCTTCAAGAAAATCAGAGATACCAAAGGAACATTTCATGCAAAGATGAGCTCGTTAAAGGACAGAAATGGTATGGACCTAACAGAAGCAGAAGGTATTAAGAAGAGATGGCAAGAATACACAGAAGAACTGTACAAAAAAGATCTTCACAACCCAGATAATCACGATGGTGTGATCACTGACCTAGAGCCAGACATCCTGGAATGTGAAGTCAAGTGGGCCTTAGAAAGCATCACTACGAACAAAGCTAGTGGAGGTGATGGAATTCCAGTTGAGCTATTCCAAATCCTGAAAGATGATGCTGTGAAAGTGCTGCACTCAATATGCCAGCACATTTGGAAAACTCAGCAGTGGCCACAGGACTGGAAAAGGTCAGTTTTCATTCCAATCCCAAAGAAAGGCAATGCCAAAGAATGCTCAAACTACCGCACAATTGCACTCATCTCATACGCTAGTAAAGTCATGCTCAAAATTCTCCAAGCCAGGCTTCAGCAATATGTGAACCATGAACTTCCTGATGTTCAAGCTGATTTTAGAAAAGGCAGAGAAACCAGGGATCAAATTGCCAACATCCGCTGGATCATGGAAAAAGCAAGAGAGTTCCAGAAAAACATCTATTTCAGCTTTATTGACTATGCCAAAGCCTTTGACTGTGTGGATCACAACAAACTGTGGAAAATTCTGAAAGAGATGGGAATACCAGACCATCTGACCTGCCTCTTGAGAAATTTGTATGCAGGTCAGGAAGCAACAGTTAGAACTGGACATTGAACAACAGACTGGTTCCAAATAGGAAAAGGAGTACGTCAAGGCTGTATATTGTCACCCTGCTTATTTAACTTCTATGCAGAGTACATCATGAGAAACGCTGCGCTGGAAGAAGCACAAGCTGGAATCAAGATTGCTGGGAGAAATGTCAATAACCTCAGATATGCAGATGACACCACCCTTATGGCAGAAAGTGAAGAGGAACTCAAAAGCCTCTTGATGAAAGTGAAAGTGGAGAGTGAAAAAGTTGGCTGAAAGCTCAACATTCAGAAAACGAAGATCACGGCATCCGGTCCCACCACTTCATGGGAAATAGATGGGCAAACAGTGGAAACAGTGTCAGACTTTATTTTTCTGGGCTCCAAAATCACTGCAGATGGTGACTGCAGCCATGAAGTTAAAAGACGCTTACTTCTTGGAAGGAAAGTTATGACCAACCTAGATAACATGTTCAAAAGCAGAGACATTACTTTGCCAACAAAGGTTCGTCTAGTCAAGGCTATGGTTTTTCCTGTGGTCATGTATGGATGTGAGAGTTGGACTGTGAAGAAGGCTGAGCTCCGAAGAATTGATGCTTTTGAACTGTGGTGTTGGAGAAGACTCTTGAGAGTCCCTTGGACTGCAAGGAGATCCAACCAGTGCATTCTGAAGGAGATCAGCCCTGGGATTTCTTTGGAGGGAATGATGCTAAAGCTGAAACTCCAGTACTTTGGCCACCTCATGCGAAGAGTTGACTCATCGGAAAAGACTCTGATGCTGGGAGGGATTGGGGGCAGGAGGAGAAGGGGACGACAGAGGATGAGATGGCTGGATGGCATCACTGACTCGATGGTCGTGAGTCTGAGTGAACTCCGGGAGTTGGTGATGGACAGGGAGGCCTGGCGTGCTGCGATTCATGGGGCTGCAAAGAGTCGGACACGACTGAGCGACTGATCTGATCTGATAAAAAAAGACCTAATTCCTTTACCACACACACAAAAAAATCACAGATTTTTATCCCACTTTTAAAAACCTGTTATCAAGGATATAGTTTCTTACTCAAACTTTAAAAATACAATCCGCAGTATCGTAAGATTACCTTAAAAATGTGATGACGGCTGTAGGTGATGAAAATGCTTTCGGTGACTCATAATTAGATAACACCCAACTTGGAAAGAAGAGCAAAAAAGTACTTCTTATCAGAGAAAACGTAATGAGATGTTGCTATCATTTAGGGCGGTATACTGGTACTTTACAAACATAAAATTATAGCTTTACCAAAATCCAAGTTAGTACTTACAGCTGAATACCCTAATTTTACATACTTAAAGTCCTTAATTAAAAAAACACAAAACAGCAACAACTCAATTGCAAGTTGACAAATAGGACAAAATTCCTTGCCACAAATAGTTATTAGAAGCTAATAAATAGTTACAGAATATATTTTATACTGCTTTTTAAAATAATTTTTCATTAAAAAATAATAGAAGGCATAAAATAGGAACTGTTATTTATGTTAACATCGGTGTTCACCCAGTGAACACCAGTGTTTGGCTTGCTATTTTAACAGCATTTATTCTGTACAATGTATCTCTGTGGTCCAACATTCATTTCATGTCCCCATTCTTATTATTTAAAATTTCTTAAAGACGATGTCATTTCTTATTCAATGATCATCCAGAAGCAAACATACAGTGCAGGAAGATAATCTTTATTACATTTTAACTAGAAACAGAGCAGATAGCAAGTTCACGAGGTATTTTTGATTATTATTCTCTTAAAATCAGGCTTCAATAACAATAGTCAAAAGCGAGCCTTAACTGCACAGATATATTTTGGTCACTATTAAAATCTTCAAGGGCACCAAAGCCAGCAGCGTAAACTAACATAAAGGTAATCACTGAAAAATTTAATGTGCCAAAGTGTAGATCACTGCATTAAACTCTATCCTTGTATTTTCTTAATCATCTTCTTCAACACTGAACAATTATTGTTACTCGGCAAAATATCAAACATGCACATAGCATGCCTACAAGAATACTCTCTTAACATTGTCAACACTATGCCTTCCTTTCCCCCTGGAATTCAATGACTCATGGTTCCACTCCCTACATGTATTAGTGGTAATATGCAAAATTTATTTTGTTTTCAAGGTTAAATAGCAGATTGACTTTGCATTTGGTGGCCAGCTGTGTACCCTAATTTTTTATCAGTTATTTCTTTCACAAATTTAACTACATTTCATAAGCCCTGAGATATTCAATAACCTGCTAATGATTGTATACTTTTAATTTACACTTTACTCAATTTGAACCCCTCATAAGTACTTAAAATTATTTACAGATGATTGTAACTAAAGCAATGATGGAATTTACTACTTGTGTATTAGACTGATAATAAGGCCTTTAACTAAGAGTTGCATATTTTATGCAGTTTTTTGCTTGCTAGGAGCCATTCTTAAAATTACATCAATGATTCTCTGTCAGTAATAATTGCTTTTCATTTGCTTATTCCTACTTGGATAACCAGATTCACTTTTTTCCTCTTATAAAACAATATTTTTTTCTCTTTCCCAGACATAAATGTTGTCCAACTGACTAGGTACCAAAAGAAAGTTTGAATGGCATATTGATAACTATGATTAACAGAAAAATAGCTCATAACAGACATTCAATAAATGCGTCTTCTATCTGGAATGAATGAGTTGTAAGGCAGCTGTTGGAGTCTTATACTTTCATCATATGCTGTAACTAATTTTTTTTTTAATTTTATTTTATTTTATTTTGCTAATTTTCTTTACCTAGGGAATTCAGGTTACCCAATTCAATTCGCCCTCAGATGTAAATCTAAGAATTTTAAATTTTAAAAAGTGATTTAGCTATTCTCAGAAAAGGTAAACAAGTTAATAATAACAGTTGCTACTAGTTGATGGAAAAAAAAAAAAAAAGGATGGGATTACTTTCCACTAAATCATACATACAACTGAGGAGAAATAAAAAACTAAGCATTAACTGATTTTTATCATTTTCTCCACAGTTATCCTTGCAGCATTTTTGTTCATATATTTATCCCTGTTAACTTTTCTAGCTGAAAGAAAATTTAATTATCTTCATGGATTTCCCCATCTCCTTACATACATATTGTTAGTGAAAAGCTGGTGTAAATTTAAGAGTGTATTTTCATGTCATGCCATATTTATATATTTGTTTTTTGCTAACATTAAGTTTTCCCTATTTAAATGATCCTGTATGGAAAATGAGAAAATCTGCCAACTTCCTACGAGACTGCTTGCTTGCACTATTCTGTTTTTGTTGATAGTTTTGAAGCATATTGCACACTTGTCATCTAGCATATGAATAAGTAACTGTTACTCTTTTTAGAAAGGATACACTGACAAATTCTTAGATTAATGGCTTTGGCCAAGTATTTTTAGCCAGCTACAGGACAATAGCAATGGCAAAAACATTGACGATACAGTTCATGGTTCGGTTCTCCCATCTTACAGTGCAGGTTCCTGAAAACACACAACGAAGGGACTCAGAAACATCATAAACATCAAAATTATCAGGAATATATATACATTTTTCATAGGTTTTAATATCATATTTAATACAACCCATTAACTCTTCCCCTTTCCTATTTGTCTGATAGCAGACTTGCCACTAGGTATAAAGCAATTCTGTTGATCAAGTCTTGTGGGAATTTAAGTAGAGATAAATAAAGATTTAATAACAAGGACCACTATATAACTTTATCAGAAGTTGGATTTTGTTTGAGTCAGCTTAAAGTCTCTTAGGGGTTCCCAGATGGCGCTAGTGGTAAAGAACCTGCCTGCCAGTGCAGGAGACATAAGAGATGTGGGTTCGATCCCTGGGGCAGGAAGATCCCCTGGAGTAGGAAATGGCAACCCACTCCAGTATTCCTGCCCGGAAAATCCTGTAGACAAAGGAACCTGGTGGGCTACAGTCCATGGGGTCACAAACAGTCGGACAGGACTGAAGTGACTTAGCACGCACATACAAAGCCTCTTACCATCAGATGTGGTGTCCCAAAAACATGAGCTGGCTGTGTGAAAGCCATATGGACTCCTCTGGACCACTGCACAGGTCACTAAAAATAATGATGCAGAGTGAGAACACTTAAAAGGAAAAGTAAGTGTTTGAGTTCAGAGCAGTAAATGCTATATAAATAAATAAATAACAGAAAACAAAGCCTTCAGTGAATCAATTGAAAAACCTAAGTCTCTCATTTTGATGATTTATTACAATAATTGTGAACTCATGGGATCCAGTCTGTTTGTTGCCCAGTGCCATAACCAATGGTAATCGTACTACAGGAAAAATGTGGGCCAAATCATGTGCCTTGTCCCATAGGCATAATTCAGACACAGAAACAAAGAAAATCAATATTATGTGTCACCTCGCAATCCTACTGAAAAGACAGTAGGGCTGAGGCGGTTTCAGTGAAAATAACCGGTGCAAATGTAAAAGGTGATGTTACCAAGACAAGTAGATGGTTGGCAGGAGCACAAACTGCTTTTGAGTAGCAAGAGATCTCCATCTTTCAGGTATTATCATAGATTATTTGGGGATGAATAAGTTAAAAGTCCTTCACACCCTATTAGTATCCAACTTGAGGGTCTATCATTCATTTACATTCTCTAAATTCAGAGAAAACCACAGAGACTAAAGTGAGTAAACTAATGAGGAAGGACACAAATACTTACCAATATACTTATAAGCTTTTCCCAACTTAACCAGATGTGCTAGGGATTGTTCCACTATGCTTGCAGTCCATTGGTTGATATTGTTCTGATTATAATCTTCACCTCCCAAGACCCCATCTATACACTAAAAGGGCAGAGGACAATTATACACATATTGCAGGAAAAGATTTATTCAAAATATAAAATATAACCCAATAAAACATTTTAGAAAATACGCATCTGGTAAATATTTATTATGCATTGTCTCTAACTGTTGGAGAATTTTCAAAGCATTTCTGCATGCATTATCTCACTCTGAGATATTACAGGCCATGTAAAGATAAATGTGACATGGCCTCTACTGTAAAGAACTCAACAGCCTAGCAGAGAAGCTAATAAAAGAACTCTATCACACAAGGAAGACCAATCCAGGGTGATAAGTTATGTTGTAAAATGATTATGGGGGGGTGATTTTAAAAGGGTGATATCAATTGGTTAAAGAATGGCTTTGCAACACCTGAGATTTGACCTAGGTTTCAGATGCTAGAAACAAAGGAGACAAATGAAAAAATATATTTCTCATGTACAATAATTATATTTTCATCCATATAATGCTTAGCTATCAAAGAGCAAGCACACCTACCACTAAAAGTGAATCATCAACAAACACTACTTTTCAGGCACTCTAGAAACAGTTAAACATTTTCCCACAGTGTTTACTAGTATCCACTTCTGATACTTGATGAAGAGCACTGGTGTAGCATCACAGTCTTAGGTTTTAAGACTCTAAGACTCACTTTAAGACTTACCTCTCCCACCCTAGTGTGACCTTTTGCAAGTGACTTCATCTCTTGAAACCCCTATTTTCCCAACCACTGGACCACCAGGGAAGTCCCTTATTTATCTTATAACTAGAAGTTTGTACCCTCTGACTGACATCTTCCCCACCCCATGACAATTATCATTCTACTGCTTCTATGAGTTTGGGGTTTTTTAGATTCCACATATAAGTGAGATCATATAGTATTTGTCTTTCTCTTGACTTATTTGGCTGCTACTATTTTTAATTCAAGGGATAGAGCCAGGAGAGTAAAGCATTTATTCAGTTCATTCATAGAATCCAGCTTAATAAGACAGACATACACACAGGTGCACAGCTTTCATTTACTACAATTCGACTATAGTACAGGCAGAGTCGGACACGACTGAAGCAACTTAGCAGCAGCAGCAGAGGCATTAATGGCTTCCCAGGTGGCTCAGTGGTAAAGAATCCGCCTGCCAATGCAGGAGATGCGGGTTCAATCCCTGGGTCAGGAAGATCCCCTGGAGGAGGAAATGGCAACCCACACCAGTATTCTTGCCTGGAAAATCCCAAGGACAGAAGAGCCTGGCGGGCTATGGTCCATGGGGCTGCAAAGAGTCAGACATGACTGAGCACACATGCAGAGGCATTAATGGGCTTCCCTCGTGACTCAGACAGTAAAGAGTCTGCCTGCAAGAGGCATTAATTAATATGGAATCCTAAGCTGGATGGTATAATATCTTCACTAATTATAAAATATAAAAAGAGAAATGAAATTTAGAGGGACTGAAGAAAGTAACATGGCTCAAATTATTCTCCCAGGACATTCAATAACATGAAGAGTTAGGAGAGTCAGTGGCCCAAGGGTCAGTGGGCCAGCAATTTCATTCTGGCTTTACCATTCCCAAGCTGACAGTCTTTGGGAAACCTCTGCCTCTCCCTAGACTGCCATACCTTAATGAGAAACAAGAGCCCTTGTTCCCTTTCACATTATCTAATAGGACCACTTCAGTTTCTGTTTGAAGCAATAGAAACATCCGGGGCCTGTGGATGCCATTGTAAATAACCCTGCTAATTACTATTAATTAACATTTAGCCTCTTCATTACCATTAACCAGGAGACCTACTAGATAATGAGGTCCTTAACCTGCTCTGTATCCACAGGGCAAAACTCAGAAGTCAGGCACGTAGCAGACACTCCATACATGTTTGCTGTTCAAGTAATATTGGCTTTGATATACTCTCTGGACATCCTGAATCAAATGTACTTTAGATTAAGCTCCAAGTTAATTCCATTTGTAACCCACTTTTTCTACCAAAATGTGTTTGTGGCAAATTCTATTACTGACAATGAATAAAATATATGCATATCACTGATGAGTGAGTGGCTCTAAGACTTCAGTAGGAAAAATATAGTAGCAGAGGAGCTCAGAGCAAGGACTCTTAAGAAAATAAGGAGATTGGCAGAAGATAAGAAAAACAAAAATGCCTGCTGAAATTATACAGTCATCTGGGAAGTGTTGAAATGTTTTCAGTAGCGCTCTCTCTCCCCACCCCACTCTCTGTCCACCTTCCCTCCTTCCCCCACCTCTCTCCCTCAACTTTTTAATGTCTCAATAGCAAACAGAGTTGGCTCAGGGAGAGGAAAAAGAATAGACTAGTAGCAAAATGCCACCTGTGGGAAACCTGAGATGTCTTTCAAGTCTCATATTTCATATGAAAATTTCAAATGAAGCTTGCTTTTGACTCCATAGTGTATCCATTTGTATCCATTGTATCCGTTTGTTATCGGTATTTGAAAATGGTTATTTATATTACTTAACCCCTTCTTGCAAGTATGGAAGTAAAACTGATGCCCTAAAACACACTCAGTGGCTTCTAGGACCACCTAACCACCACTAAGTATGTGTATCACATTTTAAGAAGCATGGTTCTTTTACCTGAATAAACTATTTAAGTAACCCATGCATGTGGGTTGAAAAATCCAACAGAAGAGTTTACAATGAAAAGCAAAAATCCTCTCCTCCCTACTTTTTTTCCCCCCATCCTTAGCCCCCTTCTGCAGAGCAAACACTTTTAGGGTACAACTGGTTTTTAAAATCTCTTAAGGGTCCCTTACATATCTCCAGATAACGTTTTTATTGCTATGACATGAAAATTTAGTTCCCTGTGACCACCTGCCACCTCCTGCCCCAACCATGTCCCCTCAATATAGTGAATTCACTATTTTTACTTCAGTATATTTACACCATTAGGAGCACGTTTCTTTTCTACTCTGGATGTTTCTTTCTACACAGAGGATTTTTCCTGATCATCCCTGGCCTCTTGCCCCACCTGTTATCATTCCTCCCCATGGAGGGGGAGCAAGTTACCTGCTGGTGCTCCACCCTTCTCATCTGGGAGAGCCAGTCTAAAGAGTGAGTACAAGGAGAATCAGATATCACCTTTGTTATTGGTTAAAAACTACATTAAAGATTGGGGCTTCCCTGGAGGCTCTGTGGTCAAGAATCCACCTGCCAATTCAGGAGATGTGGGTGTGATCTCCAAATGCTGTGGACCTGAGTATTGGGTTTCTCCTTCCCTCTTCACCCAAACCAACGAAAGGCACCAGCCTGGTTAAGTGTTTCTGCTGACTCTAACTTTTCCCTGGATGCCTCTTCAGAGGTCTGAACTGAACCGGTACGCAGTTTGAAAAACAAGCTCCCATCTCTAATCTTGTTGTCGTTCAGTCCCTCAGTCATGCCTCTTCGGCAACCCCATGGACTGTAGCCCACCAGGCTCTTCTGTCCATGGCATTTCCCAGGCAAGAATACTGGAGTGGGGTGCCATTTCCTCTTCCAGGGGATGTTCCCAACCCAGGGATCACACCCACATCTCCTGAATTGGCAGGTGGATTCTTGACCACAGAGCCTCCAGGGAAGCCCCAATCTTTAGTTTTTAACCAATAACAAAGATGATATTTGATTCTCCTTGTACTCACTCTTTAGTCTTTTCATGTGGTTCATAATCTGTGTAAAGAAGCAGGTACCATTGAAAAGACTCCTCCAATACCTCAGCATCCTTTGCTTCATGTTCCATCCAGCAAGGACAGTCTTTGTTGACTTTCCACTTTGAAAAATGAGGCTGCTATCATTCCTGCCCTCCCGTGATCCATGCTATCTTCCGCCTCCCCAATGCTCTCATTTGTGCTTCTGCATTGTCAAAGTATGGAAAACTTTGCATTTTTAAAATCATGATTTCATTAAAAAAAATTAGTGGTTTAGTATTTTTAACTCTATATCGTATTTGTTACAATATTGCTTCTATTTTTTTTGGGGGGGGGGGCGTGATTAAACCCATGCCGCCTGCACTGGAAGGCAAAATCTTAACCACTCGACTGCTAGGCAAGATCCTGCATTTTGTTTTAATAACGAAATATTCCTGGCTACAAAGTTCTAATACATGATTCTGAACTATTAAACATTTACAATAATATGTGGCCCCATTGGAATAAAAGTTATTTTATTCAAAAGACAGAAAATCAGCTTTAGAAAACAGCAAGCCAATATTCTAGATCAACACTTAAATATCCCTTTCAGGGTAAGCCTCAAGATGCCTAAGAGCATACAATATGACTGACAGCATGCAATATAACAAACACAGAAGCAGCCCTATAAAGAATTAGTGAATGAATATTAAAAATCTTGTTTAATACTCAGGCTTTTAACTTTGTACTGAAAGTGAAAACACAGTTTTAAAAAATTTCACCAACGCATCAATCTTCAAGATAAACAAGATACATAACTCACCTCTTTAACAATATTGTGGGCTTCATCAGCATTGAAGCCAACCTAAAGATGGAAAACAAAAGATATAGTGGCTTTCAACACAGACTTCCTTCTCCTGGGAGCTATGATGCTACACAGAATACCCTAGGCTGGCCTAGACAGGTATTGGTGACAGGGGACCGAAGTGAAAAGGGGCATTAGGATTAGATTACTGAGGCTACTAATCCCACCTTGATCTTTAAAATCGCAAAATGCCATGCCACCTACCTCCCTGGAGATTTTCACTTATTAGATCTTGGGCAGAGCCTAGGCAACATTTTTCTTAAAGTGCTTTACTCATATGGGGTTTCCCAGGTGGTGCTAGTGGTAAAGAATCTGCCTGCCAACACAGGAGATGCAAGAGATGAGGGTTCCATCCCTGGATTGGGAAGATGCCCTGGAGGAGGAAATGGCACCCCACTCCAGTATTCTTGCCTGGAAAATTCCATGGGCAGAGGAGTCTAGTAAGCCCACAGGGTCGCAAAAGAGTCAGACATGACTGAGAATGTGAGCGCTCATATACACACTGCTACTGTTGCTGCTGCTGCTGCTGCTGCTAAGTCGCTTCAGTCGTGTTCGACTCTATGCGACCCCATAAGACGGCAGCCCACCAGGCTCCCCCATCCCTGGGATGCTCCAGGCAAGAACACTGGAGTGGGTTGCCATTTCCTTCTCCAATGCATGAAAGTGAAAAGTAAAAGTGAAGTCACTCAGTCATGTCCGACTCTTCGCGACCTCATGGACTGCAGCCCGCCACTCCTCCGTCCATGGGATTTTCCAGGCAAGAGTACTGGAGTGGGTTGCCATCGCCTTCTCCTAGCATATACACACTACTATATATAAAATAGATACTCAACAAGGACCTATTTATATAGCACAGGGAACTCAACTTAATATTCTATAATAACCTACATGGGACAAGAGTCTGAAAAAGAATATATACATGTATAACTAAATAATTTTGTTGTACACCTGAAACTATCACAACACTGCAAATCAACTATACTCCAACATAAAATAAAATTTTTTTACAAAGATATGGGCAGCACAAGAAAAAAAAAAGTGTTTTCCTGGTGATTCTGATAAACACCCAGACTGCAGATCATTGTGTTGTAAAGCTCAGGAAACAGGAGACAGACATATGTGTTATCAGTACACAGGAAATAGTTGTGACCAAATAATAATGAGGGGGGCCATGAAAAAAGAATGCTGGTAAGTTTGAATTTTGTTCTTAACTTATGCTTGGCAATTTATGTGGCTTTCCTGAGTTAAAGTTTATGAAAATACTTGATCATTCCAAATTACTGTTACTTTATAACATATAAATAATATTTAGACCTTTAATCTATGCCCATAATACAACAGGTCTGGCAACTTTGTCTTTCTTGGGGAGTGGCCTGATACAATCTTGAGTTAAAAGCAACTATTAATGACTAAAAAATGTCCTAGAGTCAAGAAATAGGTTATGTGATAAGATCTCAGTCTAAACCAAAACATTTCAGGTAGTACATGACTTGTTTCCATGGAGACATTTTTTAGGTGCTTTATGACATCAGCATGTTTGTAAATCCCACTATACAACAAAATAGTTAAAAAACCGAAGTAAATCCTGAAAATAAGTACCTTGTTGAGTACAGATTTAAAGTATTTTCAACTTATTTAATTATACCAGATAATTCCCCAACAACACCCTAAATCATCAGAATAATCATGAAAACAGGTGTCACAACTGCCCCTATTAAAATAATTTTACCTTCAAATAAGGTCCTTATCTATTTTCAAAAGTGGTCTACAAACTAAATAATGTCCATTTCCGTTCAATTTGGAAGGTCACCAGGGAATCAGGTTGTACTGGATGGCCATGGTAACACATGTAATTTTATTTCTTTTATAATACAGGCATTTAGGGGGTACCACCTTAGCAGCAACAGCAGTACAGAACCCTCTCAGGAGTCAGGAGACTGGTACTTTCAGGGGATATGCCTTGAGGATGAAATTGCTTATGTTTCAATTTCTAAAATAAGAAAACCACTAACCTTGAAGCCTGTATGCCACCTGCATCATAGCAGCCTGAGTTTAAATGTGATCTTAACTTCTGCAAAAGCTCACATCCTAAAGATGAATGGTCCAGAACGCCCTTCCAGGGGTCTAATAATACACTATTTTATGCTGCACCTCCACCAGGTGCCTGCCTAGTTTTATTTCAGGGCACCATTCACCTGTGGCTACCACTGGACAGAAAATGTCTTTGTCTGTTCTGCCCTGTCACAGGTTATGCTGGGATCCAACAGGCCTCATCCTCCTCCTGGTTAGAGAGAAGCCAGAGTTGTAGCTGTGTAGTCAGAGGTCTGGGTTCAAATGGAGTGGCTGTCATTTCTGGCAGTTCTAACTTTGACTTAGCCGCCATGAAAGTCACAGTCCCCCGTGGGTAACAGGAAGATGACAATTGACATCACGGGCTTCTGGTGAAGTTTTGGGAAGCCTGAGTCAATAAGCAAGGGCTCCTAATCCATAAAGTACCTCCTTCCAAACCACCCCAGTGAGAGCGCCTGGGAGGGGCAGCGGCTCTGCCACCAGGGCCTCGCTTGGCAGGGATGTGGCCCCTGCTTTGGGGACACCAAGGGGCAGAGGAAGCAGCCAGGAAGACCGGTTCCCAAGGCCCGCCCTGTAGACGGGCGGCTCCCGCCACCCCACGCACCCTAAGTCAAGGCTTCTAACCTTCGGCCCCGACCCCACTGCCAGCCCCCAGCGCTCCCAGTAGCTCCTGCCATCCCGACTCTCACCCCACCCTCAAGGCCTCGGGGTTGGGGGCCGAAGAAGGGCGGGGCGGATCCCAGGCCCTGTGGAGAGGACCTAGGCACGGCGGACGCTGCACCCCAACTCTCTTGGCTGCTGGATGCCAGGAGACCACCCTGCCGAGACAAAGTGCCGAAACGGGCGGGGGCGGGGGTCGCTCGGGGGCGGCGGAGGGGCGGTACCTCGTCGCAGGGGCGATGGTACTCCTCCATGGTGGCGCCGAGTCTCCTGGGGGGCGGAGCTATGGGCGGGTCAAGCTCCGCGGCCGCGCACTGGCCTCGGGGGAGGCCCCGCCTCCGTGCATGGCCCGGGGCGTTCCCCACGCAGGCCCCGCCTTTGCGTCCTCGCAGTGGCTCCACCCTCCTTTCCCCTCATCCCAGCCCTGCCATCACCACTCTCCCGCAGAGCTCCTGCAACTGGGTGTCTCTCTCCGTTGCCTCCAACCATTCTGGAAACCGTAGTTTGCTGTTAAAGAGCTAGGATTTGTGCCAGTGAGGGTCAAGAAAGGGTGACCTAGTGTCAGTCTGTCTAGAGTCCTCATTATTTAGGAGTGCCCACTGCAATGGTTATTTGTACATATTCGTGCATCATCCCGCAAATAGTGTAATGAATGCAATGGTGAATAAGTTGCTTTGATTTGTCTTCTTACTAGCTATGTCACTTGGAAAAATTAACCTTCCACAACCTCAGTTTTCCCATATGAAAACAAAATTATACTTATTTTATGACTGGTTGTGGCATCAAATAAGATGCTGTAGGTAGAGGCTCTCACACCCTTCCTCCTCCATGACTATGTAAAAAAAAACACAACTGATTTATAGGAGAGAAGGTACAAATATACTAAATTATAAATATTAGCAGAACAATAGTTACATTTGTTTTTAAGTTATAAAGCTTCAGATACTCCTAAGTAGTTTCTCATTTAAACCCATGACAACCCAGCAGGTTTGCTTCTGTTACCATCATCCCATTTTTCGAGATGAAACTGCAGGGTAGAGAGTTTAATTTACCCAAGGTCTCATATTCAGTAAGTAGTAGAAGAATTTAAACTTAGGAGGCTGATAGCAGCACCCAAGTTCTTAATCACTGTATTAGTTTCCTCTTGTTGCTGTAACAAATTATCATAAATTTTGTGGCTTAAGGCAGCACAAAGGTCAGAAATCTAAAATGAGCCTGTAGAACTACATTCCCTTTGGAGGCTTAAGGGGAGAATCCATTTCCTTGCCTTTCCAGCTTCTAGAAGCTGCCTACCTTTCTATAATATTTGACATTCAATAAATGTCAAATACTTTAGGGACCATGCTTTAAAACCACTATAGCTCTGTTAGCATCCGGGTTGCAAGAAAAAGAAGATTCAAATAGGATGAGCTGAAATACTAAGGACCTTTGTTTTCTGGTATAGTCAGAAATACAACAGTAGACATGTTCCAGGTTGGTTCAATAGCTCAACAAGTTTTTGGAACCTTTGAGCTGTCCAGCTTTCCATTCTACTATCCTCAGCATATCAGCAATATTTGGTCATGGTCATACATAGCTGCAGCAATTCTTGTGTTACAAGGAATGAAGTTATCACATCCAATGAAAAAAGTGCACATTGACTTGGGTTTATTGATTTTTCTTAGTAAGGCAAATCTTTCCTTCAAGTTCCTGGGAGTCTTGTCTTCAGGACCCTCCCAATCACCAACATTTAGTCATGTAGATTTATCCCTTGACAAAACCTATGTGAAAAAAAGTCTTGTATTTTCATCTTCTATGATGAAAAGTGAGTGTTATTAGAAGGAAAAAGGGAATGTGAAATAAGCCTTGGTAGGAAAGTCCTTATCAACTATTTTCATGCAGTGGTCCATATATAATAGTAATATTTGCGTGGTGAAGTGAAAGTGTTAGTTGCTCAGTCATGTGAAACTCCTTGTGACCCCACAGACTGTAGCACACCAGGCTCCTCTGTCCATGGGATTCTCCAGGCAAGAATATTGGAGGGAGTAGCCAATCCCTTCTGCCAGGGATCTTCCTGACCCCGGGATCAAACCTGTGTCTCCTGTATTGCAGGCAGATTCTTTACCGTCTGAGCCACCAGGGAAGCCCCCAAAAGATTTCCATGCCTCCCCACTGGGGAATCAAACTCTGGTCTCCTGCATGACAAATGTGGGTACTCACCACTATGGGGTAAACTACAGAGGCTTTGGGGGCATTTTATGGTGTTTGGTTAAAAAATATGTATTTTCTTTAAGTTATATAATTGTAAGGAAAAAATAAAATACAAAGGTTGTTAAACATTGAATTTGTAAAAACTTGCAAGTGAAATCATTCAAATGTTTTAATGAGACCCTCAATTTTGCTTTCATGGATAATATTTTATATCTGGATTTATGCTTAAAATAGCTATATGCAATTTCTGTTTGAGAGATTTTAATAATTATTTATCCTCCAAATCTAAATAGATTCTGTTGTTGAGAAGTGTTCTTCATAGGAGTGACTGATAAAACATTTAGACCCATTTTATAAACCATTCAATTTATATTTAAAAGCTTCTGCAATAGTAGTCTAAGTAATTAGGACTAACCCTTTCACTGCCAATTAGGAAGGCTGTGCAAAAATATAATCATTTGCTCAAAGGAATCGGAGCTTCAACAACATGAGCAAGAATCATGGATCTAAGACCTGGAGAAGAATGAAACTTTGAAGCATGAGCAGGGCATTTGGGACAAATTTTCCCCCTGAGGGGAGAGAAGGTACAAAGCTTTTTGTTCATAAGCCAGGAGGTAAAATCAGATTTGTGCCCTGCCAAGGAGGAGATCTCTGATAACAATCATATTTTGGGTTGAGACTCCACGGATTACACCCTAGAAAAATAGTGTAAAACAATAAAACTTGATCTTGCAGGCATTGAATCTCAGTTTTTGCCGGCATTGTCTCTTTTGTGACCCCAAGGACTGAAACCCGCCAGGCTTCTCTGTCTATGGGATTTCCCAGGCAAGAATGCTGGAGTGGATTGCCATTTCCTTCTCTAGGGGATCTGCCTGACCCAGAGATTGAACCCGCTTGTCCTGCATTGGAAGGCAGATTCTTTACCACTGAGCCACCAGGGAAGCCCAAAGCTCAATTTAAAATCACTCCAAGTCTTGAAATCAAATTAACATGACCTGGCATTGCTAATGCCTCTAGCCAACTTCTAGAAGCAAATGTAAATTCTTTCTGAAGGAAGAAAACATCATCCTAGATCTCAAGTTAGATCCTTAATTGTTCACATATATCATCGGATGCAGAATAAAATATAACTAGGCACATAAACAGATAAAACATTATCATAAATCAACAGACAATAGGAACAACTCAACAATTCTAGATGGTGGAATTATCAGAATACAGTAGATTTTAAAATAACTATGCTTCGGGACTTCCCTTGTGGTCCAGTGGCTAGGACTCTGCACTTCCAATGTGGGGGACCTGGGTTCAATCCTTGATAGGGGAACTAGATCCCACATCCTGCAGCTAAGACCTGGTACAACAAATAAATAAAAATATATTAAAAAAAAACTATGCTTAATGTATTTGAGATAATATTGAGAATTTCCTCAAAGAACTGGAAACTAGGACTTCCCTGGTGATCTAGTGGTTGGGAATCTGCCTGCCAAAACAGGGAACATGGATTCGATCCCTGGTCTGGGAAGATTTCACATGTCACAGGGCAACTAAGCCCGCTTACTGAAACTACTGAAGCCTGCTCTTATAGAACCCATGCTCTGCATAGAACCCATGCTCCGCATAGAACCCATGCTCCGCAACAAGAGAAATCATTGCAATGAGAAGCCAAAACACCATAACTAAAAAGTATCCCCTGATGGCTGTAACTAGAGAAAGCCCCTGTACAGCAACAAAGACCCAGTGCAGCCATAAATAAATAATTAAAAAAAAAAAACAACTAGAAACTATGAAGAATATCCAAATGGAATTTCCAGAAGTGGGAAACACAATAACCAAGATTAAAATTTTAAAGGACTGGTTCTATAGTAGTTTAAACAAAGCTGAATATTTAATTAGTGAAATTTTAAAAATAGGTTGTGAGAAAATATTCAGAATGGGAAATAAATGAAAATATGCAAGAAATCATAGAGGTAAAAGGAACATGATGAGAATGTTCAACACACATAATTGTAGTTCCAAAAGGAGATCAGAGGGAATGGGACAGAAGCAATATCTGATGAAATAATAGCTGACTATCTTCCAAAAATGATTGAAGGACCATATTAATCAGGTCTTCTACAGGAAGCAGATGAACACTCGAAGTATAATAATTCAATAAGGATTTATTTACAATGATGTGTGTTCGGGAAGTAGGTATGGGCAATCCACAATTAATAGTTCAGGAACCTGATACAGTCTACAACTTTTGCCCTCAACATTCAGCCTCTTGACCAGCTACAGAGGCAGAGACTTTCACTACTATTTCATGTTACTTGAGCCTCTCCCCTTTGTAACTCCACCATTTCATATAGGACACAAATTATAGCTAACTTTTTTTGGTTTCAGGTGGTTACATGATCAACTTGTTTTCACATTAGAATGATACTGCAGTTGATGGGTCACCTCTGTGTATCAAGCAACATGTCTTAAACTGCACATTTACTACATTTATATGGAGCTTGTGATTACCATTTTAAAGTCACCTATGTGATGGATCAATGTGATGTTGTACAATTATGGGAAATGATGGACTCCTTCAAACTTGCCCTGGAGGCCTTCTAATGTCATAGTGCAGGTTTTAAATTTTGTGTTCATAACTCTTAATTTTTATCTGTGTTTTCCAAAGTTATGGTAAGATTCCAGGTGACTCTACAGTTTTTTTTAGTGCTCTTGTTACCATTGAGACTACCCTATAGCCCCTTGACCCTCCAGTACCTTGCCCTCCACATGCATTTCACCCTCTGCTGATAATGTGAGTAATTATGATGTCACCTCATGCCATGAATTACTCATGCTCATGATTCTCAGTAGGAAGATCATCCATGAGCTCCCTTAGAATATGAACATTTAAGGATTTATTTCACAAGGATCTAATTCCTAATACCTTGTGTTAGTCAGGGTTCTCCTGAGAAACAGAACCAACAGGATGTATGTATATAGAGAAGGAATTTAACTTAAGGAATTGGCTCACACAACTGGGTAGGCTTGGTGAGCCCAGAATCTGAAGGGGAAGCCACCCACCTGAAGATTCAGGAAAGAAATTCATTTCAAGTCCAAAGGCAGCCTTCTGTAGAACCAGGAGAGCCTATATTGCAGATGAAGTCAGAAGGCAGTCTACTAGAGAATTCTCTCTTACTTAAGGGAGGTCAGCCTTTTGTTTTAGTCAGTCCTTCAACTGATTAGATGAGACCCACCCACATTATAGACGGCAATCTGCTTTACTCAAAGTCCACTGACTTAAATGTATATCTCATTCAAAAATACCCCCACCAAAATATTCAAAATAGTGTTTGACTAAATATCTGGAAACTGTGGCTCAGAAAATTTGATATATAAAAGTAACCATCACAATAAGAATACAGTTAAAATAACCATCAGAGACTACTTCTCATACTAGTTACTGTATAGTCAGGTTGCCAGGATAAAGGTGGCACACTCAAATTAGCATAAATTGAGGGGGGCTTATTTACAAAGGGACTAATTACACGGGTGTGGGCAGGTGAATGACAAATCAGATTGCAATAACCTGGGCTGAGAAACTGTGGAACTATCAGTCTTTTCCCCATAAGTTTAAGGGGGAAAAGAGGCTTAAACAATTATGTAGAGAAAGCCACTTTGAGAGGAACAGTAGTACCCTTTTGTCAAAGGATACAGCAAACCCAGGATACCTCCAAAAAAGGGAGCCAGAGGAATCATTATCCTAATCTCTTCATCCTCCTTCTGACCTCCTACTAATGCTCCTCATTGGCTGCAATCAACTGGAATCAGAAGGCATGGGAGCTATTGTATTAGTAAGCAATATACGTCAGCTTCCCAAGGCAGAGGAGCGTGGAGAATGGATGTAGAGAGGCAAACAGGATATGTAGCAGAGACTGAAGGCCACAGATCCAAGAATCCCTAAGATGTCCCATGCAGAGCGAATAAAATAAAACTCACGTTTTGGCACATTGCACTAAAATGATTGAAAACCAAAGGAAACTGAAAAATTATGAAGTAGCATCCCCTTCCAACACAGAAGACAAATTACCTACAAAAGTCAAACAAGAAGACTGACATCTAACAGCTCACAGAAACAATAGAAAACCAAAGACAGACAATACATTTGCCTTCAATGACAATGTATTTTGACACCTTCAGAATACTGAAGAAAAGTTCCATGAACTTAGAATGTGTCCCTAGCAAAATAACCTCCAAAAATAAAGATGAAGTAATAAAAAAATTTAGGCAAATAACTGAGAAAATTAGTCAGCAGCAGAAGTCCAGGAATTCAAAATTCCACATCAAGGAATACAAAAAATCTATTATTTTGGCAAAAGTGAATAATCCTGGGAAGAAAGTAGGGCAAATTAGGAAGAAATGTGGAAAAGGCAATGGCACCCCACTCCAGTACTCTTGCCTGGAAAATCCCATGGACGGAGGAGCCTGGAAGGCTGCAGTCCATGGGGTCACTGAGGTTCAGACAAGACTGAGTGACTTCACTTTCACTTTTCACTTTCCTGCATTGGAGAAGGAAATGGCAACCCACTCCAGTGTTCTTGCCTGGAGAATCCCAGGGATGAGGGAGCCTGGTGGGCTGCCATCTCTGGGGTCGCACAGAGTCGGACATGACTGAAGCAACTTAGCAGCAGCAGCAGGAAGAAATGAGTAAAGAAAGAGTAATTAAAGAAGTAAATTTTTTGATAATTTAATGACTATCAACTCTATAAAACAATAACGATAATGTCTCATGGAGTTAAACTGTTGCCTTTTGGTTGCTCTGTCGTGTCCGACTCTTTGCAACCCCGTGGACTGCAGCATGCCAAGCTTCCCTGTCCTTCACCAATTCCCAGAACATGCTCAAACTCATGTCCATAGAGTCAGTGATGCCATCAAACCATCTCATCCTCTGTCGTCCCCTTCTCCTCCCGCCTTCCTTCAGTCTTTCCCAGCATCAGGGTCTTTTCTAATGAGTCAGCTCTTCGCATTAGGTGGCCAAAGTATTGGAGTTTCAGCTTCAGCATCAGTCCTCCAGTGGATATTCAGGACTGATTTCCTTTAGGATTGACTGATTCGATCTCCTTGCAGTCCAAGGGACTCTCAAGAATCTTCTCCAACACCACAGTTCAAAAGCATCAATTCTTCGGCATTCAGCCTTCTTTATGGTCCATCTTTCACATCCATACATGACTACTGGAAAAACCATAGCTTTGACTAGATGGACCTCTGCTGGCAAGGTCATGTCTCTGCTTTTTAATATGCTGTCTAGGTTTGTCATAGCTTTTCTTCCAAGGAGCAAGTGTCTTTTAATTTCATGGGTGCAGTCACCATCTGCAGTGATTTTGGAACCCAAGAAAATTAAGTCTGTCATTGATTCCATTGTTTCCCCATCTAGTTGCCATGAAGTGATGGGACTGGGTGTCATGATTTTAGTTTTATGAATGTTGAGTTTTAAGCCAGCTTTTTCACTCACCTCTTTCACTTTCATCAAGAGCCTCTTTAGTTCCTTTTCACTTTCTGTCATTAGGGTGATGTCATCTGCATATCTGAGGTTATAGAGTTGAATAGATAATGTCAATTAAAATACAGGATAAGAATATAAATTGAGAGGAAAATAGAATTAAAGTGTTCAAAGGCCCTTACATTGTCAATGACATGGGTGAAAGTATCAAATTGTATTTTGACAAGTCAAAGATACATTTTATATATGGTAAGCAATAAAGGTGGAAAATTCTAAAAGAGATGGGAATAGCAGACCACCTGACCTGCCTCTTGAGAAACCTATATTCAGGTCAGGAAGCAACAGTTAGAACTGGACATGGAACAGCAGACTGGTTCCAAATAGGAAAAGGAGTATGTCAAGGCTGTATATTGTTACCCTGCTTATTTTACTTATATGCAAAGTACATCATGAGAAACGCTGGGCTGGAAGAAGCACAAGCTGGAATCAAGATTGCTGGGAGAAATATCAATAACCTCAGATATGCAGATGACACCACCCTTATGGCAGAAAGTGAAGAGGAACTCAAAAGCCTCTTGATGAAAGTGAAAGAGGAGAGTGAAAAAGTTGGCTTAAAGCTCAACATTCAGAAAATGAAGATCATGGCATCCGGTCCCATTACTACATGGGAAATAGATGGGGAAACAGGGGAAACAGTGTCAGACTTTATTTTTGAGGGCTCCAAAATCACTGCAGATGGTGACTGCAGCCATGAAATTAAAAGACGCTTACTCCTTGGAAGGAAAGTTATGACCAAACTAAATAGCATATTCAAAAGCAGAGACATTACTTTGCCAACAAAGGTTCATCTAGTCAAGGCTATGGTTTTTCCTGTGGTCGTGTGTGGATGTGAGAGTTGGACTGTGAAGAAAGCTGAGCACCAAAGAATTGATGCTTTTGAACTTTGGTGTTGGAGAAGACTCTTGAGAGTCCCTTGGACTGCAAGGAGATCCAACCAGTGCATTCTGAAGGAGATCAGCCCTGGGATTTCTTTGGAAGGAATGATGCTAAAGCTGAAACTCCAATACTTTAGCCACCTCATGCGAAGAGTTGACTCATTGGAAAAGACCCTGATGCTGGGAGGGATTGGGGGCAGGAGGAAAAGGGGACGACAGAGGATGAGATGGCTGGATGGCATCGCCGACTCGATGGACGTGAGTTTGAGTGAACTCCGGGAGATGGTGATGGACAGGGAGGCCTGGTGTGCTGCGATTCATGGGGTCGCAAAGAGTCAGACATGACTGAGCGACTGAACTGAAGCAATAAAGGAAAAGTTTAAAAATAGTATAACTACCAAGCCAATAGAATGAAGAAATGTAATAATAATAAAAAATACTCAAAAGAAGGCATAAAGGGAGAGGAAAAAAAATAGCATAACACAGGTGGGACAAATATGTATCAAGCAATAAGATAATACAGGTATCCCCAACCTCTGAGATCTAATGCCTGATGATCTGAGGTGGAGCTGATGTAATAATGATAGAAATAAAGTGCACAATAAACGTAGTGTGTTTGAATCATCCCGAAACCATGCCCTGCCCCCAGATCCATGGAAAAATTGTCTTCCATGCAACTGATCCCTGGTGCCAAAAAGGTTGGGGACCACTAAGATAATATATTTAAACCTCAATGTATCATAATTATGCTAAATATAACTAGATCATATGTTTCACTTAAAAGACCAAAGGCAAAACAAAACTTAATCCACCGATATGCTGTTTACAAGAGACACATAAAAAATATTAGGGAAGTGTAAAAAGTTGAAAGCAAAATGATAGGAAGGAAATGCCATGCAACATGATCATATATATGTTATTTATTAAAAATACATATATATACACATATACATATATGTTAATATCAGATATATAGCATACATATATTAACATCAGATAAAGTAGGCTCTCAGGCACAAAGCATTACTTGAGGAGAAGACAGACATTTCACAATGATAAAGGAGTCAATTCACTAGGTAGACATAACTGTCCTACATTTGTATGCACTTAATAGCCTCCAAACATAAGAAATAAAAATTAATAGAATAAAAAGAGGAAACAGATAAATTCATAACCATATGGGAGATTTTAATACCACTCCCTCAATAGGTAACACAACAAGTTGGCAAAAACATACATCAGAAAGAATATGGGAGACTTAAACAAAATGAACACTTTTTTTTTCCAATTGACCATGTGTAGAAAACAATGCAGCAACCACAAAATACTTATTCTTTTGAAATACAAACAGAACTTTATATGAACTAGATTATATTGCATGGGGAATTTAATCAGCATTATTTTTATGAACAATGATTGTAATATGATGATAGATATTAGGCCTATTAGTTTTGTAGCTGACAGTCCTTCAGTTTCAAATGGGAGAAACACATACTCCCTTAAGAAATCTTTTCTAGAATTAGAAAATAATCATTTTACTTCAGAATTATTCATCTTTGACACCAGAGTTCATTTTTCAAGCTACACGTTACCACTTTGGGAATGAAAAACTCTGTCTACTTAATAAGACACAAAGTCATAGTTATCAATGTTCTCACTAGCAGGGCATCATATGTAACTTAACTCTGCAATTTGTAATGCTAACCCTGCTTCCCTATAGGTTTTGTTTTGGGTATCTGCTTCTACAATCCTTTTGTTTCCAGCAGGTAAGCCACTATAAAACTTTCACATCATACTATTTTAAAGCCTTTGTGACATCTGGTCCCAATATGACAGAATACATTTTCTTCCATAGCATAAGCCATTATCAAAAAAGGAAATTACAAGATAATACATTTTTTTCTCATTACTAGTATGTATTGTGTGTCAGTCGCTCAGTTGTGTCCGACTCTTTGCGACCCCATGGGCTGTAGCCCACCAGGCTCCTTTGTCCATGGGATTCTCCAGGCAAGAATACTGGAGTGGGTTGTCATTTCCTTCCCTAGGGTATCTTCCTAACCCAGGGATTGAACCCAGGTCTCATGCATTGCAAGCAGATTCCTTACCATCTGAGCCACCAAATAGAACACTAATTTTAAATTGCCTCACTTAGGATGAACATCGGAGAAGGCAATGGCACCCCACTCCAGTACTCTTGTCTGGAAAATCCATGGACAGAGGAGCCTGGTGGGCTGCAGTCCATGGGGTCGCTAAGAGTCGGGAATGACTGAGTGATTTCACTTTCACTTTTCACTTTCCTGCATTGGAGAAGGAAATGGCAACCCACTCCAGTGTTCTTGCCTGGAGAATCCCAGGGCCAGGGAAGCCTGGTGGGCTGCCATCTCTGGGGTCGCACAGAGTCGGACATGACTGAAGTGACTTAGCAGCAGCAGCAGGATGAACATGGATCAAAATGGGGCAGGGTCCGGACTTCCTGGTGGTTAAGGCTCCGCACTGCCAATGCAGGGGGCCCAGGTTTGTTCCCTGGTCAGAGACCTAAGATCCCACATGGGGTGTGGCCAATAAAAGAAAGAGAGGGAATAGAAGCTACAAATGCAGTTACTACGCTGACATACACTTTCTCCCATTCTAAAAACACTGATCAGTAATGCAGATGTGTGAGGAAAAATGTCCTATTTATGAGGATTGCAATGCTGTGAAATTAGTCTCTGGAGGACTGAAAAGAACAGGATTTGAACCCAGGCTACAAATCAGAATCATGGGAGGAGCTTTGTAAAACTCTCTATCCTAGACCCCCGGGCTTTCCTAGTGGCTCAGCGGTAAAGAATCAGCCTGTTAATGCAGGATAAGCAGGTTCCATCTCTGGGTCAGGAAGATCCACTGGAGAAGGAAATGGCAACCCACTCCAGAATTCTTACCTGGGAAATCCCCTGGACAGAGGAGCCTGGTGGTCTACAGTCCATGGGGTCACCAAAAGTTGGATACAACTGAGGGACTAAACAACAACATCCTAGACTGCCCCCCGCTGCCCCGCCCAACCGCAACCCGAGATTCTCATTTAACTGTTCTGGCATCGGCAGTTTTTCCAAAGCTTTTCCTAGGTGATTATAACATGACGTCCCAGATGAGAACCCTTGGTACAAAATCCATTTTACCTGTCTCTGAATGTCAGTAAAACAAGGTCAATTCACTTTTGCTGGTAAGGCATAGAGTTCTGCTGGAAGTTAGGACAATAAATTATATTCTTGGGTTTTTTTGGTGATCCATGGTGTGGTGATTCATTCATTCATAAAATGTTTGCTTAGCACCCACTATGTGCCAGGCATCATGTTAAAGCAGTAGTTCTCAATCAGGGGTGATATTTGCCCCCTTTTGGACCTGAGGGATACTTGAAAACATCTGAAGATATTTTTGATTGTTATGACTAGGTTGGATGGTACTGCACGTAATTAGTAGTGGTCACTGATGCTGCTAAACATTCCACAATGCACAGGACAGTTCCCCTCCAAAAAAACAAAAATTATTTTGCACAAAATACCAGTAGTGCTCAAGTTGAGAAATCCTGTATTGGATGTGGGTAAATGGGAGAAAGTCCCTGTCTCTCTGGAGCTTATGATCTAGTGGAAGAAGCCAGCCAATAAGCAAATACTATATATATTTGTGTATTTATATGTATGTGTATGACGTCAGGCAGTTTGTTTTAACTATTACAGAGATGAATTAAGCAAAGTAAGGGACTAAAGTGTGATTGGAAAGAGGCTCTTTTACATGAGGTGATGAAGGAAGGCTCCTCTGAGAAAAAGAAGTTTAAGCCATCACTGGAATATCAAGAAGCTAGATGAGAACTCGGGAGTTAGGCTAGGGGTTAGGCTAGAATTTAGACTAGAAATCGGCAGTTAGTGAGAGAGGACAATGTGTTTTCTCGGAGAGCAAGGGAAAGAACTAATTAGGAAACTATGAAAAGACTTACGGCTGCTGGTTTGGGCTTTTCGATCCTTATTTCAAAGTTAAAACAATTATTTAAGTCACGAGGTCTAGCCACATTCAGCTCTTGGAAGCACTTGCAGAAGAGTAGGGTGAACCAGCGGTAGGCTTTTTCCAGGTGATTCAATCGAGGATGAGCAGTGCTTGGGACTTGAAGGTATTTGCGGGGGAGAGAATGTGCGGATAGGTCATGGATTTTCAGCTGGGTGAGTAATGGTGGACAGTAAAAAAGTAATAGGGTCTTTGCTTTAAATCAGATTAGAGAATTACTGTGGTGAGGGTTTTAGAAGAAGTGAGATGGGAAGAAAGAGAGTAAGGGTCAGAAAGTCAGATGATTGAAAATAAAAGTTTTTGAAGCCAACATCTACAGAACAAGGAGGAGCCTTTCCTACTTGGTACCCCCTTTGTAGCCCACTGTGGGCAGTGAAGCCAGGGGGCAGGGGACTACTAGGAGTACAGGAACTTTGTGTTAGGGTCACACCTGGGGGCCAGTGCTTATATCAGATTCTATGATTTGGACTTGATGTCTTTCCCTGGCTTGTTGGTATATGGGGTGTTCTGGGGTATAAGTGAAGAGAGGTAGCTGAGGGACTTCACTGGTGGTCCAGTGGTGAAGAATCCACCTTTCAATGCAGGGGATGAGGGCTCGATCCATGGTGGGGTAATATAAAAAGAAGGAGGTCACTGAGAACAAAGCCCAGTGTCGTGCACCATGATGAGCATTGACTCAGGCTGGAGTAAGTAGGCACGAGGGAAGAAAAAGAATTTTTCCATGCAGGCTGATCCTTCCTCCCAAACACGTAAATTCTATATGAGACATCTATGTCTTTTTTTCTGTCCTTTTCTCTGAGTGAATTTTTAGTATGATTTAGTATTTGTTCATGCAGCGAAGGTGACATTACATTTCTGACCCTGATATGCTCTGCTTGTCCACACAGTTGCATAACAATAAGAGTGTTTCAGGCTAAGGTTTGGAGGATTCATTTATTTGTGCATTTTTGATCCCTCCTACTCCTGCTATTTCTACCAAAGGCAGTAATTTTCAAACCATATGGTTTTAAAAATTCTATGCATGTTTTGGGTGATCCATTCCCTATCTCATCCACAAATTGCGAACTTGAAATGACTCAGAATATTTTCTTCCATCACAGAGGAAAAAAATCTATTTCTTATTTATTGTCTATCTTATGATGGAAAGAAATGCTGACCTTTTGATTCAGGGCATATAATCTGACCCTGTTGTCTATTATAGTGCCTTATTGTACTCATGGGAACTATAATCTGGTTAAAAAATAAATGTACTTCATGAATCTGCTCTATATTTACTTAGGGAAAATACAGGTGCAAAGAGACCAATTAAGTCTCACCAAGCTCTTCATTTTTGTGATTCTTCTAAACCATATCTCACGAAGGACATTTCTTGATGATTTTGAAGGCCTGGAGTAAGGTATTTACAAGCATAAAATGCCTTCATTAAGTTTAGTCATTTTGCTCATCAAAAATCTTCAGGAAATCATTCATTGTCAAAGCTTGCATGCTAATAACCCTCTTCATAGGCAAAGCACATTATAAATATTTATTCACAGGCCAGATGAGAACCTTTAAAGTGGTTAATTTTAAAACAACTTTTGTACAGGGTGAAAATAACACTGAATATGAACAAGATGAGCATTTGTGTCATGGTTTCCACATAATAAAGCATTTGCTAAGCACAAGTACTAATCACACATGTTTATTCAACACGTCATACAGCTCTGGTTTTCAAAGGCATAATCAAAGAGAAACTTATATAGTTTGATCTTAGTCGACATTAAGGGATTATGGATAGATTTTTAAATTTTATTTTATTGAAGTATAGCAGATTCACAATGTTGTGTTAATTTCTGCTGCACAGCAAACTAATTCAGTTATACATATGTGTATATATTCTTTTTCATTATGGTTTATCACAAGGTATTGACTCTAGTTCCCTGTGCTATACAGTTGGACCTTGTTGTTTATCCATTCTATATATAATAGTTTGTATCTGCTAAACCTAAACTCCCAATCCCCTCTCCCGCTTGGCAACCACAATTCTGTTCTCTGTGTCCGTGAGTCTGTTTCATAGATAAGTTTGTGTTGCATTTTAGATTCCACATATAAAGATATCATATGGTATTTGTCTTTCTCTTTCTGACCTCACTTAGTATGATAATTGCTCAGTCCATCCATGTTGCTGTAGATAGAGTTCTCATAACAATCATCAATATATTCCACTCTCCTTAGGTAAAGACATGGATGACACAGATATTGAACAGTGCTTTGAAGCAATATGATTAAACACATTTCTCGTTCTTTTATTCCCAGGTATAAAAATTTAGGAATCAGCACCAATTGAAATGTTCAAATTTCAACTGTCTCCTTCCAGACACAGACAAGTGCATAGAGAACAATGAAAGTTGTTTATAAAGGGTTTTCTGCCCACCCTGGTCAGTGGTAAAGAATCTGCTTGCCAATGCAGGAGACACAGAAGACTTGGGTTTGATCCTTGGGTTGGGAAGATCCCCTGGAGGAGGGCATGGCAGCCCACTCCGATATTCTTGTCTGGAAAAATTCCATGGGCAGAGGAGCCTGGTGAGCTACAGTCCATGGGATTGCAAAAGAGTCAACTCTTTTGACTCTTTTGACTGAGCCACTAAGCACACAAGCACACATACATGCTTGCATGCAATCTTAACTCTCCCCTGTTTAATGTTTGATAGAATGTGAGATTCAGGGCCTGGAGATAGACAGCCATGATGGTGAGGACGTCAGGCCAGTGTGACAGGAATTTGTTCAGATGTGAAGGAGGCCCTCACTGGGGGATTTTTACCAGAGGTGTCTTTCTGAAGTCATCTTGAAATTTAGCTTTTGGCTACTTCTTTTAGAAATCATCACCAAGTGAAGAAAATTATGGTTTTCTTTGACTCTTTGTTGACTAATAGCTTAACACAGCTGAACACTTCAGTTGATCCAACTCATCTGCCTTTTCTCTACGTAAGCCAGGCTGGTGAGTAAGTCCTTCAGGGAACAGAGTGGGGCCTCTAATTCTGGGGTCTCCATCTACAGTGGGGTTTTCAGAACAGTGGGGTAAACCTCTGGGTTATTCTCTGGTCTCCACAGTCCATGGAATTCTCCAGGCCAGAATACTGGAGTGGGTCAGTTCAGTCACTCAATCGTGTCCGACTCTGTGACCACATGGACTGCAGAACACCAGGCTTCCCTGTCCATCACCAACTCCCAGAGTTTGCTCAAACTCATGTCCATCAAGTTGGTGATGCCATCCAACCATCTTAACCTCTGTCGTCCCCTTCTCCTGCCTTCAATTTTTCCCAGCATCAGGATCTTTTCAAATGAGTCTGTTCTTTGCATCAGGTGGCCAAAATATTGGAGTTTCAGCTTCAGTATCAGACCTTCCAATGAATATTCAGGACTAATTTCCTTTAGGATGGACTGGTTGGATCTCCTTTCAGTCCAAGGGACTCTCAAGAGTCTTCTCCAATACCACAGTTCAAAAGCATCAATTCTTTGGCACTCAGCTTTCTTTATAGCCCAACTCTCACATCCATACATGACCACTGGAAAACCCATAGCTTTGACTAGATGGACCTTTGCTGGCAAAGTAATGTCTCTGCTTTTTAATATGCTGTCTAGGTTGGTCATAGCTTTTCTTCCAAGGAGCAAGCATCTTTTAATTTCATGGCTGCAGTCACCATCTGCAGTGATTTTGGAGCCCCAAAAAATAAAGTCTGTCACTGTTTCCTCACCTATTTCCCATGAAGTGATGGGACCAGATGCCATGATCGTCGTTTTCTGAATGTTGAGTTTTAAGCCAAGTTTTTCACTCTCTTCTTTCACCTTCATCAAGAGGGTCTTTTGTTCTTCTTTGCCTTGTGCCATAAGGGTGGTGGTGTCATCTGCATCTCTGAGGTTATTGATATTTCTCCCGGCAATCTTGATTCCAGCTTGTGCTTCCTCCAGCCCAGCTTTTCTCATTATGTACTCTGCATATAAGTTAAATAAGCAGGGTGACAATATACAGCCTTGACGTACTCCTTTCCCTACTTGGAACCAGTCTGTTGTTCCATGTCCAGTTCTAACTGTTGCTTCTTAACCTGCATACAGATTTCTCAGGAGGCAGGTCAGGTGGTCTGGTATTTTCATCTCTTTCAGAATTTTCCACAGTTTATTGTGATCCACACAGTCCAAGGTTTTGGCATAGTCAATAAAGCAGAAGTAGATGTTTTTCAGGAACTCTCTTGCTTTTTCGATGATCCAGCGGATGTTGGCAATTTGATCACTGGTTCCTTTGCCTTTTCTAAATCCAGGTTGAACATCTGGAAGTTCATGGTTCACATACTTTTGAAGCCTGGCTTGGAGAATTTTGAGCATTACTTTGCTAGCATGTTCTCCAGGGGATCTTCCCAACCCAGGGATCAAACCCAGGTCTCCCACATTGCAGGTGGATTCTTTACCAGCTGAGCCACAAGGGAAGCCCAATAATGCTGGAGTGGGTAGCCTTTCCCTTCTCCAGGGGATCTTCCCAATCCAGGAATCGAACCAGAGTCTCCTGCATTTCAGGCAGATTCTTTACCAACTGAGCTATGAACGACTTTCACTTTCACTTTCTGCTCAGTTCTTGTTCTCCACCATGGCCATTATAAACATTCTCCCGACTCTCTGACCCTCTGACTCCAGAACATTCCTGTCAGAATTGTCAGAATATTGCTTCCCACTTCACCAAGAAACGGTATCCATCATGTGAGGCTTCTTTTAATCTCTTGCCACCTAATATAAGAACACACTTGCAAGCCTAGCTATTCTTTGCTTCTCTTATAACAGAAGTAGTAATCTCTCCATCAGTTCTTTGATGTTTCTTTCTTTCTTACTTGGGGCTTCCCTGATAGCTCAGTTGGTAAAGAATCTGCCTGCAATGCAGGAGACCCCAGTTTGCAATGCAGGAGACCCCAGTTTGATTCCTGGGTCAGGAAGATACCCTAGAGGAGGGGAAAGCTACCCTCTCTAGTATTCTGGCCTGGAAAATTCCATGGACTGCATAGTCCATGCGGGTCTCAAAGCGTCTGACACTGAGCGACTTTCACTTTCTTTCTCACTCATAGACTATGAGAAGACACTGTTTTTAATTCCCCCTTTGTTTTTAATCCCCCTCCATTTAGGGTTTATTGTAACTGCAAAACTGCACGCATCTTTCATGTAAGTGTAAACCCTATGAGCGTATGCATTGAGGCAGTCCGAGCGCGGGTTGGAAAAGAATTTCCAGACAGAGTATTTCAGAAGGGAGTGAGTTTATTAAGAACAAAGAGCAGAGATAAAGTGAGCACCTGGGGAGCAGCAGGCCAACAACTCCTGACAGGCCAGGGAGAGTGGACAGTTTCTGTAGGATAATAGCCGATTTTTATAGCCTCAAGACAAAATTCCTGCTGCATAGTTTGCCTTAGTTGATTGTTTGGGCGCTATAGGAGTGGGCATCTTTGCTTAACTGGGAGTCAGGAAGCTTGTTAGTGATGATCAAGGGGCTTTTGGCCAGGTTACCAAGGGATTCAGTCAGCTTTGGAGGTGTTCTTGGTTCTGGGCTCCTCTTCTGTGGCCTTGGTGCAAAGTCTCTCACCTGTGGCCTTGGGAACAGGACACAGACAGTATGGACAAAGAAGGTTGCCTGCCATATAAGTAAACAAAGGATGTCGTGGCCACCAGTCCCTCAGTCACTGCAGCCACACCCGACTGTGCACCCCGAGGGGTTTTAGAATAGAGAAAAAGAGGATATTGGCCCTGGAGAGTTAAGGTACATAGCAAAGGTGTAATTTCATTAAGACGCAGACTCTTGTATCTCCCCACACATCGAAAAGCAGTAAATTCATTAACTTGAGACATACGATTTTTCTTTAATTAGCAGTAATCTTTTGATGTTCAAATACCTGGTTTGGTTTTGTTTTCCAAAAACTCCTGTATATCCTGGAGTCTCTCTTATCTCTTTGGAATAGTCCCTCAGTTATCTGAGAGATTGTATCCCAGGCTTCCGTCCTCCACATGCTGCTGGCCAAAATCTTGTCCTTCTCTACCCACTGAAGCTGAAAAAAAAAAAAAAATACGGAGACAGAGTTTGGAGGAAATAGAGGTGGCTTTAATTCTCAGCGGCAGAGAGGGAAACACAGTAGGCTCCTGTCTCAAGAACTGTACCAAGCCCCCATGAGGAGTCTAGGGACTTATATAAGATGAGGGCTTGCAGTCAGGAGTCAGTGATGAGGAACAAAGATGATAGTATCTTGATGTCTTCCTCTTGCATTGTTTCAAAGACAGTCATAGACTGGTGTCAGTAACCCAGTAATTGAGTCTGGCAGTTCAGTGACTCTTCGGCCTTCTTTCTGATAAGTAACTACAAGGGGAAGAGTGTTGTAAGGGTAAACATGAGATACGGGATGTACTTAAGCATAGAGTCAAAGGGAAGAATGTGAATTTTAGCTCCTGCAGAGTTAGGGGGCAGAAAAACAAACTTAGTCACAGACATGCAGAGTCGGGAGCAGTTAAACTAAAAAAAAAACTAGGAATGTTCAGGCCTGCTTACTGTTCTCTTTATTTTCTTTGTTCTCAGGAAAGGGAAAGAGGAAAAACTCATTCCTTTTTTTTTTCCTTTCACTGCAACAAGAATGCTCCAAATAAAATACAATCCATAACTTTTAGGTTGTGTTCTGCTCCCCCCCAGTGGTCAGCAGTTTTTACGGACAACAAATGGAGCCAGAGCAGATTTCTCACCTTTCCTTGAACGCTATGAGAACCTGAGCCTTGTTCCAGCAGAGGCTCTTGTGCCTGTCCACCTCCTCAGAAAGTTCTGGTGAATTTGGGTGAGCCTTTCCTGGTTTTTGAACCTTCTGACTATTGATTGGTTGACAATCCTGAGTTGTATTTGGTGATGTCTAATAGGTGCGCACCCCGCCACAACACCCCCAGTTGAAAAAATACTGCAAGAGCCCAGTTGAAAGACATGGGGAGTTGCCCAATTGAGAAACACCCCACTGTCTGGACTAGCTGATTAGGTAGGTAAGAGGCTGGTCTAACACCTTTCCTAAACAAGGCACACCAGAAGGTCAGCTTGGCTTATGTACTTACCAAATCTTATACTTACACCCCAGCCAGGTTTATGTACTTAAAAAACATATAAGTACTTAATTGGGAATTAAAGGAAATCTTCCCTTGAAAATGGCCAAAATGGGGCTTATTTATTGTGTATGCAGTTAAGTTAGAGAAAGTAGGCTTGATTAAACATCACTTTAGAATTCTGACCTTAAAGAAACAGAAGTCCTTCTGGGGGGAATTTACATTTCTCTCCCTGTGTCTTTGAGGTGTAAATAGTCTACCTGATCTTCTTAGGCAGTTCTGGTATGTGTATGTATGTGTATGTGTTTTGAGAGCTTGGTCGCTGCCATCTGGAAGGTACACATATGGTGTACAGTTGGTAGCCAATCAAATAGACTGGGATTCTGAGCAGACTTGTCTGACTGTGCCAACTCTCAGGGACTTTTGCCAACTTAACTTTCATTGTGTCAGTCTTTATTTAGACTATTTTCGGGAGAAAATTTTCTAAATGTAAAGATGGCATTCTTCACACTTTTGTGGGGACACCTCTTATATCTTATGACATTCCTGGTGGCTCAGTGGTAAAGAATCTGCCTGCCAATGCAGGAGAAACAGATTCGATCCCTCGGTTGAGAAGATCCCCCGGAGGAGGAAGTGACCACCCACTCCAGTATTCTTGCCTGGAGAATTCCATGGACAGAGGAGCCTGGTGGGCTACAGTTCATAGGGTTACAAAAGAGTCAGACATAACTGAGTGACTACAACAACTGGTACATCTTACTGCTTTTGTTGCAGGAAGAGGGACCCCTTCCAGGGCCTGAAACTGGGCTCTTGTCTAACACTCAGAAATGATTTGTCTGAGGAGACACATGTGCTGACAAAGCAAGAGATTTTATTGGGAAAGAGTGCCCAGGTGGAGAGCAGTAGGGTAAGGGAACCCAGGAGAACTGCTCTTCCAGGTGGCTTGCAGTCTCAGGTTTTATGGTGATGGGATTAGTTTCCGGGTTGTCTTTAGCCAATCATTCTGACTCAGAGTCCTTCCTGGTGGTGCACGCCTTGTTCAGCCCAGATGGATGCCAGAGAGAAGGATTCTGGGAGGTGGTCGGACATGGGGTGTCTTCTTTCAACCTTTCCTGAACTCTTCTGGTTGGTGGTGGCTTATTAGTTCCGTGTTCCTTACCAGGACCTCCTGTTGTAAAACAACTCATGCAAATAGTTACTACGGTGCCTGGCCAGGGTGGGTAATTTCAGTCACTGTGCTTCCCCTGACACTTTGAGTCACTGTTAACAAATATATCATTAACGGCAAGACGACGGATCCTTTAAACTGGAGAAACTTGTTATAAACAGCTGTTTTATTGGCACCAATGAAAAACAGAAATTAGAAGGTCGAAAGAAATATACACAATGGTAACCTAAGAGCTCCCTTAGTTTTAAACAACCAAAACAAAACAACTGGTTTAAGAAGCCTTATTTGAGGTCTGTGCTTTCCCTCAATTAGTCTAGAGATACTAATAAAAACATTAGGATAATTAATGTTAATTAGGTTGATTAACAGGGAAATAAGAAAAAAAACCTGAAGGAAAGTTTAGGGACTTCTTCCCAACAAGGTAGAAATGTTAAAGGGAATCATACCAAGAGGATAAAGAAATCTTTATATGCTTATTTATAATAGAGTAAGTAAAACAGACATTAATGAGATAAAAACAAAAAATTTTGATACAATACTGCCTGAGTTTAGATCTCCCAAAAGGACTCCTTATTCATTCTCAACATTAAAGGGCCCCAAGCAAGTCTGGTCTATTTATACCCCAGTTTTTTAAAAAATTATATATATATATATATATTTAAAAGGCTACAAGAAAATTACACTGAGATACCTGACCAGCAATTGCTTGGGCCAACAAGCCAATTAAGTTTTTTAAAAAAATTAAATAAAGGCCTGTGTCCCTTGGCTCAATTCTCATTGGGGATCCCAAGGTCTTTTGCATAAAAATAGATTCAGTGGTCAGGATAACAAGAAAGATTTGTGGACTCCTTGTAAGAACAAGGGCTGTTGATGGGATTCTGATAGAAACAAAACTTAAAATGTATGAAAGTTGATAGAATTGATATGAAAGCTAATATAAATTGCTATATTTAAATGAGATTTATATAAGATGGTTACATCTCTTTTGCCTAATTATATTGTGGGGTAAGCATGTTTCACTGGGGAGTGCTTCCCCTGCTTGAAATCATAAATGTGCCCATCAGGAAATATTAATTAAACACACTAAAGGTAATCAGCAGGGTTACCTGAGCCCACATGATATAAAATAAAAACTGGGAGTTAATATTCAGGGGCTAATATTTTTTTTTTTTTGCTTCAGGTTTAACCTGTGCACTCAGAGGGCCTCTGTTGAATGCCTTATACAAACTTTTGAAGACATAATTATATTGAATCTTAGATGATATGTGATATATACATGATATATTGAATCTAGAACATAGAACTCTTGACTTGCAGTTTAGTTGGAAATATTCTTGCTGATATGAAAGCAAATTAGAGAAAATATAGTTGGGCCAATCAATCTTTTAATATCATTTAGGCAGCAGACTAGATCTTTGGGGAATTAAAAGCAACTGTCTTTGTCTTGCTGCTGCTGCTGCTGCTAGGTCGCTTCAGTCGTGTCCCATGGACTGCAGCCTACCAGCCTCCTCCATCCATGGGATTTTCCAGGCAACAGTACTGGGGTTCCAGGCAACAGTGGGGTGCCATCGCCTTCTCTGCTTTGTCTTGCAGATCCCTACAAATCAGAAACATACCCATTCCCTTCTCCAGGGGAGCTTCCAAACCCAGGGATGGAACCCAGGTTTCCTGCATTGCAGGTGGATTCTTTACCATCTGAACTACCAGGGAAGCCCAATATAAACACAGCCCACCCACATGCAAAATGTAAATACAGACCTGAGCCTGAGTCTGATTAGATTAGAAGAACCTGAAACCAAAGAGAAAAAAGAGACTTTTAAAACTCAAACCACCGGAAAGTCTCCCTCACCTAAAATGTTATCCACAACTTCTTAAATATTTATTAAGGACAAATATGAATCTTAAAAGTCCTTTCCACAAATAGTAAAGATTTAGTCATCTGAGAAAACAAATGTAACTTATTCCAATTGTTATTTATAAACTAGTAAGGTGGATGGCTCAGTGGTTAAGAATCCACCTGCAATGTTTGATCCCTGGGTTGGGAAGATCCCCTGGAGGAGGGCATGGCAACCCACTCCAGTACTCTTGCCTGGAGAATCCCATGGACAGAGGAGCCTGGTGGGTTATACAGCCCATAGGGTCACAAAGAGTCAGACAGGAATGAAGTGACTGAATGTGCACGCAAGTTTCTATTGTAGTACCTGATTCATAACTAAGCCATAAAATGAAGTTTTGAGATCTCTAGATTTGTCTACATATGTCTGTGTGTATGTTATATATGTGAGATTTCTCTACCTCCAGAAAATATTATCAAAATTAAATGTATAAATATGCTCTGTTTGATTGACTTAAAAGTAAACACTTACAAATTAAATATTTCTAGATATAAAAGAAACTGACCAAGATGAGTTTCAAGTTCATGTGATCTAGGAAATATTCAGTATTAGCTAATATCAGGTATTAAAACTAACTTAAGCTTGTTGGGTTGACCAGTACAGATATGTCTTGTTTTTATTGTACCTAGGTTTACTTAAGGTCAGTAAGTTCATGTTATTTCTGTTGCAGAGTGTCAGCAAGCAAAATTAACTTGGTATGATGATATTTTCATAAGTTACAAAATAAAGGTAAATGATATAAGAGTTTTCAAGAAGAAGTATGTTTAATTTCTCTAGATTTTTGGTAGCCTGCAGCTTTATTTTTTAAGTTAAATAATGGGAGTTTATTGAATATCTAGGTCATTTCAAATAAGATAAAATATTAGAACATTAATTGCTATTACTTTTGTCTCCTTATGAGACGGAAGCTAAAGATGTTTGGGTTTGTTAGACATATGTCTTAAACCATGTTAAGGAAAGAAATTATGCTATGAGAGAGGTATGTTTCTAAAGGTTATAGGATAATCCAATCAGGAAGTAAGTATAGTATGATAAATAAGCTAGTATTACAAACAGTTTACAACTACTTGCTGCTTTTGGTTTTTACTAAAGATTAAGATTTTCAAGGATTAAAATTACAATATGTAATTAAATCTACTAAATATAATAAGGGAAACATTTCAGTATGCATGGAAAATAGAATGTGTGTTTTCAGCAAAAGAAGGTATGAGGAATTAAAATATATTTTGTTAAGGGGAAAGAGTGATTTTGCTCTAGAGCTTGCTGTTTCTGGATGGAAGAATAAGGGACAAATAGGAATATAAAAGGCTGTGGAAGGTATTTAGAAAGGCAGCCCTGGAAAAGGAGTTTCGTGAATGGTTGGGCTGAGATTGGATTAAATTTAAATAGTTAAATGGATTTTGTTATTAAGAGTAAGCTGATGCAGACTGAATTTGGTTCCTCTCTCAAAATAACAAAATTTTCTTGGAATACTGCTTTTGATAACAGGTTGTGTGACTTTCTTTGCCTTTAAGTGATTTGTATTTGCTTTTGAAATCTTTTGTCACTTTAGTTAAGTGAACAAGTACTGTTTCACAATAGAATCTATGATCCTATTTGACCAAGTACTTTGAATCTTTTTCATATTTTAAAAAATTAATCTATTTATTTGGCTGCATCTAGTCTTTAGTTGCCACATGTGGGATCTAGTTTCCCAATCAGGGATTGAACCCCGGTCCACTGCATTGGGAGCACAGAGTTTTAGCCACTGGATCACTGGGGAACTCCCTTCTTGTTGATATTTTTGACAAACTTCCCAAATACCAAATTTTAACTGAAATTCTTTCGACACCTCAAAGAAACCTTGAGGCATCTCCGAGAGGAATGTTAAACTAATTAGACTTATTTGGTATGTTAATACTGGAGGAGCATTGTCAGGTAATTGGAGATAAACCTTCTTAGGTTATATTTTGTATGGGAAAATAATATAGATATTCCAAAATTTATATGGAATTCCTGGGAATCTAATATGATATTCATGATTTTATGACTTTTTTCTGAAATATACTGACTTTTAATCTTTACAGAAAACCTATTCTATTATGCTAACTATGACCTACAATAAGTTGATAAAGCACAACTTTTGTAAACAAAGACAAAACATTAATTTTTTTCTGTATCCCTGATCCCTCCAGAATTTGGCTTCTCCAACCCAACTGGCTCCCCTATGGACTTGATGGCTTATTGTAACTAGACTACAGCTAGTTATACTAATCTTAGTTCTAATTTGTTCTCTCCTGTTATTTTCAAATCATTTATGTCTGATGCCTCTCTCTACTATGATTTTATTAACATTACTATATGTATTGCTTGTACATCTAGTACATACTTGCACATCTTGGCTGTCTTATAAGATGGTTGTCTCTTTTTTTTTAACCAAATGTGTAACCAGGGTCTCCAACAAAATTAATGATGGTTAAACATCTTGAGGCAATCAATTATATGTGTGTGTGTGTGTGTGTGTGTGTGTGTGTGTGTGTATCCATTCCCCTGGAGGAGGAAATGGCAACCCACTCCAGTATTCTTGCCTGAAAAATCCCATGAGCAGAGGAGCTAGTAGGCTACATTCCAAAGGGTTGCAAAGAGTTGGACACAACTGAGCAACAAAGCATGCAGAGTATACATATATATACTCTACATAGAATAATTGTAATAATGCAGCTCTTTATGTGAGAAGAAGCAACAAGGAAAGACATTTCCTAGATGATAACAGACCAGTTAGAGAGGCAATTCAGATAATTTTAGATTATCAATAGGACCTGATCCAAAAATTAGCACATTAAGTGGTCTATCAACAAAATCTTTGCGTGATCTAGGAAGGATACTTACTAGTGCCATGGGATAAAGTTGGTCATGAAATGCCTCCCAAATGTTGGTTAACTTTACGAGCAAGAGGAGGCACTGTGGACAAACAGTGTTACCTGTCATATCAGTAAACAAAGGATGCTAAAGTGTTGAAGCCTTCAAGCCTTTAGTCACTGCAACCAACCCCCAGTGGTGTACTCTGAGGGGATTCAGGATGAAGAGAAAGAGGGTACTGGCTCTGGGATAGCTAAGGTACATATCAAAGGAATCATTTCATTAACCCTCTTGCATCTTCCCATACATAGAAAAGCACCAAATTCATCAGCTTGACATGTCTGGTTTTTAATTAGCAGTAATTTTTTGGTGTTTGATTTTTGGCTTTTGTTTCTTTTCAAAAACTCATATATATCCTGGCTCCTCCCTTATCTCTTAAGAACAGTCCCTCAGAGCTACCTGAGAGGCTGTATCCCAAGCTGAAGTTCTCAGTACAGTAAGTCCCCTACATCCAAATGAGTTTGTTCCAAGAGCATGTTCCTAAGTCCCACTTGTTCATAAATCCGACAAAGTTAGCCTAAGTCCCAACTAATATAATCAGTTGTTATTTGTGTGAGAATTTTATAATACTTCTTACACAAAGAACATATAAAAAACAAACACAAAAAGAAGACATTTTCAAGATAATACCTTGAAAAGTGCAGTAGTAGAGTACAACAGCTGGCATACAGGGGCTGGCACTGAGTGAACAGGTGAGAACAGTTACTGACTGGAGGAGGGAGAGGGGATGGGAGATGGTAGAGCTGAAGGATCATCAATAGGAGATGGAGTGAAAGTGAAAGTTGCTCAGTCGTGTCTGACTCTTTGCAATCCTATGGACTGTAGTCCATGGAATTCTCCAGGCCAGAATACAGGAGTGGGTACCCTTTCCGTTCTCCAGGGGATCTTTCTAACCCAGGGATCGAACTCAGGACTCCCACATTGCAGGAGGATTCTTTACCAACTGAGCCACAAGGGAAGCCCAGTAGATGCAGGGCAAACTGCAGTTTCATTCATGCCTGACATTGATGGCACAGGTTCTGGTTTCTTGCTGTATTCAATTCTATCTACCCTCTAAAAAAAATGACGCATGTGACAATGTATGCCAGACAGGTGAACTATGACAACTTATGTGATTGGACTTGCAAACACACATTTATATCTTTGCAAGTTTCCAACTTGAAAGTTCATATGTAGGGGATTTATTGTAATGCCCCTAATAAAACATAATTCTCAACTTTATGTTGTATATATATATATTTTTTCAGTTGACAAGGGTAAGGGAACCATTTGCCCCTGTATTTCTAGAGCCAAGATCAATGGCTGATGCAAGAAATGGTTTTGTTTTTCAGTTAATGTATGAGGGCTAAGAGGGGTGTGTGTGGTGGGGGGGGGGGGGTGGCGCGCAGAGTAGTGTTATGGAACCCAGAGTGTTTTATCATTCAATTTTAATAATTCTGTTCCTTATGAAATCTCCTACTGATAGGTAGTCTTCTATCAACAAAGCAGTGGTGCTATCGAAATACTTATCTATAGTTGAGTTTACTTTTATGTCAACACAGTCTCTGACTCTAACTAGTTGTCAAGTTTATGACATTTATACTGTACTATGCTACCACTACAGATGGTGACTGCAGCCATGAAATTAAAAGACGCTTACTCCTTGGAAGGAAGGTTATGACCAACCTAGATAGCATATTGAAAAGCAGAGACATTACTTTGCCAACAAAGGTCCATCGAGTCAAGGCTATGGTTTTTCCTGTGGTCATGTATGGATGTGAGAGTTAGACTGTGAAGAAGGCTGAGCGCTGAAGAATTGATGCTTTTGAACTGTGGTGTTGGAGAAGACTCTTGAGAGTCCCTTGGACTGCAAGGAGATCCAACCAGTCCATTCTGAAGGAAATCAGCCCTGGGATTTCTTTGGAAGGAATGATGCTAAAGCTGAAACTCCAGTACTTTGGCCACCTCATGCAAAGAGTTAACTCATTGGAAAAGACTCTGATGCTGGGAGGGATTGGGGACAGGAGGAGAAGGGGACGACAGAGGATGAGATGGCTGGATGGCATCACTGACTCGATGAACGTGAGTCTCAGTGAACTCCGGGAGTTGGTGATGGACAGGGAGGCCTGGCGTGCTGCAATTCATGGGGTTGCAAAGAGTCGGACATGACTGAGCGACTGATCTGATCTGATCTGATGCTACCAATGTGTGAATTTCCCAGTGAGTTATTTATCAGGAAGTTAAGTAGTAAAACTCAATGTGAAATGAGGGAGCTGTGTAAGAAACCGTTTTGATAAAATTATACTTATTCAATTTGTTGGAGCATTGCATAGTATCTTAGATATCAGTGACATGGTTGAACAAAGTATGCTTTCCTCAAAAGAAAAGCATTCAGCCATTTACATAGAAAATGAAGATACAAAAGGTCAACTTCAAAACAGAGAATGTCATCTCTTTTTAAAAAAATGCAATTTAAGGCCTATCCTTTAAAGGTTATGTGTGAGGTCCAAATAAAATGAATTATTCACTCCTAGCTATCACATATTACACTGTGAATCTCTCTTGAAGAGCAGTGAAAGGAAAAAGCAGTATAAAATCTGTCTCTTTGTCACCTTTTATCTAAGTAGCCTAAAACATATTTTGGTGTTATGTCTTTCCTCAGTAGACTGATTTTTTAAAAATCTTTGGAATAAAATTAAATACAGATTTTTGTTTTAAACAATATTTCACCAAATGTTTGTTGATGGCCTGTTATAGTCTAACAGTAGTCTGGACTTTTGAGGGTCATGGGAGGAAGGGAATGTGACACATTAGCTGAGCTCAGACTTAGAAGAAAGGTAAATATTAACTAGGTTAAGGAAGGTAAAAATGCCAGGAAGAAGAAACAGAATGTTCAAAAGCATGGAAGCATGTAAGATTACAATGCATGTGGGAAAGTATAAATGTTTCCATTTGAATAGAAACAGGATACATGTTGAGATATAAAAATCAAATTCCTTAATATATAAAGAGTGGTTAGATTACCCAGGGGGAATATGGAGAGTGAGGAGAAAAAAAGGAGCACAGAGGTTGAAATACTAGAAAACACTTACATCCAAGGGATAGGCAGCAGAAGGGTGCCCCCAGAAGACAGAAAGCATAATTATGAAAGACGTGAAATCACACACACACACACACACACAAATCCAAAGTCGAAGAATAAATTAATTGCATTAATGACTAATTTTTTTACCCCTCCTAGTATCTACTCCTGTTATTATGTACATTTTCAGTGTTTTCCTTCTCTGACTCTAAGCTTGGTCACATGACATGTTTTAGCCAGTGGAATGTTAACAGATGTGACACAGAGATTGGAAATGAAGCTTATACAAATTGGCCTGTACTCTTGTACCTCTGCCATGAAAAGGACTAGTCTGTGTAGCTCGCTGCTCATAGCAGAAGAATAGACCAGCTTAGATCAAACAGCCCCCAACTGATTCACGGACTTGTGTTAAAATAACCAATGATTATTTAATATTTACTATTTATTTGACTGCGCCAGGTCTTAGTTGTGGCACACAGGATCTTTGATCTGCGTTACAGCATGCAGGATCTTTAGTTGTCTTTAGCTGTGGCATGTGGGATCTAGTTTCCTGAACAGGAACTGAGTCCAGGCCCCGTGCATGGGAAGGTCAGGGTCTTAACCCCTGGACCACCATGGAAGTTCCACCAATGGTCATTAAGTCACTGAGTTTTGGGGTAGAGTGTTATGCAGCAATAGCTGACTAATGCATAAAGTTTCAAAGAAAGAGTGAGCATTGGCATGGAATGTCAGAGAAAGAAAATAAGGATTGAACATAGTACACTGAATCATGCAATTAGGAGAATTCTGTTTACCTTAATCAGAGCAGCTTCAATGAAGTGATGGGTTCAGACTCACAACTGCAGAGGATTTGAAGAGTTTAAGGATATATTCAGCCTACCATGTAATGGAAACGGACTGGGAATGTAGTATGGGGAGATAGACGGCAATAGCTAGCTGATATAGGTGAAGGGAAAGGTGCTGTGTAAAAACTGTAGAGATCTTTTCTACGCTTAGGAGACAGAACCAGCCAAGAGGGAGGAGTTGAAAATACAGAAGAAAAGAGAATGACTTATGCAGAGTGATCCTTGAGCAAGTGGAAGGAGATGACCCCCTAGAGCAAAGGAAGAGAAAATCACATTGGTTAGAAGAAGGGTTACTTCTCCACTGAGCCAGAAAGATAGAAATTAGGATTGGGGAACTTCTCTCATGATCCAGTGGTTAAGACTCTATGCTCCCAATGTAGGAAGCCCAGGTTAGATCCCTGGTTGGAGAACTAGATCCCACATGCTGCAACTAAGACCCTATGCAGGCAGAAAAAAAATTTTGTTTAAAGAAGTAGGATGGAATAAAGATACATTTCCAGAAATGAAGTGAGAGGAGGAAGAAAAGTGAAACAGGGAATCCCAATATTATGGCTTCTATATAAACTGCAAAAGGATATTGGTCAGGAAACATCACAAAGTCACATAGGAAAGAACAATAAGGTGATAAACATTAATTATGGCTAGTATGTGAAGAGAGGGGAGACTTACTCCAGTATTGAGTAAAGCTCAGGATGCTTTACCAACTAACACTGCAGTGGTGTGACTTGTATGATTTTTCTAGATAGGCTTTGTAATTCAGGTCTAGGAGTAGTTGAGGCTTTGTAATTCAGGTCTAGGAGTAGTTGGAGGGATTCTTGCATGAAATGTTGCAGGGTAGTGTGATAAAAGAGAAGATGTATTAAATACATTAGGAGCAAATAGGGAAGTGAGTTGTAACAGTCCAACTGTACTATAGAGCCATGAGCTACAGAAAACCTTACTGTATGGAATAGCCTAAATAAGTAATAAATTACTTTTCTTATACAATGAGAATCCTGAAGAAGGGACTTGGTCTATGTTGTAATTCTGTAGTATCATCATTGTAACATCAGTGTATCATCTTCTTCATCCTTGTCATATAGCTTTGATCTTTGTGGTTGCCATATGGCTGCCAAACAAGCACATCACCACATCTGAGTTCCAGGCAAGAAAGCGGAAGGTGTAGTCAGGGGCTTTCTCTTAATGAGATTCTCTTTGGGAAGGAAATCCTTCCACTGGGACTTCCCCTAACCTCTTTGGAGAGAATTGTGTCACATTACACCCCTTATTGCAAAGGAGACCAAAATTTCAAGGTTTTCATCTTCCAGCCTCTATTTACACAGGTGGTTTCAGGAAGAGAGATCTGATATTGGGGTTAAATGAGCCAATGTAGTGTTTGCAATAGGAGTGAGATCAAGAGAGCTGGCATACTGCAAGCAAACAGAGGAACCAGAGATAGAAACTTCCAATAAATCAGATATGGTGAGAAATGGGAGGAAGCTAAAGGATATTGGAGGTTAAAAATTCTGGGGTGAAGCAGTTCAGATAGTGAGAGATGGTTGTTGAAGAGCCATGAGGGGTAAAGGTTCTTGGACTTCAGAAGGTAAAACAAAACAAAACATCAGGCTAGAGAGACCCTTCTACATGGATATTGACATTTCTCAGAATGATGGAGGGGTCTGGAATTTGAGCAAAGTAAAAAGTTAGTGTTGCTAATAAAATAGCATCCTTTTCTGTGCATTCAATCAGTAATGAAGACAAGTCCTGTTGCTCATGTTTGAAATCTGAAAGAAGAAATGACTGGGTTGGCCAAAAAGTTCCTGTGAGTTTTTCTGTAAAATGTTACAGAAAAACCTGAATGAACTTTCTGGCCAACTCAATAGGATAACTCCAAAGAAAATCAGACAGCAGAGCCAAAAGAAACTTAATATTCATTGACTGTTCAATTAGCTGTAGCTAAAAGTAGTACCTTAAAACAACAACTATCTATAATTTTTCAGAAGTCTATTGATTGGCTAGGTGCTATGGGTTTTGTTGATTTGAGCTGGGCTCAGCTAATGTCCAGAGAAGGCAATGGCACCCCACTCCAGTACTCTTGCATGGAAAATCCCATGGACGGAGAAGCCTGGTAGGCTGCAATCTGCAGGGTCGCTAAGAGTCGGACACGACTGAGCGACTTTACTTTCACTTTTCACTTTCATGCATTGGAAAAGGAAATGGCAACCAACTCCAGTGTTCTTGCCTGGAGAATCCCAGGGACGCGGGAGCCTGGCGGGTTGCCGTCTTTGGGGTCGCACAGAGTCGGACACGACTGAAGCGACTTAGCAGCAGCAGCAGCTAATTTCAGGGCTCAACTTATGTCAGGCTTCCCAGGTGGTACAGTGGTAAAGAATCCACCTGTTAATGCAGGAGACACAGGAGGCACAGGTTCAATCCCTGGGTTGAGAAGATCCACTGGAGTAGGAAGTGGTAACCCACTCCAGTATGCTTGCCTGGAAAATTCCATGGACAGAGGAACCTGGTGGGCTACAGTCCTTGGGGTCACAAAGAGTCAGACATATCTGAACGATTGATTATGCACACTCACATCACAGCTTTTTTCAACCTCTGTCATTCATACATCTCTGGATGGCAAGTCAGTTGGTGGCTGACTGGTCTAGGATGGTCTCAGCTGGAATGACTAGGCTCTGTTCATCATGGTCTCTCATCTTCCCTCAGTCTAGCCTGGACTTGTTTTCATACAAAGGAAAAGTTCAAGAGAAAAAGCATAAGACTGCAAGGTTTCTTGCCACCCAGGCTCAGAACTGGAACATCATTATTTCTTCTGGACTGTGTTGGCCAAAGTAAGGCACAGGTTGTACTGTGTTGTGCTTAGTTGCTCAGTCGTGTCCAACTCTTTGCGACCCCATGGACTATATAGTCCATGGAATTCTCTAGGCCAGAATACTGGAGTGGGTAGCCTTTCCCTTCTCCAGGGGATCTTCCCAACTTGGGGATCGAACCTAGGTCTCCTGAATTGCAGGTGGATTCTTTACTGAGTAAGCCACCAAGGCAGCCCAAGGCACAGGTTGACCCACATTCAAAAGGTGGGAGAAAGGACTCCACCTCTTGGTGGGAGGAGCTTAAATTTCATAGTGTAAGGGGTACAGATGCTGGAAGGGAAGTATTGGAGCCATTTCTGTTATCAATTGACCACGTTGTTCATTTTTTTGAGTCACTTATTGAAATTTAAGACCATGGTATGGTAAGTCTGATTACATCTACTTCATGAAAATAAGCAAGCATAAATGCTTACAGCTTGACTAAGTGGTTTCTCTTAGATTACTGAGATGAGATGATTTGAAGTGTCAGTAGTTGGTAGTCATAAATATGAATGGATATAGCCACTTAGAAGTTTGAGTGATTCTTTTATTTCACTAATCGCTAACCCTAGTAGCTACTGTGCATGGTGAGGACTTTTGACCCTTTAATTATGACTTTACCCTCTTCTTGCCAGCCATGTAGAATCATACGGACTCATCACTGAATTGCTTGGCTATCACATGCCTGCTTTTTAATTTTTTTGGCTGCGTCATAAGGCATGTGGGATCTCAGTTCCCCAACCAGGGATCAAACCCATGTCCCTTGCACTGGAAGTATGGAGTCTTAACCATTGGACTGCCAGGGAAGTCCCCCATATGCCTGATTTATTAAGTAACTTGTTATACGGGTGAAACTGAGGCAGACACTTTCTAGTAGTCTACTTTCAGTAGATCTTTCTACTATTTTCATAACCCCTGGGAGTGGAAATGACCACCCACTCCAGTATTCTTGCATGGGAAATTCCATGGACAGAGGAGCCTGGTAGGCTACAGTCTGTGCTGTCGCAGAGTCAGACACTACTGAGCATGTATGCATTTTCATGAGAGAAGGAAGAGAACTTTTTGTAAATCCAGTGATCCTTGACACATCTGAAACAAGCCCAAGCCTGGTGTGCTGAAAGCTGTGACCACAAATGGTCCCCCAACTGTGTCTGCCCTCATCCGGAGCACACACAGATCCATCTGTGTCAACACGGGTCCTTCTCTTCTCCTTCCTCCTCTCCAAGGTTGCTCTACATGAATACAGGTTTGTGTGCATGCGTGCATGCTCAGTCATGTCCAACTCTTTGCAACCCCATGGACTGTATAGCCAGCCAGGCTCCTCTGTCCATAGAATACAGGTTTGGAAAAGAGTAAAAGCAGAACACTCACTCTGCCTTCTCTGGATGAGTGAGTTCCTCTAACAATAACGCTCCCGGTGCCACAAAGAAGCTGTTGTCAGGTTGTGGAACCTGAAGCCACAGCTCCCTTACCAGTTGTTCTTTGATGCATCACTTCAGGAGCTGTGAAACAGATGAGATCTAAGGGCAAGCACAGTTTTCCACACAGTTCAATGAAACAATCTGTCCCTTGAAAGCTACTTTATTTCCAGTGGTACTGTCCATACCAGTGTGTTGAAAATGTCATTGAATCAAGCTTTTTATTAACTTGTCAGTGTATCCAAAGTGTTCCACAGAATCTCTATGGGGGATTTTCTTGTCTTTTAAACCTACACATTGCCACACAGGCTTTCCTCCCTAATTAACACTGACAGGTTCTCTTTAGTGCAAATATCCCCACTTAGAGCACAAGAGAGCAGGTGGGTGGAAACAGATTTTGATCATTTGCTAGACACAGAAAGAGCAGCCAACAGTGCTAACGGGCGTATGGCTGAGATGGGAATATTGTACGAATGAGTCCAGGGCAGTGAAGTCATACAAGTCAACAGTGGGTTGAGGTATTAACACAGGCTGCTTATTCTGAGAAAACTGGAACATGTTGGATCCTATGGGGACTGAGAATTTTTTTTTCCTAATTCAGGAAACTAACACACATTGCTGAGTTCTGAGTTGTGCTGGTAGACATATTATCCTAAGGCCAATATTACTCACTCCTTGGATGTCTTGGCTAGTGTGTTTCATGGTGTCTGGGTAGTTTTCAGAGTACACCTTCCTTGACTAAACTGATTTTTATGGCCCTAAACTCCAGATGCTGATTCAGGTTTTTGCCTTTGCCCCATCCCAATGTCCTCAGATTTCCAAAAGACCATGAGTCCACCTTGATATCACTAGAAATTCACTCACTTAGCCTAAGGTAAAATTCAAATTCAGTGTTGGGTGATTTTGTAGTGTCAACTCTGCCCTTTGACCCAGAGGGTTCCCACCTATGTAGTGTGATTTTAAGATTTTATACCCTATCATCTACATTATATGAACAGCTTGCCAGAAGATCCCAAGTACCTAATATTGGAGTGAAGCATCATTTTGGTCAAATCCAAATTAAAAAAGAATCAATGCTTTCAAGTTGTGGTGCTGAAGAAGACTTTTGAGAGTCCCTTAGACTGCAAGGAGATCAAACTAGTCAATCCTAAAGGAAGTCAACCCTGAATATTCATTGGAAGGACTGGTGCTGAAGCTGAAGTTCCAATACTTTGGCCACCTGATGTGAAGAGCTGACTCATTGGAAAAGACCTTGATGCTGGCCACCTTATGCGAAGAGCTGACTCATTGGAAAAGACCTTGATGCTGGGAAAGATTGAGGACAGGAGAAGGGGGTGACGGAGGATGAGATGATTAGATAACATCACCAACTCAATGGACATGAATCTGAGCAAACTCTGGGAGACAGTGGAGGACAGAGGAGCCTGGTGTGCTGCAGTCCATGGGGTTGCAGAGTCAGACATGACTTAGTGACTGAATAACAACAGCAACCAAGAGTTGCACACCAAGACCTGGTAGCCATACCTAGCTGCAGGGAGGCTGGGAAATGAAGTCCTTAGCTGGATGGTTAGCTACCCAGTTTAAACGTAGAGGTTTCTAGTCCTAAAAAGGAGAAGAAAGAATAAATATTGGGGACATTTAGCAGTCAAATCTCTGGTCAACCAAATATCCATGAATACCACTTCCCCTAGAGAAACAATCCAAAGAGCCATGCAATCACTTTATCTGAGAACCCAGCATCCCTTTGTGATGCATAGTCTGACTTTCAGGTTTTGATGTGACTTCTCATGGTCTGGTGACCTATGAACTTGACAAATGATCAGCCTTCTCATCATCTAATATGCTGTGATGAGGAGAGCTAGGATAACCACACTTAAAGCTCCCATTTTGGAAAAAGGAAGAATTGGAAACACGTGATAATTATTGTACCTGGCATTTAGATTCTGTTGCACAGCAGTTGTGAAAGGTTCCTTCCTGGCAGTAAAGTGCCACTGGGTCCTACTCTGGAAGTAACTCATGTATCTTTTTCTGGAAGGCCACACTTGGAATGTATTGGAACGTGTACCCTTCCTGGGGGTTGCATAGTTTTAAACAGCCTAATTCCTACTGGTACAGATTGGAGGGATTAGGGGTTGTTTCAGAGTTTAAATTGAAGAAGGCAATGGCAACCCACTCCAGTACTCTTGCCTGGAAAATCCCATGGACGGAGGAGCCTGGTAGGCTGCAGTCCATGGGGTCGCTAAGTCGGATGCGACTGAGTGACTTCACTTTCACTTTTCACTTTCATACATTGGAGAAGGAAATGGCAACCCACTCCAGTGTTCTTGCCTGGAGAATCCCAGGGACGGGGGAGCCTGGTGGGCTGCTGTCTATGGGGTCGCACAGAGTCGGACACGACTGAAGCAACTTAGCAGCAGCAGCAACAGCAGGGTTTAAATAGGTTTGAGCATCGTAAGTCCACCAAAAAATTAGAAAACTAACAGTTTATTTGCTTTCAGTCAAGTCCATGAGAAGAAAGTGAAAAAGTTGGCTTAAAGCTCAACATTCAGAAAACTAAGATCATGGCATCTGGTCACATCACTTCATGGGAAATAGATGGGGAAACAGTGGAAACAGTGTCAGACTTTATTTTTTTTGGCTCCAAAATCACTGCAGATGGTGATTACAACCATGAAATTAAAAGACGCTTACTCCTTCAAAGAAAAGTTATGACTAACCTAGATAGCATATTCAAAAGCAGAGACATTACTTTGCCAACAAAGGTCCATCTAGTCAAGGCTATGGTTTCTCCAGTGGTCGTGTGTGGATGTGAGAGTTGGACTGTGAAGAAAGCTGAGCGCCAAAGAATTGATGCTTTTGAACTGTGGTGTTGGAGAAGACTCTTGAGAGTCCCTTGGACTGCAAGGAGATCCAACCAGTCCATTCTAAAGGAGATCATTCCTGGGTGTTCTTTGGAAGGACTGATTCTGAAGCTGAAACTCCAGTTCTTTGGCCACCTCATGCGAAGAGTTGACTCATTGGAAAAGACCCTGATGCTGGGAGGGATTGGGGGCAGGAGGAAAAGGGGACGACAGAGGATGAGATGGCTGGATGGCATCGCCGACTTGATGGACATGAGTTTGAGTGAACTCCAGGAGTTGGTGATGGACAGGGAGGCCTGGTGTGCTGCAATTCATGGGGTCGCAAAGAGTCAGACATGACTGAGCAACTGAATTGAACTGATGTAAAAGTGACATGTAGTTTTAAGTTAACCAGGACTTTATTTACTAACCTCTGTGCTCAACTCTTCTCCTCTTCCTCAATTATGTTTATTCTTCCTCAGGACCATGGTGGCTATATTGAAGGCACCTAAAACAATAAGAGGAGAGAAGGCAAAACCCTTAATCTGAATTTTCCTACTGGTCTGGCTCCTCTTGCCTGGCCAAGAACAATCATGTGAGATGCTCTTGAGAAAGGTTTGAAGCCACCGTCTTCTTTGTGGTGTTAGGAGTGTGGAAGCAGTTGATTTATCCAAATGTGCAAAACCTTAATTTGTCAGATTCCCAATCAGTTTAGATTGTAGGCTACAGGCTGAAAGTATCCCTTCATAGAACTGCATTCTGTTCCATCTCTTTTTGCAGACTGGTTAATTCTTACTTATGGTTAGTTCTTGACTATAGTACTTTGCTAAAAGAAGCCAAGATATACTAACCATGTGACTTTTGTTACCACTTCCCTGTGAGTTACAAGCTCAGTAAGCAAATGGCCTTCATTTCAAACACACTGACAATAGGTTTGTTGCAGGAATGGGGACCCCTTCCAGCGCCCAAGAGTGGGCTCTTGTCTAACACTTGGAAATAAATTATCCGAGGAGACACATGTGCTGACAAAGCAAGAAACTTTATTGCGAAGGGGTGCCCAGGCAGAGAACAGCCGGGTAAAAATAAGGGAACCCAGAAGGACGGCTCTGCAATGTGGCTCGCAGTCTCAGGTTTTATGGTGATGGGGTTAGTTTCCAGGTTGTCTCTGGCCAATCATTCTGACTCAGGGTTCTTCCTGGTGGTGCATGCATTGCTCAGCCAAGATGGATTCCAGAGAGGATTCTGGGAGCTTTGTAGGGCATATGAACTGGCATCTCCTCTCTCCTTTTTTTTTTTAAAAAAAATTTTATTTTATTTTTAACTGGAGGACAATTACTCTGCAATAAATTGTGATGGTCATTGTAGCACTGTTTATGGTTGCTAGGACATGGAAGCATCCTCTCTCCTTTTGACCTTTCCCAAAATTCTTCTTGGTGGTAGCTTGTTAGTTCCACGTTCCTTACCAGGACCATCTGCTGTAAGATAACTCATGCAAGTGGCTACTATCTTGCCTGGCCAGGGTGGCGGTTTCAGTCAGTGTTTCCCCTAACAGGTTTACCAGATGTTTGCTATGACACAGTAAGGGTCACCATCTATCTAGCCTACATGATCTGTTACCTCACAGCCTGCTGTCCTAAATGCTAAGCAAATAGCACATATTTCAGCTTCTGTAGTGTCAGCCCTGTTCCTGGTAGCAAACTCTGTTGGGTTGGTTGGTTTGGCTGCTTTAGCAGAGATCAGACAAGAAAGATTTTTAAAATAATACACAATGTACTTCTCTCTCACAGGAAAGTCTGACATGGAAGGTGGATGGAGGAATAGGGAAACTGCTTTTAAAAGTCATCCAGGGCGGACTTGCCTCGTGGTCCAGTAGCTAATACTCTGGGCTCCCAGTGCAGGAGGCCTGGGTTAGATCTCTGGTCAGGGAACTAGATCCCATGTGCCTCAACTAAGATTTCATATGCTGCAACCAAAAGAAAGAATAAAAAATCAGCCAGGGGACCCAAGTTTCTTTTCTCTTTGCTTTACCGCCCCCTAGAATGTTGTCTTCATCTGTCTGGTTAAAAGTTGCTCACCACTGCTTTCTTTGTGGTCTGGACTACAGAAACAGGAAGAGGGGAAGGGGAAGGGTAGATGCTTCCTTTTAAGAATGTGCCTGAGATTTCACACATTACAGTTGAGCCTTGAAAAACACACTTCAAACTGTGTAGATCCACTTATACGTGGATATTTTTTCAGTACTAAATACTACACATTCTGCAGTTGGTAGAGTCTTTTAATGTGGAACCGTGGATGAAAGTGAAAGTTAAAGTCGCTTAGTCATCTCTGACCCTTTGCAACCCCATGGACTATACAGTCCATGGAATTCTCCAGGCCAGGATACTGGAGTGGGTAGCCTTTCCCTTCTCCAGGGGATCTTCCCAACCCAGGGATCAAACCCATGCCTCCTGCACTGCAGGCAGATTCTTTATCAGCTGAGCCACAGGGGAAGCTCAAGAATACTGGAGTAGGAGCCTATCCCTTCTCCAGAGGACCTTCCTGATCCAAGAACTGAACCAGGGTCTCCAGCATTGCAGGCAGATTCTTTACCAACTGAGCTATCAGGATATGGAGTGTCAACTGTACGTAATACTCACATTTTCAACTGCAAAGAGGGATCAGCATCCCTAACCCCTATGTTGTTCAAAGGTCAACTATACTTCCACTTAATGGTGTATCAGAACGTCCTCACACCAGCTAGCACAAGCTCACAAGAGGCAATTGTTAAATTTTAGAGAATTTTGTGAGCTGGTTGAGAAAGACAGCCATTGCTAAAAATTAAATATATAAATTTACCATTAAACAAATTGTATTAGAAGAGTAAATAATTAAAGTGTGTTTTCCCTCAATTATTTTACTACACTTTACTATTATCTATGCTGCTGCTGCTGCTGCTAAGTCGCTTCAGTTGTGTCCAACTCTGTGCGACCCCATAGATGGCAGCCCACCAGGCTCCCCCGTCCATGGGATTTTCCAGGCAAGAGTACTGGAGTGGAGTGCCATCACCTTCTCCAATTATCTATGCTACTGATGTTATTTGTATCTATCTATCCACATGGTCCGAATACAATATAATGTTGTTGCAAATACTTTCCAACTCTGCCATTCAATGACATTGTAGATTGAAATCAGATACCGTTGGAGTATTTACACCATAGAAATTAGCAAATGCTACAAATCTGGGCTCCTCCTCCTTTATACCCACATGTGCTCCGACTCTTCATGGCCCTATTGACTGTAGCCCACAAGGCTCCTCTGTCCATGGGATTCTCTAGGCAAGAATACAGGAGTGGGTTGCCATTCCCTCCTTCAGTGGATCTTCCCAACCCAGGGATCAAGCCTGTATCTCTTATGTCTCCTGCATTGGTAGGCAGGTTCTTTACCACTAGTACCACCTGGGAAGTTCCCTACACCCAAGAGCTGGTGGTTAAACATTTACCAATACACAATCACTTCCATTATATCTATTTGGCCAGAATTTACTCACATGGCCATACCTACTTACAAGGGAAGCTGGGACATGTAGTCTTTAGCTGGGTGACCATATACCTATCTATAATTGAGTGATTCTATTATAAGGAAGAAGTGGAGAATGCTTTTTGGAAGACCATGAGCATGCACATGTTTTGAAGTAGAAGAGGAAGCTCTGGTCAGGTTTCCAGAACTGAGACACATTCTATCAGTAGTTCTTTGTAGAGGTGGTAATAAACTCAAAATAGAGATTTTAGTGCTTGTGTAGTCCACCACCCCAGGGTTAGTGAAAATGAGTGATTTCCGTTTAGAATAGTGGACGAAGCACATAAGACAAGCCTCCTCTGTCCTGTGTCCAGTTGCCAGAAAATTCAAAAAATATATTAAAATATAAAAAAATGTATAAATGTGCCAGAAAACAAGAACGTGAACCCTTTGTACCTCCAGAAACTCTGAGGAATCACTGAGAGGCAGAAAGATGATGTATTAATAAGATTTAAGTATGTACCTAATGGGACTTCCCTGGTGGCTTAGATGGTAAAGCGTCTGTCTACAATGCAGGAGACCTGGGTTCGATCCCTGGGTCAGGAAGATCCCCTGGAGAAGGAAATGGCAACTCACTCCAGTATGCTTGCCTGGAAAATCCCATGGACAGAGGAGCCTGGTAGGCTACAGTCCATGGGGTCGCAAAGAGTCAGACACAACTGAGCGACTTCACTTGTATATACCTAAAACCCAAAATATGCCTGAGTGATGTGGGTACTGTAAAAACTGGAAACCACTCACAGAGAACTAGTTTCAGGGAAATCCAAATTAGAACATTGAGTATACTCTGGAATAAAAGAAAGTCTGTACTTTTGATTTGGTAAGGAATTGGGATATGGAGGTATTGAGCCCCTGCCTCTTCCTTTCTCAATGTGTTCTTATGAAGGGCAACTCTTGTTGTAAAGTTTTAAGTCTGTGAGTATTTTTTTTTCAACTGATACACCAAGCTCCACAATTTAGTACACAACAGAGACTCCTAAGGCCAGAAAAGATATGACCAGTGACTGAATGCAATGCTTATCTTGGGTAAATGCCTGCAGAGTAAACATTCATGCAAACTGTTTGCTCTTTCTATATTAAAGTATAATGAGGATATTTGGACTAGGTAATATGGTCAGAGACTTGTCTTATGCATATATGGCTTATATTAAATGATGATTCTATCCAAACATTTTTCTTTAAAATCATGTTAGAACCAAGCACACACACACACAAAGCTAGAAGTAAAAATATTCCCAGGATGATGGATGCTAAATTGCTTTCTTCTTCCTCACAAAAAATTAAAGTGGTAGGTGTCTGTTTTTAGCAGCATTTTCCACAGGAGATCAGGAAAGCCATTAGACGGTTATGGATGAATTCTTGGTATTGGATGATAAAAATGACTAATGTGTCTATGGGTTTAAGAGAGCTGGAAAAGGCTGTACAGATAAACAGTACTTTAGGATATTGGACATTTGGATTCTGGAAGGAAGAAATGTAAAATTACAAACACATTCAAATGATTTATCTACTTCTCTTTAAGGAGTAAATATTGTTTTTTAAAAGATTGTTTTTAACAGTATGTCCTTATTGGTTATTTTGTGTATAACAGTGTGTACATGTCAATCCCTAATTCCCAGTCTATCCTTTTCCCCTCCCCCTAACCATAAATTCATTCTCTAAGACTGTAAGTTTGTTTCTGTTTCTGTTTCATAAGTTCATTTTTATTATTGTATTTGTAATTTTTTGATCATTGGACACATACATCTAATACTATTAATTGAGAACCTACTATATGCAAAATGCCACTAAGCCCTAAAATAAACACAAGGAGCTTGCAATCTAGAGGGGAATGTAAGAGAGACATTTCAGCTCATTTTTTTTTTTTAAGTATTGACAGCAAGTACATATGGACAGTCCCACATTTAAAACAGGTGCTGTCATTCTCAACAAGGTGGGAATTCCTAAGTTAGGAGATTTGTAATACTAGGCAAGAGAGCTAGCATTCCACTATTTCTTCAGTATTCAAAGAGCACAGCCTACATGTCCTAGTTTAGAGGGAGATAAATCCTTTATAATAAGCCTGTTTTTCCCCTAAATGGGCTGAATTAGCATAGGAGGGAGAAAAGACAGGACTGAACTGACAATTTTCCACAAAAAACTTCACAATGTTGCTTTTAACTCTGACAGGAAGCAATTTTAGTAATGTATGTTTATTTCCAGTCTTTTTCCTTATTTCTCCTTTTGAGAATCCTGGGTTTTTGAAGCAGCAGTGCTGGAGTCTGAAGTGGAGAGAAGAATTTGAGAAAGTGAAAACACTATATGAAAAGGTGTAGAGCTACTCCCAGAAGATAAGAACAGTCTGGAAAGGATGGCGATCTGTGGAGAAAGAAAGGCACTGGGAGATTCATGAGAAGAGAGGGAATAAGGAAAGCAACCACAAAGGAACTAGTAGAATGATGCCTTGAAAAAGGACTTTGAGATTGACATATATACGCTATTGATACTGCATATAAAACAGATAACTAATGAGAACCTACTGTGTAGCACGGGGACCTCCACTCAGTGCTCTGCAGTGACCTAAATGGGAAGAGAATCCAAAAAAGAGGGTATATGTGTATAACATATAGCTGGTTCCCTTTGCTGTACAGCAGAAACTAACGCAACATTGTAAAGCAGCTATACACCAATACAATTTTTAAAAATATCCAACCAGGACCTTGGCTGCCCAAGGTCACTCAATTCCAGGGGCAGGGCCAATTTGCTGCTTTAGAAAGCAGGAGATATGAAAGGAAACCCCAGTGGAGAGCCTGGGAGAAGGGAAAAAGTATTATTTCTTTTTTATCTCTGTGCCGCTTGACTGGCTAGAATATTCATTTACTAGGAAAGTTTTTGTTAAAATCTAATAGAATGTTTTAAACATGGAGGAAAAAAGGACTTTGGAGAAGTCTTATTTCCTGGTGAGATACAGTTCTACTTTACTGACTCCTGAAGAGACATCAGGACATGCTTTCCTGGCTTTACAAGGCTTTTTAGAATCAGACTTGTGAGAGTTTTGTCCATGTTTTGTTATTTGCTTGTTTTGGATGTCACTAAGGCTATGGTTTTTCCAGTGGTCATGTATGGATGTGAGAGTTGGACTGTGAAGAAAGCTGAGTGCCGAAGAATTGATGCTTTTGAACTGTGGTGTTAGAGAAGACTCTTGAGAGTCCCTTGGACTGCAAAGAGATCCAAACAGTATATCCTAAAGGAGATCAGAAACTGAAACTCCAATACTTTGTCCACCTCATGTGAAGAGTTGACTCATTGGAAAAGACTCTGATGCTTGGAGGGATTGGGGGCAGGAGGAGAAGGGGACGACAGAGGATGAGATGGCTGGATGGCATCACCGACTCAATGGACGTGAGTTTGAGTGAACTCCAGGAGTTGGTGATGGACAGGAAGGCCTGGCATGCTGTGATTCATGGGGTTGCAAAGAGTCAGACACAACTGAGCAACTGAACTGAACTGAAGGGCTTCCCAGGTGGCGCAGTTGTAAAGAATCCAACTGCCAGTGCAGGAGATGCAGGAGGCACAGGTTTGATCCCTGGATTGGGAAGATCCTCTGGAGAAGGGAATGGCAACCCACTCCAGTATTCTTGCCTAGAGAATCCTATTGACGGAGGAGCCTGGCAGGCTACAGTCCATGGGGTCATAAAGAATCAGACATGACTGAGTATCTGAGCACAGCACAGCCTCTACGATATGGGCCTTAAGCAAGGGGTGAGAATAATCACGTTAATTGAGAATAAACAGGAAAAATTCTGCCACCCCCAATGGTGTACCCTGAGGGGCCTCAGGATGGAAAAGAATAGAATACTGGCCCTAGAGAGCTAAGATGCATATCAAAGGAATGATTTCCCTGAGCCCAGACTCTTGTATCTTCCCACACATAGAACAGTGCTAAATTCAGTAACTTGAGATATCTGGTTCCCTTTTGTTAACACTAATCTTTTGATGTTCCTACTTCTTGTTTTTTGTTGCAAAACTGTATGTCCTGGCTCCTCCCTTATCTTTTCAGAATAGTCCCTTAGAGCTACCTGAGAGCTTGTCTCCTACGCCTAAGTCCTCAGTATGTCCACTGAATAAAACATAATTCTCAACTTGTAGGTTGTATAATTTTTCTTCAGTAGACACTGTATTGGTATTCTCTAACATAAGTTGGTACACCCCTGCTCTTCCTTCCAACAGGTACTTCCTTCTTTGCATAGAAGACTTTTAAAGATTAAATATGCTTTGAAGCCCAAAGGAATGGTAAGATTTCAGCACAGAAACATACTGCTGGGATGGTGGAAAGGAGAGCTCTTTTTTAAACATATCACAGATGTAACTGCCTTTCTTACTTGAGGACAAAACTAAGCATAGCATATTACTCCAGTGTTTAAGCTTTCCATTTCAGATTTAATTTTGCTTTAAAGAATAGTACCAACTTCCCGCTTGAACAGTGATTCTTCCCTCATCACTTTTCCAGTCCCATTTTTAGCCTTAGGTGATAAATGGGCAAACTTTCACAACTGGACTTTTCAGACCAGACTCTAAGTATAAAAAACATTGAGAGAATCCCCTGGTGGTCCAGTTGTTAGGACTCCATGCTCTCACTACCAAAGGCCTGGGTTTGATCATTGGTCAAGGAACTACAATCCCATAAGCCACATAGTGTGGCAAAGAAAAAAAGAAAGCAACAAAATAAACAAAAAAAGAAAATTGATATTGGATTCTTAAATTATGCCTTTGCAGCCTTATACTGAAGTATTTACTGTAATTGAAACAGAATTTCAAATCTAGACGAAAATGTTAATGATAGACATTTGTGTACTTAATACATAGTGAAGCCAATCAAACTAAAATGTTGGAATTTGGAGTAGAGAAAGGTTATTGCAGGGCCATGCAAGGAGAATGTTGGCTTGTGCTCAAAAAGAAAAAAAAAGAAAAGAAAAGAAAAAGCAAACTCCCCAGTGGTTTTGGGGAAATGTTTTTAGAGGCAAAATTTGGGATGAGTCTGCAGGGTGTGTGACTTTGTTCTGATATTTGGTGGTGAGGTAACAGGGCGGTGCTCTAGGAATCTTGTGCTCAGCCTGAAGTTACCATCCTCCACCTTGGTGGCCACCTTAGTTCCTGTATTGTTTTATACATATATTCATATTCCTTGGGGAGGAACCAGGATCCTGCACTGTAGTTTCTTGATTTTTTCCTCCTTTGTTTCTTCATTCCCTCACTTCCCTAATTAGCAACTGTTTGAAACTGCTCTTTGGAAATCAGGGAGGTCTAGGAGTCTAAAGACTTTATTCCTACAAATAAGAAAAGGGGACATGGAAAGAGTTTGACGCCCTGGAGGGACTCAGAAGGTCCTGTTCCATTACAAGAACAAGTAGCACAAATAATTTTTTTCTGTTAGATTTGGTCCAGTGGTTAAGATTTCTCACTTTCACTGCAGGAGGCTCAGGTTTGATCCCTGGTTGGGAGAGTTCCACATGCTACATAATGTGGCCAAAAAAAAATAAATCAAAATAGTGCATATACTGGACATTATAAAATCCAAGAATTTTATACTAGAAATGCAATTTAAAAATAATACCTCACCTTGGGCCTTCTAAAATAATGTTATAATGGATGGGAACAAGAATTGGAAATCAAGAAAGAAGCCCAGAAAGATAAAATGTAAGGTAGTGGGTATTACAAGTAGGTTTAGTTTTTTGTTTTTAATTTATAGTTTTCCACCTTTTAAAAGTGAGAATGTATAATTTTAAAAATCATAAAACTATTTCATTAAAAATTAAATATGAATAAGAGATCTACTTTTATAATTTTCAGAGAGTTAACTGAATCTTCTAGGATCACTGGATTTAAGAACTAGCTTTAGTAACCATTTGGGCTGATTGTTTCATTTGGGGGTTGAGGTTGTTGAGGTCAGAGAGGTCCTGTGGCTTATCTCAGGTCACACAGTGAATAAGTTGGCAAATCTGGATATAAAATTTGGATTTCCTGGAGTCTCATCTAATATTTATTCCACTGTGCCCCCAATTAATTCTACATGTCCATCTCCAGAGGCTATTATAGACAGGAGATGTGGCAGGCTCTCTTTTAGGTATTTTTGTGTGTGTATTGTCAAGTAAAGGGTAGGTCACACAATAAAGAATCTGTCTGCAGTGCAGGAGACTTGGGTTCAACCCCTGGGTCGAGAAGATCCCCTGGAGAAGGAAATGGCAACCCACTCCAGTATTCTTGCCTGGGAAATCCCATGGACAGAGGAGCCTGGCGGGCTACAGTCCAGGGGGTCAGAAAGAATCAGACATGCCTAATAAAGGTGTGCTTTGTAATTCAAACTATATTGCACAATGATAAACATTGCCTACTGTAAATGTCAAGACAGAAGATAGAAAATCAGTTTGTGGGGCAGCTGTTTGGCTAGCCTAGGTGGCTGAAAGGGCAGTTCTGCCATGTGCCCTGGGCGTTGTTGACTTAAAAAATATTCCCAACCTAAAATTTGAGAGTTATGTTTTATTCGGTGGAAATTTTTAGGACTTCGAGTCTAGGAGACAGTATCTCAAGTAACCCTGAGAGAACTGCTCCAAGGAGGCGAGGGTGAAGGGAGCTAGGTTATACAGAAGTTTTGTAACAAAAGACAGGTATTCTGAACATAAAAAGATTATTGTAAATTAAAGTAAAGCAGATATCCCAAGTTAAGGAATTCAGTGATTCTCTGTGTTTGGGAAGATGTAAGAGTCTGGGCTCACTGAAATCATTGCTTTCATATGCATGCACCTCAGCTGTCTGGCGGAGAAGGCAATGGCACTCCACTCCAGTACTCTTGCCTGGAGAATCCCATGGGTGGAGGAGCCTGGTAGGCTACAGTCCGTGGGGTCGCAAAGAGTCAGACACAACTGAGTGACTTCCCTTTCACTTTTCACTTTCATGCATTGGAGAAGGAAATGGCAACCCGCTCCAGTGTTCTTGCCTGGAGAATCCCAGGGACTGGGGAGCCTGTTGGGCTGCTGTCTATGGGGTCACACAGAGTCGGACACGACTGACGCAACTTAGCAGCAGCTGTCTGGGGCCAGTTTCCTGTTTTCACATCCTGGTTTTCCTTAGGACATACTGCAGGGAATGGGTGCTAGATGGCAGGTATTCTTTTCTTTCTTGAGTTTCCTCAGGGCTCACCAGCTCACATTGGAGGGCTGCAGTCACTGATGGCTGTGTCATCCTTGTTTACTGCCATGGCAGGAAATACTCCATTTCTCAGCATGTTACCAAGAAATTCAGCATAGAGACTATTCCTCTGACTCTTCCAAAGTTCAATCTGTGAGCTTTTAATATTCATTTACAGTTCCCTCTCTGCTTATTTAGATTCTGAAGCTTGAATCCTAGAAACTATCAAATAAACCTGCCTACAGCATCTCAGCCAGTAATGGGAAAATCTAGGGCTTGAAGTCGGTTCTGACTCTCTTAGCTGACACTCTTCAATTCTGAAGTATCAGAAAGAAAAAGGAGAGGTTTACTCTGTTACTCACTTATTCTGGAGTGAATTTTTTTTTTTTTTTTTTTTAGTTTTAAGAAGCAATTATATCATAAGTAGAAAAGCTTTGGGAAATGAAAATCTCTAATCAGACACTTTATTGAAAGGATTGTGGGTTCCACTAAAAGAGCTGGAGTTACGAGCAGAATGGGAGAGGATATTTGCTGATTCCTTTGTCAATGTGGCATTAAGGAAAACCTAGGTGGCCTAGATGTTAAAGGAAAGAAATTAGGTTGCAGAGACTACTGAATTAATCACAGCAACAAAGAGTGCTAACCAGACAGTGCTGGTGCTGGGAGTGTTTTTGCAGAGTCAGTAACAGGAACTGTACATAACCTGGAGAATACTCCTTACCAAATGCGATTGTGTGTGCCTGATGCATAGTGAGGCCAAACAAACCAAAACATCAGAGCTTGGATCAGAGAAAGGTTTACTGCAAGGCCAGGAAAGGAGACCAGTGGCTTGTGCTAAAAACAAACAAACAAAAAAGCCCCATACTCGATTGTTTTGGGAGAGAAGTTTTATGTGCAAAATTTGGGGTGAAGGCTGCAGGGTGTATGACTTTCTTCTGATTGGTTGGTGGTGAGGTAACAGAGTGGTGTTCCAGGTGCTCAGCCTGAAGTTACCATCCATACTTCACCTGTGTTGTGTGGTCAGAGCTCTCCATGGAGTAGTCTAATGTAGACAACGATCTACGTTGTTTTTTTTTTTTCTTTTTCTTGGAAGTTCATATTAGAAAAGAAAAGTTAAATTGTCTCTTCTACTACAGATATGTTAATCCTAGAGATAGTTATATGAAGACAAAAACTCCTGGATATGGGAAGGTGTTTGGGGGATGAGCATACAAAGAGTCTTTTTTAGAAACATTTTAAAAGCAAACTGCAATTTGCCTAATAACAGCCTACCCAGTAGAAAAGAATTGCTTTAACTTCTCTTGAGCGCTTTCATCTCAACTCTGACAAAATGAACGCCTGTTGGCAATTTAACAGTTCCTTGGTTTTTAGCTGAAAGAAAATCAAATAAATGGAGTGCTGCTAATACTGAGGTGAATGTGCAGTCTTGCAAGACTGGATTTAACTTGTTTTCCAAAATATATTACATAAAATATATGTGATAAAAATATATCACGCTTATAGATCCCTAGGTCGGGAAGATCCCCTAGAGGGGAGGGCATGGCAATCCACTCCAGTATTCCTGCCTGGAGAATCCCATGGACAGAGGAGCCTGGTGGGGCTACAGTCCATGGGATCGCAAAGAATTGGACACAGCAGAAATGACTTAGCACGTATGCACATACTGCATTTAGCTATTTTTTCTGTGTTATTTTATCTTTGTGTTATACTGATGCCTGATATCCCCAGACCTATATATATATATATATATTGGTCTTGCCACTGTGAGAGAGAATTAAATGGGAACATTTTATGAATGAAAAATATTGCCTGCCATATCAATGAAGATGCTGTGACCATCAAGCCATCTTCTTTGAGAAGTCAAGTGAGTTGATCTGATGACAACACTGTGCCTTTATAATAATCATAACAAACACAAAAGTATAGGGTGACATTGGAGAAAGTGGGAGAGGGTGGCTGAAAAAGAGAAAAGGATAAAAAATATATGTAGGTAGGTAAGACATCATGTCCCCATCTAAAAAATAAAGTTTTCCATAATAATGCTGACATTGGGGGCGGGAAAGGGGAGAGTGGTGAGCAGAATAGAGCATCTGATATTCTGAAAATTAAGCTTCATCGTCTGTATCAACATTAACCACACACATAGACACACTAGAAAAGAGACTGATTCAGCCTTAATGATACACTATAAGTAGATTTGCATTGAACTGAAAATATGTCCATGTGAAAGTATATCAAAATTAAAATCTCATTTGCATATATAATATCAGTTAGAGTAAATGTTCACTGCATGATAATCCTCCCTCTAGGAGAGGCCATTAGGTTGATTTGCATTCATTTAAATGTTCATGTGAAACGTGGATTTTATCTATGCAATTACGAGAGTGGTTAATATATTGTGCTATTAAAATTAAAAGACTATTCAGAATTTGTAAGACACAAATGTGGCATTAGATGGGCCCAACTCAAAGGAAAGCCTCTCACATAAATAGACTCCATTTCTTCAGTGTGGGCAGAGAAATGGAAACTAATCACTCCACACAAATTTCTCTGCATCCGGTGTTATTCTTGTGGCAGGGATTCATGAATGAATGGAGAGTTATTTTTACAGTAAGCAAAATAATCAGTAAACTACATGACATATTAAAGATGTGATAGATTGCAAATATGGCCATGAATTCTTTCCATCCCTGTTTGTACACCCTTCTACTGTTTTACTTTGCAGCTCTTCTCACTATGCATTGGAGTCTGTTTCTCAACCCATTAGATCTAGGCTGTTCACAAGACTTCCCTTGGCCAAAAGGACATTAGCAAATAAGATACAAATACAAGCAAGGTTTGAAAATTGCTAGCTCACTGGGGCTTACTCCCTTATTGTTCTTGGAATCCTCAAAGAAAGTGTGTTAGTCGATAAAGTTGTGTCTGACTCTTTGTGACTCTATGGACTATAGCCTGTCAGGCTACTCTGTCTATGGAATTCTCCAGGCAAGAATACTGGAGTGGGTTGCCATTCCTTTCTCCAGGGGATCTTCCCAACCTAGGAGTTGAACCTGGGTCTCCCGCATTTCAGGCAGATTCTTTACCATCTGAGCCATCAGGGAAGCCCTCAAACCTCTATATGAATGATTCCAAGGAAAACTGCTGGAAGATAAAAAAGCTACATGGAAGAGAACAAACACTAGAAATGTGAATGAGGCCATTCTGGATTGTGCAACCATCAGCTGACCATAGATGCATGAGCAAACCTAGGGGAGGTCAACTGAGCCAGTCCAGGCCAGAAGAACTGCACAACCAACCCACTGTCAACAAGCTAGATAAAATGGTGGTTGTTTAAAGCTGCTACATTTGCAGTGTTTTGTTACAGAAGTAGCTAACTGGTACATGCATGCTAAATTGCTTCCGTCCTGTCCAACTCTTTGTGACCCCATGGACTGTAGCTCACCAGGCTCCTCTGTCTATGGGATTCTCCAGGCAAGAATACTGGAGTGGGTTGCCATGTTCTCCTCTAGGGGATTTTCCCAACCTAGGGATTCAAAGTGTGTCTTTTATGTCTCCTATATTGGCAGGCGGGTTCTTTACCAGTAGCGCCACCTGAGAAGCCCCAGCTAACTGGTACTGCAGGTTATAAATATTTTAGAGAGAAAGAGAGCAGATAAAGTGGGATTAGAGGTGTGTATGTGGATGTCTGGGGGGATATGTTGCCGTTTTAAATAACTTTGTTGGCAATTCCCAGGGATCCAGTAGTTAGGACTCTCTACTTTCACCGCTGAGGGCTTAGTTTAATCCCTGATTGGGGGACTAAGATCCTGCAAGGTGCATGGGATGGCCTAAAAAAATTTTGTTTAAAGTTTAAAAATAAATAAATAACTTTGTCAGGGAAGGCTTTGCTGAGCAGATAACATTTGACTCAATATATGAAAGAGATAAGGAAGTGACTCATGGGGTTATTTAACAGAAGGGCATGCCTGGCAAAGGGAATGGCAAGTAGAAAGTTTCTGAGGCAGTGTGTCTGTCTATTTTGAGGAAAAGCAAGGTCAGAGTGCCTGGAGTACTGTAGGAGATGAGGGCAAAGGGGTAACAGGAAGCCATCGATTTATTCCCTGAGTTCCTTGTTAACATCTGGGAAAAAAGCCTTCCAATGTATACGATGGGATACCCCTGTACCTTGCCCTGACTTATAGGAGACCACCCTAATGAATCAATCCACAGGTAGAACACTGACACAAGCTGGCCAACCAGCTTCTTCCTCCTGGGAATTTGAAATTTGGAAACCAGGAAACCAGAGATTAAGAGGTGTTAAGAGCTGAAGTCCCCTTACTGGCTGAGCTCAAGAGACCCAGGGTCCACACCCAGCTCTAGTTGTTGAATTTCTAGAGCTGGCTGGTTTGTTGTCCCTGTCAAGGTTTCAGACCTAAACTCATTTTTGAGGCCATGGAACACCCCTGAATCATTACAATGAATTTACTCTCACTCTCAATCTTTTTTCTTAAATAAGACAAAGTTAATTTCTGTTGCTTGCAAATAAAAGAAACTTAACTAATGTAATCATCTTGTGATTTCTCTCTTGTTGTTTAATGTATGCCTTCTCTTCTGAAATGGGATTATTAGATTCTTAGAAGAAGAATTTCTTCAACTTATTTCAAATCTTTTGTCTATCCAGCTGTGCATATAGGACAAGATAATCACAGCTAAGTATTCATTCAGTGCCATAATGTGGCAAGCACAGAGCTAACTGCTTATGTAGATTATTTTATTTAAGTGTCATGATAATTCTATGAATAACTACTCTGATTATCTCCATTTTTACAGATGAGGAAACAGAGGCCAGAGAGGTGACATGGCTAATAAATGGAGGATGCATTCAAATCCAGACAATCTCACCCACATTCTTTCAGGACCCAACACCAAGTAGGTACTTAAAGATACTTGTGTATTTTTTTCATTGAAGTGTACTAGGTATGTGCAAAATCACCATCTGGGATGATCATCTGGCCTTCACCATCCAGATAAGGTTTCACCAGCATCCCCTCCACTATGGGCAGAGAGGTTTTGTCCTAGGAACTTACTGTCAGTGACAAGTTAGGGGGTGCGATGGACAGACAGCAGGAAACCATTCCTGCTCAGAAAATGTTCCTTATCCCATCAGGGCCAGACAGGACAAAAACAGATCACATTTTGGGTCAGCATTCTTGTTAAGATGCAAATAAGTTATGCCAATGTGAGTTAAGTATAACATGACATGAATTCATTTACATACATCAGTACACATTAATTTACCAAGAAAAAGCAAACAAACAAAGCTCTATGAAGGCAAGGCCTGAGACTCCTCTGCTCACCTCTGCATTACCTCACACAATGTCTGACTCCTAGTATGTACTCAATAAAATATAGCCAAATGAATTGGATGAATGAGTAAAGAGAATTAGGCACCAGAGAATAAGGGTCCAGCTAGGAGAGTTTAAATACATAGAATTATCCATTCCTGATGGATGCATATGAATCTTATTGTATGAATTTTATTTATTAATTTTTTTCCCTTTGCTGGCACTACATGGCATGTGGGATCTTAGTTCCCTGACCAGGGATGAAACCCACGCCCACTGCATTGGAAGGCAAAGTCTTAACCACTGGACCACCAGGGAATCCCAGTATGAATTTTACGGTTCTTCTGAGTTGTAGGGTTTCTGTGTTGTACACGTGCACTGGGTGAACTTAGATGAGGCCATTCCCCTGTGTTTTGGAGGTAGGTCTCACAGGAAGGGTAAGATGAGAGTTTGAATCAATAACACAGAAAAGACTGTCAGAGAGAAATGCAGTGGGAGAGTCATGATGGGTGGCAAAGCAGGGACATGTCCTTTGATTCTAATTTGAAAACAGAATAGACATCCATTGTCTCAGCTATAGGTAGCTAGAATGTAGATGACAAACCTATGTGGAGAAGTTGCCTGGTACCCTGGGGAAGAGCACTGGGTTGAATACGTTGATGGCTCCAGTTTCTTATCCCTTCCTATATAGATGCGCATTGCCATGTTATTTTGCAGTACCTTCTTGGGTTGGGTGTACTTCTCTGTCCCTTGACCTTGAGTTCAGCAAAGGATTTTATTTGGCCAACCGAATGAGGTGGCAATGATGCTGCACCAGGTTTGAACCTAGCAAGAGACTTTGCAAGTTTCCTCTTGTGTCTGCCCTTTTACTATTACCATAAGAAGAATATGCAGGCACCAGCCTTCTAGTCCCACGTGGTAACAGACTCCATGTAGCAGAGTCACCTCCAACCAAGCTCAGCCTAAATTAGCTGACTCTGATTCAACTCATAGATACTTGAGAGTAAACAATTCTGGTTTTAAGCCACTGATTTTTAAAGCATCAGTTTATGGCTAGGGCTAATTGATACAAGCACCAAACTCATGGAAGAACAGACCTTAGTTTGAACTCTAGCTCAAACTAGAGTTGGCTATGTGCCCATGAACAAAGCATTTAAATGTTCTGAGCCTCAGTTTTCTCATCAGTAAAATGGGCATAATAATAGCTACCTTATCATTTAGGGCTACTAAAAGGAATATCAAGATACGTGTGAAAATCTTCATAAATAAATATTAGATTAATGCTTTTTTCTTTATTAATGGAGATCATTGGTTCATTCTACAATACTTTTTTTTTCTTCTTTGTGTGTTATAGGAATCTCACTTAAAATTTTACATTGTCACAACTGTTCTATCCCATGTCAATGTTTTTTTTATTTTAAAAGTCATGTATTTATTTTTTATGTTTTAAAATCTCATGTAATTTTCAATTAAATTATAGTTGGTTTACAACAGGTTGTTGGTTTCAGGTGTACAGCACATGCCAAAGTTTTAATGAGAGCAGTGAGCCTCTGGGGGCCACAGTGGTAGTGGGAATAAGTGGAAGACTGAAAGACCCTCAAGAGGAATAATGAAACTCAAGTGGGCAAAATCAATACCTCCCCACTTGATGGTGCTTTAGTATTTGGTTTCATAAGAAAACACTTCCTGATACTTAGAGGGAAGAGCTATCTGAAGCAGCCCAACTGTCCCTGCTTTCCTGGCCACCCTTGATGTCAAAAGCCTAGAGATGAACCAGAAGATAAAAGGAGGTACAGAAAGAGCAAATCCTACAAGCTATCATAACATGACACTTCCCAACTCCAGGAGTGCTGTAGTCAATGCACTAGAAATGCAAAAATACCCAACCCTTAGGTCCAGCTTCTCCACCTACAAATTATTACTCCTCCTCTGAGCTTACAACCCATTCTCTCTGTCTCATTTGTCATTTAATTATGTGCTGCCCCTGTAACACTAGTGTGTTACTCTGATCATGTTAATTTCAGTATCGCATGGACTCCTTGTAATTTTCCTCTTCAGACCTTTTATTTATTTAATTTTTCTACACCCTTTATTTTACGTCAGGTACTTAAAACAATGGGTTCTTCCCAATACAAAACAGATTTACAGATTTATAGTCAGCTTGTGATGGTTTAATGCCAAGATGTTACAGAACCATCTACCAGTGAAAAAGGGTTCAGTGGAAGCAGACTTAATGGTTAATTGGACTTTTCAGATTTAAAGAAAAAAATCAAGCAACATAGCAAACAGACTTTTTCTAATTTACAAGTATTAACAAGCTTGTAGGGGGAGCCTTATTGCATAATATTCATTATTTGTTCTCTTAAGCATAACAACTTTGCTTGTTCATGTTGAATAGGCTGAATGATGCTAAAACAGGTCTTTCTTTTTAGAAGGTAGTATTTAGGGAGTCACACACATATGATAGGGAGGCTTAATCTGTTTTAACTTTTTTATTTACTGTCGTATTCCTAATGCCTGGAACAATTCCTGGCATATAGCAGGCAAATATGCACTCCAATATTTCTTGACTGCCTACTACTTGCCAGATTCTGTTCTAGGCACTAGGGATAATCCATTATGTAAAGCAGAAATGCATGTTTTCATGGAGTTTATATTGTACAAGTGGGAGACAGAAAATAAAGAAATAAGTGAATACCATATTTAGTATGTCAGATGGGATAAAAGCTATAGGGGGAAATAAAGCAGGAATGGGGGATGGGGTGCTGGGGTTAGGAGAGAGAGTTAGTATTTTAAATTTGGTAGTCAAGGAAGACCTCGGGGATAGATGACATTTTTTTTAGGCTGCCTGCATATGGCATGTGGGATCTTAGTTCCCTGACCAGGGATCAATCCCGTGCTCTTTCCATTGGGAGTGCAGAGTCTTACTCGCCAGACCACCAGGGAAGTCCTAGGGATAGATGACTTTTGAAGAGAAACCTTAAGTTGTTAAGAGACAAGCCTTGGTGATATCTGGGGGAAGAGAGTTCTGGGCAGAGGGAACAGTTAGTGTACCAGCTTTATATGTGGAAGGAAGAGCAGGAAGGCCAGTACGAACAGAATGGAGGAAAGTAGGGAGATAGTGGAAGACGACAGGCTTAGAATGGTGGCAAACTCTAGAATATGTAGGGACCTAGTGGCCATTGTAAGAATCTGGTTTTTACTCTGAGGGAGACAGGCAATGGGGGATTTTGAATAGATGAATGACATGTTTAGAATTATAATTTTTAAAATAAATCAAGGATTAAATTAATAATAAATTGTAGAGACTAGACAAATTTCATGTTCAGAAAAAACTGCAAATAATTTATGCAGACACCTTACATTTAAGGAGATGGAAAATAACTTCCCACCCCTTTAAAAGGGTGGGTTGTGATTTTCTTCCAAAATGTACAGTATAAAAAGGGAAAGAACAGTAACTTTATTTTGTGTTTTGTTTTTGGCTGTGTGGTATATGGGATCTTAGTTCCCAAGACAGGGACTGAACCTATGCCCCCTGCAGTGGAAGTGCAGAGTCTTAACCACTGGACTGCCAGGGAAGTCTCCCCAAATTAATGTTAAAGTGGAGAAACCTGCCAAATACTTCCTTGGCCAGGTGACCAAGGCCAACATCTACAGTGATGTCATACTGATAATATATACACTATCAATACTCTTGTATATACCATCAAGTATATCTTGTATATACTTTTGTATATATATTCAAGTCAACATAGAATTGTATTTTTAAAGGATAATTCCAGCCACTGTGGGAGAATAGATTAGAGGGGTCAAAGGGCAGAAGCAAGGAGACTAGCTGGACTGTTTGTAATAATACAGCAGAAATAATGGTGGCCAGACTAGATGGTAGCAGTGCAGGTAGTAAGAAGTGGTTGGATTCTAGATGTGTCTTGAAGGTAGAATAGGCAGGGTTTGCTGGTGAATTGTATGTGAGGTATGAGAAAAAGTCAGAATGATCTAAGGATATTTAGCTTGAGTGTCAATATGGATGGAGTTTCCATTCAAAAAGATGAGGAAGACCTGAGAAGGAGAAATCTGATGAATATATCAAGGGTTGGATTTTGTATACAAGGCAAGTTGCAGATTCCTATTTAGCCATCAATGTCATGCCATGCGTGTGCACTTAATCGTATCCAACTTTGTGCGACCCCATGGACCCACCAGGCTCCTCTGTCCATGGGATTTTCCAGGCAAGAATACTGGAGTGGGTTGCCATTTCCTATTCCAGGGGATCTTCCAGACCCAGGGATTGAACCTGAATCTCTCCTATCTCCTATGTTGGCACGCAGGTTCTTTACCACTGCACCACCTAGGACGCCCAATTAGCCATCAAAGTGAGGATATTAAGCAGGTTGTTGGATTAATGTCTGGAATTCAGAGGAAATTCTGGGCGGGAGATAGAAATCTGAGAGTCATTAGCAAATAATTGGAGTTTAAAATCACAGGACCAGATTAGATCACGGTGCTTGATAACTACTATTTGATAGAAAATAAATATATACCATCTCTTCTGGTTAAACACATTTTCTATAAGAATTGTTTATATGCAGTTGCAAATAGGGGAACAAAATCAATATAATGTGGAAATTGTATTGGAGTATAATTATAACCTTCAGCATGAAAGGAAAAAGGATTCAACTTGGCTGCTGCACAGTCAGAAGCCTTCTTAGCTTTATTTTAATAAAATGAAAAGTGAGAGTCTGTACCAAGGGGCTTCCTCCCCAAGGAAGCCTTACTTATGGTTCTTGCACCAGGTAGATTGCACTTCCTCTTGTGCTTACCTTAATGACAAGCTCAGGTCTGAGTTCCACGTCCTTGTGTGCTGTCTCAGCTCTATCAAGTCAGAATTTCAGCTGTGTTGGTTTATTGCACATTTAATATTCTATGGATAGCCTCTTGCCATATCAAACTGTTGTGTCTGAGACATTCATTTTTTATTTTATTAATGTTCTGCTAATAAGATTGCATACATTTTGAGTGATCTGCCCCAACTCTATTTTTTTCCAGAAGTCTTATTACTTGTAGTTTGCTTTTTGCAAAGTGAGAGATTTTTCAGGGAAATGATTGTATACATGTAGTGGACATGTTACTTTTGTCCACATCTTTCCTAGCATCTTTTTCTTTAGGAACTGTACCTTCTTCATCAGGTAAGGTTATTAATCTGTCCATTACATTCCCCTCCAAAGCAGACGGACAGGAATGGGCACATGACTCAGGATAGCCAATCAGAATACATCACCTACCTGGCCCATGGTGATTGGCTCAGGAATAGACCCATGACCCAAGCAGAGCCAATCGCTGGATCTTTGCTGCAACTCTTAGAAAGTTAGGACTCCTTCAACTCTGGAGCTCTCTTGGACATTATCTGACTAAATGATGATGCCATCCCAAGAAAAAGACACAAATTAAGAATCCACAGTAAATTATTCAACTCCTGTGTATTTCTCCCATTATTATTTTCTTGGAAAATACATACTCTTTCTTCAAGTCTCAGTTCAGTTGTTATCTTCTGATGAAATAATTCATGACTACTGCACCTCCTCCACCGAGGGCTGCAGACTCCCTTCTCAATCCCACAGTACGTTGTACACATCCCTTTTACAGCTTTCCTGCCTGAGTTTGTTTATCGTCTGCTCTTCCCCTTCCTCCACTCTGCGGTGTATGGTGTATGGCATTCTTGATCTTAGTGACTTTGCCTTATTCATCTTTATAAGCCCAGGACCTAACATAATGCCAAGTACATGGTAGGTGTATATTAAATGTGAGTTGAATGAATGGATGATGATATGATTCTAGTAATACTTATAGTTGATCATCTTGCATGAAAAGAGACATTGCCTTACACACACACAGACACATACACACTCTAGGGGAAAATAGGATTTATGACAGGAAAGAATTTTGATCCATGATGCTGAAGCTGAACCTCTGATACTTTGGCCACCTGATGCAAAGACCTGACACCTTAGAAAAGATCCTGATGCTGGGAAAGATTGAAGGCAGGAGAAGAGGATGACAGAGGAAGAGATGGTTGGATGGCATCATCCACTCTATGGGCATGAGTTTGAGCAAGCTCTGGGAGTTGGTAATGTGACAGGGAAGCCTGGCACGCTGCAGACCACGGGGTCACAAAGAGTCGGACATGACTGAACTGAGTGACTTAAAACAAGCTTAAAACAATACAGTTCATTGGGATGAACCTTGAAAAGAATACAGTAAGGAAGAATGCAGAATATTGGACACTTTGGAAGAAGAGAAAAAATAAAGTTAGAAAAGAAACAGTGCCTTATAAACTTGGAGAGTAGAGAGAGAGAGAGGCTGAGGCTTGATATTATTAAGGGAAGTAGGTATAGATAAGGAAGAAAAGTAAAAGGAAATAGATAGGAAAGGAGGAAAAGTAGAGAGGTGTTGGTGGAAGGCAGGAGTGTGAAGGAAAATCCTGGTGTCAGGCTGGATATTGGAACACTGAAATGAATGTCATAGTCTCTGCCCACTGTAGGGGAGATCTAGGTTTGTCAGGACAGTTAAAAAAAAAAAAAAAAGGATGATGAGAAGGGTGTGTGTTAGGGGAGATTACACACTTTTCTGAATGGGCAGCAACCTTCCACAGCTGAAATGCTGTCCTCAAGCTGGGAAAATGTGCCACTCTCCCCCCATTCTTTGTCTCTTTCTCTCTGAACTCTGGATTCTCTCAAGCTTGTCAAGAGTAACAGGATTTTTATTCTACATGCTGTTCATCCCAGTTTTGATATGGTGGAGACAGGACTGTGGTCTCATCACCCTTCTCCACCCAGTAGGGCAAGATTTTTGTTGTTTACTTGCTAGGTCTTGTCTGACTATCTTGCAACCCTATGGACTGTAGCCCGCCAGGCTCCTCTGTCCATGGAATTCTCCAGGCAAGAATACTGGAGTGCATAGCCATGCCCTTCTCCAGGGGAATCTTCCTGACCCAGGGATGGAACCCTGGTCTCCTGCACTGCAGGCAGATCTTTACCATCTGAGCCACCAGGGAAGCCTGTGGGAAGGTCTGGGCATTGCCTAATCCAGCTGGCAGGTGGAAAGAGTTGTTGAAGGAGCTGCTCTGCAGTAATTGATCAGGACCCTAAGGGGCCTTCTCCAGTATCCTCTGCTTTAGCTCCTCTCTGAAGGAGGCACCTAGATAATAGTATTTGATGTAAATTTCCTGAGTTGTTTCGTAAATGTGAAAACCCCCCACCAAATGGAAGATGTTAACTACTTGATGAGCACAAAGCCCCAGGCCTCTTGGAGCCTAAGGACTGATGAAGGTATCCTTTTTGACACCACCCAGCTACCTCACCAGCTACCAATCAGAGACTTGCACAGGATTTAATAACAGACCCTGCGACCTCCTTCCCTCACGCGATTTTTATAAGTGATTTGTGAAAACCCTTGGGGGGACTTTGGGGCTTTTAGGGCAGGAGCCACCCCGTCTCTTGGCATGGCCCTGCAAGGAACGATTCTCTGATCCAAACTCAGACTTTTGGCCTCACTGTGCAAAGGACTTAATAACGAGCCTTAACAAGGAGGGGGAGACCTACAGGAAAGGACACACCTGGGATCTTGGAGCCAGCTGTGCTCACTTCTGGGAGGGGTAGGTTCTGGTGCCCCGGCCACAAGGGGGAGGCCGAGGGTGGCAGGGCAAGGGGGTCTTGCAGGGTTGGTCCTGCCTTCCCCGGAGGGGAGGGGGTACGGGCCTTGGCGTTGTGTGTCCAGATGGCACGTGGAAAGTGTGTTGAGCTCAGATGGGTAGGCCAGGGGTAGCGGGTCCCCGGGTAGCGGCGGAGAGGGGAGACCCACGACGGCAGCTCATGTCCGGCAGGGTCGTCTCCAGGGGCGAGCTGTGGCAGGCGCAGCCCCCGCTGAATGGGCTCTGGCGCCGCCGCCTAGGGGGGTCCGGTAGACGGCGCTGAGCTTAAGGGCGGCCGGAGACGCCCCCCAGCGCTTCGACCCGGTACCTGCCGGGGGCGGGCGGCGCGAGGGGCGGGCACCGAGCGCGTGAGTCACTCTGCTCCCCTGGGCTCGGAGAGGGACTTCGCCTCCCGCCTGGGGTCTAATTTCATCTCCAGCTTCGGCGACTCAACCTTGAATACCTGCCCCTCCTGAGGGGGGACCAGCGTTCTTCCGTCTAGGTGACAGCCAGGTAAGTTTCTGGTCTTTGGATGCTTGGGTGGCTCGCGGGGAGGAGGGGGGCGGTCTCCCAGTCTGTGCCTCGGTCTGCCTTTGCTTTCACCTCTGGTTCTCTCCGTTGGAGACAGAAAGTTAGATTTAAAAAAAACGCAACAGAGAAGATCAAATGCACGCTAAGACCCCAAACAAGCCAAACTCTGGGGCCCTATTTAATTTCCCGGGTATCTTCAAATGTCCGGATGCGGCGTTTATGGGGCTAGGAATGTTCGATTTGTTTCGTGTGTCCCTCCTCCCCCACTTTCTTCCTGGATTATTCTCAGAGGTCGCGTTTGGAGGGGGGTTGGGGGACAAGGGTGACGAGAAAGCTGGAAGGCTGAGCTGGAATCCCTTGCCAGGGCGGTTTCTTCATTTCTCTGCGAGGTGGCAGATGCTCTACCGTAGCCCGAGTTGGGATCTTGGAGCCAGCCCAGGACCTGCCGGAGCTGTAAGGTAACTGCAGTTGCTGCATATCAATCTCGGCACCGCTGACTGAATCAAAATGTTCCGGAGGCACAATTAATGTGAATGCCACGATCATGTTGAAACAATTCACTGAAGGACTCTCTTGAATATTTTATTTTGAATGTATCGTATTTCAGGAAAATTTTAGGAGGCTACCGCGGGTCTTATTTTCTCTATTTTCAGAGATGCTTCCAAACCTATTATTTCTCTTCAAGAAAATCAATGAACACTGTCTCTCAGAAGGATTTAACACTGCAAAGCTACCTCTTACTTTTCCTTTACGAGTGTGTGTGTGTTTGTGTGTAGGGGGGGGGAGGTGCTCCCACCAGCTGCTTTTAGAAAAATCGACGCGGGGAGGGTGCATGCCCCTTTCTCGACCATTAAGCTCAAGTGTTTCCGTGACTATTAAATAGATACTAATTGTTGCTGCTCTTTTTTTGCTTAAAAGTAGCAAAGGAAAGAACCTCCTAGAATGCCGTGCATTTGTGGCTCGTCTTGTCGACTGATTGCTTTACATCAGTACTGTTTGGTTTGATGCAGTGTTAACAGGTGGTCTAAATTCACAGCACAGTTCTGTTCTAGACGAACAAGCCTGCTGATATGGGCGGAAAGTCCAACGTCTCCTCACCCTCCACACGTCCCCCCCCCAAAAAAAAAAACTCGTGTCTTTCTCCTGCTTTGTGGGATAGAGAAAGATGGTGGGGGCAGCTTTTCTGGCAGTTGATTGGGTCGCCTATCATTAATTGTGCTTTCCTGAATCATCATTTGGTTTATAATCTGTGATTATAGAGATGAACCTTTACCCTCCTCCCCCCCAGAAAATTAATAAAACATGAGATGTTTAGTCAGTTCTCAGGGGTAACTTTTTAGAGTTAAATGGAAACTGTGGTGATCCTTTTTTTTTTTCAAAGCTCTTCCCAGGGAGACCCCCCAAACTGAGTCAGATTTCCCACCTGTTGGACAACATGACTCTTCTCCTCTGCCTGTTGTGACTCTTGGTTTGCACAACAGTCTTGCTCAAAATAGTAAAATTTCTTGAAAGGCAGGGTAATGTCTTATTCATCTGTATATCCTTGGAGCCTATAAAATTAGGTGGGGGTCTGAATGAATGAATGAATACATGAATTTGGCAGTTTAAATTGGGTTTGGCATCCCTTGAACATCTCCTGGGCATGCTTTTTCTTCACTCCTATAAGATAAACCTTCTAATTCAATGATTCTTAGTGTGGATTCTCAGACTATACTTATTCTAAATAAGGGTTTGACATATATGGAAAACATCTATATATTAGTTATGACCTTTTTTTTTTTCCTGCAACAGAAAAGTCAACTAAAAGCAGCTTTAACAAATTAGAGAAAGCTGACAGCAGGTGATTACTGGAGTAGGCTCAGTGGCCCAACAGTGTCAGGGGATTAGATTTACCCTCCTGGTTTCCTGGGCTTCCCTTGTGGTTCAGCTAGTAAAAAATCCACCTGCAATGCGGAAAACCTGGGTTCGATCCCTGGGTTGGGAAGATCCCCTGGAGAAGGTAAAAGCTACCCCCTCCAATATTCTGGCCTGGAGAATTCCATGGCTGTATAGTCCATGGGGTCGCAAAGAGTCAGACACAACTGAGCGACTTTCACTTTCCTGGTTTCAAGATGTCTGTAACAGCTCTAGACATTACGTCCTTATCCCACATTCAAATGCAGTTAATGGGGTAGAAAGTGGTAGAATAACTTCCTCCTGCAACTTTTTCCTATCAGATAAGAAATAACTTCCCCAATGTTCCTCAACAGAATCTCCCTTTTATCTTATTGGTCAGAGTTGGGCCACCTATCAATCCATGGGACTGGACTGTGGCATGGGGAGGCCAGGAGATATCTGTTTTTTTAGCTTGTATTGTGGGAAGGAGGCCAGGGAGAGGGGCTTTGGAGAGAGATTTTGGGAACTAGCTGGCAAGTCTGTTGAACTGTCACGAAAGAAAGTGGTTCTGTTTTAGCCAGTGATGGTATTAATGATTGGTCCAACTATCACATTAAATATTAAACAGTGTAGCAAAAGCATATTCAGAACAGGATTATTTTCTCTCTCGGGTATGGTATTTTAAGGGTGCTAAATCATTTTTGTAGAGTGGTAACTTTTAGAGACTGCAGGTAGAAAAATAAATTTCTATATATAATATATATATGGCATGTATGGTTTTTATTGTTATAAATGTGGGTCAGATCCTCCAGCTTCTGGAGAAAGAGAGTAAACCTTCAGTAAGTAGATAGTTGTGCTGTGAGTTTGGGAGCGTCATAACCTCGCAAGGACAAATGGAAAAGAGTTCAGCAATTAAAAAACATAATTACTGGTTTGGCACCTATGCCCCGAAATTCTGGGTTACACAAACTCAGAGTCTCTAATTTGCATCCTAGGAGTCTGGAGAGCAACTTAGCTGGAGGGCCAAGTAGAACATGAGAAGTTGTAGATACTGATGATTTAGGGTGATGGATTTTCTTTGAGAACCTTCTGTTTCTTAGTGTGGAACATGTACTACAAAAAATGTTTGAGATGATCCTTAGCGCACACATTAAAGCTGAAGTTGATGAAGGAAAAAAGAGCATATATCTCACTGCCATCTTGGATTCTTGACTTTTCCAGTAGAAGTCCTGATGTATTTGCAGAGAGGACCTACTGATATGGGGTGCCATTGCCTGCTCCGACTTAGCATCAGTGGTTCTCAAACTGTTTTGCACTTTAAAAATCACCCAGGGAGCTTTTAAAAGTCCAGATTTAAGGCCTGATACCTGGACTTCCCGGAGAAGGCCATCGCAACCCACTCCAGTACTCTTGCCTGGAAAATCCCATGGGTAGAGGAGCCTGGTAGGCTGTAGTTCATGGGGTCGCTAAGAGTCAGACACAACTGAACGACTTCACTTTCACTTTTCACTTTCATGCTTTGGAGAAGAAAATGGCAACCCACTCCAGTGTTCTTGCCTGGAGAATCCCAGGGACCGGGGAGCCTGGTGGGCTGCCGTCTATGGGGTCACACAGAGTCGGACATGACTGACGTGACTTAGCAGCAGCAGCAGATGATTGCAGTACACACCTGATTTTGGGAACTGTTATCGGTTGCTCCGGCTCCCAAAATCAAGTACCACAGACTAGATGACTTAAAAACTGAATTTATTTTCTCACAGTTCTGAGAGCTAGATGTTCAAGATCAAGGTGTTGGCAGGGCTGGCGTCTTCTGAGGTAGGTCCCTCTCCTTGCCTTGTACATGGCCGCCTTCTCACTGTTTTCATGTCTTTCCTCTGATGTATCTGTGTCCCAGTCTCCTCTTACAAGGACACCAGTCATATTGGATTAGGGCCCACCCCTCATTTTGATTTCATTACCTCTTTATAAAAGCTCTGTCTCCATGCACAGATTCTGAAGTACTAGGGGTTGGGATTTCAACTTGTGAGTTGGAGTGGGGTTGAGGGTGAAAGTGAAGTGAAAGTGAAGTCACTCAGTCGTGTCTGACTCGTTTCGACCCCATGGACTGTAGCCTACCAGGCTCCTCTGTCCATGGGATTTTCCAGGCAAGAGTACTGGAGTGGATTGCCATTTCCTTCTCCAGCGGATCTTCCCGACCAAGGAATGGAACCCAGGTCTCCCGCATTGTAGACAGAAGCTTTACCATCTGAGCCACCAGGGAAGTCGCTGGGGTTGGGGGTGTGGGGACACAATTCAGCTCAGAACAGGAACCACTGGACAGGTATGAGTACGGCACTACCCGGAAGTTACTGTGCAGACAATTCACCGGAAGATCTTTCTATAGTTGAGATTCCAGTTCACTAACTCTGGGTGAGGCATGAGGGTCTGCAGTTCTCACGAACTCCAGGTGATGCCAATGCTGCCAGCCCCCAGATAATGCTGGAAGCAGCTTTGGTGCTGTCTAGATTGGTACTTCTGAAGCTTGAGCAGGCATGGGAATCACCTGGAGAGCTTATTAAAAACAGATTGCTGGATCCTGACTTCAGAATTTGTGATTCTGTACGGTTAGGGCCTAAGGGTTAGAGCCCAAGAATTTGTGTTTCTAACAAGTCTTCAAGCTGGCAGTGAGATATATGCTCTCTTTTCCTTCATCAACTTCAGCTTTCATGTGTGCGCTAAGGATCATCTCAAACATTTTTTGTAGTACATGTTCCACAGTAAGGAACAGAGAAGGCTCCCAAAGAAAATCCATCGCCCTAAATCATCAGTATGCACTACTTCTCATGGTGCTGCTGGTATAGGGACCATCCCTTCTTTTTTTTATTTTTTAAATGTTTAATTTCAGTTATTTAAAGTTCCATCAGTCTCTATACACTTTATATTAAACACACAGGAAGCCGGGGCTCCTAGTGGAAATACACATTTCAATTTTGGGGATTGTTCAGATACTGAGAAGAGCTTTGTGAACCATGTCTCTCTCACATTTTGAGATTCTGTGGTATGGAGTGAATCTAGTTCATTACATACATCATTGTTTGTGAAGTTTATAGTGTTGTACTTTTTGTTTTGCCAGGCTTAATTACTTTATCTGCTCAAAAGACAAAGGATGAGGAAATGAGAGAAAATGCTACACTGATGTCTCTTAATCTCTTATGCAAATGGAGGTGAATGAACAGGGAGTCTATACATCAGCCCATTTATCTCTATTTATGTTTATTTTCTAATCACAGAGCTAAATTGCAGCTTGCCCTTATATCAGCTCAAAGATGATTTTATGAGATGAGTTGCTGGCTTCTTATATGTGATTTTTTTCTTGGGAGGATTAACAATTCTAGGGATTGTACAATCTGGGGCGGGGCTGGGAGGCATTGCACATTTCTCAAAACACATTAATTTTAAATTCTAATATAATTAAATTTTTATTTCTATGTGAGACCAATGGTGAGCTACATCAAACAATACCCCCCTCTCCAAAATGACTGGAGGTGGAAAAATAGTTTGCCTGCTCTTTGAAAGTTCAATTAGTAGAATTCATGGTCTGCAGATGTTTTTACTTTTTTGGGAGAGTAAAACGAGACTGTGTGCAAATGTGAGACTAAATGGTTTAGAAACATCCAAAAACTTATGTTAGGCTGGGTATAATTTCAAGAATGTGGTTGTATTTTTTTTTAAGTAGAAACTTGTCCCCCCAAATAGCTATATATATATATTTTTTGTATATTAGTCACTCTACCTTTGATATCTCATTTAGCTGTTGTAACCTCTAATATATCAGATACGTGTGTGTCAGTTATCTGCTGCCATAATAATGCTGCATAACAAGCAACCATAGAATCTCAGTAGCATATGACAATGTGCGTATTATAAGCTCATGTGTCTAGGTCAGCTGGGGGTTAACTAGGCTGTTTTGTTGATCTTGGCTGGGATTGTTCACATGTCTTGGATTTATCTGGATATTGGCTGATGTAGGCTAACCCTTTCAGTGTTTTCAGTTATGTATACACACACACACACACTTTTTCTTAACGTTCTCTTCCATTATAGGTTATTACAAGCTTTGGGTATAGTTCCCTGTGCTGTACAGTAGGTCCTTGTTGGTTATCTATTTTATATATAGTAGTGTGTATGTTTTAACCCCAAACTCATAATTCATCCCTCCCCTCTCCCCTTTCTCCTTTGGTAACCATACATTTGTGTTCTGTGAGTCTTTCTATTTTGTGAATAAGTTCATTTATATCATTTTTTTTAGATCCTACATATAAGTTGTGCTGTATGATATTGGTCTTTTTCTGTCTGGCTGGCTTCACTTAGTATGATAATCTCTAGGTCCATCCATGTTGCTGCAGATGGCATTATTTCATTCTTTTTTTTCCCCTTAAATCACTGAGTAATATTCCTAGACTAACCTTGAGTGGAGTAACTGGTGCCTGGGCTCTGTTTCACATGTTTCTCATCCTCTGGCAGGCTACCTGGTCGTGTCCTCAGGGCAGCCAGCAGAGGTACAGGAAAGAACAAATGGAAATAAATAGGTCTCTTGAGGCCTAGATGCATACCCTCACTTTTACCTTCTCCTGTTGGCCAAAGCAAGCCCCATGGTTAGGCCCAGAGTCAGAGTGGGAGGACCCTACGAAGTTATGACCAAAGAAATGGATGTAGAGAAGGATAAAGAACAGGGGCTATTTTTTGCAGTCTATCACAGAGGAGAAAAAGTTTTGAGACATTAAATAACTTGTTCAGATCTCATTACTTACAAGAGGTCAAGCCAAGACTGAAAAGCAACTTTGATGCCAAAGTTTAACACTGTTTCCTTTATGCCACATTGCTTTCCTACTTTTTATTGTACCCTATTTAGAGCAAAACTGGCAACAGAAAGTATATGTACAGCCTAGAAGATAAAAAATTGTCACAAGTGAGATTCTGGCACATGCATGTATATATACATTGTTATATTTTTGTTTGCTCAATTAGTAGCATTTATGTTTTTAGTTCTTATTAATGTTCTCTCTTATCTCTGGTATGAAGCATCTAAAATATTTCCATTTTAAAGTAAAAAATGAATTCAACTTTTAATCCAATAAATCTAAAGCGGTTTCATGCTGCCCTATTTTCCCTCACTTCTGACTTTACCAAAGTTATGCCAGGTTTATAGGGCTTCCTATTCCAGAATGAATTTGCTGATGCCAAAAGTGTTGGAGTTTACCCTCAGGGTCTTCGCACAGTTTCTACATTCTTGGTGAGTTTTGCCAGCAATTGGTAAAACCTCCCAGCACTGTCCAGGGGAGAGGTTACCTGTGATACTTCCAGCCTGATCATCGGACCTGCCAGATTAGATAAACTCAGTTGTGGAGACGATGCAAGAGAGTGTCCAAGCCTAATGCCATTAAATAGTTGAATTGTATAATGAATTCTGTTTCTCCTGATTTCATGCTTGGCAGTCAACCTTATGATTCTCCTTGTCTGTTGCCTTCAGGGAGTGAATAACCTGGTCAAGCTGTCTGGTCTGTGTGAAAGTTTCATTTCTCATTGTAAATTACTAAGCCTCCACTCTGACTTTAAACACTTACGAGCATTATGGGAGTGAGTCAGCATCCAGCACCTTCAAGCCTGAGAAATGCAGAGACACTGATAAGATCAGTTATCCGAGCTTGCACTGCTAGCGTTTATTCATCATTTTCTGCATCCCAGCAACTGTGCAATTTTATTTACATGATCTCATTTGGTCCTCGTAATAACTTTGTGAAGTAGTACTTTTACTTCCAATGTACAAAGAGGAAGACTGCAGTATAGATTAAGAGCTTGCCCCACATCAAACGGCTCCTTTGGCAGAGACCTCTAGTTGCCATTCAGCATCCTTTCTTGCCTTCTCCCTTAGTGATGGTGCAGTTTTATTCCTGGTGCCGATGCATCCACTGAACAGTCTCTGTGACCCAGCATCTCTTGTACCAAGGTGTGATCCTATGACTGAGCGGTGCCACAGAGAACCGTTGTGTTGTGTGGGGACTTCTAAGGAAGCCTGCCTAAAGAGAGATGGCTTGACTGGGAGGAGGGTCCTTTGCATACTTCCTGTTTTCTCCAGCTGCTAGCCTGCAATGCAGGCATGATGGCTAGAGCCATCTTGGACTCAGGATGTATGTCAGTACTGATGTGGTGAGAATGGAAAAGTCAAGGAATCTGGGCTCGTGACAGAGCCCTGCAGCTACTGTGCCAGCTCCATTTCAGAGCTCTTTGCTGGCTTCCTGAGCATGTTAGTGTTGTCCTAGCTGAGAAGAAAGGTAGTGAAGGCTGTTGGGTAGGCAGTGGACAGTGTTTACATACTATGTACCAAATGCCTACTGTTTGAACTGTGATAGACACATATGTTTGCGTTCCATCCCTGCCACTTAGTAGCTGCGTATATTGGGCACATCTTGTGTCTCACTGTGCATCCTTTCAGCCTCCCTTTTAGTCAAGCCATTGATCCTGCAACCAATTTCATGTGGGTGTAACCAGACAGGACCTTGCTTGAACCTTACAGTGGATAGTTCACTTTCCACCCTGGGACTGCTTCGATGTTACAACACAGAGGCCTGTTGGAACTGTCTGGCACTCACATAGGTATTATGGACTGTGAGAGTATTTAAGGCCCGTGAATCAATCCTTGACTAACATGGGTTGGGAGCCAGAGATAAAGGCTTCTTTCTCCCATCCTTGACTAGATAATTTTGAACTGCATTTTAGTTTTGTTAGCTTCTAAGTCATTCACATAGAGTCTAAGAAAGGTGAAGGTCCCCATTGCCTACAGTTTGTGGCCAACTTGAAAATATGCCCCTGTATTGATTTTCTCTTTTCTGCTTCCCTTTCCTAAATTCCCTAATTCTATTTTCTGAAATCAATTCCCCAAATAAATCGCTTGCCTGCAAACCCTTGTCTCAGGCTCTGCATTTCAGGGAGACCTTAGGTTAAGACTTTGTATAACTTTGAATTAGTTGTACTGATAAAAGTTTTGGCACTTGCTGACACTTCTATGCCCCTAATAGGATGAAGCAATATACTATCTTGAGTGTGCAAAGATGGCAATACATTATGAAATCTGATAGTGTCAAGTATTGGTATGTATATGGATCAATAGGAATTGATGTACCTTGTTTTTTAAAATTTTTTAAATTCATTTTTAATTGGAGGATAATGGCTTTACAATGTTGTGTTGGTTTCTGCCATCCATCAACATGAATCAGCCATAGGTATACATATGTCCCCTCCCTCTTGAAGCTTCCTCCCACCTCCCACCCCATCCCATCCCTCTATGTACCTTGATGAGGGGAGTGCACGTTTGGTAAAGTCATTTTGGAAAATAAAACTGGCACTATCTTTTTAAAAAATATTTTGTTTAGTTATTTGGTTGCACGAGGATCTTTAGTTGCAGCACGGGAACACTTAGTTGCAGCATGTGGGATCTAGTTCTCTGACCAGGGATTGAACACAGGCTCCCTGCATTGGGAGTGTGCAGTCTTAGCCACTGGACCGCCAGGGAAGTCCCCTTGGCATTATCTTGTGAAATTGAACATGCGTATATTCTTTGACCCAGCAATTTTATTTCTAGGCATAACCTCTCAAATTCTTCTGCCTGTGAACCAGGAAATCTCCTTAGACATGTCCTTGGCAACATAGCTGATAATACAAAAGTACTGGAATAAATTATTTGTTCACTAATAGGAAAATAGATAAAAAATTTTGTTATTCGTTATTTTATGATAGAATAAAAATGAATTCACCACTGTTATATACAAGAACATAGCCACCTTTTAGAAACAAAGTAGTGAATGAAAAGCTAAGTTACCAAAAACTTCGTGCAGTTGGGCATAATTTTTATAAAGCTTAAAAACAATACTAAGCAATGCCTTGAGAGGAATCCCACACACATGATAAACTGTAAAGTAAGGTAAATCCCAGTTCAGGCTACTGCTTTCCTCTGATGTGGAGACAGGGATGGGAGAGGTAGGAGCACACAGTAGATGCACTGACATTCAGAATGTTCTAGGTCTTGCATTTGGTGATAGGTTCACTGAAACTCATTTATCATTATTCCTTATACTTTATAAATGATATAGAATATTTTGTATGTATCAGATTATATAATAATTTTTTTAAACGAAACTACCACCAACAAAGATGCTGTGCTAACAGAGCGTGGTCTTGGTGAAAGCCTATTCCAGCCCTTGCTCTGAGCTAATGGCTTTGAGTCACTGTTCTTCATCATGTGATATGTTTCCTCCCTTTTTGTTTCCAGAGTATTGTGACCAGTTAGAATGGCAGGGCACAATATTTAGTTTCCTTATGGCCCTGAGGGGCTTCCCTGGGTGGCCCAGATGGTAAATAATCTCGGAAAGATCCCGTGGAGAAGGGAATGGCTATCCCCTCCAGTATTCTTGCCCGGAGAATCCCATGGACAGAGGAGCCTGGAGGGCTGTAGTCCATAGGGTTGCAAAGAGTCATAAACGACTGAGTGACTAAGCACATGGCCCTTAAGGGTTACGTCCTTTAGTATACTTAGAACAGTTTGCTGTGTCCTCCGTTTCATCATCTGCTTTGCCTGTGGTTCCTCTATGTCCTGAGGCTCCTCGCTGCTTTCTGCTGTATGACCACTGTCATTTTATTGCTAGTCTGAACACTGCATTCGTGGGCTACAGTCCCCTTCTCTCTTTGGGGTGTGTGTTTGTATTGGTTGCTAGTATAATGGCGGGGAAGTGGTGAGGCTATTAACAGGACATTTCTCTCTTGATTTTTAAACCTACTCCTTGTATCATAAGGTTGATAACCTTTACCCCATTTTTGTGTCATGGACCCTTTGACGAAAGTGATGGTCTCTTTATCAGAATAGTGGTTTAAATACATAAAATCAAATAGATTGGACTACAAAGGAAACAAATTATATTGAAATACAATGATCAGAATTGCAATGCACTTCTTTATTAACTTCCCTGGTAGCTCAGACGGTAAAGTGTCTGCCTACAATGTGGGAGACCTGGGTTCCATCCCTGGGTCGGGAAGATCCCCCAGAGAAGGCAATGCACCCCACTCCAGTTCTCTTGCCTGGAAAATCCCATGGATGGAGGAGCCTGGTAGGCCACAGTCCATGGGGTCACAAAGAGTTGGACACGACTGAGTGACTTCACTTCACTTCACTTCTTCTTTATTAACTTACTACACAGTAAGATCTAATTGTGGGCCTACTGACTGCCCAAATTTTAAAGTCGTAATGAACAAAGGGATATTTCACAATATACTGTTGTTCAGTTGCTAAGCCATGTCTGACTCTTTGCGACCCCATGGACTGCAGTACACTAGGCTCCTCTGTCCTCCACTACCTCCCAGAGTTTGCTCAGTCAGTGATGCTATCTAACCATCTCGTCCTCTGCCACCCCCTTCTTGTTTTACCTTCAATCTTTCCCAGCATCACGGTCTTTTCCAATTAGCTGGCTCTGTATCAGGTGGCCAAAGTATTGGAACTTCAGCATCAGCCCTTCTGATGAATATTCAGAATTGATTTCATTTAGGATTGACTGGTTTGATCTCCTTGGTGTCCAAGGGACTCTTAAAGAGTCATCTGCAGCACCACAATTTGAAACCATCAATTCTTTGGCACTTAGCTTTCTTTGTGGTCCAGGTCTCACATCCATACATGATTACTGGAAAAACCATAGGTTTGACTATGTGGACCTTTGTTGGCAGAGTGATGTCTCTGCTTTTTAATACACTGTCTAGGTTTGTCATACCTTTCCTTTCAAGGAGCAAGTGTCTTTTAATTTCATGGCTGCAGTCACCACCTGAAGTGATTTTTGGAGCCTATGTATTTCACAATATGTGCAATAACTGTAATGTGATGTGTGAAATATGTGTGATTTCTATTGGTGACAAAGCCACACAGATACTGAAACTATTGTGGTTTGTTGCCTATATCCATATTTGAAGGAAATACTAAATTTTGGTTAGAGATTAGTGAATTCAGTTCTGTCGCTCAGTTGTGTCCGACTCTGCAACCCCATGAACCACAGCACACCAGGCCTCCCTGTCTATCACCAACTCTCAGAGTTCACCCAAATTCATGTCCATTGAGTAGGTGATGCCATCCAGCCATCTCATCCTCTGTCGTCCCCTTCTCCTCCTACCCTCAATCTTTCCCAGCATCAGGGTCTTTTCAAATGAGTCAGCTCTTTGCATCAGGTGGCCAAAGTATTGGAGTTTCAGCTTCATGAACACCCAGGACTGATCTCCTTTAGGATGGACTGGTTGGATCTCCTTGCAGTCCAAGGAACTCTCAAGAATCTTCTCCAACACCACAGTTCAAAAGCATCATTTCTTTGGTGCTCAGCTTTCTTTACAATCTAACTCTCACATCCATACATGACTCTTGGAAAAACCATAGCCTTGACTAAACGGACCTTTGTCAACACAGTAATGTCTCTGAGATTAGTGAATATAAGGATGTAATTTTTTTTTCCATCCAAGTTCATTGACCTTCTAAATTCTATCCATACATCCTTGGGGACCGTGGACCCTAAGTTGAGAACCTTGCTGTAAGCAAAACGAAGGAAATTACAACAGATGAAGGAAATGATTTAAAGTCAATACCCAATGTTATCTAATCCATAGTCCACAAGGAAAGCATTTATTAAGTATCTCCAGCCCTTCATGGGGGGTTTCCCAGGTGGTGCCAGTGGTAAAGAACCCGCCTGCCAATGCAAGAGATATAAGAGACGTGAGTTTGATCCCTGGGTCAGGAAGATCCCCTGGAGGAGGACATGGTGACCCATTCCAGTATTCTTGCCTGGAGAATCCCATGGTCAGGGGAGTCTGGTAAGCTACAGTCTATGGGGTTGTGAAGAGTTGGACACTTCTGAAGTGACTTAGCACTCACATGCAACCCTTCATGGGAGGAGGTAGGGATTGCAATACATCCCAGTTCCCTTCGAATCTCACAGGCCTTCTCTTTGAGAGGAACTTCCTGTTCATTGCCCTGCAGACAGACCTCCATGCTTCTTGGTGAAAGTCCTGCCTCCTCCTCAGAGGAGTTCGTCTTACCATTGTATTCATCCGTCTCCTTTCTCCACTCTATTTTCCCCATTCAGGGATGTCCACCTTCAAATAGTTCTCTAGTGACTGCACTATAACAGTGGTCTTTGGCACCCTGAGCCTCTTCTGCTTCAAGGCCTTTCCCCTGTGGTGCATTATCTTGAGCAGAGCCATGTGCCCCTCCTAACTCTCCAGTAAAAACACTCTCAGAGGTAGTTCAGTCTTTATAAAAAATTTTTATTGAAATACAGTTGATTTACAATGTTGAGTTTCAGGTGTATAGCACAGTGATTCAGTTATATATATATATATATATGTTTACGTTCTCTTCTCTTATAGGTTACAAGATATTGAGTAGAGTTCTTAGTGCTATATATTAGGTCCTTGTTGGCAATCCATTTTATATATAAAAGTGTCTATATGTAATCCCAACTTTTTAATTTATCCCTCTTCCTCCACTTTTCCTCTTTGGTAATCATAAGCTTGCTTTCTCTGTGGGTTTATTTCTGCTTTTTGTAAGTAAGTTCATTTGTATCCTTTAAGATTCCACATATAAACATCATCATATGATATTTTCTTTCTGTTTCTGATTCAACTTTACTCAGTTTGATAATCTCTAGGTCCATCCATGTTGCTACAAATGGCATTAGTTCCTTCGTTTTTATGGCTGAGTAGTACCCCATTGTATGTGTACCACATCTTCTTTATCTATTCATCTGTTGATGGACAGTTAGGTTGCTTCCATGTCTTAGCTCTTGTAAGTATATAATAAACATTAGGGTACATGTGACTTTTCAAATTACGTTTTTTTTTTTGCTGGATATAGGCCCAGGAGTGGGATTGCTGGATCGTACAGTAGAAAGGAAGCCGCTCTGTGCAGTCCGTGCTCAAGTTGTGGGGAATTATGTTCCATCTCCTTGAGGGTGGAGTATCTATATAAATTAGGTAGAATTCTTCTGTGTAGGAAAATGGTCTCCTCTGTCCCATTTACTTATTCAGTCATTTATTTATATTAGTATGGACTCATGGTAATGAAGTTTTAATGAAATAATCCCAATCTTATTTATGACCAATAGCATGAATTTCTATACCAAACTATGGCTAGCCCTATAGTTTTTAAGCACACAAAAAAGAGTAAAACCAATGGTTACATGTGGACTTTGTTTTACTGTTTGTCTCTCTTTCCTTTTTAGGGGCAAGTTTTTGCTTTAATTTCTAACCAAAAGAATAATTAACTAATGTGGTTTAAAAAAAATCAACCATCAAAGAGCACACAGTGAAAATTAAGATTACTTTCCACCCCATATCCTTTAATCCTTTTCAGATACATCTCTTATTAACTGTTACTGGTATTTTTCCAGAGATTTTTTAATGCATGTATTAACATATATCATTCAGCTATTTTAGACTCCAAAGCAAAGGATTAGGAGAGGAATAGCAGGGTAATGAAAGAGAAATAAGAAAGGAGAGGGTAGAAGCAGACCAAAGGTGGTTAGGTCAACCATACAATTTTTAATCACTATATTGGAAATTGATTCCTTTTTCCAAGGTTTTTTTCTGGTAGTTTTGCTGCATTTGTGCATTTTAACCTTTGCTTGTCAAGCAGTATAGCTGTATCAGTCTGGTTTCTTAGCAGAGGACTATCAAATCCTCTTTTACTAGTTTAAGAAGAATTTATTTGAAGGTATTAGGTGGTATGGTGTTTCTGGCCCCACTTTTCCCCACCTCCACCCAGGCCTTTTGGATATGTGACTGTAGTTTTTCTTTCTTTTTTTTTTTTTTAATATATATTTAATTTTTGTTTGTTTATTTAGGTCTTAGTTGTGGCATGCAGGATCTTTAGTTGTGGCCTACAGGTTCTAGTTCCCTGACTAGGGATTGAACCTGGGCCTCCTGCATTGAGGGCTTCCCAGGTGACTCGGTAAAAAATCCATCTGCCAATGCAGGAGACTCAGGTTTGATCCCTGGGCTGGGAAGATCTCCCTTCAGGAGAAGGGAATGGCAACCCACTCCAGTATCCTTGCCTGGAGAATCCCATGAACAGAGGAGACTGATGGACTACAGTCCAGGGGTCACCCAGAGTCAGACATGACTGAGCACGCATGCATGCATGCCCCTGCATTGGGAGCATGGAGTCTTAGCTACTGAACCACGAGAGAAGTCCCTGATCTCCTGACTGTCTGCCGTCACCGCATAGGGACAGTCAAGGATGACATTCCCAGGACTTGAAATCCTGAGGGGAGGCACCATGGACCCTTCATTTGCTCTACACCAGACTTGCTATGTATGATCTTCTTAGCTCTAAGAAAGCATTTTGGTTCTGATATTGTTCGCTGAAGGTTTCCCTGCCATTTCCTCCCATGACATCTGGCAGGGTGAGTAGCATGAGAATAATTCCAGGTGATACAACACTTTAGTTACATTGGATACTGTAAACAAGGAGTTTGACCCCATTGCACTTTCCCCATAATAAGTGAAAAGTCATAAGCAAAGGCCTATAGAAAAGAATATTCAGGCTGTCCTGTGGAGAAGATGTAAAGGAAGAGATACATCCCTGTTTCTGTCTATACCCTATATTTATATGCCAGTTGCTTTGGCTTAGGTATCCTAAATACCTAAAGGTGACAGTGGTGGGCTAATGGATTTAAAGCTCAATCTTGCCCTCCAGCGTCATTCCCACCACAAGCTAGACCGGCCTTATCAAGTGTCTGGTCTTGGTTATGTGGCATTAACTGATTGATCGAAGACATTTCCATTAAATGAAAAGGTTTTGAGTGTAGGTGTATATATTTGTTAAGTGCCAGTTGTGAGATTGGCCCACTTGAAATCTTTATTTGTTCTTTTTTTTTTTTTCCTCCTCTGAAGACCTTGTTCCAACTAAATATTTGCTGAAACATTTTGGCGACCTTTTTGTGTTTTAATTTAATAGGTAAAACCATACTGCTGCTAACAGTACAGATGCTAAAAACTACTGCATTTATGCAGTATTTTAAGGGGGGGATTTTAGTACATCTGGGTGAAAAATGAAGTATTGATATTTAGCTATGTAGCCAGTATCTGGATTCTTGATTGGATATTAATGAAAGGAGTTGGAATATGTATATATGAATATATTGAAATATATATACACACATATGTTATATATATGTGTGTGTATACACATATGTTATATATGTGTGTGTGTGTGTATGCTTTAGAAAAGCATATAGTCTCTAAACATTCCCAACTATGGCAGCATGACCAGGACATTTACTTGGAGGATCAAAACATATTGTGATATTGGCAAGAAGCTACTTGGCCCATATAGCTTTGTACATTTAGTCATTTGGTTTAATGTCCCTTGTGAATTGATGGAGATAGTTCACAAGGGATGTTAAATATGGAATAATCCATTCAGCTGTCTGGGAGTTTGTGGTAGGCACTCATTATTATTGTTATTTTTTGAGGTAGATTTTCTTGTGTAATATGTTACCAAACATATTTGTGACAAGTTCTGAAACTTCCATTCACAAAGATGCCAGGCTTGAATCAAGACTTAGGCTAGGAATGATATATATGGGGTGTAAAATATGACACAAACGAACTTACCTATGAAACAGACGCACAGAGAACAGACTTTGTGGTTGCCAAGGGGGAGGGAGGTGGAGGAGGGATGGAGTGGGAGTTTAGGGTTAGCAGATGCAAACTACGACATTTCGAGCAGATCAACAGGTCCTACTGTATAGCACAGGGAACTATATTCAGTATCCTGTGATAAACCAGAATGGAAAAGAATATGAAAAAGAATGTGTGTGTGTGTGTGTGTGTATGTATAACTGAATCACTTTGCTGTACAGCAGAAATACGGCAACCCACTCTAGTACTCTTGCCTGGAAAATCCCAAGGACAGAGTAGCCTGGTAGGCTACAGTCCATGGGGTCGCAAAGAGTTGGACATGACTGAGCAACTTTACTACTACTACTACTAGAAATTAACACAACACTGTAAATCAACTATACTTCAGTAAAATAAATTTAAAAAAGACTTAGGCCAGGGGAAAACTACCTCTACATATTGGCCCCTACCTATACCATTCACTGGCACCTTCCCTATGGAATCTTTCCCCCAGCCAACTGGTATATTTGGCCACTGGTCGTCATTTCTGCCTTTGCCTGTAACTTTTGACCTGTGTTGAGGACCTCACTGGCCCTCTCTGTGCATCTGCACTCTATTATATAAGGCCTGGCCTAGACCAAGGTAGAGCTTAGCTTATAAATCCAGAACTCTCCTGGTTTGCTCAGCTCTTGCCCGCTGCCCTTTCCTCTGGACTGTTTCTTTTAAAATTAATTTTTAGTGGAGTATAGTTGCTTTATACTGTTGTTAGTTTCTACTGTACAGCAAAGTGAATCAGCTATACGTTCACATGTATTCCTTCTTTTTTGGAGCTCCTTCCCATATCAGTCATCACAGAGCACTAAGTAGAGTTCCTTGTGCTATACAGTAGGTTCTTCTTAGTTACCTAAGTAACTAAGTGTTAGTGTGTATATATGTTGATCCCCAATCTCCCAGTTCATCTGCCCACCGCCCCCCACCTGCCACCAAACTTCTAATGTGTCTATACTTCTTGTATCTAAGCTAGGCCTTCTGTGACTCCAAGATGTCTGCTCACAGCCACAATGTTGGCCTCTGCTGCTAAGTTGCTTCAGTCGTGTCCGACTCTGTGCGACCCCAGAGATGGCAGCCCACCAGTCTCCCCCATCCCTGGGATTTTCCAGGCAAGAACACTGGAGTGGGTTGCCATTTCCTTCTCCAATGCATAAAAGTGAAAGTGAAGTCGCTCAGTCATGTCCGACTCTTCATGACCCCATGGACTGCAGCCTACCAGGCTCCTCCATCCATGGGATTTTCCAGGCAAGAGTACTGGAGTGGGGTGCCATTGCCTTCTCTGATGTTGGCCTCTAGAGGATACAAATAGACTGACCTCTAGCACAGAGCTAGAGTTTGGGTAGCAAAATTCTTTGCATTTCCCTAGAGCTTCCTTCATTGCCTTGTCTGACTTCTGTTTGTCTTAGTTTTTCAAGAGTCATGTGATTCCTTTAGTGCTTTTCTCCAGTAATGGAGAGACTTCCCTGGTGGCACAGACAGTAAAGAATCCACCTGCAAGGTGGGAGACCTGGGTCCGATTCTGAGTCAGGAAAGTCCCCTGGAGGAGGAAATGGCAACCCACTCCAGTATTCTTGCCTGGGAAATCCCATGGACAGAGGAGCCTGGCAGGCTGCAGTCCATGGGGTTACAAAGAGTTGGATGCAACTCAGCAACTAACTCTTTCTAGTAATGGAGAAGGAAGGCGTTGTCTCACTGATCTTTTGTCCCAAATGCCTTTACACAGACGCTTTATGTGTAAGAGGGACCAAAGTACTGTTGCCTTTGGCCTGTGTGCTTGGCAGCCTTAAGAGTTTGGTGGTATTATTATTCCTATTTGGAGGGGAGTAAACTGAGGCCTGGAGAAGTGAAGTACCTAATGTCATAAGCTATGAAGTGGAGGAACCAGGATTCACACTAGGACATTCTGGCTCCCAGGTCTGTGCTGTTCTTTTTCTTTATTAATATTTATTTTTGGCTATGTCAGGTCTTGATTGTGGCACACAGGCTCTCTAGTTGTTGTGCATGGGCTCCCAAGTGCACAGGCTTCAGTAGTTGAAACACGCAGGCTCAGTTGTTCCATGGCATGTGGGATCTTAGTTCCCCGACCAGGGATCAAACCTGTGTCCCCTGCATTGGAAGGCAGATTCTTCATCATTGAACCACCAGGGAAGTCCTTGTGCTGTTTACCTCTACACTGCTCTTCCTTTCGTGATGCCAGCTTAGTGTCCATCATGTGATCCTGTAACCCTCGGGGTTTCCTGAGTTAGAACCTTGTAGCAAATGGAAAGGATGGCTCATCCAGGAACAACTTTTGCTTTTCTCACTGTGCTACTGAGTTTCCCAGAACATCCTCTTGGTGGAAGAATTAAATGGGAAGAATATTAATCTGATATTCCCCTAAGGGCACAAAATATAGGACTTTAAAAATGTCATTAAGATCAAATCTGGTCTTCTAAGTACAGGCAGAGCCAGGACGTGAATCCACACTGAGTAAAAGGACTGAGGCTGGAATTCTGCTGTTGCCATTTATTAGTTAGAACACGAGTGTGTTACTTTACCTCTCTTACCTGGCACTTGGTAAATACTAAAAAAGTGTTAGCTGTAATTTCTATATCACAATATTTTCTTAGCCCTCTACCTTTCCTTATGACAAAGCACGTTTAACTAGCTTTTATGTCAATCAGCAAGCTGCCTGATACGTCATTGAATTAAATAAATGTTAGTAAATATGAGACGGAACAGTGATGATGAAAAAATGGATACCCAAGAAGTCTAGATGGTCAAGGTGACTTTGTTTCTTTGTTAACATAATGACAAGTTGGAAGGAAAAGGAATGAGTCACACTGACAATGAAGTATCAATTTAGGGTTCATTTTAACTTATTATTTTATGACTCTTGCTTGTTTCCTGTTGCTATTCATTTCTTATTCATTGGGGGAACAATAGTCGTTTTTGGCTTTGTGAGTTTTGTATCTGAGACATTCACTTCAAAACATATTAGTCAAGCCTTTTCTTCTCCCCATCAGTCATCTCCAACACCAAAAATCAAATTTCCAATTTTTTTTCAGAAGTATTAGATGCGCAAAAATGTTGGCATGTGCTTACTCTTTTGGGATTACTTTTTATGAAGGTTCAATATAGGATTATTTTATTACAGAGAAGATGAATATGAAAGATCTTGTGGCAGTTGTCACTTTCCTTCTCTTAAAATGATGTTGTATAGAGAGCCTTTATGATAAAGGACGTTACAGTTGATGGACGATCCATTTTAAAGGGGAGAGTTTGATTATACTTTGTTGTTCAGTTGCTCACTTGTGTCGGACTTTTTGTGACGCCAAGAACTGCAGCATGCCAGGCTTCCCTGTCCTTCACTATCTCTTGGAGTTTGCCCAAACTCTTGTCCATTGAGTCAGTGATGCTATCTACCCATCTCATCCTCTGCCATCCCCTTCTCTTCCTGCCCTCAATCTTTCCCAGCATCACGGTCTTTTCCAATTAGTCAGCTCTTCCTGTTAGGTGGCCAAAATATTGGAGCTTCAGCTTCAGTGATGCTGGAGCTTCAGCATCAGTCCCTCCAATGAATATGTAGGATTGATTTCGTTTGGGATTGACTGGTTTGATCTTGTTGCTGCCCAAGGGACTCTCAAAGAGTCTTCTCCAGGACCACAATTTGAAAGCATCAATTCTTTGGCACTCAGCCTTCTGAGTGTACCATAAGGTCCAACTCTCACGTCCATACATGACTACTGGATATACTTTATGGAGTATTTAAATACAAATACTTTGTCCACTTTGTGCTGTGCCTTACCTGGGACTGCTGAATGCATTTTCTGTCTATACATATTTGTTCTTACCTCATGTGCCTTCTGGTAACACCCTTTATTATGCCTGGAATTCAAGGCACCTCTTCTATGATGTAATTGAAGTATGTCTAAATTCTTCAGTCTTCTCTCAGAGATTGGGGAGGCGTGGCATTGCCTCTCCCTTTAGTAAGCCAGGAATGTGGTTATTTGCCATAAGTGAAAGTGAAGTAGCTCAGTCGTATCCGACTCTTTGCGACCCTGTGGACTGTAGCCTACCAGGCTCCTCCCTGCATGGGATTCTCCAGGCAAGAATACTGGAGTGGGTTGCCATATCCTTCTCCAGGGGATCTTCCCAACCCAGGGATCGAACCTGGGTCTCCCGCATTGCAGGCAGACACTTTAACCTCTGAGCCACCAGGGAAGCCCAGTTATTTGCCATGCTGGGAGTCAATTTCCTCTTCTGGTATGCTTGAGGAGCCCTGAGTGTCATGACATGTATCACAAGTTTGTCCTGGTTATCTCTTGTCCCCTCACTTAGCTCATCACAGGTATCTGCTGCCTAGTAACTGAGCTTCCATGCTGCTGCCTCTCTCTGACCCATCCCCACACTATGGACAAGGGCCTCTTTTTTCCTTTTCTCTCTGTCTATTTGTATCACCACCAAATTTCCTTACATAAAGCTCTTCATACCTACATTTTTATCACCCTTTTGTATCTTGTTTTTTATAAAGTTTTGTATAAAACTTTATTTTATATTGGAGTATGGCTGATTAACAATGTTGTGATAGTTTTAAGTGCACAGCAAAGGGACTCAGCCATACATATACATGTATCCATTCTCCCCCAAACTCCCCTCCCATCCAGGCTGCCACATGACATTGAGCAGAGTTCTCTGTCCTATACAGTAGGACCTTGTTGGTTATCCATTTTAATTATAGCAGTGTGGACATGTCCATCCCAAACTCCCTAACTATCCCTTCCCCCTAGTCTTTCCCCTTATGATAACCATAAGTTTATTCTCTTAAGTCTGTGAGTTTCTTTCTGTTTTGTAAGTTCTTTGGTATCGTTTCTTTTTGATTCCATGCAGAACGGATATCATATGGATTTCTCTTTCTCTGCCTGACTGATTTCACTTAGTATGATAATCTGTGGGTCCATCCACGTTGCTGCAAATGGCATTATTTCATTCTTTTTAATGGTGGAGTAATATTCTATTGTATATATGTACCACTTCTTTATCCATTCCTCTGTTGATAGACATTTAGGTTGCTTCCATGTAAACAGTACTGCAATGAACATTGGGGTGCATGTATCTTTTTGGATCATGTTTTTCTCCAGATATATGCCTAGGAGTGGGATTGCAGGGTCATATGGTAGCTCTATTTTTAATTTTTTAAAGGAACCTCCACATTTTTCTCCATAGTGGCTGGCTGTATAGACAAGGTTCTCTTTATCAAAACTCTGCTCACAGAAAACTATGTTGTTTAAGGCTTGGAGATAACAGTGGGGGAGTACAATGCAGATAGGAGATTTTCAATTGGATATCAGCCATATTATGCTTTCAGTCCACTGGCCCTGCCCCTTCATTCTTCTTCCCTCCTGGCCTGCATCTGTGTTTCAGATCCCACCTATGCCCTTGCATAAGAGTCATCCTTTTCCTATTCTCAATCCTTTCTCCTCCGTGTCAGGAGAGGCAAAAGCCCTTTACAACCATAATGATCTTTGGCGAATGGATACTGGGGATCATAAAAACACTGTTGTACAACATCCTACAAAATCCATTGCCTCTCACTTGGAATCATCAGCTCCTGGGTTTCTCCATGAGTCCAGTCATGTGTGTGTCATACTCTTCAACCTGCTTGGCTGCAAACTATTTCCAATGTAGTGACTTCAAGAAGGCAATAAACATGTTTGGAGTTCTGCTCTGAAGATTAAGTATGGCTACAGGGTCAAACTTAGTATTTTCTTTGTCCCCTTGTCTGTGGTTTACAAAGGGTGATTATGACTGTGGAATCTGGAAGAAACATAAATGTAAAATATAAAAACAAACCATTGCACCTTTTCACAAACACTTGAGACCTAATTCCACAGGTCCACAAAACTCATGTGCCTAGCAGTAGGTGGGGTTCCATGTGTTCCAAAACAAAACCAAATACAACAGCAGCACCAATTAAGACTTTGCATCAAAGAACACTTAAAGTCCACTTAGTCAATACTGTGAATTTCATATGCAAATACTGTTTTTAAAGTTCTTCTGGTTTAGCTCTTTATTAATTAAATGATGGAAACAAGTGACATTTTTAGTTGCCATATGGGTTTTTTAGTGTACTGTTTGAAAAACATTATTATTGTCTGAGGAGAGACTTAATATTTAGTGACTTAATTCTAAGCTTTTCCATTTATTTCATTCAGTCCAGTATTTGTTTGGCCACACCATGCAACTTGCAGGATCTCAGATCCCTGACCAGGGCCATGCAGTGAAAGCTCGGGGTCCTAAGCACTAGGTCACCAGGGAACTCCCTTCTGTCCGGTTTTTGGACATATGTTTAATAAGTTCCTGCTGAAGGCCAGACCACCAGACACCAAAGATGATTCAGACCCAGATTGCACCCTAAAAAATCACCTCCTGGGGAGAATCAACATACATACATACATACACACACACGTGTGTGTATGTATATATATGTATATATATATATATAAATACAAGGTAGAGAGTTGTGAGTGCCCCAGGAGAGATTTGGATAAAAAGTTCATTTACAGCACTTAATATTCAAGAGCAGTATGATTCCTCTGATAGCACTTTCAACTGTCTAGGGCGTCCCACTTGATTTGCACGTCTTTGATACTACACTTGATCTTAGCCAAAAGGCCGAGAAGCGATTTTGCACGTCTTTGAATCTCAATAGACTGAGATTCAAATCCTGCCTCTGACACATAACAACTATATGACCTTAGAGTGTTCCTTTATATTCAGTGAAATTCAGTGTCCCCATTTATACACTGAGGTCAATAATTCCTCAGAGGGTGACCTGAGGATGACCTGAAATGACACATGTGGTATATAAAGTACTTGGCACATAGTAGGTACCTAGCAGGTGTCTCCTCTCCTGTTGCTCCATAAACAAACCAAGTAGATGAATAAATGTAAGTGCCCTAATGTGTGAAAATGTATTGGATAATCCAAAGGAGGAGGAGGTCACAGCTTCCAATCTAAGGGTATAAAAACTATATGACATATTTAAAATTTACTTTATCACAATGCCTTTGCTGACGGCCCTATATAAAATAACAACATAGTGTGTATACACACACTATGTTGTATATAGTGTATGAGGTAAAGAATCCACCTGCCAATGCGGGAATTAATTGATCGCTGGGTCAGCAAGATCCCCTGGAGGAGGGAATGGCAACCCACTCCAGTATTGCCTGGAGAATCCCATGGACAGAGGAGCCTGGCGGGCTATAGTTCATGGGGTTGCAAAGAGTTGGACGTGACTTAATGGCTAAACAGCAACAACACTGCTAACTTCTTTTCTACTTTGTTTTCTCCCTAGCATGAATCATCTGAAATATTACATATTTACTTGTTTCCTGGCTGCCCACAACCCTTCCCCTTAGAGAATGTGTGTTCCCCAAGAGCACAGGCTTTGTCATTTAGTTCACTGCTGTATCCCTGGAGCCTAGAACAGTGATTAGCATATAGTTAGCACTTAATAAATATTTATTAGATGAATGAATGTAGGGACTAAAACAAATTTTGAATTAGTTTTTTTCTTTTTTAAATTTATTTCTTTATTTTGGCTGCGCTGGGTCTTTGTTGCTGTGTGGGCTTTTCTCTAGCTGTGATGAGCAGGGGCTACTCTCTAGTTACAGTGCATGGGCTTCTCATTACGGTGGCTTCTCTTGTTGCAAAGCACGGGCTCTAGGGCACACGGGCTTCAGTAGTTGTTGCACATGGGCCCAGTAGTTGTGGTTCCTGGGCTCTGGAGCACAGACTCAGTAGTTGTGTTGCATGGGCTTAGTTGCTCCATGACATGTGGGATCTTCCCGGTCCAGGGATCAAACCCATGTCTCCTGCATTGGTAGGCAGATTCCTTACCGTTGAGCCACCAGGGAAGCCCCTGGTTCTTTTTCTTTCCATTGGCTTCTGTGATAACATGAAACTTTTTGGCTAGTGAGTTGGCATCACTGGTACATTGGATCCTGAGGTTTTGCATTCCATCATGCCTGTTAGTAGTGGTCATCTCTTAGCTATTTTCATTTTTTTCCAGTGTGCTACTTGCTTGTCTCCAGAATCCCCCTCTACCGTCAAACCTTATCAACCTCTCTCACCTCTGCTGATCTATTTCCTTCCAGGAGTATGTATCCCTGACTTTGTATTTGTAACTTCTAGATCTTTCTTTTCTCTCTCTTCAGTGGTTTCTATGTGATGGTGACTCTGTCACATTTCCACCAGTAGGTGCCAGTATCTGATATGACTTGCAGAGACAGATTTACCACTTATGGAGGATTCTTTTTCTGGAAAATGTTCCCATTTGAGGAGAATTCAGAAAGAGCAAAACCTTCTCTCTGCTTGGAAGAAGGCTAGGTTGAAATCTTATTAACCTATGAAAGATGCCCTGGAGAAGGAAATGGCAACCCACTCCAGTATTCTTGCCTGGAGAATCTCATGAACAGAGGGCTATAGTTCATGGAGTTGCAAAATGTCAGATGGGACTGAACACACACACACACACTGCATTATGAGACTGAACACACACACACACTGCATTATGAGACTGTGGGTGTGCCTTGGAGTTCTGCATTCACAGCTGCTTTAAAGGTGTCATCCGCTTAGTATGAATAGAATGCTAGATTTCTAATTTTAAAAAGTATGCAACAAGCAACAGGGAACTATAGTCAATATCTTATATCTATAATGGAAAATAATTTCAAAGTTAATGTGTACATGTACAACTGAATCACCTTGCTCTGCGCCTGAGACATTGTATGTAAGTCAACTATACTTCAATAAAAGATATACATTAAGAAAAAAATAAAGATGACATGATTGAAGGTGTTATATTCCTTGTTTTCATTGTTCTTTTAAAGTAGATAGTTCTTACTGCCTTTATTTATATGGTTTCAGAAAAAATTCATTTTCCTGCATGTTGGTGCCAACATAGTAGGCAAAAACTATTTTGGAAAAGGCATACAAAGTAAAAATAATATACAAGTGAGGGTAGTATTTTAAAGTTTTTGGTAAGATAAAAAGTTTGGTTTCTTAGATGACTTAAAAACTGGAAAATATGCATTTTCAAGATGAATATTTAAAACAAAAGTTAAAGCTGTAATATATCCCAACATTGTAAAATATTAATGTTTCCCTAAGAAGCTTACCCTTGATCCTATCAGATACAGGAAGAATCTCAAAGAAAGGTTTCATATGTTCTCTTTAAAGTTTTGAAAGTAAAGATTCAATGGATAAATATTTAGAGGGTGATAACAATGATTAGATTTAATGTAATGATTTAAATTCTGGTTGAAAGATTATTCCATATTAGGAAGTCTCTTCATATAATATTTATCAAATAAAATTTAAAAGATTGCCTTTTTAAATTGAAGTATAGTTGATTGACAGTGTTGTATTAATTACTGCTGTACAGCAAAGTGATTCAGTCATATATATATATTCAGTAATATAAAAATATATTCTTTTCCATTATGGTTTAGCATAGGACACTGAATATCATTCCCTGTGCTATACAGTAGGATCTTGTTGTTTATCGGTTCTATATGTAATAGTTTGCATCTACTAATCTTAAACTCCCAATCCTTCCCTCCTTCCCATTCCCTTCTGCCTGGCAACTCCAAGTCTGTACTGTTATGTCTGAGTCAATATCTATTTCATAGGTGGTTTCATTTGTGTCATAGTTTAGATTCCACATGTAAGTGATAGCATATGGTATTTGTCTTTCTGACTTAACTTCACTTAATATGATAATCTCTAGTTGCATCCATGTTGCTGCAAATGACATTATCTCATTCTTTTTTATGGTTTAGTAATATTCCATTGTATGTACATACCACATCTTCTTTACTCACGTATCTGTTGATGGACGTTTGGCTTGTTTCCATATCTTGGCTATGTAAATAGGGTAGAGGTGTTATATTTCTGGACAGAAGTCTCTGATACCATTTATCCTCAAATAAATACAGAATCTTTACAGCGTCTTTTTGATGGATACATCTACACACTGGAAACCTTTAAAAGGCATATTTAAATCAGCCTCAAAAGCAGTTACCCCATTTCATCTCCCAGATGTTCAAGGAACTCTTCCATGCTGTTGGGCTACTTACCAAAAAATTCACAGTATCCACTGAAAAATGTGCACAACCAAAAAGTTAAGAATAACATTTTATTGGGGGCATTATTAAGGACTTAAGCCCAAGATACAGCCTCTTGGACAACTGAGGGCCTGTTCTGAAGAGGTGAGGCAGGAGCCAGGATGCATAGAGTTTTTGCAACAGCAACAAAAATACCCAGGTAGTTGGATGTAAAACGATTACTGGTAATTAAGGAAAACCAGACATCTCAAGTTAGTGAATTTAGCACTGTTCTACGTATGGGAAGATGTGAGAGTCTGGGTTTTTTGAAATTACTGCTTTGATATGCACATTAGCTATCTAGGGTCTGTATCCAGTTTTTCTCCATCCTGAATCCTCTGAGGGTATACATCTGGCTCAAACCTTAACTTAGAGCTAGTGATTTTTTTTTTTTTTTGGTAAGCCATCTCATTTCCTATTTGGAAGGTAGAATTTAAGCAGTAAGTTAACATGATACGGTATTGTCATTCTGCCTAACAGTCAAATGGTGCTTTAAAATACATGAAGTCAGACCAAAATTGCTACTTTAATAGCTTCCTGCAGTTTGTGCTTGTAACTTTCAGGGCGAGGACAGAATTTATCATTGGGACACCTGAGCTATTGTGTATGGGGGGAAAATACCACTTTAATGCATCTCTTGGTTATTCAGAGGCAAGGCCCAGATCCTATTATGCATAAAAATGGAAAATGCTGTCTTCTTTGGAACACAGTTGTGTCTCTAAGAGATGATTATGTTGTTAATAAACTTTTTTTTTTTTAACTTTCTTTAAAGGGGGTGAGTTATGGGCCCAGTAATTTGTGGGAGAGAGCAGGAGAGGGAAGTCTGTAATGAGAGGAGAAAGTGAGGTAGGAGACAGTGGGCCTCTGGGCCAGACACCTGGTGGTTATCAAGTGGAGTAAAACTGAGCCGTTATTCTCACCCAGACACTCCAAGGACAAAGCTAGTGGCAAAAACTGATCTCAGCTAAATCAAAGAGATAAGGTGCCCACTGCTGAGGTCAAGGAAGACTTCCCTGTCTGCACATGCACAGGAAGGCTTCTTGGGGGTCGAAAAGGGAGGGAGGCCCCACCCCATAAGAAGTGTGGACATGCACCCATAGGTCTTTATGGTGGGATCCAAAATGCAAGTTGCACATGCATTTTGGGGAGGATCCATGGACCAGTCAGATGTGAAGAAAGAAAAAAGCTAACTGGTCAAGGGTAAATAAAGACCCGGAAGGACTGTCCTATATAAGTGATTTACCTTACCTCCATATTGCACTCCTTCTCACTCAGGATGTCCACACTCCTTTCCGGGTGTGTATCTCTGCCTAGCTTCTGAGCTGGATAAACTGTTTTACTGTGTGCTCTCCCAAACATTGTCCTGTATCTCTAATAGTAAACATGGTACCTATTTGTACAGTCTTTGCCTCCTTGAAATATTCTTCCTTCAAACAGGGGCAAGAGCCAGAGCCACTTTGCTTCTAGCCTTTAGCCCCTGGTGGTCTAGTGGTGAGGACTCCTGATTTTCATCCAGGTTACCCAGCTTTAATTCCTGGGCAGGGAACTAAGATCTGTCTTCAGGACCGCTCACTGCAATCAAAAGGAGCTTTCCCCCTCAACAGCAGGGGTGTGCTGAGTTGCTAAAGAGGAAGAGGGGTCCATATGAGACCCCAGAGAATGGGTGTGACCTGTTGGCTCTAGAAAAAAGAAGTTTCGGGAAAGGTTTTAAAGTTTTCAGATTTTTGTAAAGGTTCCCCTCTGTTTATCATAAGCCTGCAATAAAGTTGGTTAAATAGTAGCCTGGTGTTTATCAACGCTTTGCTGAAAAATGGGCAGGGCTGTGTCAGTGGTTTGGATCAAGTACTGTTGCATTCAGTGGAAGTGAGGAGGGCAACATGCAGAGGAAAAGAGAGCAAAACAGTTTTAAGGTGGACAGAGGTGGTCAGGGGAGGATTGACGAGGTGATCTCACCAGCTTAGACAAGTAGCCTTTGGGGAACCTCAGAAGCATGTAAGGAGGGAACTGGCTATTATCTTTGGATCAATCAAAAGAGGGATCTCAGAAAACTGGAGAACTGTATTTGCATGCATAAAGTCCTTTCACATATAGTTATTAGCATCACTTTGGTGTTTTTAGCAGAAAGTTATGAAAGTTTAGCAGAAAGATACGAAAAAACATAACTGATTTGGTTTTGACCCTCTAAAGAGGAAACGTGACAAGAGTTCAGAATTCAATCAGGCTACACAACTGAAGGAAGTTAGCTGCAAAAATCATTGGAATTCAGTGTCGACTTCTAGGCAAGTCAGAAATTACATTGGGATAAAACCCGAAATAGGCAGAGACAAATCCCCTTCAAAAAAGTATTGATTGAGAGTTTCACATTTCATGGTAAATATAAAAGGGGTTTAAAGGCATCTGTTAGGACCTCACAAAGGATACTTATCCTAAAGCTTGGATCCTGTGTCTTGCCTACTTGCCTGTCCTCTGAGATGGTAACCGAGTTTGACTTATTAGTAATCTGGATATGTTTAAGCTTTGTGTTTGTAATATTGAGACAGTTGTCCTCAAATATTCATTTTTTTCTTTTTCTAAGTTAGTAGCATCCTTGCTTTTTAGCCAGGCATGTGATTGTTCAAGATTACATTTCCTAGCCATCTTTTTAGTTAAGTTTGACCACATGAATGCATATAAGAAGATGTGGTGTGCACCATACAGAAACTATCTTTGAAAGGAGAGGGGAACCTGTATTTATTGTTTTCTTTTTTCATTCCTGGTGGGGGGATATAGATATGATGGCTGGATATGAGGTGACGAATAGTAGACAAGGAAGTGGCCAATAGAGTGGCAAGATAGAAGGAGCCTGGGTCCCTGATACCATGAAACAGCTGGACCAGCCTAACCACCTTTCTCTAGATTTTTACATTAGGGATAAAGACATGTTGACTTTTTTTAGCTGCTTCTGCACGTGAACCTGGTCCTGATAAGTATAGGAAAGTACTCTCAATTCACTTGAAAGGAAAATATTTTCTCTTTGCTGGTAAGTACATTTCCAAACCAGGGAATATATAGAATAAAAATAAGGGTTGTATCAGTTATCTTTCACTACTGTAATGCTGTATGACAGCCACAGCACAGCACAGCTTTCTTCTATGCGTCCCTCATCCTCCAGCAAGCTAGCCCAGGCACAGTCTCATGACAGTGGCAGACATGTGAGAGAACAAGTGTTTTTCCATGCTTCTACTTGTCTCATGGTTGTAACACTCCATTGTCCAAAGCAAGGCATGTACCTGGACTCAGTCATGGGGATGAAAAATATACTGTCTCTTTCTTTTTTAAAACATTTATTTATTTGCGTGCACTGGGTCTTAGTTGTGGCACACGGGGGATCTTCGATCTTTATTGTGGCATGTGGGTTCTTTAGTTGGGGCATGTGGGATCTAATTCCCTGACCAGAGATCAAATCCAGGTCCCCTGCATTGGGAGCGCTGAGTCTTAGCCACTGAACCACCAGGAAAGTCCCAAATCTGTCTCTTGCTATGGGAAGCTGCAAAATCACTTGGCAAAAGACATGGATACAGAAATGAGTAAAGAACTGGGACCAGTAAGGCAATCAGTCTAACTTTAGTACTAACACTTAGTACTAACAGTTTGTCTATATTTGGTATTTAATGTATTTGCAATATTGAGGTGAATTGGGCATGTAAGAAATTGTGACTCACTTAGATTGTGATTCCAATTTTGCATGTATGGTTTTGTCATTAATTTGAATCTTTTGATTCACAGTTGAAAGGTGTAGGCTAACTTTACTAAGTGAAGAATATTGAAGGTCTAAGAGAACTTGAGGTTCATTATACTTTTTAATTGAATTTTTAGATTTTTCTAAGATTTGATACTTATGGAAAATACTTTATTTAGTGCTATTCTTAGCTCTTTTGAAAGGCTTTTCCTGACCAGGCTATTTTCTTTAAAAGAATGACTGTATCCTCTTACCTTGTTGTCTCTAGGGCATTTATCAGTATGTGGCATTATATATTTAATATATATATTACTCACCATAAAGGTAATAATTTTGTGTTGCCTCCTGCTATATCCAGAACACCTTAAAATCATTTGGCATATAGAAAGTGTTCAAAAAATTTACTGACTGAATGAATTAAGCTTTTACTTTTAGGCCATGTGTTTGAAATGCTTAAAAAGCATTGAAAATAGGTCAATTGAGATTACTCAGTCTGAGGAGCAAAAACAAACAACAGAGAAATGAACAGTGCATGTGGGATACCACCAAGCATAACAACATAGTCATAAAGGGAAAACTGAGAGAATTTATTAGTACCAGACCTACCCAACAAGACACATTAAAGAGAGTCCTTCAGACTGAAATGAAAGGACATTAGTAAGTTACCCAAAGCCACATGAAGAAATAAAGAGCACCAGTAAATATACATATTTTAGTAAATATATGAAAGACAGCATACATGTATTTTTTGTTGAACTCTTTTACCATATCTAATTTAAAAGACAATTATGTAAAACAATTATTATAGTTCTGTGTTGGTGGGCAGACAGTGTATAAAGCTATAATTTGTGTGACAATAACAGGACAAAGTTAAAGAATGGAATGGAGACAAGTTGGAGCAGATTTTGTATACTACTGTAGTTAAGTTGGTATTAATTTGAACTAGATTGTTTTAAGTTAAGATGATGATTGTCATTGCAAGGGCAGTCACTAAGAAAATAACTTAAAATATATTAAATGAAAAGTGAATGAAATGGTACATTATATCTTTTAACACAAAAAGACAGTGGTAAAGAAATAGAAGAATGAAAAAGACATAAGGAAAATAAATAGCAAAATGGTGGGTATAAATCTTACCTTATGAGTAAACACTTTAAATGTAAATGGATTGAAAGTTGCTCAGTTGTGTCTGACTTTGTGACCCTGTGGACTATACAGTCCATGGAATTCTCCAGGCCAGAATACTCCAGAAGAGTCGAGTGGGTAGCCTTTCCCTTCTCCAGGGGATCTTCCCAACTCATGGATCAAACCCAGGTCTCTTGCATGGCAGGCAGATTCTTTACCATCTGAGCCACAAGGGAAGCCCAAGAATACTGGAGTGGGTAGCCTATCCCTTCTCCAGTGCATCTTCCTGACCCAGGTATCAAACTGGGGTCTCCTGCATTGCAGGCAGATTCTTTATCAACTGAGCTATCAGGGAAGCCCATAAATCGATTAAGCATTCCAATTACATGAATTGGCAGAATGGATTTTAAAAAAATGAACCACTTACATGCTGGCTACAAGGGCCACATTGACTTGGCCAAAAAGTATAGTAAGATGTTATGGAAAACACCCGAACGAACTTTTTGGTGTACCCAGTGCTTTAGATTCAAAGTCACAAAAGATCAAAAGTTGAAGGGTGGAGAAACCATGCAAACAGTAATCAAAAGAGAGCTGGAGCAACTATTCTAATATCTGACAGAATAGACTTTAAGACAAAATTGTAGCTAGAGCCAAAGTAATACATTTTATAATATGTCTCAACCCACCAAAAAGATATAACAATTGTTTGGTTGCTAAGTCCTGTTGGACTCTTTGTGACCCCTGTGGACTGTAGCCTGCCAGACTCCTCTGTCCATGGCATTTTCCAGGCAAGATTACTGGAGGGGGTTGCCATTTCCTACTCCAGGGGATCTTCCCCACACAGGCATCTCCATAGCTCCTGCATCTTTTACTGCTGAGTCACCAGGGTATGCACCTAACCAAAAAAACCCCTGAGATACATGAAGCAAAAGTTAACAGAAAAGCATATGTATTAGGGGTATCCTGGCTATCTTTAGGAAATATAATCTGCCACATCCACATACATTAAAAGCAGGGAAAATTACACAACTTTTGGAATTCACCTCATCTTGTTCCAGTAACTCTTGTTTAGATACATGTTGTGAAAATTAATGGGCTGATTACCCTGTCAAATCTCAAGTTTGTTTGTTGAACCCAAATTAACAGGGAAAGGCTGAGGCAATGCAGAGTGTATACAGTTCATATGACTTTAAAGTGAAGGCACCCATATGTTTAGGTTGGCCATCTCTTGTATATTAGTCTGCATTCCTCTAATGGCCTGGATATCATGTATTGATACTAGGTATTTAGGGCTGTGGCTGATTAGCCTTTAAATTATGGGGGGCATGTATTTATGCTCTCCCAGGAAGCTGAGCCTTCCTTCATTGGATATTTGAAATTCTATTCTTTACCTAACAGTAGTTGGAGAAGGCAATGGCACCCCACTCCAGTACTTTGCCTGGAAAATCCCATGGACGGAGGAGCCTGGTGGGCTGCAGTCCATGGGGTCACTAGGAGTCAGACACGACTGAGCGACTTCACTTTCATTTTCACTTTCATGCATTGGAGAAGGAAATGGCAACCCACTCCAGTGTTCTTGCCTGGAGAATCTCAGGGACGGGGGAGCCTGGTGGCTGCCGTCTATGGGGTCACACAGAGTCGGACATGGCTGAAGTGACTTAGCAGCAGCAGTAGGTAAAGTAGTCTACGTTGTACCAGTGAGTTGTCCCTACAAGGGGACAGTATGTGTCAACATGTACATCAACAGACATGATAGGTAGGTAGACTTTCTAAAAGTGGCCCCCAAGATTTCAGATCTCAATCTCCAGGACCTGTAAACATATATGGATGTCTCTTTTTGTGCTGTAGGATACAGCTGATCTTAAAAATACAGATTTTCAGAGTGAGCCTAACCCAATCACATGAGCTTTTAAAAGCAGAGAGATTTCTTTAGCTAGTGGTAGAATAGGAGGGCAGAAGGGAATATCTGAGTCAGAACATAGCAAAGATTTTTTAGAAATTTATTTTATTGAAATATAGTTGATTTACAGTGTTAATTCTGCCATATAGCACAGTGATTCAGTTTTACATACATGTGTATATATATACACACACACACACATTGTTTTTCATAATCTTTCCCAGTATGGTTTATCACAGGGAATTGAATATAAGTCCCTGTGTTCTGCAGTAGGACTTTGTTGCTTACCCATTAGATATGTGTAGTAGCTTGCATCTGCTAATCCCGAGCTCCCAGTCCATTACTCCCTCACCCCTGTCCTCCTTGGCAGTGACAAGTCTGCTCTCTACATCACTGAGTCTGTTTCATAGATAAGTTCATTTGTGGCATAATTTAGATTCTGCCTATAAGTGATACCATAAACCCTGTTGCCGGGTAAGTCGGCCCTGCTCTTGCGCCCAGGTGTCAGATGAGGAAACTGATGCTCAAAGGACCAAAAGTCGCAGTGAAAAAGACACAGAGCTGGGACCAGAAGCCAGCTCATGAATGAGTCCAGTTAAGAACTCCCAGAGCCAGTATCCCTGGGGCCCAACCCGGTTGTGTTCCTGGATCCTGATATTTGTCACTTTCTTTTTGACCTACTTCACTTAGTTTGATAACCTCTAGTTGCATCCATGTTGCTGCAAATGGCATTATTTCATCCTTATTCATGGCCAAGTAGTATTCTATTGTATATATTGCATGTACCACAGCTTCTTTACCCATTCATCTGTTGATGGAGAGTTTGTTTCCATGTCTTGGCTATTGTGAATAGTGCTACTATGAACATAGGGGTGCATGTATCTCTTTGAATTAAAGTTCTGTTTGGATATATGCCCAGGAATGGAATTGCTGGATCATATGGCAACTATTTTTAGTTTTATGAGTAAGAACATGAGAAAGATTTAGCACTCTGTTAACAGCCTTGAAGATGGAGGGGACCACTTGGTAAGAAATACAGGTGGCCTCCAGGAGCTGAGAGTCAGAAAGGACAGCTGACAATCAGAAAGGAAAGGGGAACTGGAGTCCTACAACTTCAGGGGAATGAATTTTGCCAACCACATACATGAACTTTAGTTTGGAGCAGATTCTCCCCCAGAATTTATGGATAAGAGCCTAGCCCAGCTCGCACCTTGATTTTGGTCTCATGAGACCCAGAGAAGAGAATCCAGATGAGTCCACCGGACCTCTGACTTACAGAGCTGTAAGGTAATAAATGGTGGTTATTATCTTCTCAGTTTACGGTAATTTGTTAAACAGCCATAGAAAATAGACACAGTGGTTTGAGTACCATTGTATTCCTGTTATTTCTCATCTTCCCATGATCATATGAATGAGGTACATGCTGGATGTTGAATATGGAGCACCAGAAACATATCTGTGATGAGTTATGGACCTCACATGGGCTTCCCTGGTGGCTCAGACGGTAAAGCGTCTGCCTGTAGTGCAGGAGACCTGGGTTTGATCCTTGGATTGGGAAGATCCCCTGGAGAAGGAAATGGCGACCCACTCCAGTACTCTTGCCTGGAAAATTCCATGGACTGAGGAGCCTGGTAGGCTATAGACCATGGGGTCACAAAGAGTCGGACATGACTGAGTGATATCCTATGGACCTCACAAATTCAGGTATTTCCCCAAAGCAAATGGAGAATTCATGGATTTACTGATTTTTCACGTACGTGACACCCATTTTCTTTATTATTGTTTCAAAACATTATCTTGCATTATGGAAGGGGGTTGGATTATAACCCTGCCTGGAATTTTCTTCACAGTATTTCTACATATGATTGGGGGAGTATGTGAGAAGGGCCTACCTGATCCGTGTGTACAGTTTCCACTTTATTTTTAGAGCAGCAAGTTCTGGTATTGTTTACTGAGCCTGTAGAATTTAAAGGACTTATTTTAGGTGACGTTTTTGAGCATTTTTAGAGATTTTTTGGGAATGTGAGTAGAGAAACTTATTTAGGGATTCCTTTATTGTGAAATTTTCCCTCATTGAAAATGTCCTTTCACCAAGTACAGGTGATAAGCTTCGAATTGGTGGTCATTCTGTTGTTGTTCAGTTGTGTCCAACTCTTTTGAGACCCCATGGACTGCAGCATGCCAGGCATCCCTGTCCTTCACCATCTCCTGGAGTTTGCTCAAACTCAGATTCCATTGGTGATGCCATCCAACCTCCTCATCCTCTGTCCTCCCCTTCTCCTGCCTTCAATCTTTCCCAGCATCAGGGTCTTTTCCAATGAGTCAGCTCTTCGCATCAGGTGGCCAAAATATTAGAGCTTCAGAATGGCCCCAATTGGGTCATTCTGTAGCCCCCCAAAGTAGAAAATCTTTCTTTTGTCATGTGCCACCTCTCGCTGGTAGGAGCAACCTCACCTTGCATCTTGGCATAGATCAACCCATTACTGGCTTTCAAAGCTTGCTTTCAGCAAACCCTTATTTGCCTTGATTTTTTTCATTGTTTTTATATTGCATCCTGTTGATTGTAGGGTCAAAATGCCTTAAAACTTTGCTTTGAATAGAAAAGGAATTTAAAGATACACAGAGCTGAGTTGGACTCACAAAATAAGAGCAGAGCAAAATAATACATAGAGTTTGACCCACAAAATAATAATTTTGCGTCTGTCTCTGTTCAATCTCTTTCTCTCCACCTTCCCCTCTCCCTTTACCTCCGGTTTTTAATATTTATCCCTATCCCACCTTCATGCCCCAAGGCTGTAAGTTTAGCATAACTCTCATTTGGGCCTTTTCTCTTTTATCAACTAAGTGCAGGAATTTTCAAAGATTAACTATGATAAGTTACTGTGAAATAGTGAGACAGACCTTTGGGCGATAATCCTTTCATCCAAAAGAAGGGTGAACCTTTGAACAGTTCATTTACTAGGTTATGCACCTCTTCAAATGAATCTACATATACCCCAACTTTTTTTTTTGGCCTGAGGTTTTTGAGGTTGCTTGGAGAGATAATTAACCTATTCCATGAGGAAATAAGTTGCCTTGCTAACAGATTACTCTCTGAGATACATTTTTATTCCTTAGGTGTAACTTCTTTCCGTGTTTTAGCTGCATAGCCTTTATCCCTCCAGCCTTCCACTGCTCTGCTGGTTCTGATGTGGAAATTAGCTAGGGGAAGGTTTGATTCAAAGTTGAGGCAGGACCTATTGCATGATGGGATCAGGAGAGTCTTGCTAAGAGTCCAACAGGAAGTGGATAGATTCTCTTAGATTATTTTATGGGCTGTACATTGTCATCGTAGGTACACTGGCTAAGTGCAATGACACCCATGAATACAGCCAATCAGGGCAAAGAAAGCCATATTCTAGATGTAAACTCCCTTCGTCTAAGGTATCTGTTGGTGTAAAAGGTGAAATGTGCTACATTTCCTAAGCTCGGTGCTCAAAATTCTGTTTACTGTGTTTCATCTGAGTTACAAATTGCACGCCCCTAGAGGCAAGACAGATAGACAGTAGAAGACAGTGGTCACTGTAGCAAACCAGAAGTGTGCAGCCTGTCATCAGGGGACAGCCATCCACCAACCCCTTCCTAACGATGCCATGCAGATTTTGACACCAGCATTTCTTGATCCTCTGATTTTTCAAAGAGGAAGCAGAAACATGGGTTATTTTATGTGAAATGTCCCCATTAATAAATGTTTGCCATTATTTTGTAAACATTTAAAACAATAATTAGGACTAAACAAAATACTCCTGGAGGCTGGATTTAGTCACTGGATCAGTTGGTGAACTTTGATCGAAACCAAGGTTTCCTTGGAGACTTCCCTGGTGGTCCAGTGGTTAAGACTTCATTCTTTTGCTGTAGGGAAGACAGGTTTGATCCCTGGTCTCAGGGAACTGAGATCCCCGCATGCCTTGCTGTGTGGCCAAAAAACAAACACAAAACCAAGGGTTCCTTGTGATCCTGTTTCCCTCATTCGTTCTCAGAGAAGGCATGCATGTTGAGTAAACAGGTATTTTGAATGAAGACTAGGTACATCATGGGTGAATAATTTGTACAAGGATGTAATTTTTTACATCAATATTTACCTAGCTGCATGAACTAGGGTTGGGAAATTCATAGGAAGTCAGTGATACATGCATATGACCACTGTGTTTGTTTTCCTATCTTTTACTATATGATGTATGGTGACTGTGGAAAGAGTTTTGATAAGCTGGAATTGCAAAGTCATAGGGGACTTACTTGGGAAATTTGATTAAAACCCATGAGAGGGTAAATGATAGAGTCTAGGGGGAAGAAGTAATTCCTTCAGACTGCTGTATCCATGCCTCAAAAGGCTGTTTTTGGAAATAAAGCTTTAGAGAAGAAATCTGCTTAACAAGGGCTTTCTGCAGAAGGAGTTTTCCTGTTCCTGCTGGTAGTTTATGTGGTTGCTATGAATCACTGTTAGAATTAGATGAATTTGTTGCCTGAATAAATTGGAGTTTCATTTTAAGTCAGGCGTACAATATATCATGCTCTGAAATAATATTTAAATACAGTTTTAGAATCACTAGGTTATTAAATTTCAGTGTCAGGGGGACCAGTAAAGCTCATCCACTCGAAAGATTCCTTGCTAGAAAGTCATGTTTCCTGTATTCATTGCACAGCAGTAACTGGGAGCAGCACCCCACTCCACCCAGCTTGTGCTGGGACACAGGGAAATGGAGAGTGGCTAATTAGTGTTTGGTAGTGTAATGAATTGGGCTTCCCTGGTGGCTCAGTGATAAAGAACCTGCCTGTCAATGCAGGAGACACAGGTTCGATCTCTGAGTTGGGAAGATGCCCAGGAGAAGGGCATGGCAACCCACTCCAGTATTACTGCCTGGAGAATTCCATGGACCGAGGAGCCTGGTAGGCTACAGTCCATGGGGTCTCAAAGAGTCAGACACAACTGAGTGACTAACACACACAAACACACACACACACACACACACACACACACTCTGTAATGAGTTATCACCCAAGATCCCTTACCCTTTGTGATCATGGAATTCATCATTCACATTGACATAAGAATGATGATTTGTGTAATCAAACCTAGACCTTGCTCATAAAAAGTTCCGGGACTGTAGTCAAGGTGATGCATTCCTAGCCCATATCCCTTCTGTGCTCATCTCACATGCCAAGGCTTGCTTATTGCTAATACTTGCTAATCTCTGTCTGAGGTCTTTGTTCTGTGGCCATTGGGGCAAGCTCACCTTGTATAGCCAAGGTTCCCAGAGTCAGCCTTCAACCAATGACAAGTGGGGAATTGCTGGATTAAAAACACACCAAGTTTGGCATTTCCCTGATGGTTTAGTGGTCAAGACTCCACACTTCCTATGTAGCAGGCATGAGTTCGATCCCTAGTCAGGGAACTAAGATCTCGTGTGCCATGCAGCAGAAAACAAACAAAAATCCAAGTTACTTGCTACTTCCTTGAGGTATTTCTAAGACATGCTCTCACAGTCTCCTGGTGTTCTCTAGAAGGACTGAGACCCAGTTACCCACAGTGGTAGGAAACTGGCTTGATAACAGACTCTTCATTGCTTTTCTTTCCTTGCTCATCTCTCTTCCAACTTCCATACTAGTGTTTTTACTCTGTGATTACTTCCTAAAACAACAACTTCTTGGACTCAAATGCTCATCTCAGGATCTGCTTTTGGGGACACCTAAACGAGGACAGGAACACTGATCTAGTGCTCCAAAATTCATTTTGACCAAGTTTGGAAGAATATTAGTTTGCATTTTAGGATCACTTCTTAGCTTTAAAATAAAATGAAATCTATGAAAGACTTCCTGTATCTTTTATAATTTTTGGTGTTGATAAAATGTGGCTTGTGGGTTTAGGGTATAGCTGATGGTTGAACACTTTCAGTGAGGTCTCTGGGATACAGAACTTCTAGTTGATGGTGAGAGAGCTATTAGTTTAAGGTCTGCATCATCCAGGATGGGCACATGAATATAATGTAATATATTATAATTACTTATAATTATATAATTACAATTATATGTATATAACTCAGTTCAGTTCACTCACTCAGTCATGTCCAACTCTTTGCAACCCCATGGACTAGAGCACACCAGGCTTCCCTGTTCATCACCAGCTCCCGGAGTTTACTCAAACTCATGTCCATCAAGACGGTGATGCCATCCAACCATCTCATCCTCTGTCGTCCCCTTCTCCTCCGTCTTCAGTCTTTCCCAGCATCAGGGTCTTTTCCAGTGAGTTAGTTCTTTGCATCAGGTGGCCAAAGTATTGGAGTTTCAGCTTCAACATCAGTCCTTCCAATGAACACCCAGGACTGATCTCTTCAGGATGGACTGGTTGAATCTCCTTGCAGTTCAAGGGACTCTCAAGAGTCTTCTCCAACAACACAGTTCAAAAGCATCAATTCTCTATGCTCAGCTTTCTTCACAGTCCAACTCTCACATCTATACATGACTACTGGAAAAACCATAGCTTTGACTAGATGGACCTTTGCTGGCAAAGTAATGTCTCTGCTTTTTAATATGCTGTCTTGGTTGGTCATAGCTTTTCTTCCAAGGAGCAGGCGTCTTTTAATTTCATGGCTGCAGTCACCATCTGCAGTGATTTTGGAGCCCCCCAAAATAAAGTCAGCCACTGTTTCCATCATTTCCCCATATATTTGCCATGAAGTGATGGGACCAGATACCATGATCCTAGTTTTCTGAACGTTGAGTTTTAAGCCAACTTTTTCACTCTCCTCTTTCACTTTCATCAAGAGGCTCTTTATTCTTCTTCACTTTCTGCCATTAGGGTGGTGTCATCTGCATATCTGAGGTTATTGATATTTCTCCTGGCAATCTTGATTCCAACTTGTGCTTCATCCAGCCTGGCAGTTCACATGATGTACTCTGCATATAAGTTAAATAAGCAGAGTGACAATATACAGCCTTGATGTACTCCTTTACCTATTTGGAACCAGCCTGTTGTTCCATGTCCAGTTCTAACTGTTGCTTCTTGACCTGCATACAGATTTCTTAGGAGGCAGGTCAGGTGGTCTGGTATTCCCATCTCTTAAGAATTTTCTAGTTTGTTGTGATCCACATAGTCAAAGGCTTTGATGTAGTCAATAAAGCAGAAATAGATGTTTTTCTGGAACTCTCTTGATTTTCTGATGATCCAACAGATGTTGGCAATTTGATCTCTGGTTCCTCTGCCTTTTATAAAACCAGCCTGAACATCTGGAAGTTCACAGTTCACGTATTGCTGAAGCCTGGCTTGGAGAATTTTGAGCATTACTTTACTAGCGTGTGAGATGAGTGCAATTTTGCGGTAGTTTGAGCATTTTTGGCATTGCCTGTCTTTGGGTTTGGAATGAAAACTGACCTTTTCCAGTCCTGTGGCCACTGCTGAGATTTCCAAATTTGCTGGCATATTGACTGCAGCGCTTTCACAGCATCATCTTTCAGGATTTGGAATAGCTCAACTGGAATTCTATAACCTCCACTAGCTTTGTTCGTAGTGATGCTTTCTAAGGCCCACTTGACTTCACATTCCAGGATATCTGGCTCTAGGTCAGTGATCACACCATTGTGATTATCTGGGTCATGAAGATCTTTTTTGTACAGTTCTTCTGTGTATTCTTGCCACCTCTTCTTAATACCTTCTGCTTCTGTTAGGTCCATACCATTTCTGTCCTTTATCGAGCCCATCTTTGCATGAAATGTTCCTTTGGTATCTCTGATTTTCTTGAAGAGATCTCTAGTCTTTCCCATTCTGTTGTTTTCCTCTATTTCTTTGCATTGTTCGCTGAAAAGGCTTTCTTATCTCTTCTTGCTATTCTTTGGAACTCTGCATTCAGATGTTTATATCTTTCCTTTTCTCCTTTGCTTTTCACTTCTCTTCTTTTCACAGCTATTTGTAAGGCCTCTCCAGACAGCTATTTTGCTTTTCTGCATTTCTTTTCTATGGGAATGGTCTTGATCCCTGTCTCCCATACAATGTCACGAACCTCATTCCATAGTTCATCAGGCACTCTGTCTATCAGATCTAGGCCCTTAAATCTATTTCTCACTTCCACTGTATAATCATAAGGGCTTTGAATTATGTCATACCTGAATGGTCTAGTGGTTTTCCCTACTTTCTTCAATTTAAGTCTGAATTTGGCAATAAGGAGTTCATGGTCTCAGCCACAGTCAGCTCCTGGTCTTGTTTTTGCTGACTGTATAGAGCTTCTCCATCTTTGGCTGCAAAGAATATAATCAATCTGATTTTGGTGTTGACCATCTGGTGATGTCCATGTATAGAGTCTTCTCTTGTGTTGTTGGAAGAGGGTGTTTGTTATGACCAGTGCATTTTCTTGGCAAAACTCTATTAGTCTTTGCCCTGCTTCATTCCATATTCCAAGGCCAAATTTGCCTGTTCCTCCAGGTGTTTCTTGACTTCCTACTTTTGCATTCCAGTCCCCTATAATGAAAAGGACATCTTTTTTGGGTGTTAGTTCTAAAAGGTCTTGTAGGTCTTCATAGAACCATTCAACTTCAGCTTCTTCAGTGTTACTGGTTGGGGCATAGACTTGGATTACTGTGATATTGAATGATTTGCCTTGCAAATGAACAGAGATCATTCTGTCATTTTTGAGATTGCATCCAAGTACTGCATTTAGGACTCTTTTGTTGACCATGATGGCTACTCCATTTCTTCTGAGGGATTCCTGCCTGCAGTAGTGGATATAATGGTCATCTGAGTTAGATTCACCCATTCCAGTCCATTTCAGTTTGCTGATTCCTAGAATGTCGACATTCACTCTTGCCATCTCTTGTTTGATCACTTCCAATTTGCCTTGATTCATGGACCTGACATTCCAGGTTCCTATGCAATATTGCTCTTTACAGCACTGGTCCTTGCTTCTATCACCAGTCACATCCACAGCTGGGTATTCTTTTTGCTTTGGCTCCATCCCTTCATTCTTTCTGGAGTTATTTCTCCACTGATCTCCAGTAGCATATTGGGCACCTACTGACCTGGGGAGTTTCTCTTTCAGTATCGTATCATTTTACCTTTTCATACTGTTCATGGGGTTCTCAAGGCAAGAATACTGAAGTGGTTTGCCATTCCCTTCTCCAGTGGACCACATTCTGTCAGATCTCTCCACCATGACCCGCCCATCTTGGGTTGCCCCACGGGCATGGCTTAGTTTCATTGAGTTAGACAAGGCTGTGGTCCTAGTGTGATTAGATTGACTAGTTTTCTGTGAGTATGGTTTCAGTGTGTCTGCCCTCTGATGCCCTCTTGCAACACGTACCATCTTACTTGGGTTTCTCTTACCTTGGGCGTGGGATATCTCTCCACGGCCGCTCCAGCAAAGCGCAGCCATTGCTCCTTACCTTGGACGAGGGGTATCTCCTTACCACCGCTCTTCCTGACCTTCAACGTGGGATAGCTCCTCTAGGCCCTCCTGTGCCCATGCAGCCATGGCGTGGGGTTGATCCTCCCAGCCACCGCCCCTACTTACAATTATGTATACAATTATATATACATAATATATATGTAATAATATATAATAAAATGTATAATGTAGAACAGGTGCTTAGCACAGAACAGGGTCTGGGAAAATACAGCCCATTGGCTACATGTAGCCTGATGCCTGGTTTTGTGAATAAAGTTATATCACAGCACAGCTACACTCATTTGTTTACAGATTGTCTAATGATGGCTGCTTTTGTGCAAGAATAGCAAAGTTGAATGGTTGTGAAAGAGGTTATATAGGCCACAAAGTCCCAAATATTTACTCTCTGGTTCTTTTTGAAATTTTCCAACCCTCAGTACAGAATATCTTATCAGTTCAGTTCAGTTTGTGTCCGACTCTTTGCTACCCCATGAATTGCAGCATGCCAGGCCTCCCTGTCCATCACCAACTCCCGGAGTTCACTCAGACTCATGTCCATCAAGTCAGTGATGCCATCCAGCCATCTCATCCTCTGTCATCCCCTTCTCCTCCTGCCCCCAATCCCTCCCAACATCAGAGTCTTTTCCAATGAGTCAACTCTTCGCATGAGGTGGCCAAAGTACGAGAGTTTCAGCTTTAGCATCATTCCTTCCAAAGAAATCCCAGGGCTGATCTCCTTTAGAATGGACTGGTTGGATCTCCTTGCAGTCCAAGGGACTCTCAAGAGTCTTCTCCAACACCACAGTTCAAAAGCATCAATTCTTTGGCGCTCAGCCTTCTTCACAGTCCAACTCTCACATCCATACATGACCACAGAGGGCTTGTATAATGTTTTAATTTAGTTTTTTTTTTAAGTGAATAAAGCATCTAATTGAGCATGGTTTGCTCTTGCTGACTCATACCAATGGCTAGCTTAGTAATACTATATGGGGTGCTAGTATGGTGGCTTTAAAAAAAGTAAGTGATGTGTAGTGTGGAAATGCAGCCCTGAGTATGAGTTGTTGGCCAATTGGAAGAGCAAATGTTAATTTCTACAAAGTTAATAGATACAGACATGATCTTGTAAAGATGCAGAATGATGGTTTGATACAGTAAGGCAGGTGAATGTCTGTGTTTGTATGTATTTAATAACTCTGGTGTGAAAAACTCAAACCTAGAGAATCATTGTAAGAACAGTCCAGTAAATGCTCATATATCTTTGACATAGATTCACCTATACTTGGTATTTTACTGAATTTCTTGTATGCTTATCTCAAGCATAGTGTTAATTGCTCAGTTGTGTCTGCGCCTTTGCAACCCCATGGACATGCCTGCCAGGCTCCTCTGTCCATAGGAATACTGGAGTGGGTTGCCATGCCCTTCTCCAGGGGATCTTCCCGACCCAGGGATCGAACCCAGGTCTCTTGCATTGCAGGCAGATTCTTTACCATTTGAGCTACCCCGGAAGCCCTCTCAAGCATAAGGACATTCTTTAAAAAAAACACAGTAAATTTATCAAATTCAAGAAATTTATTATTGTCACAATATTATCTTAAAGTCCATTTTCAAATTTCACCAATTGTCCCAATTTTGTGATTTGTGTTTTGTGTTTTAACCTGCTCACTAGATAATCCTGATGCTTCTTAACATTTGAGAAGGCTTCTCAATCATTAGGGCAGGTTAAAACACAGATTCCCAGGCTCCACCCCTAGAGATTCTGGTAATAGAAGGTTTGGGGTGGAGCTCGAGTATTTTCATTTATTACAAGCTCTCAAGAGATTTGGTCAAAATGCTGCCAGCTTTATACCTTCGCCCCCCATCCACCCCACCCTCCTAAATCCAGGCTACTACTCAGGGGCCCACACTACATTTAGTAACTTGTTTCTTTAGTCTTCTTTAAGCTGGCACAGCTCCTTTGTCTTGCCTTTGTTTTTCATGATATTACCATTTTAAAAGAGAACATGCTGGGTTTTGTTCCCCTGTAAAATGTCTTTCACTTTGGGTTTAGCTGATATTTTCTCATGGTCACATTTAGATAGTGCATTTTTTGGTAGAAATCTTACAGGAGTAATGTTGATCCGTTTGTCCCTTTTGTTGATGACTTAACGTTGATCACTAGGTTAAGGTAGTGTCTACCTGATTTCTCCTCTGTAAAGGTGCCTTTTTACTTTGAAATTAATCTGTAATCTATGGGGAGGTACTTTGACCCTGTTTTCTGACAGACTTTCATCCCATTTATTTGATTCATGCCTGAATTATCACTATATTTATTAGTTGCTTAGTATCAATTTTCTAACTCTGTCATTCCTGCTACATTTATTAATTTTCCTTGTATACTAAATAGTAAAGAAGAACTTTCCCAATACTCTTACTTGTTTTATGGAATCATTATGAACTAATGGTCTCCTATTTTATTTATTGGATTATAATCCTGTTTTCATGATTCATTGTTGATCCTCAATCATCTCTGATTTGACCTCCAGGGAACTCCTGTGTTCTTATAACATGACTCCATCCATTTTTGGGCACACTAGATACATCTACTTATAAAATATTTCATCAATATATACCTCTTACCTGTCACTAAACACTTGCTGTGCCCTTAGTGTATTGCTAGTGCTCTTAGGTGTCAAAAGGTATACAAGGGTGCTGAAAGACATCCCTTCCTTCACCAAAGAAATAATATCTCACTTAATGTAGTAGTACTAACATAGAGAAATCACAGACTAATTTAAGAGGATATATGCTGCTAAGTTGCTTCAGTTGTGTCCGACTCTGCGACCCCAGAGACGGCAGCCCACCAGGCTCCCCCGTCCCTAGGATTCTCCAGGCAAGAACACTGGAGTGGGTTGCCATTTCTTTCTCCAAGAGAATATATAATCCAATCCTATTGTTTATTTCTAGTTTATTACTCCTTGTAAAATGAATTCATACCATTTAACAATAACAACACATTTTATTCTTGTGAAATAGGAAACAATCTTTAGTCTATACGCAAGACTTATTCCTATGCTACTGTGTAGGAAAAAGTCAGTCAGCAAGATACACCTGAAATTTATCTTGTTTAGTGTGTGAAGTGTAAATTTTAGGGTCTTCTCCAACAGCTCCTCAGTGAAGAATCTCCCTGCAATGCAGGAGATGCAGATTCAATCCCTGGGTTGGGAAGATCCGTTGGAGGAGGAAATGACTACCCACTCCAGTATTCTTGCGTGGAGAATCCCATGGACAGAGGAGCCTGGCGGGCTACAGTTCATGGGATCGCAAAGAGTTGGACACAACTGAGCATGCACACACATGTAGATTTTAATACAGTTAGACAAAGAATTTCAGGTTTTGTAGTGTCACATATCCTGTAAGTTTGTGGAATGCTATTTGGTGTAATAGGTATTTGGCCAGTCTTGTGATTAGCTAGCTAATTCTTGTAATCAGTTTGGTTTTATATGTTTCAACTTTATATAGTATTGTTAGGTAAGGCCATTTTACTGTTTTTTATATATCTCCAGTCATCTTTTTTTTTTTTTCATCCTTTTGTCCTTCTAAATATTTTAAAGATGTTCTTCTCTAGTCTGTCTTCCTGAATACCAATTCTCTTCCGTTTTTCTATTATGTCTGATAACACCCATCAGTCAAATTCTTCATTTTGGTTCTTGTATTTTTTCCTATTCTAGAAATTCTCTTGCTTTAACAGATATGTTATGTCACTTATAGTTTCCAGTTTTCTCCTAAACAATTTAGTCTTGTCTTTTATGTCCTTAAACATTGTAACCATAGTCATTTTTAGATCTGTATTTATTGTTAACTAGACTTACTATGGTGATCATCTTGCAGTATGCATAAATATTGAATCATTATGTTATATACCTGAAACTAAAGCAATGTTATGTGTCAATTATACTTCAATAAAAAGATAAAGCAGTACAAGTTTCTAGATCTAGTTATAACCTACATCTGTTGTAGAGAGCTAGCCATCTTATTCTAGGTTCTACATTTGAATTCAGTTCTCCTGTGCAGAAAGCATTTTACTTGACTTGGAAAATGAATTTTCCTATACTTTAGTTCCAACTTAAAAATTCCAGGGCTTTCCAGTAGGCATCACTTTTCCTTACAATTAATAGTTGGAGCAGGGTTCCACACAATAGTATTTATTTAGGAGGTCAAGTTAAATCATCGTTGGGGGAAGAAAAGGAACAATGGCAGAAGGAGCTCTGTGCATATCTAATGAGGCTAGAATTCATAGATTACTTAAACATCAAGTGAGCCAATATATCAGAAAGATAAATACTGTGCTGTCCCAGGGTATGTTTGCAACATGGGCAAATGGGGCCATAGTATCATAACATTAAACTCTCACAGTGATACGTAACATTAAGGACGCTGTGTTACTTAACAGTTCCTGTTCTTCCAAAGGTGAAACAGATAGTAACCCTAATGATAAACATTTCAATGAAGTGATTATCAATGTGCATTGTTTCTGTGTTAGAATAATGGAAACATTTCAAGGCTACTTCTTTTTTAAGACAAAGGAAGTCATCTTTTAAATATGAAGCTGGAGGATTTTTTTTTTAAACTCCTGAATTTATATCTTGGCAAGATCTTGGTGCTCATTGTTTGGATCTAGGTAGATGGTCAGGATGATGATAGAAGATGCCATCTAAACTCTTATTTGTTGATTACACTGTGGGAAGAATAAAACAGTGTTATTTGGGGGGGCAGGGGGAGGTCAGAGCTGATTCAAATAAGCAAAAATTTCTGTGACTTCAAAGTCAACATGGATTTCAGAATAGTAGTAGTTGTTCAGTCACTAAGTTGTTCCTGACTCTTTGTGACCCCATGGACTGCAGCATGCCAGGCTTCCCTGTTCTTCACTATCTCCCAGAATTTGCTCAAACTCATGTCCATTGAGTTGATAATGCCATCCAATCATCTCATCCTCTGTTGGCCCCTTCCCGTCCTGCCCTCAATCTTTTCCATCATTAGGATCTTTTCTAATGAGTGTGCTCTTCACATCAGGTGGCCAAAGTATTAGAATTTCATCATCAGTCCTTGCAGTGAATATTCAGGGTTGATTTCCTTTAGGATTGACTGGTTTGATCTCCTTGCTATCCAAGGGACTCTCAAGATTCTTCTCCAGCACCACAGTTCAAAAGCATCAATTCTTCGCCACTCAGTGTTCTTTATGGTCCAAATCTCACATTCATACATGACTACTGGAAAAACCATAGCTTTAACTAGACGAATGTTTGTTGCCAAAGTGATGTCTCTGCTTTTGAATACCCTGTCTAGGTTTGTCATAGTTTTTCTTCCAAGGAGCCAAGTATCTTTTAGTTTTATTGCTACAGTCACTGCCTGCAGTGATTTTAGAGCCCAAGAAAATAAAACGTGCCACTGTTTCCATTTTTTTTTTGCCCATGTATTTGACATGAAGTGATAGAGTACTGCTCTTTTAAAATAAAAGAGAAGAGAATTCAATAAATCAGGTTGTGGACACTAACTAGAGAACCATTGAATATTGCCATTTAAGTTTTCTTCTGTTTCTTCAGTTTTAATGTCTAAGAAGTCTTAAAAACAAAAATTTGCATATGATAATTCCAATATCTGAAGCCCTGTGGCTCTGATTGTGTTGGTGTTGTTTCTGCTGGTTTTCAGTCATGAACAAGAGCCTGATTTATTCTTGTCTGAGGACCCACAGTTCAGATAACAGTAAAAGAATCATTTTTCCCCCACTGGAAAAATGTGCATTTGTCAAAGAATGGATGAACAGAATGACAATGTAGTAGGGTCATACTCTATAAAAGTATAGTAAAATATAATGGTTAAGAGTGACATGACTGGATTCAGGCTGCCTATGTCCAAATCCCAGCTCCTTTATCTGCTAAACCTCAGTTTCCTCATCCTTAAGATGAAATGCTTACTTTTTTAAATTGAAATATAGTTGATATTGTAATATAATACAATATCATTTTGTATAGTATACAATATGCTGTATTGTGTACAAATTAACAATGTTGTATTAATTTCTGCTGTACAACAAACTGATTCCGTTTGTGAATTCAGGATGTGTGTACACATTATTTTTCATATTTTCCATTAGGGGTTGTCACAGGATATTGAATACAGCTCCCTGTACTATGCAGTGGGACCTTGTTCTTTATCCATCCTATATGTACTAGTGTGCCTTTGCTAGCCCCAAACTCCCAATCCACCCTTGCTACTTCCCTCCTTTTTGGCAACTGCAGACTGTACCTATGTCTGAGTCTGTTTCTGTTCCATAGATTAATTTGTGTCATATTTTAGATTCCATATATAAATGATATTGTATGGTATTTGTCTTTCTCTTTATGACTTACTTCACTCGCTATGACCATCTCTAGGTCCATCCGTGTTGCTGCAAATGGCATTATGTCATTCCTTTTTACAACTGGGTAGTATTCCGTTGTATGTACATATCACATCTATTTTATTTATTCATCTGTTGATGGACATTTAGGTTGCTTCCATGTCTTGGCTATTGTGAATATGCTGTGATGAATATAGAGGTGGATGTACATAAGATGAAATATTATAGAGTTCTTATAAGTATTAAAAGAGAAAATGCACATGAAGTAATTAAGCCAATACCTGGCAAGCACTCAATAAATGTTAACTTTATCATTATTGTTAGATATTCAGAGGGAAGAGAGTCTCAAATTTTGCACCTGGGAAGTGTTTGAGATGGTGTTGAAAAATGCATTCATTCATTCATTTATTCATCATTTATTTTATTTGATATATACCTAATAGTTCTTGAAATTAATAATTTGAGCCACTGATGGACAGAATGAGCAGAATCCCAAAAGGAGGGTAGAGCTGTAAAGGGTCAGATAAGAGTAAAGGATATCATAGAAACAGCCAAAGCAAAGCTTGGAATCATGATTTATATGACAAGATCACCATGGATGGAATGTATAAGAGAAAAAGATAACCTACAGAAAAATAATGGGCAAGTGTATTATATTGTAATGTTCTGTAATCATCTTATATACAGGTATACACTTCTGGATCCTGTCCCATTCCTAGTTCTATCCTGTGACATTAAGCTGATTATGTGTACAATAGTGCAGGAACCACATATCAACTATCAGATCAGATCAGTCGCTCAGTCGTGAGCTTTAAGCTAACTTTTTCACTCTCCTCTTTCACTTTCATCAAGAGGCTTTTTAGTTCCTCTTCACTTTCTGCCATAAGGGTGGTGTCATTTGCATATCTGAGGTTATTGATATTTCTCCTGGCAATCTTGATTCCAGTTTGTGTTTCTTCCAGTCCAGCATTTCTCATGATGTACTCTGCATATAAGTTAAATAAGCAGGGTGACAATATACAGCCTTGACGAACTCCTTTTCCTATCTGGAACCAGTCTGTTGTTCCATGTCCAGTTCTAACTGTTGCTTCCTGACCTGCATACAAATTGGGCTTTTTCCCACTGACATAATAGATACCCCTTGAGTAACCTGGAAGGCTCCAAGCCATTAATGTCTTTAGCTCATGTGATCTGTGTCTTTTGTATGCACTGATAATCTTTGAGAGCTGTTTTATCTGAAGCTACTCAAGCAGTGATTCTCAAGCTTGAGCATGCTTTAGAAACACCTGGAGAGCTCTTTCCAGTGTCAACTGCTGAGCCTCATCCTGAAAGCTGTGGATTTCATAGGTCTGGAGTAGGTCCCTAGAATCTACATTTCTAACAAGTTCTTAGGTGACACCCTTGGTGGTGGTCCTGGGACCACATTGTGAGAACTACTATGTTAATGACCATACTGAATACTAAACTATCTTAGAATTTCATCATGTTTTCTTTTGGTAGAATAACTTTCTAACTTGTGTATTTAGTTGTTTCTCCTACCCATGGAATTTAATTCTTTGAAATAACTTATGGGGAAATAAATAAAATACACTTTTTCATTTATATTTTGTCTTAGCCGTTCCCTTACTGTGATTTTGGATTTTCTTGCTATTAAGGTTAACTGCTTTGGGAGGCCTAAGCTACCATTAAGCTCCATTAGTAGTATATATTTTATAATATTTCAGAGAAATCCCATTGCATTATTCCTAATGGGTTGAGTGGGGCTTTTTCCAAAAGTAATTGTTATAATAATAGGCCTTTCATAAATGTAAGCATGAATTCTTTCATCAGTACGTTCTTGATGTTCGTAATATGTCAACATTTAAAATAAAGTGCATGTGCAAATTTTATGGCATTTTCCCCCTTCGTGATCATAACTCTTTAAAGCAAATACACATCCCTTCAAATTCTTGTTAATTTTTCCTGCGCTGCCTCCTACCTAAATGAGTCACACCAAGTTTTACATGTCAGTTCTCCTGACAAGAAACTGAACGCTGAAGTAATTTTCATATATTCTTTTTCACTTTTCCTCATAGTGCTTTCGTGCACAATAAGCAGGAAATTACTTTGATGTGAAGAGGTGGTAAGAGGATGGTCAAAGCACATAGTGCCCAGATCATTCGCTCACCCTCAGCCTTCTCTTTCAGCTCTGACCTCCACTGTCTACTTCCCCATTGCTAGGCCTCATTTTATCTGTTTACTCAAGTAGAACTAACAAAAGGCTTTTGTGCGTGGCCAGACTTTTAAATCTTGGTAGTAACAGGAAAGGGAAGATGGTGACAGCCAAGGCCTGCTTAGCCCCACAAATAACTTGCAACCGAATATCACACCACCATATTTACACTGAATCTCTCCAGAGGACTCCATATTGCTTCCACCCAGGCCCCTCTCACTCCCTTTCTCTCATCCCCTCTTTCCTTCTTGCTGGTCTCCCTCTCAGCCACCTTAATCTCTTACTCTGTTTCACAGAGTAATTCAGCTCTCTTTTCTGGCTGCCATGCATTTAAATTTTGGGCCAAATGTTCTCCATTTCTCCATTAAAAAACGAGTCAAGTTTCATCATGAAAGGATTTCTCTAAACAAACTACCTCTGAGGTGATTTGGATCATTTCCTTAGAGAGCAATAAGTGGCTGCAGTCAGTACTAAGTACTATTTTATTTTCTTCCTGGTACATTTGTTAAAGAAAAGGCAATAGGGCTGCTTGGTGCTAAGAGGACTGGCACCAGGTTGTTGATGCAAAACCCCCCTCCCAACCCTCTCCTCCCACCAAAAAAAAAAACCGAGGTGAATTAGGAAGTGTGTTGCTAGCTTAGAACTCAGATTCCTGGTCTTAGCTTTGTTTTTATTTGGCAGTACAGTCATTAACAAGCCACTTTTCAGCTCCCAGGCTGTTGCTTCATTTTTTATTTTTATTTTTTGCTACGCTGTGCGGCTTGCAGGATCCTAGTTCCTCTTCCAGGGATTGAACTTGGGCTGTCATCCGTGAAAGCACTGAGTCCATACCACTAGACCACCAGGGAAGTCCTGTTTTCATTTATAAATGGAAAGAGTTGGGTTAGTGTTCTCCAAGTTTAAGCAAAAACTGAAAGGAAACAAAAACATTTCAGAGTGACACCCATTGAAGTCCAGACTCACCCTCTTTTTTTTTTTTTTCCAGTTTTCTTTTTTTTTTATTTTATTTTGTTTTTAAACTTTATATAATTGTATTAGTTTTGCCAAATATCAAAATGAATCCATCACAGGTATACATGTGCTCCCCATCCTGAACCCTCCTCCCTCCTCCCTCCCCATACCATCCCTCTGGGTCGTCCCAGTGCACTAGCCCCAAGCATCCAGTATCGTGCATTGAACCTGGACTGGCATCTCGTTTCATACATGATATTTTACATGTTTCAATGCCATTCTCCCAAATCTTCCCACCCTCTCCCTCTCCCACAGAGTCCATAAGACTGTTCTATACATCAGTGTCTCTTTTGCTGTCTCGTACACAGGGTTATTGTTATCATCTTTCTAAATTCCATATATATGCGTTAGTATACTGTATTGGTGTTTTTCCTTCTGGCTTACTTCACTCTGTATTATAGGCTCCAGTTTCATCCACCTCATTAGAACTGATTCAAATGAATTCTTTTTAATGGCTGAGTAATACTCCATTGTGTATATGTACCACAGCTTTCTTATCCATTCATCTGCTGATGGACATCTAGGTTGCTTCCATGTCCTGGCTATTATAAACAGTGCTGCGATGAACATTGGGGTACACGTGTCTCTTTCCCTTCTGATTTCCTCAGTGTGTATGCCCAGCAGTGGGATTGCTGGATCATAACAGACTCACCCTCTTAATTCTTCCTCCCCAGTGGCCCCTTGAGCTTTCTCACAGTGTAGTTCTGAAAGCAGTGACCAATCTTTTTTTTTTTTTTTTTTGGCTCTTTCTCATGTGGGATCCTTGTTCCCCAACCAGGGATCAAACCCATTCCCCCTACACTGGAAATGCAGACTCTTAACCACTGGACCGCCAGGGAAGGTCATGATCTATGATGACCTTCATAGGTCAGTGATGGTTTTCATCCATCATTGTTCCCTGATTTTCTGGAATTTATGACTGGAGTTTCACAGTTTAATGTGAATGCTCCTCATAATTAGAATGAAGGCAAATGATTGGAATAATTGATTCCATTGAATCATTGAATCATTGATCAATCAACCAATTCCAAATGATTGAGAGAGAAACTCTCCACGACCTGGCATAGCAGAGGAATTTTGGAATTGTCTGATGTTCAGTCAGGCTTCCCTTGTGGCTCAGGTGGTAAAGCGTCTGCCTGCTTGACTGAATGATGTTCAGTCATTAGTTACTGGTGGCCTTGAGCTGAGAGGTAATCAAATCTCTCTTGCTACCTCATGTATTTCCAATATTTAAAAGTCCTTTGCAGGTCTGCTTGTTTTAGAAAAGATGTCACTCTTGAAAAATACTTCTAAAAAAGAGATGGGGATCATTTTGATTGAAATTTGCCCTTCAGGACTTGACAATAATTGAACATCTGTATTGTCTTAGGATCCCTGTGCAGTCAATAATATAGGAACCCATCCCACTAGCATCTGATTCTGTGAAGACAACAGCAATCACTCAGACCTCTTTAACAGAGTTTGGTGATATACCACCTGACACCTCAGGCCCTTGATTTATGCTTATCTGTGAAGGAGAGTCTCCTGCAGATGCCAGAGACGCATGTCAAATGGGCACATGGGGCCAAGAATGGTGTCCATCCATGGATGCAGGCACAGATGAAAGGAGGGTAATGCTCCATGGGACAAGCCTCAGCCAGTGGTTGTGTATGAGTGGGTAGATTAATGTCCTCACCCCCGCAAACATCAGTGGTATCCTTCTGAGGCATGTACCTTGCAATTTCTCATATTCTGTCCATATGAACTCAGTCCCATTGGCTCACAACAATAATAAAACTTTGATTTTCTTTCCTTCTTCCTTTGCCCCACTTTCCGTACTCTCTCACTTTTACAATCCTGGGGTTACCTTGCAAATAGTTAATCTGCCCCCAAGTCCTTGTCTTAAGATCTACTGTTGGGAGACCCAAGTTAAACTTGATGCAATGGAATAATATACAACAATGGAAAAGAATAAAATAATGCAATTTGCAGCAACGTGGATGAACCTAGAGATGCTCATACCAAGTGAAGTAAACCAGATAAAGACAAGTATCACATGATATTAAATCGTAAAATGATATAACTTACGTGGAATGTAAAAAAGAAAAATACAGATGAACTTATTTACAAAACAGAAATGGACTCACAGACATAGAAAACAAACATGGTTACCAAAAGAGAGGGAGAGGGATAAATTAGGAGTTTGGGATTAACATATACACACTAAAATAGATAAGAAACAAGGACCTACTGTATAGCACAGGGAGCTCTATGCAATATCTTGTAATAACCTATAAAGCAAAAGAATCTGAAACAGGATATACATATGTATAACTGAATGATTGTGCTGTATACCTGAAACTAACATAACTTTGTAAATCAACTTTATTTCAATAAAGTTAAAAAACCTCAGATTAAGCTACTAACTTTCAATGCTGTTACAAAAATGGATAGTGTGCTGTCTATTTTGAACTCTGTGACCACTCTTTTATATATGCACTCTTGTTTCAACAAATCATATTGTGCTCTTGATGGCCCAAGCTGAATAAAAGCAGGATGTAGGTTATTTTATTTTTCAGAGAATTATAAATCAATGTGGCCATGAATTACATGATTCTAAATTTTATCATTTTAGGTCCTAGAACCAGTTTGTTGAGGATTTTTAAGTCATTGGGGGCAAAAAAGTGATACAGCTTTATCTTTACCAGGAAACTGTCCCCCAGCTGTGTCAAAATTCCTTTCCCATAGATCACATACTACCTTAAGGATATCTTAGCCAGGTTCTATAACTCTCCTCTTGCTTTGCATTCCTGGAAGAGGACCATTTCATTTCAGATAATTATTTCCTCCCCATTGAAAGGCAAGAGAATAATTTGTCTTCATGAACACCCCCTAAAAGACTAGCAACCCTTTCCCCTCCTGCGTATTCTCTTAATATTGACTGGGAAAGCAGGGTGGTGTTGGTTGATGGTAAGAATCATACTGTCTTGGCACACTTCAGTAGGCCTGAGGGGAAGAGGCTGGGTTGAGCTGTTAGCTCACTGGTCGTTCATTGAACTTGCTGCTGCTGCTGCTAAGTCGCTTCAGTTGTGTCCGACTCTGTGCAACCCCATAGACAGCAGCCCACCAGGCTTCTCTGTCCATGGGATTCTCCAGGCAAGAACACTGGAGTGGGTTGCCATTTCCTTCTCCAGTGCATGAAAGTGAAAAGTCAAAGTGAAGTCACTCAGTCGTGTCCGACTCTTAGCAACCCCATGGACTGCAGCCTACCAGGCTCCTCCGTCCATGGGATTTTCCAGGCAAGAGTACTGGAGTGGGGTGCCATTGCCTTCTCATTGAACTTGGAGTGTCCTTAACCTTGGGTCTTAAAAATGTCATCTGCATCCTCTTATGGCATGTTTACTTAGCTCTACCATTCTAACAACAAATTAATATGTACCTCCTGAGTTCACATCAACAAACTTGTTATTGAGATAAGTCAATTTGAGTTTTAGAGATTTATCAGCTATGATTTACTCATGAGTCAGTGAAAGTCAGCTAAAGATAAGGGAGATAACAGAATCAGAAGGATCAAAAACAAATCATGGCTAGAATAAAACCACTGTTGGTTTTAGTGCTGAGAACTACAAATAAAAAAAAGATTAAATTCAAGGATATTAGGGATTAAAAAATTAAATCGTAAAATGCTTGAAGCATGAACTTCCTTGAAGGTTATCCTTCAAGGCCAGAGGGGAAATGTTTATGTTCAGAAAAGTTACATAAGTAGCTGCTGTACTCAATAATTGGGTGTGGGGAAATATAATCAATTCAACCATGAGAGTCCTTATATCTGTGGATTCTCTGTGATATTTGAGCCCTTAAGTTTGATCTCGGAAGACACATACGGGGGAAGAATTGCTTTGGTTCATAGAAAATTAACTTTTCCTTTTACTTCAAATGGTTCCATCTCAATAATTGTGACAGAAGCTCTTCTTCCAGAAGCTTCTTCTTCTTGTGTGATAGAATGTTCTTGATAATGGCTACTTTCCTGCCCAAACAATTTCGCCTTCATCATTTAATTGCCCTGGTACCTCTTCGCTCCCATTTCCTTCTCTCTCTCTCTTTCACTGTCCACCTTACTTACTTTTCTCTCCCTTCTCCCTCACTCCTTGGGGTATAAATTGGCTGTCTTCCTATTACAAGGTTCATTATTTTCTTGGTCATCTCTGGTCAGTTAGCTTCACCCACAATTGCTTTGAGAACTTTGTTTTGCGATTGCTCTGTGCATCCAAGGGCATTTTCTATTTCCTTCAGGGAGCTGTTGTCATTTTAACTAGGCTTTGCATCTTTTTCATTTAATAGAACATTTCTGAAGAATATACCTATTCTGGGCATGTGTGATGGTTCCTCTTTCTCTGTTTGGTGGAAAAAGTCAAAAGTACATAGATTTGGCAGACAGACTTTATTTTTTTTAAATTTTATTTTATTTTTAAACTTTACAATATTGTATTGGTTTTGCCAAATATTGAAATGAATCCTCCACGGGTATACACGTGTTCCCCATCCTAAACCCCCCTCCCACCTCCCTCCCCGTACCATCCCTCTGGGTCATCCCAGTGCACCAGCCCCGAGCATCCTGTATCATGCATTGAACCTGGATTGGCGATTCATTTCATATATGATATTATACATGTTTCAATGTCATTCTCCCAAATCATCCCACCCTCACCCTCTCCCACAGAGTCCAAAAGACTGTTCTATACATCTGTGTCTCTTTTGCTGTCTCATAAACAGGGTTATTGTTACCATCTTTCTAAATTCCATATATATGCATTAGTATACTGTATTGGTGTTTTTCTTTCTGGCTTACTTCACTCTGTATAATCGGCTCCAGTTTCATCCACCTCATTAGAACTGATTCAAATGTATTCTTTTTAATGACTGAGTAATATTCCATTGGTATATGTACCACAGCTTTATCCATTTGTCTGCTGATGGACATCTAGGTTGCTTCCATTTCCTGGCTAAAAATATGGAACGCTTCACGAATTTGCATGTCATCCTTGTGCAGGGGCCATGCTAATCTTCTCTCTATCGTTCAAATTTTAGTATATGTGCTGCCAAAGCGAGCACGGCAGACAGACTTTAGTGTAGATTCTGATCTCCCCAGTTTGTAACCTTAATCAAGTGATTTATTTGTTCCTTATTCAGTTTCCTTACTGTAAATGAGGATAATAGCCACCTCCAAATTTGTTGTGAGATTAAATAAAATGAACTACTTAATTTTTGTGAACACTGTAAGCTGAAAACTTTTAATTTTCTTCTTCCTATTTCATTTCTCTGGAGAAGGCAATGGCACCCCACTCCAGTACTCTTGCCTGGAAAATCCCATGGATGGAGGAGCCTGGTGGGCTGCAGACCATGGGGTCGAGAAGAGTTGGACACGACAGAGCGACTTCACTTTCACTTTTCCCTTTCACGCATTGGAGAAGGAAATGGCAACCCACTCCAGTGTTCTTGCCTGGACAATCCCAGGGACGGGGGAGCCTGGTGGGCCGCTGTCTATGGGGTCGCACAGAGTCAGACACGACTGAAGCGACTTAGCAGCATTTCATTTCTCATTTCTGTTTCTGATGTTTTTATAGATTTTCAAACTAGGTCAAGGTACCAAATGATCCAGTCCATTCAAATCCAAGTGCACAAACTTTTCTTCTTCATAGATTCATGTATGTTTTCATCTGAGGGAACATTTCTTAAGTGGGCAAATCCTACTCCAAGAAGTTTCAAAGTTGTAAGGATTTTTCTTTTATTTTCTCACACTTACTTCATTTAAATCCTGAATAATTTCTCCCCATTTTGTTCTGTTATTAAGCAGTGTAAGGGACAATATTGTTAGGGGAGCAAATAGAAGAGTAAAGGTTAACAAGAACATGAGGTATAATGGGAGCTGCTTTCGTTTTGTAGAAATATTAGTTACTCTCCTGAAATTTTATTTTTTTAATTTTATATATTTTAATTGAGCTATAGTTGATTTACAATGTATTAATTTCTGGTGTATAGCAAACTGATTCAGATATATATATATATATATATATATATATTCAGATTCTTTTCCATTATAAGCTATTATACCAGTTTAGTTTCCTGTACTATACAGTGCATGCTTAGTCACTTCAGTTGCATCCGACTCTCTGCAACCCCATGGACCATGGCCCACCAGGCTCCTCTGTCCATGGGATTGTCCAGGCAAGAATACTGGAGTGGGTTGCCATTTCCTTCTCCAGTGATAAAACATGAAGTGAAAAAAAAAACAAACATGAAGTGAGTGAAGTCCATCAGTCGTGTCTGACTCTTTGTGACCCCCTGGACTGCAGCCTACCAGGCTCCTCCGTCCATGGGATTTTCCAGGCAAGAATACTGGAGTGGGGTGCCATTGCCTTCTCCAATATACAGTAGGACCTTATTATTTATCTGTTTTATGTAAAGTAATGTAGATCTGTTAATCCCACTCTTGTAATTTGTGCCTCCCGCCCCTTTTTTGGTAACCATAAATTTGTTTTCTATATCTGACAGTCTCTTTTGTAAATAAGTTTATTTGTATCATTTTTTAAAGATTCTACCTGTGATACCATGTTATGTTTGTCTTTGTCTGACTTCACTACTTATATGATAATCTGTGGGTCCATGCATGTTGCTGCAAATGGCATTATTTCATTCATTTTTGTGGCTGAGTAATATTCCATTGTATATTTACCACACCTTGTTTATCCATTCATCGGGCAATATACATTTAGGTTGCTTCCATGTCCTGGCTGTTGTCAATAGTGCTACAGTGAACATTGGGCGCATGTATTATATCTTTTCAAATTAGAGTCATTTTCTGAATACATGCCTAGAAATGGGATCATTGGATCATATGATAACTGTTTTTAGTTTTTTAAGGAGCCTCTGCACTGTTCTCCATAGTGGTTGCACCAATTTAAATTCCCACTAACAATGTAGGAGGGCTTCTTCTGGAATTTTAGAGTCCAAAAGCATGACTGGAATTGAGTCACTGCATTGGTGTAATGTATCATTTTGACCAAATGCTGAACTCCCAGGTTTATTACTTCTCACTCTGGCAATACTTTATAAAATACCTGTCCTCTTCTCCAGTTCACACCAGAGTCTTGATACTTTTCCTTTCAGTTAAAAAATATCCTGTGAGGAATAGATGTGTTGGAGTTGTGAAGCATGCAGTGAATTCCTGTGGAATTCGTTCAGAGAGATTTTCATATTCTGCCATCATTTGTTCTATGAAAATGTATGAAATTTCTGAAGTGGAAATAAAAACATGAACAAGAGAGCTTCTACCTACCCCAGATTCACAGGTGGATAGGAAGGGGAGAGCTACAAACAGCCACAACCTCCATTTATGTATTGCTGTTCTTTTTTTCCTATGTAAGCCTAAAGATCTCTATTTAATCTCATGCACATTGTCTGGTATGGCAGGCACATTTAGTTCATTCCCTGAAAACCATTTTTAATCCTTTTTCTCACTGGCTTCCACTGTGGAAGCTAAAAAACCCTGTGAGTTACTTCCCTGTTCTTCCTTGTCAATGAAATATAAAGGAAATTCATCTGGGGCTTCTTGGAAAGTTTGTACTTTCTGATAAAAGGAGTGAAGTGCATGAGGGGAAAGAGTGATTTGGGTTTAATTTCTGTCACATCCTGCCTTTGTTTTCTTGTTACTGTGATACTTGGAGCTAGGAAGCAGTCATGAAGCAAATAGCCAAGGGACCATATCCCATATGCTAAGTATAGTAGAACTTAACAATAGAGAGAGCCTAGATCTTTGGTCACATGGGTGAGCCACCAAACCAACCTGGCATTGCTCTTCCTCCAGTGGTTTATGTCACTGTAGCTTTTTTATCGTTGTTGTTCCTGATATCACTGTTACTTACTTCCCAAAGCATTCCTCATTGATAGATCTGGAAAGAGTGATCCATCATACCATTAGCATTTTAGTTTTAGTCAGCTTAATTTCTCAAACCTTGTAGGGCCTGAGTACATTTTGAATGTACTTAGTGGGTAGAACATGAAAAAGACAAAAAGTGAGTACCACACGAGGGAAAGTTTTTGAGCACTGGGGAAGAAACATTACTTTAGCAACAAAGAGAAGAAAAAGGGAATGCAGAGTACAAATTTTGCCTCTGCAGTTGCACCTGGGGTGATCCTCGGTACAACGTTTAAGGAGAAATGTAGTGTTTGGTTGGTAATTTGTTCTGTGCTGTGTAATACAGTACTTAACACATGAACCATGGCCATCAATTTTTCACGATCTCAATATTTTTGAGTTTTTTTTAAATTGAAGTATAGTTGATTTGGGCTTCCCTGGTGGCTCAGATGGTAAAGGATCTGCCTTCAATGTGGGCGACCTGGGTTCAATCCCTGGGTTGGGAAGATCCCCTGGGAAAGGACATGGCTACCCACTCCGGTATTCTTGCCTGGAGAATCCCATGGACAGAGTAGCCTGGCGGGCTATATAGTCCATGGGATCACAAAGAGTTTGACATGACTGAGCAACTGACACTTTTATACTTTCACTTCATAGTTGATTTACAATGCTGTGTTAGTTTCTGCTGTACAGCAAAGTCAGTCAGTTATACATATGCATATATCCCCTCTTTTTTAAGATTCTTTTCCCATATAGATCATTACAGAGGATTGAGAAGAGTTCTCTGTGCTATACACTAGGTCCTTGTTATCTATTTCATATATAGCAGTGTGTATATGTTAAACCCAACCTAATTGACCCCCTCTTTTTCCCCTTTGGTAACTGTAAATGTGTTTTCTATGTCTGTGAGTCTATTTTCTAAATAAATTCTTTTGTATCATATTTTCGATTCTACATATAGGTGATATCATATTGTATTCATCTTTGTCCGATTTAACTTTACTCAGTATGACAATCTCTGGGTTCAGATTTTTGACTTTTTAAGATGTGTTTACCCAATGCTTGTTTTAAATCCTCAGGGAATGCCATTATAGACAGGTGGGAACTTCAAAAATGTACGTTTCTCAATAGATTGAGTTACATGTATCCTTCTCTTGCCTTTCAGCCTTCTCCCTACATAAACACCAACCATGCCTTTGAATGCCCTCTTGCTCTTAGATGAGTCATGTGCTGATGTGACCCTTCCTGTCATCATCTCTTCTATGCTGTTGGTCACTTAGAGCAAACCTAACAAATGTAAATTTGAAAGATACCTCTGTACTGTGTGTATGTGTTTTACAGGAATAATTACTTGCTCAAAGTATTTTCATAAGAGCTCTCTTAGGTAGGAAGACTATTGTTTAATAACACATATTTGAATTACAGTTGACCCTTGAACAATGTGAAATTGAACTGTTCAGGTCCATTTAACAGGCAGGTGTTTCTCAATAGTAAATTCTAGAATACTACACAATCTGTGGTTGGATGAATCCACGGTGTGGAGGAAACATGGTTATGGAGGCCTGGCAAGCTATATGCAGATTAACCTCCATGTTATTCAAGGGTCAACTGTAGTACATTTTCAGAAACACTCACCGTGTAAAGCAGAGTAGATCTTTATTAACTTTTACCTTTTTGAAGTTTTTGTATATGCATTCAGTTATCAGAAGCTGTGCTTGAAATTCCAGATATAGGTACAACTGGGAAGTATTTGATGCTTGGGAATCCCTGGCGGCTCAGTGGTAAAGAATTTGCCTGCAATGCAGAGGACGCAAGCTCTATCCCTGGGTCAGGAAGATACCCTGGAGGAGGAAATGGCAACCCAGTCCACTATTCTTGCCTGGAAAATTCCATGGACAGAGGAGCCTTGTGGGCTACAGTCCATGGGGCTGCAAAGAGTCAGACATGACTTAGCAACTATACCACCACGACCATGTAATGCTTTTCTATTTAAGAAATTCAGACCAATGTGTTGGTTTTTAGGTGGCTCTAAAAATGATGGAGATTACCTTTAATGTGTGATGTGTATTCAGTTGGTTGTCATAGAATAGCTTACTCAATAATAATTTTTATTACAAAAATTAGTAAAGTACTAAATATTGGCTTTTGACTAAATGAAATAAGTACTTTTCCTGAGATCTTTTTAGGCTATGGAAGTGTAAAGATATTTGCAAACATACCTTGGATTTATGTGTTACTTTTTATGTGTATTGAAGTTTTTGAATAGTGGTACATATGATGGGTACTATCCATCCAGTGTGTACTACTAATTTTACTTTTTAGTAATTACCATAATTGATTCTGAGGCAAAGAGCTTGAGGAGAACAATAACAATGGAAGAAATTGAGTAGCTATAGATTGATTTGATCTTAGAGGACAGAAAGAATTTCATAGCATAAAAATAAGTCTTGGACAAGAAAATGGTTTATGACTAATTAAAAATTTAAAAGTTTGAAACATAAATATATACCCAAGAAAAGTGGCATCTAAGTAAGAGGTCAAGTTGTCTTCTTACTAAATATGTGTTAAGATGTGAAAGTAAATACAAATTCCCAATCTTAGAACTTTTGGAAATAGAGAGTTGGGATTCACTAGAATGGTTACAGGAGAGCAGTGGGATAAGAGTTAGATTACAGCAATTTGAGAAGTGACTGGGAGGTAGGTTGGACACACAGTGTAGCCAAGCGTTTCAATAAATTCAGTAAATGTGATGAAGATACAGACTGTATAGTAGATTGACAACAATGCGTATGTATTTTAGACTTGTTTATAGGCTAAGGCTTTAGGAATAAGTGAAATTGGAGTTTCAAGACAAAGAAGAGCATGTTTGCAGGAACAAGGAGATGGAGGAGGGATGAAGGGATAAGGGAGAGGAAGAAGACATGAAGGTACTAGATTTGAAAAAGGATGAAGGTTGGAAGCAACCTAAATGTCTCAACAGATGAATGGATAAAAAACATGCATATATATACATACAATGGAATAGTACTTAACCATAGAAAAGAATGAAATACCATTTGCAGCAACATGGATGAACCTAGAGATTATCACGGAGAAGACAATGGCAAACCACTCCAGTACTCTTGCCTGGAGAATCCCATGGACAGAGGAGCCTGGTAGGCTATAGTCCAGGGGGTCGCGAAGAGTCAGACACGACTGAGGGACTTCACTTTCACTTTTCACTTTCATGCATTGGAGAAAGAAATGGCAACCCACACCAGAATTCTTGCCTGGAAAATCCCAGGGACGGGGGAGCCTGGTGGGCTGTCGTCTATGGGGTCGCACAGAGTCGGACATGACTGAAGCTACTTAGCAGCAGCAGCAGCAGCAGCAGAGATTATCATACTAGGTGAAGTCAGGCATATGATATCACTTATAGGTGGAATCTAAACTATGATGGCAAAATAATTTATCTATGAAACAGAAACAGACTCACAGGCATAAAGAACAGATTCGTGGTTACCAAGAGGGAAAGGGGCTGCTGCTGCTGCTAAGTCACTTCAGTCGTGTCTGACTCTGTGCGACCCCAGAGATGGGAGCCCACCAGGCTCCCCCCGTCCCTGGGATTCTCCAGCCAAGAACACTGGAGTGGATTGCCATTTCCTTCTCCAATGCATGAAAGTGAAAAGTGAAAGTGAAGTCTCTCAGTCGTGTCTGACTCTTAGCGACCCCATGGACTGCAGCCTACTAGGCTCCTCCATCCATGGAATTTTCCAGGCAAGAGTACTGGAGTGGGGAGAGGGATAAAGTAGAAGTTTGGGATTATCAGATACAAATTACTAGATATAAGATAGATAAACAACAATGTCCTACTATATAGCACAAGGAACTATATACAGTAACTTGTAATAACCTATAATAGAAAAGATTATGTAAAAGAATATATATCTGAACCATTTTGCAGTATACCTAAAACATTGTAAATCAACTGCACTTAAACTTTAAAAAATGTAATGAATAAATGTTTATTTAGTGATACTAAAAGTCTTAGAGGTCATTGCAAGAAAGTCTTATCAATAACTAGAAATATTTTGTGGCATAAAGAACACAGAGTTCCTTTATCACAAATGCAATTTGAGATCCAGGGCTAATGAGTTTCCCCCTATCTGTGAAATTGGAGTTACAATTTCTTCTCATATATATATTACAGTGTGGTTATAAAAAAAAAATCAAAGAGGAAATGTTACAAAAATCTTTAAAAATAATAAATGAGATTATGTTTTTTGAGTAACATGCTTTTATTGATATCACATTTATATTCATTTGGCACCATGGCATGTGTTGATTACACATTGGTCTCTTTCTGGGGAACCTGGAGGAATAGTATAAACTGGTTATACACTATATGAAAATTTATTTAAAAACAGCTGAATTCTTCATACTTTTAATGTATGTAACATGTTAAGACTGCAAGGACAAGGATTCAAGTCATTTATTGTATTTGCAAAATTAGTGAGGTGAATGACTAGAATTATCTGTCAACATCATCTGTATCTATCCTGGAAACATGTAGATTTACATCTTTTACTCGTTTCTTGTTTTTTATCTTTTATCTTATTTCTTATCTTTTAGTTATTCATTATTGTTAGGGTTAAGAGATGACAGCCTTGAATTTTTCAAGTCCAGCGGAATTGCTCACATCTTCTTAGTTGGAACTCACCTTCAGCCAATGATTTCCTGACCAATAGGCATAAGGAGTGTCTTAGATTTTATTAATAAGTAAGTGAATTTGATTACCTTTCCCCAAAGGAGTCTATGAATTGGCTTAATTCATATCTCCTACCTGGGGACTTGAGTTCAAGGTTAGGCTTTGATAAGGACCCCTTCACTCTCTTACACTGAATCCCAAATTTGCAACCTGAACATCCATGTATCTTGGAGCTTCTTGTGTGTCACGGTAGTATGGTTATGAGAGGCATGGGGGACAAATGCAGAATTTAGTCATTTATTTGTGGCCTGTTTCCCGTGAGGAATCACGTTAAAAATGAGTACAATTACATTTTATTGATTCTCCTAAATCAACTCTGCTGGTTGAACTATGTTGGGGAGAAAGAGCAATATGGCGTGGAATAATCTTGCAGTTCCAAGTCAGGCTTGTTATTTAACACATAATCTCATTTTGAGACCCAGGAGAAGAAATTATATGATTGTACCTAGAAAGTTTAGAGTTGTTGGTTCTTGCTTATGCTTGGTATAGGAGGCACTTTTCTGCAAAACTGTGCTTAAATCAAGTAATTTTAAATGGCATAGAGAAGTTTATTGTTAAAGTAAGTTGAGTGTAAAGTTTTTTTTTTTTTATCAAGTATATAATCACTTAATTTGCATGCCCAAATATTAATATATCAGATTTTCTTAAATGAAGATTTTTTTCGTTTAGATAAGTAATTTTTAACTTAAGGTACATCTGCTATCATTTTCATTATTGTATTAAGAGGAGTTTCTTTTATTTAAAGAATGGTCCATTTGGTAAGTTACAATGGAATGGTGCTCATAAGTTCCTTGTTTTTTAACTATAGATTCTCAGTGTAGGACTATGCTGAAGGCAATTTACACTGAATTTATTCACAACCAGCATTATGGTAATCTTGACTGCTTCTTTTTATAGAATTGCAGCCTCTTAAAGGTTCAGGGCTTCCCTGGTGGCTCAGACAGTAAAGAATCTGCCTGCAATGCAGGAGACCCAGGTTTGATCCCTGAGAGAAGGAAATTTCAACCCACTCCAGTGTTCTTGCCTGGAGAATTCCACAGACAGAGGAGCCTGATGGGCTACAGTCCATGGGATCGCAAAGAATAGGACACAACTGAGTGACTTTCACCTTCACACAGGTGAAATTTGCATTTTTAAAGGAAAATCAGACAATTTAATCATTCAGGAGAAGCTTGTGATATATTTTTTAATAATTGTATTTATTTTTTTTGGTTATGCTGAGTCTTTGTTGCTGCTCAGGCTTTTCTCTAGTTTCAGCGAGTGGGGGCTACTCTTGGTTGCAGAGCACAGGCTCTGAGGTGTGGCCTGCAGTAGTTGTGGCACATGGGCTCAGTAGCTGCAGCTTGCAGGCTCTAGAGCACAGGCTTAGTAGCTGTGGCTCACGGGCTTAGTTGCTCCATGGCCTGTGGGATCTTCCTGGATCAGAGATGGAACCTGTGTCTCCTGCACTGCAGACGAATTCTTCACCACTGCATCACCAGGGAAGCCAATAGGTATATCATGATTGGTTTATCCCTTTACCAGCTGATGGACATTTGGATTGTTTCCAGTTTGGGGCTACTGTGAATAAAGCTGTTATGGTTATTTGGATGCAGGTATTCTGCTTTATTGACTATTCCAAAGCCTTTGACTGTGTGGATCACAATAAACTGTGGAAAATTCTGAAAGAGATGGGAATACCAGACCAGCTGACCTGCCTCTTGAGAAACCTGTATCCAGGTCAGGAAGCAACAGTTAGAACTGGACATGGAACAACAGACTGGTTCCAAATAGGAAAAGGAGTACGTCAAGGCTGTATATTGTCACCCTGCTTATTTAACTTATATGCAGAGTACATCATGAGAAACGCTGGGCTGGAAGAAGCACAAGCTGGAATCAAGATTGCCGGGAGAAATATCAATAACCTCAGATATGCAGATGACACCACCCTTATGGCAGAAAGTGAAGAGGAACTAAAAAGCCTCTTGATGAAAATGAAAGAGGAGAGTGAAAAAGTTGGCTTAAAGCTCAACATTCAGAAAACGAAGATCATGGCAGCCGGTCCCATCACTTCATGGGAAATAGATGGGGAAACAGTGGAAACAGTGTCAGACTTTATTTTTTGGGGCTTCAAAATCACTGCAGATGGTGATTGCAGCCATGAAATTAAAAGACGCTTACTCCTTGGAAGGAAAGTTATGCCCAACCTAGATAGCATATTCAAAAGCAGAGACATTACTTTGCCAACAAAGGTCCGTCTAGTCAAGGCTATGGTTTTTCCAGTGGTCATGTATGGATGTGAGCGTTGGACTGTGAAGGAAGCTGAGCACCAAAGAATTGATGCTTTTGAACTGTGGTGTTGGAGAAGACTTATGAGAGTCCCTTGGACTGCAAGGAGATCCAACCAGTCCATTCTAAAGGAGATCATTCCTGAGTGTTCTTTGGAAGGACTGATGCTAAAGCTGAAACTCCAATACTTTGGCCACCTCATGTGAAGAGTTGACTCATTGGAAAAGACCCTGATGCTGGGAGGGATTGGGGGCAGGAGGAGAAGGGGATGACAGAGGATGAGATGGCTGGATGGCATCACTGACTCGATGGACGTGAGTCTGAGTGAACTCTGGGAGTTGGTGATGGACAGGGAGGCCTGGCGTGCTGCGATTCATGGGGTCGCAAAGAGTCAGACACGACTGAGCGACTGAACTGAACTGAATCTTTCCTGATAGTACAATTTGGCACCTACATGCACTGATTATTTTCAGTTCAAGATAGGAAAGATAAAGTGAAAGCAGTACAGTATTCTGAGCTTTTCGTATAAACTACTTGAAGGTTAATTCTATAGCGTATAATTGTTTAAACCTCTCACAGACCTCAGGGTGGAAGAGCCATGATAGGTGCTCCATAATTTGCTTCTTGATGAATTAATGTATCTTTAATTTTCATATTAGGACCGATGTTCTTTTTAGGTCCTACCTCATGAACAACAACAAAAACAACAAATATTTTGCCTTATCAGATATATCTAAATGTGAATTACAACTGGATCTCTATAAAAATCCTTCTCATGTCATTTATGTAAGTTAGAGAATAGAAGGCATCTGTTTTAAAAAATTGTATTTAGCTTTTGTAAATGGAGCTGTAATGGCATATAATTAAGGGCAATCACTTCTCAGTGTCATCTGTCATATTAGCTCTTCATCATTACTACTACTTGAACAAGTACTTGAAACAAGTGCAAATCTGCACCATGTCATTCTGTGCGTTGATGGGCTCAGCTAATAAAGAGTATCATTTTAGCTTTAAATAACATTTCTAGTTTGGGGAACACTTTCAGGTAACCTCTTTTGATCTTTCTTTCTGACTTTCTATACTCCTTTCACTTCATTGGTAATTGTTTTTCCTATCAAACAGAAACTCCAGGTGTTTTCAAAATAACCAGAGAGAATGTGATGCGGGGTTTTAGTGTAAATATGTCAGGTTGAACTTCAAGCCAGTAAAATTCAGTCAAATGCTATCATTTAAAAAGCTGTCATAAAGGATTGTATGACTCACAGTACACATTTTGTTTTTATAGGTGACTAATGCTTCACAGATGTGTGATTGTTTGATGGTTATAATGACAAAGAATGACTTTGCCCTTTGATTCCTGGATTTAATCCATCCTTTACCTCTTCCTACTTCCTTTGGCCTTGATAAGATCCACCTTGAGTGTATAAGTGTTTTCACTACCCAGATTCCTAAAATGGTCTCCTGGCTATTTGTTTTTCCTGGGGTTATTGTTGAACTACCCAGTGGAAAAAATGAGCTTGTTGAGTTGAAGAAACATCCAAATCTTTGGGAGAAAGGCACCCAAGCAAGATCTCCTGGGCCATTTAATTATTTAGCAGACACTGTTGAGAACCCAGTAAAATCTTGGCACTGGGCATGGGATTAGGTATTCAAAGATGAATAGCATTGGCCCAACCTCAAAGGGCTCTTGGTCTCTTGGTGTATGAAACCAGAGAGGTAGAAATTGATACCTGCATATTCTACTACATCAACTGTCTTTCCTGTGTAAATTGAGAACTAAGAGAGTAAATAGTTATTAAATATTTTAACAGGCTTTGTACATATCTCATTTAATTCTTCCCCAATTTGTCATTGTGTGTGTGCTCAGTTGTGTCCAACTCTTTGCAGTGCCATGGACTGTGGCTCACCAGGCTCCTTTGTCCATGGGATTTTCCAGGCAAGCATACTGGAGCGAGTTTCTGTTTCCTCCTCCAGGGTATCTTCCCAACCCAGGGATCAAACCCATGTCTCTTGGGTCTCCTACATTGGCAGGCAGATTCTTTACCAGTGAGCCACGTGAAAACCCCTAATTTGTCAAAAAGGGGATAAAGCTGCAAACTTTACAGATGAGGGAATGTAGAAAAGTTAAATAATTTGCTTAAAGTTACAGAGTTGGCAGGGCTGAGGTTGAACACAGGTTGAGGCTGAAGCTCAACCTGACATGTCAGAGATATCTATTTGTTGTGTCTAAGCTCATGAATCCCCATCATTCCAGCTTGGTTTTTAACACTGAAAACGTCCCAATTAAAAAAAGGAAAAAATGTGAGAGAGAGAAAAAAAGCCAACAAAAAACCAACGAAGTAAATTGGAGTAACAGCTAGGGCTTTAAAACTGTGGAAATTTAGATTGAAGGAACAAATTTTATCTTGTACCATGGAGTAGAATATAGCATCTTGTGAATAGCTATGTGAGATGTGAAAATGCCTAGCCTCTGGATGTTGGAACTTTAATGACCATAAGACCTCTTTTACATTAGGATGGTTTAAATCATCTGCTATTAATATTTCATGACTGAGGGCCAGTCAGCTATTTCAAGCAGTTTCAGTAACAGAAAGTGAGTGTAATATTTGAGATAGTCCATCATATTTGTAAACTACCATCATAGTAATAATCAAATATCTAATATCTGTGATTTCTATTAATGGGTCCTAGTTCTGTCCCTAAAGCAACATAGAATTTGCATAATTTACAACATTAGAATTTACATAGTTCTGTGTTGGAGCAAATGCTGTTTGGCTATGTCTCAAGTATGAATTGAAGAGAATTCTTGGTTTCCAGGGGAAGAAAATCTGGTTATCTGAATTTGCAGTATTCTGGTTCCTGTAATAGTTTTTTTCTCATTGTGTTTTGTTGACTTGTTTAGTGTCAGTAGACCCCTATCTACTGTTAGTGTGGTGAGAGGAGTCAAGTTTTTGAGCCTTGGCTGAGGGTGAAATCCTTGAAGTATTTTTTTATTGGACATTTCTCAGTAGCCAAGCAGCTGGGGCTCTGGTGGGAACTTACCACTCTGACCTTGCTACATGGAGCATGCACATCTTTATGATATTCCTTTTCCATGCCCTGATTCAATTAAGTATGGAATACTGTGGGAACAGTTAGGGCAGGTAGCCCAGATTTGGTGCGAAAAGGTTTTCTGAAATAGTCGACAGACATCAGAACTAATTTCACAAGTTAGAAGAAGAATTAGCCAGGCAAAGCTGAATAATGGGAGTAAGGAACAGGGTACCTCCAAAAGAGAAGGAACACTGTATGTGATGGTACCGAGGCGAGAGAGAACGTGGCATGTTTAAGCAACAAGAAAGGATTCAGTATGACTTCTTTAAAAATTTCCAACTTTTTTGAGATGTAAACAATAGATATAATTTATATATAGTAAAGTATATCCATTTAAAATATATTTTTTATAGGGTTTTAAATTGTTCTGTGAAACATAAATTTTACCATCTTAACCCTTTAACGTGTATAATTGGGTAATGTTAAGTATATTCACATTGTGGTATGTAGTCTTTTTTGAATAAAAACATACTCAACCTCCTTCATAGGACAAGAAAAATAATATAGCATTACCCTTTATATTTACATGACACTTGGATTGCAAATATGTTGGTAATGAGGACATTGATCAAATGAAGTTCAGATTGTAATCATTAAAGCCAATTAATTTTTCTCCATCATTATCCCACTCACCTCAATGGAAATAGTTCTTTTCCTTGTCCAGGATGAAATCTGAGTAGGCTTTACAACTTTTTTTCATCACTTACACAACAGCAAATCTTGTGGTCACTGTGTATGAAAGTCACTCAGTTGTGTCCGACTCTCTGTGTCCCCATGGAGTGTACAGTCCATGGAATTCTCCAGGCCAGAATACTGGAGTAGGTAGCCTTTCCCTTCTCCAGAGGATCTTCCCAACCCAGGGGTTGAACCTAGGTCTCCCACATCACAGGCGGATTATTTACCAACTGAGCCACAAGGGAAGCCCTGTGGTCACTGTAAGGATCAGAATAATTTAATATATTGCCTGTGGCCAGGAAATTAGTAGGTAGGGTAGGTCATATTAAAATAAAATTCCTTTCATTCTGAGTGTGAAAGTCTTTCCCACATTCTTTGATAAAAATATATAGCACTGAGGTTAAAGATGAAGAAATGGGCAGTAAATGAAAGTGGCCACCACTGGCCTTTGCAGATGGTTCTCCACTATAGGGAAGGGTTTTAAGAGTTTATTCATTTTCACTGCTACATAAAATTTCATGGTATAAACATACCACTGTTAAATCACACAACAAACTATGTTTCAAATATTTTGCCACATCAAACAGTGTAGTAGAAAACATATTTTATGCCTAGCTCTTGTGCCTGTGTGCAGGAATTTCTCTACATAATTTATAACAGAGTAAAATTCCTGAGTCATAGGGGGTGAAGATCATCAAAATTTAAAGATATTGGCAAAGTGCTTTTTAGGAATTTGTCTCATTGCTATCTTTTTAAAAAGTAATTTTATTTATTTATTATTGGCTGCACTCGGTCTTTGTTGCTGTGCGTGGGCTTTCTCTATTTGCAGCAAGTGGGAGCTACTTTTCACTGCAGTGTTCAGGCTTCTCGTTGAGGTGGCTTCTCTTGTTTGGGAGTGCGGGCTGTAGTGCACTCGGGCTTCAGTAGTTGTGGCACACAAGCCCATTAGTTGTGGTGCGTGGGCTTAATTGCTCCATGACATGTGGAATCTTCCCCGATCAGGGACTGAACCCATGTCTCCTGCATTGGCTGGCAGGTTCTTTACCACTGAGCTACCAAGGACACCCTCATTACTATCTTTATAAAAACATTTAAATGTTTACTTATTTGGTGAGTATGAAATTGTACTTCATTGGCATTTTAATTTGCATTCTATTTATTATAAATAACATATTAAATTGAATTTCCATAGCAAGTTACCACAGACTGGGGTGGCTTCCCTGGTGGCTCAGATGGTAAAGAATCTGCCTGCACTGCGGGAGACCTGGGTTCAATCCCTGGGTTGGGAAGATCCTTTGGAGGAGGGCATGGCAACTCACTCCATTATTCTCTCCTGGAGAATCCCCATGGATGAGTGACTAAGCACACCCACAGGGATGGCTTAAACAATAGAAATGTATTTCTTATAGTTCTGGAGGCTGTAAGTTTGAGATCAGGGTGCAGGCATGGTTGGTTCTGGTGAAGGCTTGCTGATGGCAGTCTTCTCATTGTGTCCTCAAATGGTGGAGAGAAACTCAGCAAAGTCCCTGGTATATGGTTTTTATAAGGGCACTAACCCCCTTGTGAGGGCCCCTCCCTCATGACCTCATCTAATTCTTACTACCTCCCAAAGGTCCCATCCCCAGACAGTATCGTATTGGAGACTAGGGCTTCAACATAAAGAAATTTGATAAGCCTTGATCCATGCATACACCCATGAAAACGCTGCTACAGTGAGTTTACGGAATACTTCCAGTTTCCTAAGACCCCTTGGAGTCAATCCTTTCCTCCACCCCTGGTCTAAGGACAGCAATGATTTCCTTTCTGTCTCTATGGATTAGTTTCCATTTTCTAGAATTTTATGTAAATGGAATCATACAGCCTATACAATTTTTTTGCCTCGCTTCTTTCACTGATTTTGTGATTTATTCATATTATGTCTATCAGTAATCTGTTCCCTTTTATTACTGAATATTGTTTCATTGTATGGATATTCCACATTTTGTTTATCCATTTACTTGTTGATGGACATTCATATTGTTTTCAGTTTAGGGCAGTGATGAATAAAACCTTGTATGAACATTCATATACAAGTCTTTCGGGGGATCATTTTACTAGCAAAAATGCCTAGGAGTGGAATGGCTGGGCAGTTTGCTAAATGTCTAAATTTAAAGAAGCAGACAAAAGTTTTTCAAAGTGGTTTACCATTTTACTTTCCTAACCGTAATGTGTAATAGTTCCATTGTTTCCACATCCTCCCTAACACATGATACTGTTGCTGTTGACTTTCTGTTGTAGTCATCCTAGTGGTCATATACTGGTATCTCATTCTCTTTTAATGTGCATTTCCCTAAAATTCCAGATATATTTTAAAGAAATTGGATATTTTTTTCATGTGCTTACTGGTCAATTATATATCTCTCTTAAGAAGTTCTTATTAAAGTCTTTTGCCCATTTTTAATTGGGTTGATTTTTGAAGCATAATATATCTTTGTATATTCTAGATGCAAGTTCCTTGTGCTGTATTTTCTCTTGTTCTTTGGCTTACCTTTCAATTTTCTTAATAGTGTCTTTTAATTTTGATGAAGTCCAGTTTATCCTGTTATTTTTGATGGTTCATGCTTTTAGTGTCTTACTAAGAAATCTTTTTCTACCCCAACATCACAAATTTTTTTTCCTATGTTTTCTTCTAAAAGTTTTATAGTTTTAGCTTTACATTTCAATCTGTGATCCATTTCTAATTTATTGTACATTGTATGTGTATTATATATGTTGCATATATCACAGTAAATTATTATATGTATCATATATAATATGATCTAAACTAATATATGTGTGTATATATTATACCTAATATGGTTTAAACTATTATACAGTTTACATTAATATTGTAATATACAATTATAGTGCTGTAATTAATGTATATATTAGTGTGTATATTAGTGTGTATATATTAGCTTAGCTCATATATACCATATATGCACATATACACTGTAATCTGATAAGATACTAATTATAGGTAAGGGCTGAGGTTCATTTTTTTCTCATATGAATATCCATCATGCAAACACCATTCACTGAAAAGATTACCCTTTCTCCATTGAATTTTCTTGGTGACTTTATTGAAAATCAACAGACCATATATTCTTGGTCTGCTGCTGCTGCTGCTGCTAAGTCGCTTCAGTCGTGTCCGACTCTGTGCAACCCCATAGACAGCAGCCCACCAGGCTCCGCCGTCCCTGGGATTCTCCAGGCAGGAGCACTGGAGTGGGTTGCCATTTCCTTCTCCAATGCATGAGAGTGAAAAGTGAAAGTGAAGTCGCTCAGTTGTGTCCGACTCTTAGCGACCCCATGGGCTGCAGCCTACCAGGCTCCTCCGTCCATGGGATTTTCCAGGCAAGAGTACTGGAGTGGGATGCAATTGCCTACTGATCCTTTAATTCTGTTAAATGTGTCTATCATTTCACTGGTACTACACTATATTTATTCCTGTAGCTTTATAATAAGACTGAAAGTCAGGTAATGTATGTCCTCCAACTTGTTCTACTTTTTAAAATTGTTTGGCTATTTTAGGTCGCTGTGACTTGAACTGTAGAGTATTCACAAAAGATTAGGGCTGAGAGTTAGACTGAGGCCAGATAATGCAGAATATTGTTAATCAGGTTACAAAGCTTTTATTCCCCAAACAATGGAGGAGTATTAAAGAATTGCTAAAACCTGTATGCAGGTCAGGAAGCAACAGTTAGAACTGGACATGGAACAACAGACTGGTTCCAAATAGGAAAAGGAGTATGTCAAGGCTGTATATTGTCACCCTGCTTATTTAACTTATACGCAGAGTACATCATGAGAAACCCTGGGCTGGAGGAAGCACAAGCTGGAATCAGGATTACTGGAAGAAATATCAATAACCTCAGATATGCAGATGACACCATACTTATGGCAAAAAGTGAAGAGGAACTAAAGAGCCTCTTGATGAAAGTGAAAGAGGAGAGTGAAAAAGTTAGCTTAAAGCTCAACATTCAGAAAACGAAGATCATGGCATCCAGTCCCATCACTTCATGGCAAATAGATGGGGAAACAGTGTCAGGCTTTATTTTTCTGGGCTCCAAAATCACTGCAGATGGTGACTGCAGCCATGAAATTAAAAGACGCTTACTCCTTGGAAGGAAAGTTATGACCAACCTAGATAGCATATTCAAAAGCAGAGACATTACTTTGCCAACAAAGGTCCATCTAGTCAAGGCTATGGTTTTTCCAATAGTCATGTATAGATGTGAGAGTTGGACTCTAAAGAAAGCTGAGCGCTGAAGAATTGATGCTTTTGAACTGTGGTGTTGGAGAAGACTTATGAGAGTCCCTTGGACTGCAAGGAGATCCAACCAGTCCATCCTAAAGGAGATCAGTCCTGGGTGTTCATTGGAAGGTCTGATGTTGAAGCTGAAATTCCAATACTTTGGCCACCTGATGCAAAGAGCTGACTCATTGGAAAAGACCCTGATGCTGGGAAAGATTGAGGACAGTTGGAGAAGGGGATGACAGAGGATGAGATGGTTGGATGACATCACCGACTCAATGGACATGAGTTTGGGTGGACTCCAGGAGTTAGTGATGGACAGGGAGGCCATGCAGCTCATAGGGTGCTGCAGCTCATGGGGTTGCAAAGAGTCGGATGTGACTGAGCAACTGAACTGAACTGAACTGAGGAGTAACGTATTTGCATTCTGGAAATCTTTCTGGGAAACAAGTGGACCATAAATTGAGGGATAGGGCAAAGGCAGAAAAACTAATACCTAGACTGTTTCAGTTGGAGAAGGCAATGGCACCCCGCTCCAGTAGTCTTGCCTGGAAAATCCCATGGACGGAGGAGCCTGGTAGGCTGCAGTCCATGGGGTTGCTAAGAGTCGGACACAACTGAGCAACTTCCCTTTCACTTTTCACTTTCACGAATTGGGGAAGGAAATGGCAACCCACTCCAGTGTTCTTGCCTGGAGAATCCTAGGGACGGGGGAGCCTGGTGGGCTGCCATCTATGGGGTCGCAAAGAGTCAGACACGACTGAAGTGACTTAGCAGCAGCAGCAGCAGCAGACTTTCAGTAATATTAGAAAGAGATGAGCTCTCCTTTAAGGCATTGAAGCTGGAACAGTCCAGCAGAGCTCTCTGGTATGATGATAATGTTCTAGAGCTGCTCCGTCTGATGCAGTAGCCACTGGCTACATGTTTCTCAGCTTATTTCAGTCACTTGTTTGTGTCCAACTCTTTGTGACCCCATGGCCTGCAGCACGCCAGGCTTCCCTGTCCATCACTTAACTCCTGGAGCTTGCTCAAACTCATGTCCATTGAGTCGGTGATGCCATCCAACCATTTCATCCTCTGCCATCCCCTTCTCCTCCTGCCTTCAATGTATCCCAGCATAAGGGTCTTTTCCAATGAGTCAGTTATATTCCAATGAGTCATATTTCTACTAAGTTCTTATATGACCACTGGGACTAGGGAATTGACTTTCTAAATTTTATTTAATTTTAACTAATGTGAATCTGAATGTAAACATCTACATATGGCTCAGCGCAGAGCTCAAGGAAGGAATAGACTTCAGAGATAATACGGAGAAAAAGTGGGAAGCGTTTTATCACTCATGAAAGTCAAAACACACAGAACAAGGGTAAGGGGAGAAGAATAAAAAGATGGCACTCAACTTTCTGTACTGTATTAATTAGTTATCATGTATATTACCATTAGAGTATAAACTTAATGGGGGTGGGGACTGTCTTTTAAAGATTTATTTTTTTATTGAAGTATAGTTAATTTACAATATGGAGTTAGTTTCAGGTATACAGCATGGTGATTCAGTCATGTGTGTGTGTGTATTCTTTTTCAGATTGTTTTCCCTTATAGATTATTATAAAATGTTGAGTATAGTTCCCTGTGCTATACAATAGATCTTTTAATCCCAAACTGCTAATTTGTGCCCCCCACCCCCCACCATTCCCCTTTGGTAACCATGAGTTTGTTTTTTCTATCTGTGAATCTGTTCTGATTTGTAAGTAAGTTCATTTGTATCATTTTTTTAGATTCCACATAGAAGCAGTAGCATATTTGTCTTGGCTTATTTCCCTTAGTATGACAATACCTAAATGGCAACTCACTCCAGTGTTCCTGCCTGGAGAATCCCAGGGACAGGGGAGCCTGGTGGGCTGCCATCTATGGGGTCACACAGAGTCGGACACGATTGAAGTGACTTAGTAGTAGTAGTAGTAGTAGGTACATCCATGTTGCTGCAAATGGCAAATTTTTATTCTTTTTTTTGCTGAGTAGTATTCCATTTTGTACACCTCCCCCCACCACACATCTTTATTTTTGGCCATACTGTGTGGTATGCAGGATCTTAGTTCCCTGACCAGAGACTGAACCCAGGCTTCCTGCAGTGGAAGCATAGAAACTTAACCAATGGACCACCAGGGATGTCCGTATACCACATCTTCTTTATCCATTCATCTGTTGATGGACGTTAAGGTTGCTTGGAACGATCTTTCTTAGTCATTGTTTTATTCCCAGCACCTTACATACTGCCTGGCATATAGCAGGAACTCAGTGAATATTTGTCAAAGTATGAAAGGAAAGGAGGGAGAGATAACGATCTGATATGATATTAGCCATATTCAATATGATGAGAGACTAATGTGAGAAGAAAATCCAGGAGGAAGTAGATAATACTAGTAATACCTAATGTGTATTGAGGACTGTGGTCAGGTGCTACTATATGTTCCTACCTACATCATATCATTTAATCTGTACAACAATCCGGAGTCAGATATTATGCCCATTATACAGATACAAATACTGAAAATCAAAAAATTAAGGAACATGAATAAAGTGGCATTACCAAGTGGTGGAGTTAGAATGAGGTTAGTTTGGGACAAGTGGTGGGACAAGTAGAGGTAGCTCAAAGAGAAATCTCGACTCCAGATAACAGATTTTGGAATCATCAGTAAAAGATGTTTGCATGTGAATGGAAGTGTTTGTTTAGTAAGAGAGATTATAGAATGAAAATAGTGATCTGTTTGGAGAGAATCCTTGAAACTGAGAAGTCCTGAGAAACGATGGATGGATGAAAGAGGAAACCCAAAGAAGGTCATGTCCCCAAAATCAAGGGAGACAAAGGATTGAGGAAGGGCAGGGTGTGGTCTGCATTTCATAGGCTGGAGATCTGTATGTATTTCATGGAGTTAGCAACTAGCAGTTTCCTGTATTGATGACAGAAACAGTTTTCTGAACTGGTGGAAACAGATTACAAGTCACCGAGGAGTAAATAAGGATGTAGTGATAAGATATGAAATTCTTTGTTCATAACGATAAAAAGATATGGTGGTATGGGAAATGGGACTGGGTTATCTACATTGTTGTTTTAAGAAGGAAAATATTTGCGCATGCTTATGAAAGAAAAGGCTGTTGTGGTGGAGGAGGAGGTTGGAATATGAGGGTTGGAGAGTGAGAACCTTGACAGTGAATTTTGTTGTCTACACTAATGCTGCTCATTGTGGTCAGCAGACCCATGCCAGTCCATGCACTGTGAGCTACTGGACTGAGACATGATGAATATGGAAATGAAAAATAAACATGTAGGAATATTAATTGTTATTTGACAGTCATTTGATACCTATTGAATATAAATATAAGGGCTTCCCTGATAGTTCAGTTGGTAAAGAATCCGCCTGCAATGCAGGACACCCCCGTTCAATTCCTGGGTTGGGAAGATCCGCTGGAGAAGGGATAGGCTACCCACTCCGGTATGTTAAAACTAGGAGCTTGTACTCTGTATATTCTTCTTTGGTCATTTTTGCTTTTGCGGTGATTCACTTTTATTATGTTTTACACAAAGATAAGACAAAAAATGATCCTCAGAAGACTGGATGTTTTTTTTAAATGGTCCTTCATCACAGTTTGACAACCACTATGGAAAACAAAACAAAACAACAGTATAATGAAGCAGGCATGGTAAAATGTTAACATTGAGGAGACCTCGTTGAAAGGTATATGGGAACTTTGTATTTTTAAAAAATAATCTGTAAATCTGAAATTAATTAAAAGTAAAATGATTTTTTAAAAGCTTGAAGACTAACAAATGTAGATAACAAATCAGGGGATTAATCTTGAGGGAAAAATTGACAACTCTTCCATTGCAGTTGAAAGGTGGGAAGGAAGTATGAGTGTGGATTAGGTTAAGTTTCTTTTTTTTAACTTGTTTTTCATTGGAGGATAATTGCTTTACAATGTTGTGTTGGTTTCTGCTATACAACAAAGTGAATCACCTATAAGTATACATATGTCTGGTCTTCCCTGGTGGCTCAATGGTAAAGAATCCTCCTGCCATTACAGGAGATGCAGATTTGATCCCTGACTTGGGACTATCCCCTGGAGAAGGAAATGGCAACCAACTCCAGTATTCTTGCCTGGAAAATCCCATGCACAGAGGAGCCTGGCAGGCCATAGTCCATGGGGTCACAGAAGAGTTGGACACAATTGAGCAACTAAACAGCAATGTACATATGTCCCTCTCCCTCTTGAACCTCCCTCCCACTTCCCACTCCATCCCACCCCTCTTGGTTGTCACAGAGCACCGAGTTGATAGTTTAAGTTTATAACTGGAGCTTTGGCGTCGAAGACCACCCCTGCCTGGGACTTGGGTGGTGTCTCTATATTCTCTCTGGGGAGTAGGAGTGAGTACTCTTGCTAAAAGGAAGTGCTTTTGTACCTTCTTGAGAAGGGAATGGCAACCCACTCCAGTATTTTTGCCTAGAGAATCCCATGGACAGAGGAACCTGGTGGGCTACAGTCCACAGGGTCACAGAGAGTCAGACATGACTGAGCAAAACTTTCACTTTTGTACCATCAGAGGTGGGCTCTGAGTCAGAGTTTGTGTGCAAGTAGTTTATTTAGAAGTTCATTCCAAGAATCACCATTAGTTTTAGTTAGGAAGTCAAGAGGGAGATGAGAAGTCAGGTGATAAAGTGTGTGTTATGGAATAGGTTTCTCCCATGGACAACTGGGATTCAGTCCTTCTGGGAAATGCTATGGAACAGTGCAGAACATAGATCGTGATTATCCCATTTTAGAGGCAAGAGAACTGAAACCTTTGTCCTCCATCTGCCATCTATTTGTCATCTCCTGAGAGCAATCCAAAGAAAGGCAATGCCAAAGAATGCTCAAACTACCACACAGTTGCACTCATCTCACATGCTAGTAAAGTAATGCTCAAAATTCTCCAAGCCAGGCTTCAGCAATACATGAACCATGAACTTCCAGTTGTTCAAGCTGGTTTTAGAAAAGGCAGAGGAACCAGAGACCAAATTGCCAGTATCCACTGGATCATTGAAAAAGCAAGAGAGTTCCAGAAAAACATCTATTTCTGCTTTATTGACTATGCCAAAGCCTTGGACTATGTGGATCACAAGAAACTGTGGAAAATTCTGAAAGAGATGGGAATACCAGACCACCTGACCTGCCTCTTGAGAAATTTGTATGCAGGTCAGGAAGCAACAGCTAGAACTGGACATGGAACAACAGACTGGTTCCAAATAGGAAAAGGAGTACGTCAAGGCTGTATATTGTCACCCTGCTTATTTAACTTATATGCAGAGAACATCATGAGAAATGCTGGGCTGGAAGAAGCACAAGCTGGAATCAAGATTGCCGGGAGAAATATCAATAACCTCAGATATGCAGATGACACCACCCTTATGGCAGAAAGTGAAGAGGAACTCAAAAGCCTCTTGATGAAAGTGAAAGAGGAGAGTGAAAACGTTGGCTTAAAGCTCAACATTCAGAAAACGAAGATCATGGCATCTGGTCCCATCACTTCATGGGAAATAGATGGGGAAACAGTGTCAGACTTTATTTTTGGGGGCTCCAAAATCACTGCAGATGGTGACTGCAGCCATGAAATTAAAAGACGCTTACTCCTTGGAAGGAAAGTTATGACCAACCTAGATAGCATATTAAAAAGCAGAGACATTACTTTGCCAACAAAGGTCCATCGAGTCAAGGCTATGGTTTTTCCAGTGGTCATGTATGGATGTGAGCGTTGGACTGTGAAGAAAGCTGAGCGCCGAAGAATTGATGCTTTTGAACTGTGGTGTTGGAGAAGACTCTTGAGAGTCCCTTGGACTGCAAGGAGATCCAACCAGTCCATTCTGAAGGAGATCAGCCCTGGGATTTCTTTGGAAGGAATGATGCTAAAGCTGAAACGCCAGTACTTTGGCCACCTCATGCGAAGAGTTGACTCATTGGAAAAGACTCTGATGCTGGGAGGGATTGGGGGCAGGAGGAGAAGGGGACGACAGAGGATGAGATGGCTGGATGGCATCACTGAGTCTGAGTGAACTCTGAGTGATCATTGAGTCTGAGTGAACTCCGGGAGTTGGTGATGGACAGGGAAGCCTGGCGTGCTGCGATTCATGGGGTCGCAAAGAGGCGGACACGACTGAGCAACTGAACTGAACTGAACTGAGAGCTGCAGTAGGGTGAAGCTGGGACATACTGAGAATAGTGGGAGTTGAGGATTTGAAGGCACTGACAGCATCTTCTATGATGAGATAAGAAATGAGGGAAAACAGGGTTAGAAGAGAGGGATGAAAGTTAAAACATGATACCGGTAGGAATGGGCAAAGGAACTAACCAGGGAACATGTGATTGATTGCCGTGATTCCCATGTAGGCTTGAGACCTTGGTGAAGGTTGGAGTCCATGGATTTATCACCGTGTCAGTCCTCCCATGGCCATAACAGTGGGTCACGTATAGAGGCTATGAAAGCAGTCAGATGTTTGACTTTTATTATTTTCCTTGGCAGCTGCATAAATCTATGAGCACATCTCACTGAGCTTTTAGACTACAAGAGTAGTAGCTCACATCTTTTCAGATGAAGTACTCTCAAGCTTGGTTTTCACTTTAGGTATTTAGGCATTTGATTTGCAAGCCTCACTATAGAATTTACATCTGTATCATTCCATTGCTTTCAGGATTTGCAGTCTTTAGTTGTCAGTAAGTTCCATAAGGTAATGAGGCCAGGTTTCCTTCAGCCCTGGATCCATATCCCAAGCTAGTACATAGTGTGTGCTGAGTCGTGTCTGACTCTTTGTGACCCCATGGACTACAACCCGTCAGGTTCCTCTGTCCATGGATTTCTCAGGCAAGAATACTAGAGTGGGTTGCCATTTCCTCCTCCGGGGGATCTTCCCGACTCAGGGATGGAACCTGAATCTCTTGTGTCTCCTGCATTGGCAGGCAGGTTCTTTACCACTGAGCCACCTGGGAAGCCAAAGTCAGCATGTGTAGTGGGTATTATGTGAAAATAGGACGATCTGTGCACTCAAAAGCTCAGAGACTTGCAGAGGAACAGGAACCTGTAAGGACATAAGCAGAGCACAGTGGATTGAGTTCTGTGATACAGCTTACATAGTAGATGCTCAATTAATATTTGCTGAGTGACTGAAGTGTGATCCGGTATACAAGATCCTCTTGTCATGAAAAGCTGATCATATTCTTAGTGGAAGTTAGCAACTATGGACTTAAAGTGGTTTCAAGAAAAGATGGCAGTATTTGCCATCATATGGTGAGAATATTTTCTTCACTCTTCCATAAACAAAATGGAAGAAAACACTGAACCCATTAGTTTGCAAATTTTGTTTTTATGGGAGGAGAGACTGAGACACAGAGTCATTTTCATTTTGTTAACTAATTATCTCATGATTATTGAGCCGTAGCGGTCACACTGCTTCTTCCATGGCTATTAAATTTAACAGAGTAGCAACATTTAGGCCTCAAGACATCTAACTCAGTAGTGATGAAATGTTTATGATCCGGGAATGATAAATAACTCATCTTACCTTGCTATTCCCCCAAAATAAAAATCTTTAATGGCTAGGTTTCGACTATTACAGTTTTTTTGTTAGCCATGCAACAATTTTTTAACAGTCATTGCGTATAACAGACAAATATAGAAAAATTCTAGTTCTTGCTTTATTTTGAAGAGCTTGAAATATTTTTATAACATTCTTTCATTCTTAATAAGATTTCCATTTTATTTTGAAAAAGTCACTACTTCCTCAATATGGTGGGGTGGGGTTGTATTGCTAATTTAAAATTTTTTCACATAATATTATTCAACAGTGATTATATTCATAAGAGTAGAGATAAAGCATATTAGGTGAAGAAAGGGCTTCACAGGTGGAACCTAGTGGTAAAGAATCCTCCTGCTAATGCAAGAGACCCAAGAGATGCAGGTTTGATCCCTGGGTGGGGAAGATCCTCTGGAGGAGGGAATGGCAACCCACTCCAGTATTTTTTCCTGGGTACTCCCATGGACAGAGGAGCCTGGTGGGCTTCAGTCCATGGGGTTGCAAAAGTCAGGCATGACTGAAGTGACTGAGCACATACTCACATGGGTAAAGAAAAGAGGTTTCTGCCATGAAAAAGTTCAGAGCCTTGCACGGGGGAAGGACTTGTACGTAGGGAGGAACAGTGACTGATGTGCCTTCAAATGCTTTGAAGGGAAGAAGAAATCTCCATTTAGAGAAGTTAGTGGAGACTTTAAGAGGACATCATATTTTTAATTGATCTTAGGGGCTGGGGAAAACATTTTGTAGCCATTGGGGAGGAAGATGTAGTTTGGGAGTTGGAAAAGGAAGGGGGAAATGGAAGTAGGAAGGACATGCCAGACAAAGGGAAAAGCAGATACACAGAGATCATGGTTGGCCATGGAATGTTCTGGATGGTGGAGAGTCCTAAGGGATGCACTAAGAGCTTTGTTCTGTACTTCGTGGGGCAGCCGGGGCTGAACAATAGGGCAGCACTGCTGTGGTCACCTTTAAGATACAGGATGGACTCCCAGCCCAAATATAATGTGATCTTGCTCACTCTCTCTCGCCACACACACGCACACACACACACACCCCTGAGAGGGTATGAAAAGATGAATCTCTCACATAGTGAGGCTTTCTGGGCAGAACAGGTTCCCAAGTAGTCCTAAAATACATTGAGAGAGCGAGCAAGCAGGGAGAGAAGACTGGCTCAGGGTTTTATGGTGGTTAAGGAGTGGGATGAGGGTAAAAATTCCCAGGCTTGGGAAAGGGCTTGTATGATTGAAATCTCCCACTGGCACCCCAGGAAGGAGCATGCAGGCTTTCTTCGTAAGCTGGCCCACTTGTGGAACAGAAGGAGAAGAGCGTGGGGTGAGGCTTGAAAACCGTTAGTAGTCAACCATCAAAAATGGAGACATGGGACTTCCCTGATGGTCCAGTGGCTAAGAGTCTGTGCTCCCAATGCAGGGGGCCCGGGATCAATCCCTAGGCAGGGAAGTAGACCCCCACATGATATAACTAAGGATGTGTGCCACAACTAAGAGTTCACATGCTGCCACTCAAGATCGTGCATGCCACAGTGAAGACTGAAGATCCCACATGCCGCAACTAAGACCCAGTGCAGCCAAATAAATTAATACTTAAAAGAAAGAAAATGGTGACATTACACGAGGATGATCAGATATGGGAAGGAAAATCACCAGGAACAGTGAGAAGATAACTTGGAAAAGGATGAGGAGGCTAGGCCAGAAGAACCCTCAGGAGCCTGTGGCAAGTTGCTGGGTAAAAAAGAAATGAAGACCTGACTGTGACCACAAAAATAAGGATGCTTTGAGGAATGTTTCCGAGGAAGAGTTGAGATTGGTACCCAATAAACCTGGTAGTGAGTGAGAGAGGGTGCTCCAGGATGACTTTGAGAGCTGGTTGTACAACTAGAGAAACAATTAATGAAAATAGGCTCTATGGGAGAAGGGACAGGTGGTGAGGAGGAGACCAGGAGTTACTTGTTTTATGTGTTTTGAAATGTCATGGCCTAGAGTCACCACATCCTTTGAGAAATGCACCACAGGTCTTCTGGACTCTGCCCTTTTCTGAGTCATCTTGAGTGTCACTGGTCAAATACCATAATGCTAAAAGCTAAAGTTTCTCTGGGAAGCCCAGTTGAACATGACTTCCTTTTCTTTTTCTAAGGAACATTTATTGTTTCTTATTATAAAACATGTTTCATGTAAACAATTATGGAATATAGACAAGTATAAACAGGAAAAGATAAATGCCCCATAGTTCCTATCTATGGAAATGATAACTAACATCATACTAGTGTATTTTAAATTTTTTTTTTTTTTTTTGTAGAGAGGGCCACTGGAGATCAAATGGGAGAGAAACTTAGTCTAAAAGAGTGATAAGCTTCAAAGAGGAAGTAATGTTTTATCTGGGCATTTGAAGATTTTGCAAACATTTGCTTACCATAAAGGGAAAGAAAGTGGGCTGAGAGTGGAGGAAGTATACGAGAATAAGAAGGATACACATTTTAAGATTGAAGTCATATGTTTCATTGCGGTTTATAACTCAAATTTTTAAAATATCAGCACAATGTTTAAGTAAAATTTTTGCAGTGAAATATATGGATAGGAAACATATTGTATTATGTCTCTTGCCTTTAGGAAAGACCACATTGGAGATTTTTAAATCTACTTCCTGAAATGATGTTTGGGGATTGTGGACTAGCCTGCCACAGAAGTCTGTTACCACCAGCTCAGTGTTAGTTTCTGAGCATTGGGCTTGCTGGCTTCCTTTTTGACTCAGACTCCAGAGATTACCAAGTGTGATTGCCCAAATAGATATTTCCCTCATATTTGAAAATTTTCACATGATGATATGTTTTTCTGTTGTTATAAATTATAGATCAAAAATTAAGCTTAGAATTCCCAAGGACTCAAAGTTTAGCTGCAAATATTCCCACCCCCACCCAGGTTCACTGAGTAGTCATTGACATACATCACTGTATAAGTTTAAGGAATACAGCATGATGGATTGATTTACTTATATGATGAAATGATTACAAAAAGTTTTGCTAACATTCACCGTGCAAATTTTGCTTTTTAAAAAATGTGGGTGTATTGTGGCAGAGAAGTCAGTTGCTGGACTATGAGTACCAGTGATGTGTGCTCTTGTAGGTCAAGAAGAGGGATTCTGGGACTTCCTGGTGGTCCAATGGCTAAGACTCCCAGCTGTCAATCCAGGGGGCCCAGGTTTGATCCCTGGTCAGGGAACTAGATCCTCCATGTCACCACTAAGACCTGGCACAGTCAAATAAATATTTGACTCTGCTGAAAATGCTGTTGGTTTCTTTAGTTATCTTTATTAGAGGATTCTATTGATGGATAGATGTGATTAAATTCCTGTGATTCTACTGATGGATAGGATTTTTCCAGTTTGGTGATTTGGGCATTTTTTTCATATTGTGGGTGAAGTATACCAGATAGTCAGTATTTCTGACTCTGGAATTAAAGCAAAGAAGTTCTTAGATGTCTTTCTGTCACTTTCTATGTCAGACCTGATTAAATGTCTGGAGAAGGAGGATCTCACTCTGCACGTTCAGTTTTCAAGAAGAGCTATTTTTTTTTTTATTTTCAAGAAGCACTGTTTTTAAATGCAGTGATGACTCCTCTTAATTAAAAGCAAATCTTCAGTCTTAAAATTTTGCTGATCACTGTGAATTTTGAGAGTAGATATTTTTCTGTAATGCAGTGAATAATTGACCCCTTCTCATTGCCTAAAGCATTAAACTTTATTTAAGCCTCTCTGCAAGTCAAATTAGTCAGATTCTTCCAGTACAACTCATTTCTGAGAAGCACTTTTGGAAACTGCATGAAGTATTTTTCAGTCCATTGGATTATTTACCACAGAAGTGATTTAATGCACTAAATTCCTAGAGTGGCTTCAGTGTCAAAAGAGAGAACACTCTGGATTCCCCATGAAGTCTTGAGAGCCTGCAGTTCCATGAGCGGTTCCATGAGTAAGTGGTGTGCATCAGTTATGTATTGCTGCAATAATGCTAGATAGTCGCTACCAAACCTTAGTAACTTAGAATCCGCAACCAGGGACTTGCTGGTGGTCCAGTGGTTAAGAATCTTTCTGCCAATGCAAGGGACGCAGTGATGGGGGAGCTAAGATCCCACATACCATCAGGCAACTAAGCCTACATGCCACAACTAGAGAGCCCATGTGCTGCAAGGTCTGGAGCTCACGTGCCAAAACTGGAGAGAAGCCTGCATGTGACAATGAAGAGGCCATGTGCCACAAGGAAGATCCTGGGTGCTGCAACTAAGACCCGACACATTCAAATAAATAAATAAAATCACAACCCAAGTTCCACTCCCAGCAGGGAAGTGAGACATGCTCTGTGGACCAACTCCCCAGAAAACTGATGAAAATTATTTTTGAAACAACCATTTAAGATTTCTGGAAATGGTCTTAAGGGCATACAGCAAATGAAGAAGTATTTCTTCAAGGAAATCTATTAAAACAAGGAGACAGCAGCAAGTCTTAAAGGGATTTAAACTGGTACCCACTCCATCCTTCCTCCCTCCCATTCAGCAAAATGGAAACTCCACTCAGGACTGGTGCAGCCACGGACACAGGGCTCTTCCCTCCAGCTCCTAGTCCAAGGGCTGTCTTTAGGAGAGGGGCTGGGCATCAGTGTTTCTCATTCTGCCTCCTGTTATTTGTTACTAAGACTATGTTCTGGGCAAGTGTGGCTCAGAGATGGGGACTCGCTTCTTCCTCCCAATTCCTGCTCATGGGATAGAGGTTCTACCTTGGGTGCATCATCCCTGAGTATGCTGGGACCTGATCACCCTTACATGGGTTATAATTCATGGGTGATGCACACTTGGAGAGGCAAACTGAGAAGACCTGAGGCTACCTCACCCTCAGGTATTCAGCTCCTAAAATAGGGTATCACTAAAGAAAAGAGCTCCATTGTCCCCACTCTCAGCTCCAGAGCCAAGGCTCTGCATTATCAGAGGTGATGCAGGCCCTAAAACTGAATCTCTTACCAAAATAACTGATTTCATTTGCAGCAGAGTATGGAGAAGTTCAAACCTAAGGGCACTCTCAAAAACAGTGGAAGTTGTGTTGAAAGGCAATTGGAAAGAGATTGGGAGATTAATTGAGAGATCCAGACAAAACTATAGGCTGGCTAGTTTTCTGGAGAGAAACTGAGAAAGTGACACCTGGGAGGAGCCTTCCTGAGGACAGAACAAACTTAAAGACAGTGACCTAAGCAACTGACCTTTCAAGAGAGCCTGGATTGGATTATACCAAGTATATGGTACAATACATGCCCTCAGGGAATTCTTAAAACTAACAGGGCAATCAACTAGTTTAAAGGTTGGGTTTGGTCAGAAAAGAGATAAAGAGAGTTCTGCGGAAACCAATGTTGTTCCGTTGTTCTGGGGTGTCTGGGCTCATACCCAAGTCCGTACCCCATGAAGAACATCAAGGCTTCCTCATGTGACAGGAAGCTATAGTCTTCAGTAAAATAATCCAGCCAATTACTAAACAATTAAACAGAGAAATAATAATAAGCATTTTGTGGGACCAGTATGCAGAGTTCCTGCAATGTGTTATCTAAAATTTCCAGTTTTCAACAAAAAATCGTGAGACCTGCAAAGACACCAGACAGTATTATGACCCACACAGCAGAATAAAAGTGAAAGTGTCAGTCTCTCAAGGGTCTCCGAATCTTTGCAACCCCACGGACTGTAGTCTGCCAGGCTCCTCAGTCTGTGGGATTTTCCAGGCAAAAATACTGGAGTGGGTTGCTATTTTCTTCTCCAGGGGATTTTCCTGACCCAGGGATTGAATTTGAATCTCCCACATTTCAGGCAGACATTTTACCGTCTGAGCCACTGGGGAAAGAGACTAGAACAAAAGCAGACAACAAAAACTTGTGAGAGCAGCCAGGTGTGGGATTTAGTAGATAAAGACCTTCAAGTTACCATTATAAATATGTTCAAAGGACTAATGGAAACCATGATTAGAGAAATAAGGGAGGATATGATGACAATGCTACATCAAATAGAGCACACCAGTAAAGAAATAGAAATCATAAAGAGGAACCAAATGGAAATTCTGGAACTGAAAATTACAACAAATGAAGAAATTTCACTGAAGGCCGGTAGGTTTGAACTGGTAGAAGAAAGAATGCTGAAGTGATGATGAAGATAGGATATTTGAGATTTCCTAGTTCGAGGAGTAGAAAGAAAAAGGATGAAGGAAAATGAAAGGAAGTTATTCAGGCTGAAGGCAAGTAAGCAAGCAAGCATCTCCAGGCAGTAATTCAAATCAATTAAAAAAAAAAAAAAGAAAGTACTGATAACTTTAAAAGACAGTATAGATGCATATTTCTTTTCTTCTCTTAACTGATTTAAGAATTGTGTAGTGTAATGGGCATGTAAGATATGAAAATGCAATCTATATATGTGTGTGTATATATATTCCAATAATAGCACAAAGGGAATGGAGTGGAAGCACAGATGTACTGAGTTAAGTAAATGACTCCAGATGGTAACTGGAATCCATATGGACAAATGAAGAGAACCATAAATGACAGATAAGCAAGTCAATATAACACAATGTATAAATACATGTTTGTTTTCCTCTCCTTGTTTAAAGTTATAAATATATAAAATTATATAAGGTAAATATTATGTTAATGAATTATTGATTTTTTAGAATCTATAGATTTACTATGTATAAGTAACACTGTGAAAAGGGGATGATTTGACTTGGCTGATCATGACTGGGCTCACATATCTAAGGCCTTCAAAGGGACAACTGGGCTGATTAGGCTCAGCTTCACATGGTCTGTCACCCTCCAGCAGGTTATCTTATGCTTATTGGCATGATAAGAAGTAGGTGTTTCAAGTAAGAGTAAAATTACGTGGAGTCTGTTTAGGACCAGACCCATTACTAGCCCACCATCACTTCCACATTTTAGGTGGTAAGGCCAGTCTAGATTTAAGAGTGGGGATATAGGCACCACATCTTGATTAGAGGAGCTGCTGAGTCACATTTAAAAAAATGAGAATGGGACAATTGTAGCCACTTCTGCAAATAATCCACTGCACAGTATTAGAACCATTCATCCTACACTTCCTTGTTTTCTTAAAACTTTTTAAAATTTGGGTGGTGATGGTAGTGGTTTAGTCACTAAGTCATATCTGATCCTTGCAACCCCATGGACTGTAGCCCGCCAGGCTCCTCTGTCCATGGGATTTCCCACGCAAGAATACTAAAGCGGGTTGTCATTCCCTTCTACAGGGGATCATCCCGAACCAGGGATTGAACTCGGGTCTCCTGCATTGCAGGCGGTCTCTTTACCGTCCAAGCTACCAGGGAAGCCCCATTAGCTAATTAGAAAATATATATGGAAACTGTGTGCATGTTTATCTAGATTTGAGAGATGGATCTAAGTGCCAAGAATTCTGTTAAAATCCAGATTCTTTATTGCTTATGGGTAGATACAAGGTCATCTCAACCTCCCTTCTTCTTACACTTACTAGCTTTTATTTAAAACACTCCAAGTACTTTATCAGTTTAGAAATTTGCCTTTGCCATCTTTCTGGAATGTTCATTTGTCTTACCACATTTCTGCCTCAATTCTAGGCATAGAAGATGATGTCAGTATCCTGGCCAACCCCCAACAGCCTGTACAATTTAGAGGCATATTTGCCTAACTTTCAAATGTCAGAACCTGTATTTCTTTTTTTTCCAATTTGAAAAGTTGTATTTATTTATTTTGGCCATGCTGTGTGGCATGTTGGATCTTAGTTCCCTGAGCAGAGATTCACCCCCTGCGTTGGAAGCATGGAATCTTAACCACTGGATCACTTGGGAGGTCCTAGAACAGGCGTTTCTTTGTGTGAGGGCTTTTATTAGATTTTCAGAACCCACCCTGCCTAACTGCATGGTAGTCAATGGCACCCTACTCCAGTACTCTTGCCTGGAAAATCCCATGGATGGAGGAGCCTGGTAGGCTGCAGTCCATGGGGTTGCTAAGAGTCAGACATGACTGAGCGACTTCACTTTCACTTTTCACTTTCATGCATTGGAGAAGGAAATGGCAACCCACTCCAGTGTTCTTGCCTGGAGAATCCCAGGATCGGGGGAGCCTGGTGGGCTGCCGTCTATGGGGTCGCACAGAGTCGGACACGACTGAAGTGACTTAGCAGCAGCAGCAGCAGCAGCCAGGATGCTGAGGCATTATCTTCCCCTGGAAAGTGTGTTTTCTACCTTAGAAGTTTTTCAGTGATATTAAGCTGATTAATAATGAACACTTCGTTTGCTTTCTTCACTTCCCTGTCTGAATTCTTCACTTCCCAGCTAGAGTTTCCTGGGAATGCTGGGTGTGATAGGCTAAACAGTTTTGTTGTTGAGTCACTTTGTGTCTGACTCTTTTGCAACCCCGTGGACTGTAGCCCCCAGGCCCCACTCCACGGGATTTCCCATGTCAGAATACTGGAGTTGGTTGCCATTTCCTACTCCATGGTATCTTCGTGACCCAGTGATTGAATTCACATCTCCTGCATTGCAGGCAGATTATCTACCACTGAGCCATCAGGGAAGCCCTAATAGGCTGAGTAAGGCCACCAAAAATAACCAGTTCCAAATCCCTTAAATCTGCAAATGTTTCCTTATATGGCAAGAGAGAATTCACATATAAGATTAAGTCAATGATCTTGAGGTGGAAGATCATTGTGTATTATCTGATCGAGTCCAGGTGTAAACATACATGTCATTATTAGAAGGAGGCAGAGAGAGATTTGATACAGAAGGAGGAAATTTGACCCCTTAAGCAAGATGCTACCTTGTTGGCTGTGAAGTTGAAGACAGGGGACAAGAAATAGAAGGAATGTATAGAGAGCCCTGGGGTCTGGAAAAGGCCATGAAACAGATTCTGCTGTGGATCCTCCAGAGGATGGCCCTGTTGGCAAGTTGTTTTCAGCCCAGTGAAACTGTTCTGAACTTTTTACCTCCAGAGTTGTACAAGACTAAATATGTGTTGGTGTAAGATACCAAATCTGTTTTAGCAACCATAGGAATCTAATAAAGATTTTGGTACCAGGAAGTAGGGTGCAGCTGTAACAAATACCTAAAAGAAGAAGTTGCTTTGGAATTGGATAATGGCTATAGATTGGAGTAATTTGGAGGAGGATGACAGGCAAATGCTAGATTACCTTGAACAGTTAATAGAAATATGAATGTTGAAAGTGCTGCTGGTGAGGGCTCAAATGGAAGTGAGGAACACAGTAGAGAAAGCCAATATTGTCATAGAGAATACCATATGAATGTTACAGATGTTGCTGGTGAAGACATTTTTCTTAAAAAATTTAATTTTTTGTGGTTGATTTACAATATTGTGTTAATTTTAGGTGTATAGCAAAATGGTTCATATGTAATCTTTTCAGATTCTTATCCCTTATAGGATATTGCAAAATATTCAGTATAGTTCCCTGTGCTATCCAGTAGGTCTTTGTTGATTATCTATTTTATAGATACTAGTGTGTATCTGTTAATCCCCAAACTCCTAATTTATCCATTCCCCTTCTTCCCCTTTGGTAACCATAGGCTTGTTATGAAATGGTTGTTCATCTATTTCTGTTTTGTATATAAGTTCATTTGTTTTGGCTTTTGGGGGGTTCTACATTGTAAGCGATAGCATATGATATGTGTCTTTCTCTGTCTGACTTAATTCACACAGTATAACAATCTATCAAGATTCATCCTTGTTGCTGCAAATGGCATTATTTTGTTCTTTTTAATGGCTGAGTAGCATTCCATTGTATATGTGTACCACATCTTTTTTATCCATTCACCTATTGATGGACACTTAGGTTGCTTCCGTGTCTTGACTGTTGTAAATAATGCTGCAGTGAACATACGGGTACGTGTATCTTTTTGAATTATGGTGTTCTCTGAATATATGGCCAAGGGTGGGATTGCTGGATCATATGGAAACTCTATTTTTAGTTTTTACAGAATCTCCATACTGTTCTCTACAGCAGTTGTACCAACTTATGTTCCCACGAACAGTGTAGGAAGGTTCCTTTTTTCCCACACCCTCTGCTGGTGAAGACTTGGAAGGAAATATGGAACATGATTTTGGAAACTTGAGAGGATTCTTGTTACACAGTGGTATAAATTTTAGGTGAATTGTCTCCTGCAGTTATGTGGAGAACAGAACTTAAAAGCATTGAATTGAAAATTTAGCTTAGAAATTAAATTGTAATTTAATTGTGCAAATTAAATTGTAAGCTAAATTTTAAATAAATTTCAGTTAAATAGAGCAGATTTCCAAGATAAGTGTTGAAAGCAAGCCCTTGTTTCTTCTTGCTACTAGTGGTGAAAATGGTAGAGAAAAGACAAATTGAGGGAAGATCTGTTAAGCAAAAAGGAACTTAGGACTTAAAGATATGAGAAAATCTCAGCCTGTCCAGTTTGCAAAAGTACATTAAAATGAAAGGATTCACTGTCAGGAAAGTGTCCTGTAGAGAAAAATATCAAGGATGTAGCTAGATATTTTTTGCTAGTTACCTCTAAGGTATGAGAATACCAGAATATACAAACAGAGGGCTCCATGAAGCAAAGTGGGCTGTGACTCATAGATAACCCTAGTCATCTCAGTAGAAACAAGGAATAGAGAATCTCTGAATGAGCCTTCTGTGTAAGGGCATGGATTACTCAAGATACACATGGGAGACTACAGGATTCTTGAGCATGTTAAATCAGCATGAACAATGCCATCTCTAACTGAAAGGATAGATAGAAGATGAAAGGAGGCTGTGGGGCTCCCAGAATTTGACAAGCAGAAAACAGGCTGATAAAGCTACTCAGCTGCAAACACGTGTTCCATTCAAAATAAAGGCAAGATGATTCTGAGGGGAGAGCCCAGGGCCTAGAGGGCAGAGCTATGGTCAGGGGGTGAAGTCCTGGAGTCAGAAGGAGGAGCCTCAAGCCACAAAGAATTATTCCCAGGCCTTGAAACCTATGGAGGTTTGCCTGCTTGAATATTGAAATTGCTGGAATCAGAGAGTTCTTTTCTTCTACTTTCACTTTGGGAATTGAAATAGCAGTAACTGTTATCAGCTGTACATGAACCAGAAATAAGCAGAAACACAAACTTTGTAGAGATGACAATTAAAATGTGGGAAAACAGAAAATGAGAAGAAACATTTCTTGTGCTTTGGCTTCACCAAGGACAGCCAGGAAGAGAAACATCTGAACTTAAACTGAGCACCGAGTGCACTTTCCCTCTCTTTATAATGTTTACTGGGTTCTGATGAATTCATTAAGCATCTCATCGTAAATTCCAAAATGATCCAAAGATATTTTTCAAACTGTAAAAATCAAGACACATAATAAACACGAGGTGAACATGAGTTCACCTCCAATACTTTGGCCACCTGATGCGAAGAGCTGACTCATTTGAAAAGACCTGATGCTGGGAAAGATTGAGGGCAGGAGGAGAAGGGGACGACAGAGGACGAGATGGTTGGATGGCATCACCGACTCAATGGACATGGGTTTGGGTGGACTCCGGGAGTTGGTGATGGACAGGGAGGCCTGGCGTGCTGCGGTTCATGGGGTCACAAAGAGTTAGACGCGACTGAGCAACTGAACTGAACATGAGTTAAAAGATTTTATTTTACTCAGTGAAGGAATTGAAAAGTGTTATAACTTGTTCCAAAGAGAAATCAAATATTGGATACAGGAATACTGATCAAGAATATTTAAATGAATGTGTACATGGAAGCAAAACTGATTTCATTACATCATGAGAAGGGGACAATTTAATCTCTACTACACAGAATCTCTTATATGTTTGTGAGTAACTTCCAACTAACCAAAGATTGTCAAAGACCTCAAAGACAGTACAAGGCTAGAATCAGATAATGTGGTCTGGTACCCTAAAGAGAGGGAAAAGTTTGCCAGGGAAACACACATCTGTACAATGTTATAGTCAAGTACACTTCCCTCGATATCAGGGGGCAGTGGGGTGACCAGGTTTATGACATGGACGTGGCTTGGCTGAGACCTGATTAGGGCACAGTGGAAATCAGTGACATCCCAAAGTTGAGGGTGTCACAGATGTAGCCCCCTGATCAATGGGGGACTAGAGCACAGGGATAAAATGTGTTGGGCTCAGTGCATGTGTCTTAAGAGACTCAGTCCAGCAGGGAAATGAAGCAGAGCTTGATCTGCAGAAGCAAAGCCAGCAAACAGCATGTCTGAAGAACAAAGTGAGGAGTGCTCTTACCAGACACCAGCCCATCCTGTACCCTCCCTGCCACAGTTCCCCGTGTGCCTCTTAGACTGTCTTCTGCAAGAGGATTAATATGTCCACACCCTGAGTTCATCCAAACAGATTTCCTTCTTTTCCATGCTCAATTATCTCACTGACTACATTCTGGCTGGGTCTGGTCAGCGCTGAGGCCAATGGCGGTATGCAGGTCTCTCCACAGGGTGTGGAGAGCCTGGGGGGTGACAACACAGAACCTCATCACCACTTAATGAATGTGCCCTTCACTCTGATGAGATGCCTGGATCCAGAAGGAATGGCTGAAGCTGGGTCCCCAGAGCTTGGCAGGAGCCTTCATAACCTCAGCCCAAGGTACAACTTCTCAGCTGAGGAACCCCAGCTTCTGTCAATAAACGCTATTAAAGTGTTTAAATCCATGTCTGTGCTTCTGACTGCTCTCTTTCTGTGAAAGGTGTGGTCAGGGTGGGATGATGAAATCTGTGATTTCAGGGAATGGTTTCCAGTGGTGACAGTGTGGGGAGTGATTCTGGGGGGAGTTGCTGACTGAGGTTTTGGGGTGAAGACTTTCTCACTGGCTCTGAGGGAATCTGGGCTGGGAGGTTGCAAAGTTGGCCAGAGAGGGGGCATGTTGAATTCCGCGAATGATGGTGGTAACTCGGGAGGGGCTACAGACCGTGATGGACAAGCTGAAGGCTTTATTCATCATGGGGAACACCTGAAAGTGGGTGATGATGACAAGTGGGATGGATAGAGGGTGGAGGAGGAGCATCTGGCATGAAATTTATTCATGATGGGAAATATCTAAAATCAGAGGTGATGGCAATGGGGTGAATGGAAAGGGTGGTGTTAATTTAATGGGGCCGGATCTTTAGATGGAGATCAAGGGATGATGGGGAAACTATAGAGAAATACACATAAAATAAGTTGTTGTCTGGTTTGTTTCATTTATTTATGTCATGCTTCATTCCAGAAAATATTAGTAATGTATTTTCCTATGTTGGGTAATATCAGTGCTATGTTTTTGGCAGAATGTAGCCTTCTATCCTCTTGTGGACATGAGTAAATTAGCCTGGACCTGGTTCTCACATCATTGCTGGATGCTTGGGCCTCTGTGAAAACCTCAGCCTGCTGAATTTTGTAGGGAGACAGAGAGAGTGCTGTACAGACGAGGAAGCCAGGGCTACATCTGTTAACCAGACAGTCCTCACCCTAGTTCCCTTTCTGCCCCCCTCTGTTTGGTGACACCCTCTTATTTCCCTCCTTTCACTATTGATGGAAGCTTGGAGCTGACTTAGCTTTTGGCAACTTCTCAGGAGTGTCTTAAGAGTAACCATGTCGGGTGTGCTTAGAACTTGATGGAGTCAGTGCTTGTTTAATTGACTTTTCTTGGGATATTAATATATTTATAATTATGGCTGATTCACGTTGTATAGCAGAAACCAACACAACATTGTAAGGCAAAAAGTCACTCAGTCGTGTCCAGCTCTTTGGGACCCCATGGACTATACAGTCCATGGAATTCTCCAGGCCAGAGTACTAGAGTGGGTAGCCTTTCCCTTCTCCAGGGGATCTTCCCAACCCACGGATCGAACCCAGGTCTCCTGCATTGCAGGTGGATTCTTTACCAGCTGAGCCACAAGGGAAGCCCAATTATCTTCCAATTAAAGATGTTTTTTTTTTTTTACTTCTAAAAATTTTTATTGAAGTATAGTTGCTGCTGCTGCTGCTGCTGCTAAGTCGCTTCAATCGTGTCTGATTCTGTGCGACCCCATAGATGGCAGCCCACCAGGCTCCCCCGTCCCTGGGATTCCCCAGGCAAGAACACTGGAGTGGGTTGCCATTTCCTTCTCCAATGCGTGAAAGTGAAAAGTGAAAGTGAAGTTGCTTAGTCGTGCCCAACTCTTAGCGACCCCATGGATTGCAGCCCACCAGGCTCCTCTGTCCATGGGATTTTCCAGGCAAGAGTACTGGAGTGGGGTGCCATTGCCTTCTCTGGTATAGTTGCTATACAATATTATATAAGTTACAGGTGTACAATACAATGATTCACAATTTTTAGGTTATACTTCTCTTATGGTTATTACAAAATATTGGCTATATTCCCCATGTTGTACAATATATTCCTTTTAAAAGATTTTTTTTATATGAACCATTTTTAAAGTCTTCATTGAACTTTTTACAATATTGCTGTTGTTTTGTGTTTTGGTTTTTTGGCTGCAAAGTATATGGGATGTGAGAGTTGGTCCATAAAGAAGGTTGAGCGGTGCTGAAGAATTGATGCTTTCGAATTGTGGTGCTGGAGAAGACTCTTGAGGGTCCCTTGGACAGCAAGGAGATCAAACCAGTCAATCCTAAAAGAAATCAACCCTGGATATTCATTGGAAGGGTTAATGCTGAAGCTGAAGCTCCAATACTTTGGCCTCCTAATGGGAAAAATCGACTCCTTAGAAAAGACCCCTGATGCTGGGAAAGATTGAAGGCAGGAGGAGAAGGGGATGACAGAGGACAAGATGGTTGGATGGCATCACCAACTCAATGGACATGAGTTTAAGCAAACTCCGGAAGATAGTGGAGGACAGAGGAGTTTGCTATGCTACAGTCCTTGGGATCAAAGTGTTGGACATGGCTTAGCGATTGAACAGCAAAAACATATGGGATCTTAGCTCCCCAGCCACGGCTGGAACCCTGGGAAAGGTGAAGTCTTAACCATGAGACTGCCAGGGAATTCCCTGTACAATATATCTTATTTTATATACAATAGTTTGTACTTCTTAATACTCTACCCTTATCTTGTCCCCTCCCCCTCCCTCTCCCTGTGGTTAACCACAAGTTTGTTCTTTATTTCTGTGAGTCTGCTGCTTTTTTGTTATATTCACTAATTTGATGCATTTTTTAGATGCCACATATAAATCATATCATACAGTATTGGTCCTTCTCTGTCTGACTTATTTCACTTATCACAATGCCCTCCAAGTCCATTTGTGTTGCTGCAAGTGGCAACATTTTATTCTTTTTTATGGCTGAATAGTATTCCACTGTGTGTGTGTTTGTGATCAAACCCAGGTCTCCCACATTGCAGGGGGATTCTTTACCAGCTGAGCCACAAGGGAATCCCAATTATCCTCCAATTAAAGATAATTAAAAAAAATTAATAAAAGAAACTTTTCTCTCACTGTCAAGATGGATGTTCACCACACAGATTTGTAAATCATTAACGAGAGCCATGGCACCCTCCTGGCCTTAGCCAAGGCCCCCTCTTACTCTCCTGTTCATTTGAGTGGCCAGCAGGCCTCTCCCCAGTGACGTCAGGTAGAGAGTGTCCTTCAGATGGTCATGTGAGGGCACCAGCTGTGCCACCCCATCCCTGAAGTGGAGCATCTTTGTGTCCAGGGCACGATGCCTCATCTTCCAGTGACTTTCAGGCAACAGGGAGTGCCTCCGGGGTGACTGGTGCCAGGGAATCAATCATGATACTCACATCCTACCATGTTGGCTAAATAGCTGTGTGGTTTTTGAAAGCTGTTGATTTTGGCTTATGGCTGTGGCATGTTTTAGCACAAGATATAGTCTCCAGGATACCTCACCAGAAGTCACACCAGAGGATCCATTGAGGACCAGAGAAGTTATAGTAGGTGGATAAACTGTGTCAGGTTAGCAGGTCTGTGTGTTCAGGGTCACCTTACAGACCATGCCGTGTCAGCACTAGTGGCCCTGTGACGCCTGCAGGGAGCCAGGCTTCCTGGGCTCTTTAGACTCTGTTTGATGACTAGGTTTGGAGGTTGAGCTTTTCTGACCTCATGTGGGCAGGCCATGTGCAGAGTCACGTGGACAGGGGAGGATCAGGCAGAGCTGTACCACTGTTGCTTTAAGAATCGTGTTCCAGCTGTGCCTGTGGGTTTACAGCAGACATGGGGGCCCCGGGCAGCTTATCCTCTGTCTAACTGAGGCACCCTGCCACACCCCTCTCCTCCCCAGGACCAGGGGTCCTCCACCAGGGGAGGAAGGTAGGCAGAGGCTGAGAACCACTGCCCTTGGGAAAGCATGAGTCACCCAAGGTTAGGCTTTTTGTGCATTTTGAAAACACGGCAAGTGGGCTAATGAGGGAGGATTTGTTCTACTTTAAGCCCTGCAGAGAACACCAGTGATGACCAGTGCCCTGTTGAGAGTGGGAATGCTGAAACCAGTGTGAGTGGGAACAGGGACTGGGGAGGGCGTGCGTGCCAAACCAGGTCTGTGATCAAAAGCGGTGTCAGGGCAGGCCAGGGTCAGACACCAGACACAGGTCAGCACATGTGAAAACATCACTTGTGAGATGACATGAGCCAAGAGTCCAGCCTGGAAAGACCTTGGAGAGTGATGTCAGATTGCTGTTGGCGTGAACACAAGGCCTGGGAATAAGGCTGGCCTCCCTCTGAAGACAGCCTCTGAGAAGAGAGGTGTTTCGAGGGCCCAGGCTCCCCTGGTCCCTGAATCTGACAGGTCCTGTAGGAAGTTGCCAGAGACCACCTGACTCTTTACAAAGGGCTTTCAGAGCCTCGAAATGAGATTCAAGGAAGAGGAGACTATATGAACACCAATATATGATGTCCCTAGAAAACAAATTACAAAGTGGCCACTGAACAGACCTAATCTAGTCAGCAAATGGAATTATTAGGCCTACAGTGACTATCTTTTTAAAAATTTATATATTTATTTTTGGCTGTGCTGGGTCTTCATTGGTGTGCATGGGCTTCCTCTAGTTGCAGCAAGCAGGGGCTACTCTCTAGCTATGGTGCAAGGGCTTTTCATTGCTGTGGTCTCTCTTGTTACAGACTACAGGCTCTAGGCATGTGGGCTCAGCAGTTGTGGTGCCCAGGCTCAAGTGGTTGTGATTCAGTGGTCAGTTGCTCTGCAGCATGTGGGATCTTCCTGGACCAGGGATTGAACTAGTGTCCTCTGCATTGGTAGGCTGATTCTTTACCACTGGCCCACCAGGGAAGTCCCCTACAGTGAAATTTTTAAAGGAAAATTCATTATCAAGCAACATTTACAAATCCAGAACTTTTTGCCTGAAAAATCTCAATTTTTTTGGTGAAAATCAAAATGTCTGGCCATCCATGGCTATAGTCCGATGAGGATGTCTGACTGCTTGTACCATTCATACCGGGCCTTTCCTTTCTCTGTTGTATCTCACGCGTGACCCACTTCACTCATTTATAGCATATTGCTGGCTCCTGGATCGTGGAAAAAAGCAAGAGAGTTCCAGAAAAACATCAATTTCTGCTTTATTGACTATGCCAAAGCCTTTGATTGTGTGGATCACAATAAACTGTGGAAAATTCTGAAAGAGATGGGAATACCAGATCACCTGACCTGCATCTTGAGAAACCTGTATGCAGGTCAGGAAGCAACAGTTAGAACTGGACATGGAACAACAGACTGCTTCCAAATAGGAAAAGGAGTACATCAAGGCTGTATATTGTCACCCTGTTTATTTAACTTATATGCAGAATACATCATGAGAAATGCTGGACTAGAAGAAACACAAACTGGAATCAAGATTGCCGGGAGAAATATCAATAACCTCAGATATGCAGATGACACCACCCTTTTGGCAGAAAGTGAAGAGGAACTCAAAAGCCTCTTGATGAAAGTGAAAGAGGAGAGTGAAAAAGTTGGCTTAAAGCTCAACATTCAGAAAACGAAGATCATGGCATCTAGTCCCATCACTTCATGGCAAATAGATGGGGAAACAGTGGAAACAGTGTCAGACTTTATTTTGGGGGGCTCCAAAATCACTGCAGATGGTGACTGCAGCCATGAAATTAAAAGACGCTTACTCCTTGGAAGGAAAGTTATGACCAACCTAGACAGCATATTCAAAAGCAGAGACTTTACTTTGCCAACAAAGGTCCGGCTAGTCAAGGCTATGGTTTTTCCTGTGGTCACGTATGGGTGTGAGAGTTGGACTGTGAAGAAGGCTGAGCACCAAAGAATTGATGCTTTTGAACTGTGGTGTTGGAGAAGACTCTTGAGAGTCCCTTGGACTGCAAGGAGATCCAACCAGTCCATCCTAAAGGAGATCAGTCCTGGGCGTTCATTGGAAGGGCTGATGCTGAAGCTCAAACTCCAGTACTTTGGCCACCTCATGCGAAGAGTTGACTCATTGGAAAAGACTCTGATGCTGGGAGGGATTGGGGGCAGGAGGAGAAGGGGATGACAGAGGATGAGATGGCTGGATGGCATCACTGACTCGATGGACGTGAGTCTGAGTGAACTCCGGGAGTTGGTGATGGACAGGGAGGCCTGGCGTGCTGCGATTCATGTGGTTGCAAAGAGTCAGACATGACTGAGCGACTGAACTGAAAGATATTTGAGTTCATCGTTTCCATTGTAAATTAATTGTAAAACCACAATTTTATGAAAGATAAAATCTTCTCGTTCAGTGAATTAGTGTAGCATAGTGCTCTTCAAATTGTTTTGGTATAGTGTCAATATTTTCTGTTACTGTACAAGTTCGTTGCAAACTGATACAGCCTTATTTTATGTAACTATTATGAAGCTTACATATGACAGTTCACTGAAGTTCAGCCACACCTGGACTAATACATTTTCTGTTCAACAAGACGATTCCACTCACCTAAGTGTTGCACAGCCAGATTGCTAGAATGGTCACTAAATGCTAACTTGTGATTTCTGTAGGTTTTGTCACTGGCTAGTAGACATTAATGACCCCATGGCAGTACCCAAATCATGTTTGCAGAGCAGTGCAATAGTACATTTGTTTCATTTTATTCTTTGAGAAGTATGGTTTCAAATCTAAGGAAAGGCAATGAGGAGGCCCTGAGTTTAGTATTTCATTTAGCATTTCTCCTTTACAGTCCTTAATATGGACAAAAGGTTAAGCGCATGCTCAGATGCTCAAGTCATGTCCGACTCATTGCAACCCCATGGTCTGTAGCCCATCAGGCTCCTCTGTCCATGGGATTTCCCAGGCAAGAATACTGGAGTAGAGAGGCCATTTCCTTCTCCAGGGGATCTTCTTAACTGAGGGATTGAACCCCGGTCTTTTGTATCTCCCGCATTGGCAGGCAGATTCTTTTACCACTGAGCCACCTGGGAAGCCCCACACAAGAGATCATATTACTCTCTCATATTTAGGGTTCTCAAATCACTGTGGGGAAAATATCTCTAAACTTCTGTAAATACAAAATCGACTAAAGCAAAAAACTGGTTTGTTGCAGGGAGGCAGGTTAGATTCTGTTGTTGTGAGATCCTTGGGTTCCGAGATGTAGTATGAGAAGAATTCACCCACTGAACTGTGGAAGAGAGTCTTCATGTCACAGTGGGACAAAATAGTGAAAGAAGAAGGGGGCAAACTGGGTTCTGGTCTCCCGTAAGTGTAGTTTTCTTGGGGCCCGTCAGCTTCCATGGCTATACAATGTGGTGCTGATGTGCTCAGTCGTGGCTGACTCCTTGCGACCCCATGGACTGTAGCCCGCCAGGTTTCTCTGTCCATTGAATTTTCCAGGCAAGAATACTGGACTGGGTTGCCATTTCCTTCTCCAATACAGTGTGGAGGTTGGACTAAATTATCTCAGAGATCTGCTTAAGGTGTACAGTTCTCAGCTTATGATCTTTTCCTAGCTTCCCTGATAGCTCAGTTGGGTAAGAATCCACTTGCAGTGCAGGAGACCCCGGTTCAATTCCTAGGTCAGGAAGATCCTCTGGAGAAGGGATAGGTTACCCACTCCAGTATTCTCGGGCTTCCTTTGTGGCTCAGTTGGTAAAAAAAAAAAAAAAATCCACCTGCAATGCGGGAGACCTGGGTTCAATCCTTGGGTTGGGAAGATCCCCTGGAGAAGGGAAAGGCTACTCACTCCAGTATTCTGGCCTGGAGAATTCCATGGACTGTATAATCTATGGGGTCACAAACAGTTGGACATGACTGGGTGACTTTCACTTTCATGATCTTTTCCTGAGGAAAGTTCTCTACCTAAAGTGGGTGAACAGGGCACAGAACAGGGATTTTTTTTTTTTAAGTATTCATTTTGTAGCTGAGGCCACTTTGGCCCAGAGATGCTGATGAGTTCTCCCAAGGTCCCATGGCAAGTGGGTTGCAGGGTAGGGATGAGAATCCAGCCCTGCTGCCTGCTGTGGAGGCTCTTCCTCTGCTATATCCTGAGAAATGGGTGGTCTTGACATAGGAAGGTTTTAATGGTCTCCTCTGGGGGAAGAAAGCCAAATACTTCAATAAAGAGGTGTTGATTTCTTACAAAAGGTATGAATTGGTTTCTGGGAGAATATATTGGCGTGGTCCTAAAGTATGTTCGAGTTCTTCCATAAGATGGTGCTGCTGCTGCTGCTAAGTCGCTTCAGTCGTGTCCGACTCTGTGTGACCCCATAGACGGCAGCCCACCAGGCTCCCCTGTCCCTGGGATTCTCCAGGCAAGAACACTGGAGTAGGTTGCCATTTCCTTCTCCAGTGCATGAAAGTGAAAAGTGAGAGTGAAGTCGCTCAGTCATGTCTGACTCTTTGCGACCCCAAGGACTGCAGCCTACCAGGCTCCTCCATCCATGGGATTTTCCAGGCAAGAGTACTGGAGTGGGGTGCCATCGCCTTCTCCATAAGATGGTGCAGAGACACCCAAATGAACTGTTTGACCAACCCAGTATATTGTTTAAATGTAGTTCATTTAAGGTACCATAATTCAGTTTCTTTAGTCTCAAGGAAATTTAGGAATAGTCAGTTTGTATAAACAGTTTATCTGGATATGTCACTCAGAACAGAACCCCTTTAAGAGATTTTATAATCAACTGTAGTCCATTATAGTAGTATCATTCCAAGATAGGAAAACATTACACACTCAGTCAGAGGTGAGGGCATTTTTGAGCTATAGACATGGACATAAAAGCATGGAAAAACAGAGATTATAGCTTCAATGTTATAATTTTAGCCATGGCTCAAGTAAATATCAAAAAGTGTTCTTCTTTAGAGGGTATGATTTGAAGAAGCAGACAGACAGACAAAGACTGGAAAAGCAGTTTCTCTGTTGTCTCTCACTCAATGGAGCCTAGATCTCTGTGAACCTATTTCAAGAGGTCGCCAGATGGTCAGATCCTGAAACCAAATTCTCCACCATTTCTGCCAACAATAGGAATAACTTATCAGCTATAAATGAACAAAAACAAAGCAACCACAAAATTACTACAGAGGAAAATTTTTAAATTAAAATTAGAAAATCATGGAACTCCTCTTGGTTTCCATGAGGCCTTGGAATCACCTAGAAGAAACAAGACACTCCTGGGCTTTAATTGAGAATGTGGCACTTTTCTGTCTTGGGAGTTTACCTGGCTCTGACAGGGGAGTCCATGGGCATATCCATGTGACCTCCAAAACAGTTAAAAGATATTTTTAAACATAGAAAATCATGACACTCTTAAAGATATGAAATGTACATGTATTCAAAGAATCTGTTTAACTCCTGAGGGGATTGGCAGATGGTATAACAAAAGGTAACCTGAAGAACAAACATATAAGTTTTGAAGCAGAGTATTTTAAATGTGTAATTGGAGGCACGATTGGTTTTATTACAATATGAGAAGGGAGACAAATGGATCTCCCCTGGACAAGGCATTCAGTATGTCTATCAGTGACCACCAATTTACAGAGGGATGTGAACCAGTTCAAAGATAATCCAAGGCTAGGCTCAGATAAGCTGAAGTGGTGTCCCAGAGACAGGGCTGTGTTTCCATTAAAACATTCTTTTTCTCTCCATGCCCCCTGTTTGTTTATTTTTACTAGACTGTTACAGTAAAATAGAAAGAGTTCCCTATAAAAAGAGGTTCCTATCACAACCATTTCTAGGCCAGCCCTGGTCAGGGCCAGTTGGCTACTGATGACATCACAAAGCCTGAGCTGTCACAAAGGCAGCTCCCTGAGCAATAAGAGACCTGAGCAAGGGGACACAGCCAGCAGAGAGACACTGGCATCTCAGGAGGCCCCAGCCAGTGGTATCATCAGTCTGAGCTGATAGAGGCAGCATCCAGCCGACACCATGTCTCCAAGAAGACATCTCTGGAACTGCCGTCGCAGTAGGAGACACTCCTTCTCCCGTTCCACCAGGGCCGAGCTGCAGTTCCCTGTGAGCCGCGTGGACCGCCTCCTGAGAGAGGGTCAGGGCGCCTATCGCCTAAGCTCAGCGACGCCCGTGTTCCTGACCGCAGTCCTTGAGTACCTGATAGCCAACATCCTGGACCTGGCGGGGAAGGAGGCCTGCACCAACCATAGGGTGCGCATCAGCCCAGAGCACGTGGAGATGGCGCTGATCAACAATGAGAATCTCCGCCGCCTCTTCCAGCCCGGTGCCTTCTCTCAGCCCGCAGCTTCACCACACCTTCCCGAGAAGTAGGGATGCCCAGGCCCCTGAGTCCAGCCACACCTCATCAGTAGCTTCATCTCGCCCCAAAGTGCCCACAGATGAGGGAGGCCTGGTCTTCTGCCCTTAGCACTGCTATTAAAGCGTTCATGGCTGTGCTTGTAACTGCTTGCTTTCTGTCATTTATCCTTGAGGCGTCTGGGTGACATGGGGTGGGGGTGGGGGGTGGGGGCGGGTCCTCTCATGAGGGATGGAGGGGTGGAGTGGGTGGTTAGGGAGGGATGCTGGAATCCTGAAATCGGGGAACGGTTTCCGATGGTGACAGTATTGTGTGTGGTCCTGGGGGGAGTCGCTGGCTGAGGTTGCGGGGCAGGACTTCCTCACTGGCTCTGAAGGAGTCCAGACCTGGGAGGTTGGGAGGTTGGCGCGGAGAGGGCCTCTTGAATTCCCAGAAGGATGGTGGTAATGGGGCAGGGGCTGAAAACCCTGAGGGAGGAGCCTAAGGCTTTATTCCTTATGGGGAACATCTAAAAGTGGGAGGTGAAGCCAAGGGAAGTGATTGAAGAGGATGACAGAGCAGTCAGTGTGAACTTAATGGGGCAGGACTTTTACATGAAGATTGAAGAGTGATGGGGAAACCATAAAGAAATACACATAAGAGGAATTATGGCCATGTTGAGTTCATGTATTATTTATTTTACTATCTCATTCCAAAAAAGAGACTTGAGACAGGGCTTATTAGCCAGTGCTGTGACACTCTGTGGACGTTCACCAGATGGCAAAGGGCCCCCCTCTGCTGCTCCTGGCCTGTCATACAGGACTGGTCAGAGGCTGCCCAGCTGACTTCAACAGTGGGGTCAGTGGACCTGGGTTCGCCATCCCAGTTCACTACTTTCTGGCTGTGTGATCTTGGACATCCGTCTGTTTCCTGTGAGCGGCAGCTTCCTCATCTGTGAAATAGGGATAATCAGAGTTCCTCCATCTTGGGGTTTTACCATATGTCACCATGTTCCTGTAAACTGTGACTTAACCTGTGGTTTAACACAGAGCCTGGCACAGGCCACGCCCTTAACAGATGGCTGCCTGTGTCTCCCTCCCCAGCTGCTTAGACAGGTCCCCCAGGGGGTGGCCAGGCCTGATTCAGTTATTCTGTTGAGATACAGAATCTCTGCTTTTGGGGGCAAAGTACAAAGTAGGTAGCCCAGAGAAACATATTTCAAACTTCTGACCTCCAGAATTAAAACCAAATAAATGTTTTATTTTTTTATTTAAGCCGAGTCTGTGGTAATTTGTAAGCACAGTCTTAGGAAACTAATGGAGCTAAGCAATGAACTTTTGCAATCTTTTAATAAAAGCAGACAGACTTGAGGAAACTAGAGCTAACTCTCTAACAAAACTTAATCTTTTTTACTGAGAGCAAATGCAGTTCTCAGATTTGAGTTCAATATGATATTTGATACTAAATAACCAGAAGCTGTTTTTTTTAATCATATGAATAAATTCATGAAAACTGAGTCAGACTTGGAAAAATGTAATACAAATTTGTGCTATTTTTCAAAGATGATTTCCGTACACCTTCTCTACTTTTCTGTATTAAGTACATACATGCTTAATTTTGTATTTTGGTGCCCTCTTTCCTATTCTGGAACAAAATGTCATTTTACTTTAGAACCGAAACATTCTCTTTTTTCCCCTGAGTTTTGAGGTTCATAGTAGGGTCTTGGTGATGTATATTAATTAAAAATTTTAATTAAAGTCACTTTTATTTTGCAGAGAGGTCTGGGGGTCCATAAATGTGTACTTCATGTGATTTTTACTGGACTAGGTCACATATATACCTAACCCACCTTTTTTAGCCACACACATTCCTTACATGTACAGCTTCTCAGTGTGACAAAAGTGAACATGTTGATCGACAGAGCTGAAGATGTAGCCTCCTTGCAGCATGTACAAATAAGCACAAATGTATATGTTAAAATTATGGCTAGTGTTCACTGTATTTTTTAAATAATAAAACCATCCATTATGGAGCTCAATTTAGTGTCATCCAAGGTTTTTAGTTACCTAAGGATTTTGAAATGCTCTCAAGCTGACATACCTAGAACTTTATTATTGTGGAAATTGAGGTTTGTCAGCAAAATAACTGGATTTGATTAAACAGATTTTTCAAGTCTTAAAGTTTTATTGGAAGGAATCCTAGGCCATTTGATCAGTAAAAGTGTATAAGTTTTGGAAAAAAAATACCTGAGTAGCTTAAAAAAGTTTGCTTGTATTTCACCTAACGTGGATAAATGAAGGATGATATAGTTTTCACGAAACTTGAACTGTTAAGCTAGACTTGTTTGCTAAAGATTTAACCACATTTTACGCATTTGAGTTCTTTTTTTTTTTTTTTTGCCTGTGCCCAAAAGAAGTCGCAAAGTGCTTCTTTTTTTTTGTTTTGTTTCATACATGATATTTTACATGTTTCAATGCCATTCTCCCAAATCTTCCCACCCTCTACCTCTCCCACAGAGTCCATAAGACTGTTCTATACATCAGTGTCTCTTTTGCTGTCTCGTATACAGGGTTATCGTTACCATCTTTCTAAATTCCATATATATGCGTTAGTACACTGTATTGGTGTTTTTCCTTCTGGCTTACTTCACTCTGTATAATAGGCTCCAGTTTCATCCACCTCATTAGAACTGATTCAAATGTATTCTTTTTAATGGCTGAGTAATACTCCATTGTGTATATGTACCACAGCTTTCTTATCCATTCATCTGCTGATGGACATCTAGGTTGCTTCCATGTCCTGGCTATTATAAACAGTGCTGCGATGAACATTGGGGTACACGTGTCTCTTTCCCTTCTGGTTTCCTCAGTGTGTATGCCCAGCAGTGGGATTGCTGGATCATAAGGCAGTTCTATTTCCAGTTTTTTAAGGAATCTCCACACTGTTCTCCATAGTGGCTGTACTAGTTTGCATTCCCACCAACAGTATAAGAGGGTTCCCTTTTCTCCACACCCTCTCCAGCATTTATTATTTGTAGACTTTTGGATCGCAGCCATTCTGACTGGTGTGAAATGGTACCTCATAGTGGTTTTGATTTGCATTTCTCTGATAATGAGTGATGTTGAGCATCTTTTCATGTGTTTGTTAGCCATCTGTATGTCTTCTTTGGAGAAATGTCTATTTAGAACTTTGGCCCATTTTTTGATTGGGTCATTTATTTTTCTGGAGTTGAGCTGTAGGAGTTGCTTGTATATTTTTGAGATTAGTTGTTTGTCAGTTGCTTCATTTGCTATTATTTTCTCCCATTCTGAAGGCTGTCTTTTCACCTTGCTAATAGTTTCCTTTGATGTGCAAAAGCTTTTAAGTTTAATTAGGTCCCATTTGTTTATTTTTGCTTTTATTTCCAATATTCTGGGAGGTGGGTCATAGAGGATCCTGCTGTGAGGTATGTCAGAGAGTGTTTTGCCTATGTTCTCCTCTAGGAGTTTTATAGTTTCTGGTCTTACATTGAGATCTTTAATCCATTTTGAGTTTATTTTTGTATATGGTGTTAGAAAGTGTTCTAGTTTCATTCTTTTACAAGTGGTTGACCAGATTTCCCAGCACCACTTGTTAAACAGATTGTCTTTAATCCATTGTATATTCTTGCCTCCTTTGTCAAAGATAAGGTGTCCATATGTGCGTGGATTTATCTCTGGGCTTTCTATTTTGTTCCATTGATCTACATTTCTGTCTTTGTGCCAGTACCATACTGTCTTGATAACTGTGGCTTTGTAGTAGAGCCTGAATTCAGGTAGGTTGATTCCTCCAGTTCCATTCTTCTTTCTCAAGATCGCTTAGGCTATTCGAGGTGTTTTGTATTTCCATACAAATTGTGAAATTATTTGTTCTAGCTCTGTGAAGAATACTGTTGGTAGCTTGATAGGGATTGCATTGAATCTATAAATTGCTTTGGGTAGTATACTTATTTTCACTATATTGATTCTTCCAATCCATGAACATGGTATATTTCTCCATCTATTAGTGTCCTCTTTGATTTCTTTCACCAGTGTTTTATAGTTTTCTATATATAGGTCTTTAGTTTCTTTAGGTAGATATATTCCTAAGTATTTTATTCTTTTCGTTGCAATGGTGAATGGAATTGTTTCCTTAATTTCTCTTTCTGTTTTCTCATTATTAGTGTATAGGAATGCAAGGGATTTCTGTGTGTTGATTTTATATCCTGCAACTTTACTATAATCATTGATTAGTTCTAGTAATTTTCTGGTGGAGTCTTTAGGGTTTTCTATGTAGAGGATCATGTCATCTGCAAATAGTGAGAGTTTTACTTCTTCTTTTCCAATTTGGATTCCTTTTATTTCTTTTTCTGCTCTGATTGCTGTGGCCAAAACTTCCAAAACTATGTTGAATAGTAATGGTGAAAGTGGGCACCCTTGTCTTGTTCCTGACTTTAGAGGAAATGCTTTCAATTTTTCACCATTGAGGATAATGTTTGCTGTGGGTTTGTCATATATAGCTTTTATTATGTTGAGGTATGTTCCTTCTATTCCTGCTTTCTGGAGAGTTTTTATCATAAATGGGTGTTGAATTTTGTCAAAGGCTTTCTCTGCATCTATTGAGATAATCATATGGTTTTTGTTTTTCAATTTGTTAATGTGGTGTATTACATTGATTGATTTGCGGATATTGAAGAATCCTTGCATCCCTGGGATAAAGCCCACTTGGTCATGGTGTATGATCTTTTTAATGTGTTGTTGGATTCTGATTGCTAGAATTTTGTTTAGGATTTTTGCATCTATGTTCATCAGTGATATTGGCCTGTAGTTTCCTTTTTTTGTGGCATCTTTGTCAGGTTTTGGTATTAGGGTGATGGTGGCCTCATAGAATGAGTTTGGAAGTTTACCTTCCTCTGCAATTTTCTGGAAGAGTTTGAGCAGGATAGGTGTTAGCTCTTTAAATTTTTGGTAGAATTCAGCTGTGAAGCCGTCTGAACCTGGGCTTTTGTTTGCTGGAAGATTTTTGATTACAGTTTCAATTTCCATGCTTGTGATGGGTCTGTTAAGGTTTTCTATTTCTTCCTGGTCGAGTTTTGGAAAGTTGTACTTTTCTAAGAATTTGTCCATTTCTTCCTCGTTGTCCATTTTATTGGCATATAATTGTTGATAATAGTCTCTTATGATCCTTTGTATTTCTGTGTTGTCTGTTGTGATCTCTCCATTTTCATTTCTAATTTTATTGATTTGATTTTTCTCCCTTTGTTTCTTGATGAGTCTGGCTAATGGTTTGTCAATTTTATTTATCCTTTCAAAGAACCAGCTTTTGGCTTTGTTGATTTTTGCTATGGTCTCTTTTGTTTCTTTTGCATTTATTTCTGCTCTAATTTTTAAGATTTCTTTCCTTCTACTAACCCTGGGGTTCTTAATTTCTTCCTTTTCTAGTTGCTTTAGGTGTAGAGTTAGGTTATTTATTTGACTTTTTTCTAGTTTCTTGAGGTGTGCCTGTATTGCTATGAACTTTCCCCTTAGGACTGCTTTTACTGTGTCCCACAGGTTTTGGGTTGTTGTGTTTTCATTTTCATTCGTTTCTATGCAAATTTTGATTTCTTTTTTGATTTCTTCTGTGATTTGTTGGTTATTCAGAAGCGTGTTGTTCAGCCTCCATATGTTGGAATTTTTAATAGTTTTTCTCCTGTAATTGAGATCTAATCTTTCTGCATTTTGGTCAGAAAAGATGCTTGGAATGATTTCTATTTTTTTGAATTTACCAAGGCTAGCTTTATGGCCCAGGATGTGATCTATCCTGGAGAAGGTTCCATGTGCGCTTGAGAAAAGGGTGAAATTCATTGTTTTGGGATGAAATGTCCTATAGATATCAATTAGGTCTAACTGGTCTATTGTATCGTTTAAAGTTTGTGTTTCCTTGTTAATTTTCTGTTTAGTTGATCTATCCATAGGTGTGAGTGGGGTATTAAAGTCTCCCACTATTATTGTGTTATTGTTAATTTCTCCTTTCATACTTGTTAGCATTTGTCTTACATACTGCGGTGCTCCCGTGTTGGGTGCATATATATTTATAATTGTTATATCTTCTTCTTGGATTGATCCTTTGATCATTATGTAGTGACCTTCTTTGTCTCTTTTCACAGCCTTTGTTTTAAAGTCTATTTTATCTGATATGAGTATTGCTACTCCTGCTTTCTTTTGGTCCCTATTTGCATGGAAAATCTTTTTCCAGCCCTTCACTTTCAGTCTGTATGTGTCCCCTGTTTTGAGGTGGGTCTCCTGTAGACAACATATGTAGGGGTCTTGTTTTTGTATCCATTCAGCCAGTCTTTGTCTTTTGGTTGGGGCATTCAACCCATTTACGTTTAAGGTAATTACTGATAAGTATGATCCCGTTGCCATTTACTTTATTGTTTGGGGTTCGAATTTATACACCATTTTTGTGTTTCCTGTCTAGAGAATATCCTTTAGTATTTGTTGGAGAGCTGGTTTGGTGGTGCAGAATTCTCTCAGCTTTTGCTTGTCTGAGAAGCTTTTGATTTCTCCTTCATACTTGAATGAAATCCTTGCTGGGTACAATAATCTGGGCTGTAGGTTATTTTCTTTCATCATTTTAAGTATGTCTTGCCATTCCCTCCTGGCTTGAAGAGTTTCTATTGAAAGATCAGCTGTTATCCTTAAGGGAATTCCCTTGTGTGTTATTTGTTGTTTTTCCCTTGCTGCTTTTAATATTTGTTCTTTGTGTTTGATCTTTGTTAATTTGATTAATATGTGTCTTGGGGTGTTTCGCCTTGGGTTTATCCTGTTTGGGATTCTCTGGGTTTCTTGGACTTGGGTGATTATTTCCTTCCCCAGCTTAGGGAAGTTTTCAACTATTATCTCCTCAAGTATTTTCTCATGGTCTTTCTTTTTGTCTTCTTCTTCTGGAACCCCTATGATTCGAACGTTGTAGCATTTAATATTGTCCTGGAGGTCTCTGAGATTGTCCTCATTTCTTTTAATTCGTTTTTCTTTTATTCTCTCTGATTCATTTATTTCTACCATTCTATCTTCTAATTCACTAATCCTGTCTTCTGCCTCTGTTATTCTACTATTTGTTGCCTCCAGAGTGTTTTTAATTTCATTTATTGCATTATTCATTATATATTGACTCTTTTTTATTTCTTCTAGGTCCTTGTGAAACCTTTCTTGCATCTTCTCAATCCTTGTCTCCAAGCTATTTATCTGTGATTCCATTTTAATTTCAAGATTTTGGATCAATTTCACTATCATTATTCGGAATTCTTTATCAGGTAGATTCCCTATCTCTTCCTCTTTTGTTTGGTTTGGTGGGCATTTATCCTGTTCCTTTATCTGCTGGGTATTCCTCTGTCTCTTCATCTTGTTTAAATTGCTGAGTTTGGGGTGTCCTTTCTGTATTCTGGCAGTTTGTGGAGTTCTCTTTATTGTGGCTTTTCCTCGCTGTGTGTGGGTTTGTACAGGTGGCTTGTCAAGGTTTCCTGGTTAGGGAAGCTTGTGTCGGTGTTCTGATGGGTGGAGCTGTATTTCTTCTCTTTGTTCAGTCGCGCTGTGGGGAGGGAGGGAGGGATGCTGCAAACAAATAACACTGGCGTGCGCTCGCAGTGCCTCAGCCACACTGGGTCTGCCCCCGCTCACGGCGCGTGTAGCCTCCCTGCCCACACTGCTCGGGCTCTAGGTTGTTCCGCCGGGAACAATCCGAGGCTGGCCCTGGGTTGCATGTACCTCCCAGGTCCAAGCCGCTCAGGTTCAGGCACTCGGGTAGTCCTCAGAGGCGCAGACTCAGTTGGGCCTGAGTTTTGTGCTCTTCCCAGGTCCGAGCAGCTCAAGTGATGAGGTGTTTGGCGAGCGCCAATGCTGCGACTTATCGCCTCCCCGCCACTCGGTTATCTGGGTGTAAAACCGGCGCACCTTCTCAGGCAGATGTTAACCGTCCAGACCCCCAAGAAGTTTTAGTTAGCAAAGAAGCCTGCTTACAGTTTTATAGATAATGTCTCTCTGGGGCTGCGATTGCCCCCCTTCCGGCTCTGGCTGCCTGTCACCGGAGGGGGAAGGTCTGCAGCCGGCTATCTCTGCTCAATTCTTTGTTCCGTGCGCGGGCCTGGCGGTGTCTTAGGTTGGGGCTGGCTTTTCGTGTGGTAGATATCCCACAGTCTGGTTTGCTAGCCCAAATTATTTCGCTCAGATAGTGCTCAGGGTATTCAGGCCAGATTCTTACTCTAAGCGATGCAGCCCGCGCTGCGCCTCCCTGCCCAACCCCCGCTTGCTAATGGCGCATGCAGGCGTCTGCGCTGCTTCTCCACTGGGGGAGTTACCGTAGGACTCGCAATCTTCAAGTTTTAATTGTTTATTTATTTTTTCTTCCTGTTATGTTGCCCTCTGTGCTTCCAAAGCTCGGCACAGATTCGGCAGTGAGAAGGTTTCCTGGTGTTTGGAAACTTCTGTCTTTTTAAGACTCCCTTCCCGGGACGGAACTCCGTCCCTCCCTCTTTTGTCTCTTTTTTTGTCTTTTATATTTTTTCCTACCTCCTTTCGAAGAGTTGGATTGCTTTTCTGGGTGCCTGATGTCCTCTGCCGGCATTCAGAAGTTGTTTTGTGGAATTTACTTGACGTTTAAATGCTCTTTTGATGAATTTGTGGGGGAGAAAGTGTTCTCCCCATCCTACTCCTCCGCCATCTTGGCTCCTCCCCCGCAAAGCCACATTTGAGTTCTTAAAATGGTTGTTAGTTTCTTAGAGAATATGTATTATTTCAGTTTAGCTCATTTTAAGTGTCACAGTTCAATTTCTTTATTTTCAGGGAATTTAAAGAATACTTCCTTTATATAATTAATGATTTATTAGGTATGACAATCAGAACAGAGCTCCTTTAAATTCAGTTTTCATGATCTAATATATTAATATCTCCCAGATGAAATAAAGGGCTTTGGAGGTGTGATTTTGCAGGTGGCTCAGTGGGAAAGGACCCACCTGCCAATGCAGGAGAGGCAGGAGATGGAGGTTCCATCCCTGGGTGGGGAAGATCCCCTGGAGGAGGGCATGACAACCCACTCCAGTATTCTTGCCTGAAAAATCCTATGGACAGAGGAGCCTGGCGGGCTACAGTCTATGGGGTTGCAAAGAGTCAAACACAACTGAGCAACTAAGCACACACAGATGAAAGAAAACATTACACACATAATAAGAGGTGAAGACATTTCTGAATTAGAGCCACATAGACGTATAAGCAGAGAGAAACAGAGCTTATAGCTTCAGTTCTACAACTATGCCATGAGTTAAGGATAGACACAGAAACCAAAGAACTCAACAGTCCAGATAACAAAATGCTGTTTTTCCTCCTAAAGGGTATGAAATTCTTAATTGATATGAGCTCAATAACAGGTAAATCACAAAAGAAAAAGACTGAAAAACCATATAAACGTATGTTTGTCTCATGCATCAGAGATGAGATCTCTATAAACCATCAATCCATGTAGAGAGATCTCTAAATGACCTGACCCTAAAACGAAATTCCTATCTGTTCCTGCCAACAGTGGAGAATAACCTATGGGGCTATAACATATCTGAAGTAAAACAAAGACTTAGTTAGTAGATTACTAAATTAAAACTAGAGAAACAGAGTCAAAAACATTGCTTTGGTGCTTTGGGTTTACCTAGACCACCAAGAAAAGACATGTCTGGGCTTAAATTCTGCACAAGGTACACATTGTCTATCTTTGAATTTGATCTGCTCTAGTAGATATCAATGTATTAGACATTTTAATTTGACCTCTAAGATAACTGAAAGATAATTTTTTTTCTTTTGGAGGGTTTAGTTTAATTCATTTTTAAAAACTTATTTTTATGCAATTTTTAAAGTCTATATTCTGTGTGCAGTTATTACAAAATATTGGCTGTAATCCCCTTGTTGTATAATACATCTTTGTAGGCTATCTTATACCCACTAGTTTGCACCTCTCACTTCTCTACCCCAAAATTGCCCATCTCCTCACTAGTAACAAGTAGTTTGTTCTCTATATCCATGATTCTACTGCTTTTGTGTAATATTCATTATTGTAATTTTTAGATACCACATGTAAGTGATGTCATATAGTATTTTGTCTTTCTCTGTCTGACTTATTTCAATTAGCAAAATGCCTTCCAAATCCATCTATGTTGCTGCACATGGCAAAGTTTTGTTCTTTTTTATGGTTGAGTAGTATTCCATTGTGTGTGTGTGTGTATCACATCTTCTTTATCCATTCATCTATAGATGGATACTTATATTGATTCTCTATCTTGACAATTATAAATAATGCTTCACTTGAACACTGAGGTGCATGCATCTTTTCTAATCAGTGTTTTTGTTTTTCTTGGCTATATATCCAGAGTGGAATTGCTGGGTAGTTTTATTTTTAGTTTTTTTTTCCTTTTTTTTGGAAGCTCCACACTGTTTTCCACAGTGGCTACACCCATTTAATTTCCCACCAACAGTATATGAGGATTCCTTTTTCCCATCCTCATCAATATATGTTATTTGTGCTCTTTCTGATGATAGGCATACTGCAAAAGTAAGACAATATCTCATTGCAGTTTTTCATTTCCTGTTTAGAAAAATGTCTATTCATTTCTTTCACTCATTTCTAAATCAAGTTGTTTTTGGATGTTGAGTTGTATGAGTTATTTATATAGGTTGTGTATTAATCCCTTATTAGTCATATCATTTGCAAATTTTTTCTCGAATTCAGTAGATTGTCTTTCATTTTGTCAGTGTCTTCCTTTGGTATGAAAAAACTTTTTGTTTATTGCCTTTACTTTAGGAGACAGATCCAAAAAAATATTCCTGTGATTTATGTTACAGTGTTTTGCCTCTGTTTTCATCTAGGAGTTTTTTGGTATTCCATTTACGTTTATGTCTTTAATTAATTTTGAGTTTGTTTTTGTATATAGTGTTAGAGAATGTTCTAATTGCATTCTTTTACAGTTTTCTCAGCACCACTTATTGAAGAGACTGTTTTTTCTCCATTGTATATTTGTGCCTCCTTTGTTATAGATGAATTGACCATAGTGGGTTTATTTCTGGGCACTGTATCCTGTTCCATTGGTGTATGTGTCTGATTTTATGCCAGTACCATACTGTTTTGATTACTGTAGCTTTGTAATACAGTGGGAAGTCAGGGAGCATGATTCCTATAGCCCTGTTCTTTCACAAGACTATTTTGGCTATTCGGGATCTTTTGTGTTTCCATACACATTTTAAACTCCTTTTTCTAGTTATGAGAAAAATGACATTTGTAATTTGATAGGGATTGCATTAAATCTCTAGATTGCCTTGGGTAGTATGGTCATTTTAACAATATTAACTCCTCCAAGCCAAGAACATGGTATATTTTTCCAACTGTTTGTGTCATCTTCAATATATTGCATTAGTATCTTTTAGTTTACAGAGTATAGGCCTTTGACCTCCTTAGGTAGGTTTGTTTATTCATAGGTATTTCATTCTATTTAATGCGATGGTGAATGGAATTATTTCCTTAATTTCTTTTTCTGATATTTTGTTACTGTGAAGAAATGCAGTCAATTTCTTTATATTAAATTTATCTTAAAGATAATTTTTCAGTTCAGTTCAGTTGCTCAGTCATGTCTGACTCTTTGAGACCCCATGAACTGCGTGCAGCACGCCATGCCTCCCTGTCCATCACCAACTCTCGGAGTTCACTCAAACTCACGTCCATCGAGTCAGTGATGCCATACAGCCATCTCATCCTCTGTTGTCCCCTTCTCCTCCTGCCCCCAATCCCTCCCAGCATCAGAGTCTTTTACAGTGAGTCAGCTCTTCACATGAGGTGGCCAAACTATTGGAGTTTCAGCTTTAGCATCAGTCCTTCCAATGAATACCCAGGACTGGTCTCCTTTAGAATGGACTGGTTGGATCTCCTTGCAGTCCAAGGGACTCTCAAGAGTCTTCTCCAACACCACAGTTCAAAAGCATCAATTCTTCGGTGCTCAGCTTTCTTCACAGTCGAACTCTCACATCCATACATGACCACTGGAAAACCCATAGCCTTGACTAGACAGACCTTTGTTGGCAAAATAATGTCTCTGCTTTTGATTATGCTGTCTAGGTTGGTCATAACTTTCCTTCCAAGGAATAAGTGTCTTTTAATTTCATGGCTGCAATCACCATCTGCAGTGATTTTGGAGCTTTAAAAATAAAGTCTGCCACTGTTTCCACTGTTTCCCCGTCTATTTCCCATGAAGTGATGGGACCAGATGCCATGATCTTTGTTTTCTGAATGTTGAGCTTTAAGCCAACTTTTTCACTCTCCTCTTTCACTTTCATCAAGAGGCTTTTTAGTTCCCCTTCACTTTCTGCCATAAGGGTGATGTCATCTGCATATCTGAGGTTATTGATATTTCTCCCAGCAATCTTGATTCCAGTTTGTGCTTCTTCCAGCCCAGCGTTTCTCATGATGTACTCTGCATAGAAGTTAGATAAGCAGGGTGACAATATATAGCCTTGACGTACTCCTTTCCTATTTGGAACCAGTCTATTCTTCCATGTCAAGCTTCCTGACCTGCATATAGGTTGCTCAAGAGGCAGGTCAGGTGGTCTGGTATTCCCATTTCTTTCAGAATTTTCCACAGTTTATTGTGATCCACACAGTCAAAGGCTTTGGCATAGTCATTAAAGCAGAAATAGATGTTTTTCTGGAACTCTCTTGCTTTTTTGATGATCCAGCGGGTGTTGGCAATTTGATCTCTGGTTCCTTTGCCTTTTCTAAAACCAGCTTGAACATCTGGAAGTTCACGGTTCACATATTGCTGAAGCCTGACTTGGAGAATTTTGAGCATTACTTTACCAGTGTGAGAGATGAGTGTAATTGTGCGGTAGTTTGAGCATTCTTTTGCACTGCCTTTCTTTGGAATTGGAATGAAAACTGACCTTTTCCAGTCCTGTGGCCACTGCTGAGTTTTCCAAATTTGCTGGCATATTGAGTGCAGCACTTTCACAGCATCATCTTTCAGGATTTGAAGTAGCTCAACTGGAATTCCATCACCTCCACTAGCTTTGTTCGTAGTGATGCTTTCTAAGGCCCACTTGACTTTACATTCCAGGATGTCTGGCCCTAGGTGAGTGATCACACCATCGTGAATATCTTGGTCATGAAGATCTTTTTTATACAGTTCTTCTGTGTATTCTTGTCACTTCTTCTTAATATCTTCTGCTTCTGTTAGGTCCATACCGTTTCTGTCCTTTATCGAGCCCATCTTTGCATGAAATGTTCCCTTGGTATCTCTAATTTTCTTGAAGACATCTCTAGTCTTTCCCATTCTGTTGTTTTCCTCTATTTCTTTGCATTGATTGCTGAGGAAGACTTTTTTTTATCTCTCCTTGCCATTCTTTGGAACTCTGCATTCAGATGCTTATATCTTTCCTTTTCTTCTTTGCTTTTCTCTTCTCTTCTTTTCACAGCTATTTGTAAGGCCTCCCCAGACAGCCATTTTGCTTTTTTGCATTTCTTTTCCATGGGGATGGTCTTGATCCCTGTCTCCTGTACAATGTCATGAACCTCCCTCCATAGTTCATCAGGCACTCTATCTATCAGATCTAGTCCCTTAAATCTATTTCTCACTTCCACTGTATAATCATGAGGGATTTGATTTAGGTCATACCTGAATGGTCTAGTGGTTTTCCCTACTGTCTTCAATTTAAGTCTGAATTTGATAATAAGGAGTTCATGATCTGAGCCACAGTCAGCTGCTGGTCTTGTTTTTGCTGACTGTATAGAGCTTCTCCATCTTTGGCTGCAAAGAGTATAATCAGTCTGATTTCGGTGTTGACCATCTGGTGACGTCCATGTGTAAAATCTTCTCTTGTGTTGTTGGAAGACGGTGTTTGCTATGACCAGTGCGTTCTGTTGGCAAAACTCTATTAGCCTTTGCCCTACTTAATTCTGTATTCCAAAGTTAAATTTGCCTGTTACCCCAGGTGTTTCTTGACTTCCTACTTTTGCATTCCAGTCCCCTATAATGAAAAGGACATCTTTTTTGGGTGTTAGTTCTAAAAGGTCTTGGAGGTCTTCATAGAACCGTTCAACCTCAGCTTCTTCAGCATTACTGGTTGGGGCATAGACTTGGATTACTGTGATATTGAGTGGTTTGCCTTGGAAATGAACAGAGATATTTCTGTTGTTTTTGAGATTGTATCCAAGTACTGCATTTTGGACTCTTTTGTTGACCATGATGGCTACTCCATTTCTTCTAAGGGATTCCTGCCCACAGTAGTAGATATAATGGTCATCTGAGTTAAATTCACCCATTCCAGTCCATTTTAGTTCGCTGATTCCTAGAATGTTGACATTCATTCTTGCCATCTCCTGTTTGACCACTTCCAATTTGCCTTGATTCATGGACCTAACATTCCAGGTTCCCATGCAATATTGCTCTTTACAGCATCAGACCTTGCTTCTGTCACCAGTCACATCCACAACTGGGTATTGTTTTTGCTTGGCTCCATCCCTTCATTCTTTCTGGAGTTATTTCTCCACTGATCTCCAGTAGCATATTGGGCACCTACCGACCTGGGGAGTTCATCTTTCAGTATCCTATCACTTTGCCTTTTCATACTGTTCATAGGGTTCTCAAGGCAAGAATACTGAAGTGGTTTGCCATTCCCTTCTCCAGTGGACCACATTCTGTCACACCTCTCCACCTTGACCCGCCCCATCTTGGGTGGCCCCACACGGCATGGCTTCGTTTCATTGAGTTAGACAAGGCTGTGGTCCATGTGATTAGATTGACTAGTTTTCTGTCATTATAGTTTGTGTGTCTGCCCTCTGATGCCCTCTCACAAGACCTACCGTCTTACTTGGGTTTCTCTTACCCTGGACGTGGGGTATCTCTTCACGGCTGCTCCAGCAAAGCACAGCCACTGCTCCTTACCTTGGATGAGGGGTATCTCCTCACAGCCACCCACCCTGACCTTCAATGTGGAGTAGCTCCTCTCAGCCCTCCTGCACCTGAGATTTTTAGAACAAAATAAATCATGTAAATGCAGATGCGAAATGAACACATGTTGAAAGATTTTACTTGAGTCATGAGAGAACCAGAAGATGTTAAAACCATTAAAAAAAAAGCAAAGTGAATACAAAGAAGAGATACAAGAATATTGTTCGGTAGTATTGAAATGTGCTAGAGGTCAGAGCCACAGGCCCTAGGGTGAAGACTGTGTCCCACAGGGTTGAATCACAGGCCAAGGACTTCAAGCCATAAAGGATTATTTTCAGGCCTTGAAACCTCAGGTAACTTCCTGGCTAGATTTTGCTTTTGCTTGGGCTAGTGACTCTCCTTGTCCTCTCTTGTGAAATGAGAATATCCATAACTATGCCTGTCCCACTACAATATTTTGAGAGTAGATAACTTATTTTCTAGTTTCACAAGTCTGTAAATGGAGAAGAATTTTGCTTGAGGATCTCACTCATACCTGATCAAGATGATGAGATTTTACACTTTGAGTTTGTTCTGAAATAGTTTGAGACTTTTGGGATTGAAGAGTTCAGTGAATGTATTTTGCATGTGTGTGTGGGGGGGACATGAACCTCTAGGGGCCAGAGTGTGGACTTAGGTAGGCTGGATAGTGATTCCAAAATATATCCAGGTTCTAGTCCATAAACCTGTGAATATTACCTTATATGACAAAAGAGTTTTTTTTCCTGCAAATATGATTAAGTGGAAGATTTTGAGTGGAGGAGAATATCCTAGATTTTATGCATGGACCCTTAGTGTAATTGCAAGTGTTCTTATAAGAGAAAGGTTGAGGGAGAGTTTTGACATAGAGTAAGGCATGGTGACTACTGAAGCAAGATGCTATACTATTAGCTTTGAAGATGGTAGAATGGACCATAGACAAGGAATGTACCTCTAGGAGCTGGAAAAGGCAAAGAAACAAATTCTCTAGAACCTCTGGAGGGAGTGTGGCTCTGCCAGTGCCCAAGTTTAGCCCAGTAACAATAATTTCAAACCTGTTGACCTCTAGACTGTAAGACAATGATTGTGTGCATGTGTTTTAAGCCACGAAGATTATGATAAATTGTTTCAGAAGCCATAGGTAACTAAAACTTCTCTCAGACTACTTTTACTTGAATCCATGTCTCAGCATCTGCTTCTAAGGGAACCCAAACTAAGATGCTCGGTGAGGATAAAGGATGTAGCAGCCAGTTGATTGATTGTTCCCCACCACCTTCCTGACATATGATGCATATGATTATGTTTTGAGATTGGGTAAAGCCGTGCAAATTAAACGACGCTTACTTCTTGGAAGGAAAGTTATGACCTACCTAGACAGCATATTCAAAAGCAGAGACATTACTTTGCCAGCAAAGGTCCGTCTAGTCAAGGCTATGGTTTTTCCAGTGGTCATGTATGGATGTGAGAGTTGGACTGTGAAGAAAGCTGAGTGCCGAAAAATAGGTGCTTTTGAACTGTGGTGCTGGAGAAGACTCTTGAGAGTCCCTTGGACTGCAAGGAGATCCAACCAGTCCATCCTAAAGGAGACCAGTCCTGGGTGTTCATTGGAAGGACTGAAAGTGAAGCTGAAACTCCAATACTTTGGCCACCTCATGCGAATTGCTGACTCATTGGAAAAGACTCTGATGCTGGGAGGGATTGGGGGCAGGAGGAGAAGGGGACGACAGAGGATGAGATGGCTGGGTGGCATTGCCGACTCGATGCACATGAGTTTGGGTGAACTCTGGGAGTTGGTGATGGACAGGGAGGCCTGGCGTGCTGCAGTTCATGGGGTCGCAAAGAGTCGGACACGACTGAGCGGCTGAACTGAACTGAAAGCCTTGCAAGACTATGTAAGATGAAACAGAAGAAATAGGTCTCTTATTATCATTTAAATTTTGTCAGAGATGAAGCTCGCTGGGAGACTTTTACTCTGGAATAACTGGCACTAGAGTAGCCCTTCTGCCAAAAACAGTAACAGAACTGGGCAGAATATGTGAGCTGACTGTTTTTGAGCATTGTACAACATGCAGCAGAAGGTTGTGATTCCAGAGACAAAGGAAGCACTGCTGCTGCTGCTAAGTCGTATCAGTCGTGTCTGACTCTGTGCGACCCCATAGACGGCAGCCCACCAGGCTCCCCCATCCCTGGGATTCTCCAGGCAAGAACACTGGAGTGGGTTGCCATTTCCTTCTCCAATGCAGGAAAGGGAAAAGTGAAAGTGAAGTCGCTCAGTCGTGTCCAACTCCTAGCGACCCCATGGACTGCAACGCATCAGGCTCCTCCATCCATGGGATTTTCTAGGCAAGAGTACTGGAGTGGGGTGCCATTGCCTTCTCCTAAAGGAGGCACACAGGTAGCTAAATCATCACTCCAGTTGTCTGCCTGGGGAAAACATTCCAATGGCACAGTAAGCTGGATTCTAGGCAACACACAATGGTACTGCTGGGCTGATGAGGTAGAAATCAAGTTTCAGTAAAGCTAAAGCAGCTGGAGTTTGCAAGACAAGGCATCAAAGAAGAGGGAGCTATGTAAAGGAAGATCTTCAAAAGTTCATTTGGAGGTTTCCCAAGAGTCTTTGCCTGAGGACTGAGCTGTATAGTCATAGGGAAAGACTACTGAGACTGACCAGAGGGTACAGGGTTAAGAGAGGAACAGAGATACTACCAGTTGACCCATGCTGGGGAATGTTGCAGATACAGGAAACAAGTAATGAGTCCTTGATAATACCTCCCTAATATGTTGGGTATCCAGCTGAAACATCAGAAGCTTTAGGAGTAAAGATTATGTTCCATTGTAAGGCCTACAGTAGATTCATTCTTCAACAATCCTAAAACCCAACAAGAGATAGAATTTTGAGGTTGATTCCTCAAAATTAACTTGGGCTTTTTGCATACTTTAATACTCAGCATAAGATCCAAGGTATCAAACTACCTGTTAAACCATCGACACTCTACAGAACCCAGCGTTCCTAAAAGATCTAAACAGAACAAACATCAACTCTTCAGAACCCAGCATTCCTCAATATTTTTAATATACAGTAAAAATCTTCAGCATGGAGAAAACAGGAAAATAGGACCTGTCAATAGTCAAGAAAAAGTCAATAGAGAAAAGCCCCAAGATGGCCAGTTGTTGGATTTTATAGACAAAGACTTTAAAGCAATTATTCTATAGTCAAAGAACTAAAGACAAATGTTCAGTGAATGAAGGAAATATGGTCTTAATGAATGAACAGATTAGAAATTTTAACAGACAATGGAAAAGTGTAAATACCGAATGAAAATTTAGAACTTACAATCAGCAAAACAAAACACATAAAAGATGGGCTCAACATCACCTTGAAGAAAGAATCAGTGAATGTGAAGACAAATTAGTAGGAATTATCTAATCTGAATTGATGCTTTTGAACTATGGTGTTGGAGAAGGCTCTTGAGAGTTCCTTGGACTGCAAGGAGATCCAACCAGTCCATCCTAAAGGAAATCAGTCCTGAATATTCATTGGAAAGACTGATGCTGAAACTGAAGCTCCAATACTTTGGCCACCTGATGCGAAGAGCTGACTCATTGGAAAAGACCCTGATGCTGGGAAAGATTGAAGGCAGAGGAGAAGGGGACGACAGAGGATGAGGTGGTTGAATGGGATCACGAACTCAATGGACTTGAGTTTGAGCAAGCTCCAGGAGTTGGTGATGGACAGGGAAGCCTGTTGTGCTGCAGTCCATGGGGTCACAAAGAGTCGGACATGACTGAGCAACTGAACTGAGGTGATCTAATCTGAAAAACAGAATTAAGCATTTATCCTTTAAAATAAATAAATTTAAATTAAAACAGAAAGGTATTATATTGGCTTCTCCTGTATTAGTCTTTGGACTTAAATTAATAACTTTACTGCCACTTTAAGCTGGACTCATGTGTTTTGTTTTGTTTTGTTTTGTTTTAATTTCCCAGAACCTCAAAGGACCATTGCAGAAAAACAGAAAAAGAGGCCTGCTATGATAATATAAATGAATACTCATCTTGGGGAAATAATCTTCCAAAACTTTCACTTACTCCAACATAGTACAAGTACTAAGAAGAGTTCACTCATTATCTACTGTTCAGCTGAGCAGCCACATCCTGTTACAGTTTACCTTCTAAAAGTCATACGTACACAGGGCAGGTTCATGGTTAGAAACATGAACTGTGTTGCTGGAATGCCTGGATTTAACTTCTGGATGTACCACTTACGAATTGGGTAACTGTGGGCAAAGTTCTTAGTTTCCTTATCTGTATTATGGGGATAATAGCTCATACCTCATAAGTTTTGGAAACTATAGGAAATGATATGTATAAAGCATTTGGAATAGTACCTGGCAGATATGTGTTGGCTGTTATCATTAGATACATTTTCCCCCAGGTCCTTTAATAATACGAGTTTGGGGGAATAGAATACTCAATGAATAAATCATCTTGAAAACATTGATTTAAAAAGTAACTCATGTCAGTGTGCTTTAAAGGCTAAAACAGCTCTTACCTTTCCCCTGCTGATTCTTTTTTTTTTAAAGTAGAGATATGCCTGCTTCTTTGGAATAGCTGTCCACCACAGATAAATATTACTTTGTGCTACTGGGTGTGTTCAGTGTGTAAATAGATCGTGGGAACACAAGAGGCTAGTTTTTCAAGTTTCTGCTCCTTGCACTCCATGAGGGTCAGGTAGTCCAGCATTCTACAGTTTGTGCATTTGAAAGAAAAGTAAGCCTACAAAAGTGTTCTATCCATCAGATTGAGGTAAGAATACTGTGTCTAGTGGACTTTAGTGTGACATCTTCTTTCTTGATTTTTATATTTTGTGTTTGTGAGGTGGGGTTTGGTTTCAGGAAATGAAAGACTAATCTCACCATTTGGTTAAAAGGAAAAAGACAGGAATATATAAAGAAGGGGCATTTTGGCCAATGGGCTGCTCTGTAAGTTTGATGGAATGAGGAGGGAGGTATAGGTATCTTCTTGTTATTAGCATTTAATTTAATCTACAAATTGAAGCACTGCTCTAGATCCCACTGAACATAGGAGCAATTATGTATCTATGACATAATCAATTTCATAACAGAAGTACTGTGTAATTTTGCCAAATCTATTACACCTCTAGGTATAAAGTAGTAGTCCTTTTGCTCTGAATTTCTCTTCTTTGTTAGATAAGTCAGATTTTATTTAGCACCATTGAATTGTTCTTTGCTTTCACTCCTATTCTTGATACGGTGACATATCTAGTATGGATATATATTTAGTATGATTGCTGAAGTTTGAAAGCCTTGGAATAAGTTCAATATGGATATGATGTTTTTAACACCACAGGAAGATGAGATACTGACTGTGAATATGAATATAATACACTAGAGAGATGCATCAGGTTTTAAAATATTTCTCTTTAATATGGATTGTTTTAATTAGCTAGACCATCGTCCTCATTTAAGTCAAAGCTGCATTTTGCAACATATCAGAGTATGTATTTGGAGAACAAAGGAGGTATCTATTTAAAGCATTCAAAGTCATGACTAGAAAATATTATATATGATAATAAATTTTAAATACTGCTTAAATCTTGGCCTCCTTAAAATGTCTTTCAAGCATAGACACTGAGTGTTTAAATTTTTCACTTCATAATACAGTTTGTATGTTGTTTAGATAACAGCTTAAACACAAGACTGTTATAATTTAAAGCCTATGGCTTAAGTGCATAAAGACATTCAATTGGACATCAATCAAATTCTTAAACAGATCCCTCTATCCCTGTGTGCATAAAAACATGTACCCAAATATGTATTTACATATGGGCAACTAATATCTGGGAAACAGATAAGGAAAAAGGTGAGAAGATGTCTTTTTGTTGTCAAATCATGTTTATTCTATGTACTTAGGATTTCTGAAATGCTCTACCAGTCTGTGGTAATTAGCTGTGCTGTCATTCAACTTATTCAAGTTTGACAACGTGTTCTAATAATTTAGGGAATACAATAATAAAATACTTCTTTTTACTTCTTTGTGTCCTGGAGACACATCTAGTATTTTTGTTGAAATGACTTTCTTATAATCATTTTGTATGTTAAGAGAAGGAAGTGCAACTTGAATTTGTGAAATATGCAGTTTGTTTTACCTAAGCCTTATTACTCAATGACATATGTTATGGCTATCTTGCCAGCATATGTAAACATTTAGCTATAATCCTTTCTATTTAGAATTTACTTGTAACTACGTTTTTGTATATCCCATATGTTGTTTGTGTTTGCACTCACTCTCACCCATTTACTCCCACACACATCCACATATTTTGGATGATTTCATGGAATGCTTTTTTCTTTTTACTTATTTCCGTCTGTGCTGGATCTTCGTTGCTGCACGCAGGTTTTCTCTCATTGCAGCGAGCAGGGTCTACTCTCTAGTTGTGTTGCTCAGGCTTCTCATTGTGAGGCTTCTCTTGTTGCAGAGCTCTAGAGCGTGGGCTCAGTAGTTGTAGTGCATGGGCTGAGTTGCTCCGTGGCCTGTGGGATCTTCCCTGACCAGTTATCAAACCTGTGTCCATTGCATTGGTAGGCAGATTCTTTACCACTGGACCACAAAGGAAAACCCCATCAAGGGACTTGAAATTTGCCTTGAATGTGGGTCCATTCCAGGCTACGTCTTTCTGCGGGTAGTATCATTTTCTTGACTTCTGTTTCTTTACCCTGCTTTATTCCATCTTCCTTGATGCCTAGTCCATGGAGTTCTGATTCTACTCAAGATAGCACTAGTAAAGCAGGTAGGTCCCCTTACTTCCATCACTTGTAGAGTTGGCAACTATAGTGACTGCCTTAAGTTCTTGAAGATCATCTGGAAGTCAGGCAGAGCTGTTAGAAGGACAAAATCTGATAAATATATAGTGTCCTAGGGTAGGAAGTCCACCTGATCTGTTATATCATTTGAGCAAGAACACATCTCTAAGAAATGGTTAATTAAATCTGCCTCTATTATTATACTACCCACTTTCTCTGTTTTAAAATCCCACTTTCTGTAAATTGCCCTATGACATGACATCTACGTTCATTGGTTTATTGACACTGTATTTCCAAGGGTCATTTGTGGTGCTTTTAGGAAATCTAATTATGTTCATTCATTTATCTATTGATTCCCCTATTCAGTAACTGTTTATTTAGTAACATGTAAACATGGGCACTACTATGTGCTGAAGTTACAGTAGGAAACACTGAAAGTTTGCCTTTAAGTACCTCTATTCTAGTTAGGAACGATGCCAATTTACTCAAGTAATTTATTATAAATGTAATAAGTGCTGTGAGGTATACTTATTCGAATCCTCATTCCATTTGACTCCTTTGCTTTATGTAGCATTCATTGTCACTTCCTACTTCTTGAATTTTTTCCAATCTTAATATCTGTTATTCTATACTATCTCTTCAGCTACTTTTCTACCACTTTCCCTCTTGTTTCTTCTTCTCTTCCCTAAGTGATGGTTTCCCCCTAGGTTTAGCATTTGGGCCATAATGAATTACTTGTTTTCTTGGCCTGTGCCTTCTATTGACTCATAGTTTTAAATATCACCTCTAAGTGAATGCCTCCAAGTTATCCATTTCTAGGTTTTTCTATCTGCTGTATGTTTTCCCACTTGTACATCCAAGTCCAACTGTCACCCAGTGTTCTTCAGGATTGTAGCCAAACTCACTTTTATGTGAAACCAATTCCTCTTTCATCCATGTTTCTGTTAATGGCATTGATGGTCTCCTGGCTTCTCATGTTTGACACCTTGAAATCAGTTTTGCATTTAATTTCTCATTGACTCTCAATACCTAAACCACTACCAAGTTCTTTCATTTCTTTCATGATAATCTAGCTACTATCTATCCTTTCTCATCTCCTTTGTTTTCTCATCCTCCCCTCCCCGAGAGTCATCTTGAATTCAGAGTCTTGGTTATATTCTAGCTCCATCAGAAAATCCATCCCCAGAAAGTCCCTATCTCATAGGTATCTTCTTTTTCTAAACCTTCAGAACAAAATAATGGAAGTGATGGGAATAACAGGTTTTGGTAGCCAAAGACGCAGGGTTAAGCTCTGTTCTACCTGTCACTACCTCCTTTACACTTTTGCTGTCTGTGAGCCTGTTTCCTCATAGTTATCCTATCTTGCATAATGGTCACAAGGAACAAATAAGATCATGGAGGTGAAGTCATTTAAAACCATGAAGCACTAGGTAAATATTAAAGTAAGATTTGTTAATATAAGAGTAACTCAGGGGCGGGGACCAAGGTTCTGGGTCTTAACTATACCCAGGAAGTATAGTGTAGGGTTAAGTTTGAATCCCACTTTTGCTACTGACCAGGTGTGAAACTAAGAAAATTTAGCTTCTCTGTTCCTGTGTCCTCATCAGTAAAATAGGAGTAATAATTGTTTGCACTCAGAGAGGTGTTGTTTGATTTAAAGGATTAACAGATGTAAAATACTTACAAAACAGTGCCTGACCTATAGTAATTGCTCTATAAGTGTGAGAGGTGGTGCTGGAGGCCAGTGACATGTAGATACAAGGTGGGAGTGAGTTATTATTAATAGAACTGAGTCACCAGGTGAGGATCAGGTGTAGTAAAGATGGAAACACAGAGCCGTGGAGCAGCCACTTAAACCTGGCTGAATCCCTCATCATTGAGATCACAAATGGCCCTGTCATCATTGTCATCACAAATGGCTGTCCTTTTGTGTGAATAGATGTGCATAAGGAGATACGAACATTCTGAGTAACTATTTGGAGATAATGGTATTTCAGGCACATTTTTGTTGTTGTTAAAGAGAAAAGAATGGTAAGCAGTTAGCCCTTATAGAGTCATGAAATATGTTGATATGTCATGGAATCAAAATATCAGTATCCAATTTGCATTCCTTTTACTTATTTTTCTTCTCTAATTGCCATGGCTAGGACTTCCAAAACTATGTTGAATAGCAATGACAAGAGTGGACATCCATGTCTTATTCTTGATCTTAGAGGAAATGTTTTCAGGTTTTCCTCATTGAAAATGATGGGAATATAAATTCATAAAGCCACTATGGATTATAGTAGGAAGTTTCCTTAAAAAACTAAAAATAGAATTACTTTATGACTCAGTAATCCGACTACTAGGCTTATATCCTGAGAAAACCATAATTCAAAAAAATACATGCACCCCAATGTTCACTGCAGCACTGTTTACAATAGGCAGGGCATGCTGCTGCTAAGTCACTTCAGTCGTGTCCGACTCTGTGCGACCCCATAGACGGCAGCCCACCAGGCTCGCCGTCCCTGGGATTCTCCAGGCAAGAACACTGGAGTGGGTTGCCATTTCCTTCTCCAATGCATGAAAGTGAAAAGTGAAAGTGAAGTCGCTCAGTCATGTCCGACCCTCAGCAACCCCATGGACTGCAGCCTACCAGGCTCCTCTGTCCATGGGATTTTCCAGGCAAGAGTACTGGAGTGGGGTGCCATTGCCTGGAAGACACCTAAATGTCCATCGACAGATGAATGGATAAAAAAGGTGTGGTAGATATATTCAGTGGAATATTAGCCATAAAAAGGAACAAAATTGAGTTATTTGTAGAGATGTAAATGGATGTAGAGTCTGTCATACAGAGAGAAGTATTAATAAGTCAGAAAAGTATTGTATATTGACACGTGAAATCTAGAAAAATGGTACACAATGAACCTATTTGTAGAAAAGGAATAAAGATGTAGACATAAAGAATGGACATGGGGACATAGCGGAGGAAGGGGAGGGTGGGATGAATTGAGAGATAAGAACTAAGTTATCTAAACTACCCTGTGTAAAATAGCTAGCTAGTGGGAAGCTGCTGTATTGCACAGGGAGCTTCGCTTGGTGCTCTTTGGTGACCCAGAGGGGTGGGAGGGAGGCCTAAGAGTTAGGAGATAATATGTATACAAAGAGCTGATTCACTTGGTTATACAGGAGAAACTAATACACTGTTGTAAAGCAATTATTCTCCAATAAAACACACACACATCAGTATCCAAATGTTAAGAAACCAAACGTATCCTCTGCAGTCTAGAAATCTCTCTCCCCTGCCGCCTTCTTTTGGCCTCACTGCAAGGCATGTGGAATCTTTAGTTCCTTGTGGTTTAGTCACTAAGTCGTGTCTGACTCTTGCAAACCCCATGGACTGTACCCCACCAGGCTCCTCTGTCCACGGCATTTTCCAGGCAAGAATACTGGAGTGCATTGCCATTTCCTTCTCCAGGTGATCTTCTGAACCCAGGAATCGAACCCAGGCCTCCTGCATTGCAGGCGGATTCTTTACCGACTTAGCTACAAGGGAAGCCCAGGGGTCAAACCCTCACCCCCTGCAGTGGAAGCTGTCCAATCTTAACCACAGGACTGCTAGGGAAGTCCCTAGGAATCTCTTTCTTTAACAAGTATACGCTTCTAGCATTTCTGAGTGCAAGGGACCTTAGAAATTTCTCTCAATTTATAGGATCATTGACCAGAGTATGTATTTTTACTAACACACAGTATTCACTTTGGGTGAGGGTTTTTTTTTTTTTTTTATGTTCAGATCAGATCAGTCGCTCAGTCATGTCTGACTCTTTGTGACCCCATGAATTACAGCACGCCAGGCCTCCCTGTCCATCACCAACTGATGACGTCATCAAGTTCACTGAGACATCCATCGAGTCAGTGATGCCATCCAGCTATCTCATCCTCTGTCGTCCACTTCTCCTCCTGCCCCCAATCCCTCTCAGCATCAGAGTCTTTTCCAGTGAGTCAACTCTTCGCATGAGGTGGCCAAAGTACTGGAGTTTCAGCTTTAGCATCATTCCTTCCAAAGAAATCCCAGGGCTGATCTCCTTCAGAATGGACTGGTTGGATCTCCTTGTAGTCCAAGGGACTCTCAAGAGTCTTCTCCAACACCACAGTTCAAAAGCATCAATTCTTCAGTGCTCAGCCTTCTTCACAGTCTAACTCTCACATCCATACATGACCACAGGAAAAACCATAGCCTTGACTAGACGAACCTTTGTTGGCAAAGTAATGTCTCTGCTTTTGAATATGCTATCTAGGTTAAGAAAGGATAAACGATACTTAGACTATTCCAGCAGTGGTTCTAAGTGCTTTAGATTGTTTAACTCCCTTTACTCTTCACAATAACCAAATGGGATAGGCTTCATCATCCTCATTCCATTTACATAACAATAAGCTCAGGATCATAGAGGTTGTCCATAATTAATGAAAAATTGAGCTAGGCTGCAGACCCTGGTAGTCTAGAATCAAGCACCCGTATTCTCACCCATTGAGTCCTATCATCCTAGCCTCTCTGTACTCTCATGTCTTACTTAAGAGAACAGGCTGTGGTGACTTGGGCAGCTGTTAGATGTTACTGTTTCAGTTTTCCTTGACAAGTGGTATTAAATGTTTGCTAGTTTCTCAGAATATATAAAAATAAGGTTTATACTAGGTATTCCAATATCTGTTCAAGAAGAGTCTGATTTTTCTCACCTGTGATTCTGTATATGAGCCTCACAGTTCTCCAATAGTGATGCCCTCTTTCCTAGACAGCATATTATACTGTGAATTGGCAGGTACTTTGCACTGTGCTTCATTGTTGCCCCTGCCATGGGGATGCTCTCTTGTGTGCCTGTTAGTTTCCATCTTTGTTGTCTGTTAGTTTGCATCTTTGTTTTTGCCAACAGAAGTTTAAGCTCAGTTTTTAGAGTTGCCACTTTTTGTTTCTTTGTTTAATAACTTCTTGTCCATTTAATTGTTCTCTCACCTAATTAAAAATTATTTTCTCTAAGTCTTACCAGCTACAAAAATAATTTGTTAGACTTTTGCTTCATTTTCTGCTTCACTGAATAAAAATATTAAAATCTGACTTACCTTCTCTGAGCCCCTTAATAACCTTATTCATTTCCAAGTAGGTACAGTACCATTTGTAACTCTTGTTAACGTTTAATTTAGCAATTTCCAGTCCTTGTAACAGTTGACTTATCCAGGCTAATTTGATTTAATCTTTCTAACCAAATGCCAGGAACACTCTGTTCCTACATTATGAACACATCCAGTTCATTTAAGGATTTCTGGTTCATGTAAATAGATTTTGGTGACATTTTCATTTTTGGTGTTGTGCAGTCAGAAAATATTTCCAAGAGTCAGGACTTGAAGGAAAATTAAGATAATGAAAAAAAAAAAAACTCTAAGATATATTTCATTAGCAAGCAAAATCCTTAAAAACAAACAATATAATGTAAAAAAATCACTTGACATTGACATGTAACATAAGAATGAAAGTGGTAAAGTGTGAGTTGCTCAGTCGTGTCCAATTCTTTACAACCCCTTGGACCATCAGTCTCCTCTGTACATGGAATTCTCCAGGCATGAAAACTGGAGTCAGTAGCCATTCCCTTCTCCAGGGGATCTTCCTGACCCAGGGATTGAACCCTGGTCTCCTGCATTGCAGGCAGATTCTTAACCATCTGAGCTACCAGGGAAGCAGAAATTATAGTAGAGATAGGGTGTGGGAAGATTTCTGTATGTGTAGGGAAATCATATTTGGAATCTAGCCATTAAATAATGATGTTCCAAGGTTCAAAAATAGACTTTAAAAACATGTTTTTATCTGGATTACAAAAGCTAAGTTCAGCAACAGCCCACTTGGTAAACACAGACCAAGAGATCATATGAAATATATTTCTCTAATTCAAGTATCAGAATATAGACAAATCCATTGATATATCCTCCCAAGACCTGTGTATAGAGATCAATAGAGTTTAGTCTCCTAGTGTGAAACTATATTAACATTAGCATATGATTTAAAAATTTGAACTTAATTTCATTTAAATCAAATGATATAATATCAAACAGGGATTTTCTAAGTAGTAAGGGTCTATTTTAGAATGGGAAAGACTAGAGATCGCTTCAAGAAAATTAGAGATACTAAGGGAACATTTCATGCAAAGATGGGCTCAATAAAGGACAGAAATGGTAGGGACATAACAGAGGCAGAAGATATTAAGAAGAGGTGGCAAGAATAAACAGATGAGCTATACAAAAAAGATCTTCACGACCCAGATAATCACGATGGTAGATGGTGATAATCACTCACTTAGAGCCAGACATCCTGGAATGTGAAGTCAAGTGGGCCTTAGGAAACATCACTATGAACAAAACTAGTGGAGGTGATGAAATTCCAGTTGAGCTATTTCAAATCCTAAAAGATGATGTCATGAAAGTGCTGCACTCAGTATGCCAGCAAATTTGGAAAACTCAGCAATGGCCACAGGACTGGAAAAGGTCAGTTTTTATTCCAATCCCAAAGAAAGGCAAAGCCAAAGAATGTTCAAACTATCCCACAATTGCAGTCATCTCACACGCTGGCAAAGTATTGCTGAAAATTCTCCAAGCCAGGCTTCAACAGCACATGAACCGTGAACTTCCAAATGTTCAAGCTGGATTTAGAAAAGGCAGAGGAACTAGATCAAACTGAAACTAACACAACATTGTAAATCAACTATACATCAATAAAAATTAATTTAAAAAATAATAAATCTAGTGATGTGATATCAAGGATAAATTTTTAAAAGTAGTTAAGTACCTGATACAAAACAGGCAGTTTTCCCCAACTTTCCACAAATAATGGTGTATTCCATGATGTCTGTGCCTGTATAATTTTCAAGTTGCATGTTTTGGGTAGAACTGGAAGTGTATTAAAACACATTTTGTGACAATGAATTACTGTCCTCTAACTGAGAGACCAGCTCAGGAAAAATAATTCCAGGGAGTTCAGTCAGTAACATGTTAAAAAAAAAAAAAAAAAGATTGGAATGTTCTCTTTGTAGTAGCCATGGTACAGAAGGAAGAATTTAACCTGCTTCAAACCATTCACAGTTGTCTTCTAATTTTGTTGTTACTATGTTTGAGCTCTAAACACAGCAAGGTTATTTCTAACACACAACAAAATCAAATACCTATTGATTTTCTTTCAAGTGAACTCCTGTTTGTCTCATTGTTCTTGTGAGTAATAGCTATATGTTTAGCTTTATACTTAAGCACAGTAGGATATAACTACATATTAGCAGCAGTCAGATCTACAGAGTAGATTCCTGAACATTGAAGATAAAATCCACTGGTAATATTTGTCTGATTATCTTGGGGCTTCCCTGGTGGCTCAGATGGTAAAGAATCTGCCTGCAATGCAGGAGACCTGGGTTTGATCCCTGGGTTGGGAAAATCCCCTGAGGAGGGCTTTGCAACCCACTTTAGTATTCTTGGGGCTTCCCTGGTAGCTCAGAGGTTAAAGCATCTGCCTGGAATGCGGGAGACCTGGGTTCGATCCCTGGGTCGGGAAGATCCCCTGGAGAAGGAAAATGGCAACCCACTCCAGTACTCTTGCCTGGAGAATCCCATGGAGGGAGGAGCCTGGTAGGCTACAGTTCATGGGGTCACAAAGAGTCGGACACGGCTAAGCAACTTCACTTTCACTTTCCAGTATTCTTGCCTGGAGAATCCCCATGGACAGAGGAGTCTGGGAGGCTATAGTCCAAGGGGTCGCAGAGAGTCGGACATGACTGAGTGACTAAGCACAGTACACACACACACATTGGGATAACTGTTGAACCCGGGTCAGCAAATATAAAATGTGGGTGCAATACTGCCACCAATAATAATAGTAACTATTCATCTTCTCTGTGGATTTCCTATGAACTAAGCCCTATTCATATGCTTTCCATGTAACCAAGATCATGTCTTCATTCAACCATATCTTCAAGATCCCAAGTGTGACACATTTCAGAGCTTGGATTTGAACCAGAGTCCCTGTTCTATGCAAGTTACCCTGGTCAAGTTAAGTAACTTCTAAAGGCATTTCCCTGGTATATTTTTTTTTTCTGTGCTGACTCAATTTTTACCTTTCTCCCTGTTTCACAGGCTCACCCAATCTGTGCTGGTCTTTATCTGTAAAGTTGTCCCTGATCTGGCCCTGATGCCAATGTCTCGGGACTTACATACTCTCTGTGACCTTCTATCAAGGTGTGTGTGAAGGAGGGAAACCTATGTTTGTCATTATTCAAGGTTCTTAGGTCAGCTGGCCCCTCAGCACTTTGAGTTCCCACAGACAGTGCTAATTTCCTCTCTCCCAGCTGAGCTGTTCAGACCATGCTTGTAGGAGCCCATGTAGCAGCAGGCCCTTCCTTGCTTCATTTTCCTCTACTCTCTCCATACTCTGACCACTGCTGCAGCTTTCACATCCTTTCTCACTCAGGAGAGGCTGCCTCAGTGTTGTATCTTACATTCCTCTCTCCACTGTCTCGTAATAGATTTCAGTGTTCAGATCTCCAAGCTTTGTTCTTGGCAGAGAGAACAGCTAGTTTGAGGTACATTAGAAGAAAAAGAAAACATTGAGGATCGCCTCCCAGTATTCTTTCCCAACTATATGTGATAAAGACCCAGTTTCTTTGTTTTGAATTTTCCAAGCCACCTTGAACTCTTAATACTTTTGTAAAATTCCCTGTACAGTGAAGTGAGTCCACTGATGATATGCTCCTTTCTCATGTCAATGTCAGAGTCCCATGAAAGTTCTTGAATGCTCTGAATTCTGTACACATCTTGCCTGTTACAAGTTTACTGAACAGCACTATTATGTCCATGAACCACATTCAGAGCAACATTACTGTAGAGATCATTTTTCATGGGAAAAAAAAGGTACAAAGAATCTGCTTTTCCCTCAGTCTGTTTCTTGTTTTGCAGGTGTGCCTGCGTATCCATCTTTGTATGTTCCTTTGGTATACAAATGTGGACCCTCCAAAAGCCAGTGGGCTGGGCATTGGTATAATGTTGACCAAGACAAAAATATACATGGTGGTGGTGGTTTAGTCACCAAGTCATGTCTGACTCTTGCAATTCCATGGACTGTAGAACACCAGGCTCCTCTGTCCATTGGATTTTCCAGGCAAGAATACTGGAGTGGGTAGCCATTCCCTTCTCCAGGGGATTGAACCTGGGTCTCCTGCATTGCAGGCAAAATTTTTTACCTTCTGAGCTACCAGGGAATCCCATATATGTGTGCATATGTATATATATTTCATTCTATGGTACAGTGTAATCATGGACAGAGGAAGATTGCTTTAATTTGAATCTTAGCTCCAGCACTTTTGAGCTCTGTGGCACAGGACAAGTTAATCTCCCTCTTTCTAATTTTCCATATCTGTAATATGAAAATAGTAAAAATAACTCAAAGGGTTAATGTTAAGATTGAATGAGTTAATATGTATAAATCAGCACCCCAGAGTAAGGTCTGATATTTGGATATGAATTCTATGTGTTTGGGCTTCCCACCTGGAGCTAGTGATAAAGAACCGCCTGCCAATGCAGGAGACATGAGATGTAGATTCCATCCCTGGGATGGGGAGATCCCCTGGAGAAGGGAATGGCAACCCACTCCAGTGTTCTTGCCTGGAGAATCCCATGGGTGAGGAGCCTGGCGGGCTACAGTCCATGAATTTGCACAGTTGCACCCAGTTCAGACATGACTGAAGCAACTTAGCAGGCATGCATGCATGCTGTGTGTTTACTGTCATTATTACCATGAACCATTAGGAAAAGGCGTTAAGGCAAATATGATTGATAATGGAGCTGAAGATAGTCTATCCAATAGAAAATATAATACAACATGGATAATAGATCAGGCATGGATAATTATGACTTGGTTAATGTGAAGTATGTCATGATTTCAAGAGTGTGACATGGACTGTGCTAGACATTTTGCATTAACAGTTACTTTTTATGCCCCTAGTACCCCTATGTGATGGGTACTGTTATTATTTCTACTTTACAAAAGAAGAAATTGAAGTTCAGAGAGGTTAAGTAGTTTAGTGTCTGTAACACAGTCAGTAGTACAGCTGGAATTTGTACTCAGAGCTTCCTGAATCAGAAACCTGGAGTCCTTGCAATTCTCTACTTGAGCTGTCTATTGAAAAACTATGTGAAGTTTTAAAAATGCATTTAAAATTCACCTATAAACTCAAATTCTTCAATTTGATTTTTTTAAAAAGCCTCATTGAGACAATTCACCTCCCATAGAATCCACCCATTTGGAATATAAAATGCAGTGTTTTATAGTATATTGAGAGGTTAAACACCATCACCACAATTTAGTGGCAGAACATTTTCATCTTGGTGGTAGGCCTGACAATAGAGTCCCTTGGGTCTTTACTTCAGGGCCAGAGACCCTGTAAGATTTCTTGAAGTGAAACTTTGAAAGTGTGAAAGTGTTAGTCACTCAGTTGTCTGATTCTTTGTGACCCCATGGGCTGTAGCCGGCCAGGCTCCTCTGTCTGTGGGATTTCCCAGGCAAGAATGGTTTGAGAATGTTTTCTAAGTCACACAACTTTCATTTTCTTTTGTTTTCAATTTATTATTTTTGGCTGTGCTGGGACTCTGTTGCTGTGTGCAGACTTCCTCTAGGTGTGGAGAGCCAGTGTGACTCTAGTTTTGCGGTGAGGTGGGCTTATCACTGTAGTGACTTCTGTTGCGGAGCACAGGCTAAGTAGCTGTGGGGCATGGGATTAGTTCATGTGGAATCTTCCCAGACCAGGGATCAAATCCATGTCCCCTACATTGGCAGGTGGATTCTTAACCACTGGACCACCAAAGAAATCCTCATTTTCTTCTTTAAAAGCATAGAAACGCAGCTCAGATAGTATTAAGGAACTCGACCACTGTGTTCTCAAACTTCAGGGTGCACAAACACCACTGAGGGCTCTTGCTAAAATTCACATTCAAATTTAGTAGGTTTGGGGTGAGATCAGGCCTACTTTCATCAACTTGGCTATAGGAATACTAACATTGGAGCCCAGTTAAGTGAAATGCTATCTTTCCTGTAATTCCATTCTTCTCATTCGTAGTTATGTGTTACCAAAACCTCCCCCCAAAATGACTGTTCTCAATCATTATTATATTTTGATTTTTTTTCAGTAAAATATTTGTAGACATTTTTCTTTCTTGTTATATAAATAGCTACAATATAACCATGATTTTTCCTCTTGTAACAGAAAGCCTAACATATTTATTGGCTGGCCCTCAGTAGAAGAAGTTTGCCAGCCCCGAGTGTAGAGCATCTGGCTTTCCCAGTGGCACACAATTGGTAAGGAATCCACCAGTAAGGCAGGAGACGTGGGTTCAATCCCTGGGTTGGGAAGATCCCCTGGAGAAAGGAATGGCAACCTACTCCAGTATTCTTGCCTGAGAAATCCCATGGACAGAGGAGCCTGGTGGGCTACGTTCATGGGATCACAAAGAGTCAGACACAACTGAGCTCACATGTACAGTATAGAGCATGGTGTAAGACCACCTCTAAGTTGCATGAATCTTGTTCATCTTACTCCCCAGTTGCTTGCTGTGTTTGTCAGACTTGGCATTAGTAATCAGACTGATAGGAATCCAAACTAAGTCAGAGGGGCAACAAACTGGCCATATTTATGGGTAACCAACCCCCCTCTACCCAGGAGGAGCTGTCTGAGCTCATGAGAATCAGCTTCAGATTTTGTTTAAAAATAGATCTTCCTGGGTTGCAGGATACTTGCTCGAGTAGCCTAGGTAGGTTTCCACAAAGGACCTAGTCTTCTCAGCTAGGTCATGTCAATAAGATTTTGGAAGCAGAATTTCCTAGCAGTAATTTGTTATCCATACAGAGAGCTTGGTTAATCAGGTTTGGATGACAGGTGAACTTATGGGTAGAATATTGTTTCCTCTTACGCCAACTTTAAAGCTGCTTTACCCTGAAGGAGTCCCTGGTGGCTCAGAGCTTAAAGCGTCTGCCTGGAATGCAGGAGACCTGGGTTCAATCCCTGGGTCAGGAAGATCCCCTGGAGAAGGAAAATGGCAACCCACTCCAGTACTCTTGCCTGGAGAATCCCATGGAGGGAGGAGCCTGGTAGGCTATAGTTCATGGGGTCACAAAGAGTCAGACACGACTGAGCGACTTCACTTCACTTTACCCTGAAGGATCTATGGTATACTCATACTAGAACACAGATGACTTTTCAAAACTCTCCAGGCTTCAAGTTGTCTCCTACAACATAACTTATTGTAGAGCTTCCCCCCAGATGTCTATCTTGTACTCTTCTTTCCTGTGGTCTTGGTCAATGACAATTTTAGGTCTCCTAGCTGATGGCTGATTTTCAGGCTGTCTCTTTTTTCTTTTTGGATGCAAGAACTTATCCAACAATCAACAGTTGCTGCAAATAATCCTTGTTCCCACAAGACCCCTAACTGTGATCATATTTTAGTATGCTCTGAGTTGGGGGGGGACAAGTACAAAGTATGACCTTGAAGGAATTAGATTACCGCCCCCCCAAATAATTGCAAGGTTTACTGATCTATATTATTAGAAACTAGGATATGGCCAAGGAATATGTGATATAACACTGGATTGAGTTCAATGTACTGATAAGGTACATTTGCTAGAGTTTCTGGGTTTAGTGTGGTACCCAATGGAGATCATGCAACTGGAGTTGTTTGTAACAGTTTACTTGATTGATTGATTGAAATCTGAACATAATAAAGTGAAAGTGAAGTTGCTCAGTCGTGTCCCACTCTTTACGACCCCAGGGACTCTAGCCTGCCAGGTTCCTCCATCCATGGGATTTTCCAGGCAAGAATACTGGAGTGGGTTGCTGTTTCATTCTCCTGGGGATCTTCCCGACCCAGGGATCAAACCCCAGTCTCCCACACTGCAGGCAGACTCTTTTCTGTCTCAGCCACCAGGGAAGCCTCCCTGGACATGATAGTGGCCTCCATTGATTTTTGAGTGATATGCTTGACTCCCAGTTCATTAGACTCAACTGTATCTTTTGCTGTGTTGATTATCCTCTGCCCCTAGTTTCTTTCATCAGTGCATTTCTTTCTTTGTGTCTTCTTTAAAAATTACTGATCTTCATGATCTTGTCTCTGCCTCTTCTCTTCCTGTGTATTCTCAATTCCATGATTTCAGCCACCATGTAGGTATCAGTAATTCTCATTTAAATGCCTCTTGTATAGACTTCTCTGATAAACTCTATTCATACCAAATGCCCTTCTGAACAGGTCTTTGTTTTTGATATTTGCCTCCTAAGCACCTGGACCCCAACATCTTCAGATTTTAAATAACTTTTTTTCTCTTACCCTTTTTTGTTTTGTATCCTCTATCTCTGTTAGTAATATTACCATCAACATTCCTAGGCTTTACCCCAGTCCTATTGAATTAGGATTTCTGGAGATGGAGCCTCAGGAATCTTATGTCTGAACAAGTCCCATGGCTGGTTCTAATGTACACTAAAATTTAAGAATCTTTGCATTTCCCCATGCCAGAAACTTCAGTGGTTCTCTCTTCCCACTCACATCTAGTTGGTAACTGGACCTTATGAGATTATCCCTGAATATATGAAAGATGATCCTTTATTCCTTCCCCACAAACTTCACTTCCCAGTCTCTCCCTGGTCCTCCTGCCTGATCCTCCTCATTGTCTACATTACCTCTACCCTCTCAGACAATCACTGAATACTGATGTCTTTCAAAACACGCATTTAAAATAGAAACCTGACTATGCTATTCCTTGTCTTAAAAGCATCCAACAGTTTGATGGCATGGGAGCAGTGTTCAGACTTTTTAAGGTCATGGAGCTCTTTCTTCAAATAAAACACTGCCAGAAAATCCAACTTATAGAAGAGATAAAAGCAGAGCTGCTGTTTGAAGCAGGGGTCGGTGCCACAGACTTGGCCATGCAACCTGCCTTGCTGTGTTTCCTAAGAAACGAGTCCACAAGACACAGTGTGGAAAACACTGGATAAAGTCCAGGTGATTTATTTGGCCATCAAATTCCTCCCTGGCTGGCTCTTTCCTTCCTCTTCCCTTTCCACCATGAACTCAGACCCCAGCCTTGGGATTATTCACTATTCCATGGACCAGTTCTGTGTAGTTGTGGCTTTTCATATTTACCATCTTCACATCCCACAATGACCACTTTCCTTTTCCTCACTGTCCTTTTCTTTGTGTTCTCAAAGCCAAGTTGGCATTTATGACCTTTTTTTAAAATGTTTTCGTCTGTCTTCACTACAAAATAGACAAACTCTTTAGGAACAGAGCCCATGCTTTATTTATTTATGTGTCCTCTAGATTCAGCATTTCATTGCATGAACATTTATATGCTCTGTAACCCATTGTATCTGTTCTTTGGCTTTATTTTTTCCCACCCTGAACATGCCTTAGTGAATTAAGCATTATTTTAAAATTACATTTATTAACCACAAAACTATATGACACTACTCATTCATTGTAGAAACATGGAAATGAGCATTATAAAGAAGAAATTAAAATACAACTATAGTATAACTACCCAAAGATAAACTTAATATTTTGACTTCCTCCCATCCTTTTTTCCATATTTAGGTGTGTATTTATTTCATTTAACACATTTAGAATGTATATGTGTGTATGTGAATATTTATCTTTGTGTGTATTTATTGTAAAGACAGCACATTTTTAAGTAAACAATGCAGTATTGTTAGCTATGGTCACTGAGCTGTCCTGTAGATCCCTAGGAGTTATTCATCTAGCATAACTGGAACTTTGTACCCTTTGACCAATTTTGAAAGATTCAATTCATCCTCTAAAAAGGTTAGGGTTATGGTAAGATCCATAAAAGCTCAGATTTTTTCCTACTTTCAAGCTATAAAGTAGCTCTGTCAGTTTTATGTATGGTGGTTGGAGAAACATGATCCTGGGTCAGATACAATGGATTTTATTATTATCAGGACAGCTAGTCTTGTGAGCTTCACATTGGCATTGATTCCCCTTGCCCACAAGTGCCCTGATGGAAACTGTGTGCATGCAGTGGATTTGTGTAACAGCTGAGGAACCCTGAAAGTAGGGAATTCAACTTTTTTACAATGGACTGCAAGGAAATCTGCCCTTGGCCCTTGAGGGAGAGTTTTGCTTTTTGAAACAAATTGTAAGGGAATCTTCCCTCTGCTCCAAAGAGAAGCAGACTATGTCATTCACTAGTCACTCTACAAACAGTTCTGGAAGGATTGTCCAGAATAAAAGGCCAGTTAGTGCCTCTGCTCACAAGACATGTAAATATGGAAGAGCCCATGGAGAACTGTCTTTCAGCTAAGAGTTGAACCTATTTCCACTTCCACCAATGGGGCATGAATATGCCCATTTCTACACACCCTCACCAAACATTGGATGACAGTGGATTTGCTTCTTTTTACATTTTCATAATCTAATGAAAAACTAAAAAGTGTTTTCCTTGTCATAATTTTCTTTTGAATGACCAAATAAGCTTTATTTCATATTTATATGAATTGCTTGTAAATTGCTAATACTATGGGTTACCTGTTCTTGTTTTTGCCCCTTATTTTACTGGTTCATTTTCCTGTGATTTATGGGAGCTGTTTATACTTTCTATGTTATCCTTTTTCTGCTTTATATAGAAAAATCTTATTTCCCAGCTTGTCTCTTCTTTCTTTTTATTTATACTGGCTTCTTTTGTATAGATACTTAAAATTTATATATGGTCTGTTGTGTGAAACTTTTTTTGGCAATACAGGATTTTGTGGGTCTTGCTAGTTAAAAAGCATATGGAGGAATTACCAGATATTATGGTACAAGTGTATCTACTAATTCCTTCAAATCTTTCTTTCTTGAATTTATTTAGATTTATTCCTGACCAGTTTTTTATTAAAAAAAATAGACATAGTCTCCTCTTTAAAAATATCAAAACATGTGATGCCATGATTAAGAACAAACAATGTTAAATATCTTTTTCAAATTGAGGGTTCTGTGAAAATTCACAGTGAACATCAGAGCATTAAAGATTCTGATAAGTTGTGGAGTGCTAAGTGGTAAATAATTGGCCTGCCAATGCAGGAGATGCAGTTTGATCCATGGATTGGGAAGATTCCCTTGGGGAGGAAATGGCAACCCACTCCAGTATTCTTGCCTGGAGAATCCCATGGACAGAGAAGCCTGGGCGGCTGAAGTTCATTGGGTCGTAAAGAGTCAGACATGACTGAGCATGCAGGTTGTTCCATGGAAGCCCTGAGAGGTAGTCACTATCATGGTTAGAAGCAGGGTCCTTGAAACCAGACTGCTCTGAGTTACTTACTGACTGCATAATTTGGGGCATGGTAATTAATGTCCTTTGCCTTAGTTTTCTCATCTATAAAATGGGGGTATTGGAACTTATTTTGTGAGAGGGTCATGAGGATTAGTTGAATCATCTATGTACTAGCTGTTTTTATTTTGGGACATTCTGAGGATGCTGTTCTTGGAGCATCATGGTAAAGCTGCTGGTCTTATTAGTTGACCATCCTACTGTTGCTCAGGGAATCAATACCATTTTGAAAAGAAATTCAACTACTGCACCCCTATGAAATGTGCCACACAGATATGTCCACGGGAGAAGAAACTGCTCAATTAAAAGTAAATGCTTGCAGTTCTGTAGCATTGGCCCTCGAATCTTTCAGGTTGTGTTCATAGTTAAGGAACTATTCATTTCTCTCCTCACAGCATCTTTCTCTCTCTCTCAGTTCTAACCTCTTGATAGTCATGTGTAGTCCTCCCTGCTTCAGTGTTCTTCCCGGAGAATCCCAGGGACGGGGGAGCCTGGTGGGCTGCCGTCTATGGGGTCGCACAGAGTCAGACAGGACTGAAGTAACTTAGCAGCAGCAGTCCTCCCTGCTTATCTATTTGAAAGATGATCTCAAGTAAATTTTGCATATGCTATTTTGCTGGTTATTCTAAGCATCCTAAATATCCCTCTAAGTGTGCTAAAAATTCATCTTGCTGTTGTGCTGTCAGTAACAGGCAACAGAAAATTAATTTTGTGTTAATTTCCTCACAAGAGTACTTCCAGAAACATACTATTTTTTTTCCAATTGATATGTAAGTATGTTTAGCTTTATAAAGAAGGATTCTGTGATACATTGTTCAATAACCTGGTTTTTTAACTTGACATACCTGGTTTTTTAACTTGACATACAGTATGTATGTTTCCACCTTGTTGTTGTTTAGTCACTAAGTCGTGTCCAACTCTTTGTGACCCTGTGGACTATAGCCCACCAGGCTCCTCTGTCTGTGGGATTTCCCAGGCAAGAATACTGGAGTGGGTTGCCAGTTAATTCTGCGTATTTCCACCTTAATATTACATAATATGTTATATCGATGTATCCATTTCCTGTGATCTGACATTGCTTCCAATTTTCAGCTATCAAGCAGCGCCCTGGCAAATCTCACAAGTTTCTTACTAGTCCTTAGGACACAGTTCATACTTGAAATTGGAGGGTCAAGTTCATGCACTCCTTGCCAGATCACCTCCAGTGATAAAAGTCTTGGAGTTAATGTCCTTCATATTGCATTAGAAACAGTTACCTGCCAAAGATCTAAGTTCTCATTGTCTCTATTTCATAACTATTATATTCCCTCTGGCAGTGCATTTTTTAAAATGAGCATTTTTTTCATTAAAAATGTGATTTTTTTTCATGACTAGCTGAATTTATAACTAAATAACAATGCAACAAAATTTTTTTTCATCTCATAATCTTCTCAAGTGATGGAAGAAGCATAGCTAGAAACCGTCTTTACAAAGATAATTCTAGGGATAAGACTGGCTTATCACTTCCTTAGCCGTTAATCACAGTGTTTTATGGTTATTTGTTAAAGATGATAAAATAGTTAAAGGATTATTTGTGACATGTCATTCTTCCTAGAGGTTTGAGACATCAATTACCCACCTGAGATTAGGAAATGTAATTCAATCATTTTAAAAGTAATTTACAATAATTCTAATTTCTAATGCATTTTTCTGTAGAAAATGATTCACAGTATCTTGGTTTGTCTGGGCTACAAAAAAAGCACCATAGATTGGATGGCTTAAACAAGAAACATTTATTTCTCACATTTTTCGAGACTGGGAAGTCCGAGAGGAAGGTGCTGGCATATTTGGTGTTCGGTGAACGCCCACTTCCAGGCTTTTAGATACTATCTTCTTCCTGTCTCCTTACATGGCAGAAGGGAGGAGGGAGCTCTCATCATTCACGAGGCCTCTGGTCTCTTGAGCTAATCACCTTCCGAAGGCCCCACCTCCAAACATCATCACATAGGGGCTTAGGTTTCAACGTATTAATTTTGAAGGGGCACATACTGTCTATAGCACACAGTGTAGTTGTCATCACAAATTCAGCTTTGCAGACTTTCATTTATCATGATCATTTCCCGATGTGTTTTCTTTCAATTCTTTTAATGAAATGTTCATACATACAGGAATGTTGAAAAGAAATACAGTAAACTCTCATGGACTTGCCAACTGGGTTCTGCTATTAACATTTTACCATATTTATTTCATCTCTATAGTTAATACTTTCTTTGAAAATTCTTTGAAAATAGGTTACAAATAATACACTTACCAACTGGATGCTTCTTTATGCACCTTCTAAGAATAAGAACATTTCAAAGAATATTCTTACTAATAACCACAATATTATTTTCATACTTAAAAGGATTAGTAATTTCATATTATCTAGTATCTGGTCCATATTCACATGTCCTCAGTGTCCTTAGAATGTTTTTTTTTTTTTTTATAACTTTTGTTTTAAAGGATCTAATCTAAATAATCAAGGTTTTTGTATTGTATTTAGTTATTTGGTTATATGGCTCTTTGGACTCTTAATCTATAAGAGTTCATCCATTTTCTTCTTCTTTTTTTTTTTTTTTTGTCATTGACTTGGAAATGTGTTGGTTAATCCAGAATGTGAAGTACTCCCATTTTATATTTGTAAAACATACTATTTTTTTAAATGTGCATACATGTTTTTATTTATTTATTTATTTGGCTCTACCGGTCTTAGTTGTGGCCTGTGGGATCTACTTCCCCGACGGAGGATCGAACCCAGGCCCCCTGCATTGGGAGCACAGAGTCTTAGCCACTGGACAACCAGGGATGTCCCAAAACATACTATTTTTAAAGCTGCATTTCAAGTACCTCATAATGAAATTCATTCAGATATACCCTTTCCTTTGCCTACAATTCCAACCCTGATGAATTTTAAGTGTGTGTTACTCAAAACAGATGCTTTTAAAGAAACTTAGGTCTTTGCAGGATGTTGTGGGATTTTTTCCTTATTGCATTTTGTGTGGTACTGAGCAGAGGGAATGACCTTTCTGGAGTTATCTAGCAATAGAATGACATCCAAACCATCTGGTCCTCTTTTTAAATATTTAGCTTAGTTTGGCAAGGCTACTGGCCAGAGAGGGAAAATTCCATATCTGAAATGCTGAAGGAGAGAGATCTGTTTGTAAGTGAAGGTTTTGAAGAAGAAAATAAACATGAGTTTGTCCCTCCTGATTTTAACTAGTGTTCACTGGGTCCATTTAACTGAAAGAATGAGACTCAAAAGAGAATGAGACTCATCTCTAGATCAAATACACTCCTGATTAGTGTTATTCTTTTTTGTCACTTGATTAAAATGTGTACATAGTGGGTAAGGGATTCAATAGCAGAGGATATGAACTAGCTTAACACAGTCATCCAAAAATGGTACATATTGGGACTTCCCTGGTGGTCCAGTGGTTAAGAGTCATTGCCCCTCCAATGCAGGGGGCGTGAGTTTGAACCCTGGTCTGGGAACTGAGATCTCACATGCTGTGTGGCACAGCCAAAAAAAAAATAAATAATACAAAAATGGTACCTACTTAAATAAATTAATTACAGCCCAGATGCTGGTCCTCCAAGGGTTCAGAAATGTGATTTGATTAGCATACAGAGAGCAGATCAGACATGGGTTCAAACTAAACTAGACACAGAGGGTTCCTTTGGGAGGACCAGGACATCCATTTCTTGAAGGGAGAGCTCTAGGGGAAGCCAATTGCAACCAGAAGTCTCCAGAAGAAAGTTAAACTCAAGCAAGAGTGAAATAGTTGTCTGCTTTGAGGTATTGATGACATGAGACATGAAAATTTGCCAGACTGAGTCCTCATCACCCAACATGGAGCATGTACTATTGGGAACAAATAGTTAACTTTCACTTGGGGGCCCAAATACTTCTGCTCAGGTCTGAGTCTGGCTGGGCACCGTCAGCATGTAGCTCTCTGGATCTCCTCTGTCTTGTTCCACGCTCATTGTCTCATCTTCTCCATCCTGTGTTTTTCCAAAAGGACTGGATGCCCAGCATTTTGATTCCATGTTACTAAATGATACAGTCCCATCCTGCCTTCTGGAGGAAACATCTTGATTTTCTTGATAAAATTTTGGCTATTTCTGATCTCCTTGGTCATTCATTTATAAATCATTTCTATTAGTCCAAGTATAGATGGGTAAAAATCCATTCAGGGCTAATTTCGTTAAACTCTTACTGACTAATTTCGTTTTTCTTATATCCATGTTTGATTTCCCATCTTCTCTGTCACCATCCTGCGATAGCCCCATGGTGTTACTCCACCCCTCCCTCTTTTCTCCTCAGTAGACTCTTGGACTTTTAGAAGGCAGACTTGCATAACTTAAGCCCAAGGCAAGAATAACCAGAAGCCTCAGGTCAAGCATTTTTATAGCTTCCAATCTTCTGAATGAATTCTAAATACAATTCTATTGAAGAGTCACATAGGGCATTCTAAATCTGACATTGCAAATACACAGTATGTGTTAAGTGAACCTGGCTGTGATGATAACATGTTCATTATCTGAGTTACCAAGTGCTTTTCCTATTTTTACCTGAAAATAGATGAGACACAGAAGGGGCAGAAACAACAGCTGTGCTATTTATCTGAGAGAGACTGCATCTGTTGGAAAAACCAAACCTTTCTATGTCTATGGGTCTATTTCTGCTGTGTAAATAAACTCGGTTACCAAAGGGGAAGGGTAGGTAGGCATTGATTAGGAGGATGGGATTAACATACACACTACTATATATAAAATGGATAACTTAACAAGGACCTAGTGTATAGTGCAGGGAATTCTACTCAATATTTTTTAATAACCTATATGGTAAAATAATCTGAAACACACACACACAATCACTGTGCTGTACCCCTGAATCTAACATGATATTGTAAATCAGCTATGTCCTCAGTTTCTTAGTCGTGGTGGAGTCTTTGTGACCCCATGGATTGTAGCCCACCAGGTTCCTCTGTCCATGAGATTTCCCAGGCAAGAATACTGGAATGGGTTGCTATTTACTTCTCCAGGGGATCTTCCCAACCCAGGGATCTAACCCACACCTCTTGTGTCTCCTGCATTGACAGGCAGTCTTTGCCACTAGTGCCACCGTGTTTTTTTTAAAAAGCCTAAACCTTTCTGATGAGCCCCATTTACTCTTAACCTTGTTATTTCCTTTTCATGTCAATCTTGGCATCCTCTGAGCCTTACAGCCTTTAGGACTTTGGAAATGGGTTAAAGGCCTGCAGTATATTTAAAGAGTCTACTACACTCACTGAGATCTGGTCAGTTTCCCCCAAGTGGAATCGCTCTTGTTCTGTGGGAAGCAGTTCAGTTCTAGGTCATTTCAGCAAGGTTCTGGTTTCATTATACTATGCAGAGAACAAACACATGGGAACTTTGGAAAGTTAAAGAGGCCCTGGACTAGAGCCTGTCCTTTCAGATCTGAGAATTTGAGGTCAATCTGAACTTATGGTAACTGGGAGACCCCAAAGCAGTCTAGGAGTAAGTATCTAGTTGCACTTGGAAATCTGGCTAGAATCAACCAAACCAAGTGTCACATGCATGTAGATTGTAGTTCAGAGACCTAGAGGGAGGCTGAGGAACATTGTTGTGGGATGATGCCAAATCCCAAAACCCAGTAGGGCATGCTAAGAGCTATCATTCTTAAGGGGATGCACAGAGAGAACCGAAGTACCAAGCCAATGAAAGAATGTGCTCAAGAATTAATATGAAGGAGAGGGCCTGGTGAGCTTATGTTGACAAAATGGGAGTCTTAAAACAACTATCTTGCAGTATGTAATATAGATCTGGTATAATTCACAACCATGTACGTCATAAGATATAAACCTACATTGAGAATAAAATGTCACCCAGTAGTTGAAGTTCCTGTGTTCTCTGATTGCATCTCTGAATTTCCCATGAATTTCCTTGTATTTATACTATGAATGTTTGTAGCCTTAAACTAGATGTAATGTCTTTGAAAATTATTTCTTTCATGCATAAGCTGTTCATATTATTCTGCATGAATTCTTCTGCAAGTGTTTTCATTCAACATTATGTTTGTGAGAGAAATTTAGGTTGATACGTGCAGCACTGGTTCGTATTTGTTTTGTTAGTAGTGTTTTCTTATGTTGTGGTTCTAGTTTCGGGGAGGGAGGGCGGGAGGGCAGGATGGAGCCTCTTAAGGGACCTGTCCTGTTGTGGACAGTCCAGGCTGTCCTAGTGACCCAGTACACCCATGGGTCAGCTGTAAGGGTGGTGACAGGATCTGGCTGGTAGAGGATGCTCGTTATAATGGAAGAAACTGAATTGGCATAGAGAACTTGGAATCAACAAAATATAAGTAACTCTTTGATGCTGTAGTAAGTACAATAGATATCTCATCAGTGCCTGTTTACAGATTGAAAAGTGGTGTTTGGGTTAGGTACATCACTGTTTCGAATACTAGACACATTTACAAGTGCTTTGGGGAAAATCACCTAATTAATTTTTCTTTCCTTTGTTCCCTCCACCTTTGCAGTATTTTCTGGATTCCGTCCCAGCAGATCTGTTTTCTGCTCTGTAGCTTCCTGGAGTAATGCTGAGCATCATTAGGGGAACTCAGCTGCCATTGGACTGTATATCAAAACGAAGGCTTTGGAGATCTTTTCAGTTAAAACAATAATGAATTTCTTGAAATGTAATCCCAGTGGAGCTGGTTTTCTGTGTTGCCTGGAAGAATCCTTACCTACCATCATCAGATCTTCAGAGACCTCATAAAAGCTTCTGTTCATCAAGCAACTGAGTGACTCTTGAGATATTCACGGGGACCTTAAGAACTGCGGGTATCAATTTACCTGGAAAATTCAACCACTGCCACTCAGGGCTACTGCTGAAATACCATGTCTAAGAACTCTGAGTTCATCAACTTGTCATTTTTATTAGATCATGAGAAGGAGATGATCCTGGGAGTCCTAAAGAGAGATGAATATTTGAAAAAAGTAGAGGACAAGAGAATAAGGTAATATTCTTTAACTTGTCTGCCTTCCTTGACTGTTTTCTATTTTTTGGAAATAATTTAGATCAGAATTGGGGCAACTCCAACCACACTAGAGACCAGTGTACGTCAGTGTCTTCATGGATTCCAAACAATAGCATAGATATTAGAAAACATCTTTGGCACTTTATCATTTAGCCAGAAAGAAGGTTGGAATTGAGTGGTAAATATGGTGTTGATGAGGATGTTCGTTTGCCAGTGACATCATAATTTGTAGTTAAGTGGAAGGACTGCCCAGGTTTGAGTACCAGCCCTGGGATGTACTAGTTGTGTGACCTTGAATCAGTGACTCAACTTCTCTATACCTTGGTTTCCTCATCAAAACAGCAGGGGTAGGTATAGCACTCATCTTATAGGGCTGTTGCAAAGATTAAGGAAGATAATGTGTAGTGCCTGATACTTCAGTGCACAGTAATTTTTATCTATTATTTGTATAATATCTTTCTTTGGTCAGTCTTAGTGGAAATTTTTATCGACCAGAGCTGTGAGAGGAAGGGTGTCTGGAAACTGATAAGTTCGCATTGTATCCCAGAAATCATTTGAATTTTTTGAAATAAGTTTCTGTGTGAGGAAAGTTGAGTAATGTGGACAGAATTGAGTTTCACATGGGTTGTAGGCAGGGTTGATATTTAGCCGAATCCCTAGGTGTGGCCTCATCTGTGTTTCAGCCAGCATCCATTCTGATTGGTTACATCATCAGTTCCCAATGATCAAAGCATCATTCTGATTGGTTACTATGTTCATTATGATTGGTTGCTGCCTGACCTGTCCTGCTTGTTAAATGTATTTGGTTATTATGTCTCATGGAGAAGGCAATGGCATCCCACTCCAGTACTCTTGCCTGGAGAATCCTATGGACGGAGGAGCCTGGTAGGCTGCAGTCCATGGGGTCCCTAGGAGTCGGACACGACTGAGCGACTTCACTTTGACTTTTCACTTTCATGCATTGGAGGAGGAAATGGCAACCCACTCCAGTGTTTTTGCCTGGAGAATCCCATGGACAGAGGAGCCTGGTGGGCTGCCCTCTTTGGGGTCGCACAGAGTTGGACACGACTGAAGCGACTTAGCAGCAGCAGCAGCATTATGTCTCACCCCTGAGTAGAGGGACAGAAATAAGCAGAGTTCCTTCCTCAGTCCCTGTCTACTGTGTAACGTGTAGTTTTGTGTATCAAGTATCTCCGAAAACTGCAATCAGAAGCTTATGTTTGTTTTACTTGAGAAAACACATCATAAGATTACCCTTATATGTTGCAAAAATATTCAATGTGCCTAAAGGAACTAGGATGCTTAGAATTGGAATGACATTGAAATATTCTTGATTGATGCTTATTTCATAATGAAGAGCTCAGAGTTTTTATTTTCATTATTCTAAGGCATTCAGCTAATCTTAAAGGCTTTGATGAAATATGCTGTACTTTTTCTATGCCTAGAATTCAGGTGGCAGTGAAATCCAGTTAATAATGATTTTAAAGAATTCCAAAGTGATATTTTTGGCATTGATAGTCCAGTCTTGAAAAGTGACTAAATTTTCTAATGGCATTGAAAAAGTTCTATTGTTTATGGGAGACAGGGTACTAAGGAGTTATTGATAACACTCTCTGGGGAATTAAAAATCACTCTGTTCAGGAAAAAGCAATTTAATAATCAGATCCCAGGAAAGACTGAAGTACAGTGAACAGGACTTTGTTCAGAATATTTGTTCCTGTCATTCTCAGTAACTTTTAGTAATGATCTAGTATACTCCCTCTTTTTCTCTCCCTTCCCTTGCCTTCTTTCCTTATTCTCTGTAATGGAAATTTGGCCAAATCATGTAATATACAATAGAGCTATCAAGAATAAACATTGATTCCCTGGCTCTTTAAACATTGGGAGGACAGCAGAAGAAAGACTTTTACAGACCTAAGAGATGTTGTTATAGAAAAAAGATTTTTTTTGAAAGAGGCAATGTCATTCCCTTCCTTAATAACAACACTGTCTAATATTTAGTGCAGGTTTTTGCTGCACTGACTGTGTTAGATGCTCTGTCTCATTTTATTGTGAGCTATCAAGATAGGAGCCCAGACGAAATGACTCAGGCTCTGTCCCTCTTCACAGCTTCCTGTATTGAGAAGCCATGCCAAAGTGGGTAGTGCGGTGTTTCGAGTACATTGCTGTCAAATCACCCATCTCCGTTTGCAAATTCAAATCTTAGTTACACCATGAAGTCTTATCATCACTTTAGACTAACTGCCTGTATAGATCTAGGTTCCTCAATTGACAGAACAGAAACAATAACAGTAGCTACCTCATGAGCTTGTTGTAAGGATTAAATAAGGTAATATTACCAAGAGCCTAGAACAAGACTGACTTACAGTAAGCACTTAATAATGGCTGGCTAAAATCATTAGGGCTTATTGCTGGTTTGTGTTGCCCTTGATCTTATGAGTTGTTGTAAACACCATCACTCCAATCCTTTTCAGCCCCTTTGCTGGATTTGTGCTCTTATCTCCCAGTTTCCACGTGCTTTACTTCTAAAGACTGGCGCCTTCCACCTTCTTTGGAGGACTACCTTTGGGTGGCTGGAGTAGCCCATAGGTGTAAAGAACCACATGTACCAGATAAACTTGCATTTTTGTCCCCACTGGGTTGCCCCAAGCCAATGGCTCATGGGTATAGAAACCTCTTGCCTCCAGACTCTGCAATACAACTACTTTTTTCCCCAAATTTTTATTGGATGAGTATTGCTTTACAATGCTGTGTTAACTTCTATTGTACATCAATGTGAATCAGCTGTATGTATACATATATCCCCCCACCTTGAGCCTTCCTTCCACCGCACCCCCCACCCCCACCACCTCACTCATCAAGGTCATCACAGAGTACTGAGCTAAGCTCCCTGTGCTATACAACAGGTTCCCTCTAACATTCTATTTTACACATGCTAGTGTATATATGTCAATCCCCATTTTCACAAGTCCATTCTCTAGGTCTGTGTCTCTATTCCTGCCCTGCAGATAGGTTGCAATGCAACTTCTGCTTCAGAGCTCCCCATGGGATCATGCTGAGACTGGCCTGTCACTATAAGTCACACCCTTCCTAACCTCCCTTCTCTTCCCTTTCCTCCTTCTCCTACTCCCTTCTGCCCTTCTCCCTCACAGGTTCCTCCTGAGAGCAGTTCATAAGTCACACGCATGGGTATCTACATCTCCAAGTTCCTCAAAAACCCAACCAGGAGATTGGTCAGACCAGGCAGTGAACTTAGTTAATTTTCTTCTATATCCTCCAAAATCATCAACACAAAGAATTTATGGTGTGGCAGATTTTATTGTAACAGTAAACATTGATGCTAGCTTTTACAACCATTGTTTTCACTAGGCTACAGCGGTGCGTGTTGGTACTTTGTTGGAGTCTGGAGGGATGAGTAAGTTATGATGAATAAGATAGAAAGTGAAGGAATGGTTTCACAGAAGAGCTAACATAAGGCTTCTGTTTGGGAGGTTAGATGGTTTGACAGAGTCCTTCCACCTCTAGGAGATTTTCTTTTGTAATTTTATGTATTTATTTATTTGGGGGAGTTCTGGGTCTTCATTGCTGCACGGGCTTTCTCTAATTGTGGCGAGCAGGGGCTACTCTTCCTTGCGGTGCATGAGCTTCTCATTACAGTGACTTCTCTTATTGCTGAGCACAGGTTCTACAATGCACAGGCTTCAGTCATTGTGGCGCATGGGCTCAATAGTTGTGGCTCCTGGGCTCAAGAGCACAGGCTCAGTAGTTGTGGTGCATGGGCTTAGTTGCCCATTGAAGCCCCCTTCTATAATGTCTTATAGCAACTGAACATTAGCTTTTAGATCTGTGACAACTTAACCTTAGATTAAATCATTTGTCCAGCTGGTAAAGATCAGAGCCCATGTTCTCTCATTGCATAATTGCTTTCTTTCCCTCAATGCTTTGATGCTTTTGCGGAACTGCACCTATTCTGACCCTGTTGAAAGCCCATCCGCAGCTTTACTAATAGTTGTCAGAGAAATGGAACAGAACAGAAAACAGTTCTATAGTCTGGTATTTACTGACAGCTCTAACCTACAAGCTATATAATATATAATACAACTTTTATTTAAGTGTTGCTCTTATACAACAAAAACTAACAGGAGTTTCTTATGTGGTTCTACCATTTATGCTGGTTGAAAACCAAAGTGTAAGCACATAATGACGAGTTCCACATAGGGAGCTCAGCTGAGATGGGCCACCAGGCAAACAGGAATTAGTGTCATCAAAAGACCACAGTGCCCAGCCTGGGAACCCTATGGCTTTGTCTTTAAGTGTTTGATTCCATCATTTTCCAGCACAATGGTGGAAGAAAGAGGAGGACGGAGAGACAAAAGGGGAGAGTGCATTTAAATTAGCTGTTTGGAATCCTTCAGATAAGCTAAATATTTGGTTCAAATGGATTTGAAGCGATTTCAAGAATTACCCATTCACCCAGGAAGTAAGGGCAACCAGTAAGTGCCAAACAACAGTATCTTCTTAATACTCTACAAATGTTTGATCTATTGGGCTGTTTGTTTTTTCAAATCTTATCACTGCCACTAAGAATGAAATTGGTTTGACCTTCTCAAGAGCCTAAAGACACACTGTTCCCATTAAACACCAGGAGAACTATTGGAGTGGACTTCTAGTTTGGTAAACATCTTGTTTTATTCCTAGTATTAAATAGAATTGCCACAAAGCTTAATAGATTAACAGAAACTCTCAGCATGAACATCCTTGTTTTCTAATAGAACCCAAACTCTTAGTGAGTCACAGAGACCTGGGGGAAAATATCTGACTCTGCCTTAAACAAATTTAAAACCTTAGGGGTTTTCTCACTAAATACCTTATTAATTCCAACATATATACACACATAGGGAAACTAAGTTAATTTTGATTCTATACCATTTTCCTTCAAGTGATTCATATTGTAAGTCTCATCATAGGCACAGGGCCACAAATACCTGATATTTGATGACATTTCAAACCATAGATTGTCTAAATAATTATACTTACACTTGTCAGACTGGATATTGTTTTTGTTTGAAATAATATAGTCACCATAGTCATGAGTAAAATTGTTACCTATGTAGATATATAAGTATTCATATATGTGTATATAAATATATGTGTGTGTATATGTCTTAATACACACACAGTTGACCCTTAAATAGTGCAGGGGTTAAGGGTTCTCAACCTCCCTATTAAAAACTAGAGACATCACTTTGCCTACTAGAGTTTCTATTTTCAAAGCTATGGATTTTCCAGTAGTCATGTACGGATGTGAGAGCTGGACCATAAAGAAGGCTAAGTGCCGAAGCGTTGATGCTTTCAAACTGTGGTACTGGAGAAGACTCTTGAGAGTTCCTTGGACAGCAAGGATATCAAACCAGTCAATCCTAAAGGAATCAGTTCTGAATATTCATTGGAAGGACTCCAATATTTTGGCCACCTGATGTAAAGAACTGGCTCATTGGAAAAGATGCTGATGCTGGGAAAGATTAAAGGCAGGAGGAAAAGGGGACGGCAGAGGATGCGATGGTTGGATGGCATCATTGAGTGAATCATTTTGAGCAAACTCTGGGAGATAGTGGAGGACATGGAAGCCTTGTGTGCTGCAGTCCATGGGGTCACAAAGACCTGGACATGACTTAGTGACTGAATAACAACAACAACCCTCTGTATAGCTAAAAATTGGAGTATAATTTACAGTTGGCCCTCTGTGTCCACAGTTCTACATCTGAGGATTCAATGAGCCATAGATTATGTAATGCTGTAGTATTTACTATTGAAAAAATTTGCGTATAAGTGGACCTGTGCAGTTCAAACCTGTATTGTTCAAGAATCACTTGTGTACATCTCTTTGATTATTCTCTGAATTCCTCTTTCATTATCCTTTCCTTTCCTTGCATACTGTCTCTAGCTAGATTTGGTGTAGAGGACATGACCCTAGGCAGCAGAGATTCATTTGCAGTCATGTCTAGGAAGGTGCCATTCCCTTTTAGCCCATGTAATCTACAATACGGCTGGATGTCCATAGGGTAAGATGTCAGGGCTGGGAGAATGAATTCATCTTCCACAGTTAGGTCAGTTCATAAGGAAAGATTTAATTAAGCAAATACTAACTGTATTCCTGGGGAAATGTGCATTTTTTTCCCCTAGATAAATACACATGAAAGCTTTACTAACAAAAATGTTACCTCTGACATTTTAGTTTTCAGTAATAAGACCATTTTATATGAAGTTAGTATTAAGGTTCCTATAGTAATAGGAGTTCCGAGAAGGCAATGGCACCCCACTCCAGTACTTTTGCCTGGAAAATCCCATGGATGGAGATGCCTGGTGGGCTGCAGTCCATGGGGTCGATAGAGTCGGATACGACTGAGCGACTTCACTTTCACTTTTCACTTTCATGCATTGGAGAAGGAAATGGCAATCCACTCCAGTGTTCTTGCCTGGCGAATCCCAGGGACGGGGGAGCCTAGTGGGCTGCCGTCTATGGTGTCGCACAGAGTCGGACATGACTGAAGCGACTTAGCAGCAGCAGCAGCAGCAGCAGTAATAGGAGTTAGGGTTTAATTGATTTAACTCTGTAATAAGAATAGGCTAACATGTATTTAATAAATTTTCTAATCATTATTTCTTTGCAGAGTAATTAAGCATATCTGGTAAACATTTCATACAAATATCTAAAATTGATACAGCTGTTACATGGCAAAGGACTGTTTTAGGTTTCTAAACTTAATGCACTAAGATCTATAAAGAGCATCAATAACTACAGTAGTTTTGTATTATTAATTCTTAATTCACAAAGGAATATTTAGCATTTTCTGATACACTTTTTATTATGGAAATAATGTTTATGACAGAAAGTTAGAAAAAGCATACAATATGAACTTTAAAAACCCACATGGGACCCTCTTCACAGAGATAATTTCCACTTTTGCATTTCTTTTCTGTTACTTTTATGTGTGTACATGAAATGTTCATATAATTGGGACCATATTATATATGTAATTTTGTATCCTCTAACTTTATTGTTGTTGTTCAGTCACTCAATCGTGTCTGACTCTGTGCGACCCAAGGGAATGCAATATGCCAGGTTTCACTGTCCTTCACTATCTCCCAGAGTTTGCTCAAACTCCTAAAATTGAGTCAGTGATGCCATCCAACCATCTCATTCTCTGTCATACTTTTATCCTCCTGCTGTCAATCTTTCCAAGGATCAGGGTCTTTTCCATTGAGTTGGCTCTTCACATCAGGTGGCCAAAGTACTGGAACTTCAGCATCAGTCCTTGCAATGAATATTCAGGGTTGATTTCCTTTAGATTGACTGGCTTGATATCCTTGCTATCCAAGGGACTCTCAAGAGTCTTCTCCAGCACCACAGTTAGAAGGCGTCAGTTCTTTAGTGTTCAGCCTCCTTTATATATCTGTACATGATTACTGGAAAAACCATAGTGTTGACTCTACAAACCTTTTTCAGCAAAGTGATGTCTCTGATTTTTAATATGTTGTCTAGGTTTGTCATAGCTTTTCTTCCAAGGAGCAAGTGTCTTTTAATTTCATGACTGCAGTTACCATCTGCAATGATTTTGGAGCCCAAGAAAATAAAGTCTGTCACTGTTTCCATTTTTCCTCCATCTATTTGCCATGAAGTGATTGCATCAGATGCCATGATCTTAGTTTTTTGAATGTGGAGGTTTTATTTTATCTTTTTATTGAAGGATAATTGCTTTACAGAATTTTGTAGTTTTCTGTCAAACCTCAACATGAATCAGCCATAGGTATACATATATCCCCTCCCTTTTGAACTCCCATCTCCCTCCCCATCCCACCCCTCTAGGTTGATAAAGAGCCCCTGTTTGAGTTTCCTGAGCCATACAGCAAATTCCCATCGGTTATTTATTTTACATATGGTAATTAAGTGTCCACAGTACACTTTCCATACATCGCACCCTGTCCTTCCCTCTCCCCATGTCCATAACTCTATTCTCTATGTCTGTTTGCCTATTGCTGCCCTGTAAATAAAGTATTCAGTGCAATTTTTCTAGATTCTGTATATGTGCATTAGAATACGATATTTATCTTTCTCTTTCTGATTCACTTCACTCTTTATAATAGGTTCTAGGTTTATCCGCTTTATCAGAACTGACACAAATGCATTCCCTTGTATGGCTGAGTAATAGTCCATTATGTTTATGTACCCCAACTTCTTCACCCATTCATCTGTTGATGGACATCTGGGTTGCTTCCATGTTCTAGCTATTGTAAATAGTGCTGCAATAAACAATGGGATACACGTGTCTTTTTCAACCCTGGTTTCCTCAGGGTATATGTCTAGGAGTCAGATTGCTGGGTCATATGGTGATTTTATTCCTAGTTTTTTAAGGAATCTCTATACTGTCTTCCATAGTGGCTGTATCAATTTAGATTCCCACCAACAGTGCAAGAGTATTCCCTTTTCTCCACACCGTCTCCAGCATTTATTGTTTGTAGACTTCTTGATGATGGCCATTCTGACTGGTGTGAGGTGGTATCTCATTGTAGTATTGATTTGCATTTCTCTAATAATGAGTGATGTTAAGGATCTTTTCATGTGTTTGTTAGCCATCTGTATGTCTTCTTTGGAGAAATTTCTGTTTAAGTCTTTTTCCCACTTTTTTATTGGGTTATTTGTTTTTCTGGTATTGAGTTGTATGAGCTGCTTATGTATTTTGGAAATTAATCCTTTGTCAGTTGTTTCATTTGCTATTACTTTCTCCCATTCTGAGGGTTGTCTTTTCACTTTGCTTATAGTTTCCTTTGCTGTGCAAAAGCTTTTAAGTTTAATGAGGTCCCACTTGTTTATTTTTATTTTTATTTCCATTACTCTAGGAGGTGGGTCATAGAGGATCTTGCTTTGATTTATGTCATCGAGTGTTCTGCCTATGTGTTCCTCTAAGAATTTTATAGTTTCTGGTCTTACATTTAGATCTTTGATCCATTTTGAGTTTATCTTTGTGTATGGTGTTAGGAAGTGTTCTAATTTCATTCTTTTGCATGTAGCTAACCAGTTTTCCCAGCACCATTTATTGAAGAGGCTGTCTTTGCCCCATTGTATATTCTTGCCTCCTTTGTAAAAAATAACATACCCATAGGTGCATGGGTTTATTTCTGGGCTTTCTATCTTGTTCCATTGGTCTATATTTCTGTTTTTGTGCCAGTACCATACTGTCTTGATGACTGTAGCTTTGTAGTATAATCTGAAGTCAGGAAGGTTGATTCCTCCAGCTCCATTCTTCTTTCTTAATACTGCTTTGGCTATTCAGGGTCTTTTGTGTTTCCATATGAATTGTGAAATTTTTTGTTCTAGTTCTGTGAAAAATGCCATTGGCCATTTGATACAGGGATTGAATTGAATCTGTAGATTGCAATTTGGTAGTATAGTCATTTTCACAATATTAATTCTTCCTACCCAGGAACATTGAATATCTCTCCATTTGTTTATGTCATCTTTGATTTATTTCATCAGTGTCTTATAATTTTCTGTATACAGTTCTTTTGTCTCCTTAGGTAAGTTTATTCCTAGATATTTAATTCTTTTTGCTGCAATGGTGAATGGAATTGATTCCCTAATTTCTCATTCTGAGTTTTCATTGTTAGTATATAGAAATGCAAATGATTTCTGTGTATTGATTCTGTATCCTGCAACTTTGCTAAATTTACTGACTAGCTCTAGTAATTTTCTGATACTATCTTCATAGGGTTTTCTATGTACAGTATCATGCCATCTGCAAACAGTGAGAGCTTTACTTCTTCTTTTCTGATCTGGATTATTTTTATTTCTTTTTCTTATCTGATTACTGTAGTTAGCACTTCCAGAACTATGCTGAATAATAGTGGTGAAAGTGGACACCCTTGTCTTGTTCCTGATCTCAGAGGGAATGCTTTCAGTTTTTCATCATTGAGAATAATGTTTGCTGTAGGCTTATCATATCTGGCCTTTACTATGTTGAGGTAGGTTCCTTCTATGCCCATTTTTTGAAGAGTTTTAATCATAAATGGGTGCTAAATTTTGTCAAAGGCTTTTTCTGCATCTATTGAGATGATCATATGGTTTTTATCTTTCAATTTGTTAATATGGTGTATCACATTGTTTAATTTGCATATATTGAAGAATCCTTGCATCCATGGAATAAACCCAACTTGATCATGGTGTATGAGCTTTTTGATGTGTTGCTGAATTTGTGTTGCTATTTGATGTTTTTCTTGTTTCTTGAGGTAGGATTGTATTGCTATTAACTTCCCTCTTAAGACTGCTTTTGCTGCATCCCATAGGTTTTGTGTTGTCATGTTTTCATTGTCATTTGTTTCTAGAAATTTTTTGATTTCCCTTCTGATTTCTTCAGTAACCTGTTGGTTATGTAGAAACGTGTTGTTTAATCTCCATGTGTTTGTGTTTCTGACAGTTTTTTCTTGTAATTGATATCTAGTCTCATAGTGTTGTGGTCAGAGAAGATATTTGATACAATTTCAATTTTCTTAAATTTACTGAGGTTTGATTTGTGACCCAAGATGTGGTCTATCCTAGATAATGTTCCATGTGCACTTGAGAGGAAGGTGTATTCTTCTCCATTTGGATGGAATGTCCTGAAGATATCAATGAGATCCATCTCATCTAATGTATCATTTAAGATTTGTGTTTCCTTATTAATTTTCTGTTTTGATGATCTGTCCATTGATGTGAGTGGGGTGTTAAAGTCTCCTACTACTATTGTGTTACTGTCAGTTTCTCCTTTTATGTCTGTTAGTGTTTGTCTTATGTATTAAAGTGTACCTATGTTGGGTGCATAGATATTTACAATTGTTATATCTTCCTCTTGGATTGATCCCTTGATCATTATGTAGTGTCCTTCCTTATCTCTTGTTATATTCTTTATTTTAAGGTCTATTTTGTCTGATATGAGGATTGCTACTCCAGCTCTCTTTTGCTTCCCATTTGCAAGGAATATATTTTTCCATCCTCTCACTTTCAGTCTATATGAGTCTTTAGGTCTGAAGTGGGTTTCTTGTAGATAGCATATATATGGGCCTTGTTTTCATATCCATTCAGCCAGTCTGTGTCTTTTGGTTGCAGCATTTAATCCATTTACATTTAAAGTAATTATTGATATATATGTTCCTATTTCCATTTTCTCAATTGCTTGGGGTTGATTTTGTAGATCTTTTTTCTTCTCTTCTATTTCTTGACTATATAAGTTCCTTTAACATTTGTTCTAAAACTTTTGGTGTTACTGAATTCTCTTAACTTTTGCTTGTCCGAAAAGCTTTTTATTTCTCCATCAATTTTGAATGAGATCCTTGCTGGGTACAGTAATCTTGGTTGTAGATTTTTCCGTTTCAGTACTTTAAATATATCCTGCCATTCCCTTCTGGCCTGCAGAGTTTCTGCTGAGAGATCAGCTGTTAAGTGTATGAGTTTCCCTTGTTGTTACTTGTTGCTTCTCCCTTGCTGCTTATAATATTCTTTCTTTCTGTTAAGTCTTGGTTAGTTTGATTAGTATGTGTCTTGGTGTGTTTCTCCTTGGGTTTATCCTGTGTGGGACTCTTTGTGCCTCTTGGACTTGATTGACTATTTCCTTTTCCACGTTGGGGAATTTTTCAAGTATAATCTCTTGAAAAATTTTCTCATACCCTTTTTCTCTTCTTCTTCTGGAACCCCTATAATTCAAATATTGGTGCATTTGATATTGTCCCAGAGGTCTCTGAGACTATCCTTAGTTTTATTCTGCTCTTCATAAGTTATTTCCATCATTTTATCTTCTAGCTCACTCATTCATTCTTCTGCTTCAGATATTCTGCTATTGATTCCTTCTAGAGTATTTTTAATTTCAGTAATTGTGTTGTTTGTCTCTTCATGTTTATTCTTTAGTTCATCTGTGTTTTTGTTAATTGATTCTTGCATTTTCTCCATTTTGCTTTCAAGGTTTTGAATCATCTTTACTATCATTATTCTGAATTATTTTTCAGGTAGTTTGCCTATTTCCTCTTCATTTATTTGGACTTCTGTGTTTCTAGTTTGTTCCTTCATTTGTGTAGTATTTCTCTCCCTTTTCACTATTTTTTTTTTAACTTACTGTGTTTTAGGTCTCCTTTTCCCAGGCTTCAAGGTTGAATTCTTTCTTCCTTTTCATTTCTGCCCTCCTAAGATACTGCACAATTGCACTCATCTCACATGCTAGTAAAGTAATGCTCAAAATTCTCCAAGCCAGGCTTCAGCAATATGTGAACCATGAACTTCCTGATGTTCAAGCTGGTTTTAGAAAAGGCAGAGGAACAAGAGATCAAATTGCCAACATCCACTGGATCATGGAAAAAGCAAGAGAGTTCCAAAAAAACATCTACTTCTGCTTTATTGACTATGCCAAAGCCTTTGACTGTGTGGATCACAATAAACTGTGGAAAATTCTGAAAGAGATGGGAATACCAGACCACCTGATGCGAATTCCCTGACCAGTGATTGAACCTGGGCCCTCAGCACTGAAAGCAGAGAATCCTAACCTCTGGATCAGCAGGGAATTCGCGAGACAGTTTCTAAACCTAGTAAATTGACACAGATGGCAAGATTTCTTTATCTAGACAAGGGTTCCTTCAATTCTGTTCCTTATTTATGTTCTCTCAAGTAGCTTTCTCTCTGAGTGAAACTTTCCCCTCATTCTTGGATGGTCTGGATTCTTTTTAATAGCCATTGACTTGCAAATTAATCAAAAGCTTAATAAAATTTATAGTGGTATTTGATGAGGAACAGCTCTGTTGGAGAATGTTCACCAGGAGAGATTCTGTGATAAGAGGCAACTTGGGCGCATCATTCGGTGGGCAGATAGGAGAAACCCTTCATGTTTGAATCTTTACTTTGAATATGTTCAGTCTGGCTTTTTACAGCTGGGAAAGTGATACCAATTGCTAGTATTCCCAGTGTTCATTCTGAGCCACAGTATTTTAATAAATTGAGAAGCAATGAGGGGAGTCTTGGATGGGCAAAAGTACAGATTTGGGAATATAAAACTCTGGATCTGAATCATGAGTGCACCACTTAATAGCCCTGTGATGTTTCTTCTCTGAGATTCCACTTTTTTATCTGTAAAAATTGGAATCATAATGTCTTTTTCATGGGTCATTGTCAGCGTTTATGGGCGTGACACTTAAAGCAGAGGGCCTGTCATTATAGTGGCTAAGTGTTGTGATGGTTAGGTTTTAATAATAGATGCCACACACATAGGCCTACAATCAAAATGAAAAAGTCAGGAGTGCAGGAGGCATGCAGCCATCGGCATCAGGCTGCTGTGACATTGTTCTACACACATTTATTATTTCAAGTGCTTTTTTTTCCATTGTTTTTGGTTTCACAGTATTTTTTTGTCAGTCACCGTGGTTTTGTTCTCTTAAAGGAATATGAAACTCTAGCTCTAGACAATGATTTAGCTGGTAGGCTCTGCAGCAGAGGCTGAAGCAAAACCTAGTAGCAACATCTGTGCAAGTGGACAATAATAAAAAGAGCTAATATCTGCTGAGTTCTTCTTTTATTTGTTGAGAGATAGGTTTGTCTGTGGGTGACAGAGACATACTTTAATTACGACTTACAGAAGATGGAAGTACATTGCTCTCTAACAGGAAAGTCTGAATTGGTTGGCAGCTTTGTGATGTAATGGTGGCTCCATTATTGCATGGATCTAGGTGCCTTGTCTTTTGTAGTTCTACCATCTTGAAAGTTTGGCTCTTCTTCCAAGATGACTCACCCCTATATTCTCATCCTAGCTTCTGGCAGGGAAGAAGGGTTCGTGGGACAGGGATACCCCTTTTCCATTAGGGCCATGACCTAGAGGTTACTTGTATCATTTCTGATCATATCACTGGCTAATATTTGGTCTCATGGCAAAATTAACTGTAAGACATGCTGGGAAATGTAGTCTTTGAGTGGCCATGAGCCTAGCTAGACATTCCACTAATAGAAAAATGGAGAACACGTATTAGGAGATGCATACTGGAATGGTCTATTCCACAACTACTATGTGCCATGCTGTGCTTTACACTATAGTTATGCTCATGACAGCATCATCTTATTTAATGCTCACAACAACCCCATGAGCTTGTAATTACTATGAATTTTTTTTATAACAGAGGGAATATTTTGAGACAGAGAGAAGTTAAGTCTTTTTAAAACATCTTGAGACACAGAGAGGCTACGTAATTTTTTTAAAGTCTCAAGGGAAATAAGGGGCAAGGCCAGGATTTGAACCCAGGGAGTCTGACTTTGGAGCCTTATGCTATGAACCACTGTATAGTTCTGGCTTGCTCAGTATTTTTCTCAAGCCTTGATGTGCTCTGCTAGATGAAACTGTGGATTGTTGAAAGGCATCAAGGAATCAAAGAAGCTTTGTGAAGCTTCTATTGCTTGCTCTTCCAGGCAGTTAACTGCTTCCCTTCTAGAACTTCTAGCTTATTTGATGCAAAATTGTGTTCAGCACAATTGGGTCTAAACAGGGTAGCAAAAGAAAAGCAACACCACACACACATGTGACAGGAATTTTAATGAAAGCAGTTCCTGATTTGAAAGCAATATGTCTATGCCACGATAAAGCAAGCACTCTTTGTACTGCATTGAACGGTTTTGATTATGGGATAGAATAAATTGACTTCAGTATATCACCAGAATATAGAAATGAAAATATTGTCATTTAACAACAGTTGAGACTGTTGGTCTCTGTAATATTTAGGATTTCAACTACATATAAGTCATCAATTCGCATGTTAATACATATTTATCTGTGTAGCAACAAGCAAACCTAAAGAATGAACTGATGTTTTTAAAATACAAAGGCACCCTGAATTTATCTTTTTGTTGTTGTTCTATTTTGTTTTACTTTTTATTATAGAAAATTTCAAAGATTCACAAGAATATAGTAAAATGAACCTAAAATAGCCATCACCCAGCACAACATTTATTGATTTAAGAACATCCTTATACCTTCAGTGTCTTTCCCCACTGGATCCTTCCACTGGATTTTTTTTATAGAGCATCATATACATCATATTATTTCATCCACCAATTTTTCAGAACATATCTCTTTTTAAACATAACTACAATTCCATGATCACATCTAAAAAGTTTAATATGAGTTCTTTAAATTCATCAAAAATCCAGTCAATGTTCAAATTTCCTTCAGTCATTTATATTTGCAAAATATTTATTCATTCTTTAACTGATTAGTTGATTGATTGTATTAAAGTTTGCTTCTTTTATTTATTTATTTATGTTTTGGAGGCTAATTACAATATTGTATTGGTTTTGCCATACATCAACATGAATCCACCACGGGTGTACATGTGTTCCCCATCCTGAACCCCCCTCACACCTCCCTCCCCATCCCATCCCTCTGGGTCATCCCAGTGCACCAGCCCCGAGCATCCTGTATCATGCATCGAACCTGGACTGGCGATCCGTTTCACATATCATAATATACATGTTTCAATGCCATTCTCCCAAACCATCCCACCCTCACCCTCTCCCACAGAGTCCAAAAGACTGTTCTATACATCTGTGTCTCTTTTGCTGTCTCGCATACAGGGTTATCATTACCACCCTTCTACATTCCATATATATGCGTTAGTATACTGTATTGGTGTATTTCTTTCTGGCTTACTTCACTCTGTATAATCGGCTCCAGTTTCATCCACCTCATTAGAACTGATTCAAATGTATTCTTTTAAATGAACTGATGTTTTTAAAATACAAAGGCACCCTGAGTTTATCTTAGGTGAAAAATTGGCCTTAGCTGGAATTAAATGTCTTCAACAGCTTTTTTTCCTTAAGTGTAGCTGATATATGATGTGTTACTTTCAAGTATACAGTGTGTACCTGCTCACCTTCTGTGGTGGCTACAATCACTGATGACTATGACAATGTTTGTTTACTGATATGGCAGGCAGTATTCCATTTATTTATAGCAACGTGATTCAAGTATACATGTATAATGTATATCTACTCTTTTTCAGATTCTTTTCCACTATAGGTTATTATAAGATAATCTGAATATAGTTTCCTATGCTATTCAGTTGGCCCTTGTTTATTTTCTATATATAATAGTGACTGTCTGTTAATCTGAAGTTCTAAGTTATCTCCCCCTACCCCTACTTTCTCCTTTGGTAGCCATGAGATTGTTTTCTATGTTGATCAGTCTATTTCTGTTTTGTAAATAAATTCATTTGTATCATTTTTTATGATTCCACATGTAAGGGATATATAGTATTTGTCTGACTTCACTTGGTATGATAATCAGTAGGGATAAGACCCATCCATGTTGCTGCAAATGACATTAATCTTTTTTTTTATGTCTGGGAAATATCTTTTTCATAACATTTTTTTTTCTTTGTATATTCATTACTTTTCAACAGTTGATTTGGGGCCATATTTATGTCTACTACACTTTTTTTTATACCTATCCAGTACTCTTTGTTTTTGTTTCCAACTAAGAACATAGAGGAAATGGTGAGATTTTTAATATTTTAAAGAATCAAAGTAGTTTTTCTTTCTGATCAAAAGTGTACAAATAAGGTTAAGGAAGATGGAAAAGTTCTAGAAATCCTTACTGTAGTTTTCCCAGGCTTGCATTACTTTTTCAAAGTGTGTCTGATATCAGTTTTAGCCAATTTTGATTTTATTCTCAGGAAATCTAACATTGTACATTTTTCTCTTTGCATTTTCTTTCTTTAAAAATAATGGCTTCACCCACAGTCATCAAGACAGTGTGGTACTGGCACAAAGACAGGAATATAGATCAATGGAACAAAATAGAAAGCCCAGAGATAAATCCACGCACATATGGACACCTTATATTTGACAAAGGAGGCAAGAATATATAATGAATTAAAGACAATCTCTTTAACAAGTGGTGCTGGGAAAACTGGTCAATCACTTGTAAAAGAATGAAACTAGAGCACTTTCTAACACCATACACAAAAATAAACTCAAAATGGATTAAAGATCTAAACCTAAGACCAGAAACTGTAAAACTCCTAGAGGAGAACATAGGCATAACAGTCTCCGACATACATCATAGCAGGATCCTCTATGACCCACCTCCCAGAATATTGGAAATAAAAGCAAAAATAAACAAATGGGATCTAATTAAACTTAAAAGCTTCTGCACAACAAAGGAAACTATAAGCAAGGTGAAAAGGCAGCCTTCAGAATGGGAGAAAAGAATAGCAAATGAAGCAACTGACAAACAACTAATCTCAAAAATATACAAGCAACTCCTACAGCTCAATTCCAGAAAAATAAATGACCCAATCAAAAAATGGGCCAAAGAACTAAATAGACATTTCTCCAAAGAAGACATACAAATGGCTAACAAACACATGAAAAGATGCTCATCGTCACTCATTATCAGAGAAATGCAAATCAAAACCACTATGAGGTACCATTTCACGCCAGTCAGAATGGCTGCGATCCAAAAGTCTACAAGCAATAAATGCTGGAGAGGGTGTGGAGAAAAGGGAACCCTCTTACACTGTTGGTGGGAATGCAAACTAGTACAGCCACTATGGAGAACGGTGTGGAGATTCCTTAAAAAACTGGAAATAGAACTGCCATATGACCCAGCAATCCCACTGCTGGGCATACACACTGAGGAAACCAGAATTGAAAGAGACATGTGTACCCCAGTGTTCATCGCAGCACTGTTTATAATAGCCAGGACACGGAAGCAACCTAGATGCCCATCCGCAGATGAATGGATAAGAAAGCTGTGGTACATATACACAATGGAGTATTACTCAGCCATTGAAAAGAATACATTTGAATCAGTTCTAATGAGGTGGATGAAACTGGAGCCGATTATACAGAGTGAAGTAAGCCAGAAGGAAAAACACCAATACAGTATACTAACACATATATATGGAATTTAGAAAGACACTAACGATAACCCTGTATGCGAGACAGCAAAAGAGACACTGATGTATAGAACAGACTTTTGGACTCTGTGGGTGAGGGAGAGGGTGGGATGATTTGGGAGAATGGCATTGAAATATGTATAATATCATATATGAAATGAGCCACCAGTCTGAGTTCGATGCACAATACTGGATGCTTGGGGCTGGTGCAATTGGATGACCCAGAGGGATGGTATGGGGAGCGGGGAGAGAGGAGGGTTCGGGATGGGGAACGCATGTATGCCTGTGGTGGATTCATTTCGATATATGGCAAAACCATTACAATATTGTAAAATTAAAAAATAAAATAAAAAATAAATAAAATTACAACTAAAAAAAAAAAATAATGGCTTCACATTGTAAAGTCCTCTATAATTCCCCAAACATATTACCATACTTAACTGCCTCTGGCTCTCACAACCACCCTTGAGGAAGATAGGAAAGGAATAAGTATCTTCATTTTGAAGTCAAAATACTGAGACCTGGAGAGATTAAGTGGAATGCCCAGTAATACCTAGTATGCCTGAGATTTCCTCCCTCCCACCCCGTTGCCTTCCTTTCTCCCTTCTTCTTGTCTTCTTTCTCTGTCACTCACCAGCTTTTGCTTATGCTCTCTTTTTTTCATTCAATTAAATGATCACTATTATGTTCCTGACACTGCTTAGATGCTATAAAATGAAAAACTGAACAAAACAGATGCAGTCTTGCCCTCATGGAAATTTCAGAGCAGTTCGCAGGACAAACATGAAACCAGTAAAAAAAAAAAAAAAAAAAAAAAAAGTACAACTAAGAAATATGCTAAGTTCTGTGAAGAGAAAGAACACAGTTCTCTGAATGAGAATAAGACAGGAATCTGCAGTAGATTTGGTAATCAGAGAAAGCCACTCTGGGTAAGCAGCAGTAAAGCTACAATAAAAGAATATATGAAAGCTAGCCAGATGAAGAAACTAGGCTTATTTTTAAAAAATTATTTATTTATTTACTTTTGTCTGTGCTGGGTCTTCCTTACATTTGTGTGGGCTTTCTCTAGTTGCAGCTCTCGGGCTCAGTAGTTGCTGTTGAAGGGGCCTGGAGTGTACAAGCTTCAGTGATTGTGCACAGAGGCTTGGTTGCTACATGGCATGTGGAATCTTCATGGACCAGGGTTCAAACCCATCTCTCCCACATTGGCAGGCAGATTCCTTACCCCCTGCACCACCAGGGAAGTTCTTAGGCTGTATGTTTATCATTCAGGGTAGGCTAAGTGATGCTTTAAGAGCAGTTCCAAATTCTTACTGGTTTAAAACAATGAAGGTTTATTTCTCTCTGATGTTCCATGTCCATAACTGAGTGGCTAGGGTCTCTACTTCATGGCATCTTCAGACCAGGACTCACACTTACAAGGCAGACACTATTTGGGACATTGCCATCCTTCATGGGAAGAAGAGGGTTTGTGGTAACTTGGTGATTTGCTCTTAAAGTTTTTACCTGGAGTCACATATCACAGTTCATGGACCAGCGGGAGTCACTTGACCACATCCAATGTCGAGAGGGCAGTATCTACAGTTCCAACTTGTTCCACCTACCCAGCCTCTCTTTCAGCTAATGGTGATGCTGTGACACTGTCTGGTCAAGTGAACCTATCTTCATTGGAGGACTTCTACATCAACTTTTGCTTTTCTGTTTAGATACAGGTCACAATAAACTGTGGAAAATTCTGAAAGAGATGGGAATACCAGACCAGCTGATCTGCCTCTTGAGAAATTTGTATGCAGGTCAGGAAGCAACAGTTAGAACTGGACATGGAACAACAGACTGGTTCCAAATAGGAAAAGGAGTTCGTCAAGGCTGTATATTGTCACCCTGTTTATTTAACTTATATGCAGAGTACATCATGAGAAATGCTGGACTGGAAGAAACACAAGCTGGAGTCAAGATTGCCGGGAGAAATATCAATAACCTCAGATATGCAGATGACACCACTCTTATGGCAGAAAGTGAAGAGGAAGTAAAAAGCCTCTTGATGAAAGTGAAAGTAGAGAGTGAAAAAGTTGGCTTAAAGCTCAACATTCAGAAAATGAAGATCATGGCATCCGGTCCCACCACTTCATGGGAAATAGATGGGGAAACAGTGGAAACAGTGTCAGACTTTATTTTGGGGGGCTCCAAAATCACTGCAGATGGTGATGTTTGATGTTCCTACTCCTTGTTGCAAAACTCCTGTGTATCCTGGCTCCTCTCTTCTCAGCAGTCCCTCAGAGCTATAGCTGAGCAGCGGCCTCCCAGGCTTCAGTCCTCAGCAAGTCTGCCAAATAAAACAGTTCTCAATTTTTAGGTTATCCATTTTTTTTTCATTCGACATGCTTAATATTTTGTGCTGCCTGTGGAATTCTTCCCAGGTTTCCCCACAGTCTCAGAGGTTCCTCTCAGAATATGTGGGACAGTTAATGCTGGTTGTCTTAGGAATTCCCAACTGACGTGTTTGGACCTTGAAATTCTTGGTTCTCTGTGTCCTTCCTTTGGTGGCCCACATCTTTTCAGACTTTGGAACTGGGAGCTAAGTGAACACTGATTGCTAAATGAAGGCCTGTGAATAGAACACAAAGAAAAATGCAATCTAAATATTTGACTTTATGGCCATAACTTCTCCAAATGGTCTCAAGCTCTAGTTTAAGGAGCAACCAAGTAGTTAAACTTCAGGCACGTGATCATAAAATTTATTTATTTATTTTTTTTGTCTCTGGAGTATCCTGAAATACCCCATGTTCTCAATTTCTTATTCTTTGGCCCACTATCCTACTGGGATAGGACTGCAGTCTACGATTATTCTTTGTTTCACTCATTTTGATCATTTTTTTCTTTATGATTGTTGCATTAAGTGTTACAGATTATGACTAGGCAGTGTTTTATTTCTCCTGTGCCCTGATGTGTTTAAAGGTTTCTGTGTGTGTGTGTGCACGCGTGCATGCACGCATGTGTGCACTCAGTCATATCTGACTCTTTGAAACCCCTTGGACTGCCAGGCTTCTCTCTCCATGGGATTTTCCAAGCAAGAATACTGGAGTGGGTTGCCATTTCCTGTTCTAGCATATCTTCCCGACCCAGGGTTCAAATCTGTGTCTTCTTGAGTTTCCTGCATTGTCAGACAGGTTCTTTACCACTGCACCACCTAGAAAGGTCTGTTGTTATTTTCCAAATAATACAATTGGAGTTTTCAAATGAGAATTCATCTCATTTTAAAAGTTGTAGCTTTTACAGGTTTTTTAAAGTAAATTGTGTGGAGCTTTTCTTACACCCAATTTCAGGAGCCGGTTGTTCATGAAAAAAAAGACATAAGGATGCTTTGTAAGTTCTAAATCAGGGAGTAGAAAACATGTGTTGTGTATTCTTGTCATTTGTACTCAATTGGACAAGAAAGGGAGAACTTTGTTTTCTTTTCAATTATGGATTACTACAGGATATTGAATATTATATAGTAGGACCTTATTGTTTATTTTATATATAATAGTTTCTGTCTGTTCACACCACACTCCTAATTTGTCCCTCCCCCATGCCCTTTTCCTTTTGGTAACCATCTGTTTGTTTTCTGTCTATTAGTTTGTTTCTGTTTCGTAAGTAAATTCATTTGCATCATATTTTAGATTCCACCTTTAAGTGGTATTTGTCTTTTTCTTTCTGACTTATTTAACTCAGTATAATCTCTAGGTCCATCCATGTTGCTACAAATGGCATTATCCTTTTTAATGACTGAGTAGTCTTCCTTTTGAATAGCTATTTTCTAAAGCGTATGTAAATAGATCATGTCATATAGTAAAAGGAGGGGCATAGAAATAGCATTTATTTAGTACTTGTGTGGCAGGAAACAAGCTGGTATCTTCCCATATATTTTCTTACTTAGTCTTAAAAATGGTCACTTTGGGATATTATTACTCCTGTTTTTGAAATGAAGAGACCGAAGTTGAGTCGGTAAATCATTGTTTACGTTTGAATAGGTAATTCATGATGGACCCAGGATTCAAACAAATGTATATCTAACAGCAAAGCCCATGGGTTAGTGGCAATTGTTTGATATTCAATGATGGGCAATGTCTTTGTAGCAAAGTTCACATTGGCTCATTTAAGGCAGCAATCCCAAACCTTTTTGGTATCAGGGACTAGTTTCGTGGAAGACAGTTTTTACATGGACCTGGTGTGGGGTGCTTTGGGGATGATTCCAGCATATTACATTTATTGTGCACTTAAAGTGAAAGTGTTAGTCGCTCAGTCGTTTCCGACTCTGTGTGACCCCATGGACAGTCTGCCGGTCTCCTCTGTCCATGGAATTCTCCAGGTAAGAATACTGGAGTGGGTTGCTGTACCCTTCTCCAGGGGATCTTCCAACCCAGGGATGGAACCCAGGTCTCCTGCATTGCAGGCAGATTCTTTACCATCTGAGCCACCAGGAAAGCCCATTGTGCAGTTAATTCAATTATTATTATATCAGCTCTACCTCAGATAATCGAGCATTAGATCCTGAGGGTTGGGGACCCCTGACTTAAAGAAAGCACCCATGATGCCAAGTTTGATTTCACACTCTAGCCTCATATCTAGGCAAGGAGACAACATAGCATTGTGCTCCCTTGTTATGGTATCAAAGACACCCTGGAGAAGTTAGCATAGAATGTAAATAAATACTAATAGCAAATAGAAGTGCCTGGATAAGATTTCAAAATCCAAGAGTAAGACACAAACATACTTTTCCACTAATGAGATCAAAGGATTATTGATTCTGGAAGAAGAAATTATGGATTTTTGAAAGTCACTTGAATGTAACTCCTTGATCCTTTCAAATAGTCTCCCCAGTGAACACATCCCTTAGATATAGATAGCTCTGCTCCTCTTTTGTAAGTGATTTTTTTCCGTCTCCTTCCAGGAAGCTGAAGAATGAACTCTTGGAAGCAAAACGCAGAAGTGGGAAGACTCAACAGGAGACCACCAGGGTCTGTGCCCACTGTCAGAGAAACCTGGGCTTGATATTCGATCGGGGAGACCCGTGCCAGGCCTGCTCCCTCAGAGTGTGCAGCCAGTGCCGGGTCTCAGGCCTTGATGGCAGCTGGCGGTGCACCATCTGTGCGAGAGTCGCGTGAGTTTCTTGCCTTTGTGTGCAAAGTCAGTTTTGATGACTGAAGAGTTGGGGAAGGGGAAAGCAAGGAGGAAGAATACATAAAAGGTAGCGATAGAGAATAGAATTGAAAGTATAGCCCCACTAGAAGTTCAGTAGTGCTTTGGCAGGGTGTGATGTGTATTTGTGTGTGTCTGAGACAGAAACATTATACAGTTGGAAGCCTCACAGAATGTGGTCTCTTCCCGCATCTGAACACCACCCTCAGGCTTTCTTAGAGCCACACTTGGCTCCACCCAGCTTCTTAGGGTGTGTGTGCTCAGTCCTGTCTGACTTTTTATGGCCCCATGGAATTTTCCAGGCAAGAATACTGGAGTGGGTTGCTGTGCCCTCTTCCAGGGGATCTTCCAAACCCAGGGATTGAACCTGCATCTTCTGCATTGGCAGGCGGGTTCTTTACCACTAGTGCAGCCTGAGAAGTCCAAAACTGGGTTTCAGTTCAGTTCAGTCGCTCAATCATGTCCTACTTTTTGCGACCCCATGAATCACGGCATGCCAGGCTTCCCTGTCCATCACCAACTCCTGGAGTGTACTCAAACTAATGTCCATCGAGTCAATGATGCGATCCAGCCATCTCATCCTCTGTCGTCCCCTTCTCCTCTTGCCCCCAATCCCTCCCAGCATCAGGGTCTTTTCCAATGAGTCAACTCTTTGCATGAGGTTGCCAAAGTATTGGAGTTTCAGCTTCAGCATCAGTCCTTCCAATGAACACCCAGGACTGATCTCCTTTAGGATGGACTGGTTGGATCTCCTTGCAGTCCAAGGGACTCTCAAGAGTTCTCCAACACCACAGTTCAAAAGCGTCAATTCTTTGGTGCTCAGTTTTCTTCACAGTCCAACTCTCACATCCATACATGACCACTGGAAAAACCATAGCCTTGACTAGATGGACCTTTGTTGGCAAAGTAATGTCTTTGCTTTGTAATATGCTATGTAGGTTGGTCATAACTTTCCTTCCAAGGAGTAAGTGTCTTTTAATTTCATGGCTGCAATCACCATCTTCAGTGATTTTGGAGCCCCCAAAAATAAAGTCAGCCACTGTTTCCACTGTTTCCCCATCTATTTGCCATGAAGTGATGGGACCAGATGACATGATCTTAGTTTTCTGAATGCTGAGCTTTAAGCCAACTTTTTCACTCTTCTCTTTCACTTTCATCAAGAGGCTCTTTATTTCCTCTTCACTTTCTGCCATAAGAGTGGTGTCATCTGCATATCTAAGGTTATTGATATTTCTCCCAGCAATCTTGATTCCAGCTTGTGCTTCCTCCAGCCCAGCGTTTCTCATGATGTACTCCACATATAAGTTAAATAAGCAGGGTGATAATATACAGCCTTAACAAACTTCTTTTCCTATTTGGAAGCAGTCTGTTGTTCCATGTCCAGTTCTAACTGTTGCTTCCTGACCTGCATACAGGTTTCTCAAGAGGCAGGGCAGGTGGTCTGGTATTCCCATCTCTTGAAGAATTTTCCACAGTTTATTGTGATCCACACAGTCAAAGGCTTGGGCATAGTCAATAAAGCAGAAAGAGATGTTTTTCTGGAACTTTCTTGCTTTTTTGATGATCCAGAGGATGTTGGCAATTTGATTTCTGGTTCCTCTGCCTTTTCTAAAACCAGCTTGAACATCTGGAAGTTCACAGTTCATGTATTGCTGAAGCCTGGCTTGGAGAATTTTGAACATTACTTTACTAGCGTGTGAGATGAGTGCAATTGTGCGGTAGTATTTCTGCTTTATCGACTATGCCAAACCCTTTGACTGTGTGGATCACAATAAACTGTGGAAAATTCTGAAAGAGATGGGAATACCAGACCAGCTGATCTGCCTCTTGAGAAATTTGTATGCAGGTCAGGAAGCAACAGTTAGAACTGGACATGGAACAACAGACTGGTTCCAAATAGGAAAAGGAGTTCGTCAAGGCTGTATATTGTCATCCTGTTTATTTAACTTATATGCAGAGTACATTATGAGAAATGCTGGACTGGAAGAAACACAAGCTGGAATCAAGATTTCTGGGAGAAATATCAATAACCTCAGATATGCAGATGACACCACCTTTATGGCAGAAAGTGAAGAGGAAGTAAAAAGCCTCTTGATGAAAGTGAAAGTGGAGAGTGAAAAAGTTGGCTTAAAGCTCAACATTCAGAAAACAAAGATCATGGCATCCAGTCCCATCACTTCATGGCAAATAGATGGGGAAACAGTGTCAGACTTTATTTTGGGGGGCTCCAAAATCACTGCAGATGGTGACTGCAGCCATGAAATTAAAAGACACTTACTCCTTGGAAGGAAAGTTATGACCAACCTAGATAGCATATTCAAAAGCAGAGACATTACTTTGCCAACAAAGGTTTGTCTAGTCAAGGCTATGGTTTTTCCTGTGGTCATGTATGGATGTGAGAGTTGGACTGTGAAGAAAACTGAGCACCAAAGAATTGACGCTTTTGAACTGTGGTGTTGGAGAAGACTCTTGAGAGTCCCTTGGACTGCAAGGAGATCCAACCAGTCCATTCTGAAAGAGATCAGCCCTGGGATTTCTTTGGAAGGAATGATGTTAAAGCTGAAACTCCAATACTTTGGCCACCTCATGCAAAGAGTTGACTCATTGGAAGACTCTGATGCTGGGAGGGATTGGGGGCAGGATGAGAAGGGGACGACAGAGGATGAGATGGCTGGATGGCATCACTGACTCGATGGACATGAGTCTGAGTGAACTCCGGGAGTTGGTGATGGACAGGGAGGCCTGGCGTGCTGCAATTCATGGGGTCGCAAAGAGTCAGACACGACTGAGCGACTGATCTGATCTGATCTGATCTTGAGCATTCTTTGACATTGCCTTTTATTGGAATTGGAATGAAAACTTACCTTTTCCAGTCCTGTGGCCACTGCTGAGTTTTCCAAATTTGCTGGTAACTGGGTTTAGTAATCTGCAAATCAAGGTGCAAAAATAACTCAGTATATCTTCCTGTCTTTCCCATGAAATCAAATTGTTTACTTGGGATATTTCTCCATATATGTGTACAGAAAAAGTATCAGTAATGCACTTTGCTTTCTATTTAAAAGGAGCATGATATATCTGTGACTCAAGTGCATAATGTAAAACTCACTATTTTAGACCCTGAACTCTTCTCAGAAAGTTTTTCTCAGTGTGAAATAATGGGTCTTTCCAACTCTGCTCCCCTTTACTTCACATTTCAGAGTTGGATATAAAGGCTCTTCCAGTATTGTCAAATTGGAGAAGGAAATGGCAACCCACTGCAGTATTCTTGCCTGGAGAATCCCATGGACAGAGGACCCTGGCGGGCTATAGTCCATGGGATCGCAAAGAGTCAAACACGACTGAGCGACTATGACTGTATAGTCAAATAATGACTTACAGAGGAAATAATGGACAGAATTTCCTCAGTTATAGTTTTGCCTCTATATAATTTTGCAGGAGCATTTATCCCTCTCCACTCTTAGTGACCACTGCTGCGGACAACAAATCAGAAGAGGAAAACTTGGAAAGAGACTAGCACCCCCCTTTTTTTTTTAATGAAAACATAATGCACATGGCTTTTGTTTTTAACTAGAGTTAACTTACACAAAAGGACATAAATGGCAAGTGTACAACAGGGTTTCTCGATTTCAGCATCACTGAAATTCTTGGCAATATGGTTCTTTGTGGGGGAGGGAGGGGCTGTCCTAGGTACTATAAGATGTTTAGCAGTGTTCATGGCTTCTGCCCAGGAGACACTGGTAGCACTCCTCCCTTTTTCAGTGGTGACAATGACAGATTCCTGCCAACATTGCCACATGTCCCGTAAAGAGCAAATGTCTTTGAGAAGCACTGATGTACAGCTTTGCAAATTATCACAGTTTCTATGTAACTACCATTCAGGCAACGAAATAGAAATGCTACTGATGCCCCAGAAGCTTTTCTTCTTCCTCCTCCCAATCACTAGTCCCTTCTTATTCTCCAATGATAAATATTATCCTGCTAAGACCATAGGTTAACTTTGACTTTTTTATACTTTAAATTGATTTTATGCTTTAAATTGATTTTAATTGTTTAAATTGTTCATTTTATACTTAAAATATAAAAAAAATAAATTTTTTTACTTTAAATTGACTCATACAGGATGTATGTATTTGTTCATAACTACTTTCGGTCAACATTATGTTTGTGAGACATCCATTTTTGTTGCATTTGGCAGATGTCTACTCATTTTCACTTGTATACTCATTTCACTCATTTTCACTGTAGTGTTTTGTTAACACTGTATTTATAACTATATAAGAATTCATATACCATTCTATCATTGATGTATATTTGGGATGTTTCTAGCTTTCACCTCTTATAAATATTCTTGCACATGTCTCTTGGTACATATGTGTATGTATTTCCATTGAATATGTACATAGTAAAATTTCTGGGTCATATAATTTATGCATGTGTTTCATTTCAGTTGTTGTTTAGTAGCTAAGTTATGTCTGACTCTTTGTGACCCTGTGGACTGTAGCCCTCCAGGCTTCTCTGTCCATGAGATTTCCCAGGCAAGAATACTGGAGTGGGTTACCAGGGCCTCATCCAGGGGATTTTCCCAGATCAGGGATCAAACCCATGTCTCCTACCTTAGCAGGTGATTCTTTACCATTGTGCCACCTGGGAAGCTCCACGATGCCAATTTGTTTCCCAAAGTGGTTGTGCCAACTTATCCTCTCACTAGCAATACATGAGTGTTGTTACTTTATATTTTTACAACAGTGTTTTTGTTTTTCTATTTTTCTAATTTTGTTGGGTATGTAGCAGATTAATTGCATTTTTCTTTATTACCAATGAGAATGAGGATATCTTCATATGTTGACTGACCATTTGAACATCCTTTTCTGTGAAGTGCTGGTTCAGGTCTCTTGCCTTTTTTCTGTTAGGTTATCAGCCTTTTACTGACTAGTGTGAAGGGGTTCTTTATATATTCTGTGTACAAACCATGTTGGTTCCTTGTGTTTCAGATATTTTTTCCCCAACTTCTGATGTTCCTTTTCATTGTCTCAGTGGTGTATTGAAGAACAGAAATCTCTAATTTTTTAGTAACTCAATTTGTTCATCTTTTCCTGTATGAGATTAGTGGGTTTTTTCTTTCTGTATCCTAACAGAAAAAAAAAAAGCTTTTTGTAAAAGTTGATGAAAATATTCTTCCGTGTGATCTCCTGTAAGTGTTATTGTATTACCTTTTTAGACTTACAATCTACTTGGAACTGATTTTTGCATGTGTTGTGAGTTACAGATTCATTTTTATATTTTGATATGAATATCCATTTGATCCAGCAACATTTATTGAAAGGACCATTTTTTCATTTCTCTACAGTGTCACCTTCACAAATCAAGTTTCATTTCTGACTACTCTATTACATGTGTAATGTACCAATGACACGTTATTTTAATTCAGTGTAGCTTTATAAAACTTTATATCCAGTGGGCTTGCCACTTTGCTGTTTTTGTTCAAAATGCCCTGGCTATTATTGGTCTCTGGTATTTTCAAATACATTTAGAATCAGCTTTCCAGAAAACAGGTCCTACTAGCGTTTTTATAGGGACATTACATCTACAGAAAGTTATGGAGAGAATTGATGTCTTTCAATATTTAGTCTTTTGACCCACAAACACTATGGGCCCTTTCATTCATTTACCTTTAATTTCTTTTAGTAATATTTCATATAATAATTTTCCTGATACATCTTACATATCATTAGATTTAATCCAAGTATTTGATTTTTGTGTTATTATAAATAGTATCCTTAAATTTTTTTTTTATTTTCTAATTGTCGTTGATATGGAGAAATGCAGTTGATTTGGGTAGTCTAACTTTGTATTTGGAAATCTTGTTAAACCCACTTATTAATTAAAATAATTCCTGTGGCACCATTCAAATTTTATTTTTGCACAAGTGTGTCTTCTTTTCTAACACTTAACATCTTTTTTTCTTTCTGTATTGCATATTTGTTTTCAATTTTATTCATTTCTTGTTCTTTTACTTTTTTAGAATTTTTCATTAATAGTGTTTTGATTCATATGTTTAGATACTACATTTTTTCCATCCTTTGTCCTTTTCTAACATATACATTTAAGGATATGAATTTCCCTGTTTGCACTGCTTTAGCTGCATCTCACACATTTTCATATCCATTATTTTTTATGATATTGGTTTCATTCTGTTTTCTAATTTCTGTCACCTTTTTTTTCCCCAACTACGAGTTATTTACAATTATCTTTTGATATCTAACTTCATGGGGACTTTTGACATCTTTTTGATATTGAAATTAGCTTTATTTCACTTTGGTCAGAGGACATACTCTATATGATTTCATTCTTTGAAATTCAGCCCAGAAAATCTTCAATTTTGTTAAATGTTCCAATTTCCTTGAAAAAATGCATTCTGCAGTATTGATTTGAATATCTTAGTTTTGTCTTTTAATGATATTTGTTAATTGTGTTGTCCAAATCTTCCATATCTCTACTGATTTTTTAATCTATATATTCTATGTGATATTGAGGGAAATATATGCTAATGTCTCTCAATAATGATTGTGGATTTTCTATTTTCCTTTTTAACTTGATAATATTTGCTTTGTGTATGTTGAATTTAGAGTCTTGATTGCTTAAGTATTTAGAATTGTGAGATTTTATAGTTGTACAGAAACCTTTATAATTATGAAAACTCTCTTATCTCTAGTTATGATTTTTTCCTTTTAAAGTTTACTTTATAATTAGTATGGCCTCAGTTGCTTTCTTTTGGTTGGCATATGCCTGGGGAATCCTCTTTATCCTTTACTTGCAACTTTTTTTCTTTCCTTATATTTGCCATATGTCTCTTATAAGTGGAATATTATCGTGTGTGCATATTTTAAATCTAGGCTGACAGTTGTCATTTAATTAGGATATTTGTCCCATTTGTAGTAATAACATAACCCATATATTTTATTTAAAATTTACCACCCTTTTACTTATTCTTTTTTTGGTCCCATCTATTCTGTTCTTTTATCTTTACTCATTTGCCTTCATTTAGGTTGTTGCAATATTTTTCTGTTTATCTCCTCTAATATTTATACATTTTTTACTACTCATCTAATGATTACTCTAGAGATTACAGCATACATCCTTGACTTGTTAACATATAGTATTAATTAGTAGTTTTGGTACTTCAAAGACAATGTCAGGACTTAAAAACACTTTGATTGCCTTTACTCCCCTCCTAGTGCTATTGTATATTTTAAATATTTGTATATCTATATCTATGCATGCACATATATACACATAGCTGAGTGTGTGTGTATATACATATATGTATTTATGTATGTATGTATGATTTGTCTTAGTCTATTTAGGTGGCTGTAACAGAATGTAATAGACTAGGTGGCTGTTAAACAACAGAAATATATTTTTCACTGTCCTGGAGATCAGGGTTCTGGGAGATTTGTTGTCTGGTGAGGGTGTGCTTCCTGGTTCATAGCCATCTGTCTTCCCACTGTGTCCTCACCTGGCAGAAGAGGGCAGAAGAGACAAAGGAACTCTCTGGAGAATCTTTTTATAAAGGGAGTGATCACTTCCCAAAGACTCCATCCAAATAACCATTGCACTGGGGGTTACATTTCAATATATGAATTATTATGGAAGGGGTACATTCAGTCTATAACATAATTAATCCCACAAAATATTGTTATTTTATAGTCATTATTTCACTTAGATTTACTACTTAGTTACCCTTTCCATAACTATTTTCATATCCTTGAATTCAACTAATCATGGATAGTAAAATTTCATGTGTAAGTGGAACTGAGCAGTTCATACCCATGTTATTCAAGGGTCAACCATGTTTGAAAAACTGTAAAGCTGAAACTCCAGTACTTTGGCCACCTCATGCGAGGAGTTGACTCATTGGAAAAGACTCTGATGCTGGGAGGGGTTGGGGGCAGGAGGAGAAGGGGACAACAGAGGATGAGATGGCTGGATGGCATCACTGACTTGATGGACTTGAGTCTGAGTGAACTCCGGGAGTTGGTGATGGACAGGGAGGCCTGGCGTGCTGTGATTCATGGGGTCCCAAAGAGTCGGACACGACTGAGCCACTGAACTAAACTGAACTGAACTGAAAGCTTAGTGAGACTCTGTTTAATAATATGTATCAATTGAGAATATACTTTTTTTTTTCTAGCAAGGAAATTGGATAGGGCCTGTAAATATTCAAGATTACCTTAATCAGATCATGGTTTAAGCTAATTTCAAAATTGAAGCCTTAGTCCTTGAGAGAGTGGATCTGTTTTGAGATCACATTTATTCCTGGATAATACTAATAGTCCTACAAGGTCTCAAAATATATACCAATTAGATAAGAGAGGTGATTGATTTTCTGTATTATAAATAGTGGAAATAAGCTCACCAAGAGTTCAGAATGTGTGTTAGTACAGTTGGATTGAATAAATATCAAAATTTGTTTGTTTTTCCACCAAGTTCTTTTCCCACCAAACTCTGCCAAGTTGAGGTTTGTTATTTCAAGTGATGAAAGGAAAAGGGATTTTAACAAATGACTGACCTACTAATTGCAGAGTCTGAAGACTTATAAGGAATATCTCAGTAACTGTTTCTCCATTTCTTATACCATATTAGTTTATTTGATCCCTAATATTTTATCATTTTCAGTTTTTATTCCATTTCTGTTTACCTCTTCTCTACATCCTGAACCCTCATTTGCTCACACAACAGTAACGAGGGACTGTGACTCATGAGCCTTTCAATCAATCAGGAGTTGCCTCAAGCTTTTGTATGGGGAGAGGAATTTTGTCTTTAATTTCTAAATGTCAGTTGTAATTACTGAAACACTCTTTTCAATATAAGACCCAAGAGGTTTGTGTATTCATGCATTGCTAATTGAAAGTTTTGCCATCAGCTCATCTGGTAGTCAGTATAGATGGTAACTGGAGGTCTAATTCATAAAAAATTTCCCCTCAATCTGGTCAGATCAATATTAGGTTATATATGTATATAGAGAGAAACTTTTAATGTGTTAAGTCGTTGGAATTTGCAAGTTGTTTGTTACGGAAGTTAGCTTACCTAACATAACTAACATAATCCCTTCCTGTGTTTTTTTTTTCCCTTAATACTTATATGGTATATACTTTCCTATTCCTCCACTAGAATATAAGCTTCACAACCATGAGAGCAGGGCCTATTATCTGTAGTGTTGAATGAAGTAGTTCTAGTGCCTAAAAGAATACCTATGATAAATACTCAATGATGAGTAAATAGATGGCAAGGCCCCACTTAAAGCATTTCAGGCTTAAGCATGTTATGGAACAAATGTGGTTTTCTTCGGAATTAACGCACACACACGCACATATGCATGGACACACATCAGGCACACATATTTGCCCTCTGAAGAGAGTAAATTTCCAGCTGTCACAGAAAGATATGACAAGTTGTTGTCAGAAGGATATAAGAATAAATAATAAAAAAATGAAAGGTCTGTGTCTTCCTGAGGGGATGTTAAAACCTCAATACAGAACCTCAGAATTACTTGTACTTCTTTTTTTCTTTGATGTGATAATAACTTAATAAACCCAACTATCCACCTATCCACTTGCCCTATCTTTTGACCCATCTGTCCATCCTCACTACAACAATTATTGATAACCTGTTGGAATACTAGCGGATAAGGATACAAAGATAGATGAAACATAGACTACCCTCAATGGTTTCATAGTCTAAGGAGGAGGAGTTTATTACATTATTATCTCATCACTAGAATAAATTCTGTATTTGTGCATTACAATGTTCTGAGAAAAAAACAGCTTTCAAGGTATGGTTCTTATACCTCTTTTTAAAAAGTTAATTTATTTATTTTAATTGGAGGTTAGTTATAATATTGTGGTGGTTTTCGCCATACAGCGACATGAATCAGTCATGGGTTGTACATGTGTCCCACCATCCTGAATCCCTCTCCAAACTCCTTCCCCACCCCATCCCTCTGGGTTGTCCCAGAGCACCAGCTTGGACAACAACTTATAGTGGTAGCATCTGTGTGACAGCTGGAAATTTACAAGATGTGTGTTTCACTTGGTAGAAACAGAATCTCTCCTCATTTTAAAAACTGAAAACAGAGACCATTATTTCTCCAGCTATGAGTCTATGTGATCTCAGATATTATCTGTCAGTGTTGGAAGTACCCTGTTTGCTATTCATGGAGTGGTTTTTGAGAGGAAGCATGAATGATACTCTATTGGCAGTGAACACCCTTAATTTGTTGTGAGAGAATGCTATAGTGCCAGTGGGCTGTCTCTATGTTCAATAGACCATAAAATTGAAATTCCCACCCTGACCTCTAAGAGATGAGATGAGTCAGAAAGTGACTCATTCTCTAATCAGTTGGAAAGCACAACCTTTGTTGTCATTTACCTTGGATTTGGTAAAAGTAAAGAGCTTTAATTGCTGTAGCACTGAAAAGGATTACAGCAAAAACTAATAAAGGGAGGCTACCTCCTTCAATGGGATGATCAGCCCTTGACATTTTTTGCAGCCCCTTCTGGTTCTAACAAGTTGGCTGCTGTTGGTCTCCTTTTAAAATTAACTCTATAGAAACAGAATAAAAGTGACCCTGACACAGCCAGTTAGTTCATGTGGCTATCCTAATGAGACCTACAAAATTCCACATGATTATGTTAGTGGAGGCAGTTGCTTTCCAACAAAGACAGCGATAATGATCAGTTTTCCTAATTAGCACCTCAGTTGAACTCAGACTCCAAATATAAAAACAACATGATCAGGAGCCCAAAAATGAAATACTTCTGATATGATGTTGATGAGCTGATCTTATTTATATTCATGCCATGTGGTGACATTTCATGCTGCTATTTGTCCTTGTGGAAGCCTTTGTCATGTTTAAGGAGGAGTCCGGTGTTTTTATTTTTGATGAATTGGTAGTGATGACTGAAAACAGATGAAATAGACCTGAGATAGATGAAATATGAGTCCCTGTCACTAACTTGAAAGACGATAGTACCAGTGGTTGGAACATATACAGAGAGGGTACAGAGGGAATGCATAGTGCTTTGTTATGAGAAGGAGAAATACAGACCCTGACATCTGAAAACTGATCTGACATTTACATGTAGGTCTTGATGTTGTTAGAAGGTGATCTGGGGCAGGCTGTGTTCTCCTAGTAGACTTAAATGACCTCAGAGCACCAGCATCCCACAGGATCACTGTGTATCCATGATGAAGTGAGACACAGTAAGAATGCTTCATAATCTTATTTTAGCATAGATGAAAACAAGGTGACTGGTCAAGCCACAATGTATCACACATCCCCGTTTCTTGGTTAATATGAATTTCCTCCTACTTCCTTACTAATTACAGCCTTAGCCTTCTTCTAGACTGCCCTTCTCTTAGGTAAAACTTAAGTTATCAATGATAGCCTTGTCCCTGCTCCCTGACATCATGTAGTCTACAGCAAATTCCTGCTCTCTTGAAATCTCCCTAAAATTACCTAACATAACCCCAAGTGAAAGTGAAAGTCGCTCAGTCATGTCTGACTCTTTGCAACCTTGTGGATTACAGCCTGCCAGGATCCTCTGTCCATGGATTCTCCAGGCAAGAATCCTGGAGTGGGTTGCCATTTCCTTCTCCAGGGGATCTTCCCAACCGAGGGATTGGACCTGGGTCTCCTGCATTGGAGGCAGAATCTTTACCCTCTAAGCCACCAGGGAAGCCCAACATAACCCCCAATCCTATATTAAATTCTTTCAAACGCCTTCTTCTCGAGACTTCCCATGGTTTTTCATGACATGTTTTCCTTTATTGCAATGAACAAAATTTTCGTTAAACTATACCCGTGTATCTGGAGATCTTTTGGTCCTCATGGGTACTAGTAATTGCCACATACTCATTTAAACATCACTCCTTTTTTTTAAAGGCAAATTTCTATAATCTAGCTACAAGGGAAAATTCACACTGTAGTAATCCCAAACTGAGCCACAGATTTTGGGGGTGATGTGTGCGTGCTTAGTCCCTCAGTCATTTCCAACTCTTTGAGACTCCATGGACTGTAGCCCACCAATGTCCTCTGCCATTTGACTCTCCATGCAAGAATACTGGAGGGGGTAGCCTATCCCTTTTCCAGGGGAACTTCCTGACCCAGGAATTGAACCAGGGTCTCATGCATTGCAGGCTAATTCTTTACCAACTGAGCTACCAGGGAACTTTTGAGGGTGATAAGAAGCTGTTTGGAGTACTTTGACATACTACTTTAAATCACTTATTAATCATATATGAGCGAGCGCCTTCTCCCTTTTTTAGAATACTTTGTTCACTGTGGTTTAGTATCTTAATACCCACATAGATTAGAGGGATTTTTAAATGTAGAAGTATCATATATATCAAGATACTCTATATATACTGTTTAAACAATAGTAAAAAGTATCTATGTATTTATCACTCAGTTTAAGAGACCATTCTTGTTTTCCATCTCTTATTCCCTTGCTCTACTTTATGGTTTTATTGTACTTGGATATATCCCTAAATAATATATTTTCTAATTTTTCAATTTTGAATTCTGTAGAAATGGAAATTATATTGTATGTGTTCTTTGTGACTTTTTTTAGCTCAGCATTTTTTTGTGTGTGAAATCTATCCATGTTTACTTTTTTTGTTTTTAATTTACTTTTTGGCTGTGCAGCATGGCATGTGGGATCTCAGTTTCCGAACCAAGGATCGAACCTCTGTCCCCTGCCATTGCATAGAGTCTTAACCACTGGATCACCTGGGATGTCCCTCTATCTATGGTTATGTGAATATCATTCCATTCCTCTTCACTGTTGCATCATCCTACAGTGTGCCTGTTTTCTTGTTGATGGACATTTTTATTGTTTTAGTTTATAATGTTACCCCAAAAATGCTGGTATCACCTGCTTGTACGTATGGCCTAACAAACATGTACAGCAGTTTCCTTATTGTAGGGTTTTTAAAACTGAGTCATGACCCATTGATGGGTCCTGGCCAGCATTTAAAAAAAGAAGGGGAAACAGAAAATGTCAGTATACATATAATTATATGTATGCAATTCTACATATACTTCATTGTGTGTGTGTGTGTGTGAATATGTGTATTCATTTTCTGGATTATGATGTAAAACTTTTTTTTTCTTTCCAATTCCCCCTCCTTCCAACCCCCACCCCACCTCTGATAAGCACAGATATAATCTCTTTCCCTATGCGTTTGGAGATTTTCTTACTTGACCTCCAACACTATTAGTTCCTGGTGTACAACATAAGTCTAGTTACCATCTGTCAAAAATGTTTGAGAAAACTCCTGTAGGAAGTGTGCCTTAGGAATGAAATTGTAGGGCAAAATGGTATGAACATTTTCAGCTTTTTAAGATGTTAAATTGTGTTTTATAATTGTTGTACCAATTTAAATTCTACCAACATTTTATAAAACTTTACAATCTTACCAACACCTGGCATCATGAAAATTTTTGATTGTTGTTCAACTGGTAGATCCAGATGGATATCTTAACTATGATTTTTTTTGAATTTTTCTGATTACTAATGATGTTGAGTATCCTTTCATAGGTTTATTGGCCATTTGGGGTTCCTTTTCTGTGATATGACCATTTATGTATTGCCCAATTTTCTCTTAGGCTGTTAGTCTATTCTTTACTGATTTGAAGGTGTTTGTGACCCCCTTCATTTGTAAAAATCCTTTTGCCTTAAGATCTGTTTTGTCTGCTATTAATACAGTAATATAAAGTTTCTTTTGGTAAATATTTACATGGTATATTTTTTTCTTACCATTTGCCTTTCAACCTTTCTGTGTCTATATGCTTGCAAGGAGACTATATAGCATAGATGCAATATATGCTGTATATGTGTATATATATTTAAATATTTGCTATACATATATGCTATATATACAAGCTATGCATGTATACTATATATATATAATTTTTAAGTTTAACTTGACAGTATTTTTCTTAAAGTATAGAGTTTAGTCTATTTGTATCCATTGTAATTACTTAATATTTGATTTTATTTATATTATCTATACATTGATGGAAATACTATATTTTTCTCATTCCATTTTATCCTTTCTACTAGTATAGATATTATATGAGTTTTTATTTTAGTGGTTACCCTAGAAATTACACCATTCATATTTAATTTCATGAATCATTAGTTTTACCCTTCTTCTAATCAACAAAAGGAACTTGATATTCTTAAATTCCAACTGTCTTCACCCAGGCTTATATATACTTTTTGTCCTATGTTTTAGAAACATCTGTTTTCAATTCAACATTTTTGATATCATGTTTGTTTTACATCAACATTTGTTTAGATTTATCCACGTGTTTTACCAATTCCATTTGTTACCATTCCTTTTTATATGTTAGATCTACTTTACTTCCTCTTTTTCTTTCTTTCTTTTGGTCATGTGACACAGCTTTTGGGATCTTAGTTTCCTGACCAGGGAGTGAACTGTAGACCACAGCAGTGAAAGCACGATGTCCTAACTACTGGACCGCTAGGGAATTGCTTTACCTCCTCTTTAGAAGATCCTTTAGTGAAAATCTATTAATGGTAAATTATGTCAGTTTTTATTGTACTGAAACATTTTTTATCTCACTCTTTTATCTCACTCCTAAACAATGGTTTCTCTGGATACATGATTTTAAATAGATATTTTCTCTCGGAACTTTAAAGATATCATTTCACTGGCTTCTAGCTTTCGTTATTTCTAATGGAAGTCACCTGTCATTCTAATCATCATTCCTTTGTTTGTAATATGTTTTTTTCTCCTCTCTAGCTGTTTTAAAGATATTCTCTTTATCTGTAGAGTTCATAATGTGTTGAAGGATTTCTTGTTACTTTTCCTGTTGGAAAGGAAGAAAGGAGTAAATATATACCATCATCTCCATAACGCCAGGGTCTTTTTCGTCTTTTTCACTTCTGTACTCTTAGCCTTATTTTTTTTTTCATTGCTAAGTCATGTCTGACTCTTTTAGGACCCCATGGACTGTAGCCCACCAGGCTCCTCTGTCCATGACATTTCTGAGGCAAGAATCCTAGAGTGGGTTGCCATTTCCTTCTCCAGGGGATCTTCCTGAACCATGGATCAAACCCAGCTTTCCTGCATTGCAGGCAGATTTTTTACTGCCTGAGCCAAGAATGCAATAAATAATTGATATGTAATGAATGAATTAAATAATTCTAGCTTCCTTGTGAATGATAAGAAGGAAACGTTATATTTCAGTGTATCTAACTACCATATCTTATCTCAGATCTCTCCAGCAAGTTAATAGAAAATAAAGGGAAAAAATGAATGTTTAGGGCACTCTTCTTTTTTAGGATATGATTGCCTACTTTTTCCCTATAAGTCTAAGGAGAACTTGACTTTACATTTAAATAAGCCATCAAGCAAAAGTTTGTGGTCCCAAGAGTTTAATGTTAAAGAAAATTAGAACCTAGCAAATTCTAAATATTCAGTAATCATTAATCACGTGTCACAAGTGTAACTCAATTTCAGTCAAACTCTTCAGAGTGACTTGTAGGAAACACACTGTTTATTCAAAGCTTTGTATTTCTGAAATATTAGATTGATATGGCAGAGAGAAAAAGTTCATAGTAGGTTTCATGTTTCTTTTATTTCTTCTTTCACTCCTTTATTCCTGTCACTCTGCTCCAAACAGAGAGACATAGTCACAGATGTGTGCACGCACACACAGCCAGTCACAGCCCATCATATGAAATACTGCATGTTATTCCTTGGCTTCTATACCTTTTCACCCTTACTCAAAGCCTTGTCATAGCTGGTTCTTTTCTGAAGAGCTTTGCTAAATGTAGGGGCTTTTAGTATAAATCCTGTTTTTGTCATGATACTGTACAACTTTGGGCAAGTTATTTCAGCCATGTGAACTTTGATTTCCTCATCTGAAAACTAAGGATGATATAGCTACTTTATGACATATAGTGAACATTAGAGATGCCATGTATACAGTGCCTAGCACGTGGCTTGGTGCATGGTACACATTCAGTATTTGTTCCCTGTTCTTCAACTAATCCTTCCACCTACACCTCCAGGACCCAAGAAAGTGGCAGAGGCATAGTCCCAAGAGGTGGTTCTGATGTTGCAGAGTTCTAAAGTAACAAATGACTCAGGTCCATATTTGAGTTGAGCAAATACAAGGGCTATAGTTGTTGTTCTTACAAGGATGGTAAGAGGTAATGACTAACAGTTCTGGGAAGATCTTATTTGTGTTAGGTGTTGCCAGCTCTAGGCATATATGGTAAAGATGATAATGTGGAGGGCCATTTGCTGGGGCATGTAGACCTGATGTGGCTCACTTTTCTGTGACACCTGAAACTGCTATTTATATGTGTCCACCTTACTCTGTATCCCAAGAAAATGACAAAAACAAAACAAACAGAACTTCCCTGTACACTTCCAGTGCCGGGGGCACATGTTCTATCTTTGGGGAGCTAAGATTTCATATGCTATGTGGTGCAGCCATTAAAAAAAAAAAAAAAAACCCAACAAACAAAAAAATAAGACAAGCCTTTGGCATGCCTCTCTTAGGTGGTTCTCTATCACTGATCTATGTTATTCCCCTTGTCCTTGTATCTTTTTGTGTAAATTCTTTGTCGTATTGCAGAAGTTGACAAATCTTTTAAAAAATAAAATGCCAAAGAGTAAGAATTTTAGACTCTGTAGGCTCTGTTGTTCCTGTTAAAACTACTCAAGTTTGCAGTTGTAGCAGAAAAGCAGCCAGAGACAATATATAAACAAATTAGCATGGCTGTGTACCAATAAAACTTTATTAACAGACTCTGAATTTTAAATATTGTTCATATAATTTTCACAGGTCATGAAATATTCAGCTTTGGGGTAATATTTTCCCCAACCATTTAAAAGTATAAAAACCATCCTTAGCTCATCAGTATCAGTATCAGTTCAGTCACTCAGTCGTGTCTGACTCTTTGGGACCCCATGGACTGCAGTACATCAGGCTTCCCTGTCCATCACCAACTCCCGGAGTTCACTCAAACTCATGTCCATCGAGTCGGTGATGCCATCCAACCATCTCATCCTCTATCGTCCCCTGCTCCTCCTGCCATCTTTTCCAGCATCAGGGTCATTTCAAATGAGTCTGTTCTTCGCATCAGGTGGCCAAAGTATTGAAGTTTCAGCTTTAGCATCAGTCCTTCCAATGAATATTCAGGACTTATTTCCTTTAGGGTTGACTGGTTTGATCTCCTTTCCGTCCAAGGGACTCTAAGGAGTCTTCTCCAACACCACAATTCAAAAGCATCAATTCTTTGGCGCTCAGCTTTCTTTATAGTCCAACTCTCACATCCATACATGACTACTAGAAAAACCATAGCTCTGACTAGACAGACCTTTGTTGACAAAGTAACGTCTCTGCTTTTTAATACGCTGTCTAGGTTGGTCATAACTTTCCTTCCAAGGAGCAAGCGTCTTTTAATTTCATGGTTGCAGTCACCATCTGCAGTGATTTTGGAGCCCAAAAAAATAAAGTCTGTCACCGTTTCCACTGTTTCCCCATCTATTTGCCATGAAGTGATGGGACTGGATGCCATGATCATAGTTTTCTGAGTGTTGAGTTTTAAGCCAACTTTTTCACTCTCCACTTTCACTTTCATCAAGAAGCTCTTTAGTTCTTCTTCCCTTTCTGCCATAAGTGTGGTGTCATCTGCATATCCGAGGTTATTGATATTTCTCTTGGCAATCTTGATTCCAGCTTGTGCTTCATCTAGCTGGGCATTTCGCATGAGGTACTCTGCATATAAGTTAAATAAGCAGAGTGACAAGATACAACCTTGACGTGCTCTTTTCCCAATTTGGAACCAGTCTGTTGTTCCATGTCCAATTCTAACTGTTGCTTCCTGACCTGCAAACAGATTTCTCAGGTGTCAGGTCAGGTGGTCTGGTATTCCCATCTCTTTAAGAATTTTCCACAGTTAAAGGCTTTGGTGTTGTCAGTAAAGCAGAAGTAGATGTTTTTCTGGAATTCTCTTGCTTTTTTGATAATCCAACAGATGTTGGCAATTTGATCTATGGTTCCTCTGCCTTTTCTAAATCCTTAGCTCATAATCTGTATGAAATATGTAGTGAAGAATTTGGCCTACAAGCCATAGTTTGCTTACCTCTACCCTATTGTTCTGAATTTTTCATAGGTATCTTTTTAGAATCTGTGCAAATTATTTCCTGAGTTGAACATTAAGACAAGTAGGTTTTTATGTATAATTATTCTTAGTTTTGTGTGGCCATCATCACAAACTGCCACAATTTAGCAGCTTGCTCATACGTGCTCAGTCGCTTCAGTCGTGTCTGACTCTGACTCCATGGACAGTAGGCAATGTAAATATATGATCTTGATGCTGCAAACTCAGCCTCTGTGTACCAGTGCAAAATTGAATCTTGGAGACAGAGTTTTGGGTGAAGTAGATAAGAATATCTTTATTGATTTGCAGGAAAAGGAGGACACAGCATGCTAATGCCCCTGGAAAACTGTGTCAATCCTGGAGAATTTGGTGAGGAGTTTTACAGCAAAGCTTCAAGGGCAGGGTTGCTGATAAGATTAGAGTGTGTGGGGTCGCAAAGAGTCGGACACGACTGAGCTACTGAACTAACTAACAGGTGGTCTTTTTAGAAATGAAGACTGCTGACATCTGCCATTTGTTGGGGGATTTTAGTTCTGTAAAGAGCTCAAAGATATTGTTATGTATATCCCTTTTGAGGGAACTAGGACTTAATGTTGCACTATTGTTTCTTGGCTGCTCCTCCCTTGTGTTATATCCCCTCCCTTCCTTGATTAGCAACTGTTCAGGTCTGCCCTTTGTAACTCATGTTAGGTCATGGAGTCTGGAGTCTGTTCCCTACAAACAAGAAACGACAGAAAGGCTTCCATGCCCAGGAGCCCCATAGGGTACAGCTCAGTTTCAGTCTTACAGTTCTGTCGCTCAGAAACCTAGGTTGGCTTGTCTTATTTCTCTACTCACGGTTCACTAGGCTGAAATCAAGGTGTCAGCTGGCTGAGTTCCTACCAGAGGCTCTGGGAAGATTGTACTTCTAAGTTCATTTTGGTGGACAGATTCTGATTCCCTGTGACTGTGAGAATTAGGCTCCCATTTCTTGTTGGCTGTTAGCTAAGAGGCAGCCTTTGCTCCTAGAGGACCCTCCCTCTGGTTCTTACACGTGGATATCTGCATCTCAGAGCCCTCTTTTCACATTTGGAATCCCTCTGACTTCCCATTCCACAGCTTCTCAGTATCCAACTTCATTTTCTTCCTGTTTTCAAGGGCTCAGTGACTACTATGGGCCCACCCAGATCATCCATGACCATATTCCTGTGTTAAGGTCAGGTGATGAATAACTTCAGTTCCCTCTGCAAAGTTCAATCACAGCACTACCTCATTTAGCATTTGATTGAATAAACAAGGCCTGGAAATCTGGAGGCAGTACAGTACCTTTAGAATTTAGAATTGCTTATTACTGCCTGCTTTTCCAACATAAGTACTGATGTATGCCTATAGATCACCTGAGATATATCCAGATAGAGCCCATTCAAGTATTAAGTATTAACCAACTCAAGTATTAGTTTTTGCTGTATTTTATACAGCTTTGAAGCTAATCCAATAATCCTTGCTTCTTGATAGGTGATCTAGCCACTTGAAGATAAATTTCAGATGTACAAGCTATGGTCATTCAATGAATAATTTACTCCAAGGATAACCTTTTCACTTTTTCCCCAGTGATGGAACTGGGTTTCATAGGTAACTTATCTTTCTTTCCTACATTTAGGAGGAGTATTTCAGGGACTCACCTGAAATACAGTTCAGTGGTTAGGACTCCATGCTCCCACTGCAGGGGGCATGGGTTTGATCCCTAGTCAGATAACCAAGATTCCACATACTGCACAACATGACATAAATGAATAAGTAAGTATTTTATGATAATTGCTAGAGAGAACAAATTGGCATATTTTTCTAGAGTGTTTTTTTTTTTTTTTTTTAATTTAGGATCCAATTGTTAATTTCTCAGTTCAGTCAAGGAGGTACTGAATCTCATGGATATAATACTATGGGGCTAGAGATCTCTATTTGACTCTTAGCTGCTTTACTTTAGCCATGGCAGACTTGCCACCAATCTTGCTGATTTTCATCTTCAGTTGTTAACCTGAAAACTGGGTTCACCTCTTGGTGAGTGTTGAGTCAGTAGATGCAACCAAGCCAAGGATCAAAAGAAGGAAGTATTTATTATTACTTGCAGCAAGTAAGGAGAACAAGATTCTCAGGTGACTCTGGTAAAGAATCCACCTGCCAATGCAGGAGATACAGGAAACATGGATTTGATCCCTGGGAGGAGGAAATGGCAACCCACTCCAGTATTCTTGCCTGGAAAATTTCATAGACGGACTGGCAGGCTGTAGTCTATGGGATCACAAAGAGTCAGATGTGACTGAGCACTCGCACAATTAAGGGGAACACCAGGGATCTTTCTCAAAGCATTGTCTTCCCAACATCAAAATTGCAGAAGTTTTAAGCTAAAGGTACATGAGTATTCATGAGGGGGCTTGAGCAGAGGAGAATTCAGCATAGTATTGGGGGCAAAGGTCCACAGAGTCCAGCTTCAGTTGGAGTCAGAAGGATCAACATCATCTTCCTATCCTCCACCCTTGTCAGGGCCTTAGTTCCTGTAGAACTGAAAGATACGTTGCTAAGTATGTCCCTTGAGGAACTAGGACCCTCCCCATGGCTCCACCATTGTTTCTTGAATGCTTCTCCTGAGTTTTTTCATTCCCTCCCTTAAGATCATTAATTGCTGAGACCTGTTCAAGGGCGAGCACTGTAGCCAGGCTCACATAACAAAATGGCTCAGGCCAAAATTGATTCTATGTCAAGAAAGCCATTCCTGGTTATCTTTTGCCAGGGACTCTGTAACCTATCTGCTTACATAGTGGCCTAAGTATCTTTTATCTTTCTTTTCACTCCTTACCCCCATGATACCCAGATACACATCTTCATTATTTCCTGTCCTATCTGTTGAGTTACTTCTTCATTGGCCTGTCCGCTTCTGGTTTCTACCCCATATAATACTTCAGAGATTCTATAATTCAACTTGAAATTTAGATTATCTGCCAGTGTTCCCCATTGCCTCCAAAATGGCATTGCAACTCCTTAGCTTGACTTTCAGGGTTTTCCATTTTGTGACTCAATTCTACCTTTCAACCTCATTTTCCATTACAGTCCTCCATAGAGCCCTTGGGCTTCTCTGGTAGCTCAGAGGTTAAAGCATCTGCCTTCAATGCAGGAGAGCTGGGTTCGATCCCTGGGTTGGGAAGATCCCCTGGATGAAGGAAATGGCAACCCACTCCAGTATTCTTGCCTGGAAAATCCCATGGACAGAGGAGCCTGGCGGGCTATACTCCACGGGGTAGCAAAGAGTCGGACATGACTGAGCGACTTCAGTTTCACTTTCATAGAGGCCTTAGGTCAAGTAGTAGATGAACATATGGGCCATGTTCTAAGAATGATCAATAGGCCTATATAACTGGGGTAAAGGGTTTGTATAAACATTGCACATGGTTGTGATTGTTCCAAGGTCTTTCTTTTCCACCTTCAACATTCTATTGATTGTAAAACCAGACAGGTCCTTCTACCACATACATTTTTAATTTGGTTCTTCCTCTTGTCATTGATCTTGTCATTAGTCTTATCATTGTCATTAGTCTTGTCATTGCCCTAGCTTGAGTCTGGCTATCTCTCTCCTGGACTATTGCCATGGCCAACCTGTCTCTTTGTCCCATTCTCTTTAATCCAGTCATTATATTACATCAAGATATCATTCTAAAGCAGAGTGTGATCACTGCCCCTTTATAATTCAAAACTTCCGTTTGTTCCCCATTGTTTCCATTGAAGCTTATTTATTCACTAATGCGGTAGTTAGGACTCCCCAGGTGACACTAGCTGTAAAGAACCTGCCTGCCAATGCAGGAGACATAAGATGTGGATTTGATCTCAAGGTTGGGAAGATCCCCTGGAGGAGAGCATGGCAACCCACTCCAGTATGCTTGCCTGGAGAATCCCATGGACATAGGAGCCTGGCGGGCTACAGTCCATAGGGTGCAAAGAGTTGGACATGACTGAGGTGACTTAGCACAGGTCATGGTTAAGAACTTGAACTATAGCATAAAAAAGAATGCAATAATGCCATTTGTAGCAACATGGATGGACTTAGAAGTTATAATACTAAGTTAAGTAACCCAGACAGAGATAGGCAAATATCATGTGATGTCACTTATATGTGGAGTCTAATCTACGACACAAATGAAATTATTTACAAAACAGAAGACTCATAGACACAGATGACAGACTTGTAGTTGCCAAGGGCATGGGAGAGGGGTGGATTCAGAGTTTGGGGTTGGTAGATGCAAACTATTATATATGGGATGGATAAACAACAAGATCCTATTGTATATCACAGGAAACTATTCAATATCCTCTGATAAACCATAATGAAAAGGATATGAAAAAGAATGTATGTATGTGTAACTGAATCACTTTAAAGCAGAAATTAGCACAACATTGTAAATCCACTCTACCTGAATAAAATAAAAATTAAAAAAACCAAACAAAAAAGAAGTCGAGCTATAGGTCAGACTGCTTGGGGTGGGATCCTGGCTTTATGTGTGAGACACATCATTTTATTGCTCTGTTTCCTCATCTATAAAATGGGGATAATCATGTTTACAGAGTGGATAAAAATATAGTAAGTATGAAGAGCAATTAGCGAGTGCCTTGTATATAGTACATATTCAACTAACAGTGGATTATGATCACCATAAATTACTCCAAGGAGTGAGATGGACTCTGTAACTGGCTATCTTTTACTCAATTAGGGGTTTTTGAGTTAATTATTTGGCTGAACAGTTGAATTCCAATGCTCTCCTCTTTTCTTTTGAGTAGGCAGCTAAGGATTGTAACCGGTGAGTGGTTTTTTGAAGAGAAGGCAAAGCGTTTCAAGCACGTCAATGTTCTGGGCACTGATGTTGTCCGACAGTCCATCTTAAGAAGAAGTCCAGGTAACTAAAGCAAAACTGCTTTAATCTTCGTTTTGGTGGGCTAAATAACTTCTCTTTATTATGTATCAAAGACCATAGTTGAATTTCCTCTGTTGACTCCCTTAGATCATTTCAAAACTTGGTGGCATCAAATCTAAATCTTCAGTTCGTACAAGGGAAGATGAAGTTGGTAGAAAATGAAATCCACGGTCATTTTTCTCATATGTGGCACACTGAGGTTTTCAGGGAAGGCATTTCTCTTCATCACAGACTTCTTTTCCTGAATGCACTTCCAATATTTTACTAAACAGTTAAAGGAACATAAAACAGATGCCTTATGTGATTCACATTGTGGAAGAAATCTTTGGTTTTTCAATAAAGATATATTTCAGATTTAATTTAAATGTTACTTTTTCTCATCCAGGGATTCTCAACCAAGTGCTGATATTTTATAATGTGCCCCCTCCCCTAATCAGGCTAAGGGAAGTGTTTGGAAATGCTAGGGGCCCTATCTGGTTATCCCAGTGACTGTGGGGGAATCAGTGGCATTGAGGGATGCTAAATGGCCTGAAATACACAAGGCAGTTTGACTCAGTGAAGAATTATACTGTCACCAAATGCAAATACAGTACGTTCCCTACACATGAACCTTCAAGTTGTGAACTCTCAAACATGACAATGTGCTTTTTCATGTCCAGTTAAATCAGATGTGAATGAAATTGCAGCTTGCCCTTCATCTCCTATTGCTGATCGCCCTTCAGCTCTGCCATCTCCCACTTCCTCTCCCTCCTCCACTTCATAATTCTTCTTGCCTGTTCACTCAATGCCAGCCCCTATATGCCAGCTGTTGAACTGTACTACTGTACTAATGTGTCTTCTTTTTGTATTTGTTTTTTATGTGTTGTATTACACATAAAAGTATTACACATAGAAGTATTACAAACTTCTCACATAAATAACAGCCAACTATACTGTTGGGTACTTAGGTTAACTTTGTTGGACTTACAAACACACTCTCAGAATGGAATTTGTTCATATGTAGGGATTTACTGTAACACTCCACTTTGAGAACGCTAGTCTGTGCATTCAGACCACAATTTAACTGCTTAAATATTGAGTGAAACGTATGTTTAGAATCATATTTCTCATCTGGGCTACAGTAAAGCTGGAGCAGACATCTGTGGGTCTGTTCCTAGGGTATCTCACCTTTCACATACTGGATAAAAATGCCCTGATTTTGAAGCCTGGCTAGGAGGCTTGGACCTGCTTCCAGGGCCCCTTCTTGGTGTTGCACTACCAAGGAAGGGCTCTCCCAGATGGGTAACTCTGGGACTAATGCCACAGAGAGAGCATAGTCGAGTTACAAGGAAGCAGTCAGTTCTGGCTGCTTCCTCCACTCAAACCTCAGCAGTGTAGACCGTCAGAAGGTATGTGCAGGGCTACTCACCCTCCCAGGATCAGATCAGATCAGTCGCTCAGTTGTGTCTGACTCTTTGCGACCCCATGAATCGCAGCACGCCAGGCCTCCCTTGCATCACCAACTCCCGGAGTTTACTCAGACTCATGTCCATCAAGTCAGTGATGCCATCCAGCCATCTCATCCTCTGTCGTCCCCTTCTCCTCCTGCCCCCAATCCCTCCCAGCATCAGAGTCTTTTCCAATGAGTCAACTCTTCGCATGAGGTGGCCAAAGTACTAGAGTTTCAGCTTTAGCATCGTTCCTTCCAAAGAAATCCCAGGGCTGATCTCCTTCAGAATGGACTGGTTGGATCTCCTTGTAGTCCAAGGGACTCTCAAGAGTCTGCTCCAACACCACAGTTCAAAAGCATCAATTCTTCGGCGCTCAGCCTTCTTCACAGTCCAATTCTCACATCCATACATGACCACAGGATAAACAATAGCCTTGACTAGATGGACCTTTGTTGGCAAAGTAATGTCTCTGCTTTTGAATATGCTATCTAGGTTGGTCATAACTTTCCTTCCAAGGAGTAAGCGTCTTTTAATTTCATGGCTGCAGTCACCATCTGCAGTGATTTTGGAGCCCCAAAAAATAAAGTCTGACGCTGTTTCCACTGTTTCCCCATCTATTTCCCATGAAGTGATGGGACTGGATGCCATGATATTGTTTCTAGAATACAATGCTACAATTCAGCCTCTAGGTATTTGGAGTTCTCCTGAACCTTGGATCCTCTGCCCTAAAAATATTTGTAGAGGAGGATGTTTAATTCCTCCATTGTGATTATCTCTGCAAAGCTTATCTCAGCAAAACTCCCACAGGTGAGTCCCAATCTTAATCTTCTTTTAACTCGACAGATGAAAAATACATGTGTGACTGGGAAACATAAGATGGAAACATCATTGCCAGTTACTCTGTCCTGTGTTAATGTAGAAACATGAATGAAGACTAGGAAATAGCTTTCATTTCTTGCCATTTTGTGTGTAAATTTGTCTTCTGATTGTTTTTAATGAGGAGATGGAGAAATACAAAGCCAAGAACAAACCCGCCAGAACACAGAAAAGTCAGATGCTTTGCCTTCTTCTGGGCAGAAGGCCAGCCACGATGGACCCAGGAGAAAGGGGTAAGACACAGCCTCTTTAAGGGAATCTTTGATCCTTGTTCCAGTCACCTGTGACATAGACACCCCCCCACCCAACTCCAGCCCCCGCTGTTTTTCAAGTCTAATGTCACTTAAGTGACCCAGAAAAGGTCAGAGACTTGACTGAGGTAACATTTTCTTATCATTTGCCTCAGGAAATGCAGTTTTAATTACTTTCAGTTTTAGATAAAGGTCCCTTCTGACCTGAACCTGTGAGGATTTTGCTTTCATTTGACGTATCTAATCTTATACAAAGTGAATCCCTTTATTTCTCGGTAGAAGGCTTCATGCTCAGGCCAGTGTTGCCTGTAAGGAGGTGATGACTACCTTTGTTGTAGTCGACACCAACCCCTCCACCCTGCCCAACCCGCCCAACCTGAGGGCTGATGTATGAAACGGCCAAATCCAAGATTTCTTTTTTTTTTTTATTTAAAGTAATTTATTTTAATTGGAGGCTAATTACTTTACAATATTGTATTGGTTTTGCCATACATCAACTCTTAATAGGGCTTAAAACACTGTCTCCCCTGTTTAAAATGCAGGTCTCCTTAAGGAAAGAATCATTTGGCCACCTCACTACATTCAGAAAGCAAATCTATGTGTCATGTACTGAGAATAGGAATGGGAGGCCAATGGGGAGGTGCTGGGAAACTGGAAATGAGAAGGTTCCATCAGGGGAGTCAATAGGCCCCAAAAATGCAGGTTATAAGGACTGAAAGGCATGACTTCCCTGGTGGTCCAGTGGTTCAGACTTTGCCTTCGAATGCAGGAGGTGTGACTTCAATCCCTGGTCAGAGAGCTAAGATCCCACATGCCTCATGGCCACAAAACCAAAACATAAAACAGAAATAATGTTGTAACAAATTCAATACAGACTGTAGTGGTCCACATCAAAAATTTAAGAAGGACCCAAAGGGCAAAGTATTGCTTCATAGCCCTGCCTGTTGCAGTCTCTATAGTCTCTATCTCTTAGTCAGCTGGTGGCCAGTCCTGTGGTCCAGGTAGTGAAAATCCTAATCTATACCAAGTGGCTTTATGGTTTGTTCTGAGTAGTGTGGGGCTTCCCTGATGAGTCAGCAGTAAAGAATCCACCTGCCAACACAGTAGACGTGGGTTCAATCCCTGGGCTTGGAAGAACCCCTGGAGAAGGGAATATGGCAACCTACTCCAGTATTCTTTCGCCAGAGGAGCCTGGCAGGCTATAGTCTATGGGGTCACAAAGAGTCAGATATGATGGAGCACATACACACACATTGGGTAGCATGGCTTTGTTCTCAGCAAAAGCCAATGTGAAAGGCTGCTAGTCCCTGAGCCTTCATCTGTCTCTACAGAAAGTGTATTTTTTTTCTTTTTTGAAAGAATCTTTTACTATGAGTAGGTGTGAATCCTAAATGTCATTTGACTCAAACACTCATGACTAACCATGACTTCGTTAATTAGCAGTGATGAATGGGAAAGATAGCTAGAGGGGCCATATGTCCTATATCTTGAGCCTTCCTACCATTCTAAACCTATTTGTCTCCCCTTGGGGCTCCCACAATGGCTTGTGCCTCTGCATCACTCTTGATTTTGTACTCTGACATGAAGCCCCTCCTTACACAAGAATGTAAAGTAAATGAACTGATCTCGCCAGATACACCCCCTCTCTCCCCTCCTCTTAATTGTAAGCTTTTCTACTGGCTTTTTTACTTTTGTGCTGCAGTATTCAGCATGGTGCCTGGCCCATCAAAAACAATCAGTGATCTGATTGAATTCGGTGTGGAGCCCACAAGGGCCTCTAGGAGGTAGAGTGTGTGGACCCCAGGCCAGGCATCACTATGTGGGTTACAGAATGGCGAGCCTGGAGCTGGGAGACAGTAAGGAGCTAAACAGTACCATGAATGATATACATCCTGAATTGTCAAGAGAGTCCTAGTGCTGGACTGAGCTCTGCTGAAACTCCAAACTGGGGTCTGATTGTTCTGTCGTCAAAGAATGTAACACCTAGTTGGAAAGAAAAGGTTTAAAGGTCCACACTTGAAAAGTTAATAATGTAGAGAAGGATTTTAGGAAAATCTAAGATGGCAATATGAGCAGCCTGATAGCCCTTTTGAAACATGGCAAGAAGTTTGTTGTTGTTGTTCAGTAGCTCAGTCGTGTCTAATTCTTTAGCGACCCCGTGGACTATAGCCCACCAGGCTCTTCTATCCATGAGATTTTCCAGGCAGAAATACTGGGTTGCCATTTCCTTCTCCAGGGAATCTTCCCGACCCAGGGATTGAACCTCTGTTTCCTGCATGGCAGGTGGAATTTTTCCCAGTGAGCTACCAGGGAAGCTGTATGACTACAAAAGATATGAGAACAAATAATTAAATATTAGATTATCAATGTTGGGAGGGCACAGGGACCATTGGGAAAGGAATCAAATTCTAAGTGGGACTTGATGAAGAGCTTGAAGGAGGGAGAGGGCCCAGTATAACAGAAGAGGAGGAAGAGTGAGTTCACATGGAGGAGACAGGAAGCAGCTATGCAGAGGTAAGGACATGTACACAGTGGTTCTCAAAGTAACATCATTTGACATGATATTAAGTGCTATTCTCACCAAAAATGTAATTTCCAGGCAGACTGAAGCTTCTAACACTTTGATGAGACACTCCACACAGTGGTCTTTGAAACAGACAACTTGGCAGATCCTATTAAAATTGTCTTAGTACCTCTGGAATAGTTTTTCCCCATGAGAAAACTATAGCCAGTGAAGTAAATGAATTGGTCTCTACCAATACCACACAAAAGGAAAATAGCTTTGGTTTGTCTTTATGTGAGTGCATTTGAAAAGATGCATGTTTGAGGCTTTTGGTAGCTTGGATCATGACCTGAATGTTAGTTTCTGAAAAGCTCTTTTTGCTTAAGTTCCAAATAATTTCGGGAAATGGGAATGCAGTCAAGTTTGATGTGGTGTGAGCCATTCCATTGTTCAGACTTATTACCCCAGGGCATGCATGCAGTCACTTATTCCTCAAGAACTGGCTGGGTTGTAGTTCATGCCAGGCCTCCCGCTAACCTTAGGGGATCTGACAGGAAACAAGAAGAACAAGAGTTGTCCTTCTCATGGGGCTACAGTCTAGTAAGTTGCTACATTAGTTGATCCCAGAGGATCATCATAGCTCTTCTGTCTGAGCAAGGTGAGTTCAAACTCCCCTTTTCTCAGCAATGTGTAAATAAGTTCAGCCCCGTCAGTGCTTCTCCATTCTCAGGTGATAGTGGTGAGTCCCCAAAGTCAATGGTATTTTTCTTTGAAAGACAGAGTCCTAGCTTACCAGCAGCTGGTATGGCTTTGGGAGAATGCCCTCACCACCTCTACTGATACCTTTGACATTCTGTTGCAGAAGCCATGGGGACTCCCCAGAATTTCTCAGCCTCAAGTCAGCTTCATTGAAGAATTATATATGTTGGAAGTACAATAAATGGTATTCTTAAAATGATATACTTAAGTGTTTTATTATTTTCCTTTTAAATACATGTACGTATATATGTAATTTCAGATTTCTTCTTAGCAAGTTCAGATCAGCAACCAAAGGAGAAATCATCACTCCAAAAACTGAAAGTGGGCGGAGCTACAGCTTGGACTTAGACAGCCACAATTTTTGGAGTTTAAAGTCAGCCCTTGGTTCTGACAGGTAAGACACATAACAGATTGGCCAAAGGAATAGACTGAGGACAGGGTTGGTATGTGCACTCATGCTCAGTCACTTCAGTCATGTCTGACTCTTTGTGACCCCATGGACTATAGCCTGCCATGCTCCTGTGTCCATGGGGATTCTTCAGGCAAGAATATTGAAGTGGGTTGCCATGCCTTCCTCCAGGGGATCTTCCCAACCCAGGGATGGAACCCAGGTCTTGCACATTGCAGGTGGATTCTTTACCAGCTGAGCCACCGGGGAAGCCCAGGTTTGTATATTTCTATCCAAACGATGCTTCTAGATACCTGCAATGTATTCCCTCTCAGAGATCTTCTAATACGTAACGTGAAAACCCAGGAGGATAGTTTTTAGTTGAAATGGTAAACACTTATATTTCTGGAATTACAGCTATGGAAATCATCTGTGCACTTGCATGGCTGAGACTTGATGTCTTTTGGGGACTCAGGGCTGCAGTTCACATGGATAAATCCAGGAAAATAAATTGTTTTCATTGATTTCTTGATTTTTTTCTGTTTAAGCTTTGGAAAAAGAAACCTCTAGGTGTCAATTGCTTGCAACTTTAAAAAAATTAATAATAATTTCCTTTGAATTGCCTCAGAGAATTTCCATAAAGTCCACTTCTTTATAGTTCTACCACCTCTAACTTGTTATCAAAGGGCCAGCTCCTCAAATCTCCCATGCATAGAGCTAGCACCTTGTTAAGAAAAGTAAAGAGAGAAAAGATAGCCAAGAGCCTAGTCATCTCCTATCAGGCTGAAATGTTCTTTATCCTTTTGGAACAGAAGTCAAGGCTGATTTTCATGACTGGTATATTATCAAAGGCAACGATGAGAAAAAAGATCTACCCTCATGGGTCATTAAGAGCACAGGTAGTGTCCATACCGATATCTTTTTTCCTATAGCATTCCTACAAACTTGTGTCACTTTATGTAAAACTTCAAAGAAAAAAATAAAACAAATCATTTCTCATCCACTATCAAAAGATTATGATTGTATTCAGTCCTTTCCAAATTCTCAAAGAATGTAGCTATATTTCCTTTATGATAAAAAATACTTTAAACCCTCATTGCATTTGTCCTTGAAATCATTTCCTTTGACTTCTCTTGGGGTGGCCCTCTATCTTGTCCCATAAAACCTTATGTAGGAAAATCTCATTTTTGGTTTTGATTGCTGAGTTCCTAACTCTCAGACAGGGATCAAAATTATTTAGAGATGCTATTTTTGTTCAGCCTCGTGGGGACTCGCTGGATGAGCTATCTTGGCTCATATTTCAGGCTGGCATTTAAAAGGAACAATATATCTATATAAAGAGGAAAGATGGAGTCCCCCGTTCAAAACACTTAGTCTCCTGGCTCAATGAAGAAAATTAAATTATTTCATTTACAGTTACTTAAGAGTAAGGGTCATACTCTCCAATATCACAGTGCTTACACGGTTGTTTCAGAATCTACCTGCCTGGGTTTATTCCTTGAGTCTTAACAACTTCTGCGTGTAGATATAGTTGACCCTGAAATAACATGCTGACCCTACCCCCTCACTTTACCTGTCAAAAATCCGAGTATAACTTGACAGTAAGCTTTTCCTATCCACAGTTCCTCTGTATCCTCATGCAGCTCCATATCCAAGGATTTACCCAACTGAGGATCCTGGCGTACTGTAGTGTTTACTATGGGTAAAAAAAAAAAAAAAAAATCCATGCATAAAGAGAACCACACACGTAAAGCTATAAAGCCATATGGATGTGTTTTACCAAAGACTGGTGTATTGACCCAGGGGTCTCTTGTTGTAAATTGGAAGGTTGTCACTAAACAGACTTTATCTTTGAGATTGTAAATACCCAAGATCAATAGATAGAATATAATGGTCAGGGTGCTTTGGTTTAGAGATAGAATATATTAATAACAGTCAGGGTGCTTCGACGGAACCACGCCAAGAACAATGTGTTCCCAATAAGAAGGAGAGTCAAGATGTTCAGGAGATCAGTAGAGCACAATGTCCTTTTCCTGAAACATGTATTTATCGTAATGATGACTCATTCATTAAAGGACTGCCACTGTGAGATGAGTTACATTATCCCCAAATTATTCCTTAGGAAGTGGGAGCAGGAGGTGGCCTATCTTTTCTTCACTCCCATCCCTAAAAGGTGTTAACTCCTTTTTTATTTTCTTGGAGCTGGAGGAATTCTGCAAAGCCAAGTAGTCAAGCTTGCAGAACTTCTTTTCTCATTAGGTTCTTCAAGCAGAACTGCAGCCTCCCCTGTAACAGCAGATTCCCCAAAAAAGAATTTGCAAGATTCTGGCCTTTGCTGTCTATTACCTGGCCTAGCTTAGCAGTTAATTCCCCCTTCTCCTCTTCCACGCATATTTCTTCATAGTTCATTGCTCTTTTTCTGGAGCAGCTGGGCTTGAGCATTGTTTTTAAAAACTCATATCGGAGTGGAAATGATTGTTTTTCAGATGCCTGGTTAGACTTTATTTCTTTTCAGGAGTTTCAAAGCAGGGAAATGTGTGAATGGCTTAGGCAAGGTGCAGCAGCCTCTCAGAGGAACATGGCAAATGGCTCTTCACTGGTTTCTTGGGACTTGACACATGAGACAGCTGCGTTTTGTTTTTTTAAAGGCATATAAATGTGAACTGTAATTAACAGAATACTCTTCAAGGCAGTGATTCCTAATTCCTTTCACGCTGTGATGAGTTGTCAGTGTGGTGTGATTTGTGAGATATCTATCTTAAATCTTAAAAAAAAAAAAAAAAGTCTTAGCTAATACTGAAAACAACAACAAAAAATCAAATAGACTCACAGACTTTGAGAAGGAACTTATGGTTGCTAGGGAGATGAGTGGGGGAAGGGGATAGTTAGGGAGTTTGGGATGAACATGTACACACTGCTATACTTAAATGGATAACCAAAAAGGTCCTACTGTATAGCACAGGGAGCTCTGCTCAATGTTATGTGGCAGCCTGGATGGGAGGGGAGGGGAGTTTAGGGGAGAATGGTACATATATATACATGGCTGAGTCCCTATCCTGTTCATCTGAAACTGTCACAACACTGTCTGCTAATTGGCTATACCCCAATACAAAATAAAAAGTTTAAAAAAAAATCCCACTCTCCTAGAAATGAATCCTCAGACAAGGATTCTTAAGTGAGTAATTTATTAATTGAAATGATTCTGGGCTACCAGAATTGAAATGAGCTACCAGTAAGGGAGTAAGTGACCTAGATGGGTGGGATGGAGAGGGGTCAGAGAGAGGTCCAAGAGGGAGGGGATATATGTCTACATAGAGCTGATTCAATTTGCTCTAAGCAGAAACCAACAAAATATTGTAAAGCAACTATACCTCAATTTTTTAAAAAAGCAAAGAAGATGAGAAATTTGCTGTCTCTGGTGAGGTATGAGTTTGAGAACTCAGCTTAATCCTGCAAGAGATTCTGGGGCATAAAGTATTGGTATCTCTAGGTTTTTACATTTTGAGGAGCTGGACCATTGCACTTCTGTCCCAATAAGTCATTGTTTATAGGTTCCCTTAGATTGGGTTTCCAGATTTAGCAAATGATGATACAGGATGTCCAGTTAAATTTTTCAGGTAAAAAACTTAAAAAAAAATACGTTTCATGAAATCTTACTTGTATGTACCACATAAATAGTAGTATATTTTTATACTAAAAAATTCTTGATTGTTTATCTGAAATTCAGATTTAACTGAGAGTCAGGGGAGGCATATTTCAAGGCATGCTTGGCCTCCAGCACTAAAGACAAAGCTCTGAACATCATAAGTGCAAACCATTAGCAGAAAAGTACCCAGAAGCTTGGGATGGGTAGGTGGAGCCTGCTGCAAGGGATCTGAGGGTATCTGGAAGGGGACATCAATACTGTCCCCTAAAATACAGGAATAGTGGAACTTAGAACTGAAAAATTGATTTTGTTCAGTAAGAAGATGGATAAAGGATGCTGTTGTGTTTCTCAGCAGCAATTCTATCATGACATTGGAGGATACGGCAAGTATTGAACCACAGGAACCTGTACCTCTGGCAACCAACCAGTTTCTCCTGTCCCCCAACCCCACCCCCTGCCCAAGCACATTCTAGTTTTATCCAGTTGTTCTTAATTGCTCTCTGGGAGGCCCGGGACTGACTGTCACAGTCTCTGTGAAGCTTCACAAGCTGATTTGGTCAGCTCTGATCCAAAAGCAGAAACCACACCATTCATGGCAGCCCTTACCTTCTTAGCTGATCCTCATTCTTACCCTTCCCCCAGCTCCCTCCTTCTGTCTCACCCTCTCCCTCTGTCTCTCTCTTTCCTTCCGGTAAATAAAACATGTTTGGTATCTTAATGACTAAAAAAGTCATTCTTTCCTCATATCTATTATTTTGGGCAAAATGGGTTGATGAAACCCATTCTGTCATTTTGTGACGCATCCTTTTTTCATCACAAGTAAAATCATCTTCCTGTCCCCAATGTCATTTTCATTAACATCTTTGAGATTAAGATGGCAATTAGGCAGCATCCTCATACTACTATTTGAAATATTAGCAAGCTGGGAGTGTTTTAGCTCTGAGTCAGGACCACTTCCACAAAGTTAATACTGGTTTGTTTTGTGCAGTAGATAAAATGCTGTATAGCTAGTTTCTAATGCTCTGAGCAAACTCCTTTCCTTACCAGGCTTTAAAAATTGTTCAAATTTATAGTACATCTCTAAAAGTACATCCAGTTCATTCTGTAATCCTAGCTGTGAGAGTTTTGTGACGCAAAAGAATAATGGTTATAAGGACTGTTCTCCAAAGGAAAATTACTTTCACCTCTTTCCTGTGCCTCTGCTTAATTTGTCCGGTGCTAATTCCTTTCTTCCTATTTTAACCTGCTTTGAGTAAGCTCAGCCCTTCTTAGTGGCAGCAAAGGGTGAGCAATTAAAGCCACAAGCTTCACAGATACTAAGCCTAAAGCAATTTGCAAAATCCTGGTGTCCTGAGAAAAATGACTCTTCCTTCCATGAAGTGATAGACAGGTGACAGAAGAAGTGAGAAATAGTGGAGTTATGAGAGTATGTGATTTACTTGAACTGTGGCTGTATCCATTAGAGTTACATGAGGTCTAGAGTGGGCTTCCCTGGTGGCTCAGATGGTAAAGAATCTGCCTGCAATGTGGGAGACCTGGGTTCGATCCCTGAGTTGGGAAGATTTCTTACTTATTCTGACTTGTTCTGCGCACAGGAGCTCCAGGCTCTTAGGATTGAAAAGAAATCCTCTCTGGTAGAGTTGTGTGTGTTCCTAGTAAACAGAGTTCTGTGCTTAAGGGTGAGTGCTGAGCGGGAATGGGTGGGACACTGCCCTCTGCTGCAGCATCCCCCCATAACTGCTCTCAGACCTTTTCCAAGGGTGCAGTGTCTCACACTGCCGGAGCCCCTGATTTGTGTTTTCTTTGTATACATGTGACTTTCCTCATTATAAATGTCAATAATGTGAGGCAGTATGGAGATCGGGAGTTCAGCCAGACCCTTGACACCATACTTAGGTTGAACTACCCCTGGGTTCTGAGTTCTTTTTGTTAAATTGGAGTAGAATTGCTTTACAATGTTGAGTTTAGTTTCTGATGTACAACAGAGTGAATCAGCTATTTGTATACATAGATCCCCTCCCTCTTGGACCTCCCTCCCTCTTCCACCCCACCCCTCTCCATCATCACAGAGCACGGAGCTGAGCTCCCTGTACTACACAAGAGCTCCCTACTAGCTCTCTGTTTTATACACGGTTGTGTATATGTGTCAATCCTAATCTCCCAATTTGTCCCACCCTCCTTTCCCTACTTCCCATGTCCACATCTCTGTCTCTATTTCTGCCCTGGAACTAGGATCATCTGTACCATTTTTCTAGATTCCACATACATGCATTAATGTGTTTCTCTTTCGGACTTACTTCACTCTCACCTAAGGTGTATTAGGTGACACATTACATGCTCAGGGTAGCTAAGACAGAGTAATGGCCTTTCTTATTCTGTTAGATCACTGACGAGTAGAGCTAAATCATTCGCTCACCTATGTATTTTATTTATACAAATAAATTCAACATATAGCTCTGCCAATGTTATTGGCCTAGTACTGTATGTGTTCATTTAGTTGCTAAGTTGAGTTTGAGTCTTGTGACCACATGTACTGTATGTAGCCTGCCAGGCTCGTCTGCCCTTTCCTTCTCCAGGGGATCTTTCTGACCCAAGGGTCAAACCCAGATCTCTTGCATTGCAGGTGGATTCTTTACTGACTGAACCACCAGGGAAGGCCCCTAGTACTATATGCCAAGTGGTAAATGTGGAAGTTCTTAGACAATGCTGCTTTTCTATCCCTTGGTGAACTTCCAATTTGTCAGGGAAGGTTGGGATGACTAAACGATTTCAAGACAATATGGTGTCACTACACACAAAGCTAGTGGAGGTGATGGAATTCCAGTTGAGCTGTTTCAAATACTAAAATATGATGCTGTTAAAGTGCTGCACTCAATATGCCAGCAAATTTGGAAAACTCAGCAATCCCAAAGAAAGGCAATGCCAAAGAATGTTCAAACTACCACTCAATTGTACTCATTTCACATGCTAGCAAAGTAATGCTCAAAATTCTCCAAGTGAACCTTCAACATTTTGTGAACTGAAAACTTCCAGATGTTAAAGCTGGATGTAGAAAAGGCAGAGGAACCAGAGATCAAATTGCCAACGTCCGGTGGATCAAAGAAAAAGCAAGAGAATTCCGGAAAAACATCCTCTTCTGCTTCGTTGACTATGCTAAAGCCTTTGACTGTGTGGATCACAACAGACTGTGGAAAATTCATCAAGAAATGGGAATACCAGATCATCTTACCTGCGTCCTGAGAAACCTTTATGCAGGTCAAGAGGCAACAGTTACACCCAGACATGGAACAACAGACTGATTCCAAATAGGAAAAGGAGTACGTCAAGGCTGTATATTGTCACCCTGCTTATTTAAGTTATATGCAGAGTACATCATGTGAAATGCTGGACAGGATGAAGCACAAGCTGAAATCAAGATAACTGGGGGAAATATCAATAACCTCAGATATGCAGATGACACCACCCTTATGGCAGAAATTGAAGAGGAACTAAAGAGCTTCTTGATAAAATTGAAAGAGGAGAGTGAAAAAGTTGGCTTAAAGCTCAACATTCAAAAAACGAAGATCATGGTATCCAGTCCCATCACTTCATGGCAAATAGGCGGGGAAGCAATGGAAACAGTGACAGACTTTAGTTTCTTGGGCTCCAAAATCACTGAAGATGGTCACTGCAGCCATGAAATTGAAAGACGCTTGCTCCTTTGAATAAAAGCTATGACCAACCTAGACTGCATATTAAAAATCAGAGACATTACTTTGCCCCCATATTCCATATAGTGAAAGGTGTGGTTTTTCTAGTAGTCATGTATGGATGTGAGAGTTGGACTATAAAGAAGGCTGAGCACTGAAGAATTGATGCTTTTGAACTGTGGTGTTGGAGAAGACTCTTAAGAGTCCTTGGACTGCAAGGAGATCCAACCAGTCCATCCTAAAGGAAATCAGTCCTGAATATTCATTGGAAGGACTGATGTTGAATTTGAAACTTCAATACTTTGGCCACCTGATGTGAAGAGCTGACTCATTTGAAAAGACCCTGATGCTGGGAAAGATTGAAGGCAGGAGGAGAAGGGAACGACAGAGGGTGAGATGGTTGGATGGCATCACTGACTGAATGGACGTGAGTTTGAGCAAGCTCCTGTAGATGGTGAAGGACAGGGAAACCTGGCATGCTGCAGTCCATGGGGTCACAGAGAGTCGGACATGACTGAGCGACTGAACAACAACATGGTATCATGATAAAAAGATCATCTGCGTGCTATGGAAAAGCCAGAGACAGGCATTTAACCATCCAGGAGAATCAGAGGAGCTTCATGGAAATGATGCCTAAGCAATTTGAAGGAGTGAGGAGGACGTGGCCACACAAAGAGAGGTGAGCACATCCTAGGTAGAGGAAGCAGAAAGTTCAAAGGAAAAGATACATAAAGCAATTTTGCATGTGCTAGAAAACAAACAGTTCAAGGGTTTTTTAAAAATATATTTTAATGTTTCTTTTTCTAGCTACCATCTTTTTTATTTGTATTCATTTGTTTCTTTTTGACTTTGCTGAGTCTTTGTTGCTGCACGCAGGTCTTCTCTAGTTACAGTGAGTGAGGACTGCTCTCTAGCTGTGATGCAGGGCCTTCTCATTGTGGTAGTTTCTCTTGTGGAGCAAAGACCCTAGAGTGCTTGGGCCTCAGTAATCATGACACACAGGCCCGGTTACCCTATGACATGTGGCATTTCCCTGGATCAGGCATCAAACCTGTGTCCCCTGAATTGGCAGGCGAATTCCTACCCACTGGACCAGGGAAGTCCCAGTTCAGAGTTTTTAGAGTGTAAAATTGAAATGTGGTTTACAAAAGATGAGATGGAGAGTTTCATTGAGCAGGATGTGGATGGCTTTTGATACCTTGATAGCTTTTTTCTTATAAGCAACATAGCATCCCATGTAGAACAAGAGTTTAGGAAATCCAAACTATTGGGTTGGCCAAAAAATTCACTCAGGTTTTTAAGACTCTTTGGAAAAACACGAGCCAAGCAAACTTTTTGGCCAACCCAATACTAAGTACAGAGTAAGTGCTTGTTCCATTTAGTTGCTGAAAGCTAAATTCTGAGGTGAGGGCAACTGGCTTTCTCACTTATAACTTCTAGTCCACCCAATATTTGTCATGGCTGCTGGCCTCTCGTCCAACTGGCTTCCAGCTATTCTTTAAAAACAAGACATGGGAACAGGATTTTGTTGTGATTGTGAATGACAAAATATTATCAGACTGAGATTTCTACTTGTCCTTAATTTCTTTTTCCTCATACCCAGAGTCCCTCCTACATGATGACTGTCTCTTCCATTTTAGAGAGTCTTTTTAAAGAAATGAGATATTTTGAGGAAGCCCAAAACATTTTAAGACCATCAAACAAATCAGCTTTTGTTTTAGTAAATTGAATGATCAAGGCTCTTTATGTTCTTAACATTAATTCATTGAACAAAATTTCACTGAACACCTCCCACATTGTATTATATTTGTCCTTTCTCCAAAAGGGAAAAAGAAGGAAAATATATGTTATTCAGACACATAAAATCAGTGGTTTCAGAGGAAACTGCAGCAAGAGAAACTGCTTAATGAATTTCTAGTTCTTTGGTATTTCTCTGCTTCCCTAATTCAGTGGTCAAGAGCTCTTAAGTTGTTTCATTTGTGCATTAAGTATGGTAAAGAGTCTACCTGCCATGTGAGAGACCTGAGTTCAGTCTGTGGATTGGTAAGATCCCCTGGAAAATCGAATGGCTACTCACTCCAGTATTCTTGCCTGGAAAATTCCATGGACAGAGGAGCCTGGTGAGCTACAGTGCATAGGGTTGCAAAGAGTAGGACATGACTGAGCGATTAACACACGCACAAACACACATGTATTGTTCATTGCTTTGGGATGTATTGACCTCTCCAAAGAGTTTGGTGTTTATTTATTTACTTATTTAATTAATTTTTGTTAATTTTTGGCCACCATTCATGGCATGCAGGATCTTTGTTCCTCAGCCAGGTACTGAACCCTCACTCCATGCAGTGAAAGCTTAGAGTCCCAACCACTGATCCACCATGGAAGTCTCAAGAGTATGGTTTTTAAGTGGAGACACACATACCTGTGTGTTCATGAGCCTGTGTTCTCAGGCACACACACAGGGGTCAACAAACGTTTATGTAAAGGTACAGATTGTTCCCTGGTGGCTCAGTGGGAAAGGATCTGCCTGCCAATGCAGGAGACACAAGTTTAATCCCTGGGTCAGGAAGATCCCCTGGAGAAGAAAATGGCAACCCACTCCAGTATTCTTGCCTGGAGAATTCCATGGACAGTGGAGCCTGGTGGGCTACAGTCCCTGGGGTCAAAAAGAGTTGGACACAACTGAGCGTCCAAACAACAACAGATTGTTAATATTTTTGGATTTGGGGGCCAGATGGTGTCTGTCTCAGCTACTCACTCTGCTGTTAGAGTGTCAACTGAAAAACAAAACCCACAACCCGAGAGCTGTGAGTTAAGGTTTATTTGGGGCAGAATGAGGACTACAGCCCTGGAGACAGCCTCTCAGATAGCTCTGAGAAACTGCTCCAAAGAGGCAAGGGGGAAGGTCAGTCAGTATTATATGATTTTAGTGAAGAGGGTACATGCAGTCAAACACAGATTTTGGCAGAAGATTGTTACCAGTCAAAAGGAACAGATGTCACTATTAATGATTTTAGTAATTTTATAGATACAAGGCACAGAGTGCCTCATTCCTGATCTCCACCCTGGACTCCTTTTAAGGTATCTGAAGGTCAGTGACCACAGTGGCTAAATGATTTCATTATTATAGAGGCAAATGGCAAGTGCCAATTTTTAGTTGGCAGTTTTGTAAAAGCAGCTGTATACAATGTATAAAGTGAATGTGAATGCCTGCATATTAACAAAACTTTATTTATGGCACTGAAATGCGACTTTCACATAATTCTCACATGTTATAAAATATTCTTCTTTTAATTTTTTTCAACCACTTGAAAATGTAAAATCGCCCTTAGCTCACAAGTTATACAAAAACAGGTGGTGACCCCAGTTCCATCCAGGAGCCATAGTTTTCTGACTCTTCTGGTGCCACACATTTGCTCACTGACACAGAAAGCATCCTTCCATTCATCATATTCTAAGCCATGAGGATAGCTCAGGTCTCTTGATGCGAGCAGTGTGCTGAATAATCGTGGTATGAGAGGGAGGCCTAGTACAGTTGGAGATATGCCTGAGTTGAGTGAATTTAAACTCATCCACAGAACTTTGCTGGCATCCAGTGGTTAAGATCCACGCTCCCAGTGCAGGGCACAGGCTTGATCCCTGGTCAGGGGAAGATCCCACTTGTTGTGTGGTTTGGCCCTATAGAAACAAACTCATCCACAGTTGAGACCAGTGTTTCTCAGCTTTGGCTACATGTTGCAGTCACTGGTGATGGGGGAGTGGTGGGAAAGGATCTTGATGCCTAGATCCCATGCCCAGAGGGTCTGATGTGGTTAGTTTTGGGTGCAGCCTGAGCACGGTGTTGTTTAAAAGTTCCTACAATGTTTCTGATGCGCAGCCAAGGGTGAGGGCCACCCATCTCCCATAAGACAGTGGGGACAAATAAGTTGCAGTTTGGGGATCTCCAAAAACAGGAAGGTTGAGCCATGTTCAGCTTTTTTCCCTTTTGTTTCTCATTTTTAGCACCTCTTTCTCATTTAACAGGCTCGCTTCACTTTCTAATTACAACCTCTCTTGCCTGTCTCTCAGGTGTTTATTTCAGATCTCAAATAACTAAAAGGAGTTAGGAAGGCATGTAAACTGCAGAATGAATATCATATCATCTTAGTGTTATGTTATGCCCTAGCCTCATTGTCCCAGTGAGCATGGTATCTTTCAGGTTAATGCTGTCTTTGGCTGATCTCTTATAAAAACACTCATTTTCGCAGGCAGGCACAGGCTCAACCTTGTCCGTCTGCTCTGGGAAGGTTGAATCCTGGGAAATTCTTTGCAGGCTTCAACTCCTGGGAGACCACACTGTAAACCAGAAAGGGAACTTGTTAAATTAGAGTTTCTGTCCCTTCTCCTTGAATTCTTTACCTAGAAATTGATATATCTAGGAGGCCATTATCAAGGTTTGAGGCCAGCATGAAATTAGAGATAACAAAACAGAAGGCTTTTTAAAAGTAAGCTAAAATAAGGGAAACTCTTTCCTGCCCTAGGAAATGTGTCTTTCAAGTAACTCAGGATTTCCAAGCTCCCCAGACAGTGTCACATTCCCCATACTTTGGGCCTTTTAGATCAAAAGGAATGTATCCCTTTCTTGTCAGTTTCCCCCTAAGCAGATTTTAGCTTCAAGGTTTGTTAGAACTGATTTCTAATATTTCTAATTTAAATATCACTAACATGATATTTGTTAGCACTGATTTCTAATATTTCTAATTTAAATATCACTAACATGATATATAGCTTCCCTGATGGCTCAAACGGTAAAGCATCTGCCTACAATGCAGGAGATGTGGGTTCGATCCCTGGGTCGGGAAGATCCCCTGGAGAAGGAAATGGCAACCCACTCCAGTACTCTTGCCTGGAAAATCCCATGGATGGAGGAGCCTGGTAGGGAACAGTCCATGGGGTCGCAGAGTCGGACACGACTGAGTGACTTCATTTCACTTCACTTCAACATGATATATGGATCCAAAATAGCTCTTTCTTAATTGAACTTTAAATTTCTCTAATTTTGACTTGAGGATTTTATCCTCTTCCTATTTGAGTGGCAAAGATTCACATATTTTATGTCAGATTTTGCATAACATCTGAAAGAGTTGGCACACAAGTATTTATGATATTCTGCCTCATTAGACTAAATTTTTTTTAGTTTAATCAAATGAAGCATTCAACTGAGAGGAAAATATTATTAATAAGCTCACAGTAAATGTCAGGGATAAATGTGAAAGTGTATGTCATTTTTAAGATAATGCTTCTGGCAACAGTAATTTCAAATGGCTGGCTCATGAGGCACAAGACTTTTTTCCCCCCTTATTACAGGATAGCCTCTTGAATGTCATCACCACACTTAATCAACTTCTGCCAGAGCTTCCACATAAATGGGACTTTGGGTTCTAGGAAAGCTAATCCATGGTGGAGACTTTTCCAAGACCACCTGGGTCTGGGAGGACCATCATCACAGATATAAGCAGAAATACCCACACAAATTCCCTTGGATCATAATCTTTTGGTTCATTTCTGCAAGATTCAGTCCAACTCTTTATCTTTCGAGACTTTACCTAAAACAGTATGGTGGCTCAGATGGTAAAGAAACCACCTGTCAATGAAGGAGATATGGGTTCAGTCCCTGGATTGGGAAGATCTCCTGGAGGAGGAAATGGCAACCCACTCCAGTATTCTTGCCTGGAGAATTCCATGGACAGAGAGCCTGGTGGGCTATAGACCATAGGGTCACAAAGAGTCAGATACAACTAAGTGACTAACTTTCACTTTTTTTTTGAGTTGAACATGCCTGAGTGACTCCCCCCCCCCTTTTTTTTTAAACCTAAAACAGTAGGGAGAGACTTTTTTTTGGTAGTATTACTGTAAGAGTAGAGAACCTCTGGGCAGTGTACAGCATCCCTGGGTAGGTCTCTAAGCCCCTTCTCCGTTGAACTTGTGAGAAAGAACAGCATCACTTCAGAAAGGTCCAAACATTGTTAACTTGCCGAATGTAGAAATGTAGCACCTGAGATCGGAGGGCTCAGGGAAATCACCGAAGAATTTCAAACTGTATCAATCTATTTAATCCCCAAATTTTACTTTCTTGTCATCAGACACAAAAAACACAGTCATAGACCCTTTCTGAGCAGAGTCCATAGTACTATAATTTATTCAGACCACCAGTTCTAGAAATAACTTGTCAGGGACTGTCTCTGTGTAGTATTGAAGGACTGCTACCCAGAAAATTTTCCAAGCTCACTTAATCAAAATCTAAGAAACTAACCAGCTCTCTCAACCCTTTGATTATCTTCTCCTTGATAGCATTCCTCTTCTACATTCTATCCATGTAGAACCTGCCTGGTTGTAACAATTTGATTGGCAAAATGATGCATAAACAATTTGAAGAACTAGCATGAGCTTGAATGCTATCTTTGGATAAGCAGATAATTCTGTTTTTATTCTGACTTTATCATATGTTAATACTAACTCTGTATGTTATTAATACTAATTCTGTATGCATGTGTGGAATAAGTGCCTAACCTCTCTAAGCCTCAGTTTCTTCATCTGTAAAATACGAATGTTCATACCTTTTTTTTTTTTTTAAGAAAAAAAAATGAATGTTGTGGAATGGAGACTGTCGAACACCTAGACAATACTCAGTAAACGCAGCTGCTGTTTGCATAAATCTCAATAGTTGTGGTGGCTGGTTGTATCAATCAGGGCATATTTTATTTTGGTGGCTTCTCTGGTGCAGAGCCTTGAAAAAAGTTACAAGCTGTGGTTAACAGCTCCAATGTTTATTGCTAATTCTTCTGCCAGATTTTTCTTCTATTAATGACCCATGTGCCATCATTCTCTTTAAAATATGCCCTTTCTTTATTCATATAAGTCTCTCCTCCAGTTGGCTCAACTGTGAGCTCTAGCCACTATTAACTGTCACTGTTGTGCTTTAATAAGGAGATTTTGTTATTACAGGTGCACTTATAAATTATTAAAATAGTAACTGAGTGAAATTCACAAGGGCTTACATTTTACTACTGAGCATATTTTGTGCTCACTGATGGCAAAGAATGAAAGAAGGACAAACACTTCCCTTTAATTTGTCAACACTTATTTACTTATGAAATTCCATTTAATAAGAAAATTGCAATCACCTCCAGGCAGGAACTGTTTTTTTTTTTGTTTTGTTTTTTCATGAATCATTACTGAATGGAATTGAATCCATTTTAGCAAACATAAAAATGAATCAAACTAATTTACAAAAATGTCATTGTTTTTAGCCTTTGTTTATTAAATGTGCACCATGAGTCAGTCACTAAAACACTGAGAAATAAAATATAATTGCCAATCTTTGATTAAATATGTACTGAGTGAAGAATTGACTCATTGGAAAAGACTCTGATGCTGGGAGGGATTGGGGGCAGAAGGAGAAGGGGACAACAGAGGATGAGATGGCTGGATGGCATCACTGACTCGATGGATGTGAATCTGAGTGAACCCCGGGAGTTGGTGATGGACAGGGAGGCCTGGTGTGCTGCGATTCATGGGGTCACAAAGAGTCGGACACGACTGAGCGACTGATCTGAACTGAGTGTGTCCTTTGCACGAAGATACTGTGAAGGTGCTGGAGGTGTCATGGTAAGTGTGTCATCAGCTCTGTCCCCAAGGAGCTCATGTTGAAAGAGGTCCCAAGGCCCACGTATCTTTTAAGCAGCCAAAGAAGACATTATGTGGGCAACTTCTACACAGTCTGGGAAAGACTGTAGTCACCAGGAATTGAGTAGAGCAGAGGTTGGCAAGGCCTGTGATGGACAGAGAAGGCACAGTCAGGGAGGCTGGACTTCATCTGGCCCTTGAAGGATGGGAGGATTTGGATAAACCAAGAATGACGAATAAGGCTTATCAGGTGGGGAGAATATGAGCAAAAACCTTAGACGTGGAAGCAGGAGCACGAGCAAGCATGGTAAGTTGAAAAAATAGTTGGCAACCTGGGCTGGCTAGAAGAGTACTGCTGAGCAGTGGGGAAAATAGTTGGAGAGGTAAGTTCAATTACGAAGACGCTGGAGTCAGACAAATGGCGCTGAACCTCATGAGCCCCTGAAGGTGTACCTCAGGTGGTCCACGTGTTGCCATTGTTTTCTGGGGAGTTTTCCCTGACTATGTCTTTGGTCACTGCTCCACTTCCATTTTAAAGTCAGAATGTTTTTTCTCATTCAGGGGAAGCACTGGCTCATCAGATTTCAACGAGCCAGAAGCTGGTCCTGGAACTCCGAAGAGTGTCCGGAGCAATGGCATGACCCCAGGCACTCTGAGGTCACCGGCCCCCAGCACCCGCAGCGTGACCTCAGTCAGCAGTCGAGTAAGTTCACAGATGTGAAGGAACAGCTCCATCTGGGACTCAGCCTCACCACCAAGGCATGGCTAGCCTTCAGCTCTCTGAATCTGAGAGCCTGTTGTTGATCTTGTTTAACAGTAATAGATGCTTCTTGCTCAGAACTGAACCTCCTACATCCATAGCTCATGGCAGGAGGCCTCAAGTGTGAAGGAAAGGGCAGTTTCAGAGGTGGAATTTGTTTGATGGGGGTTTCAATGGCTACATGGTTTCAGTAAAATATAAATCATGTTTAGCACTCTGTGATTTTGATCATCCATTTTATTTGTCAAGAACTTGACTGTTTAAAATATTGCCAACAGATTTAAATTAGGAAAGGTAGACTCTTAAAATATTTTTATCATTTTCTTTTCAATACATCTGATAGAGTCTGCATTTAAATTGCATTGTGTGTGTTGTGTGTGTAAGCTGTTCTTTTGAGTGAATGAACATCTACTAGATTGTTTGATTAAGCAGGAAACTCCATATAGATAGCTCACATATTATGTCTTTACATACAAACTACAATTCTTTGACTCAGCCAATATTTAATGAGGACCTTCTCTATGCCAAGCCCTGGTCAAACAAAGACTTGAAAGAAGTGAAAGAATTAAGCTTGCGAGCATCTCTTGCAAGGTTGTCATCCATACTGGGACAGCACTGATGTTCAGCAAATACATTATGGGAAGGCTGTTGGAATCACTTTATATTGCAATCACTTACATCAAGGACCACCATCTGCATAGTCAGTGCTCTTGCTTCACCAGAGTCTGAAAGATCTTTAGTGCCCCTGGAGGAGCAGCCAGTGCAAAGACCCTAAGGTGGGGGCATATGTGGTGTGTTCAAGGAAGAACAGGGAGCCCTGTATGGCCGTTATGAGTGAACAAAGGAGGGATACGAGAAAATGAGTTCAGAGGGGAAGTAGGGCCAGATGGGCTGTGTGGACTCTGTGTGCACTTTGGCATTTACTCTGGAGAAGATGGTGGCAGTTGGAGAATTTTCAGCAGACTAATGACATGATCTGGCTTCTGTTTATGCTGGAACTGAGGGCTGTGCTGAGAAGAGCCTGTTGGGAACAAGAGTGGAAGCCAGAAGGCCTGTTAGGAAGGAGGCCATGGTATTACTGCAGGAGGTATTAGTGGGCTTTGGAACACAAAGATAGATGTGGAGATTGTGAACAACAAGATTCTACAGATACTTTTAATGAAGAGTCCAAAGGCATTCAGACAATTAAAGAATAATAATAATAAGTGTATTTAAACAGTTTTAGTCTAAATTAAACTTGTTGATAAGATAAAAGGCCTATTTAAAATTTTATCAGTATTTATACTTAGCTCCACAAACAGTATTGTTCAGTAGCCAGAAAAGTGCATGCACAGTTGTGACTGTACTCACTTCTCTGGCAGCCTGAAAAGGGGTGACATTCAAAATATTTAGAAACTGGTGTGTCAGGGGCATTGAGCCATCAGAACAGACCCTGGTGCAAGATTAGGCAGCATCCTGAGGTTCCTCCCAGGCCATGCAGTGACCTGGATTGTGGGGAAAACTAGGGTTGTGGAGGACAGGAGCACAGGAAGAAGGGAGTTGCCCTGCTCACCAACTGATCCAGAAGTATTAAAAAAAAATGTTAACAGCTGGTACAGCTCTGCTAGTGGGAAGCAGCAGACTGTCAGTCCAATAATTAGTAAGTTAGTCAAGTTTGTTCTCAAAACAAGGCTTATCTTCCTAAGTATCATCACTGGAGGTGGGGGGTAAGGAGGGAGCTCCTTCTCATGTGCTAATCCCCTCATATCTACAACCTTTAGGTGAATATTTCTATTTTTTTTAATTTTAAGAACTTTAAACCATTAAATTGCAATTGATTTACAATGTTGTTACTTTCTGCTGTACAGCAGTGATTCAGTTATACACATATATGCATTCTTTTTTTACATTCTTTTCCATTATGCTTTATCATAGGAGACTGACTTGTTATTTATCCATTCCACATATATTGGCTTACATCTGCTAACCCCAGTCTCCAACTCCATCCCTCCCCCCAAACCCTCTCTCTTGGCAACCACAAGTATGTTCTCTGTGTGTACAATTCTGTTTTCTGTTTTGTAGACAGGTTCATTTGTCATATTTTAGATAAGATTTGTCCTTCTGACTTACTCACTGTGATAATCTCTCAGTGCATCCAAGTTGCTACAAATATATGAATACTTCTTAATTAAACAACACCTGCTCTGTGCTTAGTGGCTCAGTCATGTCCGACTGTTTGCGACCCCATGGACTAAAGCCCGCCAGGCTCCTGTGTCCACGGGGATTCTCCAGACAAGAATACTGAGGAGGGTTGCCATGCCCTTCTCCATGGGATCTTTCCAACCCAGGGATCAAACCCAGGTCTCCCACATTGCAGGCAGATTCTTTACTATCTGAGCCACAAGGGAAGCCCTAGATATTCAACAACAAAAATTTCCTATGATTGAGTAGACATATGTATTGATATATATAGGCTCAGATGATAATGAATCCGCCTGCAATGCAGGAGACCAGGGTTCTATGTTCCCTGATTTGGGAAGATTCCCTGGAGAAGGGCATGGCAACCCACTCCAGTATTCTTGCTTGGGAAATCCCTTCGACAGAGGAGCCTGGCGGGCTATAATCCATGAGGTCACATAGTTGAACACGACTGAGCGACTAACACACACATATGGTGCTTGTGCTAATCTCATGCTTACATTCTAACTGATGTAGCTGGTCTTTTCTAAAAGAAAAAGAGGCACAAAGAGAAATACTTTCTGTCAGATAAACTTAGTGCAGCACAGTACTTTATGAAGCATATTTGCTCTTTCATGATGAATAGAAGACCCATATAGAGTTACATGATGATCAACTTAACAATTTCTCAATTTCTCCCACTTCTCAGAGTCTCTTTGTTTCAGTGTTCTTGTCTGCTTTAGCATGTGAGAAGTACCTTTTTAAAATGGAAATTTCTTAAAACATGAAAGTCTCTAACCTGTGCTCTGCTGTGATATAACTAATTTTGGGCCTCACATCCTGAATCTCCAGGGTATGTGTTACATACTGTGCAATATTAATTGGCCTATTAGTGCTCAATATTAATGTTATTCCCAGGGTGCCAGTTGGAAAATTTACTGTCACTGTTAAATGCTGCTAAGGCAGTTGGTCTTGCTTCATTAGAGGAATCCATGTGTGACCACCTTTTTGAATGGGTGGCAATTAGAAAAGTTAGGACTTATATTCCTCCTGCTACAGGTAGTTGCTGCTGCTAAGTCACTTCAGTCATGTCCGACTCTGTGCGACCCCATAGACGGCAGCCCACCAGGCTCCCCCGTCCCTGGGATTCTCCAGGCAAGAACACTGGAGTGGGTTGCCATTTCCTTCTCCAATACATGAAAGTGAAAAGTGAAAGTGAAGTCGCTCAGTCGTGTCCGACACTCAAAGACCAAATCCAGTCTATATTGGAGTTGCATTGATTTGCATTTCTATCTTTCTGGAATGAGTTCATTAACATTGCCTCAGTGTCTAAGTTATGGGGTAAATTATGTAGGGCACCAAGAAGGGGATTCCTTTCTCTAGGATATTTAAAGACAGTTTTTGGTTGTTTTTGGAAGGGGCAACTAAAGAGTCTCTTTTAGGTTCAATCATATCACATCATGGTGTCATTTGCATGTACACTTAACCTTAGTCCAGTTGTCAGAAGTGCAAAATTAGTTTAATACTTAAGTGAACTTGGAACAATGCAATTGTCAAGCCCCTGTGGGCACAGGCAATGTTGGGACAGAATTTTCCTTTATAATGAAATTAAGTGTCACTGTTGGTGGGAATGTAAGTTGGTGCAGTCCCTGGAAAATAGAGGTTCCTCAGAAAACTGAAAATTGAATTACTATATGATCAAGCAATCCCACTCCTGGGAATATACCCAGATAAAACTATAATTGAAAAAAATACATGCACCCTATGTTCATAGCAGCACTGTTCACAATAGGCAAAACCTGCAAACAACCCGTATGTCCATGAACAGATGAATGAAGAAAGAAGATGTGATATGTATATAGAGTGGAATATTCAGTTCAGTTCAGTCACTGAGTCATGTCCGACTCTTTGCAACCCCATGAATTGCAGCACGCCAGGCCTCCCTGTCTATCACCATCTCCCGGAGTTCACTCAAACTCACGTCCATTGAGTCAGTGATGCCATCCAGCCATCTCATCCTCTGTCGTCCCCTTCTCCTCCCGCCTTCAATCTTTCCCAGCATCAGGGGCTTTTCAAATGAGTCAGTTCTTCTCATCAGCCAAAGTATTGGAGTTTCAAATTCAACATCAGTCCTTCCAATATACACCCAGGGCTGATCTCCTTTAGGATGGACTGGTTGGATCTCCTTGCAGTCCAAGGGACTCTCAAGAGTCTCCTCCAGCACCACAGTTCAAAAGCATCAATTCTTCGGTGCTCAGCTTCACTCAGCCATAAAAAGAACAAAATAATGCCATTCATCATACTATGTGATGTTAGATTAATACCATGTGATTTCACTTATATGTGGAATCTAAAACATGGCACAAATGAACTTATTTGCAAAACAGAAACAGACTTGCAAAGAATAGACCTGTGATTGCCACAGGGGAGGGACTAGAAATTTGGGATTGGTTGATGCAAGCTATTACATTTAGAATAGGTAAACAAGAAGATCCTACTATATAGCACAGATAACTATATTCACTATCCTGTGATGAACCATAATAGAAAAGAATATAAATAAGAATGTATATATTGTGTAACTGAGTCACTTTGCTATACAGCAGAGATTTTCAGAACATTGTAAGCCAACTATACTTCAATAAAAGAATTTAAAAAAGAGAAAACATAAAGTGTTAGACTGAATACCATTACATGAACAAGCATCTATAAGCAAGTAGATACCCAATTAAAAAAAACAACAACACCCATTCCTATAAGCAGGGAAGTCTCCATTCTTTATCCTTTTATGAACATTATTGCAATGATGTAGGAGGACTTCCTGGGTGGTCCAGTGGTTAAGAATATGCCTTCCATTGAAGAGAATGAGGGTTTGATCCCTGGTCTGGGAACTAACATTCTGCATGCAGTGTGGCAACTAAGCCCACGTGCCGCAACTAGAGAGCTCGAGTGCCATAATGAAGATCCTGTGTTGCCACCATTAAGACCCCACACAGCCAGATAAATAAATTTAATAAAATAATGAAAAACTTAAATAACAATGTAAGCAACCATATTCTGATCATCCAGCCTATGTGATGGGGAAGGTGGCCTGCTTTTCTGTTAAGTGAGGGGTGGTGAAAGTAAGGCATGGTTGAGGAGAGAGGGTGTGGAGAATGAGGACAAATGTGGAAGCGAGAGTTCTAACCCTGAGTACTATTCTGTGGGTGTAAAGCTTGCCATATTCTTACACATAGTTCATGTAAGTTTGGAGGTTCTTACACCATCTTTACTGATAACCTTATAACATTCACTAATTTTGTGAACAAATAATTATTTCAGACATCTTTTGTGCTAGTTAACAAAACTCTTGGTAGATATTTTTGAGAATATTGATAGTAAGTTTTAGACTTACGGACTCCTGTTGAGGGTTCTCTAGGTGTCAACTGGCTCCTCTTGAAGAGTAAGATAGATATGGTTATACTGGTAGACGGAAGTATTTGGAAGTCAATTACAGTCAATATTATATGTATATTTCCATTTCTACTTTGTGAGAAGGAACGTGGTTTTGAAAATTCCACCGATTTGGCTGCCATTGAAAGCACCTCTGAGGACCTCACAAAGACTCATCGCCGAAAACCTTCCAGCACACCATCCATAGCAGTGTCCCGGGCCTCCCTCTCCTCAGGTGAGTATTTCCAACCTGACTGCTCTGTTGTGAAAATGACTAAATCAGGTGAAACTGACTGCCTTGTGGGGCCTTAAATGTTTGTTTCATGCCTTTGAAAATAATCATCCACTCTTTGACCCATGGTGTTCGGTCCACTCCATAAGAACTGTTGAAACATGGACCCATGTGATGCCTTGAGCCCCTTGCAAAATCTGTGAATTCTGAATTTGATAAGAGTATACAGTCATGGGGCTTCCCAGATAGTGCAGTGGTGAAGAATCCGCTTGCCAAGGCAGGAGACATGGGTTTGATCCCTAGAGGAGGAAATGGCAATCCACTCCAGTACTCTTGCCTGGGAAATCCCCTGGACAGAGGAGCCTGGTGGACTACAGTCCATAGGGTCTTAAAGAGCCAGACATGACTGAGTGACAGAGCCGAGAAGTCAGTAGAGGAGTTCAGGAAATATGATTGGCTCATTTAATACAAAAGATAAAGACACTTGCCCAGATTTCAAGGAAATGGTAATTCCATCGACTCATCGGTCAGAAGTGCCCTGTATCTAGACAGATGAATCATTATTCCATGGTTTAAATAAGGCCTTCTTTGCAAGCAGCATTAAAGGATTATTAATAACCCCTTTCATTTGTATGATCCCTTCAAACATATTGTTTCACTTTAGCATCACAACAACCCCTGTGAAACAAATATTATTTTATGGTATAATTTTATTACCTTTGAATAAGAAAACTCTTCAGAAACATATGTTATAATTAGGAACTTTATGTCCCATGTCTAGATTTGAAATCATGACAAGATCCCCAGAAGGAAGAAATCACCAGATATCTAATGCTAACATAAAGCCTAAGGCTGGATTCTCTGTGCTGAGTTGGGGGTGTCTCTCCAAGACAAGTCGCTCCCAAACAGTTGGCTAAATGTGCATGGCTATTATTGCATTTGGTTTAGGACTAGAAAATTGGTTCTCTAGTTCAATGAATAATTTTAAACTAGCCTAGAAGCCAACCTCGTGGAGTGTATTTCTACTACTCGTGCTCATACTGAGTTGTTCAATTGTGTCCAACTCTTTGCAACCTCATGGGCTCTAGCTGGCCAGGCTCCTCTGTCCATGGGATTTCCCAAGCAAGAATATTGGAGTGGGTTACCATTTCCTCCTCTAGAGGATCTTCTCGACCCAGGGCTTGAACCCATGTCTCCTGTGTCTCCTGCATTGGCAGGCGGCTTCTTTACTGCTGAGCCATTTGAGAAGCCCCTTCATTTCTCCTCTTAATAATACTCAGTAGCTCCTGTGGATTGAGTACATACTCTGTGTCTGGTGCTATGCTAAGCAGTTCTGTGCTGTTTCATTTATCATTTCACTCTTAATCAGTTGCTCTCTTCAGTCTTTCTCATTTATAAGCAAGTATTCTCTCTCAGCAGGGTTTCAACATAGAAGTCTTTTATGGAAATAAACTGTTGATAAGCTATCCACAGCATTACTGAGTTTTGCATTTTTCTTTATATGTTTAAAAGCAAGAAATTCTGCTGATGAATGTTCTGGTGTGCAAAGAAATAGAAGTTCCTTTCAATTTCCCTATAGCTACTCCATTTTTGTGTGAAAAGAACTTGCATCATTTCATTACATTTTATGTCAAATATAAAAACACAATGTATGTGTGCATGCTCAGTCATGTCTGACTCTCTGCGATCCCATGGGCTGTAGCCCACCAGGCTCCTCTCCATGGAGTAGACAATAGATTCTCTAATAAATAAGGAATACTTAATGTTTTATTTTTTTCTAAACTTAATGGCCCATTCTTTGAGAGTTTGCCAAGGTTTTTGAGCACAACAAAATTCTTAAATAGCTTACAAATTGATCATGTTATAGTAGTAGAACATTTGCCTTCCTATGCTCAAAGGAGAAATGTACAGATCAGTGTTGGTAAGTCAGTCCAGGAAATTTTCAAAATACTGTTAATAAATGGTAGCATGTTAGCGTAAACAGTATGAAGTTTCTGACTATTGTTTTCATGACACTGTCTGTGCCCTATCCCTAGAAAGAATTGGAATAACAATGAAACATTTGCAATGAGAAGTGAACCCTTCTAACAAAACAAGATGATTCCCTTCTTCCCCTTTCCTTCCTACAGACCGGAGTCGATCTGAGTTAGATTTGAGCGGGTCATTTACAGAAGACTTAGAGGATACTATAAGCATAAGGAGCAAATCTGTCCCTGGGGCTTTGGACAAAGACTTGGTAAGTTGGATATGGAAGAGTGTCTAATGGTCATGAAGAAACGGCACAGGCTTATTCCAAACCTGTCCACTTTCGGGGAGGATGAGTTGAGAGTGAAGTGAGGCTATACAATCATTTCTTCCTATTAGTCTTCACAACTAACATATAAAAACAAATATGATTTAGAAAAGGTAACAGGTGATCAGGTTAATGAGTGACAAGTATCTCTAAGAAAACACCTGTTGGGGATTTCAGTTCTTCATTAAAAAGTGTGTCACTTAATCTAAACCCAGGTAACGTAAGGAATCCTAACATTTCCTAAATCCAACATTACTAGACTTATCTGACTATATGTTTTATATGAACATTTCTACATCTCACGTTATCCCCCTAAACTATCTTCTCAATTGAGACTAACTTATGTGAAATTTAATGTTTAAGGTAAAGTCATTCATGAAATGAGAATGTTGAATTAAATTATTGTGAAGGTGAAGGTTCTAATCTGAAATTCTTATTTCTACAACAGCTATAATCCAATTTGAACTCCTTGGGATGAAAGATAAGACAAATGTTAAATGACATTATTAAAATTTTTCTGACACAAACCAGGAAACTTAGTTCTAACACTCAATGTTATTTACTATAGTAATAAAAAACTACAAAGTATTTTTAAATCCACCACAAAAGGGCAGTGGTAGCGGTGGGCAATGAGAGCAAATGGTTTCAAAGCTTACTTGGTATTCAGCCTTTAAAGAACAGATAATTCCAATGTTACTAAACTATTACTGATCATAGAAAATCTTCTGAAAATGTTCAAATTCAAAACTCTGAAAATCTTCAAATTCATGATATGAAGCCATTTTATATAACCTGAATACTCAAACTTGATTTTTAAAATAGTTTAAAAAAAGAAAACTACAAGGTAAATTAATTTATAAATATATACAGAAAACTTGAATATATACACAAACCTAGCAGTGAATCAAAAATATTGCAATAAGCAAGTTTTATTCTAGGTTTGAATAGAAGAATTCATCTACATAAGAATATCTTTTACATAATTAATATTTCACTATATTAAAATGAAAGTGAAGTCGCTCAGTCGTGTCCAACTCTTTGCGACCCCATGGACTGTAGCCTATCAGGCTCCTCCGTCCATGGGATTTTCCAGGCAAGAGTACTGGAGTGGGTTGCCATTCCCTTCTCCAGGGGATCTTCCCGACTCAAGGATCGAACCCAGGTCTCCTGCATTGCAGGCAGATGCTTTACCATCTGAGCCACCAGGGAAGCCCCTTCACTATATTAAAGGAGAAAATAAAAACTACATCAATAGATGCAGAAAACTTTTTAAAAAGAGAATGTAATTTGAACAGGATGCATAATACTAGCTTCACCCAGGGTAAGGAGGACCAGGGAAGAGGGGAGAAACCAAAAAGAAAGGTGTCCTTAATAAAAAAAAAAAAAAGAAAGAAAATAGTATGCATGATATAATCCATTTATCTGTGTGTATATGTACCCTGTTCATCCATCAAAGATTATTGAAATTTAATTATTAATATGTGAGTGGAGATACAAGTTTTTTTCATCTATATTACTTGAAATTTTTACTATAAAAATGTATTATTTAAATAACCAGGGGATAAAAAGTGGGGAAAGAAAAGTAGAATCTGGAATTTTGGATAAGAAACCAATATGTAAAATAGTTTATTCTATTGAAGAGATTTTCAAGATACATTTCCGTGTCTTAACAGTATAGACATACACAGGCATACATTAATGTGCATACACACACACATATATACACAAATGCACCTCAACTTTTTAAATTAAAAAATAAGTACTTTGCTCAAAGTAAATCACTTTAGTGAGCAGTGAAGGAGGAAGTGAATGCCCAGGTCTGTGTGATTCCACATTTCATGTTCTTTCCATAAAGCAAGCATCGCTAGGAAGGGGACCCCAATCTTCAGATGGTTGTAATTCAGGTCGAATGGAGAGCAAAAGAGCAAAACCTAGGAATGGAGTTTTTTCTAGATATTTGTATCTGATATTTCAAGTATTTAAGAAAAGTGTTCTCAAATGTCATATATTAATGCATATATTTGAAATTTAGAAGGGTGGTACTGACAAATCTGTTCACAGAGCCACAGTGGAGACACAGACATAGATAATAGGCTGATGGACAGGGTTGGGGAGAAGAGGGAGAGGGTGAGATGAATGGAGACAGTAGCATGGATACATATACACTAACACAGGTCAAATAGATGGCTAATGAGATTTGCTGTATAACTCAGGGAACTCAAAGTAGGGCTCTGTAATAACCTAGAGGAGTGGGAATGGGCGGGAGGTGGGAGGGAGATTCAAGAGGGAGGGGACATATGTACACCTACGGTTAATTCATTTTGATGTATGACAGAAATAAAACCAATGTCATAAAGCAATCATAAGTCAATTATAAATAAATATTTTAAAAAGTGTTTTTTTGTAAGTGAAAAGACTTTCTAGGAAGGACACCAAGGCACTGATTTTATTCCCCTCCATCCTTCCTTAGGATTCCTTAGAAGAGATGGAAGATGGCATTGATGACTTAGTGTCCTCCCGGTTTTCTTCAAATACTCACAGTCTAGCGAGTGGCCTGTCAACAGTAAGCAATTCTTGAGCATGCACTGGAATATTCTTTCTCTTGTTGGTTTTCTTTGCATTTCCAAAGAAGAGAATCAAGTTCTTGGAAAACACAGGATCATGAATTAAAAGTTATTATAATCTCCTGCTTGCCTTTTGTCCACAGAGTACCTTTTATTCAAATTTTGTGGGGGCTTTTCCTAAGGGTCCTGATTCCTACTTTAAAAAAACCTCTTCCTACCACATTTTAAAACCTCATCACTCCCTAGTTCAGGCTCTCATCAGCTGAACCCTCTGAATTATCTCGGTTCTCAGTTGGTAAATTTCCCTGCTGCCATTCTCTCAGTTCCTCAGATGTCCTCCTTGCTACCACCAGTCACTTTCCTCACTTTCCTTAAACACATAGCCAAGTAACTTTCTTCCCTATTCGTACATCAAGTCCATAACTTCCCACTCCTACAGAATAATATCCCATCTTACTTTGGTGTTTGAACCCTTCTTTGAGAGGGCTTTAGGTGCTCCTGTGTCTTTTTATCTATCTGTATGTCTCCAGGTCTTTTCTTGGTGTCTTTTATTTCCATCTGTTGCTCTAATATGCTTTTCTCTTTTGACCTTTGGGCAACTTCCTTAAAGAATTCTCAAGCAGGCTCTGACAGGAAATGGACCTACCTAAGTGTGCCTGATGCTGACTCAGACACTGTGAGTGTTCAACCTTTCCTTTTTCTTTTTTCCAATTGTACTTCATGGATTTCATGGTACAGGAAATCTCATTAGCTAGGCAATTCTTCCAGTCTTTCTGACTCATGTATCATTAACCAGCAATCCTCTTTTAAAAGGTAATAATATAATCAGAATCCAAGTATTTCAAAGAAAACACATTTTTAAAACATTAGAATCTGTGGACTAGAGAAAAGATACATGGTCCAGAATGGTTTACCGTGAACAAGGCACCTTTTCATGGGATTCTCCAGGCAAGAATAACGGAGTGGGTAGCCATTCCCTTCTCCAGGGTATCTTCCCAACTGAGGGATCCAACCTGGGTCTCCTGCATTGCAGGCAGATTCTTTACCATCTGAGCCACCAGGGAAGCCCCTTAGAATAAACATCTCTGTTTAATTCACAGCATTGGCTTGGTTAAAAGCATAGAGTTTGGTTAGCAGTAAAATTCTTGTAACTTCTTCAGTATCTTCCAAGCTTCTGCAGTAGTGGGTTCTTAAACTGAATTTTCTATGTACTGATCTCATGCTTTAACAGAGGACCCTCTTTGAAGGAGTAGCTACAGAAGGATGTGGTATAGATATAAGTCAGTGACCCAAGGGGTCAGTGAGATATGGTGTGGAGGTCCTCAGACTAAAAATTGGAAATTTTTTGCTTTGTTGTCAACAACAAAAAAATAATCAGTCGATCTAAGAAAGAAATGGGAAATTCTATTGGTGCTGTATTGAAGATTATAACCTGGGAACAGCATCTCAGAAAGCTCCGAGAACTGTTCTGCCCATAGAAGTCAGGCAAGGAGGCCAAAGGGCAGATGAACTTTTTCACATTCAAATTTTTCTTGGGGAATTCTCTGGTGGTCCAGGGCCCAGGTTGGTCAGGTAATTAAGATCATGCAAGCCATGTGGTTCAATAAAAACAAAAAAGAATGTTTAAATTTTTCAAGCTCTGCCATAAAATATGAACTTTATTTCACAATGTTTTGGCACCGCCAATAATTTCTGTGAGCCAGACTTGATTCATATGTGACATGAGGGGTTTGGGGCTTATTCTTAAAGCCCTTGAAACTCAAAGCATGTTCTGTTGACCAGCAATATTGAGTGACCTGGGACAGAGACTATAAAAGGCTGTCAGTTTACAGAACCCCTAGTGTCTCAGTGGTAATTTCATAGCGCTGCTAGGCCAAGTGAAAGTGAAGTCACTCAGTCATATCTGACTCTGTGTGACCCCATGGATTGTAGCCTACCAGGCTCCTCAGTCCATGGAATTTTCCAGGCAAGAGTACTGGGGTGGGTTGCCACTTCCTTCTCCAGGGGATCTTCCCGACCCAGGGATCGAACCTGGGTCTCCCACATTGCAGGCAGACGCTTTACCGTCTGAGCCACCTAGCCCAGTTAAATAGTTAGCTTGGAAAAAAAAATAAGCACTGGTATCTTAACAACTTAGTAGCCATTTGAAAATATAATGCACAGTAACCATTTGAAAAAATAATATTTTTATTCCATTCTTCAGTCTCGCTCCATCGTGTCCGACTCTTTCCATTCTTAAATAGCCCCTGAGGTGATGTGTGGGCCTGATGGGGACTACATGAGTTGGCAGCAGCATTTTCATTTCCTTTTCCTCATGGATTTTTGTGCAGTACATGTTTTTTGTCATAGTTACTGCCTAAAACTCAGGTTTGCATGGATAGGACTTTATTAAAAAGAAGAAAGTGGGATTGAACGTTAACACTGTGAACTACTGTTAGCAGTTTGCATGGTGTCTAATAGTTGTCACTGGTGTTTCCCTGGGAATTTTAAAATATGCTGCGGTGCCCCTTGTGAGTTGGGGCTGGTGCTCTGGGATGCCTTAACACACAGTTTGGGAACTGTGGACCTAGGAGTTTGTTAGAAAAGCAGAATTGCAAGGCTTCCCTGATGGTCCAGTGGTTAATAATCGACCTTGCAATGCAAGGGACACTGGTTCAATCCCTGATCTGGGAAGATTCCACATGCTGCAGAGCAACTAAGCCCTTGCACCACTACTATGGAGCCTGCACTCTGGAGACCAGGAGCCACAACTTATGAAGCCCAAGTGCCCTAGAGCCTGAGCTCTGCAACACGTGAAGCTACCGCAATGAAAAGCCCTGCACAACGCAACTAGAGAGCAGCCTCTGCTCGTTGCAACTAGCGAAACCCCAAGTGCAGCAACAAAGACCCACCACAGCCAAAAATAAATAAACAAATCTTAAAAAAAAAAAAAGAAGACAGAATCTCAGGCTCCACCTGGGACTGTGTGGATCAGAACCTTCATTTTAATGAGACCCCCAAGTGACCAGTAGGCAATTAAAGTTTGCAAAGACACCTGCTATCATGAAAATTCTGGTGTTTGGTTTTAGGAACAGAATAGACAACTTAGGTCACTCACTGGCTCTTTAAGTTTTAATTTCCAAATTATTATGGGATCCTTGGTTTTCTCTTGCCCTTGATTTAAGCTTGAAAAAGAGACTGGCCATATCACCCACTGCTTTTGTATCAGTCTCTACTTTGAGCAATTGGAGGAAGGTAATGACTTTTGTTTTATATATAAACAAAAAAATATATACAAGGTATGCAGTCTAACCTCTCTTCTCAATCACCATAGTCTTTACTTCCCAGTCGTTCATAGACAGGGCTTTTGAAATGCCTAGATCACTCCTGAACGCCTTCCAGGTGGTTTTTTGTGACAATCCTGTTGCTAAGACACAGAGTTCATGTTGCTGGCACTACAGGATAATTTTGTTACATTTAATTTAAAATGCATCTCTTGTTATTAGTATCCCATCAGAACTTTCATTCATTCTGGCACATTTGGACAGGGTTTCTTTTTGCATTTTAATTTTATTTATTGGTTGGTGTATTATTTTCTTGTTTAGTGTTCTGTTTGTGAGTTGCTATTTTATACATGTGTAGAAAGCCATGGTCATATTAGTTACTAACCCTGTGGCCTCACAGCTGGTCAGGGGAGTCCTGACAGCTATGGGCAGTGATGTTCTCATGGCATGCCCTTTTGGAAGATGTAGTTATGTTACAGAATCAATCTTGGGTCTGATTGTCTGGGTACAGTAAAGGCAATCTACTGACACCAGGTTGTGGTGAAGGAAAGTGCAGTGTTTATCGTGTAAATGTCGAGGATGGATGACTGGTGCTTGAAACCCCTCAAACTTCCTGAAGGGTTTGAGCAAAGCATTTCTAAAGGCCAGATGAGGGTCGCAGGTCTCAGAGTATGTGATCAGTTTGTGCACAGTTCTTTGATTAGTTGATGATGATCAATCCTTAGGCTACAGAAGGTCTGGGGGCTATGTGCTCATGGTCATCAAATCATTAATTTCTTCCATTTGATGAAGGTTTTAACATCTGTAAAACAACTCAGGAAATGTGCATCAGATTCTATTAATATTATCTAGGTACTTCAAGGTCCGTCTAGTCAAGGCTATGGGTTTTCCAGTGGTTATGTATGGATGTGAGAGTTGGACTATAAAGAAAGCTGAGCACTGAAGAATTGATGCTTTTGAACTGTGGTGTTAGAGAAGACTCTTGAGAGTCCCTTGGACTGCAAGGAGATCCAACCAGCCCATTCTAAAGGAGATCAGTCCTGGGTGTTCTTTGGAAGGACTGATGCTGAGGCTGAAACTCCAGTACTTTGGCCACCTCATGCGAAGAGTTGACTCATTGGAAAAGACCCTGATGCTGGGAGGGATTGGGGGCAGGAGGAGAAGGGGACGACAGAGGATGAGATGGCTGGATGGCATCACTGACTCGATGCACATGAGTTTGAGTGAACTCCGGGAGTTGGTGATGGACAGGGAAGCCTGGCATGCTGCAATTCATGGGGTCGCAAAGAGTCGGACACAACTGAGTGACTGAACTGAACTGAATTGAAGGTACTTCAGAGGCAATAAAGTAGCAGATAAAGGGGAGGGGCTACATTGGGAAGGCCCCATAGGGTCCTGCTGGGTTATAGTATGGCTTCTCAGAGACTTATGGGATGGAATACTCTATGTAGGTATCAGAGAGAAAAGCTTGTAGCTTATCCTTGCACAGAAATATGGGTTCTTTTTTCTTTGTCCTGATGAGTGCATTCTAGACCTTGAAGTAGAGTGACCTTGAGTCTCCCAGTGAAAGAGGAGAAAGCTACAGGGATGGGGAGAGGAGATGAAATGGGAAATGCCTGTGTCCCCCTATTCATTAGAAGTGAATGAACAAAGGCTATTCACTAACCCAAAAAGTTAATCCCCTCTCAGCGAGCATCCTGCCTTCCTTACTAATGGTCCTAGACATTGTCCTTTCTCAGGCTTGGATTTTATGCAACATCAGAAAAACAAGCCATCTTTTGCTTTCTTCCTTCACCGTAAGCTTCCCTGCTCGTTATAAACAACGGGAATTGTAATTAAGTGGTGGGAGATAGCTTCTGTGGCGAGATCACTAGCATAAACCCGGATGCCTCTTTTCATCTTGTTGATTCCAGACCAGCCTGAACAGCATGATGAGTGTTTACAGTGAGACAGGAGACTATGGCAACGTGAAGGTCAGCGGGGAAATTCTTTTGCACATCAGCTACAGCTATGAAACTGGCGGGCTCTACATTTTTGTCAAGAACTGCAGAAATCTGGCCATAGGAGATGAAAAGAAACAGAGGACAGATGCGTAAGCACATAGCATGTTTCCCAGACTGTTTCAGTCACTGCCCATGTGAATTACATGTATTTGTCAGCTTGTGTGTTTCTTTTTCAGAAGCCTTGTAGCATTCATCTAGAATCAGAAGGTTGATCATCACTTTCTTCCTCTGCCACACTTCTAAATATTCTCTGACATGCATATATAATGGTCGCATTTGTAGTTACCTGAGTTTTATTTTATTTAAAAAAAAAATTTTTTTTTGGCTGCGCATTATAGCTTGTGGGATCTCATTTCCCTGGCCAGGGATTGAAGCCAGGCCATGGCATTGAAAGTAGCAAATCCTCACCACTAGACCACCAGGGAACTGTAAGATTTTAAAGTAGCTATTACTCAGCATGATTCAGGACTCACAGATTTGTAGTTCACACAGAGGCAGCTTCTTTGTCATACAAGGCTGACACGTTGGCACACCCCAGGCTGTATGAGAGTATCCTGTTAATTTTTGTTCTGGGAAACCCTCCAGAAAAAATTACCAAGCTGTTTGCCTAATTGAACAACCTGAAAGGGCAATTATGAGGCTCTTGGGATTTTCAGGATCAGCCTGGGAGGGCAGGTGAGACCATAGGAAGGTAAGACCCAGGGCTTCCCAGGACAACTGCCAGTTTGGTGAGTCACTCTGAGGACTCACAGGTCTCCACACACAGTCATAATCAGTACAGGGAAAAGGCATATGTGGCAAAGTTCAAGAGAATCAAGGCTTAAGCTTCCGAGGACCTCTCCCAGTGGAGTCACACAGGATGTGCTTAAGTCCTCCAGCCACAAGTGGTGAAAACACATGGGGAGTGTTGTCTACCAGGGAAGCTCATTGAGAGACTCAGCTGGTCACATACCAAAATCTCAGTCTCCTACATGAAAGCAGATGTTCAGCAGGAGCTATACTATTTCCACAAATATTTTTGGCACAGTGAGCCACTTATTTCTGCTCCTGGAGTGATGAAAATCCTCCTAAAACCCAGGTTCTGCATGCCAGCCAAGAGCCAAACTTATAAACAGATAATTCGAATGAGAGCAGTCTCAGACCTGCTGTTTACCCTTTTTCTACATAATAGATAACCTAGGTTTAATACACAGCTCAGCAAATCTGTTTCCAAAACAGACAAATGAGTAGACAAATAGATTGGTCCGGTTACCTCCTTAGCTAAATATCAGAGAGCTTCAGGATTGGTATCATCAGTCTCAAAGGGATCATTTAAAGCCACAGTAGGTGGACTTCAGGACTCTGGTAGCATCTTTTTACATTTCAGTCTTGTACATCTTGTGCATTTCTGAGTCTGCCATGATGCCCTGATCCTGGGACTGCTCAAGGCCAGGTATTGGGGAGAATTGCTATTGTGACTTCAGGTTGTTAATTTTAATTTCCTCTTTTTCACTATTTTTCTTTATTCACTCATTGACTCCACTCATCAGAAGTCCAGACATCTGAGTGGAGAGGAAAATTACCTCTATGATCAAGAGCATTGTTCATAATAATAGATTATACTTATTCAGTAGTATAATATATTAGCTCCTTGTATATGTCAGCTCATTTGATCCTTATCATCCCCTAAGTCATCATCCCAGGTTTGCAGATGATGAAACTGGGATACAGAGAGATTAAGTAAGCTCTTGAGTTCCCCCAAACCATTGACACCTGGAGTAATTCAAACCCAGCTGGCTTGACTCTGGAACCCACTCTTTTTACCACAAGAATTTACAACTTCTCTCTTATTGAAGGGCCAGAGTTATATTTCAAAATGTCCTGGTATGTAAACCACGTTCTCTTTGGTTCTGTCTCTTATACTCACTAGCCTGTTTCTTTTACCCTTTTTATTCACTGAAGTCCCTGAACATTTCTCTCAAAGTAGATGTTTCCCAAGGATTACTTTCATTTTTTTTTAAATCATATACAGTTATGTCAAGTCATATCTTCTTCCTGACAAGTCCAGAAATAACAAGCGCAAGACCAAAATAAGAACAGGCACCAATCCAGAATTCAATGAAACCCTAAAGGTAAATCAATACTCTTTCACGGTAACTTTAATGACTCGATTTACCTCATTGGTTTAGATGTAACTGTAAAGGGTTTGCATGTCAAGGCTTATATGTATTTTAGAAAAGCAGAATGTGAGTCAGTTGGCTCTCTGTGTCTGGAAAAGAAAGCGGTGTAAACCACTCTTAGTCTATTTCTCTGCTGCTCTGAAGATTGCACTGGAAGTAGAGGTGATCCAGGAAAATTACATCTGAGTTGGTATTAATACCTCTTGTCCAAAAGTATGTTTCACCCTTGGGAAAACAATTTTTTTTCTAGTTCCCTGTTAAAGAAGTTTGTCAAAGTTTTGGCCCTAACTTAACAGGTCACTCTATACATACTCATTGTTCTGCTAACGCAGCATTAAAATGTGCTGTTTCTTGTTAGGGTTTCAGAATTTGGCTGAATTTATCCATGTGGTTAATCAACAGTGGAGATGCAGGGCTAGATTTGAAAAATCTCAGAGACAGTGGCCTAGGTAAGATATAACCCAGGCCCCAATTCTAGAGACATTACTTTTTCTCATGGGCCTCCATGTAACCTCTTCCCTCACCCTGGACACAGTTGGCCTGGTGAGAAATTTCCAAGGGGACGGGGATGTTGAAGTTACTGCCAGTCACAGGGTAAATTATGGATCTTGAAGCCAGAATAATGGAGTCATGGAGTCCACCACAGAAGGAAGTTGGCGAGTGGGGGCATATGTCAGCAGGGTCATATGTGAAAGCAGGAGCCAGTATCAAGACAGATCAAAATGAAAAGGAATGAATATATGCAGAGGGTGAATCCAGCAGCCATGACAGGATAGCAAAGATGAGCCGAAGCAGAACAGATAAGAATGACGTGGCAGATCTGGGAAGCAGGGCCAAGGTGAATCATTCCAGAAACAGGAAGGATGATGCGAATCCAAGATGAGGAATCAGTCAGTCTGAAGTGTGTCTGAAGTGGTATTTGCGGAGGACAATCAGGAGATTTTGAGGGGGTGTGTGTATGTGGCCCTGGATAATGTTCTGCTGGAAAAGGGAAAACCATGCCAGCAATATTTTCTTTCTGCTCAATCTATGTATATATCGATTTCACCCCTGCACTTAGGCTGGACTTTATGAAGTTCGACATTTGCAAGTTTCTCACTGTCAAACTTTCCTGGATTTGGGTCTTATTGTTATAAATAAGACAGAGAAATTAAAGACTTGATACATTAAACCTTGCACTTACAAAGTAGTTGTTGACAAAATAATCAGGCAAGTAAAAAGCAAGTAAAGCTGAAAAGGGGACAAGCTTCATCACCTCGCACTTTTTATATAATATCTGAAGTTTATCAAACCCCCATGAAAAGCCTGTCAATAGATCTTTCAGTGCTAGATCTCATGCAAATGAGTTTATGGAATAGAACCTGACTTGTAGCAGAAATGAAGAAAAATGAAGTGTTTTTCTCTTGGGTTTGTTTTGTTTGTATTACTACTGCATATGATCTGGAAGCCGGTGGAAGTAAATTTCACCCTGTCCTAGAAATGGATATGGAGTGTGATGTTGTAAATCTGGTTTTGCAGTACACCATCAGCCATGCCCAGCTGGAAACGAGAACTCTGCAGCTCTCAGTCTGGCATTATGATCGATTTGGACGGAATAGCTTCCTGGGGGAGGTGGAGATTCCTTTTGACTCATGGAACTTTGAAAATCCAAGTGATGAGTGGTTTGTGCTTCAACCCAAGGTAGGAAATGCTTCCAGATAAGTCAAACACTTACACAAGGAATGAGCAAAACTGATGTCAGAGGCCTAAAGAATCTGAAGACCTCTAGTTGTCAAGTGATAATCTGAAAAGATTAGTGCAGCTTATTTTGGAATGATATAATAAATGTAAATACACTCTTTTGGAAACCCTTCTTTGATATAGACTGTCTGTAAAATGCAAGCCATAATCTTGCATAATCATATTTCTTATTAATTTGACCTGCTAAAAATATAGTCAGTATTCAGTAGTCACCATGGATAAACAAAAGAATACATTATATGATCCTATTAGGTCAAAAAAATTTTTTTTCAAGGCTGGTACTAGAAATTAAATGCTACGATAGTATGTTCTAAACTAAACCAACAGTGCCTGGGATTCACTCTATGCAGTTGGCATGTCTACAGTAATTTTTGAAGTCAAAAGTGAGATGGGATAAAGGTCCCACTTATGTAACGAAAGATTGTTCTTTATATAGAAAAGGGAAAAAAGAACATGATGGTTAAGATAGTGGACTCAGATCAGACTTCCTGGGTTCAATCCTGGCTTCACGACTCTCTGTGTAACCTTGGGGAAGTTACTTAACTTCCCAGGCCTTGGTGTTCTCATTGGTGATGTAAGAATTGGACATCAGTTTTAGGGATGCTGTGAGGCTTGAAGAAGCCTGCCTTGTGATATTTGCAGTGTCAGGCACGTTGCAAGCTTCTGGATAAATGCTATGCAGTGTTTGTTACATTGGAATCCTTATATTGCAATTGACAGAAACCCCAGCTCACACTACTCAAAAAATGAAAGGAAATTATTGACCAGAGATGATCAAGCATGGCTTGATCCAGATGCTCAGATCTTAGCAAGGCCTGATCTCTCTTCTCTGTATTGGCTTCACTTGCAGACTTCATGCATTGTGGGCCTCCCCTCACTAATCCCAGGTCTGCTTCTCTTGAACACCACAACAGCTGCAAACCTCTCATCCTTGCCTCACACTGTCCAGGACAGGAAAGAGTTCCTCCTCCAATAGTCAAGCCAACATCCTGGACCTGGTTCCTAATTCTCATTACATTATTTGCCCATCCTTAGCCAATCACTGCAGCCAGAGAGGAGAGATACATTGAGGGGCTTAAGACCATCAGAACATAAAACTGGTCCTGAAGGTGGTATCACCCCCAAATAAATCCAGGTACAGGAATACTAAAAAACAAAAATGGTGAGTGGGTGCTAGACAGCAAAAACAAACATTGATCATCAATAATAGTGTTTGTTCATCATCATGAGTAGTAGCATCATTCACATCTCATGGTTACAACCACCGCTAAGCATTGTTATCCCCATTTTATATGAGGAGCTTGAGACTCAGAAGTTAAATGTAACTTTCTGGTGGATTTTATAAGTGTTGACCTCAAAAATTTGGTATAAGTAACTCATGGACAACCTTTAGGAGGTTTACTTTGGCTCTGGGTAAAATTGACAAGGAAATAGGGATCCTCAAACAGAAAACAACCTCACTCCTGTGACTCACATAAATATGGTAGAGAGAGGAAGTACAATGTTAACAACAAATAAGTCCACAATAGCGTAACATTTCTCTGACATTATTAATAAATATGAGAAATATTTGGTCACTACAGCATTAAAGTTCTGTGATTTGAATGAAAAGCCTCACCATAAAGGATAGCAATTAAGTTGATTTAAATCTTCTGGCACTTGCTTCCTTTTGTGTATAATGAGTGAGTATCAAAGAATCATAGAAAATGTCCAGTACATCATGTGGTGTGTGACACTGATGAAGGACAAGTAACATGCATCTAAGTCCGTGAAATTAGCTTGTCCGTCAGAAATGTAACAGAAGAGCACAGAGGAGCTGTTTTGGAAACCTGCTTGGAGGGTTTCCAGTCAGTTTCTTGGAAATGGTTGGAGGATTTGCTCTGAGATGATATCAGTATTCTCTCAGGCATTGATTTGGCTTAGGGACCAGCAGCTTTCCATGGTAATCACCTTCACATTGACATTGAGTGGTTTGATTTTTTTTTTATTACAAGTGAGAAGCATCTCTCTGAGGCTGCTTGAGATAGAAACATTCTGATGGTGTTTAATGTTAGTGGAACTCCTGTTGTCCTCTGCCAGAACCCCTTGGATTCCTTTAACCATGTCTGTTGTGAATTTTGCCTCCAACTGCCTCTACCTGACTGTTTTTAGAAGACTGTCCTCAGGCTATTGTAGATTTTTCCCATGTAGGCAGAGAGTCAGAAATTCCTAGGAGCTTCTGTCCCTCCTGCCGCAAGTCAAGTCTTCACCAATAACTGATAGATGGTGGAGTCTGAAAGCTCAGTTCCATTACTGAGAGAGGGAAGAGCTCTGAGGTGTTATTTACCCTCCAGAGCTCTCCTGCTGGATCAGAAGCCCTCGCCTGGCTTCCTCCTCTTCCCCAACCTATCTCCCCAGCCCTTTCCCTGGCCTGGCCTGGGAGCCTTTCCTTAATAGGTCACTTGCAAAAGAATCCTCATCTCAGCATTGGTTTCTGGCAAGAAGTTGAATAGCCAGCTGTTAGTCGCTCAGTCACGTCTGACTCTTTGTGAACCCATGGACTGTACCCACCGGGCTCCTCTGTAGGATTCTCCAGGCAAGAATACTGGAGTGGGTAGCCATTCCCTTCTCCAGGGGATCTTCCTGATCCAGAGATTGAATCCACGTCTCCTGCAGTGTCAGGTGGATTCTTTACCATCTTCTAGGAACACAGTCTAAATTAGTGTCTAATCCACGTCATCTTTTCCTGCCAAGCTTTCTCTGACATGTATAGAGGAAAGGCTGCAGGTTATTCAGACTTGCTTAGGTACCATGCCTTCCAAACTTGATTCTCCATCTCCCTCCTCAGTCATTTCAATGCAGTAGCCACTTCATCAACTATAGCTCTAGCATGAGCCACCCTGGACACTTGATGTTTCTCATAGATTATCCAGCTGAGGAGCTGAAGGGTGAGCTACAGGGACCAATTTCCTTGGTAACAGAGGATCAGAAATAATATTCCTTAAACATTCAGAAAGACAGACATCCTTTGGCAGTGGGAAGATTGGAAAGACAGAGTGCCTTATTGCTTATCGACTATCTGTTGGTGAAAAGTCCCTGGACACCTACCTTTGATTTTACTATGTCTTCCCACCCATCAGGAGGCTGGTGCAGACAAAGAAAGAACTCAAGATGCCAGGTGTACTTACTGTAAAGTAGTTTCACAGTATAACTCCCATTTTACAGCGTGATGTGGGATTGTTTATTAGCTGTAATTCATTATCTTACTGAAAAACAAGAAGAGCTTGTCAGTGTAAATTGCCTTTCATGTATTCCCAGAAGGTGCTATTATAAAAAGGACCTTTGAATGTCAACAGCAAGCTTAAGTGGTTTTCAAAGGAAGCCTTCTCTGTCCCACCTTCAGGCAGAGTCAATGTACAGGACGTCCTGTAGAGTCATTGCCTAGCTAAAGGGCTCTTTTTATGTGGTATTTTGGACAGACTTGTGTCCATGATAGATGACCCCACCTTAGCCCTGTAAGTGTGCTGGGAACTCTGCTTCCTACTCTGATTGGCAGTAGATCCCTGTCTCTTCAAAAAGCAAAAGATAATGGGCATTATCAGATTATTCCCCACCCCCGCTGAGTCAGATTCCTTCACTGTTTCCCTATTGACTCTGGATATTGTTTGAGTAAATTCTAACCCTTACCCTGGCCCTCAGCGCTCAGTTGGTATAGCCCAGTTTTCTGGAGCAGAGGAGTCAGTGCTTTACCTGTATCCCCATTTTCATTCATACATGGCTCCCCTCAGCTGTCCCTCCTGCCAGCCAGTATCTGCCAATCTTCGTAGGATAGGCATCCTCAGGCTGCTGGAGTGGGCTTGGAATGTGGATGTCCAAAGCCAGAATAGCCTGGGAATTTCAGTCTTGTGGGAGTTCAGGGCAAAGCCCTTGGTCAGTAACTGATGAGTGAAGGAGTATAAACACCCTAGCATCTTTGCTTTGATCAGGAGCACTCCAAGGTGTGATCTGTCTTGTCTTTGAAGCTCCCCTGTGGAACTGAGCAAGGGTTACTCTCCCTGAACTTGACCTGACCTTGTAACCTTGGCGAGCCTCTCTTCCCTTCACTGTCCAGCTACCCTACTGCCCATCCTAATAAAACACTATAATAGAAATTTGTGTCTTCAGGTCTCCTGAAGACCCCAGAGTAGAAACCTTGTTTTCATCTTCCTTGCTGCTTCCTCCCTGTACACACACATCTGAGCACACCTCCCAACCAGTGCTCACATTCTACACAATCCCCACTGAATTCCACTCATCCTACTTTGTTGCTTATATGTTAAGTCACTTCAGTCCTGCCCAACTCTTGGTAACCCTATGGACCGTGGCCAGCCAGGTGCCTCTGTCCTTAACCCAGGCTAATCTTCCCCCACCCCCCATCTTCATATGTCATCATGTCTGCCATCCTATAAGAACCAGACAAGGGCCCCCTTGTTATCCCAGTCTGGATTACTCTCTCTTCCCACAGTAGTTTGTATTTTTTGGCTGCACTGGATCTTTAGTGCAGCATGGGCGCTTCTAAGTTGCGGCCTGTGGGCTTCTCTTGTGGAGCTCAGGTTCTAGAGCGAGCAGGCTCAGTACTTGCAGTGAACTGGCTTCTCTAGTTGAAGCCTAAGGACTTAGTTGCTTGAGGCATGTGGGATCTTACTTCTCTGTTCAGGAATCGAAGCTGCCTCCCCTGCATTGGAAGGTGAATTCTTAACCACTGGACCACCAGGGAAGTCCCCCAGAGTAGTTTCTTTAGTAGGTCCCCTACATGCGAACCTTCGAGTTGTGAGCTTTTGAAGATGCGAAAGTGCATTCGCACGTCCAATCACGCAAGTTAATTCAAGTCTCTGGCATTATATATAAAGTTGGGTACCTAGGCTAACTTTGTTGGACTTATGAACAAATTGGATTTACAAATGCACTCTCTTGGAACTTAACTCATTCAGTAGGGAATGCACTGTACTTGTATTTGGAGCAACTGTAATGGTTTGTGTGACACCGAGCTTGCTCTATGGTAGAAACCTTCTTCAAGAAATCAGGACCAATAATTATAGGTCAGTTCATGGACAAAGTCACAGAAGTCAAACACATACAATGTTTTCCAATTGCATTCCTTATGGAATTTCCAATGCATTTATTAATCACTTATTTTAACTTAAATGTGTATTCATTTTCAAGTTTTCTAATACAGGGGCACTTTTTTTTTTTTTTTTTGAGTATAGTTTCAGTAGTTGAAACTCTATCATATCCTCCTGGAATACATTCTGCCCCTAATGTATCCTAATCAACAATTTCTTGTTTGAGTTTCTCTAGAGTGAAACAAAAGTTTCAGAATACTTGCAAAGTCAACCAAATGCAAAATCTTTCTGAATATTCATGATCTTTCCTCTAATCTTTTACAGCTTCAAGCCCAAATAGAATCCAATAGCGAATTTATTTTCACATCTTTAGTTCTTATAAGTTGGTCAACCTCATTTTTTATAGTAGCAGCTGTCTTTTGGGACTCTTCAGTTTGTGCCATTCAGTTATATAATTAGAGCCACAAATATGCCTGGCATAAAGAGCTCTGGGGACGAATGCAGCTGACTCAACTGATGGGAGCAGGCATACATGGTCTTTGTATAGAGCATCCTGCTCTTCAGTGGGAATAGAGAGCATTCATGTGACAAATCAGTTAAATAAGAGCAGATGGATAGAGTTGCTATGGAGTATATTCCTTCTAGATAGAGTGAAAACTCATGGAAAGCAGGATCTCTCTGTGTCCCCATAGCACTTAGCAAAATGCCTTAAGAATCATTACTGTTGGGTGGGCCAAAAAATTTGTTCAGGTTTTCCCATACCATTGTACAGGAAAACCTGAACGAACTTTTTGTCCAATCCAATACAAGGAGACCTTCCATATGTGTTGGTAGAATGGAATGAATTGAATTGAATTCTGCAACCTTTTTCTGAGCAAAAGTTCACTGAATAGTGGAAAATGGTAGTATGTCAGGAGAGGACATTGCCCTGGAACTTCCTTGCAAGTGTACACCCAAAAACACCCTGAAGTCATCTGAGGGCTTGACTGGGCTGGTTGGTCCAGTTGGATGTCTCACACTTGATGTTGGCTGCCAGCTAAGAACTCATCTAAGCCCACCAACTAGAGCACCTATGTGTGGCTTCTCCATGTGATGTGGACCTCACAGCATGGATTCCCAGAGGGAGAATCCCAAGAATATTCATTTCAAGAGAAGAAATGGAAGCCGTTCATCTTAAGACCTGGGCCCAGAAACTGGCACATTGTCACTTCTGCCATATTCTACTAGTCAGAGCAGTCATAGAGCCCACTCAGATCCAAAGAGAAAGGGCAAATACCTCAACCCTCGTTAGCTATAGTATCAAAAAGAAAAACAAACCCAGTGACCTCTTTCATTTGTCATAATATCCACGGTAATTTTCCATTTGTGACTTTCACATAAAGTAAACTTTCCTGAAACCATCAAAGCAATAAGAAAACTCCTCACATAAGGCACTTGATTTAGAATAGTAAGATTAAATGTTAAATGGGTAGTCTGATTCACCACCTAATCTCATTTGTGCCTCTGGCAAGGTAGCTGAATAAAAGCTTCAAATGATTTTCCCAGCCTTACTAATAAGGTTTATCACCACCAAAAAGAAGGTGTGATCACTCACCTAGAGCCAGACATCCTGGAATTCGAAGTCAAGTGGGCCTTAGGAAGCAACACTATGAACAAAGCAAGTGGAGGTGATGGAACTCAAGTTGAGCTATTTCAAATCCTAAAAGATGATGCTGTGAAAGTGCTGCACTCAATATGCCAGCAAATTTGGAAAACTCAACAGTGGCCACAGGACTGGAAAAGGTCAGTTTTCCTTCCAATCCCAAAGAAAGGCAATGCCAAAGAATGTTCAAACTACTGCATAATTGGACTCATTTCACATGTTAGTAAAGTAATGCTCAAAATTCTCCAAGCCAGGCTTCAGCAGTACATGAACCATGAACTTCCAGATGTTCAAGCTGGATTTAGAAAAGGCAGAGGAACCAGAGATCAAATTGCCAACATCCGCTGGGTCATCAAAAAGGAAGAGAGTTCCAGAAAAACATCTATTTCTGCTTTATTGACTACACCAAAGCCTTTGACTGTGTGGATCACAATAAACTGTGGAAAATTCTTCAAGAGATGAGAATACCAGGCCACCTGACATGCTTCCTGAGAAATCTGTATGCAGGTCAAGAAACAACAGTTAGAACTGGACATGGAACAACAGACTGGTTCCAAATAGGAAAAGGAGTACGTCAAGGCTGTATATTGTCACCCTGCTTATTTGTGTTATATGCAGAGTACATCATGAGAAATGCTGGGCTGGATGAAGCACAAGCTGGAATCAAGATTGCCGGGAGAAATATCAAGAACCTCAGAGATGCAGATGACACTACCCTTATGGCAGAAAGCGAAGAAGAACGAAAGAGCCTGTTGATGAAAGTGAAAGAGGAGAGTGAAAAAGCTGGCTTAAAGCTCAACATTCAGAAACCTAAGATCATGGCATCCGGTCCCATCACTTCATGGCAAATAGATGGGGAAACAGTGGAAACAGTGGCAGACTTTATTTTTGAGGGCTCCATAATCACTGCAGATGGTGATTGCAGCCATGAAATTGAAAGCCACTTACTCCTTGGAAGAAAAGTTATGACCAACCTAGACAGCATATAAAAAGCAGAGACATTACTTTGCCAACAAAGGTCCATCTAGTCAAAGCTCTGGTTTTTCCAGTGGTCATGTATGGATGTGAGAGTTGGACCATAAAGAAAGTTGAGCATGGAAGAATTGATGCTTTTGAACTGTGGTGTTGGAGAGGACTCTTGAGAGTCCCTTGGACAGCAAGGAGATCCAACCAGTCCATCCTAAAGGAAACCAGTCCTGAATATTCATTGGAAGGACTGATGCTGAAGCTGAAACTCCAGTACTTTGGCCACCTGATGTGAAGAACTGATTCACTGGAAAAGGGCCTGATGCTGGGAAAGACAAGGCAGGAGAAGGGGACGACAGAGGATGAGATGGTTGGATGGCATCATCAACTCAATGGACATGAGTTTGAGTGAACTCCAGGAGTTGGTGATGGACAGGGAGTCCTGGTGTGCTGCAGTCCATGGGGGTCACAAAGAGTCAGATATGACTGAGCGACTGAACTGAAATGAAGGGAAGTCAGCAAGGTTTCCTTTTGTCAGTCTCAGTCTTTTTTGCTGAGGTTTGAATAGCCTCGGGCTTTCTTATGGGTTTGGGGGTTTCTGGGAATTCTTTCAGTCTGCCCTCTCTCATAGCAGAGCAGCTCTTAGCCCTTGAAGAATTGCTCAGCAGTCAAGTTCCCTCAAGAAAAGTCTGAGGAAGTATCTACTTTTCTTACCCTATTTATGAAAAATCTAAAGTTCAGTTGTCTCATTGGGAGACCTACAGAACAAAGGCTTTGGGTATGTGCTCACACTGAATTTTCAAATTTAAAATTGGATTTTGAGAAGATTGTAGATCCACATGCTATTGTAAAAAATAACATGGAGAGATCCTATATACCTTTTACCCAGTTTCCCCCAGTGGTCACATCTGACAAAACTATAATGCAGTGGCACAACCAAGGTGGTAACTTTGATATAGTCCACTTGTCTTACTCAGATTTCCTCAGTTTTCATTTGTGTGCATGCGTATTAATTTCTATGCAGTTTTGTCACATGTGTAGCTTTGTGTTGGGCTTCCCAGGTGGCAGTAGTGGTAAAGAACCCACCTGCCAGTACAGGAGGTGTAAGAGACACAGATTTGATCCCTGGGTCAGGAAGATCCCCTGGAGGAGAGCGTGGTAACCCACTCCAGTCTTCTTGCCTGGAGAATCCCATGGACAGAGGAGCCTGGCGGGCTACAGTTCATAGTGTTGCAAAGGGTGGGACATGACTGAGTGACTTGGCACTGCAGAACTGGAGCTTTGTGTATTCAGCCCTACAGCCAGGACACAGAACAGGTCCATCCTCACAAAGATCCTTTGTGGTCTTTATAACCACACCTGCCTCGCTCCTGCCACCCCTATTCCTAAGACCTGTTTGTGTCACTCAGTCATGTCCGACTCTTTGCGACCCCATGGGCTGCAGCCCACCAGGCTCCTCCATCCATGGGATTTTCCAGGCAAGAAGACTAGAGTGGGTTGCCATTCCCTTCTCCAGCAGATCTTCCTGACCCAGGGATTGAACCTGAATCTCCTGCATTGCAGGCAGATCCTTCACCATCTGAGCCACCTGAGAACCCCTTTCCTTACCCCTGGCAACCCTGAATCTGTTCTCCGTATCTATTATTTTGTCTTTTCAAGAATGTTATATAAGTGAAATCGTATAGTATGTTATCCTATTAAGCTGACTTTTTTCACTCAGCATCCTTCTCTAGAGATTCAATCAACTTTTTGCAGGTATCACTAGCCATTCCTTTTTCTTCCTGAGTAGTACTCTGTGGTATGGCTTTACCACAGTTTATTTAACTAGTTACCTATTGAAGGACATACAGTTTCTTTCCAGTTTTGTACTACTACAAATAAAGATGAAGCAAATATGTATGTACAGAATTTTTCAGTGTACACATTCTTTCAGTTTCCTGGGATAAATGCCCAAGTATTGTTTAATCTTTTAAGAAAATGCCGAACTGTTTTTCAGAGAGGCTGTGCCATTTTACAGTTGCACCAGCAATGTTGGAGTGTGCCATTTTTTCCACGTTGAATTTTAATGATGTGAATTGCCAGTGTAGCTGTTCAGAGTTGGTGGCTAGCAGCCCAATTTGAATCAGACATTACTGCCTGCTTTCCCTTTCTTGGTCACTGAAGTAGGAAATCCTTGTGACATCAAGGGCAGACAGAAAGAAGTATCTTCTGGGGCTGTTATCACTGAGATCTTTATTTTTGCCTCATTCCCCCAAATTATTTATATATGTTTAGTGATGGGTCCAGACCTCAGTGCATCACAGGCGCTCAGTGTCCGTTGTTGACTCACCAAATGTCAACATGTTATATCTCCCCTTTCAAATTCCTTTTACTTTAAGGTTTAAAGAGCTTCCCAGATGGTGCTAGTGGTAAAGAACCCACCTGCCTATGCAGGAGACATAAGAGACACAGGTTCAGTCCCTAGTTCAGGAAGATCCCCTGGAGGAGGGCATGGTAACCCATTCCAGTATTCTTGCCTGGAGAATCCCCAGGGACAAAGGACCCTGGCAGGCTTCAGTCTATAGGGTCGCACAGTCCGCTGGGACTAAAGGGATTTATATGCAAATACCTTCATAGAGTTTTCCTGCCTTTCTTTTGTCATGCCTGAGGCAGCTCTTAAACCAGTAATGCCAACATAATTGAAGTGGAATAAATTGTCACATCTAAGCCACCTAGTAAATATTGTATATTCAAACACAGGCTCCAAAATTATAAGCATTCTGAATTTTTCTTTTTACCTGTCTCCTCTTGGCCAGGTGGAATGTGCTGCTGATATTAGCCTTCAGTACAAAGGAGAGCTGACAGTCATGTTACGTTACATACCACCAGAAGAGAAACTGATGCCTCCACTAGGACAATTTCAAGGTAGAGGAAGAAAAATCATTGGCTTTGATCAGTGATGTTCCATTTCTAGAAGTGTGGAAGTAGGGAGAGGGATTGGGTGGACGATGTTATTGGGTTAGCTAAGAAGTTCATTTGGCATTTTCCGTAATATCTTCTGTAATGAACTTTTTGGCCAACTCACATCAAGTGAAAAGGGTTAAGTATCACTGTCCTTTATGGAGAGTTGAGAAGTATATACTGTATGCGGGGCTTCCCAGGTTGCGCTAGTGGTAAAGAACCCACCGGCCAACGCAGGAGACATATGAGACATGGATTCGATCCCTGGGTCAGGAAGATCCCCTGGAGAAGGAAATGGCAACCCACTCCAGAATTCTTGCCCGGAGAATCCCATGGACAGAGGAGCCCAGCAGGCTATAGTCCATGGGGTCGCAGAGAGACACAACTGAAGTGATTTTGCGCGCACACACATGCAATATATGGGGAAGGGTTGTTACAAGAAAAGGACCGAGTTCATAATTAGAAATGAACCTTTATGTTGATATTTGTTTCTTGGGGGTCTAAGGTATATAGAACCTTCCTCTGGGTCGGGGGAGGGGGCAGAAATGGGGGATGGTCTGCTAAGAGGGGAGGTGTAGGAAGCTGCTGTCTGGATTTATGAGATTCACAGCTACTCAGGGCATCTTAAGAAAGAAATTAACCTGGAACACAGAATACAAAGGAAAATTCCAGATGGAGTCCACATTTAAGTCACTCTTGCCCTTGTTTCCTCAGCTCCTACAGGCAGCATGCATTATCTTTCTGTTCATATCACCCTTGTCATGGTGACCCTTTGCTAGTAATTTCCTATCTCTTGACCTCAGTTTCCTCACTTCATAGGGATACTACAACTATTAAATAGGTTCATTCCTGTAAAGTGCTTACAGTACTGTTAAATAAAGGTGGTGGTGGCAGTGGTCATTATTCATGTTGAGAGTATTTCATCAGAATAAAAATGTGGTATGGGGAGTGTTTTCTCTCACCCTGAAATGTCATTGTGCCTGGGCTTTAGCCTTTAGAGCTAGCCAGGCGTGGAGTTGACTATAATATCCAAGGCAGGAGTTATGGAATTTTCTCTATGTGCATCTTGGCACATGTGTGTGGCTTTCATTGTAGCTGTTTCTCATGGAGAGCAGGGATGTGGCCCAGGCAGCTCTTGGGGTCTTTTCTGTTTTATTCCTTTATACGATTTAGGGGAGTATTTTTTTTAACTTGTTTATTTTTTTCAACAAATACAAATGAATGATAGATCCAGAAAGATTCCATTAGGGTAAAAAACATTCAAGTGAATTCATGGAAACATATACAGTAATGTACATAGCTCATTCACTCACCAAATGAAATAAATCTTTGTAGTCTTTGTCAGTTTTGAAATGGACCCTATGATCTATCTCTCTTTTCTTCCCTTCTTTTCTCTTCCTCCCTCATTCTCTTTCTCTCTTTTTCTTTCATTCTCTCCACCCACTCCCTCCCCTCCCTCCCCCCTCTCTTTCCCACCCTTCATCTCTCTCTGTTTGTCTGATGACTGATGCAGGAAAGAAGACCTTTAAACGAGGAAAAAAGAAGGATCCATCTATCATCTCTGGAGGAATCCTAGAAGTGTTCATCAAAGAGGCAAAGAATTTGACTGCGGTGAAATCAGGAGGCACTTCTGATAGCTTTGTGAAGGGGTAATTTGGTTTGAGCTCATTTTCAATGATACTTAGTGAGAGATGAAACAGGAGACAGGGGTGGCTGTGAGGCTTCTGTCTTGTTCTTATTCTAAACGTGTGCTAGGAAAGTGCTCCCCTTGAGTGCTGGTGCTTTCATTGCAAACAACACAAGAGGGATCTGCTTATTCTAGCGTATTTCAGAATTTCCCATGACTCTCATCCTCAAGCCTGGCGAATTTTCCTGTGAGATTTATTTCTCAAAGGAGGAAAAAGTTTAGCTTTCTATACGTAATATTCTTGTATTGTGCTTTGCTATCTTTTGGTGCTGGCAGTATGTGACAACAACCAAAATACTGGATCTTTGGGATTTTTCTCTCTTGGGGGAAATTGTAAAAAGTGGGGATGCCAGAGCATCGTCCCTCAAGATATCCACTGGGAAGTGCCTTAGAGAAACTCCAAGACTGACTCTTGGGCATTTGTGCCCACTTTGTGGAACCTAGGGCAGTTTCTTGAGGGAATACATCCCTTTTGATGGGCATCTTACCCATTCGAGGTAACCCAAATGACAAATCCCTCCTGATTTCTATTTGAGATTTTTCTCTTATAATCAGAAAAACTAGGACAAGAAGGATATTTTTCATCCATACAGACAAACACATAAATGTGCATGTTTCAAGCAGTTAAGTCTTGCAGTTCCCAATATAAGATGTGGACCCTGCTCTCACAGAGTACCACACGCTACATAAGGTAAAACAAATTCCTGTGATGCCTGCCGTGAGGTTAATTCTTTGTCAGATGACAGTATCATTCCTCTCCTCCTTCCTCCTTGCTGCTGCTAAGTCGCTTCAGTCATGTCGACTCTGTGCGACCCCATAGATGGCAGCCCTCCAGGCTCCCCCATCCCTGGGATTCTCCAGGCAAGAACACTGGAGTGGGTTGCCATTTCTTTCTCCAATGCATGAAAGTGAAAAGTGAAAGTGAAGTCGCTCTGTCGTGCCCGACTCTTAGCAACCCCATGGACTGCAGCCTTCCAGGCTCCTCTGTCCATGGGATTTTCCAGGCAAGAGTACTGGAGTGGGGTGCCATTGCCTTCTCCATAGAAAAGTGTAATTTCCTCCATGAGGAAATGAGTCAAACCTTTATGCTTACACTTCTAGCTTTGGTAAGGGCAATAATAAAGGGAAGCCAGATGTCTGGGTCTTCCCTGCTGGTGAGTGTGTGTGCCTGAATTCCCGGCCATCTGTCCTTGACTCTTCCTCACTCTTCCTTCCTTTTATGTGGATCCTGCCACTGAAATGTGTCTCCCCAGCCCTACCATCCCATTCAGGCCTCTTCCTGCTCACTGGTGGGATGAGGGGATGGCTCCTTGCTCATGAACTCCTTGTGCCCTTGCACAAATGACTGACATTCTTCTGAAATAGTTTTTATTTTATCATGTTGAACATGTATGAAAGAAGAGAAAATAAAGGATGTATTTTTAAGGCCAGTAACTTTCTAGTAAATTCTGTTCCTAGTTACAGTTAACCATTGAGCTGATTTTAAGAGGACCTCAATTTTTTTTTTAAAGAGCATGAGAGAGCAAGAATAGTCCCTTCTATAAAATTTAATATTATAACATATAACCTTAAATACTCAGTCCATGAGCCAACATAAGAGTGTCTTAAACAACAGTCTTTGTATGGAAATAAACACTAAAGGTAAGGTATCCCATTGGCCAGAACTTAGTCACCTGGCTATACGAGCTATAAGGGAGGCTAGGGAATGTAGTCTTTATTCTGGACAATCTTGTGCCTAGCTGAAAAAATGAGGACTTTCTTTTTTTGGAGACAAATAGGAGAGAGAATGAATGTTGGGAGATAAGCAGCATCTGTTTGGTACATGAAGTGAAATCTCAAGTGTCATAATGTGTCTTCTTTATTGTAAGATCATTTGTGGTATTGTTCATGTTAATTTGATGTACTAATTCCATATCCATAAGTCTCCTTCCCAAAAATGCCTGATTCATCAGGTACTATGATCAAAAAAAGAGTAAGGAAAATGAAACAGGGAAGGGAGAGAAGCTGATGAAAGTGTTACTAGGCAGGTTCCTACTGTGGTCAAATGGGGCTCATTTTCACTAATGAAGTGTTAAGCAGCTCTTTGAAATATACCTTAGGATTGTCCCTTCAAGGGACAGGAAAGCTAGGAGACTCATCCACCAATTTCCTTCACTTCAATTTATTTTTTAGCTGTGCTGTACAACATGTGTGATTTTAGTTCCCTGATGAAGAATGAATCTGTGCCACATGTGATATCAGCAGGGGAGTCTCAACCCCTGGACCGCCAGGGAAGTCTCCTCATCCACCAATTTCTAAAACTCAGTGGTTGAGGGTTGTTCCGAGGGACATGAAATTCCCAGTAATCCAGGGTTTCCTGCATGTAAGCTGAGTTGGCTCACAGAGCACCAAAGTCCTTAGTTGGAGAAGCCAAGAGACACAGGTGCCTAAGGTGGGAACCTGTCAGCATGGCAGGAAGTGTTCTTCCTGGCATCACGTCCCCACAGAGGTGAGCCAGTGATGATGGGAGGCAGGACATTATTACAGAGTGTCTCCCACAGGAGGTATTTTCATTTCAAGATGAGGGAAGGACCAATAGGATTAGAAAGGACAGTGTGGGCATTCTACTCTTGCCCCCACTTACAAGAGATAATAAGCCATTCCACTATATCAACCCAGATGTAAGCATATAAGGTGATGGGAAAGATAATCAAACACACACATCCAGGTACACACCAGGAATTATGGGAAATTGAAATGACTATGCAAGGATGCCCTTTTCTGCTTCACTGTCTCACTGATGACTTGATTGTGTTTTCTCCTGCAGCTACCTGCTCCCTGATGATAGCAAAGCCACCAAGCACAAAACTCTGGTAATAAAAAAGAGTCTGAACCCTCAGTGGAATCATACTTTCGTGTTCAGTGGCCTGCATCCCCAGGATATAAAGCATGTTTGCCTAGAACTTACCATCTGGGACAAGGAGGCCTTTTCCAGCAACATCTTTCTGGGAGGAGTTCGTTTGAATTCTGGAAGCGGTGAGGGATGAGGGTACCCTTAGATAGTCTGACTCGACGTGGGGCAGGGGAGTGGTTCCTACAAGTGTAATGTGTCATAGGTGTATATGTAATTTCTGCTTAGCTGACTCTCGAGATTTCTATAGATGCTCTATTCCTTTAGCCAAGGTTCGGCTCACTGTTAAAAATAGTATTCTGTAACTTTGTATCCTTCAGCTAGAAGTCTGGGATGCATAATGCTTATATTTGAACTTCTTATAAAATATCATTTACACTTTAGTCTGAGTGAATTTCAACTACTTTCTTGGGCCTTACTTCAGGATTTGCTTAGGAGACAACCACCGTGATGATACACGCTTCTGACAATGACAATACACAGCGAAGGACTTCCCAGACCAACTTCATGTTCTTCTCAATGCTGTCCAGGGCTTGCAGCCTTTACTCAACACTGGTTGAATTGAAAGGAAATCCATTTTTTTCCCTAAAAAATAATGTCTCATGTTGTTCAGACAGGTCACAGAAACACAGAATTGGTGCCACAAGACACAGCTATAACAGAGTGAATTGGGAAAGTTTTAGCAGCAGAGCAGGTGCAGCCCTGCAAACTTTCATTATCCTAACACTAGGCCAGCCACAGTCTGCATGCAACAGGGTTGGCTTCCCTGTGGAGAACGACCCCACCCCTGTGATGCTCTGCTTATGTATAGATTAAGGCTGTCTCTGCCACTAAAATGACAACTCCCAGGTCACAGAAGTGGCCTCGTTCAAAAGGGAGAGCCTTGGAGCCAGTTCAGCCTGTTCTTCTGACATGTTAACTCAGTCAAGATGAGCCAGCTTTCTATTTAAGCTACCAAAGTGAGTAAGAAACAAGCCTCCAGGGCCATCATAATCTGTTCCCCATCACCTAGGCAGAAGAGAATAATGTTGCCTGCAAAGGATGTATTCCACGCTAACATCACTCACTAGATATGGTGAGAACAAACCAGTGAAGGTCTTTCTGGTCAGCAGAGGTTGATAGGTATCAGTCCAGAAGATGAAAACATTTCATTTCTAAAGTGTAATGCTCCCCTTTCGCTTTAGGTGTGAGCCATGGGAAGAACGTGGATTGGATGGACTCTCAAGGGGAAGAGCAGCGCCTCTGGCAGAAGATGGCAGACAATCCCGGTACTCCTGTAGAGGGCGTACTCATGCTCCGTGCCAGCATGGGAAAGACCAAGCTCTGAAGGTACCAGCTCTCAAAAGTGAGGCCTCCCAGGACTGTCTGGTTGTTATTTCCTACCAGTGGTAGGCTCACGACCTGGAGTCGGCTTCCTTGCCATTTCTCACCTGAGCCTATTGGGACATAAGGGGAGAGATGTCAGTGTTATGAATAGCTAGGATCTCGCCAGCTGTCTTATAAAAGCATGTACTCTCTATGTCCACAGGCTAGGGCTTTTTTGACTTGGATGATAAAAAGTATACCACATGGTCCTGTTAACAAACACATTGTGCAATAGCTCATGGGCTTTATCTCATAGGGGAAATGGCATATGTTTATTTGGAACTACAGTTGAGATTGGGAGCCCCCTAGCTTCTAATTGTGAGTGGCTTTCGGTTTTCTCAAGGTTGAAGGGAACAGGGAACCACTTGGAACGTAGGCCTCTTGCAGAGTAAGAAGAAGGGATACTGGCTACCCTTTCCTCACCCCAGGAATCCCCACGATCCAAAGAAGGCACTGTGGGGATGGTTGCTCGGGCAAGAGGGTGGTCCTGTTGTTGTAGCTAACTTGCGGATTAGCCGGGTGAATTTTCAAGATGAACTGAGGTTTTTTTTTCCCTGTGGTGACTATGTAATTGATACTCTAAACCATCCCATTTGGGGGAGTGAAGAGACCTAAATCATTACACCAGGACATCAGATGTAAATCAGGACTGACCTGGGAAAATTGGGGTGTAAGGTCACCCTAATTATGACCTAGCTATTGAGAGAGCTGTGTTGTAAACATTTATAAAATGTTCTAAGCCATTAACTAAAAGGGAATAAGAAGCAATGCACATTTTTGAGCCCCTACTTGTATTACATCTGCTGTATCCTGTTGCTCAAAGGAAGTCACATGGCCAAGCCCCAAATCAAGAGGCAGGGAAATATACTCTGCTCACACTGAAGCCAGGGCAAGAGTGAGGGTGCTGGAAGAGATGAAGGATTGTGGCCAATAGTTCCATCCTACCTCTGTCACTTGGAAATGCAGAGGCTTTAGCCACCAAACTTAGATGCAAAGGGAGTTAATGCTGAAAAGGGACCTTGGACCTGTTCCTCATTTTACACAGTCCAAATCTGAAGCCCATAGAGCAAAGATGACTTGCCTAAGATCATATAAAATCTGTGAGTGTATCTGGACTTAAATACAGGGTGTAACTCCTAAGCCAGTGTTCTGTCGACTGTGGTCTTCCACTTGGCATGATCCTATGCTAATCATGATGGGCAAGAGCACATAGATGGCGGGAGGTGGAGTCAAGTCTGAATGTTTGTATATGAATATACTTGACACAGTCTTCTTCTAGAGTCATATTCTAGCCTCTCAACTCATTTTTTTCACTTGAATTCATGTAAAAATCCTTAAAAGAATGGATACTGAATTTTAGTAGTAGGAAAGCTAGAATCATCTTCAGGTAGCTAATTCTTCCATATTCTAAATTTCTTTTTGAATTTTGAAAACAATTTTAAGAATATATTTACCGTTATTCTTAGTAAGGTGAATAACAATCCATATTCACTGTTATTCAAAAATACGCTATCCAGTTCTAGGAAATGGAAGTTATTAGTCTAGTGTAGTTTAGGGCGTATGATACAATTTTTAAAACTCACACCTGTATCTCTATGTTGCCCTTCTTAAAAACAGAAAACAAAAACTGTATGATCATCACTACTTCCTATATTGGAAGAATAAATGTCTTCAGACTTGCCATGACTCAGTATATCCTCAATGACATTTTTAGGGGAGGTGAGAGGGTAAGCCTGGAGACATTTCTAAAGTAGACAGACTGAAGTAGATTTATTCACCAATAATGAAAGTGGCAAAATTAATTCCAAAATATCTTGAACTCAAGATGAGCATGAATTTCATGTATTCAGACCTTTGCCACAGTTAGAGCAATTGTGAGAGCATTATGATTTCATAAAATCCAACATCTAACAGGGTGTTTCCATAATGTAAGGCCCAGGTATGCCAAAGTCCGTCAGAATCCTGTTGGTGTGGCTCTCAGAAATAAAAGGCAAGTTGATCTTTTAGGTTACTTTTTTTAAAGTATAATTTAGAAGCACAAAAAAGATTTTTAATATAAATGATACATGTGAATGGCACAAAATTAAAGTAGTTCAAAATTGTGAAAAGCAAGTCTTACCCTTTCCTCTTCCATATCAGAATATATTGACAGCCTCTTTCTTTTTATATGGCTACAGTGTACTACATTATAGGGGTGTATTAAATTTATTTAACCATTCTGATCGAATACTACATTTAATATGGTTAATTAAGCTATGTTTGGTGGCTTTTTGAAGCAATTTTTTTCCAGAGTAAACACTTCTAAATTCAAAATGAGATCTGTATATTACATGTCAATTCTACTTTTGGTTATTTATCCTACAGAGATTGATAAATATGTTAAAAATGAGTACATACAAGGATATTTCTTGGAAAAGATTGGAAAACATCCAAAAGCCCATCAACAGAGGCCTTCTCTAATATCATTCATGCCTAATTTTTCTATTTCATTAATTGTTCCCTTTCCTTGTCTGTTAAAGATTGTAAAATGCTTTACTTTGGATTCCTTTTTTTTTTTTTTTTTTTGGCTGTGCTGTGTCTTCTTCATTGCAGCACAGGGGCTTTCTCTAGTTGCAGTGCGTGGGTTTCTCTTATTCTCTAGAGCATTCAGGCTCTCTAATTGTGGCAAGCAGGCTTACTTGCCCCACGGCATGTGAGATCTTACTTCCCTTACCAGAGGTTGAACCTGCATCCCCTGCAGTGAAAGGTGGATTCTTAACCACTGGACCACCAGGCAAGTCCCTCTAAACATTGGATTCTTTGATGCTTGTTCTCTTTTCTCCTCACTTTATCCATCCTCAGGTATTATCATGTATTGTATCCTCATTGTTTTATGACCATTTATATACTTATGACTTCAAATTCGCATCCCCAACCCAGACCCTTTCTCTCAGCCCCAGGCCCTGATCCAAAGGTTTATATGATATCTCCACCAGGATTGCTCATACTCTCAACATAGTCAAAAATGAACTCTTTATTCCACCCTTTTTCTTACACCTATGTCTTTCTGCTCCACTGCATTCTGTCTCAGTACCTTGTCCCATTATCCACCAGGTTATACTAACTAGACACTGGGTAGTGACCTTTTTTTTCATTGCCATATAGCAGACTTACAATATTAGTTTTAGCTGTACAACATAGTAATTTTATATTTTTATAGATTATATTCCATGTAAACTTATTATAAAATAGTGACCATATTCCATGTGCTGTATCCTTATAACTTATTTATTTTATACCTAGTAATTTGTGCCTCCTTTTACATATCTTTGGAGAAGGAAATGGCAACCCACTCCAGTATTCTTTCCTGGAAAATCCCATGGATGGAGGAGCCTGGCAGGCTGCAGTCCATGGGGTCACAAAGAGTCGGACACGACTGAGTGACTTCACTAACTCACTTACATATCTTGCCCCTCCCCCTACACTTCTCCCCACTGGTAACCACTAGTCCTCTGTAACTGTGAATTTTTTGTGTTTGTTTTTTAATTTTTGGCTGCTTTGGGTCTTTGTTGCTGTGCATAAGCTTTTCTCCAGTTATGGCGAGCAAGGGCTACTCTATATAGTTGTAGTGTGTGGGTTTTTCTTGTTGCTGTGGCTTCTCTTATGAAGCCTGGGCTCTAGGCACCCCAGCTTCAGTAGTTGTGGCTCGAGGGCTCTAGAGAGCTAGCTCAGTAGTTGTGGTCCACGGGCTTAGCTGCTCTGAAGCATGTGGAATCTTTCTGGACCAGGAATTAAACCAGTGTCCCCTGCTTTGGAAGGCAGATTCTTAACCTCTGAACCATCAGGGAAGCCCCTCTGTTTTATTATATTCACTAGTTTGTTGTATTTTTTAGATTCCACATACAAGTGATAGCATACAGTATTTGTCTTTGTCTGACTTATTTCATTTAGCACAATGCCCTACAAGTGCATCCATGTTGCTACAAATGGCATTATTTCAGTCTTTACTATGGTTGTGTAACATTTCATTGTATATATGTACCGTATCGTTTTTATCCATTCCTCTGTTGATGGGCATCTAGGTTGCATCCATACCTTGGCTATTGTAAATACTGGTGCTGTGAACATTGGGTACATATATCTTTATAAATTAGTGATTTTTGATTTATGCTTCTTCCTTACCCTGAGGCAAAATTAATCAGGAAATTGTATTGATTGTATCTCCTAAAGATCTCAAAAACCTGTCCAATTCTCACCATCTCCATGCCACCACCTAGGTATAAGTGACCATTACCCCTCTCTGTAATTGTTACAAGTCTCCTAACTGCTATTTTTGCAGCCACTCTTGCCCTCCTTCGATCTACCCTCCACAGGGTAGATTTTCCCTGTGGAAATTTTCCCACCTGGAAATTTCCCAGGTGGCCAGATTTTCCCAGCATGTTAATTTAAAATGTTTAAACATATAGGAAAGTTGAAATGATTTTATAGTGAATACCCTTATACCCACCACCTAAATTCAACTTCTACCAGTAGGCTATACTTACACATCATTGGCTATCTCTCTATCCCCAGTTCAGTTCAGCTCAGTTACTTAGTCGTGTCCGACTCTTTGTGACCCCATGGATGGCAGCATGCCAGGCCTCCCTGTCCATCGCCAACTCCCGGAGTTTACTCAGACTCATGTCCATTGAGTCGGTGATGATTGTTTAAAAATTGCAAATCTGATCATCCTTTAAAACCTTCTGTGGCTTTCCATTGCCCTGCAAATAAAATCCAAATTCCTGCTCATGGCCTGCCAGGCCCTGTATTAGATGATTGCTGCCTCCAGCTCCCCCCACACCATGCCTCCTTCCTTTCTCCCCTTTCAGCCACACAATGCATTTCTCTACTTTTCAACTGTGCCAGCCTCTAGTCTCTCTCACAGCCTCTGCAATGGAATCTTCTTGCTCTTTCTCTTCATTGACCTGATTTCCATTCATCATCCAGGTCTAAAATGTTACCTGCTCAGGGAAATCTCTCCTGATGCCCCTCTGCCTGACTAGGTCACGTGCCTCTCTTTCCCCTTCACTACATACATCACAATTTTAATAAGTTATTCATGTAATGAGTCCTATTATGCCTGTGTCAATTCCCTTCCCACCACATCCCAAGAATATAAGATTCAGAGGGGCAGAGAGAGACGATATTCATATTATTTCATAGCTGTATCCCCCATGCTTAATTAAGAGCAGGTAATAAAATATTTGTGGATTAAGTGAAAGTGAAAAAGCAGTAAAAGAATGTTAGAATATAGATATCTTTAGAGATCACTGTTACAGGGAACTGAGATCCACAAAGATCAAGAAAAATATCTGACTCTGGTCTTTTAAAAGCAACCTTTCTTCTTGCCTGGAGAATCCCATGGACAGAGGAGCCTGGCGGGCTACAGTCTATAAGGTCACAGAGTCAGACATTACTGAAGTGACTGAGCACAGCACAGCACTATAAGTACTTTAGTTACAATCCTAGACAGCACATTTCAGCTTCTCTTTGGCATAGATAAAGCACAGAGTGTTCTCTCCAGCCTAGCATCTCAGCTTCTCAGAAGAGAAGACCATGGCCTTGCCTGGAGGATCCTACTCCTTATTTCAAGCAGCCCTCAATTTTTTTCTTAGTTGAATCAGACAAGTTATAAAGAGACCCTGACAAGCTTACAAGCCTGATTTCAACTATTCCGTTTGTAAATGGCACCTGCAGGACACATGGAAGATCCAGTATATCAGCTTTCATTTTGCCGTTTGTTGTTAATGTCATTGGAATCGTCAGGATGTGGATTTTCCAGGTCACAAAAGCACCAACCACAAAGATATTTTGATGGGACTTCTTATTTTGATTTCCTTTTTCTTAGAAAAAGCTTAAATATATGATGAATCATCTCTAAGTACTTAACTAATGGGTGAATTGAGCCCACCATATTGACAGTAATATTAGCAGCAGCAGTATCTTCTACTCCAAGGTTTCTATTTGGCAGGGGAGGAGATAGCTGTGGAAAAAATAAGGGTAAAGCCCACTCTTAGAAGCAAACCAGATCAGGATATCAAGTCCCAGAAGCAACTCAGAGTAAACCACGATGGCATTTTGGGCTGTGATCGGTGTTTTTCTTCCATGTAGATACTTCACATGAAACTGAGCATTGCTTTTAGAAGTTGGCAGAAAAGGTTTCCTCCCACAATGGTATATTTATGACCTCTGAAGTTAATGAAAAGAAACAGAATGAGGAAGTTTATATAGGCACCATTATAGCAAAATTGGATCTTACAAGGCTTGAACAAGAGCCATGGAAATTGGGCCATCTCAGGGATTCCACAGGATTATCTGAATATGGGGTGTGAATGTAATACACCGATTTCAGAGCATTGCTCCAAGCCTACTGAACACAATCTCCATGAAATTCCATCATTTTTATCAAGCTTCTTGGGTGATTCTAATACACATGGATCACAGTTTGAGGAAGATTGTACTTGAGGAGAAATTACATTGGCTATATTATTTACACCAACTCTGCATCATGATAACATATTGGATTTGATTAACCTGGATGTTATTCATTGTGAGGCAACCCTGGTGAGATGGAAGGAGCCTGAACTTGAACTCACATTGACAGAAGCTCAAGTCTTGACTACTTACCAACTGTGTGACCTCAGTCAAGTTCATCATCCAATCTAGGCCTTGATCTAGTTGCCTGGAAAATAGGGATAATTGGGCTGCTTTGGAGTAATTGAAGATATCAAATGAAGTAATATAGGTAAATATGCTTTGTGACTTCTAACCCACTGTGAAAAAATGATCATTATTAGTGATCTAGAGATAGCAACAAGCTGGAATCAAGATTGCCGGGAGAAATATCAATAACCTCAGATATGCAGATGACACCACCCTTATGGCAGAAAGTGAAGAGGAACTCAAAAGCCTCCTGATGAAAGTGAAAGAGGAGAGTGAAAAAGTTGGCTTAAAGTTCAACGTTCAGAAAACTAAGATCATGGCATCTGGTCCCATCACTTCATGGGAAATGGAGAAACATTGGAAACAGTGTCAGACTTTATTTTTGGGGCCTCCAAAATCACTGCAGATGGTGATTGCAGCCATGAAATTAAAAGACACTTACTCCTTGGAAGGAAAGTTATGACCAACCTAGATAGCATATTCAAAAGCAGAGACATTACTTTGCCAACAAAGGTCCGTCTAGTCAAGAGTATGGTTTTTCCAGTGGTCATATATGGATGTGAGAGTTGGACTGTGAAGAAAGCTGAGCACAGAGAATTGATGCTTTTGAACTGTGGTGTTGGAGAAGACTCTTGAGAGTCCCTTGGACTGCAAGGAGATCCAACCAGTCCATCCTAAAGGAGATCAGTCCTGGGTGTTCATTGGAAGGACTGATGCTAAAGCTGAAGCTCCAATACTTTGGCCACCTCATGCAGGGGGTTGACTCTTTGGAAAGGACCCTGATGCTGGGAGGGATTGGGGACAGGAGGAGAAGGAGACGACAGAGGATGAGATGGCTGGATGGCATCACCGACTCGATGGACATGAGTTTGAGTGAACTCTGGGAGTTGGTGATGGACAGGGAGGCCAGAGACAGACAGGCTGCAACTCATGGGGTCGCAAAGAGTCAGACACGACTGAGTGACTGAACTGAACTGAACCGAACTGAGAGATAGCAATCTGTAGTTCATAATCTCTTAAGCCCTTCTTTTCCTGGGTGTTTAGCTGGGTCTTAATCATTCATTATTATGAAGTAGTCTCCAGTGTATAGCAACAATACAAAAAATACCCCCAAAACTCCTTACTTTGCTATATCATCTATTGTGGAATTTCCTACTTCATCTGATTAGATAGTAAGTTTTGCAAAAGTGTTTCATTTGATTGAAAGAGAGACTGTGTCAGCTTTTTGTTAAGAGGTTGTAGAAACCATAAACAAACTATCTTTCCACCTTTTTCCTTAACATTTTCAGTGTAATGACCATTTCTTACTATGGCCCATCACTTATCTCCTATGTCAGGGAGATCAAACCTGCCTTCCTCACAGGGTTGTTGTTTAGAATCTCACTTTTTATCTAGAGAAGGAAATTTACCATCCTGTCAAAACAAATTCCATAGAAATATAAATGTTGTGGTCATTATGAGGAATGCATGGTGTTTCAAAGATTAGTACTTCTTTCTCATTTACCACATTAGAATTTATTGACCTATACCGGCAAGAGGGTTCCTTTCATACTTGGAAAAGGGAGATAGAATATATAGTTAGTATTGCCTACAACTGACAAAATACGCCTATAGGGAGTAGATCATGTTTTTATTTCCAGTATTTCAGCAAGGAGGATAAATGTCTCTTATTTTGTTTTTCTTTGTCTCTGATTGAGGCAGAAATTAATACAACAAGCAAGTAAAATATTTCAGTATAATAGTTAAAGCAAAAGTTAAAATCATTGGCATTTGCTAAGGAAAAAAATGTCTCTTTATAGAAGGGCAGAGAACTAGATATGAACTTGAGTCACAGTATTTTTACCCTTTTATTGTTTTTATCTGCTTACTCTGGGGGAAGGAATCTAATTGCTCCTTCCAAGTATGATTTTCTACTTAGCCAGAGGTTCATTTTGTCTTCAGAAAGTTGAAACCTGTTTGTGCAAATCTATGGGAACTGATCAGTCCCAACAGTAAAAATGTTTTATTTATTTATTTAATTATGGATTTTTAAAATTGGGATATAATTGCTTTACCATGTTGCATTAACTTCTGCTGGACATTAACATGAATTGGCCATAGGTAAGGAAATGGCAACCCACTCCAATGTTCTTGCCTGGAAGGCGGAGTCTGGTGGGTTGCCGTCTATGGGGTTGCACAGAGTTGGACACGACTGAAGCGACTTAGCAGCAGCAGCAGCAGCAGCATACTCACTCATATCCCCTCTTGAGCCTCTCTCCCACCCCTGCCCATTCTACCAGTAAAATCTTTTAAAATCTTTCCCATTTGAAAACAGGGAAGGGAGCCATCCCCTTACAAAACAGTTTATGTCAATCATTTATGTTTGAACTGTAGTTAGAGTGATTGCATATCAGGAATATATTTGCTTTTCCATCCTTTCCAATATTCATTATTCATAAATTGACATCTTGAAGACAGTTCATTGGTTTTCAGTTGCTATGAAGAAAGAAATGTGTAGACTTTTCTGAATCTTCTTGCTTTTGACCTTTTTTATTACCTTCAATTAATTTGTCCTTCTTAATTCCTAAGTATCATCTTACATTGTGCCTCTGACAGATGGGGTGTAGCTCCGAAGATGGGAGATGTCCTTAATGTTTTTGGATTAATGGAAATGTTATTATTAATTTTCAGGTCTTTTCTATCACCTCTGAAACCAGCTCTGTTACAGTCATTTGTTGGCAAAGCATCTGAATGCACAAAGCCAGGTTGGGGGAGGGGGGTTACCCTGACTGCTTCCTAAGGAATCAAACTGCAAGGGGTACTAAACATCCCTGCGAAAGTATAGTGAGATGGGGAACTCCTCCTGGAAAGACTATGGTATTAGCAAGAAGAAATACTGTCTTCTTGAGTAGAGAAATGAACAGCAATTCATGGTTGATGAATGACAGGTTTGATTAGAGACTGGGCTTCTGTTTTCCTGAATGGAGTATGTAACTTGGGCCAGGCATGAATTGCTAAAGACATAGGGAAAGCGGGAGAAGGGTGGCCTCCTTTGGACACTTCCTTTATCCCTTCCACTAGGCAGCATTTCTCAAAATAAATGTTGTATCAATACAAATATTTAAAGAACCTCGGAGACAGACACCACATCATCAGGGCAAACACTGGCCCAACTCTGAATGCACTAGGTCCCTGTTGCTGGATTGAGCATGGTTGTCACAGGCAGGCTGTTTTTCTCCAGGCCTGAAGATGAATCCAAGCATTTAGTGGACTGGAGAGGGAAGACACACTTGCAATACCTAAGAACACCTGAGGATTGCTGGGTTCCTGGGGCACTGGAATGGCAGCTCTCCTTGGGAAGAAGTAAGAGTGGAAATTTTCCAAACTCTGCCAATGACTGGGTCACCTGTATCTGCCTTGTCCCTAGCATGCAACTGCTTTGTCTGCCAATTTACTCTCCTAAGCTCTGGCTTTGCTAGGAAGTTGATCTCTTTGTTTTTAAATTTTTAGACTTTAAGAAATTAAAGAAGTATTAGGTTTGTAGAAAAATTAAACAGAAAGTACAGAGTTGCCATATACTAGCATTCCCCTCCCCCTGCAAGTTTCTCCTGTAATTAACGTCTTCCGTTGGTGTGGTGGTGGTGTGATATGTTAATACAATTGATTAACCAACATTGATGTGTTATTGTTCATTGAAGTCCATAGTTTACATTTGGGCTCACTCTTGGTATTTTACAGTGGTATGGGTTTTAGCAAATGCTTGATATCATGTATTAACAATTACATTCTCATACAGAATCATTTTGCTGGCCTAAAAATCCCCTGCACTCCAACCCCTCACAACCACTGGTCTTTTTTACTGTCTCTATAGTTTTGCCTTTTTCCAGAATGTTATATAGTTGGAACCAATCATACAGTATATAGCCTTTTCCAACTTGCTTCTTTCACTTAGCAATATGCATTTAAGTTCCTCCGTGTATTTTGTGCCTTAATAACTCATTGATTTTTTTTTTTTTACTGTGGTAAGAACACTTAATGGGAGATGTACCCTCTTAACAAATTTTTAAGTGTACAATACAGTGTCATTGGTTTTAAAGAGAGAAAAGGATGGAAGATTTAAGAATTATTGTTTCTTAAACATTTAAAATTTCTTAAAAATTTCTCAAACATTAAAAAAATTACCTGGAGAAGATGGGAGGTCTGCATTTATTTTGCTGGTTTTCTTGGTTTTCTTATTGGCTACAAATGATTGTTCCTATGTACCTGTTTTGCCATGTATAGTGCAAAATCAGTAGCAATGCTTAAACACTTAATATGCCTACTTCTAAGCTTCTGTATGGATTGTGTCCCCCAGACCAAAGCTTTGTGCCACTCTGTACTTGCTGCAAAGTGTAATATTTTTTTCATTAAATTCACTTTCCGAATAGCTCTCATGTGTTCTGTTATAAGTTATTCCTGGGTACTTGAAGATACATGAAAATGTGTTGTGTGTCACCTATTCCTCCTGCTTTTATACTTCTTTGTCTTTGGAGCAAAGCACATTTGCTTAATTGAGACACACAGTTTGAATGACTGTCTGGTGTCTAAGATTCAGCTGATGAACAACTCTTCTTGTTGCTTAGCTATTGAATCTCTCATTTTGGTTTTTCTTCACCTTTCTTTTTGTAAAGCTGAACCCTGACACCATCATTCCGTTTGCTCTGGGCAGTGATAAGAGAAGGGATCAAAGAAGTGACATTTATTGAGCACCTACTATACATCAGGGGCTTTATAAATTGTTACCTATTATCTGTGTTTAAAAAAGACAAAGGACAAAACTGGAGACATGAGTCTCAGGTTAAGTAACCCAACTAGTATGTAATAGGCCTCACCCTACATTTCAGATCCCAAAGCCCATGTCCTTAGTTCTTCACCAAAATGTACCCCAGATTCTCAGGGTGTGATTCATGAACCAACAGCATTAGCTTCATCTGGGAGCTTGTTGGAAATGAAGAATGTTGTGCCCTAAGCCAGATTCAATCAGAATATTCATTAGAACAAAATCCTTGGTTGACCTGAAATCACAATAAACTTTAAGAAGCATTGACTGGACCTTAATATTTAAGGTACTTGATACTATAGCCTGGTTGATGTGAACTTTGGCCTAAGACACATCCCATTTATCAGTCTTTTTTTTTAACTTTTATTGAACTATAGTTGGTTTACAATATTGTGTTAGTTACGGGTATACAGCAAAGTGATTCATATATATATATGGGCTTCCCTGGTGGCTCAGATGGTAAAGAATTGTCCTGCAATGCAGGAGACCTGGGTTGGATCCCTGGGTGGGGAAGATCCCCTGGAGAAGGGAATGGCTACCCATTCCAGTAGTCTCTTGCCTGGAGAATTCCATGGACAGAGGAGCCTGACAGGCTACAGTCCATAGGGTCGCAAAGAGTCAGACACGACCGTGTGACTAAGCACACAAATTTATACACACACAGACACACACACACACACATTGAAGTGAAGTGCAAGTCACTCAGTCATGTCCGACTCTTTGTGACCCCATGGACTGGATTGAGTAGCCTTTCCCTTATCCAGGGGATCTTCCCAACCCAGGGATTGAACCCAGGTCTCCCGCATTGCAGGTGAATTCTTTATCAGCTGAGCCACAAGAGAAGCCCAAGAATACTGGAATGGGTAGCCTATCCCTTCTCCAGTGGATCTTCTTGACCCAGGATCGAACTGGGGTCTCCTGCATTGCAGGTGGATTCTTTACCAATTGACCTATCAGGGAAGTCCCGCATATAATGAAATAGAATGTAAAAAAGAATATATATATATATATATATATATACACACACACATATTCTTATTACAAGGTATTGAGTATAGTTCCATGTGCTATACAGTAGGTCCTTGTGGTTGTCTATTCATAATAATAATGTGTATATTCATAATCATATTCTATTCTATTCATCATAATAATGTGTATATTTCAATCTCAAGCTCCTCTAACTTATCCCTTTCCACTTTGGTAACCATAAGTTTGTTTTCTATGTCTGTTTAGTCTATTTCTGTTTTGTAAATAAATGCATTTGTATCTTTTAAAGGAGTTTTAGAGAGATTTATTTGGCTGTGTCAGGTCTTAGTTGTGGCACATCAGATCTTCAATCTTTGTTGCAGGTGTAGCAGGGCTTCCATACCACTCTAAAAGGGGCAAAATGCAGCCAGTTCTAACTGTAAGATGTTGTTCTGGGTGCTCTACCTCTGTCCCTGCTTTTTTTTTTCTTTCCTCTTTGTCCTTCTTCACACTGATCTGTACCCTAAGAAGCCAACCTTAATGAACTGCTTCACAGGGGCTTTCTTGCCATGTGGATTTTGGTTGGGATTGGCCAAAGGAAGGGACCAGTAGGAGATTGAATGGTGAGATCAATATAGTTCTTCCCCTGGCTCCTTCCTACTGGATCACGGGGGTTATGTTCCTCTGCCCAGGACTATAGCTCCTGGCAGGTGGCCTTCTCCAGCTGGAGGTATGGCCACCACTCTTTCTCTTCACCCCCTTTAGGCCTTGGAGGGGTAGTCTTGACCGTGGTCAGTTTCAGTATCCCTCTTTACTTTTCTTTAACCCCAACCACCACTTTATAAATAGTCCTTTTGTTACTTTTTCCTTAAGATTACACTCATAGTTTTAGTATTCCATTGTTTCTGGCTGGGACCCTCATTGATACAGTAATAGGTATTGGGGGGTATTCTTAAAAAGTGGTCCCTGAAAATAGAATTTTAGGTTTGTCTCTCCCATATTTGAGGAGCATTGTGGGCGCTTGGCAAAGCAGAAGATGCTTAGTTAGTTTGTTGGAATGAATGGAAAAAAATGATCTTCCAATCTTTGCACCTCTAATAACCATAAAAACTCAGATGGCCATAAATTAAGAGGGATTGCTCTCTAAGGTTTCCCAATATGTACAGAGATGGTCATTGAAAGATATATGTTCCCTTTAAAAGATTTCATTGGCTCTCTACAGCAGCTATCCCTGCTTCTGATTATGTGTGCTGATAAGAATTAAGAAAGCATTTCTCGGTCAATACTTGGTTACCAAGTCCTAGACTTTATTGCTTTGCTCTAGTAATGATAGCGCATCTGGACTAGCAAGAACGTCATCAGTATGATGGATGAGCCTATGTAAAGACAATGGAGATTCCTCCAGAGCCCCTTATAACAAAGAGCCACAGAGATGGTGAGTGTTTCTTAGGTCAGAAAGTAAAGAGAAACTGTTCTCTGTCATGTGACTGCACCATTAGACTCCAAGGACATCTCACAAGGTTTCTCCTCTGACCTAGAAACTCAATTTACAGAGAAGAAAGCACAGCTGTGAGTTCATGCCATGGAATTCATTGGTCTTACCTCATGTCTCAGCACCCCCAAAGTAGCTGGTTTAATAGAAGAATGAAATGGTTTACTCAAAGGTCAATTATAGAAAGCACTGATAGACAATGCTTAGTGAGGCTGGAGAGATATCTTACATGATAGAGTATATACTTTAAGTTGCTATTGTTTAGTCGCTAAGTCATGTCTGACAGTTTGCAACCCTATGGACCATAGCCCACCAGGCTCCTCTGTCCAGGGGATTCTCCATGCAAGGAGACTGGAATGGGTTGCCATTATACAATGCTGTAGCCCTCATAGCAGAAACCCATGGGTTCAGGGAACAAGATGTGCAACTGGGAGTGTCCCTTCTTGTTGTTATACTTAATAACCTACTTAAGCAGTTTTTCCTATGTGTCTACATGAAGTTGGGTTCAATGAGCCTAAGGGCTCTAGTGCCCAAGGAAGGCACTAGCATATTTACATAGGAAACAGTCCTGGTGCTATTATATTGCAAGCTGAGAATGCCTCTTAAATGGGTAGGGCCCCTCACACCACGAAAGCTACAGGTACAGAAGAGGTACTAGCTCGGGTGATTATTAAGAACTTGAGTTGCTTATCCACAGTTGAGTTGCCTATCTCCATAAGGAGAACTGTGTCTAGAGCTCAGGGAATTTATCGAGACATCTGTCAGTTTTCCAATGCTCAGTCATCCTGATCAGGGGAAAACTGCAGCAAACCAATAAAAGTGGTCACTAAGAAACCACGTCCTTTCCACAGTGAAGGTTTGGGTCAATCCTCCAGGTAAAGAAATTCAGCTGAAGTGCTGGCAGAGAGTCACAGGAGAATTTGAAATGATTATTAACACAGATCTCATGAGCAGCTACCTGAGTGAGATTGAAACACCTTTGTTTGATGTTAATTAACTGTTTCTTCCAACCTCTTTACCCTCCACCTAGCTTCTGGGTAGAATGCCAGTGGTAGCTAAGATTTTAGGTTTCTGGTGGGTGTATCAGAGAACTGATATTACCCCGCAATGATCTGGTTGTCAGGAGTCGGGAAATGTTCTGATTGTATGTGATACATAGTAAATACTTCAGGCTTTATGGGCCATCCAGTCTTAGTTGTAACTACTCATCTTTGCCATTGTGGAGCAAAAGCAGCCATTAACAATATATAAAAAAAAAAAAGAAAAAAATATGTGTGTGCGCCTGTGACCCAATAAGACTAATGACAAAAACAAATGGCCAGACTACTGGCTGTAATTTGCTGACTTTTGCAGTAGGTGATGGGAACATGAGATTTTTTTTTAAATATTTATTTTATTTGGATATGCATGGTCCTCATTGCAGCATGCAGGATCTAGTTCCTTGGCCAGGGATTGAACCTGGGCTGCCTGCATTGGAGGCAAGGAGTCTAAGCCACTGGACCACCAGGAAGGTCCTGAGACCTGAGATTTTTTTATTCAGACAAAACAGTAGATGCTGAGGGTAAAAGGGATGAACTGTGCTGGTATTCTCTGTCTGCCCCACCAGAGTTCCTCTCTGCAGTTTTCAAAACTGCTTTGTGCTTTGCTCCTTGGCCCTCTAATTTTCAGTTGGGTTTGACCAACTGGATCCAATAGCAGGAGATAAAAAGACAGAAGAAGAGAAAGTTCACGTCATTTATTCCCCAGGCTCCCTCCCTGCTGGGCTGCGGGTTGTTAAAGGCTGGCTTCCTCTACCACGGCTCCTCAGAGGTGGTCTCTTTTTAATTATACATGGCATTCTCTCTGGATTCTAGTAATCACTCTCTCTGCTTGCCCTTCGGGCCTAGGGTGGTAAATGGCCTCTGATGCTGCTAGTTTTAAGGTGCTTCAGTATCCCTTAATAGTTCCCTTTACCATTTCTGATTCTTGTTCTTCAGTTGCTAAGTTGTGTCTAACTCTTTTGAAAGCCCCTGGACTGTAGCCTGCCAGGCTCCTCTGTCCATGGAGTTCTCCAGGCGAGAACATTGGAGTGGGTTGCCATTCCTTCTCCAGCAGATCTTCCTGACCCAGGGATCGAACCTGCATCTCCTGCACTGGCAGGCGGATTTTTACCACTGACCATGCTCACTCATTATAAATAATTATTTCATTATGTCCTCTTCAATTCCCATTAGAATCTGCCATCTGTTTCCCACTAGAACTTAGATTTTAAAAATGTCATTGATTGTAAGACACTCTCCATTTCAGAGATGTTAAAATGTGTGTGTTGGGGCGGGTGGTGCATTTCAGGATCAATGAACTATGCTAATTGCAATATCTTCCTGATGAATGAATGAATCGAGGAATGATTCATATTCAGAGTACAGCTTACCTCAAAGGACAGATGCAGTGGAGTGGAGTGCTGTGCCAGATGGTGTGTTATTTAGAATGAACTTCAACAATCAGAATCAACATTGATTCTTCTTATGTACCTAGATGGTTTTTGCAGTCTTGAGATGGGTAATCAATATGAAGGTCATGTCCTTGCCTAGGACGCCTAATTGTTACATTAGAATGAAAATATCAGAATGCTCTTGAGTCATTCTCTTTCTCTGGAAATGAGATGACTCCAAAGGAAAAGCTACCAACAGGGGTACGATTGGGTGTTTGGTGAAGCAGGCCTAATGACTGTTGCTTGTGACTCTTCATGACCTGAGTTCAGAGCTTTCTACAGGAGAACAGTATGAGAAATCATCAGTCCTCACAAGCTGCAGTTAACACACATTCACTGCCTGTGTGACAACTGGAATATGTTCTGGCCCAGCCTACTTGAACAGCCATGGGCCTTCTTTGAGCTTCTCAGGTGGCGCTAGTGGTAAAGATCCCCCCTGCCAATGCAGGAGACGTAAGAGATGCAGGTTTGATCCCTAGGTCAGGAAGATCCCCTGGAGGAGGGCATGGCAACCCACTCCAGTATTCTTGCCTGGAGAATCCCATGGACAGAGGAGCCTGGTGGGCTACAGTCCATGGGGTCGCAAAGAGTCGGGCACAACTGAAGTTACTTAGCACACACTCACGGGCCTTCTTTACAGACGTCACTTAGTCTAGGCTGCGTGTTTAGAACTTACGAACTCTCTTAGCAAAGCTACTGATCCGAACTGCATAGGCTGTCTGATTGCTGAAATCTAGCAATAACTGAGGTTACTCAGGCCAGTACAAGAGTAACTGTGCCTTTGGAAAAGTCTGCTGTGTTTCCTTTTTCTAATTCTTAAGTTCCTAATTGTTCCCATAGAGACAAACAAGCAAGTGTCTCTTCTCTGGCCCTTCTCTGGAGCAAAGCTACTCAGAGCACGGGTCCATGATAAAATAAGGAACTTCTATCAGAATGTAAATCAACGTGCTGCTTCCTTTGCTGAGAAAGATTTGCTATCAAAAAAATATAAGCCAAACTATATAATGCATTTATGGACATTGGTGATTTACATTCTGGGGCCAGCTCCCAATTTTTTTTTTTTTTTGAACCACTAACAAATGGTCCAGGGACCAGTAGCCAGTAGGAGGACTATACTCCAAGGAGCATTACTCTGGAGGGTCTTAGAACTCAGTCCTTTCACAGGACCATCGCCTAGAAGTGCGGCCACTTGCTGAGAAATGTATTACTTCGTGTTCCAAGAAGTGCCTCTTTTCTCCAAGGCTTTGTATCCATGCTTAGTCTCAGAGGGCATCAGAAACCCACTTAATAGCCTGCCCAGCAGTCAAATGGAATTCCCTGAGACTAACAGACACATTGCAAGATACTCAGAGAGAAGGATTCAGATTTGCTCTGTGGTCAGACAACATTTCAGTTCCATGTGAAATCAGTTTGTTAGTCCCAGGGCGCTGCGGCCGAAGTATATAACATCATTCTACAGGGAAACTTGTCACTTCTGATAGAGAGACAGACAGACAAAACAAAATTCCAACCTCTGTGCACTTAAATTCAATTTCCCCTGAGTTCCAACATAGCCATAGAACAAACAGGAAAATAAATCCTTAGGCTGAATATCTTCCAAAATGATACCATAATAATAGAAATGTATTCCTTGTATATATAAACCACATCTTCTTTATCTATCTGTCAGTGGACATTCAGGTTGCTTCTTTGCCTTGGCTGTTGTAAATAGTGCTGCTATGAACATTGGGATGCATGTGTCTTTTTGAATTAGAGTCTTATCTGAATATATGCCCAGGAATGAGATTGCTGGATCATATGGCAACAATATTTTTAGTTTTTTAAGGAAACTTCATCCTGTTTTCCATAGTGGCTTACCAATTTACATTCCCACCAACAGTGTAGGAGGGTTCCCTTTTCTCTACACCCTCTCCAGCATTTGTTATTTGTAGATTTTTTTCATGATGGCCATTCTGACTGGTGTAAGGTTGGACTTCATTGTAGTTTTCATTTTCATTTCTCTAATAATTAATGATGTTGAGCATCTTTTCATGTGCCTATTGACCATCAGTATGTCTTTGAAGAAGTGTCTATTTATGTCTTCTTCCTGTTTTTTTTTTTTTTTAGTATTAAGTTGTATTAGCTGTTTGTATGTTTTGAAAATTAAGCCCTTGTCAGTTGCATCATTTGCAAATGTTTTCTCCTGGTCCATGGGTTGTGTTTTCATTTTGTTTGTGGTTTCCTTTGCCATGGACTGGAATGGAATATGACTTATCCATTAAAAACAATGGAATATTGCTATTTACAGCAAGATGGATGGACCTAGAGACTATCATACTAAATGTACTAAGAAAGGCAAATAGCATATGATATCACTTATATGTGGAACCTAAAATATGATACAAATTCACTTATTTACAAAACAGAAACAAACTCACAGACATAGAAAACAAATCTATGGTTGCCAGAGGGGAAAGGGGGTTGGGAAGGATAAATTAGAAGTTTCTATTAGCAGATATACTCTACTATATATAAAATAAATAAATAACAAGGTTCTAAAATATAGCACAGATATTCAGTATCCTGTAATAAACTATACTGGCAAAGAACATTAAAAATAATATATATATATATATATATGAATCACTTTGTTGTACATCAGAAACTAACACATTGTAAATCAACTAAACTTTAATGATTTTTAAAAGATAATAGAAATACATTTTCATGTGCACATTCTCCAGTGAAATTAATTCTGATTAACAAAGCTACTTGCCTTGCATCATTCCCATGTCTTTCAAGGAGAAACAAATGCTATATTTTAGATGAGTTAAGCATACTTCATGAGAAATAGATGGGGAAACAGTGGAAACAGTGTCAGACTTTATTTTTGGGGGGCTCCAAAATCACTGAAGATGGTGATTGCAGCCATGAAATTAAAAGACGCTTGCTCCTTGGAAGGAAAGTTATGACCAACCTAGATAGCATATTGAAAAGCAGAGATATTGCCTTGCCAACAAAGGTCCATCTAGTCAAGGCTATGATTTTTCCAGTGGTCATGTATGGATGTGAGAGTTGGACTGTGAAGAAAGCTGAGAACCAAAGAATTGATGCTTTTGAACTGTGGTGTAGGAGAAGACTCTTGAGAGTCCCTTGGACTGCAAGGAGATCCAACCAGTCCATTCTGAAGATCAGCCCTGGGATTTCTTTGGAAGGAATGATGCTAAAGCTGAAACTCCAGTACTTTGGCCACCTCATACGAAGAGTTGACTCATGGAAAAAGACCCTGATGCTGGGAGGGATTGAGGGCAGGAGGAGAAGGGGATGACAGAGGATGAGATGGCTGGATGGCATCACCGACTCGATGGACATAAGTTTGAGTAAACTCCGGGAGTTGGTGGTGGACAGGGAGGCCTGGTGTGCTGCGATTCATGGGGTCACAAAGAGTTGGACACGACTGAGCGACTGAACTGAACTGAACTGAAGCATACTTCTAAGCTTGTAATGCAAACTTTAAACATTGGCCATAAGCAGAGATCCAATGACTTTGGTAAGTGTTTTTGTCGGTGATTATACTGGCATCCTTCTCACCTCATCCAGAATAGTGACTCATACTTTTGGCTGCACATGAGAATCCCCTCAGAAGTTTTTAAAGTCTCCCCAGGACCTGTCTGCACCCAGGAAATTTACATCTTAATCTCCAGTGATGGCACATAGGCATCAGTCTTCCAAAACTCCCCTAGTCCATGGGGTCACAAAGAGTCAGACACAACTGAGCACACAGACACACACACACACACACACACACACACACACAAGTAATTCAGTGTGCATCCAAGGTTAAGAAAGACTGACAAGAAGGGTATTGAGAGAACTGTAGGCTAAGGGTAGAATGATTGCTAAAAAAGACATACCCCTTAGGGCACTAAGCTAAGGGGAACCTTCCAGCACCTCTTCTGTTACTCTAGTTTCCAAAGTTAATATTGTTAAAAAGGAGTTAAAACTGCAAGGAGTATAGATTCAATGCAATCCCTATCAAGCTACCAATGGTATTCTTCACAGAGCTAGAACAAATAATTTCACAATTTGTATGGAAATACAAAAAACCTCGAATAGCCAAAGCGATCTTGAGAAAGAAGAATGGAACTGGAGGAATCAACTGACCTGACTTCAGGCTCTACTACAAAGCCACAGTTATCAAGACAGTGTGGTACTGGCACAAAGACAGAAATATTGATCAATGGAACAAAATAGAAAGCCCAGAGATAAATCCACGCACATATGGACACCTTATCTTTGACAAAGGAGGCAAGAATATACAATGGATTAAAGACAATCTCTTTAACAAGTGGTGCTGGGAAAACTGGCCAACCACTTGTAAAAGAATGAAACTAGAACACTTTCTAACACCATATACAAAAATAAACTCAAAATGGATTAAAGATCTCAACGTAAGACCAGAAACTATAAAACTCCTAGAGGAGAACATAGGCAAAACACTCTCCGACATACATCATAGCAGGATTGTCTATGACCCACCTCCCAGAATATTGGAAATAAAAGCAAAAATAAACAAATGGGACCTAATTAAACTTAAAAGCTTCTGAACAACAAAGGAAACTATTAACAAGGTGAAAAGGCAGCCTTCAGAATGGGAGAAAATAATAGCAAATGAAGCAACTGACAAACAACTAATCTCAAAAATATACAAGCAACTCCTACAGCTCAACTCCAGAAAAATAAATGACCCAATCAAAAAATGGGCCAAAGAACTAAACAGACATTTCTCCAAAGAAGACATACAGATGGCTAACAAACACATGAAAAGATGTTCAACATCACTCATTATCAGAGAAATGCAAATCAAAACCACTATGAGGTACCATTTCATGCTGGTCAGAATGGCTGCGATCCAAAAGTCTACAAGCAATAAATGCTGGAGAGGGTGTGGAGAAAAGGGAACCCTCTTACACTGTTGGTGGGAATGCAAACTAATACAGCCACTATGGAGAACAGTGTGGAGATTCCTTAAAAAACTGGAAATAGAACTGCCTTATGATCCAGCAATCCCACTGCTGGGCATACACACTGAGGAAACCAGAAGGGAAAGAGACACGTGTACCCCAATGTTTATCGCAGCACTGTTTATAATAGCCAGGACATGGAAGCAACCTAGATGCCCATCAGCAGATGAATGGATAAGAAAGCTGTGGTACATATACACAATGGAGTATTACTCAGCCATTAAAAAGAATACATTTGAATCAGTTCTAATGAGGTGGATGAAACTGGGACCTATTATACAGAGTGAAGTAAGCCAGAAAGAAAAACACCAATACAGTATACTAACGCATATATATGGAATTTAGAAAGATGGTAACAATAACCCTGTGTACGAGACAGCAAAAGAGACACTGATGTATAGATCAGTCTTGTGGACTCTGTGGGAGAGGGAGAGGGTGGGGACATTTGGGAGAATGGCATTGAAACATGTGTAATATCATGTATGAGACGAGTTGCCAGTCCAGGTTCGATGCACGATGCTGGATGCTTGGGGCTGGTGCACTGGGACGGCCCAGAGGGATGGTATGGGGAGGGAGGAGGGAGGAGGGTTCAGGATGGGGAGCACGGGTATACCGGTGGCGGATTCATTTCGATGTTGGGCAAAACTAATACAATATTGTAAAGTTTAAAAATAAAATAAAATTAAAAAAAAAAAACTGCAAGGAGAGGAAATACTCTTGACTTCTTGTGAAGATAAAATGAGATCATGTGAGTGCAATGTTTGGATTCTCAATCAGCCTGCTATTCATTTCTGATTAAATTAGTGAAGGATTATTAATAGAATTTATTGATAAAAAGAGCTGCAGACAACAGAAATGGATGCAGCAAATTTGAAGTGATTTTCCCTTGTGCTTTGGGTCTCTACAAGGCACACTTGCCCACAAGTCCTGCCAGAGTTGAGAAAAAGAGCCAAATTTTTGTTATGCTTACACATATTCCTACTCAAGCTTCTGTCATCATTCCAGAATTATATTCACAATCAGTGCACTTCAGTTGAAGGCAACAGATCATGGTGTGTGGTCTGCAGACCCTTGGGCAACCTAAAACCTTTTTGAGGGGTCAGCCGGGCCAAAGCGGTTTTCCTTATTTACTTTTTTTTTTGCTGTGTTGACATTTGCTGGGGTGGTCCAGAAGTGATGGTGAATAAAACTGTAGACACTTCAGTAGTTTGTTTGCCCAAGTACATGTAGGAAAAAAAGTAACATACCACTTTCATTTTCAAAAGTCCTGATGAAGCAGTAAAAGTTATTAATATGTTTAAATCTTGACCTTTAAGGACGTGTGATTTTTCAGATGTTTTATGCATGCTCAAGTTTGAAGGTTGTCTCAGGGAAAAGCACTTGGGCATTTTAGTTGCATATTGAACTGGCTATATTTTTCACCATTTTTATTTTAATGAATGAATGAATGACGGATAAAGTGTAATTATTTAGGCTTGAGGACTGGGCAAACATTTTCTCAAAATGAACAAAAAGAGCCTGTCATTTCAAGGAAAATAACTGACAGTATTTGCTTTTAATGATAAAAGTTGAGCGTTGAAGCAAAAACTAGAATTTTGGAAAGCTTGTGTACACTGTTCTTTATGACAGCTTCCCAATACATAGAGATGTTTTTGATAGGATCGGTGATGACATTAACCAAGGTGAATTTTTTATATTGTATAACAAATCTTATTGACCTTTGGAAGATCTGCCTAACTCAGTGAACCAATATGTTCTCAGTGATCAATGCATGAGTTATAAAATCTTGTGTGGGTTAAAGATCCATGCAAAGTGCAAGATAGACCAATGGATTTTGTTTTATTTTTTTATTTTAATTGGAGGCTAATTACTTTACAATATTGTGGTGGTTTTTGCCATACATTCACATGAATCAGCCATGGGTGTACATGTGTTTCCCATCCTGACCCTCCCTCCTCATCCCATCCCTTAAGGTCATCCCAGTGCACCAGCCCTGAGCACCCTGTCTCATACATCGAACCTGGACTGGTGATCTATTTCATATATGATAATATACATGTTTCAATGGTTCAATGCTATTCTCTCAAATCATCCCACCCTCGCCTTCTCCCACAGAGTCCAAAAGTCTGTTCTTTACATCTGTGTGTCTTTTGCTGTCTCGCATACAGGGTCATCGTTGTTTTATTGTTTTATTTTGCCACACTGTATGGCATGCGGAATCTTAGTTCCCCAACCAGGGATTAAACCTGTGCTCCTTGCAGTGGAAGCATGGAGTCTTAACCACTGGATTACCAGGGAGGTCCTAGACCAGTGGATTTTAATGCAACACAGTGTAAAAATTTTCCATATTGGCATCAATAGTTAAGGAACTACTACTTCCTGAGTTTTGAGGAAGTATCAAAGAAAAATATCCAGATACCTAAGTAGGGCTATTAAACTCTCTTTTCTGTGAAGTCTGACTATCTTCATATACTTTAATTAAAAGAACATTGATATTGCAATGGACTGAATGGAAAGCATATGTGAAAATCTAGACGTCTGCTTTTATGGCACATTTTTGAGGAGTTGCAATAATGCAAAATAATGCCACTTATCTGACTTTTTAAAACTTTTGTGATGCATATGCAGTTTTTCTTAAAAATGTTATCTACGTTAACATGAGTTTATAATTTTTTCCTAAATGAATTGAAATATAAGTTTTGAAAAATGTGTTCAGTCTTAATTTAGGTACAACTGACATAACATTATGTTAGTTTCAGGTGTAAAACATAATGATTCAATATTTATGTATCTTGTGAAGTGATCAACATGTATAGTTAACGTCATCATCCATATTTACAAAATATTTTTTCTTTTGATGAGGATTTTTAAGATCTACTCTCTAAGCAACTTTTAAATGTGAAATACAGTATTACTAACAATAGTCACCTTGCTATTATATAGCATTCCTGTGACTTACTCATTTTATAGCTAGAAATTTGTGCATTTTTGACCCTCTGTACCCATTTCACCAACTACCACCTCTGTCTCTCCAGTGACCACCAATCTGTTCTTGAGTTTGGAGTTTGTTTATTCGTTTGCTTTTTAGACTTCACATGTAAGTGATAACATATAATATTTGTTTTTCTTGATCTCTCTTACTTCACTTAGTATGAGTTCTTAGGAGAAGCACACTGACTGAAACCGCCCACCCAGGCCAGGCACCATAGTAACCATTTGCATGAGTTGTTTTATGACAGGAGGTCCTGGTAAGGAACAAGGAACTAATAAGTCACCACCAACTGGAAGAGTTCGGGAAAGGTCAAAAGGAGAAACCACATGTCCGACCACCTCCCAGAATCCTTCTCTCTGGCATCCATCTTGGCTGAACAAGGCGTGCACCACCAGGAAGGACTCTGAGTCAGAATGATTGGCTAAAGACACCTGGAAACTAATCCATCACCATAAAACCCGAGACTGGGAGTTACATGGCAGAGCAGTTCTCCTCGGTTCCCTTACCCTGCTGTTCTCCGCCTGGGTGCCCTCTTCCAGTCTCTTGCTTTGTCAGCACATGTGTCTCCTCAGACGATTCATTTCCAAGTGTTAGATAAGAGCCCAGTTTTGGGCCCTGAAAGAGGTCCTCCTTCCTGCAACCACCTTGCTATTATATAACATTCCTGACTTACTCATTTTGTAGCTAGAAGTTTGTGCCTTTTTTACCCTCTTTACCCATTTCACCAAGTACCACCTCTGTCTCTCCAGTGACCACCAATCGGTTCTTGAATTTGGAGTTTGTTTGTTTGCTTTTTAGACTTCACATATAAGTGATAGCATATAATATTTGTCTTTCTCAATCTCTTACTTCACTTAGTATAATCTCTAGGTCCATCCATGATGCCACAAATAGCATTATTTTGTTCTTTTTTATGGCTGAGTAGTATAACACAGCTACTATATCCATTCATCCATTGGTGGGCATTTAGGTTGTTTCCATAGCTTGGCTATTATTGGTAATGCTGCCATCAACATGGGGGTGCATATATATTTTTTGAGTTTGTTTTCATTTTCTTTAGATAAATAACCAGAAATGGAATTGCTGGATCATGTGGTGGTTCTATTTTTAACTTGTGCTGTTTTTCATAGTGACTGCAGCAACTTACATTCCCATCAACAGTACCCAGAGTTCCCGTTTCTCCAAATCCTCACAACATTTATTGTCTTTTTGCTGATAGCCATTCTAACAAGTGTGAGAGAATATCTCTGTGATTTTGGTTTGCATTTCCCTGATGATTAGTACTACTGCATGTCCTTTCATGTCCTCATTGGTCATCTGTATGTCTTACTTGGAAAAATTTCTATTCAGATCTGTTTTTTAAAAAATTTTATTGGTGTAGCATTTATTTTCCTTGTTTTTTTAATTGTATTGTTTGTTGTTTTGCTATTGAGTTATATGCCTTCTTAATGTATTTTCAATGTTCACCCTGTTATCAGATATATGATTTGCAAATATAGTCTCCCATCTGATACATTGCCTTTTCATTTTATTGATAATATCCTTTGCTGTACAGAAGAGTTTTATTTTGAGGTAGCCCCAGTTTTTGCTTTTGTTGGTTTCACTTTTGAAGTCAGATTCAAAAAATCATTGCCAAGATGTCAAGGAGCTTACTGCCTATGTTTTCTTCTAGGAGTTTCATGGTTTCAGGTATTACTTTCAAGTCTTTAATCCATTTTGAGTTGATTTCTTTGTACAATGTTAAGACAGTGATCTTGTTTTATTCTTTCTCATGTGGCTGTCCAGTTTTCCCAACATCACTTATTAAAGAGACTGTCCTTTTCACTGTCTATTCAGGGTGCATTTGTTGTAAATTAATTGAACATATATGCATAGATTTATTCCTGGGCTCCCTGTTATTCTTGGACTCCCTGTTGTGTTCTGCTGGTCTGTGTGTCTGGTTTTATGCCAATACCATACTGTTTCGATTACTATACTTTTGTAATGTATTTTGAAATCAGGATGTGGACCATGATGCCTCCAGCTTTGTTCCTTTATCTCAAGATTGCTTTAGCTGTTCAGGGTCTTTGTTTCATATGAATTTCAAAATTGTTTGTTCCTGTGAAGAATGCCATTGAAATTTTGAGAGACTGCATTGAACATGTATATTTCATTGGGTAATACGGACATTTTAACAGTATTCTTAAAATCCATGACCATGGAATATTTTCTTGTGTCTTCAGTTTCTTTTATCAGTGTCTTAACAGTTTTGAGTGTATAGGTCTTTCACCTCCTTGGGTAAATTTATTCCTAGGTATTTTACTTTTTGGTGTGATTGTAAATGGGATTGATTTCTTCCTAGTTTTAATTTCTAACACAGTAAATATCAGTAGGATAACCCACATAAATGAAAGTACTTTCAGTTCAGTTCACTCAGTCGTGTCCGACTCTTTGCAACCTCATAAACTGCAGCATGCTAGGCCTCCCTGTCCATCACCAACTCCCAGAGTCCACCCAAACCCATGTCCATTGTGTAGGTGACGCCATCCAACCATTTCATCCTCTGTCGTCCCCTTCTCCTCCTGCCCTCAATCTTTCCTGGCATCAGGGTCTTTTCAAATGAGTCAGCTTTCTGCATCAGGTGGCCAAAGTATTGGAGTTTCAGCTTCAACATCAGTCCTTCCAATGAACACCCAGGACTGATCTTCCTTAGGATGGACTGGGTGGATCTCCTTGCAGTCCAAGGGACTCTCAAGAGTCTTCTCCAACACCACAGTTCAAAAGCATCAATTTTTCAGCACTCAGCCTTCTTTATGGTCCAACTCTCACATCCATACATGATCAGCAAAGTAATATCTCTGCTTTTAAATATGCTGTCTAGGTTGGTCATAACTTTCCTTCCAAGGAGCAAGTGTCTCTTAATTTCATGGCCACAATCACCATCCACAGTGATTTTGGAGCCCAAGAAAATAAAGTCAGCCACTGTTTCCACTGTTTCCCCATCTATTTGCCATGAAGTGTTGGGACCAGATGCCATGATCTTAGTTTTCTGAATGTTGAGCTTTAAGCCAGTGCTCCAAAAGTTTGGGAATTGCTAGTTTAAGGAAATGTCTACACACACAGGCTAGCTTTGTTTTCATTCTTGCCCAGTTAAATTCAGTCATCTTGATCTTATGGAAGTTTGGCTGTAGGCTTTGTTGAGCAGATCTATTTCAGTTTACCTTAGACCAAAGGCTTAATCTTTATTTCTGGGTTTTCAAGGGAAGCCCAACTTGTTCAAAAAGCCCCTTTACCTTGATTCAATCTCTGGCACTGATCAGATACTGAGATGTCTGTTGAGATCTTTTTCTTTCAACTGTTGTTTTCTCCCTGGGCTCCTTTGAGCTTGGCTCTGTACATGCACTCCTCAGGGAGCACTTACGGATTTGAGATGAATTTATATGCAGATTTGGAGCCTCCCTCCCTGTGGCTTTCTCCTCTCTCCAGTCTCCTAGATTTCTAGCCTCTTCATAGCTGCCCTCTGAATGGCCTAATGGTTTTCCCTATGTTGTTCTTCAATATAAGTCAGAATTTTTGCAATAAGGAGTTCATGATCTGAGCCACAGTCAGCTCCTGATCTTGTTTTTGCTGACTGTATAGAGCTTCTTCATCTTTGGCTGCAAAGAATATAATCAATCTGATTTCAGTCTTGGTCATATGGTGATATCCATGTGTAGTCTTTTGTTGTGTTGGAAAGAGGGTGCTTGCTATGACCAGTGTGTTCTCTTGGCAAAACTCTCTTAGCCTCTGTCCTGCTTCATTTTGTACTTCAAGGCCAAACTTGACTATTACTCCACATATCTCTTGACTTCCTACTTTTGCATTCCAGTTCCCTATGATGAGAAGGACATCTCTTTTTGGGTATTAGTTCTAAAAGGTCTTGTAGGTCTTCATAGAACTGTTCAACTTCTGCTTCTTCAGCATTAGTGGTTGGGGCATAGACTTGGATTACTTTGATACTGAATGGTTTGCCTTGGAAATGAACAGAGATCATTCTGTCATTTTTGAGATTGCACCAAAGTACTACATTTTGGACTCTCATGTTGACTATGAGTGCTACTCCATTTCTTCTAAGATTCTTGCCCACAGTAGTAGATATAATGGTCATCTGAGTTAAATTCACCCATTCCTATCCATTTTAGTTCACTGATTCCTAAAATGTTGATGTTCATTCTTGCCATCTGTTTGATTGCTTCCAATTTACCTTGATTTGTCAGGAGCCGCATTAGGCATTACTGACAAAATGGAGGCACGGCCCCACCCCCCATCTCCTCATCTCGCAGGCATGGTCCCTGGATGAAGGAGTTAGGCCTTGTGATTCTGACTTGTTCTTTCCTTTCTTTGGTTGAGTTGGCTGGAAAGAATGTTAAGGTGCTTGAGAGAAGCATGAGAAAGCACAAAGCCTTCTACAGCTGCACCCAGAAAATAATCTATAAAGTAACCATTGACATTTATTCAAGGATCTTTACAAAGATGAGCACATAGGCCGCAGCTTGAGGCCATGGGAAGGATTGTTTTCTGAGACCTGTTTGTGAGGGAAATATTTACGGCAAAAGAAGTTTGCTGAGTTTAGGGTTTAGGAATAATTAAGAATAGCTAGAAGACTTTTTAGGGGATAGTGATCTTAAGATGCTAGGGGCAAACAGGATTTAGAAAGATAAGAAATAAACTGAGGAATGTGGCATGAGTTACAGTGTAATCACAAGTTAAGTATAGGACACATAACAGAAAGTAGATAATAGATAGTAAAGCCAATTCTGAGAGAATCACTGAAGCAGGAACTCTGTTTGAAGGACAACAGTGATTTCTGGAGACAGTAAATCTGGGTGGGGGAAACTAAAAATGTCAAACCTCTGACCTAATGCTTTTGTCAAAGTATAAAAGAGAACCTGAAGCTTGAAATAAACATGTAGTTCCATACTATGAGTCAGAGGCTACATCATTGTCCATCAATACCGCTCACCCCTTCAGGCTGATTCCCTGGCTGCTGGAGCTGGACTCCGGCATTGATTCATGGAACTAACATCCCAGGTTCCTATGCAATATTGTTCTTTACAGCATTGGACTTTACTTTCACCACCAGACACATCCAGAACTGGGTGTTGTTTCTACTTTGGCTCAGCCTCTTCATTCCTTCTGGAGATATTTCTCTTCTCTTCTCCAGTAGCATATTGGACACCTACTGACCTGGGGGATTCACCTTTCACTGTCATATCCTTTTTCCTTTTCATACTATTCATGGGGTTCTCAAGGCAAGAATGCTGAAGTGGTTTGCCATTCCCTTCTCTAGTGGACCACGTTTTGTTAGAACTCTCCACCATGACCTGTCCATCTTGGGTGGCCCCACATGACATGGCTCACAGTTTCACTGAGTTAGGCAAGGTTTTGGTCCATGTGATCAGTTTGGTTAGTTTTATGTGGTTGTTGTTTTCATCCTGTCTGCCCTCTGATGGAGCCTCAGCCCAGTTAAGACTGCAGCCTTCTGCTTGAGCTCCATGTCCAATGCACCAAGCAAATGGAGGAGGCTTCAGAGTAAAAGCCAACTAAATGTGTGTGCTTCATCCAGTGTGCTTCATTCTTTGAGGGTTGTATCTTCTATAATTTTTGCCTGCTTTTGGTTGAAATCCAATGAACTTGGGTGACTTTTTTTTCCCTGTATTTTTCCAGATTTATGATCATCATCAAGGAGAGGTAGTATAGTATAAGCTGCACTGCTGTGAAATGAAATGGAGTTATTGTCTTTTCTCATATTTGAACCAAGATCAACAGGTCGTGTCCTGATCTGTAGGGACACAGCAGAGTCAAAACCAGGTCATTGAAAAATGTGTCCTCCTCCAGCTGTGCAGTGTTCTATAAACTCTTTTCCCACAATCCTCATACTGATTCCCACTTAATATTGTTCTGTATATGTGCTTCTGATGTTGGACTAACATAATCTTCTCACAGCTTATGCCTTCATCTTTGATAGTTAGTCATCTATCCAGCATCCTTGGCTCACACTGGCATTTTGTGATTAATTCACATCATTATATATGTCTTTCTAAAGGATGCTTTCTGCTTTTTGACCATTTACATCGGTGTGGACTTACAGTTCCAGTTGACATTAATCATTATCATATTTTTGGTATTCAGTTAGCCTTTACTAGTTCTTTCTTCAGGGTAACTAATTTATTCCTTTTTTTTTTTTTACCCTTTTTTATTGAAGCATAATTTACCTACGATGAAATGCACCTATTAAAGTGTAGGGTTTGAAAAAAAAATAAGTGTAGGGTTTGATGTGTTTTGAAAGCTGTATCAGTTCAGTCAGTCATGTCTAACTCTTTGCAACCCCATGGACTGCAGCACGCCAGGCCTCCCTGTCCATCATCACACTCCCGGAGTTTACTCAAACTCATGTCCATTGAGTCGGTGATGCCATCCAAACACCTTATCCTCTGTCATCCCCTTCTCCTCCCACCTTTAATCTTTCCCAGCATCAGGGTCTTTTCAAATGAGTCAGTTCTTCACATCAGGTGGCCAAAGTATTGGAGTTTCAGCTTCAGCATCAGTCCTTCCAATGAATGTTCAGGACTGATTTCCTTTAGGATGGACTGGTTGGGTCTCCTTACAGCTCAAGGGACTCTGAAGAGTCTTTTCCAACACCACAGTTCAAAAGCATCCATTCTTCAGTGCTCAGCTTTCTTTATAGTCCAACTCTCACATCCATACATGACTACTGGAAAAACTATAGCTTTGACTAGACAGACCTTTGTTGATGAAGTAATATCTCTGCTTTTTAATATGCTGTCTAGGTTGGTCATTACTTTTCTTCCAAGGAGTAAGCATCTTTTAGTTTCATGGCTGCAGTCACCATCTGCAGTGATTTTGGAGCCCCCAAAAGAAAGTCTGCCACTGTTTCCACTGTTTCCCCATCTATTTGCCATGAGGTAATGGGACCGGATGCCATGATCTGAGTTTTCTGAATGTTGAGCTTTAAGCCAACTTGTTCACTCTCCTCTTTGACTTTCATCAACAGGCTCTTTAGTTCTTCTTTGCTTTCTGCCATAAGGGTGGTGTCATCTGCATATCTGAGGTAATTGATATTTCTCCCAGCAATTTTGATTCCAGCTTGTGCTGTATACATCCATGTAACCCACATCCCTATCAAGACAAAACATTCTTACACCCTGTGATGTTTCCCTTATGCTTCCTTCCAGTTTCTCCCCTATGGATGAAATCACTGTTGTGCTGATTTCTGTCACTATAGACTAGTTGTGTCTGTTTGCAAATTTCATATAAATGGAATTATACAGTGTGTGCTCATTTGGGTCAAGCTTTCATTCCAGATGATTTTGAATGTTGCACGTATCAGTAGTTTGTTGTTTTTACTGCTGAATTGTATTCTGTCTTGCCAGTTTATACATTTTCTTGGGCCATTTCCAGTAGGGGTTATGATGAATAAAGCTTAAAGCCTTTTAGTGTATATGCATTTTTTGTTCCCTTAAATAAATACCAGGGAGTGAGACTGTTGGGTCATAGGGAAGTTGTATGTTTAATTTTATAAGAATTTACCATTTTTCTAAAATACTTTTTACCACTTCACACCCCTACCTGCAATGTATGAGAGTTGCAGTTCTACCTCTGATCAACACTTAGTATTATCAGTCTTTTTAAAATTTTAGCCACTCAAAGTTATTTTTTTTAATATGTGTTTGTTTCGACTGTGCTGGGATGCCGTCGTTGCACACAGGCTTTTCTCTAGATGTGGAGAGCGGGGGCTACTCTCTGGTTGCGGTGCAGGACTTCTCACTGTGGTGGCTTCTTTTGTTGGGAAACACGGCCTCAATAGTTGTAGTGCATGGGCTTAGTTGCACTGCGGCCTATGGGATCTTCCTGGCCCAGAGATCCAAACTGTGTCCCCTGCATTGGTGGGATGATTCTTAACCACTGGACCAGCAGGGAAGTCCACTCAAGTGTATTTTATTGTAGTTTTCATTCTTCATTTCCCTGATGACTAAAGATGTTGAACATCTTTTCATATGCTATTGACCATTCATATGTCTTCTTTTTGAACTGATTAAATCTTCACTATTTTGTTATTTATATTTTATTATTGATTTGCAGGAGATCCTTATCATCACTGAAGACAAAATATTACTTCAGTTACCTCTGAAACCATTCTTACCTTTTAACAATAAGGAGATGTCTCAGGATCCCTTTTGAGTTTTCCTGCCCCACAGTTGGAACCAACTACAGTTGACCCTTGACCAACATGGATTTGAACTGTGTGGATCCAAATATATGTGTTTTTTTATTTCAATAGCAAATACTAAAGAACTAAATGGTTTGAGGTAGGTTGAATCCAGGGATGCAGAACCACAGACACAGGGGCCTACTTTCCCACTTTAAAGTTATATATGGATTTTGAACTGTGTGTGTCAGCATCCCTAACCCCTATGTGGTTCAGGGTTCAGCTGTACTCTCTAGGGAATCCTGTCACTTTTTGTGACAACTCATGATAACTCGTGTAACCTTTCTTAGAACCTGAGACAGGAAGAGCTGGGCCCAGCTCTCACCATAGAGTTAGTTCTGGCCATGGTAGGGCCCTGGCTCTTCCTGCCTTGGAGTCTAGAATGGGATACTTGGAAATTACTGTGTGAGTCACTTCTGGCACCAAAGCATTGTACCGTAAAATGGGAACATCAAAGCTGTCAGATTCATCCATGCTTATTTCTGTAATCATTCAGTTATAAGCCTGAGATGTCTTACCAATCCTCTCACTGGTCTTCTTTTGTCCTGTAATTCTCATACTGCTCTGAGTGGTCCCCAGCTGAACTCTCTCCCAGACTTTCTTTGATGCCTTCCGGACCACTACCATGTGTGGGCACATGCACGCACGCGTGCACACACACACACACACACACACACTTCATAGTAAATTAGGCTTCCTATATCTTTGGTGTCTTTTCAGGATAATCCTGAGTAAATCCTGACTTTATCCTGCATCACTTTTCTTAAAGGATATTGTTCTTTGTTCCACACTTCAGTATTTGTTGCTTGAGAGGCACCGTCATTATCATTCCAGTTCTCCACTGCCCTTTCTAATTCTTCATTTTTAACCTAACCTAAGCAAAAGACTTTCTCTGAGATTCTTGCCTCCTAACACATGACTTCCATCACCTCCCCTTACAACCATCCATCTACATTACATTTGGTTCTCTCCTCCACACTTAGATAAGCCTTTGGAATTTCAATCTCATTTATCTTCTCTGTCTTCAATCTTGCCAAGAGGACTTATCATATGGACAACCTATCCACCTCTCTAACATCACAATTCCAAGGATGTTGTCCTCCATTCTCTGTCATCACCTATTTTCTAAATGCCGCTTATCTTTTACTGACTATTCAATCTTCAACCACCTGGGGCTCACCAGCCCTTCCCTATAAGTGTTCAATATCTTAGTGCTGTTGCTGCCCTTTCTTTTCGGACTGATCCAGGTCGCTGTTGGTCATCATATTTTCTCAGTCCTACATATACCTCCCTCACCCTTGTCCTTTCACCACACCTTTAGCACAACCCTCCACCCCAGATCAGTTCTCTAACATGCCTTCTCTCGTCCTCTACCTGGATGATGAAGCATTGCTGAAAAATAAATGCTCATGTGTGCTGATTGGCTTCAGTATGGCTTATAAGATATTTTTCCAAGAGGTACTTAAATATCTCTGTTAACTATTGAATTTCAAGGAAGCAAAGTCCAACAAATCCAGTGTTTGAAGACTACAATTTTTATTTTGCTATCAGTATCACTCAAGATTGAGTTTCAGAAAATAGAATCTATTACAGCTAAACAGAAAGGATTCCCTCATCATCTAGAGGTGAAAGATGAAGAAATAGGCTGTATGCTGAACTTGCTGAACACCTCCCCAAGCCACTTGGGAATGCCAAAGGAGCTGCCAAGAAACTAGAAAATCAGGAATTTGCCTACCAGATTGAGAAGGTACCAGTAGACTTGCTTGTTCTAGGACCATTCCATTCTCGCCACCATCAAGAAGTCATGGTCCCAATTAAGAAGCTGCCATCAGTTATTGGCAAAAAACCACATTGCCTCAGCCACAGTCTAGAATAATATGCTTGTTCTGCATTTTTCTCTTTCCACACATTGATTTAGTTTCAAAACCAAGTCACACTTTGAGTGCACGTGACTGATGGAATCTGTTTTGTTTTTCAATTTTTGTTGAAGTATAGTTGATTTACAATGTGTTAATTTCTGCTGTACAGCAAAGTAATTCAGATATATATATATATATATATATATATATATATATATTTTTCAAGTTCTTTTCCATTATGGTTTCTATTGAATATAGTTCCCTGTGTTATACAGTAGGACCTTGTTACTTATCCATCCTGTATAAAATAGCTTACATCTGCTAACCCCATACTCCCACTTGATCTCTCGCCCCCACCTCCCTTGCCTGATAGAATCTTCATCACTTCTCAAACTACAGCTGCAATGGGACCTGGGGAATATAATTTGTCTTTCTTCATCTGCTTGCTAAAAAGGGTTGAATACATATTAAGCAGACCTATCTACATTATTGACCACACTACTCCTATCCTAAAGATCACTGAATGATTCTCTAATATAAAAGTGTTTAGATGCTGTAGAAGCCAGCTTTCAAATTGTCTCTCCCCACCATGACCTTTACCTCTTGGTATCCATACATTTATATATCCCCTTCCCTCACTGAATAGGGCTGACGTATGTGAGATCTAGGATTCCTTGGAAGTAACTGCATGTCTTCTGAGGCTAGGTCATAAAAGATATTGTCACTTCTGCTTTGTTCTCTTTTGGATCACTTCCACTGGAAGAAGACACCACCATGTTATGAGAACACTTATGCCACTCGAGAGGCTCATGCGGGGAATAATAGAGGCCTCTTCCAATAACCAGTACCAACTTGCCAGTCATGTGAGTGAGCCTCCATGGAAGTGGATCCTCCAGCCCACCAAGCCTTCAGGTGACTGCAGCCTCATGAGAGAGTACAAGCCAGAATTGTTCAGCTAAGCTGCTCTCAAATTCATGACCCACAGACAATGTGAGAGAGAATAAACATTTCTTGTGACGTCACTAAGCTTTGGGGTAATTTTCAATGCATGAATAGATGCATGATATGGTTACCAGCGTGTCAGTCATTGATCTTCAATGTGCTTTAGACGATCTCATTGCCTTTTTTCTCCTTCATTCCCCACCCCATTCATCTAAGCTGAAGTCCTGGCATTGAAGGCCTGTAGAGGTGAAATCTGCAGTTCTCTGAGAATGGCCTAGACTCTTCAGCCTTCTGATTCACCCTTTGCTAGCCTTCTGATAATGCTCCAGCAGCTCCTACTAGACCTGCCTCCCATAAACAATTATATGTGGACAAAATATAGAAAATAGCTATCTGCAGGAATTGGAGAGTGACCAAAATGCAGGCAGATACTGGAGGGCAGTCATCAGTTGGAAGAGGGCACATATACTAGGTGAGTCATCAGGGTTTGCTGGGTTTTGTGTAAGGGCTGGTTGCTGTGTGCACCAGGCTGATCTTAGGGAGGAGGCTTTACTGAAGATAGTCTTAAATGCTTTGAAGAGCCACCAGAGACGGAAAGAGCAACCATGGCAACTGAGAAGTCAGAAGGGAAATCTCAGAAAGGAGATAGCCAAAGGTAGGGAGCAAGAAGGGGAGCTCCTGACTGTGTGTAAACTACCTGCATTTCTCACAGATCACTGTGCCACTCATATGCAGGTGAGGAGTGGGGGGCAGGTTCCAAGGAGCCCAGTGAAGTTTAAAAGAACTGAACTGAGACTCCAACTGCTATCTACCAAAGCAGAGTCTGAATTCAGCCAATTTAATCGCCTGCCCCTTTATTATACACACACACATGCATGCACATTAGTAAGAGTGCTGCTGTGCCAAACGGTGTGACCAGGCATAACTGAGGATTGTTTTTCTGGGGTCCCAAAAGGCACATAGAAATATCCTGTAAGATTTGCTGTGAGCAACCAGTCCTCTAGAAGACAGCCTATTATTTTGAAATGGCCCCAAAGTTTGTTGTAGGGTATGTATACAAATGCATGCATGCATCTATGTACTTTTTATTGAACAAATTTGACATACAGCATTTTGTGGATTTAAGGTGATATAATATTTAAATATTGCAATATGATTGCCATTGTAGCAGTATTTATCACTTTATATAATTTTAGTATATATTATTTGTATTCATTATACTGTGAATTAAATGTCTATGGTTTATTTACTACTCATTACAAGTTTGTGCCCTTAAACAACATCAGTTTTATGCTCCACCCACTGGTAATCATCATTTTACTCTAGTCTTTACATGTTTGACTTTTTAATTTTCCCCATATAGGTGATATCATGCAGTACTTATTTTTCTCTGGTTTCTCTTTGGTATATTATGCTCAAGGTTTATTCATGTTGTCACAGAGAGCTGGGTATCATCCTTTCTCATGGCTGAATACTATTCCATTATGGTATACATGCCACATCTTTTTTCCATTCATCTGCTGATAGGTATGTGGCTTATCTTCATGTCTTGGCTATAGTTAATAATGCTGCAATAAACATGGGTGTGTCTATTATCTCTTCAAAATCCTGTTTTCATTTCCTTTGGGTAAATACATGGAAGGGGGATTATTGGATTCTATGATGGATCTATTTTTAATTTTTTGAGGAACCTTCATATTTTCCATAGTGGTTGGACTAATTCCCTTTCACCACATCCTCACCAGCATGTGTTGTCTCTGTCTCCTTTGAGGACAAGCATTCTAACAGGTATGAGATAACTATTTGTTGCTTTGATCTTGATATTCCTGCTGAATAGTGAACTGGGCATCTTGTCATGTGCCTCTTGGCCATTTTGATGTACTCTTTGGAAAAATGTCTATCAGATTTTCTGTCCACTTGGTTTGGTATTGTGCTATCGAGTTAAATAAGTTCTTTATGTATTTTGGATATTAATCTCATATCAGCTCTGTGATTTACAAATATTTGTTGATTATTTTATTTGCTGTGAAAAAGTTTTTGAGTTTAATGATTTTGCTTTTGTTGTTTGTCCTTTTAGTGCCATGCCAGAAAAAACCATCATTGCCAAGTCTAGTATCAGGAAGCTTATTCCTTATATTTTATTCTAGAAGTTTCATGCTATTCCAGATTCTCCTGGCCTGTAGCTTCTTTTGAGAAACCTATTGATACACTAATTCAGCTTCATTGGTGGCTCAGATGGTAAAGAATCTACCTGCAATGCAGAAGACCCAGGTTCAATCCCTGGATTGGAAGATGCCCTGGAGAAGGAAATGGCAACCCACTCCAATATTCTTGCCTGGAGAATCCCATGGACAGAAGAGCCTAGCCTACAATCCATAGGGACGCATCCATAGGGACGCAAAAAGTCAGACACAACTGAGCGACTAATATACCCTAATATGGGGTGGGGGGTCCTTTGTGGGCTACTCTCATCTTTTACCTAGCTGCCTTTGAAATTCTTTTTCATTGACTTTTGGCAGTTTTATTATAATGTGTCCTGGAGAAAGTCTTTTTGCATTGAGATGATAAGGTTCTATTAGCTCTGAGGACTTGTAAATACAGTTCCTTGTCCACATTTGGTAAGTTTTCAGCTACTGTTACTTTAAGCCTTCTGCCCGCTTCTCCCTTTCTTCTGGTATACTCATTAATCTTAACTCTCTCCCCTTTTATATCATTTCTAAATTCCAATCCTCAAGCTTATTTATTCTCTTTTCCATCTGATCTCTATTTCAAATGCTTTCTGATACATTTTTTCTTATTTCTCAATTCCTTATAGGATCTCAGTCTCTTTGGTGAAATAGTCCTGTTCGTTCATTTTATTCCTGAGTTCACAGAAGTGCTGTTTTGATTTCTTTGTTAGATTGCAATATTCTGTATCTTTGGCCTCGGTTTCTAGAGAATTGTCATCTTCTCTTTGTGCTACCATGTTACTATGAGTGAGTTTTTTCTTTCATAGTGTTTGAGAGCCTCTGCTGCCTTGTTTGTCATAGGGAGCACCTTTCTTATTTAGTTAAGATTTTGTGTATTTCCATTCAGATTAGAAGTTAAGAGCCTTCCTTCTGCTTTCCAGAAGGTGGCGCTATAGCAAAAGTTTTAGTCCTTATTAGAGGAATCAACTCCCTGCTAGGGTTGGGAGTGTATATAGGGAAAAAACAATGATGGGGAAAACTTTTTTAAAAAGGTGGCAGCAGAGTGTGAGATGTGTACGTACTGGGGGCTTTGGGTGCCCATGGCCTGGTCGGGGGAATCTTCAAGTAGGGGGTGGTGGGCACCTCAGGGCAGACAGCAGGAGATACATTCCTCCAGTTCCCTTGGTCTGCCTTCTTCCCTCTCCCTCCCCACAATTGTGGATGTCTCACTTCAGCTATGCAGGATGTTGCTGAAGAGCAAGGGGAGCCTCCAGCTGTAGCTCCCATGGCCTGACAGACTTTCACTTCCTTTGCTAGAGAGGTCACCACTGATGTTTCCACTGCTGCTTTTGCAGTTCCCTTTACCTCAGTAGCCTCTTCTGAGCTCCTATCTACTCACTTTCGTATGCACAGATGGACGGATTTCTTTGCTGGCCTGTGCAAAGGTTCTTTCATTTATTTATGCATGTCCAGATGCTAGGAGGGATTGGGGGCAGGAGGAAAAGGGGACAGAGGATGAGATGGCTGGATAGCATCACCGATTCGATGGACGTGAGTTTGAGTGAACTCCGGGAGTTGGTGATGGACAGGGAGGCCTGGCATGCTGCAATTCCTGGGGTCGCAAGGAGTCGGACACGACTGAGCGACTGAACTGAACTGAGCTGAACTACACGTTAGAGGGGAGGAAAGAAAAAGGTAGGACTCATGTACCATGACATACCACAGTGTACTCATTCTTCAAATAGTCTATATCTCATTAGGCAAACTGTAATAGAATAGAACAGAAGACTTGTTTGAAGAAATCTGAGCAGCTCCTTAAACATCAGCCCATCTTCAAGCCTTGGATCTTTCATGTATGGGGCAAAGGGCACACAGGCTGGCTTTTCACAGATAGGAGAGCTTTAATGTGGGCCGATACATTTACTGAATTGTGACAAGTGGTCTTTTGAAATGTTCATGGCTTCACATACTCACCATTGGCTAATCTTCCTTCCCCAATCATGTCGTTGACCTTTTATCTGATAGATACATTTACGGAAGACAGAGGTCAAAGAGCAGCTACTAGGGGAAAAATCATTTGTAAATGAAATATAAACCTATTCACAGGATAGCAATCACTATCTAATGTTCAAAAGTGTCAAATCTGCTGCTAGTTTTAAACCTCCAGGTTGGAATTTGGACGTTCCATCATTGATTTAGTTATTTGTTCAGGAATTGATTGAAATTTTCCCTTCAGTTTCAGAATGTCCGTTTGGATCAGGGTTTGCTCATGAGAGTTGAGGGAGTCCAACTCCTAGTTGTAAAAGTATGGTGTTTCAGGCCTGACCTTAGGCAAATACTAATACAGAGCCTTCCCTTGGAAGGCCTCATGAGGGAAAGCTGCTTGCCCCACACAGACTGCTGGTATACAGTCAATGAATCGCAGCCACTGGCTGGAACTGCAGGCAAGGCCTGGAAATGTCCTGTCACATATCTGTACTCCTAGCCCAAGTGACTTCATTCCTAGGTCTCTGAGGCCTTGAGCAGAGGTCTTCATGTTCCTCTCCTGGGGCCTTACAGGAGGAAGGGAGGGAAGCTTTCCCCCTGATTCAAGATCCAGTATTTTCCCACTCCTAGCTGCTCGTCCTTCCATGACCCCAGAGTCCATAAAGCTGCCAGACCTGGGTCTCCCTCAACAATGTGACAACCTCATGTCTTTGTAACCCACCTGAGCTCGCACCTGGTGACCACTGGTCCACCGGAGAGAATGCAGATGGAAAAATAGAAGATGGAGCTCCAGTTTTTCCTTCTTGGTTATAGCAGCACAGTAAGTGATAAAAGTCTTACCTCTTTCATTGCCAGCTTGTTGCTTTAGGGGCTCCTCTGACACTTGAAAGTTCAGCTCTCTCAGTTCAACTGAACTCCTCCTGAGACTAATTTTTCCATTCCTAAAACACCAATAATCGCAGTCCAAAGACTGGTGACCACACTGAGCAAGTATGGCTAATGCTTGAGAAAAAATGATTTTTAGCACATTTGCTCTAAAATATTTTATTAGTAAGTTTTATATAAAACAGAAGATACATACGTGTCACACTGTATAAATGCATGGGAAGCCTGTATATAGTTGTAGTTTCTAGTTTCTCTACCAAAGTAACCAGCCATGATGGAATTAAGAGAGTAAATATATTCAGTTTTTGCTACAAAAAGCAGTGTAAAATTAAGTGCCAAGAAAGCTTATAATAATAAAATAGACTTTAAAAATTACAAATAAAAATCTGTACATCAAGGATATTTTTCAGGCCTTTCTGTGCGTGTAGCTCGATGTAGAGAGAAGAGGCATGACTGAGGGAGGACACAGCCCATCAGGTGTTACAGGTCTGGCCCATTTCTGCTTGCAGGACCATCTCCTCTTTTCTCAAGGGGAAAGTGTCGATCAGGTTGAAGAGGGCCACAGGCGTCACCAGGGAGACGTAGCGCTCCTTGTCCACGCCATGTTTATCCAGTACCACGATGCTGAAGGAATAGAGTGGAATTCGCAGCAACAGCCTAAGACAAAGAGAAGACTAGGTCAGAATTGTCTTCCCAAGGACTGGTGAACCAACTAGAGTCCTAGAGTGAACCTGTGTGCACAGAAAGGCTTAATATCACTAAGGACTCAAGTATCCTTTAGACCTTTTCCTGTCAAAGTGTGGTACATCGCATGGGAACTTCTTAACAATGGAGAATCCCAGGCACCACCCCCTCACCCCCCACCAAACCTACTGAATTAGAAGCTGCATTCACTAGACCAGTTGAGTAGGACAGCTTTAGACTGTAATGGCAGGAAGACTTTAGACCTGCAATGGTGCTATGCTCCAAGGCATGTTCAACAATGCTAACAATTGATTCAACCCCTAATTGCAGATGAGGTTTGCACAACCACAGATGCACTAGAGCCCCTGGTTATCAGCAGGGGTTATTTTGGCCCCCAGGGGACATTTGGTTCTGTATGAACAGTTTTGGTGTTCACCATGTGTGACGGGTGCAACTGGCCTCTAATGGTAGGAAGCCAGGGCTGCTGCCTGCCATCCTACAATGCACAGAACAGCCCACTGTCCATAGTGCCGTGATTGAACAGTCCTGGCCTGGTGGTGGTATAGTTGCCAAGTCTAGGTGAAGCTAATTGAAATTATGTTCCAAACATTCCAGCTGTGGCCCATCTAGCTCACAACTGCATAAGAGGGGACAGAACTTGCTCTTCACCCTAGTTTTATTCACTTGGTTGATTGTTTTTTTTTTTTTAATACATTAAGTAATTTCAAAAAGCATTTGAAGTGGTTGCAAGGGCCTGTTTTTTCTGTTCTACCCCATTAGAATTTCAAATGTATAAAATAATGTATTTCATTAGAAACCTGTTTAGATGAAAAAAAGCCAGGGAAAGCCAACAGATGAGTTTGGGGCAGGGGGAGGAGCCCACTCAGCAACGCAACAAAATCTGGAGAAGAGACCGTCTCACACACAATCTCAAGCTAGAGTACATACTGCCATCTGGATTTAAAGTGACTATTCAAAATCCGAGCTGACTATACTTTATTCCACTTTGTTTTTTGGCTGAGCATACAGGATCTCTCTTCGTCAACCAGGGACTGAACCTGTGCTCCCTGCAGTGGAAGTACAGAGTCCTAACCACTGGGCCACCGGGGAAGTCCCGCTTCTGGCTTTTAATAGTTGGAGAGATGAGAATAATTTCTGTTTTATCCCAGTGGGAAACTAAATTGTTCATCCACTTGTGTGTTGCTTAGTCATGTTCAACTCTTTGTGGCCCCATGGACTGTGGCCCGCCAGGCTCCTCTGTCCACTTCTAGTGAGTAGAAATACAAGACAGCATTACCATATCTCCCATGGTTTCTCGTGGTGGTAAGAGGGGGGAACCTGGGAGTAGACCTCAAGAAGTGTATTAATGAGTTTTGGAACATTTAAATCTTGAGCATGAAAGTGATGTTAGAATGGAGAACTAAACTTCTCTGCATCTTTAAAAAGACGACTAATTAGCGGTTTCCCAGGTGATGCTAGTAGTAAAGAACACACCTGCCAATGCAGGAGACATAAGAAACACAGGGTTTGATCCCTGGGTTGGTAAGATCCCCTGGAGATGGAAAGAGCAACCCACTCCAGTATTCTTGCCTAGACAATTCAATGGACAGAGGAGGCTGGGGGGCTACAGTCCATAGGGTCTCAAAGAGTTGGACACAAGTGACGCACACCTACCTGTCTTTATCTCCCCATACATGCACATAGGTAGATAGGTACACACAGCAGCTAAACTGCTAACAGTAAAGGGAGATTTTAATAGAACAGGATAGGAAACAAGAGAGAAGTGCATTTGGAAGGAAAAAGGAACTAGGCGATGTGGTGGCTGGAGCCGATGGGAAAGGGTGACCAACATAGAATTGGAGCATTTGCTGTTACAGTACTTAAGTTAGGACAGAAATCCCCCATGGTGCCACCATCTGCTGCTACCACACACGTTCCTCCTGTGGGCCTTGTGCCTTGATTGACACAGAATATTAAGAGGGAACACTGCCATGAGAAGAGAGGAGCTGTCAGATCAGCAGGCTACCAACAGGTATAGCAATGCATCCCACCATGGCTAAGAAACCACAGAAATTTTGGAGATAAGACATCCTACAGGATGAAGGATGGTACCAGCAATATTTCAGAGTTACTCAAATATTGGGTTGATATGAATTTCAGAGCAAGTTCTAGACAACTAGACAAAACACTAAGGGAGGTTTCAGTTCAAAATCCTAGTGTAGGAAGAGTCTGAACTTACCTCTTCCCATTGACACACCAAATCTACATACGGAGCAATTTCCCCAGAAAAAAAAAACTAAAAACTAGGAGAGTGACTTTTGCATATCAGGAAAATGAGAAGGAAATCACACCAAAGCAAGCATAAAAGGCTGAGAGACAATCTGGCCAAAACCCCAGCAGTATCTCCAGTCACAGTCCCCACCCATGTGTGGGGACCAGCAGTCAGGAGGGCACTCATAACCTGGAGTTTCTCCCTGAGTAGTAGACAGTTCCTCTCCCACAGCAGGCTCTCCAGCATTTAAGACCTGTCGCAGAGAGATAACCCCCAAATCTCTCTCCAAACCAGTGGGGCTCATACCCACAAGAGCTGCTGAGCTGTCACAAACTCAGAAACAGTTCTTGAAGGGAAGACTAGTGCACCCCAAGACACAGTGTAGAAGCATCCATTTAAAAGTACCCAGACTTTATGTGAATAGGCTCATTTGATAATCTTAAGTAAGCAGACTGAGGGGCCAGGGGTATGTTGCTGCTGCTAAGTCGCATCAGTCGTGTCCGACTCTGCGATCCCATAGATGGCAGCCCACCAGGCTCCGCCATCCCTGGGATTCTCCAGGCAAGAACACTGGAGTGGGTTGCCGTTTCCTTCTCCAAGGGGTATGTTGGTGTGAGCAATTTTCAAACTCCCTCTACCGGGTAAAAGCCAGCAGAAACCATCTCTTACCTCTTTTTCTGGCTGACTGCCACCTCCATGGTCCACCTAGGGTAGACATTTTCCTGTGTTCTTTCTGCCTACTAAAGCCAGCAGGTACCTTCCACCACCCCTCCACCCCCGTGGCTCTGGTGGCCAACAGGGCCTTTTGCTTGCAGTCCCTCAGGGCTGTATCTGCATACTTTAAAAGCTGCTGCCTGCAGGTCTGCCTTCCAATCAGCCTGAATCTAGGTGCTCACTGATCCTCTCCCCTGGAGCATTAACAGGTCTTGGCACACCCTCAAACACTGGGAACTACTGAAATTAAAATAAGCTCCTTGGACAATCACAAAGGTTTGCAAGAGAAACTAGGGTTCATCTCCAACCTGGGGCCAGTCCTTCAAGACTAGAAGTGCCCACTGCAGCTAATGCACAGAAACCAACAGAGAGCCAACTAAAATGAAGAAACAAAGGAATATATGTTCTTCTATATAAAAATAGAGAAACATATAGGATACATAGATAACCAACACGGACCTACTGTATAGCACAGAAATCTCTACTCAATATTCTGTGATAACCTGTATGAGAAAATATTCCTTGAATAAATATATATTTATATTTTTATATGTATGTGTAAGTTAATCACTTTTCTATACACCTGAAACATACACCATTGTAAATCAACTATATTCTACTAAAATTAAAATATAAAAAAGACAATTGTCAAAAAAACTTAGGCTAAATAAAAACTTAGGTTGAAATGGAAGCCAGAAAAAATTAAGAAGGTCAAGATGGTAAACATCATACCTTTACACCAAAAACAAGACCCTTTTCAGTGTGGAGACCTGTGTGGTTGCATAGGTCACACACCCATGAAACTGGCTCTGTGTCTCTAAGTCCACCAAATCTTTCCTAACAATGAAAACATACTAATCCAACCTTGTGTTCCAAGACAGGACAGTCCAAGAATAGGTAATTACAATTCCTAATGCAAGGAGATTCCTATTACCCAACCTTATCCTGCCCTCTATACTGTCAGCCATCATTCAAAGCAGCTTCTTTAGTTTTATACCTCTGTTTCTCAGAGCAAGGATGAAAGAAGGAGCTTAATGTTTGGGAAGTCCTAGGTGGTATAGTGGTTAGGAGTTTGGTTCCCAATGCAGGGGTCATGGGTTTGATTCCAGGAGAGAGGAGGGAATTTATACATTTGTATGGGATTTTCCAGGCAGGAGTACTGGAGTGGGGTGCCATTGCCTTCTCCAAATGTATATAACCAGCATAGCAACACTTAAATATATGCATACACACACACACACAGAAAATATTAACAGATGTAAAAGGAGAAGTACAAGGACAATGATAGTAGGGGGCATTAATATGCAGCTTACAACAATGGACAGATATCCAGATGGAAGCTCAGTAACAGAACAGCCTTAAACACATTAAACTGTGGATTTCATAGAGAAATACACAACATCCCACCCAAAGCAAGAGAATATCTATTCTTCATGTGCATATGGAACATTCTACAGGATAGATCCTTAATCAAGACGATTAAAATCACAGACAGCAGCTGTTTCGATCATAATGTATCAAACTTAGAAATCAAATATAAGAAGAAAACTGGAAACATTTACGAATAATGTGGTAATTAAACAGTGTGTTAGTGGACAACAAGTGACTCAAATAGAAATAAAATATATTTAGTCAAATGAAAATGGAAATAAAACATCCTAAAACTTATGAAATGCATCAAAAGCAGTTCTGAGAGAGAAGTTCAGGGCAATAAATACTTATCAAAACAAAAATCTCAAAAGAAACCTAACTTGACATCTGAAACAACTAGAAAGTTAGGAAATAATAAGGATCAGAGAAGAAATAAATGGAGAGACAAAAAAGACAAAAGAAAAAACCACTGCAACAAAAGGTGGGTCTTTCCAAAGGTAAAATTCATAAAACTTTAGGTAGACTCACCAGGACAGTTTGGATTCAAACATAAATCAGAAATGAAAGAGACTCACAACTGGTATCACAGATATGTAAAGAACAAGAGACTACTCTGAAAATTTACATGCCAAGAAATTTGACAGCCTAGAAGTAGTGGATAAATTCCTAGAAAAATACAACCCTTCAAGACTGAATTATGAACAAATAGAAACTCTTTAACAAATTACTATTAAGAAGATTGAATCACTAATCAAAAACCTCCCAACAAATAAAAGTCCAGGACCAGATGGTTACACAACTGAATTCTACCTTCATTCAAAGAATAATTAATACTAAACCTTCTCAAACTCTTCCAAAAACTAGGAGAGGAGGTTCCATTTTAAAACTCAGTTTACAAGGCCACCATTTGCTGATAACCCAAACCAGACAAGGACACCAGAAAATTACATGCCAACATCCCTGGTGAATGCAAATGCAAAGATCCTCAACATTTGTAAAACAATTCAACATATTTATACATTTCCAAGATGCAAAGATGATTCAACATCTACCAATCATGTTATGCCATATTAATAAAATGAATGATAAAAATCATATAATCCCAATAGTTTCAGACAAAGCATTTGACAAAACTCACCATCCATTTATGATAAACACTTTCTCAACAATGTGGGTATAGTGGGAACAAACCTTGACATTATAGAGCCCATATATAAACAAGGCCACAGCTAAGTTTATACTCGATGGTAAAAAACTAAAAGCTTTTCGTCTAAGATCAGAAACAAGACAAGGATGCCCATTCTTGCCACTTGGATTCAACATGCTATTGTTAGTCCTAGCCAGACTTGGTACACAACAAAAAAGAGAAAAAAGATATCCAAATTGGAAAATAAAACTGCCATTATTTCTGGATTTCATGATGTTATATACAGAAAACCCTAAAGACTCCAACAAAATACTGTTAGATTAATAAACCAAATTCAGTAAAACTTCTGAATACAAAATGGATATACAAAAATCTTGGGCATTTATATACACTAATAAGCAAATCTTAAAGTCTTTCCAACAGTAGTAGATATAATGATTATCTGATATAATTTGCCCATTCTCATCCAGTTTAGATCACTGATTCTTAAAAAGTTGATGCACAGTCTTGCCACCTCCTGTTTGACCACGTTAAATTTACGATGATTCGTGGAACTAACATTGCAGGTTCCTATGCAATATGGTTCTTTACTGCATCCGACTTTACTTTCAGTACCAAACACATCCACAACTGGGCATCATTTCCGCTCTGGCTCAGCCTTTTCATTTCTTCTAGAGCTATTTCTCTGCTTTTCTCCAGTAGTATATTGTGCAAAAATCAAGACAGGGAGCTGACTGTGGCTCAGATTATGAGTTGCTTATTGCAAAATATAGACTTAACTTGAAGAAAGAAAGGAAAACCACTAGGCCATTCAGATGTGACCTAAATTAAATCTCTTACAATTATACAGTGGAAGTGACAGATTCAAGGGATTAGATCTGGTAGACAGAGTGCCTGAAGAACTGCAAACGGATGTTCACAATATTGTACAGGAGGCGGTGACCAAAACTATCCTCCAGTAAAGATATGCAACAAGACAAAATGGTCTCATGAGGAGGCCTTAAAAATAGCTTTGAAAGGAAGACAAGCAAAAGGCAAAGGAGAAAACGAAAGATATACCCATCTGAAAGCAGAGTTCCAAATAATAGCTAAGAGAGATTAAAAAAAAAAAAAAAAGCCTTCTTAAACTAACACTGCAAAGAAATAGAGGAAAAGAATAGAGCGGGAAAGACTAGAGATCTCTTCAAGAAAATGAGAGAGACCAGGGGAACATTTCATACAAAGATGGGCACAGTAAAGGACAGAAATGGTATGGACATTAGAGAAACAGAAAATATTAAGAAGACATGGCAAGAATATACAGAAGAACTGTACAAAATAAGGTCTTAATGACCTGGATAACCACATAGGTGTAATCACTCACCTAGAGCCAGACATCCTGGAGTGTGAAGTCCAGTGGGCCGTTGGAATCATTACTATGAATAAAGCTAGTGGATGTGATGGAATTCCAGTTGAGCTATTTCAAATTCTAAAAAGATGATGCTGTGAAAGTGCTGCAGTCAATATGCCAGCAAATTTGGAAAACTCAGCAGTGGTCACAGGACTGCAAAAGGTCAGTTTTCATTCTAATCCAAAAAATGGGCAAAGAATGTTCAAACTACTGTCCAACTGCACTCGTTTCACATACTAGCAAGATAATACTCAAAATCCTTCAAGCTGGGCTTCCACAGTACGTGAACCATGAACTTACAGACATAGAAGCTTTGTTTAGAAAACAAAGAGGACCAGATATCAAATTTCCAGCATCCCTTGGATCATACAAAAACCAAGGGAATTCAAGAAAAACATCTACTTTTGGTTCATTGACTATCCTAAGCCTTTGACTGTGTGGATCACAACAAACTGGGGAAAATTCTCAGAGAGATGGGAATACCAGGTCATCATACCTGCCTCCTGAGAAACCTGTATGCAGGTCAAGAAACAACCATTAGAACTGGACATGGAACAATGGACTGGTTCAAAATTGGGAAAGAAATACTTCAAAGCTATATATTGTCATCTTGTTTATTTAACTTCTATGCAGAGTACGTCATGCGAAATGCTGGGCTAGATGAAGCTCAAGCTGGTATCAAGATTGCCAGGAGAAAGATTAATAACCTCAGGTAACACCAACCTAATGGCAGAAAGTGAAGAGGAACTAAAAAGACTGGCTGATGGTAAAAGAGGAGAGTGAAAAACCTGGGTTAAGATCCAACATTCAAAAAACTAAGATCCTGGCATCTGGTCCCATCACTTCATGGCAAATAGATACAGAAAAGGTGGAAACAGTGACAGACTTTATTTTCTTGAGCTCCAAAATAACTGTGTATGGTGACTGCAGCCTCAAAAATCAAATACACTTGCTCCTTGGGGAAAAAAAGCTATGACAAACTGAGACAGCAGATTAAAAAGCAGAGACATCATTTTGCCAACAAAGGTTTGTTTAGTAAAAACTATCACTTTTCCAGTAATCATGTATGGATATGAGAGTTGGACCATAAAGAAGGTTGATTGAAGAAGAATTGATGCTTTGAAAGTATGGTGGTGAAGACTTGAGAGTCCTTGGACAGCAAAGAAGTCAAACCAGTCAATCCTAAAGTAAATCAACCCTGAATATTTATTGGAAGGACTGATGCTGAAGCTGAAGCTCCAATATTTTGGCCACCAGATGGAAAGAATCACGTCTTTGGAAAAGACCTTGAAGCTGGGAAAGATTGAGGGGAGGAGGAGAATGAGGCGACAGATGATGAGATGGTTAGATGGCATCACTGACTCAACGGATGTGAGCTTGAGTAAACTCTAGGAAAGAGTGAAAGACAGAGAAGCCTGGTGTGCTGCAGTCAATGGGGGTCACAACGATTTGGACAAGAGTGAGGGAATGAAGAACAACAAGAATAATAAAGTACCAGAAATAGAAAAATCACTTTCCTAGTTAAATGAAAATCAATAAATACCTAGAGTAAACTTTACTAAGAATTCAAAGGACTTGTACATTGAAAACAATACACATTCCATTTCAAAACTATGAAGCCTTTGGTAAAAGCGCAAGGCAGTGGTTCACTCACTGTGATCCCAGACCAACAGCATTAGCAACATCTGGAACCTTCCTAGAAATGCAAGTTCTCAGGCCCTACCATAGACCTAGCCCATCAAAACCTCTGGGGCAGGGGCCCCATACTGTTTTAACAGCTCTCCTGGAGATTCTGAGATACGGCAAAGCTTGAGAACCACTGTATAATTCCTTTATGCTGCTTATTTACTTTTTACACCATTATCATTAGCCTACAGAGGTCTACAGTAGCCGCAACAGATACAACCTGAATCAGACGTTTTCTTAAATCAGATTTTTCTATCCAAATTTAAACAATTTAAAATCACATCAGGATTTTATATAGATTCTCTCTATATATCTGCAATCCAGAAAAAACCCTTTAGGAAATTCTACAACAGGTTTTTTTTTTAATTTTTTTTTATTTTTTAACTTTACAATATTGTATTGGTTTTGCCATATATCAACATGAATCTGCCACAGGTATACACGTGTTCCCATCCTGAACCCTCCTCCCACCTCCCTCCCCGTACCATCCCTCTGGGTCGTCCCAGTGCACCAGCCCCAAGCATCCAGTATCGGGCATCGAACCTGGACTGGCGACTCGTTTCATATATGATATTATACATGTTTCAATGCCATTCTCCCAAATCATCCCACCCTCTCCCTCTCCCACAGAGTCCAAAAGACTGTTCTATACATCAGTGTCTCTTTTGCTGTCTCATATACAGGGTTATTGTTACCATCTTTCTATGCATATATATGGAATTTAAAAAGATGGTTACAACATGTTTTTAAAAAAAATCATTGACATAGTTCTAAATGAGCAATAGCTTCATGAAACCTACTGGGAAATTTTTTAATAAAATGTTTCAGATGTCAACAATCTTCTCAGGTTTTCTTATCTTTAAAGTGGACTGTTGGTAATTATAAATATATTCTTAAAGGGTACTGTCACCCCTGCAAATAGTAAAGCTGATTCCATTTAGAGTCATTTACTTACTTAGCACCAACATGGCACCAGGCACTGTACTAGGTACTAGATGCTAATGCAGCAGGACAAATAATGAATAAATAAAAGATTATGAGTGTTCCCAGGCTTCTCCTCCAACTAAAGAGAATTCAGGCCTATTTATTGTTCTATATCCCTGGCCTTCTGAGTTTTTTTATCCTGGTGTGGATGGTGCAGACACTCTGCCAAAGTGTGGTGGGTCAAAAGGCAGATGGAGTGCCACGGAGCAACTAAGCCTGTGTGTCACAACTACTGAGCCCGTGGCTCTAGAGCCCAGGAACCTCAACTACTGAACCTGTGTTCTGCAGCTACTGAAGCCTGCCAACCGTAGGCCGTGTGCTCCAAAACAAAAGAAGCCACTGGAATGATAACCTTGTGCACCACAACTAGAGAGCATCCCCTACTCACTGCAAGTAGAGAGCACCCCCACAGCAATGAAGCACCAGTGTAATAAAAGATTTAAAATTTTTAAAAACTAAAACTGAGCAATAGCAACAATGGATCCAGCAATCCCAGTCCTGGGCATACATCTGCAGAAATCCATAATTCAAAAAGATATGTGCATGCCAATGTTCATAGTAGCACTATTTATAATAGCCAGGACATGAAAGTAACCACATCTCCATCGACAGAGGAATACATAAAGATGTGTGTGTATGCATACAAACACACGTGCCATATAAAAATACCCAGCCATAAAAAAAGGAATGAAATAATGTCACTGGTAGTGACATGGATGGACCAAAATATTGTCATAGTAAATCAAGCAAGTTGGCCAAAGACAAATATATCACTGACGTGTAGAATCTAAATTTTAAAAAATGATACAAATGGAGTTATTTACGCATAGAAATAGACTTACAGATATGGAAAACAAACATGGTTACCAAAGGGGAAACATGGAGGGGGGAAGCATAAATCAAGAGCTTTGGATTTATATATATACACTACTATATATTCAATTGATAACCAAGAAGAACCTATGTATAGCACAGGGAAATCTATTCAATATTCTGTGATAACCTATATGAAAAAACCATCTAAAAAAGAATGAATACATGTATAACTGAATCACCTTGCTGTATACCTGAAACTAACAAAACACTGAAGCAACTCTGCTACAATAAAACAAAAAAGAAATCATTCATGTACATGTTCACATCAGCACTATTTACAACAGCCAAGACATGGAATCAAGCTAAGTGTTCACTGACAAATTAATGCATAAAGAAGATGTAGAATATATACACGATGGAAAATTACTTAACTATAAAAAAAATGCCATTTCCAACATGAATGGAATTAGAAATAATCATATCAAGTGAAGACAAAGAACAAATATCCTGTGACATCACTTATATGTGGATTCTAAAAGAAATGATTTAAATGAACTTCTTTTGTTTTTGAAGTCCCATTTAATATCTTTTAATCCTGTGTATCCCTTATCCGCTGGATCATGGAAAAAGCAAGAGAGTTCCAGAAAAACATCTATTTCTGCTTTATTGACTATGCCAAAGCCTTTGACTGTGTGGATCACAATAAACTGTGGAAAATTCTGAAAGAGATGGGAATACCAGACCACCTAATCTGCCTCTTGAGAAATTTGTATGCAGGTCAGGAAGCAACAGTTAGAAATGGACATGGAACAACAGACTGGTTCCAAATAGGAAAAGGAGTATGTCAAGGCTGTATATTGTCACCCTGTTTATTTAACTTATATGCAGAGTACATCATGAGAAACGCTGGACTGGAAGAAACACAAGTTGGAATCAAGATTGCTGGAAGAAATATCAGTAACCTCAGATATGCAGATGACACCACCCTTATGGCAGAAAGTGAAGAAGAACTAAAAAGCCTCTTGATGAAAGTGAAAGTGGAGAGTAAAAAAGTTGGCTTAAAACTCAACATTCAGAAAACAAAGATCATGGCATCCGGTCCCATCACTTCATGGGAAATAGATGGGGAAACAGTGGAAACAGTGTCAGACTTTATTTTTGGGGGCTCCAAAATGACTGCAGATGGTGACTGCAGCCATGAAATTAAAAGACGCTTACTCCTTGGAAGGAAAGTTATGACCAACCTAGATAGCATATTCAAAAGCAAAGACATTACTTTGCCAACAAAGGTCCGTCTAGTCAAGGCTATGGTTTTTCCAATGGTCATGTATGGATGTGAGAGTTGGACTGTGAAGAAAGCTGAGCACGGAAGAATTGATGCTTTTGAACTGTGGTGTTGGAGAAGACTCTTGAGAGTCCCTTGGACTGCAAGGAGATCCAACCAGTCCATTCTAAAAGAGATCAGCCCTGGGTATTCTTTGGAAGGAATGATGCTAAAGCTGAAACTCCAGTACTTTGGCCACGTCATACGAAGAGTTGACTCATGGAAAAAGACCCTGATGCTGGGAGGGATTGAGAGCAGGAGGAGAAGAGGATGACAGAGGATGAGATGGCTGGATGGCATCACTGACTCGATGGACGTGAGTCTCAGTGAACTCTGGGAGTTGGTGATGGACAGGGAGGCCTGGCGTGCTGCGATTCATGGGGTTGCAAAGAGTCAGACACGACTGAGCAACTGATCTGATCTGATCCCTTAATTAGTTATTATAGTTATTTTACTACTTTTGTCTTTCAACCTTTATACTAGATTTATATATCCACTGTAACTAATATATCTATATTTAAAAAGTTTTTAAAATACTATTTTAAGTATTTTAAAATGGAAGTAATTTCAATTTTCTTTGAGGTGTATAACAAAGTGAGAATTATACATAAATATGCATATTGTTTTAATTTCATGGCTGCAGTCACCATCTGCAGTGATTTTGGAGCCCAAAAAAGTAAAGTCTGACACTGTTTCCACTGTTTCCCCATCTATTTCCCATGAAGTGATGGGACCAGATGCCATGATCTTCCCATGAAGTGATGGGACCAGATGCCATGATCTTCATTTTCTGAATGTTGAGCTTTAAGCCAACGTTTTCACTCTCCTCTTTCACTTTCTTCAAGAGGCTTTTTGGTTCCTCTTCACTCTCTGCCATGAAACTAAAAGACGCTTACTCCTTGGGAAAAAAGTTATGACCAACCTAGATAGCATATTGAAAAGCAGAAACATTACTTTGCCAACAAAGGTCTGTCTAGTCAAGGCTATGGTTTTTCCAGTGGACTGTGAAGAAAGGTGAGCCCTGAAGAATTGATGCTTTTGAACTGTGGTGTTGGAGAAGACTCTTGAGAGTCCCTTGGACTGCAAGGAGATACAACCAGTCCATTCTGAAGGAGATCAGCCCTGGGATTTCTTTGGAAGGAATGATGCTAAAGCTGAAACTCCAGTACTTTGGCCACCTCATGCGAAGAGTTGACTCATTGGAAAAGACTCTGATGCTGGGAGGGATTGGGGGCAGGACGAGAAGGGGACGACAGAGGATTAGATGGCTGGATGGCATCACCCACTCGATGGAAGTGAGTCTGAGTGAACTCCAGGAGTTGGTGATGGACAGAGAGAGGCCTGGTATGCTGCGATTCATGGGGTTGCAAAGAGTCGGACACGACTGAGCGACTGAACTGAACTGAACTGATGCATATTGTTTATCCGATTCTTTTCCACTATAGGTTACTGAATATTATTCCCTGTGCTATACAGGAGGTCTTTCTAATGTCTCTTTTATACTAGTGTGTATATGTTAACCTGAAATTCCTAATTTTTTCCAGTCTCCCTCAATCCCCTACTATCATCTTTGGTAACCATCAGTTTGTTTTCTATGTCTATGAGTCTATTTTTGTTTTGTAAAAATCTTTGTGGTCCTTTAGAATGTATTAAAACTTAAGTTGTTTTACAAATAAAAAAAACATGATAAACATAAGTTATATACAAGCTTCATGTGACCAGAAACCAGAAAACTACAATAGATACACAAACAATAACAAGAAAGGAATCTAAGCATACCGCTGATTCTTTAAATCACACAAAGATAACAAGAGAAGAATGTAACAGAGGAGCTATAAAACAGACATAAAACAATTAGGAAAATGTCAGTAACAATATACCTATCAATAATTTAAGTGGACTAAATTATCTAATCAAAAGAAAGGGTAGCTGAATGGAGGAAAAAAAAAAAAAAAAAAACGACCTATCTATATGCTGCCTACAAGGGACTGAATTCAGATGTGAAGGCACACAAAAGTTGAAAGTGAAGGAATGGACAAATATATTCTATGCAAGTGCAAACCAAAAGCTGGATAACTTTTCTTGTATCAGACAAAACAGACTTTAAAACAAGACTATTATCAGCTATTCTTTGGAACTCTGCATTCAGATGCTTATATCTTTCCTTTTCTCCTTTGCTTTTCACTTCTCTTCTTTTCACACCTATTTGTAAGGCCTCCACAGACAGCCATTTTGCTTTTCTGCATTTCTTTTCCATGGGGATGGTCTTGATCCCTGTCTCCTGTACAATGTGACGAACCTCCGCCCATAGTTCATCAGGCACTCTATCAGATCTAGTCCCTTAAATCTATTTCTCCCTTCCACTGGATAATCATAAGGGATTTGATTTAGATCATACCTGAATGGTCTAGTGGTTTTCCCTATTTTCTTCAATTTAAGTCTGAATTTGGCAATAAGGAGCTCATGATCTGAGCCACAGTCAGCTCCTGGTCTTGTTTTTGCTGACTGTCTAGAGCTTCTCCATCTTTGGCTGCAAAGAATATAATCAATCTGATTTGGGTGTTGAACATCTGGTGATGAAGAGATAAGAAAGCCTTCCTCAGTGATCAATGCAAAGAAATAGAGGAAAACAATAGAATGGGAAAGACCAGAGATCTCTTCAAGAATATTAGAGATACCAAGGGAACATTTCATGCAAAGATGGGCTCGATAAAGGACACAAATGGTATGGACCTAACAGAAGCAGAAGATATTAAGAAGAGGTGGCAAGAATACACAGAAGAACTGTACAAAAAAGATCTTCATGACCAAGATAATCACGATGGTGTGATCACTGACCTAGAGCCAGACATCCTGGAATGTGAAGTCAAGTGGGCCTTAGAAAGCATCACTACGAACAAAGCAAGCGGAGGTGATGGAATTCCAGTGAAGCTATTTCAAATCCTGAAAGATGATGCAGTGAAAGTACTGCACTCAATATGCCAGGAAATTTGGAAAACTCAGCAGTGGCCACAGGACTGGAAAAGGTCAGTTTTCATTCCAATCCCAAAGAAAGGCAATGCCAAGGAATGCTCAAACTATGGCACGATTGCACTCCTCTCACACGCTAGTAAAGTAATGCTCAAAATTCTCCAAGCCAGGCTTCAGCAATATGTGAACCATGAACTTCCTGATGTTCAAGCTGGATTTAGAAAAGGCAGAGGAACCAGAGGTCAAATTGCCAACATCCGCTGGATCATCAAAAAAGGAAGAGAGTTCCAGAAAAATATCTATTTCTGCTTTATTGACTATGCCAAAGCCTTTGACTGTGTGGATCACAATAAACTGTGGACAATTCTGAAAGAGATGGGAATACCAGACCACCTGACCTGCCTCTTGAGAAATCTGTATGCAGGTCAGGAAGCAACAGTTAGAAATGGACATGGAACAACAGACTGGTTCTAAATAGGAAAAGGAGTACGTCAAGGCTGTATATTGTCACCTGCTTATTTAATTTATATGCAGAGTACATCATCAAAAATGCTGGGCTGGAAGAATCACAAACTGGAATCAAGATTGCCAGGAGAAATATCAATAACCTCAGATATGCAGATGACACCACCCTTATGGCAGAAAGTAGAGAGGAACTAAAAAGCCTCTTGATGAAAGTGAAAGAGGAGAGTGAACAAGTTGGCTTAAAGCTCAACATTCAGAAACCTAAGATCATGGCATCTGGTCCCATCATTTCATGGGAAATAGATGGGGAAACAGTGGAAACAGTGTCAGACTTTATCTGGATGGCATCACCGACACGATGATCATGACTTTGAGCCAGTAGGAGTAGCAATACTCATATCAGATAAAATAGACTTTAAAACAAAGGCTGTGAAAAGAGACAAAGAAGGACACTACATAATGATCAAAGGATCCATCCAAGAAGAAGATATAACAATTATAAATATATATATGCACCCAACACAGGAGCACCACAATATGTAAGACAAACGCTAACAAGTATGAAAGGGGAAATTAACAATAACACAATAATAGTGGGAGACTTTAATACCCCACTCACACCTATGGATAGATCAACTAAACAGAAAATTAACAAGGAAACACAAACTTTAAATGATACAATAGGCCAGTTAGATCTAATTGATATCTATAGGACATTTCACACCAATACAATGAATTTCACCTTTTTCTCAAGCACAAACGGAACCTTCTCCAGGATAGATCACATCCTGGGCCATAAATCTAGCCTTGGTAAATTAAAAAAAAAAATTGAAATTATTCCAAGCATCTTTTCTGACCACAATGCAGTAAGATTAGATCTCAATTACAGGAGAAAAACTATTAAAAATTCCAACATATGGAGGCTGAACAACACGTTGGTGAATAACCAACAAATCACAGAAGAAATCAAAAAAAGAAATCAAAATATGCATAGATATGAATGAAAATGAAAACACAACAATCCAAAACCTGTGGGACACTGTAAAAGCAGTGCTAAGGGGAAGGTTCATAGCAATACAGGCTTATCTCAAGAAACAAAGAGAAAAAGTCAAATAAATAACCTAACTCTATACCTAAAGCAACTTGAAAAGGAAGAAATGAAGAATCCCAGGGTTAGTAGAAGGAAAGAAATCTTAAAAATTAGGGCAGAAATAAACGCAAAAGAAACAAAAGAGACCATAGCAAAAATCAACAAAACCAAAATCTGGTTCTTTGAGAGGATAAATAAAATTGACAAACCATTAGCCAGACTCATCAAGAAACAAAGGGAGAAAAATTAAATCAATAAAATTAGAAATGAAAATGGAGAAATCACAACAGACAACACAGAAATACAAAGGATCATAAGAGACTACTATCAGCAATTATATGCCAATAAAATGGACAACTTGGAAGAAATGGACAAATTCTTAGAAAAGTACAACTTTCCAAAACTGAACCAGGAAGAAATAGAAAATCTTAACAGACCCATCACAAGCATGGTAATTGAGACTGTAATCAGAAAGCTTCCAGCAAACAAAAGCCCAGGTCCAGATGGCTTCACAGCTGAATTCTACCAAAAATTTAGAGAAGAGCTAACACCTATCCTACTCAAACTCTTCCAGAAAATTGCAGAGGAAGGTAAACTTCCAAACTCATTCTATGAGGCCACCATCACCCTAATACCAAAACCTGACAAAGATGCCACAAACAAAGAAAACTACTGGCCAATATCACTGATGAACATAGATGCAGAAATCCTTAACAAACTTCTAGCAATCAGAATCCAACAACACGTTAAAAAGATCATACATCATGACCAAGTGGGCTTTATCCCAGGGATGCAAGGATTCTTCAATATCCGCAAATGAATCAATGTAATACACGATTAACAAATTGAAAAATAAAAGCCATATGATTATCTCAATAGATGCAGAGAAAGCCTTTGACAAAATTCAACATCCATTTATGATAAAAACCCTCCAGAATGCAGGAATAGAAGGAACATGCCTCAACATAATAAAAGCTATATATGACAAACCCACAGCATACATTATCCTCAATGGTGAAAAATTGAAAGCATTTCCCCTAAAGTCAGGAACAAGACAAGGGTGCGCCCACTCTCACCACTACTATTCAACATAGTTTTGGAAGTTTTGGCCACAGCAATCAGAGCAGAAAAGAAATAAAAGGAATCCAAATTGGAAAAGAAGAAGTAAAGCTCTCACTGTTTGCAGATGACATGATCCTCTACATAGAAAACCCTAAAGACTTCATCAGAAAATTACTAGACCTAATCAATGAATATAGTAAAGTTGCAGGATATAAAAACCAACACACAGAAATCCCTTGCATTCCTATAAACAATGAGAGAACAGAAAGAGAAATTATGGAAACAATTCCATTCACCATTGCAACGAAAAGAATAAAATACTCAGGAATATATCTACCTAAAAACAAAAGACCTATATATAGAAAACTATAAAACAGTGGTGAAAGAAATCAAAGAGGATGCCAATAGATGGAGAAATATCACTTGTACATGGATTGGAAGAATCAGTATAGTGAAAATGAGTACAGTCCCCAAAGCAGTCTACAGATTCAATGCAATCCCTATGAAGCAACCAATGGTATTTTTCAGAGAACTAGAACAAAATTTCACAATTTGTATGGAAATACAAAAAACCTCAAATAGCCAAAGCAATCTTGAGAAAGAAGAATGGAACTAGAGGAATCAACCTGCCTGACTTCAGTCTCTACTACAAAGCCACAGTCATCAAGACAGTATGGTAGTGGTACAAATATAGATCAATGGAACAAAATAGAAAGCCCAGAGATAAATCCACACACCTATGGACATCTTATCTTTGACAAAGGAGGCAAGAATATACAATGGAGAAAAGACAATCTCTTTAACAAGTGCTGCTGGGAAAATTGGTCAACCACTTATAAAAGAATGAAACTAGAACACTTTCTAACACCATACACAAAAATAAACTCAAATGGATTAAAGATCTAAATGTAAGACCAGAAACTATTAAACTCCTAGAGGAGAACATAGGCAAAACACTCTCTGACATAAATCACAGCAGGATCCTCTATGACCCACCTCCCAGAATATTGGAAATAAAAGCAAAAATAAACAAATGGGACCTAATTAAACTCAAAAGCTTCTGCACAACAAAGGAAACTATGCTGCTGCTGATGCTAAGTCGCTTCAGCCATGTCCGACTCTGTGCGACCCCATAGACGGCAGCCCACCAGGCTCCCCCGTCCCTGGGATTCTCCAGGCAAGAACACTGGAGTGGGTTGCCATTTCCTTCTCTAATGCATGCAAGTGAAAAGTGAAAGTGAAGTCGCTCAGTTGTGTCCGACTCTTAGTGACCCCATGGACTGCAGCCTACCAGGCTCCTCCATCTGTGGGACTTTCCAGGCAAGAGTACTGGAGTGGGGTGCCATTGCCTTCTCCAAAAGGAAACTATAAGCAAGGTGAAAAGACAGCCTTCAGAATGGGAGAAAATAATAGCAAATGAAGCAACTGACAAAGAATTAATCTCAAAATATATACAAGCAACTCCTGCAGCTCAATTCCAGAAAAATAAATGGCCCAATCAAAAAATGGGCCAAAGAACTAAACAGACATTTCTCCAAAGAAAACATACAGATGGCTAACAAACACATGAAAAGATGCCCAACATCGCTCATTATCAGAGAAATGCAAATCAAAACCACAGTGAGGTACCATTTCACACCAGTCAGAGTGGCTGCTATCCAAAAGTCTACAAGCAATAAATGCTGGAGAGGGTGTGGAGAAAAGGGAACCCTCTTACACTGTTGGTGGGAATGCAAACTAATACAGCCACTATGGAGAACAGTGTGGAGATTCCTTAAAAAACTGGAACTAGAACTGCCATATGACCCAGCAATCCCACTGCTGGGCATACACACCAAGGAAACAAGAACTGAAAGAGACACGTGTACCCTGATGTTCATAGCAGCACTGTTTACAATAGCCAGGACATGGAAGCAACCTAGATGTCCATCAACAGACAAATGGATAAGAAAGCTATGGTACATACACAAAATGGAGTATTACTTAGCCATTAAAAAGAATACATTTGAATCAGTTCTAATGAGGTGGATAAAACTGGAGCCTATTATACAGAGTGAAGTAAGCCAGAAAGAAAAACACCAATACAGTATACTAATGCATATATATGGAATTTAGAAAGATGGCAACGATAACCCTGTATGCAAGATAGCAAAAGAGACACAGATGTATAGAAGTCTTTTGGACTCTGTGGGAGAGGGCGAGGGTGGGATGATTTCAGAGACTGGCACTGAAGCATGTATATTACCATATGTGAAACAGATAGCCAGTCCAGGTTCGATGCATGAGACAGGGTGGTCTGGGCTGGTGCATTGGGATGACCCAGAGGGATGAGATGGGGAGGGAGGCGGGAGGGCGGTTCAGGATGGGGAACGCGAGTACACACGTGGCAGATTCATGTTGATGTATGGCAAAACCAATACAATATTGTAAAGTAATTAACCCCCAATTAAAATAAATAAATTTATATTTAAAAAATAAATAAACAAAAATAAAAACTTTGTGGATGCGAAGTACTCAGCTCAAAGCGGCTCTGCCTCACCCTGGCTTTGATAGACAGTGGTCTCGCCCTGGCCACACCCTGGCTTTGATAGACAGTGGTTTCGCCCTGGCCACACCCTGGCCTGGATAGACAGTGGTCGAGCCCTGGCCACACCCCGGCCTTGATAGACAGTGGTTGCGCCCTGGCCACACCCTGGCCTTGATAGACAGTGGTCTCGCCCTGGCCACACCCTGGCTTTGTTAGACAGTGGTCTCGCCCTACCCACAGATCCCACTCACGGATCACGCCCACCCACGTGACCTCTTCCTTAACCAATCTCAAGCCCAGGCACTGACCCCGGCCAACGGACGCCATTACCCGTCCATCCCAGAGCCCGCACCCAGCCACCTGCCATCTGGCCCGGAGCCCGCCTCCGGCCACCCACATCGTTCACCCTGGGAAAGTTCCGAGGAGACGGCTGGCGCCGGCGCCCCCGCCGATTTGTGCCCCGCAGACGCCTCATCCCAGCCGCCATTCCCTGGTTCGAGGAATGTCCCGCCATGCTGCCCACATCACCCTCACAGGTGCGTCAGAACTACCGCCCCGAGTGCGAGGCCGCGATCAACAGCCACGCCGCCCTGGAGTTCCACGCCTCCTTCCATTGCCTGGCCGTGGCTGTCTACCTCGACCATGATGACGTGGCCTTGAAGCGTTTCTCCCGCTTTTTCCTGCTCCGCTCCCATGAGCACAGCAAGACAGCCGAGAGCCTGATATTCCTGCAGAACCATCGTGGGGGCCGCATCTGCTTCCTCAACATCAGAAAGCCTGAGACCCAACAGTGGGAGAGCGGACTCCAGGCCATGCAAAACACCCTGCACCTGGAGAAGTGCGTCAACCAGAGCCTGCTCAACCTGCACAAGCTGGCCACTGATAGCAGCGACGTCGAGCTGTACTACTTCCTGGGGACCGACTACCTGGACCAGCAGGTCAAGTTCATCAGGGAGCTGCGGGACCACCTCAGCGACCTAAGCAACATGGGGCTCCCAGAAGGTGCTCTGGCAGAGTACTTCTCTGACAAGCTCACCCTGAGGGGTGGCAACAAGAAGGACTGAGCCTGGACTGGACTTTCCCCCGAGTCCGGGGTGACTGCCCAAGGTCACCCTGCCTGCAATGCAGACCGCAGTATTGCCCTTGCAGAAAAAGTTCACAAGTTTTCCTTTTTTCAGTGTTGCCAGTTCTTCCAATAAAGTAATTGCTTCCTGAAGAAATAAAGGTGCCTTGTTGATTCATGCGTGCAAACCCTTAACCTTTCAAGCTTTAAAACAGGTATCCAGCAGTCTTTCGAGCTACCAATGCCCTGTCCACAGGCAGCTCAGGATCTCCACAGAGGGAGGGAAGAAGAGGATCCATGGGACCCTGAACAATACAAAATGTACCTTCCCCTAATAAACAATGTGGTATATGGGGTGGGCATGGGTGAGGTGAGGCCCTGGTGAATGTGGGTGCCTGTGAATAGATGAGACATAAAAATATGGCCTGAAAATCACGATTGGGGTTGATCTCCAGAAATAGTGAAAGGAAAGGGATTGGGAAGGGAATGAAATAAAAGGGTCTTCATTTTGTTTGAAGCAGACTTCTGGGTAGCAAGATGGGGGCCTGGGAAACTGGCATAGCAGAATCCCTCTCTGACAAGCTCACCCTGGGCTACGTGACAATTTAAGGGTAGCAGGCCTGGCTTTCCCAGAGACACACTTCCTGTGGTCACCACTGTTGAGCATGGAATCTGCCCTTACAAAACATCCACGTGCAATTTTCTACTTGAATTGTACCACCCTGCAATAAAGTAGCATGATACCACTCCCAAAATTTATCTCAATTCTATTGAAGGTGATTCTATATAGCCCTTCTAGGGTGAAAAATAGAAGCTCATGAATGAAGGTCGATTGGTGATACTGAATATAAAGTAAAATAAATCCCCCTGAATATGAAGTCAGTGGTACTGGCTGCAGGTTGAAGCTGGGAGACCAGTTCATAGGTATCACAGCTGGTCCAGGTGAAAGACAATGGTGATTGAACTGGAGTGGAGGATGAAGAAATGAAGAGATGTAGACACAGTGCAGATGGATTGGGATACATCAGCAAGGTTTCTTCATGGACCAGAGATGAAGAGTGAGATATGAAGAAGAAAATCTACTTTAGCCTGGGTTGATGGTGGTACCATTTTATCAATTTGGGGTCTTTTGCCAGGGGCACAGCTGGGATGGAAGGTTGGAGAAGGCATGTCATGTAAAATCTGAGATGCATATTAGACATCCAAATGGAACTGTCATGCAGGTATCCAGAAAAATGAATCTGGGGTTCAGAGTGGATGTCAGCTTTAGAAACAGACCCATGGGAGACATCATGATCAGATGAAGTCTCTACACATGTAAACCCTAATATTGCCTTTGCCTACCAAAAACACTCAAAATATGTTTCTTCTGTGCCTAGGTGTGGTTAATAAGGCAAAAGTTAAAATTTTACAGATCTTGCCTGTCTTATCAAGGATACATGGTCCCTGATAAGAGATGGTCCTCAGATTGACACATGGTCCATCTGAGCCTCCCAAAAGTTTGCAAACTGTTTTGAATATTTACAAATATTCCTCCCTGTAGCTCAGACAGTAAAGAATCTGCCTGCAATGTGGGAGACCTGGGTTCGATCCCTGGGTCAGGAAGATCCCCTGGAGAAGGGAATGGCAACCCATTCGAGTATTCTTGCCTGGAGAATCCCATGGACAGAGGAGCCTGGTGGGCTACAGTCCATGGAATCGCAGAGAGTCGGACATGACTGAGTGACTAACTCTTATTTGAATATTTACAAATATATAAACAAGCCTGGCTACAAAGGAGTTAACTGTCCCATTTCACCATGACTGCACTTGAATATTTTCTTAAAATGAGGATTAACTCTCTTCAGTTAAATTTCCAGAAAATTTGCTTGTTCCTTTGTTCTTAGACAACCGGGGTCTTCTCACTCTGTTTCTTTCTCTGCTCACATTGAGGATCTCTCCTCTTTCTTTGATGGGCATTCCCTGGTGGCTCAGATGCCAAAGAATCTGCCTGCAATGCAGGAGACACAGGTTTAGTCCCTGGGTCAGGGAGATCCCTGGGAGAAGGGAATGTCCACCCACTCTGGTGTTCTTGCCTGGAGAATTCCATGAACAGAGTAGCCTAGCAGGCTCCAGTCCATGGGGTCGCAAACGGTCGGACATGACCGAGTGACTAACACTTTCATTTTCCTCTGACAATGTCTCAGATCCTACATATGTCAATTAACGGTTCTCCTCTAGATAGAAGCAAGCACCAGGTGAGTAGCTGTTCATCTTTATAACTAGAAATTGACTTTCAGGTTGTGCTAGGGCTCCATTACTGCGCAGGCTCTTCTCTAGTTGCGGTATGTGGGTTCCTTAGTGTGGTGGCTTCACCTGTTGCACACCACGGGCACGAGGCGCTTGGACTTCAGTAGTTGTGGCACATGGGCTCAGCAGTCGTGGTTCCCCGGCTCTAGAGCACAGGTTCAGTAGTTGTGATGCGCAGGCTGAGGTGCTCTGCGAAATGTGAGATCTTCCTGGATCAGGGATCAAACCCAGGTCTCCTGTTTGGCAGAAGGATTCTTTACCACTGAGCCACCAGGGAAGCCTGAAGATCCTTCTTGCTGTCCAGTTTTGGAGAAACAGTTTGGTGTCATGGATTCTTCCCCACAGATGGCCTGGGATCAAATGCCATTCTAGCCACTTACTAAATTGAGGGCATTGGGGAATGTGAATTACCTTCTCTGTGCCTCTGTTATCTCATATGTGAAATAGGGATCAAAAAACTATTGCTTAAAAGAGTAGACAGAGAAGGTAATGGCCCCCCACTCCAGTGGTCTTGCCTGGAAAAATCCCATGGACAGAGAAGCCTAGTAGGCTGTAGTCCATGGGGTCGCTAAGAGTTGGACACGACTGAGCAACTTCACTTTCACTTTTCACTTTCATGCATTGGAGAAAGATATTGCAACTCTCTCCAGTGTTCTTGCCTGGAGAATCCCAGGGACGGGGGAGCCTGTTGGGCTGCTGTCTATGGGGTTGCACAGAGTTGGACACGACTGAGGCAACTTAGCAGCAGCAGCAAAAGAGTAGATGGCTTATTATATTGTAAATGTTTAATTTAAATTTAAACATATTTAGAATTAGTATCTTTCAATTGCCCTAAGGCAGGGCAGTATCAAATGAAACAAGTTCCCACAGGGCTAGATGACCAAGGTCAACCCAGGGCATTTGTACATGTACACTCTCCATTTTCTACCTCAGATCTTATATAATTGGGGGAGAAAAAAATAGCATATGTAGGGCACAGCTTTCTGTATCTGCCTGAATGCCCTATTCCCTTACTGGGGGAAGATCTAACAAAGTTAAACGCCCAAGTGACTTTCTCACCAGAAAAAGTAGACACTAAAGTACTCCTAGGTCAAGCCTGCCCCATCCAAGCTGTGCTATGACAATGGAGAGACAAACTTCAACCAGAAGTCCCTGAAGAAATTCTACAAAAGGTAAGAGCAGATGCTTGAGTGGAGGGGAGGCCAGGAAGAGTCAAGACTACTGACCCAGTAGGAGGAAGACTCCAGCTCGGTGCCAAGTATTCGAACTGAAAAAGCAATTGCCTTTAAAGAGGCATGTGAAGAATAAAGCCTCTGACAACCACCTTTATTAAATGCCAAGTAATCCAAACTTAGTAGTGTACTGTCACTCAGTCCTGTCTGACTCTTTGCGACCTTGTGAACTGTAGCCCGCTAGGCTGCTCTGTCCATGGGATTCTCCAGACAAGAATACTGGATTGGGTAGCCATTCCCTTCTCCAGGGGATCCTCCTGACCCAGGGATCAAACCCATGTCTCCCACCTTGCAGGCAGGTTCTTTAGCCTCTGAATCACCAGGGAAGCCCTTTAAAGGCCACAGGCTGTCTGGAAGCAACATCCAAATGATACTTGCCCTCCAGGATCAACACCAAATAGTGCTACAAGCCAACTTGCCCTATGATCCCTCCTCCACAAAACCCATCTGGATATGGGGAATGTGCTCCCAGGATCTGTGCAGGGACTGCCCTCATGGTTGTGCCTAAGTAGCATCCATAAGATCGCCTGTAGCCTAGGATATAAATGTCCCCAGAATATTCATGTGCTTTGGATGAGCTCTTCCAGGAAGGAAAGGACAGCATTCCACTGCTAAAGATGTCCTTGATGACCCCAGAGAGCTCTCAACAATTTGTTCCACAGGCAGCATGCCCTGCAGTCCTCAAGGAAGCCTCTACATTATATCAGGCTAGCCTATGCCCAGCCGATGACCAACACTGCATATCCACATGGGTTCCCACCCCTGGGTGGCCTCCACTCCAGAAGACCTCACTCGTGAGTGAGACAGACTCATCACTGGAGATGATCCCATCCCAAGGGACATCGTCCCAGGCCAGGAGTTCACCATCGGAGACGCCTATGCCTTGTCCACTGGAGATGACACCCAAGGGCCAGGGCACCATGTTGGAGATGCAGCTGCTCACCCAGATGACTTGCTCTCCAGTTCACATTGTGGAACACTGCAATGTGGACTGAGACGTTCCAGAAACAATGGATCAAGTGCACTGCCTGATGGCACCAGAGGACGAGCCACTATTATCTAGCGGAACTTGCTAGGTGCTGGCTGGCTGACCCAACCCTAGACCAAGAGGCCCGTCAGACTGTCAGTCATTTCTCAGCCCAAAAGGTGCACCCAAAACAGACAGCGCTGCTGCCTACAAATACCGAAGGCCGTTCATGTCCTCACCTCCTAACTCTGCTGTCTCAGCATCACAGGCTGGACTGTACTCTAAGCACCTGGGTTGTTTTGTTTTGTTTGCCTGCACTGGGTCTTAGCTGCAGTATGTGGGATCTCGTTCCCCAACCAGGGACTGAACCCAGGCCCCCTGCACTGGGAGCTTGGGGTTGTAGCCACTGGGCTACCATGGAAACCCCCTGAATTGTTTTTTTTGTTTGTTTATTTTTAATGTTTTTTTTTATTGTAACATAAGTGTCTGATCTTAAGCTGTTGATTGCCAAGGCATCCACATCACAGACAGCTGTCTTAAATAAACACAGTGCCAGCTACCAGACTAGATGAGAACCAGGCTTCCCCATCACAGAAGTTTCCTTTGTTTTAGAGATCACTGGATGACTAGGATAACTGCCATCTGACCACTTGGTTTTCCCTTCTGACATTTTAATTCACGCTCCTGTTTTAAATTCACCAAGAAAGACTAAATCTGTGACACGCTAGGCATCCCATCCTAGACCCCAACAAAAGCGACCCAGGTAGCATGTGTACTCACTTTCTACCCATGATCTGGCTGTGCAGCCCAACGCATGCCGTGCGTCCTCCAGGACCTGTGAGTAATAAGCCATGTTTTCTTTACAAAGTTCCCTAAGTGTTGCTACTGAGGCACCTCTTGCAATCATAATAAGAACCACACGGAGTGGGGCGGTGGGGGGGGGGCGTTGGGTAGGGGTGAGGCGGTGAAATCACAATGAAAAACATGGAAGTGTTAGTCATTCAGTCGTGTCAGACTCTGTGCGACCCCACTGACATTAGCCGGCCAGGCTCCTCTGTCCATGGTATTCTCCAGGCCAGAAAACTGGAGTAGATAGCCATCCCTTCTCCAGAGGATCTTCCAGATGCAGGGATCAAACCTGAGTCCTTTACTCCCAAATATAGATAGACAAATGTTTACCAGATATTTGACAGAAGTGAAAGAGATCATGATGAATAAACAGAACTATTTCTGGAGAGAAAAACAAATATACTACAGGAAACAGAAAAGAACATTACAAAAAATCCAAATTCATATTGTCAGAACTGTAAAGACGACAATGGGTTTATAAAATGGGAATAGAGTGCTATAAAAGGGAGCAACTAGAGTATAAGAGAAAGTCTTTGGAAAAAAAGTATTACAGCAAAATTAAAAACTTTGCCGGAGGCGGTCCTAAGATGGCAGAGGAATAGGACGGGGAGTACCACTTTCTCCCCCACAAATTCATCAAAAGAACATTTGAACACTGAGTAAATTCCACAAAACAACTTCTGAATGCTGGCAGAGGACATCAGGCACCTGAAAGGAGGTAAGAAAAAATATAAAAGATAAAAAGATAGACAAAGGAGGTAGGGATGGAAGTCACTCCCCGGAAGGGAGTCTTAAAAAAGAGAGAAGTTTCCAAATACCAGGAAACACTCTCACTGGCGAGTCTCTGGTGAGCCTTGGAACCTCTGAGGGCAACATAACCGGGAGGAAAAATAAATAAATAATTAAAACCCACAGATTCCGTGCCGGACTGTAACTCCCAGCGGAGAAGCAGCACAGACGCCTGCATCCGCCACTAGCAAGTAGGGGCTGGGCAGGGAGGCAGGGGCTGCATTGCTTAGAGTAAGGACCGGCCTGAATGCCCTGAGGGCAATCTGAGGGAACTAATTTGAGATGGCAAACCAGACTATGGGATAGAAAAGCCCTAACCTAAGACACCTCCAGGCCCTCTCACAGAACAAAGAACTGAGCAGAGCTAGCCAGCTGTGAACAGGCCCATCCCTCTCCGGAGACAGGCAGGTAAGGGCAGCCAGGGCCAGAAGGGGCAATCGCGGCCTCAGAGAGGCATTAACTACCAAACTGCAAGCAGGCTTCATTGCTAATGAAGACTTCTTGGGATTCTGGACGGTCGACATCTGCCTGAGAAGGTGCGCGGGTTGTACACCCAGAAAACCCAGTGGCAGGGACGGGGGAGGCGATAAGTTGCAGCAACCGCGCTCGCCAAACACCTGGTCACCCGAGCTGCTCGGACCTGGGAAGGACACAAAATGCAGGCCCTACTGAGTCTGCGCCTTTGTGGAGTACCTGAGTACCGGAACCTGAGCGGCTTAGACCTGGGAAGTGCATACAACCCAATGCTGGCCTCAGAGAGTTCTCAGCAGAGCAACCTAGAGCCTAAGCAGTGTAGACAGGGAAAGCATACACGCCGTGAGTGGGGGCAAACCCAGTATGGCCAAGACACTGCGAGCACTCCCCACAGACACCAGTGTTATTTGTTTGCAGGGTTCCTCCCTCTCCACAGCACGACTGAACAAGTGATCCTAAAAAAGTGTCCACCACCGCCCCCTTGTGTCAGGGTGGAAATTAGACACTGACGAGACCAGCAAACAGCAGAAGCTAAAACAGAGGGAACCACCTTGGAAGTGACAGATGGAGAAGTCTTGAGGCTACTGTAAGAATAAGACTGAAAACCAGAGGCAGGAGGCTTATCAAGGCAGTGGTTCACTGACTGTGATCCTCAGACCACAAGCATCAGCAACACCTGGAAACTTCCTAGGAATGCAAGTTCTCAGGCCCCACTATAGATCAAGTGAGTCAGAAACTCTGGGGCTGGGGTCCTGCACTCTTTATCAGCCCTCCCAGAGATTCTGAGGCAGGGTAAATCTTGAGATCCACTGTACAATTCTTTTATGCAGCTTATTTATTGTTTAAATCATTAGCATTAGCCTACAGTGGTCTATAGTAGCCCCAACATACACAACCTGAATCATAGAAATTTTCTTAAATCAGATTTTTCTATCCTTCAAAGATTCTCTCTGTATATTTGCAATCCAGAAAAACTGTTTGGTAAATTCTGCAGCAGTTTTTTTAGAAAAAAAAAATCATTGACATAGCATATGTATAGGTAGTTCTAAATGTGCAATAGCTTCATGAAATCAACTTTCAGAATTTTCAATAAAAATTTTTAGATGGCAACAGCCCTCTCATGTTTTCTTATCTTTAATTTGAAGTGTTGGGAATGATACAAATACTCTTAAAGAGTACTGTCACTCCTGGAAATAGTAAAGCTGATTCCCTTTGAATCACTTACTTAGCACCAACATGACACCAGGCACTGTGCTAGGTACTAGGTAGCAAATTTGAAAAGATCTAGTTCTGACCTCACAAGTGTCACTCCTACGGAGGTACTAGATACAAATGCAGGAGGACAAAAATGAATACATAAAAGCTGATGAGTGTTCCCCGGCTTCTCCTTCAGCCAACTAAAGAGAACTCAGGCCTCTTTATCATTTTCCATCCCTGGCCTTCTGAATTTTTGATCCTGTTGTGGATGGGCCAGACTCTGCGAGGAGACAGGTATAAATCAAACGTGTGGTGGGTCAAAAAGCAGATGGAATGCCGCTGAGCAACTAAGCCCGTGTGCCACAACTATTGAACCTGTGCTCTTGAATCCAGGAGCTGCGACTACTGAAGCCCACGTATCTAGTGCCCATGCCCCATAACAAGAGAAGCCACTGCAACGAGAAGCTTGCACACCACAACTAGAGAGTAGTCCCTGCTCACTGCAACTAAAGAAAAGCCTGGGGAGCAACGAAGGCCCAGCACAGCAAAAAATAAGTAAAATTATTTTTTTAAGGCAGATGGAAAATAAGGAAATTAGAAACAATAAATTGTTATGTCACTACATAACAACACTTGCTAAAGACATATTTCCATCATGATAAGGGATTTCTGTGAACTTTTTTGAAAATCTGTGATATGGTTCACCAAGTTTTATTTCATTTTCTTCTTCCTGAGTATATACAAAGACCATATTTCCCAGTCTCCCTTGAACTCTGATCACAATCATGGGATGAGTTCTGGCCAATGGATTCGGAGTCAGCAGTTTTATGCTTCCAATATCACACACACACACACACACACACACACACACACACACACAAATGGCATTCTTTTTTCACTCTTTCCCCTTCTTTGTGCAACCCGGAAGTAATATCTTCTGGGATGTGGACGCTACAGGATAGTGGAACTACCAATAGCTTGGGACCATAAGAACAGAGATCTATCCCTCCTTTGCAGAGCATGAGAGAAAAAGATAGATGAGAAAGGAAGGTTTTTAAGGAGCTTTGCTTTTTCTAATTATTATTTTCACAGTGGTCAAAAGAAACAAGTAAAAGTTTGGGTCGCTCTGAAATTACCTTTTGGCTGCTAATTTTTGCTTTTGTAATGCACCATTACTCAGAGTCCAAACACCATGATTCTGGCATTATACGTTACCAAAATAAAATAGTTGTTAAAATGGGGCTATGGATAAGTGCCCTGGAAGCATGGAGGAAAAGTACGCCAAGCCTGGAAAGGCTAAACTGGATGCCTGCCCTCTTAATAAGACAAAAGATTGTTTACGGTCCTTTTTGTATTCTCTCCCCTTTCCATCCCTCTCCAACCAAGGGAAAAATAAACACAAAGACAAAGCAAAAACACCTGGGAGGGGAGGGGAAGAACCCTGGTGATTACCCTCCGCATCATATATTTGAACAAGCAGCCACATGCCAATTAACATGGTTATAATGCTCCCAGAACAAAAGTACTGAAACATTGCCTGGAATCAAGACTCAATAGACAGAAATCAGGGACCCTGATCAGAAAAAAGTACATTTATAGGTAATAACATTTAAGAAGAGAACTTCCCCCTACCTGAGCTGCAGGGCCAGGGCTGGAGGCATCACCTTTGCTCCTATCCTGCCGATGAGGGTTGGGAACACCCCTACCAGCTCCACCACAGTGATGTGTCGAAGATCCAGGCCACACTGTGCTTGCTGGAAAAAAAAAATCCAAGATAGGAGGTGTAAGTGTAGCTAAAGAAAATCCATGTCAAACTACAGGCGGACAGAAGCAGCACTGTTCCGTTTGGGGAAGTTTCTCTGCCCACTCCATACTGTCCTGAAGATGGTTGAGAAACTGGGGTTAAACTAATGGCTATAAAACCCAAATACCTTCCTAAAGGAATCATTCAGAAATGACTTGGCAATGAGATTTTGAAAACCTAAGTAAAATGGCAGTGTACGTATTTCCAGATGGGGTGAGACTTTGCATGAGCCAAATTTCCTAACAAGTATCGAAGACCACCTCCAGAGGATTTTCATTTGTATTTGCAAGGACAAAAGATTACTTCTAGTGTCCCCTTATCTACCCATTCTTCCACCCCTCACACTCAGCAGCCCAAAGCCCACACACACACTAACATGGTGAAGAAACTAGGATAAGACATTCCAACCCCCACCTGATGCCCTGCTTTCTTTCTTTTTTTAACAATTGGTAACCTGGGTTTGGTGGGTGCCACCCAATTCCCAGGTGGCACAAGTGGTAAAGAACCCACCTGCCAATGCACATAGACCTAAGAGACAGAGATGCAGGTTCAATCCCTGGGTCGGGGAGATACTCTAGAGGAGGGTAGTATGGCTACCCACTCCAATATTCTTGCCTGGGAAATTGCATGCACAGAGGAGCCTGGTGAGCTACAGTCCATGGGGTCGCAAAGAGTCACACACAACTGAAGTGACTTAGCACATATGCACGCCTGCACCAGCAGACACCACTTGATGACCTGGCTCTGGTGGCTGGAGGGATTACAATGCTGGGTCACACGTGACTGTAATAGTTTTTGCTGGGCTACCACATCCAGGTCATTGCAGAGACAGCAAACTAAAATACACCCCCAGTTTCTGTGAAAGAGGTCTCATTTTTTCTCCTGGATCTTCAGCCTTAAGGACAGGTTTCAGGCTTGGCACACATCTTGAGACCTACAGAGAGGCTCTCAGGGAATACATGCCAGGGACACCATTTTTGTGCTGTCCCTCTGGACAGTCCCTCTGCTATGCCCAGGCAGGGGAGGTGATACATAGCCTCACCCACTACAGACTGAGGCTCCTGTCCCTTCCAGACCAGAAAGCCTATTTGGGAAAATTTGAGAGTTGCCTGAAATGTGCCCTCCCAGTACCACCCAGGCATGGCCCGAGTCATTGCCCTACCCATTCTGGAGTGTGGCTCCCAGCTGACAGGAGGAGTTGGTGAGAATACCTGGAAGCTGTACAACCCAGCAACTCTTAACTGAGAGGCGGGTGAGCAGAGCTGATGGCTGCCAGGGCAAAGAAAGTGGCCCTGTGCGGCCAGGGAACTTGATATATGAGTCGGCTTGAGTCAAGGTCACAAACTAAGAGTATCCGTGGCATTGAAGGTGCTTTTCCCACTGTGCCCAGGAATGGAAAACCATTCACAACCTCACTTATAACTGAATACTACCTTCAGACCACCTGACCAAGGAACTGAAGCCTAACACAAAGGAAGCTGTATCACCCATCCAACAGCCCTGCTTATGGTGCATCTGAACAGAACACAGACTGTAGCTTTCTCTGTCTGCAGAGCAAAACTGGTGTCCTTACCTAGGCAAAATATTCAGTGCACACTCTTGTTTGACTTGGGTCCCCAGACCATGAGCCATGCCAACTCTGGGTCCCTTCCTGCTGCTTTGCCAGAGGAGGGAAGCTAATTCATAGCCGCACCTACAGCTGGGCATATTACCCAGTCTAAAGCATCTAGTAAGCCTGAGGAGAATCTAGAATTCATGAAGCACATCCTACAGCTGCATTTGGGCAGGGGACTAAGATGGCAGACCTACCCAGCTGTTCCCAGTCTATGGCACACCCCTGCCACCAAGCTCAGAGCTCAAACCGATGCTTCAGCCAACCAGATCCTAGCAGCAAGCCCCACCTTCCCAAGGATGTTACCAGCAGATATGTCCAGAAACCTAACAGAGCTGACTGAAGAACTGTCTCTGCCAAAGTAAACCGGAACTGTCTGGAAAAAGAGATCACTTACTCAAATGAACAGATACCGATAAAAAGAATCAAGGATCATGAAAAAGCAAGTATGTCTGATACCACCAAATGTAATTAATAAAGGGCCAATAACTGACCCTAAGAAATTGGAGAGCTATGAACTTTCAAAGAATTCAGAATAATTCTCTTAAAGAGGTTTTGTGAGCTATAAGAACAGACAACTAAATGAAATTAGAAAAATGAACAGGAGTTTGACAAATATAAACCATGAAAAAAAAATCATACATCTGAATAATAAAATAACTGACAAATTCAATAGAGAGCCTCAAAAGCAGATTCAACTATGCAGAAGAATAAGAAACCTGGGAAACAGATAATTTGAAATTATCCAGTCAGAGGAACAAAAAGGAAAAATAATGAAAAAGATTGAAGAGAGCCTAAGGGACTTATAGGACACAATGAAAAGTATTTGCATTCTGGGAATTCTAGGAGAAGGAAAGGGACAAAAAGTGTATTTCAGTAAATAATGGCTGAAAAATTCCCAATCCTTGGGAGAGAACTAGACATCTAGATCCAAAAAGGATGCCAAATAGATTGAACCCAAATAGGCTACACCAGGACATATTATAATTGTCAAAAGACAAAAACAAAGACTTTTTAAAGCAACAAGAGAAAAGAGAGAAGTTACATACAAGGGAACCTCCATAAGACTGAGTGAGTGAGTGAAGTCGCTCAGTCATGTCTGACTCTGCGACCCCGTGGACTGTAGCCCCCCAGGCTCCTCCGTCCATGGGATTCTCCAGGCAAAAATACTGGAGTGGGGTGCCATTTCCTTCTCCAGAGGATCTTCCTGACCCAGGAATCGAATCCAGGTCTCCCGCATTGCAGGCAGACGCTTTACTGTCTGAACTGAAGGGTTTAGAGGCCGTCAAATGGACATGACCTATAAAGGCAATTTTGATGGTTTTACATAGAAATGACCTCTAATGAAAGAGAACACAAATGGGAACTATTTGAGATACATTTCTATGTAAAATGTAGTTTGCACATAATTCAGCATTTTAAATGAGCACTCTGCAACCGAGACCAAACCATAAGACTACCATAAGACTACCAGTGGTTTAATAATGGAAATTTTTCAGACCAGAAGAGAATGGTATGACATATTCAAAATATTGGGAGGAAAAACTGTCAACCCTAGAAATTCCATATCCAGTAAAGCTCCCCTATAGAAATGAAAGAGACACAAATATTTTTCTGAAAAAACAAAAGCTGAGAGAGTTCATCACCATTAGACCTGCTTTACAAGACTTCTTTGAGTGGAAGTACAGTCAGTCGTCCATATCCACAAGTTACAGATCCACAAATTCAACCAACCATGGACCACATACTATATGTAGAACCAGAAGATCAATGTATATGGAGCCCATAGATACAGAGCACTGACAATGGGATGTAAGCATCCACGGATTTTGGGGTCCACAGTGAGTCTTCCAACCTATCCCCTGTAAGTACTGAGGAATAACTATAAAAGGACAATAACTAACATCATAAGAACATAAGAAGGCAGTGTAAAACTCACTGGAAAGGGGGAAACTTAGTCAAAGTTGAGTTCTGTAATATGGTAATAGTGGTATGTAATTCACTTACAGCTTGAATTTAAAAGTTAAAAAACAACCATGGTAGACAGAGACAAGATGGCAGAGTAGAAGGATGTGAGCTCACCTCTTCTGATGAAACCACCAAAATAACTAACTTCTGAACAACCAACAAAAAATGCTGCCGCTGCTAAGTCACTTCGGTCATGTCTGACTCTGCAACCCCATAGACGGCACCCCACCAGGCTCCCCCGTTCCTGAGATTCTCCAGGCAAGAACACTGAAGTGAGGTGCCATTGCCTTCTCTGCAAAAAAATGCTAGAACCTATCAAAAAAGATACCCTACATCCAAAGACAAAGAAGGAGCTACAAGATGGGGGGGCGGGGTAGCGTGCGCACCCACGCGCCTGTGTGCAAAAGTGATTAAATCAACTCCTGGCCATCAGGTGGGCGGGCCACAAACTGGAAAATAATTACACCACAGAAGTTGTACACAGGAGTGGAAGTTCTGAGCCCCACATCAGGCTCCCCAGCTAGGGGGTCTGGCAACAGGAAGAGGAGCCTCCAAATCCTCTAGTTTTGAAGGAAGTGGGGTTTAATCACAGGAATTCCATAGGACTGGGGAAAACAGAAACTCCACTTTGGAGGGCACACACAAGGTCTTTGGCACACCAGGAACCAGGGAAAAGAAATCAGTGACCTCATAAAAGACTGGGCCAGACCTACCTGCTAGTATTGCTAGTATTGGAGGGTTACCTGCAGAGGTTAGGGGAGGCAGCTGTGGCTCACTGTTGGGACAGACAATTACAGCAGTAGTTCTCAGGAATATACATCAGCATGAGCCCTGCTGGAGGCCACCATTTTCTTATCAAGACCTGGACCCACCCAACAGCCTGTAGGCTGAGTGCTAAGATGCCTCAAGCTAAACAACCAACAGGACAGGAAAACAGCCCCACTTGTGAGACTATTTTAAGTCATCCTGAGCACACAGCTGCCTACTAAACACACCCCTTGACAGGACCCTGCCCAGGAGATGGACAAGACCCAGCTCCACCTACCAGTAGGCAGGAACTAATCCCTCCCACCAGGAAGCCTGCACAAGCCTCTTAGACTGCCTCATTCAAAACCAGACAGACAGAAGCAAGAACTACACAGCCTGTAGCCTGCAGAGTGGAAACTGCAATCAGAAAATTAGACAAAATGAGACAGCAGAGGTATATGTCCCAGATGAAGGAACAAGATAAAACTCCAGAAGAACAAATAAGTGAAATGGAGATAGGCAATCTGCCTGAAAAGCAATTCAGAGTAATGATGGTAAAGATAATCCAAGATCTCAGAAAAAGAATGGATGCACAGATAGAGAGCACCTCAATATATAAGGCAAATACTAATAGACATAAAAGGAGAAATTGACAGTAACACAATAATAGTGGGGGACTTTCACACCCCACTTTCATCAATGGATAGATTATCCAGACAGAAAATCAATAAGGAAACCCAGGCCTTAAATGACACATTAGACCAGATGGAATTGATATTCATGTAGCATTTCATCCAAAAGCAGCAGAAAACACATTCTTCTCAAGTGCACCTTCTACATAGATCATAGAAATGTTTTCTTAGATCAGTCTCCCAAGGCAAAAGAAATAAAAGCAAAAATAAACAAACAGAACCTAACCCAATTTATAAGCTTTTGTGCAGCAAAGGAAACCACCAGCAAAATGAAAAGACAACCTACAGAATGGGAGAAAATATTTGCAAACAAGGCCAACTGACAAGGGGTTAATATTCAAAATAGCAAACAGCTCATACAACTCAATATAGAAAAAACAAACAGCACAATCAAAAAATGGGCAGAAGACCTAAACAGACATTTCTCCAAAGAAGACATACAGATGGTCAATAAACACATGAAAAGATGCTCAACATTATTCATTATTATAAAAATGCAAGTCAAAACTACAATGAGGTATCACCTCACACTGATCAGAATGGCCATCATTTAAAAAATCTACAAACAATAAATGCTAGAGAAGATGTGGAGAAAAGGGAACCCTCTTGTACTATTAGTGGGAATGTAAATTGATACAGCCACTATGGAGAACTGTATGGAGGCTCTTAAAAAAAAAAAAATCTAGGAATAAAAAGTCTACAAATAATAAATGCTAGAGAGAGTGTGGAGAAAATGGAACCTTCCTACACTGTTGGTGGGAATTTAAATTGGTACAGGGATTATGGAGAACAGTGTGGAGGTTTCTTAAAAAACTAAAAATAGTGATACTCCTGGGCATACATCAAAAGAAAAACGTGGTTTAAAAGGATACACACACCACAATGTTCATTGCAGCACTATCTACAATATCCAAGACATGGAAGTAACCTAAATGTCCACTGATGAATGGATAAAGAAGATGTGGTACATATATACAATGAAATATTATTCAGGCATAAAAAGAATGAAATAATGCCATTTGCAGAAACATGGATGGACCTGGAGTTTATCATAGTGAGTAAGAAAGAGAAAGACAAATATATGACATCACTAATATGCAGAATCTTAAAAGGTGACACTACAAAGCAGAAGCAGACTCAGAGAATGAACTATGGTGTCAGGGTGAAGGGTGGGGAGAGGAGAGAGTGCAGGTTGGACAGGTACACACTGCTATATTTAAAATCTATAATCAACAAGGACCTATTGTATAGCACAGGGAACTCTGCTCAATTTTTTGTGATAACCTAAGTGCGAAAAGAATTTGAAAAAGAGTAGATACATATATACGTGTATATATATATATATATATAACTGCATTACTTTGCTGTACATCTGAAAGTAACATTGTTAATCAACTATAATCCAATATAAAACATTTTTTCAAAGATACAGAAACTTAAAAGAATACCTAACATGGTAAAAATAACTAAAATTACAATAATCTGAGGTATACAATATTAAAGTTATGAAGTATACAATATTAAAAACTATGTAAATTGTAACATCAATAACCTAAAACGGGAAGGGAGTATAATTTAAAGTATAAAGCTTAGGATTTGATTGAAATTAAGTTGGTATTAGTTTAAAATAGTGTGTTATAATTTAAGGTTTTTTTGTTTGTTTGTTTGTTTTTAATGTAAGCCTCATGGTAACAGCTTCCCAGGTGGTACTAGTGGTAAAGAACCTGCCTGCCAATGCAGGAGACATAAGAGATGTGGGTTCGATCCCTGGGTTGGAAAGATCCCCTAAAGGAGGGCATGGAACCCAGTCCAGTATTTTTGCCTGGAGAATCCCATGGACAGAGGAGCCTGATGGGCTATGGTCTATAGCGTCAAAAAGAATCAGACATGACTGAAGTGACTTAAAATGCATGCTCATATGGTAACAAGAAGGGAAAAACCTGAATTACAAAAAAGTATGATAAAGTCAAAGCATACTAATACCACACAGCATCAAAACACAATAAAAGAAAAGAAGAAATAGCTGATCTATAAAACAATCAGAAAACAATTAACAAAATGGCAGTATCTTATTATTTATCAATAATAACTTTAAATGTAAATGGATCCAGTTCTCTAAATGAGAAATCAAATGGCTAAATGGATTTTTATAAAAGATCTAATGATATGCTTATTGCAAGAATCATTTTGGCCTTCAAGACATACAAAGGAAATGTAAAGGGATGGAAAAATAATTTAAGCAAACAACCCAAAAAAGTCAGGAGTAGATATATCAGACAAAATAGGCTTTAATTTTAAAAATGGTAAAAGGAAACAAAGACGGTCATTATATAATGATGATAGGATCAATACATCAAAAAGTTATAATGATCATATTTACGTGCCCAACATTAGAAAACTGAAATTCATAAAGCAAAAACTGATAGACCTAAAAGGAGAAATAAACAGGACTTTAAAACCCCACTCTCAACAATGGATAGATCATCTAGACAGAATCAATAAAGAAACACCAAATTTGAATAACTCTATAGACCAAAAGGGGCTTCTCAGCTGGCACTAGCGGTAAAGAACTCACCTACCAGTGCAGGAGACATAAGAGACATGGGTTTGATGCCTGGTCAGGAAGATCCCCTGGAAGAGAGCATGGCAACCCACTCCAGTATTCTTGCCTAGAGAATCCCATGGACAGAGGATCCTGGCGGGCCACAGTCCATAGGTTCACAAAGAGTCAGACATGACTGAAGTGAGTTAGCATGCACAGACTAAATATACAAAACAGACATACACAGAATAGTCTATCCAACATCAGCAGAATACACATTCTTCTCAAGTGCAGGTGAAACATTTTCTAGAACAGACCATATGTTGCTGCTGCTGCTAAGTCGCTTCAGTCGTGTCAGACTCTGTGTGATCCCATGGACAGCAGCCCACCAGGCTCCCTGGGATTCTCCAGGCAAGAATACTGGAGTGGGTTGCCATTTCCTTCTTCAATGCACGCACGCATGCTAAGTCACTTCAGTCATATCTGACTCTGTGCGACCCTATGGACAGCAGCCCACCAGGCTCCTCCATCCACAGGATTCTCCAGGCAAGAATACTGGAGTGGGTTGCCATTTCCTTCTCCAGACCATATGTTAGGCCACTAAATAAACAAGTCTTAGAAAATTTAAGACAGAGAAGGCAATGGCACCCCACTCCAGTACTCTTGCCTGGAAAATCCCATGGATGGAGGAGCCTGGTAGGCTGCAGTCCAAGGGGTTGTGAAGAGTCGGACACGACTGACCGACTTCACTTTCACTTTTCACTTTCATGCATTGGAGAAGGAAATGGCAACCCACTCTAGTGTTCTTCCCTGGAGAATCCCAGGGATGAGGGAGCCTGGTGGGCTGCCGTCTATGGGGTCACACAGAGTCGGACATGGCTGAAGCGACTTAGCAGCAGCAGCAGAAAATTTAAGAAGACTGAAATTATACCAAGTATCTTCTCTGACCACAGTGGTACAAAATAAGAAATCAATAACATGGGGTCGCTAGGAGTCGGACACGACTGAGTGACTTCCCTTTAGCTTTTCACTTCCACACATTGGAGAAGGAAATGGCAACCCACTCCAGTGTTCTTGCCTGGAGAATCCCAGGGACGGGAAAGCCTGGTGGGCTGCCGTCTATGGGGTCGCACAGAGTCGGACACGACTGAGCAGCAACAAGAGGAAACTGAAAATTCATGTATACATGGAAATTAAACAACACTCTCCTGAATAACATATGGATCAGGAAGAAATTAAAGGGGAAATAAAGTATCTTGACACAAAAATGGAGACAACATATGAAAACTCAAATGCACAACAATAAAAACCAACATTAAAAAGCAAGAAATTTCCCAAATTAACAACCTAATTATGCCTTAAGGAGCTAGAGAAAGAAACTGAACCCAGAGGGAAGGAAATAAAGATTAGAGCAAAAATAAATGAAACTGAAAACAGAAAAACAGTAGAAAAGATTAACCAAACTAAGAGTTGGTTCTTTGAAAAATAAATTAAATTGACACTCCCTTAAACTAAGGAAAAAACTAAATCAACAAAACTGTAAATGTCAGAGAATTACAACTGATACAACAGAAATACAAAGTTCATAAGAGGCTATTATGAATAGCTCTATGCCAATAATTCGACAACCTAGAAGTGGAAAAATTCTTAGAAACATAAAAACAATCAAGAGTGAATCATGAAGGAATGGAAAGTCTGAATAGATCAATTACTAGTAAGGAGATTAAATCAATAAAATAATAAAAAAATTAAAAATCCCCCAATGATTAAAGCCCAGGACCAGATAGCTTCACTAATGAATGTTACCAAACATTTAAAGAATGTTTGTAAAGAATTGACAGTAACCTTGAAACCCTTCCAAAAACAGTAGAAAAGGAAGAAATATTTCCAAACTCATTTTATGAGGTCAACATTACCCTGATAGCAAAGCCAGAAAAAGACACTATCAGAAAAATACAGATCAATATCCCTGATTAGTATGGATGCAAAATTTCTCAAAATATTAGCAAACTGAATTCAGCAGCACATTACAAGGATAACTCAGCATGACCAAGTGGAATTTCACCTAGAATGCAGGATGGCTCAACAGACACAAAATCAATGATATATCAGATTAATAGAATGAAAAAATCACCCCAATAGATGGAGAAAAAGCATTTGACAAAATTCAACTTATGTTCATGATCCTTTTAAAAAAAGTTTTTGGTATAGAAACAAAGTACCTAAACATAAGAAAGGTCATAAATGACTAGTCTACAGCTAACATTATTCTCAGTGGTAGAAGGCTGGGACAATCTATGAAAAAATGCTAGGCATTTTTACACAAGTGGGGATGGGGGTGGAGAACAGTCCTGAAGCTTGTACAGAACTACAAAAGACCCCTAAATAGCCAAGCAATTCTCAAAGAATAGAACAACAACAACAAAAAAAGAATATAGCAGGAGGCATCACATTTTCTGATTTCAAGCTATACTATAAAGCTATGGTACTTCAAACAGTATCAGTTCAGTTCAGTCACTTAGTCATGTCCGACTCTTTGCGACCCCATGAATTGCAGCACGCCAGGCCTCCCTGTCCATCACCAACTCCCGGAGTTCACTCAAACTCATGTCCATCGAGTCAGTGATGCCATCCAGCCATCTCATCCTCTGTCGTCCCCTTCTCCTCCTGCCTCCAATCCCTCCCAGCATCAGGGTCTTTTCCAATGAGTCAACTCTTTGCATGAGGTGGCCAAAGTACTGGAGTTTCAGCTTTAGTGTCATTCCTTCCAAAGAACATCCAGGGCTGATCTCCTTTAGAATGGACTGGTTGGATCTCCTTGCAGTCCAAGGGACTCTCAAAGTCTTCTCCAACACCACAGTTCAAAAGCATCAATCCTTTGGCACTCAGCTTTCTTCACAGTCCAACTCTCACATCCATACATGACCACTGGAAAAACCATAGCCTTGACTAGATGGACCTTTGTTGGCAAAGTAATGTCTCTGCTTTTGAATATGCTATCTAGGTTGGTCATAACTTTACTTCCAAGGAGTAAGCATCTTTTACTTTCATGGCTGCAGTCACCATCTGCAGTGATTTTGGAGCCCAAAAAATGAAGTCTGATACTGTTTCCACTGTTTCCCTGTCTATTTCCCATGAAGTGGGACCGGATGCCATGATCTTCATTTTCTGAATGTTGAGCTTTAAGCCAACTTTTTCACTCTCCTCTTTCACTTTCATCAAGAGGCTTTTGAGTTCCTCTTCACTTTCTGCCATAAGGGTGGTGTCATCTGCATATCTGAGGTTATTGATATTTCTCCCGGCAATCTTGATTCCAGCTTGTGCTTCTTCCAGCCCAGCGTTTCTCATGATGTACTCTGCATATAAGTTAAACAAGCAGGGTGACAATATACAGCCTTGTCATACTCCTTTTCCTATTTGGAACCAATCTGTTGTTCCATGTTCAGTTCTAACTGTTGCTTCCTGACCTGCATACAGTATAGTACTGGCATAAAAACACATCCTTACCCGCCCAAAAAAGCAAATGGGAAGGAATTGGGAGCCCAGAAATAAACTCAAGGATATATAGCCAACTTGTATTTGACAAAAGAGCCAAGAATACTCAATAGAGAAAAGTCAGTCTTTTTAACAACTAGTGCTGAAGAAACTGGATATTCACACGTAAAAAAATGAAACTAACACCTTAGGTTATACTTCTTACAAAAATGAGCTTGAAATGGATTAGAGACTTAAATAGAAGATATGAAACTATGAAATTCCTAGATGAAAAAACAGGAAAAAGAGCTCCTTGATATAGCTCTTGGCAATGATTTTTGGATATGACACCTTAAGCACTAGCAACAAAATGAAAAAACAAAAAACAAACAAAAAAACAAGTAGGATTACATGAAACTAAGAAGCTTCTGCACAGTAAGAGAAACTATCAACAAGTATAAAGACAACCTACAAAATGGGAACAAAAAACACTTGCAAGCCATTTATCTGATAAGGGATTAATATCCAGAATCGCTAAAGAACTCATTTAACTCAACAGCAAATAAATGATTCAATTTTAAAATGGTCAAAAGGCCTGAACAGACATTTCTCCAAAGAAAATATATGAAAGGCCAACAGATACATGCTAAGTCGCTTCAGTCGTGTCCGACTCTGTGTGATCCCACAGACGGAAGTCCACCAGGCTCCCCCGTCCCTGGGATTCTCCAGGCAAGAACACTAGAATGGGTTACCATTTCCTTCTCCAATGCATGAAAGTGAAAAGTGAAAGGAAGTCACTCAGTCATGTCCGACACTTAGCGACCCCATGGACTGCAGCCCACCAGGCTCCTCCATTCATGGATTTTCCAGGCAAGAGTACTGGAGTGGGGTGCCATTGCACAGATACATGAAAAGATGCTAAATATTACTAGTCATTAAAAAGCAAATCAAAATCATAAGACAACACCAAATGCCTATTAGAAGGGCCATCATGTTGATGTATGGCAAAACCAATACAATACCGTAAAGTAAAAAATTAAAAAAAAAAGGCCATCATTAAAGAGACACATAACAGCACAGCTGGTCTACATGGATGCAGTGTGCTGTGCTGTGGCCATGCAGTGCTCTGCTGCTGCTAAGTTACTTCAGTCGTGTCCGACTCTGTGCGACCCCATAGACATCAGCCCATCAGGCTCCCCGTCCCTGGGATTCTCCAGGCAACAACAGTGGAGTGCGTTGCCATTTCCTTCTCCAATGCATGAAAGTGAAATGGGAAAGTGAAGTCGCTCAGTCGTGTCCAACTCTTAGCAACCCCACGGACTGCAGCCTACCAGGCTCCTCTGCCCATGGGATTTTCCAGGCAAGAGTACTGGAGTGGGGTGCCATTGCCTTCTCCATGCAGTGCTCTGAGTCACTTGCAAATGGTGTCCTTGGGCCACAATGTTGCACTTGTCTCCTCCTCACCCCAGTTAAGCACTCCAACCCCAGTAACCCTCTAGTCTTCTTCAATCTGGATATTAGAGGGGAACAATATGGTCTAATTGCCTTAAAATTGCTTGCAGATATTATGCCCCAAACTGCATACATTTTTCAAGCATTGTGTACAGGAAAATTGTGTACAGAACACTTACCCAGGTGGTGGTAGTGGTAAAGAACTCCTGCCAGTGCAGGAGACATAAGAGACATGAGTTCAATCCCTGGGTCAGGAAGATTCCCTTGGAGAAGGAAATGGCAACCTACTGCAGTACTCTTGTCTGGAAAATCCCATGGATAGAGGAACCTGGTGGGCGACAGTCCATGGGGTCGCAAAGAGTTGGGCATGACTGAAGTGACTTAGCAGTCAGGTACAGGAGAAACGGGCATTGGACTCACTACTGGGAAACCTCTCTATTTGAAAAAAAAAAAAGTCGCTCAGTCGTGTCCGACTCTTTGCAACCCCATGGACTGTAGCCCGCCAGGCTCCTCCATCCATGGGATTTTCCAGGCAAGAGTACTGGAGTGGGTTGCCATTTCCTTCTCCAGGGAATCTTCCCAACCCAGGGATCGAACCTGGGTCTCCCAGACTATAGGCAGACGCTTTACCGTCTGAGCCACCAGGGAAGTGGTGAAATTGAAAGGATGCCCTTTTCATCAAATCAAGAAATTTATGATTCAGGGTGGAGACTTCTCCAATTAGAATGGGACAGGTGGAGAAAATATTTATGATGAAAAATTTGAAGATGAAAACTTCCATTGTCAGCATAATGAGGCGGAATTACTGAGCCTGGCAAATGCAGGCTGCAAGATAAGCGATTCTCAGTTCATCACGACAGTTCCGACTCCTCACTCATGGGAAACACGTGTTGTTTGGGCAAGTGATGAAAGGAATGGGTGTGGCAAGGATTTGGGAAAATGTGGAGATGAAAGGTCAAAAAACTGCCAAATTGTGCATTATTGCAGAATGCAGAAAACTGAAGGAAGGGGATGATTAGGGAATATTCCCCCAAGATAGTTCTGGTGACAGTCATCGAGATTTCGGAGGATGCAGATGTAGATTTAAAAGATGTAGATGAAATTTTATCAGTAACAGAACACTTAAAAAACATTGGAAATTCTTTATTCAAATCCCAGAACTGAGAGATGGCCATTAAAAAAAAGTACACCAAAGTTTTAAGGTATGTGGAAGGCACAAAAGTTGCAGCTGAAAAAGCACGTGGATCAAAGCTGCAGCCTGTTGCTTTAAGCTGTGTGCTGAATATTGGAGCTTGCAAACTGAAGATGTCCACTGAAAATGTCTGATTGGCAGGGAGTGGTTGACAGTTGCTTGGAGGTCCTTGAAACAGATTCAGCAAACACCAAGGCACTGTACCATAGAGCCCAAGGGTGGCCAGGATTCAAAGAATACGATCAAGCATTGTCTGACTTTAAGAAAGCCCAGGAGATGGCACCAGAAGATAGAGCTATTCAGGCAGAATTGCTGGAAGTCAAACAAAAGATAAAGGCACAGAAAGATAGGCTGCTCTGCAGCCTATGCAGAAATGTTTCTTAAGCAATTCAGTTTTGGTTAAGTATTGGAGAGTCAGTTCCTAGGTAGGCTGATAAGAAGTCCTGAGGAGGAGAAAGGGGTCTGGAGTTTTCAAGGAGGAGAAAAGGACAAAGGGTTTTTTTCTTTAAGCCCAGAGCAGATGATTATACAACAAAACAACTCATATTGCTCAAGGATATGTTTTCCCTTAAACTCTGTACCAATGATTATATAACAACAATGTATCCTGCTTGAAGACATGTTTCTCCCTTTTGAGAAACTTCTGACTAATCCTGTCATTTTAAAATATATATTATGGGAGCAGCTCTGGTAAAATCTTTCTATTGTTAGTTCTAATCCCATTATCTTAAAATGTATATTGTGGGAGTGGGTCTGGTAAGACCTTTACAACCCTGAGACATTCTTTTGACTTACTGCAATAACCAATTAAAAAAGTATATAACTCCCTTGCTAAGACTAGCAAGGGGGGCACTCTCTGTTCCCCTCTGATGTCTATGTCAGAAGCTTTCTCTGTCTCTTTTCATACTTTAATAAAACTCTGCTACACAAAAGCTCTTGAGTGATCAAGCCTGGTCCCTGGTCCCAAAGCTAAATCTTTGGAGATCACGAATCCGACACTTTTCACCTTAAGCTGTCAGTATGCGTTGAATTACTTAAGCAAATAAATAATAAGGGGAATAATAATATAGGGAATAAGAAAATTTAAGGGTTTATCTATTATGTATGATCCTTAATGTGTTTGCTTTGATGCTTCAGTTCCCCCATTGTTTCAGTTAAGTTCAGTCACAGAGTCATCTCCGACTCTTGGCAACCCCATGGACTGCAGCATGCTAGGCCTCCCTGTCCATCACCAACTCCTGGAGCTTACTCAAACTCATGTCCATTGAGTCAGTGATGCCATCCAACCATCTCATCCTCTGTCGTCCCCTTCTCCTCCTGCCTTCAATCTTTCCCAGCATCAGGGTCTTTTCCAATGAGTCAACTCTTCACATCAGATGGCCAAAGTATTGGAGTTTCAGCTTCAGCATCAGTCCTTCCAATGAATATTCAGGACTGATTTCCTTTTGGATGGACTGGTTGGGTCTCCTTGCAGTCCAAGGGACTCTCAAGAGTCTTCTCCAACACCACAGTTCAAAAGCATCAGTTCTTCGGTGCTCAGCTTTCTTTATAGTCCAACTCTCACATCCATACGTGACTACTGACAGTCTACAAAAACTGATAGGGATTCAGTCTTAATAAACCAGTGCTACAAAAGGGGGAAAGAAAAAGACATGTAACAAATGCCATTGAGGACATACAGAAAAGGGAAAGCTTATGTACTGATAATCACAATGGTGTGATCACTCACCTAGAGCCAGACATCCTGGAATGTGAAGTCAAGTGGGCTTTAGGAGCCATCACTAAAAAACAAAGCTAGTGGAGGTGATAGAATTCCAGTTGAGCTATTTCAAAACCTGAAAGATGATGCTGTGAAAGTACTGCGCTCAATATAGCAGCAAATTTGGAAAACTCAGCAGTGGCCACAGGACTGGAAAAGGTCAGTTTTCATTCCAATTCCAAAGAAAGGCAATGCCCAAGAAAATTCTCAAACTACCGCACAACTGCACTCATCTCACACACTAGCAAAGTAATGCTCAAAATTCTCCAAGCCAGGCTTCAACAGTAGGTGAACTTCCAGATGTTCAAGCTGGATTTAGAAAAGGCAGAGGAACCAGTGATCAAATTGCCAACATCCGTTTGATCATCGAAAAAGCAAGAGAGTTCCCAGAAAAACATCTACTTCTGTTTTACTGACTATGCCAAATCCTTTGACTGTGTGGATCACAACAAACTGTGGAAAATTCTTCAAGAGATGAGAATACCAGACCACCTGACCTGCCTCCTGAGAAATCTGTATGCAGGTCAGGAAGAAACAGTTAGAACTGGACATGGAACAACAGACAAGTTCCAAATCGGGAAAGGTGTACATCAAGGCTGTATATTGTCACCCTGCTTATTTAACATATGCAGAGTACATCATGAGAAACACTGGGCTGGATGAAGTGCGAGCTGGAATCAAAACTGTGGGGAGAAATATCAATAACCTCAGATACGCAGATGACACCACCCTTATGGCAGAAAGTGAAGAACTAAAGAGCCTCTTGATGAAACTGAAAGGAGAGAGTGAAAAAGTTGGCTTACAACTCAACGTTCAGAAAAATAAGATCATGGCATCTGGTCCCATCACTTCATGGAAAATAGACGGGGAAACAATGGAAACAGTGACAGACTATTTTCAGTTCAGTCGCTCAGTCATGTCCGACTCTTTGCCACCCCATGAATCACAGCACGCCAGGCCTCCCTGTCCATCACCAACTCCCGGAGTTCACTCAGACTCACGCCCATCGAGTCAGTGATGCCATCCAGCCATCTCATCCTCTGTTGTCTCCTTCTCCTCGTGCCCCCAATCCCTCCCAGCATCAGGGTCTTTCCCAATGAGTCAGCTCTTCACATCAGGTGGCCAAAGTACTGGAGTTTCAGCTTCAACATTGGTCCTTCCAATGAATACCCAGGATTGATTGCCTTGAGGATGGACTGGTTGGATCTCCTTGCAGTCCAAGGGACTCTCAAGAGTCGTCTCCAACACCACAGTTCAAAAGCATCAATTCTTTGGCGCTCAGATTTCTTCACAGTCCAACTCCCACATCCATACATGACTTTATTTTGGGGGGATCCAAAATCACCGAAGATAGTGACTGCATCCATGAAATTAAAAGATGCTTGATCCTTGGAAGAAAAGTTATGACCAACCTAGATATCATATTAAAAAGCAGAGACATTACTTTGCCAACAAAGGTCTGTGCAGTCAAAGCTTTGGTTTTTCCAGTAGTCATGTGTGGATGTGAGAGTTGGACTATAAAGAAAGCTGAGCACTGAAGAATTGATGCTTTTGAATTGTGGTGTTGGAGAAGACTCTTGAGAGTCCCTTGGACTGCAAGGAGATCCAACCAGTCCATTCTAAAGGAGATCAGTCCTGGGTGTTCTTTGGAAGGACTGATGCTGAAGCTGAAACTCCAATACTTTAGCCACCTGATATGAAGAAATGACTCATTGGAAAAGATCCTGATGCTGGGAAAGCCTGAAGGCAGGAGAAAAGAACGACAGAGGATGAGGTGGTTGGATGGCATCACCGACTCAATGGACATGAGTTTGAGTAAGCTCCGGGAGTTGGTGATGGACAGGGAAGCCTGGCGTGCTGCAGTCCATGGGGTCACAACGAGTCGAAAACGACTGAGCGACTGAAGTGAACTGATGTCCTGTTGGTGGGAATGTAAATGGGTGCAGCCACTAGGGCAAACAGTAAAGCAGTGCCTCAAAAAAATTAAAAACAGAACTACCATGTGATCCAGCAAGTCTACTTCTGCATATTTATCCAAAGCAAAACACTAACTTCAAAAGATATAAGCACCCCCATGTTCTCTGCCGCATTATTTACAATAGTCAAGCTATGGAAACAACCTCAATGTCCCTTGATGGATGAATGGATGAAGAAAATGATATATATAAAATGCAATATTTGTTCTTGTTTAGTCACTAAGGCTAAGACACTAAGTTGTCTGACTCTTGTGACTCCCATGGACTATAGCTCGCCAGACTCCTCTGTCCATAGGATTCTCCAGGCAAGAATACTGGAGTGCATTGCCATTTCTTTCTCTGGGGGATCTTCCTGACCCAGGGATCAAACCATGTCTCCTGCATTGGCAGGCAGATTCTTTACCACTGAGCCACCAGGGAAGGCCCAATAAATGTTCACTGAAATGCAAAACAAATGAGACCAGGGGAAATACCAGGCTAAAAAGGTGCATTTTATTTTTGACTGATCATTTGGAAAGGCTGCTCCTCTCTGATTTGATTTAGTTGGCAAGTCACAAATAAAAAAGATCTGTAGGTCCTTAGCAGATGGCATTCTCACTGAGTAAGCACAGCTTGGCAGCTGGAATGAGGCTGCCCCTCTTATGTGAGAAGTTCACTACCCAGACCGAGGAAGTGTATCTCTGCTGCCACAAAACGGAATGAATTCTTGCCATTTGAAACATGCATGTACCTTGAGAGCATTATGTTAAGTAAGTCAAAGAGAAAACATCATATGATCTCTCTTACATGTGCAATCTTAAAAGAAAAACCCAAAGAACTAAAACAAATTGAGCTCATGGATATAGAGAACAGATTGTCGTTTTCGAAAGTGGGGGCTGGGGCTGGGCAAAATGGGTGAAGGGTGTCAAAAGGTACAAATTTCTAGTAATAAAATGAAAAAATTATGGGGATGTAATATACAGCTTGGTGACTCTAGTTAATAAAACTATATTGTAGATTTGAGAGTAGCTAGGGGAGTGGATCCTGAAAGGTCTTATCACAAGAAAACCATTTTTAGTAACTATGTATGGTGATGGATGTTAAATGGACTACTGTTACGGTCATTTTGCAATATATGCAAATATTGGGTCATTATGTTGTCCACCTGAAACTAGTATGTTAGATGTCCACCATACCTCATTTTTTTTAAAAGAAAATGTTCCAGTCCTCTGAGCTGGTCCTTGGCAAGAACCATGATCTGCTCAACCACATGCCAGGAAGTCTTATCAGTAGCAGCAGTGGCAATAAGGAAACAAAGAAGTAATTGAAGATGAATGATGACTAAATGGGAGAAAGAAAGTTTAAACTCCTCAAGTATGAGAACACCAAGTTTTTATTACAGTTCCACGGAAATATCTCTGTATGGGGTGATAGAAGTGGGAGAAGAATGTAAAAAAAGGTAGAAATAAACATTCTTATTATTCTAACAATCACATAAGCCAATCAAACCTTTCTTTGAAGGCTCTGCTTAAAATGCCAATGTAAATATGTTGGAAGGGGGAGGTCACATATCAATACCTTGATATCAAGTATCCTAACCAACTAGTTGATTAGTAACTTAGCAAGTACTTGAAGGAGTAGGCTAGACTAGGGCAGGGGTCAGCAGACATTTTGTGTACAGGGCCAGAGAGTAAAGACTGTAGGTTTCATGGGGCTGGCTGGTCTCTGTTTTAATGGTGCCACTGTGATGCTAAAGCAGCCATAAAGAATGCACAAATGAGCAAGCCTTGGCTGCGTGTCAATACAATTTTACTTACAAGTGCCATAGTTTGCCCAACAGAGAAAAAGCAAGTTGTTTGTCTTTTTTATTTTTCCATGGAAATAAGAAGAGGTCGGGAAATGTATAGTTATGGGATACAGCCTCCAAGGCCAGTTCCCCACACAATGGAGTGTTGTGGCCTTGTGCTACCCCAAGAGCAAGCCCCTACCTGGGACAAGGGGACATAAGGTGGAGGTCAGGTGGCAGGGATTGGAGGTAAAGACGAGATAAATTAGGTTCCTATCAAGGGAGCCCCAAACTTTTTATATGGCTCTTCAGAGTTCATGGGAAGTCCAAGTACATGTGGAGAATAAACAAAGTTTTATTATTCAATGTCTTAAAGCTGAAAGTTAAATTGTAGCCTTCAATTAAACCAAGATTGTTCTGAACATCTGGTTCTGTTTACTGTCGTGTGTGTGTATGTGTGTGTGTGCACAAGCATGCACTCAGTCATGTCTGACTCTGCAACCCCATGAACTACAGTGCGCCAGACTCTTCTGTCCATGGGATTCTCCAGGCAAGGATGCTGGAGTGGGTTGCCATTTCCTTTCCCAGGAGATCTTCCCAACCCAGGGATTGAACCTGCATCTCTTGCGTCTCCTGCATTGGCAGGCGGATTCTTTACCACTAGCACCACCTGGGTGAAACATTTCTCCCAAAATATGCAGCACCACATCTATGACCCAACTCAGCATCCCACCTCTTCAATCAGATTGGCCACTCTTATTGACAACATGCTTCAGGACAAAAATCAAGCAAGTTCTAATTCAATCCTTTCAGTTTCTGGCTTTTTTTCCCCTCCCATAAAACATTGGTTGCCTCATTTTGTAGCTACAAAACTTACACAGCTAAGAAGGGCACATTTCCTAGAAAAGCCACCCCCCAACTCTGAAGTTCTTAGGAGTCACCTGGAGGTCTTGCTAACAGGTAGTTTCTGATCCAGTGTGTCTTGGGTGGGGGCTTCAGAATTTGCATTCCTAACAAGCTCCCAGGCTGACACAGCTAGTCCATGGACCACGGTTCAGAGAACCGCTTTTCTGAAAGATGCTCACCCCTCTCTGAGGAGCTCTGTGGGAGCTGGGGAAGCTCCCTGCAGTGGCATGTGGAGCCTCAGGGCCCCTGGACTCTTCTCAGTTCTTGAGTCAGCCTTCTGGGTAAATTACAGATAGATGGCCTCCCTCCCAGGCATACCCTGGCCGGGTTCAGCAAAGACAATTTGTTCTTTGGCTGAACCTGGACAACATGTCAGTTAGGCTTATTAGTGAAGACAAACAAACCTCATTATTTGGAAAACGATTGTGTTAGCTCTGGGGTGTCAATGCTAATCAGGTTATAGCCCAGACCCAGAAATGAATGGTGGGAGTTCTGAAGTGCAAGTTCCTAAAGTTCCCAGGAAATGGATTAAGAACTGAATCTAGCCTTTGCTTTTTAATGAAATGGCCAGGCCCTTCCTGTTCAGAGGCCTCCCTTCTGCCTCGGCCCTGCTGCCAGGACTCACCTGGAGCATCCCCAGCTGCAGCCGGTAGAGGAGGTTTCGGGCTGTGGGGGTGGACACAATGAACAGTCTCCTTTTCTCATAAAACTGATCCAAAAGTGCAGCTGCTGTTCTCACGCCGACATTGACATTCATGGCTGTAATCAGAAACAGTCAGGTAGGTCAGAAACCCTCTACTGCTTCCGGCTCAATACATACAGCCTGTGATGAGACACAGAAACATATGTGTAAGAAGTAAACCCCGAGGTAAAGACTCAACTAGAAGTCTTCAGTTTATTCAGGAGGTGGTCCCAAAGAGCACTCAGTTGGGGAGTGGGGATGCGTGTTAGTTTCCTCCTGCTTGTGGTCAACTCATCACCACAAACCTAGCGGCTTAACACACATTCTCTTACAATTCTGGCAGTGCGAAGTTTGGGACGGGTTTCACTGGGGTCAAGTCAGGGCTGTTCACAGGGCTGTGCCCCCTCCCCCGCTGCCCTCAACCCACATGCCCTGGGGGAACATCTGTTTCCTTGCCTTTTTCCAGAATCTTGGCTCCTAGCTTTTCCTCCACCTTCAAAGCCAGCAGCATAGCAGCTTCCAACTTCACTCCTCTCAGAGCAGTCCCACCTCCCGCTTATTAAGGATGCTTGGGATTCCATTGAGCCCACCTGGGTAATCCACGTGCTTTTCCCCCATCTCAAAATCCTTAATTTACAACTTCAAAGGCCCCTTGGCTACGTAAAGTAATACATTCACAAGTTCTGGGGATTACGAAGTGAATATGTTTGCAGGGCACTGGAGGTGGGGAGCATTACTCTCCTACCCTAGGAAATGAGACAGGGAAGTAAAGAGGGATGTTCTTTGTATTTTAATAAAATCTAAGAGCCTCAGGCACTTAGCTGTTGATGCATGTATCTGTGTCTCTATCTCTCTAAGATTAAAGGGAAAGCATGAAGATGAGAAAGTACTGCCGCTGCTGCTGCTAAGTTGCTTCAGTCATGTCTGACTCTATGCGACCCCATGGACTGCAGCCCACCAGGCTCCCCCGTCCCTGGGATTCTCCAGGCAAGAACACTGGAGTGGGTTGCCATTTCCTTCTCCAATGCATGGAAGTGAAAAGTGAAATTGCTCAGTCATGTCCGACTTAGCGACCCTATGGACTGCAGCCTACCAGGCTCCTCTGTCCATGGGGTTTTCCAGGCAAGAGTACTGGAGTGGGGTGCCATTGCCTTCTCCGGAGAAAGTACTAGGAAATGAGAAAAAGTGGAGTACAGAAATAGAAGCCATGTCCAGAATTTTCTGGCTAGTCCAAATGTCACACTATGATCACTATCCAGCCCAATTTTTGTTCCTCAGTAATAACAGCTGACAGTTATTGAAAGTTTAGTTTCATTACTGTTGCTGTTATCCAGGCTAGAATATTGGAGTGGGTTGCTATTCCCTTCTCCAGGGGATCTTCCCAACCCCGGGACCATATGCCAAGCCTTGCTCAATTCCATTGTTCAATAGATGACCTCATTTCATCCTTTCAACAGCTCCAGGAGAAGGTAGAGTATTTGCTTCCTCATTTGACATTAGGAGCAAAGATCCCGAAGGCCCAAGATCTGTGGGACTTTCCAGCTAGTGCTGCAAAGCAGGGGCTCTATCATCTGTACATATTAGCGCACTGGCTTTGGAGAGAGGAACAAGGGTTCAGTTCAGTTCAGTCGCTCAGTCGTGTCCGACTCTATGCGACCCCATGAATTGCAGCACGCCAGGCCTCCCTGTCCATCACCAACTCCCGGAGTTCACTCAAACTCATGTCCATCGAGTCAGTGATGCCATCCAGCCATCTCATCCTCTGTCATCCCCTTCTCCTCCTGCCCTCAATCCCTCCTGGCATCAGGGTCTTTTCCAATGAGTCAACTCTTCGCATGAGGTGGCCAAAGTATTAGAGTTTCAGCTTGAGCATCAGTCCTTCCAATGAACACCCAGGACTGATTTCCTTTATGATGGACTGGTTGGATCTCCTTGCAGTCCAAGGGACTCTCAAGAGTCTTCTCCAGCACCACAGTTCAAAAGCATCAATTCTTCCGTGCTCAGCTTTCTTCACAGTCCAACTCTCACATCCATACATGACCACTGGAAAAACCATAGCCTTGACTAGACGGACCTTTGTTGGCAAAGTAATGTCTCTGCTTTTTAATATGCTATCTGGGTTGGTCATAACTTTCCTTCCAAGGAGTAAGCGTCTTTTAATTTCCTGGCTGAAACTACAGATGCTTTTTTGTTTGGGTTGCATGAGGTTTTAGTGGTGGCAAGCAACTCCTCATTGTGGCATGTGGGATCTAGTTCCCTGATCTAGAACCTTGGCCCCCTGTATTGGAAGTGCGGAGTCTTAGCCATTGGACTGCCAGGGAGGTCCCAAGGGTGCAGACTTTGCTAATTCATAATGCTGCTGATTTATAATGAACCCTGGGCTCCTACCTCCAGCTTGCTCCTTAGAGGACATGTGAGATAAATCAGCAGATGAGCAGAGGTGAAGGAGGAGAGTGGGAAAGATGGGCTGCCCAGTTACTGGAGGACTGTTTTCATCCAACAGATGAATATGGCTGGCCCTGAACCTTTCTAAGTATATAGAACAAAAGGCTCCCTGTCCTGGAAACCAGAACCAAAGGGGCTTCAGGGTCTGCTGCTGGCTGGAGAGAGAGCTGCCCTCGTACCTGTGCAGGTGGGCTCAGTGCCAGACCAAGCCAGGTTGGACTGACATACTCGGGCAGAGCTCCCCTGGAGCTCGTAGCCTCCGACGCAGGAGAATTCACACACAGCCCCATAATTATCGCCGTCACTGGAGCACTTCATGTAGCCGTTCTCTGGGGCATGGAGCTTGCCGCAGCGTCTCACTGTGTGGGACACAAGCCCAGAGGGTGCTCAGTGCTGAGTGCCCCCCCTCCACCACCACAAAGCAAGCAGGGAAGGGGAGGAGTCAGAAACACCAGCTTCTACACTGGGCGGGTGTGTAGGGAGGGGCAGGTGTGGCTATCTGCCAGTGGGTGGACCTTGGGAGGGTCACTGTTCAAACCAACAAGACCACTGAGATAAACTGATTCAGCTCCCTGTGGTCTAGATGAGGAGGTTGAACCCAGAAGAGGAAGGAGTAAAGATGGCTAGCTATTAGTTATCCAAACCATGAAGCTCAAAGTAAACCTTAAAAAGCTTTTTTGCCTAAAGGTTCTGGAACACCAAGAACACGGTCGGCTGGTGGGCTACCTAAGGGGCTCCTAACCTCCTTCATAGCAGGACTTATATAGGCTTTGGCTGGTCACTGAAGCCCAGGAGTGGAAAAGCTATTAAATACTATTGTTCTGGGACAGCCAGCGATGGGCTCATGTGAGATGAGCTTACTGCTGTCTTGGACTCCTTCAATCATCTGCCTGCACTCAACCTCATCTGGATTTGAATTGTAAAATTTAGGCAGTGAGGTGGCACCCTTCCCCTAGCCTCATGATCAGAGGCAAATCCAGAGCTGGCAAGTCTTCTTCTGACAATGGGCACTCACAGAAGGTTCTGGCTTGAGTCTCTGCTTCCCTTTGTTCTTAAAAAGAGAGGACAAAAAAAAAAAAAAAAAAAAGCCAAGAAGCAGTCATCTTACCTCTTACTTTAACTCGAAATTGGCAAGTGCCCTTGTTCTCGGCTCTGTCATAGACTGTGTACTGGATCTTGTGGTCTCCTTCTGGAAAATGCGAGCCTGGGGGTGGGCCTTTTAGAATAACACTTAAAGGGGGAAAAAATCAGAAACACCAAAGATGATCGCTGTAGGCCCTAACAACAATCGGGCCGTGATGGCCTAAGGATCAAAGAGGACCATCATGGGTGTTTGTTGAGCACCCATTCTGTTCAAGACACAGAGACTCCAAGGGACTGCCATTAGGCCAGTTTTTTAATTCTCAAAGAAGAGAATTTCCTGAGCTTTACTTTGTTTTGGAAGTGCAGTTTGAGACCAGAAAATGGAAGTCCCCAGTTCCTGGGAAAATCAGACTGGTTTTTCTTTTGGGGATGTAGAACAGAGGATGGGAGACGCTGAGAACCCAAAGCTCAAGTCTTCCTTCCTTTGGTCTAAGGAAGACCCAAACTGCCGCCAGATTGGGAGGATGAGGGAATTTTCTTTGAGGGAAATCATTTGAGAGGTTAGTCCCAGCAGTCACTGGCAATTTGGGCCTGCAGGGGGCGCTAGAACTTCCTTTGCTTTTTCTATCTCAGTGGAGACCTTTCCTGAGGAAAAGGCAAATTCACTGTGATTTCATGGTAATCATAATAATAACTCAAGTTATTATTATCTTTATTATTAGTTATTATTATTATCATTATTATTCTTTGTGCTGTGTGTGCTGAGTCACTCAGTCGTGTCTGACTCTTTGCGACCCCATGGACTGTAGCCCTACAGGCTCCTCTCTCTGTGGGGATTCTCCAGGCAAGAATACTGGAGTGGGGTGCCATTCCCTCCTCCAGGGGATCTTCCCAACCCGGGATCGAACCCAAGTCTCCCTCATTGCAGGCAGATTCTTTACCTTCTGAGCTACCAGGGAAGCCCAGTATATAAACCTTATACATGTCTGGCGTGATTCTAGACATTATATATATATATATATGTATATATATATGTATACACACACACACACATACACAGTAGTTTATTTAATCCTCTCAACAACCCTATGATGTAGGCATTATTTTACCCATTTCACAGATGAGGAAACTGAGCCACCAAAAGATCAAGGAACCCACCCAAGGTCACAGAGCAAGGATGACTCCCACATCTTTCTTCTCAGTTGTCTGATAAGAATATCAGTAGGTACAATATGATCAATTGTTTTTCAATAGATAATTTCTGTTCTCTCTACACGTCTGAGGAATGAAAAGAATATTGACTGACAATGTGCATGTGAAATTCTCACTGTCACCGTTGAAGAGAACCTTCCACACAGGTGGACAAGGCAGTTGTTTACAAGTATGCAGTGAGGGGTGTTACAAGAGTGTCAGACATCCCAGCATTACAGACATGTCACTTTGGGCCTTAGGTGCTTTAAGGTCCTCATCAGGAAGCACAATTTAAAAGCAGATAAACCTGAGAGGAATCAGACTTCAAACATGAGTGGCCGCTCACCTCTTGGAGACTCTCTTTCATGTGTGACATGCAAATAACAGTCATAGGGCATAAATATGGAGCTCACAGGAAGCACCTGTCTCAGCACCTGACACTAGAACCTTCCCCCCACCCCAGAAGGGGACTACAGAACAGAAGCTTGCAAAAGACATGAGGAAAAGAAGAGAAATGCCAGAGAAGCAAGGAGGCCAAGCAAGAGCTGCAAAAGGGGAAAAGACAGCCTTCTCTGAACTCATTCTGCTCCACAGCTCTGATGGCCCTGGGCTGTAGAATTTAGGAAGCCAATAGCTGCTCTGAACAGAGGGTTGGGGTTACTAAGATGCTCTTTCAAAATGTCACATTTCTAACTGTAACACACAGATTACCCACAAAAATGCCAAGGTGAATATCCTTGCTAGATAACTAAAGTCATCTGATGACCTGATATTGTGTGTATATTATACCAGATTTCAATAGCAATCGCAGTTGTGAGAATCTAAGAATCTGTTATGGGCTAGGAGAAGGGCCAGGCATCGTGCTGGGTTCCAAAAGATTCAACAATTGTTAAAAGCCAATCCCTGACGATATCAAGGGCTTTCCAGGTGGCTCAGTGGTAAACAACCCACCTGCCTGCCAATGTAGGAGACCTGGGTTTGATCCCTGGGTCAGGAAGATCCCCTGGAGGAAGAAATGGCAACCTACTCCAATATTCTCCCTGGAGAATCTCATGGCCAGAAGAGCCTGGCAGGCTACAGTCCATGGGGTCACAAAGAGTTGGACATGACTGAGCACACACACATGATGCATGACATGGTTATAGCAACTGTGACTTATATTTTTAATCCTCATCGCCTAAAGTTTCTCCTTAAGGGGTGACATATATATGCGACAGAAAATAAATAATTTCTTAATACTCACACTTTATCTTTGAGGAATTACAAGCGGAAACATAACAAATATGATCTAAGCTAGATGGTGGGAAAAATTATCAGGCTGTCAGAACAAAATGTCCTAGGGGTAAAAGACTGAGCCTCTTCCTAGAAGAAAATGTTCTGTTATGGCTAATATTGGCTTAGAAACATTTCCTCTTGCCCAGCCTGGGTTGACAGAATTCTAGAAAGCCTTGCCCTGCTGTATGGCTCACCAGGGGTAAGTCAGAGGTGTTCTTTGTCCACAGATGGAAACTCGGCGGGGAGGCCTAATAGGACCATGTACTCTAAGGCATGGATGTGAATATGCTGACATAAAGTAGTGGCCCCCAGGGAACATGAGGGCCCATCCATAGCCACAGGGGCACAGGCGCAGCTGCTAGATTAGAACAACATGTGGCTGAACTTCACTGAAGGGAACCACCCATTTTTAAAGATTTTGGGGATGTATTTCAAACTATTTGTGCAGTTGGTCCTAGAGAAGAGGGTTGGGGTGGGGAAGAAGGACTTTTTTATTTACAAGTGGTTTAAGTGTTTAATGGTCATATATTAAAAAATCAAAAATCAAAAGTTGTGAAAGAAACAGGTGCCAAAAAAAAAGAGATTTTGGAGTTCTGCCCTAAAACATACTCCCAGAGCACAAGGGGGCGACACTGAGCTCCACCTGGGAGACACAGGTTCCCAGGGAGGCGGTGGCTTAGGAAGGCCTGGGTAGGGGGCCCAGCACACAATGGCAGTGAGTCTTTCTGTGAATTAACCACTTGACTTCCTCTTCCTCCTCCTGTCCCTTTTCCTCCCTTCTCCCCACCACTCCTTCTGACTTCCTTTCTTTCCTTCAACAAACAGTTACCAAGTAGCAACTATGTGCTAGGCATGGTTCTGGGCATTAAGGATATGGCTTCAAACCTACTGTAGTTGAGACAGGCAGTAAACAGATACATAAGTGAAGAATGTAGTATGCCAGACAGTGAAGAAAAATAAAGAAATGAATGAGGTGTGGCTGAAAGAGTGCTGTACCGAGTCCAAAAGCATACACTGACCTGCAGATACACACTTCCTTATTCTTGGTAGTGAACTTCTCACATAAACGGGCAACCTCATTCCAGCTGCCAAGCTGCACTTACTCAGTGAGAATGCCATCTGCTGTGTCTCTTCCCTCGGGCGTCTCCCAGGACACTCGGACTGTCAGCTTGTTGGGTTCTGCAACGCGTTCCTTCACACTTGGACACTTGATTCTAGGAGGTTCGAGATCTGAAAATATAACCAGAATATTCTCACCATCATCAGGAAATATCAACCTGGGGTTCGACACCCAACCCACCATTAGACATGCCCGAAGCTCTGTGCTGAGTTGTGTCGGACTCTTTGTGACCCCATGGACTGTGGCTCACCAGGCTCCTCTGTCCATGAGATTTCCCAGGCAAGAATACTAAAGTGGGTTGCCATTTCCTTCTCCAGGGGATCTTCCTGACCCAGGGATTGGATCCTTGTCTGTTGTATCTCCTGCACTGGCAGGCAGGTTGTTTACCACTGCACCATCTTTGCGAGTGCCCAAAGCTCTAGGTGCTCCCTGTTTTTGAAGGGCTTCTTCACCCCTTCTGTATTTATCTTCTTTCCCTTCATCTTGCCCCTTCTTGTCTGCCGAGTTCAACTTTTTATTTTGTACTGGGATATGCATGCGTGTTCAGTCGCTTCAGTCATGTCTGACTGTTTGCAACCCTATGGACTGTAGCTCATCAGGCTCCTTTGTCCATGGGATTCTCCAGACAAGAATACTGGAGTGGGTTGCCATGCCCTCCTCCTCCAGGGGATCTTACCAACCCAGGGATCAAACCTGGTGCCTCCTGCATCTTCTGCATAGCAGGTGGGTTCTTTACCACTCAGCCACCAGGGAAGCCAGTATTGGGGTATAGCTGATTAACAATGATTGTGATAGTTACAGATGCACAGCAGAGTGACTCAGCTATATATGTGTGTGTGTGTGTACACATATATATGTACCCATTCTCCCCCAACTCCCCTCCTACCCAGGTTGCCACATCACCCTGAGCAGAGTTCCCAGTGATATGCCTGCTGAGTTTTAAAGACTGTGTGAGTACTTACCTGTGTATGGCTAAATCAGCAATCAGCTGGCCTTGCTAGTGTCTTGTAGGGTAATTTATCAGCTACAGCAACTTCTTCCCCACGCTTCCAAACTCTGCCTGTTGACTTGGCAACATAGCAGTTACCCAACTAGAAATCATTCAGCCATAGTGAGTCCTTCTTGCTTTAAAGATAGTATCACCGGATACTAGAGAAAAGTGCCTTAGGTATCATCATCTGCTGCTGCTGCTGCTAAGTCGCTTCAGTCGTGTCTGACTAGACGGCAGCCCACCAGGCTCCCCTGTCCCTGGGATCCTCCAGGCAAGAACACTGGAGTGGGTTGCCATTTTCTTCTCCAATGCATGAAAGTGAAAAGTGAAAGTGAAAGTGAAGTCATGTCGGACTCCTAGCGACCCCATGGACTGTAGCCTCCCAGGCTCCTCTGTCCATGGGATTCACCAGGCAAGAGTACTGGAGTGGGGTGCCATTGTCTTCTCCTAGGTATCATCTAGTTGATTCAATTCAAGGCAACAAATCTTTAATGAGTACCAGCCTTCCCCAAGGCATCATTTCAGCTGCTGGGCTTGGGCATGCAAAGGCAAGAGAATCATGTTATTCTCAGAGTTGACAGTCTGTTGAGAGGATTATGTCACCATATGTGAAATATGACACAAGGTAGAAAATTAACACTGCTCTAGGCTACATAAAAGTAAATGCTGTGGAGGCTTAAAGGAATTACCCAATGCTCTCATTTTACAGATCAGGAAACTGAGCATCAGACAGCATAAGTGATTTATTTAAGGCCAGGCATGAAAATAATGAGAATGTGAACTATAACCCAAATTAGAGCACTTGTCCTTAAAACAGACTTCCCTGGTGGCTCAGATGGTAAAGAATCTTCCTGAAATGCTGCAGACCCAGGTTCAATCCCTGGGTTGGGAAGATCCCCTGGAGAAGGGAATGGCAACCTACTCCAGTATTCTTGCCTGGAGAATTCCATGGATAGAGGAGCCTGGCGAGCTGCAGTCCAAGGGGTCCCAAAGAGTCAGACATGACTGAGCGACTAACACATGCACACACAAGGTGAAATCACAAGAAGGGGGAATTCAAACTTTTACAAGTTCTACTTGATGATTTTCAACAGGCAGAGAATGTATTTTTAAGAAGTCAGAGTAAATTAACATTTCGATTTGCATTATCTTACATGTCAACTGCTAATTGTTTAAATACTGCTATAGCCTGAATGAAAATGAAATGTCATTTGATTCTGAATTACAAACATTTCTGAGAGACTAAATGCACCAAGTCGAATCTTCATATACTTTCTCTTGTGTCTTGTCCAATAACTCACTTTATTTAGGGTAAGAAATCATGAATAATTTGTTAAAAGTAGTGTCTTAAGCGATCCAAATTCATTTTCATTCAATGCCATGCTTCAGTGGAGTGTGAATTTACAGCCATAATATGCTAATCCTCAAGTGAATAACTATATTTTATTGAATCTAAGTCACCAATTGTGAGACGCATGCTAATTGCAGGGCTAGTAACTGAAAAAAAATATGCTTCTTAGAATTTATAGTTTATCAACGTGATGGTGAAATGAAAGCTGCTTTAAATGAGTTAGAGGTGTCTATTTTCAGTTGCTAAGATGTTAAAAAACAATCCTTTTTTGTTTTTACTATGATAGGTGATAGAAGACATATTTTTATAGTTCAGATGAACATTTTTCAGCTTTGGGTGAATCAGAAAGATACGTATATAATACCTGCCCCCTGCTGGCCAAATGCAGTCAGCAAGCTCATAATAGAAAGCATATTTATTTTTTAAAAAATTGAAGCCAAGGGACTCCCCTGGTGGTCCATGGTTGGGATTCTGTGCTTCCACGGAAGGGGGTGCAGGTTCAATCCCTGATCAGGGGACTAGGATCCCACATGCTGCATGGCATGGGCAAAAATATTTTTTAAAAGAGGCGGGTGTGAAAATGAATTATATCTCAACTAAAAATGCTGTACTCTGGCCCAGTGGTAAAGAACCTGCCTGCCAATGCAGGAGACACGGATTTGATCCCTGGATAGGGAAGATTTCCTGGAGAAGGAAATGGCAACCCACTCTAGTATTCTTGCCTGGGAAATCCCATGGACAGTGGAGCCTGGTGGGCTACAGCCGATGGGGTTGCAAAAGAGTCAGGCATGACAGAGTGACTGAAAAACAATACTGAATCTAGAAAAAAAATTAAAGCCATAAAGGAGGGGAGGAGGAAGGGAAATAGATTTCAATATAAGATTACTTAGTGTTACCATATTACTAAGATCACTTTGTGTTACCATATTCTCTTGGAGCAACACTGTCAGAGTGAAAAGATATTCTTACCCTTTGTGTCGTGTAAACTAAACATCTAGATGATATGCTGGCTGGGTTGTTTTCCCTATAAACTAGACATATTGACACTGAGCAAACACAGCTCCAAATTAGGTTATCTGGGTGAAGAGTCTCAGCTTCCCAAAGCTAGCTTCTGACAGCTGACAATGATCAGTCGAATTTGGCCTACTTTTTCAGAAGCAGTGTTCTTCCAAACAAGAACCAAGAGGAAATAAAGCACTAACAATAATAGCTAATATTTATTTGCTGACCCTCCCCTACTTGCCCAGCCCAGGCGAGGTACCCTCCCTGCATTATTTCACTGAATTCTTGCCACCGCCCACTAGACTAAGTCTTGTTATTATCATCCCCATTTATAGTCTGGGAAGCCTTTCCTCTCTTTGGGAACTTCTTTGCAGTCTGGGATTTTAAGACATGATCACATGTTTTTAAATTATTTTAATCAGTCGAAGACTTCTGTGTGTCTGCCTACTGCTGAGCTAGTTATTTTCCTCCATCCTCTGCATACACATTCTTTCCTGGTCATCACATCCACCTTGTCCATAAACCCTGGAAAAGCAGCAGCAGAGCGGGCTCCTGTCACATTCTCAAGCATCAGGCCCCCTTTTTCAGCTGGCCTGCACTTCAGCAGATGCTCCAGAAACTGAAGCTTATTATTACACAGCTGTGGCCATCACTGCTATTTCTACATTATTATAAATTTCCATGGATGAAATAAACAAAGTTACTATAGAAACCTGATCACAATTCCTTGTTGAGTCAGAGTGCCCGCAGGGCCAGTTACCATGTGGCAACCTGGCAACTCTCATGAACATCCCGGCCTCTGCCCCACTCACTGGAGACATCTGACAAACTGTCCCCTGCCTCTGTGTCTAGTTTCTTCTCTGCGTATAAAATACCAGAAACAAACATGTTGCACTGTATCAACCACTGTTATCTGCAAAGCTATACTACATACTTGGGAATATTTACTATGTCTACCAGATAGATGGTGGAAATAAAAAAGAAGGTGAGGGCTTCCCTGGTGGTCCAATGGTTAAGAATTTGCCTGCCAATGCAGAAGACACAGATTTGATCACTGGTCCAGGAAGATTCCACATGCCGTGGAGCAAGTAAACCCATGTGCCACAACTGAGCCTGTGCTCCAGAGCCCAGGAGCCGCAACTACTGAAGCCCATTCACCTTAGAGCCCATGCTCTGCAACAAGAGAAGCCACCAGGATGAGAAGCCCGCGCACCACAAGTAAAGAGTATCTCCCGTTCTCTGAAACTGGAGAAAAGCCCATATATGTCCGTTTCTTTAGAAGAAAAGAAGTTTTCCTGGGCCTGTGACCCTTCAGAATAAAGATTCTATTCCAAGCCTTGTTTCAAGTTATCTATGGCCATGGGATGGGTTCCACCAGTGAGCTGTGAGAAAAAGCGACATGTGCAACTTCTGGGTTGTGCTTTAAAAAGGTATGTGTGTGTGTGTGGCAGGAGGTACTCTCCTCTTTCTTTTTCCTCCACCCTGGTTTGAATGTGTATGAAGTGGTGAGCTGTGAACAGCCATCTTCGATTGCAGATGAAAGCTGCAAGTTGAGAGTGGAAGAACAAATGAGGAGGAGGTTGGGTCTAGGACACTGCCCGGATATTTATAAGAGAATGGAAGTTCTAACTTGCTTAAAGTATTATGATTTTGGCCTTATTAATATACCTGGAAATAGGATATAAGCAACCACACCTGTTTTTTTCAAATTTGGTATGACATCTTCCAAGATGTACTTCACTAATGATTTCTAAGCTCTGATTTCTAACAAAGAATACTCTGGTGAATTTCCTGGGAAGGTGGCTACCCACAATCCCCTTATATACATGCAGTTCCTCCTACCAACAAAAGAATGGGAAAGACTAGAGTCTCTTCAAGAAAATAAGAAATATCAAGGGAACATTTCATGCAGAGATGGGCACAATAAAGGACAGAAACGGCAAAGACCTAACAGAAGCAGAAGAGATTAAGAAGAGGTAGTAAGAATACACAGAAGAACTATACAAAAAAGATCTTACTGACCCGGATATCCATGATGATGTGATCACTCACCTAGAGCCAGACATCCTGGAATGTGAAGTAAAGTGGGCTTCGGAAGCATTACTAGAAACAAAGTTACTGGAGGTGACAGAATTCCAGCTGAGCTATTTAAAATCCTAAAAGATGATGCTATGAAAGTGCTGAACTCAATTTGTCAGCAAATTTGGAAAACTCACCAGTGGCCACAGGACTAAAAATTGTCAGATTTCATTCCAATTCCAAAGATGAACAATGCCAAAGAATATTCAAAATATTGCACAATCATGCTCATTTCACATGCTAGGCAAGGTAATGCTCAAAATACTTCAAGCTAGGCTTCAAAAGTACATGAACCAAGAACTTCCAGATGTAAGCTGGATTTAGAAAAGGCAGAGGAACCAGAGATCAAATTGCCAACATCTGTTGGATCATAGAAAAAGCAAGGGAATTCCATAAAAACATCTACTTATGTTTCATTGACTACAGAAAAGCCTTTGACTGTGTGGATCACAACAAACAGGGGAAAATTCTTAAAGAGATGAAATACCAGACCACCTTAACTGCCTCCTGATAAACCTATATGCAGGTCAAGAAGCAACAGTTAGAAGCAAGAGGTAGAAGAACTGGACATTGAACAATGGACTGATTCCAAATTGGGAAAGGGGTACATCAAGGCTGTATATTGTCACCCTGCTTATTTAACTTATATGCAAAGTACTTCATGTGAAAGCCGGGCTGGATGAAGCACAAGCTGGCATCAAGATTGCCGGGAGAAATATCACTAACCTCAGATATGCAGATGACACCACCCTTATGGCAGAAAGTGAAGAGGAACTAAAAAGCCTCTTGATGAAGGTGAAAGAGGAGAGTAAAATATCTGACTTAAAACTCAACATTCAAAAAACTAAGATCATAGCATCCAGTCTCATCACTTCATGGCAAATAGATGGGGGAAAAAATGGAAACAGACTTAATTTTGTTGGGCTCCAAAATCACTGCGGATGGTCACTGTGGCCTCAAAATTAAAAGATGCATGCTCCTTGGAAGAAAAGCTATGACAAACCCAGGCAGCATATTAAAAAGCAGAGACATCACTTTGCCAACAAAGTTTCATCTAGTCAAAGTTATGGTTTTTTCAGTAGTCATGTACGGATGTGAGAGCTGGATCATAAAGAAGGCTGAGCACCAAAGAATTGATGCTTTCAAACTGTGGTGTTGGAGAAGACTCTTGAGAGTCCCTTGGACTGCAAGGAGATCAAACCAGTCAATCCTAAAGGAAATCAATCCTGAATATTCATTGGAAGGACTGATGGTGAAGCTCCAATAGTTTGGCTACCTGATGCAAACAGCTGATTCATTGGAAAAGATCCTGATGCTGGGAAAGATTGAAGGCAGGAGGAGAAAGGGCAACAGAGGATGCGATGGCTGGATGGCATCACTGATGCAATAGACATGAACTTGGGCAAACTCCAGGAGATGGTGGGGGACAAGGAGGCCTGGCATGCTGCAGTCCATGGGGTTGCAAAGAGCTGGACACAACTGAGCAACTGAACAACAGTAACCTTCTACCAAGAAGTAGAGTCTGCCTCCCCTCCATTTGAATCTGTGCCTGGCTTGTAACTTACTTTGACTGACAGAATGCAAGGGAAGTGATTCTATGCCAGTCCCAGACGTAGGCCCTTAAGGAGTCTGGCACCTTCTGTGTTTACCATCTCAGAAGCCAGCTGCCGTCTAAGGAAGCCCAGTTATCTGACTTGAGAGGCCAAGTGGAGAAGGTGAGGAATGAAGGGAGAGAGAAAAAAGGGACTCAAATGTCAGCCAGCACGGTGACCTCTGAGTGAGATGCTGCACATGGGAGTGAAGCCATCTTGGCTCCTCCAGTCCCAGACATGAGCCTTGGCCATTACTATGTGCAACAAAGGTGAGCTGTCTCCACCAAGCCCTGCCCAAATCACCAACCCAAACAGCTATGAGCCATAACATGGTTGATTGAAGCCACTAAGTTCTGGGTGGTTGGTTGTGCAGCAATAGATTACTGACACAAACATAAAATAGTTGGAGGTTGTTGATGGAGGGAAGAAGTGGTCATTTCCTGGCACAGGGAGAGAGTGACTAACCAAGGCAGAACAAATCTGGCCACTGAAAACTTCCCTCATTGCTTGCTTCCCCCAGCTAGATTGTAATCCATGTACATGTCCCTGAACAGGGTTTCCACTTCTTTGGCACCATATGAGATATTAGGAAACTTTCCCAATGGACCAAAGAGTTGAGAAGCAAAGAACTCCACAACTGGAAGTCACTATCTTCATCAGAAAGATGCCAAACTAAAAATTCATTGGAGATGTACTACAGTGGTGCGATAACAGTTTACCTGTTTAATTTGTGCTAAAAATCATGCCAGGTTAAAAAGTGGAGCAGTATCTTGGACTTCCAAGGTGGTAGTGTAACCACTGGAGACTTCATGTTTCCAATGCAGGGGACACGGGTTCGATCCCTGATCACAGAGCTAGATTCTGCATGCCCTGGTTGGGCAAGTTCTACATACCATGCAGTGCGGCCAAAAAAAAAAAAAACTGGAGTAGTATCTCAATCAAGCAACTTGTTGCAAAGCTGAAACTAGCTTCCTAAAAGTTTATAAATCAATGTGTATTTGTCAACCTGGGAAAAATTTTGTATGATTTCAGAGCATTTACAGCAATGCCCTGATACATTTATTCTCAGCCCCACGACGTTTGTATCCTCAACTGAATCTCTAGAAATAATACCATTCTGCCCAGCAAACTTCTTGTGGGTCACTGGGTCAACTGAGCTGTCAGATAATTGGGAAGCTGGAAAAGTAGTCCATCAATTTGCGTATCTAAAACTGCAAATTGAGATTTTTTTTTTTTATTCCAGACTTCCGTTTGTGTTAACTCTCCAACTATTCTATTCCACAGGAAATATAAAATAAGCAGAGAGTAATTTCAGGAAGCAAGTTGGTTTGTACATGGTCTTTTGTTAAAACATCTCAATAGGGCTCCCTGTGTATCTGAAGATACTTGCTCGGTTTTCATTGTCCATGGGTTTTAAATTTACTTGAATTTTTTTTCTCTTCCTGTTGGCCTAGGGAAAAGTGTTGGTCCAAAGGAGAAGACCTGTAATTGTAACTGTCCATTGTTGTATCTACATGCCAATGTAACTGGAAAGGACTAAAAATAGAAAGAAAGAAAAAAAATATACCCCAAAACAATAGTTGTTACAGTCTATGGGTTTGGTTCTTTTATATATATATATATCATGGAAGTTGTGGCTCTCTAAATATTTTACCCTCCTGCAATTTGCAGTATGTTTTTCTTTGTCTACTACATTGACCTATTTCTATCTATATCTGTTTTTAAAATAACCATGGACATTGAGTCTACTGCCAGAGCGTAGGCTGCCTAAGAGAATGAATTTTGACTTGTGGTCCTTTCAAATTAGCCAGACCACAGAACTGACCACCTCAGCATCAAAAGCCAGCCCAGGGTTCTCTCTTCCCTCCAGATCTGAAGGAGAACTGGACGGACTTTCTTAGCACTCAGCACAGCTGGGCCTAGAGGCATTGCTCAAGGCGGTGTAGAAATCTGAGAATTCCTTGGCCACCATGCGTCAGCTCCAAAACTAGGCTGAGGCGCCGAGCTGTGCTCACAGACCCCTGAGCCCTGCCAACACACCAAGTCAATAAACTCATTTAGTAATACATTGAAAGCCAAAGAGTTCATGACATCCCTGGAGTAAAATTCACAGGGGACAAACTCCAGCTTCTCTGTCACAGAATCAAAGAAAGATTTGCCTGCTTGCTGTGTCTTATTTCTCTTGTTTTTCCTGGGAGCTCACTGATCACTGATCTCCTTTTTACCCCCCACATTGCATGCACAAATTCCCCTACCCCCAAAGATGCCTGAATCTTGCCCTGTTCCACTCTAAGATCAGTCCCTTGGAATTGGGGTTCATTTCTTAGTTTTTTCTCTCTCCCTCTGGGAAGGTTCCAGGCCCATCTGGTCCGGCTTAAGACATGCTTGTTGCTTTTTGAGAACAATCAGCAATTTCTTTCCATTGTTACACACAATCTGGACATCTGAACACTGTGATCCCTGGAGGATTCTGCCAGTGCTTGCTCAGCAGGGAGATTTTCGAGTATCTCCTCCTCTCCTATCACCTCTACCCCTTCCAATGTGAGGGAACAGACATTCAAAGCAGGGGATGGGAGGCGGTGGCAGTGGAGAGGAGTGTTCTGAAGAGCTAGCTTGCACGCTCCAAGGCACCAGGCAGCGAGTGAAAGCAACATCTGGGAGGGGCTCTTCTGACCTCAACATCTGGCCTCAGGTCACGTCCTTCTAGAAAAGTGCCTGGAGCTCACAGCCTGAGCACTATCCTACATGCATGGCTGAGCAGGCCTGCTTTGCAGGCTCCTCCTCACTGAGAACTACAGTGATTTACAGGGAGATGTCTAAAACCTCAGAGCAAGGCTGCTAAGGACTTCCCTGATGGTCCAGTAGTTGGGAATCCACCTGCCAGTACAGGGGAGACGGGTTCGAGCCCTGGTCCGGGAAGATTCCACATGCCTTGGGGCAACCAAACCTGTGTGACACAACTAGAGAGTAGCCCTCCACTCAGCACAACTAGAGAAAGTCCATGTGCAGCAACAAAGACATAGCACCGCCCAAAAAACAATAAATAAATAAAAGGAAGTAAAAGGCTTCTGTGGCACAGATTCTGTTGGCACTCAGTTTTTTTAAAATCATCGCTTGCACTGAAATCTTTACTGCCTGTACTGAAATTCTCAAATTGACATGTCTTGGACTCCTCCTGCCAGCTGGGTGCCAGCTAGCTTTGCCAATGGGAGGCACTCCCATGAGGACAGAGGGCAGGAGGAAGAGGGAAGCCATTAGGCTTCTGGTAGGGGCTTTCATGAAGGTTTCCTGGGCTCCTGACTTCATTCTCATCCATGATGGTGTCAGCTGCAGACATGTCAGCCTCAGGGTGAGTTTATGGACTTTGGGTAACACCACGAGGCCACTTTTGCTCCCCCCAGCCCTTGGTTGGGATGGATTTCTGCTCTAACTAATCTCTAGATGGCGCAGTGCTAAAGAATCTGCCTGCCAATTCAGGAGACGCTTCCCTGGGTCAGGAAGGTTGCCTGAAGAATCTGCCCACTCCAGTATTCTTACCTGGGAAATCCCATGGACAGAGGAGCCTGGCAGGCTGTAGTCCATGGAGTCGCAAAGAGTCGGACACGACTGAGTGCACACACACATAATGTCTGGCAACAGTCTTTTTCCTCTTTTGTTCCTCCAGCCCTTCCTATGTTTGTAACCACTGCCCTGTATTAATGTCTCCTCTGTCGGAAACACCTATAATGGTTTCTATCTTCTCAATCACTGATCAATTCAAACTCCCACCTAAATCATAGAAAAAGAGAAGCCAGGAATAAATCCGAGTCAATTATCTGAGAAATTACTTGGACCTGGTGCTCTTGTTAAGATGGATATAAGGTAAGGTCCGGGGCTGTGATATAGAAGATGTAGAAGGCTCACATCTCGGGTCAGTCCCCTGGCTATAACTGAAGAAAAAGGATGACCGATGCTGCCAAGGGAGACAGTGGACAGTGGTACCGTCATGAAGACACCGTAGGACCAAGGCCAGAGAAGCTGTTGTACAACTGCCCCCAGAGGGCAGCATCCAGTTTCAGTCACATCCCTGAATTGTTTGCCCAGATGCTGAGCTGTCAGGAAGGAGTCCTTGGGGGAATGGGCAGGCGCAGACCAAGCTGAATGGTTCTCTGCAGGATGGGCAGACCCAAGCAGGGTAGGAGCCAGGCTCCTGCGGTCAGCTGCCTTGCCATCTCTGTGCCAGAGCTGTCTCTGGATTCAGGGACTTTGAGCCTAAAAGCCCGGAGACATAGGCTTGGCTCTATGCAACATCAACAAAGTCAAGGCCTTATCCGCAGAAGGGGGATTGGACTACAATGTTCTGTTAGGCTAGGTCCTGGCAGCGCTAACACATTATGAGTCAACAGTCTCCTGGGATAGTAGTTTTCAATTACCTGGATTAGTTTTGGAAAAATGCCAGGGCCCCAGATACTCAGATTTAAACTGCAGCTAGAGTTAAAAACCACTGTCGCAGGGCAGTCTACCTCAACTTTAAAAGGACACAGGAATCCCTTAGGGATCTTCTTACAATGTGGCTTTCGATCTGTTGGGTCTGGGATAGGACCCAAGAGTCTGTATTTCTAACAGGCTTCCTGCTGATGCTCAAACTGCTGGGCACTATTTTGTGTTAAAAGGTACTAAGTGTTGCATTAGTTGCTCAGTTGTGTCTGACTCTTTGCGACCTTATAGACTGTAGCCCATCAGACTTCTCTGTCCATGGGATTCTCCAGGCAAGAATACTGGAGTGGGTTGCAATTTCCTTCTCCAAAAGGTACGAAAGTTCTTCCCAAATTTGATGTTCCAAGGCAGGTTCTCAACCTTTAGAGCATCAGAATGTCCTGGAGGGCCTGTGAAAATGCAGATTGCTAAGCCCCACCCCAGCATCGACAATCCTGCAGGCCTGGAAATGTGCATTTCTAAAGCTTCTGTTCAGGAGCCCACACTCTCTGAGATCCACTGCTCTCAGACGATGGTCCTGAGTCTGGTTATGCATGAAAATCACCTGGGAAGCTTTTATAAATGCCACTTGCCTCCTCCAGCTATCCCACATCAGGCTAACTGAATCAGAATCTCTAGGGTAAAACCAAGGTGCATTGTTGTTCAGTCACTAAGTCATGTCCGACACTTTTGCAACCCCATGGACTGCAACCCACCAGGCTCCTCTGTCCATGGGATTTCCCAGGCAAGAATACTGGAGTGGGTTGCCATTTCCTTCTCCAGGGGATCTTCCCAACCCAGAAACTGAACCCAGGTCTCCTTCATTGCAGGTGGATTCTTTACCACAGATCCCGGAAGCCCCGGGATCAAGGCATGGCTAGGTTCTAAAAGATACTCAGGTGATTCTAGTAAGTAGCCAGGGTGGGTATCCACTGCTCAGAGATGGGTGATTCTCAAAGAAGGGGTGATTTTTCTCCTCCATCTCCTCTTCCCTCCAAAGGACACTGGACAATGTCTGAAGACATTTTTGGTTGTCACACGTGGGAGCTGGGGAAAGATGTCATTGGCATTTAGTGGGTAAAAGCCAAGGCTCTAAGCATTCTAGAGTGCAAAGGACAGGACCCCATGACAAATAATTATCGGACACCAGATATCCATTGTTCCAAGATTCAGAAACCTTGTCTAGAGCGGGGTCCAGCAGAACCCCAGAATCTGCCCCAGATCTCCTGAAGCAGAAGCTACATTTTTACCAAGGTTCCCAGGTGATCCCCAAGCTGGAGAAGCACTGTCTTAGATCAGTGGCTCTCTTTAAGCTCTTCTGAATGCCCTAGAAGGCTCCTTAAAGTGCCAAGTGCTGGACCCATGCCCAGAGTTTGTGATTCAGCATGTCTGGGGTGGGGCCCTGAATTTGCATGTGTAAAGAGTTACAACGAGGACTTCCCTGGTGGCACAGTGGATAGGAATCCGCCTGCCAATGCAGGGGACACAGGTTCGAGCCCTGATCCAGGAAGACTCCACATGCCACAGAGTAACTAAGCCTGTATGCCACAACTGAGCCCACACACTGCAACTACCAAAGTATGTGTGCCCTAGAGCCTGTGCTCTGCAACAAGAGAAGCCTGCACACTGTCAACCAAGAGTAGCCCCTGCTCACTGCAACTAGAGCAAAGCCCGAGAGAGGCAACGAAGACCCAGTGCAGCGAAAAATAATTAATTAAAAAGAAAAAAAAAAAAAAAAGATTTCCAGCGAGGCTGCGGCCAAGGCTCCCCAGAACCACAAGTAAGAACTACTGCCAACAAACCCAGAGTCAGGGAAGACAGCCAAATCCCTGCCAGTTTAGCACACTGAGCATTTGCTGATTCCCAGAGTTGCTAACAAAGGAACTATGTCTGTGGGCTGAAAGACACAGAGCTGCTCTCCGCAGGACCATCCAGCCAAATGTCAACAACTCTGCTCAATGCTACAGGGCACACCCCGGCACTAAAATAGCAGGATTGCCCCGCACCTCTCTCTGCTAGCCTCCAGCTGCCTTGATCACAATCCGAGAGAGACACAAGTCACGGGAAAGCCATGAGCTGTGAAGTCAACTCAAGCAAAGAGACTGAGGCTAGATCTGTGCTGAGCCAGAGAAATAGGGATGAAGAAAACCACGAAAAGCAAAACTGGGCCCTTAGGCGTCACACATGGAACACAGGTGCTTCCTTTAAAACCCACTTTATGGGGACTTCTCTGGTGGTCCAGTGGCTAAGTCTCTGCGCTCCCAATACAGGGGCCCAGGTTCCATCTGTGATTGGGGAACTAGATCCCACGTGCTTCAGCCAAGAGTTTGCATGCAGCAATTTAGGGATCCTGCATACTGCAACTAAGACTGGGTGGAGACAGATACATAAAAATTTTAAATCCACTGTATGGACATCCCCTGCTCCTCCCAAAGTAGGTGCCTCCTGAGGACTGGTGATATTTTCTTACCAACACAGGTGGCTGGTTGGCCGCTCCAGGCCTTGTTGTCCATACACCTGACTGTCTGCTCCCCTTTCAGCGTGTATCCTGGCGAGCAATAGTACTCACACTGGGAGTTAAAGTAGGCACCGTCGATGCACTTAAACCCTCCATTCACTGGCATGGCAAGGGTAGGACATCGCTTTTCTGAAAAAGAGAAAACCAGAGATTCAGCATGTCTTAGTTTTTGTCACAGAGTTTCAGAGTCCAGAAACTGAAAGCATAGGCGGAAGTTAACTGAAATAAAGCAGACAGAAGTCTGAGAAAAGATGGATGGTGTCACCAAGCAGGACACCATGGGGCCTTTGGGGAGGCAGACTTCTTCCCATATCCTCCACGCTAACTCCTCTCTGAAGACCCAGATAATAGTATCTGACGCACACTCCCTGAGTTTTTCAAATGCTAAAACCACCACCAAGTGGGCGCAATGAACTACTTGATGGCCCGAGACCCCTGGTGCCTATAATGTTAACTGCCCTGTTACCTCACCATCAACCAATCCAAGAACTGTGCATGAACTTTTCATGTACCCTGAGACCCACTCCCCCTCCACACACACACCTGGCCTTTAAACAGGCTGTGCTAAAACCCTTCGGGCAGTTGGGAGGCGGGGTGAGTTTGGGCTCGAGCCACTGATTCTCCTTGCTTTGTCCTGCAAAAAACCTTTCTCTGCTCCAAACTCCGATTTGGAGTAAGACTGTGCTTCCAGGGAAGACCAGTGAAGGGTGGGGGAGGCAGGACGGGGAGAGGAGGAAGGGGGGCAAGCTGGTATCTCAGGCCAGGTGAGCCTCAGCCTGATCTCGCAGGGGAGCCCTGGAGCATGATTGACACCTGAGTCTGCCCTGCCTCCAGGCATGGTAGCTGGGCTTTCAGAATCCTTTACCCGTCAGTAGTACTGGGCAGCTAGAGGCTGCCCATGGGGGATGCTCTCCCTTTTAGGATGGAGAAAACAGTGCTCTGATGGAGCACAGCCTCTTCTTCCTTGGAGGAAGGTCAATCGACGGTACAAGTCATGAAGAGCAACTGGCAGCGGGGCATCCAGGACACCTGGGAGAAGCACACACTGTCCAGGATAGTCACCCAAACGGCATAGTTGCCTACATAGACTGGGTCACACGGCTGCAGCCCCCAACCCCAGTTTCCCCAATAGTTAAAGGCACCCATATCAACAGTGTTGTTGCAAAAGCAGCATGTATGTGAAACGATTGGTACCCAAGTGCTCCATTCATGACAGCGGTCTGGAAAAGCAACGGCACCTCAAATGTGCTTCAAACATGCTGTGCAATGTGCAGTTTCCCAAGTGAGATAGAACTTCTCAGGAAGCTCAAAGTCAGCCCCTGAAATGCGCTTACAGTCTTCTCCCCGGAGGCCTGGTGCCTTTCAGGGAATGAGCATCATTCAGGGGGTAATTCTTCCCTGCCTCCCTAAGTTCTACCTCTTGGAGGAGCACTTTTCTCTACTACCAGTAGTCGAGGGCAGAGCACCACTTTTTTTTTTTTTTGAGAGGGAAATAAAGTTTATTAGAGTGGGAGATGCTGACAGAACAGCGGGCCAACTCAAGGGAGAACCGACGTTGAACAGAGGAACTTAGTCCACTTTTATACCCAGGGTACAAGGAATGCGATAGGGGTCTTGTGGGTCATTTGCTGATTGGATGAGGCATGTATACTGGGTGGGGGGAAGAGTAAGGCAAATACCTTCTCCCTATGGGGCAAGAGGGAAGACAGGTTACACTGCTCAGGAGGACCTGAAATCTGTTAATAATTACAACATGGGGGAGAGAAGGACTCTAAGGGTCTGGATTTTCCGTTCCTGCATTCCAAGGCCCTCCTTGGTTTTATCTGCTCTTTTATCCTTGGGTCACCACAGAGTCCTCAGTTTGGCTCAGATAAAACTCTCTTCTATTCTATTATAGATTGTTTATTGATTATTTTCATTGACACTAGTGAGGCAAATCTTTTCTTCCCTGGTTTCTTGGCCATTTGCATTTTCTCTTTTATGTTGCACCTGGTTTTGATTTTTGCCCTTTTTGGTAGTGTTTTCTTTTTCCATTTGCTTACTGATTTGTTGTTGTTCAGTCACTCAGTTGTGTCCAACTCTTTGTGACCCCATGGACTGCAGCATGCCAGGCTTTCCTGTCCATCACCAACTCCCAGAGCTTGTTCAAACTCATGTCCATCGAGTCGGTGATGCCATCCAGCTATCTCATCCTCTGTCCTCCCCTTCTCCTCCTGCCTTCAATGTTTCCCAGCATCAGAGTCGTTTCTAATGAGTTGGCTTTTAGCATCAGGTGGCCAAAGTATTGGAGCTTCAGCATCAGTTCTTCAATATTCACAAGTGATTTTCTTTAGGATTGACTGGTTTGATCTCCTTGAAGTCCAAGGGACTCTCAAGAGTCTTCTCCAACACCACGGTTCAAAAGCATCAATTCTTTGGTGCTCAGCTTTCTTTATAGTCCAACTCTCACATCCATGCATGACTACTGGAAAAACCATAGCCTTGACTAGACAGACCTTTGTCAGCAAAGTAATGTCTGCTTTTTAATATGCTGTCTAGGTTGGTCATAGCTTTTCCTTCAAGGAGCAAGAGTCTTTTAATTTCATGGCTGCAATCACCATCTGCCTCCCATAAAGCAGGAGCTTGGAAGTGGGCCAGAGCACCATTCTTGCACTTATGCTGTGGTTTACTCCTCTGCCTGCTGTCTCTGATGCTGTTCCGTGAGACCCCTGATGGCAGATGGCCCTTGATGGTAGAATGTGTCTTGTTTCTCAATCCCCAACACCTTTCCAGGGTCCAGCACTCATTAAACAGACATAATATAGTGCAAAACAAACCTCTGTTCTCACCCCCTTTCCAAACAGACAATCACACCCCTCTGTCTGAAATGTGTCATCTTCTGCCACATCTTAGGAACACATTGGCTTCTGCTCACAAAGGAGTTTTTCTCATCACAGCCCACAAAACATTCAGTAAAAATCCTTGATCTCAGAGCAAAAGAACTTAGGCCCCAGGACTTCCCTGGCAGTCCAGGGGTTAAGACTTCACCTTCCAATGCAGGGGGTGCAGGTTCAGCCCCTGGGTGGGGAGCCAAGATCCCACGTCTTGGGGCAAAAAAACCAAAACAGAAAACAGAAGCAATACTGTAGCAAATTCAGTAAAGACGTTAAAAATGGTCCACCATCAGGTCCAGAGGCTAATACTCCATGCTTCCAATGCAGGAGGCCCAGGTTCAATCCCTGGGAAGCAGGTCTAGTCAGGGAACTAGATCTCACATACTGCAACACAGCCAAATAAACAAAACCAAATAACGAAAAAGCCAAATAACAACAACAAAAATGGTCCACGTTAAAAAAAAATCTTTAAAACAAATAAACAAAAGAAGAACTTTGGCCCTGAGGTCTCCCACACGGGGCCAGGCTACTCACGCTTGCAGATGACCTTGTCCGACCACCGTTTGTTTGACTGGCAGATCACCTGGGGAGAACCCTGCAGCTCATAGCCCTTCTGGCAGCGGATGTCACACCTGGTTCCCAGGGTTGTTTTGTAGTATCCTCCTTGAGGGGCCCTGCAGTACACATCCCCGTACTTCACCTTGATGGGGGAGCACCACGGGATGTCTACAGGGAGCAGAAACAAAGGAAAAGGAGAAACAGAAAATGACATCTTCAGAAAATGTGTCTTTTTCAGTCTCGAAGTCCCTGACTGGCTGCATTCCAGATGTTGGACCTCCAAATAGTGCCCCATGTCTTATAAGGTATCTCTGGGTGGGGAGGTTATGATCACGGGACTAGGTGTCAGATATATCTGAGTATGGGTCTAGGTTCCTCCATTCGTGGCTGTGTGATATTGGACAAATTACTTAACCTCTCTGAGTGGATACTAACTATGTCATAGGACTCTTATAAGGACTGAAAAAAATGCATAGTAAGCAACTAGCACAGTGTCTAGCACATAGTAAATGCTCAGTGAATGCTTGTTCTTTTGAATATTTCCCTTGACTAGAGACAGAATTCTCTTGAGAGCAACTGTTACCATTATGAACTCTAACCCCAACCATCCATATATGACGGCAGGGAGTTAATAATTGGTCAATTTAGATTTTTTTTCCAAGTTTGTATCATAGTTGCTGTAAAAACACGTAATCCCATCTTAATGAGTGTGGATACAGCAACAATTTCCAGGGTTTTGCCACAGGATATAATTTGGGCTTAAAGTCACAGAACAGGGACTCCCCATTGGGAAGCAACCTCCCTTTTCAGATGTCTGCAGTTAAGCCCCCTTCAGGTAAGAGATGACACCCTTCTCCAACGGCAAAGCTCCAGGGTGTTTTGATTTCGGTCTTGTAGTTGACCAGCTTAGGGCGACACATACTTTAGAGCTTCTCCCTGGGCCTTTAGTAGGTGCTCGCTGAAAGCCATAAAATTAGCAGGACAAGACTAGCTCCTGGAAAGTTCCCACAGTGCCCACTACACATCAGTGGGGACCAGAGACGAGCTCCCTCAAGTCTGTCAGGTTCTCCATACCCTGAACAGGTATCCCCTCCCCGCTGCTGCCATGCTCCTCACTTTCCCCCTAGCACCTGAGCTGTCAGTGAGTGAGGTTCGTGCGCCATCATGTGGCCACGCAGGAAACTCCCTATTTGACTTGTGTTTCTGGCTGCTGCTCAACCATGAAAATCAACAGTCCTTCCTGTCCAGGTCTCGTGCATAGACTGTTTTCCTTTTTTTTTAACTTATGTGCTTTGACATCGCCTTTGGCTAATATTTTCATCATATTATGCTTTGCAGGCAGCTTCAAATGGGTGCTAAGGTAGAGACTCAAGCAGTATTTCCTGGACTTCCTTGGGAGAAGTGTTGTCCCAGGCTCAGTCTAGAGTTGATTAAGTTTGACCACGTGGATACAGACTTGCAGGAGCTTACACCAGGCCTCCAGCCCTTTCTGGAATGAAGTTTCCTTCCTCTGGGGTTTACACATCCAGTCTGTATGTGCTAACATTTTAAAATGACAAAAATCTGACCCTGAAGTACAAAACAACAGACTATCTCCAGTATTTTCTTCTAAGTATAAAATAATTTTTGAACCGATTTTAAATGTTTCAGTTCTTTCTTTGGTGATGGTCCCGGTAAGCCACGAAATTAAGAGATTTCAAGATCACAGATAAATGAAAAGCCTTTGGGGGTATGTTTGCTTAGTACTGCCAAGCTGTGGATATTTCTTCTATAATCAAAAGTCCTTACCATAAATTCTGAAAAAATCCATAGATGCCACTCCAAGACTTGGAACCTATTGGTTTCTATCACTACTAGAAGTGATGTATATTTCTCCCTCCCTATTTCTGCCTTTCTTTTCTAACTGTAATAAGAAAGACCACCCACAAGGAATCTCCAAAATGTACTTAGTGTTTTAAAGCTCAAAGAAGCACTTTGTATAGTCCACAAAGGACTTCCACAGTGTTAGATCTTAAAAGTCATCTGTGGCCTTACCTCTTTGTCTTTGTCCTCTTTTCCCCGCCCCCTTTCCCTAACTCTCCCACTACTTCACTTCCTCTAAGTTCCCCTTCTGGACTGCAACGCTTCTGTGCTTCTCTAGTTCCAGCCTCTTCTCCTGCCAACTGGTCCCCTTCACTACCCTTTTGTCACAATCTCACAGGCCAAACTGAAATCCTGGACTGAGAACTGGGCTCCAGAGAGAGCAAATGAAATCCCCAACTGGGCAGAAGGGTGATGAGGTGAGAAGGAATACGGGAGACCCAGAGGGAGGTGATGAAAACCGTGAGCTAGTAGCATATGGTACTCTTGCCTGGAAAACACCATGGATGGAGGAGCCTGGTAGGCTGCAGTCCATGGGGTCACAAAGAGTCTGACATGACTGAGCAATTTCACTTTCACTTTTCACTTTCATGCATTGGAGAAGGAAATGGCAACCCACTCCAGTGTTTTTGCCTGGAGAATCCCAGGGACGAGGGAGCCTGGTGGGCTGCCGTCTATGGGGTCACACAGAGTCGGACACGACTGAAGTGACTTAGCAGCAGCAGCAGCAGTAGCGTATGTTAGATACTGGGCAAAGTCAAGAGGACTGGGCTCATATTATCTAACTCTATCATCTCCTAGTAATTCAAAACACTTTTCAGGGACTCAGGTTCCTAACCTACACAAGTAAGGAATCAGATGAAATTATTTTAGAAGTCCCATCTATTGCATTGGACAAAACGTTCATTTGGGTTTTTCTCTAAGATGGTACAGAAAAACTTGAATGAACTTTTTGGGCAACCCAATACAATGTTTATTTTTATTCTGATCAAATTTTATACCAGTTTGAAAATGTCCAAAAAAAGTCCCATCTAGCTTTGCAGTTGTATGATTCAGATTCAAATTCAAAATATGCCTCTCTGCCCTCCTACCCATCTCACACCCACGCCTACCTCCTTACTCCTTCTGACTGATAACTTTGTGTAGTCTCTCATAATCCTTCCAGCTAAAGGCAAATCCTTTTTACATTATGGGTCCCAATCATAATTCCACAGATTTACAACCTGGAAGGGCATCCAATTCTCTACTCATTATTCACTCAAATGTTGAAAACACTCACATCCTCCAGCCTTTGGACTTTGATGTACAGGGTCTTAGAGTAAATTATTGTCAGGCAGCAGATCCACAATGCTTAGCACACATATTGCGGTTGTCTTTTCCACAACTGTGCCCAGGACAAATGTTTAAGGCTAGCAGGTACATTACAGAATGATGGGCATATACATGTATCACAAATTCACATATTTCAGTACAACCAGGCCATTAGCAGTTTTCTTTTTTTTTAATTAAGATATTCTGAGCCTTCACACAGCTAAAAAACAGTGCTGGCTACCTATCCAAAAGCTGTGCTGTTCTCAACATGTGGGGGAAAGAATCTTTTTTTGTTTTTTTTTTCAAAATGATTTTCTTTTGGATTACTTCCCAAGACAAATATTTGGAAGGTATTTTGACATTTTAACAGCCCTGCAGCGACAGTAATGAAAAAGTCACTGAGTGACTTGAATTTGAAGTGCATGCAAATACCATGAAGTATGTGTGTATTAAATGATTCACTTTGCTGTACAGTGGAAAACAAATCAACTTCATAAATTAACTATGCTCCAATAAAAATTAATTTTTAAAAATAATTTTTAAAATAAATGTTTAAAAAAGTGAATTAGCAAAATGTTTAAAATAGAGATTTACAGAAAGGACGCTCTTATGCTGCTTCAATTAAGACAGTTTATTTAGGAAGAGACCTAAAATTGATTCTTCTGGAAAGCTTTCTCATCTCCCTGGGCCATTGTGGAGTTCCTGGGGGTAAGCAGTATCATGTAGCAGACTGACGAACCACTAGTAAACTCTGGATGTTGAGCTAAAACATCTGGAGTTTAGACCCAAACATAATCTTTGCTAACTGTGTGAGTCTGGGCAAGTCACCTCCCCTCTCTAATCTGTGTTTTCTTCATCTGTAAATAAGCACAATATCATCTCTCTACATGTCTTCCCCCTCCCCTCCATTAGTGTGAAGACAGAATGGCATTCCAAGTAAAAGAATCAAAAGCAAGGCTTGCCACATTAAGTGTTGGTTACATTTCATATCTTCTTTCTTTTATACGTTATGATTTATATCATAAATTTAATTCCAAAAACACTGAGTACATACTCTGTGCCAGACACTGTGTAGGGGCCTGAGGATCTACAACTAACCCCCTGGTGAATAATGGTTTGCCTCTAAGTTTTAGAATTTAAAAATAACTGACAATGAAAACAATTCCCTAAGAAGTATATATTCTTAAACATTTGAGGTGAATTCTAGGGCAGGCACATATTTTGGCCATCTGGTCTACCTTCCATACGTCCAATGCTGTGAAGGGAGGATGAAGACTGGGAACAATGATCCAAGGGCACTACACAATGGCTCTTGTACATGTGAAGGGTCACATGGGCACGCATGTGTTTTAGGAAGATTTTTTAAAAAACTCTCAATCAATTAAGTGTTACGAATAGGAAAACCACCTTACTCCAAACAACTCATTAACAAGTCTGTGCTTTGATTGGTTAATTCCTGAGGCAATAATACAGGAGCTATGGATAGGAATGAGTATTTGTACTCACAGGTCATAAGCAAACATGGAATACAGTAGGAAACACACCTGGACATAGGTACCAGTCATTATATTAGAAAGGTTGTTCACTTGTGTAGAAAACAACTGAAGGACTTTCTCCAACCAAAGAATGGCCAGTACTACCCTGATCTTCCTATAAGTTAGATACATCATGACAGATCAGGGGAGTGCTCTTGCCAAAATATAGACAAATTTCCTGGACAAAAAGCCATGATGGAACTTTATTAAGCAAGTTTATTCAAATTATTTCTCAAATGTAAAAGGAACTGGATTCAGCAAGGAATAATCTAAATTTACCTTCACTTTTCTCAGGACTCAAGTTTCAGAGAAACAACTCACCAGTAGGAAATATTTATGGACATACTTACCTGAGCCTGCATAGAAGGTTCTTGATTAGGCTTTTTATACCTGCTGGAATGGGTAGATTGCTGAAAATGTGTAGAGATGGAATTCTTTATCATTAAAGTTTCATTGGTCAACACACTTAACTCATCATTTCAGGAGCCAAGCCACACTCAGAAAGAGCACAATGAAACGAGCTTATGAAAATCAAGTTTTCTCATTCTCCATTCATCTCAGTACATTAGCAGCACTGGGTCCAGATTTGACCTTGGAAGGTTTACTCAGGATAAGTCTGGCTGTAATGTATGAATTAGGTAGAACTCATGGCTTGATTTTCACTTTCATCAGCTAGAGCTTGGCTTTGCAGAAGTAAGGATAGTAAAGAAATTGATGAGAATAAAATGACCACTGGGGTGCTGAAGGGCAGCACTTCAGAGATTTTCATATGCTTTTAGTTTTCTTTCATTTGTTTTTTTCTGTATTTTCTTTCAAATGGGAGCATATGCATGTTACTTTTTAAACATTTTCTTTTCTGGACAGGCAATTACAAGTGAAAATGTGTTGTCTGGTCACTTTATTATAATCGGTTCTGCAGGGCAAGAGGGAAAGTTCTCCTGGCATCAGCAGGTCTTCATTAGCACATAAGCAAAGCATTCACCTTTATATTTAGCGTCTGAATACACGACTTCATCATCTTCTAGCGGTGAATCTCCAGATCCTACAATAAAAAAGAACAGAAACTGCAGCAAGAAAAGCCACACGATATGGACGAATATTTTGAAGCACTGCTTTGGCACAGTCCATGCAAGAGGGGCTATTAGAACGCAGAGCAAGAGTGAAAGCTTCTGTGGCCATTCACAAAGGGACAGGGGACCGCTCAGAGTGAACCCAGCTGGACTGAGATTGCCAGAGCCTGTCAAAATGAGCCTGCAATGGTTTGGGAATCACCATGTGTCCACTGGAATTCTGGACTCGGGATTGAGAGCAAGTCAACTTCACTCTGAAAAGACGCCAATGAATATGAATCTCATGCCAGCAGAGACACAGTAAAATGTGTGTGACTCAGGCACAGCCCAGAGTTTCTCCAGCAGTCAAAGAAAACCTGGTGGAACTGGGTGTTTATTAAAAGAACTGGGTGTTATTTTTATTTTCTTTATAAAAATAATCTGAAAATAAGTCCATCTTGTGAAACAAACTTGGGTGGAGGATAAGGAGGCAAATCAAATGTCTTGATGACAAAAGTTCAAAGCTGCCTTAGTATCTGTAGGAAATGAGGGCTGAAATTGATGACATGGATGTTTGTTCAAAATCTCTCACCCAGGCATGGCTAAAATCAAATTTCTTGATGAATCCTGCTACCCTTGAAAACCACAACCTCAGAGAGAAAGTCTGTGTTTAATTTAAAAATTTAAACTCACTTGGAAGTTGGAACTGAATCATTTTTCAAATGTTAACTGTTGAATTTCAGTGAATGGTGATTCTTAACCTTTAGAGCAGCACCAGGCCCCAAACTTCAAAGCAATAATCTTCAATTTAGAGATCTCTCCCTCTCGTCTTTCTCTTCTGATCACTGACTGTTGAATTAGCAACATCTTGATCACACATTTACCAGCAGGGACTGCAACCATCACAGGTAAGAACATTCTCTTTTATAAGTTTATTCAAAGCTCCAAAGAGGAAAAGAGAATCGAATAATGGTCCTGCTCTACTTGTATCCTGGATGAGAGATGGTGAGTGGAAATTAAAAGTGATGAAGGCCAGACCATGTCCATTTGGAAAGGACTTTCCCAATGAGAGAAGCCCAGTTCTGCTTCAGGTTTCTTTACCTGGTCTCTGACCACCCAGACAGGTATAAAATTACATCAACTGGTCCTTATTCTGTATCAAAAAGTGAACACAAAACTCTTCAGGAAAGCAATCTAGCAATGAATTAGAAGCCTATATTCAAATCCCTTGATTCAGTGATTCCCCTTCTGGGAATCTATCCCAAAGAAATAATATTAAATATAGAAAAAGAATTTGCATTTGTTGTACACCTGAAACTAACACAACACTGTAAATCAACTACACTCCAATTTTAAAAAATTAAAAGAATTTACAAAGATTTCTTTGCAACATCATTTAAAATAGAAAAAGACTATAAACTGACCAAACAGTCAATATTAAAGTTAAAAAAACCAAAGTACATTTACTGGATATAATATAATGTAGTCATTATAATGTTTATAATGGGTTAAATAAAGTAGAAAAGGCTTAGGTTATAATATTAAGTGAAAAATGTGCTGTAACAAAATTATATAAATGGTATGATTTATAATAATGTAAAACAAATTCAAAACAAACAATGCATGGAAAAGAGTCTTTGATGACTGGATGCTCTTCTTTCTTCTCTTCTAAATGTTCCATTACAAACATATGTTACTTTCATAATGGAAAATAAATTTTATTTATTATTCACTTAATGCAAAGAAGTGTAGTTTCCAAAATATGTTTTGAACGGATCAGAAGCTTTTAAGAACTTACTGTCCCTCCCCTCCTACTCTGCTCCCTTCCCCCAGAATCAGAGTTGAACTGGAAGTCTTCCAGAACTGGTGAATTCTCCAACTCCATATGGCACATTTCTCAGCGTTGCCAGAGATGTCTCATATTAAGAGCAGTTCCCTCTTTCCAAGTCACCCTGGCCTCCATATAATCTATCTAGGCAGTAAGAGGATCTGCACTGATTCTTGGCTCTAAGCAGAAAAGACAACTGCCACAGGTTGGGCTCTTTGGGAGGTATAATACCTTACAAGATGGAGTTTAGTACATGCAGTGTTTATTAGGGATCCACACCTCTGAAAGGGATAAGAAGGAAGTATGTTTGGAGAGAGGGAGAAGTCAAGCTTTAAAGGCAGCCCAGTGACAGCTTCTGTGCATGCATGCGTGCTAAGTCGCTTCAGCTGTGTCCAACTCTTTGTGACCCCATGGACTGTAGCCCTTCAGGTTCCTCTGTCCATGGGATTCTTCAGGCAAGAATACTGGAGTGGGTTGCCATGCCCTCCTCTAGGGAATCTCCCCAACCCAGGGATCGTACCCACGTCTCCTGTGGCTCCCGCATTGCAGGCGGTTTCTTTACCACTGAGCCACTGGGGAAGCCTGACAGCTTCTGATGTTGGACTAAAATGGCTGTACCCTTTTATCCCTATTTCCATCAGCCATTGGATATGGCCCACCTCGAGGACATGAACTTGGGTGAAGCACTCCCAACGGCTGAGGCAAACTCTTAAGGGACAGAAAGCTGACAGGTGTCTGAGAACAGCATTACCCCCAGCTGAGACAATCAGTCCTTTTGAAGGCACATCAGATCAATGCATGTCTGTGACCATCACAAGAACACTCACAGAGAATCAACTGGAGATGTGTTAACTCAAAGAAGGGACCCTCCATAGAGATGGGACCAGACTGAGACCTACTGGAGAGATAGGGCACCTAGGGTGCACAGCTCCACTTTGCCAGGACAGCAGTACTCTAAGACAGAGTCATCACATGTTGTTTAATATAGTGAAAAATTAAACACCTAACAATAGGGCATGAGCAAATTATCTTATATCAACAAACTATTTTATAGCCACTAATCAAGTCTGGAAAATGTGTGAAATATAACTCAGCAGGAAAGCAGATACTGCAAACTATATACAGGATGAAGTATGAAACTGAATACACACACACACACATATATATGTCTTTCCAGGTGGCGCTAGTGGTAAAGAACCTGCCTGCCAGTGCAGGAGATGTAAGATGTGCAGGTTTGATCTGTGGTCAGGAAAATCCCCTGGAGGAGGGCAGAGCAACCCAGTCCAGCATTCTTGCCTGGAGAATCCCTATGGACAGAGGAGCCTGGCGGACTACAGTCCTTAGGGTTGCACAGACTCAGACACAACTGAGGTGACTTAGCATACACATATGTATATATTATATATATATATAATGACATTATATATTCTATATATATCATATAGAATATGTCACGTATTCTATATGTCACATACATATGTTAAATTTGTTATATGGCACATACATATGTCAAATTTGTAATATGATAAAGTGGGATTACTAATCAGTGGGGGGAAAGGTCAATAAATATGCTGAGATTAATTGGCTATAAATCATATACAAAGAAAAATAAAAACTAAGAATCCTATCTTACGCCAAACCAAAAAATAATTTCCAGACAGTTTATAGACCTAAATTGGAAAGCCAAAATTTTGAGGAAAATGAGAAATATCTGCATAAACATGAGGTAGGGAAAGCTATCAAACAAAACTCACAGACCATAACCCATAAAGAAAAATATGGCTACATTTCACTACACAAAAATATAAAACTCCTATGCAATAAAAGACACATAAAGTTTAAAGACAAGACCCAGTCTGGGAAAAAATATTCAGAATGTATATAATGCAGAATTATTATTCAGGATATATAAAGAAGATAGTCCAATGGGAAAAAATGACAAAAATGATTAGAAGTTTTGTAGAAAAAAAAATGAACTGAATTTGAAGCAAATACCATTAGAATGTTAATATAAAAAATCTTCAAGCTCACTGGTATTCAGGATAATATATATCAAGATACCAATTTATACTCAGGAGATTGGCAACAATTTAACTGTCAAGGCTGTCATGAAACAGACACTCTCAAGTTCCATTGGTAGAAATACAATTGTACAAGTAGGCTGGAAAAACTTTGCACTTCATTTGAAACTAGCCTTCAAATCAGCCCTTCCATTTCTAGACATACGCCTCAGGAATTTTGGCATAAGGCAGGAGTAGCCATGTGCTAGAAGGTTCCCTGCAGCATTGCCATTAGTAAAAACAGATGTATACAACCATTCCTAGAAATAGATGGAGGTGTATTATTCATACGATAAGAAGCTGTAAAAGTTCAAATGAGTGAACTTGATCTACACAAAACAAGATGAAATCTCAAAACAATGTATGGTTTAAAAAAAAAGCAAGTTGTATGATAAATACAGCATGAGATTAAGTATACAAAATTTTTAAATGCAGAATATAACACAATATGTTTTCTAGAGATATGCGCTAAAATGGATTAGAAAGATATACATCAACTTTATATTAATGGCTTCCTCAGGGCAGGGAGGAAGGAGAAGAAAGCCAAATGCATACACGAGGAGCCACTGATGTCTCAGTTCTTATAAAATATCTGAAGTAAATGTGGGAAAATATTAACATCAGTTGAATATAGATTGTGAATACTTTGCTTATATTTGAAATATTTTGCCATGTTTTAAAAGGAAGAGAGGGAGAGAGAAAAGGAGGGAGAAAAGAAAGAAATGGGAAAGGGGGCTGAAAGAATACACCATAAACCTCATGTTGGAGCAGCAGAATTAGAGTGAAAATTTCCATTCTTTTTTTTTCCTATCATGTTTTCTTCATTGAGCATATCATTATGTAAAATTTGTAAATATATATATGCATGTATATATATGATAACTCCATATATAAGTTTTCTCCATTTGCCTTCACCTGCACACATAACTCCCACAGCGAGCCTTGACCCTGCCTCCAGGGGTGTCAGGGATAAACCACATGCATTGTTAAACCACACATTCAACTTAAGATGACAAGCTCAACTCTGGTGTCATTTGAAAAGTGGTAGATGTTTGCCTAGAGAAAGGAGCCCTCTAGGTTACACCATGAGACAAGTCTTTATAATGAGCTAAAAGGAGATATAAGGATGGTTTGCATCATCACCCACAAGAAAGCAGTCTCCCGGGCACAGTAAAGCAGCTCTTCTGTTCATTGGTTTCTTTGGATAGGTACTCAAACCTGAAACCAGGCATTCTCACTACTGATTTTACTTAGAGACCGCAAGGCAGACAGTTCAGAAGATGTCAATTCAGAATCCTGGCAGAGATTACTTTGATTAGTAACTCACTTATAATGGTACATCCACCTCCATTTAGACTGTGCATACATGCTCAGTCCTGTCCAACTCTTTGTGACCCCATGGACTGTAGCTCGCCAGGCATCTCTGTCCATGGGATTTCCCAGGCAAGAATACTATAGTGGGTTGCCATGTCCTCCTCCAGGGGATCTTCCCGACCCAGGGATAAAACTTGCTTCTCCTGTGTCCCCTGCACTGGCAGGCAAATTCTTTACTACAGTGCCACCTGGGAAGCCCCATTTAGATTACAACCCACTAATTAATCTCTTTCTACCTTGAGCCATGATGACTGTAAGTCAGAAATTCCTCTTTGCCAATAAATGTTGCAGAGATAGGCAAGAAAGCTGGCATTGGCAGATGACAACCACAAAGAAGTCTGCTTAAGGAGAACAAGGTTTATGGGAAAGACTTTCTCCCTGATAAAGGAGAGAAGCCACAGAGAGAAGATAATTTTGCCCTCATTTCTCTTTTCCTTCTTTGGGAGAGACTGTGTAAGGATAAATACCTAAAGCTATAGCAGCCACTTTGTAACCATGAGATAAGATGTCTCAGGACTTAAGATTTTCAGCTGAAGATGGTACAGTGGAAGGATAAAAAGAATATGGGGTCTGTGATGACTATATTGGCCTACTAAATCAACCCTAGACATCTTACCTCCATACTTCACGTCTGTTGTTGTTTAGTCGCTCAGTTGAATCCGACTCTTTGCAATCCCATGGACTGTAGCATGCCAGGCTCCTCTGTGCATGAGATTTTCTAAACAAGAATACTGGAGTAGGTTGCCATTCCCTACTTTTTGCTAGGTCAATACTAAATGCCCTTTCAATTTAAACTGCTATGAATAGCATTGTTTGTTACTTGCAAGCTGAATGCATTCAAACTGATTCACAAATGAACAGGGAATTTACTGCCTATTATTGATAAGAGATCAGAGAAAACAAAATAAATGGATATTCCCCCAAATTCCCAGTTTATATTCAGCCTAAACTCATATATCAACTTCTATAAAAAATGATGACCAGTCTACAAAATGGTTGTCATAAAGGATATAGTAAGATCAAAGTGAAAGTGAAAGTCACTTAGTTGTATCCAACTCTTTGTGACCCCATGGACTATATATAGTCCATGGAATTCTCCAGGCCAGAATATTGGAGTGGGTAGCCTTTCCCTTCTCCAGAGGATCTTCCCAACCCAGGGATCGAACCCAGGTCTCCCACATTGCAGGTGGATTCTTTACCAGCTGAGCCACAAGGGAAGCCCAAGAATACTGGAGTGGGTAGCCTATCCCTTCTCCAGTGGATCTTCCTGACCCAGGAATCGAACCAGGGTCTCCTGCATTGCAGGCAGATTCTTTACCAACTGAGCTATCAGGGAAGCCCCCTGACTAATTATGTTCAGAAGATGGTACTCACTAAAGCTTACTAAAATAGCAAAGGAGATTCACACATATTAGAAAAAGATTTTCCACAGGGTTAAAATAGAAAGGAATAGAGAGAGAGAGAGAGAGAGGTTGGCAGGGAGAGAGGGAGGTTTCCTAGCAAACTGTTCTTTATTTACAAAAGGCTGTTCCCTTTAGAATTCTGGTTAATTGAGGTTTTATTATGGCAACTATTAATAAGTCCTCATATGGTTCACATGACCACTCTTTGGAAAAAATGCTTCAGTGCTTCTTCCACACAAATACAAATTCTACACTGGCTCAGAAATCAGAAACTCGGTGCTCGGTGCCATGTCCAATTCTGTCCCTTAGCCATACCTGGAGCCAATTCCATTTATAATTCTGCTGTCCTTGCAGAAACTTCATCTAAATTAACAGATTTGCAAAGAACTAGTCACTCCTTTTTTATGAAGTTCAAAGAAGGGTCTTCCTGGCCTGTTAGGTAGTTAATATCATTGAGTCAACAAACTCATTTTTAAGAAATATCTATCATACGTATTAGAATTACACCAGGAATTTAGATTTAAAAGGCTACTAGAGTGCTCATCGCCCCAAAATTCTTTTTCATTGTGACAGTGGGGAATACAGGGAGCATTCAAGGCCAGTGGAAGAAGTGGCCAATCTGCTAAACCATATTCCTTTATTGACTGTGATACATGATGCAAGTTGACAGATTTGCTGGTTCTGTGTTAAAGTTTTAGTTCAAAGGGTTGGGTTTATTTTTTTAACTTCTTTTGAAGACAGCTGTCCATTCTTAATGTTTTGTCAGAACTTTTTGTTTTCTCATCATCTTTATTCTAAATATAATTTTATTATCAGAAGTCATCATATTTAATAGTAAATATAAATTTCATCATCAAGTGTAGGCTGAAAGTCAATGGGAAAATCAAATTCAGTTTGCAGTAGAGATTCTTATCTGAGGCCCTGGCCTCCTAGAGGATCAGTGGAAGGGCTTTGCGGGAGTCCGTGAACCTCTTGTAATTGGACATACTGTCTGGTACATGAATATACTTTCTGGGGAGAAGTTGCTAACTTTTAGTACATTTAATAAGGTTCTGCAATCCAAAAACTTATGAAGAACCAGGGTTTCCCATTATTCTTTATTATGAAGCACATTAGAGTATTTACTAAGGAAATAAGTAGTATCTCCTTCATATCTAAATCTTTTTAATATGCCAGAGGACAGAGAAATATATGTAAAACAAGGATAAATGCTTAGCTTTATTAGACCTTATTTTTTTCCCCCTAGATTATTGCTGCCCAATGGAACTTTCTACAATGATATACATGTTCTACATCTATGCTGTACAATAGGGTAACCACTAGCCACATGTGATCATTAAGCACTTGAACTATGGCTAGTACAACTGGGGAATAATTTTTTAAATTTCATTTAGTTTTAATTAATTTAAATTTACATAGCCATGTGACTAGTGGCTGCCATACTAGACATCATAGGTCTAGATTTAAAAATATCTACTCTGTTGATATAAATCATGTCTCTAAATGGCTCAGTCATGAGACCCATGTCTAATTTGCCTTGTATACCTAGCAATATGATTCAGAATTGGTAGTCGACAAATGTTGGAAGAGAGAAAAAGCTGCTTCATGTTTCTTACAACACATAAATCATGTGCCATTATGCTCATATGTCTGGAATGGTTTTATCCCACTCAGTACAGCTTCAGGATATCAGTTTAAATGATGATGATACTGGAGATTTGGAAGTTTAGAAAAAGATATTTTGCACTATTGGAAGCCATAGGGTATTCATTTATGGGAACCAGATGATCTAGTTCTAGCAAATGATTTGCCAAAGGGGCCACACCGCAACTGTAGTAAAGACAAAAGGACACATGAATGGCTTCAGAACAAAGATCAAATCCAGGGTACTGCCAGGAAAACAGTGTACAGATAAAGCCAAGGATATGACCATCAAACCCTTTGTTAGGTCAAGGTGGTGCTTCAGAGTACTTTCAGTCATACAACAGGCCCTTTAGTAAAGATGTATCTCACAGATCCTCTCAATTAAACAAGAGTTTATGTCTATGAGACTTGTGGATGTGGCTTTTGCTAATGGAGTGAACTCCAAGAAGATTCAAAGGAGACTCACAAAGTGGTTTTTTAAAAATTAATTTATTTAATTGGAGGCTAATTACTTTACAATATTGTAGTGTTTTTGCTATACTTTGACATGAATCAGCCATGGATATAGATGGATCCCCCATCCTGAAACCCCCTCCCACCTCCCTTCCCATCCCATCCCTAAGGGTCATCCCAGTACACTGGCCCTGAGCACCCTGTCTCATGCATCAAACCTGGACTGGTGATCTATTTCACATATGGTTATATACATGCTTCAATGCTATTCTCTCAAATCATCCCACCCTCGCCTTCTCCCACAGAGTCCCAAAGTCTGTTCTTTATACCTGTGTCTGTTTTGGTGTCTCGCATATAGGATCATCATTACCATCTTTATAAATTCCATATATATGTGTCAATATACTGTACTGGTGTTTTTCTTTCTGACTTACTTCACTCTGTATAATAGGCTCCAGTTTCATCCATCTCATTAGAATTGATTCAAATGCATTTTTTTAATAGCTGAGTAGTATTCCATTCTGTATATATACCACAGCTTTATCCATTCATCTGCCAATGGACATCTAGATTGCTTCCATGTCCTAGTTATTGTAAACTGTGCTGTGATGAACATTGGGGTACATGTGTCTCTTTCCCTTCTGGTTTCCTCAGTGTGTATGCCCATCAGTGGGATTGCTGGCCGGTATGGCAGTTCAATTTCCAGTTTTTTAAGGAATCTCCACACTGTTCTCCATAGTGGCTGTACTAGTTTGCAATGCCACCAACAGTGTAAGAGGGTTCCCTTTTCTCTGCACCCTCTTCAGCATTTATTATTTGTAGACTTTTTAATAGCAGCCATTCTGATCAGCATGAGATTATACTTCGTTGTGGTTCTGATTTGCATTTGTCTGATAATGAGTCATGCTGAGCATCTTTTCATGTGTTTGTTAGCCATCTGTATGTCTTCTTTGGAGAAATGTCTGTTTAGGTCTTTGGCCCATTTTTTGATTGGGTCATTTATTTTTCTGTTGTTGAGCTGCAGGAGCTGCTTGTATATTTTTGAGATTAATTCTTTGTCAGTTGCTTCGTTTGCTATTATTTTCTCCAATTCTGAAGGCTGTCTTTTCACCTTTCTTATAGTTTCCTTCGTTGTGCAAAAGCTTTTAAGTTTAACTAGGTCCCATTTGTTTATTTTTGCTTTCACTTCCATTACTCTGGGAGGTGGGTCATAGAGGATCCTGCTGTGATATATGTCAGAGAGTATTTTGCCTATGTTTTCCTCTAGGAGTTTTATAGTTTCTGGTCTTACATTTAGATCTTTAATCCATTTTGAGTTTATTTTTGTGTATAGTGTTAGAAAGTGTTCTAGTTTCATTCTTTTACAAGTGGTTGACCAGTTTTCCCAGCACCACTTGAGAAAGAGATTGTCTTTTCTCCATTGTATATTCTTGCCTCCTTTGTCAAAGATAAGGTGTCCATAGATGCGTGGATTTATCTCTGGGCTTTCTATTTTGTTCCATTGATCTATATTTCTGTCTTTGTGCCTGTACCATACTGTCTTGATGACTGTAGCTATGTAGTATAGTCTGAAGTCAGGCAGGTTGATTCCTCCTGTTCCATTCTTCTTTCTCAAGATTGCTTGGCTATTTGAAGTTTTTTGTATTTCCATACAAGTTGTGAAATTATTTGTTCTAGTTCTGTGAAAAAGACCATTGGTAGCTTGATAGGGATTGCATTGAATCTGTAGATTGCTTTGGGTAGTATACTCATTTTCATGATATTTATTCTTCCGATCCATGAACATGGTATATTTCTCCATCTATTTGTGTCATCTTTGATTTCTTTCATCAGTGTTTTATAGTTTTCTATATATAGGTCTTTGTTTCTTTAGGTAGATTTATTCCTAGGTATTTTATTCTTTTTGTTGCAATGGACTCACAAAGCTTTAATGAGTTATATATTCAGAAATATTACCAACATGACTGAGAGGGATAGAGACATTACACAATTGAGGAGAGACCTTTCAACTCATAGAATTCTACTTTCAGGAAACAGACACAGAGCTGCTTAGCTATAAATAGGTGTTACCTTGCATGACAAAGGAAAGACTGCTCAGAGGGTGTAATCAAGAGCCCAAAGAGTAGAGCAGCGAATCATAAAGAATTCTTTCTAGAATGTGAGGCCTGAACAAAGAACTATCAAAACTTAGCCAGCTAGATTTCAAAATTTCTATAAAACAGTGACTCCCTTATGCCTCCTATTTGACCCCATTTTTAGCAGGAATCTCTAGAGCAGTTATAGTATGCCTATTCAATCACTGTAGATATGTGGGGAGCTGATAACTTACCCCTTTGTTTTGCAGGTCCACAAATAGAGAAGAACTGTATTCAAGCAGTTACAGTTAATAAGTACATCTAGGATTTCCCTGGTGGTACAGTGGATAAGGATCTGCCTGCCAATGCAGGAGACACAAGTTCAATCCCTGGTCCAAGAAGATTCTATATGTCACAGAGCAACTAAAGCCCATGTGACAAACTACTGAGCCCTTGTGCCTAGAGCCCATGCTCCACAACAAGAGAAGCCACCACAATAAGAAGCCAATGCACCACAATGAAGAGGAGCCCCTGCCTGCCACAACTAGAGAAAGCCTGCACACAGTAACAAAGACTCAGCGCAGCCAAAAACAAATAATGAATTTTTAAAAAATCACCTCCTTTAGAACCAACAGAAAATGAAAGTAAATCTAAGGGGTTTTATCCTCCCTGGACCAGAGTTAGATGATGAAATTCTGGATTTTGAGCTGATGCTGCGATGGAATAAGACTTTTAGGGACCTTGGGAGGGGGTGAGTATATTTTACATGTGGCAAGGACATGGATCATTGGGTGCCAGAGGGTAGACTGTGACATGCAACCTCCAAGTGATCCCTTATCTCCTGGAACTCACTCCTTTGTATAACTCCCTCCTTTAAAATGTGGAATGGAATTATTGACTTTGCTTCTAATGAAAAGAATATGGCAGAAGGGATGTCATATCTCTTCTGAGGTGGACTTATAAAAAGACTGTGGTTTCCATTTGGACATGCTCTCAGTTATTTCTTGGGTCATTCATCCCAGGGTATGCTGGCTGCCGAGTCATGATGGAGTCCTATGAGGAAGCCCATGCGGTGAGGAACCAAAGCCTGCCAATAGTCATGTGAATAAGGTTGGAAGATCTACACACACACACACACACACACACACACACACACACACACCCCGAGCCTTCAGATGAAACACACACACATCGAGCCTTCAGATGAAACCTCAGGCCAAAGCAACAACTTGATTGGAACCTCTTGAGAAAACTTGAGCCAGCTAAGCCATGACCAAATTGCAATCTATACAAATTCTGATATAAGCAGTATTTGGTTTAAAAACAAAAAAAAGGTGGGGTGGGGGGGTGGTGGAAGTACAAACCTGCAGGATTTATGCTCCTGAGCACCTTGTGGTGCTAGATTTTACCTGAGACTGTATCCTGATTGGGTCTTTTTCCCTTCCCCTCCTCACTGACAGCTTTTCTCTGAGAGCAGTCCCCCTGCAAGTCACAGGCTCTGCTTCTAGGGAACCAAGGTAAGATAGCAGCTGAATCTCCCTAAAACTCAAATACTGCAATTGGCCTCAAACAAACAATTATTCTTGGTTTGTTTTACAAACTCCTCATTTGATGGTTCATAATCACATTTTCTATTTGATTTAGTACATATTATTTTAGGCTTTTACTACCTTAAGTTGCTGGGCTTCCCTGGCAGCTCAGATGGTAAAGAATCCACCTGCAATGCAGGAGACTTGGGTTCGATTCCTTGGTCGGGAAGATCCCCTGGAGAAAAGAATGGCAACCCACTCCAGTATTCTTGCCTGGAGAATTCCATGGACAAAAGGAGCCCGGCAGGCTACAGTCCATGGGGTCACAAAGATTTGGACACAACTGAGTAACAAACACACACACAAACACACACACACACACACACACACACACACACCCCTTGAGCTGCTATGCATGTAAATGAGCTTCTGGTAAAAAAAAAAAAAAAAAAAAAAGACAAACATATCTGGGCTGGTATGTTTTTCAATAATTTTTTTAAAGCATTAAGCATAGTTAGGAATCCTAATGCCACCAAAGTTTTGTTTTTAAATTCCTATGTCTAAACCATCTTGAATGATTTATGATTTAGAAACAATATACGTATATATACATTCAATTTAATAATACCAGGAAAAGTCACATACTCAATCCTCTCTAGTAAAATAAACTGCTGTCAAGTTTAGTTTATGAATTCGTATGATCAGATGATAAAATCTGCTTTAGGAAAAAGTGACTCTCAGTTTCAAGATATTACCATAGTTTAGCCCTCGAGGCAGGAAAACCCCTGTGGTTCTCTATGCATCTCCATGTCCTAAAGATCTTTACAAAATGGGGGTCTACAGAAAGTTCTTTTTACTTCTGTGAAGTATTACTCCTGAGTCACTCGCATTCTGTGGCTCTTATTGACACATACAAGTGCTCAAACATTTTAGGAGACCTGAAGAAGAGTGGACAGAGGGTAGACTGGTAACTCTTCTCTCCTACATGGGTAATTTCCAAGAGCTTCTTACCCAGAAAGTCCTAATATATCGGGGACCATTGATTGAAGAAGCCCAGGTGTGAGTTTCATGCCTGACTGGTAGGAAGACTTGCTCTGTTATGTCCTGGCAAAGTCTCAAGACAGGGGAGAGATGTCCAGGAGTTGTGTATAAACGTGTATTTTTGAAGGAAGGGAGCAGAGGAGAAAATTTAGCTTTTCAAGATCATTCAACTCCAAGACATAGGAGCAAGTACACAGAGGGGCCAGACACTGTAAATGAGAAACTCTTTCTTGGAAGTTTACACTTCTAAATCAGGAGCAGACCAAGAGACAAAAGCCCAAGGGTGGGACTTCCCTGGTGGTCCAGTGGCTAAAACTCCACTCTCACAGTGCAGGGGGCGTAGGTTTGATCCCTGGTCAGGGAACTAGATCCCACACGCCACAACTAAAGATTCCACATGCACAACAAAGACCCAGCACAGTCAAATAAAAAATATTTTGAAGCCCAATGGTAAGAAAAGGGGGTGGGGGAAGTACACAGAGAAGATGCTTGTTCTGAGCGGAACAAGGAGAGCCAGAAAGATCAATCTAAATAAACTTTTTGCTAATCATGGGGAATAAGTTGGGTGCAATGTTTATTACTAGTATTTGTCCTGGAGGAAAATGTTTACCAAAATATTCAGATGGGACAAGTCCATGGTCCATCTCAGACATTCACTTCACCACATCCCCTTTTCCCCTCTCCATCACTATCCCAAACCCCTCACATGTAGCAACAATCAACTAGAGTAGCATGTTTCAAACTTTTGACTCAATTTAATGGGTCATAATCAGTGTTCACGTGAACCGTGAACTTCCAGATGTTCAAGCTGGTTTTAGAAAAGGCAGAGGAACCAGAGATCAAATTGCCAACATCTGCTGGATCATCAAAAAAGCAAGAGTTCCAGAAAAACATCTATTTCTGCTTTATTGACTATGCCAAAGCCTTTGACTGTGTGGATCACAATAAACTGTGGAAAATCCTGAAAGAGATGGGAATACCAGACCACCTGACCTGCCTCTTGAGAAACCTATATGCAGGTCAGGAAGCAACAGTTAGAACTGGACATGGAACAACAGACTGGTTCCAAATAGGAAAAGGAGTACATCAAGGCTGTATATTGTCACCCTGCTTATTTAACTTATATGCAGAGAACATCATGAGAAACGCTGGGCTGGAAGAAGCACAAGCTGGAATCAAGATTGCCAGGAGAAATATCAATAACCTCAGATATGCAGATGACACCACCCTTATGGCAGAAAGTGAAGAGGAACTAAAAAGCCTTTTGATGAAAGTGAAAGTGGAGAGCGAAAAAGTTGGCTTAAAGCTCAACATTCAGAAAACGAAGATCATGGCATCCGGTCCCATCACTTCATGGGAAATAGATGGGGAAACAGCAGAAACAGTCTCAGACTTTATTTTGGGGGGCTCCAAAATCACTGCAGATGGTGACTGCAGCCATGAAATTAAAAGACCCTTACTCCTTGGAAGAAAAGTTATGACCAACCTAGATAGCATATTCAAAAGCAGAGACATTACTTTGCCAACAAAGGTCCATCTAGTCAAGGCTATGGTTTTTCCTGTGGTCATGTATGGATGTGAGAATTGGACTGTGAAGAAAGCGGAGTGCTGAAGAATTGATGCTTTTGAACTGTGGTGCTGGAGAAGACTCTTGAGAGTCCCTTGGACTGCAAGGAGATCCAACCAGTCCATCCTAAAGGAGATCAGTCCTGGGTGTTCATTGGAAGGAGTGATGCTAAAGCTGAAACTCCAGTACTTTGGCCACCTCATGCAAAGAGTTGACTCATTGGAAAAGACTCTGATGCTGGGAGGGATTGGGGGCAGGAGGAGAAGGGGACGACAGAGGATGAGATGGTTGGATGGCATCACTGACTCGATGGACGTGAGTCTGAGTGAACTCCGGGAGTTGGTGATGGACAGGGAGGCCTGGCATGCTGCAATTCATGGGGTCGCAAAGAGTCGGACACGACTAAATGACTGAACTTAACTGAATTAGTGTTTTTACAGTGAAATAGACTAGAATTGAAAATGTCAGGGTTCATTGCACATATTAAGACTAAATACTACTTTTCAATTATCTAGATGTGCTGTACGAGGGTGTCCCCAGTTTGCATGAGACAGTTAGATTTTATGTCTGTTGCCCTGGCATGATTATCATTAGCACTCCCTCACTTTCAAGTGTTCTGATTGGACAATAAATACTATATTCTCCCAAATAGTAGGTCACAGTATGTATTTCTTCCTATGGGTCTTAGTCAAAATAATTGGAAAAACAGATTCAGAATTTTTAGGAAAACCCATAGGTAATGATAGCCTTGTCGAGTTAATTCTTTCTTCCTTCCCGCCAGATGAAGATATCTGACCATACAAGAAAAGTTACTGGGGACAGTGATGGAAGCCTTTGTTTTGCCATGATTTGCTCAGGACATGGATGTTCTAGCCCATAAAAAGCCAAGCGGGGACCGAATTTCCTCATTTGCCCATGGCTGTCCTCTCTGGTAAGATGTAATTGAAAGAGCCCTGCAATTAAGTTCTAGCTCCTCTACTCACTGTATGGTCTTAACTGGGGAAGCCAGTGTATCCTTTGCTCAGCCTCAGTTTTCTTCTTCTTCTTCTTTTTTTTTAAATTTTATTTTATTTTTAAACTTTACAATATTGTGTTAGTTTTGCCAAATATCGAAATGAATCCGCCACAGGTATACATGTGTTCCCCATCCTGAACCCTCCTCCCTCCTCCCTCCCCATACCATCCCTCTGGGTCATCCCAGTGCACCAGCCCCAAGCATCCAGTATCGTGCATCGAACCTGGACTGGCGACTCATTTCATACATGATATTATACATGCTTCAATGCCATTCTCCCAAATCTCCCCACCCTCTCCCTCTCCCACAGAGTCCATAAGACTGTTCTATACATCAGTGTCTCTTTTGCTGTCTCGTACACAGGGTTATTGTTACCATCTTTCTAAATTCCATATATATGCGTTAGTATACTGTATTGGTGTTTTTCTTTCTGGCTTACTTCACTCTGTATAATAGGCTCCAGTTTCATCCACCTCATTAGAACTGATTCAAATGTATTCTTTTTAATGGCTGAGTAATACTCCATTGTGTATATGTACCACAGCTTTCTTATCCATTCATCTGCTGATGGGCATGTAGGTTGCTTCCATGTCCTGGCTATTATAAACAGTGCTGCGATGAACATTGGGGTACACGTGTCTCTTTCCCTTCTGGTTTCCTCAGTGTAAAACAGAGTGACAGGAGTGGGGAGAAGAGTGCAGTACACATTTTTAAATTATGCTTCGTCCAAACATTCCTGTAGTCAATCTCTAGTTGGAATCACAGTAGTCAAGCAATTTTGCTTGAGTTGAGTAAGGCTGACATGGGTGTAGGGCCTTCTATCTTGGATGGCAGTCATGGGTGTAGGCCGAAATGGGCAGGTTGTCCAGTTGAGGCAATTGACATGACCTCCTCCTCCTCCAACTGATAATAAACAAGGAGCATGGCACATGACTCTTAACTTCACCAGATTCTTTCAATTCCATTGCCTCCCATGAGGGAGATATCATTCAGGGACTAGAATATATAGGTCAGGAGGGCAGCAACCCTTCAGTACCTTGTTCATGAACCTCTCAGCTCAGAATGAAGTGAATGTCAATTGCAAGGCACACAGGATTGAATGAAGTCCTATGACCATAAATCTTGTGCCATTTCACAACTTCTTGTTTCTATCTTCATGCCCACGACCCATCTGAAAAGCCCTCCGTCTCCTCTCAGCCCCTTTCCTAATTTAAAAGCTATTTTGAAGCCTAGCCCCTCTAGTTGGTCTTTTCTAATTTTCACGTTAAAGTCTATTCACACTGATATGCCCTGTTCTCATTTTTGAATGAGCACTGATCTTATATTTTGATTTTTCAGAAGTTATTTCAATTGGGTGTAAGTTCTATCTTCCCAAGCAGACATGAAACTTCTCAAGGAAGTTATGTTGGTAATATTTCCAAATATAAAACTTATCAAGAAATTTGTGGGTCTCCTGTGAATCTTCTTGGAATTCACTCCATTAGACAAAAGCTACATCCACAAATCTCATAGACATAAACTCTTCTCTGTTGTTTCATTGAGAGGATCTGGAAGACATATCCTTACTTTCTTACAGCCTCAGTGAACAAAGTGCCACTCCATCTAGAGTACCTTAAAAGGCTTTTTTCCCTTGAGACATTTGTCTACACACCCCTGATCTGCTGGAGCTGTTCCACCAGCATCAAAGTGAAACACCATCTCCCTGAGTGAAGGCTATACTTACAGAAACAGATACGGTATTTAAGATTCAGAAAAGCTGCCCAAATAAAGCTGCAACTGGCATATCATTCTTGGCAGTAAACTGGTGGTATAATTTACAAAATTCCGGCGCATTGTAGCAAAACTGAAAAGAACAAGATTCAGTTAAGAGAGATACTAAGAAAAGAAAACTGCAGCAGTGTGTACTGAGGATAGTAGGCAGCAAGCCTTTTAACTGCATGGCTATAGAATGATAAAATGTAGATTAAGGGGAGACACATAAGACTGGAGGTGGGCAGGGAGAGGGAGAGAGAAAGAGAGATGTGAGGAAGAACACTGCTAGAAAATAGTCCTTCAATGAACATCACAGGATTGCCTGTGATAGGCTGCGCCCTGTTCAGCTGAAACCTGAGGCTTCATCCTTCTGGAACATTCTCTGGTTCCCTGACAAAGGATGGAACACCAGCATCCAAGGATGAAAACCTGGATTTCACTTGAAGCCTTTCATGCACTATATATTTAGCCAGCTCTGCTGTGATGGGAAGTATTAATAGGAAGGTTTCTTTCAGGGATAGTTTTCCTCTTGAATTTTGAAAGCATGATTTTCTGCCCAGTGTCCTTGAACTGACAGTCACACACTGGCTGCTTTCAGTTATTATTATCTTCATGGGGAGGCTCAAGCTCTGGGGAAAAAAGAAGGTGGAACTGAACTGATGGCAATTCTGGGTTCCAAAATGATCATCTGCAGGCCTTGTGTAATACCTCTGGGGAGTGGCTAAACCCCAGGACACAGTGCCTGCTGCTACCCTTTCTCTGGGTGTGATGGACATCCCCTGTGTTCTTCTGAAGGAAACAGGCCCCCTCCTTTGGGGGAACTGTAACATTCCCCCATACTACCCACATGCTCCTAGTGGAGATGGCTTGATCCCATCCCCTGACCACAGGGACAATCACAGCAATCAAGCTGGGACAATCAGATCCTTCAGGGGATTTTTTTCTGGTGGTAAAATCCAGTAAAAGTAAAATCTAGTGGTTAAAGGAAGCTATTACCCCTGTCATTGTCAATGACAAAGGTTAAGTCTTGTAGACGATGCTTATCCAAGGGAATCAAATAATTACAGACAAGAAGGGACAGGTAGAGGATACAGAGAAAGAGCGACCTCATAATTCTTGAGCCCTTGGTTCCACTATAACTTGGGCCCACCAGCATACCCCTGACCTAATAGAAAACAAAATCTCCCTTCTGCCAAAACTAGTTCAAGATGGGTTTCTGTCACTTACCATCAAGAGGGCTGACTTAAGCAATAGGCCATCAATTCACATTTGAATGAAATGAATGACCAAAAGATGTATCACAACATCCAGTCTGAGATAAGAAATCAGCCTCAGAATATCACCTCTGATTCCTTATTTCAAAACAATAGCGTAGCTCAGGTTTAAAATACCTTAGTGTGCTGTTCTCTGGTGGCTCAGACAGCAAAGAATCTGCCTAAAGTGCAGGAGACTGGGGTTCGATCCCTGGGTTAGGAAGATCCCCTGGAGGAGGGCATGGCTACCCACTCCAGTATTCTTGCTTAGAGAATTCCATGGACAGAGGAGCCTGGGGGGCTACTGTTCATGGCGTTGCAAAGTGTTAAACACGACTGAGTGACTAACACTTTCACTTTCAGTGTGCTGTTCAAAAAATTTAGTGGGATCAGTTTTATTTTATTAAATATTTCTCTTACTTATTTATTTGGCTGCACCAGGTCTCAGTTGGGGCACTCGGATTTTCAACCCTCACTGCAGCACGTGGGATCTCTGTTTTAGTTGTGGCATGTGGAATCTAGTTCCCTGACAACGGAACTAGACCACTAGAACCCAGGCCCCCTGCATTGAATTGTGGAGCCTCAGCCACTGGATCACAAGGGAAGTGCCAGCTTTATTTTAAATAAAATACATTAGATCAGAATGAGAAAAAAAAAGTTACTATATATAAAAGTTTATGAAACTTCTGGTTCAGTAATATAATTATATATATATGTATAAATATTTCATTGATCTAAAAAGGCAGTTTTACATTTTAATTTCTCTGAAATAATGATGACCTTTATAATTTAATGGAATGTGTACTTTAATTGGCACCACTTCTATCTTTCTTAGTGGTACCGAAAACAAGGATGCCACTGACAACCAATGGAGTTTTAGATTCGATGACACACTGTGTGTGTGTTCTGGACTGTGATGTACAATATATTTCTTACTGCTGGTAGCACTCAAAAGAATTTGAAAATAACTGCATAACATGACTGATCTAGGAATTCCAAATTAATAATCAACTGATTTAATTAATTAAAGAATTTTTTAAAAGCTTATAATCTTTGCTATCCGTATCAATTAAGGCATGGATCCGTTCTCATATTTACATAATGCCTTAACACAACCAATTATATAAAGGGTTCCCCAAATGGCTTCCTTTTCATTGTGGAAACTCCAGATTCTCATGGGGAAAACTTCAGATAGCAGAATAGGCAATTGGAGTGGTATACTGGATCAAGGAACTTTTAGTATTACTCAACAAGTACCTTATGCAGCTCCTTGTCCACAGAGAGGCCAGAGAAGCACAGGGTGTCTGGTACACCTGCCAGGATTTCAAGGCAATGATGACAGGGAAGCCCAAATGCCTCTCACACATAGCTGGCAGTGTCCCAAACGTGCATTTATAAATTAGTTGCCTGTAACTTGAACTTGGCTTTCCCTTGGAAATCATCTTCTAATTGGTAATCAGATCCCCAGGAGAGTCCATAAGAGCCCTTTTAAGTCATTATGTAGTCAAACCCTAGGTGTGCCTGGGGGTGACTCAGTACACACTAAAAGGGAAGGGCATTCTCTCTCCAGCGCCTACTATATCCCACATTTGCTGCTCCCCACCCCCATGCTGGGACATGGCATTCAGGCTCCTTCTCTTCCTAGTACAGTCATCCAGCTACTTGACAGTCTTGATCTGCTGACCTAGAGTCTAACAAAGAGACTAATACAGATATGGACATTTATATGTGTATCCTGGTTTCTCTTTATTGACAGTCCTCTGGTCCAAGAACTGAAAGCTCAGAAATTCCAGATGCAAACACAAATTAGCATTTTTATGTCTTGGCTGCTCTCAAGGATGCTGCAACTTGTCAATACAGGAGCTTGAGGCACATTGGCCCCTGCCCAGCTTCTTGCTGGAGAAGGGCCTGTAGTGACAAGTTCCCTTTGTTCTTCCTCCAGAACCTCAAAACATCAGTAAGCCCCAGGGTCAAGGCAAGACTGTCTGGAGAATGCGGACTGGTGGAGCTGGTCAAGTCGCTATTTGCAGGGTTGAAGCCAATTCTCAGAAACCCTGGGCCAGTAGAAAAGGAAGTATACACCCTTAAGTGAACTTGGCCAAGTCATGTCTTTCTGTGCAATTTTCCAGCACTCCGATGAGCAGACACAAGTCCAGGGTAAGAAGGAAACAGTCAAATTAAAGGTAAATGAAGTCGCAGTGACTTCTCCAACCTTTCATCATGCAGAAGCTCTGGGCAGCACCCCTTTATTTGGTTTTACTGGCCAAAGTAGACACCCCTGAGTCCGAACACAGGGGCCTACGGCTTGTAAGGGGGAAGCAGGACTTCCTGCTTAGTGGATAGATACTTCCCCAGGCGCTACCCTGGGTGATTTCCATAAAGGATTTCACGTAATGCTAGAGAGGGTGTAGAGGAAAGGGAACCTTCCTACACTGGTGATGGGAATATAAATTGGTGCAGCCAGCATGGAGAACAGAATGGATGTTCCTTAAAAAACTAAATATACAGCTACCATATGATCCAGCAATCCCATTCCTGGGCATATAGCCAGAGAAAATTTAATTCATAAAGAGACACATGGGACTTCCCTCGTAGTCTAGTGGTTAAGACTCTGAGCTCCCAATGCAGGGGGCGCAGGCTCAATCCTCATCAAGGAACTAGATCCCACGTGCTGCAACTAAGATTCAGCATAGGTAAATAAAAATACATTAAAAAAAAAAAAAGATACAGGCATCCCTATATTCATAGCAGCACTATTCGCAATAGTCAAAACATGGAAGCAATCTAAATGTCCACTGACAGATGAATGGATAAAGAAAGTGTGGTACATGTACACAATGGAATAATATTCAGCCATAAAAAAAGAATAAAAAGACTTCCATTTGCAACAACATGGGTGGACCTAGAGATTATCATACTAAGCGAAGTCAGACAAAGAAAAATACCAAATGCTATCACTTCTGTATAGAATCTAAAATATAACACAAATGAACTTATTTACGAAACGGAAACAGACTCACGGATGGAGAACAGACTTGTGAGCGCCAAGGGAGGGGTGGGGGAGGGATGAAGTGGAAGTTAGGGATTACCAGACGCAAACTATTATATGCAGAGTGGATAAACAACAAGGTCCTACTGTATAGCACAAGGAACTATATTCAATATTTTGTGATAAGCCATAATGGAAAAGAATATAGAAAAGAATGTCTATATGTATAACCAAATCACTTTGCTGTACACCAGAAATTAACACAACACTGTAAATCAACTATGCTTCCTCAATTTTTCATTTTTTTTTAAAAAAGAAGAAAAAACAAACAGAAAAAGGATTTCATTTAATCCATGTACTCTATCCAAAAAGAAGGAAAAATACAAACACACTATTATGCATCCCTTACAAAAGTTTTGATTGGTATTGGTCTTTGAAAGCTTTTCTTGATGTCTAGTAGTTATGTCATATTCAAAGTCTACACAGCAAAATCAAATTGGGTGTGGATCTTTTTCATTATTAAGGATGCCCAGGTAGATAGAGTAAACCAGGAGCATTTTTAGAGCATGAAACTGAAGTCTCTGAGAACTATTGCTCTTCCGTGAACTGCTGAGGAAGGAATTGCAAATGAAAAATTAACGCAAGCAGAAAATAGGAAACAGCGTAGACAGTTTGTTACTCTCCTCCCTTGGTGAACACATGCAGAAATTCTCAAATGTTAGCAAAAGACAGCTCTTCGTTTTATTGTAAAATCTTGAACAAGTGATGGGGTGGCTATCTCCACTAAGAATTTTCTAGTTTCTGAATCTGAGGAAGGGGAGTGAGGGTTGAGGAGGTACGAGTGTCCTTCAACTCATTAAATGACCAGATTGCTCTAGTCTAATTCCATGAATACATTTAAAAAATAACTGCTGTTTGGAAAGAGAAGCAATTTCAAAGTCAAGCAATTAGGACTCGATTTCAGGCAGTGTGGGAGCCACTGTAACCTGACTGTGCTCACACACAACTCAGCTAAAAATTCTGGAGAAATTAAACAAAAATTTGGGGAGCATCCACTTTGAGTTTTCAAAAAAGTAACAAATACTCAGAGGCCAAAATCATTGCAGAAGTGGGAACCTGGGGTAAGCAGTTACTGAGGTTCACTTTCCCTTTTAAGGGAAACTACCAAAACTGAGCTTTGATATCCAGAGACCAGTGAAGATTTAGGTTCAGAAGACAAACTCCAGGGACCACTCAAGATTGGCAGTTTCAAAGGAGACCTCCTACCTCCCCTCACTACCCCCTACATAAAGCTAATATATCAAAGGTCTACACACTCAGTGTAAAGAGTGAACTAGAAACAAATCTACCTCGTGTAGTGGGACTACAAAGAAAAGGTTTTGTCTTGTACACTGGCATTGAGTGGAAGACAAAAAAAAATTATCCCATGAGAATCCATAACCACATTATTATGGCTATTATTACTAAAATCTCAATAATAATAATGAAAACCCCTGGGATTCCATTTCATATCAAACCAAGTTGGTAAACATTTGATAATCTATGATCAAGTGCTGATAAGGATGTTGAGCAGTAAAAACACACAATAGTGGTTTAAATGGGTACAGTCTCCTTAGTAAATTATTTGGTATTATTGAAGAAAGTCAAAGTTATATATGTATTATGATCCAGCCATTCCACCCCCAAGTATTTATTCTAGAGACATTCCTGCACATCGTTCCAGAGAAATGAACAAAGATCTTCCCAAAAGCACTGTTTCCTATAAAACTAGCAACAACCCAAATGCACACCAAGAGTAATATGAATAAATTATGGCATATTTATATAATGGGATTTTATATAGTAACTTGATGAAACAAACTACAACTACAGGCAACAATGTGAACACATCTCAAGAATCTAATATTGAGTGAAAAAAGCAAGTTACAAAAGAATGCATTCAGTGTGACTTCATTTACACAAAGGTCAAAAGCTTGCAAACGTAAATAATACATTTTAGAGAGATAAACATATTCCAGTAATACTATAAAGAACACCAGAGGAATGATAAACCCCGAGTTAGATATTGGCTACTTCTTAAGAGACAGAAGGACTCAAATCCAAGAGAAGCATAACAAGGACTTCAAGGTAACACTTAATGTTCGTGTCGCTAATGTTCTTTTTATTAAACTGGCTGGTAAACACAGAAGGATTTGGTTTTTTATTACTTTATCCATATTAAATAAATGTTCTTTTGTTCTACTCAATGTTTCATTTAAAAACAAACATTTTTTTAAACTGAAGCAATTATAATGTCTTCAATGCAAAAAGTTTGTTACATTGGTTTCTCATTTGTTTGCAATTACAAGAACTTGTTTATCCTTGAAGTTCTTAAGAATGACCATTTGGACCTCAACTAAAAAGCATGTTTTGTCAATAAAATGAGAGACTCTTAAGATCTGGAAATGGTCTGGGAAGATACTCTGATGCAGACAACAAGGACTCAGTATGTCTCGATGAAAACTCAAAATTTGAAGACGTAGACATCCCAGCCTAACCTCAAGCAGCTTTCAACTTTTATCTATAGAACAGTCTGAAGTTCTTTCTTAAAGTCCACTTAAAATTTTTCTTGCTTTGTATGTAAGCCAATGGCACACCACTCCAGTACTCTTGCCTGGAAAATCCCATGGACGGAGGAGCCTAGTGGGCTGCAGTCCATGGGGTCGTGAAGAGTCGGACACGACTGAGCGACTTCACTTTAACTTTTCACTTTTATGCATTAGAGAAGGAAATGGCAACCCACTCCAGTGTTCTTGCCTGGGGAATCCCAGGGACGGGGGAGCCTGGTGGGCTGCCATCTATGGGGTCGCACAGAGTCGGACATGACTGAAGTGACTTAGCAGCAGCAGCAACACCCTACCATTGCCATGATCAATGCTCAAGAGAAACTTTCTGGGTAGGTCAAATAAATCTGGGCAAGGGGGACTGACAGTATATCCAAGTGGACAGAAAAGCCCTCTTGGGGCTCAAGCAACAGAACTGGGTCAAATGGGCAGGTGGGTGTCAGTCCCTCAGTCATGTCTGACTCTGTGACCCCACTGACTATAGCCCGCCAGACTCCTCTCTACATGGGATTTTCCAATCAAGAATCTTGGAGTGGGTAGCCATATCCTTCTCCAGGCCCAGGGATTGAACCTGGGTCTCCTGCATTGCAGGCATATTCTTTACCATCTAAGCCACCAGGGGAGCCCCCTGAATCAAATGGAGACAGGGCCTAATCCATGAAGTCACCCAAGCAGACAATGGAACTTCCCATCTCTGCAGTGGGAAGATGGGGGCTCTGAATCTAGACTGACCAGGAGAGGAAGACAGGAAGTACTGACCACCATGGCAAAATGAGAAGGGATGTGAAGTTTGGGAAAGAATAAAAGCAGAAAAGGCTTACAAATTAAATTCATAAACTATATTTTCCCAAACAGATTTGAAAACTTTTCCTTTCTTTTTTCTGGTTTTGACCACACCACATGGCATGTGAGATCGTAGTTCCTTGACCAGGAATCAAAACTGGGCCCCCTGCATTAGAAGCATAGAGTTTTAACCACTGGACCACCAGTGAAATTCCCCTAGAAAAACTTTAAAAGATTGATAATATCTAGTGTTGGTGAGTATGGGGAAATATTCATATATATTACTTACTGATGGACAATTGGGAAGACTCTTTCCAAAAAGCAAACTGGTAATACACATAAAAATCTTTAAAAATACACATATACCTTGAGGCAGCCACTTCCAGAAGTCATCCTAAGGAAACAATTAGGTAAGTGCACATAAACAAGGATGTTTGCTGTGATGGTGTTTATACTAACAAAAAGTTGAAAGTACTAGTCCATCAAAAGGGGGCTAGTTAAATTGTGATATGTTATTAAAAACGATGATAAGGGACTCCCCTGGCGGTTCAGTAGTAAAGAGTCCACCTGCCAATGCAGGAGACATAGGTTTGACCCCTGGTCCAGGAAAATTCAACGTGGCATGGAGCAACTAAGCCCGTGTGCCACAACCATTGAGCCTGCACACCACAGAGCCTGTGCTCTACAAGAGAAACCACGACAATGAGAAGCCTATGCACTGCAATGAAGAGTAGCCCCTGCTCGCTGCAACTAAAGTCCACAGAGCAGCGAAGACTCAGCACAGCCACAAATAAATAAAAAATTTTTTAAATGATTTAAAAAGCAGTAATTGAAATGAGCTTAGTTGGTATGCAGATTAAAGCATGGGGGTTCACATGTCTATAGTCTGAAGTTTATTTAAAAACTAGATGTATTAAGGGACTTCCCTGGCAGTCCAGTGGTTAAGACTTGGCTCTTTCACTGCTGAGGACTCAGGCTTGATCTCTGGTCAGGAAACTAAGATACGGCAAGCTGCAAGGTAACACAAAACCAAACAAAACCAAACAGAACTACATGTATTGGTGAGTGGAGGGGTAGATACATATGCAACGCAGCATGTATAGTAAAATGTTCATTGTAGAACCTAGTTGGTACCGTATGTTGGTTCATGATAAAAATGCTTTCAACTTCTCGGAGTGTTTGAAACATCTGTCAACATTTTGCTGACACAATGCTAATTGGAAAGAAAAGATGTCCACCACAAATTTTAAGATTTCAAAAAGACCCCAAAATAGATGGATAAATAACATCATTTTAATTGTGAGAGTTGTACCATAAAGAAGGCTGAGCGCTGAAGAATTGATGCATTTGAACTGTGGTGCTGGAGAAGACTCTTGAGAGTCCCTTGGACTGCAAGGAGATCAAACCAGTCAACCCTAAAGGAAATCAACCCTGAATATTCATTGGAAGGACTGATGCTGAAGCTGACCTTCCAACATTTTGGCCACCTGATGCAAAGAGCCAACTCACTGGAAAACTCCCTGATGCTGGGAAAGGTTGAAGGCATAAGGAGAAGAGGGCAACAGAGGATGAGATGGTTAGACAGCATCACCGACCCAATGGACATAAGTTTGAGCAAGCTCGGAGAGATGGTGAAGGGCAGGGAAGCCTGGCGTGCTGCAGTCCATGGGTTTGCAAAGAGTCCGCCATGATGTAGTGACTGAACAAATGTGCTGCTAAGTCACTTCAGTCGTGTCCGACTCTGTGCGACTCCATAGACGGCAGCCCACCAGGCTCCCCCGTCCCTGGGATTCTCCACGCAAGAACACTGGAGTGGGTTGCCATTTCCTTCTCCAATGCAGGAAAGTGAAAAGTAAAAGTGAAGTCACTCAGTCGTGTCCAACTCTTAGCGAACCCATGGACTGCAGCCTACCAGGCTGCTCCATCCATGGGATTTTCAGAAAAGCCTAGAAAGCTAAACAGCAATATTCAAAGTGGTTATCTCCAGACATTAGATGAGATCTGATTTTCCTTTTTTTATTTTATGCTTTTCAGTCTTCTCAGAATTTTTTCAATGGCCCAGTGCTAACTTTACAACTATTTCATAAAGTTATTTCCCAAAAAAGCAATAGAGAAAAGAACTAGAGTGTCAAGAATGGAAAGCAGGAAGTGGATGAGTTTGGGAACGAGGCAGAGAGTGGGGCAAACCCAGAGCCCAGGCGGGTGGGTGGACCCTCTGCTGCTGCTAAGGGGGGCTCTCAGGACCCAGGCCTGAAACATGATCATATGGCAGAGTTGATGAAAGAGCGACTAGACTAGGACAACATCTTGTTCATCCTATGAGGACACAAACTGCCCAGATTCCATATATTTTCATCTAAGTGAGGAGTTTCAAAGTGATGAGAGTATCAAGATGAATTTGACACTATTTGAGAAGCTGTGTATACATGGACAGATACGCAGACAAAAACCAGATTTCTCAGTTGGTGTGTGTCTGTCACCTCCATGCAGATGAACCATCACCAGCTAGGAAAAACCAAGTATTAAGAGAAGGGCCTTGAAACAAGGTCAGTAAGACCCCAGCTGGTGCCTTACCTGAGCTCAAATGTCCAGATTCAGGGAAACTACATTTCGGGGCCTGAAAGAATGTATTGGGCCAACTGCAATTATCCCTCGTAATCATGGAAATATTAAAGAAAACCAAAGAAATGTCAAAGATGAAGGGTGGGCAAGTTTCAAACAGATAAAACTATGGAAGCTACAGATGGGACAATTCTAACTCCAACCTAGGCTTTATTTTAGAACATATCATTAAACAGAAAAATAGGAAGAATTTGGGAGGGAGGTTTTTTGTTTTTTTGAAGTATAGTTGATTCACAGCATCATGTTAATTTCAGATGTACAGCACAGTGATTCAGTTATATATATTTCTTTTTCAGATTCTTTTCCTTTACAGGTTATTACAAGATATTGAGTAGAGTTCCTGGTCCTATGTAGTATGTCCTTGTTGGTTATCTATTTTATATATAATAGTTTGTATCTGCTAATACCAAACTTCTAATTTATCCCTCCCCCTCCCCTTTCCCCTTTGGCAACCATATGTTTGCTGTGTAGGTGGGTCTGTTTTGCATATAAGTTCATTTGTATCATTTTTTAAGATTCTACATATAAGTGATATCATATGATATTTGTCTTTGTCTGTCTTACTTCACTTAGTTTGATAATCTCTAGGTTCATTCATGTTGCTGCAAATGACATTATTTCATTCTTTTAATGACTGAGTAATATCTCATTGTATATATGTACCACATATTTTTTATCCATTCATCTGTCAATGGACATTTAAACACTTCCATGTCTTGGCTATTGTAAATAGTGCTGCTATGAACATTGGGGTACATGTATCATCTTTATTTTTTTAATGGTGATACTTTGGAATCCGCTTTGGTTAGCCTCATTTCCTTCATTTACTGAAGAGAATGTCTCTTCTGATACAGGGCATCTTGTCTGCATCAAGACCCATACACCCTCGCTTGACATCCCTGTGACTGGATGGCAATATGTTCAGTGGTTGTAAATACCCTAAAAAATACTGATTTATACATTGTGTTTGTAAAAGCAGGGATTTTACAACTTTTTTGACCGCAACCCACATCAAGAAAGAAATGTTATCTTGTAAGTCACTACACACATATCTTCATATGACTGAAAAATAAGTTCTGCAAGGCAATGTTTAAGGTGTGATGATGCCCTCTTATATTTTCTACTCTATTCAAGTGTTACAAAAGTGCTGGCACGACCCACTAGATTTCACAAGCCACAGATGTGTAACAGTCAGGAGATGTGCAATAGGGCTCTGTGTAGACTATGAGTAAGAGAAGAATTAAGAATAGATTTTGTGGATGAAAAATTTCACCTGCCTTATTAGTAAACAAAAGATGTTGCAGCCATCAAACCCTCAGTCCCTGCAGCTGCCACCAGCGGTGCATCCTAAGGGGACTCAAGCAGGAGAAAAGCAGGATACTGCCCCTAGATGGGTAAGGTGCATATCTAAGGAATGATTTTCATGAGCCCAGACTCTCACATCTTCCCATAGAAAAGTGCTAAATTCATTACCTGGAGATATCTGGTTTCTTGCATCTTTTGATGTTTCAACTACTTGGCTTTTGCTGTAAACACTCTTCTTTATGCTGGTTCCTCCCTTACCTCTTGGGGAAAATCCCTCAGAGCAATCTAACAAGCTGTCATCTGGGCTTACTGCCCCCACCAAAAAAAAAAGAAAGAAAAAAAATCCACCAAGTAAAGCATAATTCTCAACTTTTAGGTGGTGCTTTTTTTTTTTTTTTTTCAGTCAACAATTTGGAGATGATACAGAGCTGCAGAGGACAGGATCTTAGTTGTGTTCCCCAAAAAACAGGCCCTGAGATAATGACGTAGGTAGGTCACTGGGAAGGTGATCCCAGTAAGCCTATCGTGGAAGTAGGGAAATTGACAAAGGAGAAAAATAGAAAAGTCCATGAAGATGCGCTAAGGTGCAGGCTGCTTCCAGGGGCGATTGATGGGGACACACTCCCATGGGGGACCCTCTGGGGAACTGCAATGGGACTCGGCAGTTCAGGCCTTTGTCTACTGACACCTGCCCTGCCTAGGCAGAAGGCTGGCCCCAGTGGTGGTAAACCTATTTTTCTAGAACCTTCTGCCTAGTCAGGTTCCACAACACTGGAGAAAGCCTGCTGGCAGAGTCTCTGAGACAAAGGGACATGTGAGGTGAAGAACTGCCACCAGGAGTGGGAACTGTCCACTTGGGCTGCAGGAGGATGCAAAGGTGGGCTGGGGGGCGGTGAGCGCTGGCTATGAGTGGACACAAAAGTACAGATGAAGAAATCATCAGAGGCAATAGCCAGCTGGACACCTAGAAGATTATGAAGTCATATTCTTCTTCCCTTTAAGCTCTTCAGACCCAGTATGGGCAGAACTGACAGACTTGGGAGAGAATGGTCAGCTAGCTGCCCAGATTGTGAGCTAACAGATGAAGTAGCTTCTTACAGAAAAACCCAAATGAACTTTTTGGCCAACCCAAGAAAACAAGAGAGACAGTGACAGTGACCAGGAAGAGGACAAGAGACACTAAATCACAGAAGACTGAACCAACTGCACCTGGGGATACCATTTAGGCTCCTTCCTGAGGCCACTTGAGAATAATACTGACATGCTAGAAGATGCTAGAAAGAAGAACCCCCCAAAGGACCAATGTGGGCTACCTTTCACAGCAAGTAAATAAGTAACCAAAAAAGTATAAAGTTTGTTAAAAGGTGAGGAAACTTTAGATTTATAGTCTGAAGAAAATGAGACTTCAGGGAAATAGAATCCCTATGTTTTGATTTCTCCTGGATCAACATAGAGACAAGGAGACTCACTCTGTATAATTCCAAAAGTGAAAACCAGAGACAATGTCTGGAAGTTATCCAGAGGCTGGTTTCAGCTCCATTTGAGCCAGGGTTTTCTAAGGCATCGAGACCATCTTGAGATACCATCAAAACTCACTGAGCCTGGACGTGTTCCCACAAGGGTGGAGGATGCTGGCAGGTTGAGTAAGATGGGGGTTCCTGCTCTGGGGAGTGGGCTGGAGACCTAAAGGCCCTTTCCAAGGTTAAGAGTCTAGGGTTCGGTGCAATTAGACTACTAAATAATGCCTCCCACACTGACCCCAGATCAACCGATGTCATTGAAGAACAACATGTGGGGAGGGAGAGATGGGCAGAAAGATAGAGGAAGAGACAAAAGACGACTCTAAACATCAGAGAGAGGAAGACTAAAAAGGCAAGAGTGCTGAACACCTACAAGGATCATTCCATCAGTCCTGAGGAGGAGGGATGGAGCTGTGGCTTTCAATCCACTATTGGTTACACACTTGGTCTCCTGCCCCTTCTGCTGGAAAAGAAACGTGGGGGATGGGAGAGAGAGAAGCCTCAACGAATAAGCATTTCCTCTATCTCAGATTCAATGTAACAGCAGAGAAACAAGAAGTCTCAGAGCTGCCATTTAGAAAATAAACTACAGCCTCTCACATATACATTGGAGCCTTAGAGCACAGGCGCGCAGGGAAACTATAAATCCAGATGTGCCCTGGCTTGTTAGCAAATATTAAACAAGCAAGAACCCTGGGGTAGGGGCCAAGATCCCTGCATGATTATCGCTATGATTTTCAGCTACAGCAAATGGCTCTTTTAAAGTAGGATTCGGCAGCACTGATGGTACAAAGATTATGCAGGCGCCAGGAAGCCAAAGTACCCTGGAGAGCAGGATAAAAGGGCTTTAAGAGGAAAATGAATTTTTAAGATGGATGAGAGCGGTGACTTGTTGCACAATAAAGAGCATTAGCAGAATATTCAGTTTGGAAGCCCAGACACAAAATTAGGGCTTCTGCCCTATGCTACTGGTCTCCTCTTATGCTTTTCCCAACCTGTCCACCACCAGTCACTGGTCTCCTGTAGACTTTTTCCAAGTGTTTTAAAGAAAAGTATATTGTTCAATGACTTGTCTCAAACTGAAGACATGCAGGTCAAAGCACTCAGATTAAGGAATGGATCACGAACAGGATCGTGACTTCTGACACCATCACAAGGTGACTTCCTTTCATATACTTAGAGTGTAGGGCTCTCCTGATGGCTCAGTGGTAAAGAATCTACCTGCCAACGCAGGAGACATGGGTTTGATCCCTGGTCCAGGAAGATCCCACATGCTGCGGAGCAACTAATTGAGCCTATGCTCTAGAGCTTGGGAGCTGCAACTGCTGAGTGCTGCAGCTACTGAGGCCTGAGTGCCTTAGAGCCCATGCTCCACAAGAGAAGCCACCACAACGGGAAGCCTGCACACTGCAACTAGAGAGTAGCTGCCGCTCTCTGCAACCAGAGGGAAAAAAGCCTGCACAGCAACAAGGATCTAGCACAGCTAAAAATAAGTAAATAAATTATTTTTAATGTGGAAAGAGGGATGTCCCTGGCAGTCCACTGGTTAGGACTCCACATTTCCACTGCACCAGGCATGGGTTCAACCCCTGGTCAGGGAACTAAGATCCTGCATGCTATGTGGCGCAGCCCCCCCAAAAAAGGAAAGAAAAAAGTGTGGAAAGTTGTGAGCAGATGAAAAACTAGATGTGGTATCTTTAGTTGTGAGTGGATTAAAAATCTAATGCAGTGTTTTCAGAGGTGAGGTTCTGAGATCAGAACAGTGACTTTCTAGAAGATTCAGAGTAAAACAATGGAGTGGCATGCTAGGAAGCCTCGTCCAGCCCTGCTCCCACCCACCTGTGTGCCTATGGCCAGACCCACCACCTCACACACCTGTTTAAGCACGGAGTCAGTGCATTCTATCTCAGATTTTCAAATTAAGACACAGGCATTGCATCAGAGAGAAAGACTTGATTTCAAGAGTGTAAGCAAAAGAACACAGATGAGGAGGGAGATGGGACTGATTTACGGCAGTTGCTGGAGAAAAGAAGAGAGGATCTGAAACAGCAGGGTGAGATGCTCTGATGGAAAGGAGCATCATTCCATCTTAGACTTCAAGCCTGATTTATATTCTGAAAGTGTTTTTCTAAGCTAATGATTAATTACATGTCAACAATGTTGGTTCACAAGACTTCAAAAGAGTTCATCAAATTGGAGTATTTAGCTCTTTTCTGGATGTTTTGTACAGAACTTGAATGTTAACATGAATGTTGTTTTCTGAGTCTTGGCTATCACTGAGGAATTGTGCTGCAGGCAATTTCGGATGTCCATGCAAAATAAGGATGTGTGGCTAGTTCATGTATGATTAGAAATAGCTTGGGTAGGGACTTCCCTGGCAGTCCAGTGGTTAAGATGCCACACTTCCACTGCAGTGGGCACTGGTTTGATCCCTGGTCAGGGAACTAAGATCCCGCATGCTGTGTGGCACAGCCAAAAAAAGAAAGAGCTGAGCTAATCACTGTGCTAGGACCCTTGTACATGACCCATACAGAGAAGCCACACACTTCTTCACACTCCAGTCTTTTATAGATAATTGTCTGTGCTTTCAGATAAGATATAGATAACTGTGTTTTAAAGCTGCTTAGTGTTTTAGGACACCAATACAAGTGCCCAAAGAAAAGCAATTAATTGAAAAGTTTACCAAAAGCCCCATCTGCATGAAAGATTACGTTTTACTAACTCTGTCCCAATTCCACAATTTCCATTACTCAGACTGAAGGCAGCACTGTTCAATCACTGCTCCAATGAACTATTTAATAAAGCAAAGGAGGACACACACGATTTAATGCAAAGTCACCCTCATGGTTGCTGCTGCTGCTGCTGCTAAGTCGCTTCAGTCCTGTCCGACTCTGTGTGACCCCATAGACGCAGCCCACAAGGCTCCCCCGTCCCTGGGATTCTCCAGGCAAGAACACTGGAGTGGGTTGCCATTTCCTTCTCCAATGCATGAAAGTGAAATGTGAAAGTGAAGTCGCTGAGTCTTGTCCGACTCTTCGCGACCCCATGGACTGTGGCCCACCAGGCTCCTCCGTCCATGGGATTTTCCAGGCAAGAGTGCTGGAGTGGGGTGCCCTTCGTGGTTATGTTCCTTTAATTATTAACATATATTTGTTGTCATGACCTCATGAGAAAACAGCTTTGGATGGAACTGGGTTTGCTTAAAGGGACAAAAACTACTTATACCTGTGTCAGATACAGATACATGATCCTATTGTGCTTTCAGGGTGACTCCATAAGATCAGTATTCTCTACTCTTTAAATTATGATTCTTTTATTCTCTCATCCTAGTAATTATATCTTTGGAAAGCAGAAAGTGTTTTCCAATAAGTATTCCAACCATTTCTCTAAATCATAATTTTTATAAAACTTCATACAAAAGAATTTTCACCATCTGCAACAAAGTCAAGTCAAAAGTTATTTATCAAGGTCTGATGATCTATTTGGTACCACAGTCAAGAAAATGCAGGAGAGAAAGAAAAGAAGAAACAAAAGAGAAAAAGAAAGAAGAAAGCAAATTGTCTATGTGGCCAGCACCAAAAAGATCATGGAATTTTAGAAAAACAGGTCACATGATTACAATTCTGGGTAATTTGGAGTAATCATACTCCACAGCTCTTCTTTCCTACTAAATGCGACTAAAAACATGAACAAAATGCACTGAATAGCTATCTAAGGACTCTGAAAAGGAAACATCAGTGGGTAGACTGGAGAAGAAGGCAGAATTTGAAGTACCACTGAATTGGTAGTGATGTTCCACTGGGCTGAACTCAAGTCAGTCTGAATACACAAGTGGACACTGGATACAGAGAGAGTTCTAGAAGAATCTCTCTAGCTCTGGCTCAAAGAGTGGGAAAGATGATTTCTAATGCTCAGAGAGTGGAGAAAATTCTCCAGGTTTTGCTTGCTTGTTTCCTTTCTTTGTTCTCTTGGGTCCCAGTTCCCAAGTAATCTTGTAGCAATGGGCAGGAGAGATGGCAGCAGCAGCTATAGCAGTAGCAACATGGGCCAGCAGGCACCTGAGACTCTGGGTAAGGGAAACTTTCTCAGTGGAGAAGCTGTGGTCTCAAGAGGGTAGGGAGATCATCCATTTTTTTTTTTTTTTTTTTTTTTTGTAATCAGAGGGTAATTACATTACAATATTGTGATGGTTTTGCCATATATCAACATGAATCGGCCATAGGTATACATATGCCCCCTCCCTCTTGAACCCCCCCAACCCCTCCCACACCACTAGGCTGTCACAGAGCACTGGCTTTGGGTGCCCTGCATCATACAGCAAACTCCCACTGGCTATCTATTTCACACGTGGTAATGTATATGTTTTATGCTATTCTCTTAAATCATCCCTCTGTCTCCTTCCCCCACTGTGTCCATGAGTCTGTTCTCTATGTCAGCATCTCCAGGCTGCCCTGCAAATAGGTTCATCAGTACCCTCCTTCTAGATTCCATACATATGCACTAATATACGGTATTTGTCTTTCCCTTTCTGACTTACTTCACTCTGTATAACAGGCTCTAGGTTCATCCACCTCATTAGAACTGACTCAAATGAGTTCCTTTTTATAGCTGGCCAAAAGTCCATTGTGTCTATGTACCACAATTTCCTTATCCATTCATCTGTCAACAGACATCTACGTTGCTTCCATGTCCTAGCTATTGTAAATAGTGCTGCAATGAACATTGGGGTACATGTGTCTTTTTCAATTATGGCTTCCTCAGTACATGCCCAATAGTGGGATTGCTGGGTCGTATTTGTCCTCTGTCTTTCCCTAGCTTGGTTTATTTTTTACTATTGCTCAGGAGCCTACAGGAAATTTATAGCACTGGACACTCATATTAGGAAAAAGAAAAGGTCTCAAAACAATAATCTCAGCTTCTACCTTAACAAATTAGATAAAGAAGAATAAAATAAAGGCAAGGGAAGAAGGAATAATAAACATAAAAGCAGAAATCAATAAAACAACACAATACAGAATAGAGAAAAATCAATCAAATGAAAAGGTGGTCCTCTGAAAATATTCATATAATTGATACAACTCTGGCAAGGCTGACAAAGAAAGCAACTACCAATATCAGGAATAAAGCAGGGGATCTCACTTCGGATACTATGTACAACACTACACATAACCTTAACAACCTGGATGAAGTAGACCAGTTCCGCAAAAATTACAAACTACTAAGACTCACCCCGGATGAAATCAATAACCTGAATAGTCTCCAAGATATTAAAGAAATTAAACTTGTAGTTAAAGTTTCTAGGTCCAGATGATTTCGCTGTGAATTCTACTAAATATTTATAGAAGAAATAATATCAATTCTATGGAATCTATTCCAGAAAGTAGATGAGGAGAAAACATGTCCAAATAGATTTTACGAGGCCAGCATTAAGCTGATGCCTAAACCAGACAAGGAAATCACAAGAAAATAAAACTACAGGACAATATCTGTCATCAGCATAGATGCAAAAGTCCCCAAAGTGATATTAACAGACAAAACTCAGCAATACATAAAAAGAAAAATATACCAGTATCAAGTGACATAGATACTGGGAATGTAAGGCTGGTTTAATATTAAAAAAAAAAAATGTAATCTACCACATTAACAGACTAAAGAAGAAAATTCACATGATCATATAATTGACACAGAAAAAACATTTGTTGAATTTTAATACCATGACAAAAACTCCCAGCAGACTAGGAAGAAAAGAGAACTTCCTCAACCTGATGAAGAAAATTTACAAAAAGCCTACAATTAACATTATACTTCATGGTGAAAGACTGAATGCTTTCCACCAGTGATAGGGAATAATGGAAAGATGTCCACTTGCACCACTCTTACTCAACATTATACTAGTAGTTCTAGCAGTGCAATAAGATGAAACAAAGAAAGGGGAGGGGGAGGGAAGGAGGGAGGAAGGCAGATTGGAAAGAAAGAAGTCCCCATTCACAGGTGACATTATTATTTATATAGAAACTCCTAAACAGTCTACAAATAACTCTTGAGGTTAGCAAGGTTGCAAGATATAAAGTCAAAACCCCCAAATCACATGTATTTCTATATGCTAAAAAATAGCTAGACAATGAATTTTTAAAAATAACCATTTCTAAAATAGCTCCAGAAAACAAAATACTTAAGTATAGTTAACCTTTGAACAACATGGGTATGAACTGTGCAGGTCCACTTATGCAGATTTTTTTTCAATAAATATATGGTCAGCCTTCTCCATCTGCAGGTTCTGCATTGTCTGATTCAACCAACTCCATCTCATGTACTCTGTTTCTGATTTGTGGTTGGTTGAATCCACAGATATAGATTCTGCAAATATGGAGGGCATACTATAGGACCTGAGCATCTGTGGATTTTGGTATCAACAGTAGGTCCTGGAAACTAATCTCACACAGATACCAAAGGATGACTGTATAAATCTTAAATTAAAAAAGTACTAGATCTGTATGCAGAAAACCTCAAAATGCTGATTAAAGAAATAAAAAAGGATCTATATGAATGGAAAGATAATCCTGCTGGTGGATTAGAAGATTCAAAATAGTAAGGATGCCAATTGTCCCCAAATTGATTTTAATATATTTAACATAATTCCAATCATAATTCCAGCAAGCTTTTTAGGTCAATGGAGGCAAGCTTAAAGTTTATATAGAATGTATAACCCTAACAATTTTGAAAAAGAAGAATAAACTGGAAGAAGCACACTACCCAATTTTAAGACTATTTACAAAGCTACAATAATCAAAATAACATGACATTATTGAAGGAACAGGCACAAAGATCAATGGACCAGAATAAAGAAGAAACAGATCAGCAAAAAAACCTGCCAATTAATTATTCTTAAAAGTGCAAAGGAAATTCAATGGAGTTTATTATATTCTGAGTATACCTCAAAAAATGGGCCTCCCAGGAGGCGCAGTGGTAAAGAACCTGCCTGCCAATGCGGGAAACGCCAGAGACACAGGCTCGATCCCTGGGTTGGGGAGCTCCCCTGGAGAAGGAAATGGCAACCCACTCCAGAATTCTTGCCTGGGAAATCCCATGGACAGGGGAGCCTGGTGGGCTACAATCCGTGGGGTCACAAAGAGTCAGACACGACTGAGCACGCACCTAGTGCACGTATACCTCAATAAAGCTGCTATTTTTTTTTAAAAAAAAAAGAACAACTGTGTATTCACTTCTTTTAATATTAGGGATTTCAGGAACGTTAAATACATGCAGGGGGCCTTTGGGATTCATGGAAATGGAAAATTATTTGGGTTACTGCAGCTGTTCATCCTAGCTTCTTTATCCAAATTTAGAAACTAGATGAAAAAAATATTCTGTCACTTGCTCCTCATGTAATAAGTGTCCTTATTAAGCATTCAGCATTTAACATTAGGTCATGGAGAAAAAAAATAACATATGAAAATATAAAATAATCCATTTCAGATTACAAATGAATTCAAAGAAAAACTTAAGGTCAAAGCAAATCTCTTAGGTATTGACAATACCAAGGAACAACTAAAGCCCTTTGTTATCGGGCACAAATGATGCAAGTTCCTTGAAATCAAAGGACATAAGGACACTTGAGGGCAGAAAAAGTAGGCATTGAGAGATTTTTTAGGGAGACCTAAAAACCAGGCTGGCTTGGAAAGGCATGGTGGGTGACACCCACGTCCACTTGACTTACAGTAAATGACCTGTCTCAAATTGCTAGTGGCTAGTGGTTACCTAACAGTCATGGCCAGCAATTTGTGGGTGTCTGTCACATAAAGTCCAGTAAGGGAGAGAGAGAAAATGGCTAGTCAGCCCTCTACAAGGAAGAGAGTGTGAGCAAGTTGTTTTTTGGGAGTTATAACCATAACTTATATATGCACAGTACATCACAGATTACTTCCGTAGGAGAGCAGGTAGCATTGTTCACAGCTGGCAGATGCAAGCAAAAACCATGCTGGTCAAGTTCATCTAGCTAGTAGGTGGATAAAGATGTTAAGCATCTTTTCACATATTTTATTTGTTGAAGTGTCTGTTAACATATTTTGCCCACTCTTTAAATTGGGTTACTTGTTATCTTATTGAATTTAGAGAACTCTTTATATATTCTGGATAAAAATTCTTTATCAGCTTCATCTTTTGCAAGTATGTTCTCCAGTCTGTGGCTTGTCTTTTCATTCTCTTAACTGTGTCTTTCAAAGAACAGAAGTTTAAAATCTGGATGAAATGCTTTTTTTTTTCAATTTTATAGATTATGCTTTTGGTATCATAACTAAGAAAGCCTTGTATAACTGAAGCTCACAAAGATTTCCTCTCATATTATCATCATGAAGTTTTACAATTGTAGGTTTTATATGTGGCCTTCCCAAATGGCTCAGTGGCAAAGAATCTGCTTGTCAATGCATGATACACAGGAGATTCGGGTTTGATCCCTGGGTCATGATGATCCCCTGGAGAAGGGAATGGCCACCCACTCCAGTATTCTTGCCTGAGAAATCCCAGGGACAAAGGAGCCTGACAGGCTATAGTCCATGGGGTCGCAAAGAGTCAGACACAACTGAGTGAACACACACACACAGCTTTTATATTTAAGTTTATGATTTATTTCGAGTTACCTTTTCTGTAATAAAATCTGCCTTTGATGAAAGTAAGACAGAGAAGTACTAGGGAATAAACAACAGAAATGATTCTCGTACCAGTCAGCATTGGGGAAAACCTTGGATTTTCCCAGGACTACTGATTTATTCATTTCTATGGATTTCAGTGAATCTGGGCCTGCCACCTTCTGTAGCTAAACAGTCTAACACATTTATATAGCTAACCTGGGGTCCAGCATTTAATCAGAATGCACCCAGCAAACATCCTGGGAAATTAAGCTCACATTTCCAATATGCTCTTCCAGACCAGCCCTACAGGGGATTGCTTGCAAAGTTGGCCAGCAACAATTCCTCCCACCCTGCACATGTATACCACTGTTGCTGTCTTAAGAGGTGCAGTCCATCTACTACCACCACCACCCTGAAAGTATGCTTGCTTTGCAATTTGCTCTGATGGATAGAATGTGACAGAAGCGATATGTCCAGACCTTCAGGGCCCTGGCAGCTTTGGCTTTCATCCCCTGGGAAACCATCTACATGTTCAAAAGTACACTTACTTTGCTGGGGAGAAAGACAACATGGAGGAAAGAGAAAGAATATAGAGAATAGGAGACTGTAAAGAGGTAGACAGAGAGGCCCTGCCATCCCAGCCATCCCAGATGTAGTGCCAGTAAGTTTTAGGAGAGTATCTTACACAGCAATAGCTAGCTGAAAGACTCCTCAAGCTTCCTCCTAAAAGTGTGAATTACAGTTCACTTTCTAAGCTAGACAGCTCTATTTGGCAGGAATCAGTTCACCAGTAGAAAGAACTCTGAATCTTGGGTTAAGTTCCAGCTGAGCCATTGTTCATGTGAATGTCCCCAGAAGACTCTAAGGTAAGGTGCAGGTGGTTCGTTTGGGAGGCCTCCCAGAAGGCATAATCGTAATGACGGACTGGGGAAGAGAGGGAAGGGAGGAAATGCAATAAATGGACCGCTTGCTGGGCAACTGTGGCTCCATCCTACTAAGGACCCTTCTTCCCTCTCTTACACCCAAACCTCAGCTTTATGTAATTTCTTTCGCCATTAAGGCTGCTCTTCAACTTTATTTCAGCAGAGAAAAAAGAATAATAGTGGTAACATGAGGAGCTGGTAAGAAAAAAGTATCAAATCTGTATACAGACTGTGACTCCTGCCAGGCACAAGACCTAAGAGATGGCCTTGCTTCTACAGCTCTTCATCTGAGAGAAAGCTCCATCCTCCATTCAAACTCTTTTGTACAAGACCCCCAAAGGACAACTTTAGGAGAGTTGATGGTATCCGGGGTCCCCAGGCACTCTGCCTTGAATTAGCAGAGACAATTAAGACAGCATGTGGCTTGTGCAATTTTAATCGTGACCATATTCTCACAGCTAACAAAAAGAAAGTTAAAAGGATAACTTTATAAATGAAGGCATTACTCTCATCCGAGGGAAAAATATTTTTTTTCCAGTTAAGTCTCCTTCTATTGTTTACTTTTTGGCCCATTGCCTAAAGCTGGGAAAGAGGCAAGACAGGAAAAAGACAGGTACCTAACTCTGAAGAGATCGGCACAAAGCAGAGGCCCTCCACAGATGCCAGCTCCAGTTCCCACCAAGGGCATTCCTGAAGCCCTGGAGGCTGGCTGTTGGCACTCAACACAGACAGAACCAAAAAAGGTCTGGCCTATAAAGTAAAACCAGACAGCGGACCAACAGCAACAGCCTATGGTCTTCCAAAGGCTCAACTGTTCTCCACTGAGGTCAATGGAGACACAGAGAAAATCCAAGAAAGGAGGGAGGCTGCAGCAAGCCCTATCAGCAGAAGGTTCCAGATAAAGGTAGTGACTGAGGGAGACTCTGAGGTGATTCAAGTTCTCCCTTGCTCCAGATTCACCTCAGGCGGCCATCAAATCGCCTCTGTCTCCAGGCAAATGAGGTGATTCCACTTCTTCACAATTCTGTTCAGAAGGTAAATCCACATCAAGAACCCACCCATCCACATCAGCTTATGAGGTCCTGAGGCCTCTCCTCATTTTAAACAAAGACACAGCCAAGACTTGGGCAAGAGGACTCGGGGATTCCTCTCACCTCACCCTCAAGCCTCACTGTTGCTGCAATTTTCAAACTAAGTTACAACATTTATAAACTCTCTGATGGCAAAGAATGAAAAGTGTTCACGTGAGGGCCCAAGGCTGTGACACCACTGACCCTGACAGCAAAGGAGAAAGTTCTAGAACAAGAAGGGGAGAGCTGAGCCTTGAGAAGGAATGCACAGCTGCCCTGGGCTAAGAGGCATTGTCAGAGGACACACCATCTCTTCAGAGCTGAAAGCTTCCTGAGGCTTTTCATGGGCAGAAAGAGGGCCACTCACTGTGGACAAGGGCACCAGCAAAAGCCACTTGGACCTGACTGGCTGGTTTGGGATTTGCATGAGGAAATTCTACAGAAGAAGAAAGAAGAATATTCTGAAAGGAGACAATGTTTAGAGGAGGAGAGAGATATATCCCAAAGGCTGTTCCCAGCTTTCTTCACATTTTAACACACAAAACATTTCAAAGAACACATTTGCAAAAACTAAACACTGGTGGCCTTCAGCTGGAGGAAACTTCTCAAGTATGCACACAGCCACCTAGCATGCCAGATGTGAGGCAGATGGTGTTACCCAAAGGTGTTTTTCCTTTTCCCCTTGAGCCTGCAGTGGTCACTGCCACCAGTAAATGCTTCAGGCAATTCAATGCCATCTCCCCAAAGGTCCTGTCCCGAAACTCAAAATGCAGTTTCCTTGAAAAACAACAAATAGAAACAGTATTCTATTGAGATGGAGAAGGCACTGGCAACCCACTCCAGTACTCTTGCCTGGAAAATCCCATTGGCGGAGGAGCCTGGTGGGCTACAGTCCATGGGTTACTAAGAGTCGGACACGACTGAGCAACTTCACTTTCACTTTTCACTTTCATGCATTGGAGAAGGAAATGGCAACCCACTCCAGTGTTCTTGCCTGGAGAATCCCAGGGATGGCAGAGCCTGGTGGGCTGCCGTCTATGAGGTCGCACAGAGTCTGACACAACTGAAGCGACTTAGCATGCAGTCTATTGAGATGCTGTGAGAAAATAACTTGGAAATACCCACACAAGTGGTTATCACGCTTGAGTGAGCATCAGAAGCACCTGGAGGGTTGTTACAACATGGTTACTGGGCCCACATTCCCCCACATCCAGTTTCTGATTCAACAGTTCTGGGATGGGGCCTGAGCATTCAAGCGTCTAGTAAGTTCACAGGTGCTGCTGCTACTGGTGGTCTGGGGAGCACAACTTCAGATTTGGTGGTCCTCACTGTTTGTTCTCTCCCATAGGGGAGCAATTACATTAGCATATCATGACCCTGAGCTGTCCAGCAGTAAAGAAACCTTTGTTGTTGTTGTTCTTTAGTTGCTAAGTTGTGTCCAACTCTGTGACCCCATGGACTGTAGCCCACCAGGCTCCTCTGTCCCTGAGATTTTCCAGGCAAGAATACTGGAGTGGGTTGCCATTTCCTTCTCCAGGGAATCTACCTGACCCAGGGATCAAACCCAAGTCTCCTGCTTGGGAGGCAGATTTTTCACCACTGAACCGCCAGGAAAACCCACTAAAGAAACCTACAGAACTTGTTTAAAATGCACTCTGCTACCCAGACAATATGTATGAATCTCTCTGGAAAGCAGTGCTTCGAGGAAGCCACTTTGGGAAAATTTCTACTAGGGATGGTCCTGACCAGCAGAAAGATCACAGGCTCCAGAGGGAAGAGCCACCGAAAAAGACAGATGTCCAAGTCAAGGCCTTGGCAGTGAGTGAAGGGCTTTGGGCCACACCCTGAGGCAGGATCCTGGCAGGGCAGGCGGTCTGGAGAGCCCCAAACCCATGGTCCAGAAATGCTCACAGAATCCAGGAAGTCTGTCAGGAGGCAGCCAAGGCCAGTCTGCCTCCAGCCTTGGATCAGGATACCAGGCCTTAAGAACTGATGGAGAATATAACAGGGTCCCAGTTTCTAGAGCCCAACAGGAGGTTACTAAGCCTCCAACAAAGAGAGTGAGACAGCCGTTATTCATCAGATAAATGTGTAAAACAGGGTGGGCTTCCCTGGTGGTCCAGTGGTTAAGAATCTGCCTGCCAGTGCAGGGGACGTGGGTTCCATACCTGCTCTGGGAAGATCTCCCATGCCGCCAGGCAACTAAGCCTGTGTGCCACAACTACGAAGCCCGCGCTCCACAAGAGAGTCACTGCAATGAGAAGCCCGTGTCCCAAAACGAGACAATAACCCCTGATCGCAACTAGAGGAAGCCTGCGCAACAGCAATGAAGACCCAACACAGCAAAAAATAAACAAATATTTTTTTTAAGTGTGTACAGGGCTAGTTACAGCATGCTAGCCTACATGGCTTAGAAGATCCCCTAACTAAGACCAAGATGAGTCCTGAACTGAGCCTCGTGGTAAAGGAGCAGAAGCCCCTAACACCGAGGGATCTTTTTACAGGGAGGCTCTGACTTCATAGCTGTGATTGCTAGGCGTCTATAGAGCTCCAGGCCAGGCAGGTCTCAGGGTAGATTCTGAGTACCAAGACCCTAGTTGAGGGGTTGACAAAGTTTTGCTGTAAAGAGCCAGAGAATACTACTTACAGCTTTGTAGGCCATATGGCCTCTGTCACAGCTACTCCACCCTGCCACTTATCACCAAGTAGCCACAGACAACACCCAAACAAATGAGTGTGGCCGGGTTCCAGTGACACCGATAGACTGATAGCTGAATTTCATATAAATGTCAGGTGTTACAAACTAGTCTTCTCCTTCTGATTTTTTTCAATCACTTGAAAATATAACCACCATTCTTAGCTCCCTGGTCCTACAAAACCAGGGGAGGGGGACTGGGGTGGGACGTGCTGTTTGGCCTGCCCAGATTTATTGGGTTGGCCAAAAAGTTCATTCGGGATGGTCACACATTGTTACAGAACACCCTGAATGAACTTTTTGGCCAACCTAAGAGTTTGCAGATGCCTGCCCTAGGTCCCCACTGTGAGTCTGACAGAGCAGAACCCACAGAGGTAGGGGGTCAGGGAAACCTCATTTCATCAGACTGCCCCCAGTCATACCAACCTAGCCTGTCCAAACACCACTGCTGGGCTGGGAACCACTTACCCACTCAGAGCCCTGAAACCGTTTTAGTGCTGCTCACAGTTCAGTCTCCCTGACTTGCCCAGCTTGGGGGCTTTGGGGAGGCTCCATGTGAGGGGTGGGATGTGCTCTCCTGTCTTCCCCACTGGTGTCAATCTCAGCCATCCTCCAAGGGGCTGCCTGCTACCGAAGCCCAGCGCCATCCATCTCTGGCATGAAGATGTGGAGCCCCCGTGTCTTTAAGAGTGGATCTGCTGCAAAAATTCTCAATCTCAGGACAAGGTCTTGCCAGAGAGGCAGAGCCGTCCTATTAGACTCATGCAGCCAGCCTTTCTTCATGAGCTGAAGTTATTTCTAAGCTTCATCTGAGCTGCAGGGCAAAGACAGGCAAACACCCTGTTAGCCATCACCCAATATGTGCTCTGCCATGGCTGGCAGTCAGGCCAGATGGGGGCTGTGCTCCATGGAGGAGGACTTCAAAGGAGAGGCAGTTGAGGGGCACCCCCCCCCACCCGAAGGTTTGGGTTTGTTTTGAAGTTAGAAGTGGGAGCAGACAAGGAAAGGCTACACATGCTTATCTCAGGAATGTCGGGGACTTAGGAAAAGAAGTTAGAGGAGGCCATGAGGAAGGCCAAGCCCAGGAGAGAAGGGGAAGAGGGTTATCATGCAGCCCTTAGAAACAGACCTGCTGCCCGGTCCTGGTTAAGGACTTAACTCACCCAGCAGACCCGGCCTTCTCAAACTTCACTGTGTAGAAGAATCCTCAGAGGGCTCTTGTTGAAATGCACATGATTTAATAGGTCTCAGGTGGGGCCTGAGCCTCTGACTCACTTTCTCTGTGAGTTTGCCTTTTTAATAGATGCAAGTTGTCAAAGTACATAGGGCCCACAGCTTTGTCCCACCTGGAGCTGAGCTACTGATATGCAGGACTGCTGCATATATGGGCATTCAGGAAGTTGTCTATATCACAGCACCCACGTTCACACCTGACCAAAGACCAGGTGGGTTCTCAAACCATGCTGCCCTCCATTCTTTATTTTTGTATGAAATTTATTTCATTTATTTACTTTTTGGCTGCACCACGTGGTTTGTGGGATCTTAGTTCCCCAACCAGCGATCCAACCTGCACCCTTGGCAATGAAAGCCCGGAATCTTAACTACTGGACGGCCAGGAAATTCCCACCCTCCATTCTTTAAGTCTTGAGTCCTGGGCCTGCCTCTCTCCTTTTCCTACTTAGCACAAAATCTATCTCCTGATCAAGCTCTGTGCCCACTTGTGCCTAGACAGGGCATCTTTTTCTAAGCTGCCCAAAGGAATTGGACTATACAATGCCCTGCAGCCAGCAGTGAGAGAATGGCAAGCACCCTTAGGTGACCCTTGACAAGATGCTGCCAGTTGACAGCTCAGACACTGCTTTGTCACTCAACCCTCGAGTGGATACTGTTCATGAACTGAGCTATAATGATATCACTCAACCAAAAAGACATATAATCTCAAGAGTTGGTGAAAATGCAGAGAAATCAGGACCATTACACACTGCTGATGGGTGTGTAAAAAGGTACAGTCACCTTGGGAAAAAAGGTCTGGCAGGTCCTCAAATGGTTAAACGAGTTACCGTATGACCCTGCCATTCCGCTCCTAGGGATCTACTTAAGAGAAATGAACACACATGTCTGTACATGAATATTCACTGCAGCATTACTCATAATAATCAAAAAGTAGAAAGAGCTCAAATTTCTATCGATTGATGAATGGATAAAATGTGGTCTATCCATACAATGGAATATAATTTAGCCATAAACAGGAGTCAAGAGCTGATACCTGCTCCAAAATGGATGAGGTTTGAAAAACATTATGCTAAGCCAAAGAAGCCAGATACAAAAGGATAAATATCGTGTGATTCCATTTGTATAGAATGTTGACAAGAGAAAAATATAGAGACATAAAATACTTCAGTGGTTGCTTAGAGCTGTGGGGAGGAGGGTAGGAAGTGATGGTTAAGGGGTGTGGGGTTTCTTTTAGGGGTAATGAAAACGTTCTAAAATTGTGATGGATACACAACTTTGAATACAAATCACTGGATTGGTTTACACGGGTAAATGATGTGGTATGTGAATTACATCACAAGAAAGCTGTTAAAAAATATCACCACTTGTCAGTTGGGGAGCTCAAGGCAAGTGGTAGAGAGAGGGAGCCTTCGGGACCTCGACAAGCATGGGCAAGGACCAGCTTTAGGGCAGCAACTTCTCAGAACTCTTGAGGAACACCCAAGCAGCCTTGGGTGTGAGAGTCTCAGATTGCAGCCAAGTGTTGATACAAACAACCACGCAGAAATACATGAAGGTAGGGCCCTGGGAGTGCCTGGGGCACCACTGATCCCTGCCTGCCAATCCCTGGTGCTGGGTCAGTGCCTAACATGTGGCGGCCATTCAAAAACTGAATTTAGTTCCTGCCCATGGAGGAAACGGAGAAGGCAATGGCACCCCACTCCAGTACTCTTGCCTGGAAAGTCCCATGGACGGAGGAGCCTCGTGGGCTACAGAGTCAGACATGACTGAAGCGACTTAGCAGCAGCAGCATGGAGGAAAGGGAATCCTGGAGTCACTAGATTGAGTTCTAAGGCCAGCCCTGCTTCTCACTCCCCGTGTGACCCCAAACTCCTTCCCCTTGCTGAACCTTAGAGGATCATCACTAAGACATGGGGAGTTCTGTCGCAGGCGCCCTCTCAGGCTGAGGTGCCACATGAATCAAGTGGCCCGTGCGGGGAGCCTGGATGTGGGTGAGAAACTCCTGAGCCTCTAGAGATCGAGATACCCACCAGCAGGTCAGTCCCACCGAGACAACGCCCCACCCCCACCAAGGACCAGGTTCCCTGGTCAGCCACGATGACACAGAATGAACAAGACTCCAAGGCCTGCTCATGTGGCTGGGGCATCCGGTCCATGAGTAGTTCCTGGAGAGATAGATTCTACTACTTTGGAAAGTTGAGTTAGACTCGAAGTGGAGACAGGATTTCAACACTGGATATTTAAAGGAACTGGAGCCTTTGTCTGACAAATGCTGAGTCAGTGGCAACAAGTCTGTCAGAGTCCCTCTACAGACCGGCCACCGTGGAGGCAGAGTCTCAGAAGATGAGGGATGTGGCCAGGCCACCAGTTCCTCAGCACTCCACCAGGGGCCTGCCAATGCTCGGCTCAATTCTCACTCACCCCGTGGCCCTCATTTAACCAGCGGTTTTGAACATTCTTGAATCCCTGGAGCTGGCAGGGTCATCAGCCCAGCCACCCACACAGCCAGCAGCAGGCCAGAGGCCTCCAGAAGAGGGTCCTGGGCTGCCCTGGCTACAGAAGAGACAGAGAGGCTCATCCGACGTAGCTGGGCGGACGCCGCCAAGAGCCAGTGAGTGATAACAGAGGAAACAGCAGAGCCCTGTCACCGAACAGGTCACTGTCAGAGCAGGGCAGAAGCAACAGGGCAAGGATCTTTCAATGCCAAGGCTGAAAGTCCACACCCAAATTCTGTTTGGATCTGTCCGACTATTACTCATTTAAAAAAAAAAAAAAAGTTTTAAAACCAATACACTCAATTCACAACCCAAACCTTTGGGATAATCCAGGGCACTACGTCCAAACCCATTTATCATCCTCTTGAGACCAATGCATCAAGAGGAATGAAGTATGAGCTAAGGATTACGGGGTCATGAATCACTCACCTCAGGAATGACAGCTCCAGAAGTTTCTGAGGTCAGAGTGCGCTGTGAGCCCATAAGACCCAGGTGCAACCAATTATCATCTCCAACAAGCTTTATCCTTAAATCTTTTATCTGAAAGACCCTGCTCCCTCCCTGCAAATTCACTGGTGTTTCTAAGTCTCCTAGTGTCCTAAGGTGATTTGACATGCAAGAGCCTCAGCAATTAACTATGCCCCTACATGTTGCCTGTCCAAATGGATCTTTGGTTCAGTCCTGCAAATTGCCTCTGCTATCTCGAATTTCTTTTTCTTTGGGGATTAGCAGCTTGGAAATTTTGCTTAAATCCTGCAAGGATATTTGAAATAGAATGTGTTGATTCCCTGTCACAATTACCTCAATCGTTCAATCAACCCACAGACAGCCATGAAAAGATTCTGCCCCAAGTCCCAGATACTGTGTTAAGTGAGGGATACAGTAAGTTGCCAGCCCAGGCCTGAAGGTAATTACAACCTAGGATTATGACTGTTTTGTTTAGTGTCAATTTTTAAATGAGGAGAATGGGAAAGTGTACTGCTGGTTATAACCCAAGAGGCTACCCGATCATTGGTTCAAAGTTTCCCTACTCTGGCAATTTCATCTTACTTTCTCTGTTGACTTTTGTGCCCATTAAGTGCACATACTTATATAGCATTCACAAAGCTATCTAGTAAGTTGTGGTTTTGATTTAGAATAGGGCCTTCTCCCCAGAAAAAGATCACTCACATAGACTTTTGTTTCCAATTTCAAAATGTTGTTAGAGAAGGAAGCCCAGAGACATCCTATGTTAACCTTCCTTGGGCCTGTAGGGTCAACACTATTGGTATCAGAATCACTCAACATCACTCTTTAATCCCCAGGTCCAGGGTTCCTACATGGCTCCCATCTGTGTTCTAATAATTACCACCTTAGCTAGCTTGGTATCTATTTCACCATAAGACAGAGAGCTACTGTGTTTTGGTGAGAAGAAATTCCCCATCTTCTCCATCCTGGTATTCTAGCATTGCATCCTTCTATGTCCACTTTAAAAACAAAGTCTCTGAGTAAAGCACAGGTTCCATGAGAAGAAGGCAGAATTCAAACATCCAAGAGAAAGAGCCAGGCTTAAAAGACCCCATAAACAATGGCCCATAAAAGCTGACAGTCAAGAAATGACACAGTCAAGAACTGACGGCTAACACAACATGGAAAATCAACTATACGGCAATAAAAATTAAAAAAATGAAAAAAAGAACTGAGGGGGCTGGCTTGAGAAGTTCTCTATGAACTGGAACTCCAGTGAGGTAATTCTTCACACTGCTGTTTTCGAAACGAATCTTTAACCTGGGTATTGATCATAACTTGGCTGCTACAATTTCAGACTACGGTACAACCTGGCAAGTCAACCTTCTGCTCTTGAAACTCACTTCAATCTTCACTTTCAATTACTCATTTGAGTTGCATTCTCTGAAAGGGGAATTGATGCAGCACACACATTTGCGTTGACTAAGGAAACCATTCAACCACTTTGGAAGGGACTGTTGCAAAGTGGCCAAGAAAAATAATAAATGCAAATTCCAGCCTGTGGCTGCAGTGTCTCGTCTTATAACTCCCAACAGAGAAGGTTATTGCTCAAATGGAGGGTGTTCACGGATTTAAAAAAGCCAACATCTACAGCCAGCAGGGCATCATCTCTATGTATGGAGGTTAGGGGTGGCACATGTACTGTTTGCCCATACATTTCTCTTAGCTCCTCTGACCAGTAGTTCATCACCTGAATTGCAGGAAAACTATCAGGTGGCAAAGAACCTGTCTGCCAGTGCAAGAGACGTAAGAGACACAGGTTCGATCCCTGGCTTGGGAAGATCCCCTGGAGGAGGGCATGGTAACACACTCCAGCATTCTTGCCTGGAGAATCCCATGGACAGAGGAGCCTGGCATGCTACAGTCCATGAGGCTGTACAGAGTCAGACACTACTGAAGCGACTTAGCATGCATGCACGCATTAACTCAATAAGCACAAATATCCTGTTGGCTTCTAAGGTCCTGGCTAGGCTCCGTGGGAAATATAGTGAGCTAAGACAGAGCAGTGTCCTGCTTTCACAGCCTCAGAATCTAGGAAAAGTGTAAAGGAATGCATAGCTCATTGTAATGTATGGCACGTATGATAAATGCCACAAGACATAGGAAATGCTGTGGGTGTTTACAGGAAGGTAGGAGCTTCCTTATCAAAGGATCAAGGAAAAGTTTCATCCAAGTGGGAGTGTTGCTGGACGATGGGCAGAATTTCAACAAATGGAGGCTTGAAGGAAGCATTCCAGGTGCAGGAAGTAATAACCAACAAGAAGAGGGAACATGGGACTCCAGGTCTATAAAAGCATAGAGTCAACTTTGGCTGGATTTTAGGAAGCCAGGAGACAAGGACTGGAAATTCAGCTGCAGGCAAACTGTACAGTCCCCTATCAACAGCAGAGAACTTTCTAGCTAATTTAAGAGGACAGGGAGCAGCTGCTTTAGCTTTTTGAGTAAGAGAGCAATGTGATCAAAACAAGTGATAGTTACTTCAACTTTAAAAATTAGAAGTAAAATAAAAATGAAGTAAAATTGTATTTAAAAGAGCAGTATCTGGCCAAAGAAAGTACAATGAGTTTTCATATGAGAGACTAAAAGTGAGAATGTTCTAGAAATCACTGAAAAGAGAAGGGCAATATTTCAATCTCTGTGTGAGGAAGGTTTGAAGACGGTGCTTTAGTGATGGGTTCTGGTGTCTCTTTCAGTTCACAAATCTAGGAAATGAGTAGCAATAATAGCAGGATCTGGAGAAAGGAATGGCAACCCACTCCAGTATTCTTGCCTGGAGAACTCCATGGATGGAAAAGCCACGGGGTCGCAAGAATTGGACATGGGCTTCCCCAGTGGTTCAGTGGTAAAGAATCCACCTACAATGCAGGAGACATGGGTTCGATCCCTGGATTGGGAAGATCCCCCTGGAGAAGGAAATGGCAACCCACTCCAGCATCCTTGCCTGGAGAATTCTATGGACAGAGGAGCCTGGTGGGCTACAGTTCATGGAGATGCAAGGGTCGGACATGACTTAACGACTAAACAACAACAGTAGCAGGATACTGTACTCAAAGTGTTATCAATAAGAAAATGCCAGATGAAAAGGTCCTGCTTGTCCCAGTGTCGACTTAAAAAATATTCACAACCTGAGAGTTATGTTTTATTTGGTGGGAATTTTTAGGACTTCAAGCCGGGAGACAGCATCTCCAGTAACCCTGAGAGAACTGCCCTGAGGAGGTGAGGGGAGGAGCCAGGTTATGTAGAAGTTTTGCAACAAAGAGCAGATAGGGACTTCCCAGGTGGTCCAGTGGCTAAGATTCTGTGCTCCCAAACTGAGCAGGTGGCTCAGGTTCCATCCCTGGTAAGGGAACTATGATCCTGCATGCTGCAACTAAGAGTTCTCACAGGGCATATAAATAAATGAAAATAAATATTAAAAACACCAAAGGGCAGGTAGTCTGAACATCAAAAGATTATCATTAATTAAAGAAAACTAGATAACCCAAGTTAGAAATTCAGTGCTTTTCTATCTATGGGAAGATGCAAGTCTGGGCTCACTGAAATCATTCCTTTGATATGCACCTCAGCTGTTTGGGGCCAGTATCCTGTGTTTTTACATCCTGGGTTTCCTCAGGGTTCACTGTAGGGAATGGCTACAGTCAAGATGGCAGGAATTCTTTTCTTTCCTGAGTTTCCTCAGGGCTCACCGGCTCACATTGGAGGGCTGCAGTCACTCATGGCTGTGACGTCCATGTTTACTGTTAGGGCAGAAAATATGCCATTTCTCACTAGCATTCTCCTTTTGAATGCAGAGGAATTCTATCAGCTGATTACATGTTTTAAACCCAAATAGAAATTTCTAGCCTAACCCGCTCCCAATGAGACTTTAATTGTATATCCTGAGCCAGGTGTTCAGCTCCTAATACTTATCTCCAAATGTAGCATTTTAAAAGACTGCTCTGGCTGGTGAGGTCTGGTTTGGCTTTCAGCCATCCTCACTTGGTTTTCCTGGCTGGTGATGAGGAAGAAACAGACAGAACAGGCTCCATCTTGAAAGCAGGACTTCATCTTGGGCCGGACTGTGGACTTTGAGCTATATGCCCAGTATCTATGGAAATGGCATACCAACTGGAAAACCAGGCCCCCTGGATGGAAGAGTCCCAGGACTCGTACCTAGACTCTCTGTTGCCTAAAAGAACACCCTAATTATCTGTGTAACAGAATAGAATCATAAATACTATTATGCTTATTGGGGTATGACCACAGGCCTATTGATAATTGTCCACTGTTAACTACCTAGGCTTAAGGCATATGAATCATGGGTTAACTTTGATTGTATCTTTCTTTTCCTTTGTTCAGACTAGTTTCAAGGAATTTGGGGAGGTGGGTTTGGGCATGTACACTTAGGGTATATAAGGTTTTCAGAAAAACTGGTCAGGGTCCTTGGCTAAGAGGAGACTCTGCCTTGGGCCCGCCGGTGTAATAAACTGCACTCCACTATCTGCATTGTCCTTCTGAGTGAGTTTGTTTCCCAGAACGCGTGGCTACAACATTTGTTGCGTGAGCCGGGACACTCCTCACTTTGAGGAGACAAGTCCCATTTGGGACTACTCTGAGGCCTCACGGCTCGAATCTTCTAGAGGGGGGAAGGCACCTCGCTCTTCTGGAAGGATTCTGCTTCTCAATGCCCGGACCTTTCATGTTAGCAGGTAGTGGATGGCAGCAGGGTAACTGAGCACTCAGGTGAGGAGGAACCCACCCAGCAGGGTGGAAGAGGGGGCCTGGTCACCACCCTGGGAAGGATTAGAAGGGGCACAGACCCACAGGAGCCTGGAATAGGCAGGTGGCAATGGTTGCTTGGTACACAGGTTGACAAGCATGTTAGGGCTTAGGAAGGAAATTTGTGAAGGTCATTTACGAGGTGGTGTCCATGCCATCTTGGGGAAAATTATTACCAAGCAATTGCCAGGGGATTTTTAGAAGAAACTTGGTTTTTGTGTACTCGTACTCTGCCCTCCCCAAGGAGGTGTCCCATCTGCTATGAAATTCTTGACCCCCTCGGAATTGTCAGGCTAGAAGGAGGGGGATACATAAGTGAGTACGAATTGGCTTCTCTAGAGACAGCCTGGGACGTGGGATATTTAACCCATCTGTATTTTCATCTGCACCTGATCAAGCCCACCAAGGCAGAATGGGCTTTAAAAGTTAAGGGAGAAACAGTCTTGGATCACATGGTGTTTTGGTTTGGCTGTGCTGACCAGCAGGTGAAGACACGCCGATCCCCCTTCTCCCTCCGGGATCTGGCGGGTGAGGCTCTTCTCACCCCAATTAGGAAGGAGGCAGAATGGCAATTTAAGTGTCATTCACTGGAAATATCAGAAGTACATAGGGTACTGAGAACTTCGTAGACAGAATGAAAAGGAAAAGTAGAAGAAGGTCCAAGAAGGTAAGCAAGATGAGGGGAAGTGAATCTAAGGCAACTGTATTGGAGTGCATGATTAAAAATTTTGAGAAGGGATTAGGAGGAGACTATGGGGTGAAGATGAAGCCTAACAGCCTCCACATACTCTGTGAGGTCGAATGGCCCCCTATGGGAGTAGGATGGCCACCAGAGAACACCATGAACTCAAAAATAGTGGAAGCAGTCTATACAGTAGTCACAGGAGAGCCAGGACACCCGGATCAATATCCATATATTGACTCATGGCTAGGGTTAGCTCAAGACCCTCCTACTTAGACAAGGTTCTGTATCCAGAAGGGAAAGGGAAAAATATTAATGGCACAAAAATTGACTGATAAAAAAGGAAATTCTACAGGATTTGAACAGGGATGACCTGACCCCTCCCCCATACTGGATAATGACGCGCCTGCCTCCCAGTGCTCCACCAGGACCGGAGGCCGCCTTACTGCCCAATCCAGGGCCAGGTGAAGCTCCTGCAGCAGCCACTGCTCTTCCACCAGCTCTCCCGGAGTTCATAGAGCCGCCGTTTCGGCAGGCTCCAATCCCAGCGATGGAGACCTCTGGTCAGTGCCCCCAGGATTCCACCTCAGCGGGACCTCCTAGATTGTATCCACCTCTCCCGGTGAGTACTGATGGGAAGGGGGAAGAAAACACAGCAGTTAGACAGAGGCTGCGCTCCGCCAAGGAACAGGGGGAAAGAACCCCACTACAGATGCCCGTTAGAGGGTACAACAGCCTCCAGTTTAGGATGCATGGGGCACTACCGTCCGCCGCCTGTAGCCTATTAATACCAGCCATTTTCCTCTACGGATATATTAAACTGGCAGAAACATGCCCCACCGTACTCAGGAGAGCCACAAGCCATGATTAGTCTAATGGAGACTATTTTTTGAGCCCACCGCCCTACATAGGATGACATAATCCAACCACTAGGCTCCCTTTTCAGCACTGAGGAAAGACACAGGATCCGAACTGAGGCCAGAAAATGGTTAAGAGAAATGGCACCTGAGGGTACTGCAAACCCGCAGCGGTGGGCAGAACTAGCCACCCTCGATGAGAGGCCCAGCTGGGACTGTAACACAGAGGAAGGGAGGGGCCGCCTGGGGAGATATCGGGTAACTATCTTACAAGGTCTCAAGAGTGGGGCCCAAAAAGCTATGGGCATCACAAAACCCTCCAAAGTGAGTCAAAGGGAAAGCGAATCACCCTCTGAGTTCTGCAAAAGACTGTGCGAGGCCTATAGACTTTATACGCCAATAGACCCAGCCAGAGGCTGCTGGGTCTCAGATGGTGATAAATGCAGCCTTTGTGTCTCTAGCCTACCCTGAAAATGTCAGATGGGGGGGCACCAAGTGACTCATGAGTTTTTACACATCCCTGAATGCCCAGTACCTTTGTTGGGAAGAGACTTGCTGTCTAAACTGGGGGCACAAGTGACCTTACCCCCCACGAAAGACCCACTGTTTGAGTGGGCTCAATCACCTATTTACTCTTCCTCTCAGTAACACCTCAAGATGAATGGAGGTTGCATGATCTCCCGGAAGGGAAACCAGACAGGATAAACAGTCGAGAGAGAAAGTTAACTCAACAATTCCCTGAGGTCTGGGTGGAAGACAACCCACTCCAGGCTTGCAAAAGTCCCACTGGTAATAGAACTCAAACCTGGTACAATTCAGAGAAGGCAATGGCACCCCACTCTAGTACTCTTGCCTGGAAAATCCCATGGACGAAGGAGCCTGGTAGGCTGCAGTCTCTGGGGTCGCAAAGAGTCGGACACGACTGAGCAACTTCACTTTCACTTTCCACTTTCATGCACTGGAGAAGGAAATGGCAACCCACTCCAGTGTTCTTGCCTGGAAAATCCCAGGGACGGGGGAGCCTGGTGGGCTGCCGTCTATGGTGTCGCACAGAGTCGGACACGACTGAAGCGACTTAGCAGCAGCATCTGGTACAATTATGTCAGCACCCACCTTGGACCTGCCAGACCTTGCTTAGCCATTTACTCTTTACGTGACTGAAAAGGACAAGGTGGCTATGGGCGTGCTGTCCCAGATTATGGGGACATGGGACAGACCGGTGACTTTAATCAGCTGGACAATGTTGCCACTGGGTGGCTGGGATGCTTACGGGCAGTTGCTGCAGTTGCCTTACTGGTCCGGGAGGCAACCAAGCTGACTTTGGGCCAAGATCTGTTCGTAAAAGTCCCACATGAGGTCAACACTCTCCTGAGAGGGGACCCCCATAAATGGCTATCAACATCCCAGATTACTCAATACCAGGGACTGTTATGTGAGACCCCCATGTTACTACTGAGCCTTGTCAGGCCCTGAATCCGGCCACTCTCCTTCCTGTGGGAGAAGGTGGGCCCTCACATGATTGCAAGGAAATATGCCAGCAGACCTGACTTGAGAGACCAGCCAATCCCCGGACCCAGATTTGGCCCTGTACACCGATGGCACCAGCCTGGTGCAACAAGGGCAACAACTGTTGGGATATGCAGTAGTCACGGAAGAAACCATCATTGAGGCTAGCTCTCTGCCATCACACTGGTCCGCTCAACAGGCCGAACTATATGCTCTAATCCAGGCCCTCCAGATGTCAAAAGGTAAGAAGACAAACATTTACACAGACTCCAGGTATGCTTTTGCTACACTACAGGGCTCTGTATAAGGAGAGAGGCCTTTGACAGCTAGTGAAAAAGATATTAAAAATAAGGAAGAAATCAAGACCCTATTAGATGTTGCCTGGGAACCAGAAAGGGTTGCAGACATACGCTGCTGAGGACGTCAAAAAGAGGATACCCCCCAGGCTCAGGGAACAGACTGGCAGATAAGACCTCTAAACAAGCAGCTGAGGGCTTGGGGGTGACAGAGCTACCTGAGCTAACGCTAGACTCTCCAAAATACACTGAAGCCCAAAACCAACTAGCCAAAGCAGAATGGGCCATCAAGACTGAAAAGGGATGGTGGGAATTGCCAAGTGGCAAACTATTGGTACCAGAGGAGCTGGCACCCACTGTGGTAAGCCAAACACACCAAGTGACCCATCGAGGCCATGATAAACTGGAAGAGCTAATTTGAAAATATTTCCTGGTTCCCCACTTCTCTTCCCTATGCAGGACAAAATCTCAGAACTGCACTGCCTGCTCACAGGTCAATGCTGCCTCTCGGCACAGACAGAAACCTCCAGGGACTCAAGTGAAAGGCACGCTGCCCTTTGAACACCTGGAAGTGGACTTCACTGAAATGAAACCTCACCAACACTACCATTACCTGCTGGTCATGGTATATACATTCTCAGGATGGGTAGAAGCTTTTCCCACCTGGATTGAAAGAGCATCAAAAGTAGCCTGGTGCCTGCTTAGGGAGATAGTTTCCAGATTTGGATTTTCTGCCAGCATTGGATCAGACAATGGCCCAGCTTTCATAGCTGATTTAGTACAACAAGTAAGCGAAACTTTAAACATCAAGTGGAAATTACATACAGAATATAGGCCCCAGAGTTCTGGGATGGTGGAAGGAACCAACCAGACAGTTAAAGAGACACTCTCCAAGTGGGTCTTAGAGACTGACTGTTCCTGGGTGGACTTGTTTCCGACGGCTCTGCTCAGACTCAGGATGACCCCACAATTCCATGGCTCTTCTCTGTACAAAATTGTGTATGGGAGGGCCCCTCCCATAATAAAACAGGTATCAACAAATTTGCCTTAGGTGAGGGGAGATGAGATTTCACAGCAGATGGAACAACTGAGTAAGGTAATAAATCAGGTAACTAAGTTTGTACTAGAAAGGGTGCCATTCCTCCTTGGGGAACAGATTCACAAATTTGTGCCCAGGGATCAGGTGTGGTCAAGGACTGGAAACACGACTCCTTGGCCCCACATTGGAACGGTCCATATACTGTTGTTCTAACCAGCCCTACTGCAGTTAAGGTTGCAGGTGTCACTCCCTGGATCCTTCATATGAGGGTGAAGAGAGCATACCATGCAGACCTGGAGGACGCTGAGGGCACTACACAAAAGACCCACTGATCCCTGTGAAACCAAGATCATCTTAAAGAAGAAACAGAGATGAAGCTCTACAATCAACTGCTGCTTCAAGGACTTGCTGGTATCATCTTGAGACTAACCATAGTTTCAGTACAAAGAGGGACCTGTGCTATAATTAAAGTTGAATATTGTGTATATATTCCTGATTTATCTGGCTATATATCAGCCACCCTAGATGACATGAAAGGTCAGGTAAAAGTTATGTCTGATGATAATCTTCCTTTTTGGACTTTGGTCCTATCTTGGGTGAAGGGTGATTGGTGGAAAACTATATTTACCATTTTTATAGTTGTCTTGATAGTTCTGCTTTGTGGACCCTTTATTTCACAATGTATTATGAACATTGTAGCCCAAAGGTTGATGTTGTTCTCCCAAATTGGAGGTTGGAGAGTCAGGGTGCAATATATCCCTATGAATGATGCTCATACTACGAGTTAAGAGCATCAAGAGGCGGGGATGAAGGAGGAAACAGACAGAACAGGCTCCATCTTGAAAGCAGGACTCCATCTTGGGCCGGACTGTGGACTTTGAGCTATATGCCCAGTATCTATGGAAACGGCATACCAACTGGAAAACCAGGCCCCCTGGATGGAAGAGCCCCAGGACTCGTACCTAGACTCTCTGTTGCCTAAAAGAACACCCTAATTATCTGTGTAACCAAACAGAATCGTAAATTCTATTATGCTTATTGGGGTATGACCATAGGCCTATTGATAATTGTTCACTGTTAACTACCTAGGCTTAAGGCATATGAATCATGGGTTAACTTTGATTGTATCTTTCTTCTCCTTTGTTCAGACTAGTTTCAGGGAATTTGGGGAGGTGGGTTTGGGCATGTACACTTAGGGTATATAAGGTTTTCAGAAAAACTGGTCAGGGTCCTTGGCTAAGAGGAGACTCTGCCTTGGGCCCGCCGGTGTAATAAACTGCACTCCACTATCTGCATCGTCCTTCTGAGTGAGTTTGTTTCCCAGAACGCGTGGCTACAACAGTGAAACCGCACACTTTACCAGTTTTCCCCAGGCGTCAGGTTCACGGAGCCTTTCTTAGTGGCCACAGCACTTGTTCTCTGTCTTCAGCCTTGCTTGCAAAAGGAGGTACACTGAACCTCAAAAATCTCAGATGTAAATGAGGTTTCAAGAGTTCACTGCAAACAGAATAAAATGGAAATGCAAAGCAAAACTACAAAGAGATACCTGTCAGAATGGCTATTCTCCGAAAGACAAGAAACACCAAGTGTTGGCAAGGATGTGGAGAAAAGGGCATCTTTATGTGCTACTGATGAGAAAATAAACTGGTGCAGCCACTATGGAAAATAGCATGGAGGTTCCTCGAAAAACTAAAAATACAACTACCATTTGTACTCAGTTGATAAGTTGTGCCCAACTCTTTCTAGACCCCATGGACTGTAGCCCACCAGGCTCCTCTTTCCATGGGATTCTCCAGGCAAGAATACTGGAGTGGGTTGCCATTCCCTTCTCCATGGGATCTTCCCAACCCAGGGTTTGAACCCCGCATCTCCTGTGGGAATGATTCTTTACCATCTGAGCCACCAGGGAAGCCCATCCCTAAGTTTATTACAATGAAAATTAAATCATATAAATTTACATTTAGGGAAAGGGCTTCCCTGCTGGCTCAGAATGGATAAAGAAGATGTGGTATATACATACAATGGAACAGTATCCAGCCAGAAAAGAAGAATGGAATGCTGCCAATTGTGACAACATGCGTGGACCCTGAGGGCATTTTACTAAGCGAGGTCAGTCAGGCAGAGAAAGACAAATACCATATGATCACACATATATGTGGCATCTAAAAAATGAAACAAAATCTAAGCTCATAGATACATAGAACAGATTTGTGGTGGCCAGATGGGAAGGGGGGTGAGGAGTAGACGCAATGGGTGAAGGCAATCAAAATGTATAAACTTTCAGCTTTAAATCAGTCATGGGATGAGATGTATAGCATGGTATGTGTGTGTTACTCACCCAGTCTTTGTGACCCCATGGACTGTAGCCCACCAGGCTCCTCTGTCCATGGGATTCTCCAGGCAAGAATACTGGAGTGGGTAGCCATGCCCTCCTCCAGGGGATCTTCCCAACCCAGGGATCGAACCTGGGTCTCCTGCATTGCAGGCAGATTCTTTACCATCTGAGTCACCAGGGAATGACTATCATTAATAATACTGTATTGAGAGTATATCTTAAAAGTTCTCATCACAAGAAAAAATTTTTTTGTAACTATGTACAGTGATGCATGGTAACTAGACTTACTGTGGCCACCATTGTGCAGTGTGTACAAATATCAAATCACTACACTGTACACCCAAAACTAATGTTATATGTCAATTACACATCAATAAAAGCAAAAACAAAGAACAGAGTAAGAAATCCTATCTTACAGACATACAAACACAATCCAACATAGACAACTTAGCTATAAACTTTCCATATACTTCATGTGGGTTTTTATAGACACCACATCTTGGTAGGCTATAAAAATCAGAGAGCCAGAAAAGCTGCATCAAATTCAAAGATGGAAGAACTCCAGAGACCTTCTAGGAGTGGGACTGGGAATGATTTTCTCTCTCTCTCTCTGACAGTTTCCCTATTAAATCTCAGATGGTTATACAATAGGGGGAGAAGTGCTGATGGGGCCTTCTCAATACCCATCTCCCTCTTTCAAAGATTCCTGATTCCAGGCCTCTTACCAGAGACACACTGTCCACTTGCTAAGAGACTGCCTCTGAAATGATCTTCAAAATCTGTCACTCAGCACTTAGGGTGAACATGGCTGACATGACTTGTCTTGGGACCCACAGGCTTAGAGAGTCTCCCCTCCCCAGACTTCCAAAACCTCTGGCTTGGACTGAAATCTGCTCCTTTGGAATCATCAGCCCCAGCAGAGCACATTTCCTGAAAGATCCCATTGGGATGTGCCAAGTTGGGGGCAGCCTGCAGGCTGGTGCTGGAGGGAGGAGCCGGGCCAACCAGGGCCAGTTCCCAAAAGTAGTGAGCGTCCAAGCTGGAAACCCATGACTCTGTGGGTGGCTGGGCTCTGGCAGCAAGCTATGCAGTAGAAGGAAGGAGAGTGGAGGGCAGGGTGAGAGAGGGGAGGAAGGTCAGGTGGAAAAAGACAAGAGGCCCCTTGGCTAACTAAGAAAGGCTCCACCAGTTGCACAGGCGGCTTAGAGATGCCTGCCAGTTCAGCAGGAAAAGCCACCTCTAATTTCTCAACTTCTCCCCCTGCTCCCTGTCCAGTGCGGGCTTCTCCCTCCCCTCTAGTTTCACATTAACCTGATTCCCGCTTTGGGGGATGGGGGTGGAAGAATGAATCCACCTGGGGGTCAGGGGAATGGCACTTGCCAGGCACAGAGGATAAAGTCTCCTTTCCACTTTGCCCTGAATCAGTTCCTACCCAACAGCTGAAAAACTTACAAGAGTCAGCTGGAAACAAAAGTTCCTGATTATCACTTCACACGTTGGATTCATTCACTCATTAGTGGATGCGCAGGGAATGTCTAGCAGCCAGCCCTACATCTCCCCAGCATTCTATCTGGGAACCCTCCCCCTCCAAGCTTCACCCACAACTCTGTAGGTTCACTTTTCAGACCCAAATTTAAACTGCCCACAGTATTGAAAGTAAAGCCAGATATCTGCTGACCCCATAGCCCACATAACCCACTTTCCCATTAACACTAAATTAAAACGCGCCCATGGATTTCTTCTCTCCAGGGCGACACGGGTGCATCCATGTTTCCCAGCTCCCCTGAAGCTCTTTGCTAACTTAAGCCTCTCTGATGAGGGACTCGGCGGTAGTTTTTAAAAGGGCACTTCCAAAGAAGATTTTGTCAACACCAGGAGAGCCCTAATAAACACCTGGGTTCCCTTAGATGCTACAGACCACGCCTTCCTGAAACCAAAAGCCCCACCCCCTGTCTAGCAGAGCCCGCGTGCTAACCAAGCGCTTGCCACATGTCACCACTCTCAGCTGGCACCTCTCTCCCATCGGTGCAGACTTTCTCGGAATCCCCAGCAGGGGGGGTTGGGGGATGCGGGAGAGGCCCCGCCTGCGCCGGCCACGAGAGTCTTTCTACAGCGACTAGTGCCCTGCAGCCCCAGGGGGTGGCCTGGCTCCTCGAGTGGGAGGGGGTAGGTACTCCTTCCAGGACAAGCTGTCAGTCCCCTGGGTCCCGGCCGCGAGCAACCGCAGGAGAGGCAACTCCTGGGGGTGAGAAAGTAGCCCTCGGCCAAACGTCTCTTGGTCGCCTCTAGCGCCTACGTGGGTTTGACTGACCCCCTGGAACTCCGGGCGCAGAGGGTCCGTCGACTCCCGGCGGCAGCCTGACAATCGGTTCTCCCTTCCCGTTGCCGGGACGCTAGCCCCACTCCGCGTCCCCCAATCCCGGGGCGGCGAAAGACGAAGTCGGCGCAAACAAAGGGCGCCTCGCACCACCCTCCGGCCAAGCCGGAGATGGGGGTGGTCCCCGGCATCCCGCTGGGGAGGCTGGCCCGCCCCCGGCATTACCTGGGAAGCCGCGGCTCGGCGGGACTCGTAGCAGCAGTGGCAACAGCAGCAGCAGCGCGGGCCGGAGTGCGGGGCTCCCCATGGCGCGCCGGCGCTGCGCTCCGCTCAGCTGCGCGGCGCGTGTCCCGGGGGCGGGAGGAGATCGACCGGACCGAGGGACTGCGCCGCGGGCCGGCGGAGGCCGAACTTAAAAACTCCTCCTCTCGCCTGTCTCCCGCCCCCGGCCAACCCTCCTTCCTCCGCCTCCCCGGAGCGTTGGCGCGGCTGGGGCTCCGACCCACCCCCTCCTTTTGTGCCAGCGCTTCTTCTGGAGCGGGGCTGACACCTCCGCCCCCCTCTCCGGGGTGCCGGAGCGCGCCAGGGGCGTGCCCTAGTAAACCGAACCATCCCAAAGTATCTCTGGGTTTCCCAGATTGCGCCCTTGCACTCCAAATACACACACCGGTTGCCCGACCCCCTCCCAGATCCCGGGCCCCTAGCACCATGTCATCCATGCAGAGAGCTGGGTGAGTCGCAGGGAAAGAGAAGAGACAACCGCGGCAGGTTATTATGGCCAAGTTCGCGGGTTTGACCCTCCTGATCACTCCCCAAGTTTGCTGTTATTATGCCCACCCTCTCCGAAAAGAAACGCCGCTTAGAAACTTGCTCGGGTCCACGGTTACGGACAGAGCGGAGATTTGAACTTAGGTGTGTGGTTGCGCCGGCGCCAGCGTCCGTGCTATGGCTTTTTGGTTTCTCTTTAGCGAAGGAATGAATCAAGGGCTGGCCCGGGTGTGTGCCGGCTGCACTGCGGTTTGGGATGAGGCTTGAGGTACTCTTTCCAAGGTTGGCTGATGGGCGAGCACAAGGCCCAGAAAGTTCCCCGTCTCACCCACAGCCTGGGAATCCAGCTGTTGTAGTTTCTTGCAATCAGAGTTCCCCATTTCCTGGATTGTTCACACCCCTAGCACACCACGATCCGCCTGGAGCCTCCACCCTCGTGGAGGCTGGCGTCAGTATAGGGTTTCTCGGCTGCCTGCAGGACGGATCTGGTTTCTTCTTTGAGGCTTTCTCTCCCTCTCTCTCTTTTTTTTTTTTTTTTGTAAACACCTAAGGCAGGGACCTCGCCCCTTTTCCTGCCAGAAGATCATAACTAAGACAGATTCCAACTAGGGCTGCTGCATTCAGTTGTGCCATGTGCTCTGAGCGAAGGTCCTGGAGGAAGGGGCAAGGGTGCTAAAATCCAGCCGCCTCTGGGGTCACCGAGCCCTGTTCTATGGTAGAGGCCATGTTCATTGTGGAAAGGCAGCTTTCTCCTCACCTCAGCAGTCTGGTCTGTTAGCTAGATGAAGGGCCCTGGGAATATCCATCCAGAAGGTTTTCAATTTTTTTAATCTAGATGGCTTGCTCTTTTCCCAGTTCTCACAAAAGACTCTGCCTTGAACTTCCATCTTAATCCTCTCTGGTGCCTGGGAGCCTTCTCTCCATCGTTGCTCCTCATGGAGCCGACGACCCTTCTGTAACCTTCTGATCACAAGACAATGAGGGTGGTCAGGCTCTTCCTAGGCCTCCATCTCACCAGACTCTCCAGGGAATGGTTCTCAATCCTGTCCACCCAGGAGAGAAATCTTAGGGGAGCTTCATGGAAATACCCTATCTGGGCTCCACCCCAGCCAGACCAATGAAACTAGAATCTTTAGGGATGTAGCCTGGCCTTTGAGTAGATGGATCATCCCCTTGCCCCCATGCTCCAGTGGTGCAGATTTTAGAATGGGATAAATTCTAAGTCAAGGATTCTCAGCCCAAGTGCTATTGACATTTGTGGCTGGACCAATCTTGGTTGGGGAGGGTGCCTGCTCTGTGTACTGAAGGATGTTTTAGTTGCATCCCTGGCCTCTGTGCCCCTAAGAACAAGTAGCAGGCCCTCAATTTTTCTCTGTTGTGACAATACATGTCTCCAGGAGCTGTCAGATATCTTCTAGCACAAAAACTGGCCCTAATCGAGAACCCCTGTTGGAGGCTCATGAGCAAAGGTTTATGGGCACCCCAAATTTCCAGGTCCAGGTTAGTCTGACCGGTGGCCTTCCTTTCCTTTATCACCTCTGAGACAAGCTCTGCTCACAAAACCCAGCATGCATTTTATTACTGAACGGACAAGGAACACCTGGCTCTCACCTAGCACCTGAATCTGGCTGATAACAAGCAACACCACACTGTTAAGAGCCGCTTTCTTTGCTACTTTAGAACAAACTCCAACCAGATTTATAGTAATAATTACAATAACTAGTATTACTATATATAATTATTATATACAGGACTCTCTGGCAGAAGGGATGAGGGAAGAGGGAAGCGTAGGAGAAATTATCCATCCTCTTCACAGTGTCCTGGTAGACAATAGGATGGTTAAGTAGATTCATAATCTGTTAAGCAACTGAATCCAGCAGACAGGGCCATGAATGGATGGAAACAGGAGGAGAAGTCACCCAGGGAGTGCCACAGAGCTCTGATCTCTTCCTGTCCTGCTGGTCATAGCTACTAATGAGTTGGGAAAAGACACTGTTGGCATGAGGCACAGAGATAGGTAAGAAATAGGTTCCAGGCATCTCTAATAAATAAGCAAGAATGTTGTATTGACTCTGAACACTAAAAAATAATGATAGGACTTCCCTGGTGGCACAGTGGATCAAAAATCCGCCTGCAAATGCAGGGAACATGGGTTCTATCCCTGGTCCGGGAAGATCCCACAAGCCCCGGAGCAACTAAGCCCGAGAGTCACAACTACTGAAGTCTGTGCTCTCGAGCCTGTGCGCCACAAAGAGAGTGGCCACCACAATGAGAAGCCTGCTCTCTGCAACGAAGAAGTAGCCCTCACTCACTGCAACTAGAGCAAGCCCGTGTGCAGCAAAGACCCGGCATAGTCATAAATAAATAAGAAGATAATAAAGATAAATATGATGCCCTACATGAGATCTCAAAATTCAACCACACAGACTCAGAGTACAGGAAACGTGGCTTCTCAGCAGTACCTACCATACTTAGTTGCCTACAGGCTACGACAGACTTGCCAGGCACCTCAGGGCGCTGCTGACAGAGCCTGTTCTATCCTCAGAAGCATTCCTGAGTGCTGGGCAAAGTGCCGAAAGTGAGGAGAAGGGAACACAGCCTAAGTCTGGCAGGGGGTAGTGGGGTGGGGAGAGGTGTCTTTCCACCAATTGCAGTGTGGATGAGGCTGGATTAAACAGCACAGCCTTGCCCCCTGAGTTAGAGCAGAATGACCCACAGTGGAGAAGGAAGGAAAAGGAGTCGCAGGATTCCCCACCCCTCCACTCTCTTCCTTGAACTTGTAGACTCAGAGACACCATTGAAGCAGAATCTGGCAGCCCCCTACCTACTGCAGGAGAGAGCTTTTCTGAGCATGTCAGTCAAGGCCCTTCCCTCGTGAGTCTCTGCCATCTTCCCACACCTCCTTATCCCCCACCCTCACAAACCTGTGCTTCTCTTCCCACATCCTTCCAGAGTAAAGGACCTGAAGCTCAAGGGGAACATTGGTGGCTCACTGTACCTTAGGAAATGGGAGTGGAATCAAAGTCAAGGAGACACTCAGGAGGGATGAGACTTGAGACAGTGCAGACCAGCTGTGCATGCTAAGTTGCTTCAGTTGTGTCCGACTACTTGCGACCCATGAACTGTCGCCCACCAGGCTCCTCTGTCCATGGAATTCTCCAGGCAAGAATACTGAAGTGAGTTGCCATGCCCTTCTCTAGGGGTCAAACCCAGGTCTCCTACATTGCAGGCAGATTCCTTACCCACTGAGCCACCTGGAAACTAGCTGTGGTGAAGGACTATTTTTCCAAAATTCTCAATTCAAGTTTGGGATTAGCAGAGGCAAACTATTATATATAGGATGAATAAACAACAAGGTCCTGTATAGTACAGGGAACTATATTCAATATCCCTTGATAAACCATAACAGAAAAAGAACATGAAAAGGAATGCATATATATGTATAACTGAGTCACTCTGCTGTACACCTGAAATTAACAGAACATTGTAAATCAACTATACTTACATAAATTTTTTAAAATTCCCAATCCATCATTGATCAAGGCTTTCATAAAATCAATAAATATAACTCCCTAGAAAAATAAAATGGGAATGAGTCAGAGAGCAGCATGGGTTTAGGGACCACACTTTGAGTAGCACAGTTATAGTGGGTTTAATTGTTTCCATCCTGCACTTATACAAACTAGAGACCACACTAGACTCCAGGTTTCTGAGGACTCAAGACTCGAAGGACAAGGAGATGTGACCGCAGTCTATTGGAATCGTGCTAAATGAATGCCAGAAGGGCAGGGCGAGTTTGGCTGGTACTATTGCTCTCTGGTATCTGTTACAAATCTAGATCTGAGAGGGTTAACTTAAGAGTGCTCAAGGTCAAGATCAAAAAAAGCTACAGGCAGTCTGTTTACAATCCCCTGGCTTAAAGAGATTTCTTCTCTTTCTAGAATAAATATTCAGAGTGATACAATACAAGCTCTAAGGGATGAAAACTTCTGCAGCATAAGGGAAAAGGAATAGTTTGACTCCTAAAGATTCAAAGGAAAACATCTCATTTATGAAAATAATCAGTTACCAAAAAAAAAAAAAGGAAAGGCAGTTTCAGAAACTATTTGGTGTATTCAGCAAAAGATTCAAGAATACTCTTATACAGCAGGAGTAGAGGTCATATAGGCTTCCCTGGTGGCTCAATTGGTAAAGGGTTGCAATGCGGGTTGCAGGCGCATTGCAACCGGGTTTCCAGCCCTGGGTTGGGAAGGTCCCAAGGAGGGCATGGAAACCCACTCCAGTATTCTTGCTTGGAGAACCACCATGGACAGAGGAGCCTGGAGGGCTGCAGTCCATGGGGTCACAAAGAGTTGGACATGACTGAAACGACTGAGCACACATACAGAAAATTGAGAAATATAAGAATGCAAAGATTCAAATATGAAATTAACACCTTTGGTCAGGCTTGGAAGTTATCGTTCCTGTCCTGACAACAAGAGAAAGCTGGGTAAATGAAAATACATGACTTTTCTTGGAGTCAACAAAGAACTGAGTTTTCAGGCAAATCACCACCCATCTAGAAAGACAGGCAGATCCAGACAGTCACAGCCAAGATCTGCTTACCTGGAGCAGAAGACACGCTGGAGTCATACATTGGTAGGTACGCCATAATGGCAATGTAGAAAAATGGCTGAGGGCTGAGTGCAGACTAATAGGAGAGTGAGAAACTGCTGGGGGTGACGTCATAGCAGAGATTCCCACACTGCCATAGGCTTTAACTTCAGGAACCCTACCAGGTTTTCATGGTGAAGGTCCAGGAAAGTTCCCCTCCTGCTCTGGCAGAGAGAAGGTACAAGTAATCCTTCTGAAATACGCTCAGAGACTTCTCCGGAGAAAAGGACTACTTGAAGAGGGCTACCTGAATTTTCCAGAGCCTTACTTCAACTCTAAGAATGGCTCAATGATGAACTCCCAGAAAAAAATATCATTTGGGGAACTCCTTGTGTGGTTTTGGAGGGATCTGCTGACCACAAGACTCTAAATCACGGTCATAGGTGTGGTCCCATGAATCATGCTGGGTCAATAGAACTTGAGCCCCAGGCCCCTGGAATTAGAGGGCTCAGCACAGGCCTCAGGCTGGCCAACCAGGGGCTTGCTCAGAGACTTATAATACAAAGCCCAATTGAAAGAATCCCTCTTATTTTCCTCTTTGGTTAGATACTGTATGGATGTGACCTAAGACATGCTAGTTTTGAGTGGGGCTCAGAACAAGAGAGGGCTTGCCAGTTGGCACTGTGGAAAAGAACCCACCTGCCAATGCAGAGAGACACATGAGATGCAGGTTCAATCCCTGAGTTGGGAGGATCCCCTGGAAGAGGAAATGGCAACCCACTCCAGTATTCGTGCCTGGGAAATCTCATGGACAGAGAAGCCTGGCAAGCTACAGTCCGTGGGGTTGCAAAGAGCTGGACATGACTGAGCAATTGAGCATGGACACACACAGGACAAGAGAAGACCCTGTCATATGTCTGGGCCACTTCATAAGCTGCTCTGTCACTTGGGCCATGTGACCCGATCTACTGGTGTTCCATGTGTCAGCAGCTGAAAGAGGTGCAGTGTGAAGTCTTTGGCAAGCCCCTCTAGATGAAGCAAGACCTGACCCTTAAAACTTTGTGGCCAAATCCCTGCCCTCCTTAGTGGATACTTACTCTCCTTTTCAGAATCAACTTTTGGTTGATGAAATGCTTATCTGTGGACCACCAAGTTACTGTGTAACTTGAGCTGCTCATCGTGAACTAGCGTTGTCCAACTGGCCAAGCCATACAGTAGGGTATTCACTGTGGCACTCCATCATCAAATGGAAGTGATTCATATGTAATCAGGCTTGTGTGGGCCTGGAAGGCGTAAGTTGCATTAAGAAAAGGCCTCAAGGACTTCCCTGGTGGTACAGTGGATAAACAACCCACCTGCCAAGGCAGGGGACATGGGTTTTATCCCTGCTGCAGGAAGATTCTACATGCCATGCAGCAGCTAAGCCCATGCACCACAACCACTGAAGCCCGTGTGCCTAGAGCCTGTGCTCCAAAACAAGAGAAGCCACTGCAATGAGAATCCCCCACTCGCTGCAACTAGCGAAAGCCAGTACACAGCAACAAAGACCCCATGCAACCAAAAAACAGAAAGAAAAAAGAAGTGACCCCAAAATCCATGGTCCCTATTTCTGCTACATTACCTTCTCTCTTCCAACCCACAGCTCTGGCCTGATGGAATGAGCCCTCTGGCCAGTTAACTGAGGAAGAAAAACCTCAGATAGTTCTGCATGGCAGGTAGGCAGCACCTGAAAGTGGAAAGCGGCAGCGTTACCGCCCAACTCGCTTACAGCCCTGAACAGCAGCACTGAGAGGGATCCTCTAAGTAGGCAGGGTTTTGAGAAGTCTACCTGGTGGTGGTTCAGACGGTAAAGAATCCACCTGCCAACGCAGGGAACACAGTTTGATCCCTAGGTTGGGAAGATCCCCTGGAGGAGGAAATGGCAACCCACTCCAGTATCCTTGCCTAGAAAATCTCTTGGACAGAGGAGCCTGGTGGGCTGCAGTCCATGGGGTCACAAAGAGGCAGACAGGACTGAGCGACTAACACTTTACTTTCACTTTCACCTGGTGACTTCAGTAGACATATATCGGATTTTCCTTCTCTGTCCACATGCTTCTGCCCCAATTCCCATCCATGGTCTTATGGAATATCTTACCCACCATCTTGGTACTGAGCAAAGCACGGCTTCCAATCAAGGAACGCACTTCCCGGCAAATGAAATGTGGCAATGGACTCGGAGTGATGGCATTTACCGATCTTACCATGTTCCCTATCATCCAGAAGCAGCTTGATTGAAGTGGCGCCGCCTTTTGAAGATGTACTTGATGCATAGCTAAGTGATAACACCTTGCAGGGCTGGGCAAGGTCATCCTCGATGCTGTATATGCTTTGAGTTGCCATCAAATATATGATGTTGTTTCTCCTGCAGCCAGTATTCATAGATCCCTAAATACAGCAGGGGAAACAGGAGCGGCACTGTTTGCTATTACCTCTAGTGAAAATCCTTAAGTGTCCCTCTTAATACTCCCAGGTCCGATGATTATTGCCAACAGAAAACCATGTGTGTGTGCTAAGTCACTTCAGTCGTGTCCAGTTGTTTGTGACCCCATGAACTACAGCCCGCCAGGCTCGTCTGTACATGGGATTGCCCAGGGAAGAATACTGGAGTGGGTTGCCATTTCCTTCTCCAGAGGATCTTCCCACCCAGGGATCGAACCTTTGTCTCTTATGTCTCTTGCATTGGCAGGCAGGCTCTTTACCACTAGTGCCGCCTGGGAAGCCATTTGAACCCTTAAATGAAGGGCGCAAAGATGGGTGGACAACAAGCAAATTCAGGCAGGGATGCTAATATACCAGAACCTTCAAGACTGAAAGTTTATCACACCTCACCAAAGAACCATGAGCTGCGGAGGTGCTAGTTGACAGCAAAATGAATACAAATAGTATACAATGGGAAAGCAGTTATAAATATTGGTGCCCCAACTGGCTTAGTGGTAAAGAATCTGCCTGCCAATGCAGGTGATGCAGGAAACTTGGGTTTCATTTCTGGGTCAGGAAGATCCCCTGGAGGAGGAAATAGCGACCCACTCCAGTATTCTTGCCTGGACAATCCCATGGACAGAGGAGCCTGGCAGGCTACAGTCCATGGGTTCGCAAATAGTTGGACTTGACTGAGTGAGTAAACCACAACAAATTTATAAATATCCATTATGACCATGTGGCTGCTGCAGAGAGGGAGACTGTAATAGTTATAAATAGTTCTTCCTTATTTTAATACAGATATATTTGTATATATATTAACTAGATATTTTTGTTTTCTTTCTTATTTCATCTCATCATCTAACATGATATATTAATAATGCTTTGTGTCTCAAAGATATCAAAGGAAATGTGTGAATCATCTTGGAAAAGAATGAACATCACCCACGGACAAAATAAGGAACTCTGTATTCTCTTCTGGGGAAAGGGTTAGCATTTTTTGGTTGTATGTGGAAGAGTTGTATAATACTAGGCAGAAGTAGGACTTTAGCCTTGTGCTGATTCAGATATTAAGTATACTTTAAGGAGATGTGTATGGATGCCAAGTTGACTAGGGGTGAATTTTAATGGCTTTGTGATGTGTCAGCTTGGCTAGGCTGAGCTACATTTCCCAGAATTCACTCTCTTGTTTCCAGTTAGGGGAGATTCTCAGGAGATTTGGAGGCTGGAAGAGAAGCAGTGGCCATTTTGTAGCTCACACATGTTGCCGACTTGCTGACTTACCTCGCTGGTGTGAAGCACCAACCTTTCTCTAATCCTTCAGCTTCTTCGACTCCTAGGCCAGGTGTAGATGTGTTTAGCTCTGTGATGAAGAGCCCTATTCTGCTGGAGATCCTCATCACCAAGGTCAAAGGCCACATGGACTTACATGAGTCTGGTTCTTCCTCATGGGGCTCCAACTTGTGCTTTTTGGTTCCAACCTACCTTCAATCTCCCCCCTCCACTTAACATCCATCTTCCCTCCTGGACATTCCATGAATGTCAAGCTCCAGCTTTAGACTCAGAGATAACAGCCATAGAGAGACTGCTTAGTAAGCGGCCACAACTGCATAAGAACAGTTCCCTGTAATGAATCCATACTGAACTTTCACAATATACATCTGCTTCTCTGGATGAACATGGGCTGATACAGGTGAGGAGCAAGGGTGAGGAGACAGTAAGTTTAGTTTTGAACATGTGAAGATTGCCGTGTGGGTGGACCAACAAGGTGAGGACCTCTAGTACTAAGATCATTTGAAATTTAGTAGGAGAGAGGAGGAGAGGGGTCGATATTTGAACAGCTTGCATGGAGGTGAAAGCTGAAGTCACTGAAGTGGATGAGCTCCTTGAGGACATTGGAGAAAAAGGAAGAAAAGGAAAAAGAGGCTTGGAGAATACAAGTTAAACAGGGGAGCATGAAGGAAGCCATAGCAAACACCAGCTTCTGGATCTTGACAAGGGGCATCTGAGTCCCAAGGGAGAAGAGGCACCCCCTTTTTTTTTTTTTTTTTGCCAGATAAGACTTGTAGAAATTATGGACAAGGGAACATGACCCAGTTCTAAAGGCTGACGAAAAATAGAACAAAGTGAAGAAACATCAGTTAGATCCTGTGGTTAAATATCTCACCCATAAGGATTGAACCCCTAACTTCTAAGCCCTCACCTGGGGTGGTAATGTGGTTTGTGGCAGTCTAAGAGAGGAGTAGAGGAGGGGGCAGAGCTCTTGGGAGACAGGAGTAACTTAATGTGGTAAAAATGAAACAATTGGTTGGTATTCTAGAGGCCATGCATTTGAAGACGAGTTTTAACTCATGTGAGACTGGGATGTTTTTGCCAAAAGACTATCCTCAGACATATGCCTGCATCCAACTGTGATGATATTGATTGCCCAAAGACCAACCCTGGTCCTCAGTCCAGTAGGATCTGCTTGAGGCCCTGTGGAGACAGTTCTGCCCTTTCACTCTTTATTCTGAACATGATTCTCGGGCTGCCTTCTTTAAAGTTTGTGCAGCTGACCCTCTGCACAAGGTTGCATCCATCGAACTGTCTCCCCTCTCTCCCCCTAGTCCTTGCAATTCTGTTGATGTTGGCACATCTCTGGGGCCTCTGCCTTTTCAGATGCTGATTCATCCAGAAAACATCTGCTGGAGGTAACAGCCTTGTCACATGTTTCAAGTCATAGAAGGACGTGTTGGAGGAGAGGGAAAGCTTTCATTTACTCACTTGTAATCAACCCAAAGGTCAGCATCACAGAAAGGACTTGGACAGGAAAATGAGTCCTGGAGGCTAAAGAAGGGCTTCCAGCTGCAAGGGGAACAGCTAACGTGCATCCCCTGTATGTGTGGGCACAGTGCAGGCTGCCTCTCCCTGTGGCTGTCCCCACAGCCTTTCTCCTGTTCTTCCAGACCTCTCTTGGATCCCGAGAGTTTCTGGCTCAATTATGAGGGCTTCAGGGAGGCCAGAGCACATGCAGAAACCCTGCTGTTTGGCCAGAGGGCTGAGGGCTCCAGCCAAGTACAAAAACAAGCCAAGTTTAGAAACAATGAGTTAATAGTCCTTCCTGCGTTGCATCATACTATTAGTGATAACTAATCAAATGCTTCATTTAGTCAAATCCTGTTGGACTTTTTGTCCTGTCTGCCTTTCAGGGATCAGCCTTTCTCTGACCCTGGTCAACAGCCAAAGAAAAGTTGACTCGTGGAAAAGTTACAAGACTTGCACCAAGGCCCACAAGAGTTGAACACACCAAAGCTGAATAAGGATTCTGAGGTATCAGTGTTGGGAGTCTACAGTAATATTTTTCAAGTGGCTGTGTGAGCTTTCCCACACTGCTCTGGTCCTTGTCTCCCTCTGCCAGGGTAGATTCAATTTCTGTTTGGCTGGAATATATAAGTACCTTCCCCATTTGCCTCATGCTCACTTCTCTTTAAAAGGAGGATACACAGTGACACGTCTCTTGAGTATATGATCTGGTACAATGAAACCCAATGCTTGGTATATCTTGGGATGTTTTCTCAAATGGATGCTGTTGCATGACCATAATATTACACAGTTTCCTCCAACTCTTTCTTTCCCTTTCAAAAAAAAGTTGCCTAAACTCTCTGCTTCCATCAGCCTACTCCAAACTGAGTCTGTGCACACTGGTCCTCTGAAATAACTCTTGCTGTTGTGACCTGCGTGTTGTTTGCACCAATGGACATGTTTAGTCCTTGTTTCCATACACTTCTCAGCATTCAGTACTAGTGACCACTTGTCACCGGACACGACTTAGTGACTGAACAACAACACTTCAAGTAACGTGGACAATCTGTAGATTCCAGGACACCACACTATCATACCTCCAACATCTCTGGATGCTTCTTAAGTGTTTTGGGCCACCCATTCATCTCAGGGAAACCATTAAACATTGATTCCATGGGAATCTCTATTGAGCTTCAATTACAAGCTAAACATTAAGAATTCATAAATATTTATCTTTAGACTCTCCTGTGGGTGCCTGACCTTACTATACATTTAATAACTTCTCTCGATTGTTCAAATGCACCATCAACTCCACACATACTGAATAGATTCGCATCCTCTAACCTGCGAACTTCGGTGTCCTCCAGCATTCTCTGTGTCTGCGACTGGCACCACTGTTCATCCTTGAATTCCTTCTTCTCCAGCCAACTCATCCCTCAGTCCTGTATTTTCCTCCTTATGATGCTTGAATCCAGCCATGTTGCTCTGTCTTCACTGTCACCCACTTGGCCCATGCTCTATACTATCACCTCTCAACTGGACCCCTATCAGTGACTTCCTAGGTGGTTCCTTGCATCCACTCCTGTGTCTCCTGCGACCTCCATATCCTCTCCATTTGCTGTAGCCAGAGCAAACCATCACTCACTGGCTTAAAACCCTTTTCTGGATTACTGGTACATGTACTGATACATAAGAGAATGAGATTCTGAGTGTAACATACAAGCTCTGTTTTGTCCAGACACTGTCTACTTATCCAGCCTCAGCTCTCACCACCCTTACATCAGTCTTACTACTGCTATCACTCTGACTTTCTTTCAGTCTGTGCTGTTCCTTTCTACTTCAGGGCCTTTGCAAATACTTTCTTCTGCTTACTTTTTCTACCGCTTATTCTAGGTAACATCTCCTTATTTTCAGATTTTATCTTAAATACCACTTCCAGGAAGCTTTCCTAGACTCCCTAGTAGATAAATTTCAGTCCTATGTGCTCCACATTTTCCAAGATGGCTGCAAAGTATCTCCCATCCCTTAAGTTCTTCTTATAATGTGACATTGAATACTTCTCTCATCAAGGGAGCTCTGTGTTGTCTCCCCTGGAATCAAGGTGGCTCTGTGATTATGCCAGAAGCAACATGGTGTGCTTCCAAAGTTATGGCACAAGAGGAGATGCAGCTTTTGCCTGGTTTTTACTTTTCTAGATACTTGCTCTTGGAAGTCAGCAACCATGCTGTGCAAGAATCCACATGGAGGGGTCATGTGTCTATGAACCACTGAAAGCCCAGCTGAAATCCCAATCAGAAGTGAGTATCAACTGCCAGACACGGGAGTGAGGGAAGCCTTCAAGATGACTCCAACCCAAGTCACTGTATGACCACAACTGTATGAGAGATCCTGGCCGAGAATTGCCCACTGAACCCAGTTAACTCTAGAACTGTGAGATAAATGGTATCTCATTGTTTTAAGGCACTGAGTTTTGAGCTGATTCATTACTCTGCATAGATATCTAAAACGTGTGCTTCTTCAAAAAACCAGACAACTCAATCAAAGAATGGGCAGGAGATCCAAATAGACGTTTTCTCCAAAGACATATACACGGCCCAAAAGCACATGAAAAGATGCTCAACATCACTAACTATCAGAGAACTGTAAATCAAAACTACAGTGACATATCACTTCATAGCAGTCATAATGGCTATCATCAAAAAGTCTACAGATAAAAAATGCTGGAGAGGTGGAGAAAAAGGAACCTTCATACACTGTTGGTAGGAATGTAAGTTGGTACAACCACTATGGAGAATAGTATGGGAGGTTCCTTAAAAAAATAAAGATAGAACTACCGTATGATCCAGCAATCTCATTCCTAGGCATATACTCGGAGAAAACCATAATTCAGACAGATAGATGCACCCCAATGTTCACTGTAGCGCTATTTACCTTAGCCAAGACATGGAAACAACCTAAATGTCTATCAACAGAGGAATGGATAAAGAAGATATGGTACATATATATAATGGAATATGACTCAGTCATAAAAAAGAACAAAATAATACATTTGCTGCAACATGGATGGATCTAGAGACTGTCATACTGAGTGAAGTAAGTCAGACAGAGAAAGAAAAATATGTTATTGTACATACATGGAATCTAATTTAGAAACCAAAATGATACAAATGAAGTTATTTATAAAACAGAAGCAGACTTACAGATATTAAAAACAAACATGATTACCAAAGGGGAAATATGGAGGAGAATGATAAATTGGGAGATTGTGATGAACATACACACACTACTATATGTAAGACAGACAACCAACAAGGATGTATTGTATAGCACAGAGAACTCTACTCAATATTCTGTGATAGCCTGTAAGAGAAAAGCATCTGAAAAAGAATGAATATATGTATATGTAAAACCGAATCACTTTAGTGTACACCTGAAAGTATTACAACATTGTGAATCAACTATACTCCAAGAACATTTTTTAAAACAAAGAATTTAAAAATAAGATAAGTGATTCATAGCATATACATAGCATATGTATACTTATTTGTGTAAAGTATTTGAATTCATCATAGTATTTATGTATTTGTATAAATCCCACTACCAATATCTGTATTCCCTGACAGACTACGATTTCTTTGACACAAGTAGGGACAGTGTCTCATTTCATCATTGTATTTATAGCACCAACAAACAGCACCTAGTAGGTGCTAAAATAAACTTTTAAAGTAAATTAATAAATGAATGAGTTTCTATTGTTTGTACAAGCTTTAATAACTTTCAAACACGACAGCTTAAATGAACTAGTCAATATATCTAATGGTGTAATCTTTTATGCTTGAGGTGACATTTCTCACTATAAAATTAATTAGTCAAACTATTATGAATGATGATTAAACATCCACTCATCAAATATTTGACTATGTGCAAAGGCAACTTGGAAACACCAAGAATTATACCACAGGGGTTTTGTACTGTAGTTGTTCATACATGAAATGCTTCATGAATTTACCAGAGACTCTTGTCATTCAAGGACTCCACATTCTTTGTGTTTATTTTTGTGAGAAATTACTGAGGCATTTATTTGAATCTGAAAAGTTCTGATGCTTTGCTGGTATGTGATGAGACTTGACTTTCCACCATCAGGATCTTGGTAGACTTTTGTTTTCTATCTGGTAATGTTCGTGAAAGCTTCCCTCGTGGCTTAGTGGTAAAGAATCTGCCTACTAAGCAGGAGATGGGGGTTTGATCCCTGAGTCAGGAAGATCTGCTGGAGAAGGAAATGCCAACACACTCCAGTATTCTTGCCTGGAGAATCCCATGGACAGAGGAGCCTGGCAGGCTACAGTCCATAGGGTCGCAAAAGAGTCAGACACAACACAGTGACTAAATAACAATGATGTTCTTGAAGTGATTGAACCTCTGTGTCTCTGTGGCAGTAAATTATACTGTGGCCACATCCAGCAATCATTCATCTCTATCGAAATGTGATTAGAAAAAAAGCTGCACTTAAGTCGTTCAGTCGTGTCCAACTCTTTGTGACCCCATGGACTGTAGCCCATCAGGCTCCTCTATCTATGAGGATTCTCCAGGCAAGACTACTGGAGTGGGTGATCATGCCCTCCTCCAGGGGATCTTCCCAATCCAGGTATCAAACCCAGGTCTCCCACATTGCAGGAGGATTCTTTACTGTCTGAGCCACCAGGGAAGCCCAGAAAAAAAAAGCTAGGGATGTATATAGAAATATCTCTATTTGACATTTTAGTGATTTAGAAAGCCTTTGTTAATTTTAAGTGTCTGCTGAGTGACACTATGGGTAGTGTGGTCAATGAGAGATCTCAGTAGACTTGGATGGGGTAGGGGTCAGGAAAGCCATTATAGAGGAGGTAAGGCTTAATGTAGATTTTGAAGGAGAGAGAGCAACATGATCAGAAACACAGAAGTGGGCATGTGCATTGCAACAAGCCAGGAGCAGAACGGTCATGTAGGGACACAGTGGGAGAGGCAGCTGGAAAGGAAAAGTGGAGCCAAATTATATAGGTTCTTGAAGAGTGGTGAGAAGCTATGCACTTGATTCTAAAGCCTAGGACCTATAGGTTATTAATTCTCATGGAGAATGCAATATGGCCTCTTAGGGTTGTCAAAAATACCCACTTCTGGAGAGCCTGATTTGCACCACCTTGCCAGGGGTGCCTTTCTCCTTTCCTTCTTTTCCAGCATCCCTCCTGTAATGAAATAGTAAGTAACAAGCCTTTGTGGCTGATGGGTGTGTGTGGTTTCTCTATGTATGCTGAGGCAAGAAAAAAATAAAAAGAGTACAAGTAACTATAATATGATCTATAGATATATGTTTAGAGTTTTTAAAAGCATGGAAGCCATATGAATAAAACAGACTCTGAAGAAGATGACTATGGCAGAGGGTGCCATGAGTAAGAAGGAAAATCTAGAGGCAGAAGGTGATGCCTCAGATGCACTTGGCTGCCAACCCAATATCCATCCTTTGCATCTTCATTGCTGGCAGAGCCCCAGTTTTATTCATTTCCCATCCATGCCCCACAGAATTAGGGGAGGGACTTCCCTGGTGGTTCAGCAGATAAGAATCTGCCTACCAACACGGAGGACACTGCTTTGATCCCTAGTCTGGAGGATTCCACATGCCGCAGAGCAACTTAGCCCGTGTGCCTCAACTACTGAGCCTGCGTTCTAGAGCCTGGGAATGAAAACTAGTGAGCCCACTTGCTGCAACTACCAAAGCCCATGTGCCTAGAGCCCATGCTCCTCAACAAGAGAAGCCATCACAATGAGAAGCCTGAGCGCTGCAATGAAGAGTAGCCCTCACAAAGCAACAAAGACCCACTTCAGCCAAAAATAAATAAATAAGAATACAGGGAGTGTGACCCCTTCCCCCACTCCAGAGGCAAATTCTATTTGGTCCAAGTCCTGTTCTCTCTATCAGGAATCTGCTTAAGGGAGTGTTTAAGACACAGTGGTACATTGAGATTTGAGGGGATATCTGAGAAAGACTTATTCACGTACTGTTGCAGATCAAATTTCCTAAAAAGCTGACTCTAACATTGTAATGAATATACATGAAAGGAGCGTGTGTGTGTAGTCGCTTTAGTCGTGTCAGACTCTGTGAACCTTTGGACTGCAGCTGACCAGGCTCCTCTGTCCATGAGGTTCTCCAGGCAAGAATTCTGGAGTGGGTTGCCATGCCCTCCTCCAGGGGATCTTCCTGACCCAGGGATCGAACCATGTCTCTTATGTCTCCTGCATTGGCAGGTGAGGTCTTTACCACTAGTGCCACCTGTCAGTCAGTTCAGTTGCTCAGTTGTGTCTGACTCTTTGTGACCCCATGGACTGCAGCACGCCAGGCTTCCCTGTCCATCACCAACTCCCAGAGCCTATTCAAACTCATGTCCACTGCATCAGTGAAACCATCCAACCATCTCATCCTCTGTCATCCCCTTCTCTTCCCACCTTCAATCTTTCCCAGTATCAGGGTCCTTTTCAATGAGTTGCTTCTTCGCATCAGGTGGCCAAAGTATTGGAGTTTCAGCTTCAGCATCATTTTAATGAATATTCAGGACTGATTTCCTTTAGGATGGACTGGTTGGATCTCCTTGCAGTCCAAGGGACTCTCAAGAGTCTTCTCCAACACCACAGTTCAAAAGCATCAATTCTTTGGTACTCAGGTTTCTTTACAGTCCAACTCTCACATCCATATACGACTACTGGAAAAATGATAGCTTTGACTAGATGGACCTTTGTTGGCAAAGTAATGTCTCTGCTTTTTAATATGCTGTCTAGGTTGGTCATAGCTTTTCTTCCAAGGAGTAAGCATCTTTTCATTTCATGGCTGCAATAAGGATAACAGCTGATCTTTCAGAAACTCTTCAGTCCAGAAGGGAATGGCAAGACATACTTAAAGTGATGAAAGAGAAAAATCTACAACCCAGATTACTGTACCCAGCAAGGATCTCATTCAAATATGAAGGAGAAAGCTAAAGCTTTACAAACAAACAAAAGCTGAGAGAATTCAGCACCACCAAACCAGCTCTCCAACAAATGCTAAAGATCTTCTCTAGACAGGAAACACAGAAAGGGTGTATAAACTCAAACCCAAAACAACAAAGTAAATGGCAATGGGATCATACTTATCAATAATTACCTTAAATGTAAATTGGTTGAATGCCCCAATAAAAAGACAAAGACTGGCTGAATGGACACAAAAACAAGACCCCTATATATGGTGTCTACAAGAGACCCACCTCAAAACAAGGGACACATACAGACTGAAAGTGAAGGGCTTGTAAAAGATATTCCACACAAACAGAGACCAAAAGAAAGCAGGAGTAGCAATACTCATATCAGATAAAATAGACTTTAAAACAAGGGCTATGAAAAGAGACAAAGAAGGACACTACATAATTCAAAGGGTCAATCCAAGAAGAAGATATAACAATTATAAATATATATGTACCCATCATAGGAGCACTGCAATATGTAAGGCAAATGCTAACAAGTATGAAAGGGGAAATTAACAGTAACACAATAATAGTGGGAGACTTTAATACCCCATTCACACCTATAGATAGATCAACTAAACAGAAAATTAACAAAGAAACACAAACTTTAAATGATACAATGGACCAGTTAGACCTAATTGATATCTATAGGACATTTCACCCCCAAACAATGAATTTCACCTTTTTCTCAAGTGCACACGGAACCTTCTCCAGGATAGATCATATCCTGGGCCATAAATCTAGCCTTGGTAAATTAAAAAAAAATTGAAATCATTCCAAGCGTCTTTTCTGACCACAATGCAATAAGGTTAGAATGTCAATTACAGGAGAAAAACTATTAAAAATTCCAACATATGGAGGCTGAACAACATGCTGCTGAATAACCAACAAATCACAGAAGAAATCAAAAAAGAAATCAAAAAAGAAATCAAAATATGCATAGAAATGAATGAAAATGAAAACACAACAACCTAAAACCTATTACACCCTTTCTGTGTTAAAAGCACTGCTAAGGGAAAGGTTCATAGCAATACAGGCTTACCTCAAGAAACAAGAAAAAAATCAAATAAATAACCTAACTCTATACCTAAAGCAACTAAAAAAGGAAGAAATGAAGAACCCCAGGGTTAGTAGAAGGAAAGAAATCTTAAAAATTAGGGCAGAAATTAATGCAAAAGAAACAAAAGAGATCATAGCAAAAATCAACAAAGCCAAAAGCTGGCTCTTTGAGAAGATAAATAAAATTGACAAACCATTAGCCAGACTCATCAAGAAACAAAGGGAGAAAAATCAAATCAACAAAATTAGAAATGAAAATGGAGAGATCACAACAGACAACACAGAAATACAAAGGATCATAAGAGACTACTATCAGCAACTATATGCCAATTAAATGGACAACCTGGAAGAAATGGACAAATTCTTAGAAAAGTACAACTTTCCAAAACTGAACCAGGAAGAAATAGAAAATCTTAATAGACCCATCACAAGCATGGAAATTGAAACTGTAATCAGAAATCTTCCAGCAAACAAAAACCCACCAGACGGCTTCACAGCTGAATTCTACCAAAAATTTAGAGAAGAGCTAACACCTATCCTACTCAAACTCTTCCAGAAAATTGCAGAGGAAGGTAAACTTCCAAACTCATTCTATGAGGCCACCATCACCCTAATACCAAAACCAGACAAAGATGCCACAAAAAAGAAAACTACAGGCCAATATCACTGATGAACATAGATGCAAAAATCCTTAACAAAATTCTAGCAAACAGAATCCAACAACATATTAAAAAGATCATACATCATGACCAAGTGGGCTTTATTCTGGGAATGCAAGGATTCTTCAATATCTGAAAATGAATCAATGTATTACATCACATTAACAAATTGAAAGATAAAAACCATATGATTATCTCAATAGATGCAGAGAAAGCCTTTGACAAAATTCAACATCAATTTATGATAAAAACCCTCCAGAAATCAAGAATAGAAGGAACATACATCAACATAATAAAAGCTATATATGACAAACCCAAAGCAAACATTATCCTCAATGATGAAAAACTGAAAGCATTTCCTCTAAAGTCAGGAACAATAAAAGGGTGCTCACTCTCACCACTACTGTTCAACATAGTTTTGGAAGTTTTCGGCCACAGCAATCAGAACAGAAAAAGAAATAAAAGGAATGCCGATTGGAAAAGAAGAAGTAAAACTCTCACTGTTTGCAGATGACATGATCCTCTACATAGAAAACCCTAAGGACTCCACCAAAAAATTACTAGAGCTAATCAATGACTATAGTAAAGTTGCAGGATATAAAATTAACAGAGAAATCCCTTGCATTCCTATACACTAACAATGAGAAAACAGAAAGAGAAATTAAGGAAACAATTCCATTCACCATTGCATCAAAAAATAAAATAAAATACTTAGAAATATACCTACCTAAAGAAACAAAAGACCTATATATAGAAAACTATAAAACACTGATGAAAGAAATCAAAAAGGACACAAATAAATGGAGAAATATACCATGTTCATGGATTGGAAGAATCAATATAGTGAAAATGAGTATACTACCCAAAGCAATCTATGGCTTCAATCTACAGATTCAAGCTATCAACAGTATTTTTAACAAAATTAGAACAAATAATTTCACAGTTTGTATGGAAATACAAAAAACCTCAAATAGCCAAAGCAATCTTGAGAAAGAAGAATGGAATGGTAGGAATCAACCTGCCTGACTTCAGACTATAATACAAAGCCACAGTCATCAAGACGTATGATACTGGCACAAAGACAGAAATATAGATCAATGGAACAAAATAGAAAGCCCAGAGATAAGTCCAAGCACCTATGGACACCTTATCTTTGACAAAAGAGGCAAGAATATACAATGGAGAAAAGACAATCTCTTTTTCAAGTGATGCTGGGAAAACTGGCCAACCACTTGTAAAAGAATGAAACTAGAACACTTTCTAACACCACACACAAAAATAAACTCAAAATGGATTAAAGATCTAAATGTAAGACCAGAAACTATAAAACTCCTAGAGGAAAACATAGGCAAAACACTCTCCGACATAAATCACAGCAGGATCCTCTATGACCCACCTCCAAGAGTAATGGAAATACAAGCAAAAATAAACAAATGGAACCTATTAAACTTAAAAGCTTTTGCACAACAAAGGAAACTATAAGCAAGGTGAAAAGACAGCCTTCAGAATGGGAGAAAATAATAGCAAACGAAGCAACTGACAAAGAATTAATCTCAAAAATATACAAGCAACTCCTGAAGCTCAACATCAGAAAAATAAATGACACAATCAAAACATGGGCCAAAGAACTAAGCAGACATTTCTCCAAAGAAGACATACAGATGGCTAACAAACACATGAAAAGATGCTCAACATTACTCATTATCAGAGAAATGCAAATCAAAACCCCAATGAGGTACCATCTCACACTGGTCAGAATGGCTGCTATCAAAAAGTCTACAAACAATAAATGCTGGAGAGTGTGTGGAGAAAAGGGAACCCTCTTACACTGTTGGTGGGAATGCAAACTCGTACAGCCACTATGGAGAACAGTGTGGAGATTCCTTAAAAAACTGGAAATAGAACTGCCATACCACCCAGCAATCCCACTGCTGGGCATACACACTGAGGTAACCGGAATTGAAAGAGACATGTGTACCCCAATGTTCATCACAGCACTGTTTATAATAGCCAGGACATGGAATCAACCTAGATGTCCATCAGCAGAGGAATGGATAAGAAAGCTATGGTATATATACACAATGGAATATTACTCAGCCATTAAAAAGAATGCATTTGAATCAGTTCTAATGAGGTGGATGAAACTGGAGCCTATTATACAGGGTGAAGTAAGCCAGAAAGAAAAACACCAATACAGTATACTAACACATATATAGAATTTAGAAAGATGGTAATGATAACCCTACATGTGAGACAGCAAAAGAGACACAGATGTATAGAACAGTCTTTTGGACTCTGTGGGAGAGGGCGAGGGTGGGATGATTTGAGAGAATAGCATTGAAACATGTATATTATCATATGTGAAACAGATTGCCAGTCCAGGTTTGATGCATGAGGCAGGGTGCTCAGGGCTGGTGCACTGGGATGACCCAGAGGGATGGGTGGGGAGGGAGGTGGGAGGAGGGTTCAGGATGGGGAACACATGTACACCCATAGCTGATTCATGTGAATGTATGGCAAAAACCACCACAATATTATAATTAGCCTCCAATTAAAACAAATAAATCAAAAAAATAATAATTTCATGGCTGCAGTCACCATCTGCAGTGATTTTGGACCCCCCAAAAATAAAGTCTCCCACTGTTTCCCCATCTATTTCCCATGAAGGGACCAGATGCCATGATCTCACTTTTCTGAATGTTGAGTTTTAAGCCAACTTTTCCACTCCTCTTTCACTTTCATCAAGAGACTCTTTAGTTCTTCTTCACCTTCTGCCATAAGGGTGGTGTCATCTGTGTATCTGAGGTTATTGATATTTCCCGTCAATCTTGATTCCAGCTTGTGCTTCATCCAGCCTGGCATTTCACATGATGTACTCTGCTGCTGCTGCTGCTGCTGCTGCTGCTGCTGCTGCTAAGTCGCTTCAGTCTTGTCTGACTCTGTGCAACCCCATAGATGGCAGCCCACAAGGCTCCCCCGTCCCTGGGATTCTCCAGGCAAGAACTCTCCATGTAAGTTAAATAAGCAGGGTGACAATATACAGCCTTAATGTACTCCTTTCCCGATTTGGAACCAGTCTGTTGTTCCATGTCCAGTTCTAACTGCTGCTTCTTGACCTACATACAGATTTCTCAGGAGGCAGGTCAGGTGGTCTGGTATTCCCATCTCTTGAAGAATTTTCCACAGTTTGTTGTGATCCACACAGTCAAAGGCTTTGGCATAGTCAATAAAGCAAAAGTAGACATTTCCTGGAACTCTCTTGCTTTTTCGATGATTCAGCAGATGTTGGCAATTTGATCTCTGTTTCCTCTGCCTTTTCTAAATCCAGCTTGAACATCTGGAAGTTCACAGTTCACGTATTGTTGAAGCCTGGCTTGGAGAATCTTGAGCATTATTTTGCCAGCATGTGAGATAAGTGTAACTATGTGGTAGTTTGAGCTTTTTTTGGCATTGCCTTTCTTTGGGATTGGAATGAAAACTGACCTTTTCCAGTCCTGTGGCCACTGCTGAGTTTTTCAGATTTGCTGGCATATTGAGTGCAGCACTTTCACAGCATCATCTTTGGGGATTTGAAACAGCTCAACTGGAATTCCATCACCTCCACTAGTTTTGTTCATAGTGATGCTTTCTAAATTCCACTTGACTTCGCATTCTAGGATGTCTGGCTCTAGGTGAATGAGTACATCATCATGGTTATCTGCGTCATGAAGATCTTTTTTGTATAGTTCTTCTGTGTATTCTTGCCACTTCTTAAAATCTTCTGCTTCTCTTAGGTCCATAACATCTGTGTCCTTTAGTGTGCTCATCTTTGCATAAAATATTCCCTTGGTATCTCTAATTTTCTTGAAGAGATCTCTAGTATTTCCCATTCTATTTTTTCCCTCTATTTCTTTGCATGAATCACTGAGGAAGGTTTTCTTATCTCTCCTTGCTATTCTTCGGAACTCTGCATTCAAATGGGTGTATCTTTCCTTTTCTCCTTTGTCTTTAGCTTCTCTTTTCTCAGTTACTTTTAAGACCTCGTCAGTCAACCATTTTGCCTTTTTGCATTTCTTTTTCTTGGGGATGGTCTTGATCACTGTCTTCTGTACAATGTCACAAATCTTGCCCATAGTTCTTCAGGCACTCTGTCTATCAGATCTAACCCCTTGAATCTATTTGTCACTTCCACTGCATAATCTTAAGGAATTTGATTTAGGTCATACCTGAATGATTGAGTGGTTTTCCTACTTTCTTCAAATGAATCTGTATTTGGCAATAAGGAGTTCATGATCTAAGCCACAGTCAGAGCCTGGTTTTGTTTTTGCTGACTGTATAGGGCTTCTCCATCTTTGGCTGCAAAGAATATAATCAATCCAATTTCAGTTTTGACCATCTGGTGATGTCTATGTGTAGTGTCTTCTCTTGTGCCACCTGTACTTGTGGTCAATACCTGTGAGATCAAAGAGAAGGCAGCAAGATGTGGTTGAGGGAAAAGTTCAGGTATAACGTAGCCTCCACAAAGGCCTCAGTCAATCCACCAAGAACTCTATGGTCTCACAGAGTTTTTATGAGCTGGGTGGAAGAGGCTGGTTCCTTATACATTTGAGATAATTGAATATGGGCTGCTCCCAGGTAGGCAACATGAACTTGGAAAGACAGTTATCTTCAGCAAAGAGCATTTCCAAAACGAGTTGACAGCTGCAGGCTCTCAGAAGGAAACAATCTCAGCAGCTAGGAAAATAAGTCCCTTTAAGCCTGAAGAGGGATATAGGCAGCAGCCACCTTACTCCTAAAATAATCTACAGACAAGAGAAGTCCCTCTTTTCCATTAATGTTATATATGGAGGAGATGCATGGAATACATCAGCCATTTCACAACCAGCTTGAGACTGGTGCCAAAACACGTAGGGAAGGGGGGAAATGAAGAAAACTGCAAGAGAAACAAGCCCAGAGCCAAGATCTAGGATGCCTGTAGCTTACCTGGAATTCTGGAATGCTTGATATCAGTGGTAAGACATGTCCTTATTGTTTGTAATAGTTGAGTTAGGGTTTTCTCTTACTTGCATCCCAAGAATCCTAGCCAAGGAAGGGTAGTTCCAGCAACAGATAATAAAGTTTGGAAAAACACAAAGAATGGGAAAGAAGGCATAGGTAGAAGAAACATGACAAAGAAAGCACCAGCAAAACTGAGGTCCTGGCAGAATATGGGATATAATGGTGACTTCTTTTTTATAGTTGCCACAACTTTGTGTTTGGAATGGTCAAATAAATTAGATGGTACTAGTATTCTGGCAAATATTTAAAGTGATTGATATGGTAGATATGTGTTTTGTGATAGCCCAACACCCCTTCCAAATAGTACTCCAATTTCTTTCTGGGGAACTCCCACTCCTGGACACCCATGGGATTTCAGGAGGTCACATTCATCAAATTCTTCCTTATTTCCCCAATACAGTGTAAGGTAGGTATCTTTTCTTGGTCATTTGGACCTTGAATCTAGAACAAGTGACAGAAAAATGACAAAAAAGTTGGAGGTTTGGTTTTTTTCCCTTTAACCCAGGAGCAGTGCCCTAGTGTTCCTACAATGCCTGTTATTAGGGAACTTAAAATGGAGGAAGTCTTACTCAGGTTTCAGAAGCAAGAGAGCAGGCCTCTGACCTGCCTGGACACTGCCCGGATTACATGTCTGCCCTCAAGCACATCAAGTTAGGCAGCACTTTAGATAAGACAGTGGGTCTTGAATCCTCTTAAGCTCCTGAGGGCCTGGCCAGTCCCCCTGGGCCTAACAAGTTTTATGACTCACAAGGTGAAACAAATAGCATTATAAAAGTTAAACCCGAGGGGCATTTTTGCATGCAAACTGATGGTATCAGTTCGCAGCCTGGTATTATAAGCGGGAGCCCCCCAAACTCCAATTTGACGTCTCACCCATGGGATGGACACACTGCCCAAGACCTTTTTCCAACTGGGACTCCAGGTTGGTGTTAACCAGGGACTTCCCAGTGCTGTTTAATCTGGATATTGGTTGGCCAATTTGGTGATGTATGTGTTGTTACTTTTCTCTTGTTTCTATTTCTCTTCTTTTAATGACTACATATTGAAATGAAATCAAATAATCTTCTATAAAAAATTGAAATTATTTGTGTGTAATGAGTGGTTTCTTTTGGTAATGAATCCTTTGAACCAAAAACTACAGTAAAACTTGTGGAAAAACACCTGTTTCCTGTGCGCCATGCCCCCAGTCAACATTGGCCTCCTTTTGCTTGTTTCCAAGTCTTTTTCTTCTGTCTTCCTGTTCATATTGTGCACTCCTGGAAGCTTACTCATTTTCCACCAATACCTAGTCTCTCTGTTTAACAAAAGAACTCCTACAAGGTCCTACTGTATAGCACAGGGAATTATATTCAATATCCTGTGATAAGCCATAATGGAAAGGAATATTTTAAAAAAGAATGTAGGAACTTCTCTAGTGGTCCAATGGTTAAGATTCTTCGCTCCCAATGCTGGGGGCCTAGGTTCAATCCCTGGTCAGGGAACTAGACTCCTCATGTGGCAACTAAAATATCCTGAGTGCTGCAACTATAATCTGGTGCAGCCAAATAAATAAATAATTAAAAAAATAATAGTGTGTGTGTGTGCGTGTGTGTATATATGTATGTATAACTGCTGGATAGCAGAAATTAATACAACATTGTAAATCAACTATACTTCAAATTTTTAAAAAATGACTGACACACCCCACTGTCAGAACTCCTGAGCTTTGGCTAGGCACTTGGATTCTCAGCTCAGGATAATATTTCATCTTTGTTTGCAATTTGGTGTCTTTATGAGGTTAAGTGTTGGTCATTGGAGCGAAGCAGAAGTAATGATATTTCCAACTTGTTCCCCTACAACGGAAGGTTCATGTGCTCTCATGAGCCTTTCCCTTTAATCTTGGCTGGGAGACAATGAGAACTGGACCCAAGCTAACTTGAACCATGAAATAAATGGAAGCCCTCTATTGAGACTAGCCTTGGACTGCACATTTCTGAACTGTAATCTGAGAGAGAAATATATACTTTGAATAAGCCACTGAATAGTAGTTCTCTGCTGCAGCATCTTAACATGTGCCCTGAGTGATATAACTTCAAATAAGTTCTTAATTTATGATCAAATATATTTATCTGACATGCAAAAGAAACTAGTGTTAGCAATATGAAAGTTTTAATAAAATTCAAACTTTGGTGGGGTTTTGTATCCTAAATATTGGTGCATAAGAAATATTTAAACAGTTCAGCAGCCAAGAGAAGCTTCTGCAGACACTGGAATATTTATAGTGTAAGACAGGAAGAGTCATGGTATTTGTGTTTCCATAAGCCCAAGGAACCATTTTCATCTTGGATCCAATCTAGAAATTATTTTTCCTGCCAAAGCCTAACTTGGAGAAAATCCTCTCTTCACCAGTGTGGAGCAGAAGCCATAGGAGGAGAAAACTGAGTTTCCACTGAAGAGAACACAGCCACAGCACAGAGAATATGATCTTATTTCCAGAGTTGTATGATAAAAGCCATGTGTTTTTTTTGCAGGGTTGGAGGGGACAAGCCTGCCTAGTAATGTGGTTGCTACATCTCACAACTGTAAACTTTGAGCAATTACTCAAAGTAGACATAATTTTCCATAAATTTTCCAAACACCATATGGCACAGATGTTTACTGACCTCTATGTATTTATGTGCTCCCTACACTTCTCAGCCTTCTTGCAATTAGTCAGAACCATGGGGTTGATTCTGGTTACCAGTGTAATGTGTCATGCCTAGGTTCTAGCACTTAAGAGTCAACAAGTGTAGTTAAAAACCTCCCTATGAAGAAAATTCCAGGCCCTGTTGACTTCATTGGTGAACTCTACTTAACATTAAGAGATCCCAATTCTCATAAACTTGTAGAGAAAATTGAAGAGGAGGAAGTACATCCTAACTCGTTCTATGAGGCCAGCATTATGCTGATAGCAAAACCAAACCAAGATATTACCAAAAGACAAAAACCACCGAAGAAAACTACAGATCAATTTCCCTCATGAACATAGATGTAAAAATTCTTTAAATTTTAGGAAACTGAATCAAACGATATATAACATAAAAAGTATAATGCATCATAACCAAAAAGATTTTAGCATAGGAATACAAATATTTTAACATTCAAAATTCAATCTATTTCACATTAACAGACCATAAAAGAAAAATTATATGATAATCTCAATACATGCAGAAAAAGTATCTAACAAAATTCAACATCCATTCCTCATAAAAATTTTCAGCAAACTTGAAACTAGAAGGCAACTTCCTCAGCCCAATAAAAAGCATTTATTTACAAAAGAACTACAGCTGATATTATAATTTATGATGAATGACTGAATGTTTTTCCCTCAAGATCATGATAATCACTCTTGCCGCTCCTATTCACTATTGAACTGAAAGTTCTAACTAATGCAGTCAGGCAAGAAAATGAAAACAAAGATATTCATATTGGGGAGAAAAAGTAAAACTGTCTATTCCAAGATAAAATGACTGTCTATGTAGATAACAGAATCTTCAAAAAAAATTAGAACTAGTAAGTGAGTTCTCTATACTATATATTATACAAACAATTGAAAGTTTAGGTATAAATCTGACAAAAGTTTGTAAGATCTGTATACCCAAAACAATAAAATATTGCTAAGTGAAATTAAAGTTCATGGATCAGAAGACTCAAGATTGTTAAAATATTAATTCTCCCCAAACTGATTTATATATTAAATTTAATTCAATTTTCCCAATCTCAGTAGGCTTCTTAAATAGAAATTTACAGACTGATTCTAAAATGAATATAGAAATGTAAAAGGCCTTAAAGACAAAAAAAAAAAATCTTTTAAAAAAAACTTGTAGGAACAACACTCAAAGACTTACTAAAAAGCTACATTAAAGAAGACAGAGGGGCACTGGCATAAAGGTAGAGAAATAAATCAATGAAACAGAACAGAAAGTCTAGAAATAGGCCCACACATATAAGGTCAACTCATTTCTGACAAAGGTGCAAAAGCAATACAATACAGAAAGGGTAGTCTTTTCCTTTAGCACTGTAACAATTTAACATTCATATTCCAACAAAAAACTTTGAGCAATACCTCACACTAAAGACAAACACCAATTCAAAAAGGATAATAGTCCTGAATGTAAAACAAAGCTGTAAAATATCTAGAAGAAAATATAGGAGAAAATCTTAGTGACTTTTGGGTAGGCAAAGATTTCTTAGATATGACATCGAAAGCACAATCCATAAAAAATATATTAAAACGACTTCATCAAAACTAAAAACATCTGTTCTTTAAAAAAGCAGTGTTAGGAAAGTTAAAAGACAAGCCACAGATGGAGAGAAAATATTTGCAAATCACATATCCATTAAGAACTCTCAAAACTCCATAATAATAAACAACCTGACAAATTTGGAAAAGATAATCCAAAGTATATAAACAGATGACAAATAAGCACAGAAAATATGCTCAACATTATTAGAGAAATTCATATTAAAACCATGAGAATGCTATGTACCATTCAGAATGGCTAAAATTCAAATTTACTGTATGCACGAACTGTTGGCCAACCCACTTTGCTGATTCACACTGGATTTCTGATCTGAGCTCAAAATAAACCTTTGTTAAGCTACTGGCTTTGAAGTTAATTTGTCATCATAGCCCATTCAGGTTTGATTAGGAATGCAGAACCACTGTAAGCCACACAGAATTTGAAATTTATCATAAGGATTAGACCTTAGGCGATTGTATGAACTGGGGAGAACTCTATGAAATGCTGTTGTCTCTGCACCTGGTGATGAGCCTGGACTCCCTGTAGATAGCAGGGGTAGCTGTCAGAAAGGAAAGCTGACTGTGAAGTGGGAGAGAACAAGTGGAAACTGGAACATGCAAGGATAAAGTGGCAATTGTCTGTTATTACCATCTCCAGCTTCAGTGATGTGGGTGACCTTCAGAAGTTGGCATCATTTGTTACGCAGCTGCACGTGTGTGGCCCAGAACTTGAAGACGCTGAAGGAGGTCAGGCAGAAGCTGAAGAACCTGTGTGTCCAACTGACATGTGGTGCTAACAAGGTAAGCCAGCGTATCAGTGGCAATGTGCATGCTCTGCAGTATTGCCTGGCACCTTACACTGACCCGAATCTTTACCTTCTAAAATCTTTTGTGGCCAACCAGAAACCAGAACCATACAAAGAAGGCAATTCTGAGAAACACAGTTCTGGGGTTAGCTAAGCTGATACAGTACAAAGTCAATACATGTAGCCTAACTCAATACAGACCCCAGCAGAGATGGCAACATGACACCCAGAAGAGGACTTGTCAACAGAACTTAAGTAACACAACAAAATAAAACAATACAGAATCAAAATGATCACTTTATTAGCCACACCTGGCTAAGGATATTCATCAATTCTTCAGAGGAAAACAAAGGAAATTCATGTGGAAATGACTGTACACAATGTAAAGCGTTGTGATTAAGAACACAGGTTTTATAAAGTTAGACATCTGTTTAAAAGCTGTGTGTTATGCAAGTTGATTATCTTCTCTGTGACTCAAGTATACATTGAAAATTTGGAAAATAAAACTCTTCTCATAGGCATGTTGTGAGGATTAACTGACTTAAAAAGAAAGCACTTAGTGTGTGATGCAGCAATGCTTATTAAGTGCTATTATAATAATTATTGTATATAGTCATGCTTTAACTTTGTAATGAGATATATACACGTATGATTCTTGGTAAATTTATGGGTTTGTCTTCATGAAGTTCTCAATGAAATGCTTCTTCCATGTGTTATGGTAGGTAGATACTTGGAATGGGAGTTTCTGCCTGATAGTTGTAGGCAAGATTCTGGCGTCCATAATGGGGAAAGTCAAGTTTAAAGTCTCTCTTGCTGAATGCTTCCATTTTTGAAGGTATCTGTTATATTATATACCTCATTAACATGACTTATTATCACTTCTACATATTTATATGTCTCATCAATACAGGAGTTCTGACATAGGAAAATGCTATATTCATTCCATGAATAATCAGAGAGAAGGCAAAAACTGTTTACCTTTTAAAAATCTCTTTTAAAGCTGCCCTGTGTGTTCAGTGAAGACTTCTTGTCAGGTAAAGTCAAAGTATTTAAGTAAGTGTGACTTCAGTTCATCAGACTCAATTCTGGACCTGGGGCGATTTTTCACTAGAATGTGTGTACTTGTGCACACGTGCTTGCACGTGCACACGTGTGTGTGTGTGTGTAAGACAGGCTGTTACCAAATGAGAGTTTGTATTTAGTAGATTTTCACAGCCAATTTGGTTGAATGTATTTTGCTATTTTAAAATAGCCAATACCTTTCGGGAGGAAGGCTTGGGGAGCCATGATTATGCAAGACCAAACTGGTTAAGAAAGTTTATATAAAATCATCTCTTTTTGGTAACCTAGATGTGGCTGAACCTTTCAAATTTCTGTTAGCCTGAAGAAAAGAAGTCTTTAATGATATATAAAATATCATGGAGTTGCGTCCTAATGAATGTCACGTCTGGGGTCTTTCCAGGGTCTCCAGAGGAGTGAGCAGGGCTCTTCTCTAGTACCTGGTGGTTGTGGACAATTCCATGCCATGGTTCACAAAAGGGGTCGAATCTGTCCTCTGGTCTCTAGCAGAGCCCATAAGAAGAAATATTGCCTCAAGTTCCCGTCTACTTCTGTCCACTGTTCAACTTGAAAAAATAAATCCATACTTTTAAAATTTTTTTAAATTTTTTTAAAAATTAAAAGCAATTTTTTTTATTTAATGGATTTTTTTAAAACTGAAGGATCATTGTAGAAAATATTTGTTTGATAACAGAAGCCTGATTTTTAGCTAAGGCACACTGCTTCCCAGAATAAATGACTACATCATCTGCCTCTGACGCCCTTGTTGTAGAAACATGATCAAGTTCTAGCCAATGGGATTTAGTAGAAGTGCAACTTTGGGAAAAGTTGTTTAAAGGAGCTGAATCAGTTGGGGGTGGGGGAATGCTTTTTGTTTTTCTTCATTCTCTTTCCTAGACTACATATAAGTAATGGCTGGAGTTTTAGCATCCACCTTGTGACACGGGTTGACCTTAAGGACAGAAGAAGCCACATGGTGAAAATGGCTGAGCAAAAGTGAGGATGATTCTAAATTACTGATGGATTTTATGGAGTTGTCATAACAATTGAAGACTATCTACCTGTGAACTTGTTTTATGCAAGAGAATAAACCATTGCATTTTTAGCTACTATATTCAGGTCTCTATAATTAACACTAGTTTCTGAATGCAATTATTGATACAGTTAAGAAAACTTGGGTTATTTATCTCCTGGTTCAGGTCTTTGCCAGGATGGTACCCTCTGTGGATCCTCCTTCAGCTCCTAATCTAGCTTTCTCACCTCAGCTTGGTGACAACTGACTAAATTCCAATGGTCACTGAATCTTCTCCTATATGATTGCCTCATTCCTTTCTACAGGAGGAATTTAACCCCTGGGTTCCTTCAAGCATAGAGCAATATCTTTGATTTCAGCTAGTAGACCTGAATACAGACCAATTGTTAGTTCCAGAGCAGTCTCAGTTTTATGACTGAGGATGGTCTGAGTCATCCATTTCTAATTTACACACCTCCTCAGTGAAAACTGTGAAGTGGATGGCCCATTTAACTATGCCACCCATGGTATCAGTTTAGGTCCTCCAGAAAGCAACTGAAGAGATTTATTGGGGGTACCACCTGTAAAGGATAAAGGGAAGAGGATGAAAACCCACAGATTTGCCAGACGGAAGTATGAATTTGGTTTGTAACAGAGGGGGAAATCTTCCCAGCTTTGCTACTGCAAGGCTGAGGTCCTAGTTTGGGGCTGATTACAGCCAGATGTTTAATGGGGAGATCCTAAAACCAGTGAACCATAGCAGTGCTGAGATAAGTCCACACCAACACATGGGCTGCTAAACTAAAAATACGGGGGAGATCCAAAAGATCCTGGGGAAAAGTAAAAGCCAAGGGAAATACAAGAACTGGCTGCAAGTTGGAATGCATTCCTTAACCACGCACAGTTCAATCAGCAGAGGGTAGAAGTCTGACGAGCACAACTGTTCGAACCCAACTTCCGCCAAATTAACTGGCTAACCAGCTAAGCTATTTAGACACATGGGCAACATTTAGGAAGTTGGGCTAAAATGTAAAACTAATTAAAAATCTGAATAGAGACATCAGCAGGTAGATGCTGAGTGAGGTGACATGGTGGTGGTTGGAGGTAGGTGAAGACAGATTCTATGGTTTAAGTTCAGACAAGTAACTAAGCATCAAACAAACAAAACAACTATACAAAAAAACTTTCAGAAAAATAAAACAGTCAAGTTATTAGGAATATTCTACAAAATATTATATAAATGTCCACTTTTAAACCAAAAATTACTGGACAAAGAAACTGAAAAATGTACCCCCAAATCAGGAAAAAGTAGTCAATAGAAATCAACTCTGAGTAGACCTAGATATTAGATTTAGCAGAGAATGTCTTCAGAGTAGGTATTATAAATTTGTTCAAGTAATTAAAGAAAACTATGTTTAATGAATTAAAAGAAAATATGTTAAAAATGAGTCAATAAACAGAGAATCTCAATAGAGAAATAAAAATCATAAAAAAGGACCAAATGAAAATTCTAGAGTTGAAAAGTATAATAACTGAAATAAAAAATTTAATGAAGGTATTTAAATATCAGAAGGTGTTAAAAAAAATTTAACAAAGGAGTTTAAAACTCCTAAGTTCATTTTTTTAAAGGCAGTTAGGATAAATTACTAGTCTTTTCCTACTAAAACAGTTTCTAAAAGTCAGAAAATTATTTTCAAATGTTGCTTATGTTTCTATTTCCTCTTTTTCTGGGAACTTTTGAGGTGGTTAATAACTAATTGTTGAAATATTAAAACAATTTTCCAACTACACTGAGCCTTACACAAATATAAGAAGAAATTTTCCTGCAGTAGCTTCTGAGAGGTCAGATTTTTGCCCCAAGACTTAAAGCATTTGGTAGGCTATTTAATCATTGATAAAACCATTTGTATTATTTGTAGAAACTTGGGCATGGCAGGTAGTTGCTCAAAGGAAAGTGTACTGCGCTTGTACTACACAACCAAATTCCTTCAGCTTCTTCAGCTATGCTTAAATCCAAATGGTTCAGGGGGAGGGAGGTCCATGTTTGTTTGAGTTATGTGGTTTTCCATTTCTCTTTCAACCATGGCTATTTCAATCCCTTCAAGGCCTCTTTTTACTGCCTATAGTTTACAAAATGTCACATTTCTTTCAACTTCTCAATTTTCTCTTTTATGACCATTCCCCTTAGTATTAGATACCAATCCTGATGAAAGCTAGGCCTCTTTTTGAGAATTCAAAATCTACAGAATTGGGAATTTTAGGGAAAAAGTGAAACATAGGCTTGCAAATCAAACACCCACTGCCTAACTGACACTGATTTTATCAGTATACATATACTTCTTATTCCTTTTTTTATTGCTTCTCCCACACACTGTCTGAACCCTGTGTCTTATATTTCAATTCTTCATGGAAGTAAACTTTGCTGGCTTTCTAAATAAAAGTCCTGCCACTGTGTAGTCATAACCCTATGACAGAGTTCTGACACTGACCTCATGCTGAAGACTCTGTGGTGTGGTCTTTTGGAGTACTTTCTCTTCTGACCCTTGAAAATACTTACTTTGATATATTTGTGGCTGGAGTAATCCCTTTATTAATGATTGTGAAAGATGGCCCAAATACCATGCAATTATGTTACTCTATTCAGCTTTGCAGGAAGGAGGCATAAAATCCCTTGTAAGCCATCTCTTCTTGGAAACAAAACTTGCTTTCAAATCAATGCAAATGCAGTCTGTTACAAACACAGGAAACAGACAAAATGTACTGATTATTTCATTTGTTTGATGTTTAGGCCCTTATACAAAAATAGGGGATAAACTCCTGTTTCAGTAGATAATAGATATTTTCTACTTTTCTATTTCTTCCTCTTTCTACTTCTTCCCACATGTACAAATGCTGTTGCTATCACTACCACACAAGCCAAAGAATCACTTTTCTAGCATTTTTCTTAATGAAAAATGGGATAAGGTTACATTCCACACGTGCATTCTTCTTGGAGTACCTCTGTGATGTTCATCTCACTGACCACATCCTATTTATCATATGTGCTAAGACATACAGTACACATGTTGTGGATATAGATAACAGTTTTATATACTGTAATAATGAATGTGTAATAAGTGAATTGTTCTCAAGTCCGTATGACGGCATGGGAAGTAGGAAGGGAGGAAACACATCTGTGTGGATCTTCACTGAATACACTGGAGAAGAACAGAGGTGATAAACAAAACCTAGAGGGCAAAACCATTCACTAGGGTACAAGGGACACAATCAGGAGTGATGTCAGCAGGTCCTTGTGATCAAAAGCAATAATAGGGTGAGAAATAGGGTGGGAGGCCTCCAAAGCCCAAATTAAACTCTTTTATGTATTTTCCAGTGTTCTTAGTAACACACAACTATGCTTTGGAAACTTGGCTTTTTATGCTGTTGGCAACATCTTAATAATGAGTTTTAAATTATAAAAAGTATAAAGTATTCCACAGTCCTTCACTCTTATTTGTGAAAATACATGGATATGCCCTCCATTGGCACATAGATTAAGTATATTCCATTGTGTAGAGCCCTTGTTTTCCTAGGCTCACAATTAGCCAGCATTTTTCAGTTTCCCTTATAGAAAGTTGGGCCCATGCCAGTGAATGCCAGTGGAATCTGGGCATAAGTGATACATACAACTTCCAGGCCTGGAGGATGGCAAGCCTCCAAGGGAATACTAAAGCCACCAAATGATAAGAGACAAGGTTCCTGAAATACTGTGTGGAGCAAGGTCATCTACACACCGTTGGTGTATTTTGACATGACCAAGAAATAAACACTCAGTGTTACCTCAGATTTGGAGAGTCTTTGTTACAGAAGTTCAGCTACCTAGACTAATACAACTAGGATCTTTCAGAGAAAACGATGTGGAAATTTCTTCGAATTTTTATAGTAGTTTGTTTGTGAGAGATAACATTCTGAAGTTTTATAATAATTTGTCAGTTCAAATAAATTATTCTCCACTTGATGTTAGATCATAACTACCTTGGAAACTATTTTAAAGAGATATAACCAGTCCTAGGCTTGACCTAGTGAATCAGAACCAGGTAGTTCATAGGCAGTCACATTTGAAAAACTTCCCTGTGTTTTACATATACCCTTGGCTAAGAACTACTACTCTAAGATAACCCAAATTTTACCTTTAGGTCAAAAGTTAGATTTTCAAGTCTCATTATTTAAGGTCCATCTAATTTATTTGACTGAATTAGGGTTTTTTTTTTAAAGTGTATTTGATGTTATTGTAAAAAATCAATGTAATAAAATTGATCTTTTTTGGGTGTACAGTTTTTATAATGTATAGTTTTAGGCAATACCACCAAAATCAAGATATAGAACAGTTCCATCACTCCAAAAACACTGCTTCCTACTATCACTCTGTGGTCACACTCTTCTACTACAACCCACTGCAACCCAAGGTCAGCAAAAGGAAGAAAATAATATAGATTACAGAGGAAATAAAACAGATAAAAAGCAATAGAAAAGATCAATAAACCCAAAAGCTGTTTTTTTTCTGAAAAGATAAAACCAACAAACCTCTAGGCAGGCTTACCAAAAAGCAAAGAAGGAGGATTCAAACAAACAGAATAATAACTGAAAGAGGAGAAATAACAACTAATACCATAGAAATAAAAAAAAATCATAAAAGAATACTATGAACTTATGCCAATAAATTGGACAATCTAGAAGAAATGAAGAAGTTTCTAGAAATATACAGCCTGCCAAAACTGAGTCAAGAAGAAATAGATAATTTGAACAGGCTGATCACTAGAAGTAAAATAGAAACTATAAAAAAAAAAAAAAAACTCTCTGAAAACAAGAGTCCAGGAACAGATGGATACACTGTGAAATTCCACCAAACATACAAAGAAGAACTTATACTTCCTTCTTAAACTATTCCAAAAGATTGAAGAAGAAGGAAAAATTTCAAATTCATTCTATGACGCCATCACCCAGATACCAAAACTAGACAAGGACACTACAAAAAAAGAAAATTACAGGCCAATACCTTGATAAATACTGATGTAAAAATATTAAACAAAATATTAGCAAACCAAATCCAATAATATATAAAAAGTATCATACACCATGATCAAGTTGGATTCATTCCAGGGTCACAAGAATGGTTCAAGACATGCAAATTAATCGATGTGAGAAACAAGAGAAAAGAACCACATGATCATCTCAATAGATACAGAAAAAGCATTTGATAAAACTCAACAACCATTTGTGACAAAAACTTGCACCAAAGTGGTAGAGGGAACATAGTTGAATATAATAAAAGGCATTTACAACAAACCCACAGCCAACATAATACTCAACAGTGAAAAGCTGAAAGCCTTCTTGCTAAATTCAGGAATAAGACAAGGATGCCCACTCTCACTACTACCATTCAACACAGTAATGGTGGTCCTAGCCACAGTAATCAGACAAGAAAAAAAAAAAAAAAAAAGGTATCCAAATTGGAAGGGAAAAGGTAAAACTATTACTATTTGCAGATGACATGGTACTCTATATAGAGAATCATAAAGACTCCATATAAAAACTATTAGAACTAGGGAATTCCTTGGTGGTGCAGTGGTTAGGACTTGGTGCTTTCTCTGCAATGGCTCAGGTTCAATCTCTGGTCAAGGAACTAAGATCTTGCAAGCTGTGTGGCATAGCCAAAAAAACCAAAAACACAAACAAAAAACAAACCTAAAAATCTATTAGAACTAAGAAACGAATTCAGCAAGGTAGCAGAATCCAAAATTAATATCCAGAAATCAGTTATATTTCCTTACACTAACAATATCAGAAAAAGCAAGTAAAAAAATGTCAAAAAAATATGTAGGAATAAATTTAATCGAGGTGGAAGACCTATATGCTGAAAACTATAAAATATTGATAAAGGAAACTGAAGATGATTAACAGAAATGGAAAGATATCCCATGCTTTTGGATTGAAATAATTAATATCGTTAAAATGGCAATACTACCCAAAGCAATCTACAGATTTAATGCAGATTCTATTTCACTGCTGTACCGTAGAAATTAACCCTACATTGCAAATCAACTATACTTCAATTAAAAAAAAAGTACATCACATACTCTGCTGGAATTCCATCACCTCCACTAGCTATACTGGAAGCAGTGCTTCCTAAGGCCCACTTGACTTCACACTCCAGAAAGTCTGGCTCTGAGTGAGAGACTATACCATCGTGGCTAGCCACATCATTAAGATCTTTTTAGTACAGTTCTTCTGTGTATTTTTTCCATCAAGGAGATCAATAAAGATAGTGGAGGTGATGGAATTCCAGCAGAGCTACGTAAAATCAAAAGATGATGCTATTTTAATGTGATACACTCAATTATGTCAGCAAATTTGGTAAAATTTGCTGTGTGGAAATTTTAGCAGTGTGGCCAGAAGACTGGAAAGTCAATCCTCATTCCAATTCCCAAGAAGTGCAGTACTAAAGAATGTTCAAATCACTGGACAATTGTACTCATCTCCCATGCTAGTAAGGTTATGCTCAAAATCCTCAGCAGTGTGGCCAGAAGACTGGAAAGTCAATCCTCATTCCAATTCCCAAGAAGTGCAGTACTAAAGAATGTTCAAATCACCGGACAATTGTACTCATCTCCCATGCTAATAAGGTTATGCTCAAAATCCTCCAAGCTAGGCTTTAGCATTACATGAACTGAGAACTTCCAGATGATCAAGCTGGGTTTAGACACAGCAGAGGAACTAGAAATCAAATTGCCAATATTTGCTGGATCATAGAGAAATCAAGGGATTCCAGAAAAACATCTACCTATGTTTCATTGACTATTCTAAAGCCTTTGACTGTGTGGATCATAACAAACTGTGGGAAAGCACTCAGAGATATGGGAATACCAGACCATCTTACCTGTCTTCTGAGAAACCTGTATGCAGGTCAAGAAACAACAGTTAGAACCCTGAATGGAATAACTGTCTGGTTCAGGATTGAGAAAGGAGAACAACAAGGCTATTTATTTATAGTCATCCTGTTTATTTAACTTATACTCAGAGCATATCATGCGAAATGCCAGGCTGGATGAGTTACAAGCTGGAATCAAGATCGCCAGGAGAAATAACAACCTCAGATATGTGGATGAAAGTGAAAGTGAAGTCGCTCGGTCGTGTCTGACTCTTTGCGACCCCATAGACTGAGGCCTATCAGGCTCCTCCATCCATGGGATTTTCCAGACAAGAGTGTTGGAGTGGATTGCCATTGCCTTCTCCAAGGGATCTTCCTGACCCAGGGATCAAACCCGGGTCTCCCACATTGCAGGTAAACACTTTACCATCGGAGCTGCTACCACTATAATGGCAGAAAGCAAAGAGGAACTAAAGAGCCTCTTGATGAAGGTGGAGGAGAGCGAAAAAGCCAGCTTAAAATTCAATATCAAAAAAAAACTAAGATCATGGCATCTGGTCTCATCACTTCATGGCAAAAGAAGGGGAAAAGGTGAAAGTAGTGACAGATTTCACTCTTCTCAGGCTCTAAAATCACTGTGGATGGTGACTGCAGCCATGAAGTTAGAAGACGATTGCTTCTTGACAGGAAAACTGACAAACCTAGACACTGTGTTAAAAAGCAAAGACATCAGTTTGCCGACAAAGGTCCATATAGCCAAGGCTATGGTCATCCCAGTGGTCACGTACAGTTGTGAGAGCTGGACCAGAAAGAAGGCAGAGCACCAAAGAAGTGATGCCTTCAAACTGTGGTGCTGGAGAAGACTTCTCAAAGTCCCTTAGACAGCAGGAGATCAAACAAGTCAATCTTAAGGGAAATCAACCCTGAATACGCATTGGAAGGACTGATGCTGAAGCTGAAGGTCAAGTATTTTGGTCATCTGATGCAAACAGCTGACTCACTGGAAAAGTCTCTGATGCTGGGAAAGATTGAGGGCACAAGGAGAAGAGGGAATCAGAGGATGAGATGGCTGGATGGCATCACCACTGCAATGGACAGGAGCTTGGGCAAACTTCAGGAGATGGTGAGAGACAGGGAGGCCTGGAGTGCTGCAATCCATGGGATTGCAAAGAGCTGGACATGACTGGGCAACTGAACAACAACAACAATGGATATATATATATATATATATATGTATTACTCAGCCACAAAAAATAATGAAAGATACCGTTGCAGCAACATGGATGAACCTAAAAGAATATCACACTAAAATGAAGTCAGACAGAAAAAGACAAATACTATATGGGGGGCTCAGAGGTAAAGGGGCTTCCCTGGTAGCTCAGAGGTTAAAGTGTCTGCCTGGAATGCAGGAGACCTGGGTTCAATCCCTGGGTTGGGAAGATCCCCTGGAGAAGGAAATGGCAACCCACTTCAGTACTCTTGCCTGGAGAATCCCATGGAGGGAGGAGCCAGGTAGGCTATAGTCCATGGGGTCACAAAGAGTCGGACACGACTGAGTCACTTCACTTCACTTCACTTCAGAGGTAAAGAATCCGCCTTCTGATGCCTGCCACTGCAGGGGACACAGGTTTGATCCCTGGGTCAGGAAGATCCCCTGGAGAAGGAAATGGCAACCCACTCCAGTATTCTTGCCTGGAAAATCCCATGGACAGAGGAGCCTGGTGGGCTACAGTCCATGGGGTTACATAGTTGGACACAACTTAGCGACTAAACAACAATACATGGACTTTAAAAAATAATACAATGAACCTATATACAAAAGAGAAACAGACACATAGACTTGAAGACAAACTTATGGTTATACCAAAGGGGAAAGAGAAAGAGGGAGGGATAAGTTAGGAGTATGGGATTAAGAGATACAAACTACTGTATATAAAATAGATTAAGCAACAAGGATTTACTATACAGCACAGAGAACTATAGTCAACATACTGTAGTAACCTATATTGGAAAATAATCTTACACACACACACACACACATAAAATCACTTTGATGCAGACCTGAAACTAACATATTACTGTACATCAATATTCAATTCAAATATGAAAGCTTCAATTCAATTTAAAAAGTTTTCCCAAATTAGTTTACATTTTTATATAACTTTTGTTAATTCTTAATTATATATACAGTAAGTTAAATAATTATACCAATTAAGGAGTTAATGTAAATCTGATGCCAAGTTGGAAATTATAAGCTACCTAAAAATATGAACTCAAACATTCCTATGTACAGAATTTTAATGATTTTAAGCAATTGATAGAAATTATAAAAGAAAACTTTTGTTATAACAAAAAAGCTCATAGGGAAAATTCTGTAAAATTTCAGGAGTACTGTGCTAATATTTTGACAAATTCTAACAAATTACTTGTGAGGATTACTTCTGATAAACTTCAAAAGCTTTTCTAGAATATAAAACTTTTTTTCACCTTGGGATAGATATTTATCACTAAATCAGACAAGTTTTCTTAAAATAAAAATAGTATCATCATTTAAATTTAGATATAGCTCTCTAATCCACTGCTAACCTTACCTTGAAGACATCTCATCTATCATAACATACATATTTATACATACCAGATGAACACAAAAGCAAATGGAACTATTTGGGAATGCAGCTTGGCCTGGTCAGATAAGACTTCCTGCTGTAGCTTTTGTAAATACTTTTAGGGTTAGGATACTATTTCCTGATGTTTCGGTGACTAGAATTGTGTATTAACACTACGCCAAAGTAGTCATCCATCACAATTGTTGGAGGAACTGCTTACTATTAAGCTTGTTTGTTGTCTTTTAACTTTAATGTAGAGAGAAATATCTTACTTCATTATATTCAAGATAATAATATTCCATCATTCTCCCTCAACTCCCCACACTCCCAAGAAGGCTGAGTACACATTTGTATGCAACAAAAAATTACCTTCTTAGCAGAATGATCACTTTTCTAAGTAATCGTTTAACTCTCATTTCCAGAGGCCAAACAAGGGAAGATTACAATTGAGATAAATCCAGGACCTAATTAATTATTTCAACATATTTTTCCTTGTAAACAAAATTCTCATGCCAAAATAATGTACTTTCTTTAAAACTGAGGTCACAATTTGCCCTTTGTGGCCAAAATTGGGCCTGCAGCTACGGTTTGGCTCTCCCTGTTTATATACACATGCATGCACGCATGGACATGCACACGAATGAATTGCCTATATAAAACCCCACATTTCCAGGGTGAGATATATGTAGAGAGTAACATGGAAACTTACATTACCATATGCAAAAGAGATAGCCAATGGGAATTTGCTGTATGGCTCAAGGAACTCAAACACGGGCTCTGTAACAACCTAGAGAAGTGGGATGGGGTGGGAGGTGGAAGGAGGTTCAAGAAGGAGGAGACATATGTAAACCTATGGCTGATTTATGTAGATGTTTGGCAGAAACCAACAAATTCTGTAAAGCAATCATCCCTCAATTGAAAAATAAATAAATTAAAAAAAAAACACACATTTCCAGCTTCTTTTGAAAACAGCTGAGAGTCTGGCAATACAGGGCCCAGTATTGAGAAATAGCAATTACCAGCTAGAACAGATTGGCAGCAGCTCCATTATGCTTATCTGTTTAGCCTCTGAAAATACTTCAGTTATGCGATCCCTGGTTTAAATGCATTTTTTGTTCAATTTAATAAAATATTCCTTCACTCCCGAGATGAAGACTTTCCAAATTTCTAATTTGAGGCCCTTTCCCAGAATAAAATTGATATTAGCTTTCACTGCTGCATAATAATTTACCATAAACTTAGTGGATTAAAATGATATATATTTATTATCTTGTAGTTTTCATAGGTCAGGAGCCTGGGTACTTACTTAGCTAGGTCCTCTGTTCAGGGCCTCACAAAGTTGTAATCAGGATCAGCCAGGGCTATGGTCAAATATAAGCATTAAATTCCTCTTCCAGGCTCACTGGTTGCTGGAAGAATTCAGTGTCTTGCAGTTATAGAATACATAGGACCTTCAGATCCTAGAGGCGTCTCACTTTGGCATATGACTCTATAACATGGTAGTTTGCTTCGTCAGGGCTTCCCTGGTGGCTCAGACAGTAAAGAATTAGCCTGCAATGAGGCAGACCTGGGTTCGATCCCTGGGTTGGGAAGATCCCCTGGAGAAGGGAACAGCTACTCACTCCAGTATTCTGGCCTGAAGAATTTCACGGACAGAGGAGCCTGGCAGGCTACAGTTCATGGAGTCACAGAGAGTCGAACACAACTGAGCGACTTTCACACACACACACACACAACACACACACACACACACACACACACACACACACAAGGCTGCTTCTTCAAGGCCAACAGGAGATCATCTCTACTGCTTTGAATTGCTGTGACTTTGTCCAACTCTGATATCTAGAGATTTTTTGAAAAGGCTAATTCGATTAGGTCAGGCCCACCTAGGATTATCTCTCTTTTGCTTAAAGTTAAATGATTAGGAATTTCAATTATATGTGCAAAATATTTCACCTTCTCCACATAATATAACATAAGCAATGGAGTGCTATCTCATCATAGTCACTGTTTCCCCCTGTACTCAAGGGGAAGGGATTATTCAGGGCACATATACCAGCCGTTGGGAACCTCAGGGGCCATTTTATGATATCTTGCCTATCACACTTGGCATGTCTTAGTATTATTTGTGAGTTTCAGTTCCACTTGGGTTTCTATAGCTTATTTTTTGGCAAAGTATTCTTACAATACTGTACTACAGTGGCGATAGCAAACATTTTTTATTAAATTTACTTTTAATAATATTAGAATTCTACTAAATGTAGTATGAGACTGTTTTGCAAGATTTCAAAATCAGGTCTATTCTAGACTAACATCCTTTTAGCCCTTGTGCATGAAACACAAAGATGGAGTTTATCTGTTCAAATGGAGCAATGGTCGCTGTGATTGAATAAGAAAATGTTTTAGTCAGAAGCTAGAATGGGAAAAATGAAGGCAGTTGCTCAATTTTTTTTGAGTTGCTCCAAGTAGCATCTGTGAGCATAGGAAAGCAATGTTTCTATTCTACCTGACTTACCGCTTTACCCTTCCGATTCCTTGTGGCGGAGCCAACCCTAGTTACCACTGTCAATGCTAGAGACAGCTGAAATGAGCTGGTCAGGCTGTGTCTGGTTCTCCTAGGTTGGTGATCTGTGGCATGGTCAAACAGTGCAGATCACAGCACATAATCTGCAGTGTTTTCATGTCAAACCTCAACAGTTTCTCCACAAAGATGTCCTGTTTACACAGTTGCCCTATTTTCTTTACTCAAAGGTAAATGCATTTTATGTCTTTCAATATTTTTAAATTAATATTTTTGCCCCTGTTTTGTATACTGATACCTCCAAGTACCCCCAAATTTTATTCATATTCATCCATTTAAACAGTGGAACTGACCAGATGTAGTTTATTAAAATATGTTCATTCAAAACAATTTTGACTCAGTTTTTGAAAATTGCAAATACATTCAAAACTGTTACAGTGTCATGAGGTTGCAAATATTGTCTTATGAAATTATAATAAAGTTGTTTAGCAAAACTATGAAATATTATAATTTAACTTTCACATATAAAAATATATTTTATATTGCAACACTGAACAGTTAAGGCCACAACACCTGAAGGAGAGCTGGAGATAAACATATTCTGAACTTGCTTGTCAAAACTGTCAGTATTTAAATAAACATCAAAACTGGTCATACTATTCAAACCAGATAAAACATATTATTAAGTTATATCTTTAAAAGTTTGTTATCAGAAACTTTCTTTCAGAACTCAAAAAATTTTTCAAGTATAAATTACAATGTGCTTGGTGATCATGAACACACAAACATATTCAAAGTATTGTACAAGATTTTGACCTTCTCTCCATATTGGGGGGTGAGGTATCCTGATGATTTTGCCCCATGTGGTTCTGGTTGGCATCTTTCTTATTTCTTTTAAAAGCTATTTGGTCTCCTATTGGTTTTATCTCTGGGAGTGGCTCATTATTAATCTGCACAATTTTCTGACTCATCAATGACATTCTTTTAAAGAGGAAAATCTAGGAAAAAAAACACACGCAGAGAATTCACTTCAGTAAATGAAACAGTTACTTAATGGTATTTAGAGGGTATAATTTTCAGTAAGCCTTAACATTATTTCAACACATTTTTATGAGGCACCACATGGTACATTCTCAGCATCTGCCAGCCTTTTTTCTTTTACCAATTGCCATCATGATTCTTCCCTAAAACAAGACCTTTCGGTGTTTACACTTCAACACTATCAGCAGTATTGATATTTGCTATTTGTTATATGTCATTTTTCTTCAAAGAACTAATTTTACTTTGTTTTGTTGTAAGAGGAAAAAAGATGAAAACTGAGATATTCTACAGGAGGACATACCTCCCCGTTCCTCTAGATCAGAATTGATGGCAAAATGTTAGTGCTGCCAAAAGAGTGGGAGCCCCAGGGGTCTGAGTAGGCAGTTCAACACATGGACCACAGACAGGCAGAATGCAGACAATAGCTGAAGAGATGAAAGTACCTCATAACCCAGGGACTCCAGGTGGGCAGAAAAGACAGAAGAAGAAAAGAAACGGAGGAAATGCCTAGTGTAAAGGGAAGCAGAGGAAGAGGAGCCAGCATTGGGAACTGAGTTTTCTAGGAACAAAATCAGGATAAAGAAGGATCTGAGAAATCAGAGGACGAGAATACCAAGAAGAGAGTGGCTATCAAGGCACATGCAAGACACATCAAGGAAGATGATAACTGAAAAGTGCCAAATTATTCAAGGTCTTTGAGGATTTAGCCAGAGAGAAAACAGGATTCCTAAAGAATGGCAATCCAAATAATGGTTTTCACATGATGCCAAAACCAAAAAAGCACCTGAAGATGTCGCTTTTTCAGAAATTAAAATGGTGCTAAAAATAATAGCTCAGCCTTCTTTATGGTCCAAATCTCACATGTGTACATGACTACTGGAAAAATCATAGCTTTGACTATACAGACCTTTGTTGGCAAAGTGATATCTCTGCTTTTTAATACGCTGTCTAGGTTTGTCATAGCTTTTCCTCCAAGGAGCAAGCGTCGTTTCATTTCATAGCTATAGTCATCATCCACAGTGATTTTGGAGCCCAAGAAAATAAAGTCTATCATTGTTTGCAGACCATAAAGAAGGCTGAGTGCCAAAGAATTGATGCTTTTAAACTGTGGTGCTGGGGAAGACTCTTAAGATTCCCTGGATAGCAAGGACATCAAACCAGTCAATCCTAAAGGAAATCAACCCTAAATATTCATTTTAGGACTGATGCTTGAAGCTGAAGCTCCAATACTTTCACCACCTGATGCAAAGATCTGACTCACTGGAAAAGACCCTGATGCTGGGGAAGATTGAGGGCAGGAGAAGGCGGAAACAGAGGATGAGACGGTTGGATGGCATCACTGACTCGATGGACATGAGTTTGAGCAAACTCTGGGAGATGGTGGAGGACAGGGAAGCCTGGTGTGCTGCAGTCCATGGGGTCGCAGAATCAGACATAACTGAGTGATTGATCAACAACAACAAATAATAGCTTACCTTTAGTCTTAAAGAATGGAGGAACGAGAATGAAAAGTTCTAACCCAAAAAGTCAAGAGTCTAGAAAAAGAGTCTACGAACTAAAATGCAACAACCTCTGTTCCTGTTATTGTGTAGGAATACACATCTTGAAAAATTCTGCCACTACAAAATAACTAAGAAATGCTGAAGAAGTATACAAAATATAATTTTATAATGTGTAGGCAAGCTCACATAAAAATGAAGGGAAATTCCCATGGGCCAAAAAATGAAGAGGGAGCAGGAAGCCTCAGAGTAAGTTGAGTATTGAAATAGTATTTATTGATCTCATAACTCTTGGATTTTAATTATTTGATCTCACAAAATGTGGAGAACTAGAACTGAGACTCCTGTGTAAAGTAGGGGCCCTCTAAGGACTAGGCCTTTAATGTAAGTCTATCTACAAATATTGGAAGGTAACAAAATAACATCTCTCTCAGCTTAACAGTGTTTTCCTAATGTGAGTTTGGGGTTCACATGTACAGTAATCATGGGAAACCCTTAACTGAGACATTAACTGAAAATGGTCCTGGAACGGTAACACCAAGGGGAATTAACAGAATTTTATACAAATTCTCTATGGATCGACTTACCCCAATCTAAGCTTTAAAGCATTTCTACAAAAAGTCTTGGTTAAACATGAACTCACAATCCAAATTTCAAAGAAGGAAACAAGACACCATTAGCAAGTGACCAAAGCAACAGATTTAGACTCTGGAGGATATCTGACACTGGAATAACTACATACAGAGAGGACTATAATAAAAAACACAAACATAAAACAAGGTATTAGTTTTTACAGTATCATATTTGAAAAAGAGTTGAAATTGAATATTTCTCTTCAAAATGTGAAAGATAACTGAAATTAAAACTCAGTAGGGAGGTTAAATAGCAGATTAGTCTTTAGATGAAAAGATAACTATGAAAAAGACAAGCCCTGAAATTTCCCAAATATCACTTAGATATAGAAAATATTAAAATGATATTTAAAAGACACAGATAACAGAATGAAAAGTTTTATTATATTTGACTTGCAAAGAGAAGAAATATTCAAAAATATAATGGATGAGAATTTTCTTAAAATGATGAATGACATGAATTTTCAGATTCAAGTCATAATGAATTAGAAGAAAGTTAAAGTAAAAAAAAAAAAAAAAAAACCTCACATCTAGGCATCATATAGTGAAATGAAGCACATCAAAGACAATGTAAAAAGCAGCCAGAGAGAAATGACAGAGTATATGTGAAATTATTGGCCAATATACTCAAGCAAAGGTCTTAATAGCAACAATGGGAGCAGATACTAAAAGAAAATAACTGTCAATCAGCCATACTACCATTAATTTTCAAGTGAAAGAAACGAAAAAGTTAACTACAGAAAAAAATTTATGACAGTAACTTCCAAAAGATTTCTTCAGGAAGAATAAAAACAACATTACAGAAAGGACATGTGAGATGTGAAAAGGAATGGTGAATAAAGAAAGCAGTATAACAATAACGTTATTTGATTGATGAGGTTAAAAAATTAAAATACTTGATACAATAATATGTAAAATGGGAAGAAAGGGGTGATAGAAAACTCTTCTAAGATCCTGGTAATATTTGGGGGAAAGGAACATTCATTAGCATTAGATTTTAGGTACTGTATATGTTAACATTTTTAAAGTCAGAATCCAGCTTATAGTCATTTTCAAGAGATGCATCTAAACTACAAATAAAAATATAAGAACGAAAAAGGATATATCTGATAAAATAAAGTAGCATTTTTTTTTAGGGACAAAGAAAAACACTACCAATGGTAAGAAAATAGACTTAAACCTAATGGCATCGATAATCAGATTAAATATTAAATAAAGATTAAATATAAATGGTCTAAATACTCCACTTAAAAGGCAGAGGTTTTTAGATAAGATAAAAAAGCAGGACCCATCTATGTGCGTGCGTGCTAAGTTGCTTCAGTCATGTCTGACTCATTGCTACCCTATGGACTGTAGCCCTCCAGGCTCCTCTGTCCCATGGGATTCTCCAGGCAAGAATACTGGAGTGCACTGTCATGCCCTCTTCCAGGGGTCTTCTCAACCCAGAGATCAAACCAGCATCTCTTACGTCTACTGCACTGGCAAGTGGGTTCTTTACCACTTCTTATGTCTCCTGCATTGGCAGATGGGTTCTTTACCACTAGTGCCACTGGGGTCTAAATGCTCCAATTAAAAGGCGGAGATTTTCAGATTAAATAAAAAAGCAAGACCCATCTACATGTTGCCTAAATCAAATGTACTTCAAATGTTAAATCACAAATGGTTTAAAAGTAAAGTATGTTAAAAGATAACTCTAATTCAAAGCCATAAAGTGGCTATATAATATCAAATCAAGTAGATTTTAGAACAAAGAATATTATTAGGGATAAAGAAAGTCATTTAATGATGACGAAGGAGTCAATTCAGAAGCTGTAACAATTTTAAACATTATATAGAATACAACCAAATAACAGCTTTAAGATATATCAAGCAAAAATTAATAGAAGCACAAGGAAAAGTAGCAAACCCACAACTATAGTAAGGGATTTTAATACTTTTCTTTCAATAATAGAACAAGTAGACAAAAAATCAGGAAGGAAAGAAACTTGAACAACACTATCGACCAACTTGACCTAATTGCCATTGATAGAACACTCCTCCCAACAACAGTATTCTTCTCAACCTTCTTCTCAAATGAACATTTACCAAGATAAACCTGATTGTGGGTGATAAAACATGTCTCAATAAATTCAGAAGGAATCAATTCATACTAAGTATTCCTCCAGTCACAATGTAATTAGAAATTAATGACAAAAAGATGACTAGAAAAATCCCTTGCCTTGCTAAGACACTTCAATCGTGTCCAACTCTTTGTGACCCCATGGACTATAGCCCACCAGGCTCCTTGGTCCATGGGATTCTCCACTCAAGAACACTGGAGTGCATTGCCATTTCCTCCTCCAGGGGATCTTCGCCACCCAGGGATTGAACCTGAATCTCTTATGCCTCCTGCATTAGCAGGCAGGTTCTTTACCACTAGCACCACCTGGGAAGCCCAGAAAAATTCCTAAATACGTAGAAATTAAATAACCCATGAGTCAAAGAAGAAATCAAAAGGGAACTCAGAAAGTATTTTGAACTGGATAAAAATGAAAACACAACATAACAAGTACTTCAGGGGAACTTTACAGCACAAAAAGCCAAATAGAAAAAAGAAGAAAGGTCTCAAATCAGTGACCTCAACTTTCATGTTAAGAAAAATTCAACAAAATATTGCAAAAGGAAATTTGAAAAGACATCAATAAGAGAAATGTCATGTTCATTAATTAGGAGACTTAATATTGTTGAAATATTAATTCTCCCCAAATTTATCTATAGATTCAAAAACAATTTCAAATCAAAATCTCAGCAGGCATTTTTTTTTCAGTCATTGACAAACTGATTGTAAAAATTCACATGCTTAAGTACAAAAGGTCTAGAAGAGCCAAAATATGTCTGAAAAGGCACAAAATTGGAGGATTAACTTTCTGATTTCAAGACTTACATTAAAGCTATAGTCATCCAGACAGTGTGGTACTGGCACAAGATAAACAGATCAAAGGAACAGAATACAGAGTCTAGAAAACGGTTCATACATAAAAAATCAATTGCTTTCTGAAAAAGGTATGAAGGTAATTCAGTAGAGAAGGGATAGGCTTCTTTTTTTCAACAGATGATGCTAGAATAATTGTCCATATGCAAAAAAAAAAAAAAAATAGAACTTCAATCCATACCTTTACCACAGTAAGAAATTAACTCAAAATGGAACACCACTCAGGAATATAAAGGAATGAACTATGATACACGCATGGATGAATCTCAAAACAGTTACCAGTGATTTGCTGAGTATGGCATGGGGATGTGGGGTGTAGACAGAGATTACAAAGAGGCACAAAGAACCGTCTGCTCATAATGGCACTGTTCACACCCTTGATTGTGATTATGCTTTCACGGGTGTATATTATGTTAAAATTAATCATACTACATACTTCAAAAATGCATAGTTCATTTTAGGTAAATTATATCTAAATAAAGCTATTTTTAAAAAGCAGGGGAGTAATTATTGGGTGGGTATGAAAGAGATCCTCTCATGTATTAAGCCTGAGAAAACTGATGCTACTGCTGCTAAGTCACTTCAGTCGTGTCCGACTCTGTGCGACCCCAGAGACGGCAGCCCACCAGGCTCCCCCATCCCTGGGATTCTCCAGGCGAGAACACTGGAGTGGGTTGCCATTTCCTTCTCCAATGCATGAAAGTGAAAAGTGAAAGGGAAGTCGCTCAGTCGTGTCTGACCCTTAGCATGGACTGCAGCCTACCAGGCTCCTCAGTCCATGGGATTTTCCAGGCAAGAGTACTGAAGTGGGGTGCCATTGCCTTCTCCGAGAAAACTGATAGCAGCAGGAAACTATAAGTGTAATTGACCTAAGATTTTCTTCACAACACAGTAAAGCTGTGTACTTGGGGCAAACGTGCTGAGTTGTGCTGCCATGGTGAATAAAGCATAGTATCAGAGAAAAGGAAGCCATCAGGAAAGGTAAGACCCCACATACATGATTTTTGGTGGAGAAATTCTCATCTCAGCTTCTTGTATTTATGGTCATGACAATTAATAAGAAATCAACTGACTGTGCACTGGTATGGGGAATTATCCAGGAATCTGCCATGTTCTAGCTAGTTTCTGAGGGACAGCAGTGGTTTTTTAACCTCTGTATATCTGAAGCTTTCAGCCTTGTGCCTGGCACATAAGAGGCCTCCAGTAAATATATGCTAAATAAATACATAAATAAACTAATTTCTGATGGGAAGGAATTATTATTAATGGCTAAGAAGCTTCCTGCTTTTTTCATTAGCTTACTTAGCTGGAAATTAAGCCAATAACACATTTTTCTTAGTGGCCAACTGTGCATCCAAATTTGCTACAATTTGGAAAAGCAGTATCTGGCAATTTCCAGATATAACAATCATCAAAAATCTCTGGCACCAATTAAAATCATGGGTCCTAACCTGGCTATCCAAAACATTTAAAATCATCAAAACAAAATTCAATGGTGAATTCTGTCTTACAGACACCAAGAGTGTAATTAGTTCTTTTCTTTTTTGTTTTTTAGATTATCTTTGGAGTGGCTGTCTAATTAAGGGAAGGGGTGTAAAATTTCAAACACATAATTATTTTGATATGAGTTAAAGCATCATTTATTTCCCAAGTTTTAAAAACAGCTTGATTTGTTTGGCTTAGATGGTATAAATAGGTTAGAGACATTGTAAATTAAAATATATCATGTGGGAAGGATTGGAAAAAAATTTCATCCAAATCATCTATTAACTTTTTAAAATATATAGAATAACAGCCTATTCTTTAAGTTCGAAGTATATTTATTACTGCTTGACTTTTAAAAATATAATTTTCATTACTTTTTGTTTCTTTTCTTTAACCAAGGTCATGTATACTTACTGAATTATATTTTTCCATTAGGTATAAATGAGAAATTAAGCAGAATCAAGTCTGAGACTGAATTCGTCAGCCTGGCACTCTGTATCCTGGCCTGGCCTCACCTTTGTCGTGTGGGCTGGCAGGGCTCCCCACTTGGCCTGCTGTTACAGGTGCCTGCCACACCATGTTCCTTCCCTGGCTCAGGCCTCCCCTGTCCCGTGTATTCAAATGCTACCATCTATCGACAATGCTGAAGACTGGAGAGCCTGAAATGTTCCCTAAACTCGACCATGTATTCTAGAATAAGCATTTTCATTTGGTCAGAGGTGTGTTTCAGTTATTTTTTTTTTTTCTGCTGCTTTATTTCACGTTTCCTCTCCTTGGGTTCTCATGTCTCCTGACTCCTTTACTTTTCATCCTTCTCCCTCATATCTGATTTTCTTTGCCAGACTCTCTCCCTGAGCTCTTTATAATTGAAAAAAGTTTTCACAGGAAAGCTACAAAGTGTAGTGGTGGAGTATCTGTTAAATGTTCTGTTCTACTAGACAGAAAATCTAGAAAGTCCCTAAGTCCTGATGAAATGTTCTAGCGATGCCCATTATGATTCTAAAAAGGATAATTATTCTGAAGTGTCCTTTGAGCCAGGTCAAAGACATCTTTAGGTACAGTAATCCAAACTTCTAAGATACTTTTAGAAAGATAAAAATGGTCATGAAGAAATATTAGCAAAATATAGTAATATGGATATTTGGGCTAAAATAACTGTTGACATTTCTGAAGTAATTCTGAAAGAAATTTCAGAGTGCCATATTACCCACAAAGATGGCAAAAGACAACTGTTTACTACCCTAAGGATGGCTCCTGGCTTTACCTTCATTCTTTCCTCTTTCTTACCCCCTTACATTTTACAATTCATTGTCAACCAAAAATATTTACTAAGCATTTGTCACATACCAGGAACTGTGATGTGTGCCACTAGAAAGCAAAATAGAAAATGGTTTCTGTCCCCATGGAGCTGAAGGCCAGTGGGGAGATACAGACATAAAGTAAACAAATATACAAATGACTATGTAATTGCAAACTGTGACAAACACTAAGAAGTATAAGGAAAAGGGTACTATGTAAGAGAATAATAATGAGACATAATTTATATAAGTGCTGTTGGTCACAAAAGGCCTCTGTGGAAATGACATTTAAGCTGAGACCTAAGGTTGAATAAGAATTTAACAAAGCTTTTCATTTTCTTGTCTTCCATGTTTCCTTCTAACACTTACACCTGGAAATGTGGTCTCATGATTAAATCAAGTTCTTTTTCAAGTGGAAAGGCTAATTTACTTCCAAGAAGAAGAAACGTTATCTATCAGACTTGTAAAAACTCCAAAACAAGTATCAGTCAGGAGACACTGAAGTAGCATGTTGTCTTCTAAGCACAATCATCAATTTTTTTTAATCCATCCTATTTCTTTTTACTTAGCCTTACTCTCTTCTAGATTCTCAGGATAGTATGCTACTGCTAAGTCACTTCAGTCGTGTCCGGCTTTGTGTGACCCCATAGGCAGAAGCCCACCAGGCTCCCCCGTCCCTGGGATTCTCCAGGCAAGAACACTGGAGTGGGTTGCCATTTCCTTCTCCAAGTATACTCTTATAATTAAGCAATAGAGTTCTTTAATGTATCTTTTCCTGTATGATAAATCAGTATGCATGGGATGGTTGAAAGGAACATGTTATTACATTTTGGAAGAGCAACTTGAATCATAATCTTGAATCATAATGTCCAATAAGTAAATAGGCACGTTAAAAACGTGAAACATCACCTGGAATTTATCACATGTTCTTGGGCCACCAAAACTCATATTAAGGGAGTTAAATTATGCGGATCATTATATAAAAGTAGAAGAAGCAATTCAATACTTTGGCCTTAACACTAAATGAAAAATTCATTTCACTTACCTTCGATTTTTTTATGTCTTTAGTTGGTGTTGATTCATTATCTTCCAGGATTTCCGAAGAACTACTCTTTGCACGATCACACATATTTCCTATGATAGGATATATTATGAAATATTTTTTTCTAACTAATGAAAAAAAGAAAAGTCCTGCTGCTTTCTGTGAAACACTATCAACCATGAATTATGGGGTAATACTAAAGAGTAGTGGACAACTGCGTATTTCTTGAAAAGTTAAGGCAAAATTATCAGAATGACCTAATGAATGCTATAAATGTTTAGATGATCAGTACCCAAATATAGCAAAGTGAAAGTGAAGTCACTCAGTCGTGTCTGACTCTTTGCGACCCCATGGACTGTAGCCTACCAGGCTTCTCCGTCCATGGGATTTTCCAGACAAGAATACTGGAGTGGGTTACCATTTCCTTCTCCAGGGGATCTTCCTGACCCAGAGATCGAACCCAGGTCTCCTGCATTGGAGGCAGATGCTTTAACCTCTGAGCCACCAGGGAAGCCCTAACCAACGCTATAAATGTTTAGATGCTGCTGCTGCTAAGTCACTTCAGTCGTGTCCGACTCTGTGCGACCCCATAGATGGCAGCCCACCATGCTCTGCCGTCCCTGGGATTCCCCAGGCAAGAACACTCGAGTGGGTTGCCATTTCCTTCTCCAGTGCATGAAGGTGAAAAGTAAAAGTGAAGCGCTCAGTTGTATCTGACTCTTCACGACCCCATGGACTGAAGCCTACCAGGCTCCTCTGTCCATGGGATTTTCCAGGCAAGAGTACTGGAGTGGGTTGCCATTGACAACTGTAAATGTTAGGGACGATATAAAGTAAAATATAAAGTACCTTTTAAAATAATAAACTTAGTTGTAATGAAATTATCTGTACCCAAATGGACATGTTATATTTTTTGGTGTTTCAAATTAATCCATATGTTACATAGCTGAATAATGATCTTGCAAGTATACTCATGAAGCATGTGCATCCTTCTAATTTTATATGATCAACAGCCTAAATCTTTAATTTCTTTTTAACATATTAGGTTATAGGGTGTAGAATACTTAGCAATGACAAATATTTTAACATTTTGCTTAAAATATTCTAAAACTTACTATCTTTCTGCAGAAGTTAGAAGGAAAAAAGTATTAGGGGAACTATTCTTTCTTTTGCTTAAATTCAGATGAGATATGCACTACTATAGAGAGTTATTTGTAATGACATTGCAGCAAAAGCACACTGTGATGTTATGGTGTGGAAAATAATATAGGGCTCATAGAGCAAAAACACCAATGGTTTGGGTGTAGAAACTGCAGGTCTCAAGGGCAGTCACAGTCTCTTCTGTTCTGCGGCACCTGTTCTCTGACACCAGCAGCAAGGCTTGGGAAAGGATTCCTCTGAAACGCCTGTGGTACCATCAAAGACTCATGTCTAGGCTCTGGGGGAAATAACTGGATGGCCTGCTGTGGCTCTAGGCCAGCATGGACATTGGTGACAGGGTCTGGCAGTGCTCACCAGACATATAAATGGGGATCTGGGACAAATGCCCGACTTCATAGTACTGACTGAAAAAAACAAGCTGTAAAAAGGCTGTTCTAAATTACTTAACACTGACACATGAGCAGCCATGAGCAAAGGGAATATTTCCATGTAAAGAAGCTATGGTGGTGATCAATGAGAACACATAATACTGTACCACATATTTCATAGCTTATGAGGGTCATGTGACAATAAAAAGTGTACAATAGAATACATGTGTGTAAGCTATGTGCTTAGTTACACAGCACAGTATATATATATCTGTAGGTACACATGAACGTAGTATGCTATGTATCTAGCCTTTTTAAAAGTATACTTTCGAAGTCAAATATGCTCACACCTTTTGGATTTTCATTGTATTCATGAATGGCTCGTTCCTCTCGGTTGACTTTTTCATCCTATAAACAATAAAGAAATAATATAATAAAAAACATATTTGTGCTGGGCTAGAAAACCTAGTCTTGGTTTTAAGCAGAGTTCTAGAGTCGGTCTCTAGCTAATAACATAAACGTGTGACAATTACTTCTCTTTGCTGGACTCTTACCTTAGATAATTGCTAATATCCTTCGCTAGCATAAAACTGTATGATTAACAAGAACTGTATATTCAAGAATTCTACTCAAAGAAGATTCAGGAACATTGATTGGTATATGAATTAGCTCAACATTTTGTAATGTCAAATTGGAGTTTAATGAATTCTATGCTAAATAATTTCAGGGACCACCATAGCTGGAACTCATAAATATTCCTTATAAAACAGAATTTTCCCCTTATTCTGAAAGAAAACAACAACTGCTAGAATGTATTTTTCCCTCAGTGAAAGGAGTCTTGGAAAAAGAAGGAAGTAAGGGAGAGAATGACCTCTAGAGCACAATACCATTTCGTAAGTTAAAAATACATACATACAAAACAATATATGTTTTACAAGTACATATGCAAATAAAAGGAAAGCATGTTTTAATGGTTGTCTATGTTAAGGAAAAGGGGAATGTGGAGCTCAAAGGGAATCAATTTAAATAAAGAGAGAAGAGTGTTTCATTAATGAGATGGCATGATTAACTCAGAGCTCTTTGGAACTGATCTAAAAAATGAAATGAAAATGAATCAATACAGTATCATTTGGTTTGGGTTTCTGAATTCCATACCTCTGAAATGAATCCAGAAAATGAATGATTTCAAACCTACCACCTGTCTCCTAGCAGGGTCACTAGAGGAAATCTGCCAATTGGAAGAGATTGTTTTGGCATCTCTAGCTCCACTTTCAGGATTACTTTCTTTTCCTCACGGAGGCCTCCTCCCATTCCTCCTATAAATACTTTCTCCCAGACCACATCTGTGCAGAATCAATCACAACCTCAAACACTGCCGTGAACAACTTTCATTTGTCCACGGCCATGTAAAAATACACATGTATGTGTGCATGTACACATCCCATTTCTGCCGCTAGTACTGGGCTGCTAATGTTGTAATTTTATCATTTCAAGGACCTGGTGCTGAATCTCGTGGTTAATTTCTCAAGAGTGTACTATACTGGCCCATATTAATTTCCTTTCACTCATCTGAAGAACGGAATGCTACCAAGAAGTGTGGAAAGAATGCCAGAGGGGAAAAAAAGGGTGCCTGATTCAGAAATCTGCCTGTTTTGTCCTACAGCATATGAACAAAGTCATTCACAGAAGTATTTCTGTTCTCCATGGACGTTGGAATCTGCCCTCTGCAGAGACCAGGAGACCTATAAGCTTTTTCTTGAGCAGGATCTCAGGATTTAAGCACATATCATCATACATTTTTAATGGCTGTCAATACCTTTTTAACAGAGTTGTCAGTGTCACTGTGATCGTCTTTAGGAACACTCTTATCGTCTCCTGTATCTTCCTTCTTGCCTTCTGTATATTTGTCTGTTTCCTCAGCCAGCTTATTTTCGAAAAGTTCATGATCCTGTGACAAAATTGATAATCAAGGAAGAGTTAAACTTTTCTTTTTTTAAAAAATAAGAGATGTGATATTGCTGTCATAAATAATTTATACCATTTCAAAGAACACACAGACTATGAATTCAAATATGAAAGTCAAAGAAGTAAAATACTGAATAATCCATGCCCCATATCAAGTTACTATATTACCAAGGATTTTATACATGTTAGTTACTCTAGTTCAACATTTTCAATGACTAGGGTTCCCAAGTTCTTTTCTGCACCTACAGTAAGGTTAAAATAGAAAATCAAAATGCTTTCTGGGCTGTTTCAAAGGAATGCTTTTAAATATTAGAGAAGTTCAAAAGCTTTCTAGCTGCTGTAGCATAACATAATCATATGTATATACTATGTTCATTTCCCAAAACATAGGGATTTAAAATCACTTCAGAAGTAAATTCACCAGTATCCAAGAGAGAGGTAACTATAATTACTTACATTCTGGGAAAAAGATAAAGGGATGCTTGGAGCTGGTGCACTGGGACGACCCAGAGGGAGGGTATGGGGAGGGAGGAGGGAGGAGGGTTCAGGATGGGGAACACAGGTATACCTGTGGCGGATTCATTTCGATATTTGGCAAAACTAATACAATATTGTAAAGTTTAAAAATAAAATAAAATTAAAAAAAAAAGATAAAGGGACATAGGCAGTTTAAGTGGTTTGCTCTTGGCTATTTGAAGCAGATGGAAAACCAAACAGAGGCAGAACTTTGTCCATCTGCCTCCTGTCCAGTTAATCTAAATTATAAAATAACCTGTCTATGGATTTGGTAGACTGATAATAAATCATGTAATGCTCGTTAAAGGCAGAAAATATTAGTTTTACCCTTTATTCTATATTGATTATATATTTTTTGCCATTTCATGTTTTGGGTGGGAAACTGCTTATTTATTGTCATTAAGAGACTGGAGTCTTTATTGGACATTTTTACCTACGCTTTTCATTTATGCACTTCACTAAAGGCACAATGGCCCCTAAAACAGGTGACACAGTAAGTAATCTGTGCCATTCACTCCTTTGAAGACTGTTTTTACAAAGTTCACCTTAGCCATATTTGCCTGAGACCATATAGGTCCTTTATATCCCTTCAACACTGTAACTAGCAGCTCATGGTCACCTTCCTAGTGGCTATTTGGCTAAGGAGAAGCCTGATACCCAACAGAATCTTTATTGGGTGGTTAGAAAAGAATGTCTCTAATAATTAACTCACCTTTTTTTTTTTCCTGGAAAAAAGTATTAATTGTGAGAGTTCAAGCTAGGGAAAGAATGTATTTCACACCTCAGTAACACATGTAAGTGGCATCCTCAGGCCAGTAGCACTAAGGGTATGGCCTGATAGCACTCCCACTGAGGACAAGCAATCCAGAAGTGAAGCCTTGAGATTGTAAGAAAGAGTTTCAGAAGTTACTGTGGGAGGCCTTAATTTCGGTTAATCAAGGTCATGAGGTAGTGCACTCAGGAGGGGAATACAGGAGAAGGAAACAGGGTAGAGAGTTACACTGAAGGATGTGCTACATGTTTAGGTTGGGTAGGGTTCGTGACAAGGTAGCTACCCTTTACCAAGGACTCCCTAAAGCTTTCTTTTTCTTCTGCATGCTTTTCCCTCTAAGTGACTTACATATTATGGCTAGCCAAATGCACGTGACAGTAAATAAAATAATCAGAGATCACTTCACCTTGGAAGAGAATGGGAAACAAGTTTACTAGAGTTAAGACTTAGGTCTGATAAGTAGATGTATTTATAAATGTACATTATCTGAAGGCCAACTAGAAAGGAACAGAGCTCTTGAGACAGAGAACTTCAGACTCTGCCCACTTATCTCCCAGAGGGAGGGGCAGTGAGCTCTATCCCATCAAAGTCCTCATTTCTTGGACAGTTTGGATAATCTAGGAGCTGTGTCAATTGTAACTGTGCTAGTCTACTAAGGTATTAATGTAGCCATAGGATATCATGCTATTATGAAAAGAAACATGGAGCTTTACCTGATTTTAGAAGCAAGACATCTTGCTTTTTTTTTATAATAAACTATTGGGTTGGCCAAAAGGTTCTTTTTCTTCCCCATAAGATGGCTCTAGTAGCATTTAGTTGTCTTTAACTTCATTCAAGACAATTTTGTTAGATTGTATTGTGATGGCTGTCATATCAGCACACATTAAAAAACTTATCAAAATTGGTGAATTTTTGTGTAGCCATTTTGATATTGAAGATGGAAGGAAAAAGCAACATATTATGCTGTATTATTTCAAGAAAGGTAAAAATACAACAAAAATGTAAAAAAAAAAAAAAAAAGATTTGTGCAGTGTATGGAGAAGGTATGGAGAAGTGTATGGAGAAATGATTGATTATTGAGTGTGTCAAAAGAGGTTTCCGAAGTTTCATGCTAGAGATTTCTTGCTGGATGATGCTCCCCAGTCAGGCAGACCAGTTGAAGTTGATAGTGATCAAATCGAAACATTGAAAACAATCAATGTTATACCATGAGAGAGATAGCTGACATACTCAAAATAATCAAATCAAATGTTGAAAATCACTTGCACCCATTTGGTTATGTTCATCACTTTGATGTCTGGGTTGCACATAAGTGGAAAAAAAAAAACCTTCTTGACTGTATTTCTGCATCCAATTCTCAATGAAAAACAAAAACATTCCATTTTTAAAACAAATTGTAAGCAATTAGAAGTGGATACTGTATGATAATGTGGAATGGAAGAGACCACCAACCACACCAAAGGCTGATTTTCATCCAAAGAAAGTGATGTTGTGTACGTGGTGGGATTGGAAGGGAGTCCTCTATTATGAGCTCCTTCCGGAAAACCAAATGATTAATTCCAACAAGTACTGCTCTCAATTAGACCAACTGAAAGCAGTACTCTACGAAAAGCGTCTGGAATCAGTCAACAGAGAACACATCATCTTCTATGAGGATAATGCAAGACCATATATTTCTTTGATGACCACACAAAAACTGTTCAGCTTGGCTGGGAAGTTCTGATTCATCCACTGTATTCACCAGACATTGCACCTTCAGATGCCCTTTTGGTCTTTACAAAATTCTCTTAATGGAAAAATTTCAATTCCCTGAAAAACTATAAAAGGCACCTAGAACAGTTTTTTGCTCAAAAAGATACAAAATTTGGGGAAGATGGAATTATTAAGTTGCCTGGAAAATGGAAGAAGATAGTGGAACAAATCAGTGAACACATTGTTCAGTGAAGTTCTTGGTGAAGATGAAAAATGTGTCTTTTATTTATACCTTAAAAACCAAAAGAACTTTTGGGCCAACCCAATACAATTTTACTCATTAACTTTATGTAAATCTACATGAAGAACTGTTGGAACTATATCATTTTCTAAGTTTGAGAAAGCTCTTAGAAAATGAATTTGCGATTGAAATCACATCAATTGTAGCACTTTGCACTTAATTAAGCACGTTTAAAATTAATCTATACATATCTGGACAACTACTTTTAAGTCACATATAGCACTTACCTTCAAACTGAAACAATTTAGGAGAGATTGGCAGAATACTGTCATTTTATAAAAAGAAAGGATAAAGTTTAAATACATTCTTGTCACCAGAACCACATTAGATGTAAAGAGGTATTCTGGAGTGATCACGGGAAATCATCTTTGTGCTAGGACCCCAGTGAAGAAGTGACTGGGCCTGGCTCCCACCAAAGAACCCTTGTTTCATTGGTCAGACACAGCGAGGGGACCTGCAGTCTTTGGTCTGCTGCTGCTGCTGCTGCTGCTAAGTCGCTTTAGTCGTGTCGGACTCTGTGCGACCCCATGGACGGCAGCCCACCAGGTTCCCCGGTCCCTGGGATTCTCCAGGCAATAACACTGGAGTGGGTTGCTATCTCCTTCTCCAAAGCATGAAAGTGAAAAGTGAAAGTGAAGTCGCTCAGTCGTGTCCGATTCTTAGCGACCCCATGGACTGCAGCCTACCAGGCTCCTCCGTCCATGGGATTTTCCAGGCAAGAGTACTGGAGTGGGGTGCCATTGCTGTCTCTGCAGTCTTTGGTCTAGACCAGGGCAATAGTTTTTACATTTCTTAGGGGAAATACTAAGAAACCAAATGTTTCTCAAAAGGTTTCAGTTTCCTTAAGAAATGAATATATTGTATGCTTTAAAAACTAGAGATTGCAATCAGAAGTTGGCCAAGTGGTCACCCTGGAGGGGGTGGTGGATGGGAGGGGATTGAAGAGGCGCTTCTAGGGAGCTGACACTGTGCTTTTCCTTGATCTGGATGTTGACTATATAGGTGTGTACAGTTTGTAGAAAATACATTGAACTATATATGCATGAGATATATACTTGCCTATGTATTAATTTCAAAAGAGTTTTTTAAGTTAAAAAAAAGACTATAATGTGTAAAATTTTGCTCTACAATTCTGGATTCATGACTTGCCTCAGTGTCACAGAGGATAGAAAATATTTTCCAAACAACAAAATAAAATACAGCATAGAACTTTATACCTAAGTCATCAGGTGGGAAAGTGCATATTTTAAAATCTCAGTTTCAAGGTATTTTTTTTTTTTAGGACAAGAAGAGCTGACATATAAGTGCATGTTTTAACTACACTAGAAATAACTGAGGCTGGAGTGGAGAGTGCAAAGAGCACTAAATACAAAGATCTAAACACTGTTTTCTAAGCCTTGCTCCACCTCTCTTGGCCTGAGCAAGGCATCTACCTACTTATTGTCTGTCTATAAAACAGAAAAATGACATTTATCAACACCTATCTAGGAGGGTCTGTATCAAGATGAAAAAGTCTGTTTACAGAGAAAATAACATGAGCAAATAAGTATTTGTATGTAAACAGAAGTGATTTTGTGAAGTCCATCCTATAAAAAGTGAGATAGAATCCCAAGTGTGCATGGAGGATTGTCACAAAACAAGAAGCTTGGACACTTTTTGCCATGTCCCAGATCGTATCAATAGAAAGTAGTTCATTTAAAGTGTACAATTATCTGTTCTAGTCTCTTGTAACACATCCTTTATTCTCTGCCAGGTGCCTGGCAGCCAGAGCAAGAGAGGGAAGAAGTCCTGTCAGGGAGGCCTCCACTGGGCTATAGACCTGTGTTGCCACCGGGCATGATACTCTTAGACACTCAAGTTTTCCAAGCGAAGCCCACAAAACAAGTGTTTTCAATGTAAAATCTGATATTTCAATGTTGGCATCTGATTCAAATGTTTATAAAATCACTATGTACACCAAACAAGTCTATCAGCTGGAGTGCACCCACAGGCTGCCAGTTGTGACTTCCCAATTCTTTGCTTCTAATGACACCATTATCTCTAAACTTCCCCTTCTTTCTATGTGCCAATCTGTTACTTCATTGCTAACCCTATATTTCCAGCAGCAAATACATTACAGTAAGACTCTGAAAAGAGGCCTGAAAAAAGGAATGTAATCTTATTCTTGTTCTCAGCTTTACTCTAGTATTTCCCCCTGTTTTTCCTTAGAAGATTTATCTTCCTCTTTATCTTAAACACATGATCCATGATTGTAATTTATGTGTCTTATTTTTTAACTATTTGATAACAAATTAGGATACAGAGGGAACTCTGGTCCCCTGACAGCACTAATATCTAAATTCTAGGCTGAGGCTAATCATGTGAATGCCATCAGCCTTCATCATGGTTCAAACGCTGAGGGGTGGCATTTGACTCATGTATGGTGTGTAACAGGAGTTTCACTCCACCCCATAGTTAAGGGTTATCATTATTGTAATCTATTTCATTCCCATGGACCTACATCCATAAGCTAATTTTTGAGGGGTTCCTATGTTGTGTTTAAATAAAAGTAAGGTTTACAGGCACATGAAGCTATATTCATGCACATCGGCCAGTGACTTGGAGATTCGTGACGATAGCATTGTACCTAACCTGATGTGATCAGAGAGGATAATTAGAGTGAAACAGATTAGCATTTGCTGAGTATCTCTAACATGTTCCATATGTTAACTAACTTCACTATTAAAAGACCCTCCTTCCTTTACTAAAAGAAGGAAGTAAAACTCAGAAAAGTTAAAAAAAACTTTTCCAGGTGTCCACTCAGCTAATCAGTAAGGGCTGGGACAGGAACTCAGGCCCATGCTCTGAACCGACTCTGCCCAAATAATTTGCAGACTGTAATGGCTGCCCTCAGAGTTGTTTTTTTTTGTTGTTGTTGTTTTTAAAAAACCCTTACTGATATCTAAAGCATTGCACACTTTTTTGTTGATAAACTCACATCAGTAATATCCTATTCTTATGTATCATCATATATAATAATAGCAAATAATAAAAATTGAGCATTTTTCACCCCAAAGTCTCTGGAATACACATCTCCCTTCCTAACCTGAGAAATATGGCAGCAGAGCTCTTTGATATTTTATTTCTCAAAATCTAGTTCTGATTCTATGTCTCTGCAAAGCAGACTTCTTGGAGTTCACTCTTTGATGCAATGTGGGCTCTGCCCCAGCCCTGTGGCCCTCCACTGCTCCTTCTTCCTTGGCTTTGGGGACCCCTGTCTCCTAGAAAGTGTTCTTACCCTTGCTCCTTCTCAGACTTCCCTTTCTCAACCTGCCTTTACCTACTCATGTTTCCCTGAATTCTCTCCGCAGTTCTCTTTTCTTTTCACATTCTGAATGCTGCCTCTCATTCAAATCCACAGTTTTAACTACATGCATAAGCTGGTGACACTCAGCATCTTCCCTGAGTGCCAGACCCAGATGTGTATTTGTCTATTGAACATCTCCTGGATGAAAAAGCCCCAGGCAGTCTCCTCAGTTTGCCCCTGCTCCTCAGTTCTCAGCCTCCATGCCTGGAAGTCTTTCTTCCCAATTCTCCAAGCCAGAAACAGGAAAATCTTGGCCTTTTCCCTCCCTCCAAGCTCTGTATCTTTACCCAATTCTAAGCCCTCCAATTCTATCCTAAATCTCTTGTAATGACACGTTTCCAACTCTCCATCCTACTGTCCTAGTCCAGCCCCCCTTCAGTCTCTGCCTCTTCAATTGTTAACTGCCTTCTGACTGCTATCCCTGACTCTGGTCCTCTCCCTTTCTATTCCACCCTCCATCCTGTTGACAGAAGGATGCCACAAAAGCCGAAGTGTGATCAACCTTACTCCTGTTTAACATCTTTTACAAACACAGAAGGTCTCACACCTCTCTATCTAGTCCAATGCTACTCTAGGCTGCAGTCACACTGAAACACTCTCCTGGCTTCCATCGCCCAGCCCACTCTTTGTCTGGATAGGCTTTACTTTTCATGACTCATTTACCATTTCACTATCACTCCCGGGAAGCCCTTGCCTTGTCTTTCTTGGTGGCAGCTGAAGTGCCAAACTTGAAGCACTCTATTATGCTGATAAATTTTCTGTTCAATCTGTAGAAATAGCTTAGAGTATAAAAGCCACGTTCTTCTTATTAATTAAGGGATTCTGAAGGAGATCAGCCCTGGGTGTTCTTTGGAAGGAATGATACTAAAACTGAAACTCCAGTACTTTGGCCACCTCATGCAAAGAGTTGACTCATTGGAAAAGACTCTGATGCTGGGAAGGATTGGGGGCAGGAGGAGAAGGGGACGACAGAGGATGAGATGGCTGGATGGCATCACTGACTCGATGGTCGTGAGTCTGAGTGAACTTCGGGAGTTGGTGATGGATGGGGGGCCTGGCGTGCTGCGATTCATGGGGTCGCAAAGAGTCGGACACAACTGAGCGACTGAACTGAACTGAACTGAGGAAAGCCAGAGATTCATCTTCAAATCGTATTTTTATCATTGGGCAGATAAAACTATCTGCCCAAGAACACAGGGGTATCAGCAAATACTGTTAAGCAACAGTTCAGGCAGAGTTATAGGAACTCTTTCTCCCTGGTGTTCCTTCAAGAAATCTATACTTACCTAAAGTCCCTGATAGGTTGGAGGGCCACAGGAGGTTAACTGAGAGCAGCCCTAACTTCTTGAGATCCACCTGATTTGGGGTAGCTTCTGTCCTCTTTTTGGTGCTTGGTACGTAAATATTTGTTGACTGAATAATACACACCAAATATAAGTTATGTGTCAGGTACTGGGCACATAACTTTCACAATGGAAAGAAGGAAAGGATGGAATTACAGCACCTTCCTCAGTGGTAGCATTTTATTTTTAATCTACACGTATACAGTAATAGAAATACAGTATAGAAATCAATTATTTCTATAGTGAAATAATAGAGAACATTTCAATTACACTCACCTGGAGTGCTGCTGGTCTGCAGCGGCAGATGTTTCTGTGGTCCTCCTTTGTATCTTACCTTATTTTTCTGCCACAGTGCTCATTTGAAACTGTAATTCAATGGATTCTACATACACAACTCACACTTGCCTCAGAAATGATCACTGATATTGCCTCAGAAATGATCACTGATAAAGTACAGTAAAAGCCTGATCAACCAGCAGATGTGGACAATAAAGAGGGAACTAGTTACTCCAATCTACTTAGCCAAGTATTAATTCAGGTCTGAAGATGACTAGGCCAGTGCTCTTTTAACCAGAGCACTAGGCCTGCATGAATGACTGCTTCTAAAAGAGCGTAATTTTTTTGTCTTTGGCTGCTGCTGCTGCTGCTGCTGCTAAGTCGCTGCAGTTGTATCTGACTCTGTGCAACCCCACAGACGGCAGCCCACCAGGTTCCGCCATCCCTGGGATTCTCCAGGCAAGAGTACTGGAGTGGGATGCCATTGCCTTCTCCATTGTCTTTGGCTAGAGAAAGGTAAAGAAAAGGGTAAGAAATGCTGTTTACAAATGGTTATCTCAACTGGTTCAAATACTGAGATGGACATATTTTAAGAGCATCATTTCAGTATTGAGGCTGATTATCTCTTGAGTGGAAGATGAACAGCCAGACCTTTATCACTGTACTTGAGCTGAAGAGTTTCTCTTCTCCTTGGAGGTTTTTCCTCTATGAGCTCCACTTCTGTCATCCATCCTATTTAATCCTAAGTCTACTTCTAAAGCAACCACACTTGGCAATAGAATCAACACAACCCATACATTTTAATCTAGGTATTAATTCAATTCTAACATTAATGAATGTGGTAAAACACTGCAATGCCAAACCCACATATTTGGTTAGTTGGTGGAAGCTACCAGAGGGTCTCACAGCTAAAAGAAGATTTACAACTACCTTTAGGAATTTTTCCACTTTCTATCTGAGTCTTTCTCCTCATGGAAAATCAAATGTGTAAAGAATTCAACCTACACAAAATTCACAGGATGTCTACCATCACAATCCTCCTTGATAAAAGGAAAGTATAAGAAATCCATCATGTCTAAGATATTGAAGGGGCTAGGAAAGGAAAGCCATGAAGAAACAAACTGGCTGCATTATACACAATGGAATTACTCTAGTGGAAATCTAGCCTCTCTAAAATTCAATATCTAAAAGTTTCTCTTTTCACAAACAACTACTGACTGTATACATTTAATTTTTATTTTACTTGAAACATTTTGACAAACAGCAAACAGAGAATTACAGAATAGTGAATGAAGAATACATTGAAGGTAAGTAATAGACATTGGGAATGGCAGTACTGGGAACGAAGGGCTGACAATACAGCGAAAGCTCAGAAATTATAGGAGATGGAAATACAGAATTACATAAGACAAAAGATATTAAAGCTATCATAATTTAAGAGTAAATAACATTTTATAGAAAACTGGATTAATTGTAAAACATGATTTTTCTTCCTTAAAAATTTTCTTAAGCAAATAACAAACATGTTAGAATGAAAGAATCTAAGAGTTACAAAGGGCTTCAATTATCATACCATCTAATCCATTCTATTTTACAGATAAGGGAACGGAAGCCCAGTGAGTAGCTTTGCCTGGCCAGTAACCACTTATAAGATTTTCATACTTCTAGAATATATGTTCATTTTCATTTCATTATATATTCTGTCATTTACCCAACAGTAACTAAAAGAGACATTAGAGTCTAAACTCTGAACCCAACTGTCACTTTGTAGATTGTTGCAAAAGGGACACATTAAAGGTAAAAAGCACTACTTTAAAAAAAAAATGTGAATTCCTCATTTAGCTTTAAAGTAACACCCATTCTTATAAAATTATTCTATATGGTAGGCAAACTGTAGTCATAGACTGAAAAAAACTATGCTAACATAGATAGTTATAAGAGATTAGACATTTTTATAACCCTTAAAGATCCATGCCATTTTTAAAGGGACTGACTTATATACACAAACAAAATACTTTTATAATATACTCCTTCCTAACACTGTCTTTAGTGAGGAAGTAGAATATTAACTATATGCTATGAACTTTTGATATTTTTAGCTATATATTTATAATTTGGGGGGACACCAAAATGTTAGTTTGAGAAGCCAAAATTTACCAGTGCCTCAAGTGATCTTTATGAATTTATACTGTACCACATGTAAAGTAACCATGACACAAAATCAATGTAATAGAATGAGTGCCTATTATGCATAAGATGTTAAAATTGTTTGGCTGGACATAATCAGGTCAAATTCAAAATCTGTTACTTCAATTCCAAATAATGTGGTAATACATTATTCCAAAATTTTTTGGAACCTGGTGGCCCATTTACTAAAAGTTGTTTTGACTGCACTGGTATTTTGAACCTCTGTACTCCATGCCCTTTCCCCTTTCCCTCCCTGTTAGTAGTAAACTTTTTTGGATGTGTTCTATCTTTGTCATATTTCCCAGATCCTCTGATTTTGCTCACTTTGGATTCCCTTCCCCCACCCTTTCTTCCCTGCCTTCCACTTTCTTCATTGCCTGTCTCCTGGCACTTTCCCTTCTCTTCCTCATTGTTCTCATCTTCTTCCTTCTCCTCTCCTCTCCCATTCTCTTTCTCTTTCCTCTTCCTCACCACCCACTCCTTCTCTTCCCTTTCCATGCCTTCCCTCTCTCTCTCCCCTTCTCCCTCCTCCACTCTTTCTCCCCGCTCCTCTTCTCCCTCCTCTCCCTCTCCTCCCAGCCCCTCCCCCTCTTTCTCGCCTTCTCCCTCCTCTTCCTCTCCTTCCCCCTCTTCTCCTTCTGCCTCTCCCTCCTCCTCTCCTTCTCCCTCTTCTAACTCTTCTTCCCCCTCTCCTTCTTCTTCTCCCTCATCCCCTCCCCCCTCCTCTTCTTCCTCTCCTTCCTGCTCCCCATCCCCTTCCTCCTCTCCCTCCCCATCTTCTTCCTCCTCTCCTTCCTGCTCCTCCCCATCCCCTTCCTCCTCTCCCTCCCCATCCCCTTCCTCCTCTCCCTCCCCATCCCCTTCCTCCTCTCCCTCCCCATCCCCTTCCTCCGCTCCCTCCCCATCCCCTTCCTCCTCTCCCTCCCCATCCCCTTCCTCCTCTCCCTCCCCATCTTCTTCCTTCTCTCCTTCCTGCTCCTCCCCATCCCCTTCCTCCTCTCCCTCCCCATCTCCTTCCTCCTCTCCTTCCCCATCCCCTTCCTCCTCTCCCTCCCCATCCCCTTCCTCCTCTCCCTCCCCATCCCCTTCCTCCTCTCCCTCCCCATCTTCTTCCTTCTCTCCTTCCTGCTCCTCCCCATCCCCTTCCTCCTCTCCCTCCCCATCTCCTTCCTCCTCTCCTTCCCCATCCCCTTCCTCCTCTCCCTCCCCATCCCCTTCCTCCTCTCCCTCCCCATCCCCTTCCTCTTCCTCCTCTCCTTTCTGTTCCTCCTCATCCCCTTCCCCTGTTCCCCCTTCTCTCTCACCATCTCCTTCCTCCTCTCCGTCTCCTTCCTTTTCCTCATCCCCTACCTCCTCTACCTCTCCATCTCCTTCCACCTCTCCCCCTTCTGCTTCCTGTTCCTCCCCATCCCCTTCCTCCTCTCCCTCCCCATCTCCTTCCTCCTCCTCTTCTTCCTCTCCTTCCCGCCCCTCCCCATCCTCTTCCTCCTCTCCCCCCACTTTTTCCTCTCCCTCCCCTTCCTCCCCTTTCTCCTCTTCTTCCCGCCCCTTCCCCTCCCCTGCCTCCTCTCCCTCCCCTGCCTTCTCTCCCTCCCCTTCCTCCTCTCCCTCCCCTTCCTCCTCTCCCTCCCCTTCCTCCTCTCCCTCCCCTGCCTCCTCTCCCTCTCCTTCCTCCTCTCCCTCCTGCCCCTCCCTATCTCCTTCCTCCTCTCTCCCTCCTTCCTGCCCCTCTTCATCTCCTTTCCCCTCTCCTTCCTCTCCATCCTGCCATCTCCCCTCTTCTAACTCCTCCCCCTCCCCCTCCTGCTCTTCCTCCTCTTCTTTCTCTTTCCCTTCTTCTTTCTCCTTGTCTTTCTCTTCTTCCCCTTCTTCCTCATCTGCCTCCTCCTCTCCCTCCCCACCTCCTTGCTCCCTCTCTCCTGCTTCTTTCCTCCCTGTGCTTCTTTCCTCTTGGTGGCCCTGTTCCCTCTCCTTTTGCTGTTGTTCCTCCTCCTCCAGGTCTTTCTCTCCCTTACCCAGGCTCTCTATTACTCCCTCTCCCATGTCTTCCCCCTCTTCTCCTTCCTCACTTCCTGTTCTACTTCTCTGTTCCACTCCTGAATTACCTTCCTTCCTGATTCCCTCACCTCCACCTTCAGGCACGTGTTCTGCCTCTCCCCCTAGCTTTCCCTTGCCTTCACTCACCTCAGCTCTGTCTGTAAGGTCATCTGACAGGAGCTCTGTTTCCTCTTTCTCTTTTTCTCCACACTCCTCCTCATTTGCCTCTATCTCTTGCTCCTCTACTCCACTTCCTTCCGAATCTTCTTCCTGTTCCTCTGGGATCCTTGATAAGCGATCACACTTAAACTCATATTTTGCCATGATTCTGGATAGCCTGTGTTTGGCCTCTTCATGTCTTTGTCTAATAAATGTTCTGCTATACCACAAATTTTGATTAGTTTCCACTTCATCATCATCTTTCTCGACACTGTTAAATTCTATTGACTCAGACTGCTGGAAACCATCAGCTATACTTTGCTGACTTTCACTTTCACCTTCCAAATAACTGTTTTCCTCCTCTATAGATGCTTGTTCACTGTCAAAGATCATATCTTGCTTGTCCCCTTTACTTTCCTTAACAAAATCTTTATCTTCTTCATCCTCAATATTCATGTATCTATTTGGTAAGTCATCAAAAAATGTATCAGTATTTTTTCTATTCTCTTCAGTTTTTCTTATATCCTTCAGATCTGTCATTTTCACCAGATCACTTTCCATTTCAGAGACTATTTCATTTGCTTCTGAATCCTTCTGACTTTGTCCTTCATCACTTTCCTTTTCTATTTCCTCAGTATTAAGTGGATAGACATCATGCTTATTTTCATGTCTAAAGGTCCCTTTTTGCAAACCCTCTGCACTGGTGCTGGTCTGAGGACTTTGCTGGTCTGAGTCATCACCTACGTCCTCATCTGAAAATGTTTCCATAGATATAGCCACTGGCATCGCATACATTCCTTGTGCCAAAAGTTGTTTATATACTCTCCCTTCTGTCACTTTTGGGGATATCTCTTCATTTTCATATTCATTACTATCATGACTTTCAGTATAAGTTGTATGCTGCTTCGGTTTCTCAATTATTTCTTGTTTCTGTAAATTTTTTGAAGTAATCGTCATACTACTATTAGTTGATACAGTTAACTTATTTATTACAAAATACCAAGATTTTCCATTATCATAAATTTCACTTGGAGAATTAAAATGCCCAATTTTATCAAACATTTTCTTCAGATTTTTTTTTTTTTGAGGGGGATAATTTATGCCATTCTCTGTCTGTGGAGCATCTAATTTTGATTCAGTAATATGAATCTGTGTTTAACTTTCAAATTTACCACCTGCCTTAACTTTGCCATTACTCACACTACCAATATTTATTCTCTGCCCCTTTTCTTAATCTGAATCAATTCTTAAATATGTTTCCAGACTGATTTTGAAAAATACTGTTAAAAAATGTACACTTTTCTACTTTCCCTATTGTTTTGTCAAATTTTGATTGGTCTTTTGAGTCCACAAAATTCTGAAAATGAAAGAAACTAAATGAAAATATGAATTTTTAAAAAACTTGAAATAAGAAAAACCTTATTTCTAGAAGAAAAAATCTGAAAATTACAATGAAATGTTTTTATCAATATACTACATAATAATGAATATATTTTTCTTTTCTAAACAAAATCTTTTGAGATTTCAAATTTTTGACCCTCTTCCTTTTATTTACTATATTCTTTAATTATAATAATTTGCATACATAAAAAACTATGAGAAAAATACTTGAAGTAAAATATAAAATTTTATTAAAATTTTATAAACTTCTATAAAAACTTATATAATGAACCATTGAGGTTTTAATGATATATTAAGAATATGAAATTAATTTCTTGCTGGACAAAATAAGGCAAATCAAACTGTTGATCTAAATTCTATAAGCTAATGGACTGAAATAGTTGATGAATTTGAGTCTCTAGATAGTAAAAGCTCACTAAATCAAGTTTTATAAATTGTAAATTGTAAAGAGACCCAGGAAGAGGTTGTTTTTTGCTAAACACATTATTAAAACAGCATAAGTTAAAAATATATAGAAATACTATAATAAATCTTTTTTTTTCACTAAAGTAGGTTTGGTAGGGCCTCCACGTAAAAGGACTATATGAAATATAAAATATATATTAGTTTAAAAGAAAGTGCTTTCCTTTTCTGTTTGTTCTCGGTCTCTTCTTTAAAAAGTCACAATTCTTTCAACAGCCCTAAGACAGACAGAGGCCCAGCTGCCAGAAATGATTTCTAAATGCACGTGGCTTTATTTCCTTAGCACAAAAAAGCAGCACAGAAGAGGCAGAGCCCAGAGTCTAAGAGGAAGGAAAGACACACAAAAGATGTCTGCTTGGAATTACAGTCAAGTCAACAAATCAGTTAGTCACTGAGCTTTGACAACTGTGTTAGGAAAAAAGCTCTTTCATTTTCAAAAAGAATGCTGTTACTCAATATACCTCTCAGTAAGATATAGATGGGCTTCCCTGGTGGCTCAGAGGTTAAAGCGTCTGCCTGGAATGCGGGAGATATGACTAATGAGGACTGGCACTAAATTTTTATAATTTACTCAGATTCTCTTGCATTTCAGTGACTTTGACTTTAAGAATTTTTAGTTTAACAATGTGGCAAAATAAATGAAATGTTTTCTGTAGACTTTGTCCTTCAATTTGCATTTCTCCAATTTATATTTCTAATCCTGAACCCTTCATCATTTCACCTCACTGGTCCTTCAAGCCAGAAAATGCAAATAATTTCAGGACAGGCTTTTCTCTCTCCAGGGTTGTGAAAAACCAGAATATTCCCTCCTCTTCTATTCATTTGCTATTCATTAAAAGTCTCTATAACTCATGCATGGTTTCTGACTAATTTCCAAATGTTTAATCTTGTTTTTATGCTACCAATTCCTTGATAAATTAAAGCCTATTCCAAACACTGTAAAAGCAATTATCAAATATTTTAACTAAAAACCACAAAACTTTAGAACTGGAAAAGAGGTTAATATCATCCTGTAAGGTCAGCAAGGTAACTCACCCAAAGTCATACTCAAACAAAGTGTGAGAGGCACTCAAAAACAACTGTAGCCTCTTCCAACACTTAAGAATGGTAATAAATATCCTTTGCCTTGACTGTAACAAAGTATGGATATTGTCAATTATTAATGACTCCAAAGAGCAAATTTCAGCTGTGAAATTCTGCCAGTCTTGTTGTATCACAGAAAATACATACCAACAGAATAAGCCCAAATGGAGACTATACATATTGTATCCCTATCTTTTAAATCCTAAAGTAAGTGAATACTTACCTTTCTTGAGTTCTTTCCAGAAACCTTTCAAGAAAAATATAAACAATTTAAACTGTTATTCCCACCATAGTGAAAACAACTCTCTGTATCATACCTTTTGCTTTTGAATTGGTGATAATTTTAGTTTTTCATTGGAATTCAGGTGCAACATGTGTGTCTGAAATAAATTAAAAAAAATATGTTCTAAAAAAATAAAGACTATATAACTGATTATATACTTATACATGATTATATATTTATATATCATTATATGTTGATTTAAAATACATATAAACAAAATTAATACAAAACAGTTCAGACAATCATATAATCAACTTTCAATTGCATAATAATAATGTGAGGGCTGAAAATTAATTTTACAGTACTTAATCTATACTTCACTAAATCTGAGTTTAAAATAATAAATGAAACCAAGACAAAAACAAAAAGCTTTTTTCTATGTATATAATGGCTTAGGAAGTACCCATATACACAGACATACAAATACAAATACATGAGGAACTAAAACTCAAATTTGTATCTATATTGCACAAATAGGAAAACCAGTACCATATTTAAGACATCAGCAGTTTCTCCAAGGCTTTCTGAATCCTCTGCTGAAAGACTGTCTGTATCTTTCTCTTTGGTCACTTTATGTTGAAAATAATCTGAATGATTAACAGAGAAAAGATAGAACCAGATTTCAACAGAAAAGTGAAAGACAACTAGACAATAAACAGAAATTATTCTGCAATATAAAAGTACAGTTAGAATTTTACTAATAGGTCAGTTGGTAAAGAATCCACTTGCAATGCAGGAGACCCTAGTTCGACTCCTGGGTGTGGAAGATCTGCTAGAGAAGGGGTAGGCTACCCACTCTGGTATTCTGGCCTGGAGAATTCCATGGGCTATATAATAGTCCATGGGGTCGCAAAAAGTCAGACACAACTGAGTGACCTTCACTTTCTAAGGTCCTTTAACCTCATATTAAGGGAACTGAACAGAATTCATTCACAGTGATAGCAGTATTTAAAATCTTTCTGAAAATTTAAAGACCCTGACACTGATAAGATAACAACCACTTCATTCATATGAACAGAGAAACATTATTCCTTTGGGGTAAATACTACCAGGTATCAAGCACTATGATGGCCAGTGCCCAAAAGATCCCCATCAACTTATACCCTCCTGCTATGCATACCCTTGTATAGTTCCCTTCCACATTTTACCAGGTTGGTCTGTATGGCCAATAAAATAAGCAGATCAATTTGATGTTACTGTGGCTTATGTCTCAGTCCTCTCTCTCTCTCTCTCTCTCTTTCTCTTGGATCACTTGCTCTGGGGGAAGCCATGCTATGAGTATACCCAAGGAGAAGCCCATGTGATGAAGAAGTCCAGCCTCCTGCCAATGGCCACGTGAGTGAGCTTGCAAGAGGAGCATGAAACATCCTGAACCAGAATCACTCAGCTAGACTGGTCCTGGATTCTTGACCCTTAAAAACTGTGTGAGATAGTAAATGTTTGTTGTTTTAGCCTTAAGTTTTAGGGTCATTGCTTAGGTAGCAACAGAAAAATAGTACAAATACCTAGAAACTTTCACAGAAAACCATAAGATTATTATATCATAAAGCAGATAATGAAAAGTTACAAGCTTAATTTGACCTTACATTTTTTTCAATTACTATATCCCCATTTAGCACATATATACGTATTTGAGAGGAGCTCCTTAATGAAGTCTTCACTGAAAATGCCAGTCCACAGTGCTCTCTCCCTTATAAATTCGTTCAATTCCAATGAATGAATAATCAGTTTGTCTTCATTCCATGTGAGGTGTTAGGTAGGGGATATCAACTTAAGTAACTGCTAAATCTTAATGAACTTATAGTCTAGACGGGAATACAAAATATGTGATATAGGAGAATGAGAAATCCCATCCAAATGTGGCAGATCAGGAAATTTTTCACTAAGGAGTTATAGGGAATGATGGATGAGTAGAATTCTGAGAGGTAGGGATGGAGGTAAATGGGGAAGAAAATAAGTCTAGTGCTAACAGAAGCTGTGGAACAGCTGCCCTGAAAGTTTACCATGTGCTTGGAACAAAGGCTTTTATACACATCAGGTTAACTCCATGATAATGAGAGAGGTAAGTGTTATATCCCCATTTCACAAATGAATACATTAAGGTTCAGTGACTCTTTTGGTGTCAAGTGTCAATCTCAAGTCTGCCTGGACTTTATAGGTTTTCCACTCAGTCTGACTATGAAGAGCTTCAGTTTGATCAACATCAGGGCTCAATAAACTTTTTCTGTAAAAGGCCACACAGCAAACATTTTAGGCTTTATGGCCATATGGTCTCTGTCCTAATAATCAAACTCTGCCACTGAAGTGTGAAAGCAGCCACAGACAATACCTAAATGAATGGTTTGAAGACAAAGGCTACTGAGAGATGAAGCTGGAAAAGCTGGTGGGAGTTACACGGGAAATTCACACTTATTAAAAAAAAGACTAGAGATCCTCTGAAGACACTGGAGCAGATGGGAACTAAAGAGCACCAGAAGGAGATTAACATAGAAAAATATGAACCAGGACAGACTGGAGATGACAGAGAGGAAGTTTAGAAAATAGTATATTGTTTAAGGTCACGGTCTTGGCCTTATGCTTAACTGAGAAAACAGAAATCATCGGACCTGATCTGTTTTATCTTCTCACCAACAAACGTACACATTTACCTATATTTTCCTGTTAAAATGTAGGATGTGTCTTTCCTCTTAACAAAGACTGTTCTGTATGCCAGCCCCTCCTGTCTTCTTAAGAGCTTTGCACCTTTGGTTACACACTCTCTCTCTTGTGCTGCCAGTCTCTCTGGAACTACTGGTTCATGTCCATTAGCATACAAATACGCTCTCATATTTCCCACTCCCTCCACATCTCCCTCTAGCTGCCCCATTTCTCTGCTCCTCTTCATGACCAAAATAGGCAAAAGAACTATCTACACACTTTATCGCCCCTTCACTTCCTCATTTCCCCTTCATGCCTCAACTTTTAACACTCTGTCTTCTGTCCTGATCTTTCCCTGGAACTACTCTTGTCAGGATCACCAAAAATATCCATGATGCCAGATCCATGGGATGCTTCTTTGTACTCTTTTTTCTTGAGCTTTGAGCAGTACTTTGAATTTGTGACCCTACTCTCTCCTCATTTTCCTCCTCCTGCCCTACTGGCTGATAAGGTTGAGAAAAGTGGCTTTGCCGGTCCTCCCTCTCCTACCCTCTAAACATCAGACAGTCTCGAGGCAAAATGCTGAGCCCTCTTTTCTTCCTGCTCTATTCTCTACAGTGATTTCACCAACTTCCATGAATTATAAATACCATCTCCATGTTGATGGTTTCCAAATTTCTATCTCTTTGTCCAGATCTCTATTCTGAATGTTACACTTTCATTTTCAACAGCCTGCTTGGTACATCTGCTTGGATGCCTCACAGGGATCTCAAAGTCAGTTTTTAACTTTTTTCCTTCAAAGCAGTCAACCATCCTCCTGCCTACACATCTATGTGTAATTTATTAACAAGTTCACCTGGTTCTATGTCTAAAATGTATTTCCCATGGGCTCCTTTTTATATCCACTGTGAACACCTTAGGTCTGTACACCATCATCTCTTGCAAAAGGCTCTGAAGTTTTCTTCCCACCTCTAATCTGGTATCCCTGAATCCACACATAGGCAAAAATGATCATCTTAAAACATAAATGGGATTGGACCACATTACTCCACTGTTTAAAATCCTTTAATGACTTTCTATTACACTTAAGAAAAACACTCAAATCACTTAGCCCTCTCATGGCCTATAAAACCATGAATATTTTTTTTGCTGTCTCTTTTTCCAACATCATCTTGTCCTGTCTTTTCCTTCACTCTTGATTTTCTTTCACTCACTTTCTCTTCAACCCCAATGATCTTTCCTTTTCCTATAGACTGCCCTTAACTACATTATTTTCTTTGCCTGGAATAGACACATCCTCTCTCTCTGTGTGGTTATTTTCTTATCCTTTGTTTTAGCTTAAATGTCACCTTCTCATCTATGTCTTCCCTAACCTCCTTAGCTCCATAAGAAACACTGAAATCCACAAATTTAGAAAAAGTCACATTATATGTTGGATGTATGCTCAGTCAGTCGTGTTTGACTCAATGTAATCCCAAGGACTGTAGACTGTCAGGCTCCTCTGTCCATGGAATTTTGTAAGCAAGAATACTGGAGTGGGTTGCCATTTCCTCCTCCAGGGATACAAGTTTCAAAATACTTCTTATTAAGTTTGTTTTAGTAAACAGTCACAAGAAGATAAGGGATGGCTTTTCCTTTTACCCTAAAAAATTCTATCTTCACATTCTAATCTCTGGAAGTGCCAAACAACTTGCCCCAAACTATAAACTTCTCTTTTCCTTGCACACACTGCTGTCAGAATCTACTTTTCCCATGTATAGGGCTGAAGAGTACCAGTGATTCTTATCTCCAAAGGAAATACAAAAGTTGTGGTGAGATGTAAGAAACCCTGCTCCTTATCAAGGTCCTAGATGTAGGGAATATTCCATTCCCATGGTCCACAGTTCTTGCCTGAGTTCCTGATCCTTTGTTACCTCAACCTTTTCTATAGGTTCCTGAGCCCAAAGATATTAAAATGATCTGTCCCACTGTTTTTAATCCCAGATGCCCAGATTATCTTCTTAATTCCAAACCTACTGCTTACTCTGGTGTCCTAGTCCTGGCTTCCTGCCCTGTCCCTATCATCTGAGCACATGCCATGCGGCAACATAAACACATTCCTAAGATACATATAGTTAATAAATGTTGGAGCTGGCGTCTGCTCCCAGATCAATTGGACTCTACATCCCATACTCCTAACCATGATGCTATATTGCTTAAATGCATAACTTCACATACGGCCAGAAGACCTGTATGCAAATCCTGTTCACTTCATTTATAAAACTGAGTAACCTTGGGCAAGTCACTCAATCTCTTCAAGACTTGTTTTTCTCACATGAAAAAATGAAGAATCTAACTCCCACCTATTTTGGGTTGCTTCTGGGTTTAAAGGTGATAATGTAAGAGAAGGTGATATGTATGTTATACACTGCTCTATAAAGATATGCTGCTGTCATCACATGGGATTTTTAAGGTCATCAGAGATGCTTTCTATTAGTCAGAGTATTCCTGGATTGGAGTTCAAATGAGATGTCAGTCTCTAACTAGGAAGAAAACAACTTAAGTGGAGAAAACATCTGAAGATGAACATGAAAACAGTACGAATAATTGGTACATTTCTTCTGAGAGCAAGCAGAGTATCAAATGTTACCTGGTTCCATTGGGGGCATAGAGTTCTCATCTTTACATATCGTTCTCTCTAGCAGGTTACTTGCAGACATAGAGAAAGGAATTAAATGAGGCGAAAAACAAATGGGCTGTGGGGAAGTCCCTTCAACTGGAGGCAGTATTCCCGTCATTCGAAGAGAGTCCGGGGATTTCTCCTTTAAAGCAAACAGGTTAAATAAAATGTTAGATGATGTTATATATTTAATATTGATGTAAACTACCCTGAGGTTGCAAAAACTATTGAAGAGAGAGACTTCAAATTGGCCAACGTCCCACAATGTTCACTCTTTAATAATCCCCAAGGGCTCAAAAATGTTTTGTTTTGTTGCCTCTGTGTCTAAGTTGCTCTAAATCATCAATCTGTAGGTATGTTTTTCACAAGATGGGGAAAAGTGTATGTGTGTTTTCTCTGCCTTCCCTGAAAAGAAACAGTTACTCAGGAAATGCAAACCAACTACAAAATACTTACAGGATATTTCTTAATTTTTCCATATATACTTTTTCATAATAAAAAGCCAAATGTAACTTTTTACCTCTAAAAGCATACATTTGGGAATTTAAAGTAATTTTTATTAAAAAAGGAATGTCTTCTTTAAAAATTACTTGGGATTTTACTTTTAAAAATATAAGTGTCCAGATTTCCCAGCACCACTTGTTAAAGAGATTGTCTTTAATCCATTGTATATTCTTGCCTCCTTTGTCGAAGATAAGGTGTCCATATGTGCGTGGATTTATCTCTGGGCTTTCTATTTTATTCCATTGATCAATATTTCTGTCTTTGTGCCAGTACCATACTGTCTTGATAACTGTGGCTTTGTAGTAGAGCCTGAAGTCAGGTAGGTTGATTCCTCCAGTTCCATTCTTCTTTCTCAAGATCGCTTTGGCTATTCGAGGTTTTTTGTATTTCCATACAAATTGTGAAATTATTTGTTCTAGCTCTGTGAAGAATACTGTTGGTAGCTTGATAGGGATTGCGTTGAATCTATAAATTGCTTTGGGTAGTATACTCATTTTCACTATATTGATTCTTCCAATCCATGAACATGGTATATTTCTCCATCTATTAGTGTCCTCTTTGATTTCTTTCACCAGTGTTTTATAGTTTTCTATATATAGGTCTTTAGTTTCTTTAGGTAGATATATTCCTAAGTATTTTATTCTTTCCGTTGCAATGGTGAATGGAATTGTTTCCTTAATTTCTCTTTCTGTTTTCTCATTATTAGTGTATAGGAATGCCAGGGATTTCTGTGTGTTGATTTTATATCCTGCAACTTTACTGTAGTCATTGATTATTTCTAGTAATTTTCTGGTGGACTCTTTAGGGTTTTCTATGTAGAGGATCATGTCATCTGCAAATAGTGAGAGTTTTACTTCTTCTTTTCCAATTTGGATTCCTTTTATTTCTTTTTCTGCTCTGATTGCTGTGGCCAAAACTTCCAAAACTATGTTGAATAGTAATGGTGAAAGTGGGCACCCTTGTCTTGTTCCTGACTTTAGAGGAAATGCTTTCAATTTTTCACCATTGAGGAAACTGGACCACTTTCTAACACCATACACAAAAATAAACTCAAAATGGATTAAAGATCTAAATGTAAGACCAGAAACTATAAAACTCCTAGAGGAGAACATAGGCAAAACACTCTCCGACATACATCACAGCAGGATCCTCTATGACCCACCTCCCAGAATATTGGAAATAAAAGCAAAAATAAACAAATGGGACCTAATTAACCTTAAAAGCTTCTGCACATCAAAGGAAACTATTAGCAAGGTGAAAAGACAGCCTTCAGAATGGGAGAAAATAATAGCAAATGAAGCAACTGACAAACAACTAATCTCAAAAATATACAAGCAACTCCTACAGCTTAACTCCAGAAAAATAAACGACCCAATCAAAAAATGGGCCAAAGAACTAAATAGACATTTCTCCAAAAAAGACATACAGATGGCTAACAAACACATGAAAAGATGCTCAACATCACTCATTATCAGAGAAATGCAAATCAAAACCACTATGAGGTACCATTTCACACCAGTCAGAATGGCTGCGATCCAAAAGTCTACAAATAATAAATGCTGGAGAGGGTGTGGAGAAAAGGGAACCCTCTTACACTGTTGGTGGGAATGCAAACTAGTACAGCCACTATGGAGAACAGTGTGGAGATTCCTTAAAAAACTGGAAATAGAACTGCCTTATGATCCAGCAACCCCACTGCTGGGCATACACACTGAGGAAACCAGAAGGGAAAGAGACACGTGTACCCCAATGTTCATCGCAGCACTGTTTATAATAGCCAAGACATGGAAGCAACCTAGATGTCCATCAGCAGATGAATGGATAAGAAAGCTGTGGTACATATACACAATGGAGTATTACTCAGCCATTAAAAAGAATACATTTGAATCAGTTCTAATGAGGTGGATGAAACTGGAGCCTATTATACAGAGTGAAGTAAGCCAGAAGGAAAAACATAAATACAGTATACTAACGCACATATATGGAATTTAGAAAGATGGTAACAATAACCCGGTGTACGAGACAGCAAAAGAGACACTGATGTATAGAACAGTCTTATGGACTCTGTGGGAGAGGGAGAGGGTGGGAAGATTTGGGAGAATGGCAATGAAACATGTAAAATATCATGTAGGAAACGAGTTGCCAGTCCAGGTTCGATGCATGATGCTGGATGCTTGGGGCTGGTGCACTGGGACGGCCCAGAGGAATGGTATGGGGAGGGAGGAGGGAGGAGGGTTCGGGATGGGGAACACATGTATACCTGTGGCGGATTCATTTTGATATTTGGCAAAACTAATACAATTATGTAAAGTTTAAAAATAAAATAAAATTGGAAGAATAAAAAAAAAATAAATAAAAAAAAAATATATAAGTGTCATTATAATGATCATTTTAAAGCACAGAATGAGAATCCCTAAATTTAATTAAGAAAGAACATTCCCTCTCAACCCAAAGTTCTTATTTTTTGTTTTCAACCTTTCATTATTTATAATATATAACCTTTCACTGCTCATGAGGTATTAGCTTTAAAAGACAAAAGCAAAATAGAAGTCAATTCACATACGGTTGAGACAACAATTTAGCAGTACCACTGTCTACAAAGGTTATCTATGATCATTTCAATGTTCTAATTTGTTTAACAGTTTAGTTCTGAGTTTTCTTTAAAAGTTTGTAAGCCATTAATTCTAATCATTTTATATAGTAAATTTATCTAAGACGACCCTTCTTTGGTTTAAAAAGAAAATAAATTCGTTTTCTTCCAGTTTTCTTTGTAGCTCTGGACAGTGTTATTATATAGAACAGGTCACAAACATACCCTCTCTCGACGGCGCACACGTGCTGATAAAGATCTCTGCAGTAAGTTTTCTAAAGGCGGATCACTGATGGGGACATATATAGCTGAAGGTAAGCAAGAATAATTTATTTCATCTGACTCAATGTCTTCTGCCATACCAAGTCGTGGAGTGGCAAAAACTAGCATGTGACATCCACCACAAGCAACCTGCAGCATAAATTCACAGATAAATTAATCGACATTGGCGTCAAACACAAATGGGTTTTTAACAGTTTTTAGCTACAAAACATTAACTTAGCAGTAGACTTCCTAGACTGAATGATTGAATCGCTCTTTCTCCCTCTCTCCCTCCATACACACACACACACACACACACACACACACACAAAACACATGAATTACGATATATATTCTTTAAAAACTATTACTGAAAATTAGACCAAATTTAATACATCATTTTACTTTCAACTGAATATATAGTATAGAGAAAAAACTATCTGGCACATTATATTTCTCTTTATAAGTCAGAAAAGGCTATTTTAATCTGGGAGCAACACTAACAACTTGAAAAAAACCAGAGAAGTTCTACTTAAAAATAAGGGACCCATGGGTCATGTCGATGTACGGCAAAAACCATCACAATATTGTAAAGTAATTATCCTCCAATTAAAATAAATAAATTAATAAATTTAAAAAAAGAGAGAAATAAGGGACCCAAGAATACATCAGTCTCTTGGGATAAACATGTCTTCAAGCCCTTCTCTTTACATGAAGGTTTCTTAAGTTTAATGCTTAAAAGTCCCAAGAGCAAAATGCAAGCATGAACAATGGTGAAATGAAAAACGTAATCAACATCTTAAGGACTTTAACAAGTAATTTTCAATAAAATGCTTAAAAAAACATTGTGTAGTGTTTACAATATAGAAACTTCTGGTATCTTCATAGAGTTCTACATTGCAACATAGAATAGCATACTCTGAACCTTTCCTTCATAATATTTCCAAAGTTAAAATTGATCTGTTTTATGTATAGCATTTAAAAAACAATTATCTTCCCCATAAGATTATACAGGGGCTTCCCTGGTGGCTAGATTATAAAGAATCTGTCTGAAATGCGGGAGACCTGGATTCAATCCCTGGGTCGGGAAGATCCCCGGAGAAGGGAATGGCAACCCACACCAGTATTCTTGCCTAGAGAGTCCCATGGACAGAGGAGCCTGGTGGAATACAGTCCATGGGGTTGCAAAGAATTGGACACAACTGAGCAACCAACACACACACACACACACACACACACAATTATAAGCTCAGTGAGTGAGAATCTGGTCTCAGTGTGCATCATTGCATGCTCTGTATTTCTCATCCTCAGTCCAGTATTTTGTACCAAGCAAGTATTCATCACATAGGTGTCAAATCACATGGGAAATGTTCCTTAGTATGAGGCTCTGAGCCTTTGGAGAACAAATTCCAAGTGATATTGTTAGGGGAAGCACACTGACTGAAACTGCCCACCCTGGCCAGACACCACAGTAACCATGTGCATGAGCTGTTTTACAACAGGAGGTCTTGGTAAGGAACACAGAACTAATAAGCTACCACCAACCAGAAGAGTTCGGGAAAAGTCAAAAGGAGAAACCACATGTCTGACCACCTCCCAGAATCCTTCTCTCTGGCATCCATCTTGGCTGAACAAGGTGTGCACCACCAGGAAGGACTCTGAGTCAGAACGACTGGCTAAAGACAACCCGGAAACTAATCCCATCACCATAAAACCTGAGACTCGGAGCCACATGGCAGAGCTGTGCTCCTGGGTTCCCTTACCCTACTGCTCTCTGCCTGGGCACCCTCTCCCAATAAAATTTCTTGCTTTGTCAGCACATGTGTCTCCTCAGACAATTCATTTCAGAGTGTTAGACAAGAGCCCAGTTTTGGGCCCTAGAAGGGGTCCCCCTTCCTGCAACAATACTATCATCAGTGTGTGTGCATGTGTGTGTGTCTGTGGTGTGTGTGCACTCTGTTGCTCAGTTGTGTCCGACTCTTTGCAACCCCATGGACTGTAGCCTGCCAGGCTCCTCTGTCTGTGGGATTTTCTAGGCAGAAATACTGGAGTGGATTGCCATTTCCTCTTCCAGGGGATATTCCTGACTCAGGGATCGAACTCAAGTTTCTTGCATCTCCTGCATTGCTGGTGGATTCTTTACCACTGTGCCACCTGGGAAGCCCTTATTATCATCACAGACTAAACAAAATTTTCATCTATAGTTCTTAATTGGCTAGTGTTAGAAACAACAGAGATACGGTGCATGATGCGGACAATACTGAAACAACACTTTGTCCAAATAGCACTTAGCTAAATAAAAGTATTTTCAAAACTCGTCATTTATTATCAGCTGGATCTGAGGGTCTGAATGGTATCTAACCCAACAAACATTTACAGATGACTACTATGAGTGAGGAAAAACATTAGGAAAAGGACAGATTTTCAGAGTGTTGTGATGTCTGACATTTGGCATTTAGGACACAAGTGTATTCACTAGATAGAGCCATGTTATTATTTCATCTAAACATAAAAGGACTCATTTTCTATGAAATCCCAAAAGAATCAAATATAGGAATATGAACACGTAAACAGGAAAATGTGAAGCCCTTACCAAATGTACTATATACTTCAAAAAACTAGAACACAAAGTGGGAACGAACTGATTGGTAAAATTTTCCATTCCGAGTCCTAGTTTTCCGTGTCGACCATCTCCAAAAGTATACAAAAGGCCTGATTCTAAAATGAAAAAAAGAATTATGAAAGTTACTTTGATGGATCTATTTGCAAACAACAAATATATTAACTGACATTGCAATTTTCCCCTTATATTCTGCATTGAATTTACTCTGGTCCATTGATGTTCCCACACTTTCTATGGTTTCTGTTGTCCACACATAACATTAGGCAATAGATACCGCGAGAATAAATCACCAGCACTTGGTGGCTTGTGAAGTTGAGACCCAGTCCTGTGAGGTGTTGTATGGAGTAGCAGCAATCCAGCATGAGCTCTCATGATAAATACCACCTTTTCAAAGAGAAGGAGATTTTTGTATTCTGACCAATTTATTTTCTTTTTTCCTCAGGTCATTGATTAGGTGAGGGTTTATCAACTCTGGCACTACAGACATTTGAGGTTGGATAATTCCCAACTGTATGGGTTTGTCCTGTGCCTTGTGGAATGTTCAGCAATATCCGTGGCTTCTATCTATTAAATGCCCATACAATACCTCACTTCTGCAACTGTGACAATCAAAAATATCTCCAACACTGCCATGTGTCCCCTGGGGAGACCAAAACACCACTAGACTAGATCCTCTCCCTTACTTCTGCTTCAGGGTTGTGGAAAGTTCCTGAAGGAAATGCCATAAACCAACCATGCTGCTTGTTGGGGATACCAATATTGGGGGGATCCCTTGTACAGCCAGGCCCAAGATAATGATGAGTAATTTTGTCACCTCACCAGTTAAATCTTTTTCTCTGCGGCCAAAGCAGCTAGTCTGAACCTTCACTCCTCAAGCCTTTCCTTCATACTCTCCATCTCAAGTGAGGTAAGCGCCATGGAAGCAGAAATAAAGGAAATGGTGCCAGTACAGGTACAAAAGAGGGGCTCTCCCTCTAATCCAGTGATTAGGAAAGGCTTTCAAATTGAAGCTGAAAGGATTAGGGTTTAGCTACAAGAAGGAGGGAGCAAAGGATTTTTCAGGCAGAGGCCAGCAGTACATATCAAGCACAGAAAGCATAACACAGTTAAGAAGCTGAGAGGCAACCAACGTGTCTGGAGCACAAAGGGAAGAGTGGTATGAGATGAGTCTGAAGAGGCAAGAAGGAGCCACACCGCAGAGTATCTTATTAGCTCATATTAAGCATTTTTGAACTCTATATTAAGAACAAGTGAAAGTTGCTCACTCATGTCCAACTCTTTGTGACCCCATGGACTATACAATCCATGGAATTCTCCAGGCCAGAATACTGAAGTTGGTAGTCTTTCCCTTTTCCAGGGGATCTTCCCAACCCAGGGATTGAACCAGGTCTCCTGCACTGCAGGCGGATGCTTTACCATCTGAGCCACCAGGGAAGCCCAAGAACACTGGAGTGGGTAGCCTATCCCTTCTCCAAGGGATCTTCCTGACCCAGGAATTGAACCAGGGTCTCCTGCATTGCAGGTGGATTCTAAGGCAGATATTAAGAACACCAATAACCTAAATGAATGGTTTTAAGCTGGGAAATGACAAGATCATATTTGGGAACTTGCACTTTAAGATGGCAAAGTAATTGTATACTAAAAAAAGCCAAGAGAATTATCTGAAAAAATAACCATAGTTCACTGAAGTGGCAAGTTCAAAACTTAATATATTAAAAGGCTGGTGCACTGGGACGGCCCAGAGGGATGGTGTGCGGAGGGAGGAGGGAGGAGGGTTCGGGATGGTGAACACATGTATACCTGTGGCGGATTCATTTTGATATTTGGCAAAACTAATACAATTATGTAAAGTTTAAAAATAAAATAAAATTAGAAAACAAAAAAAACAAAAAAAAACAAATAGATTCCCTATAAATAATCAATAAACCAACATTTAGATTCTCAATTTAGATTGTTATAATTCTTACTACTAGATATTTGTTTTCTTTCTTTATGTGTACTCCCTATTTTTGTTGCTTTCCTCCTCCTTTTTTTGACCCTGATTTCCTCATTCACCAGGGCTTCCCTGGTGGCTCAGCTGGTAAAGAATCCGCCTGCAATGCGGGAGACCTCGGTTCGATCCCTGGGTTGGGAAGATCCCCTGGAGAAGGGAATGGCTAGCCACTCCAGTATTCTGGCCTGGAGAATTCCATGGACTTTGTAGTCCATGGGGTTGCAAAGGGTCAGACACGACTGAGTGACTTTCACTTCCCTTGTTCAAACTGTTAAGGTTTCTTTTTTTTAAACTTGAGTGTCTTTAGCCAGAAAAAATTAGCTCTGATCAAGCTGCCTGATCACACTTCCAACCTCAGAGAGCTTTTAAAAACATGAACCACTGGCTATAATGGGGAACTGGAGGGAACTTACTGATAACTCACTGCATACCTCTCATTAGTCCTGAACAACAACAACAACAAAACTCATGTAACACCTAACCCTGCAGAGGATTCACGACCAAAGCAGTCAAACAAAATTAATATTCAGTTATTTGTGCTATAACTTCTTTCATCAGGAGGAAAGGTATTACAAAATTTTAACCAAATAACCTAATTATATGTTAGAGGATCTGTAAAAAGTGTATATTTACTATTGTGGTGACCCAAGGACGAAAGAGCAGATAAAACCAAGGAGGGTCTTGTAATACAGGAATGGAAAAACCAGACCCTTATCGTCCTTCCCTCCCCCACGTTGTAACTATTAATGGAACAGTATAACCTGTGTCCCCTCCTACCCCATTCAGTCCAGTTCAGTCACTCAGTTGTGTCCAGCTCTCTGCGACCCCATGGACTGCAGCACACCAGGCCTCCCTGTCCATCACCAACTCCTGGAATTTGCTCAAACTTATGTCCATTGAGTCGGTGATGCCATCCAACCATTCAACCATCTCATCCTCTGTCGTCCCCTTCTTCTCTCGCCTTCAATTTCTCCCAGCATCAGGGTCTTTTAAGTCAGTTCTTTGCATCAGGTGGCCAAAGTGCTGGAGTTTCAGCTTCAACATCAGTCCTTCCAATGAATATTCAGGACTGATTTTCCTTTAGGATGGACTGGTCAGATCTCCTTGCAGTCCAAGACTCTCAAGAGTCTTCTCCAATACATAGTTCAAAAGCATCAATTCTTTCTTTGTAGTCCAACTCTCACATCCATACACTTCTCCCATCCAGTATACATGCCTCATCCAATCAGCAAATGACCCACAAGATCCCTATCCCACTCCTTGTAGCCTGGGTATAAAAGTGTACTGAGGACCCCTGTTCAACGTTGGTTCTTCCTTGAGCTGGCCCACTGTTCTAACAGTGTCTCTCACTCTAATAAACTTTATTTTCCTCTCATTCTGTCTCATATCTTGAAATTTTCCAGCCTGCACCCAGACCACGACAACCATCAGTGGCAATTTTGAGTTGATGGAAAATGGCAGTAGGACAGAGAAACTGAGCTTAAGGGCCCAGCCGTAAGTCATACATATCAACAACTTTTCTGGGACTATGAATGAACAATTCTTTACATTCTATATAGTTCAATTTCATGCTACATCAACAAGGACTTTAATGTAGTAACAAGGATGTACATTAACAAGGACTTTAATGTAATGGGCTTCCCTTGTGGCTCAGATGGTAAAGAATCTGCCTGCAATACAAGAGACCCAGGTTTGATCCCTGGGTTGGGAAGATTCCCTACAGAAGGAAATGGCAATCCACTCCAGTATTCTTGCCTAGAGAATTCCATAGACAGAGGAGCCTGGTGGGCTATAGTCCATGGGGTCACAAAGAGTCGGACACGACTGAGCGACTACACTTTCAACTATACTTTTAACAAGGACACTGATACTGGAAAATGGGCAACCAGTGCTCTCTGAAAGATTCTCTGGGAAAGAAGGGCCAGTACATGGTAGTACCTTGTATTTGCTGATTCCTACTTCCCCTAACCAGATACCATTAGATGAGCTCCATCATAGCAGAAACTTTTGTAAAAAAAGGAGGAAAACACAGAAATACCAGTATCTGGATTATTTCAAAATATTATATGCTGCTGCTGCTGCTAAGTCACATCAGTTGTGTCTGACTCTGTGCAACCCCATAGATGGCAGCCCAATAGGCTCCTCTGTCCCTGGGATTCTCCAGGCAAGAGTACTGGAGTGGGTTGCCACTGCCTTCTCCGAAATATTATATGAGTTCCGACTTTTTAATGCTTTGCTTTTTCGATAGAAATGTGAGCTACAAATACAAAACTTACAGAGCCTTTTGTTCCAAAGCAATTAAAATTGTGCAGTGTATTAATTATCTAGGAGTGAGTCAGTCATTTTAGGGAAGCACCTTCACTGAGTCCTACGCTGGCAGCACCTAGTTTCTGAGGTTGAGAAGTAGGCCCAAAGCAGCATCTTCCCAGACAAAAGGAGAAACTACAGAGCAGAAGAGCAAGCTCTGCTAGCACTGTGGAGGAAGCATGAAAGTCACTCCTGAAAACACATCCTAGTGGCAGAAGCCTTCTAAGAATTTACTCAGCCTGAATGGTACTGTCAGATTGAACATGGAAATTTTTTTTTTAATTTTATTTTATTTTTAAACTTTACATAATTGTATTAGTTTTGCCAAATATCAAAATGAATCCGCCACAGGCGGATGTGTTCCCCATCCTGAACCCTCCTCCCTCCTCCCTCCCCATACCATCCCTCTGGGTCGTCCCAGTGCACCAGCCCCAAGCATCCAGTATCGCGCATCGAACCTGGACTGGCAACTCGTTTCTTACATGATATTCTACATGTTTCAATGTCACTCTCCCAAATCTTCCCACCCTCTCCCTCTCCCACAGAGTCCATAAGTTCCTTCTTAGATTTTCCCCCTTGGTGTGAGCAGAGTTCAGAGCCTTCAAATCAATAGTTTCAAAAAGACTCCAGCTTTCTGACAAAGTATAATACTACGGTCTCACCTCTGAGAGCACTGACATATTTTGAGGCTCTAAATCATTTACACTGATTTTAAATTGAACTAAAATATGAGAAAGGAGTTTACAACTTTACACATTGGCATATTAAACAAGGAATTACATTTTCTCACTTATTAATTCCTTTGCTTAAGTTAGATACATTCATTCTATATAGTATTTATTTTGTAATAAAACATACCCAGTTCCATTAAGTATACTAACAGAAATTTGATCTGTACCTGTTATCAAAGCTGTGTGATTTTCTCCACAGCAAACATGACTTATTTTCTTATCCTTAACACTCTCAATGACTTTGGGTTCTGAAGTTTCAAAAGTGAAAGTGCCAAGACCCAGTTGACCAAACTGTCCCAGCCCAAAGGTGTACACGGCTTTCTCTGAAAGGGGAGAAGCAAACACAAGAAGAGGATTTCAGAGATACAGATACTATCATCATTCTATCTGGAAAAATGGTGATATTCCCTCTTCTATAAAGTACGTTAGGGGTCTCTCAAAGAAACACTCATGCAAGAATACCCAATACTTACCTACACATTCGATAAAGCGAGAGAAAAATGACAAGGTACACAGTTGTAACAATTATGTCATGGGCCTAATTCTCTTACGTATAATGATAGAAGGAACTGCTAAACACACAAAAGTCAGTGAAACCAAAAAAGTCCCTATGATTACCACTCAGTCAAAAAGCATCAATTGTCTAAACTAATTCCTTTCACTGACTTAAATAAACGAATAGTATTTCCCCCAGAAAAAGTCCTTACTTTTAACAGCAGTTTAATGGAATAACCTATTTTAGAAAACAATCTCAGAGGAGAATTTGCATGGAATTAAAACTTACAGCAGATATGCTACACTTATTCACAGGTAAAGCTCATTTAGGGCTTCCCTGGTAGCTCAGCTGGTAATCCACCTGCAATGCAGGAGACCCCGGTTTGATTCCTGGGTTGGGAAGATCCACTGGAAAAGGGACAGGCTACCCACTCCAGTGTTCCTGGGCTTCCCTGGTGCCTCAGATGGTAAAGCATCCACCTGCAACGCAGGAGACCTGGGTTCGATCTCTGGGTTGGGAAGATCCCCTGGAGGAGGGCATCACCACCCACTCCAGTATTCTTGCCTGGAGAATCCCCAAGGACAGAGGAGCCTGGTAGGCTACAGTCCATGGGATTGCAAAGACTTGGACAAGACTGAGCTACTAAGCACAGCACAGCACAAAGCTCATTTATTAGGAAGTGCAATAATAATCAGAGGAGGGTAAAAGCCTTTCCTCTATATTATTTAAATTAAAAAAAATTTTATTGACGTATAGTTGATTTACAATGTTGTGCTAATTACTGCTATATAGCAAAGTGACTCAGTTATACATATAGATATATTCTTTTCATATTCTTTTCCATTATGGTTTATTATAGGATACTGAATATAAAATATGACCTTGCTGTTTATCCATCCTACGCGATATTAGTAGTTCTGAAGTGATTCCAAATGAACTCCAATAATTTAGTTAAGTATTAGCTCATATAGTCTTGAGAAATGGAAAAGCACAAGAACAGGATAAACAAGTGGTGATGTAAGTGTCCTTTTAGACACACATGCTTCCGGGCCCCTGCCTTAGGAAGCACAGTGTCTACTGCATTTGTGTGCTTCTCCACAGTGCAACACATTGCCTCTCCTGCTGCAGTTACAGAAGCAAGAGTTTCAGATTCAGGTAGAAGCCCAAACCTTCATTCCTACTAGCTGCGGCAAGCAGACAAGCTACTTAAATTCCCTAATGCTAATAATCCCTTCTAAAAGAGCTGCTGCAAGGATTAAATGAGAAAACATACAGGAAACACAATGGGACAGTCAGTCGTAAATGAACATTTTTCTAAAAAGTAATTATCTAATCAACTCACCTTATTGTGACAACACAGGATACTGATGAACACATAATTATTGTCATATAGTTTTACATTTTTCTTTCTAATGTTTACTTCATGAATAAGACACAAAGATATTCTTTCTTAAAGACAACACAGTGTGTCAAGGATAGGAAGCCACACTGAGGCAATGGCAAACAGACCTTTATTTTAGTGTAAAAATCACTATCTCTAGTAAAACTAATAATCACATAGCATATCTCCAATTCTGAATGTTCAGCTTAATAGGAGGATGTTGGGTAAGTGAAAAAACTGTCTATCTCGAGCTGGCCAACAATCACTCCAAGTTTCTTGGGCTGTCTGACAATAGCCTGTGAAATTAGGCTGTTCAGGCACACTGAATCAAGTTACACAAGTTTTGTCCTTATTCTGTTCCCTTGTGTGCTTGAATGATTAGCAATGACAATAGTTTCTATTATTTTTAAATGACTGAAGACTCTTACCTAACGACATTATATACAAAAATCAATATAATTTTTAGTCATCCCACCTTTGTAACATTTTTAACAATGTAATTCAATGTTAATAAATATTACTGTCTTAGGAAAACAGATTTGATTAGTTGGCTTCAGATAAATATTACTCTAATTTCACAGACTACATTTCATTTCACAACTAGATACTTGTGTAGCCCTGTAGAGATCTTAAGTTTGTCTAAATATAATCTGGAGAAGTTAAGTTCTTATTTTCTTTGGGGCCCAGACTTCATTGTGGACCCAATCTAATAACCAAGCCTTTCTTATCTTCTGATAACTGCTGTGGATGACATACAAAATGACATGGATCACTTGGTCTCACTTAGTTTGTCCCAGTTCCAGTCTGATACTTTCTCTACAGCAATCCATTGTTTCCCTGACTATCGTTACAACCAGTAGCTGTATTGTGTAATCTATCGTAGTTATATCAAAATATCAAGTTTTAAATAAATTTATCAACAATGAACTAATTAAAATTATCTTTAAAGTATTCTATTGACTTTAAGATCAATAAAGTCTGATCTAAATAGACTTTAAGATCAGAATTATAGACACAAGAAAAAACAAAGCTGGGGAGGGCCCCCAGAGAATCATCTAATCCAAGCCCTTCCCTTTAGTTAAGAGAACCATTTAGAACAGATGATTAGCTATTCTTGGCTTTATGGTCTTGCAAAGTATCCAATAACTCTTAGGTATTAAACTTAGTACTTACTCAAACTGATGATCATACACTCTTTACGTCCATTTCTTTATCAATTAGGACTAAATATTTAATAGTTCTATCCATACTGCTTCAGAACACAGGTTTCTCACAGGACTGGCTCATAATAAAGCCTTTAAAGGTCCATGGATAAATTTTAAAAAATAGGCGAAGTAGTGAATTTTCCATACAGATAAATTTATACAATTTAAGGGGATGTCTTTTACTATAAAATTAAGAGCTTTAAAATTTTTGTTTTGAAAATGACCCTTACTTTATGATATAATGGTGAAAACAGATTGCATTTTTCTTGCAATGTCCATATTTAGCCAAATGCAAACTGGAAGTTGGCAATCTTCTCTAGGTCTTCATACTCTCTTACAAAATAAAAAACTTAAAATATAAAAACTTTAACGGTCTGTGAGATTCGAAAGTCTCCAAAAAATCTGGAGAAAACAATCAGTTTCTGGCAATATGGTTTTTAACTTCAAAACAAAGTTCACAGACAGCTAAATGTCTATTATACTATAATACATTACTTATGTGTACTTATGTGCACTTTTTAAATTTTAAGTATAATTAAAAGATTATCTTGAAAATATTTTATAATATGTGGTTTAATGACACATTATTATATAGTCAACATTGCATCCTTCAGAATAACCTTCAATAACCTAATAAATTAATTATTTCTATAATCTTTGTATAAACCAGAAAAAATACATGACACAAGAATAAATTGCATTTCTGCCTACAGAATAAATTTTCAGATAATTTATAAAGATTAAAGTTTAATCCCTAAAATAAATCTTTCAGAAATTATATAAAAATTCACTTTATCAGCAGAAGTTTAAAAAAGATCTTAAACTTCAGAATTATTTCCAAATTTAGAGTGGAGGACCTGGAAAAAAATATTTCTCACTTTGAAAATATTCCATCTGGAAATTGCAATTCTGGGAAACCGTAGCTTTATAAGCATGACTAGGACTAGAACAGGAAATCAAGGAAAAGTGATGTAAGAGAGGAAAATCTAAAGATAATATACAGCTTAATCATCTTGCAACATTTAAGCATTAACATCTAAGAATTAGATGTTATTTAAAAATTCGTCTAGAACACTTCTAGCTTTGGGTTACTGAAGATTAAGTGGTGACTTCAAAAACTGTTTCTTTTTACTAAAAACTATCATAATTATTCACTACCTAACTGCATTACCTCTATACTACTCATCTAAAATAAATCTAATGCTGAACAAATCTGGGAGCATCAATGTAAGCATATTAATAGACAGTATATTTTAATTATATTGACCAGCATCCTAAGAAGTCACATGTCATACCAAAAACAAAATTCAGAAGCCAAAAGGGACATTATCATTAAGGTTCTAACTCTGTATTCTTATCTGTAATTTACAATCTTAACCCCCTTTAATGAATTATTATAACAGACATAAAAATCACAAAGAAATCACCAAGGTAGATATTGTGACTATCAAAGAAAAGAATTACCAATGACAAGTAGAAAAGACTATTAACAAGGAGCGTCTTCAAATTAAGTATTTCAGAAAAATTAATGTCAATTTTAAATAAATATGGAATACATATACATGAGGAAAACAAAGTGTTCTTGAAAATGAGCTAAAAAAGTTATTTGCTGCCATTAAAGGTGTTAAGGTCATGAAAATGTCAATTATGTAAGCAAAAACAATTCAACAAGATTCATTTTTTTTCTACTTAACAATATCTTCCATAGGCCAGAAATGTTTACTAACTATATGAACAAAAAGTAGAGATCTTAATGGAAAAAGATGCAAAGTCTACTCACATGAAGTACCTGAAACATACAAACTCACTGAAGCAGAGACTTGAACGGTGGTTGCCAGGGACTAGGGTGGTGGAGAGGGGAGCTACTTATTAATGGATTTCAGCTATGCAAAGGTGAAAGTTCTACAGACCTGTCATATCAGATTGTGCCTATAGATAACATTACTGTATTATACACCTAAAATTCTGTTAAGATGGTGGATCAGATGTTAAGTGTTCTTACCACAATAAAAATAAGCAAATGTTAAAAAAGGTTTTAGTTAGGTACCACAGAAAGCAGGGAATGGAGCCGCACCCATACCTGTAAGAACAACTGTGTGCCCTCCACCACAAGCAACTTGGATCACCTTCTCAGAAATTCCAGGCACCAGTTGGGGTACTTTGTGATTGACCAGGAGCTTTGGGGGAAGACCTAACTTCCCACTCTCCGGTTCTCCAAAGGTGTACAGTTCTCCCTCAGCTATTGAAGAAAAAAAAAGAGGGATCCATGATGACAGAGACATGAACAAAATACTGGTCTTTTTGGTACATGTTCTTATGTTTGATAAAAAATTTAGAAAATATAAACTTAAAAAATCTGACCTTTCTTGAAATACTTCTACTCAATAGTAAGGAATAAAGATAGATTTTCCCTTCCTCTTGATTATTCTAATCCAAAATCTTCATGAAGAATTCATGACTATCACTACCAGTAATAACTAGAAAATTATTTTATCTGTTTCACAATACACAGACAAGATGATCTTACTTCTTCCACTTACTTTTAATAAAGCAAAATGACTAGACATTAAACCCCCAAAAGGACATGGATTTTGTCTTGCTCACTATGGTATTTGCAAGAACCTAGCAGTGTGTCTACTACATTAAATATAATACTTATTGCATAAATAATTGCTTTTCATGAAACTTTCTGTATAAAACTCATTTATGCACGAAGCAAATATGGTGAGTGAGCCTAAAGATGGCAGGTTTTACTCAGATGGCACTTTTTCCAGACAGACGCTCCTGCTAAGGAATTCATGTCATTTAATCGCTGCTTTGTCTATACCAATACTATTGATCTGCTTCTGTTATCACACTTAGCACACTATACTATGAGCTTCATGAAATCAGGAACTATTTCCTATGAACCGAAGTGAGTCCTATAGAGCAGGAATTTAAAAACTGTAGTAAATACATAATCTAATCATAAGCTTCTACGTCAGTCACGTAGAAGAGATAACACAGCACGTCTTGTTGTATTACTGGCATGTCTCCAAAAGAACCACACCACGACTGACTGCTGACTAACCCCTGGGAATGCAGCCTTTGGGAGTGTTCTTTAAGCTGGTGATAGGCGATTCTGTTACACACACCTGGAGAAATGAATTATGCCAGCTTAGCCAGGAGCTAAGAAAGGGTTGCTTTGCACAAACATCAACACTGATGATGTACACCTGGTTTCACTGTTGAAGGGCCTGAATTTCAGGTGCCATGACGAGTTGCTAGCAGAATGTGCCTACATGACCGGCCACCCACAGCAAAGCCTCAGACCCTGAAAATAGAACAGGGCTTCCCTGGGCAGAGACATCACACACACATCCCTGTAGTTCAATGCCAAAGAGAAAACACACCTTGTGTGGCCCTGGAAGAGGAAGGACTGGGAAGTGCATACGGGACCTCTCTGAAGAATACACATCTTTCCTTTGTTGTAATAAATCTTAGCTATGAGTATAATGAGCTGTTGAAGACAGATCCCTTCTAGCAAATCAGAACTTAGGGAAGTTGTGTGATATCTAACACATATGGTAGGTGCCAGTTTAAACTTGGTCAAATACTGCAAACACAGCCAAACTCATTTTCTAGATTGATCTGCACAAAAGTGAAGTTTTCTGTACTACAATTTTTTCTGAAGTACTCAGCACGGAAGTGCTTAGTAAGTCAGCATGCCTCCCCCTTTCCCCATGCTTCTTGCTTCTCATATGAAAGGAATTTCTAAGTCCAGACAAGTCTCTTTCTACTACTGTCTGTAAATTCCTGCTGCTCCCCACACCTTCAATGGATGAATTGCATGGTATGTGAACTACACATCAATATAGCTATTTTTTCTTAAGGCATAAAACAGAAAACAAAACAAAAAAGTTCAATGTAAGGCCTATCAGTTAAAACGATTAATTGCACTTGTTTCTCTACTGGCTAAAGCAGTAGTAAATAAAAACTGACATTGGCAATTTTATTAAGGCCTAAATATAAGACATTGCTTTGTTTTTCCATGTGTTTTTTTTTCTATTTTTTGTTTCATAAACAAAGTGAGCACAGACTATACCAATTCCAGGAGCCCTAAAGTTGGAAATAAGTTGGTATGTGGTATTGGCCCAAGGAAAACAATTTATCATTCATTCACTTACCTCCTCGTTCAACAAGATTTATTTATTGTCAGTTTCTTCAAGACACAAACTGACACAGTAGTGAACAAAACTAGCCAAGCCAGAGTTTGCCCTTTCTTAGAACCAAATTACTACCAGTTCAGTTCAGTTGCTCAGTCATGTCCGACTCTTTGCGACCCCATGAATCGCAGCATGCCAGGCCTCCCTGTCCATCACCAACTCCCAGAGTTTACTCAAACTCATGTCCACTGAGTTTGTGATGCCATCCAGCCATCTCATCCTCTGTCGTCCCCTTCTCCTCCTGCCCCCAAACCCTCCCAGCATCAGAGTCTTTTCTAATGAGTCAACTCTTCGCATGAGGTGGCCAAAGTACTGGAGTTTCAGCTTCAGCATCAGTCCTTCCAATGAATACCCAGGACTGGTCTCCTTTAGGATGGACTGGTTGGATCTCCTTGCAGTCCAAGGGACTCTCAAGAGTCTTCTCCAACACCACAGTTCAAAAGCATCAATTCTTCAGCGCTCAGCTTTCTTCACAGTCCAACTCTCACATCCATACATGACTACTGGAAAAACCACAGCCTTGACTAGATGGACCTTTGTAGACAAAGTAATGTCTCTGCTTTTGAATATGCTATCTAGGTTGGTCATAACTTTCCTTCCAAGGAGTAAGTGTCTTTTAATTTCACGGTGCAGTCACCATCTGCAGTGATTTTGGAGCCCCCAGAAAAATAAAGTCTGACAGTTTCCACTGTTTCCCCATCTATTTCCCATGAAGTGGGACTACTACCAAGTCATTGGTAAACCTGGGGGGCACTAAGATGGGACAATAAGCATTTTCTAAACCTGAATCTGAGGTGCACGGAATAAGAAGTAAATGTATAACAAATACTTAGATATCTAAGAGGGTCCATAAAACTGTTTTCCGCTAGGTGCTTTTATTGTTAAAAAAACCATCAATAGGATGGAAAACCAAGATCATACTTTTGCTGTTACTACTAGAATAGATGTAGCTATAATAGAGTCCAGCACTTAAAATATTTTAATTAAGGTAGAGAAAGTTGCCAATGAGGCCAGGAAAAGGAGAAATTGGGGATCCTAAAAAAAGTCCCACTGAAGGAAAGCATATCCCATACTGAACTCTCCTCCTTTTCCATCAAATCATCAATCCTATTTCTACAATGAGAACCTATGACTTATGTACTAAAATGATAAAAGCAAATTATCAGGACAAGATCAGAATTGGTCAGAGTACAGAATCAAGCAAATCCATAGAAAAGAGGCTCATAGGTCTTGTTTTTAATGCCAAAGAAATTTGAGGACCAATATTTAGAAGGGTTTTTTATATATAAAAATATAGATCTAATTCATTAAAATCAGTTAACATGTCAGATAGTTTGAAATTATAAACACTCATTATTAAAATGAAGAAACATTGTGACCTAAAACAGACCAAAATAATTTCATTACATGGAGTACCATGGCGATAGTGCTATAGAAATATAGGATGTTATGTCATTTTATTATTAATTTAGTAATAACTTAGACATGGGAGATAACATAAGAAATTCAACTGTTCTGTCTTACTTGTTACAAAAGCTGAATGGTAATATCCGCAAGAGATCCAGGAGATAGGTTTTCCAATGGTCACTTGATGTGGGACACATATATTAGTTATATTTTGTAAACCAATTTGCCCTTCGGAATTGTCACCCCACATGAATAGCTCGCCATCCTCTATAGTTAAAACATGAAGAGGAAAAAACATTTTAAGAGGTAGCAGGGATAGCAAGTTATTATATTCCCAACAGAACATTTATTTTTTAATTTAGAAAAATGATGTATCTTGAAAGAAAAATACTAAAGACATTTATACCAGGGAACTACTTAACAGTACTATTTCTATTATGAAATGTTTCTATAATGATAAAGGATAGAGAATAACCTAAAGTGTATCACTTTAGTCACGCCCATATTTCTACCTCAATAGCAAAGACAGAATGTCCTTTCCTATAATAACCTTTCCTTATTCTAAAGTCTCTAAGCAGAAGATGGTTCCCTCCTTTCAAGCAGTCTACCTGTAACTGAACTGAATGCTGGCATGAGTCACACTGCGCATCTCCCAGACAAGGCCCAGGTCAGAAGGACTGGGACTACTTTGCTCTGAGAACACTGTGAGAATGACGCTTTAGAGGAAGAAAAAAATTAAATTTATTTTGCTAACTTTTTTTTTTTACAGTTGAAAATACATAATCTAACTTCAGAGACTAGGAGATACATTAGTGTACCTAACATCTCAAAACCAGGCTAACTCCTGTGCTTTCTGATAAAGGCTGTGTTGTCAGGGGGAAAAAAACCCTAAGGGAAATATTCTAGAAAAGAATGAGCAAGAGTTATTTACTTGTCTCTTTTAATTAAAAGTTTTTCAATCTGAAGTGTTTCATGATAAAGCAAATAAAAGGAAATATGAAAATAAGAACCAAAAGGAGGAGGTCTAAACGCTAACGGTGTGGGCGAGAGAACTGAAGGGATGGACTGCAGACCCGACGCTGCTCTCCTGGCCAGAGCGGCAGTGCACCTCACACCCCTCTCTAGACTGGAACGAAGACGTACACTGGCAGCTTCCTCAGTGAGACGTGTGCATCTCGGCTCCAAATTTTAAAGAAAGTTCTCATATGGGCTTTTGATAGGCAGAGCAGAGCGATGCAATGACCATTACAGACTGTATTTTAGTAACATATATCCCACAGATTTCTGGGATATTTCTGACAACAACTTCACTAAAGCTGAAATATAACTTTTGGAACATGCAATGAAGATACTATTTAAGAATATCTAAAGAAACAGATGGGTAGTACAGCTTAGAAGTTACTTAACAATTACCTTCTAAATGTATGTAAGCATAAAGTTGTAATATTCGTCATGATTTTCAGTTCTATTTTAAATGTCTTCTGAAAACACATGGTCAATGAAAGAAAATGAAAAAGGATTGCTGTCTTCAGTTCACCGATTCTGTATATCCTGGTCTGAAAAAAAGGACTATGTCCCAGTTTGAAATGGAAAAAAGAGTCTTACCAGTCAGTGCAGCTGAAGTGTTAGACCCAGCAGACAGTTGTTTAATCTTATGCTGGGATGTAAAGAAACTAATTAGATGGAAGGCACTTCTTTCATCAGTATCACCAAGTCCAAGCTGCCCTTCATTATTTCCTCCCGTGGCATATACTTGGCCTCCTCCTGCACATGGAAAAGAAAACATCAGTATACCACAGTCGTCACCTTTAGGAGACAGTCCAGTGTACACTAGATAGTCTCACTATTACTAGTGAAGAAAGCTGAAAGTTGGCATTATCCTGCAATTTGGTGAACAGCTTCCTTTTGGTGTCAAAAATACACTAAAACAAGCTAGCTCTACATTTCTGTGAGATTTTATAAGTTATTCTAGGGTGTAAGTAGCAATCGAAATGCAGAACTATTAATTCAGAGCAAAAAAGAGGAAAATAATTTCCAAATTAGTTTATAATTCAAATCAAAACTTTTTAAAAGAGATGTGGTTCATTAATTTTAACTTCCATACCATTAAGGCTTAGATATAATGCAACAATAAAATGAGGCAAATACAAGAAGAATCAAATTAGAAATGTGGAAACTCTGTGCTGCAAAATTATTTTAATTTTCTATATTTAATTTTCTGCCTTCCTAAACAGGAAGGCAGTCCAGCATTGTGTCTAGGCAAGAGGACACAGAACCAGACTTCCTGGGTGCAAATTCTGGCTTGCCACTTATCAGCTGTGTAACTTTGGGCAAGCTATCCTTAACGTCTCAGTGTCTCATTTTCCTCATCTGTAAAATAAGATAATAATAATGTCTACTTCACCGGAGAAGGCAATGGCACCCCACTCCAGTACTTTTGCCTAGAAAATCCCATGGACGGAGGAGCCTGATACGCTGCAGTCCATGGGGTCGCTAGAGTCGGACACGACTGAGCGACTTGACTTTCACTTTTCGCTTTCATGCATTGCAGAAGGAAATGGCAACCCACTCCAGTGTTCTTGCCTGGAGAATCCCAGGGACGGGGAAGCCTGGTGGGCTGCCGTCTATGGGGTCGCACAGAGTCGGACACGACTGAAGTGACTTAGCAGCCGCAGTAGCAATGTCTACTTCATAGAGGTGTTATGAAGACTGAATGAATTAACATTTATGAAATTCTTAGAATAGAATTTGGGACACTATCAGCACTGCGTGCTGCTGCTAAGTCACTTGAGTCGTGTTCGACTCTATGCGACCCCACATGAAATTGAACCACACAATTTAAAACATATGGAGCATATCAGAGTTGGTGGAATGCTGAAGCAGTTCAGACAATGACACAAGGAAAAAGTTGAATAGTCACAAAAAACTCTATGGAAGAAGGAAGACATACACTGGATCTTAAAATACAAATATCTGAATAAGAGAAAGAGAAAAGACACTTTAGCAAAGGGAAAGTATTGAGTGAGGGCAGAGAGCTGAGGTTGGGGCTGAAGCAGTGAGAGCAGCCTGAAGACAGAAGAAGCTGTGTGTGGGAGATGGAGGTAGGAAAGACTGCTGGGTGGTCAGTGCCTGGATATCTAATTGCTCCAGCAGGATTTGTTGGAAGATTTCCTCAATTTCCTCACAGAATTGCCTTGGCATCTTTGTCAAATATTACTTGGGCATAAACATGTGGCTTCATATCTGGACTCTACTCCATTAATCTTTGTCTATCTACTTACTAATAGCACACTGTCTTGATCATTGTTGCTTTGTGTGTGTGTTAGTCGCTCAGTCATGTCTGACTCTCTGAGACCCCATGGACTGTAGCCCACCAGGCTCCACTGTCCATGGAATTCTCCAGGCAAGAATACTGGAGTGGGTTGCCATGCCCTTCTCCAATCCCTGGATCTTCCCAATCCAGGGACTGAACCCGGGTCTCCCACACTGTAGGCAGATTCCTTACCGTCTGAGCCACCAGGGCAGCCCCACTGTAGCTTTACAGTAGGTCTTAAAATCAGGTAGTCCTCCATTCTGATCTTTTCAAAACTGTTTTGGCTATTCAAGGTCCTTGGCTTTTCCATATAAACTTTAGAATAACCTTGTGAATTTTCTACATACACACACTCATACACACACATGGCCTGTTTGGATTTTGATTGGAACTGTGCTAACTCACATCAAAAGCCTTTTAAGGGCTTCCACTCACCCTCTGAAAAGAAGAGGGAAGAGCAAGACCAGGAGCATGTGGCCCCTGAAGGTGTGCACACAGGTAAGGAGATGCTGTTCCTTGCCGTAATCCAAGAAAAGAAGCTTTCTCTTCATCGACTTAACATTTATCTGCATATTTTCATAGGCAAACAAGTGTACTACCCATTTACATTTTTTTAAAAAATCCTCATCTTACTGTTACCAAGGTACCATTTCTATTAATTTTACAAAGTCACAAATGTTACTGGAGTAAGATCTCAGTCCTCAGATTGGACAGGAAGTCATAAAGATTGAATGAAGTGAAGTGAAGTGAAGTGAAAGCTGCTCAGTTGTGTCCGACTCTTTGTGATCCCACAGACTATACAGTCCATGGAATTCTCCAGACCAGAATACTGGAGTGGGTAGCCCTTCCCTTCTCCAGGGGATCTTCCCAACCCAGGGATCAAACCCAGGTCTCCTGCATTGCAGTCGGATTCTTTACCAGCTGAGTCACCAGGGAAGCCCACAGATTGAATACTATACCTGTTAAAATTAGGGTGTGGTTCCTTCCGCAAGCAACAAATTTCACTTTTTCCGGTTTTAAAGCTAAAAATATAAAAATATGACAAGTAAGATATTTTATGATTATATGGAAATGATAAATAATCCAGGTCAAATGACGACCAAGTTGTAGAACAGATTTAAACCCAGGCCTGTCTGACTTCTAAGTTGATTTTCGTAACTAATAAATCAAAAGTTTTTGGAGGTAGTTGTGCATCATAATAACCAATGGTGTTCTGAAAAAAAAAAATACAGATAGCTTAGCCTGATCCCTGGAGAATCTGAGTCAGTAGGTCTGAGGTAAGACCCAGGCATCTATATATTATTTAAAACTCCACAAGTAATTAGTATGTGCTGAGATCCACTACATTGTTATGCTGTCTTTTCTGCAACCTGATCTATTCCCTAATCTGGCATTACCATCATCAAGTTTACTTTCTACCTTACACAACAAAACACTAAGTTCAACATTCATAGGCATTTGTTGTTGTTGTTTAGTCATATACCTACAGTAAAGTTCTTCATTCATTCATTTACATATTAAAAACCTTTACAGAACATCTCCTAAGTGCTCAGCATAGCAGCTGCAAAAATCACTAAGACAGAGTCCCTGGCTCAAAGATCTCATAGTCTAGACAATCTTGTTAGCTTGTCTATTAGATATTGGACTTCCCTGGTGGCTCAGATGGTAAAGAATGTGCCTTCAATGCAGGAGACCCAGGTTCGATCCCTGGTTGGGAAGATCCCCTGGAGAAGGAAATGGCAACTCACTCCAGTAATCTTGCCTAGAAAATCCCATGGACAGAAGAGCCTGGTGGGCTACAGTCCAAGGGGTCACAAAGAGTCAGACACAACTGAGCAACTAACACATTCCCTTTCATTCAATTTTGAACAGTAAGCATAGTAGGCACTGTAAATAAACCCAAGGGTTTAGTTACCTGTGCGCAATAAATATTTTTGACTTAGTGGAATACTTCAAAAGTTCCACAACAATATCTACAAATAGCATGTGTGTGTATGTGTGTGTTAGTTGCCCAATTGTGTCCGACTCTTTGCAACCCCATGGAACCCGCCAGGCTCCTCTGTCCATGGAATTCTCCAGGCAGGAATACTGGAATGGGTTGCTGTTCCCTTCTCAAGGGGATCTTCCTTACCTAGGGATTGAACCTGGGTATCCTGCATTGCAGGCAGATTCTTTACCATCTAAGCCACCACAGAAGTATGAATATGATAAATTACACTGAAATTCTGAGCTCAAATTAAAAATCTGGCTACAAAGATAAAGAATCTTATTCTTGTCATATCGCAAGGAGTCTCTATCATCATTCAAGCATAGCTGATGTTCATGGGTTAAACCAAACAAAAGCTTTTGCACATAATGGTGAGAAAGCTTTGTAAAGGTATTATATTTTCTGGGACAATCCTGATTTGAAACATTTTGTCCTGTTGTTCTTGTAAGAACACTGCTGCTGCTGCTAAGTCGCTTCAGTCGTGTCCGACTCTGTGCGACCCCATGGACTGCAGCCTTCCAGGCTCCTCAATCCATGGATTTTCCAGGCAAGAGTACTGGAGTGGGGTGCCACTGCCTTCTCCGTGTAAGAACACTAGTACTAATCAACTCCTAGGCCTGATGTTTTCTTCAGCACATCTGCTAACTACACACAGCAGGGTAAAATGTGTTTTATAAAACCCGCAACTACATAGAACCATGATGTTCATAACTCTAACAAGTGAGACAGAGCTCAAAACCGTATCATATTGTTTGTTCTCTGTATATACAATAACAGTAATATTTAAGTAGGTTTACAAAACAGGCAAAAAAAAATGATGTTCAAGTGCACAGTACTATAGAATCATTATTTCCTTTGTGGTCTCTGGGTTTAAAATCAATGCGATTTTTAAATCCTAACATATAGAAGTAGTTCTGAATACCACATGAAAAATAAAGTTAAATGCCAATAATATTCAAGTAAATCTCAGTGAATAAAGAACTAAAGGCTTTATTATTTATAGTAAAGAATTACACAATCAATAGAAAAGTACTTTATATAATTTAAGTATTTAAAGTGATAAGAAAAGACCCCAAACCTTTGACACATGTTGGTTTGTTAACAGTCGATTTTGATCCTAATCCTAACTGTCCCCAGTTGTTACTGCCAAACATGAAAAGCTTATTATTTCCTGGTGGGAAAGAAACAGAAAGAATAAACTGAAGCATCTTCAACATAATGTGAGATGAAGTCATCAAAAAACAATAAAAAAGCTATACTTAAACAATGTTATCGGTTTTACAGGTTACCTTGCCCATCTACCTATAGCTACATTCTGTTAGTTGTGAAGAGTTTCTAAGATTATACAGTAACAGTTTTTTGATGTTATGAATATATTCAAATAGATTTATTCTAAGAAAGCAATATGCATAGAAAATCAGGTGTCAGTATACTAAGGGAACTTAAAAGTCTTCCCTGATAAATCAATTTGTCAAGAATTCTCTGGCAAAGTAAAAAAAAATAAAAACATTCACTTTCTGTATATCTTCAATATGTTTTGAACAACACATATACAATACTTAGGATTCTCCAAGTATTACTATATTCATTTAAGATTTTAACACTAACCTGTAGTAATAGCAGTATGTTCATCTCCACATGAAAGAGATATAGGTATATCCCTTTTAAACCAGAATTTGCTGGGCATATTTTCAGCAAATTTAGTTTTTCCAAACGTAAACACAGCACCCGAATCTGCAAATAAATGAGACAAATATATGAGTTTTGATTTCACAAGTTTTATCGTTGCCTGTTAACTAAAATATTTTTCCAGTACTTTATCTGCTCCCCATGGCCTACATCCTCCTTCTTCCAACTTAACTCAGTTTAACTCCTCAGACTTCATTCTAGTTTTATTTACAAGATCAAATAAATGAAGTATATATTATCTGTTTACTGGTATAAAGTAAGAAATATACTGTCACAATGACTAAGGAGTCCTGCTGCCATTAGGTAGACCATCTACTCCTTGGAAATAAGCTGATACCCTCGATGCCCCACTCACACTGGTGAGCGTCACATAGTCTAGCCTCTGACTGAAGGCTTTTCTCCACACACAGAAACAGGACAGTACTGAGTTTCATCAGTAACATCGTGAGGACGCAGGATGTTGAGATTTGGACATTCTTAAATGAAGTCACTAAATACTACCTGATAAGAGGAGTATTCACAAACTGGTTTACGCCAGTACCATTTTGGAGAGAGACCAAAAACTTCTATGAGATCCCAAAGCTATTAATATCTAAACACACACACACACACAAGACAAGATTCAGCTTTTGAGGAAACCTCAAGGAGGATGACTACACACAAAGAAACTAAACAGGTATCAGAAAGACAGACATAGCAAACCTAAGTATTAATAAATACTAATGCTCAAGAGACTTGCTACTGTGGAAAAACCTTTTGAGAACTGTGAGGTGTGCAAGTTCAAACTGATAACGATAGATTTAGGAGGCCAGGTTTTAGAACAGGCTCTGAGTTTTTAATAGAATGAATAATTAAAACACTTTTGTCCTGCTCTGGCTCCCCAAGAAGGCTTCCCCTGGCTACCCTCACCCCAAGCCAGGGGCCAGAGGCTCTGTGCTGGCCTGGTGGCATCTTCTGTTAATCAATACTGTCATTTTGTTTAGTTTCTTGTATGTCTCACTACCTTGTGAACTCGAGGCAGGAACTGAATCATGTTTGAACCCAAGAGCCTGGCAGAAACAGAACGATTCTGCTCTAGTGTTTTTTTTTCAAACTGTTGGTCGTGACCCATACAAGTGAAAGTCGTTCAGTGGTGTCCAACTGTTTGCCGACCCTATGGACTATACAGTCCATGGGATTCTCCAAGCCAGAACACTGGAGTGGGTAGCCCTTCCCTTCTCCAGGGGATCTTCCCAAGAATGGAACCCAGGTCTCCTGCATTGCGGGCGGATTCTTTACCAGCTGAGCCACAAGGGAGGCCCAAGAATTCTATCTTCCCAACCCCAGGAATCGAACCGGAGTCTCCTGCATTGCAGGCGGATTCTTTACCAACTGAGTTATGAGGAGTGGGTCAGCAAATCAACTCAGTGGGTCATAACGACCATTTAAAAAAAGTCAAGTATTACAGGAAAAATCTGAGCACATCCCAAGTGGCTAGAATAAGTACTGCTTCGTGAAACGTCTATTTCTGCTACACAGAACGTACGTGGTACCCAGTTACAACGCTAAAGGTTATTTCTGGAGCTCAGGGGTAAAGTCTCAAAAAACCACTCGCTAATGGCTCCCTCCTTTCTCCAACTTGTCTCCCCATCCTCTTTTACCGCACGTCCCCCGGTCAGCCACTCTTTACTGCGTTCAATACACAACCGTGTTCTGAGGACCTCAAACGAAGTACTTTGGGAGGTGAAAACTGCCCCCGCCTTCGAGAAACTCATCGAAAACTTATTTTAAAAGAATTAGAAGAAGAAAGATCGGCACCCCCGTTCCCCGTAGTTCCCCTCCTCTCCCTCCTTTCTTTCTCCTCTCAGTCAACCGCAAGGGTGCGGCCAGACTCTGACCATAGTCGGGTGGCTGCGGCCCAGATCTGTCCCCCGACGGGGCCGGCCCAGAGGCGGGGCCTGGCCGTCCGCCCGCCTGCTGAGCCTCCCTCCCGGCCCGCCGCCACCGCCGCGGGCGCCACTCACCGGGCACCATCTTATCGGGTTCCCCCATGGTAATAGCGCTATGGAAAGCCTGCTCCTCGGCCAGAAAGTCGGCGGCGTCGACTCGGCTGGGCCTAAGGCAGTGCCTCAGCTCCGAAGCGGGCGCCGAGAGCCCCTTGGACCCCCATAGCCACTCTCGGGGCATCCGCTACTCCCGCGTTCCCGGAAGTCAACAAACGGCCGCTAGGGGCAACGGGGGCGGAGCGTTATGGCGCGAGGAGAGTGGGAGCCGGGGGGAGGGGAGGGCGGGCAGCCAGCGCGGCGCAGGCGCAGACACAGTGGACGGTTAAGGTAGAGGCCGCGCGCCCTCTGGTGGCCGGAGCGGAGGTGTGGTCGCACCGCGCGGTAATTTCCTGGAGAGATAGTGACCAGCGTCACAAATGTCACACCCCGTCTCAAGCTACGTGACACAGGCAAATGTCAACACACAGCTGTGTTAATACTAGTACCTGTGACCATGTATAACTAAATGAGATAAGCACTATGCCCAACATCCTAAATCATATTTGTATCCCCGTCATCTAACCCCAAACCTGGTATATACTAGATGCTCATTAAATACATATTAGCTGAATGAGTCCTGCTACAGCCCTGCAAGCTGGTTAATGTTACCCCGTTTAGAGATGTGAAGTGGGAGAACTGGGGTCCAGTTTAGCTAGTCCTGCTGGTTATCTGAACACCTCCTCCACCCCACCCCCCTTCACACACACACACAGAAGGCTGAGGTTTCCTGAAATCTACAACTGACTTGAACTTGCACAAAGAGATTCACCCACACTAGAACACCACTATTCTAGTATTAGCCAGATACGTTAACATTTTTCTCCAGTATCTCCTGTGAAGGAGAAATGTTGCCAGTCGTATTAACAAACAAAGGATGGCCATCAAGCCATCAGGCACTTACCAGAGCCCCCAGTGGTAAGCCCTGAGGAAATTTAGGATGGAGACAAAGGAGCTGCCCAGAGCTAATCACCCCTCCACTGCAGCCACCCCCAAAGGTGCACCCTGAGGGGCCTCAGGATGGGGAAGAACAGGATATTGGCCCTAGAGAGCTAAGGTGCATATCAAAGGAATGGTTTCCCTGAGTACAGACTCCTGCATCTACCCAAACAAAGAAGAGAGCTAAATTTGTAAACTTGGGTTTCCCAGGTTGGCTCTAGTGGTAAAGAACCCACCTGCCAATGTGCAGGTTCCATCCCTGGGTAGGGAAGATCCCCCTGGAGGAGGAAATGGCAACCTGCTCCAGCATTCTTGCCTGGAGAATCCCATGGACAGAGAAGCCTGGTGGGTTACAGTCCATGGGGCTGCAGAGAGTCGGACATGACTGAGGGATTAAGCACACACACACATTAATTTGAGCTATTTAACAGTAAACTTTTGACTATCTGGTTTTTGTTATAAAACTCCTATATAATCCTGGCTCCTCCCTTACCTCTTCGGAACAGTCCCTCAGAGCTGAGAGGCTGTCTTCTGGGCTTAAGTCCTCAGGTTTGTCCACCAAATAAAGCCTAATTTTTAACTTTTAGGCATGAGCTCTAAAATCAGACAAAGTTGGATTCAAGGATCCTAGACTTCCTGTGTGTACTAGAGTGAGTACTGACTTTCTCAAGGAGTTTGCCTGAGTTTTCTAGAGTTTGTAGATTAGGAGGGGAGATTAAACTATCCAATATACAAATAATTGTTTACTTACAAAGCAAAGTGGGGGTTACTAAGAAAGTATTTAAACCAGGAGCACTGACCTGGAGTAAGAGGTTAAGAAAAACTTACCTGAAGAAAGGACACTGAATCTAAGCACTGAGGAAGGAGAATCTGGGAGGGGTGAGAGAGCTCCGGAGCAAAGAGTAAATTAGCTACAAAGATGTATAAGGAGCTTGGCTGTTTCCAGGAGCTCAAAGAGGTGACACTGGCCCATGGCAAACTGGCAGGATCTTGGGCCTGTTGCAAATCTGAGATTTTATCCTGAGGATAATGGGAAGCCACTGAGGGTTTGTAAACAGTGAATTGATGGAATCAGGTATATATATTCCTGCAGTCACCCTACCTGGCTGCTTTGTAGAATATAATTTGGAGCAGGGAGGAGGATTCGGAGCTATTGCAGAAATTTAGATACTTGTCATGCAGCCTTGAAATACAGCACATTGGCACCTGAGAGGAGCAGACGGGTTCAAAAATATTTTAAGAAGGAGAATCAACAGGAAATGGTGTCTGACTATTGACTCCTAGGCAGGCCAGGGGCTCTTACAGCAACAGCAAAAAAAGGGCCCAAAATTATTTTGGAAAGGATCTGATATTCTGTTTTAAAAGCATCAGAATAGTCCCTGTGGGAAAAGCAGAATTTAAAAGACCTACTTTAGTTATGATATGCTTTAGTTTGTTTTTTTATTTCAATATAGAGTTAAGCACATTTTTGTGCTGAACCCTCCCAAAAGGATTGATGCAACACTATTCCCAAGTTCCAACATAAGCAAATAGGCGGAGGATGGTACCATTTACTGAGATGGGGAACTCAGAGGATGGAGCAGGAGGGGTTGAAGTTAAGTAAGCAGAGGCTGTTCCCAGGTGGCTTAGTGGTAAAGAATCCACCTTCCGATGCAGGAGACACGGTTCGATCCCTGGGTTGGGAAGATCCCCTGGAGGAGGAAATGGGAACCCACTCCCATGGACAGAGGAGCCTGGCAGGTTACAATCCATGGGGCCACAAAAGAGTCGGACACGACTGAGGGACTGAACATGTACGCACTGAAGCAAACAGGAGAGAAGTTGATGGTCCAGCCTTTCCCACACTAAGACGTCAAAGTGGAAGCAGGCAACTGACCAGGCAATTGGTGAGCAGAAGCTCCAGGTGGAGTCACCCACTTGAGGGATGCCTGGGTCGACATAGTGATACCAGCCTTAGCAAAGACTGCTAGGTGAAAGACTGAAAAGTGACTACAGGGTGAGAAGAAAAGAGAGGCTAAGATGAGTTGTGACAAAGGCTAAAATTTAATGACCCAGCACCTGATGATGAAGCTGCAAAGGAGACAGTGACCAGAGAGGAAGAGCCTACAGCATGAGGTTTCATCAGGAGGCTGTGGATAATCTTGTCACGTGATGCTGAGACATGATGTAAGGTGAAAAGTGTCCACTGAATTTAGCCACACGGAGATCATCATCGGTGTTGAAAGTAGCTGTTTGGTAGAGCGATGGCAGAAGAATGGTATCGTAGTAGCTGGAGAGGGGGGACACTGAGGGAAGGAAGGGAGGGTGAACACTTTCAAGACAGGAGAGAGAGACGGGACAGGAGAGGAGGAAATGAGGTGGATGGCAGGCTTTTATGAAGCTTGGAGAGACCTGGGAATGCTGAGGGACAAACTGAACAGAAGTGGGGAAAACACAGATTTGGGAGAGTGAAGGGATAATCACTAATGGAAGGGAGGAAGAGACGGCATCCAGATCTCATGTGGAGGGACTGCCTTACTAAGAAGGAGACACTACTTCCAGCATAACAAGAGGAAAGGAAGAACACATCCTTCACAATATACTACAGCTACACATAAAGCTACCATCCCTTGGTGGCTCAGATGGTAAAGAATATGCCTGCAGTGCAGGAGACCCAGGTTCAATCCCTGGGTCTGAAAGATCCCCTGGCTAAAGGAATGGCAACCCACTCCAGTATTCTTGCCTGATTTGGGCTTCTCAGGTGGCTCAGTGTTAACGAATCCACTTGCAATGCAGGAGACATGGGTTTGATCCCTGGGGCAGGAAGATCAAGATCCCCTGAAAAATGAAATGGCAACCCACTCCAGTATTCTTGCCTGAGAAATCTTGTGGACAGAGGAGCCTGGTGGGCTATAGTCCATGGGGATGCAAAAGAAACATGATTTAGCAGCTAAACAATAACAGCCCATTATATCCATATCTACACAGCAATGATATCAAATACTATTGATACATATGATATAGATATCTCTCATATAGGATAATACTATGGTCTATCTCAGAAAGTTGTTATGGGGTACCGGGTAGTACTTACTGCTTGGTGTCTGGCATAGAGTAACATGCAACAGTATTAATAAGGCAGTCTGCTATGCTCTCACTGCATCAGTCAGTGTAACCCAGGCTATGCTGCAGTGCAACCACCACCCACATCTCAGTGGCTTAACACAAACAAAAAAGTTTCGCCTTCTTACCACCCATTGGCCAGATCCCATATTCTGTGCTCCTGAACACTGCATGGTGGTGGAGAACTGTGGGAGCACTTCTGACATTGAATGAATAGGAAATACCTCTGCCACATCCCTGTAGCAAGATGTTTCCAACCTGTCGAGTCACCTGCTTCATGTTGCAGAAGGCAAGGAGTTTGAAAGTAAAATTTCATGACTCCCCACTGCAGTCATGTGCTCTTTGGTGCCCCCTTCGTACATGGCCAACCACTCATATGTGCTGTGCTATGCTGCGCTTAGTTGCTCAGTCATGTCTGACTCTGTGACCCCATGGACTGTAGCCCGCCAGGCTCCTCTGTCCATGGGGATTTTCCAAGCCAGAATACTGAAGTGGTTGCAATGCCCTTCTCCAGGGGATCTTCCCAACTCAGGGATCGAACCCAGGTCTCCTGCATTGTAGGCAGATTCTTCACTGTCTGAGCCACCAGGGAAGCCCAAGAATACTGTGGGTAGCCTATCCCTTCTCCAGGGGAATTTCCTGACCCAGGAATCAAACCAGGTCTCCTGCATTGCAGGCAGATTCTTTATCAGCTGAGCTACCTGGAAAGCCCAACCACTCATATGCTCCTTAGCAAATCACGCTGATATACACACATCATCACACATCTGATAATATGTACAACTCTTGGCAAATTCCCCTGTTAATTCTTGCTGTGACTCATTTCTGGAGCATTTTGTGTCAACTAAAAATAGACACATTTATGAACAAGGAAGACATTTGATGGATTCTACATCCTAACTAGTTCCTTCCTTGACAGCATTCAACAAAACTTCCAAAGCCTGCATTTTAAATGTTATCACAACTTGGCTACTATCACTGCTTATTTCTCTCTTTGGAATCAGATAAACAGGTGTGTCTCCACTTTGAGAACCTCACTATGAAATCCCATAAACATGTGAATTTACAAATCAGATTCTAACAGCTTCTTTGATTTCTGAAATTTTGTAGTGTCCTTGGTAGCTCAGATGGTAAAAAATCCATTTACAATGCAGGAGACCTGAGTGTGATCCCTGGGTCAGGAAGATCCCCTGGAGAAGGGAATGACAATCCACTCCAGTATTCTTGCCTGGAGAATCCCCATGGACAGACGAGCCTGGTGGGCTACAGTCCATGGGGTTGCAAAGAGTCAGACACTACTGAGAGAGTAAGTGCGCACACACACACACACACACACATACACACTCTCTCTCTCTCCAAGATATATGAATTGAGGACATACAGGTCCAAGGCAGGACTTTTATTTATAAAGAAGAAAGAGAAAGGTGGACTGGGCTATTATCCCAGGTAAGAAAATTTGCATATTTCTTAATCATTTAATCTAGTATTTAAAAATCAAATTTAGATTCTAATTTAGCAATAAGAGTGGGTCCTAGGAATCCACATTTATAAACAAGTTTCCAGATGCTATCAATGCTACTGGTCCATGGGTCACAATCGAGGTAGCAAGGGATTAACTTGTGGAAGAGCATAAGTAGTTTATAGAAGCAGTGAAGTAAAAGGCTGATAAATGTGATTTTTGCTGTTCATCACTGAGTTGTGTCTGACTCTTTGCAACCCCATGGACTGCCAGGCTTCTCTGTCCATGGGATTTTTCAGGAAAGAATACTGGAGCAGGTTGCCATTTCCTTCTCCAGGGGATCTTCCCAACCCAGGAATCAAACCTGAATCTCCTGCACTGACAGATGGATTCTTTACCACTGTGCTACCAGGGAAGTCCCTGGTAAATGTAATTATGGACATTTAATGGATAAAGGACTTCTCTGGTGGCTCAGATGGTAAAGCGTCTGCCTGCAATGCAGAAGACCCGGGTTCAATCCCTGGGTCAGGAAGATCCCCTGGAGAAGGAAATGGCAACCCACTCCAGTACTCTTGCCTGGAAAATTCCACGGATGGAGGAGCGTGGTAGGTTACAGTCCATGGGGTTGCAAAGAGTCGGACACGACTGAACAACTTCACTTCACTTCAATGGATAAAGGATCTAGTATTCAGAATATGTATAGAATACTAACAAATTGATAAGAAAAAGACAAAATCATAAGAAAGAAAAAATGAGCAAAGGGCATTACATTAACAGAGATAAAAATTCAAGTGGTCAATAAGCATGTAAAAAGATGTTTAATCTTACTGGAAATGAGGAGAATGCAAAATAAGTGATAATGAAATGATATTTTATATTCACATTATTGGCAATATAATAATATTGATAAGTGTATTTAGGAATACAGGACACTTGCTAGTGAAAGCGCAAATTAGTACAAATGCATTAGAAAAGAATTTGTCAAAACTGAAGTTGAAAAGATAACCTGTCCCAAAGAGGCATACATGAGGATATACATCTCAGCATTGTTTATCTTGGAAAAAAAGTGGAAATAACCTAAATTTGCATCAGTTGAGGAATGGATACTATTTATTCACACAAAGGAATATCATATAGCAGTTATAATGTCTGGACATGAGGTTTTACATGTCTGGACATGAGGAATTCTCAACAATTTATCTGTTGAGAAAAATGGTAAAAATACAAAATATTGCTATGTCATGCTATTTTATCTTATAAATTTTAAACACATGATAAATAGAATATTTGTATAGAGACATGCAACATGACCATTCATGGGAAGGACGAACATTATTTTAGGAAGAGTTATTTCCTCTGGAACAGGAAGGAAGGGTGAGAGATGAACAGTGAAACTTCATAAGTTTCAGTCATGGTTTATTTCCTTCAAAAGAAGAGAGATCTCAAACAAATATGTTGAAATGTTAACATCTTTTCAATTAGAGTGGTAATGTGTGAGGGACTATTATGTTATTTTCTGTACTAATTTCCTGTACTTTAATGTACAAGTGAAATGTTTTGATTCAGGAACAAAACAATTTATTTCTCTAAGTCAACATGATTGAGGCATAATTTACTTAAAAATGGATACACCCATTTTAAGTGTATATTTTGATGGCCTTTGACAAATGTATATACCATTATGCTATTTAACTACCACCCTAAGCCAGATATGTGTTTTCCTCCTCCACTTCCACCTTCTAGGAAAAAAAACCCACCATTCTGATTTTTCATCATGCATAGATTAGTATTGTCTTTTGTACAATTTCTTTTGTGTCTGGTTTCTTTCAGGAAAATGCCTTTGAGAAGATATCATGTTGTACATATTGGTAATTTGTCCATTTTTATGGGTATACATTTATTTCTCTGTCCACCTATTGATGGACATTTGGGTTGTTTCCAGTTTGGGTCTCTAATAAACCAAGCTGCTATGGATATGCACAGGGTTTTTTTGTGGACAAATGCTCAAACTTCTTTTGGATAAACATCCAGTATCCTTTGTCAATTTACGTATCGCAAATATTTTTCCTTAGCCTACGACTTGCCTTTTTTCAAATTTTAAAGACAAAAAAAGGAAAAAATAAATAAAAGGAACTCCGGCAATGGACAAAAGTAGGAAGCTTGTACCGAAAAATCCAAAATTTAAACATACGAAAAGATAATTTACTATTAAAAGTGCAAATAAAGCAATAATATTTATTTATTTTGCCTATTAGACTGGCAAGGATTAAGAAGATTACCAGGACCTAGTCAGCAGGAGAAGTGAGCACATTTCCTTTTCAAAGGCAATATAAATTAAACATATATATTTTAAAAGCATATAATTCTTTTTTTAATTTTTATTTTATTTTTTAACTTTACAATATTGTATTGGTTTTGCCATATATCAACATGAATCTGCCACAGGTATACACGTGCTCCCCATCTTCTTACTCATCATAATCACTTCTGGAGATACGTGGTTTCAGAACTTTTTTTTTACAGAAAGTTTGTTTTTTTTTTACAGAATTTACAGAAATATACAAATTTGCACCAAAAACATGTACAAGGATGTTCATTACAGCATTATTTAAGAAAAATTAAAGACACATAAAGTATGTCACTAAGTTAGTGAATAAGTAAATTATTAGGCTTCCATACAACAGAATACTATGCAACCATGAAAATCAGTATAATGAGTTTGTGTGTACTTATATGGGAAGATATCTAAGATTACATTTTTAGTGATAAGAACAAGTTGTAAAATAATATGCAGAGTATTACCCTACTATATAAAAGTACATTAATCAATATAACTACAAGCATAGGCTTGATATACACATAGGTAAATATCTGGACCAACCTTTACTATGCTATGCAGCAGTGGTTACCTCTGGGGTGAGGAATTAGAGGGGACTTCTATTTTCTAATTCATTTATATCTGTATGGCTTTAATTTTTTCATAATGAACACAATTTGCTTTTTCAATCAAAATCAAAGAGATTTTAAATGAAAATAATAAATAGAAAAGCTGATCGAAGCTGACAATCATAGCAGCTAACATTTAATGATTATTTATGATGTGGTAGGCATATTTCTCAGCACTTTACATATATCAACTTATTGAATCCTCATAAAACTCCTTGGGGTATATTTTATTGAGTCCATTTTACAGATGAAGACACTGAGGTACAGAGAGATTAAGCACCTTGCTTATGATCAAACAGCTAGTAAGCAGTGGAGTCAAGATTTGAAGTCATACTTGCTGTCTACAATACCCTAACTCTGGGGACTATGCCATTTGTCTACTGAGGAAAAATTAAAATATGTTAGGAAGGAAAAGGATATCTTAGAAGATCCTAGTTCATAACAGTCCTGAACAACTGGCTACCCAGTGACTACTGTACAAGTTGTGAGCATAAAGTAATAATGACTGTGTCTTTTTATTGGTTTCAGTGTATACCAGATACCTTATTGGGGCCTTTTACTTACATTATTCCTTTTGGCTACAAAATATCAAAATATATCTGCAAACTCCTCATATCTTATCATCTTCAAAATTACCTCCCTGCTCCAAAATACCATCACCTCTCATCAGGAGTACTGCCATCATTTCTTTTTTTTAAATATGGTCCAAGTTTTTATTTGTAGCCCTAGAGTACAACATACATTATCAATTATCTGTTAAAGTCAAATGTCACTGTAATTATTTTTTTAATTGAAGTATAGCTGATCTACAATGTTGTATCAGTTTCAGGTTTACAGTAAAGTGATTCAGATGTGTGTGTGTGTGTGTGTATTGTTTTTCAGATTCTTGTCCCTTATAGTTTATTGCAAAATATTGAGTAGAGTTCCCTGTGCTATATAGTGGATCTTTGCTGGTTATTTATCTCATATATAGTAGTGTGTAAATTTTTCTAATTATCCCACCCAACCCTTTTCCTCTTTGGCAACCATAAGTTTGTTTTCTTTATCTGTGAACCTAGAGATTATCATACTAAGTGAAGTAAGCCAGACACAGAAAGACAAATATCATATTGTATTGTTTATATGTGGATTAAAAAATAAAATGATACCAATGAACTTATATACAAAACAGAAATATACCCTGCACATCACTTCTTAATCAGTGTCCTGCCTCCATCCTAACAGTTTTCACAACCCAGGAGTCAGAATGATCCTTTTAAGGGATATGCCTTCCTCTTTTCAAGACCCTCCAATGGCTTCCCTACTCATTCAAAATAAAAGGCAAAGTCCAGCCAATAGCCTACTCGTTTGGCTCTATACCTCACTGAGCTCATCTCCCATCCTAGACTCATAAGCAAGGAATCATTAAATCACTCTACATGAGTTAATGATCTGTAAGTGATTCTATTAGCAAGTATTGAACCAGTAATCAAGCCGAGTTTTGACACTGGTTACTGGACTCCCTACATTACACTGTGCTTTGATAAACCATTTGATAAAATGGTTATTTTTTTTGCAGGAATATGAGACATAACTTAGATATCCAAATGAAATTTCTCCTTCTCTGTGCAGTCACTTGGTCTAGCATTGCTGAAACTGCTAGAAATGTGCTTTGACTCTTTTGGAAGAGACTCTGGAGCTTGAGTTATGTTCTTGTAAAAAGCCATGGGAGTGAAAATCCTAAATCTCTATACTTGTATTAGATTCATAAAAAAGATTTATTTTGAAGAACAATTTGGAACTTAAATGGATGAAAAATATAAAAGATTTTCAAGAAAAAAATATGCTTTGGGGTGACAAAGAGTGACTATAAAGAAATGGACTTGATGATCTCCTGTGACTCATGGACTAACTCAAGAGACAACTCCAAAAGAAGAATTATGAGGGGTATATGGCAGTAGTTGTATGACTAGGTTATTTCCTAGATGACTACTTTTAAGGTTCATGTGATGCGATGATAATGCCTTAGATTATGACACTCTTGTTTGTGCCAGACACTGGTTTAAGCACTCTATGTATTATTTAAGTTTGCCTATCACAGAAAACTGAGGTACAGAGAAGTTGTGACCCAAAGTTAGCTAAAATGTGGTAGGGCTGAGGTTTGAATACAGAGTCTAGTTCCAGAATCTAAGCTCCAAATAACTACACTATGTTGTTGTTGCTGTTCAGTTGCTAAGTTGTGTCCGATTCTTTGTGACCTCATGAACCGTAGCCCGCCAGGCTCCCCCGTCCTTTGCCATCTCCTGGAGTTTGCTCCAATTCATGTCCACTATACTGCCTTTTGAAAGAGCACAGAGTAGTGGTCTTCAAACTTGTAGATCACACATCTCATTCATAACCAACCAGAAGGCAGAAAAAAAAAAAAAAAAGAGCTCGTCAATGTACCCACGCACCTCAACTTTCCTAGGTAGATACCTAGCATTTGAAGCTCTCAGCTGGTAACAGAATCAGTGAAAAGTTGGAGGAATGAGGCTCAGAAGAAATAAAGGCAGAGATCAAGAAAAGCTACAGAGCAGAAAGCAATACATGTGTGTATGCATGTAATAATATACTGTGTATATTGTAAAACATACACAAAAGCTTAAATTATGAGATAAAGAATAAACAAAACTAAAAGCTCTAATATTTGGTTTGCTCCACCAAGATGGATTATCTTGAGCATCCCGTCAGTGGGGGAGGGGAGGGTCACACACCTCAATTGAGAAAATAAGCTTGTGATTGCATGGTTTTTAATTCTGGCTTTACCACTTGTTAGCTGAGTCATCCGGGCAAGTTGCTTATTCTTAGCCTCTGATTCTTTATCTGTTAAATCAGGATAATAACTCCTAATGTGCTCGAAACCTGTAGTGCCTGGCTTTCAGCAAGTTTTTTCCATATGGTTTACTTTCCTTCATAATACAAAATTCCCCTTATTTGCTTTATGGTCTGTGTCTTAAAACTCACTATTCCATTAATGAAGTGGAGGCAGCTCTGCAGTTTGATTTGGTGTGTCTAGGTGGCGCTAGATCAATAGCTTTGTCATGCTGCATAATTCCAAACACGGTACCGCTGCCTGACAACAAGAAAACTGTTGGGCAGAGACACGGAGAAGAACCAATGTGCATTTTAATTTGCACAGAACACTATAGGAACTGGGGGCGGGGGGGGGGGGAAGGAGGACTTAATGACTGTCCAAACACTTAAAAAATGAATGGCCCAACTGTTCAGTAATTGTATATCTGTGAACAGAAGTTCCCTTTTACATGTGCTATTTGCCATTGCCCTTTGTGATCGGAATCGGGCTTCAAGACTCTAAGAGTATTTTGAACTACTTTTATTTATGCCTTTACACGGGTAACTTTTTCCTAACAGGGTCCCTTGGCTACATTCAGCCCCATTTATTGCCAGTGACTGAAAATTTCACCTTTGACCCCAACTCTGGGCTTTTGTTTTTTCTTTCCCCTCCTCCCAGATTGCTAAGACTGTAGGCTTTCTTTGGCATAAAGCTAACCAGAAAATAAATATACTTGAAGGCATGTCAGTTAGGTTTCTGACAAACAGGTGAAACCTTCTTATTAGAATAATTTGAAATGGATTTATTGACAAAGGAACAAATTTCAAAGGGTTGGAAGGGGGTTGGGGCATAACCACAAGGTACAGTGCCAAGACCCAGGGCTAAAGGCCGTGGAACTGTTGCTCTCCCTTGGCCCAAGGAGATGGAGGGATGCAGAGCTCATCAGAACTTGGAAGGAGAGTGGTGTAAAGTAGGTCACCTCGATAGGAACATGCATTTCTATCAAGGAACAGCCAACCCAAGGCAATCTCATGGGAAACAAGGAGACTCTGACTTCACTCTACTCCCCCTCCCAACTTTCCTGGGTAGGTATTTTGCACTAGAGGCTATCAGCTGGTGAAGAGAATCAATGGGAACATTGGGGAATGAGGCTCATTTAAAAAAAGGCAGAGATCAAGGAAAGCTACCCAACAGGAGCAATCTGACTAGGACACCACTGCTGGATGGACACCTGCTCTCACTATGCTTCTAATCTCTTCCTTCATTTTTCAGTTACATTCTTGAGAGCAAAGTCCTGGATGGGAACATCCAATTGACTGACGTTAGCTCACCTGCTAGATCACCCTCTTTGCTAAGAGGTGGGGACAGGAAATATTGCCTCCTTTGCTTTGTCGGGGGCTTCCCAGGTGGCTCAGACAGTAAAGCGTCTGCTTGCAATGCAGGAGACCAGGGTTCGATCCCTGGGTTGTGAAGATCCACTGGAGAAGGAAGTGGCAACCCACTCCAGTATGCTTGCCTGGGAAATTCCACAGACGGACAATCCATAGGGTCGCAAAGAGTCGGACATAACTGAGTGACTTCACTGTCTTTCACTTTGGCTTCCTTGATGGGAACTGGACTGCTACTTTCTTTTAACACTCACACACTTGGGAATTTCTAGATATTCAGAACAAGGCGTTTTCTGTCTCCTCTAAAAAAAGACAAATCTCCATTAATAAATGACCTCCTAAATATCCTTTGTAATCTGCAGCAGTAAGACTGTCAGACAAAAGTAGAGATTTGGTTTTTATTTCCAGTTCTCTGTCTTTTCTCTCTCATTTCCTTCCTTCCCCATTTCCTGATCTTAGGAAGTTCCATTTATCTATCTAGATCTTTCTACAAGAAAGCAGGACTAAGATCCTCAAATCTAATCAGGGGTTCAACTGTTGGACAGCCAAATAATATAATCAGCCCACCTAATAGAATGCCCTAATTAATGATTTCCTGATAGAACACCTAAACCCATTGTGCTGTTAATATCTAAACTTTATTGAGCATGTATTTCTCTCAATACAATGTTGAGGATTTTTTTTTTTTTTTTTGTAGCTGCTATTTATATAGAAGGACTTCCCTGGTGGCTCAGTGATAAAGAATCCACCTGCCAAGTAGGAGAGTCAGGTTCAATCCCTGGGTTGGGAAGATCTCTTGGAGAAGGAAATGACAACCCACCCCAGTATTCTTGCCCTGGGAAATCCCATGGACAGAGGAGCCTGGTGGGCTACAGTCCATGGGGTCACAAAAGAGTCAGACACGACTTAGTGACTAAGCAACATTTATATAGAAAGTGTTTATATTTATGTCCATAACATTCAGTGTAGCTTTTTTTAAACAGATACAGTAATAAATGAGACAGACATAAGAGACTTTTGCTTTTTTGTGTGTATCACAAGGAACATCGATATTTCCTCTGAGAAGCCCACTCACAATTTTCTTGAGACTTCCTTGTCTGCAGTCTTGAATCTTATTCCTTCCATGCACCTAATCATCTGGCCAAATTAACTAGAGCTTATGAATCAGAACAGACCCATGCCTCAGGGCTTCTCTCCCTCCAGGTCAAATGTCAGGGAGGTATAAGGCTTGATACCTGGGAACATTTTCCTTCTTCATCCCTTGGATTCAATATACCCGCTCAATCTACAGTAATCTTTCATTACTGTATACAGACAATCCAAAATCACATTTCTCATCCTTGATCAAGCATCCTTAGGCTCTCTTCTCACACACACTTCCCACAGTTTTTCAACATAAACTAGAAATCCGGGAGTTCTTTGGCCTTCTCTGGCTTTGACTTTGTCATTGCCAGCCCCCTCCAAGGGCCATGCTAGAATCTGACAATCTTGGGGCTTCGTGGGGAAGGATGAAGTGAACTGACTTCAGCTTGCAAGGCAACTCCCTTAAGTAATAATATGTCTTCAATCAAGAAAAGGACAGTTTCACCAGACAAGCCAAGGGAGATTTCTGGGGCTGACAAGGGAGATTCAGTGAGACTTAAGGGTTCAGCACTCTTAGGATTCTCTAAATCCTCTCATATATTTCCATGTCAATTTTCCAGCATTCGGTCTAACCCAAATAATGCCAAAATGTGCACCTCAGAAACCTGTCAGGGTTGTGAATACCACTGTAATTCATCAGCACCCAGGATCAGACCAAAGTTTGAGTTTATCTTTGACCATCTCAGATCAGTGCAGGCAGATGACTTTTTCCTGCCATTAAGCCATACATTATAAGAAGCAGCCATTTCCTTGACTGTCATTGAACTCTTCATGCCCTTCATACTATTCTTAAATCATGTTCTCCATCAGCATTCCAGGTGGCCATAAGCAATGGTTTAAGCATCTGTTTTGCCACTGTATTTCTAAGGGGGAGTTTTAATGTCATTTAATCATTCCAAATTTTTTATCACTTTTCCCCAAGTGTCAGTTGCCTGCAGTTCATTTTGTGGTACTGATTTCTGAATCAGTCAGAGTTCTTGAGGTTAAAAAAAAAAAAAAAGTGGGAAATCATCAGGAAACTCATAGAACTGATGAGTGGAATGCTTGATTAAGATAGGCAAAGTAGCGAGGCAAGGTAGCAGATTAGGTTAGGATGGTACTGCTGACTCTGCTGTAGTCCATGGCCACCGATGGGTCTAGTCACTATGGCAAGAGTGTGCAAGTCACTAGACACAGCTAGAAAGGCTGGTAGATTACAGCATTGTCAACTCATCTCCCAGACTCTTTTTCTTTAGTCCTTCAAGATTCAAAGCCCCAGGTGAGAGAATCTGCTGGATCATGTGCCCATGATCTGACTTTGCAGGGGGTGGAGAGAGGGAGAGAATGTTTTAACACCAAGGCTCTACACCAACACTCACACAATGAGAACTGGATGGGGTTTTGGATGCTGGGCACAGCAAGTCCCCTACATGTGAACCTTCAAGTTGCAAACTTTCAAAGATGTGAACATGCCTTCGCATGTCTAATCATGTAAGTTAGTGTTCGTGTGTGGTATATACCTTGTCGTGTGCAGGCATCCTGTATAAGTGGCTGTGCTTTTGTGTACTTTATTGTATAATACGGTATAGAGTATAGTATTTTTATTTCAAGCCCAGAAAGTCTGGAAGCAAGTATAAAAGCAGCGGTGATGTAGCTGGTACTGCTAAGAAGTGCCAAATGATAACAATGGAAATAAAAGAGAAAATAATTGAGAGAGTGGCGTGAGGAGATAAGATGGTAGACATTACTCATTTTTTGTGTTTGTTTTTTTATGTATTATTTGTGTGAAAAGTATTACAAACCTATAACAGTACAGTACTGTAAAGCTGATTGTGTTAGTTGGGTACCTAGGCTAACATTGTTGGACTTACAAGCAAATTGGATTTATGAATGTGCTCTCAGAAGGGAACTCGTTCGTATGTAGGGGATTTACTTAGTGAAAATTCTTCCTATTCAATCATGGAAAGAGCTTTCACTAGGAGTCCACAAGCTGTTTTCTATTTCTCATTCCCTCACTTGCTTTCTCTCTTTTCCCCCCCATTACCAGATTTTGAGAAAATCAGTGTACCTCCCTGGTCCTCTGGAGGAGAGAGCTGGACTAAGATATCCTTGGTCCATCTATGTCTAACACTCTATGATCTCAGATCTCTCAAGAATCTAGTAAGAAAGCTGCTATGCTTACATTAAAAGTTTAATAAAGGCAGAATCTAACATCTTTCCTTTTATCTAATGAGTAGTTTTAGAGGAACATTTTTGACACCGTTTCTTACTGTATATGAAAGTTCTACATATGTCAACAAGTCATAATATGTATAGAATTCCTCTTATAATAGTAGATGTTGAAGCATTTTGACCTTACTTGCCTTTTGGCATTTGATTTTTATTTTAATAGCTTCCTCAGTACCCGTCTCCCCCTCATTCCCCACCCTGTGATCCCACCCAAGTTAAAATGTATATAAAAATCAAGGTGAACCTTAGGGAGAGCAGTGATAAAGGAAGTTAATATTCCAAGAGGTCTTAGGGTCTTATCAAGGTTGAATCATCAGTTTTACTTTAAATCTCTTATCTATCTAATTATTTCACCACTTTGATTAAATGAAGCTAAAATTGGTATTGATAAAAAGAGAAAGCACAATCAAAGAAGCAGATAAGCAAATAATTGAATGCAAGTAACTTTTAATTATACTCACTTAATAAAGTTAAGGAATAGTGTCAGGTGCCAACATTACTTTGTCAAATCAAAGGGCAGTGTTGGGATAAAAATAAAATCACAGAAGGATTTGAAAATTGTAATCAATTTCAAAATCATGAAATACTTTTATATGAATCTGGTTCTAAAACAACCTGGTATCCTGGGTTGTGAATATGTTCAGAGCTTCTAATGGAAACCCAATTCTTTGCATCATGCCACATGTATTATTCATTTGTCAAATCCTACTAAAGTCCCTAGTCTTCCCCAAACAGAAAGAAATACATGGGCTTCCAGGTAAGGCAATTATACTTGGCTAGTTTAAACCACTCTATATAAAATAGATAACCAATAAGAACCTACTATAAAGCATAGAGAACTATATTCAATATCTTTTAATAACCTATAATGGAAAAGAACCTGAAAATATATATTTTATATACATATATATGAATCATTTTTCTATACATCTGAAACTAACACAACATTATAAATCAAATATTCTTCAATTAAAAAAAATTTTTTTAAGCTGTCCTATCCCAGGTGGCTCAGTGGTGAAGAATCTGCTTGCCAATGCAGGAGACAGAGGAGATGTGGGTTCGATCCCTAGGTCGGGAAGATCCCATGGAGTAGAAGATGGTAACCTACTCCAATATTCTTGCCTGGAGAATCACATGGACAGAGGAGCCTGGCAGGCTACAGTCCATGGGGTCGCAAAGAGCTGTACACGACTGAGCGACCAAGCACACACATGCACATAGGTATCATAATAGGAAAACTAGCAAATAGCTTTTCTGTAAGTTGATTAAACAGTGTCTTCTAAACTCAATAATGCATTTACTTTGTCCTTTACCTAATCCAAGGTTACCTGGATGATTTCTTCTCTCTGTCCAGTTCCCTGCTGCTCTGAAGCAGGATGCATAGGAAACACCAGGTAGTGATACAAACTAACAAATACTTGCCGAAGAGATGTGGACAGCACATTTATTGCAGACAGAGAGCTTGCAGGTGAGAAAAGAGTCACTAATATCATTAGAAACTGAAGATGATCATGATGTGTTATTCTCATATGGACGCTGCAAAATGAATTTGCTCACATCTCCAGAGTCATTTTATGTTCAATTGATTAGGGACACTGACACCAACTTTAGAAAATGACGGGGTTGTTTTCATGGCCCTCGTGGCTTTGAACAAACAGGCTATAGTTGTAAATTTTAACTGGCAAAAAAGAGTAGGGTCCATGGTAGCAAAGAGATTTTATGATCCATTTTTATGATACCATTTTGTTATACTGGAAGGCAATAATGACTCTTGGCACTTAGAGAGTCCTTCACATCTTCAAAGCACTTAGTAATCAGTAATTCCTTTATCTCCCTTCCATCTCAAATGTGATAGGCTGGTTAGCACGGCAGGGTTTCAGAAGGAAAATACTATCAGACAATAAAAGATTAGAAACCTGAATAGTTAAGCTGTTGAAGTACTAAGGGTGAATAAGTCCCTGGTTTTTCCATCATTTAAGGGGAAAGGGGAAAGAGAGAAGACAACACATCACAGGTCTTCACTGAGAAACATTGTTTTTGTTTCTTTCTTATTTCTGATTTGTTTAGAGGATAGCAATGAAAAAAAGGAGGGCACCTCCACACTTCCATTTAGGAAAGCAAAAATCATAAGGCAACAACCAGGGCAGGCATGGGGGCTCTCACCACATGTACTGATGCTAGTAACTAATGACAGCTAACATTTATTAAAAACTGAGCGAGGTACTGTACTACAGGACTCTATATCCATTACCACACTTTATCTAAACAACAAAACCAAGGGATGGGGCTGCTGGTACCACCAGTTAAAGAAAGGGGAAATTGAGGCTTAGAGAGAAATTTGCTCACAACAAAGAGCTCTCCAACAGAAATGGAATGACTCCCACATCCCTAGATTCATTCTCCTTCTATTGCTTCCCAGGTGATTTGCTTATTCCTTAGTAATAACATGGGCTTCCGAGGTGGTACAGTGGTAGAGAATCTGTCTGCCAATGCAGGAGACATGGGTTCAATTCCTGGGTCGGGAAGATTCCCTGGAGGAGGTAATGGCAACCTGCTCCAGTACTCTTGCCTGGAAAATCCCATAGACAGAGGAACCTGGTGGGTTACAGTCCATGGGGGTCACAAAGAGTGGGACAAGACAGAGAAGCCGAGCACTAGTAGAAACACACTGTAACAATTGAGGATGACCTGGGAATCCACGAACTCCAGTTAATGAATGCTGGAGGATGAGGGACTTCCCTGGTGGTCCAATGGTTAAGGCTCTTCATTTCCACCATAGCGGGCATGGGTTCAATCCCTGGTCCAGAACTAAGAACTCCCACTTGCTAGGAGGCAAAAATGTAAAAAAATAAAAAAAAATAAAAGCAGGAGGAATGAAATTGGTATTGGTAAATGCCCAATCTCCATGACCTAGATGCCAAATACTCAGGAAAATTCCAAGAAAAGGGCTTGTTTCTCTCCTGTTTTGGAGGCAAGATTTCCATAGTTCATCTTCTGGATTCTGGGTAGGTCCCATCTTTAGAAGCCACAGAATTATTAACAGTGGAGCAGCCTTAAGAGAAGAAGGCTGTGATTTCCTGTTGGCTTAAGGTGAGGACAAAGCCCTTCCTTAGTCGAGGTGGCCAAATACAACAATCATAATTAGGTCAAGTGAATTTTCCAAGTACTATCTAGAGGGAGACACCAACCACAAAGATGATTATAGCTTTCACCAAGAACTAGAAATGGGCATGAAAGTCATTCACTAAGCTGTAATTTTTGAGAACATACAGTATATATGTCCTAAGCTCAGGAGAGAATGTCCCTGTGGAAGTTATTATTGGGACAGTGCTTCTTTTGGTTTTGTTGTTGTTTTCTTTGCTTGTTTTTGGTCACACCTTGCAGCACATAGGATCTTAGTTCCCTGATCAGGGATCGAACCCATACCCCAGGCAGTGGAAGCACAGAGTCCTAACCACTGGATCTCCAGGGAAATCCAAGACAGTGCTTCTAAGCCAAGTCCTGGGCAGCAGTAAAGTGATCCCCATAGCCTCACAGGGGCCCCACATCACTCAAACTCTAGAAGGATCTGGCTGTCCTAGAGAGCATCATGGATGATTGCTGAGACAGTGGTAAACTTTGAACCTCTGTGATTTTCCTGTTTGCTTAATGCCTGATAGCCCCTGGTCTGCTAATAAATCTCCTTTATGCACAGCTTGACCTCTATGCTTCCTAGGGGAGGAATTGGAATCAGCCTATGGCGGAAGAGAAGGCTGTAGGATTCTGGGTGGGAGCTTGAGTAAACAAAAGTGCACTCCTGAAAGATAACCTCACCTTTTGCATCTCATCTGCCATTGACATAAAAGTTGGATCAGATTTATTTACCCTTTATCTAACTCCTGAATTTCGTGTGAATTTCCCAATCTTGTTTTCTAATGCTGAAATTTACCAGATCACAAAATAAAAAGCCCCAGGCTTGAAACCTTGAGATTTTTATCCCTATCTAAGCTCGGAAAAATCCTAGGCTCTACTTAAAATCAACAACTGCCAGAGTAAATGATTAACAGAATAACTTCAGTGGAACTATGGTTTAATAAGACAACAGAGAAGAGAGATTACACTTGAATTTGATGATCAGTATTTCACGCTCTGGTTTAGAATTTGGTCGTATTTTGGTCCTCATGTAGGACCCCGTCTACCTTCTTCATATGCCTTGGTTGAAAGGGTATGGTGGGAAAGGGAGTGGAGAGGGGATCAGAGATCTTCTTCACTGATTTCACAATCTCCCTTAGGGCCTGCATGTTTGAACAAATACTTAGCAGTGAGGTAGCAAGAAAACACCCCCGAATCAATATTTTGACAAAGTCCTATTACCATCTGTTAATTAAAAAGTAATTTTCAGATTATCAAGTGCTCTGTGGTTGACATATTTATGAGTGGAGAGGAATATAATAGTAGCCAGCTGATGGGTGGTTTACTTCATAATTCTGATTTATTTTCTTTTGCCAATTCCTATGCAGATCCAGACCTCATACGAATACATTTTTACAATAGGGTACAGGTTTATATTTTATGATATAATGGCTCAGACGGTAAAGCGTCTGCCTGCAACGCGGGAGACCCAGGTTTGATCCCTGGGTCAGGAAGATCCCCTGGAGAAGGAAATGGCAACCCATTCTAGTACACTTGCCTGAAAAATCCCATGGACGGAGGAGCCTGGTAAGCTATGGTCCATGGGGTCAGTCCATGGGGTCGCAAAGAGTCGGACATGACTGAGCGACTTCACTTCACTTACAGTTTATGAAGCACTCCAGGGACATTGATACAAAAGGATTTTTTGGATTCTTCAGCAAATTAGATATGACCAAGAACATAGAGAGCTCTTCATAAAAAGGAAGCTGTACATCCTTATGCCCCAACTGCCCCTGCAAACCTAAACCCCTTACCTTAGACAAGACATCTCAAAATGGATCATAGATCTAAATGTAATTAAAGGCTATAAAATTTTCAGAAGACATAGAAAATCTTTGTGACATTGGGTTAGCAAAGAGTTCGTAAATATAGCAGCAACAGTGTAATCCACAAAAAGAACTTGATCAAAATTTAAAATTTCTGCTCTGCAAGAGAATGAAGAGACAAGCTACAGTCTGAGAGAAAATATTGGCAAGTCACATATCCAATAAAGGTCTTGTATCCAGAATATACAAAGAACTCTCAAATCTAAAAAAAAAAAATAAAAAAAAATCAGAAAACAACTCAGTTAAAGAATAAAGTAGGGCAAATAGGCACATGAAAAGATGCTTGTTTCACTAATTATTACAGAAATGCAAATCCAAACTACCTCACATTGGTCTGAGTGGCCATTAATAAAAAATCTACAAATAATAAATGCTGGAGAGGGTATGGAGAAAAGAGAATCCTTCTACCCTGCTGGTGGGAGTGTAAATTGGTGTAGCCACTATGGACAACAGTATGGCAGTTCCTCAAAAAACTAAAAATAGAGTTTCCATATGATCTAGCAATCCTACTCCTAGGCATATATCTGGACAAAACTATAATTCAAGAAGATACATGCATCCCGACATTCACAGCAGCACTATTTACAATAGCCAAGACATGGAAACAACCTAAATGTCCATCGACAGATGGATGGATAAAGAAGATGTGGTCCATATATACAGTGGGATACTACTCAACCCCTAAAAGAATGAAATCATGCCATTTGCAGCAACACGGATGGACCTAGGGATTATCATACTAAGCAAAGTAAGTCAGAAAGAGAGAGACAAATACCACATGATATCACTTATATGTGGAATCTAAAACAGGTTCAATGCACGATACTGGATGCTTGGGGCTGGTGCACTGGGACGACCCAGAGGGATGGTATGGGGAGGGAGGAGGGAGGAGGGTTCAGGATGGGGAACACATGTATACCTGTGGTGGATTCATTTTGATATTTGGCAAAACTAATACAATTATGTAAAGTTTAAAAATAAAATAAAATTAATTAAAAAAAATAAAAAAAAAAAAAAAATAAAATATGACACAAATCAACATATCTTTGAAACAGACTCACAGATATAGAGAACAGACTTGTGGTTGCCAAGGGGGTGGGGGAGGGATGGATTGAAAGTTTGGGATTAGCAGATGTAGGTTCTTATATATAGAATGGATAAAAGCAAGATCCTATAACATAGCACAGGGAACTATATTCAACATCCTGTGATAAAGCCATAATGGAAAAGAATATGAGAATATGAAAAAGAATATGTATATGTACAACCGAATCACTTACTGAATAGCAGAAATTAATACAACATAATAAATACACTATACTTCAATAAAAATTTATAAATAAATAAAGTAGCCCAGCTTGTTTATTTTTTAAATTTAAATTTATTTGTTTTAATTAGAGGCTAATTACTTTACAATATTGTATTTGTTTTGCCTTAATTGTTAACAGATACTTCACCAAAGCTTCCCAGATAGCTCAGTTGGTGAAGAATCCACCTACAATGCCGGAGACCCCGGTTCAATTCCTGGGTCAGGAAGGTCCACTGGAGAAGAGATAGGCTATCCACTCCAGTATTCTTGGGCTTCCCTTGTGGCTCAGCTGGTAAAGAATCTGCCTGCAATGCAGGAGACTTGGGTTCAACCCCTGAGTTGGGAAGATCCCCTGGAGAAGGGAAAGGCTACCCACTCCAGTATTCTGGCCTGGAGAATTCCATGGACTGTATAGTCCATGGGGTCACAAACAGTCAGACACAACTGAGCGCTTTGACTTCACTTCACCAAAGAAGATACATAGATAGCATGTGGAAAGATGCTCAGCATCATTAGCCTTTAGGGAAATACAAACTAAAACCACAATTAGAAACCACTACATACCCATCTGGGTGGCAACTATGAAATATACTGACAATGCCAAGTGCTGACAAGAGCACAGAGCAACTGGAACTCTCATGCTTTACTGGGGGAACCACAAAATGGCACAGCAACTCTGGAAAATATTTTGGCAGTTTCTTCAAAAGTGAAACATGTACTTCCCATATAACATGGCCATTCTACTCCTAAGTATTTACCCTAGAAATAAAATTTCTGTTCACACAAAACCCCATACATAAATGTTTGTAGCAGCTCTGTGTGCAAGTTCCAAAACCAGGAAACAACCCAACTGTCTCTTAATGGGGAATGGATAAACTGTGATATACCCACACAATGGAATACTAGTCAACAACCAAAAGGAAGAAACTAATGACAAACACAACAATACAGATGAATACCAAAGGCATTATGCTGAATGAAAGAAACCAGTCTCAAAAGATTACCTAATGTATGATTCCATTCACGGTACACTCTGGAAATGGCAAAGAATAAGGAGAGAGAAAGCTCAATACACCAGGAATTAGGGATAAGAGGAGGATGTGACTACAAAAGGATTTAAAGGAAGGTTTTTGAGGGGAACTGTTTTGTATCTTGATTGTGGTGGTGGCTACATCAATCTATACATATGTTACAACTCATAGCACCACACACACACAAGTCATTCACTGTGCTAATTCTAAAAGTTTAAAAATTACAAAGCATATCAAATACATTCATTTAACCAGAAGAATAGAGAGATAAAAAGAATATTGTTTTCATTGGCAGATAAGGAAACTAACTTATGATGTCCAAGGTCATTCAACCAATAAATGATAAGTTCTGAAGTAGAACCTGGACTTATGAAATACATGATTCTTTTCCTGTTGTTTTCCATGAGTATTAAATTTCAAAAACCTAGCCAAATTTTGTATTAGTTAGCATGCATTTGGTTGTGTGTGTGTGTGTGCTAAGTTGCTTCAGTCATGTCTGACTCTGCAACCCTATGGACTGTAGCCCGCCAGGCTCCTCTGTCCATGGGGATTCTCCAGGCCAGAATAATGGAGTGGGTTGCCATGTCCTCATCCAGGGGATCTTCCTGACTCACGTCCCTTATGTCATCTGCATTGGCAGGCAGATTCTTTACCACTAGCACCACCTGGTTGTTGGTAACAAAAATCCCAATTGGAGTGACTTAAAGAAAAAGATCATTTACCGTTTTATTTATAATTTTATCATTTATTTTTATTAATGTTTTTGGCTGTGCTAGGTGCAGACTTTCTCTAGTTGCTGCAAGCGGGGGCTGCACTTCCTTGCGGTGCTTGGGCTTCTCATTGCAATGGCTTCTTCTGTCACAGAGAATGGACCCTAGAGTGCACGGGTTTCAGTAGACTTGGCTCCTGGGCTCTAGAGCACTGGCTCAGCAGTGGTGGCACACTGGCTTAGTTGGCACTCAGCTTGTGGGATGCTCCCGGACCAGGGATCAAACTTGTGTCTCCTGCATTGGTGGGCGGATTCTTTACCACTAAGTCACCAAAAAAGCCCTTATTATTTTACTGAGTTGGCCAAAAAGTTCATTCAGGTTTTTCTGTAACATCTTATGGAAAAACCCAAGCAAACTTTGTGGCCAACACAATATCCAGACGGTAAAGAATCCGCCTGCAATGTGGGAGACCTGGGTTCGATTCTTGAGTCGGGAAGATCCCCTGGAGGAGGACATGGCAACTCACTCTAGTATTCTTGCCTGAGAAATCCCATGGACAGAGGAACCTGGTGGGCTACAGTCCATGGGGTCACAAAGGGTCGGACACAACTGAGCCACTAAGCATAGACAGCACAGAAATGTATAACAAGGTGTCCGGTGGTAGGAAGAGTGTGAGATTGGTTGATTTTACAACTCAATGATGTCATAAATGATCAAGATTCCTTTCTTCTTTCACTCTGCCAAACCACAGTTTCATTCTAAGGCTGCTTCTCCTCATGGCCACAAGATGCCTACTGGTCTCAGACAGATACATGCTTCTTTATTCATATCCGGTGGAAGACAAACTACAGGCAACAACCCAACAGAGCTTGTAACTGAAGTGTGTACTGTATGCAAATGCTGTGGTTTCTTAGGATCTTAAAGACTCTAGACAACCCGCCATAAAAAGTATTTATGTAAATAGTAACCCTTTGAAATAAACAGAGCCTCTCACTGCAATTAACAGCCATATGTCTTATTTGTACAGAGCTCAGATTTGCAATAGATCTTTGGCTAAATAGCTATGTCAATGTTTTTAGACACTGAACGCCATGTTTGGTTGAAGCTGAAGGTGAAAGTCACTCAGTCATGTCAGACTCTTTGCAACCCCATGGACTGTAGCCTGCCAGGCTCCTCTGTCCATAGAATTCTCCAGGCCAGAATACTGGAGTGGGTAGCCATTCCCTTCTCCAGGGGATCTTCCCGACCCAGGGATCGAACCTAGGTCTCCTGCATTGCAGGCGAATTCTTTACCCTTTACCACCTGAGCTACCAGGGAAGCCCATGTTTGGTTAGCATGTTAAAATTTCCCAAGCAGTGTCATAGCCCATTTTGATAAAACCTTTAGTTGAACAGATAAGGACTCTGAGGGTCTTAGAGGAGTCCAGTGACTTGGCCAAATTCACCATTAGTGACTCACCCAGAGATCACATTTGATCTTCAAATGTCCTTCCCATAATTCTTTCCTTTATGTAACATTGATTCCCTCTTCAGTGCTTAGATTTCACTAGGGAAGTGCAGTAGCGATTTCAAAGAAATATTGCAAGTTCATATACGATACTTACAAGCTCTAAATGTCAGGAAATGATTTTTATATCCCTAATTATGACATTTAGCTATTTGGAATTTTAGACCAAGTGTGATTACACTTGAAACCCTGGAGTCTATTTAACTTCTCCATCTCTCTTCCCTTACCATCCACCCAATTGTCCTGATAGGTGGATTCTAAACCCTAAATCTCTCTTCCATCCATCTCTAGTTTTCCATTTCCACAGCCCTAGTATGTTCTCCAGTGTTCTTGCCTGGAGAATCCCAGGGACGGCGGAGCCTTGTGGCCTGCCATCTATGGGGTCGCACAGAGTCGGACACAACTGAAGCAACTTAGCAGCAGCAGTATGTTCTCAGGCCTTTATTATTCTATTTATTTACCTTTACTTGGAGGATATTTGCTTTACAATATTGTGTTGGTTTCTGCTGTACAACAAGGCAAATCAGTCATAACTATATACATATATATATATATGTATATATATCCTGTCTGTCTTGAGCCTCCCTCCGACCCCCTCAATCCCATCTCTCTAGGTCATCACAGAACACCAGGCTAGGCTCCCTGTGTTATACAGCAGCTTCCCAGTAGCTATCTATTTACACATAGTAGTGTATATATGCCAATGCTACTTTCTCAATTAGTCCCACACAATAACGTCTCTTTGTCTCCATTTTCTCCCCACTGTACTTCTTACACAGTGCTGCTGGATTAAAGCCTTCAAAACACAATGCAGACAATGGCATATGTCCCCCTGTCTGCCCCAGCTCTAAAACTTTGATAATCTTCCTCTGACGATAGATTAAATTCTTAATTCCATAATCTGGATTTCAAGGCCCTCAAGAATCTGGTTCCATTATTCCTTTCCAGTCTTGAGAGAATCCTCCTTTCTGTGTGGGAGTTGTCAGCTGACAATGACTTGCAAGAGCCAATCTTACACCTCTCTTCCCAACTCTGTGTTCAGTGATGTCACTTTGTAGCCTGAAGCTGTCCACGGTGGGAACATTTATACCACACAAATTGGTCAATGCCACAAGTCAGAACTTTTTTCTTTTTTGAAGAGCTGGTTATTAAATATTTACCAGCATACCACCAGGTACAGGGTAACAAGGACCAGACCTGAGAGTGTTTGAAATGCTATAGGATACAAAGATGTTGACACTGAAAGCCCAAATCAGAGATAGGAGGGCCCTGAAGAAACGAGTAAGAAGCAGAGCACTGAAAAACTTTTAAGTAAGTAGACCTGGGCAAAGACTGGGTTCCCATAGAAGCAGATATTGAGAAAGGGATTTGGGTTCAAGTAGTTTATTTGGGAGATGATCCCAGGAAGCACTGGTAGGGGATGGAGGGAAGTAAGACAGTGAAGGGAAGGCAGTTAATAGAGGGTGAATCGACAGGCAGGTGACTACTGTGGGCGATCAGGGCTTAGTCCCACTGGGGACCTATGGAAGAGCATGTAAAACATGCCTCATGGTTGCCCACACAGGACTGAGGAATATGAGGACTTTATTCTCAGCCAGAAAGCTATAGGCCTGTGCACTAAGAAGTGACAGGGGACTTCCCTGGTGGTCCAGTGGTTAAGACTCTGTGCTTCACTTGAAGGAGGCCCAGGTTCAATCCTTGGCTTAGAAACTAAGATACCTGCATGCGGAACAATAAATACAGAATTAAAAAAAAAAAAGTGGCAGGTATGCTTCCCCAACAACAAAAGTCATCACCCCCTCACCATGATCTCTGTCCTAGGAAACTCTTACAGATGATTTTTTAAAGCTTATTTCTATGCCAGTATTATCCTAACAAGTTGCTGTTTTATGCATTTTATGTAATAAATTTCATCTGAAGTAATGCTTAATCCCAAACAATGATACAATGGATGAAAATTTCAAGTAGAAGAAAACTTTTGGGGGAAGGAAGGATTTTGTACCTGAAATCACCATAATAATAATCACTCATTATTATGGTGTGATTAATAATAGGTATCAATAAATGTAATCACAATAATAATCATTTATGGGAAAAAAGACAATAGAAAAATAGTGTATTCCAATTATAGACTTATTCTCTATTTCCTTCATTTTGAATAAAATATTATGTCAGGAAATTTAAAAAAGAATTGGCAGGTATGTAGGGGAAGACCAAATACCAAGGGGATACAAACAGGACGTGGATGCTCATGGTTTTGTGTTTTTCATAGCGGGCCTGGTGGTGGCAGGGCTTCATTTACATGGTCAAGGATAGAGTGGATCCACTCCCCTAATTCTTGTTACCCCACACACCCTATTTGTTCCGTTGGGTCTATCTTTTGTAGCCCCCCTCCAGTTTTGACAATTCCCTAATTCATTCCAGTTCATCAAGGATCAGTGCTACTTCCTCCAGGAACCCCACCTAATCCCCAACCACCAGTAATGGAAGCTGGATGAGGGACCCTCCAAGCTGGAGGTCCCAAAGGGCCTGAAGCAAGGGCACAAGGGATAAGCCCTACCTTCTTGGTGCGGATGCACGAGGTCAGGGGACAGAGACAGAAGTTGTGCTCTGGAGTCATTCCAAATGGTGAACTCCCTGTGGGAAAGGACTCATCGTTCCTGGTTATCACTGTATCCCTCAGAGCCCGCCCAACACAGAGCCCCGGCCTACTGGTGGTGGTGGTAAAGGAGAGGGAATGAATGAAGGGCTGGGTGAACAAAGGAACTAGGTCAGAAGCCAAAGCCGGCAGTTGAAGTGGAATTAGAGGAGTCATGGGGGTGGTCCATAAGAGCGCCTGTACGAATTCTGAGGACTGATGGCAAACCCTGTATGCTGTCTTTCCACCTGTGACCCAAATGTTCATTGAGACAGCTTGTCTTTTGGGATTCAGTGAAATGACCTTTACGCTCATTGCACTTGTGGTACAGCACCTCTCTTCCAGTCTCTCTGGGGGTTAAGTGGAGGGTAAGCTTTTCTTAGTCCTTTCTGGGAGACTGAACTCCTACCTGCATAGAAGGATGAGGGTTTGTGAGTCACTTTGGCATCTCAGCAGTGCTGCCCACGTTCTCTGCCATGTGGCATGGCAGACTGCATGGTTTCTCCCTGAGCTTTGTTCAGATGAATTGTTTGTGTGGGTAGCATCCTTGACTGAAGAGGTGGGCTTTACATCAGCATGCAGTTGAGTGCAGTTTGCCCACTTCTCTTCGTGTCTCCCTGCAAGCATCCAGTTTCCTTCCCTGTGTTAGGTAGATCAGATCTGTTCACTAAAAGCTCTCCAACAAGAGGCCAGTTTTGTCACTTCAACAACGCTTTTAAAGCGATCTTTTCAAACAGAGCTGCCATCTCGTCTCCCACGTGGTGCGCTCACTATCTGCTTTCTCACCACCACCACCACCCCCCGACTCCCCGCCCCGCCTGTGCAAACAGTCTGCCTGGAATAGTCTTTCCAGAACAGAAGATGTGGCAGAGGTTTGGAGATTTCAGTCTTTCCCTCTATATCCCACCTCATTCTCTGTGAGTAGAAGGGAATCGTGTCAATAAATTTCCCTGCTACTAATTATAACATCATATCACAACCCTCCCTACCCCTGAAGTGGTCATAGTTGGTTTTAAAATGGCACTATTTTTTTTTTTGCATTCCACAAACATCAAGCAAGTGTTTACCTTGCCCTCTTACTCTGCCTCCCACCCTCCCCAGCTCAGAATTCTCCCTTATCTGTGATGAGGTTGCACTTTACCTGGATGTCTCCAATACGGTGTCCCCTATAGGCATCTGTTATGGGTATTTATTTACAGATCTATGACTTTTACCAAATTCTAAAGTCTGCAAAGATGAGATCATCCTCCTTCCCTGAAATTCCAGTCTCGCCCAGTATCTGCCACAGAACAGATTTTGAAAACATCCGATCTACAACTACGGATGAACGAATGAGTGAGGGTGAACCTCTGGATTGGCCCCTTAGTTGCCCAGATAGGCTGCAAGGGGAGGAACATTTGGTACCCCCCCCTCACTTATGCAGATGATGGGTTTCTGTAGGAGTTAACAGGCAGCTCCTTACTTATTGAAGACCTACTATGTGCAAGGCACAATGGGAGCTCCAGGCTTGAGATCTTTTTACTCCATCTCCAGCCCCTCTCCAGCTTTTGTGCCACACACACACACACAAAAAAATACCTTCCAGGGCACGTCTTTCTGTTTGTTTTTGTGGATAGGCTGAGGCTTAGAGGGAGGAAAGTGCTATTACTGAAAATACTCAGGGATGTCATGTCTACATCTGGAGTTTTGCATTGCCAATTCGCATTTTCTGAATGAGTTATTTCTATGTACCTTCGCAGCAGCCAGCCCTGCAGTCTCTTGCATATATTATACGCTCAATGAGTACTTGTCAATTGATTTGGTACAAGTATGTGACAGCATAAATATATGATGAAAAATGAGGAGTCTAAGCACCAAAAGTGTTAGGATTCCGACCCCCACCACCACCAAAAAAAAAAAGAAATACACAATGGTGGAGCATGGCTTAAAGTTCAAATACTCCTGGACCCTGCCCTGCACTATCTCTAGCCTGGGGAACTTGATAAGGTAGTTGAAGGGCAATATTACCTTTGCTCTCTCACTGTGATCGAAACCACTCTTAGCTTTCAGGTGGACCCCACTGGCTACCTTGGTGCGGCATTTTCAACAGCACAGAATCACCCTTTACACGATCAAAAGATGCTGTTTCATCTAAGGACCCTGTTGAACAATGCAGCTCTTAGAAATGGTCACAATTTCGTGGTTCGAAATTTTCGGTAAGTGATGGCCAGAGACTAGAGTCTGACTTAGGAGCCGTGGTGATAAATGAAGTTCTATTCTGCAGAGGAGTGCCACCTCCTAAAGCTGCTTTCTGCTATAGTGTTTCTGTTATAGTGGCAAGTTCTATCCTTATTGTAGACAGCTGTCTCTAATTCCAGCTGAGCTTTCATTCCTCAATCCCCTGTAATCAGATTTCACAGGGTGCTAGGGGTGGGGTTGGGATGGGGGGACTGTGGCAGGTATAACAGACTAAATGTTCTTGACATCTTCCATTTGCGTACATTCTAAAGGAGCAAGTGGCTGAAGGAAATGAGAGAAACTAATTTCCATGGGGCCTTCTGCTTGTATTTAGGTCAGCCTGAAAACAATATATCATTCTAGAGCATGGGGATTGATTCATTCTTTAAAAAAACAGACCCCAAAAGAATGACTAGATAAATACTTGCAAACTGCTGGAAAGAAGCCTTGTATGTGATGATGATAATGATATTTTTAAAAGAAAATCTAAATTTAAAATCAATTTCTGAATTTTTTGTTAGCATGTGAAACGAGGCTGTCTCCAATGAATTCATTAAAAAGCTACATCCTGGGACTTCCCTGGAGGTCCAGTGGCTAAGACTCCAAGCTTGCAATGCAGGGGGTCCAGGTTCAATCCCTGGTCAGGGAACTAAGATCCTGCATACCTCAACTAAGACATGGTGCAGCCAAATAAATATTGAGGAAAAAAAAAGCTACATCATGCTCAGAATTAGTCAATTGTCTATGCACACAGTCGAAGGCAGTGTGGAGCCTGTCCCCCAGGAAACGAGACAGGGGTGATGGGTTAATCAGGGGAGCAATGCTCTCAAATTTGGACATTGTTCCCAGAAGACTTCTGGAGTAGTTGCCTGTTAACAATCAGAATTTTCCCAGTGCCTCTTGACAACCTAAACCAATCTCAAAACGACCTCAATGACTTCCTAAAGTTAGAAGCTTCTAGTCTGAAGTTTTCTCCCACTGTTAAGTGGCCCTGGGCCTCCCCTCTCTGGGCCACCTGACAGCTCTGGACTCTCTGGACTCTACCTTTAGCACCACTCAGAAGCCAGAACGACGTAGTAAATGATACTGTAAATTACACCCATAGAATTAGATGCAGCTGGGACCTCAGAGCTACAGAATAACGCCTTCTCTTATTTTATAGATAAGGCAAATGAGGTCCAGAGAGATAATGAGGTTTACTAGTTAGTGGCAGAGCTAGACAACAGAAGCCAGAGGAAAGCTCAGGTTTAGAGTCTAAAGAACTGGGTTCAAGGCCTGTCACCACCACTTATTGGCTATATGACCCTGAGCAAGCTACTAAACTTTTCTTTGACATTGCTTCACTTACAAAATGAGAGAAAGTGTAATACATGTTCTGCCTACATCACAGTGTGGTTCAATTATTAATTTAATAAATAGCTATTGAGTGCCTACTTTGTGCCATGCCCTAAGCAAGGTGTTGGAGATACAGCGGTAAATAAGATAAAAAGTTATTTCATTCCAGACACATGAATTCACAGTCTAGCAGTAATCTGTAAGATAATTTGTGTGGAAATTGTAAAGTGACAGGCAAGTGTTCATTATTTTATCATTCCATCCCACTGAGTTACATCTATTAAGAGTGTGATGAAATTTTATTCCATACTTTTTTAACAAAGGCTCATCACTGAGCTAGAAATAATCAGCTGAATGAATAACCAAAGCTTGGAGCTTAAATTTATACTTTTCTTTGAAAACCACAGTGATGATTTTTTACCATTGAAAGTGAAAGTGTTAGTCACTCAGTTGTGTTTGACTCTTTGTGACCTCATGGACTGTAGCCCGCCAAGCTCCTCTGTCCATGGAATTCTCCAGGCATGGGTTGCCATGCCCTTCTCCAGGAGATCTTCCTGATCCAGGGATAGAACCCATGTCTGTTACGTCTCTTGCATTGGCAGTTGTGTTCTTTAGCATCTGAGCCACCAAGGAACTCCCCCCTTTTAACATTATTACAAGTTAAATTTTTGCTACTAAAACCTCTTCCATGTATTTAGGTAGGAAATTCCAGTGGTCCAGTAGTTAAGACTCCATACTTCCACTGCAGGGGGCACAGGTTTGATCCCTGGTTGGGGAACTAAGATCCCACATGCCGTACAGCGCAGCCAAAACCAAAAATAAGAAACAAATATTTAGGCACTTTGGGGTATTTATTAACATTCTATTTTCTATATCCAGTAGCCAGACTATGACTCTGAAAATCCTGGCTAGCTGTCTCTCACAGTGAGTCAGGGCTGAGGCAAAAGTAAGACTAAATCACCTCAAATCCATACTGGCTATTTGAAAATACAAAAGCCTCGGATCACCCATGTTATTAGAAACTATAGAGAATGAGTCTGTTGAAAAATGACTTAACGTGGAAATGCTGTGATTTTCATGTGGCGTGAGTATTTTTCTTTCCTACTCTTTTAATGAGCCACACTACCCGTTAGATGAATTCAGACTTGCTGATCTCCAGTAACACCTACTGGGGCTTCCCACGTGGCACTAAAGGAGAAGAACCCGCTTGCCAATGCAGAAGACATAAGAGACACAGGTTCGATCCCTGGGTCGGGAAGATCCCCTGGAGGCAGGCATGGCAACCCATTCCAGTGTTCTTGCCTGGAGAATTCCATGGACAGAGGAACCTGATGGTCTACAATCCATAGGGTCTCAAAGAGTTGAACACAACTGAAACGACTTAGCAAGCACTCGATAATACCTACAGTCTTTGATGACCCATTAACAACAGAGAAAATCTTCTTGTCATCTCCACCTATATGGTATTTTTACTTTGATTTTCAGCCTTCTTCAGAGATTCGGGTTCTTTTTCAACCCCACCAGCCACCCCCCACCCATCTCTCTTGGAACGGTGGAGGGTCCCTGTTATGAAATATACCACATGCGTTTAGCACTAGGGAGCAGTAAGAAATACGTGGTTAGGGTTTGGCAATGCCACAAGTGGGGGCTTCACAGTTTTGAAGTGAGCAGCCATATGGCCATGGACGTGATAAAATAACCACTTGAGTGAGGCTAAAGCCATCTACACAGGCTCCCAGATCAATCATTTTTAGTCAATTTTCTTTCTTTTTTTTTTTTTTTACACAAAATCAATAGGATCAGACACCAAGACTGCCAAAAACACCCAAATCCATCGGCTTTTCATCTCACAAACAAGGCTCGAGAGCCTGGCTGTGTTTGGATAATAGACAGTATTCTATGATTTGTTGCCTATTACGGGAAACACAGCTTTTAAAGAAACCACTAAAAAAAAAATTCTTTCTTTATCAGAGAAGACCCATTTGTAAGTGCAGTTCAATTTCATCTCACAAATAGAAATTTCTTCAGAGAATATTGAGCTAAGCCACCCAATTCTGTGGAGGTTATGGATTGGAGCCGGAGGTGACTGGTTTTCAGGTATTTCATTCCAGACCTCTCTAAGGGCTTACAGAACTCATTAAGTTCCCTTCATCCCACACACATGCCCATCTACACACACGTGGACACACATACACAGACATAGCCATTACAGGCCATCCGTGCTCTCATGTCATGGACAGAAGATAGTCCTCTTTGATTATTCACATTTTCCTTCATAACTGAAAATAAATGCCTTTAAAAAAACATATTTCTTGACTTCAGAAAACTCTGCAAGGCAAGAGACCAAGAAAGGAAGGGTCGCGATGTTTCCCTTGGCCAAGAGTAGAATTGGGGTTTTATTTCTAGTTTGTTATTTTTAGTAATTTAGCGATTTACCCAAGATAAAAGAAAGAGAGGTGGCCACAGATTTTCAACAGTTTCTGGTTTCCAGCCCTTTAATAGTAAGTCTACATGAAGCTAATCCTTATCCCAGTCTTCAATTTTCAGATGAGGGCTAAGTTTTGCAGTTTTAGAATACTGACAATCTAAGTTAGCTTTGACATCCTTTAGTCACCCAGTTATCAGTAGTAATTTATACTGCATACGACCATGTGGCAATGGTGAGAAAGGCTGCAAGTATATTTTTATTAATAAATTATCATTATGTCTAAAAATATAGAAATTTGGAAACAATTTGTGCTTTGATTTCCCAGATCAATAGGATCATATTCAAGGGTTTTGTGAAAAAAGAGTCACTCTCCCTGGCACGCATTGCAATATGCAATGCATATTTTTTTCTGAGATGGAAACAACAGGATGAAATGAAAGTTTGGCCACTGAGAATTCAGCTGGCTCCAGTGTGGCCTGTGGGAAATCTTGTATATATGAACTTCATGAATATTGTGGAAGACAAAGACATGAAGGATCACTGATTTGTAGTTCACTTTCTTACTTTTTCAAATGAGGATTTAAGGCCAAAAATGGAAAATGATTGGAGAAGGCAATGGCACCCCACTCCAGTACTCTTGCCTGGAAAATCCCATGGACGGAGGATCCTGGGAGGCTGCAGTCCATGGGGTCGCTAAGATTGGGACACGACTGAGCGACTTCACTTTCACTTCTCACTTTCATGCATTGGAGAAGGAAATGGCAACCCACTCCAGTGTTCTTGCCTGGAGAATCCCAGGGACGGGGGAGCCTGGTGGGCTGCCGTCTATGGGGTCGCACAGAGTCGGACACGACTGAAGCGACTTAGCAGCAGCAGCAGCAGCTCTTTTCATTCCATTGCTTGATGACTTTGATCCTTCCACACTGATCAAATTGGCCAAACTACCCTTATTCAATATTTCGCCCCCTTTTAAAGATAAGCAAAAGACCTCAGTAACGAAGGAAAAAAACACCAAGAAAGTATGCCTTTTGTATCAGTCTGTAATGTTAAAGAAACCAAAAAATCTGTGCCATATCATCCATTGGCCCTCTCTTATGCCTCCAGAAGCTAAAGTCTTTATCTCAAATTCTCCATAGGGATCAAAATATCATTTAACACTGAGTTTTTTCCTACTCTGGCAAAGTCTGTTTCTGACTGACCACATTTTACTCAAATTAAGCACTTTCTCTTCCAACAAAATACAATTATACAAGGGAACACATCCAGGTCTTCCCCCAGACTCCAAACAGTTTACTAGAGCTGGAAAATGCACTCTAGCAATGAAAGGCTTCATTCTGCCAATAGAGAATTCTCTTCCATTTTTTAGCTAGGAAGATATTTGGGTAAAGCTAACACAAGGGTCTACTATTACCTTGGCCTAACTTCTTAGCATTCAGTGATCTAGGGTTGAAAAACATCTGTAATTATTTTTTGAAGGGATAAAATTAATGTGATGAATGAGTCTTGCCTTTTTTCAAAAGCTCTGGCTTTAACCCGATTGCCATGACAGTTTTGATGGAAAAATCTATACATGCTTCTCATTGTTTTCTCCAATACTATATCCTCCCTGTTATGTGTTGGCTGAAAATGATAATGTGGTTTAGGGCTGGTTTACCAAGGAGACACACTTAAGTACAAAGAGACCAGGCATTTTATGGGAACACTGAAATAGTCATTCTGGCCTTGGTTTGGGTGCTCATGAACCAGACTGGGCTGCTTCCAACTGAAGCACAGGGTCTCTATGAGAACTTAAAAGCCATTTAGGTCAGCAGTTTTATCTGGCTAACTAACTAGAATGTGGGTTTGTCACCAGAAAGCAAGAAATGCTTAACACAAACAAGGAAAAAAAAGGAGGGTGCCTGTAATGGAGGTATTTTGACATGGTACAATTGTGGAGGTTTTCAATTTTCCTCTAATTTTTGAGTAGCTCAGGAAAGAGGTGTGGCAACTCCATTTTGGAGCCAAGGGGAGGTCTATGAGGAGACAGTAAACAGGATAGGAATTTAAACTGGAACCATTGTGTTTGCTTTCCTTCCAGTGATAAACTGTCCTGGTTAGCTCTTGATATCTATGAAAAACAGGTCTTTTTCCCAAGCCAACATTTCCTGCCCCACCTCCTGGATAGAACTGAGAAAAGGTGGTGGCTGCTCTAATGGTCTTTCAATGGTGTAAACATTATGAACCCCTTAACCAGGTGAGATATAACTTTAAAAAAATTTTCCAGTTAATCACTCAAACCCTCTCAGGCTGGTATGACAGATGGACAGGATCTACTGCTCCAATCTTTTTGTCCCCAAGAACCTTGGGAACTTATTCTGTCCAAAAGGGGTTCATGGAAAGAGGTAACCAAAATATTGGTATGCTAAGTCGCTTCAGTCATGTCCGACTCTGTGCAACCCCATAGATGGCAGCCCACCAGGCCCCGCCATCCCTGGGATTCTCCAGGCAAGAACACTGGAGTGGGTTGCCATTTCCTTCTCCAATGCATGAAAGTGAAAAGTGAAAGTGAAGTCGCTCAGTCGTGTCTGACTCCTAGCGACCCCATGGACTGCAGCCCACCAGGCTCCTCCGTCCATGGGATTTTCCAGGCAAGAGTACTGGAGTGGGGTGCCATTGCTTTCTCCGAAATATTGGTATAGTTCATTATTAATGTATTTCGGATTTGACCCTCATGGTACTATGGACAAAAACTCATCCACCAGGTACTCTCACCAGTTTTCTAGTTTTTGCACTTGTCTCAGGCTACTATCTGTAGGATTTGAGGTTATAATGCTTTTTTTTATTTCATGTGTATATGTCCAACTATTCTTCCCAACAGTGCAAATACTGTAGAACCTTAGGGAATTTCAGCTTTAGCAACATACCAGGCCGCAATCAATTCTCCTCCATGACTCTTAGGCCTTGTGTTCAGCCTGGACCACAGCCCACACTTGCTCTTGCCTCAACATTAATTCTTTTGGGGGTGGGGCAATTTGGTATCTTTTTTGGTCATCAGACTTCAGTCAGGGCCTTAAAAATCCATCATGGCGAATCTCTCTAAATTCATGCCCAGAAATCTGCTGAATTCCTTATACAAATTGATTTACTTCTACCTCATTCAATCATTCATTTACTTAAGAAATATTTATTGAATGCCTACTATATTCCAGGCATTGCAAGCAGCACTGGGATATATTAATGAACAAAACAGGCAGGACCTCTGACATCGTGGGTCATGCAATTTAATGGGAAGATTAAAAGTAAGAAGTGAACAGGGACTTCCCTGGTGGCCTAGTGGTTGAGAATCCACCTTCCAATGCAAGCAACTTGGGTTCAATCCCTGGTTGGGGAACTAAGATTCCATATGTTACAGGGCAACTAAGCCCAGGCACCACAACTATGGAGCCCGAGTGCCACAACTAGAGAGAAGTCTGCATGCCATAACAGATCCCATGTGCTGTGACTAAAACTCGATGCAGGCAAAAATAAATAAATCGATTTTTTAAAGACCTTAAGAAAAAAAAAGTAAGCAGTGGACAGACACAAATAGATTGGGTTGGCCAGAAAGTTCCTTCTGGTTTCCAACCTGAACAAACTTTCTGGCCAACCTGCTGTATTAAAAATTGTGATAGGTGTTTTGAGGAAAATGAAGCCAAAGCAGAGATTACTTGGTACAGGGAAGGAGTCTCATAGGAGGTGGTATTTAAGCCCCCAGCCTAAGGATGAGAAAGAGAGCTTGACAGCTGTGGGGCGAGTGTTGTGGACAGAGGGAGGAGTATGTGAAAGGAAGCCTGTGATGGGAATGCATCTGGAGTACAAACAGTTGTTCCTTTGTATGGTCCCCACACGAAGGAATTTTAATTACCACAGTTTTCTCAAGTACACAGTTCAAATTTCAGTTGCCATGGGACATTAATTGGGTTTAGTTGCCTAAAGTAAAAATTTCATTGCTGGCTCAGTTCAGTTCATTTCAGTCGCTCAGTCGTGTCCAACTCTTTGCGACCCCATGAACCGCAGCACTCCAGGCCTCCCTGTCCATCACCAGCTCCCAGAGTTTACCCAAACTCATGTCCACTGAGTCAGTGATGCCATCTAACCATCTCATCCTCTGTCGTCCCCTTCTCCTCCTGCCTTCAATCTGTTCCAACATCAGGGTCTTTTCAAATGAGTCAGCTCTTCGCATCAGGTGGCCAAAATATTGGAGTTTCAGCTTCAACATCAGTCCTTCCAATGAACACCTAGGACTGATGTCCTTTAGGATGGACTGGTTGGATCTCCTTGCAGTCCAAGGGACTCTCAAGAGTCTTCTCCAACACCACAGTTCAAAAGCATCAATTCTTCTGCGCTCAGCTTTCTTTATAGTCCAACTCTCACATCCATCCATTGCTGGCTCTTCAGTTCACAAATCACTGTGTACATAACAGATGCACTTCATGATCGGTGGCCAATCACATCACTTCTTTCAAAGTCTGTTGCTGATTGCTCACTGTGCAGCTGTTACCCAGTTCACCTACACACATTAAAGAGTATAGTTGTTCTGCCTTCTCTTCTTCCAGTGATAAGCCTGTGTGACACTTTAATAAAAAATGGATAATTAAAAGACAGAGTTGTCTGAAAGAGGTGAAAATGCAGCAGAGAAAGAAAAATAATAACATTGACAAGTTAAATGTGAATGCAAATGTATTTATAGAAGAAATAGCTGACTGTGGGGTTGTTGACCCTGCTACTATTTGAGAGGTTCTAGCTATGTAGCTAGAGAAACTTAGTGAAAACAAACTTATCGACATAAACGAGTATAGTGGTGTGACCAAAAGTATGAAGATATTCCAGAGGAAGTGATACCAGTAAAACATTTCACACTAAAGGAATTCTCAGGACTTCCCTGGTGGTCAGGTGGTTAAGACTCTGTGCTCCCAGTGCAGGGGGCCCAGGTTCAATCTTGGTCAGGGAACTAGATCCCACGTGCTGCAACTAGAAGATTCCACATGCCATAACTAAGACCCAGAGCAGCCAAATACTAAATATTTAAAGAATTAAAGGAATTCTCAGAGAGATTTCACAATATTAAGAGTTCAAAGAATAAAATGTTGGAAGTGGATTCAAACTTAGAAGTATAACAATTCACCAAAGCGTAACAAACGTGATAAGACAGCATACACTGTTCAAACTACCTGATAATTTTTACAAAGAAATAAAACACTGTAATTCTTGATGTTTCTAATGTTTTAAATGACAATGTACTAAATATATATCAGTTTTACTCTTTTATTCATTTCCTTAAGCCTTTATAACTGACTATAAGAGAGTTTGTAATGTTTTGCCAAAAAAACTTAAGTCACAGAACAATTGTGATTTCTCCCTTTGATTATTAAGGTTATTTTACATGGCTTCAGATTTAATAGTTATTTACAGTCCCTCACTGCTGTGCAAAGCCAGAACTGTTTTTTTTAAATAGCTTATCTGCTAAGATTTATTGGTTTATTGGAGGTGTGATTCCACAGTAACAGGAAGGAGGGCAACATATCAGCTGCTGCCCTGTGGAGACTAGAGACACAACAGGTATTCTTCTGATCTCTTGTGGTCTAAGGAAAAGAATTTGAAATAAGGCTTCTGTCACTATATAAATTTGAAAATGAATGGTCTGGACAAGAAGGGAATATTCGAGCAGGATGTTGGTGTCTTCTATTTTTAAACTCAAATCTGTCAATGGAGAAATAAAAAGAGCCTCTCACAACACAATCCCAAAAGCAGAATATCAGCCCTAACTCTAACCCTACCTCCAACTTAGAAATTTCTTAAAGTTTGTAAGGACAAACTTGAGAAAGCTTCAGAGACCTTTTACCTCTTCCAATCTGTTTTCTGTTTGGGCAATAAAGAGCTGGAAGTTGACGCTCTTGCAGCTAAAGGGGTTGCTGCCCCTCCTCTTTCACCATTATTTTGCTATTTCCTTTCATGGGAAGGGGGGAGAAAAATCAGTGCTCTTCAAAAGTTCTATTTCCTTTTCATTTCCAATTATTTTTCTCTGAGATTCAACCACACCACCACAATTCTAAAATCTATGATATGCATTCAATGAAGCATATAGTCCTGTGAGTACTTAGAGCAGAGTAGATGCAACAAGGGCTTCCCCGGTGGCTCAGACAGTATAGAATCCGCCTGCAATGTGGGAGACCTGGATGCAGTCCCTGAATTGGGAAGATCCCCTGGAGGAGGGCGTGGCAACCCACTCCAGTATTCTTGCCTGGAGAATCCCCCTGGACAGAGGAGCCTGGTGGGCTACACTCTATGGTGTTGCAAAGAGTTGGACATGACTGAGCGACTAAGCACACAAATATAACAAAACCCTATAGGGGCTGAAAGTAAGGGAGGATACTGAATCCCTTAAGTGTTGGAGTTTGGCAACTCAGCTTTCGTGGGCTCCAATATAGCCAGGAGTCAGAGCTTGAACTCTAGGGAATTAAAAAAGGCCTGAAAATTAGCCCGTGGTTTGTTTTTCCTGGTTTTGATGGATGCAAATTCAACAACTATAGTGATATTTCCCAAATTTCTTGAATCTAGGGAGTGGGGTTTTCCAGGAAGGTTTTTTCCCTTCCCCTTTTAATATAATATCAAGTGACATCTTAACCCATGGAATATTAATGTGTTATTGTAAGACACAGAGTCAAGAAAGTTTGTCTTCTGTGATTTTATATTGTTTGGACCTTATTCCAGAAGAAATAATACTCTCAGAGCTGCCTTAAATGTTGTTGACTTAAAAAAAATGCACAACATGAGAGTTGCGAGTTAAGTTTTATTGCGGTGTGGATGCAAAATGAGGTGCGGACTGCAGCCTGGGAGACAGCACCTCAGGTAGCTCTAAGAGACTGCTCCAAAGAGACAGTGGGGAAGGTCAGTATGTATGAGATTTTGGTGAAGGGGAAGTACATGCAATCAAGCACATATTTTTCCAGAAGGTTTCTACTAGTCTCGGGAAGCTTTTGCTAGTCATGAAGAACAGTCATCACTGTGAAGGATTTTAGTGCTTTTCTAAATATGGGGAGATACAGGAATTGGGCTCATAAAATTAGCTCCTGAATTTATCTAACTATCTAAAGATCTGTCCTGCCAGCTTTTCCCCTGAGCACAGAGTGCCTCATTCCTGCTCTCCACCCTGAACTCCTTTCATGGAGTGTTGAACGTCAGCAGCTACAGTAGCTCATGATTTAATCCTTGTAGAGGTAGATGGTAAGTGCCCATGGCAAGTACCTATTTGTAGTTGACAGTGTGAATTGGGAAAGATTAAGCTGCCATGCCTCCATCCCAAGCCAGACATGTTAAACCTGTTTACAGATCCTAGAAGGATCCAACTGACAGAGAAAAATGCATGAATACCAGACAAAGGATTTACTTTTCAACAATATCACTACTTGTATATTCCAAGCACTCAATAGTACTAGATAGTATCACTAGTTAATATTATCAGAGTCAAACATAAAACCGACATACACACATAAAATTAAATTTCCTGCCTAATTGCCACATCTCTAAAGTTATCAAATTGTTTTCTGTTACTACCCAGATCTTGGACACAATTTTGTAAGCTTTTTACTAGGGTTTCAGTAAAAGGAAGAAAATGAATATCTATTCTAGAAACTTCTTTAGCTAGCAATATTTTTTGTATACTTACAAATTTATTTTTACAATATCTAAATCTTATTCTACACTTTAAAATTTTTATTTCTTTTTTATGTTTTGTTATGTGCATAATCTATTAGGATAGTAATACATATAAGTAAGTAAACATATATTGTAGATCTATCTTCAAAATTTTTTAATGTTTTGCATCTGTAATAAAAAAATTGAGACAATTGCTTTAAAGAAATTTCCATCTGAAGAGTATTTGAATCATACATTTTTAAAAGTTGAAGACAATGGTAGGTCTTAGGAATGTTGAGCAAAATTTTAATGCACATATAGGCTGAAAACTCTAATCTTTATTAGAGTTGAATATATCATTAGATCTTGTATTAAATCTATCAATTAATCATTAGCCAGCTAACCCACAAACCCTCCATCTTTATGGAAGCCCCTTTCCTTACTAATTAGAATCTCTGAAGGGCTTTATCTCATAAAAGGTCTACTGAAAAAAATCTGTTCACCTTCTGAACATTAAACAAGCTCTGCTAGAAAGTTGGATACTTAGTAAAATATACATTTGTCTGAGTTATTTGACATCATGCAGTGAAAACAACAAATTGAGAGAATTTGTTATTTTCCTACTTATTATCTTGTTATCAATGCAAAAAGACATAAATTCCACCAGATAATTTACTCTTCATCTCAAGTAGCACAAGCTTTTTTTTGTTAGGCTGGAGTTCAAGCATGATTATTTTCTGACAGTCATTTTACTCCAAGTAAAATGAATGCTTAATATACGTGGTAAATCACAATTTGACTTTGGTTATTCATAATTTCTAATGGTATACAATACTAATTATTATTAAATAGAGAGAACACTGAGAATAAATGCTGTCCATTTTATATACTGATTATCCCAAATAACAGTTACTGTCATCATAATGTAACAGAATGTTAAAATGGGACTTGGTCTCAGTTTCTGCCCAGGCCCAATAGGTTCTGGCTCTTTCCTCAATCCGAAGTGAGATGCTAGACCACTAAAACAGGGGTTGCAAAGGAGGTACACAAGAATTAGTTTTGTAATCCACTGGTGATTGCCTCCAGCTTTTACAATGGATTGTAGAAACCAGGAGGTGAGTTGTAGATTTGAAGAGGATTTTACCCATGTACCATTGTATAAACACTAAGATCGTGGCATCTGGTCCCATCACTACATGGCAAATAGAAAGGGAAAAAGTGGATGCTGTGACAGATTTTATTTTCTTAGGCTCCAAAATCATTGTGGACAGCGACTGCAGCTATGAAATTAAAAGATGCTGCTAGAAAGGAAAGCTATGACAAACCTAGATAGCATATTAAAAAACACAGACATCACTTTGCCAACAAGGGTCCATACAGTCAAAGCTATGGTTTTTCCAGTAGTCATGTATGGATGTGAGAACTGGACCATAAAAAAGGCTGAGCACCGAAGAATTGATGCCTTCAAACTGTGGTGCTGGAGAAGACTCTTGAGAGTTCCTTGTATAGCTAGGAGATCAAACCAGTTAATCCTAAAGGAAATCAGTCCTGGGTGTTCACTGGAAGGACTGATGTTGAAGCTGAAGCTACAATACTTTGGCTACCTGATGAGAACAGCCAACTCACTGGAAAAGACCCTGATGCTGGGAAAGATAGAAGGCAGAAGGAGAAGAGGGCAGCAGAGAATGAGACGGTTAGATAACATCACCAACTCAATGCACATGAATCTGAGCAAATTCTGGGAGATGGTGAAGAACAAAGGAGCCTGGAGTGCTGCAGTCCATGGAGTTGTAAAGAGTCAGACACGACTTAGCAGCTGAACAGCAACAACAACCATTGTATACGATGTGCCTCACATGGATGAGAATTATTCCCTCACTTCAAGACTAGGGCAAGTGGCTATAGTGGCACTAATATCTTCAATAGGAGAGCTTGGAGACATAGTACAGTGATGTCAGGCCTATAAGTGGAAAATATAGAGAGGGACTGGCTGGCTTGCTATTTTGATGGCAGAACAAGAGTCTATGCTGGGACGGACTCAAGTCTAGTCAGAGCAAAGAACATGCAGGGTTTCCCAAGAACCAATATGGATGAAGAAAGAGACCTATCATGGTGCTGTGTCACATTATGACCAAAAGACTTCCTGAAGCACCCAGGTTGGGGAGATCTCAGCAAAAAGAGTTTGGATATGTTTCCGCCATCAAGAACTGCTATGAGAAATTCCCAGTGACGAGAGACTTCTTCCATGGAGCCTCAAAAGTACCCCAGAGAAGAATCAGCCTCAAACACCTATACCAATGCTAGATTCTTAGAACAGAACCAGACTTTGCCTGGCCCTTAACTCCCCACCTTCCTTTGACTTTACTTGGAGGAACTAAAGGTAAGGAAACAGAGAAAACAGTTCATGGTTCTCCTTCCCCTGTGGAGGAGGCCAGCTTAAATTAGGCATGAGCTGGAAGGAAAAGGGTATTAACCTGCAGTACATTTCTTAAAGTCAAAAAAATTATCATTATTATTATACATTCTTTAACCAAGACTCTTTGAGGGAGTAAAGTTAGCAGAGAACTTTTTCTTTCCCTGAAAGTTACTAGAAAAGCCACAGGGTCCACTGTAGCTGACCGGGGACAACAAAGAACAATTCTTCAAGGATAGATTTGAAAGGCAGTAGAGGAAAATGAATGAAATTGTTTTCTCTTGTATGTACATACATATTCTATTTGTACCATCTAATGATTTCAATTACGGGGCTTCCCTGGTGACTCAGTGGTAAAGAATCCACCTGCCATTGCAGGAGACTTGGGTTCCATCCCTGGGTCGGGATGGTCCCCTGGAGAAGGAAATTGGAACCCACTCCAGTATTCTTGCCTGGGAAATCCCATGGACAGAGGAGCCTGGCGGGCTACAGTCCACGGGGTTGCAAAGAGTCAGACTCAACTTGGCGACTAAACAACAATGATTTCAATAGTACTAGCTAAAATTTATCAAATACTTATTATATGCCAGACACTATCTGATTTCCATATATCGAATAATTTCATCCTCACAACAACTCTACAAGCTTCTTATACTCATTTTCTAGGTGAGAAATTTAAGTGCAGAGAGTTTGGGTAACTTGACTAACTATGAAGTAACAAAGCCACTTATGATTATTTTCAGCGCAGAATTCAACCTCTTTCCTCAAGTTTTTCTTTTCTCTCAACATTCAAAAAACTGGATATCTCAAATGTAAACCACAGCCATATCAATTTGAAAGCATTAGCACTTTGCAGAGACACGAGTTTACACGTGACTTGCTATATTTTGTTTCAAAAATTAAACAATGAATTACCATAGGACATGGGTTTTGTTTTCTTAAATATATATTTTTCTTTTTCTTTTTCATAGATGTGGGCAACCACTACAGAATAAAGTACAGCTGAAGGGCCGTGACCTCCTCACTCTAAAGAACTTTACAGGAGAAGAAATTAAGTATATGCTATGGCTATCAGCAGATCTGAAATTCAGGATAAAACAGAAAGGAGAGGTATGTGGTATTTCCATATTACCTTCCACTGTTACCAATCAGTCTTTTTTTTTTTTTCTTTCTATTGGCTGCATGGCATGGCATGAGGGATCTTAGTTTCCTGACCAGGGATCAAACCCATACCCCCTGCAATGGAAGCATGGATTCTTAACTACTGGACAACCAGGGAAGTTCCAATCAGCCTTTTGAAAGACAGCCTTTACAAAGAAAGGGGAAAAAGAAAATACATTAAAATTCCTAAACAGTAGCTAAGTAATGAAATCACACAGGCAAGGTAATTGATTATCACTGAGTGCACAGGCATACAAAAAGCATAAAAATCAGTTATTCAATGGCAAGTCATTGCATTTCTTTCATGTGAAATGTTGAAAGTCATTATTAACTGAATCAGAACCTAAGGAATCATTTCTCTGGAATGATTTTATTTTTATCCTTACCTTCTTTTCTGTTTTGTAACAGATTTAAAATAAGGATGATATTTTTTTTTTTCCTAGCAACAAATTTCAGTGGTGGATGAAGATCAGATATTTCATCATTAGGATAATTTCAAAAAATTCAGGATGATGTGACGGTGTTAAAAATTTAGATTAGCAAAGAACCAATTAAAAGGTAACCAAGTAGGAGAAGAAATGGGATATGGTGCTTAGCTGGAAGCATTATTCTGCATTTTGAGCAATTTATGTTTGAAACACAATGTAGCAGCTTCATTTAGACTGCTTAACTGTGAAAGTGTTTTCATATTCCAAGCTTGTTCAAAAGCATTTGAAAGAGCTGGTTTCAGGTTGAGAAAGTTGTACACAACCTTGATTCTCTTATCTAGCTCACAAACTCTCCAAGTTCCTATGAATAAACCAAAAACAGGTGTGACTCCAAATGCTATCGGTTCCTATCGAAGACCTTGAAATAAGGAGAAAAGCCCCTCACCTCGAGACCCCAGGCTTTTGTTTTACACACTTTGTGGTGAGGAAGGTTAGCTGGCAGGAATCTATTTGTTCTAGAACTCATCCTATCAGGAATTCCATCTATAGCAGAGGAAGGAGAAAGAGCCCCACCCTACACCCAAACTCAGATTGTTTCTACATGACTTCTAGAAACAAAGCCTTTGCACTCTCCCAAGGATGCACGATGAAAGTGTATTTGAAACTCTGGGGTGTCATCTTTAGGAGTCTGAGTGCCCCATGTTGTGACAGAGAAGCATGTTCCTAGCTGAGAAGACACTTCCCAAACAAGCATCTTTGAAGTCATTGAACATCGGTAGAAGTTTCTTTTACTGAGTCTAAGCTTGCTCTGCTTGCCTCATGATAGGCCAATGAATCTGAGAGACAAGGGTTGAGGAAAGGAATACAACTTTATTCGGAAAGCTGGCTGACCAAGAAGACTGCAGACTAATATCTCAAAATAGCCATCTTATCAGGGTCTGGATGCCAGGCTCTTCTATAGAACAGAGATGGGGGAGGTGAGGAAGTAAAGTAAAAAGGACATTAATCTTGCAAATATGTCCTGGAATGGCCAGATTTAGGGATAGGATATGTTAATTTCTTCCTTCCTGTAGCCATCCACAGGTGGACAGGGTCCTGAACAAAGGCATTTTGGTTTAACATTCAGGAAGATGAGCAGGTTTCACCAAGGCAGCCCATTATATATGGACAGTATCTTTTTACTGAACAAAAGCAACTGGAAGCAAATGTTAAAGTAAAAGAAACAGATCCAACATGGAGTCAGTTCTTCCCTCTAACATTTCCACAGATTTAAGTAAAAAGATGGTTCAAGTATGAAATATCAATACATTTTGGAACAAGTGTTCAGGTTGAACCCAGAGCAACTAATATTACTTTCTCATTACATGTCAATAAGCTGTGGGGTTCCTCTTTCCTTCCCCTATTTGTATACAACAGGAAATAAACTCTTTAAATTCACTTTGTAAATAACATATGAATGCTTATTTGGGAGCAGTGTTAATTATTCTACAGTTTCTGATAATGTAAAGACTAAATCTTAAAATATAATCCTTACTAGTAGGTATAAAATGTATATTTCATTTTAATTAGTTTAATTGTATTATTATCCTTGACTTTCAGTATTTGCCTTTACTGCAAGGGAAGTCCTTAGGCATGATTTTTGAAAAAAGAAGTACTCGAACAAGATTGTCCACAGAAACAGGTGAGTTCACAGACAAACTTGGGCTTGTGTTGAAGAGGGGGCCAACGGGTGAGGACCTGGGAGGAGGAGCCCAGTGGTGGGATTTATCTGTCTCTTTGGCAACAACAAAGGGAAAACAATGTCACCAAGAGTAGCAATGGGAGCCTCTGAATGTTCTTTCTGATTCTCACAGCAGCTGCAAGCAGGAAGATGAGCCTCATCTGTAGGAATTCCATGAGGACTTGAGTAGACATCTCAAATAATTCATGTTCAGTACAGAATATTAGTGGTCATAAATTCTCAGGCTTTCAATTCAACGTGAGCAAGAAATGTGCATTTTTCTAATGTGTAAAGAGCTTTTCTTTGTTTATATCAATTCTGCTGGATGATGGAAACAATCTCTGCAATCCAAATCCTGTCATTTCATCGTTTACTTTGTCAGTTTAGGGTCTCTTCACACTTTCCCCACAGTCATGGTTAAGTCCTAGAGAGAATCTCAATGTCAAGGCATCTAGGGCTATAGGGATCTGGTCTTTGATCATCAGGACATCATCATCAAATGTCTGTGTTGGAATCTGCTGGGACTTCTGTATCCCTACTGGACCTTGACTGGCTCCCATTCACTGTGGAGGAGTTTGTTTTACTCTGATCACAAGATCTGAGATAGCTCTTGGTTTGGCTCGCTTGTTGACACAAGCTTGTGTGCCTGACTTCCAGTGAGACCAAACAACCTGAAATGTTGGAGTTTGGAGCAGAGAAAGGTTTACTGCAAAGCCATGCAAGGAGACAAGGTGGCTCAAGCCTTGAAACGACTTGAGCTTCCTGAAGATTTTCGATAAATCATTTTTAAAAGCCAGGTGAGGGGGTGGGGGTGGGGGTTGCAGGTACTTGATCAGTTTGTGCACAATGATTGGCTGATGGGGAGTTAGAAGGGTAGTGTCACAGGGGTTAACATTATCAGTCCTTAGAGTCCAGGAGGCCTGGGGCTAGGTGATCAGAGTCATCAAGTAGTTAACATCTTCCATTTGGTGGGATTTTTCATATTAGATAAACAACTCTGAGAATTTATTACACCAAATACTATTATCTAGATGTCTTAGAGATGAGCTGAAACAGAGGATATGGGGGAAGGTCTGTCCCTGAGAAGATCCTATAGGGTCCTGCTTGGTTATACTCTCAAGCTCTTGTCAGCTGTCCATGCCACAGTGGGCACAGAGATATTGCAAGACTCTCTCTATTGTTCCTTCCTCTTTCTGGGTGCCAGGGAGTTCTAGAATATTTGCCCCTTCCTTGAACTCTGTCTTAAAAGAGACAGATGTTCTCATCTCTGGTGTCCCCCAAACTCATCTGAAATTTCCACTATGTTTCCCACACTTCAGTACGTGGCCTGGGGGACAGACAGCAGAGTACAGTGTCAAAGGTCCACCGATATGTTTCTGTTGCTTTTTTGCTCTTGCTCTTCATCTTCTTCCCCTCCAGTTCCCAGGTGATAAAGGAGGAGGAAAAATTGGCTTTAACTACCATGCATTCTTTCAAGTCTGTTGTTTGTACTTGAAATCCTAGCTATTGACACTCAAAATATCTTTTTTCTCAAATTATGATTGTTGTAATGAGTTTCAAAAAACCTATTTTGAAATTCATCACCTCTTTTTTCTCTTTGCATTTCTACTCCATCAGACCTCCCTTGAATCAATAACATGACTGCCCCAAAGGGCAAATGGATAGGATTGAGGAAAAGGTACCACAGACGAAAACATATTGGTTGATTCTTTGTGTATCTTATCCTACTTACAAGCCTCAGAACTTTCTAGGGCTCAGAAGCAAACAACCACTTCATGCAGTTCTTGCATTGTAAGGACCAGTAATGAGGTATCTCAAATACATAACAAAATGGAGTCCAGAGGGATCAAGTGACTTGCTAAGTTCATGCAATTAATACAAATAGCACCAGGGTTCAGATCTCAAGTTTACTGTTATTGTTAATGCACTCCCCTTGCCCATTGAGAGAAGGAAGGAGGAAGAAAGGAAACATATAAGGTGTCACCTAATCTTTAAAGTCCTAGGAAGAAAACTGATGAGAACAGTTTGTTCTTTAAAGCTGGGTCCTTTAAAAGGTCACATTGACATCTGATGTCCAGCAATGGAAAAATGAATATTGCATAAATCAGTCAGTAGTTCTGAAATTCTGCTCCTTTTCAACACTGGTTATCATTCTTAAAAATCATTAGTACTTAAGAGAGGTATTCTTTTCTGAAGCCATCAAAGAATTGATTAAATACATACAATTTTCTCAGTGTTAAGTTTTTCTCAAATTATTATTTTTTCTTAGTTGTTGATGTTGTCTACCATGTTTCTCTGTTCAAATGTTACATTTAATTTCACATATCCCTGAATAAGTGATCAGTTTTACCATGCACATGTCATGTGGTAGATAAGCTACTAATAAAACCAAGAGTGAAGATTTAATAAGCTTTTGGGCACAGACCCTACACTAAGTGCTCTACATTAATTACATGGATTATCTCACTTAATCCTCAGGACAACTCCGTGAGGGTGAGACCACTGAGGAAAATAGGCTAAAATAGGTTAGGCAAAAGGCCCGCAGACATATAGCTAATAAACGGCAGACCCAGGATTAGAAGCTATTATTAAACATATTTTTAAACGTCTAATTTAATTTGAGCATGTGTTAGTCATGTTTTATTCCAGCAAAATTGTTTCTACAGGTGGCATTAAGCATTTTGTTAAATGATGATTTTCTATAAAGAAGTGCTCTTTATAGAAATCTGCACAAAATTACAAACAACAAATACATGAGAAAAGGAACATATGACCATAAAAGTTATGGTTCAGAGTATTCATCATGATCTTCAATAAATACCCATGGGTTTCATTGAGATGGCATCCTGCCAAACTCAATAGTAGGAGAATCAGAGTAAGCAGCTAATTTCAATGCATATAGAAATGGTAAACCTCAACCCAAAACATGGCAGTACATTTCTATTATGTATATGTGCATCTTAATAGTTGTCTGTTGGCACAATTTTTCATCAAACCTATTACCCTGGTATTTAGAATGAAAATAGGATGTAATTAAAACTATTTCTACCCCAGATTTGTGCCAGCCTCTGGGATGTGGTGATCCTCACTAGACAGTCCTTGAGGATTCCATCCCAAACCTGAGTTGCAACGATACAGCAGTATTAGCTTGTTAGTTGGTCAGTCTTATCTGACTCTTTGTGACATCATGGACTGTAGCCTGCCATGGCTCCTCTGTCCATGGATTTCCCAGACAAGAATACTGGAGTGGGTTGCCATGTCCTCCTCCAGGGGATCCTCCTGACCCAGGGATCAAACCTGGGTCTCCTGCATTGTGGGCAGATTCTTTACTGTCTGAGCCACTGAGGTTTCCCTAGTATTATCTTAGGAGACAAAATAAAATTCTCCACCCAAATCAAGCCATATTTATTACTCATGTAATATTTTTATTAAAATGTAAGACACATACAGAAAAATGCACAAATCATTAATTACACAGTTCAATGAATTGTTATACATCCTTGTAACTAATACCCAGATAGAGAAACAATGTGAATAGCACCCAGAAGTCCTCCCTTGTATCGCCTTCCATTTGCTACTCTCTGCCCCACCCCTCAAGGGTAATCATTATCGTGGCTTCTAACCTCACAGATTAGTTTAGCTGTTTTTGAACTTTATAGAAATGGAGTCATTCAGTACCTGTTCTTTTGTGTCTGGCTTCTTTTGCTCAGCATTATGTTTGGGAGCTGTATCAATGTCGCTGCATGTAGCTGTAGCTCATTCATTCCTCACTCACTTTTTGTGTATGCCAGCCTGGCAAACCAGACAATTCTCCTGTGTGACTACTGATGATTATATTCCTTCATTGCAAATTAATTGAGCAGATAGATGGATACATTTATTAATCTCGGTAAGCGCAGTATTGGATGGAAAAATGCACAGGGCATCCTAAGAGATGGTTCTTTTCATTATTTAACACTGTTATTTGACTTTCAAGGTTGTGCTTTCCAAGCTCTTTCAAATTCGTCATTTTGCAAGGTGGCAATATAGAAACCATGATACTATGCCATGGGTATGAAAGTAAAGCACAGAGAGGGCAACAGTTGCCTTATCTCTACCAGCAAGAACCCTTGGAGCCCTCACATTTGCTACGTGAATTCTATTTATACCCCTTCTTCCAAAGCTTGCAGGGATCCCTGAAGAAAAGAAAGACCAAAGTAAGATGGACTTTTATTTTCTCAGACAGAAATTTAGATATTAACAGATAAAATCCTTTGTTCAAAAATATCTGATATGTATGCACAAATGAAAGAGATAAAAACAAACTTCCTCTGGATGAAGAGTGAAGAGAGAATAGAGATCTGTCCCTCTGCCCTCCTCTCCTCAGCAATGGCAGCTCCTGGTGGCTTCTCAGAATGTCTGACATCTTCCATAAGCATGCTGCATGCTAAGGCATGCTCAGTTGTGTCCCACTCTTTGTGACCCCATGGACTGTAACCTGCCAGGCTCCTCTGTCTGTGGGATTTCCCAGGCGAGAATACTGGACTGGGTTGCCATTTCCTCCTCCAGGGGATCTTCCCGACCTAGGGATTGAACCTGCGTCTCCTGTCTCCTGCATTGTCAGGCATGTTGCTTACCACTAGCACCACTGAAGCACTTAATTCCATCCAGGTCAGATAAATGAGCAAATGCTTGACTTGTGCTTTTGGACTAGGGTCTGAGGCTTCTTTCTGATGGGTGACCAAAAATTGCAGAGGTAATTCCTTTTTGGAGGCAATGGCTTCCCATTTTATCTCCTTCAAGAACTGCTGAAGGCTTTGTCGACTGAAAAACATTCAACAAACTGAAAGTTGAGAATTATATTTTATTCAGTGGACTTGCTGAGGACTGAAGCCTGGGAAGCTGTCTCTCAGTTAGCTCTGAGGGACTGCTCAGAAGAGGTCAGGAAACAGTCAGGATACATAGGAATTCTGAACTTAAAACCAGGTCGTTGGAACATTGAACGATTACCATTAATGAAAGAAACCAGACATCCCAAGTTAATGAATTTAGTTTTTTTCTATGTATTGGAAGAGCTTTTCTATGTATTACAAGAGTCTGGGCTCATGGAAATCATTCCTTTGATATGCATCTTAGCTATCCAGCACCAGTATCCTGTTCTTAGGCTTTTTATGGTGGCTCATTGGGTAAAGAACCCACCTGCAATGCAGGAGACACAAGAGACACAGGTTTGATCCCTTGGTTGGGAAGATCCCTTGGAAGAGGGCATGGCAACCCATTCCAGTATTCTTGCCTGGAGAATTCCCATGGACAGAGAAGCCTGGCGGGCTACAGCACATGGGGTCACAAAGAGTCGATGGGACTGAAGTGACTGAGCACTCATCCTGTTCTTTCCCATCCCGAGTCCCCTCAGGGTGCACTGTTGGGGTGGCTGCAGTGGCTGAGGGCTTGGGAGTGGGCAGCCTTTTTGTCTTCATCCTGAGTTTCCTCAGGGCTCACACTTGGGGCAGTGGTAGTGGCTGATGGCTTGACAGCCACAGCATCCTTTGCTTGCTGATATGGCAGGCTACATTTTTCCATCAGAGCTTCCGCTGCTATTTCCTAACACTTTCTGTAACCTTTCTTCCTACCCCTATTGGCTAAGTCCAGATTTGATGTGAATCTTCTTTATAGCACAAAGAAAAAAATGAAAACACAACAAACTAAACCTGGATTGTTAGCAAAATGACTTCTAGTCAAAGTAAGAGTATGACTTCAAGTAGACCAGCCAGGAGGTCTTAAACTGCTTGAAACCTTCCTCCACAGCCCCCAACCCTCAGTGGCATTTCCCTATGCCAGGCACATAGTAGGGGCATAATAAATACTTTCTTGATGAATATGCAGTATTCATATTTGTTTAGGTGATTTCCCTTGTTTAGAAACAGATTAAGTGCTCAAGAGTGATTCATAATTATAATCATCACAAAATCCTATTAGCTCACTTAACAGATAATAGAAAAGTCCATTAACAAAATTAGGAGATGTTTGCAAGTAAGAAGAATGGGTTCTCTCCCCAGAGTCAAAATCCTTCCTGCATTTGTTCAACAAGTTTGTGTTGAATACTTACTATGTGAAAGATAAAACTGAAAATGTTAGCTGCTCAGTAGTGTCTAGCTCTTTGCCACCCGCCAGGCTCCTCTGTCCATGGGATTCTCCAGGCAAGAACACTGGAGTGGGTTGTCATTAACCTTTTCCAGGGGATCTTCTCAAACTAGGGATCGAACCCAGGTCTCCCCCATCGCAGATTGATTCTTCATCTGAGCCACCAGGGAAGCCACTTACTATGTACCCATATTTATTCTAGGTTCTTGAGACTAATATTGTTAATGCAAGTTTGTGTGCCCAATGCAGTGAGCCAAACAAACTGAAAGGTCAGAGTTTGGAACAGGGAAAGGTTTATTGCAGAACCATGCAAGGAGAAAGGTGGATGATGCCCTAAACGCCCCGAGGTCCCAGAAGGGTTTCAGCAAAGCATTTTTAAAAGCCAGGTGTGGAAGCGGGGGTCACTAGGTCTGAGATCAGCTTGTTCAGGGTTCTCTGACTGGCTGATGGTGAGGGAGTAGGGAGATGTCACAAGCTTTATCAACCTTTAGGCTCCAGGAGGCCTGTGGCTTTGTATTCAAGGTCTTCAAGTACTTAACACCTTACTTTTGTTGGAGAGAGGATGACTTTTTACATCTCCAAAACAACTCAGGAAATGTGCATCAAATACCAATACCTAGGTACTTCAGAGAGGAGCTAAAGCAGAGCATACAGGGGAAGGCCTTTCCCTGAAGGCCCCTTAAGGGTTCTGCTTGGTTATAACATATCAGTGAATAAAAGATAGGAAAATCCCTGCCTTCATGGAGCTGAGATTCTAGTTGGTATGCAGATAATAAACAAGAGACATAATAAATTGTAAGTGAATGATGTATCATGGTGGATGGTGATCAGTGCTCTCAACAAAGACAAGACTGCCTGCAAGTGAGGGAAAAATATGTATCCTATTATTTGGACTTTGCCTTTTACTCTGAGTAAACAGGGGAATCTTTGGAGGGTTTTGAACAGAGGAGGAACGTGGTCTAACTTGCATTTTATTTATTAAATTAAAAAATTAAAAAGAAGATTTATTTTCTTGGCCATGCCACATAGCATGTGAGGCCTTAGTTCAGGATATGAGCTCTTAGTTACCCAAACAGGGATCAAACCCATGCTTCTTGCATTGGAAGTGAGGAGTCTTAACCATTGGACCACAAGGGATGCTCCTAACTTCCATTTTAAATGGATCTCTCTGCTCTGTTGAGAATAAACCGGGGCACTGCTGCTGCTGCTGCTGCTGCTAAGTCACTTCAGTCCTGTCCGACTCTGTGTGACCCCATAGATGGCAGCTTACCGGGCTCCCCCGTCCCTGGGATTCTCCAGGCAAGAACACTGGAGTGGGTTGCCATTTCCTTCTCCAATGCATGAAAGTGAAAAGTGAAAGTGAAGTCGCTCAGTTGAGTCCGACTCTTAGCGACCCCATGGACTGCAGCCTACCAGGCTCCTCCGTCCATAGGATTTTCCAGGCAAGAGTACTGGAGTGGGGTGCCATTGCCTTCTCCAAACTGGGGCACTAGGGGTGGAGAATTCCATGGACTATACAGTCCATGGGGTCGCAAAGAGTCAGACATGACTGATAGACTTTCACTTTCACTTTTCGGGGGTGGAAATAAGATAGAAGCAGTGAAAGCTGTCAACAGGTAGGTACAGTATATAGAGGCTGGGGCCATGGTGATGGCAGATTTGGGCCAGATAAGAGGGCTAGATTCGGGAAATATTTTGAAGGGAGAGTCAACAAGATTCCTGATGTATCGGGTAAAAGAGAGGTGTGAAGGATGACTTCAAGGTTTCCATCTGAGCAACTGTCAGCAGGATGGAGCAGGATAGAGCCAATCAGGCAGGATGGAGATGAAGTGTTTTAGAAGTGTGGAGTTTGGGATGTCTATTAGACACACAGCAAAGATGATGAAGAGGCCACTTGGTATTTGTTTGGAGTATGGGAGTGAGATGTGACAGAGATACCTAGAAGTCAGTCGTCAGTTCAGTCACTCAAGTCATGTCCGACTTTTTGTGGTCCCATGGACTGCAACACACCAGGCTTCCCTGTCTATCACCAACTCCTGGAGATTGCTCCAACTTATGTCCATCAAGTCAATGATGCCATCCAGCCATCTCATCCTCTTATTGTCCCCTTTTCCTCCTGCCTTCAATCTTGCCCAGAATCAGGTTCTTTCCCAATGAGTCAGTTCTTCACATCAGGTGGCCAAAGTATTGGTGCTTCAGCTTCAGCATCAGCATCAGTCCTTCCAGAGAATATTCAGAACTGATTTCCTTTAGGATTGACTGGTTTGATCTCCTTGCAGTCCGAGGGACTCGCAAGAGTCTTCTCCAACACCACAGTTCAAAAGCATCAATTCTTTGGCACTCAGCTTTCTTTATGGTCCACCTCTCACATCCGTACATGACTGCTAGAAAAACCATAGCTTTGACTAGACGAACCTTTGTCAGCAAAGTAACGTCTCTGCTTTTTGCTTTTTAATATGCTGTCTAGGTTGGTCATAGCTTTTCTTCCAAGGACCATGCATCTTTTAATTTCATGGCTGCAGTCACCATCCGGAGTGAATTTGGAGCCCCCCCAAAATAAAGTCTGTCACTGTTTCCATTGTTTCCCCATCTATTTGCCATGAAGTGATGGGACTAGATGCCATGATCTTAGTTTTTTGAATGTTGAGTTTTAGGCCAGCTTTTTCACTCTCCTCTTTCACTCTCATCAAGAGGCTCTTTAGTTTCTCTTTGCTTTCTGCCATAAGGGTGGGATCATCTGTATATCTGAGGTTATTGATATTTCTCCCAGCAATCTTGATTCCAGCTTGTGTTTCATCCAGCCTGGCATTTTGCATAATGTACTCTGCATATAATTTAAATAAGCAAAGTGACAATATACAGCCTTGACGTACTCCTTTCCCAATTTGGAACCAGTCCATTGTTCCATGTCCGGTTCTAACTGTTCCTTCTTGATCTGCATACAGATTTCTCAGGAGGCAGGTAAGGTGGTCTGGTTGTCCCATCTCTTGAAGAATTTTCTAGTTTGTTGTGATCAACACAGTCAAAGGCTTTGGTGTAGTCAATAAAGCAGAAGTAGATGTTTTTCTGGAACTCTCTTGCTTTGTCTATGATCGAATGGATGTTGGCAATTTGATCTCTGGTTCCTCTGCCTTTTCTAAATCCAGCTTGAACATCTGGAAGTTTTCAGTTCATGTATTGTTGAAGCCTAGCTTGGAGAATTTTGAGCATTATTACTTTGCTAGTGTGTGAGATGAGTGCAATTGTGCAGTAGTTTGAATGTTCTTTCTAAAATTAAAAAAAAATTCACTGTGGAATGCAAAAAAAAAACCAAAACATGTGTTAAAGGCTTCACTGGGTTGTTTCATGAGACTTCGGGTTGAGTTTCTGTTCATAGGTCTAATACTTCTTATCACACAATTCACCATGCAATTAATGATTTCTCTCTTTCTCACAGGAAACAGGTAGGATTAGAATATTGTGACTGTTGCATATTTCCCAAAAGACAAGTTAGGTAGAAAAGTAATGTTTCCAAGGAGGGAAAAAGTAATGTTTGCAAACTCCCTCAGACAAGTCTCTATCTTGCAATTATACCTTTACATTGTATATGTATATATATCTAAGAAAGCCTGCCTATTGAACCTTTCTCAGATGATAGAGTAAAGTTCTGATTGGATGTCATCATTTCCCATAATTTTGCCCCAGGGTGTGTGATAAAAGGGTTCTCCTTGTTCCCACAGAGTTTAGCTATGGCTTGAGGCAGACCCCTGTCTGTCATCCTCCCAGACCAATGGGATGTGCTATGAGGGTGGGAAAGGAGCCAGCTTCATCTGCTTAGATGTCTGCAGTAATCTCACATTCCATGGAGGGTTGAAAAGTGGCGAGGGTAATATGTAAGTGGTGCTTAGCTCTGTCTTGTTTGGAGGATAAATAAAACGGTTGAATGACCTTTGATCTCACTAACTTTTGAAATTTTATTTACTTTTGGCTGGGCTAGGTCTTCATTGCTCCATAAAGGCTCTTCTCTAGTGGCAGAAAGTGGGGGCTACTCTCCAGCTGTGATGCACGGAGAGCCATCACAGTAGCCACAGTACTCACCACTACTCTCCAGTGTGGTGGCTTCTCTTGTTGCAGAGCACAGGCTCTAGGTACATGGGCTTCAGCAGTTGCGGCTCACGGGCTCTAAAGTGCAGGCTCAGTAGTTGTGGCCATGGGCTTAGTTGCCTCACAGCGTGTGGGATCTTCCCAGACCAGGGATTGAAATCATGTCCTCTGCATTGGCAGATGGATTCTGAACAACTGGACCATCAGAGAAGTTCGATCTTGCTGATTTTTAGAGAACTGAAACTGCCATTTCAATGCTCACTTTATTTTCAATTTTTTAAAAAGGTATAATGTATATATAGGAAATGCACAGATCTTAAGTGTGTGCAATTCAGTAAGTATTGAAGAATACATATACCCATGTATTGGTATGTAACCTTACCATGTCTGTCAAGGTATAACGTACTTCTGTTACCCCAGAAAGTTCACCAATGCTCTTTCCCAGCCAATCACCCTCTCCAGAAGCAACAAGTATTTTAATTTCAGCCACTCTATGTTTGTTTCACCCATTGTAGAACTTCATATGAATGGAATTATACATTATGTACTCTTTTGCGTCTAGCTTCTTTCATTCAGCATAATGTTTGTGAGATTCATCCATGTTGTGTGTACAGTTCATTTCTTTTAATTACTGAGCAGTGTTCCATTGCCATCCATGACATCCCACACTACAGTTGATGTTCCCATTTTCCTGGTGGACATCACTTATATATTTTAAGATTAAAAATGAGATATAGCCTCCAGAAAGGAACAATGGCCCATAATCACACAGTTCTGAAAAGATGGTGGAGAGATGGTCACACATCTGAAGGAGAGTTAAGTGCTAGTACAGAAAATCTCATATACTTCTCTCAGCTCCTCATTTTGCTTTCCCTGGGAATTCCCTATTAGAGAGGCTGGTGAGATGGAAAGATTTTGACTTTTCAATTAAGATGGTGCTGAGACCTCATGATTTTGTTTGCTACTTTAATTCTTTTTTTTTCAAAAAGCCTTTCTTCTCTCTCTTTTACTGCAGGCTTTGCACTTCTGGGAGGACACCCTTGTTTTCTTACTACGGACGATATTCATTTGGGTGTGAATGAAAGTCTCACAGATACAGCCCGGTTTGTAAATCTTTTCTTGGAAGCTTATTTCACAATTTATGGATACATCTTAAAAAGAAAATATGCTTCTCTTTAACTAGCGGTTTTCCCTCTCAGCATCCTTTGGACTGTTCTGTTTTTGTTCTTTACCTTTTTACCTGATGTCCTGAATGAATTTCTCTCATCTTCTGGCCACTTTCCTTGGGTTAATTTTTTTTTTTTCTTAGCAATTTGAAGAGGCTTCTGATTATAGAATTTCAAACTCCAGGAGATTTAGTCATCAAGCATGACTCTTATGTTTTTCAGCTGAAGAAATGGAAGGCCAGGAAAATTGACATGTTCAATGACCCATAACCTGCTAGCATCAGAGCAGGAAGTAATATTGAGGGCTAACATTTATTGGACATTTATTATGTGTAAGGCATTGTTCTGACTCATTTAATCCTTATAAAAACCCAAACAGATTGGCATAAAGAAGGGAAACAACTTTATTAGGGACATACTAGCTACTATAAGACAAAAATCTCAAAATGTCAGAAGCTTAACATAGTGCAAATGTTCCTGATTGATAAGACAGAAGGAGTGATTGTTTATGTGGCCATTTAGGGACTGGGGATGAAAATGGCTCTGCTATCTTCAACATGTGGCCTCCAAGGTTATCCTAGGTGTCAACATCCAGCCAGGTGCTAGGGAAGAGTGCCTGGGGACAGGATGCTCACTTCAAAGCCACCTTAGCAGGGAAGCAGCACAATCACTTCCACTCACATTCTATCAGCAACTACTAAGTAGCTCAGCCCTACCTGGATGAAAGTAGAGGTGAGAAAAGGCTCTGAATCACTATACTATAATTAGAGACTGAAACATAGGTCCTCTGACTTCCCATGCAGTGCTCTCACCATTGTATCATGCCTGATAGAGAAATACAGAGCAAATGTCTGTGTTTAAATATCTCACACTTGATATCAAAGACTAATGATTATTTTCTGAAAACAATATGTCATAAAGCAACTCCCTGCAGACACTGCCTGCTTTTTATGGCCGATACCCTAGTATGTACTAAAGAATCCACCTCATTTGAATTGCTGAAGAGATTTGAAATAACTCATCTTTAAAACTTTTCGTTATGTTATTTAAGATGAGACAGTGTTAGTATTAAGCCGTGTTGTGTTCATCTTCTGGATGCAAGGGACAAGAAGAATAAATAAACATAAAAGAGTTTTTCTTCTAAATATGCTGTCACTGGTTAGAATTCTATTTGCCTAATAATTCTGTTTCCACCAGAGTGAAATATGCTTTGTTCCAGAATAATATTACAAGCTGGTTAGGGGATGAAGCCAGGGACACAACCAGGAAAGAAGTTTCAGTGGGGATCCTCTATATAGGACCAAGTGAATGACAGTGAGTGTCACATGTGAACTAGTGGTTGGAAGAAGGTACAGTTGGAGAAACAGATGAGCATTCAATAGAGAGTGAAGGAGTGCAGAAGTGCAGATCGGCAGCCAGAAAGAGGTCAGGGCCCAGAAATCAGGGGAGTGGGCGGGACCTCCAAAGCAAGAGACAAATAGCCAAGCATGGGTTGAAAGCGGAGGACGAGTGTAAACATGTTCTTTTCTGTGCTTGCTCACCACACAACAATTGCCACTGGAAGTCCTTCATTAGAGGAGCTCTACACAGATCCTGGGAAAAACAATCACAAGTTCTGCTAGTGGTAAAGAACCCATCTGCCAATGCAAGACACATAAGAGACTTGGGTTTGATCCCTGAGTTGGGAAGATCCCTTGAAGGAGGGCATGGTAACCCACTCCAGTATTCTTGCCTGGAGAATCCTGATGGACAGAGGAGCCTGGCAGGCTACAGTTCACGGGGTTGCAAAGGGTTGTACACGACTGAGCAACTAAGCATGCACATCTCATTGTGGGAGAATTGCAGACTGAACGCCAAAGAATTGATGCTTTGGAACTGTGGTGTTGGAGAAGACTCTTCAGAGTCCCTTGGACTGCAAGGAGATCCAACCAGTCCATTCTGAAGATCGGCCCTGGGATTTCTTTGGAGGGAATGATGCTGAAGCTGAAACTCCAGTACTTTGGCCACCTCATGCGAAGAGTTGACTCATTGGAAAAGACTCTGATGCTGGGAGGGATTGGGGGCAGGAGGAGAAGGGGACGACAGAGGATGAGATGGCTGGATGGCATCACTGACTCGATGGATGTGAGTCTGAGTGAATTCTGGGAGTTGGTGATGGACAGGGAGGCCTGGCGTGCTGCGGTTTATGGGGTCGCAAAGAGTCGGACACGACTGAGCAACTGAACTGAACTGAACTGAAACCTCAAGGACCAGAGAAGGCAATGGCACCCCACTCCAGTACTCTTGTCTGGAAAATCCCATGGACAGAGGAGCCTGGTAGGCTGCAGTCCATGGGGTCGCTGGGAGTCGGACACAACTGAGGGACTTCACTTTCACTTTTCCCTTTCATGCATTGGAGAAGGAAATGGCAACCCACTCCAGTGTTCTTGCCTAGAGAATCCCAGGGACGGGGGAGCCTGGTGGGCTGCCGTCTATGGGGTCACACAGAGTCAGACACGACTGAAGTGACTTAGCAGCAGCAGCAGCAGCAAACCTCAAGGACAGGTACACTTAGGGAGGGACAGGAGTAAATTGTTAAGGTACAAGGAAAATTAGGGTAGTGCAATATCATAAGAGGCTGGAATGGGTGATGGAGATATCAGAAATGGGGGGTGGGTAGAGTAGATACTGTGGAAATCTGACTCTTTTGTGCACCCCATCACTGCTTCATCTGCCCAAATACCTGACAAACAAGATATGGCTGAGATTCAGAAATTCACTAAATCTAAATTGAAGAAGACAAGGGAAATCCACCGCCTTGCACAGAAGTAATTGAACAGGAGAAGCAAGGAAGTGAATCTTAATGGCATCGACCCTGCCAATATGCACAGTACAACCCATTGCAATTGCCTCCTTACTTTTTGTAGCAGTTAAACTCTGTAAGATGCAAAGAGATTGGATGATGTTTAAATGATAGTGCTGGCCCTTTGGAATTGAGGCAAGCGTACACCTGACATTGATTGACGGTGTTGCTTCACTAATCTGCCTGTCTGGCTGCTTTGGGGGCCTGGTGGAACAAAAAAATAGTGACTGCCCACTGGTGAAAAAAACCTGATGGGGAAAATACTGAATATGGCAACAGAAAAAAAAAAATAAAGCAAATTGGGCCAGTGTCCTGAAAACTGTTAAGTGCAATTTCCAAAATGTCATTTATTTAATCAAATGATTTAATTATTCATTTATTCAAAAATATTAACCCAATGCCTGATTTTTCTTCCAGGTGTTGGTTTAGCACTGAGAATAAAATGCTGATCAAATCAAACAAAATACTTTTTCGAGTGGAAATTATATTCTAGAGGGAGGAGGCTTTCAGTAAACAAAAAATAAAGCATGAATACAATAGAGGGTTGAAATAAGTGCTATGATGAAGTCAAAGCAGGGGGATCTGTGGGTAGAGTGGGGGCTCCTTTAGATTGGGTGGTCAGGGAAGGCCTCTCTGAGGAGGTGACTGTTAAGGGGAGTGCTCACTGAAAAGATAGAGCGAGGTATTAAAGGCTATAGGGAAAGCATCTCAGACAGGAAGAGCTGCTGGTACAAAAGCTTAAGGCAAGAACAAGTTTGATGCACTGGAGAACAGAAGGACAGCTAGCAACGTTTTTATATCAGCAAATAAACATAGTTTAAACTTGCAAATTTAAAAAACAATGTACCCTTACAAGCTGGTCCTGTCTAAGACACCAAGAGAAGGAAAAACCAGATCAAGAAGTAAAAGACCTAAATACACATTCAAAAATAAAATGTATTGCTCTTTTCTTGCATGCATGCTAGGTTGCTTCAGTCGCGTCAGACTCTTTGTGACCCTCTGGACTGTAGCCCGCCAGGCTCCTCTGTCCATGGGATGCTGCAGGCAAGAATTCTGGAGTGGCTTGCCATGCCCTGCTCCAGGGGATCTTCCCAACCCGGGTCAAACCTGCATCTCCTGCAGCTCCTGCATTGCAAGCCGATTCTTTATCGCTGAGCCACAAGGGAAGCCCCATTGCTCTTTTCTTACTTGATTACAATAGTTAAACCTGTTCACTTGTCAAAATGTAGTGGGTGAGGGGGACAGGAGACTTCCCTTGCAGTCTAGTGGTCAAGACTCCAGAGGCACGGGTTCGATCCCTGGTTAGGGAACTAAGGCCCCTGCATGCCATGTGATACAGCCAATATATATACAGCTGACTCATTGGAAAAGTCCCTGATGCCTGGAAAGATTGAGGGCAGGAGAAGAGGGCATCAGAGGATGAGATGGCTGTATGGCATCACTGATGCAATGGACAAGAACTTGGGCAAACTTTGGGAGATGGTAAGGGACAGAGAGGCCTGGCATGCTGCAGTCCATGGGGTTGCAAAGAGTCGGACATGACTGGGCGACTGAACAACAACAGCCAATATATACAGCATATATATATACACACACACACATATATCATTGGTGAATTCTCTTTAGCTAAGTCTTAGTTGAGTATCGTATAATCTGAGGGCACCACTGGGGAGTGAAAGGGAGTGCTCAGATGGAGCTGTTGACTGATATTGTGGAGGAGCTGGTATGTCAGGGTCCCAAGACCAACCCCAGGTTCAATGATCCATTAGGAGGATTCGCATGACTCAGGATATGGTCATGGCTAAGATTCATTACAAAAAAAAAAAAAAAGGATAGAAAGCAAAGGGAAAAGGCACATGGGCAAAGGCCAGGGGAGACCAGGCACAAGGTTGCAAGGGTCTTCTCCTGGTGGGGTCAACAGTTCATGCTTAATTCCCCCAGCAATCAGCTGTGGCCACATGTGTGAAATGCTATTTTTCATGGAAGCCCATTAGACACAGAGTGCATAAGACTTTTATTGGGGACTGGTCACATAGGCACCGTCTGCCTAGCATGAAGCCAGCTTCTAGACTCCCAAAAAGATTCTGTTCAGCATAATCCATAGTATTTTTACAAACAGTTTAGGGAGTGAGCCATCCTTATCATTTCTGGGAATGGTGGAAACCCTCCCACCAAAGTTCAAGTTCCCAGATGCCAGCCAAGGACCAACCTAGGAAGCAGGCCTTTTAAAGACAGCCATCTCAGGACTGCTGTGTTAACTCTTGCCCCCCCCCCCCCCAACAAATGGGCCATGATTTCTCTTCTGAATTTTGCTAAACTAGTAAGGACGTGTATCCTACACCCATGGAAAGACAGCCTGAAGATTCAGTATGGATCCTCAGTTCATTGTGGATCCCTGTAGGGTCAGTCTCCCATTGGTGAAAATTGACCATTGCTCACTTCCCTCTTTAGAAAAGTCTCTCTTAGTGACTCTTTTCCACCCCTAACATATCAGAAGCTACAAAAGATATACATATGTATTCCATTACATTTGCTTCAAATCTGGTGTTATTTTCAGATTTTGTTAATTCTCAGGTGCTCTACCAGGGTCAAGTGTTGGATGTTCTATTTTTCCCTTCACTCTGGGCTTGTCTTTTTAGATATGACACCTTGTGTGTGTTAGTCGCTCAGTTGTGTCCAACTCTTTGTGACCCCATGCATTGTAGCCCACCAGGCTCCTTTGTCCATGGGATTCTCCAGGCAAGACTACTGGAGTGGGTTGCCATTTCCTTCTCCAGATCACTTACTCTTTGGAAGTTTAAAAATGGATGAAACTTAGCAACAGCAGTGGGACATTATCACTCCACTTTCAAGCCTTTCTGTTTCTTCCATAATGACAGCTGTTCATGCCTAATGCTCTGAGTCCACTATTGAAAGGTTCATAATACAATAGCTTCACAGTCATTTTCACTTTAACACAGTACTTAGTAAAACAGCTTCAGGAAACGTGTATGAAAGGCACCATATAAAACCAAATAATGTAACATTGTTCTACTCTAATTAAGTCCCCTATAGAGGTAATTTACTTATGGTAGCGATTGCTAAAGTGTTTTCTGCCAGTGTAAAACCAGTAGGAAGGAAACTCAGCATAAACCACTGTATTAGTTTCCTAGGGCTGCCATACAAATTACCACAAACTTGGTGGCTTAGAAACAACACAGATCTATTCTCTCACAGTCCTGGAGGCTCCTGTTGCTGCTGCTGCTGCTGCTAAGTCACTTCAGTTGTGTCTGACTCTTAGCAACCCCATGGACTGCAGCCTACCAGGCTCCTCCGTCCATGGGATTTTCCAGGCAAGAGTACTGGAGTGGGGTGCCATTGCCTTCTCCAGTCCTGGAAGCTAGAAGCCCCAAATCCACATGCCAGCAAGGCCATGTTCTCCCGGAAGGCTCTAAGGAAGAATCTTTCCTCACCTCTTCCTAGCTTCTGGAGGCTCTCAGCAAGCTTTGGCACTCCTCAGCTTGTAGCTCGGCTTCTAGCTTGTCACTCCAGTCTATGATTCCACCTTGATCTTCTCTGTATATCTCTGTGTTTCTTCACCTCTTCTAAGGAAAACATCTGTCACTGGATTTAGGGTCCAGCCTACCCCAGCATGACTTCATCTTAACTAATAACATTCGCAAAGACCCTACTTCCAAACTCTGCCCCATTCTCAGTTTCCTGGTAGATATGAATCTGGGGGACACCATTCAACCCATTGGGCTTGGGGGTGGCTCAGTGGTAAAGAATTCACCTGCCAATGCAGGAGGCACAGGTTCGATCCCTGGGTTGGGAAGATCCTCTGGAGAAGGAAATGGCAACCCACTCCAGTATTCTTGCCTGGAAAAAATCACATGGACAGAGGAGCCTGGCAGACTACAGTCCATGGAGCTGCAAAGAGTCAGACATGACTTAGCAACTGAACAACAACATTCAACCCACTACACAACCACATATCCATATGGCCCTGCAGCAATGTGGAAGGGTTTCAAATCATTGTCATTCTGGTAGTTCAAATAATGGAAGTTACAAAGGAATCTGTGGATGAGACACGGTCCTTAAGAGTAGGAATGTGAAAAAAAAGAGTAGGAGTTAAACTATTGTCATATTGAAAGGAATGTTTTGAAAAGCTGGAATACTGTTCCTAAGATATTTATAGTAATGATTTTAGGACCAAAAAAGGTAATCTTATTTAGGTTTCTTGGTAAAATGTTTTAAAATGTTGGTACATAATGGGAAATATGTACCTAACTGGTACTAATAAATTTGTATCTAAATAGGAAATATGATGTCTCCATGAATCTTTACAGAGGCCACCAAGCAGCATGGCAGTTTTATGTCCTTGGGTAAATAGTAACAAAAGCCAGTTGTTCACAACATGAAATATGATGTAGTTCAGAGGCAGTTTGCCATAGTGTAAGAGTAAGGGCTTCGAAGCAGGGTTGGACTTTAGGTCACAGCTCATAGCACATTGGCCCTGTGGTTTGGACCAGTTGCTTCTGAGACTTAGGTTTCTCAGCTGTAAAATGGATGTACAAATATGTATCCCAATGAGTTATATGAGGGTAAATCACATAGTGCTTTTAAAGGACAGGCACATGGGAGAAATTTGTGTATTTTTCACTGAATCAAGTTACAGTCTAATTCAATCTCAGGAGAAGCCCTGACTCAATTCTGGCCATCTTCGTGGTCTCCTAGTCAGTTTACACTGACCCAACACTAAAATTCCTATAGCACATTTTGAGGAGGTCGTTATGAATACCATTATGCCCTAACCATTTATCTCTGAGGTCTTCAAAACATATACATCAAAAATATGGCAATTTCATTCAACATCCCTGTGCTTCCATCTTTGAGGGGAGCCAATCTAGGTGTGCTGAAGGTATTATTTTGTTTCCTTGTCATTCTTATATTGATATAACTAAAATTATAACCTGGGTAGAGAATATCAGAGCACTGGAATATTCTCCATCCCAGAGGGAGATTCAGTCAGCAAGTTTATTCCTTGGCCAATTTACACTGGGGATAAAGTCTACGCCTTCTCTAGGGCCTTAGCCTGTTTCCATAAAAAATAAAAACAGGAAATGCCCATTTTTAAATGATTACAGTGTTCTCAACGGTATCATTATACACAGCCCCAAATTCCTCCTACTGTTGGCCAATCAGTTATTCAACTGGTTGGAGAGAGACATCATTGATAACATACTGGAAATTAGGGGTGAGAAATGGAATATTTCTTGCCATATCAGTAAACAAGGAAGTCCCAGTCATCAGTGACTGCAACCCTCCAATGTGCGTTGGTGAGCCCTAAGGGCACTCAGGAAGGAGAATACCTGTGATCTAGCAGCCATCAGAATGGCGGCCACTACCTAGGTGAGCCCTGAGGAAGGAAGCTCAGGATGTGAGAACAGGATACTGGCCCCAGATAGCTGAGATGAGTATGAAAGGAATGATTTCAGTGAGCCCAGACTCTTGCATCTTTCCATACAAAGAAAAGTTAAGTTAGGTTACCTTTTGAATTAAGTTAACTGAATTCCTTGTTAGGTTACTTAGTTTTCTTTAATTAACAACAATCTTCAGATGTTCAGACCACCTGCCCTTCGTTAACAAAACTTCTATATAACCTGGCTCCTCAGCTCCTTGGAGCAGTTCTCTTCCTGGTTACTTGAGATTCAGTCTCCCGGCCTTGAAGTCCTAAAAATTCCCACTGAATGAACCATAACTCTCAACTTTCAGGTTGTTAATATTTTTTAGGTCAACGCTAGGACACACAGAAATTCAAGGCAGGATAGGGACATAGGAAAGAATGCATGGCATGACCCTATGAGAATACAACCACTGTCTGTCTTCAGCTTTTGCAATGCATCCACCATGTTCTGATAGTTTAGGAAGTACTCAACTCTTTCTACGGAGAAGGCAATGGCACCCCACTCCAGTACTCTTGCCTGGAAAATCCCATGGATGGAGGAACCTGGTAGGCTGCAGTCCATGGGATCTCGAAGAGTTGGAGACGACTGATCGACTTCACTTTCACTTTTCACTTTCATGCATTGGAGAAGGAAATGGCAACCCACTCCAGTGTTCTTGCCTGGAGAATCCCAGGGACGGGGGAGCCTGGTGGGCTGCCGTCTATGGGGTCGCACAGAGTCGGACACGACTGAAGCGACTTAGCAGCAGCAGCAGTAACTCTTTCTAAGCATATCAGGATTGTTGAGTGATTGCCCATCTCATCCATATACATGTTTGCTCTTAAGATCTGGCCCAGCACACTATTTGGGTTTGGCGTTTTGTTTGTTTTTAGTATCTGTTTACCCACACACATGGACTCTGCATCAGGTCTTCCTCCGGCCGTAGGAGACTTTGTTTACAGTATTTATTGTTTTGGTTCTTTGCTTTATTTTGGCTTTCTGGGAGTTTTAGTTAATTCCTAAACAAGTTTTGATTTCATACCAAAGGGAAAAATATTAAAGAATAATAGAAACTTGAGATTTCAAAGATCTTTATGAGCTATTTTATATCAACCATCCTTTTCATGCCTCCTCCACACCATTCCTTCGAAATCATTCTTTAGCCTGCATGAAAATACCCAGCATCAGGGTATTCTTTATATGCACAGCTATCTTGTTCTATTTTTATATGGTCTGACTTTTCTGATCAGAATTCATAGAAACTGACAGAGCGTTCTCTTTTACACTGAATTAAAATAGATCTTACTATGGCTCTTCTCAATGTTCCTCTGTTTTATAGTATCTTCATAAACTCATACATTTTAATATATTAATACTTGAAGGTTTCAATTCATTGCAGTTAATACTCTTATTGGTGCTTAAATTGTACCCTATTTGGCCAATGTGATCTGTCTTCAAGTTGGCTACTAGGTCATTTTGACATAACGCTATTAGTCTTTGATAACTCCCTTGCACATCTCTTCACTAAAGCCAAGAATTAGCCATTACTCTAGGAAGTCCTATTTCATTTTCAATTACTTTCAAAATCATGTTTGGGAGAAATTTCCTTCTTTGAATGGTATTTTTTTTCTGGTTATTACAGTCATACTCTTTTTGGTAAAAAAAAAAAAATACTAAAAGAGATTTTTAAAATAGTTAGAACCACCAATACTGCCATCATCCAGAAATAATCAATGTTAACATTTTATCTCCTCAACCATCTTCCCATTTACAATCCTATGTCATGCTCCTCCTTTTTCTAAACAACAGGAAAAGAGATAATGATGAAAAATAGTTGCCATTTTAAAACATTTAGGCAAAATCAAGTTGAATAAATATTTGAGCTTGTTGACTATTCATTTTAAATCCTCATATAGCTAATTAAACATCCAGAGCAAATTGATCAGTGTCAGAAACTTTAAATTTGGGTACTTTGGATTTTGCAAAAGCTGTTTTGCTAGCACTGTTGACAGATTCCTAAGACTGTAAAGCTGCAGGAATCCACCGGAAGGCAAACAAAACTATATGTTCAATGGAAATGAAGAGGGACCAAAATGAAAAGTCATTACAGAGCCAGAGAGTGTTTTTAACTTTGTCAGCCTTTCATTTGTAACACATAACACAGCTCTTACAATATTTAAAGCTGGGATAATTAATTTCTGGAGGGCTATATAGAAAGCCCAGTGAATCCATGGTAAAGAATTCTCCTGCCAAGCAGGAGACCCAGGTTTGATCCCTGGGTCAGGAATGTCCCCTGAAGGAGGAAATTGTAAACCACTCCAGTATTTTTGCCTGGAGAATCCCATGGCCCGAGGAACCTGGCAGGCTACAGTCCGTGGGGTCACAAAAGAGTCAAACGTGACTTAGCAACTAAACGACAACATAAAAAGCCCAGATCACTGTTAGTGGGCCTCTAAGTCCAGCCCAAATTAGAGGTTTGTCATTGTTTCCAGTGAAAAGTGTTTTTTTAAAGATTTTTAGTAGACTGGAAGAAAACTAAGAATGGTGATTTCTCTATGATTTATAGTGCCTTTAAACATAAAGCAGAAGGCAACATTATTGACAAAATAATATTGACTATTTAGAGATCTCTAATATCTTTGTTTTCCCAAGTGATTCCAATGTGAAAACAGCTTAGGAGTTGCTCCTTCCCCCATATCATTGAATCCATTTCACCTGTAGCTTCTGTGGCTGAAGGATTGAAGTCACATTTTCTATTAACCTTTGTCATGCTCCCCCTTGCTCATAGATTCTTTAATGTCCAAGAGGCTTTATTGTCTATAGAAATATTCCCTATTCTTTGTACTTTGTTTTACAGTTCAATATCTTTTTTTTAACAGTTCAATATCTTAATCTTATGAATTTAGTATTTCCATAAACATAAAAAGAGTAAACAGAAAAAAAGAGCAAATATTTTTGTTTGTTTTGTTTAGTCACTCAGTCATGTCTAACTCTTTGCAACCCCATGGACTATATAGCCTGCCAGGCTCCTCTGTCCATGAGATTCTCTAAGCAAGCATACTGGAGTAAGTTGCCATTTCCTCCTCCAGGGGATCTTCCTGACTCAGAGGTCAAACCAGTGTCTTCATGTCTCCTGAATTGCAGGCAGATTCTTTACCGCTGAGCCACTGGGGAAGTCCAATATAATAGTCTTATGAATTAAGCATTTCAATAAACATAAAAGAACAACATTAGAAAAAAGAGCAAATATTTATGGACTTAAAAAATATTCACAACCTAAAAGTTGAGAGTTATGTTTTATTGTGCGGGAACTTTTGTGGCTTCAAGCCCAGGAGGCAGCATCTCAAGTAACCCCAAGAGAACTGCTCAGAGGAGACAGGTTATATAGAAGTTTTGCAACAAAGGGCAGATAGTCTGAATGTAGAAAGCCAGATATCCCAAGTTAAGGAATTTAGTGGGTTTTTCATGTATGGAAAGATGTAAGAGTCTGGCTCACTGAAATCATTCCTTTGATATGCACCTCAGTTGTCTGGGGCCAGTACCTTGTGTTTTCACATCCTGAGTTTTTTCAGGGCTCACCAGCTCACCATCCGTGGTAGCTTTAATCACTGATGACTGTGATATCCTTTGTTTACTGATATGTCAGGGAATATTCCATTTCTCATATTCCTCAATGGTTCTCAAAGTGCGGTCCCCAAACCAGCAGCATAAGCAGTACATGGCAGCTCATTAGAAATGCAAATTTTGGGGGCCCCTAAAACAACAACCAGACCTACTGAATCAGAAACACAATTGGCTGTGTTCTAATAAGCCCTCCTGGTGATTCTGATGTTGTGTTTAAGTTTCAGAGCAATTGCTTTAAATGGTCACATACTAACTTATACAGCCACTAAATCAAATACATATTAAATGAACAAAACAAGTCTCATCAACCATTTAAACACTGATTGCAACTTAATCAAATGCTCTAAAACATTTAACTTAATCACAAGCCTAGCATTTCAAATTTCCTTGAATGCTCTAAATATTTTAAAAAGGAAAATATACACATAAAATACCGCATTGATTAGAGAGCTGATTAATTTTTTAACAATAAAACTAAGCACGATGCTATTAATATCATAGATTTAATTTTGTTTACATTCTTGCCCCTACTTTTATTCTTATCCTTACATGATCCTGGAATTTAAATGCGTGTGTGTAATTCTAGCAGACTGGAAAGAAGAAAAATCATCTCAAGAGGCTAGAAATGCAGATTAAGCGGATTGGTGATCACTTAATTTTGGTTGGATTCGGGAACTGCTTGCTAAGTTCAAGATGAATTAAATTCAAGCTGCCATCCACTAACTTGAATATATTTTTATCACCTAGTTTTCACTTTTAACAATGGGATCTGCTACTGGTTTCCTATTACTGCTTTAACAAATTACCAAGGCAATGGCACCCCACTCCAGTACTCTTGCCTGGAAAATACCATGGATGGAGGAGCCTGGTAGGTTACAGTCCATGGGGTTGCAAAGAGTCGGACACAACTGAGCGACTTCACTTTCATGCATTGGAGCAGGAAATGGCAACCCACTCCAGTGTTCTTGCCTGGAGAATCCCAGGGATGGGGGACCCTGGTGGGCTGCCATCTATGGGGTCGCACAGAGTCGGACATGACTGAAGCGACTTAGCAGCAGCAGCAGTGACTTAACACAAGATTTATTATCTTACACTTCTGCAAGTCAGAGGTCTAAAATGAACCCCCCAGGGCTGTGATCCTTCAGGAGGCTCCAGGGGAGAATCCAATTCCTTGGTCTTTCCAGCCTCCAGTGGCTGCCTACATCCTATGGCACATGGTTCCCTTCTTCCATATCAAAGCCAGCAACATAGCTAGCATCTTCTCTTCTGACCTCCCGCTCTGCTTTCTCTCTCTCTCTCCTTTTTTTTTTTTTTTTGCCTCACTGTGCAGCTTACAGTGTCTTAGTTCCTCAACCAGGGATTGAACCCATGCCCCCTGTAGTAGAAGCACAAAACCCCAACCTCTGGACCACCAGGGATGTCTCCCTCCTGCTGCTCTGTTATAAGGAACCTCTCTCTTAGATTAGACCCAGCCCAGGATAATCTCCCCATCTCAAGATCCTTAAATGAATCACACATGGAAAATTTCCATTGTCATGTAAGGTAACACTCACAGGCTCTGGGTATTAGGACAAGAGCGTCCTGTGGGGGTAGGGGGCTTATCCTGTCTTCCATAGGATCCTTGCTTCTGTTTTTCATACGAATTCTCATTTATTAAAGAAGTTAAAAGATGGGGTGTCATTCAATTTTTATTTGTTTTCAGTCTCTGGCAGGACATGACTCATTGTAATATTTTTATGCTATATTAACCTGGCCTGGTTTCAATGTTTTAAAATATATGCTTTTCTGATTGGCATTGTTTTATAATTAGTTGGGTCACCAAGAGGTTTCACTCCCAGAGTGACAGGAGAGTGAGTTTGAAAATTTAGATTTCTTCTTCAGGACAGTAAACTAAATATTTATTTTGGAATAAATGGTTGTATCATCTTTCTAATTGGAAATTGTATATGACAACAGGTGCTAGTTAGCTGCAGGATTCTTCTTCTACATCACTTCATGTAAGACCACAAATGCTGATGGGGCTTTTCCATTCATGTTATAGCTTCTGCTATTTCTAGGACAATTTGACTTCTAAGTTGTCTTAATTATTTGTGGTTTACACAAACTAAAAATGGCAGATATCTATACTTTATGAACACAAATAACAAAAACCCACAAAATATCTATCTGTATCTACACAGTTACATATAAGCATTTTCCTACTTACTTGAGTAAATACATTTAAATGCAATGGTAATAGTCATCCTTCTTTGACATTACAATTATATTTTTGTACATTTTCTTTACATTCACTCTTTTCTTATGAGCTTCATGGCCTTTTTATAAGCACAGCTTGCTTTACTTAATGACTTTTGCTATAAATGCTCACAACTTGACAAACGGTTAAGCTGCTCCTTTTTTCCTTTTAGCACTGCCCCTGCTATTTTAAAAATATCTTTGGCTTCCTAGCAACAACAGGGTGTTACAGACTATACTGATTTTATCCTGCCGAGGGACATGGAATTAACTAGCCTCTGGTTTGTGGTTCCTTTTTTAGGTATAGCACAATATTAAGACCAAAATTCGGGCACTAGGGATGCTTACAAATGTTGAGGGGAGAAAAGATTATAGCTATTGCTCCTGCCATGGCAGCTCTTGGTAGTAACTGAACTGAAAGGAAAATACAGTAGACCCTTGAACAACACAGGAGTTAATCCATATACAACTTACAGTCCACCCTCTGTATCTGTGGTTCCTCAGCATCCAGGGATTCAACCAACCAGGGATTATATTCTAGTACTTACTGTTGAAAAGATGCACGTACCAGTGGACCTCTGCGGTTCAAAGCCACGTTGTTCAGGGGTCAGCTGTACTTCTTTTATGTGTATGAGATCTTGTTCTTTCCAGCATAACATATTGTGTTGTTATCCCTTACTTTTCTTAAAGTCTGAGAGTTCAGCCACTACCAAGACTTTCTTCCTCTACACTGATCCATTGTTCCACCCAGAAGCAGAGTATCCCACTCTTCTGCCACCTCCTCACTATCTCTGTTTTCTAGGACAATTGCAGGGGTCCTGCCCCGGCTGATCCAGCAGGGTATTCGAAGCGGGGACGGCGTCGGCGACCTATTTATTTAAATATTTTATCAAAGATATACAGAGTAATAGGATGAGGATAGCTCAGTAGGAAAATTCAGTGGAGAAAAGAGGCTGAGTAGCTTGGTTTACGCGGGAGACCAATAAAACTTCAAGACAAGAAGTTTGCACCACTTACGTAGGCCACAGGCGTCCTTCCGTTCTCCCGAAGGAGAGGAGACACTGAGGCCTCCCCGGTCGGATCTTAGAAGCCCAGGCATAATTAGTAAGCATGGTGGGTTCCGCGCTCCAGATGGAGACTCAACCAGAGTGAGAGAGAGAGCAACATGGGGAGACCAGTATTTCGAGAAACTGATCCCAATTCTTTATTTTCCATGGTCTACTTTTATACACTGAGATGTTATGCAAAAGTCACGCGGGGTCAGCAGTCCTGACTTTTATCAAAGTCAGGTGCTTCATACAAATGTATACAGAGGTCTTAGGGGTGTTACATCATCTTCTGGCCAGGGGGGCCTGCTGACAATTTATGACCCTCTCCTTGTGACAGCGGTCAGTCAACCAGGACACTTATTTCTCCAGGGCTGATTATTCTCAAAACAGACACTACCCAAATAAAGTTACATTCCTATAGGGTGAGGGTGTAGTGGGTTTTAGTTAAGGAAAGAATTTACTTAGCCTAAGGTCTAACGTGATTAATATCAAAGGTTAATACTTATTTCTTCTATACATTCATTAATGTGTGTAAGGGCAGGGGATGTGGAGACTTAGCAACAAACATTGGCTCAACAAATGAAAAACCCTTCACCAATACAATTTCTAATCAGCCCATTATACTTATACTAATAGTTTTCTAACTTTTCTAAGGAACCTGTTTTTAGAAGGTTTAAAGCATCTCGTGCCTCTCACGGTTGGGAGGCTGTGAGCAATCGCATGTGGCCGGACAAGCCTGTCAGGCAGGCTAGAGAACCTTCAGAGGAGTTTGTAGGTTAAAACACTCTTATCACGCCCAGGAATTATTATTAACTGGAGCTCTAAGTTAACTCCTTCTCCGAAAGAGGTGGTGGGGGAGAGCCCCCCGTAAAGTCAGAGATGTAGGTGAAAGCACAAAGTAGTAAAGTAGGCAGGCTCTGGTTATGGGGGTAGATGCTCGAGGAGTTCCACGGGGACTCCTGAGGCTCGTTCCCGCCTTTGCGTATGTCGAGCCTCCTTCCTCATGACCTTTGTCACGGGCGGAGTACCTCACTCTGGCCCCCAACAGACAATGGTTCTCAGCCTTGTCTGTAGATTGGACTAACTTGGAGAGCTTCACAAATATGGATATGAATCCCCCACCACAGCTTCTGGTTTAAACTTCCAAAGGGCTGAATATGGCATCAGCATTTGTACACCTTCATAGGTGATGCTAGTGTTCAGCCAAGGTCAAGAACCCTTCTAGGAGGTGTTGGGCAACCTGAAAAAGCAGACCAGTCACTATTTTATGAGACTATACCATAAAGGTCCCAGGGATACAAAGTCCATGTTATAAACAGGGCAAGTAAATACCTGCTTGCCTGTTGGCTTCTTTGCTTCCAGAACTCTTGGGATTGTTCAAGGCAGGGAACGATAACTGCCCTTTTTCAATATTCTTGAAAATTTCAAGTGTATAGGGCACTGACTTCTCCAGTTGCTCTCCCAGTGTTTCCCTTTGTCAGCCTCACCTTTCTTCAATCTTTCCTAACCTTACTGTAATTCAAAGCTTTCAAAATCTTTCTCAACTATGAGATTAAGATAACATTTACAAAATAGGGCATTGTAGAGTTCATGAACCAAGAGGTTGGCAGCCCACAGTACTAGCTCCCTAAAACTATCTGAGAGGCTACAACAGAAGTCAGATCAGTTTTTCTGACTGGGAGATTCCAGAAGGTCAACTGCAATCTGCTAATCCAGATTTTTTTTTTTAAATCCCATCTCTACACACTGAGGGAAGTGATGCACATTTAAAGATGTCCTTTGGGGTCAAACACTCCTCTACTGCTCTCTGATAGGATTTTAACTATCATAAAATTAACCAATTCTTCTGAAAAAGGAAACTGATAATTGTTTATAATTATAGACCTTATTGGAATATCTGCTGCTGCTACTGCTGCTGCTAAGTCGCTTCAGTCGTGTCCGACTCTGTGCGACCTCATAGATGGCAGCCCACCAGGCTCCCCCATCCCTGGGATTCTCCAGGCAAGAACACTGGAGTGGGTTGCCATTTCCTTCTCCAATGCATGAAAGTGAAAAGTGAAAGGGAAGTCGCTCAGTCATGCCCAACTCTTAGCGACCCCATGGACTGCAGCCTACCAGGCTCCTCCATCCATGGGATTTTCCAGGCAAGAGTACTGGAGTGGGGTGCCATTGCCTTCTCCGATTGGGATATCTACTGCCATCTAAATAACTCTCCCAACATAGAGTTAAAAACCTGTATTCTGTAATATGAAATGTCAGTATTTCTGTACTGTGAAGGAAATTTGTACTGCGATCTTGAAAAAAGGGGAGAAGATCTAAAATTCTTTTAATATGATAGCCTATGTCTTAGGACTATGGTTCAAAAACTTTGAAAGGTTATCTGAGTTACTTGGGGAACTTGGTAAAAGTACAAAGACCCGGCCTACTCTGTTTCAGGAGCTTGGACCTCTGTGGTTTATTATTCACTTAGTTCTAATATACACCCAAGTTTGTGAACCATTGCCTCAGGGCATGAGATTGATCAAGCTAGGTGGTCACTCTAAAGATGGAGGCCTTAATGGAAGAGAGTAAATGATTCATTTTTCAGGATTTGAGGTGCTTTTTTCTTTCAACTAAACTAGAAAGCATTGTCTGCCAATGAGATTGTGGACAAAGTCCTCTGTCACTGTGGGCTGTCATCCCTTGATCTCTTGATTTCTGCGGAGTTGGGTGAGGCTGGTTAGGCTTCAAAGAAAAGAATGGATGGTACTTTTGAAAATATGGTGGCATCAATTTCCTCTTTATAAGGAATCTCGAACTTTAATATGCAAATGAGTCACCTGGAAACCATGTTAAAATACAGGTTTTGATTCAGGGTGGGGCCTGCAATTCTGCAGTTCTCATAAGCCCCAGGTTAGATGCTGATACTGTTGATTTGAGCAGTGAAGTTCCAGCTTTGGTTCTTAACCTTGGTTGCACACTGGAATTTCCTGGGAAGTCTTAAAAAGTGCTGATCAGTAGGTTGCATCTCTAGAGATTATATTTTTCTGATGAAATTGACAGAGATTATGGCCTGGGCCTCAAGAGTATAAGGAATTCTCTGGGTGACTTTCATATGCAGCAAAAATGGAAGATCCTGATCTTAGTCAACCATCAAATATCACCCATTTCACAGGAGAAACTCTTAAGTGGCTCTTTTAGTCACCTCTTTAAAACTGCAATGTACAATGTGCTTAGACAGCTCAGAGCACTGGTTTGCAAGTCTTGACCCCCTCCCCTGATGCCCTGCCATACGAATATTTCATCAGAAGTTTTAAAATAAGAAAATAAAGACAACAGAGTCAATTTCATAAAGCTAAATTAATTCAAGCTCAAGGATGATTTTTGAGATTAAGTCATTTACACATTTTTGTTGTTAAAATGTCTTTTACTAAATGAAGACATTAACATATTTTATATGTTTATTTGTTTGTTTCTCATGTCCTTAATTTTCTAAATGAAAAGTTAGAAATTTTATGTTGATTGCCATATGGTTTTAGAAATTTTGCTGATCCATGAAATCTGAAAATCTGGAAGCTATGGGTATGAGAAATTAGGAAAATATGAAAAAAAAAAAAGTCCAAGTACTTACAGTGGTAAGGACTCTGCACTTCCACTGCAGGGGTCATGGGTTCCATCTCTGATCGGGGAGCTAGGATTCCACATGCCACACATCTCAACTGAAGAAATAAATCCAAGTCTAGAAAATATTGTTGCTGGAATATGATTTTCAATCTTTGATTGTATAATCTCTTGGATAAAGGAATTTTTTTTAGCGGTGCTTGAATTTTATAAGCACCAACAGTTTTCTATGGACTGAGTTCAGTCCATATCAGTTCAGTTCAGTTGTGTCCAACTCTTTGCGACCCCATGGACTGCAGCACACCAGGCCTCCCTGTCCATCACCAACTCCCGGAGCTTACACAAACTTATGTCCATTGAGTTGGTGATGCCATCCAGCTATCTTATCCTCTGTCATCCCCTTCTCCTCCCACCTTCAATCTTTCCCAGCATCAGGGTCTTTTCAAATGAGTCAGTTCTTTGCATCAGGTGGCCAAAGTATTGAAATTTCAGCTTCAGCATCAGTCCTTCCAATGAATATTCAGGACTGATTTCCTTTAGGATGGACTGGTTGGATCTCCTTGAAGTCCAAGGGACTCGCAAGAGTCTTCTCCAACACCACACATAGTTCAAAAGCATCAATTCTTCAGCACTCAGCTTTCTTTATAGTCCAACTCTCACATCCATTCATGACTACTAGAAAAATCATAGCTTTGACTAGGTAGACCTTTGTTGGCAAAGTAATATCTCTGCTTTTTAATATGCTGTCTAGATTGGTCGTAGCTTTTCTTCCAAGGATCAAGTGTCTTAATTTCATGGCTGCAATCACCATCTGCAGTGATTTTGGAGCCTAAGAAAAGAAAGTCTGTCACTGTTTCTATTGTTTCCCCATCTATTTGCCATGAAGTGATGGGACCAGATGCCATGATCTTAGTTTTTGGAATGTTGAGTTTTAAGCCCGCTTCTTTACTCTTTTTCACTTTCATCAAGAGACTCTTTACTTCTTCACTTTCTGCCATAAGGGTGGTGTCATCTGTATATCTGAGATTATTGATATTTCTCCCAGCAATCTTGATTCCAGCTTGTGCTTCATCCAGCCCTGCATTTTGTATGATGTACTCTGCATATAAGTTAAATAAGCAGGGTGACAATATACACCCTTGACATACTCCTTTCCCGATTTTGAACCAGTCTGTTGTTCAGACATATAAAAAGGATTAATTTTCCAAATATACGATGATTTAAATACAAATCCATGAAATACTTACTAAATACATACTAGCTTTAGTTTTTATACAGTTTCTTTTGACATGGTAATATCATCAACTATTTTTTGATCTTTCACCATGAACAAGGCATCATACTATGCATCTTATGTAGGTTATCTCATATAACCCTCACAACAACACAATGAGATAGATACCATTATAATGGCTTTCAGTTCAGTTCAGTTCAGTCACTCAGTCATATCCGACTCTTTGCGACCCCATGAATCACAGCATGCCAGGCCTCCCTGTCCATCACCACCTCCCGGAGTTCACGCAAACTCACATCCATCGATGATGCCATCCAGCCATCTCATCCTCTGTCGTCTCCTTCTCCTCCTGCCCCCAATCCTTCCCAGCATCAGAGTCTTTTCCAATGAGTCAACTCTTCACATGAGGTGGCCAAAGTACTGGAGTTTCAGCTTTAGCATCATTCCTTCCAAAGAACACCCAGGGCTGATCTCCTTTAGAATGGACTGGTTGGATCTCCTTGCAGTCCAAGGGACTCCCAAGAGTCTTCTCCAACACCGCAGTTTAAAAGCATCAATTCTTTGGCGCTTAGCTTTCTTCACAGTCCAACTCTCACATCCATACATGACCACTGGAAAAACCATAGCTTGACTAGATGGACTTTTGTTGGCAAAGTAATGTCTCTGCTTTTCAATATGCTATCTAGGTTGGTCATAACTTTCCTTCCAAGGAGTAAGCATCTTTTAATTTCATGGCTGCAGTCACTATCTGTAGTGATTTTGGAGCCCCCCAAAATAAAGTCTGACACTGTTTCCACTGTTTCCCCATCTATTTCCCATGAAGTGATGGGACCAGATGCCACGATCTTAGTTTTCTGAATGTTGAGCTTTAAGCCAACTTTTTCACTCTCCTCTTTCACTTTCATCAAGAGGCTTTTTAGTTCCTCTTCACTTTCTGCCATAAGGGTGGTGTCATCTGCATATCTGAGGTTAATGATATTTCTCCCGGCAATCATGATTCCAACTTGTGCTTCTTCCAGCCCAGCGTTTCTCATGATGTACTCTGCATATAAGTTAAATAAGCAGGGTGACAATATACAGCCTTGATGTACTCCTTTTCCTATTTGGAACCAGTCTGTTGTTCCCTGTCTTACAGATGAAGAAACCAAGTTATAGAGAAATTAAATAACATGTCCAAGGTCACACAGCTAGTAATTTAGAGACTCAAAATTACAAAGTCTAACTTATTATAAGACTAACTTATAATAACTAACTTATAAGGTATAAGGATACCTTCTAATAATGACTCTATATTTAATAAAACTACTATCATGAGAGGTTTTCCCTTTTTTGCCATTATAAAGAGTTCCTTAAAACTGAAATGACTAGAAGCCTCTGCTGTGGGGTTTCTGTTTAATAAGAAATAAGACATAATAATGAAAAAAGCAAGATTTTAAACAAAAAGCCATCCCTGTTATTTTTGTAAGGCTAAAACTTTAGCTGTGGGACCGCCATCACTCTGACACATGGAGAGAACTTAAACTCTGGGTCCCAGATTCTCATTCCAGGTTTTTGTCATCTGCACATTTGAGGCAATGTATTATAATGGTAAGATCATGGACTTTTGAAATTAAACTGACTTTGGTTTGAAGATGAGTTCTTCCAATGTAATGAGTTGTGTTAGCTGGGGCAGGTTACTAAACTTCTTTGTATTTCAGGTCCTTCAGCTATAAAATTAGAATAGTTATATCCATCTTCACTGCCCAACAGAAGCGTCCCATGTCAGGCAGAATGGCCCAGCTCTGGGGACCCCACTGTGCTTGGCCCTTGGTGGGAGCAGGCTGGGGAGGTTGTGGCCTTGACAGAAATGCTGTGACAGATCCCAAAGGTGCAGCACCTGGGGGCTGTCAGCTAATGGCACTCCTTCCAGAAGGTTCTCTCTTGAAAAACAATCTGTGTATTTACCTCCATGGTTGCCACACTGCTACTTTCTATTTTGTAGTGAAACTGCATACTTGAGGGGTGATGTCTCCCCTCCCAAATGCCACAATCCAGTTTACTAATTTTTCTCTATATATCTTGTCTTTGGTCTTGTCCCTTTCAACTTTACCAATTGTCATATATCAATTATAGTTCATCATTACAATTGATAGGCCCACAATTGGCTTCTTAGCACTGCAAAAAATACTACAATCAAGGCTAAGACATCAGGGGAACAACATCTGGCTTCTGTAATGACTACATATTTATCATTAGCTTTTAAACCTGTCATGTTGATAGGTAGTTGTAACAGTAAAAATCCTCGTGTATTAGCATTTCTTATGACTCTTTAAGATCCTAAATTACGAAGGAATCATTGAGCCTAATCAACTTGGATAATCTTTTCCTCATTTGCCACAGTGTGTTGTCTAGCATGACAGATGCCGTGCTGGCGCGAGTGTACAAACAATCAGATCTGGACCTCCTGGCTAAAGAAGCTTCCATCCCAATTGTCAATGGGCTGTCGGATTTGTACCACCCTATCCAGATCCTGGCTGATTACCTCACGCTCCAGGTTGGCTTACTTCTTTGCCTCACACAAGAGCAAAATCAATAAATAATTCCTAAGTAGCTCTAAATGGAAGCATTTAAATTGTGGTATTGGTGTTTTGTTTTCAAATAACATCTTGGCAGAGATGCATAGCATATGTGTACAACTTGATATCCAAGGAAGATAGGGCATTATTGAAAACAGACTAGAAGACACTTCAGTTCTCAAACCTTTGCTTTATGGGTGCCATATTTAACACAGTGGATGAACAGGGAGTGCTGGAGCACAGAAAATGGAAACATCTTTATGTCATGCATAATACGTCAGGTTCTATGATTTGGGAGTGAAGACTGATGGAGAGTGCTTTTAATATTCAAAATGGTAAATTACTAAATCACTTTCTGAGAAGAAGGCCATTTGCTATTATTTTAATAAACTGCTTAAGACTGGAGTTAAGAGCATGCAGAATTCATAGAATGGAGGTGCAGATTTAGGCATGTCCCTTCAAATTATGAACCTGAATACCTTTGAAAGATTCATCCTGTTGGGTTGGCCACAGCCAATCTACATAGTCTTGCCACTGGGAATCCTAACAACCATGGTTTCTGCATCTATGAACTATTCTGGGAGACAGGGCCAACTGGACAGGTCCACCTTGCTCCTCATTTGAATATGCCACACACATGTAAATGTGAGGTTAAACTCAATATGAAACTCTTGGGTGATGAAGATAAGATGAATGCAGAGAGGATATACTATGTTAGAAACCAAGCAGCTGTTACATACAACGTATGGCTTTACATATATGCCAGATAATTTAATGCTTCTCGCTGGGGTTTCATCATTACTAGTTTATATATTCATGAGGGACAGTGAAATGTTCTATTTATCATATTGTCCCCTGCAGGACCTGGTGCAATGCCTTCATAACAGACATGCTCAAAGTAGGAGTTGAATGAATAAATAGCAGCTTGTTAAGAGCATAGAATTTAAATCAGATGGACCTGGATTTACATCCTAGCTTAGCCCCTTAACTAATTTGTGATCTCCAAATTCGTTAGCCTTTCTCTTTTAAACATCTTAAAATCTTTACGCTTACATTTAAATCTCTTTACATTTGTAAATATATAAATGTATACAATATATGAAACCTACAGACACTTCAAGAAAAGTAAAACAAACACCCATGTGCCCATTATGCAGTTTTGGCAAATCTTACTTTAGAATTTTTTGTTTTTAAGTAAAATATTACAGGGACTTCCCTGGTGGTCTGGTGGTTAAGACCCCAGGGTTCCACTGCAGGGGGTGCAGGTTCAATCCCTGGTCAGGGAACTAAGATCCTACAACCCCATGCAGTGTGGCCAAAAAATATTACAGGTAGATTTCAAGTCCGCTGTGTAACTATCTTTGATCCCATTTCCTCCAACCCCTCAAAGACATTTTATCCTGGTGTTTGTATTTATGATTTCAAAGCATATGTTCATACTTTAACTGTCCATGTCAATATCCATAAGAAATCAAGTATATTAATGGTTTTTCAGCTATATAAACAGGAACATTCTCAATACCCATGCTATATTGTTCTAGGTGCATTGCATTTCCCCTTTCTTATTCTAATAAGTATAAGCTTCATAAAGGCAGAGGTTTTTGTCTCCTTTGTTCATTGTTATATCTCCAGGGCCAAGGACAGTGTCTGGACATGGATGGTTCTCAATTGTTGACTGAAAGAACAAATGCAACACAGATTCAGATTTGTGATATATGAAAATATTAATCTTCATATGTTCATATGATGTCTTGGCTTAAGATATTAGGATATTTTTTGGTGATTAGGACTTCTTTTTGGTGATTGTACCTTCATGTTATCAAATTGCTCTGTATAATGCAAAAAAAAAGTAGTTTCTTCATTCCAACAAAGCATTTAAAATCGAGATGTGGACTGTTTCTTTTATAGTAACTCTAATAATTGTTTCACAGAAGTGGATTTCCTCCTGGATGTAATTTCCTCCATCCCTTGCCTTTCAGGAACACTACAGCTCTCTGAAAGGCCTTACCCTCAGCTGGATTGGGGATGGGAATAACATCCTGCACTCCATCATGATGAGTGCGGCTAAATTCGGGATGCACCTTCAGGTGGCTACCCCAAAGGTAGGGAAACTTTCTGCCTTGAAACTAACCCCCCTTTGAAAGCATTCCCAGATACAATTACCTAGTGAAAAACAAACCTCTCTTCCATTCAAGGAGAGCACAGTTGAGGCTACAAAATTTAGGTTATGTTGCTATCCCTACTATTACAGCTATCCGGCCTCTTTTTTTTTTTTGTATCCGGCCTCTTGAGTGTCCAATTTCTCATCTCTACAAAAAGAGATAATCTTGGCTGATGCCTTTCATCTTGTGAGTTTCTGTGTTAAAAGCATGTCTGAATTATCCCTTTGAATGCCCTGAAACCAGCCATTATGATAACTGGCTTTCTTGTGTATTGCTACCACAAAGGCTGAAGAAAATAATGAAATCCAGACAGCCTAGAAATCTCAATGCATGGGGAAGATGCTGTCATTGTTTGAATATTACAGTTTGGTGGAAAAAAATTCAATCTAATGTGAAGGACACAGTGATGGCGTCTGCATCAGCTTAGTGTTTCAAAACTCAAATCCAAGGGTCCTTCAGCCTTTTAAATCTGAATCCTGGCTGCGAAGCTGACCTACCCTACTTCCTGTCCTGCTGTTAATCTCTCACAGGATGTATGGGAACGGGAACAGGCCTCCTTTTATAGGTCCAAAGTAACCCTTTTGATATATAAGAAACTAGTAATAATTGTTGTCTGTGAGAAGTGAAGCTGGGAGGTTCAAGGTTAGAGGTAGGAGGGAGACTTTATTTCTGCAATATATCCTTTTATATGGTTTAAATTTCTTAACATGTAAATGTTTTACATACATGATAAGTCCATAAATAAATACACTAAAATTAAAAAGTGCAGATCCTCCTAGGAGAAGCCCTATGTTACAAAACTCCCAGCTTCGAGTATAGGATTAATAGATGCAAATTAGTATATATAGGATGGCTACACAATAAAGTCCTACTGTACAGCACAGGGAAATATATTCGCTACCCTGTGATAAACCAGAATGGAAAAGAGTATGTATATTATATGTTTACATATATGTATGTATGTTCTTTTTATATATAATGGCATCTCCTTGCTGTGCAACAGAAATTAACACATTGTAAATCAATTAAACTTCAAACTTTTTTTTTAATTAATTTTATTTTATTTTTAAACTTTACAATATTGTATTAGTTTTGCCATGTATCGAAATGAATCCACCACAGGTATACCCGTGCTCCCCATCCTGAACCCTCCTCCCTCTTCCCTCCCCATACCCTCCCTCTGGGCCGTCCCAGTGCACCAGCCCCAAGCATCCAGCATCGTGTATCGAACCTGGACTGGCGACTCGTCTCATACATGATATTACACATAGATACTCCTAGCCTCATACGGAATGAGTAGGCCTTTTAGAGGATAAAAACTAATCCTACAAGTGACTCATACACAAATCAGTTCTGAGTGATCCCCACAGAACCTTTTACATAACCCATCTCTACTAAATTCTTTTCTTCGTTACGTTTCTTATTGGTTATGATTTCTGATCAGGAGCCTTTTGGAAGAAAAATGCCCCTAAATAGAAGCCATTGCAGAAAACAAAGGACAGAATTGACCTTTCCGTTAAGGGACGATGATTTATAGTATTGTGCACCAGTGTGTTTCTGGCTGAGCATGTGTTTGCTGTTATCGCAGTGGTCAATGCTGTAGTTCACTTTGATAACCTAAGACATTCAGAGGTGAGTGTATGAGGCCTAAAACTCACTCTCTGCTTCTGCTTCTTGAGTTTAAGATTGACTAAGGGATTTCTTTGGAAGAAATGATGCTAAAGCTGAAAATCCAGTACTTTGGCCACCTCATGCGAACAGTTGACTCATTGGAAAAGACCCTAATGCTGGGAGGGATTGGGGGCAGGAGGAGAAGGGGACGACAGAGGATGAGATGGCTGGATGGCATCACTGACTGGATGGACGTGAGTCTGACTGAACTCTGGGAGGTGGTGATGGACAGGGAGGCCTGGCGTGCTGCGATTCATGGGGTCGCAAAGAGTCAGACACGACTGAGTGACTGAACTGAACTAAAGGGATTTCTAGGGACACGGGACTATCAGGAAGGCCACAGGCAAACTAGAGTGATCTGGTCACCCAAATATCATGTCAGGCACAGTGCTTCGAGCTGATCCAACAGGCGAGCTCTGGAGTGGAGGTTATGCCCCAGTGTTGCCCCAACCTGAGACAGGGAGGATGGGCTTTTATCCTTGGAAGCAGTCATTGGTCAAGGGTAGCATGGAGAGGTGGGTGGTGAATCCTCTGGCAATTTTTTTCTTTGTGCTTTACTAGCTTCAGATTTTATCTTTGGATTCTTTTTTTTTTTTAATAATTGGAAGATAATTGCTTTACAGTATGGGCTGGCTTCTGCCATACAACAATGTGAATCAGCCACAAGTACACATATGGTCCCCTCCCTCCTGAACCTCACCCCCCACCCCATCCCACCCCTCTAGGTTGTCACAGAGCACCAGGCTGAGCTCCCTGTGCCCATACAGCAGCTTCCCACTTTGGCAGGAAGAGCAGCTGGGGAGTCAGAGGGCCATCTCCTAAAGAAGAGCTGAGTGTTAGGTATTAAAAGCACACTGATGGGGACGTCCCTGGTGGTCCAGTGGTTAAGAATCTGCCTGCCAATACAGGGGACACAGGTTCAATCCCTGGTCAGGGAAGATCCACATGCCACTGAGCAACTAAGCCCACGAGCTGCAACTACTGAAGCCCACGCTCTAGAAGCCTGCACACCGCAGCTAGAGAGTAGCCCTCACTCATGGCAGCTAGAGAAAGCCCTGGTGCAGCAATGAAGACCCAGCACAGCCAAAACTAAAACTAAATAAATAAATAAGTATATTTAAAAAGCACACTGAAAAGGGAAGAGGGGGCAAAAGATATAGATCAGGGTCCTCTGAGGGCCTCTGGGTAGAGCACCAGCATTGTCTGCTGCATCCTGCCAAAACCAAATGCAACAAACAAGGCAAAAGAAAATATTTTCCCTTCGTGTTCCTGCTGAACCAGTTCAAGTCAACGTACCCTGCTGCCTTAGTCTCCCAGGACTGCCATAACAAAGTCCCACAAACAGGGTGGCTCAACACAACAGAAATGTATTCTCTCACAGCTCTGGAGGCTAGAAGTCCAAAATCCAAGTGTTGGCAGGACAACACCCCACCACCACCACACATACACACACACACACAATGCCTCTAGGGGAGGATCCTTCCTTGTCTCTTTCCCACTTCCAGTAACTTCAGGCATTCCTTGCCTTGTGGCTGCATCACTCCAGCCTCTGCCTCCATCCTTCCTTTATTCCCATTTTCTCTGTCCATATGTTCCTCTTCTTATGAGGATATAAGTTATATTAAACTTAGACGAACCCTAATCCAGTATCGGTTTAGTTTAGTTGCTCAGTCATGTCTGACTCTTTGCAACCCCATGGACTGCAGCACACCAGGCTTCCCTGTCCATCACCAACTCCCAGAGCTTACACAAACTCATGTTCATCAAGTCAGTGATGCCATCCAATCGTCTTATCCTCAGTCGTCCCCTTCTCCTCCTGCCTTCAATCTTTCCCAGCATCAGGGTCTTTTCAAATGAGTCAGTTCTTCGCATCAGGTGGCCAAAGTATTGGAGTTTCAGCTTCAGCATCAGTCCTTCCAATGAATATTCAGGACTGATTTCCTTTAGGATGGACTGATTGGATCTCCTTGCAGTTGAAGGGACTTTCAAGAGATCTTCTCTAACACCACAGTTAAAAAGCATCAATTCTTCGGTGCTCAGCTTTCTTTTTGGTCCAACTCTCACATTCATGCATGACCACTGGAAAAACCATAGCTTTGACTAGATGGACCTTTGTTGGCAAAGTAATGTCTCTGCTTTTTAATATGCTGTCTAGGTTGGTCATAGCTTTTCTTCCAAGGAATAAGCATCTTTTAATTTCATGGCTGCAGTCACCATCTGCAGTGATTTCGGAGCCCAGTATTACCTCCTTTTAACTAAGTACATCTGCAAAGACCCTACTTCTAAAAAAAGGTCACATTCTAGGACTGGTGGTCCAGTGGTTAAGAATCCACCTAGCAGTGCAGGGTACATGGGTTCGATCCCTGGTCAGGGAACTAAGATTCCACATGCCCCGGAGCAAATTAGCCTCTATTAGTGAGACCATGGAGAAGGCACTGGCGACCCACTCCAGTACTCTTGCCTGGAAAATCCCATGGATGGAGGAGCCTGGTAGGCTGCAGTCCATGGGGTCGCGAAGGGTCGGACACGACTGAGCGAATTCACTTTCACTTTTCACTTTCATGTATTGGAGAAGGAAATGGCAACCCACTCCAGTGTTCCTGCCTGGAGAATCCCAGGGACGAGGGAGCCTGTTGGGCTGCCGTCTATGGGGTCACACAGAGTCGGACAACGACTGAAGAGACTTAGCAGCAGCAGCAGTGAGACCACATGCTCTGGAGCCCACACACTACAACTATAAAGACTGTGGCCTGCAATAAAAGATCTCACATACTGAAATTAAGATCCTGAGCATGCAATTAAGACCCGACACAGCCAAATAAATATATTTTTAAAAGGTCACATTCTGAGGTTCTGGTGGGGAATAAATGTTTGGAAGACATTCTTCTACCTAATACACTTGCCATGGAAGAAATGCCAGGTAGGCAGCATAGGGTGTCACCTTATTATATATAGTAAACTTTGGGTACTCAGAGAGCTAACTCTTATAAGAGAGAATTCTCTCTCATTCAGCAAAAACTGAGATAAAAGGTCAGATTTGACATGTGAATAAGGTAGTTCTTCATTTTATGGGAAAACAGCACGCTTTTGCTGCAAATCTAGTCTGAGGAAGGGCTCTATATTAATGCAAACAATTTTACAGATAAAATATATATTCACAATTATTGTTCCCTGCTATAAGGTGTTTTTGGAAAGGTTTTATTCTGTTGGAGAAATACATGATTTAAACATTTTATTGTATGTCCAAGATGTTTTATTAACATCAAAGGGAAAAAATTCCAATGTTACAGAGTAATTTCAGTATTGTTCTTATGCAGAAACTCATTTAAATGATAACAAGTACTAAAACCTGGTTAAATCTGGGTGGGAGTAAGAGTTTTTAAAAGTCTTCTGGAAAGTCTGAAGTGTAGAAGGTGCTCCATCAATTTATAAGTAGACCCATTTCCTTTAAAGATAAAGCTAGCAGGTTTATTATAAATTTAAGAAGCACTGAAAAATTTCCAAGGCCATAATTAATCTATTTCTCCATCCTTTAACCAAGAATAACTTACATGTTTGAGAAAACATAATTTTGTCCTGGATTGTAAAGTTATTCCATAAACTATTGATGGTAATGATTTTAACATTGTTCTAAGTGAGTATTTAGACTGAACTGGGTTTGTTAATCACCTTCATCTGGTTTTGAGATTTATGTCAAAGCCAATGAGTGATTTAGTACTGAAAGCTTAGCTGTGAGTAAAGAATTCCTCTTTGTATTCTCAGTCATGGCCCAATGCATTCAAGGTTGGGTGATTTTGTAATTTCCAAACCACTGTATTGGTTCTCTAAGTACTTATTGATTCCTTCTATAAGAATGATTATACTTGGAAGTATAAAACCTGCTTTCCAGAGGGAAGGCTGAATTTTCAGGGCAGGAGGTACCTGGGGTAAGAGCCAAGCCTCTTCATTTATGTTTAACGGTATGAATGGTCACAACATGAGTTACTAAATTAGCAAGCCTTTATTAATTAGCTATTTATGGCTATTGAGGATGATAAAGCTGCAAAAAGATCTGCAGGAATCATCACCATCTGATAGCTTCTATCCTCAAGAATTTTTTTATTGAGAGAAGGAACTATGATAGATAAACATGTGTAAATAACACAATTTCCAATGAATAAACCTGAACATCCCTGTTGTGGGCTGAGTTTCCTGAGAAGCCGACTCGGAGACAGGTTTCAGCCTACAGGTTGTTGATGCTGGCGTGCCCTTAAGAAGGGCGGGGAAGGAAACAGGAGAAATCAAACTGCGATGCAGGCCCGAGAGCAGCCTCAGCTGACCTGATAGAGAATTCTAGATCTGAGATGGTCATTTAAGTGTTGTTGCAGGTTGGGAGGAGGGAGTCAGGTTTTCATGTCCCCCCATCAATCAGTCCCTGAATGCAGGTGGCCTTGGAAGGGTATGCGACCTTGGGTGCATCAGCTCTCTGCAGCTGTGCCAGTGCCCAACTAGGGCTGACAGCTGAAAGCCACCTTCCAGCACATGCGCAGCAGCTGGAGCACAAGTCCATTATTCATGAAGGGGATCTGGGTGGCATACCACACCCATCGCTGTGCCCTACTGAGAGTTTATAAAAATGAGGCATAAATCAATTCTAAGAATTCAGGAAAATGAGAAGGATGGGGAAGCTGAGAATAATGATGGTGTTTTGACTGACGAGCCTTCCACTTGGAGGGTCTGGAGGTGGGGCTGGCCCAGGGTTTTGACAAAGGAAGAGCTGACATGTTCCAATAAAGACGCCCAGGAGGAGACAGAGGGGGAAGCGTTCAAGGGTGAAAGGCTGTGACGGCAGCAAAGGGCAAGACGTGTATAAGTATGACAATGAGATTGGTTTTCCTGCAGCAGATGTTGAGAAAAATTAAGAGAGACAGAAGCAAGAGATGTCGGTGGGAAGCCTTGATACCCTTAATCAGCTTCGACTTATGGAACAAGTGGTAAACATTGAAGGCTTCGGAGATTATTCGTGCTGCTGTGTATAGCGCAGATTGAAGGAAGATGGAAGAAGACGGGCTACCTGTGGGGTCTAGAAGAGCTGGGGGGCCTTCAGCTGTTTCCACAGTGTCCCCTCACCTAAGATCAGATCAGATCAGATCAGTCGCTCAGTCGTGTCTGACTCTTTGCGACCCCATGAATCACAGCACGCCAGGCCTCCCTGTCCATCACCAACTCCCGGAGTTCACCCAGACTCACATCCATCGAGTCAGTGATGCCATCCAGCCATCACATCCTCTGTTGTCCCCTTCTCCTCCTGCCCCCAATCCCTCCCAGCATCAGAGTCTTTTCCAATGAGTCAACTCTTCGCATGAGGTGGCCAAAGTACTGGAGTTTCAGCTTTAGCATCAGTCCTTCCAAAGAAATCCCAGGGCTGATCTCCTTCAGAATGGACTGGTTGGATCTCCTTGCAGTCCAAGGGACTCTCAAGAGTCTTCTCCAACACCACAGTTCAAAAGCATCAATTCTTCAGCGCTCAGCCTTCTTCACAGTCCAACTCTCACATCCATACATGACCACAGGAAAAACCATAGCCTTGACTAGACAGACCTTTGTTGGCAAAGTAATGTCTCTGCTTTTGAATATGCTATCTAGGTTGGTCATAACTTTCCTTCCAAGGAGTAAGCGTCTTTTAATTTCAGGGCTGCAGTCACCATCTGCAGTGATTTTGGAGCCCAGAAAAATAAAGTCTGACACTGTTTCCACTGTTTCCCCATCTATTTCCCATGAAGTGATGGGACCAGATGCCATGATCTTCATTTTCTGAATGTTGAGCTTTAAGCCAACTTTTTCACTCTCCTCTTTCACTTTCATCAACAGGCTTCTGAGTTCCTCTTCACTTTCTGCCATAAGGGTGGTGTCATCTGCATATCTGAGGTTATTGATAATTCTCCCGGCAATCTTGATTCCAGCTTGTATTTCTTCCAGTCCAGCGTTTCTCATGATGTACTTTGCATATAAGTTAAATAAACAGGGTGACAATATACAGCCTTGACGTACTCCTTTTCCTATTTGGAACCAGTTTGTTGTTCCATGTCCAGTTCTAACCGTTGCTTCCTGACCTGCATACAAATTTCTCAAAAGGCAGGTCAGGTGGTCTGGTATTCCCATCTCTTTCAGAATTTCCCACAGTTGATTGTGATCCACACAGTTAAAGGCTTTGGCATAGTCAAAAAAGCAGAAATAGATGTTTTTCTGGAACTCTCTTGCTTTTTCCATGATCCAGTGGATGTTGGCAATTTGATCTCTGGTTCCTCTGCCTTTTCTAAAACCAGCTTGAACATCAGGAAGTTCACGGTTCACATATTGCTGAAGCCTGGCTTGGAGAATTTTGAGCATTACTTTACTAGCGTGTGAGATGAGTGCAATTGTGTGGTAGTTTGAGCATTCTTTGGCATTGCCTTTCTTTGGGATTGGGAGACCAGAGTGAGCAAGCAAGGAACCTCGGGTGCAAAATTCATGCTTGCATGACTGTCAGTGAGTGCCTCACTGAAGTCCTGACCCTGCCCTCACCAAACAAACCCAAACACATATATTTCAGCAAAAACAGTACATTTGCTATGCAAAGGCAATTTCAAAGCCAGCTCCCTGCCTGCAGAACAGTGGCTGGAGAGACTAAGATGTGTGTGTGCAGGCTCTTAGTATTTAGCTGAGACGCTGAGGGGAGGTTTCTCTGAGGAGGAAACATTTGAGCTGAGAGCACTGAGACCTGAAAGCATTATCCACATGGAGTGGATAGGAAAAAGCATTTCAGACCAAAGGAAAACAAAAGCATTAAAAAGAAAAAAACAAACCGCTTGTAGAAAGACTCTGAGACAGAAATGCAGTAAGTTGTAGACTTATGTATACAATCTTCTTAAACTATTAGAGGAACAAGAAAGGCGCTACCAAGAGCTGGAAAGCACCACACGCCGTTTATCTTTAGGACTAAAGAGGTCAAAAGTAATCAAAGCAAAATGGGGCAACTGATTACCTTTTTAAATTCCCAAAAGCACTCTTAAGCTTTCAAATTCTAGATGTCAACATCATATTCTACTGAACATGAGGAGTAGGCATGTTCAGTAGGTTGGGCTACGACTTAAAGCAGAAACAGGAAAGAGCAGGAATATTGTTGAAAGTGATGCATATATAATTCAAAAAAAAAAACCCACACCAAATAACAGTTAATTCTTTCCCCTGCAGGGTTATGAGCCGGATCCCAGTATAACCAAGATGGCAGAGCAGTATGCCAAGGAGGTACGCTCCTTATATGTAAAGGTGTCATTGTCTTTCCCTGTTTCGTGAAGTTCTTTAACCAGCTTGCTTGTGTATGCCAGAACGGTACCAAGCTGTCGCTGACAAATGATCCATTGGAAGCAGCTTGTGGAGGCAATGTATTAATTACAGACACTTGGATAAGCATGGGACAAGAAGAGGAGAAGAAAAAGCGGCTCCAGGCTTTCCAAGGTTACCAGGTTACAATGAAGGTACAAATTGATGCCTCCCTGAAGGTTCATTAATCCCATTCATAAAGGCCACAATCAGCTAATCACTCAACCACTTTTGGGAGAGCAGACTGTCCTTTCCTTCCTTATCAAGGACACGCTGATTGTATCCCCCAGTGATTTCTCTCCTCCTGAAGATGAGCTCTGCCCTTTGGAAAGACACTTTTGTCCAGAATGAAGGAATTGAAACCCAGGCAGAAGAGAGAAGCCAGCCTTTCCCTCTCGCAACAGCAGAGGCATCAGAATGCTTGATGATCTGTTCAGATATACTAGGCGACTTCTGTTGCAAGTAGTTTCTTTTGATTTCAGCTCTAAGAAAAGCCCCATAGTTCAGTACTTCAGGCTAGCCCTTGCCTCTATTTTCCAAGGACTTTTTTTTAAAATTTTATTTTATTTTTAAACTTTACATAATTGTATTAGTTCTGCCAAATATCAAAATGAATCCGCCACAGGTATACATGTGTTCCCCATCCTGAACCCTCCTCCCTCCTCCCTCCCCATACCATCCCTCTGGGTCGTCCCAGTGCACTAGCCCCAAGCATCCAGTATCGTGCATCAAACCTGGACTGGCATCTCGTTTCTTACATGATATTTTACATGTTTCAATGTCATTCTCCCAAATCTTCCCACCCTCTCCCTCTCCCACAGAGTCCATAAGACTGTTCTATACATCAGTGTCTCTTTTGCTGTCTCGTACACCGGGTTATTGTTACCATCTTACTAAATTCCATATATATGCGTTAGTATACTGTATTTATGTTTTTCCTTCTGGCTTACTTCACTCTGTATAATAGGCTCCAGTTTCATCCACCTCATTAGAACTGATTCAAATGTATTCTTTTTAATGGCTGAGTAATACTCCATTGTGTATATGTACCATAGCTTTCTTATCCATTCATCTGCTGATGGACATCTAGGTTGCTTCCATGTCCTGGCTATTATAAACAGTGCTGTGATGAACATTGGGGTACACGTGTCTCTTTCCCTTCTGGTTTCCTCAGTGTGTATGCCCAGCAGTGGGATTGCTGGATCATAAGGCAGTTCTATTTCCAGTTTTTTAAGGAATCTCCACACTGTTCTCCATAGTGGCTGTACTAGTTTGCATTCCCACCAACAGTGTAAGAGGGTTCCCTTTTCTCCACACCCTCTCCAGCATTTATTATTTGTAGACTTTTGGATCGCAGCCATTCTGACTGGTGTGAAATGGTACCTCATAGTGGTTTTGATTTGCATTTCTCTGATAATGAGTGATGTTGAGCATCTTTTCATGTGTTTGTTAGCCATCTGTATGTCTTCTTTGGAGAAATGTCTATTTAGTTCTTTGGCCCATTTTTTGATTGGGTCGTTTATTTTTCTGGAGTTGAGCTGTAGGAGTTGCTTGTATATTTTTGAGCTTAGTTGTTTGTCAGTTGCTTCATTTGCTGTTATTTTCTCCCATTCTGAAGGCTGTCTTTTCACCTTGCTAATAGTTTCCTTTGATGTGCAGAAGCTTTTAAGGTTAATTAGGTCCCATTTGTTTATTTTTGCTTTTATTTCCAATATTCTGGGAGGTGGGTCATAGAGGATCCTGCTGTGATGTATGTCAGAGAGTGTTTTGCCTATGTTCTCCTCTAGGAGTTTTATAGTTTCTGGTCTTACGTTTAGATCTTTAATCCATTTTGAGTTTATTTTTGTGTATGGTGTTAGAAAGTGGTCTAGTTTCATTCTTTTACAAGTGGTTGACCAGATTTCCCAGCACCACTTGTTAAAGAGATTGTCTTTAATCCAAGGACTCTTAAGTCCAGATTAGTTTTGCTAACTGCCTCCAGGGCACTCCCAGGGGAATTCCATCTATTCTGATGCCTGTCATTAAGCTCTGAAGTATGGCTTGTCAACCTTGAGCGTGACTGAGAATTGACTGGAGTTGTTAATACACAGCTGGCAGGACCCCCACTTCTCCAGGGATTCTAAATCAGTAGGTCAGGGGTGGGACCCAAGAATTTGCATTTCTGCCAAGTTCCCAGGTGGTGCAATGCTGCTGCCCCAGGGTCAAGCTTTGAGAACCACTGTTCTGCAGGAATATCCTAAAAGTCAGGTGTATATTGGGATTCTGTCTGCAGAGCAATTCCTTTGTTTGGTGGAGAATGGGATTAAGCAATTGCAATAGATGTTTTATTGATAAAATATTTAAAATATAAATACAAGCCCCTTATTTATACATGACAATAGAATGAAATTAGAAAAATAAAGTGAAAATGTATTTGCCCTAGCCCCTTAACAGTGACTATTCCCAGAGGTAGCCACTGTTTAACAATTTGATGTGTCTCTTTGCAGACCTTTTCTGTGTATTTACATATTCCTATACACACCCACACCCCTACACCTCTAATGATTTATCATAAATGATAGATTAGACATATTATTCTGACTTACTTTTTCCACTTAACAAATCTTAGATTTTCTTGTCCATTCATTTAGATATTTTTCCTTCTTTTTAATGACTGCATAGAATTCCAAAGTATGAGTGGGCCTTATTTTATCCATTTCCTGTAAAAAAAAAATTAGGCTATTTCCAATTATCCCAATTACAAACAATGCTGCAGTGAAGATCCTCATATATATATTTCTTTGTGCAGGTATTATAGAGAATAGAATTCTCTATAATTTAGAGAGAATTTAGGGAGAAGAATTTCTGGGTGAAGTAGTATATACTTTTTAAAATATGAGAAATACTGCTAAACTGCCCATCCAAAAAGATTTGACAATTTATAACTTCCTTCCACACTCTCTCCATTTATTTGCTATTTACACTTGTAATTTTAAAAAATCTGTATCTCATGCTTTTTAAAATTTGTGTTTCTTTGATTACTAGTGAAGTTAAACATCTATGAATGTTTATTGGCCATTTCCATATGTTTTTCTATAAACTGCTATCATATTCTTTCATATTATATCATATCATATTCTTTGCCCATTTTCTATTTTTTTTTTAACAAAACAAAAAAGGTTTAGCACAAAGGCAGTAATTTTGAGGGAAGAATTTATGAGGGAATATAGTTTTGAATCTGTAAGTGAACAATGAAAATGGATGGGAAAATGTAATTTTTAGGAATTAACTGTTAGAGAAAATTAAAATTGTTAGAACATTTACATGAAGAATGAATCACCTAGTGTATAGTGCCCATAATCCTGTTTAATGCAGTCCTATCTCAGAGCTCTTTTTCAACATTGTTTTAACCAGTAATTAAATTTGCTTCAAGTGCTAAAAACCATAATTTGGAGACAGGCTAAAAAATATAATACAATCATGTAAAGGCAACCTTTAATATATTGGGTTGGCCAAAAATTTCATTTTGGTTTTTCTGTACCATCTTACGGGAAAACCCAAATGAACTTTTTGGCAAACCCAATATGTTGGGATATAATTGGTGATTTTTGCTCTCATCTGCATCTTACCCTAGTAGAATTCTTTACTGAAAGGTCCACTATCTCACTAGACAGAGTACTAGAAAACTGAATTAGTGGTTTTATTTGGAGTGGTGATCTTCCAAATTAAAAAAATGACTAGAAAGTTTCATAAGCTGAAAGTATATACATTTCTGCTGGGTGCCTTGAGCTGAAATCCTCAGTCTGCCCCTTTATCTCTCCCTTTGCATGGACCTTTGAGCTTCCCTGATGGCCCAGACTGTAAAAAGTCTGCCTGCAGTGCAGGAGATCTGGGTTCAATCCCTGGATCAGAAAGATCCCCTGGAGAAGGAAATGGCAACCCACTCCAGTATCCTTGCCTGGGAAATCCCGTGGACGGAGGAGCCTGGCAGGCTACAGTCCATGGAGTTGCAAAGAGTCGGACACAACTGAGTGACTTCACTTGACTCCAGGTCAGAGACGCTGACTCTGAAGAAGACAAATGTGATAGCTACGTATCAAAACACAGTCTTATCTCCATCTCTTCTGTAGACTGCTAAAGTTGCTGCCCCTGACTGGACATTTTTACACTGCTTGCCCAGAAAGCCAGAAGAAGTGGACGATGAAGTGTTTTATTCTCCACGATCTCTTGTATTCCCGGAGGCCGAAAACAGAAAGTGGACAATCATGGTAAGCAAGAAATGGGGATTGGAGGATGGGGAATTCTCTGTGTGGCTCCAACTTGGTCATTCACGCCTTTTGGTAAACAATAAGCAGCTGGTATTACCCACATACATTACTTGCTCATATGGTATCTATTTTTTTCCAGAAAGTTCACAGTAGATCATTAGTGCTTAAAGCATGTATAGTTTTTAATGGAGTAAGACTGACCCCCATGTAAATATATCTGTTTTAGTAAAAATTCTTACCATTGTTGATCAGCCTGAACACTAGCCACCATTGCCTGTCAACCATAATAGGTTGTATAATTCTTATACAATAATTTTAGAATCCCCTTGTTAATGTTTACAGAAGCCCCTAATTCAGTGCCTGGCACAAAATGGGCATTGAAAGAAATATTATTTCCTTCCTCCTCTCTTTCTTCCCTTCTGTCATTGCCTAGGTAATTGTTTGGTTCTCTACTGGCTTTAGACAGTAGAGAAACATTGTTCTTAGGTATAGAACATTGCCAAAATTGCAGCAAGACTAATCTTAAAAATTATTAGTCCCTTTAACAAAATGCCACTAGTTTCATCTTCACCACCACTATTCTTGGAAACATTAACCTCACATCTCTGCTTTACAATATCTCAAATACCATGTTTTTCTCTGGAAAATGGAACACTCCAGTGCCATAATTTAGTACCACCATTTTTTAGTTTTTGGTGATTTAACTGATCTCCATTACTATATCAGCTAGGGTCTTCCTGGAAAACAAAAAAAGTCTACTTCAGGTAGAGAAATAAAAAGAAATTTGTTAAAAGACATTAGGCACTTCCCAGAATGATTCATTATTGTATATCACATATTCAGAAACACAGGCAGGAAAACTGCCCAACAACACTGTGCTTCTTTTGTAACCAAAACACCACTGACACAGCCTCCCATAGCCTGGTACCTAATGCCCTGGAAACAAAATGCCAGATAACCCATTATAGCTTCCATGGAGGAGAAAATGGCAACTGGCTCCAGTATTCTTGCCTGGGAAATCCCATAGACAGAGGAGCCTAGCGGGGAGCCTGGCAGGCCATGGTACAGGGGATCACAAAGATTCAGACACGACTGAGCACACACATACACAAAACATTTAGTATGTTATCTAATACACTGTAAATATTGTTATTATAATTATCATCACCACTATCGTCTTCATTGTTGATCTAATGCAGAGATTTGAGCTCCAGTATGGCTTCCCTGCTGGCTCAGATGGTAAAGAATCTGCCTACAATATGGGAGACCTGGGTTCGATCCCTGGGTTGGGAAGATCCCCTGGAGAAGGGAACGGTTACCCACTCTAGTATTCTTGCCTGGATAATTCCATGGACAGAGGAGCCTGGCAGGCTCTAGTCCATGGTTGCAAAGAGTCAGACATGACTGAGTGACTTTCATACACACACATGAATCCCTTTGCAATGAAAAGTGGTATATCAGGCCCAAGTTGTCATATCTAATGAGAGGAATGACTTTTTTTTTTTTTTTTTTTTTTACTGTACCTTTCAGCTTACAGCCTCAGGACACTAACTTTGGCCAAAATGGCAATTATCATGTCATTTAGACCAGTGCCTCTAAAGCTTTTGATCCATTTGATCCATTTGAATCACCTAGGGACTTGTTAAGTGCAAATTTGGATTTGGTCTGAGATGTGGCCCAAGATTCAGCATTTTTAATAAGCAACCAGGTAATGAAGATGCTGCTGTCCTGCAGACCACATTTTGAAGAGCAAAGATCCAGATGCAAAAAAAAAAAAAAAAAAAAAAGTGAGCTCTCCAGCCATATACCTCAGGAAGAAACATAGCAACGAATTTTCCTCAAGCTCTAGTCTTTATCAGAAGATGACGGCAATGACGAAGATAGATCAACCCAAATCTGTTAAAATAGATTCTTTTGTAGAAATTCAGGGGCCGGAGGGGGATCTAAAAGTACATTTTCCAAAATATAATTATGAAGATGCTCTGTACTTCTGAATTTTTAAAGAGCTTATTATGCACTTGTGTGTATATATATTATACACACATACACACATATATATACACACATATTCACAGTGAAGTCTTATGCCCACCCATTTTCCACCATCTAAGTCCTACCACCCTCTCTCCATCTCCCACCTTCCTGAGGTATCCACTTCCCCTAATGGGTAAATTTATTTAAAAAAAAAAGATGCACAGCCATATCAAAATGAAAGTAAAGAATCTAAAATAGAAAGAATGCTTGACTGGGAATGAGAAGACTTGAATTCTGTAACTGTCTTTGATACTAGTCAGCCATATCATTTTGGCTAACTGTGACCTCTCTGGGTCTCAGTTTCCTTCCACATAAAATAAGTAGGTTGAGCTATCTAGATGGCAAATGACTTTTAATCTTAGGTCTTCAATCTCATCAGCGGGCTACATGAAGTCCTACGTTCAGAAGCTTCTAAGCCTGCCTGTGGTCTCAGAAGGAAAGAGCGACATAACTGACTAGCGATACCCGACATGGATTCTGGAAGGGGGTTGGTGACACACACGCTGTCCTCTTTATGTCTCCAAACCAGATGATGTGGACATCCCACTGAGTTAAGTTCATTTCAGCAACCATATACTGAGCATCTACTATGTACCAGGTTCTCTGCCAGGCACTGCAGATTAAGAAAAAAAGAATATTGTTCAGTCTCTGCACAGTCTGTACAATTCATAGAAGCATGGCATTTTCAAGTGGGATGAGATCTTACAGATTATCTAAATTCCTATTTTATAGGCAGAGAAATTATTCTTAGATGGCTTATTTAGAATGGCATTTAGGTTCAGCACTGCTCTGCTAGATTCTTCTGGAACGTTCTAAAGATACAATACCTGTTTTCCTCTAGAATCTCCCTATCCAACACAGTAGCCACTAGGGGCATGTGGCTATTTAAATTTAGACTTCAGCTAACTAAGTGGAGAAGGAAATGGCACCCCACTCCAGTATTCTTGTCTGGAGAATTCCATGGACAGAGGAGCCTGGCGGGCTACAATCCATGGGGTTGCAAAGAGTCAAACACAACTGAGCAACCAAACAACAAAAATGAACTAAAAGATAATAAAATATAAGATTCAATTTCTCAGACATACTAACCACATTTTAAGTGTTCAATAGTCACATAGGGCTGGTGGCTCCACTATTTGTATTTGACAGCATAGACAGGGAATGTTTCCATCATGACAGAAAGTCCTACTGGGCAGCACTACTGTCTAGAGGGTGATTTCCACACACAGTTTCATTTACAGTCAGGATAGAAGAAGGAAGGAGAGACACAATCCAGCCTCAAGTTCTGAGGTGCCCATAATGACTAATGTAATAACTAAATAGGTGATGGGCTTGTTCTAAAAGCATATAACATTTTTAAAGCAAACGTGTACTCATTCAGCACTCACACTAGCTTTTTAAGGCCCTCATACTGGGAGATTTCCAGCAGTGCTTTTCAGAACACTCTGGTAATCACATCATTCTCTCCATAGTGCACAGGCCTTTGGATCTCTTTGTTTAAAAAAAAAAAAAAAGAAAACAACACACACACACACACACACACACACCCTCTCCTCACCACAAAGCTTGCTTTTATATTTTTCAATAATTACGAAGGCTACAGGACTCACAAAACGTGAGGTGGGTTTCTTCCTCTGCCTACAAATTTTACTGTGGAGCTAAAGAAACCTAAAGGGACCCTGCAAAAAATCTGCCACTTCAAAGTACTACTTATCAGGATGACCTTTAGATATACAACACCATTGCGAATGTAGTTCATAGTATTTTACCATCTCTTCTCTCCAAGTGAGGGGTGCCAGATAAAATACAGGATAACCAGCTACAGTGGAGTTTCAAATGTGGTGTGGTGTTTAGACAATTTATTAAGACAATAAAGAACTGTTTAGTATACACATGTCCTAAGGGCTTTCTTCATAGCTCAGTCGGTAGAGAATCTGCCTGCAATGCAGGAGACCTAGGTTCGATACCTGGGTCGGGAAGATCCCCTGGAGAAGGAAATGGCACCCCACTCCAGTATTCTTGCCTGGAGAATGTTGCAAGAGTCGGACACAACTTAGCGACTAAACACCACCACCAATAGACATGTTCTATGTAATATTTGGAATATACTTATAGTTTAAGAAAAATTGTTGTTGACCTGAAATCCCTGCTTATGTATGTATGTATATATGTATGTCTGTATCTAACTACATCTGGCAGCAGCTCTACTCATAATTAACTTTCTAAGATTAAATACTTGAAAATAAATTTGACATATGCTATGACCATTAAAAACAAAACCAAACCTAAGAGGTGACCCCAGGAACTCATAAAAAAGCTTAAAATATTTTACTGGAAGATGTTCTTATCCTAGTGTTTGACCTTTCTGTCTTCTTCCTGTCATTGAGATCTCAACTTAAATGTCACTCTTTAACAAGATTTTCCCTGTCCACCATCTCTAAGTGGTTCCCCAACCTCCTTTATCCTGTTTTGTTTTTTTTTTTTGTAATTTTCTAATGACATTTATCACTCCTTGGTATTTTATTTTTTATTTGTTACCTGTCCTCTCCCCATAATGATACGTGCTCAATACATTTTTGTAGCCTGAAGGCAATACAGAATACTGTTTGGTTCTCAAACATGGGCTTTGGAAATCAAGTTAAAATTCTGGCTCTCTGTGTGGTCTTGGGAAAGTATCATAACTCCTCTAAGTCCAGTTTATTCATATGAAAATGGTGGTCAAGGAGTAGGACAGGTAGGTAGAGATTCACACCTCACTGCCACCACTCAGGAAATACCTGTGCTGCAGTCTCCTCGTCTGTATTTCATATCTCTTCCTACCTCACACAGTAGAAAAGGATATTACATAGTCTGGTCAAAAAGCAACAGCACTCAGAAATAAAAAGGAATGAATGAGTCATTTGTACTGATGTGGATAAACCCAGAGCCTGTTGTACAAAGTGAAGTAAGTTAGAAAGAGAAAAACAAGTATCACATATTAATGCATCTGCATGGAGTCTAGAAACATGGTACTGATGAACCTATTTGCATGACAGGAATGGAGATGCAGATGCAGAGAACAGACTTGTGGACACAGGGAAGAGGGGGTGGATGAGCTGAGGGAGTAGCGCTGACATACACACACTACCGTATGTAAGACACATGGCTACTGGGAAGCTGCTGTACAGCACAGGGAGCTCAGCTTGGTGCTCTGCGATGGCCTAGAAGGGTGGGACTGGCAAGGGGTGTGGGAGGGAGGCTCAAGAGGCAGGGGATATATGTATACTTAGAGCTGATTCACTTTTTTGTACAGAAGAAACCAATACAACATTGTAAAGCAATTATATTTAAATAAAAATAAAATAAAAGGAAGAATGCAAAAAAAAAAAAAAGAAGAAGCAAGAGCAAGTACCTGAAAGGCAGTAAAACTACCTCTTAAGAGTAGAGTCAGAGAAACTTGGGTCCAAACCCAGTTCTGTGTTGTTTCCAGGCTTGAGTTTCTCATCTATAAGTGATAATAGCAGAGATTGCCTTAGAAGGTTGTTGTGTTACACAAGCTAATTTACAAACACTTCTCTCTACCTTACTGCAGTACCTAGCACAGTGATAATATCAGCAACAGTGATGACGACAAATGTTGATGGTAAGACACTTAGTCTGGTACATAGTAAGCACTCAGTCAGCATTTGTTATCATCACTGTTTCTGATATTATTACTAATGTTGTGATTCTGGAAGTTGAGAAGAGTAAAAGTGAAAATTCCTGTTTGCTGCTGATGGGAAGCTGTACTCTAGCTTATAAATATTCTTTCAGGAGAACCCAGATTCAGAAAGACATTATTCATTAAGCTTAATAATCTACATCTAATTTATTCTAAACTTTTCTAGGTTACAAGTATCCAAACCACAGTGAAAACACAAGGATGGGAGGAATTCTATTTCTCTACAACCAGCCAATAGTCAGTCAGTTCAGTTCAGTTGCTCAGTCATGTCCGACTCTTTGCGACCCCATGAACTGCAGCACGCCAGGCCTCCCTGTCCATCACCAACTTCCAGAGTCCACCCAAACCCATGTCCATTGAGTCAGTGATGCCATCCAACCATCTCATCCTCTGTCGTCCCCTTCTCCTCCTGCCCCCAATCTTTCCCAGCATCAGGGTCTTTTCCAGTGAGTCAGCTCTTCGCATGAGGTGGCCAAAGTATTGGAGTTTCAGCTTCAACATCAGTCCTTCCGATAAACACCCAGGACTGATCTCCTTTAGGATGGACTAGTTGGATCTCCTTGCAGTCCAAGGGACTCTCAAGAGTCTTCTCCAACACCACAGTTCAAAAGCATCAATTCTTCGGTGCTCAGCTTTCTTCAGAGTCCAACTCTCACATCCATACATGACCACTGGAAAAACCATAGCCTTGACTAGACGGACATTTGTTGGCAAAGTAATGTCTCTGCTTTTTATTTTTTCTTTATATATATATATATTTTTTTAATTAACATGATTAAAAGTGACAGCATATTATCTTAGATACTTACCTATTTGTGTGTGTGTGTGTGTGTGTGTGTATATATATACATATATATATACACACACCATCTGAGCCACTTTTTAATATGCTGTTTAGGTTGGTTATAACTTTCCTTCCAAGGAGTAACTGTCTTTTAATTTCATGCCTGCAATCACCATCTGCAGTGATTTTGGAGCCCAGAAAAATAAAGTCTGACACTGTTTCCACTGTTTCCCCATCTATTTCCCATGAAGTGATGGGAGCGGATGCCATGATCTTCGTTTTCTGAATGATGAGCTTTAAGCCAACTTTTTCACTCTCCTCTTTCACTTTCATCAAGAGGCTCTTTAGTTCTTCTTTGCTTTCTGCCATAAGGGTGGTGTCATCTGCATATCTGAGGTTATTGATATTTCTCCCAGCAATCTTGATTCCAGCTTGTGCTTCTTCCAGCCCACTGTTTCTCATGATGTACTCTGCATATAAATTCAATAAGCAGGGTGACAATATACAGCCTTGATGTACTCCTTTTCCTATTTCGAACCAGGCTGTTGTTCCATGTCCAGTTCTAACTGTTGCTTTCTAACCTGCATATAGGTTTCTCAAGAGGCAGGTCAGGTGGTCTGGGATTCCCATCTCTTTTAGAATTTTCCACTTTGTTGTTATCCACACAGTTAAAGGCTTTGGCATAGTCAATAAAGCAGAAATAGATGGTTTTCTGGAACTCTCTTGCTTTTTTGATGATCCAGCAGATGTTGGCAATTTGATCTCTGCTTCCTCTGCCTTTTCTAAAACCAGCTTGTACATCTGGAAGTTCATGGTCCATGTATTGCTGAAACCTGGCTTGGAGAATTTTAAGCATCACTTTACTACTGTGTGAAATGAGTGCAATTGTGCAGTAGTTTGAGCATTCTTTGGCATTGCCTTTCTTTGGGATTGAAATGAAAACTGACCTTTTCCAGTCCTGTGGCCACTGCTGAGGTTCCCAAATTTGCTGGCATATTGAGTGCCAGCACTTTCACAGCATCATCTTTCAGGATTTGAAATAGCTCAACTGGAATTCCATCACCTCCACTAGCTTTGTTCGTAGTGATGCTTTCTAAGGCCCACTTGATTTCACATTCCAGGATGTCTGGCTCTAGGTGAGTGATCACACCATCGTGATTATCTGGGTCGTGAAGATCTTTTTTGTACAGTTCTTCTTGTATTCTTGCCACCTTTTCTTAATATCTTCTGCTTCTGTTAGGTAACTACCATTTCTGTCCTTTATTGAGCCCATCTTTGCATGAAATGTTCCCTTGGTATCTCTAATTTTCTTGGAGAGATCTCTAGTCTTTCCCATTCTATTATTTTCCTCTATTTCTTTGCATTGATCACTGAGGAAGGCTTTCTTATCTCTCCTTGCTGTTCTTTGGAACTCTGCATTCAAATGGGTATATCTTTCCTTTTCTCCTTTGCTTTTTGCTTCCCTTATTTTCACAGACATTTGTAAGGCCTCCTCAGACAGCCATTTTGCTTTTTTGCATTTCTTTTTCTTGGGGATGGTCTTGATTCCTGTCTCCTGTACAGTGTCACGAACCTCCATCCATAGTTCATCAGGTACTCTGCCTATCAGATCTAGTCCCTTAAACCTATGTCTCACTTCCACTGTATAGTCATAAGGGATTTGATTTAGGGAATACCAGAATGATCTAGTGGTTTTCTCCACTTTCTTCAATTTCAGTGAGTAGGCTTCACTTATGACTAGCAAAGCCAATCATGGCTACCGCCTTGGTACCTCCATTTGGCTCTCACCCCCACTGGTCCTGGAATGAGGCCTAAAAAAGTATGGTGTTTGCATATATATTTGGGTCATCATGATCCCTCATGCTGCTGCTGCTGCTAAGTCGCTTCAGTCGTGTCCGACTCTGTGCGACCCCATAGACAGGAGCACACCAGGCTCTGCCGTCCCTGGGATTCTCCAGGCAAGAACACTGGAGTGGGTTGCCATTGCCTTCTCCATTGTGTAAAAGTGAAAGTGAAAGTGAAGTCGCTCAGTCGCGTCCGACTCATAGCAACCCCATGGACTGCAGCCTACCAGGCTCCTCCATCCATGGGATTTTCTAGGCAAGAGTACTGGAGTGGCTTGCCATTGCCTTCTCTGTGATCCCTCATGAGCTCCCTTAATAAAAATAAGTATTAGTTTGGAAGCGACCCCTTATCATTTCCTTAGGAAAACACATGTCTGCCATAGGCCTTCAAAGCTGTAACCCAGATCGTCTTCTATAGGTCCCTAAGTAGGATCTTGCTAATATTTACCCATTTCTTTCTTTCTCTTTCTCTGCGTGTCATTCCAGGCTGTCATGGTATCCCTGCTGACAGATTATTCGCCTCAGCTCCAGAAGCCAAAGTTTTGATGCCCTGATGCTTCTCAAGAGAGAAACCATGTTCTTCAGGAACAGAATGAGTCAGTTTATGAGGGAAGGAGAAGAGAACAAATCACGGAAATAAACAAATTCTAACACATGGTATAGGTGAATGGTATGATATTGCTTTGTCACTGTGAAACCTTCCTGAAGCTCCTAATTTCAGTCCTGATGCACTGTAACATGTGGCTTAACTAGGTTTAAACTTTCTAATTCACAATATCTGAGTTACATTTGGGTACGATATTAATAATCATATACATTTGCTTCAACTAAACATAAAATACTGTGTTCATAACACATAATGCCTATGCCGTTAAAAGTAATCTATGCTTATTGCTCTAATAAATTATCACCCACGCTAATTTATAAGTAAACATTTACGAGGCAGTCAGCTGCTGGCAGACCTATGGGCTGTGCTCATATCCCCTAGGACAAACAAGGAAGCCAAATGATCCATCTCGCTGATGTAACACAATTTGCAGGCAAATGGGGTAGACAGACATTCACTTATGGAGGCAAAATGGTGAAATTCTTAGAAAAACAGCTATAATTGTGTCCAAACTCCGGAGTTTTTTCTAGTCATTTGTGGAAGGAGGGTCCTCCGAGAGCACACATCTCTCTTCTGTAATGAATACTTAATGCTACAAGCCTAAAGAAGCCTTTGTGAACAAGTAGTAAAACCACGGATACCTAAATAGGAATATAATGTCCATTAGTGACATTTTCATAGGTTCAAATTCTCCAGCAGGAGCAATTTAATTTTTTTTCATGTTTGTGTTTGTCATGCAGCTCATCATACCATGCACTGGATATTCCCATAAATCCACTACTTGCCACATTTTACACTATATTTTCCTCTAATTTTTCTTCAAGCTAAGAACAATTTGCACCACTGGATTATTATGTAATTAAAGCTAGATGTCTCTTGTGGGTGAACGAAATGTGTAGTATTAAATTATTATGATATAATTTAAAATCTTTAGTTCAAATGTTAAATAAGTGAAACTTTTCAAAAGTAATGTATTTTATAGAGGACAAGAAGAGTAATTAACTGGACATCCCATTTCTACTACCGGAAGAATGTTCCCAGCCTAGTTGACTGATACTCTTCAACAGATAGCCATGACTTAAATGAGTGAGTATGAGATGAATTACAAATTAGATCTGCAATGAAGATGCAATAAAACATATTTAGTAGGGAGAGGGGGGGAAGTGCATAATATTACAGGGGGAAAAATCGATTTTTCTAGTAAATAACAAAGGTGACTTTCACGTTGATGGCGATTTATTGGGAACACTTAAGAAAGAAAGAGTGGAGTTTTGTAAGCTGTCTTCTTTCAGCAGAGAGTATAAGGACACTTTAACCAAGAGGTGTTGTGTGGGTTGTAGGGGCTTTCCCTCAAACTGCCTCCATACAAAGGACATGATCCTGAGTAATCTTCCACTTTCTAAATGGTCCCCTATAGCAGGGGTCCCTCAACCTTGGAGATCTAATGCCTGGTGATCTGAGGTAGAGCTGATGTGATAATAATAGAAATAAAGTGCATAATAAACGTAATGCACTTGAAGCATCCTACAACCACCCCCCACCCCCAGTCTGTGGAAAAACTGTCTTCCACGAAACCCATCCCTGGTGCCCAAAAGGTTGGGGACTGCTGCCCTACGATAATGAACTCTCATCTCTTTATTGGCTATTCTTGAACCAAAGAGAAGGTACAATCTTCTTCCCTCCAAGGGAAAGAACTTGTATCATTCACTTGTGAAAATGTAGTCACTACCTCAAAATGTCCCAAAGCTTTCTTATTTTATGAGCACACCATTTAACAGTGTTCTCAACCCAAACCTGTAAGCCTATAGGAATTTATTTGCTTTCTTAACTTTCCCTCTTAAGAAGACATTATTTATATTGTCAGGAATAAAGAAAACCAGGGAAGGAAGACTTAGTATTATTTTTTTTCCAAAACTATTTTATCTCCTGTTTCATTTTACCCTTTCCTCCTTCATTCCCTTTCCTGTGTAACTACTGCAATGACAGAGATTAACAAAAACCTCCAGCAATGACCTTTGGGTCACTGGTGCAGTAGATCCTATCGACTTAATTAATATAACTAGTCAAAGAGTGCCTTTCTTCCAGGCTTTCTCCACTGTAACACTGGGAGTAAAAATATCATATGATTATACTGCAATGGGGGCTTCTCAGGTGGTACTAGTGGTAAAGAACCCCCAGGCCAATGCAGGAGATTTAAGAGATGCTGGTTCAGTCCCTGAGTCAGGAAGATCCCCTGGAGGAGCCATGGCAACCCACTCCTGTATTCTTCCAGTGATAAGTTTCTAGGAACTTTGGAAAAATATTTCTACATCAGATATTTTGAATGAATACTGTGCTAACGATTTGACTATTATAATGTCCCCAAGCAGAAAGATCTGCCTAGATTAACATGGTAATGCCACATTTGACCTCCTACATAAATAAGTGACTCTAGAACTTCAGTTACAATGGTTAGAGCCTCTTGATCAATGCTAAAGACCTAAGGCAAACCTTGCCACATAATAAAAAGGTATAAAGAATACATACAGACAGGGTGTCCAGAACACAGTCTTTCTTTGGGCCTTTTTGTCTTGGACATTCTCATCAATGAAGATGAGCTGCAGCATGTCTTGAGACATGGCATCACTCAGCAATTTTGTAGGCTTGATGACAAGCATGAAAGGTCACACCAAAGAATGGAAAACCAGTCTGGTCACAATGATCGGACACCTACAACCGGGAGCACCACATACTGACATCCAAGATGTACTCTGTGCCAAGGTCTCAGGTAAAGGTGTGTCTAAAGAATCTGCCTGAAATGCAAGAGACCTGGGTTTGATCCCTGGATTGGGAAGATCCCCTGGAAGAGGGAATGGCAACCCACTCCAGTATTCTTGCCTGGAAAATCCCACAAAGAGAGGAGCCTGCGGGGCTACGGTTGATGGGGTCGCAGAGTCAGACACGACTGAGCGACTAACACTTTTACTTTTTCAAAGGAAAGGGCTAAAACCTGGTCTACACATCAGATGCCAAGGCTTGTGCCTCCTTAGAGCCTTACAGCCAGGAGGAAGGAATGACTTTTTTAAAGTTGCCCACCCAGAGTGTACACTTTTCAGTGTTTTATAAGCCTGAATAGGTGCTTTAAGTCACAAAAAAGGCACGCAAAAGTCACACAAAAGTATCTGGTAGGGTTAACCCTACTTTGAATTATTTATATCAGGAATTTTTTTCAATATCACCTTGTACTTGTTAAAGTGAGACACGTAGGGACACTTCAGTGATGCTTTTGGTGTTTTGCCTCAGTTTCTGCCACAGTTTCAAAATTTCAGAATGGAAATGATAGCATCTGTCCATTTTTGTGTGGCTAATACATGACACATCATGGAGGCAGGAATCTGCAATCAACTCTGAAGTTCTTTAATTAAAATAAATTAATCCCTAATAATTGTCCAGAAAATTTAATACCAATTATTGAGAAAAGGCAATGGCACCCCACTCCAGTACTTTTGCCTGGAAACTCCCATGGATGGAGGAGCCTGGTAGGCTGCAGTCCATGGGGTCGCTAAGAGTCAGACAGGACTAAGTGACTTGACTTTCACTTTTCACTTTCATGCATTGGAGAAGGAAATGGCAACCCACTCCAGTGTTCTTGCCTGGAGAATCCCAGGGACAGGGAAGCCTGGTGGATTGCCGTCTATGGGGTCACACAGAGTCAGACACGACTGAAGCGACTTAGCAGCAGCATTGAGAAAAGAACCTTGGTCAGAGCAAATGGAAGTGCATTCCTTTATATGAACTAAATCTTTTCACAGACTGAAGAATGCCTGACTTGTATCAATGACACTAGACTTAGTTTCTAACTGATGTTCTTCCGGAGCTCATTCCCAGAGCAAGGCGAGCACAACAGCTGCCTTCTGGAACAAAATCATTAGGTAAATAAATTTTTGAATGAGGCTTAGAAATAATCCAGATCATCCCTTCATTTTACAAAAGAAGGAAACAGGAAATAGCAACAAAATGTTCCTAGGAGAGAAAGATATTCTACAGGGAGGGATTATGCATGTGTTCAACACCCCTCCACAAACTATCTGGGATCCTTCAAAGGCTGCATGGGGAATAGGGAACTGGCTGGTCTGGGACTGTGACTCTGTGAGGCCAGCAGATGAGAGGAGAGCTCACACCTAAGCCGAGATAGATACAGACATTCAGAGATGTGAACCAAGATCCAAAAAGCATTCCTGGAGTCGATGCTGTTGGTGTCCCATCCAGATGTCTATTATCTGGCCTCACCCATCCCCCAGCTGCCATCAGGGCTAGATACTGATGGCTCACAGCTGCTCGTTTTTCTGAAACACTATCCTCAACCAACCAGGAACCACTTAGCCCAGGAGGTTAGACTCTCGCCATCATCTCACTACTGGCAGTTCACAGCCAATGAGTAACTGACAGAGAGGATGTCTTCCCTCCAGGCAAGATGAACCCGGTGGTGAAATTCATGCCCCAGGCTGAAGCCAGTATCTGTTGGAGACCACATCCTTGGCCGTTGTTATTTTTGCTGTTTCATTGTTCAGTCGTGTCCAACCCTTTTTTCCAACCCCATGGACTGTAACCTGCCAGGCTCTTCTGTCCATGGGATTTCCCAGGCAAGAATACTGGAGTGGGTTGCCATTTGCTTCTCCAGAGGATCTTCCCAAACTAGGGATGGAACTCGTGTCTCCTGCTTTGGCAGGAGGCTTCTTTACCACTGAGCCACCCGGGAAGCCCAAGTTGATGCTTAACCTTCTTCCCTCATTTCTCTTCTCCTAAGAGTGCTCCTTCAATAAATCATTTGCACAAGAGTCCCCATCTCAGGCTCTGCTTCTCAGGAATCTGATCTAAGCAGATACATGAATAAGATTTTTCAGAGATCTGAACTATTCTGCTGATCCTTCAGGCATCAAGGGAGGAGTAGGAAGATAAGTGGCCATTAGACAAATGGTGAAGAGCTCAAACTTCAGCAAGCAAAAAATGTTTCCGGTTACCAGGATCAGTCTTCCTTAAGAAGGAAGCAGACCATTATAAATAACAAATATTTTCCTGTCACATGTTCAAATTCATAATGAGGGATTTATTAGCTGTGTGGAATAGACCAATTTTCTTTCCCCAGAGAGGAGCAGCTCTGAGTTAACTGACACAATATTGCAGGCTTATTTATGTGATAGTTTAACACCTTTAGAGGTTGGTGCCTCTGGCACCTCGTCTGTTTTTGGTCCTTCCTTCCCCACTTCCCCTCAAAGCTACTTATTCAGCAGGTCTGGACCAGGGTCTGAGAATCTGCATTTTTAACATGTCCCCAGGGATTTCAATGCTGCCAGTCCAGGGACCACACTTTGAGAACCATTGGTATGAGGTACTGCTAAAGAATTATTCGAGGTGTCTTTATCTCCACATCCATAAAGCACCATCATAAAGCATTTGACATAACCCAGATCCTCTGACTAGTAATCTGTCTTTGGAGCCACTGAGGCCTGGATTTTATCCCTTCTCTGCTACACAACAGCCATCTAATCCCACTTTCCTTATCTGTAAAATGAGGATTATAATGCCCATCTCATAGTGTTGCTAAAATATTTAAATGAAGTAACACATATAAGAGTATTTGGCTTAAAGCCAGTGCTAAATAAACACCAGCCTTTTATTTGATCGATTGTTTCTAATACTTTTATATTTTTTCTTTTACCTTTATAACAAAATTATATCCCACCATCAGAAACATTGAGTTGAACAGCTGGTGTCCAAAAAAGGGCAAAGAATGAGTTTGTCCTCTGAAGTTGGCAGAACCTAGCAGTTGATGCTTCAGTAGAGCTATATCTTTCTAGAAGCTGGTTTGTGAATACATATGCTACCCAGGTGAGTGGCCTGGCTCTTTGCCCAACTGAATTATGGAAGCCAATAAGTCCCAAAATCTAATCAAACTGACAACTCTTTTGCTTAGGGAAGCATGACAGGAATGTACATTTATGTGAAATAAATTCGAGGCATTTGGCTTGACGTCAGTCTAGCTGATAAAAGGGGAAAGGGATTAGGGAGCACTCATCAGGGTTTATTTATCTTTGTTTGAGGCTAGAAGTGCTCAGAGGAAGAAATTTTCAAACTGTTCTTAAGGCAGCAGTTCTTAAATGTTTTGTTCTCAGGACCTCTTTATGCTCTCATAAATTAGAAAGACCTCAAAGATATTCCTTTATGTGGTATATATCACATTAGAAATTAAAGCTGAGAAATTTCAGAAATATTTATATATTGATTAATTTACAGTTAACAATACTAGACCTATAATAGTTTATGAAAATAACCGTATTTTTCAAAACAAAGTTCATGAATAGAGTGGATGACATTGATTTGTTTTTTGCATCTTTGCTGCCTGCCTTAATAGAAGACATCTGTATTCTCATATCTGTTTCTGCTTTCCATCCATGGTACTATGTTGGTTTGAAGTAAAGGGAGATAGATGATCCAACCTCACAGATATAAGCAGTTAAAACAGGAAGTAGCTTTTCAAATAATCATCAATATTCTTGGATGTTACACTGAAACTCTGCAAGTGATAGCTCCTTAGAGACGAGTTGCAATGTGGGATCTGACCACATCAGTGAACTTTTCTACACTGTTAGGTGAAACTTCACTTTGAATACATCTTTTGCACATGTGTGATTCCACATCAGTCATTTGGAAAACATTAGGTCACTGATTCATGCAGATCTTCCAAATAATGCTGTATTACATTATGGAAAATAAAAAAATTGCATTTGTTCACACCACCACTGCTTTGGTCTGAATGTTTGTGTGCCCCCAAAATTCATATGTTAAAATCCTAGCCCCTAAAGATTATGGTATTAGTATGTGGGGCCTTTGGGAAATACTTGGGTCATGAGGATGGGGCCCTCATGAATGAGATAAATGCCCTTGTAAAAGCGACTACCCAGAGTTTCCTAGCTCCTTCTGCCAGGCTAGGACACAGAAGGCACTGACTATGAACCAGGTATAGGGTCCTCACCAGAGCATAATCATACTGGGTACATTTATCTTGGACTTCCCAACCTCCAGAACCATGGGAAGTAAATGTCTACAGCAGCCTGAACAGGCTAAAACAATGACCTGTCTCGTTAGAAAAGTATTTAAGTATTGCAAAGGGGATAACAATTTTACACAATTCTGATTTTCTATTGAAGGCTCAAATTTTATCTTTGGCAACAAATACCTTCAGTTACTTTGCTTGACAGGTTCACCTCATTCATTTTCAAGATGTCTGCCAAATGACCATAGTTTGTGAGTTGTTTTTTTTTTTAAATTAGAACTTGTATGCCATACAAAAGGCAACTAGTTTGACATACAACTCAAAGAACTGCACATGTTATTTTCTTCAAGATAATCATCACATTTTGTTATGCAACAGAAAGGCTTAGTGCTTACTTCTCATGTCATCACACAGAATATTAAAGAAACATGTATTAAAATTTTAATATTAATAATTTTTACTGCTTCATCAAGGGCATTAATAAGTGAACCTTTTAAAAAAATTCTTGGATGTGATAACAAAGAATAAAATGACTTTTGGTTCTATTGCCTTCATTTGTGCTAAGGTGTCAGCAGTCTTGCCTACCCTTCCTTCTGTGCCATCTGCTGATGCTGCTGGTGCAGGGACCACCCACTGTGAAGCAAGGTCATGTACTGCCTTCAGAGAACCATGGAAGGCCAAGTGGAAAGAGCTCTAGAACATCCATTTCTGATTAAACCAGAACAGCTGACTCAACTCTAATTTTATCTAATTTAATATTTAGCAGCATTCCCCAAAGGGCTTCCCTGATAGCTCAGTTGGTAAAGAATCTGCCTGCAATGCAGGAGGACCTGATTCGATTCCTGGGTCAGGAAGATCCACTGGAGAAGGGATAGGCTACCCACTCCAGTATTCTTGGGCTTCCCTTGTGGGTCAGCTGGGAAAAAATTTGCCTGCAGTGCGGGAGACCTGGGTTCAATCCCTGGGGTGGGAAGATCCCCTGGAGAAGGGAAAGGCTACCCTACCCACTCCAGTATTCTGGCCTGGAGAATTCTATGGACTGTATAGTCCATGGGGTCACAAAGAGTCGGACACGACTGAGTGACTTTCACTTTCACTTCAGCATTCCCCAAAAGGATTCTTGTGAAAAATAAAGTTTGTGACTCACTTTATATTATAAAGTGAGTCTTGGGTTCATTATGAATAAAAATCCATTTTATTCATCCTATTGAGAGTGTTAATAGCCTTGGTAGGGAGGTCCCCAAGCAGCAGGAGGAAATAAAACTCCAAGTTTCAAACATTTTTTTCTTTTCTCTTCTAATCCTGTGTTGTCATGGCAACACCTGGTTCCACCAGAACTTAACTTTATTTCAAACCTTGAGCTAACCAATGCATTTTTTCTCATGGAAATGTCTTCCTTAAGCTATGTTAATGAACTATGTATTTGCTTGGAAATCTGCCTCTCTTCAAGATTCATGTCAACTGTTTTATGGCCAGGATGACTCACCTTGTGCCAATGATATCTCAAGATGCATGTTGTGGGTGAGCGACCTGGTGCCACTCCCTCAGTTTTGAGGCCCTTCCTTTCTCTAATTAGCAGCTTGCTAATAGGTTTTAACTCTTTGCTAAAAACTAGCAAGTGGGCACTCATTCTGTCCCCTTCTGATGTCTATGTCAGAAGCTTTCTCTATCTCTTTTATACTTTAATAAAACTTTATTACACAAAAAGCTCTGAGCGATCAAGCCTCGTCACTGGCCCTGGATCAAACTCCTCTCCTACGGAGGCCACATCCCGGCATTGTTCAAGGCTCATAGCAAGCTTGTTGTTCAAGCTTGTAACTCGTCACTATGCATACTCAGCCTATTGTTTCGAGTCCCAGCTTTGCGCCCAGCACTGGTTTTAAGTTGGGAATATAGCAACTGACAAGAAAGACGTGATCCTTGCCCTCATGGTGTTTATAGTCTAGCAGGGCAGACAGACAACCACATGGAAATAGATACTGTGATAGGAGCTGGGAGAGAAACAAACAGAATGCTCTAATACAGAATAAAGGGACAGAAGGAAAAAGCACACATTTGGATCAGTAGTTCTCAAACTTCAGTATCAGAATCACTTGGAGTACTAATAAAGATTACAGAGACCTTGGCTTTTGGACATATGGAGGGCCTTGGTTTATTGAAATACGGAGGGCCTGGGCTTCTGTAGTTTTACCAAATTTTGAGTAGTGCTGCTTTAAATACAGTACTCAGAGAAAGCCTCTCAGAGAAGGTGACCTTAAAATGGAATCTTTAGTGCTGAGAATAACGGCAGGGCCCAGGCTTTTAACTGGATTTGGATCCAATCTGTCTGAGGTGATGCCAGATCTACAGCTATAGGTTGAGCCATAGGGCTGGTGAGTTCATTTACTGCTTAAGTGAGCCCCTTCCATTTATTATTACAAAATTATTTTATCACCAAAGTAAATTACTACAAGTTCCTTTAACAAACATGTTTTAAAAGCAGAAGTGATTACACTAGACATTTTGTATTTACAAGTCATATCATAGAACATCTCATCTCATTAACAAGGAACATAGCATGTATCTTTATATTTAAAAACTTATGTTCTTACTGGCTATTTTTCCAACAGTGCCTTTTTACATGGTCACCAGAATTTAAATGTCTTCCGAGTTCTCTCAATTATCTTCCTGAGAGTTGTACCAACCATTTGACATTTTGAATTAATTCTCAAAGTACTTATGCTAATAAGATTAGCTCCCCTCAAGACTTTTCATTAAATATAATTGTGAAAATTACATTTCTTTAACTAAGGTCAGTAAAAGAAATTAAGGTATTTAATTTCTGATCTTCACATAATTAAGTGAAGAATGGAAAAGAGTATTCCAGCTAGAGGGAATAGTGTACAGGTTGGTCCTGAGGTGAAAAGGGGCTTGACTTCTTGAAGGAACTGGAAGAAGGTGAGTAGAGCTAGAGTTTAGTGAGCAAGGGAGAGAGGAGCAAGTCCAGAAAGTTCACCAGGGATTAGTTCACATAGGCCTTTGAGGTCAAAGCAAGAATTTTGGTTTTTATTCTGAGTGCAAAGGGAAGCCATTGATAGGATGTATCCATTAGAAGTGTTTTATGAAGACAGCTATGAGTTGATTGTATTGTAAAATAGTGTCATTGTACATGAATATGGGCTTCCCAGGTGGCTCAGTGGTAAAGAATCTGCCTGCCAATGCAAGAGACACAGGAGATGTGGGTTTGATCCATGGGTTGGGAAGATCCCCTGGAGAAGGAAATGGCAATCCACACCAGCATTCTTGCCTGGGGAATCTCATGGACAGAGGAGCCTGGTGGGTTACAGTACATGGGGTCACTAAAAAGAGTCAGACACGACTGAGCAACTAAGTAACAACAACAACATTAATATATGCTATCTGGTTTATCCATCAATCTCTTAGACATTTGTTTGGTATGAGAGCCCTCAAAGTCTGCTGCTGCTGCTGCTGCTGCTGCTAAACCTGGAAAATGGCATTTGAACCGCTTTAAAGCTGAGAACCAAATAGGTGACTAAATTTGAGCCATTTAAGAATCTACAAATTTACATTTTTTTTTATAAAAGGAGGACCCTGGAAGACAAATGTTGACAAAGCTAGCAAAATCCTAAACTCCATTGTATTGGCTTATGCTTCGGTTCATCTTTTCATTGCTCTTTTGTTAATTCTTGCCCTCCTCTGTTTCTCTGTATTCACCTTCATTGTAGTCTTCCATTGTATTATATCCCTTTAATCTCCCTCTCTTCTTCCTGGAGCAACTGCAACTTGGGATCACATCTTAAGTGCACTATACCCTAAGGGATAAGAATACGTGCTATTCAGATGCCCCTCTCCTGTTATTAGTTGGATGATCTTGGCTATATCCTATAATACATCTAAGCCTCAGATTCCTAATCTGGAAACAGAGGATAATAATAGTGCCTATTTATAGAAATAAATGTGCAAGTCCAGGAAAAACAATGCATGGACTGCTATATAGAAAATGCTCAAAATGTTACTAACATGTATTTCATTTCCTAATTAAATTTTCCACTTCTATTGTCATCTCACATTTTGAGTTCTTTCAGTTTAAGGAGCATTAAATTTATTTTCAAATCTACCATGCCACTTTCATCCTGTTGTTACTCTGTAAGTAATTTGCTGTCTCCTTAATACAACTGAGACACGTCCAGGAGTTCAGAGAAGGGAGAAAATACCTGATAAGGTCAGTGGATGGATATGACTTCACCACAGAAGACCTGGCAACATTTGCTTAGACAAAGGAAAAGGAGAGGGAATTCAGGTTGGCAGGTCTGTGAGCAAATGTGTGAGAGGGAATTCTTATATGATGATCAGTAAGTAGTTTATATTGTTTGAAATGGAGGATTTGTATATAGCAGTGTTTGGAAAAGTTTGTTGGTACAAGACTAAGGAGTGTCTTCATCAAAAAGCTACTAAGTGTGGCATTTTTCCTGCAGGCTTCGGGAAGCCAATGAATAGTGTGGCAGGAGAGAGGGACATAATGAAAGCATGTTTCATCAAGATTGGTATGGTGATATTGTGTAGATTTATTGGGAAACCAGTCTTGTGGCTATTTTGTTCCCTGAACAAGAGTAGCAGCTGTGGAAATGGAAGCCTTGATCCAAGAGAAAACTGACAGGGCTTGACAACTTGAATCCAAAAGTCAAAGAAAGGGAATAAACACTTTGAACTTGAAATTATAAGGAAACATACAAAAGCAAGTCATTTCACCTCTTTGCCTTAATAGTTTTATCTTTAAAGCAATGTTAATAAAATATAACATAAATATAATGTAAAATATAATCTCTTAGCTTCACGGGGATGAGAAGAACTTAAGCAAGATACTTGGCGTGAAGCATAAATGTGATAATAGATGCAGGAACCCCAAGTCATTTACCTAGCACAAAGAAAGTAATTAATAAATGTTTGTTCACTTTTAATTATTTTGAATCAAAATAATTTAGGAATAGAGCCCCACAGACATATCAAGGCCATTTTAGAGGGTAAGAATAATTAAGGAAAAGGATTAAAGGAGATGATGGATCTCCATTTCTTGTCTTCAAATCTTGGTTTACAGATTAATAGATCAAACAGACATATTTCCTGCTCAAGGATCTGAGAGTAGAATAGAATGAAGTATGGAAAATACTTAGTTATAACTAATAATGGCTTCCTTGTCCTTCCTCTTTCATTAGTAAAAGCTCAATAACAGCAGAACCTTATCAATGTGAACATCTCTCTTTCTCTGACCTAAGAAAGTCCAAGTCCTTTGATGATTAAATTATTAATCCTTTAAATGCCACTGAGAAGAAGTTATGCACATTTAAGCAAGAATAGACAGTTGTTCTAAGTAATAAAATGCATGATCCATTCCTTCCTCTGGAGCCAACAACTTCTCTGGTCCCTGAAGTGGCCATTTCCCTCCTTGGACCACTTCAGCTTGGGGCACAGACTCAACTTTCAGTTTTCAGGAATCATTTCCAGTGGCTTTTCCAAAGGCGTCTGAAACTATAGAACTGTTTCTTTTGTTACTTCTATAGGTCTGCTTACAAAGAACCAAGAATATTATAATAAATAGTCAATAAAAAATACATATATATATATCACAACCTTGTGTATCCAGTGGGGTAAAACCATCCCAAGCTCTTTAAGAGGTTCTGAGAGCACTGACATGCCTGTGTCTGACTGATAATGGCTCAGTTAATCTTACTTAAAAGTGGAAAGTCTCCACCAGAATGGCCCAAGTTTAAAGGAATTGCAGTATCTACCATCTGTTAGGCCAGCATAGGATAGGAAACAGCTAAAACTCTGACACCTTACTGATGGGAGTGAAAACTGGTACTACAACCACATTATAGAGCTATTGGGTAATATTTAGCAAAGCTGAACACACATATTTCACTGACCCAGCCATTTCACCCCTGGATGTGCACTCAAGAGAAATGAGCACTCGTGTCCATCAAAAAACATCTTCAAGAATCCAAGCACACATCACTATAAATAAAATAGATAACCAACAAGGGTATACTGTATATCACAGGGAACTATATTCAATATGTTATAATAACCTATAATGGAAAAGAATCTGATAAAGAATATATATATATATATATATATAAAACTGAATCACTTTGCTATACATGTGAAACTAACACATTATTAATGAACTATACTTCAATTTAAAAAATTTTATAAGAAAACCAAATAAACAAAACACAAAAAAAGAATCCATAGCAGCTTTTTTAATAATGGTTTCAAATTGGCAACAATGCTAATATCCATCAAGAGTAGAATGGGTTAGTAAATGATGATTGTGCAGTGGAATACTACACAACAATGAAAATAAATAAAGTATAGTCACCCACAAAAGCATGGATGGATCTCAGATATAATGTATAATGGAAAAAACCAGAAACAAAGGGGTTCATGAAGTTTAAGGACAGGAAAAATTAATCTATGTTTGCAGAAGTCAGAATAGTAGTTACTTTTATGGATGTGGGGGATGCTGACTGGGAAGGAGCATGAAGGAGCATTCTGGAAGCCCTAGAAAATGCTCTGTATCTTGACCTGATTGGTGGTTACATACATGGGTGTGTAAAAATTCATTGAACTGTTCTTTTAAAATCTGTTCATTGTGAATTATGTAAATTTCACCTCAATTAAAGTGATAAATAAATAAAAATATTGGTAAACATTAAAAAAGGTCAGTCAGTTCAGTTGCTCAGTCGTGTCTGACTCTTTGCAACCCCATGAATTGCAGCACGCCAGGCCTCCCTGTCCATCACCAACTCCCGGAGTCCACCCAAACCCATGTCCGTTGAGTTTGTGATGACATCCAGCCATCTCATCCTCTGTCGTTCCCTTCTCCTCCTGCCCTCAATCTTTCCCAGCATCAGGGTCTTCTCCAATGAATCAGCTCTTCGTATCAGGTGGCCAAAGTACTGGAGTCTCAGCCTCAGCATCAGTCCTTCCAATGAACACCCAGGACTGGTCTCCTTTAGGATGGACTGGTTGGATATCCTTGCAGTCCAAGGGAGTCTTCTACAGCACCACAGTTCAAAAGCATCAATTCTTCGGCGCTCAGCTTTCTTCAGAGTCCAACTCTCACATCCATACATGACCACTGGAAAAACCATAGCCTTGACTAGACGGAACTTTGTTGGCAAAGTAATGTCTCTGCTTTTGAATATGCTATCTAGCTTGGTCATAACTTTCCTTCCAAGGAGTAAGCGTCTTTTAATTTCATGGCTGCAGTCACCATCTGCAGTGATTTTGGAGCCCAGAAAAATAAAGTCTGACACTGTTTCCACTGTTTCCCAATCTATTTCCCATGAAGTGATGGGACCGGATGCCATGATCTTCGTTTTCTGAATGTTGAGCTTTAAGCCAACTTGTTCACTCTCCTCTTTCACTTTCATCAAGAGGCTTTTTAGTTCCTCTTCACTTTCTGCCATAAGGGTGGTGTCATCTGCATATCTGAGGTTATTGATATTTCTCCCGGCAATCTTGATTCCAGCTGGTGCTTCTTCCAGCCCACCGTTTCTCATGATGTACTCTGCATATAAGTTAAATAAGCAGGGTGACAATATACAGCCTTGATGTACTCCTTTTCCTATTTGGAACCAGGCTGCTGTTCCATGTCCAGTTCTAACTGTTGCTTCCTGAATTGCATATAGGTTTCTCAAGAGGCAGGTCAGGTGGTCTGGGATTCACATCTCTTTCAGAATTTTCCACAGTTTATTGTGATCCACACAAAGGCTTTGGTATAGTCAATAAAGCAGAAATAGATGTTTTTCTGGAACTCTCTTGCTTTTTCCATCATCCAGCAGATGTTGGCAATTTGATCTCTGGTTCCTCTGCCTTTTCTAAAACCAGCTTGAACATCTGGAAGTTCATGGTTCACGTATTGCTGAAACCTGGCTTGGAGAATTTTGAGTGTTACTTTACTAGCGTGTGCAGTAGTTTGAGCATTCTTTGGCATTGCCTTTCTTTGGGATTGGAATGAAAACTGACCTTTTCCAGTCCTGTGGCCACTGCTGAGGTTTCCAAACTTGCTGGCATATTGAGTGCCAGCACTTTCACAGCATCATCTTTCAGGATTTGAAATAGCTCCACCGGAATTCCATCACCTCCACTAGCTTTGTTCGTAGTGATGCTTTCTAAGGCCCACTTGATTTCACATTCCAGGATGTCTGGCTCTAGGTGAGTGATCACACCATCGTGATTATCTGGGTCGTGAAGATCTTTTTTGTACAGTTCTTCTTGTATTCTTGCCACCTCTTCTTAATATCTTCTGCTTCTGTTAGGTCCATACCATTTCTGTCCTTTATTGAGCCCATCTTTGCATGAAATGTTCCCTTGGTATCTTTAATTTTCTTGAAGAGATCTCTAGTCTTTCCCATTCTGTTGTTTTCCTCTAATTCTTTGCATTGATTGCTGAGGAAGCCTTTCTTATCTCTTCTTGCTATTCTTTGCAACTCTAGGGGAACTTAATACACAGGGATCAAATGAGTTGTGCAGGGTCATTCTTTGCCAGGATTTGTAAATGTTTTCCACTACACTCTTTCAACTGCACTGCTTACCAAGAATGAGTACCATATTGAAAACATTTTATTTGATTAAAGAAATTGGGCATCTCGTTTATTAGAACAAAGGTCTGGAACTGGTAGATTCACCAAACTTCTGCTCTGCTAAACTATGAGACAGGAGAGGGTTTCAAGATCAAAAAGCCTTCATGGCTTCCCAATCCTACTGTTAAAACTCTCCCCAAAATGGGACTATTTTGGCTTGGATCCTTATATCCAGCCAAGATATTCAGATTATCAGATTATAGAGTACTGTATGTATTAAGAGGCTATAGGCATTCGTTTTAATGAAGAGGATACAATACATCGTTAAGGAATCTGTGTCTTTTGAAGATATGCTGCTTATTTTTCAGATAAAAACCCACAGCAGTCTATTCTCATTAAATGACATCAGCAGTAAATTCTGAAAACAGGTGTTCTTAACCACCCATGCAATCCAATGAATGGACTTGAGATGGTCCATGAATCCCATGAAATTGCACACATTTTTACATGTGCATATTAGTATTCTTTTCTGTGAAGGGAAACAAAGCTTTTGTGGCAGCCATGAAAATAGAACTCTCAGATCCTCTAGTGCAAGGACCATAAGTGACTGATGGTCCCAGCTGCTGCAGTGAAATGTATCATTGTATAGATGCCAAGGTCACGCTTTCCACAGCCTGTTCGAAGCCAATGATGCAAGACTTTCCTCTTGTTTTGTTATATTCATTACTTTTTATTTTTTAGATTCCACATATAAGTGATAACATACAGTATTTGTCTTTCTCTGACTTATTTCACTGAGCATAATATTCTCTAGGTCCATCCATGTTGGATGCAAGACTTTTCCAATAAAATCTCTGGCTTGGGACTTTCTGAGAGCCTTGCAGAACTCCTTCAGAACTGCACTGCAGTCTAAGATGCTTCCACCCGACCTTCCTACTTTCTTGCTCCCTTCTCTCTCTCCTTCACACAGAGTTGAATCTGCTTTGAGGTCTCCACCCAGCATCCCTTGGTTCCTTCCCCATTTTTGGTCTTAGGCACTGTCTCTAAGAAATCTCTTGCATGCCTAGTTCTGTTGTGGCATCTACTTCCTGCAGGACCTGGACTATATAAGTGGTACTGGAGTGGTCTCAGAATATAGGCACTAAGATGTGGAGCTGGAACTTGGTCATTCACTTGCCTGCAGGTAAAGATGACACTGTTCTGGTTGGTAGGTGAGACATGCAGAGTCTCTTGCTCAAAGTCATAGTAACTTACTTGCCAAAGGTTTCACTTGTGGTGATCCCAGTAGAGGAGTCCGGGGTTCAGGAGTGTGCTGGAATACTCACTCTAAAGTAAAAAACAGTGCTGAATCTTACATCCCTTACCACAGAGAAGAAGCACAGCATCTGGTCAGCCTCTTTTGGTCCTGGAGGCAGGACATTCTACTCCTAGGAATATTACTCTGGTACAGAAGGCTTCCAGCTTTAAGTAGGGGGCCAGAGGAGGAAAGTTCTACAGGAGGTTCAGGTTATGGTGCAAGCAACATGGCCATGCGGGCCATACAATCCAGCAGGCCTTAGGGTGTTCCAAGTGTCAGTGGCGGAAAATGATACAGTGTGGAATTTATGGCAGGCTCCAGTGGGAGAAAAAAAAATGTAAGTCCTTGCAGTCTGGAGCAAGGGTATGCCATTCACAGCAGAAAAATTATATGTCTTTTGAGAAACAGGTCCTGGTATGTTAGTGGGCCCTGGTAGGGACACAACATTTGACTAAGGATACCAACATGCAGCTGGAACCACACATTATGAGTTGGGTTCTCTCTGAACTGTTAAGTCATAAAGTAAGACAGGCCTTGCATCAATCTATAACAACATGGAAATGTTACATCCCAGACAGGGCTTGAGTAAGACCACAGGACTCAAGTTAACTGAATGAGCAGGTAGCCTAGATCTGCATGTCATCTACAAGAGTTATACCAGTGCCCCAGCAAGGACTGAACCTTATAGACCCAGGGGGAGGGTTCTCATACACACAGCTGAAGGAGGAGCCTAAAGCTCTTGCTCAGGATGTGAAGGAAAGCTAAAAATGAATGGTGGCCACATTACATCACATTTGAGAATGGCCCTAAATGAAAATGGGAGGGAAGATTTTCCAATGGGTAGAGCCAAAGTGGTACATCTGGCCATTCAGTTTGTGTAGAAGGAACAGCAGTCTGAGGTAAGAATATTTGCACTCATGGAAGTGGCCAATGGCCTGGAAGGGAAGACTAGACGATCAGATGCAAGGAGTTCTGGAGGTATGTGGGTAGATGTATGGGAATGGTTATAAAATATGAAGGTCTTTGTATCACACATAAATGTCCACCAGAAATTATCCACCACAGACAAGGCACCTGACAACTAAGTAGACAAAATGACTCAGACAGTTGACATCAGCTAGCCTTTTATCACCACTCACCCTAGAATTGGCATGATGGGCATATTCATGTAGTAGCCATGGTTGCAAGATGGCCACAATAACATGGACTCCCACTGACTAAAGATGATCTAGCTTATTGGTGCCTCCAAATGTCCAACATATTGGCATTAGAGACCTAAACTGAGCTCCTGTATCTGGCACTATCTTTTGGTCATTTGGTATCAAGTAAACAGCATTGAGTCTCTTCCATCATTTGTCCTCACAGGTATAGATCCTTATTCTAGACTTGGGTTTACCTTTCCTGCCTATAGAGCCTTAGCAAGTATCACTATCCAGGGGATTATGGAAAGCTTGATCTACAAACATGGAATCCCATGCAACATGGCATCTGACCAGGGGACCCGTTTTACAGCAAAGGAGGGGGTAGGAGTGGGCCCATGACCATGGGATCCACTAGTTGTATCACACGTGACACTATCTAGAGGCACTCAGCCTCATAGAACACTCCAAGGAATACCTAAATTGCTAGTTTGGGGGCAACACTCTGAAAGAAGGGAGTGCTCTTCAGGATACAATGTCTATATTAAAGATCAGAGACCTCTATCTGGCTCTACATCCAAAGAATACATGGATCCAGAGATCAAGGGGTAGAAGCATGAGTGGCCCCACTTACCACTGGAGGTCTCCATGCTTCCAGTCCCATCAACTCTGGACATGGACAGAGCTGGTGGTCATGGTCCTCAAAGAGGGCACACTCTTGCCAGAGGATGCAGGAAAGGGTCCCTTTGAACTACAAGCCATGACTACTACCAGGACACTATGGATTCCTGTGCCCAGGGACCAGAAGGCAAGAAGAGGAATCAATTGTGACAAGAGCAATTGGCGCTGATCAGCAGGAGGTAGCAGGGCTGCTTTGACATAATGGTGGCATGGGGGATGTGTGTGCTCCCAGGTGATGTCCTCTCGCACCTCTTGGTACTCTTTTGCCCAATTATGACTGTGTTCAGGTCAGTGCAGTTGCTCAGTCGTGTCTGACTCTTTGAGAGAGTCTATGTATGACTGTGTATGGGCAAGTATATCCACCCCAGCCTCATAAGGGTATGATTCCCAAGGGCTCAGACCTCTCAGGAATGAAGGTTTGCATCTGGAAAGATATGTCAACACTGGGAATAAGTTTAGGCCCAAGAGTGATTTCTCTTCCCTCTGGCTAGGCAGGTCACCTTTCCAACAGAATCAGGCTTATTCTATAAACTACGGGGACTTGGTGGAATGTTGCAAAAGCACTTAGGGTGGAGAATACTTTGCCTTAAATTTACTTATTAAAGTAATACATTAAAGAGAATAAAAATCCTTCTGAATCATTCAAGTCACAATGCTATCATTCACTCCGAGAACTTGAAGTGTACTACCAACCAACACAAAGGCTTTCTCCATCCTGAAAAATGCAGTGATTAGGAAAGATGATTGCAAACCATTTCTGAAGAAAATTAAATACATACATTTCAGGTTTTAGACAGTTAGGCTTTTTTTAAAATTTATAAAATGTTCATTCGCCAGCCACCATGGAGCTTTCTCCATGACATTAATCGTGTTCCGCTGCTGGATCTGCTGCTGCTATCTGCCTAATAGATCTGTTACCCATGGGAGAGTGTTTCAGAGGCTGGTGACATCCTCCTCTCTTATTGGTGACAAGACTGATTCAGAGTACTCCTTCCTGACCCATTTATTCATGGGTATGTTATCAAGAATAATCTTAAGCTTTCTACTTCACAGCATAATAAAAAACAAATAAACTCAAGCCAAATTCATACTCTATCCTCTTTCTGTCCCACTCTTGTTCTAGTAATATTTCCTCCCAGGCCTTTGCTCCTCCAAACTGCAAAATAAAAATCTTCTTTTCTAAAATTTCAATGTCTGAAATCCCACCAGATGTCAGTCCAACTTAAAAAAACTGAAGGTGGAAGAGCAAAGGTAAAGGGAGGGGACATAGGTATACCTATGGCTGATTCATGTTGATGTTTGGCAGAAACCAAGACAATTCTGCAAAGCAATTATCCTTCGATCAAAAAATACCTAAATTTATAAAGATTAAAAAAAGTAACTGAAGATATGACTCTCGTAGGGTAATGTACAAGGGGAGAAGAGGCTGGAGGTGGGGCCCAGCATATAGGTGGCAGTGAGACCTTTTTAAAAGCACAGGAAATCCAAATGATCCTTTCTCAAGAGTGAGGTCTCTGGGGGGCACCAAGGTGTTCACAGGAGATATTGTAACTGAGCAGGACCCTATGGGGCCTTCGCAGAAAAGGACTCCCCCCATGTCCTCCACCTCCTTTTGTCTGTAGAAAAACTTTCAGTTCAGTTCAGTTCAGTCGCTCAGTCGTGTCCGACTCTTTGTGACCCCATGAATCGCAGCACGCCAGGCCTCCCTGTCCATCACCAACTCCCAGAGTTCACTCAGACTCACGTCCATTGAGTCGGTGATGCCATCCAGCCATCTCATCCTCTGTCGTCCCCTTCTCCTCCTGCCCCTAATCCCTCGCAGCATCAGAGTCTTTTCCAATGACTCAACTCTTCGCATGAGGTGGCCAAAGTACTGGAGTTTCAGCTTCAGCATCATTCCTTCCAAAGAAATCCCAGGGCTGATCTCCTTCAGAATGGACTGGTTGGATCTCCTTGCAGTCCAAGGGACTCTCAAGAATTTTCTCCAACACCACAGTTCAAAAGCATCAATTCTTTGGTGCTCAGCCTTCTTCACAGTCCAACTCTCACATCCACACATGACCACAGGAAAAACCATAGCCTTGACTAGATGGACCTTTGTTGGCAACTTTAGTCAAAGAATAAATTTAATCAGAGAACTGGAAAAATGCAGAAATAATGGAAAACAGTCAAGCAAGACAAAAGAATAATAGTTTAGCCATTAAACAAGGTCAAGGACCTTTAGTTCCTCCTTCAGGGCTATAAATAATATTTTGAGGCAAGTCCTGTGTGCTGTTTTGCAGAGACTGAAACCCCCACCAGGTGGAAGAGTTATCTGTATGCTACCCACAAGCACATAGACTCCAGACGGGTTGGAATCAGAAGGTTGATGATGTTGATGCCTTGTTACCTTACAACCAATCAGTCAGAAGGATATTTATGAGCTGATCACGTACTGCACAACTCCCCTCCCTCACCCTGTCTTTAAAAATCCTCCTATGAAAGCCTTCAGGGAGTTTGGGTCTTTTAAGCACCAGTGGCTCTGTACTCCTTGCTTGGCACCCTGCAATACACACTGCACTTAACTTCATCAAAACCCATGTCAGTAGACTGGCTTTACTGTGCACAGGCAAGTGGACCCAAGTTTGGTTTGGTAACAACATTAAGATGAAGAAGCTGCTAGAACATCTGTAGGTTAATGATATATTCCCCTCTTTCTTAAATTCATAGCTGATCCAGTTGCCAAAAACATCTGGGCATTTTTTTAAGCACAAAAAAATTACTGCACGTCCAGTTTAATGAATCTGGAGACCCAATTCACCAAGTGACCTTACTGAAATTCATCCATTTGCAAAACTAAAATAATATGACTTATCTGTTCCTCATTCCATAGGTTCTGATGCAGGGGAAGGATGACCCAATTTAAATTGAATCAGGTTATACTGGTCAAGATAAAGTGTCAAGTGTGATTCATGGCAATCTTTCAACATTATTCATGTTAGTTTTGCATTCATCAAAAGAATACTTAGTAGCTCTGACAGACTCTGAAGATGCAGCTTCAACATCTTTTGAATACCTTGACGGGAAAGGCATAAAGTAAAATGTCACTAGTAAATATTACTAGTTCAAACACGACAATATTATAAAACCATTTCTCACATGGTGTTGTTTTTGAAAGAGCGTATTTCATACAACTAAAGGTATGTCTTAAATAGGTTAATTTCTTCTTGTATTTCAGCATCTCCATGAAGGGAAATATGTAGTCCTCAGCAATAAGCCTTCAAATGCCCTCTTTCAGTCCTCTCCCATACACTCCCATCAGATACCACAGGTGCTCCCTCATTTCTCTCCTTCCAATCAACAGCTCAACATTAGCAACCCATGCATACATGGATGTCTTGTCCACATCTAATAACTCATGATCCTATGAAACCTTTATCCACACACTCTGCTTCACCATTTCCTATGACTCTCCAGCACAGAAGCTCACAAACCAGCTTGTGATCAGAAGTTCTTCCTTAGTGAACAGAAAAAGGAAAGAGCAAGAAAACAGTTCTTCTTAAAGTGCACAGGGAGGGTAATGGCCAGAAATTCTCAAGTGTCAAGAATTTTTACTCCATCACACTCTGATCTGGCTCTCATCAACCATATTATGTATTTGTAAATCTTAAAGTATTTCCTAAATGGTTTTCACTGCTAGCTTCTAAAAAAGCAATAGTTCTTATTGGAGAAAGAAAGCAAACTATTTTACATGCAAATAACAATAGCCTCTGTCTCTAGGTGATCAGCCTTAGTTATCGCAGTAAATAAGGTGGATGGCTTTTAAGTCTTCATTCACCAATAATTGTTCAAAATGATGTCTATGAGAGACTTTGCCTTCTAAATTTCACATGAAATTGAAAGTGAAGTCTCTCAGTCGTGTCCAACTGTTTGTGACCCCCATGGACTATAGCCCACCAGGCTCCTCCATCCATGGGATTTTCCAGGTAGGAGTACTGGAGTGGATTGCCATTTCCTTCTCCAGGGGATCTTCCCAACCCAGGGACTGAACCCGGGTCTCCCACATTGTAGGCAGACATTTTACCATCTGAGCCACCAGGAAAAATTTCACATAGCAACTTTCAAAACAACAAAAAAGAAAAAAATATATATACACATACATATATATGTGTGTGTGTGTGTGTGTGTGTGTATGTATATGTGTTGCTCAGTCATGTTCAACTGTTTGTGACCCCATTGACTGTAGCCTGCCAGGCTCCTCTGTCCATGGAATTCTCCAGGCAAGAATACTGGAGTGGTTGGCCAATTCCTTCTCCAATAGTATAATCAAAGTTATGGTTTTTCCAGTAGTCATGTACAGAAATGAGAGTTGGACCAAAAAGAAATGGCTGAGCATTGAAGAATTGATGCTTTTGAACTGTGGTGGAGAAGACCCTTGAGAGTCCCTTGGACTGCAGGGAGATCAAACCAGTCAATCCTAAAGGAAATCAACCCTGAATATTCACTGGAAGGACTGATGCTGAAGCTGAAGCTCCAATACTTTGGTCACCTAATGCGAAGAGCCAACTCATTGGAAAAGACTCTGATCCTGGGAAAGACTGAAGGCAAAAGGAGAAGAGGGTGGCAGAGGATGAGATGGTTAGAGAGCATCACCAACTCAATGGACATGAATTCGAGCAAACTCTGGGAGATAGGGAAGGACAGGGAAGCCTGGCGTGCTGCAGTCCATGGGGTTACAAAGAGTTGGACATGACTTAGTGACTGAACAACAACAACATGTATGTATACACACATATGTATATACACATATATATGTATATATACATATATAAACAGAGTACTATAAAATACAATGGTCTTAATAATGGTTGATATGCATTAAGTCATTTCTTAGGATATAGAATTTCTATGCCTATATCTACATCTGTATCTATATATCTCAAGCACAATTGGCCATTTCAGATAGATAGGTCAAGCATGGGAAAAATATGTTCATGTGCTATGAACTAGTTTTTGTATTAGAGCACACACTGTAGTCTACCTTGTATTATTATTATTTGTTAAGAGGTCTGTCTCCACTCATTCATGTACCTCTTGAATACAACAGCACTATCCTTTTTTTTTTTTTTTTTGCATTCTCTTAAGTAGTGCTACTCAAAATACGGTTGGTTCCTCATCTGTGAACTTTGTTGCCAGTCTCCAACAAGATAAGTACATAAATTGAGAGTATGCTTTCATAATTTTTCTAAAAGTATAATCAACGTTACTGTATTATTCAAGTGCATGTTCACTGTACTTATGCTGTTGAGCAAGGCATCAGTCAGGTCGGATGGGCTGTTGTTGAACTCATTTGGATGAGTTGCATATGTTAGGAGCTGTATATACTTGTTCTGGGCAGGAATAAACCAGAGCAAAAAACTGGTTCTTTACCACAGACAGTTTGAGAAACATTGCTCTAAATCAGGAGTTGGCAAACTGACAGCCTGTGAGTCGAATCCTATTCAACTAACAGCCATCCACCTGTTTAGTTTTACTGGACACAACATTCATTTTCTTATTATCTATGCTACTTTCACCCTACAGAGGCAGAGTGGAGTAGGTGTAGCTGAGACCACCTGGCCTTCAAAATGTAACAAATTTCCTATCTGACCTTTTAAATAAAGGTCTGCTAGTCCTTTCTCTAAAAGCTATGTTTTTTAACGTTGACTGTAAGCAATGTATTTCACTTTGCAAGCATATATAGATATGTGTGTATCTGAGATGACAGTTTTACAAGTAATATTTGGTCATATCACATGTGATGCATTCTGATATTTCTATTCTGCTTTGTTCAATTTTATTAAAAATAACATTGAACACAACATAATAAATTAATACATAACCTATCATATGTTTTTACCCAGAGTTTTAAAATTACTGTTTGAAATCCACTAGTACAGTGAATGGCACATAGATACATATAGGAAATATTCATTGAATAATTTATTGATATTTGCTACATCAGAGTTGTTTTCCTTTCATGCCATAAAGGGTTTACTGATATTCAGTATCATCTCCACCTTCTAAGTTCTCTGTTATATCACAAGGGCAGAAACCTGGATACTATATTTCCTAGATTCCTTCCAGAGTCCTGGAACATCAAAGTTCCAGTTAGATTTTGCTATGAAAGAAACTGAAGGTAGAATGAAGGGAAGAGGCAGTACACGTAAGATTTTGCCACACACTTCTGGTCATACACTGAAGAATTCTTCTGACAGGGCTACTGTCAGCTCAGGTAATTGGTGACAACTTCACTGTGATTCCTGTACTTCAATAAAAGGAATTCAAGGGGAAAATTACAGAAAGGGAGAGTTATAGTCAGTGGTGTGCTGGTAAATGCTTAACAACTGGCTCTTCGATAGGATTTACCAATTTCCATGGTGTAAATACTATCACCAAATGGCCGAGTTCAGTCCATTGATGTGGCATCAGTGAATGTGGAGTTGGGAAGAGGTGCACACCATCAGCTCTGTAAGCTGGTAGGGGCTGACCGCGACACACTACAGAGTTATGAGTCCCAGTTTTCACCTGTTGTCTAGGCATTCCATCTTTCTTATTATTATTGAGGTACAGTTGATTTACAATGTTGCATTAATTTCTGCTGTAAAACAAAGTGTATGTGTGTGTATACATATATGTGTGTATATATATATAAATATTCTCTTTCATATTTGTTTCTATTATGGTTTATCCCAGGAGACTGAATATAGTTCCCTGTGCTATACAGGAAGACCTTGTTGTTTATCCATTCTATACACACTAGTTTGCATCTGCTAATCCCAAACTACCAATCCATCCCTCCCCCAGCCCCCTCTCTGTTGGCAACCACAAATGTGTTCTCTATAGGCATTCCATCTTCCACTTCCTAAAGTATTTTCTTTTATTTAATACAGTCTATTCTTGCTATTCATAATAGGTATGTTATATAAAGTCTCTGCAAACAGTGAATTACCAAATATTGAACCCGTGCTCTTAGGGAAAATACAGGGTTAGGTTCCTGAAAAATTTTATCCATAAAATTTTCATCAATTTATCAATACATAACTTGGTTTTATCTGTGTTTCTGATTTCATATATATTGTTGGTTCATTAACATTAAATTAATGGGCCAAAGCATTATAACTCATGTCTGAATGAAGCTTATCCAATACAGATGTTTTCTCCATGTAGCACATTATAGCCTTCTTGTGCTAAGGAATGCTAGACAGCACTCCAGGGCTACATCGGAGAAGGCAATGGCACCCCACTCCAGCACTCTTGCCTGGAAAATCCCATGGACGGAGGAGCCTGGTGGGCTGCAGTCCATGGGGTCGCTAAGAGTAGGACACGACTGAAGCGACTTCACTTTGACTTTTCACTTTCATGCATTGGAGAAGGAAATGGCAACCCACTCCAGTGTTCTTGCCTGGAGAATCCCAGGGACGGGGGAGCCTGGTGGGCTGCCGTCTATGGGATGGCACAGAGTCGGACACGACTGAAGTGACTTAGCAGCAGCAGCAGCAGTGCTACATGTTGAGGGGAGGCATTTTAAACAGAAAAAGCACCAACAAAAGGCACAAAAGTTGGGAAAATCTGGCACTAAATAGACCACAAAAAAGGACATTTGTTTACAGTCCTTTTCTTGCTGCAGCAAGAAAGCAGAGCATTGCCATGTTCAGCCTCAGCTGGGGACATGCACATGGAGTAACTCAAGTTTTTCATCACTCTGCGTATGTCTGTGAATGACAGCAAAAGCACCACGAGTATTGATTTTCGTGTTACAAATAAATTTAACTGAGTAGGCAAATTCACAAATATGATATCTGTGAACCATGAGGATCAACTGTATATTATGGTCACCCTAGTTACTACGTGACAGAAATTGTTAGGTCTTTTCATGGATAGAAAGAATAGGAGCTCTGGAAGAATTAGTGAGAGAGGAAGGAAGATTTGGAGTTTTGACAAGGTCCTGATGAAGCGAATTAATGTGCAAAATCAACTTAAACGAATTGCAAGGGGCCAGAGAGACTGGATTTGTTGCAGATTTTATTTTACTCTAGAGTCCTTGAAGCCCAGAATTCTAACCAAATCTTGAATCTCACTATGGATATTTTAGTCTGCCAGCTGGCAAATGGGATAAACAATTAGGGTCACTGCAGCCTCCATCCTGTGGACTCTTGGAATTTATTGCAACACCAGCCTGATTCTTATTGGTTTTCAACATTAGGGAGAAATTGAGAACTTCTGAATGCTGAGAGCATCCTTATGAAGTCTGGTCTTTCACTCAGGTCTATTAAAGAATTGGGCTTCCCTGGTAGCTCAGAAGTAAAGAATCCGCCTGCCAGTGTAGGAGATGTGGGTTTGATCCTTGGGTTGCAAAGATCCCCAGGAGAAGGAAATGGCAACCCACTCCAGTATTCTTGCCTGGAGAATCACATGGACAGAGGAGCCTGGTGGGCTACAGTCCATAGGGTCCCAAAAGAGTCAGACATGACTTAGTGACTAAATAACAACAACAACTAAAGAATCAGGCTGGTGCTGAAAGGATTTATCACTTGTGTGTCAGATATTCTCTGTGTGTGTCAGACATTCTCTATTTATCTTCCCAGTTCTGTCTCCACTCTTCTCTGTTCTGCTCTCTGCTCCAGGAGCTGACTTTTATAGACTCCATAACAGATTTCTTTGTCCTCTGACTTCTGGTTATCCCATGGTACTTGCTTGCTAAGTCGCTTCAGTTGTGCCCGACTCTGTGCGACCCCATAGATGGCAGCCCACCAGGCTCCCCCGTCCCTGGGATTCTCCAGGCAAGAACACTGGAGTGGGTTGCCATTTCCTAGATATCCATGTATTATAGGGCAGGAAGAGAGTAAAGCTGAGGTTATATATCTCCCTGTTTGCTTTCCTGCTTGGTTGTCACAGGTTGGCAGTGGTTACATTTCCCTAATAGAGTCCACAGATACCACTGGGCAACCTTCTCTTGAAGCTATAGTTCTCTTTTAAGGTTATGTAACTGCGCTTTCTCTTTACCTCTTCAGGCCAGAGTCAATGGCCTCTGCTCATGAGAATCCTTGGATACTTCATCATTTCATGTCGGTTTTCCTTAACCACGTCCATACTTTGCCAAATAGTCCTTTAATTAAATTGTCCTAAATTATCTTATTTGGCTTATATGACAATAAGGTCCTATTGTTTCCTTTTGTGACTTGACTGATGACATGGGGTTCAGGTGTTGCCAGACTCATCCTTCCATTATAAAGGTTCCTATTGACATTTGTCTAATGGTTTTGACAGCTAATAATGATTTCTACTAGAAATGCTGTCCATCAACTATGTAGTTACCTCAAAATATAGCTTGTACAAGACACACATATTGAATTCTTTCTCTTTATTAATCAATTTTAGAATTATAAATTGATGTCCTGGTAACTGTCAAAGAAACTCACTTTTCCCCCAAATATTGTAAAATCATACATATGTATATATTTGGTGTGCTTCATCTTTCCTTTTGATACTCATATCGTCCCATTTTTCACTAGCATGAACCTTTCTGTCATGACTCCAACAGATTCTGATACTTCCTTAATTTCCAGAATAACATAATGTCTCAGATTCCTTGTATATATTCCCTACTCCAGACCTGGAGCTAAACATTACTCTATGGAGCTCTGATTCCTTTTTTGTAGCAAATGCTACTTAGCATAATTGGGATGTTAGAGTCCTCATTCTTACTGGGTTTTCATTGATTCTACAGTTTTTTAGTGAACAGAACTAGGAAATAAGGATACTTTTAGAAAGTGCAAAAGAAATCATGAATTAATTCTGATAGTCCCAAGGCAAATTTAAGTTTATAGGTCTCTTAATTTAACTTTATATTTGTATCCCCTTTTCTCTTACAGTGAAACATTTTATTCTTAATTATATTAAGATAATTAGTAACTTGATTTATCCTACTTCACATACCATAGTCTTAAAAATAACAATATTATTATGAAGAATAAGACTATTTAGTCATTGAGTTTCAATAGCTCTGTAATGAGGGTGTCTGATTCCTCACAGCCTCATCAATGGAGTATACTGTCAAACCTTGACAATTTTGCCCCTCTGATAGGTAAGAAGCAGTGTCTCAGTGTAGTCTTAATTTTCATTTCTCTTATCATGACCAAGGTAGAGCATTTGTATATACTTAAGAGCCATTTGCATGTCTATTTGTATAAACTTGTCTTTATGAAACAGGAGGGATTTAGATGTTCCTCAAATTATGTAACATGAGGTCTTAGGTTAGGTTGCCACAGGCAGATTTTGAGATAAAGATTCATGTGAAAGTGAAGTAATAGGAGGTATTTCTAGGAAAAAGCAGTAGGCAAATGGAGAAATGGGACAAGAAAGAAAGAAGGTCAAGTCAGGGTTTGATAGCAAGCAAGGTTCCAAGACAGTGCTTTGAGTCAATCTCAAAGAGGAGTTATAGAAACAGTGTAAAATACATCTAAGAACTGTCCCCATTAGGGGGCAAGGGAGCTAGAATATTCCTTTTCTTCACTGTCAGTCACTGGTTACAGGTTGCTCTCAGGGGATACAGATTCCCAGGCACTTGCAGATTTCCATGTCTCCAGGCAAATCAGGCTCTAGCTGCCTGAGGCTAGTCAGCCAACTAAGAGATGTAGGTGCTGGCTGTTGGTAATGAAAACCCACAGAGAGCTAAGAAGCATGGAAATGGTCAAGGGATTGGGTGGGGGGATTATGGGAAGAGCACCAGCAGCATCTGCTTCAATGAGTGACAACTATCTCACACACATGGGAGGGGATGAGTACTGTCCAAAGGGACATTTACCAGGCATGATTTCAAAATCAACACCAGCATCTATGATAAATGAGAGTGCATCACTGGCATTGTATTTACTTGATTTGACTTCAGAAATATTTTCTAATCACACATGGTAAAAGAAAATTACGGTGTATTTGCTATACCCAGTTTTCCCTAGTCATACTGTGTTGAGTCAGATGGCTCCTCTGAGGCTGACTTAGAACTTCCACAGATGCCTAAGCGAATCCCTCTGTGTGAAGTCAACACCTAGACCTGTGTTGGAATGAAAGCAGGATCCCCCTGACACTAGCATGAGGAATAAACAGAGTGTTGTTTTCTCAGCTAATGAGAGCAAACAGCTCTATCCCAGGTGGCTTTCCTTAGAGGTTTTGCATCTAAAAGATCATCACATGCAGGTCAGAGGTGCAGTTCAACAATCCTGAATGAGAAACTAGGAAAGGAATAGAACAAAAGGCCTTGCTTGAGACTGTGCTGTGCTGTGCTTAGTCGTTCAGCCGCATCTGACTCTTTGTGACGCCAAGGACTGTAGCCCACCAGGTTCCTCTGTCCTTGGGATTCTCCAGACAAGAATACTGGAGTGGGTTGCCATGCCCTCCTCCAGGGGATCTTCCCAATCCAAGGACCGAACCCAGGTCTCCTGCATTGCAGGCATATTCTTTACCGTCTTAGCTACCAGGATATGTGTATTAACCCTGTGGCCAAGCAGTACAGACAAAGCAAAAAGATTTTACCTTTTAGGCCTTTCACTCTGGACTCCGTGTCTTGAAGACCTAAAGGCTGTAAGATCTCAGCATCTCAGAGAACAGAGAGCTGTTCCACATTTATTTTCTTAATGCTTAAAATTAGTGAGTGGAAACAGGCTATAAAAGAAGAGCTAATATTAGTAGACATCTGAATCTGTTTGCCAATGCAGGAGATTCAGGTGCGATCCCTAGGTTGGGAAGATCCCCTGGAGAAGGGAATGGCAACCCACTCCAGTATTCTTGCCTGGAGAATTCCGTGGACAGAGGAGTTTGGTGGGCTATAGTCCAGAGGGTTGCAAAAGAGGCAGACACAACCTAGCGACTAAAAAAGAACCCAGAGTATAATTTTCTCACCTCCATATTTTTTTTCTCTTCAATTCTAAAGTTGAAGTTTGGTGAATTTTAGAGTGACCAATTCATGTTGATTTGCTTGGGACTTGCTTGGCTTTAACACCAAAAGTCCTAAATCCAGGATAATTCTGCAGTCCAGGGAAAATTGGAATGCTTGGCCACCATAGCAATATCTTGAGTAATTCTGTGCAACACTGATGGTGTAGGACAAGGCTTTTCAGGCTAAAGAGCATCCAAATTCTCTGACATTTTGTTAACATGCTGATTCTGATTCAGGAGGTCTGGGGTGGGGCCTGTGAGTCTGCATTTCTAGTTTCCATGTGATGCTGATGTTGCTGGTACCCATGTATACCCAAGGGCAGGTATAATATTGATGCCATAGTTTTACTGCAAATCTCCTAAACTAAATTTTAGTTCATCTCTGCTTTTAACTTAAGGAAGGAAAAGTACTTGTGTGATAATATTCCCTTATGAATATTCACAATAAAGAGAAAGAGATTAATTTACTCACCAATAGTTTGTGTTTAGGAAAAATAGTTTAAAGGAAAGGTACTCAACTTACAATAAAGCAAATTTTAATTGATATAAAAATTACAGATGATGGTTATTGTTCTACTTTTTATTCTGTACTCTTCACCCGTTATTTAGTTTTGTTTTTTGGATTTTGAATAAATTTTGAACTTGATATTTTTAGATAATTTAAAAGTCATTAACATATCTGCACTGCCCATTTCTATCACAATTATATACAGGTAACATCTGTGTGTACAATAGGAGCTGTGTCTTTTTTAGCCTGATTTCCATAATCTTATTTTACAGGAACATATTTATTTATAAATCTTATATATCCCATATATAAGATATGAAAGTACTTGATAAAGGTTCTTTGTAGACTTATTTAATCAATTTCTTATCTAAAACTTCATATATTTACTTTTCTTTGAGCATATTTCCCAATGACAAATCTCCTTTGAACAGCACGCTTCATCAGTTCCATGAGACAGCTTTGATTTTAGGAAAGAAAAGCTGATTTTGAGTATTCTGAAATACCATAGCAAGGCTTATTTCTATTAATCTTCATTGCCACCATTAACATGATAAACTATCTAAAAACACACCATACTTTTCCAATGAATCTCTCGAAATATTTCTTGCCAGCTTTCTCAACTACGAGGTGTCCACTGTTAGCCATATTTGGTCAAGGTTCTATCTACTTTAGGAAAAATTTCACAGAAACAACAAATATTTCACTTATTAGTCCTAAAGTAACTAAGGACTATTCTCTCAACTCCACCAACTTTATTGGATTTCCAAATCTCTTAATGGTTAGCAATTTTGTGTGTATGTGTATGTGTGTGTAAACATATAAGTATAGTGAGGTGAAAACATACATTATTTTTGTCTACAATAAAAGAAATCCAAATACACTTATTTTGTTTTTTTAAAAAATTTATATTCTACCTTGTTCTAGAAAGGATTTCACATAACTTGCATGAGTACATCTCAATATCAAGAAAAAATAATAGCAAGCATTAAAAATGGGGTGCAAAAATCAAATAAATCAGAGGATAAAGTAGAACTAAGACAAAAAAATAAAAGTAGATACAATAATATTTCCATCTAGAGTACAAGCTTCTAGAATTAGATATAATGTCCAAGAGATAAACTAGGTCAACTGATCTATATCTTGCACAGGACTAGTTCAACGTAATATTTCATCTAGTTCCAGCATCAGTGTCAAGAGCAAACTGTTTATCTTAAGAAAATGAAACTCTTTAAATAAACTAAATTGCCATGTTGTTTACCTACACTAAAATCAATTTAAGTGTATACTTTGATGAGCTTGGATAAATTTATAGACTTGTGTAACCATAACTACAATCAAGATGCAAAACATTTCCCAAACCTTGAAAGTTCCCTTGAACCCCATCCTAGTCAATCCTCCCTATCTCCAGCCCCAGGCAACCACTGATCTGCTTCCTGTTACTGTAGATTAGATTTGCTTTTCTAAAAGTCACAGAGTATATGATCTTTTGTGTTGAGCATGATGTTGAGATTCAGCCATGTTTTTGTATCAAAAGTCCATTTTTTATTATTGAATAATGTTCCCTTGTGTGGATATACCACAATTTGTCTACCCATATACCAACTGATGGGCTTCCCTGGTGGCTCAGTGGTAAAGAATCCACCTGCAATATAGGAGGCTTGGGTTCGATCCTTTACTTGGGAAGATCCCCTGGAGAAGGGAATGGCAACTCACTCCAGTATTCTTGCCTGGGAAATTCCATAGACAGAGGAGCCTGGCAGCAGTCCATGGGGTCTCAAAGAGTCAGACATGACTTAGCCACTAAACAACAACAGCAAGATACCAACTGATGGACAAATGGCTGTAAAAGAAGGAAATCAGAAACAAATAGAACTGTAAGTCACCTTGGCTTTATGAATAACAGAAGATATAAAGAGGGTGGGATTCTTGCAAAAATATTCTTTACCTCAACAACTGAATTTCTGCCTCCTTTTCTCTCTCTGGGCCTGTTACTTTGCAAATAATTAGTAGTAATTTTATTACACAAACCTAAAATACTTTAGATTTATGTAAATTGTCAGTGGCAGAAATCAAAGGATGTCATAGTCATCACCTTTGGCTCACGTATCATCCCTGAGTGGCAGGCAGATGGCAGAACCAATTAGCCTCCCTCAAAGGAAAAGGAGACTTCTGGAAGGACACTAATATTTTGAGCTATAGCAGAAGTCTTGGACTGAAATTGAGAACACAATATAGATTTCCTAAGCCCAAAGTTATTCCTCTACTCTCTTCTTGCTCCCTTATTCTGAAAGGGTACAGGTGAGGGGTATGGATTAAACAGGCAAACACAGCCTCCTTCCCCTCACCCCTACCCCAATCACCTCATGTCACTTCAACCCAAGCAGCTGGTCTTTAGCTTGTTTTATCTACTGAATTTCCATCTAAGATTCCATTTGCTAAGATTGTTTTGAAGTTAAAAAAAATTGAAAACCTATGGTATCAAATCATCCCCAAAAAACAGACTCCCTCTATTGTAAAATGCAAACTTTCAGTGATATAATGATGCCTTCCACTTATATGACACTTTAACTTCTTTATAGAGCTTTCAAAGATATTTCATCTGGCCAGAAGAACAAACTTAATCAACAAAGGCAGTTAATTAAGAGTATGCATTCACAAATGTGTTAAGTTCAGTTAACATTTAATTATCCTTGTTAATGGGAAATGGACCCAGTATATGTGTGCAAAATCCACACACCAACAGAAAACTTAATTTGAACAAGTCATTTCTAACTACTCTCCCATTAAACTTTGACAGAGGCCCTAAAAAGTATCCACAGTGGGGGAGAAAAATGCAGTGTATGTGGGTTTCCTTTCCTGTCTGTCTTGCAAGAAAGTAGTGATGCAGAAGTGATATAAGAACCTTGGGAAAGTAGACTGTTTTAAACACTCCCAAAACGACTTTCCAAAACCTGCCAAAATTTCACAGGATAAAAGCACATTTTGAAAAAGTGACTTACAAGTCTTCTAATGGGCAAATATTAAAACATCAACAACAGTATAGCTTAACTTTGGGCCATCACTGAGACCAAGAGGAGAGGCAGGCCACAGCTATAAGCAGAGTGGCAATTGGTCCCAGTTTGCCTAGACAGTTATAGTTAACAACTGTTGTCTTGGCATAATTGTTAATAGCTCCCTTATTTCACTTTCACAAATGTCCTGGTTTGGATGATAAATTATATGGCTATCCTAGCTATCAGGAAACAGCAGTAAAGCACAAATGACCAAAATGAGAAAATTCTCTCCCTTTTTTTCTATTTCTCCTTCTCCCAGAGATGCTCAGACTGACATCTTTCACAATGTAAACTGTAGGTATAATGAGATTTCCACTCTCTTCTATTCATTTCAACCAATGATTTGCAACTCTGTGGGCTCATTAGAATCACTGAAAAGCTGAAAAACACTGGTTCCTGAGAAACATTTTGGAACAATTAAATCAGAGTCCCTGGAGGTGGGCCTTGTCATCAGGGTACTTCTAATGTGCAGTCAGGGTTGAGAACCACTGATTCTGACAGTAATCAAGTAATTATTTCTATTATAAGGCACCTGATATTCTGAGTAACATACATAACAATATCTCCTTGGGGAAGAAGGATGTTCCTGCCCACCACCCTTAACCAAGGATCATGGCATTTTCCCTTTTGCTCCATCCTCTGGGTGGCCAAAGGTCCTGCTCATTCTTGTTATCCTCTGTTCAAACAAGGATAAATCATTCTACTTTTTCCTCTGAAAACTTCAATGCCTGTAGTGATAATATAACAAAGCTTGAACTATAATAGTCCAAATGAAGAGCTCCTTTGTCCTGGGATAAAGGCACTTGAAGTGTTGAGTGATAAAGGCATTTGATGGGACCTTCAAGTTGCTCACTCATTATTTGATGGCAGCTCTGACGTTCTGAAAGCTTAGCAACTGAAGCTAGGTGGCAGTCCTGCTTAGGCAATTAAAGGAGACACCAGAAAGACAATTATGAAGAAGATCCACACAGAAGAAAACAAACAAACAAACATTACCATTGATTTAATACAAGCATGGGAGCCACAGCGGAAAGCTAACTTGTTAGTATCACTGAGCCTTTAAATATAGTCCTCCTTATCAAAGTTGGGGAATTCCTGTAAAATTATGGGCATGGCTTGAATTTTTGAATGCTTCTCAATATTTTCCATAGCTTCTTCATATTCCAGGTTTCTAGCTATTGCCCCTGTTACCACTGTTCAGGTGACTGCCTGTAAATGGACACTGGCTGATCATTTTAATTCTATAAAATGAGAGAGTGTCAAGAGGTTATGGAGAATATTGATAAGCATCGGAAATGAAAATATGTGTTACAGATACCCAAAACAGTGACAATGCGATTCTTTCAAAAGGATAATATCTATATGTCTTAAAGGTTGTTTACCAACATATTAATAGCATTTATCTCTAAATCAGGGGATTTGTGGAGATTGTTATCTTTTCTGTTTTATGTAACTTGTTTTATAATAGACATATGTCCCGTTATTTTAAAATTTCACTGCTTTTATGAGAGTCATAATGTCCTTCAGCTCACTAATGTCCGTTAGTGACTAGACAATTAGCAGATCATGACTGTTTTCTGACATGTTTATTCTCAGCCCAAGGCCTGCTTTACTTTAATTGATGGCTCCCCTAATTAGAGTTGTTAATGGATGATGCCAGTGTGTGTTCATCCCAGACAATCAATAGAGTGTGCTTGTACATACTCTAATTTGGAAAGCTAACCAGAAGTTGATGTTTTGGTTTGTTTGCTATTATTTTGGGGGAATACCCAAGATGAGGCTAGGGTGTATTGAAATGTGTAAACTTCATGTATTCTAAAATGTTTGACAAACTATTCTTTAGAGTAGAAGTAATTTTAGAAATTACAAGGTAAATTACTATACCAGAACTAAGAATGCAGAAAGATACTACAATTCTTTTTAACATATATTCATTTAATTAGATATGAGTTAAACACAGTCAATTAAGTTTAGTTGGGAATACAACTGACAGTAACAGTTGAGTAACCTAATGAGTAATCAACCTTTCTCAAAAATAATGCTTTGATATGTAATCGGATGTTGGGTGGGTTTTCTTGTTGTCCTGGAGTTACAGTTAAAGTCCAACACTGATAACAAAAAACTAGTTACTCTAAATCTAAGTTATTCAAGCCATTTAGAGTTGGGGCTAGCCACCCCCCGGAACTGGAGAGAGGAAAAAAACGACAGTACCACCACCCACCCTAGTAGTAGTGTTAGTCACTAAGTCATGTCCGACTCTTTGCAATCCCATGGACTGTAGCCCGCTAGGCTACTCTGTCCACGGGCTTCTCCAGGCAAGAATACTGGAGTGGGTTGCCATTCCCTTCTCCAGAGGATCTTCTGGACCCAGGGATCAAACATGGATCTCCTGCATTGTAGGCAGAGTCTTTACTCTCTCAGCTATAGAGAAGTCCTTAGCACCCACCCTACTCCATCCTAGTTTTAAAGGAAGAACTGACAGAAAGCCCATGGCCCTTGTAAAGAGAGCAGTTTTAACCTGTCACCATTATCAAACATCCTTTCTCTGACTGGGTTGAAGGAGGATGCTCCCCAAAGCCAAGATGGAGGTTTCAAGAGAATTACTCATAAAGTCATGGATGCCTACTAGTAAAGGAGATTGGACTTTCACTTTCTCATTGGATGTCTCCTTAGCCAGAGGCTTCCTGGACTGTTCCTTTACTATTGGAGGAGAGAAACAAAAATTGAAAAGAGATGACAGAGTGAGGGACTACTAAACAGACAGGGTTCCAGAAACAAACCCCAATTAAGTTCACATTTCCTAAGAGGGACAGAAGATGAATCCCACATGAAGAGAGAGAAGATGCAACTGGGAGTCCCAATCCTATTGCACCACTGCACGGTGAGAAGAAACAGGCTTAGCCATCAGAAGAATATGTTGTAGCAGCAACAGGTGGGAGAATGAAAGGAACTCCCCAGAATGTAGCCCAGAGACAGGAGATAAAAACTATGAAGATTAAATGACCTGGAGGAAAGAAACTATTTCAAGAGATCATGAATGAGAATTTTCCAGAATAGTTGACATACACCAAATCTCATTATGAAGTCTTAAGGAATCCCAAACAAGATAACTAAAAAGAAATCCACACCTTCATAGATCCCAGTGAAATTCTGAATTAACAAAGAGAAAAAATATCAAAATTAGCCAGAGAGAAAAGACTAATAGTCACTTATAAGGAATGGTTATTTAATCACTAGCCACAATTGAAGCCAGAAGGCCGTGGAATAGTATCTCTAATATTCTGAGATTCAGCGACTGTTGGCTTAGAATTCTGTATCCTCAGAAACTACATTTCAAGAATGCAAATGAAATAAAAAGCTTTTTCAGGGAAATGAAAATTAAAAGATCTTTATCAATAAATCCTTAGTAAAGTAAATTCTAAAGGATTATCATTCAAGCAGGAGAAAATAATCTCAGATGTAAGATCTGAAATGCAAGAAGGAAAGATAAAGGATAAAATCCAAATTGAGTATATAAAATAATAAAGCAAGTGAATATAAAGTCTAATATCTCAAATGAAAAATAAGATATAACTAAGATATTGGACAAACATGTAAGTATAAAGAGTGGCAATCACAGATAATATTAGGGTTCTTATATTGTTCAGGAGGAGGGTATCATCAAGATAATGTAAAACTTCTAAATTTATATGTGCCAGTTCCAAAATCACCAAGGACAGTGACTGCAGCTATGAAATTAAAAGATGCTTTCTCCTTGGAAAGAAAGCTATGAGAAACCTAGACAGAGAGACATGTTGATATAGGGCAGAAACCCAAGCAATATTGTAAAGCAATTACCCTTCAATTAAAAATAAATAAATTTTAAAAAGCAGAAGCATCACTTTGCCAACAAAGGTCCATATAGTCAAAGCTATGTTTTTTTCCAATAGTCATGTACAGATGTGAGAGTTCGACCATAAAGAAGGCTGAGTGCTGAAGAATCAATGCTTTTGAACAGTGGTGCTGGAGAAGACTCTTGAGAGGGACTGTAAGGAGATCAAACCAGTCAATCCTAAAGGAAATCAACCCTGAATATTCAAGAGAAGGTCTGTTGCTGAAGCTCCAGTACTCTGGCCGCCTCAGGGAGAGCCAACTCATTGGAAAAGACCCTGATGCTGGGAAAGATTGAAGGCAGGAGGAGAAGGGGACGACAGAAGATGAGATGGTTAGATAGCATTAGTGACTCAATGGACATGAATTTAAACAAACTCTAGGAGATAGTGGAGGACAGAGGAGCCTGGTGTGCTATAGTCCATGGAGTTACAAAGAATCGGATATGACTTACCAACTGAACAGCAACAATATATGTAAAAATATGAAACAAGGTGAAATAAAGAAACCCACTACATCAGTGAAGAAATGTTAACACCTCTTTCTCAGGAATTAATAAATTAAGCAGAAAAATTAGTAAAGATATGGAAGATTTGAATATGATAATCAGCAAGCTTGGTCCAGTGGACATTTACCAAACACTACATGGCCAAACTGGAGAAAGCACATTTTTTTTTCAAGCACATAGGGAACACTTATAAAAGCTTATTATATGGTAGACCATAAGATAAGCAGAGAAAGAGGGAATACTCCTCAACTCATTGATGAGGCTGGCACAACCTTGACTTCAAACACAAATCAAAAATAGTATAAGAAAGGAAAGTTACAGTCTGTTCTCAATGAAGAATATAGATATAGGAACCACAATCACATATCAAGAAACTGAATTTAGCAATATTTAAAAAGACTGTCATGTTTAGTTGACCCGGTAAACACAGGATTAATTTAATGTTAGAAAATTGATCAATGTAGTTTACCACATTGACAATTTAAAGGTGAAAAATCATATGGATACATAAAATCAATCTGATAACAAAGTCAATACATACTCATGATCATAACAGTCACCAAATTAGAAATAAAGGGATCTTCTCTTACCTGATAAAAGACATTTATCACTACTGATAGGAATTATTGCACTTAATGGTGATAAAACGAAAGGATTTCCATTAAGATCCGAAAGGTGAAGGGGTGGGGGAGACAAAGGGTCCTTCTATAACCACTTCTATTCAAATGTACTGGACATCCTAGCTAGTACAATAAAACAAGGAAAAAATTAATGTATGAATCGAAAAAAGGAAAATCTGTCATTAGAGCAGACAATGTGTTTATGTAGAAAATCTGACAAAATTTGTAATTTATGAGAGTAAAAAGTTTAGCAGGTTTCCTGAATTTTAGAAAAATATCTTCTCTACTTCTTGAGTTTTATTAATACTTTTTTGGCTTATCGTCATACTTTATAACATTTGCAGTCTATCATCTTACTTGAGTGTTAGGCATATATTTAAGAGAAGTTAATGCCTATTGCCCATTGCCAGTTCCTATTGCCAATGCCTATTGCCTAATGCCTGTTGCCAAATGTTTCCATCTTTTGAGAAAATGTTTTATTTTAGTTTCATCAAGAATATTTCAAAGTAATATATTTCCTGAATTGTGTGTCTGAAAATATTTTTCTGTTGGCTCTATACTTGAACAACATTTTAGATAGTTATAATGTTTTAGGACTCTTTTTTTTTTCCCCCTTAGAAGTTTATAAGCATTGGTGTATTTGCTATCTTCTAGGGTTGAATATTGGAGAAGGCAATGGCACCCCACTCCAGTACTCTTGCCTGGAAAATCCCATGGATGGAGGAGCCTGGTAGGCTGCAGTCCATGGGGTCACGAAGAGTTGGAGACAACTGAGCGACTTCACTTTCACTTTTCACTTTCATGCATTGGAGAAGGAAATGGCAACCCACTCCAGTGTTCTTGCCTGGAGAATCCCAGGGACTGGGAAGCCTGGTGGGCTGCCGTCTATGGGGTCGCACAGGGTCGGACACGACTGAAGCGACTTAGCAGCAGCAGCAGCAGCAGGGTTGAATATTATTGCGTCAGAAGTCAACCTTGTTTTTTTCCTTGTAGGTAGTTTTGTCTTTATGTTTTACTGCCCACAGGACACTTTGTTTCTGAAGTCTGGGAACTTTACTAGAATATATTCGTTCTTGCTCCTTCTATCAGCCAGGGTCCTATCATTAAAACAGACATCCTGCTAGGTATTCCAACAGAGGAGATTTAATATAGGAAACTTCACACGGCTGTCAGAGGGCTGAAAGAACAAAAGGAGAACACTGAGGGAACCCAGAGTAATACCTGTGGCAAACAACTATCACTTCTAAGACTGGAAAAAATAAAGGGAAGAGGTGATCAGAACCTAGAAGTTTAGAGAGAGGGACTTCAGTTCCTGAGGATGGGGTGCTACCTGGCTGGTGTTGCTACCTCCAGAGCTTGAAGAGACCCTGCAGAACTGAACCTCAGACCTCTGAAGAGTGTGCATTTCTGGCTGCTGCTGCTATCTCAAAGGGGCAGGACCAGTCAGTCATGGAAATACCAAAAGAAGCTGGAGACAGGAACTGATAAAGCACCTTTGCTGGTTCTGTGCTTATGGGGAGTATCATCCAAAGAGAAGGAAGGATGTTCCCTCTCTCTGCCTTCTAATAGGTAGAGCCGACACGACGGAGCGACTTTACTTTGACTTTTCACTTTCATGCACTGGAGAAGGAAATGGCAACCCACTCCAGTGTTCTTGCCTGGAGAATCCCAGGGACGTGGGTGCCTGGTGGGCTGCCGTCTATGGGGTCGCAGAGTTGGACATGACTGAAGCAACTTAGCAGCAGTAGCAGCAGCAACAAGAAACTGGGAAAGCTCCGGGAGTTGGTGATGGACAGGGAAGCCTGGTGTGCTGCAGCCCATGTGGTTGCAAAGAGTCAGACACAAATGAGTGACTGAACTGAACTGAACTGCACAAGAAACCAGCTTGCAAGTGAAAAATGTAGTTTGCCCCAGAATCACCAAGTAGAATATAAAAGAAGGGTATGTTTGGAGATGAGAGATTAATAACTAGCATGCTCATTCAGTATCAAAATTTCCTAGGATATGTCAGGCCATTCCCATATGTATATTCAAAGGTTTTTAAATTTCAGCAATGTTTTCTTGATTTATGTGTGTGAATTTTTTTCTTGTTGCATTGTTTCATTCTGAGGTTTTTTCCTTATGGGCTTCAGATTGGTGAAAAGAAACTGTCTCGTACACATACGATATGGCTACATTAATCCCAAGTTTTTAACCATGGCACATACAAATTTAGCAGCAGGAAAGTAACTACAGAGTGCAGGGTGGGTCTGCATGGTTTTCAGAGGTCACTAACACCACCTCTACTACTAAGCCCTTAAAAGAGGAACACAGCTGCTGCTGTCCCTGTCTGCACAAGTCAGTGCCTTGCTTCATCTCAGAAGCTTAATTTCATGTTTGTAATTCAGAATGATACCGGAAAAATTGTAATAATGTCAGAGAGATAGCTTTACTTTCTTCATTCTCAAGATGACTTTAGAACCCCAAATCCCTTCTCCTAGGGTCTGAGAAAAGAAATGCAAACAACAACAAAAACATCTTGAAGATGAAAGTCATGTAGTGACTGGATTTGAGATCCTTTCAGTTTTGGTTCTATTTAGAGCCTTTGACTTGTCCCCAGATCCTTATCTTCAGTTACTGGGTACATGAAGTTCAATTGAAGGCTATTTTATCTGTGTGCTGGTGTAACCTTTAGTTAACACAGAAACCAAAAACGAGATGTGGAAATTGCATTTTGTTCTAGGGTAATTGCTCTCCTCCATAATGATGAGTGTGGTGGGTGGATTTGTGAGCTTTCCCCGCTAGTCATGCATCCACTCTTCCTCACCCTGATATAGTCATCTTTTGTAAATTACCCTCTCAAATGGCAAGCTTCATCTGAAATTAGACACTTTACTAGAGACATGATTTGAGTAACAATTTGAAAGATTCAAAGTTTAAAGGGAATGAGATTGCGTGGGGTAGGGTAGGGGGTGAGATGACAAGCACATCAACCACAGGGAGCTGTAATGAGTTATTTATCTGAATCCGTATATTTTCTCGACCTGTTTCATCTGGTGATACTTTGGATCTGACTCCATCGATCTATATTTTAACTGCTCTTGTTTTATTGTCCTTTCCCCTTGCTTACATTTTTAGCTTTATCTTGTATGAAAATGAATTAGACCCTACCTCCCACAAGCTACCAAACTCACAGCAATCAAACTTCTTGAAATAACTCTCATAACCTGTTCATTGCTTATCCCTTTGACATGTGGACTCCATTTGTGCTGCCCCACTGAGACCACTCACTAATGTTACAGATGAACTGCTAATCGTCAACCCCACTGCTGTCTCCTCCCTCTTCGTCTCCATCTCTCTCCATTTTTAACATGTTCTTCTCTTGGAGCCTCTCTCTTCTCCTGACTTTTATGACACTGAAGTCTCTTTGTTCTACTTCAGACTGCTCCTTCTCTGTATTCTGCACTGATTTTCTTTATCCTCTTGTTCCTAAATGCTTTCCAAGACTGCCACAGGTCATTAGTTTTATCCCACTTTTGAACCCTGAGTTCATCAATGTCCATGCCTTCATCTGCCAAACCCGTATCTCTTAATTCGGTGACTTCCTCAAGTTCTATTCCTATGTTCAGAGCTTCCTGTAGGACATCACTTCCTGCATAACCCAACAGCGTCTCAAACTCAACAGGCCCCAAGTTAAATTCATACATTCTCCCACAAATTATCGCTTTTCCCAAAGGTTGGAAGCCTTTGTTCCTCATTTTATCCAATCAATTGCTAAATCTGGAAGCTCTCACTTTGATACATCTGCATCTGCCCTATTCCATTCCCACTACTCCACTCCCAATCTTCACAATCACTCATGTTGCTTTTGTAACAAGCTTCTAATTTCTCTCCCTCTACCCTTCCTTTCTTGTTCTAATCCATGACATTCAGTAAAGTCAAATTAATTTCCTAAAGCAGAGTGATGATAGCTTACTTGTTCGAAAATCTTTAATGACTCTTCACTTCCTTCTAAGTACAAATTTATTATCCCCACATTCAAGCTTCTTTGTGATCTATCCCCAACCCATTCCATGCTTGGCTTTCCCCCCCTTTATTCCTACTATACGCTATAAGACAATGGAATTACTTGCTCCTTAAATCTGTCCCCATATTCCCTATCTCCATGCCTTTGTTCATACCACCTCCCTCATCTCTGCTTGTTAAACTTTTGACCCATATTCAATATCATTTTGGATGGATGCCTTCTACCCTCTTTTGTAAAAATCTGGTTGAAAATTCTGCCAAGACCTATCTGAAACTTCAGTTATAGCAATGATTACATTAGGCATCTAATTACAGTTTTCTGTGAACTTGGTTTACCCCCCTGCTCAGACTGGAAGCTCCATTTTTCAATTGGGTGATAGGTTGGATGGTTTCTGTGCTTTAACCAGATTCCTTTTGCCACTTGACTACTCTGTGGCCTCCATCCACCAATGGCAGTGTTCCCGGAATTGCCAGGCCAGCACCTGTCTTTAGGCAAGCTGCCCTCAGGCTACCAGAGTCACTTTGTCCACAAGGCTAGAGGGCTACCACTCTACCCTGAAGTGCGTAGGTGTTGACCAGCGGGTATCAAGCATGAGTGTATGAAAGCACAGCTACCTGACCTCAAGATGATACCATTTGGAAGGCTAACTCACACTGAGAGTTCCTCTGCAGGATCATGTTGAAGTTAACCTTTATAGGATTTTGGTTAAGGTATCACCCTGGCTTGACTGCCTCTCCTCCCCTGATCCCTAAACCCCTCGGCCTGCCTCTCAGGGTGCTGCTAGGAAACCCTAGCTAAGACAAGGAACATTTCAGAGTACCTACCTCATGCCAGGCACCATGCTAAACATGTATATAAGTGCATTTATAATTAAATTTATTTATTTTTAATTGAATTATAATTGCTCTACAGTACTGTGTTGGTTTCTGCCAAACATCAACATGAATCAGCCATAGGTATACCTAGGTCATTTCATTCGAATTTAACCCTCAAAGCCATCCTGAGAGCTAAGTACTGTTATTATTCTGAATTAACAGATGGGAAACTGAGGCTTAGAGAGTTTAAATAACTTTTTCAAGACCATATAGCTACTATATTGCAATGCCAGGAATCCAACCAAGGCTTCAGAGGCATTTCAGTCAACCAGTTTTGCTTTGCTATGCTAAATGGAAGCATCTACTCTAAGATGCTCCCCCTCCCCCACTCCACAATCACTATTTCTTAGTATTCACACCCATCTGCTCTCCTAGAGTATGAACTGAACCTAGTGATTTACCTCTAACAAACAGAATATGGTGATGAGATGATGCTTCCATGGTAGTTCCAAGATTTTGAGTTCCTTCTTATCAGCATACTCTCTTGCTTGTTTCGATGAAGCAACCTGCCATGTTGGTGAGATTGATGTGACAAGGGATTCCTGGTGGCTTCCAGTCAAGAGCCAGCAAACAATTGAGGCCCTCAGTCCAAACACTTGCAAGAAACCGAATCCTGCCAACAATCACATGGGTGAGCTTGGAGGTGAATATTACCACATCTTGACTGTAGCCTATGCGAGATCCTAAGCCAGAGGGCTCAATTAAACTGTGCCTGAATTCCTGACTCACAGAAACTGGGAGATAATAAATGTGGTATTTGGGGGCTTCCCCGATGGCTCAGCAGTAAAGAATCCGCCTGTAACGCAGGAGACACAGGAGACCTGGGTTCAATCCGTAGGTCGGGAAGATCCCCTAGAGAAGGAAATGGCAACCTGCTCCAGTATTCTTGCCTGGAGAATCCCACGGACAGAGGAGCCTGGCAGGCTACAGTCCATAGGGTCACAAAGTGTTGGACACGACTGAGCACACAGCACATTAAAAAAAAAAACCCAAACCCAGCCCGAATTCAACAAAAACAACAACAAAAAATTGCTACCTTTAAAGCAGAGGCATACTTATTATTCTGTGTAACACTTGCTACTTCTGGCTCAGTGACTTACCAATAAAAATTCTAACCAATAATCTATCATCTCTGGTGATTTTACAATCCAATAAACTTAGCTAGGATGGTGGCCATAAACCTCTAGAAAAGCATTAACTTTCCAGTGTGATCACTACTGGGTGCCCTTAGAACCAAGTAAACAACAAATAAATTAGGAGTGAGGATTGGGTAAGGATTTTTCTTTTTATTGCCTCTAAAATAAACTTTTGGTTTTGTGCTTATTTCAATCAATCAATCAGCCAATCAGTAAGGGACAATGCAAATCGGGTACCAGCTGGCTTATTGCACAATGATGAGTAAAGTTATGTCGGGCGCCTCCCAGTCAACATCATGTTCTTTAGTGTGTGCCTCTCCCGGCCCCATTCTCCCCACCCACACTAGCACAGTTGTCATGTAAATGGACATCAGCCAAGCATGATTTCTCCAGCTCTCTATGCCTCTTGTTGCCATGGGATGACAGATTAAAACTCAGAGAAGATAGAAGTAAAATTGAAAACCACGCAGCCTTTTAACTCCCACAGCAAGAAAAGGTAATAATGGAATGAATGACACTGAACCATAGTAATCCACTCTGATGGTAGGAGTAGAAAAAGTCCAGAAGACAAAAGCAATTGCATAACGAACCACAGGGAAAAGTGCACACCTTCTCCATCCTTTTCAAACAGCAGTTGGCAGCAACTGTCCTGAGTTGTCTGAGATTGTTCTCGTTTTAGCACTGAAAGTCCTGTGTCCAGGGAAACCGCTCAGTCCCTGGCAAACCAGAATGTTTGGTCACCCTAGCAACAACAATTAATTCCCAAAGGGCTCTGCTCCCATTGATGTTTGCTTTTTAATTGGAGGGTCAATAAAAAGTTATTTTCTTAAACTTTTCTTTTTTTTTATTTTATTTTTTTTCTTTTTTTAACTTTATTTTATTTTTAAACTTTACATAATTGTATTAGTTTTGCCAAATATCAAAATGAATCCATTTGAAAGCTATAAATATCCTATTGGCAGAGCTTATTTTTTAAGGTAGTGTCATAAATTCTATTTCTTCCATTAAAAAGTGAAAAAGACATTGGAAAGACTTTCCTAATCTTACTCAGATGATGTATTTAAGCTGAAAGGTGGGGGATGAAATAGGGGAGCAGTTTTGGAAGACACAAAGCTTTCAAAAATATGGACTAAAAGTACATTTAAATTTATCAGTATATTATTGATTGGGGGAATAATCATTTGGCTGAATATAAAGGTACGAGTTGGGCTTCCCTGGTGGCTCAGTGGTAAATAATCTGCCCGCCAACACAGGAGACATGAGTTTGATCCCTGGATCAGGAAGATCCTCTGGAGAAGGCAATGGCTACTCACTCCAGGATTCTTGCCTGGAGAATTCCATGGACAGAGGACTGGCAGGCTACAGTCCGTGGGGTCTCAAAGAGTCAGACACAAGTTAGCGACTAAACAACAACAAATGTACAGTTAGTTATTTTTACCCCTAGCGATCTCGTCCTACAGTTTGCAAATCTGCTGCCTACTACAGACCCCTTGTTTGGGGAGATCTTAATAAGTGTTATATAATAAAAGAATTCCTCAGTCACATGTTTTGGAACTATAAAGGTAAGTTTCTTGACTGAAGACATTTTCTAGGCATTTGATATGTTTACAGTGACTCTCACTCAAAAAGTACATTAGAATCACCTGGGGAACTTTTAGAAATTACAGATGACTGGGCCCCACCCAGATCTAGGGAATAAGAGAAAAATATCACTCTCTGGATAGTTCAGATATTCACTTGGTTGAGATCACTGGCTAATGTACACTGTGAATCTATAAGAGTAAGAAAAATCTGAAATATATTCCAACCTGACTTATCACATAAGTGTTTTTCCTTCCCTCTCTCCCTCCCTCCTCGTCCTCATCCCTCCTTTCCTTCCCTTTTTTACTCCTTCCTTCCTTCCTTTTCTTCCCTTTCTTTCCCTTTTGTTTCCTTTCCTTTTGGTTTTGGGAAATACTGATCGTATTTTTGAGGTTTAGTTTGTCTGGTCAACCATTATAAGGAGGAAAAATAAAAAAATTATAGCGATATCTGTAAATACAATTAGATTTATTTAAAAACAGGCTATTTTACACTTTCTTTATCTAACTATTTGACATGAAAATTTAGAAACATATAGGAAAGTAAGGAGAGGAGAGTAGTATGGTGAATCTCCTTACACCATCACCCAGTTCAACATATATCATCACATGGTCATCTTATTTCATCTATATCTTCAACCACTTCTCCCCTCTTTCCACCACTGGAGTTTTATGAAGCTAAACCCAGATAACCATATTATTTTATTAATAAATATTTCAAAATATATCAATAAAAGATAATTCTTTTTAATATAATTGCAATACCATTATCACATCCAAAAATAATAATAAGTCTTTGATATTATTCAATATTCAGTTAGAATGCGAACTAAGAAATTAAGGTGAATTGACATCTTACTAATAATACATTTTCCTAAACAGAATATGGTATGTTTTTATCCATTCATGTATATTTTTGTGTATCTCAGAAGTGTGTTACAGTTTCTCTCATACAGGTTTTGGAGTTTTTAAAAATAAGTTTCCTACTAGGTATTATGTTTTACTTATTTTGTTTTATTATTTGCTATTTTAAGTGGGGTCTTCCATTATATTTTCCAAATTGCTATTGCTTCTATATATAAAGTTTATTAATTTTAATCAACATTATGAAAGTATAATTTACGTGCAGCAACATGTACTGTTTAATAAATGTATATATCCACTTAACCACCATCCCAATTATTGACTTGTATATGTATATACTGATTTTATAACCTACTAATTTATTAAATTTCATTTTAATACATACTTCCACAATTCTTACCAGCTTTTGGCTGTTCATTTGAAAATGTGTCACATTCCGATTTTTTTTGTTTGTTTTAGTTCTCTATCCCATCATGTCAAAAAGATTTTCCAGTCAATGCTGTTATAAGAATAGATTCAATGTCAAAGACTGACTGCTCCTAGAGATTTAAATTGTTGTTACAGGCATAAAGAAAAGTGATCCTCTTTGCAACAGGTGTCATGCTAAATTCAAGTTTACTGATGCAAGCAGTTAATAATAATTGGAATGTGAGCTGACTCAAGAATAGACATCCGGCTCATTAATATTTGCTTCAGAGAAATAGGCTCAAATGTTCTTCTTGAGTCTCGGTGGGTCCATGACCTTAATGTTTAGATGAATACATTTATAGCTGATCCCAGTACTAAGGCTGTCATTACTCAGAGACTTCCAAATGACCACTCTCTGGAAAAATGTGTTTACTAAGCTCCAGCTGTTATCCTTATGAATATTTAGGAAGCTACAGTGACTGGCAATGATCTCAGTGCCGCCAAAATGTGATGGCTTTATCTGCCTTTCAGGCAGCAAATCACCTCCCTAGCAGATACCAGAATAAAAGCAGTTTTGCATGGGAGTAGAAGCTTTCCAGACTGAATTTCCCGAGGAGCATCAACACTATGAAGAGAGATTGCTAGGTATCTAGAGGCAAAGTAATGAGTGACATACGGAGCAAGGTTGTGGGGACAGAAGGGTAAGCTACACTGTTTGAAGGATACAGGGAGGACAGAATGGGTTCCTCTGGCAGTCCCAACAGCCAATAGAGACTGTAACACATAATTTAGTACTTCATCTTTGTCTTAGTTTGGGGTTCTGAAAAAGCGGATCCTCAGAGTAAAGGAAGGAAGGAAAATGGATAAAGTGCATATAAACGAAAGGGTTACTGTTGCAGGAAACCAGGGCTCAATCTCACTGGGCACTTTCTGAGACATTGTGTAAAATATGTTTCAGAATTGGCCTACTAAGAGCTGACAACACTAAGATGTTTATAGACTGATTTCCATTCCTTATCAGTTAAAGGTCACTGCAAAGGAAGTGGCAAAAGTTAACACTCAGCACTTCTGAACTCTCCCACATGTAGACGGAGCATGCTTCCCTGGCCAGAGAGCCCTCTGGCAAAGACTTGTATGGGAACTATTTATATAAGCAATTTCCAGGGGGGAGGAAGAGGATGTACGTACTATAATTCTATATTGAGTGTGTTACTCTCTGGTTGTCTCATGTGTGAGTTTCATTTCACTAATGGGAATGTAAACTTGTTGAATGCATGGGTCATAGCTTATAGTTTTTGTATTGTTTTCTCCATAAATTGTGGTGATCTCCTTGCTACTGGGAGATTAAATCCACTAAGCCCACCATGATCTGGGCCTTCCTGAGATTCACTTTCCAGAATTCTCTTTGCAGTCCACTCTTTCATTCCAAGCACTCTAGTCATTCGATTTAGAATGTCTAGAATACCTCTCTTCCCTTTGTCCAACTGGTCAATACTGATCACCTTTTGAGAATGGCTAAGTAATTTTTCTTTCATAAAAATGTTTCACGTCCCATCCAAAAAGAGTAATCCTGCCCTTCTGTGCTAGTTACTACCTGGCTCTTACTTCCACCACATAATTTACCCACTGTACTGAAGTTTATGTTTTTCTGTGTTAGTCTTGCCTACCAGAATGTGCGCTCATTGAGAAAGCAAAATGTCATAAATATTTCTTCATCTGTTAGCACTTGCTCAGTGCCTGGTATCGGATAAATGCTTAATATTTTTTGAATGAATAAATGAACATGACCAATCAATACTTCCTGATTAGATGAAACAAGGGGCTGAAATACCTATTCTGGGCATTTCTAATAAAACTATCAAGTATTTTTACATTGAATGGAGAATATTCCCCAGAATAGCATGCCCTTGCCCTTCAAAGACAACCTAGAAACATACCTGTAGCTAAAACAAGTTAGAATTTTACTCACTGCAGACAAAGAAAACACATCATGAGGACTGTAGGGTGTCTCAGTGAGAGAATGCAGGAAGAAACTATTATAGGATTGGGGCTTTGGATAGATGATTTGGGGGAGGGACCAAGATGCAGAGATTTGCTCTAGATTAGATGCTATCAGATAGCAGGGACAATCCTATGACTGGATATTCTGTGAAAGGCACAGTGACTTTGATTTTGTCCATGCTTAGAAAAAATTATGAACTGCCCTTGTTTTGCTTCATTTTATCATGGTCTCAGAGTAACTTTATTTGAGTTTGGTATTCTGCGAGATTGTTTAGGTCCAGTAGAACAAGATGGCCTGGCTGTGAAAGTGTGAGCAGCTTGTAATAATACTGAGGTCTAGTTGTGAGTATCAGGTAAGTTTTGAACATCAGAGAATGTATTTTTTGAGATGATGAGCCCAAGAGAAAGGTTATAGTATGTATATGTGCTGATAGTGTTCACAGGTATGGAGTGAGAGCTGAAAAGAATGGAATGAAAGTAAAAATCCTGCTCTATGACCTTTGCACGTTGACAGGAGTTTTAAATTCTGAAGCTCTGCATGGTATTAAAGGCATATTATGGCTGAGAGAACTTTTTTCACCAGAAAAGCAAGTATTACAGATTATTCTTTGACGATATCAACCATAAGGCCTGGAAAATTAAAATACTTAATCCAGCAGCAATATCACTTGTGTAGTGATCAGGTAATAGGATTTCCTTTTCCTTGCCTCCATGTTCTGGCTACTCTCTTTAAAAAAAAAATTATTGACATCCTTTTGGGGCATGAGGGCTAGATAAGAAACCTGAAAGTGTAGAATTTATGTTCAAGAAGGAAAACAGAATTTGGAATTTTCTGGTAGTTAAATTGGTTTTGAAGTCCTGTGACTAGAAATCTAGGTCCATAGGGCCATTGAAAGACATTACAATATTCATCCAATAAATTATTTCTGAACACTTAGTATAACTTAGTTGAAAGTCACTCAGTCATGTCCAACTCTTTGTGATCCCATGGACTGTAGCCCACCAGGCTCCTCTGTTCATTGGATTCTCCAGGCAAGAATACTGGAGTGGGCTGCCATGCCCTTCTCCAGTATAACTTGGGTACTATGCTAAATGCAGTAATTACAGGTCTAAACAATCTGGATTGACTTTGTGGGAAAACTTTTTATTTAAGATATAAATTCAAACTTACAGGAACGTTGCCATCAATAGTTTACCCTTCTTTCAGATTCACCAGCTGTTTTTCCTAACCATTTTTGAGTAAGTTAGAGAAACTGTGCTCAGCTATACCTCTAAATGGGCTTCCCGGTGGCTCAGGGGCAAAGAATCTGCCTGCAATGCAGGAGACACAAGTTTGATCTTTGGGTAGGGAAGATCCCCTGGAGAAGGAAAGGTTACCCACTCAGTATTCTTGCCTGGGCAATCCCTTGGACAGAGGAGCCTGGCGGCTCCATGGGATCACAAAAGAGTCGGATACCACTTAGTGACTAAACACAACACAACACATACACTTAAGCTCTTTGGTGTATGTTTTCTAAAACCAAGGACATTCTCCTACATATCATGAAATTACCCAAATCAGGAAATTGAACATTGATACAATACTATTATCTAATCTATCATCCATATTTAAACTTTATAAATTGTCTCAATGTCCTTTATAGATTTTTTCCCCCTACACAGGTCCAATCTAAGATCATTCATTTAGTTGTCTTGTTTTTTAGTCTTCTTTAACCTGGTATCCTTAGTGTTTCCCTGCTTGTTTCTTTTTTTTTTTTAATTGAAGTATAGTTGATTTATAATGTGTCAGTTTCAGGTGTACAGCAAAGTAAAAAAATATATATACTCATTTATATATATATATATTCTTTTTCTAAATCTTTATTATAGATATTGAATATAGTTCCCTGTGCTATACAGTTGGTACTTGTTTTTCTGTTTTATACAAAGTATAAAAATGTGTATCTGTTAATCCCAAGCTCTTGCCCTTCACACTTTTGAGAATTATAGGTTAGGTATTTTGTAGAAAGTGAAAGTGAAGCCGCTCAGTCGTGTCAGACTCTTTTCGACCCCATGGACTGTAGCCTACCAGGCTCCTCTGTCCATGGGATTTTCCAGGCAAGAATACTGGAGTGGGTTGCCATTTCCTTCTCCAGAGGATCTTCCGAATCCAGGGACTGAACCTGGGTCTCCCGCATTGTAGGTAGACGCTTTACCATCTGTGCCACCAGGGAAGTCCCTGATATTTTGTAGAATGCTCTTTAATTTGGATCCATCTGATGTTTTCTCATTATTAGACTCAGGGTATGAATTTTTAGCAGGAATATATATTTGATTTAAACCCTAGAATGGCTGCCTCTACCCACATCTCCCACACTTTGACCTGACACACCTCATGCAGGTGAGGGCCCTTTGAGGTCTCCCAATGAAATCCAGGCTCTTCTCTGCTTCTTCTTATGATCCCTAATTTAGCCATCAGAATTGCTAAAATCCTGAAGAGGATGTCTGCTTCCTGGGGTGTTTATATTCAGCTGAAACCTTATATTAATACAAAACTCTTTCCTAAAGTGTGTCCTCTTCCACCTTCATGAATTAGCACTGGCTTCATTATTATCATGAAGAATAAATTATTCATCAAGGTGGATAAATTGCTTATGGAGATAAATAACATGACATAAATGTAGTAAAAATGTGGTCCTTTTCTAAATAAGTAGCATTTTACACCTAATCCTCTAAGACTGTACATCTTTCTGCAGAGAGTCAACCACATAGTACTCCAAAAGAGCTTTAAACAGGCTCTCCCAACAGAAAAGGAGAAGTTCAAGGCTTCAGTGATGCCTGGACTTTTGACTGTGCCTATTCAGTGCCTGCTCCCTCAAGCTGACACATCCCAGGCTACCAGAAAGTATAAGGAGGAGAAAGTGTGGGTGGAAGAGTGGGCAGAGAAGACTCCCAAGAATTGGGAACTATGTAGAGAGTAGCAGCTGGCAGCTAATTAGTTTCTGAAATGAACCCTTTGTGTGGCTTGTCCTTCCTGACAGAGAGGTTAAGATGCTGTGATGCCTCCTTTTAGCAGTAATGGTAATTAAAACAAATAATCCCAGGTCCTAATTAAGGTGGCTCCATTCATTTGGCTAAAGAGAGCGGTCCTTCATTTTTTTTCCCCTCCTGCATACTGAATGTCACATCTAAGAAATGAGCAAATTCCTACATTTCACTTCTACACATAGGGCCTGTTTAGAGGGAGGACTGATCATTAAGGGCTTCCCTGGTGGCTTAGATGGTAAAGAATCTGCCTGTAATGCAGGAGACCTGGGTTCGATCCCCGGGTCAGGAAGACACCCTGGTGAAGGCAATGGCAATCCACTGCAGTATTCTTGCCTGGAGAATCCCATGGGCAGAGGAGCCAGACGGGCTACAGTCCACGGAGTTTCAAAGAGTCAAGCCACAACTGAGTGATTTCCACTCTTTTCAATGATCATTAAGGGGGATTCTAGAATCAAAAGGTATCTAATTTCCTAAAACTTAGAAGCAAGCTTATTTTAAGATGTTACTATCATAGCTCTTTACTAAGCTCTACTGGGATAGACAATCAGGTGATGGAGACAGCCAACAATTATTGTGCATTTAGTATGTGCTGGGCCTTAGGGATCTTACATGGCTTATCCCATTTAGAAAGTGAAGTCACTGAGTCATGTGCGACTATTTTGGGACCCCATGGACTGGAGCCTACCAAGTTCCTCCGTCCATGGGATTTTCCAGGCAAGAATATTGGAGTGGGTTGCCATTTCCTTCTCCAGGAGATCTTCCCAACCTAGGGATTGAACCCAGGTCTCCTGCACTGTAGGCAGACGCTTTACCATCCGAGCCACCGCCCCCACCCACCCCCCCAAAAAAAAGATTTGAGTTGGATAGTATCATCTTTATTTTGATCATGTCCAGATTTTCAGAGGAGGAAGATGGGAACAACAAAGGTGAGCAGACTAGACCAAGATGAGGTAGAGGCAGGATCTGAATACAGGCAGTCTGGGTCCAGAGCCCATTGCTCAACCATTATGCTTTCTGCCTTTCAGACTCCAACTTGCCTATAGTCTAGTGGGTACAATCAAGAGACAACAAAGAGGAGAGGAATCCATGTCAGATGACTGGTTTGGGTTGGTCATGGAAATTTCACAGGAGGCAGACTGGAACTAGGCTGAAAAACAGACTGAGTTTGATTCAGTGAAGATGAGTATGAGGAGCTTTCCAGGTGAAGGGAACCACATGAAAATTGCTGGCATTGGGACGGCAAACTGAGCACTTCAGCTATGGCAGAGAGCTCCTGCAGTCATTTGCAGGATTCCTCAGCCTCACACTCTATAAAAAGAGGAAACTTCCACTTCAGTCTCTAACAGGGGCTTACTAGAATGAAGGTGGAGAACTTAGAGAGCCTGGTGTTTTTTGGTGCACGCTAGCCATAGTACAGGTCACCGTAATAACAAAGCAATGGGGCCTGCCACGTCCTCCCCACTTCCCTTGGGCCATCAGTACTGTCCTAGATTCCAGTCTCCATGGAGTTAGCAGAAAAGGCTGAGCCTGCCTCCAGCCAGTCCAGCCTGGTTTCTTTTCTGTTTCAGCTTCTGTTCCCAGAACTGGGTGGTTTAAGTTTTATTCAGGATGTGGCAATAGGAAGCCCTAACACAACTCCAATTTGGTTTTACCACCAATAAAGCCATCTTGATTTCCATCTGGCTTCCTGTGTCCTAATTAATTTGAACTTAGACAAAAGAAAGCAATTGGTACTCCCCAAACTTCCAACAATAGGGAAGTAGTGGAAAATTACATTTAAAAAATAGATTAGACATGGTAGAACAAGGAGAGCCTTGAAAGCTGGTATAAGGAATTTAGCCATAGCCTAAAGGAATCAGTTGTTATAATTCTGTGCAGGTACACTAACACACACACACTCACATATATGTACAGTGGTTAGCAACAATCACTATGGGATTTGTTTCCAAATTAATCTCCATAAGTTTAATGTCATCAAATCCTCATTTTCTACAAATGTATTTTTTAAGAAGCTTGGGTCATTTTTAAAAGCTAAACTAATATTTCATCCGTCTGTCTTTGAATCATTTATTGTCTGACCAGCCACTTGTTTTTTAGTAATTGTTTGCCAAAGAATAATTCAGCCTATTTGGGAGACTTTAATAAAGCTTTCTCCTATAGCCCCATTCTCAATGTTAAAAGACACCCAGATAAGTAAAGGTGTGTCAAATATGCCATTATTCGGAAACAAAATTTTATATCTGTATTCCCAAATAATCTACCAAATACAGTCTTTCAATCAGTCTAATAGTTATTACGTGTTTTTTTCTCATTCAGATTCATGAGTGAGAAATGATTCAGTTTATGAATGAGAACGATGTTTCTCATTCAGTGGTTATATGAGTGCTAATTTGAAACTAATTTTAAATATATACTTTAAGTATGGAGATCCAAGTTTTAATCCAAAGCTGAAAATTATTAGCTGCTTCCTTATGCCTCTTAAAACTAACTAATCAACAGCAAATGGGCAAAACTCTTTTCTGTAGGAATGACTCTTCCAGTACATTCTTTTTTATCAAAATATTTTGCACAAAAGCATGAAGATAAGGTTTTCTCCTTAACTGAGCAAAACAGCTGTCCCAATCTCTGTAAAATATTCTTTCTTCTCCTTAACTGAGCAAAACAGCTGTCCCAATCTCTGTAAAATATTCTTTCTATGCCTCTGACCCTTCTAAGATAAAAGAAATGATAATATGCCTTTGGTCTTCCTGCTCTGGGAAGGAAAGTTGCTGTAGGAAAGAACTGGTTTTTTTCCCCCACTTCTGTGGTTTGAGAACAAGTTATAACTCCAGCATTTCAAAGTGCAAGGAAAATAATACACAATTATTAGATTGCTATTTGTGGGACACAAATGTAATGGTTTAGTAGAAAACAACTCCCCAGAAAAATGAAACACAGTTTTAAAAGAATGCTACATTTTACTGTTTCTCCTTCTCTTGGCTTCTGGAATGTGCTCCATCTTACCCATCTCCATTCTAATCATTTTGGCTCTCTTAGTGCTTCCTTAAAGTTATCTTCTCTTTTCACTAAAAACAAACACAGAGCCATTTTAAAATCTGCATTTTAACGTTTACTTTATTTACCTGTTTATACATAACCTTCTTCTAGAAAGGGTTTAAGGTGGCTTGAAAGAAACCACAAGTACACTAAGTAATTATAACAGAAGAATCAGAAATGAAACTATGCAAACTGCTTATACAATCCTATTTGTTTGCTCTGGATGGACCACAAATTTTGGTCTAACCTTTTTAGCAGGCAGTCAGAAAAGGAAACTTAATTAGTTACATCATTTAGTGTCTATAAAACAAAAACAAACCAATTACCCAAGGGAAGCACTGTTATTCCTACTATTAAGACCAGAAAGAAATTTCTCTTAAGAGGCTTCATGAAGAGGTCAGTGTATGATGTAATAATCAGTGTTCTCAGTAACAACCTAATGGGAGACACAAAGATGAATTTCACAGGGCTCCCTCTTCGACACAGGCAGATGGCATCACAGCAACTTGAAAATCAGGAAAAACGATTTTATCACGAGTCTGGGGGTTGAGGGGAGAATACAATATAATACGGTCCAGGTACTCCATTCTCTCTGCTCAGCGAAGCCAGATACATTTTAGAACAAGAGAGTTGAACCCAGTACCCAGAGTGACTCCAGAGAAGTCCTGAAACCCCTAAAATTCTCTGCAACATTTCCAGAATAGCTGCTTCAACAATTTCTGAATCTTCTTGACAGAGAAAAACACAGGTTTTTATCAGATACTCAACGTACCCAGGTGATACACACAAGTTAGGAACCATGTCTTTAGATAATCTAGAGAATTAAGCAGACTACAAATTATACACGGCTATTCAAATACTTTTCTTACAACCTATTTCCCCGCCTCTGCAAAAAGAACCTTTTTTGTTGCCATTTGGTGCCTTGGCTAAGGTTGCGTCTGGGCTGGAGGAAGGGCTGGAGCGGAGATCTCAAGGCCAGGAGAGGCAGGGGGGTCCCACAGAGGCAGCCGGGCTTCGGAGGCTCCTAGTCGCACTGGAAGGAGAGCTTTTCGAAGAGATACTCGGCCAGCCCGGCCTGCAGCCCAGCCTGAGGGCTGGTTATCTTGCGCAAGTTGGCCAGGTGGTCACCCATCTTCTTAAGGAGCATCATCTCGTCCTCCAGGAAGCGGCGCTCCAGGAACTCGCAGAGCTGGACATCAGCGCTTGCACGACCCAGGGCATGCAGATCCAGTAGCGCCTGGTTCAGGCTTTTCTCCAGGGCCACAGCGTACTCCATGGCCTCCACGCTGGCATTCCACTTCTCTGGGGACAGCGTCTGTCCACTCTGGACCAGGGCGCCATCACCCCAGGACTTTCGCATCTTCAAGAGAAGCTGGGCGCCCTCCTGCTTCTCCTTAGCCAACATCCTGAAGAAATGGCCCACACCATTCATAGCCATTCCACTGCCTTCAAAGTAAACGCTCAGGGAGACGTAGGTGGATGAGACCTCTAGGTGCAGTTTGATCAGGCGGCTGGCCGCTGCTTCCATCTCGGGAGAACTCTGCTGGATCTGGGTGCTCATGGTTAGCAGTGAGCAGGACTTCTCCACAAACTGCTGTGAGGCTGGTCTCAGAAGTGGGGGATAAGTCCAGAAGATTGTGCCGGAAGCTGTGGATGAAGGGGTGGGGCTAGAGGGTGGTGGGAGGCAGGAGGAGGGGGAGGCAAGGCCAGGTTGAGAGCACCCAGATTGTTCCATCCAAACGCTGGTGAAGCAAGAGACTGATCTAGGAGGCGTCCAGGTACATTGTCTCTCACTCTAGCTTTTAGGAAGAGTATCTTTCTTTCCTAGTTAGGAAAGAGTCTTTATCATTTTGACCCATTTCTTTCCATAATTCCGAGATGAGATAAGAACGTCCAAGGTAAAAACCTCAAAAAATTGATAGTGAACCTCTTCCAAATCTTCATTTGTGACTTAACACTAGTTTGTTGCTTATTTTAGAGCCTGTTTGAATAGATTTCCCCCTGCTCCTGATCCCTGTTGGAGAGGGTACTTTGCCCAGAGCAGTCTTGCCGTCCTGATATAATTATTCATAGTGCCCCCTAAATTAATCAATTAATTATTCAATTAAAAAATAGCATCCCCCCTTTCACACTCAAAAGGGTCCTTGTTTGGAATATACATTACACAGCACCTTAGTGATTGAAAAGGACAAAATCCACACTATGGAATGTGAAATGGTAGTGTTTACAAGACACAGGACTAATTAATCAGACCAATAAGAATCCCATCATAAATTTTCTACTATTCAGCCTTCATTTTCATTTGTTGATCCTTTTATTCCTTCTACTAAAAGTTCTAAATACTGATTATGTGCCAGGTGTTTTTATAGGGTAAGGACATTAGCGAGGTTCGGCAAAAGAAAGAGACCAGCACTTTATAGGAACAGATCACCTTTAATGAGGCGAGAAGGGGCAGCAGTTAGATTAGTGAGCTGCTGCCCTAACCCAAGAAAAGAGTAAGTATATATAGGCATATATGTGGAAATCTACTCTTAAGGGGGCCTGTTCTTCTCCAAGGTTGTTCAGAGTCGTTATCTCTTAAGGGGCTGGGGCAAGGAATACTGGAGATGGGCCAGAGGCTGGAACAGCTGGGAGCTGGGTGTACTCAACCTTAATGTCCATTTTTTTTTTCCTTTGGGTGAGAGAGTTCTTTGTTTTGCATGGAATGGTGGGGACGACCACAGGGCCGTTTTAACTCCAGGCTATTTTGAGCCCTGTAACTTTGCTTCAGTTTTCTTAGTTACTGGAGGCTTCCTGTGATTACCCAGATATTCAACCATTAACCGAAACACATCATGTAAATGGGCATTAAAGATGAAAATATAGATGTATAAATTCTACCAAAATAGAAAAAAAAAATCCCATACAGGATGAGTTAATCATTCTCAGAAGATGAGGGCAAAATTAGATGTTTTCATAAGGGCTTTTCCAGCTTTGTGATTCCATGCTTAGCATTTTATTTTCCGAAATACCACCTGCCTGGGGCTGTTGCACAATTAGAATGCTTTCCTGTGTTTTCTGTCAAACAGGAAGGCATATTCTATTCAGGGTATACAATATTTGAACCCCAGAGAAGTGAATTCTGCTCTAAACTCTGAATCTAGGTCTAAATGAAAATAAAAATCCACTGTTTTCCAGCTACTTTTACTATCTCTGTTGTTGAAAACTGACATCTTAAAATTTCAAAAAGATATCTGCAGTCTCCCTTTACTGCTTAAGCTAAAATATGAATACATATCCTGTATCTAAATAGAGGATATATCGTCCACTTTTTTTCATGAAATGCTGTCATCCCAAAGTGGTCTCATTGCATTTGAAATTTGCAAAAACAGTTACAATTCAAGAATAGCACATTTTTCAAACCTGGAGGGAATTCACTGGGTAAAACAGGAGTAGTTCTGCAGCCTTTCTGGCCTTGGTTTTCTGGCCAAAAAGAGGCTGGGGTGGAGAGGAGGGGGAAAAACAGAAATTCAAATCCAAGAACAATCCTAGCACATCCCCAAATAGGAGAGAAATTATACTAGATGCCAGACCTTCCAAATAACTGCAAAGAAAATGATCATTACCTACCGTGTGCATAAACCATTAATCATCGTATTGACCTTGTAACAAGAAAATGCAAAGCCTGGAGAAAACCTCACCATATAACATACTTTATACATTGCAGGATGTCAGGCTCATTTAATATATTTCAGTTTCCCATACATTTACTTGGAAAAGAAAAATGTGTATATAAACCTTCTCAGATGGGATCATTTTCTGCCTTGTGCAAATGTTTATAAATCTTCCCCTCATCACTTCAGATAGAGGAGAGCCAGTGTGGAAACTACTCTGGTGGATGGTTAAGCACATAGTTGTCAGAATCAGAGTAATGTGGGCTCCAATCCCAGCTTTGCCACTTGTTTCAAGTATAACCCTAGGCAGGTAGCATAACCTCTCTGGGTGGGCCTCAGTTTTCTCACCTATAAAATGTCAATGTTAACATTTCACAAGTATACCACAAGGGATCAATGACATAAGAGATGAGAAAAAAAAACACCCAAACAAGTAGAAAGCACCCCCAAAATAGTGCTGTGTCATCAATCAGATTTTGTAATCAGATTGTAGAGGCCCTGTCAAGCTCTATTGTATTAGAAGCATATCCCAATATGTTTTTGATCCAGTTTCCTCACTATCTTCCTCTGGTAGCTCAGTTGGTAAAGAATCTGCCTGCAGTGCAGGAGACCTGGGTTCAATCCCTGGATCAGGAAATGGCGAACTACTCCAGTGTCCTTGCCTGGAAAATCCCATGGACAGGGGAGCCCAATGGGCTGCAGTCCACGGGGTCGCAAAGAATCAGGCACAATTGAGCGACTAACACACAACACACTTTCCTCACTACAGACCTGTTTTGCTGAATCACTTGTCTTTCTGTGGCAATGTCCTTTCAATTACAAAAGCATAGAGGCACAGCTTTGGGTGTCAAGATCGAATTCATTTAAAGCATGAGCAAAGCCAGGTTCTCTGACTTCCCTGGGCTAAGTGAGATTCAGCCACACCTCCTGAGGTCCTTTGTGGCCCTGCCAGCTATGGATGCAGGGGAGCAGTGCATAGATGGTAGAGGTCTATTTCTGTTCAGTTCTCCAACTCAAGATGGTCACTACAGCAAGAAACATTTAAGGAATGCCTACTTTACAGTATTATAGGCATGCATTCTGGGAAACAAACTCACTCAGAAGGACAGTGCAGATAGTAGAGTGCAGTTTATTACACCGGCGGGCCCAAGGCAGAGTCTCCTCTTAGCCAAGGACCCCGACCAGCATTTGTGAAAATCTTTTATACCCCATGTGTACGTGTCCGAACCCACCACTCCAAATTCATTAAGACTTACATAAACCAAGGAAAATACAATCCCAGTAACCCCATCATTCACGTGCTATGTGCTCATGTGCTCAAATAGTCAGTTAGCCAATAATCAATAAACCCGAGGTTACACTCTGATAGATACAGAAAAAATTATGGCCTGTCTGGAGGAAGGGGTGATTAGTGTATGTTTTCTCTTTGGCAATGAGAAACCTAGATACGATCTTCAAGGTTCCCCTGTCTGGAGGGGGTCTTATCCTTCTGTTGTTGTTTTCATAGGCACTAAACACAGAGTTCAGAGTCCATTGGAAAGGTGGCTGAGCATGATCAGCATGAACAGGCCTAAGATGGAGTCCAGGCCCTATGAATTCCTTCTTCCACAGGAGAGGATAAGGTTACAGAACATCCCATGCAAATGGTAGAATTCAGCTTCTACCACTGAAATGTAGACTGTGGAATGCTTATGTCTTGGGTCAGATTCCTCAGATGCAGACCTTGAGATGAGAATTCCTATCCAAGAGTTTTATTGGGAAAGTGCTCCCAGAGAGACCAAAAGACAGTGGTGCAGCAGGAAAGAGAAAGGAATCCAAGAAGCAAAGTTGCAATTTTAGGAGGTGCTCAGCTTCAGAATCATCCCACGGTGTAGCTTTGGAGCATAAATTATACCTCAAGTTTATTTCAACATGAGGCAAGGGAACTGGAATTTTATACTCCCATCCATTGGCTATGGGTGTCTCTAGGTGGATATAGATTCCAGGGTCTGTGTACAGGTTAGGCAACTTCAGTAGCCCAAAGAAACAGTGAAGAAGGTCACGGGTACTAGTCATTAAGAGAAAAGCACACTGGGCTGAGTATGGAGCACAGCTGAGAGGATTTGGGCAGGGATCAGACAGTATCCACCACCAACTTGTTTCCTCACTCGACCTTGGAAGGTATTAAAGTACAGCAGAAATGAGAAACCCCAATGAGTACCTTTAGCCAGGAATCCAGTGGATAAAATGAAGACTGTATCATAGTTTTTAACCCATATATATACCTCTTTGCTACTTCTATTTACAGGGAATACAGGGCTTTGGGCGCCTATACTGCAATCTCCTTTTCGTTGTTTGTTGTTTAATTGCTAGGTCATGTCCAACTCTTTTGCAACCTCACAGACTGTAGCCCGCCAGGCTCCTCTGTCCATGGGATTTTCCTGACAAGAATACTGGACCGCCATTTCCTTCTCCAGGGGATCTTTGCGACACAGGGATCAAACTTGTGTCTCCAATATATTGCACGCAGATTCTTTACCACTGAGCCACCAGGCAAGCCCAGATCTGAAAATCTGTAACACTCTTCAGGGGTCTCACTTGCATGTTTATACGTCCGGCCAAATCAGACCCAAAGCTCCAACTAAGAAAGCATTTGCATCTTTTATTGGACCCTCTACTCTCATGGACATCATTCCCCATATTGGAACTGCATATTGATTTTTTAAATAGCTGCACAAAACTACTTAAAAGTCAAAACAGCACGAGTAATCCAGACACTGAGAAGCTGTGAAATGGCTGCTTAAGGACCTGTCATCCAAACTGAGGTCACCTGAAAACAGATGGTACACAAACAGCAAAACTGTCTTTGTGTGCTTGTCAATTTTTTAAAAAGGAATTGTAAACAGGTACAACTTAGTTCTGAGCTGTTCCTCTACTTTGGACAAGGGACCCTGCCACCAGGCACAGAAGGACTGGGTTCATCATTTTTCTCTCCCCAAATACACACACACACATACAGCCCACTTGTGCCATTTATTAAACTCTAGAGCTCACTGAGAAGCTTGGCAACAGCCTACCCTAACAGGTCTGCCTCGTAAGGCCTCTTCTCTCTGTGCTTCCTATGGACACTTCAGACAAGCAGGGGTTCTCAAGTGGATCTGAGTTTGTCTCCTAGATGACATTTGGCGATGCCTGGTGACATTTGTGGTTGTCATAACTAGGGGGAGGGTACTACTGGCATCTAGTGGGCCAAGGATGCTGCTGAACATGCCACAGTGCACAGGAAGCACTGCTTCTCCCCCCTAACAAAGAATTTTCTAGCCCCAAATGTCAGTAGTGCTGAAGTTGTGAAAGCCCATGCTAATGGGTAAATAATGTTGGTATCTTGGTTTGGGTTCCCGCAAAAGCAGACCAGGAGATAAGCATTTGAGTATAACCGGCCTGAGTGATGGTCCCTGAAAGCACCAGTAAGTGAGAGGGTAAATGAGACAAAGGGAATAAAATCAATAGAGCGTGTTAAAGGGCAAGTTCCTCCTACGGGCAACTAGGACTCAGGCCTCCTGGGGAACGCTAGGAGACTCGAGGAGGCGCACCTCAGAGTTGTTTCAAACAAGGACAAGGAAGCCCAAATATTTATCTTGCAAATCCCATCTGTTATTAGCTGAAGACTTCTCCCAAGCATGCTAAGTTTCTGGCACTTCCTGCCTACCCTTCAAGAACCAAAAGAAGGCCCCCTCGGGGGGAGAGTTTGGTGCTTGTCGCAGAATCCCATGGGCATGCATGGGAATGGTGAGTGCTGAGCACTGGGTAGGGTGCCAACAATACACGCTAGTGTTAGTCTTCCAAGCAAACACTCACGGGATATATCCTAAGTGGCTTTCTCTGAGGAAGATGCCCTAGTCAAAAAAGTAATTCTAATCATGACTATAGTAGATGTCCTAGAAGATAAGCAGTCATGATATATTTTAGTTCGAGAGGCCTCATTAGGAGAGGCAATTGGAAAGATTCTTAGAAATTGTGTGTTCTAGTTCTGTACCAATACATGGATCTCCTCTTAAGAATGTCTCTGACAAATGATCATCTAGTCTTTGCTTAAATCCACCCAGGCTACCAGGAACACACTAGCTCATAAGGGATACGCATTCCATTTTCAGAGTGTGATGTGGGAAAACAGAGCTGCTTGAGAACCAAATAGGTCAGAGTCTGAACCTGACTCACTTTGTGAGTGAGTAAAGTCGCTCAGTCGTGTTCGACTCTTTGCAACCCCATGGACTGTAGCCCACCAGGCTCCTCCGTCCATGGGATTCTCCAGGCAAGAATACTGGAGTGGGTTGCCATTGCCTTCTCCAGGGGATCTTCCGGACCCAGGGATTGAACCCAGGTCTCCCACATTTCAGGCAGACGCTTTAACCTCTGAGCCACTGGGGCAGAAGTATTACTTAACCTCTCTGAATCTTACTCTCTTTAACTATAAAATACCACTAGTCATATTATCTACTTCTTAAGAATACTGTAAAGATTAAATGAGATAATACAAGGAATTGAGCACAACTTCTGACATATAGTAGGTGCTAAATTAACATGAGCTACCTTCACTGCTCTTCCTTCTCCATCCTCTCTAGTCTCATATGTCAGCTGCCTGCCTCACAATAGGCTTGATCCTTTCATTCTGGTTCTAGCTTCCAGAAGAATATAAAGTAAGTCCAGCCCACCTTCCCACTGATACAAGATTTCCCTTCTCCATCAAAACAGGCTGGCTGGCTTCCTTTACCACTGCTCTTACAGTCTGACTCTGTGGGCCTCTGTTCTCTAGTCACTCTCCAGAAGGGAGTTGAGTTCCCCCAAGGAGACAGTTTCAACTACCTCCTTACCTGGGACAACACATATCCTTTTAATTTTGATCCATGTGCATCAAAATGGGATCTGTATGGAATAGTGTTCTCTTTTAACCAAAAGAAAAAGTCTGCCTATATGGGAAAAGAATTTTAAAAAGAGGGGATATATGTATAACTGACTCACTTTGCTGTACACCCAAAACTAATGTAACATTGTAAATCAACTATACCGTAATAAAGAAAATCTGTGTAGTCAGGAAAGGAAGGCATAAAATGATTTTTTTCTTTCCTTACCATGCTCCATTTTAACTCTTGCAAATGTTTCTTCCAACCTGCACTTGCCCCTTAGCCTTCCATGATGAGAAGTGCTTTCTGTTCATTTTCAAAGGGAAAAATGTAATGTTTCATAGAAAGAAACAAGATTCACATTCTGAATAGAGGTGGCCTCCTATTTCAGAAGTGCTGGCAAGCCGGCCATTGGTGGTTGCCAAGAGTTGGGTTGGACTGACACAGCTTGTGCTGGAAAGAACATCCAGCCTTGAAATTTGAAGTGGCAACTTTTGCAATGCCACTCTCCCTTTTCCTGCTTGAAGCCCCTGGATGTTCCTTCTGGTCATGCTGCCATCTGGCTGGCAAAGAGAATCACCCAGCAAGAGATGTTGCTTTTCATTATCTGTAACATGATCTCATTTGTGTGTGTGTGCGTGTGTGTGTAGATGTAAAGACATATACCAAAATGTTAATGGTGGTCTGTATCTGCCTGTGACCAATTTGTTACTTTCTACCTTCCTATATTATCTAAATTACTTTGGCAATGAGAATGTATTTAAAATTACTGCCGACATGAAAATATGTTCAACATTGCTGATTATTAGAGAAATGCAAATCAGAACTACACTGAGGTACCACTTCACACCAGTCAGAATGCCCATCATTTAAAAGTCTACAAATAACAAATGCATGGAGAGGCTGTGGAGAAAAGGGAACCCTCTTATACTGTTGGTGGGAATGTAAGTTGGTACAGCCACTATGGAGGTTCCTTAAAAAACTAAAGCTAGAATTACCTCCTGATCCAGTAATCCCACTTCTGGGAATATTCCCAGACAAAACTAGAATTCAAAAAGACACATGCACCAGAATGTTCACAGGAGCACTGTTCACAATAGCCAAAACATGGAAACAACCTACATGTCCATCAACAGAGGAATGGATAAAGAAGATGTAGTGTATATATACAGTGGAATACTGCTGCTGCTGCTGCCAAGTCGCTTCAGTCGTGACCGACTCTGTGCGACCCCATAGACGGCAGCCCACCAGGCTCCCCAGTCCCTGGGAATCTCCAGGCAAGAACACTGGAGTGGGTTGCCATTTCCTTCTCCAATGCATGAAAGTGAAAAGTGAAAGGGAAGTTGCTCAGTCGTGTCTGACTCTTCGCAACCCCATGGACTGCAGCCCACCAGGCTCCTCCGTCCATGGGACTTCCCAGGCAAGAGTACTGGAGAGGGTTGCCATTACTACTCAGTCATAAAAAGGATGAAATAATGCCATTTGCAGCAACATGGATGCAACTAGAGATTATTATACTAAGTGAAGTCAGTCAGAAAGAGAAAGACAGATACCATATATTGTCATTTCTAGGTGGAATCTAAAATATGGCACAAATGAACCTGTCTACAAAACCAGAAGGAGACTCACAGACACAGAGCGGAGACTTGTGGTTGCTGGTGCAGGGGGAGTGGGAGAGGGATGGACTGAGAGTCTGGGATTGGTAGATGCAAACTATTACATTTAGAATGGATAAACAACAAGGTCCTAATCCATAGCACAGGGAACTATATGGAGTATCCTGTGATAAATCATAATGGAAAATATATAAAAAAGAATGTATATATGTGTATAACTGAATTACTTTGCTGTACAGCAGAAATTAACACAACACCATAAATCAACCACACTTCAGTTAAAAACATTTTTTTAAAGGTCTACAAATAACTAGCTCTGGAGAGGGTATGGAGAAAATGGAACCTTTTTATACTGTTGGTGGAAATGTAAATTGGTGTAGCACTCTGAAAAACAGTATGGAGGTTCCTCAAAAAACTAAAAAGAGAGTTGCCATATGATCCAGCAACCCCACTCCTGGGCATATACCCAGACAAAATCCTAATTCAAAAAGATAACTGCACCCCTATGTTCATTGCAGCACTATTTACAATAGTTAAGACCTGGAAACAATCTAAATGTCCATTGACAGATGAATAGATAAAGAAGATGTGGTATAAGCACAAACAATGGAATATTACTCAGCCATCAAAAGAGTAAAATCATGCCATTTGCAGAAACATAGATGGACCTAGAGATTATTATACTAAGTGAAGTAAGTCAGAAAGAGAAAGACAAATACCATATGATTTCACTTATATGTGGAATCTAAAATGTATACAAATCAATATATCTATGAAACAAAAAACAGACTCACAGATAGGGAGGACAGACTTGTGGTTGCCAAGGGGAAGGAGGGGTGAGCAAGGGAAGGATCAGGAGTTTGGGATTAGCAGAGGCAAACTACTATATACAGGATGAAAAACAACAAGGTCATACTGTATAGCCCAGGGAACCATATTCAATATTCTGTGACAAAAGATAATGGAAAAGAATATGAAAAAGAACATAAACATGTATAACTGAGTCACTTTGTTGTACATAAAAAATCAACACAACATTGTAAATCAACTATACTTGAATAAAATTTTTTAAAAATTAAAAAAATTCCTTCCAAAAACTCAGGAATTAAAGACATGCTTCTATTTTCAAAGGAAAAAGGAAAATTTGTTCCCCCTCTTTCAAGTAGGTTATGTGCTTTTGGTCCACAACTCACTGTCTCCTGAAGCCAGAGCTGGCTTGATGAATGGCACCCTCCAGCCTTGTAAGTATCAAGCTATTGTACATTGCATTTGAGAAATTAAAATTCAAGAAAAATGAAAAATGAAGGATGTCTCTTTCCATGTCACTTCTCCTACTCCCTTGGGACTTCACTGGCAGTCCTTTTACCCCTTACTAGCCACCAGTAACCTGTGGTTCAGTCTAGGGACTGAGAAGAAAAGAGAATCCCCTCTGGGACTGAGGTGACTTGTATGGCAGGGTTGCTGCCTTATACTTCTTCCTTATTTCCTGTTGGGCCTGGCACTGTGATTGACACAAAGAGTCACAAATTCTCAAGGGTGATGAAAACTCAAAGGCCACTTGATCCCAGTGTTTATCCCCATTGTCAATGCTTAGTCATTACTCCATGAACAGATTAAATGTGACTATTGGTCACGTTGGCTGCTCAAGAAGTTTGAGCCACAGTCAGATGTCCCAGTTCACCTAGACACCATCCCCGGCCAGTCCCTTTTGCCAATGTCCAGATGAAAGGTTGTTGCTGAATGAAAAGATGGCCAGAATTCTCGGCCTCTGGAGAAGAAGAATTCAATCCGGGACCAGAGACGAGGCTTGATCGCTCAGAGCTTTTGTGTAATAAAGTTTTATTAAAGTATAAAGGAGACAGAGAAAGCTTCTGACATAGGCATCAGAAGGAGGCAGAAAGAGTACCCCCTTGCTAGTCTTCAGCTGGATATTATATAGTCACTCAGTTCAGTTCAGTTCAGTTCATTCGCTCAGTCGTGTCCGACTCTTTGAGACCCCATGAATTGCAGCACGCCAGGCCTCCCTGTCCATCCTAGCAGTGTGTTAATGAAAGAAAGGGATGTCTTAAAACTCAGAATGGCACCAGGCCCCTCACCCATAAGATGCATTTGGGGATAATCTTGGCACCAAATGGTTCATCCCGGGCCATAAAATGATTAACTTGAATCTTGTAGAAGGACAGATTACCATATAAAGTTTCGTTTACATAGATTAGGGGAACAATATCTGAGTATAACATGCTCGTTTGTCAAGTAGGTTCTGAGCCATTAGGGGGAACAGACTTGAATACAGAGTTTGGGGTAAACGTATAGTACATTAACATAGCTTAAGACAAACATTTCCATAAGAAAAATGTGTTGGTTAACTCAAGGTTTGAGAATAGTTCACTTCAGGTGAAACCAGGGGTCATTATGACAACACAGTATTTTAAGAGAAACCTCCTTTTAAATTTGTATAGAGAAGGAAAAAAATATTGCTAGTTTGTTTCCTCCTGCCGGTTTGAGAGAGAGAAAAATGTCTGACACTTGCAGGCTATTTCCTCCATTTGTAGACCCCTGGCCTTCCTGTCTGTTACCCTCTCACAGGTATTCAAAGACATGATTCAGCATTTTATGTCTCTATGACTGAGGGAGCAGAAGAAGAGGCCACCAACATGCAATGGGACCAGCACCAACAACAGGTCCCTTTTACAGCTTCGGGGGCTGGGCATGATTGCCTGTCTGGCATGGGTACAAAGCTCCCCTCCCACATTCCCCTGCCTCCCTCGTTGTGGTGCCTGGACATGGCTTCAGGCCAAGACACAGCACTATTCCCCAGTTCAAGATAAGGAAATATCTATCTGGGCCTGATGCTCTATATAAGCACCAGATGGCAATGATTAAAATTAAATTAAATTAATGTTTGACAGTCCGTGAAGGGCATAAATTGCATGGTGTGCTGCTTGCCCAATCTGTCATCTTGTTTCCCTTGACTCAGGTCAACAAACAACAGCCGAAAACTCGCTCTCTGGGTCAAACAGTAGCTTATTTCTCTGCTATGGAAATTGATGCTCAGTTTACCAGGTTGGAGGCTCCTATGCTGCTCAAATCATAATTAAGATGCTTTAAAAGGGAGAGAATTGAATTCTATCTTCTTGCCACAATCTCCAGCAGCCATCACCCCAACACAGTATAAGAGCAATTACTGGTTAGAATTCAGAAACTGGGAAATCGGAACCTGGCCTAGGAGCAAACCATTGCTAAAAATCACAAAGCAATTTCCAGCTCTAATGACAGCCTTCTTCATTCACATGGTTTCTAGAGCATGTGGGCAGTGCTGATGTGTTATCAAGTTGCAAAAGGATCCATGGTGCCGCATTTTTAAATCATCCATCTGCCAAGTACTCCCTTCCAGAGAACTGGCAGATTTAGGCTTTTGCTCTTTCCCTCTGTGTTATTTGGGAACCAGCATTCCAATATTTACATTGTCCTTGGAGCTACTTATATCCAAAGTAACATTTCAACCTTGGTGCTTTTGCACAGCAACTTCGATGAAATGTGCAAAATGTTTACCATATATTCTTTGGTGATAAAGATCCATTTTTCCAGGAGTTAAGCCAAACGGTAGGACAAGGAACTGAAGCACAAACAGGGTGATGTTAGCTGGGATGTGCCACCCAGATGGCACGTGTGTGTGTGTGTGCATGCGTGCGCTAGTCGTGTCTGACTCTTTACGATCCCATGGACTGGGATCTGTAGCCCTGCCAGGCTCCTCCATCCATGGGATTCTCCAGGCAAGAATACTGGAGTGGGTTGCCATTTCCTCCTCCAGGAGATCTTCCTGACCCAGGGATTGAACCCAAGTCTCCCGCATCTCCTGCATTGCAAACAGATTCTTTACCACTGTGCCACCTGGGAAGCCCTTAAGGAATGAAACACTTATTCCCTGGGCTGCTGGGAATGCAGCCGGGAGGTGGCCTTCAACTGTCAGCCCACTTTGGGGATCACCTCTGCTGAAGACCACTGCCTTGCCCCAGATCTCTCCTTCTGAAGATAGCCCACATCTCCCAACTCAGCACAGCTCTAAGGGGTAGGCTTTTCTCACTATTTTCTTTGCCTGGGCTTGTCTTCCAGATTACTACCTGACTCCTTCCCTGACACATCCAGGCCTCTGCTCAAATGTCACCTCATCAGAAAGGCTTTTCCTGAGTTCTTTTTCTAAAGTAGCACACACTTGCCCTTTCCCCACAGCCTACCTCCACAGCTTCCTGTGCCCTGATCCTGCTTTCATTATTTTCATAATTCTTATCACTACCTGACATGATTTAGATATTTGTCTATCACTTAGTTGATTGAGTATCTCCCCACTAGAATATGAGCTCTGGGATAGCTGGAACATTAGCTGTCTTGTTCATAGCTTTATCTCCACTACCTAGAAAAATGCCTAGCACACATATATAGAGGTACTCAGTAAATATCAGAGAAGGCAATGGCAACCCACTCCAGTACTTTTGCCTGGAAAATCCCATGGACGGAGGAGCCTGTTGGGCTGCAATCCATGGGGTCGCTAAGAGTTAGACACGACTGAGTGACTTCACTTTCACTTTTCACTTTCATGCATTGGAGAAGGAAATGGCAACCCACTCCAGTGTTCTTGCCTGGAGAATCCCAGGGATGGGGGAGACTGGTGGGCTGCCGTCTATGGGGTCGCACAGAGTCGGACACAACTGAAGTGACTTAGCAGCAGCAGCAGCAGTAAATATCTGTGAATAAGTGAATGAATGGATGATTAATTGCCTAATATCTTAGCTACTTCCTAGTACTTAGGCTGGTTAGGTCTCTCTCTCCATGTGCTGAGAATCCGCATCCTGCCAGGGTAGCATAATAGTCAAGAACATGGGCTTTGGAGTTAGGCTGACTTATTCATTTAGTTCACGCACAACCACATAGCTCTTAAGCAAGGCAATTGCTTGGTATTTTATTGATATTAATGCATTTAATGCTTACAACAGCTGTAAGAGATGTTATTATTATTGTTGTTCCCATTTTTAAAGATGATACTGAGCAACAGAGAGGTTAAGCAAGTTGCCCCAGGTCACATGTCTAGTAGGAGCCAGAATTCGAACCCAGGCAGTCTGTCTCCAGAATTTCTCCCACTTACCAGCCATGTGATTTTCAGTAAGTTCCTCTCTGAATTTGTTTCTTTGTCTATAAAAATGGAAATGGAGATGATAATGCCTGCAATACATTGTTGCAAGTTGGAAATGAGATGATGTACTATCAAGTGCTTAGCAGGGTCCTTGATCCACATAGTTCAGTTCAGTTCAGTTGTTCAGTTGTGTCCGATTCTTTGCAACCCCATGGACTGCAGCACACCAGGCCTCCCTGTCTATTGCCAACTCCCGGAGTTTACTCAAACTCACGTCCATTGAGTCAGTGATGCCATCCAGCCATCTCATCCTCTGTCATCCCCTTCTCCTCCTGCCTTCAGTTTCCCCCAGCATCAGGGTCTTTTCAAATGAGTCAGTTCTTCGCATCAGGTGGCCAAAGGATTGGAGTTTCAGCTTCAGCATCAGTCCTTCCAATGAACATTCGGCACTGATTTCCTTTAGGATGGACTGGTTGGATCTCCTTGCAGTCCAAGGGACTCTCAAGAGTCTTCTCAGTTCAAAAGCATCAATTCTTTGGCTTTATAAAGCCACTGTTACCATTTTTGTCCCAGTGCATGACCTTCCAAGTGTTACACCCATCTGATTTTTGTTTCTTTTCTTCTTTCCTTCTTTTTTAAAAAAATCTTTTGGCTGCACCATGTGGCACGTGGGATCTTAGTTCCCTAACCAGGGATTGAACCCAAGTCCCCTGCATTGGAAGTACTGAGTCTCAACCACTGGACCACTGGGGAAGTCCCTGTTTCATTTTGGATGTCCTATATTGATGGCTTGACTCCATTCTACCCTGTGACAGATCTTGGGCTGGATCCACAACTAATCACGTCTGCTCTTCCCTGTCAAATCTCAAAAGAAAACCATTCTTACAGGCAGAAGGAACCAAATTCAGGCTGCATGACTTGTCTTTGACAACTAGCCTTGCAGTCCTTCTGGGTTGCCATTAACTTGGCAAATCACTCAGATAAGCCACAAGCCCAAATATGACCAGGTGTGGTGGCCACTTTCATGCACTGCCCGGTTCTTCCTTCAGTGAAGTCCTTGTTGTCCCAGCTGCTAGGAGTCCTGGGGGTGACAACCGTGAGCTCTCTGCCTCTTCGGGGACTGCCTCCGGTGCAGAGAGCCACAAGACCCAAAGGCAGTGTCTCTGATGACTTTCTGAGGTGGTTCCTATCCAGGGCTCAATGCAGAAATATCCACTTCCAGCCATTTGAGCCTAGCTGAGGACAACTCTGAAGGACCATTCCAGATCCCAAGTTGCTTGTGGGTCAGCCGAAGCTGTTGCTGAGCCCACATCACAGCTCGGCTTCTTCTTCTGCCCATTCTTTCCCCCTTCCCCTCCTTTCCCCAGGAGTCGATCTCAAGAGCACAGTGCAAGAAGTATCCTGCCTCCATGCTCTGTCTCGGAGTCAGCTTTCCTAAAAGCCCAGCCTACAGTACACCAGGTCTAGGCAGATTCATTCACACTCTGTGTCATGATCTCCGGAGTCCTCCAGAAACTATTAAAACCAAGACACAGAATGGCCTCCCAGAATTACAGCTCCCTGGATAACTTCCCAACTCATCCCCCATCATGTTTTACTTTTGCTCAGAGGGATAGCTAGAGAAGCTTGCCTGCTTACACAAGCATATAAATGAAGTCAGAAAAATGATCTTTCTTCCTGATGCCTACTAATCAATGTTCTGCCTACTGTACATTGCCTCAGCTTAGAGCTTTTGCTTCCTCAAGGAAGTGAGACAGATGATCACAGGATGCGTACAACACTGGTCCTTTCCTTTGACCTAATGAGTTCTAGGAGGATTTGTAAGCAAACAACCAGCTTGTGTGACTATACATCAGAAGCAGACAAAGAGTCAGTCATTAAGGGAATATAAATAACGAGGTGCTTCATCCGTTTTGTAAATCTGATGTATTTATAAGCATGCCCTAGGGCAAGGGTCAGCCTCAATGATACCTCCTTTGGGAATAACAGATCCCAAAATATGTATTTTTCATGACCATAAATGACATTTTGATCTGAGTTATCATTAAAATAGTTATACCTTTAATGGTCCGTAAAATCATAACATGCTTCCTTACATGTCAGATTTCCTAAACTACAATTGGGTAAACCTTCCATCTGGTCTTGAAGAATAGAAAAAAATAACTTCCCTATTTAAGTGTGCAGTACTGTGTGTCTGATAAGATAATGAAATCATAAAGGGTGAAAATGCAGTAGAGTATAACCGCTTATTCTCTTAAGATTTTCTGTGGAAAGATACTTTATCTTATTAAGCAGATCTTCCTAATAAATCCTTTCCTCTTCCAGCATGCAGCCTAGTTCTTACAAAGGAATTAAAGGAACACTTGATAGTCTATTGGTTTCTCATATTAGTTTTTGTTGCATTATGGCCCTTTGGAAATATCATTTCATTTTTGATTTAAGAGTTTGTCAAGATATCCAAAATGAAGCTGGTATTGTTAGGCAGGCTTAGGTACTGATCAGTATTCTGTCCTTTCTGTGAAAAATGCTATAATTGATGCTGACCTGAATCTGTATGGACAATTACAACTGTAAAAACAGATGCTTCTCTCCCAGACCCATCCCAGCCATATGTTTTGATTCCTGGTGCTGGGCGCTTGGCAGAGATGGGAATTTTGTGTCAGTCAGCCTCCAAGACTCCTGGACTGCTTGAAGATTATTTTTAAAATGTTATGATTCACTGCCGATGACGCTAGCTGCCTCTATTGCCTTCTAGGATTCTGTGACTCCTATGGTTCATGCTCTGAGATTGTTTTTGCGCCCTAGATAGGTATAACCACTTCATTTCAGGCTCTCATAAGGCGGTTACTGGGATCACTGGAACAGTGAATTGAAAGGGCATTTAAAAAAACATCCAGTATAAAAACTATATATGGTTGTGAACATTGCTATAGGAAAAACTACTGAAGTTTAACATCTGCCCTTAGAAGCTTCAGATGTATTGAGGGAGACAAAATTAAGACAGAGTGATGTTTGCCATCAGTGAAACAGGTTGGGTTGTATGACCACTCAGAATCTCAGAGTGCATCACGAAGTTCCTTGTTAAGATGCAGTTCTCACAGATCTACTGAATACAAATATAGGCATTGGTGCTGGAATCTGCATCTTTAACAAGCTCTCTAAGTGATTCTCATGCATGCTAAATGTTGATAACCGTGGCCCTAGAGGCTGATTATTTCAGCCTGGGCATGGTTCCTGCAACGGCACCGCTAGTTAGTGGTCCTCTATGTTTTGGAAAGAAATCGGGCATTCAGCGATGATCACCACTGAAATGTATGATTAATCATTATAATAATGATGCTGACGCCCCACCCAGAGCTCCTTTACCACTCTATCCCATCCCCCAGCTCCTGACTCCATCTTCCCCAGAACCAAGATCGGCTCTATTTATTTTATGTTTAGCTGTGAGTGTTGGCTGCTAATGGCTTACAGCTGCACTCTTCTCTGGAGACGTATTCTCTGCTGACAGAACCCGCCACACTCAGAGATGCCTTGTTGTTTAGTCATTCAGTCGTGTCTGACTCTTTGTGACACCTATGGATCGTAGCTCGCCAGGCTCTCTGTCCATGGGATTCTCCAGGCAAGAATACCAGAGTGAGTTGCCATGCCCTCCTCCAGGGGAATCTTCCCAACCCAGGGATCAAACCAGAATCTCTTGAGTCTCCTGCATTGGCAGGTGGATTCTTTACCACTGAGTCATCAGTGAAGCCTCAGAGATGCCTAAGAGGTCATATACCCACCAACATAGCCAATGAGTGACTGGTATTAAGGAGCACAGGGCCAGCCCCTTTGCCTCAAGGGAGACAACTCTGGTGCCATCTTGCTCTTGAGCTCTCTATGGAATCAAGGCTGATGCTAGACCTCTGCTGAAACCACTTCTTTGCTTAGCTTCTTCTCCAGCTTTTCCTGCTTCTTCCCCTTCCTTCCTTAAAGGTTTCTCTTGAGAACACTCCTTCAGTATGAATCCTAGTCTCCTTATCTGCTTCTCCATTACCTAAGGCAATATTGCTATTCAGGAATCGAGAGGATTTTCCAAAAAGAAAAAGTTGTAAAAATTACAAGAGAGATTCTATGAATATATAGAGAGACGTATTTGTGGCAAGATATAAAAGAAATAGGAGGTTCTGGTTTCAAGTAAAATGGGGTAACTTTGCCCTATCTCACTCAATGCAGCTGTAAAACCTGGAGAGAATGCATAGGGCAGCTATTTGAGGACTCTGAAAAGTAAACTGCTTGCAGATTTGGAAAGAAGACATATCCGAATCCAAAGCACTACCAAACTGGTCCTGAGTTTATCATTTCTTTTATCTCTGTGGCTGCTAACTCACTTCAGTCGTGTCCGACTCTGTGCGACCCCATAGACGGCAGCCCACCAGGCTCCCCCATCCCTGGGATTCTCCAGGCAAGAACACTGGAGTGGGTTGCCATTTCCTTCTCCAATGCAGGAAAGTGAAAAGTGAAAGTGAAGTCGCTCAGTCGTGTCTGACTCCTAGCGACCCCATGGACTTCAGCCTACCAGGCTCCTCCGTCCATGGGATTTTCCAGGCAAGAGTACTGGAGTGGGGTGCCATCGCCTTCTCCGTCTGTATAGCACAGGAAACTCTAAATACTCTGTAATAACCTATATGAAAAAAGAATCTGAGGAAGAATAGATGTACATATATGTATAACTGACTCACTTTGCTGTACACCTGAAACTAACCCAACACTGTAATCAACTATACTCCGGTATAGGATAAAAAGTAAGAATAGTTCTTTAGAAGAATAATTTTCTACCTTTTATATATCATAGCACACATAGAAAGTGATATTTGTAAGACATTTTGGGACATGAACAGGAGAGTGCTCCTGGCCAGAGGAGTTTTAGTTCCTCTATGTTGCACTGAGCTAACCTGAAGGCCATGGGGAACCAATATATTTCCACACCTGTAACTCACTTGGAGAAGGAAATGGCAACCCACTCCAGTGTTCTTGCCTGGAGAATCCCATGGATGGAGAAGCCTGGTAGGCTGCAGTCCATGGGGTCGCACAGAGTCAGACACGACTGAAGCGACTTAGCAGCAGTAGCAGCAGCAGCAGCAACTCACTTGTGGAAAGCTGCAATCAGAAGGATGGGAACAAGTTTACCACAAAATGTAAGTTCTTGTTATAGCAGTCACTGTGAGTTTCCCTTTGAGTTTCTATAATTCTCTACTTAATTGTACTTAATCCCTTTCACTTTTTAACACTTCAAAAATGTAAAGTAAAAGCAAATATTATATACAGGCATTTACTCACAAATAAATATCAGTACAGAGCTATGTATTTTAACTTCCCATAGGAATGACAGAGAAATGATATGGATTTGGGACTTAGTTTCCAAAATTTTGGAAAGTTACAGACCCTTTATGACTTCAGTTTTCCCTTATATAATGGAGATAATATCACCTATGTGATATGGTTGTTGTGAATATTAAGATACCTTATGAAGATGCAAACTAGTACGTATAGGATGGATAAACAACAAGGTCCTACTGTATAGCAGAGGGAACTATATTCAATATCCAGTGATAAACCACAATGGAAAAGAATATGAAAAAGAATATATACGTATATAACTGAGTCACTTTGCTATACAGCAGAAATTAACACAACATTGTACATCAACTATACTTCCATTAAAATTTTAAAAAAGATACCTTATGAGATGTGCTTAGCACAGTGCCTGGCCCATAGTGAGTACTCAATGAACATAGGTTGCTTCCTCTTCATTTTCATTCCCTAGAGTTATTTTTGCTAAAGAAATTGAGACTAAGGAGATGTCATGTCAGCTTTGAAGTTCCAGGGAAGGCTTTATGGTGGGTATGTAATGATCTTGGCTTTGAGGGGAAGCCGAGACTTGACAGACAGTGAAAAAGAAGAAAGGCCTCCCAGGGCCTGGTAATAAGATGGGATGAAGATAATCTTTGAAGTCTCAGGCAACCACAGGTAGGATTAATGAATAAAGAACACTAGATAAAGAGGAGAGATACTGATTTGAAACCTAGCCTTAAGGAAACACAACGAAAACATCTTACTTGTGTTGGTGAAAGAGCTGACTTCAGGTTAGTCCACAACTACATGGTAAAGCAGGCAGAATTTTCCTTTGGTGATTTTCCAACATGGCATTTCTGCCTCTCCTTCCCTTTCAGCATCACACCTTCCAAAGACTCCATTATACTACTTATGCTCACCTATTTGGGAAGAAAGTGGGTTACACAAGACCCAATTCATACTCAAGGGTTTTTGACCTAATGGGTTAATCTTCCTAGGTCATCATTAAAAAAGAGTCTTGGATTGCCTAGGATTAATCAAGAGAAAAGCTCTCTAGTGATTGAATTTCCAGCACTTCTCCTGAGTAGGGAAGATAGCTTTGATTACTGAGGCTACTCACTCAAATCATACCACAAAGATAACATCCCACTCCATCTATGGGTGATAAGGACCCTAATTAATAGACCTGCGCATGCACAGTCTAGACATAATCATGCTTTAATGTCAACATTTTAAATGAAGCTCTGGAAGAATTTATCTGAATCACCCCCTATGTGAGTATCAGGGTTGAATAACAGGGAGAAGCACTGCAGGGATTCTGGGCCAAAGTAGCCCTTGGGTACAAAGAAATGGAGGCACAAGTAAGGGGGAAAAGGCCAAAACTCAAAGTAACAGTATTAAATCCAAGCTATGGCTCAGATGGTAAAGCGTCTGTCTGCAGTGCGGGAGACCTGGGTTCGATCCCTAGGTTGGGAAGATCCCCTGGAGAAGGAAATGGCAGCCCACTTCAGTACTCTTGCCTGGAAAATCCCATGGATGGAGGAGCCTGATAGTCTACAGTCGATGGGGTCACAAAGAGTTGGACACGACTGAGCGACTTCACTTCTATAAGGGTGTGAGAGTCAGACCATCATGAAAGCTGTGTGCCAAAGAATTGATGCTTTCAAACTGTGGTGCTGGAGAAGACTCTTGAGAGTCCCTTGGACTGCAGTGAGATCAAATCAGTCAATCCTAAAGTAAATCAACCCTGAATATTCATTGGAAGGACTGATGCTGAAGCTGAAGCTCCAATACTTTGGCCACCTGATGTAAAGAACTGACTCATTGGAAAAGACCCTGATGCTGGGAAAGATTGAGGGCAGGAGGAGAAGGGGATGGCAGAGGATGAGATGGTTAGATAGCATCACTGACTCAATGGACATGAGTTTGAACAAGCTCTGGGAAATAGTGGAGGACAGAGGAGCCTGGCACGCTGCAGTCCACAGGGTTGCAATAAGTCAAACTCGACTTAGCGACTGAACATCAACAATTGAATCCAAAGGGCCGGATGCATGATTGCCAATTATCCTCCAAGTTTTGGGAGTTAGGGGAGGTGGGGTGCAAAAAGGGGAACTGGTCAGGAACAAATGTTAAGTCCAAGGGGATTGTGGTGACCATCCATAACATCCATGGCTCATGTTTCTTATTCAATAGCTGCTAGCTGTGATTGGCCACTGGATGAGCTTAAAAGGTTAAAAGCATAATGAGTATAGAGGATGCAGCAACGGACTTGTGATGCTACAGGACAATTTTTAAATAAATATTAGAGAAGAATTAGTAGCTATTAAAATACAGAAGCTAGGAAGCTATTAGAATATAGAAGTTATGGCACATGCATCCAGAGAAGGCAGTAAAATCACTACTTAAAGACTCATTAGATGCCCATTTATTTTTAAGACAGGATTTAAGAAAAATAATGAGATCTATCTTCTGGTTGTGCTGAGATATGAGCTAAATGACCCACGAGAGGTTTCTTCAAACCCAAGAGATTCTGTTTAAACGTTAGAATCCATCTGCCAGAATGGAAATTAAATCCGATAAGCATTCTCCTCGGAAAAACATTGCTTTATATGAGCAGTGCTCTATTTGCTCTTCTCTTTCTTTCTTTTCATCCCTTCCAAATTAAAAACTGGCTCAAACCTATCTCAAAAGTAATTTTCTTGACATTAACCCCAAAGAACAGGATTCATAGCTTAATATACCAAGAATGGCAAATAGACTTCATCTTGATAGAGGTTTCCTGAACTTTGTGTTGGGAAATATTCTGAAGCTGCATTCAGAGGGCTACATCTGATTAGCAATGCCTGCCCCATGCAGGAAGCAGGGATTACAGCATGCTTTCCAAGTGTTTGCTACTCCTGCTTTATAACAACCCAAGCAATATTTATAATTAAAAGCAATAAAAAGGCAATATTTTAATATTCAAGGCATATACAATCTCACAGGTATCAGTGAGATTTAGTGCATGATATTAGTATAATGGACCCCTTCCAAGAATATGGAAATAAGGGGCTAGTTATTGTTCAAGAGAAAAAGACCTGGCAGAAGAGGGAAAGACAGGTGCATTAAGAATAGGTAGGTAGTTTGCTTTTTTCAAATCCACTGGCCTAAGGTTTGAACCCTAAGGAAAATATTTAGGTGTGATTTAAAGGAGAGAGGAAACAGAATTGATATTGTTATGACCATAATGAACACATAGGTAATATTCTAATATTGATTACAAAACCGATTTTATAAGCAAAGAGATGAACTGCAAGTATCATTCACTTCCAGAGCCATCTTGTTAACCAGAACTATACTGCCTAAATCGTTGCTGCAACTCTGATCCCTAAATCAGTGGCCTGCTTCTATTTTTCTGGCTTGCTATATTTATTTTTACAAAGCCAGAAGACACTTTTCCCCCAAATTCCACTCATTCATTCAAGTGTTTATTCATTTGATAAATCTTTGAGTTCCAACAATATATCAGGCAATATCCCCTCAAGTCCCCCTGTCCCAACACCCCTGCCCCATAACAATATCAATGCCTGAATCAGATGCTGCAACTCAGACAGCATCTGATCGTCATGCTTAATAACTTTTATTTCTTTTGATATCCAACCCTACTCAGCTGCGTAATAGCCTTTAGGGTCCAGCAGGCAAATCTTTCTGGTAAAATCACTTTTGGTTTCCTGAAGAGCTCTTTCAAGGGATTCAACCCAGAATTTCACAGCCCTGGAGTCAATTCCCACTGTGCCATCTTAAGTTGTGGCAATCTGTCATGTGGTCTGGTAGCTGGGGTAACATGGAAGATCCCAGCGCAGTACATACATTCCTCCAGCCTTCTATCAGCTTTACCTAAAGTGAGTCAAAGGGATACATGTGTGGTAGTTGGGGGTGTTGGGACAGGGGGACTTGAGGGGATATTGCCTGATATATTGTTGGAACTCAAAGATTTATCAAATGAATAAACACTTGAATGAATGAGTGGAATTTGGGGGAAAAGTGTCTTCTGGCTTTGTAAAAATAAATATAGCAAGCCAGAAAAATAGAAACAGGCCACTGTATCTAAGACCAGTGTTTTCTTATCCTGCTATCACCAAACATTCTCTTCCTAATAAAGGAAAACTAGAGCTTTGCACTGAAGGCTTGTCTGTCAGTGGGAGAATCCCAAGACAGGAGGTTAACCTTCCAATGAGCAAGGGGAGGTTTATGCGGGCATGATGAAATCTGGCAGCACTTAATCTTCGAGTTCTCTAGAAATAAAAGGGTCACACACAGGATCATTAAAGTGTACAGTTTGTTCTAATTTCAAATCTGGGCATGGATAAATAGACTTTTCCCTCTTTAACAATACACTGGCATGCTGGGAGATAAACAACATCTAAAATTCTGCACCCTTTAGCAACTCTATTGGTGGAAACAATTGTGCTTAGTTTTAGTAAGCAGAGATGAATTTGAAATAGTTTCTCAATAAAAACTTGATTTCTTTTTTCAATTTCAATCTTTTCTGAATGGTTTATTTTGGATTTTAAGCCGTGCTGCTATTGTCACTTTTAAAGAGAGAGCGTTTGGTGATGTTTGACCATCTAAGAAAATTAGTGCATAAGGCTATAAGTTAGTGCATAGAGTTGTTTGAAATTGGTATGTTTAGGCTTCATTTTATATATAAATATACATATTCATATAATATATTTATTAAGTAATTAAGTGAAAGTCATTCAGTCGTGTCCAACTCTTTGCAACCCCATGGACTATACAGTCCATGGAATTCTCCAGGCCAGAATACTGGAGTGGGTAGCCTTTCCCTTCTCCAGGGGATCTTTCCAACCCAGGAATCGAACCCAGGTCTCCCACATTGCAGGTGGATTCCTTACTAGCTGAGCCACAAGGGAAGCCCATAATATTTATTACATTATATATATCTATAGCACCTTTGCAGAGGATATACAGGACAATCTTGGTAAAACTGGTACCTAGAATCCAAGTTTTACCTTGGCAAGAGCAAGTTTTGCTTTACAACAACTTGGACAATGCTTCTACCTTTTACATTTCATTAGTTCAGTTATTTACAAGCAAAATATTAATTATGGAGTTAAATATATAACTTAATCTCCATTTAGGTTTTCATACCATTCTAACTGAAATAACTAGCTACTTGGTGGGGGTGTATAGAAGAAAAATGCATTCTCAGCTCCAACTTACCCATTAGCATGAATTGTTGTCAACTGAGGAAACCACTTCATGCCCCCAGCTCTGTTCCACAAAGGCAACGTATTTTGAGCCTAATGCTCTCCTATATAACTTAGATTATATAGACTGCTTAATTCAATCCATTGGAACAGGTAGAAACATTTAATTTATTCTGCACTCTTGGGCTCAAAATGGAACTGAGTTTTCTCATGAATATAGAAAACTGCTGCTGCTGCTGCTAAGTCGCTTCAGTCGTGTCCGACTCTGTGCGACCCCATAGACGGCAGCCCACCAGGCTGCCCCGTCCCTGGGATTCTCCAGGCAAGAACACCGGAGTGGGTTGCCATTTCCTTCTCCAATGCATGAAAGTGAAAAGTGAAAGTGAAGTCGCTCAGTCGTGTCCGACTCTCAGTGACCCCATGGACTGCCACCTACCAGGCTCCTCCGTCCATGGGATTTTCCAAGCAAGGGTACTGGAGTGGGGTGCCATTGCCTTCTCTGAGTATGTACTTATGTCATTTGGAGCTGAGAATGAACTAGCACAGGATTCAGAACACTTGAATGTTCTGCAGGCAGGCTACAGGTGTTGGGAAATTAAAGTCCTCCAGGATCAGCCCCCATGCACTGACAGTGGGACTTGGTGGATAAGGATGCCAGCTCTCAAGCCTCTGAGGTGAGATACCTCGGAGGTGCTTTCTACATCATGGGTAGCAAACCACTTCTGTAAAGGGCCAGAGAGTAAACATTTTAGACTTTGCCACCACATGATTTCTACTGCAACTATTTTTAAACATTTTTATTTATGTATTTATTTTTGGCTGTGCTGCATCTTCGTTGCTGCGTGGGCTTTCCTCTAGTTGCAGGAAGTTGGGGACTACTCTCTAGTTGCAGCGTGCAGGCTTCTTGTTGCAGCAGCTTCTCTTGCTGTGGACCACAGGCTCTAGAGTGTGCAGGCTTCAGCAGTTGTGGCTCCTGGGCTCTAGAGCACAGGCTCCATAGTTGTGGTACATGGGCTTAGTTGTTCCATGGCATGTGGGACCTTCCGGATCAGGGATCGAACCCGTGTCTCCTGCTTTGGCAGGCAGATTCTTTACCACTGAGCCACCAAGGAGGCCCCCTCTATGGCAGCTATTCAACTCTGCTCTTGTGGAGTGAAAGCAGTCATAAACAATTCGTAAATGAATGAGCATGGCTATGTTCCACTAAAACTTTATTTATGGACACAGAAATCTGAATTTCACATTATTTTATGTGTCTTCTTTCGATGCTTGTGACCATTAAAACATGTAAAAAGCCATTCAGAGCTCATGGGCTGTATAAAACCAGGCTGGATTTGGCTCATGGGTTATAGAGTGCTAATCCCTGGTTCTATGGTTGTTGCAGTTTCCCTTGGGGATTCCATAGTGACACCTTTCTGGGAAATTCACCCTTTATTGCTTTCCTTATTTTCCCTGTCTGAATCCCCCATTCACTTAACAATCTTCCCAGGAATCATCTCCAAATGAGCTACTTGCATTTGGATACTTGATTTCAGGTTTGCTTCTGGGGGAAGCAAAACTAAGACAACCAGCTTGGCCGATTAATCACTGACTTGAACACTCATTGCTTTGACATCATGAAGATCCCGCAGAAAGACTCCTGGGATCCTAAGAGCAGAGTCAACAAAAGGCTCATTTCATTATATTCTCAGACTGACAGTGCAGTGGGTTAAATGTGTAAACTTTACCATTCCAGTCTTCTGACTTGCACCCGAGGTAAAACCAAGCGTGGTAACACCTGCAGTGAGCCCAAGGCAGCCATTCTGTCTCAGATCCATCGCTCTCAAACTCTCATGTATCTACAACGAGGATATCTAGATGCTTTACAGCAGCGTGTGCTGGTGAGTCAGAGTCAACTGAGTAATATAACAGTGCACAGGAACCCAGAGGCACGGAGGGTAGGGGTGATGATGACCACTGAGCAATCTCTGTAGCCACGTGGATTTGTGAAATGGGCTCCTTGACAATAACCAAAGGACTGCGTGATTTCTAGATCAAGAACAGCAGGTGGGTAGATGGGGCGCCCGTTTTTTGGTCCCATCTTGCTCATTTTATGTAGTAATTTCTTTCTCTGCAAATTGAAAAAGCTTTCCTCACTCTGTGCCAAGCTGTCCCAGGTGGCTGTACCCTCTCAACCTGGCAGGTGCCTGTGTACTGGCAGTGAGGCTATGTACTAAGTACAGCAATTTCTGATCTTCAGACACAAATGATGCAAAGTAGATTCTTTATTAATGACAAGCTTTTCTAATAGAAGGCTAGGCCCTGACATGTGGGCTACAAAGAAATTGTGTTTCCCTGTCTGGCTCCGATGTGCTAGAGTCTTATGCACTGTCTCAAAACTGATTAATAGACAGAGGGTTCTCCTAGCCCTACTTGGTATGCAACATGCAATAAAAACATAATTGTAAACTTAAAAGGGAAAAAAAAAGCTGACATTCTAAAACTAGATCTGGGATGTTTATAAGTTCTAACAAAATCCTTCAAAAATGTGTTTTAATTGGGTTCCTATTAGCAAGTCTGATCCATTGGGACTCCCTAATTACTAAGGTAAGTCTTAACTTGCTTTTATCATTATTTTCTCTCTTTCAGTCCAAAATAGAAAGGAAGACGTTTTCTTTATTAACGTGAATTTTAAATTGAACTTGAGTCCAGCAAAGTAAGCTATCACTGTTTTTTTTTCTGACCTAACCCTCTGGAGGGCTTCATTTTAAAATTCAAATACAGAGATATTATTTATCAATGTGGTTTTTGCACTAACATAATTGCTCCTTGAAGAACACAAATTGGCAGACTTGCAAAAGAGGAAGTGATTTTTTTAAATTTATTTATTTTGGAATTAAGTTCTGCAAACAAATACCTCTGGCTACTGGGGCTTAAAACATGCTGTATGGTGTTAAAATAAAAAAGCAACATGAAGCCAATAAAACCCTGTGGTCACGGGTGTGGGAGGTGTTACCATACTAATAATAACCAGGTGTCAGGGACTAGCAAACCAATGCCTAGATCTATAAGCCAGCTGAAATTTCTACCCTAGGCTCCACGTTCCTGCTTGAAAAAAAATCTTCATTTTTTAAATGTATCTCATATTTTATTTGTATATTGAGAAATACTAAAATTAAATTAAAAGGACTCAAGTAATTATTCAGATATTTGAATATATCCAGACTTAGAAATATCCAAGGAGAATTAGCAGCATTTTTCTGATATTCCTTACCTTATAAACATGTCCCTGCTGATGCTACTGCTGCTAAGTCGCTTCAGTTGTGTCCGACTCTGTGTGACCCCATAGACGGCAGCCTACCAGGCTCCCCCGTCCCTGGGATTCTCCAGGCAAGAACACTGGAGTGGGTTGCCATTTCCTTCTCCAATGCATGAAAGTGAAAAATGAAAGTGAAGTTGCTCAGTCGTGTCCGACTCTTAGCGACCCCATGGACTTCAGCCCACCAGGCTCCTCCGTCCATGGGATTTTCCAGGCAAGAGTACTGGAGTGGGGTGCCATTGCCTTCTCCGAAACATGTCCCTAGAGGCTGCCTTTACAGTAAATTAATGAAACAAATTAAAGAAGCACAGATATTCAAGGCATTATAATTTTAAATGGTTGTAGTAGCTGGATTTTAATAATTAAAGATTTCCCATCAGAAACCTTTCCTAAAAGATTTCAACAAAAATGAATCAATGTATCTAAAAACACTGAGCATCACACGTTCCTGAAGGGACACAGGAAGGCCTGTGTTTCTGTGATGTAAGATGCAGCTAGGGTAGAGTAGAGGGAGAGCTAGCTTCTTTCTGTCCATCATAGCCTCTCCATCCATATGCTGCAGGCTAAGCGGGAGGAGAGAGAGGAGCTATTTCTTACCATCCACCAGCTTCCCAGCTCTGGCCTTTTTTCATTAATTTCATAACTGGGAACAGCAGGTATATTTCAGAAGCATATGGACCACTGCCCCACTTCCCCATTGCACACATACCTTCACCTAGGTCTCCCTCCAGGCACATTCTATCATGTCCACTCCCATCTGCTTTTTAATGCTGAAAAGTTCACAACTAGGGATCTATTCCTTGGATGTAAGGCCGTGTTTCTTAGCAATATGCATATAATCCTGGGATGTATCACACCTTAACCCCTTGGTTTTGGAATTTAAACAAACCCATGATGCTCCATGAAATAATCACAAAATTAAAATGAGTAAGGTCTATTAATTGCTTACATGTTACTGAATACACACACGGGGAGGATTAGGCAAAGGAGACAAAAAGGGAGATTGTGTGATCTCCATCATGATCAGGTAAATGGAAATGAAAACTGCCATTGATCTATTCAACCCAACCTCTCACTGACATAAGAAAGAAGTCTACATAGGTGTTCACTTTTTATACTTTCTAAGGTGTACTCTCTTCTGTGGATGAAATACATAATAAATATACATTAAAAAATAAAATTCTGCTCAAATCCCCTGTTTGGAAGCTAGAAACGAAATCCATTGGAAATGATCTGATTTTATCCATTTGGCCAATAGAGATATTGTTATATGGAATTTCTCCAACTCCCCAAGCTTATTTATATCACTGTGCTATCCTCATAACATCTATGCTTTTAGGACAGTAGGAATACACTTCCCTGAATACGTTTCTGTGTAGCTGGGAGAAGCAGCAGTAAAAATGTGGAAACCTCATAAACAGTTGGTGAGAGCATAAGTTGGAGAAGAAATTTGACCATTTCATCAAACCATCATGTGATATAATTTAATGTAGTGGTATATTTTCCAGAAAGTTATTGTATAGAAACACCCTAACAAACAAGTGAACCAAGGTATAAAATATATGTGAGAATAAGAAATATTCATTGTAACATTGTAAATGGGGCAAAGACTGCAAATATCCTGTTTGCTAGTAGATTAAATAAACTATGGTTTATTCACACAATGGAATATTATGCAGCCAATAAAAAGTTAAGTTTATATGTACTGATATAGAAAGGTACCCAAAATATTTTAAAAGTAAACTGTGTACACACACACACACACTCTTTGGCTACATGATGTGAAGAGCTGACTCATTGGAAAAGACCCTGATGCTGGGAAAGCTTGAAGGCAAAGGAAGAAGGGAGTGGCAAAGAATAAGATGGTTAGATAGCATCACTGACTCAATGGACATGAATTTGAGCAAACTCTGGGAGATAGTGGAGCACACAGTAGCCTGGTGTGCTGCAGTCCATGGGGTCACAAAAAGTCAGACATGACTTAGTAACTGAACAACAACATATATATATACACACACACACACACATATATATACACACACACTATCATTATATATATGTATATATGTACATATATATTTTAACAAGGGGAAATGGACAGACAGCTATTCATGTGATTACTTGTGAGGAGAAGGATGTTGGCAGGAGAAAATTGTACTTTACTTTTCATAGTCTTCTGAACTGTTTGCATTTCCTTTTTGAAAGTGCCCATTCATTACTTCTCTAAAACAATTACAACAATAGTGAAAATTAAAAAGGGGGGAAAAGATGAAGTGAATTGTCCTTCTGGAAGCCTATCTCAGTGTCATTTGAACCTACATTCTCTGTGTGACAGTGGCCATACTGGGTTAAAAGAGGTCAGAATTTACTTGCCATATGTAGCCTGAGTATCAGTGTTTCTACACAGGTTATAGATTTGTTACCATGAAAGAATACCTATCCTGTTTGAATAAATATAAATTGCTCATAGCACTGCTTGGGATTGACACGTTTCATAAACTCATCACTCCCACTTTACATTCCTATCATGGGTACAGAGGGGAGAGGCCTCTAAATTTAGTCCTTTGAATCTTCAAGAGCTGCTTAGAATAGGTTTGATGAATAAGTTGGTGTTCATCACTTCATGTCTCAGAAATGTATAGTTTTTGACTCTATCTCCCACTCCAGCTTGCCTTTCCAGGCAGAAGAGTAAGAAATATTTTCATTTGCCTTCAAATAGACCGTCTGTTTTTCTGGTCATTTTAGCTGTTGTTTTCTGGGCACTTTCTAGCTCCAGTATGAATTTTTTTGGGAGGTTTCAGAATCAGAATCGCAAATGGTTTACTCAGCAGGGTTGTTCAGGGATCTTTTCCAGTGTTCACTGTGTCGTTCCCACTGCTAGGGCAGCCTTCTGGAACAAGCTATCTAACTCCTTTTAGCCATTCTTGTCCCCCTGCAAGACCCTAGACCTCTAAGATGAAAATGGAAAACATTCAGATGTTTCTAAATCATAGAATCCCAGAATAGAACTCAAAGGGTCATTAGCTATAGTCTTGGCCACACCGCCCATTTCATAAATGGGGGAAACTGAGGGTCAGAGAGGTTAAGCAAGGACCCCACCTGAAATCTCCCAGTGTCGATGTCCGCCCCCTCTCCATTCCATCTGTGTGCATGAGAGATATTAAAAAGATTTCATAGCTGTACATACTTCAGGCGCCAGACTGAAAGCCCACCCAAGTGTTGGCATCGAGTCCTGAAGATGTCCTACTGTGGTGGGTGATAACCTTTTATTTGCTGCATCAACGAATGGTGTTTGGGGTTCTGGAGGGGGTGGACAGAGGTGACTGGGGTGGCAGGTAGGGGGAGCTTGTGAGCTCAGAACAGCGTCTCTTCACTAACCAATATGGAAGGTTTTAAATATGTTAACAACTGGAACAGTCATCCAAGTGTGTCCCACTTGTGTAGCACTTGCATTTACACAGTTCTTTGGTCTAATTTAGATAAAACGTAGGTATAGTTCTTTTCTTTATTGGAATCCTCTGATGTGTGCAGACTCATGAGTCTCTGGCAAAGTGATACGCTTTAAATCTTTTAAAGTTTAGGCATCACGAAATGACTTCCAGGTATACTCATAATTCACCAAATTCCAGGGGTCTCACACCTCCAGTGGCATTACAGTATCTTTAATATCAGTCATAAAAAGGAAATATTTAAATTGCAAAATAGATATATCGATACAGAAATGTGAGCTCTGTAAAAATGCATGAGCTGATGCTTATCCATCTTCAAGGAAAAATGAGTCACTGTAATGTTTCCCTCTGTGCAACAGATTTTAAATTGTGATTTATGCAGTTGAAAAGCAGCTAAGTATACCTTGTCAGGAAGACTCTCACGAGGTTGTTTGATGGAGACCACTTTGTACAAATTACCTAATCAACTCAATTCCCCTTCCTCAGAGCAGAAGAGTAAAGAATATCCAAGCCCAGGAATGGGTGAGGGGGCTGTGCGTATGAAGAGGCTCTTTGTTCTCTTACTCTGTTTTTCTCCTTCGAGCTCCTCAGGAGGTAGTGCCTGAGACACAGCATACGTGAAAGCTAAACAATACAATGTACAGAAGTGTTCCTCCCCTGATCGCTAAGACCAAAACATCTCTCCTACAGCTTGAAATCCCAACATTCCTTTTTGTCTTTAAGAGTCTCCAAATAAACGACACTATTACTGATGAGCCATAAATACTTCTTTCTCTGGTAACCTTTTCCCCTACAAAAAAAAAAAAAAAAAAATGGAGATCTGGGTTCTCACAAGAATTTATTTTCTCATCTAATTATTTAACAGGTCTTTCCAGAACATCAAAAGTTTAATTATACTTAGTCATACTTTTGAAAAAATAGTCTTTGTTGAAAATAAAAAGATTAGATGAATAGAGGTATAGAAGAGGCTCGACAGAATATCTGTTGAATGCTGGATGAGTGAAAAACTAATATGTTTGTCAATTACACCTCAATATACCATTTAAAGCTTCCCTGGTGGCCCAGACGGTAAAGAATCCACCTACAATGCAGGAGACCTGGGTTTGATCCCTGGGTTGGGAAAATCCCCTGCAGGAGGGCATGGCAAGCCACTCCAGTATTCTTGTCTGGAGAATTCCATGGACAGAGGAGCCTGGCAGGCTACAGTCCATGCGGTCGAAAAGAGTCAGACATGACCGAGGGACTAAGCACACACATACTGTTTAAAGTATAGAACAGTCTTTTGGACTCTGTGGGAGAGGGAGAGGGTGGGATGATTTGGGAGGATGGCATTGAAATATGTATAATATCATATATGAAACGAGTCACCAGTCCAGGTTCGATGCACGATACTGGATGCTTGGGGCTGGTGCAATGGGACGACCCAGAGGGATGGTATGGGGAGGGAGGAGGGAGGAGGGTTCAGGATGGGGAACACATCAGATTCATTTCGATATATGGCAAAACCAATACAATATTGTAAAGTTAAAAAATAAAATAAAAATTAAAAAAAAAGATCAATTCATAGGAACTTGCATGTTTGAACTGGAAACTTCTGATTTCAAATTCTGTATCATACAGGGTTCAATCAGAGAAGCAAAACCACTACACACACAAAAGGGATTTGTTACAGGGATCTGACCTTACACAATTGTGGAAGCTAGTTAAACAGTCTCTGTAAGGATGTTGTCTTTGCTTCTGGTGCTGGAGCTTAAAGCCCACAGAGCAGGCAGTGGGGGTAGGGAAAGGGAAGATGGATATGAACTGAGGAAAAGCAAGAATGAGCTGGAACCAACAAGTACCAGCTGAAGACCACAAGGATGGGTTGAAACCCATTGCCTCTGACCTTGGTAGAGTGGTTGTCTTGTAGAAGCTTGGGACCCTTCATCACAGAGCTAAACCCCACACACCTAGCCAAGGAGTGGAAGCAGCTGGAGGAGGAGCTGGGGGAAGGTAGAGCAGTGGAAAACCCAGCTGCTGTCTCACTCCCATGAGGCAAGAGAACAAATGAGTGACAATATGTGTGAGCTACAAAATGGCTGCTGTTTTCTTCTCCCTCCAAGTCTCATATCAGAATCTCTCTTGTGATCCACCATAATCAGACACGTAAAGGAAAGGAATATGCAGCTCAGCTCAGGCAAGGTGACACATTGCAAAGCCATCACTTGTTATTTAGTTGCTCAGTCACGTCCAGCTCTTTGTGACTCTATGGGCTGTAGTCTGCCAGGTTCCTCTGTCCATGAAGTTCTCCAGTCAAGAATACTGGAGTGGGTTGCTACCTGGAGAGGCCACCTGTAAGTGTCCAGGCCAACAATCTCTGCTGGAGATAGTTTGCTAAGAGGCTACAGGAAACTAATGACCTCAGTATGATCAACATTTGCAATCTCCATTCCTTCCATCATTTTTATCCTAGTGATTAGAAAAACAGACTAACTTAAGCTTTATCGCCATTACTTTTACTTACCTATTTTTTTGGCAAGCAGCTAATGAAAGTGTTTTTTTGAAAAAGTCAGCAAATTGCTTCAATCCCCAAAGGAGCCTCTCAAACCCAGGAAAGGGAATTAAGTGTACTCTTCATAGCAAAAACAGGTTAGAAAATCTTTGAGAACCTAAGAATTTGTATTTACTTGTTTATAAAGCTAATTATTATTATTATTAGCATTACTTTAGAGATGCCAGAATACAATTTGATAAAATAGTTTGTCTTGGGCAAACTCTGTTTTTACTTGAATAATGTTCCTGAGTCTGTTGTTTTTGTTTAGTCACTAATTCGTGTCCAACTCTTTGCAACTCCATGGAGTGTAGCCCTCCAGGCTCCTCTGTCCATGGCATTTCCCAGGCAAGAATACTGGAGCAGGTTGCTATTTCCTACTCCAGGGGATCTTCCCGACCCAGGGATCAAACCCACATCTCCTGCATTGCAGGTGGATTCTTTATCACTGGGCCACCTGGGAAGCCCTTAGTCTTCAAGTATGACCCCCCAAATTGATGCCAAAATGGAGCAGAGAGATGAATCTCACTCAAATTACAGATTTGAGGCAAAATAAATGTCATTATTTCAAGCCACCCATGATTGGAGGTAATTTGTTATACAGCCTTAGTAACTGAAATAGGCTCCGTGCCAGACCAATAGGGGATATGATTACATTATTATATCCTAAATCCTTTTGCTAGAATATCAGATCCATCAGCTTGAAGCTAAGTTTTTAATCAGTGAAAAGTGAAAGTGTTAGTAGCTCAGTCGTGTCCGACTCCTTGCAACCCCATGGACTGTAGCACACCAGACTCCTCTATGCATGGAATTCTTTAGGCAAGAATACTGGAGTGGGTAGCCATTCCCTTTCTCCAGGGGATCTTCGTGACCCAGGGATCAAACCCAGGTCTCCTGCATTGCAGGCAAACTCTTTACTATCTGAGCCACCAGAAAAGCCCCCTTTAATCAGTACTTTTGTATAAATAATGGTATGTTTTAAACTTTATCCTGAAGTAATTATAGATTTGCCTGAAATTTTAAGAAATAATACAGAGGGATCACAGATACTCTTCATCTAGTTTACCCCAATGGTGGTAACATTTTCCCTAACTAGAGTACAGTATCACAACCGGGAAATTGAGATTGATGCAACTGACTGATTTTCTTCAGGTTTCACCAGTTTTATACATAATGTGTGTGCATGTGTGTGTGTATGTGTGTGTGTGTGTGTGTGTGTATTTAGTTCCATGCAATTTTATCACATATGTAGTTCCATGTGACACTCTTTAGAGTCAAGATACAGAACAATTCCATCACAGAGGATCTCTTCTCCACTCTTCATAGCAACAGCCACCTCCCTTCTACCCCACCACCCCACTCAGTCCCTGGCAACCATTAATCTGTTCTCCATTTCTATGATTTTTGTCATTTCAAGAATGTTATATAAATAAAATCATGTAGTATGTAAACTTTTGAGATTATCTCTTTTTCACTCAGCATAATTCCCTAGAAATCCATCCAGCTTGTTATGCATATCATTAGCTTGTTCCTTTTTGTAGCCAAGTTGTGTTTCATGGTATGGATGTCACTTTAAGTTCTTTAAGCATTCACTCATTAAAGAACAATTGAGGAGATTATGTTTGGGGAGATTATAGTTCTTGAACATCCACGTACAGTTTTTTTTTTCTTTTTTTAATGTGAACATATATTTTCATTGCTCTGGGATGAACGTACAAGAATGAAGCTGGTGGCTTGTATGGTAAGCAAATGTTTAGTTTTGTAAGAGACTGTCAGATTCTTTTCTAGAGTGGCTCTATCATACATTTCCATCAGCAGTCTTTGAGTGATCCAGTTCCTTTGCATCCTCACTAGAATTTGGTGTTATCACTATTTTGAATTTTAGCTATTTGATAGATGTGATATAGTGATATAATAACATATTTTATAATATGATCTGGCCAGATGTACATGAACTCTTGTCCCCTCCTGTTTATACCCATGTTATATGGTGGGAGAAGACTTTTTTACACTACCACTTCTTCCCTCTTGATCATCCTCTCTGAAATGGACAGAACGATGAGTTACTTGGGGTCTGTAGCTAATGGTTGGTTTTATTTTCTTAGAAGTCATCCCTAATACCAATGCAGAGGCAGAATTCATCACTTAAAAAAAAAGATTTAAATAAACTTTCTACAACAAGATATTTTAAGTTGCTGAGGAAAGTGAAAGTGAAGTCACTAAGTCATGTCTGACTCTTTTCAACCCCATGGACTGTAGCCTACCATGCTCCTCCATCCAGGGATTTTCCAGGCAAGAATACTGGAGTGGGTTGCCATTTCCTTCTCCAGGAGATCTTCCCGACCCAGGGATTGAACCCGGGTTTCCCGCATTGTAGGCAGACGCTTTACCATCTGAGCCACCAGGGAAGTTAAAGATAAAGAAAGATAAGCTTGGGAAAAGATTAAATCTGGAATAAGGTTAAATATACAAAGTGCATAAGGTCTCTTGAAACTGAGTCACAGGTTTGTCTGTGCATTTACAGAATTTAGAGGGAGATGCAGGAAGTGATCTAGTTCACAACACTCCTAAGGAATTAATAAACTGGTATCTCAGAAGAGGCAAGCCTGGTTCTGAGACCAGGATCAAAATTCACCCATGCTTACAGAGGCCACATAGGTACTGTAAGTGAATGAAGTAACTTGGGACTAAGATGACAAGGGAGGATGATGCTGAGGCTGTGCTAAACTGGAAAGCATGTGCTTCGTCTAAGAGGGCAGCTACTGCTCAGTTTTAGCTGATATTTGCCAAGAGGGTAAAATCCCAATGTATTCAGATTTTCCAATTTCTTAAGAGAGGCAATAAAGTCCGATTTTTCAGAGTTATCGCCTCATAAAAAATTAGCAACTCTATCAGTGAAAATACTGGCTTAGCAAGCAGTTTTACTTGTTAAAGTTGGCCCACCACTGTCAGTTGAAGACCTGTGGCCTTGATACGTAGGCAGGAGCATGTAATGTGAGATAATCTTTATAAATATGACTTTTCTTTATACCAAAGCTCAGCTTTGGCACTTTTGGCTAAACAGTGAATGTCACTGAGTTGATGGTTATGCTCTCTGACATGGATATAGAATCACAGATTTTCTGTGTAGTCAGTCAAGTATGGTGTCACAGATTTTCATAGTCAGCCAACAACAATGACATGAACAAAAGACTTGAATAGGCGCTTCACAAAAGGTATCCAAATTGCCAACAAGCATTTGAAAAGGTTCTCAACATTATTAATCATTGGGGAAAGAGATAAAACTATATACCCACTAGAATGGAAAAGATCAAAAATACCAAGTGTGGGTGAATATGTGGAACTGAAACTCTCAAACATTACTGATAGAATGTAAACTTGTACATCCTAGTTTCTAATAAAATTTAGTATATTCCTTCCTCATGACCCAGCCATTTCACTTCTAAATATATATTTACTGTAAGAAAGGAATGCATACATCTATAGAAAGACTTGTACAAGAATGTTCAGAACACCTTTATTCAGACTAGCCATTAACAAAATATCCTGACAGGAAAATGAATCAGCAAAAAACTTCGTGGTATATTCATATAGTTAACGAGCAATAAAAGAATGAATTAGGATGGATCCAATAAAATGGATGAATCTCAAAAACATTAGGCTGAGTAAAAGGAGACTTAAACAAATAGCATAGATTCAAATTCTGGTTCCCCCAAGTATTACCTGGTGGTGACTCTTGCGACCTCATGGACTGTAGCCCTCCAGACCCCTCTGTTCTTGGGATTCTCTAGGCAAGAATACTGGCTGCTGCTGCTGCTAAGTCGCTTCAGTCGTGTCCGACTCTGTGTGACCCCATAGACGGCCACCCACCAGGCTCCCCCGTCCCTGGGATTCTCCAGGCAAGAACACTGGAGTGGGTTGCCATTTCCTTCTCCAATGCATGAAAGAGAAAAGTGAAAGTGAAGTCGCTCAGTCACGTCCGACTCTTAGCGACCCTGTGGACTGCAGCCTACCAGGCTACTCTGTCCATGGATTTTCCAGGCAAGAGTACTGGAGTGGGGTGCCATTGCCCATGACCTTAAATTCATTTACTGTTCTAAGCTTTCATTTCACATCTATAAAATAGGCACAATAATACCTTCTTGGAGGTATTGTCATGGGGATTGTTCAATGATACACATATGGCAAAGTATTCAATAAACAGTAGCATTTCATTCTATAACTTATGGAAATCAAATGTCAGAACATCTATCCTTCAAGGCTTGTCTACTGCCTTCTCTGTAAAGATCCTTTCACCATTCTGAGTCTCTTAGGAAGAAGTAACACACTAAGTCCTTAACACCTTCATGCAAATTACCTTTAGGAAGAAATGTCTTCCTCACAGACAGGCAGGGTGGGCAGGTTATAGAGTAATTCACTTGCAGTGGATTTAAGAAAAAGCATTGTTAAAGGAGGATGTGTCAGTCAGAGTTCTCTGCTGACCAGTAACCCACACAAACTCTGCTTAACTGAAGATAGAGGTTGGAAAGTCAGGTTTGGGGGTCTGTAGAAACCAGGGTCACTATAGACACAGGCCATGCATTCTATAGCCACTGACACAAAGCAAGAAGTGACTAATTTGAGTGCATGATCTCAAATTGTTTTTGTGCATCATTTGTTCAAGATTCAAGTTTAGGAGACAATATCATGTTAGCCAAGCTCAGGTCAACTTCTCCGTCCTAGCTGTTAAAGTAGGCAAGACAAGGAAGGACCGAATGCCTTTGGTTTCCAAACAGTGAGGCAGAAACCTGGAATTATATTACACCAAGACCACCTTGGGCTTCTATGGTGGCTCAGTGCTAAATAATCCACCTGCCAGTGCAGGAGATGAGGGTTCAATTCCTGGTTTGGGAAGATCCCCTGAAGAAGGAAATGGCTACCTATTCCAGTATTCTTGCCTGGGAATCCCATGGACAGAGGAGCCTGGTAGGCTAGAGTCCATGGAGTCACCAAGAGTCGGACACAAGTTTAGTGACTAAATAACAACAAAGACCACCTTAATGAGGGAGAGATACTCCCCAAAAGAAAACTGGGGAACTCTTGGGAAGTGGCAGTGGATGCTGGGCGTTGAAAACAACAGATGTCTACCAGAGAGAACACAGGGCAGAGTACTGAAGGGCCAGGAGAGGTCCCATTTCCCTTCTTGGCAGGTTCTTAATGACTGTATTTGGAGCTTAATGACCTTTTCAGTGATCCCATTGTTAAATTCATCTCAAGAACAGCTCTGAGCAACAGAGAGGGACCACTAATTTCCCTGATTACTGACCTGTTCAGTATCTCACTGTATTTCTTAAGAGTCTAAGTGCTTTCTGTGGAGATTAGCAAGATACCTAGAACAATGTTGAAGAGTGTCATTTTGTGGTACATATATTACACATATGAATGTTAAAAAATAGGGCAACCTCTTGCACAAATCACAGGAAAGCAACTGTACTAGGAAGACATACATTTTAGTCATCAGTAGAAAGAAATACAGAGAAATTTAATTTTCAGTTTACGTACATGTCACGAATAAATGTTTTACTTCCATAGAAATATTACTTTGGTGTTGCCCACTACTTGAATGGTCTTTATCCCTACTTTCTTCAGTTTAAGTATGAATTTGGTAGTAAGGAGTTCATGATCTGAGCCACAGTCAGCTCCCAGTCTTGTTTTTGCTGACTCTATAGAGCTTCTCCATCTTTGGCTGCAACGAATATAATCAATCTGATTTCGGTGTTGGCCATCTGATGATGTCCATGTGTAGACTCTTCTCTTGTGTTGTTGGAAGAGGGAGTTTGCTATGACCAGTGTGTTCTCTTGAAAAAACTATTAGCCTTTGCCCTGCTTCATTCTGTACTCCATGGCCAAATTTTCCTGTTACTCCAGGTGTCTCTCGATTTCCTACTTTTGCATTCCAGTCCCCTATAATGAAAAGGACATCTTTTGGGGGTGTTAGTTCTAGAAGGTCTTGTAGATCTTCATAGAACCGTTCAACTTCAGCTTCTTCAGCATTACTGGTCAGGACATAGACTTGGATCACTGTGATATTGAATGGCTTGCCTTGGAAACAAACAGAGATCACTCTGTCGTTTTTGAGACTGCATCTGAGTACTCCATTTCAGACACTTTTGTTGACTATGATGACTACTCCATTTCTTCTAAGGGATTCTTGCCCACAGCAGTAGATATAATGGTCATCTGAGTTAAATTCACCCATTCCAGTCCATTTCAGTTCACTGATTCCTAAAATGTCGATGTTCACTCTTGCCATCTCCTGTTTGACCACTTCCAGTTTGCCTTGATTCATGGACCTGACATTCCAGGTTCCCATGCAATATTGCTCTTTACAGCATCAGACTTTACCTCCATCACCAGTCACATCCACAACTGGGTGGTGTTGTTGCTTTGGCTCCATCTCTTCATTCTTTCTGGAGTTATTTCTCCACTGATCTCCAGTAGCACATTGGGCACCTACCGACCTGTGAGTTCATCTTTCAGTGTTCCATCTTTTTGCCTTTTTATACTGTTCATGGGATTCTCAAGGCAAGAATACTGAAGTGGTTTGCCATTCCCTTCTTTAGTGGGCCACGTTTTGTCAAGTCTCCACCATGATCCGTCCATCTTGGGTGGCCCTACATGGCATGGCTCATAGTTTCATTGAGTTAGACAAGGCTGTGGTCCATGTGATTAGATTGTTTAGTTTTCTGTGATTGTTGTTTTCAGTCTGTCTGCCCTCTGATAGAGAAGAATAAGAGGCTTATGGAAGCTTCCTGATGGGAGGGACTGACTGAGGGGGAAACTGGGTCTTGTTCTAATGGACAGGGCCATGCTCAGTAAATCTTTAATCCAATTTTCTGTTGATGGGCAGGGCTGTGTTCCCTCCCTGTTATTTCAGTTCAGTTGCTCAGTTGTGTCCAACTCTTTGGGACCCCATGAATCACAGCATGCCAGGCCTTCCTGTCCACCACCAACTCCTGGAGTTCACTCATACTCATGTCCATTGAGTTGGTGATGCCATCCAACCATCTCATCCTCTGTCGTCCCCTTCTCCTCCTGCCCCCAATCCCTCCAGCATCAGGGTCCTTTACAATGAGTCAACTCTTCACATGAGGTGGCCAAAGTATTGGAGTTTCAGCTTTAGCATCAGTCTTTCCAATGAACACCCAGGACATCCATTCCTTTAGAATGGACTGGTTGGATCTCCTTGCAGTCCAAGGGACTCTCAAGAGTCTTCTCCAACACCACAGTTCAAAAGCATCAATTCTTCAGCGCTCAGCCTTCTTTACAGTCCAACTCTCACATCCATACATGACCACAGGAAAAACCATAGCCTTGACTAGATGAACCTTTGTTGGCAAAGCAATGTCTCTGCTTTTGAATATGCTATCTAGGTTGGTCATAACTTTCCTTCCAAGGAGTAAGTGTCTTTTAATTTCATGGCTGCAATCACCATCTGCAGTGATTTTGGAGCCCAGAAAAATAAAGTCTGACACTGTTTCCACTGTTTCCCCATCTATTTCCCATGAAGTGATGGGACCAGATGCCATGATCTTCGTTTTCTGAATGTTGAGCTTGAAGCCAACTTTTTCACTCTCCTCTCACTTTCATCAAGAGGCTTCTTAGTTCCTCTTCACTTTCTGCCATAAGGGTGGTGTCATCTGCATATCTGAGGTTATTGATATTTCTCCCGGCAATCTTGATTCCAGCTTGTGCTTCTTCCAGCCCAGCGTTTCTCATGATGTACTCTGCACATAAATTAAATAAGCAGGGTGACAATATACAGCCTTGATGTACTCCTTTTCCTATTTGGAACCAGGCTGCTGTTCCATGTCCAGTTCTAACTGTTGCTTCCTGACCTGCATATAGAGGCAGGTCAGGTGGTCTTGTATTCCCATCTCTTTCAGAATTTTCTTGTGATCCACACAGTTAAAGGCTTTGGCATAGTCAATAAAGCAGAAATAAATGTTTTTCTGGAACTCTCTTGCTTTTTTGATGATCCAGCGGATGTTGGCAATTTGATCTCTGGTTCCTCTGCCTTTTCTAAAACCAGCTTGAACATCTGGAAGTTCATGGTTCACTTATTGCTGAAGCCTGGCTTGGAGAATTTTAAGCATTAGTTTACTAGTGTGTGAGATGAGGGCAATTGTGCAGTAGTTTGAGCATTCTTTGGCATTGCCTTTCTTTGGGATTGGAATGAAAACTGACCTTTTCCAGTCCTGTGGCCACTGCTGAGGTTTCCAAATTTGCTGGCATATTGAGTGCAGCACTTTCACAGCATCATCTTTCAGGATTTGAAAGAGCTCAACTGGAATTCCATCACCTCCACTAGCTTTGTTCATAGTGATGCTTTCTAAGACTTCACATTCCAGGATGTCTGGCTCTAGGTGAGTGATCACACCATCATGATTATCTGGGTTGTGAAGCCCTTTTTTGTACAGTTCTTCTGTGTATTCTTGCCACCTCTTCTTAATATCTCCTGCTTCTGTTAGGTCCATACCATTTCTGTCCTTTATCAAGCCCATCTTTGCATGAAATGTTCCCTTGGTATCTCTAATTTTCTTGAAGAGATCTCTAGTCTTTCCCATTCTGTTGTTTTCCTCTATTTCTCTGCATTGATCGCTGAGGAAGGCTTTCTTATCTCTTCTTGTTATTCTTTGGAACTCTGCATTCAGATGCTTATATCTTTCCTTTTCTCCATTGCTTTTTGCTTCTCTTCTTTTCACAGCTATTTGTAAGGCCTCCTCAGACAGCCATTTTGCTTTTTTTGCATTTCTTTTCCATGGGGATGGTCTTGATCCCTGTCTCCTGTAGAATGTCACGAACCTCTGTCCATAGTTCATCAGGCACTCTATCAGATCTAGTCCCTTAAATCTATTTCTCACTTCCACTGTATAATCATAAGGCTGAGAGGAGCAACCCCACATCCAAGGAGCGGCAGCTGCGTGGGCGCCGGAGGGCTGAGAGGAGCTAATCCACCTTCAAGGTCGGGTGGGGGGGCGGCCATGAGGAGGTGCCCGTCTTTCAAGGTAAGGAGCAGTGGCTGTGCTTTGTGGAGCAGCCGTGAAGAGATACCCCACGTCAGAAGTAAGAGAAACCCAAGTAAGACGGTAGGTGTTGCAAGACGGCATCAGAGGACAAATGCACTGAAACCATAATCACAGAAAACTAGCCAATCTGATCACATGGACCACAGCCTTGTCTAACTCAATGAAACTAAGCCATGCCGTGTGGAGCCACCCAAGACGGGAGGGTCATGGTGGAGAGGTCTGACAGTATGTGGTCCACTGGAGAAGGAAATGGCAAACCACTTCAGTATTCTTGCCTTGAAAACCCCATGAACAGTATGAAAAGGCAAAATGATAGGATACTGAAAGGGGAACTTCCTGGGTTGGTAGGTACCCAATATGCTACTGGAGGTCATTGGAGAAATAACTCCAGAAAGAATGAAGGGATGGAGCCAAAGCAAAAACAATACCCAGTTGTGGATATGACTGGTGATAGAAGCAAGGTCCGATGCTATAAAGAGCAATATTGCATAGGAACCTGGAATGTCAGGTCCATGAATCAAGGCAAATTGGAAGTGGTCAAACAGGAGATGGCAAGAGTGAATGTCGAAATTCTAGGAATCAGTGAACTAAAATGGACTGGAATGGGTGAATTTAACTCAGATGACCATTATATCTACTACTGCGGGCCGGAATCCCTCAGAAGAAATGGAGTAGCCCTCATGTTCAACAAAAGAGTCCAAAATGCAGTACTTGGATGCAATCTCAAAAACGACAGAGTGATCTCTGTTTGTTTCCAAGGCAAGCCATTCAATATTACGGTAATCCAAGCCTATGCCCCAACCAGTAACGCTGAAGAAGCTGAAGTGGAATGGTTCTGTGAAGACCTACAAGACCTTCTAGAACACCCAAAAAAGATGTCCTTTTCCTTATAGGGGACTGGAACGCAAAATTAGGAAGTCAAGAAACACCTGGAGTAACAGGCAAATTTGGCCATGGAGTATGGAATGAAGCAAGGCAAAGGCTAATAGAGTTTTGCCAAGAGAATGCACTGGTCATAACAAACACTCTCTTCCAACAACACAAGAGAAGACTCTACATATGGACATCACCAGATGGTCAACACCGAAATCAGATTGATTATATTCTTTGCAGCCAAAGATGGAGAAGCTCTATACACTCAGCAAAAACAAGACTGGGAGCTGACTGTGGCTCAGATCATGAACTCCTTATTGCCAAATTCAGACTTAAATTGAAGAAAGTGGAGAAACCCCTTTTATTTACCTGGGGTCAAACTATAGTTGAGGTAATGAAGATAATGGTGACCTCCTTCAAAAGATCCCATGCACATACTGCTACACACTCAGTGCCCCCAACCCTGCAGCAGGCAACTGCCAACCCACGCCTCTGCTGGAGCAATGGAAACAGTGACAGACTTTATTTTGGGGGGCTCCAAAATCACTGTAGATGGTGACTGCAGCCATGAAATTAAAAGATGCATGCTTGCTCCTTGGAAGAAAAGTTATGACCATCTTAGACAGCATATTAAAAAGCAGAGACATTACTTTGTCAACAAAGGTCCATCTAGTCAAAGCTATGGTTTTTTCAGTAGTTATGTATGGATGTGAGAGTTGGACTATAAAGAAAGCTGAGCACCGAAGACTTGATGTTTTTGAACTGTGGTGTTGGAGAAGACTCTTGAGAGTCCCTTGGACTGCAAGGAGATCCACCCAGTCCATCCTAAAGGAAATCAGTCCTGAATATTCATTGGAAGGACTGATGCTGAAGCTGAAACTCCAATACTTCTGGCCACCTGATGTGAAGAATTGACTTATTGGAAAAGACCCTGATGCTGGGAAAGATTGAAGGTGGGAGGAGAAGGGGACGAGAGAGGATGAGATGGTTGGATGGCATCACCGACTCAATGGACATGAGTTTGAGCAATCTCCAGCAGTTGGTGATGGACAAGGAGACCTGGCGTACTGTAGTCCATGGGGTCACAAAGAGTCGGACTCAACTGAGTGACTGAAATGAACTGTTGCCCACTACAACCTTCTAAGGAAAGAGGCCAAAATATCAGTTTGAAAATTGCAATATATCCAAAGTTTATTTTAATAAAATTTTACCAGTCTTTCCTATATGAATTTTCTTCAGCTTGAGAAAAACCATGTATAGCCATGCTAAAATATTTTTATATTCAGTATGAACTAAATTGCAATAGTTTTTTAGTTCAGTTAATGTGTGCATGTATAAAGTCATTGTGAATTTTGACAACTGCCTTTGAAATTTTGAAGATTATAATATCATAGCTTTTTAGACTCAGTTTTGTGTCATTCGTGCATGTCAACCAATTCCAAGTACACTTCTGCTCCATCTTCACTTTGTAAAAATCTTTTTTCCATGACACTGAGCTTCACAAAGTGTTTTCATTCTGTATCATAAAAGAGAACTGTGTCATCAGTGCTGAACTTTCTAACTGAATTTTCAATTGAATTAATAATAATGCCATATTTTCCCCTTTGACAGAATGAACTTCTAAAAACTTCACTTTGATTCCATGAACTGAGTAAAAATAAAATTAAACCATCATTGAGATTACCAGATTTTCCATTTGAAATTTCCAATATTACTGATATAAAACTGACCTCATTTAATTCTTTTTTGCAGTTTTTCTTTCTGCTAATGGTGTTAACACAGTAGCATCTATCATTTCACTTTTAATATGTGCACATGAAAACTTGGAGCAGAAATGAATGGCATTAATTTAGTAAATGACTGATCTAAATTAAAAGTCATGCTTCACAGTGTGTATATAAATACACCTTCTGACATGATGTACATGTTAAACTGCTGACCTCAGGCTCAGGCTTCTTAAATAAATTACTAAGTTTCAAAACAAATATCTATGTATTCCTCACAGATTTATGTCTCAGGATTTTATATAATTGATTATATTATTTTGGCTCCCAGGGTGGATGGTAAATGTCACAAATATTTTGTCATTTACATGTCCATGATCAACTTTCTTGAGAAGTGGAAATTCAATAGTTCATTTGCCATTAATAATCACATACTTTATTTTTTAAAGCTTATTATAACTGAAAGGATTTATTACAAAATAAAAAACATCACTAAACAAAAGAGCTGTCGATCAGCATCATAAAGGACAAAACAACTGTAGCAGTAATGTTTAGGCTATTCCTCTGTATCTGTGGACCAAATCCAGCTTACAACCTGTTTGTGAAATAAAACTGTATTGGAACATGGACTTTCTCTTTCATTTATGAGTATTGTCTATGGTTGAAACAGAGACTATGTGATCCACAAAGCCTAAAATATTTACTACCTGGCCCGCTAAAGAAAACGTTTGCCAATCTCTATACATGACACCTGACCTGCCTCTTGAGAAACCTATATGCAGGTCAGGAAGCAACAGTTAGAACTGGACGTGGAACAACAGACTGGTTCCAAACAGGAAAAGGAGTACGTCATGGCTGTATATTGTCACCCTGTTTATTTAACTTATATGCAGAGTACATCATGAGAAACGCTGGACTGGAAGAAACACAAGCTGGAATCAAGATTGCCGGGAGAAATATCAATAACCTCAGATATGCAGATGACACCACCCTTATGGCAGAAAGTGAAGAGGAACTCAAAAGCCTCTTGATGAAAGTGAAAGAAGAGAGTGAAAAAGTTGGCTTAAAGCTCAACATTCAGAAAACGAAGATCATGGCATCCGGTCCCATCACTTCATGGGAAATAGATGGGGAAACAGTGGAAACAGTGTCAGACTTCATTTTTCTGGGCTCCAAAATCACTACAGATGGTGACTGCAGCCAGGAAATTAAAAGACGCTTACTCCTTGGAAGGAAAGTTATGACCAACCTAGATAGCATATTCAAAAGCAGAGACATTACTTTGCCAACAAAGGTTCATCTAGTCAAGGTTATGGTTTTTCCTGTGGCCATGTATGGATGTGAGAATTGGACTGTGAAGAAGGCTGAGCGCCGAAGAATTGATGCTTTGAACTGTGGTGTTGGAGCAGACTCTTGAGAGTCCCTTGGACTGCAAAGAGACCCAACCAGTCCATTCTGAAGGAGATCAGCCCTGGGATTTCTTTGGAAGGAATGATGCTAAAGCTGAAACTCCAGTACTTTGGCCACCTCATGCGAAGTGTTGACTCATTGGAAAAGACTCTGATGCTGAGAGGGATTGGGGGCAGGAGGAGAAGGGGACGACAGAGGATGAGATGCCTGGATGGCATCACTGACTCGATGGACGTGAGTCTCAGTGAACTCCGGGAGTTGGTGATGGACAGGGAGGCCTGGCGTGCTGTGATTCATGGGGTCGCAAAGAGTCGGACACAACTGAGCGACTGATCTGATCTGATCTGATAAATGACACAGCAGAGTTGGTCAGTTTCTATTTCCTGTACATATTTTAAGTATTTGATGTTGTTTAGTCACTCAGTGGTGTCCAACTCTTTGTGATCCCCATGGACTGCAGCATGCCAGGCTTCCGCCCTTCACCATCTCCTGGAGCTTGCTCAAACTCATGTCAATTGAGTCAGTGATGCCATCCAACCATTTCATCCTCTGTCCCCTTCTCCTGCCTTCAACCTTTCCCAGCATCAGGGTATTTTCCAATGAGTTAGCTCTTCGCATCAGGTGGCCAAAGTATTGACGCTTCGGCTTCAGCATCAATCCTTCCAACGAATATTTAGGATTGATTTCCTTTAGGACTGACTGGTTTGATCTCTTTGCAGTCCAAGGGACTCTCAAGAGTCTTCTCCAACACCATAGTTCAAAAGCATTGGCGCTTTGGCACTCAGCCTTCTTTATGGTTCAACTCTCACATCCATACATGACTACTAGAAAAACCAAAGCTTTGACTGTATGGACTTTTTGTTGGCAAAGTAATGTCTCTGCTTTATATATATTCTAAGTATACCTAACCCCAAGTTTCTCAACCTTGAGACTATTGCTGTTTGTGGCTGGATAATACTTTGTTGGGGAAGTGGGGGTTGTCTTGTATGCTATGGGATATTTAGCTGCATCCTTGGTCTCCCAGGATGCCAGTAGCACCGTCCCATTTGCAGCAACCCAAAATATCTATAGACATTGCCAAATATCCTCTAGTGGGCAAAAATCACTGACCTAACCTATAATTTCCCACTGATTGGGACTGCCAGTTTCCTGCACCTTGCAAGGTATGGCTTAACACATCCCACAACTGACTGGTACTCCTAGTGGCCACCAGGGGCAAAGCAGTGTCAAATACTTTTCCCACCACCTTCCAAGACCAGTGGGCATTAGCTGTCTACTCACTGATGAAGCACACTTCTTCAGTGTGTGAATTCTCTTCTTGGAAAGGATGTGTTAGTTACTTTGTGTCTGAAAAGGGTCAGAAAAATGAGTCCTGGGTTATTGCTAATCATTTTTTAAATTTAACATTGAATGTTAAACCGAGAATATGGTGCACTTCTTATGTTTGTATGGTTCAGTCCACTTTGCACACTATTGGAAGAAAATATGGCAGAAGTTCTAAGTGTAAAGTACCAAGAATGAGTGAATAGGTAATGTATAACCAATCCACTACAAAATGTCTACCTTTCTATCTTTGGATTCCTTCATCTGTAGCATACTAAGAAACTTTTAGCATCTCAGCTTCCTTTACTTGTGCGTGTGTGCTAAGTCACTTAAGTCATGTCTGACTCTTTGCGACGCTGTGGACTGCAGCCTGCCTGGCTCCTCTGTTCACAGGATTCTCCAGGCAAGTACTCCAAGCACCTTAATTGAGTCCAGCTGAACAAACCACTGAATCCCCTTCCAGCATCTTAAGCTGCACAATGAAATCAGAATCTCCTCGTAAGTGCTTCTTAAATAATGAATTCAGCCTGATCTAGTGTTTTGTTCTGCTTTCCTTAGTATAGCACTCAGTGGACCTATTCCAACTTTTGCCAATATACATTAGTAAATTCGCAATTTGCCAACTGGAGCATGTCACGACTTGATTCTAGCTTAGGTGTGGCAACAGTCAGAAAGAGTGGGCTAAGACGTCAGTCAGAAGGAATTTTCTCTCCTTTTCAAACACTCTCCCAAGGCTGTTACAGACTCTTCAAGGAATGAACAGCCTCATCAACCAGGAGAGGAAAGAAAACTCTATGTTTCAAGTACTGAGTTACCTGAGTCCCACCTGTTTCCATTCCAATTCTTTTTTAGAGTTTTTTTTTTAATGTGGACCATTTTTAAAGTCTTTATTGAATTTGTTACAATATTGCTTCTGTTTTATATTCTGGTTTTTTGGCTGTGAGGCATATAGGATCTTAGCTCCCTGACCAGGTATCGAACTTTCACCCTCTGCATTGGAAGGCAAAATCCTAACCACGGGACTGCCAGGGAAGTCCCTCCATTCCCATTCTTGGGATCCCATTCTCTCTCAATGAAATTTACCTTTTATGTAAAATATCTGGTAAATCAATGTTTTTATACAACAGCCTGAGAATCAAAATTTGAGTTTTGTTTTAGCTATCTCAGCCCAGTGGCTACAAGTGATAAGAGATTCTTTGAATAAAATAATAGAAATTCCACAAATTTCTGCTTTTTCTTTGATATGAGCTCTCATCTTGTTTTAAACTGTGACGTTCAGGTAGAAGCAACTACCTTCCACCACAAATTTTGCATTTCTTAAGCTTTGCATATTATTCTATGACAACTGCCTCTGCATATCTTAGAACCTTACCCCAAATGAGTATGTTATCCCTAGTGAGAACAGGTAATAATTAGCTATTTGATTGATGCATGCCTTGGACTGACTCAGTACCAGTCAGGTTTTCAGAGACATCAGCAACAACGAAAAGAGATAATCAACCTGAGATTTCCCCCTACTTTCCTGAGGATCCTTTGCCTGTGACCATGTCTTGTACCATTTTCTTGATAAAGTTGATTATTAAGCAGAAAAGTCACTCATCCACAGTTCTCCCAGTTGCTTGGAGGGCTGCACAATTGTCCAGGAAAAGAACTTTCAACTATACCTCAAAGCAGATTTGGTAAACTACTGCCACTGATCCCTAGAGGAAGCCCTCATTGCTGCTATCCTGATGCCAGATCTGTGGCAGGAACTCACTTTTGCAACCACCAAGAAACTACTGTCGTTGCCACCGCTAGAGGCTAGACATGTCTCCACAAGAAATGGAAGCATCAGACTGCTCACTTCTAAACAGATGTCTCACACGGGTGCCTCTGATTGAGGGGGTTTAGGTCCCGTCTCTATATCCTAGATGCAAATAGGGCTGTAAACTTGAGTGTTTACTCCTATGTTAGAAAAGTTGGACTCAGATATGGTAATTTCCTCATTCTGGTTATGCCTGGGTATGTGTAAACCATCCAAAAATTCAGTGGTTTAAAGCAACAACATTTATTTTGCTCACAAATCTGCAATGTGGGTAAGGTCTGTTTGACTCAGTGTAACTGCAGGCTAGAATCATCCGATGGCTCACTCACTTACAAGTCTCTTGACTGATGATGGCTTTCAGGCTGTGACTTTACCTGGGGCACTGGCCAGACAGCTACACATCTCCTCTCCATAAAGAAACTATTTACCCCTACACAACTTACTTTCTACATGCAACTGACTTTGCTGCTGCTGCTGCTAAGTCACTTCAGTCGTGTCCGACTCTGTGCGACCCCATAGACGGCAGCCCGCCAGGCTCCCCCGTCCCTGGGATTCTCCAGGCAAGAATACTGGAGTGGGTTGCCATTTCCTTCTCCAATGTGTGAAAGTGAAAAGTGAAAGTGAAGTCGCTGGGTCGTCTCCGACCCTTAGTGACCCCGTGGACTTCAGCCTTCCAGGCTCCTCCGTCCATGGGATTTTCCAGGCAAGAGTACTGGAGTGGGGTGCCATTGCCTTCTCCATAAACTGACTTTGCTATTCCATTGCAATTGTTAGCCTAACTTCCTGTTACCCAGGAAGATAAAAGTTGCAGACAAAATCACTGTTCTTTCCATAAAGAACTTCTTGAAAGACTTACCACTCTTCAGTGGAAGAGTTTACATGCCAAGAGTCTTTGAGCCTCTAACCTCAAAATACTCAGCTTGTGGCCACCAATCCTAAGATCCTTACCCAAACAGAATCAAGCCCCTGTATGGAAAGATCCAGTTTAAAGCCAACCTGCCAACTCTCAAGATAGCACCAGTTGTATTGTCTTCTTTCTCTGAGATTCTCTCAGACTCCATGAGATAGTGTTTTAAGCAAAATACTCAGTTTTCTCTTATCAATGTGATACATAGAAAGCTAGTATTTGATATGATGGAGCTTGGCCTTGGTTATAACATGATGATTAGGTTTCAGGTGTGAGCATCCCCAAAGAGAAAGTTATGTAGAAGTGATATAGTCTTTCATAATGTAGGTCCAAAATCACACAGGATCATTTCTGCCACATTCTAGTCATTGACATAACTACAAATGCTCACCCAGGTTCAAGAATCAGGGGGGCAGACTCCATCTTTTGATGGGGGAGAGGAATCAAAAACTTTCAGGTAGGTTTTAAAATCATCATATTCTCCAGCTATAGAAAGACTATCCAGCCTGCATCCCTATGTTCACAGCAGCACTATTCGCAATAGCCAAGACATGGAAACAACCTAAATGTCCATCGACAGATGAATGGATAAAGAAGCTGTGGTACATACAATATATACAATAGAATACTACTCGGCCATGAAAAAGAATGAAATAATGCCATTTGCAGCAACATGGTTGGATCTAGAGATAATCCTACTAAGTGAAATAAGTTGACAGAGAAAGACAAATATCATTTGGAAGTTGTATTTTGGTAGAGCTTTTTTCTAAGGTTTGAAATTGAAGAGGCAGTTGTCCAATAGCTGGCAATAATTTAGTTACTTTAGAAACCTTGTAAATTACATCCTGACCACCAACTTGGATCAGGAGAAAAAGAAACAACATAAAGAGGACTAAATATATGCTGGAAAAAAACCAAATCAATACATTTAATACATGTCTTTGCCACTGGTTTAAATTCCGGTAGCATTGAATACCAGAGAAGGCGATGGCACCCCACTCCAATACTCTTGCCTGGAAAATACCATGGACAGAGGAGCCTGGTGCACTGCAGTCCATGGGGTTGCTGGGAGTTGGCTACGACTGAGTGACTTCACTTTCACTTTTCACTTTCATGCATTGGAGAAGGAAATGGCAACCCACTCCAATGTTCTTGCCTGGAGAATCCCAAGGACGGGGAGCCTGGTGGGCTGCTGTCTATGGGTTTACACAGAGTCAGACACGACTGAAGCGACTTAGCAGCAGCTTAGCAGCAGCAGCATTGAATACTGTCTTACCTCAATTATCTAGGGATTGGGAATCAAAGTACAAGAGCATATTTTCCAAAATGATAGACAAAGGGTTTTATGAGACAAGCAATTCGTATTTCAAAGGAAGGTCATAGTTCTGGATTTTAATTTCACAACCAAAATGCAAGTCATTTTAACATTTTATCTGCATGTGGGTGATTTTATCAATGTAAAATAAAACAGGTGGCTTAATTCAGCAAACATTTACTGAGCATCTGTTAAATGAGGCCCTGTGCTAGGTGAGGCAGGGAATATAAGGACAAGAATAATTGTTCAATTGTGGTTTATTAAATAAGGTAACAGATAACCCAAGTGTTGAGACGTGCAGGAAAATTTTAGGAGTTACTACTGATAAGCTCAATTCTGTATTCTGCTAGTGAATAGTAAAATTGTATAAGAAGATATAAAAATGAAACTCTTTCTGCCTCAGTTTCGGCTGAGTCCCCAAAGGAGGAGAAAAACCAGTATATTCCAAATACATTCCTGTGCCCGAAGACTTGCAAAGAGGATGGAACAAAAACAACATTTTTCGATCCTTAGCATATCATCTTTTTTGAAGACATATAAATACTTTGAGGGGCCCACTTGGCTTCACACTTGCCTCTGGGTTTGGGAGACTGATGTCTGACCCTCTCAGAGACAAGTTCAAATGCTGAGAAGCCATTTTTTCAATTATTGGTACATTTCCTTATGCAAAGGGGAGGACTGAACATATGCATTTTATCTCTGCTTTTGAGAAAGTGGGTATTCTGTTTGCTTGTTTATCCTACCAGTGTTTGAACATAAATATTAATATTTCTTCCCTTTTTACATAAAAGTTAGCATATGTACTGCATTGCATCTTGACATTTGTATTTAATGATATATTTTAGAATTTGTAGTACATCAGCACATAAAAAGCGACCTCAGTCTTTTCATAATGGCATAGCATTTTACCATGTGGGTGTATCATAATTTCTTAAACCAATCCTTAATGGACAGACACTGGATGGCTTTCAAACTTTCATCTATTACCAAAATTTAAAAAATAAACACTGTAATGAACAACCTCGCATATAAATTTTCTTATATATGTGTGTGCACATATACGGTAAGTAAATGTTGACTTTGATGCCTGTAAAAATTTTCTAAGTCTCCCTAAGTCTGCTTAGAGATCCTGTATTATCTATATAATCTATTCAACTACAAAAAAACACTTGACAGAATAGTGACACACAAGTGCACACATGTACATGCCCAGAAGAATTCCCAGGTCCAAACTGCATATGGAATTCTGATGAATACTGCCAAATTGCCTTTCATAAAAGATATACTGTTTTCCACAAGAAAGTACATGAGTGCTTATTTCTTTACAGAGAAGGCCAGAGTTTTCAATGAACTCAGTTGCTTTTTTTTAACTAAAAAATTAAAATAAAAACTAGTTTTACAGTCCCTCGGCCAGAATCAGGCTTTATTTTTTTCCCTATGTAGGCAAATTCATTCTTTTAATCTACAGAGAGGCTAACCCAAGTGAAAATAGGTTCTTTTCTAAATATAGGCTTCAAGTTATTATATTTTAAAACATCCTTTCTTCTGGTTTCTGCTAAAATTTCTGTTTACATGATCCATTTAACTGTTTCTCCTTAAAATTTTGAAATATTTGATCCATCAAGACAGAGTGGTAGCAGCTCCAAATGGAGATACAGACTCATGTTAATACAGACTATAAACTCACTACACTTCTCTCCTCAAAGAAGAAATGTCCCTGGAGGCTAAATATCATCAAATTCTCCCTTACTGTCAGAAATATTACCAGATTGTGACATACAATGAACTAAAACCCCTCATTTATTTATAATTTATCTTTTTATGTTTTTCCACATACCTAAAAATTACTTAAAATATTAAATCACTCATTTAGAAATAGATCTTTTGATAATTTTCCCATAAGGCAAAATCGATTTTTTTCAGAAGAAAAAAATAAAAACAAGCTTGGTGATACTATTAATTTTAAAATAATGACATGAGGTTGATCAAAAATTCATAATGCTTTGATATATAACCCTATATGAATAAGCAGGTCCTAATAATAATACGGTCCTATTATAGTGCTAAAACAATAACCACAATGGCTCACATTTTTATGGTGCTTTATAGTTTACAAAGCACTTCCATGTACACGACAGTAATTCCAGCTGCTGTTGATTGTATGTGTGCTTAATTGCTCAGTCATGTCCGACTCTTTGTGACCCCATGGACTGTAGCTCGCCAGGCTCCTCTGTCCATGGGATTCTCCAAGCAAGAAAACTGGAGTGGGTTGCCATACCCTCCTTCAGGGGATCTTCCCAACCCAGGGATAGAAACCAAGTCTCCCGAATTGCAGGTGGATTCTTTCCCATCTGAGCCACCAGCGAAGCCTGCTGTTGATTATATAAACCAGGTATTTTGATAAACTGTGCCCTAGAATGGGACCTCCCTAGCTTCCCAGGTGGTGCTAGAGGTAAAGAACCTGCCTGTCAATGCAGGATATGTAAGAGACGTGAGTTTGATCCCTGGGTTGGGAAGATCCCCTGGAGAAGGGCATGGCAACCTACTCTAGTATTCTTGCCTGAAGAATCCCACGGACAGAGGAGCCTGGATGGCTACAGTCCATAGCATCGCAAAGAATCAGACATGACTGAAGCGACTTAACACACACGTACACTATAAAGTATTCTTTTCATTCAAGATGAGGGGAATGAAAATGCATTGTTTGCATTGTTTGCTCAAGGTCAAAAAGCCAATGAGTGGTAAATCTTGGAGATGGGAAGTAGAATGGTGATTCCAAGGGGCTAGGTAGGGAGGGAGATGGGGAACTATTGTTTAATAGACATAGAGTTTTATTTTTGCAAAGCTGTAGAGTTCTTTAGATGGATGGTGGTGATGGTTGCACAATATGAATGTGCCTAATACCACTGAGGGCTTCCCACGTGGCTCTTCAGAGGTAAAGAATCCACCTGCCAAGGCAGGAGACGTGAATTCAATCCCTGGGTTTGGAAGATCCCCTGGGAAAGGAAATGGCAACCCACTCTAGTATTCTCGCCTGGAAAATCCCATGGGCAGAGGAGCCTGGTGGCCTACAGTCCATGGGGTTGTAAAGAGTTGATCATGCCCACATGCTCACGAACTATACTTAAAATGGTTAAGGTGGTACATTGTTATGTGTATTTCATCACAATTAAAAAAAAAAAAAACTGCAGGGAAAAAGCCAATGAATTGGGCTTCCCTGGTGGCTCAGAGGTTAAAGCATCTGCCTGGAATGAGGGAGAGCCAGGTTCAATCCCTGGGTCAGGAAGATCTCCTGGAGAAGGAAATGGCAACCCACTCCAGTACTCTTGCCTGGAGAATCCCATGGAGAGAGGAGCCTGGTAGGCTACCATCCATGGGGTCGCAAAGAGTCGGACACTGAGCGACTTCACTTCACTTCACTTTTGTGAAGCCTGAATTTGATTTCATTTTGATCCAACCTTTTTTACAACTCAGAGCTGTTATTACTCTCATGTTGCAGATCAGGGGACTAAAGCCCAGAAGGACTGAACTGTCTTATGTCACACAATTATCAAGTGGCAGAGTTGAAGTTCAATCCAATGGAAGTGATATTATAGCCAGAGGGCTAAGCACAGGAATAAATAAAACTAAGGACTCACCTAACTGCTAAGGGTTGGGTAATACTGGGTTAATGACTTTACCTGCTTGGGCTATAGTTTACTCAGTTGTAAAACGAAGGAATGGATATAGATCAAACTGAAAAAATTTCAGCATTTTTGACTATGACTTACAGTAAGAAATGTTTTATATTGACCCATTCTGCAAACACACATACACCATGGTTTCCCAGAATCACACCTTGAGATAAGGATTTAAGTGTGAGTGATTAATCAAAGATGCTTTCGGGAGAAAGTGGTATGGGAATAGACGAGGCAGAGCAAGAAAAGTGCAGAAATCAACCAAGGGTCAGATTTCAGGTGAAGTCTCAGCCCCAGCCTAATCTCATGGGAAGCTCTGAAGCATAAAATACACCCAAGATTGACTCGCCCTGAGGCAAGAGAGCTGGTTACAGGCCACCCCAGCAGGATGTAACCTCCCAGGAACTGAAGCTCATGGTACCTATGGTAGCCAGTCCTCAAAGATGGCCTCCAATGATCCCTGCCTTGTACAATTCACACCTTTGTGTAGTTTCCACCTATGCTGTCCCATGGTTGGTCACTGCAACCAGTGAAATACAGCACAAGTAATGGTATGTCACTTCTCAGATTAAAATATGAAAGACTGTGGCCTCCATCTTGGACTCTCTCTTCCCTGTCTCTGGGGGAAGCAAGGTCTCATTTTATGAGCAATCCTATAAAGAGGCCCATGAGATGGACTCTTAATAACAAGGACCTGAGGCCTTTAACTGACAGCCAGCAAGGAACTGAGGCCTGCCAACAAGCACAGGAGTGAATCTGAAGGCAGATCCTGCAGCCCTAGCTATTAACTTTACTTAAATCTTATGAAACTCCCTGAGCCAGAATCACCCAGATAAGTTACGTCCGGATTCCTGACCCTCAGAGATCGTGTAACATAATGAATGCTGTCATTTTAAGTCACTAGGTTTTTGAAAAATTTGCTCTGTGGCAACAGATAGACAATGCAAATACATTAGGCTATGGTGTTTCCACAGGAAACAGCCTTGACTAGACAGAAGACTATGGTTTTTCCTGTGGTCATGTATGGATGTGAGAGTTGGACTGTGAAGAAGGCTGAGCGCCGAAGAATTGATGCCTTTGAACTGTGGTGTTGGAGAAGACTCTTGAGAGTCCCTTGGACTTCAAGGAGATCCAATCAGTCCATTCTGAAGGAGATCAGCCCTGGGATTTCTTTGGAAGGAGTGATGCTAAAGCTGAAACTCCAGTACTTTGGCCACCTCATGGGAAGAGTTGACTCACTGGAAAAGACTCTGATGCTGGGAGGGATTGGGGGCAGGAGGAGAAGGGGACGGCAGAGGATGAGATGGCTGAATGGCATCACTGACTCGATGGACGTGAGTCTGAGTGAACTCCGGGAATTGGTGATGGACAGGGAGGCCTGGCGTGCTGCAATTCACGGGGTCGCAGAGAGTTGGATACGACTGAGGGACTGAACTGAACTGCTGGTGTTTCCAGTAGCTGAAGGGAAGTTTTATGAAAAACTACAGGGAAGATTCTTTAGGAGAGAAGCACAAAGACACTGGAGGATGGGCAGAACCAGCAAGAGACCTGAGGTGATGTGAGCAGGGGATCAATCATGTCTGCTCTCTCTCCAAAACAAATGTTTCATGAAACAACACTTACTACAGGCAATGCACTTAGATAATTTCCATTTGATTATACTCTTATTTGGTTTATGAAGTGCTGGAAGTGAGCCCTTAAATTGATTTCACAATTCACTAACAAGTTGTGACCTGCAGTTGAAAAATAGTGAACTTAATCATCTTTGAGGTCCCTTTTAGATCAAAACTTTTGTAACTAGGAGACTGCACAGTGTTATTACAATGGCAACTAACATTTACTGAACACCCACTATGCCATAACTATTCCAAATAAGTTAGTAACTATTGATAGTCCCATTTCACAGATGTGAAGACTGGTAAGTGGCAGAGGCCAGGAGGAAACCCAGGCAGTCTGACTTCAAAACCAGTTGTCAAGAGTGCAGGCTCCTAAGTGAGACTGGGTTCAAATCCTGATGCCAGTGCTTGATCAATAATTACTTGTAATGATGATCACAATATACTGCAATCATTGGCAGCCATCAGCTCAGTGATGGGGGCAGTTCTAACAAAAGGAAGTTTAGGATCGAGGTCATGTATATTGACTGAATTTAGAAGTTAGTCATTGATAATCAGCTCAATATTCTGCTCTGTTTCAGCCATGCTGGCCCAGTCTTTATCTTAAATTTAGCCACTTATACCAGATGGGGCTCTGGCCTGGGTTATATAACATCTGCATGCTTGAATGTCTAGAGTTTATTCCCCTGTAACTAGATAGAAGGAATTTCAACATACTCATTTTTATGTATTGTTTTATTAAAGTACTCCTCTAATAAATGAATGTAACTAAAACACATTAGTTACCATTATGTAGAAGATACTCTTACTGAAGTCAGTGAACAGTAATCAATCTCTGGATGTTAAGAATAGGGTCAAAAAACGTTATGATATAAATGAATAAAATGGTAAAAAAATAAAAAATAAAAAAAAACTGCACAGAATCTGGATACCTGGAACTATTATCTTTTTGAATGAATTCCTCTGAGTCATGTCTCCATCAATCATATCTTTCATGTCACAGGATAAATACAGCATTTATCACAGGTAGCAAAGTCAGTATAGAAGCATAGCATCCTTTTAATAAAAGATTATCAGTGATCAAAGATTTATACACCTGCTGAGTGAATTATCTAGAGCTGGACACATGTAGAGGATACATGTCAAGAAGATATTTCAGCAGCTGCTTTGTTGTCAGATGACTTGAAGGATTTAAAAAGAAAGAAAAATTGGTTTATGCTCCAATTCATATGCTACTGTGTGATGAGAAATTACAGGGCAGTAACAGTGACTGCAACCTAGCTTGGGATACTGTTAGCAGATATAAAACACTGTTCTCCTGCCACCTATTTTTTTTAAAGTCATTTTGTATATATTGCTAAAGAGAGAATTATATAAAACACCATGGTTCCCCCAAACCAAATATCAATCCAGACGTCCTTTAAATTAACAATTTAAGATTATTTCTGGACAGAAGACCTAAATAGATGTTTCTTCAAAGAAAACATACAGATAGCCAACAGGCACATGAAAGGATGCTCAACATTGCTAATTATTAGAGAAATGCAAATCAAGTGCCATGAGGTATGACCTCACCAGTCAGAATGGTCATCATTAAAAAATCTACAAATAAAAAATGCTGGAGAGGGTGTGGAGAAAAAAGAACCCTCCTACACTGTTGGTGGGGTCACTGTGGAAAACAGTATGGAGGTATCCCAAAAAACTAAAAATACAGTTGCCATATGACCCAGCAATCCCAATCATGGGAATCTACCCAGACAAAACTACAATTTGAAAAGGTAAATGCACCCCGATGTTCATAGCAGCACTATTTACAATGGCCAAGACAAGGAAACAACCTAAATGTCCACTGACAGAGGAATGGATAAAGAAGATGTGGTCCATATATATAATGGAATACTACTGAACCATCAAAAGAATGAAATAATGCCATTTGCGGCAACATGGATGCAACTAGAGATTATCATACTAAGTGAAGTCAGTCAGAAAGAGAAAGACAGATACCATATACTGTCATTTCTACGTGGAATCTAAAATACGGCACAAATGAACCTGTCTACAAAACCAGAAGGAGACTCACAGACATAGAGCGGAGACTTGTGGTTGCTGGTGGGGGGAGTGGGAGAGGGATGGACTGAGAGTTTGGGATTGGTAGATGCAAACTATTACATTTAGAATGGATAAACAACAAGGTCCTAATCCATAGCACAGGGAACTATATGGAGTATCCTGTGATAAATCATAATGGAAAAAATGTAAAAAAGAATGTATATATGTGCATAACTGAGTTACTTTGCTATACAGCAAATTAACACAACATTGTATATCGAGTATACTTCAATTAACATTTTAAAAAAATGTCTACAAATAACCAACACTGGAGAGGCTATGGAGAAAAGGGAACCCTCTCACACTCTTGGTAGGAATGTAAATTGGTGCAGCCACTGTGAAAACCAGTATGGAGGTTCCTCAAAAAACTAAAAATAGAGTTGCTTTTTATACTAAGCAAAGTAAATCAGAAAGAGAAAGACAAATATCATATGATGTCACTTATATGTGGACTCTAAAATAGGACACAAAGGAATCTATTTATGAAACAGAAACAGTCTGACAAACATGGAGAACAGACTTGTGGTTGTCAAAGGGGTGGGGATGCAGTGGAGGTTTGGGATTAGCAGATGCAGACTAGTAGATTTAGACGCATAAACAGCAAGGTCCTACTGTACAGCACAGGGAACTATATTCAATATCCTGTGCTAAACCATAATGGAAAAGAATAGGAAAACACACACACACACACACACATATATATATATATATAACTGAATCACTTTGCTATACGGCAGAAATTAACACAACATTGTAAATCAACTATATTTCAATAATGGAAATTAAAATGAAATTTTTTTCTAATTATAAAGGAAACACATGCTTTTATAAAACATTTAGTAAATGCAGAAAACGTAAGAGTTAAGGGAAAGAAATCACAAAATGATCAGATATCAGATCACATGAGGTAATAATTATCACTATTAATATGTGATATGTTATCTTTACATTAGCATCATACTATATGTACTTTCTATAATTTCATATTTTCACTTAAAAACATACTACAGGAATTTTCCTGTGTCAACATATTCGACTTGAACATTACTCTGATGACTGCACAGAATTCCATTCTACGGACATAGCATTTTAATAGTCAGTATCCAGCAGGCAAACAGAAACCACTCTATACATTTAATACAGAAACAGACTTAATGATACATTTAATGCAGAAATAGACTTAATGCTAATATTTTGCTATAAAGTTATAAAAAGTGCTGAAGAAGAAAAAAGGAGAAAGGTGTGTCTTAGTGAGCTATCACTGTGTGACAAACCACTTCAAACTTACTTGTGTAAAACCAGAATTTAAGAAAAATTCTGTGGCTAACAATTTAGGCTGGGTTCATCTCAGCACTTCCGTAGTCTCAGTTGAGGGCTCTCATACATTTATGGTTGGCTGTGGGCTGGCTTTGCTGATCTTGGCTGGGCTCCTTTGCATGTTTGGGGATTTCAGCCGGCACAAGGTGACTGGCTAGGCTCAGACCCACATGGTTTGTCATTCTCTGGCAGGCCAGCATGGGCTTATTCCATGGCAGTCAAGGGGCTCCAAGAGAAAGAGCAGAAGCCAGAGGGTCCTTTGGGGGCCTAGGCTTGGGACTACCACAGTGCCTTTTTCTCTGCCATCTACTATTCTAAGGAACAAGGCCAACCCAGATTCAAAGAGTAGAGAAATAGATTCTGCTTTTTATGTGGAAAGTTGCAAATTTGCATTGCACAAGGGCATGGAAACAGGGAGAGAAAGAGTTCTGGCTAGTTCTGCAAATGACTGATGCCAGTGTGTCTTACCTAGGAAACCTGAAGGCTGCCACCTGAAACCTGAAATGCAGCCTGGGGCTGGAGCCCATACATGGGTGATGGCGCTTGTGGCACTTAATATTGATCTGTGAGAGGTACTGCTGCTGCCTCATCTGGAGGTACTGCTATCACCGAGTAGAAACCTAGGAGTCTAAAACCTTATGAATCTGTTAAAAGTGCCACAGATGTTTTGGGAACGCATAGTTGCCTGTAATCATTGTTGCTGCCTCTAGAGGACCCCCTGAGACAAACTAAAAGGCTATTCTCTTTTCTACCTTACAGTCTCCCCACCAGTGCCTCCCAGTAGCAAGCCTAACGGGATGCAAGCTGAAAGGGACCCTGCAAAATGGAGTTTACTGGTTTCTAACCACCTGTGATACAGAGAAGAGCATCAAAAGTATAGCTGAGACTCAAGTGAAAAGTGACTGTACAATAATATCGTTCATTTAACAAATCCCCCATTGCTGGATATTTAGATTATTTCTTTGGAAATACAACATAAACGTGGAAAGCAAAGCCATCAATGGGATAGTTTTTGAACCCAGTGGACAATGATATTTAATTTCTAAGAAAGCCATTTAAGAAGGGATGTATCCTTCTCGAGCTCAGCAATAAACAAATGATACATAAAAGAGAATGGCTCAGAGTAGCTCTGCTCTGTCCCTCCAAGGGTAGATTTATGTCTTCGAGACAGGATGAACACCAGAGTTCTGTCCATGTGGAGCTATCATCACATAGTTTACCTCCAAAATTATTTCCTTCACATTGCATTCCCATTTGGTTGAGGTGTAAAGGAAATATTCTGAAGTTATGATTATAATTTTTGTATCCAAAAAACACCATTGTATGCAAAAGCTTTAGCTGCATTTCCCTATGTCCAATAGCCACAGGATAAACATAAAATCCCAATGGCAATGTTACAAACAGCATTTCTAAGGTTTAGCCTCTGTACACAGTGTTTCATTTTACTAACTAATTTTTTTATTATAAATGTTTAATACTGCTTGTAAAAAAATCAAACAAGCGTTTTCAGGGGTGAAATTCCATCCTAATAGCATTCAAAGATTTATCATGTATATTTCATCTTGAGTTTTTCCTATGAACTCTAATACATTTTATTATTATAGTCACAGGTTACAATTCTCTTCTATAACTTGCCTTTGTAAGTAAAAGATTAGATATTATGTATTATATTTTGATGAACCTTTTGTTTTAATACAGTTAAATATACATAATATATAAAAACCATATCATAGCATTCTATAGGATGGATATGCTAAAATTCATGTTATTGTTCATTTTCCTTAGTAGAGTATAAGCTCCCTGAGGACAGGAGCCTGGTTTGGTCACTGAATGTCTAATGCTTAGACAAGCACCTGGCAAATAGCAGATGTTTCAAAATTGTATAGAATGCATGACTAAACGGCAAAACACTACAGGTGAATATTCGTATTGTTCTCCATCTTTCACTATTCCAATAATGAATTTGGCAATTAGCAATCTTATAAATATACGTTGAATGCGTTGCCAAGACCAAAACAAACAAACACAAAAACTGAAGCACTTCAACCCCTCTCAAATTTATCCCAATATTCTCAGGAAGTTCCCAGTGAGAAGGGAGATGGCACTTGTATTTACAAATCTGGTCTTTCTAGCTATTACTTAGACCTGCCAGAACGGTTTCACAGATGTAGTCCTGTTACAAAGTGGCATGGGCCTTTTCCCTCTTTTTAGCGTGTGTTGCTTGGGGAAGTTGTCTGAGTCTCTTATGTTTCTACCCCATGTTTTGAGACATCCGGCTGTCATTCTGTGGAAATGAGAACAGTACCCTTTGTCCTTGCAATTTTTTGTTAAGCAGGCTATACTGGCTGTAAAACTTTGTGCTCTCAATATCTCTATGAAATTTTTTTCTTATGTAGTTTTTATTTTTTTTTTTATTTTTGGAACATCTGCTTTCCCCCAAGGCTCAGGGGTAAATTCCCAATGAGGAAATATAAAGTCTTGCCTCATTCATCGGAGAAGGCAATGGCACCCCACTCCAGTACTCTTGCCTGGAAAATCCCATGGACAGAGGAGCCTGGTAGGCTGCCGTCCATGGGGTCGCTAAGAGTCCGACACGAATGAGTGACTTCACTTTCACTTTTCACTTTCATGCATTGGAGAAGGAAATGGCAACCCACTCCAGTATTCTTGCCTGGAGAATCCCAGGGACGGGGGAGCCTGGTGGGCTGCCGTCTATGGGGTCACACAGAGTCAGACACGACTAAAGTGACTTAGCAGCAGCAGCAGCCTCATTCATTCCATGTATAATATATATTGAGCTGTCCTCAGAACAACCCTCTGATGCTCACATTAAAGCTCCTTAGACTAAATTTACAAACCTTAGTTCTCTCCTCTCTTTGGTTGAGTGCTTTCCTGAGTGACTTTCGCAGACATACCTTTAGCTGATCCAGTCTCTGTCCTGTAGACATTTCTGAATCCCAGGGTAAAAGTCATTTGTGGTGTTCAGGTGGGAACTCCTGGAAACACACAGATATATTAATAAATACAGAAATTTAGATGAATGGACAAATGCTCAACATTCACTTCAGTAAATTCTCAAAACAGTTAAGGTTTCCCCCCTCTAAGCCCTAAAATTTTTAATACTTTAACCTTTAATGTAGAGGGCTTCCTTTATAAAAATATCTTTTTATGATAATTGTTATAGATGATCATTTAGAAATTTGAGGAAAAGAAGTAAATACAAAACATAGGACATAAAATCACCTATAGCCCCCACCCCCAGAGCTACCAGTGTGAAAATTTTATACATATTTTCTTCCAATTTCTTGTTTATATGTTCTTACCTGGTTCAGATCATAGTACATACATATTTTTCTACTTTTATACTTTTCCTTAATAACAAAAATGTCCCTTTGTGACTAAAAAAGTTCTTCATCTACATACCTCCTAACAACCATAAACAAGTCCCTTGTGTGGATGTACAATTTATTGAGATTATATGGTATTTTAAAAGCCGTCCTCCAAGTTTACTCACACTAGAAGTCAGTCATATTCAATTCCTCCTTTTCCTTCATTATCCAAAGCCACTTAGTCTTGACGGCCAACTATTCTATTTCTGAACAATTTCTTTTACCTGTCCCAGTGGTTTCAATCCCAGCTAGAACATATAGGGATTTTAATTTTTAATGTTTAATTTTTTAAACATTATTTAAAAAATAATGATTGCTGGGGCCCCACCAAAGACTGAGCTAATCAGAATCTCTGGGGGATGGAGACCAGGTACCCACAAGTCTAAAAGCTTCCCAGTGAATTTTTAGAGGAGGACAACACATTTAGTTTTATTTCAATCAAATCACGCTTTCTTTTCCAACTGTTGCAAAGTGTATCTACAATTTTCTATTACAGATTCATTTTTAAAAGGTTTTCTGTGACATTACAGCAAGCTTTTCTTTTTCAGAGGAATATTCTCAAATTCTTCCTCAAGTAAAAATAAAAACTCCATTCTAGTAAATGGCAATACATGAAATTACAGTAAACCAGACACTTGAAAGGATAGCCAAGAAGTCTTCCAACAGTTTATTAGAAAGAATGTAGACATTTAAGAAAAAATTCCCCACTGCCATGAACATAGATTGAGGTTTTCAGCCCAGGTACAAGCTGAATCAAAAAAAAAAAAAGGAAAGAGGAATGAAAAAAATCCAATAGTGCTTTAACATTTTTCCCACTCATTTGTCATAATGACAGTGCAAATACAAATTTGGTCTTAATGTACAGACTTTAAAGCAACAATGTACATCCTTTCTCCATCCTCTGTGCTAAGAAACGTAGACGTTTAAGTATCAAGCAATACCAAACCACAGGCTTCAAAACCATCAAGTTACAGCATTCGCTAGTTTTAGCCAAGATACATCTGGAACACTGACAAATGATCACTTATGCACAATAATGTGAAGCAAATTTTTTGAAAAATAAAACTTTAGTGGAATAATTCTGAAAGATATACCAGAGGAACAACATGTTACTAGGTTAAAGTATCAACCAATTGTTTCAGCCACTTTGAGTCCATGTTCTAAAATCTAAAATTTAGTTCCTTTCCCTAAGCTAAGTGCTTCCTATCATGTCAGTATCTAGGTTGTGAAGTAAAGGAGACTTTGGTGAAATGTTTTTATTTATCACAACTGCTTTATCAATTGCCTAGGACCTCAACAGCACTATGGAAAAACTGGTGGTGGAGGTTTAGTCACTCAGTTGTGTCTGACTCTTTCGACCTCATGGACTGCTGCCAGGATCTTCTGTCCATGGGATTCTCCAGGCAAGAATACTGGAGTGGGTTCCCACACCCTCCTCCAGGGGATCTTCCTGATCCAGGGATCGAACCCCGGTCTCCTGCATTGCAGGCAGATGCTTCACCAACTGAGTCACCAGGGATGCCCCCAAATTGCCCAGTACAATGTTATATATCAACCCTTAGTGAAGCCTTTAAAAAAGCAGACAGGTTGAAAAATGGGTTATAGGAGGCAAATATAGTATCTGCCTTTAGAGCTATCAACTCAGGAATTCTCTCAATTACAGAATCTTGCAGAGAAGTTATTTTTCTTTCTCAAAATCCAGTGATGACAACATTCCTTACTCCAGATCTGGCACTTTTTTTTCATCACTGTCTTGTGAATCATCACCTGCTCCATCTACTTCTGGTAAATCTACATTCTCATCACCACCCATGTTGTTCATCATCTCAGAGAAATGATTAAAATTAGACATGTCTGCCACTGAATCACGTTCCCAGTCTTTCCAATTACTGAAGTTCACACTAAACCAATTAAGCTTTGCCCTCTCTTTTGTTAACCTTGGCCATGACTGGCCAGATTCTCCTTTTCATAAACAATATAAAATTGATCTGTCTGTTCTTTTATGCTTGGAATTATTTGGATCAATACAGTGAAGAAGATCAATTTCATTTAAATGTTTAAAATGATCAATTCCTCCAAGACAACTGAATGTAAGTTTGGAGTTCTCAAAATTTACATTAACACCTTGACTGTCTTCAACACAAAATTCAGTGAAGACATAGTTCCTTTGATTGTACCACTTTGGAGAAGCAGGCTGTATCGTGAACAGGGCAGGGGCACTGACTAATGGGTGGGTGAGCCTCTCCAGTGGCCTGGAAGTGGAGGTTTTCTCCTCAGTGAATTTTAATACAGCCAGAGTTGAGATGCACTGCCCCGGCCCCTCCTCCAGCCCCATGCCACTTCCCAAGGCCCAGCCCTGATCAACTCCCAATCAGGTTATTGCAGTTACCTCCTAACTCTTTTCTTGTTTCTGTTTTGTACATAATTTTCTTTATTTATCTAGGCTGTGTGGGTCTTCATCGCTGTGCAGGCTTTTCTCTAGTTGTAGTGCGTGGGCCTCTCATTGCAGTGGCTTCTCTTGTTGAGGATCACAGGCCCTAGGGCGTGTGGACTCAGTAGTTGTGGCACATGGGGTCAATAGTTGAGGTTCCTGGGCTCTGTAGCACGGGCTCAGTTGTTCCATGGCATGTGAGAGATTCTTCCTGGACCAGGGATCGAACCCTTATCTCCTGCATTGGCAGACAGATTGTTTACCACCGAGCTACCAGGGAAGCCCCTCTCTTCCTGTTTCTAGTCTCTCTCTTCTGCAACCTCCACTTCTGCATACTGCTTCCCAAATTTCCTTGGGAAATAACTGCTAAAACATGGGTCAGATCACGTCACTCCCATACTGCCTAAACAAGAGAGTCAAATTTGGCCTGAGCAAGATCCTCCTCCAACCGACATTTCTGCATCCTTTCCTCCTCTGGGTCTTCCACTGCTCAAAGACTACCACTATCCTCTTCTTTCTTCGATGTCTATTTCAATTACTGCATCCTTCTTCTATCAGTCAACAATTGTCTATTCACTGGCTACTATGTACCACCCATCTACTCAGTATGTTTTTTGAATTGCTACTGTATCTAGGTATTAGGGATATGGCAGTGAATAAGCTTATTTAACTTATATACAAAGTGCATCATGAGAAACGTTGGGCTGGAAGAAGCACAAGCTGGAATCAAGATTGCTGGGAGAAATATCAATAACCTCAGATACGCAGATGACACCACCCTTATGGCAGAAAATGAAGAGGAACTACAAAGCCTCTTGATGAAAGTGAAAGAGGAGAGTGAAAAAGTTGGCTTCAAGCTCAACATTTAGAAAACGAAGATCATGGCATCTGGTCCCATCACTTCATGGGAAATAGATGGGGAAACAGTGGAAACAGTGGCTGACTTTATTTTTCTGGGCTCCAAAATCACTGCAGATGGTGACTGCAGCCATGAAATTAAGACACTTACTCCTTGGAAGGAAAGTTATGACCAACCTAGATAGCATATTCAAAAGCAGAGATATTACTTTGCCAACAAAGGTCCGTCTATTCAAGGCTATGGTTTTTCCAGTAGTCATGTATGGATGTGAGAGTTGGACTGTGAAGAAAGCTGAGAGCCGAAGAATTGATGCTTTTGAATTGTGGTGTTGGAGAAGACTCTTGAGTGTCCCTTGGACTGCAAGGAGATCCAACCAGTCCATCCTAAAGGAGACCAGTCCCAGGTGTTCATTGGAAGGACTGATGCTGAAACTCCAATACTTTGGCCACCTCATATGAAGAGTTGACTCATTGGAAAAGACCCTGATGCTGGGAGGGATTGGGGGCAGGAGGAGAAGGGGACGACAGAGGATGAGATGGCTGGATGGCATCACTGACTCGATGGATGTGAGTCTGAGTGAACTCTGGGAGTTGGTGATGGACAGGGAAGCCTGGTGTGCTCACAAAGAGTTGGACACGACTGAATGACTGAACTGAACTGAAGACAGACAAAATTACCTGCTTGGTGGAGCTTAGTGGGAGAGGCAGACAACAAAACAAGTGCACAAATAAGAAAATGTTAGGTAAGTGTGATGCAGAGAATTGGAACATATAGCGACTAGGGGGCTATTTTTGACTGGGTGGCTATTTCCATCTGAAATAGCCTCTCCAAGGAGGTGACATCTATACTGAGATCTAAATGACAGGAAGGGAGGGACCAGCTATTCAGAGTTTAAGGGGCAAAGCATTCTAAAGATAGGACCAGCCACTGTGAAGGCTTTCAGGCAAAATGAAGTCTGATTGAAGGGCCAGAAGAAGGCAGAGCAACTGAAGCACAGGGGTAAAGGGTGAGCCGTGGGAGATGAAGTTGGAGTCAGCTCGTATATGCTTTCTAAGTCAGGGTAAAGAGTCGGAATTTGATTCTTTGGGCAATGATGGGAAGCCACTGGAGGGCTTTAAGTGAGAAAGTGACATGATGTGCTTTGTGTTTGAACAAGATCACTCTGGTTGCTGTGGGAACAACACATTGGGGGTGACAGTAGGAGCAGGGAGCAGGTAGGTGCTTTGGTGGCAGTCTGGTTTGCCTTGAAGTACTTGCTCCATTTAAGACAAATAACAAATCAAAAGCTCCTCTTGTTTTTAAGCAAAATATTAAAATTCTTATCATCATCTAACAGGACCTGAATGGGCTGACCTCTCTCCAGCCTCCTGCACACCATCTTTGCCCCTGCTATTGAGCCTTGCTGACCTTCTGTCAGTTCTTCGAATGTAGTAGGCCACAGGACCTTTGGACTTGCTGTGGTTATATGTTATTTGCATGTGTGACAAAATATACATAAAATTTACCATGTTAACCATTTAAAAGTATACAACTCAGTGGCATTAAGGATATTCACAATGTTGTCATCATCACTCTCTAGCTCCAGAACTTTTTCATCATCTCAGGAGGAAATACTGGACTATTAAGCAATCACTTCCCATTCCCTCCTGCCCCAGCCCCTGGGAGACCATTAATCTGCTTTCTGTCTCTATGGATTTGCCTATTCTGGACAGTTCACAAAAATGAGTACAATGTGTGGTATTTGTGTGGCTTCTTTCACTCAGTATAAAGTTTCCAAGATTCATTCATATGGTAGCATGTGTCAGTACTTCATTCCTTTTTATGACTGAATAATATTCCATTGTATGGATTTATCACATTTTGTTTATCCATTCCTTAGTTGATGGACATTTGTTTAGGTTGTCTCCACCCTACAATTAATGTGACTAGCGCTGCTGTGAACACCCATGTACATGTTTTTGTTTGAATCCCTGCTTTCAATTCTTGGGGGTGTATACCTAACAGCGAACTGCTACGTGATGTGGTAGCTGTGGTCATATTTTGAGGAACGAGATCAGTGAATCTTTGACATGGATTAATTTCCTTTGGCTGTGGTAACAAAGTACAATTAAAATAATTGCAGAAAACTTATTTTCTCCCAGTTCTGAAGGCCAGAAGTCTGAAATCAAAGTGTTAGGAGGGCCAGGCTTCCTCTGAGACCAGGTAGAATCCTTGTTTTCCTCTTCCTAGCTTCTAGTGGTAACAATCAATCCTTGGCACTTTTGGCTTGCAGCTACATCATTCAATCAGTCTCATGGCCTTTACCCTGTGTGTGTGTCTGTGTCTTCACGTGGCCCTCTTCCTGGGTCTTTTCTTCTTTTAAGGACACCAGTCATATCGGACTAAGGGCCACACTACTCCAGTATGACCTCCTCTTAAATAATTACATCTGCAACAACACTATTTCCAAATAAAGTCACATTCTGAGGTAAAGGGGTGAGGACTTCACCATATCATTTTGGGGGACACAATTCAATCCATGACAAACTGACAGACATTACTGTGCTTCTGAATCCCCTGGGGATCCTGTTAACACAGGCTTGGTGTGAGGCCTGAGGTTATGCACTTTCAATCAGCTCTCCCAGCTGATAGCTGTGCTGCTGGTTCACCGATATGGTGGCCAACTAGTCTGGGTTTTACCAATAAAAATCCAGAGTTAAAGGAAACCCTTCAGTCCTGGGAAAACTGGAATGTTTGTCACCCTATTATATCACAGACCACATTTTGAGTAGCAAGGCTCTAGTTATGAACTATGGTGATTTACCCATTAATTACATTACTTAATACTCTTATTTATCTTTACATTTAAATAAATTATTTTTTGCTAGAATAGCCCAAGATTTCAAGAATCTTGACCCCCAAAAAGCTTCAGACAAACCGTGAAATGGTGACTTAGTTGAGTTCATGGGTGCCATATGTGAATATTGTATTTATATTAACTCATGAAATTATCTATGATGCTCAGCGTTGTCCCAGTTGGGTCGAACCCTCTGCAGAGTAATTATGCACAGGAAAGATCTTTTTGGATAAGAATACTCACTGGGTTTGACGTCTTCAGTATCCTTTTCTTGTGCCACCCAGGGACCGTGAAAGTGGAGGTGAAAGCGCCTTTCTGAGGGTGGGTTTGAGCATGTTGTGGTTTGAGCTCTTGATTCCCATTAAGACCACCTGGAAAACTTTGAAAACTGCCACGCCCTCACTCCAAATCAAATGATTCAGGCTACCTGGGATTGGGCACAGGCAGTGAAGGCTTTGTTGTTAGTGTTTAAGTTCTCCAGGTGATGCAAATAAGCAACCAGAGTAGAAAATCACTCTGCAAGATCTTCGTTTATAAGAGAAACATTGCCAATCTGTCCCTAATCTTTTTTTCCACCTGCACCCACACTCCTCTCCACTCCCCTCTATGCCCACTTAGCTCTCTGTCATGGTTGGTCATTACCTTAAGCAAGTTCTCCTCTTCCTCATATTTGGGTCCTATTTACACAGTGACCTCACTGACCTGGGACCATGTAGAACCCACTGGCGGTAATAATTACTCCTGCAACTGACCTTGGCAGGCTTTCTTCGAGCTTTATTGACTTTGTTTTTCATTCTTTCACAAAAGGCATCCTTAGCATCATCCACAATTAGGTTAGACTGTGAGAATGTCACTGTTTTGACTGCAGAGTCTCTTAGGAATCCAGCAAAATCTCCCACAGAATCTGTACTGTGTGTTCCTCTGCAAACCAGCCACAGGAAATCTGGGTGGAGTGTACATTGCTTTTTTATTGGGATATAATTCATGTGCTATAAAATTCACCCTTTTAAAGTGTCCAATTAAGTGGTTTTTAGTATATTCACAAAATTATGCAGCCATCACCACAATCTAATTCCAGAGCATTTTTGTCACTCCCCAAAGAAACCCCCTACTCATCAACAGTCACTCCTCATTCCTGTTGCCCCCCTGCAAACTAATCTATTTCTGTCTTTATGGATCTGTCTATTCTGGACATTGCCTATAAATGGAACATTCAGTATGTGGTCTTTTGTGTCTGGCTTCTTAGCATATTTTCAAGGCTCAAACATATTACAGCAAATATCAGTGCTTCGTTGTTTTGTGTGTGTGTGTGACCAAATAATTTTCCATTGTATGAATGTGCTACATTACGTTTATCTCTTCACAAGGGATGGACATTGGGGTGCTGTGAACATTCATGGGCAGGCTTTTGTGTGGACATGTTTTCATTTCTCTTGGGAGTGGAACCACTGGGTCATATGGTAACTCTGTGTTTAACGTTTTGAGGAACTTCTGAATTGCTTTCCAACCTTAATTTTTGACCCTAAAACAGTTCTTTCCTGAGTGTGAGCTGGTCTGTACTTGTTAGGGTGGGGAACATGAGTCTCAGGGACTTTAAACACTTTTTTTTGTTATACATTTTATGTGAAGAATGAATGGTACTTTCACATAGAACCTTGTCATTCGGCTTCCAAAATGTCAAGAAAGCATGGAGCGCCTGTGGTGGCAAGGACTGGGGGTGTCTGTTTGAGCTCCCGTGTTCCTAACCATCCCTCCAGCTGTATCTCCGGCCACCTGTCACAGTCTGTTACTGGCACAGACAAGGCCAGCTTGTTCCAAGGACACGACTACTGGGCCACTTCCATCTCAGATGGCCTGGTGGGCCGTCCAAATGTAGAAATCCGATTGCTTTCCGGGGATGGCAATAAACCAGGTGCAGACAATCCTGCAAATGGAAAGCCCTACTGCGTACAAAGCAAAAACTCTTCTACTCACTCCCGGAGGCCCTGCCCCACTCCTCGGCTGGCTGGCTGGCTGAGCCTGTGCGGATTCGCGCGGGCGAACGGCCTCCTCCGCATGCGCAGTTTCCGCCGGTCGATTCCTTAAGTGGGCGCTCTGCCGGGTGCGCGCTCAAGCACGCGCGCAGTCTCGCGTGCACGCGCGCACGGGGCCTGTAGCCGCACGCGCCCCTGCCCCGCCCCGCCCCGCCCCCTCCCCCCTCCCGCGCGCCCGCCCGCCTCCAGCCGCCGCCGCCGCCGCCGGAGCTCCGTAGTATGGCATCGAGGAGAATGGAGACCAAACCTGTGATAACCTGTCTCAAAACCCTCCTCATCATCTACTCCTTCGTCTTCTGGGTGAGTGGCCACGCCGGACCGGCGGCTGCGCTGCCGTCCATCGGTCAGTGTAGTGATGCTCCGGGAAGGGATGGGGGAGGAAAAAAACCAAAGCAAAAATCAAATCTCGGTCCCCTCCTTACGGAGATAGGCGCAGGGCTGGGGCTGCAGGATGGCAGGGTGCAGCTTTGGGGCTGCTCGGACCCTGCACCCCGCCCGGTGTAGGTTGCAAGGGGCTGTGTGGTGGCGATGATTGCAGGTTGTCGACCTTTCCAAAATATTTTAATGCATTGACTTATTCTTTTAAGCTCGCGGGTTAGGGTCAGCCTCTGGGGAAAGTTGCGGTTTTATTCAGCTGTTTTCCTCTCTGGATCCCCCTCCCCATCCTTCCTTACCAGCCCGTTCGCGGCGCCTCTTGGAGCTAACCTGTGGCCGGCTGGGAGCAGGCGCGAGAGCGCAGGGTTTGATCCCAGATTCCCGGTTATTCCCGACCCCGCGGGCTGCGAGAGGCAGGCGCCGGGAGCCGTGAGCTGCTTGGCTGGGCAAGGGAGATCAAAGGCCCCCCAAGCGCACTGACAGGGGGTGGGCGCCGCCGCCGCGCCGAAACGCACGAAGGGAAGAGGGTCTTACATAAACCAGGGGCATCTTTGCGCTTTCTCGGAGACCCAGGTCTTAGGACCTTTTGCCCACTCGCCTGCACCCTTACACTCATCTTTCTGTCGTTGCGTGAACCCATTCTGCAGAGCCCCAGGGAAGGACCCCCACCACTTGATGACAGCAATAGCGCCCCAACTCTGCTCCCCGTCTTAGCTGGTGCTGCTATCGGTCCTTGAACCTCAATGCAGAAGGGTGACGTCAGCCCCTCAGCAGAAGCCTCTGCGAGCTGGAGGAGGAGTGGGGGGGGGGGGGGGCGGACTCCAGGCTTGTGCCTTACCTTATCCTGTTTGGCAATTCGTGGAATCAGTGCAGGGCTGACACTGCAGTGATTCATTTGAAGTAGGTGGTACCTAAAGACCATTCCCCGTTATTTCTCTTTCGGTGTAGACTCCCTTCTCCCCAAGTTTTCCTTTCCTGAACCAAGCCACAGCCACCCTACAGGAGAATGAATGTCACTACCCACCCCCCAATGATCTGGGTCACTTCAGTTTTCAAGGCAGTCATTTTGAAACCCGAGGCTCTGCAGAAAAAGCCAATCCCTGTTTTTGGTGGTTTTCTCTTTGCCTTTCCCCCCGCCCCACAACCCTAATTTTGGGTTGAAAGTGGGGCACAGTGCTTTATGAGGTGCTCAGACTTGGCCTGATGGTGAAACAGGCTGTTTGTAATGACCAAGGCAGGAACTGAGATTTATTAAGGATAAAAAAAAAAAAAAAATCCTAATGCGCTCCCCGCCCCCCGCGGACATTCCTTGTCATTGGCGATTCTTCAGGTCAGGAATCTGTGGACTCTGGGGATCAGGTATACCAAGAACTCTGCAATGAGATAAGATAGATTAACTGGTATATCACACAGGCAACCACAGAAATGGAATTTATTTGGGCTGAAATTTCAGTAGTGGAATTGTGAGCTCTGCCCAGATCCTATATTATGTTCTTCTTGGTAAAAGCAAGAATGCATGCTGGTTGCTGAAACTTACCAGTAAGCTCTCCTGGGAACTGGTTTAGCTTTTTTGTTTGTTTGTTTCATTATATCTCTTCGTGTTTGGCCCTTCCTATTGACTTGACTTCCTATTTGTTCCTGAAGTAAATCATATGGGTAATTATTTTTAGCTTCCTGAAAAATCTTCCAGCATTTCTGCTTGCTGGTAAAGAAGGGAGCCTTCTAGAGGAAGGCTTTTCTTGGGAGCTTTTAAACTCTTGTTTACTCCCTCCCCTCCCCAACCTCCTGAATCCAATTACTTAATGCACGCTAATACATCTTAAGTACATTTCATGTCTTCTGAAGTTCCTTGATGCCTGCATTTTCATGTTTTTCCTTAAACTTTGAAGATTTCTGTAGTCTCTTAAATGTTTACCTGACAAATTTAATAGTTTAAATAGCATTTAATAATCACTCCATACTTCACAACCAACGAATGAGATCTCTCTAGATGCAAGGGTATTTTTAAATTAGACATTTTTGTGAATAAACTATGGTACAAATGCTGTGTTTTCCATTATACCTTAAATGGCAAGAAAAAAAAACAGCTTTATTGAGATTTAATTCACATACTTCACCCCTTTTAAAGTGTACAAATTAGTGGTTTTTAGTATATTCACAGATATGTGTAACCATCACCTCAATCAATTTTAGAACATTTTCATAACCTGAAAAAGAAACCCCATACCTTTTAGCTATCATTCTCTTTTCTGCTCTCAATAACCCTCACCACCCCACTGCTGCTAAGTCACTTCAGTCGTGTCCGACTCTGTGCGACCCCATCCCTGGGATTCTCCAGGCAAGAATACTGGAGTGGGTTGCCATTTCCTTCTCCAATGCATCAAAGTGAACAGTGAAAGTGAAGTCGCTCATTCGTGTCCAACTCCTAGCGACCCCATGGACTGCAGCCTACCAGGCTCCTCCATCCATGGGATTTTCCAGGCAAGAGTACTGGAGTGGGTTGCCATTGCCTTCTCCGCTCACCACCCTAAGCAGTCACTAATCTACTTTTTGTATAGATTTCCCTTTTCTGGATATTTCATCTAAATGAAATCATATAGTATGTGGTCTTTTGTGAATGGCTTCTTTTGCTTAGCATAATGTTCTCATTCATGTGCATTCCTTTTAATGGCCAAATAGTATTCCACTGCATGTTTATACACTGTATCCCATTTTGTTCATTCATCTGTCCACTGATAGACATTTGGATTATTTCTATCTTGTGGCTATTATGAGTGTCAGTGCTGTAAACATTTACGTGCAAGTTTTTGTGTGAACATATGTCTTCATTTCTCTTGGGTATATACCTAGGAGTGGATTTGCTGGGTCATATGGTAACTCTGATTAATCATTTGAAGACCTGCCAGACTGTTTTGGAGAAGGCAATGACACCCCCCTCCAGTATGCTTGCCTGGAAAATCCCATGGACTGAGGAGCCTGGTGGGCTACAGTCCATGGGGTCGCTAAGAGTCAGACACGACTGAGCGACTTCACAGTAGCAGCAGCAGCAGCCAGACTGTTTACCAAAGTGACTGCACCATTTTATATTCCTTCCAGCAGTGTATGAATACTGTGATTTAAAGTATTTCTCCACTTTCTTGCCAACATTTGTTATTATCTGACTTTTAAAATTCTAGCCATGCTAGTAGATATCTCATTGTGGTTTTGATTTGAATTTCCTTGATGAGCAGTGATACTCAGCATCTTTTTATGTGCTTATTGGTCATTTGTATATCTTCCTTTAAGAAATGTCTGTTCATGTCTTTTGCCCAACTTTTATTTCAGTTATTTTTTAAACATTGTTGTGGGTGTTGTATGTGTCCTTTATATATTCTTGATTTAAGTCTCTTATCAGATACATCATTTGCAAATATTTTCTCCTGTTGTTCATTTGTCTAGCCATGTCTGATTCTTTGTGACCCCATGGACTGCAGCATGCCAGGTCTCCCTGATTCTATGGGTTGTTTATTTACTTTCTTGGTGGTGTCCCTTGACGTACAAAGGGTTTTTTTATTTTGATAAAGTCCAATCTACCTATTTTTTGTTGCTTGTGCTTTTAGTATCATATTTAAGAATTTTTACCAAATGAGAGCTTATGAAGAAAATACTGTCTATAAGAGTGATTTGTCTATTCAGTAAATGTAGTTGATAAATGTATCTTTCTCTGGCATGTAGTAGGTACTCAAATATTTGTCAAAACTTCTGGGATTATGTTAGGTAATTTATAAGAAGGATGATCTTGGTGTTCTTTTAAGTGGAAGACGGACAAAAGATTAGGCAGAATTTTTTCCTTCCTGTTTTCTTTGAATCATTTTAATGTGACTACTTCTCTTCCCATACCTCAGATTTAGGACTAGAAGACATTTGAGCTTAAAATGGTGGTAGACCAGTAGCATCAAGAGATTGATGTACCTACAGTTATGAGAGATCTTATATATGCGTTAATATACTGTATTGGTGTTTTTCTTTCTGACTTACTTTAGAAAGTTGGTAACAATGACTCTATATGCAAGACAGCAAAAGAGACACAGATGTAAAGAATAGACTTTTGGACTCTGTGGGAGAAGACAAGGGTGGGATTGTTGAGAGAATAGCATTGAAACATGTATATTATCATATGTGAAATAGATCGCCAGTCCAGGTTCGATGCATGAGACAGGGTGCTCAGGGCCGGTGTGCTGGGATGACCCAAAGGGATGGGATGGGGAGGGAGGTGAGAGGGGGGTTCAGGATGGGGAACACATGTACACCCATGGCTGTTTCATGTCAGTGTATGGCAAAAACCACCACAATAAAATAAATTAAAAAAAGAAAGTAAGAGAGATCTTGTTTTATCTGGCCTCTTCTCTTTATAATTACTCTCCCTCTCTGAGATGTTCCTCTAAAGCAGTGGTTCTCAGCAGCAAACAGTTTTGCGTCTCCCCTCCCCCAGTATTTGGCCATGTCTGCAGACGTATTTTGGTCACAGCTGGGAGTGGGGTGCTACGGGCATCTCATTGGTAGAGGCCACAGGTGCTGCTAAGCATACTACAAGGCTCAGGACAACCCTTCACAAGAATTATCTGGCTCAGAATGTCAACAGTGCCCACAACCTCTGCACTAGTGGACTTTACATAGTAATAAGTTAATATGTAGAAAAAGAGAATCTTATGCAAAACTCCTATATTTACTACTGTTTGGAACCACCATACCCAAGCACTCACAGCACAATTGCAAGTAAGAAGAGAAACATTCTCCTTTTTATTTGGAGATAAAGGTAGGTGGTTCTTTTGTAATAGTATTGAAATAGATGGGATGATCCTCCAGTTAAATAGTATCACCTGAATGTTAGGTAAGTGGCTCCATTATGGTCCTTGATTTGTATGTTTCATTTTCAAAGGAGGAAAAAACACACCTAGTAGTAAGTTATCCTGAGCTTTAAGACTAGCAAACAGTGCCTGACACATAGAAGGTTTACTCTGGAAGTATTTAACAAATGAATAAATGAATGAAATTTTATTAACTACTTTTGGGCTCATGTATTTATTTCAACTCACCTCAATTGGGAGGGTTTTTAAAAGTGATATTTTCTGTCTACCTGTGGTGGTTTAAACGTGTTCCTGACTGATGTGTGGAAAGGTGGAGTAGAGAACTTTGAGACTTGATCTTCTAATGATACTTCAGTTATTATATTTTTATGATCAGCTAGTTTGCCAGCCACTTTAATTATCTAAAATTTTAATTGGAATTTAATTTGTTAAGCTTGAATAAGAAAAGATATCTATCTTACTCTAAAACAACAAAAAAAACTCCATGACAAATAGTTTTTTCAACAACAAATAGGAAAACTATAAATGTTATGCTTACAAGGTAAATTCTGTTTTGATTTAGAAAAATTTTTAATGTATTTTAAACACCCATCTGAGTTCTAAGCTAAGATTGAAATCCACTATGGTTACATCCACTAAATAATATGGTAAAGAGAAATATCCTTGCTTCGTTCCAGTGTATATTGGATTTGGTTTCTTCTTTGATGATCCAAAGAGGAAATTAGCTTGATCAATTATGATACCAAATTTTCTTATGGTGAAACATCAGTGTTTTTTTTTTTTTAATTTTGGAAGCATCTCTAATCTTTTTAGGGAGAAGATTAAAAGAAATAATGGTCAGAATATTTCTTTTGTCATCCAGAAAGTTTAGGTACTTGGATTAAGTAGAGGGGAAAAGTCTTAAAGAACAGCCCCTAATGTTTTACAAAGTGTTTGAATTTGGGTGCACACTTAAGGCTACACTTACCCTTTTGCGTATCTTTGGATTTCAACAAACATTCTTTGAATGTCTTGTATGCCAGGTATTTCAAATGAATGTTTACCAACTTTTACTAGCGCTGCTTTTACCATGTTACCTTCGTTTCTAAATAAAGCAGTTAATCTATTACTTTTCAGTATTAGGTGTTATATATTGTTTTCGTACTATGGAAGATCACGATCTAGTTCTCTTACCCCTTTCTCCCTCCCTCACATCTTTCCTAAATTGGGTAGACCCCAATATATCTTTTATCAGTTATCATATCAACTTGGTTAGAGCAGTAGTCAGTGATCATATTAATTAGGTAAGCTGATTCACAGCTGAACCTTGTAGTGTCTATTATGATTGCTTGCACAGCTTTTCCCCTTCAGTTAAAAGTTGCCTTGTTTTATCCTTGTTAATTTTCTTCATTCATCACTAAATTATCCGCGTATTCTCCCCCAAGAGCTGCATATCTTCACTTAGTGTATTGAAACACGTCGTGTATCCTGTCAGTTTTTTATTCTTAAAAAACAATCATTAATATTGTTAGAGATGTTTCTCCCAGAGTAGGCTAGTGTTCGCTGGGCCTTTGAAACAGCTGACATCATTATAATCTCCCTTTACCATTATCCTGGGGAATCTTGTCTCCTTTTATGTTGAGTCTTCAGTTTCCTAGATGTCCTGTCTTCTTCCTCTTTTTTGTTCATCCATTTTGGTGGAGCAAACCTTCTAGTAGCTGTCGGGAAAAGAGTTCATGAGAGGTTAATTTGTTGAGGCTTTGCAGGTATGAACATCTTATTATGCTCTTGCACATAATTTGATAGTTTGGCTGAGTATAGAATTCTAGTTCATACATCATTTACCCTCAGAATTTTTCTGTCACTTCCTCTTCTCCCCTAGGTCTCTTGCTCTTGTTGCTGTTGAGAAATCCAAATGAGTTTTATTATTAAATTGTGCTTTTCTTTGAAAGCATCTGGAATCTTTCTAGTTCCTAGTGCTCTGAAATTTCACAATATTACCTCTTGCCATATGTTTATTTCTATCTTTCCTCTGTACCCTTTCATTGTGCAGACTCAGGTCCTTCCATTTGGGGAAACTTTCTTGAATTGTTTTGTTTTGCTTTATTTTAAATTTCCTTTCATTTTCTCTGTTGTGTCTGTTTCAGTGTTGGACCTCTTAGATCTTCTAATTTTCCTCCCTTCTGTTTTCTAATTCTTTGTCTTTTTGTTCTGCCTTCTGGAAGATCTCTCCCAGTTTACCTTGCCTGCTATTGCATTTTTCATGTGTTTTATATGTTGATTTTTAGGAGCTCCCTGTTGAGGTCTGAGCATTTCTTTTTCCAGCATCCCACCATAAATGTAATATTTTAAGATCTTCTGACAATATTAATGATGGGTTTTTTTTTAAAGTCTGCTTCCTTCTGCAGTTTCCTCCCAGCTTCTATGTTATCTGGCATACTACAGACTGACCTCAAATTTCTGGTAACCATTTGCTCTCTGTTCTGTATATGTTTAAGAGCGGAGCTCTAGAAATGCTGACTGGAACCTCTTAGCATGAAGTGAGAGTTTGTAAGTTGGGTGATTTAGCTGGGCCATTGAGTTTTGGAACTGAGTCTTTTCCTTTGGTCTAATCAGATTTGCTATAGAAGAATCTTCCAGGTCTTCTCTCTGGATGAACAAGGTTAAGGATATAGATGTCTCCACATGCGGTATAAATAGACCTTTGTTTAAGCTCCTGTTTCAAGTGTAGAATCCAGTCTCCACTGTGCTTTTCTTCTCTAGTTCATTCTCCCTAGATAGTAAATCTCTGAACCCATGATAGAATGGGGAAGAAGACAGAGACTGGAAGTTGGAGGGCATCTAATTGCTTTTCAAAAAGCTTTTCCCAGATTCTCCATATTTTAGCTCCTTTTTGTGCCTGGTCCCAAGAGTGCATGGAATTGCCTTCTGGGGGTGCTTGTGTGCAAATATTTTATTCTTGGATTTGCTCACAGCTGCCATAAGATTTGGCTTTTTCTCAGCTTCCAAAATGTCATTGTGGTTGTCTCCTCTTCCATTCTCTTTGTTATTGTGGGTTTAAAAAAAAAATCCAGTCATTTCAGTGGACTTTTGGGTGCTAGCCAAGGTAAATGGATGTGTTCAATCCATCATCTTTAACTGGAAGTCCTTTATATCTTTATCTCTACCTTGCATGTAACTAATTAAATACGGAGTTGATTGTGAGTGATTAAATAGAGCATCTGAGATGGCAACAGTTGGGATCTTCTAATAGATATTGGTACCTACTTTTCAACTTTTAAAGAGCTTTTGGATGTTAAGGAGGTTGTTCTAGGTTGGAACAGGCTTACTAAACCGCATTCTCTTCAAGGTTATCTGGTCATCAGGGAATGGAGTTGGATAAATGGGAACGAAGTTCTGAAGGTTGCTGCTGTTTTTTCCTGTTCATTGAATTTCTTCCCATCAAGTGGAGGCCCATGTGTCTTCTGATCTAATTCAGACCTTGCTGGATTAATTTAATGTGGAAGCAGCAGAGTTTCAAAGTATGGTGGGGAACTTGATGTTGCATGGGTCAGGGCTCTTCTATTTTTCTGTTACCACAATGATAACCCTCTGTGTTTATTGCACAACTTGTGCATTATAATCTGAAGAGTTTTTTTTTTTCTTATTTAATTCACTTTACTTCCTGTATGCAACATACAGTTAGGCCACTTGCACTACCTTTTAGCATTGTGGAAAGTTAAGTTTTTTCTACTTCCTGCTGCTGCTAAGTCACTTCAGTCATGTCCAACTCTGTGGGACCCCAGAGACGGCAGCCCACCAGGCTCCCCCGTCCCTGGGATTCTCCAGGCAAGAACACTGGAGTGGGTTGCAATTTCCTTCTCCAATGCATGAAGGTGAAAAGTGAAAGGGAAGTCGCTCAGTTGCTTAGAAACTAGCTGACTTTTTATCCAGATAGATTGAAATACTCTGCTCAATTTTAATTACAGCTAGAGTTCTTGATTTGACCCTACCGTGGGCTCCATTCCTGATGATTCATTGACTGTTCAGCATTATGTACTGTTTTAAGGAAGCACTTAAGAAGGTGCTTTGAATGGAAAGTCGTCTGTGACTGTGTTTCTCTGTTTAAACATGTTAAACCTTTGACATAGGTGACTAATGCACCGCTAAAGCAATTTGAAGTGCACTGTAAAAAATATATTGTTATGTCTTTTTCTCCTTTGGACCCATTACAGCAGCTTCCAATTTGGCTTATCTCCACATGACAGGCAGATCGTTGGATTACTGCTCCTAAATTTCCTTTTTTGGCTGTTATCCTACTTGCCTTGACAGAATACTTTTCATTCCTGGCTGAACATTTTTATACTTTTTTATAGAGTATGGCAACCCACTCCAGTACTCTTGCCTGGAGAATCCCATGGAGGGAAGAGCCTGGTAGTCTACAGTCCATGGGGTCACAAAGAGTCGAACATGACTGAGTGACTTTCCTTTCCTTCCTGTAGAGTGCCAGTATTCATCAAGAAAATGACATAAAGGGGGGAAGATAGGAAAGAGCTTTTCTTTGTCTTGATTTCCCTTTGGTTATTTGATCACTTGAACTTGTAAGCCTGTGAAAGAGTTTGGTGATAGAATTAAGGATCCCAGTTCTACTGTGGAAGATTTTCTTTGTGCTTTTTGTAAGGTATGATAGGCTTTTTCATCATCATTTGTTGTAGGGGAAATTGCAGTTGCCTTGTACTAAAATAAAAGATGGGTTGGGTCAGGTGAGCAGTGTACATTTATGGTTGTCAATCCTATTTGCCCATCAGGGTTGCCTAAGGAGCCCTAAAATACTATATGCTTAGACTTCATGGTAAGAGGTTCTGATTCATTTGGCCTGGAGGAGGGTGCCAGCTTTCATAGTTTTAAAATAATCTTCCAGGTGATTCAGCTGTGCAAATAGGATTGAGAGCCACTGATTCAGAGAGAACAGTGTAATAGCAGGCCTGGTTCATCTTGGATCTGGAGATAGCTAGGGAATATCTGGCTATTGAGTAGCTTGTTATTGTTTAGTTGCTAAGTCGTGTCCAACTCTTTTGCAACCCCATGGACTGTAGCCTGCCAGGCTCCTTCTCCCCATGGGATTTCCCAGGCAAGAATACTGGAGTGAGTTGCCATTTCCTTCTCCAGGGGATCTTCCCGCCTCAGGGATTGAACCCACATCTCCTGCTTGGCAAGCAGATTCTTTACCACTGAACCACCAGGGAAACCCTATTGAGTGTCTAGCATGGGACTGTTGATTTGGTCTGCTTTGCCCAAAAGTCTGAGGCTAGGTGTCCAGTATCTCTTAGTAAACCAAAATGGCCTTGTCACTCTTAGGAGACCTTGCTAATCATTCCTAACTAGAGGAGTGCTCATCAGAATCACTAAGGGGCTTTGAGAACACAGTTGTTTGGTCCTATCTCATAAAGTTTCCATTTTAATTGATCTGCAGAGGGACCTGGGTATGTATTTTTTGAAACCATTCCTAAGGTGATTCTGATTTCTGGGATATGACTCTGGCCTGTGATAGTTTGTTATAAATAAATTCTTAACATATGCTTTCCTGTGATCTGTAGTACCATGAGGCTAGTTTGAGGAGAAGGTTCCATAAGCAAGATGCAGCCAATCTAGTATTTTTCTCACCCACTGAATTGGTGTCTGCCACGTGTCTGCAATTGAATGCTTGGAGTTTGGAGTAGTTTCCATTCCTTAGGGGGAATGTATTTGTTTATAGTTGCACTGAGAAGTTAGGAAGTCTTAGTTTTCCCTCTATCAAAAGATTAGATTGTTATTCAATATGTAAAACAAAACCCTGAATTTATTACTTAACAAAGTAAGAGAGCAGTACTAGTCAAGCAGAGTTTATGAGTGAAACAGATTGCTGTTCTTTTGGGGAAGCCTGGTGGTGTTTGATGGTTGCTTTGGTTACAGAAGGAGTGGTTGCCCTTGGCCTTAGAATCATGGCTATTGGGGTGAGACTGTTGTTGATTGCCTCTGGGAAGCATAGTCACTGCTGTGCTGCTGATTGGTTGACCTTGAGTTGTGTGAGGCTGTCACTGTAATTAGCTTCTAGAAGTATATTCCCTGAAACAAGGCGAGTTGTCACTGATGATTAGACTAAGCTGAATTGCCACTGATCGAATTGGTTTAGAAGTGGGTGCTGGTAGTTACCATGCCTGCTGAATTATCAATCTTCTTCCCCCCAGGAGTGTAGAGACTTTTATTCTTGCCTCAGATTACCAATCCTTATTTCTCAGTGAGATGAGTTTATCTCTTCACAGATGCAGTTGTTGTATCAGAAGAAACCTAATAGAGTCTAAAGATAAACTAATATGAGAATTTGGTAAAGTGGTTAGATGCAAGATAAAAATACAAAAATTAATTGCTTTTCATTATTTTACATAAGCCTTAGAAAAGAAAAGGGAGGACAAATTTCAGTCTCAGTAGCAACAGAAATCATAACGACTTCAGAATAGTTAAAAAAAAAAAAGTAAGGCTCTTATATGAAGAAAACTAAAATCTTATTGAAGATTATAAGATCTGAACAGATTGAAGAACATTGTGTTCTTCAATGGGGAGATTTAGTACTATAAAATTATCAGTTTAAAATGTGTTTAATGTAATTCCAAATAGAGTCCCAATGGAACTTTTTGGGGGGAGGGGGTGGCACTTGATATAAACAATGTTTATGTAGAAGAATAAATGCCTGAGAAGGCAAGAGACATATGGAACAGGGGGAAGGAAGTATATGCCTTACCGCTGTTGTCAGAATATACTATTGTATATAAGATGGCCACTGTCATCATCCTCGTTTCCGGTATTCATGTTCTTGTGTAATCTCCTTCATTTGGGTTTGGGCAGGACCTGCGACTAGTTTCTAACTAGGAGAATACAACAAAGGTATTTCAATGTGTGTGAATACATGTCCATGATTATATTAGATAAGATTGTAATCTCTTCCTGAGAGACTTTGTCCCTGGCTGGCTTTGAAGAAACAAGTTTCTTTTGTTTCGATCTATCCTATGGAGAAGACCACGCGGCAGGAACTGAAGGCAGTCTTCTGCTGACAGTCAGAAAGAAACTGAGGCCCTCAGTTTGGCAGTGCACAAGGAACAAAATGATTCCATCAGTCGAGTGACCTTGGAAGCACATCCTTCCCCATTTTGGCTTCAAATGAGACTGCAACCACCCAACTTGAAGCTTAATGAGATCTTGAAACAGAAGACAGAGTAAAGTTGTGCCCAGACTCCTGACCCCACCGAAACTCTGAGGTAGTAACTGTGTGCTGTTTTATTCTTATAATATTGTTACATAGCAATGCATAGTTAATAAAACTATAAAGTCCCTAGTTAATTCAGTATGATGTTGACTTATAAAGAGACAAATGGGTCAGTGAAATAATAGAGAATCCAGTAATAAATTCTAGTGTATATAATATATGAAAAGGGACATTCATTTTAGAGAAGGCTACATTTAAATTATTCTAATACTACTGTATATTTGGAAAAAATAAAATTGGAGCCCTTACTTGAATTTTATTAAAAAGTCTAGTTGGCTTAAATGCTTAGATATGAACACAAAACAAAATTCTGTAAGAAAGTATAGAGATGATATATAAATACAGGAATCAGAGAAACTTCTTTTATCCAAGTTGGAGCCTCAGAAGCAATGAAGTTAAAAAATCGGACTTCCTGGTAGTCCAGTGACTAAGAATCTGCCTGCCAGTGCAGGCGACACAGGTTTGATCCTTAGTCTGGGAAGATCCCATATGCCGTGGAGCAACTAAGCTTGTGTGCCACAACTACCTCGCCAGTGCTCTGGAACCCGTGAAGCGCAACTACTGATGTCCATGCACCCTGGAGCCTGTGCACCACAACCAGAGGGCATCCCCTGCTCACTGCAACTAGAGAAAAGCCCAGGCACAGCAATGAAGACCCCGTGCAGCCCTAAATAAATAAATGTGTTATTTAAAAAATTGTTGTATTTGCCTATACAATTTTTTAAATTATGTGACATAAGTACAATAAAATCAATTAAACAATTATAGTGAGACTCAGACCCAGTGCCAGACTATTAGCTAATATACTGCTTTCTTCATTAAGAAAATCTTATAGAAAAAAAACAAATCTACGTTCTGATGGAACCTCCTTCTCATTTGAGACTGATAATGGCTTGCTGACCAGCTCTGGCCTACTGACCACACTTTGTGAATTACTGCTCTGTGGAAGGAATCGACAAACTGTTTCTGTAAAGGGCCTGATAGTAAATATTTTAGGCTTTGTGGGCCATATGGTCTCTGTTGTGTCTACTCAACTCTGCCATTGTCCTGTGAAAGCAACATCAGTTTAGTTCAGTCGCTCAGTTGTGTCCAACTCTTTGCAACCCCATGAATTGCAGCACGCCAGGCCTCCCTGTCCATCACCACCTCCCGGAGTTCACTCAAACTCACGTCCATCGAGTCGGTGATGCCATCCAGCCATCTCATCCTCTGTCATCCCCTTCTCCTCCTGCCTCCAATCCCTCCCAGCATCAGAGTCTTTTCCAGTGAGTCAACTCTTTGCATGAGGTGGCCACAAGTACTGGAGTTTCAGCTTTAGCATCATTCCTTCCAAAGAACACCCAGGACCGATCTCCTTCAGAATGGACTGGTTGGATCTCCTTGCAGTCCAAGGGACTGTCAGTTTTCTCCAGCACCACAGTTTAAAAGCATCAATTCTTCGGTGCTCAGCTTTCTTCACAGTCCAACTCTCGAATCCATACATGACCACTGGAAAAACCATAGCCTTGACTAGACGGATCTTTGTTGACAAAGTGATGTCTCTGCTTTTGAATATGCTATCTAGGTTGGTCATAACTTTCCTTCCAAGGAGTAAGCATCTTTTAATTTTATGGCTGCAGTCGCCATCTGAGTGATTTTGGAGCCCAAGAAAATAAAGTCTGTCACTGTTTCCATTGTTTCCCCATCTATTTGCCATGAAGTGATGGGACCAGATGCCATGATCTTTGTTTTCTGAATGTTGAGCTTGAAGCCAACTTTTTCACTCTCTTCTTTCACTTTCATCAAGAGGCTTTTGAGTTCCTCTTCACTTTCTGCCATAAGAGTGGTGTCATCTGCATATCTGAGGTTATTGGTATTTTTCCTGGCAATCTTGATTCCAGCTTGTGCTTCTTCCAGCCCAGCGTTTCTCATGATGTACTCTGTGTATAAGTTCAATGAGCAGGGTGACAATATACAGCCTTGACGTACTCCTTTTCCTATTTGGAACCAGTCTGTTGTTCCATGTCCACTTCTAACTGTTTCCTGACCTGCATATAGGTTTCTCAAGAGGCAGGTCAGGTGGTCTGGGATTCCCATCTCTTTCAGAATTTTCCACAGTTTATTGTGATCCACATAGTCAAAGGCTTTGGCATAGTCAATAAATCAGAAATAGATGTTTTTCTGGAATTTGCTTGCAACATAGACAAATGTAAATGAATAAGCAAAGATATTAAAATAAAACTTTTATTTACAAAAAGAGGTGGCCAGCTAGATTTGACTCTTAGGCCTTAGTTTGCTGACTTCTGCTCTAGATGATACCAATATAAGGAAGGTATAATAGCCTGAAAAACTAAAGTTTAGAAGACATCCTCATGGCCAACAGGCCCATGAGAAGATGCTCAACATTGCTAATTATTAGAGAAATGCAAATCAAAGCTACATTGAAGTAGCATCTCACACCAGTCAGAATGGCCATCATCAGAAACTCTACAAATGACAAATACTGGAGAGGGTGTAGAGAAAAGGGAACCCTCCTGCACTGTTGATGGGAATGTAAATTGGTACTGCCACTATGGAGAACAGCATGGAGGTTCCTTAAAAGACTACAAATAGAGCTACCATATGATCCAACAATCCCACTCCTGGGCATATACCCAGAAAAGATGAAAACTTTAATTTGAAAAGGTCCATGTGCCCTAGCATTCATAACCACACTGTTTACAGGAGCAAAGATATGGAAGCAATCGAAATATCTATCAACAGATGAATAGGTAAAGATGTGGTGTGTGTATATTGATATACATATATGTATACACACACACACACACACACACACACACACACACACACACACAGTGGGATATTACTCAGCCATAAAAAGAATGAAATAATGCCATTTGCAGCGACACAGATGAACCTAGAGATTACCATACTAAGTGAAGTAAGTTAAAGACAAATATCATATGATACCACATATGTGGAATCTAAAAAAAATGATACAAACAAACTTATTTACAAAACAAATAGACTGACAGACATAGAAAACAAATTTATGGTTACCAAAGGGGAAAGAGGAGGAGTGATAAATTAGAAGCTTGGGACTAAAAGAAAATTAAAGTTTAAAGTCTTAACTTGGGCTTATGGAGTGGGAATGAAGGAAGCAATACCATTTTTAGCTCGAAAGAGCTGATCATGCCTTATCCAAAAAGGCAGCCACTTGAGCGCTTCCAGTATGGCTAGTTCATGGAGATATGCTCTAAGTGTAAAATACATATCAGATTTTGAAGATGTAATATGGAAACATACAAAATATCTCGCTTTTTATATTGATTACATGTTGACATGGTAGTATTTTTGACATTGAGTTCAATATTATTAAATTTCATCTTTTCAATTTGAATGTAGCTACTAGGAAATTTAGACACATCTCTACTGGACAGCACTGGACTAGAAGTAATAGAAGTTTCAATTAAGTGCTATGGGACCAAGGGAGAGAGCTCATTTTGCTGGGGAGTTTGGAAAGGCCATGTGCACAGAACTGACCTTGGAGAATGACAGGATTTTGGCAAGTGGTGCCCTAGGAAGGTAATAAATGCTATCAGATGGAGGAAGTGTTATAAAGAGACGTCTGGAGACCACAGAATGGTTTGTGTGTTGGAACAGAAGTGAGTTTAGCTGTAATAAGGGACAAAGCATGTGATGAGTCTGGGAAGTAGGCATAAGCCTTATTGTGGGTCGTCTGCATGGGTTAGCGTTTGGACCTATTTTGGCTGCCAGCAGGGGAGGGAAGGGGGATGAGATGACTAGACCATAGCTTTGAGCAGGGAGTGGTAACTTTGAAAGTTGTTTATAGATCTAATCTAAGAAAAAATAAACTGATTGGGTTGGAATAAGAAAGGCAATAAACAGTGAAACCAAGTTAACTAAGAAAGACCAAAGGTCTAATACAGGGTGAAATGGGAATGGAGAATAGAGGACAGTGGAAAGCCACTTTATATTGTGGCAAGGATATCTGTGAATGAGTGAGAACCCCAGTGTTATCCTGCTTGATGAACTGGATATTGGTAATGCCTTCATGGAAATGCAGACCTTAGAAGTTGGTTTGAGACTAATAAATGTTTCGCATGAGTTACCAGTAGCTTTAAAAGACCAGCCAGCTCTCAGAAGCTTGCTCACTTTAGTCTTCTGCTGGCAAAAGTGGCCTGGGCAGTTCTTTAGATTTGGCTGTCTCTGTACTTTTGACCCTTCCCGCCATCCACCACGGTTGCAGTTAATTGATCAAGGAAAAGGATCTGAACTTGGCTATTTGCTTGTTGGCTGGTCAGTGGAACTTGAGATGATTAGACTTGTAAGATCCAAATGGAGCGGTTCTTTTTTAGGCATTTGAACTTGAGATACAAGAGAGACAGCTGGTGTAGGGACAAGAGAAAGAAACAGGGAGAAGTCACGGGGAAAAAGTTTAAAGTGCGTCAGTGGGAGTGATGGAGGGGTGAGTGGGATCAGTGAACTCCTGGCCACTAGACTACATAGATTCCTGGACATATCTGCTGCATCCCATACTTTTCCTTTCCAGCCTGGAAGAAAGAGTGCCTTTTCTAGGTTCTGGTGAGGCATGGCCAAGTGGGCATGATTCCTTTCCTCCTTATCCCCCCCTCCTTTTTCTTTTTCCTAACAGTAATGAGGGGCAGGAGGAGAAGGGGACGGCAGAGGATGAGGTGGCTGGATGGCATCACTGACTCAATGCACATCGAGTTTGGGTGAATTCTGGGAGCTGGTGATGGACAAGGAGGCCTGGCGTGCTGCGATTCATGTTGTCGCAAAGAGTCGGACATGACTGAGCGACTGAACAGTAATGTTCCATGGCCAAGCAAGACGGGTGATTAGTTGGATGTTTGGAGTTGTTACAAAGGCAGGTTTGGAATGAAAAGAGGGTTTTGTGGAAATGCAAAGTTGAGAAAAGCTCAATTTGTTCATGTAAGAGGCATGAGATTATAAACAATATTCTTTCCAGCTTCCCTGGAGGCTCAGTGCAGTTGATGCTAAATTACTTGCTGATAAGAAGTGTAGTAGATGTAGCACAGCATTCAGCCAGCAGCCATTAACTCTGGCTTAATGGAACCCTGAGTTTCCAGTAAATCTTGTTCAAGGGATGAAGGTTCTGCTATAGGGTAGGTGCAAGTTATTGGAGCAAGTTACTTATTAATCTCCTTAACAACAGCTGCTCTGTTTGCAAAGTAAGGTTGGCAGTTGTTTTAGTTTTTATCCTTAAGAGATGTTTTCATGATCAACAAGCAATAGTTTTGTAGGTTGTATTTTTCATTAGATAGTCCTGGTCTACAGCAGTGGTAGCTAACCTGACACTTGTTATAAACAGCTTAGAATAAGCAGCTCTGAGTGGTGACTCAGTGAGGGCTTTGAGGAAGCTTCGATTTGGTCTAGATGACGAATGGAGGTGAAATGCACTTCTCCACTTGGCTGGTAAGTCCGATCAAAGTCTTTTAAGCTGTCAGGACTGAAGTCTGTGTATAGCATGTGTACTACTTTGAGATAAAAATCCAGGAAAAGAGAGGTGCATCCATGAATATTCTAATAAAAAAGCTGTTCAAATAAGCTGTCTACAAAACAGAATGTATATATGGTATGCCATTTTTGTAAGTAAAAAATGCACATAACAAATCCTAGACAGCTACTCCCATCAGAATATTAATAGTTATGGTTGGGTGATAGGGTAATTCATGGGTAACATTTTTCTTTGTTTCCCCCCCCCCCCCGAAGTTTTTCTTCTCCTCTTACACATAGCACAAATTCTTTTATAATTGAGAAAACAGTGAATGCTGTTTTAAAAACAACTTTTTTTCTAGGTGTTTTATAGTACGTAGTTTTCTTTCTCAGAGTGTTTGTTTTTACACCTGGACTCCTTTATAATGTAGCAGTTCTTTAGTCCTCTGTCTGTTTTAGCGATTGGATTAGACTAATGCAGAGCAAAAACACATTTAACTTGATTCTTAAGCCTTGTCTCCTCAAAATAAAGGGAAATGCCTGTTCTTACTAAACATTTAAAAATAAATTTTTGAGATGTTTTTCAAATATAATCCTGAGACAGGGAATAATGTGATAATTAGCTGTCTCTCCCACCCAGCTTTATCAGGTCTTGGCATTATGCCTTATTTGCTTTGGAGTTGGATATTTGGATTTTAAAGAAATATAAAAAAAAATTGCAGTTGATTCTCCTACATCTCTCTGTCATGAACTCAAGAGTTTATCAGTTGAGCCTGTTTTTATACATTTACTAATATATACATATACACAAATATTAGAAAGTAGTTAGTGCTTTCAGATATTTAAACTTTGAGTTAATGAATCATACCAGGCATATTGTTTTGAAACTTGCGTATTTGGCTCTACATTGCTTGACATGTGTCCGTTTTGATGGATGTGGATCAAGTTCAGGGGTTAACAATCTGTGGCCTCTGGGCCAAGTCTAGCCAGCCACCTCTTTTTGTAAATAAACTTCATGTATTATCTACAACCGTTTCACACCAAGCAGCAGAGTTTGTGACAGAGGCTGTACTGCCTGGAAAGCCTAAAATATTTACTATCTGGCCCTTTGCAGAAAAAGTTTGCTGACCTCTTATCTAGTCGATTCTTTGTATGGATATATCATTATTTATCCATTTTCCTGCCTGTGGACACTTATTTCCTGTTACTTGTAAGAAATGGTGTTTTGGTGAACAGTAGTATATATATTCGGAGAAGGCAATGGCAACCCACTCCAGTACTCTTGCCTGGCAAATTCCATGGATGGAGGAGCCTGGTGGGCTGCAGTCCCTGGGATCGCTAGGAGTCGGACACGACTGAAGCGACTTAGCAGCAGTATATATATTTATCTTCTTACCATGTGACTTGAGAGAGTTTCTAGTGTGGCATATGGATCATGAAACAACTGAGCTTTTACTATATTTTGGTGTGTTTTTCATACTTAGCAAAACAAACAAACAATAATCCAAGGCAGATTGGATTACCAGCCCTGTAGCTGATAAGCATGTTATGTAGTGGTTTGAGATGGAAAAGATATTTTAATTCTTGATTTAAATGGTTTTCCTACAAGTGAATTTTTATTGCTGGAAGAGAGAAAAGTGCTGAGTGGTCCAGATGGAGCAAAGCAAGATTTACAAAATGGTCCTGGTAGCAACACGGCACTACCGACTGTATGCACTTAAGTGTATTCAGGTTTTGGTGATGTTGTTGTTATTGTTGGTACTATTAATAGTTGCTACATGATTATTGAGCATTTCTGAAAGGACAAGGATAAACACTTCACATGCATTATCTTATTTAATCCTCTTAACAGCCTGTTGAGGTAGTAATTGCCATGCCTCATTTTGAGAAGACGCAGCTAAGATTCAGAGTTTAGCCCAAGGTCATGTTCACATGAGGCTTTGCTTTGGACCTCTCCACCTGCCCTGGCCTGATGCTCAATGTCCAGGGGCACAGTTCTCCGATCAACCTTGGTAGATGGGTTAGAGGGTATTTTTTGAGAACCCACACTGCTGTGAAGTAAACTCCTCATTGGTTTCAGCCTTGGCTCCCACAGGCTGGTCAAGGCTTCATTCACAAAGGAGAAGTCTAGGTTTTCCAGAAAGGTCAAAATTTACAACTTCAGTGGGAGTAGTTATCCCACGTGATTCCTTTGTAGAAAATGGAAGCCAGGGCCATCTTGTCACATTTTTTCCGATCCTGCCACTTCAAAACTTCAGTTTCCCAAGTGAGATTTATACTCTTTTACAGATAGTGGATGCTCAAGACTGTCTAAGGGGTCCTAATGTCAGGCTCAGGGTTCCTCCTGAACAGCTGGGCAACTGCCCATTCACTTCCAAAGGTTTGAACCTGTAAATGTCTTTTCCCCTTTATAGTTTGTGGCTTGTGTGGTCAAGACATAAGAAATCCTGAGAGTCTTTCCACTCTCATTAAAAAAAAAAAAAAATCATATGCCTGAAAGGCTCCAAATTACTGGCCCAAACTGCATGGGTATAATTTCTCCTGCTGCTGGTAAGAATGGTAAGGGTGTGAACTTGTCTTTTATGCTCCCAACCACTTTGAACAGGATGGAAGCCAAGGCGTTAAAAACTGATGGAGATGCAGTTTCTCTTTGCTTTAAGGAAACAAAGCTGAAAGCAGGGGGCATCATCAGGCATTTTCCTGTGGAGCTGACACCAGCCTAAATACAATTATCTAATCTACAAATAGAAACACAGATAAAGCTCACAGGCACCATTACCAAGTAAAAGTTTGTTAGCTAGAGTGATCTTGCTTCCTCCCTTGAACTTGCTTTCAGGAAGCAATCTGACCAGTCATTTTTACTCACTATGGGTGGCAAAAAGAATTCTTGTCTATATGAGGGTAATTAGCTATCTTCGCTCCAATGAAAAGAATTTAAGACATTGGAGTGCACTGGAGAAGATCTAGTTTTAAAAAGGAAGTCCCTTCCAGGCTGCTAAAATCACATCCAGTAGATGGGCCTCCTTTTCTGCTTGTAAGATCAGTCAGTAAGTTCAGTCGCCCAGTCATGTCTGACTCCTTGCGATCCCATGAACCGCAGCACGCCAGGCCTCCCTGTCCATCACCAACTCCCGGAGTCCCCCCAAACCCAAGTCCATTGAGTTGGTGATACCATCCAACCATCTCATCCTCTGTTGTCCCCTTCTCCTCCTGCCCCCAATCTTTCCCAGCATCAGGGTCTTTTCCAACGAATCAGCTCTTCGCATCAGGTGGCCAAAGTACTGGAGTTTCAGCTTCAGCATCAGTCCTTCCAATGAACACCCAGGACTGATCTCCTTTAGGATGGACTGGTTGGATCTCCTTGCAATCCAAGGGACTCTCAAGAGTCTTCTCCAACACCACAGTTCAAAAGCATCAATTCTTCTGCGCTCAGCTTTCTTTATAGTCCAACTCTCACATCCATGCATGACCACTGGAAAAACCATAGCCTTGACTAGACGAACCTTTGTTGGCAAAGTAATGTCTCTGCTTTTGAATATGCTATCTAGGTTGGTCATAACTTTCTTTCCAAGGACTAAGCGTCTTTTAATTCATGTCTACAATCGCCATCTGCAGTGATTTTGGAGCCCAGAAAAATAAAGTCTGACACTATTTCCCCATCTATTTGCCATGAAGTGATGGGACTGGATGCCATGATCTTAGTTTTCTGAATGTTGAGCTTGAAGCCAACTTTTTCACTCTCCTCTTTCACTTTCATCAAGAGGCTCTTTAGTTCTTCACTTTCTGCCATAAGGGTGGTGTCATCTGCATATCTGAGGTTATTGATATTTCTCCCAGCAGTCTTGATTCCAGCTTGTTCTTCCTCCAGCCCAGCATTTCTCATGATATACTCTGCATATAAGTTAAATAAGCAGGGTGACAATATACAGCCTTGACGTACTCCTTTTCCTATTTGGAACCAGTCTGTTGTTCCATGTCCAGTTTTAACTGTTGCTTCCTGACCTGCATATAGGTTTCTCAAGAGGCAGGTCAGGTGGTCTGGTATTCCCATCTCTTGAAGAATTGTCCACAGTTTATTGTGATCCACACAGTCAAAGGCTTTGGCATAGTCGGTAAAGCAGAAATAAATGTTTTTCTGGAACTCTCTTGCTTTTTCCATGATCCAGCAGATGTTGGCAATTTGATCTCTGGTTCCTCTGCCTTTTCTAAAACCATAAGATCAACCATACACAGACAGTGATAATAACCTGTCATACATTACAAAGATAATTAACAGAAATTAGCCTTTGAACTCTGTTAGTTAACGCACATGTGTTCTACTTCTACCATCATCCAAACTGGGATACTGTTCTCCCATCCCAGATCACCATCCCAGATCAATCAGGTGGCAGAAGAAGTGATTTGGACCTTGGGGCCTGTTGACTTGGGGCCCAGCTTCAAGGGACCTGTCTTCAGTCTAGTGTTCCTGTGTAACCATGGCAACATTTTCTGACCCTGCTCTGGGGCCCTCTCACTTCCCTCTGCATCAGGTCCCTACAATTGTAAAGTTTAATAAAGATTCTGGAAGACATTAAAAAAAACCTGTTTGTAGGTGGGGCCATTGATCAGAGAGACAGAAAAAGCTGCATTCAGGTTAAGTCCAGGTTGAGCAGCTTATGCCAAGTTATGTTGTCTTTTGTATATGAGCCTCCCAACAACCCCCTCCAGCAATTAATGGAGTTAGTCTTGTTTTCCCCCCTTTCATTCCTACCTCTCCCAAATCTTTGCTTATATATGTATTTGTTATTTCCAGTTGGCTAAGTTATAAATGCTGGAGTTTTGCTTGGCCTCACCCTCACTCTTATCCTGTGAATCACTACGCTCTGATTCTCTAATAGCTTGCGTATCACTTTCCTTTTCTCCATCTTACTACCACTGTCTTACTACCACTCTTCTCTCACCTTTACAGCGTTTTCCTGTTTTCCCTATCTCCTCATTACATCCCATCTCTTACGTTGAGGCAATTGTTCTGAAATAAAACAATCTGCTGAAAACCGGTAGTTCTTTCATGTTACCTGCCTAAGTTAGATTTATCTGTCTCTCTGTGTGTGTTTGCTGATAGTACTCGTATGATAATCATTTACCTGCTTACCTGCCAGCCTTCCCTATTTATTCATTGCATTTGCTCAAGGAATTTTCTAGGAATACTGGGTGCCTGTTCTATGTCAGTTTCTGGGATTTAACAGAATGAACAAGATACTCTGTTAGGAAGGGAGGAAAATGGACAATAAAAAAGAAAGCAGAGATGACATTTTCAGTGATATGTTCTCTGAACGACAGAGTTCATGGGACAGTGGCATGGGGGCTTTCTTGATACAGTGATCACAGAAAGCCTCCCTAAGCAGGTGACATTTGAACTGAGTCCCAAAGAAAAAGGAGGACCCAGAGTTTTGCATTTGGATGATGCAGAATTCAGTGTGTTATTTGCTGTTTGCTGACCATTGTTAATCTGATCAGTCCAGTTATCTGTGCTGAAGTAGGTAACTTAGCAAATTTATTCTTTTGGGTGGCTGCCACTGACCCCCACCCCCAACTGCCAGCAGCACCAGATTTGTATTCCTAATTATTCTTTTAGCATGAAAAAACACAAACCTGATTTTTAAAATTTTTTTAAGAGAGGTATATAAACCATGGAGTAGAAATGGAAAAGGACTGCCTTGGTTAATTTACACCTGGGGAATTAAGAGATGGTAATCCCATGGACAGAGGAGCCTGGAGGCTGCGGTCCATGGGGTCACATAAAAGTCAGACACCACTTAGCAACTAAACAACAACAAGCAACATGATATAAAGCACTCTGGTGTTAAATATAATTGTGATTGGAATGAGCGAATAAAATTAGGGTGAGCCTGCCTGCCATTTCCTGAAACTTCCGTTTTGATTTTCATTCAATGTGTAGTGTGGGAAAAAAAATAAACACACCAAACCAAACAAAATAAACTCTTTTTAAAAGTGGTTGTAAGTTGGTGGGAATTCTAATTATTTTACATCTTCTCCAGCACTTGATTTTGTTAAACTCTTCAACATTTTTCCAACCTGCTGGATGTTTAATAGCATCACTGTGCTTTTAATTTATGTTCCCCTGGTTAATAATGAGCAAGTCTATATTCTCATATGTTTCTTGTTGATTCTTATATCAATTCTGGGGCCATATTTCATTTCCCTGTAAAAAGGCATCTCATTTTTTCCCCTAACTCTGTAATCTGAAAGATTTTTTTGACTAACAAATTATACTTTGTTTTTTGTAGATCTAACTGTTCATGTTTATATACAATATATTATATAGTATTTGCATACAAATAATAATTTGTATGCAGTACAAAAATATGTAATGGCTAACCAGGTCATTTATCCATCTGACTGTGCTTGTTTCTTTGTTTTTCTGAATCTTGCGGCTTAGCACCACTACCTGGATGGTAGTGGAGCTACCACTTTAAAAAAGAAGTTGTGCAAATGGCCAGTAAGCCCTCTTTCGTACCTTCAGGTCCCCTCAGTGGTTTGGAGACCAGGCATTGGACTAGAAACTCAGGTTTCTTTCAACCATCATCTATGTGTCTGATAAAATATTATGTCTATTGCTTTGCCTTAGTTTGCAGCACTGGGAGTTGTGCAATAATTGCTATCAGTAATGCTTTGAATGTTTGTGATCTAACTTCTTTTGGGGGTTTTTTCCTTGGAATATATTTCCAAACATGGAATTATTAAACAGTTTATTTCTTTTAAGCTTGTTCTCTATTGTGTTAGGAGGTAGACAGTTCAAACTAGTTATTTACTTAGTGTGTCTCATATATGGCCTTATTTAATAGGGATTTTGTTGAGAGATGGTGTCAATTTTTTTTTCTTTTTTAAAATGCATTTAATTTTAATTGGAGGATAGTTGCTTTACAACATTGTGTTGGTTTCTGCCGTACAGCAACATGAATCAGCCATAGGTATACATATGTCCCTTCCGTCTTGAACCTCCCTCCCACCCCATCCCACCCCTCTAGGCTGTCACAGATCACTGGTTTGAGCTCCCTGCATCATACAACAAATTTCTACTGGCTATCTAATTTTACATATGGTAATGTATATGTTTTAATGCTACTCTTTTAATTTGTTCTACCTTCTCTTTCCCCCACTGTGTCCACAAGTCTCTTCTCTATGTCTGTGTCTCCTTTGCTGCCCTATAGATAGGTTCATCAGAGAAGGCAATGGCACCCCACTCCAGTACTCTTGCCTGGAAAATCCCATGGATGGAGGAGCCTGGTAGGCTGCGGTCCATGGGGTCGCTAAGAGTCGGACACGACTGAGCGACTTCACTTTCACTTTTCACTTTCATGCATTGGAGAAGGAAATGGCAACCCACTCCAGTGTTCTTGCCTGGAGAATCCCAGGGACGGGGGAGCCTGGTGGGCTGCCATCTCTGGGGTCGCACAGAGTCGGACGCGACTGAAGCGACTTAGCAGCAGCAGCAGCAGCAGATAGGTTCATCAGTACCATCTTTGTAGATTCAATATATACGCGTTAATATACCTTGTCTTTCTTTTTCTGACTTACTTCACTCTGTATAACAAGCTCTGGGTTCATCCACTTCATTAGAACTGAGTCAAATGTGTTCAATTTTTATGGCTGAGTTATGCACCACAACTTCTTTGTCCATTCATCTGTCAACAGACATCTAGGGCTTTGAATGTCACCAAATGTTGAATTTAAGGACTTGAGTTTTAAAATGTCATTTTCATTGAAAGTCTGGGGCTTATTTGCATTCTGTCCTCAGAGTGTGTAATCAGTTCTTTAATTCCTTTATGTTCCACCAGAACAAATGACCACTTTACAAAGTTATTGAGAGAGTTGGTCCATGGTGATGATGTATAGCTATGAAACCTTAACAACAAAAGGTGGAAAAATGGACTTGAAGTGTTTTCAGAGTTACCTGTCTTTAGCTATGGAGGAGGGCATTGATTGTATTCATTTCCTATATTTGAAAGTATCCTGTATAAGTCCTAAGTCATCATTCACCATTTTTTTTCTTTTTCTGTGATTGTTACCTCTAGCTTTAGCTGAATTTACATAATTACATAATAGATCTTGTAAAAAGGAGCTATGCAGAGTTCTCAACCAGGCGGTGGCTTTCCTCCCAGGGAACATTTGGCAATGTCTGGAAACATTTTCAGTTGTAACAATCAAAGGGGAAAAGATGCAACTGGTGTCCAGTGGGTGGAGGCCCCTGACGCTGTTAAACATCCTACAAGATTACTCCCCCACAACAAAGGAGCATCTGGCCCCAAATGTCAGTAATACTGGGGCTGAGAAGGCCTGAGGTAGTATATGTTAGTTTTTCTCTTTCCCTCTCTGTCACTGTTACATACATATTTTATGAGTGAATTATCAGTTCACATTCACGTTCCGTGGAGCTCTAATATGATTCATATTGTTGGAGAGATTTTATACACACACACACACACACACTTACACAATAAAATTTGCCAATTTTAAGTGTAAGGTTTGGTGAATTTTGACAAATGTATATGTTGTGCAACCACCGCTGCAATCATGGCTAATGTGTTTAAATTTTAATTCTGTAGCTTCACATATGTTTATTAAATGATACTATCTTCCAGGGCAGAAGGAAACTTAAAGTAATTCAAGTATTAATGAGTAGCTCATGGATAATAGGTGGAATGTATATGGTAGTTTGTGAAGGATAATGCCCTTGAGCTGAGTTCTGAATTTCACTCTATTTTAATATGAATCTAGTAGGTGCTTTATTTTTACTGGGGGAGGAGTCGCTTTCAGACCTCTGAAAGACTGGCTTAGATGATAGTTGCTTCAGTGTAAAACAGAAAACCTATATTAGCTTCTATCTTTAGTACTGAATTTTATGGTCTACAACTTTTTGGATTCCCTTTGCACTTTGTAGTGTTTTTTAGGTTCATGCAGGTTAAACTAAAACTGGTATTTGAAAGCAAATACAGAATATGCATTTTTCTCCTAGAGGCTAATTTCCAGAATGTTGGCTATTTTGGTGGTTGACTTTAACCTCGGTAAGTAGTAGCAGTTGTCTGCGGTAAAGCGAATGGAAACCCTTGCTTATTTTGCTGAACCACATTCTCAGAGGGGGAGCTCTGCCTTGACCACTAATTGCTGTAATTGGAGTTTGGGAGATGGTTTGAGATGAGACTTGGAGTGATAAGTGAGTCTGAGTGCTTGGCTAGTGTTTTCACTTTTCCCCTTTAGTTTGCTTTCTAGTAAAGGTGGTATTCATATTTCAGGTTTCATGGGGAGTTTGTCCACATGTCTCAAAGAGAAAAATGGAAAAGTTAGGTAGAAAGGTGGTGTAAGCAGTTACTCTTGATTTATGGTCATATTGTGCTCTAATGAGAATATAACAATTGTGTATAATAAAAAATGAGGTAAGGATTGGAGCATTGCAGCATTTAGGAGGTATTTAACTTTGTTCTAACACTGTAGGCTATGGCTTGGAACAACCATAGGAATCTTGCTGGTTTTATTTGTGTGGCAAACTATCAACAGCATTGAAATCATACTCTGTGAAAAGGAAAAAAAAATGTACACCCAAATTGAAAATGCTGTGTTTGCTGATTTTCCTTTCTTGGTCTTATGTGCCCATCAAGAATGGTTGGATAAAGTCATATTGAATAATTCTGCCAATTCCACCATGTAATCTTGGGATCATTTCTGTCATCCCTTATGGTAATCTTAGTATTTCAGAATATTCAGGATGAAAAGGCTTCTGACCTGAGAAAATCAGGACTCTTTGGAACAACATTTCAAATGCTAAGAAAAGATTTTTTTCTGTGGGGATGTTTGTCCTCAGTCCTTTATTCCTTGGCCTCTCAGCCCAAGGTGGTGCCATCTTGGCAACTGAGTTCCAAGAGTGAATGTTGTGTCACTCTTGGAAATATGTGATATTCACTTGGAAGAAGTGATATTATATTTTGGAATGACCTTATCTTTGTTTCAAAGAGGGTGTTAATATTACAGAATGATCCCAGATTATTCTTGATAATGAACTAGAGTCTGGGCAAAAATCTCAGGCATTTGAATTTCCCATTTGCACCTATTTTTCTTCACTGCTTATTTCCTGTCCCTCTTGAAATGGAGGGTGTTTTGTTGATGGATCTGCGGTTATTAAACCCCCAGACTGTCGCCAGGTTAGCATGAGAAGGATGGGTTGGATTTTCTGAGTTCAGAATTTTTGTTTGATGATGCTTTCAGGCCTTTAGTTGGTTAGCCATATGGTTGGCAGTAAGCCACTAAAATCATAATTTGATGAAAGTACTTAAAGAGCAGGGCAAAACTTTCAAAATCTGGAGGAGTGAGAGATTTGGAATCATACTGTTCTAAACAGATTTGTGTCCAGATATTTCTCCTTCAATCAGAATTTTCCCATGTTTTAAAAAAAATTCTTTAAAAATAGCTTTAAATGGCCATGTATTTTTCCATCCTGAGGTTCATTTATTTAGAAGTTTCCCTGCTGTTGCATTTATAGGTTGTTTCTAGTTTTTTGCTAATAGAAAATTGTGATTAGTAACTTCGCAAATCTTTTGGTTTACATTTCATTACTTGCTTAAGCTAATTTATTTATGGTAGAATTAAATATAAATGTTTTTAAATATTAAAAACTTTGGCTTGAAGAGCTTTCAGGAAAGATGTTTGCCAATATCCCTCTGCTAAATGTGGAAGAAAATGTCAATTACAGTACTCTTTTGCCATTGATAAATATTTCTAAAAATTTAGAATTCATAGATTAAAATGGTAAATTATATATAAATATTTTAATTATAAAGTGATCCTTTGAAAGTCTATTTGTTTTTCATGAATTGTCTGTCCTTTTATCTGACTGTCTTTCTGTTACTGTATTATTTTATAAGAGTGTTTATAGAGTAAAGCTGTCAATCCATTTTGTTATTGTTGTTGCAGATTACCTAATTTGTCATTCCTTTCTAATGTATGAGGGAGGAGCCATATAAATTATGAATTTGATAAAATAAAAAGTAAACTCATATATAGCTATAATGCTGTATTGTATATTGGAATAAATGTCCATTTACTTCTTTGTGATCCAACTGGTCATAGTCCTAAGTCGTTATAGCTGAGCACTTCTGGTCTGGTCTGGATTCTCCTTTTCTCAAGCAATTTTATGCCTCTCTCACCCATTTTTTCCTAATTGTCTCATACCTCATGAGCTGGATTAAAATTTTACTCTATTGTATTTAAGTCATTACTTTTAATTGCATAAAGTTATTTATCTTTGCTACTTGAGTCATTGATCGAAGTTACCTAATAAATGCTGTCTTTTAATTTCTAAGAAAATTTCCCTTTAGTTTTACAGTGTCATAGGCTTTGGAAATGGTTCATGTCTTTTAGCCTGGGCATGAATGTCTAACATACTCATTGCTCTTAAAGGAGTTTATATTCCAATGGTGGGTGGCATGAAATAGACATGGAAATAAAACATAGGATTTTGTTTGATTGTTTTTAATGATATTATTGAGATATCATTGACATACAGTTAACTAAACATATTTAAAGAGTACAGTCTAAATTTTGGTGTGTGTGTGTGTGTGTATACATACATACATACATACCTGGGAATCATCACAGTTAAGAAAGTGAGCGTATTTATCATGCCACTCCCCATTCCCAGGCAACTACTGATCTGTTTTCCATTACTGTAATTAACTTTTCCCAGAATTTTGTATACTTGGAACATGCAGTATGTATTTTTTAATCTGTTTTTTTTTCACTCAGCAAAATTACTTTGAGATTCATCTTGAGGCAATGTGTATTTATTTCATTTCTTTTTAAATTTCATTTCAAGTTTATTCATTTTTATTCCTGAGTAGTTTTTCATTAAAAGGTTGTATCTCAGTTTGTTTACTCATTCATTCGTTGATGGACAGACATTTGTGTTTTTTCTAATTTTTGGCAGTCAGCAATAAAGCTGCTATGTATATTTATGTACAAATGTTTCTCTGGATATATGCTTTCATTTTTCTTGGGTAAATACCAGGAGTCAAATCGCTGGATCATATATGGTAGGTATCTGTTTAACTTTTCTGGAAACTGCCAGACTGGTCTCCAAAATGATTATAAGGTTTTATATTCACACCTAAAGTTCCAGTTTCTCCATATCCACACCAACGCTTGGCATGGTAAGTTTTAAAATTTTTATATATTTTAAAGATGTGTAGTGATATCTCATTGTAGTTTTCCTTTGTATTTCCCTAATGGTTAATGATATTGAGCATTTTTCCATGTGCTTATTTGCATCTACATATATTCTTTGGTGAGATGTCTATTCAAATTTTTTTCCCGTTAGTTTTTGAAGGGTTATTTTCTTAAAGTTGAGTGTTGAGAGTTTTTTATATTTTTTCCATACAAGTCCTTTATTAGATATGTGAATTACAAATATTTTTCCCCAGTCTGCGGCTTATTTTTCATTCTCTTAACAGTGTCTTTGAAAGAGCTTGTGTTTTTGATCTTTATCAGTTTATCCCTCTAAGGATCATGTGTTTGGTTTCATATGTAAGAAATCTTTGCCTAACCCAAGGTCACTAAAGTTTTCTCCTGTGTTCTTTTCTAGCTGTTCTATACTTTTATGTTCTGTATTCAGTCAGGTCTATAATCAATTTTGGTTTGATTTTTTTGTATAGTACAAAGTGTGGATTCAAGTTTATTTGTATATTTTTTGCATATGGGTATCCAGCTGTTTGAACACTGTTTGTTGAAAAGACTGTTTTTTCCCTACTAAATGGACTTCGCACCCTTGTTGATAATCGGTTCTCTATTTGTATAGCTCCATGTCTATACTCTGTGTTGTGCTCCATCCATTTTTCTATACTTAGTCTACCCCCATACTGCCTTGATTACTGAAGCGTTATAATAATGCTTAACATCAAGCAGTGTTATAATCAACCTCCTGATTGCTCTTCCTTTTTATTCCATTTTCTGAAAGTGATCATACAAAATTGGTATTAATTCCTCCTTAAATATTTGATAGACTTCACCAGTGAAGCCATCTGGGCCTAGAGTTTTCTTTACGGGAAGGTATTAAACTATAAATTCAGTTCCTTTAAAAGGCATAAATCTATTCAGTTTATCTAAATTTTTTTTGAGTGAGCTGTGGTGGTTTGTATCTTTCAAGGAATTAGTCCATTTCATGTAGGTTATCAAATTTATCAGCATAATGCTTTTTAATAATAATCTCTGATTATGCTTTCAATATTTGTAGAATCTATAGTGATGTTTCCTTTTCTCATCTTTACGTTGAAATTTGTATCTTCGTTCTCTTTTTCTACATCAATCTGCTAGAGGTTTATCAACTTTATTCCTCTTCTGAAAGAGCAAGTTTTTGTTTTATTGATTTTTCTCTATTTTTTTTAACTTTTTAAAATTTTATTGATTTGGCTCTGATCTTATTTCTTGTCTTCTACTGATGTTGGGTTCAATGTTTTTTCCCCAAGTTTCTTAAGGTAGAAGATGAAATCATGGATTTGAGATCTGAGATCTTTTTTCCTTTCTAATATAGGCATTGAATGCTGTAACTTTCCCCCTAAATACTGTTTTAGCTGCATTCCCAAATTTGTAATATCTTGTATTTTCATTCAGTTCGAAATTTTTTCTAATGTCTCTGATTTTTTTTCTTTAACTCATGGATGATTTAGAATAGTGTTACTTTGTTTCCAAATAGCTGGAATGTGTTTTATTGATTTCTAAATTAATTTCTTTGTGAGAAAGATATACTTGATATGACTTGAAACCATTTTAAATTTATTGAAAGTCATTAAAATGCCCAGAATAAGGTCTTGGCAAATGTTTCATGTGTGCTAGAAAATAATATGTATTTTTCTCTTGTGTGGAATGTTCTATGTATGGCAACGTTGATAATGGTCAAATTTATCCTTAACGAGTTTTTCCAATACTTGTTTTATCAATTGAAATATTCTTTTGAAATCTCCAACTAGAATTCTGGATTTGTCTAATTCTCCTGGAAGTTCTATCAGTTTTGCTTCATGTATTTTGAAGCTCTGTTCTTAAGTGTCCTTGTGATAAATTGAGCACTTTTTCCATTATGAAATGGACATTTTTCATCCCTAGTAATATTCTTTACTTTGAAATGTACTTTGATATTAATATAGCTATTCCAGTTCTCTTTTGACTGTGTTTGTATGATATATATTTTCTCTTCTTTTACTTTTAACCTATTTGTGACTTTATATGTAAAGTATGTATCTTGTATTCAGCATATAGTTGGATACAAGATACACACTTTGCTTTTTTATCCAAATTGATAGTCTCTCCCTTTTTATTGCGGTGTTTAAACTACTTGCATTTAATATGATTATTCATATGATTAGGTTTAAATCTAAATATTATATTGCAGTGTTTCCTATTTGTCCCACCTTTTCTTTATCCCTTGATTCTGCCTTACTTTTGATTATTTCTTAATGATTCTGTTTTATCTCATCTGTTGGCTTATTAGCCAGTGTTTCTAGAAATGTTTTTTCTGTCCCCACCCTTTCTTGTTGCCTTTTATTGCAGAATGGTATTTAGAAGTTAGAGCCAGGGTTCTAGTGTCCATTTGTGGTGCTGGAATGTTATTGCTTCTAGGCCCTCCTAAGGGTTAAGACATAACTGAGGGATTGGGGGCAGGAGGAGAAGGGGACGACAGAGGATGAGATGGCTGGATGGCATCGCTGACTCGATAGACCTGAGTCAGAGTGAACTCTGGGAGTTGGTGATGGACAGGGAGGCCTGACATGCTGCGATTCTTGGGGTCGCAAAGAGTCGGACACGACTGAGTGACTGAACTAACTAACCATGCAAACACATGTGTCTGTATCTGTCTTCTTTCATTCTTTTGTGTGTCTGTTCTATTATCCAGTCATGAGCTCATATTTATACCTCTGATTCCAATCCATGGCTTATTCTAGCCTTCTTTCTCTGATGTGAGAAGTAAGACTCTCATTATCTACAATATATGTAAATATGTTTGCTAACTTCCTTAATCCTAGTATACAAAAGTGGTTTGAGAATTTCTAACCCAAACTCTTGTGGGAAACACATTTACTAGTTAGAGTACAATTTTAGGCACAGTTTCTTTTTGGTCTTAACAGTTTCAAGTTAAAATTCTATTTCCAGTTACTAAGACTAATTCTTTTTTTTTTTTGCCTCATCCTCTTCAGTGTGGTTACATTATTCACTTGTGATACAGTTGAATTCTTAGTGTTTGCATTCCATTTTGCTCTCTTCCCCTAAAGCACACACATGCTGGTTGATTTTAATTATCTATATTTTTGGTATGTCAACATCACCATGGTTCTCAAAGTCAGAGTTATACAAAAGGGTGAACTCACAAGTGTCAGTCCCTCCTCATCCCTACTATTTCTTCCCATTTGCTCCCCTTTCCATCCCTTCCTGTCCATCTCACTAGATAACCAATTTCTTTAGTTTCTGGTTTAGCCTTATTTTTTTTTTTTTTTTTGCACAAATGAGCAGCTACATGAATGTTTTCTTATAGCCTCTTTTTTCTTACATGAAGTGTAGTATGCTGCTGCTGCTAAGTCGCTTCAGTCGTGTCCAACTCTGTGCGACCCCATAGATGGCAGCCCACCAGGCTCTCCCGTCCCTGGGATTCTCCAGGCAATAACACTGGAGTGGGTTGCCATTTCCTTCTCCAATGCATGAAAGTGAAAAGTGAAAGTGAAGTCACTCAGTCGAGCCCGACTCTTTGCAACCCCATGGACTGCAGCCTACCACGTTCCTCTGTCCATGAGATTTTCCAGGCAAGAGTACTGGAGTGGGGTGCCATTGCCTTCTCCGAAGTGTAGTATAACCATAGATATATTTTTTTGCATTTTGCCTTTTCACTTAATAGTCTATCCTGCAAACCATTCCATATCAATTTATGGAGATCTTCCTTATTTTTTATGGTAGCAAAACACTGCTGTGTGGCTGTGTGTTTCATAGTTTAAGCACTCAACTGTGTATTGATGTTTAGGTTGTTTCTGATATTTTATGATTACAATGATTTTACAATGAGTAATCTTTGCCTAAGTATTTTTGTATTGGAGATGTCTCCTTACTATAGATTCCTAGAAGTGGGATTCATAGAACACAATATCCCTTTTTGTCCTTCTGTCTGCTTGAAAAATTTCTCATTAATATCAGAAAATAGTAGCCTGTCTTTGCATTTCCTTCCTCTCATGGTTTTGAGTGAAGCAAAAATAAATTTGTATAGGAGTGTAGATGAGGACTTTCTCTAATGTGTTTGGTATTTCAAATAGGGCTTCCCTAGTGCCTCAGTCAGTAAATAGTCTGCCTGCAATGCGGGAGAGCCAGTTTGGATCCCTGGATCAGGAAGATCCTCTGAAGGAGGAAATGACAACCCACTCCAGTATTCTTGCCTGGAGAATCCCAGAGGACCCTGGTGGGCTACATGCAGTCCATGGGGTCACAAAGAGTCAGTATTTCAAATACACCCCTTGTAATACCTAGTCTTCATCCCTTGAGCATTAGATTCCTGTAGTCATTCCTCCCTCTTTCTTTAAATATCTGTTTTCCTAGAACTCTCTTATGTATGTTCTGAAATGTCCTTAATTCGTAGCCAAAGCTGGGATTGGCTTCTAGAAGTATAATTATCTGCATTTTGTCAAGTTTAAAAATACAACAAAACTGGGGTTACCATCATGATAGTCAATTGAAGATAGTAATTTTTTCTTCTTAGTTGCCTCTGGTGCCATGTGTGCTGAAAGAAGCTTGGTTTAAAGGGAAAAGACCACTATGGATAGTTTTCAAGTGGCATGGAAAATCAGACTTGCTTGCCTGATGGAGAACCCTAAGCTTGGTCTCAAATGGAACTTGGAATTTTTAAAATTGCAAACACAAAGTATCAAGTTGCAATCAGTAGCCTGGAAGGATCAGTCTTGAATAGCCCCAAAGGCAGTTCTTACTCTCTGCCTTCCGTTAATGTCTGCCCATCTGAAGCAGGCTTCCCTGATAGCTCAGCTGTTAAAGAATCTGCCTGCAATGAAGCAGACCCTGGTTCGATTCCTGGGTTGGGAAGATCCCCTGGAGAAGGGAAAAGTTACCCATTCCAGTATTCTAGCCTGGAGAATTCCATGGACTGTATAGTCCATGGGGTTGCTCGACACTACTGAGCAATTTTCACTCATTGAAGCACCAGTGAACCCACTCTTCTTTTTATCTGCTATGCTGTTATTTTTGCAGCTTTGCAAATCTTTGTGGGAGACTAATGTTCCTCTGAACTCTATCTTGGGAGCCAAATTTCCACTGGGGCTTTTGCATCACAGTGTTCTCCTCACAGGCTCCTTGGTGCCAGATTTCCTTCCGCAATGACAGGTCACCAGATATGCACTTCTGCTGTCCTTTATTTCACAAAGTCATCTTTGATTGATTGTATGTATCTGGGGGTAAGAGCTCAAAGGCAAGGAGAAGCAAATGCCTTTATCTGCAGAGAACAGCTTCCTAATAACCCTAGCCCTTATCTGCATGTTAAAATGGTCAAGTGGTACTTTGCCCACTATGTCAGCTGCTAGGAGGTGAAGCATTCTGTACCTTTCAGATGACTGTTCCTTTACTTCCTTAATGCTGCTAGTGGTCCGTTGGAAGAAGAGAAAAATACCCCCAAATCCGAGGTCTTATTTGGAAAGCAATATTGAGATTCTAATATGTTTGCTCAGTTGCATCCAACTCTTTTCGACCCTATGGACTGTAGCCTGCCAGGCTCCTCTGTCCATGGGATTCCCCAGGAAAGAATACTCGGGTGGGTTGCCATTCCCTTTTCCAGGAGAGTTTCCTGAGCCAGGGATCAAACCCGTGTCTCTTAGGTTTCCCAAAGTAGCAGGTGGGCTTTTTACCCACCTGAGAAGCCCTTCAGAGATTCTAATACTGTTTTAATTTCCCGACAACACTGATAGACTTGGGTAGGAAATTGAATGCCATTGTTTAGGCTGTTTTACATATAGCACTGTTGATATTCTGAAAGCTTAGTTGCATTTTACTATGTAACATAATCTTAAACTGAAGTGCTTGTTTTTGTTTTTTTTAAATCTAAGGCATGATTGTTGAATATAGGTCCATGGTGGGGCTGATGAATTTCTTGAGTAGAAATAAATTTTGCTGCTCAAAGTATGTGCAACCTTGGCATCATCTGGGAGTTCTTAGAAATAAAGAATTCAGACCTCCTGAATCAAGATTTACATTATTTACAAGATTCCCAGGGAATTCATGAGCGCAGTAAAGTTCAAGAAGCACTAACTTAGAAGATGAACAATTTGTTGAGGAATCAGGGCATGAAGAATTTCTTCTTGGTTCTTTTCATTTTTCTTTTTCTGAAACAAGAACATCTGTCTTCTCCAAAGTTTTGCTTTTTCTAAGATTTAAAAAAAGTGATTTATAGGGACTTCCCTGGCAGTCCAGTGGTTATAACTCTTCACTTCCAATGCAGAGGGCATGGATTCTATCCCTGGTTGGGGAAATAAGATCCCACATGCCAAGCAATGTGGCCAAAAAAAAAAAAAAAAACTGATTTATAACTGGGTTTTTCCTAGCTCACAGAAGATGAACAAAAGGGTCCTTTTGATATAATGTCTAAAGAGACACATTTGAACTCATTGGGGGGAAGTACATGGCTAAAAATTTGGCATTGTGAAGGAAATTTTAAAAAAAATCCAAAAAACAAGGGATTATATATATATGTATATATATAGTTGATTCACTTTGCTGTACAGTAGAAACAAACACAACATTGTAAAGCAACTATAGTCCAATAAAAATTAAAAGAAAGAAAATAAAATTACTTGGGAAATGGTGAAAAAAATAAAGATTTCACATTGTTACTGAATCCCTGTTGATACCTTAAGGTTGAGAATGATCCCTTGGAGATGTAGTCAGCCCTCATTTTTCATGGATTCTGTATTTTCGGATTTGTGCTAAAACCCATTTGTAATCCCCAAATCAATACTCACTGCGCTTGTAGTCATTCATGGACACACAGAGTTGCAAAAAGTTTGAGTCACCTGACACAGATACTCCCATTGGAGGCTGAAGGATGCAGTGCTTAGCCTTGTTTCAGCTCTCATATTTTAACTAAGTGTCCTCTTTGCAGTCTACTAAGTACCACTTTGTCCCCATTTTTGTGCTTTTTGTTGGTGATTTTACTTCTTAAAAATGGCCCCCAAGTATAGTGCTGAAGTGCTGACTAGTGTTCCCTCAGCATAAGAAGGCTGTGATGTGCCTTACAGAGAAAATGTGTGTGTTAAATAAGCTTCGTTCAGGCACGGGCCCTAGTGATTTTGGCCATGAGTTAATGTTAGTGAACCAACAGTATATTATAAAATAAATGTCTTTAAACAGAAACACAGAGTTTGGGATGGACATGTACACAGTGCTATGTTTAAAATGGATAACCAACAAGGTTCTACTGTATAGCACAGGGAAATCTGCTCAATGTTATGTGGCAACCTGGATGAGAGAGGAGTTTGGGGGAGAATGATTACATGTATGTGTATGGCCGAGTCCCTTTGCTGTTCACCTAAAACTATCATAACATTGTTAATTGGCTATACTCTAATAATTGCTATACTTCCTGGAGAAGGAAATGGCAACCCTCTCCAATGTTCTTGCCTGGAAAATCCTATGGACAGAGGAGCCTGGTAGGCTACAGTCCATGGGATTGCAAAGAGTTGGACAAGACTGAGTGACTTCACTCACTCACTCACTCATTCACTCACTCATATGGCCGAGTCCCTTTGCTGTTCACCTAAAACTATCATAACATTGTTAATTGGCTATACTCCAATACAAAATAAGATGTTACAAACCAGGAACACACATAAATCAAGGTTATATGTTGATTGGTTATTCAAATTGTTGTGACCCAAAGTTCTTAGGAAGCAAACTCTGTATTTCCATTAGAAGCAACAGGTCAGTATTTGTTACATTCAGTGTTTATGGCGACTTAATAGAACATAACTGCTGCAAATAATGGGCATCGAGTGTATGTTGAAAAATCAATTAGGCTAGGCTTCCAGCTGAGCATCATTTTCTCTTTTATGGATGGTGACAAGACTAACTTGTTATAATAAGAAACTTTTAATTGTTTTCTGGGAGTGCAATTTCAAGTAAAAACACCTGGTAGTTGACAGAAAGCCGTTCAGTATTTGGAGGGTTTCTTGGGACAGAGGCAATGTGATAAGCAGGCTTCGGTCTTCCTGTGTGGTTGCCTTCTTTGAGGCTTGTGAAGGCAATTGTACGACAGCTACTTTCAGACCTCCAATTTGTGTGTTAAGCTCATTTTCCTTTGGGTCTGTGTTGTCTTTCTCAAAACCCATAACTTTCTCCCTGCATCCATGATCTATGTGGCTGCCTCAGTCCAGATCCACATCTTTTATTGCCTGGAGCCTGATTTCCAAATGCACTTACTTACAGTCCAGTTTCCAGTGCAGCCCACTTGCTACTATAGTCAATCGGATCCTTTCCCTTCTCCCTGTGAAATCTCTCAGTGACTCCCAGTTACCTTGGAATAATGTTCAAGATTCTCTCAGAGATGACTTCTGTCTCTCTGCTTCCCTTTCTTCTTCATCTACCAGGAAGTTGCCTCTGAGTCTAAGATGCTGAAAAGTACCTCTCATGTTGGGACTGTAGAAATAAAAAAAAAAAATTCTCTGTTAGAGCCTTGATGGAAAGGAATGTTCAGCTAGGTGTCACTTTCCCTTTCATAAGAGTATCTGGCCATGAGGTCACAGTGTTGAATAAATGAGAATTTAGGAGTGAGTCTGATCTGATTAGTATCATAACAAACTAGTTTTGTATCAGCAGCCCATTTCTCATATCACTTACCTTCAAGGAAACCCAGCACAAAATAAATCCACAATGAGCATTCAATCCTGGAAAATAAAAAAAAAAGAGGGTGAAGAGATTAGTTATGAAGTACAATTAAAACAGTAGCAACTTGTTTTATGCAGTCAGTTGTTTTAAAACATGTGATGTTTAGTGTAGCAACTGTTCAAGAAGAACAGAGAGTGAATTAATGTAACAGAGCATTGATACACTCTAGATTTTAATTCCTTCTTTCTCTGATTCACACAATGAGTAATATATGGCAGTCAAAAATGAATGAACTATTGCTATATAGAACACTATGGATGAATCTTATTAATGTAATAAATGAAAATAAGTTCCTCAAGATTACATGGTGTGTGTGTGTGTGTATCAATGTTCATTATAAGATTGCACATAGTGGTTACCTTGGGAGGAGGGAGGCGTAGGGAGGGAAGGGGGACGACTACGTAGAAAGAGATAAGTTAATGTCCATGTTCTAGTTTCTGTGTTAAGTAGTGGATTTGTGTGTGTGTGTGTGTATGTTAATATAATAAACACTAATAAACAAGGCCATGATGAGTGGTCAGGAACTAAAGACTTTGATTACTATGACTTATCTAATTCTCTTTACCTGAGTTCTACAGTGAAAAAAATCCCTGTTTGGAAATGTTAGGGAAGCTTCCACCGTTAACCCTATCTAGAAGGTGAATCAATTCTTACATACGTAAGAATTTTAAATTTTGCATATAGGGAAGAAGGTGAATAAAATGATGATATAAAATAGAATATTAACAGTGAATTCCAAGACAATAAGCATTATGAAAATGAGTAAGTAAAGGAAACAGGGCACAAAGACCCTGACTTATTTGAGTCAATCAAGTCCTGGAAACGTGGTGGTGAATTGCAATCAGCTTTAATGTCGTCCCTCATTTTGTGGCATTTGTATTAGCTTGTCCTACATTTTCTTGGCAGCAGGAAGCAAGCAGAGGGCACTATTCAAAGAAGAACAACTGTGTGAGGCTTGTAACAAAAACACGCATCCTATCTTTTGCCCATTGCAGACCACAGAAAAAGAGCCTTGTCTTCCAATTTTCTGAGAAATGTCCTTCCTTTGAAAATGATTTGGTTTTACATTTCTCCCACCAGTACTTGCTCTCATGCTCAATTTCTCGTCACTCTTACATTCCCTTTTCTGCTACGATCCTTGAAATCTCTTTCTAGTAGCAGTTGGTACAAGACAATGCGCATTTATTTTGGTGGCAGCCTTTTCGAGTTTTCATGCCAGAATGTCTGCCTTCACAATGAGCTCATTTTAAGGCCCTTTAGATTTCAGCTGATTCCCAGGAGCTGATGCGAACAGACAAAATTCTATCTGAATTCTCTCTCTCTCTTTCAGCAGGAGCTTTCGTTAGTCCTCTTGGCGGAATCCAGAGAGAGGAACTGAGCGTTGCTTGGATTCCAAAGTCATTTTTAAAACTATATCATGAGGGTCTTCCTGTCTCCTTGGTGACTTGTGACCATTTTCCTCCTGGAATAGCTCGTCCATGTATTTTTAGTAACAGCAGGAGAGGATAGATATTTGGGTGAGCTGTGTACCCAGCTGGGAAGCCTAAGCAGACAAAGGGTCTTAAGTTTCCCTTGATCTTGTTTTTCTCCCCAACCCCCTACCTTCTTCTTCTTCTTCTTCTTTTTTTTTTTTTTTGTAAAGCACAGAAATGGAAGGCCCTCTTGTGAAAAGCACCTCAGCTTACTGGCTGCTGATCTCTTCTTTCGCCCTTTGTTCTGTTTCTTCCCTCTTGTAAGGGAAGCTCTTAAGCTCTGCCAGCTGTTTGTCACCTCCAGAGATATTATGCTGTTTCTGTCGTGTCTGTCCAGCCCAGCTAAAAGGGGAATCTTAACTGTTTGCCTCTCTATAAATAGGAGGCCCAAGAGAGTATAATTTAGCAATGGTTTTGTGTTTTCCAAGCCTCATTGCCCTTGTCTGGGCAGCCAGCAAGTGTCATAGACTTATTGCCTGATTGAATTTGGGTAATTTCTAACTTAAAGGCATTCCCCCCCCCCCATTAGCAGGAAAACTGCTCTATGTTCTTTCTAATAACAATAGGCATTATCTCCTCATTCTCTCCTGTCCTCCAGGGGACCAGCTTGAGCCTTTTCACATCTTAGCAGGAAAGTTCCTGGCAGTAACACACCAGCATTCTTCACGCCTGGATCTACCTTATGTTTACCAGAGTCCCACTCACCACAGCAAATCCCATCACCACACCCAGAGGCCTTGTGGGAGAGAACCTTACACGGGGGCTTGGATAGGAGAGGTGTGACTGGTTGGGGGTGTGAATGTCATTATCTCCCACAGTGGACTTTGGGAAGGATTTTGAGCCAAATGCTTTCGGTGAAATGGAAGCAGATCTTCTCATTGCTGTGATGAAGGATGAGAGCTAAGGAGAGGAGAAGATGAAGTTTCTTGGGTGATGTGACACTCTGGCAAATGGATTTATTTGGAAAGTCTCTGAAATAGAAAACCAAATCCTTTGGCTTATTCTTGAAAATAAGGCCCCCAAAGCAGTGAATAAATGTAAAGACTCATAGATTCTCTACATAAAAATGAAGAACTCTTACATGGCAAGCACTGAGAATGAATAAGGAAAATACAGCTGGGAAAATTATAGACAATAGACAAAGGGATAATAATCCTAAAAATTAACAAGACAGACAAATCTGTCCATAGAAAAAATCAGCAAAAGTCATGAAGATGATGTTTACAAAAGAAGAAATATAAATATACACATGACTGGCAGTAGACACATAAGAAAACATTCATGTCAACCAGTAATCAAAGAAAGGCAAACAAATTTAAGCTTCTGACAAACAAATATCAATTCCTGAAGTCTTTTCAGAGCACTTATATAAAGAAGGGGTTCGATGCCTGAGTCGGGAAGATCCCCTGGAGAAGGAATTGGCAACCCACTCCAGTATTCTTGCCTGGAGAATCCCATGTTCGGAGGAGCCTGGTGGGCTACAGTCCATGGGGTCGCAAAGAGTCAGACATCACTGAGCGACTTAACAACAACATATAAAGGAGGGGCAAGGGAATGGAGAGGTTGGGGTTCAGTTTAGTTCAGTCGCTCAGTAGTGTCCGACTTTGTGACCCCATGAACCACAGCACGCCAGGCCTCCCTGTCCATCACCAACTCCCAGAGTCCACCCAAACCCATGTCCATCGAGTCGGTGATGCCATCCAGCCATCTCATCCTCTGTCGTCCCCTTCTCCTCCTGCCCCCAATCCCTCCCAGCATCAGAGTCTTTTCCAATGAGTCCACTCTTCACATGAGGTGGCCAAAGTACTGGAGTTTCAGCTTCAGCATCATTCCTTCCAAAGAACACCCAGAACTGATCTCCTTCAGAATGGACTGGTTGGATCTCCTTGCAGTCCAAGGGACTTTCAAGAGTCTTCTCCAACACCACAGTTTAAAACCATCAATTCTTCAGCGCACATCTTTCTTCACAGTCCAACTCTCACATCCATACATGACTACTGGAAAAACCATAGCCTTGACTAGACGGACCTTTGTTGGCAAAGTAATGTCTCTGCTTTTCTCAAAAGCAGAGTGGGGTGGGGAGTTACAATTCTAGGGCAGGCCTCTCTGAGTTGGTGCCATTGGAGCAGAGGCCTGAATGAGGTGAGGGCACAGCCCATGTGCTCTAGAAGCATTTCAAGCTGAGGTCAGAGCCCGATAAGGTCCTGAGCTAACACCAAGCAATGGGAAAGCTGGCTGTACAACTTGAGCTGGAAGATATTTTGATACTGGCTTGGCCAAAAAGTTCATTCAGTTTTAAATAAAAAGACATTTTCACCAAAAACTTTATTTAAATAATATCAGCTTTATGTAAATCTATTGTGATTAGATAGCTAAGTCCATGCATAACATTGTATGAGGAAATGTGTCCAGGTTTCAAATAACTGATTTAGAAATGATCTTTTGGGAACCCGGCTTTTTTGTGAGAGAACCTCCTACCGCACCAGCTCCTCTCTGAGGCTTGATGTGGATCCAGAGGAGGACAGCCTGAGAAAATAAGATAAGGAGCTGCTGTTCTTCTGGTAGATTCGTGCATCATCAAATTCCTGTTCTAGTGTTTGTTGGTCCAACGTTCTGGGAGCTAATGTAGAAGTAGGCTCTTTATCTTGTTAAATGTGATTTCCTTGCAGTCACCATCCACCAGCGATTTGTAAAAAGAGTTTGAGTTAAATGCTTCTTCACACTCCAAAGACTGCATTGGGCTGCTCTGTCTTGGTTACCTCAGTTTCTCTAAGTGTAGTGATGGGAAAGGGAAAAGATTGCTAGGATGTAAAGATAATCTAGAGACCCGTAGGTACAGTATTTGTGGATCTTGAAATGGGATTATAGCTTTATTTGGATGTCTCACTTAGAACAACTGTTTTTTGTCTCTTAGTTTTGTGAAGACAAACAATTATACCCTCACTGTGCTTCTGTTTCTTTCTCCTGTGCATGCTCAGTCATGTCTGATTCTTTGGGACCCCATGGACTGTAGCCCACCAGGCTCCTCTGTCCTTGGGATTTCCCAGGCAAGAATATTGGAGTGGGTTGCCATGGCCTCCTCCAGGGGATCTTCCTCACCCAGGGATTGAACCTGCATCTCCTCTACTGCAGATTCTTTACCTACTGAGCCAGCTGGGAAGCCCCTTGGCCTTCGTTTTCCCCTAGATGATCCTTAAGCACATGGAGAGCTTGCAGACACATGGACCCCCCACCTCAAAGTTTCTGGTTCAAAAGACCCGTGATGAGGCCCGCAAACTCATACCCAAGCAATGCTGCTGAACTCCCATGCTTTCGGTCACATTCACCTGTAAAATTGAGAAGGCCCAGTTCAGCTCTACAGTTCTGTAAGTTGATGTTTCAACACAGGAGGCGTGAGCACTGCCTGATCACTTAATTGCTCAACCATCTTTAGGACTCACTTGCTGACCCTGCGGAAACCAAATCATGGCCATGCTTAGGGTCTACAGACAGACTGGTTTCCGGTCTTATTTTAGCCTTGAGAGAAAAACAGAGGACAAGCTAGCTCTGACTTGGAATTAAGATTAACATGTGAGTCTTGAATGGCTTCAGTGTTCTATCTTTTTGCCTCCCAGGCATCCCCAAATTCTGGCATTACCCGAATCTTCCCTGACTTAAGCTCCTGGTCTTGGTAAGAAAGGATCCTGCCTATGGGAAAATATGGGAGAACTGGAGAAATAAAAGGGAAGATGAAGAGGGCAAAGAGTTTAATAAGTCAAAGTAAGTTGAGGACACTAAGCTTTTAGTTCCTTTAAATATTTGTTTCTTATAGACAGTTCACACCCCTGGGAGAGTTCTTGAGATGCCATTTAAAGAAAAGAAAGCAAGGGTAACTGAACTGTTAGCATTTGTCACAGCTAGGGTCTTGAGAACTTGACATTCCAGAAAAACTTGGCTGCTAACCACCCCAGCAGCAAAATCCAGTGTGGAAAGTGCTCACTTTAGAAGATAGTGTTTGATTTGAAACGTTCATTCCAACTGTGTGTCTTTTCTGGCCATTTCTTGTGAATAAGAGTCATGTGATATTTTCCTTTCCTAGGTGTTATTCCTGAGGCTTATCATATAGAGCACTTGTGAAATGGGAGAAAAGTTACAAAGTAGTCTATTCTATTTTATTCACTGTCTATTGTTTAAAATGTTTCATATTCTATTCATTTATTTACTTGAAAAGCCATACATAATAAAAGTCAGAAATTACTCCTCAAAAGAAAAATTCCCACAATCCTATTTATCAGAGGGAATTTACTGTAACATTTTGGTGTAAAGCCTTTCATACTTTTTTGAACATTTTTTTAAGGTTTTATTCAAATATGGTTGACTCACAGTGTTGTGTTAATTTCTGCTGTACAGCAAAATGACTTTTCACATTCTTTTCCATTACGGTTTACCACAGGATATTGAATATAGTTCTCTGTGCTATACCGTAGGACCTTGTTATTCATTCATTCTATATACAGTAGTTTGTATCTGCTAACCCCAAACTCCCAATCCTTCTCTCCCTTATTCCTCTCCCCCTTGGCAACCACAAGTCGGTTCTCTGTCAAAGATAGGTTCATTTGTGTTCTATTTTATATTCCACATTTAAGTGATATATGATATTTGTCTTCCTCTTTCTGACTCACTTCACTTAGTATGATAATATCTAGGTCCACCATGTTTTTTTCGATGACTTGTTGCCATATTTTCTACAAAATGAAGTTGCCATATTTTCTACAGAAATCGAGTTTGACTACTCAAATAATTTAACCACCTCTTTTTGCTAAGTTTATTGCAGATATTTTTCCGTCTAGCTCAATACATGTCTGTGCCCCATGACTCTATTGTGAATATATCATTCTCTAGGTAACCAGTGCTCTATGATACTTTGCACCCTTTTTTGCTATTAAGCAATGTGATAACCTTCCTGGAATGTGCATTTTTACATGTGTGTCCAGTTAGTTCCCAAGGATAAATCCTTAGAAGCTGAATCCTGGTTCATAGATTCCCAGTGCCTAATTGCACTGTAGAGATGTTGGCTCCCTTTACACATACTCTCAGGAGTGTCTGGTTAGTAATCTGCGTGTTTCAAAATGAGTTTTTAAATTATTTTTAAGACGCTACTTCATGGCATTAGAGAATTTAAGTGATGGTTCTTGAATGAAAGCTTTAGCGAGCTGAACGCGTTTGAAGTATTGCTGGTGAATAACATTTGGAGCTTTCTGTTCACACAATCTTTCTGCAGCATTTTTGCACTGCCTTGATGAAGCAGTCTTGATTAATTAGTAGAAGCCAGTGGGCAGGACTCTGAGATGTTTGCTCATCAGGCTTCCTCTGTATTTAGGAGCTGCATGTATAAAAATATCTTTCCTCAAATACTATTTTATATTTATTTGTGAAGTTAAAAAGCTTGTGCAGCCCAATATCTGTTCACACATACATTTCAAGGCTATATTCAGTCTTGATCTCCTGTTTTAAATATATTTTTAGAATGAATGGTTTCCTGTGCGTGGTGCTTGGCATACAGCTTAAAAAAATTGAAGATAGAAAAAATTCAGGGACCTGTTTTCCTACAGCAGTGCAGAGAACCCTTTGGAAAAAATACTGCTTTATCTTTTGAGTGAGGCAGGGATGTATTCCTTTTGAAAAGACAAACTTGGAATTCTAAAGCCACTCTTGCCAAGTCCTGCAAATACAGACCTCAGATTTCACACCAGCTTATTAACAAAGACATGGATGTCTGAAACAATGAAGAGAAGGGTGGATATGGCAAGAGAGAATCTTGCCATGTTATGTTAAAGTTCCCTCTTGACCTTAGAAATGCCTCTTTCACCAGAGCTGAATAAAGTTCTTTATAAAAGTAAGAGGTAGTGGAGACAACTTTAGGAATTTTTGTCCCCCGAATGTGCAGTTGGCATCCCAAAGAAAGTTTTATCTGATTCTGAATTATTTCAGTTAACACAATTGCCAATTTCTTTTTTAGTTTCTCTTGAGAAGGCCTTGACAGAAACCTGGCTTGATATTTCATTAAACAAGCATTTCTTTGTTATAGAAGGATCATTTTACTTTATTATTAGCGTATAATTGGTTTACAATGTTGTGTTCGTTTCTGCTGTACAGCAAAGTGAATCAGACATACGTATACATATATCCCTTCCCTCTTGAGCTTCCCTCGCACACCTCATCCCACTCTTCTAGGCCACCTTAGGGCACTGAACTGAGCTCTCTGTGCTCTACCCCGGCCTTTTCTGTGTCATAACTAGCATTGTCAGTATTCTGTAAAAAATATCATCTAATTTATTGGGCTGGCCAAAAAGTTCATTTGGATTCATCCGTAAGATGGTATGGGAAATCCGAACGAACTTTTTGGCCAACCCAATACTACCCATCATCCTATGAGATCTGGGTACTAACATTAGTTCATTTCACAAGTGAGGAAACTGAGGCACAGAGCAACCTAATAAATTGCCCAAGAATACTGAGTGATAACAGCCAGTAGGCAAACCCAGGCAGCCTGACTCCTGATTCCTAGCTGTGCTGCCTGGCAGGTAAAGGGTTTTAGGAAATGATAGCCCCTATTTTTGACGGAAAGAAACTGGTCACCATTATTCTCTAATAGACTAGTAGTTCTCACCTTTGGCTGCACACTTCAATCAGCTGGGGAGCTTTTCAAATTCAAGGAGCCCCCGGCCACACCTCTGACCCAGGAAATCAGTGGGACCCAGGCCTGATAGTTTTTAAAGCTCGCCAGGTGATTCCAATGTGCAGCCAAGGTTGAGAAGTCCAGATCTAGGAGAAGATACATTACTGATGGCCATGACTTTCGCAAAACATCTCATGGAAGAAGCACTGCGGCCACGTCTTGATTTCCTCCAGAGGTGAGCTTATTCACAAAAGAGCAGTCTTGTTTCAAGCAGAGGCAGTTTGAGCGTGGGAAAGAATGATTCCTTCTGAAGATTCTGGTTCTGACACTATTTGAGACAAGTCTGGGGACGGGGCTGTGAATCCATCTGTGGTCATATAATTCAGCCAGCTGTTTCGCTTTATTACCTGGGTGAGTGGGATTGATGCCCTTAGTTGAATCCGAGCCTAGTTGGTTTTGATCTGCTCCAGCTGAATCTCACAAGAAGGAACAAAATCAGTGGCAGTCGGGAAGCAAGGCCAGGTCTCAGGCAGATGGCAGAACAGCAAGAGGCTCAGGCTGTGGCCTCTTCTGCTCTCTGTGAAAAGCTGGAGTACTCTATTTCTTTAACTGGCCAGAAAAGAGAAGGTGAGAATTCGGAAAGAAGTTTTCTGTTGGAGTGACATTGTGAAATTGAATAGCCTTTCAAGAATAATGCCTTCCAGCCATGGCGGGGTGAGCAGAGCATCCGTAGCATTTAAGGAAATCTACCAACGCTGGGTCAGTAGTTAATGGTCAACATGGCTGCTGTTCCATCTGAATCATGCTGGGAAAGTGAACCTGTGGGTCGGGGCATTTATTTTAGAATTGGCAGCCTGTTCAAACAAGACTAAAATCTGTCGAGGAAATGGTGAGCACAGTCATTTCTCCTGGACACTTGAGTTTGTCTCAGAAGTCCATGAGGCACGCAGGGAATCCAACTGGCAGAGGTGCACTAGGGCATTTCTCGTTATGGCTGTACACAAAAGCTAATTACACGGGGTCCTTTTTCTCTTTGTTCCTGTTGTCAAAGTGTCTTCGAGAATTGCATTTGTGTGACGGCTGTCTCAGGGCATATAAAAGGGATGCTGGTGATGGGAATAGATGCTGTCTACCACTGTTTAGCAGAGACAAACAGTACAGATTCTGTGGGATTTGTAATATAATCTGTGACCTGAATCATTACCCAAACGGCAAAGATTGGTGCATGTGAGCTCAGCTGTATCTGACTCTTTGCGACCCCATGGACTGTAGCCCACCAGGCTCCTCTGTCCATGGGATTTCCCAGACAAGAATACTGGATTGGGTTGCCATTTCCTCCTGTAGGGGATCTTCCCAACCTGGGGATCAAACCCACATCTCCTGCATTAAAGGCAGATTCTTTACCACTGATCCACTGGCTGCTGCTGCTGCTGCTGCTGCTAAGTCGCTTCAGTCGTGTCCGACTCTGTGCGACCCCATAGACGGCAGACCACCAGGCTCCCCAGTCCCTGGGATTCTCCAGGCAAGAACACTGGAGTGGGTTGCCATTTCCTTCTCCAATGCATGAAAGTGAAAAGTGAAAAGTGAAAGTGAAGCCGCTCAGTCGTATCTGACTCTTAGCAACCCCATGGACTGCAGCCTATCAGACTCCTCCATCCATGGGATTTTCCAGGCAAGAGTACTGGAGTGGGGTGCCATTGCCTTCTCCGGAGCCACTGGGGAATTCCCTAAATGGCAAGATATATGCTAAATACAGAAGATGATTTCGTAGCTGGAACTGGAGTATAGAGAATAATAATCTGCCATGTGCCCACCCCCTGGTTTAAGAAATGGGACCCTAATAGCTCCCTAGAGACCTCTCCACTCCACCCTGCCACAGCTGCATGGTACCCCCTTCCCTCCAGATATAACCATTGTCCTGCCTTGTGTTGCTCATTTTCTTATTTTTTAGTATCTGTGTGTGTGGGTGTGTCTCCCTACACACTGTATTGCTTTGAAAACCAAGTAGTGTGCACACACCTAGCTGTGGAAGGAAAGGGAGACCACACTTCTTGTCGCTGAAGCTCCCAAGGCTGGGGTGGGGGTGGGGGTCAGTTGAGCCAGGTCTCCAGGAGAAGGTGGGCTTTAGGTTCCATGAAGTTATTCCGGGGAAGTTGATGGGCAAGGCCACAAATGAGTCTGAGGGATAATGGGGGCTTCTCCGTGTCAGGACCTCTGACGGTGCTGTGGTTTAGGGCCAGGTACTAGGTGCCCAATAGGAAGTTGGGGGAGATGGGCACCTCGGCATTTTCTTCTTTTTAGCTCACTGGGACCTGTTCCCAGTGCATAGTAATAGGTCAAAGCAGAATGCTGCTGGGGAGTGCCTGTTGGGAAGAGTGGGGTGACATCAGCCAGTGGTCAGGAAGAGCAACACAGGATCTGAGGATCTGAGCCCTTCTGGGTCACTCTGTCCTCAGGTTTAATGGCAGCAAGGGTCTAGTGAGGACAGCCCTCAGTGTACCCATCCAGTCTCCTTGCTCCCATCTGGACTTTCGATGCCTGGCTGTCATCCTGGACGCCTCCTTCTCTCTCATCCTGGGTTCCCTTGGCCTTTCCTGGGTTAGAGGTGCTTTCTTAAAAAAAATCTGTTTATTTTTGTATTTTGACCATGCTGCACAGCATGCAGGATGATTCAGTCCTATGAGTGATTGAACCTGGGCCTCCATACCAAAAGCACCAAATCCTAACCATGAGGCCATTAGGAAGTCCCCTAGAGTTGCTTTTCCTTCGATCTTGTCTTCCTCTTATTCTGGTAATGCGCATCCTCTAGTAACTTTGTGAGGAAAGGTTCGTGGGAAGTAAATTTTTTGAAGCTCAACTGGCCTAAAAATGTCTGTTCTACCATCACGCTTGATTGGCAGTTTGGAAATAGAATTGCAAGTTTGAAATACAAGTCCTGAAGGGAAATTAACACATTGCTGTTTGTTCTCTCTTTCCACTGTTTCTGTTGCAAAGTATGAAGTTCTTCTGATTTCTGATAGGCTACATGTGACCTGATTTTTTTTTTCTCTCTCTGGAAGCTTGTAATGTCTTTTTTGTCCTCAAGGATCTGAAATGTCCCGCTCATGGGCCAAAACATGGGTTTCTTTTCATTCACTGTGCTGGATGGTCTCTGACATACTATGTGCCATTTCCCTCTGACACCTCAATTCCTTCAGTTTTGGGAATCTTTCTTGAATGTTCTTTTTGTTCTCCATGTTCTCTTCTCATCCTGCAGGTAGCATTCAGGAGCTGGACTCTCCATAGCCATTATTTGATTTTTCATTTTCTCCTCTTTTTAATCTCTTTAATACTTGAATTTTTAGAAGATACCATCTAACACTTCTAGTTTTTAATTTCTCATAATATTCTTTAAATTCTGCGAATTTTTTGGTTTTTAATTTTCTGGATTTTGTTATTTATCACTTCTTTATTTTCATGGATACTCGATCTTCTCTATGAATATCATTGATACACATTTGCTGACATTTGCTTGAAGCTCGGGCTTTCTCCAGCTTGCTCCCTTCTTTTTGCTTGTTTTGATCTTTATCATCTTTGTAGAGGCTTTTGCCTGCAATTCGGGAGACCTGGGTTTGATCCCTGGGTTGGGAAGATCCCCTGGAGAAGGGAAAGGCTACCCACTCTAGTATTCTGACCTGGAGAATTCCATGGACTGTGTGGTCCAAGGGGTTGCACAGAGTCTGACATGACTGAGTGACTTTCACTTTCAGAGGGTTTTCACAGGTGTTTGATAATCCTTGGTTGCTTGGGGTCTAGAAAGCTGTTGTGAAGTTCTGAGCAGGTGGGTGGACCTTGTCAAATTTATTTCCCCATAGAGTGATCCAGGTTGGGTATTTGGTGGAAAACCCCAATGTTGGTCTCTTGAGGCCTTCCTTCTTGGTCTGCTTAGATGTCCTAGAGAAACTTTCAGTCTCTCCCAGGAGGGGTGGATCTGGAGTTCAGCCTGGCAGCTCCTGGGGGGAAGAGATCTGGGGTGGGCGCTGTCTATGTTCAGGGTTCAGTGTGCATGTCTGCTCATGTGACACCCCTATTTTCACCAGACTACCCATGGCCTCGTGATGCCTCCCAGGCCAGATGGCCCTGTATTTTACCCTCTTCAGGAAATAAATCTCTCTGGATGTTTGCCTTGGTGGGGAAGGGGCAGTCACTCCATGGAATGGGATGAGAAGCTAGAAGTTAGCTTCTAAAACAGCTTGCTTTCCAGCCTTTTGCACTTTTCCTGTCCTCTGTTTCCCCAGCTCTGGAGGAGCAGCGTGCCCATTTTCCACTTTCCTCCCTAATGGCTTGAGATCTTTTTTTTCTTCCTCACCTCCTGAATCGCTTAGCCCTCCCCTCTCTGCTTTGCAGAATCTGAAAATTTGTTGCTCCTTACTCCTCTTTTCTCCTAAACTTGTATTTTTAAAACAGCAGTTCTTTTATGTGGTCTTGATGGGGTTATAGGAGAGTGAAATTAGATGCATGTGTTTACCAATTTATCAACTTAAGCTGGAACTTGTCCTTTTTTTTTTTTTTTTTTTTTTTTTTTCATCATTGGATCCGGTACACATCTTAACTATCGGAAGCCAAAGGTCAAGTCCATTAACAAGGTTTCTGACCATTCAGCCAACACCTTTGTGCCAGGTGCCGTCCAGCCCTTGCCATGTGTACACATCCAAGTAGGAATGGCTGTCATCCTTAGTCTACAAAAGACAAAACTGACCTCCACTTCAGCCCATGCACCCAAGGTCACTGCTAAAAGAGTGGCAGTGCTGGGATCTGAATGTAGTCCAAGATTTGCTTTTTGAAACCCTGTGAAAGTTTTTAACAAGCCCAGGAATTTCCTTATCCTAAAAGCTGATATGAACAAATGCCTGTGAATTCTATGAGAAGCTCTGAGTTCATTGGACTTTGAAGGAGCAAAAGATTTTGACATGTATGGGGCTGAGTAACCTAGCCTGGGCTTTTGAAAAGTGAATGGGGGGGCACCCACAAAGCCTGAGAAGCATCTGCTTTCCGCAGCCGTAGCACCTCGTGCCTCCTGGCTAGCTGGGTGTGCAGCTGAAGGTCTGTCATGGGCACTGTTGTACCATCTGTCTGTAGAACAAAGTGTACATGATTTTCTGGCCCACCCAGGAGAAGGTGTGTCCTCTGGTGAGAATGTGTGGTGACCAAGGGCTTCTTTTCTGTCTAGCCACAGGTCTGGGTAACTCTATTGTCCATTCAGCGTCCTGAGCACCACCATCTCATTTTCCTATTGACAGTTTTGCTTCTGCTCTGCAGCATTATGAAGGCATTGATTTGGAAAAGACATGCAACCAGAAATAGAAGCTTTAAAGTCTGTACAGATTTAATTATTTATTGTGGTTTTTTGCAACCTCTATTCCAACCAGAATTTTCAGACCAAATTATGTGTCCCAAAGAAGTGTACTTCAGAGCTTAAGTGTTGCCTAAAGCTTTAAGGTGGGACTTGATAGGTTTGCATATTAGAGTATTAGAAATATTGGTAAACAATGAGACTTTTTTCCCAAATGTGAAGAGTGTTGTCATTCTTGTAGCAGGTTTCAGCTTCAGTGAGCTTTCTAAACATGGCTGCTTGCTTGTTAAGAATACTTCTGTTTGTATTCTTTCCCATAACTAAAGGTAGTCCTTTGCCTAGAAGAATGTAATAAAAAACACAAATGGTCGGAAATAGGTTTTTTGGTTTTTTTTTTGTTTTTTTTAAATACAAAGCACTATTAACCTGCCTCTGCCTATGAACCCTTGAAATTAGCTGGGGTTACATTTTAATACAGCATTTTGAGCCAAATTATTTTTATTCTCTGTGGAGAGAACCCTTTTCATTTAAAGGGATTAAAAGAGTGCTGGACCAATTTCAGCTGCTTTAAAATGCACATTTGGGGCCTTTTTTATGTTCTCTCAAGTTCTAAAGAAAAGAACATTTTAAGGGCACTCTGTAAACTGCTTTACAGTATTGGCTTTCAAATGTAAGTACAGCTTTACCTAGGAGAGAAAATGATGGATAACATACACCTTGAGTATTTTCTTTGGGAGTAATAAAGTTTTACCTTTATATTTTAATTTCTTTTTTTAAACATTTTTCATCATGGGAATATCATCTCCTCTGTTCTTATTACCCAAAGGAAAATATTTAGGTGCCTCATATCAGAAACATATGCTATACCATAGCCAAACTTTGAATCAGAAGAGAAATTTAGAACATCTTGTCAGCATAGACCTGCAATCCTGAGGTCATCATCTCTTTAGACCTTGCAGGGGGGAGCTTCTACTAAAAAAAGCCTAGACTTCGGAATTCTAGGTTTCAGTTCTGCCCATACCTTGCATTCTGGGAAATGTCATTTGACCTCTCTGGGCTTGTTTCTGCAGCAGTAAAATGGAAATACATCTCAACTTGCATGGTTACTGTACAGTTAGAGAGAATGCACATGGGGAGTCTGCTGTAACAAGCGGTGTACAACTGGGAGCTCTAGTCATAATATAGCAGTAATTGACAGTGTTTACTGCCTACTGGCCTTTGTTCTTGGAGAAGGCAATGGCACCTCACTCCAGTACTCTTGCCTGGAAAATCCCATGGACGGAGGAGCCTGGTGGGCTGCAGTCCATGGGGTCGCTAAGAGTCGGACACGACTGAGCGACTTCACTTTCACTTTTCACTTTCATGCATTGGAGAAGGAAATGGCAACCCACTCCAGTGTTCTTGCCTGGAGAATCCCAGGGACGGGGGAGCCTGGTGGGCTGCTGTCTATGGGGTCGCACAGAGTTGGACACGACTGAAGCAACTTAGCAGCAGCAGCAGCAGCAGCCTTTGTTCTAAGGGTTTTATGTGCAACTCATTAAAGCCTCATGAAAACCTTCTAAGATAGATACAATGTTAATATCCCCATTTTATGAGAAAACTGAGGCATACACATTAACATCCGCATTTTACAGATGAGGAAACTGAGGCCCGGAGAGTTTTGTGTGCTCTGGGTTATACAGCTAGTAAATGCGTGCTGTATGCAACAACAGTAGGTGCCCCATAAGTGCTGGCTGAATGAGTATGTGAAGGAATTTCCATAACTTCCTAAGATGGGAACTTTTTCTGGAGGTCCATGCTTCCTCTGCAAAATGTGTTTTCTTCAGAGTCCCCTACTCAATTTTCCTGTGCACCTCCTTTTGCCTTAGAGAGCTGGTGCCAAACCCTGCATCAGCATTTCTACTGAGTTTTCTGCAGCACAGCTGATCCCCATAGCCAACCTGAATGTCATTGCCTCGAAGGGACTATGAAAGAGTCACTTGGTAAATACAGATCTTTGAAAGCAACACCCCTAGAGCAAGAGCTGGCACCGTGTTTCTATAAAGGGCCAGACAGTAAAGATTTTCAGTTTTGCAGACCATAGCGTCTCTGTCACAACTTCCCTGTTGTAGGCTGAAAGCAGCCACAGACAATAAATAAATGGATGGGCACAGCCGTGTTCCAAGAAGACTTTATTTACAGAAAGAAGCTGGCTGGCCACATTTGACAAGAGAGCTGTCTTTTGTCAACCCTGCACAGCGCTTTCCCTACTTTGCAGTGCCTCAGCGTACCTTTTTAGATAGAGATGCCTGGGTGCTACCCCAATAAAAGGCTGATACTCAGAAAAAAGTAAAATGATTTCTCTCATGCAGTTGTGAAAATGAACACAGGTTAACGATTCTGTTTTACTTGGGTTAAGGAACTCGGCAGACACTCTAAGTAATTCAAAGGGAAAAAGTAAAAAACCAATACAATATTGTAAAGTTAAAAAATAAAATAAAATAAAGCATACGCTTATATTGAGTGAAGGGATTGAATTGCATATGGCGGCAAATCTGATTTTTTTCCTGCAGGGTGGGGAGGAAAGTCATTCAAAACTGGACAATGTCCATTGTAATGTCTACCAGTCACCTATCATTTAAAGAGTTGCGTGTGTGGCTTAGTGATAAACAATCTGCGTGCAGTGCTGGAGATGCAGGAGATTTTGAGTTTGATTCCTGGGTCAGGAAGATCCACTGGAAGAGGAAATGGCAACCCATTCCAGTATTTTTGCCTGGGAAATCCCATGGACAGAGGAGCCTGGTGGGCTACAGTCCGTGGGGTTGCAAAAGAGTCAGACACGACTGAGTGACAGAGCGACTGAGCACTCACACACACCTGAAAGCTCAAGGGGAGTAAGAGCTTGAACATGATGATCTGGAAGGGTGTGCCATGTGTAGATAATGCAGAGCTCTCCTTTGAAACACATATTTCATACACCTCCAAGACACTGGTCCTGTAGGTTCTATGTTATGCTTAGAAATCTGCATACTCCAAGCCACGGTCCAGCTGGAAGGCTTCGTACCACACTTGGAGTAACATCATATGAAGGTTCATTGTTTGCCTGCTCTTTTTCCTTCTTTCTGCTCCATGCTTCTCTCCTCTGATTTAGGGAAAGCAACCCCATCTTGTGAGGTTCTCCCATACAGTTGACCAGACAGGTGACAAATAGTTTTTTTTTGTTGTTATCAGATGCAGTGGGGAGAGGAGAAGTTTGGATATTGAGCAACATTCATTCTCATCTTCTATCTTTACTGTTTGCTCACGTCAGGGAGAGGGACTGAAGGATGGAGGGGGAGACTTAACCTGAATTGATAATAAAAATAGTTTAGAGGAACTAAGGAAAGGATGCTTGCCACAGAGGATAAGTGAACCTTGAATGCTCTTGGTACAGTTGGAGGAAGGTAGAGAGAGACTGGGAGAATTAGGCCTGTGCTGGAAAAGGCTGTAGGGTGGACACAGACTGGGAAAGCAGGAAGCATGAGTTTTAAACAATCAGGAGTACAGAGACTTCAATAAACACATTAGGGAACTCAGAACGCATTAAGTTGGCCCTCGTTAATATGTTTGCTTTCCTGCACATCTTTAACCACCAGCCCTGTCTTGGTCCATCAGATGCTGTTCCTCTTTGGCCAGACCAGTGAACCTGTCTTGTGAGTTTCCTGAGGATGGGGAAGTCCAGAAAAATCTGACTGTCAGCAAGCTGACTTCCTTTTGGCTAAGTTTTCTCTCTGTCTGAAAAAGCATAGGGGCGGATGGGTGGGTGTCCTTGATACAGAGTATCTGGAAATTATCGGCAAGTCAGGGTGGTTGAGATGGAATTTCCCTCTGACTTGCTTTCTAGTGGGAACAGTCCTTTGTATCACAGTGAAGGTGGGAGAGAGAAGAGTTCAGTGCCCCCTGCCCCTTTAAAGTCTTTCATTCAAACAGTTCAAGCTTCTCAGATTGGAGCCCTAGTCCCAGAGCGACCTTGGAAATGGTATCATTTCATGCTAGTGGGAGAGCCTTCATGTGAATTCCTTAGCTTGGTGAGTTCAGCATTTAAAGGGCAGACATTTTTCCATCCCCTCATTCTCTGAATGATGCTGTGCAGGGGGCTTTCAGGGAAAAGGGACACAGGGACACAAGGGAACACAAGGGAAAATGGCTGTGTGGAGTTGGGAGTCAGTGGTAGGTGGGAGGCATTCCTGGTGGCAGACACTGTGGACAAGGGGTAGGTGATACTGCAAGCTGAACGGCTTTACTTCCTGGTGTCTAAATGCTGGCTTTGAGCACAGTATGCTCCTTTAACACCTGCATCTTACTGAGGGTTTCATCCCTATCTTGTCTTCTCCTTGAGAGTAAATCTCAGAACTTGCCTGTGTTGCTGGCAATGTCGAGTTACATTCACTCTGAAGTCTAAGCCAAAGATATGAGTGTCAAGAACTTAAGTGATAAGAATGTCCTACCAGTAGGCACTGCGGCCCCTGGGCTATCCCAGGTCTCCTGCTTGAGCAGGAGGCAGAGGTGGCAGCAGCCATGGCAGCTGTCTGGGCCCTACTTCCACCAGGAATGTCTCACCAGGGCCTGCCCTGCCTGGGTCAGGGATGCCCATGTGTGCCCCGCAGGCTGCCACCCAGCACCTGCTATGTTCGCTCTGCTCACAGTGCTTGGTGCCTCCTGAAAGAACCCGGCAAGTGTGCTGTTCCCTTTTTGCAGGAGTTATTCTGCCTGCCTTCGCCTTGTTTCCGCTCCAGGGCACCTGGGATGGGAGGGTGATCAGTGTTCTTCAGCTAAGGCGTGCCCTCTACCTTGGATCCCTCTCAGGAAGTGACTCAAAAGGTCTTTGGGTTGTTTCTTAAATGATCGTTGGCCACTTAGTTTTAGAGTTAAGCACAGAAGCTGAGAAGGAGCTGATAGCTGTGTGAAAGGCAGGAGCCTGTTTCCAGGCAGCACAGATTGTCCTTTGAGATTCAGAACCCTTACTTCCTAGTTTGGACTGGAAATCCAAGCAGCTCTGTGACTTCCACCTTCTGTGTTCTCTGTTCTGTATTCATGGACTGCTGGCTCAGCATACTGAGACTCAACTTCAAAATTGTATACAGTTGAAGAATGGAATTTTAGGATTGTTTGGGGCTGTCCTGCATTGTATACATCATCTTTTTATTGAGGGGTTGTAGATACCAGTGGGCTTCCCTGGTGGCTCAGATGGTAAAGAATCTGCCTGCAGTGCAGGAGATCTGGGTTCAATCCCTGGGTCAGGAAGATCCTCTGGAGAAGGGAATGGCAACCCACTCCAGTATTCTTGCCTGGAGAGTCCCATGGACAGAGGAGCCCAGTGGGCTACAGTCCATGGGGTCCCAAAGATTCAGACATGCTCAACTTAGTGACTAAACAACAAACAGATGTAGTCCTCTGCTTCTAGATCTCTGAAGCGAGTCCTAAAATTTTCAGGCTGCCAGGCCTTGGCCAGTATATTGATTATCAGTCTTGAAATTAGTTTTAAAAAAAAAAACTTGAAGTTTTTCCTGCTTACTTCTAGGATCTAAACTTTCTTTAATTTGCCCGGTACTGAAAGGCTACAAGTAACTGAATTTCCTTGACACTAAATAAAATGCTGTAACTTTGGTTAAGACTCTGCTAGTACATGATCGGAGAAGGCGATGGCACCCCACTCCAGTACTCTTGGTTGGAAAATCCCGTGGACAGAGGAGCCTGGTAGGCTGCAGTCCATGGGATGGCTCAGAGTCGGACAGGACTGAGCTACTTCACTTTCACTTTTCACCTTTCATGCATTGGAGAAGGAAATGGCAACCCACTCCAGTATTCTTGCCTGGAGAATCCCGGGGACAGGGGAGCCTGATGGGCTGCCGTCTATGGGGTCGCACAGAGTCGGACACGACTGAAGCGACTTAGCAGCAGCAGCAGCAGTACATGATATCTTGCTTTAGATCAGGATTGAGTCCTACTTAGAAAGGTAGAAGTGAAGTGTTAGTTGCTCAGTCTGACTCTTTGCGACCCCATGGACTGGGGCTCACCAGGCTTCTCTGTCCATAGAATTTTCCAGGCCAGAATACTGGAATGGGTAGCCATTCCCTTCTCCAGGAGATCTTCCTGACCCAGGGATCTACCCCACGTCTCCTGCATTGCAGGCAGAGTCTTTACCATGTGAGGCACCAGGGAAACTGGAAAAGTAGAGGAAATGATGATCATGTTGGCAATTTACCTTCAGTACAGTGTAATGTAAGATGATGGTGAGGCAAAGAAAAACAGCCATATTTCTTGCATCTGTTTAATTTTGCTTTCAATAAGTCATTCAGTTGAGGCTTGGTTCTTTTCTTTCTTTCTTTGGTAATGAGCACACGATAGCATGATCCACTAAGCAGTGTGCAAATATTAGTTGTGTACTTCTCTGTTTCTGGGAGAAACTTGCCTACTGAGGTTTAGAAGAAGCTGGTTTTTTCCTCATTTACACAGCAAGCAATATGATTTGGGAGGTGGAATCCAGAGATCTGAGGTCAGAGGAGTCAAATTCTCATCAAGCTTTTCTACAGTCTGAAATGGCTGACTTTGAACAAATTGCAATGGAGTTAGGTTTTTAAAGAAAAATTTCAATCTGCACATTTGCGGACAACCCCTTCTTATGTCATAGGGAGGTTCTAGGGTTCTACGGGGAGCCTGTGTGAGATAGCACTTTGTAAACATCGAAGTGTGATCCTGGTCATTCAAAAATTTTTTTAAATTTTATTTAATTAATTTTTCAATTGAAGTATACTTGATGAAAGTGAAAGAGGAGAATGAAAAAGTTGGCTTAAAACTCAACATTCAAAAAACTAAGATCATAGCATCTGGTCCCATCACTTCATGGCAAATAGATGGGGAAACAATGGACACAGTGGCAGATTTTATTTCCTTGGGCTCCAAAATCACTGTAGATGGTGACTATAGCCATGAAATTAAAAGATGCTTTCTCATTGGAAGAAAAGCAATGACAAACCTAGACAGCATATTAAAAAGCAGAGACATTACTGACAAAGGTCCATCTATTCAAAGCTATTGTTTTTCCAGTGGTCATGTATGGATGTGAGAGTTGGACCATAAAGAAAGATGAGCGCTCAAGAATTAATGCTTTTAAACTGTGGTGTTGGAGAAGACTCTTGAGAGTCCCTTGCACAGCAAGGAGATCAAATCAGTCAATCCTAAAGGAAATCAGTCCTGAATATTCATTGGAAGGACTGTTGCTGAAGCTGCAATACTTTGGCACCTGATGCGAAGAGCCGACTCGTTGGGAAAGCCCCTGATGCTGGGAAAGACTGAAGGCGAGAGGAGAAGGGGATGACAGAGGATGAGATGGTTGGATGGCATCGCTGACTCGGATGGACATGAGTTTTAGTAAGCTCCGGGAGTTGGTGATGGACATGGAAGCCTGGAGTGCTGCAGTCCATGGGGTTTCAAAGAATCGGACACGACTGAGTGACTGAACTGAACTGATAGTTGATGTACAATACTGTATAAGTTTCAGATGTACAAGACAGCAATTCACAGTTTTTAAAGGTTATATTCCACTTAGAGTCATTATAGAATATTAGCTGAATTCCCTGTGTTGTACAAGATCATGGTCCATTTTATTTATTTCCCTTCGTAAGTGTGACTGGCAGACCCCATGATTTCTGAGAAGCTTGGCTTTCACTGGAATGATGAGATAAGCTACTGGAGCAAAGGGCATGTGGTGAGTAAGATCAAAAGCCTTCCTGCAGCTCAACTTCCTTTCCCCCAATTAAGCAAGAATAGGACTGAACTTCAATGGGTGAGAGTGTTAAAGCTTGCCATACATTTTAGGAATTTTTCTTAACCTGAAGCTTCATCAGGCTTCCAAAGCACCCTGTTCTCTGGCTTTCCCTTACTCACTGGTTTGCTCAGCCTCCTTTTGTAGCTCATCTTCTCCTCAATCTGTATGTAGCTGGGTCCCAGATCTCAGTGTGTGCTTCTTTTCTTGAAAGCAGTTCCCTCGGTGACCTTATTCCATTTCACGACTTTTTAAATACTAAGTAAATCCCTGAAACTCCCAGACTTTCTCCTGAAATGCAAACTCCTCTCCGGCTGCCTTCTCTAGTTCGATGTCTCCGACTCAGTGTGTCCCTAGTCTAAACTGATCATCTTCTTTCAACAACAACAACAGAGACCCACCAAGAACCAGTTCTACTTGCAGTTGTGCCCTTCCTTAAGCTCCCACTTCTTTCTTTCCCCAATTATTTTCTAGATATTTCTTCATGTTTTTCCCCCTCCTCACCAAGGATGACATGAAGGAGAAATAAGTATCCCAGTTTTAGAGTTGAAACATGTTGTCATCCACTTGTTTGAAGGCTGAGGCCACAAGTCCAGGGTCTCCCAGCCAGGTATCATGGATTCTTGTTTTCTCAGCAAACAGCTGTGTGAACTTTGGGGTGGTACCTTTCCCAGCCATCTCAGTGGAATTAAAGTCATAATAGCCCAGGCTGGCTCCAGGAAAGAGGTGCAACCAAATAATATATCAGCCATAATTTTCCATTCAGTATTTCCATTTTCTCTCCAGTCAACCACAATCCTCAGCCCTCAAGAGTGCTGTTATTTAAAACTGTGAATGTATCAAGCCTACCAGCCAGAGGAAATGTTGCCAGATGGTTTCTGACCAGGTACATCTCTTGAGACCCTGAAAACCAGCTCATGATGCAAGGTGCTTTGGAAGGGCAAATTATTGTATTTATTTTCAGGTTATTAAATTATTTATGCATGCTAGCAGTAGAGATATTTCTCTGCTTTCCAACTAATAAATGTTGACTGCTCTTACTAGGGTCTCAATAGGACTGAGTAAGCTCACAGTAACCTGTGAGTTCTGAGTAACCTTAGAAGTAGGTTTCAGTATTAATGGCCTCTGAACTAAGAATCATTGCCTAGAAATATTTCCTAGACCCTAAAAGATTAAGGTGAGAAGAAACCAATCAAGGCAGAATCTGGCTTGATTATAAGTACTATATTTAATCTTTCTGTAGCTTGCTTACTCAAATTAAAAAGCAAAAATACAATAAGTGGCCAGTCATTGCAGGTGATGGTTCTCAACCTTGGCTGCACATTGGTGTCCCCAGGGTGCTTGAGGAACCCTGCTGCCTGGGTTCCACCCCCCAGAGAGTCTAATTGAATTGGTTTTGGGTGGGAACCAGGCATCAGGAGTTTTGAAAACTCCCCATGTGCTCAGATGCTCAGTCATGTCCCACTCTTTGTGACCACGTGGATTGTAGCCTGCCAGGCTCATCTATCCATGGGATTTTCCAGGCAAGAATACTGGAGTGGGTTGCCATTTCCTCCTCCAGGGGATCTTCCAGACCCTGAGATTGAACCTGGGTCTCTTAGATCACCTGCATTGGCCGGTGTATTCTTTACCACTAGCGCCACCTGGGGAGCCCTGTGTGATGCTAATGTGCAACCAAGGATTGAGAATTCTCCTAACAGGGACTTAAAAATATTTTGTAGACATCTGTCCTAATTTTTTGTTTTCTGGAGGAGACCAGAGCCTCCTGGGGATTTTCCAGATCTTTTACTTACTTGTGGGAGATATGAAAACGAAAAACAGTTCCCCTTCGCCTGTAAACATGATACTTTTGTAGACTTTGGAGCACTAGCCACATGTCCATCACCAGTTCCCATGGCATGGAGCAGATACATTTCATGCCCTGTTTGTGTAAGAGGTTCTTATTAGCATCTCCCATAATGTTTGTAAGTCCTGAGACCAGCTCACCATTACCTAGTTGGTAAGTGGCAGACTTGACATTTGAACCCTGATCCCGTATCATCCTCCATTGTTCCCCATCTGCTGGCTGCAAGAGAGGATGTCTTTGCTAAATAGCCACCATATAATTCCACATGAACAAGAAAAATAATGTTAAAGGAGACATTTGGCAGGGGAGTTAACTGTATGAGCAGCTAGGTCTACATGAAGGTAGCTACTGTGCATTGATGACTCAGTGAAAGACTGGAGATTAAGTGGATGGGAGAAAGAATGGAGTAGACAGCCTAGGACAGGGCACTCAGAGCATAGGTGGAAGTGTTAGTCTTGAACGGGTGGAAGGACACATCTTAGGGAGGGAGGAAGGAGCAGTGTGGTTACAAGAGCTTTTAGGGGTCTGGCCGGAAGTTAAGGTGAGCTTTATTTCTGATGACTTCCATTGTTCTTTGTGAAGTCCCCTACATAGGCACGAGTTCTATTCTGAGAGCATGTTTGGAAGTCCAATTTACAAGTCCAACAGAGTTAACGGAGGTACCCAAGTAACACAATCAGCTATATAGTACTGTACTGTAATAGGTTTATAATACTTGTCATAAAAAGCAAACAAACAATAAATATTTTTAATCTTACAGTATGATATCTTGAAAAGTACAGAAGTACTAGCTACACCACAGCTTTTACACTTGCTTCCAGACATCCTGGCCTTGAAATAAAGAAACTGTGCTACTGTACTTTATGGAGTTAGTTCAGTTCAGTTGCTCAGTCGTGTCCAACTCTTTGCAACCCCATGAACTGCAGCACGCCAGGCCTCCCTATCCATTACCAATTCCCGGAGTTCACCCAAACTCATGTCCATCGAGTTGGTGATGCCATCCAGCTGCTATCTCATCCTCTGTCAGCCCCTTCTCCTCCTGCCCCCAATCCCTCCAGCATCAGAGTCTTTTCCAATGAGTCAACTCTTTGCATGAGGTGGCAGTATTGGAGTTTCAGCTTTAGCATCAGTCCTTCCAATGAACACCCAGGACTGATTTCCTTTAGAATGGACTGGTTGGATCTCCTTGCAGTCCAAGGGACTCTCAAGAGTCTTCTCCAACACCACAGTTCAAAAGCATCAATTCTTCGGCACTCAGCTTTCTTCACAGTCCAACTCTCACATCCATACATGACCACTGGAAAAACCATAGCCTTGACCTTTGTTGGCAAAGTAATGTCTCTGCTTTTGAATATGCTATCTAGGTTGGTCATAACTTTCCTTCCAAGGAGTAAGTGTCTTTTAATTTCCTGGCTGCAGTCACCATCTGCAGTGATTTTGGAGCCCCCCAAAATAAAGTCTAACACTGTTTCCCCATCTATTTCCCATGAAGTGATGGGACCAGATGCCATGATCTTAGTTTTCTGAATGTTGAGCTTTAAGCCAACTTTTTCACTCTCCTCTTTCACTTTCATCAAGAGGCTTTTGAGTTCCTCTTCACTTTCTGTCATAAGGGTGGTGTCATCTGCATATCTGAGGTTATTGATATTTCTCCCAGCAATCTTGATCCCAGCTTGTGCTTCTTCCAGCCCAGCGTTTCTCATGATGTACTCTGCATATAAGTTAAATAAGCAGGGTGACAATATACAGCCTTGACGAACTCCTTTTCCTATTTGGAACCAGTCTGTTGTTCCATGTCCAGTTCTAACTGTTGCTTCCTGACCTGCATATAGGTTTCTCAAGAGCCAGGTCAGGTGGTCTGGTACTCCCATCTCTTGAAGAATTTTCCACAGTTTATTGTGATCCACACAGTCAAAGGCTTTGGCATAGTCAATAAAGCAGAAATAGATGTTTTTCTGGAACTCTCTTGCTTTTACCATGATCCAGCGGATGTTGGCAATTTGATCTCTGGTTCCTCTGCCTTTTCTAAAACCAGCTTGAACATCAGGAAGTTCACGGTTCACATATTGCTGAAGCCTGGCTTGGAGAATTTTGAGCATTACTTTACTAGCATGTGAGATGAGTACAATTGTGTGGTAGTTTGAGCATTCTTTGGCATTGCCTTTCTTTGGAATTGGAATGAAAACCGACCTTTCCCAGTGATGGAGTACTGTACAGTGAAGTCCATAAAAGTGCAGCCACTTGTAGAGGATGCATGCACGTGACAATGTTCACCAGATACGTGAACTTATGTGACTGGACATGTGAACACACATTTGCATCTTTGAAAGTTTGCAACTTGAAGATTGGTATATATGGGACTTTCCATATTAAGAAATAAGTTATCTGTGGGAACATCATGAGGTGGGGTGGGTGGTTGGAGGGGATGTTTGAAAAAAACTCTTGTGAAGAGTGGGAAAGAGATACTACGGAGATAATAGAGGTAGTGTCAGGAATTCATGAAGGATGGAAATTATGTGAAAGTGTCACTGCACAGGCTGTGTTTCTTGTTCACTGCTAGTTTTTCTTTCAGTGCTCAGCATGGTGCCTGGCAGATTCTGAATAAATGGCTGACTTATCGAAGAATAAATATAGTAACACTAAGGAAGTGAGAGATGGGAAAATGGGAGGGTATGGACACAGAGTGGGATTTTAATTTAGTCTCCTGGATGGTGAGTGTTTCAATGTGCTGACAAATTTTGGGTTGTGGCTACAGGAGTAGATAGCAGCAGTGGCATGGAGGTAAAGACCATTGCCATTGGGGGATACCTCAGGCCTGAGATGCTAAAAGTAAGAAGTCACCCTGGATGATAGGGAATGGGTGGGTGGGTATTAGTTGCTCAGTCGTGTCTGACTCTTTTGCAACCCATGAACTATAGCCTGTGTCCATGGGATTTCCCAGACAAGAATACTGGAGTATTCTTCTCTAGGGGATCTTCTCGACCCAGGGGTGGAACCTGGGTCTCCTACATTGCAGGTGGATTCTTTACCATCTGAGCCACCAGGGAAGCCCCTTTAGGGTGTGGAGTGGAGAGTAAAACTGCCAACCACCTGTCAATCTTCAAAAACATGCAGAGATTGGTACTTTATAGGAAGAGGTAGAGTGTGATCTGAGCATCAGCTGTTTACAAGTGGAAGGACAATGGCCTGGAAGTGGCGTTGGGTCATAAGAAAGATTCTAAGAAGCTTCATGGCCATGAGTGTGTTGGGTATAGGAGCAGAGGCCACAGAAGACATGGTATCCTCAGAGGAGACCTGGGTTCTGTAGAGGACAGGAGTTGAAAGGGACATTCCAAGGAGAGGAGCTTATTCCTCAACAAAGGAGCTGAGGTTCACTGAGAAGACTTTTTTTTTCCCCCAGGAGACCTGCAGTTGGAGTCACTAAAGCATTGGTATAAGTTTGAGACATCCAGACTTTACATGATAATTTGGCCCTGACATTCCTCTACATGGCTCTGAGAATCTTGGCTGGGTTTACTCACATGCAGCTGGTTAGCCAGTGATCTATGCACACCTATCCCCACACCATAAGTTCATCATTCACAAGGTGTTTTCAACTGTATTACCTCATTGTGATTTTGACAATCTGAAAAACGTTAACATCTGCAAGATGCATAGATTAAGAACTCTGACCCAGTGTGCTTTCTTCTTCCTAAATTCTGTCCCCCATTGCTAAATTCTGTCCCCACTTGCTTTTCTAGACCACCTGCCAAAGTGGCTTTCTTGGGTACATGCATGCTAAGTCGCTTCAGTCGTGTCCAACTCTTTGCAACCCCATGGACTGTAGCGCACCAGGCTTTTTTGTCCATGGGAGTTCTCCAGGCAAGAATACTGGATTGGGTCTCTGTGCCCTTCTCCAAGGGATCTTCCTGGACCAGAGATCAAACTCACATCTCTTACATCTCCTGCACTGGCAGGTTCTTTACCACTAGCACCACCTGGGAAGCCTGGCTCTCCTGGGAGACAGGACTAACAGCAGGGGAGCGGGGTTATGAGAGCCTGACTGAGAGAGACCCAGAGCACCTCTGCCTGTGGCCAAATACAGATGAGAACCTCTGACCTAAGGGAATTAGTGGAATGAGGGATGTTTTGCATTTTTATAGCTGTTTTTGGTGGCCATTCACTTTTAGGTCTTAGATAATCTTTGGCTTGGGCTAAGTAGCCTAAATACAGACAAGAACTATGCTGTGTATTTCAAATTTTTCTCTTTTATATTCTTATTAAAGTTTGCAACAGTTTTGTTCAATAGAAATAGAACATGAAAATACTAATAGATAACCAACAAGGACCTACTGTATAGCACAGGGAACTATATTCAGTATTTTCTAATAACCTATATATATATATATATATTCAGTGATTCAGATATATATGTGTGTATATATATATATGTCTGTGCTATATCACTGTGCTGTACACCCAAAATTAACACAACATTGTAAATCAGCTGTACTTTGATTTTTAAAAATGTCAAAAAATGGGACTTCCCTGGTGGTCTAGTGGTTAAGATTCCATGCTTCCATTTGCAGGAGGCATGGGTTCGATCCTTGGTCAGGGAACTAAGATCCTGCATGCCACACAACATGGCCAAAAATAAGCAAAATTTGTTTAAAAACATTTAAAAAGTAATTATATATATATATATATATATATAAAATATGAGCCTCATTTTTCTGGTGCCCACATTGAAAGGTAAAAAGAGGTAAAATGCATGAAATGTTTTTCATTCTTATTTTGCAGGCTGTCTTTGAAACCCGGTGTGTAGCTTGCACTTATGGCCCATCTCTGTTTGCATTAGCCATGTTTCAAGTGCATGGTAGCCATGGTGGCTGCTGTTTCTTCCTATAATGGGTAGCACAGACATGACAGTATTAAGAGGGTGGCATGTTGTGTGGAGAACCTTTTGCCACAGTTCTCATATTTTGTTATTGTTAGCTGAATTATTATTTTTTAAATTTTATTTTATTTTTAAACTTTACAAATTGTATTAGTTTTGCCAAATATCAAAATGAATCCTGATTGACTTTGGGGTGATAAATTTCAAGTGTCTCAATTATGTCCGTAGTCATCACACTGTTCATTTGATTATCCTTCAGCATCTTGTTGCTTTTTGAGTAGGTTTGGAGGAGACCTTGTGGAGAACCACTGCTGTTTCTGAAAGAGCCCCGGAATGGCAAAGCTAATCAGAAATGATTCAGCCTGACTGTGATGCAGAACTGCATTCATGTGGCCACATATGCATGATTACAGATTCAAGGCTATAGTCACTCCTCTTAGGAAATTGGGCGGGAGGTGTGATACTCAGCACAAAAGTATCTAAGAGCATTAGAACTGGTTGCAGCTTAATGCTGCTCTGACCTAAGGACCTGCAGTGCCCTGAAGCTAGTAGTACACGTGTAGGTAGGACTTTAAGAAATCTGGCCCTTCTCATGGCCATTTTTCCACCCAGACTTGTTTCATCTTTAGATCCCTGCTCAATTTAGTATTTGTTGTTGTACAATGGTGGTAGAATTTCCTCTAGAGCTGGAAACCAGGCCGTTTTCCTCTAAATGGCATTGGTGGGGGGAGGAATAAATTAGGAGTTTGGGGTTAACATATACTACACTATTGCATATAAAATAAATAAACAATGAGGACCTACCATATAGTACAGGGAACTAGAGGAAAAAACAAATGTTACTGACTTTTTTTTTTTGGTAAAGGGAGAGGCCAGAGGAACTCAGGAATTGGTCTAACTGTATAGTTATGGCCAAATGAGTCTAGCTTCTACAATATTGTACTATGGTAGGTTTAGGATTCTTGCGGTGGTGCTTGAGAAAAAGAATGGGCATTTCCAAGCTTTGGATTGTTTGTTACAAAGGAGAAAAGAGCAAAAAGCGATCATTTTAGTTTAGCTAGTTTATATCCAGTTACAATCCACAAGGGCTTCCCAGGTGGCGCTAGTGGTAAAGAACCTGCCTGCCAATGCAGGAGACATAAGAGGCCCAGGTTTGATCCCTGGGTTGGAAAGATCCCCTGGAGGAGGGCATGCAGCCCATTCCAGTATTCTTGCCTGGAGAATCCCATGGGCGGAGGAGCCATGGGCTACAGACCATAGGGTCACAAAGCGTCGGACGTGACTGAAGTGACTTAGCATGCTCACACACACAATCCACAATGTCCAAGTCAGTTTAGAAAATGATTGTGTCCTTCCTCTAGTCTAAAATGTGTTGCCATGCTCTGTTACATTTGTGATTTTGATTTATGGCCAAACGTGTACTTGTTTCTAGGAGAAAATAGGTATCAGATACACCTCTCTGGTCTATAGCTATTTTATATTAATGATTTTAAAAAATCAACAGACTAAGGGTTTAAAGGATGGTAAATGCACAGGCTTTCCTAAGAAATATTATTATAAGTGGGTTTGGTGTTTTTGTTTTATATTTAGTTTGTGTTTCCATTTCCCGTGGTAGAACCACATTTACCCTCATTTAGACTCCCTGGTGGCTCAGAGGTTAAAGCGTCTGAAGTGTCTGCCTGGAATGCGGGAGACCTGGGTTCGATCCCTGGGTCAGGAAGATCCCCTGGAGAAGGCAATGGCAACCCACTCCAGTACTCTTGCCTGGAGAATCCCATGGAGGGAGAAGCCTGGTAGGCTACAGTCCATGGGGTCGCAAAGAGTCGGACACGACTGATCGACTTTCACTTTCAGACTCAAAGTTGGGTTCAATAATGAGGATTATGCCACAGTGGTATGCCTGGGTAAAGACTGTTTATGGCTGTAGCAATATCCTTAACATAATGTGATTTAAAACCAAAACATGTCTTCAAATGGGAACTTAATATATATAGGGCAGTTTTTGTGCATAGCTCAACAGGTCTGATAAAACGATTATCTTATGGTTTATAATATACCTTTAGACCATTTAGGGGGCCAGAATTTCTGTCCTTCTAAATCCCCCTGATTTTTTTCCTTCTACTTTTTATAGGTTTTTTTTTTTTTGGTATGGTCTAGGATAGATTTCTGAGAAGGCAATGGCAACCCACTCCAGTACTCTTGCCTGGAGAATCCCAGGGACGGGGGAGCCTGTTGGGCTGCCATCTATGGGGTCGCACAGAGTTGGACACGACTGAAGCAACTTAGCAGAAGCAGCAGCAGCCGGATAGATTTGGGCTTCTGTGGTGGCTCAGATGGTAAAGAATCTGCCTGCAATGCGGGAGACCTGAGTTCAGTCTCTAGGTCAGGAAGATCCCTTGGAGAAGGGAATGGCAACCCACTCCAGTATTCATGCCTGGAGAATCCCATGGACAGAGGAGCCTGGTAGGCCACAGTCCATGGTGTCGCAAAGAGTCAGGTATGACTGAGCAACTAACACACACACACACAGAATAGATTCAAATGATCTATTATTATTCCTGAGTCACCTGGAGAAGACCACTGTGATACTGCATCACTGTTGTGCAGAAATGTCCTATCTGTGACAAGTGAGCACTGCTCCTGTCCATATGTACACAGTGCAAGAGCAGGAGAACCAAGAGCTGAATTCATCTTCATTTATACCTACCTTTGGGGCAAAGTGAGACAGCTAGACTCCCCCCACCCCGGCATTTTTGCTTCTGAATTTTACGACTTTTTTCCCCTTTAAATCAAGTAAGTGATCAGTTTGATAGATTCTTCATTAATCATAGGTGTAAGAACTTTTTAAAAACAAACTGCTTTAAATTTTCTTATTTTTTTAATCCACTGACCTTAAAAGTATCTTCCATCTGAGTCTTAAACATCAATTATGAGTTTATTTTTTATTCTAGCCTCCTAATGGTGGTGGTCTCAGGGCATTTTGTGGCAGGAAGCTTGGGGACAAATTAAAGGTGAGGATCAGCCTTTGAATTGCCTCAGTCCTTTTGGAAATTTCACTTCCTCACCTATTTGCATAGAGATCATTCAGTGAGCATTGTCTCATTCTTTGTTTGGAAGTTTCTCCAAAATGGAGAAGTTGCTATGGTTTTAAGACATCGCCTCTATTGCTCTCCTAACTTGGGAGATGCAGGTTCCAGAAAGAGCAGTTACTTCTTGGCTGTATGATCTATTTGTCGTCATTGTTTAGTCACTCAGTGTCTGACTCTCTGCGACCCTATGGACTGTAGCTTGCCAGGCTCCTCTGTCCATGGGATTCTCCAGGCAAGAATACTGGAGTGGGTTGCCATTTCCTTCTCCAGAGGATCTTCCCGACTAGGGGGTTGAACCAGCTTCTCCTGCATTGGCAGGTAAATTCTTTACCACTGAGCCACCAGGGAAGCCCATGTGATCTGTTATACCTTAGGATAAAGTTGAATGTATTTGCTTAAACTCTCAGCTTTCATTGGTGTTATGACGTTACTTGTCCAGGACAGTGGTTCCAATACGTGTTAAACTTCCAAAGGCTTTTGCAGATCTAATAAATCTGTGCTGTATCTTAAGCAATGAAATCTGTAGTCCTAGGACTGTGTAGAAGACACATCAGTTAGAGAACATTCTCTAGTGAATTGGTTCTAAAATTACACCTACCTTAATTGGTGTAAACTGCTTGCCATCTAATTGAGCTAATACCATTAAGGTTTCATCAGTCTGGCATTCTGAAGTCACCCCAGACAATTGATCTTCATTTTGTACCTGTAGCAGTGATGATGCTAATTGGTAAAATTCCACAGCACGGAGTTGTAGGATTCCAGGATAGTGTTTCTTTGGTTGGTTTGTAGACTCTCCTTTTACATCCAAATCAGTGGCTATTAACCCTTTTTAGACCATTTTATTTCAGAGCAATGCTGCTACAAGATAATCTACAAAGTAGAATCATCAAAATATTAAGTCTGAGCTGGGGGCAAAGAAAATTGTGTTAACAAGCAGAGCCAGAGTTCATTTTAGCTATTAATTCTGTTGAGCTACTGTACTTTCCAGAGTTCACTTCCATTTGCCCGCTGGCAGCTAGAAAGGAAGGTTTGAAATGGTTGGCTTCTGGCATTTAATTAATCTTGGAAAAGGTTGAAGTCCGGTTTCATTTCATGACTGAATGCCGTAATAGTCGCTGACTGTCTCACTGTTACACGGTCAGGAAGCTATCTCTACCGAGTGTGACATGTGTGAATATCTACAAAATGGCTCTTATCAGGGAGGGGACACTTTGAAGATTTGAATATTGAGTGATTTCATTATTGTCATCACTATTAATGAGAAAAAATTTTGCTCTACTATTCAAGAATATAAACCAGATTGTTAACTGATAAAGAGGAATAAAAATCATCTGTAGAAGGGCAAACCTCAGGGGGCTATTCAGCCACATAGGGAGAGAAGACTAGAGTCATTTGGTTTAGATTTTCTTTTTAACTGAAGAAGTCTTTCCCACTGTTTCCTGGATCAAGGAAAATCCAACCTCCAGAGATGGGGCACATATAACCCCATGAAATAGTCTAAGGCAGTCTACTATAGGTTTATATACAAAGACATTTTATTGTTTTGTTCTTTTAAAAAGAATTTATTGATGTATAGTTGATTTATTATACAGTGTTTTGTTAATTTCTGCTGTATAGAAAAAAATTTATTCTTTTTCATATTCTTTCCTATTATGGTTTGTCACAGAATATTGAATATAGTTCCCTGTGCTATGTAGTAGGACCTTGTTGTTTATCCATCCTGTATATAATAGTTTGCAGCTGCTAATCCCAAACTCCCAATCCTTCCCTCCCCTGCCCTCCCCCTTGGCAACCACAAGTCTCTTCTCTATGTCTGTGAGTCTGTTTCTGTCTCATAGATAGGTTCATTTGTGTTTTATTTTTAGATTCCACATATAAGTGATATATGATATTTGTCTTTCTCTTTCTGACTTGCTTCATTTAGTGTGATAATCTCTAGTTGCATCCATGTTGCTGCAAAGCATTATGTCATTCTTTTTTATGGCTGAGCAATATTCCACTGTATGTATATGTGTGTGTGTATGTGTATACACACACATCTTTATCCATTCATCTGTCAATGGACATTTAGATTGTTTCCATGTCTTAGCTTTTGTAATTAGTGCTACTATGAACATAGGGGTACATGGATGTTTTTGAATTCGAATTTTGCAAAGACATTTTCTTGAATGTGCCTTCTTAAAACATTTACCTTTTTGGTCTTTGTTTTGTTTTGGGGAGCAAAGCAGAATAAGTTCACTTGTATTTGCATGTGATAAACAAATTTTTAAGAGATCTTTAACAATTTCCTGATGCTAAAGCCAGCTCAGTTAACTGTTAAGGAGAAGATGTATTTTAGTTTTCTAAGAAGCAGGTCATCCTCATTCATTCAACCATCAGCTAGTTATTGAGTACATCCTTTGAATAAGACCTTACTACAAAGTTAAATAATACCTGAATTTGGCTTTAAGAGCCATAGTCCAATAATAGAAGCTATGTATGCAGGTCAGGAAACAACAGTTAGAACTGGACATGGAACAACAGACTGGTTCCAAATAGGAAAAGGAGTTCGTCAAGGCTGTATATTGTCACCCTGTTTATTTAACTTATATGCAGAGTACATCATGAGAAATGCTGGACTGGAAGAAACACAAGCTGGAATCAAAATTGCCGGGAGAAATATCAATAACCTCAGATATGCAGATGACACCACCCTTATGGCAGAAAGTGAAGAGGAACTCAAAAGCCTCTTGATGAAAGTGAAATAGGAGAGTGAAAAAGTTGGCTTAAAGCTCAACATTCAGAAAACGAAGATCATGGCATCTGGTCCCACCACTTCATGGGAAATAGATGGGGAAACAGTGGAAACAGTGTCAGACTTTATTTTCTGGGCTCCAAAATCACTGCAGATGGTGACTGCAGCCATGAAATTAAAAGACGCTTACTCCTTGGAAGGAGCATATTCAAAAGCAGAGACATTACTTTGCCAACAAAGGTTCGTCTAGTCAAGACTATGGTTTTTCCTGTGGTCATGTATGGATGTGAGAGTTGGACTGTGAAGAAGGCTGAGCGCCGAAGAATTGATGCCTTTGAACTGTGGTGTTGGAGAGGACTCTTGAGAGTCCCTTGGACTGCAAGGAGATCCAACGAGTCCATTCTGAAGGAGATCAGCCCTGGGTGTTCTTTGGGAGGAATGATGCTGAAGCTGAAACTCCAGTACTTTGGCCACCTCATGCGAAGAGTTGACTCATTGGAAAGGACTCTGATGCTGGGAGGGATTGGGGGCAGGAGGAGAAGGGGACAACGGAGGATGAGATGGCTGGATGGCGTCACTGACTCGATGGACGTGAGTCTGGGTGAACTCCGGGAGTGGTGATGGACAGAGAGGCCTGGCGTGCTGCGATTCATGGGGTCGCAAAGAGTTGGACACGACTGAGTGACTGATCTGATCTGATGTACACAAATGGTGGTTACAAAGTGGACCAGTACTCCTATAGATGGTAATAAATTTAAATTTTAAAAGTGCTTCTAATGTTTTTCAGTGAAGTAATTTTTATATCAGAAAAATTTTGTTAATTGGTTAGTATAGAATTTACAGTGTTGGCTGAGGTAGAGATTCAGTTACTTCTCCAAGTAAATCTAGATGGTGAATTTCATCATGAGAAATTTCTTGAACATACACATTCACAAAGAAAGTATATTCTCTGAATTTTTTTTTAAACTTTTTTCTTTTTATTCATTTGTTATGGAATTTGAAATTTGGATATTTTGTTCATTTCATTGTGAACTAATTATTGGGTCATATAGCTAATGGAGAAGGAAATGGCAACCCACTGCAGTGTTCTTGCCTGGAGAATCCCAGGGACAGGAGAGCCTAGTGGGCTGCCGTCTATGGGGTCACACAGAGTCGGACATGACTGAAGTGACTTAGCAGCAGCAGCAGCAGCATAGCTAATGGAGCATTTCTTATTTATGAGTTAGTGCCATCTGGTCTCTTAGGTTTTGTTTTCCTTTTATATTTCCCAATACTTTCTCAGTTTGGATAAAGTAGTCTTCCCTGGGAGCTCAGACAGTAAAGAATCTGCCTACAAGGCAGGAGACCTCAGTTCTATCCCTGGGTTAGAAAGACCCCCTGGAGAAGTGAATGGCAACCCACTCCAGTGTTCTTGCCTGGAATAATCCTCAGGACAGAGGAGCCTGGCAGGTTACAGTCCATGGGGTTGCCAAGAGTTGGACATGACTGAGAGACTAACACTTTCATGCAGACCATAGAAAACATATATTTAATACCTATAGTTTGTATTGCTGTTTTGTTTTTAAAATGCTCATCATTTTTAAGGATCTTTTATTCTGGGTTTTTAGATATCTACCTCTTTGCTAATATATATATATATATATATATATATTTTAATTTTGTGACCCAACTCCTGCCTTCAAATTTTATTATATTAGCGATGACTTACAGATGCCTATGTCAGAACTAGTTCAGTCATATTAGGAAAAAATTGATGTCAGATAGCACTATTATCCTAGTTCATGGTAGTTAATACTTGGAAAGTATGCTAATCAAAATATTTAGAGTGAGTCATTCTCACTTTTTTACTTTTATTTAAAATTATCTTTTGGCCACGCCTTGTGGCATGTGGGATCATAGTTCCCTGACCAGGTATCGAACCTGTGCCCCCTACATTGGAAGTGCAGTCTTAACCACTGGACCACCAGGGAAGTCCCTTGGCTGGCTTTTAGGAATGGACAGGAGAGAGTCTCCATGATAGCAGCATTCCTCATTCCTCTGTCTGCTTAGGGACTTGATTCTCAGCATCCAGAGTTTTTGCCTTCTTGCCCCCTTTCCTTCATGAGGGGCCTCACATTTATTGACACAGCTGTTTACAGTATCCAGAGGGTCCTCATAAAACTTCTTTGCAGCCTCTTGGTGCCTTGTGAGATAGGCCAGGGACATCACAAAACTGAGATTCAGAGGTGTAAAAACTAGCACTTGAACCTCAGCTGTCTGATGCTGCTAATCCTCAACTGCCTGTTATATAAGCTGATAAGCTGTGGTCAGGAGGTGTCTGGGAAATGAGCCCTTCTGCTCACTTGAACAAACGTGAGGACACTCAGCTCAGACAAAGGCCACAAGAGAAGCAGGGTGTGGTCCAGCAGGCAGGGCCATAGCCCTGGTTCTGACTCCACCATGAACATCCAGGCAGGGGTCGCTGTCTGGTCCTGGAACTTTGATATCTGCTGACTGGATTCCGTGCAGCTTCTATTACTGCCCTCTCAGATCCTCTTGGTTTGATAGCAACCTTCCACAGAGGATCCTTCTATGATTTCTGGGGCTTCCTTGATGGCTCAAGCATTAAAGAATCTGCCTGCAATGCAGGAGATGCAGGAGACTCAGGGTCGATCCCTGGGTCAGGAAGATCTCCTGAAGGAGGAAATGGCAACCTACTATGATTTATGATTTCCCACTACAAAAATAAAGGACATCTTTACCCTGAACCCCAAAGTTTGGAAAAGAGCTAATTAATCTAGTTGATGAAATCGATTTCAGGTTAATTTTATTTATTTTATTTTTACTTGGCCATGCCATGCAGCATGTGGGATCTTAGTTCCCTGACCAGGGATCGAACCTGTGCCCTCTTTATTGGATGTGCAGCATCTTAACCACTGGACCACTAGGGAAGTCCCAATTTTAGATTAATTTTAAAGGAAACATGCCCCAAGATGTAGTTTGAATTTTGTACTCAAACTTGAGTGGAGAAAGGATTTTCCAGGAGAGGCGCCTTTAAAGAAAGTAAACTGTTGTGGACTATCTCTTCTGCTAAATTTTGTTGAGTTTTGGCACGACTTTTGGGGGCAGAGGCAATGTCAGAAAAGGATGTTGCTTCTGAACTATTTCCATTTCCCTGGGAAAGATGGTGTAGGTCTCTGGTTAAATCACTTGTGAAACTGACACCACTTCCCATCCTTTACTGATGAGAATTAATGATATTTCACTTTTGGAAATGTCCTTGCCAGAAAGAGAAGAAAAATAAAGCAGGCTTTGAGAACCTTGAGAAAAGTGATACTTAATGTTTGTTGAAAACTTACTGTATGCTCCACACTGTGTCACCTCATTTAATCCTTTGCAGACCTTGTATTATACTACCTTTTTAGATAGTAATTTAATAGATAAGGAAACTGAGGTAGAGAGCATGTGGCTCCCCCATTGCAAACTCCAGAGAGGGGCTATACAGGCCTTAGATGGTGACTAGTACCCCAACAAATTTCACTACAAGCTTCCAATTTCTGGTCAAGGATTCAATTAGTCATTTCCAGATGAAACTGTGAAAATTCCTTACTGGAAGATCCACTAATGTGTGTGTGTGTGTGTGTGCGCGCGTACGTGTGCATGTGCTTAGTCACTCAGTTGTGACCAACTCTTTGCAATTCCATGGACTATAGCCTGCCAGGCTCCTCTGTCCATGGGATTTCCCAGCAAGAGTACTGGAGTGGGTTGCCGTTTCCTTCAGGGGATCTTCCTGACCCAGGGATCAAACCCGTGTCTCCTGCATAGGTAAGCGGATTCTTTACCACTGAGCCACCAGGGAAGCCCTACTATTGTGTACACACTTGCTAATTAGGAGGTTATTTTCCAAACTTCTACAGATTGTACTCTAGCCTCAGGCCACATTTGAGCCAAATAGTGCAAAACCCTCTTGCTGTTGATTAGAATAGCTAAGAATATCTGCCCTCTCCACACTTGAATAAGTCAAGCCACTTAGCCATAAGACAGAAGCCGTTTCTTGTTTTCTTTTCCCCTTGCTCAAATTGTTTCATAACCAGTACTCTGACTTTGAGTGAATAGCTATTATTCACTCTTTCCTGGTAGAGAAACATTTAAAATTGCAGGTTAAGCTCTGTTCCAAAGAGTTGTTGCTGTTCCCAGTCAAATGTCTTAACACTTAGGATCAGTGAGACCACCAGGCAAATCTCCAAGGTTATGTTTGGATGAGAATTAACACAAAGACAGTAGAACAATGTGGAAAAAGTTGGAACTCTAGCCCCAAGACCATTGATGACACCATATTGAGGTCAGTGCTGAGGCACCTGCTGGAATGCGCCAGCCCAGGGGTCTCCCAGGCCCTGTCCCCCTTGTGACCAATAGTCAGGATGAGGGCCAGGCAGGGATTTTTTTCCCCATTCCTTCTCTCATCAGACTATTGTCGTGTTGTAGAAACATCCCAGGGCACATTGCCAAGCTGTCACAAAGCGTGTGCCTGTAAGAAATTACCCCTTCATAACTCAACATCATTGTTGCATCATGACTTTCTGAGAGGTTTTTCCTTAGCTGGCCACACTGGGAGTTCCTGTGTCCTGGCTGTGATCTCAGCTTACTGCTGCTTTATCCTGCAAACTGGCCTTTGGGTATCCTAATGGGCAGATTTCCTTCCTGTCAAATTCCAAAAGTGCTTGTAAGTCTCTTATATTTCAACTAAAACAAACAAACAAAAAAACTCAAAGTGCAGTTTTTAATTCCTATGACCCATGAGTTCCTGTGAATCCACTTATTCTGATATGGCTTTAAACCTCATACACTATGACACACATTTGCTTCTGCTAAGATTTCCCCAGTTGGCTTCCATTTTACATGTTCAAGGCGGTGTCTGTATCTAAGACATATGTAATCTTGCGCCTTTGGTTCTAGGCTTAGGATCGTCGTGACGGGCATTGCTTCGATTCCATTCTGAGTCCCTAGGGTGGCCCAGTTCAGTAGAGCTTGTTTTCCTTCCCGCAGTGCTTTATGATTGTTACGGTTGGGGACGCTGAACTCAGATTTTCCTTCCCGGTTGCCTCTTGAAACGCTGCCATCTTTCCCCACAGGAGAGCAAACCCCTGCTGATAGGAAATCTCTCCATGTGCACGTGGCTGCTTGCCAGCATCGATGGCTGCCAATGGTTTTGTCTAGTTCAAGCAGTTGATTTTCCCTGGATGGTGGACTGGGCCACACAGGTGGCCCGTGGCACAGTAGGCTCTTCTCTGAGAGATGATTCTTTGTGGAGAAGTTCCTCTGGTGTGCTTAGGGTTCCCACACACATTTGTGACAGTTGAGTGATGCAAAAAAAAAAAAAAGCTTTTCATGTTGCTGTGGTTCGGGGCTTATTGTGAGGCAGAGGATATATCAAGATTAGGGTATGCTGCAGGCCCCTCAGGAGGTAATGGATTGCCCCAGCCCCAAGTGGGCCAGGTGGCTGTTACATTGGTGCCGGAGCCCCACCCAGGAAACCAGTGCCCCCTCTCTCTAGAGCCTGTTGAAGAAAAGTATTAAGGATTCCACACTGTGTGCCCTGACTTGGCTGGACATGGCGTGCGGCCCTGGCTAATAACTCTGCGAAAACAGGGCAGCTCCCTAGAGCTTGGCATCTTCGGGAGCTGAACCTCTCTCCCCTCTCACTCTCCAATTCTGGAAAAATGCTGCAGCCTCTGATCTTCTATTTTTTAATAGAAATTGTATGGATTTTTGTCCTTAACTCTATGTGGTACACTCTCTAAAGCACAGAAGGCAGGAGGCCCTCTGAGGTACAAGGAGTGCTACTTATTAAAAAGTTTTTCAGTAGAGTAGAAAACACTAGGATACATGTTCAGAATGAGGGTAAGTATTGCTTTGAGAAACCCTCATTTACGTTGTATATACAGGGTTTCGATATAAATCTTATTTCTTACATAGATCGATCGTGGTCAAGTCTGAAACCCTTGACTGTTAGTTGAATCTCAAATTGTCTCCCATTCCCATAAACAGAATCCCTGGTGGCTCAGATAGTAAAGAATCTACCTGAAATGCAGGAGACCCGTGTTCGATCTCTGGGTTGGGAAGATCCCCTGGAGAAGGAATTGACAACCCACTCCAGTATTCTTGTCTGGAGAATTCCATGGACAGAGGAGTCTTGGTGGGCTATAGTCCATATCGTTGCAAAGAATTGGACATGACTGAAATGGCACCCCACTCCAGTGTTCTTGCCTGGAGAATCCCAGGGATGGGGGAGCCTGGTGGGCTGCCGTCTATGGGGTCTCACAGAGTCAGACACGACTGAAGTGACTTAGCAGCAGCAGCAGAGCAACTAACACTTTCACTCTCCCATCAACTTGCTTTTCCAAGTGGCCCAGCTTCTATCCTGCAAAACCTCCACTGTGCAGAACCAGTCTTAGTTATATAACCTGGGGCACTGCTAGGTCTTAAATCATCAGACAGATTAAATCATGGCCACACTGTACTCTCTGAGGTGAAGGATATACTCATGGACTTAAGATTTTTTTTATGAGTTACAACACATTGGTTTTTCTATTAATTCTCAGTTAATAAGAAAACTGGGCCCCAACACAACACTGTAAGCACTTAGGTTCGTTGGCGCTTCTCCCTAGAACCCAGGAGGAGGGTAAAGTGGGCAGCAGGCCGGGACCTTCTCTGGGGAAAGGGCAGGCCTTGGTGCCTTTGGTGTTCATGCTGTGATAGGCGGGGCCTTCCTAGTGGGAGTGGTACAATACCCTGGGCCTCCGACCCAGAGCATAGGTAAGGAATTGTTCTAGCAAGCTCCTCTGAGCCACATCTAGAAAGTATCCTCAAAGACATATTTATTTAGTCTTTAGAAGGAGAATGAAATGAGAACAGTGGCAGTTGCAGTTGCTTGGGTGTTGATTGTTAGGCATGGGCCTAAGTGACTTAGTTCATATTATCTCATCGGATCCATTTAACAACCCTCCCAGGTGGCTGTCATCATCCCCCTTTGAGGAAAAAGAAAACTGGGTGTTAGAGAAATTGTGTAACATCCAAGGTTGCACGCCTGAGTGCCAGCGCAGGAAGCCCAGCACATTAAGCCAGCACTCACATGCTATGGGGAGCAGGGTGGCCTCTTTATACTGATTGTATAGTCCCTCCTGTCTGGAATGTTCTCTCCTGCTTATCCCTTGCCATCAGAATCTATTCCATCTGGCAGGCACCAGCCTGAATGTTAACTGTCGTGAAGCGATTTCCTGTTCTCTGTACCCACAGGGCACGTGTTTGTCCTTCTTGTGGCGTGGCACATTCTGCTGCATGTTGACTTATTGCTGTCAGACGTGGTACCTGCTCTTACAGTGCAGTTCTCAGTGGATGGCTCTATTGCTACTGCTTTGGTTTCAGTGAGGAAGTACCCATTCTCATCATCAGTGGGGCCTGCTTTGGCAATTTCAAGTTCAGGCTCTACTTTTCCTTCATCTCTGAGCAGTGATCCTTGTTCTTTTTTTTTTTTAATTTTTATTGAAGCATAGTTGCTTTACAATGTTAGTTTCTGCTATGCAGAAAAATGAATCAGCCATATGTATGCATATATCGCCTGTTTTTTGAATTCCCCTCCCATTTAGGTGACCACAGAGTGCTGAGTAGGGGTTCCTGTGCTATACAGTAGGTTCTCATTGTGCTTGTGCTCAGTCATGTCTGACCCTTTGTGACTCCATGGACTGTAGCCCACTAGGCTCCTCTGTCCAGGCAAGAAAACTGGAGTGGGTAGTCATTCTCTTCTCCGGGGGATCTTCCTGGCCTAGGGATTGAACCCAGGTCTCCTGCATTGCAGGCAGATTCTTTACCATCTGAGCCACCAGAGAAGCCCCTCATGTTCTCATTACTTATCTATTTTATACATGGTATCAATAGTATGTATATACTAAGCCAAACCTCTCAATTCTTCCCACGTGATTCTTATTCTTGAGGGATGAGAATATTTCACCTCACAGGAATCACTGTGAAGTGATTTTATATGACAATCATTGATTTTCTGATTGTATTTGTCAGACCAATTCTTTTAGGAACTTCAGCTGTACTGGAATTTTTTTTTAAATATATACCCAAGCAAAAATGAACAGATCTGGTCCACTTTTTGCTGTTAACATACCTTCATGAGTTTTGAAAGGGAATGGGGAGGAAGGCAGGAATAATAGAAGTAGGTTTAAATATGCCAGTATCAAAACTGGATTTTCTTTGCATTTTGAAAGTCTGAAAGGTAATTGAAAGGTAATTGAAATTTGGTTTACCAGGATTGGATGTCTAGAGAGCTTTCTTTGTAAGGTAAAGTGAAGTGAAGTGAAATGAAGTCACTCAGTCGTGTCCGACTCTTTGTGACCCCATGGACTGTAGCCTACCGGGCTCCTCCGTCCATGGGATTTTCCAGGCAATGGTACTGGAGTGGATTGCCATTTCCTTCTCCAGGGGATCTTCCTGATCCAGGGATTGAACTCAGGTCTCCCGCATTGTAGACAGATGCTTAACCATCTGAGCCACCAGGGAAGGAAAGCTATAATTTCTTGAGCTCCTGCTCTGTGCTGGCTCCACATTTAATGTGCTCTGTTCCTTCTGGCTTCCCCCCATCCCCCTTTGAAAACTCATAAACAGCATTAAGAACAAAATATGGGAACAAATGGGCCATTCCCAAGATCACATCTTATCAGTGTTTTTAGAGTGACGGAAGCTGGCTCCATGAGGTGGTGCTCAAGGGTACATCGACCCCAATCTGATAAGGCTGGCTTGACTACAGGCCCACCTTCCCCTGGGCTTCCCAGGTGGCTCAGCGGAAAAGAGTCTGCCTACAATGCAGAAGACCCGGGTTTGACCCCTGGGTTGGGAAGATCCCCTGGAGAAGGGAATGGCTGCCCACTCCAGTATTCTTGCCTGGAGAATCCCATGGACAGAGGAGCCTAGCAGGCTACAGTCCATCAGGTTGCAAAGAGTCAGGCATGACTGAGCATCGAGCACACGTGCATACCACCTATCCCCAAAGCTCTTTGTCCACAGCATTTGTTGTTTAGGGAGAAGCTCTGGAATTTTCTGTGTGGAATAAGAGATAGACTCTCTCAGTGAGTCTCTCCTGAACAAGCTCTCTCCACGCCCTTGCCAAGGCTGACTTGATCAGATCACTTACACTTTGAGATGAATTGCTGTTTTATTGCCTGTTAAGGTTATTTTTTTCTCCCTAATGCCAAAATTTAACTATGAAATATGCCTTTTAAAGTGACATTTCAGGGACTCTGACATTTATCTGGAAAGGAAAGATTAGAGCAGTATCCCACCTCATGCTTCTCAAATTACATTAAGTAGAAGATCTGCCTGAGAGTTGTGGCGGACTCAGCTCTGGAGGTTAAGTCCCAACAGTGAGCAGTACATTTCTTGAGCATTTTCTAGCTTTTAGGTAGGATCTCAAGCCTGTGAGCCCCAATTTCATGTAATCCTGACTATCCCTCCATGAGCTAAGTCTGTGATACCCAACTGACACATGAGAGATGGGGGGCTTTGCCCAAGGTCACACATTAGGGTGTTACGTGCGTGCATGTTAAGTTGCTTCAGATCAGATCAGATCAGATCAGTCGCTCAGTTGTGTCCGACTCTTTGCGACCCCATGAATCGCAGCACGCCAGGCCTCCCTGTCCATCACCAACTCCTGGAGTTCACTGAGACTCACGTCCATCAAGTCAGTGATGCCATCCAGCCATCTCATCCTCTGTCATCCCCTTCTCCTCTTGCCCCCAATCCCTCCCAGCATCAGAGTCTTTTCCAATGAGTCAACTCTTCACATGAGGTGGCCAAAGTACTGGAGTTTCAGCTTTAGCATCATTCCTTCCAAAGAAATACCAGAGCTGATCTCCTTTAGAATGGACTGGTTGGATCTCCTTGCAGTCCAAGGGACTCTCAAGAGTCTTCTCCAACACCACAGTTCAAAAGCATCAATTCTTCAGCGCTCAGCCTTCTTCACAGTCCAACTCTCACATCCATACGTGACCACAGGAAAAAAACATAGCCTTGACTAGACGAACCTTTGTTGGCAAAGTAATGTCTCTGCTTTTGAATATGCTATCTAGGTTGGTCATAACTTTCCTTCCAAGGAGTAAGTTGCTTCAGTCATGTCCAACTCTTTGCAACCCCTTGGACCATAGCTCACCAGGCTCCTCTGTCCATGGGATTCTCTAGACAAGAATACTGGAGTAGGTTGCCATGCCCTCCTCCAGGGCATCTTCCCCACAGAGGGGTGGCACCCACCTCTCTTGCCTCTCCTAAATTGGCAGGCAGATTCTTTACCACTGTCACAACCTGGGGAGTTACACTGTGACAGTTGAGTGATGCAGAAAAAACCACTTTTCATGTTGCTGCGGTTTGAGTCTTATCATGAGGCAGAGGACATGTCAGGATCAGGTATGCTGCAGGGCCCTCAAGAGGTAATGGATTGCCCCAGCCCCAAGTGGGCCAGCTGACTGTTATGTCAGTCCCGGGGCCCCCAGGAAACCACTGCCCCTACTCTCTAGGGCCTGTTGAAGAAAAGTATTAAGGATTCCCCACTGTGTGCCCTGACTTGGTTGGACATGGTATGCAGCCCTGGCTAATAACTCTGTGAAGGCAAAGACAGGGCAGCTCCCTAGAACTTAAATGTCAGATTTAAATGTAGGGGATTTAAACCCTGGGAGAAATTATGACCCAAGTTGGGCTTTAAAGGATGGCTAGAATATTGATAGGCAGGAAGGAGTGCTTTTCAGGTTACAGGGAGTATATGAGCCAAGGTATAGAGTTGAGGCTGTTGGCTCAAACAAATACAAAAGAATATACAAAAAAGATCGCAAGTGGGGGTCATTTCCAGCCACGTGGTTGGTTGCTAAGTCTCAGGAGAAAGGACTTCATGCTAAAACGTGGAATTGAGATGTTCAGTTCGACTGACTCTTTGTGACATCTTTGGAATTGAGATGTAGCCTAAAATAAACTTGAGTTTCCCTGATTTTACTAAGGAAAGGAAAATTGTTAGGAAGGAGGCTGAGCGTGAGAGGAAAGAACTTGGTGACGAGGACAAAGCACAGGTTAAGAAGGGGAAATTGGGAATTTAAGCCAGTTTTGGTTTCCTGGTAATGAATGAAAGGTTAGAAGTAAGGGCAGAGAGGCTGGTTGGTATCTTTGCTGTAAAAGACCAATGAGGTAATTCGCCAGAGTTCACAGCATCCCAGGAATGCTCTGCGCTTCTGTCACTCCAGTGGTATGAATTTTGCTCTCAGTGTAGGATGGATGCTTCCAGTGGGTGTGATAAAATGAGTGGAGCCCAGACTACACCCCGCTTCTTCTCAGACTGCACTGACCTCAGTAAACTATGCACAGGAGAGAGACTTGGATTCAACAGGGTGATGCAAAGGTTTAAATTATTCCGAGTCACCTGTTTAGGCGATCATTTTGCTGAGAAACTCTGATGCGTCTGACCTTGAGTTTAAGCAGCAGCAGCACTGTTATTCTGGTGGTGCTCTGTGATACACGGGCTTTCCTGGTTGCTCAGACGGTAAAGAATCCACCTGCAATGCGGGAGACCTGGGTTCAATCCCTGGGTTGGGAAGATCCCCTGGAGAAGGGATCTCCAGTATTCTTGCCTGGCAAATTCCATGGACAGAGGAGGCTGGCAGGCTACAGTCCATGGGCTTGCAGAGTGGGACACGATATATAATGACTTGGATTCTGTGATACATAATCTCTTTTTACAACCTTCTGTGACTGCAGGACAGTGATTGGGAATGGGGAGAAATCACACTGACATCAAAAGAAATCTTCATACAGTATGTCCATAGCTTGGTTTTCACTAATTCAATGTGTCTTTTTTAAAAATTTATTAATTTAATTGGAAGATAATTACTTTACAATATTGTGATGGTCTCTGCTGTATATCAACATGAATCAGCCATAGGTATACATGTGACCCCTCCCACCTACCTCCCTACCCGATCCCTCCTGGTTGTCACAGGGCACCGGTTTTGGGTTCCTTGCGTCATATATCCAGAGAAGGCGATGGCACCCCGCTCCAGTACTCTTGCCTAGAAAATCCCATGGATGGAGGAGCCTGGTAGGCTGCAGTCCATGGGGTCGTGAAGAGTTGGACACTACTGAGTGACTTCACTTTCACTTTTCACTTTCATGCATTGGAGAAGGAAATGGCAACCCACTCCAGTGTTCTTGCCTGGAGAATCCCAGGGATGGGGGAGCCTGATGGGCTGCCGTCTATGGGGTTGCACAGAGTCGGACACGACTGAAGTGACTTAGCAGTAGCAGCAGCAGCAGCAGCAGCATCATATATCAAACTCCCACTGGCCACCTATTTACATATGGTAATCCTTTTAAAATTTGTGATGTTTTCAATTTTTTAATTTCAGAGTAAATGAAATAGTATCACTGTACACAGTCCTGATATTTTGATTTGTGACATTTGCAATTTCTTGATGACTTTTTAATTTCAGAGTAAATGAAATATTATCACTATACACAGTCCTGATAAATCTACCCATGTTCTCTAGAAACTCTCTTAAACCCTCCTCTGTAAAATAAACTGTTTAGAGGCCTTTAAAGGGACACTTTGAAGGTGTCTGGATGGATTGATGAATGACTTGGATTCTAGTCTTGGCTCTGTGTTTTGTTTTTTGGTGTCTGCCTCTAACTAGCTGTGTGATCTTGGGCAAACATTTTGGTTCTCTGGGCCTCAGTCTTCTCATTTATCAAATTGTGGGAGTGGGAGTAGGTGATGATGTTGATGAAGACATTGATTGAAAGCTTCTGATGCAGCAGGTAAGTACATCGAGTGCTTTATACATCTTAACTCAATCCTCCCATCAGCGCAGTCAAGGAGATACTATCATCCCTCACCCCACAGGTAACTTGCCACACATTTGGATAACTTGAAACAAATCTCTTAGGTGGTAAGTGGTGTAGACATGATTATTCTAACCCAGGAAAGCTGCCCCTGAGCCTGTTCTCATGGCCACCGCTGCCCCCAGCCTCTCACTCCTTCCCTGCTGATATAGGTGACTTCTAATGTGATATCCGGGGGGCAGGAGGCTAGGAAACGTCCTGACCTCAAGTGTTTGTAGTGAAGCCACCCCACTCATCTGCACTCGTCCTCTGACAATCCCAGGTTGAACCTGCTCTGGCAGCTCATTGCTCCCCTGATGTGTGGCATCTCCTGAGATGTTGGTTCTTTAAGGAACTTTTAGTCCTGCTGCCCTAGAAGCCCATTGCTGCCTGGCCGAGTCCAACCCCCCTTGACCAGGATCCCTGCAGAAGAATCCCAAGCAGACCTGCAGTGGAAGGAGCTGCCAGACCCTGTGCCTGTTCCAAGAGCTCAGGTTAAAACAACTTGTTAGCACAGATTTGAATATGAATGAAAACAAGCCTTTTCTCGAGAAGGCAGAAATTTGGCCATGCAGAAAATGAGGAGATGGGTATTCTGTAGCTGCAAAAACCATGTTTTTTTTTTTTTCCTAAAAGCCAGAGCAGACTTCTAGATTCATAACTATCTAGATGCTTAACAGAATGAAAGACTCTTCCAAGAGGCAGTTCGAAACATAAAAGGATTCTAGGCAGTCCAGGTTCTTGGTAGCATTCATGGCTGTGGAAATACTTGAAAGAGTTAATAAGATCAATATTAATAGAATAACAATGGAATAGATGTGATTTTTTGTTTAACATTTCCTGCTTATCAGGCATGAATGGCTGCTGAGTACATTAGCCATATTGTCTGTTTCAACCACTCATCAACCTTATGAAATAATAGAGCCATTGTACACGTGAAGAGCTCGGAAGTATAGGGTTGTGTTTTTTGGTGTCTGCCCAATTTTTGTTCAACTTAGAGTACTGCGTGTCTGTCACCTGGCAACAAGTTACTGAACTGACAAGTTTCAGACTTTTTATTGGCCAAATGGACTTAAAACTATGGACTTAAAAAAGATTTTTTTAATTTAAATCTTTTTTGTAATGAAGTATAGTTGATTAACAATGTTGTGTTAGTTTCAGGTGTACAGTAAAGTGACTCAGTTATACGTATACATGTATCTCTTCTTTTTCAAATTCTTTTCCCATTTAGCTTGTTACATAACACTGAGCAGAGTTCCCTGTGCTATACAGTAGGTCCTTGTTGTTATCCATTTTAAATATAGCAGTGTGTACGTGTCAATCCCAAACTCCCTAACTATCCTTTTCCCCCTGCCTGCCCCCCTCCCATAACCATAAGTTAGTTTTCTAAGCCTGTGAGTGCCTGTGTGTTTTGTAAATAAGTTCATTTGTATCATTTTAAAACAATTCTGCATACAGGCGATATCATATGATATTTCTCTTTGACTTACTTCACTCAGTAGAACACTCTCTAAGTCCATCCATGTTGCTTCCAATGGCAGCATTTCATTCATTTAATGACTGAATAATATTCCATTGTGTTATGTGTACCACATCTTGGCAGAAAACTCTGACATAAATCATAACAATTATCTTTTTTGATCTGTCTCCCAGAGTAATGGAAATAAAAACAAACAAATGAGACCTAATTAAACCCAAAACCTTTTGCACAGCAAAGGATACCATAAACAAAATGAAAAGACAGTCCACAGAATGGGAGAAAATATTTGTAAATGATATGGCCAGTAAGGGATTGATTAGTCTCCAAAATTCACGAACAGCTCATGCAGTTTATAACTATTGGTCATTCATCTGGCCATTGGTTGTGCATTTTCGAATGAAGCCTGTAAAGCTTTGGGGAAAGTCTTCTGGCAAAAAATATAGATACAGGACCATAGAGCTTTTGCTCTAATAGCATTTGTATTGCATGTTCACTAATGAAAGGAAAAGCCCCACAATTTTGTGGAGAATGGAATGTGGCTGTGGATCTTATTAGTAAATTTGGCATGGCCAGTTGGCTCATAGAAATTAACGTGTAGAACTGTGTGGTTTTGTGAAGATGGCATTTGTTTTTGGGCTTCCCAGGTGGCACAGTTGGCAAGAATCCTCCTGCCAATGTGGGAGATGCAAGAGACGTGGGTTCAATGCCTGAGTTGGGAAGATCCCCTGGAGGAGGAAATGGCAACCCATTCCAGTATTCTTGCCTGAGAAATCCCATGGACAGAGGAGCCTGGTGGGCTACAGTTCATGGGGTTACAGTCAGACACGACAGAGTGACTGAGCACGCATTTGTTTTTACTCATTCCCTAATAAGGTGGCAGTGGTTTTGAGTGGAAAGATTGGGAAGGGATGGGTGTGTGTAAAATGGGGGTCCTCAACCAGAGATGTCAGAAACCAGATGAGAGTGATGGGTGTAGCTGGAGAAAAGGAGTTCACACTTGCCATTGCCTGGAAGAGTTTTTGAAATTCCAGATTTTCTTAAAGGAGGGCATGAGCTTTTTTGTGCTTGCCAAAAGGAGTATAATTTTAAAAGATCAGATGCTCCAGTGGCTTCACAGTTTAAGCACATAATGATGTGGTTTATATGCTGTAATTATTTGCATTCCTATGAACTGAAATGTCTGTAAATTTAAAATATTGCATTCAAGTGCAATTTGAATGGGGTGTGACTCGATTTTAAAATTTTCACCTTTCAGAGAGAGCAAGTGAGCTGGCACCATTGCAACATCCTTGCTGTCTTTACTTCCAGAATATTTGTTGCCAGAGATTGGTACCCATGGGAGAGCAGGTTGTTGCAACTCAGAGTTCTTTACTAGGGTCACTTACATCCCTGTGTGCTCCACTTAGAAAGAACAAAACTGAAGTGTGTCTTAAAGATAACTCAACCCCAAAGCCATCTGACCTTCAGAAAGAATTAAGATGCTCCGAAGAAAAGATAGGCATTGAAGTTTGAAAAGGGCTGTTCTGACTAGAGCTTTTCTTCTGATGATGCTCAGCTAGAAATGCAAACATTTGAAAAATTATCCTCATTGCTGTTCTAACACAGAAATTCTGACAGGTTGGTTTCACCAGCTATAGTCCTTTGGTTACACTCTGTCAATTATTCTCCCACTGGATTAAAGGGAGAGGACACACAATTAATACACAAACCATCATAGTAAATTTGTCCTGAGTTTTACTGAAGTACATTTCTGTGATACAGAATTTTGTGTCACAGGATTCTGTTTTTAACACTGTTAATTTTGAAAAGATACCAAATCTATTGACAAAACAAGCATTTCTTCAGTGGGTACTGTAAGTAGGGTGCCATTGGGGGCTACTGGAAATGTAAAACACACTGGCTCAGTTCCTGACCACTACTGCTGGCATGCTATTAAGATGACAAAGTGTTGGGATTGACATGCACACACTGCTGCTGCTGCTGCTAAGTTGCTTCAGTCGTGTCCGACTCTGTGCGACCCCATAGATGGCAGCCCACCAGGCTCCCCCATCCCTGGGATTCTCCAGGCAAGAACACTGGAGAGGGTTGCCATTTCCTTCTTCAATGCATGAAAGCTACTATGTATCAAATGGATAACCCACAAGAACCTACCTTGCAGCATAGGAAAGTGTACTCAAAACTTTGTAATAACCTATAAAGGAAAAGAATCTGAAAAGAAGCATATATGTATGTCTGTGTGTGTGTATATATATACTATACGTATACATACATACATACATGCATACATATATATATATATGTATACATTTTTCTTTTTTTGTTTCGAAAGTTGCTATGTGAAATTTTTCCTGGTGGCTCCTGTAAGCATCTGCCTACAATGCAGGAGACCCGGGTTCAATCCCTGAGTTGGGAAGATCCCCTGAAAAGGAAATGGCAACCCACTCCAGTATTCTTGCCTGGAAAATCCCATAGAGAGAGGAGCCTGCTGGCTACAGTCCATGGGTCGCAAGAGTTGGACGTGACTTAGTGACTAAACCACCACCATACATAAAACTGAATCACTTTACACCTGAAATTAACATGATATTGTAAATCAATTATACTTCAATATAAAAAAGAGAAAAGAGAAAAGAATAAAATTATATGGCATGACAAAAAAATGACAAGATGGACACTTGGAAACTTTCAAGACAGATCGAAACTGCAGTTTATGAACTGACATGGTTGTAGCAGTGTTTATCGAATAGGTTTTATTTTAACTCTTTGCTTTGGAGTCTTTATTCTCAGGGTTTGACTACTTGAGAGCCCTAGACACTGGATTTCAGCACAGATGGAGTTCTGTAGTTGGCAGTAGGTTGTCAACCCTGATTCCTATACATTAGGGTGATGTTGTTAATAAACTCACTTCAGAGGAACTTCGTTTGGAGAACCAACTCAGGCCCAAGTCAGATACACAAAATAAAATGAATTAAACTGTCAGGCAAGTTAGTTTATAAAAGTTACTAATATGGTATAATCAAAAGGACTTGGCCCCTGAACCAGGGCATTGGGTTTTAGTTCTGTCTTGGGGTCACAAAGAGTTGGCCATGACTGAGTGACTGAACTGGTCCCTTACAGAACGTGGGACTTTGGTGAACTTAATTTTCTCTGCACCTGCTCCTTCATCTTGCAAATGGAAGTGTGAATTGTGTGTGCCTCATGGGGTTATTATGAGTATTCAGTGGAATTTTCTGAATGAAAATACTTTCGAGATGGCAAAGCACATTTCAGACATGAGCTGATATTTTAATGTTACTACTTACATAAGATCCAAGAGCCATTTTCTTCCTCCTGTGCTCTCTCATGATTATATAACACCATTTCTTTCCCTACTCTTTTTCTCTTTGTGTTTTGCAATCCTTCCTTAAAACACATCTCAATCAAGATGAAGATCATCTCTATCACCCCCTCCTGTTAGTCTCATCCCCTCTGTGGATAATCACTCTTATGATCGCTGTCAATGTAGGTTAGTTTAGACTCTTGCAATTTAAATGACTGAAGAATCAACAAATGCCAATGTTATGTTATCCCCGTGGTGTAATGGGGGCCCCTGGTGCAACTTCAGACTTGTTTGCCCTTTTTTTTTTTTTTTTACTGTATCATTTACTTAAATTTTAAAAAATTAATACCCTCTAGCATTTTGGAAGGTGCTTGTTTCACATGTACTTGGTCCTCAGGCTCTTGCGTCTTCCCAAATGGTTGTGTTAACAGATTGTGACACAGCGGGATGCCTTTTCCTATACAGTATTTTCCACAGCTACCCATTTCTCTCCCAGCAGCCAAGCTCTCATCCTCGTGTCGGTAGAGTCCCAGCTGCAGTAGTGGGAACCACTGTCGGCTGAACTGGCAAGTCAGAAGAGGGTTGGGTTTTAACCCGATGTGGCGACGGGCGTATAGGCATGAGGGTGTCCGAAGGATCCCGCCAACCCCACTGGAAGATTTAATAGAGAATGGCTTCGGTCCATAGAGTGGAGTCTGTTCTGGAACCTACAGGTTATGTTAGGGTTGTGTCTTCATTTATTTGAGGTCCCTTGGCAGTGGGCTTCAGGTGTGGTCAAGAGCCCAAGCCACATTTTGAGGGAGGAGCTTAGGACAGTATCTGACCTCCTGGGAGTTGCCAACCGTGTACGCTCCCCACCAGGCACCTCAGCTAGGGGGTCAAGACTTAATGCTCATGTAAGCTGGTTCTGGCTGCCCTACTGAGGTTACCCCAGGGCCTCTTCTGGGCAAAGGCTTATGCTGGTGATGGCGCTCTCTCAAGAGGCAGTGACTTGGTTTTTCTTTCCCCAGAATGTCCTGGTGCTGCACACATTATAGAGTGTCTAAAGCGAGACCAAGCAGGTAGACTGCGTTGCAGCCCCTCTGCTTTGTTCCCTGAGGAAGGGGAAGGCCAAGCTGATCTGTGTGTTGCCCAGCTCACAGGAAGTGCAGATTTGATTCCTGGTTGGGGAACTGAGATCCTGCATGCTGTGTGATGTGGTTAAAAAAAAAAAAGAATAAATTAAGCAGCGTTCAAAGGAGATAAGTACAGTGGAGAAAAATAAAGCAGGGAAAGAAGGAAGTGAGGAATGCTGGAGGACCAGGGTTCTCACTTTAAAGAGTCACTAGGGAAGGGCCCATGGAGGAGCAGAGACTTGAATGAGTGATCTTAGAAGTCCAAGCAGAAGGAAAAGCAAGTTCAAAGTCACAGATAAGATGAGGCATGGGGACATGGTCTTGCCCCCATCACAGCCGGTCATGCCAGAGGTTACCTGACCTGACTCTGGGCCCCTCACATTCTCTCCTCCACAGATTTGAAATCAGTGTCCTTTGATCTCTGTTGGATGTTTGCATTAGGTGGTGTTCTCAAGGGAGGCTTTTGTCACTGTGTGGAGAGACCCAGTCTACGCACATGGAGAAGAATGTGGCAAATGTACAATGGAGGCACAAGCCAGAGCGCTTGCTTCTAGAGGAGGGAAAGGGTACGTCCCTGGTACCTGTCCCTAGAGCTGCCCCCTAAGGTGCCCAGGGCCCTCAATGAAACCACCCCCCCTTTTGCTCCAGGTGGCTGGTAACACTTTTCCCTGCAACCTTGCAGTCCAGGGTTGTGATACTTTCTGGTTGAACAATGCAAGGTCAGATAAGTTGAAAGAAGAGTTTAGCAAAAATAACAATAGCCCTTGGTCTCAGAGGTCACAATATACCCATGGTGCCTGCTGGCCCACCTGGGCAGCAAGGCACTCACTTACAGTGTGTGCCAAGCCTTCAATGGCTCTTGACATTGAGTGCCAATATGGAAGATCTGACCGCTTCCCCTGCGCCCAGGAAGGAATGTTGTTGGTCCTTAGCTCGTGTGGAGTACGGGGGCCTCAGCTGATCTCGTCACTTACATGTTCCTTGCAGTCACTTTCAGCCAGTACTCTCTGTCAGTGGGAAAGAATCTCTGATTTTTGCTGGGAAGCCTTTAAAAAGTTGGTTTTTTTTTTTTTCATTTTTATTGCCGTATGTACAGTGTTATGTTCATTTCAGGTGTACAGCAAAGTGAATCAGTTATACATACTCTTTTTAAAGAGTCTTTTCCCATTTGTGGGAAGCCTGTTTTTCAAAAGAAGGTAGATGGTGACTGTCAGGGAAAGAGGGGACTTAGATTAGTGGCCCCTGAGTTTGGGGTGCCTGGTGACTTTTCGGAACGGCTCATTTGCCAGAGCCCACGGCAGTCATGTTTGTTTCTAAGCACAGCATGGAGGCAAGCATTAACATTTGATGCAGGTACCACACCTGGCTATCGGTGTATCTTCAGTCCTTTCTATTTGTCCAGACCCCCACCCACCTCACCCATCCCAGGCCCTCTCAGCAACCTCAGGGGCTAAGGTCAGGTGCCTGTTGATTTGTCCTCCATGAGGCTTGTGCTATGAAAGCACTCTCTGATCACATTTAGTCATCGGAAGCAAGTGCTCAATGTCATAGTTACTAACACACAAGGGGCACATCTGGGGTTGGGCTGGAAATGGAGCAGTGACTTGGTCGCCAGCAGAATGTTCTGGTGCCACAAGGTCCACAGAGTGTTTAAAGTGAGGCTGACCAGGTACCCTGCTCACAGCCCCTCCTCTCCAGTGGGAAGAGGTTCAACCTTCAGTGGGAAGGTATTCACAGACGCTTAGGGTGCAAGGTACTGGGTTGGCCAAAAAAATCGTTTGGTTTTTTTCTTACCGTGGTATAGAAAACCCAAACGAACTTTTTGGCCAACCCAGTGAAATGGCAGTCCTATGACATCGGTGATGAATCCTAATCGTGTTAAGGAAATGATTACTATCTTGGAGCATCAGGGAAGGCCTCTGGGTGGAAAGGGCAATTTAGTTGGGTTTGAAGGGCCCGGAGGACCTGGCTGGGCAATGATGGGGCAGGAGGGTCGAGCACACAGAAGCAGCCTGAGACAGGCAGGGGTGAGCTTCGGGTAAATAGTGGAGCTGTATTTGTCCACACATAACCAAGTCCTAATCACATAGCTCTTCTGAGGAGCTATGTACTTATTTTAGAGAGAAAAAATTTCTGATGCAGTATACCATTACTAGCAGCATTTTATTGGACACCTTCTTTTTTTACTTTCAATGTCAGGTTTTTGAAAGAGTCTTTGCCTCTATGTGAAAAGAATGAGGATTGCCTCTGTAGCATTTGTACACTTATCTTTAACCAGCTTCACTGATGCTGAAAGCCAGCCAGGAATGCCTGGCTGAGAAATTGTGGAGTGTGCGCCTATTTGCCTGGGGAAGATGGCGGGATTAGAATAATCGAGCAAACCTTCCTTTAAGTGCAATTTCCCCTTTTTAAAGAACACAGCTCATGTTAGTTGTGATGTCATTTCACTGAGCAGGTATTGCTCTTACTCTTCATGTGACAGAAGTATGTGGCCTAGCATTTATGCTTGCAGATCAAAGGAAATGTTGTGGGACTTCCCTGGTGGTCCAGTGGTTAAGACTTCACCTTCCAATGCTGGGGGTGAGGGTTCGATCCCTGATTGGGGAACTGAGATCCCACATACCTCACGGCCAAGAAACCAAAACATTAAACAGAAGCAATATTGTAACCAATTCAATAAAGACTTTAAAAACGGTTGGGATGATCTCAGTTCATTTCCAAAGCAAACTATTCAACATCACAATAAATCCAAGTCCCTACCCCAACCACTAATGCTGAAGAAGCTGAAGTTGAACAGTTCTGTGAAGACCTACAGGATCTTCTAGAACTAACATGGGGCGGGGGTGGGGGGGGGGCAGGAGGGAAGGTCCACACACAAAAAAAGACTTCTTTTTAAAAAAAAAAAAAAGGAAGGAAGGAAAGAAAGGTTGCTTGGAGTCTGGGAAAGTGGTTGCCCTGGTTCCTGTGTTGCTGCAGGTACTGTTCATTCATGTATGAAAATCTAGGGAGGTAATCAGCCAGGAAAAGCACAAGGCTTCCAGGGCACTAGGCAGGCTCAGAATGACTTTTCAGGCAATCTGCATTTGCTGCTAGCTTCCCATCCGTAGGACTTCCTTGTGTGGAGACAACAGTCTGTTTCCCTCTAACTTTCCCCATTACTGGCTTAAATAGAGACCTTTGAGGACTGACCTACAAACACAGGCACAAGGTCTAATACAGTTTCCAACAGAAAATGCATTCTGAGTTGCACACAAGTAGTGTATCAGTAATCTGGAATGCAACCCCATTCATCCATTGGAACACGCCCAGTAGGGGCTTAGGGGAGGGAGGCCCAGGCCCTAAGAAAGGAGAAAGGGAAGACCATTGCTCCCAGGGGCAGTCTGTAAGTTCCATCTCTTCCCATCCCTGCCCTTCCCCATATTTCCTGCACGTTGAACATTAGAAATTGCGTAAAGAGCTCATGGAAATTGATTCAGAAAGCTGGTTTTCTCATCATGCCCTCTTCAGGTGCACTGGGGCAGTGTAAAGAAAAACAGGCTTCTCTTTCCATCACTCACCCACCTAGAGGGGAGGACCGAGGACTGGGTAATATTGGGCCAAGAGGACCCCTGCTCTAGAAGGTGGCCCACACAGGAGGCAGAGATGGTGATGGTTGGGAAACTGCCTTGAGGTAGGACAGAGATGAATTTAACTCAGGCCTGTACCACTTAGCTTTGTGGCTTTGAGCACATTGCTGAACCTTTCAGAGCCTCAGTTTTCACAGCCTGCTTTTTATCTGCAAGACAGATGAATAGTAAATGTGACAACCCTATATAGAGAGCACAGTGTGTGCGTGCTCAGTCCTGTCCGACTCTTTGCGACCCCATGGACTGTAGCCCGCCAGGCTCCTCTGTCCATGGGATTTCCCAGGCAAGAAGATTTGAATGGGTTGCCATCTCCTCCTCCAGGGGATCTTCCCCACCCAGGGATCAAACCCATGCCTCCTGTGTCTCCTGCATTAGCAGGTAGATTTTCTACCACTGCACCACCTACTCAGCAAATGCCATTCATCACAGGCCTGTACACCCAGTTAAGTGTATTTCTGGACTTTGCCCTTAGTTCGTGAAAGACTGATCGCATCTCCCTTCTGGGCTGTAGGGCAGTCAGATACCATACCGCTACCTCAGCTGGTGACTCAGCCCATCACTTTGGGTCACGTCTGCTTTGAAAATTAGATGACTCCACAGCTCCAGAGTGGTTCTCCTCATGTGTGTCTCAGCCATGGTCTCTCATTCCTCTTCTCTGGGGGAAAACCCAAACCCAAAAGTACCTTAACTTTCCCCAGAACATGCTATGGTTCTCTGTTTGCATGTCAAGCTTTACTGATTCTTCAGATTGGTCAGTATGTAGATTTGTATCTGCCGTTTGTGATTGTTAACCTTTCTGGTTCATTCCCATCTACACATCTGTTTCCCCCGCAACTCCTGTTTTTTAAAGTATCAAGCTGTAGCTGGAACAGAACATGTTTCCATTTCTCTAGCTTTTCCTGCTTGAAATGGGAGAAATAATGGACAGCATTTTTTAGATAAATAAATTGGAAACCAGCCTGCGGATTTGAGTTTTTAATTGTGGCAGCCAAATTCTCAGGGTTGAGAATCCAACCTGGCCTCTGTGCCAGGATGCAGGATACTGGCTTGTGAGCTTTTCTTTGTTAAGTGTGGAGAGTTTGGGAGAAAGAAACTTAAGCAGGCCGCTTAAGAGGACGTGCAGGGAAGGCAATGGTTGAGGGCCAGGACTGTGAGTACCTATTCTGCCACTTGGCAGTGACCACCTCAGGCTAGTTTCATAGAGTTATTAGGAGGATTGAGCTAGATAAAGCATTAAAGCACTTAGCCTCGTGCCCATGCCCAGCACATAGTAAGCGCTTGTCTCCCCCACCCCCTGCTGTAGTACATTTTTTTTTAAGAGAAATCTTGCTGATATAAGCACTGCTTATTCTCTCAACTCGCAATCATCAATTGTAGTCATGGAGTTACAGGATGCTGGGCTTTGATTTATGTCTCCATTAGTGGTGATGGATTTAGGTGGGACTGTGCTTTCTCACTTAGTCCCCCTTGTGGTCAAAAGCAGACACGGATGAAGCGATGTGCTGGATAAGAAGCCAATGGGCCAAAGACTTGAATTGTATCTCAGGGCAACTGCCCGGGCCTTGTAAGAGTCAAGTCCACCACATGGCTTCCTTAGTGCCGACCCATCTCATGGCCTCCAAAGCTCCCCCTTGCTCACCTGCCTGTCATCTTATATTCAATCACTTAACAACTATTTACTGAGCACCTATTATGAGTGGGCATTTGTTTTGGCTCTGGAGCTACATGAATAAAACAGGGCCCAATTCCCAGCCCTCACAGAGCTTGCATTCATTTTTGGGAGACAGACTAAGAAAGTAAATTAAGGGACTTCCCTGGAGGTCCGGTGGTTAAGACTCCACACTTCCACTGCAGGGGGTGTGGGTTTGATTCCTGATTGGGGAACTAAGATCCCGCATGCCATGCCGTGTGACCAAAAAAAAAAAAAAAAGAGTAAATTCAGCAGTGTTCAAAGGAGATAAGTACAGTGGAGAAAAATAAAGCAGGGAAAGGAGGAAATGAGGAATGCTGGAAGGCCAGGGTTCTCGCTTTAAGAGGGCCCACGAGGAGCAGAGACTTGAATGAGAGATCTTGGAAGTCCAGGCAGAGGGAGGAGCAAGTTCAAAGTCTCAGAGGCAGGAACCAGGTCAGGAGTGGTGGGGGCCGCAAAGAGGCTTGTGGAGCTGAAGTGTGGTAAGCACGGGGGAGCCAGTGGAGGTCCTGTCAGAGGAGTATCAAGGGGTGCAGGTCAAGTAGGGCCTTGCAGGGTAGGCTGAGAACATTGGCTTTTGTTCTGAAACCTGGAATGTGTAGAAGAATGTTTTTGTTGTTGAATTTTTAAAAAATTTATTTTTAATTGGAAGGGGAGGAGTTTTGAGTAAAGGACTTCGGTTTGAACAGATCACCCCGACTGGGTTGAAAAGACAGCATGGGGGCAAAGCTGGAGGCAAGGAGAGAGAGAGGAGATGGTGGCTTAGCCTAAGTAATACTGCTGGAGATGGCAAAGTGTCTTCTTTGTACTTTTCTGAGATGACTGAGGTTAATTCCCCTCCCCCACAATATTCTGCTCCACTTCTGAAGTTTTCCTGTGTGTATTTTTAAAAACTATTTATTTGGTTGCCTGTGTCTTCGTTGCAGCATGTGAACTCTTGGCTGCAGCATACAGCACTTAGTTACCTGGCCAGGGATCGAACCCCAGCCCACTGTATTGGGAGTGTGGAGTTTTAGTCACTGGATCACCATTGGAAGCCCCCTCTCTGTGTGTCTTATTTGGTGTGTGCAGTGTAGATATTTGATGTTGAAAATTACTTACATCACTAATAGAAGTGGGTTTTTTCTTCCCCCATAAATCATCTCAGGAGGGAGTTAGGACCACTAAAAGGACAACACCATCTCATCATTGATGTAAGAATCTTGTTATTGAATACCACACACACATTTCTCCCACAGATGATGTTTTTACTCATTTAATACTAGGTCCTCTGGCATGATGTCTTATCCAATTTCACCTGCAAAGAGGCATGAGTTCCCTCTAACACCCCACCACCTCCACCCCCATCAACACTTAGAGCACAGGCTTTCAGGGATTTCTTCACTGACTGCCAGTTTCATTTCCTTTTTACCTGTATGTATAAGGCACATGGATAGGTATAGATGTTTGAAAGATGATGATCCCATATAGAAATTGTGCAAATAATGTTTTCACTTTTGAAAAAAAAAAAAAACAAAAAACAAATGGAACTCCCAGGAAGCTAAATCTGCTCAACAACATAATCCGAGAGAGACGTGTGCTCTTGGGTCACAGATTGGCATTCTGGGTCATGTTTAAGGAATCATTGTTAGGACTAGTTTAACTGGCTTCATTCCCATGCAGTGACTCCCAAGGCCTTGGGACAGAATGTCTGATTGACCTGTTGTCTCGGAAGATCAGGCGCAGGATGTGGGTGAGGCTTTGATGGAGACAAAGGAGGTAACAGACCTTATTTCCTCCCATAAGTCTCTTTGAATCTTGATGGACAGACAGTTAACAATACAGGGCAATACAACAAGATACAAGGCAATACAGGACAATACAATAATACAAGATAAATGCGTGGTCAGCACCAATTGTCTGTCAACACACATCAATAATAGACTTGTAGCTTGCCAGGGACGGGGGAGCCTGGTGGGCTGCCGTCTATGGGGTCGCACAGAGTTGGACACGACTGAAGTGACTCAGCAGCAGCAGCAGCAGCAGCTCTTGTTTATACACTTACCCTGATGTGAACTTCTTTTAAAATATCTTTTCTTATTAGCGTGCAATTTGATCCCTATTTTCAGAGCACTGATAAAGGGACGTGGTGTCTCCCCACAGCTCTTCCTTTGGTTGGTTGGCCCTTGCTAAGGAGGCTAAGGTTTGGGACTCCTGCCACTCCCCTGCCTTTCTGTGTGTGAACTGGCCCAGCAGATTTTAAATATGAGTGACATCAACTTGGGGGTTCCATGTAGGAGGCGTGACATAAAGGGAGTCCCCCCAACATTGAGCTTCTGTCATTTTAGCCACTGCAGCTGGTCCTGATTTCTAAATCTTGTAAGTGCCGGCCCCCATTCTTAACAGGCATTCACCTATATGCCATCTATTTAAATATCTGAGTCATCGGCAAAACCAGAGGTGTGAACTACATCCAGACAGTCTTAACCTCTGGTTTGCTCACTTCTTTTCACATGCTTCTGGCGACTGGAAGTCAGAGTAAGATGCTTCCTATTAGTGTAAATAAAAACCCCCTCAGTTTGTTTTAAACATTTGCAGAAACAGTAATACTTACCAATAAAAAGCCACGCCAAGAGGCTCAGAAAAAGCTGCCTGATATAATGGAATGTTTCTCAGTGTGCTAATAAACATGGAGGATTTTCTTTTTTATTCTGGGGCCTTTCTTAAGAGATTTGTTTAAGAGGGTGGAGATCTAAAGTCCAGAATCTTTTAGAATAATATCCAGGAAATGTGAAACCAATTCAGGACTGCCATTCTTTATCATTTCCTGATGGGATATACAGAGTCCCTTATAACATGTTTGCAAATTTCCCATGACCCTTTGTTGAATAGTGGAAGTAAGTATCAGGTGGAACTGCTTGGGCTGCATTCGAAGGGGGTGAGTTTTTCAGCTAGTAAAAGGCTGTATTTGGATAAAGTGGTCTTTATTATGATTTGAGCAGCAGCAGAGCCCTGATTTTCTGTAATAGGCCTATTTCAGGTGTCTCTAATGTGTTCAGACCCAGTTTTTAATTCAGAAATCACTGTGACCCTATTGATCCATTTCTACTACTTTCTGGGTCTCTAGGACATTAGAGAGAGGGTTCAGTCTCCAGCCAGCCAGCTGCATGAGCCAGTCCCCGGCTGGACTCCCCCGGGCTGAGCACAAAGCCCAGCCACACCGGCCCCTGGTAAAAGCTATTGACCAGTGTGGTCTGCTTCCACTTCCGGAGATACACCTCTCCCTCACTGTCACTTCCAGCCTCAGCCCTCACCTGCATCTCGGACTCCCTCCCGAGCTCCAGTCCCACATCCACAGCTGCCTCCTGAACCTGTTACCGCATGGCTTTGGGTCACCTCAAACACCACAGAAAACAGGACCTGGACCATATGGTCTTCAGGTTCCCTGTTGATTTTCAAACTCAGTCTTAACAAGTCAGCATTTAAGAGCATCTCAGTTCTCTATCTTCCCCTTCACAACTTCCCTAGATCTTTTTAATGATACCACTAACCTCCCTGCCATGGAACGTGTGTCCTCTTCTGTACATATACACATTCACCCATGCACATATAAACGTAAAAGTGACAGATCAAAAGGGTTGAATTGGCTAATATACTTGCCTAGAAAGAAATTGTTGTTTGGTCACTAAGTCCGTGTGACCCCGTGGACTTAGCCCACCAGGCTCCTAAATAGCACAATGCATATATCTTATTGCTCTTAAGATGACAGTGTCATCTTCATATAAAAAGTAAAGCTTGTTGATATGCTGGTGACCTTACGCATTCTTGGATGTCTGGGTATAACTACAGTGCATGACCCTCTTTCTCTTTCCCAGCAAGCACTTGTCACCTTGGAAAGCTGGCAGAACAGTCGACTGGCCTTGAATCCAGAAATGAGTTGACCTTCCTGTCCCCACAACTGATGGTTTGTCAGTCACAGGGAGGAACTAATAAACTTCCTGGTGCTTATTTGCCCAGTGGCACATGTAAAAATGCATTTCAGAGAGAATAGGCATGTCAAGTTTGAGATTTGGACTTGTTGTATCAGAGTGTAGTTGTTGGAGGAAGCCCCGGCAATCAGGTTTTCCCACCTCCTGATCTTACTGAAGGGGGAACTGAGGCCCAGAAAGGTTAGGCAATCTGCCCAAAGTCACACGGCTTATTAGTGACAAAACTGCCTCTGAAGTGCTAGTATTATAACCCCAAGTCTAGAGCTCTTGCATTCACCTGCCTTTTAAATATGTTGAATCTCTTTCTGCTGCTCATCTGATATGAGTCCTCAAGCCCACTGAAAAACCCCAATAAATCCTGGTCCTTAGGCTATTTGAACATATTAAACATTTACACAAATAACTCATAATAATAGCTTAAGTTGTAAATATGAGAGCTTCACACTGTTACTTCTTCACACTTAAGAAGTAAACTTCCATCAGCTCATAGGTGGAAGCTGCTGGCTTCTCTGTCTTTCTGATTGCTTTATCCATCTTTCTGAAACCAGGTCAGCAAACTGCAAAGACTTGTTCTCCCCCGCCGTCCTCTCAGCACGCACACACACACACACACACACACACACACACACACACAAACATAAGAATGAACTGAAAGAAGGGTTGGTTGGATACTTTTCCTTTTAAACTCTAACTTCCAAGGACCTGGGTTTGCATTATTGATGATATATATGGAGTTTGTGTGTCAGGCATTTTTTCCTGAGTTACAGAATCATCTGGAATGGGGGAAGAACATTTCCCCATATCTGGGTGTCGTGTAGAGTGAATTAACCTATAAACCTCTGGGATAATTGAATTGTGGCTTTCACTTAAAATGGCTACCTAGCTGAGATTTCTGCCCACAGTTTCTTCTGCCTGTTCATTTCCATTAGTTTTAGATCCTGTGTTTTCTACCCCATATAGCTTCTTAGGGAAGGGTGCGTCTTCTAGATAGCTTGTGTTCAATTTTCTGTTATCTTTTTCCCCTTAATTTCATAATAAATGGCTCATGAGCCTCACCTTCTACATGAGCGTCTTCATATTATCCTAATGATGCCACAAACTCCTATTTAGTGTATTGTATAGTTAAAGAAAAAGAAAATATGTGGGTTTACTCTGTCAAACCCAAACCTAGCACAACCTTTCACGGGCACAAGAGGAGTGGCTACAGTTTAATCAGGAGGTCTGTGGTCTGCATGCAGAAAGGGAGTAGGCTCAAGAAAAAGCCTCTTAATAAAGAAGATGTGGTATATATATGCAATGGAATACTACTCAGCCATAAAAAGAACAAAATAATGCCATTTGCAGCAACACGGATGGACCTAGAGATGGTCATACTAAGTGAAGTCAGTCAGACAGAGGAAGACAAATGTATGATATCACTTACATGTGGAATCTAATAAAAGAGTACAAATGAACTTATCAAAAAAACAGGAATAGAGTCACAGATGCAGAAAATAAACTTATAGTTACTGGGGGTGGGTAAGGGTAGAGGAGAGATAAATTGGGAGATCATATACATGTGGGCATATAAATTGGGATTGACATATGCAATCCTATATAAAAAATAGATAATAAGGACCTACTGTATAGCACAGAGAACTCTACTCAATATTCTGTAATGACCTATATAGGAAAAGAAGCTAAAAAAAGAGTAGATATATGTAGAAGAGACTCACTTCATTGTACACCTGAAATTAACACATTATTGTAAATCAGCTATGCCCCAATAAAAACTTTAAGAATAAAACAATTAAAAAAAACACCTCTGGGTGTGTGAAATGGATGGCACTGCTGTGTCCCTGGCCACTCTCCGAGGATGAGGATGCTGTGAGGAGACTTCCCAGTGTTCGCAGTGCTGATCTGTCAGAAGCAAGGGGGCTCATTCCTCGCTGCTACCCGTTCCCCCTCTGTATCCACTTCGAGATGAACATAAACCTCAGGAAGTCTCTTCCAGAGCATTTCAGACACCCCTTGGTACGGTGACAAACCCATCTATGGTTTTCTTTAGTATAATTTTCAAGTAATGTGATCACACCAAACCTTTTCTAGCTCTGATCTACCTTCTCTGATGCTACCATTACAATTTTCTCAGTCTCCTCACCAAGCCTAAATTAGTAGTAGCAGGAGGTGCTCCGCCCCCCATACATTTTGAGCTGTGTTGCAGGCATGCAGAAAATATTGAGCCACCATGAGATGCTGGGAGTTAAAAAAGACCAAGATTCAGCCTGGCTGCTGCTGGTGGGCACCAGGCCTGCCCTCGTTGTTTGTGGTCGATGCAGGAGCGTGGAAGGTGGCAGGGCCTTCGCCAGACTGTACAGCGTGGTTTTGGCTCTAATCTGTCCCCTCTTTGGCTGCGCTATTGGCTTCTTACAAATTGATTCTTCTGAGAAGGAAGCAAAACTTCCATGAGAAAGCCGAGTCAGTGACATGCTGCTTGATTTCAGAATTTAAGGTCTCTTAAGAGCTGAGACTCAAAATTGCATTGGTGAGCTTTGAACCCACTTATTCACTGCAGCCCAGTGCATAAGAGACAGGTCAAGAGAACCTGTTCTTTACTTTGCACTCTGTGGGTGCTCATCAAGGCACATGTAGGGGTGAGAGTTGCTGTGTGTGTTAGCAGGATCCAAGGAAAGAACATCCGGTGACTTCCCTGGTGGTGCAGTGGTGAAGATGCCACACTTCAATGCAGAGGGCGCAGGTTCAATCCTTGGTCGGGGAATAAGATCCCACATGCCCTGTGGTATGGTCAAAAAAAAAAAAAAAAAGGAAAGAAAGAAAATCCTATAGTATGTTTCTTTTTCTTGCTAAGAAGCATTATTATAGTAGGAAAGACGTAAGTAAGTGCTTGTTTGCTAATTATGGGGCTTCCCAGGCGGTGCAGTGGTAAAGAATCTACCTGCCAATGCAGGAGACACAAGTTCAATCCCTGGATCAGGAAGATCCCATGAAGAAGGAAATGGAAGCCCACTCCAGTATTCTTGCCTGGGAAATCCCATGGACAGAGGCACCTAACAGGCTACAGTCCAAGGGGCCGCAAAGAGTCGGACATGACTGAACACGCACATACGCACACACACGCACACACACGCACGCACACGCACATTGCCTCTTTAGCCCTTTGCTTGTGTTTTTTTCCCTTCAACTACCTGGTGATTTCTTCCAAAGCTCATCCCAAGTCCACCACCACTATTTCTAGCAAATACAGTTTTACTCACTTCAGGGCCCATTTCGACCTGACCCCTTTCCTCCCTTGTCTGCTGCTGCTCTTCTTCTTTCTTCTTAACACTGTTGTGTTTGTTTGTGCCCAGTGGCAGTCTTTAAGAGGTACACTTGGAGGTCTGCAAAAATAGTCCTTTTGCCAAAAAATTAAAAAGAGGATTATTTGTATAATTTACGTTATATGAACATTCTAACAAGTTGATATTATATGAGGAGACATTTTATACTCAAAGCAATGGCTGCATTTGCAGAAATTATTTTTTGAAAGAAAAGGAATAAAAATGTTAATACTGTTTGCCTTAAAATCAGGATTTGTGTTAACTTTGACATACTGCATATAATCTTTGTTAGGTTATTAAATGAACTTCATGAAATCACTGGCCACAGAAGTAAAAGATAATATCAAACTCTTATACTTGGTGAGAAGTATACACTTGCATTAAAGCCATCATGTTCCAATAATAACCGGCAATAATAGTATATAGAATACAGCTATTCAGTGTATGTATGAAGGGTAACTAAATCTTTGGGGGCAGTCATATGAAATCACAGGTGTCTGGATGAGACATATTCATTCAGTCTAAACAATGCCTAATTTAATGGGATTTTTTGTTTTGTTCATTACACTTACATTATTAATATTTACATCTTTAGGCAGTTAATGCCAAAGAGGGAATTAGGGGAGAAAGATTCTCTTTAGTTTCATTTTAAGTTACCTCTCAGTATTTACTTGATGGAAAAGTTTTGTAACTGTTTGGCATGTGAAAGACTCTTTTATAAAGTAGAGGTCTAAGACGCAGAAAAATGAAATGTGTTTGTCAATGAATATTAAGCATTTATTCTGAGTCTGTCACTGTGCTAAGCGTTGAGTAATAAAAGATGGCACTGTCCTTACTACCTACTGTTCACTGCAATCTTACCCTAAGGAGTAGAGTTGAATCTTCTATTTTGATTCTAGTGGACGAAAAGCATTCTGTTTCCCTTTGGATTAGAGTGGCAGAAAAGGTGTTCAAGGGAGGTACTTTCTTTAGCAACCACCAGGTGTCAGTAGAGGACTTGGAACTCTTGACAACAAATGTGTGCTTGGTTTTCCTAACTCACTAAGGCCATCCCTCTTTTGACTTTTCAAAGGCGGTAGACCTCCGTTGGGCCGCTTTCTCCCAAATATTAGTCAAACACTTTCTCCTCAAAATTGTATCACATTCCTTCACCTTATAAAATCAGCACAAATTCCTTGACCTTTTTCTACTTAAAAGATTTTATGTCTGTCTTTCACGGTGATGGTTCTCCAAAGTAGAGGTAGGGGAGATTCACCAAGCTCCTGTTATTTCCACTGATCCCGTTCCCCAAACTGCTGGAGCCCCCTGTTAGCTGATATGGGGAAAGGTGGAGGGTCTGTTCTTTTTCCTGCACAGAGAGACAATCTGATGGTGGAGCTTGATGGCTCTAAACTACAGAAGGAAGTGTCAAGAGAGAAAGTCCTGGAGATCCACTGGTCTAGGTATTTGATTCCTCGTGTAGCCTGTGTTCACTTACAGACGTTAAGGAACGGTATGTTAATTGACAGGGGAAACCTTGGAGAGGCTGGTATTGATTTGTTTCATACAGATTTTCTTCAGTTTCTTATCTTGCCTCCTCACTCTATATTTATCTGTTTATCTATCTACCTATCTGTGCTCGCTTACCTGCTAAGTCATTTCAGTCATGTCCGACTCTTTGCGACCCCATGGACTATAGCCCATCAGGCTCCTCTGTCCGTGGGATTCTCCAGGCAAGAATACTGGAGTGGGTTGCCATTTCCTTCTCCAGGGGATCTTCCTGACCTGGGGATCGAACCCAGGTCTCCTACATTGCAGGCAGATTTTTCTATCCAACTTATTTCACTCCATATAATCATCTCGACTTCCATCCATTAGTTCATTCTTTTTATTATTTTCTCCTCACTTGACAAGTGGTAATAGATTTAGTAAAGTGAAGAATCTGTATGTTTCCATGCCCTCCTTCAGTCCCAACCCAGGGATCAAAGCTGCATCTCCTGGGGAGCACTTGGTGTGGGTCATCAGGGGATAGGGTAGGAGACGGTGCAGAAGGGCTACCTTGGACACTCAGGCCTCTTTTCAAGCCTTATAAGATGTCAGAAGTGGTGGCAGTTGGAGGGATGTCCGTTCAAATGAGCTGCTCAGCTGTTGGTAAACTGAGGGAGAGATGGACTGGGAAGCTGGAGACACAAAGTCAGCAGCTGGCTTCAGTAGCTAAGGCTGCCAGGGTGCGTGACCTGCAGGGATTGGAGAGTCAGACATGGTGCACAGCCCCAAGTCTGTGCCCTGAAGTAAGGGCCCGACTGATGGACGGTTCTGTGGTTTAGTACACTGTGGGGATTTCCTTTGGGCCAATCAGAGCAATTTGACAAATCGTGTTATAGCTAACTCCAGGAACTATTCAGATTCTTCTGTTGTTTTATAGTGAATGAAGTATCACAAATAAGGCAGCACATCAATAGGGATTAAAAAATACTTTCAATGTTTTGCTTCTGTAGAGATTTTTGTCATGATAGTCAAAGAAGGTCACCTTGTTCTTGAAAACATCATGCAGGATATCCTTAAAATATTCCATAAACACATGTGCCATCAAGGTCAGCTGATGTTCTTACTGCAGTCGTGCCCAGCTCTGTGTCGAGCAGCAGCTCTCAGACCAGACCTGTGAAGGTGCTCAGACCTGTATTAGGATGTACTTTTAAACACATCATTGACCTGACCAAGAGATTTTTATAGAAGATAACACCTGTGGCATCAATAATGTGTTGTTGTTTTTCAGTCACTCAGTTGTGTCCAACTCTTTGCAACCCCATGTACTGTAGTCCACCAGGCTCCTCTTTTCTTAGGATTTCCCAGGCAAGAATACTGGAGTGGGTTGCCATTTCCTCCTCTAGGGGATCTTCCCAACCCAGGGATCGAACACACACCACTTGCACTGGCAAGAGGATTCTTTACCACTGAGTTACCAGGGAAGTCCAATAATGTGTTAAGCAGCTTTTTTTTTTTTAAGTTCTTGAATGTTGGCTTGACTTCCAGTTAACATGGTACCTGCCTATGGGATTGTATAAGGGACAGATCTAATTGTCCACAATCAAAGTGTCTTTCCTGTATAATGGCTTTGGCTCATGGGCTCTGGCCTTTCCCAGTGCTTCAGGGACTCCTACAGCAAGTGTCTGCTTGTTCCCCAGAAATTGGAGTCTGCAGATTCTGGCCACGTTGCTCAGTGTCGATTCTCGTGTCTCTCAACAGCAGTCTTACTGTCCCTTCTCCCTCCTGCCCTTTTCAGATCACTGGGGTGATCCTGCTGGCCGTTGGAGTCTGGGGCAAACTTACTCTGGGCACCTACATCTCCCTTATCGCCGAGAACTCCACAAACGCTCCCTATGTGCTCATCGGCACTGGCACCACCATCGTCGTGTTTGGCCTGTTTGGATGCTTTGCCACATGCCGTGGTAGCCCATGGATGCTGAAACTGGTGAGTAGGTCACAGTGGAATACTGCTTCCAGATTCTGTTTTGTAAAAATGCAAATCACGTGAAAGCGAAGTGGCCCTTCTTGAAGCCACAGACGAGACCTTGATATTCATTGACTCTAATTTTAGTTCAGACTCTTACCTAACCTACCCTTTAGTCCCCTAGAGGGACAGACAAGCCCAGACACAGCCTAGCACAAAAAATCCAGTCCTGGTCCCTCGAGGTAGATGATGACAGAGCAGTGGCCAGCAGTTCCAATAAGCCATTTATAGCCATTTATAGCAAGATGCCCTGTTCTAGTTTTGAATTCAGTCTTAGAAATCTCTTGAAGCATGTGATATGCAGCCTTGGTGGGTGAGGCAGTATCTTGAACATAAGCATCCTTTCATGCCCAAGTTCCCAGTGGAGAAATACTTTTCTGCCTCCTTGAGCTTGGCTGTGCTTGGATGCACGGGCATGCTCTCCTCTACATCTGCATCCCCTGGCTCCATGTGGTGGGAGCTGAACTAAGCCAGAGCTTCCCCACTCAGTAGAGGGTTGATATGGGACCAAGTATTGGCTACCCGGACCTGGTAATAGGACAAACACAGCAGTGATGTTTCCCAAAGAGTAAGGCAGGCTGTTGAAAGATGGTTACTGCAAGTCTCAACTTTTTGGTAGACCAGTTGCCTAATTCTCTACTCTCTTGCCCATTAATGTGGAACATTTTCATAGATAAAAGTGATTTCCTGGTGGCTCCAATGGTGAAGAGTCTGCCTGCAATGTAGGAGACCCAGATTCAGTCCCTGGGTTGGGAAGATCCCCTGGAGGAGAGCATGGCAACCCACTCCAGTATTCTTGCCTGGAAAATCCCATGGACAGAGGAGCCTGGTGGGCTACAGTCCATGGGATTGCAGAGTTGGACACATCTGAGTGACTAACACTTTCAATACTTTTCATAGATAAAAGGCTGCAAGGGGCTCTCCTCAAAAGACAACTTTATTTAAAAGGATTTCTCTCAGACTTCTTGTTCTCTGAAAGGGGAGAGTGGAGATTCCGTGAGTGCTGTGTCGCCTGTCCTTTCTTGTTTAGCCCTAGATTGTAGTAACCCTTAATACCGTCTAGTGACAGATATGGGTGTGAAGATGATTCACTCCAAAGGACCCATCTTCCCGGTCTCTTTGTTGACAGCTTCATGGAGCTCGTGCTTGATTTGGCCACTTTCTGCCCTGCAGACCATGTGGGAAGCTGATACCCTGGCCACCACTGATCCTCCAGGTTGGTGGAAAAGCTGTAGTGAGACCATACTGAGGCACTTCTGCTGCTTTTGCCTCACTAGGACCCTGAGTCAGCCTTCACTTCTTGCAGGCACTAGTGTTTCCTTTGGTCTAGGGTTGGTAGTCTTCAACTTTGATCCATGTCTAAGTCACCTGGGCAGCTCTGCCAGGGACCCACCCCCAGCCAATGGAACCAGAATCTATGGTGGTGAGGGTCTGGCCACGTATTTTCTGAAAGCTCTCCAGGCGGTACTATTGCACAGCCAGGGCTGAGACCCTTTTCCTGGGTACAGCGATTAACAAGGGGAGAATTAACTCCAGAGGCAGAGACCTCTGCAGATCCACCTGTCCAGACAAGAAGGGAAGAGACTTGGAGACCTTGACAGGCCCTGACAATAACTGGCTTAAGTCTTGACGGCAAAGATGTAACCTCTTTGGGCCTCTGTCCCCATTTATGAAAGAACACTATGGGACTAAATCACCAAGGTTTCTTCCAGCCTAAAGACTATGACTGAAGCAGAAGAGGGCATGCACCAATGGAACAGTCGTCTCTGGCCTCTTCTGAAGGTGGTTTCACACCACGCTTCCATTTTCTCCTAACACTTGTGAGCTTACTGACAAGCAAGCCTTTTGGGGAGTCGAGAAGTTTGGGGCTGGGGGTTGGTTGGTTCCTGTTCCCTGCTCCGTGTTGTCCTGTGGGCGTACTACATTTTATTTATTCCTCACCACCGCCGTGAAGTGCAGGTTGTATTTTCATATTATGTGATCAAGACTTGGAGGTATGTGTGAGCCTTGTGCAGATTCACACAACTTGTGTTCACAGACCTGGGTTTGGAACCCAGAGAAGCTTCTTTCCAAAGCCAGGACTGTTTGTACTGCAGTATTTTCATTTGGAGAAAACTTGAACCCTACCACCTGAATGTAATGCAGGCTCTCCCCAGTATGCCTTCTGAAGGAGCAACAGCTCTTGTCTGGAAGCTTCCAGAAGCTGAGAACCTCCCAGGGACGCGAAACTGCTGATCTAGCTGAGCAGAGCAGAAGTCATTTGATTAACTGTCTCTCTAGAATTTTACAGTCCTCATTTAACCTCATTAATTGCAAAACAACTAAAAATAACTGTTTTCACTTTATGGAGGCTCAGAGTGGTGGCCTGTTGCCTAACAGTTACTCTACAACATGGCCAGGACTCAAATCCAGGAGGATTTCTGACCACAGAGTCAAAAGTTCTTCCTCCTACCTGCCTCCTAACAATTACTGTCTCACAGTACTGTCTCGTGGAGTCTAGGCCTGGGGTGAGACTCTCCCTAGAGTAAAGGGTGTTTCTAATTGTGCATTGTGCCAAGTTGAGAGAGGAAGTTGTATACATGGAGCCTTCATTTCATTACTGTGTGTTTGGTAGTACCTGTGCATTCAACGTGCAGAGAGACTGGCATTTTAAGGCTGTATTTCCTCCTCCGAATATAGATGCCCCTAGCAGAAAAAAATAATTTATGATCCTGTGCACAGATGTGTATTTTATAAGTAAGCAATATGGCCACGTGCAGGGTACCCAAATTCCAGGGCATCACCAAGGACCATTCCCAACATTCGGGACTGGTGTATTTCATTTCAGGATGAGAAGAAGCAGATTGTAAGACATATGCCTCGTAGGAAAGGAATCAATTCTCTTTCCTTTTATCTGCTTTTCAAAGTCGCAAAAATGGAAAGCCTTAATGTCTCATAAGTACCGTGTAATATCCCTGAACTTGGGCACACATGCTCACGTGCGCGTGCACACACACAGACACACACACATACACACAATCGCCTTGGAAAGTACAAGAAGCATGAAATGTATAAGAAGCAGTGAGGGTTTTCAATGCTTGCAAACATTATTTGTCAGTAGCGTAGCCGATTTGCTTTTCAAAAGGCTATCGAGTCCACAGAACGCAGAGGTAAGAGTCCCATCGCTGCAGGGGCTGCATTCAGGCCGGAGCAAGGAAGTATGTCATGTCGCCTGTGCATATTCCAGCCCTTCTGACAAAAGAAGGGGGTTTGAAGCCACTTCATAGGAGATGTGCTTAAGGAAATGGGAGGGGATGCCCGAAGGGAGAGAAGCAGCTGGGTCCATCCGTGACTGGGTTCTCACACAAAGGGCTGTAGCATAGAAGAGAAGTCGGGCTGGTTCTCGTGTCTCCTGAAGACAGATCCGACTCCAACCAGTGGAAGTTACAAGGAGGCCCACTGTGGCCAAGGGGAAGAAGGCTTTCTAGCAATCGAAATAGTTTAAAAGCTGAATGAGCTGCCAGCAATGGGCAGGTGGTGGGAGTGTTCTCAACTTGCGGACTCCAAGTGACCTTGATGAAGAACGTGGTATAAAGGGCTCACGCCCCCCTCCCCCAGCACACTCTACCTTGAGGAGCCTAACATGAAGAATAGCGGATGAGAAAAGTGAAAGTGTTCGTCACTCAGTCATGTCTGACTCTTTATGACCCCACTGATTGTAGCCCGCCAGGCTCCTCTGTCCGTGGGATTCTCCAGGCAAGAATACTGGAATGGGTGGCCATTTCCTTCTCCAGGGGATCTTCCTGACTCAGGGATTGAACCCAAGTCTCCTGCATTGCAGGCGGATTCTTTGCTATCTGAGCCACAGTAATGGATACTTAGTTGTAAAAAGCCCTTCCAGATTTCTCCTGCTGGAGCCAACCTGGGAGGCCTGATGTTGGTCCCTGGATGCACTGTCCTTGGCCCATGTGCCCCCAAATGCTTCTATGTATTGAATAGACACAAGCTAACATGGAGGGTCGTGTGGGGACATCTGGAGAAGGGGATTTTCCCACTTTTCCACCTAGGGAATAGGACAACTTGTCTAATTCCCTCTGACAAGAAGGAACTTAGTCCAAAGAGGCAGTGTCCTCCCTCCCACCATGTCTGACGGTGTCCGTGTCCACTTGCCTTGCAGTACGCCATGTTTCTGTCCTTGGTGTTTCTGGCTGAGCTCGTGGCTGGCATTTCAGGGTTCGTGTTTCGTCATGAGGTGAGTATACACCAAGTGGAGAACTCAGTTCAAGGGTCTCTGGGGGGAGACTTTTGAAACCTCTTGGAATGTGTAAAGGGTACAGAGAGGCTAGCTGGCATCTCCAGTGATATTTGCTAGTTTCCAAATGCCACCTACTGTGAGCTGAAGTGCCCAGAAAATTCTACATGCAGAAATTTCGCCAAATCTGAAACCTTACTTGTTGACCCTCACTGTTTCTTTATTTAGCTGCGACATAAAAGGATTCTCTGGCTTGTTTTAAAACAGTGACCTTCCATATAGGTTAAATACCTTAAAAGCCTCTGCAGCGAGGCACAAGCGTGTGTCTGTATATCAGGAATTCTCAGAGGGCCAAGGCAAACCAGATGAGTCGTTTGCCAAAGACAAAGTGCTCCATTTCTCCAAAGCAGCCTGTGCTCTCCTGCCTGCTCCCCAGAGTCCCTGTGCGGTGCCCACTGCCCACCGGGGTAAAATCTACACCCCATTGGTGAGGAGCCCTGTGGCTTTGCTTGGTGGTGTGGAGAAAAGGAGAGAAGACAGTCATGATTGAAAACCCCTACAGCTGCACTTTGTTTTCCATTTACATGTAAAATTTGAGACTTCTACAGCTGGTGGAAAATCATTTTGAATCCTGTTTTGTGATCATAACTGCTTGTTTCAAGGATACTGCCAGCTGTCCTGTGTCACGTGTGGCTATCTTTCTACGTACCATTGTTGAGGCTGCTCTAGACAATGTAGAGATGCTAATGCAGAGATGGGATGCTCTCATACGATCTGTAGCCACTGCAGTATCACTTTTCAGATGTATATACTGATGAGAGGTTGGAAAGTGTATATGCTACAATAAATTCTGGTTCTAACCCCCCTCCCCAAATTCATTGTTGTCCCTTCTAAACCAGCGGTCCCCATCATGTTTGGCACCAAGGACTGATTTTTTGGAAGACAATTCTTCCATGGACCGAGGGTAAGGGGGTGTCAGTTTAATAAACTGACACTTATTGTGCAGTTTATTTCTCATCTCATGCTGCCACTGATCTGACCAGAGGCACCAGTCTGCAGCCCAGAGGTTGGGGACCCCTGCTGTAGATAACAGTAAAGATAGAAGCAGCTATACCTGTGTTAGGATGGAAAGAAATAGCAAGAGGGAGGTGAGAAAGACAGCGAGGTGGCATGTTACTGGGGCTCCTGAAGTCTGGCATCAGCTGCTCACAGGCCCTGCCTTTGTGCTTGGCCGAGTCTGGTGAGCCTTCCTTAGGCACTGTCTGTGCCTTTCCCCTACAGCCCTGCTTTCGCCTTTACCAGATATGGCCTCTCAGATGCCCATTTCATGTGGGTGCTGCATCCGAAGTTAGACCCCCCCATTCTTATTCTCAGCTGAAGTAAAACCTGATGAAGTCACAGCCTTGATAGCCCAAAAGGTGCCCCCAGTGCCCGTGTGAATGCCAGGCCCAGCTCCCTCCCAGTGCTGTTGGGACTGGGTTCCATGTAGGGCTTTACCCCTCATGGTTCCTGATATGTAGGACCTGAACCTCCTCAGCTGCCTAGACTCTTTTCACTGGAAAAAAAAAATACAGTGGAAAGGGGTGGCTGGGGGTTGCAACACCACTCTTTGGCCACCAGCAGTGGGCTTCAGTTTGGCAAACACATGATGAGAATAGGTCACAACCTGGCAGTGTTGACTGCGAAGGGTATAGTAAAGGAAATACAATGAGCAGGCAGGGCAGCAGTGGGTGGTTTCTTCATCAGGAGTCCTCAAAATGGCCCAGGCTCAAGCCTGTGTAGACATGCCCTTGCCTAAGAGACAATGCACATGCAATAAAACAAGAGGACACAGCTGGATGTGGCTACCTCCTTGACTTAGGAACTCCCTGTGGAGTTTTTTATCTCTTGTAACTGTCCCACGGGCATAGTGTCCAGTATTTCAGCAAGGATCATGACTTGTTAGAAGAGTCTCCATGTTTAGCCCTAAACTTCCTGCCAGGTAATAATTGTCATTTGCTCTCCTCCAGGCCTGAGTCATTTCACCAATCAGGGGGCAGTTTTTTACCATAAGCGGCGTTGCTTGGTAACACACTCTGATGCTCCGCCTTCAGTAGGTTTCCAGGGAAACAGAACATGAAAGTTAACCCAAGGTCAAATGTGTTCACAGAGGAGAAAGGGTTTGGTTAACCATTTATTAACAAGTAAAGTCCATGTCCTTATAGCCTTTATTTTTTGTTTCAGTGAAGACAGGTAAGCAGAAGCTGGTTTTGCCTCACTCCTGTATGGTAGACCAGGGGTCTGATTTGAGTCAAAACATCAGTCTTTCTGCCTCCCCTTGACCCCTGTACCGCCAATGGCTTGTTCTTTGTCATTCTTCTGAGAAAGGGCAGAAAAAGTCTTAGAAAGAAGGATAGTCATTAACCAATTCAAAGAAAATAACTAAAAAACCATCAGAGCCCCTCTGAATCTGACCACTTTCAGTGGCTCATTTAACTAGGCAGGGTTCCTCTGAATTGGGGGTAATGGAAACAATTTGTTTAAACTCCTGAGCTAATAAACCTCTTGGTGAATTTTCTGAGCTCAGAAAAAGAGCTCTTCTGTCTCAGAAAGCAGGGCATCCCCTCCCTGGCCTACATTTATTCAGAAGAGGCTATTTTGGGGGTATAAATTGGTATAAATCTGTGTCCACCTGGGCCGTAGTAGACTGGAACCCCATCCCTCATTGTCTTCCCTAGATCAAGGACACCTTCCTGAGGACTTACACAGACGCCATGCAGAATTACAATGGCAACGACGAGAGGAGCCGGGCAGTGGACCACGTGCAGCTCAGCGTAAGTTCCAGCTAGGAGGTGGGGCTTGCGACTGTCTTCGAGGTTGGGGGACTTGTGGGCTGCTGGTGACAGGTGACACTGGACCGGCAGTGTTTGTGGCTGATCCCCACTCCCCACCTCTTGGTTCACTTCCCTTTCCAAGAGTGGACATACAGTACTTGTTCAGTGTCCACTAATCCAGGTAATTAGTGTCAAGGAGCACTCCTGTCTGGTTTGCTTTTCATGCATAAGGATGTGAGCATCCCAAGGACAGCAGAGCTAGTTTGCCCTTAAAATTGCTATATGTAAAATAGATAACCAATGGGAATTTGCTGTATGACTCAGGGAACTCATACAGGGGGTCTGAAGTAACCTAGAGGGTGTGATAACATGGGACGTGGGAGGGACGTTCAAGAGGGGAGGGGACATATGTAAACCTATGGCTGATTCAAGTTGATGTTTGGCAGAAACCAATACAATTCTGTAAAGCAATTGTTGTTGTTCAGTCGCTCAGTTGTGTCTGACTCTTTGCGACCCCATGGACTGCAGCACGCCAAGCCTCCCTGTCCATCACCAACTCCCAGAGCCTGCCCAAACTCATGTCCATTGAGTCGGTAATGCCATCCAAACATCTTATCCTCTCTCGTCCCTTCTCCTCCTGCCCTTAATCTTTCCCAGCATCAGGGTCTTTTCTAATCAGTCAGCTCTTCACATCAGGTGGCCAAAGTATTGGAGCTTCAGCATCAGTAAAGCAATTATCCTTCAATTAAAAAATAAATTAAAAAAAAAAACATCTTAAGCCTTGGAAAGGAGGTAGGCAGTGAGTGTGGGACAACCTTACTTTGAGTTGCCTCCCTAAGACCATCCTTCTGGAAATGGTGTCTTGAGGCTGGGCAGAGAATTCAGTTGAGCTGCATTCATGGGCTTGAGGGCTACAGTGGGCATGGGGGTGGGGAGATCTCAGAGAAACTGGGGATCTTGCATGCATGTGAATGGTTTAGGCTGCATGGTGATCTTTACAGAGGATATGAGGAAAGTAGGTGTTTCTTGTCTGGAAACAAACCTGGCTTGTTTCAAGCCTGACTGCCCATCAGGATCACCTTAGAGACGTTCTTATTTTGTATGTTTCTGGTTATTTATTTTGGTAGGATTTCAAATCTACCCAGAAAAATTGCAAGGATAGTACAAGCAGCTGAACACCTTTTCCCCAGATTCACCAACTGATGATATGTTTTGCCCCGTGTGCTTCCCTATCTTCTGTGTCAGCAGTTGGCACATCTTTGCTGTAAAGGGTCAAGCAAGAATTATGTTAGGCTTTGAAGGCCGTGCAGCCCATCACAGCCACTCAGTTCTGCTTTTGGAGCACAAAAGCCTCCCCAGACAACGTGTAACACATAGGCACGTCTGTGTCCCAGTAAAACTTGATTTACAAGACCAGGTGGCTGGCGGGCTGTGGTTTACCCACACCAGCTCTCTTCCTCCATGTGCATCTTTTTCTGCTCTAAACCACTTATGTACCTGTTAGTGCAGATCCTGGGGAGAGCTTTGTAAAAGATTTTTGTCTCAGCTCCCCATCGACCATCTCAATTCAGTTGATCTCTATATCAGTCTCTTTAGCAGCACCCAGTCACACGCTAGCTCATTTTGGTGCTTAGCCAGGCCAGAGAGCACCTCTTTGGCTTTGTGGAGATGCTAAGGAAACCAACACGACATATCATCTAGAACTCACTTCCTTTGCTGAGTTCACATGGGCTGGTCAGTAAGTAGAATTGTTAGCAGTGCCTTAGCACATCTTGGCTCACCAAAGCTGTGCCTGTCGCCTTAGGGCCTGGGCCCATGTTTTTCTTTTAAAAGCTGCAAGGCGCTAAGTGCGGAGACCACAGTGCCTTTGATGTGCCACCCTTAATTCTTTCCCTTTCTCTGTTAACAGCTGAGCTGCTGTGGCGTGCAGAACTATACCAACTGGAGCACCAGCCCCTACTTCCTGGAGCACGGCGTCCCCTCGAGCTGCTGCATGAATGACACCTATTGCAACCCCCAGGATCTGCACAACCTGACTGTTGCCGCCACTAAAGTGAACCAGAAGGTACTCGCTCCCTCCCGACCACTTGGAACTCAGTGGTGAACATCTGCAGAGGGCTTTTTTGTCTCTGTGAAATGATGACAAATAGGTTAGAAATGGTCATCTTGGAGAGAGTCAAGAATCTTTCTCTGTGGTTCTTTCTGGGCAGGGAGAGGCCCTGGGCGCCCCATTTCTGAAGGAGAAAGCTGTGCCTCCGCTTGCCTCGCATTCCTGTCCCTCAGCGAGACTCTCTGAGGCATAGTTAGGAAGGGTTTGCAAGTGGTTCCTGTTAACCCTGATGCTGATGTCAGGGAACACTGCCTTTCTTCTTTTTGGGTGTCTGTCTTCTGCTTAATATACCTTCAAAACATGAAATTGTTCCCAGCTGGGTGCCAGTCCTCAGCGGAAAGAGGGAGTCGAGTTGACAGACAGCATGTGGTTCTGCAAGGAGGGGGGTGGGGCTTGATTTTAGGGACGTCACTGCTATAGGAAAAGAAATCAAGACTTCAATTCGGCTCACTGTCAACATCCTGACTTCTAAAGAAATTAGACAGAGGAAAAAGCTGTCCAAGAGAAATCTGAAAGTTAGTACATAGTAGAAATGAGGGAAATGAAATTTAGGTAGTCAGAGAAAAAGGAAAATCAATTCTGTATTCCACTCTGAGGATATGGCACAGCTGTGTGTGAGGGCCATCTCTATTTTTAAAGATCTAGAGAAATGCCATGTAGGAAATATGTTTTGGTGAAACAAAAGGGAGCAAAACCCTACTGTTGAGTTTACCTATGGTTGCCACCATCAGGTAAATTTTTTCTTTTCTGACTAAGGTCAAGTGAAGATCTTCAAAATCCTATGGGATCTGGGCCAACTACTGAATGATTCACAGAAATCCTTTCAAGATTTGAATGTAGAAAGATGCTTTCTATATTTTACCCATGTAATGTCAATACTTGTAGCAGAAGTGCTACAAGGCATTGTTTCCATTCTAGAAGCTCAATTTGTCATTCTGGGCTTATTATTTTCTGTCAATGTGGGGAGGTAAGATGTTCAGTACAGACAGCTGCTTGTCTGAGCCAAGAGGACATTTGTTCTGACTGGAATTTTTGAAGCCTCCTTCACCTCTTGACAGTGAGGTGACTCCTGGTTTCTTCCTGGACGCCTCCACTAATCCCCTATCTGTCATTATGCTGCCATTGTATGCAGTGCTGAGCTGACCTGGCCCTCAGTGGGTGCTCCAGTGTATAAAAGGCAAGATGTGCTTTATGGCCATAAGATATTGGTACAGCAGAGCCTCAGGAGATCCTTTGCAGATACAGCAGTCATCACTCTTGAGAAAAGCCTTTTTAAAAAAAAAAATTTTTTTTTCACTCAAACTACTTCTTTTGTGAAAGTTGAGGACTTCGAAGTCAGGACCACAGGGTCTGGCATCAGACTGCAGTTAAGTTCTTGCTCAGCCACTTGTTGGTCATGTGATCTTGATCAAGTTACTGCAGCCTCGCTTTTCTCATCTGTAAAATGGAGAGAATAATTCTTGCCCCTTAGGATTGATAGGATTGAATGAGATAAAGTGTCTAAAGCACAGTGTATGGTAGAGAGTAAGGACAAGAACATTTTAGCCGTCATGTTAAATGGCAGCTGTGGTGTCAATGTCATGACAGTGACATCTGTCTTGCACTCTACCACACTGTACCTTTCGTTAGAAATGGTGTAGCAGGTCCTTGGAGCCAGAGTCTTTTGTTTGTATTCAAAAGCAAGTTTAGAGGCAGCTTCTATAGTGCATCTCTCTAATCCTGACAGTGATTTCCAGAAAGAAAGATTGGGGAGCATTTTTTTTCACTTTACTGATAACCTACAAACTCACCTCGCTCTCAGCGCCATCCCCCCAATCCTACTTTACATTTTCCTGAACATCTCAGATACCTTAAAGAGGTACTTTCCCCTCACTTCCTGTTTACTCTCCTATCTGGCTCCCTCTCCGGAGAAAAAGTGAGTGACAACTGAAATTGGCCTAGTTTAAGTTTCATTAGGTATTCTCATTGAACGCCCACTTGAACTTTGAACTTCTCAGACAAATTACTTCCCAGGTCTGAGTCTCTTGACACCTTATCTATAAAAGGTAGGCGAGGGACCTCCCTGGTGGTCCAGTGGTTAAGAATCTGCCTTCCAATGCAGGACACAGGAGTTTGATCCCTGGTTGGGGAACTGAGAGGAACTAAGACCCCACATGCCATGGGGCATCTAAGCCTGCACACCACAACTAAAGACCATGTGCCCCAATGAAGCCAATGGTGCCAAATAAACATATAAATATTTTTTTTAAAGGCGATGCATATGGAGTGGGATAGTCTTGTCCAAATCACTGGAAGAGAGCAGGCAAGAGGTGAGAACAGTTAAGCAGGATGTTTATTGTTTTGAGGACAGTTTTGGTTTTGCTACACACAATGATGAAATGGCCATAGATTCAGTTAGCTCATAGCACTGACCAAGCCCCTCCCACCTAGGAATTTCTTGCCAGTTTTTAAAGCCGCCAGGGCAAGAGGAAGACAGAAAGTTATTCTGAGATGCCTCCTCCCAGAGCCTGCCGCGGAGCAGCCGTCTACTCTTGCTACCGAAAAGCCTGCCACTTCCAGGTGTTTCCCATCAGAGACTCTGTTGATTTAGACTTGCTGAGAGGCTGAGCAAATTACCTGTGCTGTTTCTGGATGTTTCTTAGGACACTTAGCAGGTCTCTGTGGCTGGATCTCACACTAGACAACCAGGCTTTCATTTTAGGACATGAAATGAGATCGTTATGGGCAGATAAGATCGTGGTTTCCCGGAGAATTTAAGGTGGAAGACAAACATGCACTGGGGTTGTGGGATCCAAGCAGTTTGGGCAGAGCTAGGCCAAGTCCTCGGAGAAGGCAATGGCACCCCACTCCAGTACTCTTGCCTGGAAAATCCCATGGATGGAGGGGCCTGGTGGGCTGCAGTCCATGGGGTCGCTAGGAGTTGGACACGACTGAGTGACTTCACTTTATTTTTCACTTTCATGCATTGGAGAAGGAAATGGCAACCCACTGCAGTGTTCTTGCCTGGAGAATCCCAGGGATGGGGGAGCCTGGTGGGCTGCCATCTATGGGGTCGCACAGAGTCGGACACGACTGAAACGACTTAGCAGCAGCAGCAGCAGCTAGGCCAAGTCCTGGGAAATGGGCTTGTGGGTCCACAGAGTGAATGACGAGAAAACACTGGAGACAGAAAGCATTTACTGAAAGCTGGATCTTGTATTGTTGAAAAAACAAAGAAGCTAATCACTTTCATCTTCTCATCTTAACTAACTCTCTTACTGCTATAATTTAATTGGTTCTTTCTTTGGAGTGAAAAGTAGTGGGGGAACTTAGAGAAGAGTGCTTCTCCAACTTTAATGGGCACGTGAAACATCTAGACATATTGTTAACATTCATGAAAAGTTATTAAAAATGAGTGACCCCAGGATCTGATTCTGATTCAGTAGGTCTGGACTGAGGCCTCAGATTCTGCATTTCTAACAAAACCCCCAGGAATACTGCTGCTGCTCAGAGAAAACCCCGCTTTGAGGAGCCAGATTTTAAAGGAATGATTTTGCTACAGTTGTGCTAACACAAAGCCCTTACTTCATTTTTCTGGTTTCTCTTACTGGTTGGAATGGGCTTATCAAAAATAATGTGACTGACTGAATGGAGAAGAAATCATACTTTAGGAAAACATATTCACCTTATGTGTAGAACTGAAGTTCACAGCAACAAAACAAAACAAAACTATTCCAAAAACAAACCGATTCCAAACTATTTTGCAGAGTAAGAAAATAGACCACATGACTTCTCTCTGGTTTCTATTATTGGGCTTGTGCTTCTGTATTTTGAGCTGATGTAACACTGGTGGTCTGAACTTCATCTCTCCACCTCCCCCACATCACTGTGGGGAAGAGATACAGCAGTGAACAATGACCAGCACAGAAGAACACTATCTTAGCTGTTGCCATTTGAGAAAGTGCTATTAGTGCTATTATGAACAGAATATCGACCTCTCTTCTTATTTGACTTCTTAACCTGAACTGACCTCCTTTCTGATACCTGTTGGAAAAGAGTGCGATGTATAATTTCACTAGTAGAAATGAAATTAGTGAGCAAGCTCCTCCTATAAAACTTCCCATGAACAACAATACACTTCCTTTGCCCCCCCGCCCCTGCCCTGGCCTTCAAATTTGCACCAGGTAACCGAGGAGCATAGTTTATTCATTGCATTGAAAACATGTGTCAAAGCACTGCTGCTAAATGAATGCATCTTTCTTTGCAAACAGAATATGAATGCATAAAATATCACTTACTAGAAGATACAGCATTGATGGGATTTTCCTAGGCTCCATGAGAAATGTTAAATCATTACATTTTGAATTAAAAAATGGGAGACATGTTTTTCGTTGTTCTTGTTCTTCAGATATTATTACAATTCAGTGGGCCTTTCTTGATAAACTACAATCCTCTGGACCCTGCTTTTGAAATGAATGTCTTGATTTTTCACAGGCTTCATGCATTCAAGTTTGAAGCCCTTTTCCAGAGAACTGGAAAAAGACCATATTTTCCAAAGCTGAATACATCACTTCAGAAGGCTTGGTTGATTTGGCCCAGTTCCAAAGAAAATCAAAATCAGATCATTTGTTTTAAAGAAACTGAATTTTATCCATTTTAAACTAAACAATTGAAATTGGTAAAATCGGTGTTGGTTTTAATCACAACATGGGCTCTGCCTGCAATGCAGGAGACCCAAGTTCAATCCCTGGGTCAGGAAGAGCCCCTGGAGCAGGAAATGGCAACCCACTCCAGTACTGTTGCCTGGAGAATCCCATGGACAGAGGAGCCTGGCAGGCTACAGTCCATAGAGTTGCAAAAGAGTTGGACGCGACTGAGTACAGCACAGTTGGGCAATGCAGCAGCTTAATCACAACATGCAGAGATTCCACAGGATGGCAAAGGGACACTCACTTCATTTTACAAATGAGGTTATTGACAGAGAGGGAAAGTGACTTGTTCAAGGTCACACAGTAAATCTATGGAAAAGTGACTCTCGAACATAGGTTTTTCCCTACTAAAAAAAAAAGTAGCAGTCTTTGTATGAAGAACCCTAAAGTGCCATAAAGTTGGCAGGCATTCAACCACCTCCTTCTAACCAGATTTCACTTTATCTATGATTTTGTCATTTGTTGTGAAAATGCTAGTAACTGTGTTTATCATGCTGAGCTTTCCTGATCAAGGATGCGGGATGCTTTTTCATCTGTTCAAAGCTGCCTCTGTATCCCTACAGCATTGGTCTCATAGATCTTACAGCCTTCTTGTTCAGTTTCATCCTATGATGGAAACATTTGTGAACGAAAGCCTATATCTTGGATTTGCTTTTAGATACTCCAGCCAGGGGATGAGTGTTGAAGCAATTGAAGTGAAACAAGACTGACCATATGTTCATTGTGATGTTAGAGGCAGGGTCACTTGGGAGTTTGTTGTACCACCCTCTGTTCCTTTTGTTTGTTTGAAATTTTTCATTGTATTTGCGAAATGAAGATTGGGGTGTATGTGTGAGTGTGGCAAGATAACCCAGGCCCATTTGGCCTGGATAAAACATGTCTCTGAGACTGTGTCTCTGTGTTTTCAGGGTTGTTATGATCTGGTGACCAGTTTCATGGAGACCAACATGGGAATCATCGCTGGAGTGGCTTTTGGGATTGCATTCTCCCAGGTAATCCTGTGGTCGGGTCTAGCCTTTCCTCTGTCTCCTGCTCACTTTTCGTGGTCTGCAGATTCTCTGGCGGCCTCCCTGTGCCTGGGGAAAAGCTGATGGATGGGGTCAGAACTCCTTGCTCATTAATCCTCAGGTCATCTGTTTATTGATTTTCCTTTTTCAACTTAAATGAAGTTTTGCCATCGAGGGAATATCGGTTACAGTTCAACTAATGACTAGCTCCAGAAAAACAACTCGTTTCTTCTGTAGGTCAAATGGAGGTTAGCTGAACAAAGTGCTGCCTTAATTGGAGCATAAACAACTCCAAACATCAAATGGCTGATTTGGATTTGGGGGGAGAGGCTCTTTTCCTGGTTGACCTGTCCTTTTTTGATTTCTTAGTTCCTGGGAATTGTGCATGAGATCTCTTCCTTAAAAAAAAAAATGTAGCGAACTTCATCCTGTGATCATTATTTTGATCTGAAGGTCTGATTGTTGTTTCTTAAGAGGAAACTGAATTTGTGTATAGGAAATGTTATATCCCTTTATCTCCACTTGGCCTCCAGAAAAGAATGAGAGAAGCAATTATGCAAACTAAGCGGGCCACATATACTCAAGGATGCAACATGGTTAAGTGAAATCTAAAATTTTGCCCACCTTCACCAGGCAGTGTGTTGTCCCATGGGCTTCTGATCTCCTGGTCAGATGATAGAGCATATATACCTAACAACAACAACAAACATAATGCAGAATTTTTTCAGATGAATAGATCATTTTTTCCAACAAAGCCCAATTAATGTCACCTCAATCATGTTGCCATGGTTCTGGTTTTACCTGCCTGAATTCTACATCAGCCCTCCCAGACTATAATTACTATCCCCCTGCCCCCGCAGGCCCCAGACCTCTTTCCTTCTTGCTGAACCAATACAGATACACTTTAATCCTAAATTTGTTCCTAAAACTTTGCTGTTGAAATATGGCATATACAGAAAAGTGCAGAAATTATAAGTATACAGCTTAATAAGTTATCATAAGATGAGCCTATCTGTGTACTTACCATCAAGGAATAGCACCTTAGCCTGGCAGTTTTTGCATATGGAGGGCCTAGCCTGAGGTAAGTCAAAAAGTTTTTCTGTGCTGCCTAGGAGAAACCCTTGATGCAGGGCTCACTGAGTTGGCTCTGTGGCCCTGTGGACAGTGAGAGAGGGAAGCCCCAAGGAAGCCTGAAACAGACTCTCTCCACAGAGACTTTAGGTCTCATCAAGGTATTCCAGAGTTGTTGGGATAAGAAAACAAAACCCAAAACCCAGGAGCATCACAGAGGCAGTACCATTCACCCATGTGGCTGGTCAAGTGCAGAGATTTGAGATCTGCCGTGTTCACCTTGGGGCAGGGAGAAGAATGGCCATGGGTGGCTCTTGGTAGTCAGATGCACTGGGAGCTGCAGCTTTGAATGGTGCCAGGAGCCTCAGGGAACCTGGAAGCTGAAGCGGGCTTCCAGATGTCAGTGGATCCAGGGCCTCTCTGGGACCGTGGTGGCCACTTAGCAGATGCGTGTTCAAAAAGAACCAGCCCTGCTGATCCTGGTCACTGACCTTGCACCAAAGCTTCAGCCACATGTGTTCAGAAATTTTAGGACAAGTGTCAGAGTGACACTTAGCAAATAAATGTTGGCTAAATCAATCATATTGGCCTATGTCTTGAGCTTCCAGTAATAAAGCGAGCTTTGCTGAGGAGAGGCCATAGGGAGATCAAAGTAGGTAGAAAAGAATAGAACCCCCGCCCTTCAACTCCCCACTTGCCCCTACCTTCTGCTTACCCTTCTCCTCAGCTGCTCTCATGACATCCATGCTGTCCTTGGTTGGAACAAACCGGTCTTGCACACCTGTTGTCTTAGAAATTAAACATAAGTGTGGTATAATGTACCTAAATGTGGTATAGTGGACAAGGAAAACTAAGCTGAAGTCTAAGCTTTTAATAGACTTGTGAGTGCTCGGTCCCCTGTTAACTAACTTAGCTAAAGACCCTGAGTGCTGGTTTTGGACAGTAGGGGTTTGGCAGGCATTAAATACTTCTCTCCACAAATTCCCAGGTGCCTTTACCCTCTCAAGGCAAAGCCTGTTTGTCCAGACTTGATGGGCAGGTCCTGCTGCCCTATTAATTCATAGCAGGTAGCTGAGTGTGTTTTGATAGAGTACCTCCTCCCTTGCATCTTTGGCAGCTACTCTTTTATTCGAGGGGGCTTGGGGATGGACACACACATACACACACACACAGTCATCGCCTCCCTCACGCCTAACATGAACTGGAAGCCAAGCATCCAAGTCCAGACACTGATATTACTTTGTGATACTGCATTGGAACTTGGTTGGCCTTCTGCTATGGGGTCTCTGTATTTAGCACTTCTGTCTACGATATAATCAGCTTCACTAGACTTGGAAACTGTTAGGCTGGATTAATCCCCCCAAAGCACAGAATGTTACAGTCCTGAGTAAGGATGGGAGAGCTGTTTTCCATAAGGGAGAGCTGAGCGGCTTGCTTGACGTTGGGTGACTAGTGTAGATACAGTTCAGATAATCTCATCTGGTCCACGGCATTCAACATTTAGGCCAAATATAACCCTTGTTCTTGACTCACGTAGCACCTAAATGGAAGTCAGTTTGTGCCTTTATAATGAAAGTGTTTGAGTCTATGAAATTGCAAGGAGAAAGGTCCTCATCAAAAAATACCCATCCTTGTCCTGCCCAACCCTTTCCTCTGCAGGGCCTCCTCCAGGGCCCACAGGCTGCTGCCGTGATTTGTTATGGACCAAGGGTTCTTTTCCAGGACTTGTTTATCTTTTCTGTATCGAGGACAAGACAAAGCTGTCAGTAGCCTTGATGAGACATGGCTAAATAAGGCTAACAGAATTTTTACCTATTCCCCTACTGTTTTCAGGCTCTGAAACAGTCCCTAAAAGTATTTATATGGTTTTGTTTTAAATCGGATTCCTTGGCATGTTCCTAAAGATGTGGAAGTTTTATTTACTTTCCCAGTTAGGCCATCAACATAAAATCTCTACAGGCATTATGAAAAGTGAAAGTGTTAGCTGCTCAGTTGTGTCCAACTCTTTGGGACCCCATGGACTATAGCCCACCAGGCTCCTCTGTCCATGGAATTTCCCAGGCAAGAACACTGGAGTGAGTTCCCATTCCCTTCTCCAGGAGATCTTTCCGACACAGGGATCGAACCCAGGTCTCCTGCATTGCGGGCAGATTCTTTACTATTTGAGCCCCCAGGGGAGGCATTGAGAAGATTGAAATTTTAGACCTATTGTTAAGCAAGTTGTCTTTTATAGCTTTGTTACCTGGCCTCTCTTTGCCCCTCAGGGATCAGGGACTGGCCCGTTTGGTGGCCACGGTGATTGCAGGGGAAGATACCCCTGCCCCATTTCCTCTAACAGCCCTGGTCTTGGTTGAGCTAGACTCCACCCTCTCTCAGCCCCTCTCCCCCACCCCTTGGCCTCCACCCTGTTCCTGGGGATCTGCAGAGCCCCATTGACACGATCCCTGTTACTGGAGTTCTCTTTGTGGGGAAGCTTTGAGAAAGCTAGAGTTGGCCTTCTGTGAGTCAAGGGCCTTTTTTCTCTCCTTCCCTCTGTGGCTTCTCAGTTCATGAAGGTCCTCCCTGAGGCTTTCGTGACCCAAAAGAAAGCAGAATATAGTACAGACAAGGCTGAGTGGTAGAAATAAAATGTTACTTCCAACAATTAGACGAAGGCTAATTACAAAGCCTTAGATGACCAAATACCAGGAATCTGATCTCAAACTCCCTAGGCTGTATGGGATTTGGCATTTCACCGGCCACGAGGAGACGGAGAGGTGGCTCTGGGATCTCTGTCCTGAGGCTTTTTAGCATAAGAGGCAAGCTCTCCTCTTCCTGTCTCTCTCTCTCTGGGGGTTAAAGCAGAAGTTTGTCCCTGTACCCACATCAGATCAGATCAGATCAGTTGCTCAGTCGTGTCTGACTCTTTGCGACCCCGTGAATTGCAGCACGCCAGGCCTCCCTGTCCATCACCAGCTCCCGGAGTTCACTGAGACTCACGTCCATCGAGTCAGTGAGGCCATCCAGCCATCTCATCCTCTGTCGTCCCCTTCTCCTCCTGCCCCCAATCCCTCCCAGCATCAGTCTTTTCCAATGAGTCAACTCTTCGCATGAGGTGGCCAAAATGTTGGAGTTTCAGCTTCAGCATCATTCCCTCCAAAGAAATCCCAGGGCTGATCTTCAGAATGGACTGGTTGGATCTCCTTGCAGTCCAAGGGACTCTCAAGCGTCTTCTCCAACACCACAGTTCAAAAGCATCAATTCTTCGGCACTCAGCCTTCTTCACAGTCCAACTCTCACATCCATACATGACCACAGGAAAAACCATAGCCTTGACTAGACGGACCTTTGTTGGCAAAGTAATGTCTCTGCTTTTGAATATGCTATCTAGGTTGGTCATAACTTTCCTTCCAAGGAGTAAGCGTCTTTTAATTTCATGGCTGCAGTCACCATCTGCAGTGATTTTGAAGCCCACATACTCCCGCCTTAACACATCAGCCCCAAAACATACCTCTGTTCTTGAGGAATTTACATATATTTAACCTAAAGAAAGGTTTCATCTAAATAAGGATGGATTTTTCTATCTATAGAATAATTGGGTCTAGTGGCAAGTGAGCATTTGGTCCTGATTCAGACTGAGGAAGAGCCTGTGTCTTTACCTTTAATAGGTTTTCAGTTATGTACCTAGAAATAATCTGTTAATAAATGGTATTAAGTATAGCATGTTCCCCCCTCCCCATTTTCCTTTAACTTGGGGATAAGGGAAACGAGAGATCAAAGTTCTCTCTCAAATATGGTGAAACACTGTAGCAAATGTGAAATCAGTAACCCTGCAAATAATTCAGAACACCCACCGTATCCCAGATTCTAGTTTTTCTTACACCAGAATTAACTAGAATAAAAGCCAATGTATGTAAACTAGTGTTTTCACAGAGCTTGTATATACCCCAGCTCAGGACTTTTTTAAGGAACAATTTCTTAGTAGATGTTAAAAAATAATTTTTAAAAATCTGTCTTCTCCCATGAATGAACAGAAGAAGGTATGTTCTTGCCCTAGAAATACAAAATACAGTTTGAAAGCAAATAGCTTTTATTTTTTACTTATATTTTTAAAGTTATTATTTCTGTGAGAAAGTCTGTCCAGTGCTTTAAAAATGATACTGTTTCTGTTTGGGGGTAAAAAGGTGGAGGAACACACTATATTGCCTTGAAAATAGGCATTTTAGATACAAGAAATACTGATGCATACTACAGAATGTTTTGGCTGTGTGGCTTGTGAACTGGCATGGGGGCTGAGAGCACTGCAGACCACTGAATACAGGAGCATTGCAAACTGTGAGGTGGCATGCTTACTACTCTAAGTGCTGAAACATACAGGAGGTCACTGAAAGAAAAACCTGAAGTGCTAATAAGCTTTACAAAGAAAGGAGTGTCTAGGAACTTGAGATCAAATAAAGTGATGCCCACTGAAAGCCCTCTCCCTGAAGTTTGCAATGTAAGGCAGGAAGGGAGCCCTGGTGGTGAGAGGCAAAGGAGTTATTCTGGAGAGGAAAGGGTCTAGGCTGGAAAGGGGGCTCTTCTTGGTTAGAAGAAGAGGCTGGAGCCATAAACTGTGTGGGCTTCCTGTATGGTTTGAGGGGGGTTCTTTAACCTCTCTTGAACCCATTTACTTATCTGAAAAATTGGGATGGTAGTACTGCCCAGGTATGTACTAGGGATTAAATAACTCGGTATTCCCAAGTGTTCAGTGTGCCTCTGGTTTTTGGCTGGCATCTGATTTTTGAGAGTATCTAAAGTGTGATCTGGTGTATATTGGTCCTGAAAAATAGCAGTTGTAATGAAAAGAGACAAACTATAAGGTTCAAAATCCTTGTACTCATGGAGGGGATTTTATTTTCTCATTTGGCACGCTATTCTGGTAGCTCAGAGGGTAAGGAATCTTTCTGCAGTGCGGGAGACCTGGGTTTGATCCCTGGGTCGGGAAGATCCCCTGGAGAAGGAAATGGCAACCCACTCCAGTATTCTTGCCTGGAGAATCCCCATGGACAGAGGAGCCTGGCTGGCTACAGTCCATGTGGTCACAAAGAGTCAGACACGACTGACAACTAACACTTTTTGGAGGTTACAGCCATGGTTACTTTGGCCACTTGGTATAGGCATAATACTGTGTATTTTGTGGCACAAAATGATGGCCAGAGTCTTGGTAGGAAATGAGTCCAATAAGGTGGTGACTTTTCCTTACCTGACAGAGGTTATAATCTGCATGTTTTATAGCACAATTTCCATTTCATAAAGGAAGAGAAGAATCTGGGATTTGACCGAGAGGGGGAATCAGGTGGGTTGCAGCCTGCAGGGTTGAGCAGAGAGGAAGGAGAATAGAGTTTGGGTGTTGCCTTGATCAATAGTAGGACCCAGTGTGTAATCTGTAAGATAAGGGTGACCAGATAGACTGGGTGAGTGGTTCTGTCACCTAGAAGTCTGGTTAAAACATCAGTTTCTGGGCCCCAGTCCTAGATGATGCTGATTTGGGTGGTCCTGGGGCCACAGAAGAGTATGAAAGTCACTAAGTTGTGTTCGACTCTTTGCGACCCCATGGACTATACAGTCCCTGGAATTCTCCAGGCCATAATACTGGAATGGGTAGCCGTTCCCTTCTCCAGGGGATCTTCTCAACCCAGGGATTGAACCCAGGTCTCCTGAATTGCAAGCGGATTCTTTACCAGCTGAGCCACCAGGGAAGCTGACATTATACTAGACTGTCTCTCAAGGTCATTGCCACCTCTGAACCAATAACACATGGCCAATTGCTTAAGAAGAAGTGACCCTCACCAGGCCAAGAGAAGCTGCAGACAGTCAGACTCAAGTACACAATCAGGGTCCTGTCCAAAAAGTGCTGATCTTCCTGAGTCAGGAATGAGAACTGTGGTCTCCAGTGAGCAGAACAGATAGAGTGAAGTAACAGCTTTTTATCAGATTCACTTGTGTTAGAAGTTAAGTCAAAGCACGGAGTAGGTAGAAGATTGGGAGGGTGGAAGTACTCTGATACTGGTTGTGCTGAAAACCAGGGGGTAGACATTGGGTGTAGATGGGCCCATTTAGGCCTACAATATCTACATGGTTTAGAGATAAAGAGAAGTTCAAACCCGCCCCCCTCAACCTCACAAACCATGACTTACTTCATGACTTACTGACTTGGCAAACTCTCCAAGAATAGCATCCCATTGTCTCAGGGAAAGAACTATTAACTTGTCAGCCAGGTATGGCTGGGGTATCAGCCTATGCTGAGATAGCTTCCCAGTGCATGTGGTTATGGTTCTAAATTCAACCCTGGCATTCAATTCTACCATACTAATGCCGGGTAGTTACTACTACCTTGCTGTAGTAACTTAATTTTTTTCATTACTCTCAGAACATAGGAACACATTTTAATATTACTTACATGTCAAAAGTCATTTTTCAGTGGTCAAAGTGAGCTAGAACTGTAACCTTATGGCCAGTTCGTGACTTTCTAGCTGTCCTCCACCAGCACCTAGACTTCCTAAGTCTTTGGTCCCACTACTGAAATGAGGCTTGACTGTTTTCCCTAGTGCCCTTTCCCCACTCATGTTCAAAAACCCTCAGTCGTTAAAAATTATATCTGGGTGGAGGGGGGCGGGTCAAAGAAATGTGTTACCTCAGTGACTTGAGAGCGTGTTGTCTTTTTCCTTCTGCCAACAGCTGATTGGCATGCTGCTGGCCTGCTGTTTGTCCCGGTTCATCACGGCCAACCAGTATGAGATGGTGTAAGGAGGTGAGTGGCGGTGGGGAGGGCTCTCCCTTTGGGGCCTGGACTCCCCCCTTCAAAGGGATGAGGGTACTGCTTGGTCACTTCACTCCTTGTTCTCAGTGGCACTTGGCCATGTGCCAAAGCCTCATTTCTCTGGTGCTGGGCAAGAGATGTCATTACTGCTATTGTGAAAAATATCAAAATGCTTTCTTCAGCTTGTTACCTTAAGTCCTTATTAATGGTGAGTCATTTACGTGTTTTAATTTCTCTCTTAGTCTTTCAAGAATGATGGAATAAGAGACCTGTTTTCAAAAGGAACTGCAGCAATCTTTGAAAGACTTCCAAAGAATGTTAGAGCACAGTACATAATACACCTGTCCTAACCCCCACCCCACCCCGCGTGCAACTGCAACTGACGCTCCCACACAGCCTCTGCTCCACCTTTCAGCCTGCGTCATGCGTAGCATTCCATTTCGTGAAGCCCTGTTGTGCCAGAGTGTAGCCAGGTTCCCTGCATCTAGTCCTAGGGGACCCCGCCCAAGGCCCTGTGCGTGCCAGCTCCTCCATCTGTACTTGGTCCAACTGCAGCTCATTGTAGGTGACTGGTTCTCCACACCATCACTGGCCCTGCTGGGCCCTGCATGTAGTGTGGGAGGCTCCTGTTAGCCCTTGATCATGATTGATAAACGCTGCACACCCCCTAGATATAGATAAGCAGATAGCTATCTGTTCTTTTGGCTTAATCTCCTTTGGTTGGGTTTTCCCTTTTACTAAGGCTCTTTCCTACCTTCTTCAGGCTGCCTAGGCATGTAATACTTTGCAATTGTCCTTGAGGAGAAAAGGGCATGTGTCACGCACGAAGGAGATTATTGAGCTTTGGGTGGCCTCCTTACTCCTTGCTGTTACATGCCTGGGAACATATAGAGGGTTTAGTGCACCTGTATAACCCTGTTACAAAGCTGTATTGTTGCTTCCTGTGAAGGAAATAATTACTTCTGTTTTTCCCCAATTAATTGCTATTGTGTTATTTTACTTCTTTCTATATTTTTTCTTTGCATTGACATTACGGACATCGAGGACCTCATCAAAATCAATTTAAAAATGAGTGTGAAGGGGGAACAAAAGTCAAGATATTTTTAAAAGATCTTTAAAAATGCCTCTGTCTCGCATGCCAACAAGAATGCATTGATATTGTGAACATTTGTGATACATGTATTAATAAATAGTCATTACAAATTACTGTGTTCTGGTCTTGTTCTTAAAGTTTTTAAACACATTTCTATTCCATTTTGTTCCATAGGACAGGGGTCCCCAACCCTCAGGATCTAATGCCTGATGATCTGATGTGGAGCTGATGTAATGATAATAGAAATAAAGTATGCAATAAATGTAATGCGTTTGGATCATCCCCAAACCATCCCCTCTTCCCCCCGGTCTGTGGAAAAACTGTCTTCCATGAAATTGGTCCCTGGTGCCGAAAAGGTTGGGGACCACTGCCATAGGGGATCGGAGGTGGGCCACTGTACACACTGACACATCCCCCCTTACAAGCTCCAACTCCACTAAATAGCATTGAACAGTGTAAAAATTGAAGGGATAGATTTTTTTTAATGGACATTCCAGGAACTTGAATCATTTATCATAAACAGGATGTATTGTTGGCTGCAAAAATAGAATCTTCATATTTCAGGCTAGAGGCAGAAAGATTTCAGAGTTTTTAAGTCTGAATGTCACTTTAAAAAAGGAAACAAACATCTACTTCCCCTTTTATTGTTCCTAATGATCATGTATTCTTCCCTTCCTTTATTCTTCTCTGGATTGAATAAACTCAATCTAGAGAAGAGATGACATCATACCATTCAGTTGTCCCAATGCCATGGCTTATATTAATACTAAAGTATGAAATCCTTATACTTGATTTAAAGAGCATTTTAGCAATAGGTACAGTACATATTATCTGCAATCTATTTTTTTCCTTCTTAATATGTGTGTGTGTGTATTAGTCACTCAGTCATGTCTGACTCTTTGTGACCCCATGGACTATATAGCTCTCCAGGCTTCTCTGTCCATAGAATTCTCCAGGCAAGAATGCTGGAGTGTGTTGCCATTTCCTTTTCCATTCCTTCTTAATGGATCATCCTTAAAAACTAGTAGAAGCATTTATTGATCTTTTCCCAAATAAGAGGATCTTCTCTGATGGAGATGGTGTTCTAACTATATCCACATATTAGTCTGAACTCTACAGGAAGTAAACCCTAAAAGGCTTACAGTATCTGACCCACACCCTCAGATATTCCCTCTTCAAAAGGTCAGCATTTTTAGAGAATTAGAGATCTCTTCTCTATAGCCCAAAACTTTTCAAAGTTTCATTTACATTTCTCTTTTGTTATATAATAAAATGAGGCTTTTCTGTAAAATTCTAAATAGAGCCCCATCCATGGTTCACCTTTTTGCAAACTATGCATTCACTAGTATACTAATACTGTTATACTTTGGTAAACAAGAAATCTATACACTTTCTAAATTGAATTTGGATCTCACCATTATATAATTTCAGTGTGAAACATTTAACAAAGATTTATTTGACTTTAAAACTATAAAGTATTTATGTTTCAACCTTGCTCAGAAATAAGGTATATTTAGCTTTAAAAGGTATTGCCTAACCTTATTCCAAAGTCATTATGCTAATTCATACTCCCACCACAGAGTAGTAAGGTTCCAGTTTGTTCACACCCTCATCAACACTTGTTATTCTCAGCCTTAGTTTTTTTTTTTTTTTTGCCATTCTGAATGTGTGGTGGTATCTCAGTTTGACTTCACATTATAATTAGTAATACTGAACATTCACTTTGTCATTGACTACTTTGATATCTTTATTTTTTGGCCACACTGTGTGGCATGTGGAATCTTAGTTCCCTGGCCAGGGATCAAATCTGTGCCCCCTGCAGTGGAAGCATGGAGTCTTAACCACTGGACTGCCAGGGAATTCCCGATATCTTCTTTTATGAGGTATTCAAGTCTTGTGCGTTTTTTCAGTTATCTTAATTGATTTGTAGGAATTCTTTATGTATTCTGGATGCAAATCCTTACTTTGATGTATCAGTATTTATTGCAAATATTTTCTCTCAGCCTATCATTTGACTTTTCACATATAGTCGATTAGTTTTTTCCAGCTTTATGGGCTTCCCAATGGCTCAAGTGGTAAAGAATCTTCCTGCAGTGCAAGAGACACGGGTTTAATTCCTGGGTTGGGAAGATGCCCTGAAGGAGGAAATGCAACCCCTCCAGTATTCTTGCCTGGGAAGTCCCATGGACAAAGGAGCCTGGCGGGCTACAAAGTTCAGACATGACTGAGCATGCATACACTACTGAGATGTATTTGATATTGTATAGGCTTGAAGTGTACAAGTTGATGACTTAATCCACTGATGTATTGTTAATTGTGACTAAACAACTAATGGATCACTGAAGGACTCAAACAGTAGATCAAAAATACCTAGAGACAAATGAAAATGAGAGCACAAGTATCCAAAACCTATGGGACACAGCAAAAGCTGTTTTAAGAGGGAAGTTTATAGTGATGAAAGCTTACCTCAGCAAATAAGAAAAATCTCAAATAAACAACCCAACCTTATGCCTAAAGCAACTAGAGAAAGAAAATCAAACTAGAGAAAGAAAATCAAATTCCAAAGTTAGTAGGAAATAACTCATAAAGATCAGAGCAGGAATAAATGCAATAGAGTAAAAAAATAGAAAAGATCAATGAAACTAAAAGATGGGTTCTTTGAAAGGATAAAATTGATAAACCTTTTGCCAGACATGAAGAAAAAAAGGGAGAAGGCCCAAATCAATAAAATCAGAAATGAAAAAGAAGTTACAACTGACACCACAGAAATAAAGGATCTTAGATTACTACTAACAACTATATACCAATAAAATGAAAATGTAGAAGAAATACACAAATTCTTAGAAAGGTACAATCTCCAAGACTCAACCAGGAAGAAATAGAAAATATGAATAGGCCAATTACCAGTACTGAAATTGAAAACTGTGATTTAAAAACTCCCAACAATAAAAAGTCCAGAACCATATGGCTTCACAGGTGAATTCTATCAAACTTTCAGAGAACAGTTAACATCTATCCTCCTGAAACTATTCCAAAATATTGCAGAGGAAGGGACACTCCCAAACTCATTTTATGAGGACACCATTACCCTGATGCCAAAACCAGACAAAGATACCACAATTTAAAAAAAGTATAGGCCAATATCACTGATGAACATAGATGCAAAATTTCTCAACAAAAGGCTAGCAAACTAGATCCAACAATATATTAAAAAGATCATTCACTGTGATCAAGTGGGATTTATTCCAGAGATGCAAGGATTTTTTCAATATTCACAAATCAATCAGTGTGATACACCACATTAACAAAATGAATTAAAACCATATGATCATCTCAATAGATGCAGAAAATGCTTTTGATAAAATTCAACATCTATTTATGATTAAAAATACCTCTCCAGAAAGCATAGAAGGAACATACGTCAATATAATAAAGGCCATATATGACAGACCCACAGCTAATATACTCAACAGTGAAAAGCTGAAAGCTTTTCCTCTAAGATGAGAAACAGGACAAGGATGTCCACTCTTGCCACTTTTATTCAACATAGTTTTGGAAGTCCTAGCCATGGCAATCAGAGAATAAAAAACAAGGAATTCAAATTGGAAAAGAAGTAAAACTGTCACTTTGCTGATGACATGATACTATACATAGAAGATCCTAAAGATGCTACCAGAAAACTACAAGAGCACATCAATGAATTTGGTAAAGTTGAAGGATCCAAAAGTAATACACAGAAATCTGTTGCATTTCTATACACTAACAATGAAAGCCCAGAAAGAGAAATGAAGAAAACAATCCCATTTACCATTACATCAAAAAGAAGAAAACACCTAGGAATAAACCTACCTAAAGAGGCAAAAGGTCTGTAATCTGAAAACTATTAAGATGGTGATGAAAGAAATCGAAGATGACATAAACACATGGAAAGATACAGTATGTTTTTGGATTGGAAGTATCAATATTGTCAAAATGACTCTACTATCCAAGGCAATCTATAGAATCTATGCAATCCCTATCAAATTACTAATGGAATTTCACAGAACTAGAACAAAAAAATATCTTACGATTTTTATGGAGACATAAAAGAACCTGAATTGCCAAAACAATTTTGAGAAATAAAAATGGAACTGGGGGAATCAGGCTCCCTGACTTCAGACTATATTGCAAAGCTACAGTCATCAAAGCAATATGATACTGGCAGAAAATCAGAAATACAGATCAATGGAACAGGATAGAAAGCCCAGAAATAAACCCACACACGTATGGTCAATTAATCTATGACAAAGGAGGCAAGACTATACAATGGAGGAAAGACAGTCTCCTAAATAAATGGTGCTGGGAAAACTGGACAGCTATATGTAAAAAACATGAAATTAGAACATTTTTAACACCATCCAGTCCATTCGGTTCAGTTGCTCAGTCATGTCTGACTCTGCGACCCCATGGACTGCAGGATGCCAGGCCTCCCTGTCCATCACCAACTCCCGGAGTTTACTTAAACTCATGCCCATTGAGTCGGTGATGCTATCCAACCATCTCATCCTCTGTCATCCCCTTCTCCTCCTGCCCTCAATCTTTTCCAGCATCAGGGTCTTTTCAAATGAGGCAGTTCTTCACATCAGGTGGGCAAAGTATTGGAGTTTCAGCTTCAGCATCAGTCCTTCCAATGAATATTCAGGACTGGTTTTCTTTAGAATGGACTGGTTGGATCTCCTTGCACTCTAAGGGACTCTCAAGAGTCTTCTCCAACACCATAGTTCAAAAGCATCAATTCTTGGGTGCTCAGCTTTCTTTATAGTCCAACTCTCACATCCATACATGACTCCTGGAAAAACCATAGCTTTGACTAGATGGACCTTTGTTGGCAAAGTAATGTCTCTGCTTCTTAATATGCTATCTAGGTTGGTCATAACTTTTCTTCCAAGGAGCAAGTGTCTTTTAATTTCATGGTTGCAGTCACCATTTGGAGCCCAGAAAAATAAAGTTTGTTTCCACTGTTTCCCCATCTATTTGCCATGAAGTGATGGGACCAGATGCCATGATCTTAGTTTTCTGAATGTTGAGTTTTAAGCCAACTTTTTAACTCTCCTTTTTCACTTCCATCAAGAAGCTCTTTAGTTCTTCTTCGCTTTCTGCTGTAAATGTGGTGTCATCTGCATATCTGAGGTTAACACCATACACAGACATAAACTGAAAATGGATTAAAGATCTAAATCTAAGACCACATACTATATAACTTTTAGAGGAAAACAGAGGCAGAACACTCTGACATATATTGCCACAAGATCCTTTTTGATACATATCCTAGACTAATGGAAATAAAAACAAAAATAAAAAAATGGTACCTAATTAAACTCAAAAGCTTTTGCATAGCAAAAGAAACCATAAACAAAAGGACAACCCACAGAACGGGGAAAAATATTTGCAAATAATGTGACTGACAAGGGATTAATCTCCAGAATTTACACACAGCTCGTATGGCTCAATATCAAATAAACAAGCCAATCAAAAGTGGCAGAAGACCTAAATACACATTTCTCCAAAGAAGACATACAGATTGCCAAGAGGCATATAAAAAGATGCTTCACATCATTAATTAGAGAAATGCAAGTCAAAACTACAATAGGACCTCACCTAGTTAGAATGGCCATTATCAAAAAGTGTACAAACAAATGCCAGAGAGGGTGTGGCGAAAAGAGAACCCTCCTACACTGTTGGTGTGAATGGAAACTGGCACAGCCACTATGGAGAACAATGCAGAGGTTCTTTAAGTAACTAAAAATAGAAATACCATGTGATCCAGCAATCACACTACTGGGTATATCCAGAGAAAAGCATGGTTTAAAATGATACATGCACCCCAGTGTACATTGCAGTGCTATTTACAATAGCCAAGACATGGAAGCAACCTGAATGTCCATTAATAGATGAATGGATAAAGATGATGTGGTACATATATATAATGGAATATTACTCAGCCATTAAAAAGAATGAAATAAATAGCCAAGACATGGAAGCAACCTAAATGTGCATTAATAGATGAGTGGATAAAGATGATGTGGTACACACACACACATATATATATAGTAGAATATTACTCAGCCATTAAAAAGAATGAAATAATGCCATTTGCAACAACACAGATGTACCTGGAGATTATCAAAGTAAGTCAGAGAGAGACAAATATCACATGATATCACTTACATGCAGAATCTACAAACAATGATGTAAATAAACTTATTTACAAAACAGAAACAGACTCACAGACTTAGAGAATGAACTTATAGTTGCCAGTAGGGAGAGGGAAGATGGGAGGGGAAAGACAGGGGTAGGGGATTCAGAGGTACAAACCACTATGTATCAAATAAATAGGCTACAATGATATATTGCACAACACAGGGAATATAGCCAATATTTCATAATAACTATAAAGGAAGTACAACCTTTAAAACTGTGAAGCACTATATTCTGTACTTGAACCTTATATTTAAAACTATACCTCAAAAAAAAATATGGTAATCAAAATAGTGTGGAACTGACAGACCAATGGAACAGAATAGAGAGCCAAGAAATAAACTCACACACTTACGGTCAACTAGTACTTGACAAAGGTGCCAAGTGTATAAAATGGGGATAGAATAGTCTCTTCAAAAAATGGTGCTGAGCAAACTGTGTATCTGCACACAAAGGTATGAAACTGGACTGTTATACTTTACTCAAAAGTCAAATAAAAAGTGGATTAAAGACTTACATATAAGACCTAAAACAGTAAAATTCCTAGAAGAAAACAGAAAAAAGCCTCTTGACATTGGCTTTAGCAATAATTTCTTGAATACGATACCAATATTACAAGCAACAAAAGCAAAAATAGACAAGTGGGAGTACATCAAAACAACAAGAAAAGGCAATCTATGAAGTGGGAGAAAATTCCTGCAACCCATAAATCTGATAAGGGGTTAATATCCAAATATATGGATATATAAGCACACCTACAACTCAATGGCCAAAAACAAAGTACTTGATTTAAAAATTGACAGAGGAACCCAATAGAAATTTTTCCAATGAAGACATGACCAACAGGTATATGAAAAGGTGTTCAATATCACTAATCACCCAAGAAATGCAAATCAAAACCACAATGAGAGATCATCTCAGCTATTAGGATGGCTATTATTTTCAAAGAAGTAATTTTTGCCAGGGGTGTGGAGAAAAATGAACCCTCACCTACTCTTGGTAGCAAGGTAAACTGGTGCAGTCACTATGGGAAAAAGTACGAATGTTCCTAAAAAACGTAAAGATAGAACTACCGTGACCCAGCAGTCCTACTTCTAGGTTTGTATTGAAAGGGATTGAAATCAGGATCTCAATGAGCTATCTGTACTCCCATGTTCATTGCAGCATTACTCGCAATAGCCAATTCGTGGAAACAACCCCAATGTCTATCATTGGATGCCTGGATTTTAAAATGTGATGTACACAACAGTGTAATATTATTTAGCCTTAAGAAAGAAATTCTGCCATTTGCAACAACATGGATGAACCTGGAGGACAATATACTAAGTGAAATAAGCCAGATACAGAAGGACAAATACTCCATGATACCACCGCTATTGTGAATTTAAAATAGTCAAAATCACAGAAGCAGAGTAGAATGGTGGTTGCCAGGGTCTAGGGGAAGGAGGAAACAAGAGGGATTAGTCAAAAGATAAAAAGTTTCAGTTAGACAAGATGAATAACTCCTAGAATAACAGCATAGAGACTACAGTTAATAATACTGCATAGTTTACTTAAAATTTTGCTAAGGGTAGATCTTATTTTAAATGTTCTTATCACAAAAATTAAGTAGGTAAATAAGTCAGTTAGTAAGTTAATAATAGAGTGCAGGAGGGAAAAATGTATCTTCCCACAAAGAAAACTCCAGGTCCAGATGACTTCACTGGTGAATTTTGCAAAACTTTTAAGAAAGAGATAATACTAGTTCTACACAAAATATTCCATAAAACTGAAAAAAAAGGTAGGGGGGCATAATTCCCAAATCATTCTGCAAGGACAATATTATTCTTATACCAAAACCTAAACAAGATATTAAAGAAAACTACAGATCAATATCCCAATGAACATGGAAAAAAATCCTAAACAAAACAGTAGCAAATCGAATCTAACAATACATAAAATATATAAAATCTAACAATATATAAAATTATATAACAATATATAAAACAATATATATGTTTTAACTCATAGTGCTTTATCCCAGGAATTAGCAATTCTTTTCTACCTTGTTCAGAAAGTTCTAGCCAGAACAATCACACAAGAAATGTGTCTGCAACATGGCTGAATCTCAAAATCATTACACTAAGAAACCAGTCAGAAAAGATCATATGTTGTATGATTCTCTTTATATAAATGTAATTAACAGGTATATTTACAGGGACAGAAAGTAGATGAGTGGTTGCTGAAGCGACTTAGCAGCAGCAGCAGCAGCATGGGTGGATGGACGAGGGCGTGGATGTTGGGGAGAAACTGAAAGTGTTAAAAGATACAGCGTTTCTTTTTGAGGTGATGAAAATGTTCTACAATTGATTGTGGCGATGGTTGCACAACTCTGAATATACGAAAATAACTCAATTGTACACTTTAAATAGGCAAAATTTATCATAAGTGCTTGTGTGTTATTTTTAAAAAGGTATATTTTGTGTCACTGAGTTCTTCTGAGTCTTCCCCTAAGTATGGGTGGCTGGAAAAGTGAATAAAATCCTTGTACAGATTAGCAAGAATTCTTTCTCCATTTCCTTGTGTCACATTTTCTTAAGTTTCTTCTGGCTATAACATTATACAAAGATTTTTTTTTTTTTAATTCTTTGAATTCTGAGCTTACCTGCTTTGCCAAACAGTCATTTCTATTTGACTGAATAGTCATTTCTGCTGTATATGTTAGTATTTTAAAACTCTGTTTCCGTAAGCAATTGTTTGCTTTGCCTGGCTATGAGATTGCAAGCTTAAGTCTCTGAAGGGAGTATCCTTGTTTTAAACTCTTCATAGAAGTGTAAGACACAAACAGGAAGTACTCCTATCATAAACATGTTTTTGATGATTTTTGACTAAGTAAACACACTCATATCACTGGCACCAAGATCAAGGCATAGAACTTTCCCAGCTCCTTGGAAAATCACTCTTGTTCAGAAGAGATTTTTTTTTTTATTAACTGTGGTAGAAAACCACACCAAAATTATCATCTTAACTATTAAGTGTACATTTTATTAGTGTTAAGTATATTTTCCCTGTAGTGCAATCAATCTGCAGAAATTTTCATCTTGTAAATCTGAAATGCTATATGCATTAAATAAATCTTTTCATTTTTCTCTTCCCCCACATTCTACTTTCTGTTTCTATAAATTTGATTATTTTAGATATTTCATGTAAGTGGATTCATGCAGTATTTGTCTTTTTGTGACTGGCTTCCCTTAGCATGAGCTTACCTGGTGGCTCAGACGGTAAAGCGTCTGCCTGCAATGTGGGAGACCCAGGTTCGATCCCTGGGTTGGGAAGATCCCCTGGAGAAGGAAAGTACTCTTGCCTGGAGAATCCCACGGATGGAGGAGCCTGGAAGGCTACAGTCCATGGAGTTCAAAGAGTCGGACACGACTGAGCAAGTGCTTTGCCTTTTTGCCTTCCCTTAGCATGATGTCTTCAATGTTCATCCATCTTGTAGCATGAAACAGGATATCCCTCCTTTATAAGGCTGAATAATACTCCATTGTATGGGTAGACCACATTTTGTTTATCCATTTGTCTTGTGATGGACATCTGGATCACGTCCACTTTTTGGCTATTGTGAATAGTGCTTCAGTGAACATAGGCATGCAAAAGGAGAATGTCTTTTAGTACTAAAAATATCTAATGTTGATTGATGACATTCATCTCAAGAACTGTTCTAAAGGCTTTATCCCATTTAATTTTCACAGCAACAATATGAATTAGAAAGCACTCTCATTATCTCCATTTTACAGATTAATAAACTAAGCAATGAGAAGGTTAAGCAGCTTTCCCAAGGTCACCTAGCAGAACTGGGACTCTCACTCAATCAATCTGGAACCGGTACCACACACTTAGCCACCACGCTATGCTGCCTCTTGCTTATTTTCTATAATGATGCTATAAAGCAGCGGTCTCCAGCCTTTTCTGCACCAGGGACCAGTTTCGTGGAAGACCAGTTTTCCATGGACTGGGGATGGGATGGTGGCTTCAGGATGCTTCAAGTACATTATGTTTGTTGTGCACTTTATTTCTATTTTCGTTACATCAGCTCTACCTCAGATCATCAGGCACTAGATCCCAGAGGTTGGGGACCCCTGCGGTAAGTATATCCTATGAAGCTTTGCTCGTGTGTGTGCTCATAAAATGTTCAAGTCTCCGTATTACATTCCCCTTTAATTCAAAACACGAGCATTCCCTCTTGAAGCCCCAAATTTCTTTCAATTTGGGCTCATTTACAACCTGCAGTATCATAAAGCATGTTTATTAAGTACTCGACCTTCTAGAGCTTCTTTTCTTATTCTGGCCAAGCATTTCAGATATGCTGCACATTGAAAAGAAGTAATCGAAATTAGCTTCATGTACTCCATTCTATTAAAAGTTATTAGCAATTAATACAGATTTAAGGGAGAGGGGACTTATTAGCCCTCTTGCCCTGAAAATTAATGCATCCTTTTCATTATACTCCTAAGGGGTATTTTACCCAATAACATTCCATTTCAGATTAATATAAAATGAAAACTACATTATTTGAGAATGCTGGCTACAAAACGATTACAAACCACAAATCTCACAAAGATTAACAGGGAAGGAAGATCAAGCAGAACAAGGAACTATTAATAATTCTAGACAAGATGAAGGTAATAAAATCAATGTGTCAATCATTCTACAAGAATCAAGAAGCCACAATGTTTTTTGAGGGCATGGCCAGGCTTATGTAAAGTAAGGGTTGATAATGTTGGTTTTATAGGTTAAACTAGGCTTTCAGGAGTGGGTGATTTCTGGATAGCTACAAAAGAAATATACTCTGTAAATTCTAATTTTAAAAATGCTAGGGTCTATATACAGAGATACTGTTTTCTTCATTTCTAGGCAAAACTGTCTTCCCTTTCCTGCACAAGGGGCCCCCAACTGCTCAAGGTTAAGCGTGTCAACAACTCCAAATGAACCACTAGGGGGCAGAAGGAGACAGAAGCTGACCAACAGGTTCCCCTGAGAACACGTTCACACTTGGAGTGACTTGAAAGACTGCTGATAATTGCGTCCTATATGTTAAGCTGAATCTGAAAATTTATCATATTTCCTTACTAAGGACCTGAAACCAAGATAAAGTTGCCTAATTCTTTCTTTTCTATTCTGATGCTAGAGTTACCATTTGATAAGAAATACTGACCCAGGAGCCCTGATAGCAGCCACACGAATACAAGGCACTACTGTTTTGCTTTCTTTTCCTCTCCATTGCCAGTTTTATAGTCCTCTTTATCCTGACAGCCACTTGATTTATTCTGGCTTATGCTTGTGGTTACCCCCTCAACATTTGGCAGCTTGCTCTTATCCCAGAAGCAACATCCAGACAAATTTGATTATATAAGCAACCTATTGCCACACACATTTAACCTATACCATGGTCATTTCACAACAGGCACGGAGTTCACGCCTCCCACTCTGTCATGATGTGTTGATGTTTAGCCAGAAAAAGTTGCACAGGAACAAACAAGTACCCAATATATGTAATAAAACATGGCATTGACACCAATTCTAAAATCTTTATCCTACATAAACTCACAGACATATGTTCTGTGAGGCAGTAGAAGGTGGATTTATAAAGCACCGTAAACAATTTCATCCATATATCACTCATGGCGATTGTTTATATCCTGAGGAGGAATAAACACTGTTGTTTTTCGTTCAGCAGACTTAATGTGTGTCAGACTAAAGATACATAAAATACAAACCCTGTGCTCAGGAGCTCACAATCAAGTGGGAAGCCAGATACAGAAAAAGAAAGATCACGTGAATAAACAGAAAGTTGCATTTCATGCGAAAGCACAGTGATTTGGCTGGGGTACTGCTTAGCTGGGAGTAGGGGGCTGAAACACAAGGGATCAGATATAAACAAATGCTGCACTTCCTGAAGAAGAGTGCCCAGAGACCAGTGCTAAAGGACAAACAGAGCTGACCAGGTCAAGAGGAAGTGGAAGAAGGTTGGCGCCAAGGCAGGCATTTGGACCAAGAGGCGAGCTAAGAATAGCATGGGTGTGGTGTGGGTGAGCAGATAGCATCAGCTGTGTGTGCAACGGGAGTCCTGAGGGACAGAGCTCTCTGGGGCTTATACAACTGGCTGAGGATAGAGGACTTCACCTTGTAGGCAACAGAGAGCTGGGGAACTGTTTTGAATGGGGGAAATTTGATCATTCTGGAAGACATTGAGAAGTAGGAGATTAAAGTCAGGCTGGTTAAGAGGCTATAATTCTCCAGAGCTAAGGCGCTGAGAGTTGGGGTGGGAAGGGGTGACACTAGGGGATTCAAATGGGCAGGGTTTGATATGTGAGCAAGAATCATGGATGACGCTTAGATTTCTAGCTTGGATGACTAGGAGGGCAGTGGGGCCACCGGCAGAGATAGGGGATACATGAACAGGGCTGGGAGATAGCAAGGAGTCTGGTTTCAGATAGGCTGAGTTGGAGGCACCTCAGCGCTGTCCACCTGCAGATGTCTGATGAACACGTGACTAAGCCAGGTGAGCCTGAGTTGAATTCCAGAGGTTGGCTAGGCCTCTTGTCACTGCTGGCAGAAAATATGGAGTCAATGAGATTTTTCCTGAGAATGAGTAGACCAGAAGAGTGAGGACTGAATGGTCAGAGAACCCCAAGGTTGAAGAGATAGGTGAGGACATGGGTCACCAGGCTGAAGCAGAGAAGAAATGGTCAGAAGAAACCATCTATGGTAGGAAGGTCTGACAAGGACCTCAGATTACAGGCTAAAAGCACCCAAGTTCCTACTCATATCCAGTCAATAATTATTTGAAAGCTTGGCAGTGTTTCAGGCCCCATTCAGGAGGGGGCCACTAAGAAATTGACCACGGGATTCTTGACTTCAGGAGCCTCATAATCTAGTTGGGAAATGAAACACACTTCCTAAAAGAGGTGAAGTTGAAAGCCTAAGGAAGAGGCAAACAGCTGTGAAGGGCAAGATCTGGAGGGACCCTGTGGGACTGAGGGAACCAAGATTTCTAAAAGAAGCAAGACCTGGCTGACCTTGGGGGCCAGGGTGGAGATTCTCCTAAGAATGGAAACTTGACCACAAAGGCCAAGAAGACAACAAAGTAATGTCTACTGTGGGCGGAGCACCCACTTCACATTCAAGAAGAGAGACAGATCCTGTTGGAAATGTGGCTCGAACCAGGGCTGAAAGATGCCTGAATGCCCACCTGGGCCATGAAGATTGTGTATAGGGGAAATGAAAGTTCAGAGCAGGAAAACATTGCCTTCATTAAGCAGCAGCTACCAAGTATGCATTCTCCAAAGAGGAGAAAGAAGAAATGTTTCCAACCCTCATAGAGAAAGGAAAGCAGTGTTTTTATGAAATTAATACAATACTGATGTATCTCTTCTTTTCTACTTTTGAATAGTCTGACAAATCAAATTCTTATTTTCAGAAGGTCTCAGTTCAGTCGCTCAGTGTCTGACTCTTTGAGACCCCATGGACTGCAGCACGCCAGGCTTCCCTGTCCATCACCAACTCCTGCAGACTGCTCAAACTCATGTCCATTGAGTCCGTGATGCCATCCAATCATCTCATCCTCTGTCGTCCCCTTCTCCTCCTGCCTTCAATTATTCCCAGCATCAGGGTCTTTTCAAATGAGTCAGTTCTTCGCATCAGGTGGCCAAAGTATTGCAGTTTCAGCTTCAGCATCAGTCCTTCCAATGAATATTCAGGACTGATTTCCTTTAGGATGGACTGGTTGGATCTCCTTGCAGTCCAAGGGACTCTCAAAAGTCTTCTCCAACACCACAGTTCAAAGGCATCAATTCTTTGGCACTCAGCTTTCTTTATAGTCTAACTCTCACATCCATACATGACTACTGGAAAAACCATAGCTTTGACTAGACGGACTTTTGTTGGCAAAGTAATGTCTCTGCTTTTTAATATGCTGTCTAGGATGGTCAAAGCTTTTCTTCCAAGGAGCAAGCGTCTTTTAATTGCATGGCTGCAGTCACCATCTGCAGTGATTTTGGAGCCTCCAAAAATAAAGTCTCTCAGTTTCCATTGTTTCCCCGTGTCTATTTGCCAGAAGATATAGTTCCCAATTCTTTTGGTTATCAAGTTCCCTGGTTACTGTTATTTTCTGTCTAAACCTCAGACTTGAAGAAAAAAAAAAAAAAGACTTGTATTTCAGTGAGCTTGAGCCTGTGAGATTTTATAAACGGCATGCTTTTAATAGCAGTTTTTCTCCGTCAGAGAGCCTCAGAGAAAGCTATGCTCAGAATCTTCAGAAATCACTAAATATGTGTACTTTATCATTCACTTAATATATATAAACTGTGATAATGGGGTGCTTTACAGCCAAAGAACTTTCTAAAATATGATTGTATTTTAATCCTTAAGCCTCACAATTCAATAAAGGCTAACAAGTTAATGAAAAAGTGGGGTAAGGGCATGACAAGGCAATTCAAAGAAAACAATTGCAAATAGCCATAAGCACATGAAAGATACTTCTCATTCATTCGTATACTTCACTAACATTTAAAGAAATGCATATAAAAACAGATACTTTCATATCTGAAAGTATTTGCTATCATCCTCTTATCAGTGTTAATGGCAGTTTAAGATTGTTGCAGTTTCTGGGAAGGACAACTTGGCATTGGCTTTCACATTGTAAATGTGTACACACTTTGACCCAGCAATTCTACTCCCAAATGTCTCCTAAAGATATTCTTGCTCAAGGGTTTTAGTACGTGTGTAAAATGTTCTCTGTTGCAGCATTTTTTGTAGACTTTTTTAAAAAATAAAATTTAGATCATCTAGTAAGGGGGGTTGGTTAGGGACTTCCCTGGCAGTCCAGTGGTTAAGATTTAACCTTCCAACGCAGGGGTTACAGGTTTGATCCCTGGTAGGGGAGCTAAGATCCCATCTGCCTTGTGGCCAAAAAACCAAAACATAAAACAGAAGCAATATTGTAACAAACTCAGTAGACTTTTTTTTTCTTAAAAAGGTCCATATTAAAAAAAATCTTAAAAGAGGGGGCTGGTTTGAGTCACTATGCTATCTGCAGACACTGTGCTGTGCTTAGTCACTCAGTTGTGTCTGACTCTTTGCGACCCCATGGACTATAGCTCGCCAGGCTCCTCTGTCCACGGGGATTCTCCAGGCAAGAATACTAGAGTGGGTAGCCATGCCCTCCTCCAGGCGATGTCCCCAATGCAGGGATTGAACCCAGGTCTCCTGCATTGCATGCAGATTCTTTACTGTCTGAGGCACCAGGAAAGTCCAAGAATACTGGAGTGGGTAACCTATCCTTTTTCCAGGGGATCTTCCCAACCCAGGAATCGAACCAGGGTCTCCTGCATTGCAGGTGGATTCTTCACCAGCTGAGCTACCAGGGACACCCTGGAGAGTCATAAACCAAACTGTACAGATCAGGGCATGCTGTTGTGGCCTTGGCTGTGATCTACAGTCTTGGAGACCCATCACATCCTCCCTCCTAGACTATGATTTGTTCCTGAAAGCCTGGCCACTAAGTGAAGAGCTGTTTCATGAAAGACTATCTAGGTTAATTGTACTGGGTAAACTGTGTTGTGCTCTAATCTAACTTTAAATACCCCCAAATGTTTTGTGAATTAAAAGAAGAAATCAATGGAACTATGAAAACAAGTTTCTGTAAAGAATACACATCCTTTTGCAAGTGTGCACATAATTAAGGTTCGTTGTTCTTACCCATAGTGGATGGTGGGTGGTGGAGGGGGCACAAGGAAGCTGTTCCTATTAAAAATTCTGCTTTCTGTGCCATTTTCTTCACTTTTCTGTGGCTCAGTTACCTTGCCCTGTGTCTGTTCTTAAAAATAAAGTCATAGCACAAAAAAAAGATAGTGAGAGCGAACTAAAGGCTAAAACATAGAGTGCTTGGATCACAAGGAAATAGACGACCTGAACTCCAGACTGAAGATATGCGGGAGGTGCCACTGCTTCATCCCTTTCTCTGGGTCCCCATACACAAAACAAGATGCTTTTGGCTTCATCCAAACACAGTACACAGTTTAAAGTAGTTCATTTCCAACTAGAAACTGCTGTTATTCAAGTCAGTTGGTGAGTATGTCTTTGAAACCACAGTGTCAAAATTCTCATTATATTGCATTTATTTAGTATGTTTTGTGGAGGAAAATCATTATTTTATACCGATTGTAAAAAGATAGTGTTCCCTCAATTGATGTGGCTTTTCAAGGGCAGTTATAGAAAAGACTAGTAATTAAGTTAAGAAGAAGAAAAAACAAATTGCAGTATGATATAATACAATCTCCTTTTAAAAAGGACATATACTCATAATGTTTACATGTTTCTGGAAAGAAAACTCAGAAAATACATACAAGAAATTGCAGCAGTGGTCTTTTTGGAAGAGAGGAGTGTGGCAAGAAAGAATTATGGGCACTATTTTTAGTATGAAAGTAAGATTTTTTAATAGCTACTGCTGCTAAGTCACTTCAGTCGTGTCCGATTCTGTGCGACCCCATAGACGGCAGCCCACCAGGCTCCTCTGTCCATGGGATTCTCTAGGCAAGAATACTGGAGTGGGTTGACATTTCCTTCTCCATTTTTAACAGCAAAACAGCAAAATAACAAATCCTTCAGTGATTTCCCACAGACTAAAGAAAGGAGTTAGATTTTGGGTCCAGGCATTGACATAGAGGACCCTGCAGGATCTATCTGGCCACATAGGCCTCACCCATGCCCCCATGTATCTCCTTACTGCTCCACCGAATTACTTGCCACTCCCGGAATGCACTAGGCAGCCCTGAACTTCTGTGTTTTTGTGCTAGTTGTCTAGCTAGTTGTGGAACATTCACTCACAAATGTCAAGGCATCTCTCCCAGCTTTCACTCAGAGCCAGAAAACTGCTTCCTGAACCCTTTCCCTTAAGACTGTTAGACCTGAAGCCAGGGTCTTATTGGCTTAATCCATTCTAGGACCAGGGAAGATGGTATTCTGACTACCATGGGTTCACCATGCTATTTTTATTTGGTAAGACAAGTTAATTTTTCATAACAAACTTCCTTGGGGATATGTTAGCCAATGCAAACTTAACCTTAGATTCAAAAGAAAACTCCCCATCAAAACATTCAGCCTCATTTTTTTTTTTAAATCAAGGAGAGAAAAAGAATCTATATAAAGAAGTTTCTATGAAATATGCAGAAGTTTGCTTCATCCTTCATGTCCTCACACCCAAGGTTAAATGATCACAAACAAAACTATAAGAAACACTCACTTAAAAATAAGCAAGAGTAGCCAGTGGAATTCTGAAAGAGAAAGACCATACAAGGACACTGACCCTATCAGAATTAAAACATACTTGGCTTGCTCAGCAACTTAAAAAGTGCTTTCAGACTTCCCTAGTGGTCCGGTGGGTAAGACTCCATGCTCCCAATGCAGAGGGCCTAGGTTCAATCCCTGGTCAGAGAACAAGATCCCTCATGCCTCAACTTAAAGATCCCATACACAGCAATGAAGATCTCGCATGCCACAAGTAAGATGCAACACAGACAAATAAGAAAAAAAAAGTGCTTGAATAAAGAATGAGACCAATGGAAGAGAATTAGGAAGTCCAGAAATTAAACCATGTACATGATGTTCAGGTCAGTTCAGTCGCTCAGTTCTGTTCAGTCACTCAGTAGTGTCCAATTCTTTGCAACCCCACGAATCACAGCACACCAGGCCTCCCTGTCCATCACCAACTCCCGGAGTTCACTCCAACTCATATCCATCGAGCCGGTGATGCCATCCAGCCATCTCATCCTCTGTCATCCCCTTTTCCTCCTGCCCCCAATCCCTCCCAGCATCAGAGTCTTTTCCAATGAGTCAACTCTTCGCATGAGGTGGCCAAAGTACTGGAGTTTCAGCTTTAGCATCAGTCCTTCCAATGAACACCCAGGACTGATCTCCTTTAGAATGGACTGGTTGGATCTCCTTGCAGTCCAAGGGACTCTCAAGAGTCTTCTCCAACACCACAGTTCAAAAGCATCAATTCTTCAGTGCTCAGCCTTCTTCACAGTCCAACTCTCACATCCATACATGACCACTGGAAAAACCATAGCCTTGACTAGACGGACCTTTGTTGGCAAAGTAATGTCTCTGCTTTTGAATATGCTATCTAGTTTGGTCATAACTTTTCTTCCAAGGAGTAAGCGTCTTTTAATTTCATGGCTGCAGTCACCATCTGCAGTGATTTTGGAGCCCCCAAAAAATAGAGTCTGAAACTGTTTCCACTGTTTCCCCATCTATTTCCCATGAAGTGATGGGACCAGATGCCATGATCTTAGTTTTCTAAATGTTGAGCTTTAAGCCAACCTTTTCACTCTCCTCTTTCACTTTCATCAAGAGGCTCTTTAGCTCCTCTTCACTTTCTGCCATAAGGGTGGTGTCATCTGCATATCTGAGGTTATTGATATTTCTCCCGGCAATCTTGATTCCAGCTTGTGCTTCCTCCAGCCCAGCATTTCTCATGATGTACTCTGCATACAAGTTAAATAAGCAGGGTGACAATACACAGCCTTGACGTACATGATGTTAGCATTTGCTAAAGATGTCATTTCCAGTAGGTAGACTTATAAAGGACTTTATACTACTTGGTTGTGAACGGAAAAAAAAGTACAAAGTTGTATCTATACTTCAAACTGTACAACTGAACAAGTTTCAAATGAATTGAACATTTAAATGTAAGCAAGAAACAAGAAAACCATCAAAGCATGTCAATAAACATGGTAAATAGACAAAGAATGGACATAGTTAACACATACCAAAAAAAAAAAAAACCAATATAAATGGCCCTTAGAACATGTAAAAATATGCTGAACATCAGTCATCATTTTAGAAATGCAAGTTAAAATTACACTGAGCTATTATTTCTCACCTGTCAGGTGGACAAAACTCTATACACATTTGACAACCCATTCTACGGGTAAAGTTGTGGGGCAGCAGATACGCCCACACAGCACATGTAGAAATATAAACACTGTAACCTGAATCGAGGGCAGATTGACAATATCACAAGTACCAACATGTCTACCTTTTGCACCTATTACACAGATGCAATTGCCCATGTAAGAAATGATACATCTTCATGGTTACTCATTGCAGCACTGTTCGTAATTGCAAAAGATTGAACACAACCCAATTGTCCAATAATAGGGTATCGGTTAAATAAACTTTGCCACAGCCACACAATGGAATACTATGCCGTTGCTCAAACTGAATGAAAGTATTATTTTCTATGTACCAATATGGAAAAAAATTTCTAGGTTATATTGTGAAAAAAGAGAGGCAGAAGAACATCTAGAGTATGCTTCCTTTTGTAGAAGAAATGGAGACTATAGGAATAATTACTCATATTTGCTTGTGATTGCATCAAGCACTGCAACACAATTAAGTAGGATGACTGATTGCCTAAAAGGGACTGGTGAGAAAGAAGTAGATGGAGACAGCAGAAGGGATATGCTTTAATATATGTCTTTCCATATTACTTGAAGTTTTGGCTACTGTGAATACATTTCCTTTTCAAAAATAGAAATAACATTTAAAAACATACTCTGCAGAAAATTTTTGCCAAAGTCAGAACTAAATAACACAAAGGCGGAGTAGATTTCTTCTAAAATATAAGCTCCAAGTAAAATGTGTTTCATTGTTTTTATTAACTTTGCTTCCTTATTAAGATCTATTGTGATCCTTTGCTTGGTGTGATGGCTCTGATATATGTCAAACGATGATGTCAATATTGGCTGGATAAGTGTGAGGAATACTATAGTACATTACTAGGTCCAGGATTATAAAAAGCTACCTATAAAATGTATAACATAGATTTCCATCAATTATTCATTGAGAATTTATATGGCATAGGTCGGCTGAATACTTTGTGGGTAAATAAAAATGTGATTCTTGGCTTCAAGAAAGTGACATTTGATGGTCAAAAAGCAATTAATCATTTCCAAATGTGAACTTAAAGCCAGGATTTCCTCACTAAGATTAAGCCACTAAACATCATGATTGTTAGGGAAACATACTTTGAAATCTTTTTCAGGCTATGTGGCCCTGAGGCTGATTTTATCCTCCACTGTACCAACCCAGGTTTTACAATGGTGTTTTGGATCAGAGGGGTATCATAAGTCAAGCTTTCCTTTTCACATCTCTATTAACATCTTTTTCTTCATCTTCAGCAATGGGGCTTGCTCGGTCCTCACTGTTGTTTGCCAGCATGTCTCTGTCTCCCACTCTCTTTGACGTTGTTCAGTCACCTAGAAAGATGTGCAGTGGCATTCACAGGCAATGATTGGCATCAGATTTCCCTCATTATTCTGCCATAGAGTCAGCACTAAAATCGATGGGAAACCAAGTGCAATCACATAAAGTTGATTGCCATTTGGGTCCTATTGATTATCCTGCCAAATCTATGACAAGAAGAATAGCTGCACTGGATGGCAAAAAGGTAGTGACTACACATGCTTCAGCTGCCATTTGAGGTTGGCTAACATAGCATCTGCCCATTGATCTAGATCAGAAAGTAAGAAAGAGATGCCCTTACAGAAAAGCAGGCTAGTGGAGGCAAAATGCTTATTCTTGTCCACTAATGTTGACCTCTTAAACTTACCTTCAAGGACAATCATTCAACAATGCTCCTTTTATCTAACCTTGAAATTTGTTGGAGAACTGAGGACCTCTGGGGACCATCTTGGACTGAATTACTATAGATTACCCTCTCACTACAGACACACAGAGATGCTGGATAGGATAAATGAACAATAACTTGCAAATATGTAGCTTAGTTCAAAATAAAGGAAAGCAAATCCTTACAATGCAAAACTAAGGAAATCGAAAACAAGGCTCCACGGGTTTCGGCTGGGGATAGGGCTCAGCATCCAATCCAACTAAAGTTCCTTGTGGCCAAGTATTGGGATTTAATAGCCATATAGGGACAGAAGGCAACGGCAAGCCACTCCAGTACTCTTGCCTAGAAAATCCCATGGATGGAGGAGCCTGGTAGGCTGCAGTCCATGGGGTCGCTACGAGTCGGACGCGACTGAGCGACTTCACTTTCACTTTTCACTTTCACACAATGGAGAAGGCAACGGCAACCCACTCCAGTGTTCTTGCCTGGAGAATCCCAGGGACGGCAGGGCCTGGTGGGCTGCTGTCTACGGGGTCCCACAGAGTTGGACACGACTGAAGCGACTTAGCAATAGGGACAGAAGATACGGCCTTGGATCAATGAAAGATGAGATGGAATGTCTTTTGTTTTATAAAACCAGATTTCCAAAAGAGTGGTCCCTTCACTGAGGGTCAGATCAGATCAGTCGCTCAGTCGTGTCCGACTCTTTGTGACCCCATGAATTGCAGCACGCCAGGCCTCCCTGTCCATCACCAACTCCCGGAGTTCACTCAGACTCACGTCCATCGAGTCAGTGAGGCCATCCAACCATCTCATCCTCTGTCGTCCCCTTCTCCTCCTGCCCCCAATCCCTCCCAGCATCAGAGTCTTTTCCAATGAGTCAACTCTTCGCATGAGGTGGCCAAAGTACTGGAGTTTCAGCTTTAGCATCATTCCTTCCAAAGAAATCCCAGGGCTGATCTCCTTCAGAATGGACTGGTTGGATCTCCTTGCAGTCCAAGGGACTCTCAAGAGTCTTCTCCAACACCACAGTTCAAAAGCATCAATTCTTCGGTGCTCAGCCTTCTTCACAGTCCAACTCTCACATCCATACATGACCACAGGAAAAACCATAGCCTTGACTAGACGAACCTTTGTTGGCAAAGTAATGTCTCTGCTTTTGAATATGCTATCTAGGTTGGTCATAACTTTCCTTCCAAGGAGTAAGCATCTTTTAATTTCATGGCTGCAGTTACCATCTGTAGTGATTTTGGAGCCCAGAAAAATAAAGTCTGACACTGTTTCCACTGTTTCCCCATCTATTTCCCATGAAGTGGTGGGACCAGATGCCATGATCTTCGTTTTCTGAATGTTGAGCTTTAAGCCAACTTTTTCACTCTCCACTTTCACTTTCATCAAGAGGCTTTTGAGTTCCTCTTCACTTTCTGCCATAAGGGTGGTGTCATCTGCATATCTGAGGTTATTGATATTTCTCCCAGCAATCTTGATTCCAGCTTGTGTTTCTTCCAGTCCAGCGTTTCTCATGATGTACTCTGCACATAAGTTAAATAAACAGGGTGACAATAGAACTCCTTTTCCTATTTGGAACCAGTCGTTGTTCCATGTCCAGTTCTAACTGTTGCTTCCTGACCTGCATACAAATTTCTCAAGAGGCAGATCAGGTGGTCTGGTATTCCGATCTCTTTCAGAATTTTCCACAGTTTATTGTGATCCACACAGTCAAAGGCTTTGGCATAGTCAATAAAGCAGAAATAGATGTTTTTCTGGAACTCACTTCCTTTTTCCATGATCCAGCGGATGTTGGCAATTTGATCTCTGGTTCCTCTGCCTTTTCTAAAACCAGGTTGAACATCAGGAAGTTCACGGTTCACATATTGCTGAAGCCTGGCTTGGAGAATTTTGAGCATTACTTTACTAGTGTGTGAGATGAGTGCAATTGTGCGGTAGTTTGAGCATTCTTTGGCATTGCGTTTCTTTGGGATTGGAATGAAAACTGACCTTTTCCAGTCCTGTGGCCACTGCTGAGTTTTCCAAATTTGCTGGCATATTGAGTGCAGCACTTTCACAGCATCATCTTTCAGGAATTGGAATAGCTCAACTGGAATTCCATCACCTCCACTAGCTTTGTTCGTAGTGATGCTTTCTAAGGCCCACTTGACTTCACATTCCAGGATGTCTGGCTCTAGGTCAGTGATCACACCATCATGATTATCTGGGTCGTGAAGATCTTTTTTGTACAGTTCTGTGTATTCTTGCCACCTCTTCTTAATATCTTCTGCTTCTGTTAGGTCCATACCATTTCTGTCCTTTATCGAGCCCATCTTTGCATGAAATGTTCCTTTGGTATCTCTGATTTTCTTGAAGAGATCCCTAGTCTTTCCCATTCTGTTGTTTTCCTCTATTTCTCTGCATTGATCACTGAAGAAGGCTTTCTTATCTCTTCTTGCTATTCTTTGGAACTCTGCATTCAGATGTTTATATCTTTCCTTTTCTCCTTTGCTTTTCACTTCTCTTCTTTTCACAGCTATTTGTAAGGCCTCCCCAGACAGCCATTTTGCTTTTTTGCATTTCTTTTCTATGGGGATGGTCTTGATCCCTGTCTCCTGTACAATGTCACGAACCTCCATCCATAGTTCATCAGGCACTCTGTCTATCAGATCTAGGCTCTTAAATCTATTTCTCACTTCCACTGTATAATCATAAGGGATTTGATTTAGGTCATACCTGAATGGTCTATGGGTTTTCCCTACTTCCTTCGATTTAAGTCTGAATTTGGCAATAAGGATTTCATGGTCTGAGCCACAGTCAGCTCCTGGTCTTGGTTTTGCTGACTGTATAGAGCTTCTCCATCTTTGGCTGCAAAGAATATAATCAATCTGATTTTGGTGTTGACCATCTGGTGATGTCCATGTATAGAGTCTTCTCTTGTGTTGTTGGAAGAGGGTGTTTGTTATGACCAGTGCATTTTCTTGGCAAAACTCTATTAGTCTTTGCCCTGCTTCATTCCATATTCCAAGGCCAAATTTGCCTGTTCCTCCAGGTGTTTCTTGACTTCCTACTTTTGCATTCCAGTCCCCTATAATGAAAAGGACATCTTTTTTGGGTGTTAGTTCTAAAAGTTCTTATAGGTCTTCATAGAACTGTTCAACTTCAGCTTCTTCAGCATTACTGGTTGGGGCATTGACTTGGATTACCGTGATATTGAATGGTTTGCCTTGGAAACGAACAGAGATCATTCTGTCATTTTTGAGATTGCATCCAAGTACTGCATTTCGGACTCTTGTTGACCATGATGGCCACTCCATTTCTTCTGAGGGATTCCTGCCCACAGTAGTAGATATAATGGTCATCTGAGTTAAATTCATCCATTCCAGTCCATTTCAGTTCACTGATTCCTAGAATGTCGACATTCACTCTTGCCATCTCTTGTTTGACCACTTCCAATTTGCCTTGATTCATGGACCTGACATTCCAGGTTCCTATGCAATATTGCTCTTTACAGCATCAGACCTTGCTTCTATCACCAGTCACATCCACAGCTGGGTATTCTTTTTGCTTTGGCTCCATCCCTTCATTCTTTCTGGAGTTATTTCTCCACTGATCTCCAGTAGCATATTGGGCACCTACTGACCTGGGGAGTTTCTCTTTCAGTATCCTATCATTTTGCCTTTTCATACTGTTCATAGGGTTCTCAAGGCAAGAATACTGAAGTGGTTTGCCATTCCCTTCTCCAGTGGACCGCATTCTGTCAAATCTCTCCACCATGACCCGCCCATCTTGGGTTGCCCCACAGGCATGGCTTAGTTTCATTGAGTTAGACAAAGCTGTGGTCCTAGTGTGATTAAATTGACTAGTTTTCTGTGAGTATGGTTTCAGTGTGTTTGCCCTCTGATGCCCTCTTGCAACATGTACCATCTTACTTGGGTTTCTCTTACCTTGGGCGTGGGAAGAACCCTGATTGGCTCAAGGATTTAACAAGGAGGTGGTCTCCACCCACAACTTTAAATGGATTTAGTTTCTAAGAATAAGAATTGATGCTTTTGAACTGTGGTGTTGGAGAAGACTCTTGAGAGTCCCTTGGACTGCAAGGAGATCCAACCAGTCCATTCTGAAGGAGATCAGCCCTGGGATTTCTTTGGAAGGAATGATGCTAAAGCTGAAACTCCAGTACTTTGGCCACCTCATGCGAAGAGTTGACTCATTGGAAAAGACTCTGATGCTGGGAGGGATTGGGGGCAGGAGGAGAAGGGGACGACAGAGGATGAGATGGCTGGATGGCATCACTGACTCGATGGACGTGAGTCTGAGTGGACTCTGGGAGTTGGTGATGGACAGGGAGGCCTGGTGTGCTGCGATTCATGAGGTCACAAAGAGTCAGACATGACTGAGTGACTGAACTGAACTGAACTGAAGAATATGAAGTCACAGGTTTCTGCTAGATGTGTAATATGAATTTTCTGCTTAAATGGTATGAGAATCCCTAAGCTGAAAAATCAATATTGGTTTCAGACCAATAAAATCTGAGCCACCTGGCTGAAAGAAATGGAAACACATCCTGTAGAGATCCTTCTACAATCCAGGACACATGGGACTTCAGAAATGTGATGGCTTGGAAAATATTGGTCAAAATATTCTTGATATTCCACTTAATTCTGGGCAGGCTCATGACTGCATTGACCAGAGTACAGCTGAAGTGATGCTACATTATTTTTTTTTCATTCTTAAAAAAAATTTATTTTATACTGGAGTATAGTTGATTTACAATGTTGTGTTATTTTCAGGTATTCAGTTAAGTGATTCAGTTATACATATACAAGTGTCTATTCTTTTTCAAATTCTTTCCCCATTTAGGTTATTACAGAATATTGAGCAGAGTTCCCTGTGCTATACAGCAGGTCATCATTGCTTATCTATTTTAAATATAAGCAGTGTGTACATGTCAGTCCCAAACTCCTAGTCTATCCTTCCCTCCCCCCCATCCTTTCCCCCAGTAACCATAAATTCATTTTCTGTGTTTTTGTTTTTATAAATAAGTTCATTTATATAATTTTTTATATTATACCTATGAGGTATTTGTCTTTCTCTGACTTACTTCACTCAGTATGACAATCTCTAGGCCCATTCATGTTGCTGCAAATGGCGTTATTTCATTCTTTCTTATGGCTGAGTAATATTTTAGTGTGTGTGTGTGTGTGTGTGGGTGTGTATACAAGGCTTCCCTGGTGGCTCAGCGGTAAAGAATCCACCTCCATCTGTTTGTGTCATCTTTGATTTCTTTCATTAGTGTTTTATAGTTTTCTGCATACAGGTCTTTTGTCTCTTTAGGTAGAGTTATTCCTAGGTATTTTTTTTCTTTTCATTGCAATGGTGAGTGGGATTGTTTCCTTAATTTCTATAATTTTTTATTGGTAGTGTATAGGAATGCTAGGGATTTCTGTGTATTAATTTTATATCCTGTGACTTTACTATATTGATTAGTTCTAATAATTTTCTGGTGGTATCCTTAGGGTTTTCTATGTATAGCATCATGTCATCTACAAACAGTGAGAGTTTTACTTCTTTTCCAATCTGGATTCCTTTTATTTCTTTTCCTTCTCTGATTGCTGTGGCTAGGTGGGATGGGGTGGGAGGTGGAAGGGAGGTTCAAGAGGGAGGGGACATATGTAAATCTATGGCTGATTCATGTGGATGTATGGCAGAAACCAACACAATTTTGTAATTATCCTCCAATTAAAAATAAATAAATTAACAAAAAGAGGTCTTGAACCTACCACCTTGTGTGCTGAACCACTTATGCTAGAGCCCTAAACCTCCATGTAAAGAAGTACATTCTGAGACTGCCATGTTGGAGAGTTCACATGTAGGTGCCCCCCCTACATGTCAGCTGAGCTGTTAACTGATAGCCAGAATCCAGAACCAACTGCCAGCTATGACTATGAGCCATCTTGGATGTCTAACCCAGTAAAGCCTTCAGATGACTCTAGGCTCAGTTGGCATCTAACGGCCAAACCATGAAAAAACTCAAGTAAGAGCTACTCAGTCAAGTCCTTCCTGAATTTCTGACTTACAAAAACATGAGCAACATAGTCATTTTAAACCACTATGCTCTGGAGTAATTTGTTTGTAGCAATAGATAATCAGAAAAGGTAGGGGGAGAAAATCTGAGCAAGAGATGCTCACTAACACAACTATGAACATGAGAAGAAAGGATCCTTACTGAGGGAGAAGTCCACAAATAATACTCAGGAAGATACTAAGAACTAGAGACATTATAATAATCTAAAAGAGATGATGTGATGTATGTTAAAATGATTATAGATGAGATCAGACATTCAGGGTGGTAAAGAATATATATGTATAACTGAATCACTTTGCTATACACCTGAAACTAACACATTATTAAATCAACTATAATATAAAATTAAAAAATGTTTAATTATTAAAGAAATTTGACACACACTCTGCTAGTGATATGGGCTTCCCTGGTGGCTCAGACAGTAAAGAATCTGCCTGTAATGTGGGAGACCTGGGTTTAATTCTTGCATCAGGAATATCCCCTTGAGAAGGGAATAGGAACCCACTCCAGTATTCTAGCCTGGGAATCCCACGGACAGAGGAGCCTGGTGGGCTACAGTCCATGGTGTCACAAAGAGTGGACATGACTGAGAGATTAACACTTTCATTACTAGGGATACTGTGGAGAATCAGGAAGGCACTTACATGATTGTTGGTGGGGCACAAGATGTTCTAACCACTATGAAGAACAATTGAGTTGTATCTATTAAAATTACATTATAGTTATGCTTTGACCCAGCAATCCCACTCTGTGACTCTATCCCATATAGTTGAGTGCTCTCAAAATGACCTTCACTACAGTATTATCTTTAAGTGTTAAAACAACAACAACAACAAACTAGAAACAATCCAAGTGTAAGGTGTTGGTTAAATTAACCGTGATATATCCACACAATGGAATGCTACATAAAGGCATAAAGGAATAAGGTCATGTTTTACAAAAAGCAAAACAGACCAATGTTAATATAGTATATAAAGTTGCCTTATGGTAAACAAGGGAGAAAAATCAATACACATTTAAAAATCCTTATATTTGTATAAAGAAACACTAGAAGGATACATAGCAAACTACTTAATGAAGTTATTATTGAGGGAGTAATGCATTGACTTTTAAGCTATATATAAAAGGAGACTAAAGTGAGACGTTTTAAAAATAGGAGTTAAAACAATAATGAAAAACATGAAAAAAATAGTATCTGAAGAGAGTTATTTGAAAAAGAGTAATCAAAATTGAAATTTAATGTCTATGTTAAAGACAGCTGTAAACAAACCTGTGAAAATTACTTATAATCCAGCAAAGAGAAATGAAGAGTTGGAAAATATAGCCCAAAAAAACCTAAGAAACATGGAGGCAAGAATAAGAAGATACAATACACATTTAATAAGATTCCAGTAAGAGAGATTAGAGAGAATGGGGTAGAGGTCAACACAGTGAAACTGCAAAATACCAAAAATATGGTGAAACAGGAAAAAAGACCAAAGAACAAAAATTAGACTGAGACTTCACAATAATGTCAAAAGATAACTGAATACTATCTTCAACTGTTAACTTCAATTCTATTGTCAGCAAGATTGAGTTCATTCAAGACTGAGTCAAAACAAAGATAATTTTAGAAAAACAAAGAATGAGAGAGTTGACATGCATAGAACTTTGCTGAAAAAACTCTAAAGGATATATTTCAATAAGAAGGAAATGGAACCCAAGATAAAGAACTGGGATGTGAGAGTAATATGAGTTGTCATTGCTCAACATGGAGTTCAAATCTAAATAAATATTAACTATAAAACAGTAACAAGGGAGGTTAATAAATGAGGGGCAGCTAAATACTAGACAACAAAAACATGGAAGGCAGGAGGATTCTGCTTAGAGTTTGTGTTCCCAGATCTTCTCTTGTTCAGGTGGAGGGTAAAGACACTAACTTTTTAGGTCAAGTATTCATGTTAAGCATTTAAAGGTTTGCATTAAAAGAAAGAAATGGAACGATAACTTACAAATGAGAGAAAAAAAAGAAATTTTAAAAAATCAGTGAAAAATAGAAACCACGAGAAGGCATGATACACAGAAAATGAAAAAGATGTTAGAAATAAAGATATTAGTAATCACAAATATATGTAGTTATTCAACTCAGCTACAGTTTCTCACCTCAGATTTTTTCTATGAAGAATACTTTTTATTACACAGGTTTCATATATTCAACAATTATTTAGGGAACACTGAGAGGCAAGGAGTTCAATTCTAAAACTCCTTGTTCACCCACACACACATTTTTGGGTTCAGCCCAACAGAAATGAGACAAAGTTATTGCTTTGTGAACTGAAAGCTTCAATTAAATAGGTCTTCCAGAGTCAAGAACAAAGCTCAAAATCCTCTTAACTCTTAATAGTACACACAAATAAAACCTAAAGATGTACCTTAGATTACCCTGTCACCTTTAAAAATTAATATTAAAATCAAATCCCATTTCTCAAAACATCATGAGAAGTACACCCGTATTTACAGACCCCATTAAATTATGCATAAATAAAATCTGTACATTCAATGCAGTTTCTTAAAACACAGAGCCTCCTCTGGGACTTGGGCATGACAGACAGCAAAAAAACAATGCTTCATGCCTCCCTTTTCAAGTTTCTTCGAAACACCAAGATGTGAAATAAATATGCAGAATAAAGCTTCTGTACCTTAAAAAAAAAATGTCATTTCAAAGAGTCTCCTATTTGAAGAGTTAACTTTCAAAGTTTTTTTTTTTTTTTAAGGAAAACATAAAACCATCAGTAGGCTTTGTTTCTACAAGTTTCGTAAAACCCAAAGGGCCCTTTTGAACAAGGGGTTTAAAGTGTGTCAAATACCACCTATTAACCACTTGTTATGTGGGGATAGGATCCTTGCCTTCTATGGTATGTAAGATGAGACTGAAGAAGCTATATACTTTTACCTTAACACTGAAAGTTATTGTTGATCTGAATCATATCATTTGATATTTCAACAGCCGAGTGTGTGTGGGTTTTTGCTAGCCTGGGGAATTTATTTAAAAGGTTCTAAAACTTGTACCACCACTTTCAGAGAAAGGAAGAATGGAGTTCCACAAAAATAAAACATAAGCTTAACGGGCAAAGAACCAGCACTTATCACCTTCTGACATCTCATCCACAGAGTTATGGAGACACTTCAGCACTCCTTAATTACTAAGGAATCCAGGTGGGCATGTGAAGACCTGGAAATCAACTGAGGCCTTTTTCATAGGAAGGTGGGTAACAACTCTGTCCCCCAGGCAAGCGAGGTGCCAGTCTGCCCTGGTGGAGATGGTTTGGGAGTCCTTTTCCTTCTAGACTCTTTGGCCCTTGGGTCACCACCATTTTACTTCTTGTGCTTCTCCATCTTCTCTAGGGTTTTGCTAGAATTGGCTGGACTGTGGTCTCCAGGATGGTCCATGACTCTCAGGGCTTCTTTTATGTAGTTCTGCAGGGTAGACACAGCAGCACAGATGGCCTGGTTGCCAAGTCCATGGGTAATCAGGCTGAAATGAGACAAGCAGCTCTGGATGTTGGTCTCTAGGAATGGGGTGGGCTGGTTGTTCCCATTGGGAGTTCAGTCTTGATTGAGAAGGTCTGTGAATCTTTTGCACACTTGATATGCAGCCAGCAGCATATTCTTCCTAGCTGCCATCACATGCTGTCCTCTGAGATGCTGCTGCTGCTAAGTCGCTTCAGTCGTGTCCAACTCTGTGCGACCCCAAAAACGGCAGCCCACCAGGCTCCCCCGTCCCTGGGATTCTCCAGGCAAGAACACTGGAGTGGGTTGCCATTTCCTTCTCCAATGCATGAAAGTGAAAAGTGAAAGTGAAGTTGCTCAGTCATGTCCGACTCCTAGCGACCCCATGGACTGCAGCCTACCAGGCTCCTCTGTCCATGGGATCTTCCAGGCAAGAGTACTAGAGTGGGGTGCCATTGCCTTCTCCAGTCCTCCGAGATGAGGTCTGGTTGAATACTCAGCCACGTATTTACTAGGAAATTCTGCTTTTCAGACACAGGCAAAGTCCTAGGCCAAACGAACAGCCTCACCTTCTACTAAAGATGCCAGGAGGGTGACATGAGGGGTGATATGAGTAGTTTTCTGTCCCTTGGCTGGAAGATTCAACTCATTTTGTCCAACTTCTCCTGCAAGGACTGGCCAACATTTTTACCCTTGGCTTTTGTAAGAATACCAACTGGGGCTTCCCAGGTGGCACTAGTGGTAAAGAACCTACCCACTAAAGCATAAGACTTAAGAGATGCAGGTTAGATCCTTGGGTGGGGAAGATCTCCTGGAGAAGGAAATGACAACCCACTCCAGTATTCTTGCTTGGAGAAATCCATGGACAGAGGAGCTTGGAGAAATCCATGGACAGAGGAGCTTGGAGAGCTACAGTCCATAGGGTCACAAAGAGCTGGACACGACAGAAGTGACTTCACACGCACATGCAAGAATACCTACTAGTAATGATGCATCAAAGTACTCAGGTGGGGACAGTCACTCAGGACTTCAGCAACTGTCTCTATGTATTTCCATGCAGAGCTGCAGATGGACACTCTTTCAGGGACCAAGCAGAAGACCTTACTGAGATTCATCAGAGCCCCCACCAGCTCCTCCTGACAAGGCAGAGTCAAGGGGCTCTTGGTCACTGAAACAGGACCTTTGCTGAGTAATTGTCTGATCATGAGGAAATAGATGCTGGTCGTGGACATCCTGCACCTGTCAACATCCTGCACCTCCTCCACCTGGGGCCCTGGTTCTCAGCCAAGCCCATGGTGTCCAGCGTGTGCATCACCTTAGATTTTTTTTAATCAATAAAAATTCTTTAAATATGATGACAAAAGAGAAGAAGAAAATAGGCCAACTCAAGAACAGAAAGAAATGAGATATCCACAATATGCATGTCAAATGAAATAATCCTCAAGTCAAAAAGGCATTATTTGGGATAAAGTAACTTGTTACATAGTATTAAAAAGGAAATGTATGTGTGTGTGTATATATATATATATATATGTCATGAATCAGAATGCATCTAACAGATCTTCCAAATATATAAAGCAAAAAAAAAAAAAAAAAAAAACCAATACTGCATAGGTAATTTTAAAAGTATTTTTTAAATTTAAAAAATTCTAAAACTATTCAATTAGTGGGGAATTTTAACACACCTCATTCAGAGAGATATAGGTTAAGAAGAGGAAAACTCAAGTGTATGGAAGAGTCAAACAACACAATTAACAAGCTTGAGCTAATGGATTTTGTAGAACCAAACCCAAAAGCTTGTGAATAGACATTTTTCTCAAACATTGGAGACTGCTTACAAAAATTGACTACATACTTAATTATAAAAAAATCTCTCTGAAGTATTTTTAAAAAGTCTCAGAAATGTCAAATAGGACTTTCCATGGTGGTCCAGTGGTTGAGAATCTGCCTGCCAGTGCAGGAGACAGGAGGTTTGATCCCTGGTCTAGGAAGATTCCACATGCTGCAGAGCAAGTAAGTCCATGCGCCACAACTAGTGAGCCCACGGGCCAGAACTCCTGAAGCCTGAGCACCCTAGAGCCCATGCTTCACAACAAGAGAAGCCACCACAATGACGGGTAGCCCCCATTCGCCACACCTAGAGAAAGACCACAAGCAGCAGGGAAGACCCAGTGTAACCAAAAAACAAATATAATAAATAAAGTAATATGTCAAATAGTATCTCACTACCAGGCAAAAATTGATATAGCAATCATTACACTATCTTACACCATCTACCATTTGACTTATTTAGTGTTTGTTCATACATGCGTGTGTACATACACCAAATGCACATGTCTTTGGAGAACAGATGGAAAGCTTTCTAAAAAGAAAGGTTATTTTTTCCTGTTTGCTCGAGATACTGTCTCGTATGATTCACCATCCATGTGTTGCTATTTTCATTGTGTTTTTCAGCTGTTCATCAGAAGGGTAGTGTTGGAAACATTTGTTCTACATATCTATGAATGAAATTTGTGAGCTCTCAGTTTGACCTTAACTGAAAGTTTTGGTAGCAGGATGAAATGGAGGATAGAAGACAAAAATAAGAGTTCTTAAAAATATTTTTTCTTTCTTGTCAACATATTTAAACAGCTTCATTAGCTTTGTAGTCTAAGAAGAAAATAGCTGGAAAAGAGAAACTGATTCCTTTATTAAATACTCTCTTGATATTAGACCTGTTAAATTGATGGCCTAAGAGAACCCGTATTGGCAGAATGATGACAAGCAAATAATGAACTGAATTTGACCTCTTTCTTTATCATAGGATGAGTTGCTGTATTGATATGGTAGAAAGACGCTTCTGTTCCTTTTTACATCAAACTCAGAACAAAATTCTACAGTTCTGAAGCCTATAATTACTGCTTTGCATGTATGACAAGTTTAAGAATTAGGACCATGTTTTTTAAAAAGTTTCACATGTTACAATTTTCAAACAATATTCTAATGGTATGTGATGGGGGCTTGGGAGGAAAGATCTCGTCTATGTGACAGGAAGCTAAAGACATTCTCTAGATCTGTCCCATAACTATAGAAACTTTGGGGGCCCTAACACAATTTTAGAACATCAACGAAAAGCTTGTATAATAGTATCAATTAATACACAATGTTGAGACTTGAAAACCTATTATATTGAGCTGAATTGAGAACATAAAAAGAATGCAAACCTGTAATTGTACACAAAATACATATAAAGACATGAGGCAGATTGAGTGATGCTCATTAACTTCTCTAAGACCACCTAGTTGGTGAATGATATCTCAGCATTTGATTCTAGGTGCCCCTTCTTCCCAGAGAAGGAAATGGTACCCCACTCCAGTACTCTTGCCTGGAAAATCCCATGGACAGAGGAGCCTGGTAGGCTGTAGTCCATGGGGTCGCTACGAGTTGGACATGACTGAGCGACTTCACTTTCACTTTTCACTTTCATGCATTGGAGAAGGAAATGGCAACCCACTCCAGTGTTCTTGCCTGGAGAATCCCAGGGACGGGGGAGCCTGGTGGGCTGCCGTCTATGGGGTCGCACAGAGTCAGACACGACTGAAGCGACTTAGCAGCAGCAGCAGCCCCTTCTTCCAAGGCTTATATTCTTCCTACTCCACGATTTTGCTACATGCTCTACAAGCTATATATTCTGAGGTAGGAATTTAACTCACTTGAAGGTACATTTTGTATCAGTAAAAGAATCCTTATTTACCTTGCAAAAAAAGCCAATGTGGGCCAATATCATTGTATCATTTAAATCTCAGAAGCAATTCCACTCTCCCACATTTGGAAATATGTGGGAACAATTTAATCAAATTTCAGGTAGCAAACCAAACTTAATTGAACATAAACAAACCTTACTTTTTAGTTTGCAGCAATTGAGCTCTCTAACTTCATTTACTCACTTATTTCTTCCCTTTTTAACAAGTACTTATTAGATGTCCTTTGTGTGCCCAGTATCACATTCTATATTAGAGAAGATAGAAGTTATATCTTCAATTGTCTTTTCTTGTGGAAATACTTATAGTTCAGCTGGAGAAAAGCAATATACAAATAAACACTCAAAACAACTGTAGACTGGTTCTATAATCATATATAGACAAATGACACTGTGTGTTGTGGACTTCAGAATTCAAAGAAAGGGCAATGTCACTATAAAATGGTATTGAGGAGGTAAGACTTAACTAGTAAGTAGAATCACTAAGACTTGATAAAGAGAATGATTTAGTTCAGCTTGGAGGGCAGCTTGAGTTTATAAAATAGGAGGAACCAAAGTCAGAGTGTGGACCCGAGCCCTCTCTGACCTCCCAAACTAATACAGCTTTCCTTCTTTTTGGTCCCTGATTGAGCAACAGACTGGTTCCAAATTGGGAAAGGAGTACATCAAGGCTGTATATTGTCACCCTGCTTATTTAACTTACATGCAGAGTAAATCATGCATAATGTTGGGCTGGATGAAGCACAAGCTGGAATCAAGATTGCCAGGAGAAATATCAATAACCTCAGATACACAGATGCCACCACCCTTATGGCAGAAAGCAAAGAACTAAAGAGCCTCTTCATGAAAGTGAAAGAGGAGAGTGAAAAAGTTGGCTTAAAACTCAACATTCAGAAAACTAAGATCCAGTCTCATCCCTTCATGGCAAATAGATGGGGAAACAGTGGAAACAGTGAGAGACTTTACTTTTGAGGGCTCCAAAATCACCGCAGATGGTGACTGCAGCCATGAAATTAAAAGATGCTTGCTCCTTGGAAGAAAAGCTATGACCAACCTAGAGAGCATATCAAAAAGCAGAGACATTACTTTACCAACAAAGGTCCATCTAGTCAAAGCTATGGTTTTTCCAGCAGTCATGTATGGATGTGAGAGTTGGACTATAAACAAAGCTGAGCACCGAAGAATTGATTGTTTTGAACTGTGGTGTTGGAGAATACTCTTGAGAGTCCCTTGAACTGCAAGGAGATCCAACCAGTCCATTCAAAAGGAAATCAGTCCTGAGTATTCATTGGAAGGACTGATGCTGAAGCTGACAATATTTTGGCCACCTGATGCGAAGAACCAACTCATTTGAAAAGACCCTGATGCTGGGAAAGATTGAAGGTGGGAGGAGAAGGGGACAACAGAGGATGACATGGTTGGATGGCATCACTGATGCGATGGACATGACTTTGAGTAGGCTCCGAGAGTTGGTAATGGACAGGGAAGTCTGGCATGCTGCAGTCCATGGGGTTGCAAAGAGTCGGACATGACTGAGCGACTGAACTGAACTAAGCATCCATCACATTTTCTGAGCACTTACCAGACTACTGCTACTGCTAAGTCACTTCAGTCGTGTCAGACTCTGTGCGACCCCATAGACGGCAGCCCACCAGGCTCCCCCGTCCCTGGGATTCTCCAGGCAAGAACACTGGAGTCAGTTACCATTTCCTTCTCCAATGCAGTAAAGTGAAAAGTGAAAGTGAAGTTGCTCAGTCGTGTCTGACTCTTAGCGATCCCATGAACTACAGCCTACCAGGCTCCTCCGTCCATGGGATTTTAGACTACCTGCCTGGTTTCTAATAAACAGGGGCTCTGTCTTCTTATCTAAGCATCTCTGGCACATGGTACATTTCACATTTATCAGTGAATGAATAAATGGCAGTTGAATTTTGTTTGAAGAAGGACTCTGTTGGGATATCAGGTATTCTGATTTTAAATACTTCTGTCAAGTACCTATTTTACAGTCCTACTCTGCTAAAATATCATTGCATATACTAAGTGAAAATTATATATTACTGCCTCATTTTGTTTGTGATACAATTTTTAAAAAACAGTGCTGTGTCCTGCTGGGCACATTTCTGGAGAAAACCATAATTTGAAAAGATACATGCACCCCATGTTCATTACAGCACTGTTTACAATAGCCGAGATATGGAAACAGCCAAAATGTCCATTGACAGATGAATGGATAAATATGATACGGTACACACACACACTAGAATACTACTCAGCCATAAAAAAGAATGAAATAATGCCATTTGAAGCTATATGGATGGACCTAGAGATTATCACTAAGTGAAGATAGGCAGAGAAAGACAAACATCATATGATATTGCTTATATGTGGAATCTAAAAGAAAAAACACACATGAATTTATTTCTAAAACACAAAGTGACTCACAGATACAGAACACAAACTTGTGGTTACCAAAGGGGAAAGGGGTGTGGAGAGAGGTATGTTAGTAGGCTGGGATTAACAGACACTAATATGATAACCAACAAGGTCCTACTGTATAGCACTGGAAACTATACTCAATATTATAACCTATAAGGGATAAGAATCTGAAAGTGTGTGTGTATGTATATATGGGTTGTGCTTAGTTGCTCAGTCATGTCTGACTCTTTGTGATGCCATGGACTGTAGTCTGCCAGTCTCCTCTGTCCATGGGGATTCTCCAGGCAAGAATACTGGAGTGGGTTGCCATGCCCTCCTCCAGGGGATCTTCCCGACCCAGGGACTGAACCCAGGTCTCCTGCACTGCAGCATTGCAGGCAGATTCTTTTCTGTCTGAGCCACCAGGGAAGCCAGTGTATGTATGTATATATGTATGTATGTATGTGTGTATTGAATTGCTGTACTGTACACCTGAGACTTACATGATATTATAAATCAACTATATGTCAATTAAAAAATTAAAACAATGGTGTGTCTTTTTCTAGGTGTTGATTGGGTGACTTTTATCTGCTTTAGTCATCCCAGGGTTTACTACTTTGCCAGATTTGGAGAATGTAATGGACATATTTATGTTCTCAGCTAACAAGACCCATAAATGGAAGCTTTAATGAAGGTTTTTATTTTTTAAACCAAATTTTAAAGTTGTAATGTTCAGTATATAAATGAGAGCACATGTGCCCTGCCAGTTACAATAACACTACTTTTCCTATTGTTTACTTTAGCCTCTTAGATAATATATGCCTGGATAAAGACAGTTGGAGAAAGCAGTTCTTGGAAATTTGGTGTTCAGTTCAGTTCAGTTGTTCAGTTGTGTCCGATTCTATGCGACCCCATGAATCACAGCATGCCAGGCCTCCCTGTCCACCACCAACTCCCAGAGTTCACTCAGACTCATGTCCATCGAGTCAGTGATGCCATCCAGCCATCTCATCCTTTGTCGTCCCCTTCTCCTCCTGCCCCCAATCCCTCCCAGCATCAGAGTCTTTTCCAATGAGTCAACTCTTCGCATGAGGTGGACAAAGTACTGAGTTTCAGCTTTAGCATCAGTCCTTCCAAAGAAATCCCAGGGCTGATCTCCTTCAGAATGGACTGGTTGGATCTCCTTGCAGTCCAAGGGACTCTCAAGAGTCTTCTCCAACACCACTTTTCCTATTGTTTACTTCAGCCTCTTAGATAATATATGCCTGGATAAAGACAGTTCGAGAAAGCAGCCCTTGGAAATTTGGTGTAGTACTTACCTAATGGTTAATGATCCTATAATAAATACATCAAACTGAAACATTCTTGTCAAAGCTTCTAGTTGGGGGCAAGATCATGATGGCAATATAGTTTTTTAATCTCTCCAAGTCACCTCATAGCAACTAGGATAGCAAAAGAAACAGTCCACAGGTAACATCTTCAAGGAAAGCAAGTGACTGGTACGCCCGTGAATTCCAGAATACGTGTGAGAGAGTCCAAACTCTGACATCAGCAGGATCCCTATGGGTTTAATAGCTGTGCGAGTTTAATAGAGGGAGGATAAAGTGGTGTTCTGATCATCTTAGCAGACCCAGGACACAGAAATTGTCAACAAATCCTTCCAAAAGAAGTACTCCACTTTGAGTGGAATGTTCAGTAGGCGAATCTGAGAACAACTGAGAAACATCTTCATAGTTTCCATTTGCAAGTAAGTCCAGAAAGAACTACAAGAACCCACTAAGGGATGTCATGGGGTACTAAGGTAAATTAAACCAACAAGAACTTCAAAAATACACAATAACATCTCCCATCCAGAAGAACTGAGACTCTCTCTGCAAAAGAAGCTTGTTGGGAGTGGAATCTGAATTGAGCAAGCCAGAAACACTGATGGAAGACAGAAAGTTTTCACACACTGGCCAGGTTCTGAACTGGGCAGGTGGCTACAGAAAGGCCATGGTTTTTAACAAGCCGTGGCAGAATCAGTTATGTAATTTGCAGAGTACAGTGCAAAGTGAAAAGCCAGAGCTCCTTGTTCACAAGTGATTAAAAATTTCAAGATGGTAACAGGAGAGCATGAAACCTGGAGCAGGACCCTGTGTGGCTATACAGGCCACGTACCCATGAAGCCAGCCGTGCTTTGGAGCCAAAGCAGAAAGGGAACCCTCGAGCAGGGAAGCTAGAAAAGCAGCTCTGGTTTGCCTCTTCCCTATTTTGCACCCATCTCCTAAACACACAGGAAAACCCATCTACTTTAAACATGACCAGTGATTATGATCAAACCTTTTCCAGTGATATAATAAGGAAAAAGAGGCGAATTTCCCTGGTGGTCCAGTGGGTGAGAGTCCATCTGCCAAGGCAGGGGTTCGATCCCTGGTCCAGGAAATTTGCACATGCCGCAGGAACTGATCCCGAAACTCAACTACTGAGCCAACATGCCCTTGAGTCTATGCTCCACGACAAAAGAAGCCATCACAATGAGAAGCCTGCACACGTGACCAGAGAGGAGCCCGGCCCCGTTCCACAACTAGAGGAAGCCTGTGTGCAGCAACAAAGACCCAGTGCAGTCAAAAAAATAATAATTTTTTAAAAAGAAACAAAGGAAAAAAGAAGAATCAAATAACATGCCAACAGATAATGAAGGCACAGCAGAAAATTATGATACAAAACCTTTCAGGTAATAATACAAAATGAGGTTAAAAGAAAGTGATAAAGCTATGGAAAAGTGTTACTGAATGGAAGTTCTTGTGCCCTTCGCCCCGTAAGGCCAAACAAACCAAAATGTCAGAGTTTGGAGCAGGAGACTGAGTGGTTTGTGCTCAAAAAACCTGCAACTTCCAGAAGGTTTCAGCTAAGCATTTTCAAAGGTCAGGTGATGGTAGGGCGTCCCAGGGTAGTGATTAGTTGGTGCACAATTCTCTGATTGGTTGATAGCGATCACTTAGGTGCCAGAAGGCCTGGGGGCCAGAGGCTCAGGATCGTCAACTGGTCAATTAGTTTCACTTGGTGGTGGTATTAGCATCTGAAAAACTCAGGAAATATGCATCAGATACTATTACCCAGGTACTTCAGAGAGGAGCTACAGAAGAAGATGTGTGTGTGTGTTGGGGGCGGGGAGGGGGGGGTGGTCTGTCCTAGGAAGGGCCTGTAGGGTTCTGCTCAGTTATAATTCCTCCCTTTACTTTGTACCCCTCAATCTTGAGGAGAACAGGTGTTGGACAAGAAAGGGAGTAATGGGAGAATTCCCTGGTGGTCCAGTGATTAAGATTCTGCCTTGTAATGTAGGGGACACAGGTTCAGTGCTGCGGGGGTAACTAAGCCTGTGCGCCACATGATTCAGTGAAGATTCGGTGAAGTGCTGCAACTAAGTCCCGATGCGGCCAAGTACATAAATAAGTAAATATATATATAAAGAAAGAGAATAATATTTTGGATAGAGGTTCATCGTAAACTCGGCTGAGAAACTCGGTTTCAATCTCCAATCCTGTTTCATTCTTCCCCAAATCTTTCAGGGGATGGGGAGAGAACTCTTCTGGCTACTCCCTGCTCAAATGGGGTGTAGTCCTGTCTCAACTTGGGAAACGGATGTGACCAAGCAGAACCCTATGGGGCTTTCCCCAACAGACCCCTCCCCTACATCCTCTGTTTTTAGCTCCTGAGGTACCTAGATAATAGTATCTGATGCATATTTCCTGAGTTTTTCAGATGCTAAAACCACCACCAAATGGAAGAAATTAACTGCTTGATGATCTGAGCAGTAGCCCCCAGACCTTCTGGAACCTAAGGATAGATGACCATCAACCAGAGAATTGTGCATGAGTTGATCACATACCATGGGACACCCCTACTCACCTGGCCTTTAAAAATGTTTTGCTGAAACCCTCTGGGGAATTTGGGGGTTTAGAGGACCAGCCGCTTGTCTCCTAGTATTGGCGCCTTTACAATAAATGCTCCTTTTTTCTTCACCACAACCTGGTATCAATAGATTGGCTTCACTGCATGGGGGTGAGTGGACCCAAGTTTGGTGCAGTAACATGGAGACAGAATTGGAAGCATTTCCAAGTTTCAGGTCCTAGATCCAAGTCTTGTATAATTAAAATCTCAGTCCCTTAGTCCACACTTTTGGAGCCAGCTGACCCAATTAGAAGTAGCTGGAGGAGGGACAACTGAAACTTAATAGACAAGTGTTGGGCTGCATCCCACAGGCCTACAAATCCTGTACTTGCCCAGTTTTAAGACTAAAGAAAGGGCCTGGAGACAGCACCAGAGACATCAGTGGGTTAATGGGTGGGGGAGCTCACATGTCTGAGGCAAGATCCTGGAGCAAACCCCACCATGTGAAGCAGATGGTGGGCAGGGCATGGTGGCAGTTTTTGCTCCCAGGGGGAAGGGTAAATTACCAGTTATAGGGTAATTGACTTCAGGTGGGCTCATTGGTTACCAGGAAAACAAGTATAAAAACAGTCAGTAGTTGGGGTCTGGGACAGGTATGTAGGAACGTCAGTCGTGTGGGTCTAGTATAGGTGAAGCAGGCACTGGTTGGGCACGGGTTGTACAGAGAGCAAGACAGTAGCCATTTTGAGTAGCCTGACCTTACACCAAGATAGATATCATTTCCTGAAGACTTCAGGAGAAAAAGTCTGAAAACCAGTCTGGACCTGGCAGTTTGGGGGAGACTTGTAGCCGGGGAGCCAGCTGTCTCCTTTTATCTAAGCTGATTTTAACTTCTGATGTGGTATTAACATATACATAACAGGAGCTGATGGTCACTACACGTCTCCTTTTTTCTGCTAACATCTGATCTGAAGCAATTTTATTGTCTAAAAATTTAAGAGTTACAAGAGAAGACCTTGAGGTTATAAGCTTGCAGCTGCCATCTGCCATCAGACACTGCTTTGAGAATGGCTGGTGGGGTCCTAAGTATGACACAACTCAGAAAATTCGAGTTCTCAACAATACAGGAACATGCCAGAAATCATGTCCGTAATGGCAACCTAGTTTTACCTTGGATGTCTGAACCACAGCTACTCCATTTTGATTTTCAAATGCATTCCCCATCTCAAGACCCAAAAGCAGATGTACAGTACATGTCCAAAAGGCTATAAAACAGGCTAATTTGATCAGTAAAGTTTAAGTTAAACCAGGTATAAGCCAGAATTACTTCCCCACACCTCAAAATGTGTGGATTATCCCATCATTTTCCCTTTTGATTGCAAGTCCCCGAAGGGTTTCAGCAAAACATTTTTAAAGGCAAGGTGCTCACGATCATTAAGTAGTTAATTTCTTCCATTTGGTGGTAGTTTTAGCAGCTGAAAAATCAGGGAATAAGTGTCAGATACTAATGAATCAGGCTGCCAAGGTGACTCAGTGGTAAAGAATACCCCTGTCAACACAAAGCCATGGGTTGGATCCGATCCCTGGGTTGGGAAGATCCCTTGGGGGAGGAAATGGCAGCTCACTCCAGTATTCTTGCTTGGAAAATCCCATGGACAGAGGAGCCTGGTAGGATATAGTCCATGGGGTCGAAAAAGAGTTGGACATGACTTAGTGACTAAACAACACAGCAATAACTAATGTATTATCTGAGTACTTCATAGAGGAGCTAAAGCAGAGGATATAGGGGAGAGGTCTGTCCCAGGAAGACCCCCATTGAGTCCTGCTCAGTTACAAAAGCAGTGTGAATCAGAAATGACAAAGCTCTGAAATGCTATGGCTAACCAAAAGGAGGGTCTGAAAAGAGCTTTCAGGACTTAGGGATGAATGAGCAGATAAAGAAAAAATAAATTTCAGAAACAAAAACTCAGAGTAACACAAGAGTAAATAGACTCCATGTGAAGTACAGTAAGAGAAATAGGGGATAAGAAAAGAAAATGAAACAGAAATAAAATCCTTCTGTGAAAAGCAAATTTCACACCCTCTAACCACTTGAATCCTACTTGACAAAAAACATGAAGTTTGTTTTTTCTCCTTTATTTGTTGAAGTTTGATTAATCTTACCCAAAGAGGTTATAGTTAATTAATTTTTTAAAAATCCAGTTTCAAGGAGATATTTCAGCAACCAATTCTGCATCCATATTCTTTGTAATTCATTAGATAATTTGAAAACATTAACAAAAACAGTTTTAATCTGCTTTTCAAAGGGAACATCTGCGTGTTATTGTTTGTGACAGTAGCTTTGTTATAGCAAGTGAAACATCTGGAGAGACTTGATTACTTGTTGACAGAAACTCCAATGCAAAATGTAGGTAAACGGCAGTGTATTCTCTCTCACTGGCTCAAATAAATAAGCCCAGCCAATGGGACTGTCCTAAGCTAATACATTTTGGAACATGTGAGTACTTGGGATCTTTATCTCTGAGCCATTTCTTGTAGTGAGTCTAGATCTGTGGCCAACATTGCTTCGGACCCAATTTAAAAGAATTAGAGAAAAAAAAAAAAAGAATTAGAATTAAGACCTTTTAGCTTGTGACTTTTATTCTGGATGTTAAGAGTGGCTTGTTCAGTCTCTTTAGCTTAACGCCCTGCTAGAAACAAAGAAAATCCAAGTCTTAACAATCCAGGTTGTTTGAACCCATGTTAATGGAATTTTTTAGTCTTTCTTTTTAATACTGATTTTTAATTCACTTGATTATTAGAATAGGCTGGGTAGTATTCTCATTTGCCAATGAACAGCTCAGGGGTTCAGAGATAAACAGATGAACAAGTGGCCTCTAAGACCCCAACAGGTAATTTATTGACCATTCTAACTTGATTACAGCTTAATTAGGTAAGTAATGTAAGGTGCCTAGCAGTGTGTGAAGCCTGGGCTAAGACCTCAGAAAAAGTTGAATCTAAGTGTAGAATAACATTGCTGATTATCAGCATAAAGGCCATTTCCTCCTCCTTTCTTGATGGCAGAGAACCTCTCATCCCAGAGACTGAAAATGCCAGCTTCTCACTTTACAGCCTCCCTTGCAGCTAAGACAGGGACATGTGACTCAATTCTGGCCAATGATAACTGAGGAAGGGAGCTTCTGGGGAAGGCTTCCTCCCTAATAAGAAATACTTCATGAGTAGAAACATCTCTTTTCTTCAGTTGGGCATTATTATGTTTGCACTCAATGCTTGGGACCATGACAGCCACTTTGCAACCATGAGGGGACATGCCTAGGTACCCTGAGGGGGACAGAGCAGAAAGATGGAGGGAGTCTGAGTTCTTGGTGCCATTGTAGAGCCAATGAACTGACTCTGTTCCCACCCACCTCTGGATTTTTTGTGTGTATTAAATAATTCAAAGCTATAGTTCTTCCAGGAGTCATGTATGGATGTGAGAGTTGGACTATAAAGAAAGCTGAGCACCGAAGAATTGATGCTTTTGAACTGTGGTGTTGGAGAAGACTCTTGAGAGTCTCTTGGACTGTGAGGAGATCCAACCAATCCATCCAAGAGGAAATCAGTCCTGAATATTCATTGGAAGGACTGATGCTGAAGCTGAAACTCCAATACTTTGGCCATCTGATGTGAAGAACTGACTCGTTGGAAAAGACCCTGATGCTGGGAAAGATTGAAGGTGGGAGGAGAAGGGGACGACAGAGGATGAGATAGCTGGATAGCATCACTGACTCAATGGACATGAGTTTGACTAAACTCCAGGGGTTGGTGATGGACAGGGAATCCTGGCATGCTGCAGTCCATGGGGTTGCAAAGAGTCAGACATGACTGAGCGATTGAACTGAACCGAACTGATTAAATAAGAAGTATCCTAGTGGTGAAGCCATTTTAGTTGGGTATATAATTATCTACAGCCAAAAGCTTAGCTAATACATATTAAAGGAGCTCTTTCCTTTTCAAGTATCTCAATAGAACCTAAATCCAGTTTTACTTTAATGTGCTGGTCAAAATGTGCAGAAGTTGCCACTGAAGGGAACAGACTCTTTCCAAACCCTCACCCATTTCCACATTCACCACTGTGTGTCCTCAAGTCTTCTTCATCCACAAAATTGAGATGGTTCCTGTTTCTCAACTCATTAAGTGTTTATGATGATTGGTAACCTAATTGATTTTTGCCCCCTCCACCAGTTAAAGGCATTAGAAAAGACTTTTTTAAAGGGTAGTTTTCCATATGAGCTCTGCGCATGCTGTGTTGTAATTTATGGATGTGCTAACAGGGGAAAGGACAAAGTGATCTGTAATTCACTGGCAGAGCCCTGAGAGGCTGTATAATGTCCGTTCCTCCCCATCATCGCACGAGTAATAACCATCAAGCCCACTGGTGGGCACTGAGGAACTTCCTTGCTTGTGAGCTTGTATCCTGCTTTGGATCTAAGCCCCCTGCCCAACAGCCTTCGGTGATGACATCCCGAAGAAATCAGCACCGTGTCTCACAGAATCCAGCCCAGATTGAAAAGTAATGAACAATTACAGGATACCAAATTAATATTTAATGAAGATGTAAATTATTAGAGTCAATACTGAATTGCTCAGTGAAATCTATTCCAGCCAGAGAGAGCAGCAGTGGTCTGTAGAGGCAGGAACTGTCTTTCTTATGAGCCATTGTTGTCTAACTTCTCCCCAGCTCTAGCTGAGGCCTTGGCTCAGATTCCCCTAACAGCTGATAGTTGCAGCTAGATTGAAATCAATCTTAGAATTCTCCTAGCCATTTTATTCCTAATTTCCTTCTTTTTCCACTCTTTCTCTCTGTGCTCTCTGTGCAGTCCGAAACAAACTCCGTGTAGGGTTTCTGACATTAGACTTGCCAACTGCCAGCACTCTGTCCCTGTGTTACCTGGGTGTCTGCCCCGTTGAGAGGGACATGATGACTCCTGGGCAATTCCACACCTTTGCAGAGTGGGAAGAGTGTCTAAGCCTGCTGTGTCAAAAGAACCTGCCAATTCCTCAGTCAGAGCTGGGGGTGGGTGTAAAGGAGCTGGTCCATGAAACTACACGGGACACAGGGCGAAGAGGCAGGGGAGAGAGAATCCCAGGCTGCAGGGTGTATGGAGAATGACAGCTGGCTGTGCAGGACACTGAGCCCCTGAAGGGCCAAAATATGCCCAGAGCTGTGTCTGTTGCTCAGTTTACTCTCAAGCCCTCATTCAGAAGACGTGATAACAGCACTAGGGGCTGGAAGCAAAAATAATCTCCCAGGAAAACAGTTTCCCAGCCAAGAGCCCCTGCGCTCAACCAAGCTAGGGACTGAGAGATGAGGAAGTTAGCCCAAAGGCTTCTCTGCTGTTTTCCCGGTTGGTCTGGCAAAGAGCCACTTCTTTGTCCACTAGGGATAAAGAAGACAGCACCTTTGACAGGGCACAAGTCCTCCAGCAGTTTGGAGAAACTGTTTCAACACGTTGCAGGCTGAACTCCATCCCCAGGGCAGCTGGGCCACGTGTAAGCAGTATAGAGCCCACAGTGAAGCCATCTAAGTCCCAGAGGAGGTGGGCTCTGCTTCCTAGGATCATGAATGATTGTGTCCACGCTGTGAGACTGCCTCTCGCCCTACTGGAGCCTCAGGGAGCCTTGGCAAAGGGGAATCCCCAGGATAGCTGCAGCCACTGGGGAATACATGCTCCGGCTCACACACCCTCTCTACCCGGCCGAGAATGCTCACTGCAGACTGGAATGTGAGAAGGGCTGCTCCGTCACTCTGTCATCACCTTTCAGAGCTGTTACTGTGCTATCTGGTAGCTCAGCAGGTGGCTTTCTGTCTTAACCTATTTTATTCATGAAGACTGATTCTAGGACCTACAAGGCTCTCAGTCCCACACTAATTTCTTTCTCTCTCTAAACAGCCTTGTGAAGGCTCAAGTGAGCCTGCGTGTCACAGAAGATGAAATGTTTCCCCCTGCAATGCTAGAAACCACTCTAGGTATTTCAAACAGAGAGGGGTTAACACCAGTAGCTGATTGTGTTGGTCACAGAAGAGTAAGAAGCCAAAGAGTGGTCCATCAAGCAACACAGAGATTGTTGTTGTTGTTTAGTTGCTAAGTTGTTTCCAACTCTTTGCAACCCTGTGGACTGTCACCTGCCAGGCTACCCTGTCCATGGGATTCTCCAGGCAGGAATACTGGAGTGGGTTGCCATTTCCTTCTCCAGGGGATCTTTCCAACCCAGGGGTCAAATCTGCCTCTCCTGCATTGGCAACACTTTAGCCATATTCTGTTTGTAAGAAGGGGGTCATTAGGTATAGCCCACACTCAAGAAGAAGGGATCACCAAGGGCATGAATGGCAGGAGGCAAGATCTTAGAGGCTGTCCATCACAGGATTGTAGCCACAGAGGCACAGGCAGCTTTTGGTTTCGGGGTCCACAGCTTATGCAATCTGGGGAGCCCTTGAAATACAAAGCATTAAAAATTACAAATAAAAAATCACGGTCAGGTTCAGTAACTGGTGAAAGAATAAACAAATTGGGAAGAGCCATAAAATAGAATACTATTTGGCAATGAAAAGGAATGAAGTATTGATTCATACTACACCATGGATGAACCCCGAAAACATTCAGTGAAGGAAACCAGTCACAAAAGACCACAAAGTATTTGACTCCATTTATATGAAAATGTCCAGAATAGGCAAATCTGGAGAGACAGAAAGTAGATTAGTGGTTTCCAGGGCCTGGGAGCCAGAATTCACTGAAAAGTCACAAGGGAAATTGGGGGTAGACTATGGTGACAGTTGCAGAACTCACTAAATTTACTAAAAACCATTGAAATGTACACTGACAATGGGTGATTTTCATGGTTTGTAAATGATATTTCAATAAAGCTGTTAAAAAAGTATACACACAGGGCATTAGAGAAGGTGATGGCACCCCACTCCAGTACTCTTGCCTGGAGAATCCCATGGACAGAGGAGCCTGGTAGGCTGCAGTCCATGGGGTCGCTAAGAGTTGGACACGACTGAGCGACTTCACTTTCACTTTTCACTTTCATGCATTGGAGAAGGAAATGGCAACCCACTCCAGTGTTCTTGCCTGGAGAATCCCAGGGATGGCAGAGCCTGGTGGGCTGCCCTCTATGGGGTCGCATAGAGTTGGACATGACTGAAGCGACTTAGCAGCAGCAGCAGCAGCAGTGCAAGGGAGAGGCCCTGGAGCTTAGGCTTCATTAACTTTTTAGAAAATGTATCTCTGTGGAAGAGATAGAGCTATTGCAGAGACAGTGCCTGAGGTGGTAAGGGGAGGAGGCGATCACTGGGCTTTTCCTCCTTCCTTTCTCCCTGCAGTCTCCTGCCTAGGCCTCCTATTGCCCCGACCTGCCCAGAAGCCAGGGAAGTGGGGCGCTTCATGACACCGAGTGGAGATACCAAGGGCTGGGAGGAGATCTGAGAGCAAAGAGGCAAATGAAAAATTCGTGGGCCCCATCCTGCAAGGCTGCCTCCACACCCCAATGCCAAGGCAACTTGGTCCAACTGTATGTTTTGAAGTTGAGACATGTCTCAAGAGGAAACCCATAGAAGGCCCATGTTTCCAAATGAAGACATAAGCTGTTGATTATTTATCATCAAACAGTATAGACAGCTGGGTTGGTTGGTTCGTTTGAGCTAAAGTTTCAAAATCATTTATTCATGCATATATATGTATGGAAGGTTGGAGAGCAGGCTTTGGGTGGGAAAGAGGAAGGGAAGTAGGAGATAAGTCATGGAAGAAGAATATTGGATGTGTTAAATACCCGGTATTGGATGTATTGTCCTGCTTTTCTCATTTAGTGGTTGCAGGCAATGGGTAACAGAGCAGGGCTGTGGGAGCAGTCAGCCCCAGATGCAGGCCAGAAGAGAATTCATTGTTTGTGGAGAACTTAAAAAAAATAATAAAACCTACTAAAAGTTGGTGTCTTTTATTATCAACATGTCCAAGTAATTCTAAACAATGTAAGTCATAATATTCCTCCTCTCATATCCCAAATACCTTATTAAAGTTCAAAAATTGCTGAAGTTACTGTTGAACTTTAAATAATAATATATAAGCTTCAGATGAGCACATTTTCATTGCTTATCCTGTAAGAAACATTGTTTTCTGCATGGGAGGTGATGCAGAGAGCCCCAATTACGTAGTAGGTGATGGACACAGTGATCTCGGCTACACACACACTTGATTCTAGAATAAGATCGTGTTGGTTTGAAATTGTGTGGGCTTCCCTGGGCTGAAGTTTGTGTCTCCAGTCCTGGTGGTACTACAGATTCCTTCATTCAAATGGGGGATTCAGAAACACAATGATAGCACAGTGACTGTGAACATGGAGAAACAGAAGTTGAGTTGCTTCAATCGTCATTCTAGGGGCAGTGACTCTGAACCATGAGGGACTTACTCTGTTGGACTTGTTTTTTCATGTGGTTTCCCCCTCCTTCAAAAAGACATTAACGTATGACAACCTATATGAGAAAGGAATCTGAAAAAGAATGAATATATGTGTATGTCTAACTGAATCACTTTGCTGTACACTTGAAACTAACATAGTGTTGTAGGTCAACTATACTCCAATAAAAATTTTAAAAATACATTAACATAAATAAAATATTAATCCACTTCAGTTTCTTTTTCCTTTTGGCACTATTTCTTTTTATTTTACTTGTATCTTTATTCATTTAATAATTTCTTTTTTTAGTTTTCTATTTTTTTTAATTTTATTTTATTTTTAAACTTTACATAATTGTATTAGTTTTGCCAAATATCAAAATGAATCCGCCACAGGTATACATGTGTTCCCCATCCTGAACCCTCCTCCCTCCTCCCTCCCCGTACCATCCCTCTGGGTCATCCCAGTGCACTAGCCCCAAGCATCCAGTATCGTGCATCGAACCTGGACTGGCATCTTTTATTTTTAGTCAATTTGCTATTTCTACTAGAGGGAAAGTTCAACAAAAGATAGATTTTTCACTCTTTGTGTTTCTTTCTTGGCCATTATAATCATTTGTTTTATTTCATAATTATTACTGAAAAAAGATTTCATCATATAGAGGAAGTGTGTGCTTAGTTGCTTCAGTCGTATCTGACTCTTTGCGACCCTATGGGCCATAGGGCACCAGGCTCCTCTGTCCATGGGATTTCCCAGGCAAGAATACTGGAGTGGGTTGCCACGCTCTCCTCCAGGGGATCTTCCTGACCCAGGGATCAAACCCACATCTCTTATGTCTCCTGCATTGGCAAGCAGGTTCTTTACCACTAGCACCAGCTAGGAAACCTGCAGAGGAAGGGAGATTTAAAAATAATGTGCTCTGGGTGTCAAGTATTGATAGGTATGTGATGCATAGAACCGAAAGGTATCCTTCCCATAAATAAGGAAACTGAGGCTCAAAGAGGTGAAGAAATTTGCTGAAATCCACAAAAGTAGCAAATAAGAGACCAAAGATTCAAACAAGATTATATAGTCAGCAGGAAACATGTATTCTTTACATGTATGAACTCATTTCATACTAACCACAACCAGTATCATTGTTCCCAATTGACAGATGAGTGACAAATGACCTTCCCAAAGGCCCATAGCTAGTAAAAGGCAGAACAAGGATTTGAACCCTGGGAGCACTGCAGACTCAATGGACATGAATCTGAGCAAACTCAAGGAGATAATGGAGGACAGGGGAACCTGGCTTGCTACAGTCCATGAGGTCACTAAGGGTTGGACACAACTTAGCGACTGAACAACAGCAACAAAGCATCACCAGGAAGCAACCTGTGTAAACCCTGGCTCTGGGCGTCCTCATCAACCAAGGCTCCCTGCCAAAGCCATGCTCATTTCCCGTGGCTGCTGCACTGTCCTCTCCACCATCTACTCCCATCAAGAAGGAAATCTAGCAGACGCATGTGGGTGATTTCTAAGGACACAACTGCCATCTGGTCTGAAGTTAGCTCAGCCTGGCTGTTCACTTGGTTTACTTTGAGAAGGGAAGGATGAGAAAGAAGACTGACTTTTTAGACATCGATACTTGGGGGTTCTAAGATATATTTGACTCCTACAGACTCAGACGTCTTGGCAAGCTTTCATAAAGGCTGAAGCAAAGTGCATGGTGCTTCCATCACAGGTAATACTGACCTGCAACACTAGATGGCGAAATGGTGCTATGTTACTGTGCTGGCATCTGAAAAAGCTTGGTATAAAACTGATCCCCCAAATCCAAATCCATTGAACTGTCCTTTGAAAAAACAATGTTTATTTTTGGAAAATAAAGTTCTATGTGGAGTTAATATCTTATTTTTAAAAAATCATTGTTTAGAAATGCCCTATTTTGGACAGTCTCAGTCGCCTAGGCTCTATCAAGTAGGTAAATATATGTCTCTTTGCCTAATGGCCAGCTGGTCAAAAGCTACCTCCTAATTGATCAGATAAAAACGGGAGGATAACAGAAGATAATGGAGATAGTACGAAATGTACTTTCAAAAGCTGCATGTTAACATAAATGTGACATAAATGTGACAAATGTATAAGGCACAGATGTCATCTGTCATGGCCTCTTTTGTTGAAATAAACATAGAAGCCAATAACAAATTGGACACACTGCTCTTTCTCATTTCATTCATTCAAGAATAAGCACTTCTTATGTACAAGGCAGTTGTAGGCAGCACAGAATACAAAGAGATTTTTCTTCTGGCATTTAAGAAAACTGTGTTCTAGAGGGAGACAAAAGACAAATGTGCCACTACTGTCAACCATCAGACCCTGAATCATTCATTCTCTGGAGCCTTACAGGTAGAGCTGCTAGTCCCTTCTTCCTCCCTCATCCCCTGCAAGCTGTGGGACCACCCAGGGTCCTGACCTGGGCAGGCAGTACATCAGCGTATCAAGACTGGCTCTATCCGGGGGCTCTGGGCTGAGTTGGTATTGCTCCGTGATTTGCCTGGGCAGATCAAATCTAGCAGAGTCTCTGTTGTCAGAAATGCAGAATAACTATCAGCAGGAGGGAGGGAGGAATAAAGGTGTTCAGCTGTTGAGGAGAATTGGTCCAGGAAGTTTTCTAGAACATTGCCATGGGCAATGAAGAGAAGATGAAACTGTTGTTTAGTTGCTAAGCTGTGTCTGACTCTTTGTGACCCTATGGACTGTAGCCTGCCAGTCTCCTCTGTCCATGGGATTCTCCAGGCAAGAATACTAGGGTGGGTTGCCATTTCCTCCTCCAGGCGATCTGCCCGACCCAGGGATTGAATCTGTGCCTCCTGCATTGCAGGCAGATTCTTTACCACTGAGCCACCTAGGAAGCCCCTGAAGGTGGAATTACAGGCCCAGAATATTATCCACACAGAGGCAGAGAGCTCTGTCTCGGTCAGGGGAACCTACAGGGATTAAAGCAATGGTCCTTAAAAGTATGGTACAGTCACAAGCCTTAGCATCTCTAGGAAACTGTTAGAAATGTATATTCTCAGGCTGTACCCTAGATCTACTGACTGAGAAACTTTGGGGGTAGGGCTGAGCTGTCCCTGTGTTAACAAGTCCTTCCTGCCATGTGATTCTGATGCATGCTTAAGGTCCAGATCCACTGGGTTAGAGGATGGCCCCTGCCAGGGAGGGGTGATAGACGAGAGAAGCTAAGCAGGGATTAGACCATGAAGCGCTTTGTGCTAAGGAGATATTTTTTTCTATTTGTTTTATCTTGTAGGCCACATGGGAGCCACCGAGGGTTTCTAAGGAAGGAAGTGGTCAGAACAAATCTGTGCTTCCAATCCATCATTCTCAGGATGGCGTGGAGGAGGATGTGGAGAGAGGGGAGATACCTTCCCACCACCACCTTCAGAGCATCACTAGTTTCTCTTCTGCCTTCACCACAAAGCCCCACCCCTGGCTCTCTTTGCTTCTTCTGTAGCCTTGCCTCCCAGTGATCTCACCAGCTCTCCTGGTGTCAGCCATCCCCTCAGCAGGTGACAACCAAATCCACTTCTTTAGTCCGTATCTTGCACCAGGCTGACTGGTTCGACTTCATGAATGTCCATCTCACACTCAGCACAGCTGAACCTGAACTCACCATCCACAAACTACAGCTTCTTCTCCTGCCTTCTCCACTTCTGTTTGTGGCATGGCTGTCTATACTGCCATTTAGTCAACAGCTGCGCTGGGGGATCATCCCCCAAACTTATTCAAACCCAGGCTGACAATCACAGCCTATTCAGCATTCTAGGCATCCTCAGCACATACTTTTATTCCAACACATTGACTTGAGTGTTGGGGTCTGAGGGTGAGCACCTTAAAGTTAAACAAGGCTCATTTGCACATGCATCAAGGTGGCACGTAGCAGAGAAGCTGGACGAGGTAGAACTAGGATTTTTAGTGAACAAAGGAGTGAATTCCACCCCTTAAAGCTGAGGGTAGAGACAGACCAGAGAACAGTAGGGAGATGCATGTGACGCCAATTCGTATGGTGACTGCAAACCCATACGGGTCTCTGGTAAGCCCTGAAAGAATGCACAGCTCAGGGGCATGAGGAAAGATTGGTTATGAGGAAGTGGGAGGAAGTTACAAGAAATGACAGAGGGAGTGGGTATGGAAGCAGAGGCAGCAGGTATAGATGAAACTTTCTAGAAGACTGGGGAGGAAAGAAAGGGAGATGGGCTAGCATTTCATAGGAGAAGGAAGAGAAAGGGAACGGTGTTTGGGCAGGGTCTTGTTTCAAAAGGTAGGGGAAACTTTGAATATGCAATTCAACAAAAAGCAAAAACAAAAAATCAGTGGAGTAGGAAAGACTTAAGATGACAGACAGGATTGAGGGAGGGCTCAAAACTCACAACAACCAGGGTAGATGACATCATGGACACAGAGGGAGGGGCTGGTCTTGGAGCAGAGGATACCTCTCCATGGTGGAGAGCAGACGGGCTGAGTTGATGCTTTCTGAACATGTCATCTCTGAGGTTGGTGAGGAGAGGTGGAAAAAGATCCAGAGATGTTGAAGTGGTGAGAAAGACAAGTCAGCAAGTTCACAGAGCTGTCTTGTGATGCTGGGGAGAGAAAAATGGAGGCAGGAAGAGGTGGGTGGTCTTTGAGAGAATAGAAAATGTTTAGAACTTGCAGAATTTGATTGGCAGTCAGTAAGAGGCCCCAGATACAAGCTTCCCAGCATCATCTACACTGGGCCAACACCCTGAACTGCCTCCGTTTCTCCCCTGCCTGTTGGAAGCCTTCTCCTCTTCAAGCCCCAGCACCAAAGTCACTGTGGTTCTGAAATCGTCTTTAGGAGCCCATCCCCAGGCACAGCTGTTCTCGATAATAATAACGTTTATGTAGTGCTTTACAGCTTAAAAGCAATTACACATACCTTTTCTTACATACATTATCTTAATTAACTACTCTCTCTGTAGTTATATAGCACTCTGTTCCTTACAGGAATGTTAACACTTTATCAGTTCATATGCCCCCAAAACTAGACGTTTTGTCTACTAGTGAGTTTATTAAAAAGCAGCTCTGCACCTGACTTACCTTTGTAACCCTGTGTCTAACATAGCACCTGGTCCTGATTAGCAACACAAAGGCATGGGTTGAACTAAATGAATGAATCTCTACTGAAAATAAATGTTTACAACAATCCTATGGATCCTTCAAGACCTAGTTCGATGACAATTTATTCTTATATCCCATTAGTAGTATCTTCTTCAGAGTAAATAAACATGCATGTATGCATGCTCAGTTGCTAAGTCGTGTCTGACTCTTTCAGACCCCATGGATCATAGTCCACCAGGCCCTTCTGTCCATGGGATTTCCTAGGCAGGAATATTGATTGAAGTGGGCTGCCATGCCCTCCTTCAAGGGATCTTCCCAACCCAGGGATCAAACCTGTGTCTCCTGCATTATAGGCATATTCTTTGCTGCTGAGCCACCTGGGAAGCCCTAAATAAACATAATTCCGTCTATTTTCTTCTCAGACACTATATTTTCATTCTTTAGGTTTCACAGTGATTTTATTCAGACTTCTTGAAATTACTCTAAAACCTTTAGTGTTAAGGAATCAGGAAAGACCTCAGCGAGTTCTGAACCATCAACGCTTCATTACTCCTGAATGAAGTTTGGCACAGGCTTGGGGTCAGCTTTGGGTAACTTTTCCTACTGGTTACTAAAAGATATTAACAGGCACAATGAGGTTCTTGTCCCTAAATTCAGTTAGCATTACTCTTCATTGTTAAGTAGTAAGGGCTTTTGCCTTGAAAGACAGAGTAGAAAACCACCCTGGTTCTTGAGATGAACCAGAGTCGATTCTAAACATGCAGTTCAGTTTTAAGACATCCTGGTGATTTTGGTCTGTAGGCAACTCAGAACCTTCTAATTAACCTATGGCATCCAAGTGGAAATAAAAGAGAATGGCCTCCCGAAAGTCTAAAAAAATACAAGGGCAGGTTGCCCCAATCCAACCTTCACCTACAGTTCCCTAGAGTTTGTGGGATTCCTAGCAGGAAGAAGGTGGTGGAAGCCATATTTTATCACTGTAAGTACAACTCCATTGATGGCTGCCATGTTCTGGAAGCCATTCCTAGCTTCCCTTCTCACTGTTGAGATCTGCTGGGAGACAGGGATTGTGGTGAACAGATGTAGTGTTTCCCAAACTGGGTTTCACATGAGGATCACTTATATGTGTTAAAAATATGGATTTATTGCAACTGACTTCCCTGAGATATGGATGCAGTTGATTTGAGGTTAAACCAGAGAATATATTGTCTAAGGTTGGATTCTCTTAGAATCAGACCTTGAGATAAATGGGAGAGCAAGGAGTTTTTCTAAGCAAGAGTTCCAGGGCGGGGGTAATAATAGGGAAGTGAGGGAGGGGAGACGTCCAATAAGACATGCGTGACTGAGCAGTCATCTTTGTTGATGGTTGTTGTCAAAGGATGGAGTGTGGTCAGCAAGATCATGGAAAACAAGTGGTTAATAAAAACTATTGAGTAGTCACATAAAATCCTAGTGAGGTTTCCCACATCTGGTCTCCTGTGAGCCGTGGCTCTATCCAAAACACCAGGATGCTTGTTGCAGCTGACACTTTTAGTGCCCACCTGTATCCCCTGGGCAGTCAACATTCCTGGGCAAGCCAATCAGATGGCCTTCAACTGATCACATCTGCAACTCTTTGCCTTTGGGCAAGGGAGCCAGAGCCTCCTTGGTTCACCTGTCAGTCAGGCTGGCAGTGCCAGGAAGTCAACAATGGAAACTGACTAATACCCCAGCTTATACCTACCTTGGGTGGAATATTTCTAAGATGTGATCCATGATTTCCCACAAAGATGACTCCAACCTTTTACACTGAAATGGACTTCAATCCACCTGAAATTTTAACAAGACTACTTTATTACCAAACAACTCAGGTGAACAACACACAGCTGACAAGAAATGGATTAGACAAAGGGAAAGATGAAAGCACAGTGTCTCATCTATTCCTGACGAGGAGGGAAAGAAGGGTCCCAGTCCACATCGAGGTGTCTCAATTGTCTCAGCAGCTATGAAGCCAAGGACGCTGACATTTTCTGTGCATCAAGACTGCCTGGGATGCCTTCCAGCTGCAGCATTGGGACCTTAATAAACGAGCCATATTATGTTTATACTTTACTGTTTAAGTAATGCTATTTCACTCTGTGTAAAGCCACTTAAAACACCAGTGGAAACACATGCATGGACCATGAAACAACTTTAAATGGATAATCAATTTTTATCACATATTGAGGGTTAGACTGCTATATCTGAGTGAATTATGAAAGTATGTGCTCTGGCTAGGCGTGTTTGCATACCAAATCTTCTTCTTTGTCACAGAACCAATCTATTGTAAGCACACTGGGAGTTTTGCAACTCTAACACTGAAAAACTTCCATTCTGAAAGAGTTTTTCAGAACTCTGAAACCGTGGATGTATTTTATTTGGGCTTAGCTGTGAAACATTGTCTTAGAACATCTTAATTCCCTTGTACAATTCTCCACTAAAACAGAGGGAATAGGATCAACATGTAAAACATCAAGAAAATATGGCCAGCATGAAGATGGGCTTACTGATGGGAGTATAGACTGTACAATGTACCCTAAAGCTTATGGGATATGGTTTCAGAACAAACATGGAGAATTTGTTTAGGCAGTGACAAGTAAACACGTGGAATTCATTACATCTGCAAAGCAGGGCAGGATGAGAAGGTAAATGTGGTCAAGGAGAATTTGGACCAATTCATGGATAACAGACCTTTAACAGTTCACTAAGGGGAAATTAGGGAAGTTCAAGTTACATCCTTAGCCCCTGAGGTTGATGACATGGATGTGAATTGCCGTTTTCTTACAAAGGAGTGGTATCACCTTCAGATAGAGAACACAAGATTGGTGGACCACTGATCTGACATGTTGTGACATTTCTTATGTGAACTAGAGGATGTTGAAAATGTCATAAAATCTGAGAGCCCTGAACCATCAAGAAGCTGTCAGCTCTTCGATCTCTCAAGTTCCCTGAAGCACTCGCTGTTCCTTTTCTGGTCCCCAAAGTGAATGGGATGGTCATGATTACCCTTCCCACACACCTGATACAATACACACCAACTGTCAACTTCATAAAGCACTCTCAAAATTGATGATCTCCTCTATTTATAAATAAGGATGAAGAATTGTGAAGGGTAATAGACCAATCTTAATTTTAAAAAATGATCCATACCTCAGACAAACATTAGTTCATTTATTTAGCACATTTGACCATATTCTAAGTACTAAAATAGAATCAAGATCAATACTGCAGCCAAGATAGCCTCATCACCGGTTGGCTTCACTTTAAAAAAAAAAATCTTTTGGCCACATTGTGAAGCATGCAGGATCTTAGTTCCCTAAACAGGGATCAAACCTATGCCCCCTGCATTAGCAGTGTGGAATCTTAACCACTAGACTGCCAGGGAAGCCCCCCAGTTTCAGTTTAAAAAAAAATTTTATTGAAGTACAGTTGATTTACAATGTCATGTTAATTTCTGCTGTACAGCAGTGACTCAGTTATAAATGTATATATTCTTTCTCATATTCTTTTCCATTATAGTTTATCACAGGGTACTGAATATAGTTCTCAGTACTATACATAGGACCTTGATGTTTATCCATCCTATATATACTAGGTTGCTAATCCCAAACTCCCCATCTATCCCTTTCCCAATTCCCTCCCCCTTGGCTGACTTCACATTTAAAACCAGTGTTACATTAAGTTTGACTATGTAACAAATCAAGTGAGACCATTTCAATCAAGTCCCCATTTGATATGTGACCATGTGACATGTTCACACACTTAGGGACAACCACAGGGGCTACACATGTTCCTCAGATCTGAACTGTCACATCATGATAGGTTTACATCAAAGACTCTCATGTTAGAAGATATAATTTTGTGCATGTGATCAGTTTAACTTGTATTAATTGATTGTATTAAATCATGGAATATTTTTTTAACCACAGTCTGACCTGTGTGCTGAGATGAATAAACATGTGTCTTAATGTAAAACATTCTTACACGAGAAAGAACATTCTGGTTTTGTTTTAGGTCATTGTTCATATAGGTCTTTTCTAACTCATATTATTTTTCAAAATGTTCATAACCCTCTGAGAATTTATTTCTATTACTTCTGCCCCCTTTATGATTTGCAGGTCAAGAAGCAGGAAGAGAAGGAGGAAGAGGAGAGGGAGAAGAAGGAAGAGGAGAGGGAGAAGGAGGAAGAGGAGGGGGAGAAGGAGGAAGAGGGTGAAATTTAAAGAGATGGAATTTATTACCAAAGAAGAAATGATTTGTGAATAACAAATGTGCATTCAATCAGCACATGACATAGGTCAAACCTCTGTTTTAAGTGATAAATACATTAAGTTCATTAAAAAAGTAAATGATGGTAGTATTCATTTAACCAACATTAAATTCATCAAAATAATTTATAGATTTGGGTTTAAGAGAAAAACCACTAAAAAATTTCCATTTAAAAAAAGTTGTTATCAGATGCTGGACTTTCTGATACATGACAATGATTCTCATTAAATCAAGGAGTATTTTGAGTATGAAAATAATGCATGAAAAGCATTTTAAAAATTAAAATGGAAATGACTCTTCCTGCTTAGTAAATGTCATAAAAAAGGAGCAAAACTATATTTTCATTTACTTTCAGTAAAGTCTGAAACATCCAGCTTTCGTGCAAAATTGGCATAAAAATATAAGAAAAACACAAACAATTGAAGAAAATACGAAAATGATTGCTATAACTAAAGCCAGGAAATTATAGCATTCTAAAGTTTTCTTTTTAATATTCCTGCACCAATTCCTTGAACTCTGAGTATAATCTACTAAGATAACTCAATGGTAAATAACAGCAAAAAAAATAAGTCATTCCTTTGTTTAAAAGCAGATTTAAGTACCTACATGTCTTGTGTATTTAGTATTTTATGGGAGTAGCAGATGGGGGGGTTACAAAAGAAGTTTCAAATCATTTCTAAGTTGAAACCAAATTGGGAAGTAATATACATAAAACAACCAGGAAATTATAAAATAATACATTAGTATGGAAATATAAAATAATATAGCATAATCTGTCTATACAAATGTAGAACGAACATAGATGGAAATGTCTGATCTCAGGTTAGAGAAAGAATTCACAAACCCTAGTAATTAACCAAATTAAAAAAAGATGTATTGTATACATATACAGTCTAAACATACACACACACACAAGCATATACATATAATTAGACATTCCTGTTGCTTCCAGATTACACTGATAATCAGGTATTTTTCTAGCTAAAACTGTATCCACTGCAGTTTCTATTTTTGAATTCTCTAGTTGGTGTTTGATAGTAATTCGGCAGTATTCAACAAATCGTAAATTAAGAGGAAATAACAGATAATCTTCCTAATGGGGAAATCCCTGTATACCCCTGAAATGAACTTCAGCTCTGCCAAATTCATGTAAAATTCCCCATGTATTTGTTTCCAATTATTCCACATTAGGCAAAAATATGCAACATGACTATGTTCTGCCCTAATATTCTTCTTTACGTCTCTAAACCCTAACACATCTCTAACATTCATTTGATGAATAATAACATTTTGGTGCACTAGGTAATACATATGTTTTTTATTTGCCACAAAGAACTGTATTTCCTCAACTGATTTATGTACCACCTGGACAAAATTATTTTTATTACAGTTTATTTCATTTTCTCCAGCATCCACAAAAACACTTGTAAATAGTCAATGACAATGGCAAGAAAGAAAGAAGGAAAAGAAAGAGAAGACAAACTTGAAATTCAAAATCAAAACTCTACATTTCTTCAGAGAACCCCAATGAAAAATGCAGCTGGAATACTTTTAAACTAACAAATTCAAGGTAAAATTGAACAGTCACCTACTTTTTTTTTCTGTGATTCCTTATGAACAACTAGATAAAATTCACTGGCAGTTCCAAATTTTTCCAAAACAGAAATAATTATTTGGTTTATAGTTTGCAGAAGGGACTTATAAAGAAACTATACAAGCCACAAAAAGTTATCATGACATAATACAAAGAAAGTGAATGATATTTTTTTAATCGCATGACTTCATTTCCTGAATTATATTTCATCTAGGACCTGAGAAAAAGTGCAGGGAGTATTCTATGACTTCTAAATTAAAAGTACTCCATGGATTATTGTGTCATGTATCATTTTGATGACTTCTATGGAATTTTCCTGGTAATTTTTTAACCAAAAAATTTGCAACATGTTAAAGTCAGCAATTCACAGAATGTTTGGAAAACATACCCTCTTTTGAGGCCTTTTGCTTAATGAATATAACATGGACTCATTTCATTCCTCCTTTCCTGGAATAGCTTTGAATTTCAAACATTTGTTAGCCATTAACTACACTTTGCATCTAATACTTTGTATGTGTATAATGCAATTTGGAGTCCACATGTAAAACTAACTTATTTGTGATCCTATAACTCTAGCAATGGCCCTGACCAGTAACCACTCAGGTCAACCCTCCCTTCCTCCCAAATCTGAACAATTGATTCTGACTGGAGCTAAACAGATTAACAGGATTTATCATCCAAAGATACTTTATGTGCCTTTCAAAGTTACCCAAGCCAAGTCCTCCAGAATCTTCTCTAAATGATTTATTGCTTTGTTTTTTTTTCCTCTGTTTAGCTTTAAGTTCTACCCAAGTCAACATTTGTATCACTACAAGCCTGCCTCCAAAATCTGGTGACATGAGTTATTTTTGCATGATTCTCTGAAGCAATGAAAATAAGAGACGCTGGTTTGCTAGTGAACAGGTTCCCGGATACCGGCCATAACATGTACAAGTAAACATGAACATACATACTCATAATGTAGGTATTTCTTGACTCAGAAATGCCTAACTTATGAATCTCGTAAACATACAAACAGCTTAACCAGGGATGGTATCAACTGCTTTTGTTAGCAGCCTTAAGAGTCTTCTCTGTGGCCCAGTTTCAGCCTCTCTTCACACTGATCCACAGACTTTGGGGAGAGGAGCAAGGTGAAGGTCATAGACATTTAGAAGATGTGGATTTACCAAGTGATTGCACACGTGCACCCCCACCCCCAACACACAAAGTGGTGGCTCTTTGTGTGATCTCTAAATGTTCACTCACATGCAGATAAGGTGTCTTACTATATGCATTAGGAATTACCCATTGGCTTCTACAGCCTTTCAGATATGTTCCACAAAACTGATTTGGGTCACTTAGCCCAGGACAGGGCTTCCCAGCTGGCGCTAGCAGTAAAGAACACACCTGTCAATGCAGGAGATGTAAGAGACATGGGTTCGATCCCTGGGTCGGGAAGATCCCCTGGAGGAGGGCATGGAAGCCCACTCCAGTATTCTTGCCTGGAGAATCCCATGGACAGAGGAGCCTGGAGAGCTACAGTCCATGCGGTCGCAAAGAGTCGAACAAGACTGAAGTGACTTAACACACACACACACACACACACACACACCCCAGAATGAGCAGCACAGAATGACCTGTGTAACCTAGTTGAGGGCTGCAGGTCAGTTCCCACAATGGTGCAACCCAGCTCACATAATAGCCAGTAAAGTCTCCTGCAGGGGTTGAGTTATTCTTCAGTGTGCCCATAACAAACAATGACTTTTTTTTCCGTTGACAAGCTTCTGTTTTAAGTCCCAAATAGCCAAATGGATAATCATTCATCTATTGAAGAATGAATTTATTCTACATTTATTGAGCCCCTACTGTGCTCAAACTCAAAACCATTTCGCTTATGAACAAAGAGGGCACACACCCACTACCAGAACAACAAGAATATAGTTGTTGTGACAGAGGCTCAAATGGAAATGAGAACTCAAAAGAAGATACTACTTTGGCCAAGGAATTCAGGGACACTTTCCTTAAGGAAGTCTTGGTTTGACTATGCCTTGAAAGATGGGTGTGAATTCAATTGGTGGGAATGGGGTTGGGAAAAGGAGTCCACTTAGGCACAGAAGTGGAAAAAGTGCAAAGTCACTGAAGAGCATAATATGATCAGAACATGAATTACCTGATGAGGAGAAGAGGGGAGCCGACAAGGCCAGGAGCCGGGAGCAGATATGAGGAGCTCTGATGAATAAGATGAGGCAATGTGTGGGCAGTGGAGACACATAGCAGGGTTTTCCTTTATTTGTCTTTAAACCCTTTTTGTAATTGTGAAATATAAAAATTCAGAGAAGTGTATAAATCATAAGTTTAGCTAAGGGTATTATTATAAGGCAAACATCTCTCAAGGGCTTCCAGGGTGGCTCAGTGGTAAAGACTCCACTTGCCAATGCAAGAGACTCAGGTTTGATCCCTGGGTCAGGAAGATGCCCTGGAGGAGATGGCAACCCACTCTAGTACTCTTGCCTGGAGAATCCCATGGACGGAGGAGCCTGGCAGGCTACAGTCCATGGGGTCGCAAAGAGTCGGACATGACTGAGCATCTAAACAACAACAACAACAGCAAACACCTCTGAAATCACCACCCAGGAAACAGAATGTTCCCAGTGCCTCAGAGTCCTCTCTTCATGAGTCCTTCTAGTCATTCTCTCACCCCCTTTAGGGTAACCACTAATCTGACTTTTATGAAAATGACACCTTTGGTTTTTAAACCAATTTTACTATCTAGACATGCACTCCTTAAACATGGTTTAATTTTCTTGTTTTGTGAACTGTATATAAATGCTTTAAGTTAGTATATATTCTTTCCTGTGTCTGGCTTCTTACATGGTGTTGTATTTTTGAGCTTCATCTGCGTTGCTCTGGTAGCTGTGATTCATTGATTTTCATTGCTCTGGAGTATGCCTGTGTGTAAATATATCACATTTAGCCACCCTACTGTTGATGGCTATCTGGATTATTGCTAGTTTGGGGCCATCACGAATGGTGCTTCTAGGAACCTTCTTGTGCCTGTCTCTTGATGCACATACCATCTCCTAATGTTGGCAGCATCACAGTGACACCTGAACGAGGAGTAGCCTATGTAGACACCCATGACAAAGAAACTCCTTAGAAGATCGAGAAACTAGTTAGGCCACTCCTAACTAGTTTTGAGTATCTGACTCGGGATGTTGCCTCACTTGTCAAAATCTTACTAGGCAGAAAGTCTTCAGTTTCTAATATTCAAACCAAAGTAGGAATATTTTATTTTCACAATGGATTATGGGAGTAAGAAATCGGATTTATCATAATCCTTGGTCCACAATGGACTCTATTATTTGTCCATTCCTGGTCTACTTCAATTAGTTTTTTTTTTTAAATTGTTTACTTGGTTAGTTTGAAAAATAATCACCTGTGAATCCACAGTTCCAAACAAAAGCCAGGACCCTGGTAATAACTACAGCTCACTCTATGTTTTCCCCATCATTCCATCCTCCGGCCTCTCCCTACCTGGGGTAGAGGTATTTTTGAACATTACGTAAAATTCTCAAAAAGGACTATTGACCCCAAGTAAGTATCCATTTGTGCTAGGCAAGTAGAAAAGAATATTGATTTCATTCTCTTTATGTCCTGCTATTTCCAGGGAGGTAGATAAATGATAAAACAATAAGTTGTGTGAATCACGTGAACACATTCTCCCCAGACAAAGCAAATCCAAGGGCTCCACAATTTTTTTCATAGGTAACTACTCACTCCTTTTAGAAAGGTAGCAGAAATATAGCTTATGATGCAACAGACTGAAAGACAAGCCAGATGTGAGAAATGTATTCCTTGATGATAAAATTGCATAGTGCCATGCGGTCTAAATCCCTTTTTATAAAAATATGGTTACACATCATTGACATTCCTTGATAGTAAAATTCAACTGGATTATTAAAACTCATTTTAATGGCAAAAATTCCTTTTTATATGTTATGCCAGCCAATTGCTTGCTTTTCAGTTTAACCATGAATATACACCTTTGGTGGATGGAGTATTGCCAGGACAGGGTAAAGGAATCTGAATATCATGGTTTTGAGAAAAGAACGATAAATCCAATATTACAAAGTTACAGTAGATGGTGCTAGACGGGTGCAAAAGATGCAACAGCCATTTGCACCACCTTCAAGATTTCTCCTGAGCTTAGCAGTTTAGAAAATGTGCAATTTAGATTATATCAATTCAAGAGAGGCACTCAGATAAAACAGTTGAATTAGTGAGATCAATGAATGCAGAACCCTATAATTAGACAAATGTTAAGGTTTTTATGGAAATTAACAATGAAGACAACTTTAAAGTTAAGGTCAGATCGTCTATCTTTCTGGGGTATTGGTGCCAATGTTAAGCTACTAAAAGAATGATTTTCTATTCATTTAAAATAATGTCAGCTATAAAGTTAATTTTTAAGCTACTTGTTCTGGTATTAGTTATTTATCACTTATAAAGTATTGGTACATTACATAGGTTGGCTTGGAGATTTAAACGTCCCATATAATGCATACAAAGTGACTTACAAAGCATGACCTAATATAAATTTTTCTATAGACGTAGATTATTATTTTTATCGCTATTTACTTGAAAATTCTTTAAAAAATATTTGTTCTTTACTTTTTTATAATTTTATTTATTTATTTTTGGCTGTGCTGGGTCTTCATTGCTGCACATAGACTTTCTCTAGTTGTGGTGAGCGGAGGCTACTCTCTAGCAACAGTGAGCAAGCTTCTCATTATGGTAGCTTCTCTTGTTGCAAAGCACAGGCTCTAGGGCTCATGGGCTTCAGCAGCTGCAGCTCCCAGACTCTAGAGCACAGGCTCAGTAGTTGTGGTGCATGGGCTAAGCTGCTCCGTGGCATGTGGGATCTTCCCGGAGCAGGGGTCGAACCCGTGTCTCCTGCATTGGTAGGCGGACTCTTTACCATTGAGGCACCAGGGGAGCCCTCATTACTTTTTAATAGCCACTTTGGGCTGGGTATTCTTCCTCTGATTTTTCTTTCTTTCTTTTTTTTTTTTTTTTTAGCTTTTCAGATGAAATGGCTGAGTCATAGGATAATGAAGTGAATAACTTGGAACATGTCTCTTTTCTCCTTGTGGCCACAGTACAAAATGACTTTTAAATCAATGAGCTGGAGATCAGGCAAGCACCAGCCCTTAATGAGAGAGTGATCTAGGGTTAAGAAGAGAGGTTCCAAACCATCTCACTGGGCGCATCTCTGTAACAGATGCTTCCTTCCCACGATCCGCTGAATGCTCAGTGGAAGCTGGTCCTCGGCTTCCCTGAAGAAAGGAGCAACACGCCAGCACTAGCCACACTCTGGATGTGACTTATCTTAGAATCTGTCAGTGACTGTGGGAAAATGTCACATGGCGCGTAAGTCACCCCTTGTCTCTTGTCAGAGCCATGTTCAGTCTAGGTCCATTTGTCGGACAGGGCATGGAGGAAATTCCTTTTCTGAAAGGTAACCCACATTCTCTAGCATTCAATCATATGTCCAGCTCCAAATACTCTCTTAAATGTATACTTGTATTGCATATTCTTGGAACTCAGAAGGCTTTTTCAGAGGCTGGAAGGTCCTATTTCTCAGTGAACTTTCTATTTATGAATCATCATGGCCTATTGATTGAATGTGTGGGCTGTAGTTCTAACACATCTGTCTGTTTTATCTAAACAGAACAGAAAATGTCCTATGGGCAGGGATACTGTGTAAAGTGATAGGGTTTTGCTAGAGTTTTGCTTTTTATAGAACTTAGAACCTAAGTGGTTAAAGAAATATAATATTAGTAATAGTACTAAATAATATTACTAATATTATTTAGTACTAATTATTACTAATATTATTTAGTACTAATTATTAGTACTAATATTACTAATATTATTTAGTACTAATAATAGTACTGATATTCAAATAGTAATATGAAGATTTCTTTCCTTTTTTTTCCAATATATGTTTATTGTCCCTAGAAGAACGTGTCTCATCCCAGCTGCAATCAATAATGACAGAAGTCACAGTGGCCATGGCTTCTTCAGCCGCATTGATGGTATATCCAGAAACTAATATGCGATAAGCCTGTCCAGTAGGAAGGAGGAAAAAAATCCATATTTTTAAATGTCATACGAGCGATTCGTGCAGTTGCCCAGCAGCTGACTTTCAGATGTTAATAATTAGGCTGCAGGCCAGGCCCATGGCTCAGTGGCTAACTACCGTGTGTGCTGCACACGGGAGACCTCAATATGATGCTCCCTGGATGCTCTCCTATCTCCCCCCTGGGAGGAGGAGCCCCACAGAGGTGACAGCGGGTGCCTTCAGAGGAGTGATTGGCGTGATGTATCACCACTCACCATCCCTCACCGGAGACCTGTTTAGAGAGAGATTACAGTCTCCGCAGAGCCTCTCATTTCTCCTGGTCACGGGGTGACGGAGCACTTCACAACTTGCACTCCAGGAAGGCAGGGAGGGATTTAAATGCGAGGCTACCAGGGCCCCTCCATAAACCTCAGCCAGATCAGCTCTGATTCATAAGAGGTTTCTGCTTCCTCTGCCTTCTAGCCAGCCAGATCAATGTTTATGGAAAAATGTAAACTTGAAACGGGGAATGGAATATGAGTCACCCATATTTCATCTGATAACAAATTTAACAGACAACTGGGGAAGCCTCTGAAGTTCTGGAAGGAAAATGGCTCTTTCTCAGAATTGAGGTATCTTTACTACCCATCTCTATGGAGCCCCTACTATCACTAATGGGAGAACAACCCCTATAAGGTCAACAAAAATGTTCTTGTAATAGTGTTCATTAACAGCGCTGCTCAGTGACTGTTTAAAATCGTTCCTGCTACGATCTTTCCCAGGGATGAAATCATTTGTTTCATTTTTAACCATTGCTGGTAATTCTAGGATTTCCAAATCTTCCCCTATGCTTCTTATCTTGAAGACATGATCTAACATTATTATTTTTATTATTTGAGGCTTACTATTTCTGGGGATGGTCTCTCAGTGGTTTTTTGAAAGTTAATCCATCACAATGATTAATGAGATAATATTCTTTTCTTGAGATTGCTATCAAAGGGCCCATCAGCTTCCCAAATTCAGAACTTCATCCCTTTTGTTTCCATCTTACCCTTTGCTTCCCGCATATGATTTACTACAAAGCCCAGCTGTTTAATTTTTTCCTCTACAATATCTCTAATATCTATTTGTTAAGTCACTAAATATATATTAAGTGACAGGAACAATTCTACAAATGGGGGTTTTGTGCTTGAGCTAGGCCTGGGATCTGCTTATTTTCATAGTCACTATCCTAGACCAAGTCTGTGGTGGATTAAAGATGGCCACACATTCTTTGATAGTTCTCACACTGAGAGGTTTTATATATCTAATGAGAATATAAGCCTTTTAAGGTATAGACCTCATGTTCTATACATGGACTAAATTGGTGACACACACTGACATTTAACAAACCAGAAATATCCATGTCAATTAGAACCTGACAGAATCCCATCAGTGTTGATGTAATCTTTGAGGTCTTCCAAAAAGTCTACAAAAACTAGAATCAGAAACTCCATACAGCATTGTCTTAATTTTTATAAAATTCCCTTGAAAGAGCTCATTATAATGCTTTCTTATGATGCTTAATAAAATTTGAGGATTCTTTTCTTACAACAGAAAGAAGTAAATAAAATATTTCCAAGGATTTTCTAGTGGATTCTGAGAGATTCGATCTATATACCTTTTAAAGAGACCCCATAAATGATCTGACTCATTGGAAAAGACCCTGATGCTGAGAAGGATTGAGGGCAGGAGGAGAAGAGTGCAACAGAAGATGAGAAGGTTGGATGACATCACCAACTCAATGGACATGAGTTTGAGCAAATTCCGGGAGATGGTGAAGAGCAGGGAAGCCTGGCGTGCTGCAGTTCATGTGGTCACAAAGAGTTGAACACAACTTAGCAATGCAACTGAACAGCAACAATAAATGGTTTGAATCTGCCATATCAATTTCACTGGGAAATGGTAATTCATGTCCTTAAATGTAAGTGTTGATTTTCAGTTATCAATAAACCACTTGAACTCTACAAGTGCTTGGCAGTCATTCTAGATAGAACCTAACTAACTTAATTTGAAATTTAGTGTAGCTGGCAAAAAGCTATTAAGAGGAAGGTTGATGTGTCCAAGCATGGTAATTTTAAAACTACATAAATATGCTGTACAAACAAAAATAACAACCTTCAGTTGTCCCAAGAATCCTTATTTCTTCAGGAACTGCTTCGGGCCCTCACCTGACCACCCAGTGGTGTAAAACAAAGCAAGTAGAAGGATGAGTGAGATTCATTTGTTTTTCAAAGCCATAAGCTATGTTGGCTCTAGTTATTATGTGTGCTTTATTTTTACAGACATCTAATAAAAACATACAATTCAAGGAGTATGTATTGAGTATTTAACCATGTAAAAGCTCTGTGCAGGAATGGCTTTTTCCATAATCTACTGATAAGGGGGTGAGTGTGGGGGGAGAACTGTACATAAATAACCAGAAAACACTGCATGATGTAAATTATAAAAAGTAAAATATAAAAATAAATGCACAATGCTTTGGAAAGACCATGGTGAAGTGATTAATTTCACTTGGGGGAAGGTGTGGGTGGGGACAGGAATCAGTGTAAGAGTCCTGGAGAGACGTTTTCGTTCTAGGGATTGAGAAAAAATTCCAACCAATGTGCAGGGGAGAGGTGGAGAGGGAGGGGCAGTAGGGAAGGGTAGTTTCAGTTGAGGGCGCTGCATGAACAATGCTCAGTGCAGTACATTTGGAGAATGGAGTGGGCAGGTTCCACTGTGGCTGCCACACAGGATTACGAGGTGGATGGGGGAGAAACAAGGTAGGGAAGGTAGATTGCGATAGACTTTAGAAAGCCTCCTAGGGCATTTCACTTTTGCAAGCAATGGAAAGCCACAGAGGTTTCTGAGCAGGGAGTGACGTGACTACCAATTGTATTTTTATTAAATTTGTTGTCAGTAAAAGGATTTGAAATAACCCAAATGTTCAATACGGAGACTGGTTGGAAAAGGAACAGTTCATCCCCACAATGGAATATTAAGCCACCATAAAAACGAATGAAGACAATTTCTATACATAATACATCTCCAGAATTTGTCATTAAGGAATAAAGATACAAAGCAGTGTATTTACCATGTTATCTTATATTTTAAAAAGGGAGAAAATATGACTAAACATATGTCCAGATACACATTTTTGCTGTATTTGCCAAAAAAAGAAATCACTGTAAAGACAAATGAGAAACTAAGAAAAATATTTACCTATAGAGTAGAGGAAGGAAGCAGAGTGGAGAAAATAGTAACTGAAGTGAAACTTTCTGAACACAGCTTGTTAAATTACTTTGACTTTGAAAATAGAAATATATTTTAGATCATTAAAATCAGTTTAATGAAGGAACCAAATAGGTGGCAAATATAGCCAAAAGACTGGAAACAAGGATGCTGCTTAACAGGTTATTGAAAGAATTCAACCCAGATATAAATGGGCTTTCCAGGTGGTTCAGTGGTAAAGAACCCACCTGCCAATGCAGGATACTTGGGTTCGATCCCTGGGTGGGGAAGATCCCTGGAGAAGGAAATGACACCCCACTCCAGTATTCTCGTCTGGGAAATCCAATGGACAGAGGAGCCTGGCAGGCTACAGTCCGTGGGATTGCAAAAGAGTCAGATACAACTTAGCGACTACACAACAACAATCTATTCAATATTTAATCAATGTTCAAAAGACTATTCTACTGACACCTCAGGAGAATTTTGAGATTTTCTTTACCTGGATTCAGATCCCAGCTCCAACACTTACCAGTGAGTCTGAGCAAGTTATGTAACCTCTCTCAGCCCTTATTTCCTTCTCTGTGAAATGGGAACATCCTAGTACCTCACAGATGGTTCCAAGGATTAAATGAGAAAATCCATGTCAAGCGCTTAGCCAAGTAGTACTGGGTACAGAGTAAATGCTTATTAATATTCACTGGAACTTAAAATATAATGATGATGGCAAATGATAGCACAGGAACATGCTTATAATAAAGTGTAGAGTGGAATAAGAAGTCTAAAAGACTCTAATTGCCTTAAAATTTTATATTATATATGTATATATAATATAACATAAAAATACTATCTGGATATTATGCATAGGAATAACACTGGAATAAAATAAGACAAAATGTTATCAGTGATATCTTTTAGGAAGCATGATTAAAGGTGATTTTCTTTTCTTTTTTATACTTCTCTATATTTCCAATTCACTACCACAGGATGCAGTTACTCTAATCATTTGAAAAAGAACAGTAAAAGTTATCTTAAAAGGAAAAAAGAATGACTGGGATATCCTAGATGTGGGAGACCAGCAGTGAGATGACACTGGAAAGCTAAGTAGAAGGCAAGCCTTGTAAGCTATCTCAGGGCTTTGAGACTCTACCTTTGGCACTGGGAGGCCAGTCAAAGGCTTTTGCCATGGGAGGGGCAGTGCCAAATCTGGATTTCTAAAAGCTCAGACCAGATTCAGAGTTTCCAACAAAAGATGGTGAAGTAAATGTATTTTTGTTACACCCTTTTGCTCCAAGCCCGCAGATTTGAATGAAGGAAAACAAAAGAAAATTCCACCCATGCTGAAAGTAAGACATGATTACTAAGCCCCCATACAGTGCAGTGAAGGATATTTTGCCAAGTAAAGGGAACCTTGGGCAAAGTTATGGGCCAATGCCAGGGGAATGCGGGGAGCTAAGAAATAACTCTCCAGATTTCAAGCAGGGTTCTGCACATAAGTGAGAGGGTTTTAAGGCATCTACAGGCAATGGGTTGGTTGAGAATGGGCTGAGAGGGTGAGTGGGCCAGGATGGACTAGAGACCATCACTGAATAGACTTATTTCCATCCTGAAGAATTACAAGGAAGGCAGCGGTAAAGAAAAGACAGCATGGACTTCCCTGGTGGTCAATGATTAAGATTCTGCGCTCTCACTGCAGGGGGCACAGGTTCTATCCCTGGATCCCTGGTCAGGAAAGATCCAGCATGCCATGCAACATGGCCAAAAACAAAAAACACCATGGATATGCCATTTCTGTTTTCCCCAGACCAGATAAATTTTCACTAGATGAGGCAGGAGTAATAACAGCTTGCCAGAAGGCAGCTAGTAGCCAGAGTTGTATAGCAAAGAAAAGTCAAACCAAACCAAACCAAACCAAACCAAACAAGACGAAAAACATAAACTGATGAAAGAAAAAATTCCAATGAGCTGAAAAGTTAAACCAACCAGTTTAAACAGTATCTACTCCTTATCCTATAGAAGAGAGAGAGATTTGGACAGTTTTCTAAGCCATCATACCCGATTTAAAGCTGCAGGCTACCACAGCATACTTCCTTTTATTGTCCTTACAATATTCCTTTTGTTTGTTTGAAGTAAAATTTACCTACAATAAAAGGCACAAATCTTAAATTTACAATTCAATGAGTTCTGGCAAATGTATACACCTCTGTAATTCCCATCCTGATCAAGAATACAATAGTACATTTCCATCTTGCAAGAAAGCACTCTTGTGCCCCCTTGCAGTCAACTTCTACTCCTCTTTCCCCCTCCCTCCAATACAATCAATCACTGTTCTGATTTCTATCAGTATCAATTAGTTTTGCCTATTCTTCTACTTCATATCAACATAATCATTGAGTATGTACTTGTTTGTGTTTGGCTTCTCTTGCTCAACATAATGTCTTTAAGATTCATTCATGTTGTTCCATGTATAAGCAATTCATTCATTTTTATTGCTGACTGGTATTCCATCTTGTGAATATACTGCATATATCCAGTCTTCTGTCAACAGACATATGCATGGTTTCCAATTTTCGGTCATTATGAATAAAAAGAGCTGTTAATGGTCTTAAACAAATCTTTTTGTGGACATAAGTTATTTCTTTGAATGAACTAGAGCAGAATCAATGGTCATAGTATAGGTGTGCATTTCACATTACAAGAAACACAGTTTTTCGAAGTGGTTGTACTATTTTGTACTCCAGCTGTAATGATGGATTTCAATTACTCCACATCTTCACCAAAATTTAGTGTTTTCAGACTTTTAGATTTGAGCCATTTTAATGGGTATGAAGAAGTATCACATTGTGATTTAATTTCCATTTCTCTGATGACTGATGATGTTGAATATCTTTTCATATGCTTATTGGTCTTCATATATTTTCTTTTGCAAAGTGTCTTTTCAAGTATTTTATGCATTTTAAAATTGGGCTGCTTCTTATTTTATTATTGAAGGCATTCTTTATGAATTCTGGATATAAATCCCTTGTGAGACATATACATTATGAATACTTTCTTCTAGACCATAGCGTGCCTTTTCATTTTCTTAACTTACTTTGAATGAGGAGTTTTTGCTTTCAATGAAACCAAATTTACAATTTTTAATGATTAGTTTCTTTTGTGTCTTGATTTGGAAATCCTTGCTTCTTTAAATTCATAAAGATAGTTTCCTACATTTAATTCCAAAAGTTTATAATTTTAGCTTGTTTGCTTAGGTCTATGTTTCATCAAGAGGCAAAAAAAAAAAAAAATTAGTTGGATGAATAGTTGTTCCGGCAAACTTTTTGAAAAGACTTTCCTTCTTTCCATTGAATTGTCTTGGCCTCTTTATCATAGGGTTTATCATAGGGTTTCCCCATAGTTCAGCGGTAAAAAATCTACCTGCAATGCAGGATCCCCAGGAGACACGTGTTGGATCCCTGGGTTGGGAAGATCCTCTGGAGGGGGAAATGGCAACCCACTCCAGTATTCTTGCCTGGAAAATCCCATGGACAGAGGAACTTGGTGGGCTACAGTCCATAGGGTCTCAAAGAGTCAGACATGACTGAAACAACTTAGCACACAGCACACTTTATCATAAATGACTTGACTGGGTATCTATATCTATTTAGGTATTATACTTTGATTCATTAATCTATTTGTCTTTATGCCCTGATTTCTGTCTTGATTTGGTAGCTTTATATTAATCCTTGAACTTGAATAGTTTGAGTACTTCAACTCTTTTTTTTAATCCCAAGACTATATTGGCTATTCTAGGTCCTGTTCTGCTCTGATCTCTCTTTAGTACTCTGTCAGAAAATTCCATATGCTGCAGCTGCCCCAAACTCTGACCTCCCCAACTCAGAAACATGGGCATCTTTTGCTTGGTCTGCACCATGATCCAAAAAGTACTCTAAGTCAGAAAGGAGACGTGAATTTGAGGTTCCCCTCCTGTGGTTCCATCCTCTCAAGGATAATCCATCGCTACCACCTGTGGTCTAAAGTCAGCAAACTCTTGTCTCCTGTATATTGTCTAGTTTTTTAGTGTTTTATGACGGATGTTAAGTTCATTTCCAGTTAGTCAGGCATGGATGAAAGCCTAAAGCTCCATCACGTTTTTATTAAGTAGTGGTCTTTTTCAGAACTGCCACCATATAAAGATAAGCAAAAGGAAAGAAGGACCCTGCATGGCCTATATCAATCTTAGCACCACCTCTAGCACCCCCTCTACTCCCCCACCTGCAAAACTAGGGGGAAAAAAAGAAGAAAATAAACATAAAACACAAGTTGGAGGAAGAATTTACATCAGAAGAAAAGGCTCAAAAACAAAAAAAGTCAGATACTCTAGAGCAGCACTGTCCAATAGGACTTTCTGCGATGATGGAAATGCCCTATTTCTGAGCTGCTCAGTATGGTAACCACTAGCCATATGTGGCTGTGGAGGACTTGAAATATGACAGTGCAACTGAGGGACTAAATTTTTAATGATATGTAATTAAGTTTCTGCTGCTGCTAAGTCACTTCAGTCATGTCCGACTCTGTGTGACCCCATAGACGGTAGCCCACCAAGCTCCTCTGTCCTTGGGATTCTCCAGGCAAGAATACTAGAATGGGTTGCCAGTTCCTTCTTCAATGCATGCACGAATGCTAAGTCGCTTCAGTCACATCCGACTCTGTGCAACCCCATGGACAGCAGCCCACCAGGCTCCTTTGTCCATGGGATTCTCTAGGCAAGAATACTGGAGTGGGTTGCCATTTCCTTCTCCAGCATTTAAGTTTCATTTAATTTTAATTACTTTTATATTAATTAATTTAATTTTGGCTAGTGGTTACCCAAGGTCAGGGGAGGCGGCCGAGAGGAGCAACCCCATGTCCAAGGAGCGGTGGCTGCGTGGGCAAAGGAGGGTCGAGAGGAGCTACTCCACATTCAAGGTCAGGAGGGGTAGCCATGAGGAGATACCCCTCATCCAAGGTAAGGAGCAGTGGCTGTGCTTTGCTGGAGCGGCCGTGAAGAGATACCCCATGTCCAAGGTAAGAGAAACCCAAGTAAGATGGTAGGTGTTGGGAGAGGGCATCAGAGGGCAGACACACTGAAACCATAATCATAGAAAACTAGCCAATCTAATCACATGGACCACAGCCTTGTCTAACTCAATAAAACTAAGCCATGCTGTGGGGCCACCCAAGACGGAAGGGTCATGGTGGAGAGGTCTGACAGAATGTGGTCCACTGGAGAAGGGAATGGCAAACCACTTCAATTTTCTTGCTTTGAGAACCCCATGAGTAGTATGAAAAGACAAAATGATAGGATACTGAAAGAGAAACTCCCCAGGTCAGTAGGTGCCCAATATGCTACTGGAGATCAGTGGAGAAATAACTCCAGAAAGAATGAAGGGATGCAACCAAAGCAAAAACAACACCTAGTTGTGGATGGGACTGGTGATAGAAGCAAGGTCAAATGCTGTAAAGAGCAGTATTGCATAGGAACCTGGAATGTCAGGTCCATGAATCAAGGCAAATTGGAAGTGGTCAAACAAGAGATGGCAAGAGTGAATGTCCACATTCTAGGAATCAGTGAACTAAAATGGATAGGAATGGGTGAATTTAACTCAGATGACCATTATATCTACTACTGCGGGCAGGAATCCCTCAGAAGAAATGGAGTGGCCATCATGGTCAACAAAAGAGTCCGAAATGCAGTACTTGGATGCAATCTCAAAAACAATAGAATGATCTCTGTTTGTTTCCAAGGCAAACCATTCAATATCATGGTAATCCAAGCCTATGCCCCAACCAGTAACACTGAAGAAGCTGAAGTTGAATGGTTCTATGAAGACCTACAAGACCTTTTAGAACTAACACCAAAAAAAAAAAAAAAAAAATGTCCTTTTCATTATAGGGGACTGGAATGCAAAAATAGGAAGTCAAGAAACACCTGGGGTAACAGGCAAATTTGGCCTTGGAGTACAGAAAGAAACAGGGCAAAGCCTAATAGAGTTTTGCCAAGAGAACGCACTGGTCATAGCAAACACCCTCTTCCAACAACACAAGAGAAGACTCTACACATGGACATCACCAGATGGTCAACACCGAAATCAGATTGATTATATTCTTTGCAGCCAAAGATGGAGAAGCTCTATACAGTCAGCAAAAACAAGAGCAGGAGCTGACTGTGGCTCAGATCATGAACTCCTTATTGCCAAATTCAGACTTATATTGGAGAAAGTAGGGAAAACCACTAGACCATTCAGGTATGACCTAAATCAAATCCCTTATAATTATACAATGGAAGTGAGAAATAGATTTAAGGGACTAGATCTGATAGACAGAGTGCCTGATGAGCTATGGACGGAGGTTCGTGACATTGTACAGGAGACAGGGATCAAGATCATCCCCATGGAAAAGAAATGCAGAAAAGCAAAATGGTCATCTGGGGAGGCCTTAAAAATTGCTGTGAAAAGAAGATAAGCAAAAAGCAAAGGAGAAAAGGAAAGATATAAGCATCTGAATGCGGAGTTCCAAAGAATAGCAAGGAGAGATAAGAAAGCCTTCTTCAGTGATCAATGCAAAGAAATAGAGGAAAACAATAGAATGGGAAAGACTAGAGATCTCTTCAAGAAAATCAGAGATACCAAGGGAACATTTCATGCAAAGATGGGCTTGATAAAGGACAGAAATGGTATGGACCTAACAGAAGCAGAAGATATTAAGAAGAGGTGGCAAGAATACACAGAAGAACTGTACAAAAAAGATCTTCACGACCCAGATAATCACAATGGTGTGATCACTCACCTAGAGCCAGACATCCTGGAATGTGAAGTCAAGTAGGCCTTAGAAAGCATCACTACAAACAAAGCTAGTGGAGGTGATGGATTTCCAGTTGAGCTATTTCAAATCCTGAAACATGATGCTGTGAAAGTGCTATACTCAATATGCCAGCAAATTTGGAAAACTCAGCAGTGGCCACAGGGCTGGAAAAGGTCAGTTTTCATTCCAATCCCAAAGAAAGGCAATGCCAAAGAATGCTCAAACTACCGCACAATTGCACTCATCTCACACGCTAGTAAAGTAATGCTTAAAATTCTCCAAGCCAGGCTTCACCAATATGTGAACCATGAACTTTCAGATGTTCAAGCTGCTTTTAGAAAAGGCAGAGGAACAAGAGATCAAATTGCCAACATCTGCTGGATCATCGAAAAAGCAAGAGAGTTCCAGAAAAACATCTATTTCTGCTTTATTGACTATGCCAAAGCCTTTGACTATGTGGATCACAATAAACTGTAGAAAATTCTGAAAGAGATGGGAATACCAGACCACCTGACCTGCCTCTTGAGAAACCTGTATGCAGGTCAGGAAGCAACGGACCCAGAGGGATGGTACAGGGAGGGAGGTGGGAGAGGGGTTCAGGGTGGGGAACACGTGTACACCCGTGGCAGATTCATGTTGATGTATGGCAAAACCAATACAATATTGTAAAATAATTAGCCTCCAATTAAAATAAATAAATTTAAATTAAAAAAACAAAACAGTTAGAACTGGACATGGAACAACAGACTGGTTCCAAATAGGAAAAGGGGTACGTTAAGGCTGTATATTATCACCCTGCTTATTTAACTTATATGCAGAGTACATCATGAAAAACGCTGGACTGGAAGAAACACAAGCTGGAATCAAGATTGCTGGGAGAAACATCAATAACCTCAGATATGCAGATGACACCACCCTTATGGCAGAAAGTGAAGAGGAACTAAAAAGTCTTTTGATGAAAGTGAAAGAGGAAAAAAAAAAGGAAGTGAAAGAGGAGAGTGAAAAAGTTGGCTTAAAGCTCAACATTCAGAAAACTAAGATCATGGCATCTGGTCCCATCAGTTCATGGGAAATAGATTGGGAAACAGTGGAAACAGTGTCAGACTTTATTTTGGGGTCTCCAAAATCACTTCAGATGGTAATTGCAGCCATGAAATTAAAAGATGCTTACTCCTTGGAAGGAAAGTTATGATCAACCTAGATAGCATATTCAAAAGCAGAGATATTACTTTGCCAACAAAGGTCTGTCTAGTCAAGGCTATGGTTTTTCCTGTGGTCATGTATGGATGTGAGAGTTGGACTGTGAAGAAGGCTGAGCGCCGAAGAATTGATGCTTTTGAACTGTGGTGTTGGAGAAGACTCTTGAGAGTCCCTTGGACTGCAAGGAGATCCACCCAGTCCATTCTAAAGGAGATCAGTCCTGGGTGTTCATTGGAAGGACTTATGCTAAAGCTGAAACTCCAATACTTTGGCCACCTCATGCGAAGAGCTGACTCATTGGAAAAGACCCTGATGCTGGGAGGGATTGGGTGCAGAAATAGAAGGGGATGACAGAGGATGAGATGGCTGGATGGCATCACCGACTCCATGGACATGAGTTTGAGTGAACTCCAGGAGTTGGTGATGAACAGGGAGGCCTGGTGTGCTGTGATTCATGGGGTTGCAAAGAGTTGGACACGACTGAGGGACTGAACTGAACTGAGTGGTTACCCAAATGTTTTATGAAACTAAATTACTGGGGAAGTCCCAAGATTTTGAACTTTTGAATTGATAGTATTTGTATGAGATTTTGGATTTAGAGTCAATGCTGAAATGTGACAAGACTTTTGGGTATATATTTGCACGCAAGACTGATGTGATATTTTTAGAAGGGGGTGCAGGCAGAGGATAGACTGTTCTGGGATGAGTGGTGTCCCTGAAGAATTCATGTCAACCCAGAACCTCAGAATGGGACTTTATTGAGAAATATGGTCTTTGCCGATGTAACTGGTTAGGTTAACATGTGATCATGTTATGTGATCATAATGCATTATAGAAATTGAAATTGCTCAGTTGTGTCCGACTGTTTGCAACCCCATGGCCTGTAGCCTACCAGGCTCCTCCGTCCATGAGAGTTTCCAGGCAAGAGTACTCGAGTGGGTTGCTATTTCCTTCTCCAGGGAATCTTCCTGATCCAGGTATCGAACCTGAGTTTCCTGCATTGTAGGCAGATGCTTTACCATCTGAGCCACCAGGGAAGTCACCATAATGCATTATAGTAGGGCCTAAATCCAATGACTGGTGTTTTTATAAGAAGGCCATGTCAAGACACACAGGGAGAAAAGCCAGGTGATAATGGAGGCAGAGACTGAAGTCATGTGTTTACATGCTAAGGAAAGCCAAGGATTGCCAGCTACCCCTAGAAGCTAGGAGAGAGTCAAGAGAGCCTCCCACTTAGAACCTCCAGAAAAAAAAAAAAAAACAGCCTTGCTAACACCTTGATTTCAGATGTTTAGAATTATGAGACAATAAATTCCTGTTGCTTGAAACCATCCTGTTTGTGGTACCTTGCTATAGCAGCCCCAGGAAATGAATACAGTGCTCTAACTGAGCCCCTCCTTCAGGTCTAGTTAACCCAAGTGGGCTTTTCTCCATTAAATAACACTTGTTGGGGCTTCAGTCACATGTCCTTTGCCTGTGACTTCTCATTTATCTCTCTCCTTTTTCAATTTTGTAGAGGTATAATTGAAATGCCCTATTTCACTTCTCTTTTGCACGCACTGAGAATTTGGGGGAAGCTCTGCACAGTGTCAAGAGATGATCCACCTCCCCCACTCAGCTTTCTAATGATTACACTGGCTTAGTGAGCACAGCAGTGTTTCTAGAACTGTTTAGTTCAATAAGTATTTAAACATTAAAAGCAGCCTCAAACAAAACTTTTGCATGACAAAGGATACCACAAACTAAGTGAATAAACAAAGAGCCAGAAAAATACTATATGGCATAAGACAATCAAAGGTATAGTTTCTATAATATACAAAGTGTTCTTATAAATTGATAAGAAAATGAAAAGCAACTCAATAGAAAGCCGAGGAAAGGATATAAACAGACTAGTAACAGAAGTGCAAATTCAAATGGTGAAATCATATGAAAAGATGCTCAAATTCAGAACCAGTTAGAGAAAGGAAAAATGAATCAGTAGTCATTTTATATACAACAAAGTGGTAAAGATTAATAAAGAGCAATTCCCCCACTTCTTAGGGGTAATGTAGGGAAGAATGACATAAATTGTTGATTAAACTGAAGTGCTGCAGCTTTATTTAAAAGGTAACCTGGAAACTTCTATTAAAATTAGCAATACAAATAACCTTTTACCCAGAAGAGACTTTTTTTCTGTATCATTCAAAATGAATAACCAGAAAAAAGGAAATAAATTGAATACCCATCAGGAGAGAAATGGTTAAATAATTATAGTACATCTGCAAAATGGAATAATATGCAGCATTTAAAAATTGAATCAGAGACTTCTCTGGCAGTACAGTAGTTAGGACTCCACACTTCCACTGCAGGGGGCATGGGTTTGATCCCTGGTTGGGGAACAAAAATCCCACAAACTGCTCATGGGGTGCAGCCAAAAAATTGAATCAGAGTAACGAAAATGACTTGGAGGTATTTCCATGAGCGTCATTGAGAAAAGAAAGATGCAAACAAATTAGTGTAAACCTACGTTCGTAAGGGCTTCGCTGGTAGCTCAGCGGTAAAGAATCCACCTGCCAATGCAGGAGATGTGGGTTTGACCTTTGAGGGGAGGAATGGCACCCCATTCCAGTATTCTTGCCTGGAGAATTCCATGAACAAAGGAGCCTGGCGGACCACAGTCCACGGGGTTTCAAAGAGTCAGACAAGATTTAGCGACTAAATAACAACATTTGTAAAGCAAACACTCACCAGATGAAGGCATGTATGTTTGTTTATCATATCTGTGTATAAGATAGATAGCATCATGGTTCCAATTTTGTGCTCCTTCCTGTACTCATGCCCTTGCCATGTAACTTCACAATTTCTTCCATCAAGAGATGGAATACATATGTATACCTGTGGCTGATTCATGCTTATGTTTGGCAGAAAACAACAAAATTCTGTAAGGTAATTATCCTTCAATTAAAAAATAAATAAGTTAAAAAAATTTTTTAAGCCCCAAAACTTCAAAATGAAAAAAAAGAGATGAAACAGATTTCCCTGCCCACTGATTATGATGTAAGCCAAAGGGATGTTCGCTGATGTGACACAAGCAGACACTTGAAAAAGTGCCTGGGTGACTGAATTTGCCTGCCTATATTTCTCCTATCTCTATGGGAAGGATATTCCTGGGTGAGCTCACTGATTCCAGGAGGGTGATGAGGGATCCTTGAATCAGAGCAACTCTAGCAAAGATAAAAGACAGACAAACCAAACCTGGAGTAGAGTCCCTAGCTGATCCTGAGGTGTATGAGCGAACCTATCCAAGAGGAACCAAATTCCAATCTCATGAGCTATGAACTACAATATCACGTAGCTGCCATATTGAATTACTGAGTTTGGGGGTAGTTCATTATGCAGATTAGCTGACCAATATGTGTGTGTGCGTTTATCTGTATATATACATTGTGTTTGCATAGGATTAGATCTCTGTGAATAAAATAAAAGTATTTACAATAGGCTAACCTGATTTATGGATTATCAGTATGATGAAGTTTAATGTGGGAAGAGAGAAAGGGAGAATTAAGCAAAAAATAAAATATAAAGAAATAAATTCATAAATGAAAGGACTGCTCTAAGACAAAAAATGCATGTATATTATCCTATCTACACACACACACACACACACACACACACATGTAGTGAGTTAGATAGTACCCCTCATCAAATATATATCCACTCTGTATCTCTGGATATGGCCTTATTTGGAATAAAGGTCTTTATAATTAAGGTAAGGATCTGTAGATAATGTCATCCTGGATTAGGATGGACCTTAAATCTAAAGACTGGTGTCTGTATAAGAGACAGCAAAGGACAATACATAAAAACAGAGAGGAAGGCCACGTGAAGAAACAGAGATCAGAGTAATGCACATACAAGCCAAGAATTGCTGGCAGCTGGTAGACACCACTAGAAAAGCCTGGAACAGATTCTCCATCAGAACGTCCAGAAGAAAGCAATCTTGCTGACACCTTTATATTGGACTTCTGGCTGCTAAGACAGTGAAAGAATAGATTTCTGTTTTCAACCACCAAGCCTGTGGTACTTTGTGATGGCAGCCACAGGAAACTAATATATACTCCATCCATGGTGTCCATCAGTCAAGATGGTGCTCCCCTGCACATATCATAACAGTGACCACACCACCTTTCTTACAGAGTCATGCTTTATTATAGGCAAATATGGTTATCTTCCTTATAGTGACAAATGGATGCTGCATCTGAGGCTGCTGCTGCTGCTGCTGCTAAGTCACTTCAGTCGTGTCTGACTCTGTGCAACCCCATAGACGGCAGCCAACCAGGCTCCACCATCCCTGGGATTCTCCAGGCAAGAATACTGGAGTGGGTTGCCATTTCCTTCTCCAATGCATGAAAGTGGAAAGTGAAAAATGAAAGTGAAGTCGCTCAGTCGTGTCTGACTCCTAGCGACCCCATGGGCTGTAGCCTACCAGGCTCCTCCATCCATGGGATTTTCCAGGCAAGAGTACTGGAGTGGGGTGCCATTGCCTTCTCCACATTTGAGGCAGGAAACTGCTATTCCAATGGTAAGAAGGGAGGAAGGGCAAATAGAAAAAGGCGAAAGGCAGATGCCAGTACGGTCTGTTTTCTTTTAAAAAGTCTTACCTGAGAGCCACTGAGAAATTTCGTCTTTCATGTCATTGGCCAGACCTCACCTCTCCTAGCTGCAAGGGGGCATAAAATCATATCCTGGAGATATTTTGAACTTTCAGCCAGAGTAATTTATTGATGAGTTCAATGAGAAATTAGGAGAGATGTAAAGAAGTAAAAAACACACAACTGGAAAAACACAACTGCTTTCAATTAAGAAGAAATGTATAATTATAAATAAATTACATGTTTAGCTACAAGGAGGTATCACCTCACATTGGTTAGAATGATCATGATCAAAAAAAATCTACAAACAATAAACGCTGGAGAGGGTGTGGAGAAAAGGAAACCCTCCTACATGGTTGATGGCAATGTAAATTGGTACAACCACTATGGAGAACAGTATGGCCGTTCCTTAAAAAACTGAAAATAGAACTACCATATGACCCAGCAATCCACTCCTAGGTACATACCCAGAGAAAACCATAATTCAAAAAGATGCATGCACCCAAATTTTCATTGAAGCACTATTTACAATAGCCAAGATATGGAAGCAGCTTAAATGTCCATTGACAGAGGAATAAATAAAGAATATGTGGTACATATATACAATGGAATATTAGTCAGCCATCAAAAGAACAAATAATGCCATTTGCAGCAACATGGATGGACCTAGACACTGTCATAATGAGTGAAACAAGTCAGACAGAGAAAGAAAAATATCATATGATATTGCTTATATGTGGAATGTAAAAAAAGAGTAAAAATGAACTTATTAACAAAACAGAAGTAGAATCACAGATATAAAAAACACTTATGGTGACCATGGGGTATGGTGGGGAGGGACAAATTGGGAGACTGCGGTTGACATATCCACAATACTATATATAAAACAGGTAACTAATAAGGACCTACTTCATGGTACAGTGTGTAATGGCCTATATGGGAAAAGAATCTAGAAGGAGAGTGGACCTATGTATATGTATAAGTGGTTGACTTTGCTGTACACCTTTTCAGGTGGTACAACACTGTAAAATACACTCCAAAAAAATTTTTTTTAAGTTACATGTCTTTAAAGAGGAAAAGAAAAGGGGCTCAAGGAAGAGATAGTAAGGGATGATAAGGTACTGAGTAAGAAATATAATATACTGGCAGGACTCAGGAAATACGAATAATAACAAAAACAATTATAGAAATAACAACTATATTTGTAATGTAAACCATGAACTTTGGTCAATGTATGGTCATTGATTGTAACAAATGTACCACTCTGGTGAAGGATGCTGAGAGTTGAGGAGGCTGTGGGTGTGTAGAGGCAGGGAATATATGAGAAATCTCTACACTTTCCTTTCAATTTTGCTGTGAACTTAAAACAGATCTTAAAAACTCTGTTTTCTAGAATTAATTAATTAATTTTAATTGGAGGCTAATTGCCTTACAATATTGTTGTGGTTTTTGCCATACATCGACATGAATCACCCGCAGGTGTATTTGTGGACACATATATATCCCGAACCCTCCTCCCACCTCTTTCCCCATCCCATCCCTCTGGGTTGTCCCAGTGCCCTATTTCATGCATCGAACTTGGACTGGTCATCTATTTCACATATGGTAATATACATGTTTTCTAAGGCCCACATGACTTCACATTCCAGGATGTCTGGCTCTAGGTGAGTGATCACACCATCGTGACTATCTTGGTTGTGAAGATCTTTTTTGCACAGTTCTTCTGTGCATTCTTGCCACCTCTTCTTAATATCTTCTGCTTCTGTTAGGTCCATACCATTGAGCCCATTTTTGCATGAAATGTTCCCTTGGTATCTCTAATTTCCTTGAAGACATCTCTAGTCTTTCCCATTCTGTTGTTTTCCTCTATTTCTTTGCATTGATCACTGAGGAAGACTTTCTTATCTCTCCTTGCTATTCTTTGGAACTCTGCATTCAGATGCTTATATCTTTCCTTTTCTCCTTTGCTTTTCGCTTCTCTTTTTTCACAGCAATTTGTAAGGCCTCCCCAGACAGCCATTTTGCCTTTTTGCATTTCTTTTCCATGGGGATGGTCTTGATCCCTGTCTCCTGTACAATGTCACGAACCTCCATCCATAGTTCATCAAGCACTCTATCTATCAGATCTAGTCCCTTAAATCTATTTCTCACTTCCACTATATAATCATAAGGGATTTGATTTAGGTCATATGTGAATGGTCTAGTGGTTTTCCCTACTTTCTTCAATTTAAGTCTGAATTTGGCAATAAGGGGTTCGTGATCTGAGCCACAGTCAGCTCCCGCTCTTGTTTCTGCTGACTGTATAGAGCTTCTCCATTTTTGGCTGCAAAGAATATAATCTATCTGATTTTGGTGTTGTCCATGTATAGAGTCCATGTGTAGAGTGTCCATGTGTAGAGTCTTCTCTTGAGTTGTTGGAAGAGGGTGTTTGCTATGACCAGTGCGTTCTCTTGGCAAAACTCTATTAGCCTTTGCCCTGCTTCATTCCGTATTCCAAGGCCAAATTTGCCTGTTACCCCAGGTGTTTCTTGACTTCCTACTTTTGCATTCCAGTCCCCTATAATGAAAAGGACATCTTTGTTGGGTGTTAGTTCTAAAGGGAATGTGGAATATGAAGTCAAGTGGGTCTTAGAAAGCATCACTATGAACAAAGCTAGTGGAGGTGATGTAATTCCAGTGAAGCTATTTCAAATCCTGAAACATGATGCTGTGAAAGTGCTATACTCAATATGCCAGCAAATTTGGAAAACTCAGCAGTGGCCACAGGACTGGAAAAGGTCAGTTTGCATTCCAATCCCAAAGAAAGGCAATGCCAAAGAATGCTCAAACTACCGCACAATTGCACTCATCTCACACGCTAGGAAAGTAATGCCCAAAATTCTCCAAGCCAGTCTCCAGTAATACGTGAACCGTGAACTTCCAGATGTTCAAGCTGGTTTTAGGAAAGGCAGAGGAACGAGAGATCAAATTGCCAACATCCGCTGGATCATCAAAAAAGCAAGAGAGTTCCAGAAAAACATCTATTTCTGCTTTATTGACTATGCCAAAGCCTTTGACTGTCTGGATCACAATAAACTGTGGAAAATTCTCAAAGAGATGGGAATACCAGACCACCTGACCTGCCTCTTGAGAAACCTATATGCAGGTCAAGAAGCAACAGTTAGAAATGGACATGGAACAACAGACTGGTTCCAAATAGGAGAAGGAGTACGTCAAGGCTGTACATTGTCACCCTGCTTATTTAACTTCTATGCAGAGTACATCATGAGAAACGCTGGGCTGGAAGAAGCTGGAATCAAGATTGCTGGGAGAAATATCAATAACCTCAGATATGCAGATGACACCACCCTTATGGCAGAAAGTGAAGAGGAACTCAAAACCCTCTAGATGAAAGTGAAAGAGGAGAGTGAAAAAGTTGGCTTAAAGCTCAACATTCAGAAAATGAAGATCATGGCATCTGGTCCCATCACTTCATGGGAAATAGACGGGGAAACAGTGCCAGACTTTATTTTTTTGGGCTCCAAAATCACTGCAGATGGTGACTGCAGCCATGAAATTAAAAGACGCTTGCTCCTTGGAAGGAAAGTTATGACCAAACTAGATAGCATATTCAAAAGCAGAGACATTACTTTGCCAACAAAGGTCCGTCTAGTTAAGGCTATGGTTTTTCCTGTGGTCATGTATGGATGTGAGAGTTGGACTATGAAGAAAGCTGAGCGCCAAAGAATTGATGCTTTTGAACTGTGGTGTTGGAGAAGACTCTTGAGAGTCCCTTGGACTGTAAGGAGGTCCAACCAGTGCATCCTAAAGGAGATCAGTCCTGGGTGTTCATTGGAAGGACTGATGCTAAAGCTGAAACTCCAGTACTTTGGCCACCTCATGCGAAGAGTTGACTCATTGGAAAAGACCCTGATGCTGGGAGGGATTGGGGGCAGGAGGAGAAGGGGACAACGGAGGATGAGATGGCTGGATGGCATCACCCACTCGATGGACATGAGTTTGAGTGAACTCAGGGAGGTGGTGATGGACAGGGAGGCCTGGCATGCTGCAATTCACGGGGTCACAAAGAGTGGGACACGACTGAGTGACTGAACTGAATATACATGTTTAACTGCTATTCTCTCAAATCATCCTACCCTCACATTGTCCCACAGAGTCCAAAAGTCTGTTCTTTACATCTGTGTCTCTTTTGCTGTCTTGCATACAGGGTTACCATTACCATGTTTCTAAATTCCATATATATGTGTTAATATACTGTATTGGTGTTGTTTTTTTTTTTTTCTGACTGACTTCACCCTGTATAATAGGCTCCAGTTTCATCCACCTCATTAGAACTGACTCAAATGTGTTCTTTTTAATAGTTGAGTAATATTCCATTGTGTATATGTACTAAAACTTGCTTATCCATTCATCTGTCGATGGACATCTAGGCTGCTTCCATGTCCTAGTTATTGTAAACAGTGCTGCAATGAACATTGGGGTACACATGTCTCTTTCAATTCTGGTTTCATCGGTGTGTATGCCCAGCAGTAGAATTGCTGAGTTGTGTGGCAGTTCTATTTCCAATTTTTTAAGGAATCTCCACACTGTTCTCCATAGCCATACTAGTTTGTATTCCCACCAACAATGTAAGAGGGTTCCCTTTACTCCACACCCTCTCTGGCGTTTGTTGTTTGTGGACATTTTGATGGCAGCCATTCTAACCAGCATGAGATGGTACCTCATTGTGGTTTTGATATGCATTTCTCATGTACCTCCAACCCAATTTTATCAAATATTGACATATTCACCATGATTTTAAAAAATCTTTCTTTAAATGAAGCATTTCAGAATGCAATCACATTTGAAAGACACAAAGTAGAATAGATGTTACTGATATCAGAAGAAAGTAATATGGAGATGCCTTGAAAACAAACTGTCCAATTTGAATTGAAAATGGGGAAATAAATGAAACTAAATAGGGAAAAAAGTGACAGCTGTGAATGGGAGACAAAAGAATACTGATAAGCACCAGAAGAAAAAGATAGAAAACCTAGAGGAGAAAAAATATTCAGTGATAAAATTAAAGGAAATTCGCTTGAAATTAAGGAAGACATGAATCTGTGGAGTGGTGTATACTAAATTCAAGGGAAAAGGTGATATAGAATAGTAAACAGTGAGACATATACAAGTAAAGTTACTGAACCTCAGTGAAGACATAGAATCTTACGTGTGTGTTAGTCACTCTCATGTCTGACTCTTGCTACCCCATGGACTGTAGCCCACCAGGCTCCTCTGTCCATGGGATTTCCCAGGCAAGAATACTGGAGTGGGTTGCCATTTCCTTCTCCAGGGGATCTTCCCGATGCCAGGATCAAACCAGGGTCTCCTGCATTGCTGGCGGATTCTTTACCATTTGAGCCACCAGGGAAGCCCTCGAATCTAATGGGCATCCATGAAAAAAGCTAGAATAAATCAGGGAGACTTCAAACTTCTCCATAGCAATGCTCAGAGTTCTGAGGCAGGGAGTGAGACCCCATAATGTTATAGTCACTCTTTTGTCCAGATATAAAAAAAGAAAGGTATTTTACAACATACAAAAAACTCAGAGAATATTGCACCCACAAGCTCTTCTTGGGAGAAAAAAATCACCTGATGACAAAATCAAGTCAACCAAGAGATGAATTGAAATTAAAAAACCAAGGCCTGGGGAAGCTGGTAAAATCCAATTACTACAAAAACAGTTCAATATACAGAGATTTAAATTAAAACAATGGGCAAAAACATCAGGCAAATGGAACCAAAATGAAAAATTGGTCACCAAAATTAATATCCTGTAAGGTTACATTTTTAAAAACACATTAAAATGACAAAGAGAATCAATTTTTAATGATAAAAGGTAAGATTCAAATAATGAACTAACTTATTTGTGCAACAAATAATGTATATTCAACATGCATACATTTAAATCCTGAAGGAACTACAATGAGAAATAAACAAGTCCAAAAATTGGAGACTCTGACTTACTCTGCGGTACAACAGATTGAGTATACCAACTCCTCACGTACCACTATCATCAAAATCTAAGTAAGGTTTTCCTAAGGATTTAAACAACATAATTAAGATAATTGATTAAAAAGATATATGTTGAACTTTATACCCTGAAAAGAGGTAGTATTTCCTTTTTTTTTATGTATCTGTAGAACTATAAGACTTTGTCTTTCATTGTAAGATTTCATCAACAATAAGATACACCAATGATTCAGTAATAGCTGTAGGGAAAAAACCTAATAGCTGTCAAATTTCTTTTCATAGAGATTTTGAGGCATGTTACAATTTTAGAGTGATTTAAACAAAATATATTCATTATATTTAAGATGTCATCAGACTGTAAAATCTAATACTATTTTATGTCCCACTAAGAAAGTAAAAACACTACCAATAGGTAACTGCAAGATACCATTCATTGTTGGTAAGATGTCACATTTCATAAATATTAAAATGTCTTAGAATCAATAAAAAGAGCAGTAAAATTAAAGTTTATATTAGAATTGAAGGAATAAGGCATAAGCAAAGAAAACTTCAATAAGTCCTCCCAAGTACATTAATGGAGATTATATTTGTTGACCCAAATAATGAAGCTTAAGTTAATAACAAGTATCAGATCAGATCAGATCAGTCGCTCAGTCGTGTCCGACTCTTTGCAACCCCATGAATCGCAGCACGCCAGGCCTCCCTGTCCATCACCAACTCCCGGAGTTCACTCAGACTCACGTCCATCGAGTCAGTGATGCCATCCAGCCATCTCATCCTCTGTCGTCCCCTTCTCCTCCTGCCTCCAATCCCTCCCAGCATCAGAGTCTTTTCCAATGAGTCAACTCTTCGCATGAGGTGGCCAAAGTACTGGAGTTTCAGCTTTAGCATCATTCCTTCCAAAGAAATCCCAGGGCTGATCTCCTTCAGAATGGACTGGTTGGATCTCCTTGCAGTCCAAGGGACTCTCAAGAGTCTTCTCCAACACCACAGTTCAAAAGCATCAATTCTTCGGCGCTCAGCCTTCTTCACAGTCCAACTCTCACATCCATACATGACCACAGGAAAAACCATAGCCTTGACAATAACAAGTATAGAAACTAAAATAACTTAATTATATGGAACTTAGAGCTTCCCCTGTCAGTCAGCTGGTAAAGAATCTGCCTGCAATGCTGGAGACCTGGGTTCGATCCCTGGGTTGGGGAGATCCCCTGGAGAAGGGAAAGGCCACCCACTCCAGTATTCTGGCCTGGAGAATTCCATGAACTGTATATTCCATGGGGTTGCAAGGAGTCGGACATGACTGAGCAAATTTCACTTTTAAAAAAATCTCAAGTAACTTTTAGGCCAAAGAAGATACCAAAGCCACAGAAAGAGTCTATCTAAAGAAGAACAATTAAAAGAAGTAAAGTAGGAATCAAAGAAAAATCCATACACTTAAACAGTTTCATTACTAGATAGGAAAGATGACAACAAATGAATTAAATAGCCAACTTAATGTTTTTAAAAACAGGAAAACAACTGATAAAAGCAAAAAAATACATTCATAAGATAAAAAATATAGTGAATTATAAAAAATGACAGAATTCACAAATCAATCAAATGCAGTTGTTTGTTCAGAAAGGGGACAAAAACCTAAAATACCCTAAATAAGGAAGAATATGAGAATGAATAAAAAAAAATCTATGAATGCGATTAGGTTTATTATCATAGGAACAGAGGATTTTGAAAGAACTAGAAGAAAATACTTGGCACAACTCTGCTGATAACATGGATAAATCTCTAGGAAGATAAAAAGTATTGAAAATGACTTAAGGAAAGATGAAAAAACCCCAGATGGACTAATAACCAAAGTTGTTGTATCAGTAAGGGCCCATTTGAGAAAACAGAAACTGCCCTAAGTATTTTAATAGAGAGGTTTTAATATTGGAATTTAATTATATAGGTGGTGGAGGGCTGAAAGGATAAAAAGGCAAAACTGAGGCAAGGCAGAGAAAAGAGCTGTAAGAAGCAGCTACCACTCATATGTGTTACAGTATTGCTTCTGTTTTATGCTTCATTTTTTTTGGCCCCAAGGCATATAGGATCTTAGATCCCTGGCCAGGAATCAAACTTGCAACCCCTCCATTGGAAGGCAAAGTCTTAACCACTGGACCACCCTGGAAGTTCCTAGAGACACATATTTTTGAGTCAAACACATATGGATGATATTTGACACCATGAATGGATGACACTTCCCAGGGCTAAAGAACAAGGGGAAAAGAGTCTCTAAGAGGGAATCTTTATGAACTCCAACATTTAAAGACTGGGAAGAGAAGGATAAACTAGCAATGGAGGCTAAGCAAGAGAGAAAGGAGAAAAACTCGGAAGATGAGGAAAGAGCACATCTCAACGAGGATGTCCTTGGTCGGCAGTGTCAAGTATTGACAACATCAAGTAGCAGGAGAACTGAAAACTTGATCTGCATTATGGACAGTGACTAGTAGCATCAGAGAAAACTATCTGTAGAGAGATGACACTAGAAGCTAGAGTGGAGTGGGTTGAGGAGTGAATACGGGGTGACAGAGATGCTTAGACAACTCTGGGGAAGGCAGCTTGTGCAGGGTACAAAAGGAATGGTGTGGCTGGTGAGGGGGTTAGGGATATTTACTGTTGGTGGTGGATTTTTTATCATCAAAACCTTTTGGATCCACTGCACTCTTACGAAAATAAAGATCTGGGACAGCACTTACTATGATTCAACACTGATATGTGACCACCTATGCAGAGTCCTTGTTTGATGTATAATAGGTATCTTGAAATTAACATGTTTAAAATTGGATTCTTGATCTTCTCACTCAAACATGCTCTGCCAGCAGCCTTTCCCATTTCAGTGTTATCTCTTTTTGGTTACCTAGATCAAAAACTTGTCTTCCTTGATTATCTTCTTTTTTTCTGACACCTAAATTCAATCCATCAGCAGATTTTACTGGCTCAACTTTTTAAATGTACCTAGAACATTTAAGTGGTTGCACTTATCACCACTGCCATCTTTGTCTAAGCCACCTTCATCTCTCAATGGTCTTCTGACTGCTCATCTAGCTTCCACTCTTGCTCCTCTGGAGGTTATTCTCAACCCGGAGAATAACAGAGGGTTCTTTTTATATGTAAATCAAATCATGTCATGCTTTTGCTCAAAACACTCCAATGACGATTCTTCCTCCAGTAAGAGTGAGTCTTTAAAATAGCTTACAAATCCCTCTGTGATCTGACCCCATCGCCTTTTGAATTTCATCACCTAATACTCTCACCTTTACTCTATCTGCTACTGCCACAACAGCCTCTTTGTCATTCCTTGACTAATTTCAAGCACATCTTTGCCTCAAGACCTTTGCACTGGCTGTTTCCCCTGTCTGACTTGCTTTCCCCCCAGCTATTTACATGGCTAACTTCCTCTCCTTCTTTCATTTATGACTTCTCTCTAAATTCCTGTTTCTTCAAATGTTTCCTTTCTTGGCAAATAAGTTTGAGAGATTTAAATCATGAGTGCTGTAAATATTCGCATTATGTACGATTAGGAATTTGTGAATTGTTTTAAGAATGTGTGCTGAGAGAGCATAATGAGAGAGCTGAAAAGAGAGAGGAAAGAGAAGGAAGAGGGAGGAGAAAAGAAAAAAAGGCATCATGTAATCCCAAAATTTGCAAGTGGAAGAGGTTCAAGACTTCCCAAAATGCTTCACATTACAAAAGATAGATGAGCTACAAGAAAGTACAGGTATTTACTGTCATTCACAGTCCTCACATAGAGCCTCATGATATATACTAATACAATATACTGTAAAAAAAAAAAATATATATATATATATCATAGCCAGGTGACATATTTACTACCTACCATATGCTTGATATTCTATAACTGCATCAGTTCAGTTTAGTTCAGTCGCTCAGTAGTGTCCGACTCTTTGTGACCCCATGAATCGCAGCACGCCAGGCCTCCCTGTCCATCACCAACTCCCGGAGTTCACCAAAACTCATGTGCATTGAGTTGGTGATGCCATCCAGCCATCTCATCCTCTGTCGTCCCCTTCTCCTGCCCCCAATCCCTCCCAGCATCAGAGTCTTTTCCAGTGAGTCAACTCTTCCCATGAGGTGGCCAAAGTATTGGAGTTTCAGCTTTAGCATCAGTCCTTCCAAAGAACACCCAGGACTGATCTCCTTTACAATGGACTGGGTGGATCTCCTTGCAGTCCAAGGGACTCTCAAGAGTCTTATCCAACACCACAGTTCACAAGCATCAATTCTTCAGTGCTCAGCTTTCTTCAGAGTACAACTTCCACATCCATACATGTCCACTGGAAAAACCATAGCCTTGACTAGATGGACCTTTGTTGGCAAAGTAATATCTCTGCTTTTGAATATGCTATCTAGGTTGGTCATAACTTTCCTTCCAAGGAGTAAGCGTTTTTTAATTTCATGGCTGCAGTCACCAGCTGCAGTGATTTTGGAGCCCCCCTCCAAAAAAGTCTGACACTGTTTCCACTGTTTACCCATCTATTTCCCATGAAGTGATGTGACTGGATGCCATGATCTTAGTTTTCTGAATGTTGAGCTTGAAGCCAACTTTTTCACTCTCCTATTTCACTTTCATCAAGAGGCTTTTGAGTTCCTCTTCACTTTCTGCCATAAGGGTGGTGTCATCTGCATATCTGAGGTTATTGATATTTCTCCCGGCAATCTTGATTCCAGCTTGTGCTTCTTCTAGCCCAGTGTTTCTCATGATGTACTCTGCATAGAAGTTCAATAAGCAGGGTGACAATATACAGCCTTGACGAACTCCTTTTCCTATTTGGAACCAGTCTGTTGTTCCATGTCCAGTTCTAACTGTTGCTTCCTGACCTGCATATAGGGTTCTCAAGAGGCAGGTCAGGTGGTCTGGTATTCCCATCTCTTTGAGAATTTTCCACAGTTTATTGTGATCCAGACAGTCAAAGGCTTTGGCACAGTCAATAAAGCAGAAATAGATGTTTTTCTGGAACTCTCTTGCTTTTTGATGATCCAGCGGATGTTGGCAATTTGATCTCTGGTTCCTCTGCCTTTCCTAAAACCAGTTTGAACATCTGGAAGTTCACAGTTCATGTATCACTGAAGCCTGGCTTGGAGAATTTTGAGTATTACTTTCCTAGTGTGTGAGATGAGTGCAATTGTGCAGTAGTTTGAGCATTCTTTGGCATTGCCTTTCTTTGGGATTGGAATGAAAACTGACCTTTTCCAGTCCTGTGGCCACTGCTGAGTTTTCCAAATTTGCTGGCATATTGAGTGCAGCACTTTCACAGCATCATCTTTCAAGATTTGAAATAGCTCAACTGGAATTCCATCACCTCCACTAGCTTTGTTCGTGTGATGCTTTCTAAGGCCCACTTGACTTCACATTCCAGGGTGTCTAGCTCTAGGTGAGGATCACACCCCACACTAGAATTTCTTAATTTAATATTTTATAGATTCTGAAGAATCTTCAATTTGGAATATTCTGGATTCTGAATCCAAAGCACTATGATTCGAATGATTTAGTTAATCTGCTAGTGAAGGAGACTAAATGAGAGAGATAAGTTTTCATACATAGCAACTCTGTTCAATTTTTTCTCTTACAGACATTTTGTTAAGTAAATGAAGGTTGTTCTTTCTAAAACCCAAAATCAAATTACTATGTGAATTACCTCAGCATTTCCACTTATAGTTTAAATCAGGATTGGAATGATATTTGACCCCCTCCAACAGAAGCCAAATAAGTCATTTCTAAAGATACCATGTAGCCCAAAATAAACATTTTTGGTAAATATTGCTGACTGAACTCTACGCCACAAACAAACACTTTCTACTTCCAGCCAAGGTAATCACCCTCTTGGCACAAAATGAAATTACACAAGACATTCTGTGTCTTAAAGATGGAAAACGTTTCCCTGTCTAATATTCTTCCAGGAACAAAATGACAATTATAACAATGATAAATATGACAAAGTCACTTATTAATAGTGTGTACACATGAGTTAATTTTCAAATTTCTACTAATTGTGAAACCATTTAGGAAAAAAAGGAAATTGATTATGTGTCCCAGTTGAATTTTGGATTACCCAGGACCAATGTTGATCTAGAGCCCAATCTCTGCAGGCCAAAGTGGCCAGGATAATCTTTACACAGTAGCATGGTAAACAGTATATACACTTGACCCTTTAACAACGTGTGTTTGAACTGCCAGGGTCCACGTATATGTGGATTGTTTTCAATAGTAAATACTACAGCCCTACATGATGTGCTGTTGGTTGAATCTGAAGATACAAAACCTCAGATACTGAGGGTCCATTATGGGACTCAAGCATCCAAGGATTTTGGTTTATGCAGGGGCTCTTGGAAGCAGATCCTGCAGATACCGAGTGATGACTGTATATACTGTAGATTTCAGGATGTAGATAAGTGGGTAGGAGACTTAAAACTCGACTAACATGAACTTTTCTATTTTTAGGGTTAAAAAAGTGCAGACTTCACAAACTGAATAGTAGATATCAGATTTCCAGATATTTCGAATCATCTTAACAGATGAACAATAGAATAATGTTACAGAGGCAGCTACCTATTCATAAATGTGCTGTACAAAGGTAGTTTTAGAAACAGTATTTAGGGGGGTTATAGAAAAACACTGTTTTAATGGAATTGCCTCAGAGAATATCATCTCTCTAAGACCAAGGCTTGGAAGCTCCAAATATTGGCTTTCTTAAATTGCAAGTTGACAGGAGCAGACAGCAAGAACAATAGTGTTTTTACCCAAAGTTCAGAGGGCTTACTGCTTTTTTATTTCCACTTAATATTTGGGTTCACAAATGTTTTTACCAGAACAATACTGAGAGCATTTAATTCCAAACCAGATCACTATATCAGACTGTTGTCTCTCTCACATACACACTTTCACTCTTAGAGATGTTTATATTAATAGAATTTCAAAAAATATATTCAAGTACAACATATATGAAGAAAAATGTTCAAATGTGTCAGTTTAATAAATTTCTGCAAATTGAACACACCTCTATTACTAGCAGCTGGCACTCAGATGAAGCAATAGAACATTATTGTGCATGCTACTTTAAATGAAATGTGAAAATTAATTTTACTTGAATTTTGAGTAGTGAGATGACACTGAAATACTGAACTTTAGAAGAGATTCTTGCTCCAGAATATATTGGTTCCTAAAACATTCCTATAGGCTTCCCAGGTGTCTCAACGGTAAAGAATCTGTCTGCCAATGCAAGAGTGGCGGGTTTGATGCCTGGGTGGGGAGGATCCCCTGGAGAAGGAAATGGCAACCCTCTCCAGTATTTTTGCATGGGAAAAATCTCATGGACAGAGGAACCTGGCGGGGCTACAGTCCATGGGGTCACAAAAGAGTCAGACACAACTTAGCAATTAAGCAACAGCAAAAAGATTCCTATAAGCCAAGAAAAAAATATCTTGAAAATTACTAAGATGTTGGTGTCTTCATTTTTTAAATGGCACAATTTGGTTTTAGATTCACTGATAGACCTGCTATGATGAAAGGTGATTAGCTCTGCCACTCTTTATTCCCTCATCTACCAATTTTGTTGCTAGCATTATTTTTACACTGTCAGTGTTTAAAATATTTATTCTGTTCTGAAATCATAGTACCCTCACTGGTTAATCTTATTTTTATATTTCAGTGGATTGAAGTTCACCATGAATCTCTTCATCAGAGTTTTCCATTCCTGAGTTATTTATTTTGATTCCTTTTTTCGTTGGCAGAATTTTATCACTGAGTATTCTTTTTCAAGAAAAGCTCTGAGTTCATATTTGAGAATGTCTGAGTATTGTTTTCACTTGAGTAATATCATATTCTTGAGTTACATTTCTTACTTATAGTTCCACTGTCTCCTGTCATTGAATGTTTCTGTCAAGTTGGTTTGATTCTATCCTCTTATGTAACCACCATCTTTTTGACGACTTCTATTCCTGCTTGGATACTTGAAGACTTTTTTCTTCTTCCTTGAAGTTGAAAAATATAACTAGCTTGTTTTTCAATGTCAGCTTTTCTGAATAATTTTACCTGGTATATAGTGTGCTTATTAAATCTGCAGAGGAACATGTTTGCAAAGTTTTCTATATCATATATATCTATATCTAGATATATAAATATCTATATCGTATTTTTTTTCTAACTTGGATTGTTGAAATCTCTACCTCAGTGATGTCAATTAGGTTTATATCATGTTGTTTTTGTTTCTATATCCAACATTTCCTCTCTATTTTCTTTATTAATTCTCTGTGATTATTTAAACTCTCTCTCTATGCCAGTAATTTAACTTTTTTCATGAATACTTTGTTTATAATTTATTTATTAACTTTCTACTAGTTTGTTTGCCTTTGAGGGGAGGTGTTTAAATTTTGTTCCTTTGCTCTGCCATTTCCTTTTTAAAATCTCCCTAATGGTTTACTGTTTTTCGTATTCTTACTAAGGTCTTCTAGAGCTGCAAGGGTCTCTGTGTTGTACTTACTTCCAGACTTATATCTCCTGCATACTATCTTTTGTTTGTTTGTTTTAGTTTGCCATGCTATTCTTTTCTTCCGGCTCATAATTATGCTGCTGCTGCTAAGTCACCTCAGTCGTGTCCGACTCTTAGCGACCCCATGGACTGCAGCCTACCAGGCTCCTCCGTCCATGGGATTCTCCAGGCAAGAGTACTGGAGTGGGGTGCCATTATGAGACTAGCCTAAATACTCTACCTGGACTTAATATGATGTAGATGGATTCCCCTCATCTCCAGTGCATCTTGTCTTGGTCCAATTTCCTTTATTGTTAGGGTTAAAAGAGGAAATAATGGCATAGAACTATTGAAGTTTTGTATCAGATAGCATTGCATTAATGACATTGTAGTTTCAATTAAATGGGTTGTATATATAAGCCTATATAAAAATGGTATATAAAAACAGTAAAGTATGACATATATATACACATATATATGACTCAGGTTAGGACTTGAACATATGAAATATTGATAATTATATCTTCTTTCTCAATGTTACTTTAGTACTATAAATTGTAAACTTTGAATTTAATTTAAGAATTCAAATTCAGTAAATTGACACAAACAGAAGAGAGGAAAGGAAGACCACTTCCATTGTCCCTTCTATGCTGATGGTGTAAGAAAGTCTTAGAATTCTAAGAGATCTAGGAATAATCAGATGGAGAAAAGCTTATATGGTAGGTAAGAAAACCTATAAATTGATTAAAAATATAGTGAATTATAAAAAATTATAGAATTCACAAATCAATCAATTTTCTTATTTACCACATCCAAATTAAGTGCCTCATTTTCCATGTGGTTTAAAATCCCCAAAGATGCAGAAATACTAAGAGCAATAAAAGGTAGTCTTTAGTAGTCTCAGTTTTTCCTTTGCTCTACTCCTCCTGGATTCAAGTCTAAAAAAGCTTCTTAAAAACAAGATTGGGACAAAGTGCTAACCACAATATATTCGGACATGCCAGAACCTGCAAGCTCAAGGTTGGAGGCCAGCAGACTCACTACTGCCATGTTCCCAGGTTTTAGCATCTTCTTATCTTTTCCCAACTAAATCTTTGTGAGGGTGTTTCCTATGATGACAATTACACTGAGATTAATACCACCCACTTGCAAATTTAACTCAGAATATTATGATGCCATTTCTGCATTTTTGTATCATGTGACAGTGGTTCCTCCATGGCAGATGACAAAAATACCCAACTTCCCAATTCCATAAAAGAAAAACTGGCCATTAACTTGGAACTCTAGCAAGGCACTTAGCAGGGCCTCTCATAATATTCTGTGGTCAAGAAGAAAAATAAGGGCTAGATGATTGTACAATTAACATGATTCATAGCTGGCTGAAACAACATATGCCAAAACGTGCTAATTAATTAATTATTTAAAGATGCTAATTAATGGGTTGATATCAAGCTGAAGAAGCTTTCCAAGTGTTTCAAAGTAATTTGCCCTTTGGCCAGCCAGTGTCCCCTGTAAATCATCAATAACCTGGATAAATATAAAGTATAGTTATCAAACATATGGGTAATATCCAAATACATTAGAACATTCTCTAACACTGCATACAAAAATAAACTCAAAACGGATTAAAGACCTAACGTAAGACCAGATATTACAAAACTCCTAGAGGAAACCATAGGCAGAACAATCTTTGATAAAGATTGCAGCAAGATCTTTTTGGATCTGTATCTAGAGTAATGGAAATAAAAACAATGGGACCTAATTAAAAGCTTTTGCATAGCAAAGGAAATCATAAAATGAAAGGACAGCCTATAGAATGAAAGATAACATTTGTAAATGATGAAACTGACAGGGGATTAATTTCCAAAATACGTAAACAGCTCAATATAGCTCAACATCAAAAAATGGGTAGAAGATCTAAATAGACATTTCTCCTAAGGAGACATATAGATGGCTAACAGGCAAATGAAAGATGCTCAATATCACTAATTATTAGAGAAATCAAAACTACAATGAAGTATCACCTCACACTGATCAGAATGGCCATCATCAAAAAGTCTACAAATAATAAATTCTGGAGAGTGTGAGGAGAAAGGAACACTCCTACACTGTTAGTGCGAATGTAAACTGGTACAGCCACTATTAAGTATAGTATGGAGATTTCTCAAAAAAACTAAAAACAGAGCTACCATATGATCTAGCAATACCCTTCCTGGGCATCTATCTGGAGAAAACCATAATTTGAAAAGATACATGCACCCCAATATTCATTGCAGCACTACTTACAATAGCCAAGGCATGGAAAAAACCTAAACATCCATCAATATATGGATAAAGAAGATGCGGTATGTATGTATGTGTGTGTGTGTGTAAAAGTCATAAAAAAGAAGGAAGTAATGCCATCTGCAGCAACATGGATGGACCCAGAGATTATTATAGTAAGTAAAGTTAGCCAGAGAAAGACAAATATCTTATGATATCACTTATATGTGGAATCTAAAAAACAAATGATACAAATGAACTTATTAACAAAACAGAAATAGACCCACAGACATAGAAAACAATGTTACCAAAAGGGAAATGAGGGAGGAGGGATAAATTAGGAATTTGGGATTAACAGATACACACTACTGTATATAAAACAGATAATCAATGAGGACCTACTGTAGAGAACAGGGAACTATACTCAGTATTTTGTAATAACCTAGAAGGGAAAAGAATCTGAAAAAGAACTGAATCACTTTGCTGTACACCTGAAACTAACACATTTTAAATCAACTATACTCCGATTAAAAAAAAACAAACGGGATACACAGAATTTTGTTAATCAGCTACATATAGATGTAGCAGCTAACACAAGTCCATTTAAATGGTAGGTGACATTGTAAAGGAATAGATATTTGTTGGGTAGTGGAAGAAACATTGGTTCTGGCACCAGCAAACTAGGTCAAATCCCACTTCTGCTACTTTGGCCATTCAAATTCTGTGATCCTTACTTTCTTCTCAGAGTTGTCGTGATGTTTAAATGTGTTAGCATGTCTAAGTTCCAAGCACTTGTGGGCAATAAATATGATCTAGAAAAGGTACCATTTAAAGTTAAATGGGTGGCCATGCCACTCCATTTTGTCCTAAAAAAAGATGGTGCTTGAATTAATTCCAGGTGCCACACTTACAAGTAAAGTGGAGCTACTTCCAAAGACGGTGGCCAGGATGAATGAGTAACTCCAGAGAGACCATGAAGAACGGCTTCAGGAACTTGGAATAGCTGGCTTGAAGAAACTGAACTGGAGACCCTGCTGCTGCTGCTAAGTCACTTCAGTCGTGTCCAACTCTGTGCGACCCCATAGAAGGCAGCCCACCAGGCTCCCTCGTCCCTGGGATTCTCCAGGCAAGAACACTGGAGTGGGTTGCCATTTCCTTCTCCAATGCATGAAAGTGAAAAGTGAAAGTGAAGTCGCTCAGTCATGTCTGACTCTTAGCGACCCCACGGACTGCAGCCTACCAGGCTCCTCCATCCATGGGATTTTCCAGGCAAGAGAACTCTCCAACTGGAGAACCTATCTACCTTCAAATACCTGACAGTCCTCCATGGCTTCCTGGAGGGCTGCTCCAAGACAGGAGAACTAACCTAGAAGATGGAAATTATAAGAATGTGGGCCAGGGTGACCACTTGGTGGGGATGTTGTGAGCAATTTCAGCACAAGTGAATGGTTGGACTACATGGTCTTAAGACAGTCTGATTATCATCTTTCTAGGACACTTAGCATGAAGTGGTTCCTTCTACATTTTGCCTCATAGTAACCTAGAGTCTCCACTTTCTTGAGTTGAGCTGGTTTCTAGCTTTATAAGGATACCACCTTCACATAAGCTCTAGGCCAAATCTCTTCTTTCTCCAATCTGTCTTCTTTGACCAGTTTACTGTTGACCAGTTTATTGCATTTGTTGATAAATTTCTGGTTACTTGAAATGCCATCTTTCCCCAAACTATTCAAAGGACACAGAAGGGGGCATCTGTGAACACTTATTGGGAGATAGACCAGCAAAATGTGACTTTCTGGTTGCTGAAGAAGGTAAACGTGGGGAATTAATCTGAATTGAGCTCCGGAGTTGGAGCTGTGGATCAAGAAGTCGGGTGGGCGCCAGATTCCAGACGAAGCTTTTACAGAGAATTTAGCGTATTTGGGAGGAAGCCTTGAGCCTGCTAGCCTGCAAAAAGTACTCAAAAGTTGTTTGCTCACTGGATGACTTCTGTTTTCCAGAGGCAAAATAAGGCCTGGGCAGGTTGTTCAGTATCTCCAGCCTGTTCCAGATTGCAACTGGTAAAGTGCCTGAAGCAACGGAGAGGCTGTTCGCCTGCGGCCTGGCCAGGCCCACCCGCTCCTCTTCCAGATGACCACAAGAAACCATTTTAATGTTTTTTTTTTTCAGCCTCTGTGCAGGGGAAAATTGGCGGCGCTCCGGTTGCCAAGGACGCCGCCGCCAGTTCGGCGCGGCTGGGGTGAAACAGGATGCTGGAGGGAGGGGGCCGTGTCTCCTCACTGGCTAGGGCACGAAGGGTTATTTGCATAATACTCCCGGACAGCATCTGATTGGCTGAAGCCGGAGGGGCGGTGGTGGGGTGATTCCAAGGGCCCGGAGCTCTGGATCCCGACCTTTCTGTTCCGGAGTTACCCCAGTGGGCGTGAGTTCTTGTTCTGGCCCTGGGGGAACTGAGAAGGCCCGGTTTGGGAAGTTTTGCAGGCAGGTGCAAGAGCCATCTTTCTCTTACAGTGTTTAAGAAATGTGAAAGAAAAGGAATCAAGAAACTGGGGGGATGGAGTGTAACCTCAACCCCAGAAGAAGGAAGGAAACAGCTCAGAGTGGGGAGTGGAGACCGAAAAGAAGGCATTAGGGGCTTTCTCTCAAGCTGGGAGGGGTTTTGCTGGGATTCCTTTGCTAGATCACTTGAATTTCCGTTTTCTGCGAGTTATTATCACACTTTGCTGAAACTGGGAAGAAAAGAGGCAGGATCCCAGCATTTAGTAACTCAAATCTGAATACTAAATTTTCATCCAGAGGCATATGTACTTAAAATATCAAGCCTGTCTGTCATAGGGGACAAAATGCGTTTTAATTTATAGATAATCAGTTATTGAAGACTGGATGTGCGTCTTTTTTTTTTTTTTTTGAGATTTCTTGTTGCAATGATTTTTGTCTGTCATTGTGCAAAAGGGCTTAAATTCAAGCTGGAGTGTTTTGTACTTGCCAGTTGTCTAAGCATTGGGGGCGGTGGGGAAGGGTCTGTGAATCATCATGAACCATTTTCACATGTTTAAGGTTTCGGACCCTTCAGGTAAAAACCTTGAGACTATGAAAAGATCCTATACTAAGTATAATTTCACCTTTATACTTTACAGTTTATATAATAATTTTTATATCTATTATCTTATTCACCATTAACCAAAATTTGGCACAGCCCATGGGAGAAGCTCCATTTTATTGAGGAGGAAATTGGGGCTGGATGAGTTTGTAAATTTCCACATGTGTAAACAGAGGATGAGATTATTTTAATGCTTGAAATTTATATAATGCTTTTTTGGTCTACATTTTTCTTTCCACTGATTCTCCCAAAGACCCTGATAGGTTGAGCCAGTAACATGATTCCAGTTTTACAGATGAAAAAACAAGGGCTATGGTCTGGCAGAACTAATAAGCCCTGGGAGGGGGGCTCCCCGGGCTGGGCTCTGTCTCGTCTGTCCCACCCTTGTAGCACTAAGTCAGATTTTCATTCAAAAGACAATTAGGAAGATGGTTTGCCGTGGGAAAAAATTAAATATAGATTATTGAAGTGAAAGAGAGGGGAAAAAATAAACTTATTTTGTGCTTCTCCCTTTTGGCACTTTTGTCCTGTGAAAAAACAGTACTAAAAGCACCCTTAAAAGGTTTTAGAGAAAAGAGATTAAAAATTAGAAACTTGAGTCTTCTTGGATTATCTGTAGGACTGTTGGAAAACACTGTTGGATGAAGGACATGGCATAGGAAATGAGATGGGAAAAAAAAACTGAAAACGGGCTATGGTTTAGAGTCTCAAACTGAAATTTAAGGTGCAAGACTGAAAAGTTAAATCCAGCAATTTGGTACATAGTTTTAGGCCCTATTGAATGACCTTGCGTTTTAAGAACTATTTTTGGAAAGGAACATTTCAAACTCCCTCCTAAAAAAAAATACTGGACACCTCCCCCACTTTTCTGTTAAATGATGAAAGACACCCGGCACGACCCTACCTACTGTCACTCTCTCCTGGCCCTTTGGCAGCCAAAAGGCCACGGATCTCTGAGTAGCGGGATTTGGGCAAAAGTCAGGAATTTGGCTACTTCCCATCGCCACATCTGATCTCCTGGAAGACTGTGCAGATACAAAGATGGGTCGCTCTTCATCCCTTGGCAACGGATGTTACTGGAAATATTGCGAAAGACCCAGCCAGGAGGGAGGCAAAAGCCTCTGAGGCTCTTCTCCCCGCCCCCGCAGTAGGCCAAAGCCAGGGCCGTGGCGGGAGCACCACACGTCCACGTGCAGCCGGCATGCCCCGTCACCCTTCTTTCACCCTTCTTACGTAAGAGTCTCGGGATGGAGTTGCTGCTACTGCGGGTCCCTTTTCCCCGACGGCTATTAATAAACCAGATTGGTAGTTTCCGGGCCACTGCCAGCATAGATGCGCTGTTGGGGTGGGGGGTGCTCACTTTACGACCAGGGCACCAGCAATTCGGTTTTCCCACCCCCGGAACATGAGCAAGGCCCACCCATCCCCCGCACTCCAGCCCGCCCACTGGCCGCAGGGAACGGCGGCGCCTCCTTTACCCACACAGCGCCTGACCCTCCCCCCCAAACTGGCCTGCTCTGCACTCGGCGCTGGCGGGTGCGGCTGGCTGCTCCATCTCTCCTCTGCCCTGCCCTGCCACGGCGCCCTCCCTCCGCCCGGGTATCAGGCGAGAGGCGGGGCTGGCCCAGCACGCCCCGCCCCCGCTGTAGAAAGGGCCCAGAGAGTGTTACTCCCGGTCATCCTCAGCTTGGGCCTTTTATCTCGGCGCTGCCGTGGAGGCGGGAGGAGGAGACACAGGGGGTGGCCCTGAGCGTCGGCGACACCTTTCCGGGGCTCTATAAATTGAGCACCTGGGATGGGTAGGGGGCCCACGCCACCACCACCGCCCGCAAACACAGTTCGGCCACTGACCGCCGCAGCAGCCGCAGGCAGCAGCCGCCGGGAGCGGGAACACTGAGCTACCCAGCAGCAGGGGATCTCGAGGCGCCGGAGGAAGTGCGTGCCCCCTTCCCATTTCTGCCGGGTCTTCGGGGGTGCTTGGACTCCGGCTTTGAGGAGGGAGACTGGAGTGGGGAGCCCACTTTCTTTCTCTCAGAGGCACTGGGTGCGCTAGGAGGTGGGACCGCCTGATTGCTGGGAGCCACCCGGGCGCCGTCCCAGAGAAGCAGTAACCCAGGGAATGGGGGGGTGGGGTGGGGGAGGGGAGGGGCGGTGCGCGCAGGCGAGGGTACCGGGTACCCTAGCTGGGTGAATAATCTTCTCTTTCGTCCCCGTCTTCCAAGCAGGCAAGGGCTCGACCCAGGGACCACGAGCTGATATCGCAAGCTTCCGGACACCAAAGCCAGAAGTCGCGCATCCCGCAGGGCCGGGCTGCGATCAAGACGAGAGTTGGAGAGGGCAGAGGAGGAGCCGGGAATCCCGCCGCACCGGCAGTAGCCAGGCTCCCGGCGCCGGCCTCTCAGAGCGCGTGAAGGCGGGCAGCCCCTCGCCCTAGCCGGCCATCCCGTGCCCCTGCGCCCCTGTGCTTCGGCGCCCACGCGGCCACCATGATGCAAATTTGCGACACCTACAACCAGAAGCACTCGCTCTTTAACGCCATGAATCGCTTCATCGGCGCCGTGAATAACATGGACCAGACGGTGATGGTGCCCAGTCTGCTGCGTGACGTGCCACTGGCCGAGCCCGAGCTGGACAACGACGTCGGCGTGGAGGTAGGCGGCAGTGGCGGCTGCATGGAGGAGCGCACGCCTCCGGCCCCTAGCCCGGGCAGCGCCAATGGCAGCTTTTTCGCGCCCTCCCGGGACATGTACAGCCACTACGTGCTGCTCAAGTCCATCCGCAACGACATCGAGTGGGGGGTCCTGCACCAGCCGCCGGCGGCAGGGAGCGAGGAGGGGAGCGCCTGGAAGTCCAAGGACATCCTGGTGGACCTGAGCAACCTGGAGGGCGCGGACACCGGCGAGGAGGACCTGGAACAGCAGTTCCACTACCACCTGCGAGGGCTGCACACTGTGCTCTCCAAACTCACGCGCAAAGCCAACATCCTCACTAACAGATACAAGCAGGAGATCGGCTTCAGCAATTGGGGGCACTGAGGCGGCTCGCCCGCGGCTGTCCCGCACCCTTCCTGGCCCCATATCTCACCCTCTCTCTTTCCTTAAAGCTATTTTCTTTCTGGCTGTAGGGCGCGATGGGCGGACTGCAAAGTTGGGGGGCTGCGTACATAATGGGGGCGCAGCAGGGTAGCATGGAGGAAGGGGCTTCTTTGGCGAGAGCAGAGAGGAAAGTGGTGGCCAAAGAGGTGGGATAGTGCTCAAGGACTTCCTTCTCTCCCCCGGCGGGGTCGGGCGGAGGTGGGGGAATGAGGGGGCTGTGTTCTACTTTGGTGGGAATGGGCCTGAGTTGACGCCCTGCATTCAGTCTGTGCCTTTCCTGGAGTTTCTTTTCTTTCCGGAGGAGAAGGCCCGAGAATAGGCCATTCCGGGGCGCGGCGCTGGGTTGCCACACTTGGGAGCGCTGCCCGGAGCTGGGCGCTGGGGAAGGCTGGGCGGGTGCGCAGCCTCCCGCCGCCCTGCCGTTGGGCTGGTGGAGGCCACAGTGTTGCTAAGGTTGCATCAGTTTTCCTGTTTGCACTATTTCTTTTTGTAACAGTTGCCCCGTACTAAGTATTTCGAATCTCCTCCTTGCTCTGAAACTTCGGCGATTCCATTGTGATAAGCGCACAAACAGCACTGTGTCGGTAACCGGTACTAGTTTATTAATGATTTTCTGTTACACTGTATAGTTGTCCTGTGGCACCTCTATCCCATCCCTTTCATGTCACCCCCACCCCAGTATGTGTAAGCTGGCACGGTGCCAGCTTGTACGAAGCTTGCCACTTGGTGAAAATAATAACATTATTATGAGAAAGTGGACTTACCCGAGATGGAACCAACTGACATTCTATCCATGTTGTACATAGAATGATGAAGGGTTCCACTGTTGTTATATGTCTTAAATTTATTTAAAACTTTTTTAATCCAGATGTAGACTATATTCTAAAAAATAAAAAAAGCAAATGTGTTAACGAAACTTGACAAAAGTTTGTTGCTTTCTAATCTGCCAATGAATGGCTTAGTCATTAAATAAAAATAAACTTTTTTTTTTTAGCAAAAGCTAATTTTATTTTTCTCTGGTATTTCAAAGTGGTAGATAATCACCTTTGTAAGTATTCAGATTTGTTTGGGAAGAAACTACCAACAAGATTTACTTCCAAGCTTTTTCTTTCTAACTCAATACCAAGGTAAGTCTCAACAAAAAGTTCATAAATACTCAGAGTATTTATGGGAAGTTACATATATTAGAGTTTTCAACCAACTTGACTAGCTTATCAGAGTGCTTAGTTAACATTTTGAATTTTTCAAGAGGCTCAAGCACACATGCATTTTGAGGCCTAGAAACCTATCTTAAAGGCAGAAATTTCACTTGGCTACTGAGAGGTAAAAATTGGAAGAAAAACCCTAGCTAATACTAGTGCACACACCTTGCAGGTCTTGTATTTACAAGTCTTCTATGTTAATCTTAGGAGAGACTTAAATGTGTTGTAACACTCGCTGTGGCCTCTTAGACTATCCCAGTGAAGTGCTAAGCTTTGGGAAGCAGTGTCCAGCAATGCTTCCAGTTTTCCAGGGAGACAGTCTGCGGCTGTGGACAGCAGATCTGAGCAAGACTGCAGCAGGGCCCTTCCGAACACTTCCTTAGATGCCATTATGCTGCTTTTCTGGGATAGTGGAATAGGCGAAACACAATGCTCTGTGTTTTGTATTTCATGATTTGTTTAGGCGGGCATAAGTATTTAGATCAACTTCAGTTTTCGATCTTGGAGTCATGAGACATTCTCTAAGCTCACAGAGCTTGAATTTAAAATACATGTAACTTTGAAGAAAAAAAAAAAAACACAAGTTTTTTTGTGCTTGTGGGTAGCTCAAGCCTATTATCAGTTTTCACCAGCCGTGAAAAAATGGGGAAGTGTCAAGGCTGGTTCCTGCGTTGCCAGAGAAAGTTAATGGTTAATACATAAAGATAAGCTAGGCAGCACCAGAAAGAAGGTATACAGCCTCTTAACCTTGTATCCCCTTGAAAATATCAAAGTGCAAGCGAAAAATACAAAAAAAGGAAACTGCAGAAGCCAAGTGGTAGAAATACCAAGACTTGGAGCCAGGAATTTGTGTGTTCAAGTCCTCTTGTTATCGTATTTAACTCTCCAAGCTTGTTTCCACATTTGAAATTAGACGTAATAATAATACAAGATTTATTTCATGGAGTTGTAGCGAGAATGAAAGGAGACTGTATATAGAATGTGTGCTGCTGTGGAAGTTTCTTTAGGCACTACAGAAGGGCACTACAGGTTCTTTCCAGCTCTCTGAATGTTGCTTTGTATCTTCATCTCCCTCCTTGCCTTTCTCGAGGAATATATGAACCTTACAACAATATGTTCACTTTAAGGAAAAGCATAATTTCTATTACATACATGAAACCACAGGTAAACTCTTAAGTCTCAGGGAAGAGACTGAATTAAAATCAAATAGTCATGGTTTAGGCAAGTGATAGCAAAAACTTTATGAGATGTTAAAATGTTTTCAGAACATTCTTGTATTTAGAATACAGAAAGGCAGATGTTCATAGCAAAACTAAACTATAAATAAAGCTGTTAACTTTATTTTTGAAAATATTCATGGAGAGTATTTTTATATATAAATAGTGATTCTGACCTAGGAGTAGTGATGATCACTGTTAAAAGAGGACTGGATTTTTTTTCATGAACCAGTATGGTTTCCCAGGCCCAGTAAGTGTTATTCCATTGATATAACTATTCAAGTTTGATTTATGCAACAATACAAGGTCAAATCCCTTTGACCGGATTTACCTGTTAAATTTTCTCAAGCCATTTAAATTTTTGTTTAACTTCTAAGGTCAACTGATAAGTGAATATATTTTTAGGTCTTTCCTGAGGAAGCTCAAAGTACTTTATAGATTTTAAAAGTTGCAAACACCGCACGGCCCCTCCTTCAAAGAGCTCTCAGAGATCAAGGTTGTCTACTAGGGCCTATCTCGGTGGCAATTTGAGACTAAAGGGAAGGCAGAGGGTAGATGAACTGGGCAAAAAGGAACAGCTTATGTGGGAATTGATTACCCTCCAGATATTTACATTTGATAAGCATTTTCTACATCAAAACCTCACACCAAAGCCTTTGAGAAGGCCTGTTTTTGCCTCTCAAAACAGCTTTCTGCTTTGCTCACACGGGGCTTTTGGGGTTTTACATTTACACAGTGTTCCTTAGTGGTCTGGTCTGATTTAATCTTTCTCTGAACCTGAACCCACTGTTAGCATGTCACAGCTACAGGGATTATCCTTCTTTGGACCAACTTGAAAACTAGTCTACTGTTAACAATGGTTTTAAAAAATGAAAGTCATTTGCATATGCCTCATTTTTAGCTGCTGAACAAAAATCTTTTGGGAGATGGCAGTTCCTCTTCTTCCCCTCCTCACCCCACACCTTCTCTTATTCTGTGAGTCTCAGATGTTTGCAAATTTTACACAGTCCTAATGGACTGAGAGCTCAAATTTTATATACCTTTTTTTCCCCAAAGGTAATTATCTTTCTATGGGACATCTAGTACATTTATACCAATCCTTGTGAGATATATTTTGAAGAATTCTGAACAAAATAATGACAGAATGTTTTCTTTAAAGGTAATTTTTACCCCCAACAAATAAAAAAATTCTGGATCAGAAACTTATGAAAATTATAAACATGTGGACTAATGGTCTCTTAAAATGAATGTTAATCTTTTTAAGATTTGAAACTTTTTGTAGTTTCTGATCAAAGCTAAGTTGCTTTAATTAGCAAGATAATTTCAACTTGAAATTATTTATTTTTTAAATGTTTTTCTGTTTCAAGGCCATGTTCAATTTTTTTAATCATTAAATGAATTTTAGAGGTTGTTCTTGAGTTACTCTAAACATTAGGCCTCCAGTTAGTCCATCTGGAAGTTCATCCAGTAGAACTTTCTGATAAGTGGTGGAAATAATGACAATCTACGACCAATAAGGGCTTCCCTGGTGGCTCAGTGATAAAGAATCCACCTGCCAATGCAAGAGATGTCGATCCCTGGGTCTGATCCCTGGGTTGGGAAGATTCCCTGGAGAAGGAAACGGCAACCCACTTTAGTGTTCTTGCCTGGAAAATCCTATGGATTTTCCTCTTGGGCTACAATTCATGGGTTCACAAAAGAGTTGGACATGACTTAGTGACTAAACAACACCATGACCAATGTAACTATTTCTGTATCTGGAAGCCAGTAGTGTTTGGCCTTTGCCTCATGTGACCAGGGCTCCTTCCTTGGGACCCTCCACTTTAGAGGGGCCCCCATGCTGATTCTTTGTAAGGCCTTTCGATTCCCCATGGGTAAGGAATTTTCAGAACCAACAGAGTGCCCAGAGCTTGTGCCCTTCCTCTATAACACACTTGGCCCTGTCCAGGTGGCCCTGAGCCCATTGCAGCGATTTCATATGCATTTGCCCTAAGTTTATCCTCCTGAGAGTGGACATGCTTGGTCGGTGGACAGGGCTTGGCCATGCAAGCTGGGCTATCCAAGGATGGTGCTTAGGTGGAAAGATAAGAAGGTGGAATGGAGGCTGGAAGTTCCCGTTTATTCTCTTGTCTTGGCCTCCCTGGGTTTCAGGGTGAACAAGTGTTTTGAAAGCCTGCAGAAAGGAAATAAAAGAAGTAAAAGCAGCTCAAGCTTTTAGGCCTCTTTCAGTATTGACAAATGGAGATTCCATGGTTCTTCTATTTTCCACATCCCTCAGGAGTCTCCTTGCTCCATTGAAAGAATGTTATTTAATTAATGAAATGCTGGTTAAGGAAAAGGAAAAGTACATTGATATACAGGCCTTTCCAGCTGCTTGCTAGTCAGTGCTTGAACTGTAGTGATTATGGTAAAGACCCAGATGGATACCTCTTCCATAAAACCATGAAGACTTCACCTCCTCAAATATTCTTTTTTTTTTTTTTGGTTTTATTATTTTTATTATTGAGTTAGCTGTTTTCTTTTTAGTGTCAAAAGTCTTGGTCAAGTTAAAGCAGAAAACGAATGGTTGTGCATCTGTCTAAACAAAGCCTGCCAAAACCAGAACTATCTCATCAGCCCTTCCTGTTTTGGCATTCTCTATTTTTAAGAGGAAAAATTTTTGTATCTTCCCATTCTTTTTCTTTTATTTTATTACTTCTTTGTCTGTTGTTTCAGAATGCTTTGACTAGCAGTCTTAAAAATATATCTGCTGGTGTGCCCAACTTTAATAATCTCAAATTGGTAAGAATTTTGATTGGAGAACATTCTTATCATTTAGTTAAGAACAGAGTTAAAAAGGCCACTGTCTGACTATGAAGTGTCTAAAGAAAGTGCTTTCAAATCCAGTAGACAGGAAGACTGGGAAAATACTAGCAAAACTAGAGCTCAGCTCTTTTATTTTTGTGAGGAAATAAACAATGTTGGGGGTGGGGTGTTTTCTCAAATCTGTTTTACTTTTCAATTCCAATCTTACTTGTGTTGATATGTGCACTTTTATCAACAAGCACGTTCAGTTAACAGGATGAAACTGAACATGATTCATTTGATGTTTTCAAAGGTGGAAACTAACTTTGTAGTTTTTTTTTTTTTTCCTTTTGAATACCACACTGCTGAGGTAAAGAATGTTGTAGCTTGTGGGTGAGCTCAGTAGGACCAATTAAAACCTGACTATTCTTCCGCCATGTTTAAATACCTGACAAGACTTGTTGTGTCCTTGGATAATGGCATTTTTTTTTCTACTTAGCATACATATAATTGAAGAGATTTCCTGTTTGGTAGTCAAGGAAGGATGAAAATGAAAGTACCACAGTTCTGATCAAGTTATTTAAATTGTTCACAATGTGGTATTAATTTGAAGTCCTGTTTTTTTTTTTTTAATGAAAGATATATATCGTGAAAAAACATGGATATGTTCCCTAGCAGTCAAACTATGTGTAGAATGCAAGGAGTGTAGTTAGTGTACATTTGGTCATTCAAAACAAGGTGTAGTATCTCATGACATCTAATTAACATTGCAGCTTGTATGGATACTTTGGGGTATAATTTAGTTTCTGTTGTGGTGAATACTTGTTGACAGTGCTTTAATAGTTTAAGTGTTTGAGGCATAAATGCCAGAAACTTAGATGTTTATCTCAGAAACCAGTAGCCCTTTCCATTTAGTGGGTTGGGGAACAGAGGAAAAAGCCTAATCCCTGCAGCCAGTTTGACCCCAAGAGAGAAAGCCAAACTGAGCCGGTCTTTCCAAACTTATGACATGTCACTCCACCATCTCTGCCTGGGTTGATGTGATAAGGGAAGTGATGAAGAAGGGCAAGGAATCTCTCAGGGTCCTCCCACCCACTGGACACCTGAGGAGTGGGGAGGTAATCATTGTCTTCTCATAGTAGGTTGTGGTACCTTTTTCTCTGCCTAGACAGGCAGTCAATGTTAGGTTGAAGCATATAAAATTGCCATTTCTGTCAGTCTCAAATGGTTGAATAATCTCTGATTCCAGCAACTAGATGTCCCTCTGTGGACATGCTATAGGCTTCTTACATCACCTTATGAAATTGCCATTTGCCAACTGGGGGTTGACCTGATTTTGAGACAGAAGGAGTGACGGACAAAAAAAGGGCGAGGTGGGCAATTATATAAAGGGAGATAAATAGAATGGAAGGAAGAGGGGACTTAAAATAAAGAGGAGAAATGGAAAGTGGCAGAGAAGTTGTGGCAAACTGTATTTTCTCAAAGAGATGGCAGTTATTTGTGGCCCTAAATGCTCTTCCTCAACCTTGCCACCTTCCATCCAGAGTAGAATCTCTGTCTCCTCACCTTGAATTCAGGTGGGGCTTTGGTGCTGCCTTGAAAGATCCACGTGGTCATCACTTCCAAGGCCAGATCATAAAGGGTCAGGCATTTTCCTCTTGTATGAGATACATGGCTATCTCTTAAAGAGAGCCTCATCCTTGGATCCCTGCTGCAGCCACTGTGAAAAAGCCCAAGCCACATGGAGAGGCCACATGTAGGTGTTCCTGCTGACAGCATCACTGAGGTCCCAGCCAACTGCCAGACATGTGAGCAAGCCTTCAACTGATCTAGCCCCCAGCCTTGGAGCTACTCTAAGCCGATGCCAAGTGGAGCAGAGACAAGCTGTCCCCATCCATCACTGCCCAAATTTTAGACTTGTGTGCAAAATATTTTCATTCTTTTAAGCCACTACGTGGTTTGTTACTCAGCAATAGATAATGGGAACAGAGACTTTTTATTTCCAAATATCAGGAGATGGTAGAACTAAGTGAAAACAATTGAAAGTAGAATGTAATCTATGAAATCTATGAAAAAATCTGTGTTTATCACATTTACCTGAGTAACAGCTTGAGATAAACCCAGAACCTTTGGAAACATTCATCTGATGGCTGATGTAGAGAATAGAAGGCTTAGACGTGATGGATGATGAGAGAGGTAAGTAGCATTTTACAGTTCTGTTAAAGCTTGACATGGTAGGCAAAATAATGGTCCCCCAAAGAGGTCTGTGTCCTAATCCTTGGGACCTATGAATATGTCACCTACATGGCAGGGGGTGATTAAGGTTGGCTGCAGCTGGAATTAAGACTGCTAATCACCGGACCTTCAGATGCTGAAATTATCCTGGATTATCGGGATGGGTTGAATCTAATCACAAGTCTTTCGAAATGCAAGTAGAAGGCATAAGAGCCAGAGTCAGTGTGATGCAGCATAACAAGGACTCAGTTTGCCTTCAATGGCTTTGAAAATGGAGAAAGGGGCCATGAGCCAAAAACTGTAGGCCAACTCTAGAGGCTGGGAAAAGTGAGGAAACAGAGTCTCCCTAAAGCCTCCAGAAGAAACATAGCCATTCCAGCACCTTGATTTTAGCCCCATGAGACCCATCATAGACTTCTGACTGTCAGAACTGTAAGAGAGTAATTTTACATTGTTTTAAGTCACCAAGTTTGTGGGAATTTGTTACAGAAGCAATAGGTCACTAAAACACTTGGCCTCTAGCCTGTGGCCAGAAAATGAAAGGTTATATACTCTTGGCACTTAATCCATTCATTGCTTTTGGGGCTAGCTAAAATATAGAATTTCAAACACAGCAAATTGGTGAAAACAAGTCTGAAAGGTACTTTTAGTCTTCTTTTGTGAAAGAGATTTTATTTTTCTTTTAGGCTCTAGTCCTGGTGACAGTGGCCCTGCCTGCATAGACACGAAACAGACTTATGGGGCTGCCACTGTCTTACTAAAAGGTTACTTTTAGTAAAGGTAAACCTTTTACTAACGGTTACTAAAGTCGACCTTTTACTAAAGGTTACTAAAAGGGTTTGCTTCAAATATAGCAGCATTATTACCTATTTTGTGATTAAGATCTTAGATCCACTCTCAATTTTTTAAATTCTTACTTCTTCCCCTCTAGAAGATACTCTTGGATCTTTATGTAGAGCATTTATTTCTGCTGCTTTCCCATCTCACTATTATTTTTTTATTGACATTTTACATGCAACAAAATATATAGATCTTAAGTGTATAGTTTGTTAAGATCTGACAAATGCATACACTCATGTAACTGACACCTCGATAAAGGTACACAGTATTCTCATCACCCTAAGAAGTTTCCTTGTGTTCTTTTCTGATCATCCCCTCCCCCTCCCCAGGCAACCACTATTCTGATTTCTATCCTTATATATTAGTTTGGCTTGCTATTGACCTTCGTATAAATTGAGTCATACAGTATGTACTCTAGGGTCTGGCATTTTTCATTCAACGTATTTCTGAGATTCAGCCATGCTTTTGCATAAGTCAGTAGTTCATTCCTTTTTACTCCTGAGCAGTATTCCATTTCATAAATTTTCACAATTTATCTATTTTCCTGTTGATGGACATTTAGGTTGTTTCTGTTTCTTTCAGGAATAAATATATAAATAACATTCTAGTTCAAGTCTTTGGGGGGGGGCAATAAATAGATAGGCATGGAATTGCTAGTTCATAAGAGGGGTATATATATATATAATTAATTTTATAAGAAACTGTGAAAGAGTTTCCCACAGTGGTTATACCATTTACTCTCTTACCTGTAATATATGAGAGAGAGTTATACAGCCACATCTGATTAGTAATGTCTTCACCACTAGTACTCCTAGCTCTCAGTGAATGGTGAGCAGTTAGTACTGGGATGGAGTGTAAAGGCTTTTCAATGGAGAAACATATCAGATGTTGTCTTGGTGAACACGACAGCCATAATAAGAGAGGTGGTTGTGGTGAGGGGAGGTAGAAGGAAAGGTGGTGCCCAGTAGTGAAAAAAAAGCAGGATTTAGAGTCAGAGAATCTATTTAGTCCCAGTTCTGTCAGTTCATTCTGTGTATCCTGGTGAGACAGGCTGGGACCTGGGATCTTTTGCTGCAGTGCTTGCACCTGGACATCAGTTCAGTTCAGTTCAGTCGCTCAGTCGAGTCTGACTCTTTGCAACCCCATGAATCACAGCACGCCAGGCCTCCCTGTCCATCACCAACTCCCGGAGTTCACTCAGACTCACGTCCTTCAAGTCAGTGATGCCATCCAGCCATCTCATCCTCTGTCGTCCCCTTCTCCTCCTGCCCCCAATCCCTCCCAGCATCAGGGTCTTTTCCAATGAGTAGGAGATGGCATATTTGGGTTTATTCATGCATTGGAGAAGGAAATGGCAATCTGCTTCAGTATTCTTGCCTGGAGAATCCCAAGGACAGAGGAGCCTAGTGGGCTGCCGTCTATGGGGTTGCACAGAGTCGGACACGACTGAAGCGACTTAGCAGCAGCAGCAGCAGCACACTTATTATATATACTTTCTTCTTTTTATGAAGTCGTTACCAAGAGTGATGCACACCTGTGTTATCTCTCTTTCTACCCACAAAGACTCCATGAAGTACATGTTGGTATTATCCTCATTTTACAGAGAGCAAATTGTGTCAAAGACTGCTTGTTGTTTCCCAACATCTGTTCTCTCCTTATCCCTCTAACTTCAGCTGGGAACTGGGTCACCACAAATAAATGCTCTAATTCTCAGCTTCCCTTACAGCTGGAGTGACCACGTGACAAGGCTGTAGCCAATGAGCTAAAAGCAGGAGTTTCACCTCTGACTTTCAAAAGGTATCTTTAAAGGATAGGAGATACCTTTGTTCCTTTCTCCTTCTTGTTGAATGGAATGGCATGAGATGGCTGGAGCTCCAGTGGCCATTTTAGCTAATAAGGCAGCAGCAACATGTTCAGAACAAAACAACAGGAGAGAAGGAACCTGGGTTTCTGATTGTCATGGATGACCTACCTCTGAACTTCATTTTCAAAAGCCAGAAGGAAACCGCTATCTTGTTTAAGCCACTTCCGTGTCTGTTGCTCATGGCCAAATCTAATCCTAATACTGAAAGAAGGGTTTAAAGAAGTTGTTACAAGGAAAACCAAACCTTCAGGATATTACAAAGAGTAAATTATAACTTGTAAAATCTTTAAGTAAGTGTTTGCTAGTTACTAATTAAATATAAGGGCCAGAGAAAGGAGAAAAAGGAAACTCTTGAGGAAGGAGTTCCTTATCTTTCACCTGATTAGTTCATTTAGGTTTCATAAGACAATGCAGTCAAATTTTGGATTATTCTATTTAATCTGTGAATATTTCAGGCCTCTTTTTCTTTCTTCTCTTATTTCTTTCTTCCTTTACTTCACTGCTCATTAGTATATATGGTGAGGAGAATTCACACTAGATGCTTCAGAATCTTGTTAAAAACTCTCATAAAGAGCAAAAATTCAATCTCAAGGCAACCATTCCTGAATTGGGGCTGACAGGGAGTTGAGAAGGCAGCTAAAGCAACTGGAATGGTTCCCAGCCCCACCCCTCCCCCAGTGTGATGCTGGAAAGCAGAATAAACATGAAGTGGGCTGTGAGGGCAGGGGTGGCTGGGAGAGAAGTTCCAAAACGCTCTGTACCTGCTCAACACAAACTCAGAAGGAACAAATTTCTACGACAAAAGGCCTCGTCTCTCCCGCTCCCTCTTTCCCTCCTTTCTTTCCTTCTGTGTTAAGGTGTACTGGAATCGAATGCAAGAGCTCAGATGTGGTTCCAGGCATTTCCAGTCTAGCAGGGAAAACCATTTGTACACAAACAATCTAGCAACACCATGAAAGAGATAATGGAGCTATGCAGGGCTCTGGGAACATGCAAGAGGAAGCCTGCATCACAGCAATGCTTCATTCATTAAATATTTGTTGGGCAACTGCTATGAACCAGATCTTGGGCTATGTGCTGGTGACCATAGTGAGCATTACACAGTCCCTGCCTTAAATGCTTGCCATCCAGAGGATACAGACAAGGAAACAGGCAATTACTACGCAGCCTGATAAGTGCTATTATAGGTGGGTGCAGGGTGCTATGAGAGCTCAGAGGAGAGGCCCTAAACCAGGTCTGGGGACCCAGAAACAGTCTAGTTTACGTTGGGATCTGATGGAACAGCATGGATTAGCCTGGTGAAAATGGGGCTGGCATGGATTATCTGGGGCTATGCCTGAGAACTTTGCAGCAAGGATGGGTAGAGGGTGAGAGATGAGGATGACACATAAGCAGAAGCAACATTATGAAGAGACTTTAAAAATGTGCGAAGGCTCTGCCTCTTGATATGATGCACTGAGAAGGATGTGTCATTTTCATGATTGTCCTGCCCAACAGGCACAACCTAAATCTACCCATGAGGAAACACCAGAGAAATCCAAACTGAGGGGCATTATACAAAATTACTGGTTTATACTCTTCAAAAGTGTCCATATCATAAAAGGCAAAGACTGAGGAACTGTTCCAGAATAAAAGAGACAGGAAAACCGAATGCCACATGTGATCCTGGATTAGCTCCTGGGCCAGTAATGCCAACAATGTCTATCTACATCTCTATCTCTTTTGCTATGAAGGAGAAAATGGACAATTTGTTCAACTGAAAAAAATGTAGTTTGTATATTACATAGTTGTTTTGTAACATTGTTAATTTTCTGATTGTAGTAACTGTGTTACAGTTATATAAGTGATTGTTCTCATTCCTAGGAAAATATACACTCAAGTATTTAGGGTAAAAGAGTATTATTTTTACAATGTATTCTCTCTCTCTCTCTCTCTCTCTATATATATATATATATACATATACATAAATATATATATATATAATTCCATCAACAGAGGAGCCTGGCTGGGTATAGTCCATGGGGTCACAAAGAGTCAGACATGACTGAGTGACTAACACACACACACACACACCACTGTATATGTTGTGTTGTATTAACACTTTTAAAATTTAAATTGTGCCCAGAAAAGAATGTTCACTATAATTATATATATTGTATAACCCACACATATTTATATATTAGTATGTGTGTGTGTTAGTCATGCAGTCAATGCAGGAGACCCAGGTTCAATCCCTGGGTTGGGAAGATCTCCTGGAGAAGGGAATGGCACCCCACTCCAGTATTCTTGCCTGGAGAATCCATGGACAGAAGAGCCTGGTGGGCTACAGTCCATGGGGTCACAAAGAGTTGAACACGACTGAGTGACTGACACTTTCACTTTCATAGCTCTCTCCATATAGAGATAGTAGTAAAATGGATGTCTGGGTGAGGGGGTATATGGAAAGTTTTTGTACTATTCTTCCAACTTTTCTGTGAGTCAGAAATTATTTCAAAACAAAGAGTTAACGAAAAATACACTTAGCACTTTGGCCTGAATCCAAGGACAATAGGAAATGGTGGCCACCGAATGCAGAGAAGTGAATAGTGCAATCTGCAATGGTTGTATCGCCAGCTCAGAGGTTCTTGTGATAATGCAGGTGAGCGATGATGGTGGCCTTGAATAAAGTGATGGCAATGGATGAGAGAAGTAGATGGCTAAAGGGAATTTCTAAAGTAGAAATCAGAGGACATGATGGGATGTTATGGAGGTTATGGAGAGGGTCGAGTGAGGGCGGGATTTTTTTGGATTCTTCCTGGAGTCATTGAGTAGATCTGCACTGACTTTGTGAGCTAAGCACCAGAAGCAAAGGAGCAGATTTTAGGGGAGGGGGGATGATTTTAATTACCTTGTCAACAAGCCAGCTCTAGCTACAGCCTTCCTCATCTAAGTTGATGGCAACTCCAACCTTCCAGTTGCTGAGGCCCAAATCTTTGGAGGTGCCCTTGATTTTTCTCTTTCTGTCACATCTATCTGGAAATCTTCTTGGCTCTGTATTCATAAAATACCAGATATCTAACCTCTTCTCATCAGCTTTACTAATATTGTGCTGGTTCAAGCCACCATGATGTCCTATCTGGATTATGTCATAGCTTCTTAACGGGTTTCTCTGCATCTATAAATTTTTATGTATTAATACAATTACCAAATAGATATTATTGAAACATTAATCATATCATGTTACTCCTCTGATCCAAACTCTGCAACAGCTCCCAACATCTCTCTGTGTAATAGCTGATGTCCTTCTGAAGGCCTTTAAGACTGCATGGAGTGCCTTCCAGTACCACTCTGTTCTCATCTCCTACTTACCGCCTTGATCACTCTGTTCCAGCCACACCAGCCACTTCAGTTCTCCTTAAACTTGCAAGACATGCTCCAGCATTGAGGCCCTTGTTTTCACTGTCCTCTCTTCTAGAACAGTCTTTTCTCAGATATCAATATAACTGAAATTACAAGGACTTAGAATCTCTCTGCACAGAGGAAATATGAAGCCAAAGTGTCCAGAGATGCTACTGTGTGACCCCATGGTGTGCCATCAGGCTCCTAGCTCAGAAATTTATGCTTAGGCATCACTCCTTAAGGATACTTCATGGCACAAGGTGGATGGCTGGCCTGGATAATAAGTTCGTATTTCACTCTCCCGGCAGGAGGGTGGGCAGAAAGAAACTCTCAATTGAGTCAGTTCCTTATGAACAGCAATCCTGGCCCTCCCACAAATAATTCTGTGTATAGTTTGTTGGTTACATCTTATTCACAACTTACTTTTAAAGCCTTTGGAAGGACTATGGCTTTACATTGAGAGACATATTTAGTTGCTAAGAATGCTGAAAAATGCACTTGTTTATTTCAGGTGGCAATGTGCCCAGCTAAAAATTAGAGTTGTGTTCCTAAGGAGAAAGGGGAGACTGTATTTTGGCAAAGGTAGCTAGCAGGCTTTGCCGCAGATATCTTGTTTCTAATGGTGATGACTTCACCACTACCTTATCCTCTGCCAGCACAGTCACAGGGCCTGAGGCCACACTGCCCATTTCATTGTGGGTGGGCGGTGGGGAGCCTGGGTTTCGAGCCACACTGGTGAGGAAGTCGGAAGGACAGACAGGCTGAGAGAGAGGGTGGGGGGGGATGCCCTGGACATGGAGGAAGGGGAAATGCAGGCAGAAATCAGAGCTCTGATCTTTGATGAGTCTAAGACTAGTTTGAGTCTAAGACTCAAACTGAGGTTTGAGTCTTATGGTTGTGTTTATCCTTGTGTCTCTTTCTGCTGTAATCATTAACACTGTGTGGGATCTGGCATAAGACATAGGTGTTCTGCTAGGCCTGTGGATGAAATGTTCAGTTTCTTGTGTTTCCCGCTCCTTTTGCTTTTTCATTTCTGTCTAGGATATTGGTAGTGCTTTTTAGCCATGTGCTATTGTTTATTGCGACTTGTAAGAAGAGTCCCAAGTGAAGACGAAGCTCTGCCAACAAGAGGTAGAAAGGGCTTCAGTTCAGTCAGTTCAGTCGCTCAGTCGTGTCCGACTCTTTGTGACCCCATGAATCGCAGCATGCCAGGCCTCCCTGTCTATCACCAACTCCCGGAGTTCACTCAGACTCACGTCCATCAAGTCGGTGATGCCATCCAGCCATCTCATCCTCTGTCGTCCCCTTCTCCTCCTGCCCCCAATCCCTCCCAGCATCAGAGTCTTTTCCAATGAGTCAACTCTTCGCATGAGGTGGCCAAAGTGTTGAAGTTTCAGCTTCAGCATCATTCCCTCCAAAGAAATCCCAGGGCTGATCTTCAGAATGGACTGGTTGGATCTCCTTGCAGTCCAAGGGACTCTCAAGAGTCTTCTCCAACACCAAAGTTCAAAAGCATCAATTCTTCAGCGCTCAGCCTTCTTCACAGTCCAACTCTCACATCCATACATGACCACAGGAAAAACCATAGCCTTGACTAGATGAACCTTTGTTGGCAAAGTAATGTCTCTGCTTTTTAATATACTATCCAGGTTGGTCATAACTTTCCTTCCAAGGAGTAAGCGTCTTTTAATTTCATGGCTGCAATCACCATCTGCAGTGATTTTGGAGCCCAAAAAAATAAAGTCTGCCATTGTTTCCACTGTTTCTCCATCTATTTCCCATGAAGTGATGGGACCAGATGCCATGATCTTCGTTTTCTGAATGTTGAGCTTTAAGCCAACTTTTTCACTCTTCTCTTTCACTTTCATCAAGAGGCTTTTTAGTTCCTCTTCAATTTTTGCCCTAAGGGTGGTGTCATCTGCAAATATTATTGATATTTCTCCTGGAAATCTTGATTCCAGCTTGTGCTTCCTCCAGCCCAGCATTTCTCATGATGTACTCTGCATATAAGTTAAATAAGCAGGGTGACAATATACAGCCTTGACGTACTCCTTTTCCTATTTGGAACCAGTCTGTTGTTCCATGTCCAGTTCTAACTGTTGCTTCCTGACCTGCATATAGGTTTCTCAAGAGGCAGGTCAGGTGGTCTGGTATTCCCATCTCTTTCAGAATTTTCCACAGTTTATTGTGATCCACACAGTCAAAGGCTTTGGCATAGTCATTTCATAGAATTTGACATGTTCACATATACCTTTAAAAATCAAGGCAGGCAAAGTATACATCTTGGAGTATATCCCATAGAAAAATTTCCTTAGGGATAGCGAATATTCTCCAACTGCTGGGTATTTCTGTGGGACTGATAGGAGGAATTCTACTTTTATTATCTCCTTTTAAAATGGTTGGTTTGTATCATTTTTTAAACTGTACCCCAAATCTCACCCTCAAACCCAACACACAACAAATAGCCAAGAGGCCTCTAGATTGGCTCTGTTCAAAACCCCAGGGCACAATAATCAGGCTATAGCTAACACAGATGATTTGTTCTAAAATGTTCAACTCATACGAAGATTGACCATGCAAATATCCATTTGGGGGAAGACTGAGGAAAGAATAGAGAACATCATTTTAGGTGTGGAATAGTGGGCAATGAAGATGGTTCCAAACTTTTATGCCAACAGTGCTATGGACACTTGGCAAAACATTTCAATGTATGTTGAATAATAAGTGAAAGAAGAAGGTGGGAGATGGGGGCTGAACCACGGAGAAAAGGAGGCAAAGAAGATGAGCCAGCAGGACTGGCATGGAAGGCAGCTCTGCTGATAGCAAGCAGACCACGAGGAAGCCCAGCATTGCTGGGCAGGACACACCTTCTGCTGAGGAGAGAGGGGTGGGGCATCCACATGCAAGGTGAGAGCCAAGGTCTATGCGAAGAGAAGACAGGGGTCACTCTTAACATGCCTCCTCTGGAAGATGCCTCCCAGAAAGACAGAAAGAACCATCTTGCTATCTAGGATCCAACACATCCCCATCTCAGCAAGCTAATTCCTCCCCTCAAAGACGTATTTGTAAATGTGAAGAAATGGCCTAGTTCTATAGTATGATGCCTGGTAGAAATTCTAGCCTTTTCTCTGGATAGGTCAGTTTCTTACTAACAATTCTTCTGTTACGGAAACACACTATTATCCAAAGTGGGTTACAGAGATCTGATGATTATTGCCAGGTAAAAATAATTGTCTACATTTGTTCATTTAAATTTTTTGACCAAAGAAACCATTTCTTTTTTCAACTGAGAAAACAATGTAGTCTAAAAAACATTCTTATGTGTGCTTGAAATTCCCTTTTCAAGATAAGCCTATGACTCTACGCATTCATGGACACTATGTCCTGACACTTCATGGCATCATGATCAGCAATGTTACATCAGAAAGAAGGCCTGTGGGTAAATTTCACTTCTGGACTCAGGTGATAATGTTACCTTTATAGCAATGGTAGGGTAATTTGTTTTCTTTGGTCATTTTAACAATATAATTATCTCTACTCATTCTGAACATCATAGTTTTCGAACTATGGTGCATTATATGCCTGCAGCCAATATGTTTGGATTTTCTTCAACTTAAAAGGACAGTGCCTTTTGTTTTGTCAACTATGCATATTAAAATGCAGAAAGATAAGCCACCATGACACTCAGATCTGATATTTTAATCACTTAAGTCAGAGAAGTCAAGGTTCCATTTTCATGGCGAATATAATTTGCAGATGACCTTATTGTTTATTTGCATTTGTCCCTTAGGTGAATTAGGGGCCTTAAAAAAAATCTTCACACCAAGACAGTTACTGTGGTTCACACTATTAGGCTAACATCAGAACTGTCCACTCCAATAGGTTTTTCCTCAGTTGAAAAGCAGATGATTTTATGATTTGAATAAGGGATGTACCTCACTGTGGGGTATTGTGTGGGAAGAGAGGTGTCAAATACAGAAAACACAGATATTAAAAAAATGTGATGCATGGAAAAGTTGTCAAAATGGTAATCCTGACTATGTGAAAGGGAAACACCCAAGAGGTGACCTTAGTTATCCCTTAGGAACGGAGATTATGCACTCTGCAGGAAGCTCGCTCTGACAATAGCGGTGCCCCTCTCAGCTTCTCATGATGGCTTCAGATTAAGGTGCCATATATTCCCTTCAAAGTGAACTCCATTTGTACACACTTTCTTCCCGAAGCAATTTCTTTCCATTTAAATAATCCAGACAGCCTTTAAAATGTCTCCCATGAGAATTGACTTGCATATGATACTTAACCACTTAGTAAACATCAAAGTGTCATATGAATGCTTAACCTTACAATAAGGAGACATAAATCTACCTAAAAATAAAGATGTAAAAGGTAATGTAAATTTTTCATCACATTGTAACTAAAAAAAATTAATGAAGACATTTAGTATTATAATTCTTGTAAGGTGAATAGTAACTCTATACTAGAAAAGAATTTAACAAATGCTTCGAATCTCGTGCTCTGCCCCCCATCTCCAGCATTACTTTGAAGGGAGTTAAAACACTCTGATGAAAAGGTTGTTTATACAAATACATGTAGTCTATTATTTACATGTGTATTGAAAACTAGACAATGGAATTCAAAAAAGGTTAGAGTTGAAATGAAGCTTAGAGATCATCTAGCATTTTCCATTAACTAGTCTGTGACAGAGGCAAGCCTAGAATTTAAGCCTCTCAGCTTCTAGATCTTTGTTCCTTTCATTACAGAGTTCTTTATTGTTCTAATTTAAATTATTTAATTTTTTGAGAAAAGTAAAAATTTCACCAATGTGCTTTCAAAATTTTATCTTTGGTTGTGAATTTCTAAAATTTGGGGGATATCACTTACTAGCTGCTAAGAGGAGGGATCATGAATATTATAAACAATTCTTAAGCCTAAGAAATAGCTTTATAGCTTTCTCTACCTTAAACATGGGTTAGGAAGGTTTATTAGCAAAATAAGTCTTTACTTTTAACCTTGAAAAGATTTCCTTTTTCTTTAGTGAATTCTGTTAACTTTTTCTTCCTTGATGATCATGTTGAGACCTTATTAAATTAAACCAAACATTTAAATCAGAGATTAAATCCCCCAACTGATTGTAGGAAAATAAACATTCAAAGTTTTGGTAGTACAACTTTAAGGAATCTAAAGTCCTTTCTTTGTCGTTGTCTCATTCAGATCATAATAAATATTTAATTCCCAATCTAATGGATTTGGCTTGGAGGTACCTTACATAGCCATATTGTGATGTTAGGGTTTGGTTTGTTTTAAAAATTTATAGCAGTTCCAAGAAGAAGTTAGATCTGTTCTCACAACTGCCAATACCGCAGGCCATTTTCTATAAACATCTTCTCAAAAAAAAAAAAATCAAACACACATTACCCAAAGAACCAGAGACACAGCTGTTTCTGGTTCTGAACTTAAGAGACATCAACTTTTGCTTGGCAAAGTACAAGTGAGAAGGGGATTGATGAAGTCTGATCACCTATTCCAAGCAATTCTGCCTGGGGATGGAAAGAATGGAAGAGGATGTCCCTGACACCACTTTCTTACTTAATTCAAAACTTCTTTCCTAGCTGAGATGAGAAAGTAGAAGCAGTGAGAGAATCCATATAGTCCAAAATAAGATAAAGATTTATTCTGTCTTTCTTATTTTAAAAATATAAGCCCTTTGAGTTAAATGTACACTTACCATATGACCTAGAAATTCCATTCCTAGGTATTCATCTAAAAGAACTAAAAACATCTGTCCACATAGAGACTTCCTAACCATTTTCCTTTTACTCCTAAAATACCCAAACTGGAACCAACCAAATGCCCATTGATAAAGTATCTGTTCAGTTCAGTTCAGTCGCTCAGTCGTGTCCGACTCTTTGTGACCCCATGAATTGCAGCACGCCAGGCCTCCCTGTCCATCACCAACTCCCGGAGTTCACTCAGACTCACGTCCATCGAGTCAGTGAGGCCATCCAACCATCTCATCCTCTGTCGTCCCCTTCTCCTCCTGCCCCCAATCCCTCCCAGCATCAGGGTCTTTTCCAATGAGTCAACTCTTCGCATGAAGTGGCCAAAGTATTGGAGTTTCAGCTTTAGCATCAGTCCTTCCAATGAACACCCAGGACTTATCTCCTTTAGGATGGACTGATTGGATCTCCCTGCAGTCCAAGGGACTCTCAAGAGTCTTCTCCAATACAACAGTTCAAAAGAATGGACTTTAGGTGATAGTAATATGTCATTGTTGGTTTGTTAATTATGAGAAAGTTACCACAGTAATGTAAGTTGTTAATAATAGTAGAAACTGAATGCAGAGTGTGTGAAAACTCTGGTGTATTATCTATGTATTTTTTTAATAAACCTAAAATTTTTCTTCAAAAAAATCTTTTATTTAAAAAAGCCCCTTTTAATATTTACACTGACTTTAGCATGCTCAGAAATCTACACTTATGCTTATTGTTGTTTATTTTATTTTTAATACTGCTTAACCACAAACATGCCAAAGACATTTTATTAAGTCATTGCCATCTACCCCTAAACATTTGAAGTCATTTTGTTGTTGTTCAGTTGCTACGTCGTGTCTGACTCTCTGTGACCCCATGGACTGCAGCACACCAGGCTTCCCTGTCCTTCCTTATCTCCCGGAGTTTGCTCAAATTCATGCTCATTGAGTGGGTGATGCTATCTAACCATTGCATCATCTGCTGCCCCCTACCTGCTTTTGCCTAATGAATTGGCTCTTTGCATCAGGTGGCCAAAGTAAATAAATGACCTTAAAATCTTCTCAGGACATGTTGGGACTCAATAATACTTAATTAAAATTAATAAAAAATTTTAAAGCACTTACTATATGTTACAAATTAAACTGGTTATTGGAGACATGAAGATGGAGGCTGGTCCCTGCTCTCTAGGAGCTCAGTCTAGAAGGAGGGCACCATATGGTGTTATGGTGAAGTTTTTTATAGGAACATCAAGGTGGAAAACATTATTTTATAATGGGAGAGTGTTTTTCTTCCCACAACACAGATTAGTGATTCTGGCCTAGGGTGGGCCCAAGCTTGGATTAAGGTCAGTTCAATTCAATTCAGTTGCTCAGTCGTGTCTGACTCTTTGTGACCCCATGAACTGTAGCACTCCAGGCCTCCCTGTCCGTCATCAACTCCTGGAATTTGCTCAAACTAATGTCCATCGAGTAGGTGATGCCATACAACCATCTTATCCTCTGTTGTCCCCTTCTCCTCCTGCCTTCAGTCTTTCCCAGCATCAGGGTCTTTTCAAATGAGTCATTTCCTCACATCAGGTGGCCAAAGTATTGGAGTTTCAGCTTCAACACCAGTCCTTCCAATGAACACCCAGGACTGATCTCCTTTAGGATGGACTGGTTGGATCTCCTTGCAGTCCAAGGGACTCTCAAGAGCCTTCTCCAACACCACAGTTCAAAAGCATCAATTCTTTGGCGCTCAGCCTTCTTCACAGTCCAACTCTCACATCCATACATGACCACAGGAAAAACCGTGGCTTTGACTAGATGGACCTTTGTTGGCAAAGTAATGTCTCTGCTTTTTAATATGCTGTCTAGGTTGGTCATAACTTTCCTTCCAAGGAGTAAGCGTCTTTTAATTTCATGGCTGCAGTCACCATCTGCAGTGATTTTGGAGCCCCAAAAAATAAAGTCTGACACTATTTCCCCGTCTATTTCCCATGAAGTGATGGGACCAGATGCCATGATCTTAATTTTCTGAATGCTGAGTTTTAAGCCAACTTTTTCACTCTCCTCTTTCACTTTCATCAAGAGGGTCTTTAGATATTCACTTTCTGCCATAAAGGTGGTATCATCTGCATATCTGAGGTTATTGATATTTCTCCCAGCAATCTTGATTCCAGCTTGTGCTTCATCCAGCCCAGCATTTCATATGATGTACTCTGCATATAAGTTAAATAAGCAAGGTGACAATATACAGCCTTGATGTACTCCTTTCCCTATTTGGAACCAGTCTGCTGTTCCATGTCCAGTTCTAACTGTTTCTTCCTGACCTGCATACAGATTTCTCCAGAGGCAGGTCAGGTGGTCTGGTGTTCCCATATCTTTAAGAATTTTCACAGTTTGTTGTGCTCCACACAGTCAAAGGCTTTGGCCAGTCAATAAAGCAGAAGTAGATATTTTTCTGGAACTTTCTTGCTTTTTCGATGATCCAGTGGATGCTGACAATTTGATCTCTTGTTCCTCTCCCTGTTCTAAATCCAGCTTGAACAACTGGAAGTTCATGGTTCACATACTGTTGAAGCCTAGCTTGGAGGATTTTGAGCATTACTTTGCTAGTGTGTGAGGTGAGTGCAATTGTGCGGTAGTTTGAACAATCTTTGACATTGTCTTTCTTTGGGATTGGAATGAAAACTGACCTTTTCCAGTCCTGTGGCCACTGCTGAGTTTCCAAATTTGCTGGCATATTGAGTATAGCACTTTCACAGCATCATCTTTTAGGATTTGAAATAGCTCAACTGGAATTCCATCACCTCCACTAGCTTTGTTCGTAGTGATGCTTCCTAAGGCCCACTTGACCTTGCGTTCCAGGATGTCTGGCTCTAGGTGAGTGATCACACCATCGTGGTGATCTGGGTCATGAATATCTTTTTTGTACAGTTCTTCTGTGTATTCTTGCAACCTCTTCTTAATATCTTCTGCTTCTGTTAGGTCCATACCATTTCTGTCCTTTATTGAGCCCATCTTTGCGTGAAATATTCCCTTGGTATCTCTAATTTTCTTGAAGAGATCTCTAGTCTTTCCCATTCTATTGTTTTCCTCTATTTCTTCTCATTGATCACTGAGGAAGGGTTTCTTATCTCTCCTTGCTATTCTTTGAAACTCTGCATTCAAATGGGTATATCTTTCCTTTTCTCCTTTGCCTTTAGCTTCTCTTCTTTTCTCAGCTATTTGTAAGGCCTCCTCAGACAACCATTTTTCCTTTCTGCATTTCTTTTTTTGGGGGATGGTCTTGATCACTACCTCTTGTTCAATATCATGAACCTTTGTCCATAGTTCTTCAGGCACTCTGTCTATCAGATTTAATACCTTGAATCTATTTGTTACTTCTACTATATAATCGTAAGGAATTTGATTTAGGTCATACCTGAATGGTTGAGTGGTTCCCTACTTTCTTCAATTTAAGTTTGAATTTGGCAATAAGGAGCTTATGATCTGAGCCACAGTCAGCTCCTGGTCTTGTTTTTGCTGACTGTATAGAGCTTCTCCATCTTTGGCTGCAAAGAATATAATCAATCTGATTTCTGTGTTGACTATCTGGTGATGTCCATGTATAGAGTCTTCTCTTGTGTTGTTGGAAGAGGGTGTTTTCTATGACCCGTGTGTTCTCTTGGCAAAACTCTGTTAGCCTTTGACCTGGATTAAGGTAGTAAAGGGCTATTTTGAAGAAGAGAGACGTACAGGTAGATGGAGAAGAGGAATATTTCTTCAATGGGTTCCTATCATTGTCAGTACTCTTTCAGTGTTGGCCTGTGGGAGCAGTTTTGTGAGCCATGACACTAGTTTTCTGTATGATAGTAGAGGAACAATTGTATCCTGCCAGATGGGCTTCTCTAATTGTGATCTGACCTCCAAGTCTTGTGGCTGTGCTTATGCCCAGGTCTCCATATCTGGGCAGACCTGTGGAAGGTTCGGACCAGATGTCTCATAATTCCTTGAAACTTCCTGCATCTCCATTTTCTTACCTGCAAAGAAAATTCCAAACCTTATGGGATGGTTGTTGGGATTTCCCTGGTGGCTCATATGGTAAAGAATCCACCTGCAACGCAGGAGACCCAGGTTCTATCCCTGGGTCAGGAAGATCCCTTGGAGAATTCCATGAACAGAAGCTACAGTCCATGGGGTTGCAAAGAGTTGGACATGATGGTGGTTAGGGTAGAGTAAATGAAAATTCTTTATAAATGGTAGGTGCTTCACAGATGTTGGTTCTTCCAACCCATGGATGGAAGCTGGGTTTCCATTGGAGGTTCTAGAATTTGATGAGGATTTGATGAGTTAATATATAGCTAGGTGCCAAGTATAGTGGCTGGTGGGGAGCAAGCATCTGATCATGGAAATTGTTACTTTATCCCATTTTTTCCCCATCTACATTCCACTAGAATGTAGGCTCTATGAAGGCAAGAATTTGTGTTTATTTCATTCACTCATATTTCAAGTATGTGAAACAGTAGCCAGCATATGGAAGGTAATTCTTAAATACTTGTTGAATGAAGGAAGCTGTGGGCCTCAGTTGAGGCTCTGTCCACCACACACAATAAAGAAGACCTTCTGGTAGGGACAGAAAATTCTCTCACTCAAGGATATCTGTGCAAGTTTCTAATATCCCAATAGTCCAACTGCCTCAGGTAGGCAGATAATCTAAATTCCCCAGTTGTGGCGGACTGAAGATGGCCACAAGCTTTTGACACTTTCCACAGAGAAATGGGGTCAATGTCCCCTCCCCTTGAATTCAGGCAAGCTTCATGACTGCTTTGACCAACAGAATGCAGAATTAAGCTTGTGCTAGCCTCCATTTTCTGTCTCCTGGAAGTCAGGTCCCATGTAAGAAGTGTTACTACTATGAGCCCACCACGCTGTAAGAAGTTCAAGCCTTGAAGAATGATGCCATGTGGAGAGAACAGGCAAGTGGACCACCAGCCATGGAGAAAGTTTCTAGCAGTTACGCCAGGAACTTCTCACTTAGGATTTCTTAGAATTTATTTTTCAAGATGAGTGATTCTCTAAGGGTTCAGAACTAATTAATCAAACCTGGGGCAGTTGTCTACGCTATAGAGACGAAGATTTTCTTGTGGACTTCCTCACTCCCCATTTGTCCATATGGCTGAACTTCTGAAAGTTGGTGAGTGCCTTGGTATAAAGTGATCAGGGGTGGTAGAAAGGAGTCCTAAAAAGTTCTGTCCCATGTTCATGGAGAGGCAAGAAAGGACAGATTCTGACAGGACAGGAGCTAATTTCATCAGGTCTAAAAAGAAGACTTTTTGTCAACTGGGGCAAGAGAACCCAAGGATGGGTTTCTGAGCTAGGGGTGTGTTATCACTCCAGAAGGACTTCAAGATGTGAATTAGCAGAGATCTCTCCAAATGGGTTTACATTAGTTGTCCTATAAGTAGGACACTGGATCATATTATCTCAAAAATACCTTGGTCCAACTCTAAGTTTCCATGAAGAGTCCACCTGGTATATTACTTCTCCAGATAACATAGAGAACCTAGGAGCTTTAATATCTGCTGTCTTTATACTTGCTGCCTTGTGCGGATGTTGTTATAGTAAAGAAAGTTGATTCTCTTTTCCTCCTTCTTTCTCTTTGTACAATTTCATAAGGCAGGTTTATGCCCAACTTGACTAGCTCATGAATATGTAGTAAAAAGTAGATAATTACGTTTGCATCAAAATAGGTTCAATAAAGCAGAGCAGGAAGACCAATAGAGGTTAAAAGTAACTCCAATTCATGGACTAGGAACAGGATGAGAGGGGAGATAATTTATAGCCAACTGGCACCTGGAATGTTAGTGAATTGATAAGGCCACAGTGTGCAGACCTTTAATTGATAGCCCTACCATCTGTATAGAAACTGTGTGTTTGTTTGGGCACAGAACTCAATGTGATTCTGCAATTGAGTCACAGAAAAAAGAGATGGCAAAAAAAATCAGTTTAATCCTCCTAGTTTATGTGGCTCAGTCTCTTACTAGTTAAGAAATGTTTTCTCTGCATGGCTTAATGAATATCTTATTTTTTATGAGTCAAGTGGAGAAGCTTCTACAACAATGCAATTACACCACCATCACAAACCTCTACCTGACAATTATCCTTTGCAGTCAAGTTGCTCAAGCAAGCAAGGAAACAACAACCATACAGATGATATGTATGCTTCTGTGTGGACTTGGATTCTGCCATTTGTCCACATTTCTTTAGCTCAGGCTGTATTCAGGGTACAGGTGACAAAAGGTCTGTATCTTCAGGGCTGTCCTGTGTGGCACATCTGCTGTGACTCAGGATTAAGATCTGCTTAATCTGACCCCCATCCATAAGGCCACCACATGCATTTCCATCACATGGTGAGTGGACAGGGCTGAACACCTTCACAGGCTACAGGTATGTGATACCTGCTAGCTTGAAGAGATGAAGAGAAGGCATCTTACAACCCACACAGCAAAGCAGGGTCAGATAGAAAATCTACCTCCATCCATCCACATGATACATAGCTCATGGAGGGAGATACAGAAATGAAAACCAATAAACAGACATTACTTTGGGATCCCTACAGAGTATGCTGGTGCTCCTACCACCAGACTCCAGAGCAAGTGATGAATCTTTACTGCTGTATAAGCCCATGTTTATCTGGGGACACGGATGTCCCTCACAACTTCATTTTTTCTCTTTATAAAAGTAATTTGTTAATAACAGCATAAATGTAGGAAATACTCCTAAACTATAAAGTAGAAAATAGCTGAGAACATAGAACATCCCTTCAGAAATAACCACTGTTAATAATATTTGGGGTTTCCCAGGTGGCGCAGTGGTAAAGAATACACCTGCAATGCAGGAGACGCAAGAGACGTGGGTTCGATTCCTGGGTCAGGAAGATCCCCTGGAGTAGGAATTTCATGAAAACGTTTTTCCAGTGTGTGTATATTACTAAGTTAAGATTGAATATGTACATTTTTCTATCCTGTTTTCACTCAACATTAAAATGTTCGCCTCTCATTAAAACTTCATTTGAATGCATCATATTTCATAGACTAGAAGTGCTGTGTGAGAAAATCCTTTGGAGTCAAACAGATCCCAACTCTGCTCCTCATCTTTCAGGTTTCAGTTCTGCAAAAACGCAAATGACCTCAGTCTCACAATTTATAAAATGGGGATAATATTAGCTATTTCATATGGTTTCTGTAAGGGTTAAATGAGATACCTGCAAAACCTTAGTTTCTTTTTTTTAAAATTTGTTTTTATTTTTGGCTGTGCTGGGTCTTCATTGCTTTGTGTGGGCTTTAATTGAGGTTCATGGGTTCTAGTGTGCAGGCTCAGTGGTTGTGGCGCATGGGCTTAGCTGCTCCTTGGCATATGAGATCTTTCTGGACCAGGGATTTGAACCCATGTCCCATGCATTGGCAGGTGGATTCTTATCCATCCACTGCACCACCAGGGGAGTCCCTTACATAGTTTCTATAGATAATAAATGTGAAATGTACATTAGCTAGTACTGACTCATTGTTCAATTGCTGGAAATGGAATCTGTTTCCAATATTTCTTGCTCTTTATAATGTTGGATGTTTGCCTACATCCAAAATTATTTCCTTAGGATAAATTCCTAGCAGTGATATAAAGGGCATAAACATTTTAAAGGCTTGATTTGAATGCCTTTCTAAACCAGTTGTATCTATTTGTACCCACACAAATGTTGCCCAACACTTTCATCTGGTTCCACCCTTAAGAGCACTGTGTATCATCTTTTGTAACTGTGCTAATGAATAGGGAAATAATGATATTTTATTTAAATATGAATATTGTTGGTTACTTAGTGACATCAAATATTTTTCATATGGTGTTTTTTTTTGAGAATTATCTTCCCATCAATCAACACATATTATCACACCACTTTTATGCCAAACATTGCTAGACATATCATGAAATATATTTGTATTGACAGATACGAACCAGGCTCTGATCACATACTATTTACTGAAGGTGCTCTTCATGTCAGGCATTGAGCTGCATGCTTAACTTGACCATAATGTGAAATACTTTGAGTTTCCTGTTAGTAATTAAACTCTTTTGGCTAATTCAAAGTCTGTTTTGCCACTCCTTGTTTGGGCCACATTCTTCAGAGTTGAAGATGCTATGTTTATATATTCTGGCTAAGTAACTGCTGTGATACAAATTTAAAATTCTTCATGTACATGAAAAGTAGATGGATGGATGGACTTACTACAATACATGTAGAGAAGAGATGTGTGGTGTGGCATGCATGATCAATCATGTCTGACTCTTTGCAAGCCCATGGACTGTAGCCCCCCAGGCTCCTTTGTCCATGGGGTTCTCCAGGCAAGAATACTGGAGTGGGTTGCCATTCCCATCTCCAGAGGATCTTCCTGACCCAGGGATTGAACCTGGGTCTCCTGCATTGGCAGGTGGGTTCTTTACTGGTGCAACACCTGCGAAGTCCATATAAACCATGTAAACCAAACTAAACAATTTTAGCGTAAAGTTTATGTGTAAAAAAAAAAACAATTTATGTGTAAAGTTCGTGCACTCAATCCAAATTAAGGCAGTATTCTTTGAATCCTCAGGTTGAAAAGCCTGTCCTACATTTTGCAACTCAGGTGGAGGCATCGTTTGATAGTCACCCACCCATTTGCACAGTCATTGTCTAGTTGTAACCTAGATTAAAAGGTCACCTTTGGTTTTGCAACTGTACCATGACAGATTTCTTGCCTATGTAGGTGAATCAGAAAGCCCAATGGCAGGTACTGGTGGAAAAGTTTCTCGTTCCAGTGGTGGGTCTAGGAGTCCTCAACACCTTACAATACTTTCAAGGAGTCATCATTCACAGAGGTGTTTACATCCCCTTCTGGCACGTTCCAATTTAGCAGGGTATTATTTATTGCCTATTGCAAAGATATCACACAGGAGAGAGGAAAGGCTAGCCCATGGTCATTCTACTAGCTCATTGGTTCATTCCAATTCAAAGCATTCAGAACATTTTCACATATATTATCACAATGACTCTAGGAGATGTTGAAAGCTGGCTTCCCCAATATTACCAATGCATGATAAGACAAAGTTGAGTTTCTTGTTTTGATACTGTCTCAGAGGGCTTCCCTGGAGGCTCAGATGATAAAGAATTTGCCTGAAATGCAGGAGACCTGGGTTGGATCCCTGGGTAGGCAAGATCCCCTGGAGAAGGGAATGGCAACCCACTCCAGTATTCTTGCCTGGAGAATTTCACGGACAGAGGAGTCTGGTGGGCTACAATCCAAGGGTTGCAAAGAGTCAGACATGACTGAGCAACTAATGCTCACACAATAACACAGAGGGATGAAGGTAAGCTTAGAGTTTATTGGGCATTGAAAGTCTGGTTTAAGGCAAGTGTTTCAATGTAGGGAGACTTGATTAGCATTGGAAAGAATCCCTATATGTCCAGGATTGGTGAAAAGAGCCAGATGATGATTTTGAGATGAATGATTCAAAGAATACCAGAGTACAAATTATCTATTCATGCTTTCCATCAAAGAGTTGATGGGTCTCTTGGCAAGATCCTATAATAAACAAATCATCCTGGAAAAGTAAAGTAATGCTAATGAAGACATAGAATAGCGAAGTCATGTTAGTGTGGCCAGTAAGGTATGGTTTGGGTTCTTAGTGTCCAGGCTGAATGTGGGGTAGAGAGTTTTAGTTCTCAGAGGAAAAGTAGTCATATATCCATTTTATTGATGAGACAACTGAGGCTTGGGGGGATTAAGTAGCTTTCGAAGGTCATGCATCTAATTAGTTCTGGAGAGAGAACTAGCCCTTGAGCATTTTTTTTTCCTTGTCCACTAAGAACTTTCCCTCTTACACTGTTCATCTTGCCCTTTGTCTCAAGGTCTCTTTGGGCACTGATGAACTGCTAGAGCAAAAGGAAGCTTCAAATTGGCCTTAAGGTTGAAGCTACACAGTCTTACTTGATAAATGATAAAATACTTTGCTGAGAGTAAGTTTGTCCAGTGGGTCTAAGCGCACTCCACTCTGTTTCAAAGATAAATCATGGATGAAGGATAGGAAATTGTGTCCTTAGAAGTATAACGTGACATAGTAATCGTTAGTCCAGCGCTGGCTACTGTATCAACAACATGCGGGGGACAGAAATCCTTTACTGGCTTTGCTAATTTTTTTCATAAGGATGTCTTTAAGTGGGAGCCAAGGAGGAAGGGAGAGAGAGGGGGAAAACTGAAAATTGAGAGAGCTGGTCCTATTCTATTTCTTTCATATACTTGTGGTGTGTGTATCTGGATTTTCATTTTCACCACCCTGACTCCTGTCTCCTCCTAATCCCCATGTTTCACTATAGCATTATTCACAATGGCCAGGACATGGAATCAACCTAAATGTCCATTGAATAAATGTACAGGCACATTTACTTTTCCATAGCGACTGCAACAATTTACATTCTAAACCAATACTGCATGAGGCTTTTGGTTGTGGGTTCCAGACCTCTGAACTTGGCCTTTTCTTTTTTCACTCTTATCAGCTATTTAAATGAATACCCCAAAAGCACATGAAGCAAATGTGGAAGTGAACCAAAGCTAAGAGAAATAGGCTGGGAGTGTTAGGTAATATATTAGATGATGAAATGAAGATTGAAAGATAATTGTCATAGACTGGAATTGGGAAACAAAAAGAGCAAGATTAAAACTAACAGAGATAAATGGAAATTTCTCATTAAGCGTTCATAATTTAATGACATGGGTACACGATGGAGGAGATCTCAGAAGTTCTTAAGAAAATAACCTGGCAGGATTTAATTGGCCCCAAGCTTAATACAAACCAGTAAGTCTAGAAAACTGTCCCAAAGTTATCATTCCTCTGGTTCTGTAAGCTGCTGAAGCAGGGATAGCTTGTTTTCCCGCCTCTGTTTTATCTACATCTGGGGAGGAGGAGTACTGTTTTGGATCCATCTGATTCTGAGACATGATTATACCCTATTTGCCAGTAGGCACAGTCACCGTGTGTTAACAGGTCAGCTCTAGGATGTGACTCGTTTGCTGCTCTCCCTAAAACACTGCTTGAAGTGGGAGGAGTCAGGGCCTACCCTGCCATGGCAGACATTTTTCCTTTCTCTTTGTGCTTTGCCATCCATATGGCAGAAGTGATAAAGCTTACTCAGGGCTACCATCTTGACTCATAGCCAACCAACTAACTCACTTCTTTTTTTTGTTGTTTTTTTTCTTTACATGGGACTGGAACATGGTAAGATCTCAAACTTTGGAGGCAGATAAGCACTAGCAGGTTAAACTCACTCACAATCTGCTTTGCACTGAAGGTATGTAAGCTAAGTAACATAGGAAAGGTTATGTACCAAATGGCCGAGCCTAAATATTAGAGTATCTTTTGGGCTGGGTGTTGGGGTTTAAGTCCATAAGGTGATGAGGATTTAATTTTTCCTTTTTTTCCTTTTCTATTATTTCTGAGTGTTTGTTTCTTTTTCATGAACCTCTCAAGGGAGAATGACAGTGTCTAGAGCAAGACATACATATTCTTTGCTTCTTTGATCATAATATCACTCAAGAGCACAGCACTCAAATCCCTCCACTGTCTCTAAGAGCTGAATTAAGGGGACAATATAGCAGATAATGGATATCTTTTTTGGGTGTTAGTTCTAAAAGGTCTTGTAGGTCTTCATAGAACCATTCAACTTCAGCTTCTTCAGCATTACTGGTTGGGGCACAGACTTGGATTACTGTGATATTGAATGGTTTGCCTTGGAAACGAACAGAGATCATTCTGTCGTTTTTGAGATTGCATCCAAGTACTGCATTTTGGACTCTTTCGTTGACCATGATGGCCACTCCATTTCTTCTGAGGGATTCCTGCCCGAAGTAGTAGATATAATGGTCATCTGAGTTAAATTCATCCATTCCAGTCCATTTCAGTTCGCTGATTCCTAGAATGTCAACATTCACTCTTGCCATCTCTTGTTTGATCACTTCCAATTTGCCTTGATTCATGGACCTGACATTCCAGGTTCCTATGCAATATTGCTCTTTACAGCATCGGACCTTGCTTCTATCACCAGTCACATCCACAGCTGGGTATTCTTTTTGCTTTGGTTGCATCCCTTCATTCTTTCTGGAGTTATTTCTCCACTGATCTCCAGTAGCGTATTGGGCACCTACTGACCTGGGGAGTTTCTCTTTCAGTATCCTATCATTTTGTCTTTTCATACTGTTCATGGGGTTCTCAAGGCAAGAATACTGAAGTGGTTTGCCATTCCCTTCTCCAGTGGACCACATTCTATCAGATCTCTCCACCATGACCTGCCCATCTCGGGCATGGCTTACTTTCATTGAGTTAGACAAGGCTGTGCTCCTAGTGTGATTAGATTGACTAGTTTTCTGTGAGTATGGTTTCAGTGTGTTTGCCCTCTGATGCCCTCTTGCAACACCTGCCGTCTTAGTACGTCAAGGCTGTATATTGTCACCCTGCTTATTTAACTTATATGCAGAGTACATCATGAGAAACGCTGGACTGGAAGAAGCACAAGCTGGAATCAAGATTGCTGGGAGAAATATCAATAACCTCAGATATGCAGATGACACCACCCTTATGGCAGAAAGTGAAGAGGAACTAAAAAGCCTCTTGATGAAAGTGAAACTGGAGAGTGAAAAAGTTGGCTTAAAGCTCAACATTCAGAAAACGAAGATCATGGCATCCAGTCCCATCACTTCATGGGAAATAGATGGGGAAACAATGGAAACAGTGTCAGACTTTATTTTTCTGGGCTCCAAAATCACTACAGATGGTGACTGCAGCCATGAAATTAAAAGATGCTTACTCCTTAGAAGAAAAGTTATGACCAACCTAGATAGCATATTCAAAAGCAGAGACATTACTTTGCCAACAAAGGTTCGTGTAGTCAAGGCTATGGTTTTTCCTGTGGTCATGTATGGATGTGAGAGTTGGACTGTGAAGAAAACTGAGCACCGAAGAATTGATGCTTTTGAACTGTGGTGTTGGAGAAGATTCTTGAGAGTCCCTTGGACTGCAGGGAGATCCACCCAGTCCATTCTGAAGGAGATCAGCCCTGGGATTTCTTTGGAAGGAATGATGCTGAAGCTGAAACTCCAGTACTTTGGCCACCTCATGCAAAGAGTTGACTCATTGGAAAAGACTCTGATGCTGGGAGGGATTGGGGGCAGGAGGAGAAGGGGACGACAGAGAATGAGATGGCTGGATGGCATCACTGACTCGATGGATGTGAGTCTGAGTGAACTCTGGGAGTTGGTGATGGACAGGGAGGCCTGGCGTGCTGCTATTCATGGGGTCGCAAAGAGTCGGACACGACTGAGCGACTGATCTGATCTGATCTGATCTCATAACAGATATTGAATGTCCCTCTATACTTCAGACATACGTTTTTGACTCTCTATTGCAAATCTTTATTTGAGTGTCCCATAGGTACCTCAAAAAATTTGATTTCAAAATATGTCTCTTTGAACTCTTTTACCCTGATTCCCACCACTACCACTAATTTGCAAATGCATTGCTGCTGCTATCTGAATATTACCCATTTCATTGAAGACATTGATTGCCACCTTACTGCCTGGCTCCTTGACCCTCCTTATCTAGTTGGTTATCAAATTCTGTTGTTAAAAAGTCTTCTGAATATGTTTACTTCTATCTTCGCCTCATCAGCCTTCACTATTGTCACCTGGATTAGGGCATGAGCTATGTTTTCATTCATGCCCTAATGCTTGGCACATAGTTTGTGACTGATTATAGAAAATATAGCTTCAGTGTTTATCTTCAAAATGTAAAAGAATCTGATAGTCAAGAGATAAAACACTTATTTTTGATTGCTTCAGATGTTAGAGAGGTAAATTCTCATTAATATAAGATAGAGCTGAAGATAAAATGACTCCAACTACGGACTAAACTATTTCATAAAGCTTTGAGCTCTTCATTATTGGGACTATTGAAGGAGAGCTGGGAAGACATCAGACAGGGGTTCTACTGAAAGGATTCTGGCTTTGGTATAATGCCAGACAATACGACTTCTAAGGTTCCTTTCAGCTTTAAGATTTGAGGATTTCTATATTAATTTTACACTTTTGTATAAAATCCAAAGTATTAAGAGCATTTGTTCTGATTGGTAGAATTAGAGAGAAGTGAAAGTGTTTCTTCTTACTGCTTTTCTGTATTTTTTAAAGCTTTCCAAAACAAATGTATTACTTTCACAATCAGAAAAAAAATTTTATGAGTAAGCACAAAAACTGTTTACTTTAAAAAATATTTAATCTCCTTCAAATATGAACATAACCTTTTGTTACAGCCATCAAATAAACATTTTTGTAGGTGTCTATGCCAACTGTTAATTTGCTCTAGGTCTGGCTGCATATAATAGGAAATAAATCAACAGTGGCTTAAACAAGCTAGAAATCCTGTTCTCTTTTATGGAAAAGCAGTTTATGTGTAGACAGCCAGAGTTGGTATGATGGCTCCACTGCGGCATGCACCAACACTTTTTATCTTGTTCAGTTGTCTGTGGCTTTGATTCCCAAAGTCACCTCACGGATCAAAAAGACCACCAAATACCAGCATTATATACGTATTTTGAACAGCAGGAAAGAGGAAGGAGAAGATGGGTTGGACTCCATTTTAAAAATCTTCCCCAGAAATACTAGACAACACTTCTATATACATTTCATTGGTGAGAACTTAGCCATAAGGCCATACCTAGCTGCAAGGAATTCTGGGGAAGGAAATCAGAGCTTTGTTTCTCATGAAGAAGAGACTAGATATTGGGAAGCTAATAGGTGTCTGTGCTACACCTAATGACTAAGGATAAGCATAATAGACTCATTTAAAAATATGCCACTGGCTACTGCTTCTTTGCTAATAGTTCTAGGAACTTTCTATTGTGTGTGTTAGTCACTTAGTCGTGTCCAACTCTGTGACCCCATAGACTGTAGCCTGCCAGGCTCCTCTGTCCATGGAATTCTCCAGGCAAGAATACTGGAGTGGGTTGCCATTCTCTTCTCCAGGGGATCTTTCCAACCCAGGGATCGAACCCTGGTCTCCTAAATAGGAACTTTCTATTGGGCTCCATTTATTTAGATCAACCACTATTTACTAAAAACTTGCTGTTTATCTCACTTTATTAATTTGTAAATGGATCTCTGCATTCCCCATGGGGCTGTAGTGAGTATTGAGATGGAACATGTAACACACTTGGACCAGGATCTTGGAACAGATACATATGAAGTTCTCAATTAATGTTAGTCATCACCCTAATTAATATGACTTTGTAAAAGAAAATAAGTGAAACTGAAGACATAGTTCCTGTCTTGGAACTATGTGGGATCTTCCCAGATTAGGGATAGACCCCATGTTTCCTGCATTGGTAGGTGGATTCTTTACTACTGAGCCACCAGGGAAGCCCTCATGATGACTTCTTAGTTTTCTTCCTTGAGCAGTCACATAATTTGGTTATGCCTCCCAGAGAAGCTAACTGCCAACCTATGTCATCTCAGACTGGGAAGCATCTTCCCGATTCTTAAATGTTCCACGTTAGAGGCCACAGACTCTCCCATTTTGATGCCCATTTGTGTGGAACTATTAGTATTTTAGGGGAAAATCTCGTGAATTAAAGTAACATTTTTTTTCTTAGTTTAAGAATATGCTACCCCCAAAAAAGTGCATCAATTGAGTGAACAACACAGATAGGGGTGAAAATGGATAATCTATTAGAACAGATATTGCCTGCGTTTTTTTTTTTTTTTCTTTTTGAGAATGGAAGTCTTTCCTGGCATTGCATTCTATTTTATGCAGTACATTTGCTAAGAGAATTCAAAAGAAGAGATCAGGCCCATTGTCCTTCATTCCAGCAGTATTGAAGGCCCAATTTCGTCTTTTGAGGCTCTTAAAGAGCATACTACATAAAAAGGAATGGACTGCTTGCTATTCAACCATAGCTAGAATAGCAATACCAATCATTATACTGTTATCTATTTGAAAAATGTGGATTTTACTTGGAGATGGTATTTATTGAAGCCTGCAAGAAATCGTTTTCTGTCTACCTGGCAAAAGCAATTTGAAATGGAAAATTCGAGCTCAGAGATCAGTTGAAATTTGACCTTCTTTCTATCATCGTGGATTTTGGTATGATGGTGTCTGCAGGGGTGGAGGAGAGGGGTGTCCACTAGCTTGCAGTCCTGTGCTGGGTTCGTCTCCTACTGCACAACAGGGCAATCTAAGAGAAACCTTCTCCAGCTTTATTAAAACGGGGAGGGGGGTGTTGGAGCTGACGCACTTAAAATGCGCTTTGAGGCATCATTGAAATTTTGCAAAAGACTTTTATGTAGCAACAATTCTATTGATAAAGTCAATGAGAGTTTTGTCTGTGCAAGAACTGCAGGATGGGACCCCAAGTCACATGCTTTCAAAATTATTCTCCCTTTGTTGGTTATCACAAAGGATATTTTCCCATGAAAACAAGATCTTTTGTTTCTTATGAATTCATTCTAATTGTGAAGCTGGCTGATGGGGTTACTTCATGTTCTTCTCGCACTGGCAGGTGGCCTGAGGGAGCTGGTGAAATGGGCTCAATCATATATTAAGGCTTTTCCTGGTCTTAATGTCATTTGCTTCTCATCTAAAACCATAGTCCTTGATGTTCATTTCCAAAGGTGCTAAGAGTGAGGTCAGAGAAAGTGATTTGTCCCTGTTTAGCTTTTAATGGCAGCAGGCCAGATGTCTCTGCCTTCCTGGTTTCCCTACCATTTTGCAAATGTGTCCAGCTGACAAAGAAAAATGCAGAGACAAGACAGACAGGTAGTGGAAGTTCAGACAAGTGAGAGCATTCATTTGTAAAGGAACTTATTAAATTGCATGTGCTAAGTTTGTGCAGAAAAGAAAACATGATACAGTCCCCTTATCCTGAGCATGCGCCCTTGATCCAGCCTGTGCGCTGTGTGAAAACAGCTAACAGCAATTTGGAAAACATTTATGTAAATGATGTGCAGAAGATCTGTGCTAACTACCGATGATTCAAGACAGATAGGGCCTAGGCTGGGCCCTCAAAGAAGTCCAGCAGAAAATGCTATGCAATGACTCAGCAGCACTGGGGCAGAGAGATGAATTTCAAAGTGCTATGAAACTTTGATGAAAGAAAATTCAGCTGAAACACTTGAAAGACTGCAGTCTAAAGTTCACAATATATTAAGCTGATATAGGAAATATATGTATTTTAAAATTTCTTCTGTAACCTATTGCAGAAAACCTTGGTCAAGCCCTTTTCTGCACTGAGTTCTTTAGCAGCACTACAGTAAGAGAAGAGAGAGTGCAGGCTATGCTGTGTTATAAGATGCGGTTGTGGGGTGTGAGTGTCTCTACATAGTAACAGTAATCTGTAGACCACACCTCTGTATGTGCACACACATGACTGTATGACCATCCAACTATCAATCAGCATCTATGTGGAGTGAAGGGAGGTGGGATGAAGGAGCCACTCACTTTGTATGTTTGATCTTCAGGACATCTATTGTATCTTTTGTTGGCTGATTCCTCACCCAACATGAGTTATCATTTTCTTCGATCTTGAAATGTGCATTGGCCTTTGATGTCCAGAACGGCTCATCTATGGAGGCTTTTAGGGCACAGAGTGGGGCAAGATATGGTTGGAGGCATAGATGACTTGAGAATATCCTACATGAACTATATACATAGTGTCACTTTTGAATCAAGAAAAGAAGACTCTGCAGTGGGTGGGATATGAGTTGCTTTCTTGGTCGGACAAGAATAGATTTTCTTCCTTTCTGATGAAGGCAAGGAAGGACACTGTGGTTAACAAGGATGAGTGGGGGAAAGAAGTGTCCTTGGCCCAAGCGTGGGGGTCAGGTGAAGCATGGAGTATTGGATAGTCATCAAGTCCAGTGTGACTGCAAGTTCAAGAACAGGGATGGGTCACTGAGACGGAGGCTGAGTGCCAAGCTGAGACTTAATACAATGGTATCATGACTGTGGCCTTGAATCAGAAACAGGTACATGTGGTCTGATGAGAGACTGTATCCAAAGATGAAGACAGGCAGTGTAGGCAGGGTATGTAATTTTAGTAATGGTGTTAAAGAAATACCCAGAGAGGGATTGTATTAAAAGTAGGGTTTCTAGTGAAGTCTGGATTGCAGAGAGAAAACTGCTGTTTTATATTTATGAAGCAGCATCTACATGAGATGCTCAAGTTCTTTAGATTGTATTACCTGCTTATTATGCTCCTTTATCAACCTTCAGAAGGCCCTGGCCACACACTAACCTATAAAAGCCAAATTTAAGGATTGGTATGGAGAAGAAAAGCTTTCATTTTTCATGGGTTGTTTTGAAGAGGGTGTTAATGAACTCAAATGGGTCTCGCCTGCAGCCCTGCAGTATAAAGGGATTTCCATTTGAAGGGAAGACACGGTCGGTCTTTAATGATTTTTCTTCTCTATTCCTATTCCCTCCCTTTTTCCTGACCCTAATTCTGAACATCTTTAAGAAAAGCACTTAGAAAATATTAAATAAAAGCAGCTGGAGGAAAGGCCTGCCTTGAATATTCTTTGTCAAAGCTGCAAGTGCTAAGTGAGTCAGGCGGTGTGCAAAGAGCTCTTGCTTTCTCAAGTGGCTAAGGATTTCACTCCGGATCATTTCTTAGAAAATCTCCTTGACATAACCTTAATGTGTCTTCTTTCTCTTAGGTGACATGTGGCTGTATCTGACCCTTATTTTGTAACTTGCCAGAGGCAGAAGCTGGCAGATGCATCTTCCTAACTTCAGCTGTTTGAATTAGTGTCGCCATAGGTGGACTAATATGGCTTTCAAAAAAACCCAGAATTTCACAGACTCAAGGCCAAAAGCTTCAGTGGGCCAAATCTATTGCAATTCCTTATGATAACCCTACTGAGCACTAAGTAGGATCCTTTATTGCCTAGATGCCAAAGAAATAAAGGACAGCAGTCATTTCATAAACATGCATCCAAGTAGGGGCTGTTACAGAATACGGGTCCCTCATGTTAGACTGACTGAATACATATATATACTCTTAATAAAAGCCTTTGTAGCGACTTCTGACCTTACAAACCACTTGGCTGCTACAACCGTACAGAGGATAATATGGTAAGGATCTAACTAGCTTGTTGGTTTTGTTTGTTGTTAAGTTGCTGAGTCGTATCTGACTCTGTGCAACCCCATGGGCTTTAGCCCACCAGGCTCCTCTGTCCATGGGATTTCCCAGGCAAGAATGCTGGAGTGGATTGCCATGCCCTTCTCCGGGGGATCTTCCCGACCCAGGGATCGAACCCAGGTCCCCTGCATCGGCAGGCGGGCTCTTTAGACTACCACTGAAGGGTTCCTCTTGCTTCTGCTGTCAGTCGTGTGCTGGAGCCTCCTCAAATCAGCTCACCAGAGCAATTTGTGAAATTTTGGAAAGAATTTTGAAACTGGCAATGTTGGGAGTATTTATACCACAAGAATTAACGAATGCTATAAATCGGGGCTTTTCTTTTTTTCTTTCATGGAGTCGGTTGTTAAACATTTGCCAGTACACCACTGGCTTGACTCCATTCCTGGAAACTACTAAACTAATTAAAAAGCTACAGAAACAACATGGATAGATCTCAGACATGATTTTGTGTGAGAGAAGCCAGACACAGAAGATCCCACACTGTATGATTCCATTTACCTAACATTCTAGAACAGGCAAACTAATCTATGCTGAAAAATGCCAGGTTGGAGTTACCTCCGGAAGGGGGAGTTGACTGTGATGGGGCATGAAGAATTTTCTGGAGTGATGCAAATATTCTCATCTTAAGTTGGTTACACAGGTATATGTTTTTGTCAAACACTTGTCAAATTGTATACTTATTATCTGTGCAGATGGTTGTATGAAAATTTTACCTCAAGATTAATAAAAACCCCACAAACAACTGTTGAACCCTACTTAATAGGCTTTCTTTGTACAATTGTAAGGATTAGCAATTTTGAGGTTATTTGTGCATTTTTAAGTTTGAGCAAATGAGTAAATATGTTGAGAATAATGGGAGTTAGGTTTCCCATTGTTGAAGAAAAAAGGTCTGCAAGAAGGAATCCCAAGATAGAATGCAGACTGTGATAAAAAGAAGTTAATTGCATTACAAATAGATGAAGCAACCTCACTGAAGTTTCCTCACCGAATGGCCGAGGAGGGGCAGACGTAAGTAACTGAGGAAATGACCAGCTTCTCTAAGAGGAAAGGCACAAGGAGCTGCACAGAAGCACTGTACCCGTGGGGTTCCAGATGAATTCTGACTCTGGTACATATATAAACCAGAATTGAACAATTTCAGTAAATGGATGGCGGGTGGTGAGAGCCAGGTCTCTCACTGTTGGAGTGAGACTCATCAGCAAGGGGAGGAGTCTGGAATGATACACATGTTAATAGATTAGAGTTGGAGACATAGGTATAAACTCCTGTTTAGCTTATAGATGTTATAAGATGTACAGATGTTACCTCTAGAAATATGTATAGATGTATATATTCACAAGTTACTATACACATATATTTCTTTGCTCTGTCAGCTGAAAGAGGCTAGAAGCCATGATACCCCAGTAACAAAAGCACATCTAGTGTCATGATCATAGTTTCTAATACAGTTCAGTTCAGTTCAGTTCAGTCGCTCAGTCGTGTCCGACTCTTTGCAACCCCATGAATCGCAGCACGCCAGGCCTCCCTGTCCATCACCAACTCCCGGAGTTCACCCAGACTCAAGTCCATCGAGTCAGTGATGCCATCCAGCCATCTCATTCTCTGTTGTCCCCTTCTCCTCCTGCCCCCAATCCCTCCCAGCATCAGAGTCTTTTCCAATGAGTCAACTCTTCACATGAGGTGACCAAAGTACTGGAGTTTCAACCTCAGCATCAGTCCTTCCAAAGAACACCCAGGACTGATCTCCTTTAGAATGGGCTGGTTGGATCTCCTTGCAGTCCAAGGGACTCTCAAGAGTCTTCTCTAACACCACAGTTCAAAAGCATCAATTCTTCAGTGCTCAGCTTTCTTTATAGTCCAACTCTCACATCCATACATAACCACAGGAAAAACCATAGCCTTGACTAGACGGACCTTTGTTGGCAAAGTAATGTCTCTGCTTCTGAATATGCTATCTAGGTTGGTCATAACTTTTCTTCCAAGGAGTAAGCATCTTTTAATTTCATGGCTGCAGTCACCATCTGCAGTGATTTTGGAGCCCCCCAAAAAATAAAGTCTGATACTGTTTCCACTGTTTCCCCATCTATTTCCCATGAAATGATGGGACCAAATGCCATGATCTTCTAATACAGTACTCTAACAAAATAAAATGGTGCAAATTAATTCTAGGGCTGGGGCAGGAAGTATACCAAGTGAGCCTGGAGCAGCTTTTAGTGCCAAAAAGTAAAGAAATGATAAAAAAAAAAAAAAAAAAAAAAAAAATCATTGATAGGACTATATCAAAGGGACACAGGAGCCAACTGAAGGTTCCCAGTGGCCAAAGCTGGAAAATTTTGAGCAACAAAATAAAGTAGTACTGGATTAGTAGCAAAAGTGTAAAATAAATATCTATGAGTCCATTCTGATATAAAGAAGTTATTGAGTAAATAAATAAATGCAGGAGAATAGACAAATCTCCAGTGCAGAAGAATTCCAAATAATTTATGTAGATTCTCTGCCCTCAAGGATGTGGTATGTAACTCCCCACACCTTAAGGTTAAGCTGCAGGTAGTAACATCTTTTCAAAGAGTGCCATGATGGAAAGGGGTGGGGAGGGAAAGAGTAAGTTTACAGTGGAAAAACCCGGCAAACACTATCCCAACCAGGTGATTGATCACCAGGTCAAGATCAACAGTGATAAATCACATTGCCAGTATGTATCCTGGTTATGATGTGATGATAATTGCACTTTATTTCAGGGGTCTTTCTCCCCGTAACTCTAGTCGAATCCTCAGGAAAACATCAGACAAATTCTAGTTGAGGGGCATTCTACAAAACACATGACCCATACTCCTCAAAATCTTCAAGGTGATTATAAACAGGGAGAGTCTGAGACACCGTGACAGTCAAGAGGAGCTTAAGGAGTCATGATGACTACATGGAATGTGGTATACTGGATGGGATCCTGGAGCAGAACAGGGATATTAGGTAAAAGTCAACAATATATGAGCAAAGTGTGGATCCTTTTAATAACAGCATGTCAACATTGGTTCATTAATTGTTACCACACAAATGTACCACACTAATGCAAGATATTAGCAACAGGGGAAACTGTGTCAGATATATGGGAATTCTGTGTACTATCTGTAACTCAATGGCTACAGTTTTTCCATAAATCTAAAACAGTTCTAAAAAAAAGAAAAAAAAGCCCTCAGTTACAGATTGCTGGCAGTCAGCAGGAGAGGAGAGTGGAGAGTGTGGCGGAAAGGAACAGCCATGACGGTCCCAGTGCGCCCTTCTGGGGGATTTTGAAAGTTCTCCTCTGTCCAAATAGTCTTTTCTTGGAGAATTTGTGCAGCACACTTTTTAATCTGCCAGCAGACAGTGGGCTTCAATTAAGGCCTGCTTAACAGCCTCAGGATGGTGGGGAGTCTGAGTAGACCCCCAAGACAGCCTGAGGCAGAGGCTGGAGCACCTGCCTCCGGCAGAGCTCTGCTGACCCAGCGGGCAGAGCAGCCTACCTGGGTGTATGGGAAGCAATGATGCTGCCTGCCTCCCTAGGCTGTTTTCTTGGGGCCTCATAAGGATCTACTTTGGGTGAACCAAGAGGTTCAGCTTTGACGGTTCCATCGTACTCTCTCCGTGTGATGTGATCTGGCCATTTCAGCTGAGAAATTTCCAAACTACAGAACTGATGGAAGCATTTCAGCTATGCAGACCCTTATCAGGCTGTTGCTGCTGTTTGTGGAATCAGAACATCTAAATAAGTGCTGAAGGTGCCGATATCTCAGTTTTTTTGGAGATTCATGAATAAATTATAGTCTGTGTTTTCACTCCACAGGTGGCCAAGAGCAGAGACTTCTTTGCTTATTAACTGTCTGGTGTGTTTTGACCAAGACTGACTAAATGGTTAAGCAAGTTGACCAACCTCAACCTGGTCAGTATGCCTCGGGACAGCCATGTTTACCATAAAATCAACCCCACATTCCAGGATTCCAGCCATGTATGGTCAGGAGCCAACGCTCTTTGAGAGCGGCAAACACTTCCCGATTTTTCCATTTTCCCCTTTTGAATTGAAAAAATGAGAGCCTGCTGTCCCATCACCAGAAAGTGAAGTGTTAGGTGGCAATTAATATAGCCTAAGAGTTCCATCTCCTCTCCACATTTGTTTTGAGAAAAATACTATTGAGTTATGATTTGAGTTTATATCAGACTAGTACAAAACTAGAATAATTAAGATGGAACAAAACATTAACAACAAATATTTCTATCTTCCTCCTCTCTTGCCCAACAAGGATTTCCCTCACCAATGGGACTGGAGAAAGGGGCCTTGGAAAAAACATTTCTCTCTGACTTGTTGTCTAGTCCACTATGGTGAGCAGATAACATCAATAAAACTTCATTCCTAACTGACTTTGGTGATCAAGCTTTCATATACACGTAAGTAAGCCCATAAGAGCTGGCAAGGGAAGCCTAGCTCCTATACTTATTGATCTAAGATTCGATTTACTGCTGCCTAGAGAATTCTAACCAAATTCAGCTTCGGCACTGTACCCAGCAGAAGGAAATGATAAGTGCCAGTGTGCCATTGTGGCTGGCCCTTTAGAAAGCATCATGAATGATGATAAAGACAAACAAATTCCAGAAAAACTTGGATTGGTTTTCCTGTCAACACTACTGAAAGATGGGAAACTACTGATAGAAGGCACTGAGTGTTCCTGATAAAATGTTGTCTAACGACTATGTAATGCAGAGGTATGTTTCACTGTCTCTGGAAAAACAGGGAATATGTCTTCCTTGAGGAGCAGGTGATCAGTGATCAGTGCAAAGAAATAGAGGGAAACAATAGAATGGGAAAGACTAGAGATGTCTTCAAGAAAATTAGAGATACCAAGGGAACATTTCATGCAAAGATGGACAGAAATGGTAGGGACCTAACAGAAGCAGAAGATATTAAGTAGAGGTGGCAAGAATACACAGAACTATACAAAATACATCTTCATGACCCAGATAATGACAATAGTATCATCACTCACCTAGAGCCAGACATCCTGGAATGTAAAGTCAAGTGGGCCTTAGGAAGCATCACTACAAACGAAGCTAGTGGAGGTGATGGAATTCCAGTTGAGCTATTTCAAATCCTGAAAGATGATGCTGTGAAAGTGCTATATTCAATATGCCAGCAAATTTGGAAAACTCAGCAGTGGCCACAGGACTGGAAAAGGTCAGTTTTCATTCCAGTCCTAAAGAAAGGCAATGCCAAAGAATGCTCAAACTACCGCACAATTGCACTCATCTCACACACTAGCAAAGTAATGCTCAAAATTCTCCAAGCCAGGCTTCAACAGTATGTGAACCATGAACTTCCAGATGTTCAAGCTGGATTTAGAAAAGGCAAAGGCATCAGAGATCAAATTGCCAACATCTGCTGGATCATCGAAAAAGCAAGAGAGTTCCAGAAAAACATCTATTTCTGCTTTATTGACTATGCCAAAGCCTTTGACTGTGTGGATCACAATAAACTGTGCAAAATTCTTCAAGAGATGGGAATACCAGGCCACCTGACCTGCCTCTTGAGAAATCTGTATGCAGGTCAGGAAGCAACAGTTAGAACTGGACATGGAACAATAGACTGGTTCCAAATAGGAAAAGGAGTATGTCAAAGCTGTATATTGTCACCCTGCTAATTTAACTTATATGCAGAGTACATCATGAAAAACACTGGGCTGGAGGAAGCACAGGCTGGAATCAAGATTGCCGGGAGAAATATCAAAAACCTCAGATATGCAGATGACACCACCCTTATGGCAGAAAGTGAAGAAGAACTAAAGAGCCTCTTGATGAAAGTGAAAGAGGAGAATGAAAATGTTGGCTTAAAACTCAGCATTCAGAAAGCTAAGATCATGGCATCTGGTCCCATCACTTCATGGGAAATAGATGGGGAAACAGTGGAAACAGTGACAGACTTTATTTTTTTGGACTCCAAAATCACTGCAGATGGTGACTGCAGCCATGAAATTAAAAGACTCTTACTCCTTGGAAGAAAAGTTCTGAGCAACCTAGATAGCATATTCAAAAGCAGAGACATTACTTTGCCAACAAAGGTCCATCTAGTCAAAGCTATGGTTTTTTCCATAGTCATGTATGGATGTGAGAGTTGGACTGTGAAGAAAGCTGAGAGCCGAAGAATTAATGCTTTTGAACTGTGGTGTTGGAGAAGACTCTTGAGAGTCCCTTGACTGCAAGAAGATCCAGCCAGTCCATCCTAAAGGAAATCAGTCCTGAATAGTCATTGGAAGGACTGATGCTGAAGCTGAAACTCCAATACTTTGGCCACCTGATGTGAAGAACTGACTCATTGGAAAAGACCTTGGTGCTGGGAAAGATTGGGGGCAGGAGAAGGGGATGACAGAGGATAAGATGGTTGGATGACATCACCGACACAATGGACATGAGTTTGAGTGAACTCTGGGAGTTGGTGGTGGACAGGGAGGCCTGGCGTGCTGCAGTTCATGGGATCGCATAGAGTCAGACACAACTGAGCAACTAAACTGAACTGAACTGAGGAGTAGGTCTTTAGAAAAGATTCTCATATTTTCCTTCTAAGGGAAATCAAAGCAGAGAGAGACTGGAACTTGAAAAGTTTCAGAGAAAGCTTAGGAAACCATCAGAAACCATAAGGTTGTGTTTAGGAAATTCTCTGACTACGGTAGCTTCCTAAGAAATGAGTTCATATAGGCTTTGGGAAAGTGGTTTGAACTATCTTGACCAGTCTTTTGAGTGACTTGAGTACTTGTTTTCTCTGTTGCCTGATGAACGCAGCAATACTGAATTGTCTTCATGGACAAATGCTGGGCTTCCTTGGTTTATCTGCTCAAGGGCCTCCTGGGGTACCTCAGGAGCTTACACACTTCTTGGCAAGGCAGCTCAGAAATGCTGGGATATAAGGGCCCAGAGGCAATCTTCAGCCAATAAGAACTGATTTTAAAGATCATTCAAAAAGAAGAGTTTCTTCTTTAAAAAATATTTAGAATAATACTTTCAGAGCTATATTAAAATTGTTCTTTTTTCTTTTTTAATTTAATTTATTTATTCATTTTAATTGAAGGATAATTACTTTGCAATATTGTGATGGTTATTGCCATACATCAATAGTAATTGATCATAGGTTTTAAAGTAGACTTTATATTGTAGAGCAGTTTTGTGTTCAGAATAAAACTCAATATAAGGTAAGGGAGTTTCCCTTTAAATCCTGCCCCTGGCATATGCATCACCTGCCCAGCTATCAACATTCCCCACTGGATTGGCATCTTTGTTATAAATGATGAACCTACACTGACATGTCATTATCACCCAGAGTAGACAGTTTATATTAAGGCTCCATCTTGGTGTTGTGCGATCTAAGAATTTTGTCAAGTGTATTCTACAACAGATTGTAGGATCACGCAAAGTATTTGTTCTGCCTATTTATCTTTCCTCCACCTCTGTAATAATAAAAAAAAAAATCTGATTGTTTCAAAAAAAAAAAAAAGAAGTGGGATTTAGCATAAGTACTCAGGCTTCCCCATCCCTTGTTGTTGTTGTTCAGTCACGCAGTCATGTCCAACTCTTTGCAACCTCATGGCCAGACCTCCCCGTCCTTCACTATCTCCCGGAGCTTCCTCAAACCCATGTCCATTGAATTGGTAATGCCATCCAACCATCCTGTCCTCTGTCATCCCCTTCTCCCCCTGCCTTCTATCTTTCCCAGCATCAGTGTCTTTTCTAATGAGTTGGCTCTTTGCATCAGGTGGCCTAAGTATTGGAGCTTCAGCTTCAACATTAGTCCTTCCAATGAATATTTAGGGTTGATTGCTTTTAGGATGGACTGGTTTGATCTCCTTGCAGTCCAAGGGACTCTCAAGAGTCTTGTCCAGCACCGCCTAAAAGTTGTGGTACAATTCTGAGGCAAGTTCTACAAGATTCTTCAGAGTTTTTACCAGCAGGATCAAGCTTCAATTGCCCACAGTAGAAGCTCTTTCATTAAAATACCCTTTTCTCACTTCTTATCTCACTTTCTCCACCCTCTCAACTGTGTTTCCTGAGATGACTTCCTATATAAAACGCCTAAAGCTAAGCCACTTCTCAGAGTCTTTTTTTTCTCTGAGAGACTAGACTTGAGACAACTATCATTGGCTTTACCCACTGCTGAGCATGGGAAGTGGAGCCTTAAAGACTGTGAAGCAAAAGTTGTTACTTGATACTACATGAATACTTACCATGTGAAGACAAATAGATGCGTGCCAAATTTTGGATTTATAGAAAATTACCACAAATTATTGCAGCAATAAGAAATTAGGCTTTTGGGACAGTGGCTACAGCTAGAAACTAAAGAAAAATGTTCATATACACTAAAATGGAGGAAGAAGGGGTGTCTGCATTATAACATGTAAATGACTCCTGTGCTCATGGGCCCATAAACTTCGTCACTTCCGTCATGTTCCAACGTGGACAGCCAAACATATACAGTATGTATTATAGTGGTCTGCAAAACTGCATTTGCTGCATTAAAAAAATTTTTTTAAAAAAAGCTGTTCAAAGCTTTTAGTTCAGTATAAATTCATTCCTCTAAAGGAAAATGCCACCCTAAACATTTTTTACTTGCAAAACAATCTTCAAGATATAGAGTAATTTATTTCACATGACATTTACAGAAAATCAACAGAAGTAGCTTTTATAACGTGTGAATCCACAAATCATGTTTCCTTGCTATGGTTATGCATTGAAATCTCTTGAGGTCTCCTCTGGTGCTGCCCCTGGGAGAGGGCCTTTACAGATGATTGTTTCTGTTAATGTAAGTATCCTTTTCTCAATGGAAAATTTGTATTATTCTCTACTGGGGCCCCATTGCTTTCTCCATTCCCAGGCCCACAAAGACAGTCATTGACGAGGGTTGTTACATTCTGCCTTAATAGTTCCATTGTCTCCAACATTTCATATGTTTTTTCTTGAAGCAAACAAACCAAAATGTTATAAAGAAATGTAAAAAGGCACACCAAAAGAGTGCATGAAATAGTAATGCAATGTAACTTAACTGGTATAAAAATGATTCAAACATGAAAATCTGGGTGAGTTCCATGAGTGTAATTATAACAGAATCTAGGAAAATGTGGTGACAGCATTAGTGTCCAACCTAAGCATGTTGTTATTACAAATGACCTTTCCCCTCCTCTCATTCACTCTCTTCAATACTTGGAGGATGGCTTTCATAATGCCAGCTGAGCTCAGGGCCAGAGTGGGCTCTCATCTGGGGATGTATAACCACAGCATTGAGTCTTCAGCCTGGGTTATTGCTATTTACCATTTAATGTTGGTCAACAGAAGACAGATGGCAAGCAATTACTTTCTGATGGCTTGTTCAGAAATAATCATTATATTTAAAATTTTAATTTATTATAGATTTTTGCCTAATTAGGTCTGTGTCTTTCATCAGAAGGATCTACAGGTTTTGAGCATGAGCACAGTGGTTGCCAAAACAAAAGTAAATTAAAACATAGTAGTGAGCCAGATTTCAAATGAAGGTGGTGTTAGAAGGGCAGAGGGTGTGCTATTAATGAAATGTAGGTGAGTACAGGATTTGGTTGTGATCTGCATAGTCTGTTTACAGTATTCAAGACATCTGGAAATGCTCAATAAAAATGTGACCCCCTTAGTCAGTGTGGGTTGCTATAACAAAATACCATAAGCTTGGGAGCTTAAACAACACATTTCTTTCTCATAGTTCTGAAGGCTGGGAAGTCTAAGATCAAGGTGCTATGATCATCCTGGTGAGGGCCCATTTCTTGGCTTGCAGATGGTTGTCTTATTGCTATATAATCATATGATAGAGAAAGGGCTCTGTTTTCTTTCTCTTCTTATAAGGGTATTAATCTCATTATGGAGGACCCACTCTCAGGACTTCATTGAAAACTAATTATCTTCCAAAGGCCCCACCTTCAAATATCACATATGGCAACTAGGGCTTCAACATATGAACTTGGGGGGATGTAAATATTCAGCACCTCCAAAGACAGGTTCTTGTCAAACCCTCTTCCATCAGCTAACTTTCCTGGCGCTATCAGCAGACTTTAACACATAAAGCCTCTCTGTGCAAATGAACTGAGACTGCTCTAGGTTCTTTGGAAGAGTTTGCCCTCAAGAGCCAGTAAGGCTCTTGTTCAGATTTGATGGAAAAATTAAAAGCTTTACAGACAAGCAAAAGCTAAAAGAATGCAGGGCCACCAAACCAGCTTTACAACAAATGCTAATGGAACTTCTCTAAGTGGAAAAGAAAAGGCCACAACTAGAAACAAGAAAATTACAAAATGGGAAAGCTCACCATTAAAGGCAAACACAGAGTAAAGGTAGGAAATCATCCACACACAAATATGACATTAAAACCAGCCATCATGAGAGGAGAGTATGAATGCAGGATATTTGAAATTAAGAGAACAGTAACTTAAAACAATCATATATAATATGACTGTCTATTATATATATGTGTGTGTGTATAGACTGCTATATCAAAACCTCATGGTAACTGCAAACAAAAAATCTATATACGTATACACACAAAAAAGAAAAAGAAATCTAAACCTAACACTAAAGACAGTCATCAAATTACAAGAGGTGAGACCAAAAGAGGAAAAGAAGAAAAAAGACCTACAAATCCAAAACAATTAACAAAATGGCAATAGGAACATATATATTAATAATTCCTTTAATTTATTTTTTGGCCATACCACATAGCTTGTTGGATCAGTTCTCTGACCATGGGCCCTTGGCAGAGAAAGTGTCAAGGTCCAAAGCACTGGACCACCAGGAAATTCCTGATAATTACTTTAAATGTAAACGGATTAAGTGCTCTGACCAAAAGACATAGACTGGCCGAATGGATACAAAAACAAGACCTATATATGTTGTCCACAAGAGACCAGCTTCAGATTAGAGACACGTACAGCCTGTAAGTGAAGAGATGGAAAAAAGTATTCTATGCAAATGAAAATCTAAAGAAAACTTGAGTAGCAACTGTCATTCAAACAAAACAGACTTTAACATAAGGACTGTTATAAGAGACAAAGATAAACACTACATAATGATCAAGGGATCAATCCAAGAAGAAGATAAAACAATTGTAAATATATATGTACCCAACACAAGAGCACCTGAATATATAAGGCAAATACTAACAGCCAGACAAGGAGAAGTTGACAGTAACACAATAATAGTAGGGGACTTTAACACCCCCACTTACATCAATGTACAGATCATCCAGACAGAAAATCAAGAAGGGAACACAAACCTTAAATGACATATTAAACCAGGTGGACTTAATTGATATTTATAGAGCATTCCATCCAAAAGCAGCAGAATATATATTCTTTTCAAGTGCACATGGAACATTCCCCAGGATAGGAACATGCTGGGCCACAAAGCAAAGTGTTAGTAAATTTAAGGAAATTAAAATCGTGTCAAGCATCTTTTTTGACAACTTTGTGAGATTAGAAATCAATTATAGGAAAAAAACTAAAAAACACAAACACATGGAAGGTAAATGATATGATACTAAACATCCAATGGATCATTGAAGAAATCAAAGGGTAAATTAAAAAATACCTAGAGACAAAAATGAAAACACGGCAATCCAAAAATTAAGGGACACAGCAAAAGCAGTTCTAAGAAGCAAAGTTTATAGTGATACAAGCTTACCTCAGGAAACAAGAAAAATCTCAAACAATCTAACCATATACCTAAAGCAACTAAAGAAGAATAAACAAAACCCAAAGTCAGTAGAAGGAAATAAATCATAAAGATCAGAGCAGAAATAGAGACTAAAAAGACAATAGAAAATATCACTGAAACTAAAAGCTGGTTCTTTGAAAAGATAAACAAAATTGATAAAGCTTTAGCCAGACTAATCAAGAAAAAAAAGGGAGAGGGCACAAACCAGTAAAACTAGAAATGAAAAAGGAGAAGTTACAACTGACACAACAGTTGTAACAGAAGTTACAACTGATACAACAATACAAAGGACCATAAGAAACTACTACAGGCAACTGTGTACCAAAAAAATGGATAACCTAGAAGAAATTGACAAATTCTTAGAAAAATACAATCTCCCAAAACTGAATCAGGAAGAAACAGAAAATATGAACAGACTGATTACAAGTACTGAAATTGTGTCTGGTGTTTAAAAACTCTCAGAAAACAAAAGTCCAGGACCAGATGGCTTCACAGGCAAACTCTATCAAACATTTAGAGAATAGTTAACACCTATTCCTTCTGAAACTATTCCAAAAATTTGCAGAGGAACATTTCCAAACTCATTCTGTGAAGGCACCATCACCCTGATATGAAAACCTGATGAATATACCACACAAAAAAAGAAAATTACAGGCCAGTGTCACTGATGAAAACAGAGGCAAAAGTCCTCCACAAAATAATAGCAACTAAATCCAAAAATACATTAAAAGGATCGTACACCATGATCAAGTAGGATTTATCCCAGGAATTCAAGGGTTTTTCAATATTTACAAATCAACCGGTGTGATACATCACATTAAAAAAAACTGAAGAATAAAAGCCACACAATCATCTCAATAGATGTAAAAACACTTTTGATAAAATTCAACATCCATTTATGATTTACAAAAACTCTCCAGAAAGTGGGCATAGAGGGAGCATACATCAACATAATAAAGGCCATATATACAAACCCACAGCTAATATACTCAACAGTGAAAAGCTGCAAGAATTTCTTCTAAGATCGGGAATAAGACAAGGATATGCACTCTTGCACTGTTATTCAACATAGTTTTGGAAGTCCTAGCCACAACAGTCAGAGAAGAAAAAGAAATAAAAGGAATTCAAATTGGAAAAGATGACATGATACTATACGTAGAAAATCGAAAGATGCTGACAGAAAACTACAGAATTCATCAATGAATTTGGTAAAGTTGCAGTATCAAAATTAATACACAGGAATCTGTTGTATTTCTATAGACTAACAACAAAAAATCAGAAAGAGAAATTAAGGAAACAATCCCATTTACCATTACATCAAAAAGAATAAAATACCTAGGGAATAAACCTACTTAAGGAGGCAAAAGACCTGTACTCTCAAAACTAATGAAAGAAATTAAGATGACACAAAAAGATGGAAAGACATACCAAGTTCTGGGATTAGAAGAATCAATACTGTGAAAATCACTATACTGTCCAAGGCAATCTACATAGTCAGCGCAATCCCTAGCAAATTACCAGTGGCATTTTTCACAGAACTAGAACAAAACTTTAAAATTTGTATAGAAACACAAAAGAGTCAAAATAGCCAAAGCAATATTGAGAAAGAAAAACCGAGTTGGAGGAATCAAGCTCCCTGACTTCAGACTATACTACAAAGCTAGAGTCATCAAAACAACAGGGTGCTGGGACAAAAGCAGAAATATAGATCAATGGAACAGCATAGAAAACTCAGACATAAACTCATGTACCAATTATCAATTAATCCATTACAAAGGAGGCAAGACTATACAATAGAGAAAAGACAGTCTCTTCAGTAAGTGGTGCCTGGAAAACTGGACAGCTACATGTAAAGAATGAAAATGGAATATTTTCTAATACCATACATAAAATTAACTCAAAATGGATTAGATTTAAATGTAAGACTGGATATTATAAAATTCCTAGAGGAAAACATAGGCAGGACACTCCTTGACATAAATCGTAGCAATATCTTTTTGGATCCTTTTCTTGGAGTAATGGCTGCTAAGTCACTTCAGTCGTTTCCAATTCTGTGCGACCCCATAGATGGCAGCCCACCAGGCTCCCCCGTCCCTGGGATTCTCCAGGCAAGAACACTGGAGTGGGTTGCCATTTCCTTCTCCAATGCATGCAAGTGAAAAGTGAAAGTGAAGTCGCTCAGTCGTGTCCGACTCTTAGCGACCCCATGGACTGCAGCCCACCAGGCTCCTCCATCCATGGGATTTTCCAGGCAAGAGTACTGGAGTGGGGGAGTAATGGAGGTAGAAACAAAAATAAACAAATTGGACCTAATTAAACTCAAAAGCTTTTGTACAGCAAAGAAAGCCATAAACAAAATAAGTACAACCTACAAAATGGGAGGAAATATTTGCAAACAATGCTACCAACAAGGGATTAATCTCTAAAATATACAAATAGCTCATATAGCTCAGAATAAAAAAAAAAAAAAAAACCCTACATGTATATGTATGGTTGAGTCCCTTTGCTGTTCAACTGAAACTATCACAATATTGTTAATTGACTATACTGCAATACAAAATCCAATTGAAAACTGGGCACAAGATCTAAATAGAAATTTCTCCAAAGAAGACATACAAATGACCAAAAGGTACATGAAAAGATACTCAATATCACTAACTGTTGCTGCTGCTGCTGCTGCTAAGTCGCTTCAGTCGTGTCTGACTCTGTGCGACCCCATAGACGGCAGCCCACCAGGCTCCCCAGTCCCTAGGATTCTCCAGGCAAGAACACTGGAGTGGGTTGCCATTTCCTTCTCCAATGCATGAAAGTGAAAAGTGAAAGTGAAGTCACTCAGTCATGTCCGACTCTTAGCGACCCCAAGGACTGTAGCCCACCAGGCTCCTCCATCCATGGGGTTTTCCAGGCAAGAGTACTGGAGTGGGGTGCCATTGCCTTCTCCATGCTAACTGTTAGAGAAATGCAAATCAAAACTGTAAGTGTATATATATATATATATATATATATGTAACACACAATGGAATATTACTCAGCCATGAAAAGAACTAGATAATGCCATTTGCAGCAACACGGATGGACCTAGAGATTATCATACTAAATGAAGTAAGTCAGGTGAGAAAGACAAATATCATATGATATTGCTTATATGTGGAGTCTAATAAAAGACAACCAAACTTTTTTCTAAAACATAAAGACTGATAGATGCAGAAAACAAACCTATGGTTACTAAAGGCGAATGGCGGGGGGGGGGGGTGACTGGAGGGATACATTAAGAGGTGTGAATAATACTTCTACATATAATATAGATAATCAGTGAGGACCTACCATATAGCACAAGGATATATACTCAATGTTTTACAATAACCTATAAGGGAAAGGAATCCGAAAAAGAATATATAACTGAATCCCTGTTGCTGCACCTGAATTAACACAATGCAATAGACAATACTTCAATAAAAAATAGTAATAAAAGGAAAAAAATACGTGGAGACCTTCAAACTCAAGTTATATAAAAACTACATTTATTAATGACCACATGGCCTTCTCAGGAGGATGGGTCTTCCTAAACCAGAACCAGAGCCTCTTCTTTTTATAACCATGGTAAAATTCACATAAAATTCTCTATTTTAAACCAGGACTTCTCAATCTTTTCTGTGCTATGGATCCTAATGGCAGTCCAGTAAAATCCATGGACTCCCTTCTCAGAATCATGTTTTTTAAATGCACAAAATAAAATAGAGTTTCAAAGGAAGACAATTACTTTGAAATTTTGTTGTCAAATTTTTAAGGATTAAATAGTGAAACAGTAGGGCTTCCCAGGTAGCTCAGTGGTAAAGAATCTACCTGCCAATGCAGGAGATGCAGGTTCGATCCCTGGTCCAGAAAGATCCCCTGGAGAAGGAAGTGGTAACCCATTCCAGTATTCTTGTCTGGAGAATTCCATGGACAGAGGAGTCCGGTGGGCTACAGTCCATGGGGTCACAAAAGAATTGGATATGACTTGGCAAATAAAAAACAATGAAACAGTAATCTATGTTTCTTAATTAATGCATTAATAGAGCTAGCAGGCAGGACTAATAATTGGTACAATTTCAAAGTGGTGATGAACAAAGATGATTTAGCTGCAACAACTATAATCTGACATGAAAATATCTAATTTCTCATGGTGGCAACAGGCTCAGGCATTGCTATTACTACTAGGGTTTGTTGCCTAGATACACGGTAGAAGAAAATACTAAATATTGGAGGTTCATGAGAATAAAGAAGTAACATTTTTCTATCCAAATTTACGGACCCTCTGAACTCTTAGCCCCAGATTAAGAACCTTGCAGGAAATACAACCAGGTTTGTCTGGTTATCTAAGTTTGGAAGCAGGTTCTTCTGTTAAGAGAGGGAGGGGGAAGCATTTGGTGATTAGAGGGTTCAGTCTGCAAGGAATGCTCTAGGTGAGTGCAGTGAAATCATGGTGGCGAGATGGCTATGGGGCAGTCTCAAGTCAGGGATGCCTACTCTGTTGTTTTGTTTTTGCAACATTTGATATCAATGACTTATCCGTCTCCCTTTGAAATCTTCATTAAAGTCTGATATATTCTGGAATGTGTTATGAGAGTGGACTTTTTGTGGCCTTTGGATGAGGACCTGTTTTATACATTTGAGAATTGAAGCCTAATGACCACCTGGTCGAAAGTCAGAGCCCCCAAGAAACTTGGGCCTCTGGGGAGTCACAAAGGTCCTGAGGAGAGCCTCGGACTCCTGGTGCACAGAGCTGCGGGCATGGATCTAGATGCCCAAGGAACAGAGGGCCCCAGATAATGTCCAGTTATACTTGTTTTCTAGGCGTATGTGCATGCTCAGTCGCTCAGTCATGTCTGACTCCTTGCGACCCTAATGACTGTAGCCCACCAGGCTCCTCTGTCCATGGGATTTTCCAGGCAAGAATACTGCAGTGGGTTGCCATTTCACCCTTCAGGGGATCTTCTCAACCCAGGGATCGAACCCGCGTCTCCCACATCTCCTGAATTGGCAGGTGGATTCTTGACCACTGAGCCACCTGCAGAATAAGTAGAACTACAGGAGGTATGAGTCTGACCCACTTAGACCCAGAGCCCTCTTGAACTGACCTCTGAAGTCTGGAAGCAGATTTCTGCTTTGGAGCTGAGCTGAGGGGTAGAAACTAGGATTCTAACTGAATAAGTCTCTTTCCTGTCCGGACCTTACACATCACTGCTTGGCCCAGTACTTCAATCACTCCTCTGCCACTTGTTTGCTGTCCCCTATTGCCAAATAGCAAGATGGTGACAATGCAAGTGCCACACTGCTATGGAGTCAAGGGTGGTGATAAGGTATGAGGGAGGTGACGGAGTGTAGTGGGCGAGAACTCACACTTTCGTGTCTGATCTGAGTTTGGACTCTGGCTCTGCTATTTATATTGGTCAAGTTCCTTCACCTCTGCAAGAAACAACTGTCCCTATGTTAAATGAGGAAAACAGCTACACCTGATTCATGTGGCTTGCGTGAGGATTAAACCCAACAATACGTGTAAAGCTGTTAGTACAGTTTGTGGAACATAAGCAATGTAGCTATTAATAATGTTGTTGTTGTTACTGGTGTTATTATGATTATATCAAGCTTCCCCTCATAAGAAAGGTCAGTCTCAGTATTTTTTAAAATTTTAGTATAAACTAAGAAAATCATTATCCAAAAAAGACTTTAAACAATTACAGCAGTGTTTTCTCTCTACCCTTCCTCCTATCCATATACGCCCACCACTTCACTTGACTTTTATCCTCTTTACCTTCCTTTGGAATGACGCAGGTGAAATATTTTTCATAAGGGGAAAAGATTTCTTGAGAACATATACTCACCCTTTGCCCCAACTTACTATCACTATAAACACCCCTCTCCCACCCACACACACATATACACAAACATATGCATACACACACACATATACAAACACACGCATTCCTCTCTTCCTGTGATAAGAGAATCAAATTCAGGCCTCCTGCCTGGAACTGCAGAACATTACCATCAGGCTGGTCCATTAAATATCATTTGAAAGTCAATTTTATCCCAGAGTGGTAAGTAGTATGCGTGCTTATGTCTTCATCTACCTTAATTAGGAAAAGCAATTTGCTGCACATTTCTTAAGAAAAAGAAAAAAAAAAAGCTGATCAAATTTGAGCTCCTGATAGATTGAAACAGCGTATGTTGTGGTGGTGGTACAAAGATGTGAAACCACTTCCCACATCTAAATTATGGCTTGGTCTAAAAACAGTCCAGCCTTATGACTCGTGTGTTTTCTAAGTAACTTGCGCAATTGCCCGTAATTATGGAAATAGGGGCTGTCTCCTGAAAGCCAGCCCCTCCTCATTCTATTTCTCGACCCAGAATAGAAAACTCCATTTTGAGACTATCACTTGAGATGTTTCCACTCCATCATATTTTCTGCGATTCTCTACCATTAACAATCTCAAGACCATTTTCACACATCTCCTTTTGCCAAAATGGTTGGAGTGTCTGAGAAGCTATAGTTCTGTTGAACGTAGGTGTCTGCTTTTCTCATTTGTTTCTTTTAACTAGGCCAGACCAATTTTAACTTACAGGGGTGCTTCTGACTTGAATCCTCCTGAAACTCTGGTCTGGGAGTGTCTGCAGCGCTGCAGGGATGAGCCTGTCAGAAGTCTTTGTGTTTGAGGAACTAAGCAGTCTCTTAAGAGGGCACAACCCCGAAGAGAAAGATGAGCCAGGGAGGAAGCAGCCAGGCCTAGGGAGACTGACCCAGTAAGAGAATTCTGAACTTGAGAAGGAGGAGGTGTGATTATGACTACATGTCTCGTGCTCAGTGGCACTCTATGCTGACCCCTGTGTACCTCTGAACTCACGTCTGGGTCCTGTTGAGAGATGAGCTGTCATTCCCCTCCCACCCCCTCAATATTCCATTTGTCATACAGCAGCCAGATTTTCAAGTCATAAATCAGATCACGGTACTCCTTTGCTTAAAAACCTTCTATGGCTTTCCACTCGATGCAGTAGTAAATAAAACTCCTCTAGTGAGAGCTTACAAGACTCCACCTAAGCAGCTTCTGTCTGCTTCTCCCGCTTCATCTTGTGCCTCTTTCCCCTTTGCTTTGTTTGTTTCAGCCACAGGGCCTTCTTTCTTATCCTAGCCAGGCCCATTCTCACCCTACTGCTTCTATATTTGCTGTTCCTTCTGTCCTGAATACTCTTGCCTAGAGGATACCTTCTCATCCTCCAGGTCTCAGTTTAAGTATCACCTCCTTATATTGTCCTTTTCTGAGCCCCATAAGTGACAGCTCTTCTCGTGCCTTGTAACTCACTCACATCATCTTTCTTGTTTTATTCTTAGTCCTTGTCACAGGCAGACATGATTTTGTTTGGGAGCTAATTTATTGTTTGTCTCTTCCTTCTTGAGGACAGGACCCAAGTTTAGCTTCCCTTTCAGAAGCAAAGCCCAAAACAAGTGTTAGGTACATGGACTTTGTGTTCAAAGACAGAGCTCCCCTAAGTATTACAGAAATAAAGAGGTTTAACATACGAATCAGGGCTTGCCTGAATAGGGGAGAATCCAGAAGAGTGAAGGTCAACGAGACTGAAGCTGCAAGGTCAGGGACACTGACACCGATATCTCAGCCTGGAGCAAAGCATCGACACAGTTGGTTCTCGAGTGTTCTCTGGGAAACTCTCCTATCTGGCTTCCATAACTCTCCAAGGATAGCCTTTTCTAAACTTCTTCCTTTCCAGTTCCACCCAGGTTCCTCTCACTGGCAAATTCAACCTGCACCCAGGGTTAAACTGGGTTGACGCCTGTGTGAAACTGTTGGCTATAGTCATGACTGTGATCAGAAATGAGGCTGACTGGATAGAAGGTGCCTGTCACTGGGAGTCTGCAGGGTGCTTGGTGTATCACAGATGCTCAGTAAGTGCTTCCTGAGTGACTGATTGACACGAGGGCCAGAAATGAAAACAGTTGTGACCCTGAGTTTGGGAAGCCAGTGGCACACAAGCCACATTACTATGGGATCCCTCTAATAGAGGGTACCTTGAAAGTCTGGGAGGCAGTCTCCATCTATTGGTCCAGACGCTGGGCTCTACCATGTAAAGGTCCTGGGCTTTAATGGTGGTGATAGTGGGAGACAATAGAAAAATATGGCTCCCAGTGAGGAGTCGTGGATAGGCACAGGGATATCTGAGTAAACTTGCTTAGGAGCACATGTGAGACACCTCAGGGACCTTCTAGAACTACGACAGATAAGGGCAGGGGTGAATGAAACCTTTGCTATTATATGTGATATAAGTTTATCAGTACTACTGGCTTGGCTAAAGGAATCCCAAGTAAAAATATTTGCAAAACAAAAAATGTGTCATGAACAGAGCACCCAAGGATGGGGTACATCATTGAAAAGTTTAGAATCTCCTAGAATAGCCTGGTTGCCCATGGGATGCTATTCGCCAGTGAGAAGCTGTACTGGCCAGGAGGGGAGAGGAGGATATGACTTTGCTTTAACGGTGTCATTCTTGTGTCTGTTGATAGTGCGGCCATGAAAATCAGCAGGAGTCCACGGGCCTGGGGCCTGCAGGAAATCGAGTGGTAGACAGATGGATTAGAATTTAAATCAAGCAAGCAGACCAAAGCACGAATGGTGTAAAGGGCAGTGCATTAACCCCCCTAAACCTCTATGTAGTAAGTATGAGCCTGCTGAGGTCTGGAGGATAGTTAATGAGTTCGACAAGTGCTGTTCCATGAATTCCATAATGGAAAGTGATGCTGTCCCCAGTTATTTAGATAAGATTTTTATAGACCTCTAGGTAGGGTATAGGGAGTTTAATTTTCAGCTTTTACTTGAGTCCTCCTGGGCATGAAGACTGGTCTTCAGAACTTTGAATATGCTGTGTCTTATGTTCAGTCATTCAACAAATATTTATTGAGATCTTACTATGTGCCAAGCAATGAGCTGAATACTAGGGATGAACTGGGGAACAAAACAGGGCTGACATCACACATCTGTCCAAAAAGAAATGAAAGCACACATCCATGCCAAGACTGGTATGCAAATGTTCATCATAGTTTTTTTTTCATAATAGACAAAAATGACCCAAATGTCCATCACTTGGAGAATGGATCAACAAGCTGTGGTATGTCCACTTCATGGAGACCTATGCCAAGGTGCGCGCAAACACGTGGATGAATCTCCAAAAGTATCATGTCAACGCAAAGAAGCCAGCCACAAAATATCACACACTATATGATTTCATTTATAGTGTATTATCCTGGAAAAACCATTATAGGGATAGAAAACAGACCTGTGGTTGCCAGTGCATGTAAGGGGTTGATTGTTAAAGGGGCATGGAGTTACTTCTGTATTTAAAAGGACAACTCTGTGCCCCATGATACATCAGTCCTACTCCTGGGCATATACAGGCACTCCTATGTTCATAGCAGCACTATTTACAATAGCCAAGACATGGAAGCAACCTAAATGTCCATCAACAGAGGCATGGATAAAGAAGATGTGCTATGTATACACAATGGAATATTAGTCAAAAAATAGAATGAAATAATGTCATTTGCAGCAACATGGATGGACCTAGAGATTATCATACCAAGTGAAGTAAGTCAGAGAAAGACTAATACCGTATGATGTCACTTATATGTGGAATCTAAAATATGGCACGAATGAACGTTTTGGTGCAACAGAAACAGGCTCACAGACAGAGCACAGACTTGCAGTTACCAAGGGGGAGGGGAATAAGGGAGGGAAGGATTGGGAGTTTGGGGTTAGCAGATGCAAACTACTGTATACAGAATGAATGAACAACACGGTCCTATTATATAGCACAGAGAACTATATACAATATCCTGTGATAAACTATAACAGAAAGAATATGAAAAAGAATGTGTGTGTGTGTGTGTAACTGAATCACATTGCTGTGCCACAGAAATTAACAACATTATAAATCAACTATGCTTCAATAAATTAAAAAAATAAAAGGAAAATTCTGGCAACTGTGCTACAATGAGATTGTAGGGGTCAATGGTAGACATGGGGGGGAATAATCAAGAGCCTCTTCAACTGTGCAAGTAAAAAATGATGACAGATGATTCCCTGGTGGTAGTGGTAACTTCTGCTGAGAAGTGGTTAGATTCTGAATATATTTTGCAGGTGTAACTGACAGGATTTGAAGATGGATTGAATGCAGGGTTTAAGAAAAAGGAGATGATTCGGGGTTGATATCAAGATTTTTGTCCTAAGTTATCTGAAGAAGGGTATTCTCTTCTGCCTTGTGGAAGACCCCAGGAGGAACAGGTTTTGGTGAGGAAAATAGGGATTCTAGCTTCGAGAAGCCTAGCTGACATCCAAGAAAAGATGCTGAAGCATGTGTGTTCAGTCATGTCTGACTCTTTGCGACCCCATAGACTGCAGCCTGCCAGGCTCCTCTGTCCATGGGATTTCTCAGGCAAGAATACTATAGTGGGTTGCCATTTCATCCTCCAGGGGATCTTCCTGCCCCAGGGATCGGACCTGGGTCCCCTGCATTGGCAGGTGGATTCTTTACCACTGAGTCACCTGGGAAGCCCGGATGCTGATGAGGCAATGGGAGAAACAAGCAGGGAATTCAGTGACTCATCAAGGCTTGAGGTTTAAATATGGGAGTGAAGCTCTCAGCAAACAGATGATACTTAAATTCCTGAGATTCAAGATGACAGCACATAGGGAATAAGTGTGGACAGAGAAGAGAGGAGGTCCCAGCACTGAATCCTAGATCACTCCAATATTTAGAGGTCAGGAAGATGAGGAGTAGCCAGCAGAAGAGACTGAGAATGAACATCAAGAAAAGCAGGAAGACATCCAAGGGGGTGTGGCATCTGCAAGGCTTAGAGAAGACAATGGTTTCAGAAGGAGAAATGGGGCTGATGGGTTGAGTTCAGGTCTGAGAATTAGTCTTGAACTTGTCAGGGTCATTGGTGATCTTGAGAAATGCAATTTCAGTGGGATGGTGAGGATGAAAGCCTTGTTTGAGCAAACTCAAAAAAGAAGAGAGAAGGAAGTAAAGAGAACAGAACTCTTCAGTTTTGCTGTAGGAGGCAGTGTAGAAATGGGGCAGTGCTTGAAGGTGGATGGAAAATTGAAGGAGGTTTTTGTTTTATCTGATTTCTGATACCACAGGAAGTTTGCATGCTGATGGGAAGCTCTAGAAAGGTGGGAAAAATTAATAATGTGGGAGGGAGCAAGAGAGAAATCTTGAGTAGGCTGGAGGTGGGAGTCCAGTTCACATACAGATGCTTTTGGCTTTAGACAGGAGCATGGGCAGTTTATTTACTGTAGCAGGAGAGAAGATGGGGTATATGGTCACAGATGCAGAGAGGCTGAGGCATTTTATGGGGGAGGGTATGGAAGTTCTCTTCTGATGACTTCGTTTCTCAGTGAAAAATCAGATCATTAGCTGAGACTGAAGAAAAGTAGAGGTTGGACATTTGAGAAGAGATGAGATAGAGAGGAAGAGCTGTTTTAGAGACAGAAGGAATAGACTGACTACGGAAAAGTCAGACTCTTGGCAGCATTACAGACCTACTTGAAATTTGTGCTCATGAATTTAAAATGAGACCAGTCATCACGGAGGTGCCTCAGCTCCTTGTGTGCAGGTGTCAGGGAAGTGGAGTGGTGGATTTCAATAGCACTGGGCTGTGAAGGAAGGAGAGATCTGTGAGGGACTGATGGGACTGAAGTGGTGGGAAAGGGGATGGGTGTTATGATGGGATCAAAGCCAGGTGAGGAAGGAGCTGAGACCAGAAGAGTACTACAGGGAGTGGGAAGTTGCTAGGATCAGTGGATAAATAAGAACTCCCAGCAAGACAGGAGGACTGTTAGGGTTGGGGGATTAGAGAGAGTGATGTGGAGAGGTAGAAAGTGATAGCTGGAGAGAGGAACACATAAAACTGAGACTGTGTTGCAGACAAAGCCATTGGTGAGGACCTGGTCTAGGATGTGACCACAGGAATGAATGGATGAGATAGGGCAGGACATACCCTTGGAGAAGAAAGGGTCAGGGATCTGAGAAGCTAGAGAGTTGGAAGGATCATCTATGTTGAGTATTGAAATCACCAAGAATGATAGTTGCAACAGCAGAGAGAGAGGTTAAATAATTCAAAGAAAAATGGGTGACTAGATGCGTAAATAACAGCAACAAGGCGTTTTTCATACTCTAACCTGTACTGCTTATTGTTTTGAATATTGTTTTTTCTTCCAACCTCTTCCCACTCTGTTCCCAACTAAGGATGCTTGCTGTGAGTGCATAGAAGAAAGTGTCCATGTTGCGACTATTTCTGTAGCTAAGCTCGTGCTTAGCCTAGAGGTGCTGGTTACTAGATTGACAGAGAGTCCAGAACCTTCTTTCCTCAGATGGCTTCTGGAATTTCTGAAACATATGTCCAGGCTTCAGCTCTCGTAGCAACCACATGTCTAAAGATAGTGCAACCAAGTCAACTCTCAATTACTGGTTATGTTCAGTACTCAATTAACCCAGGTGAGAGTCTCTTCAATTGACCATAGGTTTGGACCAAAGATTGAGCCTGAATAAAACTGGGAGAGTCCCTTGGACAGCAAGATCAAATCAGTCAACCCTAAAGGAAATCAACCCTGAATATTCATTGGATGGACTGATGCTGAAGCTCCAATACTTTGGCCACCTGATGTGAAGAGTCAACTTATTGGAAAAGACCCTGATGCTGGGAAAGATTGAGGGCAGGAGAAGGGGACAACAGAGGATGAGATAGTTGGATGACATCACTGACTCAATAGACAAGAGTTTGAGCAAGCTCTGGGAGATGGGGAAGGACAGGGAAGCCTGGTGTACTTCATGGGGTTGCAAAGAGTTGGACACAACTGAGCAACTGAACAGCAAAAATGGGAAGCAGTCAGTGTCATCTCTGATGATTTTCAGTCTCACTGAAGAGTTCAGGTCCCAGTTCTCAATCACTGGGGTCTATCAGTGTATCACTGTGTTATTTCTGCTAAAGCAGTGGGTTTCAAATGTCAGACAATGACAGTAACCTTGGGGAACTGTGCAAACTATCAATTCCTGGTCTTTACTCTTATTAAAACAGATTCACTGGGGTAAGGCCCAAGAATCAACATTTTCCAATGCTTCTTAGGTGCTTTTCAGTAGCTCAAATTGAGAAGCCCTGCACTAAAGTGGTGGTTGGCAAGGTTGGCCCTTTGCCAGGTGTTTTCATATTTTAACAGTGACCTCTTTAATGGGAGACCTCCTCTAGTCCAAAGGAGCAGGTTGCTAATGGTGGAATTTGGGGCATCTGTCAAGATCCTATCAAGAAGCAGAGGGCTGTTAAATTTTGTGAGTCAAGATAAAGTGCAGGAGAAGATGTTACTGTGTGCGGTCAGATTTCAATGGTCTAACATGTGGTTCCAGGAGCAGCTGCAGAAGGATCACCTAGGAGCTTATGGGAGATTCGATTCAGTTCAGTTCAGTTCATTCACTCAGTCATGTTTGACTCTTGGCGACCCCATGGACTGCAGCACGCCAGGCTTCCTTGTCCATCACCAACCTCCAGAGCTTACTCAAACTCATTTCCATTGAGTCGGTGATGCCATCCAATCATCTCATCCTCTGTTGCCCTCTTCTCCTCTCGCCTTCAATCTTTCCCAGCATCAGGGTCTTTTCAAATAAGTTGGCTCTTCATATCATGTGGCCAAAGTATTGGAATTTCAGCTTCAGCATCAGTCTTTCCAATGAATATTCAGGACTTATTTCCTTTAGAATGGACTGGTTGGATCTCCTTGCAGTTCAAGGGACTCTCAAGAGTCTTATCCAACACCACAGTTCAAAAGCATCAATTCTTTGGCGCTCAGCTTTCTTTATAGTCCAACTCTCACATCCACACAAGACTACTGGAAAAGACCATAGCTTTGACTAGATGGACCTTTGTTGGCAAAGTAATGTCTCTGCTTTTTAGTATGCTATCTAGGTTGGTCATAGCTTTTCTTCCAAGGAGCAAGTGTCTTTTAATTTATGGCTGCAGTCACCATCTGCAGTGATTCTGGAGCCCAAAAAAATAAAGTCTGACACTGTTTCCATTGTTTCCCCATCTATTTGCCATGAAGTGATGGGACAGATGCTGTGATCTTAATTTTCTGAATGCTGAGTTTTAAGCCAACTTTTTCACTCTCCACTTTCACTTTCATCAAGAGGCTCTTTAGTTCTTCTTTGCTTTCTGCCATAAGAGTGGTGTCATCTGCTTATCTTACGTTATTGATATTTCTCCTGGCAACCTTAATTCCAGCTTGTGCATCATCCAGCCCAGCATTTCACATGATGTACTCTGCATATAAGTTAAATAAGCAGGGTGACAATATACAGCCTTGACGTACTCCTTTCCCTGTTTGGAACCAGTCTGTTGTTCCATGTCCAGTTCTAACTGTTGCTTCTTGACCTGCATACAGATTTTTCAGGAGGCAGGTCAGGTGGTCTGGTGTTCCCATCTCTTTAAGAATTTTCCACAGTTTGTTGTGATGAACACAGTCAAAGGCTTTGGCAAGTCAATAAAGCAGAAGTAAATGTTTTTCTGGAACTTTTTTGCTTTTTCAATGATCCAGTGGACGTTGGCAATTTGATCTCTGGTTCCTCTGCCTTTTCTAAATCTAGCTTGAACATCTGGAAGTTCACGGTTCACATACTGTTGAAGCCTGGCTTGGAGGATTTTGAGCATTACTACATTTTGAGCATATTACATTACAGGAGATGCAGATTCTCAAGCCTCACTCGAGATCTGATGAATCAGACAGTTTGGGGGTTGCTTTTTGTATGTGTTTTCACAAACCAGACAGGTGATTCTGATGTCCACTCACATTTGCGTATCACTTTTCCAGCCTGTGAGCCCAAGCTGGTGCATGCCCCTTCTGACATGAGGGGACTTGATGTAGGTTGAGCTCACTCACTCTCTGGATCCCCTGACTCCATCTTTCTGGTGCTCTGGGTTGTCGGGAGTGGGAGAGATGCTCTGCTCTGATGACTTCTGCCAGGGGGTGTGGCAGTGATGGCGTCTAGGTGTTTGACACTACTGGGGCAAAGATATTTGCATAGGAGGCAGCTCTTCCATTCCCCCAAACACCCTGAACTCTCAGTGGGTGGTCACCCTATGTTTCCTCTCAGAGAAGGTCTAGGGTAATACATTCTGATGTGTCTATACATCAAACCATCTGTTTTTAACCAGGGGTTGCCTTCTGAGGAGCTTCATGACCAACTCACTTTGGTTTGGATTTCAGGGCTAAAAGCCACAGGCTAATACCTCCCGGAAACTGCCAAGACTATTTGACCATAGCCATCACTTCCCTAAAGAATGTCATTAATTTAAACACTTAGCTTAACACAGAAGTAAGAGTGTCCATCTTATGCAAAGTCACATACAAATGATTTGGAATTACTTCCATCCACTGCCTCCTTCATTAATCCAGAAGACAAGGGTTCCACTGAATTATACAGGACTCTTACATTGGCTGTTGATTATTTTTAAACTTGCTCTATTATTTAAAAGTAATAGAGATTGCAGTTTTATATGATCTGATTTTTATTCAGATTTGAAAGTCATTCACATCAAATTAAAATTCCTTTGGGCCCTTTAAAATGCCTGAAATTAAAGTTTATGATTTAATAACTAAAGGGTGTATAGGGAATGCAAACTGACTTTCTGAATGTTTGTAATACAGAAATTTCCAGAAGATACCCAGCCTCTCCACATTACTCTTTCCTCCATTTAGCAGGCACAGTGGTGATGGGGGAAGATCCAGGACTGTTAGCCAAGATACTTGGGTTTCAGTCCAGGCTTTGTCGAAAGTGAGTTAGTGCAAAAAAAAGAGCCATGGTATTTGACTACTTATTGTCCTTGAAGGACTTAGAAAATCAGAGTGCAAGAACAAATGGGAAAAGGAGGGGGGCAGTGTATAAAGGGCTGGTGGAATCAAACAACTCAAAGAGAATGCAAACTGCTGACTACTTCACACAAATGATGCCTAGTTCTAGGAGAAAGAGCTTCCTCTTTCCCTTCTCCTCTCCTATCTTCCTTTCCTCGTCCACATTTCTTCCTTTTATCCCACAGCTCCTTCTTTCCTTCTTCCCTCCCCTCTTTTATCACGCAATCCAAATAACTGAGCAAGAGTTCACTAAACATCTCTTGGTCCCAGAGGTATGAGAATTACCATCCATCCTTAGACCAGAGCTAGAGGGATATCTTCCCTGAGTCCTGGGGCTTTAGACCTTTGCTACTGAAAGTGTGGTTCATGAGCCAGCATCAGCAGCATCACCTGGGAGCTTGTCAGAAATGGAGACTTAAATACCATTCCAGACTTCATGAATTGGAATGTGCATTTTTACCAGCTCCCAGTTGATTCAGGAGCACATTAAAGTTTGGGAAACATTGTTCTAGAGGCCCTCTCCTTTGACCATGCCCCTCTGCACCAAGCAGGATTCTGAAAGGCAAAGGGGATATGCCCACACAAAACTTGCCCATTCTAGAACCAGAAATTCTCTGGGTTCCTGGATCCTTAAATTCCTTACCCTAAACACATGAGTCTGCTTCCAAGGCCTACTGCACAGCCAGTATATATTCCTCTAAGCCTGAGAAGCACCCAGATGTGGCTGGGTTGGAGGGTGGAAACAGGGAGGTCTGTGGAAGAAGTCTGGCCACACCATGTGGGATGGCTCTGTGGGTGGGAAAGGAAGGAAGTGGTCAGGTGCCAGCTCTCTCTACTCCTCCAAATTCCAGGGTAAAACTGCAAGGAACCCCGGAATTCTAAATTCACACCTGGCCTTGCAAATTGTTATGACAGTTTATTTGTCAAGATAAGAGGAAAGAGGCTTTTTCTTCTAAACATTTGTTAGCTTGATGTATAACTTTCCGCCATTCAGACATATGGTATGTGGGCCTCCCTTTGTACTCTTGACTCAGTTCTGCAGATGTTAGGGGTGAGTCTGCTGGTGATGGGGTGAGGGGACAGCTGAGGTTTTCCAGCACAGCAGGCCCTGCTTGTCTTCGGGAGACACAAAGTGAGAGCAGCTTTGCATGCTTGGAGGCTCTTCCTAAACCTTGAGGTCTTTTATTTAGGGCATTTCCTTTAGAACGTCCTTAAAGGAGCTATTCGGGCTTCCCTGGTGGCTCAGTTGTAAAGAATCCTCCTGCCAATGCAGGAGATGTGGGTTCAATCCCTGGGTTGGGAAGATCCCCTGGAGAAGGAAATGGCAACCCACTCCGGTATCCTTGCCTGGAAAATCCCATGGACAGAGGAGCCTGGTGGGCTACAGTCCACGGGGTCACAAAGAATCAGACACGACTGAGCGACTCAACAACAATGAGAGGAGCTTTTTGTCCATCCTTTAACCAAAAATCTCTTCAAGTTCTCTCTCTTTTTTAAAAAAAATAATTACGACATCTTTATTCGGCACTGGGTATCCCAACATTAGTTCATTACAGTTCCTCAGAAAACAAGCCAAAAAATCAGCACAAAAATAAAAATAATGGCTCAAGGCCCGCACTCACATGGAGTTGGACCTATCAAGGCATTGCCCCAACGCACGCACATGCATGCATGTGCACGTTTGCACAGGTGCACTTGTGCAAACACAGAGACTTGCGGCTCCAGGTGAGACGTTAGTAAGCTTTGGGGAGTGTGCACGGGGCTGCTTCCATGTTTTGGCATTTTTAGGATGCCCTCCCCGCCCCATGCCCATGAACTAAAGATGGCTGGTACAGCCAGTAAAGTAGCAGTGTGTGTGCTTGGCAGCTTTATTTTTCCTCACAGGATGTCTCAGATAACCACCCTGCGTGCGGCAACTGGACACTGTGTTTGATTCACTCTTTCGGAGATTCAAGCTCATGTTAGAAAGTTACATTTGGGAGGAGGGAGGAGGGTTCAGGATGGGGAGCACGTTTTTACCTGTGGCGGATTCATGTTGATGTATGGCAAAACCAATACAATAAAGTTAAAAAATAAAATAAAAAGAAAGTTACATTTTTCTCAAAAGTGCCTGCCCAGTACATGGTGTAGAGCACAGGTTCTCCAACTTAGCACCTTGGGTACCATCCCTGAAATTATTAGTTGCGAACAGGGAGGCCCAATGGTCTGGATTGTTAGCAAACACTCTGGTGATTCTGACTGTGGTGGTTGTCTGGCCACACTTGGAGAAACCTTAATATGGAAAGGAAGTGGTGTCACAGTCCCTGCAGTGGTCTTGTTCCGCTTATAGGCTGGGCTATGCCTGTCAATTATCTGTTCAGATGCTGGTGACTCATTAGTGGCTTGGAGCTCATGAAATCCCTGCATTTAATTTAACAAATATTTATTAGGCATCAGCTCTGTATGGGAATGTAATGGGCACGGAGAACCCACCAAAGTATAAGGTATAGCTCCAGCTATAAGGAGCTTGAGTGCCTTTTCTGTCTGTTTACATTGTCAGGACTGTCATTAATGTAATTTAGGATTATCTGTTTTGTTTCATGGGTAGAGTCCTGTGTTGGAGAGAAAAGAGGAACAAAACAGAATACAGAGGAAAGATGCAGTATCTATTAGTTAAGCACAATGCATTGAATGTATCTATAGTTACAAAATATCCTGACAATCCCAACTGCAATTACAATAAATCTGTCTTAATCAAAAACCGTCCATTCAAAGCCTTGCAGAAAAAAAAAATTATGCCACTAAAAATGAACTTTGAGGCTCATGTGAAAGAATTTTTAAAAGGAGTTATTACTAAGGTGAAGTCTATATAGCTACAATTATGTGATAATGGGGGAGATAACCATTTAGGCTGTATTATTCAAATAAAGGAAGAAACCTTTTTGTCTCTAGCCATTACTCAACTGGATTATCTGTGTTGTCCCCCAAATTCCAGGTAATCGTTTTGCCTTGGCTTTCTTTGATCTAGCTTGAGTTTGGAATTAGAGATGTAAGCAATATCCTTTTTGTTAAATTCCGTGCATAGCTTCTGAGACCTAATTCATCGGCCGACATCCCTGGACAGAGCATAGAAACCCACCTGGACACCGTTGTCAAGGTTTCTCACACATATTTCACTGTGGAAGCTGTAAGCCTCTGAGGAAGGGTTGGTTAATTAAATGCCTTTTAGTCACAAGGTTTAATGAGACTGCTTTTAAGATATATTTGGGGAATTGATGGAATATCTATTTTCTTTTCACACCCTCCCCTACCACATACATATACACACTCCAGTCCTTGACTTCTAGCTCAGAAAAATCAAAGCTGGGTTTGTGATTTATTCTCAAACTGGAGTTAATGATTAAAAACCCCTCCCAGGCTGAAATCTGGGGATGAGGGGTTCTGCCTGTGTTCACTTGGAGAAGGAGGAAAATTTCATTTACAGAAGTGTACCTGTGGAAAAATCTTCCACTCTTGACTGAGAACTGCCCAACCCCTCAGTTCTCCACTCTTGGCCTCCCCTCCTGCTACTTTTCTTACCTCTGTTCAACACTCAGAAGAGACCCAAGTGGCCTTCAGCTGAAATTCTGGCCCCAGAGCAGATTTCAGACACGGGCACCATCTTGCTTTGGGAGCTGTGAATTCCAGCCACATTTGACCCTTACCCCTACAAAAGGCCTCTCTTTTTAATGCTCTGGGCCGTCCACTGTCTTATGACACCAGTCAAGTTCTCTGCAGTTTCAAGTGTGGGGCCCTGAAAGGAGTCCCAAGCCTGGCGTCTTTTCTGCTCTTTCGTTGATAGATCACTGTTGCATCAAAGTTTCTGAGTCAGGAAAGCCCATTCTTGGGCCACCTGGCTGGACATGTGAGCTTCCTACACCACAGCCTATGACTGACTCAGGGAGGCAATGGGGCGGCTCTTCACTTTGCACCACAAGTAGCCTTTTCCAGGTCACACCTGCCAACAAGGCAGCCTAGAGGGTGGCTTGCTGCTGCTGCTGCTGCTGCTGCTAAGTCGCTTCAGTCATGTCCGACTCTGTGCGACCCCATAGACGGCAGCCCACCAGGCTCCCCCATCCCCAGGATTCTCCAGGCAAGAACACTGGAGTGGGTTGCCATTTCCTTCTCCAATGCATGAGAGTAAAAAGTGAAAGTGAAGTCGCTCAGTCATGTCCGACTCTTAGCGACCCCATGGACTGCAGCCTACCAGGCTCCTCCATCCATGGGATTTTCCAGGCAAGAGTACTGGAGTGGGGTGCCATTGCCTTCTCCGAGAGGGTGATTTGGAAAGTAGCAAAAGGTGAAAAGGCAGCACGCTGAACAAGCTAACCCAGCTCTCCTCTTTCTCCAACCCCTGATGACTTGTGTTTTCTCCCAGACAGCTGCCATTTTGGTCTTCCAGCCACTCAAGAATAGAATTGTACAGCTTCAGACCAGGGGAACTTCTCTGCATGTCAGAGATGAGGGGAAACGAAAAGGATTCTGGATTAAGTGCCACCTCTCTAAGAAGTCACACAGCCCTGTATCAAGTGAGAGGGCAGTGTGGTTTATGTCAGGGAGGGATGTGAGTTGGGGATGGGAGAGAGTCCAATCTAAAGTCAACAAAATCCAATTGTTCCTCCCTCAATTCTTCACTCTCTTGTTTTCCTAATCTGTACACACACACTGCCCCTGGGCAGGAATTCTTTCCAACAAGTACCCCTTGTTGGTGGCCATTCAGACCCTGCTTAAATGCTTCTAGTCATGGGGATATCATTTTCTTGTGAAATTGCACCTTATAATCCTGTATACTAATATCCCAGATCCCCACTTGTAGGCGATGGGTTTAAGGGCATGAGCTCAACCAACCCAGCCCCCTCTGAGGAGCATTGGCTTGGACTAAAAAGGCTCTGACTTTTAAGATTAAATGGTGAATGCAGATGTCCCTGGGTTCAGGCCGTACCACTCTCTGGCCTCAGATAGCCATTAACTCTTCAGGGAGCCTAATGCTATAGCCTTTGTGTGTTTAATGTAAACAACTCTTCTGTGCTTTAAATGCTACAACCACAGTTGCTTCTTGTTTGTGCTAAAAGTCATGTTCTCCTTGCACTGGGTCCAAGTGGCCCAGGTGGAAAGTTTTGAAGAAATTGAAGAAGAGGTACATTTTTAAATGAAATGAAGGCAGATGGAAGCTGGAGTCATACAAAGGACATTCGAGTTGGATTTTCCCAGAGAGACTTCAAGCCTGTAATACCCATTTGCCATGTTTTATGTTTAATTTTCCTCAGGCGTTTGTTTTGCTCCATTCGCCTCTAGGCTGTCTCAGCTGTTGTTCACGCATGGTACTGTGGATGTTTCTGCTGCAAAGTTTGATCAGCTAGAACTCTTTCCACGTGTCAAAACACCCAGCTTCCACTGTCTTGAGGGAAAATTCGAGAAGGTACTGGTTTACCTAATGGGGAAGTTCAGGGTGGGGGCTGGCTTTAGGTAGAGCTTGATTCAGAGGCTCCAGGGCTGTCACCAAGAGGCACGGCTCTCTGGAGACTCAGCCTCGCTCTCCTCCATCCATCAGTTCACTTCTCAGATTTCACAAGGTGGCAGGGCACTGGCAGTGGCTTCTATTTTCTCAATTGCACATCTTGTTAGTCCAATCCGAGGGACACTTGATACTTTGACAGGAGCTCCCAGCACGTGACCCCCTCTCTCTTTGTGTTTTCTACACCCTGGTGTGAGAGGTGGAGCCCACCAAGACCGTTTGTACTTCACCTCGACAGAGGGATCTCTGCCCAAGCCTATCTGGATTGTTGTTCAAAGAGGAGCTGACAGATCCTGGGAGGGAGATTGAACATGTGTATAGCAGGGGCAGCTTTCAATTTTCTTCTTGGGTGATTCGGCACCCTCAGTGCAACTCACCTATACATTGACATGGGAAACAGACAGCATTGGAAGCAGTGGCTTCAAACACAAGAGGAATAAGATACCAAGAATAGTTTTGAAATCAGTGCCAATACAAGGAGGGAGATAGAGGAAATTCTACTCTGGGTGGTGGGAGAGGAGGAAGCTGAGAAGAATCAGAGGATACGGTGTGAAAGTGGTTTGGCCACAGTATCCTCCAAAACTGTAATAGTGATAAGCATAACAGGAATACTTAGCAATAATGCATATTGAGCATAATGCTGGACAGAACTTTACATGTATTAACCCATTCAATACAAGTACTTTACATGTGTTAACTCATTTAATCCACACAACAGCCCTATAAATCAAAAGTTATTATCATCATCATCCCCATTTTATAGATGGAAAAATCAAGGCCCAGAGAAGCAACTTGTCCTACAGCTAGAAAGTTGCACAACTAGGATTTCAACTCCAATAGCTCTTAACCCGGGCTTCCCTGGTAGCTTAGCTGGTAAAGTATCCACCTGCAATGTGGAAGACCTCAGTTTGATTCCTGGGTCGGGAAGATTCCCCTGGAGAAGGGATAGGCTACCCACTCCAGTACTCATGGGCTTCCCTGGTGGCTCAGATGGTAAAAAATCTGCCTGCAGTACAGGAGACCTGGGTTCAATCCTGGGTTGGAAAGATCCCCTGGAAGAGGGCATGGCACCCCACTCCAGTATTCTTGCCTGGAGAATCCCCATGGACAGAGGAGCCTGGCAGGCTGCAGTCCGTGGGGTCCCAAAGAGTTAGACACGACTAAGCAACTAAACACAGCACAGCTCTTAACCCCACATTATAGTGTCCCCAGTGAATGGCAATGTTCTGGTGGCTCCAGGGACAGGAATATGGCTGAAGGAGTGGCTTGAGTCACTCTCTAGAGCTGACAGTGTAGCGGACTCAGAAGAAGGACATAAGAACAAGAGCAGGAGACTTTATTTATTCTTCACAGAAGTAAAAAAGATAATTATGCCCCATACAATACAATAAAGTATCAAGGTTGCTGTTTAATAGGAGGAATGTCAGGAAGTGCAGGGTGTGGTTAACTCTTAGTCTTCTGGAGGCTAGCCACTGACTGTAAGTGGTAAGTGTGACTGTGGGCAAGTCACTTAACCTCTCAGTCCCTCGGTTTCCTCTTCTGTGAAATAAGGATGACTGTGCCTTGTCTCCCTTGTTGTATCATTATGGAGATTAGACAAGATAATGTGAGATGAAACACTTTGTACAGAGAACTTGCAGTCATAATTATGCTTTCTATGGGCACTTAAAAGCTTATTTGCAGTAATTTATGGCATTGTCATTGGGGTACTTTTATTAAAGAAAAGCTCTCTTTTCTAAAGAGTATTATATATTATCTTCTAGAAATAACTTACTTTTTAAAAATTACATATTCAGTGTAGATAATTTCAAAAACAAAAATGAATATAAAATGAAGAAAACAATAAAATTGCCAGGAAAAAATCTACTCAACGTTTTGGTTAATATTTGTTTCAGTTCAATTTCTATGCCTATCTATGCTTTTTTAAACCTAATAATGTTTCAGTCTAATATTTTATCTCACATATATACACTGTCTTTACTCTTTTGTAACCCACTTTTCCCTATTGTATTTATTAAGAATATATTTCCTTGTCATAAATCTTGTATAACAGTGACTTCTAAATGTTTTGACCATGATCCATAGTAAAAAAAAAAAAAAATACATTTACATCGCTACTCAGTAAACACACACACACACAGATGCACACACTCGTACATATAATTGCCTGATACTTGCCATTAATGTGTATGGTGTAGTCTGTTATTTTCTATTTCATATTAAAATGAAATAGTATAGAATAGATAGAATACACTATTTCATGATTTACTTATAGCTTCTATGACCCACATTTAGATCACAATTTGTAGTTTGAAAAATTTGTGGAGATACACCATAGGATATGGTATAGGATTTGTGGAGATATACCATAATTATTTAACAGATCTCCTATTGAGCTTCTATATATTTTAAAATATCTTGCCATTCATTCTTTTGTTCATTAAATCGTTCAGTAAATATGTATGAACTGCCTAGTATGTACCAGGCACTGTTCTAGGTGCTGGGGACACAGTGGCAATCTAGAAGGGATAAGGTCCCCATGTTATTGCACTTACAATCTATGGGAAGCAGGAAAATAGGCAATATACATATCTACAGACCAGGAAACACCAAGATAATATGATGGGGAATGATGGAGAAAGCTATTGTAGGTGATGGTCAGGAAAGGTTTCTCGAAGAGGTGGCATTTAAGCTGGTATTTCAGTATCTAGAAGATATTGGTTTAAAAAAAATTTTTCATGTATCTATTTTATTTAGTTATTTTTAGTCGTGCTGGGTCTTTGTTGCTGTGTGGGCTTTCTCTAGTTGTGGTGAGCAGGGGACTACTCTTCATCGCAGTACATGGGCTTCTCATTGCAGTGGCTTTTCTTGTTGTGGAGCACGGGCTCTAGGGCAACAGGCTTCAGTAGTTTCAGCTCCCAAGCTCTAGGGCACAGGCTCCACAGTTGTGGCATGTGGGCTTAGTTGTTCCTTGACACGTGGTATCGTCCTTGACTAGGGATTGAACCTGTGTCTCTTGCATTGGCAAGCAGATTCTTATCCATTGTGCCACCAGGGGAGTCCTAGAAGACATTGTTGAACTGCATCTTGAAAAGATTTGGTGTAGGAAAATTTAGGCTGAGAGGACAGGTAGCAGAAAGACCTAAAGGTGGTCAGGAGCCTGGAATGTTTCAGAATCAGGAGGATGGCCAGTGAAACCCCATAAAAGTGAGCAAGGTGGAGGAGGGAGGGTCATAAAGGTTGGGGTTAAAAAGGTTGGCAGGGGTCATATCATCCAGGACTTTCTGTTGCAGACATGCTCCGTTTTTGTTTACATCCACAGGTATGGCTGGAGGGAAAAGCTTGAGAAGCATCTTGACTAGCTACAGCTGTGAACAAAGAACATTGGGTGGTAGGGAGAATAAGAAAGTGACATACTTTTCTGAATGAAGGCTTCTGTATGAAAGAAGATCCAAGTTTTGTTGGAGGAGCGTGGCCCTGGCACAACACCTTATTCTGTCCCCAGTACACCTTTCTGGGGAGATTTAATCTCCCAGAAAAGAGGATCTTTGACTAATGCGCTTCCATGTCCTCAACACCTAGCACAATGCTTGACCCACAGTAGGTGTTCAATGAATGTTTGTGAGGCAAACAAGTAAATAAATGACATCTCTCACTCCCAGGCACATAAGCAAAGGATAGAGGCAATTTGTGACAAATTTACATGTTCTCATAGTGTGACCTGCTAATCCTCATGCTAACGGAGGAGAAAGGGCCTCCATGTGGTGAAGGGAGAGTATTTCTTTAGCTCCTTCCTGGTGAAGTCACAAATTCTCTCTCAGAAGGTATTATTTATTTTAATTGGTCTTTTTAAAAAAAAAAAAAATTATTGAAATGGCATGACGACTCACCAGCTGTTTTTTGCAGTGAAAAGAGATAACACATTGTGATTGCCAGAAACAGATGTTGAAGAGGGCTGGAAATTTGATTTTTCCACATCAGGGACCCTGTTGTGCATTGAAAAAAATTGACAGGGTTATTGGAAACTAGATTGTTGGTTTCTGTGAGGTTGTTCACTCATTTTGTTGAAAAAGGGATGGTGGGAATTGCAAGAAAAACAGACGAGCCCTGGAGGAGCCGCTTTGGCTCTGAGTGGCTCTCTGAAACAGCCTTCCCCTGCCCTGCTTCCTTGTTGCCATCATCAACCTGTGCTCTGGGTAAACATGGAGGAGGCAAACAGAGATATTTTATTCTGGTGGTTAATGAAAGCTTCTCTTAATTGTCTTCCAATTTCAGAGTAAATAGCCTAGTTTTTTGGAATATAGAAAACATTCCAGAAAGCAATGCTGGGAAGAATATGACAAGTAGGGAAGAGATCTCTGAGAGAGCAACATAATACTTCCTTCCCTAAGGAATTTGAAGCAGCTCACCACCTTAAGCGTGGTCACAGGGTTAGAAAACTGTTTTATCTTCTCCTGGAAGATAGAGACAGCCTGTCTATGTGGTGGGGGCTTTCTATCTTTTTAGCAAAATTGTTGTCTGTCATTATTTGAGCTTTTTTTTTTTTGGAATAGTTGAAGTATAACTGATTTACAATGTTGTGTTAGTTTTATGTGTACAGCAAAGTGGTACAAAGTGATACAGATTCTTTTCCCTGATAGGCTATTAGAAAATATTGAGTATAGTTCTCTGTGCTCTACAGTAGGTCCTTGTTGATTATCTGTCTTATATATAGTAGTGTGTATATGTTAATCCCACCCTCCTAATTCAGCCCTCCCCTACCTTCCCCCTTAGTAACCATGTTTGTTTTCTATGTCTGTGGGTCTGTTTCTGTTATATAAATAAAAACATTTGCATCTTTTTTTCCACATTCTACATATAAATGATATCATATGATATTCACTTTTCTCTTTCTGGTTTACTTCACTTAGTACGATAATCTCTAGGTCCATCCATGTTGCTACAAATGGCACTGGGTTCATCTGGTTCATTCTTTTTTAAGGCTGAGTAATATTCCACTTGGTGTGTACACACACACACACACACACACACACAGAATATCTTCTGTATTCATCTGTTGAAGGACAGTTAGCTTTCTTCCATGTCTTGGCTTTTGAGGTCTTTATTGAAGCATAGTATTCATACAGAAAATGCACAGGTCATAAGTGTACAATTAGATTGATTTGCATAAAGTCAACACACTGGGCGCTTAAACCAGCAACCAGATCACGAAACAGAACATGACCAGCCCCCTAGAAGAATCTTCCTCCTGCCCTAGTGATCTCCACCACAAAAGGTAATCACTGTTTTGTCTTTAAGCACAATAAATCCATTTTGTCTGTTTTAACATATAATGTAAATAGAATCTTATAGTATGTACTCTTTTGTGTCTGGCTTCTTTTGTTCAGTATCATGTTTGTGAAATTCATCCATAGTTGTATATATAGTTATAGTTCAGTCATTCCCATGGACATATAGTCATCTATTGTGTGACTTTTCCTTTCTTTTCCTTTCTAATTTTGATGAGCATTTGGATAATTTGCAGTTTATTTATTTATTTATTTTTTACCGTTACAGCCAGTGCTACTTTAAACATGTCTCTTGGGGGACCTGTGTACCCATTTCTGTTGGGTATATTCCTAGGAGCTGAATTGCTGGTTTGTGTATATCCCACTTTAGTAGATGCTACCAAACAGTTCTCCAAAGTCGTTGCACCAGTTTCCACTCCTATTAGCCATGTGGGAGAGCTCTGGCCTCTGTCTTTTTGCTGTTGTCGCTCCCTACACCTTGCCTTGAGTAACTTCAGTTGCTGCCACTGTGCTTCCGAAAGTGTGGTTTGAAGGATGTCACCTGCAAAAGGCGGTGCTCTTAAGCAGTTTTCCTTACTCTCTCTCTCCCTACTGCAGTGCAGACTGCTCAGCATCTGCTCAAGTATGAAATTAACCTTTATATAATGCTGGCTGGGATTGGAGAAGGTGAAACTAGAGGAAATCATTCTGGTTATTGAGATTTGTTTTTCAGGATTGTAGTTTCAAAATGTCCCTGATTCCCCAGATATTAAAGCTAACAGAAGGAATGAGTAAAAGCTTAACTTGCCTTCTGAAAAGGAATATAGGCAGGTGTTAATAGAGTTATGAAAATCAATATGAATTGTAATTGGGGTAGGCCTGTGTGGATTCAAATCCTGGCTCCATCACTTACTGTGTGACATTAACCAAATTACTTAATATGTCTGTGTCTTGATTGCCTTAGCTGCCAAGAGACAATACTAGTAACATCTACCTCAAAGGGATAGACTTGTGAGGACTAAATCTGGCACTACATGTGAAACACTTAGAAGAACTCATGGCATGTGGTATGTGCATTGTGAGCATTAGCTAGGTAACTGCCCGTCTTAAGTCTTGAACACTAGAAGTGGTGCCTAAGAAGAAGATTCTTGTTTAATGAGGAAGTATTCTCTAGAGAAAGGAAGGCCAAGAAGCAGGACAGGGCAGGGGAAGGATCTAAGCAAGGATGTGGTCCATCCAAAGTCCAGCTTTAGTGTATCCTATGGTGGCACTTGGTGCTTCGCTGGTGGCTCAGACGGTAAAGAATCTGCCTGCAATGCAGGAGACACGGGTTCAGTCCCTGGGTTGGGAAGATCCCCTGGAGGAGGGCATGGCAACCCACTCCAGTGTTCTTGCCTGGAGAATCCCATGGACAGAGGAGACTGGTGGGCTACGGTCCATAGGGTTGCAAAGAGTCGGACACGACTGAAGCTGACTAAGCAGCAGCAGCAGCATGGTGGCTCTTGGAATGTAAACGGCACCAGTTGCCCCACCCTGAAGCAAGGGAGATGGCTTTTCACACCCCCTTGTTGTGATCTGTCATTGACTGTGGGCTGCAGGGGGTGGAGCACTCTTAGACTGGGGACTCTGCTCCTATTGGCTGAGGCCAATCCTCCAGAGAAGGGGACATCTATAAGCTCTTACCTGGGGCTGGGTGCACCTGCCAAAAAGAGGATATGAGTGGGGCACAAGACAGTCTATCATTTCTAACCAGACTTTTATTTGTAGTCAAGTCAGAAAAGTCACAAGTTCAGTGATTCTAAACAAAGTCTTTGAGGAGTAAGGGAGGTTATCTTCCTAGACATTCTTTGCCAGGGACAAGATGTCCATGGGCACCCAGAAGTTCTCGTAGTCTTTGCCCACATGAATAATAAGCATGTGAGTGTATGCCCTACACACAAGCAGCTGCCTTGGTACAGGCTCACAGCATTAAGGCTCCCAATATAATTCTGGTCCTTCCATTCATTGGGACCTCCTTTAGCCCTGCTTCTCAGGACAGTTTCCTTTACAGGCCACCACTTTAAGTTTTTCTCTGCCTTCTGGCCATCCCTGTCCCTGTGGGAGAAATGAAAGGAAATACACAGAGGGCATCATCTATCTGAAGGTCTGGATCTATGGTACTTCCTAGTGAAATGTCGCCATACCAAGATCTTGTGACTTAATCAGAATTTACATAATCTGCCCTTCTCTGTGGGAGATGGAAGCAGGTGACCTCTGCCAGATGTGCACTTGGTTTCTAGGAGGTGGCTCTGCTGGCCATGCTTCTCTCAGGAGTCAGATTTCCACTTACACAGGACAAAGCAACATCAAAGCAAAATGAGTCACTGCTTGGACAAACGGGAAGCTTCTTCCTTCCCTGACTCTGCACCCAGGAAATGCAGGGGGAGCCTGTGCACACCTGGGTGACGATGGGGGTTGGGGACTGAAAGAACATGAGAGAGCCAGTCTCACACTGAAATCTGTGTCTCCTCATTTCAGTCAGATGAACTGAGAGAGTTGCATCTAGCCTGCCTTGGAAGTAAAATCTCGGAAAGGGAGATTGAAGGGACAGCAGCACTAAACTGAAGTCTGCAACATATACCATATCTAAGAATTGGTTCCTTGGATAGTAAGTAGCTCATCTGTTCGTTCGTTCATTAATTTGTTCAACTGGTGTTTAGCAAGTATCCTCTGTGTGCCAGTTTCTGTGCTCCATAAGTGTACCTTTCAAGGAAATCAGTCACAAAATAAATAACTATAATTGTGATGAGTGTTAAAAAGCTGAACCCACCTGAAATTGGAAGCTCTAGTACATTGTTCAGGCTTCGCTGGTGGCTTAGTGGTAAAGAATCCACCTGTCAAAGCAGGAGACTCGGGTTTGATCCCTGTGGTTAGGAAGATCCCCTGGAGAAGAAAATCGCAACCCACTCCAGTATTCTTGCATGGGAAATCTCATGGACAGAGGAGCCTGGCGGGCTACAGTCCATGGGGTCGCAAATGAGTCAGACACAACTTAGTGACTAAACAACAACAACAAAGGACATTGTTCAGTACCAGCGGGAGCAGAGCTGGGAAGTTTTTCTAGCATAGGAACAGCTGTTTCTGATACACAGGAAGCCCATGGGCAGAATAGAAGGCGAAAGCTGGAAAAAAAATTAGATTTTGCATTCCAGTGCTTTGGTTGCAAGGAATGACCACATGGATGCCTGCCAGTTCATTCACGCATCTGTTTGACAAATATCTGAACACCTCCAGGATATACCAACTAGACGCATTTCAGATTCCACAAGATTATTTTCATAATCTATATAGTGGCATCATTCCTCGTATCCTCCTGGGGCCGCTCTATTCAGATACGCCAGAAGACCAGCTGGGTAGGTGAGAAGTTAAAAGGAAAGCCTGATGGAAAACTGAAATGATTCCATCAAGAAAAATTGCTAATTGTGGTTTCTAAACCTTTCCCCCAAGGATGTTTTAAAGCAGGTAGTGAATTTTCATGTGCCAAGCAGGAGGTTCTGTTTATGGCTTTACCCCTGAGGAACAGCAGGAGAGGTGGCCAATGTTCCGTGTGATTGTTGGTCACTACGTGACTCAGTGGTCAAAACAAAACCCGTGGGACCTAACTGCTAAGGCCTGTGCTTCACCATCAGCTGTAACTTCCTCACTTCTTCTTATGGCTGGTGAATCTGGCTCTTTAGAATGGCATCCAGTGCAGCTAGGGCAGCCATGGGTTTAGCATTTAGAATTAAATGAAGGCAAATAGGTGATCTAGGCAGTGCAATATTAGCAACAGGAAGAGCAGCAAGAGCAGTAGCAGTAGTAATAGTTAAGAATAGGAGCAGTAACCACTTATTGTACATGTTGGACACTGTATTTAGCACTTGTTTGGATAGGTCTTCCCTGGTGGCTCAGTGGTAAAGAATCTGCCTGCCAATGCAGGAGACACTGGTTCCATCTCTGGCTGGGAAGATCCCCTGGAGAAAGAAATGGATCCCACTCCAGTGTTCTTGCTTGGGAAATCCCATGGACAGAGGAGCCTGGCGGCCATGGTCCATGGGGTCACAAAGAGTCAGACACGACTGAGTGACTAAACAACAACAACTGGATCATCTCATTTAATTCTCTTGACAGTTCCAGGATGTGGGTTCTGGCTTTCTTCTCCAATAAAGATCAGTCAAGTTGCCCACGGTTACAAGCATTTAAGTGGCAGACTCAGAACTGGACGCAAGGTCTGGCTAACTGCAAAACCCATTCTCTTAATTGTTTCATTTGATTACCTCTCAAGAAAGTGAGCTTTGGTGTAAAAGAAAAATAAATCTGCCAGTTTACGCAGTTATTAAGACTGTGGTGAGGCTATTGAAATACTTTGTCTTTTGATTTTCTTCCTTGGAAAATGCACACAGCCCAGTGGGGTGGTGAGGATTAAGAGGATTAATTAATTGAAAATCTGGCACACAGTAGGCACTCAATAAAGGGCAGTTCCATTTCTTTCTGTGAAAGCCACTTGGATTCCATTGTAAGAAGGAAATCAAGGAAGTGTTAGCTCAAATTAATCCTTTCCAGAGGTCTAAAGCTAGCCTTGCCTGTGTTTTCCCAGCTTGGTAAGGAGGCTCAAGAATATTACAACCCTCAGCGGAATGCCTGCTCCTGAGTAAGCCCTGACCCCTGATGCTTCACAGGAAATGGTGGTGGGTGACTACTTCCATTAAATTGAGTAACTGGTATGAAGATAAGCTCATATGTAGCTGTTTGAGGATTAAGTCTGTAATCATGTGATACTATAGTTACTATGAGAGAAGACAGCTAAAAAACGAACTATAAGCCAGTGAAAATGTTCACATTTGATAATAGCGCTCCTTCTGGTTTGAGAGACTCCTTCTCTGATTGGTTGTTAAAGATTCCAGAAAGCGAGCCCAGTGACCTCTCATCCACTTTGTTATGATTGGGCACTGAGTCACGTTCTCACCTCTAGTCCCCAGTGGCACTCCCTAAATGGCCTTCCTGCCTGGTTTCCAAACCAAGGCCTAGTCATATTCCAACAAAGCTGCTGATAGCTTCCTGCAACAGAGGCCACTTGAGGGGTGCTTGCTCAAGGCCTGGGTTTACGTCATGACTCTGCCTCAGGCTAGGTGAAACTCCTGTCAGTCTCACCAATTGTATTTAGTCTTTTCAGAGATCAGCTTTAGCTTTGTAGAATTTCTCTATTTATGTAAATGTTCTTGTCTTTATTATTTCCTTTCTTCTACTTTAATTTGCTATGTTTTCGCTTAGTTCCTGAGATGAATACTGAGATCACTGACTTTCAGTCTTAATTTCTAATTCATGAATTTGAGGCTATCAATTTCCCTGTAAGCATGGCTTTAGCTGCATCCCACAAGTTTTGCTCTGCTATATTTTCATTATCACTCAGTTCAAAGTATTTTCTAAGTTTTACTATGATTTCTTCTTTTACCTAAAGGTTATTTAGAAGTCTAATACTTAATTTCAAAATATTTGGTAATTTTTTAGTTATGCCTATTTTAAGATTAATTTCTAGCTTAATTCAAGTTAGGGAACATATTCTAAATAATTTCAGTTGTTCAAAATTTGTTGTGATGTGTTCTGTGACCCAGCATATGTTTAATTTTGATAAATATTTCATTCTCAATTGAGATATCTGTGTGTATACATGTGTGTGTGTGAGACAGAGAGAGAGAGAAGTGGGGGAGACTTTATTTGTGTGGTTGAAATCTTCCATATTTTTCCTGATTTGGGGGGCTTGTTTTTTTCTCTAGAATGTGAAGGGAAATAACAACTACCAAGATAGAAATTATAAAAATGATCCAAATCTCAGAATGAAGCACTCACACCTGTATTTTTCATCCATTAGAATTATTTTAGATAAAACTCTTGCTTGTAAGAAAGATGTATATTTGGAAAAGGTTGGTCCAAAGTCTTGCTGTTAGTCTTGGTTTTTCAAGAATAAGGGAGTTACATTAAAATTCCTCATGATGGTGCATTTGTCTGTTTCTTATTTATTTCAGTTCATGATTTTACTTTATATTTTGAGGCCAAATGTACATATTATATATATATATATATATATATATGTATGTATATGTATATATTTTTATAAATATTATTATACACATATAAGCTTCTTTTATCTTCCTAGTAGACTGACCCTTTTTATCAAATGTTCTTCTTTATCTCCTGTAATGTTTCTTACCTTTAAGCCAGGATTCTTGGGCTCACTTCAAGATGTTTCCCTTTTCTCTGAAATCTTGGCCCCACAAATTCTGGCCTCCTGGGTAGCCTTGAACTCCAACAAGTTTTTTTTTTCTTCCCATGTTATGAGACTTTCAAAAGCTCCATTTAGGTTCCCAGTCTGTTAGTTGCCATGTCATACTTGGCTTCTTCAACTCTTGACCCCAAGTTTCTTATGAATCAGCAGATACATCAATGGGGAAACTGGGGACAGAGGCCAGATTCATATTCCCCTCAAGGCACTTCCCTTCTCTCTGGGATCCTGGTTGCTGAATGTTTGTGCCCCGCCCCCAACTCATGTATGCAAATCCTGATCCTTAATGTGAAGGTATAAGGAGGGGGGGTCTTTGAGAGATGACTGTGTCCTGAGGGTGGAGCCTTTATGTATGGGCTTAGTGCTTACATAAAAGAGACCCCACAGAGCTTACTTGTCCCTTCCACCATGTGGGGATGCAGCAAGAAGATGGCCATATATGAACTAAGAAGTAAGCCCTCAGCGGACACTGAATCTGCCAACGCCTTGATCTTGGACTTGACAGCCTTCAGAATTATGAGAGACAAATGTTTGTAGACAGAGGAGCTTGGTGGGCTACAGTCCATGGGGTCGCAAAGAGTCAGACACAACTGAGTGACTAAGCACACACAGATTCAAACCACCTGCTACTATTTTTATTACAGCAGCCTGTGAGGACTAGGACACTGGCCTTTCAAGTCCTTGCTGCTTTGGAAACTCTCTGAGGCCTTCAGCCATGTTCTTTGTATTTTTGACCCATTCTTCTAGTCACTCTCATGAAAGGGCTAGTCTGCAAAAAACTACTCCAGCTTATTGGAAGTGGGTGTCTGGGTGAAGATTTTTGGATGGTCCTTTGACCTAGGTAAGCCTTAGTTTCCACATTAGTAAAATAGAGGCATACAAGACATAACTCAAGGGATTGTTTTGTGGCTTAGATATATGTTAAATGTATGTTATAAGCCTAAAAGCTATTTGAACACAAGTCTTTACATGATTGAGGTTCCTGATGCAAAAATGGTGGTGGGTGTCCATATTAGGCAGTTGTTGACATGGACAGGTCTACCTAGGGGTGTGAATAGAAGTGACTTCGGGAAAAAAAAAAAATGACTTCAGATGGGAGCTTTGGTTGTTGTAGCTGGTGAGTTCATCATTTTTTCAAATAACCAGTCACCTCCTCGTGGTGTTTAGAGGTCCCAGAACACTATTCCAAACACTTTCTCCAAGGACTGACTTGAAAAAATCCAAGGCCATCTACAAGGTCCTTGGACTACTCTTTCCCAAGTAAATAGCCTTTTAGTAAGCAGGAATTTATCAAAAATTATTTGAAAGAATGGAAAAGACAGGTATATGTACTTCGTTCTGAGATCTGGGCCACTGTGATAATTTCTACTCTGTTAGTAACAATCTGTTAGTTACTCTGTTAGTTACAGGTTTATCCGTGACTTTTCCCAGTGAACGAGTCTTGCTCAGTTCGGGTTAAATAGAAGAGTTGCACAACTTGTTGGTCTATTCAGAGTAAACATTTGCATCAGTTTCAGTTCTTTCCCTTACGGTCCTGACAGTTCCACACTTACCTACAAGTTGCAAAACTCTCTGGCTTTTTTTCCCTGTGCAAGGTCAACACCATTCTTGAAGCACAAAGATGCATTTGTCCATCCCTTGACTGGTCTTTTGGAGAAGACCACTTTACTTCTTCCCTGCCGAGTGGTGGGTGGGTGTTAAGACCTGCTTCTAGGCCATTCTACCTGGCATTTGAAATATCTGTTCTGTCTGACATTTGAAAAAATTGCCTTTTTATGCTTATTATCATGTCCACTCTTTTAGAAGTCCCAGAATCCTGATGTCTTTTTGTCCATATGAAACCCACTGTGACGTGAAGCTGCCATTAAGGTCTGCACAATGCAGTCACCAATCAGGCCTCAAATACACTTGACCTACAAATGTTAGTTCAGAGGGGTATCAACTTGATTCAGGGTCACCCATTAAAACTTGAACTCCAACCAGCCCTTTGAATTGGCTAAAAAGCTCCTTGATTGCCCTGATGAAATAGACCACCAGACAGTACAGGGGTCAGTGAGAGGGGAAATTCTGGATGCTAAAGTCAGGGTTCTCATTTGGAGGATGTGGAGGTGGGGAAAACACTTTCCAAATGCCAATACCAGGCTATACTTTAGGCCTAATGAATCATAACCCAGAGCAGAGGCACCTCTTCCCTTCCCCTTGTTTTACTATCCAGAAAAAGCCATGGTGCCAAAGAGCAGAGTGGGTTGAGGGCACTGGTATCTGTGGGTGGTAAGTGTGGCACCATTTTGATTATGCCAAGGTTCAAAAGAAGTCAAGAGAGAAATTACTGGACAAGAAAATTCCTGGGTACAAGAGACCTGATTCAGCTATACTGTTTATTCCCTGTGTCTGAAAGTAATTGACTTACTCTCTTAACAATTTCTTAAATAGGAAATGTGCTGATGAGAATAGGTGCTTGATAAAAGTTTAGTGCTTGACTGTTCGTTCCTGTTGTTGATGCTATTCATGCTATCACTAAAATGATGAAAAATTAGGTGTTATTATCTGCAGTGCCTTTGGAGAGTCCAGATAAACACTGGCTGCCTGGTTGAAGGTTGATTTATACTGAATACTTCCTCATTATGCTAACCACAAATCTCATGACCAAGTTGATTTCCCCTTTCCCCATTCTCAAACTTTTCGGAATACTCATTGACAGCATATTAACTCTCTTGAAAAGAAGTTTGGCAATATGTATAAATGGGATCAATTAAACAGAGGGTTTCCCTGGTGGCTCAAATGGTAAAGAGTCTGCCCAAAATGCCGGAGACCTGGGTTTGATCCCTGGGTTGGGAAGATCCCCTGGAGAAAGGAGTGTCTACTCACTCCAGTATTCTGGCTTTGGAGAATTCCATGGACAGAGGAGCCTGGTGGGCTACAGTCTATGGGGTCACAGAGTTGGACATGACTGAGTGACTTTCATTTTCACTAGAGAGCTATCTAAAGAAATTGACAGACTCCTAAATTTTTTCTGTATCTGGGACAGTTGTTAACACTAAAATGTTATTTGGATGAAGTCAGGGTTCCTTTTTGTTCACTACTGAATTCTCAAGACCTAGCACAATGCCTGGCACAGGAAGGTATTCAATAAATATTTGTTTAATGAATGAATTAATAATTAAATGCTACCTACATGTCTCCGGATAAATCATTAATGTGTCTCACCCTCATTTTTCTCTCCTATAATACAGGATTAATAATACTTAATCCTTGGAGTATTTGAAAAAAAAATAGAGGTAGTGGATGCTATGATTTGCAGCCTGGATTCTCTTTAAAGCATGAAGCGCTCATTCCCTCCACTGTTGGGAGTTTAACAGCTGACAGCTCTCAACTGACTCCCACTTTGTGACTTGTCTCAGTTGCAGAGAGCCACCTAGCCCAAGGTCATGCTCTGTTCCTGGGGCATCCCACCCCCAGTGCCTATCCACCACAGTATTTGAAGGCTTAGCTCCCTTCCTCCAACTCAGGATAACTCTGTTGAGCCATTTTAGCTCTAGAGTGCCCCCTGCATCAGCTGAGGCCTTCAATGGAACTGCATTACAGTCCAACTTCTTTGCCTACTTCTGTTTCTCACCCCTCCCTTCCCTAGGTGTTGATCCCAAGAGCAAGCCCTAGTAAATTTCCTGCATTCTGATCTGTGTCTCAGCCTCAGTGTCTGCTTTCATAGAATCCAACCAGAAACGGAACATTGTTATTGTTGTTCAGTCACTAAGTCATGTTCGGAGCATAGTGTATGCTAAATAGAACACTTACTGGGTCTGGCAGTCAAAGAGGGGCAAGGATCCACTAGAATACATGGCTGTTTCTCCAAGCCCAAGAAGCGGTCTCTTTCATGAGTTCTGACAGTCCTAATAAAAGTGTTTTCTGTTAAATCCTCATGGATGAAGATCAGGGAAGGAGTTGCTGTATTGGCCTACCCACCGATGTCTCTTCCAGTCAGTACAGTGTAGTAGGTGAGCAGGTGGACTTTGGAATCAGACAGCCCTGACTTCAGATACCAAGCTTGCCATTCACCAGTTATGCAACTTTTGGCAATTCAATCTTTCTTACCCTCGGTTTCTTCATCTACAGAATGAGGATTATAAGAATTCTTAACCTCCTAGGGTTGTTATGAGAATTAAATGAGATAAAGTAGGTATTGCTCATAGCATGGGGCTAGTTAGTGCATAATAAAAAGAGTTGTTATTATGCCATGATCAATGGAGATTTATAACACAATCAAGGCCCCGAAATGACTTTACAGATACAGAGAGCTGGGCTCTGATCATGTAGGCAATTGTAAACATCTCTGCGGTAAATACAGAGATGTATCAGGCCCAGATCCCACTCCAGGGAAGGACTTTGTACTCCAGCTATCAGCTTGGTCTGCGTTTGCTTCAGCTGTGGGAAGCCACCTCAGCCCAGGAACACATGGCCTTTACAATGACCGAGGGAAAAGAGGGGAATAAAGTCCCAACCGTTTTAGTCCAACACAGGAGTGCTCCTGGGCTCCCCAGGAGAGCGGGGATTGAGAGAGATTTTGTCCCCAGCCTGCAACACATTTCAGCTTCTCGCTCTGACCCATCCTGCTTCCACATCCCCCTCTCCAGAGCTGTGGAGCCCTCATAAATAGGCTTCACCCCAAACCCCATCTCAGGGTCTGCTTCAAAGAATCCAGCCTATGACAAAGACTGAAAGTGCAATGAAAGGGTACCTCTTCAGGTTCCACTCCCCCATAACGCCCTCCCCCACTCCCTTTGTTCATCCTTTTATCTTTCAATCTTATCCCTTTGTCTGTGTTTTGTACTCTCCATATTCAGAGCATTTCGTTTTAATGGCCTGTTGTACACAGCTTGTCCACGAGCTGTCAGGTCGTGGCAGAAGCCTATTTAGACAAGTTGTCAGGTTGAACGGGAGAAGAAAAAAAAAATCCTAAATCAATGTGTTTTCGCATGCAATCACACGTGGGCTAATTTATCTGCAGTCGCGTTCTACCCTGCCAGTTTGGCATAAGGGTCCTCAGACAAGGGGGCTGCAAGTTGGCTGATTAACAGAGCGATTTTTATTGGGAGAAGGACAACACCATTGTTTTATGGTAATTATCACCATTTGAACCTGTGCACACGCTCATGGGGAAGATTAAAGGAAAGGCTCTGTATGGATGATGAAGCAGCTCAAAACACGCACGGGCTCGAGGGCTAGAACTATTGAGAATATTAACATTCTCTACCTTGGAAAAAGCCCCTGGGAGGCGACAGATTGGCTAACTTTTTAAATAGTCCTTGTGCCTTATCTGTGGGACTGAATGCGAGTGCGTTCTGTTTCTAGGGCTGGGAAAACAGTAGGATGACTTGCTTGGAGATTAACAGTCAAGTCCATTTCAAGGGTAAGAACAGAGCCAGTCTTTATGAGGTGTGAACTAGGCCATTCAACATCCTCCCTTACACGTTACAAAAACCAAAACCAAACCCAAATCCAAAAAGCAGCACTCAAACACGCATATGAGGTTTCTGTTTTTTTTTCCAGAGAGTGTTGTGGCTGTGGTGGTTTTACACTTGAAACACACCACAAACTTCAAAATACTTACCAGGTGAATTGAAAACTCCAGCTGGGGAAAACACAGACTTTAGTATTTTTTTTCTTTGATATTTGATAATTCTCTTTGCATCTTTGTCCATTCCCACTGCCATATCTGAGTTTAGGACAAGGACAAAGCGAAATAAGTCTGTCACTGCAAGGCAAAGCAGACAAGCAGAGAGCTATAAAAATGGCTTGCCGACTGGAAATGGCTGTTTTAAGGGTTTGTGGTGTATGATTAACTTAAAAGAATCTTGCTCAAATTGTCAAGAATAAACTCTTTGGGGTCTGCAGGTGTATCGGTGGCTAGAATTAGAAACACGGTAATGGGGACTATGACTTTTGGAGATCGCCCCACTTCTACGACTTTCTCTGCTTTTTATTTTTATTCCCTTAACAAGTAAGAATCATTAAATGCTCTTCTTGTGGCTGGAGCAGGAGAGAGAAAGGGCAGGGGCATTTCTGAGAATCATTTTGTTAAGAAAACCCAGGCTCACGGATCAAAACAGCTCTCTTCCCTCCCAAACGAACAAGAAAGATACATGTCTGGGCACTCTGGAACTCCTACCCAATCAAGAAATGCTTGCTCCATAAGGGAACATTGGAAAGTTGAGCTGCTAAGAGCTATTTTAGAGCCCACAACCAGGCTTCCATTCTGCTGCCATTTCTAGAATGTCTTAGAAAGACAGAGAGATTTCATAATTGAAAAATAAAACATTGAACATGCAAATGTAATAGTTTGTTTTCACCTTTTATAAGGCCACTGAAATTTTTTGCTCAGGGAGAGGAAATCAATTCTCCATTAAAAGAAGATGCTCAGTGTAAACAAGGCATATCATTTGCTTTGTAATTATGAACTTAGATGAAACTGGCAATAGGATATGAACCAGATATGTTTCAGCTGTAGCTTCATGCCTGAGCTTTTTTTTTTTTTAATCATTATCTGATTTCTCTCGATTTACTGAAATTTTCTAGAAAACAAATTTTGGCCTCCATTTGGTTTTTCTCAAAATCACCAACGATGGTTTACTCACTGATTCCTGTGGTATAGCCAGCCAGTGTCAAGTACTGTGCTAGACGCTGGAAACAGAGCTAAAGGCACAGCCTTTGTTTTCAGGTTGCACATGGTCTAAGGGAGGAGTGGGCAAAATGAGAATTATTGAGCCAGTGAGTTATGAGAACCGACTCTTTGACAGAGCTGCCTCACTGTCCCCCAGCTACTAGTCTGAGTGCTTCCATGTATCATCGCTTCATCCTTATGACAACCCTGTGAGGTTGTTGCTCAGTTGCCAAGTTGTGTCCGACTCTTTGTGACCCCATGAACACCAGGCCTCCCAATCCCTCACCATCTCCAGAGTTTGCCCAAATGCATGTCCATTGAATTGGTGATGCCATCCAAGCATCTCATCCTCTGTCATCCCTTCTCCTACTGCCGTCAATCTTTCCCAGCATCAGGGTCTTTTCCAATGAGTCGATTCTTCGCATCAGGTGGCCAAAGTATTTGAGCTTCATCTTCAGCATCAGTCCTTCTTATGAATGTTCAGGGTTTATTTCCTTTAGGATTGACTGCTTTGATACGATGTTACCTCCCCTGTGAGGTAGGTAACCTTATTAACTCCAGTTTTCACATGGGGAGAGGCACAGAAAGGTTGTTATTTGCTGAAAATCACGCAGCTAGTAAGTGGCAGAGCCAGAATACAAAGGCAGTCAGACAAGTTCAAAGCACATGCTCTTCCCCAATACTAGGGGTTGGGTGGGATTGAGGTGGGGGCTTGGAATGGGAAATAGTCAAGGCAAGCTCTCCAGAAGAGATAACATAACAACCTCAAAAATATCTCCATTGGCCATGTCAGGATGAATATGTATGGAAACCTAATTACTGTGTAGGGCAGAAGGCTGAGGGCAAGGAGCTAGTTTCCAGGACTCGGCTCCAGGGAAGAAGGATCCACAGTGCCTGAGGATGGCCGTGCTGTAGGCCAGTGTTTCCACAACTGTGGTCTTGAAACCTTAGTGTTCTCTGAGACAATGGTGCACACTTGGACAAAGAGGGTTCCAGGATCAAATAAGTTTGGGAAACGTTTGGTTCAACAGAGGAAAATAGGTTTCTTCAGATTTGAAAGGCCCTTAACAGACTCATGTACCCTGTGGAACACCAAGAGGGAAATAGAATCCGAGCACAAATTCTTCCTTCATAGAAAGTCCTACGAAGACCTCATAGAATAAGTGGGTCCCAGAGAACACAGTCTGTGAAATGATGTCTTCCAAGAGGCATGGAGGGGCTCAGGCGGGCTGGAAGCCCAAGGCCTGCTCTGTCCCTTGACGGGATGGTAAGAGAAGACCTACACTGGGTGGCCGGTGCTGGGTTTAGTGTTCAGTGCCTTTTATTTTGTCAGTGACCTGGCTCGTGTCTAATTACTTGAGCCCTCTCCCTGTTCCTTTGGTCCCTGGTCTCCTCCTCAAGGTTGTGGACTGTTCTAGTTCACCTTGAGGACCTGTGAAGCCAGCTTGTTTCTCTAGCAGATGGTCAATTTCTGAGGTTTGCAACCAAGAGAGTTGCCTGGTACACCCAGGATGTAGACTCCATCTCCTCTGGGCCCTCGTAGATGTTCCAGCTCCAGATCTGATGGCCAAGCCTAGTTCCTCTGGACTTGGCCTTTGAACATGAAGAATCTGTTAGCCTTAACTTTTTAGTTGGCTAGGCTTCTCCTGCTGGTTTTTCCTAACTAAACTTGCCCTGTTTCTCCCTGCTCTTCCTTCCTCCTTTTCTCTCTCCCTCCTTGCCTTCTACCCTTCCCTCCTTTGACATTTATTATGCAAGTTCTATGGGAGCCACTGAATTAAATTTTAGTACTGTCTCACATGATTTCTGGTTCCAAACCAACTAGCTAAACTCAGGTCAAATGACTTTGCCATAGCTTGGTGGGTTGAGGGACATAGTTATTGTAAGGGCATGTGTGAGGGGCTGTGTGAAAGACTAGACAAGAACCATATCCTTCACATATGGTTTGCAAGTGCATGTAGATCCTGTTGTGTGTAGATACTACTGGGATTCATAAATATATCTTAACTTATATGAATTAACATTGCTTTTGTCATTATGTATTTTTTAATCAAAGCATACTATAAGTGCTATTATCTTGTTCAGTTCAGTTCAGTTGCTCAGTTGTGTCCAACTCTTTGCAACTCCATGGACTGCAGCATGCCAGGCTTTCCTGTTCATCACCAACTCCTGGAGCTTACTCAAATTCATGTCCATTGAGTCAGTGATGGTATCCAACCAACTCATCCTCTGTCGTCCCCGTCTCCTTCCATCTTCAATCTTTCCCAGCATCAGGGTCTTTTCAAATGAGTCAGTTCTTCGCATCAGGTGGCCAAAGTATTGGAGTTTCAGCTTCAGCATCAGTCCTTCCAATGACTATTCAGGACTGATTTCCTTTAGGATGGACTGGTTGGATCTCCTTGCCATCCAAGGAACTCTCAAGAGTAGTGTCTATGAATTCTTTGATATTGAAAGGGGACGGGGTCCTTTATTCTGCCTTAACCTCAGGCTTTGGAGTCATCCAAACTTGGGGTCAGATTTCACTTCTGTCACATATTAGCTCGGTTACTTTGGGCCAGTTGCTTAACTTTGAAAACCTTAATTCCCTTACCTGAAAATGGAAATCATACCTGCTTCATGGGTTTCCATGGAGATGAAATGAAGTCATAAATGTAAATCATCTGACAAGTTGCATTGTGGCTCGATAAATAATTATCGATATTGTTAGGAAGAAATAGAAAGGAGGTAGGGGAGGAAGAGAGAGGAGACTGATGGAAAAGCATTAGCCATGAGCTAGGTAGGAGATGGGGATACCAAGGGAGATTGAAAACAGCTTTCTCTGCCATTATACATCTTCTGCCATATCTTTTACTCTTCTGAGGTTTAGCAGAAGTTCATAAACTGAAAAGAACAAGCAACATTCTGACAGACATGCTGACCAACGCTAGGAGACACTTGTGTTTTTGCTACCCCACATCTGAGCCATGTTCCTATATTCCTGGATGGAGTTTGGTGGGAAACAAAAGAGGGGAGCAGCACCCAGTGTTTAGTGGTGACTTCCAGTGACGGTGGCAGCGATCAGAGGCGGCAGTGCTTGGGATTCTTGCTGCACTAACCTATATGTGCTGGTGGTCATGAGCTACTTTTATCACCTCATCTTGCTTTTTTGTCAAGTCTGTGAGCTAATTAATATCTTGCCCACAGATTCTTCTTCAGCCTCAGTTCTCTAGGGTCAATTTCTGAGGTTTGCAAACAAGAGAGCTGCTTGGTACACCCAGGATGTAGACTCCATCTCCTCTGGCCCCTCTTAGATGTTCTGGCTCCAGATCCAATGGCCAAACCAGAGCTTTTCTGCCCAGCCCCATTTACATGGCAGAGACGTTGTGAATGACATTCTGTCCTGGTTCTACAGCCTGTCTACCAGCGTGGTTGGTGGCAGAGACCCCATCATACTGTATCTTCTCTCTTTCCTTCTGTGTCTGTCTCTGGCTGTCATGGCGGTGGGACGGGGAAGGGGGGCAGTGGAGGAATGACTGCAAAGGCTGCCTAGTGCCATGTGCAGCAAGGTCTTAACTGGTGGCTCTGTTTTACTGATAAGTTATCTTTGTAGGGTCACTTCGTTGCAGAGATGACAGCAGTTAAACCCACGTGTGGGGTGGCAGACAATGCTAATTCTCCCTATTCTGTCCTCTCCTCCCTCCCTCCACATAGTGTCCCCCAAGAATTGGCCCTCCAGGACACCCTATGGATGCCCCGGTCCAGCTCATGCTGTTGTTTGTTGTGGGAGAGGATGAGGCAGGGGTGAGTCCTGCTCCGAAATCTCAGGCTCCCTGAAAGTGCTCCACAGATCCCACATGCCTGCAAAGCGCTCTTGTTTTGTTTTCGCATTTCAGATGTTAATTATAAGGAAGAGAATTAGGCATATAAAACAAATTACATTGGCAGCGTTTGCTTCACTCGTTCACCACGGGGCCCAGGCGCCCCTAATGAGATGTGACTACAGATCATCGCACTTCCTGCAAACAGCCAGTTGCTTCTAACATGGCAGAGCCTTCCTTGTGTTGCCTGAGAATTAGCCACAGGTGTAGCATTTGACTTGGGCAAGCATCACCCACCCAGGGGTGGTTGGTTAGGTCAACAGCAGGAAGAGGAAGGGGGAGAAGAGAGAAAGTGAGAGGCAGATACCCAAGGCTTTAGAGCTTCCTCATAATTTCCATTAGGCGCTCCTCTTCCACCTCAAATAAATGCATAAGCCAAGAAAAAGCAGTGTATCTCTGTCCTTTCTATAGCAAGCAATTCTGCACCTGCCACCAGATACAGGCAGAGTGGTGTTTTTTTTTATCAGCATTTAATAATATTAATGTCCCCAGTGGAGAACAAACGTGCATTCTACCATGGGTCGAAAACTGTTTGTGGGCTAATTGGAAAACATTACTTAATGTTTTCTTTAATTAGAATTAATTACAAGACCCGAGTAAAGAAATAAGTCCATACGTGAGATTCTAAGACCTCACACTGTGATGTGAAATTTCCCTAGGAGAATTTGTCCTAAGAGAATACCTGTGGCAGCCTATAGAATATGTGTACGTAAATATCTGTCTTCCTTGTGAGCATGACTCTTCTAACATTATTGAGATCAGCACAGGTATAATTGACTTATTGGCTTAAAAAAAGGAGAAATATGATATTGGATCAGAGGAGCCTACTTAGGGGCTGTGACTTCTTGGGTCAGTCAACTACTCTAATGGCTATGGCATTTGGAGCCTTGGTTCTTTCATCTGTAAATGGCTGGACTAGAGTTCTCTAACGGAGAAGGCAATGGCACCCCACTCCAGTACTCTTGCCTGGAAAATCCCATGGACAGAGGAGCCTGGTAGGCTGCAGTCCATGGAGTCGCTAAGAGTCAGACATGACTAAGCGACTTCACTTTCACTTTTCACTTTCATGCATTGGAGAAGGAAATGGCAACCCACTCCAGTGTTCTTGCCTGGAGAATCCCAGGGATGGGGGAGCCTGGTGGGCTGCCGTCTATAGGGTCGCACAGAGTCGGACACGACTGAAGCGATTTAGCAGCAGCAGCAGCAGAATTCTCTAAAGTAATTCAAGCTTGATTATTCCGGGTTTCTCGTTTCCTACCCCACGGTTTTGTCTTGAGATTGCTAACCATGAGACATCAGAATTGAGGCGGGGGTAAGGAAAGTTTTTGAAATAATGGAACAGATCTAGAGAAGTTATTTTGATTGGAGTTCCAACTTTTAAAGATAGTCAATGTATTTATCTCTGAAAACTGCGTTTTTAAAGGAGCAATACAGCAGTTTTTGAGCTGAGTCAAATGTGCCTCTGAGAACAATCCATTAGCAACTTCTGACTACATATGAGTTTGGATGAATCAAGCTGTATTCTGCAAAACCATATGTGCATGTAGGTACAACCATCCTGTGCTGTAAACATCTCCCAAACCATGTTCTGAGGACCACAAGTATTCTGGGATCTATAAGTTTGAATGCAGTGGAGAGGGAAATTCTGTGGTTAAAGAAATTTTGGGAGTGCTGAAACAAATTATTTTGCAGGTTTCTTCATAATAGGATCCACAGAGCATTTGTCATGCCAAGGGGCTGTGTGATTTTACTGGGACATGCAGTTTGTGGTGTGTGATCTTATTTGACTTTTGAACCCCTTTATGCATATGTCAACAATTCATGGGAGACCAGTGTCCTGCAGAATCAATTTAAGAAAAAACATGTTACATAATCAGAACATGTTATTTTAAGATTTCAGCTAAAAGTCCAAGTAGAACAAGCCTAGAAGAAAGAATAAACTAGAAAATTACAGAAAAATGTGGACTTTGATCAGTTTCCTTAGTGAAAGGATTCAAATAAGAATAATTATTGTTAGATTAAGTGCAATCAAATGATTTTTTTATAAGTGGAAAATGCAAAACCCAATGATATGTTAAGTAAATTTGATTTCTTTAAAAGATAGAGAATTCTGTTTTGCTCTTAGAACATTTTTAAGTTGTGTCATTTAGAGGGCTATAGAAAAGATACATGATTGATAGCAATTTTATTTTTGCATTTTAATAGCTAGTAAATCAAAATCTATTCACATAAAGAAGGAATCATATTTTCCTTGTGCTAAGAAACCAGCAGGTAAATGTCTTAGTGTCATAAAGGGGATTGTTGGTATGATGTTCTTAACATGAGTTAGGTATGATATATCCAAAGAAATTCTGTTTTGCAAATAAGCATTAAATAAGGCCTCCTCTAGAGAACAAAGATGACCCCTGGAATGTAGTTAGCAAGACAACCAGTAAAGATGTAAGAGTCAGAAGTTACCAGGATAAGGATATTTCTCATGCAGGTAGAAAATTCTTTTTTCCCAAAGTCATAAGATTGTGCCTATCAACAAAACAGATGTCTCAGGAAGAAATTTTAAAGCGAGTAAAAAATTTCATCCTGAGCATAAAGAGTTTGTGTACTCATTTGTTAGAAATGCCATCTAAAACTCAATTTATTATTTTTTATTTTGATTAACAATATGTCTTTGTTCCTCTTTCTTCTTCCGTTCCTCATGTTGCTTAGCACCCATTATTGGTGATGTCAGGAGGAAGGGAAAAAGAAAGGATTAAAAAATACCACAGAATAATTTATCAGAAGGAGTACTTCCTGAATGCACTGTAATTTTGCTCTCAAGTAAGAATTTTAAACCTTTACTGAGTGATTCTTTGTCTCCTGGGAAAAGGAGGTTTCCCTTCTTGGGTGGGTCAGCGCTCCCATCTGCCTCACATCAGACCATCCCTCATCGTAACTGCGGCTATTATGCTGCTAGTTGAAAAGACCCTGGATTTATGCTGTACAGCATGGGCAAATGGGACACCGGCCTGTAAAGTTTGATTGATCGGATCTATAGGAGGCCGTCTGAATGCCACCGAGGTGTGTGGCTGGTGTTCCTTAGTCCCTGCAGCAAGCTGCCATGGTGGGGCTGAGCTGGGCCACTTCAGGCGGCCTGTACTTCTCAACCTCACTCAGCTTAGCTGTGGTGACACAGGCCAGGGGCAGTGCAAGCTGTCTGGGGCTGTGTGCTAACCACGAATGACAGATACCTTTGCCACTGGCTCGTGCTTCCCAGTGGTAGATTCTTAACTAGAAACAGTGGGAAAACCACCCTTCTCCTCCAAAGGGGACTGCAGGGGTGAGGCCTGACTTGTATTTCACATTGTAATGAAAACATGGTTACATGCCAGCAGGATATTAAAACTATAAATACTGTAAAAGATGAGTTGGCAAACACTGTTTCCTCAGAGAAGTCTTTTCTTATGCCTCAGACTGGGTGAGGACCCTCTGTTATATAATGCCCTGATTTCTTCCTTTGTGGCATTCACAGGTATTGTAATAAATGAATGCATTATTTAATTATTTCTTGTGCTAAGTCACTTCAGTCGTGTTTGACTCTCTGCGACCCTGTGGACAGCAGCCCACCAGGCTCCTCTGTCCATGCGACTCTCTAGGCAAGAATACTGGAGTGATGAGGTGGATGAAACTGGAGCCTATTATACAGAGTGAAGTAAGCCAGAAAGAAAAACACCAATACATTACATTAACGCATATATACGGAATTTAGGAAGATGGTAATGATAACCCTGTATACGAGACAGCAAAAGAGACACAGATGTATAGAACAGTCTTTTGGACTCTGTGGGAGAGGAAGAGGGTGGGATGATTTGGGAGAATGGCATTGAAACAAGTATAATATCATATAAGAAATGAATCACCAGTCCAGGTTCGATGCAGGATACAGGATTCTTGGGGCTGGTGCACTGGGATGACCCAGAGGGAGGGTACGGGGAGGGAGGTGGGAGTGGGGTTCAGGATGGGGAACACGTGTATACCCATGGTGGATTCATGTTGATGTATGGCAAAACCAATACAAATATTGTAAAGTAATTAGCCTCCAATTAAAAAAAAAAAAGAATACTGGAGTGGGTTGCCATTTCAATTATTTCTTATTGGCCCCCAAATATTTAATGTTAATTCCATATGGATAAAGATCTCTCTGTCCTGCTTCCTAACACACAGGGCAAAATACAATTTTAGCCCTGCCCTGCCCTCCCCTCCCCTTTCCTTCTCTCCCCTTGCCTTCATGAATAATTTAGCCCTAAAGCCATTAGGTGGGGGCAGAACAGGATAGGTGTCCCTGATGGCAAGGGGAGTGGCTGTCAGAGTCCTTGCAGGGGGAGGATGGCATCCATGCCCTCACACAACCAGAGGACGGGCTCCTATAACTTACATCCCGTAACAGGAAACTCTTGGCCTACTCAGCCACTTTAGGAAGCAGGGAGAGGGCCATCAAATTTTGAGTGCAATTAGACAAAACATCTGTTAGGCTGATTTTTTTTTTCGTTGTTTCAACCAGTTCTTGTAGCCTTGTAGAGACAGACCATTAGTTAATTTAGTTTGATGGCCAGTAGTGTATGTGCTAATTGAATTTTTGACTGGATGTTTGGGAATCATAAAAAGATATATTTTTGTGTGTGTATGGTGTAACAAAAAGACCACAGCCTTTGAAATCAGACAGATTTAGCTTTAGCCTCAGTTTCTTCATTAATATAATAGGATTGATAATAGATTTGCTTGCAGAATTGTGTTAATTACCTAAAATAAGCTGTCCATATTCATTCATTATAGACTCTTGACATAAGATGCTCAAAGACAGGGGTGCTTCATATTTTTTGTGCCATGGACCCCCTTGACAGTCTTGTGAACCCTATGGATTCTTTCTTAAAAGAATGTTTTTAAGATGTTTCAAAAGTATACAGTATTAAAAACAGAACCAGTTACATTGAAATATAGTTATCAAAATATTAGTAAACACACTTGTGATATAGTAATTTATATGTTCTATTGATATATTCAATGGCAAGATCTAGTGACAGATCCCATAACTGCCAAAATTTTGAGGCAGAGATGGGCATAAATGATATACTGAGATATTCTGAACAACTGTAATGATACAAACAAATCTATGATATTTATTGGTAGCAAAGACATAACAACTACTATTAAAACTGGGGTCTGTTTCCTATACTTATAAACAAACAAAATGCTACATTTTAGTTAGAGGTTAGCTTCTATAAAAATGTCAGAGTTTTCCCATTTAAGTTCACAGACCTCTGAATGCTAGTGTCAAATTTCTCCATGGAGCTCAGGTTTAAAACCCTGATTCAAACTAACATTGGGCTTCCCTGGTGGCTCAGTGGTAGAGAATCCTTCTGCCAGTGCAGGACACGTGGGTTCGATCTCTGGGTCGGGAAGATCCCCTGGAGGAGGAAATGGCAACCCACTCCAGTATCCTTACCTGGAGAATCCCACGGGCAGAGGAGTCTGGCAGGCTAGAGTCCATGGGGTCGCAAGAGAGTTGGATATGACTTAACTAAACAATAAGATAACACTGACTTACAAAAATCTTTTTACACCTCTCACCTTTTCTGAAAATTAGTACATAGAGCCTCTCTGATGGCTGAAGAACTTTCTGCCCTCCAACTGCCATCGTGGGTTTGTCTTCACCTGGGGATTCTGGAGCCAAGTCCTGAGGCCACCTGCATCCCCCTCTGTTGTATATTTGATGTCCCAGGGCCTGACCCAGTGGAGCCTGGGTATGCTTAAACCTTTGAAATGTCCAAAACAAGGTGCCTCTGCTTGCTCATTGAGGCCGCATGTATGCCCAGCATTCTTTATGCTTTCTAATTCCCATCCCTGGCCAAGCTGGCTAGGCTTGCTTCTGAGGAAATTCTAATGTAGCCATAGCCACTTGTGTTAAAAAATGATCTCCCTTGCCTCCAGCAAACTATTTGTCCTCTGAACTTTATTTATAAACACACCCATGGTTAAGGCATCTGTTTCTTCACATTCATTTCCCCGGCTCCGGTCTTCCTAGACCAGAAGGACAGTTTCAGCCTGTGGGTAGGCCAGGTGAGAGAAGCAGGTAGCCTGTGAATGAGGCTGGGAAAAGAAAGGCTCACCACAGGCCCCACCGAACAGGCAGATGGAAATGCCAGGGAAGCGCTCTTTCCGTCCTCACCTCCTCTGGAGGTTCAGGGGAAGTAAAACTGAAATGTGATTTTTGCCTCTGCTCAGGCTGTAGAAACAAAGAAGGTGGAGCAATGAAGAATCCAGGAAGAAAATAAAAGCCCCTGTTTCTACATCAGAAAAAAAAAAAAAAAAAAAAAGCTACAAAAGTTGGAAGAAAATATCTCCTTGCTTTTATCATTGATAAGGATAAAGAATACATGTGGCTTTTTCTGCTTGGAAATTGGCCTCTCACATCAGCTCAGAATCTCACGTCAGCTCGGAAGAAATGATGAAGAAACAACATGGACTTTGCAACTTTGCAGTTCAGTTCAGTTCAGTTCAGTCGCTCAGTCGTGTCTGACTCTTTGCGACCCCATGAATAGCAGCATGCCAGGCCTCCCTGTCCATCACCAACTCCTGGAGTTTACTCAAACTCATGTCCATCGAGTCAGTGATGCCATCCAGCCATCTCATCCTCTGTTGTCCCCTTCTCCTCCTGCCCCCAATCCCTTCCAGCATCAGGGTCTTTTCCAGTGAGTCAACTCTTCGCATGAGGTGGCCAAAGTATTGGAGTTTCAGCTTTAGCATCAGTCCTTCCAATGAACACCCAGGACTGATCTCCTTTCAAATGGACTGGTTGGATCTCCTTGCAGTCCAAGGGATTCTCAAGAGTCTTCTCCAACACCACAGTTCAAAAGCATCAATTCTTCAGCACTCAGCTTTCTTCACAGTCCAACTCTCACATCGATACTTGACCACTGGAAAAACCATAGCCTTGACTCGATGGACCTTTGCTGGCAAAGTAATGTCTCTGCTTTTCAATGTGCTATCTAGGTTGGTCATAACTTTCCTTCCAAGGAGTAAGCGTCTTTTAATTTCATGGCTGCAATCACCATCTGCAGTGATTTTGGAGCCCCCAAAAATAAAGTCTGACACTGTTTCCACTGTTTCCCCATCTATTTGCCATGAAGTGATGGGACCAGATGCCATGATCTTCGTTTTCTGAATGTTGAGCTTTCAGCCAACTTTTTAACTCTCCTCTTTCATTTTCATCAAGAGGCTTTTTAGTTCCTCTTCACTTTCTGCCATAAGGGTGGTGTCATCTGCATATCTGAGGTTATTGATATTTCTCCCAGCAATCTTGATTCCAGCTTGTGCTTCTTCCAGCCCAGCGTTTCTCATGATGTACTCTGCATAGAAGTTAAATAAGCAGGGTGACAATATACAGCCTTGACATACTCCTTTTCCTATTTGGAACCAGTCTGTTGTTCCATGTCCAGTTCTAACTGTTGCTTCCTGATCTGCATATCGGTTTCTCAAGAGGCAGGTCAGGTGGTCTGGTATTCCCATCTCTTGAAGAATTTTCCACAGTTGATTGTGATCCACACAGTCCAAGGCTTTGGCATAGTCAATAAAGCAGAAATAGATGTTTTTCTGGAACTCTCTTGCTTTTTCAATGATCCGGCAGATGTTGGCAATTTGATCTCTAGTTCCTCTGCCTTTTCTAAAACCAGCTTGAACATCTGGAAGTTCATGGTTCACGTATTGCTGAAGCCTGGCTTAGAGAATTTTGAGCATTACTTTACTAGTGTGTGAGATGGGTACAATTGTGTGGTAGTTTGAGCATTCTTTAGCATTGCCTTTCTTTGGGATTAGAATGAAAACTGACCTCTTCCTGTCCTGTGGCCACTGCTGAGTTTTCCAAATTTGCTGGCATATTGAGTACAGCACTTTCACAGCATTGTCTCTCAGGATTGGAAATAGCTCAACTGGGATTCCATCACCTCCTGTTACTGTTGTTATTATGTCCATCTCTGTATCTAGTAGCTGAGCTTTTCACAAACTCCCTCATGCCTCTTTTGGGAAGGAAGTGGAGGAAACTGGGTCACTTGGAGTTGAAAACAGAGAAAGGAGAAAAGTGTAGTTTTGTGCTGGTTCTAGAGGTGAGCTAGAAATCACCAGTGAGAGGCCTGGGCAAGGATTCCCTGAGGTAGCTTCTCGATGTATTACATTAACAGTGCAAACTGTCCACTGAGAGAGCAGAGAGGGCTCTTGGCAGGCAGGAGAGGAAAAAGATGGTGTGCTAGACAGCTTCCACCTCTGTCTGAGGAAAGGATTTCCCCCCCTAAGGCACCAAGCATTAGTAGCAGTTCCAGGCCCCTGGGTAAAAGAGGACAGAAGGAAGAGAGGATGATTAATTAAAAATGCAGGCTGACCCTGAAATAATCAAATGAGTACTAATGACTCCCATCAGCCTCCTTGGTAGAAAAGAAATTATGCTAAATGCTTAGAACCACCACGAAGGTCCCTATCAGGCCAGTTTTCTGACTTTTCTAGTTTGGCTAAAGTCTCATGCCTGATTTTTACCATGCAACATAGTCAAATTTCAGGCCTTTGGGAATGTCAGTGTGTTTATCTGTAAGATAAACTTTCTCTGACAATAGTTATAGCTATCCTCAGTCAAGGACATGTTATACAACCGAAGTTGGGGCCTTCTGAGATAGAATGAAGGGGAATATTCTGTAACCCCGATGCTGAGATCTTTCCTCTTCTTCTGTTTCTTTAAGCAATGTTGCCATTTTCTGTGGACAAAAGCCATACTTCTTCACTGTAGATCATTAAGTACATAAAAGGAAGAAGAGAGAAAGGGAAAATGTAGCCTCTAGTTTTACCACCCAGAACTGCTCATGGTTAACAGCTTATCTTCTTTATTTCTTCTCTTTCCTTGGTTTCAATTTTGTCTATAACATTATAGATTAGATTAGATTTATTTAAAACTATCTGTTGATGGGAAGAGAAACTGATGGAGGTCACTCCTTTGGCTTCAGGTTGCTCACAGTTCAGTGCATCACACAGTTGGTCACTTGCCTGACTTCCCCCACTGGATGATGAGTAACTTGATTGCCACAAGCAGTTAGACCCTCCTGCTTGGTGCCTCTTGCCATTTTGGATGGCCCTCTCTTATCATATTGTCAGTTCCTGAAGTGCTATTTTTTTCAAGGACCATTCTTTTAACCAATAAGTTTCAGCTCCTACTTTAGGTCAGAGCCAATGCCAGCTGCTTTAACATACTTTATTTTATTTAGTTCAGCTCATTTTTATATTCTTAGGGTGGAGCCAGTGCCTGGCACCCAGGAAGTTGAATTTTAAAATGAAGATATTTTGGAAGGAATGTGAGCACTGGAGTTAGACTGGGTTTGAATCCCAGCCCTTCTGTATAGCTGTGTGACCTTGGGCCAGGGGTTAAACCTCTCTAAGCCTCAATGTCCTAATTTGTAAAATAGGTATAATTCAGTCTTCAATAGAGGCCCATGGTGAAGATGAAATGAAATAATAAATGGAAAATTGTGGCTCATGCTATGTGTTCCATACATAGAAAATGAATGAATGAATGAAAAAATAATGAATGACTGATTAGAGTCCAAGAAATCAATCCAAGGTCTACTCTGTATGTTTACATGGAAAAAGAGGAAGAACTGAGACTCAGTCTTTGGGCCCCAGGGCCTTCAGTCTCTCCCCTTCAAACCTGGTCTCAGGAGGAGTACTAACATGAGCCACTGAATTTTAGGTGTGAGTTTAAGTGGACATGCCTCTCTGAGAAACATTTGCATTTTCAATCAAATTTCTAATTGTCTTGTTTAAGTAATGTTTTGGAAAATTTTAGAGGGTTCACGGTTTCCCCTGGAGCCCATCTGTGAACCCTCTGCCACCCATTAAGGACCCTTTATGTCTCAACAAGTATTGATTGGGAGGTCACAGAGAAGTGGATGTGAGACTTGTCTGGTAGGATGCATTTTATTTGCAAGCAAATCAAGATACAATTTTAGTAATTGAGGCAGGAAGCAATAACTGCCTGTACTCTGGTGGTGCCTGTCTGTGTGGAAAGGAAAAACAGATTCCAGAGAGCTTAAATGGTGAGAGTTGAGCATCATGAGGTCTAACCAGATGTGAGGAGAGAGGCAAAAAGAACAATTCAGAGAGGCTTTCAGCTTCAAACCTGAGTAGCCGAGGTAATGACATTTCCCCTGGGACCTATAAGATAGCACAGAGGGGAGTTGGCTCTCTGGGGGAATAGGTGATAAATATGGTTGTGCATGTGTGTGTGCATACTCAGTCACTCAGTTGTGTCTGATTCTGCAACCCCATGGACTATAGCTTGCCAGGCTCCTCTGTTTGTGGAATTTTCTACATGAGAATACTGGAGTGGATTGCCATTTCCTACTCCAGTTGTAACCATGAAGAATTTGCAGTGGTTGGGAAGCAGCCAGGGTAGGGGGGATGTCTACCAAGCAGTTGTTGTCATTGTTCAGTCACTCAGTCATGTCTGATTCTTTGTGACCACATGCACTATGGCATGCGAGGCTTCCCTGTCCTTCACCATTTCTCCTGGAGTTTGCTCAGACTCATGTCCATTGAGTCATGATGCCATCCAACCATCTCATCCTCTGTTGCCCCCTTTTCTTCCTGCCCTCAATCTTTCCCAGAATCAGGGTCTTTTCCAATGAATCAGCTTTTCACATCAGGTGGCCAAAGCATTGGAGCTTTAACTTTAGCATCAGTCCTTCCAATGAATATTCAGGGTTGATTTCCATTAGGATTGACTTGTTCAATCTCCTTGCTGTCCAAGGGACGCTCAAGAGTCTTCTCCAACACCACAGTTCAAAAGTATCAATTCTTCGGTGCTCAGCCTTCTTTATAGTCCAACTCTCACATTGGTATATGACTACTGGAAAAACCATAGCTTTCACTAAACTGATCTTTGTTGGCAAAGTGATGTCTCTGCTTTTTAATATGCTATCTAGGTTTGTCATAGCTTTCTTTCCAAGGAGCAAGCAGTTAGAAATGTAAGGTCCTCAGATGGCTTCACAGCTGAATTCTGCCAAAAATTTATAGAAGAGCTAACACCTATCCTACTCAAACTCTTCCAGAAAATTGCAGAGGAAAGTAAACTTACAAACTCATTCTATGAGGCCACCATCACCCTAATACCAAAACCAGACAAAGATGCCACAAAAAAAGAAAACTACAGGCCAATATCACTGATGAACATAGCAAAAATCCTTAACAAAATTCTAGCAAATGGAATCCATCAGCATGTTAAAAAGATCATACATCATGACCAAGTGGGCTTTATCCAGGGATGCAAGAATTCTTCAATATTTGCAAATCAATCGATGTGATACACCACATTAACAAATTGAAAGATATAAACCATATGATTATCTCAATAGATGCAGAGAAAGCCTTTGACAAAATTCAACATCCATTTATGATAAAAACACTCCAGAAAGCAGGCATAGAAGGAACATACCTTAACATAATAAAAGCCATATATGATAAACCCACAGCAAACATTATCCTCAATGGTGAAAAATTGAAAGCATTTCCCCTAAAGTCAGGAACAAGACAAGGGTGCCCACTCTCACCACTACTATTCAACATAGTTTTGGAAGTTTTAGCCAAAGCAATCAGAGAAGAAAAAGAAATAAAAGGAATCCAGATTGGAAAAGAAGAAGTAAAACTCTCCCTGTTAGCAGATGACATGATCCTCTACATAGAAAACCCTAAAGACTCCACCAGAAAATTACTAGAGCTAATCAATTAATATAGTAAAGTTTCAGGATATAAAATTAACACACAGAAATCCCTTGCATTCCTATACACTAACAATGAGAAAACAGAAAGAGAAATTAAGGAAACAATTCCATTCACCATTGAAACGAAAAGAATAAAATACTTAGGAATAAATCTACCTAAAGAAACAAAAGACCTATATATAGAAAACTATAAAACACTGATGAAAGAAATCAAAGATGACACAAATAGATGGAGAAATATACCATGTTCATGGATCAGAAGAATCAATATAGTGAAAATGAGTATACTACTCAAAGCAATCTATAGATTCAATGCAATCCCTATCAAGCTACCAACAGTATTTTTCAGAGAACTAGAACAAATAATTTCACAATTTGTATGGAAATACAAAAAACCTCGAATAGCCAAAGCAATCTTGAGAAAGAAGAATGGAACTGGAGGAATCAACCTACCTGAGTTCAGGCTATACTACAAAGCAACAGTCATCAAGACAGTATGGTACTGGCACAAAAACAGAAACATAGATCAATGGAACAAAATAGAAAGCCCAGAGATAAATCCACACACTTATGGACAGCTTATCTTTGACAAAGGAGGCAAGACTATACAATGGAGAAGAGACAATCTCTTTCACTAGTAGTGCTGGGAAAGCTGGTCAACCACTTGTAAAAGAAGGAAACTAGAACACTTTCTAACACCATACACAAAAATAAACTCAAAATGGATTAAAGATCTAAACGTAAGACCAGAAACTATAAAACTCCTAGAGGTAAACATAAGCAAAACACTCTCTGACGTAAATCATAGCAGGATCCTCTATGACCCACCTCCCAGAGTAATGGAAATAAAAGCAAAAATAAACAAATGGGACCTAATTAAACTTAAAAGCTTTTGCACAACGAAGGAAACGAAGCAAGGTGAAAAGACAACCTTCAGAATGGGATAAAATAATAGCAAACGAAGCAACTGACAAAGAATTAATCTCAAAAATATACAAGCAACTCCTGCAGCTCAATTCCAGAAAAATAAGCGATCCAATCAAAAAATGGGCCAAAGACCTAAACAGACATTTCTCCAAAGAAGACATACAGATGGCTAACAAACACATGAAAAGATGATCAACATCACTCATTATCAGAGAAATGCAAATCAAAACTACAATGAGGTACCATCTCACACCAGTCAGAATGACTGCAATCAAAAAGGCTACAAACAATAAATGTTGGAGAGGGTATGGAGAAAAAGGAACCCTCTTACACTGTTAGTGGTAATACAAACTAGTACAGCCACTATGGAGAACAATGTACAGATTCCTTAAAAAACTGGAAATAGAACTGCCATATGACCCAGCAATCCCACTGCTGGGCATACACACCGAGGAAACCGGAATTGAAAGAGACATGTGTACCCCAATGTTCATCGCAGCACTGTTTACCATAGCCGAGACATGGAAGCAACCTAGATGTCTATCAGCAGATGAATGGATAAGAAAACTGTGGTACATATACACAATGGAATATTACTCAGCTATTAAAAAGAATGCATTTGAACCAGTTCTAATGAGGTGGATGAAACTGGAGCCAATTATACAGAGTGAAGTAAGCCAGAAAGAAAAACACCGATACAGTATATTAACACATATATATGGAATTTATGAAGATGGTAATGATGACCCTATACGTGAGATATCAAAAGAGACACAGATATAAAGAACAGACTTTTGAACTCTGTGGGAGAAGGCGACAGTGGGGTGATTTGATAGAATAGCATTGAAACATGTATATTAGCATATGTGAAATAGACTGCCAGTCCAGGTTTGATGCCTGAGACAGGGTGCTCAGGGCTGGTGCACTGGGATGACCCTGAGGGATGGGATGGGGAGGGAAGTGGGAGGGAGGGTCAGGATGGGGAACATCCTGTACACCCATGGTTGATTCATGTGAATGTATGGCAAAAACCACCACAATATTGTAAAGTAATTAGCCTCCAATTTAAAAAAAGAAAGAAAGAAATGCAAGGTTCTGCAGGAAAATGGTTCCTTTCAGCACTGACAACATTGTGATTCTATGATGACTGGGAGGGAAATGGGGCCAGAACTTTGATTTGGAAATCTTCACCTCACCATGTGAGATGGGAGGAGCCAGGAAGGTGAATACATTGCCTTAGAAAAACAATGTGGAAAAATTCATATAGGACCAGGTACTGAATTTTGAAATAAAGCCAATTTTAGGGTCCAAACTACAAGAAATTAAGAGAGAGAGAGAGAATGCCAAACAGGGGGATATCTCAGCAAAGAGTGGACTACCCAGCCAGAAGAATGAGGACACAGGCACATTTCAAAAGACTGAGACAAATGGAGACTAAGAGGGGCCTTACCTCCTGCTGATGCTGAGCCATGAGCTGAGATCCTGCCCAGGAGAAGGAGAGGGGGCAGCACAGGGAATTCTGAGTTTGTTTGAGTTTTAATCCGGATGACTGAGAAAATCACTGAAGTGTCTGACAGCCCATTAGTGATCAGACTATGTTTTCTGCTTCAGACAGATGGGAGTACCAGATAGAATTTAAGTCCAGTTTATAGGAAATTTTTAAAAGGTACGATTTTGTATAACTTGAGTCAGTGACTATAAAATTCATACTGTCCAAACCATAATAGCTTGAATGCAGAGAAATATCTATTGTCTTCTCTCTTGACAGGTGTATTGATAAAGCACCCCTCCATTATCTGATTTGATTTTCCTCATGAAACAGGCAAAGCAGGTATCAAAGTTCTGTTTTACAGATGTGGAAACTGAGGCTTGGAAAGAGAAAGGAACATTGCCAAAGTCACAGGGTTTGTGAGTGGCCATGCAAGAACCATAACCCAGGGCTTAGGCTACTGAGTCAGAGTTTCTTTTATACCAGAACTTTTTTTAAGGATAAGGGCAGGGTTTCTTAACAGCCCCTTGGGAATCTATTCAGTTTATTTCTTTCAGGTTACATAACCCAAGTGATAGAATCTAAAGGATCTTTGGGGTTAATGTGCTGACAATTGTGCTTATTAATTGTTATAAAATAGGAGTGTTGCATGTGTGTGTGTGTGTGTGTGCACATGCATTTTGGATAAGAGAATTCAAAGATGATTTTGAACCATGGGCCTTTCAGCATCTCTCAAAGTGTAGGATAAGGTAGCAGCCAAAAGCACTGGGTTTCTATGTGAATCTGGACACATTCTCTCCCTTCCCTTTGCCTCTGCTTATTACCTGTAAAATGAGGATGATAATACCTATTTTGTAGGGAGGCTAAGAAGATTAAATGGGGTTATTTGCATAAAGTCCCTGGCTCTCAGATCTTCCTGTTGTGAGCACACCACACTCCGTGGCCAATACAAGCAGTACCTGGTGGAAGGCCGCCCAAGATGGTTGCTCTCCTTTCAGGTCCCGGATCATGTTAGGGGGACTTCAGCTGCTCAGGTATGACAAGCTGTGGCCTGGAGCTTGGCCATCTTCCTAGCCCCTTCTTGAACCTTGTGGAAAAGCTAATTAGGGCAAAATAGGGAGCTATGGATACAAAAGTAGGGCTTGGGAAAATTATCCAGCTGGATGTCATAGAGAGACTTGCTTCACAAAAGAGAATTTTTTCTGGAAAAAAAAATTGACTACCTTTTAAGAAGATTAACAGCAAGGGCTGGATGCTCCATGGTGTTTTGACCAGCCCTTTCCAAGTAATGGCTACAATTCTCCTCAGGCAATGAATCCATGAGGGCAGAGAGTTCAGGGAGACCAAAGGGGAGATAAAGAAGGAACTTGGATGCTGACAGCCATGGAAGTGGGCAGGAAGCTGCCCCAGCCCTGGAGAGAGAGGTGGGACTCTTGAGGACTTTCTAGGGACTGCAGTCATTCAGAGAAGGAGCTGGAAGGAAGAGAACTCTGTGGGGAAGGGAGGAGGGTGTGAAGAGGTATCAGAAACCTTAATGTTTCCATCAGTTTTAGATAAAATGTAACAGATTTTCCTGCATGACCCTAAAGCTGGCTAAGGAGATAGTCTTCAAAAGATAAGCTTGGAAGTTAGTTGAAAGAAAACAAAGGGGGACCTTCCAAGGAAATACACACAGAAGGGAGTCAGTCCCTGAACTTCTGTCAAGATGTCATCCTTATTACACCCTGGTTCATGGCAGGGGCCCAGTAAATAATCGCTGGTGAAACCCATGAATTATATACACCTCACACTGGCCACTGGAGGTAAAACCTCTGTTTGGTCCACAGGTAGAATGAAAGGCTGGACCAGCCCTGCCAGTTTGACTTGAGCTAAATGAAACCACGCCCTGAGAAAGAAGTGACTTAGAAAAATAGAAATCATTACTGTGCCATTTATATTGCACCTCTTGAGGTAGGTTACATCTCCCTGCTCTCCTGATCTAGATAGCAGTGGGAAATAGGAAAGCATGGGCAGGGCGGGGCCGAGAGAACTGTAGTGCCCTTCTGTCAAAACCTCCTTTGCTCAGTGACTAAGCTTTTCCAATCTAACGTGTTGTCAATTTACATCTATGCTTCTTCTGGAGGTGTTTGCATTTTAAGCTTCTTTTACAGTGAAAAGAAAAGCATGTCCCCGGCTAAAGGGATTTCTGACATTAGGGAGCAGGTTGGGAAGATTTTGTGAGTAAGCATGAGGGCTCCCGGAGTCTTGGAGGATGGGTTGTTGCTGCCCATTGAACCCCCATTGCAGCTGGGCCAGTACCCTTGCGAGAGTCTCTAGGCCCTAGCAGCCCTGAGTACAGTACATTGGTCTTTCTATCACCAACTTTGGTTGGAGAAGACAGTTTATCTGCCTTTGGACTTCTTAGCTGGGTAAGGATAGCCCACTGGAATAGAATTCAGAAGGGGCCGATTTTACTCTTCTAGCATCAGAGTCCTGAGTGCCCTTGGGAGAGCATGGTGCTTGCTCAATCCTAGTCATCTTTCAGCAACCAACCAGTCTGTGCCTTCTGGTTTCTTCTCAAGCCCTGGCTTGCCCTACTCCTCATCGAGATCTCCTTTCTCTTTCGTGTAGTGGTATCTATAGTTTATATCAGCAGTTTTCATAACCAGTTATATGCCTGAATTACCCAAGAAACTTACAAAATATTGGGGATAATAGTTCCTGCTTATTACATGCTGGGCATTGTTCTGAGGAGCCTATGTATGTTAACTCATTCATTCTCACAACAACCCTGTGAAATAAGATTCCTCTTAGTGTCACTACTTTGCAGTTAAGAAAACTGAGGCTCAGAGGGGTGTGGTCCCCTGATGTACATCACAGCTATGATGGTGTCAAAATTCAAAATTGAGAGTATGCCTTCAGAGTTCATGCTCCCTACCACTCCACCCCACTCTCAAGAGTCTGCTTTTCAGAATCCTAGTACTAACCTCCCAACTCAAGAGCTCCTTGGAGTAGAGAAAGAGCAAGATGTTTATTTTTAACACTTCACAGGAGACTCTGATGTGAACCAAAAGATGAGGGTTGTTATAAATAATGAGAACTAATTCTATACTTGGCCAGGGGAGAATATGTAGAATTTTCCAGGAGTTGGTAAATGCCTTGTAAGTGGTCAAGTTTCTAGGACAGAAGGCAGCCAACCCTTACCTTCTCCTTCTGGAGAACAGAGACTATACCTTTGTTCATTCACTCATTCAACAAAATGTGACAGGAAGCCTACTATGTGCAAGGTGCTGTTCTAGATCCTGGGGAACATGGAGGTTATATTCTATATGAGGGAGGCAGACACTGAGCAAATGAATGTATAACTTTCCATGTAGTGATAAGTGCTATGAAAAGCAATAATTCAGGTGAAAAGATAGATGGTGGAGTGGGGAACATGTGGGTGACTTTAGATAAAGAAGTTTGGGTAGACCTCTCTGGTAAGGCCCTGTGGTGGGAGCAGCTCAGGCAGGTTTAAGGGCCATCAGGAAGGCCAGAACAGCTGGAGTGTTCCGGGACATCCCAAAGTTTAGGATAAGGAGAAGTGAGGGGGATTCACGGAGGTAAGAATGAGCCAGGGAGGTGAGAACTGTATCAGAGGCTTCCAAGGCTCAGCCAGATGAGATGGAGCACAGGTCACTGTGATTGACAACATGGAAGTCACTGGTGGCCTGGGGGAGGAGAATTTCAGTGGAGTGGTGAGGCCGGAATCCAGACTGGAAAGGGATCCAGAAAACCTAGAAGGGAAAGTGGAGGCAGCAAACTTGACTGATTTCATTTTAGTTTCACTATAACCTGGAGCAGGGAAACTGAGCAGTAGCTGGCAGTGACAATGGGGTCAAGAGTGCTTGTTAAAGGTGGGCCGCACTTCAGAATGTTTATAGGCAGATGGTGCTTACCCATTCAGAGCTGGAAATTGGTGATGGCAAGCGGAGCATCTCTGAAGAGCTGAGAACCAATAGGATTCCAGGGTACAATGAGAGGAGTGAATCTAAGGGTGTTGTGAGAAAACCCCGTATAAGGCCATGTGGAGCAGAGCGTTGAGATGCAGGGAGGTGGGAATAGTTGGTGGTCAGTTCATGTGTGATTTCAGTTCTGATGACTTCAATTTTCTCAGCAAATAAGAAAGAAGGCCTTGAGCCAAGAGCAAGGAAGGAGTCCTCTATCTAATTCTACTGTGTGGAAGAGCCAAGAATTTTAATTTAAAAGTTATCCTTATAGGTTTATCTTTTAGATACATCAGTAATCACTATAACATATTTATATGAGTTTTCAAGCACAATTTTTGGGGGGACTCAGCAATTTCAAGCATGCATGGTCTTTGAGGAAGTTCTCTTCATAATCAAAACCAAAAGCACTGGTCTCCACCTCCCCCAAGGAAACATCAGATAGGGTCTTGTTAACATTATAACATGAATTTGAAACAGTTATTTTTGTTTTTTTTTTTTCCTCTAATTTTTGGCCGTTTTGCCTTTTTTTTTTTTTGGTAGCTATTGATAACATTCACTTCATTCACTTTCGTCTCATTTCAGAAATCATATGAGAACCCACTATGAATCCTAATGTTTCTATCTCATTCTCTGACACACATAAAAACTGCTCCTTTAATTGACTCTTCAGTAGATATCCCTGCCTTGTTTTTCCTGATACAGTGGTTGTCAGATTTGAATGCATAGCAATACCCCAGGGAGGGTTCGTTAAAACCTAGTGCTGGGCCCCACCTCCAGAGTTTCCGATTCTGTAGGTCTTGGGTGGGGGTCCCAAGATCCTGTATTTCTGACCAGTTCTCTGGGGCTGCTGCTGTTACCAGTCTGTGGACACACTTAGAGAGCCACTGCCCAGGAGCTTCTGTTTATAGTCTCTTCCAGTCGTTTTGAGGCGGACTAGGCAGCTGCAGGGCCTCTCTCTGGACCTGCAGGAGTGATGGGAGGATGAGAGAAAGGAGGACAGCTCACCAGCTTGCTCCGCCCCTCTCTCTTCCCCATAGAAGCTTTGGAGCCACCCCTGACAGAGGAGACCCTGGACTGGGTGGACCTTTGGTCGCCCCCGCAAACATCTCCGATAATTCTCCTGTCTGTCCTTGCCTGGGAGCAGTCGTGACTACAGCATCCCAGGATGCTTTCATCTTTCAAGTCCTGATTCCTAGTGCCCCTTCCCACCCTCCTCTCACCCACATCGCCTGGCCCTGCTCAGATCCCTGATCTCTGGCTTCCCCCCGTCTGCTGCCAGTTGCTCCCAGTGAGCTCTTGGTACAGGATGGATGGGCCTTCATAATAACCCTGGCAGGCAGCTGTGGGGCCAGGGCCTCCCCTTTGAGGCTGGTGTGTCTTTGATTTCTCGACAGATTAGCAGCACACAGAAGCGAAGCCCGTGTAAAAGGCTGGAGTAAAGGACCAGCTCGCCACATGACGCATGCCTGTAGTACACCGTAACTGGCAGGTAAGGGGAAAAGCTATTTGCAGCGCCCAGCAAGCTCGACGCTTGTTCTGAAGAGCCTGCACGGCCTAAAAATACCACAAAGGGTGGGAGGGAGAGAAAGGAAACTTTAGCATGGAATATTTAAAAAAAATTAAAAATAGAAAGGCTTTAGTAAATGAGAGTCACCAGTCGCTGTGCCACTCCCCACCTACAAGGCTTTTAGGATTCCCAGCAGCCAGCCAGTAGCCGACGTGACAGGAACAGTGAAGTTATTTTGGGGAACGGAGTCAGGCCACCCGTAGATGGATGGCGGAAGCAAGGGCGGAGAGATGAAAGTGCCACGTGGTGGGCTGAACTGATTGGGATTGACAGTAAACTGGTCTGGGAATTAATGAGATCCAGTAGATGCGGGGTTTGCCTCCGATGTGATGAACCACTTTGTCAGGCTTGCTTAACCTTGGTCTCAAATCAGTGCAATTGAAAGTCAGCAACAGGACTGATTCTGCTCCTCTTCTTGTGAGGGTGCTACGATGCCACCTTAGAGCTCTTGCACTGATTTCTACTCCCTCTCCCCTCCCTACAGCCTCTTAATTCATTCTGAAGCTCCAGCAGATACATGATTTGGTTTGGTTTCATTCCTCTTGTCTTTCTTGGGAAATGCCTAGATGAGCGAGGTAAACAAACGTCCTCCCCATGAATGAGTTACCCTGATCAAGGACCTCTTATGTAGACAGACCTGGCCTGGCACGAACGAGATATTGAGGGACCAGAGTAATCACGTGCTAGCAGAGTCCAGTTTATCTTGTACCTCTGTCCACTTCTAGGAGAAAATGGCACCTCAAAAATGCCCAGAATTATGCAGAGGAGGAAACTGGATTTCTGCTCTATAAAGAGTTCAGTAATTTAGCCCATGGTGGGGTATAGGGGTAAATTGGGAGAGGTTGAAAAAGGGGGTGCATGCTCTTAAAAAACACCTCCCTGAGGAGGCCCAGAGAGGCAACGTAGACTGCAGGCTCTGGAGACAATCTGACTTATTTTTCAGTTCCCATAGAAGAAATGAAGCAGAGAGGCCCCCCAATAAATGTTGGCTAATTATGGACCTAACAGAAGCAGAAGATATTAAGAAGAGATGGCAAGAATACACAGAAGAACTGTACAAAAAAGATCTTCATGACCCAGATAATCACGATGGTGTGATCACTGACCTAGAGCCAGACATCCTGGAATGTGAAGTCAAGTGGGCCTTAGAAAGCATCACTACGAACAAAGTTAGTGGAGGTGATGGAATTCCAGTTGAGCTATTCGAAATCCTGAAAGATGATGCTGTGAAAGTGCTGCACTCAATATGCCAGCACATTTGGAAAACTCAGCAGTGGCCATGGGACTGGAAAAGGTCAGTTTGCATTCCAATCCCAAAGAAAGGCAATGCCAAAGAATGCTCAAACTACTGCACAATTGCACTCATCTCACATCCTAGTAAAGTAATGCTCAAAATTCTCCAAGCCAGGCTTCAGCAATATGTGAACCGTGAACTTCCTGATGTTCAAGCTGGTTTTAGAAAAGGCGGAGGAACCAGAGATCAAATTGCCAACATCCACTGGATCATGGAAAAAGTAAGCGAGTTCCAGAAAAACATCTATTTCTGCTTTATTGACTATGCCAAAGCCTTGGACTGTGTGGATCACAATCAACTGTGGAAAATTCTTCAAGCGATGGGAATACCAGAATACCTGATCTGCCTCTTGAGAAATCTGTATGCAGGTCAGGAAGCAACAGTTAGAACTGGACATGGAACAACAGACTGGTTCCAAATAGGAAAAGGAGTACGTCAAGGCTGTATATTGTCACCCTGCTTATTTAACTTCTATGCAGAGTACATCATGAGAAACGCTGGGCTGGAAGAAACACAAGCTGGAATCAAGATTGCTAGGAGAAATATCAATAACCTAAGATATGCAGATGACACCACCCTTATGGCAGAAAGTGAAGAGGAACTCAAAAGCCTCTTGATGAAAGTGAAAGTGGAGAGTGAAAAAGTTGGCTTAAAGCTCAACATTCAGAAAACGAAGATCATGGCATCCGGTCTGATCACTTCATGGGAAATAGATGGGGAAACAGTGGAAACAGTGTCAGACTTTATTTTTCTGGGCTCCAAAATCACTACAGATGGTGACTGCAGCCATGAAATTAAAAGACGCTTACTCCTTGGAAGGAAAGTTATGCCCAACCTAGATAGCATATTCAAAAGCAGAGACATTACTTTGCCAACAAAGGTTTGTCTAGTCAAGGCTATGGTTTTTCCTGTGGTCATGTATGGATGTGAGAATTGGACTGTGAAGAAGGCTGAGCGCCGAAGAATTGATGCTTTTGAACTGTGGTGTTGGAGAAGACTCTTGAGAGTCCCTTGGACTGCAAGGAGATCCAACCAGTCCATTCTGAAGGAGATCAGCCCTGGGATTTCTTTGGAAGGAATGATGCTGAAGCTGAAACTCCAGTACTTTGGCCACCTCATGCGAAGAGTTGACTCATTGGAAAAGACTCTGATGCTGGGAGGGATTGGGGGCAGGAGGAGAAGGGGATGACAGCGGATGAGATGGCTGGATGGCATCACTGACTCGATGGACGTGAGTCTCAGTGAACTCCAGGAGTTGGTGATGGACAGGGAGGCCTGGCGTGCTGCGATTCATGGGGTCACAAAGAGTCAGACACTACTGAGCGACTGATCTGATCTGAATTTCAAATAAATGAGTGATGAACTGGGCTGGCATTTGTGCCAAACTCTGGGACTTAACCATCAAGGTTGTTGCATTTGGCTAAAGTGTTTTCAGAGAGGGATGTGATGTACTGTCTTAGGGTACTATGAAGACTGACTGCTTATCACCCCAAGAGTGCCTGGGTCACACATTCCCAGCTCTCAAATTACCAACTGCATGCCAGGGGTCAGGGCCAGCTCCACGCAGGGAGACAGTTGGCAGGGCCTCTGTGCCAGCAACATGGGCTGGGCATGACCTTAAGCTGCCCTCACAGTCCAGCCCCCTCCCTCTCAGCTCTTGATCATTGTTACCAGGCCAATGTGTATTTGAAAACCCCTCTTCCCATGAATGAATTTGGTTAATAAGTATTTAAGGTTGTTGAATTTTCATGGCAATCTCTGAGAATTTCAGAAAACTTCATAGCATGGATATTATATGTTGTTGTTTTTTATGGTCACTCAGTTGTGTCTGACTCTTTGCAACCCCATGAACTGTAGCCTGCCAGACTCCTCTGTCCATGGAGATTCTCCAGGCAAGAATACTGGAGTGGGTTGCCACTTCCTTCTCCAGGGGATCTTCCCCACCCAGGTATCAATCCCTCGTCTCCTGTATTGGCAGGTGGGTTCTTTACCACTGAGCCACCTGGGAAGCCATAAATGCATCAAAACCCACTAGGAGTGTACTAGGAGCCACTCAGGTAAACAGATAATCTGGGCAAAATAATTGTCTCTTATGGAGTTGATAGTTTAGGACTTAAGGGTTAAAATTAGCAACCTGGGCTTAGAATGGAAGACAATTTCATACATCTTTCTATGCTACCACATGACTGTTCCTTTTCATGATTGGATGTTCATGGTTTCACAAGCAGCAGTGGGAGGAGGGTGAGGGAAGAAAAGGTGACTGAGCATGTTTTTCTGTGCTTTGCATGGGGCCAAGTTTTTCATATACATGAGCATGTGTGTGTGTGCTAAGTCACTTCAGTTGTGTCCGATTGTTTGTGACCCCACGGACTGTAGCTCACCAGGCTTCTCTGTCCATGGGATTCTCCAGGCAAGAATACTGGAATGGGTTACCATGTCCTCCTCTAGGAGATTTTCCTAACCCAGGGATTGAACCCGCATCTCCTGCATTGGCAGTCGGGTTCTTTACCACTGAGCCAGCAGGAAAGCCCATACATGAGCGTATCTAATTCTTAATGTTCCCTTGAGGTAAGTATTAAAAGTAATATTTTGCAAAAAAGGAAACAAAGATTCAAAGAAGTGGCTAGACACTAATTTTTTGGCAGATGAATTTGACTACAAAGACTCTAGTCTACATAACCACACACCAGACTGCCAACCAGATTAACCCAGAGGGCTCAGTTGATAGGCTAGAACTGCTCTGGTCAACTGCCAGAGGACAGAGCACTGAGTTATGAGATGGGAGATATCACCTTGCCCTTGATACATAATAGAAGCCTCGCATTCCTTCTTTGGTGAGCAGTAAAGCCATAGCAAAATTAAAAATAGAAAAGTTACTAGTAAAGAATAGCAAATTATAAAGCCTAAGACACAAAACAGTGTTTGACTCATCCTAAGGCCCTAGCTGCTGCTTCCATCCTTTTTAAATTTGCCTACTAAATGATGACAGTTGGCTCCAATGTTGAAGGAGCTTCTATAATCTTTGCAGAGTGGCTGAATGAAAAAAAAAAAAAAAAAAAAAACTTGTTTCCAAGAGTCTCAGAGTTCAAAAGGAGGACCAAGAGGTGGGAATTAAAAGAAGGCGGCTTCAAAGATAACAGGAAGAACTTTCTAGCAAATGGATCTGTGTGACTAAGGGATGGGATACTTCAGAATGAGCAAAGTTCTCTCCCTTGGACATGCTTAAACAGAGGCTTGGAAATACCTTGGGGACTTGGCATTGGCTAAATGGACTCTGTGGTCTCTTAAAGCCTTTAAGGATCTGAGAATCCATGACATATGGCACCAATTTTCAATTGGAAATAAATTTCATTCTTATCTGAGCCAACTCTGGCCTACTATTCAGCGCAAAAAAAAGGGGTTGGGGACTAAGACCCAAACCAAAGGAGTATGTCTGGTTCTACTTGAGGAGTTGGAGATTTAAAAAGAAGAGTGGATGGATGCCATCCACTCTTGGAGTCAGGTCTGTCCAAATCCTTTGGAGGTAGTGACTTCTGCTTACTAAAGGTGGCCCAGGTGAGAGCAGCTATGGCTGGAGCTAAACTTGATATGACTGGACTTGATATGGTGTGGGAGGCCAAGTCATTGCCTTTAAGGTCTCTTCCAATCAAAGAATCTATTTTTTTTTTTTTTTTTAATGAGGAGCCATTTAGGAACAGTGCTCCCTGCCAGCCTTTTCAGGTTAGGGAAACCCTCACCCTTTTGTCCAAAGCAATGTATCTAACAAAGCAAACTGTATGCCAGTCCTGTAATTTACCAATCCACTTCTGGTTATATACCCTATAGAATGTATATCTGAGGGCTTTTACATTCTCCAAAAGACATCGTTAAGAATGTTCATAGCAGCTTTATTCATAATACCCCCAAAATAGAAACAACTTACAATGTACATCAGCAATGAAGTGGGTGAGAAAATTGTGGTGTATTCATACAATGGGATACCATGGAGCAACAAAGACATGGTAGCTCCTGATACATGCAATGCTGATGTGTCTCATAGATGTTGAGTGAAAGAAGTAAAAATACAGGCTGTATAATTTCATTTATATAAAGTCCTAACTTAGGCAAAAAATTATAGTGAGAGAAGTCTGAACAGTAGTTGTCTTTGGGAGGGTTGAGGTGGTAATTAACTGATATGGGGCATGAAGACAGTTTGAGGATAGATAGCTGGAAATGTTCTATGTCTTATTCTGATGGCAGATAGATATAAAAATTCATGTAACTGTGATCTTTCCATTTTGCTCTATATAAGTGCCTTCTCCCGCTCTTTCTTTCTTTCTAGATAATAGATATATCTGGAAAAGAAAAAAAAGAGCAGTTTTTTCCCATGGAAACTGGGTTATATTCTGGATTCTTTTTGGCATTCCGTGTTAAAGGAAAATAAATGATCTCATGGCTTTGGTAAACTGGTCTTCAACAAAACAAAGTATTGGACTGGTACTACTGTAACCACTAATTATGGAAGATAATATAGTATTATCACATGCATTTCAAATTTTTTGAATCAAATTTTGGCTTCTAGACTTGAGTGTTACTTCCAGGTACACCTCTTACTTGTATGTACACAATGTTTTATCTTTGGGGACTCAATATTCTCGTGAATAAAATGTGAGTGATTCATTCATTCAATAAATATTGAATGCCTACCATGTGCAAGGCTAGATGTATGGGAGAAACAGATAAATCAGCTCTCAGACTTGAGAGACTCAACTGGAACACTACATGTAAAATCACATTATAAAGAGGAAGAGTTACAGCAACACAGGAATTTATTAAGGCATGACAACTATGGCAAATGCCCGATTCAATGCAATAAAGTAATTCTTTACCCTGGGAAATTAACTCTTTTGCCAAAATATTATTCTCAGTCTTCTATATATACAAACATTGGCATCTAACTGGAAATTTTACTCTTACTGAGATTTTTCAAGTTCAACAGCATCTTTAGATGTTAATGTGATATGAATTGAGAAAGATTTAACATAGAATTTACTGTGTTGGATATAATACAGTTGTTCAACATTTGGAAACCAAGTGTGTTTTCTGTCTAGTTGCCTTTCCATGTACTGGAGACCTACAAAATGCATAAGTAAGTCACAAATGCAAACAGCAAGTATAATATGATACCATTTATATAGAGTTCAAAAACATGCCAAAAATGCTATCCATTGTTTCTGAATACATGCACACACATCAGTGATAGAACCATGCCTGCCTGTAAGCAGTAGATAATTACAGGAGAGCCATGTCTTAAATTGCATTCCTCTCCAGCAGAGCCCGAGACCAGGACTTGGGTGTAAGGCATTTATTAAGGGGTGATCCCAGGGAGTAGGAGTGAAGGAGCAGGGAGAGTGAGACAAGAAACGGGAGAAAACCAGGAAAGGGTGTGTTATTGAGGTCACGGCTTTAGGGAAAAGGGCTCAGCCCCACTTCTTAGAATTGTCTGTCCTAAGGGCATTTATACAAGGCTCTGACCCATGGGTTGATGGTTCTCCTGGGGGTGCTAATTCTCCCATACATTTGTGATGTGCTCACAAGGGTTGAGTGCATTCTTGAGGGTTTGGAGGAAAGCTTTGGAATAAAGAAATAGAGTCATGGGTTCTGGAGGTGGGAGACTGCCAGGATGACTGAAGGCTGAAAGCTGAGGGCATGCGACATATTGCACCAATCACATCTCTTTTAAGTTCCTACCCCTGGGGAAAGATGGAAAGGAATGGGATAAGAAAGGGTTACACAAGGAACTCCAACTGGATCTTTAATGTGTTATTTCTTAAGAAAATATAGCAAAAATATTTTCCAAAAAGCTGCATGGTGGGTGTATGGGTGCTCATTACATTTTTCTTGGTACTTTTCTGTATTCTTGAACTATTTCAAAATAAAAAAATTGGGTTGCATCAGCATTAATTTGTTTCAGGGGAGCTCTGATTGAATAATTATGCAGAGCAGTAATGTGTCAAATAGTAATATAATTTGCCACTAGTTCTTAAATTAAGTTAATGTACCTAAGTATAATTTTGATGGAATTTGACTAACAAAATACTGAGTTTCATCCCAAATGTCATGGTTTAATTCTTATTCTAGTTGAGAAATCTCACTTGATAAACTTTTGATTGTATTTCCAGTTGTCTTAGCAGGGCACTTTGTAAACAGGGGATGATTTATCCATTTTCTGGTTGGGAAAGCCATAACTCAGAGGAATTCAGTAATTCATTCAAGATCACTCAGCAGTAGAAAGGCAGGAGAATAATGCAGGAGCTTTGCCCTTTTAATCTGCAAGTCCCTCCTTGTTTTACTCAAAACTTTGCAAAATGATCAACAGAATCGTCTAGGGAGCACACAGCGGTGTGGGCACTGTGTAATTGTTTGCAGTATACATGTATGTGATTCAATCAACACAAGGGTATTTGATGGGGGTGAGCATAAGGATTATAGTTTCTGCATTCAAGGATTTTATACTTTAGTGAAGATATGATTAAACATAGCTGTATTGTCTCTCCCAAGTGTGGGAAATGATCACCTTGGGTTTTATGTGTAGAACAGTAGCAGTGGCCATTGCCACCACACAGCTGTTGACTGGGCATCCACCATGCATGGGGGCTCTTGTTAGCATTGCTCACTTCTAGACTATCTCAAGGTTACCAAGTTCCTCTTAACTTTTCCTTAGCTTTGTGTACACTTTGTCCCCTGGGCCAACAGCACCTTGTCCAAGGGCAATTTGTTTGTAACAGGAGGTGTTCTGAGGAGCAAGCAAATTGAAACCCCAACAACCACAATAATATCCACAAAACCCAACACAGCCCAACCTTAAGGAAACTCCCCCTTTGTAAGGCCACTTTTGAGACTTCATGGCTCCACTCAAGTCAAACATTTCAAGTGGTTGAACTAGGAACTTGGACTCAGAATGTTGTTTTTCAGAAGGAACTTGCTCGGCTGTTTAAATGGTCACCAGTAAGAATGCAGAATAACAGCTGCAGACCTCTGGGCTTTTGACACTTAAAACAACTGATGGAAAATGCCTTTCGAACCCCTTGGATTTACACGAAGAAAACCCATTGCTAAATTACAGCTGAAAGGATTGTTATTCTTTTTGCCTCTTGTGGCTGAATGGCATCTTAATTGAGGCATTCTTGTGGCACAAAGGCAAGGCGACTGGCTTGGCCTCCTCTATAGACTTTCCAGCCCCCTCACTGAACTCGTGAATGATTAAATATCCCCTTCAATCCTAGCTCCCTGAGAGCCGCGCCCTACTTTCTCAAACTGCTCTCCAACCGTTGGCAATCCCAGCCTTCCATTTGGTCTTTGAGTTGTCAGGGCGGGCAGTGTCAGAACTGGGGAGCTCAGAGTTACCACAGCAAAACAAGGCACCCTGACTGCAGTTCCTCACTGACAGCTCAGTTCCTCAGGGGCTCCAGCGGGGACCCCATTGGAGGAAGCTCTGCACCCTCAATGTCTCCATCACTTCCCACTGTGGACATGGCACTGTGCTGTTTGATTTTTTACCCCCTCCTTTGCTGGCAGATGTTGTTGATGCCCTAGCTATGTCTTCTGGTTCTCAAACCATTGCGGTCATCTGATAGTTTCTTACTGTAAATACCTGCACCCTCTCTGCCTGAGGGTGTTCTGGACCATGTTGTTCTTAGGCCCGCAGGCGGCAGGACAGGGTGAACAGGTACTAGGTGACTAGATAGACCAGAGAGTTAGTGCCCCCCGGGGTGATCCTCAACCAGTGAGAGATGGGAGATGATAGGCAAATTCCCCAACTTGAGTGGGCCTATTCTAGGGTATGTTCCTCAGGGTTTCTCAGAGGCACTTCAGCAAGATGGAGCTCCAGTTGGCCACCTACCATTAACGTACCTTTATGCCTTTTCTCCCTTCCCTACTTGTTTCTCTACTCCCTCTCCAAGTTTCCTGAGATCACCTCACAAATGAACTTCTTGAATCCAAATCTTTGTCCCAGGGTCTGCTTGGAGAGGAACCCAAACTAAGGTAAAGTCCCTGAAATTGTATGCACATTTTTGTTTGATATGATGAATATGAGGAGCCTTCATTAACTTTTCAAAAGGCTCTAGGACCCCAAAGAAGTCAAGAATCAACCCCTAACCCCTCTTCTTGAGATCAGCTCATCTACTCCCGAAATCCAGACACAAAGAGCCAGGTGCTTTCTGTATGTATCCCACAGCAAGTCTCCCCAGCATTTCAGATGTCACTTGTGGATGCTGTGCTTGCCCCCAGCACCCCCACTAGGACAGAAGGACCACCTCCTCAGCTAATGGCTCAGCTGTCAGCCCTCCCCAGGATCTGCCTTCAGCTAAAGGAAGTCATGGTTCCCTTCATCCAAGGTTCCACGCTGCCCCCCAGGGTCATCTGCCTCCAGTGGCTGGGTGATGTAGACCGACAGGAGTCTGAATCCCTTGTCCCAACTCAGGACAGCTCTTGTGGGGCCCTCCCAGCTCCAGAGGCACCCCCCTCCCATGAGTTTGGCTGTGGCCTTTGTAAAGACTTCATCACAGTCTAATTTCCTTCCCTTTCTGCCAATAGGAGTCAATCCTGAGAGCACTTTCCAATAAACTTCCTGCATTCCAATTTCCAAATAAGAGTCTGATTCCTGGGGACCCAGGCCTGTGATAACCTGAGGATTATCTCTGCATTCTCTCTTTTCATATCCACCCCTGTATGATTCATTGCTCACCCAATCAAAACTCGAGTCTTATTGACTGTGATTTTGGATACGCCCATGTTCTCCCTCTCCATTCTGATGATCTCTCTCCAGCTATGGCCTGGATATCTGACACAGCCTCCTAACTGCCCCCAGACTCCCATTTTGCTCCTCTCAAACATGTTCTTCCCACTGCAAACAAAGCAGTCTTTCTAAGGAGTAAATCTGGTCTCGTCACTATCACCTTTCAGTGGTTCGCCGTTACCCTGAAGATCAAGTTCTTAACGGGATTTATACTTTTATGACTTCCATCCTTTATGGGCCCCTCCAGCTTTGCATTTCCCCATGACCTGCCATATGTGCACTGCACTCCAGCCAAACTAGACTGCTTGCTGTTTTCCAAATTCACCACAACCTGGGGCCTTGATTCACACTCCTCTCCCACTGACAGTTCTGCTTTCCCTCCCCCAACATACATGCACACACACAAGCATACACCAGTGTTGCTGCTTCTTAGAGGATTTCTCTGACCTCAGTGCACCCCCCACCCCCACCGGGGGCCTCCACAGCCTCACTTTGGTATTCTACAACTGGTGCATGTGTTAGGTTGGCTTTCCCAGAAGTAAACTCTGAAGCAAGGATTCCTCAGAAAGCAATTTGCTAGGAAGTGTTTCTAGGAATAACCAGTAGGGAATTGGGGAAGTAGGAGATAGAGGGAAAGAAGCTGAGCTGGGGTGAATTTATTAGGTCAAGTCCCCTAGAGGGTAGATAAGATGATTCTAGTATCAATTCCAATGTGTGTGTTTTCCTCCACACCACCAAGGTGTTCTCTAGTAGAACTCGATTCTGACACTATCTACCTGTAGTGTCCGATTGCACAGGTTAAGAGATTAGCCCTAAAAGGCTGTCCCGACCTCAGAAGCCAATTGCAGATCCAAGTTGTCACCTGTACTTCTGATACAAATCAGAGATTCTTATGACCCCCTCCTTGGGTTCAATTAATTTTCTAGAGCAGCTCACAGGACTCAGAGAAACATTTTACTTACTAGATTACCAGTTTATTTTAAAAGGGTTTAAGTCAGGAAAAGCCAGAGGGAAGAGATGCATAGAGCAAGGTGGGGAGAAAGGGGGCAGAGCTTCAATGCCCTCCCTGGGCTCACCACTCTCCCGGCATCTCCACGTGTACACCAACCTGGAAGCTCTCTGAACCCTGTCCTTTTAGGTGTTTATGGGGGCTTCCTTACACAGGCATGAGTGATTAAATCTCCAGCTCTTTCTCCCTTCCCAGAGGTCCAGTGGAGTTGGGTGGGCGGACTGAGAGTTCTAACCCTTCAGTCACAGGGTTCTTTCCCCTGGCAACTAGCCCCCATTCTTAAGTGCTTTCTAAATTCACCTCATCAACATAACAAAAGACAAATTCTAAGGGTTTTAGGAGAGTGTGCCAAAAATGAGAACAAAGACCAAATATATATTTCTTACTGTGAATCACAGTGTCACAGTAGGTGACTTTTGCTTGGTCCTGGAGGGGAGCTCTGGACACAGTGAAGACCACACACCTCGCTACTGTCCCAAACGGGAAGAGGAAGCCGGAGAAATTATATTGATCAGTACTTGATACGTATGGAGTATTTATATACCCCTTAGTCACCAGAAGCACGCCGGCTGTGACGGACTGCACAGAAGCGTGGCCGAGAGGAGCTACCCCACGCCCCAGGTCAGGGGCAGCGGCCGAGAGGAGCTACCCTTGCTCAAGGTCAGGGGTGGCGGCCGAGAGGAGATACCCCTCGTCCAAGGTAAGGAGCAAAGGCTGCACTTTGCTGGAGCAGCCGTGAAGAGATACCCCATGCCAAAGGTAAGAGAAACCCAAGTAAGATGGTAGGTGTGGCAAGAGGGCATCAGAAGGCAAACACACTGAAACCATACTCACAGAAAACTAGTCAATCTAATCACACGAGGACCACAGCCTTGTCTAACTTAATGAAACTAAGCCATGCCCATCGGGCAACCCAAGACGGGCGGGTCATGGTGGAGAGATCTGACAGAATGCGGTCCACTGGAGAAGGGAATGGCAAACCACTTCAGTATTCTTGCCTTGAGAACCCTATGAACAGTATGAAAAGGCAAAATGATAGGATACTGAAAGAGGAACTCCCCAGGTCAGTAGGTGCCCAATATGCTACTGGAGATCAGTGGAGAAATAACTCCAGAAAGAATGAAGGGATGGTGCCAAAGCAAAAAGAGTACCCAGCTGTGGATTTGACTGGTGATAGAAGCAAGGTCCGATGCTGTAAAGAGCAATATTGCATAGGAACCTGGAATGTCAGGTCCATGAATCAAGGCAAATTGGAAGTGGTCAAACAAGAGATGGCAAGAGTGAATGTCAACATTCTAGGAATCAGAGAACTAAAATGGACTGGAATGGGTGAATTTAACTCAGATGACCATTATATCTACTACTGCGGGCAGGAATCCCTCAGAAGAAATGGAGTGGCCATCGTGGTCAACAAAAGAGTCCAAAATGCAGTACTTGGATGCAATCTCAAAATGACAGAATGATCTCTGTTCATTTCCAAGGCAAACCATTCAACATCATGGTAATCCAAGCCTATGCCCCAACCAGTAACACTGAAGAAGCTGAAGTTGAACGGTTCTGTGAAGACCTACAAGACCTTTTAGAACTAACACCCAAAAAAAGATGTCCTTTTCATTATAGGGGACTGGAATGCAAAAGTAGGAAGTCAAGAAACACCTGTGGTAACAGGCAAATTTGGCCTTGCAATACAGAATGAAGCAGGGCAAAGGCTAATAGAGTTTTGCCAAGAAAATGCACTGGTCATAGCAAACACCCTCTTCCAACAACACAAGAAAAGACTCTACACGTGGACATCACCAGATGGTCAACACCGAAATCAGACTGATTATATTCTTTGCAGCCAAAGATGGAGAAGCTCTATACAGTCAGCAAAAACAAGACTAGGAGCTGACTGTGGCTCAGATCATGAACTCCTTATTGCCAAATTCAGACTTAAATTGAAGAAAGTAGGGAAAACCACTAGACCATTCAGGTATGACCTAAATCAAATCCCTTATGACTATACAGTGGAACTGAGAAATAGATTTAAGGGCCTAGATCTGATAGATAGAGTGCCTGATGAACTATGGAATGAGGTTCGTGACATTGTACAGGAGACAGGGATCAAGACCATCCCCATGGAAAAGAAATGCAAAAAAGCAAAATGGCTGTCTGGGGAGGCCTTAAAAATAGCTGTGAAAAGAAGAGAAGAGAAAAGCAAAGGAGAAAAGGAAAGATACAAGCATCTGAAAGCAGAGTTCCAAAGAATAGCAAGGAGAGATAAGAAAGCCTTCCTCAGCGATCAATGCAAAGAAATAGAGGAAAACAACAGAATGGGAAAGACTAGAGATCTCTTCAAGAAAATTAGAGATACCAAGGGAACATTTCATGCAAAGATGGGCTCGATAAAGGACAGAAATGGTATGGACCTAACAGAAGCAGAAGATATTAAGAAGAGGTGGCAAGAATACATAGAAGAACTGTACAAAAAAGATCTTCATGACCAAGATAATCACGATGGTGTGATCACTGACCTAGAGCCAGACATCCTGGAATGTGAAGTCAAGTGGGCCTTAGAAAGCATCACTACGAACAAAGCTGTGGAGGTGATGGAATTCCAGTTGAGCTCTTCCAAATCCTGAAAGATGATGCTGTGAAAGTGCTATACTCAATATGCCAGCAAATTTGGAAAACTCAGAAGTGGCCACAGGACTGGAAAAGGTCAGTTTGCGTTCCAATCCCAAAGAAAGGCAATGCCAAAGAATGCTCAAACTACCACACAACTGCACTCATCTCACACGCTAGTAAAGTAATGCTCAAAATTCTCCAAGCCAGGCTTCAGCAATATGTGAACCATGAACTTCCTGATGTTCAAGCTGGTTTTAGAAAAGGCAGAGGAACCAGAGATCAAATTGCCAACATCCGCTGGATCATGGAAAAAGCAAGAGAGTTCCAGAAAAACATCTATTTCTGCTTTATTGACTATGCCAAAGCCTTGGACTGTGTGGATCACAATAAACTGTGGAAAATTCTTCAAGAGATGGGAATACCAGAACACCTGATCTGCCTCTTGAGAAATTTGTATGCAGGTCAGGAAGCAACAGGTAGAACTGGACATGGAACAACAGACTGTTTCCAAATAGGAGAAGGAGTACATCAAGGCTGTATATTGTCACCCTGCTTATTTTACTTACATGCAGAGTACATCATGAGAAATGCTGGGCTGGAAGAAACACAAGCTGGAATCAAGATTGCTAGGAGAAATATCAATAACCTCAGATATGCAGATGATACCACCCTTATGGCAGAAAGTAAAGAGGAATTAAAAAGCCTCTTGATGAAAGTGAAAGAGGAGAGTTAAAAAGTTGGCTGAAAGCTCAACATTCAGAAAACGAAGATCATGGCATCCGGTCCCATCACTTCATGGGAAATAGATGGGGAAACAGTGGAAACAGTGTCAGACTTTATTTTTAGGGCTCCAAAATCACTGCAGATGGTGATTGCAGCCATGAAATTAAAAGATGCTTACTCCTTGGAAGGAAAGTTATGACCAATCTAGACAGCATATTGAAAAGCAGAGACATTACTTTGCCAACAAAGGTTTGTCTAGTCAAGGCTATGGTTTTTCCAGTGGTCATGTAGGGATGTGAGAGTTGGACTGTGAAGAAGGCTGAGTGCCGAAGAATTGATGCTTTTGAACTGTGGTGTTGGAGAAGACTCTTGAGAGTCCCTTGGACTGCAAGGAGATCCAACCAGTCCATTCTAAAAGAGATCAGTCCTGGGTGTTCATTGGAAGGACTGATGCTAAAGCTGAAACTCCAATACTTTGGCCACCTCATGAGAAGAGTTGACTCATTGGAAAAGACTCTGATGCTGGAAGGGATTGGGGGCAGGAGGAAAAGGGGAGACAGAGGATGAGATGGCTGGATGGCATCACTGACTCGATCGACATGAGTTTGAGTGAACTCCGGGAGTTGGTGATGGACAGGGAGGCCTGGCGTGCTGCGATTCATGGGGTTGCAAAGAGTCGGACACGACTGAGCAACTGAACTGGACTGAACTAGTCACTGGTTAAGGGGAAGGGAGAGGAAATTTCCTAGGTACTTCTAGCTTTCTTTAATGCAGGCTAATCCAGCTCCAGCAGCCTAAGGACAGTCCTCTTACAAAGGGGTGTGAGTGATCTCTAAAGGCGAAAAGTGTCTTTAGAGCAGGCCTACACAGAACTGGCAAAGAGGTCCAAGGAGATGAGGTAAAGCTGTCCAAGGGGGCAGAGACTGGCAGCATCTGCTATGGGGTTCTAACCACATTGGACTGTAATGGCCTGTTAACTGCCTGTAGCCCCCTGCCCTACCCAGCCAGGCAGTGAGTCCCTTGTGAGCGTATGTGTTCACCATGGTCAGCACCAGCACGTAAGTAGGTGCTCACTCTATGGTTGTTGAGTGGATGAATGACTACACGGGTGGCTGAATAACATCTACCTCTGAGGGAGATTCTGCAGTGAGAACATCAGCATATGGGTATAGTTTTCCTGCATGTGGAAATAATTTACCCTTCTTGTGAGAGGAATGTGCATATGTACTTAGAAAGAGAAGTGGTTCTTTTTTTTTTTTTTCTTGCAGGGACCTGGGCAGAATGGGGTTTATGTTCCATGGCAACCACATGTTTCACAGAAGTCTCACTCTCCCAGCTAGAGAGGTCTGGTACCAGCAAGCAGCAGGAGCTTCAGATCTCACAGTGAGAAAGCAACAGATAGCTCTGGGGTTCTTCAGGTTGGAGGGAAGCCAGGAACCAGGGTCTGTTAGCCTTGGAAGGGACTTGGAAATAACAGTTGTCCTATGAATTCCTGCCCTTTCTCAAAACACTTTTTTCAGTAAATTTTTTCAGGATCAACTTTATCGAGGTATAATAAATATGAAGCAAAATGTGCCAATTTTAAACACCCAGTTTGAAAGGTTTTGTCAAATTTATATACTCACATGTGGTATGTACTGCCACTGCAATCAAGATATAGAACATTTCTAATGCACCCCCAAATTTGGCTGCCTATTTGCAGCCAAACCCACTCTAACTCTCAGCACCAGGCCACCACTGATCTGCTTTCTGTCAGTACAGTTTTGTGAGTACTCAAAAGTCATATAAATAGACTCATACTGAGATTTTTGTATGATTTTGTGGTCTAGTTTCCTCCATTTAGCATAATTATTTTGAGATTCATCCGTGGTGTTGTATGCCTTCGTAGTTTGTTATTTTTGCATTTCTTTGTATGGGAGTACCAAAATGTGTTCATCCACTCCCCTGTCCTTGGACTTTTGGGTTGTTACTAGTCTTTGGCTGTTATGAAGAAAGCTGCTATGTGTGTTCTTGTACAAGTCTTTCTGTGGATATATGTTTTCATTTCTCTTGAGTACATACTTAGAAGTGGAATGGCTGAGTCATATGGTGAATGTGTGTTTAACTTTATAAGAAACTGCCAAGCCGGTTTCTAAAGTGGCTAGACCATTTCACAGTGTCTGTAGCAATGTAGGCCAGTTCTACTTCCTCTGCATCCCTGTCAACACTTGGTATTGTCAGACTTTTCATTTTTAGCCATTCTAGAGGGTATGTACTAATATCTCATGTTTTAAATGGCATTTTGAATAATGTTGAGTACTTTTTCATACACATCTTGGCCATTTGTAATTGTCTTTGGGGAAGTGTCCGTTAAAATGTTTTGTCCATGTTTTAATTGACTTCTTTATTTTATTATTAAATTTTAAGAGTTCTACATTCTGGATATGAGTTCTCTGATAAATATATATCAACTGTTTTCTCCCAATCTGTGGCTTGCTCTTTCATTTTTGAAAAGGTGTCCTTTTAAGAGCCGAAGTTTCGCATTTCAATAAAGTTCATTATCTAGTTTTTCTCTACCATCCATGCTTTGTTGTTGTTATCTAGGAATGTTTTGCCTACCCCAATATCACAAAGATGTTTTTATTTATCTCTAGACATTGGATCATTTTAGCTTTTACATTTAGCTCTGTGATCCATTCTTGAAGCCCTCTAACCTCTCAAAACTTGGAAGGCATTTCCACACTGAGAGCTGAGGGTCTGACCAGTGGGTTCAGGGGCAACAGCGTGCCACTAAGGTTTGTCTCCTCTTAGGTCTTCAGTACACCTGCGATCAGTCTCCAGCAGCACAAGTGTCACGTGGTATCTAATAAGGTGTCTCTGAAACAGTATGGAGTGCTCGCCAGGTGAATGCAAGGTGATCATTTGACCTTTCCAAGACTGTACTTTCATCTGTAAAATGGGGATAAGAAAACCTGTCATGCAGGAGAGCCACCAGCATGAAGTGGAGAGTGGATGTGAGGAAGCACTTAGCAGGGTCTGACCCATGGAGGCCCTCACTGCTGTTGTGGCTGTGTTGCCTCAGTGTTATTTGAATGCCATGCAGATGGCTTGGCCTGGGTTTTTATAAAACTGAGCTGATGGCATGTGTTGATAGCTCTCTGCTAGCTCATTTGAACCTTTTTAAAAATAGGGCGCTTGCTATATTTGGCAGGTTGCTGCTCTGGTATGAAGGGACTTTTAGGGCCATGCTGATGAAGCAGCTGAGCATGGCTCAGAGGTGGCTACCAGTGAGCGATGAGTCAGGATGCCTTTGGCACACTCCTAGCAATATTTAAAAAATGAGTCCACGTGGGAACTTTCTGTTTATTCTCAGGAGCAGAAACAGATGGGAATTATGGGAAAGCCTTAGTCTTCACTCTGACAGATGATGTAGTCACGTTGTCTCCTCCCCAGCCTTCCACAAAGTCAGAGACTGTGCCCCCAAGTGTAGTTGAATAGAGGCAACAGGACAAAAGTGCTTATGGATCTATTTTCAGGCTTGTAGTTTTATGCCTTGGACTTACTTTCCTCTTAAACTTTTACCTGTGCAGCTGAATACTCTTCCTCAAACTGCTCTGGAGAGTGATGCTTTAATTCTGGCAGTTCTGATTGAGTGCCTGGTTTAGTTCATCCTGTGTACACAATGACAGCATACAAAAAGTCATGTCATCCTCCATGCCTCGGTTTTCTCATCTGTAAAATGGGGCAGACAGTAATGCCCTACGGATTTGTCTGAGGATTAAATTGGTTACTACAAATGAAATGTTTGGAAGAGTGCCAGGCACGTGGTAATAAACAATCTAAGTGCTATCTATTAGTATGATTTTTTTATTCTACTTGAAGTTGCCTTTTATCCCTCTGTGAGTATGCGTGCACACACATTGAGTATCAGGTGAGTGTTTGGGAGAGTCTTATCTGCACTTACATTCTTCCTTTGATCAACTGAGTGTCTGTTTTGGAAGTCCTCAAGTGGTAGGCAATTAGCAATTAACAATAGCCGAGATTCCTCTTAACCTTTATTTAACTTACTGAAATTCTCCTTGCTTCAGTGACATTGTGTGGCTCCCCTCCCCCACCCCAAGCAATTTCTGGAGAGCTGCCGGAAGTTTGGGTTGAGTATAGCGTAGAAACATGAATTCCTGTCACAGCCTGTTGAAAAGTACCTCTTCAGCATTCTTAGCACTGTATGTCTTCCTACTGAGAGGCGCTCCTTCCCTCGCATTGTTCCTTCCATCTGGTCAGAGGAGCCTAGCCCTTCTCTTCAGTCTCTCAAATGTTGTGCAAGGCATCATCCCATCAAAGTAGTTGGAGAGGTGGGAAAAGTTGAAGTGTGTGATGAGGGTGGAATGGTGGGGGGCGGGGGGGGGGGTGCCTGTTCAGCTCCAAAGTGTCCAAGAAAAGTAGAGGTGGATAAGCTCCACTAGAGAGGGCTGTGGGGTTCGTGTGTGTACAGAGTTCTTACTCCACACCACATGTGGGAAAACTGGCTCACAGGGAAGAGGAGAGAAAAAAAGGCTGAAGTCTGTGTTCTGAGCCTCTGCCAGGGTCTTCCTACTCTAGGATGGTGAAGGTGAAGGCTGCCACCCTACCCTGGTTCAGAAGCCATAGATCTCTCAACCAAACACAAAGAGCCAGCCACCCTGGCTTCAAGGGCCTGCAGCCTGTATAGGAGTAGCAGAGCCCCATGTTCAGAAGGGCCTCATGCTTGGGGATTAATGTTCTGAGATTGTTACCTTGAAATTCTTCATGATTTTATCATCAAGTTTGTATTTTGTAAATGGAACACAATGGTACTGGGGCTTAGGGCATCAGCTCACAGTGGTCCTGCCTCCTGCTCCCCAGGTTGGGTTCCTGGCTGATGGCTGCCCTGCCCACACCCTGTGACTCCTGCCACCTTCTGCCTTCACAGGGGCCCTGGGTACAGGTGCAGGAAGGGGTGGGGCCAGGAGCAAGTGCCCGCCCAGCTTGCTGTAGGTGCCTCTGCTCTGAGATTACAGTGTCACGGCACTTTGGGAGGGTACGGGCAGGTATGGGTTGGGGTGACTGGTTTACAGGAAGAACCTGGCTGGGGAATAGTATGTGGGTCACACATTTGGCGGAATGGGGGAACTTAGCAGCTGGCAGGCCATGCACTTTCACGCTTACCCTCACCTTCCTCATCTCCCTTCCTCCCAGGGGCCGTGCATTCGTCCCCACACAGGGTTATTCAGAGACTGCTGTGTGCCAGGCACTGTGCTCGCCAGTAGAGCGTATGAAACTGAGAAAGCTCCTGCCCACTTGGAGCCTATCCCAGTGGAGGTGGTTGGGAAACAGAGAGAAAGCAAGAAAATGCCTCAGGTACGAGTGAGTGCTCTGAAAAAAAAAATACCGCAGGGAAAGGGGATAGACAGTCACTAGGGATGGGAGAGGCAGGGTGCTATTTTAGAAAAGGCTTTGCTGATGAGGTGACATTTGAGTCCCAAAGGAATTGAGATTGAGAGCCACACAGCCATCTGGGAAGACAGAACAGTTAGTGCAAGTACTCTCTCTACAGTGGAAACAACGCTTGTCTTGGGCCTGGAACAGCCAGGAGACAGGGGCAGAGGGGACCAGAGCAGAGTGAGTCAGAGAGAGGCTGCTGCAGAGAGGGCTGGGGAGCCAGACAGGGCCACCTTCCTGAGGGAACTTGTAGACCATGGTACAGACTCCACATTGTGTTCTGAGGATGACGGGAAGACACCGGAGGGATTGGAGCCGAGGGAGGGCATGAGCAGTCTGCACTTTAGGAGGATCACTGTGGCTGTTGTTTAGAGAACAGACTATAGCGCAGGGCCAAGGGAGGCAACAGGGAGGCCGCTTGGGAAGTGATTTCAGAGATCAAGTGAGAAGTGGTGACAGGTTAGAACAAGCTGGCAGCACTGGGAGTGGGCAAGTGGTCAGATTTGAGTTGTACTTCGAGGGTAGGGTTAATTCTGATAATGTCTCCTTCAGATTGAAAACACTTTGATGGCTTCCTAGTGCCCTTGCTCTTGGGATCAAGTCCAAAATTATGAACACAGGCCCAGTACCTACCTGGGCTTCCCTGGTGGCTCAGATGGTAAAGAATCCACCTGCAATGCAGGAGACCAGGGTTCGATACCTGGGAGGGGATGATCCTCTGGAGAAGGGAATGCCAGCCCACTCCAGTATTCTTGCCTGGAGAACTCCGAGTACAGAAGAGCCTGATAGGCTGAAGTCCATGGGGTTGCAAAGAGTCAGACAAGACTGAGCAATTGAATACAATACCTACCCACCTCTGCACCTGGTACAATGTTCTCCTTCAGGTTCTGTCTTTCAGCCCCAGTTTTTATTGCTTAATTCACATACTGGTCCCTCTGCCTGGAACAGTCTCCCGCTGCCCCTAGTTAAGTCTTACTCTTTTTCTCAGATCCCATCTCAATCAAAAGTCCCTCAGAGGACAGTGCTCTGACTTCCCTCACTCCAGGTGGCCCCCTTTGGCCTTCCTAGCGTACCACACTATCCCCCATGGCCTCATCACTCCCTTATGTTCCCTTGCATGACAATGTGACCATCTGTCACCCCTAGAAGGCTGTAAGCTTCAAGAGGGCTGGGACTCTGTTGTTTCCGTCATTGTACCTCTTGCCCTGATACATGCTAAACTCAGTGACTCTTGTAGAATGAATAAAGATACAAATGAGGAAGTGTGGATGGCAGGAACAGAGATGTTGCCTCTGGAGCACCCCCGAGCCAGTACCATGGGGAACTGGCCAAAACAGCTGAGGGAAGATGGAGCCCTTTCCAGGGTTCTCTTTGTAGTGATTGGATTGATGCTAGCCTGTGCCTCAATATTGAAGACCAGGCAGGGTGGCAATCTTATTTGAAGCCACCAGCTAACAAAGGCCTGTGGCACACATTTTAAGTTGTGTTTTACTTCTGGCTCGACTTGTGTGGGGAGGTAAAGAGAAAATTATTCATTCTTCCTTCCATCACCTTATCAAACACGATTTCTCAGATAGCTCTTTCTCTCTCCTGGATGAAATCTCAGGCAGGTCCCAGAGGTTTTCAATCCCCTTCAGTCTCAAGTGCAATCTTGTTTCAGTAAATAAAACGTCCCATCCAGTCTAACCTGAAAACTTCAATCTTTTATTCAATTTCTAGCACCTTCCCCCTCTCCCCTACTCCAGCCTGCCTCTGACTGGGACCTGTGCAAAGGGAGGGGACAGAGAGGAGCAGTGATGTCCTCTGTCTCTGTTTTTCTGCCTTTCACTCTCTCCCCCAGTCTCTGGCTGCCCTTTCCAGTCCTTCCATAGTTGGTGCATAGGAAGGGGCTGAGGACAGGGCAGGGCACCCTTCAGGAGATGGGTGCAGCTGTTACTGGCAAGGGAACTTCCTGAGTATAGAGTGTGTTCAGTGTTGACTCTTGGCAGTTGTTATGGACTTCCCAGGTGGCTCAGTGGTAGAGAACCCACCTGCAAATGCAGGAGATGTGGGTTTGATTCCTGGGTTGGGATGATCCCCTGGAGGAGGAAATAGCAGCCCCTTCTGATATTCTTGCTTGGGAAATCCCATGGACAGAGAAGCCTGGCAGGCTGCAGTCTGCTGCTGCTGCTGCTGCTGCTGCTGCTAAGTCACTTCAGTCGTGTCTGACTCTGTGCGACCCCACAGACGGCAGCCCACCAGGCTCCCCTGTCCCTGGGATTCTTCAAGCAAGAACACTGGAGTGGGTTGCCATTTCCTTCTCCAATGCACAAAACTGAAAAGTGAAAGTGAAATCGCTCAGTCATGTCCAACTCTTAGCGACCCCATGGACTGCAGCCTACCAGGCTCCTCCGTCCATGGGATTTTCAGGCAAGAGTACTGGAGTGGGGTGCCATTGACTTCTCTGAGGCTGCAGTCTATGGGGTTGCAAAAGAGTCGGACAGGACTGAGTGACTGAAAGAACAAACGGTCCCTCAGAAGACTTCAAGTTGCTGGGAATCTCTCCCCAGCAAGGCCTCTGGTGAGGGTGAGCATTCTCTGGCTGGCTTTGGTACAGTCCATCCCTTGGTGGGATCAGCTGCCTTCTAAGTGGTCCTCCTGGGCAGGAGCCCTCTCAGGACCACTCAGTCCAGATCCCTTCCAAGGACCACATTTGGTTCAGGGAAAATGTGAATGTGTCTTGGACCTTTCTGTCAAGGCAAGTGCTTGTGGTTCCAAGGGCAATTAGCTCTCCTTACGCTGCTTCCAGGGTAGGCCAACCACAGGCTCACACCTTCAATCTTCCCCAGGAGGGAGTCAGGTGGCTGCATTTGTGTCCCTCAAGCTTCAGGGAGCATAGGTCAGGCTCTTCGTGGTTCTCATAAAGCCCTTTTCACCTGGTTTAAGATGAAGAGAAAGAACCCGGTTCCCCTCACTCATGGCAATGGGGGCACCAGCACTCCAACCAATCTCTCCCTACCTTCACTTGGCTTTTACCATATGGCCTGTAGTTGGGTAATGGGCAGGATGACTTTATGCTTTGCTTTATCATCCAGAAAGGCTCACCTTTTTTAAAAAATTTGTAGTTGTTTTGTTCACTTTCTATAAACTTTTTTTTTAATTTGAGGTGTAACATTCATCCAGCAAAATGGATGGATCACAAGTGCACAGCTTGATGAATTTTCACAAAATGAACCTATCTATGTAACTAACACATAGATTAAACAATAACAAAAACAGGACACCTGCTAGCTCCTTCATGTCCTCGCCAGTCACTACCCTTCCCTCTGAGGTAACCATTATCCTGACTTCTAGGACTGTAGATTTATTTTGCAAACCAATAAAATTTTGAGAGTGGAAGGGGCCATGTGGTATCTTGTCCCCCAAAATGGCTGCCATCAATTCCTTCTCTTCCCATAAAGAGGTGCTATGTTTCCATTAAGAGGAGTTAACCACTCTTACACTCCCTTGAATCTAGGCTTGCCTGTGACTCCTTAGAGCAATAGAAAATTGCAGGTATGATGCATTGCCAGTTGTGGGCCTAAACTTTTAGAGGACTGGGGGTTTCTAACGCAGCCTTGACCTTGAACATCCATAAAAGAGGTCTTGGCTACTCTGCTGAAGAGACAGGCCATGTAGAGGAGCACTGGGGTGCCAGATCTGTCAGTGAAGAAGCTGATCTTGAATGTTCAGCCCACTGAAACCTTCAGATGACTCCTGCCTCAGCCGCCATCTGACTACCAATGAGACTCTCACCCTTGGATCTTTAAGCAAAAAATTTGGTCCCCAGCTCCTTTAACCACATCGAAGGGCAGAAAACGTGACTCCCTAGAGTAGAATTACTCACTAACTCCTTTCTCATTTCCCCCAGATGCCTTCTGCCTCCTTGAATAAGCCTTGACTCTCATTTCATCTGCAGAGCTTTGGCATGGAGGCCATTCTGTGCTTCTCTGATGAAGCAAACAGGCAAGTCTTATTGACGGATGGGAATTAACCATAATGAGGATGCCTTGAGGGTATCATGGACACCGAACATATCATCTGCTCAGAAGCAGACAAAAGTCATTCAATGACAGATTGTGGTATAAAGCTCGGTGATGCTGAGCTTCTACACAGAGACTCAAGGGCAGCTCTTGTGCAGTTAAATGTCGTGGCATCAGAGAAGGGCAAATAACAGAGTACCTGTTGGCCCCACTCAGGCCTCACCCTATTTCCCATCCACTCTTCCAAGGCAGATAGTGGATGGGCTGCCAGACAAATGCCCCCAGAGGGCATTTCCTCAAGGACAGAGGAAACTAAGTAGATGTAGCCAAGCTTGGATGGGAACCAATGGTAGAATGATTTGTACTCATCCCTTGGAGAAGAGCCATTTTTCCTTTCTGCAAACTTAGGGTGTGTTATTTTCCTTTAGGCTTTGATGTGAGGTAGCAACATCTCTAGGTTTCACTGTCAGTTTTTCTCCTGGAATTGAGACTTCTTCTCATGTAACTATTTTTTTTTTCAAAATTGTATAAAAAGTGCTGGTTAATTGTAGGAGAAATATGCAAGTAGAGACAAAATATCAGCAATTTTTGGAGTCTGTGTTTCCATACTGTTGGGTATATCAATCCCTCTTCACTTTCACTACTGAGATTTTGAATCCATGATCATATCACTTGGAACTTTCTCTTATTGGCACTACAGAGCTTATCACTTATCAATATTTACATGCCTGCAGAATGTGACTGTAACCGGTCATGTCCTGGGAGGGGAGCAATTCACATACAAAGTTCATTTGGCATTTTTTCACAGGTTACACTTTTCTAGAAGGCAAATACATACTCTGCCCACATGGCATCAATGATTTGAAGTATTGTGACTGCTCAGGTTTCCTGTTGTATCATATATTTTTGTACTCTGTGATGTTTTCACCTGTTTCCTATTATATGAAGTAATTTCTTCTGAACCTTATCTGGAAGACATGCTAGAAATGTGAAGAACATGGAAGAAAGGAAAATGAATAAAATGTGTTTCAGTTATCTGTTGCTATGTAGTAAACCACTATGACATTTAGTGGCTTAAATAGCAATGATTTATTATATTGTGTGATTCTGTGGGTTGGCTCAACTTAGCTGGGCAGTTCTTCTCCTCTACATGAAGCTGGCTGAAGTCACTCATGTGGTTGCATTCTGCTAATGGCAGGGCTGGAGCTGTCTGTGGGACGCCTTGGTTCTTCTCCACATGGCCTCTTCATGTTATTAGCTTGGGCTTTCTTATACAAAAGTGGTCTCAGGGTTCTAAAAGCAGGAAAGTAGAAGGTGCCAGCCTCCTAAGGTCTCAGCCCAGTACTGAGAAATTAAACTATACCAAGTACACAGCACATTATTGGTCACAGTGAGTCACCAAGTCAGCATTAGATTGAAGGGGAGAGAAACAAATTCCATTTCTATATAAAAAGGATCAGCATGTACATGAAGGATGGGAGAAATTTTGGGTGGCCATCTTTGGTGATAGTTAACCACCAAGGAGGGGGAAATATAAGGGAATGGTGAAGGAAATAAAACCCACAGAAATTAAAGAATGAAAATGCAAGAATATAATAGGGATACTCTATAAATATTCATTCATGTGTATGTTACCAACATTTAGCATAGAGTGTGGCACAAAGAGGCTCCTGGTTAATGTTTGTTACATAAATGAATTTCATAAAGTTTGTGTGGCAGAGCCTGGCTAGTTACTCATCAGACTGAGTTACATTCTTCCTGGGCACATAGACCTCACTTTCCAGCCTCCCTGTGGTTAGGAATGGCCTATGAGTTCTATCTGATGCAAATTCAGTGGAAGCACCATTTCCAAGTTAGATCCACAGAGACTTCTCAGATTGCTTCCTTCATGACCTTTCCCTCTTCTAGATTCCTATAATGGACACAATCTCCAGGGTGACCTTTTGAAGACAGTTAAGCAACAAGATGGAAGGAGCCTAAACCTAATTATCACTTTCAGGAAACCCACCTGATGAAGAATGCCCACTTTACATGGTTATTAACCTAGTTTATGTTAAGCCAGTGACATTTTAGAGTTTATTTGTTATAGAAGTCAGTATTACCTGAAGTAACACATCTCTGTCTCCCAAGCATCCTGTCATTTCAAGGCTTACAATGAAGTTCAAATTCATTATAACTGATATTGTTAAGCTCTAGTTGGTATAGTGACAAGTATATTTGGAATCACACTGGGGAAGGCAGACTTCTAAATGGCCCCCAATGATTCCCACCTCTTGAAATTCATATAATCCTCTTCCTCTGGTTGTGGGGGCTTCCTTCATGGCTCAGTCGTTAAGAATCTGCCTGCAATGCAGGAGATGTGGGTTTGATCCCGGGGTCAAGAAGATCCCCTGGAGAAGGAAATGGCCCTCCAGTATTCTTGCCTGGGAAATCCCATGAACAGAGAAGCCTGGTGGGCTACAGTCCTTGGGGTCACAAAGAGTCAGACACAAATGAGTGACTAAACAACAACAACCTGGATGGATGTGGACAGATCTAATGACCTGGTTCTAATTAATGAAAGTGAAAGTGAAGTCACTCAGTCGTGTCTGACTCTTAGCAACCCCATGGACTGTAGCCTACCACGCTCCTCCATCCATGGGATTTTCCAGGCAAGAGTACCGGAGTGGGTTGGCATTCCTTTCTCCAGAGGAACTTCCCAACCCAAGGATCTAACCCTGGTTTCCTGCATCACAGGCAGATTCTTTACCATTTGAGCTACCGGGAAGTTTCTAATTAATAGGTCAAAGATAAAGGTCACTTTCATGATTAGATTACAAAAGTTTGTGCCTTCCCTTGTGCTAGCAGATTCTTTCCCTGGCTTTGATGAAGCAAACTGCCATATTGGAGAGGCCCATGTGGCAAGGGATTGAGGATGGGTTCCACCCAACAGCTAGTGAAGAACTGAGGCCCTCAGTCCAACAGCCTCAAGGAACTGGAGCCACTGAAGAACTCCATCAATGAGTTTGGTAATGGATCCTTCTCCAGTTGAACCTTGAGATGAGACTAGAGCCTCAGTCAATATCTTGGTTGCAATCTTGTGAGAGACTTTGAGATAGAAGACTCAACTAAGCTTTACCCAGACTTCTAACCCAGAGAAACTGGGAAATAATGAATGTGTATATATTGTTATAAGTTTCTAATATTTGGGGTAATTTCTTGTGTAGCAATAGACAACTAATACACTCACATATTTGGGGTTTAATCGGGTTTACCCACAATCTATTAACATTGGTAACCTTCTAATTTCAAGTAGGCAGTCTTAGAGATAAATGTATGTTGAAGTGTTTCTGGCTCCTGTTTGCATTTTTAAACCATGGACTTCTGGAAAAATTGCCCTAGCACACTGCTCTGGTTACCTAATCCATTATGTACTATGAAGAAAATCTGTTTGCTTTAGTGTCTGAAATTGTAGCAGGAAAAAAAAAAAGTCTGTAAGAAGAGAAGCAGGGAGAGGCAGACAGAACTGAAACATGAGTGCTGTGTACCCAATGACCTAGGCTGAAGAAATCTGGAACATTCTACATCCATCTGAAAGACAGGAAAACCAACAGGTGCTTCAAGAATAACAGAGAGACTCTAGGAAAGTTATTTATGCCTTCGTCCTGGTCAACAGCCTATTTTCAGGAGATGAGTTAAGGTCTGTGGAAAGAGCATGGAGCAGCCTGTAGGAGAAAGAAAAAAAAAAAGTAAACACATTTAGAAGGTCTGGCAGCAATAGCTTCACAGTCCTTCAAGACAACTGTTGACTGAAGCTATGGAGAAGCTGACCCTTCTGCATGGAACTTCTCCAGCTAGTTGTTGAATTAGTTCCCTACTGACCCCCACCCTGAGGTCACATCCTCTTATCCTGTTTATATTGGGTGCTGCTCTTCCCTGTAGTTAGAAATATTATTTTGTTTCTGTATTGCTGTCAAAGTGTTGAAGGGGAGGGGAGCTAGACCATGAAGGTCATGTGATTTCAAGACAAACAGAAGGGGGCACATTTCATACTGGTGGAAATTCAGTGTTTAAAAAGCAGATTCAATACCCACTGTCATCGCTGATGTTATCTACCTCATCCCGGAAGGCATTTGACTGGGAATTTGATTCAAGCTCTCTACACTTAACTAACCTCATCTAAATAAAGAGACTAGACTAGTTGGACCTTACGGTCTATGACTGCCCTAAAGTTTTATGACTCAATGACTCTTATGGTAGAAATTTCAGGCCAGGAGGAAAACCCATTATAAGGTTTCTTTAAAAGGAGAAATAAGGCTGACTGGAGAACAACTTTATAATTAACTTGACTGATGATGCTACAGGGCAAGTTGAAATTATACTAGGTGATAAGGATTCATCCCCAACTGTGCTTTTAGTACAACCCTGATATCATTCTTGTTTGGCTAAACCAAAGGGAACTTTTTCTATTCTGGCAGCTGAGCCTCGTCCTAAGAAAAGATTAACTGGAATCAGTCTCTTCCCCAGTGACTCTGCATTTCTCAAGTGCTGAGTCACTTGGAAGAGACTGATGGTGCTGAAAATATCCAGTCCACCAGGCTTTGAAATATCCAAGTATTTCCTTCATTCAATATAATCTATGAGAACATCCCAACATGAGCAATCCTCATTGTGTTAACATGTCAGCTGAACATTACCTGATTCTCCTTTAAAAAACTGAATCATGATCATACTATTTTACTTCCTCCCCTCAATTTTTGGACCTCTCCAAACAACCCATACTCACCTGATATTTCAACATATAAGTCTTTCAGGGTCTGTATGCAGTTGGTTAACAGATACCAAACTATTAACACTACTCCAGGACTTATTCTTGTTTCTCTTCTGTCTTCACTCAGCATACTTTCTATGACTTGTTTTATCTCAAGGTTTCATTTACAACCTAGATGTAGATATCTTCTAAATGGACCTCTTCTGTCATAAACTGTACCTACACTTCAGTCAGCTCCACACCCTTCAAACCCTACATGTCCCAGAGCAGAATTCATCATTTTCCCATGTAAGCTCCTCTTCCTCACTTCTCCATTTTGGTGAGTGGCTCCATCATTGACCAGGATGGCACCTAAGGCTCATCTTTCCCCTTACTCACTACAACCAGTTACCATACTCCGGCAATTTTCTTTTTCACCATTTCTTGTATATGTCACCTCCTGTTAGGTCCCACTCTTCCTCCTTTGCATTAACCCTTATAATCTCTAAGCCCATACCACTGCAGTGGACCTTTGGACTTCCTTCGGCCACAGAGTCCCAGGATGAGAGTAAAAATCACTGCCGGAATATCTATCACAACACTGCCTTTCTTTCGCTCCACCCCTACCCGTCTGATGGAATTCCAGATTCGCTCAAATGAGTTCTAAATGGTTGTGGTATTCTCCAGGGAGCGTTTCAGAGGCAGTCTGGGAACCAGTCTTCTTGGCTATGCCCCAAGAGCTGCCATTTTCCTATTTTTCTACTTCAGCTAGCTTTAGTGATATGCTTTATCATCATTGTCAAAAACAGCAAAAAGTTCAGTGCTGCTGGTGTCTACCAATGCCCCTGGCCTTGCCCACTGAAGTGTGGTCATTACTGCTGATGCCAGGACCCAGGGCGCTGTTTCTCATCCCGTGGAGAGTATGGATACTGATGCTGCCAAAGGACAAGTTCTTGCTGCCTCATGGGTACTTATGCTAGTGAACTGCATCCTTTTTGAAAATATTATATTTGTTTATTGTAGCCCTCTAACCTTAGGACTTGAGTATGACTCTATGAGCCTGAGACAGAAGGCGATCTTATTGATAAACTGATCTCTTTTAGAATCGTTACCCTTCCCTTACAGCTTTATCCTATTGCCCTTGAATAAACATGGCACATCTATTCTTTTTTCCCTTAAAAAGAGTTATTTCCCAGGATGCATTTCAGCCCCTCAGACAGTTCCACCCCATCCCCCAGCCTTGTATGAAAACAGGCCTGAACCATGGGAAGAACACACTATATGCTCAGGAGTGGACTGCTGGGAGCTAATAAACACAAACCACGGTTTTCTACAAAGATTTTTTTCAGCTGAAGACAATAAACTTATTGACCAAGCAAGGAAAACAAAGGTTTAGTAGGCTTTGGGATACCAGTCCACTCTCCACAATGTTGGCAGAGTCATTGCTCTAAAAAATAAAACAGCTCATGTTTCAAACTTCCCTGGTTAAAATCTCCCCTGATTAAAATCTTTAGTGATTTCCTAAAACCCAAAACACAATCCAAAGTCTTCAACAATGCAAGCAAAACTCTTCAGAAATCAGTCATAGCTTCCTTCTCCAGTAATTGCTTATGAAACCAGAAAAAGTTTCCCTAAATCAGCAGGTTCTTGATCATTGTTTGCGTGTGCATGAACCACCTGCCGTATAGCAAAGAGATTAAGAGCATGGGCTACCGGTTCAGACAGGTCAAAAATCAAGTCCTGCCTCTGCCTTTCCCAGTTATGTGATTTTAAGGAAATTAACCTCTCTCTCTAAGCCTAGTTTACATATCCAGGAAAATGGGAATAATTATAGTGCCCATGTTGTGGACTAAAAGAATTGTAAATGTTTTCAATGTGCTTTTTTTTTTTTGCGGGGGGAGGGGGGAGGTGTTTTTTTTATCATTGAGAACTGAGACTTTTTATTGTAGTAAAATATACATAGTATAAAATTTAGCATTTTAACCATTTTTAAGTGTACAGTTCAGTGGCCCTAAGTACATTTGCATCACTGTGCAACTGTCACCATCATCATCTCCAGAATTTGTTCATCATTGTTGTGAAAGTGTCAGCCACTCAGTCATGTCTGACTCTTTGTGACCCCATGAACTGTAGCCTGCCAGGCTCCTCTGTCCATGGGATTCTCCAGGCAAGAATACTGGAGTGGGTTGCCATGCCGTCCTCCAGGGGATCTTCCCAACCCAGGGATTGAACCTAGGTCTCCTGCATTTCAGGTAGATTCTTTACCATCTGAGCCACCAGGAAATCCTCAACATAACATTAAATACTAACTCCCCATTTGCCCCCTTCCTCAGCCACTGAAAACCATTATTCTACTTCCTGCCTCAATGAATTTGACTATTCCAGGTCCCTCATATAAGTACAATCATGCAATATTTGTCCTTTTGTGTCCTCCTCGTGTCACTTAGTATGATGTCTTCAGGTGAACTGTGTCTTCTGAAACTCGGATGCCAAAGACAGAAGCAGTAGTGAAAACGGAACAGAGTGGAATGGTATCAAGGAAGAAACGTTTCCTGAACTCTGAAGCTGGAGTGTCTGCTTTCAGAGAAGTGGCAGGGTCCTTGAGTGATCCTGAGTGGCGATGTGGAGCAAGCCTCAAATCAGTATCAGATCACCAGCTGCAGTACAGGTTTCTGGAGGATAAGAACTGGGTCCGTTATTTTGCTCATAAGGACCGTTTCATACAGGAAACAAACTGGTCCATGCACTTAGTGACCTATGGTTCGGACTCAGGGTCGACATGCTTCTTCATGCCATGGCCAGGAGACACCAAAAGAAGCATGAGGGCAGAGGGGGTGTCCTCTATTGCTTGCTTGGCTTTTGAGGTCTTTGCCAGCTACTCAGGGTAAGGAGAGGGGTTGGAAAGAAGAATGGTAGCACTATTTGTGAGCACAGATGAGATAGGGAGAAGAAGGAGGAGAAAGAGAGTCAGACAAACCAGCAGTGGGACAGGGGCTGGAAGGCCAAGGGAGAGAGAAAAGATAAAAAGATAGGTTTTGGAAAGAACAGGGTGTGAATCAGATTCTAATTAGTCTTCCTATATGCTTCATGATAAAATTCCCCCTCCCCAGCATCATCTCAGGAGATCTTCAGTGCTTTTAAAGGCTTTTGGTAATTAGATTTTTGTTTCTTTTGGATATGCTGAGACAGAGGCTGGCCTCAAGGCAACCCAGTTTTATTTGGGTTACACTTGAAACAATCAGGTTACTCAGGGCTACAGGGTAAATGACCAGTTTATTTCCAAGGGAGACAAATTATGATGGAGGTGAATATAATGCATATAATTTTCTCATTCAGCAATTTTAGAAGTTGTCTTTATCTTTTAAGAATTCAGGATTAGAGCCAGCCTACTTGCGTTCAGATAGATCTTCACTCTTCCCCTTAGTAGCTGTGAAAACTTGGGCAAAGTAGTCACATTCTCTGTCTCAATTTCTTTATCTGTTAAATGGAAAAAATGATAGTTTATCCCACAAAAAAGCTGTTGTGGAAATTAAATGAGCTAAAACATTTAAAGAGCTTAGAACAGATCTTGGTACTTAGTAAGCACACCAACAAAGTTAGCTATTATAGTACTTTTAGTTATCTTCCAAAATAGATAAATTAAAGCATACAAAAAACATTGGAAATTAATACACACATACATATATTTATACAATTATATTTTATATATTTGTTAATACATATAGGTATACATGTGTGTGTGTGTTAGTCACTCAGTCATGTCCGATTCTTTGCGACCTCATGGGCAGTAACCCACCCGCCAGGATCCTTGGTCCATGGAATTCTCCAGGCAAGAATACTGCAGTGGGTCGCCATTCCTTTCTACAGGGAATCGTTCTGACTCAGGGATTTAATCCATGTCTCCTGCATTGCAGGCAGATTCTTTACCATCTGAGCCACCAGGGAAGCCCATAGGTATACATAAATACGTGTGTGTGTGTGTGTGTGTGTATATGAGAGAGAGAGAGATGAATGATGCTTTAGTAATTAACCTCAAGAGACTTTCCAACACTTATGTATCCATTCATTCAACAGATTTGTAACACCCCTCTATGATCCCAGCTAAAAAGCCAAGACTCTAAAAATGTGCATACCAAAGGTTGCAGTTGCTGAGGCCAGCACCATCTGAGACTCCAGAGAACACTTGATGATGTTAACAGAAAAACGAAGAATGATCTGGGGAGAGGATGAAGTGAAATGATTTGTCCAGAGCCATATGTTTTACCAGCATACTTTGGAATATAGCAGGTCAATCTGCTAGTCCCTTATTCTCTCTGCTTCTCCACCTGTGCAATGGAAATGATCACAGCAGCTTCATAAAGGGATTGTGAGGATTTGTGAGTTAAATCTGAACTCTTACTGGCTCAAGGATCATCCTCTACATTTCATAAAACAACTTTGTTTTTAAAGCAGAGGGATAATGACAGATGGCACATTTTCTGTGTGCCTCGTGTCGGTGTTACAGTCACGTCTTGTATTCTATTAGCACTCATCCAGGGATGCCCATGGAACTCCTGTGGCTTGTTCTGTAGTTGAGGCAGGGTCTGTTAGGGGATTGGAGGCAACCATTAGAATTCAAGGGTGCGGACAGGAAAGCAGGGCTGAGACTTCTGCAAACTAGAGATGAATTGAGGACCAGCCACTTTATCAACTAATACATAGAAAAAACCCAATCAGATAGTCCTCTGGCACATGAGCCCTTTGTTTATCAGCAGCCTGCCTCTCTGTGTGTTTGTGAAAAGATATTTGAGGGCCATGTATACTTAGAATTCTTGCTTCTGCACTGTGAGATCTATATCAGCTCCCAGCCCTGTTTCACTGGGTATCAGGTTAAATTCTATGATAGCAGAGATGGGGAGTGAAAAAGGAGAACTATCTTCATCAAATCTCAACCATGGTATCCTCCTGTAAAGATTGTAACTGGGAGAGCACAGCCCATGCTGCCTTTGCAATTTCACATGTGTAATGGGGCGGTGTTGGTTTTGAGTGGTATTTTCGGGAAGAGACTGTCGCCACTAGACTTCCTAAAATGAAAATCTCATCTGTGTCATTGCACTGTGTGTGAACTTTCGGTTGGCTCCCTGTTGCTTTTGGATCCAGAATTTCTTCATGTGGTGCAGCATAGCCTACTCTTCCAGTGTCATCGCTAGGCATGGCCCCTTCCACACTCCATAGTCCAACCAGCCAGGATGATCTGGAATTAAATGAAGCAGTCCCCATGGTGGCTTAGAGCATAGGTTTGAGGTACAGACTCTTGATTTGAATCCAGGATGTCTCTATTGGGTAGCCTCAGACAAGTTACTTACTTCTCTGCGCTTCAGTTTCACCATCTATAAAATGAGGGGAATAATAGTATCATAAGGCCACCGTGGAAAGTACATGTGATAATACAGATAATGTGCTTAGAGTAGTACCTGACACACAGCAAATACCAAGAAAGATTAGGTAGCGTTATTATTATTTGCAGTGATCTGAGTATGTCCTTCTCTCTGTTACCTCTGTGCTTTTGCACATGTGGTTTCCAAAGCCTGTCACGCCCTCTCCCCTTTTGTGCCTAAGAGCTAACTGGCTTTCAACACTTCTCTCAAGTGTCATAACTTCTTTGCCTCTCTTTGTACAGCCCACTGTTTAACATTTACCACAGCAGATTATCGCAGCTTTTGAAAAACAAGTTTTTCTTTCCCTATAGGATTGTGGCTTCCTTGAGGGCAGTGGTTGTCTTCATTTTTGTATCTCTAAGCCCCAGAAGTTTTGGCGTGAAACAGGCCTCAAAAATTATTAATGAATCCACCAAAAAAAAAAAAAAAAAAACCCTTGTATAAAATGACCATAGCACCATTATTCATAAGAGCCCAGAAGTGGAAACAACTCAAATACCCACCAAATGATGAATGAGTAAACAAACGTGATCTGTCTGTACAATAGAATATTACTCACCCATAAAAAGGAATGGAAGGACTGACACATGCTACCACATGGGTGAACTTCGAAGACATTATGCTAAATAAAAGAAGCCAGACACCAGAGACCACATACTATATGATTCCATTCACATATTATATGAATTGACAGGAATAGGCAAATCTAGAGACAAGGGAGTTTAGTGATTGCTTAGGGGGAATGGTAGGACTAGGGGGGTTAGGTAAAGGCCATGAATTTCTTTTAGGAGTGATGAAAATGTTCTAAAATTAACTATAGTGATGACTGTACAACTCTGAATACTTGAAAAACTGTCTAATTTTATACTTGAAATGGATGGATTGTATGGCATATGTATTATATCTCAATGATGCTGTTACCAAAAAAAAGAAAAAAGTATCCATAGAATGGTGAATGAATGGGTGAATGGTGGGCATTTTGAGTTAGTGTTTAAAAATAAACACATCCAAGAACAAAATCTCAAGTGAGCCAGGGTGGTTACAAAATCCCTGAGCTAGGGTGGTTATTGAGGCTCCTTGCCATCCAGCCTTCCTGATCCCACACACCCCTTCTCAAGCACCCACTTCCTTGCTTGCTACCCCTGGCTGCTTGTTCCCCCTGGACCCTCACTCCCATTCAGTTTCCCCTCTTCTCTCCGGCTTAGATTTTCTTTTCCTCCTTCACAGTCAACCAGCCCCTTCTGGCAGTTTCTGCAATACCATGAAGGACATGGGACCTTCTTGGGGAAACTGAAATTTGAGAACCCAGAGGGACCCAGGACACATTCTTTTGCACGAATATGGCTTTACAGATAAAGAAATGGAGACACAGATGGGTCAAGGGTGTTTGCTGCCTAACCTCATACATGTCTTCTGTTCACCTGCTTAGACCTTAGCACAAGGTCTGCCTTCTTCACCTCCTACATACCTAGTTCCAGGCCAGAATGCTCTGGAATCCAAAGCAGGTAGAACCAAACTATATAATTAACCAGTCAGTTCAGTTGCTCAGTCGTGTCTGACTCTTTGCAACCGCATGGACTGCAGCATGCCAGGCTTCCCTGTCCATCACCAACTCCCAGAGGCTACTCAAACTCATGTCCATCGCATTGCTGATGCCATCCAACTGTCTCATCCTCTGTCATCCCCTTCTCCTCATGCCTTCAATCTTTCCCAGCATCAGGGTCTTTTCCAATGAGTCGATTCTTTGCATTAGGTGACCAAAGGATTGGAGTTTCAGCTTCAGCATCAGTCCTTCCAATGAATATTCAGGACTGATTTCCTTTAGGATTGACTGGTTGGATCTCCTTGCTGTCCAAGGGACTCTCAAGAGTCTTCTCCAACACCACAGTTCAAAAGCATCAATTCTCTGGCACTCAGCACTCTCACAGCCATACATGACTACTAGAAAAACCATAGCTCTGACTAGATGGACATTTGTTGGTGATGTCTCTGCTTTTTAATATGCAGTCTAGGTTGGTCATAGCTTTTCTTCCAAGGAGCAAGCATCTTTCAATTTTCGTGGCTGCAGTCACCATCAGCAGTGATTTTGGAGCCCCAAAAATTAAAGTCTGGCACTGTTTCCATTGTTTCTCCATCTATTTCCCATGAAGTGATGGGACCAAATGCCATTATCTTCGTTTTCTGAATGTTGAGCTTTAAGCCAACATTTTCACTCTCCTCTTTCACTTTCATCAAGAAGCTCTTTAGTTTTTCTTTGCTTTCTGCCATAAGGGTGGTGTCATCTGTGTTTCTGAGGTTGTTGATATTTCTCCCAGTGATCTTGATTCCAACTTGTGCTTCATCCAGCCTGGCATTTCACATGATGTACTCTGCATATAAGTTAAATAAGCAGAGGGACAATATATAGCCTTGATGTGCTCCTTTCCCGATTTGGAACCAGTCTGTTGTTCCATGTCCAATTCTAACTGTTGCTTCTTGATCTGCATACAGATTTCTCAGGAGGCAGGTCAGGTGGTCTGATATTCCCATCTCTTGAAGAATTTTCCACAGTTTGTTGTGATCCACACAATCAAAGGCTTTGGCATAGTCAATAAAGCAAAAGTAGATGTTTGTCTGGAACTCTCTTGCTTTATTGATGATCCAACAGATGTTGGCAATTTGATCTCTGGTTCCTCTGCCTTTTCTAAATCTAGCTTGAACTTCTGGAAGTTCATGGTTCACATACTGTTGACTCCTGGCTTGGAGAATTTTGAGCATTACTTTGCTAGTGTGTGAGATGAGTGCAATCGTGCAGTAGTTTGAACTTTCTTTGGCATTGCCTTTCTTTAGGATTGGAATGAAAACTGACCTTTTCCAGTCCTGTGGCCACTGCTGAGTTTTCCAGATTTGCTGGCATATTGAGTGCAGTACTTTCACAGCGTCATCTTTTAGGATTTGGAATACCTCCACTGGAATTCCATCACCTCTACTAGCTTTGTTCGTAGTGATGCTTTTTAAGGCCCAGTTGACTTCACATTCCAGGATGTCTGGCTCTAGGTGAGTGATCACACCATCGTGGTTATCTGGGTCATGAAGATCTTTTTTGTATAGCTCTTCTGTGTATTCTTGCCACCTCTTCTTAATATCTTCTGCTTCTGTTAGGCCCATACCATTTCTGTCCTTTATTGTGCTCATCTTTGCATAATGAATGGCTCACTACATATCAGGCATTTTCTGTTCATTCTCTTCCAAGAATGTTTCAGATAAAGGTAACATCTCATCACACTGAATTCCAAAAGATTTAAAATTTTTCCTTTTTGGCACTTTTTTTAAGTTGTACTTAACTGTATTGCTATGCAATTCATGATATAGTAGAGAGACTGCACTGGGAGAGTACAGAGATCTAGACCCTGGTTCTCACATGGTCACTAACTAGCCACGTGACTGGAGCAAACCCTTTAACAGCTCTGGACCCCCCTGCCCTCGGGGAGTTTTATATTTTCCCTGTAAAACTAGAGGTTGGGTGAAATTCCTCCTCCACTGTCTCCTTCCCCAGCCCATGGCTCTATAATTTGATAACTCTAGGTTGAAATAAAAAGACTATCAGCTAAGGCTTAGAGCTGTTTTCTGTGTAGAGATTTTCTTCCAGAGATACTTGTGGTAACTGAAACTGACCAGTGTGAACAGTTCTTCAACAGTGTATAAACCCAGGAATAATTGAAGAAGTATTTTTTGTTCATTCTGAGTATCATTATGCTAATTTGGGACATGACTGCTATGATAATAAAGAAATTAGAACCAAGATATACTGAAATCAATGCTAGAGATACACCAGGCACCTTCATTTCTCAGTTTAACTCCCACAGGAATCTTATAAGGAAAAGAATATTCACCCACTGTACAGATGTGAAGAGTGAGGTTTGGAGACATCACCTAACTATCCCAGGGCAACAGTGAATTACGGGTGCCACAGGATATGGCACCAGGCCTGCCCTACCCTCTGAGTTATGTTTTTCTCTACCGCAATGGCTTCTCAGAACAGTAACTTTCTTAATAAGGAGTCAGGGATATGAAAAAAAAACAAGCAAACCTAAAACTCCTGTTTTGGAGTCTTGATCCCTGACACTGTCATTACTTCTAATACTTCACTCCTTTCTATAAGATACTTTATTGATCAGGTGTTACTTGGTCCCAGTTAATTTCTACTTTACAATAACTGCTCTGTGGCATTGATTGACCTAGTTTGGCTAGGCAGAGTTTGTGGTGTAAATGGATGTTGAAAGAAATCTACCAGACCCGTATCCCTTACTGCCATTTGAGGCTGTTGGGCTGGCTGCAATTGTAGACCTAATGAGAACTGCCCATGGGAGACAGATAATCTTAGTAAGAAGAGACCCTTTCCTGGGGAATTTTCTAAAATTTGAAAATTCTTTCTAAAAGTGCCCCAAATTACAACACACACAATTTGAGTCGTTCCTATCATCTTGTCACCAGGGCTTCCCTGGTAGCTCAGCTGGTAAAGAATCCGTCTGCAATGCAGGAGACCTGGGTTTGATCCTAGGTTGGGAAGACCCCCTGGAGAAGGGAAAAGGCTACTCACTCCAGTATTCTGTCCTGGAGAATTCCACGGACTGTATAGTCCATGGGGTCACAAAGACTCAGACATGACTTTCGCTTTGTCACCTTGACCTCGATCCAAGACCCAAACAGATGCTTCAGGTGACTATGAGGCTCTGAAAATAGTGTGCGTTGTTTTGTAAATATATGAGTTTGTTTGGGGCGGGGAGAGAATCCATGGTTTCATCAGACTCTTAAAAGGCTCCATCAACCAAGAAAGGCTAAAACCCCTGGCTAGTTTCAAGAAGCCTTCCCTGATCGCTATCTCTTAGGGCTATTCCTCTTGCAGAATTTGTGACTTTTTTCCCCTGGGGGAAGGTCGACTTGGGCCTGCATCAACCCCAGCCCTCCTAGAAGCAGCCTGGAGAAGAAGGATGTTCAAAGTTAGCAGACGTGTGCTCCAATCCTCCCCTCACCACTGTCTTAAGGTGTTTTTGTAATTGAAGTTTGTTCCTAAGTGTGGTTCGAAAAAAAGACTGGGGGTGCTAAACGATTGGCTGTCTTTGTAAGATTTAACTTCACGTATAACTCTTCTCATTGACACATGAAGTTAAAATATGCATTTTATAGTACACTGTTGGTGGCTGGTCTACATCCCATCCAAGTCAGTGATGACCTATGGTGGGGTTGACTCCAAGTGCTCAGGGGTTAACCCCCTTGGGAGCATCCCTGAGTCAATGTCAGATGGGAGTTAGCCGCAATTACTCTATCTTCCCCCGCTTGGGTAGGATAATTATTAATACCGTCGCCCAGAGGTCCCTAACAGGGCTGAGCCCTGACTCCCCCACCATGATTTTTATTGAGCCCTGCCTTGCCTCTGTCCCCCTCCGTGTGTCACTTCCCCACCTCCCAACCAGTGCTTCCTGGGGTCACCTCCCAAATAAACCACCAGCCCCAAACCCTTGTCTCAGGTCAGCTTCCGGGGGAAACTCAGCCAAAGACACACTTAAGAATAAATATTTACACATATGTTAATGCATACATCATATTTTATAAATGTTGGGAGAAGAAAATTTTTCATATACAGTCTTCTCCCCAACATCAATAAAAAGGCAAATTGAGAAATGTGAGATTTAATATTCCACAGTGAGCTGTCAGCAGTTTCAAAGCCCAAAGATGTCTGATAAAACATGTAATTTATTCAACCTCATTTCCTATGATCCTCCAATATTTGCTTAACTGTATTAATACTGTGGGACTCATCTGCCTTAGTTGGAAACCCTCTCCTTAAATTCTTTTTTAAATTAACTAACAAAAACTTCTAACAAAAACCTCTGCTTCTGAAATGTGTATCATCTGATATTGTTCTATGCTCTGGAAGGAACATGTGAAAGAAATAGCCGTGTATTTCTCATAGCATGTGATAGATGTTTCCTTACCACTTTTCTCACTCCCCTGCCTGCCCTTTATGAGCTGTCCCCAGCCTTTCCTTAGCATCTAGCTACATGTCAGGAGAGATAAATAAGTGAACGTTTTTCATCTAGGACTTAAGTATGCAGGATGCTTTTCAAGATTCAGCCACAGCTACCCAAACCTTTCCTGGAGCATCCATCTGTAGGTTTATATGGTTAATGGGGCTACTCTGGCTACATTCGAATTAGTGCTATGCATGTGGTTTTCCGAAGGACCCACTGATATTGAGGAAGAGCAACAAGAAAGGGAGATGTGGATTAGATGACTCTATTCTTTGTTCTACGGTTCATATATGGGTCCTGTGTTGCCACAACACAATCCAAACAAAAGTCTTGTTTATAAGGCTCTAAGTTATTATTGGCAAGAATCCCAACAGCTCTTCTTTGGGAATCCATGCTTATTTGTCCAGTGGAGGGAATAAGGGGAGAGAAATAGGTAGTTAGTGAGCAGAGAAGGGCCACAATAAAGTTCTGTTCCTGTTCATCCCTGTCATAGCTACCTTGGCCTATCTCAGACAGCTGTCACTGTGGGGTGCGTGACAGATGACCCTAAAACTCCATGGCTTAAAACAATCATTTATTTCTTGCTTGAATGTCTGTGCATTGACTTGAGGTTAACTGATCCAGGCTGGTTCCCACTGGGTTTGCTTCCAGGGTGTAGATTGGATCCGAGTCTGCTCCTCTGATCTCTCACCCTCCTTGGATCTGCAGAATATATATGGCATGTTCTTTTCATGACAAGGAGAAATACAAGCGGGAAGGCTCACTTTAAGCCTCTGCTCATGTCACATCTGTTAATCTCATTGGTCCAAGTGAGTCACAGAGTGAAGCTCAAAGTCAAGGGGCAGGGGAGTATTCCACCCACAGTCAGGCCACGGCAAGGTTGTATGTGTAGGTGGATAATATCAGAGTAGTGAAAAATTGGGGTCAGTCATTTGGCCTACTAGATATTCTCATCTGGGCACCCAGCACTTTAGACAGGCCATCTCATGGCACCTCTGCAGCGCCTTAGCCTTATGTGTCCATATTTCTGAATGTGCTACCAGACTGAGAAACCAGAGCTGGGCTTATTTATCTTCGAGTCCCCAGGACCTAGGAAAGTACTTAGTACACAGCAACAAAACAGTCCAGTGTGAGCACATGGATACTCAGTAAATGGGGTCTTCAGAGTAGAATAAAATTGAACTGAAAGGACTTGAGGAAAGCCTTGCAAAATGTGCTTTTTGCCCACCCCTTAGACATTTCCCCCTTAATATAGTATGTATAAAGCACCTACGAGTTTCATTTGAATCTTCTTACATTCACAGTAAGATGCAATTTTAAGTCATCTATCAACTAATCTTTCTTTTAAACATGAGATGTTTGAATGGCAACATATGAGAGTCACTGTGAATGTTGACTTTCCCAGTCTAATCTCATCGTTCAATTTGGCCCCCAATTCTCTTTTTATTCCCCCTTTTATAAGAACTGTCATTCCTCACTCCTTATTAGTCAAAATTCTATGGTTTATCTTTTTGTTGCTGCTAAATTATTTTATTACATCAAATCTGTTTCTAAACCACGCATCCTTATCTCTCACAGAACATACACCAATTTCATAAAATATAATCAACCCATTTCCATCTACATTGGTTTGCATAATTCATATATGTTAAAACTATAATGGCTACATTTTAAAAGAGCTGACTATATGCCAGGTACTGAGCTCCATCATATATGTTATCTTATTGTGTGACAGTGAGACTAAGGATGGGGTATACCCTGAACCACCCCCAGCCAGGCTATCTGCTTCTAAATCCACATGCTTAACCACTAGGCTATATTGCCTTGAGATCTTTAATCTCTGGAGTGTTAGCAAGAGCATGGACCATGGGCAGGAGACCTCAGCTCAAGCCCACCTCCTTTTCTGACTACCTTTGTGAACATTGGAAAAGCATTAGACCTCTGTGAGCCTTGGTGTCTTATTTTGTAAAAGTAGGAGCTCACAATTACCTTACTTACCATGCAAGGGAGTTCTATGTGGAAATACTTTAAAAGATGTAGCATCCAGCTCAAGCTCTAAGGAATCTTGACTGTATTGTCTTCTACTGTCCACTAGATTCCTACACTGACCATACTTCCATCAGAAGTGATCTTGTTCCTTGGTTTCCTCTCCACATTTGCTGACAAGGCGCATTTGGTCATCTGTCCTGAGAAATTTCATTTCCCTTGAGCCTTCCTATTTGTTTGTTGAACAAACCACACATCACTAGCAATGTCATATTCCCAGACTTTCTCGATATTTCTTGATTAATTTCCCCCTTGTCCTTGTGGCTTCACTGTTATCCCAGGCTCTTCCCTCAGAGGAGCTGCAGATTGTGTCTGTGTCTGCACTTGCCAAAGGCCAAATGGGAATTTGAGAGCTTCAGTTTTTTCAAGTTAGTATTTCATCTAATTGGCTCCAAATATTTGATTATTTTCAAAAGATAACAGTCTCATTAAAAAAAAAAAAACTTTGACCTAATTATTCAACCTTATAGTTTCTCTTTGGGATTTTCATCTCTCACTCCATCTCTCAATTCCTGGGTATGTAATGGGGACCAAAAGCAACAGAATCCTTGCTTCCTATATTTCACAGTCTCAGCATATGTGTGTGTGTGTGTGTGTGTGTGTTTATGATTGACCTGGTGCTAAGTATTTCCACTTAACTTGTGTTGGCCTAATAAGAAAACCACAAAGGCAGATCTTATATGTTAATGAAGCATTTGTGCCGAATGCACATCACTTGAGCCAAGGTTTCCTAGTAATTTGAAAATAATTTGCAAAGCACTGGGAAAATCGAGCCATTGTTTGACCTGTGGTTGTGTAGGCATAATGTCCCCTCTCATACTCTTAGTGACAGTTGCAGTTTAGTTTCAGCAAAACAATATTATCCATTATTTTAAATCAACATTGTTAATTAGAATTGCACTGCTGTTATAGTTCCACTTACATTGATTCGTAAATGTTGAAGGGCTTTAAATATGTAGACAAGCTAAAATGAAGGAATCTATATTATGTTTGCCTGTAATGAGCAATATTTTAATCAAATATTTGTATTTGAGCCAACATCTAAGAAAAATTTTTCTTCAAAAAGGTCTGAATATTATTCAAATTTGAAACACACAAAAGCTTCAGATTTTTCTCTGAACCATCACCAGTAGCAGATACCAGTGAAGAATATCCCTCCATCACCTCTGCCATCACTGCCTTTTGCTATATAGAATTACATTATATATGGTATAGTTATCTATGCTACAAATAAAACATGTGCATACAAATATTACTGTATCTACAATGTACATGCGTGCCCATGTGTTACAGTACAGAGTCACATATCCCAAAATATGTGCATGGTACTTTGGGGAAATGCCTTAAGAAATTTTTCATGGGAAATTGGCTATAGATTACCTACTGGATTTAGAACTTCCATATTTGATGTCTCAACTCTTTTTGCATTTTTTTTTTGTGCTACAAAATCATTTTTATACAATTTCATCAAATAGATATCAAATTTCACAACTTTAGTAACAGAATTATGATTATTTATTAAAAATAATATGCCATTCTTTAGGGGGGTTAAGATATTGCCTATTGTTTTTTTTTTCACTTTTTTTTAAATTTTTATTTAATTTTTAAACTTTACATAATTGTATTAGTTTTGCCAAATATCAAAATGAATCTGCCACGGGTATACATGTGTTCTCCATCCTGAACCCTTCTCCCTCCTCCCTCCCCATACCATCCCTCTGGATCGTCCCAGTGCACTAGCCCCAAGCATCCAGTACCGTGCATCGAACCTATACTGGCAACTCATTTCTTACATGATATTTTACATGTTTCAATGTCATTCTCCCAAATCTTCCCACCCTCTCCCTCTTCCACAGAGTCCATAAGACTGTTCTATACATCAGTGTCTCTTTTGCTGTCTCGTACACAGGGTTATTGTTACCATCTTTCTAAATTCCATATATATGCGTTAGTATACTGTATTGATGTTTTTCCTTCTGGCTTACTTCACTCTGTATAATAGGCTCCAGTTTCATCCACCTCATTAGAACTGATTCAAATGTATTCTTTTTAATGGCTGCATAATACTCCATTGTGTATATGTACCACAGCTTTCTTATCCATTCATCTGCTGATGGACATCTAGGTTGCTTCCATGTCCTGGCTATTATAAACAGTGCTGCGATGAACATTGGGGTACACTTGTCTCTTTCCCTTCTGGTTTCCTCAGTGTGTATGCCCAGCAGTGGGATTGCTGGATCATAAGGCAGTTCTATTTCCAGTTTTTTAAGGAATCTCCACACTGTTCTCCATAGTGGCTGTACTAGTTTGCATTCCCACCAACAGTGTAAGAGGGTTCCCTTTTCTCCACACCCTCTCCAGCATTTATTATTTGTAGACTTTTGGATCGCAGCCATTCTGACTGGTGTGAAATGGTACCTCGTAGTGGTTTTGATTTGCATTTCTCTGATAATGAGTGATGTTGAGCATCTTTTCATGTGTTTGTTAGCCCTCTGTATGTCTTCTTTGGAGAAATGTCTATTTAGTTCTTTGGCCCATTTTTTGATTGGGTCATTTATTTTTCTGGAGTTGAGCTGTAGGAGTTGCTTGTATATTTTTGAGATTAGTTGTTTGTCAGTTGCTTCATTTGCTATTATTTTATCCCATTCTGAAGGCTGTCTTTTCACCTTGCTAATAGTTTCCTTTGATGTGCAGAAGCTTTTAAGGTTAATTAGGTCCCATTTGTTTATTTTTGCTTTTATTTCCAATATTCTGGGAGGTGGGTCATAGAGGATCCTGCTGTGATGTATGTCAGAGAGTGTTTTGCCTATGTTCTCCTCTAGGAGTTTTATAGTTTCTGGTCTTACATTTAGATCTTTAATCCATTTTGAGTTTATTTTTGTGTATGGTGTTAGAAAGTGGTCTAGTTTCATTCTTTTACAAGTGGTTGACCAGATTTCCCAGCACCACTTGTTAAAGAGATTGTCTTTAATCCATTGTATATTCTTGCCTCCTTTGTCAAAGATAAGGTGTCCATATGTGCGTAGATTTATCTCTGGTTTTGTTGTTGTTTTTTAGTCACTCAGTCGTGTCTGCCTCTTTCGTGACCCCACGGACTATAGCCTGCCAGGATGCTCTCGCATGGGATTCTCTTGGCAAGAAATCTAGAGTGAATTGCCATGTACTCCTCAGGACCCAGGGATCGAACCCAGATCTCCTGCATTGCAGGTGGATTCTCTACCACTAGCACCATCCAGGAAGCCCACGACTTATCATAAGATCTGACAATCCTGCTCCGAGATACTTACTCAAAAGAAATGGAAACATGCCCCCACAAAGACTTTTACACAAATGTTTGTAGCAACTTTATTTGTAACTGCCTAAATATTCCCCAACAAAAGAATGGTTAAAAAATTCTACTGTGTTCATACAGTGAAATACTATCTAGCAATAAAGAGGAATGACTTGCAGCACAAAAACAATGTGAATGAATTGCAAAGCCATTTTGCTGAGTGAAAGAAGCCAGACACACACACAGAAACACATACTGTGATTCCATTTCTATGAACTTCTTAAAAGGACAGATCTTACCTGTAGTGACAGAAAGCCATCAGTGGTTTCCTGGGGCTAGGGAAGTATTAACTGAAAGAACATAAGGAAAATTTAGAAGTTGATGAAAATACGCTGTATTTTGATTGTGGTGGTGTATGTATTTGCTAAAACTAATGAACTGTACACTTAAAATTTTGTTTTCTGTTGCTTATATTTGCCAAGGTTGTTTGTAAAATTGGACAACAGTTTCTAAATTAAAAATAAACAATATTGAAAGCTCTCATCATCGATTTCAATGCCTTTGAAGGAAATGCTTTGCTGTCCCCATGGTCCAGGCACTGCTGGCACTCCACTGCCTTCCCTTGTTTCAGAAGCACAGACCTGGTGCTTACCTGCCTTTTTCAAAGTGACAAAACCAGTGGCCAAGGTCAGTCTCAGACCCCTGCCACTTTACCTCCAGCCTAGTTCATGGATTTCTCACCACCATCTTTATAAATGATTCCCCTGCTTTCTCAACTAACCTCCAAACAAGGCTGCCCTTGGGACTAACGTTGGAGTGTTCACCTATTTCAGCTCAGAGCTGGCACTAAAAGCGTGCTTGTACACATGTGTGTGTTTAAGTCTAGATTTTTTTCATTAGACTAATAATTAATCTTAATTAATTTCCTGGAATCACCATTCTATACCTACCTTGTTTTGTGGGACTCCTTAGATCCAAGGTAACTTCATCTAGCATTCCTTGCTGCTGGGTTTGTCTGGGAGTTCAGCTATGATGGAAACTGTTTTGATGCTCATGTACCTGGTATGGAAAGACAAAGTGTTTGGAGCATCGCGCCATCTTTTTCTTTGCTTGCTGTCTTCTTCAGCAGGGAGGGCTGCTGACAGCTGAACAGCCTGCCTCATTAGAATTCACTGGGTGAGCTGATTCTCTATTTAACTGATGAGGGAATTCTTGCACCAAGGGGGTGGAGGAGAGGCTGATTCTCTCAGAAAGCTGTTTTCTTCCTGCTTTGCTGTAGAGGGGGCAGGGAATGGCTGAGAGACAGTCTCAAATGACCTGTACAGGCGATACCGGGAAACACCAGACCACTCTTCCACCAAGAAACAGTGAAAATTGTTTCCAAAGATCTGCTTATTTTGTCATGTCACACACACCATATCTTCCTTTTGAAAAATGGTGACTACATTTTATTCCCCTTAGAGAACAGAAAGCCTATGCCAAGTTGACATTCCTTTACTCCTGAACATTCCTCATGCACAGAAACGTTGGTCCTTCACTAAAGGGGATGGAGGAAGGAGAGCTGTCCTATTAGGTCACGCTGAGGCTTCAATACCATCATTCCATGGTGATCGCACCATGGAAAATTCCTTTCAACCACTGACTTGTCTGACATGTTACAGAGCAAGACCTGGGTTTCTGCATTTGCCTCGAGCACTAAGCTTCATAACTACAAATGGTCTTAAGACCAAGTCTAACCTCTTTGTTTCATGAAGGAAGAAGCTAGAAGGGGACATGAAAATCTCCCAGTTACAGAACAGAAGACTGAGATCTCTGCTGAGCTGAGATCCTAAAGACCATGCTCTTAACACTCTTCAAAGTCACATCACAGTAATTCCAGGTTATGGACTCCAAAGCAGTTGCTCCTCTTTGTTTTTAGCCTGGCTTGAGCCAAGTCAGTTTATGGTATGGCAAACTGAAGAGCGTGGGGATACGTACAGAATGATTTATCAATCCCCAAGGAGTTTGTGCTTCTTATCTCTGCATATCTGGAGTGCTTTGCCCTGTGCTTGCAGCTATTTGGAACAGGATCTATTTTCCGTGAGATGACAGGAGGCATCAAATGGTGGTTTTCTTCAGATGAGGGAGCTGAATAGCCTGTGACAGTCTAAGTTGAGTGTACCATAAGGGAAGGTGGTTGGAGAAGCTAGTGATATGAAAAGTGTACAGAAGATTTCCTCTCCCTTTTTAAAAAAGACTTTCTTTTCCTTTAACTTTCGTTTTTCCCTTTTATTTTCAAACTAAAAAAATGGTTTTAAAAAATTCAGACAATACAGAAGTGCACTCTTTTTTAAACCAGTTACATATTGCTATAGAACAAACCCCCCAAAGCTTAGTGCCTTAAAAACAGCATTTATTGTGCTTTTGAATCTGCAATTTGGGCAAAGATAATCAGAGATTCTCCACCCCACGATGCCTGGGACTTCAGCTGGGAATGTCTGGGAGGCCTGGGGGCTGGTTGGGCATTCTCTCTTTTTCCTCCTGGAGTCTCAAGGCCTCTCTATGTGGTCATTTCCTGTGCCCTTTCAGCATCATAGCCTCAAGGTGGTCAGCCTCCTTCCATGGCAACTGGCTCTCCTATAGCGAGCATCCTAAGAGCCCTAGCAGAAGCTGCAAGGTTTCTCATCCGTAGCCTTGGAAGTCCCAAACCCCACTTCCCCTGAATGCTATCTGTCAAGTAAGTCACAAAAGTGAGCCCAGTGCAGCAAGTGAGGCATTGATGCCACCTCTTGATGGAAAGAGTAGCAAAGAATTTTTCACCATCTTCAATGTCCCACATGGTCATCTTTACAAATGCTGAATCACACACCCTAGAGGCAACTTCTGTTAACACTTTGGTGTGCATTTTAAGCATGTGTATTCTTTGAAAGTGTAAATACCACTATTGTGCATGTGACATCTGTGTATTGGGATCTGAGTTAGATTTGGTTTTTATCATGTAGGGATGTGGTAACGAGTGGGAAGGGGCTGTGAACTGTAAGTTCTGCAATTATGCCATGGGCTTTTGTTTTTCCAAATCCTAAAGCCCTGCTTCAATGGTTCAAAACTCTCAAGAGTTTTATCTGTGGGTGAGCACCAAAAAAATCCACGATAAATGTTCTTAGTGGTCCTTGTGGTGCTTTGAGTAACTCAGAATGGTAGAATCACATATATCATCTCATTTTGTCTTCCCAGCTGCCCCACGAGGTCAGTACTGTGGAATTGTATTGTACCTACTATTAACATCTGCTGATACTTCCAGTCTCATTTTTCAGATGAGTTTAGAGAAGTTAAGTAACTCACCAATGTCACTTAACTAGTAACTGGGAAATCTCGACTTCAAATTCTAGTTAGCCGAAATCCAAACCCATACCCCGAATCCCTTCCATTCATCTTAATTTTATAGAATAAATAACTAAAGGTCAGAAAGTCATCTGGCAAGTTTCATTTCCCAAAATGGATGTAACAGGCACAGAAACATGACCATCTGATTTCGATATTCTGGAGTGTTAACCTCTTATGAAGTCTGTTTTATGTTGCCTATAGCAACAGTCTATTGCTGCTTCCACCTGTGGGAACTACATCCACAGGCTTAGCATCTTGAGTAAGAGCAGTGGGAAAAGTATTAGGTGGAGGGGACTAGAAAAATCCAGTGGATTTTCTAGCAAACTAAGAGAGAAATTTGCGGAGAAGGCAATGGCACCCCACTCCAGTACTCTTGCCTGGAAAATCCCATGGACAGAGGAGCCTGGTAGGCTGCAGTCCATGGGGTCCCTAATAGTCGGACACGACTGAGCGACTTCACTTTCACTTTTCACTTTCATGCATTGGAGAAGGAAATGGCAACCCACTCCAATGTTCTTGCCTGGAGAATCCCAGGGACGGGGGAGCCTGGTGGGCTGCCATCTATGGGGTCGCACAGAGTTGGACACGACTGAAGTGACTTAGCAACTTAGCAAAGAGATAAACTTGAGGACAACTGGATCCTAAGTGAGGAGTGGAACATATATAATTTAGGAAACAGTTAAATTAATCATAGACACAAACACAATTTCAAGCCATCGTGACTTGAGGGTGTTTTTTTGTGTGAATTGTGACTTCCCTCCCGTTAGAGCTATGAGAAAGCTCTGGATGCATCATTAGGCTGATTCTGGAACCAGTCCCCTTTATCTTTTGTCACACGTTTCTTCATTGTGTTTTGACTTGATTCAACGCTCACATGCCACCAGTTTCATCCAGATAGTAGTCGGACCGGTCACATCCCTACCGACAAGTCGAGCCATTGCTGCCAGGGGGCTTTCCGGCCCTCTGTTGGCAACCGTGCAGTGTTCAGACCAGAGACCTGCTCCTTTGTTCTGCGTGGACTTCCCCAGCTGTGTTTCTATTGCCCTAGCTCTTTCTGTCCCCATGCACTCTTTCTTAAATCCATGCAGGGCTGGAGTGTAGCTCTCAGCGAAGCCCCAGTCTACAAAGTAATGAACTCAGCTGGGGCCCACTGCAAAATATTTTCTACAAAAATGCCTGCTGCCTCTGGATGTCTATAAATGTCCTTGGCCCATGAGTCTCTGCCACAGCTAAGATGGGATGAGTCTGGGTAGCTATCTCGGGCTTTAAGAGAGAAGAGAAAAAAATTCAGCCCAGAATGCTGCCTGGAAGACTTTCCCCCATTATTCATTAATCCTTTAACCTATAGCTTGTTCTTTTGTTACCTCATTCATTCAACAGGCATTTTTTGAGGTCTTCTTCTGTGCTGAATGAATAGATATTGGACATGTAAGTTCAAATAGAAAACGGTCCTGAGACACATGCTGTGGGAGCTTACAGCACAGTGATGAAGCTTCCATGTCCTGCTTTTAAGTGTTCCTTGTTCCTTTCCCTTTTTTCTCCTAATCTCTTCCTGCTGACCATTTTAACAGAAGTTACCTCACTTAGATTTTGCTGTTAAATTATTAAATTCACTCTAAATTTCCATGCCTGTTCTTGTAAGTTTTTATTATTATTCTTACAAGTTACTATTTCAAATCAAAAAGATTTTTATTTATATTATTTTTGAATTTCATGAAGATATCTACTCTTTTATTTCTTTAATCATGTTCAGGATCTTTATTTTATATTCTCCTTCAGATCTTTCAGTTATTTGCTGTGGTCAAGCTATATTCTTTCTCTTTTGTTGCAACTGCCAACTGTTCCTTATGGTAGTTTATTTCCTTGTGTAGCTAGTCCTTTTTTTCTTGTGAATATATCTTTAGATTTTTTTCCCTCTGTGGGGGGGGGGGTCCTCTGTAGTCTTCAGAGTGATTTTACACTCACTTTTGCCAAGGCTCTAGGGTCTCCTAGGCCCTGGACCAGTTTTTATGTTAATTTCTCAGCTTTACTTTTCTACCTGCGCAGGTAGCATTACCTCACACTTCACATCTACAGGGAATAGAGGCTTAGGTTCTTGATTTTGTCATAGATGTATTTTGTTTAAGTTTTTAGTTTGTATTGGAGTATAGCTGACTAACAATGTTGTCACAGTTTCAGGTGAACAGCAAAGGGACTCAGCCATACATATACATGTATCCATTCTTCCCCAAACTCCCCTCCTGTCCAGGCTGCCACATGACATCGAGCAGAGTTCCATGTGTTATACAGTAGGTCCTTTTTGGTTATCCATTTTAAATATAGCACTGTGTACATGTCCGTCCCAAACTGCCTAACTATCCCTTCCTCCATTGATGTCTTTTTTGATTTACCTGCTTAAGGCACAAACAGACAGCAAGTATCTTTATTGCTCTAATGAGTCAATGAACAGTATCATTGTGTGCCCTTTTCATGAACAAGAAATATTTCTGAGGCTCTAAGCTCCATGCATGTGCCTCAGTTTGAGCTCTCACTTTGCGTGGGCCTGAGGCCACAGTTTCTGTGTATGAGGAGGGTATTGAAGCCTCTATTGCAGACACTGGGCTAAAGCTCCCATGGGACTCCATGGCACCAGCATGCATTGGCTGCTCTGGCTTTCATTTCCCTCTTCTCATCTGAAATTTGGGGGTTTCTCTTTCTTTCAAGCCAAGCTTTGTGCTTTTATAAAATTTGAAGAGGAATAGTACTATATTTTGGCCACCTGATGTGAAGGGCTGGCTCATTGGAAAATAACCTGATGCTGGGAAAGATTGAAGGCAAAAGGAGAAGAGGATGACAGAGGATGAGATGGTTAGATAGGATCACCAACTCAATGGGCATGAGGTTGAGTAAGCTCCGGGAGATGGTGAAGGACAGGGAAGCCTGGTGTGCTGCAGTCCATGGGGTTGCAAAGAGTTGGACATGACTTAGTGACTGAATAACAACGGCAGTGCTGTATTTTATCTAGATTTTCTATGTGTTGTAGTGGGAATTTTTTTTTAGTTCAGAATATTTGAAAATGTATTTTGGGTACCTATGATGTTCTAGGCACTATGCTCATTTATATATTGTCATCACTTGGAGCCAATATACTTTCTTCAACATGTTTCATTAGAAACAATAAATTGGAAGATGGAGTGGCCAGTGCTGCTGGGGATAGGTACAGTTACACTAGCAAATAGAGCTGAAAGCTTAGCAAAGAGATGTGAGGAAAAGCTATTATAAGCAAACACACAAAAGCTATGACGTCCTGGAACCAGATAGTGTGAACAAACCAAGATGAATGTCTATATCCATGATATCATCATCTCATTACATCATATTAATAGTACAATAGCTGATGTTCACAATGATGTCCCTGAGGGGGAATATTCCCCTAATGGAAACTCTACCTGCTGTTGTCATCATATGTTTAAAGCATATTGATATTGTATATCAGCCACCTAAGGACTGTGAAGGCTGTATGCACAGTTAAAGGTGTGAGGATGGGGACCATGTGTTGCAGTGGTAGAGAAACTTGAATTAGTTACCAGGGAGAAAGTGGATAGGAGTTGATCCATTGATGATCATTCAATGGACTTGGGTTGTGTTAATCACATCTGTCCTACAAGGAAACATCAAAGGCAGCCTCATGGATTTCAGGGAACATGGCAAAGCTGCCTTAAAGTCTCAGGCTGCCAGGAAGCCTGGGCTGGTGGCTTAAAATAATCAGCAAGAAGCCCAGCCTCGCCTGGGGCCAGAGCAGCCTTGGCAATTTGCAAGTGAACTCTTCAGGAATGAGACAGAAGGGGTCAAGAGGAAAGGGAGGAATTCTAGAGACCAGGCGATGATTGACCTCAAGGGAGCAAAGATGATACCTGCCAAGACATTGGCAGCCAGCTAGGACAGTGCCTCCTCGGCTGGGCAAGGACCAGAGGAGGACACTCCAGGTCCAGACTGCTATGGAAGATATGGATGATGCTATTCTGAGACTAAGTGGTGTCTGGGGAGAGTGCTGAGCTCCTTACCCAGAAATGTAAAGAGAATGCATCTCTGAGACCTAAGTTGGTAAAGAATCCACCTGCCAATGCAGGAGACATGGGTTCACTTCCTGGGTTGGGAAGATCCCCTGGAGGAGGGCGTGGCAGCCCACTCCAGTATTCTTGCTTGGAAAATCCCATGGACAGAGAAGGTGGCCTGCAGTCCATGGGGTTGCAAAGAGTTGGATACGACTGAATGAGCATATATTCTTTCCAACCACCTAGGCAGCCTCTTTAAACCAGTTTTTATTCTTGGACTTGCCTGGAGGTCATCTGTCCTGCCTACTCTTCTTCCATTGGACTGGTGGGTAACTTACAAATACACAGTTGTTGGGTGGAAAGTAATGGGAAGCACAGTGTTTCCTTAGAAGCTGCCCATGATTACTCTTGATTACATGGGAAGAGAGATGCCGGGACTTAGAGCTTGATAAATTGGCAAACATTACTCCCACTTCCCTCCTTCCTTGCCCCCTCCTCTGAACTCTATTGGATTTGTAATGACGTGATCTTTCACCTCCCCAAATTGTATTGTAAAACCAGAAAGCATACATTCTCTGGAATTGACATTCCCATCTCATGACCTCATTTGGCCAGAGGTTCAGCTACAATTTGCCTCAAGGTTCACATCCCCCTGCATGGGGCTGAGCTGACATCGTGTAACCCATGACCTTCCCACCACTGCAATCTCTTGCACATGGATATTACACAGAATGCCAAGTGTAGGTCAAAAGAGGCTGCCGGGAAAACATTTTTTAAAAAGCTTCCTTCTTTTCTGCGCTTGTCAGCTTGCAAACAGAATGCTGCATTTGATATTTTTTCCAATGTTGTCTCAAACCTTTTGTGCAGGAAAATGAGGCAGAAATAAACGAATACATAAGTAAGTGTTTATTTTGAGGCAGGGAATTATAAGTTAACCTCTGTCTTAGCATGTGAAGTTGTTTCTATCAAACGATACAGTTAAGATGGAGGATGCTCATTTATTTGATCTAAAGTCACTAGAAGAGAAAGCCATTGGCCCACGTCTCAGTTTCTAAGGTAATCAGAAAGCATCAATGCTGACACTTAAGATGTGCCCTGGAGTGCCGCTCTGAGAGTCAGAGTTGGCCTTGGAAGGAAAGCCAGGTTTTAGCAGAGGGCCAAATGCATTTGCAGTAAAACCAGAGAATAGACATGAAGCCCTGCTTCTATGACTGGGCTGATTTGTACCATTCATTTGACAAATATTTCTTGAGCACTGGATTTGTGCCAGACATTGTTCTTGGGCTCTCAGGTCCTTGTGTGTGGTCTGTTATACGATGCTTTTAATTCTGTATAGTTTAGCTCTTCTGCCAGACTTTGACACTTCCGGTTGTGTTTTGTTCTATTCATTCTAGCAGTTTTTCACCTCTGTTATTTTGCTGGGTGAATCTCACCCTCATGGTTGGTTAAATGCCAATTTCTGTGACTACGACAAAAGCTTAAAAATTGCTCAAATGACAAACCATGGGAAGGTGGCAGGAACAGCAGCTGGGGGCTCAGGCTCCTGCCAGTTGGCAGCTGCTAATTCCCCCTTGAAAAGTCAGGCAGGCCCTGATGGTGCCAATCCAAGAGGTGCCAGGTTCTGGAAAGAGATGAACTTTCTTTGCTGTAGCCTTGGATTTTGAATCACTACCTACAGTTGGCTAGTCAGTTGGCATCCCCGTGTGTGTATATTGCTGGCTAACTCAGGTGGTGGGCTGTGTCCTTTATGCCTGCTGGCCTGGGTGAAATGTCTCAAGTTGACTTGTTGATAGGAGTTTGTGGGAAGAGGCTGTGAGACCGTGGCCCTGTGTTCAAGTCTAGGGTCTGCTAATGGCCAGATGAGTACCCTTTACTCATCCTTATTACTTTGCCACCTCCTTGCTCATCTACTCCAGATTGCCCTTCAAAAGCCAATCGACAATGATACAAAGGGCAACCATGAATTGACTGTAAATTACAACCAGAATAATTCTTGAAATTCTTCCCTGAGGAACTAGCTCCTTTTGAAGTCAACTTCATTTGCTTTAAAACAAGTTTTATAAAAGCTGGTGCTGTTTCTCTTCCCTGAATTTTTTGAGTCTAAGGATATATCCACATTTGTATACATTTGTGTGTGTTCTAGGGTGAGCATATATGTTTGCATGAGGAATGACTTTTCAAGGTTGTATGTGTGAAAAAGAGATTGTTCAGCATAAAATAATAGTAACCATTTGTATCAGTTAGATTTGGTATGTAACAAATCAACCACAAATTTAGTGGCTTAAAGCAGCAAGCATTGATTTACTTAAGATTTTGTAACTTCTGCTTTGAGCTGTCTCCACTGAGACTGGATGGTGCAGGATGACCTCACTCAAATGTCTGGAGCCTCAGTGGGGTTGGCTGGGACAGCTGGGATTGCTGGGGCCTTTCTGTCCACAGAGTATCTCATTCTCCAGTAGGCCATACTAAACTTCTTCACATGGCAATGAAAATATTCCCAGCAATGAGAAAAAGCAAACCTCAGACTTCTGTTTACATCATATTTGCCAATATCCCATTAGCCAAAGCAAGTCAAATGACCAAGCTTGGACTCTAATGGATGGATTAAGATTCAGGTTCTTGATGGGAGAAGCAGCAAAGAATTTGTGGCCATTTGTTTATAATCTCTACCACACTGTGGATGATGAGATGTGGATAAGCACAGGTTTTAGAGATGGAAGACAATCAAATCACAGTTCATCTGCTTAATAGCTAAATGACCTTCAACAATCTGGTACCTCTGCTGAATCTACTTTCTTATCTGAATATGGGGCAAATCACCACATCTACCTCAATGGATGAAATGAGATCTTTCATTTAGCCATTTTTACAGTAAACATGTCCTAAGCCCATGGTGCCAGGCCCATACTATGTCAGGCTCATCCTCAAAATATCTTTATTGAGTATATTCCTTATAATGTCATCTCCACGAAGGTGAGATCTTTAGAAAGTCATTTAGGCTCTCTCTCACTTTTTCCTCATCTCCAGTAAGAGATGATATTAGCAATTTTTATAGGGATCTTGGAAGAATCAAATGAGAAAATCCTTGCAAAGCAAGTTAGAACTGTGCCTGACCCATAGTGAGTGTTTAATAAATGTTAACTTTTGGTATTGCTGCTATTACAACAGCAAGGTTACCTTCCTTCTACCACCATAATAAAGCCTTCCTCAAATTAAAATGACAAAGGTGGGTGCCCTCCTCCTTCCAGTGTCACTCTCTCCCCATTGCCATCCCTCAACCCCAACCTCCAGGCATGTGATAGAACTGGACTGTCAGGAATGCCCCCCCAACTGCCCCCAATCCTCAATCCAGCAAAACAGAGATCAGTGGTGCGGTGGGCGGGGGGCGGGGGGGGGGGCAGTTCTGAAGGATTCTCTCTCCTCCAGTCATTCTCTCTCCTGTCTGGATCACCAACGATATAATCGAGGCATGAAATCCCAACAGAGTTCTGGTGGAAGGGTGCCCTGCTTCATCCAGAACATCTAGAGCTGCAAAGAACACATGAGACAGCTTCTGGAATTATGGCAGACTCATGGGGGAATTTTCTGTGTACTGAATGGAAGACTGTCTCCCTCTTGACTCAGAATAAGCCTACCATCAGTCCAAGGTGTCTCAACCTGTAGGGCCCATCAGAATCCCCTGGAGGGCTTCTTAAAGCACAGAGTGCTGGGTCCCGCCCCAGAGGGTCTGATCCAGTGGGTCGGGGCTGGGGCCCGAGAATTTGCATGTCCAACAAGGTCACAGGTTTTGTGGATGCTGCCACTCTGTGGATCATACTACAAGTAGCTTTACATTAGTTTGTTTGAGAGCTTTCCAGATATTTCAGGACAGTGACTGGGGCCTGCACTTCTTTCCTCAGTCATCTCTTCTCCAGGTTAAACATGTTAGGCTCCTCACTTTTCCTTATTCTATGTCAGACTCTGACCCTAGTTCTGAATGTCCAAAGATGGAAAATATTTAGACCCCATCCTCAGGGAGCTTACAGTTAAGTAGAAAAGAAAGAGAAAAAGAATTCACAATAAGGTGACCACAGTAAGTATTTCCGTTGTGCCTACTTTGTGCTGTGGTTGTCCCCAAAGGCTGGTAATTCAACAGTGAGCAAGATGGCAGAATCCTCAGGCCATGGGGTGGAGACTGGCCAGTGAACAGGAAGTTACAGTCCAGTGTGGTAAGAGCATGGAGAGAAAAGGTCAGAAAGCTCTGGAAGCAGAGAGCAAGGACCTCAAAGTCCAACATGTAGGACAGAGTGTAGGGGGAGTTTTCCAGGGGGAGGTGATGCTAAGATGAAACATGGGTGATAAATAGGAATTAAACAGGTATGGGATGGGGTGGATGATTCAGGCAGAGAGATGTGCAGGAGCCTGGTACAGTTCATGACTGGCGAGATGTGCTGGGCGGCCCCAAAGAGGCTGTGCCTGGGATCCTGTGAGGTAGGGTGGGCTGGAGGAGAGATGGTGAGAAGTGAAGGTAGAGTAGGGAGAGACTGCCACTTCCCGGATGGACACTGATAATCCCTGCCTTCACTGGAAGCACCTGGTTTCCTCCCTGAGGGTGGCCTTTGACATTACAGAACCAGACCCCACATCCATTCCATTCTCCATTTGGAAGGTGGAAGACAGTTTTGTTCCACATGTTATCTGGACACCTAGAAGCATGACACATGATGGGGGAGCATTGGCCCAGGATTGAACATTGTCTAGCACCCCGGCAGGACATGTCTGGCCTGGGGACCTCATTCCTGCATCAGGGCCAAGTGCATTATCATGGGGTGTGTGTGCACTGCAGTGTATAAGGTGGGTAGGGTGGTGAGGCAATGAGGGCGAGCTTAAGATGAACAGAATCTAGAGGGGAGTAGAAAAGATGAAGTAACTGCAGACTTCAAGGCATCCCATGATGCTGCAGTCTAAATGAAAAGTCGGAGAGCCTGAGCTCCATCTTGGACACCGACTTACTGTGTGACCTTGGACAAGTTGCTTACATTTTCTGTTTCTCAGAATCCTCAGCTATGAGAAGAAATAATAAACTGCAATTCACAGGGTCATTAGGAGACTTACATGAGGAGAAGTTCCTGGCGCAGAGTTGGCACTCAGGAAACCTGTGTTTCTGAGTGTGTCCTTCCCCAGAATCCAAAGAGAAGGTGTCCCTGCCAGGCTGGGAGGGCCAGCTGAAAGAACTGAAATTCTATGGCTGAGGGAGCATTGATGGCAGGAACGGTTTCCTGCTTTAAACTTCTGCCAAGCTGAGTGTGGCCCTGTTCAGCTGTGCTATGAGTTGGGCTCAAAGTAGCATGGGGGCACCAGAAGTGCTGGGGAAGAAGAAGGCTGGTGCTGAAAGCCATGATATTTGATGGAGAGAGAGAGCAAAGCTAAGAGTCACTATTAGGAAGACAGAGCCCTGAGCCTTGTACTCAGCAAGAATATGGAAGGGTCTGTCTTGTCATCTGTAGTAGACTATACCTTGAAGGGCAATGTACTGCAGTGCATCATAAACTGAGGAGAATGCTTTGTACCTCATCTTATATTTTGAAATTACTTTCATAGACATCATTTGCTCAGTCATTCAACCGACACTTATTGAGTATCCAGGTTGGTGTCAGACCCTCATCATCCTGGGTGTTCACCAATAGTTGTTGTCTAATTCCCCAGTTGTGTCTGACACTTTGTGACCCCATGGACTGCAGCATGCCAGGCTTCCCTGTCCTTTACCATCTCCTGAAGCTTGCCCAAGTTCATGTCCATTGCATTGGTGATGCCATCCAGCCATCTCATTCTCTAACACTCTCTTCTCCTTCTGTCCTCAATCTTTCACCAATAGTTAGTCCTTTAAAAAAAAAAAAAAAAAAAGGTTATTTATTTGGCTGCTCCAGGTCTTAGTTGCAGCATGTGGGATCTTTTTCTTTTTTTGGTTGCGGCATGTGGGATCTAGCTCCCTGATTGAACCCGAGCTCCCTGCATTGGGAGTGTGGAGTCCTAGCCATTGGATCGCCAGGGAAGTCCCACCAATAGTCCTATTAAATTGACTCCCTTTGCGGATTCTTCTTGCCTTCTATTGATGTGAATAATCAGGAGTAACCCTGTTTTCCTTTCCACTTCAGCCAGGCCTGGGGAAACTTCCATTTGCATTCCTTCCCCTTTGGTGATGCCCGAGTAGTTAGCTCACTGTGGTTAGTCAATTCGGTTGGTTAATGAACTGAGCAAAGAGGTTAGGGTCATAGTTGCAATCCTCATGGACTGATTTACCTCTCTACTTGTGTACACCATCCTTCCTCCACTACCTCCAATGTCTATGCTTCCTCCCACCTGCAGGCCTTTGTACAGTTTTTCACTCTACCAAGGACCATCTGGCTCTAGCCCCTAGTTACTAAAATCCGATGTCATTTCCTCAGCAAAGCCTTACTTGCCCCCCAAACCTGGTCAGGTGCCTGAGTTCACATTTCATGGTGCCCTGTATTTCTCTAGTGTGGCATTTATAATCATATATTTATATTTTATATTGCTTAATGTCTATCTCCCTGTATTAGTTAAGGTAGTGTTCAGCTGCAAGTAATAGAAAACTTGTCTGATTGTAGTTTAAATACATGTGGGTTTATGCTGCTGCTGCTGCTGCTGCTAAGTTGCTTCAGTCGTGTCCAACTCTGTGCGACCCCATAGACGGCAGCCCACCAGGCTTCCCCGTCTCTGGGATTCTCCAGGCAAGAACACTGGAGTGGGTTGCCATTTGCTTCTCCAATGCATGAAAGTGAAAAGTGAAAGTGAAGTCGCTCAGTCATGTCCAACTCCTAGTGACCCCGTGGACTGCAGCCCACCAGGCTCCTCCGTCCATGGGATTTTCCAGGCAAGAGTACTGGAGTGGGGTGCCGTTGCCTTCTCCGACATGTGGGTTTATGCATCTCCCATAAATAAGACAAGACATCTAGCAAAGGTCAAGTGGCTCAATCATGCCACCCAGGACTCAGACTCCTTTTCTCTTCTTCCTCTGCTGTCTAAAGCAAGTATATTCAGTTCTCATGTTTATAAGATGACTGCAGCTTCTCAGGCATAAGTATCTGTATTCCAACCAGAGAGAAAGGAAAAGAGGAAAAATGAGCATGAACTGACTACCATTTATATCTCATGGCCAGGACTGGGTCGCATGGCAATTTCTAGCTGCAAAGGAGTCTTAAAATGTTAAGTTGTTGTTGTTTCTGGTTAGCTTTTACAATTTATAGAATAGAGGCAAGCCAGAGAGGAAGGATAGCCCTATTATAGTGGACCAACCTCTTGTGCCTTTCATACTCCCTTATTGAACTTCAATAAGAGAGGTGGGACCATGTTTCCTTAGTTAGCCATTGTCATAGGTCCACCTTGTATAATATCTGTCCCATTGTACGTACCTGATAACCATTCTGTTAAATATTAATAAATGAATTCTTGCAGAGAGCATCTTCTACTTTAGGTCTTAAAAAGCACTAGAAGAGGATGGACGGATCAATACCGCCTTAACATTATGGGTGAGAAGAATTTAAAATGGACACCATCAGGGGTCCCACTAGCCTTTACATTGCCTCTGCATGAATTAGGAAAAGGCGCCCACCCCTTCCTCAAGACACATTACTGCCATCTACTGGAAAATTATCTTAATAAAATGATAAATCTACCACACCTACCATGTGAATGGTGCCCCCATAGACGCAGTGAGGTCATTTGCCAAATACCATGTATTACCAGTAGGATGGAGGTAGTTAGTGAAGAAGCTATCACACCTGCTTCCTAGAGCAGGGGAGGTGGGTACTTCCTGTGGAGCAAGCCTGAAGATTTTCCCAGGGCTGATGAGAGCTAGCCATATGTAAAGACTTATTATTCTGAGGTAGCAGGGGTATGGTGAGAAGAAGACCAGTAAGTGTATTTGAGTTCTGCTGTTCACATTCTACTTCTTTAATACTGTGAGAATCACTTAATCTTTCTAAATTTCCATTTCCTCATCTCAAACTTCAAGGCGAGAACTCCTGCCTCAAGATATGTGTGTGAGTATCCAGTGAGACTGTGTAAATGAAAGGGTTTGAGAATCTGCTCAGAACTAGAAAAATGTCAGCAATTGTTAGCATAGAGAGCTGACAGGAAATATTTAATGATTGTTCCAATCTTATCTCTACCACTGTCCAGCTACATGGCCTTGGGCATGTTTCTTAATTGTTCTGGGGCTCAGTCTTCTCTTCTACAAAATAAGTCTGATGATATTAGAACCTACTGCCCAGGAAAGATGTGAAGATTAAAAATAGTAGTAAGTGTTTAATAAATGTTTAAGTATTAACTTTGAGGCAATTGTACCTTGTATGATACTCTGCATTTTGCATTTAGTATTTCATTGAAATTGTTTTTTAAAAAAGCCACCTTTGACTTTTTTGGGGAAAAAAAGAAATGTAACAAAAGGGTTCCTAGGCCTATTTGCAGGGAGAGCCAAGACTGTGGGAAAAGTGATTCAGCGTATCTCTGTGACTCTGGGTCTGTTGTGATGTCTCTGCTCTTTGAAAAGAAAACTTTTGTGTGGACCATTTCCTCCCTGTCCCCATACCACTCCAGATGCTGGTCCTATTCGGTTGTAGGTCAGATTTCTTACTAAGTGGCCAGTGAGGCTGATTTTGTGGAAATTTCATTATTTACAAAGCAAAAAAGAACCAATGGGAAGAAGGCCAGGCAGGCAGATGGGGTAGGTCAAACAGCATCTTGGTTTTCACTTGCTCTGGTTCTCCCCTCCACACCTGTCCTCCACAGCCCCTCTCGGATGGAGCCCTGTGGCTACAGAGAAAATCCATCAGATAGTGGAGCAGAGAAACAGAGGGCAGAGGGTTCTGAAATGGGAAGCAAGCAACAAACTTGTGATTTCATCTGCTGTCTGCTAGCCGGCTTTCTCATGCACAGTCTCCCAGAGCCCAGCGCGGTTACCTGTCTGGTAATAATATTTTATCCTGTCTTGTTTTCCATTTGTCTGCCCTCCACCACTGCAGTGTCCCTCCCATTCATTGCTCCAGGGTATAGAATTATGGGGGAAACAAGATGTTTTCCCCTCATTTTTTCACATCACATTTCACTGGAGTAAATAGTACTTCATTTTCTTTCCACAGAAGGAAAACCGTGCTGAGCACCCGAGTTTCTGGGCTTGGTTACTATGTGGCCTGAAGCTGACATCTTTTGTGCGTGTCATGGTTTATAGTAGAGTGGTTAAAAATCAGCTCCCATTCGGGTGACTAAATTTTATTGACTTTTCCAGGGCCTGTGGTGGGACTGACATGTCCCCCATTTAATTACTTCCTCCTTTCTGACAGCAGATTGAGTTAACCAGAGGACACGCAGGTGGCTCTGGGGCGAGGGAACTTGGAGTGGCCATGGTGAGGCAGCGGAGAGGGGGCTGGGGTGAGCACAGGCTGGGGATGTAACGACCTGCTGGCAGTTGTGAGCTGTGGTTTTACAGTTGCACTGGGGGCAATAACCAAACAGTGGGGCTTTTGGACTAATTTGAAGAATGCTTTGCATAAATCCCAGCTGCTAGCCATATGTCCAACCCTTGTAGAGGGGAGGGTGTATTTCCCTGAGCTCTTGTTTCCTTCCCTGGAAGTCAAGACTAACTCAGCCTCTCAATGCCCAGCCCCCGTCTTTAAGGGAGGATGGTTGGACATGAAAGCTTGAACTGATTTAATCACAACCTAAATGTATATGATGTTTTACCACATTTTCCCTTTCAATAACATTGTGTCATTTTGTCCTAATAAAACCCCACAATATAAGCCAGGTAGGATCCTCCATTTACAGATGAGAACACTGAGGCACAAAGAGCCTGTGACCAAAGGTTGGTGCTTACTAGGTGGTGTCAGGCAGCCTTCTAGACCCTTAAGAGATATTAATTTACTTTATGCTTGGCTCAGTCCTACAAGCCAAGTACTATTATGATCCCTGCTTCATTGAAGAAGGAATTGAGCCCAGAGAGGTAACTTAACTTTCCCATAGTCACACAGCTAGTAAGCAGTGGAGCTGGAATTTCAGCTGAGGTAGTGTGACTCCAGAGTCTGTATTTATAACCATTATACATGCCGCCAGCCAGCTCAGTAAGGGCAGCTAGAATTCACATGCAGGTACTCACACTCCAAGTTCAGGTTTTCCCCTGTGCCATACTCCTCCTCTGAAATTTGGTCCTTAATGATCCTTAATTCCAGGACTTCCCTGGTGGTCTTCGCCTTCCAGTGCAGGGGGTGTGGGTTTGATCCCTGGTCCAGGAACTAAGATCCCACATGCCTCTGGGCCAAAAAAGAAAAACATAAAACAGAAGCAATATTGTAACAAATTCAATAAAGACTTTAAGTCAGAAAAAAAAATCTTAAAAAAAGGTCTTTAATTTCTGGAAGCATTAGGCTCAGCCATTTACATTTGGACTCTTTCATCTGGTATCGTGAAGTCTTTCACTTAAATTTATTCGATTAGTCCCACCCTACCTATTTACCATCGTCAGAGGCATGCCCAGTTCAAAGGAGCTGTATGTAATGTGTTAGGAAATTACTCCCAAACCAAGACTTTGGAAAAACACCGGTATCTAGGCGTTAAGAGTTGTAAAGCTTGACAGCCTAGTGCTTGGAACGGGCATTTTCTCGCCTTCATCCATGGAAGGCTGGGTGTGGTTCTTGTAGGACTGGCTGACTTTGTGAGCAAGTGCACTCTGAACTTTCACACACCCAGAGAGTCAGCCTCTCCCTTTGAGAAAAGATCACTCCAGGCCCCACTGCCCTGACAAGTATGGGTTTCTTAATTAAGGTGTCTCCCAGCCTGTGGTAAGTGCAAACCAACCAGGTGGAAGGGAAGGAGCTGTTTTCAAGTTATAGTAATCTTCAGCTTCCCAGGACAACTTTCTCACAAGAGAAAAACCAGTAAAAGCTTTGCTCTGCATTCACTGGTGCCCCAGAGAGAACCTCAGGGCGTGTCCAGACTTTATTATTTCGTAGCCAAAACCAAATGTAGACCAAACCCAAATTAGAGTTTGGGATAAGGGCCCAAAAGCGGGAATATGACTCCCACTTTCAGTTGTGAACAGCGATTTTCTTTCCTCATTTGCAAACTCACTCTGTATCCAGGCATTGGGTAAGCATGAAACACAGCACAACCTTGGCTGAGAAACCACAAACATTGACTATTAGAAAGAGAAGGACAAAATGGTTTGGGTTGTAGTCATCATTGGCTATATTTATTTAATTTGGGGGCAATGGTCTATTCCTCTAGATTGGATTCCCCCAGAAGCTGACTCTGTGACAAAGGTTTGGGTGCCTGTAGTTTCTTTGGGAAGCGATTCCAGAATGTATCACTAAGGGGTGGAGAAGTGAGACAGGGAAGAGGAGGAAACCAACTCACAGTGTCAAAACAGGCTACCGCTGTAGGGGACAGTCCCACGGGATCTCAAGGAGATGGTGTGGAATAAACTCCAGGTCCCACCTGGGGGCCAGAGAAGCTGGGATATCTCTCCACCACTTCCTGTTGGTTACTGGCTTAGATCTGCCCCTCTATGAGTTACCTCCCAGAGGTAAGAGAGAGACTCTAGTCTCTCCCACCTATGGGCTGGGAGGATCTCATTTACTTACAGAAGAAGGCATTAAGCTACACTGGGTCAGTGAGTGCCAAGGGGACAGGAACAGGACACTGACATCATCTGCTACTCTTGGCTTAATTGCTGAGCCAGTTTATGCAGGAGGAGGGTCTGAGGGAAGACAATATATTGGAATTAGGATTCTTTTGATTCCAAGTGACAAAATCCCTGCTCAACTTGGCTTAAGAACAATAACAGCAGAAAGTAGTATTAGCTCCAGGCACACAAGCAATGCTATCTGGGCTCTTCCTTCTGTCTGTCTCTTGCTTCTGCTCTCTTTGGTGTTTGCCCTATTGTCTGGCTGGCTGAGAAGAGATTGGAAAAGGTGGCAGCTCGAGGCTTACTTGATCCTTATTCCTCGTGGTCTCAGGGGAGAAGAGCATTTTTCCTGACAGCTCTGGTTAAAATCCTGAGGAAGGTTTTGATTGGACTGTTGTGGGTCACATGCATATCCAATGTGGCCAAGAGGATGGAGCAGTCTGACTGAGAAGACTCAGATCATGTGTTGGGGAGGATGGTGTCATCCTACCCAAACATCAGGGACCAAGCAGAATGTGCAGGACCTAGGGAGGGGTGGTTCTGGAAGTAGGCTGATAAACCAGCTTTTTACCAAACAAACTGACGAACAAAAACCGTAGGCCTCAATATATAGTGGATGTCCAGCTCAGGTCAGTTCAGTCGCTCAGTCATGTCCAGCTCTTTGTGATCCCATGAACCGCAGTACGCCAGGCCTCCCTGTCCATCACCAACTCCCAGAGTCCACCCAAACCCATGTCCATTGTGTCGGTGATGCCGTCTAACCATCTCATCGTATATCGTCCCCTTCTCCTCCTGCCCTCAATCTTTCCCAGATCAGGATCTTTTCAAATGAGTCAGCTCTCCACATCAGGTGGCCAAATTATTGGAGTTTCAGCTTCAACATCAGTCCCTCCAATGAACACCCAGGACTGATCTCCTTTAGAATGGACTGGTTGGATCTCCTTGCAGTCCAAGGGACTCTCAAGAGTCTTCTCCAACACCACAGTTCAAAAGTATCAATTCTTTGGCACTCAGCTTTCTTTATAGTCCAACTCTCACATCCATACATGACCACTGGAAAAACCATAGCCTTGACTAGATGGACCTTTGTTGACAAAGTAATGTCTCTGGTTTTCAATATGCTCTCTAGGTCATAACTTTCCTTCCAAGGAGTAAGTATCTTTTAATTTCATGGCTGCAGTCACCATCTGCAGTGATTTTGGAGCCCAGACAAATAAAGTCAGCCACGATTTCCAATGTTTCCCCATCTATTTCCCATGAAGTGATCAGACCGGATGCCGTGATCTTAGTTTTCTGAATGTTGAGAGTTAAGCCAACTTTTTCACTCTCCCCTTTCACTTTCATCAAGAGGCTCTTTAATTCTTCTTCACTTTCTGCCATAAGGGTGGTGTCATCTGCATATCTGAGGTTATTGATATTTCTCCCAGCAATCTTGATTCCAGCTTGTGCTTCTTCCAGCCCAGTGTTTCTCATGATGTACTCTGCATATAAGTTAAATATGCAGGGTAACAATATACAGCCTTGATGTACTCCTTTTCCTATTTGGAACCAGTCTGTTGTTCCATGTCCAGTTCTAACTGTTGATTCCTGACCTGCATACAGGTTTCTCAAGAGCAGGTCAGGTGGTCTGGTATTCCCATCTCTTTCAGAATTTTCCACAGTTTATTGTGATCCACACAGTCAAAGGCTTTGGCATAGTCAATAAAGCAGAAATAGATGTTTTTCTGGAACTCTATTGCTTTTTCCATGATTCAGCAGATGCTGGCAATTTGATCTCTGGTTCCTCTGCCTTTTCTAAAACCAGCTTGAACATCTGGAAGTTCACAGTTCACATTTTGCTGAAGCCTGACTTGGAGAATTTTGAGCATTATTTTACTAGCATGTGAGATGAGTGCAATTGTGCGGTAGTTTGAGCATTCTTTGGCATTGCCTTTCTTTGGGATTGGAATGCAAACTGACCTTTTCCAGTCCTGTGGCCACTGCTGAGTTTTCCAAATTTGCTGGCATATTGAGTGCAGCACTTTCACAGCATCATCTCTCAGGATTTGAAATAGCTCCACTGGAATTCCATCACCTCCACTAGCTTTGTTCGTAGTGATGCATCCTAAGGCCCACTTGACTTCACATTCCAGGATGTCTGGCTCTAGGTGAATAATCACACCATTGTGATTATCCGGGTCATGAAGATCTTTTTTGTACAGTTTTTCTGTGTATTCTTGCCACCTCTTCTTAATATCTTCTGCTTCTGTTAGGTCCCTACCATTTCTGTCCTTTATCAAGCCCATCTTTGCATGAAATGTTCCCTTGGTATCTCTAATTTTCTTGAGGATATCTCTAGTCTTTCCCATTCTGTTGTTTTCCTCTATTTCTTTGCATTGATCACTGAGGAAGGCTTTCTTATCTCTCCTTGCTATTCTTTGGAACTCTGCATTCAAATGGGTATATCTTTCCTTTTCTCCTTTGCTTTTCGCTTCCCTTCTTTTCACAGCTATTTGTAAGTCCTCCTCAGACAGCCATTTTGCTTTTTTGCATTTCTCGTTCTTGGGGATGGTCTTGATTCCTGTCTCCTGTACAATGTCGTGAACCTCCATCCATAGTTCATCAGGCACTCTGTCTATCAGATCTAGTCCCTTAAATCTATTTCTCAGTTCCACTGTATAGTCATAAGGGATTTGATTTAGGTCATACCTGATGGTCTAGTGGTTTTCTCCACTTTCTTCAATTTCAGTCTGAATTTGGCAATAAGGAGTTCATGATCTGAGCCAGTCAGCTCCCAGTCTTGTTCTTGCTGACTGTATAGAGCTTCTCTATCTTTGACTGCAAAGAATATAATCAATCTGATTTTGGTGTCGACCATCTGGTGATGTCCATACGTAAAGTCTTCTCTTGTGTTGTTGAAAGAGGGTGTTTGTTATGACCAGTGCGTTCTCTTGGCAGAACTCTATTAGCCTTTGCCCTCCTTCATTCTGTACTCCAAGGCCAAATTTGCCTGTTACTCCAGGTGTTTCTTGACTTCCTGCTTTGTATTCCAGTCCCCTATAATGAAAAGGACATCTTTTTTGGGTGTTATTTCTAGAAGGTCTTGTAGGTCTTCATAGAACTGTTCAACTTCAGCTTTTTCAGCATTACTGGTCAGGGCATAGACTTGGATTACCATGATATTGAATGGTTTGACTTGGAAATGAAAAGAGATCATTCTGTCGTTTTTGAGATTGCATCCAAGTACTGCATTTCAGACTCTTTTGTTGACCATGATGGTGCCCCATTTCTCCTAAGGGATTCCTGCCCACAGTAGTAGATATAATGGTCATCTGAGTTAAATTCACCCAGTCCAGTCCGTCTTAGTTTGCTGATTCCTAGAATGTCAATGTTCACTATTGTTATCTCCTGTTTCACCACTTCTAATTTGCCTTGATTCATGGACCTAACATTCCAGGTTCCTATGCAATATTGCTCTTTACAGCATCGAACCATCCTTTGTCACCAGTCCCATCCACAACTACGTGTTGTTTTTGCTTTGGCTCCATCCCTTCATTCTTTCCAGAGTTATTTCTCCACTGATCTCCAGTAGCATATTGGGCACCTACCGACCTGGGGAGTTCCTCTTTCAGTGTCCTATCTTTTTGCCTTTTCATACTGTTCATGGGGTTCTCAAGGCAAGAATACTAAAGTGGTTTGCCATTCCCTTCTCCAGTGGACCACATTCTGTCAGACCTCTCCACCATGACCCATCCATCTTGGGTGGCCCCACACGGCATGGCTTAGTTTCATTGAGTTAGACAGTGCTGTGGTCTGCATGATCAGATTGGCTAGTTGTCTGTGATTGTGGTTTCAGTGTGTCTGCCCTCTGATGCCCTCTCGCAACACCTATCATCTTACTTGAGTTTCTCTTACCTTGGATGTGGGGTATCTCTTCATGGCTGCTCCAGCAAAGTGCAGCCGCTGCTCCTTACCTTGGACATGGGGTAGCCCCTCTTGGCTGCCGCCCCTGACCTTGGGTGTGGGGTAGGGGATGTCCATTGTGTAGATATTCTCACAATGACTGATTTCAAGCTAGCAACGTGATGTCACTAAACACAGGGTTGGGAAGAGATGCATGCAGTCAGTCCTCATGAGATGGTGTGAGCTGGCTCCAGGGCACCCCTGAGTGATTCCCATACACAGAGACCCTGGGCCAGCAATGTGCCCACTATGACTGGAAAAGCCAAGACCTGGATCTAACCTGTAAAACCTTGGTAGCCATGATGACCCAGCTTAAGAACTCACAGGACAGCTTACTTTGTTTGGCATGTGTGATGTTTGTGTGTGTATGTGTGTGTGTGTGTGTGTTAGTCGCTCAGTTGTGTCCAACTCTTTGTGACCCCATGGACTGTAGCCCACCAGGCTCCTCTGTTCATGGGATTCTCCAGGCAAGGATACTGGAGTGGGTTGCCAGAATAGACTAATATATTAAAATCAGCATTCTCCCCCCCACCCCCACTCTTCGTCTTGCAAGCACTTCCAGGAAACACTTAACTGACAATTGGATGATCTAAAAATAATGTTTAGCAGCATGTCCTCTACTCCTGTGGACGCTCCAGGAGGCAGGGATCTTTGGCTGGTTAGTTTATCCCCAGGGTCCAGAGGTGTGCTCAGGAAAACACATAGGCATTCAGGATTTGTCAGTTAGGATGGATTCCACCAAAAGCACACATGTACAGACCTCATGAGTCACCAGGCTCTTGCTTGTGATGTTCAAGGTGTGCTGAGCTCACTGTATACCTCAAGGCGCCTCCTCAGGCCTGCCAGACTTTCTCTTCCTAATCCTGGAAGGGCCCACAGTTGGTGACTTATGCCCATAATCCCTTTGCCACAGTGATTCCTGGTGTGACAAAAGTGTGACTTGGGCCCTTTGTCCTATACTTGCCATCTGGTTCTCCTTGCTCCTGGATTTCATCAGCTTTGTGCTGCCTGTTGTTTGACACCAGGAGGGGAAGCTCTCTCTTCTCTGACTTGGGTCACAGCCCTTCCCTGGCAGGGACTGACCATGACCACCATGGCTCCTTCTCATTAAGTCACGGGGAGCTGCCAGGGCTTGTCTGATTAGAGTCTCCTTACCCGTTGGTACAGAGAACTCTCTGCCTTTGCAGTTCTTTTGTTTGAAAATAAAAAGCTTAGCTAGGATGCTGCAAGGTTGGAAAGTTGTTAACCACACACACACACACACACACACACACTCACACCAAACCAGATTTGCTGATAACAGGAGAATGGGAAGGCCTGAAGCTGAGGGAGCATTTCAAGGTCACAGGCAAGGAGGGGCCTGCAGTGGTGGCGATGGAAAAGATGAATAGACAACAGTTGAATGCATTATTTAGTATGTTCCACATCGCAAAGCCAAGAATGGTTCCTTCGCACCAGAAGATTTGATGTATCAGGCTGACTGTCTCCACAGAGGACACCCCCCAGTCTCCTCTGGAGTTCATGGAGACATGGTTGTCTAGGTGACAACTGTCAGGCAAGAAGCTGCAAGCTGGAGAATAAAATCGCCTCGGCTAATAGACCGGCGTGCTATTATGTACCTGAAGGTTTAACTGCTATATTACCCTGAAAGAGTCATTTGGAGGGGAGGAAGGAGCTGGCTTTTCCCAGGGCTACATCAGTGAATTCAATTTCTATTGAAGAGAGACCAGCATTTTAAAAACCACGGTGTGTGGAGCTTCGAGTCCTTTTCTTCTTTCTGTGAGAAATGATTTAATAATGAACTTACAACTGCAGGGCCTCCAGTCAGCCCCCTGGAGCCTGAGAAGAGGGGAGAGGTGGTGTGGAGGCGCTGGTGGCTGGCAGGCTCCGTCCTGTTCTCGTCCTGCTCGGTCCCGGGCTCTGTGACCGAGGTTACCCGGAGCAACTCAGTGCAGACGCGGGTGGAATCTGAGCGCTAATTTTCCTCTCGCCTAAGATTGCCGGGTGCCTCTAATTAATGGTTGTGAATTCCTTAGATGGCATTGTTATCAGATGGAAAGGGGCTAATTGTACTGGTCACAATAGTTAACCTCTTCCAGAAGGAAGGTTGTGTGTGTGTATGCGCACGCATGCACGTGTATGTGCGTCTTGGTTCTTTCTGCAAATGAGGCAGAAAAGCTTGAGAATCATCCACATTCTTTGGCATCAAGACACCAGCAAATGAAAAACTATATTCACTAAGACTTTCATCAAGCGAAGAGTGGTCAACCTTTACTGGGCTTTCCTCACTAAGCGCTTTACCACCTTGATCACATTCAACCCTCAGCATTCTTGAGCCTTAAGAGTGATTATTATCCTCAGCCAACAGACGGAGAAACCAAGGCTTAGTGAGTTTAGGAGACTTGTCCAAGGCCCCACCCCTGCCAGCAAGTGTGAGAACCTTTTACTGAGAAGGAGAACTTGGGATTTCTCCATTAAGAGGAAAGTAGATGCTCCCGGGCAGGAACCTGGACGACTTGACTGGGACTATCCCACCCTCCACACGTCCGGGCAACCTCTTGCCTTAACTACTGCCCTAATTCCTGGTTCTACCCTATTTTCTTTGAATCTATTCTTGGACTACACATAATATCTTTGTTCTACTCCCCCGTGGCTCAAGTATCTGGCCTTCAATTTGCCTACAGTCTGTCATAGGCAGCCCTGCTCAGATCCACATGTGTTGTCTGGTCTTTACCAGGAGTGCTGCAGAGAAGCCAAAGAGGCAAAGAAAAATGGCATCAAGACATTGCCTTGAGGAAGCTCACAGTCTAGAGAGAGAATGGGATGTGAAACTACACAATCAACACAGCACCATCAGAATACTACTACTACTACTACTAGTAATAATGAAAAGAATAACATTAACAACAAAACCACTGCTTTTGGCATTCTTCCTATGTGGCAGGCCTGGTGCTAAATACTGAAAACAAGGCTATGACATAGGAGCTATTATTATTTCCTCTATAAATGTTAGAAAATGAAAGCATATGGAGGTTAGATCATATGTCCAAGATCATACCTGTAGTAAATGGCAGAGCAGGAATTAAACTAAGGCACTCTCTCTCCAAAGCTGATTCTATTAGCCACTATGCTCTATTGCACATATATAGACCAAGGCATAAGCATGTATATATTATAAAGAAAACCCTGATGAAGGACATAAATTCCTTCCTAAATACAGTGGCTTCCTGAAAGAAAAAGAGAAAATGTATAAATAAGAGAGGGAAAGGCCATGTGTCCAGAACATTAAAGACACGACCAGACATTGGGCTTCTGTTTTTGATGTTATGGCCTATATCTAAGGTAGTAGAACAAATCACTCCAAAGCTTAGAAAGTGGAAGTGTTAGTGATTCAGTCATGTCTGACTCTGTGACCCCATGGATGGTAGCCCACCAGGCTCCTCTGTCCATGGAATTCTCCAGGCAAGAATACTGGAGTGGGTTGCCATGCCCTTCTCCAGCGAATCTTCCTGACCCAGGGCAGGCAGATTCTTTATCATCTGAGCCACCAGGGAAGCCAAAGCTTAGTGACTTACAATAACAAAAATTGTTTTGCTCCTGGTTTCTGTGGGTCAGAAATTCAAGAGTGGCTCATTTGCATGGCTTTTGACTCAAGATCTCTCATGAGGTTGCACTTATATGTCAGCTGGGAATGCGGCCATCCAATACAGCAGGGGTTCCCAACCTCCAGGGTCTAATGCCCAATGATCTGAAGTGGAGCTGATGTAATAATGATAGAAATAAACTGCACAATGAATGCAACGCACTTGGATCATCCCAAAACCATGCCCCCATCCCCTGGTCCATGGAAAATTTGTCTTCCACAAGGCCAGTTGCTGGGGTCAAAAAGGTTGGGGACCACTGCATACAGCTCATTCACATGGCTGGGAAGTTGATGCAGTTGAAATGCTTGAGTATTGAAATTCTTCTCACTGTGGGTCACTCCACAGGGCTGCTTGAGTGTCCTCACGATGTGGTGGCTGACTTTCCCAGAGCATGGGATCCAATAGACCAAGGTAGAAGCTGTAATGCCTTTATGACTCATATGTAAGTCACACAGTGTCACATCTGTATACACCAGCTCTGATTCAACATGGGAGGGGACCATAGAAGGACCCTAATATCAGGAGGCAAGCTGATTGGAAACTATTGTAGTCCACCAACCAGAGTTTAAAGTTCTCATGTACTGACTGTAAAAATCTATTAAAATACAGTCTTTCCAGCCCCTACTTGTCTTAGGTTTGCTATTCCAACCTATAGTCTTAGGATTGAGGGGCTGAGTATTTATGAGGAGACAGTCTGATGTCTTAGAAGCCTGATTGTTCTGGACAAAATGGTGGCTTTGATGAGGAAGAAAGAAGCAAATACAGGGCTGATAGGGAAACTGGGAAGAGGTGCTGGAACTGGAGATATCTGTACATGTTTTGGTAACTAAGCCAAAGTGCCAAACCTTCTTTAAATCTACTGTTATTAAGACTACTGGCCAGACCCCTGTTCTGGTCTGTGAATCCTATAGGGACAGGATCTATTTAATCAGATCCTTTTGCTTCCAGATTGGATGTATGCTTGTTGATGACATGCAGAAGGAAGTCACAAGCAATGTTTTCTGTGGAAGAACTTGAACCTTACTTTCTTTATTCTGCTCTGGGGTATGTGTTATCTGGAAGTATCAAAGCCATTGATGAATAAGTAGCTATTCAATGGTGAGTTAAGGTACTGTATTGGAAACAGGCATGGATTCAATAGACTCAGTACTTTGTGATACTCTACTATGTGCTGGGCTAGATAGCCTACTAGATATTGGGATAAAGGAAGGAAGGTGATACTGCCCTCGTGGTGCTTGTGCAAGACATGTATTTACCAAATAACAATATGTCTCAGCATGAACTGAGATAAGCACTATAAAGGAAAGGATATGACATCAGGAGATTAAAAGTTGGAAGCACTGAGGAGGTACTTGAACTGAGAGCCGAAAGATAAATGGGTTTTAAAAAATGGGAGGAAGGTCATTCCAAGTAGTGGAAACAGCACATGCAAAATGTGTTTGTGAAACTGAAAAGACCCCAATGTGGCTGAAGCAGAGGGAGTGAAGGGGGTATGATGTAAGACGAGGGGGGAGAGGTCATTAGGGACCAGGTCATGTGGGATCTTATATAGCCATGTTAAGGATGTTGGTTGTAATCCTAGAACCTGGGCAGCCACTGAAAGGTTTTAAAGCAATACAGTGACATGACTGCATTTGGGCTTTGAAACTATCACTGCCTGCCATATGGAGCCTGGATTAGAGAGGATGAGACTGGACGCAGGAAGGGCAGTTTGGAGGGAGGCTATGTCGAGAAGAGAGATGTTGGCAATGGAGACAGTGGGAAGAATGTAGAACTGAAATGTATTTAGGATGTAGGACTGACAAGTCATTGTGGCCTGGAAGGCAAAAACAGGCATCAAATCTCCAAGCCAGGTGAGAGTATGAGAGAGGTTGAGGATTCAGAATGGAGGCTCTAAGAAATAAGAGGAAGAAGGTGGTGTGTGAAAGCCACGGTGGGTGGAGTAAGGTAGGACTTAGTCTGCAGAAGGAAGTCTGTTTAGTGCCTGGAGTGTTTGAGCAATGAACTTTGCTGGAAGTGGCATTGGCCGTTCCTATAAAGGGTTCTGGTGAGCAAGTACCTGTGGAGCTGTAAGCAATACATCTGTAATGATCAATATTACTATTCTATCAAACAGCAGCCATGTCATGTCACCAAGTGCTCCCTGGAGGCCTTCATTGAATAGAGCAGTTCTTCTGGTTGTTTTTTATTTTACAGCTTATAAAACAGGACAAGAGGTATCAAAGATGGGTTTTCAGGTGGGGGCTTTAAGAATAACCAGTCCTTGAGAGTGACTTCCAATGCATATCTGAAATAATTATGAAATTTAATTTAAAATATAGGTAGTTTATAAATAGGCAGACCCAAGACCAATGCAGCAGATTAGAAACCCTAGAGATGGAGACAAACATAGGAATTTAGTTATAAAGGTGGCGTCTCCAACTAGTGTGGGAGAAGAGGAAATGGTTAATAAATGGTATTGGGACAAATAGTTAACCAGCTGGATAAAATTGAAAGGAATCCAGTCCTCATATCATGTAACAGGACAAATTCCAAATTTGATCTAAGATTCAATGCAAAAAGATGAAAATTTTTAGTATTGCTAGAGGAAAACATGGGGAAATTCTTGTATAATCTTGGAGTAAGCAAGGCCTTTATAAGTATAACTGGGAATCTGGAATCCATAAGAGAAAAGGGTGATAAATTTAGTTACATGAAAATCAGATAAAACTCTCCATATGGCAAAAAGTACAATAAACAAAGTGAAAGAAAGGAGGGAAGGAAGGGAAGGAGGAGGGAAAGGAGATATGGAGGGAGAGACAGACAAACTAGAAGAAAAGTTGCCACCCAAATCAGAAGATACAAATCTCCCTGAAAAAAAATTAATAAGAACAACAACCTAATAGGGAAGTGAACAAAGGACATGGACGGTTCACAGAAAAGGAAATATAAATGTCCCCAAAAGTTATGCAAAGGTGCTCAACCGCTCTCATAATTTGAGAAATATAAAATAAAACCATATCAAGGTACCATTTCTTTTTACTTATCAGATTGATGAAAAACAACCACAGCCTACTAAATGTCTGTTGGCCAAGCTGTGGGGAACAGGCACACCTATACCCTAATTGTGGGTGGGTAAGTTTGGTATGACCCCCTGTGGTGCACAGTTTGGCAATATCCATCAAAATTATAAATGTCCATTTTATTCTGTCCAGCTGTTCAACTGTAGTACTTTATCCGGTAGAAATACTTGCCCTCTTATGAAATGATGTACATGCAAGGCTATTTATTGCAGCATTATTTGAAATCGCACAAGATTAAGCACAACCCAAATGTCCAACAATTGCAAACTAGTAAAATAGATTATATCATGTTTACCCAATAGAATGAACTTCCCAGGTGGCACAGTGGTAAAGAATCTGCCTGTCAATGCACAAGACGCAAGAGATGCGGGTTTGATCCCTGTGTCAGGAAAATCCCCTGGAGAAGGAAATGGCAACCCACTCCAGTATTCTTGCCTGGAAAATCCCACGGACAAAGAAGCCTGGTAGGCTACAGTTCACAGGGTTGCAAAGAGTCAGGCAAAGAGTCGCTCAGACTGAGCGACTGAGCACCTGAGCACACATGCTCCCAACAGAATACTGTGTAACCATAAAAATGAATGAGGACCATTTCTCTATACTGATAGAATCAGATCACCAAGGTATACTTCAAAGTAAAAAAAAAAACCATGAGGAGACCATTATGTACTTTTTGCTATGTTTGTTGTTGTTCAGTCACTCAGTCATGTTCAACTCTTTGCCATGCCATGGACTGCAGCATGCCAGGCTTCCCTGTTCTTCACCTGCTCAAACACATGTCCATTGAGTTAGTGATGCCATCCAACCATCTCATCCTCTGTCGTCCCCTTCTCCTCCTGCCTTCAATCTTTCCCTGCATCAGGGTCTTTTTTAATGAGTCAGCTCTCAAGAGTCTTCCCCAGCACCACGATTTGAAAGCATCAGTTCTTTGGCACTCAGTCTTCTTTATGGTCCAACTCTCATACCCATACATGACTACTGGAAAAACCATAGCTCTGACTAAATGGGACCTTTGCTATGTTGAGGATGTAGAAATGACATCTGTACTCCTCTTTACTTGTATTTACATAAAGAAATTAGGAAACATATACACAAGGATTCTGGAGAAGGAAATGGCACCCCCCTCCAGTACTCTTGTGTCATGGGGTCACAAAGAGTCAGACACGACTAAGCAATTACCACACACACAAGGAGTCAGCCATATTTCACTGATTCTAACATATACATTTTTTCTCCTTTTGACATCTATGAAACAGAAACATACCTTCCATTATATGACATTTTAGAATATAATTAGCTGAATTTTTCTTTCTTAATGGTACATGACATAATGATGCATCTTAAAATTGATCATGTCTTAGATTGCATGGAATACAGTAATAACAATGAGTACCTATGAGGAGGGGAACCTGGGGAAAAGGATGAGGGGGAGTCTTTTCATTTACATGTTTTTAAATGGTTTTTGTTTGAGCATATGAATCTATTGCCTACTCAAAAGTTGAATAAATAATATTAATAAAAAATTTCATGTATATATACACACACGCTCATATACATACATATAACAATAGATTAGTTCCTGGGGTCTATGTCCTTCTATAGGGATGTTCTAAGTAAGAAATTCAGTTCTAAGGTATTAAAATGGGATACAAACTGACCTACACTTGGAACATGTTAATCGCTAAGAAGACAACCACTGTGTGCTGTGCTGACCTGGGTCCACCTGAATAGCTGTTGGCTCCTGAGCATTGCCCCAGATTTTGCCAGTAGGCAGGACACTATAATTTTTCTAGATGTGACTAATGCACCTTTAGTTTGGGAACCAGGAAGACATTGGCTCATCATAAAGCTTTATGAGAGGTGGAGGCATGCTGTTAAGGCTTCTGTGATGACCTCGTAGACATTTTCAGAGCTCTCAGACAAAAATCAATGCTTGGGAGAACACACAACTACACCAGGAACTTGCTTTTATTTTATTTTTTTCTCTCTCTTCCAAAGACTAGATAGGCTTCGAATTAGATAGGTTTTTCTTTTTGGCATTTATTTCACTGATGAGAGCAATTGCTTCTTTTCCCTTCCTCCCCACTTCCACAAACCTTTATCAGCCTCTTTTTGGTTAATTGCCATTTCTAGGTAAGACATTGATGAGAAGCAGGGTGACAAATGCCACAGGGAGGGTCAGATGTGTAGCATCTTGTGTTCCAAACTCACCTTTCTAATGAAAGATAGAGAGAGAGAAATCCCAGAAGGGATTTTTCTTTTGTGAGAAGACAGGCTCATAACCTTGTGGAATGCCTAGCTGAGGTTCAAGAGACCTGAATTCTAGGTCTGGACTCTATAGCAAATGGATATTTTCTGCATCCTCTTTTAGTGGCTCTTTCCCTCAGTTTTCTGATCTGAAAAATGGATGCAATAGTACTTATTCTTAAAGGAAATAGGAAATACTAAGGAAATAGTACTAAGTACTAAGGAAATAGTACTAAGTACTAAGGAAATAGTACTTATTTCCTTAAAGGACTGCTGTGAACTGCTTGGGAAAGCACTTAAATGCATGTCTATCAAGCACTAAAGATAGAGAGGAGGTTCTATTTTTGTCATCATTTAAAGGCCAGTGAGAACATGTGCAGAGAGGCCATTTGACAGACACTCATCCTGTCTTAGACATGTGACATGTGACAGTTAGAAACCAGCCCTGAACACAAACAGTTGGGAGCAGTGAGGGGCTAGGCTTGTCACCACCTGATTGGGTAACAACAGTAATAACTAACTTGTCCTTCCCAAAGTACTTTCACACTCTTTATGTCCCATCATCCTCTAACAGTCCCATGAAGTAGGTATTAACATTATTATTCCCACACTGGGCTTCCCTGAGAGCTCAGTTGGTAAAGAATCTGCCTGCAATCAGGAGACCCTGGTTCAATTCCTGGGTCAGGAAGATCTGCTGGAAAAGGGATAGGCCACCCATTCCAGTATTCTTGGGCTTCCCTGGTGATTCAGCTGGTAAAGAATTCGCCTGCAATGCAGGAGACCTGGGTTCGATCCCTGGGTTGGGAAGATCCCCTGGAGGAGGAAATGGCAACCCACTCCAGTATTCTGGCCTGGAGAATTCCACGGACTGTATAGTCCATGGGGTTGCAGAGTCAGACACAGCTGAATTCCCACATTACAGATGTACAACCTGAAATTATGAGTGAAGCTGAAATTTGGACCCAGCTCCAAACTTTTCGCTCCTTCCACACTAGTGTCCTGCCCACTCTCCTCTCTGCTCTGAACTGATTGATCTCAGCAACATGTCACAGAAACCACATAAAGCTGGGGCCTGTGCTGCTCTGGGGATCAGAGATGGGAATAGGGAGGGAGGCAGCGGAAACTTTTCCTACTTCTAACACAGGCTATTAGCACACATGTAGTAACTAGGACATATGGTGACCATCTGGAACTGCAATCACTTAGGTCATTGCTGAAACTCAGCTGAACAACACACTCAGGTTAGATAGCATTGTAAGGCCCTACATGCGTGCTCAGTCACTTCAGCTGTGTCCAACTCTTTGTGAATCTATGGACTATAGCCCACCAGACTCCTCTGTCCAGGGGATTCTCCAGGAAAGAATACTGGGGTGGGTTGCCATGCCCTCCTCCAAGGAATCTGCTCAAGCTGGGGATCAAACCCGCATCTCCTGTGTCTCCTGCATTGCAGGCAGATTCTTTACCCTGAGCCACCTGGGAAGCCTTTGTAATGCCTTGTGCTGTGCTGTGCTGTGCTTAGCCACTCAGTTGTGTCTAATTCCTGGCAACCCCATGGACTGTAGCCCACCAGGCTCCTCTGTTCATGGAATTCTCCAGGCAAGAATACTGAAGCGGGTAGCCTATCGTTTCTTTGGGGGATCTTCCCAACTCAGGAATCTAACAAGTGTCTCCTGCATTGTAGGTGGATTCTTTTATCAGCTGAGCTACCAGGGAAACCCTCTAATGCCCCAGTCCCCTAAAATTTTGCCTTTGGGGAAAATGCCCTTGGCAAATGATGAGCAAGAGTAGCAGTCATCTGTTGACACAAAATAAAACGTCAGCCAATGTATGGGACCTTGGTACTAATTTAGTTGACCTTAAATGTCTTCAGGCAGCTTGTGTCCTAATCTAACCACAGAGGTCACTGTTAATGATCTAGCCATGCAAGATTATCCCAACAAAAAGTATACTCACAAAGGGATCCAACTTAGTTCCATAAATCTGGCGCCCCTACTGACGAGCCAAATAATCAGTTCCAGCTGAACCAGGGATAGATAGACTACAGTCCTCAGGCCAAATCTGCCCCCTGGCCTGTTTTTGTAGATAAAGTTTTATTAGAATGCGGCCACACTTATTTGTTCAGTAGTATTGTTGGCTCTGTGATATAATGGCAGAGTTGAGTAGTTGATAGATTGACAGACTGTGGGGCCTGCAAAGTTGAAAATATTTACTCTCAAGCCATTTACAGAAAAAAATTGCCAATCTCTATTCCAGACAGTAAATGTGCAGGTGAGTTCAGACTTGTGAGTGTAGCCAAAGCCCTGGTCAGGTCTCCATCTGATGAAACACAGAAGAAAAGGGCAGTAGGAATCCCTGGCCAACTGTGCCCAAAGGAGTACTCCTAGGGCCCTGGCTCCAGGTGAAAGGGGGCAATGGTCCTGTGGACCTAAACCTCAGGGAACCCTAAACTACATGTGTATAGTTCATCAATTTCACTTAGGATCAGAAGAGCCCCAGAGACCCGCTGACCCCTCTGTCAGCTGCCCTCTCTACCCACTTCTGTGGTGTTTGAATTAAGCTGGAACGGAGTGAGCCCTTGTGAGAAGGCTATTGTGAGTGATGTCCCCAGGACACTGGAGGCCTGTCTTAGTGAACTGACTTGACAGGCATTCTTCCAGGCACGAGAAAGCAGTGACAGCCATGAGTCAGGTTCTCACAGCCCTTGAGAAGCCTTTTGAACCGGGAACCCAAACTAGTAGACCTCAAGGGACCCTCAGAGATCATCTAGAGGCCAAAAGAAGGGAGAGGTTTGTTCAGGGGCCCACCATGAGTTAAGTGGCGAAGGGGTCTAGTCCCATTCAGAGTGTTTCTCACCCTTCTATGTGCTGCAACCTAATGTCAGCCCATAGCATGCGATTGTCTCAGAGAGCCAGTGTCCTGCATGTGTTTATAAGCTCGGTCTGACCTATCCCTTGTGGTCTGGACCTGCTAGGTAGAGATGACTGTTTTATGGAAGCCACAAACCCGGGGTAATCCCTGAAGCTGAGTCTCTTACAGCAGTTAGGGGGATGGGAAGGCTTGTAAATAAGCCTTTGTGGACCTGTGGGAGAGGGAAGAAGGAGCTGTCTGAAATGGCTGATGTAACTAACAGTCTGGATGACTAAACCTGGGCCAGAGCCAGAGGGGCAGGACATTGGGAAGAAAGGCAAGACATCCCAAGAACAGTGCCAGGGTCTACACCCTGGATAAGCAATCAATCAGATTAGAATCAAAATCCAGTGTCAGAATCACTGAGAAAAAGGACAACCTAGGGAAAGGAAGGAGCTCCATTCTAAATACTGGGATGAGGCACACAGGCAACAATACAAGGCATGTTGGATTAGAGATTCCATCGGCCGATAGCATACCTCCTCTCCTATCATAAAGATTAGCACGGGTTCACAGGGTTCCAGAATGTCAATGTTGTTTTGTAGGTGACTGTAAAAATCTAGAAGAAATATGTGCAAGTTTGGTCTACGTGGTGACCACTATGCTACAGATGCATAGAAGGACAATCAATTAAAAACACAGTCCCAGTGACAGGGTACTCACAGAACTTGCCAAAGGTCAAGATGGTTGCAGTATTGAGTGTCACGTGCTGTTTGGCAGGAACTGAGCACCCATAAACAAGCATAAGGCTGAATTAGTAGAGGACCTCAGGAGCATGCCAAACCCCAAAGTAAAATAGTGGACTATCAAAGACCTTGAGACATGAGTTTCTGGGTGCCCCACTCAGAGTGCAGCTGTCACCCAGCTCTCCTCACTACAGGCCATTTTGAAACTTGGCTGTTCCTCTAGAAGAGGAGCCTTCGAGTAAAAGGGAAAAAACACACGTGCTTGGAAATAAAATCCTGAATAAATTATGAAGCTAAATATTGGCCTAATTTGCCTTCAGTATTTGATCCAAGCCAGTTGAACAAATTTATTGCATACCTGTGGACACCATACTCTGTAATAGGTACTGGGGGCATGAAGATGAATGGACACAGCCACTTCCCTCTCGGGCCTTTCTGCTTAATGAGGGAAACACACACACACACAGACAGATCATTCTGGTATAATTTAGTAAGGGCCAGAATGTTAAAACAGCCTAAAGGAGAGTCATATAAGTCAGAAGAGGGTGTTAGGGAAAGCTTTGAAAGGAGAAACCCTTGATTTTCCAACGGGGTCAGGCATGGGATAGTCAGACAGGCGGAGAACCAGCTGACACAGAAACCAGGGAATGAAGCAGTGAAAAGGCAACAAAGTCCAATGCAGCAGATGATGAGGGAAAAGTTTTCATTGGACTTGAAAACAAGGGGGTCATTGGTGATCTTAAAGACAACATGTCTCATGGAGCAGAAGTGGGAGGGGAGAGCCAGGGCTGGGGGCTGAGTGGAACTGATGAAATGGATGCAGACAGCGGAGAAGGCAACGGCACCCCACTCCAGTACTCTTGCCTGGAAAATCCCAGGGACAGTAGAGCCTGATGGGCTGCTGTCTATGGGGTCGCACAGAGTCGGACACGACTGAAGCAACTTAGCAGCAGCAGCAGCAGCAGCAGGGTATGCCACCCTCGGAAGGCTCATGACTGAAAACGAAAGGAGAGCAATGGACAGCGGTTGCAGAAGGTAAAAGGGAAGTGTGTGTGTGTGTGTGTGTGTGTGTTGAGTTTGGGTTTTTTGGATTGAAGGGATATTTCTTCTCTTGTCTTACACACTGAGAAGAGAGTGACTAGAAAGGGCACAGTGACAAAGAGAGGAAAGAAGGAAGATGGCTGCTGAGGCAGAAGGGGAGATGCTGGCCCTGAACAGGAAGGCTGACCCCATCCTCTGAGATGAGTGACTTAGGAGCAGTAGGTGCCATGGAGTTAGGTCATAGGTGGGAAGAGGCGGTGGTGGGAGGCAGTCTCCGTGGCTTGTCTTCTTAGTTGGTGGGGTTTTAGTCACCTTGGTGTGGGGGTCACACTGGCATGTCTCCCTCTCTGTCAGCATCTCCCTGTGACACGTATCTCTGCATTTTGGGGGATAGATTTAACTTTATAATCATTGGTCCTGTGTGTCCTCCCTGTGGAAGGAGAGCACCCTGAAGACCTGGAAATAACCAGAGGCTAACCAGTAGGGCAGAAGGTGGAATCGCAGGAGTCTCCTGTCTTTCTGCAGTCGAGGCCAGGCACCACATCTGTCCTGCCATTCTTCCTGAGGGCTCTGCCCTTCCTCCACAAGGGCTTATTCTGAACTGTGGCACAAGCCAGGCAGGAGCTTTGCACAGAGTAGAGGCCTCTACTGCAGCCACCAACCCCCATGACGGCTCAGTCATGGTCCCTCTTGCTCCCAGTTTTATAGCCTACTTGAACCACCCCCATCTTCTCTGCCCAGCCCTGAATGCATGAGTTCCCGTGCCAGAGGTGCATAGTTCCCATCCCACCTCCCCCAGGATCTCAGGCTTACAGATCTCTTTTTTTCCAGGTTCAAACTTTTTTAAATTAATTAATTTAACTGGAGGATAATTATAATATTGTGATGGTTTTTGCCAAACATCAACATGAATCAGCCATACGTATACATACATGTGTGCCCCTCATCCTGAAACCCCTCCCCACTCCCTCCCCACCCTATCCCTCTAGGTTATCCCGGAGCACTGGCTTTGGGTGGCCTGCTTCATGTATCAAACTCACACTGGTCATCTATTGACTGCCCTCTCCCCTCTAACCCCATTCCTGTTATAATATACTTTCCTTCGCTTCAATGCAGTTACAATAACCTTCTTTGTTTCTATCATTCCCCTGGCCTTTATTAGTTACTGCTTTATTTCTGCTAGTTTTTCATGTTGGTATATCTTATTCCTTCCCTTCCAACAAAACAGTAACCTTCTTGACAGCAGGTATGGAATCTTGCACAATTCGTTTCTGCATTCCCCAACACCAGCCCCACAGTGGCTGCTAAATAAATACTGCTGATTTATTGGCTGAGCTGATGGGTAAAGCAAGCCTGGGTATGCTCAACCTTGGGCAGGTTGGTTCTTTTCTGACCCACAGAATACCAAGGCATTGAGAGCAGACTCCCTCTCTGGGTGGAGCCAGGGCAGGGGTAAAGTTGTCAATAAATATGACTTAGTGAAAAGTGTGTGGATGGTGATTAACAGCTGCCCTGGTGTGCCCTGATTGTCTGGAACATACTGCTACAGGAAGGCATCTAGAGGGGAAGGATGTGGCGTGGAAACTAGCACTCTCCATGGCTCCCACATCTCCTGCAACCCTCTGGCCACCGCCTCCTCCGCAGCTCCCGTGCTTGTTTCCAGATTTATTCATTCCTGTGGGCAAAGCCTCCCAGTCACACAAGTTGGCCCCACAAAGCAGAGGGCGTGGTCACCCAACATTCCTTCTGCTTGCAAGTAATTTGTCCTGTTGCAAAGGTGAAACAAGATTTCTTTTTTTTCCCATCTGATTTATGGGGCAGGGGAAAAAAAAAAAGGTTGTGTGAATAAGAACTGCAGAGGTAACTACTATCCTTCTTGGGTGCTCCATCAGAGAGATTTCAAGATTCGTTCTTCGTGAACCTGGGCTTCGCCTGCTGAATCAGTTGCACTTGGATACAGGGCTGAATCATGGAGAGTTGGGAGGCTGAACTCTGTTTAAATGGTGATCTAAAGAAAGCCCTTTTTGGAATTTTCAGAGGAGGAATGTTACTAGATGAATAATGGTTTTGAGCATTCTTATTAGAGAAGATGTTTGGATTTGGTCTTAAAACTGGAACAAATCAAAAGCCCATTTCATTGCTCCTTGTGGTTAGATGTGAATTAAAATCATGGATTTTCTGATTCATTCAAGGCCAGACTATTCTTCATTTCAAGCCTTGATGTTTTTGCATTTATCTTGGTTTCTTGGGTTGTTTTTTACACTAAAAAGGACAATGCAATACTTGGGTAGTGCAAAAAAATATATCAAGGTATTTCATTATAAAAACTTCGTATCTCTTTTGTTCATTCTAACTCCAGTCCAGGCCACATGCCAGGTACCCTTTACAACACACCAGAACAGGATTTTTCTGTCACTTCTTCTGAAATAGCACTACCTGGCACCAAGTTTGAGCACAAGGTCATATATTTCAAATAATAATGAGGAAATAAAAGTGTTAGTCACTAGGTCATGTCTGACTCTTTGTGATCCCATGGACTGTAGCCTGCCAGGCTCCTCTGTTCAGGGAATTCTCCAGCAAGAATACTGGAGTGGGTTGCCATGCCCTTCTCCAGGGGATCTTCTCGACTCAGAGATCAAACCCAGGTCTCCTGCATTGCAGGCAGATTCTTTACCATCTGAACCACTAAAGGTTAGGAATGGCAATGCTCTCATCTTAACCACCCTAATTCCTCCCTCCTCTTAACATTAGATTAGTGAGTTCCAGAACATTGGTTTACGTCTGTGATGTTTGATCCCAAGAATCAAATACACTCTCCTATCCTTACAGACACCATCAGGTCCTGAAGTGCAAGTTCCCTATGGTAGTTTAAGTCACTAAGTCATGTCCGACTCTTTGCGACCCAGTGGATTGTAGCACACCAGGCTCCTCTGTCCATGGGATTTCCTAGGTAAGAGTACTGGAGTGGGTTGTCATTTCCTTCTCCAGGGGATCTTCCTGACCCAAGGATTGAACCTAGGTCTCCTGCATTGCCGGCAGACTCTTTACTGACTGAGCCACCACTTTAGGCTAAACGCAGCTTCCTGATTCAGCCTAGGATCTCTTGGATAGCAATTGTCGGTCTTTCTGTAACCACTGGAACCTATTTTGCAGGGGGGACAGTCTTCATGGCAGAGATTGTCTCCATAAATGTGGTCATACGTGCCCCATATTTGGATTGTGGTATCTGGCTATCAATAGCATAAGACAGTAACAAAGCAATGTTTTGGTCCACTCTAATGTAGAGCAGTGATTCTCAAATTTGAATGCACCTGTGAGCCACCTGGGGCTCTTTTTATTTTTATTTTATTTTATTTTTTTTACTTTACAATATTGTATTTGTTTTGCCATACAGGACTCTTTTTGAAATGCAGGTTCTTGTTCAGTAGATCTGGGAAGGGGACTGCGACTCTGCATTTCTAACAAAGTGCCCAGGGGGGACATGTAGATCCAGTCTCCCTTAAGGTAAGTTCACGTTTAAAACCAAAGACTCTAAATAGGCATTTTAAAATTGGCAGAACAAAGCCATGTAGAGGCGTGTGGCTTCTGATTTAGTTTCACAGCCCCTTCTCCTTAGCTCTTAGTTCACCTACATCTGACCCAAGATAACTTGAGTTATTTGGCTTTTAATTCCAGGAGACAGGAACCTTTGGGATCTGCCTGTTATTAGTGCTTGATGAATGTTGTTTGTTCTTATTGAAACTGATTATGAGTGTCCTTTGAATGTTAGGCTCTAAATCAGCCTTGCAAACCTAGTGGCACCTAACTAATTTTGGTCCTGGCTCATCTCCATTCTGTCTGGCCCCCAAGGCCTTTCATCAAGCTACACTATTTGCTTAGCTTCAGATATGGCTCATATCTGTATATGTTAAAACTTTATAATTCACCTGCTTCCTGAATTCAGATAAGCTTTCCCCAGTTAACCCAATATGGAATCATAGCATGTTGAGATTGAAAGGGACTTCTAGGGCCAGGGCCCTGCACAAACCCTGGTAGATCATTCTTGAACTTTCTTTGAGATTCTTAAGCTGACTGGGAGTTCTCTGCCCCATATAGCAGCCTATTCCATGGTTGTGCTGCTCGGATTGAGAGAGAGTTCTTCAGAGCTTCAGCTACATGTTACCTCTCTATAATTTTCGCTGTGATGTTGCCTGCTAGAACTAACCTCACTTCTGCAATACGGCTCTTTGACCAACTTAAAGCTACTCTTGTGACTCCCTGTTTCTTATTTCCAGGCCCAAATGTTCCTTTTTTTTTTTCACTTATTTCTTGTATATCGAAGTTTCCAGACCTCTTACCTTCCTAGGGATTGGGTTCTCTATGTTCTAGTTTGTCAGTGTCCGCTCTTCCCTAGCATTCTCTGATATGGACTCACCAAACCTGATTCTGAGCATTTATCTTGGCAGCCATGTTTTGCTGTTGGCTCACATTGAGTCAAGAATCATCCCCTGGACTAGAGACATTGACTATCTGAATCTAGGTCAAATGCTTCTATTTATCTTTATTGCATTTCATCTTGTTTCTTTCAACCAATCCTTCCACCCAATTGAGATCTTGAGTTCTGCTTGCAAACTGCATCCATGATGGCCTCATTGTCATTAGTATACTCACATCCTGTTGTTGCAAACTGAGCATGTCTCATTTCTATAGATTGGCTTTGTTTTTACATCTAGACTTTATTTTTTAGGGCAGGTTTAGATTTGCAGCAAAATTGAGTGGAAAGTACAGAGATATCCATACACTCCTGTACCCCCAGCATCAACCTCCCCTACCAGAGTGGTTCAGTTGTTAAAATTGATGAACCTGTATATAGAAACATCATTTTCACCTATAATCCATAGTTCACCTTAGGGTTCAGTCTTGCTGTGTTACATGCCATGTTTTTTTTTTTAATAACAATATTTTGAGTGTCTTTCTAGTCTTTGTTGTATAAATGTATTTAGTTATCATCACTATTTACCTATCTAGTTTCAATTACCAACAGTATATGCTATTTTTAAACAATAGTGAGAACCAATAGATAAAATTTTTTCCTCCTGCTTTTTTTCACTTAAGTTATGAGCACTTGCTTATGTCACTAAGAAAAAACTTGGTATTTTTTTCAGAGACCAAAGAGGAAAAAATGTATCAATACACAGTTACTAAGAGCTAGTTTACCGACTCTTGATATTCAAGAATTCACTAATTTGTTCGAAAAGGTGAGTTCAATAGAATAGATGTTTGGTATTTTTTCCCTTTGTTCATTTAAGCAACATTCTAGCCATAAAGTACATCTTCTGTTTTGCTACCTTATACCCTTCTGTTTTTCATGATCTTTTTTAGTTTCTTCTCACCTTCACCCTCACTGATAAACAATTATTGCTTAGCATTAATATCATAATTTGTGTGTGTGTGTGCCTTTTCAAGTCACTCAGCTTGTCTCCGTTGTATCTTCCCTGCATAGCCAGAGATTGGTAGTAACAATATTTCATTCCATTTGACTGCCACAAAGATTCATTTTTATGGGCTTGACACATGTTGTTTTAAAGTGGCTTTTGGATCTGAGCATTATATATTTGTTCCACTTTTGCTGTTATGCTCTTTTTTTTTTAACCTTTTGACCCCTTCACCCATTCCCCCTGCCTGACCTCACCCTCTGATAATCCACCACGTTGTTGCACATGGCAAGATTTCCTTATTTTTTATGGCTCAGTAATATTCCATTGTATCCATATACCACAGTTTCTTTACCCATTCATCCATCAGTGGCCACTTAGGTTGTTTCCATATCTTGGTTATTGTAAATAATGCTGCAAGGGACATGAGAATGCAGATATCTTTTCAAGTTTGTGTTTTTGTTTTCTTCAGATAAATACCCAGAAGTGGAATTGCTGGATCATATAGTACTTATATTCTTAATTTTTGAGGGATCTCCATGCTGTTCTCCATAGCAGCTGCACCACCTTACATTCTCACCAACAGCACATTAAGGTTTCCTTTCCTCCACATCCTTACCAGTACTTGTTATTCTTGTCTTTTTGATAATAGCCATTATGACAGCTGTGAGGTAATATCTCATTGTGGTTTGTATTTGCTTTTCTCTTGTGATGATAAACAATGTGATGATAAACATCTTCTCATGTATCTGTTAGCCACCTATCTGTCTTCTTTGGAAAAATTTAGAACATCTGCCCAGTCTTCTGATCAGATTGTTTTTTGCTGTTGACTTGTACGAGTGCTTTAAATATTTTGGGTATTCACCTTTTGTCAGATATATGACTTGCAAATATCTTCTCCCATTCAGTAGCTTGCCTTTTCATTTTGTTGATGGCTTCCTTTGTTGTACAGAATCTTTTTAGTGTGATATAGTTCCACTTGTTTATTTTTTCTTTTATTGCTTTTACTTTTCATGTCAGATTAAAAATATTATCACCAGCCTATGTCAGCAAGCTTACCACCTATGTTTTCTTCTAGGAGTTTTATGGTTTCAGGGCTTACATTCAAGTCTTTAATCCATTTTGAGGTTTTTTTGTTTTTGGTGTGTATAGTACTCTTGCCTGGAAAATCCCGTGGATGGAGGAGCCTGGAAGGCTGCAGTCCATGGGGTCGCTGAGGGTCGGACACGACTGAGCGACTTCACTTTCACTTTTCAATTTCATGCATTGGAGATGGAAATGGCAACCCACTCCAGTGTTCTTGCCTGGAGAATCCCAGGGATGGGGAGGCCTAGTGGGCTGCCGTCTATGGGGTCGCACAGAGTCGGACACGACTGAAGTGACTTAGCAGCAGCAGCAGTATATGATAGTGGTCCAGAGATGATAGATTATAACTGTCTTTTCAAGTTGTAATTGAGCAATTAGAATGTCCCATGCAAGATGTTAAAAGTCAAAACTCCAAGCTTGGCTTAGCATTAAATGTTTTCCCTGCCTGCCTTAGGCCTCTTTTAGCCTCAAGGGCTGCAGTGGAGAGGTAGGTAGGGAACAGAACTTCTCCCCCCTTGCTGTTCACTAGCTCCATTTGTTGGTTGCCATTTTGCTTCCTCCACTACTGAAGCTGGGAGAGGGAATGTATAAAAGATGAATAAAGCCAACTCCTTCTTTCTTGTAGTGTTCTCTGGGGCTTTTCCAAGTTTCCCATGGTCTGATATATCATCATATAAAGGGTGTCATCCTATAAAAAGTGGTGGCCATGGGCTGCTCCCCAGTTAGAAATCTGGCAGGACACCTCCAAACTCTTGCTGCTGAGGTTGCCTTGCACTACTGGTCAGGATTCAAGTGGACCCCCATATCAGCTCTCTGTGCCATGGCCACTTTGAATTCATGGGTCACACTTTTCCATCTCTTCTTCCAACATACACTGAGAGTCCAGGGTCAACCCAAGGCAGCAGTCACTACTGACTTGGCCGCCAAAGCACTCCACAGCCCTTTGCTCTCCCCTAGATGGCCCTGGGGCTGCAGGTACTCTAGCTCTCGTGGGCATCGGTGAGGTTCCCTGGGACTCCCAGCTTCAGGGAACACCCTGCAAAAGCACCTTGAAGGCCTCCCACTGGGCTTGAAGAGGGTGTTCACTCCAGAGCTACTGGTCTTCACCATTCTCCTGGTATGCAGTCCTCTTTCCCCCCACTCTGACTCTCAAAATGGGGATGGGACTCAAGAAGCCTTATGTATGCATGCCCAGTGGCTCAGTTGTGTCCGACGCTACGACCCATGGACTGTGGTCCACCAGGGTCCTCTGTCCATGGGATTTCCCAGGCAAGGATACTGGAGTGGGTTGCCATTTCCTTCTCCAGCAGATCTTCCTGACCCAGGGATTGAGCCCACATCAAGAGCAGCCATTTAAGAAAACAGCTTGTTTTTCCTTCTCAAGTCAAATAGTCACACACAGAGGTATAAACCCAAGAGAAACCCTGGCATATCCAATAGGAGACACATATAGGAATGTTCACAGCAGCTTCATTCTCAAGGTAGCGTTGCCAGATAAAATACAGGATGTCTAGTTCAATTAGAATTTCATACAATGAATGATTTTTTGGTATAATCATTTTTGAATATTTTCTGGGACAAACTGATATTTAAAAATCCAATGTTTATTTGAAATTCAAATTGAACTGGGTGTCCTATGTTTTTACTTGCTAAATCTGGCAACTCTGTCTCAATCCAAATGTTCATTGAAGGTGAGTGGAGAAATAGAGCATGGGATACACACATAGTGAACAATTACACAGAAGTCTAAATGAATGAACAACAGTTACATAAAAATATGGATGAATCTTAGCAATAAAAAATCTGAAAAAAATAAGCTCTAAAAGATTACATATGGCATATTGTTCTTTTTGGTTGAAGTTACCAACTAAAATAAAATATTTATATTTCAATAGGAATGTAGCTATAGTAAAACTATATAAAAAGAAAAGAATTGGAATGATGAATGTGTGATTCAGAATGATGATAAATTATCTTGATTCTAGGAATAATTTAAAATCATTAACAAAGAAATGTTAGTGGACTCCCTTGATGCTGCCTCTGGATTTCTCATGTCTTACCTGCAACACTCACTCCCATGCTTGCTCGCCTGCTACCCATGGACTTTATTCTTTCAATTTATTCCATGCCATTAGCAAAGCACATCCACTACCACATGTTGGGCACTATGTTGGGTGTTGGGAATACCAAAATGAAAAAATTATAGCTTGTGTCTTTATTTTTTAATTTATTTTATTGAAGTATAGTTGATTTATAATCTTATGTTAGTTTCTGGTGTACAGCAAGGTGACTCAGTTATATGTGTGTTATATATATTCTTTTTCATTATGGTTTATTACAGGATATTGAATATAGTTCCCTAGTTCATGTCTTTTTAGTTTCTGTTCTAAAAGGTACTTTATTTTTTAAAATTTTATTTTATATTGGAGTATAGTTTAACAATGTTATGCAAGTTCCAGGTGTAAAGTGATTCAGTTTTATATATATATATATTCTTTTTTAGATTCTTTCATATTTAGGTTATTACAGAGTATTGAGTAGAATTCCCTGTTTTATACAGTAGATCCTTGTTAGTTATCTATTTCTTTTTTATTTATTAAACTTTTAATTTTGTATTGGGGTATAGCAGATTAACAATGTTGTGATAGTTTCAGGTAACAGCAAAGGGACTCAGCCATATGTATATATATACATGTATCCATTGCCCCCTAACTCCCCCTCTCACCAAGGTTGCCACATAACATTGAGCAGGGTTCCCTAACAATGAGCAGAGTATACAGTAGGTCCCTGTTGGTTATCTCTTTAAAATATAGCAGTGTATATATGTCTTTACTGGAGTTATAGCCAAGCAGGAACACAAACCATTAGCAAATAGTTATACTAATGTTTGGAAAGTACTAGAACAGAGTTACGTACAAGTTCCTACAGGAATATAGAACAGGGGGTGGTTGGTACTGCCAAAATAGGGGGATGTCAGAAATGAGGGGATGTCAGAAATAGGATAGCGTTTGAACTGGAGGTTAAATGTTGAGCGGAAGTTGGATGAACAGATGGAAGGGGGTGCGCAGAGAGAACAGCTAGAGCAAAGCCGTGAAGGTGAGGCTGCCCAGGGTAGGCAGGAGCCAGGTTGGGACAGGCTTTCCAGGTCTTAGTGAGGAGTGTCAACTTTGTTCTACCTGCCATGGTTTTTAGGCAGGGTGGTGCCGGAAGCATGCCTGGGTCTTTGCAATAAGCCTCCTGGCCATGTGTTGGGAATGGAACAGAAGGAGCCCTGATGGATGTCTCAGAGGACAGCCGGCGGTGGGAGGGGGGCTGCAGCTGAAGGAATTCCTGTGAATTTTGATGACAGAGCGGCTGTGGGGAGGGTCACTGCTGGGACCACAAAAGGCCTTGGTTGTGAGATAAGTCCTTCCCCTCCCTGCTGGCCACATGGGTGGACTGTGGGTGAGGCACATGGGCTTCGAGGAGGAGGTTGCGCGGGCCGGGGAGGGAGTGGATTTGGGAAGGGCTGCAGAGCCAGGAAGGGTGTTTCCCCGTCCACCTGCCAAAAGAAACCTGTGACTCAGCAGATGACATGTCTGATTACCCGAAAGATTTTATAGTCTTAGGTTATCCTGACTCCTGTCTACTTCCGCAATTCCACACGGACTCAGAAATGGGATAGCCGCCAAGGAGTGGGTTCCAGCGCAGTGCCTTTCCTTGAATGTAAATAATTCCTACACCAGGCATGAGCCTGTTGTAGGGAAGCTCCTATGTAGGAGGCGCATACCAAGGGAAGACTGATAAAGAGCAAGAAAAACATCTTTTTTTAAGGACTGCAATTCTCACACCCGATTGAGTGACCCAAAGGAGTGACTGTCCTTGTGGAAAGAATTGAGTTATATCAGTCATAGATAATAAAAAGGGTTAGTCACTCAGTTGTGTCTGACTCTTTGTGACCCGGTGGACTGTAGCCTGCCAGGCTCCTCCGGGATTTCTCAGGCAAGAATGCTGGAGTTGGCTGCCATTCCCTTCTCCAAGGGATCTTCCTGACCCAAGGATCGAACCTACGTCTCCTGCACTGCATAAGATTCTTTACCATCTGAGCCACCAGGGAAGCCCCATAGATACCCCAAGGTACCTCCTATTAGAGAGTTCTATGCTGGAAGCTGGGTTAGATAATGTACTACACTATCTAATTGATTCCACAGAACACTTCCACATGGCAAACATTACTAGCTGCTGTTTACAAGTGGGGAAGTAAGACTGAGAGGGTCTTAATGCATTGGTCATCAGATGGCGTCTAGAAAATTCCTCCCTATTCCAACTGGTGATGGTACTGCTTGTAATCTGACCGATAGATTCATTTACTTTGTTAGTGATCAGAACACTGGCCACAGTCATTTTAGATGAAAAACCCCTTCCTTTTCTCCCACCTTCAAGTACTTTTTTACAAAGTATTTGAGACATATCCTTCTGAGATAGCCATGTTTGGTTGCAAGATCTTTAGAAAACCAGCCTCTCTGGGAATTACATTAGTAAGAGACTGGGGCTGTGGTGCCATTCAGCTGTGCCTGGTATTCTGTTTGCTTCAGCTGATACTTAACAGTCCAGCGGTTAGAAGGTGGAAAATAATTATTCCATCTAGCCAGGAGATTGGGTGATAAAAGCAAACTTTGGGCTGCTGATTAAATTGTTTATTTAAGCACGAGCTTAGCCGTGTCTCCTGCATAATGTGCTGTAGGAAGATGAGAAGGCTCTGTCCTCACAGAGAGACCCCCACAGGGCAGCCACGATGCCCACCCCTGCCTTGCTCTGCAGCTTGCTCTGTCTTTGTCTTCTGCCTGACTTTGGCTTTGGAGGACTTGGTGAGGCTGGGATTGATGCTGTCTGTGTCCCTTGATTCCTGGGCACATGTTCTCCATTTGTTTCACACTCTCCAAGTGTGCGCCGCCTTTCCAAGACCTGTTTTACCTTCTCCTCCTCCCCCCAGCTCATCCCTCCATTCTTCCCCCTACCCCCGCCCCAGCCTCCCACTGCTGATGACAAAAAAATTGGCTGTCTTTTCTTTTGACCACTCTTTTCCTTAATTTCCTTCCTCCTTCTCTGTTTGAACAGGTGTAATATTTTTGTAATGAATAATTTAAGCCCTTAGTTTGCACATATTTTAAGCATAGACCAGCCCAACTTTCTAGGAAAGTGTAAGACCAGTGGTGAGCAAATTACAACCCATGGGCCAAATCTAGCCTGGGCCTGTTTTTGTAAAGTTTGATTGGAACACAGCCACGACCATCAGTGTATGGACTGTCTCTGGTTGCTCTTGGGCCTCAACAGCAGGCTTAAATTGTTGGTGCAGAGACTGTATGGCCTGCAAAGTCTAAAGTATTTACTATCTGGCCTTTTATGGGAAAAAAATGCAAACTCCTGCACTAGACAAAGATATTACAAGCTACATTCTAATTTAGGTCATTCTCGCCCCCAGAAAGCCATGGGCCTCACTTTTATTCCTGCAGAGTAATGGGCGACACAAGCCACGTTTACAGTGAACCATGCAGAGGGTGAGAATTGAGAAAGAATGCTCCATTCACTAACTACATTAGGATTGAGTTTCCAAACTTTAATTGTTGATATTCTGAACCTTAAGAAACCTCAGATTCAGTTTCCTCTCCTACTTTTTTATTTAATAAGCAGTTTCATGTTCACAGCAAAGTTGGGAGGAAGGTGCAGAGATTTTCTATATATACTCTATACCCACCAGGCATAACCTCTGCCATTGACACCCACCACAGAGGGGTACATTTGTTACAACTGACAAACCTATAATACATTAACCAATTAATTACCGAAAGTCCATACTTTACCTTACGGCTCACTCTTGGTGTTGTACATTCTGTGGATTTGGACAAATGTATGTGCTGTGCTTACTTGCTCAGTCGTGTCCAACTCTTTGCGACCCATGGACTATAGCCCGCCAGGCTCCACTGTCCGTGGGGATTCTCCAGGCAAGAATACTGGAGTGGGTTGCTGTACCCTCCTGCAGGCGATCTTCCCAACCCAGGGATCAAACCCATGTCTCCTGCATTGCAGGCAAATTCTTTACCATCTGAGCCACCAGGAAAGCCCATGAATACTGGAGTAGGTAGCCTATCCATTCTCCAGGGGATCTTCCCGACCCAGGAATCAAACTGTGGTCTACTGCATTGCAGGTAGATTCTTTACCAGCTGAGCTACCAGGGAAGTCCTGGACAAATGTATAAAATACCTGTATACACCATTACAGAATTATATAGAATATCTTCACTGTTCTAAAAATTGTCTGTGCTCTGCCTCTTCTTCCCTCCCTGCACCCCAAACCTCTATTTACTGTCTCCATAGTTTTGCCTTTTCCAAAATGTCATATAGTTGGGATCCTATAGTATATGTCCTTTTCAGATTGGCAACTTTCAGTTAGTAATATGATTTACGATTCCTCCATGTCTTTTCACAGCTTTGTAGCTCATTTTTAAAAGCATTGAATCATATTCCATTGTCTGGATGCACTATAGTTTATTTATCCATTCACCTATTAAATATCTTGGTTGCTTCCAAGTTTTGCCAACTATGAATAAAGCTTCTGTAAACATCCGTGTGCATGGTTCTTGTGTGGACATAAGCTCTTCCCCAGTTTTAAGCCTTCCATGCCTCTTCCTCCCTAGGCTAGATTACGGTCATGTTGGCCCTCCTGCTGGCCTGCCTTCGCACCTTGGAGATTCTCTGGCTGGGATGTGAACTACCTTGCTCTGGTCAAGGCATAACACGTGCCCGAGCTGAAGGGGAGCAAAATATCTCACCCCTAAATATGCTTTGGTGGCATAAGGATTATTTTAGGCTGATTATTTTTAAGAAACAGCAGACACTGGAAAAACTTTGAAAACAGAGTAGGAGTTACCCTTTTGTAAGGGACATTTATAAGAAAAATCTCCATTTGTTAGGGTATCTCCTTCTGTGTACCAAGAGGAGAAAGATGACTCTAAACTCTAGAAATTCTTATCAATAGAGAAGGCAAGGACTTAAGTCTACAGAACAACCTTATCCTTGTTTACCGTGCTTTCCCTTTTAACCTCCCACAACTGGTTCTCCCATCCCCAACATCTTTTTTTAGCTAGAGATGTCATTTAAGGTGATGAGTTGAGGCATTTGGGGGAGGTACTCAGTTTTCTCGGCTCTCTCCCATATACAGAAGGTAAACACGTGATTAGACTTCTGTTTGGTTTTTCTCCTGGTAATCTGTCTTTTTTATTACTGGCATGGGTGGTGGGTGGTCTCAGCCAAGAACGTAGAAGGGTAGAAGGAAAATGGATTTTCCTCCCTCAGACAGCCATACGTCTCACAAGGCAGAAGTCCAGAGGGTGTAATTTCAGGACCATGGCGGTCTCGTTCAGCGTTGTACCACCATCCCTGTCCAACAATAAATAAAAATCCCTTCCTCCTAGCAGTGTTCTGAAGGAAGATATTCTTCTGGCGCTTTCCTTTCGTTCCTTTCTTTGCATCTCACATAATGCTGACATGGGATCGTCTAGCATTAGATTTTGATGATATTCTCCTAAGAACACAGAGTTTTAGAGAAGATCAGATCCAGCCCTCCTTCTCTTTAACGGCTGCGTTCTTTCTCCTCTTCATTTCCTTGGTCATAAATGAGAGTCTTTCTTCCCATACAATTTAATTTCTTTCAATTCCTTTTCTGCATTTACAACTCTCTGTCTTTACTGTATCTGGTCTTTTCCTGTCTCTCCCCTCCAGGGTCCCTAAGAGTGGAGTCTGCAGAGAGCATATTTTGCAGACAGTGCTTCACAAATGACAATGCTCACGTTTATTTAACCAGAAAGGTTTTCATTAGGTTGTATGAGAACATTCTGGAATCACCTGGAAGGTGAGCCCCTAGTGAATATGTTTTGGATCCAGATTGTTAATTGAACTGTGTGCAGCCTCAGAATCTTTCTGCAACCTCCTGGGACCGCTCAGCCTGATTGCTGGAGATGGAGGTCAGACTTTGTCACCTGCTGTCACCACCTCCATCCTCCCGGCCTTGGGTTGGGGGGGTCGGGACGGGAATGAGGCGATCTGTGCACACCCACAGAACAAGGAATTCGTCCAAGGATTGCGGCCAAGACACTGGACTCTTTCCAGCTTGTGGAGGCTCCGACATTGCAGAAAGTACCTGGGCGCTCTTGGTACCTCTGCACACAATGTGGGTTGACCTGGCTGCCCAGTGAGGAAAAAAACAGATGCTGTTACTGTGATAAAGATGCTCCCAACAGTTTCCTTTGGGCCAAACCCTGGGTGTTGTAGGCAAGGAAACAGGCCTGAGGTCAAAGTCACTGCAGTGGCTTTGTTCTGTGGTGGCCAAACTGGAACTACGTTTCATGGAACTCTTCTCATTTCCCTCTATGGTTCGGGTGGGCCAACAGAGAAATGCGGTGTGATTTGGAAGGTGGGAGGGAAGGAGCAGGCATGTGTATGCTTGGTGTGGGCCGTGGCCCCTGCAGCTCCCCTGAGCACCTGGGTGGGCGGGCGTGTGTGTGGCTTAGTGCTAGTGGGCGGGTGTGTGTGTGGCTTAGTGCTAGAGGCCACCCATCTCGCCCTCCCAAGGGCTGCAGGCCAGCAGCCATAGCACTGCTTAACATCTGCAGCCATGGAGGGTTCTGCGCACCTGCGTGCAAAGTCATTTCAATTGTGTTTGACTCTTTGTGACTCTGTGGACTGTAGCCCGCCAGGCTCCTTTGTCAGAATACTGGAGTGGGTTGCCATGCCCTTCTCCAGGGGATCTTCCTGACCTAGTATTGAACCCGGATCTCCTGCATTGGCAGGCAGATTCTTTACTGCTGAGCCACCACGGAAGCCCCCCTGGAGGGTTCTGGCCTCTCATAAATCCCTTACTCTGTAGGCTCGAAGCAGTTTCTGCATCAGACACAACCCTAACTCATACAGTCCCACGACTTTGTTTGCCACAGATCCCAGGGCCGTAGACTTCCAGGACAACTTCCTGCCTCCAGTGTCACCTCTATTTACAGGTTCTGGAAGCCTGGTGCAATGCTGCTGCTGCTAAGTCGCTTCAGTCGTGTCAGACTCTTAGCGACCCCGTGGACTGCAGCCTACCAGGCTCCTCCGTCCATGGGATTTTCCAGGCAAGAGTACTGGAGTGGGGTGCCATTGCCTTCTCTGGGTACAATGCTAGTATTAATAAATGCTGAAAAGCAAATGGGGAGGTTCTGGCCAAGGAAACTTTCAGGGCATCCAGCCAAGAATTTGTCATCAAAATGCCTGATATGATAGACACTAAATCAATCCTGGGTCTTTGGGCAAGAGATTCCGAGCACCTTTGGATGGGTCCAGGGTTCAGTTAATTCTCTCCAGTGCTTTTGCCATTCTTTGTGTGGAAAAGGTGCTAAGGAAAGGTCAACCAGGTTGTATTTAATCGTGCTGTGCATGGTGACACCTTTTGCCATGGGACTTGGGGAGTTAAAAGAGGGCCACCTTCCCTCTTTTCATATGTCCCCATCCCCAAGATGAAATATTAGAAGGACTGAAATCTAGGAAGTCAGAGGGGTGGAGCTGAATTCTACCCCTAGTTAATAATTAAGCAGAACTGTATCAGGGATTAGTTGTTAGTTAATAGAGAACCAGAGAGCCCCGCAGGGCCCCAGAGGTGGCTGATGGGGTGGCGTGGGGCACCTGCTATGATGTTCTGTGAGTCTCTACTGCATTCAGGATCTGTGGCCACGCCCCTTTTCTTTCCACTCCAGCTCCACTGGCTCCCATGGTGCCCTTTGCCTGGACCATGCACTCTTCTATCTCAGGACGTTTGCCCTCATCATCCCCTCCACCTGGGTCCATCTTCCCCCAGAGAACCTCCTCTCAGGACTCACTCCTTTTCATCTTTGCTCAAAAGTCACTTCATCTCGATGATCCTTCCCTAACTACCCTACTATAAATCTCAGCCCTCCACCATTGCTACCACACTGTATAATGACTGATTAAAATATAAGCTTCGCTGGGCCAGAGACTTGCTCCTCTTCACCGTGGTTGTGGACACTCACTGGGTGTCTGTCTTAGCACTGTATTCGCCCCTGACACCTCCTAAACCACAGCTCCGTAGACTTTGGTAAGAATAGCGCCTCCTAGTGTGGCGTAACACTGCAATATAGAGCCCATTGTTTGTCAAAAGGAGGCCACTGGTAGCTTCTTCTCTTTGCTTACCTTCTCAACTCCCTGGCTGCTCTAAAAATCCTGTCAACAGCTTCTAAGGCTGCAGTTCATTTTCGAAAGCTGCCCCATGTCAGGACGGGGAAGCTGGCATGAAACACCAGGCCGATTGTGTTTGTTCGTGGTTTATGTTCAAACTCTGACATCTTATTTCTGAGAGATGTGAGAAAAGCACTTGATAGGCTGTCTGCGGCAGTTTCTCCTAAGGGGTCTGCCAAAAACTGCGTGCGATCTCAGGGTCTGGTTTTCTTCGCCTTCTTCAGGTGAGCTTGTTTATAGGGAGGAAACGTTTGTGCCACTCAGCGGGTTTGAGAAACCCAGTGGGAATGGCTGTTTGTTTGTCTTTTGATCGCAAAGCCTGGGGTTTGGCTCCAAGGCTGAAAGGTCTCCAGGCCTGTTTATCTCCTCCCCTTGAGACTCTAATCTCTCCTCTGACATTCCTTCGGCCCACAGGGTGGCTGGGGAGCAGGGGAGGGCCCTTGCAGGTGGACAGAGATTCCACAGCTGGTGCGTCCTTAGACTGACCTCCCACCAGGGACTGGGGTTTCATTCAGAGATTGGCTGCAGCGCCTAGCCGCTCCCTCTTTCTTGGCCTACAAACAACCCAAAGGAAGGGATACCTGAGCCACCCACCCTTTCCAAACCCCAGTTCACATTCCTTTGGGGAAAGGAATCTTTTGTTTTAAGCCACATCTTATCACTTGCCTTTTATGGAATGGGAGCACTGAAGTCAAGTGAACGGTCGCCATGTGCTGAATCCCACCTGCCTGCTCTGGAAACGTTGCCAGGCCAGCCCCACCCCCCACTTCCCAAAGACAGACTGCTGGGCACCCCATAGCCCAGCGCAATGTGAGCTGCCCATGCCTGGCCTTAAACCTCAGCGAGCAGAGACAATTTTCTTTGAATCAGCATGCAGTACCACGCGGCGTTCCCCACAGGGGGACAGAGTGAGAAAATGAAATTCAAATCACCCCTCTGGTACACTTTTCACTCCCTTTCCTGATAAGGCCCAGAGAGAAGCCGATTCCGTAGGTGACCAGGCGGGTGTTTATGGGGGCTGCTCTCGGGGCTGAGGGCACAGGCGCCTCCAGATCTTGATCTTTGACCCTGGGCTTGTTTCCCCAGGTAGCTGAACGGCCTTGTAGGGTGTGTGGCTGCACCCGTGTCCCACCCCCACCTCACTTGGTACCGGGTGGAGTAAGCCCCTGGATATCCCGCGACCTTGAGAGACTGAACCGATTTTGAACTTGCTTCCTCAACTCATCCCGCCCCAGAGTAGACAGCTTTACATCTTTCTCGAAAATAAAGTAAATAAAAACAAATGAAAAGCCCTCAGCTTGGTGCAGTGATTTTGCTCAGGCAGAAAAGCGTCAAGTCTACAAGCCGAGCCGATAAGAGGCAGCCTTTGTGGTCTCTGGGAAAGAGGGCAGGCCAGGCTTGTGTGCAAGAGGCAGGAGCTGCTTTTGCAGAAATGGAAATGCTCCCCCGTCTTTCCTTCCACACTAAGTTGCTTCATTATATTTTCAGGCGAGCGAGTCATGGGTTCCTGGTGCGCGGGGCTGTCTTTTTCAATTAATGCTTTTCACAGAAGTTCAGGTTTTAAACATCTCCCCCTCTCTTCCCAGGTCTGTTATATTTCCCAGAATGGTTCCCAGCGCTGGAGATAATTCCTTTTCGGAGAACCTACATTTCTCACCTGCTGATTGCAATTAGCCACTGCCAGCTGGGGCCTGGTATGCAGCTGAAACGCTAACAAGAAGTGGAGACCACGCGGAACCCAGACAGGGCAGACGATGTGAATAAGTAAGGAATGGTGCCGGTGTTTATAAGACACTCCTGTGAATTCGAGGTTTCCCAACCCTCTGCCTGGCCCTCCCTCTTCAGGCTCTGGGCTCCTCCTCCCTCCCCCCTCCCCTAACTGGGTTTTTTTTTTTTTTTTTTTGTCTGTGGGTTTTTAGCCTGCACTTAACATCACAGTCACGAATTTACCACTAAGTACATTTTGTTAGGCAATAAACAGCCTCAGAAGAAAAATGAAATTCGACTAGGACTTCTGTTCCAATAATATTTGTGAGCTGTGGCAGATTCAGGCAGGCCCTTCATGCAGGTCTTAGAGCTAACCTTGAACATGAAGGCTGGCAGGGCTTAGAGAGGCCTAGGGGACAACTAATCCGAACCTTTCATTTTATAGACAAGGGCACTGAATCCCAGATGGGGAGCATGGCTTGTCCAAGGTTTTAGAGGAACTCAGAGGGCTAGCTAGTCCATGTCTCGGCCCCCAGCTCAGGGCTCTAACCATTGAACTGCCTTGTCTGTGATCATCATGGGTAGCCAACCTGTAGAGTTTGTGAGGAAAACACAGAGGAGATTGGTTGGAAGGTAGTCTTTGGTGAGCAATGTGCTTTCCAACCTAAGGAGACATTTATTTCCTCTTGCATGAGGCAGTACCAATGTTTTACCCCTGGACATTTTCATCCACGGTTTGCACCCATCTTCCCTTGGCTCACAGCTGCTGACCATGATCCCCTGTAGTTGTTGTTGTTGTTTAGTCGCTAAGTTGTGTCTGACTCTCTACAACCCCATGGACTGTAGCCCACCAGGCTCCTCTGTACATGGAATTCTCCAGGCAAGAATACTGGAGCATGCTGCCATATCCTTCTCCAAGGGATCTTCCCGACCCAGGGATTGAACCCAGGTCTCCTGCATTGAGGGTAGATTCTTTACCATCTGAGTCACTGAGGAAGCCAAGAATACTGGAGTGGGTAGCCATTTCCTTCTCCAGGGGATCTTCCTGACCCAAGGATTGAACCTGTGTCTCTTGCATTGGCAGGTGGATTCTTTACCACTGAGCCACCAGGGAAGCCCCCATGATACCCTGCCTGCTCCCTAAGGGGAGACTGCTCAGGCTTTGGGGCTGTTTTGGGTTTGTTCTGCAGGCAACCATAGGCAACAACCTACCAGGGGAAATGAGCAGCTATCCCTGGGAGCTCCACAGTGAACCTGGAGGGAGGTGGGCCTGGTTGAAGTCTGTGGCTTCTGGTGCAACCATATCTGTTCAGGGGCATTGAGCTGTGTCCTTTGCAGCCATTTCTTCTACTTAGAGGGTTAGGCGTTCCCTGCCCAACTCACTTTCCATGGGGAGAGGCTGCCTTGTAGGCTTTAGTGTCAGAGAATTGGATAGGCTTCCAGGGCAGTGGGCAGTAATGAAGAGAGCCCGGATGTGGATTCTACCCACATCGCTCTTCTCTGGTAGGCATGTCTCGCAGCCTCTTTCTTTATCCAAAACTCGGACACTCATTCTGTGTGGCTCATTGGGCTTGTAGAGGATGAAGGAAGGAGGCATAGGTAAAAGTAGGTTCTCTGTAAGTATTCATTTTCTTTTCCTCTAGTACTAAGTCTCCAGTTTACAGATGAGGAAAACGAAAGCCCAGGGAAGTCAAACTACTCTCCCAAGGCCACAGGCTCTTCCACTGCCTCTAGCGTCTACTATGTCTTCTGTGAGGCACTCAGAAAAAAACTACACCAAGGTTTACTAACACAAAGTTGCTTCTCCAAAGAGAAGTGGATCTGTATGCTGATACGTGTTTAGCAACTAGCTGGGGTGGTGGAGTGGGGAGGGAGGAAGGGAAGTGGGGAGGAAGCTCTGATTTGTAGGGTTGTTGATGTTTATTTTGAAATAATTGTAGCGTGTGCGCTAAGTTGCTTCAGTCAGGTCTGATTCTGTGTATATACAATTAAAACAAATAATATAGAAAGATCCCCTGTACCCTTTATCTAATTTTCCCCCAATGGTAACATCTTGCAAAACTATCATACAGTATCACAGTCAGGATACTGACATGAAATAGCTCACCAGTCTTTATGTTTTCCCAGTTTTGCTTCCACTCATTTGTGTGTTTGCATGTACTTAGATCTGTGCAATTTTATCATGTGTATTCACCACACAGTCAAGATACAGAACAGTTTCATTACCACAAGGACCCCTCTGTTGCCATATCCACTTCCATCCTGCTCTACCTTGCTCCATCTTTTTTTAAAACCCTTTTTATTTTGTACTGGGGCAGAGCCAGTTAACAATGTTGTGATAGTTTCAGGTGAAGAGCGAAGGGACTAAGCCATACATATACATGTATCCATTCTCCCCAAACTCCCCTCCCATCCAGGCTGCCACATAACATGGAGCAGAGTTCCCTGTGCTATACTGTAGGTCATTTTTGATTATCCATTTAAAATATAGCAATGTGTATATGTCCATCCCAAACTCCCTAACTATTGCTCCTCCCCCCTTTCTTCCCCCCAGAACCTTGCCCCATATTTAACCCCTAACAACCTCAAATTTCAAAATTTTGTCATTTGTTATATAAGTGGAATCATACACTATGTAACCTTTTTGGATTGATTGAGTGAAAAACTCAGCATAATTCTATCAAATTTGAGTCAAGTTTTTATAGGTATCAATAGTTCATTCCTTTTTATTCTTGAACAGTATTCTTGTTGAAGAATGTCTCGGTTGTTTACAGATTTTGGCTATCATGTATAAAACTACTATGAATATTCATATACAGATTTTTATTTTTATTTATTTATAAATTTCCACTTCTTTGGAAACTTTGCACTCCACCCCAGAGTGTCATTGTTGAATTGTATGCTAGTTGCATGTTTAGTTTTATAAGAAATGGTCAAGTTGTTTTCCAGAGTAGCATAATCGTGTTTTCCAGAGTAGCATAATAATTCCATTCTCACCAGCAATATATGAGTGATCCATTTTCACCACACATCCTGGCCAGTATTTGACATTGCCATTATTCTTTATTTTAGCTATTCTTTAGACAGATGTATGCATGCGTGAGTGCTCAGTGGCATCTGACTCTTTGTGACCCCATGGACTGTAGCACACCAGGCTCCTCTGTCTGTGGGATTTCCCAGGCAAGAATATTGCAGTAGGTTGCCATTTCCTCCTCCAGGGGATTTTCCTGACTCAGGGATCTAACTCACATCTCCTGCATCTCCTTGCATTGTCAGGCAGATTCTTTACCATTGAACCACCTAGGAAGCCCAGATAGATATATAGTGATACCTCATTGTGAGTTTTTTTGTGTACATTTTCCTAATTGCTAATGAAGCTGAACATCTATTCATGTACTTATTTGCCATCTGTCTATCCTCTTTGATCGGAGCAGGCAATGGCATCCCACTCCGGTACTCTTGCCTGGAAAATCCCATGGATGGAGGAGCCTGGTAGGCTGCAGTCCATGGGGTCACCAGGAGTTGGACATGACTGAGCGACTTCCCTTTCACTTTTCACTTTCATGCATTGGAGAAGGAAATGGCAACCCACTCCAGTGTTCTTGCCTGGAGAATCCCAGGGACAGGGGAGCCTGGTGGGCTGCCTCTATGGGGTCACACAGAGTCGGACACGACTGAAGTGACTTAGCAGCAGCAGCATCCTCTTTGGTGAAATACCTCTTCTTGTCTTTTGTCCATTTTGCTAATCAGTCTATTTGCTTATTTTTTATGGATTATCTCTCTTTTTAAAATTATGTATTTATTTATTTTGGCTGCACTGGGTCTTTGTTGCTGCACGTGAGCGTTCTCTAGTTGTGGTGAGCAGTGATTTCTCTTGTCGCAGAGCACAGGCTCTAGGTGCACGGGCTTCAGTAGTTACAGCACACAGGCCCGATAGCCGTGGTGACGGGCTTATTGCTCTGAGGCCTGTGGAATCTTCCCGGACCAGGGATCAAACCCATGTCCTCTGCATTGGTAGGCAGATTCTTATCCACTGTACCACCAGGGAAGTTGGTCTATTTGCTTATTTACTGTTGAGTTTTAAGAGTTCTTTATATATTCTACATGTTAGTCCTTTGTATCTAATATGTGATTGGCAAATATTTCTCCTTAGTATGTAGCTTGTCTTTTTATCCTCTGAATGGGGTGTTTTGCAGAACAAACATTTTAAATTTTGATGAGATCGAAGTTATCAATTTTTCCTTTAACTGATTGCACTTTTGGTGTCAAGTCTAAAAACTGCTGTTTTCTTTTTCTAAATCTTTCATAGTTTTGTATTTTACCTCTTGTGTTAATTTTTGTATAAAGTATGAGATCTAGGTAAAGGGTTGCTTTTTTTTTTTTTTGTATACATTTTTTCCTCCCTGCTGCTACTGCTAAGTCACTTCAGTCGTGTCTGACTCTGTGCGACCCCATAGATGGCAGCCCACCAGGCTCCGCCATTCCTGGGATTCTCCAGGCAAGAACACTGGAGTGGGTTGCCATTTCGGATGTCTAATTACTGCAACACTGTTTGCTAAAAATACTATTTTTCTCCATTGAATTACTTTTGCACCTTTATCAAAAATTAGCTGGGCATATTTGTGTGGGCCTACTTCTGGTTTCTCTATTCTGTTCTATTAACCCAAATATCTGTTTACCCACTAATACTTGAGCACTCACACATGCATGCTCTACTTCCTTGTTTACTCTAGTTAAATACTAGGCCTTAATACTGGATGGATTAACTCCTCCCTTTATCCTTCTTTTTCAAGACTGTCTTGGCTATTCCAGGGCTTGTAGTTTTCCATATAAATTTTAGAATAAGTTTGTCTATGTCTGTAAAAAAAATCTTGCTCACGTTTTGATCGGAATTGCATTAAACTTACATATCAATTTGGAGAGAATTGACATATTTACTCTATGGAGTCTTCTAATCCATGTGATGGCATATCTTTCCATTTATTGGGTCTTCCTTGATTTCTTTGACCAGTCTTTTATCATTTTCAGCATACAAATTGTGCATGTTTTGTTAAGTATATGCCTAAGTATTTCATTTTCTTTGGAGTAAATATAAATGGTATTGTGTTTTTAATTTTAGTGTCCACATGTTCATTATTAGTATATAAAATGTAATTGATTTTTGTGTGTTGATCTTATATCCTGAAACCTTGCTGAACTCACTTATTGGTTCTAGGAATTTTTCTTAGTAGATATCTTGGGATATTCTGTATAGACAATATGAAAGTGGGGACAATTTTATTTCTTCCTTTCTGATCTTTGTCTTTTTTTTTCTTGTCAATTGCATTAGTTAGAACTTCCTATACTCTGGTGAATATAAGTAGTGAGAATTAACATCCTTACTTCATCCCTAAGAGGAGAGCATACAGTAAGTTGTTCACCATTAAGTGTGATGCTGGTTGTACTAGAAGGGGTTCTGGGTTGCCTTACCTCCTTGGTTTAGTCCTGGGGTTTCGTTCTGGTTGTGGAACCCCTAATTATCCTTACATCCCCAAGATAAGAACACATCCATTGTGGCTTTTGAACTTATTGTTTTGATGGTATGAAGCTTGAAAAAGATATTCATTCAACAAATATTTGTTGGGTGGTTAATTATGTGTCACATACTATGACAGACACTGTATTTATATAGATGAGTGAAATAGATCCCTACCCCTGATGAATCCCACATATAGTCAGGGAGAGAGGCAACTTAACAATTTCTGGAATTCTCTGGCAGTCCAGTGGTTAAGACTCAGGACTCAGTCTTTCACTACCACAGACCCAGGTTCAATCCCTGGTCAGGGAACTAAAACCCCACGGGCCACTTAATGTGGCCAAAAAACAAACAAACAAAAAACCAGTTTCACATGGTGTCTTGTGTTACAATATAACGATGATGCTTTGTAAGTATTAAGGGTGGGTACTTAGAAATCAGAAAAGGCAACCCTAGGTAAAAACTGCCCACGATGAACCTTACAAGCCAGGTAGAATTTTTCCAGGTGAATAAGGAGGTGGAAGTACATGCCTGTCAAAGAGAAAACCTATACAAAGAGGAGCAAGAACTGCTGTGTCTGTTAGTACCTGGAGAGGAGGCACAAGGAAACCTAAGGGGAGGGGTGACAGAGGAAATGAGAGAGGCGGGCAGGCATCACATCACGAAGGGCCTGGTACACTCTGTTCTTGAGCATGACTTCTCTCCTGAAAGTGATAAGGAGTAATTTAGACATTTTAAGCAGAGGACTTAGCATGATTAGTTTTAGATTTTAGGACTATCACTCCAGATTGCAGAGACTTGGAGCTAGATACGGGAAATGATGAGAATGTGCATTCCGGCAGTCTTTAGAGGAGTTGGAGATATGTGGGAGAGCTCTCAGGAGTGAGACATGACTGAATTTAGTGATGGAGAGGGTGAGGACTGTGAGGATAGGCAGGGGTCAAGGACAATTCACAAATCTGCAAATTTTGTAATTTGGTGGATAAGATGTTGTCACCAGAAGTAAGAAACGGGGGCAGATTTGTGGGGAGGTTATGGGAATGATAATAAATAGGGGTTCGGATATGTTAAATTCTAGGAACTTTGTGGGTCTTACAGGTAAAAATGTGCAGTCACAGTTGGACATGAAAATCTTGAACTCACAAGTGAGCTGTGAGAGGCAGGTGGAGAAGGCTGCTGATAAAACGGGCTCTTTGAATGTATACAAGCTGTTACAATCACCTCAATGATAAGGGCAAATGTAGACAATTTGTCTGTTTTCCATGTTTCATCCCTCTCACAAAGAAAGGTTGAAGACTCCCACCATCACTGATGAAAGAAGGGGATAGGACCTATGACTGCCCCCAGGAAGAGAAGACTTGGGACAGTCTTCCTATCTCTTGGAATGCAGTGGATTCCATTATTACCCAGTCTTTATTTACTGGTTGGATTAGGCCCCTCATCACTGAAACTACCACCTGTAGCAAAATGTCTGATATCAACCCAGTTAGCTTATAACACAGGGATCTGACCATTCCCTAAGACCTTTCTACTGCGTGGGGAAAAGACAGAGAATGGTAACCTGTGTACTTTAGATCACAGAAACAACAAAACAAAAATCTACTTTGGTAAAAGAAAGAGCTTTAGGTTAGAGACAGAGGAACTTTCCATGAGGATTTTAGCGAAGTATAGAAAGCATTTACCAAAGTGTCAGGGAATTCCTCCCTCAAATGCTTCTAAGAACAGAACAAACATTTGTTTTATTAGAAAAAAGTTAAGATAGCTTAGTCAAAGCACCAGCATTGTTTAGTGGCCCTCTACTGCCCTTGGGATGAAATACAAAATCTTAGGATGGCTTACACAGCTCATCACGATCTCTTCCCTGCTACTCTAACTTCTCCTTCTCCCCAGATCCAAAACTATTACATGTTTGTGCTCTGTGTGCTCCATTGTGCCCGACTGTTTGCAACCTCATGGACTGTAGCCCACCAGGCTCCTCTGTCCATGGGACTCTCCAGACAAGAATACGGGAGGGGGTTATCATTTCCTCCTCCAGGGTATCTTCCCAACCCAGAGACTGAACCCACATCTCTTATGTCTCCTGCATGGGCAGGCAGATTCTTTACCACTGCTCCACCTGGGAAGCACTGTCTTCAAAGGTCCATGTTCTAACCCCTTGGATCTTCTCTCGATCTGGAAACCTCTTCTGCCTGCCTTATACCTCTGTTGACTTTGTCCTTCAAGTCTCTTGAAGGATACTACTTCCTTCAGGAAATTTTCACTGATCTTCTAAATTATAGTTGTCTCTCCCATGCACTCATATTTATTAATTAAATCATTCAGTTTATGTTTTTTTAAGGGCCTACTTTTGCGTCAGGCACTGTGCTAAATTTTGAAAAAAAAAATCCCAATAGTCTTCTGGAGAAGACAGACAGAAAAAAGTCAAACAATGGTATCATTTGGTGCACAAGGCAAGCCGCTGTACTAAAATATCAACCAGTAATGTAGCATGAATGGACTATAACCCTCCCAGGCTCCTCTGTCCATGGAATTCTCCAGGCAAGAATACTGGAGTGGGTAGCTATTCCCTTCTCCAGGGGATCTTCTTGACCCAGGGTTTGAACCCGAGTCTCCCCCACTGCAGGCAGATTCTTTACTGTCTGAGCCACCAGGAAAGCCTCAGCATGAAGAACACATGTTTATTTCTCCTTCAACAGTCTGAGGTGAGTGTTTCATGTCAATGGGCAGCTCAATGTCAAGCAGTTGTGCAAAAGCCCAGACCAAGGGTGTGTCTGCCGTTCTTCAGTGCATGGCTTCTAAAGTCACTGCAGTCCAGTGCTGTCCAACGGAATGTTATGTAACAATGAAAGTGTTCAATCTGAATCTGTATGGTCCGACATAGTAACCATTAGCCACAGTGGCTGTCAAGCTCTTGGATTGTGGCTAGCACAACCAAGGAACTGAATTTTAACATTTAAAAAGCTCCATGTGGCTAGCTAGTGGCTACCGTGTTGGACAGTGTAGGCTTGTTGTCACTCCAGCCAGTGGGGTGGGAGAAAAAGTAGAATTCTGAGGCCTGAGATCTTCTCTTATGCAAGTAAGGCCAACGTAGCGCCTGTGGCTTCAGCTCACATTTCCTTGGACCAACTCTGTTTCCTTGCATCTAAGTTGGCATCAGTTATGTAAGAGATCATGATTTTATATGCCACTAAGAAAGAAAAAAAATGCTTCCAATTAAACTCCTAGAATACTTTTTAAAAAAATCACATGGGGTCGGGTCTCCTGGGCAACCACATCAACTTCCGGTTTGGGGAGAGGCCGCGGTTGGCGAGAGGCCACATTTCCGCCACGTGATCTGCGCAGGCGCCTGCGTGAGGGAGGGCGTGCGGCCGCAAATATTATAAAAAAAAATAAAATAAAATAAAAAATCACATGGACTTTTAGTTTTTACATGTTGAAAGAGCCTTTTAGATATACTAAGTATACATGAAAAGGAAAATATAAGTAAAATAAATTTCTAAAGCTTGATTCTGACTCCTGAAATGCTTTTCAACTTAGAATTGCTGATGTTGGTGGTTTTTCACAGAAGATCTTTCTCTGTGCCCCCTAAAACATCAGTGATGTGACATTTCTTAAAATAATACTCTATTATTATAGCCAGGATTTTCTTCTAAGATGCAGAAACCCATTTGGCAAGTTTTGATTCTGGTGTTTTGCTGTTTGATCAAATTAATAGTATTATTTTCCCCTCAATTGAAACAAATGTTGCTAGAAGTTGAGCAGTTTTGACAAATGGATATTCAGTCTTAACAATGATCCTGCTTGACACATGAATTGGTCACATCAGCCTCTCATAGCTTTGAAATTTCTTTTGTCTGTACTGAAGTGTTTGGCAATCTCTTCTGCTTTCAATTGCATTGTTCAACATGAGATCAGCAATCCTTTTGCTTGTATCTCAGAAGCAACATGTAACTTAGCTTCATCTATTTGTAGATGTCTTCCTTTCTTAGGTCTTGTAAACACTTGGTTGTTACTTTGCAAGAAAATGTGAAATCACTGCCATTCCTCCAATGATGAATATTTGCTTCGCTAATATCAAATTTATGCCCCATTGCTCTGTTTACACGCCTTTCTATGTACATGATACCTTTTCATTTCAATGCTAAATCACAGTATAATCTTTCTGAAGATGTTTTAAATAACAGTTCAATTTCACATATGTAGCATCAGCAATGCACAGGTCTCAATTGAAGTGATGACAGTATGAATAGCTGTGACCGATGCTGCATATATGAGGCCCAGTGACAACCATTTCATGACTGGCATCGAGCCTACATCAGTGATAACGTGATATTGATTGGAGGGGCAAGAGTCAGTGTCCCCCAATCAATATTGTGCCTCCTATCAATAGTGTTTGTTTGAGGGACAAGCCAAAGGCAAAGCCAAGCCAGTTACAGATGCGCTAAGAAGATTCTAGTCTGTGGGGAAATAGAAGAAAAACCCAAATGTGAACTGAGAGAGGCAAAAAAGAGAGCCCACGATAGCCTTGAAAGGGAGGCGGGAGGGAAAGAACGAGGGAAGAAAGGAAGGAGGGTTGTTTTCTGAAGACTCCTCAGCTTGAGGCCAGTGGTGTGTATGTAGCTGTTATATGCACACACACACACACATACATACATGTTTGTGTTTTAATCAACCAGTTCTGACTTGACCTAGCTCAAGTGGGTTTCCGTAGTTGCAAAAACAAAGACTAGAGCAGTAGGCTTTTAAGATCTGTTTTGGTTCAAGGGCTGACCTTCCAGAAAAAGTCCACAGAAGCTGATCTGACCACAAAAGGAACTGCATCAGTTGGGTCAGTTTGAGGGATTCTGAGTAAAGAAGAAACATGAATTTCATGCAGCTTAATATGAGCTGACATTCAAGCATATACCCTCTATAGGATTTCACCCATGACTAACAAGCCTTTTAATCATGGCAAGAAGACACGGAGATTTTGCAAACATGCTTTTGCAGTACCCACATTTAGTGTTCCTGACCCTGTTTTCTTGCCAGATTGCGAGAAGCACCTGCTCCTTTTCAAGCAGTTGTCAGATCAATATTTAATCAATTGCCTTTTGATATTTGGTAGCGCTGAATAAATGGGATGCCAATATTTCTGCTCAGAGCCTTTCCTCTGGTGTACCTCATTCCGTTTCTGTGAAAGCCTTCGGGGGCCTCTGAGCACTAAGTGGCTTGTCCTCTGAGTTCTGTGGTAGCGCCCCCCTCACCCCCCACTACTGAGGGGCTCTGTGGCACAAGGAGATACAGGATGCTGGTGTCAGTGCCACTCTTATTAAAGGATCGTCCAAACTAAGGCATGAAAGCGGGAGCACAGGGCCGCGTTCGGGACACTGGGGGGCTTTGCCAGGTGAGGGCTATTTAATAGACCAGCCACATTAAAGACAGGCAATGATGTAGTGAAAGGAGCCTAATGAGCAGAAGTGAGGCTACCGTATCTAAAGAGAAAAAATAATGAGCTGCGAAATATACCCCAAGGCGAGATTGCCAGCCTTCTGCAAGGAGGTCTCAGCCTATAGGTAAAAAAGGCTCATGTGGTCTCTTTTCCATGCATGGTAAACAGAAGTTCTCTGGGCAATTAGGGGATGAGCTGAATGTGAGATTTGAGGACCACGTATTATGTTGCCCACTCTTTGGAGATTTCTATACCCAAGACCCTAGCCTTAATTCCCAAAGGCAACAGGGACATACTCAAGCTCTGAATAGAAATTAGGAACATCGCATCATCAAAAACAACCCTCTCAGTGTCTGTGCAGCAGATGGACATCTGGATGTTAGTTTTAGAAACCTCAGGGACTGGCACTGCAGGGTCTTTCTAAAGCTGTCCTCAGGGGCCATGCCATGGGGCTGCCTTGAGGGCAAAACCACCTTCTAATGAGACCCTCTTGGTCTTTCAGTAATGACCCTTCCTACAATGGGATCCAAGCTGGGCATGCCCTACCCATGATCTTATTTGTTTCACAGTTTGTGTCGGAATGCCAGGCTAAATTTAGATACATCCAAATGGAAAAAAAAGTTATTAAATACAAAGTGTGACTACATTGCTAATGTGAAGAAAAGAAAAGAAGCAGTAGGTTTGGTTCCTACCCTAAGAAACATATAAACCTCTCTCACATAGACAATGGATCATTTACAGAGTACTTTTTCAAGTTCATATAGTGAGAAAGCCAGTGGTACCTGTGCTTCCCACACGAGAAAGGACAATGAAATACATATAATGAAACTATAAAAATAACACAACTTTGTGGTAACAGATCCTTATTACTTATGAATATTTTCTTCAACATTTTCTAAATAGGTACTCACAGCAACCCCATGAGATAGGCAGGGTTAGTATTGGGTTGGCCAAAAAGTTCATTGGGGTTTTTCTGTACCATCTCACAGAAAAACCTGAATGAACTTTTTGGTGGACTCAATATTATTCTGCCATCTTACATGTGGGAAACTGAAGCTTAGCGGGATTGAGTCAGGAGTTCCTAATCTTTTAACCACTGGGATGCAAGGACGAGTAGAGTTTACATGCGTAATACACTCCCATGGTCATAGCCAAATGTATAAGAAATTCACATTTCTAGGATAAATAAATAGTGCTATAAACTTTTGTGGAGGGGGAAAGTGAGTCAGGGATAGACATTCATAACAGTTTTATAAATATGTGAATAATGAAATCAACCATTTACAAATATCAAAAAATTTTAAGAAAAAAATCCAGAAGGATGACCAATTAGAGCTCACAAGATTACTATATTATTTTGAATCAGTCAGGCAATCCTCAGACTCATTCATGAACCAGTGATGGCAGTACATGTTCCATTAAAATTGTTATTTAACCAATTACCCCAAAACTTAGTAGCCTGATACAACAGCAACTAGCTATCACTGTTTTTAGGGGTGATTCACATGATTATAATCAGCTGATGATTAAGGCTAGAAGAGCTGATGTTTCTTTCTCTTAATATTATCTCAGGATTTCTCCATGTGGACTTGCCCTGTGGGTTAGTTTGGACTTCCTTACAGCATGGCTGCTCCCGCCTGAGTGTTCCAGCGAGCAAGGCAGAAGTTGCATCACCTTCACTGACCTATACACTTTATTGGTCACAAGTAAATCACAGGACCCGCTTAATTTCAAAGGGCGGGTCAGAGATCCCCACCTTTCCATGAGAGGAGTGTCCAGGTCACATCATTGATGAGTAGGTGAAAGTGAGTTATAATTGTCACCATCTTTGGAAAATAAAACCTGCCAGAATGTATCTTCATTTATTTATTATTTGCATGTATTGGGTCTTAGTTGTGGCACACAGGATCTTTTGTTGCGGTGCATGGATTTTCTAGTTCTGGTGCTCAGACTCTGGAGTACTTGGGCCTAAGTAGCTGCAGTGTGCAGACTTAGTTGCTCTGAGGCATGTGGGATCTTACTTCCCTGACCAGGGATCGAACCCATATCCCCTCCATTGCAAGGTGGATTCTTAACCACTGGACCACCAGGAAAGTCCCAGGGAAGTCCCCTTGCCAAAGTATATCTTAAACTAAGGATTATGATTAATTTAATTTTGTGCCCCCTGAGACCCATACAAAGAAAGAACATGGTTAAGCAAATCTTCTTTAATGTAGCTTATTTCTGAAAAAAATAAGGCTTGAATTTTTCCAGACTTTCATTCCATACATAAATGTAATAAAGAAGTAAACATGCAAATTGAAGGAAAAATAAAAGTAAATATTATTTTATTATTAACATCACAAAAGAGAATTTATAAAGAATGAACATCCTATTATAAACATGAAGAGCAGTTTACAATTTCACTGTGTTATCACTTTGTTTTGCCTTTTATTGGGAAGTTAACTGTTGTATCATGGACAGAAATGTTCCCCTGATCCTTTTCATTCATGTGCAATACAGAAGCCCATGCACCACTTTTTTCCTCTTGTTTTCCCTTGCAGTTTGTTATTAAAAATGTATTATGGTATGACATAGAAAGGGAATGGAAGCAATTGTAAAATCACAACTCATGGGCACTGTAAAACTCTGTAATCATTATAGCAAATACTGATAGAATAGTAACTGTCTGGTTTGACTGAGGCATGGTTTAACAGTTTCACAAACTTTTCCACTTCAGAACCCATATCAACCAAGGAGAAAGGATGTACATCCTTGAGTCCTTGGATACATAGCCCCAAGTATCCAAGTAGCTTCAAGACTATGGGTGATCTTTCTTGAAAATTCATGTACATTTTACATTCTATTCAAGAAGACATCAGTGCTTTTGATTTAATATATATTTTAATAGGATGTTTTAGATACCATAAATTAGTGTTAAATGGCCATGTTTATGACTTCAAGTACCTCTGTTCATCCCCTCATGATAGTTTGGGAGGCAATGAATGGGTCATGCTTGGTTCCCATGATGCCAGCTAACGCTTTCTCTGTTTGAGAAAACACATAAGAATGCTAGAAAATTAGAATGATGTAATTATTGGCATAGGGCTTCCCCAGTGGAAAGAATCTGCCCGGCAATGCAGTAGACACTAGTTCGATCCCTTGGTCGGGAAGATCCCCTGGAGAAGGAAATGGCAACCCACTCCAGTATTCTTGCTTGGTAAATCTCATGGACAGAGGAACCTGAGGGGCTACAGTCCCATGGGGTAGCAAAGAGTTGGACATGACTTAGCAACTAAACCACCACCACCACCAATTATTGGCATTACTTTAAATTCACTCTAATTTATGTATTTTAAATTGCTTTCAAACTTCATCACTTGACTATTATTGTTAACTAATTACTTGAGGCACACCTCATAGTTATTATGACACCCTAGAATGTTCTACGCACCTCTGCTAAGAATTTCTGGGATTAGTGACTAACCTAAGGTCATGTGGTTAATTAATAACAGTGCAGGTATTCAGACCATATCTTTGAACTCCTTATCTTGTGTTCTCTCTGCTATACTTCAGAGTCATAAAAACTAACAGAAATCCACATTCCTAAAGAAACCTGGGGACCCAAGGGAGGCCTAAAAGAACATTTGGCAAAGAAAGTAAATTTAGTAACTTATGCTGTATTATTTACACATTCAATTACTTATTTATTCCTGAGAAGATTAGAGAAGAAACATATGGCACTAAAGAGTCTCTGTTTTTAAGCCAAACCAGACTCCACGCTCTCTGTCCATACCCAGTTCCACAGCAGAGCAGCTCCATGCTGGCCCTGCACCTCATGCCTAAGGGGTTCTGCAGGTGCTGGTGATGTTGAAACTCCACTGAGCCTTGATACAGTGAAGCAGAAATGCTGCGTCATGGGTCTTGTGAAGTGAAGAGTGTCCTAATCAGTGCAGGGGAGGGTCCTGTCTTTGAATGGGCTTCACTTCACTCCTTATGGAGAATTCCCTCTCAGGGGCTCTATGGCCTTCCATGAGATCATGCTTCTACCAGAGACCTTCTAGATAAATGTCTTGTATATCCATGTGTCCAAACCCCAAGATTTTTTTTTAACCTGGGAAACTTCTTAACTTCATTAAAACAATGGCTGTCTACATGGTGGTGGAGAAGCAGGATGTCACTATATTTCATTCACCATAAGCCTCCAAGTCCCACCTTTGTATCCTCTAGAAGAACTTGTCACTCTGGCTTTAGGAAGATCTTTGGTGTCAGAGAGAGAGACTGGTGCTAGGACAGACTTGCTAAACTAGCTCATTGCATGCACTTAAATCCACCAAAAAATATTGAAGAAAGAAATCAGAATACATGCCACCTGGGTGTCATTGTTATCCTTGTTTGATTTCTTTTTCTGTTTTTAATAATCTTTTTTGTGCCAGCAAAGAGATGTTAGAAAAATCCTGGAAGCCAGAAGACCTGGATTTCAATCCTCATTCTCCTTAACTGATCTGGCTATTCCTTTCGCCTTCCTGAGCCTTGGTCCCTCATGTTTCCTGGGGAGTTCAACTAGACAGTTTCCCAGAGACCTTCTGGCACTAACATGCTCTGCTTCCATGAACTTGTGAATTCTGCCAAGTGATCGTGGTTATGAGGTGTCAGCACTGTTACTCCCAACAAAGTCTCCTGTGAACCCTAGAGGAGTGGAGTCTGCAAACTGCCAAACAGACTCATGTAGAAAGTGCACAGGGCTCGAGTCTCTAGTCAGGAGGGCCCTGCAGCATCCTAGAACTTGGACCCATTGGTTGCAAGCCCCTTCATCAGTCTTAATAGATAAAAAACAAAGAAATTACTGGTCTTCTGCTACCTTAAAAAAGTCTGAAGCCAAGATGATGCAGGTAATCCAGAAACAAAATTTCCTGAAAATGTGAGTGAAATACAGGTTGTTTTGAACCCTTTGCAGAATTAATAGGCTGAGTCAAATGCCTCTGTGGCACAGATTTTATTGAAACTGTCAACAGGGCAAAAGAGTAATGCAGTGAGTTGCTAAGAAAAAGACCTGGATGAGGCAAGTGGCCATTTGCTTTGCACCTGGGTCCCCAGTCCCCAGAGACTCCTGGCACAGGTAATGGTCAGCAAGTGGAGAGGAAGGGGCTTCCTTCAGTGTTCAGTGATCCAACTCTGAGTTTATAGGACTTCAGGAACACTTGCTGATGACAAGCCAGGGATCAGCTCTTTCTTCAGGAAGTCCCAGGTGTTACATCAGGAAAGAGTTTCTCAATCTTGCTTATGAAAAGATCCCAATTCCCTCACTAGCACCAAAATAATCTGGGCCTTCCAGGTCCTACATTAAAAAAAAAAGATTATATTAAAAAGCCTTTTCTCCATCTTCCTCTTGATCACTTCTCTTTCATCCACCAACACTCAGCTCAATGTTACATCTCCCTGCCGCTGCTGCTAAGTCACTTCAGTCGTGTCCGACTCTGTGCAACCCCAGAGACAGCAGCCCACCAGGCTCCCCCATCCCTGGGATTCTCTAGGCAAGAACACTGAAGTGGGTTGCCATTTCCTTCTCCAATGCATGAAAGTGAAAAGTGAAAGTGAAGTCACTCAGTCGTGTCCAACTCTTAGCGACCCCATGGACTGCAGCCTACCAGGCTCCTCCGTCCATGGGATTTGCCAGGCAAGAGTACTGGAGTGGGGTGCCATTGCCTTCTCCGCACATCTCCCTGGAATTCCCCAATTCCAGATAGGAAGAGGAAGAGGAATTAGAAGAGATAGTCTCTTCTCTCAGAGCACTGAAATCTCACAGTAGCCCATCCCTCTGTATACAGGGCAGGGCACTTTATATTGTAATCATTTGATCTTATTTCTGTAGTAGTTAGGATGTTTTGATTGCGAGTGTTCAAAACCAAAACCAAATCAAAAACTGGCTTAAACCAAATGAGAATTGATTGGTTTGTGCCACTGAACTTTCACCTTCAGGTGCAACTTGTAATTCAGCTGCCCTACAGTTACTCCAAGACCTCTCAGGGTGAACTCCATTCATAGGTTTCCCGTGCTCTCTGGCTTTTATATGTTGTTCCTCCAGAGCTGTCGAGCTTAAATAACCTCAGAACTCCTGTGAAGAACAGAAAGAGACTCCTTTTCCCTGAAGCTAGAGGGAAATTTTGAGACATGAGTCTCCTTGATCCTGATTGGCCTGCCTTATGTCCTGTATCCATTTCTAACCAATCATAGTCGTCTGGAGGATTGAAGTCTCTAATTGGTTTAAAAAAGGTCACATGTTCCACTCATAGAGTCCAGAAGTGGAGGTGAATTTCTTGGACCTTGTAGGCTGAGAGCAAAAGCAGAGGGATAGTTTTTACTATATATAAAGGATCTACTGAGACCGAGTTGCAAAAATAAAGTGTCCATTCCCATGTTGTGAGCTCCTCAGGGCATAGTGCTGTTTGGCATACAGTAGGCACATGTAATAAATGCTGACTGGATTCATGAATGAGGAAGAGAATGAACATGGCCTGGCTTTACCTCCTTTTCTCCACTCCAGTCTCATCCATTGCCCATCCATGGCCAGTGGAAGCCATCAACCTTTTGGAGACCAGGGTTTCCACAGTTGACATCTTCCTATATTCTTTCCCCCTCCTACAATTCTAGCCAATATAATTTTGATGGGTCATGATTCAATTTCTTTTTGTTCAGAAGCCACAGAAAGAAATTATTTCTTGCTAATATTGTTGAAGGATTTTCCACAATATGACTAGATTATTGCTAATCTAATAAGATACCATATAATGGTGATATTAATAATATTATGTGATTTTTCCCAGCAATCATATTGCTCACTGAATGGAAATTTTCATTCTGAAAAGTTTTGGGTCACCGTGATATAGATATGGTTCATTGTGTTGCTCTGTAGCCTTCTATGAAAGTGAAAGTGAAGTCGCTCAGTCCTGTCTGACTCTTTGGGACCCCATGGACTGTAGCCTACCAGGCTCCTCCCTCCCTGGGATTCTCCAGGCAAGAGTACTGGAGTGGGTTGCCATTTCCTTCTCCAGGGGATCTTCCCGACCCAGGGATCAAACCCGGGTCTCCTGCATTCCAGGCAGACGCTTTAACCTCTGAGCCACCAGAAAGCCCAATGTATAGAATATAGCCTTCTATACATTCATAAAAATAAGCAAATTTTTAAAAAAACTACCACTTTTGTGGTAGCAAAATTATGAGTGTTTTGTTTCCTTATTTATGTATTTGCACTTTCTCTACAATGAGCATTCATCAAAATGTACTTTGGATACATTTTTTTTTTGAGGGGGGAACTTTACAGGAGATTCCATTTTCCTTAACTATTACGTTGGGACAGTATCCTTCCAGACAGAGGAGGTGGACTGGATTTGGGGGTTCCATCCCCAGGCAGAGGCCTGTCTCTAATATGCAAAAATCAGAGCACAAGTTCAAATGGAGGCCTGTCTACCATTTGCATACTAGTTACAAGGTGTTATTAAGCTGTTCATTTAACTTATATGCAGAGTACATCATGAGAAACGCTGGACTGGAAGAAACACAAGCTGGAATCAAGATTGTCAGGAGAAATATCAATAACCTCAGATATGCAGATGACACCACCCTTACGGCAGAAAGTGAAGAGGAACTCAAAAGCCTCTTGATGAAAGTGAAAGTGGAGAGTGAAAAAGTTGGCTTAAAGCTCAACATTCAGAAAACGAAGATCATGGCATCCGGTCCCACCACTTCATGGGAAATAGATGGTGAAACAGTGGAAACAGTGTCAGACTTTATTTTCTGGGCTCCAAAATCACTACAGATGGTGACTGCAGCCATGAAATTAAAAGATGCTTACTCCTTGGAAGGAAAGTTATGACCAACCTAGATAGCATTTTCAAAAGCAGAGACATTACTTTGCCAACAAAGGTTCGTCTGGTCAAGGCTATGGTTTTTCCTGTGGGCATGTATGGATGTGAGAGTTGGACTGTGAAGAAGGCTGAGCGCCAAATTATTGATGCTTTTGAACTGTGGTGTTGGAGAAGACTCTTGAGAGTCCCTTGGACTGCAAGGAGATCCAACCAGTCCATTCTAAAGGAGATCAGCCCTGGGATTTCTTTGGAAGGAATGATGCTAAAGCTGAAACTCCAGTACTTTGGCCACCTCATGCGAAGAGTTGACTCATTGGAAAAGACTCTGATGCTGGGAGGGATTGGGGGCAGGAGGAGAAGGGGATAACAGAGGATGAGATGGCTGGATGGCATCACTGACTCGATGGACGTGAGTCTCAGTGAACTCTGGGAGTTGGTGATGGACAGGGAGGCCTGGCGTGCTGCTATTCATGGGGTCACAAAGAGTCGGACACAACTGAGCGACTGATCTGATCTGATTAAGCTTATAAATTGTTCATTAAAATATGTCTGTCTTCCCACCTTGACCAATACACCTTCATAATGCTCTGGAAGTTCAGCTTTGAGTTTAGAATCCTTGGACTCCTCCGAGCTGTGCCCTGGAACATGGTGGCATGGGAGGGTGGGCCTCCGGCCTTTGTCCCACTGTTCTCTTCCCATCCCTGGCTCCAGCCCACATTTCAAGAGGTCTTATGAGCCTCCATGTCTGAGCTCCATCACCCCTCCCCCCACCCCCGCTTTGGAAACAGCCACTCCATGGCCACTTCTTGGGGTTAGGGGTACACATCAGCTATGTGGTCCACCCTCAGGGGGAAGCTGTGCAGAAGAAGCCTCCAGGTCTCATATACATTTTCTTGTTCTTCTGAACTCCTCACCCACGAGGAAGGGTATAGCCAGTGGAAGGCCAGGGTGGTAATCTTCTAAAGCACAGGGCCCAGGGCAGGGAATCTCTCATCTGAGGCTAGGAGAGAAAGTGTCCATACTGAGGATGCTGGGTCCCAGGTAAGATGTGGTGACCCTGTTATTATGACTGCTGCTCCAGGGATACCCCCATTCACCACACACAAGAAAGTGGCTACGTAGCTCACACAGCCAGAGCATATACTTGGCTCAGAGGCTACAGACAGAGAGACAGAGAAAGAGGGAGGGAGAGAAATGCCACACACACACACACACACACACTCACATGTCTGGGTCTTAGAAATGATCTCTGTACTGAAAAGGAACCTGTCCTCAGATGGGGACATCATTAAATGTGGAAGCTGCTGTCAGGAAGCCCCATAGATCTGGGTGCTCTCAGGTTCTGAGTCCCTTAGGTCTTTAAGGGCCCTGCTGAGGGGCATGCCTATAGTGACCAGGACAGACATTAACTGAGCCTTTAAAATTGTTTTAACAGATGCTGTCACCACCCTACCTGTATTCTTTCAATACTTACTGGTGTCCTCGCCAGCAGTCATTTTGCAAGCACCCAAAACTCTCCACCCTTTTTTTTTTTTTTTGCTTTGCTGGAGCATGGGCAGGCTGGAGGTGTTAACGGGTTGATGCCTCCAGGAGCAGCGCTCAGCCAATGATGGTGGAGTTGGAGGGTGAGTACCTAGCTTCCTCATTCCTGCAGTGTGCTCATTCTGAGGCATGAACTCTATATCCTCTCTCAGAAGTGTTCAGCAGGGCCGAATTTCAGTTGTCTACAATCGTGGTTTGATCATTAACACATGCTTCGTCAGTTTCCTTCCCTTCCGTGTCACACTTCTCCACCCCTCCACCAATATTTCCTGGGACATTTTCTTTGGATATTTCCCTAATGAACTCCTTGCACCCAAATCCTTCTCTTGGGGTCTGCTTCTGGGGTCCACAACATGAGACATTTGTCTCTTTCTTGTTCCACTGATCTTGATTGCTTCCGGCATGTCAGGCACTGGTCTCTGCATTTAACTATTGCTGTTTAATCACTAAGTCATATCCGACTCTTTGAAACCCCATGGACTATAGCATGTCCTTCATGATCTCCCGGAGTGTGTTCAAACTCATGTCCGTTGAGTCGGTGATGCCATCTAACCATCTCTTTTGCTGTCTCCCTCTTCTCCTCTTGCCCTCAATCTTTCCCAGAATCAGGGTCTTTTCCAATGAGTTGGCTCTTCACATCAGGTGGCCAAAGTATTAGAGCTTCAGCTTCATCATCAGTCCTTCCAATGAATATTCAGGGTTGATTTCCTTAGGATTGACTGATTTGATCTCTTTGCTCTCCAACGGACTCTCAAGAGTCCTCCAGCACCACAATTCAAAAGCATCAGTTTTTCAGTGCTCAGTCTTCTTTATGGTCCAACTCTCACATTCAAACATGACTACTGGAAAAACCATAGCTTTGACTAGATGGATCTTTGTTGGCAAAGTGATGTCTCTGCTTTTTAATACACACTCTAGTTTTGTCATAGCTTTTCTACCAAGGCCCAAGCATCCTTTAATTTCATGGCTACAGTCACTATCCACGGTGATTTCGGATCCCAAGAAAATAAAATCTGTTACTGTTTTTATTTTTTCCCCATCTATTTTCCATGAAGTGATGGGACTGGATACCATAAGCTTAGTTTTTTGAATGTTGAGTTTTCAGCCAGCTTTTTCACTGTCCTCTTTCACCTTCATCAAGAGGTTCTTTAGTTCCTCTTCACTGTCTGCCATTAGAGTGACATCATATTATCATTTCAGTTTTGCAGATGAAGAAACCAAGGCTCAGAAAAATCAAATAACCTCCCTGAACTCTCACAACTAGAAAGCAGCAAAGACAGGATGTGAACAACATGGTCAGACTCCAGAACCCAAACGATTGATCGCTGCACGCTAATTGCATTGTGTGTGACCAAAAGACTCAGGCTTAACTTGGCCTTAGATTCAAAGGGAAAAACAGTACAGGTCTGAAACCCCAGTCTACCATTTTTACTTGTCTGACCCTCCATCCTCCTCCTCATACATTGACAATAGTAATAGTAAATACCTTCCAGAGTTTGGGAGAAATTAAATGACATAATACATTCATAGTGCTTTCCACCACGCCAGGTACATGACAGTCGGCTGCCCTTTTCCCTCCTCCTCTCCATCAGGCCCCTTCCCTGGGCTGTCAGGAGGACAGGTAATGGTGGAGGAGAATGCACCCTCAAAAGCCCATTGTTTCCAGCAAGGATCTGGCTAATTTATTTCAAAAGGTTTTGCTTCTGTGAAGTTTAATAGAGTTGATGAGTATTAAAGGAATCATTTAATCTTCATTTGAATGTGAGCAGTAAATGTGTTTTGGAGATTATATTCATTCCCCAGTGACTCCAAGTACTTTCCCATTCCAAAGCTGATTTTCATCCGTCAGAGCAAAGGGTTTTCAGGTCTGTGGGGTTGTCTGAATGAAAAGCAGGAGTTTCAAACCGAGGCTGCTGCTTTGCCGAGTCTCAAGCAAGGTAGCAGAGTTTTCTTCTGGGCGTCGGGACACATGTGACCCCTGCCTGAGCCATTTATTCCTGTCTTCAGAGGCTCCCCAACATGTCCAAGGCTTTGAGGCTCTGTAAAGCGGGCTTCAGGGGCACAGGATGTAAAGACTGGTCTTCCTCCCCTTGGCAGCCTGCTGCCTCTTCTACTTTGCCGCGCCTAATGGAAGGTCAGCCACTTCCGCTAAAGGTGAAGCGGCTAAGCTCTGTCTGGGGAGGCATTTTTCCAAATGAATTTTAATAGGTTGGAATCAGGTTAAACTCGTGTCGAAGGAAAGAAAGAAAGCCTTACTCGTTATCAAATGTGTAAGACCACGTTTTTACATCCTGTAAGCACTTGGGATGTGCTTGTTGCTTCAAGAGTAGGAGGAATTTGTGCTCCCTGCTAGGAGCTATTCAGTCTTCAGTGAAGCCCAGTAGCATCTGAGGAAGGGCTCGGAGTTTAGGGTTTCTCCTCTCGGCTAGCAAACATCCCCACATCACGGCAGAATACTGATGGGCTAGTTATATTAATATGACACGTATGCGTTGAGTCCAGTGGTGAGGTGTAAGGGACAATTGATCAAGGGGGAATGTGACCAAGGGTTCCCAAGGATGTTTAGTGAGTCTCATGGCTTCCTGCTGCCAACACTGGGTCTTTCATCCTCACAGGCGCACACTGAGCCTTGTTTTTTTCAAATGGGAACCCATCATCAAAGAGGTTAAACTGACCAATTCCAATCCCAGTTGGGATTCAAACCCCAACCATTCTGATGTCATGCCACCTGTTGACCAGGAGTGAGAAGATCTGTATTCAACGTTAGTTCCAGCACTCCAGTGGCCTTGACCAGGTCGTTTACTCTGTCGTACACCCAATTCCATCTGTAAAATGGAAATGATAATGCTGATTAATGTGTATGATAAGATTGTCATGAGGAATAAATGCATGTGAAAGCACTTGAAAGCCAGTTAAACCCTCTTCGACTATCAGGCACTGCTCTATCAAGGATGGTAATCACTGGATCACTTGAGACACCCCAAAGGAGACCACTGTACGTGGGGACCCACAAAAGTGGGTGGCTGTTTGTGGAGAAAGCCATGGGATGTAGTTTTTGGAAGGCTGCTGCTAATCAAGTAGAAAGATGAAGCCAGATGCCAGGGAATGAAAGGCAGTGTCGGGTAGGAGGAAATACAACCGTGTTCAAGTACTCTGCCAGTGAACCCAGACCAAGAAGCAAGAAATAGGGCAAGAGCTGGGGGTCAGCTGGGTCAGAGGCCAGCAAGGCAGCAAAGGAGGGGGCAGGGGAGCAGCCGGATGGGCTGCGGGCCCTGAGCAGCGGTGAGATCTGACTGTCTTTGTTAGCTGTCAGTTTCAGGTCATATTTTTGAACAGCAAGCGAGCAACCTTATGCCAAAACCATCTGGGCCTGCTCTGGGACAAGCCCCCAGCTGCAAGAGTACATAGAGGTGGAGTCTTACAATATTTATGGATTTCAGATGCATGCCCTCTGGAGCTCCAGGAGGCAAAAGCACATTCCAGATGCATAAAGGCTGAGTATCCGCGTGTAAAACACCACAGGAGGCTCTGGCTAAGGCAGTCAGTCCCAGCTGAGGCTGGGTGGCTGCATAGGGGTATGAGGAGCCCAGAGCCTCAGGCCAAGCTGGCTTCAGGGCAGGCAGGCTCTGGAGTGACTCCTCATGCTGCTTTTGGCAGAAATACCATGGGGAGACCCTGACTCCAGGGCTTTCTTTCATGTAGCCACATTAACGTTCTCCTGAGAAGGCATGCGTGTAGCCGTCTGTCGGCTCTTTCTCCCCTGTTAAAAAGCTGAACTCCTCTGGGTGACAGAAATAGGTTACCCTTGTTTCTGAAGGTGCTAGAACTCAATCCAGTGCTTCATCAGTGCTCATTAAACAAAAGGCGGCCTTTGGCCCTGGACCTTGGTCTCAAGCCCTTTGGCAGAGAGATTTTTACAAAGAAGCGACTGTAAAAAAATATAAAAGAGCACAGTCTGGTGAAGGTTAAGGGCTAAAGAACAGGAACTTTTGTCTTTGGGGGGCCAGGATGAACCACCTGGGGTTTCTCAGGTGTGAGTTTAATCTGCCCACGACTCGGATAAGGTGTCTGTCCTCCAGATACACTATCTGTCACCTTTCCACACTGACCCGTCACTGCTGAGAGCAGAGCAGGGCCCCTGCAGAGACTGTGAAGGGAACGTCAGGAGAGCAGAAATTGGGCATCTGGTGATTTAAGACCAGTTCTGGTTCCTGTAGATAAAATGGAGATGCAAGTAGGGCTGTGGGGTGGCCGGTTCACCAAGAGAGGGGTTCCTGCTCACTTCCAAAAAAGGGAAAACAGTCCAGGTGGCACTTGCCAGTGAGAACAGAGGCAGGGGAAGGTCCTGGCAAGTGTGAGGACAATCTTTTCCCATAACCTGGTGATATTTGGAGCTCTCAATAGAAGGCCTCATCTAAAACGAGGAGCAGAGGACCCAAAGCAACAAGGGATAATCTGAGGTCTTGACCCTGAGACTTTTCCTGCCACCACAGACCCGAACACTGCTGACCTCAATTGCTAAGCTTAACGTCTGTATCTGACCACCTTGGAGAGTGGGGAGCAGAGACCCCAGTTCTCAGCTTCTGGAATCCAGGCCATCTTCCCACTGCTTCTTTGTGTCTGCTCTACTTGGCAGGCTGCTTTTGAGGATAAACATAGCAAACTGAAGAGCCACCATCATTGTGATGTGTAACAAACGTACTAGCTGTGATTTCAGTGTGTAACACCCTTATGCGTTGAATTCATCCAATGGTGGGACTTTGAGAAACTGTTGACAATATTCTGCTGCTCAGGTTCACAGATCTGTGCACATGTCTCCCTTCCAGGGTCTATTGCTCAGCTCCCACGTATGGAATATGGAGCCTCCTTCTACTGAATTCCTTTTTATCTGTCAGAATTGATTTCTCTTGCTTCTAATTCTGCCAGAATTGACTTCTGTTGCTGCTAAGTGAAGAAAGCTAACTGATATTCCCATTCATTCATTCATCCAGTAATCATTTATTTAGCACCACCATTTACCAGGCACAGGTATTATTACAGGTAAAGCGTGGCACCTGTCTTTGAGGACCTTAGAGTCTAATGGGAAAGAGAGACAAAAAAGAAAAGAGGCCAGAAGTATGTGTCAGGGAAGCACAGGAAGTGCAAGAAGCTGAGACTTGATGGAGTCAGGGAAGGCTTCCAGAGGAGAGAATGCTTAAGTTCTGATGGGTGAGCAGAGGAGGCCTAAGCACAGAGAAGGGAGAAATATGTATCCCCTTTGGACTGGAAAGCAAAGGAAATGTGGCGAGAGAGGTGGCAAGAGAAGTTAGCAAGCAGGCACTGGCCCAGGATGACTCCTGGTGATTAGCCAAAGAGACTGAACGGTGCCCCGGAGGAGTTACAGAAAAAAAAATTGAACCAGAGAATGCTTTGGTCATGCTTGTGTGTGAGGAAGGTCCCTCCAGCCTCAACTGCAGACTGACTGGGGAGAGGTTTTGGTGGAAGAAGGGAGACCAGTCATACCAGGGGCAAGGATGGAGTCTGAACCAAGCCACTTGTCATGGGAATTAGAGTGCTAAGGTTCAGGCCAACGAGTGAGCCATTTGGAAAGTGGACTGTTTAGAATATACTCATCTAGATAAACAAGGAGAACAAAGAAAAAGCCAGAAGATGGAGTCACACTGGGCTCTTTCTTCTCTCGTGTCTCCTATAACTCTTCAGATCATGTCTTTTTTCTCTGGTAAATCTCTGTGACTTCCCTTAGCTTTCAGGAAAAAGTTCAAATTTGTAGGTTAATCAAATAAAGCTTTTTCTAATCTGGTCCCTGATAACCTTTATGTTAGCAGGAGGGGGGGTCTGTTTGATTCACCATGTTGTGCTTAAAAAAGGTATAAACCTGCAGAAAAGCTGAAATAATAGAACATGAATACCTCTATATGCTTCCTCTTAGATGCACCACTAGGTAACATTTTGCTGCATCTGCTTTATCTCTCACTCTGTCTGTCTTTTTCAGTGTATGCACATTCACACACCAAAACATTTTTTAACCGGACCATTTGTAAGTTGCCAACATCACAATATCTCACATCTAGATGTTTTGGTGTGTAATCTCCTAAGATCAAGGACATTCTCCTCCGAAGAAATTTAACATTCATCCCATAATATTATCTAACATATAGTCCACTTTTACATTTCCCTAGCTGTCCCCAAATATGTGCTTAATAGATTTTAAAAACATCTAGAACCCAAGGATCATGAATTGCATGTGGTAATTACATCTCTTTAGTCTCCTTTAATTTATAACAGTTTCCTTTGCATTTTTCATGACATAACCTTTTCTAAGAGTCCAGGCTAGTTGCCTTGTTGAATGAGTTGCAATCTGAGTGTGGCTCATTGTTTCCTCATCATCAGATTCAGGTTATACATTATGGGCGAGAATTATACATAGGTGATCTTATATCTTTCCTGCTGTGTCACATCTGGGACATTGCTGTTTGTCCCATTAGTAATAATGCTAAGTTTCATCTGTCTCCAAAAATCCACCTTTCCTCCTTGTAATTAATCAGTAATTTGGGGTGTGATATTACATGTAAATATCTTGTTCTGAACAATGTTTCACCCATTATCATTTATTAATGGTCCTTACTTAAATCATTTACTCTGTTGTTGGTTACAAAATATTGATTTCCTAAATCTAGCATACTTTATACATATATTAACTCTTCATCTATAAAGAAAGCTTTCCTTCACTTCTCCCTCCACCCCTTGACCATTTTTAAAAAGTATTTTTGTGGACTCCTGGATGCCTTTACATTTATATATTTATACATACATATATATGTATACATAGATGTGTGTATATACATATAGGTGTAAATAGGTATATGTGTGTGTATATATATAGAGATATATATATATAGGTGTGTATAGGTGTGTATACAGATGTGTGTATATATATGTGTGTGCATGTTTGTGCATGTCTCTCTCTCTATATATGTATACATGTATATATGTTGTTGTTCAGTTGCTAAGTTGTGTCTGACTCTTTTGCGACCCTATGGGCTGTAGCCCACCAGGCTTCTCTGTCCATGGGCTGCTCCAGGCAAGAATACTGGAGTGGGTTGCCATTTCCTTCTCCAGGGGATCTTCCCAACCCTGTCTCTTATGTCTCCTGCACTGGCAGACAGGTTGTTTATCACTAGAGCCACCTGGGAAACCCTCCTAACCCCACAACCTACATTAAAGATGTTCCTTCTAGGCAGTTGGCTGACATCAAACCTTAGCAGGGTTGAGGCTTTATTTTTATAAAGATCTCTTTTCCTCTCCCTAAACAAAAAACAAACCACAAAGGTGCCTCTTTAAAAGAAGGTCCTAGGACTTCCCTGGTGGTACAGTGGATAAGAATCCACCTGCCAGTGCAGGAGACACAGATTTGATCCCTGGTCTGGGAAGATTCCACATGCCGCAACTAAGCCCATGCGCCACAACCGCTGAGCCCGAGTGCTGCAGCTACTGAAGCCCGGGTGCTCTAGAGCCCGTGCTCTGCTACAAGAGAAGCCACTGCGGTGAGAAAGCCTGTGCACTGCAGTGAAGAGTACCCAAGCTCACCACAACTAGAGAAAGCCCGAGAGCAGCACTGAAGACTCAGTGCCCCCATAATTAATTAATTAAAAAATAAAAGAAAGTCCTAAAGGTGGGAGTATTTAGGCCTGCCAGGCGATGTTTCTGGTGCAAAAAGCCCGCTTCCCCTTGCTCCAACTGGCAGTTGGTGGAGCAGCCTCCCCAGCCTGGGGGTGAGGTAGACCCTCTGATCCCTTAGCTTCCCTGGCAGGCAGCTGCGGGACTTCTGATTGGCTGACCCATTAGTTCCAGCTCCTTAGAGTCATCATAGGAGGCTTGCGTGCACGTGGGCCCCAAGGTGCAGGGCAGCACCTGGGACAGCCCGAGGTCTGCATTGTCTCTTGAACCAGAGTTGAGTCAGTGTCAAGGAAAACTGCCTCCCCATCTAAAGCTGCAGGTGCACATAGGCTGCAGGCTGGCTTGCCCTCTGTGCTCTGGCCAGGGTCTCTGCCACAGGCTTGGTGGCCTTGAAAGATCCCCTACCACCTGCCATGGGCACCACTTGTATCATGGTGCCTCTCCATTTCTGAGCCTACCTGGCTTGTCAGCATCATTTGGCACTGGCAAGCACCCTTCACTTTGAAAACGATCTTTCCTGTGGCTTCTGTGACCTCTTGTCCACTCGCTGGCTGCTAGCTGCCTCCTCTCCCACTAAATGCTCAGAATTCTGTCCTAGACCCTCTGTTCTTGTCTGTGGTGGTCTTGTCCATTTCTGGGATTTCAAACACTGTCTGCCTATATCCTCATGTTGTGAAACTTCACCTCCAGTTCACACCTCTCTCCTGAGTTTCAGACCCTCTGTCCACCTGGAGTGCCACAGCCGTCTCTCATGCAGTGTGTTGAAAATGTGTTCATCTCCTGCCCTGGAGACCTGCTCCTGGCCTTTGTTCCTGATAGCAGTTAATTGCTCCACCGTCCCACAGCCCTCAAGCCTGACACCTGCACCCTGTGCTCACCTGGGTCCTCCACCTTCTTCCCCATAGCCAGTGACTCCCCAAGTCTGTCAAATCCGCCTCCAAAATGTTTCCAGTTCCATGACCTCTATCCACTCCCCTTCTCACCCACTCAGCCCAGCCCTGCATAAGCCCTCTCTGGTCTCCAGGTCCGAAATCACTCCATGTACAACTTTGTTTCGTGGTCATGCTTGGATCTTCCCCACTGTTGGCTAACCCCTCAGCTCAGGTGGCATCTCCTCTGGGCAGCGAGATGGGAGTGGGCACTCTGCTCCTGTCTCTGTCTCACTCCAGCCCTGTGTGTTGAGTCTGTCTTATTCACAGTTGTCCCTGCGCTCAGCAGGGTGGCTGGCCTATAGGGGCACAGAATAAACCAGACAGACATGCTGTTTCCCAGCGGACTTTTAAACCAGGTCAGGGACTGGTCTTAGAGCCCCGTGGGTTCACATGGAGACCCTCTGAGTGTGGGGCTGGTGGCTGGGTTTTTTCCTAGGTTCGACTTTCTCTGTGTGTCTGTATGCTCTATCTGCATCATTACAGGGAGAAAAGAAGACCCAGCAGAACTGCAGGTACACCTGCACGCCCCCTTCATCTGAGCAGGTGACCCTTACAGGCTGGTGAACTATACGTCAGCTCTGATTACCTAGAATATTGTAACTGAATATGGAGTGATGAGAAATGGTCTTATCTGGCTCAGTAATCTTCAGTCCATGAGTAAAGTGAGAACATGACACCTGTCTCCAAATGCTTGTCTGCGGTACCTGGAACCCGCTTCTTCTACTAGGACATTGATCACATTGGTTTGTAATTATGTCTTTACATCTCTGACCTTGGGAGCTTGGCAGGGACCAGATTTTACTCCTCTCTCAGGTCTCAGCTGGTAGCTTGGAGGCTAGAGAATAGCCCAGGTATATATGGTTTTGTTGAGAGAGAGGAGCCGGCAGCTGCTGAAGCCCTGTTCCCATTGCAGGAGGTGTGTCCTGCCCTCTCTGGGCGTCATTCAGGGGGAGGTCCTTTCAGGGGTGTTGGCGCCACTAGTTAGGTAATGACAGGTCATGATGCAATATTGTGTGGTCAAAGTGTGATGCAAGGGCCGCTCAGAAACACTCAGTGAGAAGGAAGCCGTTTGAGAGGAGATAGGGTGGATGCCCCTGGACTGTGGCCAGACCTTTCAGAGCCTATGCTTCAGAGCTGATCTGGGTGGTGTTGCCTCTGTGAGTCACAAACCTGTGTGTCCTCTCGGGAAATAAACTTGAATACTGGAGCTTTTTTTTGGGGGGGGGGGATAAAGTTTGGAAAAGGGTTGTTGAAGTAGATTTGAGATTGAGATGAATAGGACCAAGGTCGATCAGAGGATGTGGGGAGGGGCACGAAGGGAAACCTGGATTCCTAGGACTTCCTTGCTGTGGACTTCTGCTCCAATTGCCTTGCTAAAAATTGCTGAGGACCCGGAGTTGCACCTTCCCCTAAGAGAGACCTTGGGTAGAAACAAGTCTCTCTGCTTCAGGCCACCCACTTGAGAAAAAATGACTGCTCATGGCAACCTACTCAGTGTTTAGGAGAAAAGAAGCAAAATATGCATGTAGCTGGGCTTCCCCAGTAGCTTAGTGATAATTATTGTTATTGTTGTTTAGTCGCTAAGCTGTGTCCAATTCTTGTGACCCCATGGACTGCAGCACGCCAGGCTTCCCTGTCCTTCACTATCTCCTGTAGTTTGCTCAAACTCATGTCCATTGAGTCACATGAGTTTGATGCCATCCAACTGCTGTGGCCCCCTTCTCCTTTTGCCTTCAGTCTTTCCCAACATCATGGTATTTTCCAGTGAGTCGACTTTTCACATCAGGTGGCCAAAGTAATGGAGATTCAGCTTCAGCATCAGTCCTTCCAATGAATATTCAGAGTTGATTTCCTTTAGGATTGATTGGTTTGATCTCCTTGCTGTCAAAGTGACTCTCAAGAGTCTTCTCCAGTACCACTATTTGAAACCATCAATTCTTTGGTGCTCAATCTTCTTATTGGTCCAACTCTGACATCTGTACATGACTACCGGAAAAACCATAGCTTTGACTATATACACCTTTGTTGGTAAAGTGATGTCTCTGCTTTTTGATATGCTGTCTAGGTATGTCATAGCTTTTCTTCCAAGGAGCAGGCATATTTTAATTTCATGGCTGCAGTTTCCGTCTGCAGTGATTTTGGAGCACAAGAAAATAAAATCTGTCACTGCTTCTACTTTTTCCCCATCTATTTGCCATGAAGTGATGGAACTGGATGCCATGATCTTAATTTTTCGAATGTTGAAATTTCAGCCAACTTTTTCAGCCTCCTCTTTCACCTTCATCAAGGGGCTCTTTAGTTCCTGTTCGCTTTCTGCCATTAGAGTGGTATCATCTGCATATCTGAGGTTGTTGATATTTCTCCCAGTTGTAAAGAATCCACCTGCAGTGCAGGAGATGTGGAGACCCAGGTTCGATCCCTGGGTTGGGAAGGTCCCCTGGAGAAGGAAATGTCAACCCTCTCCGGTATTCTTGCCTGGGAAATCCCATGGACAGAGGAGCCTGGTGGACTGTAGTCCCTGGGGTTGCAGAAGAGTCAGACACGACTGAGCAACTAAACAACAACAACATGCATCTAGTTTGCTGCAAAGACACAGAGATAAAATCAGCTTTGTTCATTTGAAACAAGATAGAAATTTCATCTGAATCATAGAGCCTCAGAGGTAGAAGAGGTCACTCAACCCAGTCATCTCACAGATGAGGCAACAAGTCCAAGGAAGCAGAAGCAACTTGCCCAGCTTGTTAGTCTCAAAATCCAAACTAAGCCTAAGGCCCCTCCCTGATGGCTAAGCACTCATTCATAACATCCAGCTTCTATGATCTTTACTGGGCTGCCTGTCTTCTTAAAAGCAACCCCAAAGTCCGGTAGAATCTGAATTTTCTAAGCCAGTTTTTGTCGAAGGCGGCCCTCTCTCTTGGAAGCTCCTGTTCTTTGCAGAGTTCTGTGGCTGCTGCTCCTGCCAGCGGAAGGCCAGCCAGCCAGCCAGAAAGGCCTTGGAGACATTTGCATTTGGGTGAAAGGGGCTGATGGTCTTGGACTCACAGCTGAAGGTTTTCTGGGGTGGAAATTAAAGTGGCAGCAGGAAGCAGAATGCGACCTAATTAGCAGTTTGGTCTCTGAGGCTGACCTCCTTTCGGGAAAGCTGGCACTCGGAGGAGCATAAAGCAGCTGTCGCCTCTTTCCTGCCTGGCCAGGTGGGCTCAGAGCAATGCCAGCCCAGCCGTCACCCCACGCCAGTTGCCCTCCTGGAAAGAAGTCTCACCTCGCCCCCTCCAGAGCGCTCCGTCTAGAGCTCCAAGGGGTTGTGCAAACAGGCAGCACTCCCAGCAGGAAACCCTTAAAAGGGAGCAAAGGAAGAGAGAATACAAAAGCCTTTCCTGACTCTGGGGTGGAGGCAGGGCTCAGGGGATTTGAATGGAACCGGGGAGACAGAGTCAGGGTGGGGCACCGGGCAGGGAGCCCAGGGCGGGGCTGGGGGCAGAGGATGCGCACCTGTTGTCGGCTGCTGTGACCACACGTGCAGGCGACCCCAGGAGCGCCAGCTAAACAGGCAAGGAGTGTAATTAATCCATTGTTTAGCATTATTGGAGCTCACCGCTGTGCGGATCCTTCCTGGCAGTCCTCCCAGCCAAATGGGGGAGGTGGTGGCAGCAGCCTGATGGTGGTGGTGGTGGCAGCAGCTCAGGGAGCAGGAAGGATTGAGATGTCAGGTCTGGAGAGGGAGATCAGAGCTGGGGTGAGGGGAGGACAGTGCCCAGCTCTCCTCCCTACAGGGGGTGTCCCACTGCCAGGCAGTAGCCTGGTGCCTGCTGAGAAAGCACACGCTGCACCTTGATCCCCAGAGGCTGGCTGAGCTGTGGATACAGTGTGGGTGAGCTCTTCCCAGAGGTCAGGGCTGCCTCCTACTGCCTGGCTTCTCACCTGCTGTGGGGTCAGCAGCTTTTCCCTGGCATAAATGGCCCAGCAACAACCCTGGCAGGATCTTAGTGGCCTCCCCAGGATGACACTTCTTACTAAACACCAGGAACTGTTCTAGGCCCTGGACATGGATCATCTCATTGAATCTTCACAACAACCCTACAAGCTAGGTGCCCTCATCATCTCCATTTTTACAGATGGGGTTAGGGAGGCACAGAGAGTCTTAGTAACTTACCCAAAGTAGCACAGCTAATAAGAGGGAGAAGTGGGATTCAAATACAGAGCCTGTGCACCCAACCTCTGCATATACACCCTCTTCCTGGGGTCATGGTTCCCAGCTCTTGGGGGAGCAGGAGGAACTGTTTTTAGTATCATAACCTCCATATCCACCTGCCAGGGACATTTCCATTTCTGCCCTATGGATTCAAGTCATCCATAGCGGGATCTGGGAGTCTGAATTTTCAACTGGTACTCGGCATGCTTTCCGTTGAGCCACCAGGGAAGCAGTGGCAAAGTTGGTAAAGAATCTGCCTACCGATGCAGGCAATGTAAGAGACACGAGTTCAATTCCTGGGTTGGGAAGATCCCCTAGAGGAGGAAATGGCAACCCACTCCAGTATTCTTGCCTGGGAAATTCCCCAGACAGAGGAGCCTGGTGAGCTATAGTCCATGGGGTCACAAAGAGTTGGACTTGACTGAGCACATATGCACTCTAGCATACCTTCTAGGATCTGTTCTCTGGGAGATCCTGGAGAGAGGGGTGTCCTTCAGCTCAGTGGTTCTCAAACTTGGATGTGAACAACAAACACACACCATGGACATTACTAATAGTACCAGTACCTGAGCCTTCAAGCCCCCAGATTTCTTTTTTAGACCCACTGGCTGGGTTTCACTTGCCCTCATTTTACTGGATAAAATATGACTGTGAAATCTACATTTTGATCGAGCAGCCCTGGGCTGAGCAGCCCTGCAGGGCTCACTGAGTCTCAGAGGCAGGGGGAGGACTGGCAGAGGGATCACAGGGAGCTCCAGCAATCGTCGCTTCTTAATTGGATGGTTATTGGATTGCCAGGGCCGGGCCTGCTGGTTTCACACTTAAGAGCAAGCAGCCGCCCCAGTCAAGAGAGCTAGGTAAGCTTTTTGCTTCACTGGACCCACGTGGACCGTTGACACTGTTCATCTTTCTCTTCCAATTCCAATGCTCTGGGAGGAGAAAGCATATTTCTAGAATTTGACAGCATCAAAGAATAAACAAAAGAGCACCAGATATAGTTGATTAAAACAAGTCCCCTTGTTCCTTGATTGGGGAAGGGTCTTCCCATGGGTCCAGTGATGGGCTGCTGTCACATAGCATTCAGTTCTCATACCTCACGGTCAAGTGTGACTGTCAGTGAAAAATTTTCCTTTGATAAGTTGTAGGGGTTGTGGCTGCCATAGTCCTGGAATGACCCCAATCTGTTCCCTGGGGTCACTTGGAGCCCCTTCTGGGCTGGGTTGGCCACCAGCAGCTCACCTGGGTGGGGGGCAGTGGGCAAAGTTTAAGGCGGCACCGACTCTCAAGGTTGTGCAAGTGCAGAGTTGATCCTTCAGAGTAAGTACCTCCTTAAATGTTGTGCTGGCCTCAGCCTAGTCCACTGCTTTCGAAGCTGTAGGGAGGACGTTTTCAGTGTATTGGTCTCCCTAGAAAACATTCACACTGGATGAACGATGGTTTCATTCCCTCCAGATATATGCTATTTCTCGTTGCTCTTGTTTCCACCATTTCTTGTGGTGAAAATGGATAAGGTGTTTTTCCTGGGTCCAGGAATGGAGAGTGGGGAGGAATGACTCTCAGGGCATGGATTTCCCTAGTTCCTCAGATTTTACTCTTCCAGCACAGGACATCTGTCCCACTGTAGGGCTGTGCTCAGAGTTCTCTCATGTTTCTTTGGGCCAGAGACATTTTTTTCAGGAGCTATTTATTTGAAGTTTCACGTCACCTGGAAATTATGAATACTCACGTCAGTATTCATGGGATTCTTTTGTCCTGGTCATTCATAAAACAGCACCAACAGAGTAAGTGTAGGAAAAGTATTTCCTGATTCTGGTTTCCTCCTGCAATTTCTAAAAAAGTCCCTGAATCCAATCCCAAGTAAACTAATTTGCAAAGAAATGGGGACTTCTGGGAGCTTCCACAGGCAAGCAAATCATGCATGCTCCCAACTCTGGGTTGGAGTGTGCCTTGACTGTCCTGACCAGAAAAAAGTATTCTATTTTTAATGATCTATTATGAAGGGATGCTATAGTCAACAACAGCCCTAGTTTCAGTGGTTAATACCCCAAGGCTGACTCATGATAACATCTTCATCCCTGGAAGAAACAGTCCTTTCCGTATAATTGACATTGTCCATTGGTTGTGCTGGTGCTGAAGAACCTGCCTACCAATGCAGGTAGACTTAAGAGATGTGGGTTTGATCCCTAGATCCCCTGGAGGAGGAAATGGCAACCCACTCCAGTATTCTTGCCTGGAGAATCCCATGGACAGAGGAGCCTGGTGGGCTACAGTCCATGGGGTCGCAAAGAGTTGGACACGACTGAAGCAACTTAGCATGCACACAGAGACCTCACTTTATGTGGCCGTTTCCAGCTGTTTCTACTTGTTCTGACCTTCAGAGACACAGAGAGCGGTCATCCTCCTTCATGTGGGGCCTTGGAAAGACACGTAGGCAAGTGCATGGTTAACGTGAGAGCCTGACTTCAATTCGTTCATACAGGGATCTCAGGAAGTTTTGCTGTCGAGTTTTTTCCTGAACATCAACAACGCATAATGAAGTCAGTGCAGGATGGGCTTTCAGCCCAAATTCACTTGCTTTGGGATTCGTGGCTCAGGCTCCTATATTAAACTCACCTTGGGGTCTATGGTAAATTTTATGAAATGTTACTTTCGTCTTTACAGCTAGCATAAACATTTATTATCCATCCTGTGATATATGTTTCCAGGAAGTAAGGAAATGCTGTTGTGGAAAGATAGGATTCCCAACTGATCTGAAATATAGACGAATAGCAGGTTTTAGAAAGGGGCTGGAACTTTAATGGAAAAAAGTAGCTATCAGATTTTTTTTTTTCTTGTCTTTCTCTGCCTTCTCTTCTGGCACCAGTTAAAGGAACGTTTCTCAGCCCTTCTCCCCATGCAGACAAAAGATGATACCTGATATGAAATGCTGTCAAATCCTGCTTCATTAAAGCCCACAAAGGCTAATGCACAGAGCTCCCCTCACACTGCCCTAAAATGGGAACAAAGAGGCAGAATAATGTCAAAATAGAACACAAAGGAAAAGAGTTTGTCCTCTGGGCCTGGGAGATAAAAGATAGCAGAAATCGTCTGTGAATGTTGGGCTGGGCCAAAGTTCCTAGGGCTTGTTTCAGAGATGATGCAGGATTGTCAGACTGGGCAGCTTGTGTAAACACAGCAAGAAGGCCGTGAGGGCCCTGCAACAAGAGCTTGGGTCAGACTCCTGTTATCAGTTCAGTCACGGGCAACAAGAAAGAGCATCAGGCTCAAGACGCAGCAATCAGGGTACCTGGACTTCCACTTACTTGCTGTGCAGTAGAATACCTGCAAGAAGAGGAAAGAAGTCTGAGGATCTGAGCTGGGTTGGGGGACCAAGGAAACCAATGATTTTCACAGGTGTGCTGGGTTCCTAAAGGGAGGTGGCTGTAAGAAAAGCAAGTCACAAAAAAGCTCTGTCACTACTGGTAGCCTCATCCACCAAGAAGACCAAGACGCTTGGCTTTGTGGCATATTAACAGAATTCAGTCAATCACTGACAGGATAAAGTGTTCTACCAGGTCAGAATATGGCCCCCAGAGCTCTAGGTGAAAGGACAAATTCTGGGTAGCCTAGCTGACACCACCAGCTGCTGCTAAATCGCTTTAGTCGTGTCCGACTCTGTGCGACCCCATAGACGGCAGCCCACCAGGCTCCTCTGTCCCTGGGATTCTCCAGACAAGAACACTGGAGTGGGTTGCCATTCCCTTCTCCAATGCATGAAAGTGAAAAGTGAAACTGAAGTCGTTCAGTCGTGTCTGACTCTTAGTGACCCCATGGACTGCAGCCTGCCAGGCTCCTCCATCCATGGGATTTTCCAGGCAAGAGGACTGGAGTGGGGGGCCATTGCCTTCGTTGGACACCACCAGCTAGGATTTGAAATCGAGCACCGTGGGATGCAGTTATGTGATACTGTTAGTAACAGCAGTGACAGAACATAGCCCAGACCCTTCCCATCATCCCACTGCTTCTTCACTTAGACTCCTGCCCCTGCCCACTTCCTCCTTCACTACTCCACCATCCACAACTATAGCTACTTGTTGTGGTGCTGCCTCTAAGGCCTGTGAAGAGAGAAACCGTGAGGGCTGGACAATCATTAGGGTCATCCCCTCTTTGCTTGGCAAACGAGGCTGTGTCTTACTTGGGTTATGTGAAGCAGAGCCTACAACAGGTCTGTGAGAACAGGTGGTTTGTTTGGGAAGTGATTCCAAAGAGTGGGAATGTGGGAGCGGGGAGTGTGAGCCAGGGATGGAGAGAAAGCCAATATAAAGGTGCAGTATCTGGGGCCAGTTCTGCCAGGACCTCCTAGAAAGCATCCGGAATGCCTCCAAAAAAAGGTTCAACTAGAACATGGGAGGCAGGAGCTTTCACTGCCTCCCATCCTCCACTGGACATGCAGTGTTCTGAGCCTCCTAAGTGCCTTGGGGCAGAGAGCAAAGGCGTGGTGCTCACTCATGGTAAGGCCAGTGAACCCAAGCTCACAGAGCACTGTCCACCCCAGCCACTGCTGAAATCAGCGCTATGACCACTAGAACATGTGACTGGGTGCCAGACGCATTCACTACAGGATGTAAGTCTGCCGAGGGTGAGACAACAAGGAGATAATTAATATACTACTACAGGGAACCTCCCCCCCCCCCCCCCCCGCCACCAACACACACAATGAAGGGATCTTGGACAAAAGTCCTCTCAGAAAATAAGCTGATCTGGGATGATTCAAACAGACAGAAGTAAGGAGGCTTTAAAAGAAGAGTTGGAGAGGGTGACTGGGAGCTGAGTGAGGGATACTGTCAGAGAAAAGGCTGGAAGTCTTTCTGGATACCCAGCATCCTGTGCATTAGAATGCACTTGAACCCTGAACCCACAGAGTCCTCCACGTGATGTCATAGAGGACGTGAGGCCATACTACAGTGAGATTTTCTGGTTCCAACTGTAATCAACCCCTGTGGGTAGGGAACAAGATAGTCTATGTCATGTTGATTTCAGGCTACAGCAGGGTCATGCCTTGTGAGAGGATTTTGAAAACTTGGAGTTCAGGGGATGGGGTATTGGAAAACAGAGAAAACCTGAGCTGGAGTCTTGGTGAGATTTTTGGAGCTGTTTGCCCTACAAAGCCGGAGTCTAGACAGTGTCCCTCTTTCCTGCAGCAAAGCACCTTGGGAGCAGTTGAAGGTCTCTTAGGCACTGCAAACCCAACTTATAAATAGAAAGGAAACCTCTCCTGTGCATCTATATTCTAAATACTTAAAGAGAAAGTCTGAAAATGCAAGCCTCCGAGATGAGTAGGAAAAAACCTGTTGCATCCATGCTTAGTCGCTCGGTCATGTCCAACTCTTTGCAACCCCATGGACTGTAGCCCGCCAGGCTCCTCTGTTCATGGAATTATCCAGGCAAGAATACTGGAGTGGGTTGCCATTTCCTTCTCCAGGGGATCTTCCTAACCCAGAGATTGAACCCGGGTTCCTGCATCTCCTGCAACTCCTACATTGGCAGGTGGATACTTTACCACCTGAGAAGCCCACAGGTCTGCTGGGTTGAGGTAATTAAGTATATGAAAGGATCATAAACTATGCACACAGGAAACACCTATTAAGTCATTCATCTGCAATGCGCTTGTGCCTCCAAATACCACAGTCTCAGAAATTATAGCAGCCATATATTATTGGCCTCCTCCAGGTCTGCTCTTCTGGAGAAGTGACTCATCTCCATTCTATGTGGTTCTGGTAGGATGTTAATCACAATGCCTTATTGCCTACCCACCTCCACTACTACTTACTGTAGCCGCAGAGGGGTCATGGAAGGAATGGCCAATCAAATATCTCCATTCCTCTGGTTACAGTGGTTCATTCAAGGATGGGTGTGAGAGTTAAGCAGGAATAATCACAGTCTTCATTGAGATTTGATAAATGGATGCTGGCAGAATGAAGGTCTCTCATCTTTTTGATGGTAGATCTTGAAAATAAAGTGGCACCCAGAAGGAAGAAAAGTTGAAAGAGGGAGAGATTGAAAGATACTATTGAGTACTTGGATGCAAGCATGTCTGATGTCAGAAGTACCCTCCAACTTGCCAGTTATGTGAACAAGTAACTTCCCTTTTTGCTAAAGCTAGTCTGATTTGAATTTATATCATTTGCAATGGAGAAAAGTCTGACTCATACAGTATTTACAGAGCATATAATATGGTCTACGCTAGGTATAGTGAGTTAAAGATATGTCCATGTCCCAGAGGCTGTGAATGTGACTTATTTGGAACAAGGGTCTCTGCAGACATAATTACATTAAGAATCTCAAAATGAGATCTCCTGGATTATTGAGACAAACACCAAATCTAATGATCAGTGTCCTTGTAAGAAACACATAGATCAGAGACACACAGACACATAAGAGAAGACATAAACACACAGAGAAAACCATATGAAGACAGAGGCAGAGACTGGAAGTGATATATCCACAAAGAATGCTGACAGCCAACACACGCTAGAAGACACAAGTAAGGGCTGTCCCCTAGAGCCTCCAGAGGGAGCACAAACCTGCTGACACCTTGATTTCAGGCTTCTGAGTTCAAAAACTCTAAGAGAATAAATTTCTTTTCTTTTAAGCCACCTAGTTTGTGGTAATCTGTTATGGCAGCCCTAGGGGACTAATACACTGGGTGCTTGACAAGAATTCAAATTTGAAAAGAGAGAATTATTGCTCTGGAGATAGTGGCATAAAATTATTATTTATTTTAAATAATTATTATGCATCATTGATTTAATGGAAGTGTGTGAAAAGTAGGGTGGATGCAGAGAAGAATGGCTCATACAATGGGGTCACGTTATAGTTACAAAACTGTATAATAGTTAAGAGAACTTCTTGGGTTCAAATGCTGCCCCACGACTTACCCCACCATGTGTAGCTGTGCATCCTTGGGTAAATTGCTTCACCTTTCTGGGCCTCAGTTTCCCAATCTATAAAATGGGAATGGCAATAATAATACCATCTTTGTGGGGTTTTTGTGAGAGTTAAATGAGATAATACATGTAAAGTGTTTAGACTAGAACATAGCACATGGTAGGTACTTGGTAAATGTTATGCTGGAAGAACTGCCCTGTAATGAGGTATTCTATGTCAGAGCATCCCCACTAGTGTGCTTCAGATGCATTATGGTTATCTGACTAAAAAGGGAGCCCTAGGGAAGTGGGAAAAAAAACTGGGCAGATCACAGAAAAGGAAGAGCTTGCGAAAGCGACCCTGTAAAGTTGTTTATGAATTCCTTGAATCGTTCCAAGTCTTTGTGTGCACTGATGTGATCCTAAACGTCATACCAAAGATTTTGAAAACTGAACAAAGAGATAGAACAATGTAAAGGTCAAACCCTGGCCACTGGGTTGTGCTCACATGAGACAGATCCAAATTGTATTGCAAAGGCTTTGAAAATAGAACTGACGTTCAAAGTACAAATCACAGAAGGCTGGTGAGAATTTGCAGCCTGAATGCAACCAGGTTGATTACTTGCTAAAACAAAAACTAGCAACATTCCTCACAAGATTTAAAGACCCAGAATCTAATAAAGTAGTATTCAAAACATCTAGAATATGATGCAAAATTACTCAATATACAAAGAACCAGGATTTAATGGTAAGATGACACAGATGCTAGAATTGTCAAACTAAGATTTTAAAACAACTAGTATAAAAATATTCTGATAAATAAGGATGAACACTGTTGAAATAAATGAAAAGATAGAAAGACTAAACAACAAAACCAAATAGAAGATATATAGAAAAACTAGTAGACATTGTAGAACAGAAAATATAGTAACTCAAATTAAAAACAAAACAAAAACCCCTCACTGGATAGGCTCAATAATAGAATGGAAATGATGGGGGAAATGAACAACTGAAATCAACCAATTTGAATAACAGGGAAAAAAGATTGAAAAAAATAAAGAGAGCCACAGGAGCCTCAGGGACAATTGTTGTTCAGTCACTAAGTCATGTCTGACTCTTTGTGACCCCATGGACTATAGCACGCCAGGCTTCCTTATCCTTCACTATCTCCCAGAGTTTGCTCAAACTCATGTCCATTGAGTTGGTGATACCAAAAGGTCTAATATTTGTGTCATCAGAGTGTCAGAGAAGAGGAGAAAGAGCTCTATGTTGAAAAAAAAGGAAAAATAATGGTTGAAAATTTCTTCAGTTGGGTAAAATAGGTAAATCTTTAGATTCAAGACGATAAGCACATTCCAAATAAGATAAACTAAAAAATACATAACCAGACACATCATCAAGACAATGCTTTATTTACAAGAGAACAATTGTTTTAATGACTATGAATTTCTCCTCAGAAATCATGGAGGCCAGAGAAAGTGACACAATATTTTTGAAGTGCAGGGGGAAAAAGAACAGTTAACCTAGAATTCTATATCCAGTGAAAGTGTTCTTCAGAAGTGGAGGTGAACTAAAGATGAAGAAAAATCAGAGAATGCATTGCAAGAAAAACTGATCTAAAATAATTGCAATTTGGACAGAAAAAAATAAGGATAAGATAAAATAATGAGATTGAGAACAGAAAAATAGAGAAAATCAATGAAACCAAAAGTTCTTCTTTGAAAAGATTTATAAAATTAGTAAATGTCTACCAGTATTGACAAAGAAGGAAAAAGGAATCTGGATTACCAATGTCAGAAGTGACAGCATTTAGGGACTTCCATGGTGGTCCAGTGGTTAGGAATCCGCCTTCAAATACAGGGGACACAGGTTGGATTCCTGGTCAGGGAACTAAGGTCCGACATACCATGCAGCAACTAAGCCTGCATGCCACAACTACAGAGCCCATGCACTGCGGAGCCCACAGGCCACAAGAAGAGAGAAGCCCAGATGCTTTCAAACAAAGAGGTCAAGTGAGCTGAAAAACCCAGGTGAATGGACAAACTACGCTACATCCATATGAGGGAATATTATTCAGCAACAAAAAGGAGTAAACGGTCCATAAACACAACTTGTGTGACTCTCAGAGGGTGAGTGAAAGAATCCAGTCTCAAAAAATAACCTATTACACAATCTCATTTATAGGACATTCTCTAAAAGAGGGGCCTTCCCAGGTAGCACTACTGGTAAAGAACTCACCTGCCAATGCAGGAGATGTAAGAGATGTGGGTTTGATCTCTGGGTTGGGAAGATCCCCTGGAGGAGGGTATGGCAGCCCACTCCAGTATTCTTACCTGGAGAATCCCATGGACAGAGGAGCCTGGCGGGCTACAGTCCATAGGGTCACAGAGAGTTGAACAGTACTGAAGTGACTTAGCATACATGCATGCACTCTAAAAGAGGAAACTGTAGTGACAGAGAACAGATCAGTGGTTGCTAGGGGGTTAGAAGCAGGGGCAGGGAGCAGCTACAAAGAGATTTTTGTGAAAGAGTTTCTTGGGGTGATGGAACTGTTCTATATCCTGATATTGGTGGTGGTTACATGAATCAATATATGTGTTAAAATTCATAGAAATGTATGTCCTTCCCCCAAATCAGTTTTCATTTGTGTTAATCTAAAACATTAAGTTTTAAGAGTGCAACATACTAATTATTAATGTTGTATTAGCACCATTTAGACAGCACTTAGGCTTCCCTGGTGGCTCGGATGGTAAAGAATCTACCTGCAGTGCAGGAGACCCGGGTTTGATCCCTGGGTCAGGAAAATTCCCCTGGAGAAGGAAATGGCAACCCCCTCCAGTATTTTTGCCTGGAGAATCTCCGTGGACAGAGGAGCCTGGCGGGTTACAGTCTATAGGATTGCAGAGAGTCAGACACAACTGAGAGAGTAACAATGGCTAGATAGTACTTGCTCTATCCTAGACAGTGTTTTAAGGTCTCACCATGTATTAACTCACATGTGCAAAATAAGACCCAATGATTTGCCTAAGTCTGTGTTTCTGTTTCACCTGGGGATCTTGTTAACATGCAGATTGGAATACAGATAAGTCCTGAAATTCTTCATGAGATGCCCATGCTGCTGCTCCATGGACCACAATTTGAGGAACCAGAAGCTAATGTTCCACCCCTCGTAAGACCAGGATTCACATTCTGATCATCAGAGACAGAGCCTGGTGTTCTTTCTGTTCCACTACTGCTATCTCCAGAGATTTTTTCCTCCTACTGGATTTGGTGGAAGGCAACACGACAGTTAATTATGGGCTGCTAGTTCCAGAGTACAGTGCTGTGCTACAGAGAACAGAAAGCACCCTTTTTCACAGTCAGTGCTCTACGCCACTAGTTGCCCTAGCTAGGAGGGTCTAACCCTTGGTCGATTTAACCACAGGTACATTGTGCTTCAAGATTGAACTTTTAGAAATTAATGTGTTGATACTGATAAGCCAGTTGTAGACATTGGTGTGGGCCTTTGGAGGAGAAAGGAGAGAAGGAAGAAGTGAACAGGCTTAAGAAAGAGAATTTGTGGACAATAGAAGAGGATGGAGGTTGGAGGGGGAAATTTTCTATCTTCCTTCCATGGTCTGTTAGAGAAAACTTACTCTAATAAGGGAATCACAGGATGCTGTTAATGCTTCCTGGTTACAAGCAACTCACAGCTGTTCAGGTGGCCTGCTGAGCAGTGCCTTTGCTGAAGGAGCATGAAGATTATTTATTTTCATCATGGAGGCCTCATTTTGCAGGTCCAGCTGTCTCAGCCCGCATGCTCACTGGCTGTCCAGACATGGTCCCATCTCTGATGGTCATGGATTTCTGAGTTAGCCCCCTTCTCTTCCTTTGTGGCATACCATACACACATAAATGAGCATGCTGTAGAACTATGTGTGACACTCCTGCTCCTGGAATAAGGTACCAAGGACTGATGAGAGGCTCATCTCAGCAGGGCCTGGCACGTTTGAGATACACACACAGAGCCCCTTCCTCTTTCCTTGCCGGATTTTGGTTTAAAAGAAGATCCTAGGTTATACTGGCATAGGCTTTTTTTCCTTTCCTATTTTATTTACTTTTTTTAGGGAGGGGAGTTCACTCTCTTTTCTTTGACTTTTTATTTTATATTGGAGTATAGTTGATTAGCAATGTTGGGACAGTTTCAGGTGTACAGAGAAGTGATTCAGTTATACATATATATGTATCTGTGTATCAGATTCTTTTCCCATTTAGGTTGCTACATAATATTGAGCAGAGTTCCCTATGCTATACAGTAGGTCCTTGTTGCTTATTTATTTCATTTCTATGATTCAGTTATTTCTTAACTTTCCTTTTTAATTTACTTTTGGCTGTGCTGCGTCCTCATTGCTGTGCATGGGCTTTCTCTAGTTGTGGTGTGTGGGTTTCTCATTGCAGTGGCTTTTCTTGTTGTAGAGCATGGGCTTAGTTGTCCCACGGCATGTGGGATCTTCTCAGACCAGAGATTGAACCCGTGTACCCTGTATTGGCAGGTGGATTCTTTACCACTGGACCACCAAGGAAGTCCCAGTTATTTATTTAAAATTTAGAAGTGTGTACACGTCAATCCCAAACTCCCTGACTATCCCTTCCCTCCACCCTTCCCCCGAAAACCATAAGTTCCCTTTCTAAGTCTGTGAGCCTGTTTCTGTTTTATAAGGAAGTTTGTTTGTATCATTTCCTTTTAGATTTTGCATATAAGTGATATCATACAGTATTTCTCTTTCTCCTTCTCTGTCTGACTTATATATTTATAACCTGCCAGAGGCTTTTGAAACTGTATCAACCCCTATAGACAGAGTATCTTCAATACTCATAGCATAGTAGGCATACTAATGGGAATCACCTTCATGGTAATGAACCAAAATCCACTAGCTCTTATCTTGTCAATCATAGAGGGCTCCTCTACAAGTGCTCCTTCAGGATGTCTTCTTTATGTGCTCATAAAGGAGTCTTTCTTACGCATCAGCTATCTCAATTCAGTTCAGTCACTCAGTCGTGTCTGACTCTTTGTGACCCCATGGACCACAGCAGGCCAGGCCTCCCTGTCCATCACCAACTCCTGGAGTTTACTCAAACTCATGTCCATTGAGTCGGTGATGCCATCCAACCATCTCATCCTCTGTTGTTCCCTTCTCCTCCCACCTTCAATCTTTCCCAGCATCAGAGTCTTTTCCAATGAGTCACTTCTTCACATCAGGTAGCCAAAGTATTGGAGTTTCAGCTTCAGCATCAGTCCTTCCAATGAACACCCAGGATTGATCTCCTTTTGAATGGACTGGTTGGATCTTCTTGCAGTCCAAGGGACTCTCAAGAGTCTTCTCCAACACCACAGTTCAAAAGCATCAATTCTTCAGTGCTCAGCCTTCTTTATAGTCCAACTCTCACATCTGTACTTGACTACTGGAAAAACCATAGCTTTGACTAGATGGACCTTTGCTGGCAAAGTAATAGCTCTGCTTTTTAATATCCTGTCTAGGTTGGTCATAACTTTTCTTCCAAGGAGTAAGCGTCTTTTAATGTCATGGCTGCAGTCACCATCTGCAGTGATTTTGGAGCCCCCCCAAAAAAAGTCTGTCATTGTTTCCACTGTTTCCCCATCTATTTGCCATGAAGTGATGGGACCAGATGCCATGATCTTAGTTTTCTGAATGTTGAGTTTTAAGCCAACTTTTCACTCTCCTCTTTCACTTTCATCAAGAGGCTCCTTAGTTCCTCTTTACTTTGTGCCATAAGGGTGGCGTCATCTGCATATCTTGTCCTGGCAGTCTTGATTTCAGCTTGTGCTTCCTCCAGCCCAGCGTTTCTCATGATGTACTCTGCATAGAAGTTAAATAAGCAGGGTGACAATACACAGGCTTGACATACTCCTTGTCCTATTTGGAACCAGTCTGTTGTTCCATGTCCAGTTCTAACTGTTGCTTCCTGCATACTGTATGCATACTGTTGCATACAGGTTTCTCAAGAGGCAGGTCAGGTTGTCTGGTATTCCCATCTCTTGAAGAATTTTTCACAGTTTGTTGTGAGCCACACAGTCAAAGGCTTTGGCATAGTCAATAAAGCAGAAGTAGATGTTTTTCTGAAACTCTCTTGCTTTTTCAATGATCCAGTGGGTGTTGGCCATTTGATCTCTGGTTCCTCTGCCTTTTCTAAATCCAGCTTGAACATCTGGAAGTTCACAGTTCACATAGTGTTGAAGCCTGGCTCGGAGAATTTTGAGCATTACTTTGCTAGCGTGTGACATGAGTGCAACTGTGTGGTAGTTTGAGCATTCTTTGGCATTGCCTTTCTTTGGGATTGGAATGAAAACTGACCTTTTCCAGCGGCCACTGCTGACTTTTCCAAATTTGCTGGCATATTGAGTGCAACACTTTCACAGCATCATATTTTAGGATTTGAAATAGCTCAACTGGAATTCCATCACTTCCACTAGCTTTGTTCGTGGTGATGCTTCCTAAGGCCCACTTGACTTCACATTCCAGGATGTCTGGCTCTAGGTGAGTGATCATACCATTGTGATTATCTGGGTCATGAAGATGTATTTTATATAGTTCTTCTGTGTGTTCTTGCCACCTCTTCTTAATATCTTCTGCTTCTGTTAGGTCCATACCATTTCTGTCCTTCATTGTGCTCATCTTTACATGAAATGTTCCCTTGATATCCCTAATTTTCTTGAAGAGATCTCTAGTCTTTCCCATCTTATTGTTTTCCTCTATTTGTTTGCGCTGATCACTGATGAAGGTTTTCTTATCTCTCCTTGCTTTTCTTTGGAACTCTGCATTCAAATGGGTGTATTTTTCCTTTTCTCCTTTGCTTTTCACTTCTCTTCTTCTCTCAGCTAATTGTAAGGCCTCCTCAGAAAGCCATTTTGCTTTTTTGCATTTCTTTTTCTTGGGGATGGTCTTGATCCCTGTCTCCTGTACAGTGTCACTAAACTCCATCCATAGTTCTTCAGGCACTCTGTCTATCAGATCGAATCCCTTGAATTTATTTCTCACTTACACGTATAATCATAAGGGATTTGATTCAGCTACCTACTTCCACAATATTTATGCATAATATATTAACTCAAACACCTCCATGGCAGTCAACTATACTATTTATTGTTTATGTGGCTTTGGGTATGATGAGTATTGGCCAATCTAGGCTGGGATTCTCACACTTCTTGGCTAAATATTGGCTAATCTAAGCTGAGTCCAGTGGAGATGACTCAACTATACTCCATGTGAGGCCCGTGGCTCTCCCAGGCATGTTTTTTCTCACGGCAGTGGACAGGGAAGCCTGGCATGCTGCAGTCCATGTGGTTACAAAGAGTCGGACACAACTGAGCAACTGAACTGACTGAATGTCAAAAGGATGAGAAAGGAGACTTGAAGTTGGCACATCATCACTTCTGCCTCACTTTTTTGGACAAAGTAGTAACATGGCTGAACTCCAAAGCAAGAAGTATGGTCTGCCTCTTAATGGCAAAAGGTTAAGGTACAAGTAATGATGAAGTATATTGGTAATTAATGCCAGGCACTACAGTTGCCCTTTCACCAGAATCTCCCACCACTGCTCTGCACCATGGAAGCACCAGACTCATGCCAGGGCCCAAGGTGTCAGGGAGGAAAGGATAACATAGTGCTCCTTCCTCTGTTACACTTTGAAAAGCGGATGTTTGTAACTGAGTCTTTCAGAAACTTTAATGAAATGGTCTTTACTTAGCCCTCTTCTCCATAGGAACAATATCTCCCTTAGAGTTGGGATAGGGATGAAATTAAGTGAGAGCCATTAGGTATATTCAGATTTACTAATTTCCTCCAAAAATGTCATCAAACTGTAGCCTATCTTCTTTCCTTCCCTAGATGACCTCAGGGAATACCAGCGAGGTTGTACCTAATATCCTTGCTTCATTAAAAGAGCTTTAGCTATTTCAGCATGATTCAGGCTTAAAATATATAAATTGACTTCTCATAATGACTGTTCAATTAATGACTTTTTGTCATAACAGCAATTAGATATGTAATATCACTTTTAGAGCAATGGTTTTTTTATTGTTCCTCTATTTAACTTATTTTATTTTGGTATAATAATTTTTTCACCCCAAACATACTAAATAAATATACTCTAAAAAGTTATATTTTGATATTGCAATTCCAAGGAAAGACGCATTCACCAAATTAACTGACGCATCAGTTTTTAGTCTGAGTATATCATCTGGAACAAATCTGTGTTGCACACCATGTTTGGATAAAGCCAAAATGTTTTTCCTCTCATATAAAGGCCTAGCAGGAAGGATGAAGATGTAGCATCTTTTGCAACTGTTCTCTATGGTTCATGTATGCTAATTCCATGCTTCCAAAGCATTCTTTTGCTCCATCTTTACTTTGTCTGAGAGGTGTTTTTTTCTACACTATAACATTATTTTTAAGGAACTCTGAATGTAAGATAAATTGAATATAATAAAAGTTGAAAAACTGATGAAGAAAATGGTAGAGAACAAAAGGAAACAGCTTACAGAGAATAACTCCCATGTACCCTTTCTCCATCACCCACAACTACCATTAAACCTTCTCTTCTTCCTTTGATAAGAACACTAAACCTTCATGACATGATATTTTATGTACAAATTGGATTTATTTACTTTCCAGTTGTTATTTATAGAAACTTGTTTTATTGTTTAATTGATATATATTGTCTCTCTGTGGATATTTCTCCTTCATTTTAGGTTGAGATGGAATACATTGTAATTTTCCTCATTAAAATAAATGGAACTTCTGGCATACAACTCCAGACAAAATAGAATAAACATAATTTACCCTTTTTTCCCTAAAATCTCTGGGAAAAAATTTTGTAGAGCACATGTCAAAAGTCACTGAAAATTAGAGAAAAAATTGTGATCTGTTTAGGAACCTTAAAATCTGAAGAACAACCAATTTGCTTCCACTCTCTCCTGGCCTGGGTACCATAGAAGCTCATAAGCCAGAAACACCAACCACAGAAAACTCAAATCAAAACAAAACCATGAAACAAGATAAACCTTCTTTGTCTACACAAAGGGCTAGGAGAGTAGAAACCCTTGCAAAACAAAAGCCTTTTGACACATAAGCCTTACACTACCTGAACACCACAAAATGCATGTGTCCTCTCCAACCCAACTATGTGTGACAGCCAACACCAGGATTGGGTGAGCAGAGCCCTGACTGCCATCCCAGTCTGGTGGTAATACGACAGCAACTCTCTATTGATAGGAAGGCATCAACAGAGCCTATATGTGAGCAGAGCCCTCAAAACCATCTTGGCTCAGCAGTTTTGAGGGAGGGTCCCTTCTCCTCCTGACTAGTGGAAATGCACAGAGGCTGTATTTGTAAACAGACCCCAACTACCCTCATGGCCAGGCAGTAATGAATAACCAAAAGTAAATAGGAACTCAGTCTCATAACATAATCTGTGACGTTTCTAGGATACAATTGAAAATCACTTACCAACCAAGAAGCAGGAAAAAAACCTCAACTAGAATGAGAAGAGAGGATAAACAGAAGCCAACACCAAAATGACACAGATGCTGGAATTATCTGACAGGGATTTGAACACAACCATCACAAAAATGCTACAATAACTAATTATGAACATTCTGAAACAAAAGAAAAAATATGACACAAAGAAAAACTGAATGTTTTAGTTCTAGAAAAAATTCTAGAACAGAAAAAAATAATTGCAAATTATTTTTTAAACATTTCCCTGGAGGACCTCAATAGCACGATGGAGATGAAAAAGGGAAGAATCTGTGAATTTACAGCTTGTTCAATAAAAATTACCCAGTCTAAACAATAGAGGAACTAGAATGAGAAAAATAGAGCCTCAAGGGCCTGTGGCACGGTCACAAAAATATCTAATGTTCATGTCATTAGAGACCCAGAAGGAGAGAAGAAAAAATGTGGGATTTTAAAAATATACTGAAAGAAATAATGGTTGAAAACATCCCAAATTTGGCAGAAGACATAAAGCTTTTGGAAACTAAAGACAAAGAAAGAATCTTCAAAGCAGCCAGAGAGAAATGACACATTCCCTACAGGGGAAAAGCAATTTGAATAGTGGCAGATTTCTCATCCAAAATCATAGCGATCACAAGAAAGTGGCGTAAGATTTTTCCAGTACTGAAAGACAAGAACCGTCAACCCCAAATTCTATATCCAGAGGAAATAGGCTTCAGGAATAAAGGTGAAATAAAGATATTCTCAGATAAAGAAAAACGAAGATAATTTGTTCTCAAAAGAACTGCCTTAAAAGAATTGCTAAAAGAAATTTTTCAACAGAAAGGAAATGATAACAGAAGGAAACTTGGGACATCAAAATAAAGAAAGAACAACAGGCTGGGTAAATATAATTTACTATTCTGCTTGAGTCTTTGAAATCATGTTAGAAGGTTAAAAGCAAAATGACAGCATTGTCTGACTCTATATCTATAGAAGAAATATTTAAGCCAACTGAGCTATAAAGGAGATAAAGGAAGAAAATGGGTAGGCTTCCTACATTTAACTTGATGTGGTAAAATATTAATACTAATAGACTCTGATATGTTACATATTTATATTGTAACTCCTTTAGCAATCACTAAAAAAAGCTATACAAAGAGATAGACACAAATAAAGCAAAATACAATGCTGGAAAATATTGAAATAACCCACAGGAAAGGCTTCCCTGGTGGCTCAGCTGGTAAAGAATCAGCTTGCAATGTGGGAGACCTGGGCTCGATCCCTGGGTTGGGAAGATCCCCTGGAGAAGGGAAAGGCTACCCGCTCCAGTATTCTGGCCTGGAGAATTCCATGGACTGTAGAGTCCATTGGGGTTGCAAAGAGTTGGACATGACTGAGCGACTTTCACTTCACATCACAAGAAGGCAGGAAAAGAGAAGTAAAGGAGCAAAAGCCAAATAAACAGAAACAAATTATAAAATGTCAGAAATAAGTCCTAATGTATCAGTAATTGTGTTAAATATAAATAGTATAAATACACCAAGTAAAAGATAGTGAATGACAGAATGGATAAAAATGACTCAACTAGATGCTGTCTATAGGAAATTCATTTCAAATATGATATAAGTAGGTTAATAAATGAATGGGAAAAGATATACCAAGCAGATGCTAATCAAAACAAACTTGGTTATATTAATATTAATATTAGTAGTAGTACTAATAACGGTAGTATACTATACTAATATCAGATAAAGTAGACTTAAGAGCAAAGAAAATTACCAGGGACAAATATAGATATCCATATAGATATCCATAATGATAAAAAGATCAACCCCAAGAAGACATAACAATTCTAAATGTATATTGCCAAATATTGATGCTACAAAATGCATAAAACAAAAATTAATAGAATTTAAAGGAGAAATAGACAAATCTACAATTATATGTTAGGATCTTAATACCCTTCTCTCAGTAATTGATAAAACCACTACACAGAAAATCAGAAAAGATGTAGAAGAACTGAAAAGCACTATTAGCCACAGAATCTAATTGACATTTATAGAACACTTTACCCAACAACAATAGAATTTACATTTTTTCCCAAGCATACATTCAGTTCAGTCACTCAGTCATATCTGACTCTTTGTGACCCCATGGACTGCAGCACACCAGGCCTCCCTGTCCATCACCAACTCCCAGAGTTTACTCAAAGTCATGTCCATTGAGTCGGTGATGCCATCCAACCATCTCATCCTCGGTCGTCCCCTTCTCCTCTCGCCTTCAACCTTTCCCAGCATCAGGATCTTTTCAGATGAGTCAGCTCTTTGCATCAGGTGGCCAAAGTATTGGAGTTTCAGCTTCAGCATCAGTCCTTCCAATGAACATTCAGGACTGATTTCCTTTAGGATGGACTGGTTGGATCTCCCTGCTGTCCAAGGGAGTCTCAAGAGTCTTCTCCAACATCACAGTTCAAAAGCATCAATTCTTCAGCGCTCAGCTTTCTTTATAGTCCAACTCTCACATCCATATTTGACTACTGGAAAAACCATGGCTTTGACTAGACCATGGCTTTGACTAGACAGACCTTTGTTGGCAAAGTAATGGCTCTGCTTTTTAATATCCTGTCTAGGTTGGTCATAACTTTTCTTCCAAGGAGTAAGCGTCTTTTAATTTCATGGCTACAGTCACCATCTGCAGTGATTTTGGAGCCCCCCAAAATAAAGTCTGTCACTGATTCCATTGCTTCCCCATCTATTTGCCATGAAGTGATGGGACCAGATGCCATGAGCTTAGTTTTCTGAATGTTGAGTTTTAAGCCAACTTTTCACTCTCTTCTTTCACTTTAGTCACAAAGATAGACCATATCCTGAGTAAAAAATAATAATAATGAATAAATAGAAAAGAATTAAAATCATATAGAGCATCATTTCTGAGCATAACTGAACCAAACTAAAAATCAACAGAAAGACAACTGGTAAATCTCCAAATATTTGAAATTTGAATAACGTGCATAGGTCAAACGATTCCTGGGTCAAAGGGAAAGTTTCAAGGAAAGCCAAAACCTATATAGAATTTAATGAAAATGAGAATACAACATACCACAACTCATGGAATGCAGCTCAACCAGTGCACAGAGGGAAAAGTATAGCATTAAATGCATATACTAAAAAAGAATAAAGATCTCATTGAGTCATTCTTATTTGATCTCTGACTTCTCTTCTAGTTCCAGCCAAAGAAAACTATTTTTTACAGGGCTCATATGATTAGGTTAGATCCACCCAAAATAATTTTTCTATTATTATTTATTGTGGTAAAAGCACATAACATAAAAGTTACCCTCTTAACCATATTTAAGTGTCCAGTAGTGTTAACAAATGAACACTGTGGAGCAATAGATCTCTAAAGCTTTTTCATCTTATAAAACTGAAACTCTGTGTCTATTGAACAAAACTCCCCATTTCCCTCTCCTCTCAGCCTCTGGCAATCACCATTCTATTTCCATTCCTAAGAATCTGACTACTTTAGATATTGCTTGAGAAGTCTTTTTTAACTGGCTTGACTCACTTAGCAAAATGTCCTCCAGGTTCATCCATGTTGTAGCATATAGCAAAAGGTTTTTTTGTATTTTTAAGGCTAAATAATATTCCATTGTGTATGTATCTGTATTTATATACAAATTCTGATTGATGTATATCAATTGATTGATATAGCAATTGTGATCTATATTTTGCAATTTCATTATCTATTCATATGTCAGTGGACACTTAGGTTGTTTACATATCTTGGCTTTCATGAATAATGTTGCAGTCAACATGGGTGTGCAAATATCTCTTTAGATCCTGCATTCAGTTATTTTGGGTATATACCCAGTAGTGGAATTGCTGAATCTATCTTTAAATTTCTAAGAAATTTCCATACTGTTTTCTATAGCAGCTGCATGGTTTTAAATTCCCACCAACAGTACACAAAGATTCTCTACATCCTCAACAGGGATTGAAAAACCAGAATCAAGAAGGAACCACTGCCCCCTGAACCCATTGCCACCAGTGCCTCTCAATACCCAGCAGCCTGGAGAATGTACATGGGAACCTTGTATTTCACATTTCTCCAGAAAGATGTGCAAATGGCCAACAGGCATCTTTTGATGCTCGACAACACTGAACCATACTGTTTTCTATAGCAGCTGCATGAAAGTGAAAGTTGCTCAGTCGTGTCTGACTCTTTGCAACTCCATGGACGATACAGTCCATGAAATTCTCCAGGCCAGAATGCTTGAGTGGGTAGCTGTTCCCTTCTCCAGGGGATCTTCTCAGCCCAGGTCTCCCACATTGCAGGCAGATTCTTTACCAGCTGAGCCACCAGGGAAGCCCAAGAATACTGGAGTGGGTAGCTTATCCCTTCTGCAGGGAATCTTCCCAACCCAGGAATCAAACCTTTCACCCATTAGCATGTCCATTGGGTTCAGGGGGCAGTGGTTCTTTGTTGATTCTGGTTTTCCAATCCCTGGGTCACAACTGTAATGCTCTGTTCTTGAACTCAGTATTCCAGTGGTGAACTCAGAGACACTGCTACTCTGGTAGGTCAGTACTGTATTGTTCCAGCAAACATTTACGGGGGTGAGGCTTGGAAATTAAGGGCTTCCCTGGTGGCTCAGCCGGTAAAGAATCCACCTACAATGCAGGAGACTCAGGTTTGATCACTGGGTTGGGAAGATCCCTGGAGAAGGGAATGGCTACCCACTCTACCTATTCTTGCCTGGGAAATCCCACGGACAATGGAGTCTGTGGGTTACAGTCCACAGGGTCTCAAAGAGTCAGACATGACTTTGCGACTAAAGAACAACAACAAAGCTTAGAAATTACTCCTTCAGGCCTTCCAATGATATTCAATTCCTTCTTTTGAATAAAACCTACATGGGTTTTTCTGTTTCCTGCAATGAATTGGACTGTTTCTTCTCAAACACCTAGGAATTAAGCATACATACTTATACCAAAATAAACAAGGGTCTCTTTGGATATGAGTACTACCTGGGCATTTCCCTACTCTATTTTCTGATATCAGAGCTATATTTTTATCCATCTTTACTCTGCAATTCCTGTTGCATCTTCAGTCAAGTAGACCTGGAGGTCTAACGGGAGGACCACACAGAGAGGCAAACAATCTTCCATGTGGCAAGCACCTTCTGAGTCTCTAGAAAAGAGGGCTCTAAAATAAAGATCACAACCATGGAAGGTTTTATGGGTTAGAATTTGTTGCCACATTATGAAATAAGCACCCTCACCTTCTTACATTGTTAATTTCTTTTCCAAACTTTTTCTGACTGCTGGTTAAGCAGAGTCTCTCTAGAACTCAACTTAAGAGGTTGGGTGACTATGGGCCAGTGCTTAAGTTTGGAGATGCTAACTGACTCATGAATTGTGGTGTGAAAAGCCAGAAGTTCATTCTCCCTTCACCCATGGGTATTTTTTCCCTATCTAGCTCCAGATTTCAGTAACAAGTGAAACTCAGAATGTACATTTAAGAGATCCCATCAAGGAAAGTGTTGTGTTTCTATATGCCACAGAAATGGATGTAGCTAAAAGAACAACAGGAGATGTAGGTGGGCCAAGAAGCCTTGGTATGAGTGACAGGGGTCTTCATGTTGGGAATACACAGGTGGTGAGATAGTTTAGGAAGAAGTCCTTTGGATATTTGAAACCTAAATGCCTTTGAGTGGTTCTTTGATCAGACCTCTTCCTTCAAACATATTTCACTTTGTAATAAATAGCTCTATAGAGATGACTCAGTGAATTAATAAAAGGACTAAATTATCTTGCTAAGCTAGAGTTTTAAAACACATCAAATTTGCTCTTGTCTATATTTTTTTTCAATCTGTAGAGAAGGGAAAATTATATGGACTATAGTTGGATTCTGAAAATCTTTATCAAGGGTTTTATTTTAAAAAATACCCTGATAATGTGAGTAAATGGACATCCTTTTATACTGTTGGTGAGTGTAAATTGGCATGAGATTTCTGGAGGGTAATCTGTCAATACTTACCGAAATTTTAAATGGGCACTTCTTAATCTGTAGATTCAACTTGTAAAAATTTATCCTAAGGAAAGAATCAGGCAACTGCATAAAAGCTGTCCAAGGATGTTCACTGAAGGAGTCTTTATAAAATATAAAAAGTGGAAATAACCAAAAGGTCTGTTGGTGGAAGATTGGTTTAATAAAATATGATGGACCTTTCCAGTGGAATATTATGCTGGATCAGGGGGATTTATGTGTTTTAACAAAAAGATACCTGCCATAAACTGTGTGTTAATAAAAGCTAGTTAGGGTAAGTTTTTTTTTATATATTCTGTATATTTTTAATGATATGTATATTTTGTTATCATTTATACTTGACTCATGACAGATACTTAATAATATTTAGTGAATTAATTCATGTAAATCTATTTTCATATATTTATATATGCATTATACATTCTGGAAGGATATATGCCTGTTAACCATAATTATTTTTATCATTATTGGGTGGTGTTGAAGCTTGAAGCAATAGTGGAGATTATTAAAAACAACTTTTACTTTCTATTTTTCCTTTGGCATTATTTAAAATTTAGATAAACGTGTTACTTATAAATGGTATTTCTATTTTGAAACAATGTGTGGTTTTTAATTTTTATAAAGCCACCTAGAATATACTAGAATTGCTGCAAACCAAGTAGAAAAAAGGAAAACAGCCCAACAGAATAAAGGGCAAAGAGTACAAACAGAATAGGAAAACCAAGAGGACAACAAGCGTATGTCAAGGTGTCAAAGTCATGTAATGGGGTGCCATTTCTCAGCCACTAGATGGGCAAAACTACAGGTCTTACAATGTCACAGATTTTCAAGAATGTAGGGAAACAGGGAATGTCAGTCAAGGCTGGTAGAACTGTGAGCACAAGCGCTTTGGAGAGCAACTGGTAAGATGGAAACTGTCCATGGTTCCAGGAGCCCCAAATTACATTAAGTATATACCTTTGAAAGAATGTCTCTTCCTTGCAGAAAGAGGTGCACACGTGTGAACCGGGCTTAAGTTGCTGTGCTCTCACAGTGTGGTAGTGATTTATGGAAGAAGTATGTAGCATCACTGACTCAATGGACATGAATCTGAGCAATCTCCGGGAGGTGGTGAAGGACAGGGAAGCCTGGCATGCTGCAGTCCATGGGGTCACCAAGAGTCAGACATGATTTAGCGGCTGAACAACAACCACCTCCCCCCCACCAGAAGCCAGGAAGGGAAAAGGGGCACAGGATAAAGGAGAGAAGCATGGGTGTTTTCAGGTCAGGTTCCTGCAGCCTCAGCTGGCCCAGAAGGGGAGCTCTAGGCTTTCATTCCCTCACATGAGTCAGTCAGTGGTGAAGGGCCCCTGGGAGCAAATAAATGCCCAGGAACTTCTGACTTTCCGTGACTGCAGGCAAAGTGGCTCCAGAAACTCATGGGGAATCTCCAAAGAGTCTTCACTGTGGGCTGTTAGATGCAAAAGCCCAATAGAAACTTGGAAAAGGCAATAGCACTGGTGGAAAAGATCCTGGAAGATCTGAATGGAGGACTGAGAGCCTGCATTCTAGGTTGAAAAATACACTGAAACCATATGTGATAGATCCACGACTTTCATTGAGAGGTAAGAAAGAGAAAGGGACTGTATCTATCTATAATGTTTTATTTATTTTAAAAAATTTTAAAGATCAAGACAACATAACAAATATGCATAATAGCCAGTTCTGGATGGTAGAAAGATAGGAGAAACCAGGGTCCTTCTTTGTGCTTACACTGGACGTCAAATACACCCAAGTGCGGCTGGTGACGAGGTGAGCTGTTGCTGCTGTTTAGTCGCTAAGTCATGTCTGACTCTGTGACACTATGAACTGTAGCCCGCCAGGCTCCTCTGTCCATGGATTTTCTAGGCAAGAATACTGGAGTGGGTTGCCATTTCCTTCTCCAGGGAAAGAGGTGAGGGGGAGTCTCAAAACTGGATTCACAGTAGGAACCAGGGTGCTAAATAAATAGCTAATGAGTGACGTAGCTTTGGAACCTCTTAAAATGATAAAGACCCGCCTCAGCTTTGCTACAGACCACAGCCTAACCTTGGTGCTTCAGGGACCTCGCCTATTGGTGGCAACACACGACAGAGGTTTCAGACGCTGAAAGGGGCAGACATGTTCATACACACCTGGGAGACATCACCTGTGTACTTCCAGAAAGCCCTGGGGCAGGGAGGCGGCTAAGGATGCTAATTTGCTAGTGACTGAGATACCTCAGCAGGAGTGGGTTCAAATGGGGTTCTTGGGGGGGTGGTGATAGAAATATTCTGTAATTAGATTGTGGTGTTGGTTGCACCAACTCTGTAAACACACTAAAATTGGTTGAATTGTTTACAGAAAATGAGTGAATTTATGCTATGTAAATTATCCCTCAATCAAGCTATTTTTAAGAAAACGGAGTTATTCTTAAAAAGACCTTAGGAAATAGCAGAACTGAGATGTAGCAGGAATCCAGAGCTTCTGAGAAGAACCACTTGCGCTTGAGCCCCACATCATGACTTTCTATGGTTAATAGTTGTGTGTGTGTGCTAAGTCGCTTCAGTCATGTCCAACTCTTTGTGGCCCTATGGACTGATCTTCCCAAGCTCTTCCGTCCATGGATGCTCCAGGCAAGAACAGCAGAGTGGGTTGCCATTTCTTCGTCCAGGGGATCTTCCCAACCCAAGGATCAAACTCGCGTCTCCTGCAGCTCCTGCACTGCAGGCAGATTCTTTACCTCGGAGCCACCAGGGAAGCCCTAATAATTGTTAATACCCTATTAATACAATTGTCATGTCACAAGTGGCTTACAGGTATGCTGGGACATTACTGATCCTCACAGCTCTCCCAGGAAGGCTGTCTGGGGCTCGAGGCACAGAAAATCCTCTTGTCAGTTGCCCCTGGCCAAGAGCATCCACATACATTTGCCCCAGCATGTCAAACAAATAGTAAAAATCGTCCTAGAGTGCCATGATGTAAGGCTAGAAAGCCTTGCCTTAAAGAAATGCTATGTTTTTGACCTTTTCTGCGTTTGTTCATGAGAACCTGGGTCTCGCAGAGGTGAGAATGGTGGTGGGACTCCTGCTGTTGACAGATTCGGGCCTTTATGAAACCAAAGGGCAGGGGGCTGGCCAGCTAGGAGAGCGTGGGGGCTGCCAGCACAACTGTGGGAATCGACTTGGATGCCTCCTTTCTCCCTGCGGAGAATAATGTTTATTCACCTGGAAAGCAGAAACTGTTGCTAACTGGAGCAGAAAAGTAATTTCCATTTGGACGTGGCAAAAGAAGACCAGAGTATCAAGAATAGGAATCCACATACAAAAGAGACAGGTTCACTGGCGCCTCCATTTTCTAAGGCAGAAACCTAGTCTGTAGTAACTCAAGCCTGAGGGAGCCACCTAGGAGGTCATGGAGGTGTGTACAAATGCAGAGTCTTAGGTCTGCCTTCAGTCAGATTGCAATAGCCCCTCACTTGGCTTCTCTAGGGCTTCACTGGTGCCTCAGATGGTAAAGAATCCGCCTGCAATGCAGGAGACCCAGGTTCCATCCCTGGGTTGGGAAGATGCCCTGGAGAAGGGAATGGCAACCCATTCCAGTGTTCTTGCCTGGAGAATCCCACAGACAAAGCAGCCCGGCGGGCTATGGTCCGTGGGGTCACAAAGCTTCAGACACGACTGAAGTGACTGAATGCACAGCACAGAATTCTCTAAGCTGAGCTTCTTTCTCTGACCTACCTATCTGTGGAGAACATGAGAACAGGTTTCCCTCCCAGAATCTAGAGACTGTGAAGAATGTCAGGATGGAATTCGCTACCAAGAGTCCTTTCCAGTGTCTTAGTTTGCGTCTCCCAGGAGGCTGTGAGACATTGACAGCAAGTAGTTTATTCGAGGGGTGTGGAAGCCCAGGAAGGGGTGTGAGGAAGTGAGGCAGGGAAGAGAAGGGAGGAAGTGAAGAAAGGGTGTGTTATCAAGCAAGTGATCACTTGGGGCAACAGCAGCTGTGGCTGGTAATGTCGGGGAGCCAGGGCAGCAGAGTACACGTCTCACAACTGTCCCCGCTGAGGGGTGAGGAAGTGCCCCACTAGCTCCCCATCAGTTGAGGACTACTCCTAGGGGCTGTTCATCCCCCAGCCTTCTGGGCCTATTATAGAGGTGGGTGAAGTAGGGCCTGAGGGCAGAAAAAGCCCTGGGGAAAGGGGTATGTGTGCTGGCGAATGTGATGCAGTAATTGAGGAGTTTATGGGTGGGCACTAAGGCCTCTGGTACACCCAGCTCAGGTCTTCCTGAGCTGAACATCCTCTGTGATTTTTCTGAGAGGATGTTCTGAACATCCTCTGCCTCCTCTCAGAAAAATCACAGAACTACGTTTCTACCAACCACTGATCCTCAGAGCATGGGCCCAGGATCCACTGACTCCTGGCCCAGAGCCTTGTGGAACTTGCAGCCAACCTGGGTGCCACGTGTGCTGTTGGCGGTTCTCATAGCATTGTGGGTGATCCACCCAGAGAGAGGCTCGCGTGGAAGGAGCCTGCGTGACCCTGTTGAGGACGTAGTCATCTGCATCCACGCACTGGCAGAGGTCACCTGCGTCTCCAGCGACAAGCCAGAGCCTCCAGCCACAGCCGTCAGATCTGATTTCTAGCCAGCTCTGTCTCTCATCTAGGGGAATCTCAGTGGCCAAAGAAAGTGGGCCACTTGGCTCTTGTCAGATGTTTCTCAACTGTCATGACATCCTTGTGGAATGATAGTGGGGATTTGGGTCCTTTCTGTACTCTCGTCCCTGCCCACCCCCAACAACACACTCTTTAGTAAGACAGTGCAGCACAGTGATTAAGAGTGTGTGTGTGTGTGTGTGTGTGTGTGTGTGTGTGTGTGTGTACCCTGGGTTTAAACTCTCAGACTTCAAATGCTAGGTTTGCTATGAACACATCACTAAAATTTCTCTGTGCCCCAGCTTCATTCTCCTAATACCACTTCAGACGACTGGCATGAGGATAAAGTTATAGAAAGCATCTAGAACATTCTAAAAGCACCTAGCCAGTGCTTGGCAAACGTTGAATATTTTTTTATTCTGCCTATGAGAAAATGAAGGCCTTCTCAGGTGGCTCAGTGGTAAAGAACCCACCTGCCAATGAAGGAGATGTGAGTTCGATCTCTGAGTCAGGAAGATCCTGTGGAGGAGGAAATGACAACCCACTCCAGTATTCTTGCCTGGGAAATCCCATGGACAGGGGAGCCTGGTGGCCTACAGTCTGTGGGGTTGCAAAAGAGTTGGGCACAACTTAGCAACTAAACAACATGAGAAAATGAAAACCCTGGGAGTAGTAAGAGGCACCCAAGATCGCCAGGCAAGTTGGATTTACAGCAGAAGAGAGCTGTGCCCGGCAGGCTCTACCCAACCCCTAGCCCAGCAGCTCTGCTTCTGCACACATCTGGAGTCATCTGTCATCCCAATTGCCATAGCTCACCCCAGTCTCTATAATAGCTCCAGCCACGGAGCCCAGATTCAGCATCAACTTCCCTGCAGCTGAAATTCTAATCCAATGTCCCAAACCCGATTCTCCCCCTGTTCTCCAGTCCCAGCTCCACACCCCTGTGCCCGAGTTCCCATGCCCCGTGGGCCCTATTTCCTTTCCCTTGTGCATTCAGCACCGTGCCTGGCACCAAGTAGGTCCTTGGGCAGGGAACGTTGGTTGTACCTGTCTCTGCCTAAGCTCTGAGTACAAGGATCAGTACCTGGAACTAAAATCCTGCCAGTCACAGGGGACCCCTCTCCACTGCTGGGACCCTGGTGTCATACCCTATTTTCTTGGACTTTTATGCCCAACCCACCATGGGTTTCTGGGCCCCATGCTCTGTCTTAGCTCCCTTGTCCTGATGGTTGGATGTTTGCCTGGATGGAGGCCAGAAGTGGCTGTGATTTCGGATGCCAGACCCAGCTTCCAGGATAAATCCCTTCTAGCAGCACCTGCCACTGGGGCAGCACCCCCATAACTGCCCCAGTCTGGTGGCTAGGTCTGCAGCCCATTCCCGATTCCTCCTCACCTCTCTGCTCAATTTGGTGATGAAGCTGCTGGTCTAACAGGTGCCTGGGGCCACGCAGGCTGCACCCTACTCATTTCTTGTCCCCAGATAAGAAACAAAATGCCTCAGAGTTTGGAGTCCAATTCCAGAGTCCGAATCTCTATTCCACCCCATCAGCCACTGGCTGAAAGCACTGTATTTATCGATTAAATTCAAACTAGAGTCATTCTTGAGGCCCTACAACATATGCCTGTTTAAACTCGCCATAATTTTTTTTCATCACCAATTCTGGGTACCAGAGTTACCAAAATTAATAAGTCACATCCGTTATCACCTGATGGAGAAGGCAGATGTGTAAGCAAATAGCTATTATATGAGGTTATAAACACTAAAATAAAACTATCATTAAAATGCAATGGGAATGTCAATAAAGGAAGAATTAATCCTATGGGGAAAGGTCAAAGAAAGCTTCACAACGGAGATTATGTCTGAACTAAGCTGGAAGGATGAGTGGGAGCAAGGCAGATGGAGAAAGAGGAAAGGGCATTTTAGTTATTTTTCTCCTTTTGAGAGGGATATCTGTTTGCAAACCCTATCAACATTGGAACATTGAACTTCTGCCTTCTGCTTTCTCTCTCTTTTTTAAATCGTCAATCCTCCACCTCCATTTCCTTCCCTCAGAGGCACCCTCTTGAAGGTGTATAATAGTACTCTTAAATGTTCTTTTGTATTTGTATAATGCATGGTGTTATTTTGTGCATATGTGTTTAATTTTCATAAAGAGTATTGTGCTAGGAGTGTCATCCTCTTTACTACATTGTTCACTCAACACTCTTTTAAAAGATCTATGCACGTCGCTGTATAAACAGTTTTTGTTTTCTCCAGCAGCAGCAGCATGTTCTATGGTGTGCATACACCTTGTTTTTTTCATCATCTCCCTCAATAATGGACACCTAGGTCACTTATCAGAGAAGGCAGTGGCACCCCACTCCAGTACTCTTGCCTGGAAAATCCCATGGACGGAGGGCCTGGTGGGCTGTAGTCCATGGGGTCGCTGAGTCGGACACGACTAAGAAACTTCACTTTCACTTTTCACTTTCATGCATTGGAGAAGGAAATGGCAACCCACTCCAGTGTTCTTGCCTGGAGAATCCCAGGGACGGGGCAGCCTGGTGGGCTGCCGTCTATGGGGTCACACAGAGTCGGACACGACTGAAGCGACTTAGCAGCAGCAGCAGGTCACTTATAACTTTCTCATCCCATAGAGAACCTCCTCCTAAATGTCGTCTCACAGATAGATCTGTCCATGAATTTTTCTCAGTGAGATTGTTCAGTTATGGGCCATCTACGTAATTTTACAAGGCATTGCCAAACTGCTTTCAGAATGCACACCCTCTGCAAAGCTTTATTGAGCACCAGTCCCATGCAGGCACTGTTCTAGCCATGGGCAACTGAGACATGAACAAAGTCCCTGCCTTCAGTGAGCTTGTAGTTGAATGCAGGAAGTGGCAGTGTACTGAGAAGTGTACATGAAATAGCACATAGTGGAAAGGGCCATGAAGAAAACAAGGCAGGGCAGGGAACAGAGTCACAGAGAGTCACCTCTGTGAGGGGTGGTATTTGATGGGAGGCCTGAATAAAGTGAGGGAGCCAGGTACTGGGCCTGGGGGAGAACATGTCAGAACAGCAAGGCTCCCAGGTGGGAGCATGTTGAGTGTGCATGAGCCGGAGAGCAGTGTTTGGAGCTTTTAAGCAATGGATTTTAAAGTAGTCGATAATGCTAGTAAAACGCTTTACACAGTGCCAGGTGCAGTATAAGTGCTCAATTTTGACGTGCGTAGTCACTCAGTTGTGTCCCACTCTTTGCGACCCCATGGTCTGTAGCCTGCCAGGCTCCTCTGTCCATGGGATTTCCCAGGCAAGAATACTGGAGTGGGTTGCCATTTCCTTTTCCAGGGGATCTTCCTGACCCAGGGATTGAACCTGGGTCTCCTGCATGCAGGCGTATTCTTTACCACTGAGCCACCAGGGAAAGCCCCCAATTTTGACAAAAAAAATCACTAGTTTTGGAGTGTCATGAGTAGATTGGAGAAGGAAATGGCACCCCACTCCAGTACTTTTGCCTGGAAACTCATGGACGGAGGAGCCTGGTGGGCTGCAGTCCATGGGGTCGCTAAGAGTCGGACACGACTGAGCGACTTCACTTTCACTTTTCACTTTCATGCATTGGAGGAGAAAATGGCAACCCACTCCAGTGTTCTTGCCTGGAGAATCCCAGGGATGGGGGAGCTTGGTGGGCTGCTGTCTATGGGGTCGCACAGAGTCCGACACGACTGAAGTGACTTAGCAGCAGCAGTGGAAAGACTGGAGGCAGAAGAAAGATGAAGGGATTAGAGCCTAGTGCCAGGGGTGCGTGCCTGGCTTGAGGTAGTGGCAGTGGGGTTTCAGTTTAGAGTTATTTAGATAGTCCTAGCTTTTAATTTTTTGGTTTTCATAAGCATTTTCTAAACAACCCTTGGGGTCTGGTTTTGGAGCCAGCAATTGAGCTGAAAGTCATCACCCATCTTCATGGTCCCTACAGAATAGGAAGCTTCTCTAAGGACCAAGCAGAGAAGGCGATGGCACCCCCCTCCAGTACTCTTGCCTGGAAAATCCCATGGACGGAGAAGCCTGGTGGGCTGCAGTCCATGGGGTCGCGAAGAGTCGGACACGACTGAGCGACTTCCCTTTCACTTTTCACTTTCATGCATTGGAGAAGGAAATGGCAACCCACTCCAGTGTTCTTGCCTGGAGAATCCCAGGGACGGGGGAGCCTGGTGGGCTGCCGTCTATGGAGTCACACGGACTTGGACACGACTGAAGTGCCTTAGCAGCAGCAGCAGGACCAAGAGGTACTCAGAAAAGAAGCTGGACCAAAGTGCATCCTTTGCTTGTTGGGAGCTTAGAGAGAACAACATCTTGGCAGGATGTTCCAGCTAAATGCCCAAACAATCAACTAATTACTTGGGTCTGGACACAGCTGAACAAATCTACCTTCCCAAGTCATTGCCAGAGGTTTTAGTAACTTCATTCTGGCTGGATTTCAGCACCACACACCAAGAATCAGATGACTGGGCCAGAAGGGGCATTTCTTACTTACCTGCTTCTTTCTGTTAAAAAAAAAATACTACAATATAATCAGTTTTCCTACCTACAGATTTGATGAGGGCTTGAAAAAACATGAGGAGATATTCAGCCTCACTAGAAATCAGACCTATGCAATTATAAACAGCAATGAGGGGCCATTTTTCATCCACCGGGTTGGCAAACATTAAAAGGATTGATAATACCTAGTCCTGGGGAGAGTAGAGGGGGAATGGGCACTGTTGTGTGCTCTTGGTGGGAGTTTTAATTGGCAAAGACATTTTGGAGGGCAATTTGGCAGCTTTAGCAACATTTAAAATGGTCATAGTCTTTGGCCCAGCAAGCCCTCTTCCAAGCCATGCACTGGAAGCTTTATCCCGTAGATATAATGGCATGTGTACCCAGATATTCACACATACCCATATATACAGTGAAAAATATGATTGATCTGAATTCTCATCCATAGAGCAGAGATTACATAAATAAAGCATAGCATGCCTGTACCATGAAGTCCTTGGTATATACTGATGGGGAAGATGTTCAAGATATACTCTCATGAAACAAAGGCAAACTCTGGATAATATATAGGATAAAATCAAAGTTATATAAAAAATCTATGTATGTTCATTTCTGTGTGTAAATACTTTTTTAGAAGGCCTGAAAGGACACACTTCAACTGCTCATTCCAACTACTCCCCAGAGAGGGGACTAGGAAGAGGAAAGGATGGTTTGAAAGGTTTTTCTCAATCTATTTCTATTTTAGCATTCATGTATTACATGTGCCTTTAAAGGTAATTTTATAGGAAAAGCAGAAAAGAAGGGACTCCGTGGCATTTGTGTTTAATAGGCTTCATCTTCTTCCTCTTCACCACCCTTCATCACCCTGATCATCACTTTCAAATCCCTGAGCCTTTTCTCTTCCTTGGCACATGACAAACCCTGAGTCCTAAGCATGCTCTTATTGTGGCTGATAGCTCTGTCAGCTGTTAATTATTCATGCTAATGGAAGGGGCTGAAGGCACAGATAATGCAAAATCAAGAAGAGTAAATCTTTCAGAGGCTCAGTCTACTCCCCTCCTGGATCCCTGGGGAACACCTTGCATACTGTAGGTATTTACTCAGCAATAAATATTGATTGATATGGATTGATATTTGTCTCTGCAGTTTTGAATTGCTCACATTCTCAGACTTGTACGTACACACTCCTGGGCAGTGCCTTCCTCAAATCTTTACTGGCCTGACCCTGCAGGTGGGGACCTGACTCCTGATGGCCCTCCCCTCTTCCACCAGGAGGACTGACAAGCCCCAGGCATTATCCACCACTGGGCTATTCTGTTCATGGATAAAACAGAGATGACAAGAACCCTTGTTCTTATTTGTTTATTTTTTACATAAACTGACTGGTATGTTGACTGGTGGCCTTGCCTCTCTAGTGGCAAATAAGGTCAGGGTTAGAACGTCAACATATCTTTTGAGGGACACAGTTCAACTCATAACACCACCCAAATGGAAAATGAAACCATATAGTACAAACCCTTTTGTGGTTGGCTCCTTTCCCTCAGTGCGGTGTTTGTGAGACTCCTTCATATTGTCATATGTCGTTGTAGTCAGTTCAGTCTCACTGCTGCGTAATATTCCATTTTGCGAATATACCCGCGTTTAGTTATCCATTCTACTGTTGATGGACATGTGGTGGTTTCCTGTTCAATGCTAGTATGAATAGGGTTGCTATGTATGTATTCTGGTTAACTTATGTATGCATCTCTTTTGGTCTATGTGTGGGGTTCACAAAGTAGGCATTTGATCAGCTCTTGTAAAGAATGGCAAACGGTATTCCAAAGAGATTTGACCAATTTACCCTTCCACCAGCAGCAACTGAGAGTTCTGGTTGCTCCACCTCCAAGACTTGGCATTGTCTTTCATTCTAGCTGTTCTGATCAGTGTGTGTTGACATCACATCATGTTTTCAATTGGCTTCCCTTTGTTTTTCATTCCAGCTTCCCATCCCTCTTTGATCATCTTGGGCATTTCCTGATCTTTTCATCATCCATTACCATGAGTAGCATCTCAAAATCCCTTCCTTACAGTCAGATGTCTTGATCTATAGGAAAAACAATGTGTTTCCCCATTTATCATCCTCTTATGGAAGAATCTCTCATGCAGCCACTTTGAACTGCCTCTGAACACATGCTGCAGAAGAATCCATGCCTGTTTGTTGGTTGTGTGATTATTTTGTTTATTTATGCTTTAAAATCCCAACTGGAACAAACACGAAGTTGGAGAGCAAGATGCCTGCCATAACGAACGATAAGGTTTGTAGTGCATACAAATCTACTTGTAACAAAGTCATCCCCCCAACTTGGCTCTATGGGTGTCTTTCTCATTGTATGACTGTTAAATGCATTTCATGGTGAAGTTATGTTAGGGTGTCACATCTCTAATGGAAATGAAGCAATTCCTGAGCATCATGGGAGGGTATGAGAAGCCAGCCATTCCCTGTTCAAATTGCCAGGGCCAGTCCTATCACTTAGAGGAAGAAGTGGGTCTCTCAGACCAGATATTGGAACTGGCCCCTTTCTTTCCTTTTGCCCCCATTATCCATCTGGAATGTAACATATTTGGGACAAATTTGAGTCTGTTATAACAAAGAGAGACAAAATGGCATCCTGGAAAAGATATGGGCTTGTGGGGGAGGGTCAGTGACCTTCACTTCAACCCCTGTCCTGCCAACCACCCAGTGATGTGAGAGGGGGGCAGGGAACTGGGCAGATGGGCATCCTTGAGGAAGTAGGTGGCTCAGTGAGAGTGAAATGGTTCAGGGCCCAAGACCAGAAGCCCACCTGCACAAGCTGTAATGGACTGTGGTCTTGGTGAGTTCTGGGCTTGCTCACATTTTGCCCCCTCAAGTGTTCTCTAAAGTCTCTTTGAGGAGGCCAGTATGTCTGCATACTATCCAAACTGGGGTTGGAGATTTAAAGAGGAGCCACCATGATGGGGCCATGAGTGTGCTCTGTGGTCAAAGAGTGCTGGCATCTTGGTCCAGCTCTTCCTCCAAGTGTCTCCTCTCAAAACTGATAGAGAAGGAAGGGCAATGACCTACCAGCTCTCGGTTTTAAACAAGTGTCATTTCTAAAACTGGCCTCTAGGGAGCCAGGCTCCTGATATTTGCCATTTATTGAATGTCCCAATGTGTTTGGTAGGGCCTCAGAATGAAAACAAGTGGAGCAGACCTGATGACCCCCCCACCTCTAGCTTCAATTCAAGCTCAGCTGCACCACAGGTTGAAGTGGACTTGCACAGCCAAGCCTCACCCAAGTCCACTCATACACACACACCTGCAGATTCATAAATGTGAGATGAAATGGTGATTTTGTTTGCCATCGAGTTTTAGGATGTGTTGTCATAGCTGCACATCAAAGAATGCTAACTGTTTTTTCATTTAACTCAGTAATGCCTTTTGTGGGTACTACTATTATTTTCATTTTAAAGATGTAGAAATTCATTCTTAGAGAAGTTCATTAATTTGCTGAGGTCTACATTGCTAAGAAAGGTCACAGTGGTAATTCAGACAGGTGTGTGGGGTTCCAAGGCTTGGGCTCTTAGCAACTATGTTTTGTTCATAGAGTGTAAACCCACAGGGTGTAGGGCAAGGAGGGCCCAGCTGCCTGCTGCATTTCCTGCATAGCTTGAATGTCAGCCAACTGACTTCCTGCCTTTGCATCACTGGACAACTTGAGACCTTGAGATTTTGAACTTCTCTTCCCTATTCTGCCCAGAAGATGGGTCTTATTCTTAAGAAAACTAGAGCTTACAATATCATTGACTTTTCAAAGTTTGGGGAAATTCCCTGGTGATGTGTTTTCTCACAGAACATTAGCCATTTACTTGCCAAGAGATGTAGGGGGTGAGAAGTGTATGCCCCCTTGCAATTGGAGGTCAATCTGGAGTGATGACAAAGAACCTCTGAAACTTTCATCCAAATCATTGGAAAAACAAGATTTAAAAAATAACATATCCATTTCACTATAACTTTCTAGGAATGTTGGTATATATAAACCCACTTTACTTTTACTGGCTTAGAATGTGGGTTTTGGAAGCAGATGACTGAATTCAGTAAGTGACCCTGAACAAGTTACTCAACTTTTTTGTGCCTCAGTTTTTTCACCTATAAAATGAACATAATAATACTACCCCCTCTAGGGTGGTATGTGGATAAAATGAGATTATGCATACAAAGTCATTCAGTTCAGTTCAGTTGCTCAGTCGTGTCCAACTCTTTGCGACCCCATGAATTGCAGCATGCCAGGCCTCCCTGTCCATCACCAACTCCCGGAGTTCATTACTTAACACAATATCTGGTTTAGGGATGCTTTGGGCTGTAAGCAACAAAGATCCTGAATGGAAATGGCTTTAAAAATTAGGAAATGTATTATCTCATGCAGTCCAGTGAGGGGAGAACCCTCCAGGTATAACGCAGCTGGGGCTCTGGTCCTGATCTATCAGCTATTTTCTTGACTTGGCTTTCCTCTCATCACCCCCCTTGAAGCAAGAGAGCTGTTGGCAGCAAGCAGGGCAGTGGAATTGCTTGTCCATCGCCAATGGAAGAGAAAGAGCAAACCACTCCCAGATATGGAAAGAAATACCTTCCCTTCAATTTCATTGGGCTGACCTAGGTTACTGCCATCTTCCTGGATCAATATCCATTGTCAGAGGAGCACCCCATGGCAATGGACTTTAGGGTCTGTGAACCCATTGGAGGAGAAGGGGAATGGATGACTGTGATTGATTCCCATGAATCAGGATTCATCCTTGTTGATAGAGGTAGGGATCACCTTTGCCTAAGTTACATGGTTTGGATGGAGAAGGGATGATTATGTGAATGAGATCAAGATCTTATTGGAAAAGAGGGTGGGGGAGATAGATTTGGTGAAGGCATTCCACAGTGCTGACCACAGTGCTGACCACAGCTGGCAGAGAGTAGATACTCAACAGTTGCCAGCTCTGCTATTCCACTTTTGCAACCAGTTGTTGTTTTCTGTTTTTTTTTTTTTTTAACAGTCAGTTGTGTTTCATGATAAAGCATCTAATATCTGGCCTCTAGCCATTCCCTAAAAAGATAAATTTGGGAACTCTGAGGTGACAAATGATTTGCATTGAAAGCTCATCTTGCCTCTTCTTTTTTTGGAAATTAATCTACCTGGAAAATAAACTCCAAGGGCCTGTTAAGACTCGGAAGGTCTAAGCTCAATTCTTCACATCATCATCACCTTGAAAGGGTAAAGTTGACAATGCACAGCAACTTTTTCCTCCTTGGGCCAACCAATACTTTTCTTAAAGATATACATCAACAATTTTTGTACAAAATCTTGGCACTTTGTGGTGGACATCTATTTTTTCTGTCTACCTGCCTACCTTTGCCTCTTTTCCACCTAACAGAACTTTCCCATGAGAAACCTATTCTGTGCGATTTGGATGACACTGACCTGATCTACACACACACACACACACACACACACACAAACACACACACACACACACACACACAAAAGCCAGGATGACCAATCCCAAAACATTATCCCTTCCTTTGAAAAGGATGATTAATTCCAGGCTGGGTACATGACTCAGGCTCAGCCCGTCATCTACTCTCTTTCCTGAAAAATTTGAACCTTGAGTTGAATAAACAAGTGTCAAAGGAGCCACAGCTAAATCTTTATAAATCTTTATTTTCCAGTGCCTGTAAAATATACTGTCTTCCCTGGTAGCTCAGATGGTAAAGCATCTGCCTACAATGTGGGAGACCCAGGTTCAATCCCTGGGTCGGGAAGATCCCCTGGAGAAGGAAATGGCAACCCACTCCAGTACTCTTGCCTGGAAAATTTCATGGACCGAGGAGCCTGGTAGGCTACAGTCCATGGGGTCACGAAGAGTCGGACACAACCGCATTCTTTTTATTTATATCCAGAGCTGACATGATTTCCATTGGTCCCAAGTTCTGATTGTCTTGATTATTTAGCTCTGTGAGCATTCCAGAATTTCTCTAATAAAACTGCTATGGATTGAATTGTATCTCCCCAAAACTCATATGTTGAAGTTTTAACCTCCAATGTAACTATAATTGGAGATAGGGCTTTTAGGAGGTAATTAACATTAAGTGAGGTTGTAAGGGTGGGGCCCCAATCAAATAGGACTAGTGGCCTAATACATAGGAAAGAGGGAGCTATCTCTCTCTCTCTCCACACACAATCACTGAGGAAAGACTATTTGAGCACACAGTGAGAAGGTGCCATCTGTAAGCCAAGAAGAGGGTCCCCACCAGAACTGACCATGCTGGCACCCTGATCTCAGACTTCTAGCCTTCAGAACTATGAGAAAATTTCTGTTGTTTAAGCTACCCAGTCTATGGTATTTTATTATGGTAGCCTGAGCAGACTGAGACATACCATTTTCCTTCTTTAGTGTCAATGTCTATTACTTGCCAACCAAGTAAGTCCTCATTTAGAAGTGGCAAAACAGCTGGTTAAATTGTCACCCCCTGTATCTTCAGAAGCAAGCAATATGCCTATCCACACAAACTACTAGGCTTAGAAGGGAAATATCAGGATGATGTCATGTGGGGTCTACTTCTTATAGCTTTCCCCCAAGGTCCTACAAGAAAGCCTATTCCATCTTAAAGCTTATAAGGAGTAGCATATGCCTCTGCTAAGATATGCTACCTAATGTGGCCAACAACCCCAAATGGCTGAGAAACATGATCCAGACCCTTGGGAGAACTGAAAAGGCCCTATTTTCTGACCTGATTTAAAGTTGGAGCTCACCAAGGCAGGGAGGATGGAAGCACAATGGGGGATAAAATTGGTCCCAGGAAGAGATTTTTGGAAAATTGGAAATCTTTGGCTACTTCCAAATATCTCCAGATGAGTACTCTTTGCCTGGCGAAGGTAATAATTATCCTTATTGTAACGGCTCATTCACTCAGATTGAATGGGCGCTTTGAACTTGGAAGCAAGGGGCAGATTAACTGGGCTTTGCAACCAGCCTGTTGTTTTTATTACCCAAATGCCAAGGCCAAAATGGAAGCTTTTAGACTAAGAATGAGGGGTTACCTGCTGCACACTGAGATCAATTATAGAAAAAAAATAAAGAAACCACAAGGCTGGGGTACAGGTTCAAGCACTATAATTCAACAAGGCCTTCAGCCTTGTTTAGAGCCACCCCTATGCTGTGCAGGGGCACCCACTCAAGTATTGTTTTGGAGGTGGAAAGGGGGCTATCCACATAAACATTTAAAATGTTTAATGTGCTACACAATTCATGGGTTTATGTGAGGTGTAGTGATTTACTGATGAAGATATAGTGAGTGTAGAAGAGAAACTTACATACTTGTTTACTGCCCAATCAGTGCTTATGAAGATTCTTCACAGTATCCTGGCACCATCTCTTCATGTTTCAGGTCCAGGAATCATTCTTTGTGCTCTTTATGGCCAAATGTGTCATTCTTGGACAACTTGGATAAGAATCTTCTTGGATAAGAATCTCTCAGTGTAAGAAAAAGGTAGCAATGCTGTTATTACTCATAATGCCATGGCTCTTTGGAACTTCTTTGTACTGAAACTATATAGATTGTCTTACCTCTTCAGTTCCCTCCTAGTACTTACTTCATTTATTTAAACCTAGTGGGCTTCCCAGGTGGCTTGGATGGTAAGGAATCTGCCTGTAATGCATGAGACCCGGGTTTGATCCCTGGGTCAGGAAGATCCCCTGGAGCAGGAAATGACAACCCACTCCAGGATTCTTGCCTGGGAAATCCCATGGACAGAGGAGCCTGGCAGGCTACAGTCCACAGGGTTGCAAGGAGTTGGACATGACTGAGTGATTATCACTTCCACTTTCACATTACCCAGGACACTGCATCATGCATAGTCCCATCCATGGACCATGGTTTCCAATGATTCTCTCAAAGGTCATTACTGTGTTTCATTGAGGAGCATCACAAATGTGTCTTACTGAGAAAGACATTTTCTTACTGCAAGGAAATGTAAATGATAATTTGTTGTCTGGTCATATTAAACCTACTGTTTAGAATTTTATAGTTTAAACATAGAAGAATGCATCTTCCACACCAATCTTCCCTTGATCTCTTTTGGCTGCCATCATTGTGTTTCTAGAATGTGATCTCTTTTGATGTTGACCTTGCCCCTGCTTTTCACATATCACCACCAGTAGGGAGGACAGGCAAGGTTGTTCATGGGCAGATAGAGAATAGCAGTCTCATTTGTGCAAGGACTGTCCATCTTCCATCCTGCACAGCTTGATACCAGCCTGGGAGAGCACGACACTGCATCCACTGGAGACAAGAGAGGACATAGATCAGAAAGGTCCATTGACATTACGGAGCAACCACCAGATGCATCCTCTTGGCCAGGGTGATTGGCTCAGAGCAGGACATGTGTCTCAAAACAGACCAGTGAGTCTGCCCTGAGATATTTCTGCTGCAACAATAAATTTGGTATTCGGTTTTTGAGATTATAAGTTGTAAGGACAGAAAAAGTGGAGCTGCTTGAAGCAATCTTTCCCAGCTGGTTTTAGTAAGAGCGATTGAGGTCTAGGCAGAAAAACCAATGATAAGCCATGCAAAGGCCAGAGATGAGAGACCAATAAGTTCAGTTATTTGAACTCATAAATACCCTTGGCATGTTTTTTTTTTTTCCCTGGTTTCTGGTTTAAAATGGGTCTCTGCACAGACCTAGAGAACAGACTTGTAGACCCAACAGGGGAAGGACAGGGTGGGATGAATTGAGAAAGTAGCACTGACATGTATATACTGCCATGTGTAAAATAGATAACTGGTGGGAGGCTGGTATATAACACAGGGAGCCCAGCCTGGTGCTCTGTGATGACTTAGAGGGGTGGAATTAGGGGAGATAGGGTGGGAGGGAGGCTCAAGAGGGAGGGGATATATGTGTGTGTGTGTGTGTGTGTGTGTGTGTGTGTGTATATATATATTATATATTTATATTTATGATTGATTCATGATGTTGTATGGCAAAAACCAATACAACATTGTAAAGCAATTATCCTCCAATTAAAAACAATAAAAAATAAACAGGAAAAATTAATAAATTAATAAAATAAAATGGGTCTCTGCCACTTGCAACCAGAAGATTCTTAACTCATACATTGAAAGAGACAGAGAAAGAGAAAATGTGTGTTTGCATGTGAGAGAGATCCTAGCAGAAATTAAGAATGATTGAGAGTTGGATTTCTATGAAATTGGTAGTTAGGTGTTTATTTGTTTTGTTTTTATAGATGAAGTGTAGATAAATAAACAGCAATTAAATAATCCTCCCAATATCACACAGATAGAAAGCAACAAATCCAGGACTTGATACGTTTTGTTCCTAAGTCCATATTCAATATGAATTCAAAGGGGATAATGAGATAAGAAAAAGCCTTCAGCACTCGGATTGCCCAAACTTATCTGGTGTTTGGCCTGATGGGTGGGAAAAGCGTAGAAGGAGCACAGCAAAAAGCAAAAATTCCCTTACTCAGGGATTCCTTTTTCTTTTCTGACGTTGTCCCCCTAGCTTAATGCTGGGAGGCCGGATCTGACAGCATCAGGCTGTCTCATGTTTAAATGCACTGGAAATCTAGGCTCTGTGACCTTGATGGCCAAGCTTGCAGAACTTTCAATTCTTTTCTTTAATTATTTGCTCGATTATTTCTGCCTTAGGTCAATAAACATCACTGATTAGAAATGAAGAGTTCCTTGCGGAACTTGTGGATTCCTTTCTTGTTTTGTTCATTCCTCCCTTTCTCCCCACTTCCTCCCTCCCTTCCCCCTGACTCTTTCCTCCCTTCCTTTCCTTCCTTCTTTCCTTCCTCCCCAAGCTGTGTACTTATTTTTTCATTATGTTTGATCAGTTAGCCCGGTGTGTCTGCAGTGGGAGCATGGTGAGCACCATCCTCCTTTGCTCTGTCCACTGAGTTATTGAAGCACCACAGATCATTTGCACCCCCAGCTTCCAGCAGGTCCTTGGTTCACTTGGACTGCCTTCATTCGGACTTTAAAGAAACCTGAATCTTGGGGTTTCCAGATGTGGTAACAGGAGTGAGTTTGGAGAAGTGAGGTTGCAGGGTTTCAGATGGCCAGGGATAGATTGTGGTCTGGAGACGGCGAGTGTGGTCCTACTTCTATTCCCAGAGGTATCCCATCTATCAGATAAAGCCTTTCTGTTACAGGAGCCCTAATTAATGCATGCACTGATTTGTTCTTTCCTACTGAGTACTTCAGATGAATGATTACTGGGTGCCTCTGGTGTTATCTCTTATGTATCTTTAATAAAAAGAACAATGGCTACAATTTCCAGTAGCCTCGCTGTGTTCGGGAGCCCTGAGCCAAGGCCTTCACATTCGTTATTCCACGTAACCTATGCGCCACCTGATGAGGCAGCTCTCAGGCTTGATTTCCCTCACCACCTAGAGGAAGGAACTTAGGCTTAAAGAGTTTCAGTGAATTTCTCAAGGTCGCACTGCTAGAAAGAGGTAAGGCAGGTTTCACACCAAGGCTTGTTTGATTTCCTAGCACTTAACCACTTGCCATCATGCTGTTATGTTTTAATGTTAAGGGGAAGTGAGAAATGTAATAATAGACCTGGGGCAGGGTGGCAGTAAAAATGAGGTAGCGCTGTTGCATCTCTCTTATAGCTACCCTCTCTCAGTGAGTCAGCCCCCTTATCAGTGCTCAAGTACTGATGAGGCTGAATGAGTGGGGAGGGTATCTTGGGAAGGCATCTGACTCCTGATTCCAGAGTTGGTCCAGCCAAGTAGGGGATTCCTTAAGGTCATGTCATGGAGGGAAGGGGAAGAGGGGATGGGCTGGGAACCCCTGCTGGTCTAGAGAGCTAGACACTCATCAGCTCTGTGATCTTTGAGAAGTTTCTTAACCTCGCTGGGCTTGCCTCTGTTTTGTACCACGGGGAGGCTAGGCTGTGTGTGTTGCTGGTTCAGGCAGCCTATGATGCAATGACTTTAAGAGAGGGGAACAGTGGGACTTTCCTGGCAGTTCAGTGATTAGAACTCTGTGCTTCCTCTGCAGGAGGCACAGGTTCCATCCCTGGTTGGGGAACTCAGATCCCACAAGCTGCACAAATTGGTCAAGAAGAAAAAAAAAAGGAAAAGAGAGAGAGAGAGGCAAAGAGAGACAGCTGTCCTAGATGACACAGGCTAGGAGAGTGTCTGAGCCTGCCGGCCCCACCTGGGTGCTTGCCCTCTAATGCTTTGTCAGTTCTTGGCTGCCTTGTGTCACCCTAGGGTTCCTCTTTGCTGACAGCCATCAGCTATCTGCTGGGTCCACTGCTTTGCTCTAGCAGGGTGGTGAGGGGCTCAGGTTCACGTTTTGACACCCTCATTTACTCTCTGTGCCTCAGTGTCCCCCTCTGCAAAATGGGAATCATTCTGATGCTTTCCTTGTGGGTTTGTCTGAAGACTAAAGGAAACATTCATGTGAAATGCTCAGCCTTCTTCTTCTCCTGGTGCCAGGCACATGGATCTACTGCTTCAAAGTTAACTCTACCTAGGAACAGTTAGACTTAAGTCAGCAAACATTTGCCTCCCTGGAGCTAGCCCCATAGGTTGGTGCTGGGGGGACGCAGAGACACAGCCACAGTCTGTTATCCCAGAGTGGCCAGTTATGTTCGCCAGAAATGGAGGTTAAGGTGGAATTTGGGGTATGAGGTGTCTGCTGGGGATCCTCACCTTTGAAAGGGAGGAGCTGAAAACAAGACGGTACACAGGAAGAACTGGGCATGGGCTGCAGGCCTGACAACACTTTGGGCAGCCTGGCAGGGAACACTGGTACGAGGTTGTTTTAAAGGGTGTCCCATGCTGGACACCTTCCTATCCCTGCTTTATCCACTGGCCAGAGGCAGGCCACCCCGGAAAGACCGTGACCCTGGGAGAGACAGCTCAGGCATACCCAGTAGGGCTGACCCACTGGAGACTTTGCGCAGGCTGGAAAACATGTCCACCCTTGGAGGGGAATCTGAGCAGTATGATGGGATATTGACCATGCTTAAGGAGTTTATAAACAGCAGAGGGCATGAGGAGATGACAGGTGGGCCAGGGAGAGGTTCCCGGAGCCTGGCTGAGCCAATGACAGCCTGGCTACGGGGAGAACTCGGGTTCTTGTACAGACCCAGAGGTCAAGTAGACCTTTGTCCTGTGTCCTGTGCCCCACTGGAGGGGCACACTGAAGGCCTACTGAGGGAAGTGAGGCCCAAGGTCAGAAACCTGGAGGAGCAGGGGGCGGCTGGGAAAAGAAAAGGCCAGGGTGAGCACACCTCATGTCCTAAGCTACCTCTGAGCCATGGATGGATGTCAGGGGAGAGAGGGAGAGAGCATTTCTTTTGTTTGTGAGACATTGTCGTTGTTGTTTAGTCGCTAGGTTGTGTCCTACTCTTTTGTGGCCCCATATTAATGGAGGAAAATTCAGAAGTGTTTAGGCATAATCTAGGTTGTGTCTCCCAGGAGGAAACCATGCAAGTGATTTAGTAAGGAAGCACTTCCAGGGGTGACCTGCAAGGGAGAAGGAGAAGCAGGAAAAAGAAAAGAGAAGGGAAGGAAGCAAGCAGGGGGTGCAGTCAGGCAAGTCCCCACCTGGCCTGTGCCATAGGCCTCCCAGTCTAAGGGAGCCAGGTTCCCACACTTCTGCCCTCATCAGCCCATGACCAAGAGCCACCAAGGGAGTAGGCCAACCCCCAGGCATGTCCAGTTGTGCAGAGGAGCTCCCTTCTCGTAGGCTGAGGGTGGTCCTCCTGAAGCACAGTGTAGGTGCTGGGTGTTAGAAGGAAAAGCACCGTGAGCGGCAGTGAGCAGACAGGGAGCCCATACAAAGGGTCTAATGGGATCCAAGGGGATGTGGGTGGGGCGCCATGCCGTCTGCTGTCACAAGGAGCACTGTCTAGAGAAACAACAGCAGCTGATCCTCGCCCTCCTCCAGCCATCTGCTGCTTCGAGGAACCGAGTCTGGAATCCTGGGCCACTGTCCATTTTGCTATTTCATCTGAGATTCACCCTTTTCCATAGAAATTGGGGAGCCAGAAAGAACATTTCTTGATGCCGAGCACCTAACGGGCTGCAGGGAGACCGATGCTCTGGTTCAGGGGGAGGCATCCATCTACTCCTGCCGAGGGCTCTCAGTTTCAACTTGTTATCAAGTGCGGTGCCATGGTTTCGGAGCTGGCCATGAGTGCCTGGGGCCCTGGGCAGCCCTCTCTAGGCAACCGCTTGTCAGCAGTCAGAGCCTGGCCCCTCACCCACCGGCTGATGCTTCTAGCCCATTAGAACTTGCTGGAAGACTCAGGAAACAGAGGACTCAGGTACGACCCAACCACACAGGAACACAGGAATCGTGTTGGCCTGGACTACACTGAGCTCTGATCCGAAGTGAGTGAAGCCAGGCCCCTGGGGAGGTGGGGGAGGGGAGGGGTGCCGCCCCCTTCCTAGGCAAAGAAATAACAATGAGAGCCCCACGAATACAAAGCCACCTTCTCAGACCCTCCCACTTACTCAGGCCTGCGCCTGTCAGTTCAGACAAAGCACAGGGCCAGGGGCCCTGAGATGTTAACTCCTGAAACAAAGGGCTGGATCCCGCTCCAGCCTCCTCTGACTGCTTTCTGTCCTCCAGGGTTCACATCTAAGCCAGATCGGTTGTTCAGTATTTTGGTTACGTGCCCTCCTGGTCCCAGTTCGGCAAGGCCCCTGCCCACCTCACTCATAGAGAGAGGGGGAAGTGGGCCTGGTTTGGCCTCAACATCTAAGCAGCAAAAAAGAAAAGAAGAGGCAACCAGGAGTCAGGTGTCTTCCCCAAAGCCCCACCACCATTGCACTGCTCTATCCTCCTTCCTATGGGAAAGCAGTGCCCTGTGAGCTCACCAATGCCCATCTCGGGGGCCACCTTGCCCCCCTATCCCACGTGGGGGCCAGCCTGGAGCCAAGTTGTCAAGGTGGCGCCTTCCCCCACCTTCACCGTGTGGACCATGCCGACATTTCTCAACACCTCCCACTCCCTCCCGCTCTCCAGTTTTTCTTAGGTTTGGCATCCTTCCAATCCCACAGGAATTCAGCTGATAAATGAATTCATACTCAAAGGTTATTGACTTAATTTGTCACCCCCATCCAGGAGCTATTTGCACTGAAAAGTGATCCACCAGGGAGAGGGCGATGTTTACCTGCGAAGCACGCCTTTCTAAGGGGGATGGGGAAAGTCAGGCAGTGTGGCCTTCGGGCAGCCCCCTTCAGATCACCACCAAGGTAATCCTTTCTCTCCGCAAATTCCAGCCACAGGGACTTACCCCTTCCAGAGTGCACTGAGATGGCCTGAGGGGCTTGAGACTGACAGACTACAGATTCCTGGGCCTCAGAGATGTGATTAAGTAGGTCTTCAGGGGGCCCAGACATCTACATTTTAACTGGCTCATCACTTTCTGATGCAAATGGTCCACGGACCATATTGTGAAAAATACTTGGGTATGAGTTTCCTCGGGCCGTCATACCAAAGTACCATAGACTGGGCGGCTTAAACAACAGAAATCTCTTTCCGCGCAGTTCTTGGAGGTTAGAAGTCCAAGACCAAGCTGTCATTGGTTTCTCCTGAGACCTCTCTCTCTCTAGCTTGCAGATGGCTGCCTTCTCACTGTGTCCTCAGATGGCGTTCGCTCTGTCTGTGCACACTCCTGGGGTCTCTTCATGTGTTCCAATTCCTCTTACATGGATACTAGTCAGATGGGATGAAGGCCCACCTTAAGGGCCTTATATAAACTTAGTCATCTATGTAGCGGCTCTGGGCTCTGAATGTAGTCACGTTTCTAAAGTCCTTGAGCTTCTACAGATTAATTGCATGGAGGGGGGGAGGGGGGATGCAATCCAGCCCATAAAAGGCATGCAGAAATAACAAAAATAAAAATGCATTTATGAAGGGTCAGCAGAAGTCAAGTTTTCCATTCTTTCCAGAAACTGCTAGAGAGAAAATCCTCCCAGGTTGAAAGAGATGGTGCAGGAAGCACTAGGGAGCCGCCAGTGAAGGGGAGGCTGCTGGGCCTTGTACAGCGCCCCCTGATGGCACTGATGGCCTCTGTTTAGGCAACCACCTTGGCTCACCCTCTAAATTGCCTTTCCTGCTGTTCTTCTTCCTTGGTTTTGAAACAGCCTTTCTTCCAGGAGCTTCTTGGGAGAGAACAGCATTTGGCACTGGTATCAGCGCTGCCGCCCGAGGCAGCCCTCGCCTCCGCCTTCGAGGATGTTTCTTCCCCCAGAAGGAAGCCAAGGACCCTTCACCCTTCCCATTCATCATCACCATGGGCAATCTCATTACAGCCTTGTCTTAAAAGAGGTCCTCATTTACAATGGAGACTTCTTCCTTATGAAAATGTAACATCTTGAACTATGTTTTTATGGCCCCCTTTTTGAAAAATAAAAAAGGAAATTAATTAATTTCCTTGTACACGGGAAAGACTCATGAGGTCTTGCTTGGTTTTCGTGGAAAGGATGCTCTCTCCCTCTCCCTCTCCCTCTCTCTCTCTCACTGCCTCCTGCTGTGTGACAGTGAAATGCTAAAATGATTTTGGCAGGAGAATATTCTCAAAGGCTGTTTTTATTTCAGCGGCAGAAGAGTATCTCACAACGCAGGCTGCACCTCTGCCCTGTGGGGCTGTTTCTAATTGCACGAGGTGAGCTGCAGAAATCCTTCCCCCAGCCGGGCGGGGAGAAAGCAGCCAGGAACCTAAGAAAGATAATCGTGTCTGCCACACTCAGCGCTCACCACTTAAAGGAATTAACTTGTTGGAATAAAATATTTCTATGGGTTCAGAAAACTATGCTTTAGAATAATGAATCTGACCCCTTCCTCACGCACCGCAATCACTGGGGTTTGTTTCTTCTCTCTGTAATCACAACATGCGATCTTCCTCTTTGCTCACACCTCTGTAGGCAAGACTGGCTGCGAATACTTTAGATTATCAACTTCTCATTTTCAGTGTGAAATAATTGCCCAAGGATGGAAACTGACAAACAAGAAGGTAGATTTCGGAAAGCAGCCCACTTGTTATTTAGGCTAGCCTAAGCAGATGGAGACAGGTGCATTCTGTCTCATCAACTTCTCCCAACCTCACACTCACCCCTTCAGAAAATGAATTGTGCTTTCGAAGACCTGGATTAATGTAAAATTTTGAAGTCAGTGGGGATGCTGATATGTTTAATTAAAAACCTATACTATCCAGCAGCATAAAGGTACGAGGTTCCAGGGTGAGAAAGGGTAAACCCCAAGGGGTTCGTTCTTAGTACCACTTATTACTGGCTGTGTGGCCTTGGACAAATTATCTAACCTCTCTGGGCCTCAGTGTTCGAATGTATAAGAATGACACAATGATAATGATACTTTATGAGATGGTGAGGGCTGAAACAATGATCAGCGTATAGGAAACGGATATCAGCTATTCTTACTTACGCTTTTGGAAAAGAAAGAAAGGATGCCTTTTTTTCCTCTCCATCAAACATATCTGTTAAGCACTGTGCTTGGGTATAAGGAAAAGTAATCAAGACCCCTGTCCTCAAGGAGCTCATAGTTCAGTGCATGTGCCTGATATGTAAACAACTTACTGTAATATAAAACAAAAATTGTAATAAGTGCTGAGTGAGGGTAATAGCAATATCGAATGGGGGCCGTAAGAGGAGAAACACTGAATGGGAGGAGAAGGTGGGAGGATAAAGGAGGTGGCATTGAAGCTGGACCTTGGCAAGATAAAAGATCTCTGAAAGCAGAAAACAAAAGAAAGATGTTCCGGACTGTGGGAGTGCCAGGAACACAGGCAAGGTAGGAGAAGTCCATAGCACATTTAGAGAAAGGCAAGAATCCTGTGATGTTGAAAGGAAGGAATGGAGGGGACCTGGGGCTGGAAGGGTAGTTAGAGGCTCCCTCCCACCCAGGTCCTGCAACAACCTGGCATCCTGATTTTTATTTCCAGGAGAAAGAAGTGGAGATGATATTGGAGTAGTAAGCATTCCTCATATTTTTTTTTTTTCCTGAATGAGTTCGAGAAAAAAATTTGAATAATGAGCAAAGTCCTAGAGTTACCATCTCTCATTTAGTAGAAAGAGCCCCCGGTTCTGTCCATACAGGTCATTTATTACACCCAGAGAAATCTTTGTAGTCACTACAAAAGTGCAGCTACCTCTAGGGTACGATGCAGCCGCTATTTAACTGTCACGTAACATGACAACCCAGTGTCCTATTAGAGCGAAAATTTAATTGTGAAGACGGGTACCATATTTAACTGCAATCCTGGGGGGAATTTAGGTTGACAGGCTGTAATTACCCAAACTGGAATCTGGCCAGGACACACCTACTCTTTGCCAAAAGAGCTACGGGGGTTTCAACCAAGGCAGGCAGGCCGGCGGAAGCTGCGGGTTTTGGAGGGTGGGGAATCGGCACTTGCGGCCCCACAGCGCCCCCTAACAGAGCTCCGGGCCAGTGCAGGCGCCTCGGGGAGCCGGCGCCTTTGGCCCCTACAGCCCCTCCCTGCCTCCACCTGGCTCCAGGGCATCGTGGATTATCAGAAACTTCCAATTTCAGGTTGCGAGGCTGTGGGTTCTGCAGGCAGGTTTTTGCTGCGTCTTATCTATGTCTGTCTGTCTGTTTGGCCCTCTCTGTATGTCGCTCCCCGCGTCCTGCTGTTTCTCTCTTATCATTGATGGAAGTGCTTGTCCTGATAAAATAATTACCCACCAGAGCACAGTGGTTCTGATCACCAGCTGCTGTTTCTACATAGAGATCAATTAGAAGCATGTTTTCACTGGGGAAGTGGGCTGGTAGGGCCCGTTTACTAAAAATCCCATTAGGATTCTTACTGTGAAATGCGTTATACTTTGGTCTTCCAATTCAGTTGCTACCAGCAAAAAGAAAAATTGGACCAAGATAAGGTGGAAATGTGGCTTGCTGATGTCACTGAAGGGTTAAAAGGGAGAAAGTTCTGGGCTGTGAGCAGCAGTGTGAATAAATGTGGTCTTAATTTAAGGTTATGGATTTTTTAAAAAGCCTTGCTTTTTGTCTTCAGGAGTCTTTGCATTCATATCAGTTAAAAAATAATTTAGACAGAAAATAAATGTTGGAGCAAACTCAAATTATTATGTGCATTTTAAATAAACCTTTGTTTTCTGCGGCAGACATAGCATATGAATAATAACATTAATAATGATCATGATAATTTGTCAACTGATGATCTTTTCCCTCAAACCTTCCAGGCTCTTGGTTCCCAGCTTGGCTTTTTAACTTAGCTGATTCTTCCTCTTGAGAGGAGCTGATAATAACAACCCTTACTCCCTCTGCAGGGTGGAAGAGCCCCAAAGCCCGGGGTTTAGTTCCAGTTCCACCCTAATTAGCTGTGTGACCTTGAGCAAGTTGCTTAGCATCTCTGAAAGTGAAAGTTGCTCAGTTGTGTCTGACTCTTTGGGACTCCATGGACTATGCAGTCCATGAAATTCTCTAGGCCAGAATACTGGAGTGGGTAGCATTTCCCTTCTCCAGGGGATCTTCCCAACCCAGAGATCAAAACCAGGTCTCCTGTATTTCAGGCGGATCTTTACCAGCTGAGCCACAAGGGAAGCCCCAAACATCTCTGGCCAGCCGTTAAAGGACAGAATGGTCTTGCAAGGAGATGAATGGAGCTGAAATGTGAAAAATGAACAGCAGTGTCGTAATATCACCTGGGAAGATACTTTTCCTTATTTTTAAGACAAAAGTTTTGAAAAAGCAAAAGCAACTTCAACAAAGCAGTTGTTAGATGGCACACAGGAGAAAGTTAGATTAAGACAAATTTTTTTAAGGCTAATGGATATTTTCTGTTTAGTTTCTAAGGACATGCACACACATGTACACATGTAGGTATACTTTCATCATAGGGAAATTCACTGAAAATAGTCACTTTTTTGCTTCCCTGGAGATTTTAATTGCTCTACAAAGACAACAGCAGCAGCACTGAGGTATTAGTTTCTATTTAATTTTTCTCATAGTATAAAACTGTCCAGATATGACCAGTTGAAGAATATGTAAGGTTGAACCATATGAAATTGCCATTTCTATAGATCAAAAAGAGTTGAATGTAAGAAATTTCATATGGTTCAAACTAAAAATGTATATATGTATGTGTGTGTGTATATATATATATATATGCCTTTTTATATATAATAAGATACAGTTGAGAGAACTGTGATTCTTCTTCTTTCTCTAGGGAATATTTTCTCAGTGGAAGATTGGTACATCCTTCATATTCTTATCCTCATATTAAGATGACATAAGACTTACTAACAGAAGACACTTCAGCATCCCAGGTTACATTTCTAAACATGGGGGCAGGCCCTGATTTGGTCCTGTAAGAATGGAATGAGAAGTCAATATGTGGAAGATCACTTAGAGGCACTAGCAGGGCTGGTTCTAGCAAAGGCAAAGCATGCCCTGTACACCTGTATACCTGGCGGCAGTTATCCCAGTGGAGTTGGACCCAGCGGGACTTCTTTGCACAGCTTCACTCAGAGGATGGAGATCATAATATATGTCCCCAGGGAGAGATGCTTTTTAGCACAGTTTATTGGCAATTATTTTTTATTAGAGATTTTAAAAATTAAAAATACACATATTATACCCAGGAATAATTTCAGGAGCAGTTAATGTAATAGAATGTTCTAGGATATTTTCAAAAGAAAAAAATGGGGCTGCTGGGGGTAGGGAAATTTCCATGAATAAAGTGAGAATATTCCAAAGTGAGTAATGATATAATTCCAGAAAGGAACAATCAAATTTTACTTCCTTATTTTTATTTATATACCTATGTCTTTATTTGTTGCTTTTCCCCACCTCTGTAGAACAGCCAGAATAACCAGAGCAAGTGCTCCTAAAACATTTTTTTTTAGTGGAGATAACTATACATTTTCATTGTGAAAAGTCAATAAATTATGGAAAAGTATAAAAGAAGAAAGTAAAAATCATCAGTAATCTCACCCTTCAAGAAGTATGATTTTACAGCACTTTCACTGAGATGTTTTTCTACATGCACACACTTTTTAAAAATGCCTGAAAAAAACAATTCTACACCCCCAGTCTCCAGCTTTCTTTGTTTCCTTTAGTGATATCTAGATGTCATGGATGCCTTTCCATATTTGTAGATATTAAGCTACTGATGTTTTTAAAGGACTGCGTAGTATTCAACTGTATGCTTAACCAATCAGCCACTGATACACATTTAGATAGCTTCCAGTTTGGCTACTATAAAACTCACTGAGGTAACCAGTCTTATCGTACACATCTTGGTGTACTTGTTTGATTTATTCCTTAGGATTCATTCATAGAAGTGGAACCCATGAGTAGAAAGACAATGTTTTTGTTATTCATTGCCAAATTACTCTCCAGAAAGGCTGTGCCTATTTACAATCTCATTAGTGGCAAAAGTAAATACCCATTCCCCCTCACTTGGCCTGAAGATGATCTGTATGTTTTATCTTTGCCAATCTGATAAATGAATAATTATATTCTATTGTTTAGCTTCACTGGTAATCAAAGTGATGCCATATAAACCAGCATATCTTTACATACATGGTTGACTTGTATTTCTTCTTTTTTTGCATTACCTACTTAGGCCTTTGGCCCATTTTTCTGTTTGGGTATTCGTCACTTTCTTATTGATTCTAAGAGTACTTTACATATTAAGGATCTTCTTCTTTCAATTGCTATCTGTGTAAAACATTTTGCCCAGGTTTTCATTTGTCCTCTAATTGTTTATGGAGTTTTGTATTTTTTGCAATGCCAAAGTTTCAACATTTTTATGTATTAAAGCAGTTAATATTTTTCTTAGAATTTTAGTCTTCAGGGTCACTCTGGAAAGCCAGCATATTCTGCATTTTATTTTTCCAGTCATACTAAGATACACTATAGTTATAGCTCTCTTTTCCTTCCAAATCATGTTTCTCATTACTTTCCAAAGGTTCTGGAATGAAGGCATGAGGGACTTTGCCAACCAGAGCAGAGAAAACATGACTATTAATAGTAATACTTGACATTTCTATTTTCAATGTGCTATAGGATGACTAATTAGTCCCCTTTTCAACTTAGACCCAAGGATCGCCCTGGCTGCCGTTCATTCACACTGCAGAGAAAGCTGTGACATTCCACCTGGTGGGTTACGTTCTACCTGCACGCGTGTCCATGTGTGCTCAGTCATGTCCGGCTCTCTGTGACCCCATGGACTGCTGCCCGCCAGGCTCCCCTGTCCACAGGATTTCCCAGCTCAAGAATATCTACCTGGCCAGGGCTTAAATACAAGCTCCCCATCTGCGCTTAAATTAAAGTGAGGCAATTTCCTCCACAGAGGCTGGCAGAGTCCCAGGATGCCCTCAGATAGTGGGGATGAGTTCTCTGGATGAAATTCCATAGGCTGTCTCTTCCTGCTCCCTGCCCAAGGGAAATCATATTGGCCTGGCCAAAAAGTTCATTCGGTTTTCCATCTTACAGAAAAGCCCGAACACACTTTTTGGCCAACCCAATATGATCTCTAAGATGGTTTGCAACCTGGAGTTTTCTGACTTTAACTTGGCCCTCAGATGGGATTGTACTACTTGTTAATTCACTGCTAAAATTTGAGTATCAGGATACCTATGGTAAGAGTCAGGGAGGATGAAGAAAAAAGGAGGAAATGAGTGAACAGAAAATGCCAGCTAATTTGGTGAAGGGTGGGCTCCCAAGCGCCCCCCCCCCCGCCCCGCCCCAGGAAACTCATTCCTACCGCAAAAGTCAAACTGCGTGCTGGGAACTGGGCTAGGGGCTGAGTAAACCACACTGATTTGAGCTGCAGTGGAGTCTGACGTGTCCTGGTGTGTGGATTGTGTGGACAGGACAAGGCAGCATGGAGGAGAGGCTTCCAGGGGAGCGGCCTCTCTGCTGAGATCTGATAGATGCACCGGAGTTGGTCAGGAAAGGGGAAAGCTTTGCGGGCAGGAAGAAATGCAGGCAACATACAATCTTTCGGGAGGAGTGGAATGGGAGGGACGCCAGGAGAGCCAGATTCAGCAAAGATAAAGGCTGATAGCAGTGCTTTTCCTGTTATCTTTGGAGAAGGACTAGGCTTTTTCCCCTCCAGTGTGTCACAGATGATATTTTTGTAATAAGATGCAATAAAAATGGATTAACACAACATTAGCAGACATTCAAAATACAAACTTTATTATTAGATTCAGCAGACAAAAATCATTCTGTCAAATTGCTATAAAAGTTTCGATTATTCTTAGTTGCTGTCCTTATCTCATTGCATATTGGCAGCAGTTTGCCTACGATATGGGTCCGCAAAATGTGATTTTTGAGCAGCGCTGAACTAGAGCTTTCTGGGAAGGTGATGGGATCAGCAGTGTCAAATGATGCCAAGGTGGTAAGTAAAAGGAGGTTTGGTACAATGTCCTTCGAATGTACCAACAAACATACTGTGTTATGCTTACTTCCTTGAGTCGTGTCCGACTCTGTGAGACCCCATGGACTCTAGCCCGCCAGGCTCCTCTGTCCATGGGATTCTCCAGGCAAGAATACCAGAGTGGGTTGCCATGTCCTCCTCCAGGGAAGCTTCCCAACCCAGGGATCGAACCCAAGGCTCTTCCATCCCCTGCATTGGCAGGCGGGTTCTTTACCACTAATGCCACCTGGGAAGCCAGTAGCAAGAAATACATAGTTGCAAAGAGCACTTTCCCTGCAGTGGTTGAGGCAGAAGGCAGAAGACTCCAGCAGCATTCACAGCAACTAAAAAATGTGGACGTGAAGATGAACTAAACTGGAAATGCTTAGGTTTTATATTGATAAAGATCAGCCTTTTAAAAGGTATCTATTTATTTGGCTGCGTCAGATCTTAGTTTTGGCACTTGGAATCAGCTGCTCCTCGAATGTGGGATCTTAACTCCCTAGTCAGGATTGAACCCAAGTATCCTGCATTGCAAGGCAGATTCTTAACCACTGGACCACCAGGGAAATCCCAACATCAGCCTTGTTTACACAGACCAGTTAACCCCCCAAAAATTCTATGTTGTGACAAGGAATAAGGACATATAGTAACTGGATAAAGTCTATTGTGTAGTAGAAAATGTGTTAGTTTGAGTCTGGGAACCTAGACTATCAATGGAGCCAGGCAGTCATAAGCTGTGTGACCTTGGATAAGTCATTCACTCCACTCTGGTCTTCAGTTGCCTTCTCTGCCAAATGAGGGGATCATACAAGATGAACCTGTCCCCCAGTGTGAGCAACCAGAATCTGTGCTAAGATCCTCTACATTCTCGGTGTTGGCGTGGAAACCACTTCTGGGTCCAGCTGGGAAGGAGAAGAAAGAATCCGAAGGCATCCTGACCTGCTCTGAGCTTTGAGAAAGCCCAAAGCGAAGGTTGTGGGGGAGAGGGCGTGGGGAGTGAAGTCATGATTCTGATGCCAGCTGAGCAGGAGTCGAGGAGACTCAGCAGTGGGGCGCTTTTTCCTTTTCTGCCCAGACCCCTCTGAAGTGTCAGGGATGCTGGCTAGATCACTGGTCCTCATCCTTGTCCTTTCTGTAGCTCAGAAATCAACCTGTCGTCCTGTCTTTACAGTCCCTGATATCACAGCATCCAAATTCAGCAAATCATGAAGTGTCCTGCAGGTCTTTCTCACATCCATTATGTATTATCTTTGAACATCACTTCTAGCTTTATAGACCTTACTCGAACTGTCTCCTGCATTTCCTTCTGGGCAGAATTAACAGAGGCACTGTGTGGTCACAGACACACACGCGTGCGCACACGCACACAGGCTTTGTTCAGTGAGAGCAGAAGAAAGCAGTTCAGTGGGCCCAGGTAAACAATGCATTGCCACGTGCTCCCTGCAGAGTGGCTTCCTGACAATGGACAGGGTTGAAAGCAGGGGCTCTTTTCCGTGGGTCTTCTCATAGCTGAATGTCGCTCTCTGCCATTAAGTGAAACTGGAACAAGCCATTTGGGTGACTGCAACCACATCTGGCTGAAGTGCCCAGCTGTTGCTCTTTCCTCCCTCTGCTTTTCAGTCCCCGTGATGGGGGCTCATTATGGCTGTGATGCTTGCTGATGACATTAATGCACTGTGCTGCTTCTCCATCGCACGTGCCATCTGCTCCCATAAGCCCTGTGGGGTAAGTGGTAGGTAATTGTTTCCCATCGGTAGTCCATTTTCTCAGATAAAGGATGCGAGATTCAAAAATAAACATCCACTCTGAGCCATTGCCGTGAGGCCAGTGTGGATCTGGGGGCAGCCACCCCATCTACTACAAGTAGTGGGTGAGGCTGCTTTCCTCGTAATTTGAGTCGAAGGGCAATTTGATTCATTAACAGTGGCTCTGGGAGACGAAGAGGTTCAGGGAGAGAGCAGAGGCAAAAAAAAAAAAAAAAACACCCTGAGAGTTCTTATAAAGCAGTAAGGTCAGTGGAAGAGAGAAGGGGAAAGATGGAGAGAAAAATTGGTGATTCATCAGTGAAGGCTTACTAGTGGATGGAAATGGAAGATAAGAGCCCACATAGTTTCAGCGGTGGGAACTGGGCCTGGGGACCACGACCTCAGCTTCTCAGCTGTAGTTGGCTGGAGCTTCTGCTCTCTCAGCAAGGACCAAGGTTCCAGAATGGAACTGAAGACATGGCATGTCAGGCAGCGCCAGGCGTGGCTCAGAAAATGGGCAGAGAGCGAAAGATGGGGTGATGCCAAAGAGGAACCAAAAGGCCAGCTTACGGCAATGATGATGGGGAGAAATGAGATTTAGCCGCATCTTCACAGACTCCCAGGGTGATTGATAGGGTTTACTTTTTTTTTTTTTCTTAAGGAAATCGCATGCTGTGGTTCACTTTTAACCTGTTTTCCTTTAAGAACTGCCACACAGCATCCTCGGTTTGACTTTCACCTCCCCTCAAAGCTCATCCCCACATACATCAGTCACTTATTCAACAAATATTTATTGCGGTCCTGCCGGATGCCAGGCATTGTTCTCGCTGGGGGTTCGTCATGGGCCTCTGGAGCTGGGCAAGCCCAGGTTTGCCATTTGCCGCTGCAAATCTGTAACCCCTCCAAACTCAGGCTTTTGGATCTCTCCAGTGGGGTAATTGTACTGATTTCCTGTGATTGTTATGAGAACCAAATGAGACTTTATGTGTGGCTCAGGCCAGAAGCAGAAAAGGCCCTCAATAAACACGGGGGCTGGGAAGATAAGTACCCCTCCTTTCCCTGCACTGGACCCATCTCTTCGCATCCTTTCATCATCCCTGTGGTCCGCTCAGGCCCCTCCTGTGCCCCTACTTCCAGGAACTCCCTCATCCCTCTGCAGGGCAGGGGAAGGGCAGAGCTCCCCTCCCAGGGGCAGCTGAGGTGGTCTGGAGGGGTCACCTTCCAGTAGCCTTCCTGCTTACCCAGTGCTCCTGAGTTAGGAGAAGGATTCCCTAACGCCAGGCTTCTTCCAATCGCAGTCAGTCTCGCTAATTGATTCATGTTATTTTATTTTCTGTACTGGTGGTTAGGGCCTCAAGCAATTTTATGCAAATTAATGAACCTTATGCAAATGAGGGCATCCCTAGACTAATTGCACACAAAATGGAAGCTTTGTGGGCACCTCCCCCATTCAAGTGTGCCCTGACTCCTTCTCATCCTTTAAATTACTCCCAAACTCCCCCATCTCTTCAAGCCCCCAAGATCAACCGCCTCCCCTTCCACCAGCCTCCCTACCTGAGGCTCCTTGGCAGCCATTTTGGAATATTCAAGGTATGGCATCAGCCCTGTTTGCAAGGGCTGGTGGCTGCCTGGTGTCCCAGGAAACCATAGCCTTGGGGGATACCCCTCCCTTCTAACTCCAGGGGTCCCTGTTGCCAATCTTAGGCCCATTTTTGGTCCCAGCAGATTGACAACTAATCCTCAGGAAGGTATTGTCTTAAGTGGGGTTTCCTAGAAGCAAGCAGAGCCAGCTCAAGGAATTGAGGTGTGAGTGGAGAAGTCTGTGAGGAAGCAAGGGAAGGAGCATGGGGCAGGGGAAAGCTGAAAGGACGTGAGTTCAGGTAAGTCTTTATTCAGCCTGATTCCTTGGGAAGCTCTGGAATTGCTCACCCTGAGGCAACTACTTGGGTTTGTACCCACTTCCAGGCCCTGCTTAGAGAGGCATTGGCTGTCAGTAGCCCCAGGCCCAGGGGGCAGAGGTGATTATCTCCCAGACATTTGGGGGGCAAGGGGGCTTCCATGTGAGAAGGGGTCAGTTAACACTCAGCACTTGGGGGATGGGTATTCCAGTTCAGGCTGGGCACCAATGTGCATCTCCTCCAAGCACTCCATGAAATGCTAGGTCATGACCACTGAGATCAAGGCCTTTCCATTTCTTTTTCTTTGGTTAACTTAATTTAATTTTAACATCCCTTCAAAGCACGCATTTAAATCATCCCCCTTTTATAAATGTGATAGCTAGTGTTCAGGGCAAGTTGCCACCTGCTTCCAAGGTCATATGCCCAGCAAACCTCCTAGACAGAAGAGGGATTTGAATTTGGACTCACTGACTTTCCCAGGGGGAGGGGGGCAGGTGGCATAGGACTTTTGCATCCAGCCCCTCAGATGTCCAAGGTCAAGGGTGTGCCACATCAGAGCTCATGCACACCTGGCTTTTCTCAAGAGTCCTCCTCTTTCCCTGTGGCTCCTTTTTACAAAATCCCTCATGGAAATGTGTATAGGGGAGTGTTGGTGTGCTGGGGTGATAGCAGACAGGAAGCAGAGACCAAGATTTCCCATCCTTTCCCCCTTCCATCCTGCCCCTTCCTCTCCTCCTAGATCCCATGGTCCCACTTCCCCTTCCCCTCCTGCTCACTCCCCTTTTCTTCTTGGACCACTTCCCCCACCTTCATTCCCTCCTCCTTCCTCTCCCCTCTGCCTATTTCCACCCCCATCCTTCCCTTTTCTCTCCATCATCTTCCTATTACATTTCTTCCTTAAGACGCCTTCACCCCCTCAACCGCTCCCTGACTCCCAGAGGGCTGCCACTCACTCCCCAGCCCTTTCCCCTAGATGAGCCGAAGTCTGTCTCCCTGAGCCCAGGGCTCCGGGCGTGTTCAGCACTGTACCGGAGGAGAAGGCAGCATCTCAGCTTCCTACCCATGCCCCCAACTCCTGCTGGGGGATGGGAACAGGTAGGGCCACCCTGGGCTGCCCTGAATCCCAGGACGGCGCTTGCTTGCTCGTCTTGCTTGGCTCGCTGAGCACGCGGGGCTTTAGAGCTGCCAGGACAGACTTGGAGGCGGTACCTGGATCCGCCTCGGCGTGGCAGTCTAGTTCGAGAGAGGGCGCAGGCCCGGAGCTGAGTGAAAGCGCGGCTGGAGGGGATCAGTGGATCGTGACTCGGGAGCAGCCTGCTGCCAGGCAGCACCCGCGCCCCCCTCCCCCAGGGAGAATGGCTTAGGGAGGAGCGAGCTGCAGATCCACGTGGCTGCAAGAAGCTAAGTGATGAGGGGCTCCGCGCCTGGGCCCCACACTCCCTGCCCTTTGCATCAGCAGGAAAGCCCGAGTTGACCCGCCCTCTTCCTGAAAAGTGTTCCTAATGCTGGGCAACTAGCCAAGGAATGTAATCATTAAAGCCAGTAGCCAGTATTGCAAGAGCGCTTACCACGGATCTGGCATGGCGCTAAGTCCTCCCATTTTACAGAGAAGGAAACCGGAAGCACACTGAAATTAAATCACACAGCTGGTAAGTCGTAGAGGCAGAATTCAAACACAGGAGGTCTACCTCCAGAATCCGGATCCTTAACCACCACACTGACAGCCTCCGTGTGCTCAATCAGGACACCCCAGAGGTTCAGAGAAAGGATGAGAGAATGATCTGGAAACACTTTGTCAAGACAGCAGCCAGAGAGGCAATCCCATTTCTCTTGGGCAGGTGGCCACAAACCTGGGGTTTCTCTCTACCCTTTCGCTGCATGGATGGGCTGCATGCCCATGACTTCCTGTGTCCCTGGTCCTGCTGGTGGCTCTAGCCAAACCTCAAGCCATCAGGGCGGTAAATACTGTGCATTTCTTCTCTCCTTGGAGCGCTTCCTGGGATCCGCCCACACCACTGCCTTAACCTTGTACCCTGCCCTCCCCCAGCGCTCATCCCTGTGGGCGACAGTGTAACCTACAACCCCTGCCACTTTTCCCACCATCACCCAGGTGACTGAATATCTAGAATGAGTCATCAGGGGCCCAGCTCTGCTGAAAGGAAGGAAGGCAGCATATCACCATGTGTCCTGCGTTGTCCCTTGTGAATGGAGCCCAGAACTGACACCTTCCAAGATCCCTTCTCATTCAGGCGGTGTGATAATAGCAGCCATTTGTCAAGGCCCCCGTCTGTTCCAGGCTCCTTAGAAACATTATTGCTCTTCCTCCCAGCACCTCCAAAAGACAAGTGTCATTATCCTCTTTTCTCTACCACTTTAGAGGGAGGAAAACTGAGACTTGGAAAGGTTAAGTGACCTCCTGGCCAAAGGTCCCTGCAGGAAGTCTCCTGACTCCCGTGTGTGCTTAGTCATTCAGTCGTGTCTGACTCTCTGCGACCCCACGGACTGTAGCTTGCCAGGCTCCTCTGTCCATGGGATTTTTTAGGCAAGAATACTGGAGTGGGTTGCCATTTCCTCCTCCAGGAGATCTTCCTGACCCAGGGATTGAACCCAAGACTCCTGCGTCTCCTGCATTGGCAGGTGGGTTCTTTACCGCTGTGCCACCTGGGAAGCCTCCTCCTGACTCCCAAACCTCTCTTTTCCCCACATCGTGTCTCCCTAATGATGTCAGAGAAGAGCTCTGAGGTTAGCTTCCAGGCTCCTCCTGCCTTTCTTGCTCCTTGTCCTTCCTTTCTTCTTCTAATTTTCTAAAAGTTAAATTTCTACCTGCCCTTGGTTGGGAGGCAGGACAGGACAGGGGACCCTTCCTTCTGCCCAAAGAAGGAGCAGTTGGGATGGAGGAGGGCATGGCCCCTTTCCCTTCCCTCCATGAGCACTCCGCTCCTGACAGTTACCCAGGTGTGATAGGATGCAGATCTAAAGCTGGAGGTATGTCAGGCCGAGGGCACCGCCAGAACATGTGTGCGTGTGTGTGCACTGGAGGGCGTGCCTAGAGCGGATGTGCACCTGCACGCCCAGCAGTATCTGTGACAGGGAGCAGAGTAGATTTGAACAGATCAGGAAGGAATTTTTCCTGCCGGCTCATTCGACACTTTGTTCTCACGGGGATGCAGGTGGCTGAAAGCTGGAGCCGGAGAGCTGGGAGGCTTAGGGCTGTATGCACCTCAGCTTCACGAGACCCATCTTCCAGCTGCCCACAGAGCTGAGACGCAAGACTCTGGGTCGCCTTTGCAATGGAAGCGTATTTTGTTTGCTTGGAGTGTCCAAAGGGGACAAAGCTGGAAAGGAAGTCTGGGTTCTGGAAAACTCCTGGCAGTTCTGGGTAGTGGGAGGGAGAAGAAGGAATCCTGAAGAAGATCAGACTTCCCCACCCCTCACCAGGGGAGACACCTTTGACTTCTGGGACTTCAGGGTGGGGAGATGTGCTAAGAGGACCGCAGTGGTAGTTTAAGCTCTGCAGGAAGACCTTGGCTGGAACCTCCCAGCTGATGCTGAAGCTGACCCTCCAATACTTTGGCCATCTGATGTGAAGAGCCAACTCACCGCAAAAGACCCTGATGCTGGGAAAGATTGAAGACAGGAGGAGAAGGGGGTGACAGAGGATGAGATGGTTGGATGGTATCACCGATTCGATGGACATGAGTTTGAGCAAGCTCCGGGAGATAGTAAAGGACAGGGGAGCCTGGTGTGCTGCAGTTCTTGGGGTCGCAAAGAGTTAGACACAACTGACCGACTGAACTGAACTGAATTGAACTCCCAGCCAGTTGCCTCAGCATGAAACTAAGGCAGAAAGGAGAAGCAGGAGGGGCCAGTTGTCCTGTCCTAAGAGGACCCAGATTGCATAAGTGCTTGTGCCAAATGCCTGGGGAAACCTCTCTGTGTGGTCCAGTGCCCCACCCCCACGTTCCTGTCCCTGCCAAACGGTCTGGACCTCGGTGCATTCTCATTACCAGGGCTGTCATCTGCAATGCAGGCAAGGGCAAGTGCCTCCTCTCCTGCTGGTGTGCTGAGACATTAGGTCCAGGGGCACATCAATCTCTTTCACAGCACAGTTTCATGCTAAGAACAGACAGCTTCTGGTAGGGAACCCAACAGATGCAAAGCCTTGGGTATCATAGATACAGCTTCCAGAAGACAGACTGAGGCCTAATCCCAACAGATGTGTGTCTCCATCCCTTCATGGTCACTCAGCTTTGGCACACACACCAGAGTTATTAGGGGAAATACAATGATAAGGCCACTGAGTGGCCTCTGCACATCTCATGGCCAGGAAGAGAGGAAATCTGGGGACATCCATGTTTCAGATTACTGATCACTCCCTGGGAGTTGGAGCGACCCTCGAGCTTCCCACACACAGGGATCAGCAGAATTTCTGGAAACTAGAGTGGTTCCCCAGTCTGTGTCCCGATCTGACCTGAGTGGACCAGCTTTGCTGGAAGGAAAGCTTTTGCGGCCCTCACTCAGAGTTTTCTTTCAGCCAGTGCCTCCCCATCCTCATTCACAGGAAAGACGAGGGATGGAGTCTTAAAGAAAAATGCTCCCTGCCTCCATCCTCCCCTCTGACCCAAGACAGCGTCCCTCCTAGAAGGCTGAGTCAGCCTGGCCAGGGCCCGCCTCCTGCAGGCCCCTGCTGACTCCGGCTTCTGAGTGGATTTGTAATGAAATTCAAATGAGATTGAGGTTATCCCGGGTGAATGAGGCTGCTCCTCATCCCTCCTTTCTCTGGAGGGGGCTGCAGACTGTAGATGTTAACCTCCTTCAAGAACTGTTTTTGAAAGTGGAGTTAGACTGGATGGAGAGGATACAGGTCAGAGTAGGAGTAGGAGAGGCCCTTGTGGTCCATCCTAGCCCCGTGGTTGCAATTCCAGAGCCAGAAAGAAAAGGAACAGGGCACTTCCACCCCTCATCAGAACACCTGTGTGCCCTTGAGATCTTCAGGAGGCTTCTGGAGTCAGCTTGCCATCGCTGTGCATGCAGGCATCACTGCATGTGAACCCCAGGCCCATTCCAGTCATCGGCCTGAGAACTGAACTCAGCACAGTGGGAAGGGCATAGGCTTCATTGCCTCTGCTGGCTGAGTCTGCTGTTTTAATTTTCAGCTGCGTGTTTTCTTTTACCACCTGAAGCAGTAGCCTATCTCTGTGTTCTTCCTACACAGACAGGATGCAGTCTGCTGACCCCAGGAGCATCCACTGAGAACCACACTGAAAGGAAGTGAAAGTGTTAGTCGCTCAGTTGTGTCCGACTCTTTGTGACCCCATGCACTGTAGCCCACCAGGCTCCTCTGTCCATGGGATTCTCCAGGCAAGAATACTAGAGCAGGTTTCCATTCCCTTCTCCAGGGGATCTTCCTGACCTAGGGATCGAACCCGGGTCTCCTTCATTGCAGGCAGATTCTTTACCATCTGAGTCACCAGGGAAGCTGAGAACCACACTAGCCAGGACTAAAAGCCTAGTGCTTTCTGCCCTGGAGTCGGCCCTACTTCCTGAGACCGTGGGGCAGGCCCAGCTTGGCCAGGCAGCGCTGTGGAAGTCTGGTCTCCAGCCCGCAGGATTCCAGCAAGGTGCCATTTCCATATTCTCTGGCAATAACTAATTAGCGATTATAAAGCTCTTTGAAATATGAAGTGTTGCATGATAATATCTGTAATGAGCCTGATTCTTTCCCTCTTGCATGCGAGGCAGGCGGTGGGGGTGGGGGGAGTAGGTTTTACACCATTAAGGGGAGTTGGGCTGCCAGGCAGCTTCTTTCCCGAGGGGCACCAGCGTCCTGGTCTAATCAAGTGGTCCTGGGGAGGAGGCCTGGCAGTGCAGCCCACTGGCAAAGCAGCACTTTGATCCCCACCCTCCTCCAGTCTTCTAACCAACCCCATCAGCTGCTTACACACTTCAGACTTACCCTCCCCTGGGTAGGAGGAGGAAGGGGCAGTGAGGATGATGGATGGAAAGGGGAGAAGAGAAAGGTGGAGTTAGGGTGAGGAGAACGAGTTGGGCTCGTGGTCTCCTTAATGTGATTTAGAATTTCATATTAATATATCACCTCAGAAAAAAATTAATGAGAAACGTGAAGAAAATAGGATAATGAATATGATAATATATGGGGAGTGCTTTGGGCTTCTTGGAACAAAGGTGCAAGGAATTATTGCTATGATTTTCTCACGGTGCATATATATTTTTATTAAACTCTAAAAAAAAAAATGCCAGTAGATTCACTTCTTTGCAAGGTATTAACACCCCGCAGAGGAGTCGTTCTTCAATTAGTTGCCTGAGCCTCAGCCCACCTCTTGACTGTTTTCCTGTCACTCTTCTGGAGACTTCCAGCTTAAGGGACGCAGAGTGTAGATTAGAACAATCAGTGGCTTTGCCTGGAGCGTCTGGCGCGCACGTGCCTGGAGAGATGGTTTCCTGAGAAGGTGGGGCTCAGGAGGGCTGGAAGTAGGATGGAGGGGAATTGAATGCAAAACAGAAATAGAAGTCAGGGTTCTAGATGGATGAAAACTTGGGGAAAGAGCAACTTCCTTGTGTTCAGTCTCCTGACTGCCCTGCCCAAGGGTCTACTCAGGCCAGACCTCTTTTTAAAGATTCAGACATTAAATGTCAGTTCTCAGTTGGAAGGGAATTTTGTGGGGCTACCTTACTAAGGGACCACAGAAACTAGAATGAAGATGAAAGTGAAAAAAGTGAAAGTTTTAGTCACTCAGTCATGTCTGACTCTTTGCAACCCCATGGACAGTAGCCAGCCAGGCTCCTCTGTCCATGGAATTCTCCAGGCAAGAATATTGGAATGGGATGCCATTTCCTACTCCAGGGCATCTTCCCGACCCAGGGATTAAACCTGGGTCTCCAGCATTGCAGGCAGATTCTTTACCATCTGGGCCACCAGGGAAACTGAAGGACAAAGATGAGACCTTCACAATTTCTATTTCTCACTTCCCTATACCAGTGGTTCTCACAACACAGTCCCTAGACAGCAGCCTCGGCATCACCTGGAATGAATCAGAAATGCACATCCCAGGGGCCCCACCCCAGACCCAGTGCATCAGAAATTCTGGGTGTGAGGCCCAACAGTCTGTGTTTTAACAAGTCCTTTCACACACTCAAGTTGGAGAACCCAGACTCAGGAATGAGTAAGCTCCAGAAGTTGCAGATTGTTCTGCTTCAAGAAAAAAAAAAAAAAAAAAGTTGGGGGGTGGACTGCCCTTGGTAAAAATGCATTAACTATGTGCAAAAGCTAAATAGGTAATGGGAAGGTCTGGAGACTGAATGTCACAAGTTGGATGTCCCAGAAAGCTGACTCTGAGATGGAGTTTAGCAAGTGGAATGTCTACTAGGGAACACTCTTGAGATATGTACCTTTGGCGGGGGTCAGGGGGAGGAAGCGGGAGAGGGCAGAGAAGAGTTTGAGTTGTGATGTAGGCCTGGAGACACCCTTGGCGGTCCCGCAGGGAGCTCTAGAGCTTGAATGGCCCACAGTGATACAGTGAGTTGAAGCAAGATGACTAGACCTTTACACCCCATGTCAAGTGATCAGTGGATGTGGGTTGCTCTGGGAGAGGCATGCTCTTGGCCCTATGGGTTCCACCAGTCACTAGCTGTGTGACCTTGACCAAATTTCTCTCTGCCTCTCTGAGCGTGTTTCTTAGTAGGAACTGCTAAGTATTAGATGAAACTGTTCAGAAAGGACCTAGGAAATTTTAAATACTTTCATTCACTCAATGAATATTGAGGGCTAACTATATGTCAGACTAGGAATGCCCTCCTCCCTAGCCTTATAGAATTGACAATCTCATGGGGGTGATCAGAAGTCCACAAACACAAATATTTGACTACAAACTGTGGTGTTACCACACTTGGGAACAGAACAGGCTGTCAAAGAAGATACAAAGGAATCTATTTTAAATGGAGAGTTGATTGGGGAAGGCGCGGGGTCTCTCCAGTTGCTACATAAAGTGGAAGAATGGAGGATGAGAAGTTTTCTGGGGGTGGTGGGGGATGTAAAGACATTTGGCACAAAAAGAGCAGCAAGTGCAAAGGGCCTGAGGCGGGCAGGGGCTTGGCTTATTAAGGAGCCAGGGTGAGGATAGAAGGAACTGGATACAGAGCCCTGAGGGCTGTGCTTAGGAGTTTGGGTTTTCTGCCTGGTGGAGTGGGAATTCATCAAGATGGTTTAAGTAGGGGAGTGCTAACGACAATGACTGCTCTGGCTGCTAAGCGGAGAGCAGATCGTAGAAGACAATGTAAGAACGCTTAGGGATGATGGCTCTGTCCTGCCAAGATGATGGTGGCTGGAACTGTGTGATGTCATGGAGGTGGAGAGCTGTGGGCAGGTTCCAAACACCCTGGAGGGAGCGCTGATGGGACTTGGTGGTGGTTGTAAAGTGATGGGTGAAGGAGAGGAAGAAGCCAGCTCCGGGTCCTTGGTTTCTGACTGGAGCAGCTGAGCGGAGGCTAAATGTTTGTTGAATTGAATCGAGGAGGAGGGTCTGAGACAACTCAGGGGCTGTTGCATTACAAGCAGCAGAGATTCAGACGGCTAACCGAAAGGAGCCCGCTATACACAGCGAGAAGGAAAAGGACAAGGAGGAGGAAGAGGAGAAGAAAAGCAGATGATGAAGCAAGCCATCAACAACTAATAGTCACTGAGTACTTGCCATGGGCCATGTGCTATTCTAAGCACTATCCTATCTTACTATCCTTGACAGCTGTTCAATGAAGCCTATAAATTTTATTATCCTCATTTTACATATGAGGAAAGGAGGACCAGAGAGGTTACGTAACTTGCCTGACGTCACATAGCCAGCAAGTGGTGCTGTCAGCTTTTGAACCAGGCAACTCGGTTTCTGGAGCCTGAACTTCAACACCTTGTACCTTTGTGGCCCTCACAGTAGCAGCTGCTGGTAAACATGCATCCACGTGGACCCCCTGAGCTGTCTCACCTACCTTGGCAATACTTCCACAACCCCCGTTTCACTACTGGGGAACCGGAAGGCGCGGAGGTTTGATAACTTTGCTTGAGGTCACTCGGCTTGAAAAGGGCTGAACCAGGGTTCAAACTAAAGTCAGTCTGACTTCAAAGGCCCATTTGAAACCATGATACTGCACCTTTTACCCAGAGACATTCAGGCGATCCGCAAGAGGAAGGAGACAAAATAAGTTTGTTATATTTCATTCTAATGGCCAGCTTTCCTGCCTGTGATAGTACAGAGACACGCTGGCTGTCTTCCCCCTTCCTATTCCTTGATAGGCTCTGGGAATCTTCTTGGAACTAAAGTCTTCACCCTTTGTCCATCTATCCATCCCTCAGTGCATCTAGCCAGCTTACCTTGATACACAACCGTGTGCTTAGTTCTGTTCTAGGTCCTGTGGTGCATCCAAAATGAATAGAACCCAGTGTCCCTGACCTCGGGAATTTTACCATCTAGTTGGAGAATAGTAAGAACCACTCATGTAGCTCTTTTTGGTATCCCAAGCACCTTCTCCTGTTTGTACCATTGATTCTTATAACGTTTAGCACAAGCCCTTCACAGATAAGGAGACTGAACTCTGCCAAGCCGTGCTCTAGTTCCTGGCCCACAGGAACGGTAAAATTGTACACGGTGGTGAGCCACTAAGTGTGTGGAAAATCCTTCTGAATGGCCAAACAATGTATCCCATCGCACATCCTCCCCTACAAGTGTGACTTTGACGTTCCTCCCACCAAGATGCGGAGTCCAACTCCCCTCACCTTGAGTCCAAATGGGCTTAGGACTCCTTTGATGATAAAGGACTGTGAACACCACACTGATTTTTCAAGACTGGGTCATAAAAGGTGATGCAGCATCCACCTTGTCGCTGGATCCCTTGCACTTGGAGCCCTGAGCTACCATGTAAGAAGTCTGACTATCCTGAGGCTGCCATGTTGACAGACAGCCCAGGCTCTATGTGTGAGAGAACAAAGCTTCCAGTGGCCCCAGCCTCCAGCCACTGAATCACTACCAGCCCTCTATTCTTTCCAACTGAAATTCTAGATATCATGGATCAGAGACAAGCCATCCCCACTGTGCCCTAACCAAATTCCTGACCCACTGAATCCATGAAGGTAATAAAATGGTGGTTGTTTTACTTGATTAACTTTGGGAGAAGTCTGTTACACAGTAATAGTGGTCAGCTGTGGTTTTTCCAGTAGTCATGTACAGATGTGAGAGTTAGACAATAAAGAAGGCTAAGCGCCAAAGCCAAAGAATTGACACTTTAGAATTGTGGTGCTGGAGAAGACTCTTGAGAGTCCCTTGGACAGCAAGATCAAACCAGGCAATCCTAAAGGAAATCAACCCTGACTATTCATTGGAAGGACTGATGCTGAGGCTGATGCTCCAATACGTTGGCCACCTGATGCAAAGAGCTGACTCATTAGAAAAGACCCTGATGCTGGGAAAGATTGAAGGCAGGAGGAGAAGGGGATGACAGAGGATGAGATGGTTGGATGGCATCACTGACTCGATGGACATGAGTTTGAACAAACTCTGAGAGACAATGAAGGACAGGGAAGCCTGGAGTGCTGCAGTCCATGGGGTTGCAAAGAATCAGACATGACTTAGTGATTAAACAGTAACAACAACAAACACTGATCAGAAAACAGGTCAAACCCAGGATCTGATAGCTTATGGTGAATGATGTCAGATTCGAGATCTCCGAAGAAGATTTAGCTTCGGGACTAGGGACCAGGCTTGATCACTCAGAGCTTTTGTGTGGCAAAAGTTTTATTACAGTGAAAAAGGGCAGAGAAAGCTTTTGACATAGACATCAGAAGGGGACAGAGAATGCCCCCCTTGCTAGTCTTATCAAGGCCTTATATAATTTTACCAGACCCATTCCCACAACATATGTCTTAAGGTAACAAGATTAGTCAGAAGGTTCTTGTTAAGAAGGAGAAACATGTCCCTGAGCAAGACACATTGTTGTTGTATAAGAGTACTGGAGTGGGGTGCCATTGCCTTTTCTGATATAATCATTAGTACAGAGCTTAAGGAAAAACATACCCTTGAGCAAGATGAGTTATTTTGTTGTGTGATCATTTAGTTCAGTTCAGTTCAGTGGCTCACTCTTTGGGACTCCATGAACCGCAGCTCACCAGGCCTCCCTGTCCATCACCAACTCCTGGAGTCCACCCAAACCCATGTCCATTGAGTTAGTGATGCCATCCAACCATCTCATCTTCTGTCATCCCCTTCTCCTCCTGCCCTCAATCTTTCCCAGCATCAGGGGTCTTTTCAAATGAGTCAGCTCTTCGCATCAGGTGACCAAAGTATTGGAGTTTCAGCTTCAACATCAGTCCTTCCAATGAACACCCAGGACTGATCTCCTTTAGAATGGACTGGTTGGATCTCCTTGCAGTCCAAGGGACTCTCAAGAGTCTTCTCCAACACCACAGTTCAAAAGCATCAATTCTTCGGTGCTCAGCTTTCTTTATAGTCCGACTCTCACATCCATACATGACCACTGGTCACAGCCTTAACTAGACGGACCTTTGTTGGCAAAGTAATGTCTCTGCTTGTCAATATGCTGTCTAGGTTGGTCATAACTTTCCTTCCAAGGAGTAAGCGTCTTTTCATTTCAGGGCTGCAATCACCATCTGCAGTGATTTTGGAGCCCAGAAAAATAAAGTCTGACACTGTTTCCCCATCTATTTCCCATGAAGTGATGGGACCGGATGCCATGATCTTCGTTTTCTGAATGTTGAGTGTTAAGCCAACTTTTTCACTCTCCTGTTTCACTTTCATCAAGAGGCTCTTTAGTTCTTCACTTTCTGCCATAAGGGTGGTGTCATCTGCATAGCTGAGGTTATTGATATTTCTCCCGGCAATCTTGATTCCAGCTTGTGCTTCTTCCAGCCCAGTGTTTCTCATGATGTACTCTGCATATAAGTTAAATATGCAGGGTGACAATATACAGCCTTGACGTACCCCTTTTTCTATTGGGAACTAGTCTGTTGTTCCATGTCCAGTTCTAACTGTTGCTTCCTGACCTGCATACAGGTTTCTCAAGAGGCAGGTCAGGTGGTCTGGGATTCCCATCTCTTTCAGAATTTTCCACAGTTTATTGTGATCCACACAGTCCAAAGCTTTGACATAGTCAATAAAACAGAAATAAATGTTTTTCTGGAACTCTCTTGCTTTTTCAATGATCCAGCGGATGTTGGCAATTTGATCTCTGGTTCCTCTGCCTTTTCTAAAACCAGCTTGAACATCTGGAGGTTCACAGTTCACGTATTGCTGAAGCCTGGCTTGGAGAATTTTGAGCATTACTTTACTAGCGTGTGAGATGAGTGCAATTGTGTGGTAGTTTGAGCATTCTTTAATCATTAGCTCTGGGCTTTAAGAAAGTTAGTCTTAAAGATTGTTGTCATAACAACTCAGAGGTTAAGAAAAAAAAGTCTTATGTGACTAAGAGAAAGCAATGTAGAAAAGAAAACAACAACAACCATTTATCCTTTTCTCCTCCTTGAGAGCCCCAGACCCCTTCCTCTTTGAGGGCCCTGGACTCCTTATCAACCTACCTAAGGATTAGCTCTCTCAGATCCATGGGGTAGGAAAGGAAGCTCTGCCTACTCCAATGGGAAATGCTACAAATTCACATGGCAAAGGACGCACATGTATAATTTTCTAATAGCAACAGCCTGAACGATGGGGAGCCATACCACGATCTATCAGACAGCCACAATCCAGTTATGTTAAGGATTCAGCTGAGACCCAGAGAAGGTTTGTGCTTTGTCCATAATCACACAGCATCAGCATCAGCATCAGGGCTTCAGAGGGCATCTAGGACTATTCATATGTGTGTGTTTGCCACACTCAGAGCTGGGCTGGTTGAATACACTTGACCTGAGAATAACCTTTCCAGTGAAAGAAGAACCTAGTGAATGTAGACCCTGAAGGATTTCCTTAGCTTTTAAAAGCCCCAGGCTGGTACCTCTTGTAAATGGTTGTGCAATATCGATATTTATTGGATTTTGCACTCTGTGAGTCTGTTTTGTGGCTGCACACCCATGCTGGGTCACCTTTTTTTTTTTAAAGATTATAAATGTAACATGCAAAAATCATATTTGTTACACTTATACATATTTATATCATACATTTGCAGGATATAGAGGCACTCAGAGTATATATTATTTATAAGCATTGCTGCATCTCAGGTTTGTTAGAAAGGCTCAGAATAAGAGTGTGTTTGTGAAGTGCTCCAGGGTCCTCTGGGATGAGGGCAGCTATGTAAGTGTAAGTCATTATCATTAAACTAAACTGCCTTCCTCCGATTACTGACAGCACCGAAGAGGTTCTCCCGCCTCCCCGGCCCCTGTGCACGGCCTGGTAATGCTGGGGTAATATAAAGATAATATTACTGTAATAAGTGCTTTGCCGCATTTATGCCTTTATTAGCAGCGGCCATATTGTAAGGAAGGGAGAGGCTCCCAAAAGTTCACCAGAGGGTTGGTGGGGAAGGCAGAACACTCAGAAAGGCAAGCAGAATTCTGGGTCCAAGCTAAGTGCAGGGCTGTGTAGCAGGAGGTAAAATTGTCCCTCCTCATCTCTACCCACAGAGCCAATTTTCAACTTCAGTTGATCCTCAAATATGCTATTGAGTCCAGCTGAGTCGGGTGTTAGGTGGTGTGTAATTGATACGGGGGCTTCTGTAATTCTAGCACTAAGGACACCCTAGTACATTTTAAGTGGTCTCCAAACTGAAGGGAGGCCCCAAATTGATAGCAGAAACCCTCAGTTTGATTGGGGTATAAGGGAGAGGGCCACAAAGCCATGGACTTCCCCAAATGAAATGAATCTCCACAGCTGGATGGTTCCATTGGTTGCTCCCACGTAACCTATGATAGAGCCTAAAAATGAGAAGGAGCTTCTGAATAGTTCTTATATTTTACAAAAGGCCCCTTTTCCTCTTAGAGTTGCACATAGGTTACACTTGCTACAGGTTGCATAGATTTTCTGGCCATAGACTTGTGATGGGGAGAAGCGTGTTATTTATCTGATCTTGTGTCTCAGGGTGTTGGGAAATCTCAGCATTACATCCACCATCTCATTTGACCTTTGTAACATCTCTGTGAAGCCAGCCTTAGCCACCATCCCCATTTTATAGATGTGGAAACTGAGGCCCAGAAGGGTTGAGTGAGTGGACCAAGGAGATATGTCAGAAGAGTCAGAACTGAGGTTCATTCGGCCCTTTTGTCCTGAGGTCAGCAACCCATTCCTTCAGGCTGTCCTGTCAAGGGAGGGTTTGTACAGCCAAAGGGGACCCACTTTCCACAATGTTGCTTTGGAAGAGACAAAATCAGAAGGCAGGGGGCCAATGTACTGGTTATCTATTGCTGTATATCAAACCACCCCAAACTTGATAGGGTAACACAGAAGCAGCCATTTTATCATTACCCCTCGAGGTTCTGGGGTGACTAGGCTCAGGGAGGTAGTGTCTCCAGTTGCTGCAGTCAGATGGCTGGAGGTAGGGATATCTTGAAGGCTTCTTCTCTCAGATGTCTGCTGCTTGGGCTGGGACAACTCCGACAGCTGGGGGCTGGCACAGCTGGGCTCCTGTTCTCTCTGGGTGGTCTCTCCATGTGGTCCCGCCAGCGTGCCGGCTTTAGAACAAGTGGATCTTTCACATGGCTGCTTAGGGGGCCCAAGGTGGCTGTCCTGTGAGAGAGAGAGCCAGGTGGAAGGTGCATGGCCCTTTTAATCACCTCTCCTTGGAAATCACCCAGCATCACTTCTGGTTATTTCTGTAACTCTTTGTTAGACATGAGTCATGAAAGCCAGCCCACATCAAAGGGGAGGGCCTGAGGCTTCACCCTGTCATGGCAGGGAGTGTGGAAGAATTTGGAGGTCACTTTTAAAACCAGCTGTTTTAAAACCCTCCCTTGACAGGTCTGTTCAGACTACTATTACCTTCCAGCTGCTTTCAGGACTGCGAGCACCATGCAGGCAGGGGTTAACTGCCCCCTCCCAACCTTGCCTCCCACCTGCCTCCCAACTGGCCAAACTACCCTCGTCTCCAGCATTATCTCATGAGGCCACCCTGTCACCTTCTGCTTGTGTATTGATGACCCCAAAAGGTACAGCCAAACCAGACTCCCTGGGGACACCCTATTGCCTTTTGAGCGACCCGTATCATGGTTAAGGAACCCCAGCGGCCCATCAGCAAAGTCTCCAGTAAGAGGACCTCAGCGGGAGCTGCTGGCAGGTGCGGCAACCCCTGCGACAGCCCCTGGGCCAGAGCTGCCAAAAAGGTGTGTTTGCCTTTTGCCAGAGATGCTTTAAAACCCCAGCGACTCAGTTTCATTTTGAACCTGACAGATAAAAGGCCGACTTTGACTGAGAATATTAACTTTCTGGCTCCTGCCCAAGAAAGCTGAACAGATGAGGAAATAATATAAAATAAAAGGCGTCTGCAAACACTGATTGTCGGCTGCTTTCCATAAAATACGCCCACTGTGATGTGTAACACTCCCCGAGTCTTTCATTCTTGGCCCCCTCCCTCTTTTCGCTCCCAGTACCGAAGGAACTGCCTTCTCTTATTTGGGGAGGGGGGGGGACGGGAAAGACAGAAAGAGAGGAGAGGATGTATGTGCTAAAAACAGCCCCTAGCTTCTCTCCTGGAGGCTCCGAGCAGGTGTGCCCACAGGCTAACGCTTCCGGCTTCATGATGAGGATCGTGGGTGGTCCCTGGGCCAGCCCCACGGAACTGGCTTCAGAGGCCCAGGAAGAAGGCTGGGCCTTCAGGGCCAGTTCCTCCCCAGCGACGCACTTGCAGCTGTGTATCAGGCAACCAGGGGAGCAACTTCTGGCTATGCTGCAGGCAGTGCAGAGGGCCCCGGAAAGTTCTGCTACAGCCACTCCTGGACTGCCCATGACTGGTCCCCTGAGCCTGTGGGAATAGACGGGAGGGGTGCTGAGAGCGGAGGCCTGGGGGAGTGTTCTGTATGGCACCTCTCTGGTCCCCACCTCATGGCTGCTGTAGATGGCTGTCGTCTCCCCATGTCTTCTCATGGCCTTCCCTCTGCACCATCTGTATCCCCACTTCTTCGTATAAGGACAGTTGTGTTGGATGAGGGCCCACCCTCATGACCTCATTTCATCCTAATCATTTCCATGAAGATCCCATCTCCAAACACAGTCACTTTCTGATGTCCTGGGGGTTGGGACTTCAACATATGAATTTAAGGGATATAACAGAGCCCATAACAACTCTGAAGCCTAAAAAGAAAAATGTTACAATAGGCACTGGCCCTCAGCTGTGTTTCAGAGCCGTAGTCTAGCCCAGCATGCTGCTCGGTGGATACCTCCCACTATTCATCACCCTGCTTTGGTCTTTTGCCTCCGCTGTCTGTCGGCCTTCCCTGCCTGGATCAGTGGAGGCTCGGAGCTTGCAGGCAGACAGCCAAGGGGCTACTTGCAATGCAGGAGACTTGAGGGCATCAGCTTTCTGCTCCACCACCCTGGCTATTGCACTGTGGGCCTGGCTCATGAGCGAAAGCCTTTTGGCTGTCTAGAAAGATCAGGTCAGTTAAGGACAAGAACCAGAAGGTTAGTAGCACCCTAATGCATCTCCCATGCATGATCAGAGCAGTGGACAGAAACTGATAGTCTGCCACAGACTCTGTCTGGGAGACTAGGTATGTCACCAGAGTTCTCCACACCTGTTTTTTTTTTAAATCAATAAAATGAAGTAAAGGCTTTGTGACCTGTCCATTTGTGACTTGAAACCCCATTGAGTGGGTCCAACCTACCCAAGTCGGGCTGGGCTCCTGAAGCCCAGCCATCCAGTGTGTCACCTGAGGAGAGTGGCTCTTCTTCCACAGACCTCGGGGGAAGAGGTCAGACATTCCCATGAAGCCAAAACAGTGACCCTCTGCTCACATTCCAAGCACACATTCCCAAGTCTGGGGCATCCAAGGGCTTGAAGCACTTGTGAGACCTGAGTCAGCCTTCCAGTGAGCAGAGTGGAGGGGAAATAGAATCATTGCAAAAGCAGTCTTCTCACACTTTTTTTTTTATTGCAACAGTAAGACATTCTCATCAGAACCACCCTTCAACACACACACACACTCTACAACCTGTACTTTCAAATTATGTCCAAAACTAAGCACTTCTCCTCACCTTCACTGCTTCTGCTTTGGTCCAGGCCACCATCATCTGTCACCTGGATTATCTGAGTAGCCTCCTGTGTGGTCCCCCTGCTGCATCCTTCCCCACCCCCAGCTCCGTCCCTATCACCCCCTTCAGTCATTTCCCAACTCAGCAGTGAGAAGGAGTCTATTAAAAGCTAAAGTCAGATTGCATCACTCCCTGGCTCCAAACCCTCTCATGGCACAGCTCCGAGGAAATTCCAAGTCCTCCCAGGGACTGACTAGGTCCCCTGCCACCTCTGTCCTCACTTCCTCTTCTTGCCTCTTCTCCCCATGCTCCAGCCACATTGGCCCCCTCACCCCTTACACATGCCAGGGCCTTCCTATTTCCTCTTCCAAGGACCCCTTTCTCCTTTTTGCTGGCTGCTTCTGAAAAGGCCGCAGAGAACGGGAAGGGTCTCCAGCCCTCTTCTCAGGAGCCAAGGGGAGAGTTAAGAGTCTTCAGTACAGAGCTCTCCATGCTCACCTCTGCCCTGTCCACAGAATGTGTAAAAGAACCAGTGCCTGCTCCTTGCAACTTCATTAAAAATCAGTTGGCCATGCTGCGATGAGTCTATTTCTAGACACTCCATTCTGTTTCATTGATCTCTGTGTCTATCCTTTGCCAATACCACACTGTCTTGATTATTATAGCTATCGAGTGAGTCTGAAAATGGAGAATGATCATACTTGATATCTTTATTCTTTTTCAAATTTGTTTTAGCTCTTCTAGTTCCTTGGTCTTTCTGTATAAGTGTTAGAATCAGCTTGTTTGTACAAAAAGTCTGCTGGGGTTTTGATTGGTGTTGCATTAAATCTATAAATCATTTCAGTGAGAATTGACATATTTATTATGTTGAACTTTAACAATCCATAAGCATGGTCTATCATTCTGTTTCTTCAGTTCTTTTAGATCTTCTTTGATTTCATCACTGCTTTGTATTTTTCAGCATACAGATCCTGTACATATTTTGTTACATTTTTGCCTACAAAGTTTATTCTTTTGATGTGACTATAAATTACATTGCTTTTTAAAGTTTTACTTTACAATTGTACATTACTAGTACATAGGATTCAGAGAAGGCAATGGCACCCCACTCCAGTACTCTTGCCTGGAAAATCCTATGGACGGAGGAGCCTGGTAGGCTGCAGTCCATGAGGTCGCTGAGAGTTGGACATGAGTAGGCGACTTCACTTTTACTTTTCACTTTCCTGCATTGGAGAAGGAAATGGCAACCCACTCCAGTGTTCTTGCCTGGAGAATCCCAGAGACGGTGGAGCCTGGTGGGCTGCCGTCTATGGGGTTGCACAGAGTCGGACACGACTGAAGCAACTTAGCAGCAGCAGCAGCAGCAGTACATAGGATTGCAGTTTATTTTTCTGTATTGACCTTATGTTTGCACCCTTGCTAAATTTATTAGTTCTAGGAAGTTTTACTTTGCAGTTTCCTTAGAATTTTCTATGTAGGCAATCAGGGACAATTTTATTTCTTCCTTTCTGATACATATGCTTTATTTCTTTTTCTTGCCTTATCGCACTGCTTAATCCACTGGTTCTGAATTGGATGGATGGCTGTGGACATCCTTGCCTTGTTCCTGATCGTAGGGAGAAAGCATTCCATTTTTCATCAAGTATGATGTTAACTGTAGGGTTTTTGTAAAGATGCCTCTTTATCAAGTTGAAGAAGAGCCTTTCTATTTCTTGTTTGCTGAGAGTTTTTAAAAAATCATGAATATATATTGAATTTTATCAAGTACTTATTCTACATCAATCGATAGGATCTTATGGTTTTTCTTCTTTAGACTGTCAATATTGTGAATTACGTTTATCCATTTTTGAATATTGTGTTTCTGAGCTAAATCCCACTTGGTTGTGCTGTGGTTTTATATATTGATGGATTCAATTTGCTAATATTTCATTGAGGATTTTTGTGTCTATGTTTATGAGAAATATTAGCATGTAGTTTTTTATTTTTCTGCTCTTTTTGTCTTTGGTATCAGAGTAATGTTAGCCACACAGAATAAATTGGAAAGTGTTCCATGCTCTGCTGTTCTCTGGAAGATATTTTATATAATTGATGTTATTTCTTTAAATGTTTGGTAGAATTTACCATCAGATCCTAGAGATTTCTTTTTTGGAAGGATTTTAATGACAACTTTAATTTCTTAAATATTTAATGGACTATTCAAATTATCTGCTTCATCTTGAGTGAGCTTTGCTAATTTGTGATTTGCAGGGAATTGGTTGGTCCATTTTATCTAAGTTATCAAATTCATATCCATAGATACCCATGCTATTCCTTTATTATCCTTTTAATATTTTCAGAGTCGGTAATGACATTCTCTCTTTCCTCCCTGATACTGGAAATTTGTGTTTTCTCTCTTTCCCTTTTTGTCAGTCTGCTAGAGATTTATCAATTGTTTTGATCTTTTCAAAGAACTGGTTTTTGGTTTGATTGGTTTTATCTATTGCTTGTTCTCTGTTTCATTGATTTCTGGTCTTTATTATTTCCTTCATTCCGCTTGATTTGGATTTAGATTATTCTTATTTTTCTAATTTCTTAAGATGGAAGCTATTGGTTATTATTTGAGAACTCTTCTTTTCTAATATAAGCATTTAATGCTATAAATTTCCCTCAAAGCACTGCTATAGATATCTCACGCAAATTTCAATAAGCTGCCTTTTTATTTTCATGCAGTTCAAAATGTATTTAAATTTCCCCTGATATTTCCTGTTTGACAAAAGATTATTTAGAAGTATGTTAGCTTTCCCAGTGTTTGATGCTTTTCCTTTTACCTTTCTATTACTGATTTTTAGTTAAATTCCATTATAGTATGAGAGCACACTTTGTATAATTTCAGTTCTTTTAAATTTGTTAAGACACGTAGCATACTGTCTATCTTGGTGAATGATTCATGTTCACTTGAAAATATAGCATATTCTCCTGTTGTTGGATGGCATGTCCTATAAATGTCTATTAGATCCAGTTGTTTGACATCATTGTTTATATGCTTGCTGATTGTCTATTGAGACAAGTGTTGCTGCTGCTGCTGCTAAGTTGCTTCAGTCGTGTCCGACTCTGTGCGACCCCATAGACGGCAGCCCACCAGGCTCCCCCGTCCCTGGGATTCTCCAGGCAAGAACACTGGAGTGGGTTGCCATTTCCTTCTCCAATGCAGGAAAGTGAAAAGTAAAAGTGAAGTCACTCAGTCGTGTCCGACTCTGCGACCCCATGGACTGCAGCCTACCAGGCTCCTTTGTCCATGAGATTTTCCAGGCAAGAGTACTGGAGTGGGGTGCCATCGCCTTCTCAGACAAGTGTTGAAAAGTTTCTAAATATAATTGTGGATTTGTCTATTTCTCTTTTCGGTTTTTGTTTCATGTGGTAGAAACTTTTGCTAGGTGCATGCACATTTAGCACTCTCATGTCTTGATGAATTGATCCTTTCATTGTTATATAATATCCCTCTTGATCCCTGGTAATTTTCTCTGCTGTGAAATCTCTTTTGTTTGATATTAATAGAGCCACTCCAGCTTTCTTTTGATTAGTGTTTGCATAGTACATCTTTTTTCTCCTTTTATTTTTAACCTACTCATATCATTATATTTGAATGAGTTTCTTGTAGACAGTGTATAGTTGGGTCATGTTTTTCTTTTATTTATCAATTCTGACTATCTCTCTTTTAATTGGTATTTTAGACCATTTATATTAATGTAATTATTGATATGTTTGGATTAACTGTACCACTTTGTTATTTGGTTTTATTTGTTCCCTCTGGTTTTTGTTCTTCTGTTTGCACTTTCTTGCCTAATTTGGGGTAATTTGAACATTTTCTAAGTAAAATCTTTATTTTAGAAAGCTTTCAGATTTACAGAAAAGTTTCAATGATAATACAGAGAATTCTCCTATCCCTTACTCAGTTTCCCCTAATGTTAACAACAACTTACATTACTATGATATTTGTCAAAATCAAGAAACCAAAAATTATCACATTGTTGTTAATTAAAGTCCAGAATCTATTCGGATCTTACCAATTTTCTGCTCATTCCATTTTTCTATTCTGAGATTCAATCTAAAATATCATGTTGCATCAAGTCATAGTGTTATCTGAACTTTTTTGGTATTCAAGTTTAATTTATCTATTGTGATTTTGACTGTAATTAATATATTTATTTTAGTGGTTGTTCTAGGTATTATAAAATATATACATAACTTTTCACCATTAATTTAGAATTAGCATTTTGCCACTTTTATTGGAGTGTACAAAATGTACCACTGTTTAAAGTCTTTTATCTTCCCTCTTGTGTGCTATGCCCATCTTATGTATTATATCAATCTATGTTAAAACTCCCAGAAAATAATGTTATAATTTTTGCTTTCAATGGGCAAGCACATTTTAAATGTCTCCAAATAGAAGAATAATCTATTATATTTACTCAGGTGTTGACCATTTCCGTTGTTCTTCCTTTATTTTTGATAGCCCAGTTTTCTTCTGTTGTCATTTCCTTTTGGTTTGAAGAACCTCCTTTAGCAGTCTTTGAGAGTTTTGTGGGTTACAAATTCTCTTAATTTTCTATTATCTGAGACTATCTTGATTTCACCTTCATTTATTTCTGAAGTATACTTTTGCTCAATTTAGAATTGTGTTGACAGGTTTGGGTTTTTTTCTTTTTAGCACTTTAAAAATGCTGTCCCACTTCCTTTTGGCCTCTATCATTTCTGTGAGCCATCTGCAGTCATTGAAATTGTTGATTCCCTCTAGGTAATGCATTGTTTTTCTCAAGCAGCTTTCACGAGTATTCTTCATTTTTATTTTTTACCAGTTTATAAAGTGTCTAGTCATGGATTTCTCTGGGGTTGTCCTATTTGGGGTTCAATCAGCTTCTTGAAAACATTATATCCTTTGCCAAAGTTGGGGAGATTTCAGCCATTATTCTTGAAATATTTTTTCAGTGTTGCCTTCTTTCTCTTCTCTAGGTCTCTGATGACATAAATACTAGACCACACAGTTCCCTGAGGCTTTATTCACTTTTTCCAGTATTTTTTTCTGTCTGTTATTCAGATTGGGTAGTTTCCATTGATCTCTCTTTACGTTCACAGACTCCTTCGGCCCAGCCTCTACTATAGTCTGTTCTAAGCACAGCAGCCAGAAAGATCCATTTAAAACTGAAGTCAGAGCAGTTTCTTTCTCTGTATGGAATCTTCCATCTCCCTTAGAGTCAAAGCCCTTATAATGTCCTTACAGAGTTCAAGTCTTACAATGACTTACAAGGAACTGCCCTCATAGCTCAGTTGGTAAAGAATCTGCCTGCAATACAGGAGACCTGGGTTTGATTCCTGGGTCAGAAAGATCCCCTGGAGAAGGAAACATCAACCCACTCCAGTATTCTTGCCTGGAGAATCCCATGGACAGACAAGCCTGGCAGGCTACAGTCCACGGGGTTGCAAGAGTTGGACACGACTTAGCAACTAAAGAGAGAGAGACACAATCTGGCCCTGACTACCTTGCTAGGTTCATCTCATAGTTCTAGCCTCCCTTCCTCATTTGATTCTGGCCACATAGGCCTCTTTGCTGTCCCTCTAATACTTCAGCATGTTTCTGGTTCCTAGCCTTTGCCTTGGTTGGTCTTGCTCCCTGCTATTGTCTATCCAGATATTCATCCAGCTGACTCCATCACCCCTAAAAGTCTTTGCTTAACTGTCCTATTTTTGATGAGATCTCTTATGACCAGCCTATCCAAAATTATAGCCCCACATTTGCCATTTTCTGCTTTTTATCCTACTATATTATCTAACATAATATGTAATTTATTTATTCATTATTCCTTTAGAATGTGAGCTCCATGAGAGCAGGGTTTTTTTGGGTCCTGTTTCCTCCTGTACGTTCATGGCCTAACTCATAGATGTTTGATAAATATATCTTGAGAGAATGAGTTTAAATACCCCCAGAATCTGCTTCAACCATAGCCTGTAGAAGACAGAAGTTTTAACTTCTTATTGAGTGTTTTGAGTATGGGCATCGAAAAGTTCCTGAGTATTTACAAGAGCAGATGAAATGTTGTTGATGGTGTAGGATCCTCTAAAAGAAATGAATGGTTTTAGACACCTGCTGTTACTGCATCCTCCTTAAAGCTGAGGCCCAGAAATGCCAAGAGTGTGAGGTTCTGCACAGATTGACTCTTTGCAAGGTGTTGGAAACAGGTACCGAATTAGAAACCAAGCGCTTTGTGCTTGGATTGATTCACAGGTTTGAGCTTTTCAACTTCCCAAGTGCTGCTGCTGCTGCTAGTTTCTGAAATATCTCACGAAGTGCCAGCACAGTGCTTGCGGGTGTGTGCACGTGCTCACGCAGGCACACACGTGCTGCCCGACCCCAGGTGCTGCTCCGACATAACCCATTCCATTCCCAATCCCAGCTGAAGTCTGGAGTGCTCAGATGACTGTTCAAAGAGGCTTCTGCCAGGACGGAATTTCCCAAGCTCCCCCAGTTCCCCAGGGAATGAGTTGTGTCTGATGGCATCCACGGTTTCCACCCACATCTGTCGACACAGTAATATACGGCAGATAATAGGATTTCACTGCATCATGGTGGTTTAAACAGGCATGACAAGATTGTGATTTCAAACCTGTGTGAGTTGTAGATACCTAGGCGATTGTGGCTTCTCCATCTTACTGGTTGGCAAGGTGAAACAGCTTGGTGATTCTTCAGGTCTGGACCTGACCGTCAACCCTTCCTTCCCTTCCACAGTGCAAGGCCAGCCTTGTACCAGTCTTTGGAACTTCTCCTTTTCCACCATGGCCCTGCGCCTGCAGAAATCCTGCTCCCCAAAGCTCCCGAGTTCTGTGAAGGAAATCGTCTGCTGGGTTTGTCACACAGAATGTTTATTTGAGGTGCTTTGTTCTTGTGTGTCTATGTTAAAATCAAGTTGCAGACACTCCTGTCAGAGTAGAACCTGAAGAAAATGAGAGCCTGTTTCCTGTAATACACACCTAGGCTCACAATCGTATATATTGTTTTATGGATCCCAGAGACTCCAGAGAGCACAGGTCAAGAATACCACGTCTACTGTGTCAGCGACTTATGTTCTTAAATCGCCTTTACAGATGTATAATGAACATATGAAATGCACCCATTTGAAGTGCACAGTTTGATGAGTTTTGACAAATGCTTGCACCTATGTAAACACTACCCCGCTAAGATAAAGAAAATTTCCATCTCCCTAGAAAATTCCCTGTGCCCTTCTCCAGTCAAAACATCTTCCAAATGAAGGTAATCACTATTCCAACCTCCCTCACCGTAGATGAGTTTTGCCTGTTGTAGAACTTTATGTGAGTAATGGAATCACAGTTTCTGTTCTTTTGTACCTGACTCCTTTCACTCACTGTGTTTTTGAGATTCATCCACGTTCTTGCATGCATCTATAGTTTGTTCCTTTTTATTGCTGAAAAATATAGATATACCACAAACGGTTTATCTAGTCATTGGTTGATGAACGTTTGGGTTATTACCAGGTCTGGGGTATTGCAAATGAAGCTGCTCTGAGCGTTCATGGACAAGTCTTTGAATGTATAATGTTTTTTTTTTCTCTTGGGTAAATACCCAGGGAGAGAATGAAAAACACATGTTTAACTCTTCAAGAAACTTCAACTTTTCCAAATTTTCTGAAGTTTTTTTTTCTTTTTAACCATTTTACAATCCCATTAGCATTGTAGAAGAGTTCCAGTTGCTTTTTGCATGTCCAAAGAAGATTTCAAGGGGAAGGCAACGATTAGTTCTCAGGGCTGACTGTAGCCATGGTGAATTTCAGGTTTCAGCAATGGAAGGGAGCATTTAGAGTTTAGGGAGTTTCTCAGAAGTCCACACACCATACCAGTTGCTGTTTGGGACTCCTCTGGGAATGAACTTCCTGATGCATATTGCACAACAAGAAGGGAGTCAAGGAAAGGAAGTGGTTGGATAGAGATTGAATAGGGCAGGGAAACATGGAAAGAGGATGGGACTTATAAAGGAAAGACCGAATTTCAAGTCCCAGTTCTGCCATGGACCAGGTCGTGATTTGACCTCTGCCCTGTGTCTCAGCGTTCCTATCTGTGGAATAGGGATCATTAGGCGCAAGCTGTCTGACCCACAGAATGACAGGGATCCCTAACCCTGACAGAGCGGACACATGTGCAAGGGCTTTGCCAAGGGCAAGGGTTATGATGGCATTGATGGAACCCATACAGCTGTCCAAACACTCAGAAATCTAGAGCTTTGGGATTCAGGCAGAGTGGTGGGAAGAAACTGCAGATGGCACCACTTCCTGGGCAGGAGCAGTGTCATGTAGAAGAGCATCCCACCTCGCTTCCAGCCTAAGCCTTGGATGAGGTGTGAACAGGTTGTAGTAGAAGGATGGCTGCGGCTGGGGCCGGGGCTGTCCAATGAGCCAAAATACCCAGACTTTCAAAGTCTGCTGAAGCCCCCATCCCCTGGCTAAACATCTTGAGCCTCAGGCCCCTGTGTGCAGAATAGGGTAGTGACATTCCAAGGGTTGAAGGATTAAATGGCTCGACTATGGATAAATTACCAGGCTCAGGGTTGAGCAGAGAGGAGCCTCTCATACAGGAAGTAGCGGTCACCAAATAAGAAGATTGAAACTACCTCCACAGTGCACTTGTGACCTTGATGAGCTGGAGGTTACTTATCCTCCTACCTCAGGTGCAATCCCTGGGGGACACATCCTGAGATGGAGATGAAGATGTGGGTGCAAGAGGTTCATTGAGAAGGGCCCTTGGGGTCCACAACACTGGGGCAGGGTGGGGGGCAGTGTAAAGGAGGCCTGACTGGGTTAAGGGAAGAGTTGAACTGCGATGCAGTCACAAAGGAGACCTCAATGGACCCCCAGGAAGCAATGGCTCTCAGGCGGCCCTGTGGAGTTGTTCTGAGGACTTGAGGCAAGATGGCAGGACTTTCTATCCCTGAATGAGCCTGTCTTTCAATATGGGTCGCCCCCAGGAAGAAGGTGTGACCTTAATGGCAGTTTCTACAGGGGCATTAAATGTTGTACACCTTAGATGTATACAGTCTTCATTTTAAAAAAAAATTTATATGTGAACTGTCTGCTGTCCATGCTCCCAGAGGCTGGAGGAGTGAGTGTGTCAGTCGTGAAAGGCCATCCGGGCAGCACGCCACAACATCCATTATACTGTGCCTCAGTTTCCTCACCTGTAAAATGGGGATATTAATAGTGTCTCTCTCACTGGATTACAATGAGGATTAAGAATTCATAGATACAAAGTCCCTTAAATAGTGATGGCTGCATATTATTCTTGGTACTAGCATTTTAGAAAACATTCAATAAGTCCTTTTTTTATCAAATGAATACATAGATGAAGGCAATCTCTCAAACTTGTCCAGAATAAAATGCTGTGTCTGCCCATTCAGGGAATAAACCCACTGGCCAGGTGGCAAAACGTTTGGCTAGAAAGGAGAGGGTTCAATATATTTGAAACCTTGGGACTCGGACTTAGAGGAAATTGAAATCTCACTTTCCAGACCTAGCTGTACCTGAGGGTCCGGCTTTCTCCAAGTCGGCGTTGCCAAAGTGCTTTACCCTCAGTGTACTGAGCTGCAGTATGGGGATCTGACAGCTGAAGACAGCTCGGCGGGGTGCAGAAAGGCAGACATTTAATGTGCTTTGACAATACAAAGGGTTATATAAACGACCCAGTTTTTGTAATTTTGCTGTAACTGTCATGGGAATTGCTATAGACAGATACGGAGAAGGCCCTGTTTATGCACTTAAACTTTAAAAGGTTTAACCACTAAACAGTCTTTTTTTCTTCCCCTCCCCTCCTCCCAATCCTGCATTTAAATCATATCAGAGCTGGGGTGTGGGGAGAGGGGATGGCAGTCGAAGTAATGACGTAGCCTTTATCTGCCCAGGTCCTGGATTAGGGCCCCTCTTTCTGACTCACGGGCCAATCTCCTGCCCCTGGCCAGGCTCCTCGAGGGAGACTGCTTAACCTGCTCCCAGCGACAAGAGGCAGAGATGGGGAGGGATGGCAGGAAGGGAAATGCACTTGCTCTGAGCTCAGGGCTTTCGCCCAATTTAAATCTGGTTCCTGTCCCAGTGTTCAAAGCACGTCGCTGTTTGATTCTTGCCATCTCATCTTAGAAGACTTTTCCCGAGGTGGGGGTGGGGAGAGTTCTAAAGCCAGAGAAGCAGGAGGCGGAGGGTTTATCCAGGCAGATACCACAGGCTTCCAAGCTAAGTGCCTTAGTGGGGAAAGCTCCTGGCTGCTGCTGACATTTCTCAGACAGGAGATCAATAAGTGGGCAGAGCTTGAAAAGCAAATCATGCTTCCACCTGCCCTGGGGAACCCTCAGCAACTGTCATGGCAGAGGAGGCATCCCAGAGGAGGCCAGAAAAGACAGGGGCCAGATAGCCTTGATAAAGCCGAGATGGAGGCCAGGGAAATTGAGACTGCCCACGGAGATGAAAGAGGCAAATGCTGGGGTCCCCCACCCCACCCTTCCTTTGCATTTCTTGCTGTGTGTGTTAAGAGCCCTGACTTCTGCCTTCTAGCTAAAGCCAGACCCGTGGAGATGAGTTTGACACTGATGTGGCTTTTCCAGCCCAAATGAGCCCAGTCTGAGCTTGGAAAGCTGCCCCAGCTGGGAGACCCTGTATCTGTGGGTGGGTACCTCCAAATTCCCTGCCCCATTCACAACTATGAAGATTTCTTCTACATGCTCTGCTCAGATCTTCCAAAAAATTTTCTACAGCAGACTGGGGCTTTCTTATGAGCCCAACATGCCTTAGCATATGCACACACATACGTGTGTGTGTGTGTGTATGTCCATGGGAGGGCACAAGCACACACATGGAAGTGGGCCACAGAACTGGAAGTTAGTATTAAACTTGGCTATGACCTGGTAAGCCTCATCTACTCTAATCAGTTAAACCATCATTTTTGGAAATTCAGTCTCCTTTGCTTGAAATAGTTACTCTTTCCATTTTGTTCTCCCTATCTTGATCATTTCCAAGATGGCGCCTGGGTATGGGGAAGGAGTATGCTACATCCTTATATTTATGGGGGTCAGAATCCATTCAGTACCATTCACTCTCTGGGTCCCTTATGTCACCACTGTAATAGACGTCCATAATGCTGGCAACTGCTGAAATCAGTGCTTAGGGCCTTGAGGTCCTCCCTGCTGATTCAGGTCCTCCTCAGACTGGCTGCTATTGAAGACCCCCTGAGGCATGGTCATGATCCCTATTCAGTCTCCAGCTCAAGTATCCCAGCCAATTTCCTGGACTTTAGGATCTTTTTCAGTCCACAGTACTAACCCGCTCTGGTGAGTTCTGCAGCTAGCATCTTGCATGTCTTGGATCCCTTGCCTTCCAGGATATCTCAGGGCTGCTCCCTTGGGTTTTCTCTCTGCCTGATCACTCCCTGCCCTAGGTGATCGCAGGTGGATCATGCTAACCAGCTCCTCCCAGAGTCTCAGGCAGAGTGAGTGTGTGCTAGGTCACTTCAATCATGTCTGACTCTTTGCAACCCTATGGACTGTAGCCCACCAGACTCCTGTCCCTGGGATTCTCCAGGCAAGAATACTGGAGTGGGTAGCCATTCCCTTCTCCAGAGGATTTTCCCAACCCAGGGATTGAACCCAGGTCTTCTGCACTGTAGGCAGATTCTTTACTGTCTGAGCCATCAGGGAAGCCCCTCCCAGGCAGAGTGGATGACTTCAATTCTGCTCTTGGCTTTTGCCTTCACTCCCATCACATAACTCTCCATTTTGAAATTTGATCCAGAGAGAGCCAGAAGGAGCAGGCTTTTCTGGTCTGCTTGGGACTCCACTCGCATCACATTTTTGTCTTCCTGACCCAAACTTTCACATGGTTTAGCCTTAATGGCAAAGGACGGACAGAGAAAGAAATGGCCTCCTTCTTAGTCTGGGTTCTCTGGAAAGGAGAGCATGACACAAGGTCCTGCATGAAGTTTATTTATTTAGTTTATTTAAGAGGTCATCCCAGCAATTAAGAGTGAAGAAAAGGCTAGAGTGATTTAGGGAGGGAAGAAACATGAATATTACAGAAGTCAACAGTGAATGATTTCACAGAGAATATAGAGAATGCCTTGCAGAATTTTCCACTGGAAGGACAGGAGGTAGAGGTGTTTAGCCACTAGCTGCCATCTGACCCTGGTTGAGGATTGTCATTAGGGGTGCTAACTCCATCCGACTTGTGAACTGCACATAGGCACATAGACTAGGCAAACTCTCACATGGGTTGAGAAGGCCCAGGGAGAGAAAGAAGATGAACACCCTCAGCTTGAGGTGAGTATACCCACGGTAGATGCAGATGAAATTAGACTGCAGCGAAGGGGATGATGAGGGTCAATAAAGGTGTCTGATACACTGCCTCAAAGTAGATTTAAATGAGGAAGAAGTTTTCAGGACATACTACTTATTGTTGTTTGGTGGCTAAGTCATGTCCAACTCTTTGCAACCCATGAACTGTAGCCTGCCAGGTTCCTCTGTCCCTGGGATTTCTCAGGCAAGAAAACTGGAGTGAGTTTACAGTAGCCTTAAAGAGCTAATCTCCTTATTTTAAAGGTGGGAAAACCAAGGACCTAAGATGTTGTAACGTACCCAAGATCAAAATAGTTGAAAGCTGATCCAAAAGTAGAATTTGGATGCCAGAGACCCATGTAGAGCTCTTTCTGGTGTATCACAGATCCATTCAACCACTGGTTATACATTTATTGACTGCAGATGGTTCTCACAGGATTACAAAGTATAAGACAGAATTCCTGCTTTCAAGGAATTTGCAACCTAGCTGCTGAGAGAAGTTTGGTACTTCATCATCATGCATACTTGTTAGAAAGGAGACTTGCTTTTATACCCTATTCAATTGGACAGTGCTCCAGAAACATAAGGAAGAGACAAAAGGACCCCAGAAAACACAGAGTACCTATGGTAAATCTATGAATACATTCAGCAAACTTTGAGTATTAATCCAAGCTCAGGTGTAGAACTTCAAGAAACCACCTCAGCACCATGATCCTCACTTTTGAGCATTCATGCCTTTGTGCAGGGCTTCCCAGGTGGCGCTAGTGGTAAAGAATCCACTTGCCAATGAAGGAGGTGAAAGAGATGTGCATTTGATCCCTGGTTGGAGAAGATCCCCTGGAGGAGGAAATGGCAACCCACTCCAGTATTCTTGCCTGAAGAATTCCATGGACAGAGGAGCCTGGTGGGCTGCAGTCCATGGGGTCGCAGAGTCAGACACAACTGAAGTGACTTAGTACACACGCATGCCTTTGTGAATTCCTCACCCCCTTAAGGATGGGCCAGACCCAGTGGCTCTCTTCTAACAGAATATGGCAGAAGTGTTAAGATGTCATTTCCAAGATTCAGCTGTGAAAAGACTGGCTCCTGTTCTGGGTGCTTTCTCTCACTCTCTCTTGCATTGCTTGCTCTAGGAGTAGCCAGCTGCCACATCTTAAAGGAAGCCTGTTACATCTTAAAGGAAGCCTGTAAAGAGGCCCATGTGCACAAGCTTGGAAGCAGATCTTCTGAAGCCCGCCAGCAGCCAGGCGAGTGGGCTTGGGAGTACATCCTCCCCTAGTTGAGCCTTGAGATGGGACTACAACCACAGCAATACATCCATTGCAGCCTTGCAAGGGACACTGAGCCAGAAAACCCAGCTAAGCCATGTCCAGATTCCTGACCATCAGAAACCGTGAGATAATTGGTTTTACTTTTTTTTCTGTCTGTGTTTTTAGCCACTATGTTTTGGAGTAATCTGTTGTACAGCAATAGATAACTGATACAGAAGGCATTGCAGTAGGAGTTGGCAATGAAAGTATGAGTAGTATGTGGACTTAGGAGGAAGTGACGGAAATCTATTCAAACTGTCTTAAGCAAAAAGGAGCACATATTGGAAGGGTTTGTGGTTGTCTCCCAGAACTCTAGGGTAGGAATGGCAGCAGGACTCATGAGGAATGTAACAAGAACTTAAAATCCACTGGGAAGCAGGTAGTGAGCCATTTCCCATTGATGCTCTCTATGAGGCCCTTAAATCCTATCTCAGCAACCGGCATTTTCTCTTTCTTCTCGTTGTTCTTGGGAAAAAATTTGGACCTACCTTGAGGGCCTGATGTGTGCTTTCCATTTAGGCATAACAGATACTTAAATTCCCAATTCCTGGAAAAGATTTATCAAACAGTACAACTTAGATCAGCCATCCATTCTTGCCCCCTCACCCCCCACCAACAGAGGCTAGCAGATGGGGTTGTGGGGCTGACTGGCCACCCATTAGGGACTTTGAAAAGAAGGTATGGGAAATGCAGGCAAAGTAACCAGCAAATGACTTGAACTGCCCTCAAGAAGCTTGCAATGGTTTTGAGCAGACTAGGAGTCTAGTAAGAGTACTGTCTTCCAAGGTCTAGCTGGCTGGCTTCTCAAGAGCCAGCGCTCTTCCCTGAGCTTTGGTCATCTATAAGATGAGCAAGTTGACCCCAGATGATCTCTAATGGCCCTGACAGCTTTGAAGTTCTGGGTCTCTAAGAGAAATAGAAAGCAGAGGTGGCATCTCCAGACATCCTCATGGAATTGTGATGCCCAGCATTGTATGACCACATGGTCTAGATCTCTGGCATGAGCTGAATGTGATCAGTGCAGGGAAAGGGCAAGGCACAGAGATTGGCCTGAAGAACAATCAAACCGCAATGTCCCAGCTTTTAGAACAAAAGCTGTGTTTGGGGGCAAACACACAGATACACTGAGCTTTGCAAGCAACTCAGTGGCCTTGTATTAATATCTTGTATAGTCAAAAGCTTCCTGGAGAATTGACAAAGCAGAACATTTTTAAAATAGGAAACTAATTTTACCTGTGAGGTTGTACTGTCTTCTTACAAGAGGTTCTTGGGATGACCAGAGTGACTTTTCAAATCATGGGCTAAGGTGCACCCACTCTCCCATTTTTCCATTCTTCACACACACACACATGCATGTTTGTGCACGTGCTCATCCTCCTGAGTCTTGATCTCAATCATTCCCCACCATGCTTTCTCCCAACCACTCAGAGCTCAGCGTGCCGCTGACACCATCACATCCAGAGAGCAGCCCCCTTCAGCCCACTCCCTGCCTTGGGTTATTTGCATGTCATTCCACTGTTGGTGGAGATTTTGGGTTTTGTTTTTATTATTCTCAGGGTAGAAACGCCCTCCTACCCTTCACATTGCCATTAGCTGGAAGGAGAAATGGGTGGAAATAATTACCTATGTGCAGTTCAAGCCTCAAATAGAAACTGTAACTCGGGTCTGGAATCTGATAAGGAGGTGCCTTTCTAGGAAACAGGGCTTGCACAAGGAATATCAATTTACTGTGGCAGATGCGTTTTTCCTTTCCTATTTTCCACTTCCACACAGTAAAGCACAGTGTCTGCTAAGCAGCTGCAAACTCAGCCCCTCTGTGAGAGTGGGGTGCCACCTCCCTCATCAGCAAAGATGGATTAGTTAATGCCTCTTAAATGCTTTGAAATGAAATATCTCCTGTACCCCAATACTCAATCTGATTGTAGCCCTAGCTCTGATATCACGGGCAGGGAAATGTTGCTGGCTGACATCACAGCTATCAGCAAAGCTATTTCTTTGCGGGCTCTGTGATGCCTGCTTCCTTGCTAATCTGGGAAAGACACGTGGGAAAAGGGAAATGGCATTAGGACTTTGCCCAGTGGTGAGGGATGGGAGGGAGGGGGCAGAGAGAGAGAAAGAGACGCAGAGGCAAGACCCAGAGAAAAGGAAGGAAGGGGGTGAAGTGAGGAGTGGGGGTGGGGGAGTTGGACGGAGAATTCCAATTATTAGCAGGATCAGGGAGTTAGAGCCTACCCTTCTATTTCTGTGAAACCTGATGAAAACAAATGTCGTCCTGGAAGAGATAAGGTTTACCCTGAAAAAGAAAAGCTGCTTTTCCAAGTTAAGGTGTCGGGGATGGTTTTACTTGGCTTTGCTTTATCTGTTTACTTATTTGGTTGGTAGGTGGCTTGGTTGGCTGCATTTTGTTGTTTCAGTTTAACATCCGACAAAATGGGATGTGTTCACATTTTGCAAAGGGGGCTCTTTCTTTTGGCCTGCAACGTGGCCTGATTACCACCCCCACCCCCGCCAGCTGTGAAAAATGCAGGCTTCCCCTTATATTCACACCAACTCCAGTCTGCCCGGACGCCCTTGGACTCTGTGCCTGTCTTTGTCCATCTCGGAAAGACGTGTGCTTGACTGTCACTCCAGCTGCCCTCTGGTTGGCAGCAGCCAAGACTTGCTCTTCCCCGTTGGTCATGCTGAGCCTGCTAAGTTGGATTCCCTTCTTGATCTGTGGGGGAGAGGACACAGGGTGGCTCAGGGATAGCAAAGATAACGAGCAATGACAAGAGAGGATTCCTGTCAGGGAAAATCTGACAAAGAGAAGGTGTGCATGCTGCTGAGTCTGTGAGTTATCCACCCTGGAGGCTGTCAAGGCTGAGGCCGGCCAATGCTCACCCAGAAGGAGCTGTGTGATCATTTATTTATTTATTCATTCATTCCTTCATTCATCCTTTTCTCTTTCTCTTTCTTTCTTCATTCATTCATTCTAATTTTTTATATGTGCATCCATTGATTCTGCATTCATTAATTATAATATTCATTCATTCTGCATTTTTAATGTATCTATTCTTTCAGCAAACATGCACTGAGTACCTTCTGTGTGCCAGTTACTATTCTAAGTTCTGGGCTTACATTGATATGAAACTAACACAATATTATAAATCAACCACTGTTGTTTAGTCGCTAAGTCATGTCTGTGTCTTTTGTGACCCCATGGACTATAGCCTACCAGGCTCCTCTGTCCATGGGATTTTCCAGGCAAGAATACTTGAGTGGGTTGTCATTTCCTTCTCCAGGAGATCTTCCCGACCCAGGGATCAAACCCAAGTCTCCTGCATTTGCAGGTGAATTCTTTACCACTGAGCCACCAGGGAAGCCCAAAAATTCAACTACATGTCAATTTTTTAAAAAGATAAAAAAGATAAGCATGCTCACTTAAAGGAATCAAACATACCTGTATAACCATAATATGGATAAAGTATTATAATAGAGGCACCAATGAAGTTCTCTGGGAGTTCAGACAAGAAGGGCTGCTTCAAGTTGAAGGGAGCTCAGAGACTCCATAGAGGAGGCAGCATTTGAGTTGAGCCTGGAGAGATGGAAGGAATTTTCCCACACAGCTGTAGGAAATTGGCAAGAATACAACTGGCAGCAGTTCAAGGAAGGCCATGGAGGCAAGATGTTGGGTGAATGCCAGGAAGGACAGGCCACTCAGGATGACTAGAGTATGGGACAGAGCTATCGAGGCCAGGAGATGGGGTAGAAAGCTGGAGGAGCCCAGGAAGCTGCACCACTCTCCTCTCCAACATGGCCCACCACAGCCCGTGTTAAGGACCTGTTTATGGGACAGCACAAGTATCTCAAAAGGTCGCAGTGAGCACCTGGTCACTCAAGAGAAGCAGAAAGAAAGGCCACATGTGTGGTGGGCAGGTCTCTCAGAGTCTTTTTTTCATCTGCCATTCAGCCTAGATGAGTTTTTCACATTTGCTATTTTTTATCAAAGAATCGTGTATCCTAGTCCAAGCTTGTACAGCAAAGTGATTAAGAGCACTGAGCCTGGGTTTTGTATTTCACAGACCAATATAATGTTTTAGAAATCAAGGGGACTGCCATAATGATGTCAACTTTTAATTTTGGCAAGGAAGAATATACTCAGAATTTGCCAATTTACTATCACCATCTGTGGTGAGGACTGCTAATTGCCTACTGAGTATCCATTTCCCTCTCCTGCCTGATAAACAGAATACTATTTTATTTGGGGCGGCAATATGGCCAAATCAAAACCACATTTTCCAGCCTATATTGGTCACTGGGTGGAGTGTCTGTGAAAGCTCTTAAAGGGGGCTGACTGGTCGGCATGCATTTTCCCCCCTTCATTTCTGGTTCCTTCTTCCGATTTAAAATCACGACCTCTGTGAGACCATGTGTATAAGCATCAGGTTGAATATGGGGCTTACTCTGAAGGCCTTGCAACTTCCCATAGGAGACAAGGAGCAGCACACCCGCCCATGCTTCGAACCCTCCATATCTCTCTCAGTGTTTCTAGTTCCTTCCATTGCCACCTTCATGATTTGACCACAGTAGGTGTGCGTGGGGAGTGAGCATGCTGACAGCTGCCCTCTGGCCATTTTCTCTCTGAGACTCCAACTTCCATGAGCTTTCACTTGCTCCTCTTGTCTGTTAGTAACTGCCCTTGAATGATGAACTTTTCATTTCATAGATGGCACTGTGCCTTTTGTTATCAGTGAATGTTCAGTCAAGACAGCATAATACGCTCTAGGTATTTCAAAACTGAATACACAGAATTGGGTACCAAAGTATTGGATGGGCAGGGAGACGAGTTGTGTGGTGGACACCATAATGTTCTACCCACAATTCCCGGAAGGAAGGACTTTTGTCCCAGATGCTGAGAGTGTTGGGAGTGCTGGGGAAGAAAAGCTTCAGCTGTCAGCTCTCGTCAGGGTGGGCCTCAGCCGCAGAGAGCACTTGGTCAGGCCACACCCTCGGAGACACCAGTTTGATGCACTGATTGGATACCTCTGAAGGGTTCTATATCCAACATCTGTGGGGTTGGTCAAAGCTCGGTCAGATCGGAATCACAGTTTGACTTCTGCCTCTACCCCATCTTGCTGCCTCCTTCTCCCTCTCCTTGGTAAATATCCTGCCCCCAAATCCCACTTCAGTATCAGCTTCCAGACAACCCAACCGATGATATGAGGTAAGCTGCTGCTGCTGCTAAGTCACTTCAGTTGTGTCCGATTCTGTGCTACCCCATAGAAGGCAGCCCACTAGGCTCCTCTGTCCCTGGGATTCTCCAGGCAAGAACACTGGAGTGGGTTGCCATTTCCTTCTCCAATGCATGAAAGTGAAAAGTGAAAGTGAAGTTGCTCAGTCTTGCCCGACTGTTAGCGACCCCATGGACTGCAGCCTACCATGCTCCTCTGTCCATGGGATTTTCCAGGCAAGAGTACTGGAGTGGGGTGCCATTGCCTTCTCCAATGAGGTAAGCTAGAGATTAGCAACTCCTGGTGGAAAATCACAGACACTCTTAGGCTGAATGACAGACAGCAGGAGCCCAGAGGCATGCTCTTCACCAATGCAGCTAGAATATTTGCCAGAATAGAGCCATTGTTGAAATTCCAGAAGGCCCTCTAGAATCACCAAAGTCCCTAGAGACTAGAGATGCCCCCTGCTCATGAAGATGCCACTCTGAAGAGAAAAACAGAAAAAGATCTTCTGTCTCCTTCTCACCTTCCCAGTCACCTGCCACTTTTTGCCATTACAAGAACCTGCCTGAGAGCCCACTGGCCAATGAGTCTGGGAAATTGGTTTTGTAGGATTCCAACCCTGAATGATGCAGAGTGGAGCACAGAAGGGCAGAAATGAAGCTGAGAGGAAAAGAGGCAAACAACTGGCAATAAACCTCCACCTCAGGAAGGACCAAAGTGGGAAGGGAGGGGGATAGGCTTTCAGATGAAACAGCAGACCTAGCTGACATCTTGATTGCAGCCTCGTGAAAGACTCCAAAACAGAGGACCCAGTTAAGCCACGTGGGCTCAGACTGTCAACCTCTAGACATTGGGAGATAAGAAATGCACGTTGCTTTAAGCTGCTAGTTTTGTGGCAATTTGTTACGAAGCAGTGGATGACTAATACAGTCAGGGATTAGCATCATGGGGTGGGGGAAGCCCAGGAAAGCATCTTAGCGAATGTCTGGGATAAAGAATAATGCTTCAGTGGATAGCACAGGGAGCAAGAATATTGCAAGTAGAAAGAACAGCCAATACAAGTGCTTGGAGGTATGAAGCTGCCTGGGATGTTCTAGGACCTATAGGCATTTAGTGCTGCTAGATTGCAAATGTAGAGTACACCCAAGGCAAGAGATGAAGCCAGAAAGTCAGGAAAGCTAGACTGAGGTTCTCAAAGTGGACTTAGAATTAATCAGGAAACTTCCAAAATATTGATGCCTGGTTCCCACCTCCAGAGATTCTGTTGTAATAAGTGTGGGTTGTGGTGTTGACACAGGGATTTAAAAAAATTCTCCAGGTAGCAGAAGAGGGACTAGAGTGAACCAAATGAAGTACTTGTTTTGCCTATGAAATTTAAGAGGACAGCAACAAACCCAGTTATCAAAATAAGTGATAGGTGAATGCAGTAGTTTAAAAAAATAAAAATGAATGCAAAAGCTCCATGAACAAAATATAAACATTTTTAATAAAGGTAGAATCCTCGGGTGGTTCTCATGGGCAGCCAGCACTGAGAACCACTGTTCCAGACCCTGAAGGAACTTGTGTATCTTGCTGTAGATGTCAGGATTTATACTGGGTGAAGGAATCAGGCTTGGGTCTCATGCAGCAGGGAAACGTGGTCAGATTGTTAGTTTGAAATCAGCAATGGTTAAGGTATTTACACCAAAGAAATTGGCCCACATACAAATTGTAGGTGGCTGTTTTTGTTTTGCTTTGCTTTTTTTTTCTTTTTTGGTAGAGCCCATTGTTAAACATTCACAGGTATACCCACGGCCAAGGGGCGTGTTTAGGAGCATTAGAGAGAATTTCGTGATGAGTTAGACATACAGGGTAGAGAGAGAGGTGGACTAACGTGACCCACCATGACTGTGTGGTGTCAGCCAGTAAATCCTGTAACTCTAAGGAGAGGAAACTGGCTCCAGGTTAATTGTTCATTGCACAGGGCAGTGTGACCAGAGGCATCTGAGATCACCCTTAGTCTTGTAAACTCAGCAGCTGGAAGGAATATTTCTATGGTGCCTTTTATTATAGTTCAAAGCAGTTCCGAAGCACCACAGGCCTTGAAAGATTTAGGGTATGCTAGAGGATGCTGAGAGACAGGCTGACTAGGAAGAAATTCAAGCCACCTTCTTCTCAGCCCTTGCTCTGTGATTTTGTGTCCGGGGAGGAACCGTGAGCACCACTGGAGCATCACAGATGTTCACTCGAGCACCATAGAAACCATTGCAGGATTAATATTATCTGGTTAACTAGGAATTAGGGTTGAGAGTGCCAATTCCAGGGGCTGGCCTGCCAAAATATTGTTGGCTAAGTTGGACAATGTATAAACCCTCCTGAGTGCCTCATTTCTCTTTATCTGTAAGATGGACTTACTAGTCCATCGCATCTTATGGTATGATTATGAAAATAAAATGAGATAATCACTGTTAAGATTCCTCAAAAAATTTGAAGGAATTCTCCAAATACAGTAGATGATCTCATAATTATGGAAATCATCATTATGCTAATCACCTAATAACTTTCAAAGACTTCAATGAACCACTGTGAAGTCACGGAATCCAGGCTCCTAGAAGGATTTGGAAAGCTGTATAAATTCTCTGGATGGCAACTCATTAAAACTTTGGTTTATTTTTCACTTCCTACTTCCTTCCTTTGGAATTTAAGAAACTATTGCTCTGCCTTAAAGAGAGGTAATTTATTTGGTTTCATGATAAGAAATTTCAACTTAGCTTGCCTACTTGCATTTGAGTTCAAAGTTTCTCTAGATATATTATCATTTAAACTGGAGGGAAACAATCTTCCTTAACTAGAGCATGGGCCATGACCTTGCCTACATGATGGGCAGCTAATCCACTTAGAACCAGTGACTCGCTTTGTATAATTTATAAGATCTCATGAAAAGACAGGCCTCCATAGATTAATATTTCAGCTGTCTTCCCTTCCATTTCATCCTCTGGATGTGGCAGCAACAATCACATGAATCATTCCTGAACTGAGTCGATATCAAACATCCGGAGCTTCATCTGCATTCGATGAAGGATCAGCTCATTCAAGGGAAGATCCTATAGGATTTCAAATACATGGATGATTTACCTTTGACACCTCTTATCCCTTCCTGGCCATTGGTGGGTTTTTTTGTTTTTAAAAAAAGCTTTAAATTCTCTGACACTCCTCTTACTTAGAGATGGGAGTTAGGTACCCTCCCTTTGATCTAGGCAGACTTGTGACTGCTTTGTCCAGTAGAGTATGGCAAAAGTATGTTATGTATATGAGTTCTGAGATTTGGTCATAAGACACCCTGCAGCTTTCTCTATGGCTCTTGAAATGCTTATTCTTTTAATACTCTCTCCCTCTGGATGCTCCCTTTACAAACCAGTTCTCGTGCTGAGAGAATCCAAGCTACAAGGAGAGACCATATGCTAGATGCTTTGGTCAACCATCCCAGAGAAACCCAGACTTTGAATCATCTTAGCTCTGACACCTTGCATATAAGTGAAGAAGCCTTCAGATCATTCCAGACCCCAGCCACGGATTCACCCAGCCTTTCAAGTCTTCTTACCTGTGGTACATTGTGGAATAGAAACATTGTGCTGCTGCTGCTGCTAAGTCACTTCAGTCGTGTCCGACTCTGTGCAACCCCAGAGACGGCAGCCCACCAGGCTCCCCCGTCCCTGGGATTCTCCAGGCAAGAACACTGGAGTGGGTTGCCATTTCCTTCTCCAATGCATGAAAGTGAAAAGTGAAAGTGAAGTCGCTCAGTCGTGTCTGACTCTTAGCGACCCCATGGACCGCAGCCTACCAGGCTCCTTTGAAACATTGTAGGGCAAAAACAAAACATTCCAGTTAGAAGGTGTGGCAGGGTCCAGACAGAGACGCTGGACTGCCTGGTTGAGAGCTGATGGAGGTAGGAAGAACTCAAGAATAATTGAAATCAATGGACCTGTTGGAAAATTCAGTGACTGAGGACACAGTCTAGGTTTGGTTAATTGTGGAAAAACATAGACAATGTAAAATTTTAATGTGTGTAAGTATGAGTTTTAGTTTATAAATCTGGGTGTAAGAAGTGAAGTGTATATTTTACTAAATTCAACTTGATCTGCTCTAAGCTGGTGGGGAAGTCAATCTCAGTTACTCCTAATTCTATGTCCCTGCTTCCCAAGGCTGTGTGAAAGGTTTTAGTACTTTATACAGATGACATTTGAGGAAGGACCCTGGGGTGTGTTTAGTGCTCAGTAGTCACCTTTTATATATATATCTTGGTGTTCAGTAGCCCATTTCCCTGTAATTTTGAAGCACTCTGTGCCAGCATGCATAGCTCTTTGGTTCTTTTGGGTAGGCCATTGTAGCCAAGAGAAACTTTGAGACAGGGAAGTAATAACTACCCTTCCTATAACCTTGCCCAAAGAATGCAAGTTTGTAAACAAATTCTGCCACTTGCACGGACATTTATTGACTTTTTTTTTAAAAAAAGGAAAGCACAGGAACAATTCTTACAACCTGGAGGCTTAGAAGCCCTGGGTTTCTGTCCTTCCTGGTGCTCCAATAACCACCTTGCTTAAAAGGTTTACTAAAGGTAAATCTCAAAGCTCCAGAGGCAGGATTTTTGAATGGTATGATTGAATCTCTCCTGTTCAAGGTTGGGTACAAGATCATTTCAAATTTCAGTTTAGAATTGCAAGTGAATATAGGCTACAGGCCTTGCTAGCTTCTTATGGCCTGTTCATGCTTCCATTTGGGTTTTCCCATAAGCCAGATAGTCCATTTAAGAGGTGAAGGAACTGATAGGAGAATGGCTAAGACCATTCAATAAAAGGTGTATTACCGAGTCCATTATCACTGTAGGTGACTAGAAGTTAAATCTATAGGCTAAATACTTAGAGCCAGTGTATACCACAGACCTGAGTTATCCCATTTGAGGGGAAAGGAAGCTGGAGTATTTATGCACCAACTCTGGTTAATGATTGATTGAGGGCTACACAAGAGGAATAAATTTCCTGACCCCTGTGACTAGACACACAGACAACAAAGTGGACTTCAATGACAAAATAAAGCCCACAGGCCAGGCAGTGCAGTTACTGGCCCTTGGCAGTGGGCTTGTATGCCCAAAGTGTACAGGCGAGGGGACCACAGGTGAGAAGAGAGCCCGTTTCTGGCATTCCTCCTGCTAGCTAACAAGTCACTCATTCCACCTATGAAAACCCATTTCTGATATGCGCTATGTACTAATTAGTAGGAAAGCCTTGAATGTTTATTGGAACAGTATGGATGGCATGCTTGAAGGAGCCCCCTTTCAAAGGTGACCTTTTTGATTGAATATCAGCTAAGTACTCCTGGAGTGGTGTAACTGATGGCCCCTAGCACTGAAGCTTAAACTCTCACATACATCCAATCACATGGTCTATGCTGAATCACTTAGAGTAAATGACAGACATCATTATACTTGCCATCCCAGAGCCCTTTAGTCAGAGAATGTAACCCTACTCAGTCACCGTGTTCAGGAACAGGGTTTGGGTGTCCAATGCTAGCTAGACCTGCAAGAAACCAGCCCCTTTCACCAAAGAGTCCCAGACAGTCTCTAATTCTCCTCCATCTTAAGGGAGATTTCACCTTCTTAAAATCTTTGAACTCCAACATTCTCCTCCATTTCCTCCTGCCCACCTCCCCACCTTCCCTGAGCACACACACACACACATGCACATTTTTCTAAATTTATTTTTTATTGAAGGGTAATTGCTTTACAGAATTTTGTTGTTTTCTGTCAAACCTCAACATGAATCAGCCATAGGTATATATGTATGTATGTATACATATGTGTATATGTCCTCTCCCATCTCCCCCCTCCCCATCTCACCCCTCTAGGTTGAAACAGACCCCCTGTTTGAGTTTCCTGAGCCATACAGCAAATTCCTGTTGGCTATCTGTTTTACATATGGTAATGTAAGTTTCCATGTTACTCTTTCCATACATCTCACCCTCTCCTCCCCTCTCCCCATGCCCATAAGCCTATTCTTTATGTCTGTTTCTTCATTGCTGCCCTGTAAATAAATTCTTCCATACCGTTTTTCTAGATTCTGTGTATACGTGTTAGAATATGATATTTATCTTTCTCTTTCTGGCTTACTTCAGTCTGTAGAATAGGTTCTAGGTTCATCCACCTCATTAGAACTGACTCAAATGTGTTCCTTTTTATGACTGAGCTCAAACTACCACACAATTGCAGTCATCTCACACGCTAGTAAAGTAATGCTCAAAATTCTCCAAGCCAGGCTTTAGCAATATGTGAACCGTGAACTTCCTGATGTTCAAGCTGGTTTTAGAAAACGCAGAGGAACCAGAGATCAAATTGCCAACATCCGCTGGATCATGGAAAAAGCAAGAGAGTTCCACAAAAACATCTATTTCTGCTTTATTGACTATGCCAAAGCCTTTGACTGTGTGGATCACAATAAACTGTGGAAAATTCTGAAAGAGATGGGAATACCAGACCACCTGATCTGCCTCTTGAGAAATTTGTATGCAGGTCAGGAAGCAACAGTTAGAACTGGACATGGAACAACAGACTGGTTCCAAATAGGAAAAGGAGTACGTCAAGGCTGTATATTGTCACCCTGTTTATTTAACTTATATGCAGAGTACATCATGAGAAACACTGGACTGGAAGAAGCACAAGCTGGAATCAAGATTGCCGGGAGAAATATCAATAACCTCAGCTATGCAGATGACACCACCCTTATGGCAGAAAGTGAAGAGGAACTAAAAAGCCTCTTGATGAAGGTGAAAGTGGAGAGTGGAAAAGTTGGCTTAACGCTCAACATTCAGAAAACGAAGATCATGGCATCCGGTCCCATCACTCCATGGGAAATAGATGGGGAAACAGTGGAAACAGTGTCAGACTTTATTTTTCTGGGCTCCAAAATCACTGCAGATGGTGACTGCAGCCATGAAATGAAAAGACGCTTACTCCTTGGAGGGAAAGTTATGACCAACCTAGATAGCATATTCAAAAGCAGAGACATTACTTTGCCAACAAAGGTCCGTCTAGTCAAGGCTATGGTTTTTCCTGTGGTCTTGTATGGATGTGAGAGTTGGACTGTGAAGAAGGCTGAGCGCCAAAGAATTGATGCTTTTGAACTGTGGTGTTGGAGAAGACTCTTGAGAGTCCCTTGGACTGCAAGGAGATCCAACCAGTCCATTCTGAAGGAGATCAGCCCTGGGATTTCTTTGGAAGGAATGATGCTAAAGCTGAAACTCCAGTACTTTGGCCACCTCATGCGAAGAGTTGACTCATTGGAAAAGACTCTGATGCTGGGAGGGATTGGGGGCAAGAGGAGAAGGGGATGACAGAGGATGAGATGGCTGGATGGCATCACTGACTCGATGGACGTGAGTCTGAGTGAACTCTGGGAGTTTGTGATGGACAGGGAGGCCTGGCATGCTGCGATTCATAGGGTCGCAAAGAGTCGGACACAACTGAGTGACTGATCTGATCTGAATATTCCATTATGTATACGTACCACAACTTATTTATCCATTCTTCTGTCAATGGACATCTAGGTTGCTTCCATGTTCTAGCTATTGTATATAGTGCTGCAATGAACAATGGGATACATGTGTCTTTTTCAGTTTTGGTTTCCTCGGGGTATATGCCTAGGACTGGGATTGCTGGGTCGTATGGTGGTTTTATTCCTAGTTATTTAAGGAATCTCCATACCATCTTCCATAGTGGCTGTATCAATTTACATCCCACCAATAGTGCAAGAGAATTCTCTTTTCTCCACACCCTCTCCAGAATTTATTGTTTGCAGAATTTTGATGATGGCCATTCTGACTGGTGTGAGGTGATATCTCACTGTAGTTTTGATTTGCATTTCTCTAATAATGAGCGATGTTGAGCATCTTTTCATGTGTTTGTTAGCCATCTGTATGTCTTCTTTGGAGACATGTCTGTTTAGGTTTTTTTCCCACTTTTTGATTGGGTTGTTTGTTTTTCTGGCATTGAGTTGTATGAGCTGCTTGTATATTTTGGAAATTAATCCTTTGTCAGTTGTTTAATTTGCTATTATTTTCTCCCATTCTGAGGGTTGTCTTTTCACCTTGCTTATAGTTTCCTTTGCTGTGCAAAAGCTTTTAAGTTTGGTCAGATCCCACTTGTTTACTTCTGTTTTTATTTCTGTTACTCTAGGAGGTGGGTCATAGAGGATCTTGCTTTGATTTATGTCATCGAGTGTTCTGCCTATGTGTTCCTCTAAGAGTTTTATAGTTTCTAGTCTTACATTTAGGTCTTTAATCCATTTTAAGTTGATCTTTGTGTAAGGTGTTAAGAAGTGTTCTAATTTCATTCTTTTATGTGTAGCTGACTAGTTTTCCCAGCACCATTTATTGAAGAGGCTGTCTTTGCCCCATTGTATATTCTTGCCTCTTTTGTCAAAAATAAGGTACCCATAGATGCATGGGTTTATTTCTGAGCTTTCTATCTTGTTCCATTGGTCTACATTTCTGTTTTTGTGCCAGTACCATACTGTCTTGATGACTGTAGCTTTGTAGTATAATCTGAAGTCAGGAAGGTTGATTCCTCCAGCTCCATTCTTTCTCAAGACTGTTTTGGCTATTCGGGGTCTTTTGTGTTTCCATATGAATTGTGAAATTTTTTGTTCTAGTTCTGTGAAAAATGCCATTGGTAATTTGATAGGGATTGCATTGAATCTGTAGATCGCATTTGATAGTATAGTCATTTTCACAATATTGATTCTTCCTACCCAGGAATGTGGAATATCTCTCCATCTGTTTATGTCATCTTTTATTTCTTTCACTAGTGTCTTATAATTTTCTGTGTACAGATCTTTTGTCTCCTTAGTTAAGTTTATTCCTAGATATTTAATTCTTTTTGTTGCAATGGTGAATGGGATTGATTCCTTAATTTCACTTTCTTATTTTTCATTGTTAGTATATAGAAATGCAAGTGATTTCTGTGTATTGATTTTGTATCCTGCAACTTTGCTAAATTAACTGATTAGCTCTAGTAATTTTCTGATACTATCTTTAGGGTTTTCTGTGTACAGTATCATGTCATCTGCAAACAGTGAGAGCTTTACTTCTTCTTTTCTGATCTGGATTCCTTTTATTTCTTTTTCTTCTCTGATTGCTGTAGCTAGGACTTCCAGAACTATGCTTAATAGTAGTGGTGAAAGTGGACACCCTTGTCTTGTTCCTGATCTTAGGGGGAATGTTTTCAGTTTTTCACCATTGAGAATAATGTTTGCTGTAGGCTTATCATATATGGCATATACTATGCTGAGGTAGGTTCCTTCCATGCCCATTTTTTGAAGTTTTAATCATAAATGGGCGCTGAATTTTGTCAAAGGTTTTTTATGCATCTATTGAGATGATCATATGGTTTTTATCTTTTAATATGGTGTATCACATTGTTTGATTTGCATATATTGAAGAATCCTTGCATCCCTCAGATAAACCCAACTTGATCATGGTGTATGAGCTTTTTGATGTGTTGCTGAATTCTGTTTGCTAAAATTTTGTTAAGGATTTTTGCATCTATGTTCATCAATGATATTGGCCTGTAGTTTTCTTTTTTTGTGTTGTCTTTGTCTGGTTTTGGTAGCAGGGTGATGGTGGCCTCCTAGAATGAATTTGGAAGTGTTCCTTCCTCTGCAATTTTTTGAGAGTTTTAGAAGGATAGGCATTAGCTGTTCTCTAAATGTTTGATAGAATTCTCCTGTGAAGCCATCTGGTCCTGGGCTTTTGTATTTTGGGATATTTTTGATCACAGTTTCAGTTTCAGTGCTTGAAATTGCATTGTTCATAATTTCTATTTCTTCCTAGTTCAGTCGTGGAAGATTGAACTTTTCTAAGAATCTGTCGATTTCTTTCAGGTTATCCATTTCATTGCCATATAGTTGTTCATAATAGTCCCATGATCCTTTGTATTTCTGCATTGTCTGTTGTAATCTCTCCTTTTTCATTTCTAATTTTGTTGATTTGATTCTTCTCTCTCTTTTTCTTGATGAATCTGGCTATGAATTTGTCAATTTTGTTTATCTTCTCAAAGAACCAGCTTTAACTTTTATTAATCTTTACTATTGTTTGTTTTTCATTTATTTCTGCTCAGATCTTAATGATTTCTTTCCTTCTACTAATTTTGAGTTTTTTTTTCTTCTTTTCCTAGTTGTTTTAGGTGTAAAGTTAGATTGTTTTTCTTGTTTCTTGGGGTAGGATTTTATTGCTATAAACTTCCCTCTTAGACCTGTCTTTGCTGCATCCCACAGGTTTTGAGCTGTCATGTTTTGATTATCATTTGTTTCTAGAAATTTTTTTATTTCCCTTTTGATTTCTTCACTAACCTGTTGGTAATTTAGAAATGCACTGTTTAATCTCCATGTGTTTGTTTCTTACAGTTTTTTCTTGTAATTGATATCTAGTCTCATAGTGTTGTGGTTGGAGAAGATGTTTGATATGATTCCAGTTTTCTTAAATTGACTGAGGTTTGATTTGTGACCCAAGATGTGGTCTATCTTAGAGAATGTTCCATGTGCACTTGAAAAGAAGATGTATTCTTCTGCATTTGGATGGAATGTCCTGAAGATATCAATGAGATCCATCTCATCTAATGTATCATTTAAGACTTGTGTTTCCTCATTAATTTTCTGTTTTGATGATCTGTCTATTGGTGTGAATGGGGTGTTAAAGTCTCCTACTATTATTGTGTTACTGTCAATTGCTCCTTTTATGTCTGTTAGTGTTGTTATGTCTTCCTCTTTGATTGATCCCTTAATCATTATGTAGTGTCCTTCCTTATCTCTTATAATATTCTTTATTTTAAGGTATATTTTGTCTGATACGAGGATTGCTCCTCCAGCTTTCTTTTGCTTCCCATTTGCATGGAATATATTTTTCTATCCTCTCATTTTCAGTCTTTATGTGTCTTTAGGTCTGAAGTGGGTTTCTTGTAGAGAGCATATATATGGGTCTTGTTTTTGTATCCATTTAGCCAGTATGTGTCTTTTGGTTGGAGCACTTAATCCGTTTACATTTAAAGTAATTATTGATATATGTGTTCCTATTTCCATTTTCTTAATTGTTTGGGGTTGATTCTGTAGCTCTTTTTCCTTCTCTTGTATTTCTTGACTATATAAGTCCCTTTAACGTTTGTTGTAAAGCTGATTTGGTGGTACTGAATTCCCTTAACTTTTGGTTGTCTGAAAAGCTTTTGATTTCTCCATCAATTTTGAATGAGATCCTTGCTGGGTACAGTAATCTTGGTTGTAGATTTTTTCCCTTTCAGTACTTTAAATATATCCTGCCATTCCCTTCTGGCCTGCAAGTTTCTGCTGAAAGATCAGCTGTTAAATGTATGGGGTTTCCCTTATATGTTACTTGTTGCTTTTCCCTTGCTGCTTTTAGTGTTCTTCCTTTGTGCTTAGTCTTTGTTAGTTTGATTAGTATGTGTCTTGATGTGTTTCTCCTTGGGTTTATCCTGTATGGGACTCTTTGTGCCTCTTGGACTTGATTGACTATTTCTTTTTCCATGTTGGGGAAATTTTCAACTATAATCTCTTCAAAAATTTTCTCATAACCTTTGTTTTTCTCTTCTTTTTCTAGAACCCCTATAATTCGAATGTTGGTGCATTTGATATTGTCTCAGAGGTCTCTGAGACTATCCTCAGCACTTTTCATTCTTTTTACTTTATTCTGCTCTTCATAAGTTATTTCCACCATTTTATCTTCCAGGTCATTGAATCATTCTTCTGTTTCAGCTATTCTGGTATTGATCCCTTCTACAGTATTTTTAATTTCAGTAATTGTGTTGTTTGTCTCTGTATGTTTATTCTTTAATTACTCTAGGTCTTTGTTAATTGATTCCTGTTTTTTTCCATTTTGTTTTCAAGGGTTTTGATCATCTTTACTATCATTATTCTGAATTCTTTTTCAGGTAGTTTGCCTATTTCCTCTTCATTTATTTGGATGTCTATGTTTTTAGTTTGTTCCTTCATTTGTGTAGCATTTCTCCGCCTTTTCTTTTCTTTTTTTTAATTTATTGTGTTTGAGGTCTCCTTTTCCCAGGCTTCAAGGTTGAATTCTTTCTTCCTTTTGGTTTCTGCTCTCCTAAGGTTGTTCCAGGACTTCCCTGGTGGCTCAGATGGTAAAGCATCTGCCTACAATGTGGAAGACCCAGGTTCAACCCCTGGGTTGGGAGGGTCTCCTGGAGAAGAAAATGGCAACCCACTCCAGTATTCTTGCCTGGAAAATCCCATGGACGGAGAAGCCTGGTAGGCTACAGTCCATGGGGTCACAAGGGTCAGACATGACAGAGAGACTTCACTTTCACTTTCAAGGTTGTTCCAATGGTTTGTGTAAGCTTTGTATAGGGTGAGATTTGTGCTGAGATTTTGTTTGTTTGTTTGTTTGTTTTTCCTCTAATGGGCAAGGCTGAGTGAGGTGGTAATCCTGTCTGCTGATGGTTGGGTTTGTATTTTTGTTTTGTTTATTGTTTAGATGAGGTGTCCTGTACAGGGGGCTACTGGTGGTTGGGTGATGCCAGATCTTGTATTCAAGTGGCTTCCTTTGTGTGAGTTCTCACTACTTGATACTCCCTAGGGTTTGTTCTCTGGTAGTCTAGGGTCTTGGAGTCAGTGCTTCCACTTCAAAGGCTCAGGGCTTGATCTCTGACATTGAGAGGCTCCGTGCTCTCAATGAAGAGGGTCCAGGTTTGATTCCTGGTCAGGTAACTGCAGAGGCACATTTTGTCAGGGCCATTCTTTTCAGTGGCTTGATGTTTCTGTAAAGCAACAGACTGGAATGACATTTCCCATCCCATGTCCTGGGACAAGCATACTCTACTTTTTAGCCATTCTACATGGAGCCCTTGAAGCAAAGGAGCCCCAAACTCACATTTCCTTGGGGGACCCTGGAGAAGGAAAAATACCTAAAGCAGCAAAATCAAATTGCAGATGAATATTTTAATAAAACGAGGCAATTTAAAAATACATAACATAGATTGATGCCTATTGATGCCCACAGCATAGATGCCAATCTATGGGATATGTTGTAGGGTCTATGACCAGATCAGTAAATACATTATATCATCAAATTCTCATGAACTGTACATGAGGCAAAATTATTCCCTTTTTACAGATAAGGAAACTGATCTTCATAGGGATTCTTTAAAAAAAAAAAAACTGTTTTATAACCACAAAAAAAAGTTAATTGGCAAGAAAATTAAAAAACTCAAAGAAGGAAATGGAAATGCTTATAATCTCTCAATCCATAGATAACAATTTATAGTGTTTTGATATTATCATTCCATTGTTTATGTCCATTTGTGCATTTATTTTGAAAAACTAGAACTGGACTCTTTTGGTAGCAGTCTTTTAACTGGATCTTCTGTGAAAGCTGAAAGACAATTTTCTGACATGGATTTTCTTGAGCCGGAAACTAAATCTTCACCAGGGCAATCCAAAAGCATGCAGCCTTCAAATCATTCATGGTGTGAAGAGAAATGCGGTGCAAAAGGGAAGGGAGGGCTTAATTGTGCCATTTTTGTGGGTTCTTTGTAAGACTGTTGGCCTGCAACTTACAAAACCTTTGCTTGGTTTGCTAAATAGCCCTTCTCACTCCGCCTGGGATCTTCCATCTGATTGAACATCAGCAATTTAGATTGCGTTACTTTAAAATTTGAGGCCCTGCTCATGCGTCCTCTGGGACCATAACAAAAATCTACATGTTTGATTCTCCCTCTTTTCTATTTTCTCAAATACAGACTAGTTGGTGAACTCCCATTAAGCAGAAAACAACACTTTTTAGAGTGGCTCTCAAAGGCTAAAAGGAAAGAAAAGAAACCCTTCTTGAGCCTCCTGGCCAAGCTCCCCACAAGCCCACGATTGTCTTGGGTTTGAGTCCCAGCTGAGCGAGCACATTCCGGCCTGGGGCAAAGACAGAGCCTGGCTTCTTCCCAGCCCTACTCATTGTGACTGGAGGCCGAGCCCCGCCACTGCCACCGTTGCCCTGGGAGGAGCAGGGAGGGTGGGGTCCTCACCAGGCAATGGGGAGTGGGTAGCCTCGCCCCTAGCAACCAGGCTCTCTGTGGCTACAGTTCCTCTCAGGGGCACTCACAGCTCCCCCCTCCCCGCCTGCCTCCTTGCTGCAGACCATAATACCCCAGGCTGTGAATCCCTTTAGAGCAGGAACTCTGTCTGACCTATTTTTGAGTCAGTCCCTAGCAGTTCTCTAAGTATGCTTATCGAATGAATGAAGGAACAAATGATCTAATTTCCATAACACCCAGGCATTTCCCAGAGGTGGCCTTCAAGGAGCCGAATGCACAGGCTGGTCCTGGTACCAGATTAAACAAACCCCTGGCCCCCAAGCCAGACCAAACTAAACAGAGCCAGAGATTCCAGTCAGGCTCACCTTCTTGCTTTCTGTCCCATGTCCCATCTGCCTGCCACCAGCTGACCTCAGAAGAGGGACTCAGATCTGGCCTCTGCTTGCTTGTTAACCTCACTAGTCACTTTCGCCAAGACCTACATCCCATCTCTCCTATAACAGTGTGATCTAATCAGTCTTAGAGCAAAACACTCCCATCCAAGGAAATTTTACCACAATAAACAGCTGGAAACTGTTGTTCTGGATAACAGTGATAGTGTCCCACACAGCCTCATATGCTAAACCTGTTGTCAAGCTTGGGTTCTAAGAACATGTTTGAAACCAACCAACCAAGACTTCTACAACAGCCTTGAACCTGGTCTCTCTGCCTCAGCCTGATAAAACGAACACCAAATCATGCAACACTCCTGCTTAGAAGTGTATGTTGCTTCTTTTTATGGATACCAAAGCCATTAGAAATTCTTAGCTTGCATCCAGAGTCCTTTTGGATCTAGCCGGTCTCTGCCTGCTCTTCTTCCTGATGATAGCACCACCCTGATAACACACTCTTATGTATTGGCTCACTTTCCTTCCATGTCTCACTCTTTCTGCTCCTTCATGCCTGATTCCTGGGATGACCTCTAAAATAAACTATCTGCCCTCTGTTTCAGACTCTGCTTTCTGGAAGAACAGCTGAAGACACCAGGTTTGATGTGTGGAGCATCACATGACCCATGCAGTCGTGCCGGACCTTCAGGCCCACTAGTGCTTTAAGAAAGCTTCTCTGTTTGACCTTGGAGACCACAAAGTCCACAGCTGAAGGCTATTCCCATTGGAAGCGGGACCCATTTTTCTCTCTTTACCTTCTAGGACACAGCCTGGCCAGCTCCTTCTCTCACTTGTGATCTTTGTCTCCCAACACAGCTCCCAACACCCAAACCCATGCTCACCAGCAGAAGCCTGAGCAATAGAAAAGTTTACCTTCCTCCTTGAGGTAAGGAATTCTACTGGGGCCTTATTAGGCTTTCAGTGTCTGCTGGTCATGCCTTCAGTGAGCATTCCAGCATCTGCTGTTGTGATCACTGGAACTCCTTAAACAGATCTAGCACATTTCATGGATGGAAATAATGTGACAGGAAGAAGATAAGGAAGGGCCGAATCGGTTTTGAAATCTGACTGGGGGAAAGTCAGGATCCCCACTGTGTTAGGAATCTGCTACTATGTAACCAGGGCTTACCTGGTGGCTCAGTGGTAAAGAATCTTCCTGCAATACAGGAGACCCGGGTTTGACCCCTTGGTTGGGAAGATCCCCTGGAGAAGGAAATGGCACCCCACTCCAGTATTCTTGCCTGGGAAATCCCATGGATGGAGGAGCTTGGTGGGATACAGTCCACGGGGTTGCAAAAGAGTCAGACACGACTTAGTGACTAAACAACAACACTATGGTACCAATTCCCACACCTTTAGAGGCTCCAGACAACACCCACTTGTTATCTCACATTTGCCACGTGTCAGGAGTCTGATATGGCTTTGACTGGTTCCTCTGCTCAGGGTCTCACAAGGCCACAGTCAAGGTGTTGACTGGGGCTTGGATTCTTAAATGAGGCTCCCAGTTTCTCCCCAGGTCATGTAGTCATTGGGTGAATTGAGTTCCTTGCAGTTATAGGACCAGTGATGGCTTGCTTTTCCAAGGCCAGCAGCAGAATCTCTCTGACTTCTTCCATCTCAGACTTCTAGACCCTGTTTCAAGGGCTCATCTAATTAAGTCTGGTCCACCCACACTCTGAGGGAGGGGGTTACACAGGGCATAAGTCATTGAGAATCTTAAAATTCTGCCTCACACCCACGCTGACTGGCCTCCTTTGAGAAATACAAACTGAGAGAGGGGATGGCAGAGTGAGGAGGAAGCTGATCTGACCTTAGTTGTTTTCTCTACTTGTCATTCTCTGTGAGGAATGCCTTCTCTAATGAGAAAACATTTTTCATTTTTAAATTAGCTATCAAATGAGAGAAAAGCCCAAAGAGTTTTGAGAATACAATTAACTTCTTCGGTGAGATTAAGCAGAACCAACCCCACATGGCCCTCTTCACCTTTGCTATCACCAGGTTCTCAAGTCTAAAACTGGGGGTCGCCCTTGAAACCTTCAGCTTCTTTTTCTGCCATGTAAATAATTAAATTCTGTCCATGGGCTTCCCTGGTGGCTCAGACAATAAAGAATCTGCCTGCAATGCAGGAAACCTGGGTTCAATCCCTGGGTTGGGAAGATCCCCTGGAGAAGGAAATGGCTACACATGCCAGTATTCTTGCCTGGAGAATTCCGTGGAGAGGCGCCTGGTGGGCTACAGTCCATGGGGTCAGAAAGAGTTGGACACAACTGAGCAACTAACATATTACTTCCTTAGTGTCTCATGAGTTCATGACTGCTACCCAGGCCTCCTAATTGTCCCTTGACTTCCACTCTTGTCCTCTCTATTCCATTCCACCCACAGTAGTCTGAGCTGGGTGACCACACTCTTGACCCAGAGTGTTCCTCTGTGACACTCCTCTCGAGCTGCTCAGTTCAGATCCCTAGGGACAGTTCTTTGAGTGGCTCCATCACTGTATTAATTTCCTAGGGTTGCTGTAACCAAGTGCTGTAAACTGCTTGGCTTAAAACAAGGAAAATGGATTATCTCACAGTTCTGGAGGCTAGATGTCTGGAATTAGGGTGTTAGCAGAGCTATGCTCTCTCCAAAGCTCCTGGGAAGGATCCTTCATTGTCTTGTTGAGCTTCTGGTGGTTCCAGGCATTCCTTGGCTTTTGGCTGCATCACTCCATCCTCTGCCTCAATCTTCACATGGCTGTCTTCCTTCTGTGTCTCTCTGTATCTTCCCACAACATTCTCCCTAGGGGTCTGTCCAAATTTCCCCTTTCTATATGTATACCATTCATATTAGGTTAAAGTCAACTCTAATGACCTCTTTTTTTTTAATTGCAATAGAGTTGTTTCAGGTGTGCAGCAAAGTGTTTCAGTTACACACACACACATATATATCTGTTTATATTATTTTTCACATTCTTTTCCATTATCAGTTATTATAAGATATTTGAAGCAAAAAGCAAAGGAGAAACGGAAAGATATAAGCATCTGAATGCACAGTTCCAAAGAATAGCAAGGAGAGATAAGAAAGCCTTCCTCAGCAATCAATGCAAAGAAATAGAGGAAAACAACAGAATGGGAAAGACTAGAGATCTCTTTAAGAAAATTAGAGATACCAAGGGAACATTTCATGCAAAGATTGGCTCGATAAAGGACAGAAATGGTATGGACCTAACAGAAGCAGAAGATATTAAGAAGAGGTGGCAAGAATACACAGAAGAACTGTACAAAAAAGATCTTCATGACCCAGATAATCATGATGGTATGATCACTCACCTAGAGCCAGACATCCTGGAATGTGAAGTCAAGTGGGCCTTAGAAAGCATCACTATGAACAAAGCTAGTGGAGGTCATGGAATTCCAGTGGAGCTATTTCAAATACTGAAAGATGATGCTGTGAAAGTGCTGCACTCAGTATGCCAGCAAATTTGGAAAACTCAGCAGTGGCCACAGGACTGGAAAAGGTCAGTTTTCATTCCAATCCCAAAGAAAGGCAATGCCAAAGAATGCTCAAACTACCACACAATTGCACTCATCTCACATGCTAGTAAAGTAATGCTCAAAATTCTCCAAGCCAGGCTTCAGCAATACGTGAACCATGAACCTCCAGATGTTTAAGCTGGTTTTAGAAAAGGCAGAGGAACCAGAGATCAAATACATCTGCTGGATCATCGAAAAAGCAAGAGAGTTCCAGAAAAACATCTATTTCTGCTTTATTGACTATGCCAAAGCCTTTGACTGTGTGGATCACAATAAACTGTGGAAAATTCTGAAAGAGATAGGAATACCAGACCACCTGACCTGCCTCTTGAGAAACCAATATGCAGGTCAGGAAGCAACAGTTAGAACTGGACATGGAACAACAGACTGGTTCCAAATAGGAAAAGGAGTTCGTCAAGGCTGTATATTGTCACCCTGCTTATTTAACTTATATGCAGAGTATATCGTGAGAATTGCTGGACTGGAAGAAGCACAAGCTGGAATCAAGATTGCTGGGAGAAATATCAATAACCTCAGCTATGCAGATGACACCACCCTTATGGCAGAAAGTGAAGAGGAACTAAAAAGCCTCTTGATGAAAGTGAAAGTGGAGAGTGAAAAAGTTGGCTTAAAGCTCAACATTCAGAAGACGAAGATCATGGCATCCTGTCCCATCACTTCATGGGAAATAGATGAGGAAACAGTGTCAGACTTTATTTTTCTGGGCTCCAAAATCACTGCAGATGGTGACTGAAGCCATGAAATTAAAAGACGCTTACTCCTTGGAAGGAAAGTTATGACCAACCTAGATAGCATATTGAAAAGCAGAGACATTATTTTGCCAGCAAAGGTCCGTCTAGTCAAGGCTATGGTTTTTCCTGTGGTCATGTATGGATGCGAGAGTTGGACTGTGAAGAAAGCTGAGCACTGAAGAATTGATGCTTTTGAATTGTGGTGTTGGAGAAGACTCTTGAGAGTCCCTTGGACTGCAAGGAGATCCAACCAGTCCATTCTAAAGGCGATCAGTCCTGGGTGTTCTTTGGAAGGACTGATGCTAAAGCTGAAACTCCAATACTTTGGCCACCTGATGAGAAGAGTTGACTCATTGGAAAAGATTCTGATGCTGGGAGGGATTGGGGGCAGGAGGAGAAGGGGACAACAGAGGATGAGATGGCTGGATGGCATCACCGACTCGATGGACATGAGTTTGGGTAAACTGCGGGAGTTGGTGATGGATAGGGAGGCCTGGCGTGCTGCGATTCATGCGGTCGCAAAGAGTCAGACACGACTGAGCGACTGAACTGAACTGAACTGAAGGTATTGAATATAGTCTCCTGTGCTATACAGTAAATCTTTGTTGTTTATTTTATTTATAGTAGTGTGTGTCTGTTAACCTTGTACTCCTAACTTATCCCTCCCCACTCCTTTCCCCTTTGGTAACCATAAGTTTGCCTTCTATGTCTATGAATCTGTTTCTGTTTTGTAAATGAGTTCAATTGTATCATATTTTAGATTCCTCATATAAGTGATATCATGAATATTTGTCTTTTTGACTTACTTCACTTAGTGTGATAATCCCTAGGTGCATCCATGTTGGCTGAAAATGGCAGTATTTCATTCTTTTTTATGGCCGAGTAATATTCCATATTATATGGTAACATGGTCCCACATCTTCTTTATCCATCCATCTGTTGATGGGCACTTAGGTTGCTTCCATGTCTTGGTTATTGTGAATAGTGCTTCTATGAACATTGGGGTGCATGCATCTTTTCAAACTGGAGTTTTCACCTAATGACCTTGTCTTAATTTGACCCTCTGCAAAGACCCTATTTCTGAACAAGGTTACATGTGTGAGTACTGAGTGTTAGGGCCTCAGCATATGTTTTTGTAGGAGGAGAAGATGGAGGGAACACAGTTCCTCCCGCAGCAATCACTCTGAAAGAAATCCAGGTATCCCACTGGCCTGTGGTTGTCCTTGCAGGGCAGCTGGACACAGGCAATGCCTTACTTTTGTGAAGACTGGAAAGTAGTCTGACTAGACCCCCAGTGTGGATGATGTGGGATTCCTAACCACAGGAAGATGGGATTTAGAGCTGGCAAGAATCTTAAGTGTACCTCTGGCAGTGGCCTCTCTCTGGCTTCCACCCCTACCCTATCCCTCCTTCAGACATCAGTTTCAGTCAGTTCAGCTCAGCCACTCAGTCGTGTCCGACTCTTTGCAACCCCATGAACCACAGCATGCCAGGCCTCACTGTCCATCACCAACTCCTGGAGTCCATCCAAACCCATGTCCATCGAGTCGGTGATGCCATCCAACCAGCTCATCCTCTGTCATCCCCTTCTCCTCCTGCCCTCAATCTTTCCCAGCATCAGGGTCTTTTCTAATGAGTCAGCTCTTCACATCAGGTGGCCAAATTATTGGCGTTTCAGCTTCAACATCAGTCCTTCCAATGAACACCCAGGACTGATTTCCTTTAGGATGGACTGGTTGGATCTCCTTGTAGTCCAAGGGACTTTCAAGAGTCTTCTCCAACACCACAGTTCATAACATTAATTCTTTGGTGCTCAGCTTTCTTTATAGTCCGACTCTTACATCCATACATGACCACTGGGAAAACCATAGCCTTGACTAGATGAACCTTTGTTGACAAAGTAATGTCTCTGCTTTTTAATATGCTGTCTAGGTTGGTCATAACTTTCCTTCCAAGGAGTAAGCGTCTTTTAATTTCAGGGCTGCAATCACCATCTGCAGTGATTTTGGAGCCCAGGATAATAAAGTCAGCCACTGTTTCCCTATCTATTTGCCATGAAGTGATGGGGCCAGATGCCATGATCTAAGTTTTCTGGGATTTAGAGCTGGCAAGAATCTTAAGTGTACCTCTGGCAGTATCCTTTCTCTGGCTTCCACCCCTACCCTATCCATCCTTCAGATATCAGTTTAAGCTATCCTTTATCAGCAAAGCCAACCCTGACTCCCAAGGCTGGCTCTGGTCCCTTGTAACTTGCTCTCCAAGAGCCCATTTTCCTTCTTCATTGCAGCTTCACAGGTTATAATATCATACTGGTTTGACTATTGGATCTATGTCTACCTCTCTTTCTAGAAGAACTCCATGAGTTCAGGATCTATAACAATTTTGCTATTTTTTTCCCCTTACCCAGCACCCATGGAGACACTTCCCTGGTGGCTCAGGGGTAAAGAATTTGCCTGCTGATGCAGGAGCTGCAGGAGATGCGAGTTTGATCCCTGGATAGGGAAGATCCCCTGGAGGAGAGCATGGCAACCCACTCCAATATTCTTACCTGGAGAATCCCATGGACAGAGGAGCCTGATGGGCTACAGTCCATAGGATCACAAAGAGTTGGACATGATTGAAGTGACTTAGCATGCACACACCCAGCACCCAAGCATGTACCTGGCAGTGAGGAGGTATTTGATCAATATTTGTTTTATGAATAAATGAATGAATCCCTTTGGAACCATTTTGCTTCCTGGACATCTTGATGAATGGCACAGAGATGAGGACAGTTGGGGAACTCTACAAGCTTGATTATTTGCGATGGAAGCATCGTTTGCGAATCCTCAAGTCTCTGAAGAGAGAAATGTTTATATGGACTTTCTCCAAAATTACATTCCCGTGTAAGCCAAGTGACTCCCTCACCCTAGCCTCAAAGTGGCTGTAATTTAAGCATGGACTTTAGCAAAAGGGGATGCAATGTGATGGGTCTTCAGGGCTGCTCGTGAACAACTGGAGCTCCTTATGTTAGACCAGGAGATGTTTCTGGGGATAGAGATTTTTCTGTGTATACTGCCTTGGCCAACACCTGGATTCATGGTGGCCTTTGACAGGTCCTGCAACCTGGAGTCCCCTGGAGTAAGAATAGCATCATGGTCAGAGCCATTAACAGCCCAGTGCCTCTGGCTCTATTCCCACTCACTCTTCAGAGACCAGGAGCCCCTCAGATTACTTCCCTCTGGTTCTGAGCCTTCCTACCGCTGCTGTGGCAGAGTCTGCCTAAGTCAAAATGGCCCTCTCACCCTCAAAGCCTTCCAAAGGCACTGTTGCTGCTACCCAACCCTGCCAGAGATGCCCCAACAGCCTCTGGCAACCAGTAATGTCTGACTGGAGTGCCCAAACCCTATGCCAGATGGCGGGTGTCTGGGCAGAGGAACCAGCTCCTGTAGGCCATCAAGGGACTGGCATCAGAACTGCCAGGTACATGTTCAGTGCCCACTGAAGGTGGAGAATTCCCAGGCCCTTTAATTATATATTCCTCCCCCTTGCCTCAGGGCTTGGAGGCAGGATCATCTTTGTGAAGGTTGATGGTGCTGACCAGCTCTGGCCCATTGGTCCAAGCACCAAGGCAGTGAGGTAAGAGGTTAGGAGCACAGGCTCTAGAATCAGCTGTCTGGGGCTGAAACGCTTAGCTCCACTCTCACTAGCTGTGTGACCTTTGGTTTGTAACTTAACCTCTCTGAGCCTCAGTTTCTTATCTGCAAATAAAGATATTAGCAGCACCTATGTTTCTAAGAATGCTGTGAAGTTCAATGAGATAACCCATGTCATGCACTTAGAGTGTCTGGCATATAATAAGTACTCAATAAGTGTAGACCATTAGTATTTACTACCATCCTTCATGGGCTTCCCTGGTGGCTCAGAGGTTGAAGCATCTGCCCGGAATGTGGGAGACCCGAGTTCGATCCCTGGATCGGGAAGATCCCCTGGAGAAGGAAATGGCAACCCACTCCAGTACTCTTGCCTGGAGAATCCCATGGAGGGAGGAGCCTGGTAGGCTATAGTCCATGGGGTTGCAAAGAGTCAGAAATGACTGAGCGACTTCACTTTCACCATCCTTCACACTTAGGGTGAGTTCTTTCCCAGGGGTCTCTTTGATCACAAATGCTAATAGATTGGTGGTGCCCTCTCACCCCCACCACTCCTTACAGACATTACTGGGTAAGTTGGAATTCTACCATAACAATACCCTAAGCTCAACCTGCAACACTTACTGTAGTCAGAATCACTGTTCTTGCATTCAACAAAGAGTTTAGATTTATTTCATATAGCGTAAGTGCTACACCTAATAGTTATAGTAGCTAACTCTTACGGAGTGCTTGCTTATGCCAAAGACTGGGCATATAATAAGCTTTTAGCTTATTTAATCCTTGTGACAATCCTGCAAGATAGCTGCTATTATTATCCCCACTTGACAGATGGGAAAACTGAAGCCCAGAGAAATTAAACAAGTGTCCCAAGGGCACACAGCTGCTAAGCAGTGGAACCTGGGCTCAAGTCCAACTTTCTGGCTCCAGAGCCCCAACTCTCTTCCCAAACATAAGACTTTTATCCCCTCATTAATGGATAAATAAAATTCAGATGCAAAATCCATTAAGTACCTTTTGCTGTGTAACAACTACTCCAAGGCTGAGAGGCTTAAAACAGTTATTTATTATTTTTCTTGATTCTGGGTGTTGGCTTCAGGTTCTTTGTTGATCTTGCCTGGGCTCACTCCATGGGCTGCATTCAGCTTGAGGGTTGGCTGGGCATTGGACTCAGTAGGGATAGCTGGGTCTGCTGAGCATCTTTGTCTATGTGGTCCTTCATCCGACATGGATGATGATGTCAGAGCATGGTGGCCTCAGGGTTCCAAGAGAGCGGGAGGTGGAAGCCACAAGATCTCCTGGCTTCACAAGTTGTATAGCCTTGCTCCTGCTACATCAGCAACACAAGTCACAAGGCCAGTTCAGATTCCAGGGAGGGGGACATAGACTCCACTTCTTGTAGGAAGAAACTGCAATCACATTGCAAAGGAGCGTGCCTACTGGGAGAGGAGGAATTTGTAGCCATTAAACTCTCTACCACAAGCAGACAGATAAAACTTGGTAACATGTAATACAGCTCTCTTAGAGGGACCCCTGGATGTCACATGACAGAACTCCAACTCCAACTGGCTCATCAAGGAAAAGGAAGGGGGAACTTATAGGGTCATTTTCCTTTTAAATCCAAGGGTTAGTCCAGCCTAGTCACCAGCACTTTGTATCTTGTTCTTTCCTTCTTTCAGGTGAGATAACATCCATATAGTGGTGACTTTGACATTATCAGCTTCCTCCTTACCTTCCCACTAAAAAGGACTTTTTCTCCAAATTTTTTCAACAAACATCTCAAGATTGCTTGTCAGGGGTCTGGCTCTGGACGTGCATCCATCTCTGAACCTGTCACTGAAGCCAAGAAGGTGAAATATGCTGATTGGCCATTCTTAGATCATATGGCTATGGAATGGAGTAGAAGCTCAAGGATGTGATGTTAAACATTTAACAACCAGCTCTGGAATGAGAAGAAGGAGATGCTTATTTGCAGGGTTTGCCAGGGTCACTGGTATAAATATTCTCACCATGGCTGATTGCATGTGGCTGTCATGATGCCATTGAACACGGAATTTGAAGGGATGGCAGAATCACAAACAGAGCTAGTGGAAGTGATGGCCAGCACACCACTACAAAACCCTGCCCAAGTTCCAGGACTAAGAGTGGGGGAGGGGTGATGTTCCGGGGGAAATCAGGAAATAGAAACTAGACAAACAAGCAAACAAAAAAACCCCACTGGATTTCCAATCTAATTCCTTTATATTTTTCCCCCCACAAATGGACAATATTTAAAGGACTAGTACTTTGCTTGGGATTCCAGATGGCTCAGTGGTAAAGAATATGCCTGCCAATGCAGGAGACGTAGGAGACCCGGATTTGATCCCTGGGTCAGGAAGATTCCCTGGAGGAGGCCATGGCAACCCACTCCATTATTCTTGCCTGGGGAATCCCATAGACAGAGGAGCCCAGCGGGCTACGGTCCATGGGGTCACAAAGAGTCGGACACAACTGAGCAACTGAGCACACACACACACACACACACACACATAGTACTTTGCTTGCTATTCTGGTTGTTTTTAATAATCAAAGTCAAAAGGAAGTTTAGAGATAGAAGATGTTCAACATGATAAAACGTTGAAATGAACCATCTGCTCAGTGTCTTTCCAGGCTAAATCAGTTTTTTCCAAGAATGTGAAGTTCTCAGCTTATCTTTGACCTTTGTTCCTTCCCAAGAGGAGTGTAGGTGGATCTTTGATTTTAAAAACATCAAAATTCAAGTAACAACTCACCTATTTTGAGGGCTTATTCTGTGCCAAGTACTGTGCCCAGTGCCCTGCCTGGATTATCTCACTTGGTCCTCAAATCAACCTCATGAGGTTGTTATGATTATTGTCCTCATTTAACAGATGCAGAAATTGAGGCACAGAGTGGAGAGGTAACTCGCAAGTGGTCACACAGCTAGTTAATGGCAGTGTTCGGGATGAGCCTCAATGACAGTCCCTCCTGTCAGTGGTCTCACTTCTACCTGCTATTGCCTTCTCACCGCTAGAGATGGTTATCTCATAATCTACAAGAACCCTTCATGTGTCTGTGACAGCATGTCCCATGGTTGAATATGGGTTTTTATTAAAGAGGGAAAGACATGCCTTTTGAAAGAGCAGTCTCTAGCTGGTTTCTCAGGGGAGGACACACGTGGGCATGTCACGGCTCCGGCTACATCTGTTCATAGCATGGAACTCTGGCCTGTGGATGTGTGAGCTCTTCTGGCCTCTGCCTCAGGAGCTAAACCCCATCCTAAGCTCCTTTGGGCCAGGTGCCTGGAGTTAGCTGCCAGGAACCCACAATTCCAGGAGAGACTCGGTTCTCCCTAAGAACCGTTTCTTTGACCATTCACCAGTCCTGGGATGATCTGAGGAGAGTCGAAATGACTGGGCCCTGAGGCGGGGAGGACTGCTCCATGACTAATATGTGTCCAGGAAGACCTTGGCTGGGTTGGGTGTCTCCTTCAGGCTAGAAAAAATGATTTGTGAGTCTGGGAGTTGGGATTTTATGACCTGAACCTTTAGCCTTTCCAGGGCCTGCACGAGAGGCCCAAGAGGAGAAGTTGCCAGAGGCGGTTAACGTTTGGCCTTGGTTTCATTTGTTCCAGTTGTTCCGCAGCTGCCCCCAGTCTGTTGTCATCGATTGCGGGGAGTCCCTGGGCACCCAACTCCCCAGCTGGAGCCTGGCTGAAGGCAGAAGAAGGCAAGAAATAAAACAAGGATGAGGACCCCAGAAAGGAGGGCAAAAGGGAAGAACAGAGACCTGCATAGTGGCGGGGCATCTCTGGGGACCCCATGTGTTTAGAGCCATTGGAGCTCAGTGGAGAGAGGGAGGGATGGAGGGAAGGAAAGCTTTTTGGAGAAAGGGGGCTTTCTGACTATTCAAAGGGCACATATAGGCATCTCGAGAGGAAGGCAAAAAAGCATTTGAGCTGAAGGAACAGCCTGTGGAGAGGTAGAGGTGGAAGGTTCTGGGTGGGAGAAGAAAGTGGAAAGCAGAGGACAGAACTGAGGCCAGGAGATAGATAAGGACAGCTTCAAACCCACAGCAGAAGGTGGAGAGACCACAGATAGAAATGAAGGTAGGATCCCTGTTTTCCAGGAGCTTGCCAGTGAGTCTGTAATGTTTTTTAGGAGAATCCATGTTATCCAGGAAATTGAAGAAATTTAGAGGAACCCCTTGGAGGGAAGCATTGTCCAGGCGTCTGCTGTACAGGAAGCGTCTAAGTTACACACTCGGGTGCTTTTCCTCCACCCAGACAATGTTTTTCTTCTCCCATAACAACAAGCCCACAGCTGGGGAAGAGGGGGGGTGGTGATTTAAAAAAACCATTCCAAGAGATAAATCTTGTAATACTAACCGCGGAACAGCTGGCCCTTTAAAGCATAGAACAGCCATTTAGCCATTAATCCATCCCTTTAAAATGCAGAACCAGCCCACCCCTAACACACACACACACACACACACACAAGTATGCACACAAAGGATAGTTCCATTTCATTTGGTGCAGCTATAGCAGCCGCTGCTCTTGTACTTTTCAGGTTCACAGACATAGTCCAGGGTCCAGTTGAAAGAGTTAAAACCAGCAACGGGAACCAGGGGTGGAGAACAAAAGAGAAGTCACAAATTCTAAATAGCTTTTTACCCAATTCTGGCCTGGATCCTGACGCAGCAGTACCTGGTGCCCTTTCTAGAACCTCCTGCCTTGCCTGAGCGTCTCACTTTCCTGGAAATGATCTGCCAAGGCAGCTGTCACCACCAGGCCCCACAGCCCACCAGACACTCACCAGATCTCTCCCCCAGGCCCGACTCTACTGTTTCTCTGTCTTATTCCCAATGGTCACCTTGAGTGATTGATACCACGTGTTGTCCTGATGGTGCCTAGTTGCTGTAGGACTTAGGTGAGACCACTCTGTCCCTCCCAGCTTGCCATTGGGGTAGTCTCTTTGCATCTGTTATTTGTGACCTTCCTGAGAGGCAAAGAAATACAATGAAGCTCCATCTCTCTCTCTCACACACACACACACAAACACGCATGCACATGCATGCAAAGACATGGCTGTGACTGACAGGTTTGGAGGAGTGCGTGTGTGTGTGTGTATGTGTGTGTGTTTGGGGAAGGGGAGAAGAGGTGAATCAGATGAGTAACTGTTTGGGTTGGGAGGAATTGGTTAGCTGTCAGGTATAGGAAAATTAAGGCCATTAGCTATTTTCTATGTTTTTTTTTTCTGTCCTGTCAACAAGATTAGCAAGCCAAATGCTCAAGGAGCACATTTGGGGGAGTTCTGAGTGCTCCATGAAACCTGCAAACCTCTGCCGAGGGAGATTGCCTGGAATCCTCTCCCGCCTGCCCTTTCAGTGGGTAATAATAACGGGAGAATTAGTGAGCAGACAGATGCTGCGCGCACTGGCGCACAGCGCTCAGCATTGTATAATAATGAATATATTCACAACGGCTGTTTCAATGGTTGTTTCTTAAAATGATAAAGTTAATTTTGCGGGGCCCTTATTTATTTTTTAAACCTGAACCTCACAAAAGATGGAAGCTGGAATCACCTCTTATTCTTTTACTCACAATGGTTTTGCTATGACATTTGGAAATACAAACAAACAAACAAAAAATAATGTGTTCTTCAGGGAGCTAGGAAACACAGAAAGCCTGGTATGTTCTCCCTGCATCTGGATGTCCACTGATTTTCGCTTTGTTTTGATCTTGGTTGGTGTTAAGATAAGTAAACAGGGTCCTTGGGTGGTGGGATGCTATTATCAGTATTTACTCAAAATCTGAGTAGAGTTTTATACTTTCTACAGTGTGATCTCCATAAGATGTTATCTCAATAATAGTCAGAGCAGCTGTAATGGTACATCGGGTGCCTACAGTGGTCATGTCAGTACACTACATGCTTTTCAGTTATTAATTTAAATCGTCACATCAACCCTACAAGATAGGTCTTAGGTTGAACCACATGAAATTGCCATTTCTGTAGCTCAAAAACAGGCGATGTCATGTGATTTGAATTAACGTTATTTCTCCATTTTATAAAGACACGATCTCAGAGACGTTAGGTAAGTGGCACAAAGTCAGCCAGTGAGGAACAGGCAAAACTGAGGTTTAGCCCCAGGCCTGCAGAGCCTGAGGGTTCTTCTCTGTGGGCTCCGCATTGGTCACTTGCTTGTATCAGTGTTCTTTCTTTCCCCACCTCACGTGTTCATTCCTCTATCAGAGTTTCCTAGGATTAACTTTGAAATCAACTCCTCACACTCAAATCTGTGTCTTAGGATCTGCTTCTGGGGGAACCCAAGCTAAGACAGTGCCCCAAACTTCCTCCACTAAAATGCCACCATTCCAGAGTGGCAAAGATTTGGGGGTTCAGGAAGAAGTGGGGCTTTCTGACTGAACAAGTTGTGAATGAAACGTTGGACAGAAACTCAAGATTAATCCTCTGGGCAAGGATGGGAGTAGCAGGTGTGTTGGAGGGGCTGGGGGGACTAGGTACAAGAGGTGTGATTCCACTTGCTGATTACCAAGCAGAAAGGTCTGGCTCATCTTTCATTGCAGTTCTGCTTGGAGCTTATCCTATTTTGGGGTTTTCATTGTGAAATGGGAAAGATGAATGGGTTCCCATAAGACACAGGGTGTGAGTTTTGCCTTGCCTCTTCCCGGGTGTGTATCCTAGTCATCTTGTTTCTCAGTGACGTCCTTGGATGTAAGATGATGGAGATTGTAATAATGCACACTGAACTAAGCTACAAAGAGCTTGGGATAGAGAAGAACCCTCAGGCTCTGCAGGCCTGGGTCTAAACCTCAGTTTTGCCTGTTCCTCACTGGCTGACCTTATGCCACTTAACATCTCTGAGATCATGCCTTTATAAAATGGAGAAAGAACATTAATTAGAATCACATGATATTGCCTATTTTTGAGCTACAGAAATGGCAATATTCTACTATTGCCAACAAAGGTCCATCTAGTCAAGGCTATGGTTTTTCCAGTAGTCATGTATGGATGTGAGAGTTGCACTGTGAAGAAAGCTGAGCACCGAAGAATTGATGCTTTTGAACTGTGGTGTTGAAGAAGACTCTTGAGAGTCGTTTGGACTGCAAGGAGATCCAACCAGTCCATTCTAAAGGAGATCAATCCTGGGTGTTCTTTGAAAAGAATGATGCTAAAGCTGAAACTCCAATACTTTGGCCACCTGATAAGAAGAGTTGACTCATTGGAAAAGACTCTGATGCTGGGAGGGATTGGGGGCAGGAGGAGGGGACGACAGAGGATGAGATGGCTGGATGGCATCACCGACTTGATGGACATGAGTTTGGGTAAACTGCGGGAGTTGGTGATGGACAGGGAGGCCTGGCGTGCTGCAATTCATGGGGTCGCAAAGAGTCAGACACGACTGAGCGGCTGAACTGAAATGAACTGAACTATTGCCCCAGTGTTATCCCAAGCAAGAAGTGAGGAAGTTGGTGTATGATGGCTTCCCAGGGTATAAACTCCGATTTGCCTTCTCAGCCCCCTAAATGTGCTCCCATGGGCCAGAATCCTTGGCAGGTATTCACTGTAAATGCCTGCAGGCTATAGGAGGGAGTGCCAAGGGCCTGAGGCCAGGGTATCACCGCATCTGCCACAGGCACCTGAACATCATCTGAACTTAAAGGAATGATTCTGTTCATTAAACTCAAGCACTTCTCTAAGCTCAAGGACAGGCAGTCAGGTCAGGACATCCTGAGGCTTGAGACCCAGTGCCATTCACCTGGTACTCCCAAAAGCCACTTATTTCTAAAGTGTATCCTGACCGAAGTAGATCTTACAGCATTTCACTCCCTCCTTTTTCCAGAGCCCCTTACCCACAAATGTGAGACTTCTCTGGAATCCATCCAATGGGATTCTTCAGCCCATGATATCTCTTGAGGTCACCCTCATGCTAGTAAAATGGGTGATTCCTTGGAGGAGATTGGGAGAAAGCACCTTGCAAGTTTCACAACTTGATTGGTGATGGAATTTTTTCTGTCTCTTCCTGACTTTAATGTGGCTCTAATTCTGACTTCGTTGCAGAGCCGTGAAATCAAATTAGGAAATGGGAGGAGATGAGCAACCCCTTCAAGCACAATCAACTTCTGATGGCTTCCCCAAAGCTCTAATGAATCTGCATAGACCTCCAGTAATACAAGATTGCTTTTTGCTGCCCTTTGTTTTTCTCCTTCTCTAATAAGAAAATGGGCCAGAGCATAGGGATGCAGGTAGCTAATGCAGCAAGCAGATGGAGAACCTTGGCTTTTTACTGCAGAGTTGGGAAGCCTTGGTGATGGTGAGGAGGCCGATTAGAAGGAAGGGATGGCGGGAGCAGCGCAGCAACTTCCAACCCCAATGGTGGGTCTGTTATATCTCAGCTAACGTGTGGAAACCAAGAGAAGGAAAACATAATCCCTGATCTTGAATGGACAGCAGGCTGTTTGCTCAGAGTCTTGCAACTCAAAGTGGGAAATAGCAGCATCACCATCACCAGAGAGCTTGTTAGAAATGCAGAATCTCAGTCACCCCCATCCAAGACTTACTGAATCAGAATCTGAATTTTAACAAGATCCCCAGGGGATTCTTATGCACAAAAAGTTTGAGAAGAGCTAGCCCAAGAGATTCTAAATCTGATCATGTCACAGCCATGCTCACAACTCCATTCTGATCTCCTCCTAACTTCCCATCCTCAGTTCTCCCCACTCCTTATCATCCTTTGGAACCTTCCACTCCAATCTTGTGATCACATCACATCCTTCCATCCATCCCCATGCTGTTTCCTCCAGCAACAATGTCCTCATCTTTGTCTCTGCTATCAGAAATCCTCTTCATCTTCAGGCCCAGGTATCGCCTCTGTGCAGCCTGATCCAATCCCCCAGTCAGAAGGTGTCATTACTATTCATTTGCCACTGTTTCACTGCTTGACTTTCTTATTCTTAGATGTTTGCACGCAGCATGAAGGTTAGAAGGATGGGCTTTAGAACCTGATCACTCTGAGTCTGAGTCCCAGCTCTCCCTGTTTTGATCTGTGTATGCAGATTAGATCACTGGTTTTCATTTTTTTTTGCACCCTCCATTAGAATTATACACCCACAGCCTTTTCTGTGCAACTTTGCAATTTCCCCCACCTGGTTGGGCATAAAGTACTTCCTTGTCCATTGATGTTAGTCTTGCCACGTGACTTGTACAGTTAATAGAATATGAAAGTGATAGTGTGTGAGTTCTGGGCCTATCGTGTGTTTCCAGTTGTCTCCCTGTGATTCTACATTGTCATGAGCAGTCTACCCCAAGTTAGCTGTTGGGTCCAAAGAGGATGAGATACACAGGAACAGACTTGAACTCGACCCGTGGCCAAGTCAAGATGACCAACATCTTGAAGCAGAACTCCCCAAGTGGACTCACAGATCCATGCTCAAGAAAAATAAGATTTACTATGGTATGCCACTGAGTTTTGTGGTCATTGGTTGCATAGTATTATTTGTGGTACTAGGTAACTGATAAATAAATATATATATATATATGTTTGTGTGTATGTATGTATGTATAGCCTATATATAGGCTTCCCCCGGTGGCTGAGTGGTAAAGAATCTGTTTGCAATGCAGGAGCTTCCAGAGACATGGGTTTGATTCCTGGGTGGGGAAGATACCCTGGAGGAGAGCATAGCAACCCACTCCAGTATTCTTGCCTGGAGAATCCCATTGATAGAGGAGCCTGGCAGGCTATAGTCCAGAGGGTCACGAAGAGTTGGACACAATTGAAGCAATTTAGCATGCATGCATATATATATATATATATATATATACACTTATTTATATTGGAGAAGGCAATGGCACCCCACTCCAGTACTCTTGCCTGGAAAATCCCATGACAGAGGAGCCTGGTAGGCTGCAGTCCATGGGGTCTCGAAGAGTCAGACTCAACTGAGAGACTTCACTTTCACTTTTCACTTTTCACTTTCATGTATTGGAGAAGGAAATGGCAACCCACTCCAGTGTTCTTGCCTGTTCTTCCTCCCCAGGGGCGGGGAAGCCTGGTGGGCTGCCGTCTATGGGGTCGCACAGAGTCGGACACGACTGAAGCGACTTAGCAGCAGCAGCAGCATGCTATGCCTCTTTAAACCTCAGTTTTCCCATCTGTATAATGGACAGATAAATATCTGCCTCATATTATTGTTGTGATGATTACAATGTAATAATGTATGTAAACATTATTGTATATTCACAGTAGTGCCTGGTAAATACCAGGTAACTTACTTAATAGTATTATAATGTCTTCCCACTAAACTGGAGACTTTGTTACAGTAGGATCTTTGTCTTATCCATCTTTTTATCCTCCCAAATGCCTATTGGGCTCCTAGAAAGCACTCATTCTATGAATAGATGCAAGCATTAATATAGAAAGTTGCCCTTTTGCTTGGGCAGCTCTTGCCTTGCAAATCCTCACTCAGCCTTTAGTGATGAGCCCCAGCTTGTCAGAGCAGATGAAAGCTTCAGGATTGAGGGTGTTCTGTTCAAAGCAGTGGTTATAGTAGGCCTTGGGGGTATTTTGCTGAGTTTTGTGTGTAGTTAAGGAATCTAATAGTGTTTTGATTTGTTTCTCAATTAGAAATGCTGCACATAGAATTTCATGGAAAAGAAGCATTTCTTCTTCAAAGGAAGTTGTGGGAAATATGGAAATACCCGCCCCTCTGCCTTCCAACTTCAAGTGTGAGCCTTACCTGAATCCTTCACCCAGTCTGGAGTTTAACCTCTGAAAAGCTGGCTGTGGAGGTGGGAAGGAGTGATGACTGGGGCAGGGCCCCATGGCATCTGTCTCTTTAAGAAACAGAAATGAAACCTAATTAGCATAGACTGGCTGCAATTAACATATAAGTCCCAGTTCTGGGAGTTGGAGGAAGGGAAAAGGATAGAGCTAAAACTTAATGGGGTTTTGTTAGACAAAATTAGCTTCCACAGAACAGCCATAAAAATATCTAAATTATGAGAGCCTCTTGCCATTTGCCATTAACACGAAGGGACATGCTAATATTTAGTGGCGCCATGTCCTGGAAATTAACTGCAGTGAAGAAAGCCCCAGGGGCATCCCCGTGAGCAATAAGGGCACGTCCACTGACTCAACTGTTACCAAACTGCTTGACTAAATGTTTTACAGAAACTTAGACTCTACAAATCACACAGGTCTCAGCCAGTCTTTCTGGCAATGGTTCCAGAACTGTAGGATGACACCCCCATGGGTAATATATAGAAAACTGAAGTCTCTCTGTATAGTCTTTGAATTTGGCTACGATTTTCCTCCAAAGAAGACATTCCTAAGATTGATTTCTGGACATTTGAAGATGCCTCCATTTCTACCTCTCTCCATCTTACCCTCTCAAAGAAAACTGGCCCCTTAGCTTTTCGTATAGTGCCAAAGCAACTGGTGTGAATTTCATTGTAGACTCCTCCCATGGGTTTACTTCTTGCTTTCCCTTGAGGGAAAGGGGTAAACCATTACCCTGTATTTTCTTCTCCTGAAAGTCACCAATGGTCACCTAAACATAGAAAGGATGTTTTACATGGTCCTCAGTCTCTTTTACCCCCGTTTCATTAGACAGAATTGACCCATCTCCCCTGCCCTAATCCCCATACCACTTTCTCTGAGGCTCTTTCACTCTGCCCTTCCTCTTTTGGTGGGTTTCCTTTCTCCTTTCATATCTATAGTCATTGATCGTGACTCCTAGCCTCTGTCCTAAGGTCTTCTCTTACTATTCTTTTTGAAGATGAATTGCTCATCATTTGCTGGTGTCCACCATTACTTATAGGCTGCTGCTGCTGCTAAGTCACTTCAGTCGTGTCCGACTCTGTGCGACCCCAGAGACGGCAGCCCACCAGGCTCCCCCATCCCTGGGATTCTCCAGGCAAGAACACTGGAGTGGGTTGCCATTTCCTTCTCCAATGCATGAAAGTGAAAAGTGAAAGGAACGTAAATGGGTTGAATGCCCCAACCAAAAGACAAAGACTGGCTGAATGGATACAAAAACAAGACCCCTACATATGTTGTCTACAAGAGACCCACCTCAAAACAGGGGACACATACAGACTGAAAGTGAAGGGCTGGAAAAAGATTTTCCATGCAAATTGGGACCAAAAGAAAGCAGGAGTCACAATACTCGTATCAGATAAATTAGACTTTAAAACAAAGGCTGTGAAAAGAGACAAAGAAGGTCACTACATAATGATCAAAAGATCAATCCAAGAAGAAGATACAACAATTATAAATATATATCCACCCAACATGGGAGCACCGCAGTATGTAAGACAAATCCTAACAAGTATGAAAGGAGAAATTAACAATAACACAATAATAGTGGGAGACTTTAATACCCCACTCACACTTATGGATAGATCAACTAAACAGAAAATTAACAAGGAAAAAAAAAAAAAAACATGTATCTATAAAGCTCACTAAAGCAAAGCACAGTAAAATGAGGTATGGCAATAAAAGGTGTTAAATTTATCAAATAAAAAAATAAATAAATAAAGTGCTGAAAAATTAAAGCTGTCAAAAAAAAAAAAAAAAAAACAAAGTAGGGGCAGTATTCTTTAACAATGACAATATCATAAAAAACAAAGAAAGGCTGTAAAAGTGTTCCAGATTAAAAGAGACTTTATCAACATGACAATGAAATGCAATATCTGATCCTGGACTAGATCTTGTACTAGAAGGAAAAAGTGCTAAAAAGGACACTGAGGGTCAGTTAACAGTATTAGAATACAGACAGTAGATTTAATAAAAGTATTTTATCCATGTTAAATCACTGAAGTTGACAACTGTACTATTACAGTTATTAACCGAATATCCCTATTCTTAGGAAATTCAGAAATATGTACTGAAGTATGTGGGATACTTCATGGGAATAAAAACCATGATATCTGCAGCAGGCCTTCCAAGAGTTTAGAAAAAACTTTTTGGGTGGGGAGCAGACAAATAATAAAGAAATGGGGTGAAATGATAAGAACAAGTGAAAAATCTGGGCAGAGGTTATATGGATATTATTTGTATTATTTTTGGAACTTTTCTTTAAGCTTGACATTAAAAATTAAAAATGTGCAAAAAAAAAAAAAAGAAATCGCTCAGTCGTGTCCAACTCTTCGAGACCCCATGGACTGCAGCCTACCAGGCTCCTCAGTCTATGGGATTTCCCAGGCAAGAGTACTGGAGTGGGGTGCCATTGCCTTCTCCACTTATAGGCTGGTGTCATTCAAATCTGAAACCTAGTTCTAACTATTTAGCCCTGTGTTTCAAACTTCCACCAGGACATCTGCATTTGGAGTTCCTATTTTCACTCCCGATTTGGCCCGCCCACACCCCCATCCATTATTCTCTCCTGTTTTATGGAGATGCTCATCAGGATCTTCATTTATCTTGACCACCAATTTATTTTAGTCCCTTTCAAATTAATATATCCTACATACAGCTTGGTTCTTCCCCAATGTTTCAGCTTTAGTTATATAATGAGCCATTCCAAATTTTAGTGATTAAAAATGGTACCTATTTTATTTAGCTCTTAATTCTGTAGGTTGGCTAGATATGGCTTCTAGTCTAAAATGGCTTGGCTGGTCTCTCCTGGGTTTGCTGGTAGATAGGCTGGAGGTTGGACGATCAACAATGATCTCCCTCATATATCTGGAGGTGGCAGACTGTTGGCTAAGGCGCCTTAGTTTTTCCTCCATGTGACCTCTCCAATAGTTTAGTTCAAGCTCATTCACATGTTGACCTAATGATCCCAAGTGCAGCAAGAAGACAAGCCCCAAGGTGTAAGTCCTTTTGAAACCACTGTCTATGTCTCATTTGTTAATGTCACATTGGCTAAAGCCAATCATACACAACCCAGATTCAAGGAGAAGGGAAATAGGCCCCATCTTTTGATGGAAGGAGCTGCCGTGTCACATTGCAGGGAAGTGAATGCAGAGAGGCGAATAATTTGTAAGCATTTTTCTAATCTACCACACTCAGCATGAACTGGGAGTGGGTCTCATTAGTATTCTCATCTTGTCTATCCTGTCATGGGAATATCCTCCCTCTCTGCTCTTTTCCTTTAATTCAAATCTTCTTCCCAAAGGTTAGGGACAACTCACCTCCTCTCTGAACTCTGCTCAAAGGATCCCCAATAACCCCTCCAGCTCTCCAGCATTTCTGGCCTCTGGCCCCACTCCATTACTCTTTGGTCATTTTCTGATCATTTCTTGAATTCATGTCTGTTTTCTGAATTGGAATACAAATTAATGTATCGTTATAATACGTTACAAATTTTCATATCATTATTTATGAAATATATATTTATAGCTTTCTTTTTCATATATTTTTACTTTCCTTTCTTTTCTAAAAAAAAATTTATTTATTTGGATGCACCAGGTCTTATTTGCGGCATGTGGGATTTATAGTTGTGGCATGTGAAGTCTTGGTTGCAGCATGTGGGACCTAGTTCCCTGATTAGGGATTGAATCCGGGCCCCCTACATTGGGAGCTTGGAGTCTTAGCCACTGGACCATGAGGAAATTCCTGTGTATTTTTACTTTCATATCTAGTACAGGGTCCAGTGTCTTCTTGTTGGTGCTGTTCAGTCGTCCAGTCATGTCTGACTCTTTGTGACCCCATGGACTGCAGCATGCCAGGCCTCCCTGTCTCTCACCATCTCCCAGATTTTGCCCAAGTTTATGTTCATTGCATTGGTGATGCCATCCAGCTATCTCATCCTCTAATGCCCTCTTCTCCTTCTGTGTTCAATCTTTCCCAGCATCAGGGATTTTCCAATGAGTCGTCTGTTCACATCAGATGACCAAAATACTGGAGCTTCAGCTTCAGCTTCAGTCCTTCCAGTGAATATTCAGGGTTGATTGCCCTTAAGATTGGCTGATTTGATCTTGCTGTCCAGGGGACTTTCAGGAGTCTTCTTTCCAGTGTCTAGGCAGAGCCAAATATCACTTGTTAGTTATTTGCTATCAAGGAATAGCTCAGAATTCCCCTCAAAGCATTTTTCTCTTAAATTCATTTAAGTAAGAAAAAATAAATTTATGCCCCTAGCAGTCTAAAAAAGGTGACAGGGAAAGCTCAGATGGTGTAATTTTTTCAGCTTTCTGACTAGGTGAGACTCACGACTCCAATCGGAATGCATCACCTAACCTTGGTCTCAGTGAAATCTTGTGTACCTCCTCAACCAGTTTTCTTCAACCTCCTCAGCCACATGACCACTCTTGAAGGCTCTTAGGTATCACCCTGTAGGCTCAATGCCATACTCCACGGCTGGCCATCAACATCTTTCTCACTCTTGACTTGCCTATTAAAAGAATCCCATGAAAATTACCAGTCTTCCAGACCTCAACGAGGACAGTTTGGGGACCACAATCTGAAAATGCCTTTTGCCTGAAGACTATAATTTTCCTTGGGCTCCTGCTCAGACAGTTAGGGCTTTATTATTTTGTTCTCCCAGGGACCCTTCACAGACAGGTTGGCATAGAATCTGTCTTATGAAGGCCTCTGCTCCAGTCAGATCTTTCAAGGCTCCCATGCTTGCTGATCCAGGGCCCTGTTTCCCCAATTAGCTTGATCCTACAGTATGTTGTTTGTCTCTTGGGTTGCATAGCAGGCTAACTCTCAGAAATACCTTCTGAAATCTGATCGGTGTCTCTTCTCTCATTTCCCTTTCTGGGAATTTGGAATGGAATCCAGGGAGCCCTAGTCATGTTTAGCCACTGATTTTATTTATATCACCGTCAAAAATAAAAACAGTCACCAAACAGCAAAACAAGGCTCAACTTCTCAGCCCCTGAGATGACATGGAATGATGGATCCAGCTCAAGGATGCTGTACTGTTTGTGATGCTAACACTGAGTTTTTACACTGAGGGTTCTTTCTGGTGATGTAGGACATTATGTGCCTCTGGGAAGATGGAGAGGAGTGGATTGAGTGGATAAAGAAAGCACATGTGCATAAATGTGTTTGTGTGTGTGTGTGTGTACAGAGGAACAGCAGGTCTCCCAGTCTAAGAAGTTTTTCGGCTGAGGGATGAGATTTGCATGCCCTTCTGTGTTGCAGACTTGATATGTTTGCAGCACGTCGTTGGGGTGCTTGCATCTCAAATCACTGGCTCTGTGCAGCCTTGATGAGGCACCCAATTTACATATTCTCAATTTAATCTAAAGTAGGTACTAATTGATTACTGCTGAATGTCTGCACGCTCTGATTATCTGTTCAGATCCTGAGGCGGGGTGGTGGAAGAAGAGCAAGAGATCTTTCTTCTATGAGTAAGATTTTGTTTTCTCTGATCCAAAAAACACTTATTTTCTAGGGCTGGAGATCCAGCCAACCCACCCCCCCACCTCCAGCCTCTTCCCACCTTCACCCACAATTGCTGAAAATACCACCAGCTCCAACACTGGGTTTTATTTTTGTATGTTATAGAATAAATTATTCTCTATTCAGTTATTCAGCATTTATCAAACAAATATTTTGGAAATGTCTCCCACATATATGTTACTGTCATCTCCATAAAGGCAGGATTCTGTGGGCCTTGAGAGTACAGACTCTGGAGCCAGATTGCTGGGTTTAACCCAGGCTCTGTCACTTACTAGCTGTGTGACTTTGGGCAAGTTGCTTAACTTCTCTGTGCCTCGGTTTGGTTGCCTATAAATGGGATGCGTAGCAGTCCGCACCTCACAGGGTTTTCGTGAAGATGAAAAGCATTCGCACATGTATTAAATCACCCAGCACGGCATCAATCCGCTATAGACGGCTGTTTCCTCACAGTGCTGTGGAGGATTTGCTGGGGGAAGCAGGCAAAGATCGTGATTAAAGTTCCCCTGGGGAGTTTTAGGATCTTCATTTGTTTTCACCTCACCTGTTCTGCATCATCTCAGGTATCGACGATGACAGGGAGCATGTATGAGAAAATATAGATCTTGCTACGAGATCTATATTAGCCAAGAGCCATCTGGATAGACTTTTCTGTAGGTTGGAGTAAGGAGTAGGAAGGAGAAAGGGGAGACTAAGGGTTAGGGGGTGGTCAGTGAACACTCCCTGGATGCCTTCTGGATGCCAGGCTGCATGTTGGTACTGGTGACACAAACATGAAAACTGTGGCCTGTCCTCTGAGGGACTTCCCAGCTGAGAGGCACTGCTCCCACTGCTAGAGTACAGCACATTTCCTGTTAGTGCTCCTCAGGCATTTATTTTAGGTTTCAGCCTAGCAGCTGAATGGCTGGTCTGCTTTTTTTATTCTTGTTGTTATTGATGTGTAGCAGAAGAAATGCACAGGTCGTAAGTGCACTGCTCCGTGAGTCATCAGAGAGTGAACATGCTGTGCGAGCAGCACCCAGATGGAGAGAAATGGAACATGACCAGCCCTCCGAAGCCCCCCTCCTGCCCGTGTTCCTTCTCCAGCCACTACTATCCGCCAATAGGTAATCAGCTTCCTGACTCTGAATCCCAGCCTCAGGTTTCCCATCCGGGTGCTAGTCCGAGGCCAGACGAAGCTCCGGGAGCAGGGTCGGGAGATGTGACAAGATAAGGCATGACTGGGAAATGTCTGGATCGTTACGATAATGGTCCAGCCCCTGGTGTCTGTGTGGCTCCCCTTAAGACTGCTTTGACTTTTTCAAAGGGAAGGAAGGGATTCTTGGCTGCTTTCCACCAGAGCTAGATCAGGCAGAATAGGGCAGACTTTCTGTGTGTCCGAGCAAGCCCCCATCCAGGAATGCATTCAGTGAAAGGCCAGGATTTCTCACCCTTGGCCAGCCTGGCTCCAGGGACCCTTTAGGAAGACAGGCATGTTACCAAGAGAAGGCCCTCTGAAATCTTGGAAGGCTGACGATTAACCAGGAATTAGCTTCACAGGAACGAATGTAGTTAACCCTCTCAGAATTTCCCTCTCTCAGCAAGAGAGTTCTGGAGAAGGAAATGGCAACCCACTCCAGTATTCTTGCCTAGAGAATCCGGTGGACAGAGGAGCCTGGTGGGCTATTGTCCATAAGGTCGCACAGAGTCGGACACAACTGAAGCGACTTAGCAGCAGCAGCAGCAAGAGAGTTCAGGGTCTTAAGTGAATGGGAAACATTGAAGACATAGCCTTTGCCAGGACCATCCAGGACATCACAGTGGGGAGTTCTGATCAACTGAGGAGGGAGGCGGGCATTACTTGGAAAGAACTGATGGAGAATAGCAGAATAGCTGTTCCAGTTATCTATCGCAGCATCGTTACGAACCCCTCCAAACTTAGTGAAGTGAAACAACCATTTTATACGTTCAGTGAGGCTGTGGGTCAGAAATGCACTCAGGGCACAGCAGGGGCGCTTGTCTCTGACTCACCTGGGAAGACTTGATGGGTGGAAGGCTGGATCATCTGGAAGCTTCTTCACAGCATGTCTGGCACCTGGACGAGGTTGCTATGACTGTAGAAAGGTGGTCTCCATGCAGCCTCCCCATGTGGCCTGGGCTTTTCAGAGCACAGAGGCTGAGTTTTGAGAAAAAACATTCCCAAAGAGAGTGGCTAGAGAGCAAGTCCCAAAAGCCTGGGCAGAAGCTGCAAGGCTCGCTCTCTCTTTCTGACCTAGCTCAGAAGTCACATGGCACCACTGCCACTGCATTCTACTGGTTACCTGTGAATCACTAAGGGTGGGAAGGGGATGTGTCGCACATTCAAGGGGAGGGGAATACGATTCCACCTCCTGATGAGAAAGTGGCAGGTCCATCCGAAATCCTTGTGGGGATGGGAGGTTTTGTTGCAGAATGCTATGGAAAATACCATCTTCTAGTATAGTTAGTGGCCGCTCAAGTTGTGTCCAATTCTTTGCGACCCCATGGACTGTAGCCTACCAGGCTTCTCCGTCCATGGGATTCTCCAGGCAAGAATACTGGAGTGGGTTAACATTTCCTTCTCCAGGAGTAATAACTACCTGATTTCATTTCCTGGCTCTGACACATATTAGCAGTGTGACTTTAGGCACGTATCTTAACCACTCTGTGCCTCAGCTTCCATGTGAGTGAAATTGGGATAATCATCCGTCATCACAGGGTTATTGTAAGAATTCAACAACGTGAGCCATGCATGGTGTCAGCAGAATGCCTGACACACGGCAAGGGCTCAGAAATGTCACCTTTAACTGAGACCCAAGGAGGCGATTGCTCAGGACCAGCTTCACCTATGATACCTTTTTTAAGACTCATCTTAGTGAAAACATTAATCACACAATTCCCATACCAGGCTGTATAATAGCCCAGAGCCCATTAGCACTAACAAGGACTACAGACACTGTGCATTAGGGAATAGCACTTTACAAAGTCCTTCCATCCTCATCCCTCCAGACAAGTCTGTGGGGCACCCAGGACTTCCATTTTACAGATGAGGCTTATCAAGATGTGACTTCTTCAAGGTCACATAGCTAGTAAATTGCAGAGCAAGGTCACCATCCCAGAGTTCTTCCCTAAAGCCCTGGCTCTTATCTTCTCTGATAATCTCAAGGGCATTGCAAGTTATCAAAGGAAAAATGCAATTTAATCAGAATTTAATTAATTTGAAAAGTGCCCTCGAAGTGAGGAGAAAAGAGGGAGGTCAGATTTCCAATAGCCAGAGAATGTCAGAGCCAGGGCAGGAAGGTGACTGCCATGTGCAAGAAGGGCCGGAAGTTACCCCTCTCCTCCAGAGGTAGTCCTGGAAAATGTCCCATCATGCTTTTCAAATTTGAGAGCTAATCACTCAGTCAAACAGCACCTTTTGCTGTGACCCCAGTATTCCCTCATCGCCCCTCACTCCCCTAAAACCAAGAAGCTAGTGGTGGCCTCTGCCTGCTATGTTTCGCTTCTGATTTCAGTCCACCCACACCAACATCAAAATGCACAAATGCTGGGAAAGCACTGTAAATCCTGCCTTTCTGGTGTTTTCCATTTATGTGACAGGAGGAAGGATGGCACTTTCCTCCACTTTTGGAAACAAACCAAAATACCCATAAATATTCAAGCTTATAATATTGACTTAAAGCTCAGTTAGAGCCCAGGCTGCAGTCAGCTGCTGATTATCCATGTGTGACTTATCCACAGCTAATTTGAAAACTCAAAATTACTTGCTTCGAACTTTGAGCGCACCCTTGGCCCCCTCTGTGGGTGTGGGCTCAGGGGTGCAGGGAGATGAGGTGGAACTGTGCCAAGCCGAGTGTCTGCCGACCCTGCTTCTGCTCTTGACACAACTCCTGATTAACTGCATGACCTTGAGGGCTTGTCTTTACCTCCTTAGACCTCCTGGGATTTTCAACTGTAAAATGAGAAAGCTTGGCTTTATGCTTTTTAAGATCCTTTCTTGCTCTAAAATTCCAAGAGGTAGCAAAGTATTTAAAAGAAATGGGAAGGTATGTTTGCTGCAGAGATATAACATTGAAGTCAATAGACCAAAAGGTCTATTTCTGGTGAATGCAGATCCAAGCCTAGCACCCAAGACTCTAGTGGTTATTTCATGAATTCTGTGGCCAAACATGCAAGATTCTTCTATTTCTCAAATTAAGATTCTCCTTAGTGAGCACAGACAGTCAAATATTCAGCTTTGCCTGAACCTGAAAAGGCTAAATATATATATTTTTTCAGAATCTTGGCCTTCTCTTCTGATGGAGCCAAGGTGAGGACCCAGAGTTGTGTGGCTGTGGGATTCAAGACCACTGTCCACTGCTTCACCCCCAACAGGGCCCAGTGCGGGTATTAACAGGAAAGCCCCTGGGTCCTCTTACTATCCTGTCCTTTCCTCCCACCTTGTGCTATTCCTACGAACTAGAAGAGACTCTTCTGTCTTTTAAGGGAGTAATCTCCATAGTCTTCTTACTCCCTGCCTCAAGCTGAACCTCACAGACCCAGACTCTCCCTATAGAAGGAAGGATGAGCAGTGTGATGGTTAGAAGAGACTTGAAAGCAGGGATGACAGCGAAGGTGGCAGGATCCCACCACCATGCCCTTTGACCAAACACATCACAAGTGAGTGTTCCATGCCCCACACCCAGGTGATAAAGAACAGATGCTCATTCACCTTGCAATGAGATCATGGGTTCAGGGAACAGTACGGTGAGACCTATGGGAACCTGGTTTTCATGAAGTATTGTAGATTCTGTGAAGTGAAAGTTGCTCAGTCATGTCTGACTCCTTGCAATCCCATGGACTATACAGTCCATGGAATTCTCCAGGCCAGAATACTGGAATGGGTAGCCTTTCCCTTCTCCAGGGGATCTTCCCAACCCAGGGGTCGAACCCAGGTCTCCCACATTGCAGTTTGCAGGCAGATTCTTTACCAGTTGAGCCACAGGGAAGCCCAGATTCTGTGAAAGGAGGATGTAAAGGACGGGGGGTTGGTGAGGATGGAAGAGGACCCAGGCGAGGAAGCAGTCAACCTCAGCCAGGGTGTGGGGTGTCAAGAACCACTACCTGGCGAACATGGTGATTGGTCTTTGAGCTGAAAAGCATTATGTCAGCAACATTTTAAATGATTGTTCAAATCTTCCAGAAGCATAGTAGTAGCTCTGTGGTTCGGTTTGATCAAGGGATCATTAACATCAGAGGGCTGGCCGGCAGACCCAAGGACTCCTTATGTCACTTTTGTGGGACAAGACCTTCTATGTCCTAAACAACTTGTAAACAATCTTGAGAACAGAATCTTCTTTAGACGTGTACTGTCTGTGTTGTTTAGAAACAGACCAGCACCTACCTGAACAGTACGTGGTGTGAAATTGTGAAAGCAAGATACAGTTGACATTGGATGCTTCGAGATCTGAACAAGTGCTTCCCTGTTTGATTTCCAGCTAGCTGCAGTGTGCTTGGAATGAACAACAGATGAAAGAACACCCTGGGTGGAAATGCTACCACCCAGGTGCAATGTGAGAAGGCAGGCTTCCCCTGCCTCTTTGTTCATTTGTTTATGCTCCCTCTGGTGGCTGATTCAGATCTGCCTGTTCTGTCCTTTTGGGTGTGGAGCAACCACACCCTATCTGATTTAAGAGGCCCAGGCACTGGGATCTCTTCCATGTCCACAGGAGCAAACGTCCGCAGAGTCAGTATCTGTTCTGGTTTGGGTTTTAACCACCTGTTGGTTTTGGTGTTTGGAAACTCACAACTGAAATGAATACATCTTATTCTTTTTGTACCTAGCACACTATTTGTACCCATGTGTGCGTGCTAAGTCACCTCAGTTGTGTCCAACTCTTTTACGACTCCATGGACTGTGGCCCGCCAGGCTCCTCTGTCCATGGGATTTTCCAGGCAAAAATACTGGAGTGCGTTGCCACGCCCTCCTCCAGGGGATCTTCCTGACCCAAGGATCAAACCCACGTCTCTTATGTCTCCTCCATATCACCTTGCAAAACTTCATAAAACTATAGATTTCAAGCTCCTGTTCTAGTCAGGCTCTCTTGTGTTTCAAGACGAGTAATTGAGTAAGGTTCCCTCAAGATTACCTGAGCGGGATTACCTCTGTGAACAGGAGATGCCGTAAGGCCAGGCCCTGAGAAGTACAGAGAGTTGGAAGGCTCCAGAGCCAGTGAGAATACGACCCTAATAACAGGGATTTGTGGACCCAACAAACTCGCATCTCATTTCCATTTCCCTTTTTTCCTGGACTTTCTTGTCATTCACTAATCTTTATTTTGCAGCTTCTGCTTGCTGACGTTCCCTTCTCCTTTATCATGTTGACTTGAAAGGGATCCTTGTCCTCTGTGACTTCTCTCAGAAAAATGATCCTTCAGCTCTAAATTTCTATTTTAATTTTTAAAAAATGTTGACTGTGTCATGCAGTATGCTAAGATCCTACAGGAATCAAACCAGGAATCAAACCCATACCCCCTGCGTTGGAAGGCAGACGCTTAAACACTGGCAAGTCCCAATCCTTCAGCTTTAGCTCCCTTTGCAAATGGATCTTTTCTGTCTTTGAATCAGCCAAAGGCACAGGCAACCACTGTAACTGGAGTATTTAGTACTCACCTGAAAGGAAACACTGGACTCTAGTTCATCACATGTGAAAACTGGTACCCAAATAAACTGATGAGACTTACCTAAGATTACACACATAACCACAGAGTGGTGGTGATAAGAAGAGACCCCAGTTCTCCTACAGTCCGCAGAGGCCATTTTCACACTAAACTGTGTCATCTCCTATGGAAGTGTGTGTGGTAGGAGGAACGTTCTCTTGTATGTGTGTGCACTTACTCACTCAGTCATGTTCGACTCTTTGTGACCCCATGTAGCCTCTGTCCATGGAGATGCTCCAGGCAAGAACACTGGAGTGAGTTGCCATGCCCTTCTCCAGGGGATCTTCCCAACCCAGAGATCGAACCCAGGTCTCCTGCATTGCAGGCAGATCCTTTGCCATCTGATCCACCAGGGAAGCCCCGTTCTCTTGTATGGGTATCTTCATAATCATCTATTGTGCTTGCAATTGACAGAGAGATGGTCTTCTTTTTTCTGCCTCCTTCCTTCTCCCCACCTCCTGCTTAGGCATCTAATATAGGACCTATACCAGTGGCAGAATGGTGCTTAAGGGAAGTTCAGTTCAGTCGCTCAGTCATGTCTGACTCTTTGCGACCCCATGAATTGCAGCACGCCAGGCCTCCCTGTCCATCACCAACTCCTGGAGTTAACTCAAACTCATATCCATTGAGTCGGTGATGCCATCCAGCCATCTCATCCTCTGTCGCCCCCTCCTCCTACTGTCCCCAATCCCTCCCAGCATCAGAGTCTTTTCCAATGAGTCAACTCTTCGCATGAGGTAGCCAAAGTACTGGAGTTTCAGCTTTAGCATCATTCCTTCCAAAGAACACCCAGGATTGATCTCCTTTAGGATGGACTGGTTGGATCTCCTTGCAGTCCAAGGGACTCTCAAGAGTCTTCTCCAACACCACAGTTCAAAAGCATCAATTCTTCGGTGCTCAGCTTTCTTCACAGTCCAACTCTCACATCCATACATGACCACAGGAAAAACCATAGCCTTGACTAGACGGACCTTTGTTGGCAAAGTAATGTCTCTGCTTTTGAATATGCTATCTAGGTTGGTCATAACTTTCCTTCCAAGGAATAAGCGTCTTTTCATTTCATGGCTGCAGTCACCATCTGCAGTGATTTTGGAGCCCAGAAAAATAAAGTCTGACACTATTTCCACTGTTTCCTCATCTATTTCCCATGAAGTGACGGGACCAGATGCCATGATCTTCGTTTTCTGAATGTTGAGCTTTAAGCCAACTTTTTCACTCTCCTCTTTCACTTTCATCAAGAGGCTTTTTAGTTCCTCCTCACTTTCTGCCATAAGGGTGGTGTCATGTGCATATCTGAGGTTATTGATATTTCTCCCGGCAATCTTGATTCCAGCTTGTGCTTCTTCTAGCCCAGCGTTTCTCATGATGTACTCTGCATATAAGTTAAATAAACAGGGTGACAATACACAGCCTTGACGTACTCTTTTTCCTATTTGGAACCAGTCTGTTGTTCCATGTCCAGTTCTAACTGTTGCTTCCTGATCTGCATATCGGTTTCTCAAGAGGCAGGTCAGGTGGTCTGGTATTCCCATCTCTTTCAGAATTTTCCACAGATTATTGTGATCCACACAGTCAAAGGCTTTGGCATAGTCAATAAAGCAGAAATAGATGTTTTTCTGGAACTCTCTTGCTTTTTCCACGATCCAGCAATGTTGGCAATATGATCTCTGGTTCCTCTGCCTTTTCTAAAACCAGCTTGAACATCTGGAAGTTCACGGTTCACATATTGCTGGAGCCTGGCTTGGAGAATTTTGAGCATTACTTTACTAGCGTGTGAGATGAGTGCAATTGTACGGTAGTTTGAGCATTCTTTGGCATTGCCTTTCTTTGGGATTGGAATGAAAACTGACCTTTTCCAGTCCTGTGGCCACTGCTGAGTTTTCCAAATTTGCTGGCATACTGAGTGCAGCACTTTCACAGCATCATCTTTTAGGATTTGAAATAGCTCAACTGGAATTCCATCACCTCCACTAGCTTTGTTCGTAGTGATGCTTTCTAAGGTCCACTTGACTTCACATTCCAGGATGTCTGGCTCTGGGTGAGTAATCATACCATCATGATTATCTTGGTCGTGAAGATCTTTTTTGTACAGTTCTTCTGTGTATTCTTGCCACCTCTTCTTAATATCTTCTGCTTCTGTTAGGTCCATACCATTTCTGTCCTTTATCGAGCCCATCTTTGCATGAAATGTTCCCTTGGTATCTCTAATTTTCTTGAAGAGATCTCTAGTCTTTCCCATTCTGTTGTTTTCCTCTATTTCTTTGTACTGATCGCTGAAGAAGGCTTTCTTATCTCTTCTTGCTATTCTTTGGAACTCTGCATTCAGATGCTTATATCTTTCCTTTTCTCCTTTGCTTTTCGCTTCTCTTCTTTTCACACCTATTTGTAAGGCCTCCACAGACAGCCATTTTGCTTTTTTGCATTTCTTTTCCATGGGGATGGTCTTGATCCCTGTCTCCTGTACAATGTCACAAACCTCATTCCATAGTTCATCAGGCACTCTATCTATCAGACCTAGTCCCTTAAATCTATTTCTCACTTCCACTGTATAATCATCAGGGATTTGATTTAGGTCATACCTGAATGGTCTAGGGGTTTTCCCTACTTTCTTCAATTTAAGCCTGAATTTGGCAATATGGAGCTCATGATCTGAGCCACAGTCAGCTCCCAGTCTTGTTTTTGCTGACTGTATAGAGCTTCTCCTTCTTTGGCTGCAAAGAATATAATCAATCTGATTTCGGAGTTGACCATCTGGTGATGTCCATGTATAGAGTCTTCTCTTGTGTTGTTGGAAGAGGGTGTTTGCTTAAGGGAAAGGTATTTAAAATTAGCTCCTTTTAATAGCATTTGTTTCTATTAGAATTCATGGGTGGTCTATGTGCCAATGATTTCAAAGTCACTAAATTCAAAACAGGATTGAGAGTGAAGTGTCTTGGTTGCCAAGTAAGATTCATTCAGAAAAGGGGAATTAATACAGTAAACTTCAAATGAGAAAATTTGATAAATGAACTGAATTCCAAGCTGGAGAGGCCAACTAGAATATAAGTAAGCTGTCAATTGAAATATTTCACCCTTTATCTTTGCTTAAAGGTATTAGAATATCATTTTGGGGTCATCCAGATTTAGAACTTCAGATAGTTGCTTTCAGTAGGCTGGGCTTGCATTTAGATATAGAAGTCTACACAACATATGGTTTTTCCAAAACTTGCTTACTAGAAAAGAAACTAAGAAAATCCTGATATAGTAATCACATTGACAAATTTGTTCATACAACTGGAATGCTGCTGCCAATGCAATGGCATTTTTGGATAAGAAAATAAAGACACTATAATATTCACTACTGGGTTTAGCAGGTCAGCATGACTCAATGAACCATCCATATAGTAATTTGTTCATTCATTAAATGTTTGTTGAACCGTTCCTATAAGTTTAATGCTGGGGATATGAGAGTGAATGAGACACTGTTGCCTATAAGAAACTTACTGTCCAGGGAGAAATACAGACAAGTAAAGAGAATGATAACACCATATCTGAGGAGCTTGGACATATCAATGACAAAGTTTCTTGTTATTGTTCAGTCACTAAGTCATGTCCAACTCTCTGTGACCCCATGGACTGCAGCATGCCAGGCTTCCCTGTCACCATCTCCCAGAGTTTGCTCAAACTCATGCCCATTGAATCGATGATACCATCCAGCCATCTCATCCTCTGCCACCCCCTTCTCCTCCTGTCTTCAATCTTCTCAGCATCAGGATTTTTTCCAATGAGTCAGCTCTTCACATCGGATAGCCAAAGTATTAGAGGTTCAGCATCAGTCCTTCTAATGAATATAATGACAAAGGAGGCCATGCTAAGTTGTCTGGTCCTCCTGTATGACTGACTGGGCTATAACCTCATCAATCCTCTGAAAAAACTGTCCAGATGTCATGACCTCATAGGCAGATGACCCTCATACCACAGTCAACTTCCCTTGCATGGAAATTTCAGTAATTACGTTATAGACCCCAGGTCTCATGGTCCCTGAGGTCTTTCATGAAGATTTAAGCTTTGATTTAATATGGTCCCAACTACTCCTGTTCACTGAGACATGTCTTCCAATATCATATACTTGGAGATGTTAGCTTTTTTGTCCCCTAAATTTGTGTTTTATTTTATCATCTGAACTCTGGCATTCCCTTATAACATCTCCTTCTTCAGAATGTCCCTGCACTGTGCAATTAGTTTAGAGCAGGGGTTGACAGACTTTTTCTATAAAAGGTCATATTGTAAATATTTTCCACACTGTGGGCTATGTAGTCTCTGTCACAACTACTCAGCTCTTCTACTGCAGTGCAAAAGCAGCCATAGACAATACTAAAACAAATAGACACAGTTGTATTCCAATAAAACTTCATTTACAAAAACAGGGACTGGTAAGATTTGGCCCATAGGCCATAGTCTGCTGACTCCTAGTGTAAGCCAGTAAGCAATGAAACGTATGTCACATCTCTTTATGTTGAAATACTCTGCCTTTTATTAGTGGATTAGTTGCAAGGAATGGAAACCCACTTAAGTTACCTCTGCTTCTCAAACTTAAATGTTTATTTGAATCTCTTGGAGGGTTTGGTGAAACACAGATTGCTGGGCCCACTCCCAGAATTTTTCACTGAATAAATTTGGAGTAAGGCCCAAGAATTTGAATTTCTAACAAGCTCACAGATGATTCTGGTCCAAGGACCATACTTTGAGAGTCACTGCTTTGAGGGAAGTAGAAGAGGTTATAGAAGAAATTCATGTCGGAATTAAGAGTCTCAGCCATGAGGTCAAGAGTGCAGGACCCAGATGTCCTCCCTTACACTCTAGAAATTGGGTTATCGTAGGAGCTAGTCACCCTTACCATCATGGTATTCTCTCTCCTCTAGTTTTCTGCTTCAATTAGAATGATTATCTAAAACTGAAATATGATCAAGCCACTCCTGCTTTTAGAAGAAGCTTTATAAATGTTCTTAAAGTCCAAACTCCTTAACCTGGCTCACAGGGCCTTTTATGACCTTCCTACTCACTCTATTCCTCTATCCTCATTCCCACCATCCTCTATTGGCCCAAAAAAGGGACTCTGCATTTTTCCTTCTCCACACTCTCCACACGGTCATGTACCCCTTGTGCAGACTGCCGTATGCCCTGTTGACTCTGAGCTTTATGAGGATCGGAGCTGAATTTTTCTCATTTTGTCTCCAGTGGCTGGCACAGTTGATGTTCAGTAAACATTAGATGAATGAATAGATCAGTGGTTTCTTCCTTAGATTTGCTACAAGAGAAGGGTGAACTCAGGGCACAGTAAAGGCAAAAGCCTTTAGGGGGCTGATAGCCCAAGAATCTGCATAGTAACTATACTTAAAAGTATAGGGAAACCACATGAGATGCCATGTCACATTCACTGCGGCTGCTGCTGCTAAGTCACTTCAGTCATGTCCAACTCTGTGCGACCCCATAGAGGGCAGCTCTAATAAAAAAAAAAAAAACCCACAGGTAATAGCAAAGGTTGGAAAGGGTGTGGAGAAATTGGAACCCTCATATATCACTGATATGTAGTCATTTTGGAGAGCAGTTTAAAAATTCCTCAAAAATTTAAACATAGAGTTACCATATGATCTAGTCATTCTACTCATAGGTATATACTCAAGAGACATGAAAACACATGTTCACACAAAAACCTGCACACATACACTCATAGCACCATTATTCATAAAATCTCCAAAGTAGAAACAACCCAAATATTCATCAAATGATGAATGGATAAACAAAATGTGGTATATCCATACAGTGGAATATTATTTAGCCACAAAAAGGAATGCTACAATGTGGATGAACTGCAAAAATATTATGTTAAGTGATAGAAACCTGTCACAAAAGGCTATATATTGTATGATTCTATGGATATGAAATGTCCAAAATAGTCAAGTGTACAGAGATAGAAAGATTAGTGATTGCCAGATGCTGAAGAAAGGGGGTAATAGGCAGCTACCGCTAGTGATATGGGGCTTCTTCTGGAGTGATAAAAACATTCTAAAATTAGATAATGATGGTAGTTACACAAAGATAAATATACGATGATATATATAAATATGTGATGACATGTAAATCATATCTCAGTGAAACTATTGAAAAAGCGTGGGGCAGAAGTGCTCATATTGGTCCCAGAAAAGAGTTGGCTTCACATCAGAACATGCTACCGTATTTACAGTGCTATCCTTTGACAACAGTGTATAGCACTCTACCGTATTTACAGTGCTATCCTTTGACAACAGTGTATAGCACTGGTATGACTTATCTAACAGTAAAAGTCACACTGGATGTATTTATATCCCAACACAGCTTGGAACACAGTGAATTCTAATGAAAAAAATTTTTATTTATTGATCTGTTAAGAGAAACTCCTAATTTTCTTTTTTCCATCAGAAATATTCAATATCTTGAGTATCCAGCACAACTTCATGTACCCCATAACTCAGTCTCTTCTTATTGATGAAGTCTCTCAAAATGCTAAAATTATTTTGTTGAAAAACAAAGCAAAGCATGATCTAAATTCATCTAAGACATCCATGGAAAGAGCCTTGCGTTGTTTACAGATCTGCATCTGCTTTGTACACAAAGAGCTTTTATACCAAGGCCAACTGTTATTGTTTTCTTTCTTTATCATGGAACCTTTCCTGAATTCATGGTTCTGAACAAGCACAGTTTAGTGCATAAATGTAGACCATCAGCTCCCTTTATTTTTATTGATCTTGTATGACAGGAGTCTCCAATCCCCAGGCCATAAACTGGTACCAGGCCACACAGCAGGAGGTGAGTGAGTGAAGCTTCATCTGTATTTACAGCCACTCCTCATTGCTTGAATTAGCACCTGAGCTCTGCTTCCGGTCAGATCTGCAGCAGCATTAGATTCTCGTATGAGCACAAACCCTACTGTGAACTGTGCATGCAAGGGACCTAGGTTGTGTGCTCCTTATGAGAATCATCCTGAAACCATCCCCACCCCAATCCGTGGGAAAATTGTCTTTCAGGAAACTGGTTCCTGGTGCCCAAAAGGTTGGGAACTGCTGTTGTATGATACTGAAATTCCTATTAACTGTTTATCTCATTAGTTATATTACAGACTACTTCCTATCATTTCTCTAAAGCAAATAAGGGATGGCCTGTGATCAAAAACATTTTACAACCAATAACACAACCAATTCAGAAAAAAAGAGTGATATTGCCATAGATGGATGGAATCATGAAAACACTCATATTTGGCAGGGGTGGGGGTGCTTAATAGAATGGAAAAGATATAGCAATGTCAATCTAATGTCTGTTTATGAAAAATGATACTATGATAGAAGTGTTAGAAATTGCCATGTTGGCTTTCATTACATGTGGCCTTAGTAGTCTTATAAAACCAAACTATAGCCCACAGCTGGACAGTGGTTTATCAATGGCTTTGGGTCACTTGGTCATCTTCCAACTTGACCTCCAGCTTCAGGAAACAGGGACTGTCTTCTCTAAGAAGTCTTTTCTTTCTCAATCAAAATTATCTCTCCTGGAATTCTACCACTAAAAATTTGTGTCTTTAAGGGTTTTTCTATTTAGTAGAGTCCCCTATTAAACTAAAAGTTGCACCATGATGGGCTTAGTTGGCAGTCTGTGCCAAGAGAATTGGAGCTCAGAAAATATACAAGATCTAAGTTGATTTTACATTAGACAAGGCTTTCTCTCAGACTCCCAAGCAACCCTGACAATCCCTTAGATATGCAGTCCCTTTCAGTCCCACTCATAATAGTGAGAAAGAGTTATTTCTGAGGACTCATCTTGCTGGACTTTGCTTAGTCAGACAGTTGTCACAGGTGATAGATGTGACCTGAGTGCTCTGTGGTTTGTATAAGGTGAAGATAAAGAATCTAACCTTCACTTGGCTGACTGTGTCTTAAGGTTCCACTATTGAAGCCAAGCAAATGATTAAGAATGGCATCTCTATAAGTTTGTGCAACAATTTATTAAACAATAATTGACATTTTAAAGGTAATTAAAAATTATATATTCAGGTCTTTTATAAACTTCTTCATCTCATTCCAAATGAAGAGCAACTTAAACACATAGTTTAAAAGACTTAAGATTTTATGATTCTTCTCTAGTCTTTCTTCCTATAATTCCTTCACTCAGCTTCAGTCTGTCCCCTCTCTCCATGCTTTATGAATATTACCTTCTTCTAGAGGCTATTCTAGTCATAACTCTTTTCTTACTTTCTTCTCTATCCTTATAGCTTTTCTTCCCTCCTCCTCTTTTTTCTTTCTTCTGTTCATTCTACCTTTGCCTTAAATAATATGAAGCATATGTCTTAGAAATAGTTTTTTAATAAAGTTTTATTTCTTTTCCTTAACTTTTGTTTTAGATAATGTGTATTTTAGTTCTATAATTTATGTTTTTCATAGATTCTATGTTAAGATTTTCTATTTGTTTATTGTAAGCGTATTTTCCTTTAAGTCACTGAGCATAATTATAATGGCAAGTTTAAAATCCCTGTTTGCTAATTCTAGTATCTGGGTTGCCTTGAGGTTAGTCTTCATTGATTGTCTTTCCTCTTGAAAATGGGTGACATTTTTGGTTCCTCACAGCTCAAATAATTCTATGTTATATCCTGGACATTCTGAATGTTATTAGGACTCTGGATTCTGTTATAGTCCTTCAAAGAGTACTTCTCTTTTTAAGCAAGTGATTAAATTGGCTGGACTTAAACTGAAAACTCTATGTCATAAGTGGTGTCTCAGATCTCAATATAATTATTTAGTCCTTAGCTGGAATACTTTGGGTCTTCCCTGTGTATGTGGTTCAGGGATCAGCTGGAGGTTTGGGTGAAGGATACGCATAGAATTTAGACTTTTTCTTCTCCCTATAACTTCTTTATAGGATTTTTGTCTCACACTCTAGTGGCTATGGGTATGAATTGCCCTAAACACTTCAGGCTAGAAAAACTCGATTTTCTTCTCTTTTTTTGCCATACCATGCCACATGGCTTGCAGGATCTTAGTTCCCTAACCAGGGATTGAAACCGGGCCATATCAATGAAAGTGCTGAGTCCTAACCACTGGACAGCCAGGGAATTCCCAAAACTGAATTTTCCATAAGAGTTTTAGTAGCCCCTTGCAATATTGACTACAGCCTCATCTCAGACTAATAGCTGTAAAGAGCAGAAGTTCATTCCGTATTTTCTCCTGATTCCCAAGGTTGACTCCCCAGCAGAATTTTCTTATTTTTGCTCACTTTCCAGAGCCTTCAGGTAGCTGGGGGTTTGTGTGTGTGTGTTTTTCCCAGAGTTTATAGCTGTCAACTATGAGAAGTTTAGTCCAGTAGGAGCTTACTCAGCTGTACTGGGAGCACAGCCACCTTTTCTTGATTTGTGAAATGATATGAATTTAGCCTTTCCTGTGTCTTTCTCTAAAAGAATGCTAATTTACATTGCAGTTCAGAGCCCTTGATTGATTTTTGTGAGTCAGTGACCTTCAATAGTGAGACAGTTCTATAGCCCAATCTAGGGAAAGATGTTACATCAAGCTTCATTTTAGTTTATTCAACAAAATTCATTGTCCTCCTGTTATGAGAAAAACCTTGGGTTGTCTGCTGTGGTTGTCTAGAGACCATCCTTGGATTTTGTGGGAAGAAGGCAAAACTGACTATCAGAATAATTATATGCTTCATAGAAAAAAGATCTTATCTTTGAGAAACACTGATTCTATATCAGGTAATCATTTTACAAATGCTCTCTTATTTAACCCTCATAACTCTGCCAGGTGGATATTATTGTCCACTTTTTATAGAGGAGAGAAGTGAGGCTCAAAGCTTGCACAGCTGGTAATTTTCATAGGCTTTTAATTAAAACATGAGTCAATGCTAAAAAAAAATTGGGTTGCTCATCATACTGCATTCCCAAAGATAGTATTGATAATGATAAAAAAATAACGACATCCAAATGCAACTTTTCCTCTTAGCAAAAAAGTCTTGTGACTCAGTACGGCCCTTGACTTTTGATTGACAAGGTTCCATAAATGCTAAGTGTAGCTTTCTATTAAGATTGAAACCTATGAGAAAAAAGCCATGGGCTGACCCATCTTCAAAGTGTCCATTTAAGATTATTATCTGTCAGCCAGGTGGCTAATGGGCTATGTTAGACAATGGATAGATATAGTATTCTGTCTGAAACCATAGAATTGGAGGAAAAAGAGCAATTCCGCATTTATTTAGCTTGTCTACTGCCAGGGAGCCCAAGCTGCAAAGAACATTTATTTCATTTTAACAAATGGATGGCACCTCCCTGTTTTAGGCTAGAAGAAAACCTTTGTTCTGGCCTCAGTGTGAACAGGGACATTGGTGAGGGAATATCCGGTGTGAGTCATTGTCCCCACACTGGGCAAAAATAGTTAAATCATTCTGAGGAAATTCTAAGGGGAAATGTTCAGTTATTGGTAGGTTTATCTAATACTGGATTAAAAAAAATTGACTACTTCATGTTTTACAAGGGGAACTTGCAGACGACAAAAACTGAGCTCCCTATTGAATTGAATAATGACTCTGTTAAGAGATGAGAACACGAGAAGAGATGTTTTAAGCACAGTTGAAAGAAGGAAGTAATAAACCTGACTTGGACAAGAGACAGCAGCCTTGGCCTGGGCAGTTGGAGATACTGGGAAAGCATCGGTTTTCAACTTCCAGCCCACTTAGTCATGGACGTACCATAACCTGTAGGGTTGCATTTCTCCTCCAAGTTCTGCAACTCCCTTTGTGGTTAGTCATTTGACCTTGGGGAAGTCATTTTACGTCTCTGAGCATCAGTTTCTTCACCTATAAAGGCAAGTGGTTGGGTTATCTTTTAGATCCCTTCCAGTTTTCATTTTTAAATATCCAAGACACTTTCTCTACTTTTGTACCCAGGTGTTTTTTTTTTTTTTTCTCTCTCTCTCTATCCAAGTCAAAAATTCTACGTGTGGGAAAACAAAATGGCATCAGACTAGATGAATGAGTTAAAACTTTTGAACTAGAATGGAAACAAATCAAAATAAAAGCAGGAAAAAATACATCTTTCTCACCTGAACTAGAAAATAGATGGCAGGTGATAAATGAGTAGACTTTGGACTACTCTCTGACTGTAAACTTTCCTATACTTTTATGTGAAACTAACAGTTCACTTTAAATATCTACAATGAGTTCTGACAGAGAAGAGCAGGCAGCTCAAATAATGAAGGTCAGCAACTGATGCCCAAATCCCACTGCTTTCGAATGTGCTCAAAGACAGCCTCAAATGCATAAAGAGGAACACACACATTTGTCCCACCCATGACCCTGTCAGTAGCAGCCTGGTCCAGTGGTGGACATGGCTGCAATTCAAAGGTCAAATAGATCCAGAGGGGAGGGCACTCAATTTGGGGAGGTCTCAGTGTGACCTTGATGGAATAGATGGAATAAACAGTTCAGGCTTAAAAGCCTGAGATCATGGATTGCTTTTGAACCATCATAGCTTTGAGATGCTTTAGCAGTAAAAGAACTGGAGGTACCATGGAAAAGAGGCAAGGTTGTTTGTCTCCTGAGGAAATGGTGTTTCTCAGAACATAAGTAGAAGCCAAACCTTTCCTGTCTCAATGTTTTGGTTTCTAAGGGATAGATGAATCCTCCGTCTAGTTGTATAGAAGGAGTGAATGAATCAAACACCACCGACTGAAAGAAACCAAGCAGCATGAAAGAAGAAGGAAGAAGAGGAGAGGTGGAATAGAAAGGAGAAGAGGGGCAAAGTGCATTAACCTAGTGATCTAGCATTTATGGGAATTTTGCATGATCCCACTACACCAACGGCACAGCTAATCCAGCATTAATTGGTTTTCAAAGAGGGCAGCAAACTTTAGTCATAATATTACTGGTCATATCTGGAGTTAATGGCAGAAGCAGTTCCTTCAATATTCATGTCTTATTTTTGATTCTCCCAAAAGCAGATCTTAGGCGAGGACTTGAATGCAGATCTCACATAGCTCAAATGAGGTAGCAGGAAAAGTGAGACAGGAAAAAGAGGCCAGTTAAGGATATGTTAAGGAGTCCTTGTGGGTAACTGGAGCTCAAATCCCTGGGAACTCTCTGAGAAACTATGTAAAACCCTATATTAGTTTCCTAAGGCTGCTATGCTGCTGCTGCTGCTGCTAAGTCATTCAGTCGTGTCCGACTCTGTGCGACCCCATAGACGGCAGCCCACCAGGCTCCCTCGTCCCTGGGACTCTCCAGGCAAGAACCCTGGAGTGGGTTGCCATTTCCTTCTCCAATGCATGAAAGTGAAAAGTGAAAGTGAAGTCGCTCAGTCGTGTCCGACTCTCAGCGACCCCATGGACTGCAGCCCACTAGGCTCCTCTGTCCATGCGATTTTCCAGGCAAGAGTACTGGAGTGGGGTGCCATTGCCTTCTCCGAAGGCTGCTATAATAAATAACAAATTTGGCAGGTTAAAACAACAGAGACTTATTCTCTCATACTTCTGGGAGCCACAAGTCTGAAATCAAGGTGTCAGCAGGAACGGTTCCTTCTGAAGTCTCTGAGGAAGAATCTGTTCCATGAGTCCCTCCTAGTCCCTGGTGGTTTGCCAGCATTCCTTGGCTTGTAGGTGCATCAAACCAATCTCTGCCTCTGTCTTCATGTCACCTTCTCTATCTGACATCTCTTGTCATTAGATTTAAGATCCACCCTAATCCAGGATGATTTCATCTCAAGATCCTTAACCATGTCTGCAAAGACCTTTTTTCCAAACAAGGACACACTCACAGGTTCCACTTGAATATCTCTTGAGGGGGGAGGGGATCATTCAACTTACTCAGTTCAGTTCAGTTCAGTCACTCAGTCGTGTCCGACTTTTTGCAACCCCGTGAACCACAGCATGCCAGGCCTCCCTGTTCATCACCAACTCCCGGAGTCCACCCAAACCCATGTCCATTGAGGCCATGATGCCATCCAACCATCTCATCCTCTCTTCCCCTTCTCCTCCTGCCCTCAATCTTTCCCAGCATCAGGGTCTTTTCCAATGAGTCAACTCTTCGCATCAGGTGGCCAAAGTACTGGAATTTCAGCTTCAACATCAGCCCTTCCAATGAACACCCAGGACTGATCTCCTTTAGGATGGACTGGTTGGATCTCCTTGCAGTCCAAGGGACTCTCAAGAGTCTTCTCCAACACCACAGTTCAAAAGCATCAATTCTTCAGCACTCAGTTTTCTTTATAGTACAACTCTTACATCCATACATGATCACTGGATAAACCATAGCCTTGACTAGACAGACCTTTGTTGACAAAGTAATGTCTCTGCTTTCTAATGTGCTGTCTAGGTTGGTCATAACTTTCCTTCCAAGGAGTAAGCATCTTTTAATTTCATGGCTGCAATCACCATCTACAGTGATTTTGGAGCCCAGAAAAATAAAGTCAGCCACTGTTTCCACTGTTTCCCCATCTATTTGCCATGAAGTGATGGGACCGGATGCCATGATCTTCGTTTTCTGACAGGATCCCCTAGAATTGTCCCACCGAGGAAGCTGGAATATGTCACCCACAAACTCTGATCTCCTACTGATTAAAGATTGCCCCTATGAGGGCATCAAATCTCCTGCCCTTCTGGGCTGTCCTTATTTAGGGCTGAGTGAGCTCCTTTGATGCTAGTGAAATTCTCAAGAGAGAGAAGCAGAGAGAGGCAGATGCTTGAGGTGGAATGTAGTGAGAATGCACAGGAACTGACAAGCCCAGTTGCAGGGGACCTTAGGAGTGAACCAGGGTGATGTGAGGCATTAGCAGTGACTGCCTCAAAGCCAAACAAGGGCTTCCCTGGTGGTGCAGTGGATAAGAATCTGCCTGCCAATACAGGGGACATGAGTTCCTTTCCTGATCTGGGAAGATCCCACATGCTGTGGGGGTTGGGGGGGTGGAAACTAAGTTCATGTGCCACAGCTACTGAGCCTGTGGTCTGCCGCAAGAGAAGCCACCACAATGAGAAGTCCGAGAACCACAACTAAAGAGTAGCCCCCACTTGCCACAACTAGAGACAGCCCAAGAAAAGCAGTGAAGACCCAACACAACCTAAATAAATAAATAAGTTTTTCTTTAAAAAAAGGCAAACAAAACAAAGACACCAGATGAGGTGATTGCCAGGCCAGTTGATAGGAATGGATGAGGACAATGTGGGAAGGCTGGCAGGGCTGGCAAGAGTAGAAAGAGACTAAGATACTAGCACAGGAGCAGGACTCATGCAGACTCAAGCCAGCTGTCCTCTGGATCCATTGGCAGCACTCAGCCCCCAGGAGGTGCTGGAATAGTTACTTGAGGAACTGCCCAGCTACCCTGCAAAAGCCATCTAAAGGCCTACGTGGTGTCCTTTGGGCACTGCAGCCTTGTCTTACTTTAAGAACTTTTTAGGTGTATCTCAGCAAGGACTTCTGAAGTTGGTTAAATCAGAATCTGCCTGCAATGCAGGAGACCCAGGTTCGATCCCTTAGTTGGGAAGATCCCCTGGAGGAGATCATGACAACCCACTCCAGTATTCTTGCCTGGAGAATCCCCATGGATAGAGGAGCCTGGTGGGCTACAGTCCATGGGGCCATGAAGAGTCAGAAACAACTGAGCAACAAATACTTTCACTTTCATAGCAAGGACTTCCAAAGTTGTTTAAATCCTTAGGGGCTGGGAAGATGTTTCCTGAATATCTGTCATTGGTGAAGACCCCCACCATTTGAAGGCCCAGAGACAGACTTCTTCCCAGAGAAGAACAGGAAGTAGCAAAAGGCAAACAAGGTGATCAGGTCCCAGATCCATATCCTTGGCTTTAGGATAGGGCTTTGTTCTGGGTGAAGGGAGAAGAAACAAGAAAAGAGCTAACCAAAAATAAGAGTGGGGTCCTGGGTAGGACTCTAATCCTGCTGGCTGATCAAATGCCTGGAAGAGGAAGGAAGAGTCAACACGATGACCCAGAGGCTTCACGGGGTGCTGAGCTAATCTGGGCACCAGGTTAGAATCCCAGGGGACAGGACAGCATCGGTGTCATCAGGCTAGGTGGCCAGGTCAGGGATTATCAGAAGGTTCCTCTCCCTTTATGCCTACCTGAATTCTGTCTGAATCCTGAACCCAGGAAAGGGGTGGCATTTTCTCACCATCTTGCCATACCTAAACCTCATGAATCACTGGGGCTGGGGGAGTGATAAATATTTTCCTGCTCCTTATTGTTACTTCTGGATTATTTGTCCCTTCCTCTCTGAAAGAACCCAGACTCTTGGAAGCAATCGTAGACCACACACCCCATTTCTTGTCCGTGCTAACTCAGGTGTTCTGAGAAGCTAACATCAAGACAAGATAATATGAGTGAGAGGCTGATCGCAGAAACCAACTTCGAGGGAAAAAATGGAGAGGGAGCTGGAGGAGGCAAAGGATGCGGGTCTAACCCTGCATAAAAAAGGAAGGTGGAGGAGGAAAAGTCTTAGACTTAACTGCATGCCTGGAAAAAGTTTTGGCGAAGTTGATGGGGAGTTTTGGAGCCAAAGCACTATCTTCCAGGGGTGTTTCTGCTTTCATATCCCTGTGTTGCTCTGGCCCCCGACTGGGAACACCCATGTGAGGCGGGGCTTCAGCAAAGTGATGGATTTCAAAGCACAGTAGTGGGGGCCATGGGTCAGTGGCACTGGCCACAGTCAGAGGTCTGAGAGGGTCATTCTCATGGTTGTAGTAACCTTCTATCCTCTGACCAGACACCCCCCACCTTCACCCTGTACTTTCACTGAGGACTTTACCACCAGGATCACTGTATTACACTCCGCCACTATGACTTTCTTAATTCTTGGTCATTTCAAAGTACGCATGGAGAGTCCTTCCAACCTTCTGGCCTCTTGTTTCCTTGACAACCTCACTTCCTGTGGTTTTTACCACCTTTGTCTCGGCCATTGCCAAGGTCTCATTGCCAAGGATTGCTCCATTCCCTAACAGTTGTTTCCAGCTTCCCACATTCCCATCTCCTATCATCCCAACTTACCCTCTCTAGTGTTCTAACTCCAACCAACCTTAGGTCCCCTTAGGTCCCCCCAGTCCTGTGACTGTGCCAACTTTTCACTGCTACTCACCTCCTTCATTTCCTCCATCTCCACCATTTTTACTAGAGTCCAGACTTCACTGTACGTACCACTCATTGCACACACTGTCAACTCCTTCTACATTCTCTTAGTTCCTTCATTTTGCTCAACTTTGCCTTGTTTAATTCCAGCCTGCCACCTCTTCCATCCCAGCTCCTAAACAGCCAAAGGTGGCTGGTGAAAAACTTTCAACCATTGCTGACTGGTCTCACTTGAAATTTACAACAGCAGCCCTCAAGTGGGGCTTCAGTACAGCCAGGCCGTCATACCCAGTTTTCCCCAATCAATTCATTCTCCTCTTTCCCTACGACGACTATTTCAATTCGTTCTCCTCTTTCCCTATGATGACTATTTCGTACTTTTTCATCTGTCCTCAAAACCCTAGACATGGCTCTCTTGTCCTCCTTCTCGGCTGATGACCTTGTTTCTTAGTACTCTGAGAGAGAAGCAATCAGGGGAGCGCTTTCCTACTGCCTACTACTGTATCTGTCTACCTTCCTGCATTTGTACTCACGATTCTGCCTTTTATTTTCCCTGATAAAATGAACAAACTGTGGGTTCTTCCACCCAAGACCAACTCCTCCACGTGTGAACTGCATCCCATCCCCTGTTCCTCACTCAAGGCTTTGCTCCTGCCATCAGGTCCTCTCTCTCGCTCCTGCTTCTCCCATATTTCTCTCCCTTCTGAATCATTTCCATCAGCATAAAAACATGTTGTAATACCTGCTATCAAAAATAAATAAAACCCCCCTGATGCACACACCTCTCCAACTCTCTCTCATTTCTCCCTTCCCCTTTATAGTACAGCTCCTTCACAAAGTTGTCTATACTTGCTATCTTCACGTCCTCTCCTCCCATGACTCCTGAACCCCCTCTAGTCTGGTGTCAAGGAAATTAAGACCATTTTTCCAGCCCCACTGTTTGATCTGCAGCAAATGTTTCAATGTGAGCCTACTTTCTTGCCTCTAATGTTCTTCTCCAAGAAGGTCATCTCCACCCCAGGAGACTCCTCCTGGGTAGGGAACCCCCCAGACTCTAGCACCTGCTTGGTCTGGGGCTGGGTTGACCATGATGGAACACCACTTAGACTCCCCTGGAGAAGCCATTCTGAGTCCCTATCTCACCCTGGACATTTCTGTGCTCACAGTTTTCATGCCCCACCCTTCACTCCAGCAGTAAAGAAAAATGGGTCCTTCTGAGGGTCCCTCTCTGTTACAGTCCCAGGACTACACAGCACCCCGTGGCTGAAGATGCCCACCTGTTCTACTCAGATCTGGTTCCTATTTTCATATGGACCATCTTCACTTCTGTTTTAGAAAACATGAGAGCTCTCCTTGGGTGGTTGGTGGTGGGGAGTGGGGGGAGTCTTCCCAGGCAAGAGATGTAGAGAGACAAGTATATAAAAAATAGCAAAGCAACTGGTTTAATAAATATTTGTTCATCAGCTGTCCCATGCCAGTTGCTGATTCCCAGCAGTAGGTTCGGTTCAGTTCAGTTCAGTCCCTCAGTTGTGTCCGACTTAGTGACCCCATGGACTGCAGCACACCAGGCTTCCCTGTCCATCACCAACTCCAGGAGTTTATTCAAACTCATGTCCATCAAGTCGGTGATGCCATCCAACCATCTCATCCACTGTTGTCCCCTTCTCCTCCCGCCTTCTTCAATCTTTCCCAGCATCAGGGTCTTTTCCAGTGAGTCAGTTCTTCGCACCAGGTGGCCAAAGTATTGGAGTTTCAGCTTCAGCATCAGTCCTTCCAATGAATATTCAGCACTGATTTCCTCTAGGATTGACTGGTTTGATCTCCTTTCAGTCCAAGGGACTCTCAAGAATCTTCTCCAGAACCACAGTTCAAAAGCATCAATTCTTTGGCACTCAGCCTTCTTTATGGTCTAACTCTCACATTCATACATGACTACTGGGAAAACCACAGTTTTGACTAGACTGACCTAATGTCTCTGCTTTTTAATATGCTGTCTAGGTTGGTCATAGCTTCTCTTCTGAGGAGCAGGCGTCTTTTAATTTCATGGCTGCAGTCTCCATCCGCAGTGACTTTCAGGTTTGTTTCTCTAGCTGTGTTACCTGCATAGAAGCACTTCTTGGCCTTGTGCTGATCACAGGGAATAGTAAAGTCCTCTGTCTCGATCTCAAACTTGTGCCTAAGTAAATTAAAGATGCTCATATCCCATTTACATGTATCTCAAGCAGTAGGACATAAGGTATGCAGTGTTGTTCTTTAGTTCTTTATTAAGTAGCCATCCAGATTATTTTATTTCCAATTTATCATCATACATGTTTTTGCTGTTCAAGAATGAAACTGTGGTAGTATTTACTGAGAAACTAATTCTAAGCATCACAGAGATAATAGAGTTCATACTTCGTTTTTGAGCATGCTAATTTCAGATACGTAATTCTGAGGTATATATTGTATGTATTACCAATAGGTAACCCCTGTATAACTCTGTTCTCTAATAGTTAAATATCTTTATTCTTCAGGATCGCCCAACACTTGATGAAGAGACTGTAAGTCAAAACATGTAGCCTCTAGGGGGAGCTCAAGTCTTCTCTCTCCTCCCTCTATCCTCTGGGGAAGATGAGGATGGGTGAAAGGCAAGGACATTATTGGACCCAAGTGTAGACAGGTAGCCTTTGACTGTGCCTGGCTGGGAGGTTAGAGGGCTCTGGATGTGCATAATGAGGGGCTTTTGACCTTACCTTGGGATGCAGCCTTTTCAGAATTCTCCCATGGGCTGATGTCATAAAGAGGGCCCTTTCCACACCCAGGGAACCATGACAGGAAACGGATGGGGCAGAGGAAAGGATGACACATGGACATGTGTTAGTGTGGGCTACAACCCTATGACTTGCCACAGCCCAACCCTGCTCTCCAGATCCAGGGCTTTGACACAGGGGTAAATGGGGATTAGTGTCAAAGCCATATGGCATCAAGCAGAGAGACTGCCTGGAAGTCTCTCTGTTGACCTCTCAGGGGAGCCCAGTAAGGCTCTCTGTAGCCACAGTGGCTAATGTTTGTGGATTTGACAACCAGGAGGTCTGACTTACCCCTTCATTAGTGATACAAGTAACCTGAACCAACACAATGATCCAACACGTAGTGTAGAAAATTCGTCCTGAGAGAAAATACATGACATAAACAGAAATACAGTACTGTGTGTTTGCGCAAATGAGTCATAGAAAGTATATATTGAGTAAAGTTGCAAGTAATACAACTTTACTCTCTCTCTCGCTCTCTCTCTATATATATATACACACACATATATATTTGCTCTCTCTCTATATATATTTTAACCAAAGTGAATGCATATATTTAACCAGAATGTATATATTTTAACCAAAATGAATGCATGTGTCATGGAATCCAGTCCATGGCCTGGAGCTCAAAGCACTGAGACGCATAAGCATTTACTGAATCGGCTCTGCCGAATCAGTGAATCTTCAGGGATAGGAAGGTCACTTAGTGGGAAGAAGGACCTTCCAGGGAAAGAAGCAAAAGTTCTTTAGCTTCTCTGGGTCCCTATCTCAGTTTGCTGCTGCTGCTGCTAAGTCACTTCAGTCGTGTCCGACTCTGTGAGACCCCAGAGACAGCAGCCCACCAGGCTCCCCCATTCCTGGGATTCTCCAGGCAAGAACACTGGAGTGGGTTGCCGTTTCCTTCTCCAATGCATGAAAGTGAAAAGTGAAAGTGAAGTCACTCAGTCGTGTCCGACCTTCGTGACCCCATAGACTGCAGCCTACCAGGCTCCTCTGTCTATGGGATTTTCCAGGCAAGAGTACTGTAATGTGTTGCCATTGCCTTCTCCCTATCTCAGTTTGGAGATCTCAAAAGAGATGCTGAGTGGAGGACTTGGTTGCCGGTTATTTATTTGTGAGGTGGTGTTAAGAAGCACCAGTGAGGGAGTGGAGAGAGTGGTAGAGGGAAGGATGAGGAGTTACTAGATGTGAGTTCATGAGCAGATTACTACTCATGGCAACTAGGGCTTGATCTCGTGATGGACCATGTGAGACAACATGTGGTTCATACCTTGGAATCTCCTCCCTGGAGAATGGGAAGGCTATGACACTGTTGCACCAGCTCCCATTTCCCACTTTCAAGGGTTCCCCTCTTGGGCATCAACTTACCTGCCTTTCTGGGTTGTACCCATGACATGAGTTTGCTCTGTACTCTTGAGGTGGGAAACTGTTAGCATGCCTAAGATTGTCCAAGACTTCAGGAACATGGGCCAGGCCATCAACAACGTGCTCATATCAAGATAGACGAGTTAGTCTAGATGACCTCCAAGGCTCCTCCCTGCTATTATGTTCAATGATTCTCTAATGTATAGAGTTGCCTGCACCATGGGTTTTCTACCCTAGGTGATGGGGAGTTGCCCATTTCTGGAAATAACCAAGCAGATGCGTGATAAGCACTTGGAAAGTATGTTCTAGAATCAGATCTGTGATTGGAATAAGGAACTTTTAAAAACACACTTGCTGCTTAAGATTGAGATCCTGGGAAACAGACCATGCAATGAGGAGTCAGGTGTGAGTGATTCATTAAGGAAATACTCCCTACAGAGGGCAGGAAGGGAGTGGGAGAAGCAGGATGAGAGGGGAAGGAAGCCAAGCAAGAGTTCCATGTTGGGAAAGGTCCCAGCCTCAGCCTGACTCTAGCGGGGAGTGCTGGAGTGTGTGCCATACCTCACATCCTGTGGGACTTCAAGCCAGGGAGCTGGGTTTTCATATTCCCTCACCCATCAGTCATTAGCTAAGGGCCATCCCAGGAGGACTTAAAGTCCTAGGCATATCTGGCTGTCCGTGAGTTTGGGCAGAGTGGTTCCAGTTGCCTGAGCACAGTCTTCTGAGGAGAGCAGGTTTAGGCAGCCAGGACCAAAGACACAATGAAGGCAGAGGGGTGCTCGGCAACAGCAGTACAAGGAGTTCAAGAGGACACCGTCACCATCTGCTACAGTTACTATGAGGATGGCAGTCACACTGGTGTGGAAATTTGCTCTGTTCTGCTACAGATTTACAAGTCCTGGTGAGCAAAAGCCTTGGCCCCAGGTCTCCTAAAGTCCTTTCCGTGGCCTCCTCTCATGCTGCAGATAGCCGTCATGCAGGAGACAGCATTTCAGAGCTGGAACTTCCAGAATCCCATGATGCTGAAGAGGGCAACCTGGGGACTTTTTTTTTTTAATAGACTGGAAATTAGAGTTTATAAGGTACAGAAAGAATGACCCCAAGCCCTCATGCAAACTATGTGGAATCTTTTCAGTCTGAGGTGGATTTGGGACTCAAGACAGTACAAATATTTCTGAAATGAAGGGATAAATCTAGCTACGTGGGGATGCAGCGCGGCGCTGTCATAAAAAATCCACTTTTGTCCATGCCACAGCCCTGAACCTCCTGTGCACTCGATCAGAGACCCTGATAAATCTGGGCTGCTAGAAATGCCAACCAGCTCATATGTTTTCAGTGAGCGATGACAGGGAGCCAAATTGCTTTATTCCGATTAGGGAAGGGCCTCTGACTGTAAAATATACTGTGTGAAAAAAAATATTGAGTTTTAGTTCGCTGACACATCAATTTAAGAGAGTTATGGCTCTCACACGGAGGCCAAGCAGGTATCTCCCCACATGTATGTGCAATAAAAATTAATTGTGGCCTTTTATACAGGGCACTGTTCTCACTTGTGGGACCAGAGAGTGACCTGAGCGTCACCTCCAGTGGCAAGCTGCAACACCAGAGGTGGTGGTTCTTTTCTGTGAAGCCACAGAAGGAAACAAACGCCAAAAGCCACAAACAAGCTTCACACGGAACTTTCTGAGTTTTAAAAAAGATATGCAGCCATGTCCTGTTCATAATTTTTTTCTTTAAAGTATATATATGTTTGGTGGGTATGTGTATATCAGTCAGAGCTGGGATAAGAAAACGGAAACTTGAGCACGTCTTTCAAATTAATTCAGGGACCTGGTTATAGCAGGAATCCCCAACATCTGAGATCTAACACCTGATGATCGGAGGTAGAGCTGATGTAATAATAATAGAAATAAAGTGCACAGTAAATGTAATGCAGTTGAATCATCCTGAAACCGCCCCCTACCCCTGGTCCATGGAAAAATTTGTCTTCCATGAAACCCATCCCTGGTGCCCAAAAAGCTGGGGACCACTGGACAGGAAACGGAAGAGTGAAAAAGCCACAGAATGATCAAGCAACCCAGAGGTTAGCAACAGCAAAGTAAGCTGCTACCACTTCAAGAGCTCAGTGGACACAAGGAAGAAGGGTGTTTATGAGGACCAGGAGCTGAGGCTATCCAGGGAAGCTTGAACCATGGCGGAACCATCCCAGGGAGCTGTCACCACAGACAGAGGAGCTGGGTTATGGCTGCTGCCGGAGACGCCACAGGAAACAGAGACTGAGGGGGCAAAACACCCTGGCTTCTCCCTTCCTCCTGCCACTCTCCATGGCAAAACTGAACTGGAAGCAGGAGGGCAAGGGAGTCTGAGAAGTGTATTTCCCTGGGATACAAGACACAGCCAGGGGAAGGGTGAAGAATGGATCCAAGAACAGAAGGGCAGTTGATAGGCCGGCTATACATGTAAATCTCCTTTTGCTGGTTTGGATCCCAGTTTGACAAGCCTGGAAGACTCTGCTTACTATGCAATTTAGAGCGAAGGGAGTTGACCTGATGTTCAGTTAACTGCGGCATCTTTAGTTTAGGCATATCTTGTACCTGGTTGGCATTGCACAGTGGCAAGGCCCTTCAGAAAGAGCTTCCAGATGGTGACAGATGTATCACACATCACAGGGATACTGTTTTAGTAATACCTCCTAGCAGGCCTCCCTTCTTTATGAGTCCATTCCTTTGACTACACCCTCTTCATTGCTGTTGCCAAGATATTAGGTTTATGGCTTTAGGGGAGGATGAGCTCCACCCAGAACAAATAGATCCATGTCCTCTTCTGAGAGCAGGTGACAAGGTAGAGAGAAGGGAGTCAGGAAGAGCTGGACAAAGCAGTCAGGTGCCAGGGCTGGCTTCATATTGAGCAAGGGGAGAGTGAGACCCCAAATATAAGGAAATATAAGGAAGCCAGCAATAGAGGATTTTTGCTTCACTTCCTGTTCGGGTCCTGGGAGGAGGCCCCCTCACTGCCGGCCCTGCACCATCATGGGGGTGTGGTCACAGCAGGAGATAAAGGTGACATCATGTGAGTAGGTAGAAAGATGGCTTTGGAGCCATCTCAGCTTCTGGGTGGTGTGGCAGGGATTCAGATATTCCCAACTCATCCAGTGTGGTCCTAGAGTGTAGCAGGGTAGAGGGCAAAAGCACTATGATGGGCCTCCATTAGGGGCAAGTGACCCCCACAATAGTGGCTTGGGATGGAGAAAGAAAAAACCCGAAGCAGATGAAGGGTGTAGCTGAGGGCTGAGAGGGGCTGTGGCAGCAGACAAAACAGAGAAGTCAAGAGAGCCTGCCAGTGTAGGAGATGCAGATTCAATCCCTGGATCGGGAAGATCCCCTGGAGGAGGGCATGACAACCCACTCTAGTATTCTTGCCTTGAAATTCCATGGACAGAGAAGCCTGGTGGCCTACAGTCCATGGGTTGCAAAAGAGTCAGACACGACTGAACGAGTGCTAGCTGGCTGGCCTCCCCAAATCCCTACAACCGGGCTCCTCAAACTTCCCAACTGCCTATGTGGCACTGTCTTGGTTCTTAGAACTGTCTATTGAAACAGTACGTTTTCAGTCACCCTTGGCTTCTATCGGTCCTTGATCTGAAGCCCATCTCCCCTATTCAACAGGCTGACCAGGAAGTAGGGGCTCTCCTGGTCTCCATCTCTAGGTTTCAGAGTTGGGCATCTGGTGAAAGCTCGCCTTGGTCTCCCTGCAGTCCATCTTTCTGAGTTCCCAAACCCGAGCCCAGTCAGTATGACTGTGTGGGGCCAACACTCTTTAACCGTCTGCTTGCCACCCATTCCCCCTTTCTTCCTTGCTCACAGAAATTCAGTTTTGTTTGGGAGCAATGTGTCATCCCTGGGCATGGGATCATGATTAGTCTAAGCTAGTTATGACAATTTTCTTCTCTATTTTCCCAGACTCCCGGGAAGCTAGGGATATCACATGACCCAATTCATCTGGTCAATAAAATTCTCTGTGTGTGAATGTGTGTGTGAGTGTGTGTCTGGGTGTGTGCATGCAAGGGTTGAGGGGATATGTATTCTTTCTGATAAAAAGAATAGACAAGTTTTACATGGCCCTCCCCCAACTTCTCCTTGTCTTCAATTTAGATTTGATGTCTGTGGTCCCCTCCCCCAACTCCACTAGTTCATTCATAGCTTCTGACCTAGGTATTTAGACTTGAACAAAACTGAGCCATCAATTTGCTTCCAGCCTGCTCCTTCTGAAGGTTCACAGTCCCTGATTTCAGCTTGCTTCCTGATTCGCACATGCTACCACTCCCCACCAACCCCCAACTATCAGTCATCAACTCTCATTCATTTGACCTCCTGACTGTCTCTTGAATCAGTTTCCTCTCCATCACCAGGCCACTACCCTGGTTCAGACCTTCATCCCACCTCACCTTGATTACTACACTGGTCTCCTAACTGCTGTCTTCCTTCCTTCTGAACTCTCCAATCAGACCCCCAAAAGTGAATTTGAATTTCATTTCTAAAATGCAAATCTGATCAGGTCTTTTCTCTGCATAAAATTCTTCCATTACCTCCCTAGCTTTAGCTTAGGCACCTTGAGGATCTGCCTTTCACCAGACCCTTTGGGCTGTGGTTCCTACCTACTTACTTCTCCTACCATCTCCAGAGGTACCCTTCCATTCAACTTTATCAAATGCCGTGTAGCCTGGGAACCATCTGTGCTTTTTCTCATGATAATCTCTGCCTGGATTTGTCCTTCTCTCTGATCCTCTTTGGTCACTGGACCTTTAACTCAGGTCAATTTGTCACTCTTCCCTATCTCAGGAAGTTTTCCTCAACTCTCCTCTTCTGTCTACTTCATATTGATCTGTAATTTCTGGCTATTTTTTCTAGTTAATGCTTGTGTAGATTGACTTGCCTATTTACCAAGGTCACTGCTTCTCATTGCTTTTCACATCCTATCACTACCTTTGGGGTTTAATTTCTGAGTTCTTTTTCCTTCTTTTTTTAAAGTTTTTATTGGAGTATAGTTGATTTACAACGTGTTAGTTTCAAGTGTATAGCAAAGTGAACTCTGTTATACATATACATATATCCACTCTTTTTAGATTCTTTTCCCATATAGGTCATGACAGAGTATTGAGTAGAGTTCCCTGTGCTATACAGTGGGTCCTTATCATTAATAGTTTTCTATTTTATGTATATATATATATATATAGTAATACATATATGTCAATCCCAACCTCCCAATTTATTTCTCCCTCTCTTTACTCCTGGTAACCATAAGTTTGTTTTTTACATATGTGACTCTATTTCTGTTTTGTAAATACGTTCACGTACCATTTTTTTAGATTCCATATACAAGCGATATCATTTGATATTTGTCTTTGTCTGACATTTCACTTAGTATGATAATCTCTACTTGCATCTATGTTGCTGTAAATGGCATTATTTCATTCTTTGTAATGACTAATTGTCCATTGTATATATATGCCACTTCTTCTTTATTCATTCCTCTGCTGATGGACATTTAGGTTGCCTCCATGTCCTAGGTACTGAGTTTTTTTCTGAAGTAAATCCTTTAGTAATTCTTCCAGTTAAAATCATAAGTGTAAAATCTCAGTCTGTTTTTAAATTTTTATACCTATTTCACCCTCACTTTTTTTACTTTTTATTATGGAAAATTTGAAACATACAGAAAAGTACAAAAAATTAAACATATATTCTTCATCTGGATTTAACAATTGTTCAGTTCAGTTTAGTTCAGTCGTTCAGTCATGTCCTACTCTTTTCATGCTGCTGCTGCTAAGTCGCTTCAGTCGAGTCCGACTCTGTGCGACCCCATAGATGGCAGCCCACCAGGCTTCCCATCCCCGGGATTCTCCAGGCAAGAACCCTGGAGTGGGTTGCCATTTCCTTCAATGCATGAAAGTGAAAAGTGAAAGTGAAGTCGCTCAGTCGTGTCCGACTCTAGCGACTCTTTGCATAGCACATGCCGTATCTGTTTAATCTATTTTTCCCTAAAGTACTTACTTTTAAGTAGATAATGGGCATCCTCACTTTTACCTGGTGCAGAATATTTTTCTTTTCCCTATTCCTTTCTCTATCCTGCTCTATTCTAGAGAAAAGAAAATTACTTCTAGGGACTAGATCTCCAGACTCTCTTGCCCTCTGGCTCTTGGTTGCTGCTGCTGCTTCTAAGTCGCTTCAGTCGTGTCTGACTCTGTGTGACCCCGTAGACGGAAGCCCACCAGGGCCCGCCGTCCCTGGGATTCTCCAGGCAGGAACACTGGAGTGGGTTGCCATTTCCTTCTCCAATGCAGGAAAGTGAAAAGTGAAAGTGAAGTCTCTCAGTCGAGTCTGACTTTTAGCGACCCCATGGACTGCAGCCTACCAGGCTTCGCCATCCATGGGATTTTCCAGGCAAGAGAACTAGAGTGGGGTGCCATTGCCTTCTCTTTGGCTCTTGGTTAGGCTTGATTAATAGGAGGGTCCAGGAGAAGATTAGAAGATGGGCCAGGAGTTGGCAGTGGTTATCTTTCTCCACTGAAGCCCATAACTTCTGCTGGGTTCTTTTGCAACTACAACCACAGTTCTTTCTCCAGGTCTGAGTAACTGCTCCCTCCTCTATCCCTTTAGGCCCATGGTTGAGAACTTCTATAGCTCCAGGGTGCTATGCTTTGCTGGTTTCCCTATATTCTGGCCATGCCTTAATGAATAGTTTCTTTATTAAACTCTCTTCTATTATCCCTCTTGATTCTGACTGTGCACACTTCCAAGTCCTTCAACATGCATGTCTAAAAAAGAGACTTTTAAAACATAAACATAATACCACTAACAATGCAAACTAAACAAAATTAACACTACTCCCCTAAAATCACGTGATATCTAGTCCATATTCAGATTCCTCTAATTGTTCCAAAAGTTGTCTTTTATAGCTGGTTTGTTTCACTTAGAACTCATCCTGAGCACCACATACTGTATTTAGTTGTTGTGTCTCTTAAATCTCTTTAAATCCAAAGATTTCCCCATCCCTTTCTTTTCAGGTTAAACATTTCTGACAGGAATACTTCATAGCCAGTGTTGTCTATTTCATACTGCATCATATCGGGAGGCACATGTGGACCCACTGTTAGTAATGCTGTTTGATCACTGTCATCCTCACTCTTGAATGATAATTGAGATGGGTATACAATTTTTGAATTGATGGTTATTTCTCCTTGGTTTTTTGCCATTTTTTTTTCTCCTTTATTGACGCTGCTGCAAAATCTGCTGCTGTCATTCAGTTGTTTCTCCTTCTAAATCATCTTCTTTTTCTCATGGACTATTTTGAGATTTTCTCTTTTTTACTTTTTATGGTACACCTAATTGTGGATCACTTTTCACTCACTCTCACAACTCCCTGTATTTTTGAATCTGAGGTTTCATGGATTTCATTAATTCTGAAAAGTTCTTTGTCATGAGTGTTTCTAATATAGCCATATCCCTCTTGTTTCTATTTCTAGAAACTTTATTAGATACATGTTGAACCTTCTCATTATATCCTCCATGTTCTCTAACCCTCTTGTGTGGTTCCCATCACTTTATCCCACTATACATTATAGGTGTTTTCTTCCACTCCATCTTGGAGTTCATAAATTCTTTCAGCTGTGTCTCTAATTCTGTTTGACTTATCTGTTGAACTTTTATTTTCATCTTTTTTATTTCCAGAAATTTTATTTGCTTCTTTTTCGAATATGCTTCCTTTTTATGTTAGCATAGTGTCACATCTTTTCATTATAACTTTTACATCTTTTACTGATTTAATTATTTTAAAAGTATTTACAGTCTCACTCAGTTGTTCTATTACCTCAAGTTCTTGGGATGCTTACAGGAATTTTCATTTGCTTATTTGTTTTTTCTGCTGCCCCTCCCTCACGGCAAATTATGTTCTCACATGGTTTGTAACGTGTTTTACTGTGAAGTCATCTTCAACGTGCTTTTTTTAGGAGCTTGGATTTCATTCTGGAATGTGGCAGCATTGCCACAGAGGATTTTTGCATTTGCTTTCTAGGCTCAGTTTTTATGCAATTTTATGGTTTGAGAAATTCTTATATCATGTATGTAGGTTAACTTCAGACTCCATGGGGCTTTGAATTCTCATTGAAGGCTTTTAATTTACTACCTAGAGCTCTGGGGAAAGTGAAGAGAATATTTGCCACCCTCCTAGACTCATGGCAAAGTTGTCTACTTCTCTTTTTCATCCTCATAAGATATCAACTTTATGCAAAGACCTCACCTTCAGCTCTCCCATTTTCTCAGGGCCCACAACCATATTTTCTGACTCTGCATCCATGTTCAAACTCTGACTCCTAGCTCCTAAAGTCTATATTCTTTCTGATAGATTCCTGGATGCCACAGGATCAATTTATGCATTTATTGTGCTGGCTTAATTTTTTATTTGATCCTGGCACCTTGGGAGTTTCATTTCCAGCTGGGACTTATTTTGTAATATTTTGTTACTACATTATTCCAAATATCCAAGTGCTATTGTCTTCCTAATTTATTCTCACTACAACTAGACTGTAAGAACTTTGAGGGCATCATCTATAACAGATTCAACTCCCTGCCTGCTAAGTCACTCCAGTCATGTCCAACTATTTGTGACCCTATGGACTGTAGCCCACCAGACTCCTCTGTTCATGGGATTCTCCAGACAATAATATTGGAGTGGGTTGCCATTCCCTTCACCAAGGGATCTTCCCAACCCAGGGATCGAGCCCACATCTCTTACATGTCCTGCACTGACAGGCGGGTTCTTTACCACTAGTGCCACTTGGGAAGCCCTGTGGGTGCTCTATGAATAATATTGTAATGTCTGAATGCATTAAGTTTTTTTTTGTTTTTGTAATTGTGAAGTATTTTCCTAGGCATTGATTTACAGTTAGTATATCCTTGTGTGAACATTTTTCACTAATCCCCTTTGACCCATTGTATCATGAAGTCTGGGTTGTTGACTTTATATGTTAGTGTCCATTCTTTCTATGTTTAGAAGAAAACATTTCATGCACATATTTATTATGCACATTCCACTGCCTTCTCCTTTAATATATTTTCTTATTAATTGTTAGCATACCATAATGTGACAGTTCTATTGTGACAGTTCTAAAAAAATAAACAATAAAAAAGATTCTTCTGCCTGTAAGAAAAAGAAACCCTTTCATGCTACCTCCCAGAAGAAGGAGGTTTACTTGTGAATATACAGATCTTACAAAATCCCAAGAGCAGGAAATGGAGAACAGAAAATGTGCTATAAACTGAGATCAGGAATGGAAATTCAGGAACTGAAGGTCTCACTCTCTCAGGGGTCACGTGATCCCTTTCATCCTGGACTCTCTTTGTGAGCCTCATCCAGGCTCCCTCTCCCTTCAAAGGGCTTCCTTCAATTACTCACTTGGAGCATAGCCTGTCAGAGTCACCCCAGCCCCGAATCCACATCCCCTTGCATTTTCAGCAGCTACTCAGCAGGGTACAGACACAGGGAGGGTTGACCAGAGTATGTATGCTGCCTAAAACAAGATGTGGGGGCTGCACATAGGAACTGGTGGGGCTCGACAGGGGTTTACAGAATGATTGAATGAAAGAATGCACATATGAGAGAAACCTGAAACCATGGGGGTCATTCAGCAGGGTGCCTTGAAAGCAGATCACAGCTCTGTTTCTAGCGGCATCAAGGAGGCGGTGACTTCGTCCAAATGAGCAAAACCAGCCTAACCTCAGTCACCCCTAGGAAGCACATCCACACCCAAACTTCTGAGTACCTGCTCTGGTAAAAGTTGCAATGAGACGTAAGCCATAGAATCAGAGACTGTTTAACAGAGGATGGTACCCTAGAGGCTATTATGGGAATTGCTTCATTTTGCTTCGTATTCTGTTATTTGTGTAAATGTCTGTCTCCCCTAATACATTTTAGAGCCCTTGAATGCCAGAAATGTGTCTCATATGAGATCTATGTCTCCAAAGCACCAAACACCTTGCCTTGCTCATATCCCAGTCCCAGGCAATCCCTTTACTAGTTGCACGGTTTTGGACAACTTTGCCACTCTCTACCTCAGTTTCCTCATCTGTAGATGGAGGTAATAACAGTGCCTCCCTCTTAAGGTTGTCATGAAAATTGAATAGCCAGCACATGGCAAATAATTTAGAGCAGTTCCTGGCGCATAGCAAGCTCGTAAGAAATGCCAGCCACTTATTAATCCATGTTGTTTTCCCGCTGGGTTGGATTTTTAAAGGCTCCTGAGATCTACCGACTGATCTCCATGTTGGCTTTGCCACTCATCTCTTACATATGGTGCAGCCATATCTGCACCACCTCATGGGCCCTCCTGACATCTAGGGGTCACTCTTGTGGTTCAAAGCTGTGTCCAGTCAGAGCTGGGTCCTGGGTGGGAGGGAGGCTCAAGATGGAGGGGATTTATATATAGTTATGATGGATTCGTGTGGTGTACGGCAGAAACCATCACAACATTGTAAAGCAGTTATCCTCCAATTAAAAATAAATAAATGAGAACTGAGCCCCAGGCAAAGTGTTTATCACTGAGTCTCAATACTGGCCTAGGACTCGGGCCCTTCCTCACCTAAAGGTTCCCTTACATTCTGCCTGGAACTGTGCAGTCCCCTCTACCAGCACACACACATCCACGCACGCGCACAAACACACACACACACACACACACACACACACACACCTGGGGCACACTCGCAGCTGCCTGCCCTTGCTGGTGTCACTCCTGTTGAATCCTGCTTCCCCAGGGCCTCTTTTGCCCTGTTCCTGCCACCCCCTCTCCCCCCATCAATAATCTTCCATCTCTTGGTTTTCCTCTCTCCCTGCCTTCCCAGGTGATAAATAACTCCCCTGATGAAACTTCCACGTGAACAGGAGAGAGGGGAAGGGCTTTTTCTCCCTCACTAAGTTATATGCGTGCATTTTTACAAGAGCTATCGGAAGCTGCCCTGCCTTTATCCTACTCAATGATGCACATCTGTCTTAGCTTCTGGAAGCAGAATCTGAGACTAAGACTTGGGTGTAGAGCACTCAGTTTAAGAGGTGATCCCAAGAATCAGGAAAGAGAAAGCAAAAAGAGGGAGATGGGAAAGGAGAAAAGCCAGTTGAAGTGTGTGTTTGGCTTGCTATCACTGGTGACCAGGGTTTGGCCCTTCTGGGACACCCTGAGAAGTATGTGGAACGCTTCTGAACTTGTCTACCTGAAAGAAGGACGGCAGGAGCCTTGAGCCCTGGCACTTGTCCCCCTGGTTGGTTGCAGATGTTGAGTGTTAAGCTTGCACTTCTGTATTGTACTTGTGCACTGGGCAAGGAGGCTGCTGCAGTGTCAGAGGGACCCTAGGGCAAAAGTGGAAAGATGAGAGATTCAAACCTGAGGCAGGATGCTACCAGCTGGAAATCCGTCTGAGCTTACAGGAAACTTCCTGCCAGTAGCTGGGGCTAGCCGGAGGATGTGACTCTGGGGACCCCACGGCAGGCCAGGTAGGAGGTGTGTGAGTGTAGGCATCGCAAAGGCAGTGGGTAGGGTCCGCCCTCCCTGTATCAGAGGCACTGGGTGGGAATAGCCAGGAGTATACTCATAGACTCATTATACCAACTGCCTCCTTCTCCCTGCTGCCTGCTTTTTCTAGGAGGACATCAGAGACTCCAGATTGTATCAGGTACAGTTCCATCCTGCCTGAATGGATGGATTCAGGAGCTCTGAATCCTGGCTTAAGCATCACAGCACTAATGCATGACAGCCCTTCCCACCCAGTCACAGAGTTTGACTGGATTCTGGGCTGGAGCCATATGATCAGTCTCCCAGATTCTAGGGTTAGCTGTGCTTTTGTGTCCATTTTCACCTAAACCAGCTTCTAACCTGGTTAGAGGAGCAGCAGAGAGAGGTCCGGAAGGGCTCCATCATTTCCCTTCCTCCGGGGATCAGGGAACCTTCAGGCCAGCCCACCAAAACTTAAATGGGAGACCCCCAATGGAAGCAAGGGAAGGTCCTCTTTTATCAGCATGAGAGACCTCAAGCTGGGTGACTGGAAACTGACATGGCTTCTATTTATTTATGAAATTTGTAACTGTGAAAATTAGCCTTAGAAGTTGTAGACCCATTACTATTAGCTTTATCGTCCTCCTAAGACATACCCTGAGGCATTCCTCCAGATTGAATCCTATTGTGCTTTGCAATAAACCCATAATTGATAATGCCACGGAGCTTTAATATGGATGGAGAAATGAAATCTAGAAAGTAAATACATTCAGAATTTTGCTAGCAGGCTGAATTTAAAACTGATTTTCTGAACCTACCAGGATTATTCCTCCTCAATAATGATTTAATTTGAGTGAGCCACCCTGAGAGCTCTCGGATGGGAGGGAGGGGGGGAGGACCAGTGCAGCCTGCTTTCTATGGGGGCCCCTTAAAGAACTTTATCCTGCATTTTGCACTTGTAAGTTTGTGAAGATAAAATTAAACTCTGAAATTATACATGATGGACCAGTAAATAACACAGGCGCCCAGGTCCTGGCTGCTGTTTCAGTGTCCTGATGTGATCACTTGTCACTAACACTGTCAGCAGGGGGGCGCTGATTCAGGTCGCTTCTAGAAGGTGAGCAATTACACCGTGTTTCTCCGTGAGCTGAGCAGCAGCTGGGCGGGCCAGTTGAGAGGAAGGGATGCTGTCTTCATAACTCCTGGCCTGGAAAAAGCCACTTGGGCTGCAGGTGTTGGGGAAGCCTCCATAGGTGGTCCCTCAGGCTGCCTTTTAGGAAAACAGAGCCCTGGTGGACCCCTGAGGAAATCCACTTTGCTTGCCCTCTAGTAGCCTTGCAGGGAGGCAGGAGGGGAGAGTCCAGATTGCAACCTTCTCCAGGTCACATTCCATCCTAGAAAGGACTGGCGCTCAGTGATCCAGCAGACAGGATTGTGTGGTTAAAAGTATGGATTCTGGAGCCAGACTGCCTGGGCTCTGGTCCCAGTTTTATCACCTGCTAATGGTGTGGCCTTCAGACAGTTGCATAACTTCTCTGAGCCCCAGTTTCTTGATTTGTGAAAGTGGGGTGTTGAAGGTTCAGTTTTCAAGGAAGCCAACTGTGAGATGGAGATTAGCCTGCATTAAGGTTATGAGGTTGTGCTCTGGGGATCAAAACATATGCAAGTTCCAGGTTATGTCCTCTGGACCTTCATACTTTAGGACATGAAAATAATAGCTTTTGATAAACACTTCACTAGAGAAAAAGAGCAGGAAGTATTCATGATTAAAGCCACTCAGCAGCATCAGGGAAGGATTCTCAGAAGAGAGAGCATATGAATTGGGTCTAGAAGACATCTTGGGTTTCACCAGTCATTCCACACAGAGGAAACAATCTGATCAGAGGCTTGCAGGGAGTGAAGGACACTCTCAAGCTTGGGGATTGCTTGTAAGGGTCTGGGACTTCAGGTGGCTGGGATGGGAAAAAGGCTGGTAGGAGATGAGGTTGTACAGACTACCTGGGACCCGTGTTGAGAAAGACTTTGCGTCCCATGTTAGGGAGGTCAGACTTCATTCCCCAAAGCCAGAGCCATCAAAGTGCCAGCACCATGATTTGTGCTTCAGAATAATCTCCGGTGACAGTCATTAAGCTGAGACAGTGGGAAAAGACAAGAGGCAGAAAAACCAGTTAGAAGATGATTGCATTCTTCTAGATAAGAGATGACAGGGATCAGGCTGTGGGAGTACAGAGGAGATGACAAAATTTGAAAACAATTTAGGTGGTTGGGTCATTTGCATTAGTGGAACTGAGGTTTCTACCAGGAGCCACAGAGTTGATGGTGAGGTCACTTGTTAAGATGGGGACCTGAGCAGGAGGAAGCAGATGGTGAAGCCAGAGGAGGAGAGAAGTAATTGACTGTGTCTTGCCTGAGTGGTACCCAGGTGGAACTGGAATACTGAGGCAGTGAGTATTCGGTTCAGAGCAGAGGAGAGATGCCCTTCAAGTCATGGGTATGACTATGAGCATTAGGGCTGCTTAGAAAGAGGAGAGGACAGAATAGAATGTGGGTAGCTCCAGTTCCTACTGTGGGCAACAGTAAACACTCACCCATGGAGACTGAAAAAGAGTAATCAGAGAAAGGGGAAAATAAGGAAACTGGAGTCCCAGGTGCCACGCAAGATGAGTTTTTCATAAACATGGTCATTATGTTGTGTGTTAATCTTATTATTTAACTTTCTATTTTGAAATAATTATAGACTTACCGAGAAGGTGCAAAAAAAATTGCAGCATGCTCATATTCCCTTTACCTAGCTTTCCATAATTATGACGACTCACATAACTATAGCACACTTAGCAAAATCAGAAAAGTAACATTGGTACAATGCTATTAACTCAATTACAGACTTCATTCAAAGCTCACCAGTTTTTCCACTCGTGTCATTTGTTTCTGTCCCAGAATCTAGTCTATGATCCCACTGTGTATCTAGTTGTGTCTTCTTAGTCTCTTCCTGGCGTTGAAGAGAGGAATTAGAGGAGAAAAGCAAAGCCCAGGTCAAGTGTGAAAGACAGATCTTGAGGGATCTACCATGCAGATACCATTCGGTTTGGTAGTGGCTGGGGCTCTATCCCTGCTACCACTGTGTGCTAAGTCGCTTTAGTCATGTCTAACTCTTTGCAACCCCATGGACGGTATCCCACTGGGCTCTTCTGTCCATGTGATTCTCCAGGCAAGGATACTGGAGTGGGATGCCGTTTCCTTCTCCAGAGGATCTTCCCAACCCAGGGATCCAACCTGCATCTCTTAAGGCTCCTGCATTGCAGACGGATTCTTTACCACTGAGTCACAAGGAAAGCAGCTACTATTGCTGTGTAACAGATTAGCCTAAAACAGTGCCTTAAAACAACCATTACTTCATTATCCCTCGTTGTGTGCTTGTCTCTGCTCCACAATGTCAGGGCCTCACCAGGAAGACTCTAAGACTGAAGACTGCCAGCTTCTGGATGCATCTCCATCTACCTGTCTGGTGGTTGATGCTGGTTTTTGGCTGGGACTTTAGGGGGGCTATCAGCCAGAGCACCATCAAACCAGTAGATAAGATGGGATAAAGGTGGGAAGCCCTCCCCACCTTTAAAAGAAAGGTAATAATACAGCAAACATTTCAGAGCTTTTATAAATATTAATAGAAGATAAAATATTGCTACTGTGGCTGGCACGGACTGAATTGCTCAGTACTCATTAGCTCCAGAAAGCTAAGAATCAGGAGGGGAGGTGCTATCCTGCACAAGGAAAAAGGAGTTATTCTTGGCAGGGAAGGAGGATGCTTTTCTTCAGAGATAGATGGAAAGCAGGGAAAGGAAAAATTTGAAGCCAAGGAGGATAGTATCTAGAGAATTTACACCTCAACTTGCCTCTGTTTTTTCTTTGATTAGGATATCAGAGCACCTAACCAGATTGGGAAGCAGACGGTGGGATCGTGAGCTTGAGGAGGGTGGAAAAGGAAGCAGATGACTGAAAGGATAGCAGTCGGGGGAGGACCGTGGGACGTGGGACATGGGGAGTCGTAGGCTGGATGAGAGGTGGCTGCCCCTTGTCAATAGTTCACTGAGGTGGAATAAGATCAGAGTGTAATAGCCTTCCTGGATGCGCCTGTGAGATTCTCCCCAACTGGTATCAGAGAGAGGGAAGTGGGGGTGTGGGTTCACCCAGGTGCTCCGCTCCTGTGGGAAAGCCGGCAGGGACGGTCCCCAAACTAATGATTGCTGCAGGTGGAGCCCAAGCCAGTGTGAAAGGGAGGAGGGGAGGGAGTTTACTGAGGAATGCGATGTGGAGGGGGGCAGGGAGGGGCAGCCTGGAGGCCTGGTAAACACAGGAGGGTTAGATAAAGGCAATGAAAGCGTGGTGAGGAAAGAGTGGTCAGGGAAGGCAATTCCTGAGCTCCAGCTTTCCACGTCCACAGATTGTGGTCAGAGAAAAGATGTCCACTGCATATGTGCTGCAGCCCTCGATGACCCTCTAGGGTTCTGCCTTCACTTACTTCCTAGTTGGCCTTTCTCACGAAGTCTCCACCGCTCAAAACACACACACACACACACTCAAGTTTCACTCAGCTTCTCTGAGCCCTAAGTTAAAGGGGTTTCTGTAGAGCATCCTCCAAAAATTTCTCCCCCTGTCTTCAAGAGTGGGAAGGACAGTAAAGAAGTCCTGCAGGGCTAGGGCACCCAGAAATCCTGGGTGCGGGGGTTGAGCCAGCCCCTCGGCACCCCTGAGATCTCCCTGTGTGAAATGCAGAGAGTTAGTTCCATGTGAAATTTCCCACAGTCTTGTCACCTGGCACAGCCTGCCCGGGTGGTGTTGATATAAAAACAACTTGAAAGAAAAACAAACCAGAAAAATGAGGAAGTTCACATTCATTAAACAAAGCAAACATTGTTTTTTCCCTTCTAAAATTAACTTCTTGACACTCTCTCTTGATGATTGTCTGTGAAGAAAGGAGGGCAGAAAAGAAAGGAAAAAAAAAAAAACAGAGTTGTTTGCATTCAAGGTCTACTTCCCAGTCTAGGGCGTTCATCAGGTTTCTAAAAGGATAGAGTCTTTCGCATTTTATGAAATTACAATAATGACAATCATAAAAATCTGACACTTATTGATGGCTTCCTATGTGCTGGGTACAATAACAAGCATTTTCCTTATATTCTGCTTAATTCTCATAACAGTCCTCTGAGGCAGATGTTAACATTCTCAATTTGCAGAGGAGGAGACTTAAAACTTAAAAAAAAACTAGGATTTGAACCCAAGATTGTTTGATTCCTCCAAATGCAGGCTTATACTCATTATGGTGTATGGACAATTTGGAGAAAAAATTATCCTCAAAGCAATACTGTGACAGTGTTTGGGTGGGTTTTCATCTTGCCTTTTTACATGTTTTAATTTATGTGTGTGTTTGTAAGTAGAAACCTATGTAATTATCATAGACTGCTTTAAGCAAAATTTCCTCTTCTTTCCAGTTAACATTATGCCACTTTCTTTTCCCATGGTACTAGCGAATCTTCCCAGCCATTCTTTTTAATGGATTCATAATGTTTCATCTGGTAAATGTACCACGGTTTATTCTATCTGTCCCCTGTAGCTGAAAGTTGAGATGTTGATATTTGCGATTCTGCTACTATGGATTCCTGGCCATTTAGTGTTTTTCCCCTATGTATCATGTTTATGATCATTTCCTTAGACTAGATTCCTGTGGGTTGGAGTGGCATAGCTGGGTTTAGGCATATGAGCATTTTTATGGCTCTTAATTCATATTTACCAAATACCTTCCCAACACAATTGCATTCATCGACGCTCTCATCAGTGACAATTGCCCCACACCCTCCACAGCACTACATAAGATTTTAGGTAATTTTATTGCAGAAAAATGGCACCTCATTATTTTAATTTGCAATTATTTCCTTCCTAATGAGGCATGACTTTCTTCTAAATGTTGGTGAACTAGTCGTGTTTTCTCTTCAGTGAATTATTTGCTTATGCTCTTTGCCCACTGAAATGTTAGCAATGGGGCATTTTTCTTGTTTACACATTTTCTGATCTCTCTACAAGAAAGAACTTTGCTCCAAGTATTTTACAAATATTGTTTGCAGATAGGTGATTTATATATAAACAAATATTTTTAACTATGAAGTTAGGCTGGTTGATCTTCTTCCTTTCTGGTTCATTCTATCATTTCAACACCCAGAAAGTTCTGCTTCCTCTAGAGGCTTGCTAAGTATACACTTCTATTTCCTTCTGCTTTTTCTACTAGATTGAAAAAAGATCTCTCTTTTTTTTCCCATGTGATATTTTTTGGTGTATTTAGTGGAAGGGGACAGCTAACTCGAAGAAAAACCAGCAGCCCTAGCTTGAATGATGAAATTCAGAGACCACCCAACAACAGCAACAAACAGAAACCAACGATTCATTTCAGATTATTCATCTGCTAAATCTTTCCCAAGATCTGATAGATTATGTCATAAAATCGACTGAGGAAAGTTTATTTCCCTTGTCCATCCTTTGGTTGAAGGGCTGATAAGCTGTGAAATGAGTCAAAAAAGAGCAGACAAAGGGCCTGGGGAGCCCATAAATGGGTCACTAAACCCTCCTTTCTCCAATGATTGACAGATACACAAGGAGTTCCAAGCATCAAGTCAAGGACTTGCCAGGATGGTAGGAGGGTACAGACACTAGTGTTCAGTCTTCACTTCCCTGAACTTCTTGGCAGAATGTGATCCTATTGGTCAACTTATGGAAGCAACCTTGACTTCCCTTCTATCATCTCCTGGTCTCCTCTGGCCTCGGACTATTCCACCAACCCCTGTGCAGTCTCCTCTTGCATGGCTCACTCCTCTGATGCTTTTTTTCCCCTGGAATTTGTCTTCAACTTCCTTTGTTTCTTCCTTAGCTCACTTGCCTTGGATGAATTCATGTGCAAAATCCATGTTTTCCTTGAGATAATCCATCCAACTGCCCCCAGGATATCTCCATCTGGAGGTCCCCACCTGTGTTTTGAATCTACCAAATCCCAAATGAGCCCACAAGCCCATCATCCCACCAGCACCAAAATAGCCTCTTATATTTCTGTGCCTTGGATATACTGACTCAGGGGGAGGCTTCATTTTCTACTTAGTCACACAAGGTGCACAGCTTGGAGTGAGGGGCCTCTGACTTTTCAAACTGTTCCTATCCAGTCCTTTCCATCTCACCTTCTTCAGATCTCTTACATCCTCCTCTTCCCATTTTACCCCTGTGCGGCCTCCTTGGTCTCAGCACTCATATGGACTGTTGCAGAAATCGTCAAACTGGCCTCGTTTTTCCACCTTCAAGGATTCCTTGGGGACCTTCCCTCCTAAGACATGTGGGGCCTTTTATGACCAGCCCCTATTGACTCCCCCCTCCATCACTTATGCTACCCATAGCAGCATGTATTTGCACCTGCTATTTTTACTGCCTATTATGCCGTCTCAGGAGAAGGCAATGGCACCCCACTCCAGTGCTTTTGCCTGGAAAGTCCCATGGATGGAGGAGCCTGGTAGGCTGCAGTCCATGGGGTCGCTAGAGTCAGACACAACTGAAGCGACTTAGCAGCAGCAGCAGCAATGCCATCTCATATCCCTGTGGTCCTCATTTCCAAACCTTGGTTGTCTCGTTACCCGTGAACCCTGTGAGGGTAAAGATGAGACCCAGACCCCACCAGCCTGCCCCCATCTCACTCTCTTGGGGCTCATAATATTCTGTGAGGCTTGCTCTAATGAAGGTGATGGTTGGTCTGAATCCAGGTCACAAATCTTGGCTAAAGTCTTCTTTTGCTTTTTTAGGGCTTATTTGGGGGCTGCTGACTGGTGAGAAAGCCAAGATGAAAGTACAGTTTGATTTCCATTTTTAAAAAAGAAAACTCATGTGTGTTTCATTCTTCACACTTGGATGCTCTTAGTATTCTTTGTAAGATTCTTTCTCCAGGGTGGCTTAGCTGAGCTGTGTGGCTCTCACATAAGCTGTGGGGCCAGACCTGCATTTGCATACATAATCAGAGCTGCCTGTCTGTACTAGTCTCCCCAGCAGGCAGCTCACTTGGGAGAAGGCTCAGGCTGCCCCCAAAGATGTGGGTGGCATCTTTCCAGATAGGAGGGCACCTGGCAGCTCCCATCAACACAGTTCCTAAAGCCCAGCATGATCCCCAGGCAGCCACATTGGACCAGTGCATTCTGCATCCTTGATCACGCATTCTTGTGACATTTACTGGGCACTTGTTATATGTGGGGTACTGCATGGCTGTTGAGGTCCTTGTCTTAGTTGGGCTTCCCCCCAGAGCAGACCCTGAGACAGAGTCTAAGACACAGATAGTTTAATCAGGAGCATACACAGGAGGCATAAGTGAGGGAAGGAGAAAAGTGAGAAGGAAAAGAAAGACAAGCCAATGAGGGCTGCTTTCATGAGCAAGGGACTGTGGTGGGCAACTAGGGTGCAACCTCACTGAGGACGCTCTGAGGCGCCATGTAGAATCTGCTGGAACTCTTTTCTCTGGAGGCCAGGAAGCCTGGAGCCTCATTCCACCGGCTTTCATCCCCAGGGCTATTAACCCCTTTGGCCACGGGAGTATTAACATCCTTGCACTTCCGACTTGTGCCTACTTGCAGTAGAGCAAGCTTCTAAGGTGCTGGGAAATCCCGGTGGCCCAGAAGCCAAGAGCGGCAGGCTCTTGAGCTAGGAAACTGTCAGTGGAAGCTGCCCACCATGGCTGCAGTTAACTCAGGTGGGTCAAGGCGATATGTAGGTCAGGGCGTCAACAGCATCTGCTACAGAGGGAGAGATGAATTAGGCGTGGCACCTCTGCCTTCAAAGAACTCACCACCTTATGAGAAAGACAAATTAGACCAACAAGCCAACTATTCACTGGCTCAGAACTCCATACAGACCGCATGGGGGCACGTTGATTCCTACCTGGAGGATGAGTGATATCTTCCAGGAGCACATGATATTTGGGCTGAGACTTGAAGGATGCGTGTGTTTCAAGCACAGAAGGAGGAGAAGTAAGTGCAGGCAGCACGCCCCGAGTGTGCAGGGTAGTGGGCAGTGACGCACAGGCTGCCTGGTGTGGTCAAAGCTTTGGCTGCTCTACAGGGAGCAGGGGGCAAAGTGGCCAGAATGTAGGCTGAGGCCAGATAGTGCAGGAGCATGAATATACCAGAAGGCATTTGCATGAAAGCCCCTGGGAGGCAATGGGGGCACATCAGTGTTTAACTAGTAACTGGTTTGGAGTTTTAGAAAGTTCCCTTGGAGAGCAGCTTGGAGGGTGAGCTGGATGGTGACAGATGAAATTGGAGCCCAAGGATCATGATTAGGAGGTGTGGCGGTCAGGCCCTGGGCAGGAAACAGATGGCATTGTCAAAAGGAAGGGATGACTCCCAGCCCCTGGAGAGTCCCCCGACCGCAGAAGCCATCTCAGCCAGCTGACCTCAGCAGAAAGGGTGAGGGAGCCGGGGAAACACATCCTTCAACTTCTCTGCCCGCCCACCCTCTTAACTCCTGCCAGAGATGCCCAGCGGTCTCATCCGACCAGAAGCCAGATGGCAGGGCTGCCTGGCTGATGCAGCCCACAGAGGTCAGCCTTTTGGGGCTGAGAGCAGGATGCATGTGTGGTAAGTCACCTCAGTTGTGCTCGACTCTTTGAGAGCCCATGGACTGTAGCCCACCAGGCTCCTCTGTCCATGGGATTCTCCAGGCAAGAATACTGGAGTGGGTTGTCATTTCCTCCTCCAGGGCATCTTCCTGACCCAAGGATCGAACCTGGGTCTTCTGCATTGTAGGCAGATTCTTTACTATCTGAGCCAGGGCACATTGGTAGCCACAGACTAACAGGATTGGAACAAATGCGATAGGACTCTGGGGACAAAGGGCTAAGAGTGTGGGAGAACCTGGAGAAAAGCTTTGCCTGGGCCACAAGAACCAAGACCTGATCTTATCTAGGAGTCCATAGGAGCCCATGGACTTCCCTGGTGGCTCAGACAGTAAAAAAATTTGCCTGCAATGTGGGAGACCCAGGTTCAATCCCTGAGTCGGGAAGATCCCCTGGAGGAGGAAATGACAATACACTCCAGTGATCTTGCTTGGAGAATTCCATGAACAGAGTTGCCTGGTGGGCTACAGTCCATGGGGTCGAAAAGAATTGGATGTGACTGAGTGATTAACAGTTTCACTTTCAGGATCACACAGAAAGAGGTCCACTTCTGGGGAACCTACCCACTGTACACATGGTGCCTGCTGCTACACACACAGGCAGTATACAAGTTCACCCCTCCCTAGTAGTCTGCTGTAACAAAACACTACAGACGGAGTGACTTCAACACCACAAGGGTATTGTCTCACGGTTCTGGGGGTGACAAGTCCAAAGTCAAGGTGTGGCAGGGCCTTGATCCTTCTGAAGGCACAAGGGAAAGATCTGCCCCAGGCCTCTCTCCTAGTTCCTGATGGTGCCTTGGTGGTGGCAGCAGAATTCCATTCTTCATGTGGTGTTCTCCCTGGGTATGTCCGTTGGGTCCAAACTCTTCACTTTTATCAGGACACCAGTCATAGTGGATTGGGGCCCACATCAGTGATCTCAACTTCATTGTCTGCAATGGCCCTGTTTCCAAATAAAGTCACATCCCAAAATAATGGGGGTTAGGACATATCTTTTGAAGGTTACACAGTTCAATTCATAACACCCCTCCATATGTTCACATGGAGTTGACATGACCCACATCTCCTCAAGTCAGTCTTTGTATATGGTGCAAGAAGTCTTGGGAATGCTGAGACCGTTAACTCAGTATCCTCCCCAGTACCACAGAACATAGCGCTGACATGAGCCTGAAGGAAGAGAAGTCCTTCCTGGAGGGCCTCAGGGGAATTTTTTTTTAAATTATACACACAAAATGTAGGCCTAGGCACCCACAGTTGAATTCCTAATATCCAGAAACTACGAGCGGAACACAGTACCATTTATGAAGTGTTTGAGTTATGCCAACATCTGGGCTTGGATTTTCCCCCAAGCAGACCCTTAGACAAGGATTTAGGAACAATCGTTCATTTGAGACGTGATCTAGGAGGCATGATAAGGGGTAGAGCAGTGAGAGAGGCAGGGGAAGAAAGCCAGTGCGAGTGGGGTGAATGAGTGTGTTACTGTGGGCAGGCGACTGGGCTCAGTGCCTCTGGAGGCCTCTGAGAGACTGAGTAGCACGTGCCTGGGTGCGGAAGCTAGGGTTTTTATCCATCAACTCCCATATCTCACTGGTGGAGGGCCTTCAGTGCCAAAGAAGCTGCTCAGGCAGAAAGATACAGGAAGCCACAAGCTGATAGGAGCTGACGGCAGTTCGCCTCTGGGGTGGGCCCCAGGCATGTGGGTGGAGCTTCTGCTGGCCCCTTAACCTCAGCACAGACATAGGAAGGAGACACTATTACCCCCACTTTGGAAATGAGGAAACTAAAGCTCAGGGGATTCTAAAACATTCCAAAATTCACTCGTAAGTGGTTTATCTGGGATACAAACTCATTTCTTTATGACTTTCAAGCTATTCTTAACCACAGAACTTTATGACTGCTAGACTAATACGTGTTTTGTATCATATTATTCCAAAAAGATGAGACTTTTTATTTTCTGAATTAAGCCGAGTACTTAAAGCTGATACAAATCAGAGACAGAGTGACCGCCGGCAGACTGCTCACACCTCAATAGCCAGGCTTTTGAATGTGAGCTTAATTCTCCTGAGTTTCTTCACAAAACTGCTTAAGATTTGTTTCTGAGAAGAGATGCTGCAGGGAGAGCCTCCCCTCCCCACGCCCCACCACCTAGCCTGGACCCTCTACCAAGGCCTATAGGGGAGTGTGGCTAGACCTCAGGACTGGACTGAGGCCCATGCCAGCCACGCCCAAACTCCAGTTGGAGCCATGTGGCCCTTGGCTTTTGTGACTTTCCCTTTCTCAGACTTGCCTCTGCCTGTCCCTTCCTAGCTGTTCTTGAGGCCTAGGGCAGCGGGGAGACCCTGCCAAGGGGCCTGCTTAAGTCTCTCACCACCTACCGCTGTGATGACATTCTCCCCTGGTTGGCGTGGAGTGACAGTGATAGATTAAATGCACCAATTAAATTAGATCCTATTTTAAAGAGCTTGAGCTGGATTTACTTTTAATTATAGTGCTGTGCTCACTGATGAGGTATTGTCGAGGACTTAACAATTGGTTGATTGTGCATCCGAGTGTTCAGAGTGCAGTTTCTGGGGACAGACTGGGGAGGGCTTTCTTCCTAAGGAGCTCCCTGGGATAAGACAGAGGGAGGAAGCAGGCAGGGAGGGAGTGAGGACCACGTGTCCTATCTCCACTGAGAAGCCATCTCTCTTCTCCTTGTTTTCTGCTTTATGAGTCCCATGATACTTGGAGATGGAATGAGCACAGCGTAGGGTAGAGAAATGGGCCAGAGGCCATGGAGTTGCACTGGCTCGGGGCCCATCTTGCCTCTGCCCTACTTGGCTTTAATGTGTTCCCTGGGCCAAGGTAACTAACCTGTCCTATCTCCCTTCGGTGACTCATTAATTCATTTCAACAAGGACTTACTGAGCTTCTAGAATGTACTGGCACTATTCTAGGTATCAGGAATAGAGGAGTGGACAAAACTGGAAAAGAAAATCTCTGTCCTCAGGGAACTCACTTTCTAGTGGTGGGGGGTGAAGGGGGCGGCAAGAAACAAACATATTACACGACATCAGGTACTGATAAATGCTGAGAGGAAAATAAAGCAAGGTAAAGGCATGATGGGAAGGAGGGTCTATTTCAGACAGTGGTCAGGGAAGCTCTCTCTGAGGGTGCTTTTTGAACAAATTCCTGAAGCAATCTGGGAATCTTTGAGAGGCTGAGCCATGCGGATGTCTGGAGGAACAGCATTCTAGGACAAAAGAGGAGTACCCCACTGTACCCTAGATCCTCTGTCATGCTACCAGCTAAGCCTTATCCTTGTAACCACTTCTCTCCACCTTAAGAAAAGTGAGTTCTTAGATCTTTGTGATCACCCTCCTGGGGGTCCACTCCCCAGAGGTGCTGATTTACAAACGTGTCTGGCTCTGTGAGGCAGGGCAGCCACCATGCACTGATTCAATGGCACATCCTGCCAATCCCCTTTGAGGGCACTACTTTCAGGACTCAACTCTTTGTTGTAATGAGAAAGAAGGAAAATTCAGAACAAAAGCCCATGAGCCAAGTTTTTGTGCACAGATATACTTGAAAAGTACCTTGGATCGTAAATCCAAATGCTTGGTTTTGGGTTCCTGCTTTGCTATTTGCAAGTCAAATGAATTTGGGTAAATCTCTCACCCTCCTGAGCAATAGTTTTGTCATCTGTAAAATATAAAGCAAGTCCATTGTATTAGGCCTGTGGTATCATGTAGCTAAGGATGCAGACAGGGGAGTAAGCCTTTGAAAATCGTAGAATCATGGAAAAGGAGAGGGAAAAGGCCTAGAAAGACATCAAAGGATCCCCAAGCCTTAGCCCCTGGACATGGAGAGTTTTCAGAAAGCTCTGTCTTCAGTTTAGAAGTGACAGCCCCATCAGTGGTGAGAGTAGGACAGAAGTTCTTCCCCTAACTCTGTCTGGGTCCCCAGAAGCAGAACTGAGGTAAGGATTCAAGTGCGAGCAGTTAGTTTGAGAGATGAGCCCCAGACACACTAGTAGTCAGAGTGGGGACATGAGACAGCACCTCATTCAGCCAGTGGCCAATGTAGGGACACTGTGAGTCCACGTAGATCCTGTGCCTCAGAGTCACCCCACCTGAGGGCAGGAAGCTGGGCCATTTATACACCCAGTTCTGTCAGTCAGTGGTTGAGGGTTGCTCTGAGGCATTAGGAGGGGAGTTAATTGTCTGCCACTTCTGACCCCCAGCAGCAGCTGGCAAAGTACACTTCTAGGCTTCAGGAAGCCCTGAGAAGAAGGAAGGAGCTGGTACTTGAAGGTTGGGTGGCATTCACCAAAGTGAATATGGGTGAGCCTCTGACAGCAGGACTTTCACAACTCCCAAAACAGGCAGAATTTCCCCATATTGGCCTGCAGGCAGGGTACCCTGAGCTGGGTCTCCAGACTCACACCGTAGAGAATGACCCCTCAGCAGCAGGTGGCAGGGTCTGCTCCCTAGCACATGTGGTCTGGCCTCTAGCCTTTGGAAAGTAGCACGTACAGGATTCAGGAAGGAAAAGCCTGGCTGAGAGACTAAGCTTAGTTTTCCAGGAAGTTCAGGACGCCTTGGAAACACCATGAGCTCAGTCTCTCAGATAGCGGAGGAGCCTGATAGGTGGAGGCGTCTCTGTGTGCTGCCCCCTTTGGGGGACGTTGTGCCCTGACTTGCAAGAGAGTGGCTGGAAGTATTACTATGGCAACCAACATAAGCCCACCGGAGGATGCTTTAGCGAAAGAAGAGAGGAACATGGAGACCAGGATTCCAGGGAGTGTACCTCTATGGCAGGTGGCCAGAGCCAAAGATAGTTGGTTTTCCTTGCTCTTGACGTTGTAATTTTGACCCATGTTACACACACACACATACACTCCGCCCTAAGCTGGTTGGAGCCCAGGAAAACACCTGTCACAATGTTGTGCCGACTGGCTGTGTAAGCAGAAATGAGTGGGTGTCTCTGTTTTCCCCTCCATCAAATGATTCAGATGGTACCAGTTCCTTGGCCTCCACCGTGGGAGGCGGTAAGAGCTGATGCAAGAACGTCTGGGAGGCATTTGGAGCATCTTGAAAGAAAGAGGTTGTCAAGAATTCCTCTTATGAAATGCTCAAGTTTTTTTTTTTTTCATTTTCATGTGAAACCTTATGAGTTTTCAAATTGCATTTACGCTCTTTCAAACCAGCAGCTGTTCTGAGACCGCAAGCCATCCAGAGCTGCTGACCACAAAGTTAAGGTAAAAATCAAATCGGAATTAAGAAGATATTCTGAGTCACAGCCAGATTCCAGGTTGGAGCTTAAAAGCTTCCTCCCTGATCAGCTTCCTGCACCGACCCCCAGGCTCACAGAGCGCTGGGCCGCTGCGCATTCCTTGCCATTAGATATTGAAAACAGGAAATGAAGGGGCCAGTCGGGGGATGGTAATGCTTGAAACAACTTCAGAGAACAAGCTGATGAAGTCATAGATCTTATCTCCCTCGCCTTTTCCATGTCGGGTTTCTTTTAAAGATAAGGTAGTGAATCAAAATGCTCTGCCTTTTTTTTTTTTTTTTCAAGATGGAAGCAGAGGAGGATTTCTTTAATATCCCCTTCCCTCCCAGTGTTTCCAAAGATAACCAGATGAGAGAAATGCCTCATGATCGGGTGCACGTGCATGTAAAATGAGATTATGGGACAATTTCCCCATCTTGGTCCCCGAGGGCTGGCGGAAGAGCGGGAGGAGGGAGGAGGCCGGAGATGGTCGAGGAGGCAGGTAGCCCCTGGGGCCTTGCATGATGGTTGTTGATGATGATGTCTTTGTTGTCTGTTTTATTACGGCAGGGCTCAAGCCAGAGGGGACCTTGTGGGCCTCTGGCCAGTTTGTGCTGTAGAACTGAAATGAAGGTGACTGTCAGGGGCTGGGAGAAAGCAGTGTGTTTGGGTCCTGTCTGTGAGATGTGGGCCATACCCCGCGGGAATGTGAGCGCCATGACCATCCTGAGTCCCAGATCCCCCAGGCTGGGCTGGGTGGGGCAGCAGTATTTTGTTGAGAGTGACTTGAAGCAACATTTCTGTCCAGGAGGGCAAATGTGAGATGGGGTGAGGAAGGCAGGAAGGCATGCCAGGTGGCCACTCAGGTCTGAAGGATGAAGCCAGGAAAATAAGCCATGCGGCATTAAGGAGCGCAAGGATGGTGGGAGGCAGGGGTGCAGCAGCTCATGGGGAGCAAAGACCTTAGGGTGTAGTGACTCAGGACACAGGCTTTGGGACCAGCAGCCCTTGGTTCTGGTGCCAGCTCTGCCACAGGCACGTTACCCAAACCTCAGGGTTAGTTTGGTTTGGTTTTGTTCCCAACTTTGGTCAATACCTCTATCATGAGGTTGTTACGGAGATGAAACGAGTTAACTTTTTAAAAAGCGCTAGAGGCGATGAAGTGTGCAGGGTGCCGGAAGGGTGTATTTATGTAGTTCCGGGGAAATCGTGCTGAGGAAGTGGGGTAGGCTGCCAGGTGAAAGGGAAAACACAAAGGTAGATGAGATGCTTATCTATGAAATAGCTTTGATGGCCTTTTGGTGACCCTCAAGAACAATTTACATCTGGCAAAGCAAAACTGGATGAGCAAGAGAGTACGGTTTCTGTGAGCTGTTGAGGGCAGCCCCGTGAGAAAGGAGGCCCCTGTCTTTTTTAAGCAGTAGGCACCTGGCCTTGGTCCTGCCCTACTCTGCCAAGTGTGATGGATGTGGGTCAGGCCCTAGAAAGGCCAGGCTTCCTTCCCGAGGCAGTTAGAAAAGAGGAACTTGCAGGAAATGAAGTTAGAAGAAGTAATCTCCAGGGGAGAGGGACCAGAAAAGGATGGCAGAGAGAAACTAGTAGGGTTGTGGTCGTGAGGATGGAATTGTGCAGTGCACTACATGTGCTGCTGTCCAGACGAGCCCAGGAGTGGCGATGTGAGAAGAAACGGAGCAAATTAGAGAAGAGAAAGGCAATGGGCAGGGCAGTGGAGAGGGACACAGGGACTGGCTGTTGTAGTTTTGATTTCGTGCACAGCCCAAGAAAATGGAGTTGTTTCTTCCACTGAAAAGTTTAACATAAATGAAAAAGCACTGGCCACAGGCCATGTGCTTATCCCAAAAGAAGGAAGAAGAGAAGATGAATTAGTATCCCTTTAATGTCCCTGGGAGAGGGACTTAAGAATTGGGTTATTCTCCCCTCCCCCAAACCCGGCACGTCTCCTGGGTGTACCAGCATGGGAGGAAGGCTCCTTCAAATGCTGTCTCATCTCTGCTCATGGGCCCCCTGTTCCCACATATGTACAGCCCCTGGGCCCTGGAGAGATCACTTCTGCTTAGGGCAGAGCCTCTTGATGTTCACATTCGCAGATGGGTATCGGCCCTTGAAACCCCGTTCCAGGTGAACAGAAGCTGGCGAGTGAGGTGTTTGAATAACCTTTCTTGGAGCAGCCTAGCATCCCCACTGGACTCCTGTGAGCCAGGCTCTTCTGGGTGGGGTAGGGGTGATTGGAAGCCTCTATTTGCAGCTCCTGCGTGCTGGATGCATCCACCACGCCCAGGAGGAAACACGTGGCGCAGCCTTTCCTCTCCATTCTCTCTGGCCTCCTCATTAGTGATTCTCAGCTCTGATTGCCCATTAGAGTCACCAGGGAAGCTAAAAAAAAAAAAATTCCTGTACCCGGTTCCCACCCTGAACCGATTAGAATTAGCATCTAATGCCAATTAGAATTAATGTCTCATAAGCATCAAGCCAAAGTATCTGTATTTCTTTTTTTAATTATTATTATTTGTTATTTGGCTGTGCCAGGTCTTAGTAGTTGTAGCATGTAGGGTCTAGTTCCCTGATCAGAGATTGAACCTGGATCCCCTGCATTGGAAGCAAGAAGTCTTAACCACTGGATCACCAGGGAAGTCCCTCTGTATTTCTTAAAAGCTCTTCCAGGTGCTTGTAACAGCCAAGGTTGGGAAATGAATACTCTAAACACTGAAGTGATCCAAGTGCAACTCACATTCCCTGTATGGGCCTCAGTTTATCCAACAGCAAAATGAAGGAGTTGGACTTTGTACTTTATAAATCCTGTCAGTCCTAATACTCTGCAACTCTGTGATCTAGCAGCAGGTAAGACACCTGAATACATGAGCACATAGGCACTCAAACATACACGCACATGCACACGCTCCTGCTCTAGAGTGTAACCTTCACCATGTCTCTCCCAATGTATGGAAATACTAGATCTCAGCTAGTCTTCCCACCCCACCTTTCTTTCCCAAAAGAAACTGTCAGAAAATTCCAGAAGCATTTTAGATAGAAGACCAAAGGCTAGACGTTCTAGGGCAATAACAAGAAGTTGAGTTTGCAAAGAGAACTGAGGGGGAAGACAGAAGTTCCCGGCCTGGATGTGCCCTAGAGGTCCCCTCTGACCCCTCTTTTTGTTCCTGGAGAAACTAGGCCCTAGTATGTGAGGTTCATTGTCTAAGGTCACTCAAGTAGATGGTGGCAGAGTCAGAGCAAGTTTGGTATGGCCTTCGGTATGATCTGAGGCAGAGAATGATCCAGAAAATGGTTTCAAATGCATGTTTCTGGGGCTTCACATATTTCATTCCTCAGGTGTGCATGAGGGGAGCAGGATTGAATTTGAAATCTGCTCTCCTGGTAAACCCAGAACCATTCTGTGTCCCACCATATTGGTACCCAGGAACAGACCCTGTCTCCAGGAGCAGGGATTCCCAACCTCCAGGATCTCACGCCTGATGATCTGATGTGGAGCTGATGTAATAATAATAGAAATAAAATGCACAAAAAATGTTATGTGCTTGAATCATCCTGAAACCCTCCCCGCCACCCCAGTTCGTGGAAACATTGTCCTCCAAGAAACAGGCCCCTGGTGCCAAAAAGATTGGGGATCGCTGTGCTAGAGGCCAATTACAGTAGCCCTGGGGATACCCACATGTACTTGGTGGCTGGAAATTCTCAGCACATGCCACTCTTTTCTGGAAAGTTGAGTGGCTCAGTGGTGGAAGGTGGGGAGGTGGTGATGGAGTGAGACTGACCCAGCTGTGACCCAAACCTGGTGTATGACTGAATGGGCTGAGGCCACGTGCCATTACCCCACCCCCTCCCCCATCAGGAGCCCACTGGAGGGGTGCCTGTGCCGATGGGAGCCCCAGTCAACATCCAGCCCAGCCTGTTGAGGGCAAGGCTGAGTTCAGGGGTTCAGCCATCACATGGGCAAGGCTGGGTTGTGGTCCAAGTCAGACTGCATGTTGTTCCTTCTTGTGACTCACCACATGTTAGAGCTGCTGTCTTTTGCTCCTGCCCCCACTGTAATCTGTCAGTGAAACTTTAAGCTTGAGGGTCTGCTCTGTACAATGTTTTCTGCCAGCCTTTTCTGTTCTTGGAAGGGCGTCATAAAAAATAATCATGGGTGGCGTGAGCTGAGCCCCTGTTACATGCCAGGCTCTGTGTGAGATGCTTTACAGACCTTTTCTCGCTTGATCCATGTGAGTCTGGTAGGCAGGATCATGGCTCCCAGAGATGTCCGCTTCCTAATCCCCAGAACCTATAAACTTTATTGTATCTGACAAAAGGGACTTTATGGGGGTGGTTAAGGTTAACTCTCCTGAGATTGGGAGATTAGCCTGGATTATCTGGAGGGGTTCAGTATACATCTGGAGGAGCCTTGTTAGAGAGAGGCAGGAGGCTCAGAGTCAGAAAGAAGATGAAGATGGAAACAGAGGTTAGAGAGGAAAGAAGACACTATACTGCTGCCTTTGAAGGTGTAGGAAGGGGCCGTGAGCCAAGGAATGTAGGTGGCCTCTAGAAGCTGGAAACGCAGGGAAACTGGATCTCTGACTTTCCCTCAGAGAGCCACACTTGAACCAGTGAAGACCTGCCTCTTTTTGCCCACATTTGAGCCTCTAAGTCAATACTGGAACCTGTGGGTGGTAGAGGGATGAGAAGGAGAGAAGGTCCCTCTTCCTTCTTCAGGAGTTACTGAATCTGCCAGGCAAATTCTTTACCATCTGAGCCACCAGGGAAGCCCATCCTGTGCCTAAGTAACCAATAAATATTTGTTAAATGAATGAATAGATGGATGGATGCTGAATGAGAGCAGAGGGCAGCTAGGAGCACAGCAGAGCGAGTGTGTTGCCCTATAAGAGCTGGTAACTGATCTTAGGAGGAAGGACCCATGAGAGAGACAGGACTCCAACTTTGGGGGAATGGAGACTAAGCTGAGAGGGGGCAGCCATGCCTAGCTGGGTGAGTGGATGAAAGTGGATGAAAGCCTCTGGACAGAAACCATGGGGGTTTCTGAGCTGGGGCAGACTCACCCTAGGCCATCCTGGAGTAGCCAGAGGGAATTCTACAAATTTCCAGAACCCTAGAATTCAAGCCAGAATTCTAGAAATTTCACTGAGGGGTCCAGAGCCCACTAACTGTTCTTGGACCTGTTCTTGGGGGCCCTTTCTCATTCACACTTTGGCACCATGAAGAAAAAGATCAATGATTTGACAAACCAGATCCAGCTTCCTCAGTCTGAGGTATGTCTCTGTTCATGTTCAACTCCCTCTGATGGCAGACCCTCCTCTTGCCATGTCTCGTCTCTAGCACCCACAGCTGCCCTCAATTATCTCTCTGCATCCCATAATATATTCAGCCACCATCTGACCTCAATTGTCCAAGGAGTCATGAAAAAAATTAGGATATCTTTTTAAACCACAGTTCCATTACCATCAGTCACAAAATGGTCTATATTTTTAAATGTTTCTTTTATTAAATATTTATTTATCTATGTATTTGGCTGTGCTGTGTCCTAGTTGAGGCACTCGGGATCTTTAGTTGTGGCAAACAAACTCTTAATTGCAGCATGTGGGATCTAGTTCCCTGACCTGGGATGCAACCCAGGCCCCCTACATTAAGAACACAGAGTCTTAGCCACTAGACCACCAGTTCAGTTCAGTCTCTCAGTCGTGTCCGACTCTTTGTGACCCCATGAACCGCAGGATGCCAGGCCTCCCTCCCTGTCCATCACCAACTCCCGGAGTCCACCCAAACCCACGTCCGTTGAGTTGGTGATGCCATCCAGCCATCTCATCCTCCGTCATCCCCTTCTCCTCCTGCCCTCAATCTTTCCCAGCATCAGGGTCTTTTCAAATGAGTCAGCTCTTCGCATCAGGTGGCCAAAGTATTGGAGTTTCAGTTCAACATCAGTCCTTCCAATGAACAACCAGGACTGAACTCCTTTAGGATGGACTGGGTGGATCTCCTTGCGGTCCAAGGGACTCTCAAGAGTCTTCTCCAACACCACAGTTCAAAAGCATCAATTCTTTGGTGCTCAGCTTTCTTTATAGTCCAACTCTCACATCCATACATGACCACTGGAAAAACCATAGCTTTGACTAGACAGACCTTTGTTGACAAAGTAATGTCTCTGCTTTTCAATATGCTGTCTAGGTTGGTCATAACTTTCCTTCCAAGGAGTAAGCGTCTTTTCATTTCATGGCTGCAATCACCATCTGCAGTGATTTTGGAGCCCTAAAAATAAAGTCAGCCACTGTTTCCACTGTTTCCCATCTATTTGCCATGAAGTGATGGGACCGGATGCCATGATCTTCATTTTCTGAATGTTGAGCTTTAAGCCAACTTCTTCACTCTCCTCTTTCACTTTCATCAAGAGGCTCTTTAGTTCTTCACTTTCTGCCATAAGGGTGGTGTCATCTGCATATCTAAGGTTATTGATATTTCTCCCGGCAATCTTGATTCCAGCTTGTGCTTCCTCCAGCCCAGCGTTTCTCATGATGTACTCTGCATATAAGTTAAATAAGCAGGGTGACAATATACAGCCTTGACGTACTCCTTTTCCTATTTGGAACCAATCTGTTGTTCCATGTCCAGTTCTGACTGTTGCTTCCTGACCTGCATGCAGGTTTCTAAAGAGGCAGATCAAGTGGTCTGGTATTCCCATCTCTTTCAGAATTTTCCACAGATTATTGTGATCCACACAGTCAAAGGCTTTGGCATAGTCAATAAAGCAGAAATAGATGTTTTTATGGAACTCTCTTGCTTTTTCGATGATCCAGCAGATGTTGGAAAGTCCCCAAATGGTCTTCATATGCACCACATTACAGACTATTCTCAGCCAAGCTAAAAGCAGCAGCCCTATGTCCATCAGTAGGGAGTAGACAGATAAATCAGGATATATTCATGCATGAAGGAAAATGAGCAGCAACACAGATGAAGCTCACAAGCACAGTATTGAGCAAAAGAAGCCACATCAAAGATTCCAGACTGTATAAGTCCATTTGTAAAGATGTTTCAAAGACAGACAAAAGGAAAGTGTGATGGTAGGAATTAGGATGAGTAGAGTGGAGGGAAGGGATGGGGCTGGATGAGGAATGAAGGAGGTTTCTTGGGCACTGGGAAGGTTCCATGTTTTGACCTGAGTCACTGTTAGGGAACATCTGCTCTGTGGTCATTCACTGGGCTCGATACTTATAGGCTGCCTGCTTTTTTGTATGTGTGTTTTATGAGAAAAAAGTTTGGAGCCCATAATGACATTCCCCAGGAAAAAAGAACATTTCCATAGCCAGAGTTGCCTAGCTGGGGACTTACTTTGCTATCTCATGCTACGGGGACTGAGGCACATGATTCTAAGAGTTGCGCTTGGCTCTGGTACTTCCAGATCACAGTAGACCTGGTCTTCTTGACTCACTTTTATACATCATCCATCTCATGGAGATGCATGGTTTTCCAAGGGCACACCTGTGGTTTTGAATGTGTGGAGTGCAGTTCAGCAGTGTGGCCTCTTCTTTACTCCTTACCCACAGACTCCTCCTAATCACCAGGCTCCTTGATTGGCAATTGACATTAGCCACACCCTTCAGTCCATCAGAGATGGTCTAAAGCCACCGTGGACCCCCAAAGAAATGGGGTCAAGGTTTCAACCCCCTTTCTTTGAAGTGATCTCTTTGGTTGGAGGGGATAGCCTTTCAACCCTTCTCCATAATAGTGGCATCTACTTGCCTTACAGACACAAAACTGACATGAATGGTGGGTCCCTCATGAACAAAAAGATCTACTCCCTGAGCATTTTCTGTCTCCTCTACTAGAAATGAAGCTGATAACTCTTCAGGATTAATCTCTCTGCCTTCTTGGTTTCCTGACTGTGTAACTTCCCATCTCTGCCCTTTGCACGGCTATAAAGATTTCTACAGCCAAGAGTGTCTCACTTGTACACTCACTGCCCGTGGTGACCCCACCCTAACAATGTCAGTTGAATGAGTAAGGGAATGATGGGTAGATCCATGATTATCCCCACCAACTGGCTGCTCAAGGTTTCGAGGAGTGTGGCTGGAATGGAAAGCCACCTGTTTATTGTACCTTTTTATTAAAGAACATAGATAGGAGGAGACAGGTAAGGGCAAGGAGGAGAGGAGGGGGAAGGACAGGGAGAAAGGAGGGTGGGGTAAAGGCGGGAAGGGGAGGGAAGTTAGGGGGTAGGGGGGAAGGAGGAGAGGAAGAGGAAAGAAAGGGGACAGGAAGGGATGGGGGAAGGGCAGGAGGCAAGGGAAAGGAAGACAAGATGAGGAGAAGAGGGAAAGGAGAAAGATAAGGGGGCTGTTGTGAAGAGCTGAGAAAGGTCTTTAGCTACACAGAGCACATCCGGCTTGCAGGCTTCCCTGGTGATTAGCCTTAAGCCAAAGACTCCAAGTGAACCAGCAAGAATACAAAAAGCCCTTGCAGCAAGCCAAATTCTATTACCCAGGGAGGAGGCATGTCTCCACATGGAAGAGCCTGGCTACGTAACTCCAAGATTTTGTCATGTAGTTGAAAGGTTTCGCAATCAAAGTGAAGCATTTCCCAAGTGAGGAATTCTCCAGATTTAGTCTGAAATTGATGTGTGTCAACCCACAAAGACATTCTTCCACTACACACATTCCCACTTGCTCTCTCAGACCATACGCGGACAGAGCCTTGATGACCTGAAGGCCTTGGCTTCCCTTCTCCTTCTTCCCATCCCCCGCCACACAGTGCTCTTCCTTTAATTGCCGGTTTCTCAAGCATTTCCTAGATACTCAGGTGGGAAGCTCGTTCCTCATCCCTGACCTGAACGTCTTTATTCATCTCTTACCAATAGTCATCTGTCAGCCAGGAATTGGTCAGGACCTGACTAGAGAATACATTTATGAAAATACGGTTGCCTTGTGTATCAGTTAGGACAACACCAGCAAGAGCTTAGTGCAATGGAAGTTTATTTCTTTTTCAAGGAAATGTCTGTTGGTGGCGGAGGCCCAGACTCTGCTTTACACAGTCATTGAAGCGCTTAAACCAATGGAGAACTCCACCTCTCTGACAGTAGAAATCCTAATTCCATTGGTTCAGGGTGGGATGTGGGCACCTATTTTTTAATGACATTTTTTATGTTCCCCTGGCTACTCTAAGGGGCATCCAGGGCTGAGAAGCTCCTGTCTCCCAACTCCATCCTGAGAACCAACATCCAACCACCAAATATGGGAAATGGAAGAAATAGATCAAGACTATGCGGGAAGTATTTATGCACCGGGGCTGGAAGTTAGATGCATTACTTCTGTGTACATCTCATAGGTCAGAAGTAAGTCACATGGCCACATTTCACCTGCAAGAACTGCTGGGACATGTAGTCCAGCTGAGTGCCCAAGAACAAAGCAAGTGGGTTAAAGATCGTTCAGCTGATTTCTCCCCACCCATATTGCTATCTCTGAAACATGATTGTTAGATTAGAGAAAACATGTCAGTTATTTTTGTTTGCTTGGATATGGAACCTAAGAGTTAAGAGTTTTAGAAGTTCCCAAGGGAGTTAATGGCACAGCCCTCTCCTGAGATAGTCTAACTGGGAGATGGTAAATGGTACAATGTTCATTCACCTTTGAGCTGAGCCAGGGGTGGAGCCACAGAACCAATGGCTGCTTGAGGTTGGTGTGGTGGGGAGTGGGGAGGGAAGAGTCCCCTAGAATTTGATGTGAGAGGCAAGACTGTGCAAGGCAGAATGGAGCCCAGGGACAAAAGAAACAACTCTAAGGAGAGATAGGGAGGTAAAAGGCCATAACTTCAAAAATAGGTGACACACAGCCCCTGCTGCCAGGGGTTCACAGGCTCTAGGAAGAGAGCTAGGTGTGTATTCCCAGCTCCTTGTAGTCAAACACTAATTGGACAGATGGCTGGGTCTAATACACAGCCTGGTCTCTCAGGCCATGACTGGTGTGAACCAGAGAAGAGAGTGTGTGAGCCAAGGGGTAGGGGAGGGGCCAGAACACCTCTCTGCCAATGCTGGCTTGCCTGACGTGGTTGAATAAACCACTCTTTAGGTTCTGGGAGACTCAAATTGGCAAGATATCTGTGCTTGGGAATTGAAGGCATTCAGAAAGCCTTTTCCATCCAAGGACTGAGCCAAAGTCATGTGCTGACCGGAACACATTTGTTGCCCTTAGGTTTTTGCACCTCAAAGAAGGTTAATGAACTAGGACTGATCCAGAAAAGACTGTCTTGGATGTTCCATGAGGAAGAACTTGAAATGTGGGGCATCTTTAATTTGGCAAGTATCTTAGTCAGTTCAGAGTGCTATAAGTTACCACAGACTGGGTGACTTAAACAACAAACATTAATTTCTCATGGTTCTGGAGTCTGGAAGTGTGAGATCAGTATAGCAGCATGGTCTGGTTCTTGGGAAGCACTCTTTTCCTGGTAAACAGAGAGCTCTGGCCCATTCATCTCCTTATAAGGGCACTAATCCCATCATGATGGGGCCCCACCCTCATGACCTCATCTACACCTAATCACCTCCCGAAGGCTCCACTTCCAAATGCTATCACATTGGGGTTTGGGACTTTAAAATATGAATTTTGGGGCAACATAAACATTCAGTCTATAGCAGCCAGTTAAGGAAAGAGAAGGCTTCCCTGTGGCTCAGTGGTAAAGAATCCACCTGTCAGTACAGGAGACATGAATTTGATCTCTGAGTCAGGAAGATCCCCTGGAGAATGAAATGGCAACCCACTCTAGTATTCTTGCCTGGGAAATCCCCTGGACAGAGGAGCCTGGCGGGCTACAGTTCATGGGGTTCCAAACAGAGTCAGACACGACTTAGTGACTAAACAACAACAAAGGAAAGAAATAAACACACATAAATGCCTGAATGCAGCATACCAATGAAGCTCAGACCAAGTGAGGTAGGGGCAGCATCACTGGAAGATGCTAATGAGGCTTTTCTTAAGACAGGAAGAAAGATGTACACCAGAGAAGGAAACTGCCCAAGTGGGGCTACAGGTCTCAAACTTGAGCAGAACCAATAATGCAGGTGGAAAATGGGTGAAGTCAAGGGATGGTGTGTGAGTCATGGGTAGGAGGCTATATTATTTTCTCTTCTTGCCCAACTGAGATAGACATACAGAAAAGCACACAAATCACATGTAAAGCTTAATGGTTTTTTTGGTTGGTTTTTTTACAAATTCAACACATCTGTCCAACCAGTTCCCAGATCAAGAACCAACATGATCAGCATTCTAGAAGCCCCCTGTATTCCCTTCTTTTCACTACCTATACCAATCAAAGTCATCCTGACTTCCAGTAGCATAGATTAACTTTGCTTGTTTCTGAACACTGTATAAATGGAATCATGTGAACATACATATTTGTGTCTGACTTCTTTCATTCAAGATTGTACTTGTGAGATTCATCCATATCGTTGTACTTAGTTGCCATTTGTTCATTCTCTCTGCTCTATAGTTTTCTGTTCTGTGAATATACCATGCTTCATTTATTAATATCTCTTCTCCTGTTGATAGACATTTGAATTGTTTCTAGTCCTTGACCATACAAATACTCTTTTTAAAATTTTATCTATGTACTTATTTTTGGCTGTGCTGGGTCTTCATTGCTGTGCTGGCTTTTCTTTAGCTGTGGCATGTAGGAGCTACTCTCTCATCATGGTGTGCAGGCTTCTCACTGCGATGGCTTCTCTTATGTGGAACATGGGCCCTAGCATGCATGGGCTTCCATAGCTGCAGCACATGGGCTCAGTAGTTGCAGCTCCCAGGATCTAGAGTACAGGCTCAATAGTTGTGGCACACGGGGTTAGTTGCTCTGCGGTATGTGGGATCTTTCTGGACCAGGGATCGAACCCATGTCTCTTGCACTGGCAGGCGGATTCTTTACCACTGAGCCACCAGGGTATCCCCTATTATGAATATTCTTGTAGTGACACTTCGGTGAACATAAGCATGCATTTCTGTTAGGTAGACACGTAAGAGTGCAATTGCTGGACAAGGGGTGTGTGTTTCTTCAGCTTTAGATACTGGCAAACAGTTTCCCCAAACCACTAGATCATGGAGACACTTTTGAGTGTGAATGGGTTGCTAACTGGTTGAAGGGACAGAACCTCAGGAATAAACTGGAACTGTCCCTGGCAAACTGGATCAGTCATCTCCCAATCCACACACAATGGGGATAGTCAGCAGAGCACGCTTCTGAAGAAGACGGATGTGGCTCGGGGCTGGAGGGGGCATTCCTGCAACTGTGTGTGTTCCATAAAGCTGAGAAGCTGCAGATGTCCTTGCGATAAAAATCTATAAACTAACACCTTCCCCTCAGCAAATAATGGGTTCTGGACACATATCCTCTGGCTCAGCCCTTCTTTTATCATTTGTGAGCATTCTCCCAACATCTCCTTCTTCAGCCTTCATAGAAGTTGGTTGAAGCTGAGACTTTTGGCAGGTCCCTGAACTGCACAGCCAAAAAATTATATGCTGTGCACATCTGCAGCCAGGAACATGAAGCTTTCTAGGGGAGATTTATTGCCTCCTTTCCCTCCCCCTTTTGGAAGGTTTCTGGATGCTGCTCCTTGTGTATATAGCATGTGCCTCCGGCTTATCACTACAGTAAGTATAAAAGCAATTAATTTTTCCCCCTTTTGGAAAGCGGAAGTTTTAACCGCACTTCAATACCATTTGCATTTCTGATTTCTATCAAGTTCACACTTCCAGCAAAGAAAGTCCTGCTGATATAATTTGTTTTTTTAATTGCGTATTCTCTGGCAGGAAGCTGCTTCTTTTGCCTCCAAAGCAGAAAACATGTACACATTTGGAGGAGCTCGACTCTGACCTCTGCGACAGGGTAGCTCACCTTATTGGCATTAGGGAGGTGAGGACAGGTGTGGGAATTCAGAGCAGGGGCCGTCCTGCATTTTTATACAGACCTTCACATATGCTGAGCTCGTGTAAATCCATTGCCTGATTTGGGTGAAGTGGGCAGCTTCTGAGAAGCAAGTCTTTATACCTGGTTGTAATTGACTCACATGTTCAGAGAAATTTTCCTAAGACAGACCGGATTTATTTCTTGCTCACTTTAACTGGTTAATATCCTTTAACACTGTTTCTACATCATTATTTACACTTACAAAATGGTTAGGTTATAAAGGACCGAGGGGACCATATGACCCAATGATCTGGTGACCTACTTGCGTTACAGGTGATAGATTGCATGAGCGGTGTCAGTGCTTCACTCCGCCCTATTTCATGGCATTGTCACGTCATTGCCAGAGGTGGAGGGTACTTCCCTGTGCCTTGATTTGAGGCAGAGCCAAGCAACTTGGTTTGACTAATGAAATGGGCCTTAAGATAGTTCTGAGCCTAGACCTCAAGAGGCCCCACATCCTTCCACAACCTCCTGGTGCCTCTGCTGTTGTATGAAAAGAAGATGCGCACCTAGCCCACTGGGCCAGGAGGAGAAGAGACACATGGAGTGATGGAGTTGGCTCAGCCAACGCTCAGTCCTGTGACACGAAGCAGAGCCACTGCAGCCTACGGTGTGTGTGCTTAAAGTCACTCAGTTGTCTGACTCTTTGCAACCCCATAGACTGTAACCCTCCAAGCTTCTCCGTCCATGGGATTTTCCAGGCAGAAATACTGGAGTGGGTTGCCATACCCTCCTCCAGTGGGTCTTCCCAACCCAGGGATTGAACCCGCATCTCTTTTCACTTCCTTCATTGACAAGTAGACTCTTTACCACTAGCACCACCTGGGAAGCCCCATAGCCTACAATACTGCTGGCAAACTAAGGCCAGCCTCGATCAGCTAAACAAACCCAGCTGCCCCGCAGGGCCATGGTACTAGTTGCTTGTCCTTGCATGCTACTAAGACTGTGGGTATTTTCCCATGGTGGTCGTTCACCAGTAGAGACGCTGGCTCATTGTCACACAGCTGGCTTGTGTCAAAGGCAAGTCTAGAACTCATGTGCCCACTCCTCATGTTTGCAGCAGATACCCGGGGATTTTCATGCGCTGGGAAAGATACTGCTTAGTCGTAGGTCTTGCAGCTTTTGGAAAATGTAGCTTGTAAAAAATCGTTGAGAGAAAACAGATGAAACTTTACATGGCTCCAGGGATTAATAATGTAACGGGGATTGTTCCACTTCTGGTTTGAAGTGAATCTGAACTGGCTGTTCCACCCCTCTCCTCCTCCTCTCTGACAGCTGTGGAGTTCCCCAGGACTGAGAGTTTAATGGCTTGGGAGCTGCTCCAGACAGCATTTGCAAGAGCCAGAGCTTGACTAGCGCTGGAAGCCATCAGTGACTGGAGCTGAGATTTGGCCCTTTTCTGGACAAGCAGGAAGCCCAAGCTCCCACTTCAGTGCCCCCAGACCCAGGCCAGCCTCTTCGAGAATCACAAGGAAGATACAAAAAGATAAACCACCCCATACCCCAGCTCTTTCCCCCAAAGATCAAAATCTCAGGTTTAGAATCTGGCCTTTTATGCCAATGACCCCTGAAATGCAGGAACTTGATGGGGGTCGACATGGAGAAGGAGACATGTCACATTAGAAGATTATATCACCCATTGACACCTCCCTGTAAATAAAGGCTCCTGCCACCCTTTCTGGGACTTGCCACTCACTGACCTGTCTTGCCTTGGCCTGCAGAGAAAAAGTGCCAGGAATCCTTAGAATGCTGAGTGTTAATGTTTATCACTCGGTCATGTCTGACTCTTTGTGACCTCATGGACTGTAGCCTGTTAGGCTACACTGTCCACAGGATTTCCCAGGCAAGAATACTGGAGTGAGTTGCCATTGCCTTCTGCAGGGGATCTTCCCAACCCAGGGCTCGAACCCGGGTCTCCTACATTGCTGGCAGATTCTTTACTGAGCCACCGGGGAAGCCCAGAATGCTGAGAGATAACAGAATTTCCATGTATTTTCTTTCCTTCCCAATGACTGCTACGGCTACCTTTCTCATGGGATCACTCCAGAGGAGCTCTTAGAATGCCAAAGAACTCTATTTTCTCCACTCTTGACATGCCCTGTTTTAATATGGGCTTGGGCTCCAGATACAGGGTGTGTATGAGAAATGGGGGGGAAAAAAACCCAGGCTGTCATATAATTATGTGTAGTTGATACTTGATCAATACCTGCCTCCCATTCTATATGATCAGTTCAGAAAAGTTCGAGATCACATTTATGTTGTTCCCTGTTGTAGGCCTAGTTCCTCCACGATGCCAGGCACATAAGCATCTTCCCTAAGTATTATAGGAAGGGAGGAGTGAATGAACGCACACAGCTGTTCTGGGAGATAACCCACAGAGGACATCTTTGCTCACCCAGCTGGACACAGTTCAGCATGTCGGGCCTGGGCCAGTGGGTCCTTCGGCATCTGGCTGTGGTCCTTCTCCATGGCGCCATGCCATGCTCAGATTGTCTCAACAGATCAGTCACTGCCGAGGTGACATCTCCATCACCCAGGGTTCCATTGTGACTGGAGGATACAGGAAAGAGACTGGGAACCGTGGCAGCCACAGCAAGTGATAGAGCTTTCCTCTCCCCCTGGGGCAGCCTTGGTCTCTTACTACTGCTTGGTCCTTACCCTGGACTCACTGGCAGGAACTGGTGAGCTGGCAGCATGTGCTGCTCTCTGGACCCAATGCTGCTTATCTAGTGCCTTGTGCCAGCTGGGCAGCAGAACAAAGTCGCCAATACAAAAGAGAGTCCAGACTGGCAGGTGCCACCAACCACCTATAACAGGAATGAGAGTCTGACAGGAGGTGTCTGATAAGGAGATCACGTGGCCTTTATTCTTGCTCACTGCCAGGAGAGGTTATCTGAGTCCAGTTCAGAGAGGATGAAAACAAATGTTTATGAGCACTTCCAACTTCCTCTGATGCACGCGTGCTGCCTTAGGCTGGTTCACCCAAAGGCCGACGCTGAGACAAGGCATGAGTGCAGGTGATTGATTTGAGATGTGATTCCACAGAAGGGGAGAGAGGGAGCAGGGAGGGACCGAGAAGGGACAGAAATCCAGTTTATCATGTGCTGAGGAGATGTGGGCACCTAGTGGGGATCTGCTGAGAAACCCTGGGAAGTAAACCTCAGTCAATGGCGAGGCCGGGCATTTATCCTCTACCTCTGGCCCCCTAGTGCTTGAAAGCTGCCCCCTGGGCCTTTGCCTCCCTCACATTTCCCAGTTGCACCTGTGCTAAGTGAAGCAAGGGCTTCCCTGGTGGCTCAGATGTTAAAGAATCCACCTGCAATACAGGAGACCCAGGTTCAATCCCTGGGTCAGGAAGATCCCCTGGAGAAGGGAATGGCTACCCACTCCAGTATCATTGCCTGGAGAATCTCATGGACAGAGGAGCATGGTGGGCCATAGTCCTCATGGTGGGCTACACTCCATGAGGTCTCAAAGAGTCGGACATGACTGAGTGACTTTCACTAAGCAAAGCAACCTCCCATGATGCTGGAGCAAGCCCACAGACAGAACAGCTGAGGGATGGAGGTCTGGGAGTGGGGGAGCTAGTGTGTGCCCCAGAGCTGTCCCCCTCAGCTACAGTGAACTCAGGGGGGTCTAGAGGGTACCAGTGGGACATCCCTGAATTCTCCAATTTGCTTACAATTGGCCTGGAGCCAGAAGACATGAATCCCTCTTCCATTTAACTATGAGATCATAGTCAACTTACCTCAGCCTCAATTTCCCCATCCAGGAAAAGAAATAATAGATTTTGCCCATCTAGCTTTGAAGGGCTGTTTTGGGAATCAAATTAAAGCAGAGAATCAAATAGAAATTATCTTTATGTGTATATGAAATCTTGTTCCTTTCATTCATTTCCCACTCTGTGCCTTATCATTTCCATTCTTGTCCTTTTACCTTTAAGGGCCGGGCACTTTTCCATAGCTTAGACCAATCTTATGCCTTTCTGAGTTTCCTCTGCCTACTGCAGTGTGTGACACATAGTAGGCACTCAAAAATGCATCTTTAAAAATATCAAGTATTGTTTTTGAATTTGCTTGTGAACTGGAGTATGGGCTGAATCTAAGGGAGAGAGCCCCAAGGAATGAGGTCTTTCACCCAAAAATTCATAAAGGGAATTCAGAGCTGGCCGGTGGGAGAGAAAGGTGCTGGATAATTGGACTCACTCTCCCCCAACTTCAGTTGAACCTCCTTGTATTTGGAGATGTTGGGAAGCTGCATTTTACAGACTTTTTCAAACTAGGGTTCTATCCATCTGATAACAGCCCTGAGATTTGGAAGGCAGAAGGAAGGAGGAGGCCGCCTCTCTGAGGCAGTTCCAGTGGCCCAGTGGGCTCTTCTCACATGTGTTGGCCGCAGCTGAACTGGACTCTGTGGTCCACTGTCGGTCAACAGCTTTTTATGGATGTGGGTGGCCTGGAAGGAAGTGAGCAAACATTTCCAGACCTCTGGGTTAGAGTTATAGTGGTGTCTGTCCAATGACACGAAAGCTGAAATACCTTTTTTTTTTTTTACTCCTTCCTTCCAGTGATTTTGAAAATACCTGATTCCCAGTATTAAATCCCTTTCCACTTGAGACATCCCCATTGCTTTCTGTTTTCTGCACTGACTCCCAAGGCAAGCATGCTGATTGGGAACAATTAGTGGAAAGAAGGAGAGAAATGTCCTGTAGAGGAAGAGGTGGGACAACTCTGGGGAGGAGTTGAGAAGCTTGGCTGGCTAAGCGCTAGGCAGCATAAGGGCCTGGCATGCGGGAAAACGTCATTGGCCCTGGCCTACTGAATGCTGAGAGCCCTGGAGGTTAAGGGTAGGAAAAGCTTCTAAACTAGGGGAGATCTGATTGGGTGGCATGATACCCTCATGTAAAGGGGAGGTCTGATCAGAGGATGCCTCTTGGGGCTTCATGGGAATAGGGAACACGGGTCCCAAAGTCAAGGTCTCCGCACACCATCCTGAGAAGTGGGCAATAGGAGCTCAAGACTGGGACAGGCAGACTCTGAATCTGGTCAAGAAGGACTGAGAAGAATCCAGGCTAAAACTCAAAGAGAAGGGCATTGTTGGATAAGCCTCGGGCCCTATATAATCAGCCACATTTTACAACATGGCATTGATGGAGCTCTAAGTGGGGGCAGTGATGGTTTGTTGAAGGTGTGTATTTTCCCAGAGGTCAGAAAGTAGAATGGAATTTAATCCATTTACTTAACAACAACAAGACCCTGAGCCCTTGCTGCAAGGTGCATGCATGCGAAGTCGCTTCAGTAGTTCCTGACTCTTTGCAACCCCACAGACTGCAGCCCGTGGGCTCCTCTGTTCACGGGACTCTCCAGGCAAGAATACTGGAATGGGTTGCCAGGCCCTTCTCCAGTGGATCTTCCTGACCCAGGGATCGACCACACATCTCCTGAGGCTCCTGCATTGGAAGGTGAATTCTTTACTACTGAGCCACCAGAGAAGCCCATTTATATCCATAGTAATACATTAAAAATGATGAAATATTTATTTTTAGTGACTGGCAATAATAAAATTTAATATTTATTTATTAAGGATTTCAATGTGCTAGATACTCTTTGAAGCATTTTATATGCATTCAATCATTTAAGACTCTCAACAATCCTATAAGGTGGATTCTGTTATCACCCTCATCTTATCCTAGATCAGGAAACGCAGGGCTCAGAAAGGCTAACAACTTACCAAAGGTTACACAGCTAGCAGGATGTTGAATTCAGGTTCGACCCCAGTTATTCTGGCTGACCAGCAATTAACCATACCACCATAAAATGCCTCTCATTTGAAGAATATTCCAGGCCAGTTTCAAGATCAGAACTTATTTGTAATCAGGGATTGTTCTGTTATTAAAGAACTTACAAGGGAGACTAGAAAAAGAAATATATTGCTCGTGTGAGTAAATATTTACATACACCAAAATATTTATGTTCATATATGTGAGTACTGCTTTCCACAGGGGGAGAGGGAAATGTGTAAATATTTACTCACTGGAAATAGCTGACAAGTAGTTAGGAAATAAGAATATTTATACTGTACATTGCTTTTGTGCTGTCGAATGGTTTCATCTGGAGTCTGTGCACTAATTCCCCAATTGGACATGCAATACAAGAATCCTGAAATGGTAAATTCTAAGATGCTTTTGGAGGTCCCTAACTTCTGTGAGACCAATTTCCAAATAAAGTTAATTCCAATTTTCCTAACTCATGTTTTCTAAAAATGTACACTGCCTTTTAAGACGTCTTGATTCTTTCCAGGAGGAATTATCCCTAAGCCCTAAATCAGAGGCTCTGTCATTCTGCCCAGAGTCCCACATTGTGGGTTTTGACTGAGAGACATACTCGGGGGACCATTTCTGGACCAGCACTTGGAAGCGGTTAGGGAACAGATCAAATACTGAATTGACTGGACAATAGTGAGAACCAGACAGCACCAAAGACAAGAAATTTTTCAAATTAAAAAAAAAGCATTTTCATATGAATAATGAGGATTTTGAGAAAGAGTATGGCACAATGGAATTCAATGTGTGTGTATATATATGTGTATATATGTGTATGTATATATATAATAGGCCTAGTATATATTATATACAATGGGCCTAGTGTATTGACTTTGGGTTGGTGTTTGTTTTCACATGTCACTGTGTTTAACCCTTATTGTGGCAGATAGCCTTGGTGTCAATTGGATGGCCTTTAGCTGCAAATAACAGAAAGACTTATTGCATCAGATTTAAACAACAGAGGATGTATTACCTCATGTAATAAGGAAATCCAAAGTGGGAATGTTCTGGGGTTGGTCTCATGTTTCTTGTGTCTTTCCCTCTGCATTCTTGGCATAGTGTCCTTGGTGAGAATGCCTCATGAAATTGCCTCTGGGAGTCATTTGCTGATACCACAAAGTCTAATAGACACAGAGAGATTTTTATCTTCATACATCTCTCTTTCTTATCTAAATATTGCCCAGAAGGCTTCAACAGACTTTCCCTCATAGATCACTGGCCAGAATTAAGTCACATGCTCATGTCTAACCAATCAGTACCAAAGAGGCTGGACCACCATATTTAAGTTAGTCGAATCATGAGTTCTCTGCCTTCTGAGGACAGGGTTGAGGGCTGATTCCTTTGAAACACGTGACCTCCTTGAACAAGGGGGATTTTTGAATGATATTGAGGTTTGGTAAGAAGGGATAAAGAAGGTAAATAGTCATGGGGTAGCAACCAACAGGGTCCGTTGCATCTCATTTGAAAGATGGGGGAAACAAGGATCAAAGAAGGTGTGAGTATGCATTTAGGAAATGCAATAGCTGTAATTCAAACCCAGAGCCTTTTCTGTCATACCATGCTGCCTTAAGTACCTCCAACTGCTGCTGCTTTCGTGTTACTGGAGCAGTGAGGTACGTGGGCACAATTGATGTTTTCCACTGAGCTCCCTTCTCTATTTGCTGTCTAGACAATTGTGAAAGGGCTGTTTGTGTAAATTTAATTAATTCATAGTCATTACCCAGCCACCATTGGCTACAAGCCTCCTTTCCCCCTCCCTCTCCAGCAATCCTGCCAGAGGCTCTACTTGCCTTAGCTTGGAGACCTGCCCAGAAGAGCATCTCTGGACCTGGGCAGAAGAAGAGTGAGGAGCCAGAGAAGGGACTCTGGTTCCTTGGTTAGCACTGTTTTTGCTGTACATTAAATCCCCTACATACAGGCGAGTTCCGTGTTGAGAGCGCATTCGTAAGTCCAACAAGTTAGCTTAGGTACTCAGCCATCACAATCAGCTATATAGTACTGTATTGTAATAGGTTTATAATACTTTTCGCACAAATAATACCTAAAAAGCACACACAGAAAATACAGAGAACACTTTTAATCTTACAGTACAGTACCTTGAAAAGTACAGTAGCACAGTACAACAGCTGGCGTATAGGAGCTGGTAGTAGTTCCAGCTTCATGACTGCTGCTTTCACACTTGCCTCGGGACATCCTGGGCTTGGAGTAAAGATACTGTACTCTACATAGTATTCTACAGTAAAATGCACAAGAGCTCAACCACTTGTAGAAGATGCACGCATGTGATAATGTCTGCCAGACACATGAACTAACTTACATGATTACACATGGGAACACGGATCTTTGAAAGTTCCCAACTTGAAGGTTCATATGTAGGGGACCTTACTGCAGTTCTCCGATCCTGTCCCACATTCTGTCTGCCCCAGGCTTAGATTGTGGATGCCCTGTGCTCAGTCTCTCCAGCTTCGATTGTACGTTGCCACTCACTCAGCTGCCTGCCACTCTGGTGTCTGGAGAATATCTGCTCTTCTCTCCTTAAGATGATGTCTCCAGTATCTCTTAGCTGCTGGATCCCTAACTCCTTGACACAGAGCAAGGTGTTCCTCCTTTCAGTTCCCTTTGTCTTTAGAACTTTTCCTTTCCTCCACTTAGGTCATTGTCTTATATCAGATTGTCTTGTATTAGTCTCTTTCCTTATTATATCGTGAGTTTCCTGGGGGCAGAGTCCAAATCTCTTCATCTTAGCTCAACGAATCCCAGTGAAAATGAACATCTCTTTAACATGGCTGTATACATGGCCTTTCACATGCATGGGAGCTTTTGTGTTTTAGCTAATCAAAGAGAAAGGCGATTCATTCACATGTGTTTGTTTTGGTTGTTTGGTTTGCTTGTTTATTTATATTTAATGCCAAAGCACTAGGAGCATAGAGAGAAGAAAGACAGGGAAATGGAAAAGAGGATATGGCATATGTTCTACCATGGCAGAGGCTGCCGGTGGTCTACCTAAATGTCTTAAATATGCTCCCCTATTTCTTATTAACAGAGCCTTCATTTTGTTCATGGTGGCAATATGCCCACCTAAAAGTCTACCTTTCCCAGCTACCATGCAGCTAACGGTAGCTACATGCCATAGTTCTTGTCATTGAGATATAAGTAGAAGTCATTATCTGGGGCTTCCAGGAAAGCTTATATGGGAGACTCTGTGGTTCACCCCTAGACCTCCCTTCAGGAATAAAGAACTTGTTTTGGCTGTTGGAAAAACTGTTGGCAGACATCTGTTGGCTGTTAGCAGGTGCATGGATTGCCTCAGCTGAAGAAATCATCTTCCCAGGACGCTAGCCACCAATGACTTATCAACATGAAGGATTAAGATCTGGTCCCTTCACCCCAGTTGGAGTTAACTCCAGAGGGCCATCAAGCTCTGTAGCTCCCATTGGGATTGGTTGAAACCATCATCGTGGCTGCATCATGGCCCAACTTCTCCCTCTGCCCACTTTTTTCTCCTTCTGCACCTTCTCCATCTGTTGATACTAAGGGTTGTTTTTGTTGTGTTTAGTTGCTCAGTCATGTCCAGCTCTTTTGTGACCCCATGGACTGTAACCTGCCCCACTCCTCTGTCCATGAAATTCTCCAGGCAAGAATACTGGAGTGCGTTGCCATTTCGTCCTCCAGGGGATCTTCCTGACCCAGGGATCGAACTTGTGTCTCCTGCATTGCAGACAGATTCTTTATTACTGTGCCACCCGGGAAGCCTGATCCTAAAAATTCACCCTAATAAATCTCCTACATGCTAATCTTCATCCAATAGTCTGAATCCTGGGAAATTCAACCTTTGATAGCTCCTTAAAGACCTTTTGGTCTTTGACCTCCCCCTGTTTCCTCCCTGACACACAAATATTACACAGATGGCACAGCAGCCATCTTGTGACCATGAGACAAGAGACAGAGGAGTAAAGCCACACACTCAAATAAAATGAAAGCCTAAAAGCGCCTCCATTGCTGGTGGTATTGTGGAACCCAAACTGACTGACTACCTCTGAAATTTCTTGTTCCATGGAAAAGAAAAACAAATCACAATTTGGCTAAGCCACTGTTGAATGCAGCAAAATCTATTTCTAACTAAAACAACCATTGATAACGCCTGAAGGCTCATTCACTTAGCAGTCAACAAAGAACCAACATGCTTCTACTCTTATTTCCAGATTTGTGCTAAACATTGGGGAAACAGCATTAAATAGGATAGACAAGGCTCCTGTTCTTATAGGGCTTAGATTTACTTGGGCGGGGGGCGGGGGGGAGACAGATAAACGAGATAAAGAGACAAGGTAGTTGCAGACTGTGATACAGGCTATAAAAGTAATAAACATTCTTCTCTGCTAATGCATAACTTGCAGGGGGTCTACTTTTAAAAAGGCGGTCAGAGAAAGGCTAAGAAGGCCATAACACGATCTCTAAAGAACGAGATGGCTTCCCAGGTGGTTCAGGGGTAAAGAATCCGCCTGCCAAGGAGGAGACACGAGTTCAATCCCTGGGTCGGGAAGATCCCCTGGAGGAGGAAATGGCAACCCACTGCAGTATTCTTACCTGGAGAATCCCCATGGACAGAGGAGCCTGGCGGGCTACAGTTCGTGGGGTCATAAAAGAGTCAGACATGACTGAAGCGACTCAACAACAAGAATGAGAAGAAGTAAGTGATAGGAAGATCTAGGGAAAGCATATGCAAAGGCTCTGGGGAGGGTGGGAAGTGTCCACGGAATAGAGAGGAGATGTGTGCACCTGGATCCTAATGAGCCTGGGGAAGTAGGGGGGGCCAGATGACATGGGGCACTGTAGACCAAGGAAATGCACTTGGACTTTAGAGTAATTCTTTCAAATGGGAGACCACAGAAGCAAAGGCCTCGACATGTTCTGAGCTACTTTGTGAAGGATCAGTTTGGTTGTTGTGCAGAATCAGCTGTAAGGTGGCAAGGATGATAGCGGCGAGGTGATTTAGGAGACCAGGTAAGAAAGGACGGAGGCCTGGAATAAGGTGATATCTGTGGAGATGGAGAAAAGTAATGGATTCAAGATTTTGGGGGGGGAAATCCAACAGGACTCACTTGTGGATTGAAGGTAGAGAATGATCGATTAAAAAAAAAAGCAAGGATAAGTCCTAGGTGTTTGGATTTAGCATCTGGAGGAAAGTAAGGTCATTTATCAAGATGATGAACACCTAAGGGGAACACATATGTGGTGAAAAGAAGAGTAACATCCTATTCTGTGTTAAATTTGAGATGTTTATTAGAGATTCAAGAGGAAACTTCAGCTAATAGTGTGAAGTGAAGAAAGTGAAGTCTCTGTCATGTCTGACTCTTTGCGACCCCATGGACTGTAGTCCGCACCATGGATGTCTCTCTTTTGAAAATATTTGTTTATTTGGCTGAGTCAGGTCTTTGTTGCAGCACTCAAGACCTTCATTGCTCCACGTGGATCTTTCACTGTGGCACAAGGACCCTCTAGTGTGGCACGTGGGCTCAGTAGTTGCGGTGCATGCATTTAGTTGCCCCATGGCATGTGGAATCCTAGTTCCCCTACCAGGGATTGAACCCATGTCCCCTGCATTGCAAGGTGTATTCTTAACCACTGGACCACCAGGGAAGTTAAGATCTCTTGTTGCTGGAAGCGAAACTGACTGCTGGTCTCAGCTGCTTCACTGCACGCTGAGGCCACGTGTCCCATAGGCTGCTCTCAGGCAATGACAGAATACAGTGGGTGACGAAGGCAGGGCCACTCCTGCAAGATGTGGGGACATCTCTCACAGGTGACCTTGGCTCAAGGACTCCGTATCGACCTGACTGAACATTTTCTGGAACTCTGCTGCAGTCCAAGACTCTTCCTATCCAAGTGTCCTTCCTCCCGGCACCCCTCCACCAGTGTCAGAAAAGCATCACTGTCTGGAGCCTCTTCCTGCCTTCTCCAGCTTCCTACCTGCTTTACTTCACAGCTGCTCCCCACCCCACGTCCAATCCAGTCTGCTTCTTGGAGGATCTAAATGAACACAGCTGGGCAGGTAGAAAGATGAGCCTGGATTGCAGGGGAGAGGTCTAGGCTGGAAATGGAAATCTTAAATATAGATGGTTGAGCACATAAAATCGTGTTACTGGATGAGATAACCTAAGGAGTATGCGTGTAGATTAAGAGAAGGATGGAAGTGTTAGTCACTCAGTTGTGTCTGACTCTGCGATCCCATGGACTATAGCCTGTCGGGCTCCTCTGTCCGTGGAATTCTCCAGGCAAGAATATTGGAGTGGGTAACCATCCCCTTCTCCAGGGGATCTTTCTGACTCAGGGATTGAACCCAGGTGTCCTGCATTGCAGGTGGATTTGTTGCCATCTGAGCCACCAGGGAAGGGAATACCTCAGACTAAACCTTGGAGTTCTCTTCATAGAGGTTGTGTGCAGGACAAAAGGCAAAAGAGACGTGGAAGCTTAGAGATGGGAGTATTTAAAGAAGCCAGGAGGAGGGGCTTCCCTGGTAGTCCAGTGGTTAAGACTCCATGCTCCCAATGCAGGGGGCACAGGTTTGAGCCCTGGTTGAGGAAATAAGATCCTGAATGCCACACAGTGCAGCTTAAAAATATAACTACATAAAATAAAAAATAATAACATAATATATTTTTATTTATTTTATAAAATAGATAAACAATCAAGGAGGAGCCAACTGTGCCACATGCTCCTGAGACAGCGGACAAGATGACATTAGAGGCATGTCCACTGGATTTGGTAACTTGGTAACATGGAGATCAGAGCAGGTAAATTAGTTGGTTTGGTGTTGAAAAAAATAGAGGTCCTGAGTAATTATTGCTAAGCTCATAAGCTTGAGGTAAGTGAGGAAAATATAGAGGGTTTGAAGAAAAAGAAGAGAGTACAAAATAGTTTTATCAGAAGGCAAAGAACAAGCTGCCTAGGGAGGCTTGCCACGTGGTTAGAGTATCTTTTTGAGGTTTGTGGTCATACGTTTTAAGTGAAACCAATCAGTCCATTTTGAGTAAAGGTCAACAAGCCAGACAAGGACCAAGCTTTCCAGAACTCAAGGGATAAAGAGCCAACAAAGTTAGGAAAGGAGGTCATTCTTCCCCCATCTCTCTTCACCCCAGATTTCAGTGCAACTTTGACATCCTAGAAGTTCAGGGTTGGCACCATCAGGAAAGAACTCCTGTGTGCTGAAGCCTTGGCTGTGAGCATGGCCCTCAGAAAGGTTGTGTCCTCTGGGAAGCCCTGGAGCAAAGTCCCCAAGGAAGCGACTTGTTCCCATATACAGGTAAGGCTCTTTCTGGGCATTTCCAAAAATATTTGGGGAAAAAAATTGTGATCCTGTAGCCTTTTAGATCAAAATAATGCATTGCTGCCCCTTAGATAGTGAGATGGATAATCTAACATGTGAACTAGGACAGTGCCCAGGTATTTGGTCAAAGGTTAATCTGGATGTTTCTGTGAGGGTGTTTTTGAATGCGATTATTATTTAAATCAGCGGACTTTGAGTAAAGCAGAATTGCTCTCCATGATATGTGGATGGGGCTTATCCAGTCAGTCAAAGACGTGAATCGAACAAAAGACTGGTCTACCCCAGTAAGAGAAAATTCTGCCTGCAGATGGTCTTTAGATCTGCACTGCAACATTGTTTTTTCTCTGAGTCCTCAGCTTGATGGCCTTGGAACTTGAACTGCAGCAGCAGCTCCTCTCTGGGTCTCCAGCCTGCCAGCCCACCCTGCAGATTTGGGACTCAGCAGCCCCCATAATCATGTGAGCCAGTTTCTTAAAACAAATCAATTTCTCTCATCTTTCTTTCTGTGTGCTTTTCTCTGTCTCCATCTCTCTGCCTCTCTGCCTGTTTGTCTCTCTCTCTGTATGTCTTTCTCTCTCTCTCTCTTTCTCTCTGTATATATATGTATGTATGTATATGTGTGTATATATATACACATCCTATTGATTCTGTTTCTCTGGAGAACCCTGACTAACACAAATATACATTCTAGTATGACCTCATTTGTCCTCAAAGCCTGGAGAAGCCTAGGTACTAAGATTACATGTTTTTTTTTAATCTTCAGAACTCAGAAGTGTCTGTCACATAAGAGCCCATTGAGTATTTGTTGCAAAGATGAACGGATAGATGGATGAATGAATATAATAGGAGGATGGATGGAGAGATGGATGACTGAATGGATGAATGATTGGAGCGATAATTGGATGATACTGTAGTGGAAAGAGCACTGAACTTGGAGTCATATGTTTTGTGTTTCATCCCCAATTCTACCACTTACTAGCTTTGTGACTTTATTTCTTTATAATAGAAATAGGAACAATGATAAATAACAATATTTGACCTACCAACCACATAGGAATATTGTGGCAATTGAGTGAGATGCCCAAAGGAACGCCACCCTAGATTGCATTCATAAGCCTACAATACTCAGATCAAAGACCAGAGCCCCACGGTGCTCTGCAGCACTGAAACTGCATTTGGAGTACATATTGTGTGCTCTGGAGAGCTGATGATGTTTTACAGACTATGAAGCACTCTGTACCACCAAAGCACTTTTATTATCATCGTTATGTTTTTTCTCAGTCTCTGAGCCTGCATCTGAGGCCTTGCTGTAACTGACCTTCTTGAAAATTCCGAGACGTTCCTTGTTACCTGTCTTCCTGCTAAAGAAGCTAAACTTTTGGGACCACATCTTGGGTTCACTTGACTTTCTCTTGTTCTTCAATGGAAAAGGGAGTTTATTGGTTTACAGACCTGAGAAATAAAAGGCTTTGTCTGGATCTGGGAGTTCCAATTCAGAATCTGTCTCCTTTTCTCCATCTCACTGCTGTCCTTGGCGCTACTCTCACTCTCAGGCAATCTTTCCCCACGTAGAAAGATGGTGCTGACCTTCTCTACCTACAACATTCTTTGAGTCTAGCTCAATTTCTGATCCAGTTCCCTTTTCTCTTAAGCCACTCTCTCACCCCAAAACAGAAGCACATGTATTCAAGCAGCATTGTCTTCTTACTTCATCTTATGAATGAGGGTCAGACCAACAAGCCACAAAGCTGATAGAATATCCTCTACCAAGCTGGCCCTGGGATAAAGAAGGCAGTGAACTCACTGGGACTCCAGATTGGCTGATTGCTCATGATCCTGTGATAAAAACAGCAAGTTGTGCTGAGTCCTTGACTCAGTGAGAAAAGATACCCATGGGCTGTCATGGATGACACTGAGAATATTGGGTTCTGTTTCCAAAACTAAGCAGTAGTTTTGAGTCAAGACACCTCAGTCCAAGAGCCTCTCTATGTCCACCCTGAAAGGGAAAAGCCTCAACAGTCACTGAGGTATGCTCATCATGTCTGCTTTAAGCAAATCAGAGAACAGCCTCACTCCAGAGCAAAATAATAGTATCTATCCACTTATGGAGCCATCAACTGCTTTCCTCTTGTCCAGAAAAAAAATGGGATTGGGCTTCTCATAGTGCTGACTTCTTTAAAGGATGCATATGCAGACAGCCTAGAGAAGAAAGCTCATGTCTTCACATAGCCTAAAGCAGAGCTCAGTAGACAGTGCTCCATTATTTGACAGTCTGACCCTCACCATTGATCCTGTTCTATTAAAATGACAGTGAGAAGGGCCTGAGAAATGACTTTCCACAGGCCAGGATCTGACAGGATTCTGAAATTGGAGCTTTCTGCCTTACTGCCATAGAACAATGTGTTCAGATTTTCATTCAGGGTCATAAGTAAAGTATGATATTGGGAAAAAGTTCCCTGACCTAGCACGGCAGTGTGGGCTTGATCAAGCAGCAGGAAGCTGGGATGCCATGCCAGTGCCTATTCTGAGTACTTTTGCCCTGGCCCCTGAAACTAGAACCCCCCCAATGGAGGTCGCCATTTTAGCTCTCTATATTAGCATAGAACTCCAGCACATTTCCTACTTAGAATGTTAGTGCTGGAAAGAATCTTAAAGATCCATCTAATTCAATGTTTCCCAACACAAACTATACCAAGGAGGGGTAAGCTCTCTAAATTTTCCACCATGGATCAATTAAAATTATATAGATGTAATATATATTTATTAAATTCTTCAATAAACAGTGGAAATCTATTTAAACTCTTTCCCATTCATTTCTTTTATCACTGAAATAAAACATTAATTCACATTAAAGACATTTTATTTAAAGATGAATTTTATAGATTTGAGGAAGTAAAGGTTTTCAGTGATAAATTTGCAGTCTAGAAAATTTGTCCTGGCCCACTGCCAGGTTGAATGTCAGGGGACCCTGAATCTATTCAACCCTTTTTGTTTCTTCTGTGAAGAGATGGACCTGGGGTCCTAGATCGCAGAGCTGGGACCTCAACTGAGCTCTCTGCACACCACTGCATTGAACTCTCTACTGTCCTGGGCTGTGTCACAATGGAAGGCAATAGATATTAATTGATCTACAAATAGATTTGGTGTCAGTAAAGCTCAGCACTCCAACTAAGCAGAGAACAATTTGTACTTTACCATCTGGCAGAACTCACAGTACATGTTTTCAACTTATTGACCACTCTGGTGCCCAATTTCCATCATCAGCATGAAGTAACATTTAGGATATATTTCAGTACAACAGAAAAAAAAATCTGCCTAACAGATTTGCCTTTGCCATGAGTACATTGATAGCTTACTCTAAGTAGTCTGGCTGGGGGCGGTTGCAATATTGGTTCAGCAACTTAACAAGGCCACCAAAGCCCCTCCATGGCTCCGTCCTCAGCCCAATACTTTTATCCTTGGGTTTTCTGCCTCATGGTCTCAAAATGGCTGCTGCAGCCTCATACATCATCCTCATACGTCAGCATGTAACTTAGGAAGCAAGGAAGAGGCAAAAGGCCTTACTCTCCTGTGGCCAACTGTTTTATCTAGGGGATGGTATTTCCCAATATCCCTCTGTCACAGATCCTCTTAAATCTCATTGGCCAGAACCAGGTCATAAAGTACCAGCAAATTGTGAAAGAAAACAGAATTGCTCTAGTTGTCTGGTCTGCTGCTGCTGCTGCTGCTGCTGCTGCTGCTAAGTCACTTCAGTCATGTCCGACTCTGTGCGACCCCATAGACGGCAGCCCACCAGGCTCCCCCGTCCCTGGGATTCTCCAGGCAAGAACACTGGAGTGGGTTGCCATTTCCGTCTCCAATGCAGGAAAGTGAAAAGTGAAAGTGAAGTCACTCAGTCGTGTCCGACTCTTCGCGACCCCATGGACTGCAGCCTACCAGGCTCCTCCGTCCATGGGGTTTTCCAGGCAAGAGTACTGGAGTGGGATGCCATCACCTTCTCCGAGTTGTCTGGTCTAATCATGATTTATTCTCTGAGGCTGAGCACATTGCCACCAAACAAACCAAGGTTCTATTAGCAAGGGAGAAAAGGGGACACACTTTGTCTGAACAACCATCGGGGTCTGCCACACCTACTCACCCAACCACTAATACATAAAAACTAAAAGGGTTTCCACTGGAAGAAACCACTGTGAACTGATGCTCCACTTCCTTTCAACATTTTGATGCCATAACTAACTTGTCCGTAAAAGCATAGCATGTCCTAAGCCCACAGTGCCTTCCCTGGTGGCTCATCAGTAAAGAACCCGCCTGCAATCCAGACGGGTTTGATCCCTGGGTCAGGAAGATCCACTGGAGGAGGAAATGGCAACCCATTCCAGTATTCTTGCCTGAAAAATCCCAGGGACAGAGGAGCCTGGTGGGCTACAGTCCATAGAGTCAGACATGACTGAGCACGCACTCACACACACAAGTCCACAGTAATCCATCAGATGAGCATCTGTAAGCCCCTCTCTTAAACACACATCAGCTCAGAGACACTGTTGCTCGAGGCAATAGGGCAGCTCCTTCTCTGTGCTTCTAGAACCTTCCACTTTAGCTGCCACTCTATTCTCTTCCAACCCCTTTGAGGCTTCCAAAAGGAAGTCTAAGAAACTACTAACACCTCTGTGGGGTTCCTCACTGCGTCCTACCCCCAGGAGTTCCCTTCATTACAAACTGGGTGCCCAAAGAGGCCCTGGGCATCAAGGGAGCCAATGCCAGAGGCAGCCAGAGTAAATGCCCTTGGGGTTCAAGGCATGAAGTCCCCTGCAGAGGCAGGACATTCTCTTTTAAAAGCTCAGGGGAAGTATTTCTGTCTCATTGACACTTTGGATATTATAAGACAGAGGTGCGTGCAGGGAGAGGAGCTATCAAGGGGCTGTCGTGTAGCCCTAAAATCACCCCATCAGAGGGCACTGCATCTCAAGACCAAACGGAAAACCTCTTGCCTCATATGGCCTCTGGCCCAGCCTCAGTCTCCCAGGTGGCCCCGCCTACTCCAAAACTCGGTAGGCTACCAGCTCATTACAGACCCATGTGCAGCCCTGGATGAATGCACCCAAGTCTCAAGCTGCGTCCTTGACCACGTCCATCTCATCCCCAGGCATCTCGAAAGGAACACAGAGGGCTTGCCTGAAAAATTGCAGGGACAGCAGAGCCTGGTGGGCTACAGCCCTCTTTCACAGAGGGCTGTTAATGGCTGCAAGTATGTCACAGGCTTTGCATTCTAAAATCGCACATCTTTGGTGACTCTGAGTGCTGTCACCAAGCTTCTGGTTCTTTGGCGTGGAGTACGCATGATTGGATGGCACGTGAGCACAGCCATGTCCTTCTGGCATCTCTCTCTGCCATGGACACACTTTCTCTGAAGGTCTCTCTGCTTTCCCCTCCAGACCAGGGTCTCCTGGAGTCCGGAGCTGTCATCTTACTTGTCTGTGTTTCCCTCGTGCCTGCCTCTCAGAGTGGCCGTAATAGCTGTTGCATTAATGACGAATGAACATATAGACCAAGAGGGAGGGTGCAGCTTTCCGTGGATCTAAAGGCAGGGTTGAAAAAGAGAGGGAGACAGTGAGCGCCTCTGCTTTCTGGCCGCAAACCCAGCATGATGTCTTGTGGTCCAGAATCAGCGCGTTCTCCTGCACACACTCTGAATCCCACTAGTGCCTTCCTAGCGACCATGCCCCCGGGGCCAGGGCCGTTGTCTGTGTTTGATTTCCCTCTATCAGTAGAACACGCTTGGAGAGTTCCACTTTGTGCTTCCTTCTTCCCTTGGAACTAGCGACATGAATGTCCTTATGACAGCCGCACACCAGCCCCCGGTCTCTCACACTTTCTGCCACATGAACTCACGGCTCTAGGAACCGACTCTCAATGTGGGTCTTTTCTTTTTTTTAACCAAAAAGGCAGAGATTATAATTGCCTCCTCTCTTTCCCAACCCTGACTTTAGATTCGGGGAATTTGAGCCTCTCTTCTGATCCACACGTCGATGTCCTTTTGTTTCCTTATTCTTCTATGGGACATTTCTTCCTGTCTCTCTCTCTTTCTCATACTGCAACTGCCTTATCCCTTATCACAGGTTTTGAGGGGCAAGGAACTAAGGACAGAGAGGTGCTCCCTGATAGGATCAGGATTAAGCCACCTGTGTGTCCCCAGGGCTGTAGAAGCTGCCACGGGCAGGAGAGAGCCAGCTTTGTGTTGTCTGTATGGTGAGAGAGGCACAGGCTGTGTGAACTGGGCCCCATTCTAGCTGCGATGAAGGGAGGGGAAGGCTCAGGGTGTACTATCCCCACCCCAGAGCTTCTGCCACCAGGCCACCCGATGGGCCCAGAGCTCCTGGCTGTGCACTCGGGCTGAAGCATCGACTTTTTCTCTTTGAGCGCCTGCCATTCGAAACCGCTGGGATGTAGAAGACACACACATATACACACACATTGGTGTTTCCAGCTCTACTGGAGCCTGTAACACAGAGCTCCCTGAAGCCAGCCTGTGCTGGCACCGACAAGGGTGAGACCAAGGGCTGTGAAGAAGGCGAGGGTAGAGTTGAAGGAAGCAGCCGGTAGCCAAGGAGTCAGTGTGTACAAGCTTTCCGGGGCCTCAGCTTCCCCAGCTCTCAGAGAGGGCCCCCCACTCCCCAACGGCCTTACATGTGTTTTGTAAGAACCTCACAACCTGTCACCTGCTAAGTGCCTGACACTGTATCAATGGCTTTAATTTTAGTAATTCATTCACTACTCACTGCTATCCTATGACATAGGAACTATTATTAGCCCCTAGTTTCACATAAGAAATGGAGGCACAGAGAGGTTAAATAGCTTACCCAAGGACACACAGCTATAAGTAGCAGAAGGGGGATTGAAATCCTGGCAATCTGGCACCAGGGTCTGTGCTCAAAACTACCATACTATACTGCCTTGTGTGAAATGTAAGTGCTTTATATAGTCAAAAGTGTCACACACATGCATTCTTACAAATGAAGTCAAAGGGAGATGCTGTTGCTTGGGAGATATTATTGAGTCAGTCCACAAACTCCGGGACTGTTTAGGTGGGCAGAGGAAACAGCTCTCCACCAATGTCAGATGGGAAGTTGGTGCATAAATGCTCTAAGATGTGCTCCCCAGCCTCTCCCTGAGGAACCAGAGGGACTAAGCACCCACAGTAGCAACCACTCATGAACATACCTTTGACTGACTGCCTTCCCCTTCCTGCCACCCTTCACTACCCCTTTCTGTGCTTCTTGGATCACCTCCCATAGAGATGACTTACACTTCAATCCTATCTCAGACTCTGTAGATAGACAGGTAATATAACCAACCCCCTTTTACAGTTGGGGAAACTGAGCTCCCAAAGCATTCAGAGATAAAGCCTGGTTCTCTCAAATCTCGGAGTCTGAGATGCCTACCTCACATGGCTCTGAGGTTCCTTGGGACACTGATATGCTGTGGGCAACAAGGGGACATGGTTGAGCATTTTCCCCTGTCAACAAAGACATAGTCACAATTCCTTAGAGATGCAGTCCATGACTTCTGGGAACCAATATCCTACCTGTGATACTGTGACAATAAGGTGTTATTTCCAACCTTATTGATTGCACATCATATCCACAAAACACTGCAAGTTGCTCCATTAGTTGTATAACACTTATAAATTACATCTATGTGCTTCTAAGTTATAGAAATACATATCACTGTACTAACATGATATGTACATACTATGGTCAATTGAATTATCAGTTCCAAACCTTGACTCCTTTGTAGTAGTATTGCGTACTCGCATCCGTACATCCTTGCCATGGCCTTAGGAGAGTCAGTGTTTACATCCTCACCCCTTGGCTTTGGGCTTGAAGCTGTGACTTGCTTTGGCCAATGGGATGTTAGCGGATGTGATGCTTCTAGGCAAACCAAAGCCTCCATGGTTCAGACGTGGTGCTGGCGACGTGGCAGTGGCAGGCCAGACTGAAGCCCAGTGAGGCGAGATGGAGACACTTCACAAATGCATAGACCAGAGAAGTCACCGAGACTGCTCTGCCTGAGAAATAGGTGTCCAAGGGCCAAAGGGAGGGAGAGATGGGGCCCAGCTGAACCAGGGTGGTGCCTAAACTTGATCTGAAATAGTTCTTGAGCATCAATTCAGAAAATCAGACTAGATTTGCCACAAAGGGTTATTGCACTGAGAGCGGGGGAGCTGGAATGGTTCTTCAGAGATGGGTTGAAAAGACCAAGATTTCTATTTCTTTTTTTTTTTTTTTCTGCCGCACCTCACAGCATGTAGGATCTTAGCTCCCTGACCGGGGATAGAACTCGTGCCCCCTGCATCTCTGCATTAGGAGCACAGAGTTTTAACCACTGGACTGCCAGGGAAGTCCCCAAGATTTCTAATTCCATATCAATCTGTCACCAGGCCACCAGCAAGGGGTGTGCCCTAGGTGCTGTCTGCCACTGAAGCCATCTGTGAATGACTTGAGGGAGTCCGTGGCTGGAGCATGTCCACTTCACTGTTGGCACTTCCAGCTCTGGGCAACAAGTCCTTCCACAATGGGGAAGCTGGGTGGCTTGTCAGTGCATCCACCAGACTGTTTATGTGTGAGAGTGTGTCTGAGTGTTGAGCATGTTGTTGTGTATGTGTGTGTTCTCTGTCCTCTCTGTTGGATTTGGGTTCCAGCACTGAATTGCCACAAGAGCCATTGGCACCCCCAGCTTCACTTTTGGTGCCAGTCTGGGCAGGGTCTGAATGGCAGAGCAGCTGTGAACAGCAAGCCTGCCCACAGAGGAGCTGCCAGACGGAGGCGCAGAGCCACCCATTGGCAGCTGGCGGGGCAAGGATTCACGTCCGAGTCTGAGAGCCAACCACGCAGGGCAGCCAAGTGTAGACACAGGGATGTGAGAAGCCATCTTGCCAGAGAGCGACTCAGCCATGTGAAACTCTGAGAAGACAGACAGAAGGCTCAAGAAAGACACACATACATACACAATGAGACACAGAGAGAAACGTGGGGAGAGACAGAGTCCCACAGAGACTGCACAAATTCAGAAAGGATCAAAGAGACAGACGCCAGAGGACACAACAGAACGAGACCAAAAACCAGGGAAGAGAGATGCAGAGAAAGCAAATAGAGAAACACGGAAGGAGCCAAGACAGAGAGACCCAGGAGAGAGACAGTAGTGACTGAGAGAGGAGTCCTCGGCTTCTCAGCCTCTCCCAGATGAGGGGGTGACCAGTTGATGGCTTAGCTCCCTGCCAGCTCTTATTCCATACACTTAGAGGTTTCTGTTTTTAATGCAAATATCTAGCAAGTTTAATCTCTTCCATATCTTGATGCTGCAGCATGAGAAAGATGTTCCCACTTAGGAGCTGATGGGAAATTTGAGAGACGGGACAGAGCTGCTGATTAAGGAGTCATGGCATGTTGGAACCAAATGGACCTTGGAGATCCTAATGCTGTCAGACTGCTTAGTGTTGTAAATTAGAAAACCAGGAAGAACTCAACTAACCTGCCTTTTTTTTTCTGATTTAAAAGAGATGATTGGACATCAGTTGCTAAATAAAAAAAAAAAAATTCGAGGGACTCCCCTGGTGGTGCTTCCCTGGTGGCTCAGCTCGTAAAGAATCCACCTGCAATGCAGGGGACCTTGGTTCGATTCCTGGGCTGGGAAGATCCCCTGGAGAAGGGAAAGGCTACCCACTCCAGTATTCTGGCCTAGAGAATTTTATGGACTGTATAATCCATGGGGTCACAAAGAGTCAGAGCAACTGAGCAACTTTCACTTCACTTTTTTCTTGGTGGTGCAGTGTATCAATATCTACCTGCCAAAGCAGGGGACACAGGTTCGATCCCTGGTCCAGGAAGATCCCACATGCCACAGAGCAATGTGCATCACAACTATTGAGCCCAAGTTCTAGACCTTTTAGCCACAACTACTGAAGCCTGTGAGTACTGGAGCTCCTGCTCCACAACAAGAGAAAAAATTGCAATGAGAAGCCCCTGCTCTGCAAGGAAGAATAGCCCCACCTCGCCACAATTAAAGAATTCGAGTGCCCTCAAAAAGCAATGAAGACCCCGTGCAGCCAAAAAAAAATTTTTACAAATATGTAAAAAATATGTAAAAATCATAAGATATGTAGTGTGTGTTTTTTTTTAAAGTTAATTTTAGGGACTTCCCTGGTGGTCCAGTGGTTAAGACTTCACATTTCCACTACAGAGGGAATGGGTTTAGTTCCTCATCAGGGAACTAAGATCCTGCATACTGCATGGCCAAATTAAATAAATAAATAAATAGATAATTTAAAATTTTAAAAGTTAATGTTAGCATTTCCTGCTCAGTTACCATCCATGGTAGACTATGTGTTTGTCTTCCCATCCCCTAATGTGTTGCCTTCCTTGTGGACTCCCCTCCCACACTGATGTGGGGACTGGCAATGTGACTAGCATTGGCCAATGGGATGCCAGCAACCGTGAAACAAGCAAAAGCTTAATGATTGCTTGCACACTGGGGCTTGCCTTCCCTTCTTCTATATTCCCTCTTGGAACCTAGCTGCCATGCGGGTAGAAGCCCAGACCATCTGGAGAGGCCACGTGGAGGAGAATGGAGGCTCTGGACCACAGCCCCAACTGAGCTCCCAGCTGGCAGCCAGCACCAACTTGCCAACCACATGAGCAAGCCCTCTTGAATGTGGCTCTTTCAGCCACAGTGGAGCCCCCACCCCCAGTTGACACTGCATGAAGTGGAGATAAATCTTCCCCACCCATCTTTGTTCAGATGGCAGAATTGTGAGCAAAGGAATGATTGCTATTGTCTTAAGCCACTAATGAGGAGGGTGGTTGGTTACCCAGCAACAGACAGCTGACAGACCTCATTTATTCTCAGAAGAGTCTGGTCCCACTCCCTGGGTCTGATAGAATTCCTATTGGGGTCTCCATAGGGTTTCTTCCAGAGATTCGAGTGCCTTCAATCCTATTCAGGTGAGGCAAAGGAACTGCTAAATGGCTGTCAAATCCCACCTTTGCAGTGATGGGTAAGTTGGTTCACTGTGTATATGTCCTTTAGAACATAAGTTTGTTTTCTTTCCCAAGATAAATATCTATTTACATAGACAAATAAGGGCTGTTGAGATAGAAAGAGCTGATTTAGGTTTGCTTGCTTATCAGGTGCTTGTGGGGTTTGAAAGCATCAAGGTCCCAAACCTAAAGGTTAATGTTGTGACACTAAGAATCCATCAGTCAAGGGGTGAGGATGGGGGGACAGTTCGCATTAATTATTAGTCTGACTCTTAATTTGAATCAATGAAAATGCCAGCATGACGGAAGTGTTTGGGCTGAATGATAATTAGCAAGGCTGACATGTGCCTGAACGCAGCATTGTAGGAGAGGAAGACAGAGTCTACTGGCAGGGGATGGTTCTGGAGGCAGGCCTGGAGCTGGACAGAAAAGAAAAGCAAGAGTCGTAACTGGAGGTCTTGGCCTTGGTTGCAGTCATCAGGGAAGGCTGGAGGAGAGGCGGTCCATGGAGCAGAGCAGGGAGAGCTGGCACTCTGGATCTGGGCCACAGGGGATGCAGTCTCTGGAGCATCCCTAGTATCACTGAGCAAACATGGATTCTGTCTGAAGCCACTTGGCTTCTGAATGTACCAATTGTTGCCTTTTGAGACATGAGCCAAGTTGAGGATGCCTCCCTGTATCAAGATGTACAAATATCATATATTAATGCATATACATGGAATCTAGAAAAATGGTACTGATGAATCTGTTTGCAGGGAAGGAATGGAGACACAGACATAGAGAATGGACTTTTGGACACAGTGGGGGAAGGATAGGATGGGACATATGGAGAGAGTAGCATTGCCATATATACTCTACCATGTGTAAAATAGATAGCTAGTGGAAAACCGCTATGTAACACAGAGAGCTCAGCCCAGCACTCTGTGATGATCTAGAGGGGTGGGATGGGTTGGGGTGGGAGGAAGGCTCAAGAAGGAAGGGATATATGTATACTTATGGCTGTTTTACACTGTTGTACAGCAGAAACCAACACAACACTGTAAAGCAATTTTCCTCCAATTAAAAAATAAATTCAAAAAAAAAGATACACAGTCTCATTGGAGGGCCCAGGATGTCCCATCAGACCATAGATACCACCTGTCCTGCAGATGGGTGAACCGAACTCAGAGACTAGAGGGGCCTTGGTCAAAGTCACACAGCTGGCAAAGGACGGGACACCTAGGTCTCTAACTCCTTCCCTAAGGTGTCCTTCCCCTAGGCTCCTGTGTTTGAAAGCTCCCTGTAAATTAATTATTCTGCTGCATTTTCACCCTCTGACTGGGAGCAGGGCACCGAGCAGTTAGGCACTTCCCTGGCAGGAAGGAGGATGGGATAGTATGAGAGAGATGGATGTTGGTCACCTGGTTAAAAGGGGCTTAGCAATAGCTGAAAGAGATAACTAGGAAATTGCTGTAATTTACAAGAACCCAGGTTCTTTTGCTCCAAAATTGCTTGTCTAAAATGCCACTGGAAAGTCATTTCTTTGGATGAAACATTTCTAACTTCCCATGGTCCTTTGAAAAATAGAAATGCTCCTGGAAGAGAGGAAATAATTAATTCACATCTTAGTATGAATTAACATAATTAATCTCACAGATGTGAATCCAGCATCTCCTTTGCTCCAGACCCCAGGACCCCAAAAGTGGAGTCCTTGTGTTGAGAGGCTCACCAGAGACAGACATATGAAAGCTGTACAAAAACTGCCCTTTGCTGAGTATCTGCCTGGTTTCGGACACTGCATAAAGAAACCCAGTTTAAACCAAACCCATCCCCCTTCACAGTGTTATCTCCAGGTAAAAAGAAATGTGGTACCTTCATGAGGTTACATAGCTAGTGGGTAGTGAAGCTAGAGTTTGGGCTTCAGATCTGTCTGATTGCCAAAGTTGAGCATCTTCCATCACCTCACACAATGGCCCATGCCTCACTGAGACATGCACCAGATATGATGGGAGGGGAGTGAAAGTAGCAGGTCTACTTGCTTGGACTTCAGGGCCATCTGGGCTGGTAAGGAATGAGGGGGTGGGGAAAGGGTACCAGGCACTGTCCACAGGAGGGCATTAGAGACAGACGGAAGAGCGTGGGCAAAGGCATAGAGGGATGAAAGGATTGTCTGCTTTTGGGAAACTACAAGTAGTTCAACATGACTGAAGCCAAGGGTATGAGGGCAATCTGCCCAGGAAACTAAGTGAGGCAGGCAGGGCCAGCTCCCGCAGGATGCTGCTAACAAAATCTGGATTTTATCCTGAGCTTGTGGGAAATCCTTGGCAAATGTTAAGCAAAAGAGTGTTTGAAAAGACATAAAGTCCAGGACTCCTGGAGCAAAATCCTTAAGAACAAAGGCCCTGGTATCGGAGCTGGGTACCATTCTACTTCACAACTATTTATGTAATTGATTTATTGCTCTCTTTCCCCTTGGAATCCAAGTTCTCTGAGGTCAGCACCATGTCTTCTTGATTGTAGCTGTGACTGTGGCATCTGGTGTATAGGAGATGCTTATGGGACACTATTGGTTGCTCTTCAAAGTCCATTCTTCCTTTCCTCCTTGGACACATAGGCAGCCAGGTAGAATCATCATTTCCCGCCTCCCTTGCAGCTAGCTGGCCTATGCAATTAAGTTGTCTGCAGCAGAATAAAAGTGGCAGATGTGTGTGGAACTTTGCTTAGCATGTTTTAAAATTTTCTTGTCCTGAAATTCCCTTTCACCTTCCCACAAGCTAGGACACAAATATGCCCCTCACCAGGTTTTGCCCTCACAGATGAGAGCAACACCCTAGTGGGTGGAAGGGCACAAGAGCAAAGGATCTCCAGTTCCTGAAGAACCACATAGAATTGAGCTGCCCTGCAAATCTGGACCACTGACCTTAGAGCTGTAACATGATCGACACTAGAGGTTCTTTTTCTTACAACTCCTGAACACTTGCCTTAACTAATACAATGTTGAATAAATATTTTTTGCATGAGTGAATGAAATACAGTTGCCTGGTGAGCAATGGGGGGCGGCAGGCAGGGAAGTAGGGGCTCTGATCCCCACAAAGTCGAAAACCTGCATAAAAATTTACAGTCAACCCTCTGTATCTGCGGTTCCTTATCCACGGATTCATCCAATCTCAGATCACACTGTAGGACCCATTTACAGAGAAAAATGCACCCGTAAGTGAACCCATGAGGTTCAGACCCACGTTGTTCAAGGGTCCAAGGTATGTTGTTCTGCAAATGTTATGGAAATCTTCTATTATTTCTCCAACAAGTTCATACCTTGAGGGACTCTATCTCTGTTTGCCATCCCCAAAGCATCTATATTGGGGCTGGACTCTTGTTGAATTGAATTAAATAGAACAGACTCAATTCTAACTAGAATTAAACCAGCCATTTTAGTTGTCTGCTCTGCCAGAAAGGAAGAGGATTATCTCTAGACCAGTAATCGTGTGTTTAGGATGTGTGTGAGGCTCTTTGGGAGGAGTTACTAAGTGCAAAAAAAAAAAAGTCAAAGTGGTATGATTAAGGTAAAAACCTCGTGGGTGACACTAGAAAATTTGCGGAATTACTGCTGGCAGAACTCAAGCATTTGCACAGCAGCTGAAAAGTCACAGGGGAGAAAGGGAACCCCTCTCTGTGGAGAGAAGCATCGTGCATCGAATTTAACAACGTTGCCACATGCACACACACACACAGGCACACACAAAACCCTGTTCTGCTGAGAACTCGTTAGTTACATCAGATGTGACATATGGGTGGGTAATATAGTCTGGAGCCTACATTTCTTTAATTAACCAATAGCAATCAGGAGCGAGGGCAATTCCAGGGGAATGGTAATTGTCTGGAAGTTCTGGATGCCTGCAGGCTGAGCCTCGGGCCAGAAACCCAGCCAGCTCTGTCCCCATAAAGCACACAGAGCCAAGGTCACCACTGCCATTTTCAACAAGGGCCTTTTTCAAAAAGGTTGAGATCACAGCTGATTGTTGTGGGCAAGAATTTCCTCTGTGATGCATACAGCCTTGGGAGAGTGAGCGAGCTATAGGAGGCATCTCATGGTGCTACCGGAGGGAACTTACAACCTGTGGGGGTCTAGAGACCAAATTCTGCAGGTGCTGGGTGACCAGTGACTGGGGGAGGGCAGACTCAGTGTCCTCTGGTTCAACAAGTGCTTACTGTATAACTAGCATATACCAGGCGTCAGGCTGGGGCTAGAAACACTTTTAAACATCTGAGAAGAAATACAAAACAAAACATTTTAATGCGGTGATAGCATCCACTGTGATTGTAAACTCCTCATGCGTAGAGACTGCACTGTTTTTGTCTCAGTATATCCCACAGGACCTATCTCAAACTCTACAGGGACAAGGAGCTCAGTAAATGTCGAACTGAATTGAAGTTCATAGAGCGATGCCAACTAGACCACCAGTGTGTTGCTTTAAAAAGTATTTTGAGATCAGCTTTAATAAACTGATGAGAATGTCACATGAATTTTTGCCTGTAAACTGATGCTTTTAAAATGAGAGAAGGGTGTTTTGCCTCCTTAGAGTTGTTGAAACGGTTCCTTTACAATCATGCTCACATTCTCTGTTGGCTTGGCAGGCTCTTTTTTTCCCTGATAATGCAAAAGTAAACAAACATCTGCAGGGCCCCTCTCTAGATCATCACAAATTCCAAATAAGAACAGTCTGAATTAATGAGGTTTGTTATTTACTGTTCTAAGTGAAGTTGAAAGATAAACAGCTCTCTTTGTCTGAGCCAAAGGACAGTGAGCTCAGAACATTCCCAGGCTTAAGACAGGACACTTAACATCACTGAGGAGTTAAACTGCCAGAGAGGAAAGCAAGAAGGTGGTTCTGGGTCCCTGAACTTCCAAAGAGAGCCTCAAGCATTAACTTGAACTTGGGAAGGAAGTTGAATCTGTTTCCATCACAGGTTGTGATTTCTGGAAGCCAAGGTGGAGTTCGTGGGGCAAGAAGTTTGAGATAGACACCTGTGGAAAGGGGGAAGGAAGCAGGCATGGGGGGTGGTGCAGAAAGGGAAGAGCTAGCTGGTATGTGTGCCTAAGACTCAGCCAACCCAGTGGAGTGCTCTGGACAAGGACTGCCCATAAGAAGTCTCATGTTAAATGGCTGGCCCTTTACACTTCCCCACTGCTCAGTTGGTGGCTCAGACGGTAAAGAATCTGCCTGCAATGCAGGAGACATAGGAGATGCAGGTTCGATCCTTGGGTCAGGAAGATTCCCTGGAGGAAGGCATGGCAATCCACTCCAGCATTCTTGAATGGAGAATCTCATGGACAGAGGAGCTTGACGGGCTACACTTCACGGGGTTGCAAAGAGTCGGATACGACTGAAGCGACTTAGCACACATGCACAATCCCTTGGGATGGGCAGGAAGAGGAGAGATTGGCAGGGCAGAAGAGGGTTTAGAAAGATGAGCAGATGGGCATGAGAAGAACGGGAATATTGTAGGCAAGAGAACTACATGAATAAGGCTTGGAAGAAATATTTGCAAGATGTGTGTCTCAGTTTAGAGGTAAGGATTCAAGTGCAAGTAGTTTATTTGGGACATGATTCTAGAACATGCCAGTAGGAGAGTGGGGTAAGACAGACATGGCAGGGAAGGTAGCCAGCAAAGAAAGTGTTACCAAGCTACTTATCACTGTGAGCAACTAGACAGCAGTCCCTCTGTGAACCTCTGGGGGGCAGTATAGGACACACCTCAGTTATCCCAGCCATGGAACAAGCGAGCTGGGGTATTGATCCACCAGATTCTGTCAGGCATGGGCAGAGGGAAGGGGCGTGAAGGACGTCAAGTCCTTGGCTCCTCCCGCTGGCCACATACACAGCCAGAGCAGGCTCCAGTGGCCAAAAGCCGTTGGGCAGAGAAGCAGGTGGCAGCAGTTGGAAATGGTCCACATTCACAAAAATGTTAAGTACCACAGTGGTATGGTTAGGACATGGGCAGGGGGGTGCTGGGAAACATTCTGTGGCTGGTACATGAAACAGCTCCATTAGAGAGGGAACAGGCCTCATGAGGGGCTGAAAAATGGCCTCCAAAGAAGCTCTATGGAACCACTGCTTCTGGGACTCTTTGATGGGGGAGGGGAGGCATGATGCCAGCCCCTTCCTGTCACCTGCCCCTTCCTTGTCACAGCTCACCCCAGAAGGTGTTAACTCCCCCACACCTCCAGGCTGTGTTCCTCAGCCTCTCCAGGAGCTTCCAGGGATATCAAAGCCTCCGTGGTTCAGACCTGTCTCCAGCACCAGGCGGAAACACAGTGAGGCGAGGTGGGGGCACTTCACAAATGCAGAGACAGGAGCAGTCATTGAGACTTCTCTGTCTGAAAAACACAGGTGCCTGAGGGCTGGAGGGAGAGAGGGTTGGGGTCCAGTCGAACTGGGGTGGTGCCTCAACTTGACCTGAAATAGTTCTTGAGCATCAGTTCAGAAAATCAGACCAGAATCACCATGAAGGGTTATTGCAATACATCCTCATGCAGAGTCAAAGCCTGAAATGTCACCTCCCCTCTTGCATTGACCCTGAAACTGTCTGATGAGGCTGGAAAATTCTGGAGGTTAGCACTGGCATAGACTGCTAGGGAAGTGATTCAGCGATCCTTCGCTGGACCATGTTATGACAAGATTGAGTTCGAAGAAGACAGTCCCTCAGCCCAAAGGCAATGCATCTTCTAAGCTATTGAGGCTCATTCTGCAGATGGCCTTCTTCATCTTCTGGGAAGTTAGCAGAGTGATACGCAGCTTCCCTGTGTGCTCTTGGACCAAAACTATTGTCAGGAGAATGTGCCCGGGGCCAGCCTGTGAGAAGAAGAAAGATGTGAGGAGCAGAGCCCAGTCACCTCAGTCACACCCAGGGAAGCCCTTCTAGATCAGCGGCTAACAAGCAGACCCTCAGACGTACGAGGGAGCACAGCCAAGGTCAGCAGAGCCATCCAGCTGATCCACAGCAAACCCAGCTGAGAGCAGCTGAGCCCAGCCCAGAGTGGCCGAGCCCAGCCCAGAGTAGCTGAAACTTGCAGACCTAGTAATGAAATAAATGATTATTGTTACATGCCACTGAGATTTTGTAAGGGGGGCACGGGGCAGCTGTGCAGAGTTATTGTGGCAATAGCTGACTGACAGCATTCCATCCATCCCAAGCTGAACTCTCCCTCTGTGAGTTCCCATTGGCTCTTCCTGTAGCAGTTTCTCATTTGTCTAATCCTTTCACCTCCCAAACCCGACTGCAGACTCGAGTGTTCAGGTTTACATTTGTCTGTCTCCTTATAGAATATTTAGCAACCGCATTGAGCATGTAGTAAACCTTCAAAGTGTTGGTGTCATTTCTATAATAAACCCACGTGGCATGGACTATTTGCCTTCATTTCCAATGCCACTGCTGTGTGTTTTCCATAATTTGAGAATATGAGACTAGCAGAGAAGTTAAATGGCATCAGCCCAACACCCTCCTTTGGCAGATGGGAAAACTGAGGCTCGGAGGGATTAAATTATTTGTCTGTGGCCACATGGCTGTAGGAAGCAGAACTTGACGCAACAGCCAAGTCTCCTATATCCCTGGTGCTCCTTTCCAAAGTACTGAAATCAGTTCCATAATTGATTCTCGGGGCTGTTGTCACCAATGTGATGAGGAGGATTCTGGGCATAGTAGGAGAAAACTCCAAGATCAATTAGCCATGTCTTCCAGGAGAGAGGAAGACAGAAGTAGGGGTAGATATGCCCTGTGACCACTGTATCTACTACATCTGACTGCTTATTGGTTAGTCTGTCACAGTCCTTAACCTTCTCCACATGGAGAATTAGAATGTTTGGGATCCCTTTGTGACTTAGTGTCATCAAGGTCCATGTGTTGCCACCCAGTATTGGTCTCAATACTATCACCACCACATCACCCATCACCTCTGCCTCCGGCTGCTTGGCTCACTTCACAAAATTCTTTCACCTACTTGAATTCATGCCATCCCCACAAAGTCTCTTCAGGTGAGAACTGGAGTCGTTTTTATCCCCAACATATGAATGTGGATTTTGAAGCTCAGAGTTGTGAAGCCACTTGCTTGAGTTCACATGGCAAAGTAACCAGCCAATGTGGTACAAGGTCCCAGGTAGTCTGACTCCCAGTAAAATGCTCCCTGCACAAACTTTCCTTATATCCATTATTCACATAGCTTAAAATCCATGACTCACAGAAGACGGGAGTGCTTGCAGTTGGGCTTTGAAGGGAAAACGACGAAGGTTAGAACCATAGCTCTGCGACTTCCTAAGCGGTGGGGACCTGGGCTAGTGCCTCTCCTTCCCTGGGTCTCAGTTTCCTTGTCTAGAAATTGGGACTATCATATTGCCTTGAAGGCTGTGGTGAAAATTCAGTGCTGCAAATGAGCTTGGCACAGTACCTGGTTCATAGTGAGCGCACAGTCATTGTTAACAACAATTATTATTACAATAGAAGGTCCATGTTTCCTCCAGTGCGATATACAAAACTGGTAACACCTTAACAGAGGAGAGAGTCCACAGACATCAATAAATACAGTGCAAGAGAATGTCTAATGAATACTAGAGTAGAAATAGGGTAACCTAGTGAAGAAAACAAGATTGCATTTGGCTCTACATATACAAAGGTATTCAGAGAAGGCAATGGCACCGCACTCCAGTACTCTTGCCTGGAAAATCCCATGGATGGAGGAGCCTGGTGGGCTGCAGTCCATGGGGTCGAGAAGAGTCAGACACGACTGAGCGACTTCACTTTCACTTTTCACTTTCATGCATTGGAGAAGGAAATGGCAACCCACTCCAGTGTTCTTGCCTGGAGAATCCCAGGGACGGGGGAGCCTGGTGGGCTGCCGTCTATGGGGTCGCACAGAGTCGGACACGACTGAAGTGACTTAGCAGTAGCATACAAAAGTATTGAGGACTTTTATAGAAGGGAAAAGACCATGGTTCTTTTCAAGGAAGGAGTTAGGAGGAGGTGACTATCAATCTGGTTCATGAAATAAATAGACAATTTAGAACAACAGAGCGGAGTTGAGGGGGTGCTTCAGGTAAAGAGAACAACATGATCAAAGAGAGATTAAAAATGATTATTGTGTATTAGAATGCAACTAATATATTAATATCAATTAGGATTATATTCAGTTGTAAGTAAGAAAATATCCAAGTGGTATTAACTTAAATGAATAGAGGTGAGTTTCATATAACAAGAAATCTACAAGTTGGCAGTTGCCGGTGTTGGTTGATTCAGTCACTCAAGTACATCAGCGGTGACATTTCTGCCACTTTCTTAGCCTTTCCCTCATACTGGTCCCAAAAAAGCTGCTTGGTTCCAGCCATCACATCTATATCTACACTTAAGACAGAAGAAAGAGGGAAGATGATGCCAACTATTTTAGTTTGAGTTGCTCCCAAATCAGAGCCCAAAACAAAGACTTGGGACCACATGCTTTATTTGGCAACTGATTCCTGGAAGCAGAAGAGGAAGAATGGAGAGACAGAGAGAGGGAAAAATAAAAAGATAGGAAGATGTGCTGAGGAGTTTGCTGCCTTGGGTAATGGGGGCTTGGTTCCACCTGGACCCAGAGAAGTGTATGCAGTGCCTCTCAGAAGTGTACCCCTGAAAGAAAGGACTGTACTTGTGTGCAGATCCACTGAGCTTACATAGCACCAGAGAAGCCCTGGAGCAGACAGCAGGAAGGTGTGCAGTGTACACTTGAAGTCGGATGCTGTCTGCATGAAATGGATCCAAACGACACAAAACTGTCCACTGCAGCTGCAGCTGAAATCCGAGGTGGGCTAAGGGCATGCAATACGGGGCGCCACAGCCATCTGCCACCCCAACAGACTTCGCTGTGTCTTGTCAGCCAGAACTGCATCACCTGCCCACTGCCAGCTGAAAGAGAGCCTGGGAGACGAACATCTTAGCTCATCCAGCCTCTAGGATAGAGGCGAGAAGGGAAGACTATTGATGGAAAGGAAAATTGTATGATTGCAGATTCTTGAAGGACATGCTAGATAAGACCATCTACTCGGAAAGAATCATTTTATACACAAAAAAAGAATCAAGTCCTGTATAAAGAGGGTAACTTCCCTGCCCCGGTCCTTTCGGCTCTGTAGATCTTTCTACTCCCTTTATAATAACCCTCTTAGGCTACAGAAGAATGTCTGGCCTGGAAAGCTGTGTTTTAAAAAACGAAAGCAAAGGAAAAACTCCTGCATAACTAAGGTGAAATCTGTTGTCGCAAGACCTAGAAAAATAAGCCCAGGCACTTGGACTTGCTCTGAGGGACAATGGGGAGCCATTGTAGAATCTTAAACAGGAGCTTGGCAATTGGAGTCACTTGTAGGTGGATATTATATAAATATAAGGGGTTATTTCTCTGTTGATTATGGCTGCTGATTCAGCCAAGGGAAAATGGAGTTCTGGACAGGCCCATACCTCCAGCGGTGACTGCAGGTGCTGTCGAGGGGAGGTGCAGGCCGCTGTCTGACATCCTCAAAAGGCCCCTGATCTCCTGAGAACGGCTTGATGCTTATTGCTAATAACAAGGCTGGCAGCCGGCTGCAGCTTTCACTCAAAATTCTCCAGCTTTCAGTAATCAAAGCCAGGCCTGGGTTGTTCCCTGGCCCTCGGCTGCAAAAGGAATTTCCTTGATTTTTGAACATGGAGAGAATAAAAAGAAGTACAAGTTGTTTTATAAGACAAGTGGGGCAGCAATTTGAAATAGGCATTTAGGCATCTCTTAGGGATTAACATCAGGACTCATTTAAGGGCTTGGAGTGTTAATAAGGATGAGATGTATTTACTTTTCCCTGGGTTCTTTTTAGGAATCCCTGGGCAACGTTCTGGAATTGATCTACCCTGGTTCAAATTTCACACGTTCCCCCATTTTCCATGCTGATTCTCCCACCCCTCTTTTATTTGAGTTGCACCTCCTTTTAACTTGGAGAAAATGCCTGATCCAGGGCACACAACTGGGCATAATTGGTACCCAGAAATACTGTACATCAAGTCAAGGGAGCTCAGCAAACAAAATGGCCTTCTTTTACCTAGGGAATCTGGTTGGAAAATTGGACATTAAGTTACACTTCTAATTGAAATGAATTTGATGGTTTCAGAACAGTCCCCAGTGAACCCAGCCCACATCATAAAAACCACCATAGGCAAATTGGCACCATTCAGCCTTGGCTCAAATAGGCTAGGGAGTAAAAGAAGATGTAAACTGAATTTGTGGTTGTTTTTATCTTCAAATAGACAGGCTGGTGGGAGCTTCCAGAGGAGAATTCTTGGGTCAGATGACATAATTTTCCTGACAGTCTGGGAGGCAGTGTGGTATGGTAGGAAAGCACTAGGTTAAGAGTCTACTCTTATCTCTGCCCCTTATTGATGTGGTGTTCTTTGGTAAGTCATCAAATCTTTCCATGCCTCAGTTTCTTTGTCTGGAAAATGGGGGTAACAGCATCACCATGCCCATGGGTTGGTGTTGCACTCAAGTGATGACAGCTAAGAGGTTTGCCCAATGGACCAAAGTAGCCCCCAGAACCCAGGGCTCCTGACGGGTGGACATTCCCTGGGGGACATAGCCCATGGTGATATTTCTCATCCCATTTCCTATAACCCAATATAAACAAAAATTCACATACACACACTGCATTCTCATGGTTATTGTAACGTAAATATGTCCCCCATAGCGCCCCCCAGGTGGCGCTAGTGGTAAAGAACCCACCTACCAATGCAGAAACCACAGGAGATGCAGGTTTGATCCCTGGGTGGGGAAGATTCTCTCGAGGAGGACATGGCAACCCACTCCAGTATTCTTGCCTGGAGAATCCCCATGGACAGAGAAGCCTGGTCGGCTACAGCCCATAGGGTCGCAGTCAGATACAACTGAAGCAACTTAGCATGCACGCACTGCACAAGGTAGCCAAGACTCCCTTTCTGTCACTTACAACCACGAGATTTTGAACAGATCCCGGCAGTTTCTGAAAGGGGCACTGTGTTATCATTAATATCAGCATTGCTGAAGAAGGCGGATTAATGAGTGTGAACCCTCTTCCTTCACTTCTCTTGGGGGCGGTCCACGGAGGATTTCTCCCTGAGCCACTAATGAATTTTGCAACTGTCACAAAACTATGCAAATAAGTAGGACCCACATCTGCTGAACACCACCATGAGGTCGAACTGTGTGTAAATAAATGCTTGCATCAAGGAGAGGGGAAATCCTAAGGTGAGGAGTGACAGGGCTTTGTTTGCATAAACCCAGCAAGGTATTATGGGTAGGATATTAATTAAATCATGCTCCTGGGCCTCACGGAGGCCCAGCTCAACGGCTTCAGCTTGTTGACAAACCGAACGTGCAGCCCCCAGAGAGAGCACTAACATTTTGATGAACAGGGTTTGTTGGGGGTGATGTTTCCTAACTAGCATTTTAATACCATTTTTGACGCTTTGTCTGAGCAACTGGAAAAGAATGCTCAGATAAAAGAGTAGGGTGAATATCAAACTGTCTGGGAGGTGACTCTTGCATCTAATCTTCGTCTACTGGCCTCATTTCCTGGGAAGAACGTTCTGTTACTTCCACCCTGTCCCAGGCCCCCTGGCGCTCCCCAATCTTACGCCTCTCCCCAGTGCACACACAGCTGGGAGAACATCTCAGAAGACTGTTGAAGCTGCCTCAGGTTTAAATGAACTTTGAATGCTTTTGAGAGTCTGCCTAAGACCCCTTCCATCTGGGCTTTGGTTCATCCTTGCTTTTTGAAGAAATTAACCTGATGGTAGATACCGTCCTGTCTTCACGGAAAGGGCTTTTAAGGTTGAAATTAAAGAACCCATCTCAGCTGGAGTGGGAGGTTGGTCATTGAAAGCCTGTGACCACCAGATGTGCCCATTCTCTGAGAGGTGCTGACACTCCGGTTCCTTGGTAATTGACTAATGACCCCGGTCCCCCCATCCCAACCATTCCTGTCTTCATTTGCACTACATGGCCTCTTTCAGCTCAAAATTTCATGCTTCGTTTGAGGATTATAAAGGCTCTTTTATGTGAGAATATGCAGACAAATATGAACTAATTAATGATTCCACTATCCCCCTGGGAGGGTGCAATCGTCCTATGACCCACCAGCTTCCCTGGCATTGCTTGAGTTAGGCTGGTGTCTGGTATCAGAGGGGTCCCTGTTCCACCCCCTCCCTCCCCTCACCACCCCCAGCCAGCAACTCTCAACCCTGTTTCCTCCAAAAGACATTAAGAAACCATCTACTTCACATCACCTCTGCTTCCCGGCTGGTTGGTTGCCTTGACTATAAAACCGGACCCCCACTTCTTCTATTGCCCCTTCCAATCTATTACCCAATTCTCTACCCAGCAGGCAGAGGGAGATTTCTAAGACCTATATCTGGAAAAGCCACTTCTTGCTTAAAGGCTTGCAGTGAACCTGTCAATGCAAACCCCTCCTTTCTATCCCCAACCTTTCCCAACATTGATCTTTTGGCTCCTCAAACACATCAAGATCTCTTCTGCCTCAAAACCTTTGCATACATTGTTCCCTCTGCCAATATTTGGACCAAGAAGTGCCCAGTTATGGCGGATCTCCTCCATGAGCTTAAGTCTAAAGAGTTATTCTAAGCCTCTGAACTTTAGGGTGGTTTGTTACACAGCATTATTGTGGCAACAGCTAACTGATGCTGCATCCATTATCCTTTCTTCTAATAAAAGTCCATGGATTCTGTTTCGGAGATCGCTCCTCTCCCAATCTCCATGGCCATGACGCCACATCCAGCTCCAGAGATGACCAATCAGAGCATTCCATCCCTCTGGCCAGAGGGACTGGGTCAAACTCAGTAAGTGACCTAAGCTAAGTCAATGAGACATAATCCTAGAATCTTCTCTTGGGATAATAATAAAAAAAAGTTTCCAACAGAGTTTCTAAGAAGACTACAGCTACCACCAGGCAGAAAGAGGATGCCTGAAAATCAGAGGGAAATAGCTGAAGGGCAAGGCACAGAAATGTGACATTTAAGTGTCTGGATCCAGCTATTCCTGGTGATCTAGCCCTGGACTTCCCAGTTTCATAAGCCTATGTATTCCTTATTTGTAAGCCATTCTGACATGGTTTTTAAGTCACTCACGAATTCATAACTTTTGACTAGTACAGGTTCCTGCTTGCGTCTAGTACAGCCCTGACATCATACTGCCCCTCTTCAATCTTATACACTCTGACCAGGTCCTTACCTGAATTTTCTCCTTATTTCTCTAGTCATTCTGTCTGTGGCCTTATTTTTAGGGACAACCCTATTCCTTCCTTCTTTCTAAAAGGAAAACAGGAGTGGTATGCCAAGGTCCCAACCACTTTATAGTTTTCACATGAGCATCAAGGCAAATGGCCTGGTCTAGACCTGGCAGAAAAAAGGGGGGACAGATACTATATCCCACTGCTCTGAGAATCTGTTGGTTGCAAAAGAGTTTCTCTTTCTAGAGAAAGAGTTCAAGTTCCAAGAGGCATCACTGGATAGGTTGAGCAGCCTATGGAACAGCAGAATGTCTGATCTGTTTGCACCCAATGGGGCTGTCTTTAGGTGAGCTTGGGGTAGGGTTTCTCATAACTGCTGTTTTCCAAAGTGTCCCTGGGTTCGTGTTGTTAATCCAGCAAAGTTAATCTATTTTTTTTATCAACCAAAAGATGGGATGCAAAACCAATGGTCCTGCATTTTAAGCAAGATAAGTAAATGAATGAGTGATTTAAAGAAAAATAAAACTAGGGAATTCCCTGATAGTCCATGGTAGTCCTGGTAGTTAGGACTCTTGAGCTTTCACTGCTGAAGCCTCGAGTTCAATCCCTGGTCAGGGAAGTAAGATCCCACAAGCCTCATAGCACAGCCAAAAAAAAAAGTAAATAAATAAAGTATGCAAGTGACTGTTTCCCTTTCAGAGATGTCATCGATGGAAGCGCTATACTTATTGTGATGGTACTGCCATTGCTCTCAGCATTTCTAGGGTTCCTACTTTGAAAGGCAACTCTCTTTAGGTAGTATAAAATCTAGTATGGGCTTATCAGGTGTGATAAAAAACCTTGAGTTTTTTTTTAAAAAAACCTTCCTTTTCATCCTTGCCTCTCTTAGTGTTGGAGGACCGGTGATACTTGATCTTGATAACTGAGTAATTCATGTTGGTAGATGTCACTTAAGCCAGCTGAGATTGCTTTGTATTGTACCTTCCAGACAGAAACAACATATCTGTCTTAGACCTGTGGTGGGGATTTATTTGGGAGGTGAGCTCAGAAAGCAGGGGTAAGAAACAGGGAAAGGAGGAAATGCCACCAGAAGAATGAATTATTGAGGCCTGTAATGTAGGAAATTGGGGGCTCAGTTCCATCGCGACCACTAAGAGACATAGGATGTCTCCTAGAATCATCGGCTGAGAACACAGAAGGCTGGAGTTTTATTCTCCATCAGTTGAGTTCAGCGTTTGCCTGCAGTAGTTATCTCCCCCATATTTCTGGGCTTTGCTTCCAAGCTGAGTAGATTTCCAAGCCTTTACAAAGACCTTGAGGCAGAAAAAAAAAAACAAAAACAGATGTATGCTGCAGCACATTTGAGATGAAACATGATTGCAGGATGAGTCTGAACTCACACCAGCCACCAATCCATCACTGCTGGGGCCAGTATCAAAGGTATTCTGAGGAGATGGCACTTGGGGTACCGAAAACATCTGCCATGGTGTATGAAGAGCCTGATCCTTTATAAACATCCAAATGGCTAATGTTAGAAAGGTGACTCTATCAAGTGCTGATGAAGATGTACAGAGAGGGATGCTCCCAGGTATGGCTGGTGGGTATGTAAAGTGCAGCAGTTTTTCTGAAAAGGAATCTGATTCAGTTTAATGTAATTTAATTGGCATATGTGCTAGGACCACTCCCTCCCCACACCCCATCCCCACCTCCCAAGGAGGTGAAGAAGAGCCCAGAGGAATGGTCCCATGCCCAGGTCCCGAAGGACATGGTTATTAAGGATGTTGACCGTTGAGCTTTTGTTGTGTACAACTTGGAGGAGAGTTGAACACAACCTGCATGCCCATCCTTAGGGGACTGGATAAGAAAACAAAGGTGGATGGACATTATGAAATATTGTGTGGCAGGAAGAAGCAACACACAAAATCCATATACAGCAAGGCAGGAGCTCTACATAACGTGTGGAGTGAGTGAAGAAAGATAAGAAAATGAGTGAGATTTATAACATGATACTGGTCATGATGCATACCAAGCACCTACCAGAGAGAAGATGCTTGTAGGGAGAGGGGAATGAAAGTGAGGATTGGAGATGATGGAGGGAAGAGAAAGAAAGAATAAGATGCAAGCTGGGTTTTACCTGGTCCAGGGTTTCTTATATACTAGGAGCCAAGGACTATGGTTAACCATCTCCTTGGACCTGAAGATCTAAATATATTTTATTAAGTAAATAAAATGCCTGGAACACAGTAGGTGTTCAACAACTGGTCCCTAAGAATGTGGCTGCGAGGACAACTGAGTGATTTTCCAGAAAGACAAAAGCCTAACATCTCCTTTAGAAACTAGAAGGCAAAAAAGGAGTGGCTTTCCCCACCCCATGGCTCATATCCTGGGGCGGGGGGCGGGTAATATTGGGTCACTGGACCCCCAAAGGGGTCTGTCAATTTGAATAGGAAAAAAATCACTTTTTTATTTTCACTTGCCTCTGGGAGCAATTTAGCAAGTGCACGATTATATTAGGAGTATCTATGAGTTTATCACAAACAGAAATCATAGATATTTTTATATCATGTTATATAGCTGTTGCAGGTATCTTGTGGAGAAGGAAATGGCAACCCACTCCAGTGTTCTTGCCTGGAGAATCCCAGGGATAGGGGAGCCTGGTGGGCTGCCATCTATGGGGTCGCACAGAGTTGGACACGACTGAAGCGACTTAGCAGCAGCAGCAGCAGCAGCAGGTATCTTGAAATACTCAGCATGACTTGGAAATTATGGTCGTTATTAGACCTGCCACTAGATCATACTTAATGCATTAATAAGTGTGCATTTATCACATATCTGTGTTTTTAATATTTTTATAACTGCATTTCCACATAATTAGTTTCCTTTTTGATCTTTCGGCTTTATTTTATGTACTTAGAGCTGCTTTCTGAGAAAAGGTCTGTAGGCTTCCCCACATGTCAGAGGGACCCTTGGCATGGCAAAGGGTAAAACCCTGTCAATAGGCTTTATTATTGCTTCCTTAAGTTGGAAGATTCGTGAGAAAATTCATTTAGGACTTTCCGATACCCTATCCTCACCAGACAAGAATGAGTTCAACGGTGGCCCCAGCTGTGTGGTGTCACCCAGCTGGTTGCTGCCTCTCAGGGCTGCAGGGACAGGGAATGACAGAGCAAAGGGGGGAAGGGAGGAAGGAAGGAAAAAGAAAGCGATTGGAAGATAATTTCCCTGGCTCCTTCTTATCACTGAATTGAACTTTACTTTTAATAAAATTATTATTAAGTAGAAATGGCGTGCTCATTATTTTGCATTTAGGTGATTTTCAGAGACACAGTCCCAGTAATTACTTGCACTGGGGAAGGCTGACACGGTCTATTTTTTCGAATGTACTTGAACCAGCATCTTCCACTCCAGGCATAGCTTTTCCCCAGACTACAGAGAGGCGTAGACAGTCACTGCTGGCTTCTTCGTCTTGCCTGACTGAGACCAACGCGTGCCTTTAATATGGCCCAGAGTTCTTGAAGTCATCATAGGGTACCTCACTCTGCATGGAGAAATACCCCACACCCTGAATTGTGATATTTGTATTGGAAAGCACCCCAGAGAGAGGCACTCTCTTCTTTGTACAGATCACAGCTATTCAGATCTGGGCTAAGTGGAGGTTCTCTCCAAGGCAGACCCTACCTACAGAATTGAAGCACAGCTAGCTTATTTGGGAAACTCAAGAAACCCTGGTGGAGACATGGGGCAGCGAGACAGGAAAGGGAAGGCAACCAGTAATGGGGACATTGTTAATCCAGCCACGACAGTGGGCAACTGAATCTTAATATCCTGGAGACACTCTGGGAAAGGTGCAGTACATGCATGTCAGTGTTCTCCCACCCAGTGGGGCAAGGGAGCTGGGGCATTTATATACCAACTCCCAGGGTCATTGGTTGAGGGCTGCTCACAGAGGGTGTCGCTTCTCAGTTCTTCCAGTTTGTATGGACAACATGTCCTTTGGTATTTTTTAATTAAAACTTAAAGAGACTTCCCTGGTTGTCCAGTGGTTAGGGCTTCTCGCTGTCACTGCTGAGGGCCTGGGTTCGATCCCTGATCGGGGAACTAAGATCTCACAAGCCACACAGTGTGACCACAACAAAGCAAAACAAAAATTAGGCACAGAACTGCAGACACTGGCTTTTGGGGGTGAAGAGAGCCCGAGGCACTGGTGAGCAGGGAGGTGGTGGAGCAGCCGTAATACCTGCTGCTCCTCCAGGTAACAGTCTCTCCACCCCCCACTTCAGCTTCCCCATCTCTGCAAGAGGCAAGGACTCTCCAAAGGTTGCAAACTAGAGGCCTTTGAGCCAAATGAGTTTCTTGGGTGTGTTTGGTTTGGCCCAGATGGTTTTTATTGATAAAAATTTTTATTACAATTTTTAATTATTTTTATAGTTGAATCAACTTAAAATGAGGAGGTTTCTCATGAAAACTTTTTTTTTCTCTCCAGAAATATCTATTTGGCAACATTAGACCTCAAACTCAATGATCCGCAATACCATATGGGTCTGGGAATGTAGACTTTTTTATACCCAAAGTCAAATTGTTTAAGGAAAAACTTTTGCAGCTTGCTGGCAAAGTCTCTCCTATCCCCTTTTTTTGTTAATTTTTTCTTCTTCTTCTTCTTTTTTTTTTTTTTTGCTGTGCTGCACAGCAAGTGGGATCTTAGTTCCTGATCAGGGATCAAACCCATGCCCACTGCATTGGAAGTGCAGAGTCTTAACCACTGGATCACCAGGGAAGTCCTTCCTAGCCCCTTTTTTAAAGTGTTTTTTGTTTGTTTTGTTTGTAAAGGCATTTGCAACTCTATCTTTTTACAGAGTTTCAAGGTGGGGAATTGGCTTCAAACCCCAGGTAGCCTCAGCCCACCCTGCCAGGGTTGAAAGCCAGGATGTTTGAGCATCAGCTGGTAGGCGGGCTGCTCACCAGGAAGGCCCCGCCATCTGTTCCCAGAGATGGCGAGGGAGCCATCTTCCTCCCTGCACACCTGCCCCCAAACTCAGGCCCAGGGACATTTTATAACCCAAGAATGGTTCTGGTCTGAGCCAAGTGTAGGACCCCCAATACCTCCATTCTTTGCTACATTCTCCTTCATCTCCTGGAGTACGAGATGAATCAGCTGTCTCTAGCTCAAAGCATCTCTTTTCAGCTGCTGGGTTCCAGCCAACCCCCAGAGGCCACCAACTGTGCCCATCAACAGAAGTGGAAGTCGAGGGCTCTCATCCCATCACTCCTCTGCCCTGGGAGTCGGCAACTGATGACACAGGCTGGCCCCTGACTGCCAATCTAGATGGTGCTTTCAAATGTACCATCCCTGGTGATACCCTCAAACACAGCTGTGATTAGTCTAGTCTCCAAGGCCTTCGAGAAAAACCTCAGTGACTGAATAATAATGGGAAAGTCAGTCTAAAAGGGTGGGAAATCTGAATCCGAGGGTCTCTTTGAGTGAAGTGAACTTTTATTCATTCCACACGCATGAAATAAGGGCTTACAGGATGGTCAAGGAGCAGCTCTGACTTCATGAATGGATAAGAATCATCAACGGAGTCACTTTCTTTTTAAGAATAGAAATGGGTACGAGGGAAATGATGTTTGCATCCTTAGAAGCAATTGGCATTCTTGACTGAGCTGGGAGTTGCCTTTCCAAACGTGGAAAGAACGTGGCTCTGGCACCAGACTGCTGTGTTTCCAATTCAGGCTGTGTGACCTTGGGCAAGTCTTACAGAGAGGTTACAGGGTTGCTTTGAAGATTAAATGAAATATCCATATAAAGTACTCCAGCCCCTTCTTCAGAGTCAGAACTCAGTAAATGTTATAATTATCATTGTACTATTATGAATTTTTTTTTTTTTTTTTTCAGAAAAAGCGCCAAGATTAGCATCAGTTCTGGTTCTCTGTGACAAAAAAATAAATCCAAATTTCTGAAAAGTGAGGTCTGAATGGATGAGCTCTTAGAGGCCTTTTCCTTTCCCCTGGCCCTTGTCGCAGTACTGGGGCTGGCAGCAGAGCCCAGTGTCGGCGGCTGGCCCGGGTGGAGCAAAGGGCTGGGGCAGGGCCACGGCGGAGCAAGGCCTCCGGGCAGTGCCCACGGGCCCCGAGAACTTGTGTATGCTACTGGCCTCCCTGCTGAAGTGCAGGTGGAGGTGAAACATCAGAATCCAATTTTTTGTCACCTTGTGAAATTATGAGCCTCCATTCCTGTTGCGCTGCTATCATCAGAGCACAGCGGACACGTGGGTGATGGCTGTTGCTGGGTTACTCCTTGTAAGTTCAAACAGTTCCACATGCTGAATGACAACAGATTTGCCGTGACCTGGGTAAATTCAACCGATGCTTCCTGCCTAGGTAGACTTTGACGTGATGCTGTACATCTGCTTCTGATGAAGGGAACACCTCACTCAGTAAAGCAGGAAATAAAAATGCAGTCCTACCTTGGCAGTTGGTTTCCATCTCTCCTCCCTCCCTCCCTCCCTCCTTCCCTCGCTCCCTTCCCTCCGTCTCCTCTCTCCCTGCTTCCTCCTTTCTTCTTTCCTATCTATTTTTCTTTCTTGGTTTTCTCTGTCATTGTTTTTTTTCCCAAGAGAAGAAACACCAGTGCCGAACTGCTGTGTTCTTGGCGCCAGACCCTGCTCTCCGTGTGTACACAGTCTGAGTCCTGTGTCCAAACAGAAGACAGAAATGTGATCAGGGCCCAGTAGAGGGAAGGATTTGACAGGGCTTCTGCAGCCCAAATCTCCAAGATGCAAAGGTAAAGTCAGGCTCGGTTCTTAAAGGTTACATTTCACATTTTAATTGCCTCACACGAAGGCCACTCTGAGCCGGGGCTCCCCGCCCCCCATCTGCTTGGCAGCCCTCCCAGCTCCCCGAGGCTGAGGTCTCCCGCCAAGCACCTCCCTCCTTCCTCCAGCTCCAGGAGAACTGGGGCCACGACAGCCACAAATACCAAGGAGCTGAACAGTAAGTGGGTCTGTAGTGCTGGTCAGATCTCGTGTTAGCCCTGCAAGCTTGTTCTAGCTACTACCTGTCTCTAGGTAACAAATCACAGTATGACTTGGTGGCTTAAAACAATTATAACTGTCTCCTGGCTTCTCAGTTGACTGGACTCAGCTGTATCGTTCTCACCTGGGGTCTCTCACGCCCTCACTGGGGCTGGGGCTGAACTGTTCCAGAGGCTCAGCTGCGCTGAACATCCAAGACAGTGCGCTCATGGGGCTGGTGCTTGGGTGGACCTACAGGGGATCTCTCCATGTGGCTTGGGGTTTACTCAACATTGTCACTGAGCTCCAAGACTGTCCTGAGCAGGAGCTCGAGCAGCTGAACAAAGACAAGCATTCCAGGAGAAGCATTCCATAGGAATTGAGCGGAAGCTGTATGGCCTTTGATAATTCAGCCTAGAAGTCACATAGTAGGATGTTCCCGGTGAGCCATTGGTCAAGGCAGTCCCAGAGGCCACCCAGCTTCAAGGAAGCGGAGCATAGACTCCACTTCTCAATGGAAGAAGTGCCAAAGAACTTGGGGGGCATATTTTAAAACTGCTACAGCATTCAAAACAATAGTTCTGGTCATTGTCTTCAACTGAAAGGTCCTGATGATGCTGAAGTCTTCAACACCAGCCTAGCTCTTTGCATCCAGAGGGAAGGGTGGAAGATTTGAAGGGAAAAATTTCTTATCTTGCAGTGGTTTTTTTCAGGTGCAGGTGACAAATCAGAAGTCTCTGATATGCTCATAGCCTGAAATGGGTTTAAAAATTTTTATCCAGTATTTTAAAGGTTGGAGTTTTTTTTTTTTTTCCTTGAAATTCTGAGCTTTCAGCATCCCTTACAAAATCAGATCTGAGCTGAATGATGGCTGCTCCCCTTAGACAGGGCTGATGTACAGGAATGCCACGGTGCCCACCCATTCCTACTGGTCCAATACTCAGAGTGAATATCAGTAGTTATCCATCTACATGGCTGCACTGTTTTCTTCTCGTTGCTCTCGTTTTCACTTTAGTTAGAAAAAAATTTATTGTGGTACCATGTCTTTATCCAAAGTGAGAATACAACAACAATACAAAGTGAGAATAAACGGCATTTTTAACGGATATAAGAAAACATCCTGATAGTTTAGTCACTCAGTCGTGCCCGACTCTTTGTGAACCCATGGACTCCAACCCACCAGGCTCCTCTGTCCATGGGATTCTCCAGGCAAGAATACTGGAGTGGGTAGCCATTTCCTTCTCCAGAAAACATCCTACATTATTTTTAATACACACCAAAGAGGATTATATTGATTGTTCTCATGGCCCTCCCTCTCCCCTCCTGTCTTTCCTCTCTCTTTCCTGCCCTTTCTTTCCTCTTTCCTTCCTTCATCCCCTCCCCCTTCCCCCTCCCCATCTCCTCTCCGTCTCTTTCTTTTTCTTTCAATAGTTAGCAGGAGAATGAGGAGAGGTGGTCGATTCTTGTTAATTACATTGAATTGATTTCATTTTTAGTCTTTGCCTATTACTTGAGTTAAAACAGTTTTTCTCTCTCCTGCTGTTTGTCTTTTACATGACAGCCAAACGAATAAACACTTGGGAACCTCAAAACACTATCTTTGGTATAACAGACACATCAAAAGGCCTCCTGGACAAGCCTAAAGTGGTCTCCCAAATGATGTGGGTGGTCTGCTCTCCCCAGGGAGAGGCCCCTTGCCAGCTCAACCCTGGGCCTTTTTGACTGTGTTTATGTTCCAGGCCAGAGAGGTAACTTCCCCAGAACAACCCCTCTGACTGTTCAAAGTGCAGCCAACTACAAGACAACAGACAAGTCGCTTCCCTTGACTGATGACCCTCGTGTCCACATTTGGCATTCAGTACCTGGCCACAGAGTCCAGCCCTTGTGGTCTGAGAGAGGTCTACTACCTCCCCATACATAGCTTTAGACTTTTCTGTTCATCCACATTTTCCAGCTCTCTTTTGATTGATTCCAGAGTCTGTTTTCCTCTCTCTCTTTCTCTGTCTCCCTCTCTATTCCCTGGAAGCTTGAGGCCAACCCCATTTGCCCCTTTCCCTGTTGTCCCTGGCATTTGGTTCCGGTTCATCTCCTGCGTTTCTAAATACCTTTATGCCTTTCCCATAGACAACAGTCTTCAGGGCATCTCTCCTAGATTTATCTGAGGAGGAGAGGTTCCTTTGAGCAGGAGCCTCAGAATGTTCAAGTCCTAAGTAGTCCTAAGGAGAACAAGGGAGGGAATGATCTAGGAGAGGGGATTAACAGCCACGTAGACCCGGCTGGAGGACACTCAATGGCCCATGTCTTTGTGGGACATCCACCTGCTCCAGCTCACAGTGGAGCCCCATGAATCTCAGGTAGAGGAGCCAAGCCAGGATGGGGGGAAGGGGTTGCTTCACTTGTCTCCACGTCAAGAAAACAAATGTTTGGGCAGGAAATTTCCCTTTGAGAATGATCTGCTTTTCGAAGGCAACATTTTTCTGAGTTATTTCCTCATGGGAAACCTCTCAGCTATCTCAGAAAGGAAAATATTCCTCCTCCTTCTGTGCTCAGTACGCTACTTTGACTCATAGGGGAGATATGCCTGCGTAGTAACGAAACTGATTTCTCCACTCCTGCGAAAAGCAGCTTGCATGCATGCGGGTCTGTATTTGTACATGGGCATGCTTATGTGTATGAGTGATTGTTCGTGTGTGTGCGACGTGTCAGCCATATGTACAGGTGCACTCGTGCATCACAGTAGATCACAGAGACACTTAAAGGGAGAGAGGGAAGGTACAAGCTGCTGAAAGATGGGTTTACAGGGAGGCTGTGAACTCGGCACAGGGCTGTCTCTAGCAGGCTCCTCCCATAACCGAATGCCTCCAGGATCCAGCACCATGAAAAGAGAGTGAAGTCATTTCACGTGTCCACATGCCCATTGCTGGCTGAGGCTGAGTCATCAGGGAGGCATGTCAGACTGTCCCCCAACCTATGTCACCCCATGCCACAGGGGGATCCCATCGCCAGATGTTGGCCCATGGTACCCCTCCACCCCCCTACCCAGAGCATCCCATCATTCTGGGAAGTTCCTATTTTATGACATAAAGAATCCTTGACCAAGAAGGAAATGATTTGAATTTGAAGATTTGGGGCAAGGACCCTAAATTCTCTGAGTATCAATGTCCTCCTTTGTGAAATGAAGATAACTGTATCCCCTGCCAAGAATTCAGTGTGTATGTAGCTGGCTGGAAGGTGTGTATAAAGCTAGCCTAGTGCATGAACCGACGTGGATGGGGTCCTAATAGGAAACAGAATTTTCTCCAACACGTGCCTTTACACCTGTAACCATCTGGGCATCCCACCCCCACCCTAGATCCCTTGACAGTTTCACCAGCTCCCAAATATTCGAGTAAACTTTGGGGATGAAATTGCACAGTCTGCTCTCCTAAGGCTCGACCTGACGTTTGGGAACCCGCACAGAGAACAGGGAGGAGAGGCTGCGTTTTCTCTGTGGTGCCATTTCCGCTCCTCTACTCCTCTCTTTGGCTGTTTAAGAGTCTTCTTTCCTTCCCTGGTGCACTGGAGTCTGGAAGGAGGGAAGGGAGAAAAGCGCACATTTCATACTGGACTAGCCTGCCCATTATCCTATCATTGGGCTCTCCCCAAGGAGGCGCCCAGATGCTGCCTTCCCAAGGGGCATGTTTATGGGCTCTTGGGAGGCTCCACACAAAGCTCTCAGCAGCGCACCATCCCTGACAAGTGTGGGTGGCACACTTTCTGGCTGTCCTTACATGGCACACCCTCAATCCCTGCCTGCTGTGGCTCACCCATCACCTCTCACTGTGGCGCCCCTACCCCCAGCAGGCAGCTTACCTCCCATGGAACTCACGCGGTCCCCAGGAAGCTCATTCGCCCTTGCCATGCCAAGTCCTGGGAGTGTAGTCTTGCTGCCCTGTCCTGCCCTCTTTCCTGTATCTGCCCTCATGGGTGGTGATTTCAGCTATCCCTTCTCCTTCTGGATTCTCCAGACAGGAAACAGGTGCTGATCTTGCTCTCAAAGCCTCCTCCTCCTGGGGCAGAATCAGGGTCTTGCAGGAATTCCAGGGCACTGGTGTGGGCAGCCCACTGATCTGCCGGACATGGAATGTTTCTGATGGGCAGTCTTTGCTCCGGGGTTCCCCATGGGCCTGGCTGAGACTTTCTTAGAGCTGCACTGTGTCTGAGGCTCTTCCCACCCCCATCTTCCTTCCTTTCCCCTCCTTTCTCAGAGATCAGACCTACATCTTGGCCTGAAGGCTCTCCCACCTACTTCTACTCCCTCCTCTTTGACCCTTCACAGGGTCTAATCCCATCAGGGCTCAGCTCAAGCTTTATCTCTTGGAGGTACGGGGAACCAACCTTCTCCCGATGCTCCATACCTTCTCTGGGCTCCCAGATCACCTTGTGACTACCTCAGCCAGAGCCCTCCTCTTCTGCTGGACTCATCCATTTCCTGCCTGTCTCACCCAACAGCTGAGTTCCTCCAGGGAAAGAACTAGGCACGTAGTAGGCACTTAAAATTTGTTGAATGACTCAACAAATAACAGAGGAAGACCAGCTAGAGAACCTGTGAATATGGGGCTTGGAGAATATAAGCATGGGAGACATTCTTTGCTGCTGCTAAGTCGCTTCAGTCGTGTCCGACTCTGTGTGACCCCATAGATGGCAGCCCACCAGGCTCCCCCATCCCTGGGATTCTCCAGGCAAGAACACTGGAGTGGGTTGCTATTTCCTTCTCCAACGATGAAAGTGAAAAGTGAAAGTGAAGTCGCTCAGTCGTGTCCGACTCTTAGCGACCCCATGGACTGCAGCCTACCAGACTCCTCCGTTCATGGGATTTTCCAGGCAAGAGTCCTGGAGTGGGGTGCCAAGAAAAAAAATATGTAAAGGGTAATTTCCATACTGTTCATGAATTTCAAAAGCCTGACTTCTAGGGCCTGATCCTAATCCTAAAGTTTCATGACCCCAAATACTTGTCGCTCAGTCGATTATTGCCCGTCCTTTTTGTCTTTTCATGAAGACACATCTCTTACTTGAGGATGAAAGTTGCTAAGAACATAGGAGCTGCTTTACAGCAATCTGCTCCCCAGTTCTCTTAGAATTCAGAGGACCACCAGTTTAAGCAAAGATTGCTTGATTTCAGAAAACGGAAGCCCTCAGAGCTAGCTAAATAAAGGGCCTTTAAGTAAGGAAGCTGGGGTAGTTCAGAGGCCCCAGAGCACACATCTCAGGTAGGTCTTGGGAGAAATGGCAGCCAAGACCTGGGAGGTTAGGAGCCAGGAGCCAGGGCCTCCTAGCCCAGCAGGCCATATACTTCTGCCCGACAGGAACCCCTTCTGCATAAAGCCAGCTGTTCATCAATTCTCAGGCAAGCATTCAACTGAGGAGACCAACTAAACTCATGGGTCCTGATCCCAAGGTATTGAGAAGGGGCCTGCTGGCTGTCAGCTATGGTCCCAAGGTGTGGTCTCAGATCCATGAGCAGGGCTCCTGGGAGGACACTGGGAGGAGGGGTGGGCTGACAGGGAACACAGCCACCCCTCATCCCTACCTTGCAGCCATGGAGCAGCCTTGAGGGTCAGAAAGGATGCCACATTTTCCTCATCTCAAGGATAAGGAGGTGGAGGGTACCAGGTTTAAAACTTGGTTTCCTCCAGAGCCAATAAGTTCATCGCTACACCACACCCTCCCCCTGAACTTTAAATTAATACTCAGCAGCACTCTCCCTCACATTTAGAGCCATGAGCTCTAAAAAACAAAAATACTACATTTAACATTTTAGGACAAATTTTTCTGTAATTCCCTTATAATACCCCAAATCATTCAAAGCCACTTTACTGTCAGAAAAGAAACATCTATGCATACACTTAGATCATTTACGCCAAATGCCTTTTTAACAACATTTCTCAATTAAATATTCAGCAGAGATAATTGTAAGCAGAGATAATCGGAAGCATTTCATCCAGTTGGGGAAAAAAAAAAAAAAACACGTCGGAGGTGAAAGAATCCAAAATGGGGAATATCAGAAATTAGAATGAAAGGCCCACAGCAGCTGACGCCTGTCCAAAGGGCAGAACCAGAGGTCAAAGCCACATCTCTCTGGATTTGTTGGCATTTAACTAGATGCAAAATGTCAGCGCAGAAAATGGCTTGTTCAGTGCAAATATTAACAAGAGAGGAGTGTGTCAGTGTGGAAATGGAGCTTCAGCCGACCACAGCCTTTCTGACTCTCCCCCTAAAGCCACTCTGAAGCAACGAGGGAACTTCCTTTTGGTTTATTTTCACCCTCTTTGCTGGAGGTAAAGCTGCAGGGCATTTGTTTCAGAAAGGGAAGGCTGATTCAGGAAGCACTGGGCAAGATGTTTGTGTTTGCCTGTAGTGAGGTCAGTTTATTCTATCCTAGTCTACTACCAGGGCTTCCCTGATGGCTCAGCAGGTAAAGAATCTGCCTGCAGTGCAGGAGACATGGGAGACGTGGGTTCAATCCGTGGGTCAGGAAGATCCCCTGGAGGAGGAAAATGGCAACCCATCCAGGATTCTTGTCTGAAAATTCCCACAGACAGAAGAGCCTAGTCGTCTAAGCCAGAGTTAGCAACTAAGCATGCATGCACGCATTCTACTATCCTATCCTACCTGTCCCTACCCTATCCTGTCCGATCCTACTCTATTTTATCCTATCCTATCCTACTTTACAGCTTCCCAGGTGGCTCAGTAGTAAAGAATCCTCCTGCCAACACAGGAGACATGGGTTCGATCCCTGGGTCGGCAAGATCCCCTGAAAAAGTAAATGGCAACCCACTCAAATATTCTTGCCTGGAAAATCCCATGGACAGAGGAGCCTGACAGGCTACAGTCCATGGGATCACAAAAGAGTCAAACATGACTTCGAAACTAAACAACAACAATGAAATTTTACACCACGAGACTATGCTAATCTACTCTATTCTGCTTCTCTTGTTGTTGTTCAGCCTCTCAGTCATGTATGACTCTTTGCCACCCCATGGACTGCAGCACACCAGGCTCCCCTGTCCTTCACCATTTCCCGGAGTTAGCTCAAATTCATGTCCACTGGGTCAGTGATGCTACCCAACCATTTCATCCTCTGCTGCCTGCTCTCCTTTTACCTTCAGTCTTTTTCCAATGGTCGGCTCTCCTACTCTACCCAACTCCTGTTCTAGTCTATTCTGTTTCTTCTGCATATATTCAGAAGAGGCTGGCACTTAGCAACGTTAATTTTATCAAGACCAGGAAGAAGGCAAAAGGGTAAGAAAATGCTTTCCTTTTTCTCCTCTTCTCTGCACTGAGGATTCTGTGGTAGCTCCAAGCTGCACATTGAGCTTTCTGTCATTACCCTCCTCTGCGCAGAGTCTCCTCAGAAAGATGTTCCTACTGGCTTCTTCCCCAGCTCACGGCATTTGCCATCTTGTTCTGAAAAGGGAAGCTCACCTGGGAGTCTGATTTGGTGACAGGTGGAAAGCTTCGGGCTGCTCTTTCAAACAGAAAGAGTGTTGATTTGCAGGCTATGGAGGAGCCATGTCTGGCCATCGTCCTCCTCTGAGGATGAATCTGCTGGCAGCGGCAGTCAGATCCTCAGCCGGACAGCTTCAGAAACCAGATGCTCTCCCCCCGCCACCCCTCCCCAACCCCCGACAACAGATAGGCTCACTGGTCCAGCTCAGCAGAGACTGAGATCCACAAACCAGGATGACTAGTCAGACTGATGCAGAGGGATGCCAGACATTCCCGCCAGCCCAACAACCGCATTCTCTGCTCATGATCAAATGATACGGACAGCCACATTAGTAGACTGTGGCTTGGTGTTTAGCACGAAGTCTGGCTTAATTGGAGCATTAAAGGAATTGTTGAAGTGATATTAGACGGTTCACTTGCCACGCTGCTGGGAAAATCACTGAGCTAGCCTTGGAAAGCAGGTAGGACCAGAGGGCAGCTATGGAGCCAGACCCAGGCCAGAGAGAAAGCCAGCTTATTCTGGCAACATATGACACGTGCTTGACTCCTTTGCTCACTGGTATCTGCCGGAAACTGGATGTGGCCGCCACCATGGCAGCTGCCAGAAAGAATTCTCATTGTCCCCAGCTCCAGATTCAAATCTGTGGCAGGTGGATCGGACTGGCTGAGCCTAAGTGTGCATGGCTTACCTCGAGGAATGTTGGAAAGGCAGTGTACTAGTCTAGGTTTCCCCAGATGAGAACCCTGCAAATAGTTTCCTTGAGAGGGATCCCAGGGAGCACCAGTAGGGAAAAGGGAGGAGCCTGCTGTGGGCAATGCGGGCTCATCCTTCTTGGGAACCTCTGAGCAGCAACCTGGAGTTGTCCCACCTGAGGGGTGAGAAGGGCTCCCCAGGTGGCTCAGCCATAAAGAATCTGCCTGCCAATGCAGGAGAGGTGGGTTCGATCCCTGGGTCAGGAAGATTTCCTGCAGAAGAGAATGGCAACCCACTCCAATATTCTTGCCTGGGAAATCCCATGGACAGAGGAGCCTTGTGGGTCACAAAGAGTTGGGCATGACTGAGCAACTGAGCACAGCACACAGCACCTGAGGGGTGAGGAAACTGGAGGAGTTATTTAAGGGGAGGTTGTTTGTAGAATATTTATTTGGCTGCAGCATCATTCTTTGCGGCACACGGGCTTCCCTAGTTGTGGCTTGAGAGCTTTGTTGCCCTGCGGCATGTGGGATCTCAGTTCCTGGACCAGGGATAGAATCCATGTTCCCTGCATTTCAAGGTGGATTCTTAACCACTGGACCACCAGAGATGTCCCAAGAAACTAGAGTTTAAATCCATCAATTCCCATCTGTCATTGGTTGAAGGTGGCCTGAGCCCCGCCCCCTCAGGGGAGGTCACCTTCCCCACCATTCCAGCATGCTTACATTGGCACATACAGAGGCCATGCGTTCTAAGTGTTTCTGCGTGGGCACAACAGCATCTGCTACAGCGAGTGCCATGCAGTTTTAGCTGCTCGAGTGCCAGTGGGGGCTCTGCCTCCTACCTAGATTCTGAGAAAGGCACTCCAATGCCGGGCAACCAAAACTATGACAACATTCTCTACATGTGGATGCCTTTTGCTTTATCTGCAAACTCTCCTTCCTCCTCTGCCCTGCCCCTTCCCCCAAAACCTGGTAGTTCCCATAGGAGTGACCACTTCTTACCATGGATGCTGTTAATTGGTCCAGAGTAGTGCCTGACTTAAGACAAGGCAAATTATAACTCTTTCCTGGAATTTTCCAAACTAGAAAGGAGTTGATTTTTCTTTTTTAAAAAACCATCTGAGGTCTGGAACTTAAGATGCAAAAGTCAGAAGCTCTGAATTCACAGACCTGAGCAAAAGAAGGCATCTAGGTGGCATTCTTTTTTTTTTTTTAGGTGACATTCAAGTCTCCAACATGTTCAGCCGTGTCTGACTCTTTGTGGTCCCATGGACTGTAACCCACCAGGCTCCTCTGTCCATGGGGTTCTCCAGGCAATAATACTAGAGTGGGTTGTCATTCCCTTTTCCAGGGCACCTTCCTGACCCAGGGATTGAACCTGCATCTCTTGTATCTCCTGCACTGGCAGGTGGATTCTTTACTGCTGTGCCACCTGGGAAGCCCCCATACTACACGTGATCTTAGCCAAAAGCCAAAAAACATCTCTCAGATAAATCTGAACAAGGATTCCCTCCTCACGGAGAGGACTCCTTGTCGAGCTAGTCATCACCATTTACTGAAGGCTCCATGCTTAGTACTCGGCAAGGAACATCCTTCTTTCTCCCTCTATGAGATTGGAACTCCATCCCCATTTTACAGATGGGAAAAGTGGAGTTAGAGATTTAGGAACTGGTTTGAAATCACAAAACTAAAGAGTACCTAAGCAAAGATGCAAAACACTCCTCCCAAGTCCGGGTCAGGTGCCTTAGCCTCTGTGCCAGGGCTGGGACTTGGGTGGAGCGACTGAGACACCAACAGCACATCATGGTCAAGTGCCCATGCTGCACTTCTGTGACCTTGACAGTGAGCGCCTCCTTAAATTCTTGCCCTGGGTGCCTTGCTTGCCTCACTCAAGTGCCAGAAGCCCTGCTCTTGGCTCCTGAGCAGAGGAAAGCCACCTGCTCAAGGTCCCTGAGCCTACTTCTGCTCTGGAGTTGCTCAATGGGCTCTACCAGCGTCTGCTTCCGGGTCTTATTTTTCAGGAAGTTTCCATGACTTTATTTATTTATTTATTTATTTGGTCTTTTTTCAAGACAGAGCTTAAGATAAAGGATTGGATTAATTAACTTAGCATTGCCTAAGTTTCCAATCACGTTCCAGGGCTGCCTCCCAGAGCCTGCCCTTATTCACCTCAGGTGGGCATTTGGGAGCTCATTTGCCCTTCAGCCAGCCTATCACAGCCCCTGGGTGGGGCTTCACACCATAGCTAACAAATCGCACCCATTCTGTGCACGTTGTCCCAGTTTAACTGTGAGGTAGCCCTATAGCTACTATCTGGTGGTGTAGAGGGAGCCTCACAGTGGCCTCCATGTATGGACAGCCCCTGATGGTTTCTCTTCTGCCTATAAAGGATCCTCAGACCTCACCAACAGTCACAGCACACTGCATTGTAATTATCATTGGCCCACTTCTCTTCCCTTCCAGCTGAGTCCTCGCAGACCCAGTGGCATACTGCAGCTTCCTCACCCAAGGGTGCTCAAGATATATTTCTTGGATGAAGATTAACTGGCCCTTTCTAGAGCTTAGCTCAGGTGAATCCACTGTCCCAGCTGGAGTGAAAATCATGCCAGGCCTCCATCTGCTTCGAAATGATAGAAGGGCATTCCTACTCTTTGGGGAGAAACTGCAAAGATTTAATGAAATGTTTCTTCTGTTGAGGCTACAGATGATCTGTTGACATGGTCTAAAGGGTTGTGGGTAGTTTAATGTCTTTCTGAACCATCAATTCTGCACTTTGTACCGACTCAGCAAATTGATCTGAATTTAGGCTACTGACAAGGACCTTGGAAATAATGTGACTTCTGCAGGTTTAAGAAATGAAAGAATTTGAAAGTGGTCCTAACAAAGTCTGAGATCGTAACCTCTGCCATCCAGAGCCTCCAACAACTCAGCCCTGGATCGACTGTAGCAGCACACATGGGTTTCCTGGCTCTGGTGCCCCTGCCTGAGGGCTCCAAACCTGCCTCAAAGTGCCAGCCTGGAGATCCTCATCTGCCCCCACCCTGTATTTCTCCTTGCAGTAAGAAACCCTAAAGGCACACTATTTCAGGGTAGGCTTCCAGCCCTGGACGCAGTTGTTCAGCTTGATGCAGTGGGACAAGCAGCCTTTGAAATTAGAAGACTTAAATATGCTCCTGGCATAGCTATTGACTAACTGTGACTCAGCATTTCCCCAAAAAGTTCCATGGAGTGCTAGAATTCTATGACATATTAAATAGGAATAGTGCATCAGGTAGCTGTTGCCACTGAAATGATGCTGTGTAACAAGCAACCCCTAAACTCAGTGACACACAATGATAAGCGTTTGTTTTTAACTCGTGCATCTGCAGGTTGGCTGGGGCAGCTCTGCTCCATGCGTCTCATTGTAGGATCCAGGATGGAGGGGCAGCAGCACACCGGGGAATGTTCTTCTCATGGAGAATAAAACAAAAGCATGGAAGACAAGTTTTCACAGAAACATGGAATGCCCATTAAGGCCTCTGCTTGAAACTGGCACACTAGAGATTCACACACTGAATTGGGCAGGCACTGGATGGTGGAACCAGCTATAAAAAGAGAGAGAAAGGTCTCCTGAGCACTGACAGTGGTGACATACAGCAGGGGCCTCACAGATGGAGGAGTCTTAAGAAGTCATAGGGTTGTGGAGTGCCAGGGTAGGGGGCACGGTTCTGGACTAACAAGTTTTGAGAGATTCTAGGCCAAACTGGTGTGACTAGCGATGGGCTGTGGTATTTCAGGGAAGGCTCCAGTGGACTGCTGGCCTGGACTGACCCCTGACTCCGACCCTGTGGAAAAGCTAAGCCTTCAGGTCAGAAATCAGAAGCCCCAGTCACAGGGCAGAGAGCTACGGGGGCAAGAAGCCATGGGTGCCATTAGACCCCCAGGCTTGGAGCACAGTCTGGTTTCAGTCAGAACCCTGCCTTTCCCTGCACCCTCCAAAATCTGTGTCCTTTTGCTTCTGTCTCATCCTCACCCAAACCAATTGGGAGGTCAGGTCCTCTTTGCCTTCATCAAAGTCTTGTTCCAAAGCAAGACTGTCTCTTCCTGTGACTTCCACAAACAATGAAATACCACTGTCGTGAGCATTAAGGCCATGATGGCAGAAACAAAGTTCACAGGAGACTTCCATTCCTCTCAGGTACAAGTAGGAAATTTTCTATGGAGTGGCAGGCTTCTCCTTAGTTCCACACGTGGTTTTCATTTCTCTGGGGGAAAAAAAAAGACTCCAGGTGCTGTTCTCCAAAATCTCACCCCCACCCCCACCTTGGCAGGCTCCCAGCTTCCCTAGTCTTTAGAAGTGCCAGTCTGGGGCTGACGGCTTCCAGCATCTTCCACAGTTGCAGCAAAAAATATGAAAGACTGTTAGGCACACTGGCTTTTCTTTCATCAAAAACACTCAGATATTTGTCCTTGGCATCTCTCAGGGCTGTGCCTCATCCTCCCTTTGCCTGTAGCCATGATGAGCAATAGTTGAATGATATTTGTTTGGGTTTCTCCCCTTGTATGGAGAAGGCAATGGCACCCCACTCCAGTACTCTTGCCTGGAAAATCCCATGGACGGAGGAGCCTGGTGGGCTGCAGTCCATGGGGTCGCTAAGAGTCAGACATGACTGAGCGACTTCCCTTTCACTTTTCACTTTCATGCATTGGAGAAGGAAATGGCAACCCACTCCAGTGTTCTTGCCTGGAGAATCCCAGGGATAGGGGAGCCTGGTGGGCTGCCGTCTATGTGGTCGCACAGAGTCAGACACGACTGAAGCGACTTAGCAGCAGCTCCCGTTGTAGTTCAAGGATCTTCACCCTAAAATCCCAGGTAATATGTCTCAGAGGCCTACAGGGTGGTACCCTGGGTCCCAGCGTCTCTGAGCCACCAAGATGGCATAAGAGCAACTCATTGGGGCGGGGGGTGGGGAGAGTTGTGTTTTTCTTTTGATGTTTTTTAAACAGAATGGATACCACATCTTCTTCCTTTGGGGAAATAGCTTGGGAGGGGAAATGAAACCTGCGAAATGTGCAGATGCATCCTAAAAATGGAAACATATTGTGAAAAGAGAATTATAATAGTAAGAGCAACCTCAACATATCGATTTGAAGGAAATATTGTTTGAAAGAAAAAGCAAGATATCTGGGCAGGTAGGATCACCCAGTGCTCAGAAAGCAATAACTTGTTATTTGGCGGGTTACATTAAAGTGGTTATGAACACAGCCTCTGCAGCAAGGTGGCTGGCTGGAATTGGGATCCCACCTCTTCTACTTATAAAAGCAAGTTATTTCATGTCTCTGTGCCTCAATTTCCTCCTCTAGCAAATGTGCCCAGATATCTTGCATTTCAATGGCTGAGAAAAAATAAAGTTAAAGGAATGAATCTCTAATTGTAAAATTTGTGGTTGCCAGTGAGGAGATGGCTTGGTGAGACAGAGGTGGCAGGGCTGAGAAGGATATGAGGGGAGGACAGACGATCAGTATGAAATTCCTTCAAGCAGGGAGCTGCCTACCAGATCTACCAGAAATGCCAGCCCCTACTATGTATGAGAAACATACTTCCCTTTAGGTCACTCCCATTCCAAATGGAAACCCACGCATGTCCTGGACCAGTTCTTCCAATTATGGAAAAGGCGCCCAAACATCCTCTGATTGGCAGACCACAAAAGCCGCATCCCCGCGATAATGATGATGATAATAGCGTTGGTAATAGCCGCGATGCAGCTGTTACTCAGCCTCGTGCATCTTCAGAGCCTCCTGGGGATTGGCAGTGTGCTAAGAATAGTCCTAGCACCAGCATTCAAGAGCAATCGGCTGACCCAAGTGAACCCCCCAAGGTAGGATCCTGCTTGCTGAATGGGCTGCCAGGTGTGAGGGGAGGGATTTGCTGCAAAGCTGAGTCCAAGAGGAGTTTTGAGTTCAGGCTATGAGTTCAGGCTGTGAGTTCAGGCTAGAAAGCCCTGGAACAAGGATGGGGGAGAGACTTCTCTACATTGCCGCAATCAGATTAACCCCACTGTCAGATCCCACCTGTACCCTGGCTCCTAGGCCAGCTCTCCCCCATTGACTTCACTGCCCAGAGCAGGGAGACGAGTCAGCCACACATATAACATGGAGAAGATGCAGTACTGTCAGGGTAGATTAGCTCTAAGTGATAGAAAATGCCAACAAAGACTGGAGGAAGTTTCTTGCTCTCTCACGTAAATAAGATTCAGAAGTGGATAGTTCAGGGCTAAAAGAGTGGCTTCACAAAGTCCACAGGATCAAGGCTATCATTATTATCATCATTATCGTTGTATAATTTGTACTGTACTATTATATAATTTGCATCTGGTGAAATACACAGATCGCGAAGGTATAGATTGATGAGTGTTGACAAATGTATACTCCATGTAATCAACAATGCAACTGAGATTCAAGACAGTTCCAATTCCAGCTGACCTCCACCACTCATAGGCAACCACTATCCAGACATCTTTCACCAAAGAGGGAGTGGTTTTACCCATTCTAGAATTCTACATACATGGAGTCATAAAGTGTATAGTCTTTTGTGTCCAGTTTCTTTCACTCAATATAGTACTTTATGGATTCACACTGGTGACTCAATGGTAAACAATCCGCCTGCCAATGCAGGAGACTCGGATTTAACCCCTGGGTCGGGAAGATCCCCTGGAGGAGGAAATAGCAACCCACTCCTGTATTCTTGCCTGGGAAATCCCAAAGACAGAGGACCCTGGAGGTCTTCAGTCCATAGGGTCACAAAAGAGTCAGACGTGACTTAGTGACTAAACAACAGCAAAATGTTGTCATGTATACCAATAGTTTATTCGTATTGTTGAGTAGTATTCTATTGCATGAATATTCCACAATTTGTTTAATCACCCATTGATATTTAGATTGTCTCCAGTTTGGGGGCTATTATGAAAAAAACAGTTACAAACATTAGTCTGCAAATCTTTGTGTGGACATAGGTTTTTAATCTCTCTTGGGTAAATACGTAGGAGTGAGATTGCTGAGTGTAGCATATGTATATGTTTAATTGTACGAGGAACTGTCAATTTTTCGAAGTGGTTCTAACATCTCAGGATCATTCTATCTTGTTCCTCTACCATGGGGTGTACATGACTTCCACACTGTGGTATTAAATGGCTGCTTGAACTCCAGCCATCACATCTACATTCCAGCCCACAGGAACGAAGGTGAAGGTAATCCTATGCTTCTCTTAATAACACTTCCTGGAAGCTTCTCACAATAATTCTGCTTACATTCCATTAGCTAGAACTTAGACACATGGCCAAACCCGGCTGCAAAAGAAGTTGAGATGTGTAATTTTTATTCTGGAGATCCAGAATAAAAGCACCCAGCTAGATACCTGGAGTTTTATTATTGAGGAAGAAGGGGTATTGGATAGTGGGGGATAATAAGCAGCATCTGCCAAGACAGGTGGCCAGAAATCGGACAGGGACTATTTCTGTGTTGCTCAGAGAGGTTCCTGCAGAATCTTTCTTGGGCCTTGGCTCACGGTATGTATTCAATAAACGTTCAGGATTGGTGGAAGGAGAGAGGGTGAAGGAAGAGAGGAAGGAAGAGAAAAATAGCCCTGGTAGACAGCCTCATGACTTGAGAAAGTTCTCTGGGATCATAATGTTCATCTGAAAAGAGGGTTGTTTTTTTAAAAGCTTTCGCAATTCTTCCGTTTCTGAAGTTGTTTCCAAATATCTCTTGGAGGCAATTAAATGTCACTGTGTGAATTGTCAAGAGACTCCTTTAGTGGCCTGATAGGTGAGGGGCATTTTGACTTATCTGACAGAGATATTTCGGGCATTTTGTTTTTCAGTATAGAGTAGTGTGTGTGTGTGTGTGTGTGTGTGTGTGTGTGTGTGTGCGCGCGCGCGCGCGCGCACACAGGTCTGCACACAGCAGATCTTCTTTGGACTTTTTCTTGTCAGAGTCTCACAATTTGTGTGGTGATAAACGCGTTGTCTCTCGGGGCTTGTGCCTTAGATATTGAAATGAGGGTTGAAGTGCCCGAGGGGAGGGAAAAAGAAGCCAAAGAGCTGGAGGTTGCTGGAGAGCCGAGCTGTGGCCTCAGCAGGCAGGCAGCAGGAACTTTTGCGAGAGGAGGCCTTGGTGTTTCCAGCCGGGTGCCCCTTCAGCAAATGAGGGGGTCATCAGGTTATGTTATTTTATGGTCCAAAAGCAGATATGGTCCGCTGCCTCCGCTCTACCCTGATAATTTTGTTTTCCTGGCGGGTTTGCCATCAAGGATCTGACATGCCATTAGGTTTTTATCTCTGCTGCCCAAAGGAGGGGCCACGGTGAGCCGGGGGTCTGCTTTTCATTAAAGTGAGACTGGTTGCACGAGCACTTCTTTGAACAAAACAAGCACGGTTCACGACAAGGTTAGGGGAAGGCGGGGCGGAGGGGAGGTTATTAGTTATTACCTCTGCTTCCTTAGCACGAGTGGGGGCTTCTCTCCTGCGGGGTTGAGCCCCCTCCCTGGGGGGAGGGGGGCTGAAAACTAATTCTACGCTCGAGCCATGATCCCCAAGCCCGCCTAAGAAGCGGCGCCTTTTAATCATGCCCAGTCACCAGGCTGATTCGATGACATCAACTGTTACCCATTAGGGAACCGGCTGACACCAAGAAAGGCATTTTCGCTGACAATCGGGGCCAGCACCAGAGTCGAGGCCCTGGAGGTGAGAGGCCCAATTTGGCTGGAGGGAGATCCCTCCCAGGGGAAACTCAGCCCATCCTGCCAGGGACAGGACCTCCTGCCGCCTCTGAAGCTTCTGTGTGCTTTCTCTCCCCAAGTGAAAGTGGTGTCTGGGGGGACCCATGAGGAGCGGGGGAAGGTGGGGGGACTGCCTCCGCCCCATGTAAAAGGGCCTGGTACATTCCAGATCTTTCATCTGCCTCACTCTCCTTGCAGCAGATCAAAACCAAGCAGAGACTGCACTCAGTAGCGAGTCTGAGGGGAAAAATATTCCGCAAATACCTTCATTTTCTTCTTTACAGATGCAGGAGATGATGTTGGTGTCAGGAGGGGTCCCGGCTGTTTATGGTGCTTGCATAAACAGCCTGGCTGACTTTAGTCAGTCCTGATAAGGGCTGTTTTAGTCAACCCAGGCACTCCAGGCCACCTTTTGTGTCGTTTCCATCAGCGACATCACACTGGGCTGAGGCTCCTTGTGGCGTGTTAGGCTCCCATGAAGCCTTGCTTCCCAGCCTCCCCTGGCCCCCTCTCCATCCCCTCTGCCCTCCTCCTCCACACTCTCACCCCACCCACCGCTGGGTGCAATTTATAAGCACGGAAATCCCCTTAATCTCTGGGCTACGTGGTTGACTTCATCCAGGAATTCGGAGAGCTGTGTTGTCTCCCTCGAAAAGTGAATTATAACACGAGCATAGAATATTGATTCCAGGCGTGTGGAATTGTAATCCCCAAGTTCCCACGAAATGCTCCCATCCGTGGAGAATTGGCCCACCCTTTCAATGAGTCCAAGGAGCCAGGACAGAGGCGCTCCTCTGGCTACTGCCATTCACAGTCACCTGGAGGGGTCCTCTGGGCGCCCCCACATCTAGCTTCTATGACTTTGTATCTGCTCTCACACGTGTGATGTGCAACTCTGATTTGTATTTCTGTGGGGACCGACATCCATTGTGTATTTGAAAATCCCCCTGATGCCGCCAAAGCCAGGTGGCCACCTTCACACCATCACCTGCCATTAGGACTGCCCTGGTGGTCCAGTTTAAGACTGCACTTCCACTGCAGGGGGCATAGGTTCCATCCCTGGTTGGGGAAGTTCCACATGCCCCGAGGTATGGCCAACCAAAATAAAAAGGAAATTACAAAATAATAATAAAAGGTTGCTTTTTAAAAAAAATGTCACCAGCCATTGACTACAAGCAGGGATGAATTATTTTCATCGCCATGGCCAGGTGCACTGAGAAGAGTACCTCATGGAGACAACCTGCCATGCCTAAGGAGGGAATTCTAGCTCCAAACCCTTCCCAGGGTTGCCTGGACCTCCATCCTGGGTTTCCAGAGGTATCGTGGCTCTATTTGCAGTTAGGTTGGGTTTATTGAGTACTAGCCCCTATGATGGGTTTCCCAGGTGATTCTAGTGGTAAAGAAGCAGCCTGCCAATGCAGGAGACATAAGAGACACAGGTTTGATCCGTGAGTCGGGAAGATCCCGTGGAGAAGGGAATGGCAACTTACTCCAGTATTCTTGCCTGGAGAATTCCATGTACAGAGGAGCCTGACAGACTATAGTCCATTGAGTCACAAAGAGTTAGACACGACTGAGTGACTGAGTGCACAGAACAGGCTTCTGTAAGCTGATCTTCCTTCTCTGACCTACCTGTCTTTGGAGAATATGAGAACAGTCTTCCCTCTCAGAATCTAGAGACTGTGAAGAATGTCAGGATGTAATTTGCAACTAAGAGTTCCCCAGAAGCAGGCCATGAGACATTGGGTGAATTCCCTGACAGCATGGGCCCAGCCTCCAAGCCTTTCAGATGGCAGGCTGGTTTGCTGTGAATGATAGCCAGGGAATGTCTGATACCTGGTCCCACCCTCTAGCTGAGCTCTGTCCAATAGAATTTTCTATAGTCGTGAAAATGTACTAGAGCCGTGCTGTCCAATGTGGTAGCCCCCAGCCACCTGTCCCTACTGAACACTTGAAATGTGGCTAGTGAGACTAAGGAACTGAATTTTCGTTCTATTTACTCTTAATTTATATTTCAATTTTAAAAGCCACACAGCTAGTGTCTATATAGGACAGCACAGCTCTAGCTGGTTGTACACTGCAGAGAGGTAAGAATACAAGGTCAACCTTGTCAGGGGATGGCAGACTTATCTGGGTGTGGGTGGCCACTGGACAGCTTTCCAGTACAGACAGGCAAAAGGGAAGAAGGATGGATGGCATAGCCTGCCTCAAGGCCTTTGCATTAGCTATATCTCCTACTCAGAGCACTTCTTCCCAGACACTCACATGGCCCACTGCCAAACTTTCTTTACACCTTTATTCAAGTGCCACCTTTTCAGTGAGGTCTTCCTTGGACACCTATTTAGATTTGTAATGTCACTGCTCCCTCAATTGCCCATCCATTTTCCCTGGTCTGTTTTTCTTCCCTGCCTTATCAGTTTCTGCCACACTTGATTTTGCTTACTTATTTGGTTAATTATCTATCTCCCTCCACTTGAATGTAAACTCTATGAAGATGGGTGTTGTTTGTTTATTTTCTTACTTTGTCAACCTAGTCAACCTTCGGTGTCTAGAATGGTGCCTGGCACAATGTAAGGTATTAATAAATATGGGAATAAGAGAATAAAGGAATCAATGAATGAAAAGCATCCATATCTCACCACCTAAAGATAACACTGCTAAGGACTGGCTGTATTCCCTTCCAGACTGTCTTCTATTGAGCCTCGTTTTGACTGAATTAAGTAGGAGTCCTGTCATTACCGAGAGAGAAGAAGGAGACAGCTCTCTCAAGATCTGTCTCCACCTATGATGACCTTGGTGGAGGTCTGGGCCTCAGCATGGCAGGCCCAGAAATCAATGCTTTTAGTCCTCACAAGGATAATCAGCCTCTGAAGTACTGACCTACACTAACCAGACTCACAAAGGCCTAATGGATAAAACTGAAAACCACTTTACTAATTCTTACCCATTTCCAGTAATCTTGCCATCAAAGAACCCACAACACTACACTGGAAATCAAGGCTTCACCTGAAAGAGGTGAGCTTTCTTGATTGCCCACAGGGGCTGAATAAAGATTTTAGGGACCTCCAATCACTGAAAATAGTATGGTGCCTTGCACCATTCCATGTGTTATTCAAATTAAAAGTTATGCTCAACTATAAAGCAATGAGATTGCAATGAAAATAATATTCCTATGTTTCCCATTATGACAACTTCAATGCTTTAAAAATATATATTAAAAATCAAATTTCTTCTTTTTAACAATCACTTTTTTTCCTCTTGCTTTGTTGGTGCCCTGGGCATATGCTTAGTATTCTTATGAGACATCTGATGTAAAGATACTTAAGATTTGTTGTTCGGTAGAATTCTGTTATCAGAGGAGAGTCTTGGAACAAGTAGGAGTTGGAGCCAACATAGCATAATTCAGAGAAGACAGATGAATAGAAACCAGGTCCTTAGTAGAATGATTTGTGCTGCTGGATCAAACTTTGCCTAAAGTCCACATTTCTGCTTAACGTTTTTTTCCACTTATGAGAACCAATAAATTACATTTGATTTCAAGTTAGTTTGAGTTAAATTTTCTGTCACTTAAAACCTAAAGATTCCTAATAGATATTCCTTAGAAATAAGAATCATAGCATAGAGAATTGAACAGACTTTAGCACCTTTCTAGATGTATTAAGACTGACATATTTTTATAATGTTTTCTTTTAAACTCTATGAAGAATCTTCACAGTCTTCCTTTCTGTTAAGAGTTACACCATCTTGCTTGTGTTATAACTAATTAGATCACTTTAGAAATTCCATGAGGGCAAAAAATTTGGTCTGTTTTATTTATTGAAGTACCTTCAACATCTAAAGTGATGACTGGCCCCCAGTGGGCATTCCATAAATACTACCTGCCTGCCTGCCTGCCTGAATGAATGAATGATGAAAGTGAAACAGAAGAGTGTCATCTGCCCAAAGTCACATAGCTAGTTATTGAGATAATATGATGGGAAACCCAGCATAGTACGCCAGCAACATACTTATAAATACTCTTAATTCATCAGAAAGAGGGAAAAGAACTAACAGTTGCTGTGCTCCTTCCCTAGATCAGGAAGAATTCGGGTATGTTTATAGCCAACATCATATTATTATGGGAGTCCCCGGTGGCCCAGTGATAAAGAATCCGCCTACAATGCAGGAGATTTGGGAGACGTGGGTTTGATCCCTAGATGGCGAAGATCCCTTGGAGGAGGAAATGACAACCCACTCCCTAAGTATTCTTGCCTGGGGAATCCCATGGACAGAGGAGCCTGACAGGCTACAGTCCATGGGGTCACAAAGAGTTGGACGTGACTGAGCAACTGAGCACACGTGCACACACACACACACCGTATTATTGTATGTGAATACCCCTGCATAAACGTACCATACCAAGAGCTGGGTATAATTACTCTTGTTTTGCAAATGGAGAAACTGAAGTATCAAAATTTAAGCTACATTCCCAAGATCGTGAGGCTACTGTGTGGCAGAAAATGCAGCTCAGCTTCTCCAACATGGAAAACACTTACAAGGGTGCCCAAGACATAGGCAGCTCTTGGAAGATTCTGCAGATAATGAAAGTTATACATACCAGGTAGCTTTTCGTTGTTGTTGTTGAGCTACTAAGTCATGTCCGACGCTTCTGCAACCCCATGGACTGTAGCTCACCAGGTTCCTCTGTCCGTGGGATTTCCCAGGCAAGAACACTGGAGTGGGTTGCCAGTTCCTTCTCCAGAGGACCTTCCTGGCCCAGGGATCGAACCTGCATCTTCTGCATTGGCAGGCAGATTCCGTGAGCCACAAGGGAAGCCCAGGTAGATTTTTATTAGACTCCATTTCAGAGGCTATTGTGTGACCAAGACCCTCAAATCTGAAGAAGACAGCCTCCCCTGCACAAATTACACATGAGTGGGTGGGAGGCAAGGGAACACACAGCAGCATGGCAGTTGTGACAGTCCACATGAGCTATGCGTGGGTATGTGAGGAGTGTGTGTGTGTGCGCGCTTTTCACATAGTCTCAGAGCCACAGGACTATTATTTCTGTGGTCCTGCCCTGGTGCAATGTAGACACATCACAATGAAGGGAAGAGATAGAATCTTCTGGTCACATCCAACCATGACAATGTGTTCTTAGCACGGCCATAATTTAAGCAGACCCTGCTTACTAGCTCCGAACAAAAAATGGCAGAAGAGTCCGGGCACTGTTGCCTAGGGGAGCTCAACAAAAAACCAGAACAGAAATATGACCCTGCCTCCCACCCTAAGTGGCGTGAATTCACACCCCTGGTCTGTCTGGTTGCTTTCCTGTGAGCCCTTCATTCTCAGAGTGGCTTCATTTAATAACACTTCTAAGGGCCATGGGGCAAGGTCGGGGGGAGACACCGAGCTCAGTTCTGTGGGAAAGACACTGTGGGGGGTCAGCAGGACCCCTGGTGACCCTTACGCTGGGTGACCTCAGAAAAGCCTCTCCACTTTCTGGTCCTCGGCACCCTTGTTTGGGAAAGGGGGGAAGGATATGGAATTTTCCAGGTCCCTTGTTCCACAGCACCAATGCAGAAACTTTAGGTCACAGAGATGAAAACACAGTAGGGTCGTGGCTCTTCAGATGGGAAAGACGGGGGTCTGGTTGGGATCATCAACTGAAGGGCACCCAGAATTCTGAGCGCGCTCAAGGCCTCACCCTTGGCCTGGTTCAGAGGCTGCGGGTGGATGTACTGAGGAGACATCAGACGGGAAAGGAGAAAGTGGGAAGGGAGTGATGCAAGGAATGCCCAGATTTCACAACATTGACTGCATAGGCAGCTGCCTGCTTCTCACCACTTTGCGGGGGGAGAAAACATAGAAGTGTGGTGTGTGCGTGTGTGTGTGTGTGTGTGTGTGTGTGTGTGTGTGTAACTCATGCAGGTCACAGGGGAAACTGAGAAAGTAAACATCTAAGAGAAAGAAGAGATTTCTCTCCTTTGTGTTTTTTCTTCTGTGGAGCCAAGCGCCCCAGAAGGTATTGCAAAGGGAGGGCCTGGGGCCCGGGGAGAGGGCAGGGTGCTGCAAGCGCTCCCCTCTCATCTTTGAAGGCTGCTGGGCCTCTCTGTAAACACAAGTGACTTCTGACTTCTCAGGGCTCTAAAAATAATCAGAGTGTGGGGGTTCTAAATCAGGAACAAAGAAGAAACAAAGGGTTAATGAGAGGACATGAGTTTGATGTTTCATTGGATAAACACACAGTCAGCTAGGAGCAAAGGCGCCCGGGGCTGGCCTTTGCCAGGAGGTAACCGGCACAGTTCTGTGCAATGCAGTATTTTCCTCTCACACTCTTTTCTCTAGACCTGCTGCTGCTGCTAAGTCGCTTCAGTCGTGTCCGACTCTGTGCAACCCTATAGACGGCAGCCCACCAGGCTCCCCCGTCCCTGGGATTCTCCAGGCAAGAGTACTGGAGTGGGGTGCCATTGCCTTCTCAGCCCCCTTCAAAACCCTTACCCCTCCCGGTAACTTCCCCGGTTCCCCCTCATCACATCAAAGCCTCACTGTAAGTTCTAACTCATACTAACTTGTGAGTGACTGATATGGCCTCAGCTGCCCCAGAGGCTCGTGTTTACAAGGAGGCTCCCTTTCTCCACATGCTTCTCACTGCATTCTCACAACAACCCTAATGATCTCATTACCATGCCCGTGTTACAGAAAAGGGGATGGAAGGTGATCTTAACTTGCCCACAATTCCAGCTCCAAGCAGTTGGATCTAGGAGACCAAACTCTTAACCCTCACTCATCGTCTGCATTTCAAGTCAGAGCACTGAGTATTTGAAAGCATTCCCTAGAGGCTGAGAGACCCAGGGTTGACGTAAAGGGCAGGAGTTCCTTGTGCCTCTTAAAGACCCGCCCTCTCAAAAGGGGCGAGCTGGTGTCCCCTAGTGGTAATGAATTTTGATGGATGTCCCTTTCCCACCACCCCAACCCCACACCCTGTACCAGGCTGTTTCAGGAATCCAGCACGCACACACCCATTGGGCTGTTTGCAGTCTAACAAGTAGGTTCCTGTCCCAACCAATGTCGTGTACCAGCAGTCCCACAGTGTGTGCAATGTGTCTTCTGGCGGTGGGGGAAGCAAAGACAGAAAATTGCTGGAGGAGGGGGGACAGGCAAAGCCGGGTGGTTAATCATCACCCTGGGTCTCTTTACTAATCCCATTTAACTAGCAGGTCACAGCTCCGCAGCCTAGAGGGGGCACTCAAAGAATACTTGTTGAATGGTTGCATAAAGGAAGGAAGGGAGGAGGAGGGAAGGAATGAATGAAGAAAGGAAGGAAGGAATGAACAAAGTGACCAATAACTACCCTCCTTCTTTTCTTCTACTATGTTCCTAAGTCAACAATATTTCCTCAGCCCGTGATGGGGTCGTACTCATGAGATACAATGAGAATTTTGAGTCAGGGTCTGGGGTGGCACTGGAAACTGTGCCCCTCTAGTCAGCTCCCAGGTGTTATCAATGCAGCTGGTCTGGGAACCACACTTTGATAATAAGGGTCTAGGCCAGCTGGGTCTCAGAGAAGGAAATGGCAACCCACTGCAGTGTTCTTGCCTGGAGAATCCCAGAGACGGTGGAGCCTGGTGGGCTGCCGTCTATGGGATTGCACAGAGTCGGACACGACTGAAGCAACTTAGCAGCAGCAGCAGCAGCTGGGTCTTACTCCTGGCTGATGTCAAGAGTTCAAGGTCACAAAAGAAGAAACTCTCATTTTTTTCCATGGAATTATTTGGATTAAACTTCACCAGTCATTTCATCATGTTTGTTTTTATTTTGGGGAGACAGTTTTGGTCTGAGGTGTGTGAAGGAGATTTCACCTCTGTTGTCTTTTATCTCCTGAAGCCAATGAAGTTTAAACTTCAGGACCCCTCGCTCATCCAGGCCCACTTTTGTCCATTTGCAAAAGTAAAAGTGTGGTGTATTTGGACAAACCTCGGTCTCTGTGTGAGCCCAACTCCACTTTTTCACTTGCCCTATTGAATTTCATAGAGCAAATAAATATTTCTGTTGTACCTATGTTTGTACCAAAAAGGGAAAGAAAAGAAAAGGTGGCCATGAGTTTTAAGAAAAATGTGAAAGAACATAATTCTTTGAGGGAAAGAAAAAATACACTTGTGTATTTAAATATGCAAGCATCTAGCTCTTATTTATGATGTGTGCAGCCCGCCAGGCCTAGGTAGGCATCTGCATTTGCAACAACTAATCTGGTCTTTAGTAAAGAAGCATTAAAAAGAAAGAATTCCACCAATGTCAGCCTGTTAAAGTCGCCAAACCCCATCAGCCTTGGGCTCCTGGACAAACAGGCTCCTGACCTGTGGGGGGCGGGGGAGGGGTTGGGGGGGGGGTGTTGCGTCCATGACACAGCCACCCAGTGCAGACCCACGTGGCAGTGAACTGCATCTGCTCTATTTAATGGCTTGTCACAAGGGAGCCTACGAGGGTGACAAACCTCAAAACAGCTGATTCTATGTGCAGAAGCCACGTGGAGCCTGTAGCAAGTTCCCCTCAGCCTTGGCTGCACCTTGGAATCACCTGGGCAACTTTAACAAATAGCACCTTTAAAGATTCAGATTTAATCGGTCTTGGATGTGGTCTGTACTATGGTGTGTTTTAGAAATGCAGAATCCCAGGCCCCATCCTAGACATACCCAATCAGAATCTGCATTCTTAACAAGACCCCAGGGGATTTGCATTCCCCCTGATGTTTGGGAAATGTCGGCCTTAGATATCAGTAGTTTCTGGATCAGCCTCCTCCGTTTCCTGGTGCAGAAATTGGAAGCCAATCGCATGAAATGATTTGGCCACGAGGTGCCCCAGAATCGTGCCAAAGCCCCACGTCTCCCATTGCCCAGCTACAGCCAGATTTCCTCTGATTCAGCTGGACTTTGTGTCATTCTGGAAGGGCACTCAGAAGACTCAGAAATCCCCAGCCCCTTGTGTGGACAGCCCCCAGTGGGAGATGCAGCTCTCGTCTCAGAGTTGTGGAAACCATATATACGATCAGTTCACTGCAGAATTTCTGGCTTTTTCTTGCTAGGGGAAAAATATGTCTCAGTAAAATCCATTATGTATTCTGGGTATACGCAATGAGTTTGTCTTGAGACATATTTATGCCCAAGAATATTATGTATTCTCTTTATATACCACGCAAGGTTAAATTTTTTGAAAATTTATATTTGCTTTTTATCACCCAGACATATAAGCGATTTATAGCCAGGCCTGAATGGATTGGAATCAGATGGCAAAACCCAGATTAACCCCCTGCATCCTGGTGTCCATTGGTCAGGCTTTGCGATTCATGATATTTTCACCTGAGTGAACGCACTCAAGACTTTCCTTTTAAGATAAATGCAGGTGGGTATCATTTTTGCAATGCAGGCTCTTCCTCTTGCTGCTTTAAGTTCATCTAGCATTTTTTTTTTTTTAAGAAAAAGACAGACATATTGAAACAGTCATACACTGAATAATTCATGTGGAAAAATTTGGGGGAGAGCTAAATAGAGGTGACTCGTGGTATATTCTTACTTGCTGGTTGTTGGAAATTGGAGAGTTTCTGTATTACATAATTGCTATTCACCAGAAATGTAGTGGTTGAAGCAGCCAGTGACACTTCACGTGATTCCTTTTGCTCCTACCCTTCAGTCAGTCTCCCAACTCTGAATAGTCTTCTTTTGGAAAGAAAAGATGCTCAGAGAACATTGGTTCCAGCCCTGTGGAGGTCAGGTGGTGCACCCATAGGAGCTCCCTGCTGAAGACACGATGTGATCACACGTACACGTGCATGGGCACAGACGCACACTCCCAGCAACCAGCGTGATCGATCACCCACCATTCTCTGCTAGACCCAAAGAGGGTCTTTATGAGCAAATGCCTGGCCCAAGGTGGTCCCGTAGAACCGCTCAGCATTCACCCAGGTGCAAAAGGCAGCTAGGGGATGAACCATTATTATTTTTTTAATCAAATAACAGACCCAGGTGTAGCAGAAGCCCAGCTTTGTAATATCACTGTGGCTTTGATAAATATGTCCCATTCCTTGATAACTTTTCCAAATCCTTTAATATCCTGCTGCTCAGTCCCTGAAGTCTGCCTGTCGCAAAAATGTGTGAAGGGAGACCAAATGTCAATAAAATCTCCCTGCCTGCCTCAACCCACTACATAATCAGCTCCAAGGTAAATAAATGGTAAGTTAGTTATCTGCTGCTGGGGAGGGTGGGATGTTCAGAGTTTATCTGGCTTTCATTTTTGCCTTCTTATGGAGCTGACCAAACTGTCTTCTTAGTCCAGTGTCTTCTGGGGGGAAGGTGTGGATTTTTTCCCCCTTTTTCTTTTCTTTTTCTTCCCCTTGGAGGGATAGCCTGCTCCGCTTGTCTGAAATGGCTGCCTGCTTTCTGCTTCTCTCTCCTCAACTCCATTAAATCACCTTTCATCACATTAAATACAGGTCTTTGGGGTGGTCAGAGAGCTTCGCTCTGAGGGATGATATTATAATGAGGGTGACATATATGAAAAATCATTTTTCAGCTCAATCCCAGGCAGGCCACAGGGAAGACTGGAGCAGAAGGGCAAGACACTGAGCAGGTCTCCCTTCAGACAAGAGCCAGGTTCCTGAAGAGAGATTTCATTCATTCATTCATTCATCAAACACATAGCGAGCACTGCTCTGTGTCAGGCTTTGAAATACATCAACGAACAAAAGTCACAGAAATAGCCCTTCCCTCATGAAGCTTCCATAAGTAGAAGCATTATGAAAGCCTTTGGGGGAACAAGCTTAAAATCAGACTCAGGAAAGCAGAAGAAGGGGCTGAGTTGAAGGGTTTCAGGCAGCCCTGCCCGTAAATTTCTCCCATGCCAGCACCAAAGAGTGGTATTCTTGCAAGAGACACTCTTTCTTTTGAACAAAATCACCTTTTTTTTTCCAAGAGCAATTGCCCTTGGAAGGGATTAGCTGTTATCACTCTCTAGCACCTTCGTGTGAATTTATTTATTGGCTCCTCTTCCTGCCTAGATAGGAGGGCCTCCAAGGCTGCCAAAGACAGGAGAATCCTGAAAAGGCAGTGGCAAAGGAGATGAGGAGAGTTGGGGCCAGCCTTTCTCCTCAGAGTCCCCTGGGGCCCCCTCAACCCCACCTGGCCCCACTCCATAGCCCGGGAGCCCCATCACAAGCTTTGCTCACTGAATGACCCAGGGACATTAAAGGAACTCTTGAGGGAAAAGGCCAAGTGACACTGAGGTTCTCCAAGTTCAGATAACTTCTAGCTGCCCTTCCTAGCAGTGGTAACAGCTCCCAACCATTGCTTAACCAAAGATACTGTCCCACACTTGGTGTCTTCATACCCTACCAATACCACTGTAACCAGTTTCATGATTAAATCCATACCCTCTTTGAGCGTGTCATCTGTTTACTGCCCAAACACAGATCCATACAAGAGGCAAAAGGAGAAGCAGAGAGATCAGATCTAGACCACAACCTGGACATGAATGGGGGAAAAAATCTATGCCTGCAGAGCCTGATGTAGACAATTTTTTTCCACATGTGGTGGGCATAAGAATGCCGATAAAATGCAGATTGCTGCTTCATAGCCCCTTCTGACTCCGTGGTCTGACTAGTGACCTGGGGATGTGGATTTTTAACAAGCCATCAAAAATGATGTGGAAGCATGTGGCCTGTGTATCACAATTCAATATGGATTTAATAGGTCCTAACTAAACACTGTTACTCCCTTTTGCTTCAATGTCGTTCTAGTTTCTGCTTTCTCCAAACTCTCTATCATAGTCGCTAACAATGTAAACAGCAGATGAATAGCAATAAAACACAGAAGAATAAAGAAGTGCTAAAGAAAGAGCTATTCCATTTTCAAGTGAAATTTAGACAAAAATGTACAGAAGCCAGGACTTGCTGGGTTCAAATATAAAACAGCTTTTCTTCCAGCTTGTCTTTTCTGGCAAGGGTCTCAAAGTCATACTTGGCATCCAGACTGCCAGTAGGAGGGGGGATCAGGGTAAGATTAGACCAAGGGTACAATCTCAAGACCCTTAGTTGAGATCTCAAAAGGCTTGATCCAGTGCATTACAGACTATCACATGTAGTCAAATGTTTTCTAAGAGTCTTGAGAATGCTATCCTATAGTCCTGACTTCTAGACTAAAATACAGATGTGCCCATCTCAAAGAAATTTGTGGATATAGTTTTTGTCTAATGGAGTACATTATAACTTGATACACAGGAAACCCACTAAGTTTTTAAAAGAATTGCATTCGCTTGGACTATGGCTAGTATAGCTGCAAGTCACTGTGACCTTTGCCCCTGGAGTTGCCCTTCCACCTCCTGCTCCAGGTAGTACTGCTGCATAACATAATGCTCCAAATTGAGTAGCTTAAAACAACACCTGTTTTATTATGTTCATGGATTCTGTGGGTCAGGAATTCAGTCAGGGCATGGCGAGGATTGATTTGTGTCTGCTCCAGGATATAAAAGCCTCGGCCGGGAAAGTTCAAAGCCTTGGGGTGACTTACAGCTGGAGGCTGGAATTGGGAATCATCTGAAGTTTCCTTCACTCACCTGGCTGGCACTTGGGCTGGGAAGACTCAAAGACTTCCAACCAGACGCCTACCAGACACCAAGTTAATTTGGCTTCTTTACAGCATGGTAGCCTCAGTGTAGTCAGACTTTCTATATGCCAGCTCAGGGCTTCAAGTACAAGTGATTTGGTGACAAGGTAGAAGCTGTATTGCCATTGTTAAAGAATTTTTTTAGTATTTACTTTTATTTGTTTATTTGGCTGTGCCGAGTCTTAATTGTGGCATGTGGGATCTTTGATTTTTGTTGCAGCATGTGGAATTTTTAGCTGTGGCATGTGAACCCTTAGTTGCAGCATGTGGGATCTAGTTCCCTGACCAGGTATTGAACTTGGGCCCCCTGCTTTGGGAGTGCAGAGTCTTAGCCACCTGACCACTAGCGAAGTCCCTGCATTGCCTTTTATGATGCAACCTCAGAAGTCACCCAGTATCACTGCCACTGTACTCCATTGATTGCAGCAGTCACAAGCCTCCCATCCCATGTTCAAGAAGGTACATAGACCTCACATCTCAGTGAGAGGAGTGTTAAGGTCATATTGTGGAAGAGCCTGTGGGTCAGGAGATATTGTTGGCTGCCTTTGGAAAACACATTCTGCCAGTCTGCTCTCAGACCACAATTCATATTCTCTTTGCTATATTTCCACACTTAACCCAAGCCTTCTCTTCCGGGAAGGCTTCTCTGATCACTGCCGCCCACTTTAACTATTTTCTCTCTGTGAATTCTACTTAAAATCACAGGGTGGTAGAGGAGTCATCATACTAGTACTAGTAGTATAGCTGAGAGTATGAGGCATAACATTTCATTCATACTAACTCATCAAATCCTCCAAACAATCCCATAACGTAGGTGCTATTATTATTACCCTTTCACAACATGAAGCCACAAAAATGAGATTACTTGCCAGAACCAAACCGGTAACAAGAGGCAAAGTCAGAGTTTGAATTAAGACACTCAACTGCAGAGTCAGCCTCCCCCCAGCATCCTAGCTGGGCTTTCAGTAGCTCTTCCTTATCGCAGTGACTTCTCCCCAGCCAGTCTGAAATAGCTACAGCCCATGATCTACAACAAGGTGCTAGACTCACCTGCAACCCCTTCGAGGGATTTCTATCTTTTTTTAAATTATTTATTTTGGACTGCACTGAGTCTTCATTGCTTTGTGCGGGCTTCCTCTAGTTGCAGTGAGTGGGGGCCACTCTTCATTGCAGTGTTCAGGCTTCTCATAGCAGCGGCTTCTCTTGCTGTGGGCACAGGCTCTAGGTGCATGGGCTTCAGTAGTTTCGGCTCCCGGGTTCAATAACTGTGGCTCACGGGTTCTAGAGGTCGGGCTCAATAGTTGGAGCACACAGGCTTAGTTGCTCTGTGGCATGTGGGATCTTCCCAGACTAGAGGTCAAACCCGTGTCCCCTGCATCTGCAGGTGGATTCTTATCTCCTGGCCCACCAGGGAAGTCCTTGGCAAGGGATTTCTAAACATGTGCCCATTCATACCAGCCACCCTCAACCCCAGACCTGAACATGTTCCGTAGGTGCCAGGGTGCACATTCCCACAACCAACCTGCTGACCCAAGCCTGATGGTCAACAGGAATGTCCGAATTGTCTGCACAGACACACCAGAAAGCCATACAGAAAGAAGTTGCTAGATGGAGCAGTAAAAATGAGATTTCAAGGTGCTTTTAATTCTGGGCTCTTGGAGTCCTGGGAACCTGAGTTAAGAGAGAGATGATTTAGAACTGCAGGGTTTTATGAACGGCGGGGCCTCTTTCAGCCTGAGCAGGCAGATGGAGAAATCCACAAACAGCTATAAGGAGCAAGGCCCAGAAAGAGCACGCCATCGAACAGGCAGAGGAGTCAGAGCGCTGGAGCCCAGGGAGGCCTTGAGCCACATGGAAATGATTCGGGGCATACAAGACCGCACCCGGGCACTCTGAACAAAAGCATTCCATGTGCACTCAGAGATGGCTTCAGAAAAAAGAACAGGTTTTTCCTGACTTGCCATTCTGGCCTAGAAATTACTGCCCCGGACCTTTCTCTCAAGGCTGCCCTGGCTCTGGAAGAGCCAGCCTTGGGGGTGAAGTGGAGGGCGTTCACTGTTAGAATATCAGCCATTCTTGGTAGCCTAGTGCCTGAAAGCGAGGCTTCCATCAGCCGTGGTCAGACTGCGTGACTCTGCAGAAGCAAAGGGCAGTGATGGCAATGACCTTGGCCTTGGCCGTGGAAGCAGGAGGAAATGCATAGAGGTGGGCAGATAACTTTGTCATTCTTAATGGGCTACTTAACTCCTTGGGGTAAGTGTCAAGGAGCTCCCAGGGGCACGCCCTGAGCAGCAGATGTCCATGTGGGCTGCCTTATCTGAGGGAGTGTGCCTGAGTTGGGTGGTCCCAGAAGCCAATCCTGAGACAAAGACAGGAGTGGCAATAAGTCATTTATTTGGGAAATGCAAGAAACACTGGTGGGGTTGGATAGAAAAGGGAGATGGCAAAGGGAAGGCAGCCAATAATGGATGTGTTATCAAGCCAATTGGCGCTGCAGGCAACTGGGGCTTCATCCCATTGGGGAAACTAGCAAAGAAGACCAGTGCTTCTCAAGAGTCGAGGCCAGGTTTTAGGGGGTTGGTATCAACCCTTTGTAGATAGATAGTTCTGCAAAGTACAACACAAATATCACAGCAATGTCAAATTTCTCTAAAAGTCCTTAAACAAGGGCTGCTCTCTCTCTGCTTGTCACCAGTCAGGTCGGAGGATCACACTTTGAGTAGCACTGGTGTGGAACACGGACCTCTGAGTTATCCCCGCCGCCATTCCATGGATTTGCACTATTTGTACACTAACTCCCATTCGTCATTGATTGAAGGGGTGTTTTGGGGTGGGGGTAATTCCTTTGGGCACACCAGCAGGGTGGTGATGGTACAGTTTCTAGAAAGCCATTGGGCTAAAATATGGAGACACTGGCAGCTGGGAGACAGCCTGAACCCGCCCACCAAGGGAACAGAATGGGGTGTCAGGAGAATCTCTTATAGGGGGCCAGCCCATCCTTTCCACCATGTTGCCCAGAACACAGGGAACTCAGAACCCCCAAGTCAGGATTTCAGTATGGCTGGTTGTAAATAGAGAGGAGATATTGGAGGACCCTATTTTAGCTGCCCAGCATAGCATCTGAACTCAGATCTTACCCAAGCACTATTAAAAACAAAAAGCAAAGCCAGCACCCCAGGTCAGCTCTGATAAACCCTGAAATGCAGAGGGGGGATTTTTTCCTGCCTGGAGCTTGTGTGATGGCAGTTAGTATATTTGCTCCATGCCTTTTCTGCTGTGGACTTGTCTTCAAGTGACCTGGCAGCTACTTCTGGTTGTGCCATGGACTCTTGGTCTGCAGGTTGGAGGCACAGGGGTAGCTGCAGTCATGGTGAGGATCAGAGGATTGCAGAGTCGATCTTAGTCACCCAGTTGTCCTCAGTGAGAAGCTGGACCAACCTGGCCACCCTGCCATCAGCAGCACTCCTGGGATGGCTAATTTCAAGGCACAGGATAACAGGAATGCTAAAAGGATGATGGTGTCAAGATTGGATGCTTCCAGACTCCATCTGGCATTGAACTCCTGTTGGGCCCTTTATACACCCTATTTGATGGTTCTCTGAGCACTTCTGGCTTCCCTGTTGGCTCAGATGATAAAGAATCTGCCTGCAATGCAGGAGACTCAGTTCGATCCCTGGGTCAGGAAGATCCCCTGGAGGAGGAAATGGCAACCCACTCCAGTGTTCTTGCCTGGGAAATCCCATGGACAGAGGAGACTGGTGAGCTTCATTCAGTCCATGGGATCGCAAAGAGTCAGACACGATTGAGCAACTAACACTTTCATGTTTGAACAGTTCCGAGGCATGTGTTAGTGACTGAGAGCTACAGCTCAGCTGTCACACTGCCTGGGTCTGGATGCTGGATCTGCTGCCTCCAGACTGTGTGACTTTGTGGGCCTCAGTTTCCTCATCTGTCAAATGGGGTTCTACCTACCCCCATCAACTTGTTACTGTATTAAATGCAATGGTATCTGTGATCTACAGTGGTCAGGGCCCAAGCTTAGCTCACTGGCAGCTGTGGGACCTCAGGCCAGCAGGGCCCCAGCTATGTGGGGAAGTGGCAGGTCAGCTGGGCCCCTCTGCAGCACAACTTCCCCGTTGTCACACAGATGGCAGCCAAAGAAAAGAGTGTGACTAAAACTTTCCACTTTCGACTGTTGGCTCTGTGATGACATGCAGGCCCCAGATCTTTCCGCCAATGGTGGCTGCTGCTGCTGCTCCTCCTGTTATCGCCACCTGGGAAATTTCTTACTCTCACTGCCTCGAAGGCCGGGGGGCTTTTCACCTCAGGGGACAGATCCTGGGGTCGTGGTCATCCCCTTAACCTCTTAGGGTCACGTTTCTCCCCCACAGTCCTCACAGTCAGCTGTATACAGTGCCCAACGGGATGATGGGATGCAAACCATTCCCAGATTACAGAGGTTAAAGGTTAAAGGTTCGCAGAGCTGCCTTCTCCAGCCCAGAGACACACATAATCCAGGCCTCGGTAATCATTCCCAGCGGCCTAATTAGTTCGCCCTTATTTCCAATCACAGTTCAGGGTGCCAGATAGAATACGGGATGCCAGGTTAAATTTGATTTTCAGATAAACCACAATTTTTTCAGTATAATTATACCCCTGATAGCACATAAGGCATACTAAAAACGTATCCATTGTTTACCTGAAATCAAAGGGTAAATTGTAATAAATACTGGTTGACTTACAAACAACAGACCATAGACATTTATTGCTCCCAGTTCTGGAAGCTGGGGAAGTCCAAGGTCAAGAACTAACAGATTCTATGTCTGATATGTGTTCATAAGATGTCCATCTTCTTACGGTGTCCTCAGTGGAACGGGCAAGAGAATTCTCTGGGATCTCTTCTATAAACCACAAAATCCATTCATGAGAGCTCCACCCTCACGACCTAATCACCTCCCAAAGGTCCTGCCTCCTACTGCCATCACACTGGGGGTTAGGTTTCAGCATACAAATTGGTTGGGGGAGGGACACAAACATTCCATCCATAACAGGTACTCCTAGAAACCAACCCTGGGAAAGGGAGCGTGGCTGAGTTCGACGTGGTCTTGGGTGTCCCAGTTTGGATGTCTGCACAGAAGACGGACTGGATGAGCTCATGTGGGGCAAGGGTGTAGGCAGAGAAGAGAAGGGATGTGGGTGAGTCCCTGGGTGCCGCAAAGGTGAGAATGATGCCCTGGGAGTCAAGTAAAGGATGGGGTGACCTTAGGATTAAGGCATCATGAGTGTCAATGCAACCACAAAAGTTTCCCCAACAACAATTACAATCCTTCCATGGACATGGGACTCCTTGCATTCTGTATGCCTGGTTCCATGCTTTCCCGGCATCCCCTTGTAAACAAGGTTGCGTCTAAGAGCCCCATTGCCTGGTCCCCGTTTATTTTAATCTCTTACTGCTTGATCACCTGCACATGTCTAGTCTTGGCTTCTGTCCTGCCCTTTTGTATGGTACCTCTTAGCACCTAGCCCTGTCTTCAGCCAAGCACCCATGAGCCTATCTGTGTGTGTCTGTCCCAGGTCCCCTCTGGTTCCCTTGGTTCTGGACCCATCAGCCGCCCCTTCAAATCCACACCTGCCAGGGTTCGCACCCACAGCAGCCTCAAATAACATGGAGACGCCTCCAGGGCGCACCCTCCCAGCACGAGGCTTGTGATTTGTGCTCTTTGTTGGCCGATGCACCGACCACCTACAGCAAGCCCCATCCTTCTGGACATTCTCCAGCAAGAACATCTTCTTGCCTCCCACGTGATCAAAACGAAAGCACCCAGCACTAAAAAGCAGAGCCGACTTGGTTGTGAAGAAGCACAGATGCACCCACGTGCACTCATGTGTGCACCTGAGTGTACACACACACACACACACACACACTCACATACCACCAACATCATCCTTTGCAACCAAACTCATTGCTGAACCACTCAGCTGTCAACAGCTATTGGGAATCATGACTGAAGAGGCCCAAATTGCGTGTGTACCTCTCTCCTCTTCTTGCCACTCCGAGGCAGCAAGAGCCCTTAAAAACCGATTAGAACATCCTCCCCTCCTACAGAGTAAATAAATGCTGGTCTCTGAGGAGGGAGTGGGGAAGGGAGGCTGGGAGGCATTGGGTGGGTTTTTTCCCTTGTCACAGCAACCTCTTCACTCATCGGAGGCTGCCTCAGAGGTTTTAGAGGGAGGCAGCGCCGTAACTCACGAGATTAAAACATGCCCGCTTCTCCTCAGACATGTATTCTATATGAAAATGTGGTTTATGGGCATCAGGTCCACAAATCTAAAGCCCAAGCAATTCTACCTATGACCATCAGTCATGGAAGTTACACTCACTGAGAATGAAAATTTACACGACCACTGTTAGCCCATAACCAGCCACAGAGCATCCCCCCTCCCCGGGAGCCAGGTCTCCCTGACAACAACTACCCGCCCCGTTTTTACTGGCTGGTACCCAGGCTAGTGGCAATGACTCTCAAATGTGAGTATTTATCATGAGATGCTCTCAAGGCCCATCCCTTTTACTTTGTAGAGGGGGGACTAGATTAGGAATCAGAGAAAAGAGGTCAATTTCCACCTCTGCCACTTACCACCCAAGTGAAACTCAGCCATTCACCCTTTCTATCCAAGCTTCTCCCTCTATCCTGACAACCTCATTTGCAACAGCTGTTACAAGAATAATCTTAAATCACTGGAGCACAGTGGCAAAGCCCTAAGGATCTGGAATCAGACTGCTTTTCTTTTTTAAATATTTATTTATTTTTGGCTGCATCAGGTCTTAGTTGAGGCACAGGGGATCTTCGCTGCAGCATGCAGGCTTAGTTGTCCCGAGGCATGTGGGATCTTAGTTCCCCAATCAGTGATTGAACCCATGTCCCCTGCTTTGGAAGGGAAGATTCTTAGCTGCTAGACCACCAAGGAAGTCCCCAGAGTGCCTTTCAAATTCTGACTATCAGTTGCTCTGCAACCTTGGGTAAGTTACTTAACCTCTCTGTGCTTAAATTGTCTTCTCCCTAAAATGAGGATAATAATAACACTTGCCTCACAGTGGCATTATGAGAATTAAAGGAGTTAACATTTGTGTAGGGATTAGAACAGTGCCTGGCATATGGTAAGGACTTAAAAAAAAAAAAGCGTGGCTTCAAATTCATTTATTCAAAAAGCATTCACTGAGCACAGTATTCGTTTCTCAGTGCTGCCATAACAAAGTACCAAAAATTGAGGGACTTACCACAACAGAAATATGCTGTCTCACAGTTCTGGAGGCTAGAAGTCCAAGATCAAGGTGTCGGTAGGGTTGGCTCCTTCTGAGGGTGTGAGGCAGAATTCGTTCAGTACCTATCCTCTAGCTTCTGGTGGTTTGTTGGCAATCTTTGGTGTTCCTGGGCTTCTCGAGGCATTCACCCCAATCTCTCCCTTCATCTTCACATGGCATTCTCCCTATGTCCACATTTCCCTTTTTGTTAGGACACCAGTCATATTGGATTAGGGCCTGCCCTAGTAACGCCACCTCAACTTGACCACATCTGCAAAGACCCTATCTTCAAATAAAGTCACATTGTGGGATCCTGATAGTTAGGACTTCAGCCCTTAACAAGCACTTACTAAGGATCAAGGACTCGACAAGGCGCTGAGAATACCTAAATTCATGAAATGTGGTCATGCCTGAGGAAGTTCATATATGAATGTGGGAACCAAACTCATTCATATTAACTTTGTAAGTATTGTACCAGGGAAACATACAAAAGACAAAGATGAAAGGAACAGGGGCAGTGTCACCAGAAGACAGATTTCAAAAGTTTTCCCATGTTTGCTGAGCCTTCAAGGATGGGCTGGATTGACATGCCCCCAAGGGGTAGCACATAGGTGGAGTCACAGAGAGTCTGGAATCACACCGTTTTCCAAGAATGCTAGTCCTTGATGTCACATACAACTTAGGAACAATGAATCCAGAAACATTGTTAGGCCAGATTTTGAAGGGCTTTGATTTCCAAATTTAGGGGAGTTTTTTCTCCTCAAATATTTGCCTTAGGTCAAAGTCCCCAGAAGCTGACTCAGAGACAAGGCTTCTTAGGAAAATGATTTATGAGGAGATGTCACCAGCAAGAGCTAGAAAGAAAGTAGGAAAAGGGCAAAAGCCAAGACAAGGGGCCATACTAAGCCAAGCCCTCCCAAAGGTAACTTTAGCTAATCCTCCAAGGGAACGCTGGGGACAGAGCTCTCCAGATGACAGCGGGGCAGGGGGGGCGGTGGTGACTTACAAATGCCCACCCACTAGTCAGGGCTGCCTCTTTGGGAAGTTGGGCTGTCCTTGCTCCACGGCAGAGAGGAAGTGGCTGTGGCAGCCTGAGTGTAGTCCTTCAGCAAAGAGTCACAGGCCATCAGGAGGAAAGGCACATTGGATGCCCACGTCTGTGCAAATGGCGAAGAGATTAGAGGGCAGAGTGCCGGTAGTGTCTGCTACAGTCACGGAGAGTTATTCCACTGTTTTAAATCAGGGATTTCAGTGATCTGATCTCTATGTCAGAAATCTAACTGGTCATGGTAAAGACAAATGGAATGGTAGGGAAATCGGCTGGCACCCAGGAAAGCTTAGAAAGCCATGGCAAAGGTCCAGGCAGGAGCTACTGGGATCTGAGCAAGGAGAGTAGAGGAGAGTAGAGAATGGGGATTAGAGAAACATTTCCAGTTAGGATCTGATGATCATTTGGCTTTGAGGGGATAAAAGGTGGAAAGCAGCTTTACTGAGGATTATAAAAGGATGGTTTTGGACATGGTGAATGTATACAGGATCCCCAACTCAAGTAGGCTGGTAGAAATATGGGTCTGGAAACTAGGAAAGAGGCTGGATCTGGAGCTATAAATTTGGAAGGTATTGGTATGTAGACAGACAATGATAGTAGGAACTTGGCAGGAAGGTAGAGTTTGAGAAAAGATCAAGAAGAGAACAGTAGAGCATGTCAAACTTTGCTGCTGCTGCTGCTGCTAAGTCGCTTTAGTCATGTCCAACCCTGTGCAACCCCATGGACGGCAGCCCACCAGGCTCCCCCGTCCCTGGGATTCCCCAGGCAAGAACACTGGTGTAGGTTGCCATTTCCTTCTCCAATGCATGAAAGTGAAAAGTGAAAGTGAAGTTGCTCAGTCGTGTCCGACTCTTAGCGACCCCGTGAACTGCAGCCTACCTTGGGCGAAGAAAAAGAGAGTAAGGAAGAGCAATAAAATGGGTTCCAAGCTATAAGAGATGTGTAGCAGGAAGCAAGGGAGAGGGAAGTTTGCAAGGAGAAAGTGGTGAATGGCATTGAATGATACCTAGATGCCAAAGGAGGGTAAGGAGTGAGCAGAAGTCACTGGGTTCAACTATTATACAATCCTGGTGGAGGGAGAAAGCACACTGTACCAGGTTGAAAGAGGAATAGAAGGACAAATGGAGGTGCCAATATATACCAGTGCTACCAAAGCATGGTCTGCGGATCAGCAGCATCAGCAACATCTGGAAGCTTGTTAGAAACACAATCTTGGGCCTTGCTGAGTCAGACCTATTGAATCTGAAATTCTGAGGGTGGAGTCCAGGAATCTGGTTTTTAATAAGCCCTCCATGTGACTCTGATGCAGGCTAAAGTTTGAAACCACTGATGCATATAATTTTCAAGAACTTTGTGAGCAGAAAACAGGGTGACAGCTAACTACAGGGGAGCCAGTGCACAGTTAGAAGTAAAAATTGGACCATAATTCCCACATAAAAGAAAATATTGAGAGAACATGCAGATAGTCCAGGCTTCCCTGGTGGCTCAGACAGGAAAGAATCTGCTTGTAATGTAGGAGACCCAGTTTGATCCCTGGGTCAGGAAGATCTCCTGGAGAAGAGAATGGCAACCCACTCCAGTATTCTTGCTGGAGAATTCCATGGACAGAAGAGGCTGGCGGGCTACAGTCCGTGGGGTCACAAAGAGTGGGACACGACTGAGCAACTAACACTTTCACCTTCGCAGATAGTCCATTGGTTTTTCAACTAACCAACTATAGACAACCTGCACGTTAAGATTGACATCCATAGATGAGCTAAGACAATGGAATGCTGGTTTCTTTAGGAGCACAAAATCGTCATTTGGTTTGTAACTGTCACCTACATCCCTCACAGCATTTTCTGATCAGACCAGGAACTGATTATGGCTTTGTGTACCCAGTGCAAAACCACCCATCAACCAGGTCATGAAAAACAATTAAATCTCTTAGGTTTTAGAGGCAGATAAGTTGAGATGCTGAAGTGAGCTTGTTGTGGCAAATCTTGCCATAGTACCCAGACTTCTAAATCCTATTGTATGACTTCAATTTAGTTTTCTGTTGCTGTGAAACAAGCCACCCCATTAGCATAAAACTGCAACAATCAGTTGGGGATTGCCTGGACTTTGGCAGGTGATTCGTTGTAGTTTCTGTCACATGGTGGCCAATGCTGGAGTCATCTCAAAAGCGTGCTCATTGCTTGTCTAGCTATTGATGCTGGCTGTTAGCTGGGGGCTGTTGTCAGGATCCTTTCCATGTGGCCTCTCCATGGAGCGTGCCCTTTCTTACAACATGGCGGCTAGGTTTTGAGAGTTGTGTCCCAAGAGAGAAGCAAGCTGAAACTGTACTGCCTTTTCTGACCCAGCCTCGGAAGTCACATAACCTGACTTCCGCCCTACTATATTCTTAAAGGCCACCATAAGGCCTTGCCCAAGTTCTAGGGGAAGGGACATAGATTCCTCCTTTGCATGTGAGTGAGAGAACATTTCCGGAGAGTGTGTAGGGCAGAAACTATTGTTTTAGCCATTTGTGCAAAATACAATCTGCCACAGGAAATAAATTCTCAGTGGTCAACCCCATTATGACCTTGCTCACTCTGGCAGGTAAGCTCCAGCCCACCTCTAATTACCCATGACCAGGCTGATTTGTCATTCCAGTGACCTTCCTTCAGAGGAGGGGTGTGAACAGTTAGAAGACAAATCCTCAGAAGGTCTCCATGGCCAGAAATACTGCCTGCCCTGGGTCCAGGCTGGAGGCTCTGGAAAACCCCCACAGAGAGTCCCTTCCTCCTTTAGGAGTTAAGCACAGGGAGGGTGTGGTTGCCCGAGGGACAAAAGGAATTGATCAACAGCTGGAATTACATCACCCCCTCTCTTTGTTCATTTTTCTTTACTGTTGTTCTTTTTTCCTGTGTTTAATTTCTCTCCTTCCTCACTCTCCCCTAGGACCTCCCCCTGAGAGATGGGGTTGGGGGGTTTGATTGATTGGTGCTGAAAGCAGGGAGGTTGGAAGTAGAGAGAGATCACCTTACCCCAGATAGTTTCCATGGCAACAGGGACAGGTTGGTGGGAGGGGTGGGCAGATAAGGGCCCCACTTTGGGGTTCAGTGTGCAGTGGAGGTGAAGGCTGGAGTGTTTACAGTGGAGAGAGAAAAAAACAGCCTGTTCAGCTGTGTCAGGGAGTGGAAACCTAATTCGAGACAGCTTGGAGGCTGGCCTTTGCTGGCCTCACGCTCTTCCCTCTCCCCTCGTTCATTACCCACCAACCTTAGCAGTGGCATCTGCATGGCCGCCACCCCGTATCCGGACTTGTAGCCCTTCCAGTCATTATTGCCTCCAGGAGAGGCTCTCTCTTTCTCTTCTTTTCCTCCTTCCTCTCTCTGCTCTCACTTCTCTTGTTCTGTCTTGGCTGCTTAACTGGGGAAAGCAACAAAGCCCAATTCACATGCCGCCAGGGTCTTGGGTGAGTGAAACAGTCCAGCTTGCTCCGTGCTGCAGCCTGGGGTAGGAGGTTTCTCCTGGTCCACCCTCCCACCTCCCACAACACCCTTCACCTGCCATTGTGGGAGTGAGGCAGGGTGGAGGTCACAGGGAAAGAATCTGGAAAATCACCAAAGGCTGTTAATTAGCTCAGAATACATAGGAAGCCCCTGAATGCTGACCACCTAGGCACTGAGTACCCTCCCATGCCTAGCAGTTCAGTTCTGCCACCAGACCTGGCCTCCTTGGCTCAGGTGCAGCCCAGCAGCTCCACTTGAGGGCAAACAGGGATTTTACCCTTTTACTTCGAGGTTACTCCTCCTTTCCCAAGGATGGGTCCAGAAATTGACTCTCCCTCCCTCCCCTCACCCCATGTCTTCCTCTCTCCATCTCTTGACTCTCTGTCTCTGGCGCCAGCTCTCCACTCAGTTTCTTTAGCCCTTGTAGGCTCCTTCGGTACAACTGAGCAACACAAATCTCTGGAATTGGCTCATCCTACAGTAAATATGCCCCTAGTTCCCCCAAAGGAGACTAGAGAGCAGGAGAATGCAAAATGATGCTATCCAGCCTGGGCCAGCAACCAAAGGGACTGAGGGGCACTTGGGCAGGCAATGACTCACTATGGAAGGATGCTGGCAAGGGCAGAGTCCAGGTGATGTTCATCTCTGGATCCAAAGGGTCTTCTCAGTGCCCATCACACAGGGGGACTTAATGTGTGTTGTTTTCTCAGCAAGTTAAACACAGAACTCCCACATGAGCCAGCAATTCTGCTCCTGGGCACAGACCCTGAAGAACTAAATGCAGGGACTTGAACAGATACTTGTACAGCAATGTTCATAGCAGTATTATTCACAATAGCCAAAGGTGAAAGAGCCAAAATGTCCATCAAAGGTTGAATGAATAAGCAAAATGTCTCTGCATACAATGGAATATTATTCAATCATAAAAAGGAGTGAAATTCCAACACATGCTACAATGTGTTAAAAACACTTTGTGAAGTGAAACAAGCCAGATACAAAAGACCACATACTGTCCGTTCTATTATTTGAAATGTCCAGGATAGACAAATCTATAGACAGAAAGTAAGTTAGTAGTTGCCAAGGGCTAGGGAGGAGAGGAGAATGAGAATGATGGCTAATGGGTATGGGGCTTCCATTCAGGGGCATGGGAAACATCTGGAACTAGAAAGTGGTGATGGTTGCAGGACATTATGAATCTACTTAATGCCACTGAATCATGCACTTTAAGTGGTACATTTTCTAATATTTGTATTTGTAACCACGATTTTTAAAAAATGCTTATTGTGATGATGCTCTGCCCCAGAGACTGGGAGTTATCTGCACCTATGATGTGAATTGAACACGCACTGGTTTTCCTGAGGCCATGTTGCTTTTAGCACTGAAAGCCCCACAGTTCTGGTCGCAGAGGGCTGGGAGCTGGGGCAGCATATCTACCTTGTCTGAGTCTCGGTTTCCTGCCCTATGGATATGCTGCAAGAGTAGACAGATAAAGAATGGTAACACTCATCACAGTCAACTCTTAAAGCACTTACTCCACTCCAGGTGCTGTTTCCAGCCAGTGTTTATAGCATCCATGTGAACCCCCTGGGGATCTTGGAAATATGCAGATTTGGATTCAGCAGGCCTGGGACAGGGCTGGAGACTCTGCATACCTAATGATGGACGCAGATGCACGGCTCCACAGACTGCACTTGAAGTGCGTGCGTACGTGTGAAGTTGCTTCAGTCGTGTTCAACTCTGTGTGACCCTATGGACTGTAGCCTGCCAGGCTCCTCTGTCCATGGGATTCTCCAGGCAAGAATACTGGAGTGGGTTGCCATGCCCTCCTCCAAAGGATCTTTCCTACTGAGGGATCTAACCCAAATCTCTTACGCCTCCTGCATTGGCAAGCGGTTCTTTACCACTAGTGCCACCTGGGGAGTCCACACTCTGAGTACAGGGGTTCTAAAATATAAGAGAAGAACAATTATATCCCCTTCCTTCAGACAGTCAGAGAAGGTTCCATGACTCAGCCAAGGTCACACAGCTGGGATATGGTGATAGAGTCAGGATTGAAACCTAGGGCAGCGTGGCAGCAACAGGTCACGGTGGTTATCAGCGCCCTTTTCTGCTGCAGAGATAACGTGGGAAAGGATGCAGCGCCAGGCCTGCCACAGGGTGAGCTTTCAAAAACTGGTAGCTATTGTCATGAATTAGCGACTTAACTACAACAATTGTCACGAATTACATTAGAAGCCACATTGTCCTCGAGAAATCAGTCATCTTCGATCCCTCACCAGACCACATAATGGTCCTCCAGTTCTCATCTAATCTACAGGCAAGGGACAGCCCTTCCAGCCACGAGTTCAGAGCAGTCTTCCTTCTCTGGTCTTTGCTTTTCACTCAGTTGTATGGGATGTGCCCCAGGGATGGACTTCTCTGCAACTCTGTCATCTACAGGTCACAAAGCAAAGAGACGGAGCCTCCCACCCTCTCAGTGAGCAATAAGCCCTTCACCCTCCCAGAGCCAAGATTGATGACATCCTCATATTCGTTATCCCCTGTGCCAAATCCTGGGGCTTCCCAGGTAGCACTAGTGGTAAAGAACCTGCCTGTCAGTGCGGGAGACTTAAAAGATGCAGGTTTGATCCTTGGGTCAGGAAGATCCCCTGGAGGAGGGCATGGCAACCCACTCCAGTATTCTTGCCTGGAGAATCCCATGGACAGAGGAGCCTGGCAGGCTACAGTCCATGGGGTTGCAAAGAGTTAGACATGACTGAAGCAACTTAGCATGCACACATGCACACCCATGCCTAACCTGAGCCTGGCATGAGTACGCAGTAGACACCCAAGTACTGTGAGCTAACTCTGTGCTCCCTCTCCAGTCTCAATTTCCCAATCTGTAAAATGGAGCCATCAGTACCTACCTCAAATTCCATCCCATGAAATCGGATGTCCAGTTAGAACTGGACATGGAACAACAGACTGGTTCCAAATAGGAAAAGGAGTATGCCAAGGCTGTATATTGTCACCCTGCTTATTTAACTTATATGCAGAGTACATCATGAGAAACGCTGGGCTGGAAGAAGCACAAGCTGGAATCAAGATTGCTGGGAGAAATATCAATAACCTCAGATACGCAGATGACATCACCCTTATGGCAGAAAGTGAAGAACTAAAGAGCCTGTTGATGAAAGTGAAAGAGGAGAGTGAAAAAGTTGGCTTAAAGCTCAACATTCAGAAAACGAAGATCATGGCATCCGGTCCCATCACTTCATGGGAAATAGATGGGGAAACAGTGGAAACAGTGGCTGACTTTATTTTTCTGGGCTCCAAAATCATTCCAGATGGTGAGTGCAACCATGAAATTAAAAGACGCTTACTCCTTGGAAGGAAAGTTATAACCAACCTAGACAGTATATTAAAAAGCAGAGACATTATTTTGTCAACAAAGGTCCATCTAGTCAAGGCTATGGTTTTTCCAGTGGTCATGTACGGATGTGAGAGTTGGACTGTGAAGAAAGCTGAGCACCGAAGAATTGATGCTTTTGAACTGTGATGTTGGAGAAAACTCTTGAGAGTCCCTTGGACTGCAAGGAGATCCAACCAGTCCATTCTAAAGGCGATCAGTCCTGGGTGTTCATTGGAAGGACCGATGTTGAAGCTGAAACTCCAGTACTTTAGCCACCTGATGGGAAGAACTGACTCATTGGGAAAGACCCTGATGCTGGGAAAGATTGAGGGCAGGAGGAGAAGGGGACGACAGAGGATGAGATGGTTGGATGGCATCACCGACTCGATGGACATGGGTTTGGGTGGACTCTGACAAATCAAAAAAAGTTAGTGATGGACAGGGAGGCCTGGCGTGCTGCGGTTCATGGGGTCACAAAGAGTCGGACACGACTGAGTGAACTGAACTGAAACCGGGTGGTTGGAGAACAGCCCTTTGGCAGGGTCCTGTGGGTGTATGATGAAACACGTACTGTGTGCCTAGAACTATGGTGCAGCCAGAGAAGGAGAGAGACAGATATCTGAAACAGAAACCCTAGCCCTCATCTGGCAGTTCTGTGATTGCTCCCAGCAGATGGTTCTAAAGGAGCCAGGAATCAAGAGAGGGACTGCAGAGCACAGTGGCGTGTTTTTCGGTTTTCTGACCGGGCTGTGGGAGCCCGGGATGGCTCCATGAGAAAAGGAGGAGGACAGACTTGATCTGAGTTTTGATCAAAGTCCAAGACAATATTTGGATTTACAGGATGGAGGAGGTTTCCCAAGCCAGACAAATACCAGGAGCTGACAGCTGTCACCCCGTTCCCTGGAGGCCCGGTTCGGAGTCTCCCGGACAGCTCTGGTCTGGGAGGGAGCATGGGGCCGGAAGGCTTGCAGAGAAGGCAGCCAGGAGGACCTCTGCAGGCTGGGGCTCAGGTTTGTGCCAGAGAGGGTGGTCCCGAGGTGGTCCCCTCCTGCCCCGCCAGAACCGGAGCCCCTGCAGCCTTTCCAGCTCTGGCTCCCCCTCCCCCAGCCCGGGCCCTCCGCAGGGACCTCTTCCAGAGGTCTCCCTGGCTCCATATGTGGGTTTTGGCTCTTCCTGTTTTTGGCTCTGCTTGGCGGCAGGGGATTTGAGGGGTAGTTGTGTGATTTGTACAGCTGTCATTAGGGTAATTGCACGATATTTTCCCAAATTTCTCCTGCAGCTTCAGACTGGGTTTCCAAACTTCCTGCCCTAACAGGGGCTCCGGTGAGAGGGGGGCTGGCTCCCAGCCTACCCAGCAGCTGTCGATGGCACCCCAGGGGCAGCCCCCCCAGCCCCGCCCCGCCACTTTCCCCAGTGGATCAGGCACCAGGGCGCCAAGAAAGAGATGGACTGGAGCCCCTGGATCAGAGGCCTGGTGGCTTCAGATAAAAGACACAACTGTGGCCATAGCTATTGGTACCCAGTGTCCCTTCCCCCTCTCAACATGGAAACAGATACAAATCAACTCGTGTCTTTTCTGACAAAGCAAAGACCCCTTCCTGTGACACTGGGATTTGGAAAGTTCTTTAGTGTCCCTGAAAGAAGGATGACAGGCCAAAACCCTGCACCCTCTTGCTCAGCAGCTTATCAACCTAGAGCCTTAATGATACACAGAGTGAGGGTCTCAAGCTGGCTTAGGTTAGTGCCAGACAGTTGGCGTTGAAACGAAGTAGGGAGCTGCATGGGCCTGGCCCAGGTGGGGTCTGGGAGCCTTTCAGCAGGTAAATTGATGGACAGCAGGATGAATGGATGCCGGGGACAACTTTGGATCTGACTGATGAAGGATTACCTCCCTCCCTTCTCAAGTACGTTTGCTCACTGGCTTCCCACTCAGCCTGACAGGTTAATACCCCAGACTAGCCTTCACACACACAGAGTGAAAAAGAAAGCAGCCACTTTTTTCTGCTTGTGTCTAGTAACTGGGGATGATGCTCTTCGGGTCTGGCTACCTGGACTGCCCTGGAAAGGTTCTCCTCTACCCAGGGTCCTCTGAGGCTGGAACAGCCAGGAAGATCACGGGGCAGATCTGCTGGCTTTAGGCCTCGGGGCTCATGTTCCTTTTGACCTGCTGACTAGGGAGTGGGATGCACGATGGAGAGCCTCGTCACTTAGCATCGCGTCTGCTCCGACATGATGCCTCCGAGTAATGTAATTTATATTTCATGCACAATTGAAGCAGCTAATGGTGTAATTCTCCAAGGGGGAAACAAGTTGTTATAGTGTTAATTACATTGCAGGCGTGTTCCTTCTCCTTTGCCCCCCAAGTGCTCTAGGGGAAGTTACCAGGTAGCAAGTGAGAGTGGGTGTCGGAGACACTGGCTTTGGTGGGCTTCACTGATGTCAGGGCTAAGGATGACTGCTTCTTCCCTGCCGGAGGCAGGGTGGAGAAAGGGACAGGATGGGGGAATGGCTTAAATTGCCAGGTGGTCTGGGTTTCCTTGTCCACCCTGGTGTTGGAATCCAACTGGGTTGGGATGCTTCTTTCTATTCACTGGGACACTGCTGGCAAGGGGAAAGTAGAGATGATACATTTAGAAAAGGAGGAAAAACACAATCAAAACAAACCAAACACAGCCTACAGATCTGCCAAGGCTACCATAGAAGGTGATGGTTGAGCGTGTGGCCTCTCAGGAGAAGCTGCTGGGATTTGAATCCCAGTTCTGCCACCAGTAAGCTGGGAACCACTCCCATTCCAGGGAGATTGCTTCACCTCTCTGTGCCTCAGTGTTCACAGCTGAAGAATGGGAATAATAAATCACCAGCTTCATAGGGTTGCAGTGAGGATTAAATGAGTCAGTACAAATGCAGTACTTAGAACATTGACACATAGCAGGCACTCAGTAAGTGTAAGTTATTCTGGCAGGAGGGAGTAAATGGAGTTAAACTGTTACAAGGTTCTGGCATTTTCTGTGAAGTGGTCAAAGTACATATTTTTCTACATTCATGGAAGCTGAAATCTAGTGAAAAAGAATAAATGTCTTGCTTTTCCAAAAAAAAGAAAGAGAGAGAGAGAACTGTAGATTTTTGAGGAATTATAGAACCATGAAATTGAGAATGATTCCTAGGAAAAAATTTTTCAACCATTTGAGGTGTGTTTTTTTTTTAATTCCTGGCAAAAAAATGAAAGAAAAGGAGGCAGAGGAAGGAAGGGAGGGAAGGAGGAAAGATCATTGAGAACCCACGAAGATTCATTATACACAAGTCAGGCCAAACTTATGGTATATCTTTTTATAGATAAATCAGAGAAAATCACTCAGTAGTACAGGGAAAAATAATACACATAATGATTCTTGATGTAAGAAGGCATTTTACAAAATCTCACAGATTATTCTTATGGACATTTTGCTAAATTATAGCTGATTAATTAGCTTTATGCCTATGTGGGTTTAAACTCCACTCCTGGTCCCCATTTTGGTATCAGTCAAGGTAGATTACATCCCCCAACTCTCAGTAACTCAAGCAACAAAATTGCCTGCTTGCATCACTTGCATGCATGTGTGCCAAGTCATTTCGGTTGTGTTTGACTCTTTGTGACCCTGTGGACTGCAGCATGCCAGGCTCCTCTGTCCATGGGATTCTCCAAGCAAGAATACTGGAGTGGGTTGCCATTTCCTTCTCCAGGGGGTCTGCCCGACCCAAGGATAGAACTTGCATCTCTTATGTCTTCCTGCATTGGCGAGTGGGTTCTTTACCACTAGCGCCAGCACAATGTAATCAGCAAGATGGGCTTTGGCCCCACATAGTCATTGGGACACATGGGTTCTTCCATCTTATGATGCTGCCATCTGTAATTTCTGGCCTTCAAGACTTTCAGAGAAGGGAAAGATAAGAGAATCTTGCAGGGGAGATAGTTGCTAGCCAGGACTAGAAATGGTGTACAGCATCTCCACCCACATTCCACCAGCCAGGGTTCAGTCACATGGGACCATCTGGCAACAAGGCTCTGGGAGATGAGATTTAGCCGTGGGACTGGCAAGAAGAAAACAATCAGGATGTCGGTGAGCACTAGCTGTCCGCTAGTATGGATATCCATTGACGTGAGTCTTCAGGGAGGTCTCCAGTGGCAAGCCAAACTCCATTACTTGCCTTCTACTAAGCAATATTATTTTTTTTCAGTGACTCAGATGAAGACATAAGATGTGCCATACTTCCTGTTTTGTGTTTAACTCATTCGGGCAATCTTATGTAAAGGCAGCTCACTCGGGGTGTCCAGCAAGAGAGAGATATACAGCAAGATCTCACAGTGACTGGATTACTACAGAAACGGAAGAATCCAACACATCCGTAGGGACTGGGTTATCACATAGACCATCCCCTCTCCCAGAGGCAGCAGAAGTTCATGCATCTGCACTTGCTGTCTTATACGTGACTTAGTCACTCTCTCGACTCACCTTGCTCTCTCTTGGTCCTCTCGCCTTCCTCTCTCTTGGTCCTCTCGCCTTCCTCTCCGCCTGCCAGGCCACCAGCTCTCCAGCATGTCCTGAATGAGAGAGGAGGGGCACATTTCATCTCTTCATTGTTCAGGGGGCGGGAGGTGGTGATCCCTGCTTAGGCATGGGGCCGGGGAAAGCTTTTCACACCAGATCCCATTGGAGGCACTTGGGAGTTGTAGGACTTGTCTGACTTTGGACAGGAAACGCGGCTCGTTTGGCAAATTTCCAGGTAGAACAAAGCTGGAAACAAAAATTTCATTGGAGCAGAGGCTCCTGCTGCTGTTCTCAGGAACTCGCTATGAGAACCACTGAACTGGCTCAAAGAGGATTGGAGGAGCATATTCTGAAGAGAGAGAATGGCATGTGCAAAGACCCTGGGGTCTCCGGAAGGAGAGTCTGAGGTTCAGGGAGGCCAGCATGGCTGGAGTTTGCTGGGCACAGGGGAGTGCCAGAGGTGGAAGATGAGTCTGAAAATGTGCACAGGGTCTAGACTGTACAGCGCAACCACCCCAAGTTTTTAGCCTGAGAGTTAACCAAAGCTACCGGGGTCAGTGCTAACAAAGTTTTACTATATAGCATAGGGAACTACAGTCAATACCTATAATGGAAAATAATCTCAAAAATAATATGTATGTATATGTATGACTGAATCACCTTGCTATGCATATTGTAAGTTAACTATACATATATATATGCATATATATATATACATATATATGTGTGTGTGTATATATGTATGTATGTATATGCATATATATATATATGTATATATATAAAGAAAAACAACAACAGCAAAAAACAGGTCAGTGCTATGACCATATTTGCATGGTTCTGACTGCTTTGCAAAGAAAGAATGTGGACGGACAGCATTTGGCCAGTTAGGCAGCCTCAAGCTTACAAATGCTCCAGTGAAATTTTTGTCCACAGCCTGGTTACTGCTACCAAGAAAACTGACCACAACCTGCGTTCCTACCCTTTGCCCATTGAAGCAGAAGCTTTTGTTGCTGTTGTTAGCTACAAGGTAAAGGTTTTTCTCAGGGGCTGGGCTTACAGAGAAGGTATGGCCTCTCTCCTTTAGGGTTCTCTCTCTCTTTTTTTTTTTTTGCTGTGCCATTTGGCATTTGTCCCAAAAAGTAGTAAATTTAAGACCAGAGCTGTAAAATGTGGGCTTTTAAAAACATCAAAACCACTGCAAGAATCAGTATGAGTTGACATTCAGAGTTTATTTCTTAAAAATGGAGTGTTTGGGAAGGGATGAAAGTCAGTGTTTCGGATTCTGGGGGATGGGGATCACGTCCATGTATTTCCCACCATGTGTCGGAGGAGACTGGGCATAGCATGATGGTTATGTATTGAACTCTGGAGTGAATCTTCCTGGGTACAAATCCCTGCTCTGCCATCTATTCACCGTGTCTCCTGGGGAGACAATCTCTCTGTGCCTCAGTTTTCCCCATCTATAAAGTGAGAATAATAATAGTAATTAATTCACAGGGTTGTTGTGGTGATCTGATGAGTAAATAAGCATAATGTATGAGTTTCATACCATCCAAACCTGGATCAAGGGGGTTGTATTTGCCTCCCATGGATAGACATGAATGCTCTCAAGTCAAATAATTAAAGAACCCAGGAGGAAAGAACAAGGTTCCTGGGAAGGGGAATGGCCTTGCTTCTGGGATGCACTCATGTGTGCACATGTCTCCACCCTGCTCGGAGAGCTAAAGCACCCAGCCAGCAGACCTGGAGCTAAATGCGATAAACATAGCTTGTGTGCCCCGGAGGCGGGGCCGCCACATCTGACTGTAGCCCTTGCTCACTGCTAGGCTGGAAGGACTGGGCAGGCAGGGAGGCGGACAGGGCTGAGGGAGGTGCAGGGTGAAGAAAAGAAATGCTGTGCTGGGCTCACTGGCTCCATAGTCTGCTCTTGCTTGCCACAGGATGCAGGAGAGAAACTGAAAAAAACGGAGAGAAATTGGGGTGGAGGGAGAGGTAAAGAGAGACAGCAAGACAGAGATAGGTGGAAATAGAAACAGAGAGAGACAGGGAGAAGGAGTGAGAGAAAGAAAGTAAGAGACACAAAAGCAGAGAGGCTGAGATATTTGGGGACACAGGTTGAAGTCGAGACACGGAGAGACAGAAAGGAGAGAGACCCAGAGAGATGATGAAAGTAGGAGGCACAGAAACAGAAAAAGGAGATTCTGAGAAACAGAACAGAGGAGAGAGAGTGAGGGGGCATAGAAAGAGGCTGGACATGGTCTCAGGGGCTCAGGTGGAAGTGAGCAGCCCCAGAACTGAGGATGGTGACTGCCCCCCAACCCCTCCAGCCTAGGGACAAGGCTGCACCATGGTGACTCACCTGAATCAAAGGCAAGGGTCCCAACATCCTAAAAAGTCCTTAGGGTCCTGAGGACTAACCCCCACCTCAGCCCATCGCCCCCACCTCCAGCTTCCCCCCGCCCCCCAGCTCAGGGGCTCAAAGAGACCCAGCATCAGCACCTACACATGGAGTCAAAGCCCACAGAGCACACAGTCTCCATCTCAGAAATCTCCTCCTTAGCAGCAGGGTGAGCGGTGGAGAGAGTCCAGGGAGGCCAGCGTTGTCGGGGAGCTTGTTGGCCCGGGAGCCGGCACTGTTCAGATGTGCCATGAGCAATTGCCACTCCAGCGTTCAGAGCTGTGCTGCTGTAAATGCCAGAAATCATATACATTAAGCCCAGAGTGACGGCAGGCTTATGGATGGACTTACCTTCAACCAGAGGCCGCCGAGGTGCTCGGCGTGGGGGGCAGCACTTTATGGATGCGGCTCTCCGCTTGTCGAGGCCTTAAGCGGTCAAGTCGGCCGGGTAATCAATTTCTCATGTAGGCCTGGCTGGGGGCCATGTGCTCCCAGGCGGGGATTTGGGATGCAGCCCCTCAATCCACATCCCTGCCTCCCCCCCAACCTCTACCCTGAGACGGGTGTGTTTCTGTCTGCCTGGGGGTGCTGGTGGCAGGGGACCAGCCAGGGGAGACACCGTGCCAACTCAGGCAAACACAGAATTCCAGAGCCTGCTTGTCCTCCTCAAAGCCCTTTCCCCAGTGCCCCTTGCAAGGGGAGTGAGCATTCTCAATGCCAACTGGCCATTCTGGGTCTGACCCCCACTCTTAGCCCCTCCCCTTCTCCAAAGCAGAGTCTGAGCTCAGCTTCTCTTGGCCCACTGATTTGGGACGTCTGGGTCACTGGCTTTGCCATCTCCCCTGCACGGCTGCCACTCAGCCCCTCCTCCCATCCCTTGGGACTCCTTCCTTCAATGCCCTCCAGCCCTCACCACCCAGGCAAGTCTCCAGCTGACATTTCACTGAGCAGTCCTCTCAGGTCCCCAGGTACCCAAGCTCTATAGGGCTAACACACTCTCCTGGAACCCTTGCCATACCCCATCTGTGGCAGACTGCATTTTCCAAAGATGGCTCATTCTTCTTGGTGACTTGGCCACCGCTCCTTCCATGGAAAGGTGAGGTCTATGTTCCCTTGCCTTAAACTGAACTCTGGTGAAAGTGACCCCAGGTGATTTCCAAGAATAGGTCATTGAAGATGATATAGCTTCTGCCTGGGTCCATGGAACACCCAGGCTTGGGACCCTGACCTACCATGCCTCAATAGACTGAGGGCCACCATGCTGGAAGGAAGCCTGAAGTAAACCAGACTGAAAGACCATGTGGAGAGGTCCTCAGGTCATAGGCAAAGAGAGAAATGGCTGCATAACACCCCCACTCCCGCCATTCTAGTTCCAGCCCCTTTCCAACTGTGACCGTATCAGAGACCCTGAGCAGAAGGACCCGGCTGAGCCCTTCCTGAATTCCTGACCTGTAGAAATCATGAGAGATTACAAAATGGCTATCTGTTGTAGCCCAGCCAGCTTCTGTGTTGCATAACCACTTTTCCAAGGTCGATGAGCCTAAATACAATAAAAATAGAAGATGTATGTGCGTGCACGCATGCTCAGCTGCTTCAGTCACGTCCAACTCTGTGAGACCCCATGGACTGTAGCTTGCCAGGGTCCTCCGTCCATGGGATTCTCCAGGCAAGAATACTGGAGTGGGTTGCCATTCCTTCTCCAGGGGATCTTCCTTTCTTCCTAATCTGGGGACTGACCCTGAGTCTGCCTGCGCCTCCTGCACTACAGGCAATTCTTTATCCACTGAGCCACCTGGAAAGCCCCAGAAGATGTACAGTAATTACCAATCCAAGACGAAATAATTCAACCTTTCTCTGGTCATCAAAAGGCATCCAGGGAGGTGTCTATTGTCATAGCACAGGACCCAGGTCTCAGATGCAAGGGTCCAAGCCACAGTGACTCCCAGACCCGACCTAGGTTGATTCACAGTACGTACAGCAAACCAGAAAGCACGTGAGACCAGAACTGTTGGCTTCTTAACTCCTCAGAAGTAATGAACAAGCAAATGACCTAAAGGCAGGAATGGTTTCCAAAAGCAGTGCCTATGGGTCAAACATATTCAGTCCAACAATTCCAGATGTTCTCTTTGGTGCCAGAAACTGTGTCCTCTACTGACTAGAGGGGTTTTGGTAACTGGTCATCTGGGACCTGAGGGATCTTTTTTCTTTTTTTTAACATGAAGCATGGATTTTTCCCATGGCCTGGGCACTGCTCTGGGGCTCTGCAATGGGAGCTTTACAGACGTCCACTCAGGCCAAAGGCCATGCTGAAGCACCGAGAGGTGATGACAGACCCTGTTGTGGAATGGTTCCAAGTATTCATACTGCCACTTTAGCATGAACTGCCTGAACTGAGTTACTTAGCTTCTCTGTGCCTTGGTTTGGCCATCTGTAAACTGGGACGATAGTAGGACTTTCTCATGGGTGTTGTCTCATGGGTGTTTGTTTATTTGCTTGTTTTTTAAGTCATTCAGTTGTGTCCAACTCTTTGTGACCCCATGAACTGTAGTCTCCCAGGCTCCTCTGTCCATGGAATTCTCCAGCCAAGAATAGTGGAGTGGGTGGTCATTCCCTTCTCCAGGGGATCTTCCCAACCTAAGGATCAAATCCAGGTCTCCCGCATCGCAGGAGGATTCTTTACCATCTGAGCCACCAGGAAAGCCCAAGAATACTAGAATGGGTAGCCTAAATGATTTTAAATACAAAAAGAGATCAGAACAGGACCTGTGCATAGCAAGTGCTATTTAAGTGCTACATATTATTATTATTGAGGCTTCCCTGGTGGCTCATTGGTAATGAATCTGCTTGCAATGCAGAAGACCCAGGTTCAATCCCTGGGTCGGGAACATCCTCTGGAGAAGGGAATGGCAACCCACTCCAGTATCCTTGCCTGGGAAATCTCATGGACAGAGGAGCATGGTGGGCTACAGTCCATGGGGTCTCAAGAGTCAGACACAACTTGGTGACTAAATCACCACCAATTTTTATTATTGCTGTTGCTTTCAGATTCTAGGGTATTAGTGCTAAGAGATCTTGTTCATTCTTGATAAATGTAGCATTCCTGATACTATCCCGTCCTCAGCATCAACTTCTCTCCCTAATGTGCCTGCCTGCACACACGTGCACGCAGACACACACACACACATACACATCTACATTCAATAACTGGTGCTGTTTGCCACAGGCCACACCACGGTCATGTATCAGTGCAGGAGGAACAAGCTGCTTTATCTTCCTCTCCAGGCAAAAGCACGTGTGTGGAAGATGGATGCATAGCATCTGCCTGCATCGACAGAGGAAAACAAATCCCAGCCGACTCCACAGCCCCTAGAGAAGCAGAGCAGAGGCTGCCCTTTGGGTCAGACCTCGTGAGTCCTAGGCGATTTGGAGGCCAGGGCCCATGGGTTGCTCCCACTTCTAACAGCAAGCCCAGTCTCTTGGCAACTGCTCAGTTCCAAAGCCCCCCTCCCTTTTCTGGCTGCTGTGTCTGCCCCTGGCTTTCTGCTGTGGACACAGTCTCCGAGGGGACAATATGCGGGCGGCAGGGCAGAAGTGGGAGTGAGCCACAGAGATCAAAGGCTTCCAAGGCCTTTCCCTCCAGAAACAAGGGAGCCTCTGCTTAGATCCCTGACTCGTGGCAGATCTGACCCCAAGGTGGCTCTGCTGGACCAAGGCCCTTGCCCAGTGAGAGAACGCATCAGGGCCATGCTGTCCACAGACAGCAGAAAAGGCCCCTGGCCTCTCACCCTGTGAGACTTTTCCCAGCAGGCTACACCAGGCCCTAGCAATTTTTGCACACGCAGATTAATGTCACAAAAGGGAAAAACCTTCAGAAAGGAAGGAATCAATCTCATTGGGAGGGCTGATTGAGCAAAAGGAAAGCACACACTTCAGTACGGATTCACTCTGCAACTCTGTAGTCACTTAACAAATATTTATGGAGTGACAACTACAGGCAAGGTACTGCCATTGGCTTGGGGCCCCCATCCCGACTGAATTCCCAGGCTTTCCCCGTCTGGTAGGCACATGATTGGAAAGCGACTGTACTGGAAACTGTACCTCCCGGCCCTCCAACTTCAGGGAGTGTCACTGCACCAGGTTTCCTGCTGCCCAGCGCTGAAAAGCCTTCCAGGATTTGGGTTTGAGGACAGCATGCCAGCCTCGTGGAACCTTCCAGAGACTGCAGGATAGTCTAAGATGTTCCCACCCACCTCCCTGTCCTCCCGCCTTCACTGGGGTCAGACCACATCACAGCCTCTGCGCTCTCCCAGGTTGGCCAGCTCCCTCCCGAGTTCTCTCACAGCCATCTCTGCTAATAAAATCCTGGCACATCCCCTGCTGACAGCTGCTTCTTGGAGCACCCGGACTACCCCAGAAGCCCTACTATGTCCTCCTCTTCCATCCTCCACACAACCTTCCCGGAGAGACCACCCTGCCTCTAGCCTGTACGAACTTCTTGCAGACACCAGAACTGGCTCATTCCTTAGGAGTCTCTTGATAACTTGGCATCTCCCCAGTAGATTCTCAGCTCTGCAAGAAGTCACAACATCCGGAAGGCTCCTTGTTCAGCTGCCTCTCAGAGGCGTTGCTGACCCACTGCAGGGAGTTCTTAGCCACCAAGCTCTTATGTCAGATTTCAAGGCAGCTCTGTGATTTATTAATATAATCACAATTACTATTGCATGAGGAATCCAGAGCCCAGTGCTAAGCTGTTCATGTGCACCACCTCACTTGCTGTTTAACCCTCTCGGCACACACCCCTATCACCCACCTCACCCCCCATCCATCCAGACGATGCCCTTCTTCCCAACACACTTTGGTGGATTTACTCTCACTTGGTAGCCCCTCCTCCTCTGCGACTCTAAATCAAGACAGAACACCAAGATCTGATCTTACCCAGCATGAGCATTTTCTAAGAAACAACTGATACACGAGTTGAGCAACTCCAGGCACGTGACTTAGTAACAAAGTTCAGCTTTGCCGAGGCTTACAGATGATACAGTCAACTCCTCTATTTAATCCTATCCTGTTTTACGCTGCCTCTCCCCCCGCCCCACACCCACCAGCCATTTCTCGCCTCCGTGTGTCTCAGCTTCTCGGTCCTTGAAAACCCACATCCCAGGCATCCTCCAACCCTCCGAACTTGATCCATCACTACCCCTGCCCTGGCCCCCACATTCAGAAAAGTTCTCTGGCTCACTTTGGGACACAGCTCTACATACTAAACAGAGAGCTGAGGGCTGGCCAGCCGTGAGACCTCACATAAGGTACTTGGCATCTCTGAGCCTCAATTTCCTCATCAGTGAAACAGGGTCATTATGAGAATTAAAGGAGAACATGCATTTGGAAGTTCCTGGAGATCCTTGCTACTCAAAGTGCGGTCCAGGGACCACCAGCAGCAGCCTCCGCAAGCATGTTAGAAAGGCAGACCAAGGCCCCAGCCAGACTCACTCAATCAAAACCCCTGGGTTCGCAGCAGCTTTTTTCTTCCAGGTGATTCAGGTACACACCGACAAGACTTGTGACAAGCCTTGCTCTTTAAGCTGTGGATCTTCACCATTATTCTCTTTCCCTGGGAGACACCCGAGGGAAGGGCTCCAGAGCCCATTCTACCTTTGCTATTTCTCCTGTTCCTCCCAGTTACCCCTCGTCTTTCCCCACTCCCCTCCACTTCCTCTCCCCCACCCCTTCCCGGCTGAGATCTCCTCTCTACCCTCTTCCATCACTTCCTCTCCTTGGGTCAATTACAGTCAGCACTCCCCAAACCCAGCATTTCTACTGCCTCAGCAAAAAGGGGAAAGCAGGGGGAGACTTGACAATGGATGTACACTCGGAGGGGGCCGCTCATCACAGCTTCGCAGCCTGCAAGGCATGGAGAGAGGGCTGGAAAGGCACAGAGGGGCCCAGGCAGGGAAAACAACCTGGGGCCAGCCCGAGGCGTCCATTCACCTCTGATTCTAGGCAGTGCTGGGCGGTGAATTGCTCCCATCCCATGTGCCTGATGTGTAATATATTTTCTGTAATTATGATGATGCCGTCTGTGTATATGTTAAATGACTATAGCAGTTAATTATTTGTGGGTAAACAAGGGATGCCTCTTTGCCCCAGGAGAGACTGAAAGACACTCAGTTAAACAGCCACAAGATCATAGAGAAAGGGAAGAGGGGGAAAGAGGAAAGGGCTTTCTTCTCCTGGGAGCTCCTGAGAAGGAGGAGTGAACCAGTCTGACTTTCGAGAAGACCTCAAGGGATCCAAGCCAAGGTATGGGGATGGTTTCCAAAGACAGGCAGAAGAGTCCCCAAGGCCTGGCAGTCCACACACAGCCTCCACCCCCCCCCCAGAGGTCTGCACTGCCCAGAGGAACTTTGTGGTTGGCACACATCCAGAGCCTACTAGTTGTTGCAAATATCCATCTTATTCTCTCTTAGACATAAAATCCCCAGTATGTAACTGAACACGAGCCCCTCTCCCCAAATAAAGACCACACATACCCCAGCCTCAGGTGTGGCCATGTGACCAAATCTGGCTAATGGGATATAAGCAGAAGCAAGTTCTGGAATGTGTTCTAGAGGAGAAGTGAGTGCATGCCTCTTCACCCTCTCCTTTTTGCCCACTAGAATAGGGAGGTGATGGAGGGAGCTCAAGCGGCCATCTTGCTGCTACTGTTGCTAAGTCACTTCAGTCGTGTCTGACTCTGTGTGATCCCATAGACGTCAGCCCACCAGGCTCTCCTGCCCCTGGGATTCTCCAGGCAAGAACACTGGAGTGGGTTGCCATTTTCTTCTCCAATGCATGAAAGTGAAAAGTGAAAGTGAAAAGTGAAAGTGAAGTCGCTCAGTCGTGTCTGACTCTTAGCGACCCCCATGGACTGCAGCCTACCAGGCTCCTCCGTCCACGGGATTTTCCAGGCAAGAGTACTGGAGTGGGGTGCCATTGCCTTCTCCGGGCCATCATGAACCATGAGGTAATTTTGGCGCTGGAAGCCAAGCTGAGTAAATCAACATGATCAGAGGCCCCTGAGTCACTTATCTTCTGACCTCTGGGCTTTTATGTGAGAAATCCATCTCTGGCATGTTTAAGTCACTGTTATATTGGAGGGCTTGTTATTCACAGATGACCAAAATCAAAATGAAAAAGCTAAGCAACATGGCATCTTAGATCAGGCTTTCCAGGACATACACAGACTTTGAGATGGAAATTTACAAGGAGTAGGTTTACTGGAGTGTGGTCTCAAGGTCAACACTTGAGTTGGAGTGACAGAAGATCGGGCAGAGAAGTCAAATGGTAATGAGATCACAATAGTGGCCTTGGTGGACCCCACTGGAACCTCCAGAGTACAGATGGCCCTTCTAAGCTCTTCTGGATCGAAACAAGAGAGCTAAGGCTTTGGGCTTCTCTGGGCTTTGGTTTTCTCACCTATAAAATGGGTATGTTTCTGATCTTGCATTTGGAGCGGGGATAAGACAGTGCGTGTGCAAGGTCCAGCTCACAAGTGAACAACCACAAAGACCAGCCTGAGAAGGACTTAAGAACTCTGTCCATGTCCTCTAGGGCCTGTGTCTATGTCACAACTAAGCGACCTCTTGGTGCATTATCGAAGAAAAAGCAGATGACTGTCCTTCTCTGGAACCTTCTCTAACACTGTCACTTTCCCCAAATGGGAGGATTCCCCAAATGGAAGAATTCTCCTCCTGCATGTTCCCATCGTACTCCAGTCTTAATACCGAGACTCTTAGCTCATTGCACAGGGCTGTTTTCCTGGGGCTTTGAGCTCTGCCATCATCTCTGTATCTCCAACTCCCAGCTCTGTGCAAGGCAGGCAGAAAATGTCTGATGCACGATTGTTAAGATAATGAGTGTCGCTGAAGGGGCCAAATCCCCCTGATGTCAAGAAGACAAAGATTGTTTCCCTAAAGCCAGGAGACACGGCTTAGAGTCTCTATCTTACAGTCTCCCCAAGCGTCAGTGGGGATCATGACAACACATGGAACCGTTGTGATGATGAACTATTAGTTTAAAAACTGCAGAACACGATGAAGATGTTATCCTAGTGGTGGGGGATGGGGTGGGAGAGGTTTTCATCAGTTGAATCTAAATATGTGATTCTGAGGGATTGTTTTCAGCCCATACACCCTGACTACACAGTTCTGCAAAATTAGGCAGCCACCAAAGTGAAGGTCCAGGGATAATTGGCAGCATCCCAAGGGTAGCCCTAACTCCAGCCTCTGCTGCCTGGAAATGCAAACTGTTTGGTTACACAGAGCACCAGGTAAAGGCCTTCCAGTGGGCCCAGCCCTGGAACGACAGATGGAGAGGGTCAGCTAAGAGGCAGCAGTTCGATGGGGAATTGGAGCAGCTTCACCAACCGCCCGCAATGATGAGGGGGTCCTTGCATAATGCACACAGCACTCAGGGACAGGCCAGGCTCCCTCAGAGCACGGCTGCGAGGGACCATAAATAACCCAGGCTCTCTAGTTGTTCCAAAGCAGGCACAGGTGAGGTGCCACCATAAATCTCAAGGGAAGTCATGATGCAGCTATACCCATCTGGCAGGAAGAGCTGGAAGCACTGGGGGCCCTAGAAGGAACACAAAGCACCCTGAACCAAGAACACAAGTGGTATATCAGCCAAACTTGTAAAAGGCTCTGTTGGTCAGTGTCTAGGAGCAAACTGGCCTGGAGTCAAAGCTTGCCTCCACAACCAATGAACTTAGGTCGAGTGTATAATGTTCCTGCGCCTGTTTTCTGATCGGGAGAATGGGAACCATCATAATTCCCACCTCAGGTACTTGTAAGGACGGGGCCAGCATAGGCCAAGCTCTCAGTGCCTGGCACCTAGTAACTGTGCCCGGGGGCCGGAAACTGCGAGGAGGCCGTAAAGGGGGACCATCTGCAATCCTGCCAGTAATGAACACCCGCAGGCTGCTGGCGCATAGCACAGAGGCCCCCTCAGGAGGGGCTCAGGCCAGTTAGCCATAGTTCTCTCCACCAGCAAAAAACAAATAATCAGTGCAAAGTCAGAACCCAGTAAGGGGTAGGGGAGGTGACGACCTAGAGTTGCAAATTGAGAGATATCTCTGATGGCTGAGGCAGGCAGGACTCTTCTGGTTGTAAGGCAGAGAAATGCTACTCAAACTGGCTAAGTTGGGGGAAAAAAAAGGTCTTTGGCTTCTGGCATGGCTGACTCCAGGCATGTATCCCAAGTGGTGACAAGATGGCCACCAGCAGCCTCAGACTCACATTTCATCAGGAGAGCAACTTTGTCAGGGAAAACACAGTTTCCCAACAGTTCCAGAAAAATCCCCACACCTGCCAGCTTGGGTCATGACCCACCCCAGGGTCCTGGGCACATGGCTGACTTCATCTGATCCCTAGAGACTGGGAGGATGATGGGGAAATGGATACTGACTGGTCAGGCAGAACGACAGCTCTCCCTTTCTGGAAGGCTTCTCTAAGGAGGTGAGACTTGAGCCCACCCCACCCCATCACTCTTGTTTAAATAGTAACCAGTATTTGTTCAAAGCCACAAATTGCAAGGGGCTGGCACCTACATCATTTCATCTCTTAGCTTGCTGGAATCAGTTCTAGGCTGGGGGATGCCTGAGCATGTGAAGGCCCAGAACAAAGTTTAATCTAGCAGCTGCATGTAGGAGGGACCAAGGGTCCAGACCCTGCTGGGTTTAGTGGGGATGGTGGGGTATTCATTTCAGCCGGAGGGCAAGGGGCTCATTCCTATCTCTTTCCAGTTCATCAGTAAGGTCCCAGGGTGGCGGGGCAGGAGGGGCAAGGAGAAGGAGCGGGTGTAGGGTTAGGGTGACAACCAGCTCGCATTTGGAAGCTGGCTTCAAAGGAGGGGGCGGGTGAATCAAATAGGATTCTCAAGTGTGAGCGGAGGGAATAGTGACAGACACCTCTTAGAGAAACAGAGAACTCTGTTGGGAAAGAACGCGGTGGGGGAGGTGATTTGATTCATTTGAATTGAAGGTGCCATGAGAGCATCTAGGTGAAAGCGACGACAAGGGGAGCTGAGGGCAGAGCTGTGGATTTCAAGGTCCTGAAGTCACCACTGAGCCCTGGGGGATGGTTTGACTTCAGGGGAGGTGTGAGAGAGAGGGAAGCAGGACATGGGAAGTGGGCCTTGGGAGATGACCACATTGAGGGGATCAGACAAGGAACACAGCCACTAAGAAGCCAGTGAATGCTCAGTTGTTGTTTAGTCGCTCAGTTGTGTCCGACTCTTTGCGATCCCATGGACTGTAACCCGCCAGGCTCCTCTGGCCACAGAATTCTCCAGACAAGAATAGTGCAGTGGGTTGCCATTCCCTCCTCCAAGGGATCTTCCCGAACTAGGGATCAAACCCACATCTCTTGCATTGCAGGCAGATTCTTTACCACTGAGCCCCTGGGAAAGCCATGAATGCTCAGTAGAAGTACTGAAAGATGAATGGAAGGGGGCGGATGCTTGGCGGGGCTGGGGGCAGAGACGTGGGTGGGAAGGGCTGCTGACGATGAATGAACAGTATCCTAACTCCAGTGGTCCCAGGTCATTGCAATGAGGCAGCTGGTGGCCTTACTGCTCTAACAAGGGCTGGTGGACTAGGGCTCATGTCCCTCCAATGGGTACATCCTCAACAGAATTTGTCTCAGCCTGGAGATGGGGGCAGAAGGGTGTTTAATGCTCTCATGCTAGTGACTAGAGAGGAAGAAAAAGAAAGGGACAGAACGCAGAGGCGAAATAGGAGGAAGGAAATAACTTTGGCACCCCTAAACACACACACACACATACACACACAGGGGCTTGAAAAGGGCAGAGAAATCATTTCTGTCCCCAAAGAATTCCTTGGAGAATTCTCCCCAGAAGCCATCTTCTCCTGAAACATAAGGTTTTCACAGGCGGGCACGCATGCACACACCCACAGGGACCAGGCTGCTTGGCGCTCACTTGGGTGGCTGTAGAATGACACAGCAGTGAAGGGGAAGGAAGTGAGGTGGGGCAGGGGGGTGGGTGGTGCCCACAGACTCCCGTCCGTGCCCAGCCTTGGTCGAGATGGCAAGGGCTGGGGCCATCAGTGGGTGGACGGATGCTCAATCCTCCCCGCTGGCAGGCCCGGGCAGGCGCTGTCCCCAGATGTCAGCGCTAATGCCTTGATAAACAGGGAGCTGGCTGGAATGTGGCTGTTAATTGGGGATAGCGCCGCAGCCTTTAGCTCTGGGAGCAACGGTTAATGACAGGCCCACTGGGGGAAGCCACAGACGGTTGCCACTGTTCGGGTTCTGTCCTCTCTGCTTCTTAAACAGCAGTTTATCTAAAACTTGAAAACACTTTCCTGGGAATAATTATTTCTTGGAAGCTTCCGGACCACTATCAGATTTCACAGGCTGCTGGCAGGCTGACCTTCTACAGCCCAAGGGGCCGGCTGCCTTTGGGGGCACAGCTTTGTGGCTGTTCTTCCCTGCATCCATCTCTTTCCTGGGTCCCCAGCGCACAGCCACTGTGGGTGGGTTGGAAGGGGCTTTGCCGCTCATTTTAGTGCTGAGCGGGAGGGTCATGAGGTGCATGTGGGCGGTAGAAGGAGGAACCCGAGGAAGGCAGGAGAGTCTTCAGCCTTCCAGGGGAAGATGTCCTCAAGGAATTGAGGGGAGGATTCTCCAAAGAATTCTGTGAGGACAGAAATGATTTCTCTCCCCCTCTTTTAGCATTGCCAAAACCGCTCTGGTGCCTCACAGGGTCAGCACTGGCTCCAGGCTGAGGTCAAGCTCCAGGTCTCCCTGTGGGATACTGTCAGGGAAAAGGGCCTGTGGTCACCATGTGACCCTCTGTGGGCCCCACTGGCTCCTCAGAGGTTCTTCTAGAGTGCCAGCTCGCAGCAGCAGGCCTTTCCTTCCACACTTGGGTCTGAGTGCAGCTGCCCAGGCTGTTAAAGGAGACAGGGGGGACCCATGCCAAAAGCTGACCCCACATGTGTCCTCCTAGGGTCAGCGCAGGCCAGACCACGACAGGGCACTCAGCCTGGAAACATGGCCACAGGCAGTATCCTCCTTGGATGTGGAGGGCAGTGACACAGGCGGTTAAACTCAATGTGCTGGCCACAGGCCAGCCTTCCGGCTTGGCAATTACACACTGTCTACCTCCGCCTCTCCCAGCTGCCCCATCACCTCCCTGTCAGACAGCTTTAATGCCGCTCGCCTCTTCCTGTCAGCAAATGTTTGTGTGTGGCGTTGCTGGGCGACAGTTGAACAGGGCCTGCATTCTCCTGGCCCCTGGGCCCCTGGCGGAGCCTTCCCTCCAAGGGCTTTGCAGGCCTTACATGTCAACACCACAGGAGCCACAGCATGAGGAGGCACTGGGCAGGCTCCTGCAGGAAGGGTTGCTCCAGCCAGATGGCCCGAGGATAACTGCAAGGTGAAGTAGGCCCTTTCTCAGGCTCCCAGCTCCCCAGGGAACTGTTCTGTTTGTCCCCTTCACAGATACATCCGGGGAGACTGGAATTCATTTTGCCAAATGTTGATAAAGACAAAAACCATGGCTGTGCCTCCAAGGGAGGTCCCACGTGGCTTCCTGCCCCTAGGCATCTAGACAGCAGGGTGGACAACAGGGCATTTGGTAACACGTGTGTGTATGGAGACAACCCGAGATTGAAGAGGCAAACCTGGATTTCAAGTCAGGCTCTGCCAACCCACCAACTGTGTGGCCTCAGCCTTTCACACCTCCTGTGTGGCTCTCTGTTTTCCTATCTGTGGTTCAGTGTGGTAATAAGAAACCCTACCTTGTTCAAAACCAACGGGGCTTCTTTCTTGCTGTAAGTGCCAATGGCGAGGCCAGGATGAGGAAAATGCAGGAGAATCGGTGAGCCAGGAATTGGGAAAGGAAGAGACAGGGCCAGGGGAGAGGAAACCAAGTAATCACCTGGTCTTTTTTGGTTTTGGAAGGGGTGGGACCTGAAAAACCGGCATCTGATGGGACAAGATGCCAACGCGTTAAAATAGCTGACGAGCTTTGCTGAAGATGCGGCAGGCCTGGCTCAAGAAAGGCAGTAAAAAATTCAGGTCTTCAGGTCACACAGACCCAAACACAAATTGGACTGCATCCCCTCCTAGCTGTGTGACCTTGGGCAAGTTGCTTAATCTCTCTGAACCTCATTGATCAAAGGCACTTCGAGTCCTCACCTCATAGGGTTGCAGTGACGTCACAGCCTGAGGGATAATTGTGCAACTGCAGGTGTGCCTGTGTTTAGTAATGAAGCTGGCTCCTGGGAGCAGAAGGTGCACCGCTCGCCCCCGACGCCGCTCCACCGTGAGCTGGGAAGGCAGACCCAGAGGCAGCTAGGATGGGAGATCCTGGGTGTGGAGGCTGAGGGATCTAAAGCTCTGGAAACTGAGAGCCCGGCTGAAGGAGCAGAAATTAGGGTGACCAACCATTTTGGTTTGCCAGGGACTGTCTTAGTAATAGCACTGAGAGTCTCGTGTCCTGAGGAAACCCTCCAGCCCAGGAAAACAAGGGACAGGTGGTCACCTTGGCCGAGCCAGTCTGGCACCAGCTTCCAGGGGAACGCAGATTCTGAGCAGAGAAAGCAGAACAGAACCTGCCTAGACGGAGCAGACACACTAAAAGAGAAGATGGCTCAACATCCAAAATATCTTAAAAGAAATGCTTGCCTCCAAAAATACACACACCAAGAGGTCTAGCCGCCTCATTTGTCATGTTGAAAAATTAGCAGCACCGTAATTATCTAATAATAGAAGAGTAATAAGGAACGGTTAAAGGAATGGTGTATCCAGACTGTGGCATCCTTGGCAGTTAATAACAAGCAAAAAGTACCTCTCAATTGTCATAGTTTGGGTTTCTGCAGAAACAGACCCTAAGACAAGAATTAGAGTGCAAATTATTTATTCAAGAGGTGGAGGAAACACAGGAGAAGCGTGGGTGGGAGGTGGAGGGAGAGGGAAAGGGAGGCAGGGAATGGAAGGCAGGTTTGAAGAGGTGTGTTCTCAAGCTAGTTATCAGGGGAGTTCAAGGAAATGCCCCAGAGTTACCACGCCCAAGAAATAGTGCAGGAGCTGGTAAAATTAAACAGCAACTCCTGAGATTCCTAGGTTGAGGGCTGCTGTCTGGATAGTTAATTCCCTGGCACTTCCAGCCAGCCCTCTCTGCTTTTGGCAGAGCATTGGGAAAGCGTTCAAGCCCAGAGATGCAGACCCTGGCAGTTAGAAGGCACACCGGGAAGTGGGAAGACTCCAGGGATACAGCCGGTCGGGTACCAACAGCATCTGCCAAACATAAACTTCTTCTGATGCATTAAGTGCGTGTGTGGTGGCGGCGGGGGATGAGGTGAGGTGGGAGGGTTGGTGCAGATGGCTATGCAAGGTACGATTGCATTTTATTATTAAAATGTACATATACACATGGGTGTTTCTGGGTGCACCTGTACGCATGCGTAGAAAAGAAAAATACAGATACCATTCTGTGATCAAGAGCTGAGGCAGGATCCTCTGTTTTCATAATCTGAATTTTTCTAAACAAGAATTAATCTTGTAATCAATAATGATTATTTTTGTTATTGTTTAAAACAAAAGGGAAAATTAAAGAAATTGACTGCATCATCTATGAGGAAGAAAAGGAGATAAAGATATAGAACCCATTCAACCCTTTTGGGTCAGATAAGTTTCCGAATTGAGAAGTTTTACTATATTAGAAAAGCAAGATCTGTAGAAACCATATCTTATGAAGCATCCCCTGGCGGGTAATCAGACATGTTAATATTGCTGTGTTCAAACATATGAACAGTCACACAAAGTAGGATAAATAATGACTATAAAAAGCCTCACATCAGCTCAAACCAGGTTCTGCTGCCAAACACATTTGTGCAAAACTTACCTAAAACCTTTGCCTTTCTGTTGCAGATAAGGGCTTGTAGATCGGTAGTAAGGAAAGAGAGTTTCCAAAAGTAGAGCCGATGTGACAGAGTCAAGAAGGTGAAGTGGGCTTCCCTGGTGGCTCAGTGGTATAGAATCCGCCTGCCAGTGCAGGAGACATGGGTTTGATCCCTGGTCAGGAAGATCCCACATGCTGTGGAGCAACTAAGCCCGTGAGCCACAACTACTAAGCCTGTGCCCTAGAGCCCGTGCTCCTCGACAAGAGAAGCCACTGCAACGAGAAGCCTGTGCACTGCAACTAGAGAAGAGCCCGCGCGGCAGCAAAGACCCAGCACAGCCAAATAAACACAGAAGAGCCATTTAAAAACAACAAGAAGAAGGTGGAGCAACTAAGCCCTCATGGAATAATACAGCAGCAGCAGCAGGACATTTCTGCCCAGCTCCTACCTGGGGCACAGAGGCTAGAAGGCGGCCACCTGGGCCCAGGTGCTCCTTGGGATGCCTACTTCCTGAGAAAGTACCCGTGCCACCTTAGAGCCCCTCTTGGTGTTATGACCTACACATTATGGGCAGTTGAATCCCCTGGGGATCTTGTGAAAATGCAGATTCTTATGCAGAGGGTCTGGGATGGGGCCCAATTATCTGAGATCGAAGCTGTTGATCTGGGGACAGTGCTTTGAAGAGTGATGCCATAAAGTCCATGCAATTGAACCAAAGTGAGTCTCCATAAACTTGCATGCATCATTCATGGCAGTCACAAAGAATGTGTCCACTTATCCTATAAACCATTAAGGTTTTTTTGATAGGGTGCCAGCAGGGAGAGCATGACCAGGCAGGAAAGACCATCTTACTTCAGGAGCATGAAGAATTGAGATGGTGAGACCAGGACCAGAGAACTAATAAAAGCTTCATGAGAGGAAAGTGGAGGAGCAGATTCCTGGGCATGACTACTTTAGTGTTCTTTTATAATCTGGTTTTCTGAAGGTCCTACCCGAGCGCAGTAAACAGGGTACTCATATGTGAAACTGTAACTCTAGTCAACCTCAGCAGAAAGGGTTTATATTCACTCACTCCTCCACCTTACCCTGGGTGCTGCAACCTTGCTTCTTAATTCTCGTCCTGCTTGGCTGCAATAGACAGGGAGAGAGGAAGGTTGCCTGAAAAAACACAGGTAGAGAGCAGAGGCCAACAAAAACAGGTCCCCTTTGGAAGAATCTGCACAGCCTGAAAAGAACCTATTATCTCAATGGTGATAAAACTCATGGTTACTTCTGAGATTTGGCATTGATGCAATAGAGGCAGGAGGGAACCTTCTGGTTGGGGGTAGTCCTAAAAATGTTCTATAACTTGATCTAGGTAGTGGTTACATGGATACATACATCTGTAAGAAGTCATCAAGCTGTATGCTTAAGCTTTGTGATCTTTACTGTGTGGTTGTCATATCACAACTAAAATTGGGAGAAAATGAAAAAGAACCACATCCTTGGGATAAAGTAGGTGTGCCAGTCCTGGGCCCACTCAGAGCATTGCCCAAGGGGCTGTTGGACCGCAGGGGAGTGACATTTGCCTAGGGGATTTTGTGCCTTTACCTGAGCTGAACTAACTAGATGACATGAATCCACCCTAGGTGTGACAATTAAGCTAATGAGACTTATACAAAGATACCTCACGATTTCACAGTCACATAACACATGCTAGTAAAGTAATGCTCAAAATTCTCCAAGCCAGGCTTCAGCAATACATGAACTGTGAACTTCCAGATGTTCAAGCTGGTTTTAGAAAAGGCAGAGGAATCAGAGATCAAATTGCCAACATCCGCTGGATCATGGAAAAAGCAAGGGAGTTCCAGAAAAACATCTATTTCTGCTTTATTGACTATGCCAAAGCCTTTGACTGTGTGAATCACAATAAACTGTGGGAAATTCTGAAAGAGATGGGAATACCAGATCACCTGACCTGCCTCTTGAGAAACCTATATGCAGGTCAGGAAGCAACAGTTAGAACTGGACATGGAACAACAGACTGGTTCCAAATAGGAAAAGGAGTACGTCAAGGCTGTATATTGTCACCCTGCTTATTTAACTTATATGCAGAGTACATCATGAGAAACGCTGGGCTGGAAGAAGCACAAGCTGGAATCAAGATTGCTGGGAGAAATATCAATAACCTCAGATATGTAGATGACACCACCCTTATGGCAGAAAGTGAAGAGGAACTCAAAAGCCTCTTGATGAAAGTGAAAGTGGAGAGTGAAAAAGTTGGCTTAAAGCTCAACATTCAGAAAACGAAGATCATGGCATCTGGTCCCATCACTTCATGGGAAATAGATGGGGAAACAGTGGAAACAGTGTCAGACTTTATTTTTCTGGGCTCCAAAATCACTGAAGATGGTGACTGCAGCCATGAAATTAAAAGACGCTTACTCCTTGGAAGGAAAGTTATGACCAACCTAGATGGCATATTCAAAAGCAGAGACATTACTTTGCCAACAAAGGTCCATCTAGTCAAGGCTATGGTTTTTCCTGTGGTCATGTATGGATGTGAGAGTTGGACTGTGAAGAAGGCTGAGCGCTGAAGAACTGATGCTTTTGAACTGTGGTGTTGGGGAAGACTCTTGAGAGTCCCTTGGACTGCAAGGAGATCCAACCAGTCCATTCTGAAGGAGATCAGCCCTGGGATTTCTTTGGAAGGAATGATGCTAAAGCTGAAACTCTAGTACTTTGGCCACCTCATGTAAAGAGTTGACTCATTGGAAAAGACTCTGATGCTGGGAGGGATTGGGGGCAGGAGGAGAAGGGGATGACAGAAGATGAGATGGCTCGATGGAATCACCAACTCGATGGACGTGAGTTTGAGTGAACTCTGGGAGTTGGTGATGGACAGGATGGCCTGGCGTGCTGCAATTCATGGGGTCACAAAGAGTCAGACACGACTGAGCAATTGAACTGAACTGAACTGAACTGAACTAACATGTTTGTGAAATACCTTGTTTGGCAAAGATCCCCCACATCCATTCTGCTCATTCTCCTTAGTCACAGGAAATGTATTAGAAGTATCAATGTGCCCCAGCTTTTTCTGGGCCTCCCTTGCAGGTAGGTGTGTCCTGTACCCATGAGGATCACTAATTTCAGACCAGTGAAGAAGCAAGAGTGGATGAGACTTAAGAAGCTCTCCTTTAAGAGAGGGTATGTCCTTCTTCTACCTTTCTTCCATATTACTGCCTACAGATGTGGTAGCTGGAGCTCTGGCAGCCTTTTTAACCACGAGGACAAGGGAAGTTGTCCAGGGAGTAGTAAATCAGTGAGCTGGAAGAAGCCTTGGTCTCAAGCTGTTTAACCTCAGAGAGAGAACTTCCTATTTTATTTAAACCCACAGTCATTTGGATTCATTTTTGCTGTCATATATTCCCAGAGATGGTCCCTTTGCCTATGTGTAACGGCATCTGAAATTTCTCATCAGTTCAGGTCAGTTGCTCAGTCGTGTCTGACTCTTTGCAACCCCATGGACTGCAGCACACCAGGCCTCCCTGTCCATCACCAACTCTCAGAGATTGCTCAAACTCATATGCATTGAGTCGGTGATGCCATCCAACCATCTCATCCTCTGTGGTCCCCTTCTCCTCTTGCCTTCAGTCTTTCCCAGCATCAGGGTCTTTTCCAATGAGTCAGCTCTTTGCATCAAGTGGCCAAAGTATTGGAGCTTCAGCATTAGTCCTTCCAATGAATATTTCTCATACTGTAGTACAAGTTGGCCCCATACTGACGGTGTGCCCTGGATCGTGGGGTGGCGGGGAGGTGCACTGGGGAGATGCTATGCCAGAGAAGAAGTGGAAGAGAAAGGCTAGGATTCAGGAGTGGTGGGGTGCACAAGTGACTCCAAACTATTCCCCTCCCTGTATCCCCGTCCTTACAATGTGACTTTATAGCTCTTCCCATCAAGGAATAAAGCCTATTTCCCTACCCCTTAATCTGTATTGGCCATGTGACCCACTTTGGCCAATGAGATAGGATGAAAGTGACCCAATCAGAGTCTGAAAGGCACTTGAGCATTGGGACTTGTTCTCCTGTTGCTCTTGGAACCCTACGATGGCCTTATGAACAGCCCCAGAGCTAGTCTGGCAGAGGGAGAGAGATGCCCCAGCCAACTTACCAGCTGGATAGACCCATGAATGAGCCCAGTGAAGATCTATAGAGCCCAGCCCAGACTGGAAGAAGCACCTGGCCAAGACACAGACAAGCAAAAAATTATAAACAGTCATGTTTTGGACCACTAAGTCTTGGGGTAGTTGGTTAAACGGTAGCAGTTCACTGAGGCAGGGGTCGCAGCTCTTGAGTGTTCTCACCATCTTAGTTTAGGGTGATAGCACTGAAGAAGGAACCAAAGCTGATCTGGAAAATACAAGATGCCCCAGTCCTGTGTCCCTCAAGGTGCCACCCTTGACCCCCGATTCTTCCCATCTCTGAGTGACATACATACCTCCTTTAGGGGCACAGAGAGAAGTCCTGGGGGAACCTCTCTGTTCTTCAGCAGTGGGCCTTGGGGTAGGGGGATAGCAGATGGTCACAGGGGCATGGCCTCACACGCATCGTTTTCCTTGGGAAAAATGCAGGCTCAGCTCCAGGAGCTAAAAGAAGGGTGTGGGTGGAGGAAGACACAGACCTTGGGGCTAGTTGATGCCTTTAAAACATGCAGACGTACAGAGAGAGTGAAGAAGTCTGTTTTATTATAAAATATGTGCTTAGCATATTTATGTAATAGTTTGACCATGTGCAGTAAATTGAGTTCCTGCAATAGGAAAGGTTTGCTTCACTGTTTTGACACACTTTGGTGGGTCCCTAGCCTTTGTGCAGTGGTCCTCACACACTGAAAGAACTCTTGGTGGCTGAAAGTGATGGGGTGGGGGGGTGGCCTGAGGTAGGAAACTGGACCCTGGGCCATGCCTGGCTTTTAGCTTCACTTTGATGGCCTTTTGTATACTGCCTCCATGAAACACACATGTGAAGGTGCTTCCTGCAAAAAGCCCCATTCAGGGTACTGTGGGGGGGGGGTGCTGCTGTTTCCTGGGAGCACCTCCCAGAAAGATGGGGTGCTGAGAAAGTTGGAAGACTGCCAGGATCCTGAGGCTCTGGCCTCCTGGGGCCTCAGGTTGGGGTGAAACGGTATGAGATGTGGGGCTCAGCTGGCAGAAAAGACCCACCTTGCCATGGTGGGTCTTTGTCCTGTCCTACCTTCTCCCCATAACAGCCCCTCATATTTTCTTCCCAATTCTTTCCCCTCTTACTTTCTTTCCCTCCCTCTCTTCTAATCTCTTTCTCCTTAACTTTTTCTATCTTAATTGGCCATAACGTGGACGTGAAATTCTTTTTATTATCTGCTATATTTATTGAATACAGTTTTATGTTCCTTGCTCTTAATTTTTAAAGTGGATGAGCTGAACATTTTATGGTTTTCTTTCAAAAAAATTTTATATCTCAGCGGGAGTCATTAGGGCTGTTCACAAATATTCTGCATCTCCATTTGGGCACATGGCTGGATGGGACATCCCCCTCCTGTTGGGGAGTTAGCTCTCTGTGTGTGGCTTGTTTGGGCCATTTAAAATCGAGTCCTCCTGGGTGGAGCCTTGACAGCCCTCAAGCTTAGAGGCCAACTTGCTCTCTGCTGCTGTAATGATAGGGGAAGCTTATGTAGGAGGTGAAAACTTTCTCAGCCTGGGTGTGTGAGTGACTATGGTGGGCATACTCTCCTGGCCCACCCACATCAGGCATGGAGAGTAAGGAATAAGCTTTTTTATGTTAAGCCACTGAGTTTGTTACTGCAGCCTAGTTTTACTTATTCTGTCTGATGCAACTGTTTTACTAGGTATCTTTTTCATTTGACTATCTCCTCTAACATGAAATCATTAGCTGTGATGCTTGTATCAAAATGTAGTGACAAGGCACTTGACCATGACCCTTCAGCTGGTTCACCTGGATTTCTTTGTGCTGAGAGCGCTTCCTTGATCTCTGGCATGCAATTCTTTAATCTTTGGTGGTGGCAGGGGGAATGATCAGGACTCCTATGACAATTGGAAAACTATGAGCTCCCGTCCCTCCAAAATGTTACACGGGACAGTTTGCATACAATTGTAGGTGTTTGCACTCCAAAGTGCAAACGTCTTTTCTCATATGGTAGATGCTAAGTCACCACCACTCCTGCTGGGTTTCACCAGTTCAAAGTGTTGGGATGGGTCAGGTCCTCTTTCGTCCATGTCCTGGCTCCTGCCTACACATCGCAGGGACAGGATCCTGACCATTCTAGTGGCATCCTGATGACAAGAAGCTGGGCATCATCTCAATTGCTGGAGCAGTGGCAATCATTGCAATATGGATAATTTGGTTTCCATGGAGGTTTCTCAGGGCAAGAATGAACTTCTTACAGAGATGCCCTTGGCAGCAGACAGGGATTCGGACACTTCCGAGGCAACCCTGCAGAAAGCCCTTGTCAAGGTAGAACTCAAAATAAAGGCTAGCAGAGAGTGGAGGAGTTGGGCAGAATGCAATGACAAAGCACTTGACCATGACACCGCAGGCTTGTCCTCGTGGATTTCTTTGTGCTGAAAGCACTTCCTTGATCTCTGGCATGCACCCTACATCTGGAGGAATGCCTTTTTTCACTCTGACACATGTGACACCTTTTGGCCTTTCTGAATGTCAGTTTCATCATTTGCCCAGCCTAAATTAGTGACTGAAAAAATTCTCTTGCAAGCTGGTTATTCAGAACTGGGAACAAATGTCCCCCATGGAAACAGTGGTTGGTCTCCTTAGACAAATCACCAAAGTCTGTCACATGCAGCTGAATGCTAGAAAATGGCAAAGCCAAAAGTCTGTGTAATGTGACAGAAGAGGCAGAATTTGCCTTCCTCACTCATTTTCCATCTCATCCCCCTCCCTTCATCCAAGGCCTCAGACCCTGTAAGTCTCTTCACCTCTCCAAAGCACATTGTTCCTAAAGTCACCTCCTCTTTCTCCAAATCTCACTTTCTCACTATGCTGCTGCTGCTGCTAAGTCGCTTCAGTCGTGTCCGACTCTGTGCGACCCCATCGACGGCAGCCCACCAGGCCCCGCCGTCCCTGGGATTCTCCAGGCAAGAACACTGGAGTGGGTTGCCATTTCCTCCTCCAATGCATGAAAGTGAAAAGTGAAAGTGAAGTCGCTCAGTCGTGTCCGACTCTTAGAGACCCCATGGACTGCAGCCTACCAGGCTCCTCCGTCCACGGGATTTTCCGGGCAAGAGTACTGGAGTGGGGTGCCATTGCCTTCTCCCTTTCTCACTATAGCTGAACTCAAAAAGGTGTTCAGAGGAAAGCAATTTTATGGACTAATTCTCACTAAAATGTGACTGACTTGGTGTGGGGGGTGGGGCAGGGGTAGAGGCAAGGGGTGGTGGGGCTGGAATGCCTTCATCCTCTCAGAAGAATTCCTATTTTTTAAGACAAATCTCAGAAATCCAATTGGATGCCAAATCGGTAGGCCAGGTAGCAAAGGAAAAAAAACCTGTCAAGAGCAGTGAAGGAACGTGTTCTGAGAGTTTGTCCCCTGGGATCAGATCCCCAAAGCACAGCTCTTAATTATTAGAGCTACTTTCCACCAGCCCACACAGTTTCTAAAACAAAAGTATTTTTCAAACTCACTCTTAAGGTCACCATATTCAAGTTTCATGTATACGTGTCTGTATGCACGTGCGTGTGTGTGTGTGTGTGTGTATGTACACACATGCATGCACAGGTGTAACTGAGGGGCCCTGCAGACAGAAGCAGCAGCTGCTACCAGCCACCCTGGATAAATCTAATGTCCATTAAATCAGAGGACAGCCTAGGACAGGAGTAATGATGCCCTCTCCATGCCAACTTCACACAGAATCTCCCGTAACAAGTGAATGGCATTGTCTGCAAAGCAATCTGGCATCTTGGGAAAGGGAAACCCTTTTCTGAGGGAGTGGGTGGTTGGGGGTAGGAAGGATAGATTTTTTCATTCCTCAAAAACCACTTGCACAAAATAAAATTAGTCACAGCCCCTTGATAGTGGGAACAGCGATCAAATTCATGAGGTGGCTAATTTTGCCTAAAAACACAGTTCTCTGTGCCGTGGGGCTATGTCTAGAGTCCTGACAGAGCACACAGAGCTCTGGTCCCTTCCACAGGGGTTCGGAGAGACACCTCCCAGAAAGAGGCTGGAGGCACAGGGGACCATTTTACCCCTTCATTCAGCAGCTTTATCTGCAAGATTGGGGAAAGGCTAGTTGGTATATTTCAAGGGAGCAAATAATTAGCTCTCTTGGAATCTCATTTTAGATTTTAATTCTTAGTCTCGGAGCCAAACTCTAGGAGCAGAAATTTCTATCCACGGCTGCAGGGACTCAGTTCCGGCGCACTAAAAAAAGGCCATGCTTCAGAGGCATTTTTCCATGCATGAATCAAATTATTCCAGCTGGGTTTTACCAACACGTAGGCAATCAAAACCTACTTTAACTTGCTATTTTATTCTTTATTTACTAGTTCTATAAATACGATGATGGGTGTGCTTTTATATTGGGCCTGGGGGTGGGGGTGTGAGCAGGAAGAGCGGCAGCTGTTTGCAGCAATGGGTCACATGGATGTCCAGGGTTTGTGGGCAGTCAGGCCTGTTGCCATTGCCATATCTGCGGCCATGACTCCTCCACTTGCCCAGATAGTGATCTTCAAAGAACTATAGGGGGAAGAAGGCTTTTGCTTCTGAATCTGGTTTTTCAAAGATCCGTAAAGAGCGTCTTTGCCACCCTCCCTCCTTCCTGGGATGACAAGGCCAAGGTGATTTTGCCGAAAGGGCATCCAAGCTTGGCAAGGTAATAAGAATCACATTCTATTCAAATCCAGGGGAGAAACAGACGCATACAAGTGGCAGACAATTCGGGCCAAGGCAGGAGAAGGACCTTAAGATGAGGGGTTGGCCTTTGGTGGCCCTCTGCTCTGATAGCCGACGATTTGATGAATTATACTTGTGTGCCAGGCCCCAGTGGATAAACCAGGATTAAGGGGTGAAGTGCCAAGGAGGCAGATTCTGACTCAGCCTCAGGATGAATTTGATAAAGATTAGAGTTGTCTAAAATGAATTGGGCTGCCTTGGGGGCAGCAAGTGCCCTGTCTCTGCGATTTTTTTCAAGGATGGGGTGACCCTGAGAAGAGACCGTGGAGAGAAGACTCAAAGCTCTGAGGAACCTTAGATTTGATGGCAGTTAATGTCATCTCTGCCTCGGGGAGGCAAACTTCCAGAGGAGGTGGTGCACATGCTCCTTGGGCTCCCTGCCCCCTTTCCTATATGGGCATGGTTCCTTCTGCCCTTGGGGACCAGAGCCCCTCCTGTTAGAGCCAGCATGGGGGGAGGCACAGAAGCAGGGAGGAGGCCACCAAGTCTCAAATGCAAGTTTCCCACAGCAGCAAAGGAGGGTGGACAGGTGGAAGGCCACATGTATATGCAGCACTGGACAGTGATATCTGAGGCACAGGCTCCTGAGGGCCCCTGGGGCGTTAGCTCAGAACAATCAGAGCTTCATCAGGCAGATTATTTATTTGCTCCCGCTTCTCCTCCCAGAGTTTCGTTCTCAAGCCATATAGCTCGTGGTTTCTTTGTTACAGCAGCCTTAGGAACCGAATCCAGTCAGCCTGGCTGCCCTCCAGCTTCAGTGGGTTCTCGCTAGGCAACTGTCTGCCCCCTCAAAGACTACCACCACCCATGCACTTTTGACTGCTCTAGATTTCACTGTATTACACATTATTGAAAGGGGAGCAGGCAGCATCATCTGGTGGAAGTAGTCCCAGGAAAAGGGAAGAACCAGATCCAGAAGCAAAAGCCTTCTTCCCTCTATAGTTCTTTGAGAATCACCATCTGGGCCCCCATGCCTTTCCCAGTCCTCTGGCCCTTTGATACAGCCCTGTCATCTGGATCATATCTGTCTCGAAAATGTCACTCTTGGGGGAAGATGACAATCCTGCATTGAAGGGGACTATCCCCAGTGGAGATCTAGGGGCACAGGTGCAAACTGGGATCCACACCCCCATCTGGCCTCTATATATAGCATTGTAAAAAAAAAATGTGAATTAGAGCCAATTTTTCAAAATTGAAAGACTTTATGTTAAAATAATTTCCCTGTTTCATTTGCAAAATTAGAAAATCTGATCTCAAAAAAGAAGAAAAATGAAAATCTGATCTCAGCAGCTAAAGCAGAGAAGCCGTGGCCCCGTGTCTGTCTGGTGTTTCACAGTCCCCAGCACCCTCTTTTACTCCTTGACATTGAGGCCAGGTATCAGTTGCCATAAATCATTTCTCCTCATTTGGTGGGTCTGGTATGGCGTTACTAAGAGGAGAGTGAAATATTCCTTATATACCCATGTCTCTCTCAAAAATTCAGAAAAGAGACAGCCAAGTCTTAAAGGAAAGTGGAAATGAATGTATATCTTGGTGGAAATGGAGATTCTTCTCCCATGATCAGTATGCAAAATGTATCTGCATCTCACACACAAAGCCTATCACACCATTTGGGAAAAAGAAAATTCCAGCCTGCTCCCTCCGTTACATCACCCTCTCCATCCCTCTAGGAGGTTGACTTTGAAATTTCTGCTGAAAAGACTAAAGGTTGGACCTCATTTTCTCTTCCCCAGCTCCAGCGACGTGACCCAAACCAGTCCAAGTGAAAGTGTTAGTCACTCAGTTGTGTCTGACTCTTTGCAACCCCATGTACTGCAGCCTGCCAGGCTCATCTGTCCATGGGATTCTCCAGGCAAGAGTACTGGAGTGGGTTGCTGTGCCCTTCTCCAGGGGATCTTCCTGACCCAGTGATCAAACCCGTGTCTCTTATGTCTCCTGCATTACAGGCGGATCCATTAGCATCTGAGTCACCAGGGAAATCCTAACCAGGGTTCCCTCTCATATCTCTCCAGTCTCCTCCATCTTCCTCAAGACTTTCAGCAGAAACTAGATGAAGTTTGGAGGATGCCACTTCCCCTTTTGAACAGCTTTTCTGGTTCCCACCTTTTACAAGGACAAGCCCAACCCTCTTAGCCACTGTCTGTCCCCTCCACCAGTGTCATTCTCCAGCCCTGACCATTTCCACTGGCCCAGACCCACTGAGCATGTTCTCCCAACACCTCCGCCATGCATACCCCTTCATGTCTTTGAGCAAGTTTTCACTTCCGTCTAAAATGCCTTTCTTTATGGAGTTGTCCTGCTGGCCTCATCAGTTCATCCAATTCAGAAGCTTAAGGATGTTATGGCAGACTCCCCAGAAATCGCATTTTCACGAGCACCTTTAGATCCCTTAAAAGATGACTTTAAGACCTTGGAGTGTTTAATCATGCCACCCTGAGGGATTTATTATGCTTCTCTAAAAATAGAAGCTCTCACCAGAAGTTGACCCAGTCTCTGGGAGGAGAGCAAGGACTCCCAGGAGGCAGGGATCTCCCCCACCCACACAGGGAGGGTAGTTGAAGGGAAGGCATCTTGGCTGATCATGTATTTGAGCCCAGCGCTAGGGATGTCAGTTCTGGGCCCCAGTTCCTGGAAAAGTCAGTCTAAGTTACACTGTTTGGGAGTCTCAGAGTTTTATAATCACTCAGAGATCAAACCACATAATTTCAGCAGTAATTACTCAAAGAGGAAAAATCCTGGAACCTCAGAGGCAATAAAACCTCAGTGACCTGCAAAATAGAGAGACAGCTGTGGACAGCAGGGTAGCCTGGAGCATCAAACGGAATGCTGGGGGCGTGAACAAGTCAAAGGTAACAACTGCAGAAATTTTATAGGGAAAGGAGGGGTCTATGTGCCCTGGAATTATCACCCAAACCCCTGTAACTCCTCTTCCCACCATCTAACCTCCACGTACTAACAAACTCCTACTCACTAGCCATGCCCCAGTTGGAATGCCCTCTTTTCTGGGAATGTTCCCCAGATTCACGTCCCTTTTCCTGTCCTCCAACTTGATGACTTTCGTAGAGCCTCCCCTGCCTCCAACTCAGTGCAATAGAACCCCCATCAAGCAGCCTTTACCCTCCAACCTCAGGCTTCCAAAAACCACCATAGGTTTTGCTTCCCCAAAGTCTCACTCATGTTTCTGGTTTTATGTGCCAGCCCTTTGATAAAAGGCCAGTTCTCCTTCTCCACTGTTCTCTGCTTTGGACTAGGTACTTTCTTTCTGGAACAAACTTGCCCCAGCCCAGGCACAGATTCAATTCCTTTTGCTCTATGTCTTGCAGCTGTGGGCCAGCTCGGCTGCTCCCACACACAGTCCTGGCCCCCAGAAATGAAGCCTGGGCACAGTTCCAAGGGCCTTGGTCGCACCATGTGGGAGGGTAGACATCCCAGCAATGGGAGCCATTCCCACCTCCATGCTCCTGCTTCTCATTTGCCCTCCACTCATCCATATCACCCTCTTGTATCTTTGTCTGCCTGTCTTGTCAGTCTGTGTGTCTCAGAGGCTAGGACCCTGTTTTATCTTCCTGCATCTTTGCAGGACTTCATGTGTAGCCTGAAACCTAACAGGTTGGGATAGATCGATAGATGGAATGATATGTGTCCATTGTTCTTTCTTTACTCCTTGTCTCTGACACCGTTTACTGTGGACAGAATGTATCTCCCCATCCTCTGACCTTGAGCTTGGCCATGTGAATTGCTTTGGCTGGTACAATGTGGGTGAAAGTGACAGCGTGTCAATTGAAAGCTAAGGTTTACATTTCCACCAGCCCTCTCGAATCTCCGGTCCTCCTTTTTGAAAAGAGCATGTCCCAGGTAGCCCTTGCTTCAGCCTGGGTCTCCAAATGAATCCGTGTAGGACAAACATGAACCCAAACTGAAGCCTGGACTCAAATCTAGCCCAGGCAACCTCCAGATCTGCAACCGTGAAATAAACATTAGTACTTGTAAGTCATTAAGATTTGGGGGGACTGTTTGTTACAGACTGTGATAACACAAAATAAAAAAACTAATACACAATCCTTAAGGATACTTTTGAGGGATAAACCAAGAGGGAATGAATGAGTGAAAGCAAAACGTATTCACAAGTGTGTCAGCTCAGCCCCAAATATAGTTCATAGTAACTCAGTGTTTCTCCAGCTGAGCTCCACAGACCAGCAGCATCTGCATCACCTGGGAACTTTTCAGAATTGCCAACGCTGGGCCTTTCCCTGGACCTACAGAAATAGAAATTCTAGGGGCGGGGCCCAACAGCCTGTGATTTCACAAGCCCTGCAGGTGATTCTGATGTACACTTAAGTTTGAGAACCACTTTAGTAACTGCTGAAATAGAAAAGCTGTTTTCAATCTAAGAACCATTTATTTCCTTAAATGCAGACACTCTAGAATTTTAAATAATGGAGCCCAATTAACCAAACGCCTTGACTGTCTCCAACACCGTCATCCCATTTAATCTAAGGTATTCGGAGGCATTCCATCCAGGCACGGAATTTTTTAGTCTAGTGGCTCTCAACTCTAGGTGCAAAATAGATTCTCCCGGAAGCTTTTAAAAAATTCTGTTGTCCAGATCACACCCTGACCCAGGGAAACAGAATCTGTGGAGGTTGAGACCCAAGCATCAGGATTTTTTTTCAAGCTTCCCCAGGCTATTTTAATGAGTGGTCAAGGTTGAGAATGATCTTTCCTTTTTAAGGGATCCGAGCTAGCCCAGCATTGTATGTATTCTCCATGCCCCAGCTCTTAAGAATCTAAAGGTTTGTTGTTACATATGGGATGGATAAACAATAAGGTCTGACTGCATGACACAGGGAACTATAGCCAACATCCCAGGATAAATCATAATGAAAAGAATATTTTTAAAATGTATATATACAACTGAGTCACTTTGCTATATAGCAGTAATTCACACAACGTTGTCAATCAACTATACTTCATTTAAAAAAAATAAAAAGAAGAGTCTAAAGACTTGTTAAACGTCCTATGTCTTGGGCACATTTGCAGTGTTTTTAAGAGACTGGATCCTACCAGGTAGGCCTTGGGGAAGCATGGTGCATGGGCTGTAAGGATGTGGAGTCACTCCATTTATTCATTCATTCTTCCTGCATATCCAGGGTACCTTCTACCTGCCAGGTAGCACGCTAAGCACTTCCTAAGTCTTACCAGTGGCCAGACTCAGCCAAGCAGCCTCCGAGAGTGACGGCTGGTATCTGGCTAATAGGCCTTCAACACAAACTTGCACTTTGGAGCATCACTGATAGCAGTGGGTTCTCTGGAAAGATGTAGGTGCCTAGTCCCCTCTCAGGAGGCCAACTGGCTGTCAACCCTTCGGTTCTGGTGTAGCCAGGAAGGAATCAGGAATCAGAGTGGCTTAATTTCACCAGCTCCCTCTCCCACATATAACTTTTCTCCCTGGAAGCTTTCCCCATTGCCTTTCCCTTCCCTCTTCAAAACTCCATCAGCTCACCCACCCCCTGAAGACCCCTCCCTTGCTTAGCTATCTTGGGCAGAGTTCCCCCCGAAGCAGACCTTGAGCTGAGGATTCCAGAGCAAACAACTGCTGAAAGAAGTGCTCCCTAGAGACACTGGGAAGTGGGTGGGGCAAGCAGGACAGGGAAGGGGAGGAAGCCAATTGCACGTGCACCCGTACTCTTAGGCCCACCAGCTCTGCAGAGGGGAGCTTCAGTCTGACCTTGCTGGACCCACGGCACCAGAGCTAGTCTTTCACACTCCTGTGCACCACAATCCTTGGCTCTTGGCTAAGGACCACCCTGGAGCAGGGTGGGGGGATGTGTAAACTCCCAGGCACTTCCACTCACCACATCTGCAGGCAAAGCAGCTCCAGCAGCCCAAGAGCAGGCCTGCCAAGAAGAATCAGAGATGCAGCCCACTGGGAGCAAAACCACTGGAAGCTGCGGGGATGGGTGTGCAGAAATGGCAATGGGGATCCAAGGTAAGGCTGCCAGATTTAGCAACTGAAAATACAGGATGGCCTTTCAGATACCTTTGCATTTCAGATAGGCAATCTTCTTTTTTAGTACAAGGATACCCCCAGTTCAGGCTTTCCAGGTGACACAATGGTAAAGAATCCACCTGCCAATGCAGGAGATGAACAAAATGCAGGTTCGATTCCTGGGTCAGGAAGATCCCCTGGAGGAGGAAATGGCAACCCAAACCCACTCCAGTATTCTTGCCTGGAGAACCCCATGGATGGAGCAGCCTGGCAGGCTATAGTCCATGGGATCTCGAAAGAGTTGGACACGGCTTAGCAACTAAACAATGACAACAACATGCACTATTTGGGGTATACTTATACTGACAAATATTGTTTATCTGAAATGCAAATGTACCTGGTTGTCCTGTAGTCTATCAGGCACCCCTACTTCAAAGGTGACACTGTAGGCCTTTGCTGCTGTGCACGTGTTCTGTAGAAACTCTGGTATTGTCCTGGGCCACTGCTTAGAGTATTGGAGGCCTAGCCACTGTGGTGTGGCTAGGGGCAAAGTTCTAGGCTAAAAAGACAGTGGCAAACCAGTACTATCTTGTTAGCCCCTGTGACACCTCTTTTGTATTAGACTATAGTAGTGAGGCTTACTCAGAGCCACCTATCCTAATGGCAGGGATAAAACCACGTCTGGATGCCCAATCTGTCCACCTGTCCTGTAATCAGAGATCAAGATGCTAATGGCCTTCTGACAGCCTGGGCCTCCAGTCCTAAGCCAGTATGTCACTTGGTCAGCTTGATCTTTTCATTAAGTATTTTGGTATCCTTTCACCAGTCTTTAAATAACAAAAATAAGGCTCCAAGAGTTCTGGGAGTCATCCTGATGGCTGGCGGGTCCTGAAAATAGGTTGGGATAGATTGATTGTGGTTATAACCAGCAGGACCCACCATAGGCACCCCCGGCCTGTGTATCATATGAAATATACAAACAGCAGACAGGGAACAAAGCCAAGACTGTAGCTTTTTACTTTGATTTGTGATCAGTTCTTTTGAAACCCCTGTATTTAGAAGACAGAATGAAAATGATCCATCTTCACATCCCTGGTCTTTCCCAGGGTCGCAAGAACTCTGGGGCTAAGGAGATAGATGCAAAATATAGGCAATGTTTAAGGCTTTCATGGGGGTAAAGCAGGGTAAAGGGAGTAGAAAGCAGTAGGCAGTTGGATGGTTTTGTGAAATAAAGGTGTGGATCCGCTTAGGTCATCACCTTCCAGGAAGTCTCACTCATATTTTTTTTTTTTTTTTTTAATGAATGAAGACATAGGAGGGATAGAAAATGCCTCCTGATGGAAAACCTGGGTCAATGGTGATAGGGCTGAATTACCCGACCCTGAGTACTGACTGAGCTTCTTAAAATGGAAGAGAATACATTTTTATTATTATTTTAAAACAAAAGAAAATGCCTCCTGAATGATTCTAAAGGCTCTTGAAGTCTTGGCGTTTTGTGAAAGGGTGTTTCCATGTAAAAACACTAGGCATTTCATCTCCTAAAGTATAAACGCTTGAAAAATCACAGAATGTCACTGGGTTCTAGAATAAATTGGACAGACCAGGAATCATTGTCTTAGGTTTGGTTCCCCCTCAAAGCAGACCCTGAGGCAAGAATTTATGTGAGGGGACTTCCCTGGTGATCCTGTGGTTAAGAATTTGCCTGTCAATGCAGGGGACACAAGTTCGATCCTTGGTCTGGGAAGATCCCACATGGCCATGGAACAACTAAGCCTGTGAGCCACAACTACTGAAGATCTCACACCCAGAGCCCATGCTCCACAGGAGTATCCACCACAATGAGACGCTTGTGCAGCGCAATTAGAGAGTAGCCCCCACTGGCCACGACTAGAGAAAGCTTACACACAGCAGCAAAGACCCAGAGCAGCCAAAAATAAGCCTATAAATAAAAATACTTTAAAAAGAATGTGGGCTTCCCTGGTGGCTCAGTGGTAAAGAATTCACGTGCCAATGCAGGAGATGCAGGTTTAACCCCTGGGTTGGGAGGATCCCTTGGAGGAGGAAATGGCAATCTACTCCAGTATTCTTGCCTGGGAAATCCCACGGACAGAGGAGTCTGGGAGGCCAGAGTCCATGCAGTCACAAAGAGTCAGACACGACTTAGCGACTAAACAACAAAGAATTTATGTGTAAATAGTTTATTTAGGGGACTATCTCAGGAAGCACTGTAGGTGATGAGGAAGCAAAACAGGGAAGGGAGATAAATGGCAGAGCATGCATTACTGAGCAATGGGACCCAGGACTGAATTTCACTGCTGGGAAACGGTGGACAACAGTTCTCAAACTACCTATGGTGAAGGACTAGGGTTTGTTTTTTGAATTTTCAGTGGACTAGTACTTGCCCGCCCCCCCCCCAGTACTTTTTTCTTTTTTTGGCAGCGCCACATGGCATGCACGGAGAAGGCAATGGCACCCCGCTCCAGTACTCTTGCCTGGAAAATCCCATGGACAAGGAGCCTGGTAGGTTGCAGTCCATGGGGTCGCAAAGAGTTGGACACGACTGAGCGATTTCACTTTCACTTTTCACTTTCATGCATTGGAGAAGGAAATGGCAACCCACTCCAGTGTTCTTGCCTGGAGAATCCCAGGGACAGAGGAGCCTGGTGGGCTGCCGTCTATGGGGTCGCACAGAGTCGGACACGACTGAAGCAACTTAGCAGCAGCAGCAGCATGGCATGCAGGATCTTAGTCCCCCCGCCCCCTACCCATTATACTTTTGAATAGACAATAAAACTGAATTACTCTAAAAATTTTAAAACATGCAATATACAAGCCCCAATTTAAAAAAAAAAAAAAATGCAGGACCCATGACTACTCTATGAAATTACTGCAGAAGTTTCCAAATGCTTACTCTCAATTTTGGTTCTTTTTGCAAACCACTGAAAGACAGTGCTCAGACTGGCACCAGTCCAAGGACCACACTTTGAAGCCGTGTCTCAGAGCTCACTCAGGTGAGGGGTGAGAGAGCAGTGGTATTTATGTACCCATGCATTGGTTGAGGCTTGGTCCCAGGCAAAGGTCGACACCAGTACTCTCTCACTTTGTGTGTGCTGCTGCTGCTAAGTCGCTTCAGTTGTGTCCAACTCTGTGCGACCCCATCGACGGCAGCCCACCAGGCTTCCCCGTCCCTGGGATTCTCCAGGCAAGAGTACTGGAGTGGGGTGCCATTGCCTTCTCCGCACTTTGTGTGTAGGCGCAGTAAAAGCTCTTGGACAAAGAGATGCAGAGGGGTTGGCAGCTGGAAGGGCAGAGCACATTACACCAAAGGGCTCTGGGTGGGGCAGCCACAGCATTCTGGATTCCTGTGGCAGGAAAGGACCATAAAACAGTTGGACCAGGCTCTTCTGCAGGGGATAGAAAAACTGGTCCCTGAACCACTCGTTGCCCCACTGCGGCACTCAGATATCATTGAGTAACACTGCTGCCAGGACTCGGGGAGAGAGATGGGCCCTCCCCACTTGCCTACCTTGGCATTCTTCTAGACCTCTGCTTGCCTAGTCCCTGGCATCAGAGAGACAACAGCCAACTGGGAGACAGATGGTGTCATCTGCAGCAGCACCATCTCCCACAGGGACGAGGCCTGGTTAAACTCTCGTCTGCCCACTAATCTGCTGGGGAGTGAAGGAAAGGTCGGGGGATTAGCACAAAGCCAGGGCAAGACCACAGATCTCCAAGCTTGAACCCATAGCGTGACCCTCTGAGGCTCTGTTTCCTCATCCATAAAATGGAGATACTAACCTATGCCCTACTTACCTCACAGGCCTGTTGTAAGGATCAAGTGAGATAAATAAGTGAAAGAAGTTTTTGAAAAGTTTAAAGCCCTCTCGAGCTGTCAATCCTGAGAAACACTCATTATTTGTAGATGAGTCGTCAGGCACCCTCAGCTCACAGAAAACAAACCCCAACTTAATAGTGATTTTACAAGGTCTCTGATGAAATTCGACACAGGACCTTGATTTGGATCCTGGATCAGAAAAACAATGCTATAAAGTACATTACTGGACAAATAGCACTATCTGGATAAGGCCTGAATAGTAAATAATAGTCTTCTCAATGTCAGGTTTCCTGTGGTGACATGTGAGAATGTCCATGTCCCTAAGAGGTACATACAGAAGTATTTAGGATTAAAATATCACGATGTCTGTGATTTACTCTCAAGTGATCAGCCATAACAATAGCAACAACAATAATATTAGTAGCAACAATAAAAATAACAATCATATATGTATATCTATGTTTACTGAGGGATAAGTGGGCTTCCCAGGTGGCGGCAATGTAGGAGATGCAAGAGACGTGGGGTTCAATCCCTGGGTGGGGAAGATCCCTTGGAGGAGGAAATGGGAACCCATTCCAGTATTCTTGCCTGGAGAATCCTATGGACTGTAGCCTGGTGGGCTACAGTCCATGGGGTCGCAAAGAGTTGCACATGACTGAAGCCACTGGGCACACACATCTTGTAATAAATCCCTTTCTGCTTAAACAATTTAGATTGAACCCTTTGTTTGCAAGGGAGAACCTTGAGCTACTGGAGAGCAATTAAAATATTCTGCCAAATTAAAAAGAGATAAAACTACTGTCTTTTAAAAAAAATTTTTTTTTCTCTCTCAGTAGTGTTTACTTTTTTTTACCATTTTTAAAGATTTATTGAATTTTTTACAATATTGCTTCTGTTTTATGTTGGGGGTTTTTTGGTCAAGAGGCAGGTGGGGTCTTAGTTCCCCAAGCAGGTATTGAACCCACACCCCCTGCATTGGAAGGCAAAGTCAACCACTAGACCACCAGGGAAGTCCCTAGTGTCTTTTTTTAAATGCAAACATTAAGACATACAACATTGCCAGGAGCCTGGAAAATATCCTTGTACCCATTCCCAATCAGTAACCCTCCAAAGGTAACCATTGCTATGATTTTTATCACCATGGATTATTTTGCCTGGTTTTGAACTTCATGGAATAAGTCATACATTCTAACTTTACTCTTGTGTCTGACTTCTTTGCTCAGTATTTTTATTTTTTACTGTGAAATTCATCCCTCCTCCTATTTCAATGCTGTGTACAGTTTATTTCTCCATCCTCATATTCACAGACATCTAAGTGGCTTCCAGTCTAGGGCCATTATGAATAAAGCTACTGTGAACATTCTAGGCATATACCTGAAAGTGGAATTGCTGGTCTGTCAGCTTAGGACTAACTTTAGCAGATATTGCTAAACAGCCATCCAAAGGGGTTGGAATTTACATCCCACTAGCAGTGTACAGGGCAAAGGTCTTTGTCTAATATTACAGTAACCTTGAAGAGTAAGGAAGTCCACATCTACCTGATCATAGTGGAAGTGATGCTGATTACCAGAAGTTTGAGGTGAAGACTTCAAAGAAGTCTATGCCTGATTCTACTGCAGAGAGCCTGGGCTACACAAGTCCAGGTGGAAAGTTCAGACTTCCAGTACCCAGACTCGTGGGACAGGCAAGATGCAATTGCATAGAGAGAGAACAGAGCCCTACAACAAAAATGATCTTAAAAGGTCAAGTTCTGGCACAATGGAGTACAAAGGGATTATTTTCCTCTCCTCTCCTTTTATCCCACCAATTTCAGGTTAGAGTTCTTGTTCCTTCGATCTTAACTCCCTATTCATTCCATCCAGTCAGTCCCCTACTAAAGAAAGAAAAATCCCTGGGCTTTCATCTAGGAATGTAGACTTGGAAAGCACACAGACATAGGCTTGAATCCTGATCAGGGCCAGGGTTAGGATGAGGCAAACAAGGTGACCGCGTGCAAAATTTAAGGATCAGCATTCTCTTGACCCTGAGAGTGAGGGTGTCCTTATATTTTACATCCCAAGTCCTCCCTTGCGTCAACCTAGTCCAGACCCCAGTCCTGATTGTTACTAGTTATATATCTTTGACAAGTGGCTTAAGTTCTCTAAGCCAGTTTCTCCAGTTGGAAAATGAGAATAACACCTACTACAGAGGTGCTCATCTTATAAAGTGGTAGCACAGCGCTCAGTTTAGTTCAGTTCAGTCGCTCAGCCGTGTCCAACTCTGCGACCCCATGAATCCCAGCACACCAGGCCTCCCTGTCCATCACCAACTCCCAGAGTTCACTTAGACTCACATCCATTGAGTCAGTGATGCCATCCAGCCATCTCATCCTCTGTCGTCCCCTTCTTCTCCTGCCCCCAATCCCTCCCAGCATCAGAGTCTTTTCCAATGAATCAACTCTTTACATGAGGTGGCCAAAGTACTGGAGTTTCAGCTTTAGCATCATTCCTTCCAAAGAACACCCAGGGCTGATCTCCTTCAGAATGGACTGGTTGGATCTCCTTGCAGTCCAAGGGACTCTCAAGAGTCTTCTCCAACACCACAGTTCAAAAGCATCAATTCTTCGGCGCTCAGCTTTCTTCACAGTCCAACTCTCGCATCCATACATGACCACTGGAAAAACCATAGCCTTGACTAGACGGACCTTTGTTGACAAAGTAACGTCTCTGCTTTTCAATATGCTATCTAGGTTGGTCATAACTTTCCTTCCAAGGAGTAAGCGTCTTTTAATTTCATGGCTGCAGTCACCATCTTCAGTGATTTTGGAGCCCAGAAAAATAAAGTCTGACACTGTTTCCACTGTTTCCCCATCTATTTCCCATGAAGTGATGGGACCAGATGCCATGATCTTCGTTTTCTGAATGTTGAGCTTTAAGCCAACTTTTTCACTCTCCTCTTTCACTTTCATCAAGAGGCTTTTTAGTTCCTCTTCACTTTCTGCCATAAGGGTGGTGTCATCTGCATATCTGAGGTTATTGATATTTCTCCCAGCAATCTTGATTCCAGCTTGTGCTTCTTCCAGCCCAGCGTTTCTCATAATGTACTCTGTATATAAGTTAAATAAGCAGGGTGACAATATACAGCCTTGACGTACTCCTTTTCCTATTTGGAACCAGTCTGTTGTTCCATGTCCAGTTCTAACTGTTGCCTCCTAACCTGCGTATAGGTTTCTCAAGAGGCAGATCAGTTGGTCTGGTTAGATTCACACAAATGCTCAATGACATTTACTTTTTGTTATACTTAAACCCAAACCAGGTTGACTTTTGCTAAGAATGAGATTGCTAGAAACTTAGTTGACCCTGAGCAAAAATGATTACAACCCATACCTCTTCCCCCCTCCTACTCCACCTAGTCTCATGATCATCCCATCTAGTCACATGATGGTCCTTTTCCTCAGCACTCCCTGGACAATTCAGTTTGAAACTAAATTAAAAATTTTATCTTGGATAGTTTTGGCCATGACAGACCCAGTGCAGCCCACCTTCCCAATTCAGAGACTCACCTCAGTCTGCTTGGGGAGATGGTCTACCAACCTTGGGTGGGGATAAGGGTCAAACAAATCAATAAGATGATTCCCTGTATTCTATTTATCTGGAAATTCAGGAGGAGGTCCACAGAGGGAGATGGATGAACTAATTGAGAGCTTTGGAGACAGAGTAAATATCTAAGCCCCCATACCATCTTCAAAAGTGAAGTCTCATTCATTTCCTTTGAAGTACATCACCGAGGTGTGTGTGAACTGGCTCATCACGTTCTGATGAATTTTCTCCCCCTTTCCAGCCCAGAGTGTAGGGAAGATGAGAGCAAACTCTTTTACACAATCTTGGGGATCTCCCCCACCCCCATCAAGTATTCGTGGCATTTATGTGGTATCAGCAAGATGCATGATGTGAGTTAGAATTTTTTTCACTTTCATATGGAAAACTTGAAACATCCAAAAATAGAAAGAATCATATAATAAACCCTCATGTAGCCATTGCACCATTCCAACCATTACTAATTCATGATCAATCTTCTTTCACACCCTCAGCCACTTCTCCTGTCCCTATATCATTTTAAAGCAAGTCCCAGACCTCATACCATTTCATCCATCAATATTTCAGTGCACATCACTAAATATAAGGACTCTCTGTTTAACATAGCCATCATTCAATTATCGCACCCCCAAATTAACAAAAATTCCTTAATGCCATCAAGTACACAGTGTCTGAGTTGTCTCAAAAATGTCATAGAAATGATCATGACACATTGTTTTGAATCCAGATCCAAATAGGCTTGGGACTTTTAATTCATCTTTACTGTTAGTCTTTTCTCCTCTCATGGGATGATTACATCATAGTTCTAAAATTCCTGCCCCAAATGTGCACATAGCTCACTTTGCTGATACCACATAAATTCCATGAATACATGATGGAGGAATCGGGAGGGGCTTAGCACACACTCCTAATTGTAGCCCATCAGACTGTTATGTGCTGGGTCTCAAACTGTCGACACATCATAAATTCTCAGCATTCTCAGCAGGGGGTGGGGGGGGCTGGGACCCTTTTGATTGCAACCTCTCAGGGAACATTGTGTTCCCCGGTTCTCTGCTTTGCTAATTCAGCATCCATTCTGCCAGCGCAGGGAGGGCTGGGGGACAGACTGGTTTCCAGAATGGACTGTCTCTGCCTCCAAAGTGGTTTGGCTGGCTCCATCAAGCCCCACAAAGTTCCCAACCTCCCTCAGACCCCTTTGATCAACCAGCCCATGGGCGTGATGGTCCGCCAAGGCGACAGGTGTTGGCTTGAGGGCTCAGGCAGCGACCGTGATAGGGAGCACACTGAGGGAGACCAGGACATGGGAGTGGGAATGTCTGGTGCCGCAGCAGCCCCAAGGAGATACTGTGGCTGTAGCAAAGACTCCCACATGTCTTCTCACGGGTGCCACTACACCTGCACTTTTTGTGACTTCATTTCAGGCAACTACCCCCCACCCTTCTAGATTCTGGAACCCACCTCCACTCCAAGAAACAGATACACCAGCCAAAGCCTTGCCTCTCAAAATATGTTCCGCGGGGCCCAGCAGCACTGGCAGGTTTGTTGAAAATGCAGCGTCTCAGGCTCTACTCCAAGCCAACTGAGTCAGAATCTGCGGGTGAACAAGATCCCCAGGGCCTTTGTGTGCGTGCTCAAGTTCCTGAGGAGAGGATGGCAGGGCGAGAACTTGAGGGCTGGGATCGGTTTTTCTCTCCACATCCTTGCATTTCACCTGCGCTTCCCCGTGAGGGGCCGCTGCTTCTTAAAATTGTGAAGGCGGGGCCGGTGAGAACTGGCAACCTGGTAATCAGGACTAATGGGTCTCAAAATGGAAAATGAGGTTCTCCTCTGCCTGTGCCCAAGGGCACAGTCCCTGGCCCCCTCTCCCGATGCCCAACAGCGCCCTTGGAGATCTCTGTTCTGGGAGAACTTGCTTTTAAATGAGAGTCAATGGACCAGGTCGCGAAGCTGTCAGAGGCAGGAATTTCTGGTGCTCGTGACTGTTGTAATTAAAATCATCCGAGTTGACTAAATTGGCCGAAAAGGAACCAGGCCCACATGACTGCTGTTCAAAGGGGAACAAAATAGCTCCTAATTTGTTAATTAAAAATATGAATGCACTCCACACGGAATGGCTGTGCGTTAAATTCTATTCAGATTCCATTAGAAAACAAATAAGCTCTGTGCCCTGATTAGAGGGACCCAGTTCCCCCAAATCTGTGTGGATTTGGCCGGGCTTTTTTCAGAGAACACATTTAGAGCTTGCAAAGACCTTGCAGTGAAGTCAAATTCCTGGGGAGACTTCTCTGGTAAATCAATCTGGTAATTAGAAAAACACGCCAATAGATTAGATCTGCTCTCTGTTTCTTCATCATACTGATGAGACGGGTTCAAAGAACATGTATTTCCAGAGAGATGGGGGAGGCATTCCCTACTTGCTCGGAAATTCATGCACTATGGAAACTGACAGCTTCGAGACAGGAGGGGGAAGACAGAAACAGAAAAAATAAAGCTGAGTTATTTTATAGAGAAGGACAAGGGAGAAGCCACACCTGCCTTCTGCTCAGCCTGCCCCTCTCCGGCCACAGATTTGAATTCCCAGCCCCACCACCAAGCAACCCTGGGTCGGGCAGTTGAGCCTTATGCTTCTGAGAGTCAACGCTGGCTTACGGGCCCTCCTGGGTCATGCCAGCATCGGCCAGGTCCTGCCGCTCCTCAGGCCTTGAGTGTCCCTGAGGCTGCCTCACTCAAGCTCTCCACCGCTGAACACCGATTCCCCATCTCAAGCCCGGCCCACTGGGGCCCAGTGCTCCCAGGCAGTTTCGGGATCACTTATAGCCTGAGGCTGGATTTGCAAGGCTCTCTCCAGAGGAGCAGGGTTAATCTCTGCCTCCATGGGGTTCATGCTTTCCTGAGGCCCAAGGTTTTCCCCAGAAAAACACCAGAGCCCTGCCGGCATACCCGCCTTGCCATCACTGCCCTGCCCCCTTCTCCTCCTTCAGTGGCTGGATTCTGCTTTTCCCCTGCTGCCAACCTCCCTGCCCCTTTTGCTGCCTTGGGGCCATGGCGACCATGCTGCGGCCCCAGCCCGCAATGGAAATCTGGGCTGACCAGAGGCCATGTGTCCTAGGCAGCCTGGATGGACGAACCTCGCTGTGTTCACACCTTCGGCCTCCTGTAGCCTCTATAGGCATTTATAATGGCCCAACTCCCCCAGCCCTCAAAAGTGAGGCCTTTGATCTCAATCCCCGCCTCTGGATGGGTGCCAATCACACCCTCTCAGGACACATGCAGCCAACCCGAGGCCGTGCTGGTCTCTGAGGGCCTCCCTGAAATGGCAGGTCTGCATCTGCTGGGAGCATTTTTCTTAAACAGCTACAGCTCAGGGATGTGTCATGATGTATTTATTTTCCAGACTCACTGGGGTTCTTGCAAGGTGTGGAAGCTGTGGCTTTTGCCCTGATTGGAATGAATTATTTTAACACCCTTTAAAATGGGTTGTCAGGAAAAGGTGCACACACTTAGAGTCAGGCCCACTGGGTTCAAGTGGCCGCTCCCGCTTCCTCTGGCTGTGACCCTGGGCAAGTACTTAACGTGGCAGATGCTGCCAATGGCCTGCTCACGTGCACCCGTTGCTCGCTATTCCCAGGCAAGCTGGCAGCTGCTTACTGCAAGAACCTGTGAGAAGCCTGAGGGCTTTCTCTCGTGGTAGGAGCAAATGCCACTTTCTACAGGGCAGGACTGAGGTGCCAAAAAAGTTGAGGCTCCCAGGAGCCATCTTCAGCCAATGAGGGTGGGAGTTAGAGAATGAATCCCGCGGTGCCCTTGCACTTGGGGGAAACAGCTCTGAGGCGTGTTCCACAGTCTCCCGGAGTTCCCTGGGAGGACAGGGTCCCAGTTGCCCACAGCAGTCACCTGCCCATGGCTACTCTGGCTCCCCACCTCTGCTTCCTTCTGATGCCTACTGGAAGCACCACTTTTTATTTGCCAATGATCCTCAAATCTCAGCTTAGGGTCTGATTCAGGGAGGGAGAGTGAACGTCACCTAAATCACTTAACTGTCAAGCTTGCGTGCATGCTAAGTTGCTCAGTCGTGTCTGACTCTTTGCGACCCCATGGACTGTAGCCCACAAGGCTCCTCTGTCCATGGAATTCTCCAGGCAACAATACTGGAGTGGGTTGCCATGCCCTCCTCCAGGGGAATCTTCCCGATCCAGGGATCGAACTCGTGTCTCCTGCATTACAGGTGGACTTTTTACCACTGAGCCACTGCAGAAACCCCTCATATGATTATGGAGGCTGACAAATTCCAAATCTGCAAGGTGGGCCAGCAGGCTGGAGACCCACAAAGAGCTAATGGTACAGTTCAAGTCCAAAGGCCATCTGCTGGGAGAATTCTCTCTTGCTCGGGAGAAGCCAGTCTTTTGTTCTACTCAGGCCTTCACTGATAGGATGAGTCCCACTTACACGAGGGAGGTTGATCCGCTTTATTCAAAGTCCACCAATTTAAATGTTAATCTTATTCCAAAGCACCCTCACAGAAACATCCAGAATAATGTTTGACCATACATCCGGGCATACTGTGGCCCCACCAAGTTGACACCTATAATTAACCCACACAGTTAATTTCTCAAATGACAGCCAAGATTCTATGACTAGATCAAAGGGAGGCAAAAACACTAACATCGACTAGAATTACAAAATAAATAGTGAAGCCCAGCAAAACCATCTTTCAAGTGTCTGGGGGATGGTTACCTGGGTCTCCCCTCGGCTCTCCCTCTAGGCACTCGCTCCAGCTGCATGTTTTCAACCATTTCAGTGTTTGGAAGGAGTCTTCTTAGAGGGGAAGATACAAGAAGCAAAGCTCAAGTCAGTAAATTTTCTTACTTGCTGATAAACTGGTTCCAAGTTCCATAAAAAGGAAGGTAAACAACTCTGTAAAATAGTGCAGAATGTTTTGTTGTAATTATTATTATTATCGGCATCATCTGGTGATTCTAAGTGTATTATCTAGTCATTTCTGAGACTGTAAGTTATCAAGAATTATTTCTAGCATGACACAGACCTTCTTTCTAATGATGGAGAACGGAATGTATCCATATGAAAGGATAGTTGCTAAGAAGTAAGGGGAATTCCCCACTGACAACTGAAAACTGGTTACCACAAGTTCTATGCACAGCTGTTGCAAATGCTGCGTAGGACTGCTGTGCATCGGTAGCCAGCAGGCAGTCCCAGGAAGCCGAGGACAGGGCAGCAGCGTCACGGACCAATAGCCCCTTGGAGCAGGCTAGGAGAAGGAGAAACAGAAGCAAAGAGAATTCGAGTCCATCTCAAAGTCATCAAAAGGTGAGGGGTCCAGGGCACCGTAACCTTGGCTTCACAGGGGCCTCTGAAACTGGAATGACCTTCTGAGTTGCCCTCCTCCCGCCCCCAATCTGGTCAGTATCCTACTGATTAGTCATTGGACATGAGCTGCCCCAGGAAGGGTTGTGACTGAGGGTCCCTCTCTCTGAGGCCGTCCCTGAAGATGCAGAAGACTCAGTACCACCACCACCACATCCTTTACTAAAGAAGGGACGCCGGGACTGGCATCACAGTGCCCACCCCAAGTGCTGTCATTTGCACCAAACTTCATGGAAGATATTAGATATGTAATGAAAATAGCCCTTGTTACTGCATCTTACATGCCACCGATGTCTCCAGTAACACCTTAACATTTAGGAAAGGAGGTTGTAGCAGAATGTTCTGTTGGAGATTCAACTTGAATTTTCACCTTTATTATGTTTAGAGAAGGACCAGGGAAACTCTTGGGCTGCCTATGGGAGCGTGAGTCAGCACTGGGGCATGACGTCCCACCAGGCTGGATAAGAATTGGCTTTTTATGTTTAAGGATCAAAAATAGGGAGCCACCAGGCCCATGTGGGCCTCCCTGAAGCCAGTGTATAAAGGGCTTTTTGTGACTTAAAGGTCTGGACCCAGTTGTAGATAATCAAGATCAACTGCCTGAAAAAGAGGGAAGATCAGCTCACTGGGGTCAGAGGCTGTAAAGGAGGGGTCTCTGGCCCCGAGGAGCAAAATGGGGGCAAGAGAATGGCCAGGGAGGGAACTTTGGGGTTCCAAACCTAGTGGAGGAGACTGCCCTAGATTGTCAGGATTGGTTTCTGGTCCAGGAGATTGGGAGGCCTGTGGACGTGGGAAGCAGACACCACATTAACTGACCATTCAGAACAGTGGCTATATTTTCCCTAACATTCAGGAGACTCAGGCAGGCAGGCCATCAACCCAGATAGATCCCACCCATTTCTGTGCATTGGAAACAAGTTCAATATAGCTGCTATGCCTCTGTCTTGGTTCCTGACCCCTGCTTGCAGCCCACCGGTTTCTGCTCCAGGAGAAAGTCCAAATTCCTGGTGTGGGAGGGATTTGGGATAACTTGCTTGTTCCTCTAAAACTCTTCTGTTCTTCTGCCTAGTTTTACCCACAGATCTTTTTACAGGAGATAATTCCGTTATTCCACAAAACAGGGATGAAGTTTCAATTGCAAATAATCCCAGGGGAAGCAGCTCCTTTATCTGAATTCACACTAAGGTATAAAGGACAGTGAAAAGAAGAGCATCTAAAGGAAAAAAGAGGTTACATGGATGGAGTGGGGAGGGGAACAATAGTAAAAAGACAGAAGGAGCACTAAAACAAGAGGTTGTATACTAAAAACTTCATAATTTTGCTTACGCCACCCCTGATTAATACATGTAGGTCTGGGCTGCTATGACTTTGGTAGTCTAGATACATTGTTCTCAACCCTGGCTGCACCTTGGAAACCTCTCCCCCTATGGTAGCTTTGAAAAACTACCAATGCCTGCTCCCCACCCCAGACCAGTTCAATTAGAATCTCTGAGAAGGGTAATGCCTGAGGATAGGGATATTTTGAAACTCCCCAATCATCCTAAAGAACAGTGTTAATGTATTAGTTAGCTATCACCATGATACTCCTGCATAACAACAAACCCCCAAAGCCAAATCACTTATAACAGGACACATCTGTTTTTCTCACTCATGGATCTGCAGGTCAGCTTCAATGTAGCTGATTTCAGCTGGACTCAGTTGGATTCAACATCAGATTATAAATTGGATTCGGGTCTGCTGTGCTTGTCTCATCCTGAGACAAATGGCTCTGCAGGATAAATTTCCCCCACAGGATAGTTGGAACTAAGAAACCAAATCACACAAGCATGTGTAAAGCAGCTCACATCACAGTCATTATCGTTCCATTGGCCAACACAAGTCTCATGGCCAAGCCTAGCATTGATGGGGTGCAGAGATACAGCTGACTCTAGTGGTAGGAAGTACCACAAAGTTACATGGCAAAGGCTATGGCTCATTTCCTAACAAGGAGGGAGTAAAGAATTGGAAATAGTAATCTAATCTGTCTCAGGAAAATCGTTAGCCTATGGAATAAGAACAATTATCCTAGAATTTTTATACATTTATTTAGTTCCTTTGGGCTGCCTGGGTCTTCATTGCTGCATGGGCTTCTCTCTAGTTGCAGTGACTGGGGGTACTCTCTAGTTGTGGTGCCTGGGTTTCTCATTGAAGTGGCTTTCCTTGTGGTGAAGCATGGGCTCTACAGTACGCAGGCTTTAGCAGTTGCAGCTCCTGGGTTCTAGAGCACAGGCTCAATAGTTGTGGCACACGAGATGGCTGGATGGCATCACCAATGCAATGACCATGAACTTGGGCACACTTCTGGAGATGGTGAGGGACAGGGAGGCCTGGTGTCCTGCAGTCCATGGGCTCACAAAGAGTTGGACATGACTGGGCGACTGAAAAACAACAATGGGCTTATTTGCTCTGCAGCATGTGGCATCTTCCTTGATCAGGGATTGAACCTGTGTCTCCTGCATTAGCAGGCAGATTCTTTACCACTGAGCCACCAAGCTGCCTTCTTGCTCCAATTTCAGAACAACTCTGCAGGGCTCTCTTGCTTCCAGAGCTCCCTGTGGGATCAGTGGAGCCTCTGGTGCAATCATGTTGCATGCAATTCAATTTCTCCTCTGCCCATCCTGCCGCCTGTACCCCCTTACAGATGCTGTTCTGAGACTATTCCTCCATCAGCTCTGTACGTGCAAATCTCTGAGCAGAGCCCAATTCCCAGGGGAACTCCACCTGGACAGCACCCCGGAAGGAACAGTCACCAGGTTCTTACAAGACCAGAGGGCGCCTTTACCTATGTCAGAGACCGTGGAAGCCCTGAGAACTGTCCACCATATGTCACTGGTCTGTGTGGTGTGGGAGGATACTGTGTGGCATCAGATGCAAGACTCAGTCGGAAAAGGCAGAGTATTCGGTAGAAAGGCTCCAGCTGTAGCTAAAGGTAGACCCCCTAGCACGCTGCCTCCCTGCTGTTTGTGCTGAGTACGTGTGCGCACGTGCATATCTGTGTGGTTGGAGTGAATAAATGTTTAAATCAGTGTATCCGTTATAATTAGAGTGACTCTTCCTTCTCCCCTGAGAAATACAATTCCCCCACCCACATGCAACTCCCCATCCCCTAGACAGGATCTGACACTTGAGCCCCAGCCTTTTGAGTTGTACTCACCATCCTTAGCATCCATTCCTCCATCCTGAGCTTTTCAAGGACATCCGCTCTGTGCTGGTTACACAAGGAGTGATCAAAAACAGGATGGATGAATGAAAAACAAGGCTGGGAGAGAAGCAGTTAATTCTGGCTCTGCCACCAGAGAAAGCACCCTAACTGTGACTCAGGGGTTCCTGTCCCATAGAGCTTTTCCTGGAGCGATAAGATTCCCAGCATTCAGAAAGAAAACAGACCCACCTGCACATGTCCTCCCAGACCCCACCCCCACCCCACCCCACTCGGTTAGCGACCCTCCAGGCAAAATATTAATACCTGACTTCCCCATGTTAAGTTGCTTCAGTCATGTCCGACCCTTTCCGACCCCATGGACTGTAGCTCATCAGGGTGCTCTGTCCATGGGATTTCCCAGGCAAGAATACCGGAGTGGGTTGCCATGCCCTCCTCCAGGGCATCTTTTGACCCAGGGATCAAACCCACATCTCCTGCATCTCCTGCATCTCCTGCATTGCAGGTAGAGTCTTTACCGCTGTGCCCCTGGGAAAGCCCCTGACTTACCCAGCACCTGGGAAAAGGCTGGAGCACAGCTGCCCGCATCCCACCTGAGCACAAAGGAGGGCCACCCTAGACCTTCCTCCTCACCACCTCATCTTTCTTGACCCAGGAACTGCCACCTGCAGGGCCAGCCACGGAGCACTCAGGGCGCGGCTGCTTTGGGCTAACAGAGCGATGCGTTATTTCAACTGATCAGCTTATCAACGCACAGTCTGATGTGTGTTTGGGTCTGGTGTTAACCCAGGAGAAAAGCCATGGATTTTCACTTGAAATAAATCCAAGCAGAAAGGCTCACCTTGCTGAAGGCGCCTTCCCTTACCCCACGGCAGCATGCCCCACTCCCATGCCCAGCCTCAATGAGGATCTCCTTAGGTGAGGAGATGAGGCAAGACCAGATCTTACCTAATCCTCTCTCTCAAAACCACAGCCGAAGCAGCCAAACGTGCCTGCCCTTTGGAAGGGCCTTTCAGACAGCAGCTTGTGTCTGGGGGACCTTGTGTTTGGTAATGTTCTCCAGTGACTTCCCATGGGGAATCAAAGAACCATGGACTCTGAGCCTAGGCTCAGCATGCACAGGACTAGGGAGACCTCACTGGAAGGTGGGCTCCCGGCTAGAGCAATATTCCTCCTGCACAAAGCTGCACAGGAGAGCCTGGGTGGGGGCTCAGGCCCCCATCCTTCTGGGGCCTGCATTCCTCAGGGGAGAAATAATTGGCCTGTCTATAGAGCATCAGGATTCAAATAAAGCTTAAAAACACATGCAGCCCTGCGAATTCTATAAATGTGGAATTATAAATGATGGCCCGCCACCACATACACACGTGCGCACACGGCGCTGAAGGCTGCCTCTGCTTTTCTGTCTGATTGTTTCCCAGATCTACCTGATTCAAATAAGCCCACTCTCATTTGAACTGGAGGCAATCAGGGTGGAAAATACCCTGTTCCATTGGTGCGGGTCCAAACTATCACCATTTGGCATCCTGACATGCCGATGTCCCCATCAGCTGTTCAACATCAGCCCAAGGGGGCCTCCCCCAGCCAGCAAATCAGAGATTTCATTAAGCAGCAAAGCCTCCCTCCCGGAAGGATGGGTGACCTCACGTGGGCCTCCCCCGTCCCCTCCCCCGCCCCTCCCCCCTCACTTCTGCTGCACAAACAGGCTCGCAGCCACTAGATTGGATTCAGATCTTGTAGATGAAGAAATTCAGAAACGACAGGGGCGCCTCGCCAGACCCTGAGCGAGGGCCGAGCCCTGCACGGCAGCTGGGCTGCCTCGGTAATAACCACTCGTAATATCTGACAGAAAGAACCCACGCTGGTCACATCCGATCCTGCCACATGAAAAGAAGTATTACATCGGCCTCTCGGGGGCCGGGGCTAGGGGAGAGCCTCCGCACAAATCAGAAACATTTTCCACGAAGCTGCTATTCAAGAGCTGGAAAATCAACAGGGGCTGTTTTCCTGACATCCTGGGAGCTGCTATTATTCTCTGGGCAGCGCGGCTCACAGAACGCAGCAAGGCCAGCTTAACCCAAATTCACTGAGCATTTGGCATTTCTGAGCTCAGAGGCCTTGGCTGGGTGGGACTGAAAACCCATGCTGACCGCAGGAGCAAGCTGCAGGGCTCCATGGGGGGTGACAGCAAAATATTTAACAACTAGGACAACCTGGGTCCCGGCCTCAGAGCCCCAGGGTGGATGGGGCACTTGGGACAATGGATGCAGGTACATTTCAATTCTATGACAACTAGTAGGGCAGATAGGTGAGCTCCGGTTCTGAAGCCCCTTCCTGAGCCAGGCTTGGGGGCACCATAGTACCTCATCATTTGGTGCCCAGGACAGCTGTGAGTGAACCCCCTGAGCCAAAAGCTTACAGATACAGGGTCGTGCCCTTGTAGACAGGATTAGATGACTGGCTCTTCCAAGGTCCCTGCCCATCTAAAGCAGAAACTTATAACTGGCAGTTCCCAGCATGTTTCTCCAAGGCTGGATTTTACATTCTGAGCAATTCTAGACACTTCCAACCACCTATGACAGCTACCCAAAGGGATGGCCCTGCCAATACTCCCCAACTCCCCAATTTTTGTCCTTCCCATCTTCTCATTGCCATAAACATGATCCTAACCAGGAAGAGGGGCTTCCATGGTGGCTCAGATGGTAAAGAATCTGCCTGCAATGCAGGAGATCCAGATTTGATCCCTGGGTTGGGAAGATCCCCTGGAGAAGGGAATGGCAGCCCACTCCAGTATTCTTGCCTGGAGAATCCCATGGACAGAGGAGCCTGGTGGGCTACAGTCCATGGGGTCACAAACATGACTGAGCGACTAGCACACACACTAACCAGGAAGAAAGATCCCTCCAGTCCCGTTTCTGTCTTTATAACCCCATGCTCCCAGTCACTATCTACTTCTGGCTTCATCTCAAACACCTATGTTAGTCTTAGGGGCCACAGTTACTTGGGGACACTGGGTCCACAAGACATTGCCTTTTTTATATGAAGCAGCTTCGGTGTCAGGGACCTTGTAACATGTCTGCGAGGTGAGGTCACCTTGATTTTAAAGCAACAGATGTTGAGCTGGTTGATAGCTAGTAGATGATGTATCCTTAAAACTCATGGGTTGGGATGGAAACAAATGAGGTGTAGGCAATTTACTTCACTTTGCTCTTATGCAATTTCTCTGCGGCTGACATCAGGCCCCTTCTCCTTGCCTCAGTTTACTCATCCAGGAATTGGGATGGATCTACATCCTGTACCACAGGGTTATTGGGAGGATCAAAGGAGGTTGCGTATGAAAGTGAGCCCCAGAAGCTATAAGAATGGACACCCCAAAGGAGCCCCCAAATAGCCCGAGCCCCTGCACAGCTAAAATGCCCTCTCTGCCAAGCCTGTTTCCTTGGGGAAGCAGAGTCTGCCCGAGCTTCCTCGGCCAGCATTGCTGAAGTGCAATTTTCCGAGGACAAAACAGCCCAGGCACTCAGGCAAGGACCCGCCACAAGACAGTCGCGTTACCTCAGCGTTTCTATAAAAAGATTGCTCGGGCTCCGGAGCCCGGCTGACAGGCAGGGCTGGGAGGGTGTGTGCGTGTATGTGCAACGAAATGCTCTTGGAACAGCTGCCCTCGGCCAAGAATCCACGCTCGCCCCAAAGCCCCCAGCCCCACTGGCAGGAGAGGGATGAATGCAAGGAGAAGAGAGGCAGAGAAAGAGAGAGCTAGAGAGAGGATGCTGTGCCCTGAAGAATGGGGCTGAGCAAAGAAATTTCTGCGGTGTGGATCTGTAGCTCCATGCAGCCAACACAATGGACCTCTGGGTGGGCTCAGAGACCCCACCCCCACCCCCAGCCTCCTGCCCGTGACAGAGATAAGGACCTGGTGGACGGCTCCAAGCCGCTGCGTGTGCCCTGGGCCAGCCAGCAGCGAGGCCAGCCTGGTGTGAGTGGCAGCAAAGATAAACGGCGGCCGCGCGGGCATTGACTGGCCCCACACAAAGGCCGTCTCTCCCTGAGTCCCTCTGAGGCCCAGATGGTCAGGGAAGCCCTTTCCCGCCTCACAAAGAGGATCGCTGCGTGTCTTTTTCTTTTAAAATGGCATAAAGAAAAAAAAAGCCATTGCTCACAAAGGACCTGGATGAAAAATAAACCCTTAAAAAAAAACCCAGCCTCTCCTCGCTCAGCAGCCCGGCATTTCTTCCGACTGTCAGACTTAGCAGATTGCTTTCTGGAAAGAATCCAATTGGCAAGACCTGCCGCTGTGCAAATGAAATTTTAAAACCCCGCTCCTTGTTGCACTCAAAGAGCTTTTCTCTCTCTGCTTGTTCGACACGGCCTCGTCGAATTATTCTCTTGTCTCTCGTTGTATCGGGAACTAATATTCCCCTGCTTTCCCGCCCCATGTGAGGGGTCCTCACCCCAGCTGGGGATTTGGGTAATCAGGGGGCGCCTAGAGCACCACTCCAGACCCCCATCTTCATTCCCCACCTGGGCTTCATCTCACAGAATCACCTACTAATTAGGAGAGAATCTCGCTCCTGAAGAGAATAAACACTTCCAGGCTGCCTCCCTCCCTCCCCGACCCCTCTATCACCTCCCACCCCACCACCGGCCCCTCCGAAATGAGATAAGTGTTTGGGGGAAGAAGGAGGAAGGGTAATGTGCCCGGACGTTCTTCACACGCCAGCCTTGACACCCGTCAGGCCCTGACACCCGCTCTGTTTGGCTGGCATCCCCCTGGTGAAAAGTCAGCAGAAAAAAATAGCCACAGGACTTGTCTGGGTTTGACAAGCTGCCTCAGCGTGTGATGAACTTGTACTGAGCGGGCAGTGTGATGTGTCGGAAGAGTCCCAGGCCGGGGAACCGGGCCACCTGGCTTCCAAGTGCTAAGGCTGCTCCTCATAACAGCGTCCCGGGCACCGTGCAAGGCTCCCTTCGTGGGTTCTGTCCCGCTCTCTTCTGTGCTCGTGCCATTCGGGGACAGGTGCCAGTACTGTGAGGTAGGCAGTAGTTGGCCACAATATTGCTTTGTGGACCCCGTTATTGAACCCCATTGCTCACCTCTGCTGTAGCCGTACCCTCCAGTGTGACTTTTCACAGCTCCTCCCACTAAAGGAGCAAAAATATCAGGTTGGCCAAGAAATCCATTTGGGTTTTTGTATGCCGATATAGAAAAACCCGAATGACCTTTTTGGGCCAATCCAATACATTCCCCACCCTTTGACTCTGGATTCGCTCCTGTAATCTACTTTGGCCCCTTGAATGAGACAAAGCAGACAGCATGGCCAGGTTCCCCTTGGCCTCTTGGGTCTTTGCATCCCCCGAGAAGAAATTCCTCCAGTGGCTGCGGCCTCCTGAGCCTGACACCCCTCAAGTGAGTACATGTGAAGTGCATCCGACTTACAAATGCCCTTTGGGGCAGTAGCACCCTCTCCTCCCACTGGTGGCTGCCTGCCTTCCGCTTTTGCAAAAGAAGGTACCCCTTCTGCAATCCCGAGGATGTCTGTTAAATTCTACCCTTGCCCTATTTGCAGGGGGAGCACTAACACCTAATTATTCATTCATTCATCACTCACATATTCACTGAGTACCTATTGTGTGCCAAACACCCCCAGGAAGGAATATGGGCTGCCAGGCGGTGACCATGCCATCCCCCAGGAAAGGAGGTCCATGATAAGTTGATCCATCAATCTGTGAATCCTGATATTTTCAATCATAAGGTATTAAGAAAAGAAAGGGGCTAAATGGGCTTCCCCTGTGGCTCAGATGGTAAAGAATCTGCCTGTAATACAGGAGACCTGGGTTCGATCCCTGGGTCAGGAAGATCCCCTGGAGAAGGGTATGGCAACCCACTCCAGTATTCTTGCCTGGAGAATCCCATGGACAGAGGAGCCTGGTGGGTTACTGTCCATGGGGTCACAAAGAGTCAAACATGACTGAACAACTAACACTTTAATTTTTCAAAGAAGGCAAGGCAGGCAGGCAAGCCTACATCCTGATTTTGGAAACAGTAAAATGCAAAGTGGAAGTAGGAACAGGGGAGCCCATTCCCTATTGGGCTGCAGTGTTCAGGACACTGTCCACTGAGACTGCAAAGATGTTGAACCCGAGTTTGGGGTTCAGAGCTCAGAATATTGGAAAGAGTCCCCAGAATCATTTTGTTTTCAATGATTCACAAGACCTGGCTCACCTCTCCAGGTGATGTGACATACCCCATGTGGGTCACCAGAAGATCCCCCAATATGTTCACCACCCAAGTGCCTTCCCACAAGTGAGGTCCGTGCTGTCATTTGGGATGCAGGGCTGGCTGCTTGAACCATCAAGCCAGGGCTTCAAAACACATCAACCTGACAGTTCAAATGGCCGGTGGAAAGTTCAAACGACTGGCCACAGGGTTCCCTGGAGAAGGAGGGACAAGACTGGGGAAATGTCAGGCACATGTAACAACTGTTCCCCACCAAGGGACAAACCCTTCCCCGGCTACTAATACGAACAGGATGGTGTCTCCTCCATCGCAGCCTTTCTAAAGGAACCAAGCACGCCCCGCCTCACCAGCCTCCCCGCCCCATCCTGGCTCCTTGGATCTATGACTCAGGATTTCATTTACTAATTTGAACCTCAACATTCCCGAAAGACAGTGGCGAGCATTGTGCAGCTTGCCCAGGTTTTCCTATGGTCCCTGATCTAAATCACAGGCAGGGCACTAAAAGTATGAACAAATATCAATTCCCTTTATTCACCTGCAAGCAGCGGGGTGCCTTGCCCAAAGTGAATGATGCCACCCAGGACAGTTGTCATCACTTGGCCCAGCTTTGCCTGCTGCCCTCCCTCCCTGGGGGTTTCCAGAGAATCTGTCCTACTCTGTTAGGAGGGGAGGACCCTTGAGTTCACGCCAATTAAAGTACTTCCCCCACTTCATGCCCGAAGGCATCTATTTGATGGTTCTGGCCATTTGGGCATAGCAAGATGGTGAGAGGAATGCACCCAGGGAAGGTAGCTCAGTTCAAGGCCAGCTCAGCATCTGGGTCTCCATGGGTGGGTTACAGCTAGGGCAAGTTCACAGACAGGGGCAGAGCCTCTCAATTTAGTGCCTTCTCACATCCTCAGCAGAGAAGGCAATGGCATCCCACTCCAGTACTCTTGCCTGGAAAATCCCATGGACAGAGGAGCCTGGTAGGCTGCAGTCTATGGGGTCGCTGAGGGTCAGACACGACTGAGCGACCTCACTTTCACTTTTCACTTTCATGCATTGGAGAAGGAAATGGCAACCCACTCCAGTATTCTTGCCTGGAGAATCCCAGGGATGGGGGAGCCTGGTGGGCTGCCATCTATGGGGTCACACAGAGTCGGACACGACTGAAGTGACTTAGCAGTAGCACATCCTCAGTTGCCACTCTCACTCTCGCCTGACCAGAGCTGGCTTCCTGAACAAAGACTCTGGGTGGAGGATGCTGGAGCTGGGGGTGCATGTTCTTGGAGGAAAATGACTGGTTCCACTGCAGCTCCAGAGGCTGAGATCCAGGTGCAGTCTAGCCAAGTCCCTCTTGGGGTAGAGTTGGGCAAGTTCTTCAGCCACACAAAGGTCCAGGTGGAGACCAGATACCTGGCAGACCGCATCCTCCTCCTGATGAAGTCAGCTATGTGGTCAGTTAGGAGGGAGATGTGGGAAGCGTCATCAGTAATACCTGGCAAGCATGCAAATTACACCCTCAATGTCACTGGCTGAGTCAGGGGCATCACCCTCTGGAATCGCTGACACTGTGTCCACTTCTGAGCCCTTAAGCATCTCAGGAGGTTAAAGATAGATGCTTCCACAGCCAATTTAGGGCTGCAAGGACCAGGGGTTCTGACTGATTCAACTTGAGGAAACAAATCAAGGTGCCATTCAGGTAAATGCTGACTCTTCTGTCATGGGGAGAGGAAAACAGAGGAGCTGAAGGGTGCAGGGGCTTTCCAATGGATTTGAACTTTCTGAAGTACATGTAGAGGACAGTCTTCAGATTGCAAGGTAGAGTTCTTGATTCCTTCAACCAGTCATTTAATCCTACTGAGCACCAACTAATACCAGGCACCATCTAAGATCCAGAGGTGTGATTCTGCAGAGAACAGAATCCACTTTTGCTAATTTGAGTAGAAAAAGAATTATTGCAGATTGTTTGGCAGGGCTATAGCAGCAAGTTCTAGATGGAGCTTTCAGGAGCAACTAACTCTCCAAACCACACCGCAGGAGCAGGCTGCCAAGGCTCTGTTGTGATGAGGATCAGAACACCACTGCCTTGGCTGTTGGACCGCATGAGCCACCCCACAGAACGGATGCCTGTCATCACGTGCACGTGAGTCAGCGCAAGACTTGCTGAGTTCCCTCGTTGATGAAAACCAAAAACATCTCCAGAACCCGAGCTGCATGTCGCACAAGCCAGTCCTCTCTGTATTTGCCACAAACGGTGAACAAGACAGACCCAGTCCCTCTTCCAGGCAGCTCACATTCTAGCTGAGGAAATGGATAGTAAACATCCAGTTACCTAATTAGTCATCTGAGGAGAACTGGGAGAAGTTCCAAGTAGGGAAAGTATCTGGGAATATGACAGGGAATGTTATTGACAGTCTAGGGACGGTCAGGGAAGGTTTGCCTGAGGAAATGGCTGAAGGCTGAGGAGTTAGTCTGGTGAAGAGGGTGGGAGAGAACCTTGCCAATGGAGGGAATAGCATGTACCTGGGCTCAGGGGAAGGAAGAAGCCCAGCACGTCTGATCCAAGAGCTGAAGCATTGAAAGATGGATAGAAGATTTTGTATACTGCAGGGAAGACATTCTCAGCATCCATGGGTTCTATTGAGAAACAGGCAAACCCAGACTTAAGAGTAACAGCTACTCCTTACCTCATACCTCTTGTGTGCCAGGCGCTAGCTAAAACACATTTCACCCAGCAACTCATTTCATCCTGGCATCACCACATTATTAGTATCCTTATGTTTGGATGAAGAAACTGAAGCCTGGAGAAGTAAGACAAGTCAAGACTGACTTGTCCACAGCCACACAGCTAGTAAGTGGTAGCGCCACTTCAAACCCAGTCTCCAACCCAGATTCAAACCTAGACAGTCCACACTGTGGGATATTGCCGTCTCCAGCCCTCTGTTACATGATCCCTGACATAAAGGGAGGTGGGGGGAGTGGGCTTTGGATGTCAGAGGGAGGAGGAGCTTCTGGAAGTGTTGTTAAATGTTAAAATATAATGAACACTGTAAGACAGAGTTCAGTAAATAGAAAATGAACAGAGCACTGGCAATATGCTGAAGGGGTCTGTAGCAGATGCTGTGAGTACCCCGCCTCTGTCCCCTCCATCTCACCATGACATTGGCATGTGCTCTCAACTCCCAGCTGCCAGCACCTGCATCTCTGCCTGAGGGTGTCTCTAGCCACCAAAACCTACTCTGCCCACCCAATCAGCTGGCCAGAAATGCCAGGGAATTACCACCACTGCAGGGGCAGCCCTCAGCTAATGCCTGATGGGAACCACAGGACAGATACCCCCATTGCCTAGCCCCTAGCGTGGAACAGCTATGAGGCTCGTACTCCACAATCACCCCCAGAGTTTCCTGCCGGGATTCAGCCTCAGTCACTCACAATGCTAACTGGTTCGCGCTAAACCCTATCTTGTCTTTCCTGGCCCATGACTCCAGCCTGACCAGTGCTTCCTGGGGTCACCTTTCACATAAATTACTTCCATTCAAATCTTTTTTTTTAAGATTTTTTTTTATGTGGACCATTTTTTATAATCTTTATTGAATTTGTTACAATACTGCTTTGGTGTGTTTTCTTTTGGGGGGAATGGTTGGCTGCGAGGTACGTGGGATCTCAGCTCCCCGATCAGGGATCGAACCCACATCCCCTGCCTGGACATCATTCACACAGGCCTTGATGTGTGTTTTTCCCCAGCTGAGGGGCTGTCCGGAGACATGGTACTGTCCTAGGTCCCCCTGCCCCTGGCAGGGTCCCACTTACTCCCACACCAAGCCTTGGCCAGACCCAAGGGCCAAGCATTTGCAGGCAGCCAGGATGCCTCTGCAAAGGTCACACTCTGATTCCTTTTCAGGACTCTGTTCGAAGTTGGGACTTCACCTCACTCTCTCTAACAAAGGAAACTGGAAAATGTCGCATAAACTGGCTACTGCCAGCTTCCTGGCCCTCCTCCTATCACTGCCGTCACAGTTGAGTGGGGGAGGGGAGGCACCCTCACCTCTTCTCTCCCAGGCACAGACCTCCAGGGGACCACGTGAGACTCATAGTGTGGCAGATGGATTTTTTAAAGGTAGCCACAAAAATGTATGTATCCCATCTCCCACACTCGCTAACGCTGACTGTCACTCTTCCCACTAGGAGATGGGGAACTGTTCCCTCCCCTGGAATCTGAGTGGGGCTGGTGAGTGTTCTGACCAATAGATTATGGGAAAGGTGAAGCCACATGACTCCCTAGGCCAGGTCAAAAAGGATCCAGCTTCTACTTGCTTGTCAGTTCCCCAGAAGCACACTTTGGGCACCCATAGTGAGGGAGCTCAAATCAGCCCCAGGAAGGCATTCACACAAAGTGGAGAGAAAGGCTGCAGGACCCCAGCCACCAGCCAGCATCAGCCGTCAGACATGCTCGTGCACAAGCCTTCAGATGGTCCCAGCCACCAGTCTTCAGGGCTTCCAGCTGAGCCCCCCAGACACCTGCCCTGTCCAAACGTCTGATCCACAGAATCTGCAAGTGTACAATACGATGATTGTTTTAATCCTCTAGGTAGGTTGTGGAAGAGGAGGGTGTGATTGGTCATGCAATCATAGGAACAAAAACACCAGGTTTCCAAGAGCCTGCCACACAGATGAACCTAGAGGACATCACGCTAAGTGAAATAAACCAGACACAGAAAGACAAATACAGCCCGATCTCACTTACAGATGGAACGTCAAAAAGTCAAATACATAGAAACAGAGAGATGAATGGTGGTTACCGGGGCGGGGAGGTGGAGGGTATGGGGAGATGTTGGTCAAAGAGCACAAAGGTACAGTTCTGCAGGAGGAGTAAGTTCCAGAGATCCAACATGCAGCATGATGACTGTAGCTAATAATACTCTATCGTATACTGGAAATGTGCCAAAAGAGTAGATCTCAGGTGCTCTCATCACACACACACAGACCCAAAAGGTAGCTATGTGCAGAGATCGATAAATAAATTCACGGCTGATGCTGGCTGGCAGCTGGGATCCCGCCGCCCTTCTCTCCACTTTGTGTGAATGCCTTCCTGGGGCTGATTTGAGCTCCCTCACTATGGGTGCCCAAAGTGCACTTCTGAGGAAGTGACAAGCAAGTAGAAGCTGGATCCTTTTTGACCTGGCCTAGGGAGTCATGTGGCTTCACCTTTCCCATAATCTATTGGTCAGAACACTCACCAGCCCCCCAGATTCCAGGGGAGGGGACAGCTCCCCATCGCCTAGTGGGAAGAGTGACAGTCAGCGTTAGTGAGTGTGGGAGATGGGATACATACATTTTTGTGGCTACGTTTGAAAAATCCATTTTAGTAACCATTTCCCTGTGTATGTGTGTAGCAAATTGTCATGTTGTACACCTTAAACACACGCAATTTTAACAATCAAATTAAACTAAATTAATGTTTAAAGTAAAATAAAAATAAAATAAGCTTCCCGAATTCCCAGGTTTGGTTTGCCTTTTACAGGATTTGTCTAACATTGGTCCAGCCCTGTGGGGACAACAGTAAGGGGACAACCTCTATGTAGGGGTTTCGGGCCCCATCCGCCCTTCCCTAACACCATCCCCTGACTCACAGGTCCGAAGTGAGCATGCCTGGTGTTTCTGTAGGGATGTCCTTTGTAAGAACTGGGGACAGCAGTTTGTCGGATGATAATGGGACGAACTGCGGTGACTTACAGCCCTGCCTTGTGTCTTGATTAGTTCTGACAATAACCTCATGACAACACTGTCCACGGGAGGACACCTGCCTTTTCCTTCCGGGTCCCTGAAGCCCCATCAGCAACTCGGCAAGTTCAGAAAACCCTCTGCATCTTCAGAAACAAAGCCACATGGTCGAGGGGAGCAAGTGTCTCCGGAATTTGTTAGTTTTTCAGTTGTGAAAGTCAGGCCCCTCTAGGGCTCGCTCAGATGTTTTTCATCTCCCTTTTGGCTGTTCCCATCTGCATGGCCCACTCACGCTGGAAAGACTCTCAAAGCGGCAATGCTCAGCCCAGGGTCTAGCCCAGCCCCGAGGACAGATGGCGTTTTAATGGTGACCCTGGCAGTGACACTGATGTTGAGCAGTCTAACTCACCCATTATCCCCTCCCCACATACACCTGGCTCAGTAAGGGGCCGCCACTGTAAAGCTGCTCTCCTAGGCTCTTCCAGCAACTAATGCCAGGAGCTAAAAGCGCCGTGATCATGCACTAGGAAGCAAAATCACTAACTCCTTTTGAAATGGCTTTTTGCTTGGGGGCCGGGACGCCACTAACTAGCTGTGTGACTTCAGGCTAATTATGTAAACTCTCAAAGCCTCATGCTCCTTATGTGTAAAAGATGGCTGGCACCCACCTCAAAGGGTTCATGAGTGAATTCAAGGAGATAATAACATGTGTTTGCTGAGTGCTCACTATGTTCCGGAAAGAACACCACGTGTGGGTAGCCTTAGTTACTTCTGTCCAGGAGCCAGTGATAAATTTCTGCCACCATAAGCCTAGTTGGGCTCCAAGAAACTACACAAATTATTTGCTCATGATCAACACCAACTCTGTGAAAAGGACTTGAATCTAGTGAACAATCAATGGTGAAAGGAACATATCTTGAAAACAGACTTTTTTCTGTGTAATATCAATTGCACCTGACATCAGGAAGTCCACCTTAGGGCACTGCCCCGGCGGTCCAGTGGTTAGGACCCTGCACTTCCACTGCAGGGGGCACGGGTTCGATCCTTGGTCAGGGAACTAGAACCCCACATGCCATGCAGCATGGCAAAAAAAAAAAAGAATATTTGACCTTGGTTGTGGCTGTCAAGGTGGCAGTGTGGAGGGAGCACTAACCAGAGTGTGACAACAAGGCCTCTCCTTCCACATAGGCTACACAGCAGCCACAGGGATGGGATTCTCCAGTGGTTCTCATGATCTGAGGAACACAATCCAAAGCCCTCACCACAGCCACTAAGCCCTGTGGGAAGTGGCCCCAACTCTGCCCCCAACCTCATTTCACCTCTGTCCCCCTGGCTTCTTTGCTGTTCTTTGAACAGATCAAACCCACGCTTGCCTCAGGGCCTTTGCACTTGCTGTTTCCTCTGCCTGGAATGCTCTCCCACCCCAAACAGTCCCAGGCTCACTCTCACTTGTGCAGACCTCTGCTCAAATGCCATCTTCCATCATCTCTCCCCTTAACATGCTTTTTTCTTTCTGTAACTACTTATTCTGACATTATATTACCTCTTATGTGTTTATGGTCTACCTTTTCTCATTTGAGTATGGTGGTGGTGGTGGTTTAGTCACTCAGTCATGTGCTACTCTTATGACCCTATGGACTGTAGCCTGCCAGGCTCCTCTGTCTATAGGATTTTCCAGGCAAGAATACTGGAATGGATTGCCATTTCCTTCTCCATGGGATCTTCTCGGCCCGGGGATCAAACCCAGGTCTCCTGCACTGCACGCAGATTCTTTACTGACTGAATTACCAGGGAAGCCCTCATTTGAATATAAGCTCCCCAAAGACAGTGATTTTGTTCTTATTCACCATTTCATCCTTGGACTCTGGAATAGGCTATGACACATACTGCTACTGCTACTGCTGCTAAGTCACTTCAGTCGTGTCCAACTCTGTGTGACCCCATAGACGGCAGCCCACCAGGCTCCCCCGTCCCTGGGATTCTCCAGGCAAGAACACTAGAGTGGGTTGCCATTTCCTTCTCCAATGCAGGAAAGTGAAAGTGAAGTTGCTCAGTCGTATCCGACTCTTAGTGACCCCATGGACTGCAGCCTACCAGGCTCCTCCATCCATGGGATTTTCCAGGCAGGAGTACTGGAGTGGGGTGATGACACATACTAGGTGCTCAATAAAAATACATAGATGAGTGCATGGCTTTTCTAAAATGTCAACCTCACCCTTCAGTTCATTGATGACTCCCTTATGTCCTAAGGGTAAAGTTTTCCAGAGGCTACCATGATCTGGTCTCTGCATAGCTCTAGTCACCTCCTGACTCTGTCCATTCCCACCACACACACACACACACACTAAGGCATACATGTAACTACACAGACACACACAGATACACAAATATACTATCATGGAACACACAAACATATCCATGGACATACACAGACCCACACAGATGTACATAGACAAATATGCACACATGTACACATACATGAACACACATACATACAAACACAGACGTATCTATAGACATAAACAGGCACACCAGGAGGACACATATACACAGAAACACACACAGATATACATATACACAGATTCACACAAACAGACATAGGAAGACACATGGACAACACATGGATACACAAATACACACATAGAAACACACAGAGATATGTGTACAGAGACACACACGCATTCTAGGCTACACACCACACTCATAACTCATAGACACACCACATCCATTCTCACTTGCAGGATTTTACCACTTTGCATGCGCCCCTCCTTCTACCCAACTGCTCTCTCCTGTACAGCTCCCACTTCTTCCTTAGGTCACAGCTGTGATGTCATCCTCCCCAGAGAGTCAGTATCATATGGTGGTAAAAAATACAGATACAATATTGTAAAGTAATTAGCCTCCAAATAAATTAAATTAATTAATTTTTTTAAAAAGTACAGACTCTGGAGCCAGACTCCCTGAATTCAAATTCTAGCTATGCTGCTTGCTAGCTGTGTACCCTGGGACAAATTACTCAACCTCTCTGAACCTCAGTTTCCTCCCCAGTAAACTGGGAAGGTAATGATAATAGGAGCTGTCTCACAGGGTCATCAGAGTAGGAGTTAATTCCTGCAAAGTGACCCAGAGTGAAGATGAGTTAGTTATTATGGTTATTTCCTGACCACCGCTAAGACTGGATTTAGTGCAGCCACCACTTCTTAGCATCAGCACAGGAGTGTGGAACCATCTGTTTTTTCTCCACAACAGACCTCAGAGACTGTCCCATGCACTTGGAGCCCCAGTGCCCAGCCCAGAACCAGCACACCAAGGTGTTCAACAAATATTCCCTGAGGGAGAGCACTTCTTTGAGTGAGCCACTGAGCTGCCCTGGGGCTTCATGGTCTCTTCTTTAGAAAGGAAGATCTTTAGACTACAAGTTTCCTAAGGCCCTTCTGGGTCAAATGGTCTGTGATTCTTCAATTCCATGCCTGATCCCCTACGGGAAAAAAAATCACTTCTTCCCTCACTATACCAAAGTTATAATCGATATCTTCATAAAAGCTCTTTCAACTCTTCCAGATCTTTTTCCAAAGGGAACGTGCAAAATGATGGGCATCAAGGGTCCTTAGAAATGAGATCAATCCTGACTGTTCTCTGAGGCCCAGAGACTGAAACTGGCTTGTTCAAGGTCACTCAGCAAGCTAATAGAAGATCTGGGGCCACAATTCGGGGGCATGGTTTACTGCACTAATTTTTTTCTGCCCATACGCACAAAAATGATTTGGGGAGATTCTTTGGCAAAAGCAGAAGAGTGAAAGCTAGCAGAAATTGGATGGAAATTTGAGAGAGGATGAGTCAGATCTCTTTAAAGTATCACTCGGTGCTTTTGCTATGACAGTACTATAAAAATAACACGAGCTAACTGGTTTAGTGCATTCTCGCCACCAGCCAGATACTGCCTTAAACACTTGACACACTTTTTCTCATTTAAGTCTCCAAATAATGTTCTCAGAAGATACTCACTTTACAGATGAGGAAACTGAGGCTGAGAGAAGAAAAGTAACTCTCCCAAAGGTACCCAGATTGTAAGTGGTAGAACCAGGATCTAAAGCAATGTGGTGTGATGATAACTCCAGGTACCCAACTCTGGCATTATCAACACATCTTCTCAAATTAAATTAACATCCCTAGATAGACTGCTGCATATGTCAGAAATGAGTTCACACAGCAAACTTTGAGCCGAGCATTTCTGTGCTGTAACTTTCCCCCTTGTTTTTCCGGTTTTTTTTTTTTTTGTATGTGATGACTTATAGTGTAGACGATATGTGTGTCTAAGACCCAAACCCAGAGAGGTGGAAGTGGGAAGTGGATTACAGAAGATACCAGTGGTATCACTCAGCTATTGCTAGTAACAAAGCACCTGAACTCTCAGCAACATAAGACAATAAGCGTGTATTCTCATAATCACAGGTCTGAGGGTCAGCTGGAGTGGCTTGGCTTCACCTGTGCAGCTGCCAGTTGGCTGGTCCAGGCTGGACTCAACTCCAACCTCTGGGTTCAGCTCAGGCTCACAGATCTGGTTCTTCTGAAACCAGCTGCCTGGGGCATGCTCTCTCATAATGATGACAGAAATGCAAGAGGACAAGTACCAACTCATGATACCACATAAGGCTTAGGCTTGGAACTCACAAGTCATCGCTTCCACCTGTACACCCATGGCCACAGCAAGTTACATGGCCAAGTCCAGCATCCATGGGGTGGGAAATAGATCCCCACCTCAAATGGGAAGGATGACAGTGGTACAGAGAGAGGGAGGAGGGAGAGACTGGAAATGGCTATGTAATGTACTGTGGGGTCATTTGAAAATTCAGCAAGATCTGGTCATCAGCATGTTTTTATTTTATGAAGAAGGAGCAGAGAGGGAAGAGGAAGGATGGAGACTGGTGTTACTTTGTATGTTAAATTCTAGGACAAGATGTCCCATTGCATCTTGAATTCAGGCCCAAGGTTCCCACAGGAGTGCCGAGGGAGGCAAGGAAACTTCTGGGCTCAACAGAGGACGTGGGGACAAGTGACCTCTTCAGGTGTGTTCTTAGATGACAAACGGAGGAGTGGTTTTCTCTGTTGTTAGTCTCTCAGTCACATCTGATTCTCTGCGACCCCATGGACTGTAGCCCACCAGGCTCCTCCTGTCTATGGGATTCTCCAGGCAAAAATACTGGAGTGGGTTGCCATTCCCTTCTCCAGGGAATCTTCCCAATCCAGGGATCAAAACCAGGTCTCCCGCATTGCAGGCAGAGTCTTTACTGTCTGAGCCACCATTCAATTTCTCTGTTGAATCAGACACCCCTTCGGAGCACAGTCGAGGCCCTGATCACTTCCGGGATGCTCACAGGGAAAGCGGGTCAGCAAACTCAGATGACCTGAATGCCAACCAGACAAGCCACACTGCCTCTTGTGCTGGCAACTCTCCTCCCTGAGGCCACAGGTGCCTGCTCTTCCTTCCTCTCTGTCTTGAGTTAGCAAGGGGACCATCCCATCCATACAGGGCTGGAAAATGGAGCCAAGGGATTGGCTGAGCTCTTCCTGCCCCGGATATGCTGTCCTTCTCACTGCCTCTTATTTGCCTAAAGAAAAAGTTGCTCTATCAGGCCTCAGTATCACCACCTGTAATGACAGATGTAGAATCCTCTTCATCCCCCACCCACCACCGGCCCTGGGGGCTGTGTGAGGCAACAGAGTGCTTCTGGGGCATCAGTAAGGGTTTGAAGCCATGCAAGTGTGATCAGGGCGATTCTGGTCCCAGCCTTGGAGTCAGGCTGGCCAGAACCAAATCCAAGCCTCGCCACTGTGTAGCCTGGTGACGTCTCAAGCCTCAGTCTTCTCATCAAGAAAATGGTCAAATGCCGCTCAGTCATGTTCAACTCTTTGCAACTCTATGGACTGTAACCCGCCAGTCTCCTCTATCCATGGGATTCTTCAGGCAAAAATACTGGAGAGGGTAGTTATTTCCTCCTCCAGGGGATCTTCCTGATCCAGGGGTCAAACCTGCATCTCTTACGTCTCCTGCATTGGCAGGCAGGTTCTTTACCACTAGCGCCACCTCCGCCTTGGATATGATGATACCTAGCTCAGAGGACGGAGAAGGCAATGGCACCCCACTCCAGTACTCTTGCCTGGAAAATCCCATGGACGGAGGAGCCTGGTAGGCTGCAGTCCATGCGGTCGTGAAGGTTGGACATGACTGAGCGACTTCACTTTCACTTTTCACTTTCATGCATTGGAGAAGGAAATGTCAACCCACTCCAGTGTTCTTGCATGGAGAATCCCAGGGACAGGGGAGCCTGGTGGGCTGCCGTCTATGGGGTCGCACAGAGTCGGACACGACTGAAACGACTTAGCAGCAGTGCAGAGGAATGATGTAAGGAGGGTTTTTGGAGGAAAACATGGACAGTGGCAGGAACATAATAACACCCTGTAATTCATGGATATTCTCATCATACATCTCTTAGATTTCTGACGCTCGAGTTGAGCCTTGTATTAAGCCTATACAGGCACCCTCTGCTGCTGTGGCAACCCTGTTCTAAATATCTTACGGCAGCCCTGCTAAAGTGCAGCATTGCAAGTGGGCCCTCAGAAACCCATCCATTCTTTCATTCAATCAATCAATAATTTTTATTAATTTTATTGGAGTATAGTTGATTTACAATGTTGTATTAGTTTCTGCTGAATGATTTTTATTTATAAAAATTACATGCCCAGAACCAGTCCAGACAGTGTGGGAAATAAAAAGAAATTTAAAACACAACTGGTCTCTCAGATAACTCCCAGTCTACCTAGGAATCAATGCCTTTAAGTCTAGCACAAAACTCTGAGAGACAGGAGGGGTCTATAGTGTCCCAGCTCAACTCCCACTCAAATCAAGAAGCTCCCCACTCTATTCCCCATAGATTTATTTCCCCTGCTGAAATAAACCTGGAGACAGGAGGCATAGGGCCTGACCATGCAGGAGGCCAAATCTTTTCAGTTCTAATTATGAGGGGAAAAAATATCTTTTTTTGGCTTTAAGATGAAATTCGGCTTCCTGTGTTTTTTGCCCTCCTGGCACGTGCACAGACAGCTGTCACATCTCCCCTGAGCCATGCTTGTGCCCTAAATGGTTGCTCAGACAAGTTCTCACCATCCATCTCCAGGTGCCAGTTTCTTCCCGCAACACTCCTTTTGTGTAAGGTGTATCGGGGACGTCACAAGATACCATATTGATTAATTTGCTAAATCTGTGCTTTCTGGGGTGTTCCGTGGAACACTAGTTCCACAGAGCTTAAGTAAGTACGTGTTCCAGCAAAAATCAGTGCTCATCCATTATTCCATTTGAGAAATTCTAGGTAAAACAAAGTCAACCGGTCTCAGTTACTGAAAGACGCCACCTCGAAGCCTATAAGAAAACCATTTGAGGCTGCAGTGTGTCCCCCAATCTTTGGATCCCAGGACTCTGCTCACGGCACATTTCCCAGGGACAGTGTTCCTCAGAGAACACTTTGGGGGATAAGTAAGTTTAAAAAATAAATGAATCCAGATCATGAGCACAAAGGCAGTAAAGTTTCTGAGTTGGATGGTGTAGCAGAAGCTGTCACGACCTGCCTGCCTGCAATCGGCACTTAACAAATTGGTGCCCATGGCTTTGACTTTCAATCGCCAGCGCTGCCTATTTGCTACTGGATTTTCTGGCTTCTGGAGCCCACTGTGCCCGGGAATGGCAGCAGGCAGGAATTCCTAGATATCTAGCGACCCCCTCCCCCTGAGCAGCTGTCAAGCCCTGACTGACAGCCCAGCTCCTCCACCCTCAGTTGGCATAACCGAGTGCCCGATTCCTCTGGCAGTCCCTTTCCATCCCTTCCTCATTTCCCCGCTCCCCTGCTGGTTTTTTCTGCAATCTCCTTCCAAATAAACTATTTGCGTTCAAGTCCCGGTCCAGGCTCTATCATCCTCACCGCCTCCCCTCTGCACCAGACACACGCGAGGCATGGGAAAGGAGGAGGGGGTCTCTCGGGCACATCAATCACTCCGCAGCTCAGACACCTGGCGTTCCCAAGCCTGGAAGGTAATTCCCAAGGCTGAGAATAACTTGGCAAGCACCCCCAAGTCAAGGGCAGGACTCAGGGCCAAGCTTCTGGGTCACTTTTCTCCATTTTTTACTCTGGGTGTAACCTTGATCCCTCTGCAGAGGTAAACAACAGGGTCTGAATTATTTGGTTTGGAAAAGGAAGAGGCCCCAGGGAGGTAAATGCCGCAGTAATAAATGCAGAGGAGAGACCGCTGTGCACAGCACGCCCGCTTCCCCTCCCTTAGCGCAAACCCGGGGCATCTCTAAAGGCAAAAAGGCATCACTCTTCTCTCCCTCTAGCCTGGGCCTAGAGTGACTGAAGCCGCAAATCACCAAGAAAAGTGCAGAAGAAAGTTCGCCATTTCTTGGAATGGAAATAATAATAAATAATAATAATCTGTTCTGTGTTATTTAGCCAAGACATTTTCTCCGAGGAGTTTTGCACTCAAATTTATTGTAAGTCCCCAAGGTCTGGATATTTTTTAATTAAAACTTTTACTGGGGAAAACATACCCAGAGAAAGAAGAAAAAAAATTAACCCCAGAAGTGAGTTATGTGGAGGTAATCACCATCCTGCCTTTCTTGAGTGTTTGTCTTTTAATTCTTTGCTGTGTGGATGGTTACCCCCTGATCTGTCCTGCAGGGCTGACTGTCCATTGCATTAGAAATGAAACATAAGCACCTATACCGGATGCCCTGGGTGAGGGAGGGGAAAGGCGTGGAAATTCATGGGCCATTTCCTAAGTGCCAAGCACATCAGACACACATTATGTTCTTAATTCTCACTGCAATCCCAGGACTTGGCATTGAAGTGATTGCTATATGCCTGCTAAGTGCTTTCAAAGTGTTATCTCATTAAATCCTCACGAAGTCCTCTGAGGTGATTTTTTTTTTTAGCGTCCCCATGTATCAGATAAGGACAACTGAGGCTTCGAGAGGGTAAAACATGAGGAAAATCTCACAGAGGGAAACAGAAGGAAGCCAGGTCTGCCTGGTTCCAGGGCACTACTTTTCCCTCGGGGAGGACGAGGCGGGGGATAGAGTTTGGTATTGTGCCTCAGGAAGGGCAGAACAGAGGAAGCCAGGGGAGGGTGTCAACTCCAGTCCCAGACTCAGCTTGATGCCACAGGAGGACTCTGGGAAACAACCTACATGCCAGAGCTGGTCCTGGCATGGACCTGGAGTTCTTTATTCCACACCAGCCACAGGCTGATGGGTACCCTGGGGTGGAGGTGGAAAGGGGAGACACCAGTGTCCAAGGGCAACCCTCCGAACATCTCAGCCATTGGCAGCAGAGCCCCCTGAAGCTGGGGGCTTGTCCCTCAGACCTAGCAAAAGAGATGGGAGTGAATCTGGGCAGAGTACCAGCAACACGCGCCACGGTTGACAACTTCATTGAAAAAGGAGCACCCAGATAGCCAGGACGCTGGCATTCTTGAGCAAGAGACCCTCTTCTTGCCCCATCTGTGTGGCTGGGTGAAGAACTTTGGGAGTGGGCTATGCTGTTCTGGACAAGACTTCCACACCCACCCAATGACACAGACCACCCATCCAAGCGAAATGAGACTCCTGGCTTCTGCTTAACCGAGACTCTGTGGCAGCCAGGAGCCAGGGGGCAGAGAAGTCCCAGAGAAACCAGCAGGGGCAGCCTCTGAGAGCACACATGTCACTCTAGTGGGCTGGGTTCCAGCCCCAGGTCTGAGGAGCCCAGCAGCACTCTGGTCCCTGTGCCTGACGCTGATGGCGGCGGCCTGACCAATCAGCCTGCTTTGTCAGTGGCAACCACGGGTCCTGACGGACGCAGCCAGCCAAGAGGCCAAGTCACAGGTATCTGACAAGAAAGCAGCGTAGATGTGGGTGCAGACGAGCCACGGCGGGGGCAGAGCACAGGGTTTGGGTCCACCAACCCCTGCTACCAGGGCTTTGGGCCTGGTGCTGCCCCATGCCTCTCCCCAGGACTCACAGCTTGCTGTGAAGGCTTTCCGGGCCCTGGTGACAATTCTCCCTTTGAGTCTGGCCTGGTTTGAGTGGGCGTCTGTGCCTAGCCATCCCAGTCTCCAAGACACTTGGCATTTTAAGCTCCCAGAGTAAGTGAACCTCCAAAGGGCAGCGCAAGACACGCTGAACTCACATGCAAGGGCTCACATACACACACACACACACAATCACATACACACCCACACAATCTTATATACTCACACACACACAATCACAGACACATCCGTGCAATCTCTCTCACCCACCTCTCACACCTAGCCTGTCAAAGTACCAAAAATCCCATATCAAGGCACACATCATGTGTTCTATATTTATACGTGTTGATATGTGTTGATTTACTTCTGTCAATGGAATATTATGGGATGTTAAGATTTCCACTGCTTTGCTATGGCAAACAATGTTGAGTGAATAAAAGTAAGTTTCAATAGGGTATGGAAAGATGCTTCCACCTTTTGTACAATTTAAAAACATTCAATAGAATGATGTATGTGGTTTATGGATACATACCTCTGTAGTACACGTCTAAAACATGAAGATGACACACCAGCCCCTGAGGGGAGGAAAGCAAGGAGGGAAGGAGAGAGGGCCCTTGAACAACACAGGGGTAGGGGCATGGACCCTCCTCACAGTCAAAAATCCGAGTATAATTTAGAGTCTGCCCTACGTATCTGAGATCCCTCCATACTCACGCTTCTTCATCTGCAGATTCAACCAACTTGGATGTGAAAAAAACCACATATAAGTGGACCCAGGCAGTTCAAATCCATGTTGTTCAAGGGTCAGCTGTATTTAGGAATTTGTATTGTTTAATATATGAAAGAAAAATGAAGGACATGTGGCAAAATATTAAATTCATCCAACCTCTGTGGTAGGTTCATGGGTGTTTCATGTTACTTCCCATAATTTTCTGTGTTTGGAATGTTTCTTATTTTTCAATGTTTTAATAATTTTGAAAAGTTCACCTAAAACTGAATATCAGCATACGCTGTGACCTAACAATCCTACTCTTAAGTATATACTCACAGCAATGTATCCATATGCTCACCAAGACGTGTGCAAAGGACATTCATTCCAGCACAGTTTGACCACGCCCACTCGGAAAACAACCCCAATGCACTGGTCATGATTTTTTTATTCTCCAGCTTTACTGAGATGTGCAAGCTAAAGTCGCCTCATTTGTGTCCGACTCTTTGCAAACCTATGGATTGTAGCCTGCTAGGCTCCTCTGCTCTTGGAATTTCCCAAGCAAGAATGCTGGAGTGGGTTGCCATGCCCTCCCCTCAGGGGATCTTCCCGACCCAGGGATGGAACCCACGTCTCTTAAGTCTCCTGCTTTGGCAGGTGGGTTCCTTACCACTAGCACCACCTGGGAAGCCCATGTGAGATACTTGACAAATAAAATTTTATATATTTAGAGCACACTGTGGTGATTCGATATACATATACTTTGTGAAATGATTACTCAATCAGGTTAATTAACACATCCGTCATCTCTTAAAATCTACTCACGTAACAAATTTCAAGTATACAATACAGTATCGTTAACTATAGTCACCATGCTGTACATTCGGCCTCCAGAACTTACTCATCTCATAACCAAAAGGCTCGTACCCTTTCACCAGCATCTCCCCAAGTTCCCCACCTCTCACCACTGGTAACCACCATTCTATTCTCCGTTTCTATGAGTTCGACTTTTTTCTTAAAGATTTCACATGAGATCATCCAGTATTTGACTTGTTTCACTCAGTAAACGTAGTGTCCAGGTTTATCCATGTTGTTGCAAATGGCAGGATTTCCTTCTTTCTTATGACTGAATAATTTCCCTCTGTGTGTGTGTGTGTGTGTGTGTGTGTGTGTGTGTGTAAGCATAGCTACACATGTGAGTATAGCTACCCTTGCTCTCTTTTGGTTTTCATTTGCATGGAATATCTTTTTCCATCCCTTCAGTTTTAGCCTATGTGCGTGTTCTTAAACTTGAATGAGTCTCTTGTAGGCAGCATATATAGTTGGGTGTTATTTTTTTATCCATTCAGCTGCTCTATGTCTTTTGATTTGAGAAATTAATCCATTTACACTTGAAATAATTACTGGTACATAAGAACCTCCTAATACCATCTTCTTAATTGTTTTCTGGTTGTTTTATAGTCCCTGTGTTCCTTTCTTCCCCTCTTACCATCTTCCTTTGTGAATCTGATACCTTTTTCTATAGTGGTATGCTTTGATTCCCCTCTTTTCATCTTTTGTGTATCTACTGTAGGGTTTTGCTTTGTGGTTACCATGGGGATTACATAAAACATCTTAGAGTTATAAAAATCTATTGTAAGCTGATAACAACTTAACTCTGATGGCATACAAAAACTCTGCCCTTTCACTTTCCCCCCACATTTTATGTTTTTGATGTCACACTTTACATCTTTTTATACAGTGTATTCATTAACAAATTATTGTAGCCACAGTTATTCTTAATACTTATGTCCTTTAACTTTTATAGTTCAGTGATTAGCATACCACCAGATTACAATTTTAGAGTATTCTGGTTTGGGCTATATACTTATTTTTACCAGTAGGTTTTATATTTTCATGTTTTCATGTTACTAATTATCATCCTTTCATTTCAGCTTGACTAACTACTTTCAGCATTTCTTGTAAGGCAGGTCTAGCAGTAATAAGTGGGCTTCCCTGGTGGCTCAGAGGTTAAAGTGTCTGCCTGCAATGCGGGAGACCTGGGTTCGATCCCTGGGTCGGGAAGATTCCCTGGAGAAGGAAATGGCAACCCACTCCAGTATTCTTGCCTGGAGAATCCCATGGACTGAGGAGCCTGGTGGGCTACAGTCCATAGCGTCGCAAAGAATCGGCGGACACGACTGAGCGACTTCAGTTTCACTTTAGCAGTAATAAACTTCCTCAGCTTTTGTTTATCTAGGGTAATCTTATTGTTTCTTCATTTCTGAAGGAGAACTTTGCTGGGTGAAGTTTTATTGGTTGTTTTTTTTTTTTTTCTTTTTAGCACTTTGAATATATCAGCCCATGCTATTCTGGACTGCAAGGTCTCTCCTAGGAAATATGTTGATAGCCTTATGGGCGTTGCCTTGAATGTGATAGCTTATAATCTCTGGCTGCTATTCTTTCAGCTCCTCCCTGCCCCTTAGTTATGCTGCTCACCTTGCATTCTAGGTGTGACCAAAAAAGAAGTGACTTTCTGTGGCAGCACCCTACACTGCCAGGGCAGTTACTCACACACTCTCACTTCTTCTGCAGAAGAAAGCATGGGCTGATGGGATCTTTCTTGGTACTGAGATGTGCCACCTTGGGAGAGGGATGATTCTCCCCTTGGGAGAGGGGTGATTTATGTAAAGTGAACCTATTCCTTGTATCCTCTTCAAAACATCTAATCTCGGAAACTTTAGCCCCAACAATGTGCTGACTCCGAGGCTTCCACAAATGCAGTGTCATCCATGAGAGAATATCAAAATCTGGGGGTGGGGGGTGCGGGGGGAATGGTAGGAAAGTCTTATTCTACTCTCTATGGTCCATTTCTTGATCTGGGTGAGGTTACCCGGGTATGTTCAGTTTGTGAAAATCCATCAAATGTATACTTATGATTTGTGCACTTGTCATCATTATCTCACATTTGAATAAAATCTATATTCATTTTGTTTCCAATAGTGAAAGTTAAGGCACATTCAACATGATGCTCAATGCCCAGGCTATCACATGAAGGTCATTGTCAGCCATTAATTTCTCAGCTCAAATTCATCTATTGATCAGTGTTGTTGTAACATATTCAATATCAGACATGAAATTATCGACCTGGAATAGTGTCTAAGTTGCTGCAGTAATGGGAGGTGGGTGGTGTAGAAGCTATGTTAATGGTATTTCACAGGAAATATCATAGCATCTTTGCATCCCTCCAACGGAATGTCCATTTTTAGTTCAGACCCCATCAGAAAAGGACTCATCCTAACCCAAAGGAAATTAAACTCTCTCTCCCAGCTCTACTGGAGTATGAAATGGCAACCTATTCCAGTATTATTGCCTGGAAAATTCCACTGACAGACGAGCTTGGCAGGCTACAGTCCATGGGGTCACAAAGAGTCAGACAGGACTAAGCAACTAAGTGCTCCCTGCTCTACAGCAGTGGACTGACCACAGTTGGGAACCAAGGTCTCAAGTTAGAGGAGGGGCTGATCTGGCCAGTCCTCAAGAGAATAGACTTTCCTAGACATCACCTGCTGGAGAAGGCAATGGCACCCCACTCCAGTACTCTTGCCTGGAAAATCCCATGGACAGAGGAGCCTGGTAGGCTGCAGCCCATGGGGTCGCTGGGAGTCAGACACGATTGAGCGACTTCACTTTCACTTTTCACTTTCATGCATTGGAGAAGGAAATGGCAACCCACTCCAGTGTTCTTGCCTGGAGAATCCCAGGGACAGGGAAGCCTGGTGGGCTGCTGTCTATGGGGTCACACAGAGTCGGACATGACTGAAGCGACTTAGCAGCAGCAGCAGCAGCAGACACCTGCAGATGCCTGGGTCGAGAGGAGCCTTCAAGCATGAGCTGAAGTAAGTGAGCAAGTCTGGCACACAGAGCCTTTCAAGATAGGGATGGCACTTACACAGCATACATGCCCCCAATTTCCCTGCCAAACCCCTGGTAGACATCACTAATCAATCAAGGCCCTCCAAGATGGGACAAGACCTCAGAGTCCTTCTCCATGTCTCTCTGGGAAAACTGGAAGACAATTATCTAGCAAAGAGACTTTCCTGGGTTGTATGTATTGAGGGGGGTAAGGATCTTAGTAATGAAAATCATTACTAGGAAGAGCAGTTAGGACTAGAGAGCACAATGCACTGTGAATTACTATGAATTTGATGTATGCAGTTATTCCTCTGTTAATTGAATAGTATATATATATACTTTTATATACATATTATATATATACTTACACATACATATACTTTAATACGTGTGGTATGTGTGTGTGCTGTTTTCTTTCTGTGGGCCTAATGTAAACTACCCCTTTGGTGTATTGTTACTTTTTAAGGGAAAGCAGGTGGAACCTATACTAGCAGTAAGGTGTACCTTCCACCATAGTGGGGACAAACCAGGAGGGGAAGAAGCTGGAAACTTCTCCTATTTCATAATTACGTACAAGCTAGACCAGGGCAAGACCCTAAGACCAATTGACTCCTTAAAGATACAAGTGATACCCTTCCTGTGCAGAAAATGTGCCCGAAGGAAGAGGTTACAATGGGCAGGGCTGCCATGTTGCTCTTGGGGACATCATTCATGTTGTATTTTATGAGACCTGCTTTCCTTAAAGCTGTGTGACATGGCAGCTCTGCCCAGAAGTGACTGAGCCAAGGCCCAATGGGAAAGGCTGCCAATGACCCACAACCTGAGAGGGCACAAGGCCCGGGGAGGAGCCGTCTCAGGCCAAGACCAATCTACCCAGTGATGGATAAAACAGCCATGTCTCCTGTTCAGCTGTCATTGCCCATGTGTCCTGCTCCCCAGACAGGGGAGGAAGTCAGGGAGGAGTCAGGCCCCCACCCCCCATCTGCAGCCTCAACAGATTCTGAAGCTTGACTGCAGGCAGAGAGGGGAGTTGCTGACTAGCCTGCAGACAGCCCTCTATTATCACTTCCCCACCCCAGGAGGACTGACAGCCCCATGCAGCCACAGCGTCACTCCCGGGCCAGCTGCTGATGTACGGTGTGGCTCGGATCCAACCATCAAAATGTCTTTTTTCCTTACAGCTGAGGTGGCAGACTGAGTCTTCCTCTCCTAGGGGAGGTGAAATGGTGACTCAGTCACTGTTAACCCCACGTTTAACCCGTCTGTGCTCCTGACACGTGGAGCCAGCCCGTCTCTATTCATTGCAGTGCCGCCTGCTCCCTAAGGTGACTGCGGTGTGCGAGCTCATCTGCTGCCACTTAGCCCTCCATTCCTCCCGTGGCTCCTCAGGGACATCCCTTCCCTCCCCTCACCCCCGCCTCCCTGCCTTGGAACTGGACCTGGAAAAAAAAAAAAAAAACCTTCAAGGACTTTGCAAGTTTCCATCCCATTTCATTCCCCGATTCTAGACCCAGCTCCTTTGGGCACTTGTTGATAGGATGAATCCCATGTCTTGGCTCTCCCTCTGGGTTGGGTGTCGAAAAAGTGATGAAAGGGGGCACAGGGGTGTTTCTCTCCAGCACCTGGGCACCGTGTATTTTCTGCTGGGGCAGGATCAAACTGCACAGAATGGAGCATCCTTCTTCAAGTCCCATTTGACCTCTCACCGAGAAAGGTCCAAAGAGGTGCTAGGCGAGGTCACGGCATGAGCAGTGCAAGGGGGCCACACCTGGAACTGGATCCCAGATAGAGAGCCTTTAGCATCTTACCAATATATCTGGGCTTTGATTTGTACCAATTGAGAACCACTGAAAGTTCTTGAAGAGTGAACTAGATAAGCAGAGTGAAAGTTTAAGAAGATGTGCCAGAGAAAAGCCTGGGGCCAGAGGACCAGTGAGGGGTTCCATATTAGCCCAGAAGAAAGGAGAGGAGGATCAGACCTACGAGAAAAGTCTGGAAAGCTCCAAGAGGCAGGGGCAAGCTCCAAGGCTGGGCAAGCAAAGAAGTCAAGACAGTGGTCTCCTTCTGAAGCCCACCCAGAATGAAATGTAGATGCGTGGTAGTGATGCATCCTTAGAGAACATCCAGGCCAGTCACCTTGTCTCAGGGATGAGGAAACTGCCCAGAGCCCAGAAGTGACTCTGTTGAGTTCTGGGTCTGCGCCAGAACCCACTGAGCCATTTTTCTGGGATCCTGAAACTTGACACAGAGGTTCACAGACTAGCCCTGGGCCAGAGCTAGAAGCCAGCCTGCACTTGACTCCACACCAAGCCATCTCTCTGAAGGAATAGAGCTCAATCTTCTAGAAACCAACAGTGGCCTGAGAGAAAGGGCCTTCAGTTTTAGATCAAAGGGGCATAGTGGGAGTGGCCATAGTGGGAGGCCAGAAGCCTGGTGCCCACCAAGGGTGGAGAATATAAAGGAAGACCCGGAGGCAGGATCATGAGGGCAACTACCAGTTGAAAGTCTGAAAAGAGCAGCGGCGTGATGAGTCACCAGAAAATCAGAAGGCTCAGTTCAGCTGTGAACTCCTTTCATGAGTATGGGAGCCCCTGCCCACAGCCCAAAGCACTTGTGAAAATTGGCCAGCACTCAGACGGTCAGGACCAGGGGGGAAAGGGCGGGGCTGGAGTGGGGGCGGAGCTTGTGCACATGATTTATTAAAGGCAGGCTCTCCGGAGAAACCTGCACAGGAGTGAGGGCAACGGGCGAAACAGAGATGTGCTTAGTTGAAGGTGGGGGCAATTAACTGTCCTGGTTTGCCCAGGAAGGAAGGTTTCCCGGGATGTGGACTTTCAGAGTGAAAATTGACAGTTCCAACAGACGAACTGAGCTCCGTACCTCTCTCTCCTCCCACAGGGAGCTCAGGACCAGGAAAGTCACTATGGAGTTGTCCCTCCCCTGAAAGCAGAGTCCACACTTTTACATCCCTGGTAGAGTTCATCGGCTGTGCCTCTCCCCCACCCCCGGGTAGGGAGTAACCTCCCAGATACCGCTGGGAAAAGTGGATCCTATTGACTGAGAACAATCCCCCAAGAAAGAGGCAATTGTGAACTGATGATAGCCGACACCGGCCCCTACCTATGGGTAGGTGCAGCAACTACATAAAGGGGATCTGGGCAAGGCAATAACAGTGTCCACTATGTGAAGAACATGGCTTCTGAAAAACAACCTCTTCCCATGGCCCCTCACCCCTTGAAGTCACAAGTCACCTGCCTTCTCCCTTGAGAGACAGCAAAGTTGACAGAGGTGCATGTCCTGGGGAGCTGCAGGGGGCATGTTTCCAGGTAGGCTGGTTCAGTCCCTTGCCTCCTACAGGAGCTAACGGCATTGTTGGAGGCTTTCACCAATGCCTCTTTGATGTAGGTGACAAGGCTCCAGGTGAAATATGTGCTTCTGTGAACTGTCAACAACACGGATCAGAATAGCACACCAGCCACAGTTCTACATTTAGCTAAACTTTAAGAAAATTGAGAAAATCTTCAATCATCAATAACCACCTATCACCTGTCATTTTTTTTTTCATACTGCGAGGGTTCTTAGGACTCCTTAGCAGTGTATCAAGTTTGATGAAAGTAATTAATTAATCCCTTTAAAAATATAGCTTTTGTGGAATGAATAAAGGTGTCAAATACAACATATTCCTAAGGTTCATATTAGATTTTTCCGGGAATTTGTTCAACAAGCATTTATGGAGCACCTACTATGCACAGCTGGCTCAGTGCTACTTGCTGGGGGGAGAAGATGAATAGTGCAAGGCCCCCAGCCTCAGAGAGTTCACAAACAAGACACAAAGACAGATAAATCCCAGAGAAAGTCCTGAGGAATTATAGAGTACAAAGCACCAGCGGGACGTGGGGCAGGGCATTAGGGGTAAGGGGTCTTGAAGGTTTTTCTGAGAGTTGATCTTCAAAGATGAAGAGTTTCTCAGGTTGAAGCAGACACTGTGTACATCCTACCAATAACTGTCCTACACTTTTTCCTGACTTTTGGTTGGAAAAAAAAGTCATCTAGAATAAAATCTACATGTCGCAGACTCCTTTCCATCTAGGGCTGGCCATGTAACTAAAGTTGTTGGTCAATGGGATTAAGTTGCCCTGTGTGGCTTCCAGGAGATGTCCTTAAATGGAAAAGCCATGCCTTCTTCATCTCTCCCTCCTTCCTGTTGATTGTTGGACTGCAGAGCTAATGGCTGGCACTTTTGCCACCACCTTGAACCATAAAGTGCACTTATACGCTAACGAGGGTAGATCAAAAAGCTGGAAGAAGCGTGAGTCTCTGACAACTTTGTGAGACTACTTCAACAGCCCTGGGCTGTGTAACTCCAGCTTCATTGACAGAAATCTACTTCTACTGTGTTGAAGCCACCATTATTTGGGGTTTTCTATCACTCACTGCCAAAATGAATCGTAACAGGTAAAGTGAAGGTTGCTGCTGCTGCTAAGTCGCATTAGTTATGTGTGCGATCCCATAGACGGCAGCCCACAAGGCTCCCCCATCCCTGGGATTCTCCAAGCAAGAACACTGGAGTGGGTTGCCATTTCCTTCTCCATTGCATGAAAGTGAAAAGTGAAAGTGAAGTCACTCAGTCATGTCCGACTCTTATCGACCCCATGGACTGTAGCCTACGAGGCTCCTCCATCCATGGGATTTCCCAGGCAAGAGTACTGCAGTGGGTCGCCAGTGCCAAGCACTTCTATTGCAAATGCAAAGGCTGTGGATGACCATGGCCCTGGCTATGGCTTGTGTGAATTATTTTTCTTTCCCCTTCCAATTTCCCATTAGTACTTCTGCTTTTTCTCTCTTAACCCCTGCAGTGGGTTCCAGGGTACACTGACCAGAGCCCTTTTCAGGAGGGAAGGACTTGCTGCCCCGGCCTCTCAAAGTGGTGTCAGCAAATAGCCTTTGACTGTCAATCTTTTGGGGCTTCCCAGGTGGCACTAGTGGTAAAGATCCTGCCTGCTAATGCGGGAGACCTAAGAAACGTGGGTTTGATCCTTGGGTCGGGAATATCCCCTGGCAGAGAGCATGGCAACCCACTCCAATATTCTTGCCTGGAGAATCCCATGAACAGAGGAACCTGGCAGGCTACAGTTCATAGGGTCGGAAAGAGTCAGGCATGACTGAAGCGACTTAGCATGCACACATATCAGTCTTTTAGGGGCGAGTGTCTCCCCTAAGGTCATGCTTCTTATCAGTATGACTGACCAGTGCAGAAATAGGGAGGCCTCACCATCTCAGCCCAACTGAGGACCCGTCCAGTGGACCATCCCTTAGCTCCAGAGCTCCCTGGGGCATTAACCAAGGCTGTTTGGGAGTCTGCATTGCACATCAACTTCTCCTGCCCACTCCTGTTTTCTCCACCTCCCTTCCAGGGGAGGGGAAAATCAAGGGTCAGTCTCAAGGGTCCTCCCTAGTTTTATTGTTCTAAATTTTAAACTCCATCTCAGAGACTGATTCCTAGAACCAAGCTGCAACCACCCTGGTTTCTTGGCCCCTGGCCTCTGTTCCAATCCTTAAGCCTCCCCTTCCCACTCCATCTCTTAATAGCAATTTAGGGCCAGTGACACCAACACCTGACACTGGGTGCAATTAACACCTAACGCAATTAGCTCTTAATATGAGCTTCCCGGGATGCTAATGGAAGCTTCTCAGCTGAGCGCTACCTAGTATTTTCTCTGGCCGTCTCCAAGTGGCCCCCAAGGAGGCAACTTGGGTAACCTGGGAAAATCAGGAGATCTGGGTGCTTTACCCCACTTTGCCTCCAGCATGCTGTGTGACCTCAGAGCAGCCACTCAACTTCTCTGAGCTTCACATGTTTCAACCACCCTTTCGACTGTGGGGGGCATTTTTGTTGCTAAATCAGGGGTTGGCAAATTATGGGTCATGGGCCAAATCTGGCCTGTCACCTGTTTTTATAATTAAAATTTTATTTGGACATAACCATGCCCATCGGTTTCAACATTAGTGATGACTGTTTTTAGGCGATAATGGAAGAGTTTAGTAATTGTAGTGGAGATTGTATGGCTCACAAAAGCTAAAATTTATTTTTTTTTTTTTATTTTACCGCCTCCAACCTGTGAGGAGTCCCGGCGTCCCGGCGGCAGCAGGTCAACCCCACCCCTGGCCGCCAAGCTAAAATTTACTATCTGGTCCTTTGCAGGAAAAGTTGGCTGCTCCCTGGTCTGTTGAATTAAGGTGCTGTTGTATGTCTTGCCTCAAGAGTTAGGGCTGGAATCTGCCCACTCATTCAATATTTATTGAACACCTACAAGGTACAAGTCCCTGTTGTAGACACTGGGACTGCAGTAGTGAACAAACCTGCTCCCTCAGGGCCTATACTCCAGTGAAGGGGCTAGATGGTAAACAAACTAGTAAATATATGCCATATGTCAAGGGGCCATAAGGGCTATGGAGAAAATCAAAGCAGAGCATGGGAGAGAAGGATAGAGATAAGACAGGCCTGAGATCTTAAGTTGAATGGTTGGGGAGGACTCCTCTGGTGGGGTAGCATTGGAGCAAGACCTGAAGGAAGCATGAGAATGAGCCATGTAGATATCTAAGGTAAAAGCATTCTAGGCAGAAGGAACAGCCAGTGCAAAGGTCCTGAGGCAGAGGCACAGCTGGTTTGTTCATAGCACGTAAGAATCCCAGTGTGGTCACAGCAGCACTATGTACAATCGCCAGGACAGGGAAGCAACCTAAGTGTCCACCAACAGAGGAGTGGATAAAGAAGATGTGGTGCATATATATAATGGAATATTACTCAGCCATAAAAAAGAACAAAATAATGTCACTTGCAGCAACATGGATGGACCTAGAGATTGTTATACTAAGTGAAGTCAGAAAGAGAAAGACAAATGTATGGTATCACTTATACGCATATGATATAAAAACGGTACAATCTAAAAAATCTTTTTTTAAAATGGTACAAATAAACTTATCTACAAAACTGAAATATAGTCACAGATGTAAAAAACCAACATAGTTACCACGGAGCAAAGAGGGAGGGTTAAACTGGGAAATTGGGAATGACATACACACACGACTATATATAAAATAGATAACTAATAAGGACCTGCTGTATAGCATAGGGAACTCTAGTCAATACTCCATAATGACATATATGGGAAAAGAATCTAAAAGAGTGGTTATAGGTATACATGTATAACTGGATCACTTTGTTGTACAGCAGAAACTAATACAACATTGTAAATCGACTATACTCCAATTAAAAAAAATTTTAAGGATCCCAAGGTGGTTGGAACAGAAGGGGGGGGGGTGACAAGGAGGAAGTGAGGCCAAGGTGATCACAGGGGCTCACATCCCAGAAGGTCTTGCAGGGCATTGTAAGGACTCTGGCTCTTACTCTGAGAGAGATATAGTGTCACAGCAGGGCTCTGATCAGAGGAAGGACATGTCTGACTTGGGCTGAGGGATCCTTCTTTCTGCTGTGTGGGAAACAGGCTGTAGGGGTCACGGGGGAGCAGCAGGCAGCCCAGTAACAATTCAAGTGACAGGTGATGGTGTCTCAGACCAGGCAGGTGGAAGCAGAGACAGGGAGAAGTGGTCAGACTTGGGCTGTTTTGTGCAAGATGTGGAGCCAAGAGGCAAGCATGCTTGTTCCAAGAATGGGGCTTAGAGTGCATTTACCCACTTTTGCCCTTTCCCCTGTTTTTCCTCCAATAGAAATATTGTGCTGGCAGGTCATTTTCGAGCTGCCTGGCATGGTAGGCACTTACTGACCCTGGAAGCCCACCTTGTCAGAAATTATGTACATGAGCGTCAGCCACGAGGGGGAAGGTCTGCCCCCACCAAAGGGGTTTTCAGCAGTGAAGGATGGTGGCAGAAGTTCTCCCTGGTTCCCCCTCCTTGCTTATTCACAGCAAAGTTCCTGTGGGGTTCAGAGCCAGTTCTGGAGCAAACAGGCAGATCGGGAAATCCTTAAATCGAAGTCAGACATGTCCTTCCTCTGCTCAGTACCCTCTTGTGACCCCCTGGGTCAGAAGGTAGGGCCTAGGCCCCTCTTTTTGAACCTACACAAGCCTCAGCGACTCGCCATAGCCCAGAGAATGGAGCAGAAGTGACATTGCATGACATCCAAAGGCAGGTCAGAAAAGGCCACGTGGCTTCCACCCGGCTGTCAGAATGCTCACTCTGGGGGTTGCTAACTGCCATGAAGAAGTCAAATCACCCTGAGACTGTCATGCTGGAGGGTCCTCGCAGAGGTGCCCCCATCCACAGGGTCAACTGAGCTCCAGGCTGACAGGCCAAGTCAACGCCAGCCCTGGGGGTGTGCCATCTTGAACGTCCAATATGGTCCAGCCTTCGGATGACTCCCAGCTGGCAGCTGAGTGTAACAGTATGAAAGACTCCAAGTGAGAACTTCTCAGCCAAGCCCTTCCTGATTTCCCAGCCCAGGAAACCATGAGCAAAGAAAAGCTGCAAAGTTTCGGGATGAATGGTTGCCCAATAGTAATAATTGAAACATCCTTGACTTTGGAGCCTCACCACCAAGCATCTGTAGGTAGACTAGGACTGGTCACATGACATCCCCAACACATATGTTCAGGGGTAGAGGCCACAAGGGAAGCATCCATTGGGGGCTCTTCTCCTCCAGCTTAATCCCCACTGAGCACCCAGGGTGATGGGCCTTTGGCGTTCTGTACCCCAAGAGACAGTAGAGATTTCTTGGCTTTGCCCCTTCCTTCAATCAACTCTTCTACTGGGGTGGTGGCATGGGAGGGGTGGGTCCCAAGCCCCAGAGAACTTCCCCCATGGGCTGAGCAGCGTCTGATGCAAAACAGAGAGTGGCGGGCCACAGAGTCCAACGAGCAAGAGATTTATGCCTCTTACTCTCCATCTGCAAAGCAAAACAAAAATAGCTGAAACGCCGGTTTTCTGCTTTATCGGCTCTGTGAATAAGCATATAAATTTCTATGACATTTCTGGAGGCTTGCTGAAGGGGAAAAAAGCCATCCCCCAGGACGTGGCCAGCAGCAGCGGCAACATATGGTTTGCTGAGAGCGGAGGCAGAGTGCGTTGTGTGTCTGTGAGCACTAAAAAAGGTGACTTTGCGGGTAATTTCAGACTCAAGGCAGTGTTTTCACCTTTTTAAAGTAGTTTTTTTCCCATTTTTTCATTATCAAAAGTCTTGCTTAAGCTCAGGCAGTTGTCATGGCCAGTCAGTCCTCAGCTGGGAAGCCAGATTGTGCTGGGCCATAGGTTCCAGGTAGCCCAGGATAGCATGTTCAGCCCCTGGAACAGGGGGAGAGCATCCCATGAAGAAGCTCACATAAGAGAAAGGAGGAGACAGTCTGCAGGACCCAAATAACTGAAGAACAGAACAGGAGTCTGGCTTTTTGCCTCACTTCAGCGATTCCTTCCACTGGTGAGGACTCAGGCAGGAAGTTCTGCAAAGATGTCTCCAAAATCAGCCTGGCGGGGAGACAGGTCCCACTGCTCCTGCCAGGAGGCAGAAAGGGCACAGTTGCATGGAGTTAGGGAAGTTCAACAAACTGTTCAGCTCATTCCGCACTTAAATTCCACTATAAGATCGATTCTTATGGTTCAAGCCAAACAAGGGACGTGTCCCCTTTTAGGTTGTAATTATGCTTTTTACCTGATGTACATTAATATGTTGGTTTCCTACCAGTCATTTACACTTTAGTATACACGTCTCTATTCGGCTCTATTAGAAACTACCCTAAAAGTAAATTGCATGGAAAGGAGGGAGAAAGAGAACACGAAGACATTGAGTGGAGGGAGGGAGTTATGACAAAGGATAGGCAGAGAGGTTCAAGGAAGGAATAGAAAAGGAAAAGGTATCCTGCAGACACACCGAGCTTTTGTCATAATTTTATCTAGGACTCCATCATGCTGAAGGGAGAAAATGGCTAAAAATCCTCAGGAAAAAGAACTAGGGCAAACAGAAGCAGTGCATCAGGTGTAAAGAAACAGGCTGTCTTTTCTCCCTCTTTTCCAGGAGCACCAGCCAACAGTTGGAGAGCAGGCTCCATCCTACTCCTGCCTGGATACCCACTGCAGTCACCTAGACCCCGCGTTCAGGATATTTGCAGGACAAAGTGAACACATTTGCAGAATAAAACGAAAACTTCTTACCTTATGATGGGCACACGATGCCCATCACAACTTGGATTTGACCTTTTTTCCAGTCTTAATCCTATAGCCTCTCCTCACCTTCCCAGCTTTATGCATGTGCTCTGATCCCCACTTCCCTTCTCCCAATTCCCTGTCTGTTTTGATATTTCCCCCATCTCTCTCTTTGCTGTCCCTGGACTTCTGCTCTCCCTGGACTTCCCTTCCCATCCTTGATGCCTGTCAAATTCCTACTCTTCTCCCAAAACCCAGATTGAATCACACCTCCTCAAAGTTTTCCCAGATCTTCCCACAGACTTTCTTCCTCCACTTTCATCATTCCTTAGCAAGCTATTTGAAGGTCTTTTGTCATACTTTGCCTGAGTCATAGTTTGGCTCCCCCCAAAGCAGAGCCTGAGTCAGGATTTGGATGTAGGTCATTTATTTGAGAGATCATCCCAGGGATTACAATGAGGGAGCAGGGAGAGTGAGATCAAAGAGAGAAGGAGGCCAATAAGAGATGACTCCTTACAATGGTTCATTATGTGTGCCAACTTGGCTGAGCCACCGGGTACCCAGATATTTGATCAAATATTAGTCTGGGTGTATCTGTGAGGGTGTTTCTGGATGAGGTTAACATTTGAACCTGTAGGCTGAGTAAAGCAGTGGGCCTTTGGGTGGGCCTCATCCAATCAGTTGAAGGGCTGATGGACCAAAAAGGCTGAGTAAGAGGAAAGTCCCCCTGCCTGTTTGAGCTGGGACATTGGTCTCTTCCTACTTTTGAGCTTGGATTGAAATATTTGCTCTTACCATGCTGCCAGCCTGCTAGTTCTCAGGCTGGAACTCACACTCTGAACTCAGTCCTGAGTCTGGCTTGCCAACTGAAGATCTTGGAACTTCTCAGCCTATATAATCACGTGAGCCAATTTCTTATAGTAAATCTACCTTTATATTGAGAGAGCTGTCCTATTGGTTCTGTTTGTCTGGAGAACCCTGACTAATACACCCCTGAAGGCAACTGGGGCTCAGTTTCCCTGGAGAGCCTCTAGGAAAATAAATGACACAGACCTCAGAATCAGCCCCTGCAGGTGGATAGTTCCAGACACTCCAAGGACTTCCTATCTTAGACATACATCTCTCTGCCTCCAGGTTTTCTCTGGTGGCGGAAGTGTGCTCAGGCCACACACAGACAGCCCGGAAGTGCTGAGAGGCCATACCCAAGGAACAACCCTCAACCAATGGGATAGGGCGGAAGTCGGGACAGAGGAACTGCAGCTTCCTTGCCCCTCTGTGGAGGGCAACCTGGGGCACATTCCTCACAGTTCTCCCAAAGGTACCAGCCACCCTGAGCCCGTCACCCACCAGCCCCTCAGCACACCTGCACTAGCTTGCGTCTCTTCGCTGCCTCATTTCCACATGCCCTCACTGTGAACCCTGGGATCTCTTTGTCTCAGGGTCTATTCTGAGAGAACACAGACTGGGCTACTCACCGCGTGCGACACACTGTGCTCAGAGCTGGAGATTCGGAGCACAGTAAGCCCTGGCAAGGTGCCCCGAGTCACAGAATGATGGTCCCAACCATCGAGGAATCTGCAAAGGCGGCTCCCTTGGAAACATGGCGCTCCTTCTGGCAGTGGGTATCGGTGCTATGAACTCCGGGGCTGTGCTAGAGAGCTGACATATCACTCAACTATTTTCTGAAAACTTCTTCCAGGGCCATCAACCGGCCAAGCAAAAAAGTCAAGGTCATCCAGCTGTGGTAATTAATCACACCTCATTGTGGATCCTGGAAACGGTTTGCTCATTCCTTGATCCCATAAATTTCTCCTGGGAACAAGCCAGGCAGACCCAGATTCCAAAATCTGCCATCATTGAAGCCACATGGAAGAGCATGGCACAGGCCCCAAAGGCACGTCCTCGAGTTGTTGTTTAGTCACTCACTCATGTCCGACTCTGCGACACTATAGGCTGTCAGGCTCCTCTGTCTATGGGATTCTCCAGGCACCAATACTGGAGTGGGTTGCCATTTCCTCCTCCAGGGGATCTTCCCAACCCAGGGATCAAATCCATGCCTCCTTCATTCCAGACGGATTCTTTACCACTGAGTCACCAGGGAAGCCCTCCAATTAGCTTGCCCTGGGCTAAATGCAACTACCACCCGGTGAGAGCCAATTCTCCCATCCATCCTTGCCCTTCTGTTCCTTCTCCTGCAGCCTCATCCTCCAAGGGCTCCAGGTGACTCCAGCGAACTGTTACCTTCTGAGCCCCTTCACGTGAGCTGCAGGAAGAAGCTGTAAGGGGAGGCCCAGAATCTCCTCCCGGCTTCCTCCCAGCACCGTGGTGGGTGCCGTCCTGCACTATTTGGACCACTTGACTTTCTTCTTGTAGAATCCCCAGCTTCTCACTTTTTGTTTAATTCATCAGGAGCCGGTGGCAGGAGAAAGGCTCCCAGAAGATCAAACGAAGAGGGAAGGGCTCCCTGGAAGGAGCATCAGGCCTCTATGGGACAGAAACATGTTTTTAATCCAGAAAAGAAAAATCCTGCATTTTAGGCAGTGGTTAAAGACAAGATATTCTGTGTCTCCCAGGATTGGGGAGGAGGAAAGAGAGGAGTTATTTATTTTTTGAAATGCCACCCGGTGCAGAAGGGGGCATTCACACTCTGAAATTGGACAGCAAGGTCGGAGGAGCCCCTGAGGCAGACAACCCTGTCTTGGAAATTCGCGTCTTCTCCCTGGTGAGTAGGGAGGAGGAGAAAGGGGTGGAGAAGGTTCTTATGTAACAGCACAGATGTAAGATGCACTCCTGGGACTGACTGCCCAGTGCTCAAAGCTACTGGTTCCTCCATGGAAAGGGAAGGGTCTTCCATGGGAGCCTTTCTGGGCCCTCCAGCAGCATCTCCTGTGAGCAGGCACGCGGTCCGCCTCTGGATGGACACTCCTGCTGCCCTCAGGTGTATCTTTCCCTCATAGATATGTGCGAGTGGTCCCCTTAGCCTCTAACAGAAGCCCTGGCCATAGTTTGGGTTTTCCCAGAAGACTCAGGGACAAGGACTCTGATGCAAGTCATTCATTAGGGAGGGGACCCCAGGAGTTATCATAGCCGAGGGAAGACAGCAAGTCCAGGTTGTGCTCTGAACAGGTCGCTGCTGTGGACAGCTGGGTTTATCCCCTGAAGGCAGTAGAGAGCACACATCAGGGTGTCCCACCTGAGGGAAGGAAACTGGGAGTGAGGGCATGGCTCATCAATTCCCACCTGGTCCAAGTGGAGCCCTGCTCCCAAGGGCCATGTGCTCCATAGAACTTTGAGACCACCCAGCCAGGACCCAAGCACATTTCTAAGTGGAGAGAGTGCTTTCAGGTAGAAACATCTAGGCTTATAAGGGATGTGTGCTAAGGGGTTACCTGCAAAGACCAAGAACACCAATGCAGCCCTCCTAACTGAATCCCTCTTAGAGATGCATCTGGACACTACCCAGGTTGGGTGCCTGCTGCCTGTGATTCACCCACCTCTGATCTGCACCACCACCAGCCCCCACCCGGGTAGGAGTATTGACACATGTGGGATTTTAGTCCACAGCTCCCGGATCACTGCTGGGGTCAAGTTTCAGCATCACCAGGTTCTCCAGGTGGAGCGCTTACGTCATTCTTTCTAGGCTCTTGGCTAATGCTCTTCCCCCATTGCCCTGTCCAGATATTTTTACCTTCTCTTTTTGGTGGGGGCTCCCAGCAAGAGACCAAAGAAATCTGCCCATGGAACACCCAGTGTACCCTCTTTTCCCGTTTTACATTCTCCTCTGGTTTTTGAAGTCCTTTAACTGGTTCTTTGATATTTCCTTTGAAGATATCTGCATTTTGGTCTCACATTGAAATTTCTTAGCTATTGTCTTTGGCGCCACAGGTGAAATGTACAATTTAATGTTCTAACTGGGCAGCTCAGCTCTGGAGGCGGAAGGGTGCTGCCTACCCCCCTGTCTCCATCTCACACTGGGCTCTGGGACAGGGGAGGGAACGTGCCCTCCTCCCCAGCCCTGGGCACCAGAGCCACTTGCTGGTGCCCCTCCTTGGGAGAATCAAACCTTTCAGGAGAACAGCTTCTCTCCCATCAACCTCAGTCCAAGCTCAAAGGGGCCAACATCAAAGACTATGGTGGATTGAATTGTGCCCCAACCCCCATAAAAGATGTGTACACTCAGAACCTGTGAATGTGATCTTATTTGGGAAAAAAAGGTCTTTACAGACCTAATCAAGTTAAGGATCACAAGATGAGATCATCCTGGATTAGGGTGGCCCCTAAATCCAATGACATGTGTCCTTAGGAAAGAAGGGCACAGGACATATCGTACAGCACAGGAAATTATAGCCATAATCTTGTATTAAGTTTTAATGGAGCGTAATCTGTAAAAATACTGAATCACAGTTCCGTACCCCTAAAACTGCTGTAATACTGTAAATCAACTATACTTCAAGGAAAAGAGAGTGAAGAGAAGGCAAGACAACACAGAGGACAAGGTGACATGAAAAAGGAGGCAATTGAAGTGATGTGTCTAAAGCCAAGGAAAACTTTGGCTTTTTGTGTAAAACCAAAAAAAAAAAAAAGATTGTCAACAGCCACCAGAAGCTTGAAGAGAGGCCTGGAATAGATTCTCCCTCAGAGCCTCCAGAAGAAACCAATCCTCCCAACATGTGAATTTCAGACTTCCAGCCCCCAGACCTGTGAGAGAATACATTTCTGTTGTTTCAAACAACCTCGTTTGTGACACGCTGCTGTAGCAGCCCTGGCAAGCGAATACAGGTGCAAATACTCACCCAGTATGATAGTTTGATGAGACAATAAAATTAAGGGGGCAGCTGGCCCAAGGCGACCACCAAAAGGCAAGGTGGTCAATGGAAGAAGATGTGAATCCCTGAGGTGGGCTCCCTTGAAGGTCAGGAGTTTGTGGGCCCATTGGTCAGCTTTCCCACTCATGAGGACCAGCTTTTGATGCAGGTAGCCCTGCTTTCAAATCTGGACTGAACCAAGCCCCAGCTGTGGGACTCAGCTCAAGAATCTGCGCAGACCTTCCTAATCTGAGAAATGGGAACGCATTCCACTTCCCAGGGTTGGGAGGATTAAATGTAGCTAACACAGGTCTTGGGCCATAGGAAACCCTCTCTGTTAGCTGCCTTAGATTGTTTCTCCTAGAACTCTAGAGGAGATTGTGTTTCCTTGCCCTTTCCAGCTTCTAGAGACTGACCATATTTCTTGGCTTGTGACCCTGAATTATTCTGATCAACTCTTGTCACATCTCCTCCCCTGCTTCTTTCATGACATCCCATTTTCTGACTCTGACCCTCCTGCCTCCCCCTTATGAGGACCCACCTGGATAAGCCATGATAGTCCTCCCCATCGCAAGATCCTTAACTTAATCACATCTGGAAATCCCCTCTTACCATGGTGGTGGTAGTGTTTAATCCCTAGTTGTGTCCAACTCTTGGCAACCCCGTGGACTGTAGGCCTCCAGGTTCCTCTCTCCATGGGATTTCTCAGGCAAGAATACTAGAATGGGTAGTCATTTCCTTCTCCAGGGGATCTTCCCGACCCAGGGATCAAACTTGAGTCTCCTGCTTGGCAGACAGATTCTTTACCATCTGAGCCATCTGGGAAGCCCCCCACTTCTTACCAAAAGGTATGGTAATCACAGATTCTCAGGATTAGGATGTGGGCATCTTTGGGAGCCTTCACTCAACCCACCATACGGGGACTTTCTAGAGCTGCCTTCTGGGACCAGTGTACAGACAAGCTCTCAGGTACAGACAAACAGATACACTGAAAGGTTCAAGGAATATGAGCAGGGCGCTGACACTGAGAAACATAACTGTCATTAACAGTAAACAGCAGAACAGCAAAGATGCACAAGCAAAACCACTGAGTGGGCAGAGGTTGAGCAGGTGGCCATGGCAGCCTCAGAATTCCTTAGTCTGAAGGTGCTGAAGACAAAACCAGTGGCCTGAACAATCAAAAAGGCCAAACTCACACATAAATATCTTGGATCCTCCCAAGATTGTGTGCTGGGGAGGGTACCTACAATCCTCCCATCATAGAGATGAAGAAACTGAGGTCCGGTGACTTACTCCAGGTCACACAGTGGCACTCGCTGCCCTACCTAGCTACAGCATGGCTTGGAACAATCTGGAATGAGCCAGGCCTGTAGCCAACACCTAAGGAGATGCCAGCCCCTGGGGTGATTCGGCCCCTGGTGGGATCCCATGATGTCACATCGTCTTCTACCTCTGAGCATTTGAGGGTCTGGCTGAGCTTCTGAAGTCAAGAGAAACCCAGCAGGACTGCTGATGAATGTGATTGCTTTACGAGCAGTTTTGAAACATACTATGGTTGAGCATTGTTTAGAATCGATCTCTGGTAATTTGCCTCCCACATGCATACATTCGAGATCAGATGCCAAATTCTGTGGATGATACTTCCCCAGTCTCTCTCTCCCCCATCTGTCACCTCTTCTTCCTCCTCACTGTCCCAGCTCAGACCCCCGGCACTTCCCACCTGGATCATAGCCAAAGCCTTCTTGTGTGTCCCGGTCCCCTGAGTCTCCCTACCCCAACCCATCTCACTCCCTGCCCGCCTCTAACTTCAGTGGAGGAGAGGCTGACGGTGCTGTTTCACATTGTACCAGACTTTCCAGTTTAGGTGTGTTCCAGCAAAGTTCTGACTGCCAATATCAGTATCTCTGATCCTGGCTAGCAGGCAAACTATTTACTCCACACAATAACCCCAAGAGGGAGCTGTTATTTTTATCTGCAACTTAACTGAGGCTCACAAAGATTAAGTGACAATCCCAAGGCCACACAGCCAGGAAATGGCAGATCTGGGAGAGAAAGCATGGCTGGCTGGCTGCTTCCTCATCCCTCTTCCTTCTATTGTAGGGTCTACTGGAAACGCTGTTTCTGGTTCTCTGAACGCATGAGAAGTCACCCCCCACCCAGGTCTTCACTGCTTTCCCTGAAGAGGGCTTGGTGCTCGCCTGAGCAACAGAATGCCGGGCCCGAAGGCTTTCTCTTCATAGTCACGGGGCTTGGCACCCAGGCCTCCCCAGCCCCACTGCCCCCCACCACACAACACCTGCAATCTGCAGCCTTCCCAGCTGGCCTCATCTGGCCGGGTGGATCCAGCTGCCCCCAGCATCCTCCGACCAGCCATTCCAGGCCACCTTGGGGCTGCAAAGGAGACCCACCAAGGGGTGCAGGTGGAGTCCCCTTACTGGGTGCTCTCCATCACCACCCATTGCCTTCCCAAACCAGCTCTGCATTCTGCAGTAATAACGCAAACCCATCAAGAGAAAAAGAGAACATGAGATTGTGTGTGTGTGTGTGTGTGTGTGTGTGTGTGTGAAGGATTTGCTTGGAAACGCCAACCCCTCACCAAAGATGTTCCCAGCCCTCATTTGTACACACAGTCTTCAAACATCAAAGTGTTTGTTAAGTGTAAATATTTTTATTCGCTCCCCTTCTTCTCCTCCCTCTCCTCGTCCATGCCGACTCTGAGCTCAGAGCCAGCAGGGATGGTTTTGAGAAAGGGCACTTCCAGGTCCCAGTGGGCTGCCGGGCAGCTGTGCCTGACAGCCGCCCAGGACTCGGCTCCCAGCCGCAGGCTCCTCTCTTGGCGCCTGTTTCCATAGGAACGGGCAGGCCCGGGATTGGCGGCCGTGGGAGCGTTACCCACGCTGGCTGCTTTTCAAGTGGTCCCTCCATGTACCTCCCCTCGCCTCCCTTCCCTGCGCCCAGGTCTGCCCTGGGAAGGACCACAGGCCCGGAAACATGCCCAGGTATAGGGGAGCTTCGGAGCTCCCCCCAGACCCCTGAATTCCTCCACAGGGTACTCAACAGCATGCCCGGGTTAGCTTTCCCAGCCTGGCCAAGAACAGAGAGCCGATCCAGAGAATCCTCGGGGCCAGGCTCAGAGGAGGTGGTGGCAGCCACTCATTCCCATCTAGGAAAACCCTCTTATTAGGCACCTCTCTGCTCCACGGCTTCCTGTGCCCTACAGGTCAAACTGCGTTCTGCCTCTTCATTTAACTGCCAACCCAGTGCTGTGCATCTCAAAGTATTAAACAGAAAGCCGGCAAACAGAGGACCTCCTTGGGTCTCCCACGCCAGCATGATCATGGCTATACCAGGACCCCGGAGAATGAGCACACGGATTACTGCCTCACTCCCAAGGCTGAATCCCCACTGCCAGCACATCTCCTGTGCCCCTCCTTTGAGGAGCCCCCATGGTGAGGGGTGGGGGGAACCTTCTTTGATGTTTGTTCCAGCTTCTGGCTGTCATCACACTTTGAACCCTAGTCCCCTGTTGTGGTGGGTCTTCTCGCCATTATCAGCGTAGCCCACAGCCTCCTTAGGCCTCCCCCAGATGGGACCTCTCGAGGTAAGAGTTGATCTGAGCTCTGCAAAGTTCAAAGGGCGCTCTGGGAGAAGCCTGGGGTTTTGCTGATGGGCTTGAAGAGTCTGAAAACTCCTGCACAGAACTAGAGGTTGAAATACCAGCCCATCAGCAAGGACTAAACAGCTCTTAAAGCAAGAGGACACTCAGAACTATTGATCAAGGATGCACAGACTCCATCTATAATTAGACCCAGAAAGCTGCTTGCGCATCAGAAAGAGCGAGAAAGACATGACCGTGGCTTCGCTGAAGCCAGATCTGCATCAGGATTGCACGAAACAAAAACCCCACAGCTGAAAGTGCCCGTGCTATTAATTCCTCCCTCTAAAAGGTTCGCTGTGAGTCACACACTTCAGTCCTATAAAAGCAGGCAGATGTTATAAAGATCCTGTTGATGAGGCTTCAACAGCTGACTCTAGCCCTCTCAGCTCCACGGTGGCCGTGACCTTCCAGACCAGGGCAGCCCAGCAGGTGGTGCCCTGGAAACCCTGGAAGCTGAGTTACTGTTGAGAAGTTTAGTCTGTTTGCTTGGGTTTTTTTTTTTTTTCCCATTATTAAAAGTGGCAGGAAAAGGCTCAATTTCTGGGCATTTTGCGGCCTTCCTTCGCTCCTTTGTGTAATGAATCTGATTTGGGAACTGCAGCTAAAATTTGGAGGGGGAGAGTCCATTAGAAAGAAATACTGTTTGTTGGGGCTGGGGAATGCTGGTGGCAAATTGCCCTTCCTAAGTGCTGTTTTTTGAAAACTCATTCCTGCGGTAGGAAAATAAAGCAGATTTCCAACACTTAAGAGATCATTTTCGGAATGGTCTAGATGCGCGCCGCTATGCTGGTACATTTGCTTCTCATTGTTTTTTAATCACTATTTTGTCAAGTTTAATTGCTGCCACGCTAACAACCCAAACGGGAGTGAAACAAAATAGGGGATATCTATCACTGGTGAGAGCATTTTGATGGAATCTATATCTATTTGCATCTTCTCCCCAAATTAGGAAAAAGGAAAATAGAAAAGGTTATCTCCATTGCCGGTAGAAGGATCCTTTTCATTGGTCTGGGTGGGGAAATCCCCAGAGGAACAGGCGAACGGGGCAGCTTCCCCCCAAATCAGCTCAGCCTCTTCGGAGCTCCATCTGGGGCTTTCTTGCCTGGATTTCCCTTCTAAAGATATTATGAATTCTGACCAGTTCTGCTGGGTGGTGAGAGCCTGGAAGGCAGGGAGGGACCTTGCCTTAATGATGCATGCATTTCCCGGGACTGCTTCTAATTTTCCACTGGGGTCTGGTGACAGACACGGAGGCATCACTCAGAGAGCCTTCAGGAAAGGATTCCGCCCAGCTGCCCTGAGTAGGGTGAGCTGACAGCCTCCAGCTGTTAGCTTGGGTAGGGTCAGCTGTTAGCTTGGGTAGGGTCAGCCTCAGCGGAGGCACTGAAAAAAAAGTGAAAGTGTTTGTCACTCAGTCGTGTCCAACTCTTTGCCACCCCATGGACTGTAGCCCACCCGGCTCCTCTGTCCCTGGGATTCTCCAGGCAAGAATACTGGAGTGGGTTGTCATGCCCTTCTCCAGGGGATCTGAACCCAGGTCTCCTGCATTGCAGGCAGATTCTTTACCGTTCCATCTGCGCCACCAGGGAAGCCCTTAGGAGGTGAAGCAACCTCCATTTTAGGGTGGCCATTTCCAATGGCTGAGCAAGCTGGTGGCATTTGGGACTGGCCGTGTGCACCCAAATTAGGGCTCTAATGGGCACCCTTCGCTGGGAACTCCTCCTGGGAGAGCAGAGGCTCTTTAGATGGCCTGCTGGCTCCCTTGCCTAATCTCGCTTCTCTTTTCAGGGGCGCTCCCCATGTGTTATCATTTATGCCCAATTACTTTCAATCCTTCCCAAAAGTCACCAAAGAATTACAGCAGCTCTCATGATCACTCCATCTCCCCGGAAAACCCAAACTGACAACTTTTTAGAGCTCGACTGGCAAGTCTGGGATGGCCTTTTCCCCCTCTGTACTAAGAAAGGCCAAAGCTATTTTCTGAGTAAAGCCTTGGCTTGGACTAGGACGCTGCCTTAGGACACCTCCCCACGGCTCGACTAGTTCATGCAAATATATTATTAGGTGCTTTGCTGGGTACCAGGAACACTAGGGGGGTTTGCCCACCAAGGGCCAGTGCCAGGCCAAATGTTTGGAATGATTGGAGGTGAAACCAGTGTGAAATTGGGCCACTCTTTAAGGAATTTCCAGGATGGCCAGTGCAGGGCTTACATCTGATGAAGAAAAAGCCCCTCAGTCCCCAGGGTCCATTCTGAGAAGGGGATTTTGGAATTAGGGTTTATATTCCCACCCAGAGGGCTGGTGCTCCCCAGATAGACTGCATCAGCAACTTGAAGGCCGAGACTCGATGGTCTTGTTCACCACCTTTTATCGGCAGGGTCTACAACTGTGCGTGGCTCACAGTTGCTGCTCATTGAATACTTCATGAATAAATGAATGAACTAATGATCAAAACTAGTATGTATCACTTCATCACTACCACCCCAATGCTTCCCTGTGACCTTGAGGATAAAGTCCAAACTTTTCACGGGGTAGACAAGAATATTCTAGATCTGGCCTTCATGGACCATTCCTCCCTCCAGCCACAACTCGGAATTTGCAAACGTGGTTTCCTCTTACTTAGCCTCATTTGCCAGCAGCTGCCTCCCCTACACATTTTGGAGATGCTAATGCCTGTTCATGCTGAGACTTCCCTATGCCTTCTCTTTCTGTCCTCAGCCCCCTGCCCTCTGACCCCTGGACTTTGGGATTACCTAGGGCAGTGCCAGTGTGGGAGGTTAAAAAATCCCAGGGCCCCAGGCAAAAAAAAAAATAATAATAATAATAAACCGAATTCTTTCCCAGGCCACGTCCCAGAAAGTTCTTGGCTGAAAGCCCTCACCGGCACTCTCTCCCATGCTGAGCAGTAATAAAGCTTCACACTTTTATGGGGATTTACTCTATCCCGCGCGGAGAAGGACATGGCAACCCACTCCAGTATTATTGCCTAGAGAATCCCGTGGACAGAGGAGCCCGGTGGGCTGCTGTCCACAGGGTCGCACAGAGTTGGACACGACTGAAGCGACTTAGCAGCAGCAGCAGCAGTCTCTCCTGCACACTGTTCTAAACACCTGATGTAGGTTAAGTCATTAGAGCCCTATAGCATTTCCATGCTGCTGCTGCTGCTGCTAAGTCGCTTCAGTCATGTCCGACTCTGTGCGACCCCATAGACAGCAGCCCACCAGGCTCCCCCGTCCCTGGGATTCTCCAGGCAAGAACACTGGAGTGGGTTGCCATTTCCTTCTCCAATGCATGAAAGTGAAAAGTGAAAGTGAAGTCGCTCAGTCATGTCCAACCTTCACAACCCCATGGACTGCAGCCTACCAGGCTCCTCCGTCCATGGGATTTGCCAGGCAAGAGTACTGGAGTGGGGTGCCATTGCCTTCTCCAAGCATTTCCATGAGGTAGGTCTTATTCTTACCTTCACTTGGCAGGTGAGGAAGCTGAAGCACAGAGGGGTTCAGTAACTTGCCCAAAACACACAGCTACTAAACAGTGGAGCTAGGATTTGGGTCTGGGCAATCTGACTCCCAAGTCCACGCTACAACCAGGTCCCCTGTCTCCCCGCCTGTGGGGCTGGTGGCTGCACTGAGGCCTGGTTCACGGAAGGGACTCTGACCAAGCAGAGTCCATCTAAGTAGGATGAAACTTGAGCTTTCCAGAGTGGCCTCCAACTAGACCAGGCTTCATCTGCCTTCACCCTGCCAGGCCTCCTGCTGGCCACACACATCTGGCACCAGGAAACCTAGGCCATCGACTGACACCTTCTGCCCTTAGGGAGAAGAGGCCAAAGAGGAAAGAAGTGGGCCATGTAGGAGAAGTGTGATCAAGGATAACAACCTCCATGCTCCCCTTCTGCCCAGGGGTCCTGGTGTGAATGAGAACTTGGGAGGAATGCCTGCTAGGCATCAGGCGTGTGACCAAGCACATTCCCCCCTCACATCACCCCCATGAGGGAGAAACTCTTAGCATCCTCTTTATCTCATGGATTTGCACTTAGGCAGTGGCTGGACTGAGGTTTGAGCCCTGGCAGGTCTGGCTCTGGGCTTATCAGATGACACTAATGGTAAAGAACTCGCCTGCCAATGCAGGAGACACAGGAGACACAGGTTCCATACCTGGGTCGGGAAGATCCCCTGGAGGAGGCCATAGCAACCCACTCCAGTATTCTTGCCTAGAGAATCCCCATGGACAGAGGAGCCTGGTAGCCTACAGTCCATAGTGTTGCAGAGTCGGACACAAACATAAGTCGTATGTTAAGGCGACTTAACATACATGCACAGGTCTGGCTCCATTACACAACTGCTATTCACTGTGTTCTAACAATAGGGCCGACCAGCAGCACCCCCAGCCTCCCTGTGAGACCAAGCCTAGCCCCCTCCCCTACTCGCTCCCATCTCCCTTCACACCTTTACCATCCTTGTTCCTGTCTAGCCAGTCTCTCTTGTCGCTCTCCCAGCCACCCCCCACGCCCATTCCATTGCATTTGAGTGTCCTCTGCTGACTTTGGGTCCCAGCTGGAGGCTGAGCTGAAACAGTCCCCCTAGTCCTAGATGCCGCACAGCCTCCTAAGTGACAGCTGGCTGGCCCTGCTGCCCTGATGCCCAGCACTCTGTGACAGTCTGGCAGGTGGACACACCCTGGCTCGAGCCTGGGGAAACATTTTGCCTCTGCCCTCAGATGAAAAGAGAACTAACATCTATTGGCTCTTCTGCACCTGGGGAGGCACGCGCCTTCCCAAGCTTTTGTAGATTTTGCAGATTTCATTCATTCTTTCAGAAGCAGGTGATGAGGCTCCTGCTGGGTGCGGACTAGGAATCCTGGGAGCTTGCAGAGAATCGCAAGTCCATTTAAATGTGCTGGCAGAACCCAGAATCAGAGACCAACACCCATAAAAGCGAAAGAAGGCAGCATAAAGGCACATAAGGTGCTGCTTCAAGAAGGGGGAGACCCCTACAGCAGCTCCTGCTGACACCCCAGCCCATTTCCTCTCTGGATGCCCAAGTTCACCTAGACCTGTGATGGTGAATATGCACTCTAGTAGCTTCCCACCTGTACTGCCTGCCTCCTCTGTCTCAGGGCTTCCTCCAGAATCAGGGGCGAGCCAGCTACATAATTTGTAAGACGTGGTACCAAAAGAAAATGTGGCCCCATGGCCTCTTCTCCAAAAAGCATGACACAAACTTTTGATGGAGCGTGCTCGCTCTTTCTCTCTTGACCCGTCATAGTGATTTTAATTGCTATTTAATGTTGCATTCCCTTTGGCACAAGTGTTATTCTCCAGACAAGATCGGACCTAAGCGAAGCCTTGCTTCACAACCTGGTGCAGCACAATCCTTCCCATGTCCACTCCAGGCTCCAGCCGAGGCAGAGAACAGCCAGAATGCCAGGGTGGGGTGATGGAGCAGGCGGCCAAGAACCCATTTCCACGAGGTAGGAGGTGGGGAGGCGGGGAAGCGGACAAGGTAGGATCACCATGAGCATATATGCTCCGTTGTCCCACCAGACTTCACTTACAAAACCTAGTTTCAAAGGTAAAATTGTTAACAATTGCAAGATCATGACTGCAAAGCTCAATCCTAAAGTGGAAGGAAATTAACAACCACGGGGGCAATCCACCACCCACGGGGGCAACAGTCAGCAGGTAAATGCCAACCTGCCGTCCAGTGGAGCAATTCTGAGGTACATTCTGCTTATTCTACTCCACAGGTCACAGTGGGATGGAGCCCAGCTGCCCACAGCAGCAAATTGCTTATGAATATATTCTTTACTGGTCTTCTTCCCATCCTCATCGGTGCTTCCCACAACCTGTGCCCGTTGTGCTTATTTCGATGTCTTCTTTAGAGGAAACTCAAACTAAGAACCCCAACAGTTTGGGGATTTGTTTGTTTGTTTGTTTCCTAGGGCTGCTGCAACAACAAAAAAAAAAAACACAAACTGGGTGCCTTAGAACAGCAGAAATGGATTGTCTCACAGTTCTGGAGGCTAGAAGTCCAAAATCAAGGTGTTGGCAGGGCTATGCTCCTCCAAAGCCTTAGAGAAGGATCCTTCCTTGCCTCTTCCAGCTTCTGCCTCAAGCATTTCTTGGCTTGTAGGTGCATCACTTTAATCTCTGTTTCCACCAGAATTTCTAAATAAAATCACTCCTACATGAATCCTTGTCTCAGGACCTGCCGTGGGAAACCCAGGAAAGCAGGGGTCCGTTGGTGCCCTGAATTCTGGATGCATGTTTGCAGGCCTACTTGAGATGTCTTCTTTAGAGCAAACTCAAACTAAGCCCCCCAACAGTTTGGGGACTTTTTTTGGTTTCCTAGGGCTGCTGCAGGACCTGATAGTCTATGTTTTTATCACACTCCTTTTTTGTTGCTGTTGTTGGCTGCTCTGGGTCTTTGTTGCAAAATGTGAAATTTCTCTAGCTGCAGTTCTCTCAGCCTTCTCTAATTGCAGCACACGAGCTGCTCTTGTAGACTCTCAGATCTCAGAGAGTCTCAGACTCTCAGGTCCTGCCCAGACATCCCAAATGAGAATCTGCATGTGGGCACAATTCCCAGGTGCATCTGCGCAATAAAGAGAATTATTGCTTGGAGGCATAGGTCAAGTTTTCCTCTTCCATGAAGACTTTTCTCATGACCTCTTGTTAGGAATGAATAAGCAAACAGAGAGGAGAGCGGCTGGGTTCTATACCCTAAGAGACATAGATGAGCCTGACATCATTTTCCGCTGGGCATTTCAGAAGATATCATGGTGAACCACTGGTGGCACCCCACTGGAAGGTGCTGGTCAAGGTGAGCACCCATGGACATCTTCTCCCAGTATGTCTCTGAGTCTCTTCTCCTCTCCTGGGGACATCAATCATATTGGATTGGGCCCCATCCTACTCCAGTAAGACCTCAACTGAACTAACGACATCAGGCACAACCCTATTTCCAAATAAGGTCATGTTCTGAGGTACTGGGGTGAGGACTTAAATATATGTTTTGGGGGGAACACATCATTGGAGATCATAATCCCAGTGGTATGCCCCATGGCATACATGATTTTAGTTCCCCCACCAGGGATCAAACCTGCATCCCGTGCATTGGAAGGCAGATTCTTAACCACTGGACCACCAGGGAAGTACCCTTTATCACATTCCTTGATGAAGTTGATGCAGCTTTCTTGTAAGGCTCAGAGAGGGAAGATGGTAGACAGGCCTGTATTCATCTGCCCTGACTTAGTTCTAGTAAATATCAGACTCGAGGGCTGCTACATCCTCCCCTCTTGACAGGGGTGGGGAAGCTGTCAAGCCACAAACAGAAGACGCCTCTGTCCAGCACCGCCTGCCCTTCCCACTCCCTGGCTCCTTCCTCTTTCTTGCAGTCTGAATGCTGGTAACCTACTAATACAGCTGGTCCCCCAAAGAACTATAACTTCTAGAACCCCCACATTCACTGGGATTATATAAGGCTCTAAGTGATTTCACGGCAATTCAGGCCAGGTTTTCCCATCAAATGAGTTTTAGTTCTTTGGGGGATCAGTTGTATTAGTAGGTTACCAGCATTCAGACTGCAGGTGAGAGGAAGGAGCCAACGAGTGCGAAAGGCAGGTTGTGTTGGGCAGAGGCTTCTTCTGTTTGTGGCTCAACAAGCACCCTTTTGGGGTAGAAGCTGAAGGAAAGTCAATGGGAAACTGACCAAGGGTGGTGGGAAAGGAGCACAGATTGTTCCTGCATTTTGAGTAGCATCATTTTGCCCCCCAGAGGCCTGGAAAATATTCATTCCCAGACCCCTTCTATCAGCCACTGAATAGCTGAATAAATGGATGCAAGGCCATGAATAAATAAACAAACAGAGAGGAGAGTGGCTGCGTTCTGTACCCTAAGAGACGTAGATGAGCCTGACACCCATTTTCCATTGGGCATTCCAGAAGCTGCCATGGTAAACCACTGGTGACACCCCGCTGGAAGGTGTTGGTCAAGGTGAGCATCTCCCGATCACCAGCCCTGGGGCAGAAGGAAACAGAGCTGGGATGACCCCTCGGCCAAAGAAAACTGGCCTGGGGGAACTATCTGGCCCTGGAGTTTCATAAGCCCCAGGCACTAAATAATTCTATTATCCTGGGTTTTGTTCCCAGGTTCCTGATAACAGCCTCTGGTCGATTGTTAGTAGTGACTGTCTGTGCATGGTGCATGCATGCATGCGTGTGTGTGTGTGTGTGTGTGTGTGTGTGGTGTGATGTGGCTGTGTAACAACAGAGATACATGGAGAAAAGAAAACAATGGTTTTTCTCTGAGCCCCAAAGGGAGCAGCCCCGGTGCTCCGGAGCTGAGCCAAGGGAGAGAGAGTTGCGTGTCCTCCTCTCCGTGTCTTTTCTTATTTTGCATTTCTCATTACATCCGCATGTCACGGGGCTGCTGGCTGATTTATAATTTATTGGTTTAGTGTCTCGCGGCAGGGAAAGGATGCTACGCTATATTTTTCAGGGACACTCAATTCAACTTTGCTGAAGCAGCCAGGGCCACAGCTGCGAGGGGCACGGGAGAAAGATGTGTGAGAAGAGGAAGACTGCGAGCCCAGGGCTGTCCAGGCTGTCCTGGTTCAGAGCCGTTTGCCATCAGAGATGCTGACCTGCATGGGGGTTTTATTTAAGTGGAGGTTTTCTAAGTGGGTTTGAGAGATTCCATCTCAAGCAGGCCTGCAAACATACATCCAGAATGCGGGGCACCGATGGAGCCCTGCTTTCCTGGGTTTCCCATGTCAGGTCCTGAGACAAGGATTCATGTAGGAGTGATTTTATTAAGAAATTCTGCCAGGAAAAGGACTATGGGAATGTTTTCATTTGCTAGGGGCTGCCGCAACAAAATAGCGCACACTGAGTGGCTTAAACAACAGAATGTATTGTCCCACGCTAACGGAAGTTAGAAGTCCAAGATCAAGGTGTCAAGGTGTTGGCAGGGCTGATTCCTCCTGAGGGTGAGGAGAGTCTATCCCATGCCTTTCCCTTAGCTGCTGGTGGCTTGCTGGCAGTCTTTGGCATCCCTTGACTTGTATTGAGTTGGCCAATAAGTTCATTCGGATTTTTCTATCTGATGTGATGGAAAAACCAGAACGAATTTTTTGGCCAACCCAGCAGAAGCACCGCCTCCATCCCTGCCTTCGTCTTCACTTTTTTCGTTTTCCCTGCATGACTGTCCGTGTCCAGGTCTCCCTTTTATAAAGACGCCAGTCAAATTGGATTAGGGTCCATCCTAATAAACTCTTTTTAACTTGATCACCTCTGTAAAGACCCTACCTTCCAATGAAGTCACATTCTGAGGTACTGGGGGTAGGGACTTCAACATATGGATTATAAAGGGACACAATTCCATCCCTAGCAGCAGTGAGGAAGTGATACAAAGAAAGGATCGAGTGAGGGTGTGATATCAAGCATAGCCCCTTAGAGGGGAACTTGAGCTTAACGTTGAACGGCATTCTGGGGCAGGGGAGGGAGGTCACCCTCAGAGGTGCCTGATGGGGGTACAAGTGAGCTGGAGTAGCAGTTAGAGGAGGCCCCCAGAGGGACCTCAATTGCCAGGTACTTTCAGCCCTCCTAGGACACAGATAAAATGGGTGCTGGCTGTTGGGAATGAAAGCATATAGGGAAGGATGTGCTAGAAAATGGAAGATGGATTTTGAGAGAGCAGGGAGAGTGCTGACATTTGCTGTGAGCTTTCAAGTCCCGTTTCTACCCAGAAGTGACTAGTTGCCTCTTTGGTGTGTTGACATGCCCACACCAGGATATGAAGGGGAGGGGAAAACGGGGAGATGAGAGCATGAAGTCCCAGACAAGCCTAGGTTGATATTGAAAAACCAGTTGTTGTTTTGCTAGATTTTTGCCAGTGGTAGATTTTAATTGCAGGGAGGTGACCTCGGGTAGTAGGGGGTGGGGGATGGGGAAACAATGACAGGCAAGAGGGCCGGGCATTCTTGTGTGAAACAGGGAAAAGGAAATACACTTTGGGAAAAGTGGTCATGATTGACTCTTGGGGTTAGAATCACGGTCTTTGATTGAATAACATGGTAGGGTTTTGATTCAATAGTAATCCGATTTGGGTGGCACACCAATCATAAATTCTCCAGCAAACTGAAAAATTCTGTAGGGTAATGGAAAGTGTTCGAACCCCACGGTTTTCATTGAATTAAATATGAAAATGTATCATACAATCGATATTGCAATATTTGATTCAATCAGCATTTGGGGATGAGAACCGTTTTCTCCCATTTGTTTTTATGCTGTCGAAAAATATTTCAATTTGCTCCAGAATTTATTATTGACAAATCACCCTAACAGCGGTTGGTGGTTGAGGTGGGGAGCTTGTCACAGAGGATTGGCAGCTGAGAGATGGTGGGCCAAACCAGGCCCCCAGAAATAGCCAGGGACTGCTGAATGCTCAGCTGAAATTCTAGAAAGGAGCTGATTATGCACGGCAAGAAGGGAGATGAGGACATTTGTCACCGGGAGAAAAGAGACAGGACAGGGGGCCTTGCCTTTTCTCTGGATGGGCCTGCTTTTAGCAGTAAGGGCTGGCCCTGAACAAAATTTTGAGGCAGGCAGAGGGGGCACCCCCACCTCCTCTGCTCACTGTCACCTTGGCCCTCAAGAAGAAAGGGCTCTTCTCTGTAACCCTGCAGTAAGTGGCCTGGTGCTGTGTTATAAACAACAGCATGGAGACTCAGAAACTTGGGTCTGATGTGGGGGGGAGGGGTGTCTTCCACTAATTAGCTGTGTAACCTTGGGTAAGTGACTTAACGGATAAAATCTGACCTTTATCATAGAACTCTTGTAATTATTAAACGAATGCATATTAAATGAACATGTATATGCTCAGGACTTCATAAGCAAACAGAAAACAGAAGTTGCTGTTATTACTATTATATCAGCTATCCATTATTGTGTAATTCACTTACACTCCAAAATGTAGTGCCTTCAAATAATAATGAATCTACCAGTCAGTCCTGGGCTGGGCTGGACTCTGCTGATCGTGGCTAGGCTCACATAGGTGTTTGTGGTAGGAGTATCAGCTATGGGCTGCCTAGTTCAGAGCGGCCTCACATGTCAGGAGGTTGGCTGGCTGTTGGCAATAGTGGTGACAGGGCTGGGTATCTCTCAGCCTCCAGCAGACCCTACCCAGCTTGTGACATGGTAGAGCCAAGTGTAGCAAGAGGGCAAGCTTTGATGTGCAAATTTTATTCAAGTGTCTGCTCTTGGCACATTTGCTAATGTCCCCCGTGGCCATGAGAGACACAAAGACAGCTCAGATTCAAGAGGTGGAGAAAACTTCTCCTCCTGACACGTTTCAAGAACATACATCCAAGGAGAGGAAGAGTCTGTGGCCACTTTTGCACAGGGCCATTATTATCATCATCATTTCTTTTGAAGTGCTTGTCATATCCCACCCCTCCCCATGTAAAGCTCTAGACATGAAACACCTCCCTCACTAGCCCAGAGCTCCTTGAGGGCAGCATCGTATCTTTGCACCTTTTGTACCCAGCAAGGTAGCAGGCACTTGAAAATGCATCCTGAATGGTTACGTAAGTATAATTATATAATCTTATGAGAATACTTTTGAAATGCATTCATACTAAAGAGCTGTCATCAGAATCACCTGCCTCGCAGAAGTGTTTGAATTTTTAAGCTAATGGCAGGAAAGGGGCATGGCTTAATATAAATAGAAATTCTGGGTAAAATGTTAGGAGTCATTGATGGGTGGCTGTTTTAGAAAGAGTATGTCTCTCATATTCCTCACGTTGAACCATTGGACAACTTTCAACTCCAGTTACAACTATGGCTGTCTGTTTGCATCTTCTAGGGAGAGGGGGTTAGGGTGGCTCAAGTGGTAAACAATCCACCTGCCAATGCAGGAGACGCAGGCAGAAGATGTGAGTTCAGTCCCTGGATAGGGAAGATCCCCTGGAGGAAGACATGTCAACCCACTCCAGTATTCTTGCCTGGGAAATCCCACGGACAGAGGAGCCTGGTGGGCTGAAGTCCACGGGTCACAAAGAGCAAGGGGGGACCCCCTGCTCCCCCCAGGCCTTGTCTTCTGCATAATCCTTGTTAAGGCTCCCTGTTCTGCCTGCCCAGTTGCCCATGGTTAACACACACACACACATACACACCAAAAAACACACGTGCATGAACAATCTCACTCCGTTTCCTAGGGGAAGATGAGTCAACCACTCCTCGGGGCCGTGCGACATCCTGTGCTCAGGCCAGGAGGTCACAACTCCTGGTCACGCAATGTTGCCTCTCTGCAGGCAGCCCTGCCAGTCTGCGGCTTCGCCTGACATCTTTGTTTTAGGGGAAATGAACACAGAGTATTGCTGGGCTCCTGCCAAACTGGGTCAACCGTGTTCCCTCTTCTGTCCCCTAATGGGCTGAGACCCATCCGAGAGCTGCTTCCTCTCCCCCTTCTTGTTCTCATCCAGCTCCTCGTCTGACTTACCCCTTTCCTTGGCTTTCTGCTTTGAGGATATCACCCTGACAGCATCTCCTCTCCACCATCTTTGCTAAGCAGCTACTAGAGTAATAGCTGAGATGCCCTAGGGAGTATCCACAGCGCAAAGGCGTCCCAGGAACACATATTGTTGGGGCCCCTTCTGGGTGTCATCACTACCATTCCATATGGTTTTAGTCTGGCTCTTCGTCCCACCATCCTATGCCCCCTCTCCAACCCCACCCACCAGGCAACAAGAGACTTCGTCCTGACCAATCAGCACAGCCCACTTCCCTGGACACAAGGCTCAGCTTGGGGCTGGGCTTGAGTTCCAAGCACGGGCAGTCACACTGATTTCCTGCAATGGTTTCGCAGACACCAAAGCAGGAGTGTGCTGGAGCCCTCCTTCCACCAGCTTTTGAGAGCCAAAGATGTGCAACCCTTGGGTACCTTGAAATGGACCACAGTGGGAATATGTGTACTATGGAGAATTCAGCAAATGCTACACATCACAGCTTTTTCATTTGGAGACTTGGTTGTTAAACATTTACCAATATACAACTGGATGGTAAAGAGAAGCTCTGTTTCCATGAAGTGGCAAAACTGGAAGGGTCTGAAGGCAGCAACCTACTGTGATTATATTAAAAAAAAGAATTGCCTGGTTTGCATTTGCCAATTTGAATTGGATTTTCCCCCTTGAAGTGATTTAGAAGGAGCTTCCCCAAAATGTGCCACTTTGGCATGTGAACTATTTAGAGTTAAATATAATTAAGGCCTAAAAGACTGAAGAAGAGCTTTTTACTCCCCTTTTTAACTACCTAGAAGAACATAGATAGGGGGTGCCTGGCTCAGAGAAAGAGCTATTACCAAAGATAAGTTTTATCTGAATGACCCATCTGCATGGCCATGCAAACATCTAATTGCCAAACATCTGCTTTTATTATCATCCTGTGAATGACCCTCCCATCCTTGGAAACCCTAAGTGCCTGTCTCATTTTGTAGCTCAGGAGGGCATACAAGTCTCAACTGCCCTATTTGCCCTTGGGTCTTATATTGTTATGGGGATCCCATATGTACAAAATTAAATTTGTTTTTCTCCTGTTAATCTGTCTTGTGTTAATTTGACTATTAGACCAACAGAAGGGTAGAGGAAAATGTTTTCCTCCCCAACACCCCCAGGCAACTTTAAGATCCCTGACTGAAATGAAACTTAGGAGAAAATTATATTCTGCTTTGGGATTCCTAAAATTATCAGCACAAAAGGGGAAACAGTGCAAAAGAAGATCCATCTTCTCTTGGTTCCGGGGTGCAAGGAGATGGAGATTGATGAACCCTTGCCAAGCAGGGTGCGAGGCATGTAGGGTGTGGCTTGCCAGTGTCAGACCCACGCCTTCAGCCATGGGCAGAGGTCCCAACCTCGGGGCCCCAGGGCTTGGGTGATCAGCTTGGAGAATCTCCAGCACTGCCATCATCGCCATCCTGAAGCTGAGGTTGAACCCCTCTGGTTTCTATTATTGTGAATCAGATACAATTGGCCCTGAAGGGGAGCCAAATCTGCTACCCCCAAAATATGCCATTTAGGCATAAAGATTATTTTAGGCTGATTGCTTTCAAGAAACAGCAGTCACTGGGGAAGCTCTGAAAACGGAAGTTTTGTAAGAGACGTCTCCTTGTAAAGGAAAACTCCCTTCACCAGTGTGTCTCCTCTGTACCAAGAAGATGAGTGGAAATCTCTAGAAAATCCTATGAAGGAAACAGGCATGGACTTAAATCTGTATAAAAACCTTACCTTCGTTTACTGTGCTTTTCCTAATACCGCCCCCCCCCCCCGACAAACGGCCCGGCTGGCCCGACCGTACCACCCACCCCCAGCATCTTCCTTTGTCTTTATCTGGAGACAGGATTTAAGGTGGTGGTTCGAGCCATTTCCAGGATTACTCGTTTTTCCTGGGGCTCTCCCATGTACACAGACAGTATACAGGTTATTAAACTTCTGTTGATCTCTCTATTATAGGGGGGGTCTCAGCCAAGAACCTAAGAGGGTAGCAGGAAAAGTATGTTTCCTCCCCCACAGCCCCTTCCAGTGAGAAAATCTCCAAGGGCAGAGATCCTACCCATGCCGCTGGCACAGAGCAGCTGTGCCCACCGGCCCTCACAGAAGGAGCAGAGCCAGCGAGCCACAGGAGACCCCCTTATCACTGAACCTTGATTCTACATGGCCTAGAGAGGTCCTTCCAGTATCTTTGCCCCGGGACAATTACGATGCGCTCCAGGCTATTGGCAGCCTCAGTCCCAACGCAGGAAAGGCCACAGGTTAAACCCCTCCATCAAGGGCATCCTGTGCAATCGGGCCTCAAAGGCGCCCAGTTTTTCTTACGATCCTGAGAAACCCTGAGCCTTTCTGAAGTGCCCACTCGTGTCATTTCTGAGCTACCACCCCCGATCAGGAATATCCCTCTCTTTGGCCACAGGGTAGTCACCCACCCCTCCTCCCCTATCTCCCCTCGCCAACTCCATGGTGATCAGCTCTGAAACCCTGACATCAGAGGTTTCTGCGAGTCTTCCTACTAGTAATGAGAAGAAAGAAGGGGAGAGATTGTGACTCATCCCGTAGCCCAGCCTGGGTGGGGAAAGGAGGATCCCCCACCACAGGCAGAGGGCAGCGGACTGAGCCCCAGGTGTCTGAGAGAGGGAGGCAGGCCCGGTGTAGACAACGAGGGGCTCTAGGCTAAGAGAGCAGCTAGCAGAGGGCCCCGGAAGATGGAGTGGGTTCAACCCTGAGCCAGAACCTGTCTGGCCTTGGCAGTCCAAGACCCAGACACATTCACACACGTTATATATACACCACTCAGAAACACATCCCATGCATGAACATAAACCATACACACCCCACACGCTACACACCCCATGCTCGCTCCTGTGCAGATATGAACACACAAAGACACACACACTCACACATGCACTGACATGCCCATATATACACGCACACACTTACAATCTCATATGCATAGACATACACACCCAAATATGCTTGTGCTCACAAACACACCTGTCTATTGTGAAATCCCAGCTCACAGAACCCTATCGAGGACACTTGCATGATCAAACTCCTTCCCTCCTTGCTGACCCCAGGTCATTTCTCCTCCCCGTTGCTGCCCCAATCCACCCCCTCCTCTCAAGCGGGACCGTTTTACCCACTCCTCCCCCCCCCCACCCCTGGCTTGTTTTCTTTTCCTGAGTGATTTTAAGTTTCCAGCTGTCATGTGAGGTCTTTAATCCCAAGACAGAAGGCCAAAGAAGCCTACTCCACACAGCCAAGCCATTAACTAATTGCAAAAGGTGCGCACATCCCATCATATTAATCCCCCTACAGCAGTCCGTCGCCTGAACCTCCCTTCCGGAGTTGTGCTGATCAAAAGGACGAGTCGCCTGCTACTGTCCTGGATGGCATTGCCATGATGGATGGCCCGTGTCCGGAAAGGGTGGAGGTCAGCCTCGGGGACTCACGTGTCAGGCTGAGAAGGGGCTGAGAGGTAGGCAGGCCGGAGCCAGTGGCCGGCTGCCAGGGTGAATTTTTTTTTTTTTTTTTCCGCCAGCTGAAAAGGAGCTGAGACTTCCTGTGTCCCCAGGCTGGCTGGCCTAGACCACTGTCCTAGGATGGTCGGGGCTCCAACAATCTTCTTGTCTTCTTATCTTCTCCAAGGACAAGCACATGGAGAAGACCTGAAAGGTCCCCAACCCCCTCTTTCCAGCAACTCTGCTCTCTGGCTAAGTCAGCAAGTTCAGGGAGGCTGGCTTTCAATGGACTGCCCGCAATCTGCAGACACAAACCTTCTTCCTGACGGTAGTCCTGGACAGTGGTGGCGGTCCTTAGGTGGTCTCCCCAAGCTTCCCTTCGCCTCCACAGGGGACTGGCAGGCCCTGCCAGCAACGTGCAGGGACTGTCTGATGACCTATTTCCCAGCGGGAATTCTCAGTGAGTCTACGAGCGTGCGTGCACATCCTGCTTTTCCACTTCTAGGGTGGGAATAAATTGCCTGATTGACAAACCTCCCCTGTAGTTCATGCACACTGTGCCTGTGGGTTGGCCGCAGCTACAGTTGCAGTCAACTGACCTAATCCATTTATCTTATTTATACTGTGTTCCATTTTCCATATGCAGAGTCGGGGCCTCCTGGATCTGGTATGCAAATGAGACACAGAGATTTGCAAATGAGCAGAGGCCTGACACTTTTAAAAATTATCATTAAGAACCTTGCCACCCTGCCACTGGGTAGGAGGAGAGGGGCTGGAACTGAGAGTGGGTGATATGCAGCATCCTTCCCTACGTGCTGGTCTGCACTCTCCTCCTCCTCCCAGTCTTCCTGAAGCCTCGTGGAGCCCTGTCCCTTTCCACAGCCACTCTATTGTTGGAGGGTGATGGGCACAGGCGTTGCTGGGGACAAAAAGGCTGGCAGGACATTCACAGGATGTTAAATGAGGCCAGACGGGGATTCCAACCGGCATTCCCTATCCACATGCCCCGGGCCCGAGTCCCACACCCCGCTGCTTCAACAAACAAAAGAGAGGTTTGTCCACCCAGTTTTTCCTTTTGGGGGGTGGTCCATGGATGAGCTTTCTTTAGAGCAAGCAGGAGGTACCTGTAAGCCACCAAATAAGATAATCATGAATCAAATAGCCTTCAGACAAGAACCACGACCATGCAACTTTACAGAATCTTCTTTCTCCTCTTTCTCTGCTCCAAACCCCCTTCAGGCAGATGTGTTTGTTCAAAATTACAGCCAGAGTGGTCTATGCTGTGTGCTTAGTTGCCAGTCGTGTCCAACTCTTTGCGACCCCATGGACAAGTCTTTATCGAATGCCCCCTGAGTCAGAAGCCATCCCGTGAAGGTGGCCAAGTGGGAACAACAAATCTGAATTCTCCTCGGGAACTCCAAGTGGTGTGTTGGCTGTGAGACACCCAATGTGGTCCAGCAAGGCATCCAGAGAGTGAGTCACCGCTGGTGGGGCCAGTGGAGGCCATCCGGGGAACCCCAGTTTGAGAAACAGGACAGCACATTCCTCCCCACTCCAGCTTCCAGCAGCCTTCTCTGTTATTCTCTAGTGTGGTATTCTAGAAAGGAACCTCATTTGAGTTCAAAGTTTGGTGGATTAATTTGAAGCCAACGTCTTACTTTTCTTTTAAGACACTGGAGAAAAGAACATGTAATCCCAGCTTTTCCAAAGGCGGAGCAAGAGACTTCAATAACAAAGCTGTATTTCACTTGGCAATCGGGGAAAGCTGCTCCCCTCTTTTTTTTTTTTTTCAAGTGTTCTTGTTTTTTTGTTCTGCTTCTAAGAATATGCAGAAGAGACATCTCTAGGGCAGTAGGAACTCTTCTATCAGGAATTTCAAAAATGGCATTCCAAGCATTTGGCCAATGGTTAGGCATCTGGGAGCTGATTTCCAAGATGCAAATCATGGTACCCGCCATCAGGAACGTAGGGCAAGTTGTCTCTGATGAATAAGACAATATTCGCAGAGGTTTTAATAAAATGAAGTACAAGATCCTGAGAAGATAACGCCAGATTTAACCCCAAAGCCCCTGGCTTGCAAGAAGAATGGACTCCTCCCCATGCTAGCTCTCAAAGCAAACCTCCATGTCCTCTGTATTTGTCTTAATGCAATTCATTAAGGACAAGCCACCACTGGTGACCAGGCGATGTTTTTAATTACTGTGTTCCCATTGACGTCTGCATGGCCTTGTTATCATTCCAGCAGATATTTACAAATATGACTTCTAGGGGGGTTCCCTGTGATCTCCACAAGGACTACAGCTGCTAATGAGAGCCAGGCAGGCCCCCAGCCAAGGGGGCTGTTGATTATCAAGCCAAGAAACATCCAGACTCAGAAACTAATGAGCTGGCAGAGAGACCAAAACAGACTAGGAATGTGTAGCCCAGCACTGGGGAGAGAGGTCACTGAGACAACCTCAGGAGAGAGACAAAGCCAAGAGAGAAACTTTCGTGGGAGCCAAACCTTTGTGGTTGCTTACTGCCTTGATGAACAGCAGTTTTATTCACCAAACGTCTATTAACTTCCTTCTATGTGCCACGCATTGGGCTAGGTGCGGGGGAGGTGATTCCATCATGCTTGCCGCCCCTAAAGAAGAGCTGGGAAGGCCAACAAGAGAAGATTACTCAAGGACGTGAGAGCCCCCGTGGCTGTTCCACTCACAGAGAAAGTCACCGTGTTCTGCCTTGTGACCTGCTCTCACAGTATCGTCTGGATCTGAGATTTCACTCTGGAATGGCTTCAGACACACGCCTTGGGGCAGAGATGGGCCAGATGCTCACCAAAACTGTTTCCTCTTCTGGGCATGCAGTTAAACTAATTTTGAAACCCCTTTTTATCTTGATGAGAGACTAGCTTCCAACAATCAACTGTGAGCAAAAGGGATGAGGTACTGAAGAAGGAGAGTGCCTTCTCTCTCTCTCCCTCGCTCCTATCTGCTTGCTGGATGATGCCAGAATGGCCTTGAAGGCACATTTTGAAGATGGCAGTGCTAAAGCATGTTAGAAGCTAGGTCAGGTTCCCTAAAGGCAGAGCTTGACATGGGGATTCTGATGCAAGGGACTATGTGACAGAATGCTCCCAGGTGAAACCTATAAAGAGAGAAGCAGGATAAGTTAAAGGAAGAATCTCAGCAAACAGGTAGTTTGGGTTGAGGGTTAGCTCTGATCCCCCAGGGAACTCAGGAAGATGACTGTCTCCATGGAGCTGTGTCCACTTGAGGCCATGGAGCCAGGCATCTGTCCTCTGGGTCAGAGTCAGTCATTGGCTACGGGCTACCTCCAGGGGTTGCCTGCCCTCTCGGGAATTTCTTGGGGGGAGTATCTGCCTGTCGACTCAGGGCAAATAGCTATCAGCATCCAACTTTTACAACAGGTGCAAGATGGGCATACCAGACTGATAAAGGGGAAATTGAGAAAATACCTATTAGCATCTACTACAGTGAGTTCCCTGAATGACTGCCTGGGGCAGAGCCCCAACCTGCACTAGACTATGACATGAACAGGAAGTAACCCTTTACTGATGTAACTGTTAAGCCACCAAGATCTTAGATTTCTTGCAGTAGCCAGTGTCAGACTAGTGGCACACCTGATACAGGGGTACAAAGGCCTGGCCCCCTCACCTCAATTTGGGACAATTCTGAAGGGCCACCCCAGCTCCAATGCCCCCATATCGGCTGAGGCCTCAGTTGCAACTGCTTCACCATCCTGCATCCCTCACTTCCTTGCAGGTGCCTCTCCCAAGACACTATCAATAAATCTATTGCGTGCAGCAACTAACAAGTCAGTCCTAGTATGTATATGAAGATGTAAAGGAATCAGAACAGCCAAAACAATTTTGAAAAGAATGAAGTGGGAGGACTTACACTTTTTGATTTAAAATACACTACAAAGCTACGGTGGCTCAGACCATAAAAATCTGCCTGCAATGCAGGAGACCCAGGTTCAATCCCTAGGTCAGGAAGATCCCCTGGAGAAGGGAATGGTTACCCACTCCAGTATTCTTGCCTGGAGAATTTCATGGACAGAGGAGCCTGGAAAGCTACAGTCCATAGTGCTGCAAAGAGTCAGACACAACTGAGCAACTAACACTTTCACTTTTACAAAGCTATAGTAATCAAAATAGTGGATTACTGGCGTCAGGATATGCCAGTATACATGGATACATGGAGCAGAACTGAACCAATGGAGCAGAAGTGAAAGTCCAGGAAAAAATCCTTATATTTATGGTCAATTAACTTTCAACATAGGTACCAAGATTATTCAGTGGGAAAGGACAATCTTTTCAATAAATGATGCTGGGACTACTGGATACCCATGCAAAAAGATGAATTTAGATCCTTATATCTTACCATCCATACACAAAAATTAACTCAAAATAGATCGTAGATCTAAATGTTAGACCTAAAATTATAAAACTTTTTTAGAAGAAAACATATGACAAAATCTTTGTAAACTTCAATTAGTCTTTTTTTAAATATGACACGAGAGGCATAAAATTTTAAAAATTGTAAATTGGACTACATCAGATTTTAAAACATCTGCAATTCTAAAGACACCATTAAGTAAATAAAAAGACAAGCCACAGACTGGGAGAAAATATTTGCAAATCATATATCTTGCATACAAAATATATTATTTTCAACTCTTAAAACTCAGTAATAGGAAAACAAAGAGCCCACTTTTTTTTTTTAATGATCCAACACATTTGAATAGCAGTTTCATCAAAAAAGCGAAAGTGAAAGTGACTCAGTCATGTCCAATTCTTTGCAACCCCATGGACTATACACTCCATGGAATTCTCTAGTCCAGAATCCTGGAGTAGGTAGCCGTTCCCTTCTCCAGGGACTCTTCCCAACCCAGGGATTGAACCCAGGTCTCCCGCATTGTGGGTGGATTCTTTACCAGCTGAGTCACAAGGGAAGCCTGAAGAAGATATACAAATGTCTAATAAGCCATATGAAAAGATGTTCAACAGCATTAGTCACTAGGGAAGTGCAAATCAAACCGACAATGAGACACCACTTCACACCCACTAGGACGGCTGGAATCAAAAATACAGACACTAGCAAGTGTTGGTGAGGATATGAAGCCACTGGGACTCTCACAGTCTGCTGGTAGAAATGGAAATGGTGCGGCCACTTCAAAAAACAATTTGGCAGTTTCTTAAAGAGTTAAATGTAAATTTACCACATAAGCCAGCAATTCAACTCCTTGGTAAATACCCAAGAGAAAATGAAAACTTATGTCTATCCACACAAAGACTTGTGCACAAGTGTTCACAGAAGCATTATTCATAATAGCCAAAAAATGGAAACAGCCCAAATGTCTATAAACAGAGGAACAGATAAATAAAATGTGGTATATCCACACAATGGAATATTATTCAGCTATGAAAAGGAACAAAGCATGGATACATGTTACAACATGGATGATGCTTGAAAACATTATACGTAATAAAAGAAACCAGATGTGAAAACCACATACTGTGTAATCCTTTTCATGTGAAATATCCAGAAAAGGCCAATGTATAGAGACAGAAAGTAGATTAATGATTGCCTGGGGCTGGGGGTGAAAATGGACAATGACCACTAGGGGACATAAGGGGTCTTCTTGGGGTGATTAGAAATGTTTTAAAGTTAGATCGTGGTAATGGTTGCACAACTGGTTAAATTTACCAAAAATATCTTTGAAACATATGCTTCAAACAGGTGAATTTTACAGTATATAAACCATGGTTCGATAAAGCCATCTTGATTAAAAAAAACAAAACCTTCAGCCTACCTATCTTTAGCTCAAACTCCATTTCTAGGGAACCCAGTTGAAAACAACAGACAGTGCATTTTATTTATTTATTTTGGCTGCACTGGGTCTTTGTTGCTATGCGTGGGCTTTCTCTAGTTGCAGAGAGTGGGGGCTACGCTCTAGCTGAAATGCACAGGGCTTCCCATTGTGGCGGCCTCTCTTGTTGCCGAGCACAGGCTCTAGGTGCATGGGCTCCAGTATTTGTGGCACTCAGATCCGAGAGCCTACAGGCTTCAGTAGCTGCAGCTTGCAGTCTCTAGAGCTCGGTCTCAGTAGTTGTAGCAAAGGGGCTTAATTGCACCACAGCATGTAGAATCTTCCTGGTCTAGGTATCGAACTGTGTCCCCTCCAATGGCAGGTGGATCCTTAACCACTGAACCACCAGGGAGGTCCACATATATTGCATTTTAATAGAAATGCCTATTTCTTTGTATCTCTGGCCAAATTTGAGAAAATTGGTCGTTTCAGGATGAAAAAGCCCCAAAGTATGCCCAAGTACACACACACACACACACACACATACACACACACTCATCTTTCAAGCTTTCTGCCTTGACATATCAGCCACCATCATCACCTTTCCTGATCTGAGGTCTAGAATGCAACATTGGAATCCCTTCCCATGAAGAAAATAACTCAACCCCTGCCCACACGAAGCAGAGCCACAGTGGCCCATCCTACTGTTCCTAATTATTTATAATTGTAAAATCCTATTTTTAATAGCTGTTTCTGTTTTTGTGCTATTTGTCATAATTCTTTGGCCTTAAAAGCCCAGCTACCCTGAGGTGTAAACAGTGGTGGTATAAATTGCCTGTGTTTGGTGGCTAGTGAGGGTCAACGGGTTGGCAGGAAGGAGCCCATGAGACAGACTAGGAAACAGAGAAGGGAAGGAAAAAAAAAAAAGATGAGTTGATAAATAAGGACTCTGAGTTCATCCCCACAAGGCTGACTGGTCATTGCTCAATGTTGCAAGACACTGACTTCTGAGAGGTTTGCAGAAAGAGCTCGCTCGACTTGGAAATTGCTGTGAATGTGAGTTCCACCCGAGGCTGAGCCTGTAAAAAAAAGTTCTCAGGCATCCTCACCTGGCTGACAGGTCTGGGACGTCAAGTGTTCCTTTGGAGGTGGCTGAGTCTGAGCCCCAGCAACCCTGCCCCCAAGCTCTTGACCACCAGACTGATCAGCGAAGACCCTGTGCCGTCTCACTCCCTCTGTCCCCTGGCTCTTGCTTCTGCCATAGGTTGCAGCACTGCCCACTGCCTGAAATGCCAGACACCCACTCAGTCACTCCTGAAACATTCATGGGACATCTAGCATGGCCCCGTGGAACTACCTCTGGGCTAAGTTCCAGATCAAACAAGCCATGAATAACATAGCCTCTACCCACAGGAAGTTTGCAGGTGTCAGAATCAGGTATTTTTTGCACTGTGATAAATATGGAAGGGGGAAATATCAGAAACAGAGAGGTGGCTTTGGGCAAGTCCACCTAGAAGGAGATACCTGGGGAGACTTCCAAGAAGAGAGGACACTTAGATGGTCTCTTCAAAGAAGGGTGTCCTCTAGCCCACAAGGCATTGGATTTCATTCAAAGGAGAGAGCATATCAACTGAAGCAAAGCTCCAGAACCATGCTGTCCATTAGAATTTTCTTCAATGATGAAAATATTCTGTATCTGTGCCATCCCAAATGGTAGGCAGTCACAAATGAACGCTCGAAATGTGGCTAGTGAGGCTGAGGAATGAAATTTTACTTTATTTTGTTTCGATTCACTGTAACTTAAATATGCACATGTGGCTGCAGGCTAGCCAAGTAGACAGCACAGTTTCTGGGATACAAAACAGCAGGGTCCATTCCCAGAAGTGCCAGTGGGCATAGGAGACAGAAGATTCGGGTGCTTGGGAGCGACTACTAGAAACAGCCAGAAAAAAAGAGGCCAGGTCACGGAGGAGCTTGTGGACCTGAGTCAAGCACCTGGGACGATGACACATAGATACTGCCCTACCTAGTGAAGGGATTCATCCCTCTCTGCCTCTCCATTCGAACACTGCCGGCTGCCGGGGGGAGATGGCCTGATAAAGGGCACAGATGCACGGTGCGGGCATCCTGGTCACTCTAACTAGCTGGACAAGTGCAAGTCCCATCAAAAGGGGGCAGCCAGTACTCAGCGCCACTTACGCTCTTGTTGTCTCCAAACACAAGCCCCCAATAGCCCGATCTTCAGATGATTCAAGAGAAGCCAAAGTCGTGATCTATTTTGGGAAATCGTTCAGTATATCCAAATGCTGGCTACATTTTTGTTAAGGCTCCACAGTCCAAGGAAAACCAATCTGGGGGCTGGGATTTGGTCATTGAACTACAGATTTGCAACCAAGACTCCTCTCTCCACCTGTGGCACCCACCATGCTTCTAGTATGAACCTTGTGCTTATAATGCTCATCTCTCCCCACTAGGCACCCCATTCCTCAAGGGCAGAGATGGAAGTCTTATTCATCCATCACTCCCAGAACCTAGTTCAATGCCTGTACATGGTCTCTGCTTCGTAGATGTTTGTTGAATGAATGAATGAATGCATGACCTCATTCATGGGTGAAATGATCCTGCCAGCCAAGGTAGTGGCCCGAAGAGACAGCGGCAAAGGAGTTAAAAGGCAAGAAATGAATTAGGCTTGGGGATAAAATCCCATTAATTGTCATTTTACCAGAAATCTTCTTCCCTGCAAATCCGCAGGCTGTAAATTAAAATCTGAATAGTTGTTTTGAGCGCAGCTTTCTCCAAACCACAGGTTTGCAAACACTTCTCTTCCCGGTAGCTTGAGGCCTCACAGTCGTCTTGTGCTATTAAATCTTGCTGAAAAGTGGGCTGAGACCACTAGGTCTCTTGTGAACATTACCAGACGTGTCGACGGTTGGTGTGGGATTCAGCGAGATGCCTCTGCCCCTGTCACCAGGGAGAGTCCAGCTGCGAAAAGGCACCTTGGGAGAAGGATCTCTGACCTCCGGTGACCCCCAGAGCTGGGGGGAGGGGTGGACATGGCACCCCAAAGTGGCGAATCCAGGTCCACAGCCCCTGGCGTGTTCCACTCCAAATTCCTGTAGAACATCAGGGGAAGTTACACTTCAGCTGCTCCAAGCCATGCCTGGGAATGTGTGCTCCGCACCACATCAGCTTCCTAAGGCCAGGTGGATCTTTGTGCAGCGATGTCAAACTTGTGGGAGGAACAGTGAAAGCCCAGCCAAGAAAATGCATGGGGAAGCTTCTGAAAGAGGTGGGAGGGTGCGCCATCCCGACAACCCCACACCCAGACTCCCATGAGAAGCAAGAGACTACGTTCCTGTGATTTTTTCCTTTTCGGGCAATTTTGGAGAGATTTCTTGAATGCCTGCAATTCATCTTTGTAAAATCAAGACTGAAAGGCACCCAAAAGACTTTGAGTGGACCCCCTCCCTTGCTTATTGTACAGATGAGGAAACCGAGGCTCCCCTATTCTCAAGCACTGAGTTCAAGGACACGCAGATGGACTCTCAGAACTGAGCCCAGCACTCTCTTATCTTTTACGGCACCACGGGTGCCCCTTGCTAATCCATACATCTGCGCACACCGCGGTGTCCTCTCGCGGTCACTGATGACAAAGGCCATTTTTCACAGGAGGATATAATCTGCTAAAATCTTCTCCCACATTCCAGGGCAAGAGTGCCCATATTTCACCGAGCAGGTTAATCACAAACATCAAGTGATGAAGCAGGAGGAACAAGAGAAGAAAAGGAGCCCTCACGGTTTGTGGAAACTTCTGAAATAGGACATGTTTTGCTTCCCCTCCTCATACCACAATGCAAACCTCCTAAAAGCTTGTAACATTTAGCAAAACTCTTTGCCATACCTGGATACAAAATCATATTCTCTTTAAACCTATAGACACTTAGGAAATTGATGAGTTATTTATATTAGTCTCCAGTGTCCAGAGCCACCATCATTGAGATGAAGTGCTCAGGACAGAGTGAAATCCCTTAATTACTCTCACATGTGTTGCGTGTTGCAGAGAAAGAAAACAGAATGCAAAGTGCTTATATATTTCAGCCGCATAATAGCTTGATGAAGATTTCTAAATTTTTCAAAATGTCATTTCTTTCTAAAAGATGGATTATTTCTGTTGGGGTTTAGTCTACCTAATTACTCCTGCCTTGATTACTTAACTACTCCAGATATTTCATCCCTCCATGCTCTTATTATGTTCGGCATGTTAGAAGAACCAAGGCAGCTTATTAGCACAAAGTAGACAGTCGAGTTTCCTGGCAGTTAGTGTGGGAGCATGGGTGACAAAATTGAACATAAGGAATGGCTCCTTTGAAGCAGTGGCCTTTCTGCAGCTTCTGCCCATTTGCTACAACCCAGGCTAGTCTGCTGGAGAAGGCGATGGCACCCCACTCCAGTACTCTTGCCTGGAAAATCCCATGGACAGAGGAGCCTGGTGGGCTGCCGTCTATGGGGTCACACAGAGTCGGACACGACTGAAGTGGCTTAGCAGCAGCAGTAGCAGGCTAGTCTGCACAGGACATCTTGGAGACCCAAGTCCCCCTGCCCAACCATCCCAGAAGGCAGCATGTTGATTCCCCTCTGCTCTCCAGCTCTCTTCCCCATCCATTATGGAGACCTTGGGTCTGGGCTCCCTATTTCTTTCTTTAGAGGAGTGCTTCTCAAACTTCCACCTGGAGGACTCCTTAAAACAGAGAGGGCCCAGCCCCACCACAAGGCGGCTAGATTCAGCAGGCCTGGGGTAAGGATCAGAGAACCTACCTGTGTCTCTAACAAGTTCCCAGGCCATGTTGATGCTGCTGCTCCTGGGGCCACACTTGGAGAACACTGCTTTAAGACAATTTCTGTCTTTCTTTAAAAAAAATTTTTTTAACCACTCAAATCTGTGACTAGTGCCTGTAATTAGGTAGGAAATTGGGACCCCATGGCATCTATCTGACTTTAAAAATATAAGAACCTGCCTGCCAATGCAGGAGATGTAAGAGATGCAAGAACCATGAGTTCAATCCCTGGGTCGGAAAGACTCCCTGAAGAAGGGAATGGCAACCCACTCCAGTATTCTTGCCTGGAGAATCCCATGGACAGAGGAGCTTGGTGGTCTACAGTCCATGGGGTTGCAAAGAGTCAGACACGACTGAGCAACTTAGCATGTCAGGTATCTAGCTCTGGATTCAATGAGCAAAATAACTGTTTAGGTTAAAGGGAAGGGCCTCAAAATAGAAAGGACAGAATGGAGGGAGGAAGAAAGTACGGAAGGAAGATGGTTGAACAGGGCAGGACATCTCCAGAAGGTGTGATTCTACAACTATACTATGAAGAGTCAGGGAGCAGGCACAGCTCCATGGTTGGACTGAAAGGAATATGGCTTTTCTCTGTGTTTTCCTATTACGTGGGGATCGCACGGTGGGTTACCCTACCAGACGCGGGTCCTTTTTCACTCTAACGGGACGCTGGGCCATGGGCAAGCCTGGATCCCAGAGCCTGCCTCCGGCGCACCTGTCACGCTGAGGGAAGGAGGCCCGCGCCCTTTGGCTGATCCCACAACCTGGAAAAAAGCCAGACTCCCCTGCCTTTGAAAGCCTGTTCCTTGGAGCAATCCTGACTCGCTAGGTTTAATTGTTTCGTCTCTTTTCCTCTGGTTTATGAAGCCACCCCGCCTGGAGTCCGCCCCTTGCGCAGCGGCCCGGAAAGGTGGGAGGAGCGCGCTCAGCCTTCTCCGCTCGGCCAGAGAGGGTTTCTATTTCCTGATTATAAAGAAGCATTTGTTGGGAGCTGATGAATTGCGGCGGGGCCGGAGCCGGCCCGGATGCGCACCTGTGATGCTCTGCGCCTGCCGGGTTCTGTTTATGCATCAAATGTGGGCGCAGGTTTTCCCTGGCGCTTGGGGTGGTGGGGCGAAGAGGGAGCAGGCTTCAAGTGCAGCGTCATTCCATCCACCCTATCCCCCACCACCTACAATCTTGAAATCCCCCTAGACCTGGCAACTCAAAATGTGGTCCAGGGAGCAGCAGCAGCGCCCGGGAGTTCGTTAGAAATGCAAATCTCGGCCCCACCCAGACCTACTGAATCTGAATCTGCGTTTTAAGGAGAGCCTGCAGTAATTCCCAATTCCGGTTAAGCAGGACACAGGGGTGCGTAGCACGAAAAAGCTTAAGCGCTCCTTCTTTCAGAGGAGGAAGGGCAGGGGAGGGAGGTAAAGGTCAGCCCCCGATGTGAAAAGGAGTAGGGGGGTTAACCCTGAGGTTTGCCCACTGGAGTGGAAGACAAATTAACGTAGGGAGTGAGTTACTGGAAAAGGGGCCGAAGCTGGGGGTGAACATGAGTTGGGGGGGGCAGCCCAATTCGTCTGGGGGGAGGGGTGGAAAGAAAAGAGATGGGGTAAGTGGGTACCACCCCACACTCCCAGGAAAGTTGGGTATGTTGCATGCTGAGACCTTTTCCTCTGCCTGCTGCGCATTTTCTGAGACCCAAGTGAGGCGGTTCAGCACGTACAATGCGTAATAGATGAGAAAACAATAGCGGCCAGAGCTGATGGCAGGCACGCAGCTGAGGTAAGAGCACCTGGGAACTTCTTAATAAGCAAGTTGACATGTGGTGAATAAAATTTTAATGCTGGAAGAAAGAGAAAACACACAGTCATAAAAAGTATGCCCAGCATCGCTGCATTGTAACCAAGAGAACAGGCCAGCCAGGGAGCGCCTGTGGAGCAGAAGTGATGAGGGCCACCCCATCCTCGCAGCCTAGCAATAACTCGTGTCTGGGCCCAAGAACCAGCCTGCTTTCCAGAAGGTACTGAGTGTATTCAAGAGGAGGTCATCCAAAAAGAAATGATTTGGATTTGGTATGAGGACAAGAAGTGATACACACAAGCCTCTCTGGGCCCCCCTCTGACCATCTCTTGCCCTCACTTATAGGCAGCCCTGCTGGAACCAGGTGGTGGGGCCCAGGGGCAGGAGGGACGGAAGCTTCAGTTAAGTCTCATAAAATCCAAAGTAGCTGATACACTTTCAGATTCCCCTCCAGGCCTCTTTCTTCAGTCCTGTTCAACAATTTTATGCATGGAGCAGGTGGACCGGTAGAAAACACACACCCATCAAATTCCTGGTTGCCCGCAAGCTGGTAGAGTAGTTAATCTACCAAGCAGATAATTTACTTGGACTTCAATTATGTTTCAACAGACTGTAACAATAAAGCGAGTCTATCAAGATGGTATTCACTTATTTATTAATTTATTAATATATGCCTTCTCCTCCTCTTCCATAAAGGTATTGAGGTGATTTTCAGAAATTGTAGTAAATTAATCAAAATATTAAAGTAACAATATAAAAGTCAGGTTCAGTTCTGGTGTAAAGTAGGACTGGTGCATTCGCATCAGGACTGGTGCGAATGGTGACATTAAATAGGAAAAAATCTAAAAAATCTAAAATCTAAAAATCTAAAAATCTAAAAAATCTAAAGCTCTATCCTTGTTCCAGAAAGCAAAAGTCGGGGTACAGGATGTGAGCAATGTGGTTTAGCAACATCTCAGATTAAAAAAAAAAAAAGACCATAATGAACAATGAGCTCAGTCTGAGTAAAGAGTAGGATACAGTGACTGGAAAAATTAAAAAGAACTAGGCTCCTACGGTATAGTTACAGATGGAAATGTCTCTAAAAAGGGAAGGGATGGTCCCACACCACCCTACTCTTATCAAGACCACTCCTGAAACATTCAGCTCACTTCTGAAAGTCACACTTTGAAAAAGTCATTTGGCAAACTGGACACACACTGAAGAAAATAATCTGGAGCGTGAAAGATCATGAAACACAGAAGTGGGCTATGTGCCGGCCCCTGTGTGAGATTCCAAAGGGACAAAGTCCCGGAAGACATGGTCTTGTCCTTCAGAAACTTACAGCCCAGTGAGAAACTCAGATAAGTAAACTACAGAAAGAAAGAAGGCTAAATCAGACAGTGGAATCTTGGAAGAAATTATGGAAATTATGAAATATTTAGACTGGGTGACGTCCGGCACTCAATACTCTCAACAGATGCAGAAATGAGCGCCTCCGTGTTAAAGGGAGAATCCAAGTGGTACATCTGTGCAGTGCTACATGTATCAAAAAAACCCCTGACTACAGAGGCTTCAACAAATAAAATGGATTTTGCTCACACCACAAGAAGAGAGGAGGTAAGCAAATATCAGTCTAAGAACGTGAGCATCTTAGACTCTAACTCTCTTGGCCCTTCCCTCATGGTTACAACATGACTGCAACTGCTCTTGCCTTTTCATCTACATTCCAGCAGGAAGAAGGGGAAAGGGCAACGCGTGTATCAGGAAGACAAAAACCTTCCCAGGAATCCACAGCAGAGATGCCTGCTTACAGCTCATCAGCCAGAACTATGGCCCCTGTTCCCATGATGTGATTCATTATCAGGAATGCAGTTTGGGTCAGGCAACCAACAGTGTCTGACACGAATGGGTTTTTGGTTTGTTTTTCTAATTTAATTCTTTAATTTTTTTTTTTTTTTTTACTTTCAGCCAAACACTGCTTCAGGCCATTCACAGTGTTCAAGGCCTTCTTCAGCCCATCTAGCACCATGTTGAGGCCTGGCTTCAGAAGCCCTCAGGAAAACACCTCCTGCAACTCTCTATCTGTGACAAGAGAGTCATCAGAATCGGAGTCCGAAACTCAGAGTGGGGCGTGGGAGGGGGTGTGTCCATCTCGCCACGTGCAAGTCCACATCCACAGGAGGAAGTCAAGTAGCCCAAGACCCCCACACCTGGAAAAGGGTGCTCCTGACCACCGCTGGCTTTCAGCCCCTTGCCCTCCAGCTGCGATCCACGTGGACTCCACAAATGGGTTTTGAATTTCAGGCTTGGGAGACTGAAGGGATGATGGTGCCATTCACAGAGACCAGAAATACAGAGGAGGAACAGGTTTGCTGGAAGCGAGGGTGGCAGTTAATCAGTTCAGTCTGGCATATAAGTTGAAAAGCCTGTGAAGTATCCCAAAACAGAGATGCTAAGTGGAGAAATTCGTTGTGAAGGGTTGGACTGTAACTGAAAGAGTTCTGTACTTCGGACATGGATTTGGGAGTCAGCAGCAAAGAAGTGAGGATTGCAGCCCTAGATATAAGGTTAGGGTTTGAGTTCCCTCAGGGAGAAGTGTGGAGTGAGGGTCTAACCAGGCTCAGCTGGGTACCAGTTTCACATTTAGAAGTTGGGGGGAAGAGAGAAATCTGAAAAGTGTGCTGGGAAGAAACAGTCAGCTAGATGGGAAACCAGAAGAGAGTGGTTCACAGAGGCGGTGGGAAGAGAGATTTTGAAGGAGGGGAAGAGAGACAGGTGCTGCCCACACTGTCGATGCCCCTCTCTTTATACCTTCTCTGAGCACACCTGTGGCTGGGAGCCTCTGGGCACGTGGCCAGCCTCTGCCTTGAGTGCCTGTCTCCCCGTGTCCTGGGACTTTCTCTGGACCCATAGGAGAATGTTTAGCCAAGTACAGGCACAGGTTGGAAGGTAGAAGCTGAAACCCCCAAATTTGGGGAGGTGGTTGTAGGGAGCAGCAACCATCAGGTAAATCCCTCAGCCTTCTCAGTTCTGAGCTGGATCTCACACAGGTTCTTCGAGGGCCCAGAGGGGACTGAACTCCAATTGCCCACTGTAGTGAGTCACTTTACTGGTTCTCTTCCCTTCTCCATTCACTCTCCCTACGCATCCAAGGGTCCCCATGACTTGGGAGCCCCCACGGAGGTGCAGGGAACCACCCACCCACTGGTATCAGCATCTTGCTTTGATCCTTTGTATAGTTTGGTTGCTGCTTTGGAAGGAAACCAAACTAAAAACAACCTTGGACCAGATCAAGTCGTCATTTTCTCCCATCCTTGAACTAAGACCAGACTCTAAACTAGGGTCAAAATACACACGAGAAGGAGAGAAAAGGGAAGCTTGGCTTTGGCAAAGAGGGTCAACTTTGAGCTTGGACCAAGCAGTTTCAGAGATGTGGCAGTGCATGGGACTAGATGTCAGTGAGATGAGAAGTAAATAAAAGAAAAGGAAATTGAGTCAGCTGCTGTGGACTACACATTCAAGACTCTTGACTCTGAGAGGCAGGAGGACCCAGGATCATAGCCAGCATGTAATGTAGTCAAGGGAAGTTGTTAAGCCTTCTCTCACCAATCTAAACTTAAAAAAAAAAAAAAAACTTTGAGATGTATGAAGCAATTAAACTTGGAACACTAACTGGATACTTGAAAATATTAACAGGTAATTGTTAAACAATATAGTTACATTAGGAAAAGAGCCCTTATCTTTTAGAGATACGTACAGAGATCCCCTGGAGAAGGGCATGGCAACCCACTGCAGAAGTCTTGCCTAGAGAATCTCATGGACAGAGGAGCCTGGTGGACTATAGTCCATGGAGTCGCAAAGAGTCAGACACGACTGAGCAACTAACACTCACACACACACACACACACACAGATAGTTACATATAAGTAATAGGATGTTTGGGATTTGCTTCAGAACAGTCCAATAGATAGAAATGAAACCAAATTGGCATCAATTCATCATTGTCAAAAAGTTAAAAAAAAAAAAGCCGGTGGCACAGGGTGCACTCCTACATGGGGGGAAAGCTATTCGGAGCCACTGCAGCCTTGGAAGGCTCACAGCTTCACTTGGTTTCACCACTAACTCACTGCCCCACAGCCCCTGATGTTCTCCAGACCTTTTCAAATGCCCCCTTGTTAAGCGTTCTCTCTCCATTCTGTTACTTGGGCTGGAAAGTGACACCTTGCACCAGAATTGAAAATAAGGGAAATAAGTTTGCCCACAGGAAGCCTGTCTTCCTGGTGGCTCAGATGGTAAAGAATCTGCCTGCAATGTGGGAGACCTGGTTTCCATCCCTGGGTCGGAAAGATCCCCTGGAGAAAGAAATGGCAACCCACTCCGGTATTTAGGAAGCAATCTAAACCATCAACACTGAATGTGTCAGAGCGAGGTCACCTTGAAGGAGTGGAATGCCCAGGCCAGTGAGACTTGGCAGCAGTCTGATTTAAGTCGTTAGGAAATTAGTATGTGTCCATCAAGCTGGGGGTGGGGGGTGGGGTCGGGTGGACGCCTGGCTTTTTTCTCTCTGGAGTCATTCTCTTCCCTGCCTTGCTGGTGCTGGCCCCAGCAGGCTGATCTATATGGCTTCCAATGTGCTTTGATGGAGTTGAGCCAATAAGCAGCCCCAGAAGGTGGTTGGGGGTAGGGGAGTGGGGTCAACTTACTTCTTTCCCCTGCTTTCCCACTGCCACCAAGGATCCCTCAGTGCTCCTCATGAGGTTCCTTCTCCAACTAGGTTTTGCTAACTATTCAGTAGCTTTGGGCTGAAGGATGCTTCAAGCCCATTCCTCTGCAAACAGCACCTTTGAAATAAGCCTTTCTTAAATGATCCCACCTGGAGGAGAAACTGGCAACCCACTCCAGTATTCCTGCCTGGAGAACCCCATGGACAGAGGAGCCTAACAGGCTCCAGTCCATGGGGTCCCAAAGAGTCGGACATGACTTAAGCAACTGAGCAGGCAAGCAGGCAGATTATCCAAATGTGGGTGTTGCCCACCCTTTGCTGTTTGAACCCTGAGGGGATCTGAGGCAGAAACTGGAGTTGGGTTACCCACTCAAGCACTATCGATCAGTGAAGGACATGGCGTCACCTCTGACCCGTGGAGCCTTATGGACGGGCTATCCCAGCCTGCTCCCAGTAAACTCACAATCCTGGCAATCCTTCCCCTTCCTGGAGACTGGGCCACCCTGCCAGCCCTAGTCAATGAGGCAGTCCTATGACCTGCAGGGCCCGGGCTAGCGAATGGCAGCAGTTTCTGACTGCAAATGATGGCTTTAACCTTCTGGCTCCTTCTAGCAGCCTTGCTTTAACTTGGTTCCAGAGCTGACTAGCATGGACCATGGTGAGACTGAGTTTCTGAGCCTACAAAGCTGAGAGCCACACTAGGCTGTAGACAGGCCACCAGGGTAATTGTCCTTCTGACGGGCGTTGTCTGAGGCCCATTCCGGGTCAGGGTTCTGCACCGCTGAGCCTCACATGCCGTTTGAATTATATGCAATCCTGAAGCCACTCCAGCCTTTGTGAAGGACACCGTGAAGCAGAAAAGAATAGCCTTATCGCTTTGAGAGGAAGCGGGGAGGCCACAGCAGGTTAATGTCCTCAAAACCTGCGTGTCCCCACCTGGAGGGGGTAGTAAGGAGTTTTATAGTAATGGTTCAAAGAGAAGGGCGTGATCTGCTCATGGACATTCTTCTGATTAGTTGGTGGTGAGGTAATTGAGAATCAGCATTATCAGCCTCTGGTTCCAACTGGTCTAGGGTGTACGTGCCTGGGAGCAGCATACCTTTAACTTCTCCCACCTGGTGGGAGCTTCAGTATCTGCAAAAAGCTATTGTGTGTATGCCTTCTGGGGGAACCAGGACCCTGCCCCAAAGACTACATTATTATTTCCTGGCTGCTCCTCCCTTATCTCCACATCTCCTCCCTTCCCTAATTAGCATCTGTTTGAACCTGCCTGTTGGAACTCCTGGAAGGTCACGGAGGTTGAATGAAGCCTATTTCCTGTAATCAAGAAATGGGGGACACAGAAAGGCTTTTGTGCCCCAGAGCCCCACAGGGTCCTGCTCAGTATCGGTATCGCTCTGAACATCACATAAAATCATAGACTTGTGGAGCTGGAATGGCCTTAGACATGAGGGCCCGGTCTCGGCTCATTTGAAGGGTAAGAGATTTGGAGATCGGAGAGGCTGAATAATTTGCCCAGGGGTATTCAGAGAGTGAATTGGTCACGGCAAACCCCGTCCCAGGGCAGTGTCCTTTTTATTTTTTAATTTCAGCTTTATTATTAACTATGTGCGTGTGCAGATGCATGTGTACTCAGTCGTGTCTGACCCTTTGTGACCCCATGGACTGTAGCACACCCCAGGTTCCTCTGTCCATGGAATTGTCCAGGCAAGAATACTGGAGTGGATTGCCATGCCCTCCTCCAGGGGATCTTCCCCACCCAGGGATCAAACCCGTTTCTCCTACATCTTCTACATTGGCAGGTGGGATCTTTAGCATTAGGGCCACCTGGGAAGCCCATTATTGAGTATCAGTTCAGTTCAGTCGCTCAGTCGTGTCCGACTCTTTGCAACCCCATGAATCGCAGCACGCCAGGCCTCCCTGTCCATCACAAACTCCCGGAGTTCACTCAAACTCATGTCCATCGAGTCAGTGATGCCATCCAGCCATCTCATCCTCTGTCGTCCCCTTCTCCTCCTGCCCCCAATCCCTCCCAGCATCAGAGTCTTTTCCAATGAGTCAGCTCTTCGCATGAGGTGGCCAAAGTACTGGAGTTTCAGCTTCAGCATCATTCCCTCCAAAGAAAACCCAGGGCTGATTTCCTTCAGAATGGACTGGTTGGATCTCCCTGCAGTCCAAGGGACTCTCAAGAGTCTTCTCCAACACCACAGTTCAAAAGCATCAATTCTTCAGCGCTCAGCCTTCTTCACAGTCCAACTCTCACATCCATACATGACCACAGGAAAAACCATAGCCTTGACTAGACGGACCTTTGTTGGCAAAGTAATGTCTCTGCTTTTGAATATGCTATCTAGGTTGGTCATAACTTTCCTTCCAAGGAGTAAGCGTCTTTTAATTTCATGGCTGCAGTCACCATCTGCAGTGATTTTGGAGCCCAAAAAAATAAAGTCTGCCACTGTTTCCACTGTTTCCCATCTATTTCCCATGAAGTGATGGGACCAGATGCCATGATCTTCGTTTTCTGAATGTTGAGCTTTAAGCCAACTTTTTCACTCTCCACTTTCACTTTCATCAAGAGGCTCTTTAGTTCCTCTTCACTTTCTGCCATAAGGGTGGTGTCATCTGCATATCTGAGGTTATTGAGTATACTGACAAACAAACTTTGAATTAACATACCCATCATCTCACATATCTATCTCTTCCTCTTTTTTATATTGGTGAAAACATCTGAGTTCCATCCTTCCCCCAAACCTCAACCACACTGTCAGTGTTACCAACCATAGTGACCATGCTTTATATCAGACCCTCCAACTTTATTCATCTTATAACTGAAAGTTGGGATCCTTTTACCAGCCTCTTCCCATCACCCTTCTTCCTAGCCCCTGGCAACTACTTCTCTACCCTATTTGTAAGAGTTAGGCTTTTTTTCCCCTTCAGATTCCACTTATACAGGATACCAGTGGTATTTGTCTTTCTCTGTCTGTCTTATTTCGCTTAGCATAATGCCCTCAAGGTGCATGTTGTCACCAATGGCAAGATTTCCTTCTTTTTTCTGGCTAGATAATGTTCCATTATATGCATATATGCCACATCTTTTTTATCCATTCATTCATTGATGGACTTCCTGGTGGCTCAGATGGTAAAGCGTTTGTCTACAATTTGGGAGACACTGGTTCCATCCCTGGGTGGGGAAGATCTCCTGGAGAAGGAAATGGCAACCCACTCCAGTATTCTTGCCTGGGAAATCCCATGGATGTAGGAGCCTGGTAGGCTACAGTCCATGGGGTCGCAAAGAATCAGACACAACCGAGCGACTTCACTTCACTTTCCACTGATGGACACTTAGGTTGCTTCCCTATCTTGGCTATTATGAATAATACTGCAGTGAACATGGGTAAAAGAGATCAGTACCGCTTTGAGACCCAGTTTTGCATTTCCTTTAGATAAATATCCAGACGTGGAAGTGCTGGACTCTTGAGAGTCCCTTGGACTGCAAGGAGATCCAACCAGTCCATTCGAAAGGAGATCAGTCCTGGGTGTTCTTCTTGTTCTTCTTGCCTGGGGAATTCCATGGACAGAGGAGTCTGGTGGGCTACAGCCCATGGGGTCACAAAGAGTTGGACACAACTGAGAGACTTAGCATGCACGCATGCTCACTTCTGAATGGAACCATATTGAGCCACATATCAGACAGTCTCTGAGAAGGTCACCAATGGGACTGCGCCCCCCTGCCCACAGTGGAAAACTGCTCTTTGAAATGCCCATCACTGGCTTTCCCTCCTTCCTTGTCTCATTTCTGTGCTTCTTGGACTCACCTTGCACTGAATAAACAACTCGCACCGAAACCCTTATCTCGAGTCTGCTTTGCAGGGAACCCAAGGTAAGACCAGAAACAGCAGGTGAAAGAAAATCTCACTGAGCTTAGTTGGGTCCAGCCCAGTGCTCCCCATGCCAGAGCAGCCCAGGAGGTTGGAGAATTCACCCCCAGGTGTTGAGGTGCTTCCTGAGGAGAATCAGCCTTGGAAAAGAGAACGGACTAAGCAGCTGGCTGGCCCCATGCCAGAGCACAGAGCAGCATCTAGGCTACAGCACCCAGGACCAAAGAGAAGAAAGCCAACTGATACAAAAACTGCCTACCTTGGGAATTCCCTGGTGGTCCAGTGGTTAAAAATCTGCCTTCCAATGAAGGGGGTATAGGTTCAATCCCTGGTTGGTGGAAGTAAGAGCCCACATGCCATGCAGCACAGCTGAAACCTTTTTTTTTTAATGCCTACCTTGTAAAGTTGTTCTGAGGATTAAATGAGGCAATATCTGCACAGAGAGGTGCCTAATAATGGTCATTGTCATTCACCAAAGAGAAAAAGGGGTGCAACTCACTTCCTCTGTCGTGAGTGAATGGCAGTTCATGGGACACCCGAAGCCACGAGCAGACATCTTTTTCTCTTTACCCTCCTACCCAGAATTTAACTTAGAAAGTCCTTGTGGATGCCCTGGCATGGTTTCAGCCTCAGTTCGCTCTTTAGCCTTCCTGACACCACTCGTACTGTCCCCTGCAATTGTTTTTATGCTCCTCATTGGCTATCCACCATCTCTTCGGCATGAGCAACAAAACTGAGGTCCCCAGGGCTCCTGGCATAGCAGCAGCTTAGTCAAGTCCATCATTTTATCTTCCTTAAGCTCCTTTGTTGTGGTTGATGTGGAATTTCATTTTTGCATCCTTCCAACCTTCGGCGTGGCTGCTGTGGCATCTCAAGCTGTGAGTTGAGGAAAACCTCTGTTTCCCTCAAAGAGCCCTCTGCCCCCCACCCTCACAATGAGAACAGAGATTCGTGACCCCTGCTCCCAACAGACCCAATCAGAATCTTGGAGGCAGAGCCTGGTGGGTTGGAGGTGGGGGTTGTATCAGCCCTTGATGTTGTCTATGACCCTCAAGCCTGAGAATCACGGCTCCAAGCCTTTTAAAGTCTGAGCAGCCCATTCCCCATGGCTCTTAAGAATCCACCTTTAATGCAGGAGATGCCGGTTTGATCCCCAGGTCGGGAAGATCCCCTGGAGGAGGAAATGGCAACCCACTCCAGTATTCTTGCCTGGAAAAATCCAATGGACAGAGAAGCCTAGCAGGCTACAGTCCATAAGGCTCTCAAAGAGTCAGACACGACTGAGCGACTATGCACGCACTTATTCTGAGAAGACCGACTCACCTCCCAAGGTCTCGTCCTGCTCCCTCACCAAACAGTTCCTCCTTCTTGGTTTGAATTAACTCAAGAGTAGCAATTCTCCTTGTCAATGCTCAGTCTTAACAGGAGGTGAAACTGTCAGTAAGGTAAGTCAAGAGTTTGTTCAGACTCTGCTTCCAGCTGATGGTGACTCTGAGCAGCTGTCCAGCTGGTTCGCGCACTACCCTCCCCCGCCATCAGTAGGTGTCTCGACTCCAGGCCAGTTGTGTGGTCTGTCAGAAACCTTTCATCAGTTACACCCATCTGGTCTGGCAGCCTGTAACACGCTCCGACAACAATATGACTTCTGTTCCCCTAGCCTTTGATCTCCACCCACATGGTTTCCAACACAGCCCCACCCTCAGGACTATGGATTTCCATGTGGGTGTAAATCTTTTTATCATGTGCTCACGCTCCACCTCCCCTTCTAAAGATTTCTTTTTCACAAGATCAACCATCCAATCACATCATTGGTTCCCCTGGCAGCCCCCAACTTTTGGTGCTTTCCAAAAGTCACCTCATTAACATAATCTTAGTTGTGATGGAGAAGGGTTTATTATGAGTAACAAGGCACCCATTTTGCCTTTATGGCTTTAAGGGATTTTGGGAACTGAGGACAAGAGACCAAATATTAACAAAAGATGCTCCCATTGCTCTTATCACTCAAGAAATTCTAAGAGTTTTGGGAGCTGTAGGCCAGGAACTGTGGATGAAACCAAATAGATATGAGAAATGTACTTTGGTCATCTAAACGATGAAATATATATTTCTTATAAATCATAGTGTCCAAGCACCTTAAGCAAAGACACTCATCACACTATGTATTGTATGTGAGAAATCCACTTGAACCCTGATCCTGGAATTTTTCCATGGCCTGAACTGAAGGTCAGTTTCCCACTGCGTCTTTGCAGCAAGTGTGTTACAGGCAGGCTGATGGCGTGATCTTATGATGACTGATGCCTTATGGTCCTGTAGTTAGACGGACCCCAGGAGAACCAGGGAGAGCCCTAGGGACTCAAAGTCAGAGTTTCCCTCGGGCTCTTTACTGCATTGGTTTGATGGAACTGGGACTCAAAAGCAAAGGTGTCACTGCAGCCTATGGGCAACCAGGACTGAGTAACCAGCCTTGTGTCTGAATGCCAACTATCTAAGGCCTGGGTCTTACTCATTCTGGTGAAAGGTCTTCATCTCCTCGTTCAGACACCCTGATTTTAGGGGTCTTTTTCCTTTTCTACTCTTTATTATTATTATTAATTTTATTGAAGTATAGTTGATTTACAGTGTTGTGTTAATTTCTGCTGTACAGCAAAGTGATTCAGATATATATATGTGTGTGTGTGTGATAAGTCACTTTAGTCATGTCAGACTCCTTGCAACTCCATGGACTGTAGCCCACCAAGGTCCTCTGTCCATGGGCTTCTCCAAGCAAGAATACTGGAGTGAGTTGCCATGCCCTCCTCCAAGAATATATATATGTGCTTTCCTGGTGGCTCAGACGGTAAAGAATCGGCATGCAGTGCGGGAGACCTGGGTTCGACCCCTGCGTTGGAAGATCCGCTGGAGGAGGGCATGGCAACCCACTCCAGTATTCTTGCCTGGAGAATCCCCATGGGCAGAGGAGCCTAGTGGGCTACAGTCCATGGGGTCGTAAAGAGTTGGACACGACTGAGCAACTAAGTACAGCACATATATGTTCTTTTACATATTCTTTTCCATTATAGTTTATCACAGGATATTGAACATCCTGTACTATACAGTAGGATCTTTTTGTTAATTCGATCCTAGTCTTAATTCAAACTCTACTCAGTGGGTCTGAGCTGGGAACCTTCAAAGAAGTCAGATTTTTGTGGTGCTTTATTTTTCCAACTTGCAAATGTAGCGCTATGGTAATACAAGGTCTTTTATTTAGCCAGAAATTCTGCCTTAACAGCATTTAATTAACACATTACCTTAGGAGTTTCAAATATTTCTTGGAAGTAGGTGAGAAATTAATACAAAACTAAATAAATAAGCATTTTCTTTCTTTAAAGCCAGTATTTTTGACATGCAGCAAATGCTTACCAGATTAAAAACTCAATTCACTGACGCCTACGCTGATGAAAATCCTGAAATAATGGGATGTATTTTGGACACTGAGCTTTTAATTAAAAAAAAGTACAAATGAAACAAGACAGTTCTTGAGCCAGGCTGGTACTCTTGAACCATTTGGTGATGGACTTCTATTTTTTTAATTTTAGTATCTTAAATTACAAAGTTAGCAGGTGATCATACTAAAAAATTCAAAATATAAACAAAAAAACCTTCTTCCAATCCCTATCCTAGGCCCAGAGATATTTTCGGCTAACAGTTTCTTCATTGTTCATTTAGAATTTTCCATGTATATTGTTGCCGTTCAGTCCCCAAGTTATGTCTGACTCTTTGCGACCCCATTGACTGTAGCACGCCAGGCTTCCCTGTCCTTCACTATCTCCATGTGTATACATACAGCATAAATTTAATCTAATAGAATCATACTTAGCATACTATTCTAATATTTGCATTTTAAACTTAATAATATGTAGATTCGCTCTTTTTTTTTAGAAAAACAAATAAGGTATAATATTGGACTAGGTATAAATCTAGGCTCTGTCTTTTAAACCCACAGTTGTAAAGAATCAGTGTTCAGTCTATGACCCCTAGAATTACAAAATGCCAATTCACAAAACATTCCATTATGTTTAGTATCCTGTAGCAGTTAGCTTTTTCTGTGTAACAAATTACCCCATAACTCAGTAGCTTAAAACAATAGCCATTTATTTAGCTCAAGAATCGGGACTTCAACTGGTAGCTCAGCTGGTAAAGAATCCACCTGTAATGCAGGAGACTCAGGTTCAATTCCTGGGTCAGGAAGTTCCCCTGGAGAAGAGATAGGCTACCTACTCCAGAATTCTTGGACTGCTCTGTTTGCTCAGCTGGTAAAGAATCCGCTTGCAATGTGGGAGACCTGGGTTCAATCCCTGGGTTGGGAAGATCTCCTGGAGGAGGGCATGGCAACCCACTCATGCCTTCTTTCCTGGAGAATTTCATGGACAGAGGAGCCTAGTGGGCTACAGTCCATGGGGGTCACAAAGAGCTGAACACAACTGAGAGACTAAGCACAGCACAGCTCAAGAATCAGTGGACTAGCAATTTGGGCTGGGCTTGACAGAACAGTTCTGCTTGTCTCAGGCCGGTTTATTTATGAATCTGTGGTGAGCTACCAGGTCAGCCGAGGTCACAAAGGTGACTAGACCACAGGTCTGCCGTCATCCAGCCCGACTAGCCCAGGGCTTACTCACATGCTGGTGGTGGCAGGGCCCTCAAGACCACGAGAGGGTGAGCCCCAGTGCACAAGCACTGTGTCAATCCCATTGGCTAAAGCAAATCACACAGCCAAGGTCAGAGTGACGAAGTGAAGAAAATGTCTTTACATCTTGATGGAGAGGGAAGCATCTGTGGCCATTTTTGGAATCTATATATTATGGGGTCAAGGGGGGAAGCAGGACCTCATTTAGAAATAAATTCAACACTGCTATATGTAAAATAGATAAACAGCAAGGACCTACTGTATAGCACAAAGAACTATATTCAATTCAATAACCTTTAATGGAAAAGAATCTGAAAAAGTATGTATATATATATATATGTGTGTATATATATATGTGTGTGTGTATATATATGTGTGTGTGTGTGTGTGTAACTGAATCACTTTGCTATACACCTGAAACTAACACAGCATTGTAAATCAACTATACTTCAATTTAAAAAAAAAGAAATTCACATTAATCAAAATCTCCCCTCACCCTAAATACTTTGAATTCTTCAAATGCCATGTGAGAAGTAAGAATAAGAATGCAGCCTATTACTCAGAGCTTGTCCAGTGCAGCACCAGCGTGAGCTATGCTCTCATGTGTGCTAGCAACCATAGGTGATGTACACATTAGAAACAGGAAAGGCAGCAAAGCACTGGTGTCTTCTAGCAGATTCTTCCTGATGATGTGCACAGAGAAAGGGGTACAATAAACAGAGGCCACCTAGAAGCAGCGCCCACAAGCCACTTTCTTTGGAGATTTGGTCTTCTGGTTGATAACTAAAAAAGAACCCCATTGCCATGGTATAATATCTTGAAATAATAACAGAATTTTCTTTCCTACATTTTTCCTCTTGCCTGTACAAACCTTCAGTGCATGGTGTCAGTGGCATTCGTGGAGTTGGGGAAGGAAGGAGGGTTGAGAATACAGCTGAAAACAAAGAAGTCATTTGAGTTTCCGCACAGATTTTTAGAAAACTCAGAGCAGAGGCCAAAGTTTGAAAGACAGGGCTTTCAGTACAAGCACGGAGCTCTTGAGAGAGCAAAGGTTTCTGAGTGTCAAGAGAATAAGAAGCTAAGGGGCCAGGAACAGACACTGCAGCTGCAAATAACAGAGCAAGAAAGAATCTCAAAGTAGATCAAGGATAGGCCAGCTGGGCAGAGGACAGAATTAGAGAGGAGGTGATTCAAGCTTAGAGGCTCAGATGCTGGTGAGTCCACCACACAAAGGAACCCCCTAGCCCATCCCCAACTAAGCCTGGCTGGTCCCTGGGCCAGGACAAGAAGAATTCCAGAGGAAAGGGCAGATGAGTTTGGGTGAATCCCTAAGCAGAAGCACCTTTCAAAGGAGCTCTTGGTCAAGCCAAGACAATGCCCAAGGGGCATTGGTAGCTTGTCTTGGGGCTTGAAATGAGAAGGATCTCAGAGAGGTGATCACAGCTTAGCTTGGTCCAGAGTGGCTGAGAGGAGACTACAAAGGTATGGAGTGGTTCCACAGCCAGACTAGGCAGCAGCCAGGTAATAGCATATACCTTGTGAGCTGGATACAGGTGTTTTCCAGGCACAGGCAGTATGGTGGGTGCTAATGACCAAATAAGCATCAAGCCCACATCTGGGCCAAAAAGCAGGGCAGGACAGAAATCAATCTCATACAAGAGACCGCACTCCCAGGCCTGGACCACCACCAGCCCACCAGAGCTTAGAAGCACTGGAAATTGGGGGCAAGACCCTGAACTGGGTGAGATTTTTACAATCTCTGACTCTATTTATGTGGAGGTATAGGTCAAGTTTTCTGCAACTTGGTAGAATGGAGTGCCAGGCCAATTTCAGTTGAATCTCATAGAAATAAAAGATGTTTTAACTAACTCAGTGATTGTGAAATTTGTACTAACATTCCTTCATTCCCTAATCCCCCATCCGCTATTAGACTTGGGTGAGGGCCCATTTGCTAACTCCTGGGGGATAAACAGGTATTTGTTAAGTATAATTACAGTTATAAACAATTGAAATAAAACTCATTCTGATTACTAGCATGTTGGGCATGTTTGACTGTTGATTCCAGAAGAAGACTCATGCAAACAGTATCCTTATACTCCAGGCAAAATCTAGCATCTTGTAATTTGGTGTGCTGACCCATCCAGCAGGACCTTGGAAACCAGATGGCCACAGCAAAGCAGTAACTCAGGAGTGGGGCACACTTGTACAACCGGGCTTGTTCTTATGTATCTGCCATCTCCATGAGAAGAATGTTCTGGTCCTAGGAGGAGATGAGAAACATATGACATGGACTGAATGGCCCCAGCTAAGCCTAGCTTAAATCAGTTGACCCCAGAAATATGAGTCCAGTCAAGATTGGCAAGATTGTCCCCACAAGCCAGCCTCAATAAGCTGGGCTCCAGCTGCTCCAGAGACTCATGAGCTAAATAAGTGCTTATTGTTGTATGCAGATGGGATTTTGGGGGTTGGTTGTTACACAGCACTAGCTAACTGAAATAAGAACTGTATGCAGTTCTGAGAGTCATACTTGATGAGGGATTTTGACAAATTAGAATGAATCTATAAGAAGGCAGCAGGAACCATGAAGGGTCACAAGGACATGGGCTATAAAGAGCAATTGATAACACTGGTATCATTTATGCTGAAAATAAGGAGTTGCGTGGAGAATGTAAAGATAGCCACCAAACATGTGATAAGCTGTCACATGAAACAGGGGGTGGATTTACTCTTCATCACACTTAGAATCCTAAGACCGGTTGAGAGAAACTAGAGAGATAAATCCCTCCATCAGAACTGTCTGGGATTGGACAGTTTTCAGAAGTCATGAGTTTCTCTTTGCTAAAATATTCAAGTAGAAAACAATAAATCTCTTCGCAGGTTTATCGTGGAGGACACTTGACAATAGAGAGACCTCTGAGGGTCCTTCCAATCTTCTAGTACTTTGAGACCGCCACCTGGTCCACAAAACCTTTGTCTTACTACTGTCCTCAAGGGTTCATTCTGCCATCTTTCTCCCTGCCGGTCCCTGGCTTCCTGTCTGCTCCCTAGCACCCCTCCCCAGCCCTGGCTTAGGCTGTTTCACTTCTTCATCGGCCCCTCCTGGCTGCTGCATCCGAGGCTTATGTTCTCAATTTCAATGATGAAAGCAGAATGCTACTCACCATAGTTGGGTCCACGTGAAGGAATGGCTCCTGTGGTTTTCCTGAGCCGGTATTCACCCCAGAGAGGACCCCAGCTTTGTGCCAGCCTCTCTCCCATGGCCGAAGAAGTGAGGCTCTCTCTCCCAACATGACTCCCCACCCTTGGTCAGCCAGAACCATCACGCTGGCCTTCCTTCCTCAATCAAAACCTGGTTGAGAAAAACTTTCCAATATTAGTGATTTACAACTTAGCATGAACTGAAGCCCAGGTCTTCCCTCCCTTCCGGGAGCACTTGGATTTGAAGTGTTATCTCTTGCTGTGGAATGAAGCGCAGTCGACCTTGCATCTTGTTCAAGGAATTTACAATAGCCTTGTGGTTTTCCTGTGGGAACCAGCCTCACCTGGGCCCCTCCAGCCCCTGTCTTTACGTTCATAAATAAGGATTTAAATAGAGTGAGACTCAGCTTGGGTAAGATACTGCCTCTGCCACCAGCTCAAACAGGCTGCTGAAAACAGAAAGGATTAGTCAACAATCTGATATTTCCAAGTAATCCCACCTACTTAGTGGTCGGTAGAAATCGTCATCAGCCTGGGTCTTTTCAAAGGTCATTTTTTTTTTCAAAATGCACTATCAGTGGGGAAAAGTCAGGGTAGAGAGACAGGCTTAGTGTCCCAAACTAGCGGCACAGTTCCTGTCAAGTGTGCGGTGTGAGAAGCAAAACCCAGTGGTCACGGGCAAGTGTGGCCCCAGCTTGTCAGAACTATTGATTGACTGCTCACAAAATTTCAGGTGACTTAAAGAGTTCCCCGCCACCTTGTTTGTTTAATGTCACCTCCATATGAGAATGTCAGCCTCTGACATGTTTGACTTCTCCACAGGACAAATGCCATATGAGGTGGTCCCACCAACATAAATTGCTCCTTACTCTCTGTAACCACAATGATGACACTTTTGAAATGCTTAACTTAAAAGAAGCACCGACTAAATCCTTGGCACTTTCCGGATCGGGTGGCATAATGGGGATTATGGCATTGGGCTGAGGAAAGCTATCCCATTCGCTTTTCTTATCTATACGTCTTTATCGTCCCAATCCTTGTCACACTTTAGTGCTCCACGGGAGCCGCCCGCTGCTAGCTGATGCGGCTGGTGGGGGCAGGGAGCGGGTGCAGAGATGGAGCCGAGACTGTCTGGGGCCAGAGGCCAAACTTAGCCAGGCCAAGACAAACACAGACTGCAGATAAAAGAGGGAAAAGCGGGAAACAGAGCCAGAGGCGACAGAGACAACAGCGATAGAAAATGAATAGCACAGGGGACTGGGAAATCTGTGCGGTGGGGTGAGGAGGGATGTGGCGGAGTAGGGGAAGGCAGGGAGGGAGGCAGAGTGGCTTGGACTGTGAAGAGAAATGGACAGAAGCGATAAAGATGGGGACCAGAAGCCCAGAGAGGTACTAGGGAAGAGCTTGGAAGAGAGAAAGGAAGACTGGGAAGGAAAGGAGAAAGACTAGGAGGGAGAAAATAGGTGGGGGGAAGGAAGAAAGTGAGTAAGGAAGTGAAGTTGCTCAGTCGTGTCCGACTCTTTGCGACCCCATGGACTGTAGCCCACCAGGCTTCTCTGTCCATGGGATTCTCCAGGCAAGAATCCTGGAGTGGGTTGCCATTTCCTTCTCCAGTGGATCTTCCAGACCCAGGGATCAAACCAGGGTCTCCTGTATTGCCGGCAGACACTTTAACCTCTGAGCAACCACGGGGGAAGGAAAGAAGAAGGGAAAAGTGAGGACAGCCCAAACATTTCCCGCCCAGTGAATACCCAGCCATAGACCCACTGATTATTTTTTATGGAAAAAAAAGAAATCCAACCTAGGCTGGTATGTTGCTGAAACATAGTAAGTTTTGGGGGCACTTTTAGAGCAAATGTAAAGAGAGATTCAGTTCAGATTTAAATTCAAGATGGTTTTTTTTAATGTTAAAAAAAAAACTCTGATTAAAAAAAAAGTTTTTTGTATATGTCTGGAGAAGTGGTTCTCAATTGAGGAGTAGGGGGGGATTTTGCTCCCCAGGGGACATTGACCATGTCTGGAGACACATGTGGTTATCACGGCTGATGGTGGGGAGGTATGGGTGCTATGGCATGGAGTAGGTAGAGACCAGGATGCTACTAAACAATCTACAATACACAAGACAGTTCTCACAACAAAAAATGTACCTGGCCCCGCATGGCCACAGTGTTGAGGCTGAGAATGGACTGGCAACGTCAGCATCAGCTGGGCCCACCTTGGAGCTATGGGAGTAGAAACTCTGGGGGTACCCAGCGCTCTGTGCTTTAAGCAGCCTTGCACTTGATTCTGATGCCCGCTAAAGGTTAAAGAACTCTGCCCTAGGGCTACCCTCTCTGGTATACTAGTCATGAATTATTTTAATTAATTAAAACAAAATAAAATTAAAAATTCAGATTGTCAGTCCACTAAGACAATTTCAAGCACTCAGTAGCTACGTGTGGCTAATGGCTGCCATTTTGGACAGTGCAGACATAGACTATGCCTATCCCCATAGAAGGTTCTGGAGCTCTGTTCAACAAGCTTTACTCATGGGCAGGAAAAGCTGACAAACACTTAGGCTGAGGAAGATTGTTCACCACACCATCTCTACACAGAAGCATTCTGAGGCTGAGCTACAGAAAAGATAGGACCGTATGGGATGTCTGAAAGCGCCCTGGACTGAGGTTAAGAAGACAAGATTTGAATCTCAGTGTCACATGTGAGCTTCAGTTCTCCATTCATACAATGAGATACTATGCCATCCTGCCTGGTGGATCAGTCAGAGGAGGGAATGCTAGATGCCTGAACAGACACCTCCTAAATGTCTCTGGCACAGCCCAGTAAATGATTTGTCACTCATTCACATCAGGGTCATGGTGTCAGGGTCATGGTGTCAGGGTCATGGTGTCAGGGTCATGGTGCTCCTTTGGCAGTCTGGTGAAATCTAAGGGGTGCTTCTCAGAAAAAGGCTTGTAAATGCATAAAATAAAATTATAAAGAAAACCAATTACATTGAAATGTAGTTATCAAAATAAAAAAAACCACAGTTGTGATATATGATATATATGCCTCTTCATTAACACAGTAATTAATAAGATAGAGTGGCAGATCTAATAACTGGTGCAATTTCTAAGAAGTGATACATGAAAATGGTATTTTGTGATATGGGTAACAATGGTAATATGATATGAAATGTCTATGATTTCTACTGGAGACAAGGTCTCAGGGACCACTAATACCACTATGGTTTGTTACCTACATTCATAATTGAAGGAAATGCACTATGCCAGGAAGGAGGATCCCTGAGAAGGTGGGCACATGGGGTCTCTGTGCCATGTAGCCACCTCAAAGCTCAAATAAGAAAATGGATGTGAAAGCACCTATCAAAGCAGAAAAGAGTTTGATTTTCTGAGGCAAACTCATTATGAGAACCGCAAATGATAACATGAGGGCACTTCCTCCAGCAGAGAGCTGGACAGACCAATGAGGGGAAGAGTCTGAGTGCTATTCCAAGACGTGAGGTCCCAGCTTTAACACCAAGGCCACTCCATCCCAGACAACACCTTCCCATTTCCCCCACCCCACTGCCTCCCCAGAACCCAGAAAAGTTCTAGGACTTCAGGCCTGGTGTGGCCCACCTCCCTTGGTCATTCACATCTAAACCTGGCAGGCCCCCAGGAGGGAGGTAACAAAATTAAAAATAGCCTCTCCCCCAAGGAAAAAAATTAAAAATAGATTCCCACCCTCATGAAAATTTGGGTGGAAAGAAAGGAAAGGAAAACAAAATGAATCATCTTTATGTGTTTTGCTGAGCGAGAGCCCGTTGCCATAGCTACGGGGCCCTGTGTGCAGGCCTGGTCTTTTCCAGCAAGTTCAAGGCCCGCAGAGGAGCCAATGGGGGCAGCCCCATCACCAATATGTTATAACCATCGGACCTGTGATTCCCCCAACGCTGTCGCTGCCACCACGCAGGTCATATTAATGACTGTGATAGTTAATTTAGTGTTTCCTTCCATTGTGATCTGTCTATTGCTGCAATTGAGCAAACGAGAGGACTTGTGTAGGTCTCCCGGGAGTGTAGGGAAATCTGGCCTGGTTTTGCAATCTAGACAGTCAAGAAAGGTTATGCGAACTTGTGGAGGAGCCAAGTCTTAAATCACAGAGTGGGAAAGTCAGTGTTCCAGCCAGCCATTGCCTGCCTTCCTGGTGGGCTCGCTGGCGTGTACAGAAAAGTCCCCAAAAAGGCAAGAGAAGAGGGGAGGATGGATCAGCCAGCCGCATGGCCTCGGGAGCTGGTGAAATACATGGGACTGTTGTGCCCCCATCCCTCAGGCAGGTGATCCACTCTGAGAACAGTCTCCCAGATTAGGAAGGGCTGGATTGATGAGGTCCCTTCTCAGAACTGAAGTTTGAGGCCTGACCCCCAAACTAGAGAAGACAGCTTAGGGCTTTGGGCAGGCCTCTTGTCTCATACCCACCTTGGTAAAACAACAGTGTTCTGTCTTAAGAAAACCCAATCCTTTAAAAATCTAAATTTACAGAATAAATAAGTTGGAGGTGGGAGGAAAAGAAGCCTCATTTCATAAAGAATTCTTCACTTGAAAATAATTGGCCTGGAAATGTTCCACATAGGAGTAGAGAGAGATGCAGTAATTCAATGCAATATCTGATCCTGGACTAGACTCTATCCCAGAGAGGCAAATGCTATTAGAAACATGATTGGGCCAGTTGATAAAATGAGACTATGAATGGTAGATTAGGTAAAAAGATCATATTGATAAATTTACTGAAGTTGGTAACTTTACTCTCCTGTGGTTATATAAGAAAATATTCTTATTCTTAAGAAATACTGACATATATCAGAGCAAAGTGCTGTGATAGATGCAACCTACCCTCAAAGTGTACAGAAAAAATTATATATGTGTATGTGTGTAGAGTGACTGATACAGAGGGAGAGGGTACACAAGTGATAAAGCATATGTGGTAAGATTTAAAATGTTAAAAACAGGTGAATAGAGATAAATGGTGTGTGGTTGTTCTTTGCGCTATAATCATTCTTGCAATGTCTCTGTTAAGTTGGAAATTCTTTCCAATTTAAAAAAATGTTTAATTGACTTTGATTTTCTTTTCTTTTATTTGGCCATGCCACAGGTCACGTGGGATTTTAGCATGTGGGATCCTAGTTCCCAGACCAGGGATCAAACCCACACCCACAGCATTGAAAGTGCAGAGTCTTAACTACTGGACTGCCAGTGAAGTCCCTTTGATTTCCTTTTAAATATATAATCAGCCTTCTCCGTGTGTTTAAGTATCATTTAATTCTGCAAAATTCTGCAAAACTCAAGTTTTTAGGGACAACTCTGGTATGTGAAACTCAAGTACATCTGGGATTATATTCCTTCCATCTTTCAGATATAGCAAACGTACTCGAGACCAGGACTGTCCAGTAAAAGTTTATATGATGATTGAAATGTCCTATATCTGCACTGTCTGATACCCTGGCCAATAGCCATGTGTGGCTATTGAGCATCTGAAATGAGGCTAGTCCTACTGGAGATGAGTTATAAGTGTAAAATACACAGAAGACTCAGTGTGAAAAAAGAACAGAGTATATTTTGGATATAGCAGATTCAATATATTAATAAAATTAATTTCACTGTTTCTTTTTACTCTAACGGTGCAATTAGAAAATTTTACAGTACTTACATGGCTTGCATTTGTGGTTCATTTTTTTTTATTTCCATTGAACTGCACTGTTCTAAAAAGTCATAGAAGATGGGCTGGTTCTGACTTGGGCTGCGGCTGAGGCTGCCAGCCTCTTCTGGCCTGGGTATTCTGACACGGAGAATACTCTTGAGGAATAATGGCTGACTTTAGGATGTTCAAGGAGCTAGATCCTTTAGAGCTTGGGAACTGAATATCTAAGCGAGGGAAGGGCTTAGTGGAAAAGTGTTCTAAGTTGAGGCACCATCTTGTAGAGGTGATGTTTTATTCAAAGCCCTTACAAGAAGAGACCAGAGAACTAGCTTGCCCTCCCTCACCATGTGAAGATACAAGGAGAAACTGTCCGTCTGCAGCCCAGAAAATGGCCCTCCCCAGAACCCAACCATGCTGACACTCTGATCTTTGACTTCCAGCCTTCAGAACTGTGAGAAAGAAATTTGTTGTTTATAAGTCACACGGTTCATGTTACAGCTACCTAAATTGACTAATCCAGCAGTGAAAGTGTTAGTCGCTCAGTTGTGTCTGACTCTTTGTGACTCCATGGACTATAGCCCACCAGGCTCCTCTCTCCATGGGATTCTCCAGGCAAGAATACCAGAGTGGGTTGCCATTCCCTTCTCCAGGGGATCTTCCCCACCCAGGGATCAAACCAGGTCTGCACTGCAGACAGATTCTTTACCTTCTGAGCTACCAGCGAAACTCTCTGGATAGGAATGTGATCTTATTGGAGGACCAGCAGGGACATGCCCTAATCCAAATCGAGTCTATAAATACCATTCTGGTAGTGTGTGGTTGAGATCCATATTTCTACCACTGTTGGTTACCAAAGCAATCACTCAAGTCTCCATTCCTTTCCGCCAGAAGAGGATGACCAACAGCTCTCAACCAGAGGACAGGACAGGACCTCACCAAGGACAGTCCCAGTGTGGTTGATTATATTTGCAAAAGATGCCCATATTATGGTCCCATGTATTCTCCCAGTACCTTGCACTTCCCATCAGAGGTGGAGTCTGTGTCCCATGACTACTCTTATCAACTGTGTCCTGCAGAAGTGACATTATGTGACTTCTGTGGTTAGGTCCTAAAAAGATACAGCTTCTACTTGGCTCTTTTGGGGACACTGGTCCTTGTTGTAAGGAAGCCCAGGCTACACGGAGAGGCCACAGCCAGCTAAGATCTCAGCTGACAGCCAGCATCAACCGCCAGACACATGAATGCACAGGCTTCCAGAAGATTCCGGCCCCCAGTCTTTCAGTCGTCTAGCTCAGGCTCCAGACATTATGAAGCAAGGACAAGTTATTTCTGCTATGCTCTGTCAGAATTCCTGACTCAAAGAATCTGTGAGTATAATAAGTGTTTGTTTTAGGCTACTACGTTTGAAAATAGTTTGGTTTGCAGTCCTGGTACCTAGAATACCCCAAATGTGGTCAAAAGTGTCCAAACATCACAGAAGGAAGGCAGCAGTTGCAACGAATGTTGGGGCATAGAGGTGGGGCCTAAGCAGTAGCCACTTACCACTAGCCTCTCACACACCATGGAGCACATACCAGCTGGTATCCCACTGTGAGCTTAGCATTTAGCAGCTGGTAGCTGCAGTCTATGGGGTCGCAAAGAGTCGGACACTTACTGAGCGACTTCACTTTCACTTTCCTGCATTGGAGAAGGAAATGGCAACACACTCCAGTGTTCTTGCCTGGAAAATCCCAGGGATGGTGGAGCCTGGTGGGCTGCCATCTATGGGGTCGCAGAGTGGGACACGACTGAAGCGACTTAGCAGTAGTAGCAGATAGTTCTCTAGGCTGCAGTCCATGGGGTCGCTAAGAGTCGGACACAACTGAGCGACTTCACTTTCACTTTTCACTTTCATGCTTTAGAGAAGGAAATGGCAACCCACTCCAGTGTTCTTGCCTGGAGAATCCCAGGGACGGGGGAGCCTGGTGGGGTGCCGTCCATGGGGTTGCACAGGGTTGGACATGACTGAAGCGACTTAGCAGCAGCAGCAGCAGCAGATAGTTCTCATTTGGGTTTTCTATAATTATCAGCGGCATGGGCAACTTTGTAGAGGAAAGAGTCAAAATGCAGAGCAGATTTAAAAGTGCTAAGTTTGACATTAAATAGGTGTTAAAATATGTGTCATCTATATTGCCTTTCAGCTCTAGAGAACTCCAATCATGACAATAATTAATATAATGGCTTGATTTATTGCTACTCTTCCTCAGCATAGTATTTATTTCATTATTTTAAAATGTTTGAATCACCCAGGCAGGCTGGCTAAGGTGAAAGATTGTAAGGAATGTTCTGCCAGGAAAAAAAAAAGAGAGAGAGAGAGAGAAACACGATTTACAAAATTAGTAACATCAAGTAAAAGCAACTGTCCGTATTGTTTAAAAATAAACTGGCTCTAGGCAATCTTGGAGGTGAGGTCAATTTTTTAAAAAAGCATAGAAGAAAGCAAAAGCTGAATTTTGTAGGTGGTGAGATGGTGTATTCACTGGAATTAGTAGCTGGCGTCTCCTGACCTGGCCTGCGTTTGTTAAATACCTGACAAGTACTTTCTTTCCATCCTGCCCTGGGAGAATGCACCCCTCTTGCCTGGACAAAATGCCCTCAAGTCAGCCCACTAAAGTGAGTCACTGAGTTAAGATGGGAACGGGGGACCAGAGAGGAATGTGCCCTCCCAGAGAAGGGTAAGTCTGGAAAGACAGGACAGAAAAAGCCAGAAGACATCACCCTCCTGAGGCAGAGGCAGAGGGGAAATGCTGGGAACTCACAGGGGTATTCTAACCCTAGCATCATTTCATGTAATCCTCACGACAAGCGTATGAAGGAGATCCTTGTAATCCACATACTACAGACCAGAAAACAGAAGATATAGCTTGAATTTCCCAAGACCACAAACATTAGAAAACAATATAACCAGATATTAATTACCAATACTTTTAAGCCCTTACTATGATCCTAGGAAGTATTCCTAACAATTTCACTTGTATTACATGGCCATTATTATATGCATCATGCAGATGAGAAAAGTGAAGCTGAGGTCATTTGCCAAAATATATAAAACCCCAACTCCCCTCCAACACCAAATTATCCCCAGGTTGTTTTTTCAGCCCAGAGAAACGGGAGGGCTGCACCAGGGGTGTAAATGAGACAGACCCTGGTGAGGCACCTGGGGGAGGCAGACCGCACTAATGGGTATAACAAAGAGAGTAGGTCCCCATGGAGACAGAAGCAACAGCAGCGTCTCTGTGGATGGCGGGGCCCAGGGATTCACAGCCTAATGAACTAGATCATGAAATCTCATTTGCCTGTTCGATAGCTTCTGTGATGCGCTCAGGTTCACTTAGGACGAAAAGAAAAGGGGGGGCTGAAGGAAGGGCTTGTTTTGCATACTTTCAAAGCGTGGGAAGATTGATGGGGAGACGGGTCTCAGGGGGTCCGCCCAGGAGGCAGGCGTGGCAGGCAAGACTGAGACAGCCGGGAGGCCCAAGCATGCACACCAACAGCCGGATGGATGTCCTATGCAAGCCATCATCAGCACAGCCGCTGGCGTGGAGCAGGGCTCTCTGTCCATAATTCATAATTTAATTTACTGAGAAAGCAGCTACACACATCCTCTTGTGATCTCCCAGCAGGAAGATGCTGTAGGAGGGTGGCCAGTGGACCCCACAGAGCCAAGCTTCTCAAACTATCTGTGGTGAGGCACCAGTTATTTTTTATTTGTTTGTTTTCCCAATCAGTCACGGACAAATCTTTGCTAAAATACAACAAAAATGAAGTATGTGGGTGGGGCGGGGGAATGAAATTTAAAAAGCCCCAAGTTTTAGTATTTGGATTCAACCAATGTAAAATTACTTTGTCATTGTGTTAAGTTTCAAAATTCTTGTTCTCAGTTTCTGTCACTTAGGTTAAAAAATCTTTCCCCAGTTGGCAGTGATCTGTGGACTACTCTTAGAGTAGCACTGACGCAAAGGACTCTGGGATAGTTGGCCTGAGCCCCCCAGGGGTTGAGACTTCCACGAGGAGGACATCTCTGGGCAAAGGGTTTGTCAGGACAGGAACACCTAGTTGAGTGTTGTTGTTTAGTAGCTCTGTTGTGTCTAACTCTTTGCAACCCCATGGACTGTAGCCCACCAGTCTCCTCTGTCCACGGGAATTTCCAAGCAAGAATACTGGAGCTGGTTGCCATTTCCTTCTCCAGGGAATCTTCCCAATCCAGGGATTGAACAAGCATCTCCTTCAAGTCTTCTGCAGTGCAGGCGGAATCTTTACTGCTGAGCCACCAGGGAAGCCCTGCTTATCACACTTCCACTCATGACATATTCCTGAGGGAAGGAGCCAGGACAGGTATTACTTTTTTTTTTTTTTTTTTTTCCGCTAAGAGGGTAAACCAAGACTCAGTATGGAACTTATTTAGGTTCACGAGAATTTGTGAAGGCCAGGTCTTCCTCCCCATTTCCAATAACCTCTTGGACTAGCTTTCTCATTCTGATGAGGGAACACCATTGTTCATGCAAGGGCACCCCAAGGAAAATTTTCTCTGCAGGGGGTCCTCCTTTCTGCTGTTGCTAATGGTTTTAGTGGGAGTCTCTCACAGTCTTCCTAACTCTCTTACCTGCCTTCTTTAGCCCCTCTTCCATAAGGAGTGGGAGTCCCAACCCCTCCCAAAGGAGAGAGCAGACCAGATGCCCAAATCAGAGAACCTTGTCTCATTGGCAACAGGAACCCCGAGAGCCACCTCAGAGGTCTCCTCTCACTCCTGAAACTGAAAGGGCATCCGGAGTACCTGGAATCTGGACTTTCTGAGCCTTTAGTTCTGGACCCTGCTGGCTGGACCTGTCTTCCACACCACACTCAGAAGGGGCTGTGCAACCCACTTCCCCAGCCACACCATCCACAAGCCTCTCACTATAAATAGAAGGACCTCCATCTCCTGGCCCAGTGGTGGCCAGCAACAGAAAAAAAAAAAAAAAAACTGCTTTGTCCAGTGACACTTTGGCCAGTAGATGTCCCTGCAGCCTGACTTCAGGTTACCAAAAACAAGCCATTAACTTTGGTTTATGGAGAACCATGGACAAACAGGCACCCAGACGACACACTCTTTTGGCTCTTTTTCTTCTCTTCCCATGTGGCCGACTTGCTACTCTACTGGCAGAAAGGTGCCTTTGATACCTCTGTTTCACCATCTGTAAAATGGGTTTCTTTCCACACATTCCTTTCCTTCCCTCCAGAGATGCTGTGGGGTTCTGCAATGGTTGTGATGTTATAGAGCTAATTGGCTCCCCTCCTCCCAGAACCATGGTTATTTCTTCAAACAAGTTAAATTGAAGCACCCCAAAGATGACTGACTTACCTTGTATTTCCCTTAACAGGTATCCTGGAACCACCTCCACCAACTCTCGTTTCCATAGTAACAGAAGGGTCCAAAAGGGAAAAAAAAAAAAAAACTCTAACAAAATAAGACATCTAAGAGGCATAAACAAAATATGTGATGGTGTGGGAGGCTGTAAAGTTTTTATGGCCACCTGTTTGGGAAGACCTGCATAATTCAATCGTGCTCCTGGCATTTGTGAGTGAAGCAATCACCCCAAAGTTGTGGCAATAAAGCCTTTATGGGCACCCCCCCATGCTGGCAAGCCCCCTTTCTAGGTACAAAGCCCCAGTTTGATAAACTTCCGCTTGTTGCATTTGCATAATGGAAACGGACGAGATTTTAAACCTGGACTGTTGGGAGGCATAACTCGCAGCTCTCCTGGAAGTGAATCATGAGGTTGTCTGGATGGAGGTGGCTCGAGAGGTGGGGGTGGGGGGAGGGGGCACCAAACCCCGCGGACAAGACCGCAGGGCTGGGGAGGATCTCCAGAAAGAACTTCTCCCTCCCTCGGACGGGGGCGAGTGCAAGATCACAATACCCTGCATCATAATAAAGGCAAAGTGCCTTCATGGTGAGCCCGCTGGCTGAGGGAGCCTGTCTTGTTCCAGTTTGGGGCAGAAAGGGAGTTGCGACCCAAGTACGCATCTGATGTTCCTTCCTATCAGCCCCCCACCCTGCTCCCTTGGAGCCCTCACATTTTCTGGCACCCCCTCTCTCATCTGCCATCCATCACCCACCACTCCCACGACTTTTTGCCGAGTGCAGCCGTTGGGGGCAGGGGCAGGAGCGGGGAAGTAGCGGCGGTGGCTCTCGGTGCCCCCGCCCCCCCACCTCAGGAGATTACCGCAGCCCTGCCGGCGCTCCGTGGTAAAAGTTTGAACGTGTCTGCAGAGCTTAATCAAATGCTAATTCCGTGTGGTGAAAGAATTTGCTGGAATCTGCAAGGGAGCTCCTGGCAGCAAGAAAATGCGTTGATTCACTCCCAAATCTGCTTTGCCCAAGCCGGGTGCGATTTAGACTCTAAAGCTGCATTAAATCACAAAGTGCTGTGTGGATCACACAGCCATCCTTTGTGTCGTTAATGAAGGGAAAAACAGGGCTTTATTCTGAAGCTTTGTGTATAATCAGATGCCATGTTGTAAAGCTCTGGAAAACACACCAGAAATCATAATTGGGAGGAAATAAAAGGGTTAGTCCAAAACAGCATATGATTTAAATAAGAAGGAAAAAGAAACTGCCCCCAAGATTTGTGCGTTTCAAGAATCAACTTTTAATTCATTCGCAGGGAGATTACAGAAGGGGAGGAGCAGTCTTTAAAATAGTATGAAAAGCTAGTTTAGATGTAAATGAGAGATAATGGGCTTTCGCCGGGAAATAAGCAAGGGGGCCAAGTTCGTGCCCAGGGCGGGGGAGCGGGGAGCACATCTTAGCAGGCCCGGCCCTGAAGACCTGGAGACCCAGAGACAGCAGTGGTGGGAGAGGGGAGGTTTTGCGGCACAGGGTCTGGTAACCCGCATTCAGAGCAAAAGAAAGATGCTGGCTGTCCTCGGTGGTCCCCAAAGAGTCGGGTTTGGCCAGGTTGGAGCAGAGGGAGAGCTTGATTGGTGCTTTCACACAGAAGATCTCGATGTGAGCAGTTTGAGGTCGCTAAGGAAGGGGGCTGGGGCTTTTACGCTTGTCTTACAGCCTGGAGTTAAGGAGCACTGCGTTGAGCCCTCCCCAGCCCTAATTCTCTAATGATTTGCTTATTAGTTCGGATCAGGGAGCCAGCTTCTGGAGAGATGTGAATTGGCATTGATTTAATCCTCTTCCCAGCACGCGCTCCCAGCCCAGGGTGAGGCTGGGAGGGGAGAGGGGGGCTGCCAGCCCGCTCAAGAGCAAGTTGCTGCTTCTCCTGCCTGGCTTTGTCTGCTCTCCTTACCATCTGCTCTCAGGCACAGAGGAGCCGCCGGTGACGAAGCCCGAGGTCTAGTCCTGGCTGAGCTCGGCAGCCTCCTAGGGAAGTGAGGGGTGTGGACGAGAGGCTGGGTGAGGTCCCTCAACTCCAGCATCTCTAATTAGATGGACTGAGGCCTTTGGAAAGTTTGGGAGGGGGAATAACGCTGCCCAACATGTATTCCGTATTCTCTAAGTCGGGTACTGTCTCAGGTATGTCACTCAAACCACCCTGCAGCTTCTCAGGTAGACTTAGCCCCTAACAGACTTCTCTAGTGGCTCAGCAGTAAAGAATCTGCCTGCAGTGCAGGAGCCACAGGAGACCTGGAGGAGGAGGGCATGGTAACCCACTCGGGTATTCTTGCCTGGAGAATCCCAAGGACAGAGGAGCCTGGCGGGCTACAGTCCATAGGGTTGCAAAAAGTCAGACACAACTGAAGCGACTGAGCACACATACTTAACAAGAGAGGAAGCTGAGCTTCACAAAGGTTAAATAACTTGCCTAAGGTCGCACAGGTAAAGGATGAGTCTTCAGTCTTCATCACCACACTGCATGCCTTCTTTGTCTTTGATGATGCATCCCTTTGTAAACTTAGTGATAGTCAAGGATTTGATGTTCTAGAGTTTGCTGCCCAGGCTTCATCCTAGTGACCAAGTACCCTTTTCTGAACAGGGCAAGAAGCACAATCCAATGATTATTGTATTCCAACCCAACTGGACCTAGTTATAGTTCCAGCTCCACACCTGTGCTCAGATGGTCCCCATGACCTGCACTGCCATCCTTTTCATCCCCACTCATCTAAGGCCCAGCGATATCACAAGGATTCCTTTCGCCTATTGGCAAGTTGAGAGTCACCTTGGTCCCACACTGACGTCTCCCGTGGAAAGTTCTCTGTTCTGGAGGGCCACTAGGTCCTATATGTGTTTACTAAGCATTTGAAGATTGGAATTGAGTCTTACACTTCTCTACATTTCTAATTCGACAGTGTCTTGAACATAGTAGGCCCTTGGAAAATATTTGCCAGTTGACTGATTAACAGAACCTGGGATTATACTTGTGGTTTCTTTGAAAATCTCCTGTGGGTATCTTTTCAATCCCCATAAGCCCCACCACTCATCAGAAGAGATCCATTACAGATTTCACCTGCCAAGGACTCAGTTTTAGAATGCTATTAAGGGTCCAAGAAATCCCCAGAGTTGGCTGGTTCTAAAGTCAGTGCCAAAAGAGTCCAACCCGCATATGTTAAGCTCCTACTGTGTTCCCAGGCACTGTGCTAGGCCTTGAGGATACCAAAATAAATAAGATAGAGGGTCTATGGCTCCAGCTGGAGGACTGTAACCTGGACTAAATGGGAAACCTGGTAAGAATCAGGTTCGTGCACGAGTTGTATTCACCATTTTATCTCCGGTGCGTAGCCCAGTGGAACACACGCTCTGGAAATCCATGCTGAGTGAGAACACACAGAGGATTTTGCCATGTTGCCTTGTTTAATCTCTTCCCCAACTCAGTGAAATTAGTCCAATGATTTTTCATTCTAATGATCAGAAAACGGGCAGAATGATTTTACATACGCTTCTGGGGTGGAAGTGGGGGGGTTCCAATCCCTGTGGGTCAGACTCCCAACTCAACTGTCACAGCCGTCATCAAGGACTCCCAGGATGCCCTCCTGAGCTGGCAGATGGTGGGACAGCAAGGCATGAGCCAGCTCTGATTGAGTGGAAGTTGCCACTGTCTCCTCCACAGCCGATTCACATCCCAGTTTAAAAGGCATCACTCAGACTGAGCCCACCTAGCCCTTGGTTTCTAAATACCATTTTCCCCATCAAAAGCAACCAGCTTCCTTGGAGAAATAGATGAAAGGAAGCTAAAGAGACATGACGACTAAATGCAATATTGATCCTAGATTGGATTCTGGATCAGGAAAAGAACATGATACAAAGTATAGTAGAGGGACTATTGACAAAATGTGCATATGTACTATATATTAGATAATATGTTTGTATCAGTATTCATTCCTTGGGTGTTAAAAATTGTCTTGTGGTTATGTAGGAGAATGTCCTTGTTCTTAGGAAAGAGGGGCTGAAATATTTAGAGATGAAGTGGTACCATGCCTTTAAATTACTTTCAGATGATAGGGGGTAAGAGATAGGTATGTAGATCAATAGGAAAACAAATATAGCAAAATAATAATGAGTCAAGATAGAGGGTAGTACGGTATACAGGTGCTCATTGTATTATTCCTTCTATTTTTCTGAAGGTTTGACATTTTTCAAAATAAAAATTAGAAGGGGAGAAAATTACATAGAAATTGGCCTTGAAAATTTTTGCCTATGTCCACCCGGAGGGTCTGCAACGGAGGATGGGAGTCACAAATGCAGTTGCTTTGGCCACAGGTAATAACACAGCAGCCGCGGGAATGGACGCATTTACCGAAGTACGTTCTTACAAGAAAGCTCACACAGAGCTTCTGTAGCAACCAACCATTTTTACAGGCGTTTTCAAACGTGAAACCAAATTAACTACTACATACCATTAAATACAGAGCTGTACGTGTGAAAACCCTTGAGTGGTAACCCAGGACAAGGTGGGAGCAGATTGGAGGTATCCCATCTCCACTTCAGAGACTAAAATCTGGGCCACTTATTACCTCGGGTAACACCTAAATGTCAAAAGGCACGGACAGAGCCAGAGAGCAAAGCTCGCCTGTGAATACAAATGGGAACGGGCTTTAAAAATAAAGCCGGGGTTCAGGTTCCAATACTCCAAATGCCAATCAAAAGACTCATTTATTTTTTAAATATGTGGGTGAGAGTTGAGAATTATTTCTGAAAGGTTGCTATCCAGGAATAAGTACAGAGATCATCCTGTAGATTTTACAAGTTCTGTGTGTCTGCCTTGGCTTTAGTTTGGACTTTTTTTTTCTTTTTTTTTTAACTGATGTGAATTTTTTTTAAATGAGTATATATTTGTGAAATTTTTTAAATTAAAATTGAGTGAATGAAAAAGAACTGCTCAGACCTGGTTCTGAAAATATCTGTCCCAGGGAGGTCTGGGGAGTGGGGATGGAGAGAATCATTGTAATTAAAGAAAAGCTGAGATGAAGTAAGTCAGACAGAGGAAGACAAATATCATGATATCACTCATATGTGGAATCTAATTTTTTAAAAATGAGACAAACTTATTTACAAGACAGAAACAGACTCACAGATATCGAAAAAAAAAATTAAGGTTACCAAAGGAGAAATGTCTGAGGAGGGGGGATAAATCAGGAGTTTGAAATTGACATGTACACTCTGCTATATACAAAACAGATAATCAACAAGGACCAACTGTATAGCACAGGGAACTATATTCAATATTTTGTAATAACCTATAAAGGAAGAGTCTGAAAAAGGATATATACATAAATGTATAACATAACTGAATCACTGTGCTATACACCTGAAACTAACACAACATTGTAAATCAACTATAATAAATTTTTTTTTTAAATAAAGAAAAGCAGAGAACCTAGGGCCTATGATTAGCGATATTGTGTTGTATACTTAAAAATATGCTAAGACTGTAGATCTTAAGTGCTCTTACCACAAAAGGAAAAAAAAAGCAGGTGGAAGGAAACTTAGAGGTGATGGATATTTTTATGACATTGGTGGTGGTGATATTCTCACACGTGTGTATTTACCTCCAAACACATCAAGTTGTATACATTAAATATTTACAGCTTTCTGTGTGTCAAGCACGGAGAAGGCAATGGCACCCCACTCCAGTACTCTTGCCTGGAAAATCCCATGGATGGAGGAGCCTGGTAGGCTGCAGTCCATGGGGTCGCTAAGAGTCGGACACGACTGGGCGACTTCAATTTCACTTTTCACTTTCATGCATTGGAGAAGGACATGGCAACCCACTCCAGTCTTCTTGCCTGGAGAATCCCAGGGACGGGGGAGCCTGGTGGGCTGCCCTCTATGGGGTTGCACAGAGTCGGACACGACTGAAGTGACTTAGCAGCAGCAGTGTGTCAAGCATACCTCAATAAAGCACTTTAAAAAAAAGAAAGAAAGAAAATGGGGGGGGGATATATTTTAGATCTAAAATTCTGCCTAGTTGGAAAAATATTTATCAACAAGGATGAATTTTGATGTGGACACTTGAAGAAGTTGCCAAACCCAGGAAGGCTTTCTGAAGACAGCATCCCTGCTAACAAAAGTTGAGATGCACTGACTTGACGGCTTTGAATTTCTGTTGGGGAAGTTCTGGTAGCTGATGGCAGAATTCTGCCATCAGCTACCAGAACTTCCCCCTAGGGCCTGGCAGTTGAGAGGCGGTCTCTGAAGCAACTCACAAACCCAGTGGTCTTATTCTCAAGTGGGAGGGTCCAGCTCAAGGCAAACGAGAGCCCTCACCGCTGGCAGGACCACTCCTGTCACCCCAAGCAGCCAATATGAGAGCCAGGAAGGGGCACAAGTTCTGCTCAGGGCTCAGGGGAGCAAAGCTTCTCTTTGTTGGCTAGGCACCATTTTGTTTCTCCTGAAAAGAAACTCAGAACAAGCGTAACAACAGAGCTGAAGAGAGACTGGGGCAGAGCCTGCCAACAGAAAATACTCCTATTTGGAAAAATAGGGACAGCCCAGTTCATTGCTATAGTCCACAGTTATTGCTGTTTTGATTTGGGGGTGGGGGTGGGGGGGTTAGGTAAAGCAGACTATTGCAGACAATAGGGTCAAAAAGTCGCTCAGTCTTATCCTGCTTTGCCAGCTGAAAGTTCTCATAGAGGTCTCTGGGCTGATGTCATGGCTTTGGAATTTATTTAGGTTGCCTTTTTGGTATGTTACATTTTGTAAATGTGCTGTGTGTGCTCAAAAAGAGTGTGTAATCTGTTTGTTGAGTGTTAAATTCTATTCATATGCATTAGTTGAAGTGTTTTAATTGTGTGCTTCAAATCTTCAATAGCTTTATTTTTTGTCTTCATTATTTATTAGTTTTCAGAGAGAAAAAACTTAAACTCTCCAGCTACACTTCCTGGTTTCTCTATTTTATTTTTCAGTTCTGCTCACTGTTGCTTTAAATGCTTGAGGTTACGTTGATAATTGCATGGAATGTAAATTCTAAAGAAGATAAGTATTTCTATCTGTCTTGGTCTCTACTGTATCCCTCAAACCTAGAACAATGCCTGAAATATTGTATGCATTTCTTCATACATTTTGCTACATGAATAAAAAAATGTATGTTCATCATTGTTACATAGTCTAGAACTACTATTCCTTTTCCTAGTATAAACTATCCCCTTTTGTATTTTAATGTTTATTGCCTTGAATTCTAGTTTGTCTGACAGTAAAATTGCTACTGCCACATGGGGTGGCCAAAAAATATTAATAATAATGATAATTTAACAGAGTATGGAATTCTAGATACTGCTTTCACTCACCATTTTGAAGACATTATTCCATTGTCTTCTGGTTTTTATTGCTGCTGGTGAGAAATCTGCTGCCAGTCTTGATATTCTTTCTTAGTAGGTATCTATCTCTCTTCTTGGTTGCTTTTAAGATGCTCTCTTTCTCTTTAGAATTTTATGATAATGTGGTTCAGTTTCACTTTATTTTGCTGAGGATTTATTGTGCATTCTGAATCCATCTTTTATCAATTCTGGAAAGTTCCTAGCTATTATGTCATTGAATATTGCTTCTTCCACTTTCTCTCTGTTCTTTCTTCTAAAACTCCTATTAGTTGCATTTGGGACTTTTTTCCATCCTATCCTCCGTATCTTTTCATTGTCCTTTCATATTTTTATTACTCTGTGCTACATCCTGTGTAATTATCTGACATTATTCTCTGGTTCAATAATTTCCCGTATCTGAGATCCAACTCTTGCCTCACAGGACCCAAGCCATCCGTTCCTTCCCCTTCCCCCCAGGTGATCATTAAATCGTCCATGGCCCTAGAATACTGAGACGGTCTCTCCCCATTCACTCCTACCCTAAGTCAGTTACATCATCATTCACAAGCTGCTGCCCTCGTTTTCAGCCCTAGTTTTCTCATTCACAGCCCCTGTCAACTTCCCGTGTGCACATCTATTCATTCAAATAAATATTTGTTTCTTTCTAGATAGCTGTAGAAAATGGGTTTTCAGGTTATCTTTATCCTAGTACTGCCAGAACTAGAGGCTGAAATTTATTTATATAAGCAAATATGAAATCCACTATTTGCTGAGATTCCTGGCTGTGATATTGATATTCTTTCCTTATGTATCTCTGACAGATAAATATACTGGTTTACATCTTTTGCACATATTAATACTAAAATTGTACAGGCTCACCACTGTCCTAAGTTTCACTATACAGTGAGTTTAAACCCCTGGAATATTTGCCCTGCCGGTATTCTTGCTTTTATGTTTTAATAATACTTAAGTCATTGACAAGACAGGCAGTGCAGAATATGAGAAAAAAATACACATGAACTTTGTTATTTCCAGCTGGATGTCCTTGGGAAAAAATAATTCTGTATGAGTCTCAGTTTCTGCCATCTGTAAAATGGGGATGATGAATACCTCCTTTGCAGGGATAAAGTTAAAATTACTGTTGATAAAGCATCCAAGAAAAAATCAGTTCTTAGATTATTATTTAATCTATCTTTGAGGTCTTTTAACTACATAAGTATCATCCTTGGCATCATCCACAGTGGCTACAAGGGTGTTCCTTCAATTATGACTTCCTTTATCTCACTAGTCACCAACTATTTCTTTTTCTTAACATTAACAAAATTTCCTTTTTTATATGCTTCTGGTCATTTAGGGAGCAGTCACCTTAACTTTAATTGCCTTTACTAAACCTCTGTACCCAATAAATGTGCCTTGTTTCAGCCATAAAATTAATCACGGCTTTATCTGCAAGTTCTTGGATAGGATGATGTAAGTAGGAAAGGTGAGGTAATTTATAAGTTTCTAGTTGGAATATACCTGATCCAGAAGATGTCAGAGCTAGAAGGGACCATAGAAATCCTCAAGATGAGAAACCCAAGGGCCAACAAGGAAAGAGGACCTACCCAAGCTTATGCAAGCAGTGAGCACCATAGCTGAGATCAAAACTCCGGTTTTCTGATGCTAGGAACAAGGCTCTAACTAGAGTCATTCTCACTGACCTAACTACAAAGTTACAACTAACCTTCTGGAATACTTAGTTGGTAATCTGGAAGCAAACCAAATTGCCGTTGTTAATAATTTCCTTTCTACTCTGTTTCTGTGGCCCTATAAACCTATCAATTGTAGTTTTCCAGGGAGCCTTATGACTCAGTGTTCATAGTAGATGTTGAATAACTGTGTGTTCAATGAAATAATGAAGGACTGTCTTGCCATTATCTGACATTATGTGCTGCGAATTCTAAGCCTGAATTGAACCCTTTTACATTCCAGATTCATGTTCGAAGTGGCCCTTATTGTTCTCCTGGCATTGCTATTTTTATGTATTTTTAATATTTTCTCCACATAGAAATTGAAAATAGGCCTTTCTTTCATTGCTGGGTGGTTAATCCCTCTCAGACACAGGTCCTGTCAACCTTTCCATGAAGTGGTCATCTCCAGGCTGTGCTCTGGGTAGTGACCACCCAGCTGAGTGATGGATGCCAGGCTGGGGCAGGAAGAGGAGGGGGAGAATCAGTGGAGATACATTACCTCCATGAGAGAATTCAAATGTTGCATCTTCCCAGCACTGGGTTGGAAATGCAGTGGCTCTAGACAGAGCCAGGAGGGTCTTGAGAATGGGAGGCAGAGGGTGAGCGAAAGCTAATGTCCGAGACTGTGGAAACAGCATCACCATCACCAAATATGGCAGCAGGAAAGCAGAAGACCCAGCAGTCCTGAGGATCTGGGTGGGCAGGGGCGGTCACTGACTCTGATGTACCTTTAAGGTCTGACTGGCTCTTTGGTCTGGCCACTGGTTTGTTAGTTGCATCCTGAAATCAAGTGGACCGTCCTCTGTTATGAAGGAAAATATGTCCTTCAACACACAATGTAGTAAGGGAACTCAGAGGATTGGGCTGGGTCTGGCAGCTTATAATCAGACACAACTGAAGTGACTTAGCACGCACACACCCACCAGTGACTCTTGCCCTTGTATGATCCCCTCCCTTTTGAGTGTGGGCAGAGCCTGTGAATGTGATGAAATATCACTCCCGTAATTATGCTACCTTGCATGGCAAAGGTGAGATCATCCTGGCTGGGCCTGATGAGTCCTTAAGAAACAGAATTTTCTCTGGCTGGTCACAGAACAGGAAGGCAGAGTGGCACCCTCCAGATGGCCTAGAAGAAAGCAAACATCCATTCAAACTGCCTATAAGGGTCACGTGGCCAGAAGCTACTGGAGGCCTCTGGAAGCTAAGAATGGTCTCCAGCCAGAAGCATACAAGAAGATAGAGCCTCAGCCCTACAGCCCCAAATAAATAAATTCTGTCAACTTTCCATGAACGTGGAAGAGGACCTCAAGCCTTAGAGGAGAACCACAGCCCTTGCTGGCACTTGCAGGTTAGCTCAGGGGAGAAAATGCGGTCACATCAAGCAAAGATTTCAGACCTATAGGAGGGCAAGATCCTGCATTAGAGTTCTTTTGAGTAATAGAAAACTAATCCATGGGGGGACTATGGATCCATCAGGATAGGGATCAGGGCCATGCTTGGCTTAGATCCCTCAGATGCCTTTGACCGTGTCTGTGCGCCTAACCTGTGTTCTCAGTTCCAACTGCTCACACCTATAATTTTCTTTAGCTGGTTGGCTCAGAGCTTCTGGAGTTGCATTCCGCAGCTTGTGCGAACTAGAAATGCTGGGAGTTCCTGCTCCCTTAGAAAGATACTTAGTCTAAGACTGAATGGTATGGGAGCATACAGCCTAGATCCCTTGCCTCTAGTTGGAATAAACTCGGTGGATAACTCATACTCCAGAGTTCCCCTGTGGAATCAGGCTGAGCTAAGATTTGGCCCGAGATGCTACCTTGCCTGGCTTCCTTCCCTCCCTACCCGCCTCCCCCAGCCCTCCATGGTCTCCCCTGGGAGCCTGTCTTTCATAAATCACACGCGCCACAATCTTTGTTTCAGATTCTTCTCCTGGGTTACTCCACCTCACACGACCCGTTAGCCCATTTCCTCTCTCTCTGGCCTCAAGTGAGATGATGTCTGTGACGGTGCTTTGCAACTGCCAAGCAGCCCCGGGTGACTCTCCTCCCATGCTGTTTTTCCTCAGCCCTCCCCCTTCGGTGTGTCAGGGTGACATAATTATTTTAGCACCTGGCAACAGAGTTCTTTTTTGAGAAGAAGGAGTCTTGTTTTAGGAAAAGACCTTGATGGAGGCAGAGAAGGGACTAAGAGTACTCTTTAGCAGGAGACTACTAAATCAGGTAAATAAAACACTGTATATAAGGAAGGAACAGGAAGTCAGGAGGAGAAGAGAGCAGAGGTGATGGCTGGCAGAGACAGGAAATGATGGCTGGATGGGTCACTGGCCTGGAATCCACAATGGTGCCCCCATGCCCTCCCTCCAGCATAGCCTGGAACCTCAGGAAAGCCAGCTGTGTTCAGAGTCACCTAGCAGAGTGGTTTTCAGGAAACCAGGTTCGTGTTCTTGGTCCTCAAGGGGCAGACAGCCCAGATCTGGCTCCAGGTTCTTGCCCCACACACCAGCTGCCAACTGGAGGGCTCCACAGACCCACCATCAGTCTGAACATGGCCCCACCTGAACTCACCACCTTCCCTCCTAAACCCCATCCTTCTGTGGTCCCCAGCATTCCAGTGCTCTTATTATCTGGTGACAGGCTGTTATTAGTTTTGCTCCTCCCAAAGCAGACTCTGAGACAAGGACGTAGGTGAGGAGTGAGGAGATGGGGACAAGAGACAGGGAAGAAAGAGCCAGCAAAGGGTGTAGACGCTGGGGCTCCCTCCCTGGAGGCCCTCTGAGGAAGTGTGTAGAGCACGCTTTGGAATTTTCCAACCAAAGCAAGGGGAAGCTGACGTTTTTTCCAATGGTCCTCATTGGCTGAGAATTGCTCAGGGTGACTAAATTCCTGGAACTTCTGGGCTGCCCACTGCCTAGGCTGAGCAGCTCGCACAGTGCCAGAGAAAGACCTTGAACAGTGTGGGTACCAGAGGCAGGACCTGCCCACTGCTGCTGCAGGTGAACTCAGAGATGGGCAGAGGGGTGTGGGGTCAACATTTACAGTAGCCATAGAAAAGCCTTGAGCTCCCACCAGCCCCTTCCTCGCCCAGGCTTTTCCTACCCCATTGCATATATGTGCATGCTAAGTCGCTTCAGTGGTGTCTGACTAAAGTCGCTACAGTGGAGCTGTAGCCCACCAGGCTCCTCTGTCCCTGGGATTCTCTAGGCAAGAATACTGGAGTGGGTTGCCATTTCCTTCTCCAATGCATGAAAGTGAAAAGTGAAAGTGAAGTCGCTCAGTCGTGTCCGACTCTTAGCGAGCCCATGAACTGGAGCCTACCAGGCTCCTCCGTCCATGGGATTTCCCAGGCAAGAGTACTGGAGTGGGGTGCCATTGCCTTCTCCACTACTCATGCCTAATTGCTAGTACCCTGCTTTTTTCCCCCATTCTCAGCCGATACCAAAACTCAGGCCCACGTCATTTCTCACCTAGAAATAATGACTTACTCATTGAATTGTCCCTCCCCCAAATTCTTATGTTGAAGCCCCAACCCCTAAGTCTCATCTCCAGGATGTGTCTGGAGATGAGACCTTCAAGGAGGCAGTTAAGGTTAAACGAGGTCCTAAGGGTGAGGCCCTAATCCCACAGAACTGATGTCCTTATAAAAAAAAAAAAGAAAGAAAGAACTACTAGAGCTGATGACTGGAGCTCACATGCACATGCATTCTCTCTCCTGCAAGGAGAGGCCCTGTGAGGACCCAGTGAGGAGGTGGCCATCCATAAACTAGGAAGAGAGGCCTCAGGAGAAATCAATTCTGCCGGCACCTTGATCTGGGAATTCCAGCCTCCAGAACTGTGAGAAAATAAACGTGTGCTGTTTCAGCCACCCAGCCTGGGATATTTTGTTCTGGCAGCCCCAGCTGACTGAGAAACTTACCGATGGAACCCTCCACCTCCCATCTCATTTGCTCCATTTGTGAGTCACGTGACCTTTCCGGAAGGCAAATCTGACCCTGACAGTCCCCAGTGCAAACATTTTGGAGCGCTCTGCAGCGCCTCCAGGATCTAACAGGGAGCCTTGACATTGGCCCCAAGGTCCCACACGTTCTATCTAGGAGTCCAGCCTTGTCCCTGATACTTCCTGGCTTGCTTTAGATATTCCAGCCACCCAAAACTATTTTTGGTTCCCCAATACTGGCACGTCCCTGAACTTACTCCTAAAGTGTCTTTCTCCCCCTTGTCTCCCTGACAAATCCCTGCTCCTTCCACAAGGGTCCCTGGCTCGCTCTTGACTCCTCTAGCCAGAGTTCCATGTGCCATGGCCTTCCCCTGGCTTCTAACATCTGCTGGAACTGAGTTTGTCCCCCTACCTGTCTGCCTGCCCTCCTACATATCCTGAGCATGAAGACCAGCATCTGGCCCACAGTAGATGCTCCCATATTCACTCAATTGATAAAGAAGAAAGGAATAAAGACTTGTTCTTTTATAGGTTGCCGAGTGTCATGATGGAAAGGAACTATACAGATGCCATGGGGACTTCCCTGGTGGTCCAGCAGCTATGACTCTGGGCTCCCAATGCAGCAGGCCCAGGTTCGATCCCTGGTCAGGAAACTAGATCCCACATGCTGCAACTAAGACCTGGTACAACCAAATAAATAAATATTAAAGAAAAAAAAGATGCTATGGTGTAAGTTCCATATTTCACAGCAAGGAAAGGTAGTGGTAGTCAATGCCAGGCCCCCTGCACTCTTTGGCTTTCCTATTTAGGCAGAGTCCAGCCCGTGTTGCCACTCCTGGGATCTCATCTCTGCCCATACTTGCAGCAGACCAGGAATACAAGGAAGGAATGCCTACCACCACCCACCAGCAGCCCTCAAGCAATGACTGACAGCACTTGCTGGATAAATACCCCAGCTCCCTCCCCCTCAGTCTGGCCATCAGTGAAGCATGTTCTAAACCACCTCCCAGAGGTTCCAGCAGGACTGAGCTGCCCACAGGAATGACTGATCTAAAACTTCTCCCTTTACTGATTTCCTTCTCTTCCAGGCCTTACCTCCCCACTTACCTACCAGTGAGTAGTTCCAAATAAACTATTTGCCCTTGAATCTTTGTTTCTAGGTCTCTTCTGGGGAAACTCAAGCTAAGACAGAGACTGAGGTCCAGAGAAGACAAGGAACATGGCCAAGGTCACACTGCTGTTAAATGTCAAGGCAGAGTCTACATGTATGTATGTTTCCTGGCTCCTCCTGCCCACAGCTCACCATACCACTCAGTACACAGAACTTTTACGAGAACCCAGGCTCCAGGCTGGGAAGTGTAAGCCTCTCCCTGTGTGAATCAAGGAAAGAGCTTCTCACCTCTAGCGAGTGGTGGACCCAAGCCTGTGATTCACTTCAGATGCCAGGACTAGAGCCCCATTCTCTTCTTTACCACCTGGCCCATGCTTTCACTTCCAAACCACTCCTCACCTCTTTTCTTTGGGGTTCCAAACTCCCATCTCCCAATTCAGACAATTCCAGCTGGAAGAGACTGTCTTTGGAGAACCCTCTTCAAGAAAATTAGAGATACCAAGGGAACATTTCATGCAAAGATGGGCTCGATAAAGGACAGAAATGGTATGGACCTAACAGAAGCAGAAGATATTAAGAAGAGGTGGCAAGAATACACAGAAGAACTGTACAAAAAAGATCTTCACGACTAAGATAATCACAATGGTGTGATCACTCACCTAGAGCCAGACACCCTGGAATGTGAAGTCAAGTGGGCCTTAGAAAGCATCACTACAAACAAAGCTAGTGGAGGTGATGGAATTCCAGTGGAGCTATTTCAAATCCTAAAAGATGATGCTGTGAAAGTGCTGCACTCAATATGCCAGCAAATTTGGAAAACTCAGCAGTGGCCACAGGACTGAAAAAGGTCAGTTTTCATTCCAGTCACAAAGAAAGGCAATGCCAAAGAATGCTCAAACTACCGCACAATTGCATTCATCTCACACGCTAGTAAAGTAATGCTCAAAATTCTCCAAGCCAGGCTTCAGCAATACATGAACCGTGAACTTCCAGATGTTCAAGCTGGTTTTAGAAAAGGCAGAGGAACCAGAGATCAAACTGCCAACATCCGCTGGATCATGGAAAAAGCAAGAGAGTTCCAGAAAAACATCTATTTCTGCTTTATTGACTATGCCAAAGCCTTTGACTGTGTGGATCACAATAAACTGTGGAAAATTCTGAAAGAGATGGGAATACCAGACCACCTGACTTGCCTCTTGAGAAACCTATATGCAGGTCAGGAAGCAACAGTTAGAACTGGACATGGAACAACAGACTGGTTCCAAATAGGAAAAGGAGTATGTCAAGGCTGTATATTGTCACCCTGCTTATTTAACTTATATGCAGAATACATCATGAGAAATGCTGGGCTGGAAGAAGCACAAGCTGGAATCAAGATTGCCAGGAGAAATACCAATAACCTCAGATACGCAGATGATACCACCCTCATGGCAGAAAGTGAAGAGGAACTAAAAAGCCTCTTGATGAAAGTGAAAGTGGAGAGTGAAAAAGTTGGCTTAAAGCTCAACATTCAGAAAATGAAGATCATGGCATCTGGTCCCATCACTTCATGGGAAATAGGTGGAGAAACAGTGGAAACAGTCTCAGACTTTATTTTTCTGGGCTCCAAAATCACTGCAGATAGTGATTGCAGCCATGAAATTAAAAGAGGCTTACTCCTTGGAAGGAAAGTTATGACCAACCTAGATAGCACATTCAAAAGCAGAGACATTACTTTGCCAACAAAGGTCTGTCTAGTCAAGGCTATGGTTTTCCCAGTGGTCATGTATGGATGTGAGAGTTGGACTGTGAAGAAAGCTGAGCACCGAAGAATTGATGCTTTTGAACTGTGGTGTTGGAGAAGACTCTTGAGAGTCCCTTGGACTGCAAGGAGATCCAACCAGTCCATTCTAAAGGAGATCAGTCCTGGGTGTTCATTGGAAGGACTGATGCTAAAGCTGAAACTCCAATACTTTGGCCACCTCATGTGAAGAGTTGACTCATTGGAAAAGACCCTGATGCTGGGAGGGACTGGGGGCAGGAGGAGAAGGGGACAACAGAGGATGAGATGGCTGGATGGCATCACCGACTCGATGGATGTGAGTCTGAGTGAACTCCGGGAGTTGGTGATGGACAGGGAGGCCTGGCGTGCTGCGATTCATGGGGTCGCAAAGAGTCGGACACGACTGAGCGACTAAACTGAACTGAAAAGGTACAAGCTTCTCCCTACTCCAGCCCTCCTCCCCACTCATCTTGATTTCGCCTGAAGTGGTGAGAATATCCCATGGATTTGAAGCTAAAGATGCCAATTTCTAAGTAAAAGATAACAAATCACATTTGAAAGCCCATTTCAAACTCCTTGAGCTTGGGAGAGTTAATGCTAAAAAAAATAAAAAATAAAAACTCTCATTCGCACATGGGCACACACACAGACATACACATACCACAACACACATACAGTGTGAACATGGAGTGTATACAACACACAACACACAAACATAATACACACGTACATATGACCTACTTAATGCACACAAACAGGGGTACACAACCCACATAACAAACGCAGCACATGCATACAACACATACACACACATACCAGAGGTGTGCACACACTTACACACCACCACCACCTCATTTCTCCCAGTCCCTTGCCCACCTGGGCAGGAGGTGATATCTGGGACAGGCATGGCACCAGCTCCTATCTTGTCAGCAGATCGAGGCTGCTCTGAGTGCCATGCCGAAGAGAAGGTTATGCCAGTTCATTTCCACCAGGCGTTTTATCCGACTTTGCTCATTTCTTTCTCATGCCTCAGTATTAATTAGCCCCAGGATTTAAATCTGATGCATTAGGCAAAAACAATTCTAAATGCTTTTGGAGAAACAAGTTCCAAATTAGCTGTAGCTGAACGTGCATCTATTTGAAAGGCAGGCAGCATGAACACTGACAGCATAAAAAATAGAAGCAAAACCCTCTAAGAGGGAAGGCCAAGATCAGCAGTGTTTGCTGACTGCCTGGTTCACAGCCCAGCCCTGGCACAGGCAGTGGGGCAGGTTCCCCAACCACCGGAGGGTAGAAAGAGAAAAAAGACATTTTCCATCTAGGTTACAGGTAAGGAGGGGACAGCAACAGCCATTCTTTCTCCTTCCTGCTTTCCCATCCCCAGCCCTCTTACATCTTTGGAACACACAGCCTTGCCTGGAAATCTAGAAAAGGTCAATTCTCCTAAGCATGCTATAGGCAAATATCCATCTCCAATTTCTCCCCGCTCCAAGCAGTCATTTTCCTTGCCTGCCTTATCCTTCTCTGAATGGCCCATAGCGTGTAGGGTGAGGTAGCCCACTGTGGGACCTTTCAACCTAGCTTAACACCTCCCACCAGTCTCTGACTGACTGGTGAAGCTGTCTTCCCCCTCAGGAAGAATGGAAGTTCCTTAAATGCAGGTATGTGGCACCTTTGTGGTTAGGGACCCCAGGCTTGCGATTATTTTCGGTGTACCGTTGTCTAGCTGGTTGTATCAGCCTGAGTTGATGGGGAAGCAGAATCCCTCTGAACAACTAGAGAAGGGGGAGTTGCAATAGTGATCAGCCCCTAGATGCAGTGGAAGGAGCTGGTTAAGCAGTCCCTACCTGGATACCACTCCTGTGCCTGGTGATGGCTCAGAAGCCAGCAGTCAGGGAGGTAAGATGGATGTGAAGTGAGGGAGGCCAAGGGCAGGCTGAACCTGCCAGGACAAGCGGGGACTTGCATCTCTCTCTCACCACCTCCAACCTCAAAGGCACAGAATGACCTGCAGGCCAGGCAGGTGGCCTCTAGCTGGAAGCCACACATGCACCTGCCTGCCCCAGGGCTTGGAGGAGCGGTGGGGAGGAGGTCTGTGGGCGCTGCAGGGGCCACCATCCCACACCAGCCATGGAAGTGGCTGCTCCTTCACTCCCACCTTCCAAGTCTTATGCACATCTCTCCCGTGCCCAACCCTAACCCAGAAATATAGAGGAAAGTGAATTCTAGAAGACATCACTCAGTCTCATTCAGTCAGTTCAGTTGCTCAGTCATGTCCGACTCTTTGCGACCCCATGAATCAAAGCATGCCAGGCCTCCCTGTCCATCACCAACTCCCAGAGTTCATTCAAACTCACATCCATCGAGTCGGTGATGCCATCCAGCCATCTCATCCTCTGTCATCCCCTTCTCCTCCTGCCCCCAATCCCTCCCAGCATCAGGGTCTTTTCCAATGAGTCAACTCTTCACATGAGGTGGCCAAAGTATTGGAGTTTCAGCTTTAGCATCAGTCCTTCCAATGAACACCCAGGACTGATCTCCTTTAGAATGGACTGGTTGGATCTCCTTGCAGTCCAAGGGACTCTCAAGAGTCTTCTCCAACACCACAGTTCAAAAGCATCAATTCTTCGGTGCTCAGCTTTCTTCACAGTCCAACTCTCGCATCCATACTTGACCACTGGAAAAACCATAGCCTTGACTAGACGGACCTTTGTTGGCAAAGTAATGTCTCTGCTTTTCAATATGCTATCTAGGTTGGTCATAACTTTTCTTCCAAGGAGTAAGCATCTTTTAATTTCATGGCTGCAATCACCATCTGCAATTATTTTGAAGCCCCCCAAAATAAAGTCTGCCACTGTTTCCACTGTTTCCCATCTATTTCCCATGAAGTGATGGGACCAGATGCCATGATCTTCGTTTTCTGAATGTTGAGCTTTAAGCCAACTTTTTCACTCTCCACTTTCACTTTCATCAAGAGGCTCTTTAGTTCCTCTTCACTTTCTGCCATAAGGGTGGTGTCATCTGCATGTCTGAGGTTATTGATATTTCTCCAAGCAATCTTGATTCCAGCTTGTGCTTCTTCCAGCCCAGCGTTTCTCATGATGGATTCTGCATATAAGTTAAATAAGCAGGGTGACAGTATACAGCCTTGACGTACTCCTTTTCCTATTTGGAACCAGTCTGTTGTTCCATGTCCAGTTCTAACTGTTGCTTCCTGACCTGCATATAGGTTTTTCAAGAGGCAGGTCAGGTGGTCTGGTATTCCCATCTCTTTCAGAATTTTCCACAGTTTATTGTGATCCACACAGTCAAAGGCTTTGGCATAGTCAATAAGCAGAAATGAGTCAGTCTCATTAGGTGACTGCAAAACCATCAACTGGAAAATTACTTCCTGGTCTACTCAGTGCCCCCTACTCGCTCACGTTTGCACCCGATAGTTTATCGGGTGGGTGGGTTATTGGTCTATCAGCCAACTACTGCTGCATAACAATCTCCAAATCATAGCAGCATCCAACAACGAGCATTGATTTCTTACTCACAAGTTCATGGGTTGGCTGGGGGCCTCATCTCTGCAAGTCTCTCCCCTCCTCCTGGGATGGGTACAAGCCACAGTGTGCTTTTCTCTCTTTTTTTCATGGCAATGGCAGAAGCCCAAGAGGACAAGCAGAGACTCATGAGGCCTCGTGGAACCTAGGCTCTGGCCAGAACACTGTCCCTTCCATGCCACCCCCTCGGCTAGCATGTCACATGGCAAAGCTCAAAGTCAAGGGAGGAAATGTACATCTACCCACGATGAAGCCATGGCAAGGACATGGATGCAGGCAGGGGGAATGAACTGGAGCCAATGACTCAACCCATCACAAGGGGACAACTCCCTACATCTGGTCATATCTCCCCCACCATCTCCGTCATCAGCCCAAGGAGAGTTCATGTCTCCTGAAACCTCTCTTTCATCAGCTTTGCTCAGTCAATGAGTCGCAGGCTACTTCTGTCTCCCTCTTCCTCCTATTCTTCCACTCCCCTCTTCCAAATCTTGTCTAGGGAAAAAAATCTCTTTTGCTTTTCCTTCATTCCATATCTGAGCTAAAAAGCCATGTGATGGCCAAATTCTGCAACAGACACCATCAAATGGAGGAAAAGAAAGGCTATTCATTTTGAAGTGAAATTAGACAAAAAAAAACAATCAATGTCATCAATCTCTACCAACCTTTGACATTTCTGGAAGTGCCATGCATCATCACTGATGTCTCCGTGAGCCTCCTCAGACCCAGCTAATTCATGCCTGTTTGGCTTCAAGCCACAGCACTGAGCTAGAAGAAACTTTCTCCGTTTCAAGTTACTGATGGTCGTATTTGTATTTAGTGACTAAGATTAATTTCTATTAGTTTACAGCAGAAGAATGAATGAGTTAATCCATGGTACCTGGCATACAGTAAGCCTTAAACAACTGTGAGCCAGTTAGTAGTGGCCCATAGTGCTTTGAGCAGCTATTGCTGTATAACAAATTACCCCAAAATATAGTGGCAAAAACCCCCACAACAGCCATTGTATTAAGCTCACAGATATCATCCATCAAGAATTCAGACAGGGCACCTTGGGGTGGCTTGTCTCTTCTCCACGATAACCAGGTATCAGCTGGTGAGACTTGAATGGTTAAGAATGATTCAAATGACTGGGGGTTCATCAGGCATCTCTCATCTCTCTCTCTCTGCCCCTTGACATGGTGGCCTCAGAGCAGCCAGCCACCTTACATGGTGGCTCAGGCTTCCAACAGCGAGTCTTCCAGCAAACAAGGCAGAAGCTGCATGGCCTTTTGCAACCCAGTCTCTGAGCCATGAGATGTTACTTCTGCCATACTCTTGACTAAGGCAATCACAAGCCCATGCAACTCAAGGGGAGAGGACACAGACCCCATCTCTCAATGGGAAGAGTATGAAAGAATTTTCTGCCATGTTTTATAGCCACCACTCAGCTATTTTTGGTGCACTAACAGTTGAATTGGCTTTTGTGGGTTACCCGGGAGCCTCACGACTCTTCTTAGCACTGTTTCTATGGGAACCATGTTTTGAGGTCCAAATTACAGACTTACAAGTTAACTTTGGGACACAATTTATTGATAAAGTGGGACTTCCTGAGTTCTCATCCCCCACACCCAACATTAACACTATGGACATAGCTACCCATGTTATTTATTAATTACCAATGTTTATTGAGCACCTCCTATGTACTAGGCTCTAAGCTCAGCACTCTACATGGATCATGTCATTCAATCCTACAAACAATCCTATACATGCTATAGCTATTTCCATTTTACATATGGGAAAACTGAGGCTTAGAGAAGCCAAGTGACAAGCCAAAGGTCACAGCTAGGACTGTGACACGATTTTGAAACCAGGTCTGTCTAATCCTCAAGCCCGTGACTAACTACCACAGTGCACTGACTCTATAAAGACTGTGAAGAAAGGAAAGCTTCCTGAGATGTGTAAAGGCCAGAGGCCCTGGGGAGCCAGGTGATCAGACCTAACAAGGAAACTGCCACAGATGTAGGTATCAGTCACCACCATGGGTGACCCATTCTTGTGCCAGCAGGTCAAAGGGGCACTAAAGGAACGCCTCCCTTCCTATATGGATGTGGGTCACGTGGTCCCTCCACGTGGTCACCACCAATGTACATCCTTGCCTCGTCCCTGGGCTGCCAGCCTTTTCTCTCTGTCCCCACCAGCTCCATCTTTCCTAGACCAGAGCAAACCGGGCCACACTCAGCTTTTTGTCCCCAGGCAAGGATGAGGAATGAACAGCCGTTTTGTCCCTTGCTGTACAAAGCCATTTGTGTGGGGCAGCTTCCCCCACTGCCCGGGGGGCAGGGGGTTGGGGGTTGGGCAGGAGGCAAGGCAAACACAACCCCATTCTCCCAGGCTGGTTAACAGATAGCAACTACACTCAGGCAGGAGGCAGGGCTCAGGCTGGAACCCGTGGCCCCAGGGGCTGCTCAAGAGGAAAAGAAGCTGTTGCTGGTGGGCTGTCCCCAGAGGTTCACAGTCAAGTGTCTGTCTCCACCCCTACTCCCTATTTCCCCAACACCTCTCCTCTGCCCCGCATCCTGAAGTTAGAGATGAGAAACCCCCTTGTATGGGGTCTTTGCAATAACCATGAAAGCCTTTTTTTCCCCCAAGAATTCATCTCTGCATTCCAGAGGGGGCATTTATCACCCCATGCCCAGGCTGCAGACATGTCCCTGCTTCAGATCCTCCTGTCCAGAAAGGCGGCCTTGTCAGACACATGAAACCAGCCCCTCCGGACATCTGGACAAGGAGCAGCCCTTTGGCTGAGCACGAGGCCATCCTGAATGCCACAGACAGTGAAAGGAGAGCCCTTGTTCCTGGTCCAAATAGCCTCGCTAAATGGATGCAGCTGGACACAGTGGGGGCGGCAGTGGGGAGGGGGGAGTCAGGCCCTCTTGGCAGCTGCCCCAGGCACCTCCATGGGGCAGCCTGGAAGGCAAACAGGCAAGTTTGCTTTTGGAAGAAGCTCCTGGAGCTGCCTTAATAACACCATTTCCGCCAATAGTTAAGAAAGCTCAATGGGAAACTGTGGCTTTGTCTACCCAGTACCCTCGTCTTCTAGAAACAGAATCTTTCTTGTGGGCATGCATGCGTGCTCAGTGTGTCCGACTCTTTGCAACCTCATGGTTGTAGCCCACCAGGCTCCTCTGCTCATGGAATTTTCCAGGCAAGAATGCTGGAGTGGGTTGCCATTTCCTTCTCCAGGGGCTCTTCCCAACCCAGGGAATCAAACCCTTGTCTCTTGTGTCTCTTGCATTGACAGGTGGATTCTTTACCACTGAGCCACCTGGGAATCCTTTCTTGTGGGCAACCAGTTCCAATAAAAGGTCTGAGCCCGCCTCCACTCTCTCCAGCTTCACCCCCCACCCACCAGACTAGGACCCAGTCCAGGTCATCCAATCAGTGTACCCCCATACCCAGGCACAGTCACTGGGTATTTGACACTAGCTTGGCCAATCAGAGCCTTTGTTGGGCGTTACTCCCAGAAATAAGGACTCTGTTTCCACTAAGGGAGCAGCCATCTTGCCCACCATGTGGCTTAAAGCTGACTAAGAAATGGAATGCCAGAGACTTAAAATTATTGTTTGAGTCCCTATGTCTGAAGTTATGGGCTGGAAATTTCCCTTCCCTGCACCAGTCCATTCTATGTTTTGCTCCAGTTGGTTTGATTTGGGTTTCTGTCATTTCCATCCCAAAGAGATTGATTCCTAATTCCTTCTCACATAAATATCAAGTCTTCAGGCCAGCATTGGAGACCCCCTGTGACAAAGCCACAGCATAGTCGTCTTGGGTCCCTGGGGGTGCAGCTAGGCCAACCTCACCCTCCTGCTCCAGGAGGGCTCACTGGGTGCAGGCATGCTCCTGACCAAGTGGCTCTGGGAGAAAAATGTGAAGATCTTTAGGTCCTTGGTCTCTGACCAGGTGTGGCCCAAAGAAGCCCTGGGAGGAACCCATCACCCTCATGCCTTGCCCTGTGGGCTGGGCCAGACTGTGCTGCTGGTGGCGGTCAGCCACCAATGCCAGACATGAAGCTCTCACCCAAAGCTGCATTCTCCAGTGTCCCCAATGAAGGCGGCAACACTCCGCGATGTCCTGAGACTGCCCAGACCCCAGCTGCTCCCAGAGGCACCTGGGAGGCACCACCTTCAGGGGCAAGTTATCAGCCGTCCAGCACAAAAGAGACTCCGAGCTGGGAAACAAGGCAGGCATATAGGACCACGAGACAGGGTCTAGGAGAGGTGGATTCTGATTATCTAGGCAGACGGGCTTGCTGTTGTTTTAGTTGATCAGTTGTGCCCAACTCTTTTGCAACCCCATGGACTGTAGCCTTCCAGGCGCCTCTGCCCATGGGATTTTCCAGGCAAGAATACTGGAGTGGGTTGCCAATTCCTTCTCCAGGGGATCTTCCCAACCCAGGGAGCGAACCCAAGTTTCCTGCATTGAGGGCAGATTCTTTACTGTCTGAGCCACCAGGGAAGCCCATGGGCTTGAGTGTTGAATTTTTTATTCCACTAATGTGGCTGGAATTTGCTTCCCCAACTCTGAAGCAGGAGACTGTGGTTACAGTGATAGCTCTTTCTACACCAGCACCCCACCCTGCCCCATCCTACCCAACTCCCGCGTCTTGCACACAAGCACTGTGACAATGCTGCTGAAACAGAAAGTAACCTTTAAGCTCAGAACTGATTTTTAAACACAATGGTAAAGTCAAATCAAGTGTTAAAATATTGAAGTACTACATAAAGGGCAATCACCACTGACCCAAACCCTTGAGGGTCACCCCTGCCCCCAGCTTTCTAACCTTCCTTCAATCCACCACCTTAAGCGTTAACTCCAAAACCCTGCCACAGCCCTGCTTCAGTGTAAAGAGGCACCTTGTGATGAATGCGTGCCCAGGCTTTGTACAGGATACTTGCTAAGTCGCTTTAGTCATGTCTGACTCTTTGCAACCTTATGGACTGTAGTCTGCCAGGCTCCTCTGTCCATGCGACTCTCCAGGCAAGAATACTGGAGTGGGTGGCCACTTCCCCTTCCAGGGGATCTTCCTGACCCAGAGATCAAACCCGAGTCTCTTATGTCTCCTGCATTGGCAGGTGGGTTCTTTACCACTAGCAGCACCCAGGCTTTGTGGTAGTGGTTTTGTCGTTAAGTCGTGTCTGACTCTTTCGCAACCCCATGGGACTATATAGCCCACCAGGCTCCTCTATCCATGGGATTTCCCAGGCAAGAATACTGGAGTAGGTTGTCATTTCCTTCTCCAGGGGATCTTCCCAACCCCTGGGATTGAATCCGGGTCTCCTGCATTGCAGGTACATTCTTTACCGACTGAGCCACCAGAGAATTCAACCACCCTGGTGCTTAAATATTCTCTCCTTTCCAGTTAAGCAGAAAACCAGTGGCTTGGGATAAGTGAACCCAAGTCCCGAACCCTCAGGCATGGAACACAGGGCCCTTGTCGAAGACTGAGGTAACCATCTTCTGGTCCAATGTGTGTGTGTGTTTGTGTGTGTGTGTGTGTTACACAACCAGGCACAAACTCACCTGTGATGCATACAATCCATTTGACCTCATCTGCCTCCTTGTTCCCCTCCAGATCCTTTTCTACTTTATACCCACCACCTCTCATGCTCTTCGCCTAATGACCACATTTGCTAAGAAAATAGCTGGGAGACTACTTTACAGCAGACTCTTCACTCTTTCTGCTACTTCTAAGTTGGTGCTGCCATGCCTATTTTACAGAAGAGGAAACTGAGGCTCAAAGGGTTAAGTTCCCCCAAACCACATAGCAGAGTTGAGATTTGAACCCCAGTCTGATGGGACAGCAGCACCCACGATCTACCACTGGACCCTACCACCTCCAGTAGTCACATGTGGAAAACGCTGCCTTCAGTGTGGCTAACTGTTCGGAACTGCCCTGAAAACAGCTTGGCTTTCCTGCCCCACCTGGACTGTAAAGCCCTCAAGCTTTACAATCTTTCTCTGTGCTTTAGGGCCTGTCTTCCTCCAGCACTGGCTTTATTTAGGCACTCAGTCATTACTGATTACATCGAATATCATAAGATGCCCAGAAGTAAACCACGAAGCCAGGGGGGCAGCAACTCTCTTTAAAATAGGGAGCTCTGGGCCATGTTCCTTATTGTTGTTGGTCTATATAAGGGAAACCAGAGTAGTACCTACTTCATAGGTTTACCGTCAGGTTCAAATGTGGTGGGGTGGGGCATAGGGCTGGCACACAGTAAGGGCTCAATAAGTATGAGATAATATTATTGTTGTTACTACTTCCACCCAATGGTTCAAGCTTGAAGCAAGGTTCTTAATCCCCTTTACTCCATGATGGCTCTGCCAAGGCTTCGTCCAATGAGGCAGACACCCCAGAAGAGAGATGTACGCATCCCGGTAACTGTCTCTGGGGGCAGGGGGTAACAGGGGAGGAGGGGATGCTCCCAGGGCAGGATGCAAGTGGCTTTTAAGGTTTCTCATAAACACACTGCTCTACTGAGACTCTCAGAGGACAGAGGGAGGGCTGGCTGAGTGAGTGATTTTGTGTCTTATTTAGAAGCAGTCTTGCACACTGGTGTAAAGGTCACTGTCATGCCACCACGTGACTGAGCCTGTGCCCAGCCAAAGCTGCACGCCAGGATCTGCTGTTGAAGCCACTCCCACTTCCTGCAGGTCACCAAGCACAGACCTGCTGCGTGCCTGAATGCTAAAATCATTTAATGATTTAAAAAGATCGAGATCAATGGCTTCAGCAATTTCTGGGAAGCGGTAACTCAGTGAGCTGTGGAAGGTTCTCAATTTGCTGTCTCCAGCCTGGCCCCGTGGCAGGATTTATGCTGAATGGGCTCCATGAGGCAAATATATGCTGGGATGGGGCCCCATCTAATCACCCCACCCAGGAAGTGCTGGCCTGCTGACATCACCCTCACAGCTGCCAAGTCTCCCTTGCTCTGAGGGGCACTCTTTCATTTCACATTAATTAGAAGGCCATTTTCCAAGCATTTCCATCCCATAATGAAGGACTTTCTGCAGTGGTTCAGTGAAATATTAAAACAACTCAGAATCTTAAAAAAAAAATCAACATCCTGCCTGCTCAATCTGTATATTATATAAACCTTCATATTCGGGGTGGGGGCAGGATAAGTTCAGAAATAAGGACTGCTTGTCCAAGATACTGAGATGCTGACTGGGGTGGTGGAGGGTGAGGGATCGCCACACCACTGCCATCACCACTGACTACTGTGCTGCCTCTGCCCACCCTACATGTGCCTATGATGGGAAGAGCAGGCAGCTGGAGGCAAGAAGGGAAGAAAGAATAGGGAATACAAAATAACAACCTCTAAGAGCACAGAAAGGGTTCCCAAGTGGCACAGTGGTAAAGAATCCGCCTGCCAAGCAGGAGACTCGGGTTTGATCCCTGGGTCAGCAAGATTCCCTGGAAGAGGAAATTGCAACCCACTCCAGTATTCTTGCCTAGGAAATCCCATGGACACAGGAGCCTGGCAGGCTACAGTCCATGGGGTCGCGAAGAGTCAGACACAGCTTAGTGACTACATGACAACAAGAGGACAGAAAGAGCAGTCCCCTTGTGATAGAGAGGCAGTGGTAGCTCCCAGTAAACTGTACTTTCACCCTCTGGTCTAGTCCCCTCTCACTCTGTGAGACTTGCTTTGGCCAATGGGACCTTAGCAAGAATGATGCAGGCAGAGAGGATAAGCAGGTTCTCTTGGATCACTCAATCTTGGAATCCAGCCACCACACAAAGAATTCCAAGTTAGCTACATAGAGAGAAAGGCCTCAACCTCTTGATCACCCCGTCTGAGAGAACAAGATGTGGGCATGAAGCCATCACATTTCAGCCTCACCCACCAACTGACTTTAACCACAAGCAAGACCAGCAGAAGATCCACCCAGCTGAGCCTTAGTCAACCCAAAGAATCGTGAAAAATAATCAAATTATTTTTGTTCCCAGCCAACAAGCTCTGGGGTCATGAGTTACACCTGCAATGAAAAACCAAAACATTCCTTTATTCTCTAGAGGCTTCAAGGTCAAGATCACATTTCCTGGTGACCCCTATAATGAAAGGTTCCCAGATATCTGTCATTAGTATCCAATGATCTACTCCAGGTCCCCACTAAATGCCACCTTCTCTTTGTGGTAGACTCATCTCTCCTGCTCAGTAAAAGTGGGGTTTCTGTTAAACCATAGCATCTACATTTCTCACACAGTGAATCTTTCAGATGCTTCACATGGCCCTTTACTATGATAACAAACAAGAGCTCTGGGCTTGTAAGGATGTACAAGAAAATCTCCTTCGTTCCACCCTGTGTGGCAGAAGGTATGTTTGGGTAAGGTAGGGTATGGATGCTGAGAAATGAGATTTGAGTTACTATAGACTCTACATATTTAGACATTTATATGTGTGCATGTGTGTAATTATATATAGCTGTTATATATAGCGATTATATATATAATTTCCCAGCCCATGCTATATCACAAACTGAGTACTGGAAAGCTGTTTTGCTATGTGGAAATCCTTGCTATAATGAATTAATAAGAATGCTGTGCAATCAACATATTAATTGTATGTAAATGGTGTTTTTTAAATGCTTTAAAACAATTTATTCCCCTGAGCATTTTAAATAGGCCCCCTGGAAAGTTGTTTATGTAGTCATTTCCTTGGCGAACTTCTCTCTCCTAGAGGGTTCCTTCAACCCACAACTGAACACTTCCAGTGGCCCTTCCTCTTCCTCTGGAGGTCCTGGGAGCAAAGGAATGTCCTGCAGGGTGGGGCCTGGAACCTGCCACAGTGGTTCTGAAATTTAAATCACCTGTTCTTGGTTCCAAATGCCTCCGGTCCCTTCTGTCAATTAGCATCTATCCTACATGAAGTCTGGGTAAGATGAAAGCATTGGTGACTACCAGGGACAAAAGAGAATGCATCAATGCACTAACTTGGCCCTGTTGTGTCCCCGCCTTGGAGGAGAAAGAGAAGTTTGCTCTGGCCAGGCGTCCTACGGGTTCCCAAGAGGACCATCAAATTACAATGCTGGACTTCCCTTTCAGCCCAGAGGTTGAGAATCCGTCTGCCAAGGCAGGGGACACAGGTTCGATCCCTGGGCTGGGAAGACCCCACATGCTACGGGGCACCTGGGCTCGTGCACCACAACTATTGAGCCTGTGCTTCTCAGTGGGAGCAGCCACAGCAAGGAGAAGCCCATGAGCTGCAATTAGAGAGTAGTCCCCACTTTCCCCGGAGAAAGCTGGAGCAGCAATGAAGACCCAGCGCAGCCATAAATAAATAAAATTTAAAACAACTTAAAAATTGAAAAAAACCTTCCTTCAGAAACTCCTGGATCTTTCCACCAAGCTAAAGCAATAAACCAGGAAAACCTACAGTGCCAAAACCAGATGTGTGCTAAAGAAAATGCCTGTGCTCAAAGCGCAGAAAGAACCACCACTCGACTTTTGGTTTTGGCTCCAAACAAATTAACCCCAATTTCCAAATTAACCCAGCTTTCCAAGGACTTTTCTGATAAGCAAGATTTCCAGTAAGTAAGGCCTGATCTGAAACAGGCCTGTTGTCCGTCTAGAATTTTCCCACAAGCCCCACAGAAGTATAATTTGATTTATGTTCTCAAGATACGTAAGACAGTATAGAAGAACCGTGCAGAGCCCCATCTGGACATGTGTTTAGAATCAACTCCTCTCACCTGAAATGTTTCAAGGTGGATCCTCAGAAAGGCTTAAGTCTGCCTTCCCCCTCCTCCTTCCCCCTTGTGCAGACTCCACTTTTCCTCCAGGTTCCCAAGAATCAGGGATTTAAAGGGACAATTAGTGGAGCCACCATACACTGTGGCCTGGGGCCACAACTGCAGCCACATTGGTGACAAAGGTGGCATTTCTAGGGGAGTGGAGATGGCCATCCAGCATTCCTACAGGCTGGAAGCCACTCTTGGGGAGTCTGAGATCAACAGAAACCTGTAACCCTTTGCTGGGGCTGAACTCAGTTTGATGAGATTTGGAAAGACCTCTGTCACCCGGTGTCACCATGGCAGCAGGGCTGGAGAAGGCCTGGCCCTTGCACTGATCAAATGCCAGTTTGCTTCCTGCCCCTGTTCTGACCTGCCCTGTACTGCAGGGAATCACAGTTCATGGGCTCCCTTGCCCTGGCAGAACATAAGAGGGCAGGAGGAAGGGAGAAGCCAGGGCGTTTCTTCCCCTCTCACTCTGCTTCCTGTGGCCTCCCCAGCAGCAGCCTTGGTTCTTTTCTGTGGCTCCAAGGTCCCTTCCTTCACAACCCCACATGCCATACCAACCTCATTTCTGGGTTCCAATAATAGCATGTCTTCCATTTAGCCTTCCACCCAAGGGTAGCAGCAGCTCTGCTACTTCGAGTCTCTGGATTGATTGCCTCCCCTGCGGGGCCTCTCAACAATCCTATCACCTGTGTAACCAGTGCCCTATATTAGATTCTCACAGCTGAAAGGCCTAGTAGCTTTTTGCACTAGCCATCTACTCTCTCTCTTCTGCCACCTCGTGCCTGTGCTTAGTCGCTCAGTCGTGTCTGATTCTTTGAGACCCCATGAACTGTAGCCCACCAGGCTTCTACGTCCATGGGACTTTTCCAGCAAGAATACTGGAGTGGGCTGCCAATTCCTCCTCCAGGGGACCTTCCCAACCCAGAGATTGAACCCGCCTCTCCTTTGCAGATTCTTCACCTGCTGAGCTATTGGGGAAGCCATTTTCTCACCTAATTTAAAAAAATTTTTTAATCTGCCACCTAATTTAACTCAAATTATCTATGATTTCTCCCACAGCCCAAGGTATTGCATTGAGCTCATAAGTGCAATGAGAGTTTTGAAAAGGGAGGGAGGGAGGGGTAACTGACACTGAGTGATTATCTTGTGAAATATATATATATACATATATGCATTACCTTATTTAATCCTCACAACAACCTTAGGAGGTTGGGACCTTTATTATCTTCATTATACAGATGAGGCTGCGCAGGCGCAGGAGGGCATAGAGGAGCTAGCCCATGTTGAAGGTCAGGAAGGGTGGTGGTGAGGAGATACCCCTCGTCCAAGGTAAGGAGCAAAGGCTGCGCTTTGCTGGAGCAGCCGTGAAGAGATACCCCATGCCAAAGGTAAGAGAAACCCAAGTAAGACGGTAGGTGTGGCAAGAGGGCATCAGAAGGCAAACACACTGAAACCATACTCACAGAAAACTAGTCAATCTAATCACACTAGGACCACAGCCTTGTCTAACTTAATGAAACTAAGCCATGCCCGTGGGGCAACCCAAGACGGGCAGGTCATGGTGGAGAGATCTGACAGAATGCGGTCCACTGGAGAAGGGAATGGCAAACCACTTCAGTATTCTTGCCTTGAGAACCCCATGAACAGTATGAAAAGGCAAAATGATAGGATACTGAAAGAGAAACTCCCCAGGTCAGTAGGTGCCCAATACGCTACTGGAGATCAGTGGAGAAATAACTCCAGAAAGAATGAAGGGATGGAGCCAAAGCAAAAAGAATACCCAGCTGTGGATGTGACTGGTGATAGAAGCAAGGTCCGATGCTGTAAAGAGCAATATTGCATAGGAACCTGGAATGTCAGGTCCATGAATCAAGGCAAATTGGAAGTGGTCAAACAAGAGATGGCAAGAGTGAATGTCGACATTCTAGGAATCAGCAAGCTAAAATGGACTGGAATGGGTGAATTTAACTCAGATGACCATTATATCTACTACTGCGGGCAGGAATCCCTCAGAAGAAATGGAGTGGCCATCATGGTCAACAAAAGAGTCTGAAATGCAGTATTTGGATGCAATCTCAAAAACAACAGAATGATCTCTGTTCGTTTCCAAGGCAAACCATTCAATATCACAGTAATCCAAGTCTATGCCCCAACCAGTAACGCTGAAGAAGCTGAAGTTGAACGGTTCTATGAAGACCTACAAGACCTTTTAGAACTAACACCCAAAAAAGATGTCCTTTTCATTATAGGGGACTGGAATGCAAACGTAGGAAGTCAAGAAGCACCTGAAGTAACAGGCAAATTTGGCCTTGGAATATGGAATGAAGCAGGGCAAAGACTAATAGAGTTTTGCCAAGAAAATGCACTGGTCATAACAAACACCCTCTTCCAAAAACACAAGAGAAGACTCTATACATGGACATCACCAGATGGTCAACACTGAAATCAGATTGATTATATTCTTTGCAGCCAAAGATGGAGAAGCTCTATACAGTAAGCAAAAACAAGACCAGGAGCTGACTGTGGCTCAGACCATGAACTCCTTATTGCCAAATTCAGACTTAAATTGAATAAAGTAGGGAAAACCACTAGACCATTCAGGTATGACCTAAATTAAATCCCTTATGATTATACAGTGGAAGTGAGAAATAGATTTAAGGGCCTAGATCTGATAGATAGAGTGCCTGATGAACTATGGAATGAGGTTTGTGACATTGTACAGGAAACAGGGATCAAGACCATCCCCATGGAAAAGAAATGCAAAAAAGCAAAATGGCTGTCTGGGGAGGCCTTACAAATAGCTGTGAAAAGAAGGGAAGTGAAAAGCTAAGGAGAAAAGGAAAGATATAAACATCTGAATGCAGAGTTCCAAAGAATAGCAAGATGAGATTAGAAAGCCTTCTTCAGCGATCAGTGCAAAGAAATAGAGGAAAACAACAGAATGGGAAAGACTAGGGATCTCTTCAAGAAAATCAGAGATACCAAAGGAACATTTCATGCAAAGATGGGCTCGATAAAGGACAGAAATGGTATGGACCTAACAGAAGCAGAAGATATTAAGAAGAGGTGGCAAGAATACACAGAAATGTACAAAAAAGATCTTCACGACCCAGATAATCACGATGGTGTGATCACTGACCTAGAGCCAGACATCCTGGAATGTGAAGTCAAGTGGGCCTTAGAAAGCATCACTACGAACAAAGCTAGTGGAGGTGATGGAATTGCAGTTGAGCTATTTCAAATCCTGAAAGATGATGGTGTGAAAGTGCTGCACTCAATATGCCAGCAAATTTGGAAAACTCAGCAGTGGCCACAGGACTGGAAAAGGTCAGTTTTCATTCCAATCCCAAAGAAAGGCAATGCCAAAGAGTGCTCAAACTACTGCACAATTGCACTCATCTCACACGCTAGTAAAGTAATGCTCAAAATTCTCCAAGCCAGGCTTCAGCGATATATGAACCGTGAACTTCCTGATATTCAAGCTGGTTTTAGAAAAGGCAGAGGAACCAGAGATCAAATTGCCAACATCCGCTGGATCATGAAAAAGCAAGAGAGTTCCAGAAAAGCATCTATTTCTGCTTTATTGACTATGCCAAAGCTTTTGACTGTGTGGATCACAATAAACTGTGGAAAATTCTTCAAGAGATGGGAATACCAGACCACCTGATCTGCCTCTTGAGGAATTTGTATGCAGGTCAGGAAGCAACAGTTAGAACTGGACATGGAACAACAGACTGGTTCCAAATAGGAAAAGCAGTTCGTCAAGGCTGTATATTGTCACTCTGTTTATTTAACTTATATGCAGAGTACATCATGAGAAACACTGGACTGGAAGAAACACAAGCTGGAATCAAGATTGCCGGGAGAAATATCAATAACCTCAGATATGCAGATGACACCACCCTTATGGCAGAAAGTGAAGAGGAACTAAAAGGCCTCTTGATGAAAATGAAAGTGGAGAGTGAAAAAGTTGGCTTAAAGCTCAACATTCAGAAAACGAAAATCATGGCATCTGGTCCCACCACTTCATGGGAAATAGATGGGGAAACAGAGTCAGACTTTATTTTGGGGGGCTTGAAAATCACTGCAGATGGTGACTGCAGCCATGAAATTAAAAGACGCTTACTCCTTGGAAGGAAAGTTATGACCAACCTAGATAGCATATTCAAAAGCAGAGACATTACCTTGCCAACAAAGGTTCGTCTAGTCAAGGCTATGGTTTTTCCTGTGGTCATGTATGGATGTGAGAGTTGGACTGTGAAGAAAGCTGAGCACCGAAGAATTGATGCTTTTGAACTGCGGTGTTGGAGAAGACTCTTGAGAGTCCCTTGGACTGCAGGGAGATCCAACCAGCCCTGGGTGTTCTTTGGAAGGAATGATGCTAAAGCTGAAACTCCAGTACTTTGGCCACCTCATGCGAACAGTTGACTCATTGGAAAAGACTCTGATGCTGGGAGGGATTGGGGGCAGGAGGAGAAGGGGACGACAGAGGATGAGATGGCTGGATGGCATCACCGACTCGATGGACGTGAGTCTGAGTGAACTCCGGGAGTTGGTGATGGACAGGGAGGCCTGGCGTGCTGCGATTCATGGGGTCGCAAAGAGTCAGACACGACTGAGCGACTGATCTGATCTGATCTGATACAGATGAGAAAACTGAGGCTCTGAGTTCTGCAACTGGCCCAGGAGCACAGAGCTAGGAAGCAGGGGTTCTGGAGTTCAAACCTAGGAAGGATCCTGAGCAGCCTTTCCAAAGGGAAATACTCCAAAGGTGGGTGGGACCAGCTTTGTATTGTCTGCTTCAGGAAACCTTAAGTAGAGATGAGCTGAGGGGCTTTCTGCTTTCCTTTTGGAACATGTGTGTGTGATAAGAGGACAGGAGCCAGTTGCCCCTTCCAACACAGTCACCCTCAGCAGGCTGTGATCAAACCCTGCAAAAGGGTTTAGCAGTTGCTCTGGATTTCCCTAAGCACGAAGGCCCGGGTGCTGAGAACCAGGCGGGTCCCCTCCGCCCTGCTCTGAGACTCTAACCTCAGGGCCCAGGGCCCCCAAAGGCCCCCCAACAGACCACAGTGTCTGTGTCTTCTAGCTGCACAGGCAGTTACATGATCCCCTGCATCTTGCCTCCCACTGGCTGCCCCATGCCCAAGGCACAAGATTTGCAAAGACGGAGATGTAAAGAACATTTGAAAACAGGATCACAGAGGAGGCCGAAGCTGAATGCAAAACAATGAAATCATGAGAGAGATATTTGGAGCCTCTGCAGAAGGGAAATCTGAGGGTGAATGCAGTCTCTCAAGTTCACCAATAGGTCACTGACTGGCCACCTAATACTTTTAGTAAAAGCTGGGTCTAGGGGCAGCTGTCGCCCTCACTGACCGTTCCCACTGTCATCCCCACTGAAGGGAAGCAGGCTAGGGCAGGGTTCCAACCCCGTCTCCTGCCCTGCACCTGCTGTTAACCTTTTCATTGCTGGAAAGTTCTTGGGAGCAGGGTACTTGGGTGTCAGGGCTGTTTACCAAGGAGCACAGAGAGATTTGAACAGGTGCCATCCAGGACAGGTGTGGGAAGCCTCAGGGACAGAAGACTGCTCCTTAAGGCAGTTTCTCCCAGGCCACTGCAAGGAGCCCCCATGAAAGAGAGTCCCTTCCGGAGCAGACATTCTTTGCCATCCACAGTGCAGAAACACTGTGGCCTGTAAGGCTTGCGCTCAGAGATGTCTCCCCGTCCCCTATCCCACCCCTGCTGGGAGGTCACAGTAATTGGCACCAAGCCTCCCAGGCTCTCCCTCCCTCTGCCTCTGGCCCAGTGCCTGGCTTCTGAGGCCAGTGTTAGTGAGCAGAAAGGCCCCCACTGGCTATTCTCTGTGCTGTGAAAAGCTAAGTGGCCTGGGGGGAGGGGGAGGTGATGGAAGGAAGACCTTGACCTCAGAGCCCTAAGCCACGGCTGACAACAGACAGCAATGTGTGTGTGGGGGGTGGGGGTGGGGGGGTGCCTTGGGAACAGCGCTTTATTGAGGGACATTTTTCTTCATTTGAGGCAGCCTACATTTCGTCCCACAGGCGTGCCCCAAGGCCCAAGTCTCCCTGACCCCTACCCCACCGTCCCTGCGCTGGATTGAAGGGGAAGTGACCTCTGAAAGCCCCTCAGGACCAAGGTGATAGATGTCAAAGAAGAGTTAACAGAGGAGCCCCGGGCAGCACCCCAGAAAGCTCCAAGCCCCCCAACACAGGAGAGCAGACCTAGAGCAGGGTGGGCCCTGCCCCTGCCCAGACTCGGCCCCCAAACTCCAGATTCTCCTCAGCCAGAGCCGATTCTGGAAGTTCAGACCCCACATCCAGCATAATAAACCTAGATCTGGATGATGAAGAAATGTCACCTATTGTTTTTCATAATGCAAAGTAATAACAACCAAACCTCCTCCAAATCTTTGTAGCCAAATCAGGGAGGTCCCCAGACCCTGTTCTTCTCTTTCATGTAAAGAGACTCTCTGGTGGCAAGGAGTCTCCAAGGGAGCTTTAGAATTGGAAAATATCAGAGTGCAAGGTTTTAGTGGAGAGTTTTCTCCCTGAAAAAGTCAGGATATTCAAAATGCTGGAAGACCACGAACTATGCCCTAGACACAGCCACTAATCCGCGGAGCTGTGAATAAATCATTTCATCTCCCCGTGTCTCACGTTTCCAAATATTTAAGAAAAAACAAATCTCCTGATCACAAAAGGAGCTGGCCTGAAGATCGGCTACCAAGGCGCTTTGCTGAGTCCATTTAAGAGACCGCGGACTCAGGCTCCCAGCTTTGCTTAGGAGGCGCGAGACCCTCTGGGCCTGGGGGCGGGGAGAGGGGCTGTTGAGGGAGAAAAGCACGCAAGGCCTGGGTTAGTTGCAAGCACAACCCTACAGCCACTTTAGGGAGCTGCGGAGAGGGAGGCACCAGGCACGTGGCACTCCGGCTCCAGCTCTTTCCAAACGCCAAGCCGTGCGGGGCTAGCGGCTGGCATTCCTGGGGCGACCCGGGCCCCATTGCCTTCATCTGCGGGGGGGTAGGAGGGTGTCGTCGCGTTCAAAACATGGGTTCGAAGGGGGCGAGCCGCGTCCGCCTCGGGCGCCCAGGCAGAGCAAGCCGCCGCGCTCGCCTCCCCAGCTCACCGGGTTCATTTCCATGTGGAGCGCGGCGCGTCCCAGGCGCCCTTATCTCGCCGCCGCCGCCGCAGCGGCTCTGCAGGCGCGGGCGCCCCGGGCTCCCTCCCCTCCCTTCCCCGCCCGCCGCCCGCGCCTTTGTCTGGCCCGGCGGCGCGCTCGGAGCCAGCAGGGCGGGTAATTGGCGGCCGGAGGAGGCGAACGGGCCGGCCCGGCCTCCGCTAATGAGCGGGCGGAGCCGCGGGGAGGGCGCGGCGAGGTGCGGAGCGGGTGAGGGCTCCCGTGACTGGGCGCCCCCCTCCCCGAGATGGTCGGCCGGGTCCCCGCAGCCCCCTCCCGGGCTGTGGCGGGGACTGGCGTCCCGAGGGACATCCCCTCCCCCTCCCCCAGGCGGTCCCCGGCGCGCTCCAATTACCCTGCGGCCGTGCCAAGGCCTCCGGCTGCCCCCGGGCCGCCCTCGCGTCCCCGGAGAAGTGCCAGGGACGGAACGCGCGGGCGGGAGGGCCGAGGAGTGGGCTGCCTGGGGCTTCGCCGCGCTGCAGGAGACCCCGGCGGCCCAGGCGGCCCTGGGGCAGGGGCGCTGAGGGGAGGGGATGCCCCGGGGGCCCGATGCCAGAGTGTTCACCTAGGGAAGCCCGCAGGCAGCAGCGAAACCCGCTCCCCGCATAGATGGTGATAAAAATCCACCCTCGTTTCTAAATTAATTACGCTAAATCCGCCGCGCTCGGCGGCTGGGGGTACGGCGGGCTTGGATGGTCTGAACCAAGGGACACCTTGGCCCTTCGCTAGGGGAGGGGGCATCATGTATTGTTAGCTCCAAAAACCCCCTCTCCAAGTCTGAGGGGCAGTGTGGGGAAGGGCACGGGAACAGGGCACTTGGAAAGAAAGCCTTTCTCCAGCCAGCTTGTGGAAGGAAGGGCTTGGGGAATTCGGGAGTCCTCCTGGGAACCCTACCCTGGCCGGTTGGCAGCCTTAAGGGAACCACAAGCAGCTCAGGACAGCCCTCGAGGGAGAGTTCTCCACTATGAGACTTAAAGGTGGACTGCCACCTCCCAGGGGGAAAGGAGGCATTTTCTTCCCACCTACGAAGACTCCGCACCCAGGAATGCCCCCACCACCTTTTCCCAACTCTCCTACTGTGCCCACCTAGGAGCAACCCACATACAGCGAGCTTTTCCCCCTTTTTACTTGTTTTTATTAAGGTACAACTGTACATACAGTGGAAGTGGAAGTTTGGTTCATTTTTACATATGGATCTGCCTTCCCTGGTAGGGCTTCCCTGGTGGCTCAGGCGGTAAAGAATCTGCTTGTCATGTGAGAGACCAGGGTTCGATCCCTGAGTAGGGGAAGATCCCCTGGAGAAGGGAATGGCTCCCTCACTCCAGTATGCTTGCCTAGAGAATTCCATGAACAGAGGAGCCTTTGCAATCCATGCGGTCACAGAGAGTCGGACACAACTGAGCGACTAACACTTTCCCTTTCACCCTTTCTGCCTGCCTAATCACCACCCAGGTCAAGCTATAGAACATTTCCAGCAGCCCAGAAGGTTCCCTCAGGCCTCCTCTTAGTCAACATCCCCCAACTATTCATCACCATAGATTCGTCTTGCCTGTTTTTATAAACAAAATCATGCAGCGTGTGCTCTTTTGTCTGTGGCTTTTTTCACTCATTGTCTGCCAGATTCATCCAGGCTGTTGCATGAAACAGTGGTTCATTCTTTTTAATTACTGAGTGTTATTCCGTTGAATGAACATACCACAATTTATTTATCCATGTGACTGTTGATGGACATTTGGATTGTCTCCAACTTGGGGCTGTCGTGAATAAAGTGGCTGTGAACATTCTCCTATGTGCCTTTGAGTGGAAATGAGGACCCATTTCTGTTGGGGATACACCCAGGGATGGAATTGCTAGGTCATAAGGTAGGTATGTGTTTATTGCCAAACAGTTTTCCGAAGTAGTTGTACCGGTTAGCTTTTTAAAGCTGCAGTCAGGGTACAAAGGCTATTCAGAGAGTTAAGTTGCAGGCACAGCATAATAGTAGTGTGCTAGGTACTGTTCTAAGAGATTTGCATATAATTAACATGTGTGTGGGAGAAGGCAATGGCACCCCACTCCAGTGCTCTTGCCTGGAGAATCCCATGGAGGGAGGAGCCTGGTGGACTGCAGTCCATGGGGTCCCTAAGAGTCGGACTCGACTGAGCAACTTCACTTTCACTTTTCACTTTCATGCATTGGAGAAGGAAATGGCAACCCACTCCAGTGTTCTTGCCTGGAGAATCCCAGGGACGGGGGAGCCTGGTGGATTGCCGTCTATGGGGTCACACAGAGTCGGACACGACTGAAACGACTTAGCAGCAACAGCAGCAGCAGCAACATGTGTGTGTACATGCTCAGTCAGTCTGACTCTTTGCGACCCCATGGACTGTAGCCCACTAGGCTCCTCTGTCCATGGAATTTTCTAGGCAATTAACGTGCTTACATGCATTTGTATGCAGACATTCTCACAATGCCTGGTTTCATCTTAGAATGGGCACAAGATCTCAAGGGCTGGCTTGTATGGATCTTTGCATTGCCCACCCCAGTTGGGATTCAGATACAATATTCTATGTTTGTGGAATAAATCATATCCATTTTACAGATGAAGAAACTGAGGCCCAGAGTGGTGATAAGTTGCTGAAGACTCTGGAGCTAGTGAGTGGCAGGACCAAGCCTACATATCAAGTTTCTAGGCTCCTGGTCTTACTGGTGTTCTTATGAAAATAAGCCTGTAAAGCCTCCCTTACTTTTCTCCTCCTTACACCCCCAGGTCAACACTGTCAGCACTACAGTGCTTGACTTCTTGGCAACCACAGTGCCTGACTTCTTGGAGACCCTTGTCTTTCTTTTTCTGTTATCTGTTCTTGTGTAACAAACAACTCCAAGGCTTAGTAACTTAAAGCAACAGTTATTGTTTCTCGGTTCTCTGAGCTGACTGGACTCGGCTGATCATTCTCACTTGGGAGTTCTCAAGTGGATACAGTGGCGGTCACCTGCAGGCTGGCCTGGGCTGGACATCCAAGATGGCACATATACATGGCTGGTGGTTGAGGCTGGCTGTGAGCCAACAGCTAAACTGGAACTGTCAACTGGAGCAGCTCCATGCGGCTCGGGCTTCCCACTGCCTAGTGGCTGGGTTCTGAGAGGGCGTGTCTCAAGAGCAAGAGTCTCAAAAGGCGGGAAGAAGAAGCCACTAGGTCAGCTAAGGGCATAGATTCACTTCCATTGTATTCAACTGGTCAAAAGAGTCACAGGGTCTCATCAGATTCAAAGGGGTGGAAACATAGACTTGATGGATGGGTGGCTGATCCCACTGTGAGAATTACAGCTGTAGTTGTGGCCGTCTTTGTAACATATACACCTTCCTTGTCTACTCACCTTGCTTGCCGATGAGGGGTCTGGTAAAGCCAAAAGCACCCCTCCACTTCATTGGTTCTTAAAGATTCAAGGTTCTGAGGACTCCTTCCATTTCAGGTCAAACCATAGCACTGAGTCATCTCAACGCCAGGCCCTTGGCTCGCTCCCACTGTGCCCACCAAGCATTGTGTCCTGAGCCAGCTCACCATTCCACTGGGCACTAGGCTCCTCTGGGTCCCTGCCCATACACCTCAGTACCTCTCCAAGCTCTGAACACCGCCGCCACACTGGAATGTCCCAACCTAATTCTTGCCATCTTGGCTCCCTGGCCCCAGCTGCCCCCTGCCCAGGGTTTCCCCTCGTGACAGTCATCTCATCTGAGACGAACATGGGACCCACTGGGCCCCCTGACCAAACTGGGATTTCCCTAATTTGAAGCCCCCTGAGGTGTTTGAGCTGGGGGTTGGCCTCTGCCCCTGTTCACCACCTGTTTAAAAGAACACAGACTTTCCAGCTTGAAGACCCGGGTTTGAATCCCTGCTCTGCAGCTAACTGGCTGCATGGTCCTGGGCAAGTGATCAAACCTCCCTGTGACTTGGCATCTGTATCTACAGAATAGATGTCATTATTGGACCCAGCTCAGAAGACTGGTGTAAGGATTAAAGGTGGTAACACAAAAGCATGTGGGACAATGCAAGGGGAAGGATAGTCACTGGTGGCTCAGACAGTAAAGAATCTGCCTGCAATGCAGGAGACCTGGGTTCAATCCCTGGGTTGGGAAGATTCCCCTGGAAAAGGGAATGGCTACCCATTCCAGTATTCTTGTCTGGAGAATCCCATGGACAGAGGAACCAGGTGGGCTACAGTCCATGGGGTCACAAAAGAGTCAGATACGACTGAGCAGCTCACACTTTCAAGAGGAAGAATAGACACTCCCAGATTTCAAATCTTCTTTCCCCAGACTCCAAAGGCAGTTTTTTTTTTAAGTAAACTTTTTCCGTGTCATTAGATTTTATATTGGATGAGTTTTCCCAAAGCAAACACCCAAATCAAGAAACAGACATGACCAGCTCCCCAGAAGTCCCTGCCACCTTCTAGTTCTTACCCACCCTCCAGGATTATCCGGACTTGTAACACCCGAGATTAATATCAGACCCCATTTGTGGCAGCCAACACCCCTGCACAATTGGCAAACAAGATAGGTATCTGGTGGGATTTAAAAGAAACCAGCAAATCCAGCTCCCACTGTGCCTAAATGTTCTCCATTGTGGAGGCTTTCCTTTGTGTTAAGAAATGCTCCCTTCCACGGTTCTCTTTTAAAACCCAAATCCATCTGGCTTGTGGTAACCACAATTCCCTTGTCCCATAGAAAAAATATCTAGTCCACCTTTCCACACTGATTCCCAGGACAGTAGAACCTCCTTCACCAGCAAAGAAATGCAGAAACAGGGAGAGCACAGACCCAGGAACGTGGACTCTGCCTGCTTTACAACTTTGCCCAAGGCCGGTTCAGGCTTTCAGCATTTTTTAAAGTATGTTTTAAAATCTAGTGTTTAAGGGATGCTGAAGGAAATTAAGAACCCACACCCCACTCCTCCCCTCTCCCAGCCTTCAACCCCAGCAATTCCAACAAGCCACCAACACATAGAAAAGAAGCAGGTAGAGATAAAAGTGAATCCTGGGGGTCGGCTGGGGCATGACCCCACCCTGCTCTCCCAGTACACCTTTTCTAAGCCAGGCTGAGGAGAGTTTCTGGCGCTATGACGTCATCAGATGTCAGGCCTTTGACAAATGAGTCCGGCCTGCAGCTGGAGCCTTTGATAAGCCATTTGCAGGCGTCTGGGAGACATCCACGCTGGTCTTGGGAATGCATCCTAGCCCCATCTCAAATTCACATCTTTTCATGTTTTTTTTAAAAGCGTGCCATGTGTCTGTGAAGATTCATGGCTTCAAATATTTTTTTCTTTTTTCTGACATTTCACTTTTTCTCCTTATTCTATTTTATTCTTTTTTTTTTAAGGAAAAGAAAATATTCACTCCAAGGTTTTTAGTTTCTGGGTAATAACTGTCAGATATTAACGGATAGCCCCATACATCCAGCATAAAATAATAGAATTTGTTGAGTGCATTAGACATCCAATAATGGGCAGGGCGGACAGTGTGGTGGCGCTGAAGAAAGGCTTCTCTTAAGAGAAGAGAATGCATGCTATGAAAAACAAGGCAGAAAGGACGTTTGTCAAAATGCCCTCTTGTACCTTCATACATTTGCACACACAAGTCCGCCTGCTTGGAGAATGTTGTCTTGACTTTCTCTCCCTTATGCTGCCTCCTCATCAAATCAGCCTCATCTCTTCCAGGAAGCATTCCCCCTCCCCTTCTGCATTCCCATCCATCACACCCCCGTCCCCGTAGAATCCTGGACTTGTTTCTGCCAAGGCACTTGTCACACTGCATTATAACCCTCAACTGACCTCGACCTCTGCAAACTCTAAGTTCCTTGAGGGCAGGGCTTGAATTCCCGGCACCGAACAGTGAGACTCAGCAGCTGTCAGAGCCCCAGCCACTTCAGTGAAGACTTTGCCAGTTGCACTGGGCAGCGTCTGCATCTTTGCCTGCATCTTTTCTCTGGCTTCTAGAACTCACTTTGCTGCTCCTGTGGCAGACCAGAAGCACCAGGATATCTATGCCCTTCCCAAGAGCCCTCAAATGATGCCTGGAGGGAGTTGGCACACTTTTACCCCTCCTGGTTGGGAAAACAGAGACCTGTGTTCAACATTGACTTCAAAAGTTCAGCAGCGGTGTTAAATAGTAGTTGTCCACAGAGGTAATGGGCTTGACAACACGCTCTTCATTGCCTGCCTGTCCTTTCCTGTCTCACCTGCCTACTCTCCTACCATGACTTGCATTCAAATCCTTGCCTCAGTTTCTGGACCACATAATAGGTGCTCAATAAATGATCTTTGAATGAATGAAGAAATGAGTGATGGAATTTTTAGAGCACAAATGTCTAAAGGAGATCGTTCAGGTTGGATTTTCTGTAGCATCCATATTATCTATTTTAAGAGATGGCGCTGAGTCAGATTCCATGTCTCCTTGAACAGTTCTCCTTCATTTTGGACCAAGCGAACAAGGCCAAGTGCCAAGGAATGGGGAAGATTGCCACGTGTGTGGCAGAAGCCATGCCAATTCAGTTTTGATTTGGGTCTGCCGGCTGCCCTGGTTCCCTCTTGTCTTTCTTCCGTCGTCTGTCACACTGGACTTCAATTGGGTCATGGGGTTCTACTTAAGTGAGAAGCTGTCAGCCTCCGCGTGCTAGTCCTTCCCTCAGGAAGACATCAGTGGCTCAGAGTCTTTTCTCACTGCTGTCCCCATGTCCCTTTAGCTAACACCAGGGGCCGGGAAAGAAGGAAGCAAGTGAAGGCACTGTCAATAGCACACAGTCTGAGTTTACCGATCGCCTTTTTCCAAATGATCATCTGTCCATTAGACCCTAGTCTGGTTCCAGAAGGCCATTTCCCGCCCTGCCTGATGTTTCTGCCACTTTTATGGGGGCTTTTTCTGGATGTACTCAAGCTTATTGAAGACAAAGCTGACCACTAATGTTCTTTCTACTTCAAAAACTCTTTGAAAAACTCTCATTATGTCCAGATTTGTAATCAACTGAATTTTCTTTGCCATTCTCACCTCCTTGTGTTTCCTGACAGAAGTCCAGAATTGATATTTTCTTTCTTTCTTTTTTTATTTTTTTAAAAAGCCTTTTTGTAGGCAAAAGTGGCTAGACACTCACTTGAGTGAAAGGTGGGAAAGGAACCCAACAAAAGTAGCGACTTTTTATGGGGTGTGATACTACACTAAGAATTCTGTCTATATTATCTTCTCTGACCCTCACCAACCCATAGGACACTATTATTATCTCCACTGGACAGATGAGAAAAGCAAAGCCCAGAGAGACTACAGAACTGGCCCAGGGTCTTTTCAGGATTATAGACGTCAGGGAAGGGCACGCGCCAGAAGCCTGAGCTCTTAAGCACAGCTCTTAAATGCCCCAACACTCGCTGAGCTCCCGTGATTGCTAGGGGCGGTCAACATAAACTTTCCTGGGTTTTCTTGTCTCATCTTCCACTCATTATGCCTGACTCAGTAGCACTGTCTTCATTTGTGTTCTCCAAAAGGACATTGTGAGATAAGGATGTGAGTGCAAGTCATTTATGTGGGAAGGGATTCCAGAAGGCACCAGGAAGGAAGTGGGGAGGTGACACAGGGAAGGGAAGGTGGCCACTCACAGGTATATTATTGAGTTACCATCATGGGTGTCTAGGACTGGGTCCTTCTGGGAGATGTCCATTCCTGCCTCACACGCACAGACTCACCAGCCTGGAGTCTCCCTGGGTTTTGTCCAAGCCAGTTGGGAATATATAACACCTGAGATATGGGATGTGGCAAGCCGGCCATGTCTTTGCCTGCTTCTGTGAAGGTCTCTCTTCTCCCATTCTTTCCCCCTTCCAGTCTTTTCTCTGGCAACTGTAGAACACACACCTCGATTACCCCATCCAAGCACCAAGAAGTCTGGGGGATCACCTACTCTCATGGGTCATTAGTTGAGGGCTGGGCCCCTGGCCTGCTGTATGCAGTGGGGAGAGGGTTCTAGTGCCAGAGAAAGCCAAGAGGTACAGATGCCAGCAGCTGGAAGACAGGCCTGCATGCCTTGAAGGGCAAGGGTGTGGGGAATGTGGGCAAGGTGCCTGCTACGTATTGTTATCCTCATGGTACAGATGAGAAAATGGAAGCTTTGTCATATACTGCAGAGGTTTAGGTAGCTTTATTTATTTATTATAAATTTGTAAAGGTTGTGCTCCCTTTACAGTTATTATAAGATATTGGCTACATTGCCCATGTTGTACAATACATCCTTGTAGCCTATTTTACACACAATAGTTCGTACCTCTCATTCTCCCAACCTTATGTTGCCCCTCTCCCCTTCTACTGGTAGCCATTAGTTTGTTCTCTGTATTTGTGAGTCTGATTCTTATTTGTTATATTCACTAGTTTGTTGTAATTTTTAGATTCCACATATAAGTGATAGCAAACAGTATTTGTCTTTCTCTGTCTGAATGTCTGACTTATTTCACTTAGTATAATGACCTCCAAGTCAATCCATGTTGCTGCTAATGGCAAAATTTTCATTGTTTTTTATGGCTGAATAGTATTCCATTCCATTCCATATATATACACACACACACACACACACACACACACACTTCTTTATGCATTCATCTGTTGATGGACACTTAGGTTGCTTCAAGATCTTAACTATTGTAAATAATGCTGCTATGAACATTGGGGTGCATGTATCTTTTCAAATTAGTGTTTTTTATCCTTTCAGATATATAGCCAGGAATGGAATCGTTGAATCATATACTAGTTCTATTTTTAGTTTTTTGAGGAACCTCCAAAAGTTTTCCACAGTGGCTGCACCAAGTTACATTCTGCAGAAGCCTGGGCAACTATAGATGGAGGCCATGGTAACTAGAAATCTCGAGACAACAAGGACAGACAGCACTGTCTCTGCCCTTAAAAGACTTCTCATTTTAAATCAGATCAGGGTTACTCCCTTTCCTAGGATTTAGGGTGTCACAGGGGTGCTGAGACCCCTTGGTGCCTCAAGGAAGACAGAAGCAGTAGACAATACTAGCAGAAGAAATAGATACAAATAACAAAAATCAAAAGAAAGATTCTCAGTATGCTTGCTATGATATTCAAAACCTAAAAGAGAAGAAGAAAATTCCATAGAGCATGAGGGCAACGTTTTTCAATTTTTTATTATTCGAAAGCAACAAAACCAAATGGTCTGTGCTTAAAAGAACTATCTCCAGGTTTAAGAAAGGAAAAGGCATGTAATAAATGACTTTCCATTAGGGAATTTCTTGCTCTCATACCATGTCCTGGGGCAACAAACCCACCTTGGCCCCAGTACAGGAAAGAGGAATTGCCTTGCATAAGAACCCTTCCCTGAACTGGTCTGACTCCCAAAAGCAATGGTGGGCTCAGCAGAACGTTCCAAGAAAACTGCTTCTTCTTGCGGGAGAAAGGACAACTCAGCTAAGGGGATGGCTCTTGAATCATAAAAGTTCATGTCCTTTCTTTTATGACTCTTAGCAGTGCTGTATGGTGTGGTAGGCAGAATAAGGACCCCCAAATATGTCCACATCCTAATCCCTTAGATGGCAAAAGGGACTTTGCCTGTGGGATTAAGTTAAGGACCTTGAGATGGGGAGATTATCCTGGATTATCCCCTTGGTTCAATGTAACACCAAGAGTCCTTGTACATAGAAAAGGGCAGCAGGAGAGGAGGTCAGGAGGCTGCCATTGCTGGCTTTAAAAATGGCGGAAAGGGGCCACGAGCCAAGGATTGTGGATAGCCTCTAGAAAGCGAAAAGGCAAGGAGATGGATTCTTCCCAAGCCTCCAGAGGGGAACACAGCCCTACAAATACCTTGATTTTAGCCCAGTGAGACCCATTTCAGACTTCCATCTTCAGAACTATAAGTTTGTGTTAAGTTACTACCTTTACGGTCACTTGTTACTGTAGAACACATCAAGTATAATACACCAAATATAACACACCAAAGCAGTATAACACACCGAGGTCCCTAGGGTGCTCCCAAGTTGGCAGGCTGTTCCCCTCCATGAGTGCTGTGGGGAATGGAGTAACCTCACAATTACCCCTTCAAGAGATTTCCCGAAAAAACTACAGAGGGTCCCCACTTCTGGGGATACAGACAACCGTGGACCCCAGGAAATGTCAAGCCTAAAGAGGATTCCCAGCGCCTGCATCCATTCGGGAGCTAAACGCCACAGGAATTAGCAAATAGTTCCCTCGCAGGGATTTACTGAGTTAACGAAAAACTCTACCCCAGCTGTTTCTCATCATCTTCAGATGGCTTTAATCGCATCTAGAATCATAAAACAGTGGTTTCCAAACCTGTTTGGGCCTCAGAATTACTTGGGAGCACTTGCTAAAGGAGCCCAAGGCTACCCCATGTCTGCCCTCAGTGGCTTCATCCCAGGCCTCTTGAGTCAGAGTCTCTGGGGGTGGGGTCTGGGAATCTGTGTTCTGAACAAGCATCTTCAGAGATTCTGGCACACATCCGTGGACCAGGATTTAGAAAATACTGTCCTAAACCACTTAGCTTTCAGAGCCTTGTGGGATGTTTCAACCAGCTGAGATAGTTGGATTCTTAAACCCTCAGGAAAGTGAAAGTGTTAGTCACTCAGGCGTGACCGACTCTTTGAGACCCCATGGACTGTAGCCCACCAGGCTCCTCTGTCCATGGGATTTCCCAAGCAAGTATACTGGAGTAGGTTGCCATGCCCGCCTCCAGGGGATCTTCCCAACCCAGGGATCAAACCAAGGTCTTCTGCTTAGCAGGCAGATTCTTTACCACTGTGCCATCTGGGAAGCCCAGTACTTGCAGCTGAAGTATGTTCACATAGGTAAGAGTACATTCTATGGACCAGAGGACTGCCAAATTTTTTCTGTAAAGGGCCAGATAGTAAATCTTTTGGGCTTTGCAAGACACGTGGTCTCTGTTGTGACTACTCAGCTCTTCCATTTTAGCATGAAAACAGCCATAGGCAATAAGCAAAAGAATGGATGGCACTGGGTTCCAATAAAACTTAATTTGTAAAAACTGGTGGTGAGCAGGATCTGGCTGTCAGGCCATCGTTTGCTGACCCCAGCTGTAGATCAGGGCTTCCCATGTGGCATTGGTGGTAAAGAACACGCCTGCCAATGCAGGAGCCTTAAGAAACGCAGGTTCGATCCCTGGGTGGGGAAGATCCCCTGGAGGCGGGCATGGCAACCCACTCCAGTATTCTTGCCTGGGAAATCCCATGGACAGAGGAGCCTGGCAGGCTACAGTCCATGGGGTCGCAAAGAGTAGGCCACGACTGAAGCGACTTAACACGCACACACTGTAGATCCAGGCCATACATTCTACTTCCTCCCAAGCCTGATCCCTTCAGTTAGTGCTTGGCCTGATCCTCATGTCAGCCAAGAAGAGGCCACTGGACCTGCTGTCATCATCTATCATGATGTTTCAGCCAGCCAGCATGGAAGTGGAAAGCACAACTTTCCGCTGTGCACTGAACCTGGGGCCTAACCCAAAACCTTCCAAAAGCCCATGGTTTCTCCCAGGGAGCCCAGACATCAAAACCATAAAGACTCTTCCCCAGGCAAATCGTTACCCCCACTTGACACTCTATTTAATGGAAAGCCTTTGCCAGAAATAAGTATATTAAAATAAGCTTTGCATTTTTTACATTAACTGAAATTTGATGCAAATTGATAATAAATTACCTTCCCCCTACTCATTCATTTGGGAATCACATAAACTAGTTTACAGTTATGTATTATTACATTTCACATTAATATAGCCATAGGAAGCTAGACTTTGGAGAAATTTGCTTCCCAGCAAACCATCAGAAATTGGAGAGGTGAAAGTGGGATTTGGTGGGATAATCTGAGTCTCCTAATGTGCTCGCCACTCAGAGTTTGCAAAGTAAGGCATCAGTGCACTGCTCAAGGCCCAATTAATTCATCAAATGACCACTGTCTGTCTTATTTATCTGGCATAAATTTTCCCACGTTAGGATCTTACAGTGTTCCTTCCTTCCCTCTTTCTTTTCTTCCTTTCTCCCTTCCTCCCTCCCTCTCATCTTTCCTCCTATCCTTCCTTCCTTCAAGTTACATGGATAAGCCCAGATTCAAGAAGTGGAGAGACCAACCAAGAGATGAAGAGGTGGCAAGATCATATTGCAATGGGGTGTGCGTTTAGGAAGGAGTTATTGCAGCCATCTTTACAAATAATCTACCCCCATAAGAAGTGAGTAAATGCCAGAGTATACTACATGACTCAGCTGTGGATATTGTTGACATAGTCATAATCATGTGAGCACTGACTGTTGATCTAACCTAGATTAGACTACAAGTATTTTGAGAGGAAGTGAGACAGGGAAGAATGAGTCTAGGTGATGGTGGTGAAAGAGAGCTAAATACTCATTTTCCATTTGAGGAAGTCAATACTAATTAAAAGATAGCAACACCTTAAATAGATAGTAGTAGATATAATAGACCATTATATCTACTACTGCAGGCAGGAATCCCTCAGAAGAAAGGGAGTGGCCATCATGGTCAACAAAAGAGTCTGAAATGCAGTATTTGGATGCAATCTCAAAAACAACAGAATGATCTCTGTTTGTTTCCAAGGCAAACCATTCAATATCACAGTAATCCAAGTCTATGCCCCAACCAGTAACTCTGAAGAAGCTGAAGTTGAACGGTTCTATGAAGACCTACAAGAACTTTTAGAACTAACACCCAAAAAAGATGTCCTTTTCATTATAGGGGACTGGAATGCAAAAGTAGGAAGTCAAGAAACACCTGGAGTAACAGGCAAATTTGGCCTTGGAATATGGAATGAAGCAGGGCAAAGACTAATAGAGTTTTGCCAAGAAAATGCACTGGTCATAGCAAACACCCTCTTCCAACAACACAAGAGAAGACTCTACACATGGACATCACCAGATGGTCAACACCGAAATCAGATTGATTATATTCTTTGCAGCCAAATATGGAGAAGCTCTATACAGTCAACAAAAACAAGACCAGGAGCTGACTGTGGCTCAGATCATGAACTCCTTATTACCAAATTCAGACTTAAATTGAATAAAGTAGGGAAAACCACTAGACCATTCAGGTATGACCTAAATCAAATCCCTTATGATTATACAGTGGAAGTGAGAAATAGATTTAAGGGCCTAGATCTGATAGATAGAGTGCCTGATGAACTATGGAATGAGGTTCGTGACATTGTACAGGAAACAGGGATCAAGACCATCCCCATGGAAAAGAAATGCAAAAAAGCAAAATGGCTGTCTGGGGAGGCCTTACAAATAGCTGTGAAAAGAAGAGAAGCAAAAAGCAAAGGAGAAAAGGAAAGATATAAGCATCTGAATGCAGAGTTCCAAAGAATATCAAGGAGAGATAAGAAAGCCTTCTTCAGCGATCAATGCAAAGAAATAGAGGAAAACAACAGAATGGGAAAGACTAGGGATCTCTTCAAGAAAATCAGAGATACCAAAGGAACATTTCATGCAAAGATGGGCTCGATAAAGGACAGAAATGGTATGGACCTAACAGAAGCAGAAGATATTAAGAAGAGGTGGCAAGAATACACAGAAATGTACAAAAAAGATCTTCACGACCCAGATAATCACGATGGTGTGATCACTGACCTAGAGCCAGACATCCTGGAATGTGAAGTCAAGTGGGCCTTAGAAAGCATCACTACGAACAAAGCTAGTGGAGGTGATGGAATTCCAATTGAGCTACTTCAAATCCTGAAAGATGATGCTGTGAAAGTGCTGCACTCAATATGCCAGCAAATTTGGAAAACTCAGCAGTGGCCACAGGACTGGAAAAGGTCAGTTTTCATTCCAATCCCAAAGAAAGGCAATGCCAAAGAGTGCTCAAACTACCGCACAATTGCACTCATCTCACACGCTAGTAAAGTAATGCTCAGAATTCTCCAAGCCAGGCTTCAGCAATACATGAACCGTGAACTTCCTGATGTTCAAGCTGGTTTAGAAAAGGCAGAGGAACCAGAGATCAAATTGCAAACATCCGCTGGATCATCGAAAAAGCAAAAGAGTTCCAGAAAAGCATCTATTTCTGCTTTATTGACTATGCCAAAGCCTTTGACTGTGTGGATCACAATAAAATTTGTGGAAAATTCTAAAAGAGATGGGAATACCAGACCACCTGATCTGCCTCTTGAGAAATCTGTATGCAGGTCAGGAAGCAACAGTCAGAACTGGACATGGAACAACAGACTGGTTCCAAATAGGAAAAGGAGTACGTCAAGGCTATATATTGTCACCCTGATTATTTAACTTATATGCAGAGAACATCATGAGAAATGCTGGACTGGAAGATACACAAGCTGGAATCAAGATTGCCAGGAGAAATATCAATAACCTCAGATATTTAATAACCTCAGATGATACCACCCTTATGGCAGAAAGTGAAGAGGAACTCAAAAGCCTCTTGATGAAAGTGAAAGTGGAGAGTGAAAAAGTTGGCTTAAAGCTCAACATTCAGAAAACGAAGATCATGGCATCTGGTCCCATCACTTCATGGGAAATAGATGGGGAAACAGTGGAAACAGTGTCAGACTTTATTTTTTTGGGCTCCAAAATCACTACAGATGGTGACTGCAGCCACGAAATTAAAAGACGCTTACTCCTTGGAAGGAAAGTTATGACCAACCTAGATAGCATATTCAAAAGCAGAGACATTACTTTGCCAACAAAGGTCTGTCTAGTCAAGGCTATGGTTTTTCCTGTGGTCATGTATTGATGTAAGAGTTGGACTGTGAAGAAGGCTGAGTGCCAAAGAATTGATGCTTTTGAACTGTGGTGTTGGAGAAGATCTTAAGAGTCCCTTGGACTGCAAGGAGATCCAACCAGTCCATTCTGAAGGAGATCAGCCCTGGGATTTCTTTGGAAGGAATGATGCTAAAGCTGAAACTCCAGTACTTTGGCCACCTCATGCGAAGAGTTGACTCATTGGAAAAGACTCTGATGCTGGGAGGGATTGGGGGCAGGAGGAGAAGGGGACGACAGAGGATGAGATGGCTGGATGGCATCACCGACTCGATGGACGTGAGTCTGAGTGAACTCCGGGAGTTGGTGATGGACAGGGAGGCCTGGCGTGCTGCGATTCATGGGGTCACAAAGAGTCGGACACGACTGAGCGACTGAACTGAACTGAACTGAACACCTTAAAGGAAAAATCATGAAATCACGGTGTAAGGGTATTATTTGGAGTTGGAGAAATAAATACCCAAAGAGATAGTCGAAGGAGATGAAGGGTAAAAGAGACAGGTTTGCCAGAGACTTCTGCTTGCTCCTAAAAAGCCTTATAGAACTCTTTCACTGTTTAAAATATATGTGCGTATGGTACGACAAAAATAGAAACCAGTGTTTTGAAAGCAAAGTACACAACTTTTCCTGAAATAACAAAATCTCTCATTGACAATCCAAAGCCAATGCTAAAAACTGTGTTTTTCCCTCCCTAATATACAGGTAAAAGTAAACTTGAAAGGCAATGTTTTATACAAATACATGTAGGTAAAATGAAAAGGCCTCAAGTAGCAGAGAGGACTCCAAACTACATAGCCTGGAGGCTGATGAAAGGCCACTGTAATGTTAACAGGCATTTGCCTGATGGTTATAAAGGTAATTTATACCCAGAACATTCCCACCCATGTGAAAGAATGACCCTCCATTTTACTACATGTTGTATTAATGTCAATCAATATATGTTTGAGGGCTTTATACATTATGGATAATAACGTTAGAGCTTTGCAAACCTTTCCTCTTGGGGGAGCCACACAAAATTCTACAGGAGAGAATAGAGCAAAGCTTCCAAGACCTGAAAGGCTGAGCTCTTACTGAGGGGTCAGCAGACCTTAATCAGCTCAGCTATTCAAATGAGATCAGAGCCAGCCCACTCCTGGGCTGAAAAAAGGAAATGCCCATGGGGGTGAGGCCATGTGAAATGGGAAAGCAGGGCCTGGATCTGCTCAGGAAGGAGGCTCAGGGGACCGGACTTATTCCTGGGCCATGCCGAGATCTCTGTGGACAGACTGGGGGACTTGGGCCAAGTCATTTAGTTACTTTACACTCAAGTGTTGCTTCTTAAAATCTGATGTATTTGTTAATTAACTCAATGAAGAGAATCTTTTTACAATATGTATATATATAACTGGAGAAGGCAATGGCACCCCGCTCCAGCACTCTTGCCTGGAAAATCCCATGGACGGAGGAGCCTGGTAGGCTGCAGTCCATGGGGTCGCTAAGAGTCGGACACAACTGAGCAACTTCACTTTCACTTTTCACTTTCCTGCATTGGAGAAGGAAATGGCAACCCACTGCAGTGTTCTTGCCTGGAGAATCCCAGGGACGGGGGAGCCTGATGGGCTGCCGTCTATGGGGTCGCACAGAGTCGGACACGACTGAAGCAACTTAGCAGCAGCATATATATAACAAATCATCACATTGTATACTTTAAACATCTTACAATGTGATTTGTCAATTACAGTTCAATGAAGATGAAAAATAAAATAATAAAATAAAAGAGGACATCGTAATCACCTGTACTTGGAGTTGTTGAGAAGATTAGAAAAATCTATGTGCTACCTATTCACTTCAGAAATTTTCCATTTCCCCTTGTAGGAAATGAATTATTGGGCCCAATTCTTCCCCTTTGCCTGCGTGTAAACTTGCAGTCCATTGTGCTTTTCTTAACTTGACTTTGGGCTTGGCCATATGCCTTGCTTTGGTCCATAAAATGTTGCTGGAAGTAACAGTGGTCTGTTCTGAGCTCAGACTTAAGAGGTCTCACTTGCTTCTGCTTGCCTTCTTATGCCTCTGCCATTGACCTTGGAAGAACGTGCCCCCAGCTCTCCCGCTGGCCCACAGAGCATGAGAAATGTGGAAAGCCAATCTGGACCCCAACTGCTGCTTAGAACCTGGCCAAGTTAACGCAGTCTGCACTAACAAAGCCACCCCAGCCAACTCACATAAGTGAGAGAAATAAATGTTTATGAGTGTGCCACTGAGTTTGTCTGCTTTCTTCTCACACAGCAATAGCTGACTAATGACACGTGGGACCAAACCAAGAGACTGTAAGGACAAGACGACCAGGAGCTGGAAGGGAAGGAGGCCAGATCAGCTCACCTGTAGGTGGTAAGCATCCGGAAAACACACAGAGTGACACAATCTTAGAATAAGAGATGCTGTGTGCTGAGAAGCTCAGGGTATCTTACTAGAATTCTTGAAATAGGGAATTCATACTCCAAAAGCAGATAGTTTCATGCCTTTTTTAATGCTTATATTTTAGGATTTCTTTTTCACCCCCTTGGCTTTTGCGGTGGCCTGTTGACTTTGCCAAGAACAAAAGAAAAAAATCTGTGTCCACAATAGGCCTGGAGAAAAAGAGGAATTGTGAACTCCTGGGGTCCAGGCAGAGTCATGGAAATGAATATAAAAACGTTGCTGAGAGAAAAAGCAGAAATTTAGGGAGAGAAAATCAGGCAACACAGGTGTCTCTTCTTGCCTAGAGTTGTTTCTCCTCAAAGGTCTTCTCTTATCCACGAGAGCACTCAGCACTGTGTTAGGTTTAAGCACATAATTCTTGTATATAACCAAAATTTACTTAGGTTTGAATCGAAAGCATGGAGCAAAGTCGTTCCCCTAGACCCTTAACTCCTTGAGTGGAAGAATGTCTTAGTCTTCTGTGCATCTTCTGTGCTTTGTTACATGGATGGGTGGATGGACAGATAAATACTTCTTGGAATTTGTGGAAGTGTAACCTTATACAGAATAGAGGTGTTTTTGCTTGGAGATAATCCTATTAAATAAAGACTTCATCTAAAGTTCTTTAAATCACTCTGTATACATGCTCAAATATCTTTAACATCATTGCTAGCATTTAATAACATTTTGGAGCTTTCTCCACTATCTACTAACTAACAGAACTCATTTATAGCAAGTTCTCTGACATCTAGGACCTTACTGTGTAATGGAATGTTAATGCAGTCTTTAAATTGCCATGGTATTCATACCTTCCGTTATATGTCATTTGTCAGTCTCATTAATTTCTATTTTTTGTAGTCTAAATGCTAAGGTGTCCATGAGTATAGGCGTGTTACAGCTGAGGGCTCAGTGAACCAGATGGCTTCAGAAAACAGCTTCCCTGCTGCATGATGACAGAATACACTGGAGCCTCAGTCAGCTCATTCTCAGATTGGAGCTGCTGGTCATGAAGATGACATGAGAGCTGGAAAACTCATGCATTGATCACATCCAGGTGAAGGTGACTGCCTATAGCATCACAGATCAGGGACAGAGTAAGTTTTTCGAAATACCAAGTAGCCTCTGAATATTTCCTCTTTCTGATCCATTCCTTACCTCTCTGATACCCACACTTCTCTCAACACTATCTGGTCCTGCCTCTAGGCTCCAAATGCCCACACCTGCCTGACGATCCTCCTGTCTGCCACCTGCCCTCCTCTGCCCCCTCAATCCTTAACTTCAGCACCTGCCCCATGCTAGACGAGTCTTCTCCCTGGCCCAGGACCTCCCAGTGGTGGCAACATAGCTAATGTGACTGTGAAAAATATTTGCAAATGTCAAGGCATTTATTTCTGTTCCTTGATTTCCATTTGCCGTGGAGTCATTTCCTGGGCTCTCACTGGCCCACACACTCAGAGCTGTCTTCAAGGTGCTGCTGAGAGGGACAGCTCAAGATCCTGGGGCAGGGTCTAAACCTTGATCGCTAGGCACAACCCAGAGCTTGACCAAAGCAGCTTCAATATGTGGGCCGCTGCCTAGCAAATGGGAAAACATTTTGAAGACGCAGGCGTCTCCGGAATTAAATATTTACTCATTTCGTGCCTTTCCCTCTGTCCACGGAGAATCCAGCTCAAACTAAATAACAAAGGAGGTCAGTCTTGTGATCTGCACAAAAATACTTACCCTGCAATTATAGGAATATTGGGCCATACAATTAATGCCAGGCCTGTAGAACTTGGAGAAAGCCCAAAGAAAAGCCACGGAAATGATGAAGGGACAGAAAGATAACACTGGTAAGAAAAACTAGAGAGGTGGGGCTTGTTTGGAATGGAAAAGACTTTGAATGGGGCCTTAATGACAGTCTTCAATATACTCCTGTGCTGGGAAGTGGCAGCGTGGGGGCCCCACCCCCCTGGAGATACACTTGTCCTCTACTACCAGGGTGGTCACCTTTTATGTTCAAACTTCTTGCTCTCAGTTCCCTACTAGTAAGGATCTATTGAGCATTCACTCCATAATATGGTTAAAATTATTTACTTTTAACTTATATCATTCTCCTGGGCTTCCCCAGTGGCTCAGTGGTAAAGAATTCCTCTGCCAATGCAGGAGACCTGGGTTCGATCCCTGGGTTGGGAAGATTCCCTGGAGGAGGAAATGGCAACCCACTCCAGTATTCTTGCCTGGGAAATCCCATGGACAGAGGAGCTTGGCAGGCTACAGTCCATGGGGTCACAAAAGAGTCAGACCCAACTTAAGCGAGTAAGCAAAAACATTCTCCTAAGATTATCTTCATGATGAAACAGGCAGAAAAATAACAAATATTAAAGGGCCAGAGCAACACAACTTGAAATAGACATATTGTTCATCTCACATCTCAACCTAGACATAACACCCACTTTGGAGTCCACAGTATAGATTGAAAATTTGCCCAGCCATCAGGGACCTGGCCACATCTTTCTCATCCAGAACAGTGACAGTTCCCAACTGAGATCCCCAGGAACAGATCCTGAGATGAGAAAGTTAGGAAGCAAGACAGGGTAGGTAGGGGGTGGTGCTCAGTAAAATGCGACTTCCAGTAAGGTCCTGGAAGAGGGTACCTCTCAGTCTGCTCCTTTGGCAGCTCTGGAATATGACTCAGACCTCAAAGCCTTCCTGACCAACGGCAAGGGAGCTGGGCTTTCATATTCCCTCACTGCCAGTCATGGGTTAACTAATGTGTGCCTGGGGGCTGGGGGAGCAGAGGTGATGCCAGGCAGGCAAGGTAGCTCCAGCCGCCTAGGGGGAGATGCTCTGAAAAAGAACCTCCAGTGCTGGCTGGAGAAAAGCACACTGCAGGGGTGAGGAGACGCGCAAACAAGTGGTAAAAAATGTATGCCAGGAGATCTGGGGAACACTGTATACGATGGTAACTAACATGGCAAACGCTGAGCTGTTGAGTCCCCTGCTCCCAGGTCAGTCTCCTGCTCATGTGAGGCTGAGAGGGATGAGGTGGGTCATTTTCCCTGCCAGGCTCTGGACTGTCCAGGAGGCCAAGTGAAGAGGTCACTCGACCTGTGTGTGTGTGTGTGTGTGTGTGTGTGTGTGGCCACCCTCAGGAGACTGAGACCAAGGCATCTCCTTTGTAAAACACTGACAAGGTACTTCTCCAGAGGTACTGGAAAGCTGGAGCAGAACCAGTACTTTCTAAAAGCATCCCTCTAGGGTTGGCTAGATGGGGCGGAGGGCAGAACCTGCCGCCCCTGGAAATTTGGGCCAAGCTCTGAGCGCCCCATTTGCTCCTGCTGTGACCACATGACCTTGGGGGAAGGTTTGGCTTTTCTCAGTATGGACATTCCTGCCTCTATTAAAACAAGGAGGGTTGTGCTCACTTCCTGCCTAATCCACAGAGAAATATTCTGTTTCTGGAAAACTCAGGAGACCTTTGTTGTTGTTGTTGAGTCGCTCAGTCCTGTCTGAGGCTTTTGCAACCCTTTGGACTACAGCCGGCCAGGCTTCTCTGTCCATGGAATTCTCCAGGCAAGAATACTGGAGTGGGTTGCTATGCCCTCCTCCAGGGGATCTTCCCAACCCAGGAATCAAATCTGTATCTCCTGCATTGGCATTTACCACTGAGCCAACCGAGAAGCCCTCAGGAGCCCATGGAAGAAGGGAAATCACAAGTCCCTGCAGCCGGGGCTATATCACTTGTAGTTTGGATGGGCCACCACCCACAGCAGAGTGACCGGTTCTGGGTTTGACAGTGTTTTGAGGGTCCAGAGCTGGTCATGTGGCCATGTTCACAGAAAAGAATACACGGGCTCCCCGCTATGATGTTATCGTCCTCTGTCCGCCACTCATCCCCATCTCAGAAATATCACCAGGAACATTTCACCATTCTTGCAGCGATCTTTAATGAAGTCTATTTCATCATCTGAGATGCTGTAGAGATAGTCCTGTGTGGATGTGGGTTCTAAGGCGACTGGATTTCTGACTTACCAGACAATGATCACATTTCTATTTTTCTGCACCATCCACCTTTTTAGACGGTGTTTATGTTTCATGTTAAATATAATTCTCTTTGGCTTCCCTGGCTGCCTGGGGCCTAGTTCTGCTCTGTCCTAGAGCATCTCACCCGGGAGCTGCCTCTCCATGTGGCCTCTGGGGTCGATTCATTTTTCTCCCGATGCCTTAATGAGTGATGATTTCTCGAGACAATCAGATCGGCTGTGCGGGAGATTCAGCTCCATCATTACGACAGTCGGATACATCACAGGCACCATTTTTCAAACCCGTGTTTTTCATCACACAGATATGACTTGATTAAACCTTTGTGATATTACATTGGGATATTTGAAAATAGCCTTTAGTGGCCAGCATGTGGGTCTTGTTTCTGATCAATCTGTTAGTGCTGTTGAGGTACTTTTACAAATGTTTGAGAGCAAAGACTAGAACCAGACTGCCTGGGTCCAAGTCCCATCTCTGCTACTGATCGCTATGTAACTTTGGTCAAGTTACAGGCTCTCTGTGCCTCAGTTTTCTCCTCAATAAGCTGGGAATAATACTACTAATCTAGTATAATAATCTAGTAATAATACTACTAATAATACTAGTCATAACAAGATACTTCATAGAACAGTCTCCATGGTGAAAAGAGATAATACTAATAAAGTGCCTGGCACATACTAAGAGTTAAAGATGTTTTCTAGTATTGTCATTGTTATTATTATTTACTCCTCTCTACAAGTCCTCTGAGGTAGAGTTAATTTATAGATAAGGGAACTGATATTTGAGAAGGATTAAGTAACTCAATCAAGCGATAGAGACATGGCACCAAATTTTTTGTTCAGAGTTGAATGGGCTCATGGCTATTTTGCTTCTCTTTTCAAAGTTGACTTTATGTGAAGGTAAAGCAAGGAGGCCCCCCCTCCTTGTGGAGGAGGGGGAACCCAGCCCCAGCCCCATCAACAAGCAAAAAGAGCAACTGAGACATACATTAAGTTAGTCAACTAGTCATTGATTAAGCACCCACTATGTGCCAGGCACCATGCCAGGCCCTTGAGGATCTCATCAGCTATCTAGACACACAACTGGCCCCATACACCATGAGTGCCTGCCTAACTAGGAATGCTGGGATTTTATTGAATTCCAGTTTGTCTGTTTCCAAAGGCTTAAATAATGTTCTCTCTCCATCTTTCTGTCCAAATTTTCTGTGACATGGGAAGTTGGACTTGTTGGCCTGAGGATTTTGTGCCCTTTACAGTTTGAGATGCCCAAGAAAGTGAAAGTCTCCAACAACATTCATATAACAAATCTCAGGGAACCTTCCAGTTGGCTCAGTTTACCCCATCCATGCGTCCCTGAACCAATTAGTATCACAGAGCAAAGGGGGTGAAGAATTGAACTATTAAACACTCCAAGTGAAGTTGGATTAAGAAGTAAAGAATAGGGGCTTCCCCATGTAGGGGAAGTGATTACGAATCTGCCTTGCAATGCAGAGGACAAAGGTTCGATCCCTGGTCCGGGAAGATCCCACATGCCACAGGGCCACTAAGTCCGTGTGCCACAACTACTGAGCCCACCTGCTGCAACTACTGAAGCCCTCACACCCCAGAGCCAGAGCTCCACAACAGAAGCTGCCACAATGAGAAGCTCAGGCACTGAAACTAGAGAGTAGCCCCCTGCAACTAGAGAAAAAGCCCACACGGCAAGGAAGACCCAGCAGAGCCAAAATAAATAATATTTTTAAAAAGAAGTAATACTGTCCTGATTACTGCGAACCACAGGCGTTCTGAGCTCTCGCTGACTTACCAACCTGGCTTTGCTCCATGGGACAATGAGAACCAAGCCCCAGACGTCCTCTTGCATTCCATTCAGTTCTGAAGGAGCAGGAAAGAGCAAAATATTAGGGCTCACCAAAAGTGGCATTACATAATGTTAAGTATCTCAGCCATCATCGTGAATGAGGCCAAGCTGATATTTGCAAGACACTGCAGGATGGGGTGGCTCAGTGCTAAAGAATCTGCCTGTAATGCAGGAAACCCAGGAGATGTGGGTTCAGTCCCTAGGTGGGGAAGATCCCCTGGAGGAGGGCATGGCAACCCACTCCAGTATTCTTGCCAGGAGAATCCCATGGACAGAGGAGCCTAGCAGCCTGCAGTCCATGGGGTCGCAAAGAGTCGGACACGACTGCAGCAACTGACTGAGCACACACACACACATGGGACTCGTGTAAAAAAGGAACTTAACTGAGGAAGCAGCAGGGGTACCGCTGTGAGCTCTGTGGAGTCCCCCTCCTCCCCCACCCACCCCCACTTTCCTCCTCCTCTCTGTCTGGCTCATTCCTATCATAGTCTCTTTCCTTTTCTGAATTCCTCTTTTAGATTCTCTTGGTTTTTTTTCTTTCCATTCTTTTAGCCTGTCTTTTCATCCTTCAGTCTCTTTTTCCTCTCCCCCTGGAGCTGACAGAACTAGACAAGGAACCGAAAAACACTGAACATACACTCTTTTGTGGGTGGGCGAGCGGGGTGGGGGTCACTGCTCATTTGCTTCAGAACCATCCTGCTTGATTTTTTGTTTTAAAAAGTAAGAAGTGAACCAGATTTCTAAGGGAAAATAATAAACAATATTCAAATCACAGATAGTCATAGTTGCCTTTGTCTGTGGTCTTCATTAGGTATTTGTCTGTGTTCACTCTTATCCGAGTAGATAAGGAAAACAGGGCAAAACAGTGGGGGAAAGGTCAAATGATACAGGTAAGCAATTCCTAGATAGGAAACTCTTAATGACTAACAAGAAGATGAAGAGATAATCACCCCCCATAAGTGATCAGAGAAATGCAGATTTAAATAGCTTACACCAAAGACATTGGCAAAACTCAGAACTGAGTAAGACCCAACGTTGTCAAAGATGTGGGGAAATGGGAACTCTCAGGACTACTGGGGGGACTGCAAAGCGATATGGTCATTCTGGAGGATTATCTGATGGGGCTTGGAGAAATGAAGTCAGGGCAAACCCTATGACCTAGCAATCCCCTCTTCATCCCAGAGAAACTCATACAGCCCATGAAGGGGCATTTGCAGTGCCAGAGAGTGGGGCACAACCTAGGCATCACTCACAAGGGGATACATACAACGGTCTTAGACACAGATGATGGAATTTCTCGTAGCAGTCAGAAGCAATGGACCAGATTTACATGCAACACATGGACAGATCTTTAAGACATAGTGTTGAGTGAAAAGGGAACAAGATCTATGGCTTTATGTTAAATGACTGTTCTTATAAATTAAAAGCACATGTATGCCATACATCACACAAAACATACCTTGTATCTTTCAAAGAATATACATTAGAGTAGGTGCCAGACCTGAAGGTAGGCTGGGAAGAGAAGAATGGAGTAGGGATGGGGTATGTAGAGGAGAACCAGAAAATAAGTAAAACAAGAGGGGCCTGTGCCTGTATCAATGAGGATGGCAGTGTGACATGATCTGTGCTGTTTGATTAATTCAACATTCTGCATCTAAAGGCCAAAGGACAGAAGGGCAAGAAGAAAGAGAGGAAGGAAAGGAAAGAAGGAGAGCGGACAGCCGACCAACAGGGTCATTGTCCTCAAGAAGTACAGAGCAGGTATGGTAGAGCCTCTTTTATGTTGTGATTTATTTATTTTATGTCTGGATTCTGTTGTTAATTTTTTGTTTAAATATATCTATTTATTTTAATTAGAGGATAATTACTTTACAACATGGTGATGGTTTTTGCTATACATCAACATGAATCAGCCATAGGTATACACATGTCCCCGCATGCTGAACCCCCCTCCACCTCCCTCCCCACCCCACACCTCCAGGTTGTCCCAGAGCACCAGCTTTGGGTGCCCTGCATCATACATTAATCTCCCACTGGTTATCTATTTTATAGTGGTAATGTATATGTTTTAATGCTATTCTCTCAAATCATCCCACCTTCTCCTTTTCCCACTGAGTCCAAAAGTCGGTTCTTTAGGTCTGTGTCTCCTTTGCTGCCCTGCACATAGGATCGTTGGTACCATCTTTCCAGATTCCATATAGATGCGTTCATATACAGTATTTGTGTTTCTCTTCCTGACTTACTTCACTCTGTATAATAGGGGTGTGTATATATATATATATATATATATATATATATATATATCCTTTTAAAGAGGAGAATGCTGCTGCTGCTGCTAAGTCGCTTCAGTCGTGTCTGACTCTGTGCGACCCCATAGATGGCAGCCCACCAGGCTCTGCTGTCCTTGGGATTCTCCAAGCAAGAACCCTGGAGTGGGTTGCCATTGCCTTCTCCAACGCATGAAAGTGAAAAGTGAAAGTGAAGTCGCTCAGTCGTGTCCAACTCTTTGCGACCCCATGGACTGCAGCCCACCAGGCTCCTCTGTCCATGGGATTTTCCAGGCAAGAGTCCTGGAGTGGGTTGCCATTGCCTTCTCCAAAGAGGAGAATAATGAAGGTCAGAATGAAGGCATCGAAGGACTCATCCAAGGTCACAGATGAAGAGTCTTGGCCCTAGGTCTTCTCTTTTCTGGTGCAGGCTCTTCTCTCTGCCTCTTTCTTATAATGCAAGGAAGCAGTATGTTCTCAGTGACCCAAATTCAAGCACTGTGCCAGATAACCAAGATGGTGGCCAAAAGGATGAAGGGAGAAAGAAGGTCAGCAACTAGACTTGGTTAAGTGAAGGTGGACCTGCTTTGACCAGCTCAGACAGCTGGGCAGTAGCTCACAGTGGCTGGTAGCCACTGCCAAGCAAAGGAGGAAGAGTACCAAGGCTTGAGCGTATACAATCCCCATATTCAGAGACCCTCTTAGGAGGTTTCCTTTCCACTCTTTTTGCTGCTCTAGGTTGTTCCAGACATTTCCTTTCATCCTAACTCAGCTTCATGTAAATATGTATGCCATAGGGACTTCTTCAGTTGTAAAGGACAGAAATTCCACTCTAATGGACTGAAGGGAAAAAAAGCACCAAGTGAGGGTTATCTGCTCATATAACTGGCCAGTTCACAGACTACATCCTACTTCAGGTATGGCTGGATCCAGAGTTTTGAGCAATGGCAAAAGATAGCCTGTTTTCTCTGCCTCTGTGTGTGTGTGTTCCTCTGTTTTTCTTTCTCTCCCCTCCCTCATCTCCCTCTGTTTTCCTCAGTGCTGGCTTTATTCCAAGGCAGGATCTCTCCTCTCTCCCACCAGAGATAGTTGCTGGCTGGACCAGACTGATAGTCTGCTCAGTCAGCAGTACCAGGCATCAGCCCGTGTCACTTTACTCGTCACACTTACCCAAGTTGCAGGAAAGGCTTTCATGGTCTTTACTGTGTTCTATGCCTGAGCCCAAACCCATCATAGCAGCCAGGGGTTTTCCCTGAGCTCTGATCGGCAGGCCTGCGTCATACACCCACCCTCAGAGTGTATGTGGTAGGGGTGGGGGAGGTGTTTATGTCAACACCATCCCAACTAAAGGAACTGAGAATGGGGGTAGAGGTTACCCACAAACGAAATCAGGGTGATGTGTAGACACTGACAACAGATATCTACTACCACGTATATGTATTTACTTCTATTTAGTTAATTTTACACAGCTCATCAAGTCACATGGCTCAAAATTCAAAAGGTACAAATGAATACACAGTAAAGTCTCCTTCTGATCCTTCTCCTAGCCTTTCTGTGGCTAGGGTCACCTTTCTGTGGCAGCCACTAGTACTGGGGTCTTACCTTTCTCCACAGACCCTGCATGGATATACAAGCCAATCTGTAAACCGGTCTCTGCCCCTCCCCCGCACGCCCTTTGTACACAAATGCATGCCTTCTGTCCTAGGGTCTGTGACTCTAGGTATTTATTCTGTGGTTTAGGGGAGCAGTTTGACCCCGCAGGAGACCTGCCTCAGTTGCCCTCCCTCGTCCCCTTCCCACTTCACCTCCATCCCCACCAAAAGGCCAGGCCAGGCTGGAGGGGCTGCAGGGAGGCCAAGGAAGAGTACCTGGCTGGGCTCCACAGAGCTTCCTGCCGGCTGTCTTGGAGCCATTTGCTCTCTGAGGAGCCTTCAGTCCCTGAGGGAGGAATTACAAGGAAATGCCACCTAACAGGGCGGTGCATCTCCGTATAGGGTATCCCGGCCTGCCTCTGACCTGACCCTTCCTTCCAGGCCAGCAGACCAGGTGCAGGTCTCGGTGGTAGCCCCGCCCCATGAGGAAGTGGGCCAGAGGGATTGGCTGAGCAGGGTTCTGATGGGAGGAGCAGTGCAGGGGAGGGGCAAAGAGAGAGGGGTCCGCTGGCCCAGAGCAGCCGTGGAGAGGGCAGAGGGCCAACACACTCCTGACCTTGGCGTCTCCTGGAAACAAGGCCCACCCTGAGAGTGGCCTCCATAATCGGCACGCCCCCTTTCAACACATCCGTGATAGGGGCTGGGCTTTGATGCTGGTTAAGGGTCAAACTTCTATAGGTGCTTTTTAATAGGAGCCCATTTAAATCTTACAACCGGTCTAGGAGGTAGGGAGTGGCCTGATTCCCTTTTTACAGGTAAGGCAATGAGCTTTAGCTGGGAGTACCGTGCGAGGATGTAGACCTGGGTCTGGGCTGTACCACTCGGCCTCCTGAATCACCACCATTACCCTCATACCCGGGTCCCACGTTCACCCCTGCTTGGAAGCCGTTCGGCAAAATCAGAAGCCTGAAAATGGCCAATCAAGAGAAAGGGATGCTTCAACCACACCTGTTGATGCTGGAACTCAAGGCAGGTTTCCCAAAAGGACAGGGACAGGTCCTCCACTTCCTCCCTGTGACCTCAGTGGCGTGGAGAGGCGGGGAGCAGCGTGGGTCATGGCGGTTAACTGTTGTCATAATTCTCTCCCCTGGAGCAATGAACTCGGTCTCCCTCCATCTGTGTGGGAGGAATGTAATCCAGTTCTGCTTGGAACTCAGAACACATAGTGATGCCTTTTTCCTTTTGTGGTCAGGAAATGAGTTTTGCTCTGTTTTTCACTCGGGGGCTTATTATGCAATTGCTTAAAATATGCAGCGGGATGCAGATATTTATATGAGGATGTTGAAATGATGACTTTTTAATGGAAGCAATCTAATTATGCCATATCTGTGCCCTTTTCATTTTTTTAAAAATTATTCTTACAGTGTTTGAAAGAAGCAGAAATTTTTGGTGCGTGCGTCTGGGTTGTGTTTTTGTTTAGGATATGTGGTTTTATTTAATCTCCCAGACTGTTTAAATGGATTGCAAAGAAAAAAAAATCCAAAAAGTATATGGCTGTGATTTAACAAGATAATTAGCAGCTGCACTTTATAACAAAATCTAAGACAATTATCACTTCAGGAGGACCCAAAGGAATCCCAGCTGCTGACATCCTGGTTCTCTGCCATAGGCAATGACATCATAACTGCTCCAGACAAAGGGGAGGTGGTTTCTGGTCACTGTGATGTCACTTGCTCCAACAGACAGTCCCAGACAGCTGGAAGACAGGTGGCTGCTTCCTAGGACGTGAAAGAGGAGAATGAACACCAGAAGGACATCAGTTAATTCCCAGCCCAAACCCCATCCCCGCTGCCTACTGATGGTGTCCATCTTCTTCCCCTACTCTTGCAGTACCATCTTTTGAGAAGTCAAATCATTTGCTCGCCTCCTCTCCAAGGCCTCATTTCTCAATCTTTATCCCAGTGAATCCAACATTAGTGGCTTACTGAGCCTTAACAGTCAAGTTTATCACTTAGCCAAAATATGTCCCTTCAAAGATGAGAATTCCTAAGTTCCATCGGACAGCAAGTCAAAGCTAGCTTGAGAAGATTTGTATTTTCATGTCAGTGTTGCTTTCTTTGACTCTATGGGAAACAATGACTCAACCTAGGCTCCCAAATACTTTCAGAATCAAAGAACAGAGCCCTCTGATGCAGCATCATCAAAGTCCGTGTAGTGAATAGGAATTTGCCATTGGTTGATTTTTATACGTAAAATTGAGTCATAATGGGCTCATTCCATGATTATCAATTCCAGTAAATGTTTAAATGCATTGTAGGATAGTCTGCAATACACTTAAATATTGAACTCACGGTCAGTCTTTTGATGGTTCCAAAGGATCAGGAGAGCAGATCTGATTTCCTTGTAAACTATAGGAGTCACAGACCAGCCGGCTGATTCTGGTTATAAAAAACCAAATGTGTGTCTACACCCCACCCATTCATGAAACTATAAAGTGGCAGCCAAGGCCTTGAACGTCACAGTGCCAGATGACATTCTTGGTGCCCGGGTGGGAATCTGTCTTCCCTCCTTTGACAGATAAACCACAAAAAGATGAGGACTTGTTCTTGTTCTTGCTCAATCCCCTCTAGTCCTGAAAGCCATCTCCCTTGCAGCCAAGTTACACACTAGGGGAGGATAAGAGGCTCAGAACATCTTTCCTCCCAGGCTCAGCTAGAAGGCATCTGGGTACACAGGAAATGAAATGAGACTTGAATAGCCCCAAGAAAGCCACCGACTGTCATGTCTCACTTAAACACTGATGCTGGCTAGCCCTGAGGTAGTGACCACAGACCTGCCCAGAGTCCAGGGGGCTAAATGTGCAGCCCCACACAGCAGATCTTTGGCCCAGTGCCATTCTCAGCCTTCTAGAAAACTTCCTCCTTCCTTTATGGAAAACAGGTGTCCATGTCTTCATGCATTAGGCTGGATGTCAGGCAGGACCCTGGGCTGACGGGCTGTTTCTGTTATCTCTTGCTATTTAATAAACCACCCAACCTTAGTGGTATAAACAATAACCATTTTAGTATGCTCCTTATTCAATGGGCCAGAAATTCAGACAGGGCACCACTGTGGTGGCTTGACTCTGCTCTGTGATGTCTGGGGGCCTCAGCTGGGAAAACTTGAATGGCTGAGGGATGACTCAACAACTGGGGGCTGGAATCGTCTGAAGGCTCCTTCACTCACGTGTCTGGTGCTTGGGCTAAAATGACTCAAAAGCTGGGCTCACCTGAAACTGTTGATGGGCCCACCCACATGTAGCCTTTTCATGTGGATCGGGCTTCCTCATACCATGGCAGCCAATAGCCGCACTTCTTACATAGCAGCTTGGAGTTCCGAGTGTTCCAGCAAAGAAGGCAGAAGTTGCATGGCCTCTTATAACCCAGTCACACAGTTAAGTCACACAGCATCACTCTTGTAGTGTTCTTTTGGTTGGAGCAGTCACAAGCCCACCAGATTCAAAGGGAGTGGTCATAGAACCCATGACTTGATTAGAAGAATGTCAAAGGCTTTGCTGCCATGCTTCACAGCCAGTAGGAGGCTGACTTCTGCATGGTGCCCACTTTCACCTTGAGCCAGGTCTTCAATGGCACTTGAACGCTAGGGCAACGTTTTTCCATGAGGATCAGTGGCATTGTTGTTGTTCAGTCGCTGAGTTGTGTCCGACTCTTTGTGACCCCATGGCTTCCCTGTCCTTCACTATCTCCCCGAGTTTGCTCAAACTCATGTCCATTGAGTCGGTGATGCCATTAGGGCAACACTAAAGATGAGCAGGAGAATGGAGGAGAGGAGGGTGAAGTGCAACACTTTGGTTTCTTTTATCAACATCTAATTATTTCCCCTCATTTCTGAGGGTATATGAAGTTCCCTCAGACCCTCCCCCTTGCCGTTTTCTTCCAAAGTAGATGGAAAAGGGTAAGCCATGTGACAGCCACATTTTGAGTGCAGAAAATGTGGCTGCTGTGGGGGGAGAGAAGGGCAGGAGACCTGCCTGGAGAAAGCAGGTTTCTCAGTGGGCCAGGGGTAGCAAAGATCTAGACAGGAGGGGTCCTGCTCAAGTTGGAGGTACAAAGCCATTTCACTTCCTTCCTTTCTTCTTCTTTTATTATTTATTTATTTTTTTGCTTGCACTGTACGACATGCAGGATGTTAGTTCCCTGACCAGGGATCGAACCCACACCCCCCTGCATGGACAGCGCAGAGTCTTAACCACTGAACCACCAGGGAAGTCCCTCCTTCCTCTCTTCTGACCCTCAAAGCCTGACTGCAGACCAGGTTAGCCCATGACTCCCTCCCAGGGCTTCTGTCCTGAGAAGGAGCGTGTGACTATAGAATGCGATAGAGTATCTGAGATGACAGCCAGAGTTCTTGGCAAGGCAGGGCTCTGGGGTGTTTGCTTTCCACTGCAGCCCCAGGGGTGCACCTGGTGGCCCACCTGGGCTTCTAGAAAAGCATTCAATGTTTCTACAGACCCTTCCAGGTGTTGAGATAGGCAACAGGAGAGGGATCCCAAATCAGGGCTTGGAAGGGAACTTCTGGCCCAGGGACCCACCCCACCCACATCCTTTTCACAGCCCAGGGTCACCAGTGTGTCAGTGGCTAAGCTTGGTCACCCTGCCTTTCACCTGGGGCAGGGCAAGGCGGATGTCCACAGAGGACTGACTGCCAGGGGTTTCACTCAGGAGAAAGGCACTAATCGCCAGCGTTCAGCCACCCCCACCAGCCCCCTCTGAGACTCTGGGCAGCTCTGGGCCTGCTGGGCGGCTCCTGCCCACCCCCAGCCACCCGCAGAGGCGCCCCAGGCTGCCAGGGCCACGTCACCGTCACCGTCTCCGCAGCCTGCGGTCTGCCTGGCTAATGGCAGCGGCTGCAAGGGGAGCGAAGCCTCGGTAATTACAGCGTCAAGGAATCACAAATGACATTAGAAGCATTAGACCTGGCACGGCTGCCTCCGGAGAGGTCGCTGGGAGGAGGCCGGGGCGGGGGGCCAGGGGCCGGGAGACAGACTCGCCTCTGTCTCACCCCACCCTCTGTGCTCCCAGCCGGGCTGAGATGACAATGCCAGGATTCACGAGCCCTTCGCAGAAACCACGTCGGCCGCCAGTCTCGTGTGTGTCAGCGAAGATAACAGATGTCTTTCACGGGGAAATAATTGCCTGAAACACAACTGGACAACCCCCCAGGAGGTTGCATTAGAGGGAGGGAGCCTGGCTTCAGGGGATGGGGGGTGACCTAGTAGGCAGCCCCCTCCCCAGTTCCCATGATCCTTTGACATCCTAATGAGCTGAGCTGGCCCGGAAGATAATTATTATGTCAGCGGTGCCCGCCTGCCCCTCTGGCCAGCCTGACTGGGGGCGATGGCAGTGGGGCGGGGCTTTGGGGGGGGTGGCGTGGGGATTTGTTGCTGAAGGAATCCCCCAGGGGCAGAGAAGGGAGGAATGGAGGGAAGGTCCAGGCCAGGATCAGTTACCATCTTTCAAAGCCTGAGAAATGGGTCCGAAGTGGAAAGACTGCCTTTGGCCCAAGCTGACACCAGTAGGTGTCACTATAAGGAAAGGCGGGGCCCCGGGGGCTGTCTGAGGACTCTGCTGGTAAAAATAGAGCTCGCCTGTGTTCCCACTGCCAAGTCGCCAAGCCTGGTGATTTATAAGGCTGGGAGCAGACGTGTGTGTAAATGTTTTTGCGTGCGAGATGTGTAGCCAACCGCGGGCTGGCTTTTTCTAACTTACAAGGAGAGAGCGAGGGAGGGAGGGGAGGGGAAAGAGCGCAGGCAGCCAGGGTGGGAAGCACATGGACCACTTTTATGTAACACTCCTCTGATACATGCCGCAGTGGGGATTTATGCTGTCTTTGAAGTAAATTGCATCCCGGTGCACCATAGCATGAAAGTTAAGATTTACCATGGCTGGGACCTCCGAGACCCTGCTGGAAGCTAGAATAATTAGCACAGCATTTGGCTGCCTCTCCTCCCGCTCTGCGGGCGGTGACAGGAGTGGCACTAATAGATCTTCCAGGCCTGGGCCCCGTGTGTTTGTTATGGGGTCCACGGCGGTGGCAGGCCAAGAGGGCTCTGGTCAACTGGGGACTTGGAGGCAGGGGAAGGGGCTGGGACTGGCCCTATTGCTAGGAACTGGGGGTCCCACTCCTCCTGGAGGTGCTCCTCTGTCAAAGGGAGGGGTTGGGCCACCACAAGTGCTTCTGGAACCCGGGGAGTTCATCTATAAACAGATTCCAGTGCCAGTCTCCTGGCTCGCTACAGGTGGGCGTCCTGGGGCGCCCAGCCAGTTTGGGGATCTGCCGGGTTAGATCAGCTCCGGGATTCAGTGGTTTTCAGAAGACAGGGCCTGAGTCCCCCACCAAGTCCTCCCAACTCTGCTCCTCCCCTCCCCCTGCTGCAGGCACCTTCCTCAGGGGCCTTCCCCAGATCCTTCCCCGGATCCTCAATCTTTCATGCTGCAACATGAAACATGAACTTGATCAGCAAATCCTGAGCCCCGTAGGGAGACTCTTAACAGCTGCCTGGTTACCCCAGCTCTACTGCTAACCAGCTATGTGACCTTGGGCAAGTCGCTGCCCTTTTCTGGGCTTCAGCTTCTGTTTGTGTATCCTGATGGGCTTGAATGTTCACCAGATCATCTTGAAGGACCTCCTAGAATATTCTGTGATATAGATGACTCTCTTCCTCCCCAGGACACCTGCATGGAACTCTAAGGAATCAAAATGCAGAAGCAACGTCCAGTTATGGGGTCCCAGGCTCATGATAGAATGCTGGTAGGGGGAGTAGGGACCAGCCAGCACTGCTCATTGCAAAGATACAAATGCCTACTCAGCTAAAGGCTTTCCTGAGGTGGCAGTGAGGTCATATGATCAGTTATCATTCCACAGAGCAGAGCAGTTTCCCAGGACCCCTGGAGACTTGACTTCATAATATAATCAGAAAGCAACACTGGATAGCATTTTCCAAAGCCCCCGTCTGATTCTCACAATGTTGGTTTACGCTTGCTAATAAAATTGTCCCCATTTCACATCTGGGAAAACTGAGGCCCTGGGAAATCGACTAGCCTCAGGGAATCAAAGCAATGTTAAAGAAAGAGAGGTTTTGAATTCAAAACCACGTGTGAGTGCAAATCTCAACTCTGCCACACTAGCTGGGTGAACTAGGATAAAGGGGAAACTCTCAAGGCCTCAGTTTTGTCATCAGTGAAATGGGCATTAACTGGACCTAAATGAGGTCTAGTAAGGGCTCACTGAGCTGCTGCTGCTAAGTTGCTTCAGTCGTGTCCGACTCTGTGCGACCCCATAGACGGCAGCCTACCAGGCTCCTCCGTCCCTGGGATTCTCCAAGCAAGAACACTGGAGTGGGTTGCCATTTCTTTCTCCAATGCATGAAAGTGAAAAGTGAAAGTGACGTTGCTCAGTCGTGTCTGACTCTTAGTGACCCCATGGACTGCAGCCTACCAGGCTCCTCCATCCATGCAATTTTCCAGGCAAGAGTACTGGAGTAGGGTGCCATTGCCTTCTCCGAAGGGCTCACTGAGCTAGCACACCCAAAAGGGATACACAGGTCAGCCTACCCAGAGGAACAGCAGATCCCCGGTCCAGAGTTGCTCCACCAGTAACAGGAGAATCTGGCTTCAGGCCCAAGTCACTCTTGCCTCCCGGGCCTCGTGTGATGTCTGGCACCGGTCAGGCCCAGTAAATATTTGTGTTGGAGAAGGTAGCAGATAAAGCTATGAGGGCTGCAGAAGATTTTCAAAGGGAAATGTGGGCCTGTGGCATGGAGCGAGGGTAGGAAAGGGGCGGAACCCAGTATAAATGCCCACAGTGCAGGATCTAGAGTGCCATGTAGGTCGGGACCAGAATCACAAGAGGACAGAGGTTCTTGGGTAGATTCTGCAGGACCAGTCCCCAAAACGCCTTGAGCTGTCTTTCAAGTCAGTCTTCTAAGGCTCGAGATTTGGTGAAAATCTGCTCAATGAAGTGAAACTGGCAGCCACAAATGCCAAGTAGGGTTCCTGAATGAGCCGTCTTCCCGCTCCTCTCCCTTGCCCCCACCACACCCTGAATTCCTCTCTGCTGCACAGACATCTGTGTGGGAAGGAGAGATGAAGTAGAGGCTCTCTCCCATGTAAATCCTAGGCTCTGAAGGATGAGGAGACCTCAGGGTCACCCCACAAAATTGCCAGCTGCTCTCCGTCCCCATTCCATGCTCTCCAGCCTCCAGTCTCTCCCTGATAGACCAGAGATGAAAGTGACTAGACGTCTCAAGCCCTAGAGCGTCCTATAAGACCTGCCTTCTGCCCCGAAGTGGGGAGGGCACCACTTAAGGAGTCAGAGGCTCCCCTGCGTATTTACCTTATTTCCTCAGAGGCACCTCCCTTTGCTGAGGTCAATCCCAGGACAGGTGACGCAGGCTTACCAAAGAGATAGGCTGGCATAACACCCCAGAATTCTTGATTGCTCCTCAGAGATCAGGAATGGATGGATGAATGGATGGATGGATGATAGATGGATGGATAGACAGTTGGGTGAGCTGAGTTCCCCTGCCCCCAGCCTCATTCCTGTTACAATCAGGAGTCTTTTGCAAACGTCTCGCCTACTTTCTGCCAACTACAGCTTTAAAGCCCTCCCTTTTCTCTGCTCCCTGAGAGACAACACAGAGCCAGCTGATCTCCTGTTAGAAACAGTCACTCGTAGTTAACTGCCATTCCACATATATGACATCAGGGAAAGGAGGGTGTGGAGGCAGACAGAACCAGGCTTGAAACTACACCCAATACCCCTGAGCTGTGTGACCTCGGGCAACTTACAAAACGTCTCTGAACCTATTTTATCATCTGTAAAATAGGGAGTCGTAATCATGACTTCCGAGGGATGTTATGAGAAAGAGATCATTCCCAAGAAGTACCTGGCATGCGGTAGATTTTTTTCAGGGGAGTGAGCGAGAAGTGGTAGAAAATAGCCTGAGCTTTGTCATCTAAACAGGTCTGGGCTAGAATCTGCTCGACCACTGATGGGTGTGGTCTTGAACCTCATCTACAGAAAGGGGTTATGATACATACCTTTCAGAGTTGCCATGAACAGTAGACATATTTTCTGTAAAGCTCCCAATACACAGTAGGTGCTTAACAAATGGTAGCTGTTAGTACCTCTTATGAAAGGAGGTGGGGAAACTGAGGCACAAAATGACCTACTTGGTCAGTGAAAGAGTGATGGGGTCCAGGCCTCCGCATGGCCCATGAGCCACCCAAAACACCACTGGGGACATGGTTCCACCGTGCATGATCCCCACCCAGCAGCCCTTCAGGCTTCCCTGATTAGAATTTGGCCTGACCTCCGAGTGGCTGCTGCTGGCAGGGTGGGCGGAGCCTGAGAGCTAATTTTGTCCAGTCTTCTGGACTCCTAACCCGGTGCTCTCCCCACACCTTTACAAGGCACCATAGCAGATGATGGAGAACACTGGAGACATGCCACCACTTGGGGCCACGTGACCTCAGGCCCCGGCCTAGCCTCTCTCTATGGCAGTAACGGGAGTGATACCAGTGCCTACCTCAAAGAATTGTTGCGGCTGTGAGACAGTGCCTGGCATGTGCAAAGTCCCCAATCAATGCTAGCTACGATTATTATTCGCTCTTTGCCACACAGAGCTTTGATCTTGCAAAGACCCATTAATCGCTCAGCCCCTTCTTCAAGGGATTTAAAAAAAAAAAAACAGCAAATGAAATTCTACATGAAATCATCGCTGTAATATTTCTGCTGCCAGGACAAATCATTAGGAGGGAAAAAAAAAAAAAACTGGCAGTGATACCACTGGCCTGCTCAGAATGAAGAAGGGACATTAATATAGCAGCTTCCGGTCTAATGGCTAAGGAAGGGGGAGGGGAAGGGGAGGGCTGCCAAAGGAGGGGACGCTAGAAGGAAGGGGCCTGTCAGTCAGGAGTCCCCAGAGGGTGGAGGGGTTTCTGCATCCAGCCAGGAGTGGCACAGAGCCAGCTTGGGTTTGGGGAGAAGAAAGCCCCACCCCCACCCGCACCCCCAGGGACCACTGCCCAGCATCTGGTTGAGATGCCCCCTCCTTCAGGACAGGGGGCCTTCTCAGGCTGAAGGAACTTTCTCCACAGAACCCTGGACCAGGGGCTTGGCAATCCCTGAGGCTGGACCCAGGCGACCGCTGATCTGGGTTTGTGCTATCTCTGCCACTCTCTGACCTCTCCTGCCCTTTCTGGGCATCCATTTCCCCAACTGAAGACTGATGGGTTGGGCTGAGGTCTGGTTTTGAAAGTTGTGTCAGAGAGCCCAAGGGTGTGTACAGGCCCCCCACCCTGCTTCTCCCAGAGGGGTCCCACCAGGGACCGACTGAGGCCTGGGGTTACAGACAAATATGATTTTGTTTAGCAAAGGATTCTGCTATTTTAAACTCAAGAATGTAGAAAGCCTCAGAGTAGAGGGTCCCCTGCAACCCCTCCCCCAACCAGGTGTTCCCTGGCCTTGGAGGCACCAAGGACAAGCAGGGGAAGCTGGCCTGGCTTAAGGTTCCGAGGCCTGGCTGATCCTCCTTCCCAAGCGGCCACCAGGCCTTGAGTGCCACAGTTTATCCTCCGGCAAGGGCTGGCTGGACACAATGCCTTGGCCCAAGGCCCGCTTGCAGGAGCCAAGCCCAACAGTCTCCTTGGCATCCTGGCTTGTGCCAGCACACTCCTTGGCAGAGGATGTGACCAACGGGCAGAAGGAGCGCTGTTTGGACTGGACACACCAGAAAAGTGTCTTGGGTCCCCTTTCTGAGCTCAGGCCTGGGGTGTCTCAATAGGCAATCCATTCTGCTGGGGAAATTGGGAGAGACAGTGGGGCTAAGGTGTGGGGCCTGCCTGAGCCCACCCTGGGACCTCCAGGAAGTGGTGTGGGTCACCAGGCCCCCACTCAGACTCTGAGCCCCCAATTCTGAATTTGATCTTGGGGTCCTTGATCAGCAGACAGGTACCCCCGGTTGAATCACAGGGTACATCTCAGATTGTTTCCTGACAACCATGCTTTGTCAGGGGCAAGGAAGAACACTGGCTTGTTAAGCACACCAAAGCTAGAGAGGGGCGGGACTTCCTTCAAAGAGGAAAAAGGGGGCCCAGAAAGGATGGCCAAGTGCCTGTACCCTTTTTATAGTTTTGCTGTGGTACAGATCAGCTCTCTTTGGTGTAGCAGTCAAGGTCCTCCAAGTGAGGCCCCCACCTACTCGCTCCCCTTGCACTCGGCAGCCGATCATCAGTCAGGCCATTCTCATACCCCCGTGCCTTTGCACAGGCAAGTCTCCATCCCACCCCTCTGCCTCCTGCCTACACTCAGCTTTATCTGCCTGGCAAGCCCCTGCTCACCCTTCAAAACTCATTTTACCTTCCTCCATGAGGCCTCTGATTCCTTCCATAGAGAGGTTCTAGCCTCTGTCTCCCCACAATATCTTACACACACATACATACACAGGTATCACTTGTGACAATTTATATTTACTGGGAGGATGTGTCTTTGGCCTGCATTACTGGACTGTGAGCTTCTTGATATGGACAGATACTTGCATAGTTGTCTTATTTCCGTCTTGCCTGCCTAAAAATTTGGTTGTGATGGCATCAGGAAGAATGATAACCAGCACGTATCAGTGACCCAGTGTGTGCCAGGCCCCCTCATGGGTATTTCCCACAACACCCCTGCAGTGAGGACAGGGTGGAGGAGCGGAGCTATGACTCCATTTCACAAATGAGGAAACTGTGGCTCCAGAAGGTTAGGAATCCTTCCCAAGGCCACACAGCTAGTAAGGCTAAGCCAAGATACGATCGTCACTCTTAGATTCCAGAACCCATCGATTTTACCCCTTTCTCTCCATACTGGGCTGGTGCCAGAAGCTGTATCCCAGGTTCTTGATTCCCAGTGCCTGCCAGAGATTACAGATTGAGCAAATGAAGATACCACCCATGCCTGTGAAGCAGATAGAGCAGGCGAGGGGATGGACAGTCTGACAGTGACCCCCAGACTGGGTGGCTCCTGCTCTTCAAAGTGTGGTCCCCAAACCAGCAAGAACTGCATCACGTGGGAGCTTGTACCAAATCTCAAGTTCCCCGGGCACCTGCTGAATCAGAAGTTCCATCTGAACAAGATCCCAGGGGATTCGTGTGCACAGGCAAGTCTGCGCTTTTTAGGCACCTGTTTCCTTGGGGAAGAAACCAGGGAAGCTTCTGGCAGATAAAGCCCCTGGAGCAGGTGGAACAGATTACTTTTAAAAAGCACCACAGACGCTTTTGTCACCGCACAGGTGAAAACTAGAATTTGCCTTTCTCATTGCCCTGATTACTTTGCTAATCACTTTCTTTCACAATTTATTAGAATATAAAAGGTATCCCCCCAAAATTTTAAGCTGATTTTTTTTCCTTTCTTTACTATGTTCAGCCCTAGGAATGAAAAGCCGATATTCTAGAAGATAGTTTGGCCTCTTCAACTGAAGCTGGACAAACACACATCCTTAGTTCTCCCTCTAGGTTATCTGCTCACAGTGGGAATTAGAAGTTCCCACCAAGAGGCGTGTCATAAAATGTCCACAGCCGGATGGATAAATGGTCACACAGCAGAACACTAGCCGGCAACAGAAATGAACAAACTACACGCAATAAAGTGGAGACATCCCAGCATAACGATGCTGAGTAAAAGACATCAGACCCAAAAGATGAACACTGTATGATTCCGTTTATGTAACCTCAAAGACAGACATGTTCTTGCCTGGGAAATCCCATGGACAGAGGAGCCAGGCAGGCTACGGTGCATGTGGTTGCGAAATAGTCTGAGCGACTGAAACAAAAACAAAGATAAGCAGACTGCTCTCCATGTAAAGTCAGGAGACCTCCCTTGGAGGAGGCAGAGACCTGGAGAGGACAGGAGAGTGGCTTCCTTGGGGGCTGCTGATGTTCTCTGTCCAGACCCGTTTGCTCCTGCATGTGAACTTTCAGCTCGTAAGAATTTCCAAGAGTACACTTAGCATATGTGCACTTCTCTGAATGTAGGTTATACTTCAATAAAAAGTTAAAAAAAAAAAAAAAAGCTAATGTTGCCTAATGGCCTAAATTCTATGAATATGCAATAAACTTGCAGCCTAAGAATTTTGTCCTGCAATTTGCTGCTGACTCGGAGTTCTGGGAGGTGTCAGGGTAACAAAGCACCCCAGGGTGAGCATTTGACAGGAAGCATTAGCTGCCCCCCAGGAGCCTCAAATACCTGATGGGTTTTCTCCTGCTTAAAATTAAAAACCTGCCTGCAAAGATGCCGAGGAAGGGAGAATGCCTCTACAGCCCTCATTTTGTAATGTTATTAACTGTGGGAGTTGAACACAGTGGGTGTGGGACTTCTGAGACTGTGGGCAGGCACGAATGCTGGCCAGGCATCAGGTGCCTGTGCTGTATGCGTGCACACACAGCCTTATCCACAAGGGTGCAAAGACATCATTTGCTTAATAATGGTTGCATGCGGCCCACAGCACTAAAGCACTGGAGGGTAATAATATCTCACTTTGATTTTGTGCCTGGCACATTTAAGCTCTCTGTACGCACGATTTCCTTGAATCCTCCTGACCACCCTGTGAGGGAAGGGCCATTATTATTCCCATTTTATAGATAAGGTTTGGAGATTGTCAGGGGTCACACCCAGGTAGGGTGTGGATCCAGGGGCTGTTTTGCCTCCAGACTTCACTGCCTTGGAGGCCATGCTGTCTAAGCCCCCATTTTACAAACGTGGCCCCTGAGGATGGATTCCGGATTTAGCAAATGAAAATATGGGCTGTCCAGGTAAAGCTGAATTTCAGATAAATAATAAATATTCTCCAAATATACTTTTGGAGAATAAAGTGAAAGTGTTAGTCGCTCAGTGGTGTCTGACTCTTTGCAACCCCATGGACTGTAGCCTCATGCTACATGCACACTCCTCAGTGCATGGGATTTTCCAGGCAAGAAGACTGGAGTGGGTTGCCATTCCCTCCTCCAGGGGACCTTGCCCACCCAGGGATCAAACTTGGATCTCCTGCATTGCAGACAGATTCTTTATCATCCAAGCCATCAGGGAAGCCCCAAATGGAAACAACCTGAATGCTAATGAACTGGTGGATGGATAAAGAATGAAATACTGATACTATCTCTATCCTCTGGGCAACCAACCACATTGCTAATTTCCTTGCTCTTCAAAAGATCACTTGGTGGGCCTGTTAGCATTGTGGCACTTGGGTTTTCTGTGGATGAATGCCTTGTTTCAGTTCTGATTTTATTGTATTTTGCAGCTATGTTAAAAAGTGAAAGTGTTAGACGCATCCAATTCTTTGTGATCCCGTGGACTGTAGTCTGCCAGGCTCTTCTGTTCATGGGATTCTCCAGGCAAGAATACTAGAGTGGGTTGCCATTCCCTTCTCCAGGGGATCTTCCCGACCCAGGAATCAAACTTGGATCTCCTGCATTGCAAACAGATTCTTTATCATCTGAGCCCTTGGAGAATAAGGATGCCCCATATAATTTTTGAAACATATTTACAGTCAAATTATTTACTTGTTTATTTGAAATTCAATTTTTACTGAATGGCCTCTATTTTATCCAGTACCCCGACTGCTGGGCCCAAGGAAGTATAGGAAGTTGAAGTCACAGCAGTGCTTTGTCAAAGTCAAGGATCTGGGCCCAAGACCCTGGACTCCTCATTTCATGCTGCTTCCACTGGCTGTGGCCACCCCAGCCCCAATCTTCTCACACTCTACATATTTACAACCAAACCCATCAGTCTTCCCAGGGACTGCCTTTCACACTCCTTGTGCCCTACTAAGCCAAACTTACTATACTGAGGCCTCCAGTGTTCACAGCTGGGGTCCCTGCAGCACCACCCTGAGGCTCAGCCCAGCCCTAGTCTGTGGGAAACATGAACCTCCTCCTCAGGAGAAATCAAGGACTCCTGAATTTGTAGCAGGGAGACTCAGCCTTACCACAGCTTTACCATCTGCCTGGAAACCCAGTTCTAATAAGTCTGAATGTCTTGCTATGTGATAAGCCACCCCTCTACTTAGAGGCTTAAAACATGACAATCATTCTTTTTGTTCCTGGATCTGCACTTCGGGCAGGTCTCAGTGGAGAGGACTCATCTCTGAACCTCATGGTGTCATCCGGGGCAGTTCACCCGAGGACTGGAGGAGTCACCTTCCACATGACTGACTCCCAGATGACAAACTAGGACTGGTGATGAGCGTGGAGCTCAGGCAAAGCCGAGGACGGGGGGCCATGGTTCTGCCACACTTGAACCTCTGCAGGTAGCCTGGACTTCCTCACAGCATGGTGGCCAGGGCCCAAGGATAAGCATTCTGAGAGAGAGCCAGGTGAAAGCTAATCACCCTCTTATGTCCCAGACTCAGGAGTCATATATTACCACTTCTCTTTTAGTCAAGACAGCCACAAAGACCCACGCAGGGGAAGGGACATGGATGTGTCTCTTGATAGGGGTATGTATGTCAAGGTTCTAGAAGAGCATGCAGGACTGGAAATACTAATGTGGCTACCCAGAGCTTGTTGTTTGGGACCATGCTCACACCTTCTAACCAAGGTCAGAAGGTCCAAAGGTCTCCAACCTTCGGGGATCCTGAGCATTGAAAATGTTATGAAACAACCTTCCTAGATGCTGGTTTGGAGCTCAAAAGTTATTGTTCACATTAAAACCCATTTACAAAAATCCTAGGTTTCTAAGTACATGATAAAAAGCATCCAAGATAACAGTGGTCGTCTCTGGGAAATGGACTTGGATTGGGGGCCACCAGGAATAACAAAGGGGACTCTGGCTCTATCCACACAGCTTGAATAATTTACAATGGAAATGGACTCTTCTGTTAGTTGGGTAATTTAAAATGGAAAGAAAAAAGTGAGAAAGAGAGGGAAAGTGGGAGAGAAGGAAGAAAGAAAGATGCAAAGGTTTCCAGTTGGTATTAGAATAAAAGCACAATTCTTAACCTGATTCTTATGCCCAATTTTTCCCTCTACCTGAGATAGAATTACCTACCCATACCCTTTGCCATCTGACTGCATGTCTTCTGGTGGACGAGATCCAGGAGGTCTCCTTGTCCACTGACTTAGGCCTTATGACTGGCTTTGACCAGTGGAGTGTGGACAGAAGTCACAATACATCAGTTCTAAACCTTGTCGTTAAAAAGCATTGTTTCCTGGCCAGAAGGAAGGAGAGGGTGAGATGAATGGAGAGAGTAGCATGGAAGCGTATACACTACCATATGTAAAATAGATATCCAGCGGAAATTTGCTATATGAATCAGAGAACTCAAACCGGGGCTCTGTAACAACCTAAAGGGCTGGGAAAGGGTAGGAGGTTGGAGAGGAGTTCAAGAGGGAGGAGACATATGTATACCTATGGCTAATTCATGTTGAGGTTTAACAGAAAACAACAAAATTTTGTAAAGCAATATTATCCTTTAATAAAAAATAAGTTAAAAAATTTTTTAAACAAATAAATTTTTTAAAAAAGCATTTTTCCAACTACCCTCTTGAGTTTACCCTCAGTCATGAAAAGAGCTGACTCCATATACCTGTTTCTCCCTTATCCTTGGTCCCCAAAAGAGAGAAACATGGAGCTGTCCTGTTAAGTGTTAAGTGTTTAGTCACTCAGTCACACCCAGCTCTTTGCAAACCCATGGACTGTAGCCCACCAGGCTCCTCTGTCCATGGAATTCTCCAGGCAAGAATACTGGAGTGGGTTGCCACTTCTTCTCAAGGGTATCTTCCCAATTCAGGGATTGAACCTGGGTATCCTGCATTGCAGGCAGATTCTTTACAGTCTGAGCCCCCAGTTCTGAGCCAAACCCAAAACCAGGACCTGCAGAGCCACAGCAGAGCCCCACTGAACTACAGGCAATCATAAGACCTATGATCAGAAAATAAATACTTGATACTGTAAGCCATGGAGATTTGGGAGGCTGTTTGTTATGCCGCATTTATGCAGCAGAAACCTGACTAGTACAGTCCATAAGACCCTGGATGATTTGGCCCTTGACAATCCTTCCAGCCCCATCTCCCTTTATATTGACCTTTTGATCACCCATTTCTAGCCCCACTGATCTTTTTTAGTGCCTCAAAGGTTTCAAGTCTTCTTATAAAATGCTTATTCTACCTGGACTATTTTCCACTCTCCTTCTAGCTAATTCCTAGTCGTACTTCATGTTGAGAGGATCTCATCTGAGCATCCAGTACCTCGCATTCAAATCAGCTTCCACCTCATTTGGTTTTCTGACACACCTTGTCAATTCTTTATAGTCCTTAACCTGATTTATAATTTTACATTGCTGTGATTATTTTATTTATATTTCCTCCCCCGCTGTCCTGTGAACTTCATGAGGGCAGGGCCCATGCTTATTTTGTTCATCAGTATATCCCCAAGGGAAATGAGCAGGGTGCCTGGCTCATAGTGCTTTATTGAATAAACATGGCTGAGTGTTTCCAATTCTACTGATTCCGTAGGAATCACAGAAGGGCCGCCTTCTCAGTGGGGATGGGCTACAACAAAGGAAGTGGGATTTAATCCAAACTCTAAGGTACAGGTTGGATTTGATACAAGCAAAGACATGGCCATGGGAAGCTCCAATGACTCTAGGGTGCAATGAAGGGTGGGGCAATTGGGCTAGGTCAGGGGGTTCATACCGAGACAAGGAGGTTCAGGGCCCTTCTCTACCCAATAGTAGAGCTTCAACTTTGTCCAGCAGCCAGTGGGGAGTGGTGGATGGGCATTGAGCAAAGACAAGGAGTGATAAAGAGTCAATAGAAGTCTCTTCTGGATCAATAGCAAGGCCGGTAGACTGGTGTGAGGTGAGGAGGGCATGAAGGAGGAGAGAAGGGGAATCTCTAAGCAAAGACAGTCATGGTTGGGAGGAGTAGCACAGAGTAGTTCTCCCACTAAAAGAGGTCAATAAATATTTGTTGACGATAACAACTGGATATGGTGGGATAAGCCCACATATCTGCCTTGAATGACTGGGGGAAATGATGTGACTACTGTGAGACGCAGGGAAAATGGGAGAACAGCCTAGTTTGATGGAGAAGAGAGTAAGTATCATTTTATAGAAGTCAAGTCTGATACAGTCACAGGTAGTTTGAGAATGAGTACCACCAGAAGTGGAGGGGAACCGCTAGAGGAAAATGCCTAGTTGTCCCAGAAACAGACTCTGAGATAAGGATTTCTGTGCTCGTGTTTTATGGGGGGACGGTCTCTGGGAACACTGAGAGGGGAGCAAGGACATGAGATGGGGAAGGAAGGAACCAAGCAAGGGTGAGTTCTCAAGCACATTAACGCTGCAGGGAACTGAAACTCGGTCCTGCAGGGGACCTCTGGGGGCAGTATGGAGCATGCACCTCAGAGCGCTCCCATCTGAGGGCAGAGAGGTGGGTCCTTACACACGGACTCCTATCCATCCTTGCTTGTGTGCAGTTCTGGGGAACACTTATTCTCTCGCACTTCCGGGTGCTGTGCACACAGACAGAGAGCACTCTAGTGTCTGAAGAAAGCCCTCAAGTGAGGAGATACAGATTTTGATCATTGTAAGTAGGTAACCCTGCATGGAAATGGAATGGAGATGGGATGTTTTGAGTCCCAGATGCACCCCCTAGACTCTTAGAAGTATTATCAGTTCCATCCTCACAAGAACCATTTTTTTAACTTTATATTTTGTATTGGGGTACAGCCAATTGACAATGTTGTGATTATTTCAGGTGAACAGCAAAGGGACTCAGCCATACATATACACGTATCTATTCTCCCCCAAACTCCCCTCCCAATCAGGCTGCCACATAACATTGAGCAGAATTCCATGAGCTATACAGGAAGTCCTTGTTGGTTATCTATTTTAAATATAGTAGTGTTTACAGGCAACCTTAAGTTGGTTCTCTAAGTCTGTGAGTGTCTTTCTGTTTTGTAAGTTCATTTGTATATTTTCTTTTTAGAGTCCACATATAAAGGTTGTCACATGACATTTCTCCTTCTCTGACTTACTTCACTCAGTATGACCATCTCTAGGTCCATCCATGTTGCTGCAAATGGTATTATTTCATTCTTTTTATGGCTGAGTAGTATTCCATTGTATGTGTGTACCACATCTTCTTTATCCATTCCTCTGTCAATGGACATTTAGGTTGCTTCCATGTCTTGGAGAAAAACAGCATCCAAAAGAATACATGCATCCCCAATATTCATTGCAGCACTGTTCACAGTATCTCACAAGAACCTTTTTAAAGATGAGGAAACAGAGTCCCAGATGAGTAACTAACAGCTATAAGTGGTGAGTCACTGAGACTCACTTTGCCAGAGGTATCCAGCATGAAGACATGGGACCATGGTGTCTGTAGGGCGTTGGTGGAACTCAGCCTTCCAGCCCCAAGAGCACCCAGCAGCCAGAGGAAATGAAGACAGAGAGAAATAACTCTTTTGAGAGCCATAGTAATAGCAGCCATGTTTAACTTCCTGGGTAATAACATGTCACAAAAGACAAAGTTAGGAAAGACAGTGGAAACCCTACTCTCGTTAAGTCCATAGGACTGAGTGATTATCATTCTAAGATTCTGAAGGAAATGAGGCATTTAAATGGCAGTGATGTAGACAGAGATGAGAAACTTATTCAACAGTGCCTGTTCATGAGGATGAGAAAAGTGCCACCCTAGTATGTTTACTTAGAGAGGGGAGGTTCATCTAGGGGCTGTCCCAGAGATTAAAAACTTCAATATATGAATTTGCCAACCTGCAGAGTTTATCTCACTCCTGGGAAGACAAGGGAAATGTTGACGGGCCAGGTATTGCCAACAGAACACTGGGCTTTCTCGGCCACATCAAGGACAAAAATAAAGGAAATGAATTTATTGATGTCATGCAAAGGCAAAGAATTGGTTTAGAAGAATTGGAACAAATGGCTGGGAAAATATGGACCAGAAACCCTGGAAAGCTCAGTTCATATTAAACAAATGATTAATCATTAACAATAGTTGGGAAAAAGGCTCGTGCAGGCAGACAAAAGGGAATGGGATGGAGAAGCCTCTGGAAAGGGGGGAGACACTCAACCATCTTTAAGCGTGTGAGAGGTGATGAGTTCTTTCCTGGTAATTTGGTGATGATCGCTGAGGTAGTGTGGGTGGTGGGGCTGGGTAAGGAGGGCAAGGAGAATCTATCAGAATCAAAATACAGTTGACCCATGCTGCCTCTAAGTGTAGCAAATCTCTCAGGATGTCTAGCTCACGCTCACTTTGCTATCTGACATCTGTTGTCCTACAGTCTTGTCAAAACAGCTGTCTCCACGTCCTAAGAGTGGGCCTCGTCACATCTCCCGCTTCTGCTGGTTCTCATGAAAAACAAAGGGCTGCTAGAAAATTCTTCCTCTCCCGTGGTCCCTCTGACCAGGCAAGAACGTGGAGGCCCCAGAACAAGACCAAGATGGCCTCCATGCATCCTTGCCCTGCTGGCCCCTGCACAGTGCCCAGCATAAGAGTCAGACACTAGATCATTGAGTGAATGACACAGGAATGCCCCCAACCCAATGGGAATGACTGCTTCCAGAAATTTCCTCAAAATGTAAATTACTGAAGGCACCATGGCCTCTCCTTAAGTGGAAAGAGTCAAAGGTGAAATATGCCCTCAGGGGTGGCGGGGCCCATGACCTCTTAAGGAAAACGATAGTCGTCTCAGTCACGAGAAGCAACAGCAGCAGTGAACTGGGGCCAGCCTGCACTGTGGCGGCTGACGTGGCAGTTGTGGCTTTCATGGTTGTCATGATGGTCTCAGCTCCCTCAGGAAGGGCTGCTTAGGAAGATCCCAACCAGACTGCCCTTGTCTCAGGCCCTGGGTGATTTATGGCCACATCCACATACACACACTCACTCATCCTGTCCACAGACTGAATCTGGGCTGAGGCCCATAAAATAGGCAACAGCTATTGGCAAATTCATTAATTAGGATTCTGTTTGTACTTTTATTGTGAAGGAAAATCATTTGTCAGCTGAAAGTCAGACCCAGTGCCTGATGAGAACTGTTATTCTAAGAAGGTATCGACTGGCCACTCTACGTGGCGTTCCCTCACTCTCCTCATCTCTGCCATCACATCCCACCCCTACCTCAGTCAGAGAAAGCCTCTCGCCCCTCCGCTTGATTCAGGGCCTGTGTGGTGGATCCTGACAGTTGCCTTCCCCTTGGAACTACCCCCCTCTTCCCTGCCAGCTTACCCCTCATTTTGTTCAGGGAAAGGGCTGTCAGTAGGTAACAAGAGCAACTGGCCCCCTCCCAACTCTAGAGGGTGAAGCTTGTTATGTTAAAGCTAGTCGAGGCAACTCCATTTCCTGTCCCAGTGACACTGTTCTCACCAGTGGGTGTGACTGGAAGTCTGCTAGGGCTCTTTAGGAAGAAGGAACATTCTCTCATCCAGCCTTTGGACTTGTGTTAGAAGGTGACACCTGGAACCAGTGATGTTCTTTTGTGACCACCAGGAGGCAAGACAGAGGACACCAGTGGCATGCTGAGGAAGACAGAGCAGAAAAGTGGAGGGACCTGGGTCTTTGATGCCACCAATGAGCAGCCAATTAACCACCCCAGGAATGATTCTGCCTCTAGATTTCTCGGTCATGGGAGATGATCATCTTCCTCTTGCCCAGGCCATTTTGAGTGAGTTTTTTTGTTATTAGAACTGAAAGCATTGGATATAGCTACAAACATTCTGCTCCACTGTATTATAACCAGCTCAAACTCAAACTCCCTCCAGAGAGATGCCTGTTTCAGTAGATGGGAACGGCCCTGCTCTACATACTGTATGTGGTTGTCCAACTTCAGACTCTTCCTAGACTCCAGTCGCCTTTGCTTTGTAGGGAAAGAACCAAAGGCCTCCCTGTGAACCACTTTCCCAGCCACCATCTTTTATCACTGGTGGAAACCACCCTCCCCGCCCAAAATTCAGGACCATTTAGGTCAGGGTTTGCAGAGACAACACACACACACACAATCGTCTCACGTGTGGATGTCTTTGCTATGGACTGACTTGTGTCCCCCTCCCCCTAAATTCATATATTGAAGTTTCTAATCTCCAGTACCTCATAACAAGACTATATTTGGAAATAGTCATTGTAAATGTAATCAATTAAGGTAAGGTCATACTGGAATAGGGTAGACCCTAATCCAAATGAGATGGTTGGATGGCATCATCAACTCCATGGATATGAGTTTGAGCAAACTCCAGGAGATGGTGAAGGACAGGGAGGCCTGGTGTGCTGCAGTCCATGGGGTTGCAAAGAGTTGGACATGACTCAGAGACTGAACAACAACCATAAAAATCTAATATGACTGGTGTCCTTATAAAAAGGGGAAATCTGGACACATAACAACATGTGAAGACTGGAGTTATGCTGCCACACTCCAAGGAACTATCAGAAGCTGAGCAGCCCAGAACAGACCCTTCCCTACCTCTTCAGAGAGAACACAGCCCTGCTGACCTTGATCTTGGACTTCTAGCCTCCAAATACTGTGAGACGATACATTTCTGTAGTTCAAGCCACCCACTGTGTCGTGATTTGTTACTCCAGCCTGAGGAACTTTATCCAGTCTCTTGGATGAATATCAGGATTTGTGTCATATCCAGAGGCAGAGTTCACCTATTGAGGAACCATGAGGCCAAGGCCATACATTTCAGATACGGCCCAGGTCTTCTCTAAATTGCTAAGTGCCTCCTAGCATCCTCAGACACCAAGCTAGCTGGGCAGGCCAGCTGGGCGGCTGTCCACAACCCCAGTCTATTAGAGGGTCCAAAATACCGCTGGAATAAATAGAAATACCTAGGCCGGTTGACGCAAGTTTCCACAAGTTCCTACCAAAGTAAACAGCAGCCTTATATGGAAATTTTAAAAACACCCCTAGCTGGCGCTGACCCCTCTCTCTGGGTATTTTTGTAATACACCCATATAGCTGTGATCACTGAAATCCTGAAACCAAATAAAGTGTGGCATAACTTTCTTACTTACCGCAAACAATAATTCATTTTATCGTATAATTTGTACACCCTTCAATATGGTTCTGCCACCAAATTGTCTGCCTTGAGAAATTGCCAAAGGAAACTGATGTGAGTTAAAGAACTACAAAAAGTGTCAGAAATTTTTGCCGTATTTTTAGACCATTAATTTTTTTTTTTTCTACAGCCAGAGGAGGTAAATTAGTGAGTAAATCTGTCTGCAGAAAATGTTTTAATTAATAAGTTTGGCAGAGTCTGCTTCTCAGCCCACAGTATCCTTTCTCTGTGCTAAGAATACCAGCTGGGCACACAGCCACCCCGAATAGACTCCATTTCCCAACTCAACAGCGAGGAGTAACCATGTAGATAAGTTCTGGCCAATGAGATACAATCAAAAATATCATGTGACTATTCTGAGAACCCTCTGCTGTTTCTTCTTGATCCTTTCAGATCCCAATGCAGCTGCAACAGTTATCTTGGACCGCGAGGTGCCCTGACCATGGGAGGCCATGCATGGCAGAGCAGCAAAATAGACAAGCTTGGGTTCCTAAGGGTTTCATAAAGCAGAACTTCATGCCAGGTATGGACCACTAGTGAGAGAAGAATACACCTCTGCCTCCATTTACTACTGTCTTTGATTGGAAGCCCATGCTGTTTTTCTAGGAAATCCATCTTTTCCCTGTATGAAAGGGCACAAAATTCTTCCCCCAGGCAGAGTGCTATTGTCTTGGTGTGGCCTTGATCAGAAAAAGTGTGCTTTCTCTTGGACTGGCTTCCACGAGGGCACTGCTGGGTAGTAGGTGATCTGAGGGTGACCCTGTGAAGATAGAGACGAGATATTGAGAAGGACAAGATCCCAAGTCCTGTGTGGATGGAAAGGAAGCTGTGAACCACTGCGGTGGTTTTCCAGCATGGCTGCAAATTCATTGACCTTCCTCCCATCAAGAGGTAGAATCCAATCCCTTCTCCTTGAATGTGGGCCAGCCTTAGTGATGGCTTCTAATAAATAGAATCTGCTGGATGTGACACAAGGTGACTACCAAAGCTGGATTGTAAAAGCTGTAATGGCTTCCACATGGCTCTCTCTCTTGGGACACTGGCCCTTGGAACCCAGCTGCCATGTTGTGAGGAAGCCAAAAGCCACTTGGAGAGGTCACGTATTGGCATTCTGATCGACCATCTAACTGATGTCTCAGCCTGTAATCACACATGAGTGAGCGAGCCTTCAGATAATCCAGCCGCTAGCTTCAAGCCACCCCAGCTGACACCAAATGAAGCAGAGACGAGCTGCCCCTGCTGAGCCCTGCCCACACTGTGTATTCATGAGCAAAACTGTCATTATTTCAAGCCACTAAATTTTGGGAGGCTTTGTTATATAGCCAACGATCATTGCAACAGCCACCTGCTCTGCCCCACAAGCCTATGTGCCAGCATATGTGAGTCCCCTGCAAGCACAAAGATTTCTAGAAAGTTCCAATTTCATTTTAGTGGGCTCCTAAGAAAAAAGCACGAGTCTTGAGCCACACCTATGCTAGAGGGCTAAAGGGAGCACAGGCTGGTGGTATCGAGTGTCCATAGTGAAGGAGAACTGGGTAGAGGGAGTCAGCAGCCACTCCCTGCCTGACAGCACTAATCTGAGAGCTTGTGCATGCTTGCGTGCACACACATGTACACTTACACACACAGAGAGACATGGAAGAAGATAAACCTCAGGCCAGAATCCCAGTCCCAGGGCTCACATGCAGCACTCCTCACCTTCCATCTTGCCACCTGAAGCTTTTTCTTCTAAGGCCACCTGATAGGGCCTGGGTTTCAATTCATTAAGGTCAGCAGCATTACCTAGGTGGACCCTGACATTTCTGGGAAGATTTCTCAAAATGAATCCCTGAGCCCCAGCAGCATTAAGAGAGGGATAAGATGCCTCCTGAGACATCTATCTGGTGGGAGAATCTACACAACTCTGCTAAGAGTCAAAGGACTGAATTGTCCCCACTAGGAGACAATTTGGTGAATTTCGGGGAATTGTGTCTCCTCCAAATTCATATACTGAAGTTCTAACCCCCATATGACTATATGTGGAAATAGGGCCTTCTGGGAGGTAATTAAGATTAAATGAGGTCATGAGGGTGAGGCCTTAATCCAATAGAATTAGTGCCCTTAGAAGAGACAGCAGAGAGCTTGCTCTTTCTGTATGTGCACAGGGGAAAGGCCATATGAAGACACAGCAGAAAGGTGGCCATCTACAAGTCAAGGAGTGAGGTCTCAGAAGAAACAAACCCTACTTGATCTGGGATTTCCAGTCTCCAGAAGTGTGAGAAAAATAAATGTCTGTTGGTGGAGTCGCCCAGTCTGTGGTGTGTTGTTATGGCAGCCCAAGCTGACTATGACACTCCCTCAGAGAAACATGAGGAGAGGAATATGAGAGAGACACCACCCTAGGCCCTTGTAGCTTGGCTGCTGGTGGCCCAGGGAAGGGCTTTGTCCTGGCATACACTCAGCAGCACAGTTCCACACGGGGATCCCCGGCAGCCAGCATGACTGGAGGGACCTTCGCTGGGAAAGCCTCATCCTTACATCTCTCCCCTAAAATTGCCCCTGGTGTTAAGTATTCCTCTGTCTTCATAGTTCTATGGTCAGACGCAAACTCTCCCAGAGGGGTGTCACGCCCTCCCCCGCGTGAGTGTTTATCTGCCAGGCGGCAGGAGCTAGAGGCAGCTGGGTGAACCCTCTGGCCAGAACACAGGGGAGATGACATCTGAAGACAGCTGCCTGAGTTCCCCTGCATCTTTCCCTGAAGCTGATAGCCTGGCAGCCTCTCCTCTGCTCAGAAGGAGCCCACCCACCTCTGTTCTAACGGCCTGGCTGGCCTGGCAATTCTGCGGCTCTGCAGCTGCCAACATCTGTAAGTCTTCCCTCTAGGCTGCCTCTGTGCTTTAAATGTAAGTGTATTTATGACTGATTCCCCAGCCTTTACCCCCCAACTCTCAAGACTTTTGAGGAAAGAAAGGAAAAAAGGGAGGGAGGGAGGGAGGTTGGATCTGTACTGCAGGGCTGAAAGAGCCCTCCATCCCCCAACCCCATCTCATCATGCCTTCTCATTGTTTCCTCTAGCTCCCCTTTAAGGGCACCATGCAGGGACCCCTAAGCCACCAGGCTGCCATCTGCCCTATTGGCACACAAGCCTAGCAGAGCTGCACTGTGGCCGGCATAGACCATCTGGCAGAACTCCAAGACTTCCGGGTTAGGACCCCAGCTTGCAACATGTTACTAAGCAATCCTTCATCAGGAGTTCATTCAGCAAACTCTCAATCAATATTCACCCCACAGCCGTGGGCCAGGCCCTGTGCTAGGTGCCCCCAGCAAGTTACATGGGGTCCCTGCTTTCTTCTGGGGAAGACAGATAGCAAACAAGTGAGCAAGGGGCAGATGGGAGTAAGTCCTATGCTAAGAGCCCAAACCAGGTGCTGCAGGGGAGCCACTGGGAGCTCCTTTAGCTGGGTGGGCAGGTTAAGGCCTCCCTCCCTGTAAGCTGAGGTCTGGAAGACACAAAGCCAGGCATGAAGAATATATGTATATTTTTTAATCTTCTTTAAAAAAGAAGAAGAAAAAGACATGCAGTGATTGGATGGAAGAGCATTCCAGGAAGAGGGAACAGCTAATATGAAGGCCCTGAGGTGAAAACAAGCTTGACATGTTCTAGGAAGAACAGGAAGCCTAGTGTGCCTGCAATTCCCAGAAAGGTGATGGGAGGTGACAGCACAGGCCTCAACAAGGGCCAAGACCTTGGGCTGGGCACATCAAGGTAAGGAGTTGGGATTTCAACTGAGGTTAGAAGAAAAGTGAAAGTGAAAGTACAAGTGGCTCAAGTCATGTTCGACTCTTTGCGACCCCAGGGACTATACAGTCCATGGAATTCTCCAGGCCAGAATACTGAGGTGGGTAGCCTTTCCCTTCTCCAGGGCATCTTCCCAACCCAGGGATGGAACCCAGGTCTCCCACATTGCAGGCAGATTCTTTACCAGCTGAGCTATCAGGGAAGGCCCAGGTTATAGGAAGGAGATGACCTAATCAGATTTCTAGTTCTTAAAATTTTAGTTGCACTGCCCATAAGATACACATAAATTATAAAGGGAAAACTAGTAACAAAGTTGAGAAACCCAGCAGACAGTACCTTAACTAAATGATCAAAGCAAACATCGCCAATCAGGGATCAAATGGACACCATATGAAGGACACATATCACCTCAGTGGGGGTTCCTGCCAAACATGCAGGACCTGAATCTACTCAGGAAATATCAGAACCAAACTAAGGGACCGTCTACAAAGTCACCAGCCTGTGCTCTTCAGAAGTGTTCATGTCTCAAAACACAAAGACAGGCTAAGGGACCACATCAAATTAAAGGAGATTAAAGAGACATGACAACTGAATACAACGCAAGATTCTAGATTGGCTCTTGGGCAAGAAAAAAATTTTCTCTCTTTTGTTATAAAGAACAAGAGTGGGACAACTAATGAGATCTGAATAAGATCTGTCAATCAAGAAATAGTATTATATCAGTGTTCATCTCCTGATTTTGATAAACGATACTGTGGTTATTTTAAGAGAATGTCCTTGTTATGTTTTTACTTTTTTAGGGAATATACCCTGAAATTTGCAGGGTCAAAGGAGCTTTATGTCTGTAAATTAATCTTAAAAGTTTTTTGGGGGGGAAGTGTGTATGTGTGTGGAGAGAGAGAGAGAGAGCTCAAAAATTGGTAAAATGCTAATATTCAGGGCATCTAGGCGAAGAGGATGCAGAAAATCTTGGCACCATTTTTGCAGCTTTCCACAACTGAAACTATTTCAAAATCAAGTTTATAAAATAAAAGTTTTAAAGTTCACTCTGGCTGCTGTGTAGACAATAAACATTGGGGGCAGGAACAGCAGGCGGAGACAAGGACCACGGCTTTCAGACTGGATTCAGAAATCAGGACCTCAGGAAAGCCACTGGTCCCCCAGGGGTCGGCTAACAAGGGGCCCAGCCAGTGCCCGCCAAACAGTTACTGCAATTTTCCTTCGCCACCAACACTGAAAAGCAATCAAAGTGGAAGCCCACGGAGGCCAGAGCAATGCAGCCGGTATTTGGCTCTGGGAGGCCCATCTAGGGAAGGAGAGACTGGCTGCAACCACTACTGCCTCCTTGCCTGCAACCCTGAGCATCCCACACTGCCTGTCACCCTCTTGGCCAGTCTTAGCCCCTTGGGAAATAAGGCTCTCTGAGCTCCAGCTGGCGTTGGTCAAGATCCTTTTGATCCAAGATAGGGCAGGTTCCGGAAGAATGAAGGATCAGGCCTCAGGGTGCCTGAGCCCTGAACGCTCAGGATGCTGGGTGGTCTGCTGACTCCAGACAAACGTGCCGGAGCCTGCCACCCTCCTTTATCAGACGCAGAAACAAACAGCACTGTCAGGAAGGACGAGGGAGGCTCACACATCCCACATTTGCTGGGCCTCCTTCCCCGGTTTAGCAGTTCACAATTTGACACCCACAACGCTCTTTGCTGGATTCAAGGCATTCACAGCCCACAGGAAAGGAGATCCAAGTGTACACATGGTGAGAGGTCGTCATCGGCAGGCCCCTGGGAGAGCCCATGCCTTTATTCTTGCTCAGTCTTTCACGGACACGGCCCAGGCGGGCTGACTCAGATGTTCCAGAATTGGGAGCAGCATCGTGGAGCTGGGTGGTGATGTTGGCCTGCATGTCCCGCCTGGTCCCTGGCGCCCGACCAGCTGGGAGGCTGGAGGTTTGCAGGCTCACAAAAAGAAAGCACTTGTCCCTCTGCCAGACAACGCACCAGGTTGGGCGGGGAGAGGAGGGCACCGCTGGTGCCGGGACGTTCCTGCCCAAGGCAGTGTCACCAGTCAGCTCTCACTCAGATGGGGAGGCCAGCGAACACGTGTGCTTCTTCAGGACAGGTGGCGGCAGCAACATCGTGGAAGGACTGAGCTGCCGGTCTTTTTGCAGGTGAGGAAACTGGGGCGATGGGAGATAGAATGACTTGGCCTGTGCCTGCTCAGTCGCTTCAGTCGTGTCTGACTCTCTGTGACCCTGTGGACTGTAGCCCGCCAGCCTCCTCTGTCCATGGGATTCTCCAGGCAAGAATACTGGAGTGGGTTGCCATGCCCTCCTCCAGGGGATCTTCCCCATGCAGGGATCAAACCCGCGTCTCTTATATCTTCTGCAATGACAGGAGGGTTCTTTACCACTAGCTCCACCTGGGAAGCCTCTGAAGTCCCCATTAATACCTGTCTCCCCCCACCACTCCTGCTTCTCTATGGTATGTCTTGGAGACAGAGCTGCCACGACCCTCACCCTCCCAGTCAGCCTGCCCCTCAGCCTGCAACGCTGACGAGCTTTGTCCAGGCAGGGGCAAGCTATGATGGCTTTCTGTTTTCCAGAATCTCTCCCTTCGACTTAAAATGGCACGGCAATGAAGCAGGGTTTCTCAAACTATCTACAAACATAGGACCCGTCTGGTTTGGGTTTGTTTCCTTGTTAATTAATTTCAATCCGTCACGGATGGATACTTTTGGAAAGTACAATAAAAATGATTTGCTAGAAAAAATGAAATGAAAAGGAACTACAAGCTATAAAATACAAGCCCAGCTTTTATCATTCGATTTAGCAGACATAAACATACTCCATCAAGCTGCTATCAAAGTTTCTAAACACTCACCCCAAGTTTCTGTACTTAGCTCACAGTGGACGGGCGCCAGCTTGTGAATGGACACTGGCCCAAAACTTTGAGGGTCGGAGGCGAAAAGTCAAGGTCAAAGCATGTGGGTTCTCCTGCCATCTCCAACGTTAACCGTCTGTGTGGCTTCCCCTTTGGAGCCTTCACTTACACATAGCAGACCCACAAATCAACTCACACTACAGTCAGATGAGTAAAGAAAGATGCCAGTTTTTTTAAATTGGCCCATAGCTTCTCCCTTCCTTCTCAGCATCACTGGACAGGATGGGGTGATGAAATTTCAGTTGGATCCAGGAGACAGAGTGCAGTGTGACTGTGTAAATGGTCCTTTCAGGCAAATGCCCGGGCCCTTTCAGCTTTCTACTCTGCACCTCTCACACAAATGCCCTGGGGAGATTGTTAAAAGGCAGATGTTGAATGAGAGGGTCTGGGCTGAGACCTGAGACTAGGCAGTCCTACCAATCTCCCAGATGATATTGAGGCTGCTGGTCCTGAGATGGCACTTCAAATAGCTTATGAAGGGGAAGGAATCAAGGGCTCATGCAGAGGGAGGAATCAGGTCCAGGACATGCCCTCCCACATCCTCCAACCCCACTCCCGGAAGCTTCCAGATCTCTGCAATGGAGTGGCTATTCTTGGCTGCTCCTGGAATGATAATTGCTCAGGTGTGGACGGCCCTGCCTCCCTGACTGAAGTCTGAGCCTGGAGAACCCCAGGTCCAACTCTCTGGGCAAAGTCACAGCACCAGCGCTCCAGCCATCTCTACCTCCCCTCCGCTCTCACTGGTACCATGGAGAAGACTCCACCATGTCCCCCATCTGGACCCTGGCCTAGGCCCCCTGGCCCTCAACACAACTACCTTCCGCTGAAAGAACCAGCGAGTACCACTGCCGGCCCCCAGGAACCAAGGGCAGCTCAGCTCCCCACACGTGCCACTCTCTGAGTTTTCTTTAACATGGAGTCCACCAGGCGATGGGCTTCCCAGGTGGCGCTAGTGTTAAAGAACCCATCTGCCAAGGCAGGAGACATAAAAGACGTAGGTTCGATCCCTTCCCTGATTAGAAATTGTTCAAATCCACCCTTTGGAACTCAGGGAAGGTCATGGAGGCTGGAGTCTGTTCCCTACAAACAAAAAATGGGGGACATGGAAATGCTTGTGTGTCCAGGAGCCCCACAGAATCCTGATCAGTTTCAGAGGGGTGGAGTCGATGCCAGGCCCAGCCTTGTGGCCCCACTCTTTCTCAGCATGACCCCAGGAAGAAATACGGCTTGCTCTCCCATCCCGTCTTCTCATTTCTGAGGCCTTGAGGGTGATGAGAGGTGGCTTCTCTGAGAAACAGAGCCTGAGATGAAGTTTAGCTGCAGGTGGTTTACTAAGGAGGGCCCTGGTGATCCACATCTGAGGAAGGGAGAGGAAGGAAGCAGGAGTGGGAGAGGGCAGAAGGAGCTAAGCTGAGATCTGGACCAACAGCAACTTCAGCCAAGCCCATAGGGAGCTGTGGGGCTCAATGGCCCATTAGAGTGGTTCCCCAGGTGATACCCTGCAGCCATCAGTCAGTGGGGGTGCACTGCCCCCAGAGGGTACTACCTTGGCACAGCTGCTCTCAGTAGCTAAGGCAGACCCTGTCTAGAAGGGGTTGGGAGCCCTCAGGAAGGGTAGGGTGGGCCTGACCCTTTGCTGCCTGGGAGTCAGCCAGCCCAGCTCTCTGGGTTTTCTTCCTGTCTGAGGGCTGAGGGGGTGGGGGGGTGGGGGTGTCAGAGCACCCTGTGCCTGCAGGGATAATGATGATGAAGTCCAGGTGGCGCTAGTGGTAAAGAACCTGCCTGCCAATGCAGGAGATCTGAGAGATGGGGGTTTGATCCCTGGGTGGGGAAAATCTCCTGGAAGGAGAAATGGCAACCCACTCCAGTATATTTGACTGGAGAATTCCAGATAAGTCAGGGGCAGTCTGGTTGTTAAGGACTGAATTGTGCCTCCTGCCCCCCCACAAAAAAAATATATATACACTGGTGTCCTGCCCGCTCAGGACTTCAGAATGTGATTAAATTTGAGATAAGGCCTCTACTGAGGTGACTCAGGTAAAATGAGGTCACAAGGATGGGCCCCAGTCCAATCTGATTGGAGTCCTTATTGACACAGACCCACACGTGAAGATATAGGGAGGAGGTGGCCGTCTCCAAGCCACGGAGAGAGGCCTCAGAAAAACTCAGCCCTGCTGGGACTTTGATCTTGGACTTCCAGACTCCAGAACTGGAAGGCAGTACATTTCTGTGGTTGAAGCCACCCAGTCTGTGGTCCTTGTTATGGCAGCCTGAACAGACTAATAACTCTGGTCGATTAAATGTATAGACAATTCCAAACCTAAGCCCTGAAAGGCTTCGTTCCATATGCAGAGGCCCAGGCACTGCTGAGGGGTTCCTGGCTGAGCATCTGTGACTGCTGAGCATGGGCTCCAGGCCAGGCCAGCCTCCCGCTTACCCCACAGCCAGGCTCTGGGAAGGCTGCACAGGAAGGGAAGGTGCGCACTGATAGCAAGGCCAAGAGCTGTTGGCTGGGACCCTGATGGTGTGGCTGGCGACTCCAAACCAAGAATGGGAGAAGAGAGAATGTTCTGAGTGGCTCTGGGCCGCCGCCACCGTCTGCATCTGTTTCCTTACCTCTGCAGAAAGGTTTCTCATTTCCAACATTCATATGGCTCGTCACCCACTGTGGAAGAGAATTAGAGGTATAACAAGCTGTCCTCCCAACCCACAGACTCAGGGAGTATCCACGTGGCCTGCTTCACCCACTCAAGGCACCCCAGGGTGTCTCAGGACAGAGGCCCAGGACTACTCCCAATGCCCAAGAGCTGACTCTACTTAGGAAAGGCCCTTCTCTAAATATTTTCTCTCTGGGTTTGGCTGGAGACAATCATGGCCAGTCAGGAGAGCAGACCAGGCCTGCCAAGAGCCTCCTGATGACTGTGAAGAAAACCCAGAGAGCTGGGCTGGCTGACTCCCAGGCAGCAAAGGGACAGGCCCACCCTACCCTTCCTGGGTTCAAGCCAGGGCACCCACTGAGGCTGGGGAGTTCTGGACCCAGGCAGACCCCAGAAAACAGCCCGCAGCCCTCCAATCAGCTGCCGTGTGTTTATTTTCACAGCTGCTCCTCCAGCTCGGCTGTTCCAGTGAGCAAAGGAATCTGTTTGTCTGCAAAAAAAGAATGTGGCAGAGAGGCGGGAGGCGCCCCGGGCAGCCCAGGCAGCCTCAGCAGCTACAGAGCTGGCCCAAACCAGCCAGACACTCAGGAGAGTCACTCAAAAGCCTAGAGGCCAAGGTCACAGACTCAGAGACATCCTCTGCCCTCTGCCCTGCCCAGGCAGCCCTGCTCTTCCCGGGGCCTGGGCTTTGCCTGCTGTCCTTAGGGCAGGTGCCAGGCTGGCAGCCTGAGTGCACAGAACACGGACCCACCCTCCTGAGGTATTTTATTTGCTTCTTTCTCCTTTACAGACAAGCCCCCAACCGCCACCCCGCACACACCCTCCCCCTCCCCCCACACACACTCTCTGAGAAGGAGGTCAGTCAGCTGAGTAGATGAGGAGCAAGCACATAGAAAGCGAACACGATTACAGCCAAGCCTGCCCTGGGCCTAGAGATAAAGAAAGAGGGAGGGTGAGAGACATCCTGGCTCCAAGGCCAGCTTAATCCCAGCCCAGTCAAGTGCGGCCATCTGCCGCACTGGAAGTCCAGCTACAGCTCCCAGACCTGTCAGCCTTGTTCTGGAACATTCTGGGCAGCCCAGGAGGAGTCCAAGCAAGGGCAGCCCAAAGTCACTGTCGTTTGGGTGGTTTTGGCCATGGGTGCACCTGGGGCCCCAAAAGAGGGGCTCTGTCCCTCCAGATACTCTTAATACCCCCTCTCACTTATACCCCTCATCAACCCCCTGGGCTGACCAAGAAACTGTCTTGGGGGCTGGGCGAGGGGTGGAAAAGAGACATAGTTGTTGTGGTCTGGTTTATACTCAACCCCTCAGAGGTACAGGAGTAGAATTGGTCATAGTTTATCCTCCTTCTAGGTCTCTTCCTTGGTCAGATGAATAATCCAGACGTAATTGAGCTCGTCCCCTGGGTTGGCCTCCTCACCCCTGAGGAGCTCTAAGAGATCGAGGGACTTACCCAAGGACATAGAAGGGAACAAGTCTTAGGCTGTGTTCTTCCAGACCTGAGAAAAGGATTTGGCACCAAGTGACTGATTTGGGAGTAGGGGAGTGGTGGGGAGAAGGGAAGTAGGTGGGAAGGGAGATATTGTCAAGCCAGTCTCTGGAGTGAGACACTGAGGGTCAACCCACTAGATTTCTCTGAGAGACCCTGGATAAGACACCTCAGCATCACCCCATTCACTTGGGGAATGGGAAAGCTGGAGTCTTCATCTTCTTGTTCCCATTCATCAGTGCCTGGGAGATGCTCCCAGAGGCATTGCCTCAAAAGCCTCAGGTAGGGGTCTTACGTCCTTCGAGAATGTTCTAGACTCTTCAGTGCCCTCCAGCTGGTCTGTGAGGAAGTCAACTAGCTGGGAGTGGGGATGGGGGGATGCAGGGAGGTGGTGGTAGAAACAGCCACCCCACATGCACACACATGAATCAGTATGTACCACTAGAATGGGGTTTGGGCTTCTGTGCCAACTTCAGAATGGAGGCAACCCTGAAAATCCCTGATGCTGCACACGCTAAATAGGTGGGGACCCTCTTAGAAAGGTCCCACACCTTGGGAGGAGATGCCCAAAGTGGATCCAATTCCCAAATTTACCACCCTGTGACCTTGGGCCTGGGACAGGTTGCCGGATGCCTCAGTGCCTATAAAATGAGGGTATGAAAACCTGCCTCAATCCCCAGTGGCTTGGTCTAAAAGTTAGAAGTAACAGGGTGGTCTGCCTACCACAGTACGTGGTCCACAAAAGAGGTAGTGGATCATATCTTTTCTTACTGAGTTAAAATTTACATACCATAAAAATTCACCATTGTGGAACTTCCCTGGTAGTCCAGTGGTTAAGAATCCACCTTCCAATGCAGGGGATGTGAGTTCAATCCCTGGCTGGGGAACTAAGATCCCACCAGCCTCACGGCCAAAAAACGAAAACGTAAAACAGAGACAATACTGTAACGAATTCAATAAAGACTTTAAAAATGGTCTACATCCCCCCCCAAAAATTCACCATTGTAAAGAATGCAATTCAGTGGCTTTAAGTATTTCAGTGGCTTTAAATATATTTACAATGGTGTGTGACCATCACCATTATTTAATTCTAGAATATGTTATCACCCCAAAAGAAATTCTGTAGCCATTCAGCAGTCCCTCCTCATTCTCCCCACCCCCACCCCTGGCAACCACTAATCTACTTTCTATCTCTGTCGATGTGCCTAGTACAGACATTTCATATAATGAAATCATACACTCCGTGGCTTTTTGTGTCTGGCTTCTTTCACTTAGCACAATGTCCCGAAAGTTCATCCGTGTGGTAGCATGTGTCAGCCCTTCATTCCTTTTTATGGTGGAAAGCTATTTCCCTATGTGGAAAGACCACATATTGTTTATCCATTCATCAGCTGATGGACATTTGGATTGTTTCCACTTTGGGGCTATTATGAATAGTGTTGCTATGAACATTCATGTACACTTTTTTGTGTGGACATACATTTTGAACTCCCTTGGGCATATATCTAAGAATGAAATTGCTAGTCATAGGGTAACTCTGTGTTTAACTTTTTAAGGAACTGACAAACTCTTTTCCACGGTGGCTATACCTTTTACATTCCCACAAGCAATGTAAGAAGGTTCCAATTTCTCCACATCCTTGCCAACACTTGTTATTTTCCATTAAAAAAAAAAATTATAGCCACTCTGTGGATATGAAGTGGTGTCTCCCCATGGTTTTGATTTGCATTTCCCTAATGATTAATGATGTTGAGTATCTTTCATGTGCTCATTGGCCCATATATTTTTTTAAGATGTCAAGCATTCCCAGTAATAATTACCTTGGAATTAAACCAATACCTACGAGTGGGCTGAGGCCACTGGACTGTGGACTTTCTGAAGCCCTGGGTCTCCACCCCTTCGTCAGACATCGCAGTCACTAGATGTCTTCCAGGGCCTAGGACGTGGGCCAGCAAGTTGTCTAGGAACAGCGGCTTCCATTGGCAGCCCACAGACAGAAGAGGAGGGGCATATACCAGCTAATTTATCTACTTTTTTCCTTATTTTGAATAAATTCTCAGGATTCAGATCACCCGGACAACGAGGATAAAAGTTCTTATTGCTGCCCCTTTTTAAGCCACTACAAGCTACATATGGTATGCAGGTTTATCCTTCTGACCTCTCAAGTATTGGTTATCATTATGGCATTTTAAATATTTCTGGTAATTGCATATAAAATTGCTTTATATTTTTATCTTAGATTGATATAATATAGACATAAGAATTACAGATTATATTTTCCTTTTTTAAGTTATATGTGTATTTTGCTCATTTTTAAATATTTTCTCATCGAGTTGGATGAGCTCTTTCCTAAAATAACTATATCAACCGTATCTGTGGTCCTCAGTCTGCTTTCTCTTCATAAGCTGGTTGGAATGTGGTTTGAGTTTTTTGTCTTTCTGTTAAGCATCTTTGATTATCTGTGCAGTTAACTTTTACTTTCTATTTTCTGACTCCTTCCATCACAACCAAACTTAAAAAGTCCTTCCCCGGGGGCAGAACATAGTTTCAAGATGAGATTCTTCAGAGGAAAATGTTCTAGCACCTAAGAAATTGCAAAATCCCTCTGACGGCTTAGATAACATTGGTTTCTTCCTGTCCCCGAGGTCCTTCCAGGGAGGGAGGATTGTTTAGCTTCACAGTTAAGAGCTTGAGCTCTGAAGCCAGACTGCTCTGGGTTTGAATCTCAGCTCTGTCAAGGGGGCCAGTTACTTACTTCTCCGTGCCTCAACTTCCTCATCTATAAAATGGGAATAATAATTGGTACCCACTTCATAGGGTTGTTGAGAAAACTAAATGGTACCCTAAGTAGATCTGAAAGTGAAAGTGTTAGTCAGGCAGTCACGTCCCACTCTTTGCAACCACATGGACTGTAGCCCACCAGGCTCCTCTGTCCATGGGATTCTCCAGGCGAGAACACTGAAGTGGGTTGCTATTTCCTCCTCCAGGGCATCATCCTGAAGTATATCTAAGCTTATCTAAGTAAAGTTTTGGATGTCCAGAGCCTCAGATCACCGTGGCAAGTAAAGTAGAAGAATGAGATGGGTGTTCCTTTTGGTCTTGCCCAAAGAGAGAGCCACCAACAGGTCCCAGCCTGGTTCAGTGAGGAGCCATGGAGGACAGCCCTCTGGGCTCACGGGGCTTCTGTGCCAGCTTTTCTTTCTCCTGGCTTCTGTTTGGTTTGATCTGAGGTTGACAGACCACCTGGCCCACTAAACTGAGGCTGTAAGCTCATCCCATCTGCCAGCTTACCTGCCCTGAGCCTGTCATTTGGCTGCGTTTTTACACCCTGAGGGGTGGCTGGGGATGCAAACAGCCCAGCTTGTTTGGTCACTTGGTCACCACTGCCAAAGCTGCTGCCTTGTCATCTCCCTCCCCACAAAGCAGCTCAGACCCAGAAATTTTAATTGACCTGAATTAGAAACTCCATGAACCAGAGTCACTGGAGGAAGATCTGAGGGGGATTCAAATGTCTATGACTTTTAAGTGGGGAAAGTCAAGTCCCCAGACAGGCAGTCAATGGAGAGTGGTGACACGGCAAGCCCTGGGGCTGAGCCTCCAAGTATCCCAGCTGTAGATAATAATGATCTCCATGTTCCTCCAGCCAGAGTGGAGCTCAAGTCCCTCAGCTTAAAATGAACTCTCCCCTAACTCTCCCCCACCACCCCTCAAAATCCTGCAACAAAGTGCCTAACAAAAGTAATAGCTGGCCTTGCAAATGGTTCTTACATCACTGTTTGAGTCATTCCTCTCCCAAGGCAAGGGAGGTGAACGTTGTTGCTCCCTTTTTACAAAGGAATCAACTGAGGCCCCAAAATGCGAACATGTAAGTCTGGGTGTGGCAGCACTGGGTCTCAATCCAAGGCTTCTCCATCTTTAGTGCAGCAGAACTTCCTAGAGGGCCTCAGGAGCTGGCCCCACCCCCACAGTTTCTGATGTACTGGGTCCATCCTGGGGCTGAGAAATTGGAATCCCCTTACAAAGAATTAGTTTTGTTTCTTTCTTTCTTTTTTCTCCTCTCCTCATCTTTATCCAAGTATAATTAACAAATAAAAAAGTATACATATTTCAGGGGTCACACTTGATTTTTTTTTCTTTTTTGGAACAGAAAAAGGTTTATCAAAGGGCCATGCAAGGAGAATGGGTGGCTCTTATCCCCCAAAACCCTAAACTCCCTGAACGACTTTAGCAAAGCATTTTCTTTTAATTTTTTTACCTTTTTATTTTACATTGGAGTACAGTTGATTAGCAATGTTGTGATAGTTTCAGGTGTACAGCAAAGTGATTCAATTATACATATGCCTCTTTTTCAAATACTTTTCCTGTTTTAGGTTGTTACCTAATATTGACCGGAGTTCCCTGTGCTATACAGTAGATCTCTGCTGGTTATCCATTTTAAATATGGCAGTGTGTACATGTCCATCTCAAAGTCCTTAACTATCCCCTCCTCCTACCCTTCCCCCCTGGTAACCATAAGTTCATTCTCTAAGTCTGTGAGTCTGTTTCCGTTTTGTAAATAAGTTCATTTATATTAATTTTTAGATTGCACATATGTTATCATTTGATATTTGTCTTTCTCTGTCTGACTTACTTCACTCAGTATGACAATCTCTAGGTCCATCCATGTGGCTGCAAATGGCATGATTAAATGTATTGTGTGTTGCGTGTGCAGTTGCTCAGTCATGTCCAAGTCTTTGCGACCCTATGAACTGTAGCCCGCCAGGCCCCTCTGTCCCTGGGATTCTCTAGGCAAGAATACTGGAGTGGATTGCCATTTCCTTCTCCAGGGGATCTTCCTGACCCAGGGATCAAACCTGTGGTTCCTGAGGCTCCTGCATTGCAGGCAGATTCTTTATGGCTCAGCCACCAGGGAAGCCCTATTAAACGTATACATTGTGAAATAATCGCCACAATCATCCAAGGGAAATGAAATCAGGATCCCAAAGAGAGTTCACTTTTCTAATGAGTTTCCAGACCATGCTGAGGGTCCACACTTGGAGAACCACTGGCTTAGAACTTTTGCCACAACGTTATATCTGCCCATTAGGGTTCATAAAGAAATGCTTCCAACAGCTAGGGATGGGCAGAGTTGGGTGTTTAAAAAAAAAAAAAAAACCTGTTAATGGCAGCATATCTAAAACATAAGGCAGGAGCTTCAGCCTCCAGCTGCAGGGTATTTCACACATGAAGGGAAGGAGCTTAGATGAGAGAGACAGGGGTGTCCCGGGCCTGGGGCTTGAGCACAGGGGGTTAATTCTGGCTTCCTTCTGGCGAGTCCACGTGACTGGGAAAGAGGAAGGTGGAATGATTGCTTATGTACAGAAGCAGCAAGGTCTTGGCTGTGTAAAACCCAATCATTACTTCCAGGTAGTAATGCATTTCAGGCAAAGTCTTCTGTTTATGCTCAGCAATGCACGCATCTCAGAGCGGTGGCCAGAGAAATGGCGAGTCGTCGGATATTGAGCGAGTGATAATGGAATCCAGGAGGTGGAAATTACAAGTCGAAAAGTAAAATCGATGCCCTGACTGTGAAATGACTGAATGCCTGGTGAGGAACTGTGTCGGGCTGCCCCCACCCCCACCTCACTCCGCACCAATCTTTAAGATGCTCACGGGTTCAGAAGTTCCTTGAGGGCAGGGACCATATTTTAATCACGGGTAATCATATCATGTCAGGGCAGAAATGGGCCTTAGAGAGCTTCCAGCCCTGGAATGGCAAATCGGTTTCATTTTGATGCCAGCTCCGATCGTTTAGCAATGGCTGCCTGAAGCGCTGGGCTGAGAAGCAGGCTGCCCATCTCTGGGCTCTGTGGGGAGCCAAGCCAGGATCAATTAGCAAGGGCAGGGTGAGGGGGATAGGGCCTGGGAGGGAGCACTTTGCACCGATTAGCCAACCCCAGTCAAGTCCTACTTGTCCTGCTGACAGAGGAGAAAAGAACTGCTCCACAGTCCTTGTGTCCCCAGCCCACTCCTGCCCCTGGCAGCCATTCCCTACCAGCCAAAAGGCTTCTGTGCATGACATTCAAGGATCTGTGAACTTGGGTGGGGGAAAAAATATTATATCTGCAGTTCTACTAACCTTTAACTGAAATCGAGTACTTCCTTCCATCATGAACACAGGCAACAAACCATAGAAGCATCAGCAGTCCCTGTGACTGTCACCAGTAGAAACCACAGCTATCTTTACAGCACATCAGAACTGTCGCAGACTATCTCTAAAGATCGCTTACCCTCCTCACTAGGGTGAAATGAGAATAGTTATTAGATCGGCCACTAAATCTTGTTGTTGAATGCATTGAGAAAGAAGCACATCTATGACTCCCTCACAGAGTTGTTTTTAAATATTTGGAGAACTGCGTTTCAATAGAATTGGTTTCCTTGGTAATGTTACATTTTGCATTTAAAGACGTGGTTCTGAGAAGGAGCTCATAGGCTCCAAAAGGGTGCATAGTCCACGATAGGTTAAAAAAAAAAAAAAACAAAACCCTGCCAAGTTTGGCTGCTGGCAAGTCCCATGTACCAGGGCCCCTCCCGGCCTCAGCTTCAGTCACAGGAGCGGATGTGGGCAACGTGGGCTGTCTTTGGTACCCTGTATGCTTTGCTGTGACTTGGCAGCAACTGGCAGCTGAGATAGTGCAAATTGGCCGCTCTCCACTCTGGGGAGACAGCTGACCTCGGGGGCTCCCTGGGCTCAGATGCCCAGACGGTGACAGCTCTGGCCCTGTGCCAGGCCTCCCTGGTTTGGCCTTCCACAGCGATGGCCAGTCTGGGTCACAGACACGGCAGCCCGATGTTTGGCTCCAGCCTTCTTTCTCCTATAGCAACCCTGCCCTTCTGCTGTGCTGTCCCCCAGGAGCCTGAAAGGCAGGCTTCGTGGATATCTTACTGCTGCGTCTCGTTGCCGGCTTCTCAGCCTCAGGGCGGGGGGAGAAAGACAGCCTGGAGATTTCAATCTCTGGCGCACAGTCCTCGGGCTCACCTTGCTGTTTGCCTTTCATTTTCAAAATGCATCTATCCTCCTTCCTTTGGGCATGCAGATGCTGAAGTCTCAGTTATCTGTCCTGGAAGACACCTCCAAAAATTGCCTGTTCCAAGCACATCCCATCCCTCCCCCACTCCCACCCTTCACTGTGCAAACCAGGACCCAGGCTGGGAGGGGCAGCGTGACCCGCTTCTTGTGACACAGACCTGGAACCACCCGGCCAGTCCTTTCCCCATCGTGGCACAGCCTCATAAATAATGTAAGATTTTGGCGTCGTAACCATCTGTCTCAGGTCAGGGGAACAAATTGCAAATTCATCCCTATTCAAAATCACCATTTGATAGAGTGGGGGGTGGGGGAAGCAGGGCTACTGCCGCTCCAGGGGACTCTGTTCCCAGTGGATTCTCTGTAACTGGCATGACTGAAGGTTCTGTGCCGAATTCTTACTTGTTTTTATTCTGAAAGACCCCCTGATGAGTTCTAGCAGGGTAGGGTAAATGGCAGATCCCGCCTATTTTTCCATCGGCATCACAGACAATGCTTTCAGGATGCTTCCAGTGGGGAGCTGCTCTTTTGCCCAAGAAATCTTCCCCACTGCCTTTAAGGTCAACAGCCACGGCCGAGCTACAGGGTCCTTCAGTTAGTGGAGACAGGCAAGGAGCTGTAACAAACATCCCCCAAAGCTCCATGGCTTACTAGAATGTGCAATTTCTCATTCATGTCACATTCCAATAAAACATTCCAGGGGCAGCCTTGCACATGGTGATTCAGGGATCCAGGCTCCCTCCATCTTGTGGAAAATAGCACTATGAACTTCGTGGCTCCCAAGATCAAAGTAGAACAGGAAGAGAAAATGGAGGCTGCTGAGTGAAAGACTTTTGTGGCTCAGATATACTACTTCTGTCACTAGAACTCAGTCACATGGCCCCAACTTAACTGCAGGGAAGGCTGGGAAATGTAGTCTAGCTGTGGACTCAGGAAGATGAGGACATGGATACAGTGGGAACAGTGTTAGCATGGCCACGGTCGTTAATGTTATACTACTCTCCTAGTAAAAGTTGCGTGTGACACTGGCTTAAGTGAGGCATGAAAATATTGGATGGCAATGACCAAAAGGATGCTGGATACCTCACAGAGTCAAAAGGAAAGTTGATCAAGGAGATTCAGGAGGGACTGGACAAGAGAGCAGAGATCATGCATAGCTTCCCATTCTGTGGGACTCAGTGGTTTTTAACCCTTTTTCCTTTGCTACATCTATTCACTCGACAATTATTATTGAGCACCCACTGTGAAGCAAACAGACTACACCCTGCCTCTCAAGGAGCTGATACTATGTTCAGTTTTCTGTGTAAACCTTTTCTTTCTTCTTTGTGCCTCTGAGATGTCACAATGCTGGCCTGTGACTCTCCAAACTGCTTTTTCTGTCTTCTTCCCCAGCTAATGGCCCCTACCTTCTACCTAGAAGATATCTGGACAGCTGGCTTGTGCCATCTCTTGTGAGAGAGAGACTATTAAATGGGAGCTTCCTGCTTATCATGGATGCCAGATGTCTTAATTTAGGTCCCCCAAAAATGGACCTTGAGACAAAGATTTGGGCAACAGTGGTTTACTTGGGAGGTGAGGTCAGAGAGTATCAGCTGGGAAATGAGGAAGTGAGATAGAGAGAAGAGAAAAGGCAATACAGGGTGAGTTTATGATCTGGTTCCCACTGCGGGCAACTGGGGCTCAAACCACTGGGGACCATGTGGAACACACCTGTGAACTGGCCCACCAAGGGGCAAGGAAGCAAAGTACTCATCCATCAACTCCTTGATGGTCATTGGTCATTAACCCCCACTGCAGGCAGCCAATCACAGACTCCCTCAAGAGGAAAGACTTAGGAAGCAATGGGTTGAGTATGAGCAGTTACTGCTCCACCAGGCATCAGAGCTCAGAGCCAAGCTTCTCAAACCCTCCACTTGGGAATCACCATTATGACTCATTATGCCTTCTCCCAGCTAAGCGGAGCTTCAGCTTCTGAGTACTGAGGAGGGGCTGGAATGAACATTTTTTTACCCACTCTCTAGCTAAGTGATGGCCACCAAAGCATCCCAAAGTCTCATTGTGGCCCTCAAGACACTCCTGATCTGGTCCTGCCTATCAATCAGGCCCTATCTTTCCCTCCCTCGACACTAGACAGCCTCTGTTTCACCTGGATTGGCCTGTTTCCTGAGCCCTCCAAGCCTGGTCCTGCCTCTAGACACTTGCTTTTCCCACCACCCAACTGCTCCACACTGTTCCCCATCTGTTTCACCTTATCTGGATCTCAACTCCAAATCCCTTCCCTGACCTGCTTGGCTATAAGAGCCCCCAACCCCAACCCCCACCATGCCCTGACCAATGAGACTCCTTTCTGTTACATGAGACATTAATTCATTTACTTGTTTGTTGCCTGGTTTCCCATTGAGTGGACAAATCCTGAGAACGGGTCCACTTTCTGGAGCACATAGTGGTTGCTACTGGTTAAATGAACAGACCTGGGCACCTCCACCTCTGTGATGATGTGACTTTAGGAGTAGTCGCATCTTCATATCAAGCAGAGGAAAATGGATTTGGAGGGTGGACGGTAGGGGAGGGTTCATCCAAGTCTGCAAGCTCACAGTCTAAAAAAGAAAAGCCTTTAAAAGTTCTTCTTGCCCCCCCTCCCACTTACTCTGCCAACTCCCACAGACCTCTCACCTACCCAGCCACTGATCTCTGGCCAGGTCACCAGAATCTTGAGTTGAGAAATAGTGTTTGGGGGTGAGGGAAAACCCTCTGTGCCCGAGTCCAGAGCACAATCATGAGTGCCAAAAATTACAAGGAATTCATTCTAATCCCACCTGGGCCTCTGTTTCCTCCTCTGTAAAATGGATGGAATGCTCATCTGAGAGCACTGTTGTGAGAATTAAGGGAGCTCATTAAATTCACATAAAAACACTCATCACTGTTCCCTGGCATGGTAGACCTTCCATAAATGCTAGCTTAGGACCCCTTTTTTGTATTATCAGGATGCATGTGGCACACTAGAGGACCTGGGAAAGGTGGTCTTGAGTTGGTTTCTGAGTTGGGTTTTGAAGAACCCAACTGTTAAGTATTGGGTTGGCCAAAAAGTTTGTTCGGATTTTTCCATACCATGGCACAGGAAACCCGAATGAATTTTTTGGCCAACCCAATAATTACCACCTAAGATGAACACAGTAACGGAGCTGGGGGGAGCTGGCTCCAGAACCCCGAGAAGGAAGTGGAGGCGAACTTTACTGGTGGGGCCTCTGGGAAGTTAAACAAGAGTCCGCTGAGCCACTGTTCTGTCCCATTTGCCTTGCGGTCCCCCAAGGGCGGGGCTTGGAAAGGCTCTGAGATGCTCTGGGACAGTCGTTGTCACATAGCAAGGCTGTCTCTTCTATGTCCTTCACTGAGTCCCCACTTATGAGCTTGAGGAAAATGAAAGAAAATTCTCACAAACTCCATCCTTTCCACCTCGAACCTCGCTCCCTTGTATTTACTGTATGAATGGTATCTTTTGACCCTGACCCCTCCACTGGGGATTGGGGGCCCAGACACGGCCCAACTCTCTCTTGTATCATTTTGTCCCTTCTCTGGAGCCTGCCACCTCTGTCGGGGTGGCCAGCCGAAAGGGGCACAGGGCAAGATCTCAAAGGGGAAAGATGAGGCAATTTCAGTCGCTTCTGGTGTTTCAACCTCCTTTGTGATCTGGGAGGGGGGGAAGAGGCGGCCCACGTTGGCGACTGGGAAAACAAGCCGAGATAAGAGCTTCACGCCAGGCCCGGCTAGTGGGCCCCTCATTCACACCGCTTCAAAGACAAACACTTTCCGTTTGTCAATTTGTTTTAGGCCTTGCCGAATCTGCAACTCTGTGGCCTTGACTCTAAAAATAAATCTCCTGCAATAATGACAAGGCTGTTGCAAAGAGGAAGGCGTGCAAAGGAGGAAAGACTGGGGAGGTGGGAGAAATACTGAATACCCACACGGGAAGAAGGGATGTGGGGAAATTGCCCTTGCTCCTTCCTCCCCACCACCGCCTGGCCAGGCGGACTGCAAAAGCCAACAGCACTGGGCTGATGCCGTCAGTTCATTAGAACCCGAGCACGGAGGAGGGAACTGTCCTGTGTAGCCCTCGTGACCCAGCTGCTAACTGCAGTCCATGCACCAGCAGTGGCTTCAGCATCACCTGCGAACCTTTCAGAAATACCAATTCTCCGGCCCCGCCCCACCCCTGCTGAATCCGAAGCTGCATTTTAAGCAGCTCCCTGCGTGATCCGTGGGCACACTAAAGTTTGAGAAGTGGGCAGAGTCTCTGATGTTGTCCTGAGTGTGCCAAACAGATGCTCAATTCTCCTCCGTTCCAGCAAGCCAGAGGGGAGCCGCTCCCTCGCTGAGGGGCCTCCTTCCGAGGACTCTCCTTTGGAGTAAGGACCCTCTTAGCAGGATCAGCCAGGTTCCTTGTGACCACAGCTCATTTTACTACGATGCCGCAGCTCCCCCACTCACCCCCAAGATAATTAGGAATATCTTTGGCTCGTCCTGTGCTCATCCAACATTCTCGTGGACGCAGGAAGCAGGCTCATTACACACCAGTTACTCCCCGGGGGCTGTCTGGGATTTGTCATTTGAGTCCTTGTCCTCCACTCCTCGTTGCTCTCCTTCCCCAGCTCCTAGGCTGAAATGTTTCCCTGTCTCCTCATCTTTATGAAATTCTATTTCATGGCCTCGGTGTGAGATTTTGATACATGCTGACACCCCCTTCATTCAGCCCTCCCCTTCGGTCTGGCTGACATATTTCAATGCTCCTTACTGTTCTCATCAGTTTTGCGAAGAGACCACTCTCTCCTCCTTTCTGCCGCAGCGGTCATAAACTCGGTTATTTAGTGTAGACTCCAGGTCCCCTTGCTTTGGACCAGGCCAGGCAGGTGAGCCGTCAGGCCACTGTTCAGATGCTGAGTAGGTGACAAACAGTTATGGTCGCTCTTGCTGGAATTCTAAATAATGGCTGTCACTCCTCATTGACTATAAAATGTACAAATGTGAATGATAAGAAAGAACATAACTGTGGCCCATCTTATCAAATTTATTTTAGCTGTGCTTTAAAATCAATTTAATTTGTAAATTATTCATGGCGTGTAGCAACTATTACAGGCTTGCACTCCCCAAACCTATGCTTTAAAGATTGTACTAACTTTTTCAAGACATTTTGTGGATGTTTTTATTACGAAGATAATGCCTATCTATCTTAGAAAATGTGGATACGACAGATAAGCAAAAATAATTATTATATTATTATCACCTCTAATCCTATGACCAAAAAATAATCACTGTTAACATTTTAATATAGAGCCTTTCAGTCTGTTTTCATTCTCTACACACAAATATGCGTATTTATCTTCTCTTTTATTTTTTTTAGGGTCACTGTATCTGTGCTAGCTTGTCTTCATCATCAATTCCTTCCTTTCTGTCCTCGAGCCCTCTTGTTCTGGAAGCTGCTCATACCAACTCTCCAGAGCTGATTGTGGGCATTTCTTCCCAACTCTGTGCTAAGCAACATCCTGTTGATAGCTTGAAATCAGCCACGGTGGTAAATGCTATCATTCAGGGCTTACCCCCACATACTAGATACCTGGTTATTAAACGTTTACCAGCATACCGCTGTGTGTATATAAGCCCACAGCCAACTTCATGGGCATGCAATCGAGCAGCCGCACAGGGGCCTGTGATCAAAATGGTGTCATGCTTGATTTAATGTGCTGCTGTCACCACCATGAAATTCTTAATAATTTTATGTTTGAACCTGTGCTTTGTCAGTGAGGTCTGATAGGATGATGGAATATCACATGACGACAGGAGACACATAAAAGATGTATGTCCGCCATTTTTTGTTGCCCATGAGCACAGAATTCTGGTGAATCCACAAGGCACAGGAGTTCAGCGAGACTCAACACACATGCAAATGAGTGTGTGATGTCTACAACTGAGTAAGTTGAGGAGCTGACAGTCCTAAAAGGCTATGTGTTCCATTTGAAACAGTATTTGCTCCAAATGCAGAAAGAAAGCAACAGTGTTTGAAGAAACACAGACTATGTTTTTTCCGGTAGTCATGTACGAGAGTTGGACCATAAGGAAAACAGCACCGAAGAAATGATGCTTTCAAATTATGGTGCTGAAGAAGACTCCTGAGAGTCCCTTGGACTGCAAGGAGATCAAACCAGTCAATCCTAAAGGAAATCAGTCCTGAATATTCATTGGAAGGACTGATGCTGAAGCTGAAGCGCCGATACTTTGGCCACCTGATGCAAAGAGACGACCTATTGGAAAAGACCCTGATGCTGGGAAAGACAGGAGGCAAGAGGAGAAGGGGGCGGCAGCGGATTAAATGGTTCAATAGCATTACCAACTCAATGGACGTGAATTTGAGCAAACTCCTGGAGATAGTGAAGGACAGAGAAGCCTGCAGTCCATGGGGTTGCAAAGAATCGGACACGACTGAGGCGACTTAGCACACGCATACGCACCCTGAAAACGATGATGTAGAAGAAAACGGAAACACAGGGTACTCCAGAGCCCCTTTTCTTTCACTCCCTCCCCTCCTTATTTATCAGTGAGCAGAAAGTAGTATTGGCAGAATGCGTGCATATCAAGAAGTCAAATAAAACTGTCTAGTTAGTTTCGTGCAGAGTTTCCACTGTTCTGCTAAGAACAAAATATATATGGGTGTACAAGCTTCAAAACAAATTGTGTAATTTCAGCAATTCTGCATAAGAGTGCAATGCTGTTATATTTGCACATAAAACTGACATTGCACGATATATAGATAAATGGTAAATTCATATTAATAATTTAAACCTTTTATTCTTTACTTAGAACCATATTAAATAGAAAATTTTAAAACACCACACAAGTCAAGAGAGAGACCCTGGGAGAGAGGGGAAAGGCTTTATATTTAAGTATCTATAACAACACTTTTTCCTGGTTTTTCAAACAAGGGGCCCTACATTTTTATTTTGCACAGAGCTCCACAAATTGTGGAGTGGAGCCAGCCCTGTCCATGCCATTCCCCATTGAGGTTTTAGTCTGTTCCTTCACCTCCTGAATTTAATCTGGCCTGTTACTGCTTGGACCAGTAGAATTCTGTAGAAGTGAGCTTTGTTGGTTGTACACTTCACCTTTAACAGAACTGGAGGTTTCTGCTTCCTGCTTCTTGGAGCCCTGAACCACCAGAAAAGATGTCCAGGTTGCTCTGCTAGAGAGAGAAGTCATGTACAAGAGTCCTGGGGCACCAGAGATGTGAGTGCAGAAGCTGCCTTGAAGGTTCAGCCCAGTTGAGCCTTCAGATGACTCCAGCCCCAGTTGCACCCTAAATGTAACCTGTGAGACAACACCCCAGGCAAAAACCACCACAAAATCAGGAGAAATAATAATAAACTGTTGTTTAATTCCCCTAAGCTTTGGGATGGTTTGTTCAGCTGCAACAGACAACTACAACAGTATCCTTCCCCTTTCATAATGTATGCTTTTAGATCCTACAGAGAAAGTTCTAGATTTTGTCCCCCAAGAATCGGAACACTAAGTGGACAATATCAGAGTGAGAGGCAAGATGCAATGAAGCAGGAGAGCATGACCTCAAAGTTTAGTGTCCTTGAGATTCACAGGGGATGAGGAGGATTGGGGACACATTTAAAATACAGCTCTTCTGATTCTGGCCCCCCAGATTTGGATTCAGTAAATCTGGGGTATAGCCTAGGCATCACTCCTTTTCTAAACCCTCCCTGCATGATTTGAAGGAGGCTTTTGATGGACCGCAGTTTGCAAAATTCTGCTTCAAAGGATATTAATCCATAGTGTCAAGGGGTTCTTGATTTCAGAGTCAGAAGATCCCCCCAACCCTGAATTGCAGAACTTGATGATGGCCTGAGAAGGTGACCTGGAATAAAGACAGACTTGCACATCACAGAACTTGCCTCATCTACTATTTGAAAACCAGCGGAGAAAACAAACAACAAACTATTGTTATTACTGGTTAAGCAGAATTTTCAGAAAAGGCATGCAACCATTACCGATTATTCTGTGGACCATGCATGGGAGCCGAGAGAGAGAAAACACCCATCTTCTATCCACATTAGACTCTTCCTCTGGGTTATCATTCCCAAAAGAGGCATGAAAGAAAGAAAGTGAAGTCACTCAGTCGTGTCCGACTCTTTGCGACCCCATGGACACCAGGCTCCTCCGTCCATGGGATTTTCTAGGCAAGAGTACTGGAGTGGGTTGCCATTTCCTTCTCCAGGGAATCTTCCCGACCCAGGGATCGAACCCAGGTCTCCTGCGTTGTAGACAGACGCTTTACCGTTTGAGCCACCAGGGAAGTCCTAAAAGAGGCATGGGTAGCCCCCAAATGCCACTTGATTTTACTTCTTCAGAGGGAACTAAAAACTGTATGAATATTTTAGGTAGCCATACCAAAAGAAAAATGATATCCTTAAAATTCAGATTTCAGTTAGCTGATGACTTATGCATCCTGGTCTTCCCAGCCTCTCACATGGTGCCTGCCTCCAAGGCAGCAAGCAGTAATTATTTGCGAAATGAATTAATTTGAGTTACCAATAAATTCAAAGCATCAAACAAAGCTACAGCCTTGATGTCATGCAGACATCACTGGATGTGATTAGCATTCAATGGACCTAATCTGATCCTTGTAGAAAATGTCCTAAAAGAGAGAGACGATGAACACATCCTGGTGAAATAAATTCGCTCCAAGTTTCCCAGAAATGGCTTCATCCCTGGGAAGCAGTTTGCATCTGGCAGCTCTCAGGGAGAAATTTTAATGGAGCCAGGTTTGCTGAGGGTGAGAGATGGCGGGTGGTTCCAGGGCATGGCCACAGAAAATGGGCATGACCAGAGACCCGGACCAAAGAACAAATGGGCATCTGTGTGGCAAGCAGAGAGGTGATGAGAACAAACGATGCTCAACCTCATCTTCCTCACTGTAAAATAGTGCAAAGAGTATACAACTCACAAAGTTTTCACGAATTCAAGAACACGTAAGCACACCATCTCTTGCACAGTACCTGGCACATAATAGCTACACAAAATGTTAACTCCTATTCCCTGAACTCTCTAACTACCCTGGATGGTTCTCTCGTGCTTCAGTTTTCCCTGACAATACAGTAGTGTTTATTATAAAGGAAACTGAGAAGAGGTGGTATATAAGTCAGTGTGTGCTGTGTAACAAATCACCCCAAGCTTAACAAATGACCCTCCTCATTTATGCTTGCTTTTATGTTTTTTAGGTCAGCTAATCTCAGTTGGGCTCCACTGGGCAGCTCTGCTTCTGGCTACTGGTCTGCCCAGGTGTGACTCCTTATCACAGATTGGGGTCAAGTGTGATTCTGGGTCCCAGGAGGAGTGGCAGTTATGAGGAAAGTGCTTTCTCATGGCAATGACAAAAGAGCAAAAGGGCACGCCCAACTGTACAACCACATTTCCAGTTAGAAAGTCAAAAGGAAGAAATGGTAGAAATACAGCCTTAGAAGCTGGGGCCACCTGGCAAAAGGTGCAGTCACAGTCTATCAGAGAGAACTGAAGCTGTGGAGGAGACCCAGCGGCTGCAGGGTTGTGGGAGGAAAATACCCTGGCATATTGCTTCTTCCGGCCCTGAGACTTCCATCAGTGTCTCCTGTTGGCCAAACACACCAGGAAGTCAGAAAGCAAGGGAGCAGGAAAATGCAGTTCCCCATGAGACAGAGCGGGGTAGAAAAGGCAGGGATGGACCTGGAGACAAACTGGTATATAGGACAGGACTTACTTGGCCCAAACCTGTATGCACACCCAGGCAACTCACTGCCCAAGCACGGCAGCAGTCACTCCCAGCACCCCATCCATACCCCTTGGCACTGACTGATCCTACACCACCAGTATCTTCCTGATGACACCTGCAGCTCTGCCTGAGGGCATGAGACACCAGAGACACAGGTTCAATCCCTGGATCAGGAATATCCCCTGCGGGAAGTAATGGCAACCCACTCCAGTATTCTTGCCTGGAGATGCCAAGGACAGAGGAGCCTGGCGGGCTACAGTCCATGGGGTCACAAAGAGTCGGACACGACTGAGTGACTAAATGGACAGACAGACCCTTCACCTTGTGAGTGAACTTTACGTTGTCTCTTAGAGGTCCTCAGTGGGACTGAGCCATGATGGAACCCAGAGTGGATCTGCTCGTTGTACTACATTCAGTGTCAACTTCCTTTCCTTCTCTCATATCTACTCACTATCATAAATCAACTCCTTCATCCAAGCTAAGACAGACACCCCTACACAACTCACAGCTGGCACTTGTGCCTCTGGGGCAAAGCAGGAACAGACCGGGGGTCAGGGTCAGCAGGCAGGCTGAGGACCAGGCACTCCTGTGTCCTTTGCTGGGGATTCATAAGCCCCTCACACACACACACACACACCAGGGCCTTATTTGGCTCCTCCCACCCACCGCAGAACAGCTTCCATTCCTTCCATGTGAGGAAGAGCAGAGCGAAAGAGGCTCAGGGGAGCCCCTCCAGCAAAAGTCACAGCAGACCTGAGCATAGCCCATTCCCCCAGAATCTCTACCCTGTTCCCACTCCCGCACACCCCCACCCACCCCCAGAACCCCAGCGCACGGCCGCCCCTCCCCGGAAGGGAGCGAGTTAAGTGCCGCATTACCAAGGAACTGCCACACTAGCCACCAAAGTGACTGCTCGTTATTTGAACACTTTCTTCTATTTGACTGAATACAGGAAAAATGTCACAAATAGAATATTCATCATCCCCTCGTGTGCCTTTTCTTCCCTGCTTATCTCCCTGCTGTCATGTAGGAATCCCAGCTTCAGGTTCATTTGGTATGTTGAGTGCGTGCCCGGGGAGAGGACGCTGCTGAAAGCCTGGCCCATGTGCTTCGTGCAGCGACAGCCCTCCCTCTCCACCGGTGACACCCCACCAGACGAACGCCACTCACACTGACCCCTCGAGAGTAGGACAACGTCTGCCTAAGCGGAGGGGCCTGACGCTCCACGCGGAGGGAGCATAAAGGACCCAAGGAGCCTTCGCAGCCATTTAGTGATTCTCGGCATGTCACTTTTACAGACACCTCAGCTTCCAGCGCTTTTATCCTCAGGTGCTTCTCGAAAGACGCAGGATGGCACCCCCACCCCACTTCAAACACCGTCTGTTTCGAGATCTTCAGAGGGGCTAACGCCGCCTGCCAATTTCTCAGCTACAGAGTCATCAGCGCGGAGAGTCGCTCCTCGGTCTCTTTTCCATCAGCGGCAGAGACGTGGTTTCCCAACCCGGTCCTACTGCTGCCAGGCCCCGCCTTACAGATTGCCCTGTCAGGCTGCAGGGAACACGACTGTAGGCCTGGCAAAATCAAAGTACTTATTGCCCTGACAATTAGATACTATGTTCAACTGAAGTAACACAAGCCTGAAAACTGATGGCTTCAAAAAAGAAGGATTTCTTTTTTTTTTTTTTTCTCCTCTGCACAGCCACGTAGGACCCAACCCTTTTCTTCTCCATTCTGAGGAAGTTACCATCGCCCCCTCCCCACCTGCTCTGAAGATGGCCTCTGGAATGCCACCCTTCACATCAGAATTTCAAGCAGGATAAAGAGAAAAGGCAGAAGGGGGCTCCCAGGCTGATTCGGCCATCCTTCTAAAGAGCTTTCCAGAAATCCCACCCAAGAACTCCAGCTTAATGTCTCATTGACTAATAGCTACAAGGAAGGCTGGCAAATCTAAGTTTTTAACTGGGTACATTGCCATCATCCATAAAATTGGAGTTCTATGAATGTTATGGGCTTATGATATCTCCTTACAATTTATATGTTAAAGTCCTAACCCCCAGTGCTTCAGAATACGATTGGATTCAGACATAGGATCTTTAAAGAGGTGTTTGAGTTAAATGGGGTCATTAAGGGCTGGCCCTAATCCAATGTGACTAGTGTCCTTATAAGAAGAGGCAATTGGGACACCAACAACATACAGAAGGAAGACCACGTGAAGGTACAGAGGGAAAGTGACCAACTGCAAGCCATGGAGAGAGGACTTAGAATGAAACCAACCCTGCCAAAGTGCTGCCATCTTGATCCTGGACCTCACAAAGTGTAACAAAATAGATTTCTGCTGTTTAAGCCACCTGGTGTGTGGCATATTGTTACATCAGTCCAAGCAGACTAAGACAAGAAGTAAGGAAAAGACAGAAATGGTCAGAGATAGGCAGTACCTGGCACATTGGGGAATTCCTAGCCTTTATTCCCTGAGCTGCTTACGATCCTTTTCAAGGCAGCTTTCATCAGATGGCATCCAGAGGCCTGCACCATCCCCACCCCTCCCTAACCAGTTCTCCCCCAACCTCCATTTCTCTTTTGTCTTTGCATGACTCTCCTCCCTGGAAATGCTTATATAAAACTGTGGCCTCTCTGGAACAATTTGCGAAGTCCTGAAATAGCCCTCCCTCCTTTCCTCTGGCCATAAATAGCTTGAAAGTCTAAAGTCGGTGCTTCATTCCTTTGGTTAATCTATTATTTCCTATGAAAGTGCAAATTAAATGGCAAATGATTTAGCTCTGGTCCACCCAGAGTGGGTTGTGATGGGGAGGTCACGGGGCAGGGCCAGAGATGATGGCTACCAAAGAGCCAGAGGCCAGAACCAGAGCACAGGAGGCCCAGGTGGTGATGCTACCAGCAGAAAGTTCCCTGAACACTGCTGGGCTCATCCTTCTTTGCTAAAAGGGGATGTGGTAAGGGGCTGGGGTCAGGATCCAATGTTTTCCCATGGAAGATGCAGTACTTCATCCAGCCCATCTCAGCCTCTGATGAAACGACCTTCAGAGGTCGCTTTCCTGCACATCCACTCACTCACTTTCCCTCCCCCGCCCGTCAAGCTTTTTCACAGGAAGTGAACCTGCGGTTGAACTGGGATGTTCTGCCTCCCCAACCCTACCCCCGCATGCCGTGATACTGGTTCCCTCACCGGGGATGCTACAGACATGGGACATCTGTCTCCGTCTTTGCTGTGTCCTACAGTTCTGTCTTCTCTCTTCCATCGGTTCACTGTATTGGTCTGATGGAGAACACCTGGAGTAATTCATTCAGAAACTTCCCAAGTCCTTTTGTACCTGAAAACATCCTTCACTGGGACTTCCCTGGTGGTCCAGTGGTTAAGAATCTGCCTGCCAATGCAGGAGAACTGGGTTTGATCCCGGCTCCGGGAAGATCCCACATGCTATGGAACAACTAAGCCTGTGCACCACAACTGCTGAGCCCAAGTTCTAGAGCTGGAGAGCCACAGCTACTGAGCCCGGGAGCCACAACTGCTGAGCCCACTCGCCTCAACTATCGAAGCCCATGTGCCCTAGAGTTCATGCTCCACAAGAGAAGCCACCACAGTGAGAAGCTCGTGCGCCACAGCTAGAGAGTAGCCCCCTCCCTCTGCAATTAGAGAAAAGCAATGAAGACCCAGCATAGCCAAAAATAAATAAGAATCCGCCTGCCGATGCAGGGGACATGGGTTCGATCCCTGGTCCGAGAAGATTCCACATGCTTCAGGGCGATTAAGCCCATGTGCCACAACTACTGAAGCCCAGGTGCTCTAGAACCCCTGCTCTGCAACAAGAGAAGCCACCTCAATGAGAAGCCCATGCACTGCCATGAAGATCAACCCCCACTGGCCACAGCTGGAGAAAGACCAAGCAGCAGCGAAGACCCAGCACAGTCAAAAGAAAAAATCCTTCATTTGCCACCCCTCCTCCACTTTAATACTTACTTGTCTCAGCCCTAAACCCACCCTTCTAAACTTAGCTCTATACTGCTGGAGCTGGGAGACTGCAAACAACATTTCCCAGCTGCCTTTCTGGTAGGTTCTGCCAATAGGAGGCACTGGCAGGAGGTGAGAAGGCAGGAGAAAGGGAGGAACTTGACATTTCTGTCTCCAACAGGACGCAGCCCCTGGTTTCCCTTTCCCTGCTTGGACTCTGACTGATACAAGCATGGAATTCAAATCTCAAAATAATCTTCCCTCAGAACTTTGAAGACAATGCACCATTGTCTTCTAGATTTCCAGCTGAGGTGTTTCACACTAGGGTACTATTTTTTATCTTTCTGGAAATTTTGGATTTCTTTTGTAATTACCCTTGGAGTTCAGAATCGTGATGCCTTTGGGGACAGGTCTTTTATAAATCTTCCTGTTGGGTACTTGGTCGGCTCTCTAAAGATTGAAGTTTTTCTTCAGCCCAGGGAAAGTGTTTATTCTATTATTACTTTGATAATTTCCTCTCCCACAAGCTCTCTGTTCTTTGCTTCTGAAAATTCCTATTAGATCGATATGTGAATTTCAGGTCGTGATCCATGTCTCTTAATTTTTCTCTAGTAGTTTTTTCTTTTTTAATCTGCTTGCCTTTTTATATTTGTTGAGGGAATCTTTCAGCCAAGGCATCAGCTCAGTCTCTGGCCATGGCTGGTCAGCCACTCCCTTCAATGAGCCTCTGATGTCAGCAACTGAGTTTTTTTCATTTCTAGAACTCTGATATATTCTTCTGACAGCAATCAGCTCTTTATTTATGGATAGCACTTTTACTTAATTGAAATCTCTCTCCATATCCTGGGAGAATTCTGTGGGGATTAGTTCTCTTGTTTGTTTAGTTTGGTGCCTCTCTTTCACAATGTTGGTTTTCCTCGAATACATTTGATAATTCTGTACTGTCTGTTCCTATTAGAGAAAAGTGAAAAATGCCGGCCCTCAAGACTGTGAAAGCCAGTCTGGTTAGGGAAGCCAGGACTCTCAGGACTGTTTCGATGACGAAGGCCTTGGATCAAGCCATCTTTCCTTGTTAACATTTGCTGGCATGTTCTCCAAGCATGAGGATTCCCTTCCCTACTGCCCACCACCTGAAGTGGTGTGCAGTTTCTCCAGCTCCTGGGGTATGGAGGGGGTTCCTGGGTGACAGGAGAATTGTCCTCATGGCTTTAGCCTGGAGGCAAACATCTGGAGCCAGCTCTCTGACAACTGGGCTTGGGGACAGAGACTTTAACTCACCAATAACTCAGCAGTAGTCCCACGGTTCCTCCTCCCCCACTCCAGCCCTTACTGCCTCGGTCTTGGGATTCTTCCAGAGTTTTCCAGAAAACTCACCACTGAGGGGGATAGCCTCTTTCTCCTATGTAGAATTCTGGGATCTTCAGCACCACTGTGAGGATCCTATGTCCTTTACATCTTCCCCAAATTTCTGAACAACTAACAACACCTTTCCAGCTTACCCAGGTAGGCTTCATGTAACATTTCATGGAAAACTTCATGTATGCACAAAAATAGATAAAAATGTCTAGTGAACATTATGCTAAGTGAAATCAGCCAGTTACAAAAGGACAAATACTGTAAGGTTCCACTTATATGAGTTGCTTAGTAATCAAAATCATAGAGACAGAAGGTGGAAAGAAGGTGGTTGCCAGGGGCTCGGCAGGTGGGGAGAATGGGGTGGGAGTGGTGTCTAATGGAAAGAGAATTGAGAGTGAAAAGTTTTCAAGTTTTGCAAGGTGAATAAAGGTTCTGGAGGTTGGTTGTACAATAATATGACTATATACTGCTAAACTTGACACTTAAAGATGGTTAAAATTGTACATATACACAGTGGAACATTATTCAGCTATTAAAAAGAATGCATTTGAATCAGTTCTAATGAGGTGGATGAAACTGGAATCTATTATACAGAGTGAAGTCAGAAAGAAAAACATCAATACAATATATTAATGCATATATATGAAATTTAGAAAGATGGCAATGATGACCATATATGCAAGATAGCAAAAGAGACACAGATGTAAAGAACAGACTTTTGGACTCTGTGGGAGAAGGCAAGGGTGGGATGATTTGAAAGAATAGCATTGAAACATGTATATTACCATACGTGAAATAAATCGCCAGTCCAGGTTCGATGCATGAGACAGGGCGCTCAGGGCTGGTGCACTGGGATGATCCTGAGGGATGGGGAGGAAGGTGGGGGGGGGGGTTCAGGATGGGGGACACATGTACACCCATGGCTAATTCATGTCAATGTATTGCAAAAACCGCTACAATATTGTAAAGTAATTAGCCTCCAATTAAAATAACTAAAATTTTTACAAAAGAAAAAAATGGTTAAGATGTTAATTTTATTTTTTGTGAATCTCACTACAATTAAATATTTTTAATATTGTAATGAATCCCAATGGACCCAGCACCCAGCTTTAATGACTACAGATGGTACATCGGTAGTCACACTTCCCCTCAGGACTTCCCAACATTTTTTTTTTTTTAATTTTTACTTTTCAATCATTTTGATGGAGTTTGAAGAAGGAAAACAAATAATAAAGTGGCAATCTTGGAACCCAAGATCATTTCTTCGTAAATACTGCAGGCGGGACTTCCCTGGTGGTCCAGTGGTTAAGACGCTGCGCTTCCACTGCAGGGGGCACAGGTTTGATCCCTGGTTGGGGAACTATGACCCTACATGCCATGAGGCGAGGTCAGAAAAAAAAAGTGCTGGAGGAGTTATTGAAGCTGGATCATGGGTATATGGAGGTTCGTTACACTCTTCTCTCTACTCTTGAGCATGTTTAAGAAACTCCATAATTAAAAGTTTCTGAAGAAAGTAAAAAAGTCAGCGTTTGAATCATAAGTGCTAGTGAATAAAGTGTTTTCTCTAAGCTGTTCCTGAGGCAGTCTTCTAGCCCACTGAATCTCAGACAGCCGGGCAGGGAGAGAGGCACCTTCCTTTCCCCTGTTTAAAAGAATCACTGACAATCACGGTACTGCCTGAGACAATTTATGGGGCGAAGTGTTTTGTCCAGGTGAAGACAGCCGAAGCAGGGATGTGGGGTTGAAGGGCTGGGACCTCCCTCCAAGCCAGCCTTCAGCAGCTGCTGTAAACCCCAAGACACACTCCTTACTTGATAGAAAATTCAGTGCCTACTTATGGCATGTACACACATTTTTTTTTTAATTTAAAACTTAAAAATCATAATCACATAAGAGAAGCAAGTGGATAGGGCAAGACTGGCCATAAGTTGATGGTTATTGGGGCTCATTATTCTGTTTAATCTACTTTCAGGTGTATTTTAAATTCTTCATAATAGAATAACTTTTTTAAAAATCACCTTATTTTTCTAAATACATATTTTCCCCCATGGGATGAGGAAGGATTAAGATTATTGTTTTTAATTGGAAGATAGTGGGGAAAGATCCTAATTCAATGCCCCCTACTTCTTTCTAGTCCAATGCAGGTAGGTTTCCTAGCCATGTGCACTTCTCAGCTTAAAGAGTCCTCAAGACTTGCCTCATTTCTTCTCTCATCTGCCCTCCACAGCCCCATGAAAACAGGCCTCTATCCTCAGGGATAATTGTTTTCACAAGGAGAAAGCTGTCCAGAGCTTCCATTAGCCACTACACATTTTTATTGATTTATGTCTGCCCTGTTCCAAAGATGTCTTTAAGGTTTGCAAAGATGCATACAATAGAACAGCATAAAATAAATTACAAGTAAATAAGAAACAAATCAGAACAAAGGAGATAAAGGGAAAGCAAGGATAGAAAAATAAGATGGAGCCAAGAGTGAGGTGACTATACAAAAATACTTGCCACAAAACTCACTGTGCTCGCTATAGAAGTTCTTCTCACTCTAGAAGTGGAGGCTGAGTTCGCTAGCAACCCACGCAAAATAGGAAGCCAAGTCACACTGTGATTTTCAGAACTAGTGATGTACAAAGTTAACACTCAGGAGGAGCACAACTATTCCTAACATGCAGATCAAGGAGGCAAGTTTCCACCATGGATTATCATAAATATAATATCATGAACAATATTCTCATGTTACAGACAGCAACAGAACACAAGGCTTTCTGCTCACATGTGCACTGCTATACAACAGTGAAGATGACCGAGGTACACCTCTGCACAACCATAGGGACTTTCTCAAAACTTCCTTTGAAATCGGCTGATGCAGAACTTCTAGATGCCATTCAAGGAAAAGCATTCTATGAGGACCAAAAGGGGGCTTCACACTGGGGTGGCTTCTCGTGGGACAGACTTCAGAAAACTCAAGGCAAAGATTCGTAGCCTGGAAGCCACACACCAGGATTCAGGGGGTTCAGGACTCCTTGGCACTATCAGCAAAAGGATGTGCACTTTTTTCCCAGGGAATGGATCCATGCTGCTGCTGCTGCTGCTAAGTCGCTTCAGTCGTGTCCGACTCTATGGGACCCCATAGACAGCAGCCCACCAGGCTCCCCCGTCCCTGGGATTCTCCATAGCTTTCATTAAATTCACAAAGGTGTCAGTGAATCTGAAGAAAGTGAAGAACACCCCCCAAAAGAGGCAGCACTGGTTTCAAAACTTCTCTGTCAAGGATGTGAAGAAAAGATAACCCTTCTACACACTGGTGGGAATGTAAGGTATAGCCGCTTTGGAAAACAGTATGGAGGTTCCTTAAAAAAACTGAAAATAGAGTTACCATGTGATCCAGCTGTCGACTGAAAAAAAATGCACAATGGGAGAGTTGTGAGTTAAGTTTTATTTGGGGCAAAATGAGGACAATAACCCAGGAGACAGTATTTCAGAGAGTTCTGAGAAACTGCTCCAAAGAGCAGGGGAGAAGGTCACTATTAATATTATATATGATTTTAGTGAAGGGGTACGTGCAGTGAAGCACAGATTTTGGCAGAGGCCTGCTGCTACTCACAAGGAGCAGATGTCACCGTTAATGATTTCAGTGCTTTTCTAGATACAAAGAGATGCAAGAATTGGGCTCATAAAATCATCTCCTGAAAATATCTAACTATCTGAAGAGCTGTCCTGCCAGCTTTTCCCCTGAGCACAGAGTGCCTCATTTCTGCTCTCCACCCTGAACTCTTTTCAGGGGGTGTTGAAGGTCAGCAACTCCAACAGCTCATGATTTTCATCTTTGTAGAGGTAGATGGCAAGTGCCAATCTGTAGTTGGCACAGCAATCCCACTCCTGGGCATTTATCTGGGCAAAACTATAATTCGAAAAGATACATGCACCCCAATGTTCGTAGAAGCACTATTTATAATAGTCAAGACATGGAAACAACCTCAATGTCCATTGACAGATGAATGGATAAAGAAGACAGTGGTACATATACACAATGGAATATTAACCAGTCATAAAAAAGAACAAAAGAATGCTATTTGCAGCAACATGGGTGAGCCTAGAGATATCATACTAAGTGAAGCGTATCAGGCAGAGAAAGACCAATATCATATGACATCTGTCATATGTGGAACCTAAAACACGATACAAGTGAATTTACAAAACAGAAACAGGACTTCCCTGGCAGTCCAGTGGTTAAGATTCCACGCTTCCACTGCTGGGGCAAGGGTCAATCCCCGGTCAGGGAACTAAGATTCTGTGTGCCTTGTGGTGCAGCCAAAAAAATCAATAAATAAATGATAAATAAATAAAAGTACTTGATTCCTAAGGATTACTTTTTTTAAAAAAACAGACTCACAGACACAGAAGACAAACTTAAGGTTACCAAAGGGGAAGGAGGGAGGATAAATTACAAGTTTAGGACTAGCAGATACAAACTAATATATATAAAATTAGCAACAAAGTCCTACTGTATAGCATAAGGAATTATATTCAATATCTGGTAATAAACTATAATGGAAAGAATATGAGAAAATATACATATATGTATATGTATAATATGTACATGCATAATATACGTATATTTTCTCATATTCTTTCCATTATGGTTTATTACCAGATATTGAATATAGTTCCTTGTGCTCTAATGGAATATTCTGCTGTACACCAGAAACTACCACAACATTGTAAATCAACTATACTTTAATTAAAAAAAAAACTTCTCCATCAATGATGTGTTCCGCAGGCTCCAGGCACGTACCTTCTCTGGTTGCTGGCGGCGGGTGGAAAGTGTAGCTTTAACACTGAATGGTACTGTAGGTAGAGCTGGGATCCTCTTGTGAGACTGAGCTGATGAGAACCATTTCCAGCTAGAAGACCCCACCTCCACCCTTGCCCAGAGACTTGTAGGGGGATCCCCCAGGGGCAGGGTAACTCTGAGAGGACCAAGTGACCAAGGTGCCAGCATGCTTCCAGACCATCAAGCAGGGCTACAATGATCTCTACCAGGAGAACTTTTTTCTAATTTGAGACAATTATTCGCTCAGTCGTGTCCGACTCTTTTCGACCCAATGGACTGTAGCCTATCAGGCTCCTCTGTCCATGGGATTTTCCAGGCAAGATTGCTGGAGTGGATTGCCATTTCCTTCCCCAGGGGATCTTCCCGACCCAGGAATCAAACCCGGGTCTCCCGCATTGCAGGCAGACGCTTTACCGTCTGAGCCACCAGGGAAGCCCCCAATTATAACTAAACAACCACCTAAATCATTTTTTTTAAGTCATTAATCTTTGATAGTGTGACTTCCTAATGAATCCTCCAAGCTCAACTAGTGCCAACTGTGCTCCAACGTGACCCAGTGATGAGTGCCCCGGGTTATAAACCAAACACCAGGAACAAGCTGGAAAATCTCTGCCACAAACAATGGCTTCAGATTCAGGACAATTACACTAGAGCTGTTTCTGCCAATAATTAGACAGAAGTTTTCTATGAAAATCACTGCTGGATGGCGTTACTCACAATAACAATAGCTAACATTTATTAAGCATTTGGGCTTCCCAGGTGGCTCAGTGGTAAAGAATCTGCCTGCCGATGCAGGAGACACAAGTTCCATCCCTGGGGTGGGAAGATCCCCTGGAGGAGGAAATGCAACCCGCTCCAGTATTCTTCCCTGGAGAATCCCATGCACAGAAGAGCCTGGCAGGCTACAGTCCACGGGGTCGCAAAGAGTCAGACACGACTGAGGGAGCTCATTAAGCATTTATCATATGCCAGGCACTGTATGTTCTCATGCAAGCCTCACAATCTCGCTCTAATTAGGTGGGGCCAGTCCGTAATTTCCATTTTACAGATGGGTGAGCCAAGGCTGAAAGAGGTGCAGCAATTTGTAGAAAATCAAATAGAAGCCAAGATTTGTCTGACTGATCTGCCTTTGCCCTCAACTGCTATGCTGTCACGTTTGTGAATGTGGGAAGTTCAGCTCACCCACAGTGGTATGAGTTAAGGAGTGAGTTTCAAAGGTGGGCAGGGGGTGGTGATAGGGGGAAGAAATTCCTGCTTGTTCCCCTGAAAATAATTGTCATGTCCATGAAGAGAACATTCTCCCTGTCTCAACGATCTCTTATTGTATCACAAACCACCCCCACAATGTGGTGACATAAACCAAACAGTAATGATTGCAATCAGATGCTCCCTGGAGGTAGAGTCCTCTGGAGGCTCAACTGGGCCACATCCAAGGTGGCACACGCACAGGGCTGGCAGTGGACGCTGACTGTCATCTGGGAGGTCAGCTGTCAACCAGAGTGCCTATATGTGGACTTGGGCTATGACATTTGAATATCAGTCATTTGTTCAAATCATTGTTTGATTTTTCAATTGTTTAATGAATCAGTTTGTAGCATATGTATAGCCCATATCTGGGTCGGGAAGATCCCCTGGAGGAGGACATGGCAACCCATTCCAGCATTCTTGCCTGGAAAATCCCATGGTCAGAGGAGCCTGGCCGGCTGCAGTCCATAGGGTCACAAAGAGTCAGACATGACTGAAGCGAGTGAGCACAGTGTGGCCCAGGACATATTGACACTAAAAAAAAAGTAATTATTTATCTGAAATTCAAAAAGAATATGTATTTATGCTTAAAATATATTGGTAGTCTTGTAATAACCTATAATGGAAAAGAATTTGAAAAAGTATATATAGATATATATTCAGTACATGTATATATTCAGTATAACTGAATCACTTTGCTGTACAACTGAAACTAGCACAACATTGTAAATCAACTATACTTCAGTAAATACATATATATGTGTGTGTATATATATATATATGCATGCATGGGTACTCAGTCACGTCTGACTCTTTGCGACCCCATGGACTGTAGCCCACCAGGCTCCTCTGTCCATGGAATTTCCCAGGCAAGAATACTGGAGTGGGTTACCATTTCCTACTCATATATATATATATATATATATATATATATATACACACACACATACATACATATATAATTTATCTGAAGTTCAAATAAACTGAGAATCTTGTATTTACCTGGCAACCCTACCCAGGAGACCACTCTACCTCCATTTTCGGCCACGTGTCTGGCATGGTCGACTTTAACCCTGTTATTAGTTCTCTTTTGCTGAATCACGAAGTATTACCAGCTTAGCAGCTGCAAACACCACCTCTTTATTAGCTCACAGTTTCCATGGGTCAGAAACCCCGGCCCAAAGTGGTTCAGCCGGATTCTCTGCTTAGAAGGTCACAAGGCTGAAACCAAGATGTCGGCGAGACTTTGTTCCTTTCCAGAAACTCTGGGAAAGCACCCACTCCTAGCTCCTTCAGGTTGTTGACCGAACCTCGCTCCTCCTCAGATTTTCCACCCGGCCCCCTCTATCTTCAGACCAGCCAGCGTACATCAAGTTCTTCTCCTATTTTCAATCTCTAGGATTTTTCCTTCTTCTTTGGCTTCTGGCACCAGTCAAAGACAGTTCTTGGCTTTTGAGGGCTCATGTGATTAGATTAGGTCCATGGAATCATCTCCCTTTTCCAAGGTCAACCGGGCCACATCATGTAACAAAATCATGAGTGAAATCTCATTATACTTACAGCTTCTGAGCAGGCATGGGATCTGAAAGGACCATTCTTAGAAATTCAATTCACCATATCCCCAGACCCCAGGGGTAAGCCCTGAGGGTTTTGGGCCAGTGAATGTTTCTGATACCCAGCTTCAGCCCAGAGCAGTGAGATGGAAGGAAATGCTTGCCCAGGATTTGGGGAAAGAACTTTTCCCTTCTACAGGATTGAGCACTATCTGAGTAGAGGTGTAGAGGTACCACCATGGAAAGCCACAAGCGGTGGGCTGGAAGCCAGCAAGGGCCACGACAGTGGGCTAGAGATGGAACCTGCCCAAGGGAGCAAAGCCAAGAACTGGGGTAGTGGTAGCATCACAGCCCTGAATCAAGTCCTTTTGAAACCCCACTCTCCTTGTTAACTTTTACTCATGGGGGCCCAAGAAGTTCGGGTAGCTTTTTCCCATCAATTTCAATTGAAACCTTCCCTGATGCAGGAGACAACATCACTAAGCCAGCTGGAGTAGTCCTAGCTGCTGGTAAACTGTGTCGAACCAGCTCCAGATGAGTCCTTCATTTACAAAAACAGGGCCCCAAACCTGTGCTTGACTACCACCGATCCAGTGACAGGAAACACTCTCAATGTAGGGAGAGGATGAAGTAACTCTCAGAGAGCAGCAGGGCTCCTATAGATGCCAGAAGCCTGCTCCCCTAACTTGCCCAGTCCCTTCAGGGTGCACTCAGGCTGACCCAAGGGTTATCATGCAGAAGAAAAGCAGTGTGCTTGGCCTGGCTCCCTGTCATTGGTCCTTTCCCCTGGTGTGTTACTCTGTGAGAAAGTTTCATATCACTGGTCTTTGCTGTCACGAAATGTACAATCTACTAAGGAAGATGATTTGTGTGCCCAAAAGGAGTTGGAATTTGGAAAGTGTCTTTTTCAAGTGAGAAAGGAGTCTGAGGCGTATGCGAGAAACTGAGGACAGAGCATTCTAACAGGGCAGAAGGCAAAAGGGATGGCAAGAGCAGAACCCAGAGGCAGGGGGATGATAGAGTTCACAGCGGGGAATAGATGATACAGAGAATGGGGTGCTAACCTCATCATTGGAAGGCTACTACAAGCCTGATGTGTGTGACTTGTAATCCTGAATGAAGGAAGGAACCCAGCCAGTGAAATTAGAGCTTCATCCCAGATGGGGGACCGTCTCCATGGCCCTGGCAGATGAAGTTTCCTCATTCTCCATTTTGTTCTCAAATGTTCACAAGATGGCACCACTTGAAAGTGGAGGACTCCCAAGTGACAGAGCCAATGAGGAGGCCATTTGCTGGCCAGTTTGAAGAAGGGGCAATCTTCTGGGCTCTTTTTTTTTGGCGGGAGGGGAGTACTTTTGTTATATTGCATTGATGAAAAATTCTCCAGTTCGACCACTGTGAAGTATTGACCCAAAGAAGATCAATTTCGAAGGGAACTTCCTTCCAAAAGGAGCATGAAAGGCACTGGGAGAGAGAAAAAAAATGACAGTAGAAAAATTAGATTTTAATTTAAGTTGGACCTGTGACTAGAGGGAAAGGAGAAGGTGGTTTTATTTTATAATTGAAAACACAAACCCAGGACTTCTTGAATGGTCTAATGGCTAAGTTTCCACACTCCCAATGCAGGCAGCCTGGGTTTGATCCTTGGTCAGGGAACTAGATCCCACATGCTGCAGTTAAGAGTTCGCATGCTGCAACAAAGGATCCTGCATGCCGCAAATGAAGACCCAGCACAGCCAAAGAAATAAATTAATATTTAAAACAAACAAACAAACAAAAAAAAAACCTTTTCTGGCTGGAAACAAGAGTTAACACAAGACAAGAAGGATCCTGGCTGGGGCCTCCCGGACTGGTAAGAGGCCTCCTGCCTGAGTTCTAATTGGCTTAGGCCAACAGTAGTGTGGGAACATAAATGGGAGTGGGGGAGGGTGCCATATATAAAAAGTTACGGGACAGTTCATCTACCTCAAGTGTCTTAGAACGCACACCTCTTGAATTTTAACGACCAGAGTTACGACTGGGCAATTAACCCCATGTGCAGTAGCCCTCCACCCAAGACAGCTCGAGACAAAAGGCAGAGATGGGGGCCATTCAGTCAACAGGCCGGCCTCCACCCTCCTCCTCCTGGACAGAAGTGAATGGCTTTTCTTTTCACACCAGGATCTCCAAAAAAAAGTAAGCACACAAGCAGGGGAAGTACTGTAGAACCTATTGTCTAAAAAAAATATTGTTTCTTTCAAACGTACTGTAATTCGAAATGTTTAGAGGACAAGTGGTAAAAATCCCTTTAAAAATACGAAAGGCCTGAAGCAGGTTTGAAGCTGTTGACTACTTAACGATCATAATTAACTATTCAATGCAAAAAATCACTTTTCTCTCCAGGCTGGCACAACAGTGGGGGATGTGTGACTGAAAGAAGTTATGAACAGAGTTTCCAAGGAAATCCTTCTGCTTGCTCTGCAAGGCTGACTTCTGGAGGGTTTACGCGACATCCTGGGAAAGGGTAGCATTTTGCCAATTGTGCTTCACTGGTCCCAGCCTCACCCTCTTCTGACCAAGGCAGAAAAAATGGAATGCGGACTGCCTGAAGCTGACAAAGCTGCTCTTTTAAAACATGGGTGCCCAGGATGGGATGGAGCTGAAGATGGTCTCATTCCAAATAGACTGGCTCCCCCAATACCCAAGCTGCCACTGAAGCAGTTCTAGAGATGGAAAGGATAGGACCAGTATGATCCCAGTGCTCTAAGGAGAAAAAAAAAAATAGATTTATTAAGTCATGACCTCAACTCCCATCAAGTCATGGACCACACGTTCTGGAGTCTTTATTTAAGGCCCTCCCTGATCTTGTCCCTCTTGGTTATACACTACCAGAGACTGCTATGTGGGGGTTCATTAAATAATTTACGTGATTGTTTTAATGAAAAGTTCACTCTCTATAGGAAAATCAATAATGGCTACATCATGTCCTACTTTGGTCCAAGCGTGAGCTGAATCTATTCTCTTGGACCCCCACCGCCCAGGGGTGGTGTCCAACTGGCTGGGCTGCACTCTGACTTGGAGGCCAAATACTGAGGAGATATAGGCAACCCTTGTAAAAGCAAGTCTTGCCAAACTAAGCTTTTTGAGCAATAGTCGTATCATCAGGCAGGGCAGGCTCCATGCCGGGTTGCAGAGGGCCCTAGGCTCAGAAGCATCCTGTGCTGGGGGTTTAGTGCTCTGCGGTGGCCATCTTGAAATGCTGAACAGTTTCATCTTTGGATTTTTGTTTGCTAAGTGAAGTCAGGCTGAGCGCCGAAGAATTGATGCTTTTGAACTGTAGTGTTGGAGAAGACTCTTGAGAGTCCCTTGGACTGCAAGGAGATCCAACCAGTCCATTCTGAAGGAGATCAGCCCTGGGATTTCTTTGGAAGGAATGATGCTGAAGCTGAAACTCCAGTACTTTGGCCAACTCATGCGAAGAGTTGACTCATTGGAAAAGACTCTGATGCTGGGAGAGATTGGGGGCAGGAGGAGAAGGGGACGACAGAGGATGAGATGGCTGGATGGCATCACTGACTCGATGGACGTGTGTCTGAGTGAACTCCGGGAGTTGGTGATGGACAGGGAGGCCTGGCTTGCTGCAATTCATGGGGTCGCAAAGAGTCAGACACGACTGAGCAACTGAACTGAACTGAAGTGAAGTCTAATAGGACAATAAAGCACAAATTGGGGACTTCGAGCTTCAGCTCATGAGAGTCTCCCCCACCCCTTGCCCATCTACCCAGCAACCACTGTGGCTCTCCATCCCTAGTGGGAGGGCTCTCCCAGAACAGTAGGGAGGGGCATGGTGGAGGCCACGCCCACCTCAGACTGGTGGCACCACCACCACCATCATCCAAGTAATGAGGACATCCCAGCGGGGAGGCAGCTTAGGAGATTCCTGTGTGAAAAGAGGACACTGATTCCCCTGCACAAAGACCATGTAGGTCTGGCTGTAGAAGGGGGGAACCCGGAAGCCAGTGGGCCAAGGGTGCAAAACCATGAGTGGGCACCCCCAGTCCCCTGTGACGATATACAGGGTTATCCCCGTATAGTCCCATATGTACAGGGGTATGCCCCAGGAGTATCCCCGTACCCAAGGAGACTCAACATTAAGTAGCAAATAAAAAACCTGTCTGATTGAAAGAGACACCACAGAAGAAAGGAAAAGTTTCATATATTAGTGCCTTTCACAGCACCTTTTTCCCTGCTTTTTGAATAAGGGGTCTTGAATTTTCATTTTATACCAGGTCCCCCAAATTATGTAGCTAGCCCTGTCCCCATGTTTTACCCATATTTTGGGTAATTTGAGTGCTGACACAGATTCTAGATTGCCCCTCACTGATTTCAATCAGTATTGGGTCCTCTGGTCTGGGCCCTGACCCTCCCCTTTAGCAGCCATGCCTGGGTTCTCCAGTCAAGGTACCGGCCCAGTAGTGACCTGGGCCCAGTGGTGACCCGCTGATGATTAGCAAAGATTCTCCAGGAGTGATATCCCTGATTTGTAGCATGTGCCCACTGTGGTGACGTAAACACTCCCACCTCAGGCAATTTAGAGAAGAGAAGCCCACCGTCTGTTGTGTGTGCAGGTGGGCACTGCCTGCAGACTGCTGCCCACCCTCTGAATCCTCAAGGCATTAAACCAGGGCCCCAGGAAGCTCAGGGAGATAACAGAACAAAAGACCTTTCTCCTAGATGCAAAGTTTTCCATTTGGTCACACATTGGAATCACCCAGGGAGCTTTAAAAATGCATAGACCCAGATTACATCCCAGACCAATTACATCAGCATCCCTGGAAGTAGATCAGGCTGCCATGTATTTTTTTAAATCCCCAGGTGATTCCAATGTGGTGCAAAGCTTGTAAACTGGGGTTGCTCAGTGGTTCTCAATCAGAATCCCCTGGAGGGCTTGTCAAAGCATCCATTCCTGGGCTCCCCGCCTGGAGCTTCTGATTCTGAGGCCTGGGGTAGGGCCCAAGAATTGGCATTTCTAAGCAGTCCTAAGCACCATCTAAGTAATGCTGAGGCTACTGGTCCAGCGAGCACACTTTGAGATTCAGCGTTTTAGAAAAACCTGCCTGGCGTCAACCACCTGGGGTTCACCCTGATTAAGAAGGTGCAAGGCATAAAGCTTTTACTTAATTGAAGGCCCTGGAGTTGGGGTTTACAGAAAGCCTCCCTCCCGTGAAGAAGCTGTTAGGAAGGAGAGGCCGGAGCCTGATAGTGAAAGGCAACTGAGCTGTGAGATGACACCTGCTTAATTAAAAATGCATTCATGGAGAGGGAGGCCAGGTTGATCAGCCCTAGGCGATCACCTTGAGGGATCTGCCACCAGGTGGGCAGGTGAGCAGAGGCTTCTCAACTCCCTTCGGAAGTTCTTTCCTGCATGTGTCTATCTCAAATTCATCCTCATCTGCTTCTGCGCTGCAGCCCCTTTCTAGGACTTAAATAGGGAGCTGTGCTTGGCAAACAAACTCTGGTTATTAATAATCATATCACATTTTTTTAAAGCTTCCGGACTGGAATTCTTTTGCCTTGTGTCTGGAAAATCGTCAGGTGTGATTGGGGAGGCAGGTATGGGAAAACCCCTGGTTTATGAGCAGCTGTCCCACTTACCGCACTAACTCATTCTTCATAGAATCCATCTTTTAAAAAGGTTAATTGGGCCGAGGTGGGGGCGGGGACCTTCCCTGCTGGCTCAGTGGTAAAGAATCTGCCTGCCAATGCAGGAGATACAGGTTCGATCCCTGGGCCCGGAAGACCCTACATGCTCAAGAGCAACTAAGCCCATGCACCACAACTATGGAGCCTGTGCTCTAGAGCCTGGGAACAGCAATTACTGAGCCCGAGTGCCCTACAGCCCATGCTCTGCAACAAGAGAAGCCAGCACACTGAGAAGCCCACGCATCATAGGTAAAGAAAAGCCCTTGCAGCAATGAAGAACTGCTGCTGCTGCTGCTGCTGCTGCTGCTAAGTCGCTTCAGTTGTGTCCGACTCTGTGCGACCCCATAGACGGCAGCCCACCAGGCTCCCCCGTCCCTGGGATTCTCCAGGCAAGAACACTGGAGTGGGTTGCCATTTCCTTCTCCAGTGCATGAAAGTGAAAAGTGAAAGTGAAGTCGCTCAGTCGTGTCCGACTCTTAGTGACCCCATGGACTGCAGCCCACCAGGCTCCTCCGCCCATGGGATTTTCCAGGAAAAAGAGTGCTGGAGTGGGGTGCCATCGCCTTCTCCAATGAAGAACTAGCACAGCCTAAATAAATAAATAAATAAATTTTTATTTAAAAAAAGGTAACTGGGGACTTCCCTGGTGGTCCACTGCTTAAGATGCTACACTTCAATTCCTGGTCAGGGAACTAAGACCCCACGTGCCTCACAGCATGACCCAAAAAAAAAAAAACTAACTGGAACTAAACAGAAATACACACAAATATTCTGACCCAGGAATTTCACTTCTAGGAGTACCCAAGACAAAGGAGTACATATACCCACACAAAGTCATGGATACGAACATTTATGGCAACTTTCTTCATAAGAGCCAGAAAATGGAAACAATCCAAATTGCCATCAACAGGAGAATGGAGGGTATAAATTTTAGTATATTCATACAATGGAATACCACCTAGCAATGCAGAAGAAAGAGCAAGTGACACAGATAACAACGTAGATGATTCTTACAGACATGCGGACTGGAAAAAGCCAGGCATGGAAAAGTACCTACACTCTGATCCAATTTACATGAAGTTCTCGATAAGACAAAATTAATCAATGGTGATAGAATTCCGGATGGTGGTTTAAAAGGTGGGGTAGCAGCTGAGACTGAGAAGGGGCAAGAAGGAACTTTCTGGAATGCTGAAAATGTTCTCTATCTTGATCTGGGCGGTGAGGACATGAATCCAGATATATGTAAAAATGTATTGAGTTGTACACTTAAGATTAGCACACTTTATGATATGTAAGTTAAAGTTTCCATTTAAAAAGGTATTTTAGGCCTATGTGACCTCAGATGATAATTTTTGATACCTGGGAACTAAGGGTTGAAAAAGCTTGACAAATTAGCAAAGATTTTTTTTCTTCTTCTTCTTGAATCAGCCAAGTTAAAGAAATGGTTCTCGCCAACCCAAGACCCCACTGGCCAAGCACGCTGGTGTCTGGCCACTACTGCTGGTGTGTATTGAATGCTTGCCCTGCACCAAGCCTCCACTAACACGACATGTGTGTGCTTACCTTGTAACAGCCTGGAACTGTGGGGACAATTATTATCCTATTTCATGGACATGGAAGATGAGGTTCAGAGAACTAGAGAAACCGCTGAGAAGGAAACCCAGCCCTCTGGCCACCAAGGCTGAGCGCTAACCCTCGCGTCAAACTGAGTCTACAGCAGGTGTCCAGTGTGTTTTACAGACAGTGGTCCTTAAGAAGTGGTCAGACTCTCTTACAGAATGGACCCCCGAGGCATCCACAAGCTGGCGAAGCCTATGGATCCCTTCTCCATATAATGCTTTAAACATATACAATAAAACACCATGGATTGCAAAGCCAGCCAATGATACTGAAATAGGCATCCCAGTGTTTTGTGATACAGCCGTATATGTGCTTATTTAATGCATTAAGTAGCGAGGCCAAATAACTGCTAGAATTTCAAAATACTGATGAGCGTAAATGATATTTGGAACTATCTGCAATAACCATAATGAGATATGAAAATATCTGTGATTTCCGTTGGTGACAAAGTTACAGTGACTGCCAATCTCGTTGTGGTCTCTCTCCTACTCCCATTAAAGGCAACGCGAGATTTCGGTTAGAGGTTAGTAAAAAATAAAGATGTAAATTTTTTCCCCCATCCAAGTTCACGGACCTTCTGGCGTCCATCAGTTTAATAATCCTGCCTTCCAGGAAGCAGCCGGCGGCCCTGGAAGGAGAAGGGGCAGCTGGGCTGAATTCAGGACCTGGCTCCATCGGGAGCTCACTGGGTGGCCTCTAGAACACACTTCCTCCCTCTGGCTCTGGTCCCCTCCTTTGGGGAACAAAGGAGGACACACTTAGGCACTCTTCACAGCCTCTGGGTGTGTGCTTGTCCCCAGAAGCTCCATGGCTGCCTCTGGGGCTGTCTTCAACCTATCAACACATGTTTAATAGGGGCTCACCCAGTGCTAGGAGGCTGGAAGCCCCAGAGGGGTCCCCCTCTGCTTCCTAAATGCAAGCGGGTCTCCCCTTCTGAACCCAGGAGTCAGCGAAAAGCCCCAAATGCACGACTTCCTTCCTGGCCAGCTCCCCTCCAGGAGTTTGGTGTGACTCCCAAAACCCTTTTTGCCACCTGCCTTGCAATGGAATGATCCATGGGGGGCTCTCGCGGCCCCCAGACCACCCGGGAGGACCAGGACAGTTCTCCTCATTTCGTCCGCCCTTCATTCCCAAGCAGGCCCATTTGCAGTTCAAAATCCTTTGTCGCATTGATTCTTCACCCAACGGAAATGGGGAGGGTGGTTAAGTGAGCGGAGGGAGTATGCAACCCAGCTTCAAGTCAAAGCAGTAAACACCAGGGAATATAAATAATAGTGCAAGGGTCAGATCAGGTCCAGGAGGGAGTGATTAATTACCCCACACCCATTTCCAAAAGCAAGCACATGGCGAGAGGCGGGAACAGACCCTGTGTCCAGCAGGCTTCGAAAACGGAAGGGCCGGAGACGGGCCTTGAAAGCTGGCCAGATGCGAACTGGCCAAGGTCAGTAGGTGCAGATCCAACGCACCAGGTACATCCCTCCACACAGGTACCCGCCCTGGGCCTCAGACCTGCTCACCCAGAGGGATCACCTAGGGTTTTTGCTTTGTTTCATTGTGTCTTTTTTAATCAGTGCTGCCTGAGTCCCATCCCCAGAGTTTTGGATTTAATTTGAGTAAGGTCCAGGCACGGGGATTATTTTTTTTTTTTAATGCTCCCCTCCCAGATGATTGGAAAACGGGGCCAAGGCCTCGGCCCCCGGCTGGCAGTGATGCCCCGAAGCAGCAGACTGGAAAATCAATTTTCCTCTTTCACCTGTGGGTGTAGGAGGGGTGCTTGCAGAGCAGAAGAAGAAACCTGCAAGGAGGCAAGGGACAGGCAAGGAAGATGAGAAGCAAATTTTAGGAACTCTGAAATCAGACTGCCCATCCCGCTTTGACCGGTATGGGCCAGTGTAGACATCTGCTGTTTTCTTTTCCCCTTTCACTCAACAAGAACAGAGCTAAAGTGTCTGTAAAGGCCCAAGCAGCTGGTCTAGGGCTTGCAGTAGATATAAAAGGATCCGCATGCATCTAACCTTACCTGCCAGCGTGCGTAAAGAAAGCAGCCTTAGCAGCAACAGCAAAATGCCGCCGAGTCATTCCTCCACCCTACCTTTCAGCTGTGCCAGCCAAAGTTCCCCTGGGTATTTCCTGAAAGCCCCAGAGGGCCTTCCAGGAGCCCAGCATTGAGCTGTCTGCTCTACTGGGGTGGGGGGAGTGGGGGCTCCAGCCATGGTGGCAAGAGGGGTGGCCTTCATGACACCACTGCATACAGGATTCTCAGGGCACTTCATGGTGGCCAGGCAATGCCTTGTCAGTCAGTGACATGGGGGTTGGGAACCTGGGTGTGGGGAGAGAATAGTCCTTTCGCCCCATCCAGCCCTACTTTATTACCTATGAGTCATTATCGTACTTGCCCCGAGCCCCACACATTCACATACTCAACAAAAATTTTGAACCTACTGTGTGCCAGGCACTGAATTAGATGCTGAAAATACAACGAGCAACAACAAAACAGCTTTTTTTGTTTAAAAAATTCTTGTCCTCACAGAGGCTGGCATTTTGGTGAGAATAAGGCCAGAGATAAGATAACCAAGGAAACAACCGAGTAAACTATATTGTGGTTCAGATGGTAATAAATGCCAAGGGGCACAAGAAACAGGAGAAGGCGATGGCACCCCACTCCAGTACTCTTGCCTGGAAACTCCCATGGACGCAGGAGCCTGGTGGGCTGCAGTCCATGGGGTCACGAAGATTCAGACACGACTGAGCGACTTCACTTTCACTTTTCACTTTCATGCATTGGAGAAGGAAATGGCAACCCACTCCAGTGTTCTTGCCTGGAGAATCCCAGGGACGGGGGAGCCTGGTGGGCTGCCGTCTATGGGATCGCACAGAGTCGGACATGACTGAAGTGACTTAGCAGCAGCAGCAGCAACAAAAAACAGGGAGGGGGGACAGGGTGTGCACTGCTAGGGTGGGGACATGGATGACAGCCAAGAAAATCCTCCCTGAGAAGCTGACATCTGCATCAAAACCTGAAGGGAGGGAGGGATCAGCCAGCATCAGTAGGGAGAAGATTCTGGGCAGAGGGAAGAGGAAGTGCAAAGGCCCCTGAGGCAGGAGCAAGCCAGAGCAGCCTGCTTTGTTCCAGGCAGGGCAGAGTGGCCAGAGCAGAGACATCAAGGAAGAGAGGCTAGAAGATGAGGTCAGACCAGAGACGGCCTGGGTCGTGTAGGCCTATGGGACACCACCAAGGAACAATAGAATGGCCCTCAGCACTGCTCTCACCCTGAGTGAGATGGAAAACTGAACAGCTTTAAGCAGAGGAATGACATGACCTGACAGGGGCCCACTGCTTCTTCATTGAAACTCGGCTGCAGGGGGCAGGGGTGAAGCTGAGAGGCCAGCGAGGTGACACAGCAGAGCGAGGATCAGGGCTCAGCCCAGGCTGGTGCAGGCACCCATAAAAACAGGCTGGGGTGTTTTGAAAGTGAGGCCCACGGGGTTTACTAGGCAAGCAGATGTGGAATAGAAAAGAGAGGCAGGGGAACTCAAAGGGTTTGGGCCTTTGATGTCAGAGGAAGGGGTAGCTGTTTACTAAGATGGAGGGAAAGGTGCTAGGGAGGGGGGGTACCAGGACACGCTGGAGGGCCTTTCTGACATCTCCTTAGTGATGTCAGGGAAACTGGTGCCTGATTGGGCTTCCAAGCCGTTTCTGAGCTTTGGAACCTGAAATCACCTCCCATTCTGGGTTGGGGCATAGACAGCCCACATTCCTCCAGCCTCTGGAGCCTTTGCCTTCTCCCTCCACCAAAGAACAACAGAGCCCCCAGGCTCATCGGCTCCTGGAAATACTAGAGACCTTTGTCAGTAGAAGACAGCCAACATGAGGCAAATTCACTTACTGTGAAACCATTTCACTTAGAGATCAGCGTTCCCAAGGCCGTATGGGAAAATGTTTCAACTGAGACTTGATCTGGAAAATGACACTTGAATCGTAAAAATAAGTTATTTTATCTTTGATTTAATAAAATGGAGCTTCTAAGTGCAACTGTGCACTATTTCTTAGCAGTAGCAAAGTGCTAACAAGTTTGGTTGGGAGTTCAAAGCTTTTCTCTTCCTCCCCCGCCCACCGCCACCACCCCTGACGCTGACTCCTACCAAAACGTCTAGCAGCACAATGGCCTCCAATTCACCCTTGAATTTCACACGCCATCATAAGGAGGGCTGTTTGGCAAAAAGGTTCAAGGCCTCCATTAGTTTATCCAAGTCTCTCGAGTCCTTTCTTCAAAGGGTCCTCTTTTGGAAATTCCCATCGTGCTCTCTGTTTGTGAATAGTCTCTCCAGTTGAGAATCCAGCCAACTCGACCAGACCCCAATTAGTGGCTTCTTGTGTGATGAGAGCAATTCTCTAGCATGGTTTCCGTTGACTTCAGGAAATCCAGCAGCTATATTGACTTCGTTTTACTATTCAGTGCACTGTATGGGGCTGAAGCCCACGTCCTGGGGATTCAGGGATTTGGAAGGGACTCGACTGGTAAGCTTGAGTACAAACTGATTTCACATAGACAGTTCATTACCGACTATTTCTCTAATATGACAGCTTGTGCTTTCCTGCCCAGTCACACAGCTGCAGTGATCCAGAAAGCAAATGCTTGGAGAATGAGGAGCCCCCATATGTGGCCAAGGCCAGTCTAAATACTGTACCTGCATGTGGGGACTTCGCCTGGGGTCCAGTGGTTAGGACTCCTCACTTCCATTGCAGGGGGCATGGTGGAACTAAGATCCCAACTGCTGCGTGGCATGGCCAAGAAGAAAAAAAAATTAACAGGCCAGCATTTGTACCCCCATTCCAACTGCACTAAGGCACCTCCAACAGTTACCATCTCGGACGCAGAAAAACGCACGGAAGTTTCCCATCCGGCAGCTACGGAGTCTGCAACCCCAAAGTCTTTTGAAACCACAAGGCTGCATTTTCTCCTTTGTTTTGCTGTGTTTTTCTTCGCAACTCAAGAGGCAGGGTATTACCCGTGCAGCGCTCAGCGCCCACAAAGCCACGTTTATGTAATCATTCCAAAACTCACAACTCCTAAAAACTTTGAGGAATGTTATTAGGCCCCGTAGGCCAGAAGGGCCGTTTCCAGGGTAACAGCAGCTCCACACTAAGGAAGCGAGGCCTTTCCTGTCCTGCTTGCCTCTCAGAGTCCAGGCCACTGTGGAGAAACACAGACCTGGAGCCCGAGAGACTCTTCTCCCGGCCCTTGCCCCATGATGAGGACACATCACCGGTCCCGGCGTGCTAGAAGCCACACCCCCTGCTTCCCATGCCTCTTCCTGTTGTCTTGCCATAAATCCACCCATTCTTGTCCGTCAGCACGTCCCCATTTGTGGTCTGGAAAAGTCAGCAGAGATGTGAGAGGGACTTCAGTTCAGAGTTTGTTTTTCCACCGTGGCGCTCAAGGCCAGCCGCCTGGCTTTTGTTTGGAGCAAGGTGGAAATGAAAACCATGTCTCCAAGGGGAAAGAATGCTCTTTCCAGGTGCTTGAGCGACTCCAGGCCCAGAGAGCTCGACTGCACCCCTTTGACCTCGGCGCGAAGATAAAACGTCAGTGTCCTTCTTGCCTGAACAAGACACATTTTCCCCCATCTGATAAGGAAACTTGGAAATGAAGAGGGAGGCCCACGGGCAAGCACTGTGAATCGCTATCCATGTAAGGTTTTCTCCCCTATGGTTATCGGCTTTCTTTGCTGCCTAATCCAGCCCAGCTCTGGCCGGACAGCCGAAAGGAGGTGCGTTCAACAGGGTGATAGACACTCCCCCACCCCCATCACTCCCCCGACCCTCCCCGCCCTGTGCAATTCATGACTTCTCACTAAGTCCAAGAACAGGGTGATAAAGCTCATGGAGCCAAGGCAGGTCATAGTCACTGGCTTTTCTACCCTTTCCCCTTCCCGTCTCACTGCATCCTACCTCCCCTGCCCCCGTGGACACCAAACTTGGCTTTGGCCTTGCCTTGGCTTATAAGTTTCTTACTCAGGAGAAGTCTGAGCTATGGCTGGAAAAACAGATGTTTCTGCCGATGACACCAAACATTCCTGATTCACAGGGAGTCAGACCTTCTGGTTCCTCGCAGGTGTAGAAGAGGTAACTAATAGGAAATCCTTGGGATTGGATTGTGGGCCTTCACCCCTGGGAATGCGAGAGCCCAGAGTGAGAGAAAGAATTAACACAGGTGACAAATAAGATGCGTGGGCAAAGCTGAATGGCTCCATTTAAATTCAATATCGATTCCAGGGCTTTCAGGGTAGGCCCGCTTGAGGGGGAGCCCCAGGCAGAGGTGGGAGTTGCCCTTGACCTGTGTGAGCAGAGAGAACAACCCACAGAAAAACGAGATTTGCTTACTCCATTTAGAGGATTTTCTGATACAGACTGGAGCCACTCAATGTTTACCAGGCATCTAATGAGTTTGAGAAAGCTCCGGGAGTTGGTGATGGACAGAGAAGCCTGGCGTGCTGCAGTCCACGGGATCACAAAAGAGTTGGACATGACTGAACGACTGAACAACAACTATAATGTGACTGCCAGGCATCATGTTGGGACCTTCAGGGGATCCGAGGCTGGTTCAGCAAGATCAGGACAGGGCAAACAAGGACCAAGGACCAGAACAAAGTGACATGTCATCTGAGTCTGGGTCCCCTGGTAGCTGCCACTGAAACAAAGACAGTGGTTTATCTGGTAGGAGGCAAGGAAATGAAGGAAGCTGGAGAGCAGGTTACCCTGCTCAGCCCCAGTGGGGAAGCACAGGACAGTTACTCTAGAATGTTCCACCACGGGGGGAGGGAGCTGGACGGTTTAGCCCAGACGTCATTGGTTGAGGGCTGCTCCCAGGGAGCATTGATCCCCTTGGCACTTCCTGTCTAGAGACAGCCCCCAGGTGTGGGGACACAGTGCTGGCAGCTGAGAACAGAAATGGTGAGCACGGGGACTTCCCTGGGCTTCCCTTGTGGCTCAGCTAGTAAAGAATCTGCCGGCAATGCGAGGGACCTGGGTTTGATCCCTGGGTTGGGAAGATCCTCCCTGGAGGAGGGCATGGCAACCCATTCCAGTATTCTTGCCTAGTGGTCCAGTGGTTAAGACTCTGGGCTTCCAATGCAAGGGGCATGGGTTCGATCCCTGATTGGGGAACTAAGATTCCCACATCCCACATGCAGCATGCTGCGGCCAAAAAATATAAAAGAAATGGTAAGCACGAGGGGATGATGCTGAGGTAAGCATAACGTCTGCTGCACGTGTGTTTGAAATGGGGGAAAACGACGTGGACTTGTAACCTCAGTAGAGACACCAGGACAGAAGTGGGTTCCCAAAACAGTCCTCGAAAAGACCGTCCAGTGTCCAATACGTGGATCGAGGTGGGTGGGGAAAAGGTGTATCATTTCACATAGATGGATCAGCATGAACAATGATAGGCAAGCAAGGCTCATGTCTAGGGGAGACGGAAAGGGGCAACTTGGCTGAAGCCCAGAGGCTGGGAAGGTCAGAGAGGAGAGCTGGGTCACTCCATGGAGAAGGCAAGCCCTTTGTGCCAGGCAACAGCTTTCTTCCTCATTCATAAGCAATGGGGAGTCACTGAAGGTGTTGGAGCAGGGGTGGCATTGAGCTGTGTTTGGGGAACATTAATGGCACCCCACTCCAGTACTCTTGCCTAGAAAATCCCATGGACGGAGGAGCCTGGAAGGCTGCAGTCCATGGGTTCGCTGAGGGTCGGACACGACTGAGCGACTTCACTTTCACTTTTCACTTTCATGCATTGGAGAAGGAAATGGCAACCCACTCCAGTGTTCTTGCCTGGAGAATTCCAGGGACGGGGGAGCCTGGTGGGCTGCCATCTATGGGGTCACACAGAGTCGGACATGACTGAAGTGACTTAGCAGCAGCAACCTGGCCAAAAAGCATGGGGATAACTCGGAGGTGGGACAACAAGGTAAAAAGTCCAAAATGAACCATTTGTTAGCCACAGCGGCAATTATGTTGCCAGGGAGAGAGATGAAGGGGGCTCCCTGGGGCTCTAGCCCCAAAAGAAAAGCCCTGAGAAGAACCGTGTGGGAGTTGCTAAAAGGGAGACCAGCCCCTCAGCTGCCCAGCCTGATTGTTCCTTCTGGCAGAGATGTGGGCCCACTCATTTCTCTCCTATTTTCTTTCCTCCCCAAAATGCTTTTGGCCTCTGGTTGGCGAAAGCTTTGCTCCGCGAGTTTAAACAGCATCGCACAGCATGGCCGAGCAATAACAAATGGCGCCTGGTGGCTCGCCTGCTGCTGGCTTAAAAAACAATTGATGACTTTTAATCAGCTGAATGAGCATGGGACAAATGACAGCATGGCCTGAATGCGGCCCAGACGTCATCGGCTGACATCAGTGGGGAGGAGGGAGGTGTCCTTCTGGCGAGCTCGGGAACAAACAGGAGCAGATCCTGGCCCAGGGCCTGGCTCCAAGGGGAGCCCGGCCCACGCCCCAAAGCTACAGCTTCTTTCACAGCTTTTGGGGAGACTGGGAGAACCAGCTTTGGGAAGGGTAACAGGACGGGTAAGCCTCCAGGAATTACAGAAACCTGTGCACAGTGTCGCAAGACCTGACGGGCAAAAGGCTGGGGCCCTGGAAGGCCCAGGCTCAGAGCCTCCAGCTGTCCTTTGTAACTTGCCCAAGTCAATTTCCCTCCAGACCTCAGTCTTCCCCTCTGGAAAATGCAGGCGATAAAGACAAGCCGGCTTCCACTGTCAGGTTGTCCCGTCACTGTCAGGATGGCTTTGGAAGATGGCTGGATCTCTAAAGGATTTATTTAGGGGTCTGTGATTTCTGCCCCTCTCCCTCCTGCTAATACCTCCGGACACACACCAACCCACACACCAAACATTTCTGATAAAGGGGTACAAAGTAAAGCAAATGAATCTCAAATGGCAGGACTGAAAATGAAGGTAACTATTGCGTGTTTACCATATGGCAGGCCTCGCGCTAAGCGTTTACATCTCCATTTTGCAGGAAACAGACTCTGCAGGGTTAAAGGCATTTGCCCCCAGTCCCACAATATCTGCCATGCTGCAGCGTGAAGGATCCACACCTACCTACTTTCTAAGCCTCCCTTTCTCAGCTCACACCAGGCACAGCAGCCCCCTAAGACAGAGGCCAAGGGACATGGGGCTCATTGTAGGAACATATAAACTATATCAAGAAGAGCCCAGAGTCTAACTAGGCACCTAAAAGTAACACTTATGGGCCACACCTCTGTCAGAAGCACAGGAATGCAAGATCTTTATGCCATGAATCCTCGATGACCACCAAAAATTAGTGATCAAGAATCTGCTTCCCAGGATTGTCTTTTTTTTTTTTTTCCCTCTAACTGCACTGAAGACTTTCCTGTTCACTTCTGTGCCCACAGGCCCTTCCCAATCTTCCTTATGCCCATCCGAACATTCCCTCCCTCCTCTGAGCTTCCCGGGACCTACTGTCAATCTCTGTCACCAGCCCATCACAGACCCTGTCCCCGTGCACAGGAGGAAATCCGGGTAAGGCGTTTCGGGCAGAGAACCTGACCTACTGTGCAATGGCAACAAAGGCCTCAGCCGACCTCATGGAAAGTTCTGGTGCTGGGATGGCCCTTCAGAGATGTCTCGAATTGAGGCAAGGGGGTGAGCCCTTGTACCCCACTCCCCAAATACAAGTTGAATACAAATTGGCCCCCAGGAGAGGGGGGCCTTAGATTGGGTAAGGCAGCTCAGCATCCATCAGCTAAGGGCAATTTTGAGTGGGCAGCAGTACCCTCGAAACCCCCAAAGAGGGGATCTGAGGAGTACACCACCGCATGCACTACCCCATCTTCACCAAATTTCACACATCCTTCCATTAGCCGCCTGCCCCATCCTTGCCAGACTTGAGCTACTCCCTGGTTTCAGTACTTAACGCCCTGCCTCAGAAAAGTCAGCTAAGTCCTGATTCTCTGTGTCTACAGAGTGAGAGGCAGGGATCACCTTTACTCCCTAAGGAGCCCCCTGAGCCCGGAGCATGGTTCTTGGCACACAGATGTCCCTCTCTAAGTGCTGAGTAGATGGTTATGGCGTGGGAGATGCCGGCAGGTCCATGGGAATGTTCCAGCTTCCACGATTTCCACTCTGTCACTGCCTCAAAGTATCAACGTGGCTTCTGCCCATGACAGGCAGGCACAGAGAAAACGTGTTCCCATAGCCAACCTGGCAACCTTTCTTGGGCTCGGGCCAACAGAGTCCTGTCCTTTTTTCCTTCCCTGTCCGGCATGTCTGCTGTGGGTCCACCTCCTAGCTAAGAGGACCCAGCGCATTTAGCGACCTCCGTGCCAGGGAAAGCCCAGTACCATTGCCAACTGCGCTACATCGCCGTTCTTCTGAAGGAAATTACTATTGATCCCACAGCCCTCCTCCCCATGCTGTTTGCCGGGGACAGCCAAGGATCCCTGTGCCAGCTGGGCTCCCACACGGTTCCACTGTTTCTGCACCAGATGGCCAGACCAACACCCTCTGGCTGCCGCACACCCCTGGGAGACGAGGCTCTGACGTCTATCCGCCTGGCTTTTCATGCACAGAGGGCGGCAGGGTCAGAGATGACAGGGCCAACCACATTACAAGGAAAAAAATCTCTGCAAAAGGAAAAGATTTCCAAATCCCAGCTACTATCAATGAAATCAATGAACCAACTTTTTCTGTAGCCCTGACTTTCATGGCTCATTCAACAGATCCCAGTCGAAGGCTTACTCGGCAAGAGGGATGCAGTGACCAACAAGACAGCTCCTACCCTCAAGGAAGTTACAGTCCAGCAGCATATAGGGAGGGAGACTACACCATTTACTGTTCAAGCCAGGACACTTTGGAGACTATAAAAGGTGTGTGATTGATCATTAAACAAAGGTTGGAGGCTTAAGGCAGGACTTGAGCCAGGCAAACCAGGTCGCCCCAGATAGAAATCCAACATGACCAAAGTGGGGGAGTTCCGACAGTGGGGGTGTGGTAGTGTTAGGTTGTGCCACAAGGTGGCGCAATTGAAGTACTCGTAGGTAGCTTTTCTTTGTTTTTGTTTTCTATCGATGAAAATTAATTTTTCTTCCATTGCCACGGAGCAAATAGAAGCCTTCCATGGCGTGCTGGAGCTGGATAGTACCGGTTTGTGAGAGCTGATCATTAAATTTTCAGGAGTTTTGTAAGCCAATCGTTAAACACAACCCCCAATACAAATGAAATTAAAATCACTAAAATTAAATTACAATTAAAATAATTAAAAACTGAATATTGAATAAACCATATTAAACACAAAGGTGATAAATACTCAACACTCACGCCTTCCTGATGACTTTGCTGCCGTTTCTATTTTGTGTTTCAGAGATTAGCTAATCTGTCGTATCTGTGTGGGGGAAATGCTACTTAATGGTGTGCTATTGCACATAGCTCCCCAACTCCACAGTCAGAGTCAGCGCCTGAGTAGCTTGAGACCCGCTGGGGTTGGAGTATTTACATCATGGAAATCAACAGATGCTACAGATCAGGAAGGGATGTGGGTAGGGCAGACAGTTGTTAAGCATTTACCAACACACTGCTGGAACTAGCATTTAAGTTCATAATTTATGTGGCCAATTTTCATGTACTTTGGACAGTTTTATCACATTCCCCCAAAATGATGATGGCGTCCCCCTCCCTCGAAAAAACAGAGTGTTGGGAGAGGAAGGGCTCGTGTTCCTCCCATAACCCCATCTAGACATACAGGAATGGAGACCTGGCCCAGACAAGCCAGTTCAGTTCTAAATGCCACAACAGGGGTGAGTCAGTGAGTGAGTGACAGTCACTCAGTCATGTCCGACTCTTTGCGACCCCTGGACTGTAGCCCACAAGGCTCCTCTGTCCATGGAATTCTCCAGGCAAGGATACTGGAGCGGGTTGCCATTTCAGGTGGTCCAAAATCAAGCTCTAGACTGCTATGAAAAGTTTACCCCCAAGTAATTGACACCAAGCATTCACATATTCAAACTGACCAAAGGTACTCAAGCTATCTTGTCTGTGATTGGTGGGATGACTTTGAGACCGCCCACAGCACACCTCAGTCAGGGCCCCAGCAGGACCTCATGGCACACTCTACCAGAAGGTTAATTGGAAAGTGTTTATCATCGAATGGGGCTATGTACAGAGGTGTGGGCAGATTACAGAAACCACAAGGGATAGGAAAGTGCCCTGGGACTAGCAACAGTGGGAAGCTGTTACCAGGCCCTGGGCTAAGGGGCGAGGTGTGGGGGCTGTTAGTAGAACAGCAGAGAGCAATGGGTGAAGGCTGCTGTGGGCATAGCACATACCAAACTGCAGCCCAGCGACAGAAATAAATACTCCCACCTCTTGAGTCTTCCTGCCAGCCAGGAAGATGCATCTCATCGGCCAAACCTTAACCCAACCGGGGTCAGTGGCCAAGGCCACCCAACTGATCTGGTCCATGGGGAGCAGCCTCCTGGGGTCCATGGACAGCAGATCTAAAAGGAAGAAATGGATCCGCCCAACAATATGGGACTGCCCTCACCAGGATGCGGGCCCCCAAAAGACGTGCCAGAGACCACTCACCTGCATGAGGCCTGGCCCAGCAGAACAAACAGCAGGCTGGCCATGGCCAGGCAGAGCTATACCAAAGAGCCAAAGAAGCTCTGTCCAAGAACATGCACCTGGCCTACACGTAAGGAATGAACATGTCTCAGCTACACGTATGCCTATAATTAAGCCTCTGCACGGGTGAGGACTTTACCTTGATGCTAATAAAACAATCTTCAGGCCACAAGACGGTAATTCTATTCCCGCCACCCCCATCTGGAAGAGAAAGAGAGCTGGACCATAAAGAAGGCTGAGCACCCAAGAATTGATGGTCTCGAACTGTGGTGCTGTAGAAGACTCTTGAGAGTCCCTTGGACTGCAAGGAAATCAACCCAGTCCATCCTAAAGGAAGTCAACCATGAATACTCATTGGAAGGACTGATGCTGAAACTAAAGCTCCAATACTGTGGCCACGTGATGCGAAGAGCCAACTCATTAGAAAAGACCCTGATGCTGGCAAAGATTGAAGGCAGGAGGAGAAGGGGACAACAGAGGATGAGATGGTTGGATGGCATCACCAACTCAATGGACATGAGTTTGGGCAGACTCCGGGAGATTGTGAAGCACAGAGAAGCCTGGCCTGCTGCAGTCCATGGGGTCGCTAAAGTGTCAGACATAACTGAGCGACTGAACAACAATAATCTAAGAAGTGGGGTCTAGGAAAGAAGCCCACAGCCCTCTGCAGCCGCAGCTGCTCTCAGAGGACCCTTTCCCAAATTCTCCCTTCTCACCCGGTTCAGGGAGAGGGTTAATAGATACAAGGGGGTAGGCGGAGGCCTTTTGTGGCCAAACACTCTGGAAAAGATTGGCAGTTTACCCCGCCCCGAAGATTCACAATGTACATTAGCATAGTAAAGGCGCCAGATAAAGACAACGTTTGGCTTTGTTTACCGTGGGGGTTGCCGGTACTTCTGGAGCTTAAGCTGAAAGCGAAAGGAAGGGTAGGAGTTAGATAAGAGTGTTTGAGACTGAGGGCATGGCCCAAGTGAAGGCCCCGGACAAGTCTGGAGAAGTGGATGAAGTTGAGTGCGGCTAAAGGAGCGGGCCTTTGATCCAGAGGGCCCGGGGCGACGATGCGCTCAGAACTAACGTGCCGCAATCCGAGGCAGCTTGCCCAGCTCTCCGCAGGTTTGGCTGGCTGCCCCCTTGCATCCTTCCATCTGTAACCGACGTCTGGGGGACCGGCAGGAGCGGATGCAGACCACGGGATTAGCACGCCCTCTTGGAGTTTCTCCCCCATGGCCTCCGGGTCTCTTCACCCCGCAATTGGGGAGAGCCACAGTGCCTGGGGGTCCCTGACAGGGTTTGGAGATATCCCTTGACACCCAAACACCACCGCCCCTCTATGACCAAAAGTACTGTCCCCAAGCCTTTGGCCATGCGGCTGCAGCCTGGCACCACCAAGTACAGTCTGACTGGGGGAGAAAAACAAAACAAATAGCCTGCCTGCGGGGGGTGGCACTAGCTGTCTCCGAAGCTTTACAACCCAGGTCCCTGGGTGCTGGCCTTGGTCCCGCAAGACTTCAGAGCCTCCAGTGACCGCAGAAGTGAGAGTTCACAGGTGTATCCTCTTCAGAAAGGCGGAGGGATGCACGGAGGTGCTGGGAAAAGCTGGCAGGACAGGAGACTGTCCTTTCTCCTTGGCGAATAGCGTCTGTGGACTTCCTCACCCAGACCAGAGAGTGCTTCCCGGCCTCAAATTTACCACCCTCCTTCTGTCAAATATAACACATTCTCCGAGCTAATGACCTCTGACCCCGCCTTAAAAAAAAAAACAACAGCCCTCCACTTCATCTGTCTTTGGGCTGCTGACTGCCATTCCTGGAGCAGGCGGAGAGTCTAACAGTTCTTTTGTTTTCCAATGATACTTTTTCGCCTGATTCCCTTCCTTTCTGATTTTTGCTCCATGTCTCTGAAGAACAGGGCTGCCCAGACTCCTGCTCACCCTGACATCAGGCAAGAGCCAGTCAGGGGAACCTCTGATTTGATGTACAAATTTGCAGGGTTGGCATTCGACTATCGGATTCACGCTCAAAGTGGCCATTCAAAAAGAGTCCTGGGCCTCACTCAGAGTTCAGTCTGGCCTGAGGACTGACTTTCCAAGAGCTGCAAGCTGATGGGTAGAGCCAGCCTTTTTGGCAGTAGGGGCCCTGGGCAGAGATGAGTCCAACCGTACCCAGGAGTCCGGGAAGAATAAGTACAAGTCACAAGCAGCATGATCGCCCAAGTGTGGCAGTGTGCCACCTGGCCTTAGAGATGCGTGGGAGAGCATCTGATGCCTACAACAGTCTGCAACAGTGGCAAAGGAGTGACTGAGAGCTCTGAGCTCCACCCTTGACTCTATGTGACCCTATGCACACAAGGGTTCTATCTGAAATGCTGGAGGGCACAGGAGTCTGAGTGCTCATCCCTGTGGCAGTTAGGGTCCTCCAGGTAGCAGATACCAAGATGGAATCAAGTTCAGGATATGTATTCGAATGGACGTGCCAGAAGGGTCAGGGGGAGGGAGCAGGAGTAGGTGGGAGAGACTTCAGGTCAAGACGCAGGTCTGATCCCTGAGAAACGAGGGAAAAGGAAGGAAGATGGGATGAGAAGAATCTCAGACACAGCGCAGCTCTGAGATGATCTCCATCAGGCTAATGGGGAGTCCTGGAGCAAAGACTGCCCATCAGAGACATCCCACGTCTGGCTCAATGGCCCAGCTCTGGTGGCCCTCTCTGCTGTCCCTGGGTGGGGTCTGTGGCCCCCTCAGCTGCTGTGAATGCTGAAGGTGCAGCAGTTGGGGGCTGTCAGCTAAGAGCACCCCTTCCAGAACCTTCTCCACCGAAGGGAAGCCTGGATAGTCCCCTCCCATGGCTGCCACAGTGCTTCTGTGCCAAGTCAAGAGGATATATCAGGGATGGTACAGGGTTACAGCCCTGGCTCTAAGCCTGGTCTCCTGACCGCAGACAAACTTTCCCCCCTTTTTGTCTCAGTTTGTGGACAAAGAGAATCAGCCGTTATCTGTCCTATCTCAAGTCTGAACACCCTTGGATACTGGTTGTTTTCATTTTTGAGCTCCTCAAAGATAGACACGGAGTCAGAAAGGACTCGGCGACTGAGGGGCCTCTACCCCCAGAGATAAATACATTCAAGTTGGAAAAGGTCCCAGTCGTATTCGCAAGTCCAGAAGGGAGGTGGGGTGGGCTGAGACCACGCAGCTACCCATTGATTTGATTATTCCTCAAAGGTGTACTAAGTACCTGCTCTGAGCAAGTAAGGACTATGTGCCCAAGAGAGGCTGCGAGTCTCCTGAGGTCCAGAGAGGCTGCAGCAGGAAGATCTAGCCACCCACTACCCTACCCGCCGAGGTCCCAAGATGAGGGGTTCAGAAATTCTCTAAAATAGTGTAATCCAAACGACCCTCCACACACACACACTCCCCCTGCACTGCCAATTCACAAATACATGCGCACACACACGCACACACAAAACACACACACACAGAGCCATCTTTGGCATATCATGAATAATTTATCTTTGTAGAACCCTGTACAGTTTACAAATATTAAAGCATTATCTCATTGTTTTAATCACAACAACCACTGTGGAGCAGCCTCATTCTTCCTGATAATGAAGTTGGGCTCAGAGATAAGATCTGAGCAAGGTGAAATGGCTCAGTAGGTGGTTCTTAACCTTTGGGGCAATCTCAGCTCCCTTTAAGAACCCTCTTCTCAGAAAAAAGAAAAAAAAAAAAATATATATATATATATATGCTTACCAACTCAAAATTTCACCCAGGTTTTCAGGGCATTACAATTCCCTCCTCCAAACCCTCCAAAACGGGGGTGAACACCCCACCCACGCCTAGTGGTAGGAGGCCAGGCTAAAGTTTTGCCTGGCTGGAGCTGAGGTCCACCAGGCAGCCCCTGGATGGGCGAGGAATCTCCGTGCCATTACAGCAGGATAAGGGAATCTCCCAGCCGAGATGGGCAGGGAAGGGTTAAAGGGAGGGGGGGAAGGGTTTTGTTTTTCACCTCGGAGGACTCTGTTCTGGGTCATTAAGAACACACAAGGCCGAGTGAGCATTCCATTCCCCGGGCCTGCCTCCAGCGCACAGCTCTGCTTCCCAACAAGATAAGTCCTGTGCGGAAGACCAGCCTGCTTCCCAGAGAGCCAGATGGGAACTCGCCCCAGATAAGGGCCGTCCAGTGCCAGTCACACCGGGCCTTACCGCTGCAAGAATGGCCAACCCCGAGGCTGCAGTTCTTGCAGGCTAAGGAGGGGGAAGCGTTTGTGTTGTTGTTCAGTCGCCAAGTGTGTCGACTCCTTGCGACTTCATGGGCTTCGGCGGCCAGGCTCCTCTGTCCCTCACCATCTGAGCGTTTCTGAGGGGCTCACTAACACAGTGCCGGTCTAGGCTGCTCTAGAGGAGGAACCCTCCCCCGGGTCCGGCACAGTACAGGGCCAAAGCGGGGCTGCCCCAGCTTGTGGACAGTGGGGCCTCGGCATCTGTGTGCCCGCAATTTGGGGGCTGGGTGGGTTCCAGTGACGCCTCAACCACCTCCTGCTGGGCTCACAGACGGCTTAGCCATCCCACCCGAGCCTTGGAGCAATCCTACCCCCCCCCCTCCACCATCCACCACCCAGGTGGTACCTGGGCCCAGCGCAGGTAAGGAGAAAGGCCTGTGGAAAACACCATTACAGATAAGTAACAGCCCCTTTCAGGTTTAATGACACGTTGCATCCATCCTAAAGCTCTCAAAAAAAAAGGGGGGGGCCCTCTCGGGGGACAGCGCCTCGCGCCTGTAAGTGGGAACGACAGGCCGGGGCGCGCGCGGGGGGAGGGCCCACGGCGCGGCTCGGGTGTGTAAATTAACTGGGGGCAGCAGAGTAAATACATTACACACGGTATTTATTATGCGTCCGGACCTCGGAGGGGTTCTCTGGCTCCCGGACGTGGCAAATCTTGTGCTGAGCGCCGCAGGCCGCGTGGCCGAGGGCGATGGCTAGCCGGTCGGGGCCCCGGGGTGGCAGAGGGAGCGGGGTGCGGGGGGAGGCTTTTGGTTCTATGCCCAAGAGCCCCCGGGAAGCCCCCTCCCTACGACTGAAGGTGGGGGGAAGGGCAGGGGCGGAGGAGACGTGGCCCCGGGCGCCGATCGGGCGAGGGGCCGGGCGGGGAGGGCGACGGGGTGGGAACGGGCGGCGCGCCCAGCCCCTTAGCATTCCGCCGGCGCGCCCGCCATCGCCGCGTGCGCCCCCGCGCCCCGCTGTAATTACCCCGATTACCAAATGAATCTCGCGCTTTTGTGCTCGCCGGGCGGTGGGTGCGGGGAGGCAGTTCTAATAGTTGTCATTAGGGCCGGGGGAGGCGGGGCGCCGGGGGCTGGGGGTGGGGAGCTCGGGGGTGGGGGGAGGCCCGCCGTTCCCTCGCTCGCTCGCTCGCTCGCAGGCGGTCCCGGGCGGCGCGCAGGCCGCTGCTGGCTGCTGAGTAATGATTTTTTTTCTAATTGGAGGCGAACAGCGGCCCTAATGGATGGAGCAGCTCTCGGCGCGCTCGCTGCACCCGCCCCTCGATCAATACTTCTCGCTGCGACCGCCTGGCCGAGCTCCCCCGCCCTTTGTGGTCTGAGATGCCGCGGGGGCCCCCAATCTTCCCCCGTCGCCGCGCCCCCCACGCAGCCTCTGCCCCGCCTGGGGCGGCCCCCACCTCCCCGGACACCCTCCCGCCCGCTCCCAGACACTCCATCCCCTCCTAGCCTCACATCACCCGCAGCCTAGTCCCCGTGGCTTTCCAGCCAGGGCAGGTTGTCGGGCAGGCGCAAAGATGTAGGGGGAGGACAGACTCTGGATTGCCCCCTCCACCCTTCCTCCGAGACCATGCTTCCTCCGAGACCATGCTTCCGCCGAGCTCCCCAGGCCCAGGGGAGAGCCAGGCACGGGCAGCCACCTCTGAGGGTTTGCACCCGCTGGTCCGGCAAGGGTTCGCTGAGTCAAATTAAACCCCGCGTTCTTTTCTCCCTGAGCCCTTTCCAGCTCAAACCCGCTCCTCCTCGGCCCTTTCAGCTTCTTGTACTAAGAGAACCATGGCGGCTAGACACACCCCGGGGTTCCTTTCTCCAAGAAGCCCCGGGTCTGGACAGGGCGAAGAGTTCCCTGGGGTGTGCGGGATCAAACGCGCCCCCAGTTTTGCCCGCCTGGTTTCTGCACTGTTTCTAACTAGCTGGTGACCTTGGGCGAAGACTCAACCCCTGGGGGCCCCTTTTGTTACACCCTGCGGAAGTTTATCCGGCCCGGCCAGCTGGGTGACTGGGATGTGTGTGTGCTCAGTCGTATCCCACTCTGCGACCCCATGGACTGCCCCCCGCCAGATTTCTCTGTCCATGGGATTCTCCAGGCAAGAATACTAGAGTGCGTTGCCATACCCTCCTCCTGGGGCTCTTCCCCACCCGGGATCCAACCTGTGTCTCTTGTGTCTCCAGCATTGGCAGGTGGATTCTTTACCACTAGCCACCTGGGAAGCCAGACTGGGATACAGCATTCAAAGGAATGGCTGGAAACTATTGCTCCTCCCTGTAGTCTGCAGACCCTCCACCCTCGGGCAAATCTGAAAATCCAGGCTCCTGGGAAGGCCCTGGCTGGTCCAACCTCTATTCTCCTTCCATTCTGCATTTTCCATTGCTGACCATCATTCATGCTTAGCATTGCCTGATATAGTAGGCTCCTGTTTATTATCAGTCTTCCCCACTACCATGTAATCTCCTTAAGGACTGGGATTTTTGTCCATCTTGTATCCCCAGCATCTGAAACTGAGCCTGGAATGAAGGAGGTGCTCAATAAATATTAGTTATATGAATGAATTGAAGGAATTTGAACTCGGTCCAACTTCTTCATCTCTCCCGGAAGCAGTGGCTTCTTATTCCTTGGATTCTGTGCCATATCGTATTTTCCAAAAAATGGCAACAGCAATGTTTCTGGTCTCACATGCCCTCCTAGAACCTTACCACTAGCTCCCTTTAAGGGTAGGAGTCTTCCTCCACTTGAACCAGGTCTAGCCTTTGTGACTACACCTCCATGAATAGAATGTGGCCCAAGTGATACTGCAGACTTCCTAGTCTAGGTCATAGAAGGTGATATGGCATCCATCTGACTCTGTTTCTCTCCTGGGATGGTCATCCTTGGAATCCAGCCACCATGTTGTAAGGAAGCCCAGGCCACATGAAGAGGCCAAGGTAGTATTCCAGCCAACACTCTGATGTTCCAGCTAATGTCCCAGCTGACAGCCAGCACCAGCCACCAGTTACGTGAAAGAGTGAGCCTTCAAATGATTCCTTTGATCCACCCTAGTCAATGCCAAGTGGCATGACCCTTTAAGCTACCCAGCTGACACTGAGTGGAGCAGACAAGCTGTCCCTGCCAAGCACTGCCTAAGTAGCAGATTCATGAGCAAACTAAATGTTGCTGTTGTAAGACACTAAGTTTGGGGAGAGTTTGCTACCCAGTAGTAGTAAATAGATAGCTGGAGCTATAGATAATAGATAGTGGGAGCACTCAAGTGACTTCTCTTCAGCCCCCTATCTCCTGGGCACACCATGGAGCTGCTTGCCACAGTACACAGAATCACCGCCTCAGGGCTCCATCTGCTCAGCCCACCGCTATTTTTGAGGGTCCTCAGTTCCTGTAGCCCATTGCCACAGCTGCTTAGTCCAGCTTGGACTATGAGTCCAAGCTGGCCATTCTCTGGGCCAACTCCCAAAACATGGCCCAGCTCAATGGGAAAAAAATCACTCTGCTTTGCTGGTCTGCACCACCACACCTGCTAATCCTGTAGCATCTTTCTAACCAGCTCTCTCTCACCCTCCACACACCTACCCCTCTTTCCACTCAGCTCCAACGTCACGGAGACCTCGGGAGTCACAAATAAGAGCCCAGCCCCCACCCCAGCATCTCACCACTATATGTCTATCTACACCACCCTGTCCATCTGCGTTCCAGTGCCAAGGAAAGAGCATCCTCTTGCTCATCTCATGGCCAATCCTGTTCTTGAACTCTGAGTCCCAGAGGCTCCAATTCTAGGGCAGAGATCTGTGGTAGATCTTTTTCGCAATGATGGAATTGTGCTATGCTTTCCTAGCCACTAGCCACATATGGCTCTTCAGCACTTAAAACGTGGCTAGTGTGACCAAAGAACTGGATAGTTTTATTTTAATTAATTGAGATAATTGAGCGTGGCTAGTAGCTACCGTATTGTACAGTGCAACTCTAGAGATTAATCCCCAGCCTAACCCTCCCCATCGGCAATTAACGTGTCCTCTTCTCCAACTCACATCTCAGGTCATGGCCACCCAGCACCCACTCTGGCACCCCTCCATGCCCCAGGTCTGCATACACTGTCAACTCTGAGATTGCTGATTCTTTTTGAAGTCTCCACTGAGAAGTCTGGATGAAAGGAAAGGCTTTCTTCCAGGAAGCCTTCCCTGACACCCGCATCCCCAAATAGGTTGGGGGTCCCTGCTATGGACCCCCACGGTGTGCTGCCATGGTTCCCAGTTCCCCAGGACTGCACGTGTAATATTCTCTACAGACCAGTTGGCTCATGGAGGTAGAGGCCAAGCTCCCTCACTCGACGTCACACCCCTGTGCCTGGACCAAGCCCATAACGGAGACTCGGGACATATTTGTGGAAGAAATGCCTTGGGAAGAGGGGGACAAAAAGTCCCAGCCTGATGGGGGAGACTGATGGTCTGGCTTAGCATTCGTTCCTCTATTTGCCTTCTAGAATTCAGGCCTTACATGGCTGGGCGCTCACTACATGTATAATTCAGAAGCATTTGCATGATTTGGTCCAGGCCTATCTCAGGGAAGGCTGTGCACGGGCTTGGCCACTCTGGGCCATCGGGAGGAGGGGCAGGGGGGCTGCTGGTTAGACCCCTGGGGCTGGGAGGAGAATTGGTCAGGGTCGAGTTGAGTTCCACGAGCAGCTCCTAAAGCAAAACTGGCAACAGGGCTCCCTGTCTACAGAGAGACCGCTTGGAACAGGCCTGAGGCCATTGGAAGCTAAAGGCCACTGCCTGACTCACTTGCCCTCAGACCATCTCCCCCGACTCCCATCCCCTCCTTGCCACTGCCTGAGTGACCCGAGACCCCTTTTTCTTTTCTTCTTCCTTCTCTTTGTGCATAAAGGGGAGGACAAGTCCTGCTCAGACCTGCTCCTCTCCAGGAATTGCTGGGAATTAGATGGAGTGACGCCTGCCCGCGGCAGAGGACAGGGCTGGTTCCCGAAGCCCCGCGTGGGCACCTCTGATAACCACCACGGTGGCTGTTCTTCATGCCACCGGCTCATTAGGCTTTCTGGGGCCGGGCCAAGAAATTGCCAAGGACAAGACGGGCGGCGTCTGCCGGCAAACTCTGCGGAGCCCACTCCCCTCCGAGGCCCTTCCTTCAGTGTGAGCGAGGGGGTGAGTTCCGCTGAGCTAGAACCGCACCTGACAAGTGACACTTTGACGAGCGACGTGATGACGAGTCCCTGGGGAGGCTGTGGAGTCTGGTTCCTGCAGACACTGTCTCCCCTGAGGCAGTCTCCGTGCTTGAGTGCTGAGTCTGTGTGTGTGTGTGTGTGTGTGTGTGTGTGTGTGTGTGTGTGTGTACGCACATTCTGCTTCTCTGAGGAAGATTCTCCAGATTCCACAGCCGACTTGACAGAGGCCCTCCTGAACACTCGTGAGGCCCACAGACGTGGAGAACAGATGTGACAAACCAGCCACTGGCTGCTGAATTCAGGTGATCCCTCCCAGAGTTGCCCTGTCCTCACCGCCTAGTTCCAAGCCGGTCCCCTCAGAGCTGCAGCTCCTGCCTGGATGTGGTGAGTAAGTGAAGATTCAGCCTCCAGGCGTGTGATCTGCTTGCTAACTCCAAACCGCTGGATCAAGCCCAAGTCATCAGTCCTGTGCTAGGACAGAGGAGCCTGGTGGGCTATACAGTTCATGGGATCACAAAGAGCTGGACATGACTAAGCACATCCCTGGAGAAGGAAATGGCAACCCACTCCAGTATTCTTCCCGGAATATCCTATGGACAGAGGAGCCTGGTGGGCTACAGTTCATAGGATCGTAAAGAGTTGGACACTGGGTGGATGCAGAAATAAATGAAACAGGATCTCTTTCTTAAGAGAACTCGCCTTCCAGGTACTGTAGCTGGTAAAGGTCAGAGGTTCCAAAGAAGCCAAGGTCACGTGAAAAGCTTTCAGAAAGAGGTGACCTTTGAACTTGAAAAGCACCTAGGTGAAGAAAAGCCCCAGGAGATGGCATAGGGAGGAGGACTGGCTCTGCCTTCCAGCAGGGACTTGTGATGGGGTGGCAGAGTTCCCTGTGGGGGAAGCAGATGGAACGAATGTAAAGGAGAGCAAGGAATTGAAGAAGCTTCCCGCAGGACAGTGTGCCAGTTGTCTGGTCCCCGGGGTCCCCTTCCAGATGCCAACAAGCAAGTCTGGGCTTTCCCCTTGTGCCCTGTAGGGAATGCACCAAGGTCTCATGTCTAATTAGACGGCTCTCAGTGTCTCAGAGTCCCCACCTCTACTGGGCCAAAAGGGGCTGCTCCCTTACTGTGCTCCCAGGGGGCCTGCAAGGGACAATCTCACTCCCCTGCCACCAACAGCCCTTCAAATACAGTTGACCCCTGAATGACATGGGGGTTAAGAGTGCTGGACCCACACAGTCAAAAATCCACATGTACCTTTACCATCAGCTCACCGTTTCCACAGCTCTGCATCCGCAGATTCAACCAACCGTGGACTGTGCGGTATCGTAGTACGTGTTGACTGGAAAACATCTGCATGTAACTGGACACAGGTTCACAGTGCAAACCGCTACTGTAGGAAGGTCAGCTGTATTTGAAAAAGCAGCATTTTAGTTATCTACTGCTGCTTGAGAAGCACGTGAAAACTCAGTGGCATAAAACAACTGACTTTTCCTCACAACTGATGGGTTGGTTTGGCTCAGTGGGCGGTTCTTCTGTTCCACATTGGTTGGAGTCACTCATGCAACCACACTCAGCTGGGAGTTTGGCTGTGTCTGGGACATCATTCACGTCTTTGGCAGTCAGTGCCAGCTGTTGGCTGAGGCGGCTCTGTTCTCCACTCTGCCTGTCTTGCCAACAGGGTAGCCCGAGCTCTTAACCTGGCAGTTCTGTTTGAGGGAACCAACACAGACGCTACCAGACTTCTTAAGGCCCTAGCTCAGAAGTCATATAACAACGCTTCTGCTGAATTCTGTTGGCCCCAGCAGGTCACAAGGCCAACCCAGATTCAACGGGAGGGGATGGGAGGAACAGCGGGCACTCACAGGGATGGGAGAAATCAGTGGTGGCCAATTTTGTTGAGTCTGCCATTCCAGCCCCTGTATTGGAGCTCCTCGAGGCTACATAGCCCATATCCCTTTCAAAGCTCCTGACAGGCCCCAGGTTCTTTCTTCAAAGCCATCTCTCCCTCTCTGAACCCACTCTGGGTTGGGTACATCCTTTATAGACCTGCCCTAGAACCTCCTCCAGTGGGTGGTGTAGAGCGGGGTGAGCAGCAGAATATTGAGGGCTTTCAGAGTAGATCTGGGGAGATGGCCAAAGCCAGAGCAGGCTCTCACTTCTGGGGCAGTCCCCAGATTGACTAGGGCTAGAGGATGGGGTGAGGGAGAGGGGCCTCTTGATGGAGAATGATTTAGAGCCCACCGCTGCAGTCCATGGGGTTGCAAAGAGTCCGACTCGACTGAGCGACTGAACTAAACTGAACTGAACTGAACTTGTCCTAGAGACCCTTAGGAAAGAAAGCTTCCTGGCTGGTAAAGACTCTGAGAAACCTGTCACATAGCAGAACAAAGCGTTCTTTAAAAACCTTAAAGGCTCTCCCTGTCCCAGCTGGTCACTTGGAGCAAACACTGCTGGTTAGGAAACTGACTTGGCAATTAATCACTTAAAGCCCTATGACGTCCTACATATTGTCTTGGGTTGTTATTTAACTCTGGCTGTGTTTATGCTGCCAGGGCTGGGTGGAGTCTCTTAGGACAGACTGCAGAGTGGCCCGGACAACTTCTTCCTGGGAAGAAAATCTCTTCTCTCAATTTCTCTCTCTCAATGATAATTTTTATTTTCTTTTTTTATAGTCTTCTGTATTTTCTGATGGTTTTCTATACCAAGTATATTGTACTTTCAAAACAAGAAATGTTAGCAAATTCAAGGAGCCCCTGACAAAGATGTTCATTGCAGTATTATTTATATTAACAAAAATTGAGAACGGCATCCATGTCTAGCAACAAGAAAATTGCTAATTAAGATGAATCCATGGGGTGCAAAAAAGCTATTTAAAATGATGCTCCAAACAGATCTTTGGTTGCCGGGGGAGGGGTGGGGAGAGGGTGGGCAGTGAAGAAAGGATGGATTGGGAGTTCAGGATTAGCCGATATAAGCTATTACAGATGGAATGGATAAACAACTAAGCCCTATTGTATAGGACAGGGAACTATATTCAATATCCTGTGATAAACCATCATGGAAAAAAATGTATGTGTGTGTGTGTGTGTGTGTGTATAACTGAGTCATTCTGCTGTACAACAGAAATTAACATTGTAAATCAACTATGCTTCAATAAAATAAAGATAACAGTAAAAAACAAAATGATGCTCTTGAAGAGTTTTTGATGATACAGGAAAATGCTTATAGTAAAACATTCGGTGGTAGCAGTCAACATTTTTTAAGGATTTGATCTAAATTGTGATATATGGAAATTGGCTGATAAGACATAGCATTTATTGAGCACTTACTGTGTGCCAGCACTTACAGAATCATCTCATTCCATCCTTGCAACATCCCTCTAAGGTAAGTACTATTCGTATCCCCATTTTAAAGATGAGAAAGCTGAGGCACAGAGAAATTAAATATCTTATGCAAAAATGACACAGCTAATATCACAGGGCACACATTTGAACCCAAAGAGCAAGATTTCTCTCCCATACTCTCAACCACTATGCTGTGTGTACATGTATAACAGGCTAGAAGGAGATCTGTTAAATGTTCACAGCCGTGATGTCTTGCTAGGGATTATAGGTGTTTTTTTGCGTCTTTGTTACACTTCTCCATAGGTTCCAAATTTTCCACAATAGGGCATGATTTACTTTGATCACTGGGAAGAAATAATAATTATTTTAAAATAAGAATCAAAACAAATGAGACCAGCCGTGCTGGCTCCCGCTGGTTCCCACTCTTGGCTCTCCCCCTTGGGAAGCACAGGGATATGGCCCCCTCCTGTTTTTGGCAGCTCTTCATCAGTATTTGAGTGGACCTTGCAGGTCCTAAATGACTACAGAGAGGCAGCTGCTTCCCCTACGCCAAGCCACTCCCCGATCCTTTCCACCACCCCATCACCCGCACACCCCCCTGGTTTCACAGCCCCAGCATCTGGCAGACACGTGTGTCTTATCCCCACTGCTCCCGGCGCAGACCGTGCCTTGCACACATCCTGCCGTCACCCGCAGCAGCTGACGTCTTGACACAGATAACCGCCTCCGAAAACACATCTCCCCGCTGGCTGCCCGACACTGACACCGGAAGCCCAGAGACACTTGGGCAGTGCAGACAGCTCGGAAGTTTATGGTGGGTGGGAGCACCGTGCCAGCCCCAGACATTCTCCCCAGGTGGGGGAAATCAAGGGCAAAGTATGCGTCTTGGACCAGACGTACCAGAACCACCAGATGGGCCAATTTGAGATAGAAAAAAAAAAAAAGAAGGATCACCAGAAACTCTATTCCTGCCATAGCACCTGGAGTGGCGGGGGCGGGGGTGGGGTGTGGGGTGTGTTTTGCCTGTACTCAAAGCAAGGAGATCATTGTCAGACTCATTGACATTCATGCCAAGCCCCAGTGGGATTTGCTTTGTCTCCCTGAATGTCAGCCTGTATTTATCAGTCAATCAACAAATATTTATTGAGCCCAAAGCAGCAAGTTACAAGGTACTTGGGTTAGGGCAGGGGTTCATGGGAGGTGGACAGAGGGCCCCTCATCTTCCCTATTCACTTCCCACCACACAAACACACACACACACACATATGTTTTGGAACCATTAACATAGGAATTTGGGAGATTGGTTTGGGTAGATTTCATATAGTTTTAATGGCTGGTTTACAGGTTGCTGGAAAGAACGGTCGATGGATCATTGTTCCCCCACTCCTCTCCCCTCCCTGCATTAGAATAGTACCCCCAAGTCCCTTGACATGTGATTTTGCAGTGTTTCTCACTGTGCTTAGTCCCTCAGTCGTGCCTGACTCTTTGTGACCTCATGGACTGTAGCCCAACAGGCTCCTCTGTCCATGGGATTCTCCAGGCAAGAATACTAGAATGGGTTGCCATTTCCTACTCCAGGTTTCTCACTGAAAGTGGAGTCTGTTTCCCCACTCCTTGACTTTGGCTTGGACCTGTGACTTGCTTTGGGTAGTGGGTGCCTGAAACATTCCTACCCACACTCAGCACCACAACACTCGCCCGCTTCAGAGACCAGAGCCACCTGAGCTTCAGCCCAGGGCTGCCAGAAGCAACCTGTGGGACTGAGCATGCCCCTGGCCCTGTGACAGAGGTCCTGCCCTGAGGACTGGCCTCCCGGTGGGCCTCACTGCTCTCCCTGCCTCCCACACAGGCACACAAACACACACTGGAATTGGAAACTTCAGTTCAGTTCAGTTCAGTTCAGTCGATCACTCGTGTCCGACTCCATGGACTGCAGCACACCAGGCTTCCCTGTCCATCACCAACTCCCAGAGCTTACTCAAACTCATGTCCATCGAGTTGGTGATGCCATCCAATCATCTCATCTTCTGTCGTCCCCTTCTCTTCCTGCCCTCAATCTTTCCCAGCATCAGGATCTTTTCAAATGAATCAGCTCTTTGCATCAGAGGGCCAAAGGATTGGAGTTTCGGCTTCAACATCAGTCCCTCCAATGAATATTCAGGACTGATTTCCTTTAGGATGGACTGGTTGGACCTCCTTGCAGTCCAAGAGACTCTCAAGAGTCTTCTCCAACACCACAGTTCAAAAGCATCAATTCTTCGGCACTCAGCTTTCATGGTCCAATTCTCACATCCATTCATGACTACTGGAAAAACTGTAGCTTTGACTAGACAGACCTTTGTTGGCAAAGTAATGTCTCTGCTTTTTAATATGCTTGTCTAGGTTGGTCATAGCTTTTCTTTACCTCAGGCAAATAATAAAATCACCACCTTTCCACCTCCACCAGGGACAGGGCCTGAGGGTTTAGAGATAAGGGCCTAAGATAAGGTCTTATCTCCAAACCCCGAGGCCCAACACACAACTCTCCAACTAAGCCTGAGAGCACAAGCACAGTGTGTTGGTTTAAATGAGATCTTTTCCAGTCCATAGCCCCGGAAGGACAGGGCAGGAGGTGGAAGTCCTGTCCGCCACTTAGAAAAGGAGACTTTGAGTTGAACACTAATTCACACAGAGTCTGGAAGATGGCTAAACAGTCCTTCACTTTTTTTAAAGTTTCTTAAAAGTCCACACAGAGCAGGTCTCTGTGATTAATACAGGGGTTCTAGTAACGAAGTTCTAGAATAACGAAGGTCAAAAATAAGAGTGTCTTGAGATGGGAGGGAGGTTCAAGAGGGAGGGGACATATGTACGCATAAGGCTGATTCATGTTGATGGTTGACAGAAAACAACAAAATTCTGTAAAGCAGTTATCCTTCAATTAAAAATAAATACATTTTTTAAAAAAGAAAAAAAAATAAGGTGTCTTAAGGAGTCAAAGTATATTTGTCACTCAAATTCCAAGCTAGGTGGTTGGGGCTGGTACAGTGGCTTTCTCCCTGAGACTAAGGGAACTAGGTAGGTGGTATTTTCCAGAAGTGATCACCACCATATCTCTCATCCATCATGCTATTATATGATGTGATCCTGACCCTCTTCCTATCAAGATGAGAAGTCTAATTCCCCTCCCCTTGACCCTGAGCAGACATGACTATTTTTGGCCAATAGAGTTGGCAGAACTGATGCTGAGAGATTTGGGGGAGTGGGTCATAAAAGGTCATGCAGTGTCCTCCTTGTTTACTGGAGTATTCCTGCCTGGGGCTCATGGAAGACATCCAACTACCCCGAGGCTGCCATGTTGTGAGGATGCGAAGCCACACTGAGAGGCCATTGTAGATGCTCTGGTTGGCGGTCCTAATCTTAGTCATCCATTTTGGGGCCCAGACATGCAAATGAAGCTGTGTTGGATCTTCCAGACTAGTCCTTCAGCCCACTGAGTACCACTGAGTGACCTTACTCAAAACCACCAAGAGTGAAAGAATTGCCCAGACAAGCCCTACCCAAGTTCCTGACCCACATAATCTATGAGCACAGAAAAATGGCTCTTTTAAGCCAGGAAGTCTGAGGTGTTACACACGAAAAGCAATGGGAGTGGGGACTCAGGTTCCATCCAGTTCATTGCTCTGCCATACCTGGGTGGGTGGGTGGGTGTGGGATGGCCTTGTCCTCATTGTTCAAAATGGTCTCTAGAGCTCCAGCCATCACATCTGCATTCCAAACAGTAGGATGTTGAGAGTAATGAAGAAGAGCAAAGGGCATGATCCTATTAAGGATGTTCATGAAAGGTATCTCAGGACATGACACATCCTATTGGCTAATATTTAGTCAGGTAACCATACCTAGTAGTAAGAGAGGGTGGAAAACATCATCTTTATTCTAGATGACTATGTGCAAAACTAAGAATCAGGAATTCTTAGAACTTGCCCAGCGGTCCAGTGGTTAAAACTCTGCACTTCCACTGCAGGGGGTACGGGTTTGATCCCTGGTTGGGGAACTAAGATCCCACATGCCACACAGTGGGGCCAAAAAACAAACAAACAAACAAAAATCAGGAATTCTATTATTGAAGAAAATGAAGATTACAGGTCTGGCCCACAGCCAAAAGTTCTTTGCCCTCCTCCCTTTCCCCTCCCCCCACATTTATTTCTGTGCTCTCAGCCACCTGAACATCAAGGCTGAAAAAACTATAGATCTTCAGCCCGAACAACCAAAAGACAAATGAGTGCTTCTCCAGCCGGTACTGAAGGCGCCTCTCAAGGCATAATTTCTGATGCTGACAAAGTCCCTATCTCTCTTCTTTCTAAAGACCCATTTCCACAAAGGATGAGGAGAGATGGTAAGTTGGGGTGGGGGTGGAGGACCTGGCCTGCCACATATATTAACTGAGCATCTGCTAACGTGTCCATCTAATCCTCACCCCGAGATACGGCACTGCCATTATTTTCACTTAACAGGTGAAAAAACTGAGGCTGGGAAAATGTAAGTGACTCAGAGTCACACAGCTCATCCCCTGAGCACAAGGTCAGGCGCTAAGCTGGGGGCGGTGACTCTGTAAACACCAGTCCCAGGGTGTCCCTCCCTGAGGTCATCAGAGGGCCTGCCTGTGTTTTGCAAGATCCTTCCACTATAAAGATGCCATAGGTCTTTCTTCCTGCTTCTTCAGGATCCTCAATGAATGTGCCTGAGGCCTAGAGGTCAGTGTTGCTCTTAATCACCTACCACCTCTGCCACTGACTCCTGTGAAGCAGGCAGGCTCCACAGTGGGGCTGGCGAAGACTTGAGCGGGCTGAGGATGGGGGTGGGGGTTGGCCAGAGCTGAAACACTAGGAGCCCCTTTTATTTCAACTCAGGCTGGGTCATGGTTCAGACCCCCATGCCCCAGCCTGAGCCTCCTGTCTGTCTCCCCTCAGAGGCGGACTCATTTCTGCGAGACAGTCAGGAAGGTAGGGGCAACCCCCACAGCATATAAATCAGTGAGCCTTGCCATGTAAAGAACCACCACCAATGATGTTTTCATCATTGGTGGTGGGGATGGTGGCACAACAATGTGAAGTATTTAATGCCACTCAGCAATACACTTAAAAATGATTCAAGTGGGGACTTCCCTGGCGGTTTGGTGGTTAAGACACCATGCTCCCACTGCAGGGGGCACAGGTTTGATCTCTGGTGGGGGAACTAAGTACCCACATGCCATGCAGTGAGGCCAAAAGAAAAAAAAAAAAAGGTTCAAATGGCCAATTTTATGTAACATATATTTTACCCCAATAAAAGAAAATCCCCAAACTTGGTGGCTTAAAACAGCAACACTTTACCAGTTCATGAGCCTGTGAGTCTATAGCTTGGGCTGGGCAAGGCTGGGCAGTTCTACTGGACACACCCGGGTTCGCTCATGTAGTCATAACCAGCCAGCAGGTTGCCTGGCACCGGCTTGCAGAGAGGGCTTCACTCCCGTCTGGTGGTTGCTGCTGGTTGTCGGCAGTCTGGGCCACATGCCTCCAGCTGCCTAATCCAGGCACGGGTTGCCATCACCAAGGTGTATTCACAGCTTAGCAGTTGTGGGGGGTCCCGAGAACACCAAGAGAGGGTAAGCCCCAGTGCACAACATTTTGCAAACCTCTGCTAGTCGTGTCTGATAGCACCCTTTTGGCCAAAGCAAGTCACACTGCCAAGCCCAGAGTCAGTATGAGAGAAGACACCAGGGGATAAATATGAGGCAATGCAAGCACACTGAGGGCCAGCACCACCATACGGCTTGTTCACGAATTACTGTTGTACTACTACAACACACGTGTGTGATCACCCAGGCACATTCGCTTTCAAACTAGAGAAGAGAGCTGGTTGCCCAAACCAGTAGCTACTTGAGTCATTAAAGGCACAAGATGCCTCCAGGCAGGAGTGTGGTTTCTAAAAACGCAGACCAGAGAGAGCAAGCATTCTGGCATGAAGTCTCCCCACGGAGATCCAGCACAGAGCCCACATCCTCAGCTCTTAGGGTTTTCTGCAAGTCTAGGGGAGCAAGCCGGGTGCCCCCAGCTCTTCCCCAGACAGTTTTGTGACCATGCCATCCTCTCCAACCCATCAATCCTTACAGGCAAATGATGATTCCCAGGCTGTGTCCCCCATCAATACTGACATGCTAAAAATCAGGATTGGAAAGCAGTGAGAAGGCAGCAGAAAATGAGTCTTTCCACAGTTTTCCTTTCTGCCCTGCCCTGGGAAAGAAGAGCCAGAGGATGCCTGACTGTGCCCTGTCGATCTGGGTGGAAGGGGGAGGGGGTTATCCTGCCCCAGTCACCTGTGGAAGGCCAGCCACCACAGCTAAATGGATGGTGAGAGAGGTGGCCACACCCACAGTGCGAGTCTGCACAGGGGTGTGGAGGACCTGCGTCAGCCCCACCAACCGCTGCTGACTGATCTTGGGCAAGTTAAGTTACTTAGTCTCATCTAATTAGTTTCCTCATCGACTCAATGGATATGAGTTTGAGCAAACTCTGGGAGATGGTGGACAGGGAAGCACTGCGTGCTGCGGTCCATAGGATCGCAAAGAGTCGGACACGACTAAGCAACTGAACAACAAGTAAAAAGACTAGAATAAGCCCTCCTGTGGGGCCATCCAGAAGATTCTATGCCTGAACCCTTGCATGAAACAGACAATCCAGAGCACAAAGAAGATGTTTAACAACCACTGCTTGTCTTTCAAAAGGGCTGTTTCCCCCAAGCCACCAGACAGGAAAGCTCCTGGGTAACAGAGCACAGATGTTGTTTTAAACTTTTGTTTCCGCAGCATATCTAGTTTGCCCTCAGCATGATTCCAGACAGCTCCTCTCCTCTGTCAGGAGCCATCCCAAAAGTCTAAGGATATTCCAACAGTCCCTTGAAAGCCTACTTCTCATTCACCGTGGCAGGGATAGAGGAGACGTCTGACAGGAAGGAGGTATCACCATGGTGATGGTGGGGTTGGTGAGGGGTCACAGGCCGCTGTCAGTGGGCACCCCGGCAAGTTCCAGAGAGCAGATCAAGTCATGGCCCCATACACCACCTCTCCAAAGTCCAGAAGCTGTGTTATTGAAAGAATTTTATTTTTTTCCCTTCCGTAGACCTTCCCCTGTGCATGCGTGCTAAGTCGATTCAGTCATGTCCGACTCTTTGAGACCCCATGGACTATAGCCCATCAGACTCCTCTGTCCATGGGATTCTCCAGGCAAGAATACTGGAGTGGGTTTGCCATGCCCTCCTCCCGGGGATCTTCCCAACCCAGGAATGGAATCCACATCTCTTATGTCTCCTGCATCGGCAGGTGGATTCTTTACCACTAGCGCCATCTGGGAAGCCCAGACCTTCCCCTCCACCCCACCAAATGCCAATCTCAGGGGTGGGGGGGGGGGTAGGGACGAGAAGGCATTCTTAATGACCTTATGTGGTAGCAATGTCCTCCAGGATGGAGCATCCTTTGGGCGAAAAAAAAAAATTAGTATTCTCATCAGCTAGAGAAAGAATCTGATGCCAGGAAATGGTGTTCGGTGTTCTCTCATCCTATTCCATGAGGCAGATAGCCTACCACCATGACCAAAGAGCCATCCCCTGCACACACACACACAATTCACATCCCCTTGGTTCACCAGATTTACCACTGAGCATGTTCAGTCATCCAGAGCTGATGGTCAATGCACCCTAGGTTAGCCAGGTGCTGAAAACCAGGCTCCTTTTGCATGTTGAGTCATTAAACAGTGCCCCCACCCGTTCAGTTGGTTTATTGCAAGTTCATTGGTCTCCCCACCCCCACTCAACTCTATCATACTCCGTTATCTGTTTTAATTAATTTATTTCTCTATATCAGAAAACAATGTCTCCCTGCTCTTTCATGAGATAACCAAAAACGTCTCTACCTCCCAATTTTGACTTAGCTGGAGGGAGGGAGACAAGTGATGTCAGCCTGGCACTGGGGGAGATGTGGAAGCTTACGCCCGTGGGCTGTCCCACAGAGGCGGGGAAGGATGAACTGCCATTTTTTCCTTAAGGTTCAGGCTAGCAAGACTGCAGTCCTCCTGCTGTCCCCTGTGAGCTTCTGATCTCCTCGTGCCTAGGGGCATCCGGCTATTGTTATATTGGGGAGGGGGCACCTAGGTACATGGGGGGAGGGCCGTGGAGGACCCTGATCAATCCATCCAGGCTTTGAAGCTCTAAATAGGAGCTACCCTCTCGTCCTCCTTTCTCCAGGTTCAGAAACCTGGACAAATAACTCCCAGCCTCCCAGGGCCGATGCCCAGATCCGGATGAAGGGGGAGGAGAGAGTGGGCTGCAGGAGGGAGGGGGCGGGAGTGCCGCGCCGCCGCCGCCGCCGCCGCCGCCGCCGCCGCCGCCGCCGCTGCCTCCCCCTGTGTATAAAACTCCCTTTGTATGCAGGTCGCCGGCTGCTCCCCATGCCAGGTGCAGCTGCCAGGATTCTCAATGCGGTTTGAACACAATTTGCCAGTGTTGGTTCAGCTCCGCTGGCTTCCAGTTGGGGGGCCATATGCTGCCTTTAATCTGCCTGTGCGATTCTCACCGATGTCAATAGGCGCGGGCGGGTGGGTGGCTCAAATGGCCCGAGAGCTGGGGCTGGGGTGGCGCTCCCACTGCTGCCAGGCGGGCCCGGCTCTCCACGCCACTGAGGACCACCGGCGGGTCCTCGCGGGAGGTCGTGGCGCTCGGCAGCGGGGACAGGCAGGACCGGCCGCTGGCAGCTGCCCCTGTGTTTGGCTATGGCGCGTGGGAGCCTCTCTGGTAGGCCATCCCCATAGCCATCATTGGCCTTCCCCTCCGCAGAGATCCCTGCCAAGGAAGTCGGCCAGGGAGGTGCCAGCACTCAGTCCAGACTTCACATTTCCCTCATTCTTTCTTTAATTGGATTTTTGGTCCTGCTGGGCAAAATAAGCTTTCCACTGGCACAGCACTCTTGCCTCTTCTGAACACACGATGGTGCCCGGCAGCTCTAGGGTGTTCTAGGCAGAGCATCACCTTCCTCCCCCGCCAGAGCATTCATAGCTTTCTCTCCAGGGACTCCAGAGCATGGTGTGCACACACATGCGTGCACACACACATATACTACACGCACACACACCACAGGCACACATATAGCCCTTACCAAATGCACACACACATACCACAGGTACCCCCTACATGCACACACATACCACACACACACTCTACCAATGACAAACTCGGTCCCCCTCCAAGACCTTGATTCCGAGGCCTTCTTTGAAAACAGATTCTCACTAACCAGGTGAATATCGCTGCTCCGAACGGCCTGGGCATAACTGGCACCAGTGCTCTGAGCTGGGACCCAGAAGCCAGCAGCACCCTCTCAGCGGCTGCTCGGCCTCCTCTCTGCTAGTTTGACCCTGCTCCCTGAAACCCTTAAAGTCCCAGCCACAGATCAAAGTGCCAAGAAAGCCACCTCCCAGCCTTGCAGGGCTTAGCTGCAAGGGGCTGAGGAAGAAGCAAGCGGGCAGGCTGGAGTCTGAAGGAGAAGTGGCATTTCCCGAGCAACCCATGACAGAAGACGGGTGGGTACTCTGAGACTTGGACTGAGCCTTAGGGAAGAGAAGGAGAGGAGAATGGTGGGGAGAAAAGGAAGGGGAGGAGAGAGAGGAAGAAGAGGGGAGGAAAATGTCACTCCCCACCCAACCCCATCCGTCTTTAAAGGAGGTTCAGTTTTAAATGCACGCAGCTCCGGGGGCAGGACGTGCTAACCGACCCCCCCCCTCCCCGCCCCCACCTGAGTTTAGCATATTAAGGAAATGCAGCCTATGGGATCCTCACTCCCAGGGCCTCCCAGAGCCCCTCATCTCCCTGCTGCCGGGCCCTTCAAGACCTGCAAGGACACCGTTAAGCAGCCCTCGCCGCCCCCCCGCCCCGCCCCCCCCCCAACCGGGGTTGTGAAGGCACCTATTAAAATACACCGTGCTCAGCCCCAACCACGGCCCTCCGCCCCCGGAAAGCTGCTGACCGTCAAATACATCACAATATTTCAGAGTCCCAGTTAACAAGCGCCCATTAAAATTTGACAACCAGATAGTAGCGCAGAAAGCGCTCATTTTGAAAAAACTTGAGCGCTTTCTGCTGGTTCAGCAAGACAAAGCCGGTTTACCTGTCCCTGGCATTTTAAGCCCGGAGGAGCACGGAGGCCTTAGCTCCTGGGTGCTGCCTGGTTAATGGAATGCGGGGTGTTTATTTGCCAGGCCACATCTGAACCAGCTTGCTAATGAGCCTGCGGTGGTAAGCTCACTGTCAGTCAGTCTGCCTTTTTTTAATCAAAAGATGAAACAGTCGGTTATCAAGGATTAATGACTCTTACAGCATCCATATGAGGCTCATATTTATCTTTTAAAAGAAAACGGAAGGAAGAAAAATGATGAGATTTTGTTTCAGTAAGCAGTTTAAATCTGCTCTGGTAAGTTGAATTCATTCATTCATTAATTCAGTCATGTGTCTGGGAGAAGCCAGCGGGAGCCCCTTCCATCATAAGAACTTCTGACTGTGAAATAAACCCCGAGTAACCAGATTAACTACGAAGTATGTCTCCGTCAGGTTTTAGGCATTAGTTCAAGTGTAGTTTCTGGGCGTTTCAGCTTATTGTAGTGACTTGCCGATTCTGGGGTTCCAGGCAGCACTTCTGGAGGAGAAAGAGTCTCTGTTCCCCATCTCTGGCTTCAAAATAGAGTTCCTGTATGCAATGACATGACTGTGCATTGTTGACTTCACTGGGAAAGAATATCGGTATTTTAAATAGATTCCCATATGATTCATATATTCCTGCATAGCATAAAAAGTGTAAATAGCTCTCCATGTCTGAACACACAGAGGCGTATGTGCACATACGGGCACGCACAGGGGTACACATACACACACCTGTATCACACATACCTGTTGTGACCATGCAGAGAATATGGTTACCAAAATACTCCTTTGAACTGTTAGTGGGCTTTGTTTACAACAAATATTAGGATACTAGGATCTCTTATTTAGTAACCTAAGACATAGTTTGGCCTAAAGAGAAAGCTCTTGGCTTTGTTCTCATCCAGAGTGGGCCCGGCCATTTTCTAAGTTGACTGTCTCTCTATTGGCCTCTTTCTTTGTATTCGCAGTCTTCTCTCTGAGTACCTATGTGCTCTGGGGGATGAAAGCAATAACTCACATGAGGATACTTGAAATCACAGCCAGAAATGTCAAGGTGCTCCTTCCCACATCATCAACAATGAGACACACTCAGGTTACAATGCCGACCATTTTGGAAATTAAATGATGTTTACGGCGCTGCCACCCAGCATTCGATGGCTTCAAAGAAAGGTAAATACTGATTCTGGAGTGGGCTGGGGAATCACAGATAAATTCAGAAACCTCAATGAGGTCTGTCTACCGTGGTTTAATCTCACCGGGTCTCCGGCTCCTCTGTAATATGGTGATATTAACACCTGATCTACCAGCCAAGCTGGGGAGCCAGGAGAATTAGGGAAGAGAACAGAAATTAAAGGAAGTGCCTAAAGGGGATTATTTGAGGGTGGGGTAACTAATAGTTCAGTTCCCGTGGGAAAGGTGTCACCTGGTGGACCTGGAGCTGACTGTTCTGCAGATTGATGTTCTGACCTCTGGGTTAGGAAAAGAGGTTTGTTAGAGGGGGAGTGTAGAGACAGTCCCGCAGACTTCCCTTAACCAAATGATGACTTCAACAAACCCCTCCCCCCCACACACACACAAAGCACTGAGAAGGACACAGCTTTGCTTCCGCCATCTTCTTGCCAGACATGCAGAACCTGAATGGAATCAGACGAACCCACGTCAAAGGACATTTTGCAAAATAACTAGCCTGTCTGCTTTAAAAAGGTCAAGGTCAAGAAACTCAACGAAAGACTGTGGACCTGTTCCAGATTAAAGGGAGACGAAAGAGACATGACAATGAAATGCAATATGCAACTCTGAATTGGATCTTGGAACAGAAATTTTTTTCCTTTTGCTGTGTAGAACAGTAGTGGGACAATTGAAGAAATATGAATGTCTGTAGATAAGATAACAATATTATACCAATGTTAATTTCCTGATTTTGATCATTGCATTGTGGGAATGTAAGAGAATATCCTTGTTTCTCAAGAAAGCTATGCCTAAGTATCATAGGTAAAGGGTGATCATGTCTGTAGCTTATTCTCAAATAGTTCATAGATATCTGTATCTACAGCTATCTATTTACTTACTTATATGCCTATCTATATCTGTCCAGAGAGAGACAAAGAGAGAAGATAAAGGAAATTGGTAAAATGCTTACTTTTGAAGAATCTGGGTGAAGAGTATATCAGAATTCTTTGTACTGTTTCTGCAAGTTTTCTGTGAGCCTAAAATTTTCTTCAGCTATGGATTAATAAATATATAAAGGACTTTGGGTTTCTCTTTGAAGATGCAAGCGAAGAGGAAGTGAGGGAGGGGGCTGGAGCTCGACTTGGTGAGCATGAGGGTGGCCATGACCCAGCAGAGAAGAAACAAGACAGGGCACAGCACTAGCACTGACCTGAGCCAAAAGCTGCCTCTGGAATTTTCTGCCGCACGTACAGTGAAGCCAGCTGGGAAAGTGTTCTGTATGGCTCAGTACCTAGCATGGGGCTGGCCACTTAGTAGGTGATCACTCCAGTTTTGTTGCTAAATGAATGAATGAATGAATATACTCCTCCCTCGGCATCACAGGACTGCGGGCTCTACAGGTCTGACCAGGGCGTTAAAGGAAGCTTGCTATTGCATTTAGTGACCCCAGTTGAGTGAGAAGTCTTGAGTGGCAGTGGGAGTCGGGACTCCCTGCATTCATCCAAATGCTTATTCGAGATTCATTATTTAAGCAACAGTACATCCCCCAAATAAACACGTGCGTCTTTGCAGCCTGCAGCCCAGGAGCACTATAAAACACACAGCGGCAAGAGGCCCAGGCCCTCGCTGCTGCGTGCAGTTTCCAGCCGGCTCGCTATTCTTTTGTCACCGCCTTTTTATTGGTTTTCTCAAAGTGGTTACAATGCTGTTATTGTAAAACCCTCACACCAGAAGAGAGAGAGAGAGAGAGGGGAAGCAGTGACGGGGAATGGAGCGATTTCTGCCAGGAGAGCCTGCAGACCCCCGGTGGGGAAAGCTACCTATCAAAAGGGGTGGGGGTGGGGGAAATGGAGCCCTTTCTTTGCTCCGGTCCACTTGACCTGCTCGTAAATCCACTGGGAGCCAGGGCAGCCCTTGAATTCCCTGGAGGGTAAATGGCCTTGGCGCTTTCTGCCCCTAGGGAGGCTCCTGTAAAGAACCTCAGCCACCCCTCCCCCTTCACAGTCTACCGCTGCTTCTGGATGCTCGGCCAGGCCTCGCCCCAGATCGGGGAGGGGGGAGGCTGGAGGACTGAAGCCATGCTCTTGGGGACTGTGACTTCCCTAGCATCGCCACTCCTCACCTGCAGGAAAGACTTATTCTCATCCTATCCCATTATAAGTATTGAGGTATAATTTACATGCCATGAAACATGCACATTTGGGGTCTGGACAGCTCAGTGACTTTTCTACATCGCCTAGTTCAAGAAATAGAGCAGCGCTGTCCAACACAATGTTGTACAAAGTTGAAAATGTTCTGTATGTGTTACATGTGGCTACTGAGCCTTTGAACTGTCACTGTTGTGACTAAAAAGACAACTTTGCAATTGCATTTCATTTTAATGTACACAGCCACATGTGTCTAAGGGCTACTACGTTAGCATGGATAGAGAACATTCCCATCAGCCCAGAAAGTTCCCTCGGGCCCTTTCCAGTCAGGACACCCCAAGAGGTAACCACTTTTCTGACTTCTATCGCCCAATACCAGGGCTACTGCACCTCAGATAGACATTTGGAGCCAGATAAATGTGGGACTGAGCTGGGCCTTGTAGAATGTTTAACAGATCCCTGACCTTGACCAATTAGGTACCAACAGCACTTACCCCCAGTCGTGACAGCCAAAAATGTCTCCAGACATAGCTAAATGTCCCCCATTGTGGGGGCTGCTGGGGGTTGGAAGGGTGGAGATTGACTTCTGGTCCACAAACACTGTCCTGAATTAGTTTTGCTTGTTCTTGAACTTTAAATCGGGCTTCCCCGGTGGCTCAGTGGTAGGAATCCGCCTGACAGTGCAGGAGACGCGGGTTCAATCCCTGGAATGGGAAGATTCCCTGGAGGAGGAAATGGCAACCCACTCCAGTACTCTTGCCTAAGAAATCCCATTGGACAGAAAGAAGAGCCTGGCGGGCTACTGTCCATGGGGTCTCAAAGAGTTGGACATGACTGAGCGACTAAGCACAAACTTTAAAGAAATGGAATCATACAGTGCATACTAGGTACCCCTGCTTCTTTTGTAAAAAAAAAAAAAAAAGCAGCAGAAATTTGTTGTTCACAGTTCTGGAGGCTGGAAGTTGGAAATCAGGGTACCAGCCTGGTAGGGTGAGGACCCCTTCCAGGTCTCAGACGTCTGTCACTTCACAGAAGGCCGATTCTTTTACTCAACATAATGTCTGGGAGTCTCATCCAGGTTGTTGTGTGTATTGGTGGTAATACATTCCTTTGTGTGGCTGAGTAGTCGTCCATTGCTCGGCTATATGACGGTTTGTTTATTGACAAACGTCTAGGCTGTTCCCACTTTGGGGCTATTATGCTCAAAGTGCTGTGAACATTTATACAGGGAACTTTGTGCAGATAGAGGCTGTCATTTCTTTCAGGTAAATGCCCAAGAGTGGAATTGCTCATCACAGGTAGGTGTGTGTTTAACTTCATCGGGTGCTCTTTCCCTGAGCGGCTGTGCCATTCTATGCTCCCACCAGCAACCTACCAGGCTCCCGCTTGCTTCCCGCACCCTTGCCTTATGGCATCACCCATCTTTTGCATTTTAGCCATTCTAGTGGGTCAGAGGGTGGCTTTCTAACAGCCACAAAGCTTGCCACAGGAGTCAGATGAAAACTGCCACCACAGTAATGACAGCATAAGAATTGGAAGGGGTCTCAGAGATCCCTGTCCTTAGTGAGCTCAGAGTCCAGGGTACCTGGTACAACACCCCCCCCCCCAGTGGGGATGTGACCAGTTGCTTCCCCACAATGCTCTTTCTGCTCCTCAGCTTATAGGAGGGGAGAGGCCATGGTGGGGAGAGGTGCCCTGGGACAGAGAAGACACAGACAAGGATAACAATTCCTGGGAAACAGTTTGCATCACAAATGAAAAGAGCACATAAAATGTGTTCAACCCCTCCCTCCCTCAGGCCCACCCCATTTCCAACCCACATGGGTACACACACCCCTCCACTAGAGACACAGGACAGCAATTTGTTCTTTGAAGAGAGGAGGGGTGATGTTGAGGGTGGTGCTAGTGGTAAAGAACGTACCTACCAATGCAGGAGACAAAAGAGACTCTAGTTCAATCCCTGGGTCAGCGAGATCCCCTAGAGAAGGGCATGGCAACACATTCCAGTATTCTTGCCTGGAGAATCCCATGGGCAGAGGAGCCTGGCGGGCTACAGTCCATGGGGTCACAAAGAGTCGCACACGACTAAAGTGACTGAGCGTGCATGCACACACAGAGTGACGTTGATGAAGGGGAGGTAAGAAGGGTAGCTTGGCTGCTACTTGGGGGTTCAAAATGTTGGGCCAAGGACATGCCTACTTTGGGAATATTATAAATTAGACACTAGAGAGTGAGAAATGCGCCTAAGAAATCAACTTTGATCCTCACCTCGGTGCAGCTTCTGGTCTAATTTTTGACGGAAAAGAAACAGTGGAGATCATATAATGCCACCAGGACCTGGACACAGAACCCTGCCCCTGTCAGGACTGACAAAGTGTGACAGGTGAAGCCAGAGGGTCTACCACCGCAAGTCGGGAATCTGAAGAAGAGGAGCACCTGGAATTAACCATAGGACAGAGGAAGCACCCTGACATCTGAATCAGAATCCGTGTCTCAGCACACTCTTTCATTTGCTGCTATTTCTGAGGGACTCGTTAATTGCAATGCTCCCCTCAATTGTTATCTCGGGGAAATGCTATTCCCTGCCCACCCCCCTGCCAAAAATCCCATTAATCTCTTTTTAGAACCTCAAGTAAACTCCTGGTAATGAAGCAACCGACACCTTCTACTACAGAAAGTGTCAGTCTCTTGTGGGCCATCAAGAAAGGTCTCTGACAATATTATCTTTTAGAAGTCAAGGTGTGTGTATGTGGCGGGGAGGGGCAAAGGGGTCACCTGGAGGGGTATGGGAGGGGATGGGAGGGGGGTCACCTGGAGACGGCCTCACCTGTTCTGTTGTCAGAGGCTCAGAAAAAAATTTGGCTGAAACTGGGAAGCAGCCGTTCTGGCATTTGGAAGGTAGACCTTGGTCAACCTAGAGAGGGGACTCAGTCTGGTGTTTCGGGGCTGTAACATTCCTAAAGGCACCCTGCCATAGTAGGGCTCCAAGCTGACATCTGATCAGGGAGAGATGTTAGCCAGCCAAGAAATCCTAGGGTGAGGACATCAAGCTAAAGATGATAAATCAGATGCTCCAGGTTCATGTTTGTATATTTTCTCTGTGCCTGCCTCCAAAATATTTATGAAAATATTTTTAAATTAAAAATTAACTTTAATATTAGATGATATGTTCCGAGGGCATCATCTGTTTTGTTCACAGCCACATGAACAGCTATATATGTGTCCGGCACCTCGATCACTGATTATATGTGTTGAACTGCTGAAGAGCAGATCCCTGATTCAATGCGGAGGCCTTGATTTAGCCAAGCAACTCAATCTGAGAAGGCTCAGTATTCGGGAGCAGAGAAGGCCCACTCAGGGTGCGGCAGAGAAACACGAAGCGCCTGTGAGAGCAGCATGACAGTCTCAGGGGTGACCAGCACCAGGATCCCAAGGGGAAGGTGATGTCTCTGAGGTTTCATTGTCCGGCTGTGTTCTCAGTCCCTTGGCGCTGGTTAAGCTTCCATTGCCAGCCTCCGGGGACAGTAGTTTTTATTTTACTCATCACTGCCCTTATGTGGCCTCTTTTCTCACACAGGCCCCTGAATCTTCAAGGTGTGAACACAAGCAAGTTTCTAGGAAGGAAAAGCTCCCAACAGACAGGGGCAGCCGGACTCTCAAACTTCCCTCCCAGAACAATTCTTCCTCTTGGGGTTTGCGGCTAGCAGCCGTGAGTAGGCTCCAAGAAAAATGTGACAGCACCCTGAAGGACAGAGTCCTTTTCTCTGTTTCACCTCAGCGGAGCCGAGACCGGCAGACATTCTTAAAATGAGTTTTGCTAAACACTGAATGAAAAACAGAAGCATAAGTCATAAAAAATCACACTGTTTTCCCAGGTCTAGACTCCAGAAGATAGGCATGCCTGGACACAGAGGGCACTCTGGGATCCACGCATGCACTCTGGAACTAGATAAGGGAGCTGGAGTGCCGTCGGCGGCCCTGGTTTTACCTAAGCCTCCCTGCTCCCAGCTTAGAAGAAGCCAAGGCCACGTTCCTCCAAGAGGCAGACACAATCTCTGTCCCAGGACCTGTGAGGAGAAGTTTCCTAGTACTTCTGCCTCGGGGATGGCACCTCCCAACTGCCCTTCATCTCTCCCCCATGGTGTGAGGGCACAGCTAGCCTGGGGATGATTTGCAGGACAGCCGTGCTTGACAGCCAGCAAATAATAGAGCTCTCTGGGTCTCTGTTATCTAATCCACCTACCTCTGGAGCTTCCCTTGGCAATTCACTCAGGAAGCGCCCCTCCCCCCACACCATCTGGAAGTGGTTTTTGAAAAATCGACTCATTATTGTTAACGTAGGCTTTTGCAAGATACAGTTGCAAGTGCAGCCCCTAAACTGTAAGTTCCTGGAAGGTAAGGGATTTTATTTTGTGCTCCTCTGTAGCACTATCACCACCACATAGTAGGAGCTTAATAAGCAATGGTGGAATGAATGAGGAATTAATAAACTTACGAAAGGGGGGTCCAGTTATTTCTGCATAACAAATTATTCCAAAGTGTAGGAGCTTAACGACTATTTCATTATACTTGCAGTTTCCACGGGTTGGGATTTTGGATCTAGTACAGCAGTGATGCCTTGTCTCTCTGCCCCCGTGATGCCTGAGGTCTCAGTTGAACAGAGGTGAAGGTGTGGGGGCTGGAGTCACCTGGAGAGTCCTTCGGGCATACATCTGGCACTTGGGCTGAAATAACTCAAAATCTGGACTCAGCTGGGACAGTCATTCTGAGCATGTGGCATCTGTGTAGATCGTGCTTCCTCACAGCATGGCCAACGCAGGGTGATCAGAGTGCTTACGTGATAGTCACTCAGGGCTCCAAGGTGGAAGCTCCTGGCTTTTCATGTCCCAGCCCTGTCATACTCTAAGTTGAGGCCGTCATCAGACTCAAGGAAAGGAGAAACAGATCCCACTTCCCATTAGAAAAAGTGCCTGAAAATATTGGGGTTATGTTTTTAAACCACCACAAAGGCTGAAAGATTAGAAAGCCCCATCACCTGACAATTTTGAATTCATTCCCTCCGCAGAATTTATCTTGTATGTCTACTATATGTCAAGCCCTGGGTTGGGTGATGCGTAAGGATTTAAGGGAACGAACAAAATAGACATTGTCTCTGCCTTCATGTAGCCTGCATTCCACTCAAGAAGACAGACATTAAACAAATAAATGTGCAAACAAATGCATAGTTGCAGATCATGATGAACACTATTAAGCCAGTGTGTGTGTGTGTGTGTGTGTGTGTGTAGGGGGCGGGGGTGACCTGAGAAGGAAGAGGGAGACTTAATTTAGATGGGAAGGGCTTCCCTGATGGCTCAGTAGTAAAGAGTCTGACTGTCTTAACAGTACAGGGGACAAGGGTTCGACCCCTGGTCTGAGAAGATCCCACATGCCTTGGAGCAGCTAAGCCTGTGCAACTATTGAGCTTGTGCTCTAGAGCCCAGGAACTGAAACAAGAGAAGCCACCACAACAAGAAACCCACCCATCGCAACTAGAGAGTAACCCCCATTCTCCACAACTAGAGAAAAGCCCGCACAGCAACAAAGACCCAGCACAGTCAAAAATAAATGAATTTTTTTAATTTAAAAAAATTTTTTAATGGGAAATATTTTGCTCCTCTAGAAGCAAAATCTGATGCAAGGTTTTGACTGTAAGGAGTTTCTTTTGAGGCGATTCTTGGAAGTACCATAGGGCAATGGGGCATGCTGCTGCTGCTGCTAAGTCACTTCAGTCGTGTCCGACTCTGTGCGACCCCAGAGACGGCAGCCCATCAGGCTCCCCCGTCCCTGGGATTCTCCAGGCAAGAACACTGGAGTGGCTTGCCATTTCCTTCTCCAATGCATGAAAGTGAAAAGTGAAAGTGAAGTCGCTCAATCGTGTCTGACTGTTCTCGACCCCATGGACTGCAGCCTACCAGGCTCCCCCGTTCATGGGATTTTCCAGGCAAGAGTTCTGGAGTGGGGTGCCATTGCCTTCTCCGAATGGGGCATGAGAGAGAGCCAATAAGGAAGCCAGAGGATGTAGTCATAAGTAGGGTACCACATGGGCAAATGTGTCACTGCCCGTTGACAGTGTAGAACACACCTCAGACTATCCCACCTGAAGGACAAGAAACTGGGGCAGTGTCAGTAGCTCAGTCATGTCTGTGACTTGTGACTTGGGACTGTAGCTCACCAGGCTCCTCTGTCCATGGAATTATCCAGGAAGAATCACGGAGTAGCCATTCCCTTCTCCAGGGGATCTTCCCCACCCAGGGATCAAACCCAGGTCTCCTGCATTGCAGGCAGATTCTGTACCGTCTGAGCCACCAGGGAAGCCCTCTAGAAACTGGGGCATCTCCCCACCAAATCCCAGTAGTCATAGTTGGGGGCAATAGTGCAGGCTACCCTCCTGTGGGCACTGCCCATTCAGACATCCAGTTAGAGCCTCAGGCAAAGGGCCCCAAGTGCTGGCGGAAGGAGCTCTCACTTGACTTGAGCCAAGGGTCAAAGTGGCCCTCCCTGAGCAAGTGCTCTCTCAGAGAAGTTCAAGCCTCAGAAACACAGGACTTGTAGATACTGTATGTTGTTTCTGTGTGTTATTTGTGGATTTTTACTAAACACGACCCCAGTGTCAGCACTTAGGACGTAGCCTTCCATAGCAATGCATTCAGGATTTTCTTCCCAATGACTATGGGTTTGCAATGACTGGCCACACTGCCCACCCTAGCCCCCACCCACCCCTCCTCCTTTGTGACTAATGGAAAAACATCGGCAAAATTGCCCACAGGCAGGCAAGGTGGAGCTGTTTGTGCCCAGGAGAGTTTTCCCTTTGTGTGAGATTAACTGCCAGGAGTTGTGGGCACCACACCCTGCAACTGTGACCTCAGCTGAGCTTGCAACAGGGAGGCTGGCCCACCTGAAGTTACCACCTAGCAACTCACAGGGCTCATTCAAACCTAGTCAGTTCCCCAGGAGGGGAGGACGTGCATATAGTGAAATCTGGGAGGCCCCACCTTTGTCCAAGGGTGGTCACATTAGCAGAAGACCATGCTCTTGACATGTGCCCGATTCACAATCGAGGCTGGCAGGTGGTTCTCCGGCTCTGGAGCCCTTGGTGACTTTCCAAGAGAACACATGCAGTTCCTCCAAAAACCTTTGCCAGGCTGGGCTCCACCAAATCACAGGGCTGCCGCGGACCGGGCATGACGCTACAAAAACAGCATTTAATAAACTAGAGTAACAAGAGGAGAAAATAAGTGAGTAGCTGAAAGGAAAGGTATTTTTACTAAGACAATGTAATACCCTTTTATTTTCAAATAGCTAAGTAGAATTTCTATAAAATTTTCAAAGAGCGTTTGTCTTAATGACCCTTTTAAAGCATCCTTTTCCAATTCCATTGCTACAGAATCTCAAATATATGCTATGCCCTGGGTTAAGCAATTTTTTTAAGTTAAAAATAATAAAAATAACTGCTGAAGTAGTGAAGGCACTTGGCAGGGTGGGTGAGTGAAGTCAGGAATGGAGCTCTTGCCACTTGTCAACACATTTCCCTGCTGTGTGAGCACTGCAGTCGTCACCTGCTGCTTACCTGAGAGGCGGCTTGCTTGGGGGCTCTTGAGTGCGTTCCCAGGCAGCGGTTCATCCCTGTGTCTTGCCTGGGTCACTGCCACCCTAAGGACAGCCAAGTCAGGAAGGGGTGCAGGGAGAGGAAGAAGGAAGGAAAGGGAGTGAGGAGGGAGGAGGGAAAAAGGAAGCCAAGGTAAGGGAGAGGAGAGGAGAAAGGAGAGGAGGTGATGGGAGAGCAGATGAGGGGAGAGAATTCTACCCGGCTTGGAAAAGCCAGGAAGTCAAATTCCTAAGCCTGTGATAAATAGAATCCCAGCTGTACCAAGAACAGACCAGTGGTAAAATCATTCACACTTGGAATTCCTGACAGTGGAAAATAAACTCATCATTGCTGGCAAATGGAAACTTAGGTAGGGATGATGACGTCCGGGACTCCAGCTCCCACATCCCGGGTCCTTTGGGCACAGACACTTTAGTGGGTTAAGAAAGCAGACTGGGGGCCTGCCTGATGCGGCACCCCTGGAAGTCTTCAGGCCAAGTTGCCCAAAGTCCAGAAAGGCAGAGAAAAGAAGCCGGAAGGAGGCAGGGAAGAAGTTGAGAGTCCGGAGATGGGAAAGAAAGCAGGCTGGTCTGGAACAGGGAGGGGTAAGAAGCTGAAGCCTGAATGCAAGAAGCCGGGGCTGGGAGGGGGGCGGGCATGACCTGAAGGAGAGGTCCAGGATGAGGAGTGAAAGGAAGGAAGAAGGCTGCTGGGCTGCGGGGAAACCCCAGGCTGCAGCAGCAACGATCAGAAGCCTCGCCTGTGGGGTGGACAAGACTTAGTTGCTGGCATCCTGGGTCTGCCCACCCCCATGCCCAGTGGCAGGGTATCCCCGAAGGTTGGGCTTGGTCAGAAGCTCCTCAGGCTTTGGCCTCCTCTGCATCCAGCAACCCTTCCACCTGACGTGTGGGGCGAGGCCTGGACAGTGCCTCACCTCCTGACTCCAGCCATCTTCCCAGTCCCTGACACCGGTCTCATCCATGGAGGGCGGCTGGTCTCTGGGTCACTTTTTGAATATAAGTGCCCTCCCCTCCACCTCTGACAGGTGCACCTGGGACTTGTCTGCAGGCCGCCTTCAGCTCCTGACACAGCTCGTCCTCAGAGAGTGGGTGAATCTAGGAGTTTGTAACCCCACTCCCAGGGGCACCCTGAGCAGCTGACAATGCCACGTGAGGGAGTGTGACAGCTCACTTCTCTTGCCTGGAGTCAGGACAGACTGTGAGGTATGACTTACCCTCCAGAGCCCCCCCTAAGGAATCACTTCCCCACAAATCCTGTCTCAGGGTCTGCTTCTGGGGACACGGAAGTTCTAGGGCCCATGCGCAGGACCTGAACAACAGTTAGCGTGAGTAGACACGATACCAACGGTGCTTCATCCAGTCCTCAGAACCGATGGCCCCGCTAGTACTGAGCATGCCACCCCAAAGAGGAAGCGGAAACTCCGTGATGAGAAAGGGACTCTCCCAGGGTGGCACAGCTGGTGAGCAGAGCAGCCGAGATTAAAGCCAGCTGCTGCCAGCTCTGAAGCCAACATTTAGTCCTTGACATCCCACTGAAATGAGGTGGGGCTCCTGTGCAGAGCCCGGCTGCTTCAGAAGGGAGCTAACATCTCTGAGGCCAGCCGGGTGCTTAGGACGAGTGATCAAGGAGAGAGAGAAAGCTCCATTCAAGCCCTTAGTGTAGCGATCGATGTGTCTGCCTTTACCGGCTCACCTGGACCCAGGTCCCCAAATTCCTGCTGGATTTGCCTCTGCACCCAGAGGTCTTTGGCTAGGGGCCAGCTGGCTCATCAACCCTCCCCCATTCTCCATGAGTGTGGCTTTTTTTTTTTTTCAAGACAAACCCCCCAAAGCCAGCACTTACTAGGAAGAGGGCAAAAGCTTCCCCAAACGCCCCATGAATACATGTTCAGGGCTCCATCCACAGTGACTGATGAGTCATCTGATGACCAGCTGTCAGCACAGAGTGTTAAATATAGAAGGAGAAAGCCAGCGGGGTGTCTAGGACCTAAAGCAAAGAAGAGGAACAGGCACCTAGGAGCTGAAGCCCCAGCTAGGGGGTGAGTCTATAGGGCACCTGGAAACTGTGCCCCCCAGGTCCCCCAAATAAAGGAATCCAGATCAGCGGTGCCCCAGCACAGCATGCTGCTTGATCAGGAAAGAGACAGGGCCGGACACGGGCGATGCCAGCGAGCTGACGATGATTACTGCTAATGATGCTAATGGTAGAATAATCGTTCGGAGAACTTCCCGCTCATCACCTAGTGTTCTTCCCATCAAACGCACAGACGGAGGATGTACTAACAGCGCTGCCACTTAGGCAGCCCAAATTGAGTTTCCGAACCCCAGGCTTGGTTAGGGTAGGCCTGCGCTATCCAATACAATGGCCATGAGCCACGTGTGGCTATGGAACACTTGAAATGTGGTCAGTCCAAATAGAGGCATGCCGTAAGCATAAAATACACACCGGGTTTTGAAGGTTTAGTCCCCCCAAAACAATGTAAATGATCTCATTAATTTTTTTTTTCCTTGACGACATGTTGAAATGATAATATTTTGGATAAAGTGGGTTAGATGGGATATGTTATTCAAATTAGTTTCACCTGTTTCTTTCTACCTTTTTCATGTGGCCACTAGAACATTCCAAAAGGGGTATGCGGCTCACATTTGTGGCTTGCATTATATTTCTATTGGACAGCACTGGGTTACAGGCTAGAGGCCAGAACCTTCAGGAAATCCTGGCTATGCCCTCTCCTGACAAATAAAGCCTGCTTCCTGGTTCAAGCCTGAGGGAGGCCAAGGCTGCTCTCCAGACAATGCCAGTGGCCAGCAGCAGCTTCACACCCTGGCTACAGCTGGCCCAGGTGGCACCCAAAAGCCCTTGGGTATCTTGCCCTTCACATCTTCAGAAAATTCCCAGCCTTCCTGGGAAGGCTGATGAATCCTTTCTGGCTTTGTCTGTCTTCCCCCAGCCCCCACTTCACCCCCAAGAAAGTTCAACTTGAGACTGTGTGATTACAAAGAAGAGACGCATAAAATGAGGCCACTTCATAAATGAAGTCCCCTTTCCCTCGCATATGCAAACAGCAGAGTCAATCAAAGGAAAGAAGGGAAATGAGAAACAGAAAGAAAAATGCAGATGAGAGTTATCACAATTCTCACCCAGAGGGAGAAACTGTATCCCTACACAAATGTCACACCCTCTGCCCACAGAGACCTGGGGGGAAGGGGAACACGTGCATGCCAGCGTGTATGTGAGGGTACACCATGCATATGTTTGTTGAGCACAAGAGAGCACCAGAGAACGGTTTGAGGCAGACAGAAACCAAACAAGGAAGAGAAACGCCAGAGGAGGCAAAGCCAAACAGAGGCTCAGTGTGTGTGTGTGCGTGTATGTGGTGTGTGTGTCTCTCTGTGTGGTAGGGGGAGAGTTGACAGCATCCCCTTTGTGGCAAGGGCCGCCCTTCCTTTCTGTGTCAGTTTAAATTATTCACGTCAGGACAATGGAAAGAATATAGCAAAATAAAAAATGCATCGGGGCCAGGAGGGCCCTGGATTGCTGAGTGGTAGAAACATCCCGGGGGGAGGAAGGCTGCCTGCCTTGCACCCAGGAGTGGGCTGGGCTTCAAGTGGATTCAGTGGGTGGGGGGTGCCCTTCTGCTGGTTCCCATTCCTCCAGTGTTGACAGTGCCAGGGCTGCCAGGGGCCAAGCCTGGAGGGTCCCTGCAGACCACAGCCCCTCCTGCTGCCTGCCGTCTCCTACTCACCCCACAACTGGCTGATGCTTTGTACCAGCCTCCTGCCTGCCCTCAGCTGACCCCTCACTGGTGAGTCCAGAGACCCTAGGTGGCTACCAGTTAATCCAATCAAAGCAGCTTTATGTGCTGCCAGGACAAGATCAGGGCCAAGGGGTGCCCCCACTCCAGGGCTCCCACTCCTCCCACGTAATGCATCCATGGATAGGCCTTCTGGGAACCTGTACCCACCTTGGCCACCTCGCTGGAAGAGGGCTTTTCTAAAGGAGGGTGCAGGAAGAACGTGTTCTTCTGTTCAGGCTGCTGTAACAAATTATTCGATATTTAAGACCAGGGTGGCTTAAACAACACAAACTTATTTGTCATGGTTCTGGAGGCTGAAAGTCCAAGATCAAGGTGTCAGCAGGGTTGGTTTCTCCTAAGGCCTCTTTCCTTGGCTTACAGACAGCCGCCTTCTTGCTATATCCTCACGTGATCTTTCCTCTGTGCAAGCAGGTCCCTGGTGTCTCTTCCTCCTCTTATAAAGGTACACACTCTTATGGGATTAGGGCTGCACCCTTGTAACCACATTTAATCTTAATTACCCCCTTAAAGGGGGCTTCCCCAATGGCTCAGAGGTAAAGAATCTGCCTGGAATGCAGGAGAGGCAGGAGACTCAGACTTCACTCCTGGGTCAGGAAGATCCCCTGAAGGAGGGCAGGGCAATCCACTCCAGTATTCTTGCCTGGAAAATCCCAGGGACAGAGGAGCCTGGCAGACTGTGGTCCATAGGATCACAAAGAATCGGAGACGACTGAAGTGACTTAGCACGCATGTACACACCTCCCTAGAGGCCCTATTTCCAAACACAGTCACATTCCGTGGTCCCGGGAGTTGGGATTTCACCGTATGACTTTGGGAAGACACGATTCAGCCTGTAACAACAAAGAACAGAGAAGGATAAGGCCAAGCCAGCACAAGGACAGGGGCAGAAAGTGGGGACAGTTCAGGGTGAACCACTCCCTCTACCTGCCTTTTTAGGGCTGTCTCCATGTTTGATGCCTAGGTTGGGAAGATCCCCTGGAGAAGGAAATGGCAATCCACTCCAGTATCTTGCCTGGAAAATCCCATGGACAGAGGAGCCTGTCGGGCTACAGTCCATGGGGTCTCAAGAGTTGGACATGACTCAGTGACTAAAACACCACTACTAATGTACATTTATAAAAACTGAAGAATTCTCTGGGGTAGGTGTTTGGGGGAATTTTCTCCTTGCAGCTGATAGTTGCTGTTTTTTCCTGGGACCAGGAATTTTGTATCCCCAATTCCAGCTCAGTGTCTGGCTCCTAGCAAGGAAGCTATCATGGGGACAGAACAGAGGCTATTGAGCAAGATTCTGGGTCCCTAGTCATTTAGCATCTTTTTATTTATTTGTTTATGTAACTTTATTGATTTATTTTTGGTTGTGCTAGGTCTTCGTTGCTGCGTACTCTTTTCTCCAGTTGCGGCAAGCAGGAGCTACTCTCTAGTTGCAGTGCATGGGCTTCTCATTGTGGGTGGCTTCTGTTGTTGCAGCTCCCAGGCTCACACAGGCTCAATAGCTGTGGTGCACAGGCTTAGCTGCGCCACAGCATGTGGGATCTTCCTGGACCAGGAATAGCACCCGTGTCTCCTATCTTGGTAGGTGGATTCTTCACCACTGAGCCACCAAGGAAGCCCTCCTTTAGCATTTGGTCACTAATGGAAGTGACTCCAAAATGAATCTAGACTTAATTCACAGAGGCTCTTACAAGGTTATTTTAAAAAATTAAAGAGAAAACGTATAATGGCAGATTGCATTTTCCAAGATGGCCACAAGAAGATCTCCCATGCTACAAGCCCATTTTACAATCTCATGTCATTCTTCCCATCAAGAGCTAGGATCTATGGTCCCTCCCCTTGACTCTGTCTGGATTTGTGACAGTGGTAGAAGTGTCACTATGTGACCTCTAAGGCCTCCACTCTCAGGATACTTGCTCTTACAAACTAGCCGCCATGCTGTGGGGAAGCCCAGACTACACAGAGAGGTCTCATGGCGATGTTCCAGCTGACAGCCCCAGCTGAGATCCCTGCTAACAGCCAGCATCAATGACCACATATGTGAGCGAGGAAGAAAGCCTTCCTTAGGACCTCAGCCCCAGGCATTGTCTGATGCAGTGGCACCAGACAGACACAGAGACAGAGAGAGAACTGTCTAGCTGAGGACAGACAACCCCCACAACAGCAGGAGATAATAATGAAATGATAGTTGTTTTATTTTTTTTAAGTCACTAACTTTTAGTGCAATTCATTATATAGCAATAGATAACTGGAACACAGGCCCAAAACACACACACACACACACACACACACACGTGCAGAAAAATCCCACTTCACAGAACCTGTTTAGGGGCCCTGGGTGCTCACTACATAGGTCCTGTGGACAGGCTGCCAGGATCAAGTCCCTTTTCCAGCACTTCTGGTCTACTACCTTGGACGAGTGAATTCACACACCTCTGCCTCAGTTTCCTCATTTCCGAACAGAACAGGATGGATATGACGGCAAAATCTGATAACCCACATCAAGTGCTCAGATCGGTGCCAGGCATGCAGTAAGCACTCAATAACTGCTTGCAGTGATGATCTTAGTCAACATCGCTCTTTCCGCTTCCTAACAGGTGGGCTGAGAAACATGCCATTTCTGGCAGACGCTCTGCTGACTGTCTTTTTCCATCACACTGAGGTCACTAGCTCTGCCCCACACTTATTTGTTTTGTAAAAATGTCAGCAGCTGGGCCCCGTCCCTTCCCCCAGCCCTTGTGGGAAGTCAGCTCCCCTCCCCCTGCGGTATTTGAGCTCTGCTCCCTGCCACTGTCATCTCTCTCCTTTGCCTTGCAAACCATTGATTGGCAGAAGACAAAACACTAGCTAACAGCTGACCTGAGACCTCTTTTTAAAGTCCCTGGGCCCAGCCCAGCTACCGAACTGTGGGACGCAGTATGGGCTGGCAGCGGATGACGACAGGACAACAGTTGGCTAGACAGGCCTCACCCTCTGGTCTCCCCTATTGTGGAGTGACTTAACGTTACAGCCCGGAGATGCCCACTTCCTCTACACGCTGCTGGCAGGGGGACCCACCTCCCGGGGGTGGCTCCCGCAGCCTACAGGGGACCAGGCCAGTAGAGGTTAGTTCCTGCTGGAGGGATGGTGGGGATCCACAGAGGGGCAGAGAATCCTCGGCGTAACCACAGAGGCAGAGGTCCTGCCCCTTAAGAACTGGAGAAGCCGAGAGCAGAGCAGAAGGAAGTCAGCAGCGGGGGCCCTTTTCTGCCCAGCTGAGGCTTGCCTGGCCTGGATAAGGGCCCCGCCTGCCTTTTTCTGAGGCAACCCCTTGATTCTGCCCCACCTGAAATCCCCTGTCTGGGGCACACCCCTGCCTCCTCTGACTTTGGAGCGAGGAGGGGGCCCAACCTCACAGTGAACTACCCACACAGTCTTCCTTCTCACTCCCCGATGGTGGTAACTGGCTTCCCTACATAGCACCACCCCTCCCCCCATACCTCTCCTCCTAGACCTCCTGCCACGTGGCTCCAAGTGGCCAGTGCGTCCTCAGGCCTCTCCCAGGCCTCCTTTCTTTGCAGCTACCAGCTCTGTCAATCGGACAATCCTCCCCAGGGCAAGATGTTAAGTGTCCTTGACCCCCTCCCTGGTCCTTCAATGTCAGTAGCAGCCCCTAGTCATTGTGACAACTAAAAATGTGCCCGTATTTCCAAATCCACCCCCCATGGTGGGGAGATGGTTCCTGAACAGGGAAGCACTGTTCATCTCTGGATAAAATTCTTTTTACTCCACAACCATCGCGGAGCTGCACCTGCCTGCAGGATCAGTTATGCATGGCCCTCCTTCCGCTGTTCCCACACTCACCTGTGCACCCTGAAAGCTGGGGCTCTGAGTCCCCTAGCTCGATTCCCCTTTACTAAGGCTTAAGTTTGGGTTGCCCCTGATAGATGATTCTCGGCCTGGTGTTTACTGCAACATCCTTTGTAGAATTTCGCACCTCCCCTTCCATCGCCGGCATCACTTTAAAAACTAAATAAATAAATAAGAGCCACCATTGTGGAAGTGTTCCATGGGAGTTGTTTGTTCTTCAAGGTCTATTGAGTCAAAATTCCCAGTTTAACTTTGAATGCTCAGCTCCACTGCCTCTACTGTGAGGTTGGCATCCGTACCTTAAAAAGAGAAGGGAAATCTAGTCATCTAAAGAAAGAGAAAAGAGAATAAAATAATTCCCCCTCGACAGTGTCTACTGGATGCATCCACTTTTCAATATAACGTGGGGATGCTGGCCCCTTTCATCTGTTTCCTTTGAGCTACATTTTTACCAAAACCCACGGCCGGCTTGGCATAAAGTGCCCATACTTGGATCGACCAGGAGGGAAAGCATCTATTTTCAGAGGGACATAGCTTTGACCCTCCTGCTGACAGTGAAGCAGGTCTGTGGGTCTAGCTGAAGTCGGTCCAGACACCTTGGGCAGTTTTCCTTCTTGGAACAACTGCTCTTAACACCAGTGGGTTCTTGCCGATGTCTTAGATTTGCAATCTTATAGTCACAGCCTAGGCCTCACAGTGATAGGGCTTTTGTCTTCGGGGGTCCACTTTAACCTACAGCCTCTCTTCCCAGAACAAGTCATGTATGTGTACATGTGGGCTGTGCCCACCCCCTGTCCCACAGAATTTTTGCACACAATCACAAAGCTCCCGGAAGCCTGTCCAAAGGCAGTGGATTGAGAGTGAAGCCTTCTTTTATTCCAACAGGGAGTCTGATGTCAAAACAGCTCTGGTGACACAGAGAGATAGGATATGCTTCCAGCAAGTAAGGAGATCGACTTGGTAGTGATTCTTCCTGAAACGAGCTGAGAGCCTCATAATGATGATGGTTGCTGTAGAGAGCACCACTGGTTTGCAAATACAGCCAGAGATAGAGAAAGCTTCCAAAACCTACTGTTGCTCCTAAGCACACCAAATATATGTGGATTACTAAGGAGGGAGGCCATAAAACAAAATAACCTTGAAAAACTCAAAACCCATTGTCCCCAAAATGAAACAGTTCATCCTGATGGCAGTTCCTGGAGCTAATGATACTGCGTTGCTTCCACGTGGATGAGGCTTTGCACAGTCCATGTTGCTTTCACGGGTGTAACTCCATCAATCTCTCAACCATTCCGTGAGGAAACCAGGACCAGTATTCTTACCCCCATTAACAGGTTATGACAAAAAGGAAGGTTCAGAGAGCTGCAGCAGTACCTGAAAGGACATGTTGACGGGTAGTGATAAGGCTGGAAGCTGACCCCCAAGTTCAACAGTCATAGGAACCGGAGGGGGTATTATGCCATCATGGAGTAATCAACTGATAATAAATATAATAACCACAATTCGCTCTTGTAAGCCAGGTCCCTAAACTTCTACCCCCAGTGTTTTAGCAGCCCCATTGGGTTGTGAAAAGGAATAACTCTAAATGTTCTTTTCTGAAATTTAAACTCATGCCTCTACTTCCAAATATTTTCCCGTCTCTTCCTTCTTTCAACCTGGACTCAGAGGATGTTGAAGTTAAAACAGCCAGAAAAAAGCAAAGAGAAAGGAAGAAAAGACAAAGGAAAACTGGATAAAAGATAAAAGAGTCACACTGATGCTAGTAACAAAGCGATGGGATCTGTAAGCAGAAAGTGGGGCGGGGGCATATTGGGAAGCAGGAAGCTATGTGGATGGGGAAGGTCATAGTGGCAATGCTGTGCGCCCCCTTCCACCTCCCACCCCCGCCCCCGGCCAGCAAGACTCAGTCCCACTTTTAGCAAATGTTTAGCCACTGCCAAACGTGTGTCACTATCTTTCTCTTCTCTTTGCCATCTGCCACCCAACCATTAGCCAAGACCTTATATTTCAGAGTTTTTGTTATAGCTGAATCCCACTTCTGGTACCAACTTCTATATAGGCTAGATTATCCTGCAGTAACAATTAGCCCCCAAAATCTCACTCCTTAGTCCCCTCAATTCTTTTTTTTTTTTTTGGCAGCACTGCACCTACCAGGGCTCAAACCCATGCCCACTGTGGGGTAAGTGCAGAGTCATAACCACTGAACTGCCAGGGAAGCCCCACTTTTTAAATTTTTTTTCTTTTTTTTCCCCCAGCCCCTCAAACCTGAATCATTCTCTCTGTAGTCTTCTCATCTCAAGGAGGCTAGACCAAGGCTTCTTCATATGGTGAAGGTAACAGGTCAAGTATTATAGGCCTCAATGCCCAAGCACTTGGATTATGCTTCTTCATGTCCCATTGGCCAAAATAACTCATGTGGCTAAACCTAAAGTCAGTGTGAGAGAGGCCTACCTACGGATGTGGATACTGGCAGGTATGATCCATTGGGGGCCATATTTGTAACAATCCCCCACTCACATGAGCAAAATATCTCCCCACCCACAAGGTGCCTGAAATGTCATCATTTAAGTTTTAGACTTTCAGTCTAAGCATTGCTGTCTTTTGGCTTACTCTAAAAATCAAGTATGGTTTCATTGCGTATCCTATGACCCAGCAATTTCATTTTGAGGCATATACCCAAGAGAAACAAGTGCTTATGTTCCACTAGCCCTACAAATGCACAGAGCAGTTTTATTCAGCACAGCCTCAAACTGGAAATTATCCAAATGCCCATCAAGAGGAGAATAGATAAACTGACCATGATGTAATCATACAAAGGGACATGACACAGCATTGGAAAAAGAACAAATGACTGCTCCCTGTGACCATATGGATGGATGGATGGATGGACGGATGGATGGATGTCCTAGGCGATGTTGAGTAGGAGGAGCCAGACCTGTATGAACATATATTGCATGATTCTAGTTAATGGGAGTTCTCAAACAAGTCTGTATTGTTAGAAAACAAAATAGTTACCTTTCAGGCATGTCAAAATGTAACCAGGGGCATAAGGAACTTCTGGGCGAGTACTGATAATGTCCTGTATCTTTATTTATTGCAGTATAGTTGATTCACAATGTTATATTAGTTTCAGGTATATAGTAAAGTGAATCTGTTATACATACAATATATATCGTTTTTCAGATTATTTTCCATTATAGGTTATTACAAGATATTGAGTTCCCTGTGCTATACAGTAGGATCTTGTTGTTTATCTATTTTGTATATAGAAGGGTGTATCTATAAATCCCAAAGTCCTAACTTACCCCTCACCCGCATCTATGTCCTGTGCTTTGATCTGGGTGATCATGAATCTATACTTATATAAAAAGCCATAGACCTGTACATTTAAGATTAGTGGACTTTACCGAATATATTTTAAATCTTAATTGTTTCCAAAGTACAAAGAGTAGAAGTAAGAATAGGTTTCTTAGCTTGGTGGCTCTGAATGTGGGGGGTGGGAGAAGACAGAGCCTGAGGAGTTGGGAGTGGGAGCACCTGACCCAGTTCTGCTCCACCTTTGAAGCCAGCAGGGAAGAGACCTTGCTGGGGGGCGCGGAAGCGTTCCCCATCTCCAGCCCTGGGAGGGGGTACTTGGGGCTGGGGCCCAGTGGTGGTGGCTCTGTGGGCCCCTGTGGGGAGGGAAATGCTTTGATGAGCCTTTGTTCCGGGAATTGATCAAGGAAACGAGCTGGTAATGAACAGCAGAAATAACAATAATTAATAATGGGTAGAATAAAAATGGATTTCAAATCCTGCAGCTAATTTGCCAGGAGACTTATTTCTGTGGCAGTCAGCCACTCTCCCCTCCTCAGACTGCTGTAAACCAGGAAGTGGCAGGACCAGGGCAGCCAGTTCTTGTGTGTGGGGGCGGACTGAAGAGAGAATGACGGAGGTGGGGAGGAGGGTCAAGGAAGCACAATAACTGTAGGGAGCCTGGACTCTGGGTCCTGAGCTGGGGCATGGGCTCTGCACTCTGCTAGAAAGGGTAGGAGACCTCAGATTTCAAGGATGCCTCTCAGAGGCCAGGCAGCCCTCCCCGCCCCCATGATGGCTGCCAATCCCAGGGAACCGCCCACCGGGGCCACCCCCTCGAGCCCTTGGACCCTTGACATATACCCCCACCAGTTCTATCCCCTCCCAGGAGCCAAGGTTGAAGGGGGAGGGGAGCAAGACCACACAACAATGGAAGGAAACCCTTTGTCAGAGAAGAAAGATTCTAATTGGAGCCCTAAATGCTCCAGAAAGATTATCTTTCCGGTTCCCATTGCACAGAGAGCAGCTAACAGTCACCCTGCCTGCTAACCCTCACTGCCCTTTTCCACCCCCCGCCCCCGCCCCCACAAACAGGCTGACTTGTATAGCTTTATCACTCCGATAAAAAGTAAGTGCTCAGAGATCCTTCCAGCTTCTCCCCAGGATGGGCAAAACGCAGGCCAGGCCTGTTTTGTTGGGTTTTAGTGCAAGATCTTTGCGGGGAGATGGTCAGTGCTTGCAAGGGTGACCATCTATTGGGTTGAGTCTAAGACCTGTTAGCAACAGGCTGAACTTAGCTACTCTTTCCACTAGGGCCCAGGCTGTTGCCCATAGCATCTAGCCTTCTAAGCCCTGCCCCCCGCTTTTTTCCAGGACCGGGGGAAGCCCAAATCTATGGGTGCAGTGCTGTCTTTGGCCAGAGTCCTTGGAAGTAGAATGTCTTAATCCCGAGACCGGTGGACGAACTGCTTGAGCAGCTGCCTACATTGACAAACGGTTCTCTCCCATTTCAACTTTAGCAAAGTGGATTCTTCTTGCTAAAGGCTAAGTACTCGCTGAGTTGCAAGTTTTAGAAAATGAGGCCATTGTGGGGCTATTTCTGAGAGAAAGAAAGGCCAGCGGTGCCAGCGCCAGCCCCGTCCACCTCCCACAAGAATTGAGCACCATTATTTCTACATCGGGGAAAATTCCATCTCCCGTTTCAGAAAACAGCTGAATCTGGCTTCATCTTCTGCAAAAGTATGCATGGTAGGGACAGGGCAAGCATTTAACATTAAGGACAGTTCAGAGCAGGTGACCAAAAGGAAGCTCAGAATAACCGTGACTAGGAAGGCTTGACTGGCGAAGCCCCTGCAGCAAGGGTGTCAGCTGTGGAGTGAAGGGGGTAGGAGAAAGACCCTGGCGGGGCAGCGAGCTGAGAGCAAGGCTCCAGGCAAGGAAGCCAGGCCCCCAGGAAGGAGCCAGGAGAGGTGGGGCTCCCAGTAGTATTTGAAACCAGTGATATTAGTCGGCTCAGGCTGTCGTAACGAAGAACCACAGGCTGGGTGGTTTCAGCAACCGAGTTTTACTGTCTCACAGCTGTGGAGGCTGGAAGTCAGAGATTAACGTATCAGCAGGGTTGGTTTCATTCTGAGTCCTCTCTCCTTGGCTTGGAGACGGCTGTCTTCTCCCTGTGTCTTCATACCATCTTCCCTCTGTGTGGGTCTGGGTCCTAATCTCTTCTTACAAGGACACCCATCACATTGGATTAGGGCCCACCCACGTGACCACCTGTTAACTTAATTACCTTCCAAAAGACCCTATCTTCAAATAGTCACATTCTAAGATAACACTGGGAGGAAGGGCTTCGACATATGAATTTTGGGGGAGACGCAATTTACCCATGACACCAGGACAGAATTTCTCTCTTGCTTCCATAATCACGACCTGTTCCCACTCCAATCAATGTAGTTGCTGGGTTGGGAGGAGCTGCAGAGCTGTGGACCCTACCTACACAAAGGGGTCCTTGTCTGCCCATTCCCCAGGCTCCTTCCTATGCAAATTCTCCTCAGCAGCCAAGTCCTGCCTCTTTCAAGAAGCCTTCCCTGACTGCCAAGTTCACATGGAGTTCCTTTTGCCAAACATCACCACACTGTGGGAAGGGTCATTAGGGTTCAGCTCTGTGACCTGAGTATAAATCTGCTTTCTTAAGTAAGACCTTTGAGAATACCCTGCTGCTGGGAAAGACTGAGGGCAGGAGGAGAAGGGGGTGACAGAGGAAGAGATGGTTGGATGGCATCACCGAGTCCATGGACATGAGTTTGAGCAAACTCCAGGAGATAGTGAAGGACAGGAAAGCCTGGCATGCTGCAGTCCATGGGGTTAAAAAGAGTCGGACATGACTGAGTGACTGAACAACAACCCCAAAGCACCCCCTCTCCCGCAACACACACACTGCCAATATCTTTTTCCTCTCTTTCCCAGCCAGACAGTTTGGAGAGTTGAGATTGGCTGTACCCCCAGCTCCAGGGATCAGCCTGATTGGTTTAATCAGAGGACATACATGACCGCATTGGTCCAATCAGAGTGAACATCAGGACTTTGGCTGGGAATGCTGGATCTCTCTCCTAGGCTGGGTTTGGTTGAGGGAGAATGCCAGGCTTAGAGTACACAGCTGCAACAAAGGTGGGGGAGATGGGGTGTGGCAGGGTGCTAGATGATCCAGGGATTTGGGTGGGACAGGGCAGGGCACAAACACTATATGGAGCCACTGAAGCTTATCCAGAGGAAACAAAGCAAATAATGGGTGCTAGAGTGATATTTAAGCCTTAGATCAAGCCATACCTGAAGTAGGGTACCCCTGGATCATTCAGTAACATAAAGCCATAAATTTGTCCTTTTGCTAACATTGGTTTGAGCTGAGTTTATAATGGAAAGATCACTAACTGATAAAATTTCCTCAGATCCTCCAAAGAGCTTAACCCCATGATAACAAAGACACACAATAAATATTGGGTTGGCCAAAAAGTTCATTCAGGTTTTTTCATAAGATGGTATGGGAAACCCAGAATGAACTTTTGGGGCAACCCAGTACTGCATGCATGCTAAGTCACTTCTGTCACGTTCGACTCTTTGCGACCCCATGGACTGTAGCCCATCAGGCTCCTCCACCCATGGGATTCTCCAGGCAAGAACACTGGAGTGGGTTGCCATGCCCTCCTCCAGGGGATCTTCCTGACCCAGGGATCGAACCCACGTCTCTTAAGTCTCCTGCATTGGCAGACCGGTTCTCGACTACTCGAGAGAAGCCACCTGGGAAGCCCCAACCCAATACTACAGAATCACAACATGTGAAGACTCTGTAGATGAGGAAACTGGGACCAGAATTAAAGGGATTTGCTGAGTCTAGTGGCAAGTGAGTGGCAGAGCCTGGGTGAGAGCCTAGGTCTCAGTCGAGGGCCTCTGCCACTGCAGGGACAAAGGCCACTGTTCCTCCTGCCCTGCCCCCCAAACCTTGTCCCTGGGGGGAGAGGGAGGGGCCAGAGAAAGCCAGTGCGAAGCCGCAGCACCCTCAGCCCCCCAAACAGGAAGACTCGGTTGCAGCCAGGAGGCCAGAGGGGAGGTGAGGCAGGAAATTGAGTGGCTCTGTATCAACCACATGTGCCATGCCACCTGGAGACTCTGAGCAAGAAGCCGGTGCAGAGATGGGGAGCAGCTGCCAATGTGGGCAGCAGGCAGGTCCATGTCCCCAGGACCTCGGGGGCCCCATCCCATGCTTCAAAGAGCTCTCTGCCCTCAGGAAGGCTGTCCTCAAGTGGAACGGTGGGGCTGGGAAAGCTCCAGTAGGGGCAGAAATATGTGGTCCCTGGAACAGAACAGTCAGACATTTGTGACAGACAAGTGCTTATGGCCATCTGCATAGCAATCAGATGCCTTGGATTTTCAGACCAGTTGGCATTTCAGTCAACGAATGTTAAGCTCCAGAAGCCATCTTGGGCCATGAAGTGACTTTAGGAAAAAGAGCTGAACCAGTTGCTTACTGCTATGTAACAAATCACCCCAAAGCCTAGTGGCTTAAAAGAACATCATTTGATGGTCTTGTTTTGTTTTCTCATGGTCCGGGGGTTGACTGGCCTCAGTTCAGTTGTTCCTGCTCTTTTGTGTGTTTGTGGGCACATGGTGGCTGGAGTTAAATCAACTCCTTGCAATGCAGGAGACCTGGGTTCAATCCCTGGGTCAGGAAGATCCCCTGGAGGAGGGTACGGCAACCCACTCCAGTATTCTTGCCTGGAGAATCCCATGGACAGAGGAGCCTGGAAGGCTACAGTCCATGGGGTCACAAAGAGTCAGACATGACTGAGCGCTCACGCACGCACACACATACACACACACACATCTCACGCATCTGTCTCCAACATGGTGGCTTCAGAATAACCGAGCTTCTTACATGGCAGCTCAAGGCTCCAAAGACCTGTGAGAAGGGGCAGAGAAAGAACCAGATGGAAGCCATATCTCCTTTTGTGACCTCACCTCAGAAATCCCTCATTGTCTCTTCTGCCTCATTTAATTCATTAGAAGAGTCTGGCCTAGGATCTTCCCTCATAGTTTAGTAGCTAAGATTCTGTGCTCCCAATGCAGGGACCCCAGGTTCAATCCCTGGTCAGGGAACTAGATCCCACATGCTGCAACTAAGACCTGGTGCAGCCAAATTATATATATATATATATACGTATATGTATATGTATATATATATGTGTGTGTGTGTATATATATACACTAAGTCACTTCAGTCGTGTCCGACTCTGTGCGACCCCATGGACGGCAGCCCACCAGGCTCCCCCGTGCCTGGGATTCTCCAGGCAAGAACACTGGAGTGGGTTGCCATTTCCTTCTCCAATGCATGAAAGTGAAAAGTGAAAGTGAAGTCGCTCAGTGTCCGACTCTTAGCGACCCCATGGATTGCAGCCTAACAGGCTCCTCCATCCATGGGATTTTCCAGGCAAGAGTACTGGAGTGGGGTGCCATTGCCTTCTCCTTGTGTGTGTATATATATATATATATATATATATAATATTTTTTTTAAAGAAGGGTCTGGCCCATATACAAAGAGAGGGGCCTTAAACTCCACCCGGTTGGAAGGACCACTGAAGAATGTTCGGACATGGTTTTCAACCACCGTTAGAAGCCATACTTGGCAAAGTAACAAGGTCAAGGGGCCTGGGTCTCACCAATGCCGGAGCTGCTGGGACTGCCTAAACCTGAACTTCTTAAACCGGAGAGAGAAATCGAACTCTGTTCTGAACATGCTGCTGTCAAGTGGGGTTTTTCGGTGACCCTCAGCCCAACTTGACCCTAATGAACAGAGAGTACAAACTGCTATGCCAGGTTCCTGGCACGGAGCAAGCTCTCAAAGGGAGGGAAGTTAGGGGGTGTGTGGCAGGGACGATCAGGCCATCAGAGCTCAAATACTCCCCTGTCCCCTAAGTTCACTTCCAGTATGTCCCCATATTGATTTGTTAAAATGAGAAAACACACAAAGGAAAGCTAAGGAAGTAGAGTGCAAACAGTAAGTGCCTATCAACGGAATCAATGAATGAATAAGTACAGAGGCTTAACGTACAAGGGAAGGTCTCCAAAGCAAAGGCTCTCACATGTGGCCGAGGGGCTCAGGGTGGCTGAAGATCACATTATGAAAAAGTCCTTTGTCTTAGGATTTGTCTCTGTTCCTCTCCTCCTCTTTCTCTTTCTTCTTTCCCTTCATTTTCTCCTCTGCTTCTCGCCCTCTCCCTCTCCCTCCCTTTCAGGTTTTCCTCCTCCTCCTTCTCCCCCCAGCGGCTTCTTCGGTCTTCTTCGGTCTCTCTTCCCACACCCACCTAGCTCCTATTCTTCCCAAGGAAACCAGGAATGTTCTGATGCCCTGGACAGAGGAAAGAGAAAAATCAATCCCTTCATCGATCCCATCTCTTTGGCAGGCCTGGCGGATGTGGTCCCAGCCTCCATCCACCCTCTCCTCCCCTTCCCTCACCACTTCCACCCACGTGCTCCAGTCACCTCACCACATTCCTCCCCACTTCGTGCCTTTGCGCAAGCTGTCCTCTCTGCAGAGATGTCTGCCTCATCTCCCCTTTCTGTTCCGGCAACATCTACTTGTCAATCACCACCCAGCTCAGATGTCACCTTCAGTGGGAAAGGCCCCAATCTGAGCCTTGGGGGAAGGCTCCTGTCCCTTGTGTGCCCAGAAGCTGGTGCTTGCGTGGTCGGAACACTTGTTCCACTGGATTGGTGCAGTTTGTCTTGGTCTTGCATTGCAGACCCTCTGAGAGTACACTTTCCAGAACATTTGCAATGCCAGCTCTAGTGACTTCCTGGATCACAGCAAAGACTAACCCAGAAGAGGGTGTCTCCTGTGTTCCGACACCTGGAATGAACGTCTTCTTGGCATCTCTCAGATCAAGGCAGGTGGGCAGCCCTTATATCGTGTCTGGACCCTGGGTGTTCCTTGGACTGGTTCCCTGAAATCTGAGTTTTTAACATGTTTGAGCGATGTCTTACCCACTTATTCCCTGGACACTTCTGTTATGATCAACTGTATTTTTCAAATACGTCACGGCAATATTTCCAGTCCCATAGGTTCTTCCAGAATCTTGCCACTCCCATCAAGAGGTGGTGTCTTTTTGAACCTGGGTGGGTGTAAGTGATGCTATGCGACTTCATGCTACTTCATAAAATGCAAACAACTTTCACCTGTCTCTCTCTCTTTTGGGACCCTCACTCTTGGAACTCAGTTGCCATGCTGTGAGGAAGCCCAAGCCACCCGGAGAGGTCACTTGTAGATTTTTGGCCAACAGTCCCAACTCAACTGACAGCCAGAATCATATGCCAGACATATGAGCAAGCCAGCCTCCTTCCTGGATGAGCACGCTTGCCTGACAAGCAGGCTCCCCCAGTATCTGCAGCAACAGAGAAGCCCCTGGCAGAAAACACAAGGCACAGATGCAAGGTTCGCACTTTGGGTGAGAGGCTGTCAGGGTGAGTTGAGAAGAAGCCCTCATGGAACTGTTGGCCGCAGCCACAGCTGGAAATGGAGGTCAGGCTGCCAGGAAGTGAGTCTGGGCACCAGAAACAAACAAAAAAAAATCCTAGCAACTTCTTTAACCCCTCGGTCTCAGTTTCCTCATATGCAAACTGGCAATCCTCAAAGAGCAGTTGTGAGGATTACACTAGATGACCCATGCAAAGCGAGGGCCATGTCGGAAAGGCTCAATGAATCTTAGTCTGCTGGGAAGGAAGAGCTTCGGGGTCTCAGGAAGACTTCCGTAAATCTGTAGCAGATCAGCTGCTCTTGAGAGCCATGAATTCCCGATGCAAGCACCCAGGGCTCGGGATAAAAACGAGTGTTCTGGAATTCTGAAAACCTACCTTCTTAGATGCCTGGGATTTAATGTTCATTCTATAGCATAACATGGAGAACAGGCAGGCATGAGAGCAGCTTTCCTGCCACAGGGAAAGGGAATAAAGTTTCCACCAGTTTGAGAGGTTGGTTAACTGGTAGAAAGGTCTCCAGGTCAACTGAAGCCTGGGACAGGCCTGAGGGTCTTACGGTACAGAGATGGGAGAGGCACGGAAAGCCCAGAGAGGTTGACCAGCGTGGAGAGGAGAGAGGGGCCCGGGCCTTGCTCTGCAGCAGCCCGTCGGGACAATTGCACACCCTAGAGAATCCCATGCACAGAGGAGCCTGGTGGGCTACAGTGCCTGGGGTCACAAAGGGTCAGACAGGACTGAGTGAGCACACACGCATGCAGAGGTAAAGGGGCCTGAGTACATGAGGGGCCTTGGCAGTGGTCCCGAGGTTGGTGCAGGCCCTGCACACTCCAGCACAGTGGGGGGAACAGCCAAGAGCACCCATGCACCCACAGTACCCCTAAGGGTTAACTGAAGCCTCCCCCGCACACCCCGGGGCATATAAGGAAACAGCATGCCAGGCCTCTGGACCCAAGGCTGCCAAGGACATCAGGCTCTGTGTTCTAGCCTAGGAAGGACAAACGCAACTCGTCCAAGGTCAGTGAGCCCAGGGGAGGGAGGGGGAGCAGGAAGCAGGGTAGCACGTGGACCACAAAGAACTCCCTCCCTCCCCAACCCACCCTTCCCCAACCCAACCCTGCAACTCAGACCAGGGCAGAAAAGGTAAGGAGACTCGGCCCCAAAGTGACCATGATCTCAACCCAAATGAGTTGTGCCTGGACTTGCCAAGTGCAAGCTCCCCGCCACCAGCAGAAACAGGGGCTCAAGAGCCCAGCTAAGCCTGCAGTTTGGGAGAAATAGGGTAAAGCACACCTGAGGGTCAGGACTTTGGAACTTCACTCCCCTGCATGTCTTCTCTCAGGGCTTGGAAACCACAGCAGGGAATGAAGTCAGAAGGTAGAATCTGCTTGACAAGCTGGGACTTGCTCTCTGAGGGTCCATGCCCCCATGGGGGCACAGCCACCAGGTGGGGGAAGGCAGAGGGGGAGGGGCAAGATACCAGGAGTCTTTCAGACAAAAACGAGTGAGTCTCCTTTTTGGATCCTGCTGGGTCTCTCAACAACTCTTAATTACCAGCAATCAGCTCTTAATTACCTACAACAAGAGAGACCGGGAAAACACAGATAAATGAAATCCATAGATAATCCCCAAACCCCAATTTGGTCGATAATATCATCTAGCTTCCCCAAGCAACCTCTCACCAGGACTGCTGATCTCCTGACAGGTCATGGTGTGGAATGACCCCCCGTTCCCCAGCTGGCCTGACCCTTACCCCTGGTACAGAGAGAGAAGCCCGCGGGCCCCAAATAACGCCCACCTCCCTACGATGCTCTTTCCCACCAGCCCAGGGTGGAGGTGGGGGGCGGCTACCAGGCTGCAAGCCTCCGGCACTGGACTGTTTTCACTGCGCGTTTGCCCAGCAAACAGGAGTGCTGGCTGCAAAGTCACACCACCTTGGAGGGTAGGAAGGAAGACAACAGGCCTCAGGGCAAGGGCCGCTGGAACCACAACGGTCCAAGGACTCCTGGGGGCCACCGCGTATCCCACAGACCCAGGGGCGTCTTTGTCTACACGCCCCCATGTAGGATGGCCACCCAGAGCAGGGAACCCAATTAAGGCAGGTGAGAGCCTTGAGAAAGAGCAGGAATGGGAGCAAGATGGTGCATCCCAGGGGCTCCCAGTTTCCTGACTTTCCACACTCAAGGATTCTCAAGTGTTCCCTCCTCTTGAGTGGACAGACGGGGCAGACACCTCACGCCCCACGTCAGGGCCAGCAGAACCCTGGGAAAGCTGTCTGTACTGCAGAAAAAGAATGTCTTGTAGTCATCACTTGGGCAAAAAACGTCCAATTGTGACCCAAGAGCACCAAAAATGGTGCCCAGCCTTAATTCAAATGGTGTAGGAAATGGCAACCCACTCCAGCATTCTGGCCTGGAGAATCCCATGGACAGAGGAGCCTGGCAGGCTAGGGTCCCTGGGGTCACAAAGAGTCGGACACAACTAAAGTGACTTAGCACACATGCGTTAATTTGAAAGAAAAAAATAGAAGACAGGGGGATGCAGAGAATAAGCAACAGACCCCTCAACCCCTGCCAACTCCTCTCCTCCCCCTGCACCCCACACCCCCAGTGGCAGCCAAGCCAGAGGTCGGTACGAGTCCAGAGGAGTCGTGAAAGTTGAACACAAACCCAAATGCTGCTCTCTGTTTTCTGACTTTTCCTTTTTTCCTCCAGTCCAGTTAACACAGTGGACAAGCCAATCCTCGTTCCCACCGGCCTCGTTAATGAACCTGCAGTAGCAAATGTGCCTTGTTATTGCTCGAAGCCTAGAAGCAGCACGCTCCCCACCGATGTGCAAATACCACACAGAAGGGCCCCCCTCCCCTCCCCCATCCCTGGCCGGGCCCCCACCTCTCCAGAAGCTGTTCTGAGGCTAATGCTGGCAGCTGGGTCCCCTGAGCACCACTCCCCACCACCCCCATCCCACCCATGGCCCTTACCCATCCCCCCTCCCAGATTTCTCCCCAAATCTGGAAATCTGACAAGGGGGCGGCACACAGGGAGCCCCAGGGAGGAGGCTACCCACCTGAGGAAGGACAGGATGCAAAGCTAACACTTCACCCACGCTCAGACCTGCTCCCCCGCCTGCAAATGTGCAAATCGGGGCCAGACAGTGCATTGAAAGGGGACCACTGGGCCCAGGTTGCAAAGGAGACTAAGGGATGCTAAGAGCTATGAGGCCACAGTTGGGGAGGGCATCCCCCCACCCTCCCAGCCCGGCCCTGACCCGGTCGCGGTCCCTTCCGCACTCTAAGTGGGCATTAATGTGGCCAGCGCTAACTCGATTTCATCACAGGGAGACAGGGATCATTTGTCTCCCGTCCTCTGCTTCTGCTCCATCTCCCTCCTCTGATGGGTACACTTAGCTCTACCTCATGAGGTCAGATTTGCAGGGGTTTTGGCCTTTTCTTGCTCTCTTAATGACAACCTGGGTAAAGGAGAGGCCAAGAGAGAGAGATGGAGAAAAATACAGGCTCCGGGCACAAAGAACTTGCCTGCAATCCAAAGCCGACATGTTTCTGGGGGGTCGTTCTGCATCTCTCCCCTCACCTGGTGACCCGGGACGCCCGGGGCCCACATGGCACAGCAGGCGAGATATGCCAAGAGCCCATCTCGCCAAATGGATGGGAAATCAAACAATACAGGGAAGTATTTCTAGAAGGGAAAAGAAGAAAGACAACATTTGATTTCCCCCTGCTGAGGAGGCTGACATCACTCTCTGCCAAGCAGAAAGTGCCTGCCTTTCTCCAAGCCAGCATTCTGGAGCTGTTTTCTGATTATTTCAATCAGCCTAATAACATGTACATTTGAGACAGCTGCCTTGGTGATTTGGAGACTTTGGCTCTTCTGCTGGCTCCTGCAGAAGCATAATTTTTGCTCCCCGAAGTTCACATGCAGCTAGGGAAAAAGGGTTTGGATGGATTTCCTGACCTCAAAATAGAGCCTTCCTGGAGTTAGGTTCTAGGTCCAGAAGTCTTTGCATGTTGACTGGTCAGCTTAGAGACCCCACCACCAAATCCCCGTTGGAGCGTTTATTAATACATTCTCAGCTGGTTTCCTCCCCCCACAATAGGAACTGGGTAGTCTGGGGTTCCATTCATTCCTGTTTGCAATCCGCCGGCCTCGGAGCCCCATGGGAGTGTGCTGGGGATGATGGTTCCCCTCGTGGGTTGTTACTTCATGCCAGGCACATGTAGAGCCATCCGCCACGTACAACAGAGCCCAGAGAAATGGATGCAACTCACTGGACTGCGTTTAACTCAAGGTGGCTCTCTGGGGAGGCAAGGTTAGACTCAGGCTCCTCTCAGGCAGAAACAAAAACATTCAGAATGGCATCAGAGAAAGTTAACCAATGTATTCTATAGAGCTCCATCTATTAGAATAACAACACTCACATTTTGAGCGCCTGCTCTGAGCCTTGCATAAATTACCTCATTTAATCCTCAGGACAAGGAAGGCAGATATTACAATCACCATTTTCATTTCCCAAATCTGGAAAACCTTCCTGGGAGTTCATTTTTCTTCTGCAACTACAAAAGCTCCCTTCTCTGGGCCTATGTGTTTCCTAAACAGACACAATCCTAAATCAACCTTAAAAGATCATGGTGTTCAGAAAATAATGCAAGAAGTGGTCTGTCTTCCCGGAGGCCGGCCCTGATGGGAGGGGGAGACGGAAGGGCACCCGTCTCCTTGCTGTTCAGGGGAAGTACGCTCTTTTATCCTTTTTCTTTTTTTCTTTTTCTGGCTGCTCTGTCCCTGATTGGAAGTTTCTTTCTGACACCACTGCACACATGCACAAGTCGGTTCATATCTTTCCTCTTGGTTGCAAAGTGTGAACAGCAGCCTAACTGTCCTAAATATTTCCTGATGCCCATCATCCTGCAGGTTTTCAGAACATGAGGAGGAAGTTGTCACAGACCCTGGAAAAGCTGATGTCCACTGCCCATCGCAGGGGGAGAACCTCAGTCAAACAAGGTGTTCATGGAACAACTCTGCCCTGGGCTCCCCAGAACTCACAAAAGCCCCCACCTGAGCAGGAAACCGTCCTGCCATCCCTGAGCAAAGCAGAGCCTTCTCAGGAGAAGTCACTAACAGGGCAGTATGAGAGAGCCAGAAAACTAACGAGCACCCTAAAGGGTACCCCAGCGCACAGACACCCAAAGGTGTCTCCCTCACCGCTGACACCTGACGAGGCCACAGGTTTACTTTGATCATGCAGTCATCACTCACAACCTCGAGAAACTCCACTTTTAGAATCACTGCCAGAGGTAGTCGCCAGACCACATGAAAAATTTTGTTACATTGCATTAAGCTTAGCCTCCTACTGGCCCCCTCCCCAAAAGTATTATTTCCCACACTTACAGGCAATCTCTTTGGGAGGTGATCCCAGAAAATACAATGGAGAGGGTGGAGAAAGTGAGATAAGAAAGAGGGGAAAGGCAAAAAGGTATGTTGGAGACTTCCCTGGTGGTCCAGCGGTAAAGAGTCCGCCTTGCAATGCAGAGGACTTGCATAGCAGGTTTGATCCCTGGTCAGGGAACTAAGATGCCACAAGCCTCGGAGCAACTAAACCCACGCACTGCAGCTCCTGAGCCTGCGTGCTCTGGAGCCTGTGTGCCGCAGCTACAGAGTCCTTCCCCAGGTTCCGAACGATGCAATGAAGATCCCATGTGCCGTCATTAAGATCCAATGCAACCAAATCAATTCTTTTAAAAGGGTGCGTTAATAAGTAGATTTGCCCTGTGGTGGGACCCTCCGGGAGACTGTAGACTTGTCTCATGGTGCAATGATGAAACAGAGATATTGATGCATTACCTCCTCTGCCTCACTGGTTAATAGTCACTCCAAGGGTGTTCATTCCCCAACGCTTGCAGACCCATTATCCCGCCCATAAGCCACTTGGAAGGGCCATCATTCCTTCCAAGGCCAGACAGCACCTTCTGTCAGCCACGTGCAGGACACCATCAGCAGGTACAAGAATGGTCAGCAGGGGCCTCTGGGCTGGGCAGAGGGCACACCGGCGCTAACAGCACCTGCTACAGATCTTGATGACTTTCGAACCGTCAGCAAGAAATCCAATCCACCTTCACAAGGTAAAGATCACTATCAGCAGAGATGTTTATGGGAGTAATAATAATAGCTGGAGTTTACTGAGTGCTTATTGCATGCCAGCTGCTGTTGTAAGCACTTTATATGCACTAAGTCTTTTAGTTCTCACACATCTGTATAAAAGAGGCACCATTATTATAGCCTGTTTACAGATAAGGACATGGATGTACCACAAACTCCATAGGCAGTTAGTTTCACAGACCTCTTGGAGCAGTGAACCTATCATTGGAATGAACCGTCATGCAAGGGATAGTTTTAAAGAAGGAGATAAGGTAGATTTGTGTGTGTGTATATAAATATACGTATACGCAAATGGATTTGGGTATGTTTGTGAAAAGCAAAAATAGTCTTATTATTTATATATGAACCAATGAATAACCAATTGAATTTTGACCACCTTTCAGGAAGCAGGAAATACCTGTGCTGGGAATATTAAGAAAATCTTTATAGGAATGATAGGCCTAGAGCTGTGGTTAAAAGGTGAGAAATTAGCACGAAATAAATCCTAGAAGCAGGATGGAGGAGAGCATGGAGGGACTAGCTTATCTAGAATATTAGTCAAGATGGCAACCACTGCTTCCCTGGCGTATAGTAGAATGATATTGTCTTGCCCTCCTTTGAAGTTCAATGTGGCCATTTGCTTGATTTGGCCAATGAAATGTTAGTGGAACTTACTTGTGAAACTTACTTAGAGTGAAAGTTTAAAGAGCCAGGGCACTATTCGCCATGTTTTTCCCCCTCAGAGGTAATCACAGAGCACAAACTAAGACGGGCTCTCCACCCTCCTGGATACCTGAGTGACTATGACAGGAAGAGCCTCTTCTCCTGCTGACCTACACAAAACATGTAGCATGAGCAGGAAGTATAGCTTTGTCATTGTCTTGTAAGCCAATGAGACTTGGAGTTGTTGCTACAGCATAATTCCACCTATCTGACCAACACGTTTGACTTGTGCTATCATAACAAACAACTCCCAGATCTCAGTGGCTCAACCAATGGACTTCATGCCCTTGCAAGGTTCACTGCAAGGCAATGGATGAAAGGGGAAAGGTGTTCTGTTCCATACAGATCACTCGGGGACTTAGGCTAATGGAGGCTCCACCCTCGGGAACATTTCCACTACTCACCCAGCAAGACTAGGAAGAAGTTGGAGAGTCCTACAGGATCTTCCCATTGCCTCAATATAATGTATCATACATCACATCCATATGTATCAATATTTCATTGACCAGAACTGGGCACTGCCTCTACCTAACTGCAAAGGGACTGTAAGAGTCATCCCCCCCATGCTGGAGAGAGGCTATTGGTGAACACTAATAACATCCACCACACCTGGCTCCAGAATACTGGAAGGCAGTGGGTAGTTGGAGAGCATGGGCTCAGGTGAAGAATGCTTTTGAAAGCTGGAACATGACCCATGAGGTATCAGGGAGCCACTATAAGTGTGTGAGCAGGGCAGGGACATGAGAAAGGCTGATTTAAGTATCACTGGACTAGTCTAATGCTGGATAGATGGGTATTCAGGGAGCCAATGGAGGTGGCATGGGGCCTGTATGCCTATGTTCAAGGAGGTTTGTTAGGAGGTTGTTCTATTATCAACATCTATAGTGATGAGGGCTTGGTAGCCACTGTTGTCAGAGGAAGAGATGAGGAGTGAATCCTGTGATAACTTAAGGAAAGACGAAGTATGGTGTATTGGGAGCCCAGGCTTTGACATCAGACAAACCAGGATTCAAATTCCACCTCTAACACCTACTAGCTTTTTGATCTTGGACAAAATACATTAACTTCTCAGAACCTCAGTGTTCTTACCTGTAAAATGTGGATGATAATATTACTTACCTTATGCAGCTACTGTGAGGATTGAAAGATTAGTGATTATGTTTGTAAATCGGCAGTGCAAATGGTGATGGTGGTGGTGACGAAGATGATGGTGGTGGTTGTTAGTGATGGTAATGGAGACAGATGGTGGTGGAGATGGTGGGAATGGTAGCGGTGCTAATGAATCATAAAAGGACTAAGATTAAAGCTTAGGGGGATAAAGTATCTAGAATTATGGGCAAGACAAGGAAGAGGCTCCCACTATGCAAAACATAGAAGTCATAGTCAGAATATAGAAAGTGAACTATGAAATCTAGGGTCCTAGAAACCAAAGGGGAAAAGAGTTTCATTAAGAAGGCTTAAGGACACTTTAGGACACAGAAGATAGGAACAACAGCCATTAGATTTTATTACAACAAAATGACTATGACCTGGTGAAGGGGCAAGTTGGTGGCAAGGGATTAAGAGGGACTAGGCATCTGAAAGTGGGTGCCCAGAGGGTGTAGACCTGCCTCATAAGGAGCTTCCAGTGGAAGGAAGAACCATAAAAGGATCTATATCAGTCAGAAATGTTTTTGGATGCAAGTAGCAGTACTTTTATTTTAAAAAGAAGTCCGTGGAAAGAAAAAGAGGAGAAATATTTGTTAAAATGCTTTGCATTCACAGAGTTGAAAAGATCAGCCATAGCTAGAGAGGGGAAAAAATATCAATAGCTAAAATTTAAAGTGGGGCTTCCCAGGCGGCATGGTGATAAAGAATCTGCCTGCCAGTGCAGGAGACAAGAGACGCTGGTTTGATCCCTGGGTCAGGAAGATCCCTGGAGGAGGAAATGGCAAGCCACTCTTGTACCCTTGCCTGGAAAATCCCATGGACAGAGGAGACTGGCAGGCTACAGTCCATAGGGTCGCCAAGAGTCAGACCCAACTGAGCACACACAAACACACAAAATTTGAAGTAAGGCTCTATTTAACCTACAGCTCCTTTCTTATCTTAACAGATATTTATAGAGCATTTTCATTGAAGAATCCCAATATTTGGATGACGTTGAGCCATTTTTTAAAAATATTTCTTTATTTTGGCTGTGCCAGGTCTTAGTTGCAGCATGTGGGATCTAGTTCCCTGACCAGGAGTTGAACCCAGGCCCCCTGCACTGGGAGTTCTGAGTCTTAGCCACTGGAGCACCAGGGAAATCCGAGCCATTTTTCATAGTCTTTGAACTTGTCCCTCAACATCTCCTCTCTCCTGGTTCCCTAGGAGAAAGACCCCATTTCCCGGCTAGGTGTCGTCATGTGACTAAGTTCTGGCCAATGTCCCATAAGTGTATGCACGATCTATAAGTTTCCAGGAATCTCCCTGAAAAGACTGCAGGGTCTTTTCATCCCCTTCTTTTTAGTCACTTCCTCTCTCCTGTTGCCTTAACACGTGAGTGTCATAGTTGCCATCTTGGACCACAGGACTAAAAGTCCCATTCTGAGGGCAGAGCACTGAGCTTGGGGATCCTAGATCTGTGAAAATTTCATGGTACAGAGGAGTCATTCCGGCTCTGGACTCAAGCCAAAGCCCATCCTCCCAGACACACTCCACAGGGAGGGGACAAATGGCCTGGATACCCACCGGGGTGGCCTCCGAGATTCACCCAGGGAGACCAGCCCTCTCTCTGGGGGTAGCAGTCTCACAGAGGGCTGCCCCTGTTTCCTAGGTACCACTTTGTAGGAAGGAGCAGTAATGTCCACACTGTCCTCTGCCTCCTCCTCAGGCTGGAGAAATCTTAGAAGGAAGGTGCCCGAACAGCCCTTCAGCGCAGCTTGTGAGGCCCTGGGCCTCGGCGCTGGCTGGCTGGCTGGCTGGCAGGAGGACAGATTCTGATTTCAGTTGTGCATTGCTAACAAGCGGTGACTTCACATTGGCGAAGAGAGCCGATTTGAGTGCTTTCAAGGACAAAATGTGTCCTGCTATCTGGAGGTGAAAATCAGAACCCCATCTCACCACCTTGCTATTTCTAGAGGCAAAGGAAAAGCTTTTAGAGGCTGATCCCACCCCTGCTCTGAAATGAAGGCCGCTCCTCAGTCACGCCAGCCCCTCGCCCCGTAGAGTTTCTGCGTCATTTCCCCTTATGATTCATCCAGTACATCCCACCTACTGCTTGGTTCTGTGGTCATCTCTTGGGCAGGGTCATCCCTCCCATGACCCCGTTATGAACTCCAGGGGAACAAGGAAGGTGATTTATTCGTTTTTGTAACCTCATGACATAGCACTGTGCCTGGCACGCAGCAAATGCTCGAAAAAGATTTCTGATTAATCATTCCTGCATTTCATTTGGGGATCTTTGCCTGCAAATGAGAGGCAAGTCATCTGTGCTGATCCCCTGATGCCAGGCCAGCCGAATAAAACCACATCTAGTCCATGTTGAAAACCTATCTCTCAGAACCCCTGAAGTTTCAGAGAGAACAGTCACCAGCCCACCTTGGTAAAAGGTAGTGAGAGCGGTTTTCCAATGACTAGCCTAAATTTCTCCTGTCGCAGTTGAGAACCACTCCATCTGCTCTGCATGTCAGTGTGACAGCCCAGCTGCTCACTGCCACCTACAACCTGGGCTGACATTCAGCTGCAATGCACAGCTACGACAGCTGGACAGGTTGTTAAAATATTGAAATGCTTCTGTACCATATAGTAAATAGCCCCTGTCCTCAGCTCCTGAGTGTCCTCATCTGCCACCCTGGCCAACCTCAGCTACTCCCCTGTGATCCCCAGATTCCACTCCAGAGCACAGAAGACCTCCAAGAATGGTGGTCGGTGCCCACCTTCGAATCTCGCCCAGCTGTAGCAACTCACCTTTCTCCTCCCCAACTGAGTCCGGCAGCCCGTCCCCTCCCCTTGGGCATCACTGTCCTATGACAGCAGCCCCTGGCAGACATGTAGGCAGATGTGCCAGTCGCAGGCTGGGAAGGGATACTGTCAGCTATCTACAACGGTAGGAGGGGTGAAGTCACTCACCAGAGACAGGTGGGGATCGAATGCCCAGAGAGAGGACAGGGGGTCAAAGCCTGATCTATGAAGCCACCAAAAGCCACAACAAGGCTGGGCTGGATTCAGTGGGAGTTAGACCCGAGCAGGATGCCTGGCAGACACCAGGTTCTGGGACAAGGGTGAGGTCAAGACCAGCCAGCCAAGAGACAGGCTTATCTAAGCCCTTGCTCCCTCTCCCAGGCCTGGAAATGCCCATGAAATGAGAAGGTACCCTGTATTTCAGAAGGCAACCAAGACCCAGTGAGAAACTCCAGGGGAGCCTTGAAGTGGTATCTGTCAGGATGGTGGGTGGCCAGGGCAGAAATGTAGGAACAGGTAAAGAAGAAGCTTTTGAACTTCGGTTTTTGAATCATTTCATCTGCCCAAGACTTTGGGACTGTTATTTCCTGCCCCCAACCCATGGCAGAAATTGGTGGCACCAGCTCATAGCAGCCAATTCCAGGGTCGTGGGGGTACAATCAGGTGACACAAGCCCACTGGATGAAGAACTGATGAAAAAAGGCTCTGGGCAGAGCAGTAGCCCCCAGGACCGATAGGCTAGAATCCAGCAAGGCTGCTCCCTCCTCTTCTGTGGACGTTGGAGGGTTGAAAGGAAAACCACCATCTGCAAGATATACCTGGTGACGTGGCTGTAAACTTGGGTGACCGACACTGGTTCTGTGGTGCCTGGCTTTCAGCCCTACGCCATGGCACGTGACCTCGCAGAGCAAAGCCACGAGGCCCCTGAGGAGAACGCCCAGCACACAAGAAAGCCCTGGAACTGGACATCAGGGCCAGCAGCGGCGGGCATGCATGACTGGCACTGAAGGCCCAAGCATTTAAAATAAGCACGAGGAGGCTTTCCTGGCGGTCTAGTGGTTAAGATCCTAGGTGCTCCAATGCAGGGGGCGCAGGTTCTATCCCTGATCGGAGAACTAAAATCCCACATGCTGCGGCAAAAAGATAAAAAAAGAAATTAAAATCAGGACGAGGACTCTCTTGAAGGAGGTAACAGGAGACAAGAGCAACTTCAGAGAAGAACACAGGATCATTGAAACATAGCGAATGGAAATCAACAGAAAGAAGAGATGACATCAAGACCATGCCGGTTGGGATAACTACCAGCACGGGGATAATTAGAGACCAAATTGGAGAGTCCGTTCTTTGTAAGTCACCCATGTCCCACGTGTATCCCTCAGGTCCCTTTCACATTTCTGTTCATGCCCAGAAGCCAGCACCAGTGTCCCTTGGCTGGAGGACCCTCCTCAGGCTGCCGGACTCACTTGATGTGAATTCAGCCCTGAACCACTCATTGGAGGGACAGGTAGTAAAATTCTTGCCCCTCATCCCAGACCAGGGCCAACTTTGAGGTGTGACCTGCCCCGTCTCCCAGTTCTCTGTGAGACTGAGTCCAAGTGCCCTCCATGGGACTCTGCATGGCAGCATACTCTGGCCTGGCCCCCTCCCCTCCCCATCCCAGTTCCCCACTCCCCAGTTTGTTTTCCCCAAAAGCAGGTTCTAACAAATCATTTTCACATACTGCCCTGGCTTGGGGGCTTGATTCTGGGGTACCCACCCTAAGACACAGAGTAGTCTTTCTCAGTGAACACCACTGCCATCTCTCCAACTGCCCAAGCCCCAAACCATGGAAGCAACTTGCACCCCATTCTCTCTTTCACCCCCACATCCGATCCACCAGATATCCTTGGCTCTAGCCCCTCAATGCCTCTAGAATCTTCTCTCTCTCATAATCACGTCCTGCGTGGACTACGAAAACAGCTCCTAACAGCCCATCTCTTCCTGTCTTGGCCCCTCCAATCCTTCCTCCAGGAGGTGGGCCCCGGAGGGGCTGTCTGTGACCCTCAAGATAACACTCAGTCTTACTCATGCTTGCAGGGGCTCTGCTGCCCCGGCCCCTTGCCCTCATTCAGCCTCGTCTCTCACCACCCACCACCTCCCAGCCTCACTGAATGCATCACCTCCGGGTCTCACACAGGCTCTTCCTTCTGCCTGCAACAGCTGTTTCCCCTGCAGCCTGCTCTCTCAGCTTGCCCTGTTTCAGCTCTCCATCTAAACACCCCTGTCTTTGAACACCTGCCCCCCGACCCCTAGCCTGGGCCAATGCCCCTACCATTCTGGAATGGACATTTCATGTATTATCTGCCCCTTCTCCACAAGTGGCCCCCTTCCCATTCACTCGGTTTTCACAGACAGAATCGTATTAATCGCTCATAGCCCTGCCCCTTCACAGAAGTGATTGGCTTGGAGCTGGGCACCTGGCCCAGCAGAGCCAGTGAAAACCTTCCCCAGAAATCTTGGACCTGGAATGGAGAAAGGTGAATAAATCTGACTGGGTGGCTAAAGCTTCCGGGAGATAATACTCCAAAGTATCAGACATTATATTCTCTGTCACGTGAAGAAAATTAGTCTTTGTGAGAGAGAAGAGAACCACTAAAGAGCAGCAAGGAAATGGAGAGAAGAGGTTCCTGGGTTCCTAGTGTCCTGAGCGCAGACACATTACAGCCTTGAGTTCTCTGAGATGCCCGTTTCCCTGGAAATCATGGCAGAACTTGAACTCCATTTTCCTTGAAGCTAGTGTGAATTGAGTTTTGTCCCTTGCAACAAACAAGATGTAACTATTAAGCTAATGTCAGATTTACTGTAAGCATCTGTTTAGTTGGCCCTCTTCTAGTCGGCAAGCTTCTGTCCCCATCTTCTTCCCTATAGAATCAGAGGACCAAGCGCCGTGCTTGGGTCACGGTAGGTGCTCGGCGTGCGTAAGGTGGCAGCGAGTATGGCAGCTGCTCATGGCTGCAGAACAGGTGCAGGCACAGACTGGTCATCTCATCTCTCCAAAGGCTGCCCAATCTGGCAGCTCCTGCATCCCTTCTTGTGCCCTGCGGGCAGGCAGCAGGGGAGGAAGGGGCATGCGCACTGTGACTCAGTCTAATTCTGAGCTTTAGGAGTTTGAAAGGGGCTACCGAGGGGAACAGCAACCCACTCCAGCATTCTTGCCTGGAGACTTCCATGGACAGAGGAGCCTGGCAGGCTGCAGTCCATGGGGTCGCAAAGAGTCAGACACGGCTGAGCGACTCACACACACACACACACACACACACACTGACAGCTTGAGCGACGCTTCTAAGGAGCTTCGGTCCTGGTGCAGGTTGAGTTATGCCCCTGCAGGCGTCTGGCTGACCTCGACCACAGGCTCAGGAGTGAATCTGCTGTTATTGCCAGAGCCTGATGAGGAGGACGACATAACCACACGGAAACACATTACCACATGGCTCCAGACACGTTCAGAGAAATGGGATCTTATTCTCACAGACCAGCACACTGACATTCAAAGAGCCAAGGAACACATCCCAGCTCGAAGTCAGCCCCAAACGTGTCTGGAAAATGCCTGTGGCATCCTTTGGAAATGTCAGTGCCTGGTCATAAGCGAGGGTGGGGAATGTTCTGTCAATGCTCAGGGACAGCACACCCCAGAAGTGGAAACACCTGCCCTTTCACCTTTAGAGAGAGGGTGTTTCCCAAGACAGAGTCACAAAGGGCAAAGCAGGTTAGGTACCGAGGTTTAAATTGGGAATAATTACTCAGCCTCCCCATTGCAGCATTGTCTTTTTTTTTTTTTAGATCTACGAAGACTTCTAAAAGTCAAACAATCCTGTGACTTTCCCTTTCTTTGCTCCCCACACTATTCATTTCTTATTTCTCTTTCCAGAGTTAATTTATGCAAATACAAGCAAACGCCAATACATATATTCTTATTTCTCTCCTCTATTTACATAAAAGGTAGCATACTATCCATACCACACCGCACATGGCTTTTTTCACTTCAGCTACCTTCAGGATTTTTCCATTCGTGCACAGGGGATTCTTCATCCTTTGTTCAGCTGCAAATGATGCCAGCTCTTGGATGCCATAGTTTATTTAGTCCGTCTTCTACTGATGGCCATTTCGGTTGATTCTATCACATGCAATGCTACAGTGAGTAACCATGCACAGATGTCATCACACACGCGTGGAGGACTGAACACATATGTCGTTGCATTGATGATCCCAAGCCTTTAGCTCTTCCTGTGTTCCTGCCCTTTGACCCTTGACTTTGCTGCTTCTCTCACTAAAAAGGCACAGAGCCTTTCCTTGACCCCTTAAATCTGGACTTTACCATGTAACTTGTTTAGCAGACTTGATGTAAGCAGAAACTTTAAAACATACTTGAGGTTTTAATTTCTTCTTTCATTTCTCTGAAATTGCCATGAAACATGCCCAGGCCAGCCAAGAACAAGTTCAGGCTAGCATGCTGGAGTATGAGAGCATGTAGAGTGCAGGGCCCAGTGGCCCAGCTGAGGCTGTCCCAGACAAGCCAGCTCTTAGCCAATCTGCCAGCTGACCACAGATACAGAAGTGAACTTAGCCAAGATTAGCTGAGTCCACCTTAAATCAGCAGAAACACCCCCAAACAACCAAGTAGTGAGAAATAACTGAGTTGTGGTTTTAAGATATTAAAATGTAGGGTGGTTTGTTATCCAGCAATGACTAACTGATACATCATACAATATAGAGGTAAGTAAGATAAATTCCCAGAAGTGGAATTGCCAGATCAAAGGATATGACATTTGAAATTTTGATAGATATTGCCAATGTCTCTGCATAAAGATTAGACTAGTTAACACTCCCACAACAAGGCACAAGAGCACTTGTTTGTAAACAGTATGTTATCAGGTTTTTTTTCAGTCTGGTAGATGAAAAAGAATACCTCTGTGTAGTTTTGTTTGCATTTTCTTATCATAAGCATGAACACTTATGTTTAAAAACCATTTCGACCTCCTTTTCAGTAAACTGTGTGTTGATGTTTGTGACCCATTTTTCCTATTGGATCACTATTTTTCTTACTGATTTCTAGGAACTCTTTATATATTAGAAACATAGCCCTTTGCCTATGATCACCATTCCATGAAACCATACACTCCAGATGAGAAGCTTAATGGTAGGCAAAGGGGGTAAACAAAGCCGAGATCTAGCAGAAGGTAACTTTTCCTCAATCAGCAACTATGTCTTGAGTATTTTTTTTGGTTCAGGGTTCTGGGTTAAGCATCCCAGCATACTCAGGAAAAAAGTGACATGGTACATAAGGAATGTTCTAGAGATGGCTATGGTTAAATCCCCACATATATCTACCCATAGTCCCTGCCTAAGGAGTAGGCAAGGGGAACATATACATTCCTCATGGCTCAACTTCCCTGGCCACTGCTGATTGATCACAGCAATATGCCTGATCAAGGGCAAAACCAATTCGATTCTCTTTTGAGACTTTGAACTCACAGACATAAAATCAATCAGAGAATGGTGGGCCCTGAAGGTATCAGATCACTTTGCAGAGGTGGTGCTACCATTTGGTGCAGCCCTACAGAGCCATGCACAGGCAGACAAATGAACTGAGGAAGAGCCAGGGCGCAGACAGAACACAGCAGTCACTCAGACACCGGCTCGGAGAAGCAGACACAGGCCCCAGCCTGAGCGAGAGACAGACAGACTGCCCCCTCATTTCTAGCTCTTCCAGACTCAGCTCCTGCCCCCTTGCCCCCCGCCACAGTTTCTTTCTAGCTGAGTTCTGTAAGAGTCCTTTGAATCCTATTACTAAACCTCCTTGTACTAATTTAAGGAGTGTTCTTATTCTTGGTATCAAGAGTGTCTTAAGACAAGGAATTGTCATATCAGCTGAAAAAAATAGAGCCTTTTCATCTCATATGGCATAGTTTTTATTTTAAAAGTTTCCTAGTTGCTATCACTTCTCATTTTATAGTGGGAGAAACCTGGGGGCTTGGCCAAGGTCACTTTGACCACAAAAGGCAGAGCTCAGCCATGAGGGGAGGAGTTTGTTGCCAAATGGCCTTTCCCCTCAACCCCACTTTGCTGCCTCCAGGCCGAAGCATTGTATAAGTGCATGCTTAATCATGAGACTAAGACTCTAGGTGCTGAACAGCTCCCAGGAGAGGGTGATCAATACAGACTACCATCACCAGGGCATCTATCTACCCATAGTCTGTGGGAGGTAGGGAGGCTGTGGCCAGGCCCCGAGGACCTCTCAGGTTCCCACTACACCCCCCACCCCAGGACACTCAGGGACACTTCCCACGCTCACCCGTGCTTATTTATGTGTATGACACCCTGCCTGGGAGGAGGGCTGGTTCTCTAAAGGAAAACCGCCCAAAGAGATATGCTGGCTGTTTAATGGCCCATACCTCCCACTCCACCCCCACCCCGCCCCCATCCCACCCTGGAAGGAACTTGCAGACGCCCTTCTGTGGGGGCAAAGGGGTCCCCTGAAAGGAGTCCCCATTGTCCCATTGTCCACAGACACATCAGAGAAAAGAGTGAGTTCACCCAGTCTTTCCTAAGTACCCACTGCATACAAGACATCCGGCAGGGCACTGGCATTGCTTCTGGAACCTTCTGGGTGCATTCTCTAAGTGGGGGAGGGGACAGGGCTGGGGCCCAGGGGGAGGGGGAGCAGGAAATTAACCTCCTGCCAAGTAGAACGGAAATTGAATTTCTTCCCCTCCCCCCTCTTCTGCCTCTCTCACCACCCCTCCCCGACAACTCACTTTTTATCTCTCTCCAATTACAGTTTTAAACATTTAGGGTGCTGCTGTTTTAGTTTTAAAATTTGTTAGGCTCAATTTATGCCACTTAGTAAAACCTCTTTTCCAAATGAAGCCAAATTAGAACTAAAACACTGCAAGCCATAAAATGTGGGCATTTCATTTGGGCTGGGTTGGCTTTTTGATTGTTTGTGTAAATGAAGCAGAGAGAAGCATTCAGGAGTCTGTCTCAGGTCTGGGAGAGGGGAGATCCCCCTGGGTCCCCCAGAGGTCTGCTGGTGGCCTGGGCCAGCCTGTCCCCTGGCCCTCAGTTTGACCCTCTTGTGCCCCTGGGTGACTAGCAAGCCTTCAAACAGGTCACTCCATACTTTGGCAATGCCCTCCCATCCCTAAGTTCTCTAACAATGGGGATCACTTCCTGCTAGCCAGTGGCACCCACTGCCACCGAACAGTGTACAATAAATCCATGGCGAATTCAATCCAACTGGCTGTGACTAGGGGTGGGAGCTGGGGGCACAGTCTGGAAATATCTCCTCTCACACCCTTGCAGTGCAATGTCTAAAAAAAAAACCCAGTCTCAGTGACCTTCGACTGGAGGGAAAGGTGAGCCCCACCCCTCTCCTGGTGGAGGAAAGGAGCCGCCAGGAAAGCGGGGAGGCAAAGGGGGGCGAGGGAGGAGATCCTGAGCCACTAATTAGGCTTCTGCTGTTGGCTGACAAGAAGGTCAGAGAAGTTGCCGGCTGATGAGCTGGGCCTCCCAGGGGCCCTCAAGAGGTGACATCTGGGGTTCCCAGGCTGGCCCCGTCTGTGCCAGAAGAAGCGGGCAGCAAACACCGCCAGGACTGAGAGCCCAGGAGGGGAGACAGAGGCAGCAGCGATGGCCACAGTGATGAGACGGTGACTAAGGGCCGGTGTGGACCTTGCCAAGTGATTTGGCTTGTCCCCACGCCAACAATAAAGGCCCAGTGTCTGGCAGAGGATGGGGTTTTGTGTGCCGAGGGACACCTTATGACTGACCCTGGCAGAGAGCCACAACCATCAGGAACCAGCCCAAGAAGAGAGCAGACAGGAGTGGGCAGAGGAGTCCTTTATGGGAGCAGGGGCTGGACTCGGGTTGGGGGCAGGGTGTCTGAGGCGGAAGGGCAGAGGGCAGGGTGAGAGGGAGTGAAAAAACATTCATGCTGAGGACCAGTGGGGGAGTTGCCCTAACGAAGGAGTCAATTGTGTTTGGGATTATCTCTGAAAGCAAGTGGAGAGAAAACCCAGTCAGCGGAGGAAACTTTGGAAACTGTTTAAAGGAAATGGGACAAAGCCCCAGAATAAAATGCCATCTGGAGTCCTACTGGTCCCTAGGATGGAATCCATGATCCAAGGTGTAGGTGACCCTCTGTCACGGGTTTGGTTCCCCGGAAGCGGATGCTGAGATGGAGTTGGGGGGCAGAGGTGTGTTTGGGAGGGATCAAGCCCTCTGAAAGGAAGGGGGTGGAGGGGAGCAGGACTGGACAGAGCGGGGAGTCGAGTTGAAATGCAAGCCTGACAGACTCAGCCAACCTGGAGGAGAGAGCTGGGGCATTAGGCATGTCCAGGACAGGGTCCTGCCTGGAGCCAAAATGGCCAGGTCTTTATAAAGGCTTTCCTGGTGGCTCAGAGGGTTAAAAAAAGAAAAATCTGCCTGCAATGCAGGAGACCCAGGTTTAATCCCTGGGTAGGAAAGATCCCCTGGAGAAGGAAATGGCAACTCACTCCAGTATTTTTGCCTGGAAAATTCCATGGACAGAGGAGCCTGGTGGGCTACAGTCCGGGGGGGGGGGGGGGGGTCTCAAAGAGTTGGACACAACTGAGCAACTAACACTTTATAATGGCCCCACCCCACACCAGCTCAGCCACCAGATGGGGGTCTCCCAGGAGAGGGGCCTCTGGGTGAGGTGTTCTCAGCTGCTGAGGCCGAGCCTGAATGGGCAGCAAATCCTTCCTAGAGGGGGCTCTGCTCCTCCATGTCTGTCACATCCTCCCCCTCCCTTAAGGAGCTTAAATCCCTCTTTTCCTCTGGGCCTGGTTGTCCCCTCCCTGTTCTTCAGGCCCCTGGCTGTATGTCTGGAACCTGGTCTGACCCTAGCCCAGCCCAGTGTTTTCGATTTGCTCCATTCTCCCAGGCCCGCGGAGGAGAATTCTGGTCTTATTTCTCCATCATAATTTCCTCCTCCACTCAGGCCCTGCGTCCTGGTAACCAGCAGCCATCACAGCTGTCGACTTGCAGGGGGCCTAACGCTCATGGCTTGTTTGGGGCTCAGCCTCGGTCCTGCAGTGCTGGTCATTAAGCTTCATTGTGCTGCCCGCCAGGGCACTGGCCAGCCCAGGATAAGCCTCAGATGAACTCAGCCTCGCTTATTAACTAGGACAAACCAAGCCGGACCACAAAACGTCCACTGCTTGAGCCATCAGCTGCGGCAGATGTGGTCCTCTGCAGCCTCCAGCTCAGCCCCCTTCTGTCCGTGGCTTGCCAGCAACCAGCTGTTACTCAGCCCCATAGCTTCACGTCCACAGAATCCAGAGCACCAGTTCCACTTTGGACCTCATTAGTGGAATTACTGGCACGTTCTCCAGATACATGCCCGTTTCCTGATTTGTCCAGGCTGTTCAGAAGCACATTTTCTCTCTCTGGACTCATGGGGAGGATCCTGCAGAGAGAGGGGGACAAGTCTGGGGATGCGTAGGAAAGGAGCTAAACATTCAGGCCTGTTTTCTCTTCCTGATTTCTGTTCTAACCTCTGCAGCCCCTGAAGCCCATCCAGGATGACACAAGTTATAGCACAAAATGAGCACTGTCGAGGGGCTAAGTGAAGGCAGAGGCAGCTGACGGCTTCCGTGGTGGTGGGAAAGGAAGGCCAGGAGCCCTAATCTCCGATGAGCTGGGGGAGCCACCAGGGGGAGGGCACAGCACGCCCAGCATACATGTGCACAGAGACGGAACCAGTTAAGCCCAGCTCTACCAGTCTGCCCGCTTTGCCAGGCTCACCCCATGGCCCCAGGCCCCTGCCAGGAGGATAGTCTTGCTTGGAGGTGCCCAGCCCGCTCTCACTTATAACTCAGGTCAGCAAGAAGCTGTGGGTTTCTGGGGGTGGGATCCTGCAAGAGGCCTCCTACAGGCCTACTTAACCCCCATTACATTCGTTCCCTAATATACTTTTCACCTTCAGCAAATAGTGCAAATTTGAATTTTTACTCACTGATCAAATATTTCCCCTGTGAGCTGCCAATCTGGCTGAGCTCGGTTTCTCCAATCCTCCACGTTTGTATTAGATGAATTAGCATTTTATCGTTAGTCCACTGGTTTGGGACTCAAAGGTGAGACAGGGAAAACCAGAGGAAGCCGCTCAAGAGATTCTCCACGAAGAATGGGTTCAGTTTAGTCTTGTGTCAGGTCTCCCAAACAACTCACCAGAGACGCGAAAACAGTTATTTTGGAAGTGACAGGCAATCGTGGCTTCTGAAGAACAACTACTTTCTGTACTTCTTATCTGCACGACATACATCTTTGAAATCTGTTATCCAGGAAGGTGGGTTCAAGGTTCATCTCATGGTTTATTTGCTGTAGAAAAGCAGACAAATCAGGTCATCTCTCAGACTCTTGGTTGCCTTATCAGCATAGTGGGTACAATAACATTACCCCAGGCGGAAGGTTGTTTGCAAAAGTCAAAAGAAATATTGGAGGTGACAAGGCCATAAAATGGAAGGCACTAAATGGAGAGTTGTGTAAGTTCAGAAACTGAAGCTGTTTTAAAATATAGCCCCCAGATTCTCTGATATTCCTCACGCCAAGAATTGTGGGGTCTGTGTCCCCTCCCATTGAATTGGAGTGGGCTTGTGACTCCTCCAGTGGCTAGAGTATGGAACATGTAACATTGTGTGACTGTCCAGGCTGGATCAGAAAAAACCATGCAGCTCCCCACCTGAGTCTCTGGCGACTGTCACCATGGAGGAAGCCAGTAGCCATATAGGAAGTTAATCACCCCAAAACTGCCCTGCTGGGGGGCAGATGCAGATACTCCAGGCAACCGACATGGGAGAAAAGCACCTAGACCCATCACTGGGCAGCCTGAGTAGATGCTACAAGGAGCAAAAGAACCACCCAGTTGAGCCCTGTCTGAATTCTGACCCCCAGATCTGCGAGCATAATACAATGCTTGTTATGTCACTAAGTTTGGAGTTGTTTGTTACACAGCGGTAGTAACTGGAACCCAAACAATTCATCTATGAAGTTCCTGTATCGGCTAAGAGATCAAAAGCCCCCATCACTTGTTTTCTCTCCTTGTCCCTATTTGACTCTAAGCATCGGGGTGAGGTGGGATTTATGACCCAGCTTTGTGGGTACAGGACCACAACATGTTCAAGAGTCCATGGAATCATGGAAGGCTTGAACCCAGGGGTCCTGCTTCTTGGATGCTGACCTCTCCCACAGGACAGAACAGCAGAAACCTCAAAAGGAAAGGCTATCCTCGTGGGTTGTGACCTCATGAAAAAGAAAAATGAAGAAATTCCTAATTACCAAACAGTAAAGCAAGAGGGTACCACAGAACACCCCCAACAGCCCATCATCCACAATTAATTTCTTCTGGACTTGGGAATGCTGGGGAGGTTGTCGTTGAAGCAGGCTGTCTTCCCACTTATGTTTGGGCTTCTTCTAAAATGCAAGAAAAAAAAAAAGGAAAAGAAAAAAAAAAAAGGCTGGCCTTCCCAGAACCTCCTCTACACTGCCTGGAAGGAGCTTGGTGTGGCCCAGCAGGGCGTGATAAGCGTGCCGGCAGTGGCCTGCCAGGGATCTTAAAAATACCCTGCCTCAGACAATCCGGAAAGTGAGCAACCCACACCTGGAAAGCAGGTTGCTGGCTACACAGAGGTTTCCAAGTATGGATCCCGTTTACACTTGCCGGAGCGCAGCCTTCTAATTCCAGCCGCTCATGAAAAGGCACGTAGGTCCTCCTTGACGTCAAATAGCTCTTTCCACTGAGCATAATTTCTTTCAATGATGGGCTTGGAGGGGTTTCAGCGACGGTGGGTCTTTTTTTTTTTTTTTTTTTTAATGAATCATAGACATGCAGATCAGATTTAGTGTTATGACTGTGGTGCACAGAGCGTCACTGTTAATTCTTGCTAAGCGCTGACAGCAGGATCAACCCCCAAACAGCACAGGCAAATACACCACCCCAGCCCCGGGGGCTTAGAGACTGCATAATTACAGACGACTGCACGGTACTCATTACCGCCACCGGAACATCTCAGCCCAGGCACAGCAACCCCCCACCCGGATCCAGAGAGCCCCCTGGAGCGCCTGCCAGCTCGGGTCCTCAGAGCTCACTCCCCTTCTCCAGACAGGAACGTGGTCACCAAAAACGAGCTGGGCTGAGCTACAGCAACCCTTTCTCCTGTCCTGAAGGTTGTGGTCCACGGCGGTTGAAGCTTGCTCTGAAATGCCACTGAGTTTGAGCTGGAAGGGAAGGGGTGCGAGGCTTGCTAAATGCCGAACAGCTGAACAAGTCCCCAGGGCTGAGGAAAGAGCGTTCTCCTTCCCTGTGAGCCAGTCGCTGGCTCTCCGTGTTTCTCATCAAAGGACAGGGATGGGGGGAGGTGGCGGGAGGCAGAAGTCAGAGCGCTTGCCTGGGGTGCCCTGTCACTGCGAGTTGTCCCGGGATGGCCCAGGGTCGGGGCGGGGCGGGGGGGGGTGGTGTGCAGTGGGAGTCACCAGCCCTCGGCTGTGTTCACACTGCTCAATCAGGGCATTAAAAAAAAAAAAACAAAACCCTCATCTTGAGTTTCTGCTCCATCTTTCCTCCAAAAGGTTTAAAGGGAAAACCAAACTCCTGGGGTCTGTTGAACTCGGCAGGGTTCTCCTTGCTCCTTCTCTGTCGACCTGCAAATATTTAATGAGCCTCAACCACGTGCAAGTGATGGAGTTGGGCTAAGAAGGCTGAAAAGAAAATAGGCAGCCACCAGACCTGGAGGATGGGGAAGTGATTTTATATCTTTCGGTTCAATGTTTTCTGGCGCAGGAAGGCCAGCAATCATGCTTTAGCACCTGCTCTGTGTTCTTAGCTTCATTGACCCTGGCTCACTGGGCCCCCACAAACTCAATGGGACATGAGTATCACCACCATCCACTCAGCAGATAGGGAAACTGAGACTCCACTTCCACTGTCTACTTAAAGGCACACAGCACATAAGGCTCTGATTTTGAATGGAATTCTGTTCCAGGTCAGACCCTGGAGGTCAGCGGTCCTGACTCGGGGTCTCATACTAGAGTCCCTAGAGAGCTTTCAAAAACCCCCATGCCCAGGCCATGCTCCAGACCAACTGAGTCTGAATTCTGGGGGCTGGCATGCAGACATCAGTACTTTTTAAAGCCTCTTGCATGCGTGCTAAATCGCTTCAGTCGTGTCTAACTCTGTGATCCCATAGACTGTAGCCTGCCAGGCTCCTCTGTCCATGGAATTCTCCAGGCAAGAATACTGGAGTGGGTTGCCATTTTCTCTTCCAGGGGATCTTCCTGACCTAGGGATGAAACCCAGGTTTCCTGCTTTGGAGGCAGATTCTTTACCATCTGAGCCACCTGGGAAGCTCCATTGAGTGCTTGCTGGGCACTAGTGCACTAGATGCACTGCTTTCCCTTCCTTGAAAGCAGTGGTTCTTCAGCACACGTGTCTGCACGTCCCACAAACAATCCCTAAGAGTGATGAGGGGTGACCAGACATGAGTGGGCTTGCTAGAGTGGCCAGAGTGGAGGCAGAAAACGGGGTGCAGACTCAGGACCCTCAAGGGCCCTGATCAGCAATCCTCTGGCTCTGCTCAGAGACTCCAGAAAGGAGACGAGGTGGGCAGGATATGGCGTTGATCACTCCAAGCTTGGAAATTTTATTTCTCAAGTGGCTTCCGTCTCCCCAGGAGGAGAAAGAGGCACACCAATGGAGGCCTAAGCTCAGCCTCAGGCCGACAGGGCCCCTGTAACCAAAGGGGAGCCCTTGGGCTACCTCCACTGCACCTATCCAGCCTCTGTGGTGAGCTCTGCTGGACCAAAGGGTCCCCTTCCCCATTGTCAGGGACAAAGGAGTGAGGAGCACCCTCCTTTCTATTGTATTACCAGCCCTCCTGGAAGCCAGGAAACAGTGCTGCAAATCAATTGCTTTCAAACTAAAGGGTGCTCTGATGGGCATGCTTCTCGAATTCTGCATTCAAAGGAATGCCAGGCTTCCTATGTCAAGTGAGATAAAGTGAATTTTCTTGGGCAGCCGGCAGAAATTTTTTCATCTTTCAGAAATAACATGTAGGGAAAACACTAACCCCCTCGCTTAACCAGCATCAGGGAACAATGAGCTGTTTTCAAGAAATGAATCTGCAGGCAAAGCAAAGCTCCCCCTCTGGAAACACTAAAACTTCAAAACAAAAGTGCATGTATTTTTAAATAAACCATGTCCAGGGGGAGGGATGAATTAGGATTATCAGATACACATGAGTATATATAAAATAGATAACCAACAAGGACCTACTCTATAGCACAAGAAACTCTAGTCAATATTTTGAAAGAACATATAAGGGAAAAGAATCTGAAAAAAAAACATATATATATAACTGAATGACTGTGATGTACATCTGAAACTAATACAACATTATAAATCAACTCTGCTTCAATTAAAAAATAATAAAATTTTTAAAAGTAAACAGCATTACACGTTGCCTCTTTCCTTTGATGGCACAGACACAGCTGAAGTGGTCTTGGTGGCTCACTCACTGGGTACATGGACAATCATGCCGCACTCACAGATGAGGCCACCTTCTACATCCATGTGCCCCATCACTAGATGGCTCCACCCTTGCCCTCCTCCTTGATGTCTTGTTTCTGCTTTCTTCCTGTCTCTTCTTTTGCTCAGATGTGCGTAATAACACCTTCCTGTGGCTGTCAGTATCCCAGCCACATCACCCTTCCCTCCTATCTGCTGCTCCTCCTCTTGTATTCCTGACCCTGGTCAACAGCGCCCATGTTCACCCAACCGTCGCCAGCAAAACAAAAACCAAAATGGAAGCAAGAGTTGGAGGGAACTTCAGAGTCATCTGATGTGTTAGAATAGTTGGTGACGTAAGAGTCAAGAGACGCTGATGAAAGAGATCCCAACGTGTCTGATAAACAGTCAATGAACTTCAGCACAGGGAATTCTTCAGCTATTTCGGCTCTTTTGGATGGTTCCCAATATTTGAGGTCACTAAGGCCAGTAACTTCTGGATAAGCAAGGTGTCATGGTTCATAGGTTTTTGCTTGTTTCCTTTGGTTTAAAGGATCGATTTTGTATTATTCCAGAAACAGGCTACAATTCAGGGACTTGATGAGAGCTTTTGACTTCTCATTTCCCCTATCACTCCATCCCCCAAAGGACCAAGACTCCCAAATTGGAAGGGGCAGCTGTCAGACCAGGATGAGTGTGAAATGAGGGCAAGGCCTCCTCCATACTCCCTTCTCTCTTTCTCGTCCTTCTTTTCCCCACCCAGCTCTACCTGTCTCGTACACCAGTCAGTCAGAAACCAAGGCAGGAGGCAGCACTGCCCTGGAAGAAGGGCAAATAAGGCTCTTGAAATTCCAGAGGGGAACGAGCTCTCAGAACATGGGGCAGGGCCGGGCACCCAGCAGACCACCACATTCCAGAGCTGACTCAGAAATAGGATTTGGTCAGTGCACCTGGAGCAGAGGAGGGGCGGCTGGGCTTGATTCACCATCGCCACGCTGAAGAGACTGATGCAAAAGTCAGATGCCAACACAGCCATTGGCCACAGAGCCTATTCCTTTCCCGGGGCAGGAAAACCCATGCCCGCCTCCCAACCATCCTCTTTGAGGCTCCTGGGACACTGAGTCAGTGTGGCAGGTGTGTGATGCAAAAGAGAGGCCAAAGTGGAGGTCAGTGTCTGCGTAAATCCTGCTGTTGGATGGTCGCTTTGGACCTCGTGGCTCTGTGCTGACCCACTCCCTGCCTTTGACACCATCTACCAGACTTATCCCCAAAAGACAGGCTAGGCAAGAGCTCTCCCTGATGTTCCAAGATGGTAGGCCTATGTTATGGGTGGGCTAGACTGTCCCAGCCGCCCCCAGGCCCAGCCCCAGATGAGTGCAAAGGGGAGAGGGTTTGGTAGAGAGAGGAGAATGGAGTAACCTACAGACGGCTATTTATTTTCCCAAACTCTGCAGGTCCTCACAGAAGGCCCCTATAAACCGACTCCAAGTGCCCCTGGTAAGATAAGTCCCCCCAGCCTTCCCCACCAGCTTCCAGGCACCTGAAGGCTAATCATTGTTTTAAGACTGTGGATTCTCAGAGAAAGCCTGCAAGGAACTAAGAGCAGAGACAGCATGGGGGGTTCCCTACCATGACCCCCACCACAGTTCTCCTGAGCACCAGGTTGGTCCCCCCGGCCCTGCGCCATCACTCACCAGGGGAGCCTTTCTTGACCTCGTGGAAGTCGCCTGCCTGCCTGGGGGGCCAGCCTAGCAGAATAGCTCTCACACAGCCTGCTGCCCACCTCCGGGGCAGTTTTTCCGAGCTGTCTCTCTGGCTAACACAGGAGCTTTGGAATAAGACAGGGAGAGAAAGACGTGAGGGGTGGGGGTGGCAGCCCTTTCTCCGAGCTTATTAAAAATCTTTTGTGTGCCATAGAATAAGTCCAGCCTTCTCATCCTGCTTCGCGCCCCCCCGCCTCCCCAGCACTTAACTTTTTCAGGCCTGAGGAGCATAAACGCTTCAGTTAGTCCATGTAAACCAAAGATCCTTCTGGCCTTCAACCGTGTCTGGGTCTCCTTTACGTGGCCTTTCACCATCAAGCAGCCGCCAGACCCCGTGGCCAAAGGTGCCGGCTCCGCCTCTCTACGGCCCCGTCTGTGTCTGAGGACCCACGCGTTGTGCCAGGCTGGAAGAACAGTCTGGAAGGAAAGCCCGTTGTCAAACAAATCATCTTTCTGGGAACACAAAGCCGCGGGGACCCTCCGGGTGAGGCTGACACTCGGGCCGGCAGCATCAGAGAGTCGCGTCTCCTGTGTGGCGCTAAAGCCCCAAGTGGGAGACAGAAAGCTGGCTGGCGGCCAAGAGCAGCGGCCGCGGACACCTTATCTAAATAAAGGAGAGCTCGCAGCGCGCAATGTTATCACAGGCGCACAACAGGCTCCGGGAGGGGAAGGGGTGGGTGGACGCTGCGTGGGTGGTTTCGTGTTGCGATTTTTTTTTTTTTCCTTTTGTGGCTGTTGTTTTCTTTTTTATCTATTCAGTTTTGGAGTATTCAACAGCCGGGGAGCTTGGCAAAGCCTGGCAGCGATACCCACACGGCCCTTTCCAGTCCAAACGGCTCCTGTCAACTTTTACAACCCTGCGCTAGAACTCCAGGCACGCCTCCCATTGCCGGCACCGGGTTATTTATTTGCCCGGCCTGTCTGGCCTCACATTTTTTCACGTGTGTGTTACCCCCACGGTGGCTACAACTTCCCTCCGGCTCTTAAAATGCCAGTAACCGCCCAGTCCCAGGGAGAGCTGGGAAGTGTTTCAGCCTTTCGGGGTTTCAGGATCCGGCACTGCTTCGTGTCATTTTCCTCTCCGCTCAGCGTTTTTGTGACCTGAAGGAAGAGGAAGACTTCTCCATTGTGAAAATTGCTCTTTTTCGCTGGGAAACCATTGTTACTAATAATAACCTCACCAGGCGCAGCTGTCAAAGGGCCCGCCGGCTGTCCCCTCCCGGCAGGGGTCGAGCACACACACAACTCAGAGGGGACACGGCTGGCCCAGGTCAGCGGGTGAGGGCCCCAGCCTCCGCCACTCCCGCCGCCCCCCCCATCCCCGCCCCATCCGTGATCTGGAACCCTGCTCATGTTCTCGAGCTGGGCTTTTCATTCTTTTTTAATCCTTTACACAAACAGAGTGTGTGTGTGTGTGTGTGTGTGTGGCTTTGAAATCATCCCCCCCCCCAAAAAAAAAAATAATAAAAAGGGTTTTCATGGTTGAGTCTGACCGGGTGCAATGCAGAATATATTATTTCTTTCAGAGCATGGATAGCAGATCTGCACGTGAAACAGATCAAACACGGCCCACAGAAACAATGATAGGAAGCATAACCAGAGTGAATCAATTCCTTGATCCTGCTGTACCAAAAAATTAAAGAGGAGCACTCCTGGGGTTTTTAACCCAGATACGTCTTCAGCCACAGCTGTGTTTCCCATGTTCTGAGATCTCTTGCTCTGGCTCCCTTTTCGTGTGTGTAATATGTGGAATACAGTAAGCAGTGTCGAGTTCTGTTTTGTTTTTTTAATTAAATACCTCCATCCAATCACCCTTAACACACACATACACACTCTCACATGCACGTGCTTGTTTTACCTTTTCCCCAGAACTCAACACTACACAGGACAGTCTCTGCCATTTCCTTCATCAGGACAACAAGAAGCCAGAGAAGTGCCTGGCAGGCATCAGGAGGAAAGAAAATCCTTATAGCAAAGAAGGTTCTATTCCCCAGCCTGAGGCCCATCCTCTCTCTCCATCCCCAAGTGATAACATGGTCCCTTTGCTCTCAAAGGTCTGTTTTAAGATGTAGGTGGTCTTGCTCAAGTCCGCTGGTTTTTATGTCGGCATTGACCCCGGGCTGACCCCAGCCCTGAAGATCCAAGATTGCCCAGCTTGGCTGAGTGCTGGAGGGTGGAGCTCACGGCCCGCCCCCAGCCTTCTGATGGGCCACCAAGGCCACCCTGTCGGGCTGGTCAGCTGCAGCCAGCGTCCTCTCCTGACCTCTGCTCTAATCCTGAGGACACCCTTTATTTAGACACCACAGTCCAGCCCTCAAGTCCCAGATTTGTTCACTGGAGACAGGCCGGCAGTGGCCACCGGCTGACTCCAGACGGCTCCTCAAAAGAGGGCTCAGGAGGGTAGACCGGGCTCAGGCAGGTGCTGCCTGCTATGGAACAGAGATCGTAGGTTTGAGTCTCCAAGGATTCAACTTCCAGCTCTCTCATTGTCTGTGACCTTGGGCTACTGTGTAAACTCCCGGCTCCTGGTATCTGCATTCATAAAATAGAAGAGGAGAAGGTCACAAAAGGACGGGGCAGAGAGAGATAGGAAGATGCTGGCCTGATGCAGCCACAGGCCAAGGAAGGCCGGTGGCTATCGGAAGCTGGCAGAGGCAAGGGACCGATTCTTCCCTAAATTCTACAGAGGACACACAGCTGACGCCTTGATTTCCACCCCAGTGAAACCAGTTTCAGACTTCTGGCCTCCAGAATTGAGAGGGAATAAATTGCTATTTTTTTAAGACCCTGAGTTTTCGGGCATTTGTTACCTCAGCAATGCTAGACCAATACTGGCTTCCATGAGATGGGCTATGACCTGGCTGTCTGATCTGAATGGGTCTCACAAAGAGCCTATAAAATCTCTAACCAGTAATCCCTTTACTGATTAAAAATTGGAAATGCCCCAAAATTATATGTCTCGCTCAAGGTCACATGCGATTTGGTGCCAGGGTCAGGACTAGACCAATCATTCAGAACCTGGTTCCTCTCCACCACTCACCATGCCCTGGACCCACCCTTTCCCCTCTGGACAATTCTAAGCAGGTGGAAAAGAAGGCTCACCCCCTAGTGGGAGCCAGGCAAGGCCTCAGAGGACCTGGAAGATGGAGAAACCACTTTCCCAGCCCCTTCCTGGCCCCAGTGTTTGCCTTCAGAGGGTTTTCTATAGGGTGGATGCCACCACCCCGCTCCACCCCGCCCCACAGAGTTGCATCTCTCTTCCTGGAGAAGAGGGAATCCAGGGACATGAATTCTCTTTCAGTGACTCACTTCTGAGCCCTGTCAGGTCTCCCAGGCCTCAGATTCCTCCGGGGTGACATGGAAATACTAAACAGGGCTGCCCCCCCCTCTTCAAGGAGCCATGGGATAAGAGAAGGCATGCCTGTACAGAAATGTCCGAGGTCAGTGGGTTAGCAGGCCCTACTCTCCCCACCAGGATTCCTCAGGAACAGGAGGGCCACAGGGAAGCTCCAGACTTGGGGGAGGCCTTGCTCAGCCTGCACCCACGTGGGCCCCAGCCATGTCTCCTGGAGCTACCCAGAGAGGCTTCCTCTTTCTCCTTCCCCTGCTGTCTTATTCTCTCATGGTGTCTGCTGCAAAGGATGCCCCAGAACTCCCCCTCGGGATCTGACTGAGGCCAGACTTCTCACGAAATGGCATCCTTGCCTAACCTCCTCTTCTCCCTCTCCTGCTTCCCTCACTCCCTCACTGGCTTCTCCTGAGAGCACGCTCTCCGTAAATCATATGCATGTCGCATGAAAAGGGGCTCAACACCGCTCATTATCAGAGAAATGCAAATCCTAACTATAATGAGATATCACCTCACACTGGTCAGAATGGCCATCATTAAAAAATCTACACATAACAAATGCTGCAGAGGGTGTGGAGAAAAGGGAACCCTCCTACACTGTTCGTGGGAGTGTAAACTGGTGCAGCCACTATGGAAAATAGTATGGAGGTTCCTCAGAAAACTAAGAATAGAGCCACCATATGATCCAGCAATCCCACTCCTGGGCATATATCCAGAGAAAACCCTAATTTTAAAAGAAACTTGCACCCCAGTGTTCATAGGAACATTATTTACAATAGTCAAGACATGGAAACACTCTACATGTCCATTGATAGGTGAATGGATAAAGAAGATATGGTACCCATATACAATAGAATATTACTCAGCCATAAAAAAGAATGAAATTATGCCATTTGCAGCAAATGGATGGACCTAGAGATTATCACACTAAGTGAAATAAGTTGGATAGAAAAAGATAATTATCATATGATATCACTTATACGTAGAATCAGGAGATCCAACCAGTCCATTCTGAAGGAGATCAGCCCTGGGATTTCTTTGGAAGGAATGATGCTAAAGCTGAAACTCCAGTACTTTGGCCACCTCGTGCGAAGAGTTGACTCATTGGAAAAGACTCTGATGCTGGGAGGGATTGGGGGCAGGAGGAGAAGGGGACGACAGAGGATGAGATGGCTGGATGGCATCACTGACTTGATGGACGTGAGTCTGAGTGAACTCCATGAATTGGTGATGGACAGGGAGGCCTGGCGTGCTGTGATTCGTGGGGTCGCAAAGAGTCGGACACGACTGAGCGACTGAACTGAACTGAACTGACATGTAGAATCTAAAATATGATACAAATGAACTTATTTACAAGACAGAAATAGACTCACAGAGATAGAAAACAAACTTACCAAAGGGGAAAGGGGTTGGTGAGGAAGCCCAGATTAATGAGGGGGCAGGGAAGGGAAGGGAGATGAAAAGAGAGGAGATAGGGCTACAGTCCAGCCCAGGAGGGAGCTGCTGTGTGGGGCTGGAACACGGGGGGTGACCAGGGTGAGTGGCACATGACGAGCCTGGAAAAGTCACAGGGCCTCATACAGCAGGCCTCCGGGGGCTCTGCTAAGGAGCTCCAACTTAGTCCTGAGGGTGGTAGGGAGCCATTGAAGGTTTTAGAGAGATCCGGGTTTGTTTCTGAGAACTTACCTTGGCAGGAGAACAGGAAGATTTGAGTAAGGCAACTGGAGGCATGGGTTTGAACAAGATGGCCTCTCGGATGCCTTTCAATCTGAAAGTTCTAGAAGTCTCCAGGGAAGACAGGGAGAACTGTGGGACATGGAGAATAAAGAAGGGCAAGAGCTGGCCAGTTAGCTCCCCTGGACAGCGGCTCTCAGGAGAGATGGCAAACAGAGTAAGGAGCAGGCAGAGGGCCTGTCCAAGTGCTGGATTGGCCACACACTGCCAGCAGCCCCCTGGCTCAGAGACATTCCCACTGGGGTCCATCATGTAGCCAGGACCTGGAGTGCCCAGGGCTGGCAGACAGGGGCCAACAGAGTGATGATGGACTGGGGAGATGCCCAGTGAGGCCCTGAGATGGAGCCAGGTGGGCTCCAGACCCCTTTATTCCTCTGAGGGCCCTTCTCCAGCCCTGAGCACCACAATCCAGCATCCCTCCCCTTCCCCAGGGGGGCAGCTGCGAGGAAAGGTGTTCAGGCCACCTCCAGTGTCCCAAGAAGACAAGCTTGTGGCCTTTCTGCAAGTCTGGTGATGAGCAGAACCCGGAAAGCGGACAGAGCCCTGAGAGCCAGGAGGGGACAGTGCGAGGGCCCACTTACTCGTTAGAATGCAAAGCACTTCCGTCCATCCGAAAGTCTCTCTCCAGTGCCCTGGCCACTCTCGCCAAGAGCTGTGTGCAGAGCTGTGGGGAACAGGGGCAGGACAAGGCGCCCAGAACCAGGAGTCCCAGGAAAACAAGGAGATGCTTGTTGGGGTTCTGGGAACCAGGGGCGGCCTCAAGGCCCAGGGCAGGGAGTCAGCACCCCAGCCACTGTCCTTTTGGCCTGACTCTCTCTTCCCTGGCTTTCTAAGACCCCAGAGCCAAAGGAGACAGCTCTAATTCCTTTCTGTATCATTCTGCAAACACAGAGATCTCCTTCTAAATGGGCCTGAGTTGGAGGGTGGGGGCAGGGTGTGGTGGGCGAGAGAGGTGGGCTGGGAGTGGGGTGGTGTCTACCATGCAGCTATAAGTTATTTTCACCCCTGCCCTCCAGAAGTTCCAGTCTAATGGGGGAGATAGATACAGTCACGACCACCCATGGTGCAATCAGATACAGAGAATAAATGATATCTATACTTAGTAACACAGGAGGAGGGCTGCTCTGAGAGGCTGACGTGCATGAACACATTTCCTTCTCATTTTACAGGTGAGGCAGCTGAGGCCCAGAGACGCTGAGCAACTTGCCCAAGGTCACACAGGGAGAGTGGGATGTGTTCTGAATGGCCTGGTTCCCTGAGTTTGTGCCCTCAACCATCAGCCCAGACAAAGGAATAATGACAGCATTGGTGTGAGACAAAGAGCTTGGGGCCTTGAGTCCGGTAGACCCTTGTGTCACCCGCAGTGATCTTAGGCAAACCCCCTGCCGCTTTGAAGCCTCAGTTTTCCTCATCAGCAAGATAGGGATAGCAACCTTCTCGAGGGGCTGCCCAGAAGAGTATAGAAGAGCAGAGGGGTGTAGGCTCTCAGCACAGTTGGATTTGCAGAGCAAAATCCCTGGGTGGGGAAGATGCCCTGGAGAAGGGCATGGCAACCCACTCCAGTACACTTGCCTGGAGAATCCCCTGGACAGAGGAGCCTGGCAGGCTACAGTCCATGGGATCGCACAGAGTCAGACACAACTGAAGCAACTTAGCACACTAAGAGCCTCAAGGTGTTTGTTCTTGACCTTGATAGAGGAGGAGCCAGGTGGGGACTGTGGCGGCCTGGCATCAGGGCCCCTGGAGGGATGAGGGCTTCAGGAATGGCTTGTGGAGGGGGCCAGTGCTTGCTTCTCCCCTGAGAAATAGCCAGGTCCCCAGAGCGTCTCCCCGAAGCCACCTACTCTGGCTTCACCTCACCCCCACGAACTCCTGAGCCATCACATGACCGCATTGCTCACACCTTTCATGGCGGGGACGCCAAGACTCAGCAGGTCCCAGCACTTAAGAACAAGAGGCCTCCAGTCAGCTGCCATTCAGAGGACAGACCTGAATCCGAGGATAAGGTAGAGGGACGACAAGCTCCAGCTGGGGAAGGAAGAGGGAACGGGAGGGGAGACCCACCTGCCTCCAGCCCCCTCTCACTGAGGAGCTGCAGAGCCGGCCTGGGGTTAGCTCGCCACCGCACCCCCACCCCGCCCAACAGGAAAGCTGCCCTCGGGCCACCACCCCCTGAATGGGGATTTGCAGATGGCTCCCTGATGCGATCTAGGGCCCCCTCTGGCTGGCATCCACCAGCCTCAGATGCAATTAGGGGAAAATAATGTGTAAACAAGAGCTGGAACCCTGTTGCTGTGGGCAGGCGCCAGCGGCTCCCCACAACCTCTAGCTCCAACTTTGGGCGGCCACCCACCTCTGTGACCTTGAAGCTCTGTGACCCGGCAGTTCTGCAACCTCGAAGCTCTGTGACTTTCCACTGGCTCTTCCTTTGCTGAAAATCACCCCATTTTGTCTGCCCAGAAATGTCGATTTCCAGCCCCATCTTCTCCATGCCAGTGCGTCTGATGAAACCTCTGCATCTCATAAACACAGGCACACACCCAAGCTAAAGTCTCCCTTTCCTAACGCCCGGATCGTGGCACATATACACCTTGGTTGAAGAGAGTACCTCACAGTGCTACATTGTTTGCTCCGACCTGTCTATCCCTCGAGTCCAGTTATCTATTCCTTCCTAACAAATTACCCGCAACTTAATGGTTTAAAACAGTGCTGTTTATTTTGCTCACCAATCTGCGATTTCAGCAGGTGCAGTGGAAACAGCTCATCTCTGCTCCACTCAGCACCAGCTGGGGCAGATAGAAGGCTAGGGCTGCCTCATCTGAAGGTCCCTCTCATGTCTGGGGGCTCGCACTAGCCATTGGCTGGGATCTCAGCTGGGAGAGGAGCTGTAGCCCCTACACATGGCTGTACACTTGGTCTCTGGGCTCCCTCTCGGCATGGCAGCAGGTTCTGAGAGGGAGCGCCCCAAGACCAGGCAGAGGCTCTAGTCCCCTTCCTGGCCTCACTTCGGATGCCACGCAGCATCATTTCTGCCATAATCACAGGCCTTTTGTTTCCCAGGGACGGAAGGCAGACCCCACATTTTAGTAGGAGAATGTCAATGACTAGTTGGAAGATGAACATGTGGGATGGCATGTGTTTTTTTTAATTTTAATTTATTGTTTATTCAAGTATCATTGAATTACAATGTTGTGTTAATTACTGCTGTACAGCAAAGTGATTCCATTAAATATATATGTATTCTTTTTCATATTCTTTTCCATTGTGGTTTGTCGCAGGAGATTGAATATAGTTCCCTGTGCTGAACAGTAGGACCTTGTTGTTGATCCATTCTATACATAATAGTTTGCATCTGCTAATGGAATGTCATGTATTGATGCAGCTATCTTTAGGAAGGACAACCTGCCATATTTCCCTACTAGACTATGATTCAGGAGGACCAGCAGCATTCAATGGTACTAAAAAAACAATGCTTGCAGAAAGAAGGGAAGGACTGAGGAAGGGAGAGAGAGAAAATAGAGGGAGGGATTTTATAACAGAAGACTTTAAAACTGGAAGCTACTGAGATGACCTAGTCTCCTGCTCCCATTTTACAGATGAGATAACTCAGATTCAGAGGTGAACACACCCTGCCCAAGGGCACCAAGCCAGTTCAGTAAGATCCAATCTCTGAGCCCCTCTTCTCTTGATGGTGGAGAAGGGGAGAGCCACTGGACACTGATCTTTACCACACCCACGCCCCTGTCCCTGCCTGCCTCCCCATGTGTGGGCTGGACTGGGACCAGTGCCCAGGGCCCAATTCCACCTGCCCTGGGCCTGCCTCGGGGCTGGAGTCTCCCCCATCCTCCAATCAGCTGTCAGCCTTCCTGGAGCTCCACGTGTCAGCCCGTCCCAGGCTGCCTGATGGTCAGAAACCCCCACTCCCCTCCTCCCAACCTTGCCCCAAACAGTGTGGGGTCAGGCTGAGAGCATTGGCTGAGGAGTCTGACAGACATCAGTCTAAACACAGGCTCAGGTTGGTGTGACCCAGGCCACGAAGCCTCCCAGCAGTTGAACAGAGGGGATTAAATGGACTCTCATCCCTGAAGGACTCACCAGCTCATTGGAGATGCCCAGAAATGGTAGTTCTTCCCTGCTTTTTCCTCATCATCAGGAGAGCAGCAGCACCCAGCCCACGGCTTTCCTTAATTCCGTAAATAGAGCTTGGGCAGGAAGAGGAAGTCTCTCCTCTCAGCCCTGGCCAGGGAAGGCAGCAGAGTCCGGCCTGCTCAGCCACTTTCCCCTGTGCTCTCTGCTCCTGGCGAGAACATCCCTCAATATCATCCAACTCCCACCTCACCATTTCTACAGTCACCAAATAGTTCAGTCATCTCTTGCTGGGTAACAAATGACCCCAAAACTTAGTGGCTTAAAACAACTGTTTTATTATTTCTCACGATGCTGGGGTCGAGAATTTAGGCAGAGCACAGCTGGGCAATTCTTCAGCAGCACCTGGCATTGACTGGGGTCACTGGGTGGCATTCTGCTACTGGCTGTGCTGTCTGGGGCATCCAAGAGGGCTTCGCTCCTGCACCTGGCACCTTAGCAGGGGACTCAAGAGGCTAGGTCTGCTGGACCTCCCTCCCTGGACAGGGGTATCATCACCTCTCCAAAGGGGTCTCTCCAGCAGTGTGGTTCAACTTCTGACGTGGAGGCTCAGTGCCCCCAGAGAAGCTGTTGGTCCTCTTAAATGCTAAGCCTAACACTGGCACAGCATCACTTCTGTCATCCTCATTAATCAAAGCTGCCAGGGCCCTGGTCAGACTCAAGGAAGAGATGACAGGCCCCGCCTCTCAGTGGAGAAGCAGCAAAGTACCCACGGTCCTCTTAGATCTGCCGGAACCAAATGACCTTCAGAACCAAGGCCTGAGCTCCTACATAGGTCTGTCTGCCCACCAGGCAGCTCTGTGCCTGGGATCAGTCCAATGATTCACATCCGACAAACTTGTTATGGGCCCAATTGTGTCCTCCACCTCCTCAAATTCATCTATTGAAGCCCTCACCCCCAGGAGCTCAGAATGAGACTGCATTTAGAAACATGGCCTTTAAAGAGGTAATTAAATCAAAATGGGGTTGTGTCCTTACAAGAGGAGGAAATGTGGACACACGGAGGGGCAACAGGGATGTGAGCACAGAGGGAAAGCCATGTGAAGACACAGTGAGAAGGCGGCCGTCCACAAGCCGAGGAGAGAGACCTCTAGAGAAACCAGCCCTCTGACATCTTGACCTTGGACTTCCAGCCTCTCCAGAACCATGAGAAAATAAATATTTGTTGTTCAAGTCACCCAGTCAGTGATATTTTGTTTGTCGGCCTAATATAAAGCTCCTCGAGGTAATAAACACATTGGCATTTTGTATCTATCACTCTCTAGTGAATTTGGTGAAGAGTCTACTGCTTTGCTGCTTTGAGACTGTGATTATCGTAAGTTCCCAGAATGGGCAGAATGATGGGGAACTCAGTTCTGATCGTGCAGTGATAGGCTTGGGCCAGGCCCCTTGGGGAGCCCAACCAGGAGGGGGCAAGGTATGTGGCAGCCAGTCAGTGCCCACCTGTCTGCACCTCATCCACATTCCTGCATCTGGGAGAGCAGTCAGCCTTAGTGGGGCCTTGGCCAAGATCCCATGAGCCTGTTGGAGAGACCCTGAAGGGACAGATAAAGAACGTGGGTCTGAGGCTGAACATCCTGAGCGTCTAGGCATTGGCAGGGATAACAGATGTTTGTCATGTGGGCCACAGTGGGCTCCTCTATGGCTTCTGCCACCTTCCACAGCCTCTCACCCAGCTCTGGGTCACATATTCCCCCACCCACCCATGTGTACCGCTCAACCCCAAGGGAAAGTGAAGGCAGTGTCCACAGAGAACTGGAGTTTCCAGGGTGTGGGAGGTGACCACCGGGGTGGCGATGACTGTCACCATTGTCACTTCCAGCCCCTCTCAGAGAGATGCTCACCTGAGGCCCAGCTCATCCTCCCCACCCTCGGTCAGCTGACTCCCAGTCAGCCTGTCTCACTGTCAACCACTGGGCTTAGATCACCTGCTTCAGGTTTTTCTGCAGCCAGAAAAACAGGCAAGAAGAGCAAGAAGACAACAGCCCTACTGGGAGCCCCGCCTATGAGTGACAGGACCCTGCCCCCGAGCCACCAGCCTAGGCCTTGAGCTTCTCCCAGAAGCCATCCATTCACTTACCCAGGGTGGCCTGGGCTCCCGGGCTGGGGGAGGAGGGGCCACTGAGGGATGGGGTCACACAGGGCAATCTCTTCCTGTGGCTGGAAGTTGAGTAGGTGGACACCTAGCAGAAGAGGAGCTTTCAGGTCACCCTTTCCAGAAGCGTGACTGGCCTGCTACAGGTAGAAGCAGATGGACAACAATGAGAGGACAACCACGGCAGAGACCCACCGTCCCTGAGCAGGGAGCTCAGCCCTGGCCTGGGGCCTCACAGGCGGAACCCGGCTTCCTCCTCACAGTAACTTCAATGGAGGATGCTTTGTTGTATAAGGTCAAACCGAGGCTCATCAGAGAGGGCAGGGGATAGGTTTGAGGTCACACAGCTGGTAAGAGGCAGAGGCCATATTCAAAACCAGACCGGTCCAGGAATTCCCTGGTGGTCTGGTGGCTAGGTCTCGGCGTTTACACTACCAGGGCCCGGGTTCAATCCCTGGTTGGGGAACTAAGATAAAAAAATAAACCAGACTGGTGCAGTTTCCATGCCCTTAAATCCTGCTCTATGCTGTGTGCCAGGCAGGGTAGTGAGGCACAGTTGGTGGCTGTGTATCTCTGTGCATGTGTACACACACACACACACACGTGTGTATGTGTCTGTGAGTTTGGAGTCATGGAAATAGATTTCAGCATGATACGAGAAACAACTTAAATAGCACTTCACTATTTTAAAAATTCATCAGCAGTTCCTGGCATTCAGTAATTTTTCCCCAGACCGCCAATTCACGGCCACGTTCAAGGGCTTCTCCCCTTTGGTAATCTCTTTTCTTCCTGCCCCTTTGTTTCTCCACTTGCAGACCACTCCCTGGAAAATTCTTCCTAATTTCTTCAGTTCAATTCAGTTCAGTCTCTCAGTCGTGTCCGACTCTTTGCGACCCCATGGACTGCAGCACGCCAGGATTCCCTGTCCATCACCAGATCCCAGAGCCTGCTCAAACTCACGTCCATCGAGTCGGTGATGCCATCCAACCATCTCATCCTCTGTCATCCCCTTCTCTTCCTGCCTTCAATCTTTGCCATCATCGGGGTCTTTTCTAATTTCTTAGGCAGAGCAATTCTTTCTTCACTTTGCCTCCCCCACCCACCCAGTCTCAAGAAGGCTCATCAAAATGTTGCGACGGTTTGATGACAGCCAGAGAAAAACACTCTGATCCCTGCCCATCCCACCCTCTCCTGCCTTCTTTACTCTCCACATTTTGAGACACTTTCATCTGGAAAAGGCCAGCATCTGCTATAGCAACCATCTCACTCGGAAAAGGCAATGGCAACCCACTCCAGTACTCTTGCCTGGCAAATCCCTTGGACAGAGGAGCCTGGTAGGCTACAGTCCATGGGGTCGCTAGGAGTCGGACACGACTGAGCGACTTCACTTTCACTTTTCACTTTCATGCATTGGAGAAGGAAATGGCAAGCCACTCCAGTGTTCTTGCCTGGAGAATCCCAGGGACGGGGGAGCCTGGTGGGCTGCTGTCTATGGGGTCGCACAGAGTCAGACACGACTGAAGCGACTTAGCAGCAGCAGCAGCACTTTACAAAGGAGGACACTGAGGCCCATTCCAGCAACATGGCTTGTCCAATGTCAGGGAACACATTGTTTCTAGAAATTTGGGGCTAGCCAAACTTTGTAGCTTGAAAGAGCAAACATTTATCATCTTGCACAGTTTCTGAGGGTCAGGAATCTGGGAGCCGCCTGGCTGAGTGGTTCTGGCTCAAGCTGCAGCCAGGTTACTGTCTGGAGCTGCAGATTCTCAAGACTTCACTGGGGAAAAAAAAAAAGACTTCACTGGGGCAGGAGTGTCTGATTCCAAGCTCTCTCCCATGGCTGTTGGCAGGAGGCCTCACTTCCTTGCTACACGGGCCTCTTTGTAGAGCTACTCATGACATAGCTCCCCCAGAGCCAGTGATCCATGAGAGAGACAGAGAACCCAAGACATAAGCAGCAGTCTTTATATAACCAAATCTCAGAAGTCATACGCCATCACTTCTGCCATATGCTACTGGTCACACAAACCAACTCTGTGACAATGTGGGAGGGGACTGTACCAAAGTGGGAGTCTCAGGAGGCAGGATCATTGAGGGCTATCTTAAAGGCTGCCTACCACAAAACACAAGAGAGTCGTGACTTAAGAGAAAAATGTATTTCCCTTTCTGATAAGTAAAGTCCATGGAAGCAGTTCAAAGTTGGTATAATGTTCCATCTTCATGGGATCTCCAGACATTTTCCCTCTTGTTTTTTTGTTACTTCATAGTCCAAGATGGCTGCTCAAGCTCTAACCATCATATCTGCACTCCAGCCAGCAGGAAGTAAAAAAAAAATGTCACCTTCCCTTTGAGTTTCCCTGATGGCTCAGTGGTAAAGAATCCACCTTTAATGAAGGAGACATGGGTTTGATCCCTGGGTCAGGAAGATCCCCTGGAGGAGGAAATGGTAACCCACTCCAGTATTCTTGCCCAAAGGATCCCATGGACAGAGGGCTGCAATCCAAAGGGTCACAAAGAGTGAGCATGCACACACCTCTTCCTCTTAGGAACACTTCCTGGAACTTGCCCCCCTTACATGTCTACCCATATCCTCTTGGCCAGCAATTAATCACATCTAGCCTGCAAGGCAGTTGGGAAATGTAGTCTGTATTTCACATGGCCTATGTACCCTGAAATAATTCAGGGGCTCTGGGAAAAAAGAAAAAGACAGGTATTGGGGGTCAACTGCCAATCTTGGATAACTCAGTGAAGGCTAGGAACTTTCCCTTTCACAGAAAAAAAAGAATCATATACTTGCAAAATTGTGCATATATAGCTTCAACGTCTTGTGAACACCTATGAAGTCAGTTTATGGATGTCACATGAAGAACCTCTGCAGTTGTGGCCAGGACCTCACTCTGTTCCTGCGTGTGAACAGTGTTGATGCAGACCCTTGGGGCAGGAATCTATGAGAGAACAAGCCGTGCTCCAAGACAGCCCCACAGTTCCTCAATGCTGTGTGGGCAGCGTCCTCCTACCTGATAGGATGCCCCACCCCAGGAATCACTGTGCCAGCATGCAGTAGAGTATGGACCGCACTGTCCGTGACTTAAAGCAAAACAAGGGCTGATAAGGTGGGAACTGAAGCAGGTTAATGTCATGGGCTATGCTGAGAGTTGGTGTTGAATGAAGAATCAACAAACAGTGTTCCTTGGAATTCCAAATCAGCTGTTCTCTGCTGATATTTCCAATGTCAGATTACAAGCACAGTCACGGAGCCATTCTCAACACTACTCGGATGACTCATACTTTCCCTGGAAACTAAAACTAGTCCAAGGTGAAAACCACAATGAGATAGCTCTTCACATCCACTGGGATGGCTAAAACTAAAATGACTCTTCCAAGTGCTGACAAGGATGAGACACAGCTGGAGTTGTGGGGCACTACTGATGGGTGTGTAAAATGGGACAGCCACCTGGGAAGACAATGTGGTAAGTTCTTATAAAATTATATATGCCCTTGCCATAAGATTCAACTATTTCACCCCTGAGGTGAAATGAACAAGAAAGCCTGTTTTCCTTCTTTTTGTCTTCATAGTTTATGCCCCCCAGCCCCCCACCCAAAATCTATTTTGTGGTGGGAGTGGTTTTCCCTGCAAATGGATTATAGTCTGTTTGGGCCAGAATAAAACATTTTTAAAGGGAAGGAAAAAATTTTAAATAAAGAAGCCCAAAAGTTGCAGGGACCTTAACTCAAGCCACAAATCAAAGGCAGTTGGTGTTTCCACACATCCCTGTCCAATGCAGTTAACGTAGGTTTCAAACTGGCCAAGATTCAGAGAGTGGGCCTGTCAGAGAAAGCCTGCCTCCTCTCCCACAGCTGGAAGATAAGGAGATAGCCAAGACAATGGTGATCAGGGAGCCTCAGAAACCCTCTTCCTTCCCCAAGGGGCAGGCACCTCTTGAATCTCTTCAGCTCACACTAGAAAGGACCAAAATCCCAAATAAAAAGTTCCTTTCCCCCAGACTGGAGTGACGAATGACACTCGCATGTCCAGGTATCTTGGAATTTCCTCCTCTTCTTCCTTCCCCTCTCATAGCTGCATCCATCTCCCTCCTACACACGTGCAATCTAGAAGCCTCACCTTGTCCCCTCTCCCCACCCCTTGTGACTTTCTAGACATCTTACTTCTGATACTAGAGCTGGTACATTTCATTGAGCTTCTTCTGTGCACCAGGCACTGTATCAGTGAGCTAGAGTACTTAGACTACAAGCAACAGAAACAGATTATGACTAACTGGGGTGAAAGGAAATTTACTAGAAGATGATGGAGATTGGCATAATAGGTTGGAAATCTGGAGAAGAAACCTTGGTCTTGGCAGGAGCCAAAGCAGACCCAGAGACAAAACAACCTCCTACTACTCAAGATTCAAATGTCAGACAAGGGTATAAAATGGCAGGACCGCTTTGGACAGTAGTCTGGCAGCTTCTCACAAGATTAAACATACAACTATCCTCCAATCCCATAATTCCACTCCTGGGTACTTACCCAAGAGAAATAAGAGCATACGTCCAAAAAAACACTTGAAACGTTATTCATAATAGCTCGAAACTGGAGGCAATTCAAATATCCATCAAGTGGTGACTGAAAAAACAAATTGTGATATAGCCGATATAACCGTGTAATGGAATACTACTCAGCAACAGACAGGAAGGTGCTAGCAGTACTCACCATCACTTGAATGATCTGACAGATGAATAAGTCAAGCAAAAGAAGCCGAACACAAGAGAACACAGGCAATATAATCTGTTTTTGTTTTTAATATTTATTTATTTAATTGGCTGCATCAGATCTTAGTTGTAGCACGCAGGATCTTTGTTGCATCACGCTGGATCTTTTGTTGCAGCGCAGATTCTTTGGTTGTGGCACTCGTGGGCTCAGAAGTTGTGGCAGAAAGTCTTGCTTGCCCCATGGCATGTGGGATCTTAGTTCCCCAACCAGGGATCTAACCCACGTCCCCTGCATTGCAAGGCAGATTCTTAACCACTGGACCACCAGGGAAGTCCCTGTATGATCTATTTCTATAAAATCCAAGTAAAGACAAGACTAACCTACAGTGGCGGAAATCAGGACAGGGGCCTGCCTCTGGTGACCAATAGGATTTGATGGGAAGAGGATGGGGACTTTGGGGGAACCAAGGAAATGTTCTATATCTTGACTGGGGTGGTGGATCCACAGATGTGTATAGTTGCCAAAACCCATCAAACGGTACACCTTCTGCGCCTTTCAACATATGCGAATCAGGCTTTAATTAAAAAATTAAATTAGAAAGAATAGTAAGCAGGGCTTGTGCAAGGAGCTGGAGGTATGATCAGGCATAGCGGGGCCAGGCCTGTCTCTCCCCTCCTGAAGACTTGTGGCCCCCAGCACCTCACACAAGAGGGACATTTCAAGTCTTTATTTCAAAGCAGAAGAAACAGAAAATCTGCAGGCCCAGAAACCAGAATATCATTCAGAAAGCACCCAACCTTTCAAAGATTTTCCTATTCATTCTGGCCAGTGAAGAGGTTCACAGAGAGAGATCTGAAGAAGAGTCACGGAGACCCTCAGAGACCAGGGTGATGGGACAGGCAAGGCATTCGCTTTGAGGGGCTGGGGTTTGCCGGTGACCATCAGCTGTCTCCTGAGCCTGAGTTCCTTAGAGCGTCACCACACAGCAGTCAGTTACTTCATGACTGTGCATTTTGTCTCTGGCCCTTAAATCCCTAGAGCCTGGAGTGGCCAGGATAGCCCACCACTGTAGAAACAGTCACCATAGAAGCCCCAGGTGTCCCAATCCTGGGGAATGTTCTCCAGTGTCATTCCCTACATCTCCTAGTGTTCTGCAGCTGACGTCGTTCCATCACCCTGCCTTTGAGGGGTCAGTGTTACTGTCCCTGTGGTTAAAGATGGGGAAACTAACTCTTTGAGAGACTTGTGTCTTTGCTCTGAGTGACACAGACAGGAAATAGCAGAGTTGGGGCAAGAACCGAGACCCTTCAAGTCGTGCATCTGAAGCTCTTGTCCCCACATCCATTGGTACTGACAGAAACTTTCTCAGGCCCCACAAGCTTTGAGGTCAGCAAGGCTGACCAAAGGCCTGACCCCTGTGGCAAGCAGCCTCTAAGAGGGCCCCCAGGGAGCCCTCCTCTCTCTTGATATTCACACCCTCTGAGCGTGGGCTGGACTCAGGGTTGAGCTTCTAACACAAAGAACAGAGCAGAAGTGATAGGGTATCACCTCTGAGATTAGGTTTCAAAAGACGGTGACTCCCGACTCTGGCTCTCTCTGGCCCACTCATTCTCTCTCCCGAGGGGCACCAGCTGATATGTCTCGAGGACACTCTGGCAGCCTATGGAAAGCCCCAGGTGATGAGGAGCTTGGACCTGACAGCAACCATGTGAGCGAGCTCAGAGATGGATCTTCTGAGGTCACCTGCCAACAGCCATGTGTGTGAGCCGTTCTTCCAGCTCAGTCAAGCCTGGAGACAATAGTAGCCCCAGCTAATACCTTGACAGCATTTCATCAGAGATCTTGAGCTAGAATCACCCAGCTAAGCCATTCTGAAGTCCTGACCCTCAGAAACCATGGGAGATAATAGATGCTTGTTGCTTTAAGTGGCGAAGTTGTGGGGTGGGGGGGATCATTTATTACACAGCAAAAGATAAATAATACAGCTCATACCAGCGCAATACCACCGCACAGATAACTAATACGCCCTCCCCCACCAAGGCTTCTCAGGTCAGAGCATGTGACCCTGACTTTCCTGGCCTGATACACACACACACACAGAGCCTCTGATACCTTGGCATTATTTGACTTGCTTTCCTTTTCCCATTTTTGTCTCTTCCCCTTTCCCTAAAAAGCATGACCAAGTTGATCCTCCTACACAGAGAACATTTGAAATTGCAGGTGTGTACCAGTTACCTTGACCGCCTGAAATCCGTCCCCCCTGCCTTTTGCGTGACTGCCTTTGTTTCGAGCACACCCTCAATTGCCACCGTGCCACATGCTGAATGTGACCAGAAATGACACAGGATGAATAATGTGGCATATAATTATCACCACATTTCAGATGAGGGCAATATGCATTTTTCTCAGAGCCGAAGGGATGCAATTTTATTTTGTAACACAAAATGCTCCATTTGAGGGTCAGTTTTAGAGCAGCCCTTCATTCGGAAGCAATTTCATGTGAATAAAAGCATTTGTATTCATGCGCTGTGAACCGCACATTACCCCAGCCCCACTCCTGGTGTCTACTTCTCCGCACGACTCCAGCTCTTTGCAGTGTTCCAGCCCCAGATCCAAACAGGAGAAGGTGACGATGAAGATATTTTTGACTTATCCCAGGTCTCTCGATCTTTTGTCTTCTTTTCTGCCCAATGGGGATGAGCCATGTATACTACTACCATATATTCTCTATAAACTACTCTCAGACTCCGTCTCAGTGACTGGAAAAGTAGGCTCTGAGCCAGGGGTTTCAGTGCAGTAGTTTCTTTGGGAAGTATATTCACCTTCTTGGGCTGCCGTTAACAAAATACCACAGGCTGGGCAGCTTAAGCAATAGATTTCTTTCTCATTGGGGCTTCCCTGGTGGTTCAGACAGTAAAGAATCTGTCCACAATGCGGGTGACCTAGGTTTGATCCCTGGTTTGGGAAGATCCCCTGGAGGAGGGCATGGCAACCCACTCCAATATTCTTGCCTGGAGAATCTCATGAACAGAGGAGCCTGGCAGGCTACAGTCCATGGGGTCGCAGAGTTGGACATGACTGAGCGACTTTCACTTTTACTTTCTGTCTCATGGTTCTGGAAGTGGGAAATCCAAGATCGGTGCTGGCAGGGCTGGCAGTTCCTCCAAGGCTTCTCTCCTTCACTTGCAAATGGTAACCCTCTTGTTTCCTCTTCACGTGGTCATCCCTCTGCATGTTCCACTGGTATCATTTTGGGTCCAAATTCTCTCTTATAAGGACACTGGTCAGATTGGTTAGGACCCTTCCTAATGGCCTCATTTAACATAATCACCTATCTCCAAATGCAGTCACGTTCTGAACTACTGAGGGTTAGGGCTGCAACATACGGATTGGCAGGGGACACAATTGGGCCCATAACGGGAGGTGAGCCAGGAAGCATGGTGAAATTGGGAAGGGAGGGTGTGTTGCTGAGCAGAGTTTTGTTGTGTGAGCAACTGAGGCCCAGAGGGGACAGTGTGGAGCACACGACAGAATTGTCCTACAAAGACAAGGGAGCCGGGGCACAGATGCACCAATGGATTCTATGTCAGTCAAGGGTTCTGTCCTGGGGACTACCCTGGTAGTCCAGTGGTTAAGAATCTGCCTTACCATTGAAACATGTATAATATCATGTATGAAACGAGTTGCCAGTCCAGGTTCGATGCACAATACTGGATGCTTGGGGCTGGTGCACTGGGACGACCCAGAGGGAGGGTATGGGGTGGGAGGAGGGAGGAGGGTTCAGAATGGGGAACACAGGTATACCTGTGGCGGATTCATTTTGATATTTGGCAAAACTAATACAATTTGTAAAGTTTAAAAATAAAATTAAATTAAAAAAAAAAAAAGAATCCGCCTTACAATGCAGGGGATGCAGGTTCAATCCCTGGTCTGGGCACCAGATCCCACTTGCTTCGGGGCAACTAAGCCACAACTGGAGAGAAACCCACAACCCTCAACAGAAGATCATACATGCCACAACTAAGACCTGACACAGCCAAATTAATTAGTTTTTTTTAAAAAAAAGGGTTCTCTCCTGGAGGCATTTGCCCCCACCACCACCCCCCGGCATTCCCAGATGGAGCACTATCCTACGAGTGGAGAACACTCTTAGGCAGAGCCACAGGAGACCTTGGGTGTACCCAGGAATGGCCTACAGAGGAGAGGCCTCAGAATATCAGAGAAACCACCTTGAAAAGGAAAGAGAATATTGACAGGATTTTGATTTCCAGGTTTGAAACAATTCTCATAGAAAAGTTGCAAGTATACAATGACACCATGGGAGTTCCCTGGTGGCCTGGTGGTTAGAATTCTAGGCTTTCACTGCTGTGGCCCAGGTTTGATCCTTGGTCAGGGAACTAAGATCTCACAAGGAGCAAGTTTTCGCCAGTAAATGGATAAATAAATAAAATGATACCAACTCGGAGCTGGACCAGGCCTGAAACTTGACAAAGTGGAGGAGAGAAATGAGGAGACCGTTCACTTCCAGATGCTCTGGCCAGCGCTCTACCCATGCTAGGTGGCTGCCTCCTCATGCAACCTCCCTTCTCCCTGAGCAAGAGCAAGCTTGGATTGGCTCGTCCCCTTGCTGGCTAATAAACTCTCAGCTCACCAGAAAATGCAAATGAACAACACAGAAAAATCTAAGAAAGGTCAGGGGTCATCCCCTTCCTGACACATGCCATTTCCAACCTCCAAAGCAGCCAGATAGAGACCCCAGGAGGCCAGCTAATAAGAGAAGCCACCCCTGGCCCCAGTCACAGAAGGCTGCACAGCAAGCCAAGCCCAAGCCCCAGATGCGAGCAGAAGAAACTTCGAGAGCTGCAGGATCTTGCCAAAAGGCACCGAATCCTTCCAGGATCCCACAAAGGTCCCCTCATCCTCCAGAGTAACAGGTTCTCCCTAGAGGGTCTGCCCCACCAGTAACAATAAAACCAGACACTTTTATAGATTTCCCAATTTATGGTCCTCATTTATTCTTCACACAACAACCACGTGAGGTCAGTATCGCAGGCCCCATTTTATGGATGTGCAAAGTGAGCGCCCTGGCCAGGGGAATGTCATCTAAGACCACCCCTTCAGGTAAATTAAACACTTCATCTTGAAATTGGGATGCTCGCTCGGTGAGATGAGTTTCCTCTGAGGCAGCTTGAAAGGGCTGATAGGAAAGCGAAGCTTTCTGGTTTTCATCTCTAAGGAGCACCAAGGGCTGCTGGCATCCACAATGCAGTGAAAACTCATGCATCTCTCTCCAGGGTCCATGAGGTTTCTAGAACATTCCAAGAGCAACATCCCATCAGTAAGTCACACAGAACCACTGCCAGTTATGAGCTATAGCAGAACAAGGGAAAGCCACAAAGTCTCACTTGCAGCCTGCAGAAAAGGAAGTGGCAGAGCATCAGAAGTTGGCTGAGGAGGAAGAAATCGAATTCCAGGATAGATGACCACTGAGTTTTTGGAGTCTGTTCACTTGCAGACCCAAGAATGATGAGCAGGTTTCCTCCAGAGGTCAACCAACATCCTTGGTCTCCGGACATTGCCTGTAAGACGGAAGTCAGTGGAATATTTATCCACCTGTCATCCATCCATCCATTCATCTTTTATCCAGTGAATATTAAATAAGTGCCCACTCTGTGTCAGGCATTGGTCTAGGCACTAAGGATACAGCAGTGGACCAAAAAATGAAATCTCGTCTTCCATCTGACAGGGGAGGAATAGACAATAATCAAGATCAATGAGAAAGAAAAATGCATAATCTCATGGTAAGTGCTAAAGGAATACAAAGCAGGGAGGGGGCAGGGTGCTGGGGAGAGGGAGTTTATTTCTCAGTAGGGTAGTGGGAGAAGGCATCACTGATCAGGAGACATGAAAGAAGGGAGAGAGGCAGTCCTGCTGATGACTGAGGCATGAACCTTCTAGGCGGAGAGAACAGCAGGTGCAAAGGGCCTAAGGCTGGGTGTGTCCAGCAAGTGGGAGGGATGGCAAGGAGGTCAGTTGATTGGGGAAGAGGCAGTGAAGGGGAAGTGATAGGTGACGAGGTCAGAGAGGTGATAGGGACCACTCTGTAGATAATTGCGGCCACATGGATGACTGGAAGCCACCTTGAGGATGATGCCAAGCCACCAAGTGTTCTGAGCAAGAAGCGCCAGGACCTGACTTCAGTTTTAACAAGATCTCCTGACTGCTGAGTTGCTAGTGGAATGAAGAAGCACTAAAAGGGGAAACAGGAGGATCATTGTGGGGGAGGAGAGGATACTGCAATAATTCAGATAAGAGAAAGCGGAGGGTGAAGGCTGCTCCAGGGTGGGAGCAGTGCAGGTGGCGGGGCGGGACAAGTGCTAAGATTCTAGATCTATTCTGAAGGTCAGATCTACAGAATTTGTTGAAGGATTGCACACAGATTCAAGAGAGGACCCTTGGGTGACACTAAGGCTGTGGACTGCACAGCGAAAGGAAGGCTGGGGCTAGGGGAGGTGGCAGGAAGATCAGGGTGGGTGATGGGTTCGGGACATGCTAAGTCTCTGATCTCTACCAGATATTTCAGTGGAGAGCTGGATGTGGGAGTCAGAGCTTCAGGGGAGAAGTCCAGGCTGGAGTTAGACACTGAGGGATCTTCAACACAAAGGGACATTTAGAGCCTCGAGACTAAACAAGGAGTAGGGGGAGGCTGGGGGAGGGGGGCACAGAGGGGCAGGGGGGACCCAAGGTCCTGAGAAAGACCAGGCTACAAGGCACTGTAGCAGGCTTCAAGAAAGTCCCAATTTGAAAACTCTCAGCCTCACCCAAGGAACCCCAAGAGTGACCAGACTCAAGGTCCAGGAGAACAGGTCTAAAGGAGAAGGCAAGTTCACCTCTGCTCAAAGTGGAATGCGCCCTTCAGCACTCCCGGGAAACAAGGCACAGTCCTCTGTCTTGGCGAACAAGACTCCTTATGCCCTGGGGTGGGGCAAGGAGTCTGCTGGTGTGTGAAGAGCAGAGGGTGGGTGAGGGGATGGGCAGGACCCCTGGCATGAAGGACCCCCTCCTGTTTTTGCGTTTGGCTGGCTCCGGGTGAGGCATTAGCTCTAAGACAGGCGGATCCTTAGTAATGACCAGTTACATAGGTCTCCGATCGACTAAAAAGTATACAATGAATGAATACACGGCTTAACAATTTATAGCCAGACTCAGGAGGTGACACGTGAGCTGCCTCCTGACGGGAGAATTAGGGTGATCCAGGAGGGCCCAGAGAGAATTGTTCTAAAAAGAGGGGAAAACAAAATCCTAAGGACAGTAGCTTGAGACAGAGGGTGAGCAGAATCAAGCCTGGAGAAATGGATCTGAGATGAGACAGGGTGATAAACCACTGAAAGAAACTTGGCCTTCTTCTCCAAGCATTGGAAACCCCACAAAGGGTTTTCAGGAGAGAATAAGAGAGTCCAGTGTGCATTAAAGAGGTCATTCAGGCAGTTCTGAGGAGAACAGATTTGAAAAGGATGGAGCAGGCAGCCCAGAGGCTTGGGGGAGGCAGGGGGAGACGAGTTCCTCCCTTGGTGGGATCAGTGGCTTTCCCACTTCCCCTCCTTCCCATTGAATTTAGTGGGTCAGGAAGCTCTCTCACCTTCTCCACATAGCCACTGTCAACCTGGGAACCTCAGGAGAGACACTGCAGAATGGACCCTGGCGGAGAAGTTGGGGGACCTACTGGCCAGGAACGTCATCCATCAGGCCCCTCGGGAATATTGACACCAATCGGTGCCCAGGCCGGACAGCAGGCTGAGAGGTGAGGCAGGAAAGTGCCCAGTTCTCAATTCTGCCTCCGGCTGGCCCAGGAAACAATCCAAGAGTCATCCATGGGGAAGGAGGATTAGTTTGCGACAGGAGTGGGTCACTGGAGCAGGAGGGAGCACCCTAATTCCAGACTTGATCCCCCAAAAGGGAAGAAGGGCAGACCAGAGCACTCTGGATGTGCACCCCCTTACCCCACCCCCACCTCCCGGTTCTGCGAGCTGAGAAGATGGATATTACGTTCCCAAATCAACATCTTGCAGCCTGCTGGATAAGAGAAGGCAAATCAAGCAAACCCAGGCCAAGCCATCCAGCTGGACTCAAGGCCAAGAGTCCCCATCACACCCCCGCCGCTCCCACCAACACCCCTCCTCAGGGCCCTCCCTCTTGTGTCACTCTTAGTCTTTATTTCCCCACTAGGATTCCTCATCCCAGTTCCACAGAGGCCCCCGGTGCCGGCATTAGCTCGGGTGTGCACTGCAGGCCTGGGAGATTAAGGTGCTTTTCCCCAAAACCCAACAGCAAATCACAGCGACGCCGGGGCAGCCCAGAATCCCAAGCAGGAAGCAGAGCGCAAATCCCGGCCAGGCACCGGGGAACTCTCCCTCGGCTCTTGCAAGGCCTCCGAAAGCCACGGGGCTGGCCAGTCGGAGACTTCATTAAAAAGCGCTCGGCGGCCCCGCGCTTGCTGCAAACCCATTAAACAGCCGACATAATCCATTCATACATAAAAATAAGGGAAGGGGAAGAAGGAGCGCAGTCCCACAGGATGTGTGTCTGAGAGAAACAGTTTCCATAAAAATCCAAACAGAAACGAGGTTCACAGGGAGGTTTTGGCTGCAGTCACTTTTGGCTTCTGGAAATTCTAGCTGGGGAAAGACTCCCTTGGTAGCCCTCTGATTTGGAATCCCAGAAACAAGGGTCGGGGGAGCTCCCCAGTCCCCATGCTGGCCACCCTCCAGCTGAGGGCTTGTTCTAGAAATCTGGAGTACTTGTTCAAGGTGGCCAGTGGGGGTTCTGCAGGAAAGAAATCGCAGATTCACGCAGGCCTATCTCAACCACCCCAAAGCCAGGCCGCTGGGCTGAGTGTCCGCAACAGCTGTGGCCATGGAGACACTCCCAGAGCTTTGGAAAAGGAGGAAGACTCCAAGATTTAAATAACTCAGGCAGCAGGATCCCTGTTCCTTCCCATGGGAAACTAGTTCACAGGCCAAGAAACCCCATGGAAGAGACCCCTCGCTCCAGCCCTCGCTGAAGCCAGCAGCCCACCATGTATACACATGCACAAACATACGTCGCCTCACAAAGAGAAGGTCAGGAGTCGCTGGATTAAGTTTTTAATAAGCTGGTGAACCAGTATTTTTATTCTCTGTCATCTTGAAAAGAAAAAAAAAAAAAAAAACAGAAGAATGCAGCTAGTTTCTTAAATTAGAGATCTGTTGTGTAATTAGTCCATTTTATCTTCTGCGAGTTGTTGCTGTTTTCTCTCTGTGGTTTCCAGAAATGTCATTGGCTAGGCTTAAAAGTAGGGTTTTTTTTCTTCCAGAGAAAAATTCTATAAATATTTTCTCCCTTTTAGCATGTTTTAAATTTGAACGACATATTGTAAAGATAGCAAGAGTTATGAAAGTCTCTCTTGGCCACCAATGAAATGCAGTGGGAAAACTGGTTAGAGAGGGAATTTGTGTCCGCAGAGAATGCCACTGGGCTGCTCCCTCAAGTTCAGGAGCCAGGGTACCCCAGCTGCTTCTGCTCGCTGGCATTCGGGCTTAAGAGCTGGAGAGAGGGGAGGGCCACTCCCAGGGTAAGCAGGCTAACTCTACTCAGGGAAGCAGGGTCCCTTGCTAATGGTCAGAATTCCACCCTTAGTGATTCATTTCTTCAGAGAGATTTAGGCATGGATTTTTGGTGTGGATTTTACATAGATACGCCTTCAACACTTTTCAAGCTAAAACGCATAGTCTTTTTTCCAGTCAAGGTATACAGATATACCGCACGTGAGCAAAAATCTATGTCAAGGGTTGGTCATAGCCATGTAATTTGCAGCTGCAAAGGATTAGAAACAACCTGAATGAATATCCATTAATAGGAGACTGTTAAATAAAGTCTGCCACATCCTCATAAGAGATTGTTATGCTATCATTAAAAAGAATGCAATAGACTTCCCTGGTGATCCCCTGATTAAGGATCCCCCTGCCAATGCTGGGGACACAGGTTCAACTCCTGGTCTGGGAAGATCCCACATGCCGCAGGGCAGCTAAGCCCGTGCGGCACAGCTACTGAAGCCCTCATGCCCTGGAGCCTGTGAACTGCCACAAGAGAAGCCACCACAATGAGAAGCCTTTGTACCGCGACTAGAGAAAGACCGTGCAGCAATGAAGACCCAGCACAGCCAAAAATTAATTAATTTTTTAAAAAGAATGCAATAGAGCTCGAGGTATTAATGCAGAATGCTCTGTGAGACACACTGTTAAGTGAAAAAACAAGATGCACAGAAGTGTATCATATGCAAACAGTGTGCCATCATTTGTCTTTTTAAAAAGAATATAACCTTGTATTAGAAGCTGGTAGTGGGAATAGCCTTAAGGAAGGGGAATAGGGTCAGGAGGGTGACTTGCTTTTATATAAAGATATAAACACTCTAGATAGAGATGTCTTATCAAACTTATGCTATCATTTGCAACTTTTGAAAAGGATATATTTGGATACAATCATGTACATATTCCAATATACCCCAACTATCTCTAGAAAGATACTAAGAAGTCAGGGGCCACACAGGGGAACATCTCTTTATTCCAATGTATGTCCTTGAAATAATCTGATATTTTAAACAGGCTGCTCTCCCAGGCAGGTGGGCTTCGGATCCACACAGGAAAGCACTAACATCCATTAACACTGGGAATTCCCTGGCGGTCCAGTGGTTAGGATTCCATGCTTCCATTGCAGGGGACACAGGTTCAGTCCCTGCTTGGGAAACTAAGATCCTGCAAGCCTCGCGGTAAGCCAACAGAAAAAAAAATGCATTAACACTGCCAGCGCTGTACTCCCTAATGCCCCCCGGGTGCCCCTAGTCTGTGCCCCACATTACTCCGTGCCTACCACCATCACTGCATGTTGCTGATCTGATTTCTTTGTCTCCACCTCCGGGTGCTCCTTAAAGCTGAGGATCAATTTCATTTCTCTTTACAGCCCCGGGGCCCGGCACAGTGTCTGCACCTTAGAAAAAGATGCTGTGCTGTACTGAGTCATGTCCGACTCTTTGAGACCTCATGGGCTGTAGACCGCCAGGCTCCTCTGTCCATGGGGATTCTCCAGGCAAGAATACTCAAGTCGGTTGCCATGCCCTCCTCCAGGGAATTTTCCCAACCCAGGGACCAAACCCATGTCTCCCACATAGTAGGCGAATTCTTTACCGTCTGAGCCACCAGGGAAGCCTAAGAATACTGGAGAGGGTAAACTATCCCTTCGCCAGGAGATCTTCCCGACCCAGGAATCAAACTGGGTCTCCTGCATTGCAGGCTGATTCTTTACCAGCTGAGCTACTGGGGAAGCCCCAGAAAAAGATTCTAGAGCCAGTTAAAACAGGGCAGGGCTGGGACAAGTGCCTTAAACCCTCAGAACCTGTTTCATCATCTGTAAAATGAGAATGATACTAATATCTATTTTTTTTTATCATGCCATGTGGCTTGTGGGATTTCAGTTCCCCAACCAGGGATTGAACCTGGGCCACAGCAGTGAAAGCACCGAATCCTAACCACTAGGCCACCAGGGAACTCCCCCTAATAGCGTCTTCATAATGCTGGTACAAAGGTGAAGTCGGATAACAAAGGTGCCTGGCACGTGGTGGGTGCACAGTTATAATAGCTGTTTAGTACAGGATAGACTAGGATCTCAGGAAATGCTTATTAAATGAATCAATTCATCCCACGAGGCTGAGATGAGTTAAAATGCAAATATTCCTGACGCTAACACTTTCAGGCCCCGTCGCCAGGTGGGAATGGATTTATCAGATAACTTCTTGTCAGGGCTTCCTGGGCTGCCTGAGAACACCTAGTACCTGAAGACAGAGGGTGGGCCCACGAGGAAAGAGGGTGCTACGGGCAGAGGACAAGGGAGGTGATGTTCTGATGAGTAACGACAGCAACTCCATCACTCAGCACCTGCTACGTGACCAGCATCACACCCGGCTCTCACGAGCATTCTTTGAGTGAACTCTGACAACTACTTCGAAGGAATGTATGATAGTCCCCATTTTACCAACAGGAAACCAGGGCTCAGGGAAGGAAAATCACTCACCCGAGTTCCCATCAAGGAGCCAGGATCTGAACCCAGCTCTATCTGACTCCAAAGCTCCTGCCATCCACCAGCCCACTGCTGGGCCTCCAGGTGGCTCCATGTAGCCCCAGCCAGCTGTCTCTGTCTCTCACAGCCCAGAGTGCTGGTTCACCAAGCGCCAGGGAAATTTTCCTGCCAGAGGAGTCTGAAAACCTCTCAGTCACACAGACGGAAAAGCAAATCTCTGCTCTGGACCTGTGCACTTGGCGGTAGCCAGGCCCTGGGGAGCGTTCCTCCTCCGAGCCACCACCTGAAAGGCAGGCAGCCTCCTCCACAGCTCTCACCCTCTCCCTCTCTGCAGCCTGCAGACCGCTGGCCATTTGGAAACCACTGAGCCCTGATAGGCAATCAATCTGGGCACGTGGGGAATGTGTGTGGGCGGGCAGAAGGGACTACGGGCTGTGTTTCCTTTCCCTTTCTAGTGCGGCTAGAGAACATTCCAGAAGTCCTGGAAGAAAACTCATAACTCCCTAAGGAGGAATGAATAAAACTGCAGGGTGTCTGGCAACTTGTCATCAGCCGAGCCTCCCCAAGAAGCTCCTGTAGCTGGGCGATCCTCTCCCCATCTCACCCCCACCATCCACCCCGGGGCCGTCTTGTGGATGTTCCACTCCATGTGGACAGTAAATGGGCAAAAGGAGACACCCAATAGCCCCCAGCCGCACCCCCCACTTCCACATGCTCAGAGGACTTTGCTGGGTCCTGGGAGAGGGCCCTGATACTCTACTGAGGGGTCTGCGTGGCCAGGGAATAACCTTTTTGGGCAGTGGTGCCAAGTCTCCGCCAGCCTGCCAGGAGCCAGTGTCCCAGCACTGGCAGGATACTCTCTCAGCCTGTCCCAGCAAGCCCATGCCATGAGCAGAAGTGAAGTAAAGGGCATTGAAATTCAAGACGATATTTCGATTTGGACTGCTTTTGTGTTTCCCCCAAGCAAAAGCTGCGTGCTTTCCAGCACCTGAGCTCCTACAAGAAAGGGAAATGTTTCTGTTCAGTACCTGCCTTCAGAGAGAGGGCAACTGGTGGGTGTGGAGCGCGGAATGGCCACCCATGGCCAGAACCATCTGCTTGTTCCCTCTTAGCCCAACAAATGGCCAAACAAAGCTGAGCTTCTGAGTGACCCCAACAGCTGAGGGCGACCAAGGCCAAAGTCCGTAGCGAGAAGCCAGCACTTCAACACCCGCTCCCTTTCAGGTCAACGTCACTCTCTCTCCCTCTGTAGTTGGCCATAGTACTCAAGGCCAACCAGCCAGAAGGAGTTAGTCCAGACTTCAAACTTTCCGAAAGAAAAACTTTTCAGTCTTCAAGGTACGTATGCAGATTGCCTAACAGTAAAAGATCCGGAGGCCTTAGTGGACCTCAGACTTCAGAAACAATATGCTATGCTAAAATGGTCTAAATTCACTTTTGGGGATTTGGCTTCCAAGTCCTTGGGGTACCCCTGGGCCTGCCCCTCGGCAAACTCAACCCTTAAGCATTGGAGTACACCCCAGTTCCTTGGTTCTGAAGATAGGCTTGCATCCAAATTCTTTCACCTACTGGCTGTGGTCTTGGGAAAGTTATTTGAGCTCTCTGAGCTTCACTTTATTTTTCTGCCATATGAAGCTAGTAACAATACTGATGTCAGGGTGGTGTCGTGAAGCTTCCAGAGTATAAATGAGATGTTGGAAATTTAGCCCAGTACCTAGTACACAGTAGGCCCTCAAGAGATGTTAGTACTTCTGGCTCCCCAGAATGCTAGCCTAGCACAGCCTGGGGCAGGCTTGCTAAAGCTCAAAGGAACAAGACAGCTGCCAAAGTGAATTCTGCTCGCTGGCTGATTTTCCAAAAGGCCTCTTACACTCAGTCCCAAAGAGGAAGCTGGACCCCCTGCTCAGCAGTTCATCTCACCGCACCTTCCGGCAGGTTTTCCCACTGCCCTTCAGATCAGGGGGCAGGAAGGGGGGGCCTCTCCCTGGGCCCCCAGCAACGAGGGGCACCTATGAGCTGGGCACAGAGGAGCTGGGCTCCTAAGCCCAGACAGGCCGTGGCCGTAGTCACAGCACACACAGGTGATGCTCCAAGGGCGCCGCGCTCAGATACATCTTGAGGGGAACTGCAAGACTGCGCCGTTGTGCTTATTGGTGCCATAAATCACCAACTGTTCCCATCCTGTTGCACCTCCCTGCCCCCGCTCCCTTCCAGCCAAGCTGTCCCCAGGGCCCCCCTCCCTGCCCCCCCGCCCCGCTGCTGCCACCCGCCCGGCACGTCTCCCCCGTTCAGAGGCCAGAGTCAACCGCTCCCTCACAAGCAAGAGGAATTCAGCTGAGTTTATTTTTTCTCTTTCTTGTTCACGAATCTGAACCGCCTTTGTTCCTGCACAGTGAGGAGTGTACAGCCTTGGAAGGTGGAAGGGGCCTGGGGTCAGGGGTGGGGCGGGGTGGGGTGGGGTCAGGAACAGGGCTTGGTCGCTCTGCGCACCACAGACCAGCGCCCTGCTGAACACTGACTCCTGGCCAGCCCTCCCGCAAACTGGTTTCTGTATCCAGAACATTTTCTCTATTACACAGTTCACAGTGCTTTTTAAAAATCAGTGAGAGGATTCGACTCAGCCTACCCAGACACAGACCCAGTTCCTGCGAGCATCCGGGAAGTCAGTGAAGAGTCTTTGGCCATATCACAGCTTGCCAATCTATTTGCTCCCCACCTGAAGAGCAAGTGTCACCTCTGGGAGTCCCTTCCCTCCAAGGACTGCTACTAGGTGGTCTTCCAGATTTTCTTCTGCTTCCACAGAAAAGACCTGGCAGGCAGAGGCCTTCTCTTTGGTTTCACGACCTAGGCAGAGGAGACTTTCCAGAGGTGTCCTAGAAACCACCCCCAAAAGTAGAGGAAAAGTTCTAAATCAGAGCCAGAGACGGAAGAGAGAAAGGATGAAGGAGATTATCAGGGCATAAGATTTCATCATATATCTGGAACTGAAGCCCGCCCCCTCCATGTGCACGCATATGCCCCCCCCCACACATATACACACACACACATACCACAGTCAGGAAATCTCCATGACCTTAACAGTGGTCATCTCTAGGTAATCTGGGCTGATGGGTGATTTAGATTTGCCTCCGTATTCCAGCTCCTCTTGACTAGCTGTGTGATTTAGGGGATGTTGTCTGTGTTCAGTTTCCTCATCCATCAGATGGAGTCACAACAATCCATGTCTCGGCGTACTGAGGAAAGTGCCCATGAGATTATCCATATCAAGGTCTAAGAGCAATGTCAGGCATGTATAATCACAGATTCAATAAACACAACTACGGTAATCATTTTTCTTGGCCTTTTACAGGGTGGTCCATGTTGCTTTTTACATCTTGTAATATATATATATATGTATGTATATTTTTATTTTATTTATTAATTAAATTTATTTATTTTAATTAGAGGCTAATTACTTTACAATATTGTATTGGTTTTGCCATACATCAACATGAATCCGCCACGGGTGTACACGTGTTCCCAATCCTTTTTTAAAATATATTTTCTACATATATATGTGTATATACATATGCATTATATAGTTTGAATTTTAAAAGTAACGTGTGCTTATAAAAGTTCAAACAATCCCCTCCAAAAAAACATGAACCTCTCCTCTCATCATTTTTCCTAATACCGCCCTCCGCCTAGAGGGACCCACGAGCCCCTCTGGCCAGGTAGCTCAAGACCTTTTTCCCTGCATTGATAAATACACGCACGGATTACTGTGTATAAAGGAACTCATACTGGATTTACAAGTTGCTTCTCATTTCATATTTCTTGGCGAACATTCCATATCAGTACACACTAGTCTTTTTAAACAATATATTGTATTTTATGGCATAGATGTTCCTTATTTACTTAACTATTCCATCCTGCTGGACATTTAGATTATTCTCAAATTTTTGCCATAAAACAATGATGCTGTGAACATCCCAGGATATAGGTCAGCCTGCTCATGTCGGTTTGAAAAAATGAGACTTAAAAGTAGAAATTCTAGGCCAAAGACTATGACCACACTTAAATGTGCAGAGATAGGGCTTCCCTGGTGGCTCAGTGGTAAAGAATCTGCCTGCCAATGCAGGAGTGAAAGTGAAGTCGCTCAGTTCAATGCACAAGACGAAGGTTTCCTGGGTCGGGAAGACCCCCTGGAGGAGGAAATGGCAACCCACTCCAGTATTCTTGCCTGGGAAATCCCATAAACAGAGGAGCCTGGCGGGCTTCAGTCCATGGGGTCACAAAAGAGCCAGACATGACTGAGTGACTACACAACAGCAAACGTGCATAGATGTGGCCAAATTATTCTCCAAAGGGGCTGTCCAATTTAAACCCCCACCAGCATCTTCTCACAGGCTGTTGGTTATTTGTGTTAAGAAAGGCCTTCCTACCCTATGATTATTAAGTAGTCCACACGAGATTTCATCAGGTTTTTATAGTTCTATGAAATGTTTGGATTTTTAATCCACCTGGTGTTTCTTTTTGTGTAGGCTGTGAGATTAGGTCCTAATCTTATGCTAATATTACTTATAAATAATTCTTTAAGAAGCTACTTTAAAAGAAAAGTCCTACATATGGATACCACACACAGACACACACACACAGACACACACACACACACACACACACTGGCTATGTGTATGAAGCAGACAACCAGCTTAGTCAGTATCTGGAGAGCAAAGCACAGGGGGCCCCTGGGTGGGACATCCAGCCCAAGGAGCCTGTGATCCCGAAGAGCTGGGCCCCCTGGCCCCTGCAGGCTGGGGCATCCCAGGCAAGCAGATGTCAGCTGGAAAGTGGGGGGACCCAGGCTTCCACCTTCTGCTCTGCAGGGTAGAATGGGTTTTCTGACCCTCGGGATTCAGGAAATTGCGGGCATAGCTCTTTCTCTTCACCCTGCCCCCAGCATGCTGCTTGGGGATCCCACAGCTAGACCAGAGCTTGGCAGGAGGACCTGTCCACAGACCGGCATTCCAGGGCACAGACACAGAGAGAAGGTGAACCAGACACCCGGAATGCAGTCCGCCCCTGCAAAATAATGCTGCTGGCCGCCTAGATCCCCACCATAAAAGCTTAATGTAATTACACAGGACCAAGGAACTTCCGGTTGGAGTCAGGATGAAGAAGCCATTCTAATAACGCCAAGCACCCCCGCCCCCCGCCCTGCCAAGGCAGGAGAGAGGCAGCCTAACTGGAGGAACAACTTGGCTTCCAGACCCCCATCCACCTCTACCCCCTACCCAGCCCATCCAGAGCCTGCAGGTTCCACCCACCGCAGATGATGAAGTGCTTGGGGCAGCTTAGCACCATCAGGCAGGGTGTCTTGTCATCCACACTTTAGTGTTTACTATTAGTCCCTCTGCTGCTGCTAAGTCGCTTCAGTCGTGTCCGACTCTGTGTGACCCCATAGACGGCAGCCCACCAGGCTCCCCCGTCCCTCAGTCATGTCCAACTCTTTGCAACCCCATGGACTTTAGCCTGCCAGGCTCCTCTGTCCATGGGATTCTCCAGGCAAGAATACTGGAGCGGGTTGCCAGTCCCTTCTCCAGAGGATCTTTTAGACCCGGGGATTGAACCCCGGTCTCTCATGTTGCGGGCAGATTCTTTACCATCTGAGCCACCACCCACATTCCATAGGGGCCCATACACCTGGGTCTTCAAGAAACCTTCGGAGGGACTTCCCAGGTGGTCCAGTGGTTAAGAATCTGCCTAAGAAGGCAGAGGACATGGGTTCAATCCCTCATCCAGGAATATTCCACATGCACGGGGCAACTAAGCCCATGTGCCACAACTCCGGAAGCCCACACAGCCTAGAGCCCATGCTGCAAAACAAGGGGAGCCACCACAATGAGAAGCCCAAGCCACGTGGAGAGGCCAGAGCAGGTGCTCCAGTCAGCAGTCCTGGGTCTTCAAGTCATCTCCAGTGCCCAACAGGTGTGTGTACAGCCTTCAGTCAGGCTGCCCGTCCAGCCCTCCAACTGAGTCCAAAGACATCACAGAGAGTTGACTAACCTTCCCTTCTGTGCCCCTTTCAACTTCCTAACCCATAGAATCTACGAGTATGACAAATGCTGGTATTTTATGCCCCTAAATTTGGAGTGGTTTGCTCTGCAGCTATAGTACCTGGAACAAGGCTGGAGATGAGACTGAAGGGGCAGAAAGGACCAGAGCCTCTAAATTACAGGCCATGTCAAGGGCTGGGAATGTTGTGCGCGTGTACTCAGGAGTCACCGAAGGGCAATAAGCAGGAGAGAGGATGATCAGATCTGTTCGCTTGCAATGGTCCCTCTGGCTGCAATGCGGAGAATGGACTGGGGTAGGGTGGGGGGCATGAATGCGGAGACCAGGTAGGAGGCATCTCACTGATCCAGAAGAGAGGGAAGGGAGATTAGCTGAGGGAGGGTCGTGGCCATGAGCATGAGTGGAAGACTCACTAGAGGTAAGGGCCAGCAGTCGAGTTGGATGTGGAGTGCGGGGTATCAAGGATGACTCCCAGGCCTTTGGAAAGAGCCATTGGAAGAGCCGTTGACTAAGGCGGGAAATGCTGAAGGAGCAGAAGGTTTGGGCTGCGGAGGCAGAGGCAGAGATCGGGCGTTCTGGTTTGGATGCACTGGGTTTAAGGTGCCAGTGAAACTGCCACATGGAACGCCAACAGGCAGGCAGGCTGCGGAAGCCCTGGAAAGAGGTCTGGTCTCAAGTTAGCACATGGGAGGCATTTTAAAAGCCATGAGAGGAAACGAGATGGTCCAGGCAGAGCGGCCGGGGGAGATGCGGCTGGTTCAAGGACTGAGCCCCCAGGCAGCCCACACGTGGAGGGCGGCAGAGGAGGAGGCCCAGAGGTCCTGACAAAAACCCTTCCGTGGGGGAAGCCAAGTTAAGTGTGTGTGTGTGTGTGTGTACTCAGTCGCTCCAACTCTTTTGCAACCCCAAGGACTGTAGCCGACCAGGCTCCTCTGTACATGGGATTTTCCAGGAAGAAGGCTGGAGCAGGTTGCCATTTCCTCCTCCAGGGGATCTTCCCAACCCAGGGATCGAACCACCATCTCCTGTGTCTCCTGTATTGCTGGTGAGTCTTTACCACTGAGCCACTGGGGAAGCCCAGCCAAGCTAAGAGACAGTTGCAAAACAAAGAGAGTGGTCAACCTCACCCTAAGCATCCTACCGACTTTCCACTCAGGACCTTCACGTAGAAATGCAGGATATCAGTCAACTTATTTGAAATAATCTTCGAATAGGGTTATTCTGGATACTACAAAGAGCTGCTCTGGATTTAAAGTCAACAACAAAACAAGGAGGCCATTTCCCTCTCAGGGCCCCATCAGAACCATTCTTGGGAACTAGGTGCCAACTCTCAAGAAGCCTGTGATCTCATTGAATTAACAAAGCAAAAACCAGGGCCAGGAAGTGAATGGTAATAGCCCCTGGGCCTGCTTTCCGGCCCCCAAGATCTGTTCTTCCCTCTTCCTCAGCAATCAAAGTCTCCAATTTTTACTGCCTGGAACAAAGACTACATTTCCCAGACATCCTTGCAAGTAGGTTTGATCATGTGCTTAAATTCTGGCCAGTGGGGTATAAGAAGGGGGAAGGTATACAGAGACCAGGAGGTGTAGAGCACAAAAACAGAGAGCTTAGGAGAAGCTGAATGAGACCGCCTGAGCCCAAATCTTGCTTCAATCACTTCCTAGCTGTGTGACCTTGCACAAGTTACTTAACTTCTCTGTGTCTCCATTTTCTCATTTGTAAAAGGAAGCTAAACAATAGTTCTTACTTCATAGAGTTGTATGAAAAATAAACGCACTTGGCACAGTGTTAGGCACATGGTAAATGATGCATAAGTGTTTACTATTCTTATTGCTATTTTCATTATTACTAATCCTAAAGGGAGGTGGCATTCCTTTCTTCCCTTTCCTCCTTCTTACTAGCTGGAATGCAGTCATGATGGCTGGAGCTGAAGCAGGCATCTTGGTCCATGAAATGACTTTGGCAACCAAAGCTCTACATGGTAGGCTGAGTGAGCCAGGAACCTCCCTGGCGAGGTAGACTGAAAAAGAGTGTCTCCTAAAATCGATAGGGCGAGAGGAGCAGAGAGAGAACTAGATCACACTAGCTGGCACATCCCCAGCTAGGAGTCCCAGCTGCTCAAAAAGGGAGACAGTGTCTGCCCAGGAGCTGTGGCAGACTTGGAAGGGAGAGTCAGCTGATTCAGTCAGGGGAGCCTCTTAATTAAATGTCAGGAGAGGAGGGCTGCCTTGAGCAGGCAGTGGGGAGCCACCGAAGATCTGTGAGCAGAGGAGTGGCAGGCCAAGCCCAGGCCCTGACGGATGGGAGCTGATGAATCAGAGGGTGACCCTGCATGGGGGCGGCCAGACAGGGGCCACCACACAAATCCAGGAAGGAGAGGAAAGTGCTGCACTGCGCTAGGAGACACCAGACCTCAGTGACTTTTCTCCTCTGCTGCCGTTGGCTTGTTTGCAAATCGCAACTTATTATTTCCAAGCTCCACCCCACAGCTGGGGCTGCTCCAGCTTCCTCCTGTCTCCCGAGGAGGTTTCCAAGCTGAGGTTACTGGCCCAGTAGCCTGAAATAAACAGGGAACCCGATGCCTGAGGCGGCACTGGCCCCAGGAGCCAGGCTCTGGCAGCAGCAGCAGCGAGACAGTCGGGAGCTAAGGTGCCTACAGGGAGTGCGGCCACCCCGTTGCTGACGGGGAGCAAAATGGGATCTGCGAGCTGCTGGCTCTACACCCCTGCAGGGTCTCCAGTTCCACCCCCTTTGGTGGTGAGGAATAGGAATCAGATAAAACCAAACATCAACAAACCAAACACGAGGGGACCATTGCTCCACATGCATGGCTCATGTAACAAGGCTAGCTGATTTCCTTTTACAGGTAAAAAGAAGGCAGTCAATCTCCACTGATAAAGGTCAGGATAGCGGTTGCCTCTGTGGGCAGGGGTATTAATTGGGAGGGGCATCATGGAAACTTTTGGAACCATGGGGAAGTCTTATATCTTTTTTTTTTCCTTTTGGATTTTTTTCATTTAAGTATAGTTCATTTATAATGTTCTGCTGGCTCAGTGGTAAAGAATCCTCCTGCAATGAAGGACACACAGGAGATTCGGGTTCGATCCCTGGGTCGGGGTGATCCCCTGGAGGAGGGCATGGCAACCCACTCCAGTATTCTTGCCTGGAGAATTCCATGGACGGAAGAGCCTGGTGGGCTACGGTCCATGGGGTTGCAAAGAGTCAGACATGACTGAGCAACTAAAGAGCAAACAGCTCAAGTGTTATCTACATGCTGATCTGGATAGTGGTGGCATGGTATAGTCAAATGTAAGAAATCCATCAAGCTGCATACTTTGTGCATTGGACGCTTTTTACTGTATCTATTTATACCTCAGGGAAGAAGAAAAACTACAAAAAGGAGAGGGAAGTGGTTTGAGGGGAAGGAAGGGATTGGTACCCAAAATGAACCTTGTTATTTCCCTTTTTATGAAAGTCCTACACGGAAGCTGCAGCTACCTTGCCAAGCTCTGCCAGGCCTCTCTCCGGCAGTCCCTCTCGGAGTGTGGCTCCCCTCGGCTTAAGTGCAATTAGAAAACAAAAAAAAACAAAAAACGGTTGTCTGTGGCCCGGATGCCACTGCGGAAGTGACCAGGAGGAACAGCGGGGGATCTGAGGGAAGTCAGGAGCCGCGGGGAGAAAGCAGACACGTGGCCGAACTGAATCAGCCAAATAGTCCGACATCCACAGATGCATTTTATTCCTGGAGCCCAGGCCTTGCAGGCGAAGATGAGACAGAAACCACACCAACGCTGACTCTCCAGCCACTCAGCTGAGGCGGCGACACAGAACGTGTTTAAACATAAATAAACGAGAGCCGCAAAAGGAAAGAGAACAAAGGCAGAGAGGAAAGGCAAACAAGACCAACAGCTGGAAACCAAGCCCATCTCTTGCTGTAATCTGAAGGGCTCCCGGCTCCTGTCTGTCCACAGACACTCTGGACCCTGGGTGCGGGGGGCCAACACGGGTACCCCCACCCACAAGCACCACACTGAGGCAACCCCGAATTGCCCAAATGCTCCAACCCCATTTGTCCCATCAATTTCCATTTCAAAATGACTGCTGCAGTTCTGTGGGGCCTTGGACCCCTGCCATTCCTGCCTGTCTGTCTTTACCCCACCTGCCCAGTCCTCATGTGGTCCTCACACATCCCATGTGGGGGATATTGAACCAACAACATCGCTATGGCTGAGAAACTTGCCATTTCAGTCTTTCCAATTATGCTAAGTATTTCCAGATCTGTCAACTCCAGAAAATCAAAATCCCATCTATTGATGTCCTACTTTTAGATATTGTCTTCCAAAGCAGCCCCTGAGATAAGGATTTGGGGACAGGTAGTTTATCTGGGAGGTGACCCCATGGATCATGAGTGAGAGAGAGAGTGGGAAAAGAGACAGGGCATGGAGGAAAGCCAATGAAAGGTGCTTTATTGAGAGGGTTCCCACGCTGGGCTACTGGGATGCAGTTCTGCTGGGGACTCCCAAAGAAATTGTGTAGAAGACACATCCAGATTATCCTCTCAAGGGGCAAGGGAACCTGGGTAAGTATCCATTTCCTCTCACTGGAAGAGAGTTGCTCCTGAGATATTAATTCCCTGACATTTTAGAACTGTCTGCCTCTCCTCTTGGGTACACACACACACAGAGGCCAAGCACGGTCCAGAGGCCAGAGAACCTCAGACAGAGAGATGCAGGAAGACACTGGCCTGTAAGGAAACAGTCTGCCATGACCTTCAGCGGGGCCATCAGGGCACCACCAGCAACTGCTACATTTAGTCACAATATACAGAAGCTATGCTGTACTGAGATACTAAAAGCAATTCCAGGTTAGCTCACTGCACTGCAAGCAACGCAAACCCAGTTCAAATGAGCTGAGACCAAAACAAGTGGAATTTACTGACTCTTAGAACTGAACAGTCCAGGCAGAGGAAGGGTTTCAGGTATAGCTGGATCCAGGAGCTCAAGTGGATCCAGAGCTCTGCCTCCCTTCATGGCTTGGCTCGACCTGACCCTGTAGACAGGCAGGCCTGCCAACCCTAGCAGAACCAGATCCACAGCCTCCCAGTTTAGCAACCCTAGCAGAAAGAAAAGGGCTGTTCTCTCTGTTGGTCCCAGCAAAGATGCTCTACGAAAGATTTTGATTGGCCTGGATAGAATCACATGTCCATTCCTTAACTAATCACTGTGGTCAGAGGAATAGATCACTGTCATTGACCAGGCCAGGCTCCATTCCTGTTGCCACAGGAGAGTGGGCCACCATGATTGACAGCGCCCCCCCCCCAGGCCACAAGGAATGGTACAGAGGCTCTTTCACAAAGAAAAAAGTCCCCCACCAGTCTGTTGTTCAGTCCCTCAGTCGTGTCTGACTCTTTGCGACCCCATGGACTGCAACATGCCAGGCTTCCCTATCCTTCACTATCTCCCGGAGTTTGCTTAAACTCATGTCCATTGAGTCAGTGATGCCATCCAACCATCTCATCCTCTGTCGCCCCCTTCTCCTCCTGCCCTCACGGGTCTCTTGCCAAAGGCTATGCAATTAGTCAGAAGCAAGGCTGGTCCCTTGCTAACTGCTTTTTCTGACCCAGGGTCCCTCCTGAGGTTGTAGTCGTCCAAAGGCTTGACGAGGGCTGGAAGATCCGCTCCCAAGATGGCTCCCTCATACGGCTGAGGGCAGGAGGCCTCAGCCTTCACCACGTGGGGCTTCCACATACCACCTCACCGTGTCCTCACCACACGGCCACTGGCCTCCCTCCAGAGAGAAAGAGTGTCAACAAATGTGTGGACACTTCTTGCAAAGCACTGTGGTGTCCAATCCAGGGTGGAGTTTCCACCAGCTGTTTCCTCCCCTCCTCGCACCTGTCCAGTTGGGCTCCTGACCCCTCTCTCACCCTGCAGGGAGGGGTCACATTATCCATGAAAGCGAGCTTCAGAAGCAGACATGGCTTTTGTCACAGAAGTGGCCATACAGGTCATGCAGAACTGGGAAGAGCAGGGTGTTTCTGCGTGTGGGCAATGAGGAGACCGAGGCCTGGGTATTACTGCACCTCAGATGTCTAATAGCCCAGGGCACGCTGTGACATTTTGCACTGTATCTCTGAGTGGCCTCCTTGCTTTCAGCACCCACGGTCTCTTTCACAGGACAAAGTCTGTTAAATTGCCCTGTGGCCACAGTGGGTCCTGCCAGGGGCTAAAAATATGGAGTAGTTTCTCTGCCAGGAGCAGTGCCCCAGGGATGTCAGCTTGGACTGGGGGCACATGAGTAGGCAGGCCTGGTCCTATAAGGAAGGAGCTGGTATCAGTCTCTTTTTACAGAGGAGGAGACTAAGGCCTAGAGAGGTTGAGCCACTCGCCCTAAACCACACAGCTGGTAACTAACAGAGCCAGGCCTTGAACCCCAGCCTTGTCTTTTGCACTAAACAATTTTTACATTGTGTCTAGCATTTTATTTAGGGCAGGGTTCCTTAAACTTTGTCACCAAAGGGCCCAAGCAGCCTTCTGGGTGGTCTTGGGTTAGAATTCAAAGTGGCATTTCAGCAAACTGGGCATTCATGCCCATCTGCATTTGGATCCTGTTAGACAGCACTGGGCTTCCCAGGTGGCGCTAGTGGTAAAGAACCCGCCTGCCAATGCAGGAGACTAAGAAACGTGGGTTCGGTCCCTGGGTGAAGAAGATCCCCTGGAGGAGGGCATGGCAACCCACTCCAGTATTCTTGCCTGGAGAATCCCATGAACAGAGAAGTCTGGCGGGGTGTAGTCCATGGGGTCCCAAAGAGTCAGACACTACTGAAGTGACTGAGCATGCACGTGCTTGTTTTGATATAAAAGCGACCCTGACAGTCACTTTAAAATGAAATACAGTTTACCCTCCAGGAAATACTTCCACCCTGACCCCAGGGTTTCAAGCGCCCTGGCACCCTTGCAGAGACGGCAGAATACAGGGACCCCTGTCTCAAATCACAGACGAAAGCCCCCAAAGGTGGACTGCTGTTCCGGACCCCATGGCCTGAGTCCTGCCCAAGGTCTTCACAGCTTCTTTCTCTTTGTCACCCCCATCCACACCAGGATTCCCAACAGCTCAAAACTCAGGCAAGAACATGGAAGAGGAGGGTCGAGGTGGGGGGATTTCTCCCACCTTACTGCTTCACTCACACCTTCTCCTCCTCTTCTGCCCCCAGCCCCATGTCAGACCAGGACAGAACTTTGCACATTCTGGAACTGAGCGGTTGCAGCTTGCACCAACGCCTGAGAGGAAGGGGTTAAAAACATCTTTCATCTCTCAGCAGCCCTTTATATAGTCTACGTGTGACTCTGAATGGTTATGGCTTTATATAGAGCGTGCTCTGTGTGGAGGGAGAAACCGCCGTAGTTAAGGGAACAAAGACGGCTCTAGTCTAACGACCTGCTTTTATTTGTAGGGACCGTATCTCCAAAGGGCGGCCTTCAGGTGACATCTGCCATGTTGAGTCTGCGCTTGAAGAATTACACCAATAAACCCCAGAGATGCAAATACAAAAGGATAGGAACGCACACAAATAAACGAAAGCCACTCCTGTTTATTGTTTCTGGTTGCGGGGGGTGGGGGGAGAAAGAGAGAGAAATCACAGGCTTTCCTTTGGATGTTTTCACACAGAGCCGAACCTTCAAATGTCAAGTTCTGCAGGGTGTTTGACCTAAAAATAGTATAATTTCTGTGTCATTTGAAAAGCTGTTTAAAATGACAGACTTAAGCCTGATTTTTTTTTTTTTTCAAACAGGCATCTAAGATGAGAAACCAAAGTTGCATTATTTAGGGGCACGGTCTCTGGAAAAGAAAAGCGAGTGGGCCTTCAATTTACTAAAATGTGCCTGTTCCTGTGGTTTCAGTAGGTACTATCTGCGTGGGATGTTTTTGGCCGTCAGATCTCCTCTTTGTCCCCCTGGTGATTAAGAGAAAAGAGGGGAAAAAGAAAGGAACAGCTTGGGGGAGGTGGAGGGGGCTGGCAGGGATGTCCTGGGACCCCCACTCACCTTTCGCATCTCTGCTCACTCTGGGGAACCAGGGGGCACAGACCCACATTTTCTCTGCCCAGCTCTCAAAATGAGCAAAGCCAGACTCCTAACCCGGCGCACCTCTCGGGCCAGAAGCTTGTGGTTTGTTTAGACAGCTCAGGTCATTCCTGTCCACACCCCAAGCTGACGCGGCTTTATAAACACGGGGCGGGGGATGCGGTCTCAGAGATACGCTTTGCATGCAGGGTGACAGGTTGGGGAGGGGGAGGGCGGGGAGGTTGTCAGGTGGGAGGGGTCTAACCAGTTCTGCTCGGAAGGAGATGCATTTCTCCCCCTCACTCCCCACCAGAAGGACCCCGGCTGGATGCAAGTGACTCTCTCAGTGCAGCGTTTGTTAGTCGCTCAGTCATGTCTGACTCTTTGCAACCCCAAGGACTGTAGCACGCCAGGCTCCTCTGTCTATGGGATTCTCCAGGCAAGAATGCTGGAGTGGGTTGCCATTCCCTTCTCCAGGGGATCTTCCCGATCCAGGAATGGAACCCAGGTCTCCTGCACTGCAGACAGATTCTTTACCATCTGAGCTATGAGGGAAACCAGTCAGCCACAAGAGGTAGTCACCATCATTGAACAACTCCAAATGGGACCTTCTGTCCCAACATCCACCAGAATGGACCCTCTCTGAAGGTAGGGGGAGCTGGACTCCTCTCAGCAGCCCCCATAAACCCTGGGAGCTCAGGCTGGGAGGCTGAAGATGGAGATCCTCCATGGCTCAGAACTGACTGTGTGATGCTGAGAAAGTCACTTAACCTTTCTGAACCTTCATTTTCCAAACAAGGAACTTAGACTAGCTCCAAAAGTCCGACCATCCCAGGGGCGCCTCAGTTCACACTTTCATTCCGTGTAGGAAAGAATAAATGAATTCCTGAATAAACAGCCAATGAGAGGGGTCCCAAGCCAGAGCCACCTCGGCCCTGGGTCCAACTTCTTGCCTGCATCCTTTCCCTGAGGACCTCTCCTGCTGGAAAAAGTAAGCCCTTGGAAAAAAAATGCTTCCTACAAACATGAATTCACAGACACATCTTCAATGCTCCAGTGCCCAAGCCTCCCCCAGCCTGGAGCAGTTACCCAAGGCGGTGCTCTGCTTCCATCCGCCCTCTGCTTTCTGAGATGGAGCCCCAGGGAGCCCCGCCGTGAGCTGCACCAAACCGCGGGAGAAGAAACAAACCCACCGCCCTCTCCCTGCTTGCGCTTCACCAGTGGGTTCGTCTCAGAGCCTGTGGGTGTATTTCAATGAGAACAACATGAAAACATGGGCGGATTCTTTTCTCTGGAAGAGAAAAAAAACCTGAAACAATAAGCTGAAGTAATAACAAGGCAGAATATGGACATCTGCTCCCCGCCCTGAACGACTCCCCAGCTTGCTTCTTCCCGGGCCTTGTCACACCCCTCCCCCCCAAGGCATGGATTGCTAAAGAGCCCAAATGAATTCACCTGCACTGACTAGACACTGCTACCTGCTGTTGTGGCGCTTGCTACTCATTTGTTCATTCATTAAACTAAAAGGCAGCGCCCTTACTAGGTGCCGGGTACTGTGTGTCAGGGGGCTGTGGAGGCTTCATTTTCAACAAGCCTTTAAGGAAGCTTGCAGTCTAATGGGGGAGCTGAGACAAGCCCATTAATAACTATGATACAGGGAGAAACGAGGCGAGGCAGAGATGCAGGAAGCACTGGGGAATAAAAAAAAAAACACTGGTTTGTGTGTGCTGAAGGCTAGAAGTGATGGGCCGGAAGGCTTCATGGAGGAGGTGGCTTCCACCTGGGCATTAAAGTCTGGGTGATGTTACACAATGGCTGGAAAGGAATGCCTTCTGGGCTGAGGATATTGAGTGAGGAAGGGTACAGAGGTGGCAGGCATGGTAGCAGGGGTTCCAACATTAGCCACATTGAGTGTGAGCGTGTGGGGGCAGTGACAGAGAGGGCCAGCAAATGGACAGAGTAGTATCCAAAGCATGTAGGAAGATTGAGGTATTTGGAGTTTATTCGGTGGTTTCTTTGCCAGGAAATATGTAGAGTCATTTGTCTTTCTCCTCTCAGATCTATTCTCTGCCCTTCTCTTGCTCTGCTCAGTGTAGCAGGAAACTACATTTCCCAGGCTACTTTGCAACTGGCCACTAGATTCAGCCAATGGGAGATCCCAGAGGGAGACAGGCGGGGCAGAAAGAGGGAGAAACCAGAGTATTTCTTTCCACTCTCTTCTTCGCCTTGGGTGGCATCCCCAGCATAGGCTGCTTCTCTGGCATCTTCTCCATGGTTCCAGCTCCTGTTAGCTGACTCCAGCTTCCAGGTTCCTATAATACTCTTCTCCTTTTGTCCCTCCTGCCTGAGGGATGCCAAAAGCTTCCTGCTGTTACTAATCTCTGGGTTGCTAACCTCTGCATTACCTCACTGTGCCCTGTTTGGCTTTTTGGCTCCTCCAGAGCCTATGAAGTCAGTTTCCTGGATTAAATACCTTATGTTTCAATACCTAGAGAGGTATCTGTTTTCTTGGCTAGACCCTCACTGATACAGGGTAATTGGATTCCACTTGGCTTCAGAAAGCTCACATTGGCTGCAGAGGGCCCGATTCACAGTTTCTGCATACATCCTGAGGAAAAAGTGAGGAAGGGTGAGGGAGGCCTCAAGTAGGGAAGTGGCGTGAGAATAGACAAGGGAAGACGTTGAAAGAGCCCCAGGGCCTCACAGAGGAATGGGCACCAAAGATGATGAGCTTAGCTTGAACACCTAAGGGAATGGCTGGGCCACCAACAGAGTTAGGAAGAGCAAGGGAGAAACTGAACTGCAAAGGAGCTGATGAGCTGGATTTTTCTTTATGCTTTTTCTCCTTTTATATTGCTTTTTTTTCTTTAACTAATCCATGCACTTGGCTCTTGGGCTTTCCCTCATTGATTTTGGATTGGGGAGATTGATGGAGGAGACCTCTAGAGAAAGTGAGCTCTTGGAGGCAGGAGTGGGAGGCAGAGAACACCTTTAAGGCCCTGGGAGGGGGTGTGCAGGGGAAGTAGGGAGGGGACACACAGGAGCATGGAGAAGAGCCACAAGGGCTGGAGGATCTGAGGAGTGGGCGGGAGCCAAGGGGCAAGGTGGGAGAGCAGCGGGATGGGGCACGTGGGCTGTCCCGGCCAACAGGAAGCACTATCAGGGGCACGGTGGAGGTCACAATGAGGGGGCAGTGAGTCCAGAGTGCTGGTGACATGCCGTTTGGCAGAGAGAGACAGCAGAGGGAAGGCAGGGAGAGGCTTGCTCAGGGACAAAGTCAATCTGCACCTGCGGGAAAGGGCCCAACGAAGAGCAAGGGCCCCAGGTGCCAGGGTGAGTGCTTTCATACATTCATTCGTTCACTCAAGTGTTTACCACATGCCTCCACGTGCTAAGCACTGTTTTGAGCTCTGTGGATGGAACAGTGAATGAAAGTTGTGAAAACTCGGCGACTCCCCTGACAATCCCAATGCAGAGGGCACGGGTTGGATCCCTGATTAGGGAACTAAGATCCCGTATGCCACATGGCATGGGCAAAAACAAAGAAAGAAAGAAGAGAAAAGTCCCTGCCTGCTTAGACTTTCTGTTGAACAAAGGGAGACAGACAATAAACAAAAACACATCGAACCTGTCACACCGCAAGTACGGCAATGGCTATGGAATGGGGCGGGGGAGGGGTAGTGCAGGAAGCAGGATGGTGGGGAGGGGCTGCTGTGATTTCAGCAGGATAGTTGGGGAAGGCCTGTCTGGAAAGGAGACCTAAGGAGGTGAGGAAGCAACGCAGGGGGTGAGGGATATCTGGAAGAAGTGCGTGCCAGGCAGAGGGAATAGTTAGTGCAAAGGCCCTGAGTGTGCTGAGTGCGTTCCAGAAATGACAGTGAGGCCAGTGTGGCTGGAGCGGGGACGGGGAGGGGCATGCATAGCAGGACCTGAGGTGGGGGAGTTAGGGAGGAGGGACCAGACCAGGGAGGCCTTGTCAGTCAGAGGGAGGACTTGATCGTGCTGCTGTTGTTGTTTGCTTTGACTTTGTTTTTCAACTGCAGCATGCACGATCTTAGTTCCCCAACCAGGGATCAAACTGGTGCCCTCTGCATTGGGAGTGCAGTGTCTTAACCACTGGACTGCCAGGGAAGTCTCAGGACTTGAGCTTTTATCTGAGGGCAGTGGGGAGCCAAGGGAGGGCTCTGAGCTGGATCCTGACGTGATCTAGCTCAGGGCAATGACTGAGGAAGGGAGCTGAGTCATTTGTAGGCTGGAAAGCTGCAGCGCTGAGCTACCTCCCAACGAGAACCACTGCTCCTGAGGCCCTTATGCACTGGGAGATAGGAGGCTTCCCTGAGAGCAAGTGGGGCAGGGACAGGGCCAAGGGGAACCTCTCAGGCCTTTGCTGTGACTTCCCAGGGTACACTGGGATTGGCCAGCGCACGGTAGGACCCTCCCACCCCATGAAGGGCCCGAGTCCCATGCTCACAATTCCACAGCACAAATGAGACTCCTGAAGACTTCCCCTTCCCCAGAAACCTTGAGCAGGAATCTTTACTGTTCATTCTTGATGTCTGCTTGAAGGGATGTGAACCATGAGCCTTGGTCGTCTGGACTCCTCTGCTCCAGAACTCCTCCTATACTGAGGCCTACCCTCACATGGGTCCCCAGGCTCCCCAGGCTCACCACTGGCCTGTCAGGGGAGCAGTCTGCTGACGGGTAACTTCAGCATGCCACCCATATCCTGGTCCTATTCCTGGAGCCATCCTCTTCCCCCTACACCTACCCGTCAGCATTCATGGGACTCAGTGAAGATACCTGTCACCCCTCACTCCTAAGATGGCCTGTCTCTGGGAAGGCCCTGGCTGTGGCTTCTACAAACTTCCCACCAGCAATGGAGCCCACAGAGCCAAGGCAGTCAACCTTGTGACCTTGTTTGGATGTTTCATTCTAGAGTTTCAACCTAACTTCTTACCCCCAGTTTTTTGGGGCATCCTCAAGAGTATGTATCTCTGTACCCTCGTATACAGACCTATTGAACAGCTCCTTTAGAAGAGAGGCTTCGCACAACCTGAGAACAGAGTTTCCCCTCAGAACTCGGAGAACAGTAGCAGTCCCTGATAGGTACTCAACAGCACTAATGGCAGCCATGTTGAAACTGGTGGCCATGTTGGAAAGGGTATATCCAAACACAGGCATTGAAATCTCATCACTGTGGACTGAGCTCTTTCTGGAAATGGTAATTGCCATTCTCTGTCCTCACAACTGTCACAACCCCAAACTTTCAGTCTGGGGAAACCTAGGTGTACTCAGCTGGGTATGAAAGACACTGCCTTCAGATCTAGAGTCTGTTCCTAAATCCTCTGAAACTATAAAGTTTAGTCTCCCTGCTTGCCTTGTGAAAGTTGACACTTTTGTACTCAACATAAACTTGAACGTTAAAAATAATAGCTTTTGTGTTGGAGTATACACTTTCAATATTCATTTTCCACACTTCAGAATAAAATATATGAACATTAAGTCACTACAATAAGTTGACAAACAAGATTACTGTTTTCACATCCTCTGTGAGTTGCTAATAATCTTGCTGTTATCCTGACATTATGGTCAAGAGATATTGTTTTTAATTATTCAGAAGGAATGTACCCAACACGATGAGTTTTTCAAAAGGAAGAGAGAAGAGGGGAGACTAGGATTTTACTGGAGTGAGTGTGATGTCTTCTTATACTTTTCATTATGGAGAATCTCAGAACTATTCAAAAATCAAGGAAATATTGCAAGGAACTGCTGGGACCCATCACCAGCTTCAACAACCTGCAACCCGGGGTTGGTCCTACCCCACTCATCCCAACCCTAGGATGCTTTGAAGCAAGCCCCAGACACCACATACTGGGTTTTGTTAATACTGTAAAGGGTTACTGTTAAGGGGTAGGATCTCTGTTGGGGTTCCCAGGTAGCTCAGTGTTAAAGAATCTGCCTACCAATGCAGGAGACATGGGTTTAATCCCTGGGTCAGGAAGATCCCCTGGAGAAGGAAATGGCAACCCACTCCAGTATTATTGCCTGGAGAATCCCATGGACAGAGGAGCCTGGCAGGCTGTGGTCCATGGGGTTGCAAAAGAGCCGGACAGGACTCAGGAGCTAAACAACAACAACAACAACAACAACAACAGGATCTCTGTCAGCAGCTTCTCTCTTTAGTTCAGTGAAACCATGAGATGAACTTCAGCTCCACCCATCCCCAGGAGGCCCGGGACGCAAGTCAGTTCCCAGATCTGGGCCGCCTGGACCTTTTGCTGCAGCCGGGACAGAAGGCCTGTCTGCAACTTAATGAAGGGGAGCAGGGATCAGGGGCTACATGCAAGGCCTTGTTCAAGTGCACCTTGGACCCCTACCCCTACCCCATGGGAAAAACACTGCATCTGTAAGAAATGACCTTTGGAGAAAAACTCATCTGATGCCATCATTTAAGATCAGCTTAAAATTATACATGGGGTTTTCCACAGCCATCACGAGTGAAACCAGTTTGGCCTTTGTGCTGCAGCTCTGACGGTCTGCCCCCGACACCACCCCTCCACCTTGATCTCCACCCAGTGCCTCCCCACTCACACTGAGCAAGTCACTATAGGAGGCGCCCTAGCTGGGTCCCGTGTGCCAGGTCCTAGCACCTTCACAGCCACTGCTCTCTCTTTTCAGAATATACCACTCCCCTCCCACCAGCTACACACCTTCTAGTTCTTCAAAGTTCAGCTTTCGTCACCTCCTCCAAAAAGCCTTTACTGGACTCCTCAAAAAAAAAAAAAAAGCCATCCCCTGCGACTTCCTTCATAGTCCAATGGTTAAGAATCTGCCTTGCAGTGCAGGGGATGCAGGTTCAATCCCTGGTTGCGGAACTAAGATCCCACGTGCCGTGGAGGAGCTAACCCCATGAGCCAAAACTAGAGAGTCCGTGCCCCACGGTGAAAGATCCACATGACGCTATGAAGATTCCATGTGCCACAACTAAGACTCGACGCAGCCAAAGAAATGAATAAAAAACAAACAAAGCCATCCTCTGCTGATACAGCGCCTCACATGCTTACCACTTTATCATTTTTTTCAACAAATATTTACCAAGCTCCCACTATGTTTCAGGTACTGTTCTACCCACTAGTGATATAAAAGCATAAAGAAAAAATATAAACTAGCATGTGCTGTCCTGGAACTTCTATTCCAGTGGGGGAAGACAGAAAATAAACTTGTAATAATGAAGTAAAATAGCCTCAGGTTCTGATAAGTGCTATAAAGAAGATAAAATAGAAAAACATAGTAAATATGGAACAGGGGTTTCTGATTCAGGTAGTGTGGTTAGGGAGAGACATTCAGCTTGTGTCACGGCCTTAAAAAAATGGCCACAAGATTCTTTAACATTCCTCCTATTGAGAGGTGAGGTCTACGCCCTCTGCTTTTCGATCCGGGCATGCTTCTGACTACTTCAACCAATACAGTGCATCAGAAGTGACACCAGGAGAATTCCAAAGCTAGGGGGCAAAAGGCCATGGAGTTCTTGGTCTCCTAGAACACCCACAGTGAAGCCATGAGCTGCCATGTGAGAAGTGTGACTAGCCTGAGGCTGCCATGCTGTGAGGAAGCGCAAGGAGTAAGAGAGGCCACGCGGAGGTGCTCTGCTAAACTGTCCCAGATAAACTGAGGGTTCAAGCCTTCCCAATGCAGGTGCCCAGAGCCTCCAGAGAAGTCCAGAGCCTAGTTGCAGGTCACCCCCAAACTTTATGTTTTCTCACCTGTGCTGGAGCAGAAGCAAGCCAATCTGCTATGCCCTGTCTGTACTCTTGTACTCCCAGAATCCATGAACATAATAAAACCCTTCCTTTGTGTCCTTAAGTTTTACAGTGGCTCGTGAAGCAACAGTAACCAAAACATACTGAGTATTGAATGATGAGAAAGAATAGACATGCAAAGAGCTGGGTGTGAGGAGCACAGCAAGTGCAAGTGTCCTGAGGCAAGACCGCGCTCAGCCTCTTGTGAAAGAGGTAGGGATGGGGTTATAGACCAAGTAAACAGTGCGGATTTTATTTTAAGTGATACAGGAAATCATTGGAGGGTTTTGAACTGGACAACAACATGACCTGATTTATGCTTTAAAAAGATCCCTTAGAGACTTCCCTGGCGGTCTAGTGGTTAAGACTTTGCCTTCCAATGCAGGGGGTGCGGGTTCAATCCCCGGTCGAGGAGCTAAGATTGCATGTGACTTGCAGTCAAAAAACTAAAACATTAACCAGAAGCAATATTGTAACAAATTCAATAAAGATTTCAAAAAATAGTCCATATCAAAAAAAATTAAATATAAAAAAAATTTTTTTTAAAGATCCTTCAACCATATCTATCAAGTGTTGTCAGGATATGGAGAAGCTAGAACTTTCATCCACTGCTGATGGGGGCATGCAGTCTCTAAGAAAGGAATGCTGTGTCGTTTCTTTCACAATGTCCCCAGAAAACACTGGCTGTGAGGGGCAGGCTGCCTGGCATCCACAGCTCTGTCCTAGTGTTCACGGGGCCTCTCCCACTGCCCTCGGAACCTCTGAACACCCCACCAGCCTATCAGTGGCACTAAGAGCTCTACCTTTCCCTACCTTCCTGCCTCCCCTCTTCCCTCTTCTCTTTTCTCACGGGTAGCCCAGCCACCTCATAAGTCTTCCTGCCTCTACCCTCCCCCATCATCCAATTCTCCATACAGCAGCCCAAGGGATTTTTGTAAATAAATTCTAATTCAAGCAAAATGTACATGAAGTACAGTGCACATGTCATAAGTGCACAGCTTGGTGACATTTCACTAAATGAACTTATACCCGTGTCACCAGCCTCCAGATCAAGTCGAGAAGCATGACCAACACTCAAGAAGCCTCCCGGGGACCCTTCCAGTGACTACCCTGCACCCTCAAGGCTAACTGTTGTCCTGGCTTCCAACAGCATAAACTAGTTCTGCCTGACTTTGAACTTTATAATCACTGAAATGTACAATTTGCGTTCTTTTGTCTCCAGTTCCTTTTGCTCAATGTTATGTTTCTGAAAGTTTCCATGTTGTTGCATGGGCAGCTGCTGCTGCTGCTGCTGCTAAGTCACTTCAGTCGTGTCTGACTCTGTATGACCCCAGAGTTTACTCCTTTTTATTGCTGTCTACTAACCTGTTGTGTGAATTTGTTGTTCAGTCACTCAGTCACGTCCAATTCTTTGCAACCCCGTGGACTGCAGAACACCAGGCTTCCCTGTCCTTCGTCATCTCCTGGAGCTTGCTCAGACTCACGTCCATTGAGTCAGTGATGCTGTGTAACCATCTCATCCTCTGTCGTCCCCTCCTCCTCCTCCCCTCAATCTTTCCCAGTATCAGGGTCTTTTCCAATGAGTCGGCTCTTCGAATCAGGTGGCCAAAGTATTGGAGCTTCAGCTTCAGCATCAGACTTTCCAATGAATATTCAGGGTTGATTTTCTTTAGGATGGACCAGTTGGATCTCCTTGCAGTCCAAGGGACTCTCAAGAGTCTTCTCCAGCACCACAGCTCGAAAGCATCAATTCTTTGGCGCTCAGCCTTCTCTATTGTCCAACTCTCACATCTGTACATGACTACTGGAAAAACCATAACTTTGACTCTACGGACCTTTGTCAACAAGGTGATGTCTCTGCTTTTCAATACTCTGTCTAGGTGTGTCATAGCTTTTCTTCCAAGGAACAAACATCTTTTAATTTCATGTCCTGGGGCTTGGCTAGCCAGCTTGGCAAGCCACGCTGTCTCTGCTTCCCTCCTCCCTAGATGTGGTCGTTGTCAGGGCCTACAGCTCAGACAAGCTTCCATGCTACAGGATGCTTCTTCCTTCTGCTCAGATCAGCTAGGGTTGAGCTAGGCCTGGCCATTGAGCCAGCAAGAGAGAACCAGGAACCATGCAGGTGGCAAGAAACCCCTGGGCACACAGTCACCAGCCACTTAGAGACCCCTATGCAGGTGGGTCTCTAGACCCCACTTAGCACCACCTCCCCTCCCCACCCTGGTCCAGGCCTCCTGCATTATAGAACAATTATTTCTCAAAAAACGTGACTATGCCATTCCCTCTATTTTTTTCCCCATCACTTTATGTTCAAATTTAACAATACTTGTAGTCACTGTAGAAAATTTGGAAATTACCAAAAAATTATAAAAAAGAAATGTAAATTACCTATAATCAGAAGCTAAGGATTTTCCACTGGTAACATAACCCTGAGTTTCCTTTCAGTATTTTTTCTATGCACACATTTCGCTGCATGTATTCCTGATAAAATCATAACCTCACCACATTTCCAGGTGTTCCCCACTCAGAGACAGAAACAGGTGTTTCTGGTGGGGTTTTACCTGGGCCCCTGCCCTTCAGATCTACTTAAAATGAAGGGTGTCCTCTGGGTGGGCGGGCCCTTTGAGTGCCCATGGAGGTGACCAGCTGGGCCTCAGCCCCTCCCCCACCTAACCAGCCCCAGACCCTGAGGCCTTTTGTGTGCCCCAGGCCTCCTATGAAGCCATCAGGGGCCCAGTGTGCTTTTGTAACCTGATCACCTTCATCCTTGTGTCCCTGCAGCTTTCCTTAACAAGGCCAAATTTATGTGCCCCAGAGGGAACCCAAGCTGCCGGTAAACCCCTGCCCGGAACTCACCCACCACCACCCCCAAAAGCCACAGGGCATTTACAAAAGGGGTCGGGTGAGCTTTGATAAAACTGAAGCAGCCCCGGGTGTCAGGTCGGAAACTCCACCTCTCTAAGTTCTGGGGACACAAGACAGGGAGTCATAAACAGGAAGCATTTCCACCGCGCCTACTGGACGGCAGGCGGGGCTGCTGGATGAGTTGAGTCTGAAAACTAAAAGAGGCGCTGCGTGAGTGCTCAGGGCCACCTCACCATAGCGCTGTCACGCTGCAGGGTGCTGGGTGTGGCTGCTAAGTTGCTACTTGGACTTGGCAGTTGGGTGAAGTCCAGAGCAGTTATGATGCTCAGCTCAGTAGAGAACGAACAGGCAGACACCCCACCCCGACCTCACCCCCAAGCCAGGGAGGTAAGAGGGCAGTGCAGGTATTCAGATATGTTGAGAAGGGGAGTAGGCCCAACTCCCAAAGCCCCGACTCTTCCATGGCAGGAACCTGGCCCCTGGCCTAGAGCTGGGGGAAAGGTGAGAGGCTCCATGCCCATGCCCAGGAAAGCTGTTCCTCATTCCAGTCTCTGGACAGCACCTTCCTGGAGCAACAGAACACAGGAAAATTGAATTTCCCAGCGCAGCCATGCAGTTCTACAACTACGCCTCTCAGAAAGTGATGCTTCCAGGAGGATTGTGCTCACCCCCAGCAAGGGTTGGACAAAAGACTGATGGGGAGAGGAGGGGAAGGTGAAGCACAGGGCCATCATGGGAATAGCTGGGAGGTACCCCATCTGATCACAACTTCACCCACAGAGCATGGTTCCGAGGGAGCCGCCTCTAGTCACTTCTTCTGCCGCTTCTGGTCAAATCCCATCCACTGAGCTCCACCCAGATCTGCTATCAACTCCGTCCAAAGCCGGACTCCAGAATCAGGGTATCAGAACTGCACAAGATGTTAAGCCTTGCTACTCAAGCGTTTCCCAAAGTATATGTTGTGGAAGCCAGTGGGATAGGCAAAGGAGTTCCTTGGTTAGGTGACTTTGGGAAACACTGTGTAGTAGAGGTGACCCCAACTCTTGATCCCTCCTGAAACCCACGCCCTTGGCCATGGAGTTTCAGTGTCTTCCCAAGGCAGGTAGGTGACCTGCTCGGCCCTTAGCCTGTGGACTGATACATGCTCACAGACCTGAGGGAAGCAGAGGTTTGCAGTGAGCTGGGACTTTGCTCTCTTGAGCCTCTGCCACCATCACAAGAACATGCCCAAGAAGGCTGCAAGAGGGTGGGATACAGGTGGGACAGAGCAGATCTGCTGTAAGCATCCCAACCAGGACCAACTCAGATGGCCCTCTAACCAGCCACCACCAGCCACGAGGGTGCCCAGCCAATCCCCGGAAGATTTGAGACACTTGAACAAGAAACATGTATCATTGTAGGCCATTGAGGTTTTCTAGCACCGTCGAAGCAAAAGAAAACTGATACGACCCTGCGTGCTAGAATTGTCCAGAGTCACAAGGTACTCTAGCATATTAAAGGCCCTGAGAAGTTCTGTAGTAGAGAAACCTGTTTAACTTTGCTGAACCCAACATTTCCCAAACACATGTGCTCATGGAAGCCTTGTCTCCCAGGTAACATTTTACAGAAGTCATATTCAGAGGAATGCACATCAGTGAACACTAATGAATGCTCACCCTTCATTTTATAGACAAGGAAACCAGACCCAGAAAGGGGGTTCTCCTGGCTTATGGGTCATCATTGCTTCCCCTCATGACATTCCCATTTCCTCTAGGCAATGGCCGTCTCTCCCTTTACTGAACTGAGGTCTGAACCACACAACTTCACATCTGACTATTTGCTGTATATTGTTTTCTTCCTTTTTTTTTTATAGTTGTTTTACAATGTTGTGTTCATTTCTGCTGTACAGCAAAGTGATTCAGTTATACATACATGATATATATAAATCTATTCTTTCTTTTTCAGATTCTTTTCCATTATAGTTTCTTACCAGATATTAAATGCAGTTCTCTGTGCCATACAGTAGGACTTTGTTGTTTATCTATTTCATTATAGTATGTTGTATTTGTTCATCCCAAACTGTTAATTTATCCCTCCTCTCCCTTCCCTCTTGGTAACCATAAGTTTGTTTTCTATGTCTGTAGGTCTGTTTCTATTTTATAAATAAGTCCATTTGTATTATTTTTTTAAGATTCCACATATAAGTGATATCATATGATATCTGTCTTTGTCTGGCTTACTTCACTTAGTATGATAATCTCTAAGTCCAGTATGTTGCTTTCTAACTCAACAAAAGAAGTTTTCTTGAGCAACTAGTACATGCAAGATGCTAAGCACCAAGGACCTCCAGAAAAGATAGTCCTTAGCTTCTAGCAGCTCACAGTGCAGTGGAGGAAGAAGGCAAAGAAAAAGAGCCTGTGAAGGGACACATTGGGTGCCATGGGGCAGGCAGGCTGCAGAGGTGACATATATATCAAGGAAAGCCTCATGGAGGAGGTGACATCTGAACTGAGTCTTGAAGAATGAGTAGGAGTTACCTGCATAAGAAAGATAAGATAGGGTGGGATGGTGGGGGAGGCATGGGGGAGGAACTGGAGGAACTGAGAGTGGAAGCCTAAGTGAGTCAGCGGTCAGCTAATTGCAACAGAAAGGGATTCCTTGTAGGATACTAAGAGGCTAACAAGCTTATGTGGAGGACTGAAGAGACCCACTCTGTGCTGAACTTTCAGGAAGGTCCCCCAAAGTCACACCATAGAACTGAGCTGTCATGATCAGGGAGCCATCACATAATCAGAAACCATCACTGCCAGGTTGAGAACCATGTGGCCTCAGCTGTGATTCACATCAGCAAAAGGCATGCCTCTCTCCCTCTTTCACTGAGATCCAAAGTCAGCTTTCACACAAGAATGTCTGATTGGCTGAACCTCATCATACCTCAAACCCTAGCTGCAAGAGAGTCTGGGAAATGCCCTATTTAGCTCTCTAACAGAGGTTGACATGGATGCCAAACATCAATTCACCTCATTTTTCTCAAAAGTGCACTTAAGGAAAGCCAGTTTGGCATGTATTTAAGGCTGATCTTTCCAGAAAATATTCTCAGCTCTTACAGCTCCTTTTTACTGTCTCCCTCATGACGCCTGCCCCAACTTCTGGGCATGCCATAGGTGCTCGTTAAAGACCTCCAAAAAGCCTAAGCTGATTAACCAGCCTCCTCACTGCTTGATCTCTGGGGTGGGCAGGTATCAAGATGAATAAAGGCAACCTTTTTTTTTTTTTTCCAGTCTTGCCTGGAATAAATTGCTACTTTCTTGAACACACAGAAGGATGTATTATTATGAAGGGGTTCTGTATTATTACTGAGAACAATTGTTCAGAAGCCAGAAGCCTAGAGCTGACGAGGTTATATTCTCTGAGGAGAAATTCCAGAAACCATTACTCATTAATTTTTTTGCTTGGGAAAAGAAACTTTGCCTTCTCCTTCATGGCTTGCCACCCAAGGAAGAACTTGACCCTCCACGTTTGCACTGCATTGGTGAGTCAGTGACTCAGAAGGCAGTAGCCTCCATTCAGATGCCAAAGCCAGCAGGTGATCACTGGATGAGGCCTAGTCATAGCACTCCACAGAGGTGCACTCTGGGAATGAAGGTTTGGCTTGGGAATGCCAAACAAACATGTTTCCAGGGAATTCTCATTTGCCCAGCCTCCTTGGCAGGGCAGGGACTGATCCAGGGGCACAGTGCTTTTGTCACTGTCCGACCAAACCCCTCACGCTCTGCCCTGAAGATGGGGAAACCAGGGCCTCTGGAATCCAACATCTGTCCAGGCCCACAGGAGGCGCGGGAGGCCTAATTAATTTATGTCTTTGGAGCACCTGTACAGCCTCAAATGAGAGGTGTAAGGCGACCACAAGCGCAATTAATTACCACCATTGATGGAGGCTTCGGGCCCCACCTCCTCTTTCACTTCAGCTGCCTGGCCCTGTCTCACAGCAAAAGCAGGCAGGTGCTGACTGAGAAGGGGAAAGTCAACAGGTAAGCCAGAGATCCTGGCTAGGGTCTTAGCTCCCCATGGCAAGCTGCCATGAACAATCAGTCACTGGAGGTTTCCTGGATCTCACCATTTTCCTCAGAGAAAATGACTCTAGTATGAGTCTTCCTCAGATTATAAGCCTTTTCTCTTAGAATGAGGTACTAGTGCCAAGCTGAGACACCTTCCTCAGATTTTGGCCTCTGCTTTAAAGCGGGCCTGGATCCCCCAAGAATATATGTAAAGCCCAGCCACTCCAAGGGCCATATTTAAACTCGCCACCATCAAGCGCGGGGCAGGGAGGAAAAGGAGAAAATGTACATACAGAAGTATGTGGTTTTATGAATGCAAAGTGAATGCCCAGTCATTCATAAATGGAGTATGCCAAACAGGGGCTATTTCACATTTGATTCCTTGTACATTTTATGGCAGAAGAGCTCACTGGGTGTTTCATTTTCCAGCTCCAAGCACGGGCTCCCTGGTGGAAATTCCAGACTGCCGGGGTGTCCATGCCTTTGTCCACGGGTCACCAGAACTCAGCCAGTCAGGAGGCTAGCAGAGCTGAGACAAGCATGTGGGTGTGAAGCTAGGGTGGCCAGGCAAGGTTACACAGCCTGTGTCTGCAAGATCAGGGTCTACGTGGCTCGGGTTTGCACAGCACAGGTCTACAAGGCCAGATTCTTGCCGCATCAAGATCTGCATCATCAGAGGCTGCATGGCCCAGGTCTGCTTGGCACCTATGTTGCCACCCCTTTAATCAAACTGAGACCTCCTGACCCAGAAGAGAGACACTGCTCAGCTTCTAACAAAGCCTGCAGAAGGCAGGAATGGGGGCCACGCTGGGGAGCTGAGGGGTTAGATCTGAGCGCTCCCCTGGGGTCACAGGTCCTTCCGGGACCTCTGAGCAGGGAGCCAGTTTCCTCCTCCTGCCTGGGGGCCTGTGGTCCATTCCATCATCTCAGGCATCCACCTCCTGCTTTTCCTTTCACCACCAGCTGCTTCCCTGTCGCTGGGGACAGGAGGGAAGACAAGGAGCAGAGCTGTGCTCAGCAGCCCAGGCAGGCGATCCCTGCCTCTGTGGGTGACAACGCGGGGTTGTTTACCTTACCTCTCCTGACCTCGGAGAGCAGGGGGCTCCAGCCACATTGCTCTGGCAGGGGAAGGGCCCGGGCCAGCTGGCCTCGCAGGCTGGGGAGAGACACACTCAGAAACACCACTGCGAAAAGAACTGTCAGCCTTCATTATTAATATCCAGTGTTAATATTTAATGTCAGAAAACTGCAGCTCCCTTCTCTGCACCATCACCAGACCCGCACAGGTCATGCCAACCAGAACTCTTCCATCTCAGCACCCCTCTAGCTACGTGTCAAGACCCACAGAGAGGTTTGGGTTTCCTTAAAATACCGGGTGCCAAATGAATCCTAAAAAAAGAAAACAAAAACTAAATAAGACTCAGAAAGGATGTTTTTGCTTTTGAAATCAATCCTGTTCCTTAAACGTCTCTCATACTCCATGTTTGGATGCCAGAAAGTTTAGAAATAGGGTAAGGCAGAAGTGTAACCTTTACGATAGGGAAGATTGGAGGGATTTCCTGGTGGTCCAGAGGTTAGGACTCCTTGCTTTCACAGCTGGGGGGTCCAGGTTCCATCCCTGATCAGAGAATTAAAGAGCCCACAAGCTGAGTTGTGCTGTGGGGGGAAAAAAGGAAAGATAAGAGCTCTGCAGAGTATTTTGTGCATTGTTGAGAGTCCAGATATATTTGTTAATCAGCAGCAGCAATGAAGTATGGATACAACCAACAAAATCCGAATGATCTGATGGACACCGCAAGACGAACACAAGATGTTGAATGAATAGAATTATTTACCGCTTAAGCAATCAACTAACTCTTACCTATCAGAACCAGCTCGTTTCTCAACCTGGAACACTCTGTTAGCTTTTGGGGTAGGACAGTCCTTCATTCCACCGAGCTGTCCCACACACTGTCCCTGCCCATTCACCCCATGCAGTTGTGACCCATTTCCAAACACCCTCCCACCAGAGTGGCGGGTGGCACAGCCCCAGGACTGGGAACCCCCAATCCAGGTACACTGGGCCACCGATGTGGACCAGGCACAGAAGTGTAAAGGCAAACTCAGAAATGACCCAGGCAGGGACTTCTTTGGTGGTCCAGTAGCTAAGACTCTGAACTCCCAATTCAGGAGCCTGGGTTTGATCCCCGGTCAGGGAACTAGATCCCGCATGCCACAACTAAGAGTTCTAATGCCGAAACTAAAAAAAAGATCCCGCATGTCACAACGAAGATGAAAGATCCTGCATGCGGCAACTAAGAGCCTGCACCTCCAAATAAATAAATAATATTTTTTTAAAAAAAGAGAGAGAGATGACCTGGGCACCAGGCCAAGCCAGCGGAGCCAGGCCATGCTCATGCTAAGGCATTCGGGAAGGCAACAGAGTCTAGGACTGGCCTCCACAAAGTGACCCAAAGGGATAGCCTGCCCCCACACCCACCCCGCTCATGCCCCACCCCCACCGCTGGGCATAGGGCTCCACCCTTCTCCACTGGGAGTGGGCTGCCACCTCCATCTGCAGGTGGGAGTGGTCATGGCTTGTAAAGCTTTCATCTTTTCGACATCAAAGAAGGACCTCACAAAAAAGCCCTGGGCACAGTTTTCCAGGATCCAGGAAACCGGATGACTCACCTGTGTTGGCACCAGCCCGGGGTCCCAGCTTGTCTTCCTTGACCTGAGCCACACCTACCCAGGCCTGAAACCTCAACTCACCACCAGCGACCCGGCAGGCCTTCTTAAAGAACCAGTTAGTTACCAGAGCTGAGTCCCTGCTTGGTTAGGAAAGCCACTTACAGGAATATAAATAGAAGATGATTTCATTTCCAGGGAATCTTCTCCCTATAAAGTTTTTTATAATATTTTATTGAGAAATAATTTATATCCAGTAAAATGCAGAAAACTTAAGTGTACAACCTGATGAATTTTTACATATGTATGCACTCATGTGCCTTATAAAATTTTAAGGAAGCATAGAAAAGAAATTTTAATTAAAATACACACACACAGTAGCTGGAATAGCTAAAAATAAAAAGAGTGATAACACCAAATGTTGGCAAGGAGGTAGAGAGATGGGAATTCCCATACGTCTCAGATAGGAGTAGAAAGTGGTATAACTACTTGGGAAAATGACTTGGCAGTTTCTTATAAAAATTAAACAGATACTGCCCCATGACCTAGTCTGAGTATTTATCCAAGAGAAATGAAAGTATATGTACATGAAAGTTCACCGCAGCTTTATTTGTCATAGCCCCAAACTGAAACAACCCAAATATTCACCACCAACTGTATGGATCAACAAATCGTGGTATAGCCACACAGTAGAATACCAGTCATCAATAAAAGGAATGAACCCCTGATACACACAACATGCATGAATCTCAAAATAATCAGGATGAAAGAAGGCAGAGAGTACTTACTGCATGATTCCATTTATATTAAACAGTAGAAAATGCAAACCATTCTACAATGACAGGAAGCAGATCGGCGGTTGCCTGGGGATGGGGTCCAGGGACAGGCAGGCAGGAGCAATGACAAGGGAGGGCATGAGGAAACACTGGGAGCGATGTATATATTTACGATCTTGATTATGGTGACGGTTGCACGGGTGGATGCATATGTCAAAACGTATCAAATTGTATAATTTAAATAAGTGCGGTTTATTGTATGTCAATTATACCTCGATAAAGCTGTATTTTTTAAGATGTGTGTTTTGCTGCATGAAAATCATACTTCAATTTTTTTTTTTTTAATGCTGAATTCACCACCACTCCCTCCTCCTCCAAAAAAAGAAACAAGCAAAAAATACATACAACAAATACGGGTTCTTGGGATTCCACATATCCTCTCGTCTTTGGGATCAAGCAAGAGAAATTCTACTTTAAGCTCAAGGCAGTGTAACAGAAGCGTGGCCACCACACCATGGCAGAGGCACGAAGGCAAATCGACGTGTCTGAGCCCAGACCTGTCTTCCCGAGACGTGGCTCCGACTCCTGCTTGTATTGTTAAGCTGAAGGGCACGTTATAACCAGACAATTATTCTCGGGGTTAGCCTAGTATAATGCGTTCATTTCCACCTTGTCCCCTATCGGCTACTTCCTTCTTGGGTGAATATTCACGGCTGGGGCACGGCAGGAACTCCACACCAGCAACCAAAATCCTGTACCGTGACAACTTCATCTCTTAATTACAGTAAACATTTACATAATGCTCGGGCCCAGCCAGTGCAGAAAGATTCGTTAATGCAGAAACATGCCCTTTAACCATCCCGTTTTATTACACAAATCCCCTGGGGACCCGAGCAGCCCAAGATTTGCAAAAGATGATGAGAAATTGGCTGAGATATTAAGCCCCTTTCCAGGTGCAATTAAAAGCAGGCTGGAGAAGCTCCCGCTTTCACAGATATGGATTTTTTTTTTTCATCCTGAATCCACACAGTAAGGATTCCAGGTGCCTAGTTGCCGTCAGAATCTAACATTCGCTGGAGATGGGGTTTTGTTTTTATTCTCATTTTCCCACTCTCCATTTCTGAATTGACAACCCTGCAGGTTTTGCCGGGAGGTCTAATATTTCCGTGGATGCCCAAGCACAGGGCCAGTTGGAAATAAACCCAGCAGCGAAGACCGCCATGAAAATTATGAACATTCCTCTTGCTTCCAGCCTTTGATGCTTTAAAACAGACCCTCTCGGGAGAGAGCAACTTTAATCACATTTTCTCGAGTAAAACCCAGCTGGCCTGGGGAGGGACAGCCCAGGCCCAGCTCCAAGCTGGTGAGGAGGTGCTGGAGTGCCATGGCGGACTCCCCACTTTCAGGAGGATTAGGACCAGGGGACACGGAAGGTCACTACAGGAGGAGGAGGAGAGAGTGTGGGCTTTGGGAAAAGTCAAAGCTGAGCTTCCTCCAACTTCCCATGCCTCCTCTCCACTCCCGACCTCTTCCCCTTGTGTGATCTTGGAAAAGTGACCCCCCCCTCCTCTGTGCCCCGGTTTCACCATCTTTAACACAGGGATAACTCTCTCTACTCTGCAGGGATGTCGAGTGGCTTTGGTGACATAGCCCCGTACAGAGTCTCCTGCCAGGGCCAGCAGGTCAGAGCCACACACGCCACACCCAGTGGCTTCTCAAAGGTCCGTTATCATTTTCTTACTATGACCAGTTTTACGGCATCTTCTCAAAGCTCAGGCAGCCAGAAAGATCCTTCATGCCGCCTTTCCAGCTATGAAATGATGCTTTAGGGCTCTCACAACCTTCTTCTCCCCTTGTGGCTGGAAAGGATGAGTTCTAGAACAAATCAGCTTGGGAAAGCCACCTCCAGTGTTGGCACCCAGACTGGCAGGAAAGGTACCTGGCCCCAGGCTGAGGGCAGAAGTGGCAGCACTGAGCAGCGAGCAGTCCCAGGGGTGGGCGTGGCTCCCTGATGGGAGAGCAACCAGATGGAAGCGGGTTGGGGAGGCAAGCTGAAGATAAGGCCAGCCAGGAACCCAGAGGGAAGTTCAAGGTCTGAGAAAAGCAAGATCCAAGGCCAATCCTAGGGAGAGGCAGGTGCCCTGGCATGGGCTCTGCCTCACCCACAGACACATGCGATAGCAAATACCATATCCGACGACAACTCTGTTATTTATTTCACAGACGTTAATAAAGCATTTTGGTTGTGCTGGGCACTGTTCCAGCACTTTACAATCATGACTTCATCTCACCCTCATAACAACCCCATGAGACAGAACTATAATGATTCCCATTTTACAGGTGAGGCAATCGAGGCTCAGAGAGGTTCATTAACTCATCTAAGGTCACACAGTAAGAAGGTGGCAGAATCAGAATTCGAATACAGGGAGTAGGCCTACAGAGCCCACACTCTGACCCATCGCAGATAATACTTGCCAGGGGACTCATGAAGGGGTTCAGTCGGAAGGATCTTAAGGGGTAGGTGGGGGGAAGTAGGGAGACAGGCAAAGGGCTTTGCAGGTAGGGGCCAGGATGTAAACAAAGACGGTGCAGAAATGAGTGCCACATGGCTGGTCAGGAAGGACAGAGAGAAAAGAGTTTGTGAGAATCTAAAAAGGAAGACAGGTAGATAGACGTAGATAGACAACTGAATCACTTTGCTGCACACCTGAAAATAACACCACATTGTTATGACCCCCAGGGAAACTAGTCTTAGCATGAGGCTGATGTGGGGCTTGCAGTCGAGGTGACAGGGCTACATGTGACAAAGGACAGGGATCCAGAATGGCCACCCTAGGAGAATGCTGGGCTGTGGGAGTAGGAGGCACACCGAGATGCGCTGTAAAAGAGAAAGGGCAGACAACTTCCTCCTTAGCAGCCTGGAGGCTAAGGGGGAGGGGTAGAGGTACCCTGTCCTTGTCCCACCTCTGGGAAATACCTGCAGGGGACACCCAGTATGAGGCAAGGGAACCAGGTGTCAGTATGTGGACAGTTGAGGGCAAAAGCACTATCCAGAGGACCTGGAAAAGTGGATTCTGAGAACCAGACTGAGGGAGTTCCCTGGCAGTCCAGTGGTTAGGACTCCAGGCTTTTACTGCTGAGGGCCCAGGTTCGATCCCTGGTCGGGGAACTAAGATCCCACAAACTGCACAGTGTGGCCAAAAAAAGAGACCAGATTGTATTTTAAATGGTGCTCAATTTACCAGAAGGAAGCTAGAAGATGGTTTGGGTGGCTCCATTGCAGGTAGATTTTAAGACAAGGAGCCCAGAGCCAGAACTTCCTGTGCGTTTCTGTTACCTACTGCCAGGCAAGGCACCGTCCCCATATTCAGTAGCTTAAAATAAATGCTTGAGTGGGTGCTCAGTAGCTCACTCGTGTGTGACTCTTTGTGACCCCATGGACTGTAGCCCACCAGGCTCCTCTGTCCATGAAATTCTCCAGACAAGAATACTGGAGTGGGTTGCCATTTCCTACTCCCAGAGATCTTTCCAACCCAGGGATCAAATCTGCGTCTGTTGAGTCTCCTGCAGTGGCAGGTGGATTCTTTACCAGGATGCCACCTGGGAACCCCCGTAAAATAAGCAACAAACATTTATTTGCTCACAATTCTGTAATCTGAGGATCAGCTGAAGCAGCTCAACCGGGGCTGGAAGACCCATTTCCTAAAGAGCCAACAAGCTGATGCAGGCTGCAGTCTCACAGAAATTCACTCTATCACAGCTCTGAAGACCTCAAGTCCAAATCAATGTGTCGTCAGAGTTGGTTCCTTCTTGGAGGCGCACAGGGAAAGCCTGTTCTGGGCCTCTCTCCCAGCTTCTGCGTGGTGTTGTTGTCTGTGTCGTCCCCTGATCTCTACCTCTGCTGTGACATGTCATGTCTATGTGTGGTCTGTGTCTTCACTCCTTCTTCTTCAAAGGACACTTGGCATTGGATTTGGGGCCCACCTTCATCCAGTATGGCCTCAGCTTGATTAATCTGCAACCACTCTGCTTCCAAAGAAGGTCAATAATTCATAGGTGCTGGGGGTTGGGACTTCAACAGATGTTTCCTGGGTAGGAGAGAGGTGATGTGAAATGCAAAGGAGGCTTTTCAGGTGACTCAGTGGGAAAGAATCCGCCTGCAATGCAGAAGACCTGAGTTCAATCTCTGGGTCAGGAAGATCCCCTAGAGGAGGGCATGGCAACCCACTCCAGTATTCTTGCCTGAAGAATTCCACGGACAGAGGCTACAGTCCCTGGGGGTCTCAAAGAGTCGGACACGACTTCAACAGATCTTTGCTGGGGGGAGGAGGAGGGGAATCATTCAATACTTCTTGGCAGGAGGAATGACAAGGACTTCACAGCCATCTTTAACCACCCTCCTCCCCAGCAATCTGAGTGATGACAACAGGAAGGAAAATGAGGCAGCGAGCTGGAAGGGAACGAAGTCATAACGTTTATGTTATCACAGCAGCTGTTCCTGTGGGCAATGGGGAAGGGATACAATCCCACTGAGGACCTCAGGGGACAGCGTAGGAGAAACCTCAAAGTTTCCCCAACTGAGGGATGGGTGTCTGAGTATTAAATAGCTGATCCCCTGCATCGGTGCCCTAAGGGTGCTGCCTGAAAAACTCCCTCAGGGACTTTCCTGGCTGTCCAGTGGTTAAGACTCTGCGTACACTGCAGCCACTGTCAGTGCCCCAACCAGCTGCCTGCAGCCTTGCCTCGAAGCTCCGAAGACTGCTTACTGCCAACACCTGCAGAGTCAGTGCCACAGAACACACGAAGGCAAGCCAGCGAGAGAAGCCAAGCTGCCCCATAGCAAAATTCTAACTCCCCAGGCTTAGCCACAAGTAAAGGGCTGTGAGGCACGTGGACTACATAGGTGAACCCCAGGGGCCACCCCTCACCATTGAAAACAGACCACAGGGAGCCAGCGAGGCACAACACGAAGACATAACATGGGCTCCCCATGGAGGGGCCGATGGAGGTCGGGTTGGGGACACATCTATTCTGGCCCCAGGGCAGACGAGGAGCCCAGACTATGGCCTCAGCCAGGAAAGGGGGCAGGCCTCAGGCTCCAGGCTGAGTCTCGGGGGAGCAGCCTTGGGGCCTTGGGAGCACACCACAAGCATGCCCACTGCTGAGCCAGCCAAGGGGCAGCACATTTCCCATCTAAGCATGGCAGGACCTCAACCTTCACCCAAGCAGCTTTTCCTGCCCCCAAAGGCGGCTCTTCTGTCCAGGCCTTGGAAGGGAGGCAGGATGCTCTGCCCACTCTGCTTTGCACCTTCCCTACCAGGCGCTGGTGGCCTGCGAAGCCGCCTGCGGAAAGCACAGCCGTGAGTTTCTCATGAATGATTTTCAATGATTCTCGCTCTGTCCGTGGGGGGACATCACGTATTGAAAATCCAGCAAAAGCGTAGCCAGCTGAGGGCTGCTCCAGACGGCTGCTTAAAAAGCGGACTGCCTGGCCACTGGCCTTCAAATTGTAAGGGGTCCTGGGAAAGAAACAGGCTCCCCAGGGAACTTCCTCAGAGATCCAGTGGCTAAGATTCCACACTCCCTGTGCAGGGGTCTCGGTTCGATCCCTGGTCAGGGAACTAGATCCCACATGCCACAACAAAGATCAAAGATCCTCCCTCAGTGCCTGCCGCAACTAAGACCCAGCACAGTCAAATAAATAAATAAATATTTTTAAAAAAGAAACAGGTTTTCCAGGCCAAGGCCTGCACAAGCCCAAGGTCATACCCTCTGCAAGCCAGGCCCCTGTGCACCCACTCGGGGCCTCACCCTCGTGGCCCCACTTAATCCTCCCAACCTGTCATTCACTCGCTTGTTCGTTCATTATGCAACTCATAATCACTAAGTACTTGCCGTATGTCACTTGCTGTTCTAGGCTCTGGGAAACTGTTGTGAACAAAACAGATTTTTTAAAAATCCCTGTAGTCATGGAGCTTACATTCTTGTGGGGGAGAAAGGTAGAAAACAAATAAATAAGCAAAACATGCAGTATGTTTTATGGTGGGAAGTAGGAAGGAGAAAAATTGAGCAGGGAAGGGAATGGGGAACCCAGGGGCGGCGATGGGTAGCGGGGGAAGGTTGCAGGTTTTAAAAGAGTCTGTGCTGAGAAGTAGTGGACATTCAAATAAAGACCTTGGGGGGAGGTGGGAGGGAGTGCTGTGGACAATAAAGAAAAACAGACCTGGCAACAACTGATACAAAGGCCCTAAGGTGCATTCTAGGACCTGCAAGGAGGCCAGAGTGGCTGGAGTGGAGAAGGGGAAAGCAACAGGCCAGGAACTCAGACAAGTGAGGTGGGTGGTTCCCTTCCTTGGCTTTCACTCCGGTGCCATAAGAAGGCTTTGGAGGATTCTGTGTGGAAAGGGACAAGATGGGACTCGGGTTTTAGGAGACCCCTTCTTGGTTGCTGTTTTCAGAGCAGACGGTAGAGGTGTGAGGGCAAAAGGCAGGGGGAACATCAATGAAAAGACTATACAGCGGTTCTCTGTATATAGATAATGAGGACCACAAATGTTGTAGTGAATGTTATTTCAGTAGGAATTGAGTTCAACCTCACCATCAACATTCTGCAAAACCCACATTCGTTCTGCCTGCTTCAAAGATAAAGAAACAGACTCAGACAAGTTAAGTCACTTGTTCAAGTTACCCAGTTGGTAAGCTCTTTCACCAAGAAACATCTGATACAGATCTCCCAGGAGGCCTAGCCACATAAAAACTCACATTTATCTACCTCCCTCTTTCTGCTGCTCCCTCCTTCCTTTGGGTAAAACGAAAATGGACAAAAAAAATCCTATTTCATCTACTGGTCTTTGGATTGACGTCTGATCCTTTCTGGGACTTCTCAAGCTTCTGGTCTTTCCCTTGGGAAGCAAAGCGGCATTAGTCTGGGTCGAGGAGTCTGGGTCGAGGAATCAGATGGGCTGGGCTGAGCTGGGGCTCTGACACCCACCCATGGGCAAGGCAGTTTCCAGAAGCATAAATCCAGGTTTTACCTCCTTCTGGGGTAGGTTTCTCTCCCCTCCATGGCCCAGACATTAGCCAGGCTTTGACATCCCCAGCCTTTGGGCTTTTGTGGGCAGGGCCACGGCTGAAGTTGCCAGGCACCCAGGGGCCAACCCCCTCTTAGGCTTTTGTTTTCAACTGAAGCCAAAGCTGTGGAAGGATTATATGGGATCAGCCGTTCCCAGAGCCTGTTTTATATACCACTGGAGGTACACAGACCCATGTTTCTTAATAATTATGGTTACGTATTTTGATGTGCTAGGAAAAAGAAAACCAGCACAGCCAACCCATGACTTCATGAATATTATTGCTCAGGAGAAGGCTAAAACATTTAGGGTGTGTTTAAAAAAAAAAAAAAGATGATTTAAATATTATGTTAATTATAACATAAGTAAGTGTTAGTTACTCAGTCGTGCCTGACTCTTTGTGACCCCATGGACTGCAGCCCACCAGGCTCCTCTGTCCATGAGATTTTCTAGGCAAGGATACTGGAGTGGGTTGCCATTTCCTTCTCTAGGGGATCTTCTCAACCCAGGGATTGAACCCAGGTCTCCTGCACTGCAGGCAGATTCTTTACCAACTGAGCTATAAGGGAATCCCAATAATAACATAAGTACTACAAAATACTGCAAATATCATGAAAGAGATACAGAATAATGCCATGGTAGGTTGTTTCAGATGGGGAAGAGATGAAGGTAAGGGCTTTTCCCCTACCCCAGCCATCTGAACAGGTTTTTGTTAAATATCCTCTTAATATAATGGATGGAACAGGCATGCTACAGAGCATTAGAAAATACAGACCACCAAAAAATGTTAAAAATGTTAAAATAGAAATCTCACACTCTCACCTTCCAGATATCACCACCATTAACACCTAAGTGCACATCTGTCTTGGTTTTCTACTGCTATGCAGCAAATTACCACAAACTTAGCAGCTTAAAACACCATCCATTTACTACCCACCACTTCTACAGCTTAGAAGTCCAGGTGGACTTTGTTCTCTGCTCTGGGTATTCTAAAGCCAAAGTCAAAATGTCAGCCAGGCTGGGCTTTCATCTGGAAGGTCTGGGGGAGAATTCACTTCCAAGCTCATTCAGGTTATTACAAGAATCTGAGTCCTTGTGGTTGTGGGACTGAGGTCACCATTTCCTTGAGGTCTGTCTCTGGTTCCTGTACATCTTCAAGCCAGGAATAGCACATCTAACCCTTCTCATGCTTCACATCTCTCTGACTTCTCCTACCTACCTCTTTTGCCACCAGTCAGGCAAAAGAGGTGGGCAGCAGAGAATGAGATGGTTGGATGACATCACTGACTCAGTGGATACGAATCTGAGCAAACTCCAGGAGATAGTGAAGGACAGGAAAGCCTGGTGCACTGCAGTTCATGAAGTCGCAAATCATCAGACACAAATCAGCGACTGAACAACAAACAAGGGAGAACACTCTGCTTTTAAAGAGCTCATGTGATTAGATTAGGCCCACCCAGATAATCTCCTTACTTTATGATCAACTGTGCAGTGGCGCTAGTGGTAAAGAACCCGCCTGCCATTGCAGGAGACATAAGAGACGCAGGTTCAACCCCTGGGTCGGGAAGATCCCCTGGAGAAGGGCATGGCAACCCACTCCAGTATCCTTGCCTGAAGAATGTCATGGACAAAGGAACCTGGCGGGCTATAGTGCATGCAGTCGTGAAGAGTCAAACGTGACTGAAGCAACTTACCATACACGCACATGCCATGCATGCGACACAATCACATGAGTGAAATTTCATCACAGATGATGTGATTCACAGATTCCAAGATGAAGGCATGAAATCTTGAGGGACTGTATGTTTAGAACTCTGCCTCCCACAATATCGTTCTGGATCATTCTCTGTATAAATATTTATAAAGATAGATTTTGGTCTTTTTACTTTTTTATTTTGTAATGGGGTATGGCCTATTAACAATGCTATGATAGTTTCCAGTAACAGTGGAAGGATATATTTGTATTGTAGATACAATAAGCCAATTAGTTTTTTCCAGTCAAAGATCTCCACCTTTCCATTTCAGTAAATACTCATCTCAACCAATACTCAGAATATATTCAGATTCCCTTAATAGACTCAAAATGTCTTTACAAACCAATAGCCAGTCCAGGCCCAACATTGCAATGTTGTTCTGAAAAAATGTCCCACTTTCTAGATCTATCAAGTGACCTCCTTGTGATGTCATTAGCTTGTTTCTCTATGCCCTGTATTTCCTCTCAATAGGAAGTTACACACAAGTGTGGTGGCAAATGTTTAACGCCTGGCTCTCTGAGAGCAAAGCTGGGGTCTAGGGTGTTGGTCAATATCCATGGTATAAATACTTCCACAGTGGCTGATTTCAAGCCACCAATGCAATATCCCTGAATACACAGGGACTTCTCTGGTGGTCTACTGGTTAAGACTACACTCCCAATGCAGAGGGCCCAGGTATGATCCCTGGCCAGGAACTTGATTCCACATGCTGCAACTAAAGATCCCACATGCAGGAACTAAGACGCAGAGCAGCCAAATAAATGAATAAAAATAGATTACATTTATCCCCCAATAAGATATTTTTAAAAAGGAAAAGGAGATGGGCACAATCTGCCAACTCAAACCAGGATAGACCAGTTAGTACACACTGCTTGATGGATAGGAGGAGGTTTGTCAAGAGGAGAAGGTAGAGGAGGCTATAAGAAGAAAGACTTAAAGAACCTTGCCGCTCTCCTCCCCAAGACTGTGGAGGAGACAGGATGATAACATGCTCTAGGAGTGGAAGTAACCAGCACCCTCTTGCCTTCAAGAGGAAGGTCTGGGGTGAAGTGAAACATACAAGCCTTGGTCACGGGAGACATGGTAAAGCTCCCTGTGGCATAGCCCAGCAGGGAAGCTAGTGTGGTAATGAAATCCCCCAGCACCCTGACTCCTCGGGGAGGTCACTCTCCACTGACTACTGGAAGTCCCCATCAGAACTGAGCTCTAGCTGCCCACAGGAATCATTTGTTTGATAGCCATTTCTTTATTGGTTTCCTTCGCTTCCCTGGCTCATCTCTGCATCCCTTTCCTAGGGCTTCCTGGGACTGCTGCTGCTGCTGCCAAGTCGCTTCAGTCGTGTCCGACTCTGTGCGACCCCATAGATGGCAGCCCACCAGGCTACCTCCCCAATAAAGGGGTGGCCCCCAATGCCCTGGATCAGGGCCTGCTTCCCAGACCCAAGCAGAGACAGAAAGAGGCAGCAGATGCGAAGCAGCGTGAAGCTTTTCACGTTTTCTACTTTTTGACAAAGGGATGTATTCATTGATTATTATTGTTGCCGTTGTTGTTGGTTTTGGCCATGCTGCATGGCATGCAGGATCTTCCCTAACCAGGGATCAAACCCATGCCCCCTGCAGTGTGAGCATGGAGTTTTAACCACTGGACTACCAGGGAAGTTAAGTCCTGTATTCATTTATTATTAATGCAATTAATCAATTTTAAATAAGAAACATTTTAAGAAGAGAAACCACAGTTGGAAGACCCAGAAGATTCACTGAGAGAGACCACAAACAAACTCTCGCCTGCCCCACCACAGTTCCACTGACCCCCACGCCTCCGCCTACACACCCCAAGACACGACAACGGCAGGTGATCATTTTAAGAGGAGCTGACATTTGTTGAGCAGATACTAGGCAGAATGCTTTGTGTGGATTATCTGTTTTACATACTTGGAGCACATGTACTTATCTCTCCTTCCTCCCAAGCTCCCTTTCATATGACGGTGAAGGAACAAAAAAAAGGTATAAACCCACAATAAGGAAAGGGTGCAGGGTGTCAGCAGATGAGGGATTTCAACACATTTCTGGAAGACAGAGAGCAGGAAGAAGGGTGGTGACAGGTGACGCAGAACAGAGGGAGCCACAGTTGGAATCCTCCCAGGCAAGGATGTGCGAGGAAGAGGCTCCAGGCTGAGCCTGTAAGGTGGGAGGAGGGATGGGGTCCCTGAAGGTGGGAGTTGGAAATGTGTCCGGAAATGGAACTGACTGAGGGTCTGCAGCTGGACAAGTGCCCCTCAGCACCACTCTCCCCACCTCTGGGAGTAGAAGAGCCAAGAACACCCTTCTCGGTTTCTTAGAGTCAACACCAGGATCATGCTTGCATTTCTCAACAACCACAACAGAGGGGGAAGACTGTCTTCTGAAGAAACAGAACACATTTTCTGAGGGGAACCAGAGTGGCTTGTGTGGCTATTAATGCCTTGGGAGAAAGCCCCCATCCCATGATTCATCATTGGGGGACATCAGCTACTCACCTGCTCCCCTAAAATGGAGCTCATCAACCACACCCCCACCACGCACACCAGGAGGATGGTCCACTTCCTTCCGCTACACATGAAGAGACGCCTTCCCTGGAGGTTCATCTAAAGAAAGCCCGCACCATGAAAGATGTATATGGAAAAGAACAACAGAAAAATGGATCCTGGAGGAAAGAGAGATAATTTCACCAACAGAGGAGGAAAAAGAAGAGGAGAAGAAGGAAGCTTTACCCTCAGAGAGATGTGAGAATCTTACATCCATAAAACAAGAAGGCGACACAAACAATTACAGAAGTAAGAGAACTTGGAAATTTAAAATATGGGTATAGAATGAAAGAAATCAATTGAAAGCCTGAAAGGAAAAAAATATATCAAGAGACTCTTCCAGGACACAGAGCATGATGAAAGAGACAGAAAAGACAAGAGACATAGAGAATCAGTTTGGGAGGTCCAACATGTGTAGAATAACAAGATTTTCAGAAAGAAAGACTGGAGAAGGCAGAGGGAAAGAGCCTGGTACCAGCCCAGCCTTTGTGGCTTAGGACTGAGCTGGGAGGGACAGCCTCTATGAGGCTGGGTGGGCCCTGCACTTTGTAACCCAGGCTGCCATGTTTTGTGTATTCTGTGTCAATTTCCCTTTCGTCCTGCCCTAGTATTTAGAGGTCTCAGCTGAGCCAAGAAGAGCCAAAAGGGGGAAGAGTGTGTCCATACAGGGGACTCAAGTGTAAAATGGAGAGGGGGCAACACTGGGGACTAATGTGATAGAATCAGTGGGTGTCAGAATGAGGGTACCCCAAAGGAAGGAGACTCTGGGAGGCACGAAGTCAGAGTTGTTCACTTCTCATCCCTTTAAGAGAGTCTTTCCAGATCTAGATCCTAGACTAGGCCCTAGGTTTTGTTTGAGAAAGGAGTAGGGTTTTCCCTTATACCTGATCTTGTGGATGGGGAAACCAATCTGTCCAAGGTTTCTTCTATCCAGATGGCAGTACTAAGGTCAGGAGACGAGAGCTGATTGGGGCAGAAGTTGTAATAAACATCTGTTGGGAACACTGTAAAAGGAACTGGAACCCTAGAACACATAAATTCATAGAGATAAAAAGTACACTAAAGGTTGCCAGGGATTGGGGGTAGGATGCTGAGGAATAGTGCTTAGTGGGTACAGAGTTTCTGTTTGGGAAAATGGAAAAGTTCTGGAAACAGATAGTGGTGATGGTTATACAACATTGTCAATGTACTTAACACCACTAAACTATACACTTAAAATGGTAAATTTTACATTATGTATATTTTACCACAGTTTACAAAATTAAAAAAAGGGGAATTGGAACCCACATACACTGCTGGTGGGGATATAAAATAGTGCAACCACTGTGAAAAACAGTCTGGCAGTTTCCCATAAAGTTGAACACAGAGTTACCATATGACTGAGCAATTCCACTCCTAGTTATCTACCCAAGAGAAATAAAAACATATGTCCACGAATGCTCATGACAACATAATTCCTAATAGCTAAAAGGTGGAAACAGCCCAAATATCCACAACAAAATGTGGTCTATCTAGACACTGGGATATTATTTAGCAATAAAAAGAAATGAATTACTGACACCTGCTACAATGTGGATGAACCCAGAAAACATGATGCTGAGTGAAGAAGACTGTCACAAAAGACCATATATTGTATGATTCCATTTACATGAACTATCCACAGTGAGAAAATCTATAGAAATAGAAAGTAGAGTATTGGTTGCTAAGGCTGGACGTTGGGGTTGAAGGGCAATGGGGAGTGACTGCTAATGGATATGGCGTTTCTTTGGGGGATGATAAGAAGTGGTGAGACTAGGGTTTGATTGATGCAGAGTCAGGAAGATCCCCTGGAGAAGGAAATGGCAACCCACTCCAGTATTCTTGCCTGGAGAAGTCCATGGACAGAGGAGCCTAGCGGGCTACAGTCTATGGGGTTGAAAAGAGTCGGACAAGATTGAGTGACTAAGCACACACACGTAGAAAAAGTGGTGATGGTTGCATTTCTCTCTGTGAATGTGATTTAAAAAAACCATTGAATTATACACTTTAAATGGGTGAATTGTATGTATGTAAATTGTATCTCAATAAAGTTGTTTTTTTTTTTCTTAATAAGAAAGGGATAGAAGTTTCCCACTGAGATGGGTCCTAGTGGCACATGACCCCTTTCCATTCCAAGGTTGGGTGATTTCTATTCCAGACTCGGGGATCTTCTGATATCTCCCCCACCCAAGGTTGGGGCCCTAGGAGAGCTTTCTCAGCAGCACCTGGACACGCTCACCCGTTGAGGTGTCTGCCAGTGGCTGAGTCAGAGGCTTCGGGCAGCGCTAAGAAGGCACCCCCTGCATCACACTGTCAGCCTGGCCCCCTGAGTTGGTTTGTTTTTCCAGGGCATAAACTTATTTTATGGAGAAATAAAATGCACAATAATAAAAAGGGGGAGGGGAGTGTTTCCACAGGCTCACATTTTATCCAAAGGGGCCGTGATTTGGCATCCCTGGCTCGAATATGAAATTATTACACAAGAATTGACTCTCGGTGTCTCCGATGCTCCCTAGGATGATTGCTTCTATAACTTATGGAGACAGCTGAGCGTTTGCATTCAAGTGATCACATAAATTAATATCCATATGTGGAAATGGTGTGCTGGGAGCCGGCCTGCTTTAAGAATGCATTCCTTGTAATGATCCTTGCACCTGAAGAAAAATGCCCATCCCAGGTTGCGAGTGCAGGCCTGGTATGCTCTAGTCATGGTTATAAGGGTTTGAAGTCAAATACAGCAGGCAATCTATTCCCCTTCTACAGTGCTGAAGAGCTCTGTGTTGTGTTCAGCGGTGATGTCATCAGAAGGAATGAAGGGAACTGCTTTTTCGAAAAAAAAATTTTTTTTAATAAATAAATCAAAAAGCATGTGCCTTAAAATGAAATGTTTTGCTCCTCAGGGATGGGTTTAGCCCAAAGTTCTAATTATATGTGTGGCAGTTTAAGGCCTCCCAGGCTTCGTGCTTGCCAAAAGCTTTTATTTTGCTACGTGACAGGAGACAAAATTACCACTTTCTCCTTCAGAGATTGCCAACACCATGCCAAAGGGGTGACGGGGGCGGCGGCAACACCAGCAGGAATTCATGATGGGCTCTGCGTGGGTAGGGCAGGCAACTGGGAGGTAGAAAACCCAGACCCTGCCCTCAGATCACAGATCAAGTAGCCAGCCGAGGCAACAAGCCACAACCAGGCAATGCTGAGCCTTGGGGACATGGCACCCTGCGCAGGTTGGGTGCTCAAAAGTATTTGCTGAATGAAAATACAGAAGGAAAGGAGCAGAGGCACGAGAAAACAACTTCCACCTTCACTCACTGATTCATTCATTCATTCAGGAAACGTCTCTTGAGCTCTCGAAGCCCACCACATCCGCCGCAAGATGAAGGGCAGTTTGACAGCAGAGTTCTCTCACGTGGTACACATTTAATTCCATTCAATTCATTCTGGGGCTTTTCAACACCGGGTGGATTTATAACCTTTTCAGGCGATGGATGACAGGCGTGTGCTCGATAAAAAAAGGATAGATTTGGGCCGCCCCTGCAGATTCGGCCACTTCCTCCCATCCTTTCCACCACGGCCCGCCTCTGGCCAGGTGGCAGGCCATCAGCCTCAGGCAGGACTGGCTGAATTTAAAAATAAAACGTTGGCAGGCTTCTTTTCTATTTTAAGAGCTGAACAAACATGGAAGCACACAACTCCTTCATTTCTATACACACCCGCCCGCGCACGTGCGCCCAGACACCTTGGTTCTCCCACATCCACCCCCACCCCTCATCTCACAAACTTTCCTTTTGCCTTTACCGGGAGCACAGTAGACTTCCAAGAAACCTCAAGAAAGACCCGTCTAAAGTTCAATGGCCTGGACTTTTCCTCAGCAGCAGTGATATGCTGGTAAATGTTTAACAACCAGCTCTCCAGGAAAAAGTTAAAAAAAACCACCTGCTTGCAGTGTTTGCCGATTTCTGTAGTGTAAATACTCCCCCTTCCCCAGGTCGATTTCAAGCTATCACCTTGCCATCGCAGACTGGAGAGTTGGCAAGAGATATGTATCATCAGTTCTCTTCAGCTATTTAGCACCAGCTCCTGCAGCCCCTTCAAAAGCAAGCCTGCAATAAATTCATTGGGCAAAGCTAAAGGGGAGGCAGGAGTGTGATCATCAGCTGTCAGGGGACCGGTCTCAGTCTTTTTGAGAAGTAGCAACACACTGGGTCGCCCTATTCCCCGATAGAATCTGTTCCCACAAGAAGCAGGGAGTAGAACACCAAACCACAACTCTAGCCCCTCATCCAGACCACATTCCCTCTCTTCTGGCTTTCCAAGGACTCCAACAGCAGACACCTGAGAAAGACTCCCCATTCCAGAAGCTGAATTGCGATTGCTTTGAAAAGATTATGTCTTCCCACCGTCCGATATTTCATAATAAGAAAATGGGAATCCAAATTCTGCCCCACTAAGGATGAATGATGGAAGGAGAAGCAGAGAGGGGAAAATTGATTTGCGATGTCAATAGCAGGTTTGATGTCCTTACCCGCACCCGGAGGAATCCTCCACTTCTGCCAGATTGGATTTCTTTCAGAGCTGTGCGCGGTCTGACTACCAGCACTTTACACCCAGACCATCATGGACTCATGGCATGTTCTGATACCAGCCTCCAGCTCCCCATCACTGAGGACCCAATGAGAGCCCCTCCCTAGCGCTGCTTCCTCCTGGATCTTTTTGTGTGGTCCCAAGTGGCTCATTCCACCCTTCTGGCTCTAGGCTTTTGTAGCTGGGCCCTTGATCTTTGTTTGTGCACTATATACACTGTGCTCAGCAAATATTCACTCCCCCTCCCCACTCCAGCCTCTCCCTGTACCCCCTCTATGGCAGGAATCTACTTCCGGGCCCCACTGACATCAGTTGGCCATGTGACTTGCTATGGTCAATGGCATGTAAGTAAATGAGATACAAGCAGAGGTTTGAAATGTGCTTACTTGGTTTGGCCCCGGCCTCCTGCACTCCTGCCAATGCCTCTAGGTAGCTGCTGCTGCTGCTTCAAGCTAACACCCTGGAAAGAGAGATGCTGGGAGCTGACCTAAATCCAACACCTAGCCTGGAACAGAGAAGCCACAGCCATCCATAGGTGAGAAATGAGTGTTTGTGGTAAGCCACTGGGATTTGGGGGCTGTTTGTTATGCAGCTGGTTGTAGGGTTAGTTATAACACCCACTTCAAGTCATGTTTAAATATAGAGCCTTTATCAACTTGTTTCCATAGAAGACTTAGCTTCCCACCAACATGGTGTCAGAGACCTTCTTGCAAATCAGCTTCCAAGTGTACCTGCACCTAAAGTATGCATGCGTACTTTGGGCGACCTGTCATCCCACACACCTCTGCCTTCCCGAATTAGCAACAGAGTTTGCTTTATTTTTTTCCTCCAACAATGTACCATGCACTAAGTAAGTACCTACTGTATACCAGCCCCAATGTGTCAGGTACTAGAACAAAACTAAGATCATGGCATCCGGTCCCATCACTTCATGGGAAATAGATGGGAAACAGTGGAAACAGTGGCTGACTTTATTTTTCTGGGCTCCAGAATCACTGCAGATGGTGATTGCAGCCATGAAATTAAAAGACACTTACTCCTTGGAAGGAAAGTTATGACCAACCTAGACAGCATATTAAAAAGCAGAGACATTACTTTGCCAACAAAGGTCCATCTAGTCAAAGCTATGGTTTTTCCAGTAGTCATGTATGGATGTGAGAGTTGGACTATAAAGAAAGCTGAGCACCGAAGAACTGATGTTTTTGAACTGTGGTGTTGGAGAAGACTCTTGAGAGTCCCTTGGACTGCAAGGAGATCCAACCAGTCCATCCTAAAGCAGATCAGTCCTGGGTGTTCATTGGAAGGACTGATGTTGAAGCTGAAACTCCAATACTTTGGCCACCTGATGCAAAGAGCTGACTCATTGGAAAAGACCCTGATGCTGGGAAAGACTGAGGGCAGGAGGAGAAGGGGACGACAGAGGATGAGATGGTTGGATGGCATCACCGACTCAATGGACATGGGTTTGGGTGGACTCTGGGAGTTGGTGATGGACAGGGAGGCCTGGTGTGCTGTGGTTCATGGGGTTGCAAAGAGTCGGACACGACTGAGCAACTGAGCTGAACTGAACTGAACAGTAATACATGGGAATGAGAGTACATACAAGCATAACATTTTAAAGCCCAAGTGAATGATACAGATAAAGAGTGCTGGGAATTCCAGAGGGAAAGAATGATCCCTTTTAGGATTAGAGTGAGGAGTAGTGGGAACCAAGAAAGTTTTCATGGAAAAGGAAGAAACTGAGATAAATCTTAAAGGAAGAGTTGGTTTCAGATGTGGCCTGGGGCCCAATATCCCAGGCATGCCACAATGAGTTCTCAAGCTCATATGTGTCAGGGACAATGCTCAGACTAGTTAGAGGGGAAGAGGAAGGTAAACAGAGTCAGCTCACAGAGGCTTTCAAGATCAAAAGATTCAGGGTTCTCACTCCACCTGATACAAGGGCTTACTTTACGGCTATACCATCATCAAGGCTCTGGTACTGATGGAGGGCCAGATGCATACGTCAAAGGGAAAGGATACAGAACCCAAAATATAACCACACTTTTACTGTGCAAAAGTTTTCTTTATTCTTATGTTGAAACATAACATTTTGTCCTTGTCATTTTCTATGAACTCCACGTTATCCTCCTATAGATGTTAGAAATACGCTTCTATTTTTCCTAAGGTTTTTTGTTGTTGTTATATTTAACTCTAACCCATCCAGAATTTGTGGGGGCAGGGTCTGGTGTGAGATCCAAATCCAAGTTAGTTATTTACACCAAGAACTTGTGCTAATGGCATTTTTAAAATAATTATTAAATATTAAATAAGGTGATTTGGTAGCTTTGTTTGTCACGGATTAAGTTCTCGTGGTGTTTTCAATCTCTTTCTAGAATCTTTCCTATTGAGTGGATCAATTTCCTATTTTAGAGTGAATTACATAGGATCTTGGTCATCACAGTAGTATATTCATTCACCCCTTCACATTTGTAGGGAATTTTGGAAAAAGACTCAGGATTCTACTTTGTGGGTAGGAAGAACCATTAGCAGTTTTTAAGCATGACTAACAAGCTTCTTATAATTTGGGTTAATCAGGGGGTAGTATGTGAAATTTAGAAAGTGAAGCAATAGATAAACAACAAGGATTTACTGTAATGGCACAGGGAACTATATTCAATATCTTATAACAAACTATAATGGAAAAGAGCACAGAAAAGAATATACATATATAAATGAGAAGATAAATATATACAGAGGATGAGATGGTTGGATAGCACCATCGACTCAATGGACATGAGTTTGAGCAAATTCCGGGAGATACTGAAGAAGAGGGAAGCCTGGTGTGCTTCAGTTCATGGGATTGCAAAGAGCTGGACAAGACTTAGCAACTGAACAACAACAAATACATATAAATACATACACATATATATATAAACTGAACCACTTTGCTATACACTTGAAACCAACACAATATTATAAATCAACTATGCATCAATTAAAAAGAAAAAAGAAAGTGGAACAGACCTGAAAGTCAGGAGGCAGGGTAGCAGTCTCAGACAATAAGACCTAAACACAGGCAGAGAAAGCAGAAAAGGACACAAAGCTATATTCAGAAAATCAGAACGTTAGTTATAAAAAAATCTTCCGAAGCGTGTACTCATGAATATTCATTCTCCAAATGAGGAAACAGAGGCCCAAGGAGGTGAAGTCACTTTCCCAAGACCACACAATGAATTAGAGCAGAACTGGGAACAGAACCCGGATATGTCAATTATACAAATGTTACAAGTAACAGAAATCCTGACAGTGGCCTGAGTAAAGAGTTAATTTTTCTCTTGCAAAAGAAGTCCAGAGGAACATATAGAATCCAGGGCTCATCTGTTCCTTATCCAGGACCTGAACTCTTCCTGTTCTTCAGGCCAGTTTCATCCTCATGGTCTCAAGATGGCTGCTGTACCTCCAGGCACGGGATCCAAGTTCCAGACAGGAAGAAGACAGAGGGATTAAAATTCTTCTCTTTTCACGGTTTTGCCCTATTTGGGAAGGAAAATCCTTCCCAGAGATTTCTGCTTACCTCTCCTTGAGCGGAACTGAGTCATATGGCCACCACCAGCTCTAAAGGAGCCTGGCAATTTGAGAACTTCACTATCTGGTCTCTGTGGTACAGAATGAGAAAGCAAAAGAGAGTTGGAATGGGTGTGAGTGAGACTAAGTAGAATATTTGACACCAGGTCCAGGCTCTTGGTATTTTATACTGACAGGGCTGGGGTAGGGAGGAAACAAGGTCACACACATTTATCTGGGCCGGAGCCAGGGAAGATGGCCACCTCCTCCTCAGATATTGATAAGATTTCATGAAAGACTTGGGACCTTAGGAATTGTTCAAAAGAAGGGAGTAGTGTGTGAAATTTAGAAAATGAAGCAACAGATCAACAACAAGGATTTACTGTATAGTACAGGAAACTATATTCAATATATTGTAACAAACTATAATGGAAAGAATCCAAAAAAAGAATATACATATATAAATGAGAAAATAAATATATACAGAGGATCAATGTTTGGTGGATGAGGGGAAAGGAAGCAATGTGATTCACGCCACAGCAAACTAACAATTACCAGGCACTTATTACCATGTGCTAAGCACTATTTCCAGCTCCAGGCTTGGGAAGTGTCTTGAAAGCAGAATATAGAAGATCAGATTAAGGGAATGGATGGGAGTCAGGAAAATGTCCTTGGAATGAGGGCAAGAAAACAAAACAGAAAACCAAAAGAAAGGAAGTTAATCTTGGGAGGATAGCTCGAGAGAGGGCTTGAGAGCAAGGCATGAAATCTTGGACGGGCTCCACCAGAAATAAAAGCAAACATTCTCCCCTGGCATCAACTGCAGAGAAGATGCCCCAGCATACTAGGTTCACTTCTGGGTGGGTCCTTTAGAAAGATGTAAAGAGGCCAGAAAAAAAGAAAGAAAGAAAGAAAGAAAGAAAACTACAATGATGATAAAGCTCCTTGGGGCAAGCACTGTGATATAGAGATCTGAGTTCCCATCCTGGTTCCCCACCTCTTGGATTTAACTTTTCTGAACCTGTCTGAGGGTAGTAACCTTTATGCTTCCCTAGGATGGCAGGTAAATTAAGACTCTCTTGGATGTCCCTTGAGATCCAGTGGTTGAGAATCCACCTGCCAATGCAGGGGACACAGTTTGAATCCCTGGTCCAGAAAGATCCCACATGCCACAGGGCAACTAAGCCCGGGCACCACAACTACTGAGCCCACGCTGAGTGCCCGTGCTCCCCAACAACAGAAGTCACTGTGGTGAGAAGCCGACACATCACAAGTAGAGTAGCCTCCACTCCCTGCAACTAGAGAAAGCTCTTGTGCAGCAATGAAGATCCAGTATAGCCAAAAATAAATAAATAAATAAAATTTTTAAAGACTCTCTCAGTTGCAAGTGACAGAAAACCCAGGTCCAAGTGATTTAAGCAAAGAAAGGGAATTTATTGGCACACATAACTAAAATATCCTGGGGCAGGGCTGGCTTCAGGTTCAACGGGATCCAGGGGTTCAAACAATGAAGAGTCTGTCACCTGGCTCTGGTCTGTCTTTGTTGGCTCTTACCTCAGGCTGTCAGCCAGCCCAGGCTTATAGCCTATCGTTTCAGTAACCCCAGTAGAAAGCGTGATTCTCTTTTCCACTAGAAACAGCAAGTTCTGAAATTGTCTCTCTGGGACCCACTCAGGTCACACACCCACCTCTGAACCAATCGCTGTGGCCATAGTGGGGTGAGGGGGCAGGTTCAAAGGCTCCTTTCATCCCACCTCTGTAGGCAGAAGACAGGGTCAGTCTCCTCCCACATAGCACCTGGGCTCAGTCAGAAAGCAGTGGTTCCCCCAGACAAAGCGTGGGTCCTGAATCTAGAAGGGGACCAAATGTTGAGCAAAGCTCAAGCTATCTACCACATCTGAGGAGCGGCCAACAAAGCCATAAACACCAAAACCTCCCAATCAATCAAAACCTGCCATTTCCCTAGATCCTGTCTTGAGGATGCGAACCCTACCTCCTTCCTGCCTTGTCAAAGAAATTGCCAGAATGTCTGAGCTGAAAAGGTCCTTTGAAATCACCTCCCCCCACACACCAGGGTGCAGAGGCGGGAAGGCCTGCCTAAGCACGCAGAGCTAGATCAGCTGCAGAATGGACTAGAAAAGACCTACAAAAATTCAGCCAGGCATTCTTTCGCTTCCTCCTGCAGCCTCTCTGGGAATGGTGTATAAAGGACAAAACAAAACCCTGGAGAATGTCACCAGAAATGGGAACAGGCCTGGCCAGCATGCTGTGATAGCTCAATGAAGAATTTCTAAAAAAAAAAAAAAGAAGAAGAAGAATTTCTTGGTGGGGGTGGGGGTGGGAGATTCTCAAAAACTGAACGGTGCCAGGCTGCATAAAGGGCCAGGTTGCCTGCAGCCCTCAGCCCTGGATCGGAGACAGTGTGGCTAGGGACCGAGATGGTGGGATGGCATTTTTCCATGACAGGCTGATATGGGCTGCAGAGGGCAGGTCCAGGGCTGAAGAACCCCTTAGGGACAATCATGCAACAAACACCAATGAAAAAAGTTGGCTGAAGTTGCTCTGAGAAACCACACACCTACTTTCTGATATCAGCAGCACCTCAAACTCTAACCTGCTCCCCACAATACGATATGCCTCCCCCAGCTCCCCGAGGTGGTCAAGTGTCCCCTTCATGTTTTTACCAAAAAGGGAACTGTGGCCCACTAGCCTGGTTTCCCTTTGATCTTTCTCTTTGCCACCAACATCCAGGCCTGGCAGTGCCACTTCTCAGAAACTTGGGGACACACTTAGGAAGCTTATCTGGGCAACATAGCCATGTCAGGGGGGTAGATTTCAGATGGATATGCTGGAATGTTCTTTATTACATGCTGCCTTCTTCTCTCCTTGTCTGTTTTTTTTTTTTTTTTTTTCAAAACAGGACTCAAGTGGGAACACCAAATGGCCTTAGACCCTAAGGAATTTCAAAGGATTATCATGATTACTTAAGCAAGGGTTTTCTGAAATTCCCAGCCAAGCGGGAGAGAGGATGAAACTTTTAAAGTTATACCCTTCCAGCGATTGGTTAGATAAGTGTGAGGCCTGAGCAAACAGACAAACCAGGAGCAACACTTCTCCCATTAACTCTTTCAAGGCCTAGAAAGCACAGGCTGAAGGCCTCCCCGTGTCCCCTGAGTCCCTGGCACTCTGTAATTTACCAAAACAAGCCTTGGTTCCCTAAATAGAAGTCCAGGATCCAATCCTTTCTTTGCTTTTACTCCTCCCAGGCCCCCCTAAACACTAGAGCTCCAGCCCTGCCAGGCCATGGCATTCTTCCAGGTGCAAAGCAGTCCCTTGGAGAAGGAAAGCCCTCATTTCCCAGGGGGTGAACAGCTATCTCTGGACTGGGTCCCAGGAATGCCCAACCTTACCTCGTTCCCTCCTCAGCCACCGCAGGGCTGGGCAGAGATGGTCAGAGAGGCCTCCCAGCTAGTGGGCACGAAGAACATCCCAGCTGCTGGTCACTGGAGCTGCAGAACCAGATAGAAAGGCTTGAAGTGGTGGCTGTTTGGCACATGCTTCACCTGGGTCGGAGGAGCACCTGAGAGGGAATCTCAGGCCACATACACGGCCAGAAGCTTTTGTTGGGAAAACTGCAGGAAGCAATACTGAGGTGAGAACTGGCCAGTGTACAAGCATGCTGGCATAGAGCAGGGAGCCCCACTGTCGGAGTATAAAGGCCAGGAGTCTCTGCTTTCACAATTGCCCTTCGAATTTGCAAATAAGAAAAAAATCCTACAAAAAGTGAGCCGAATCTGTATGAACCTGAGAGTTCAGGATCCAGCTTCCAGGCCTGCCTGGGTCTGGGGGCCCCTGGATGCTCTGTGAAGGGAGACTCAGCACTTGAAAATAAAAAGAAACGAGTTTTTAAAATTTTTTATTTTTAATAGATGCTTTTGAATTCTGGAAACAACCCCTAAATCCTATGAGTGCATCAGGACAGGAAGAAGCATTAAGTTTCCCAGAAATTCGCAACCCCCCACCCTGTGGGCCTTGACAATCTTGGATCCCTTGGATCCCCAAAAGGGGGAAAGAGTTTAATCAGCGCCTCTGCAGGCTTCCTAGGAATAGGCCCACCCCAAATCAGCCCTCAGCTTCCACAGACCACCTCCTGCCCTGGGAGAGGGCCGAGAGGAGCCTCAAGTCCCACGGCCGGGAGCCCCCAGAACCCGCCGCCGCCCCCGCGCCATTTCCACTCTTACGGGCGAGGGGGGTCAATGTCGTTCAAGTAATTTCTCTGCGAACACAAGATGGCAGCCTTAAATAAATGCAACCCTGCGCAGCTTTTAATCTTACACATCATTAAATTCCTAATTTACACATTATGTTTTCGTGGGCCAACCCATAACTCATTAGTGTTGAACTCACGAGGTATAAAGACCAACGCACGACGGGCGCCAGGGCGCCGTCACCTGCCTGGGTTAACAGTCCCTGCCCGGGGTGGGGGTGGGGGAGGACAGGGAGGAAGCTCGAGAGGGACGCCTGGGCGCCCGCCGGGCCGAGGCTGGGGCGCGGGCGAGCCCTGGGTGCCAGCCCCTGCGCCGCAGGACGCGATCGCAGCACTGCAGCCGAGAAAAGTGGTCGGGCCGGCTTCCTCTCGCCTCTACTGGGGCTCGTGCGCGCGCGCGCGCGCTCACACACACACACAAACCACAAACACACCGCACGCACACCCGCACATTCACACACCCGGGTGGCCGCGCAGGCCTCCTTGGCAGACATCTTCCTGTGGGAGGATTGCAAACGAGCCGTGAAAGCCAGAAACTACACGGGTTACAAACTCTGGAATCCCTAGCCGGCCCGGGCCCCCTTCTCCCACCTCCGACCCGGCCCCCTCTGCTCGGCGCGGGGCCAGGAACCCACCAAAGGGCAAAGCGCACCCGCCAGCCACGCGGAGAGATCCGGGGGCGCAGAGAGTGCCTGGAGTCCCTTCGCCCCTCGATCAGGGAACAGGCGGCCCAGTGTGCGCAGTCGAGCTCGATCTCGCCGAGCAGGGGTGGCCCAGGGAGACCCCCGAGGCGCGCGGGCTTCTGGGCTCGCCTGGGCCGAGGGTGGGGTGGAGGGTCTTGTAAGTCACCCGCCACCGGAGGATGGCCGCCCCGCCCCCCTCCAGGGAAAGCCGCTCTCGGGTGACCGATATCACCCGGGCGCAGCTGACTGCCCCAGGCCCGGGCCAGAGCGCACCCTAAGGAAGAGGGAGGCCGGGCCTGGAAGGGCCTGGAGGCCAAAGGAAGTGGCCCGCTCGCAAAAGGAAGGACCCAGGCGGGGGTGCCGAGGACGGCTGTCCAAGCGACGAGGGCCAGCACGCGCCTCGCCCTGCGCGGAGCCGGCCAAGCCCTGGAGGAGCTCTAAGACTTCCCAGCCAAAAGCCAGCTTCGCGCCGGCGGCGGAGTGGGAGGGAGGAGGCCCGGCGCGCGCCCCGCCCTCGCCGCCCGCGGTCACAGGGGCAATTACACTCCTCGCTGCAGACGGTTACCAGCTCGCCAGCGCAACCCTCTCCCGGTTCCCCTCGCCTCGCCTCCCCTCCCCTCCTGTGCCGAACTGCTGGCTCCATCTTAGCGAGCGCGGCCGGGAAGCGCGGCTGAGGCCAGCTGCCTCTGGGGACGTCGCGAGGCTGCTCGCACGCCGCGCGCCCCCCAGGTCGCCGGGGAGAGGCCTCCGCACCGCGCAGTGTGTCGCACTCGCGCCACAGCCCCGTAAGGGGTTGTCGCGGTCTCTTGAGGACCCCCTCTCCACGCGCTGCAAGACCCTTGCGACCGCGCTTTACCCCGCAACCCTGCCGCCAGCCAGTGCAGCCACCCTAGCGCTCCAAATCCCAGGCGCGCCTCGGTTCTCCATATCTCTTCCCCCGTCCAGCCCGTGTGCTACCCAAATGCCTACTGGACGCCTAGACCACTCCGAGGCCTTTGCGCTGCTAGGCCTGCCGCTGCACGCCAAACGCCCCTGCCCACTCCTCCCCCTACGGCTTATACTATTCTGAAAGGTGTCTTTGAAGCTGTGAATGAAAACGCAAGTTTTGAATTAAGAGCTTCATTTCCAAGTAACAGCATGTTTTGAGGCAAGTTTATTAATCTGTTTCCTCATCTGCAAAATGGGAGGAACGATGCCTCTGTAAATGCGCGACCGCGAGTTTTAAAGAAGATAGACGTGTATATTAACTGCTTGGCACAAAGAGTCCTGGTGGTTAGCATTAGCATTACCATATGGCCAGAACTGTAGCGGCATTAAAAAGTGAGGTGGCCTTTTTCCGATTAGGAATGAACCCCCGCGGAGCCCAGGGTCACAACTCTCAAACCGTGTTGAGTCCGAGCCACCGGCTAGGCCTGAAGGGAAGACCGAGGAGTCGAGGGGCAGCCAAGCGAGCGAATCATTCAGCCTTCCGCGTTTGCAAATGAATAGGGCTCTGTCTATGGCTTCCGCCATTCCCGCGCCAGGTCTGCAACGCCTGAGGCTTAAACCTGGCGCGGCGGTAAATTTAGCCTGAAGGCAGCGCCTCCTAAGGGGCGGGGAGGTCTCCTTGGAGGAAGAAAGGGGAACTGGGTAAGAAAATGGAGTTGCCTCTGGGAAGAAAAACCAGGGAGAGGAAACCTTCTGGGCCGCTGGCGGACCACTGACAAAAAGAAATCGGACGCAAAAGAAAGGCTCCCCCAGAAATTGGGCCACCGTGGGAGCAATGAGACAGACTTCCCATCTGGGAAGGGCTGCCTACGGGTAATTGGGTTTGCTCGAGTTGCCTCTATAATTAATAAGTGATTTGACTTGGAGATTGGAAATAGTCGTTGAAAGGAAGCCACGGGCGTAGGGGTGCGTGGCCCCCAAGCCTCTCTCCGAAATGCAGTGACCGCGGAAGAGGACGGTTTAAGGAACACGAGGAATGCGATAATATTGGCATCTAACCTTCTAGTGTTTGAGTAATTCGTTGCTTAGCTACTTTGGATAGGCCATTATTTTGCAAACTGGAAACATTTGCAAGTGGTGATATTTTGCTCCTGCCTGACGCAGGGGCTGCAAACCTACCCCAGCTCTGCTGAACTCTTCGAAATATATATGCATAAATTGTTCCTAATGAGACCATCTGTTTTTTATGGCCCCTCTGGAAGCAGGAGGAACCCGAAGACTGCTCTGTCTTGCAGAAATCTGTGGCCAGGCAGGCCCGGGAAATAAATAGGGAAGATTAGAAGACTGTGAGTGATTTAATATGCGGACAGGGGGTTCGGTAGTCGAGGGGGTTCCCATTTGGGGGGACTGTGGGCTGCTTGGGGCATGAAGGTTCCAGCCAGTGGGCCTCCTAGAAGGCCCAGGCACTGTGCGGGTTTTCACAGCACACACAAACCTCGCTTTTCCATGCCTGGAACATCGCCAGAAGCACCACGAAAAACCACGAGCCCGCCAGCTACTCCCGAGGCCCAGGGCACGTACCCTGTGGTGGGTGGCCCGCGGCGTCGCCCTCTACCCAGGGCCTCCCCACCTGCAGAAGTGAAGGGAGCCGCGCCTGGGGCTCAGAGCCTAAGAACGCGCCTCGCTCACTCCACCCCCACTCCCTGGAGGGAGCGCCGCGCTCACCAGGGCCGGTCCCAGAAGCTGAGCTTTTCTGCCCGGCGTGCGTCTGGCAGGCCCAGCGGCGCGGCCTGAGCCCACACCTCGGGTGGCAGGGCAAACACTTTTCACATTATCCGGTGGCTGTTAATTGGGGCAGCGCAAAAGACGCCGAGCCTACCCTCTTTGTGGAGGGGGTGGGGGTGGGGGGTGGGGGTCAGGAGTGGGCAGTGGGGGCTGCTTAATAATAGAGGGGCTGCCCTGGGGAGCCTCAGATATCGGTAACCCCCATGATTAATTCATAACTCTCCACTGCGCCTGGCACCGTCTCGGCTCTTTAATCGGTTCTGAATGTCAGCGAGGCTTCCCCGACAGGCTGAGCGCAGCCTTTTGAATGTGTTGAAAGTCGCTGCGCGCACACCAGGAGACAAAGTTGCCATCTGCTCCGGGGACCACGGCAACTGGGCGCTGGGAGGGGCCTTTCTCCCGCAGCTCCGGCTGCCCCGGGCGGCCTCCTCTTCCCGGCCGGCCCCAATCCTGCCCCAAAGCCAACATCCCCGCCCCCGCCCAGGGCGCACGCCTGACGGGAAACTCCGGCTCGCCGCGAAGTACAGTGCTGCGCCGGGGCGCGCGGGGAGCCTCGCGGTCACCCAGATTCAGGCCTATGCTAATGAGATTATGAACCGGGGTTGTTTGTGTGCGCGGACGTGGAAGGGGGGCCGATAAAGTGTGGAGCCGGGGATGACTTAGAGGGAGGAGGGGAAGCCCCGGGAGAACAAAGCTCCGGGCCGTCGGCCTCCAAAGAGTCGCCGAAGTGACCGCCACTAGCTCGTGCACGGGCGGAAGCGGGAGGGGAGGAGGGGAAGCCAGGCCTGAAGCGCCCTCGCGGGTTTAGGGAACGCGGAGAGGGCACGGGGGCAGGTGGGGGAAGGCTGAACCCGTAGCTAAACGTTTAGCCCTTCGGCTATTTTTTAAGGCCATGGATCTCAGGAAGGGGGGAGGGGGGTATCGAGCCCTAGAGAGGTAGGCGGGAGAAGCCCTGTCCCCCTTCTCCCCCTCCCCCTCTCCCGCAGCCAGCAGAGGGGGTGCGGTGACCCACCTTCCCGCTCGGGACCTGGGAGGGGACGGAGCCGCTGGGGTGGGGGGGTGGGGCGCCGACCAGAGCCGGCCGGGGCGTCTCGTGGCTGCGGGCCTGGGCTTCCGCACCCCCGGGCTCTGCGCGTCGCCGCTCCCGGCGGCGCCTAACCTCCCAACTGTAATTCCACACTCCCGCGAGCGCTAGGGCTGCGGAATCGTTTGAGGGAGTTGGAACTGCATCAGATGAGCACGCCGGGAGGTGAGATCGGGTAGAAAATAGACAAAACTTTGAGTTGTGCGCCGCTGCCCCCTCCACACACACAGACACACACACACACACACACATACACACATAATTTCCCTTCCCCCTTCACAGCCGCCACCTCCCCCACCCTCTCGATTCTTCAAGGTTTGCAGCCCAGTCCTGTCATATGGTTTTGTTTCTGTGCTGCTGCTTTTTTTCAGACACGAAAATTGGACACGTGGAGAATTAGCCCGGCTGGAGAAGCGCTGGGTGCAGACTCAAACAATGGTTTCCAGCAGCCAGACTAAGGCAGCACGTTTTCCCACCTCACCCCGTAATGACAGCGGCCTCGGGGTACAGTGGGTCCACTCCCCCCCCACTGCCGACTCCCTCCCCCAGAGCCTGGGAAGGAACCAGAGGGGGCTGCACTTTCTGCCGCCCCTTCCCCAGAGCACACCCCTGGGTGAGCCTGGACTGCCGGGTCTGAGATCATTGTACCTGAGGCCTTTGGGGACTTCCAAGTAAAGGGCCTGCTGTTTTTCCCTGGGAGACGCCACCCCCAAATAATGTGTAAAACCCAAGCAAGCTCCAGACTCCCTATCCTTTGGCAGTTCTACCCTCCCCAGGCTGTACTTTGCTAAGATGCTTGGACACCACCCCCCACCCGCATCTGATAAGCCAGTCTCCAGGTGGCTGGGCCTCTTAGGGCCGGCTTCCTTTAGCAATTTTCTTTTCCAGAGGCCCCATCCTCCACTGCAGCCCCAACCTTGGCCCTCAGCCTCTCTGTGAGCCCCCCTCCACTGCCCACTGCCATACACTGACAGTAGCCTCAGCTTCCCCACCACCAAAGGCTCAATGAGCGGCCTGTGTGTGCGCACACGCGCGCGCGCACACACACACACACACATCGCACAGAAGCTCTTGGCCTCCCGGAGCTGGTTTCCTCTTACAGGCTCCCGTCAGAGCTGCTGGGGCTGTGGCAACGCCTGCGGCTCCCTGTGCAGCCCTGGGTCTCCCTGCAGCGCTGCGAGCTGTGAATCTGCCTTCACGTCCCTTCCTGCAAAGGTCAAGCCATCTCCTTCTCTCACGTGGCCCCAGTTCAGTTCAAGGCTGCGGAGCTCCAACACTGCCCCTTGAAAATGGGAATGGGGTGGGCATGCGTGCAGGGGAGAGGTCAGCCCCCCAAGCCAACGGGCAGGGACCAAAGGGATTCAGGAAGAGCAGCGCTGCAAACAAACCCCAGAGAGCCCCTAAGGGTTTGCAGGCAGAGACTCAAGAGAGGGAGAGAAAACCAGGCTAAGGCTGTTTGGGCCTTGACTCCTAAGCAGTCCAGGGGCTACACTAGAGGAAGACCAGAAGAGACCCGGGTGTCTGTATTGTGTCCTGTGCCCTTCCTAGGACCTGCACTCTGCCTGCCCTTCTTCACTCCAAGCAGAATGGGCCAAGACTGCGAATTCAGTGGCCATGAGAGATCAAGTCAGCTGTGTCGTCCTCCCCCACCCCCACCCCCGGCCAAAGAGGGGCTCCAGAGAGGCCTTTCTGCCACCCCAACCCAAGAGAGGCTACTGAGCTCTGCAAGCTGCAGGAGGGGACGACTGCAACACCTCGCTGTGGAGAAAAATGAGAGGAAATGCCATTAAACCTACTTCCTCTGAAGAGCGCCACCCCCAGTTTTCTCTGAACTGCACCTTAAAAGTCAGGAGAGAGAACTCGTTAACCTTGGTTTGGTTGAACATTGCCAGCTTCCAGTCAACCGTAGGCCCCCCAAAGGTTTTGTAAAATGTTTCACCTAGCTCAGACAATTTCCTGCAGCCCCCTAACCGGACCACCCCACTTACTGAGCAGCTGCCAAAAGAGCAGGCTTCACTAAGGGCTGGCAACCAGAGGCCTTCTAGCCGCCTGGCTGGCCTGTACCCTCCACTCAGGAGTCTGGACAAGGCCCGTCCCAGAATCCAGAGAGAAACCGAGTCCTGGATAACCCCGAGAAGTGCAAAAAAACCGGAAGGAAGCAGCCCAGGAGAAAGAGTTAAAGACGCTCTTCTTAGCCGGTGTGTGTTGTCCGTGTGAATTTCTACCCCGCCCCCCACCAAGTCTCTACAATAGGCATGCGGATGTCTCACGTATCTGGGGTGCTATGCATTTTGAAGGGCGGCATTGTGGGAGGGGTGACCCCCTGTGTAAACCTGCCCCCGCCCCCCGCCCTCCACTTCCACCGGTTCACCGTTTTCCTCCGCATCAACTCACTAGGGAACAGAGCAAGCGGGAGTGGGAACCTTCGACTGCGCTGAGCCTCAACCCCTTTCCAAACGTGAGGCTCACGGGGAGAACTCCTGCTCTGCCCAGTTTCCACTCCCGCCTCCAGAATAACGAGCCGAAAACATGTGTACTGTAAATAAAGCCTGTCTAAATAAAGCACTCGGGTGAAGGCTGCCGAGAAAACACTCGGCATCGCTCTGTGTTCGGAGCGTGAGTCAGCTTCCCAGCTCCCGGGGAACAATGGGGACCTTGCCAAGGGTCCCCTTCTGTCGATCCCCAACGGCCCCCAGGCCCAATTAGGTGGCGGAGGCGCCGGCCCCTGGGGACCTTCGGCCTCGAGGTTTGGGAGGAGGAGGGGCGCTCCCGGCGGCCGAAGCCTGGGGTCCAGCCCCAGGATTAGCGCGCCGGGAATCCTTTTACCCGCAGCTGCCGCGGAGGGGTTGAGGGTTAAACAAACACGGAGCAGAGGAGCGAGCCTGGGGCGGTGTGGGGCTGCGGCCGGGAGACGGGTAGAGAATGCTGGGGAGCTCGCTACGGAGCCTCCCCGAACGGGGGGAGAGGGGAAGACGCCCCCTCCCAGTTCCCAAGCCCGGCTCTCGCCCACTCCGCTGGCCGCCTCTCCTCCGCGGCCTCCCAAGTCTCAGCGGAAACGATCGTAGCAGCTGCCAGTCACCCCACTCCTTTGAGTCCCCATAGGCCCATACACGTACACTGCCGCCCTCCCCTCCCACACACACACACACACACGTGTGCTGAGGACTTGAGGAGGTCCGACCCCAGACTTCGCAGCGTGGGCGCCAAGGCCGAATGAAACGGCACCCCTTTGATGGAGGGCAGTGTTGGGACCCGTGGTGGCCTCTGCCCTACGTCTTCTACCTCGTCCTCCGGGCTCCGTCGCGGACCTGCGCACCACCCAGGAGGGTTCCGACTGGAGCGCTAGCCTCAGTTCTGGCGTGGGCCGGTGGTTTCCCCGCGCCTCGTGACTTTGAGGGTCAGCGATCCACCCGGCAGGCCCGCGGTTTCCGGAGTGGCGCGGCCAGCCCTTCCTCCCCGTCTCTCCGGCCAAGGCCGCCCTGGACCGCCCAACCTCGTCGCGCTCAGCCGCCGGCTCCCGGCCCCGAGCCGGGACCCGGGGGTGAAAGCAGCGAGGACCTCACCCACGCCCTGCGGACACGCGTCCTGCCGGGGCCGGTGTTGGCCCTCTAAGCTGCCTGCGATTGCCAAATCGTCGCTGGACGGGGGGGGGCGAGGCTTTGGGAATGGGGTTTGAGCTGGAGAAGGCGAGGAAAACAAGTGAAACGGGAGGGGCGGGGTGGGGTGACGGCTCATAAATCACCCAGCCCTACCCTCGGGCCACAACGCCGAGGCACCCCAGGCCCACAGGGGATGGAGGGTCACTCGGCCACTTCTGGCCGACCTCTGAGCTCTCCTGGAGCCAGCGCCCCACCCTGGGCTCAGGCTAGGACCAGCTCCCTGCCCGGATCGTAAACCACCCGCCCGATTCGGCGGGAAGCCACCCTTGGACGCAGCGCGCATCCGCCCAAGGGGAAGTTTATTTATAGCTTGTAAACGTAAAGGAAACCAGACCGCGCTGGCTCGCCGCGCTCGGGCTCCTACGCTCCCCACCTGCCCACCAGGGAGGGCGCGGCGGGAGGCGAATGGGGCGTCTCGGTTCTTTCCCTGCCTCCCCGCCCCCCCCGCTCCGCTCCCGGGGGAGAAGGGTAGGGTAGGGTCCTAAGAGGCTGGCAAGTCTTAAATTCCCCTCGGGGAGCCTGTCCAGTGCCCTGCAGGCTGGAGAAGGTGGAGATCAGGGCCCAGGCACCGGCCTGGTGAGGGTGGGGGCTGCCGAACTGTCCCACTTGGCACGCACTGGCGGGCAGGCGCGTCTGTTCCGCGCAGGATTCCGCAGCTCCCGCTCCGGGCCTGGGGAAGTCCTGGAGAGCCCGGGATGGGGGCGCTCCGGGAGCCTCTCGTAGGAAGGCGGGACGCTTCCTCGGATCCTCCCGAGCACGTGTCCTCAGCAGAGCAGGCAAGCGCTGCGCGCCTGGGGCTGCGATTCCCTGGTGACAGCGGCTTAGAGCGTTCCCTCCCCAGCCCCCAGCCCAGCCGTCGCCGCCTCTCCCGGGGAGCTCCAGGCTCCGGGGTGCGCTCGGGGCAGGCCCGAGGAACCGGAGAAAAGGAAAAGTGCCGGGGAGGAGATTAGGGAGAGAAGACATTTAAAAGCCCAGCCCTGAATAGACAAGCAGCCGAGCTGAAAAAGACGCCTGCTAGCCCCTTCTCTCTCCAACCCCCCAACCCCAGCGGCCTCTCCCAGTCCCGGCGGAGCGCACCCACCCCCGGCCTAGGCCCAGACGAATTTTTGTATGTGTGTGTGCATGTGCGTGCCTGTGTGTGTCTGTGTGTGTGTGCGCGCGCGCGCGCCCGAGCGCCGGGCGGGCAGTTGCGAAACGGGCTCTTGGCTGCAGCGCGGCATAATGGAGGTGGCTGGAACAATGCGCGCTTTGTGCGCGCGGGGAGTTGTTTTCCACCCGCCTCGCCCCCCTCGCTCTGGCCGTATGGCACTTTAATCCCCGCCACGGCTCGGCACAAATGCACTTGTGTCCTGCGGGTCACCAGGGGCCGTGCGGCTGGAGCCGACCCCCTCCATCCGCGCGGGCCCCACCGCCCGCTGCCCCGTCTTTCTTCTTGGGCACCCCCCCACACACACAATCACCACCACCTCAATTCCCGACGTGGCCCAGTGAGCCGGCTTGGAAGCTTCCGGGCCCGCGAGCCACTTTTTTTCCGTGGAGACGGCGCATCCCCCACCCCTCCCTTCCCTTCGCGAGCTCACACAAACACACACCAGGGCCGACCGCAGGCCCCACACTCGCCGCCCTCCCTCTCCCAGTCTCGGCCCGCCCGCCCCCGCCCCGTGCTCCGGACTCCTGCAAACAATAGTAAATGTCAACAGATTCCGCGCGGCGAGTGTCTGACTCGGCCGAGATAAGGGTGCGCGGTTGGCCCCGCGCTCCGAGCCGCCGCGGGGGGAGCCCGCCCTGACCCCGGCAGGAAAGAGCCGGCTGTGACGAAACCCGTGCCGGAGCAGGGGTGGATAGGAGGGGAGGCCACAGCCCCAGCCGGGTTGGGGAGTCTCGCCGGGAACCCAGGCCCTGCCCCGCCCCCACCGGGCTTAACTGGTGCTAATACGCGGCCGGTGGGCACGGCGACAGCGGCAGGGTCGACGTGGCGCTCGGCCTGCTTTCAGATCACGATTCCTGTGCCCTGCGGATGTCGGAAAACGCTGATCCGGGTCAGGACGCAGGCAGTTTTCGACTTTCTGGGAGTAGGCACCCGAAAGACGCGAAGGATTCGAGTGCTGGTCTCCGGACACTCATTAAAATATATTTTTAAGCGCTCACACACTCGCAGGTCCTTCCCGATCGTCCGCAACCCACCACCCAAGCGAGTTAAAATTCGCAAATTGATTCTCACGCGTTGGTATTAATGGGTTGTTCCTCTTAAATTGTTGCCAACTTTGCTAATGGATTATTATTTAAATGATTTCTTTTTTATAAAGTACGTGTTGTTTTATAGATGCGTATTTACTTAAAGAAATCAACTGCATCTATTAACATATTAAAGAGAGAATAAAGCATCGGGGCCGGTGTAATGTACTGTTCAGCCTTACTTTGGGTGCTCGCGAAGATAGGAAAATCTTATTTGTTTAATAATAAGTCACTCATGAATATGCAAATAGCATTGGTGCAGTACCTCACTTCTGTCACTATTAATGAGTTGCAAATTAATGTGACAACAAAAGAAAAATCTATTTAGTGGAGGAACTCGGGTTCCTACCTGGGGAGATCACAAGCAGGCCTGGAACCTGGGTCTCCAGGAAGGACGAGAGTGGGGATTGACACTTCCTCATGCAGGCTTTTCCTGGAGACCACTATTGTTTGGTTTGTTTGGTCTCAGGGACCTGCTTTGTCAGGAGCCCCTTAAAATTCCTGCTCCAGGCCTAAGGAAGAAAGGCTGTTCCAGGGTAATTAGGGCCAAGTGTGATGAATGGAAATTAGCCCACGGTTTGAAGTAAAGCAGTTGGTGAAGCTGATTTGGGGGGGGATCTCCTCCAACCAGCTTAAAGGTTCCCCAAACCCTTTCTGGTCTCTGTTGCTTTGGACAGAGTTAGGACTGTAAGTACCAAGTGGGGCCTCACAGGCCTGACTACAGGTATTAAGACAGCACCCTCTGCACTTGGATTTTACGAGGTGACTCTGTTGATGGGAAGTTTAAAGAGCAAATCAGCTCATTTTCCTGGCGACCTACTTCCCAGAGGTTACAGACTGAAATCTGGTTGTCTTCCATTTGAGCCTCTGCTCTTTGCTGGCGTACACACCACAGCCTGTTTTTATTCCATCAATGGATGCTGAAGAGAATGTTTCTAATCCAGTTACATTTGGACACGTCTCTGAGAAAAAAAGTAAATGATGAGCTGCCCAGAACTGTGGGCTAATAGTTCAGGTGCCTAGGTAGTATTTCAAGAAGCTGTTTGACTAGGGAAGCTTCTGGGGAGATGCAAACATTCTATATCGAACCTGATAGATGACTACTTGGTTATTTACAATGTAAAAATTCATCACTGCACTGTAAAAATTCATCAGGCTGTACATTTAAGATTTGTACGCCTTACTATGTGCAAGTTATATCTTCTTCAGTTTATTGGTTACTATGTAAAGCCACCTCAAAGCTTAGTGGTGTAAACAACAGGGATCATTTATTTTGCTCAAGGATCTGCAATCTGGGCAGGGCGTGGCAGAGACAGCTCACCTCTGCTCGCTGCGGTAACTGGGGCGCCTCAACTGGGACTCAAGAATCCATTTTCAAGATGGCTCACACACATGGTTGGCAAGTTATTGCTGGCTCTGGTTCTTCTCCATGTGGGCCTCTCCACAGGATGGCTTGGGCTTCCTCACAGCATGGTGGCTGGGTGCCAACAGTGAGCACCTAAGAGACGGAGGGAATGGAAGCTGCCAGTTACTTAAGGCAACTAAGCCTGTAAACTAGCAGTGTCACTTCTGCCATGCTCTGTTGGTCAAGCAGTTACAGAGCCCAGCTTCAGGGGAGGACAGAACATCAACCCCTGCCTTTTACCTCTCAACAGGAAGTGCCTCAAACAATCTTGGGGCTCTGCTTTAAAACTGCCACCTAGGGAATTCCTAGTGGTGAAAATTCGTGCTTTCACTGCTGTGCCCTGGGTTCAATCCCTGCTTGGGGAACTGGGATCCCTCAAGCAGTGCTGCATGCCTGAAAAAAAAAATACTGAACCCTGCCAAAATAACACATAACGTCATTTTTTTGTCGCATGTCCTACCCCTCTTTTTTTTTGGCAGGGTCATGCAGCATGCCAAGTCAAACCGATATCTCCTGCATTTGGAGCTTGGAATCTTAACCACCGAACAGCCAGAGAAGTCCCTCCTACCCCTCTTTCTTCCAAATCATCAGTGGGAATTATTTGATAGCCCTGTAAATTCATGTGGGTGTATATAGGGGAAAAAAAAAATTCAATTTTGGGTGTTAAGTTACTATAGATTTAAGTTCCAGATTTTTTTATTATAATTTTATTTATTTATTTTTGGCTGTGCTGGGTCTTGGTTGCTGCGCAGGCTTTTCTCTAGTTGTGGCGCTCGGGCTTCTCACTGAGGTGGCTTCTCTTGTGGTGGAGCACGGGCTCTAGGCATGGGGGCTTCACTAGTAGGGGCTCCCGGGCTCTAGGGCATGGGCTCAGTAGTTGTGGCACACGAACTTAGTTTCGCCATGGTATGTGCAGTCTTCCCGGGCCAGGGATCAAACCTGCGTCTCCTGCATTGGCAGGTGAATTCTTTACCACTGAACCACCAGGGAAGCCCCTAAATTTCAGATTTTTAAATCTAAAATTTCACAAGTCTTTAACTTCCATTTATTAACCTTGTTATTCTTATATAAAATTAGAGCAATCATTTTCAGAGAGGGCTTTGATTAAGGCTCAATCAAGACAAGTCGAACAGACTAAAATGCTCTTAAACTGTTCCATCCCTTTATAAATTTAGCTAAATTTCCCTAAACACTATATATATATATTTCACACACACACAATTTGTTTTGTTTTCTTTTTAAGCATTTGAATGCTTGAATGGGCAAATTTATGACCATAATACAGTATCCACAAGGGATTGGTTCCAGGACCAACTTTCGGATATCAAATGCAAGGATGCTCAAGTCCCTTATATGAAGTGGTGTTCGTGCATGGGTGCTCACTCAGTCATGTCTGACTCTTTGTGACCCTATGGGCTGTAGCCCTCCAGGCTCCTCTGTCCATGGGATTCTCCAGGCAAGAATACTGGAGTGGGTTGCCATGCCCTCCTCCAGGGGATCTTCCCGACCAAGGGATCGAACTCGCAGCTCCTGCATTGCAGGTGGATTCTTTACCCACTGAGCCACCTGGGAAGCCCCACAGTGGTGTACTATTTGCATATAATCTACACATCCTTCCATATACTTTGAATCATCTCTAAATTACTTATGGTACCTAATACAATGTAAATACCATGTAAATAGTTGTAAATACAATATAAAAGCTATGTGAATAGTTGCCAGCATGCAGCAAAAATTCAAGTTTTGCTTTTTGAAACTTTCTGGAACTTTTTTGTTCCTGAATATTTTCCATCCGCAATTGGGTGAATCCTTGGATGTGGAACCCACAGACACAGAGGGCCGACCTAAACCAAAATTGAATCAGTTAAATGTGCAAATATAGTGAATATCCAGTTGGCTTAAACATTGGAACTCTTGCTTCCCAAGTCAAATTTTAATTCCTTTTACTTTACAATTGCAAGTCTATACAATTTTAAGTTGGAACCATAAGGCTAATCTATTAGTTTCTTTACTACTCCCAACTTGTCATAAACACTACAGATTAGATCACATGCACAGATTGTTCCTGAGCTTAACACTAAAATATCAGTATAGTGTATTTGATTGATTTCATCTTCTCCATATTCAATTCTCAACCTTCCCAAGGTTAAAAGGACACTCTCTAAGGAGTGTGTCTTGTCAGCTCAAGAGAGTTGAGGTTATTTGATACAAGGAATAATGTAAGGCTTTGAAATATGAAAAAGAGATTACTGGCTATTCTTTCAATGGAATGCTGGAGCCTGAGGGTGGAGGTATTTTCTGTACCTACAGCGATACACCTTTGTCTTGGCCAGGCTATTTTACAACTCTATAAGATGCAGAGAACTAATAGCATTGTGAATACTATTCTTGTCTTTAAATAACCAAATAACTTTGCTCAGGGGAAATGACAACCACTACTCCTCCCCCAAACCCACTCCAAAAGCCAATTTTGCGCCTATTTGCAAATTTATTTCAATATTCCCAACCTAAAAATGTTTCTGTTCTTGGGATGGTCCTTTGAATCAGTTATATCTCACCCATTCCCTCATTTAATTAATGAGTTGTATAAAACCTGTGACGTGTTCATTTTATGTTTGTATGAAAGTCATGATTTTGCCTTCTTTTGAGACATCCTTTAACGTTGGTCAAGAGTTCATCACACTACATAGATAACATTTGTGGCTGGCTAGAAATTGGAGGGCAAGATGCAGGATACGGCCCCTAAAGATCTCCAGGGTGAATTTGCTTACCCCCAGACACATCACCCGAGCCCTTCTTAATCTTGTTTAGAGTTACTATGACAACTGAAGATCCAAGACCATACCCTTCAGGTGGAATTTTTTTCTTCTTAATCTCAGGTTCCCAGTTCAAGGTAAACCCTACCCTGATTGTTTCTAACCCTCTGATCTCTCTGCCCTACCATCTGATTGAAGGAGAGAGAAATATGTAGCTACCACCCATGTTGTCTCAACACTTGATTGGAGTCAATTAACCTATTTACCACCTGTGGTGGTTTTTAAATATGTCCATAAATTCTTTGATTCTCCTCCCTTCAAAAGGTGGAACCTGATTTTCCTTCCCTTCCCTTGATTGTGGGTGGTGCTTACTGACTCACTCCTAATAAATGGAATGTGACAAAAGTGACTGTGTGTGGCATCCATGATTAGGATGGAAAAGGCATTGTGGCTTCCTCATTGCTATCTGGGGAAGCCAGCTGCCATGACATGGGCGCATTCAGCTTCCTGAATGATGGGCACATAGCAACCCTATTGGGTGAGCCAAGCGTGGAAGAACTGAGGCCTCTTGCCAACAGCCACGTGAATGGGCCATCTTAGAAACAGATCTGGTTGCCCCAATGCAGTCTTCAGAGCAACATCTCGACTACATCTTCATGAAGGCCCCTGACTCCTCAAATTCCTGACACACAGAAACTGCGAGATAATGTTTTGTTGTTTAAGTCACTAAACTGCAGGGTAATTTGTTATGCAGCAATAGATAACTAATACATGAGTCAACTTTGCATGTAGCACATAGCTCTAAACCATTCTAATATCGCTAAACACATTTCTGTTTTGCCCAGGTGGATGGATGTGCCTCTGCCAACCCCCGAAGTCAGTCACTCACCCAACTCTCAACCTGGAAAACCGTGTTCTGAAAGCGAAGAGAAATAACCTAAATCACATTGTGGAGTGTGAGAGAAAAAGAGGGAACTAAATATATGGCCAATTAATGTTTCCGGCAATAACAGCGATGATAAACTAGCAGAAGCAGTAAAACAGTTTTAAATAGTTCTTTTGATCACTTTGCAGTTGAAAGTCAGATCTTTGTAAGAATTCATTACCATTTTAACTTACAGAGAGGAACCATTCTTGGAGATGGAGTCAAAATGAAACAAAACATACACTCATACCCTACGAGAAGTCGCCAAAAGTATGAAAAGCTAAACTGGGATGATTAAGTTCTGGAGGAGCGAATCTCCTATAGGTATGCCCTGAAGTGCTACTTAAAAATGAAATAACTTCCTTTCTGTGTACATGGTATTTTTCAATAACTGAAATGATAAAACATTTGGAGTATGACCTAAATGACTCAAGCTGCTTCCTGTTCCAGGAACAGGGACTTCCTAGGGTAGCTAAGACTCTCCTCCTAGAAAAGAGTAGATAGATCATCACATAGTCAAATTACTCAGTCCCACTGCTTTCTGAGTTTAGATGGGAAAAAGGAAGCTGTGTGTGTGTGTGTGTGATTCTTCCACAAAGGATTTTGAGTAAATTTTTAACAAAAATATAATAAAGTGATAGGAAAATATAAATAGTAAATAACAAAATCTGGGAAAATTTAAGAATAGAAGGATGAGACAATATGAAGGCCATAGAAGAAATACTTTTCTCCTAGCGATTCATTCATTTGAATATTTATTGAACAACTACTATAAGCTAGACGATGATAATACAAAAATATGTAAGACATAGTCCATTGTTAAAGATGTTCACAGTCTAATAGAGGGAAACAGAGATACAAATTATAGTGATTTGCAATAAAATGTTGAAAGTTGTTTTAACCTGTCTTTGTAGGTTACTAGGAATATATTCAACCAGAATTGTATTCCTCAAAAATGTTTCTCAAAAGGCAGGGCTAACAGTAGTGTGGTTACCCCAACCGGGAAACTATCCATATGCCCTGCAACGGCAGAATGGGGAATGAAACTGAAGTGTCTTCACACAACGGAACACTATACAGCAGTGAAAATGAATAATCCACAATTGCACGTGAGAGGGATCTGACATGAGATGGAGTGGGGGAAGCCAGACATCAAAAAGCACTGACTAAGACAACATTGTAAACAACTATACTTCAATTTTTTTAAAAAAAAAAAGCACTGATTGTGTGATTTCATGGATCTGAAGTTTAAAAGGAGGCCAAACTAGTGTTTACACTTAGAAGTCTGGACAACATACTCTGGCCGGGAAGGGGCATAGTTACTGGAAGGAGGCAGAGGGAACCACTGGGGGATGGAAAGGTTCTGTTCCTTATTCTGGGAGCTGCTTACACACAAGTACAAGTCTCTCCAGTTCACAAAAATCCATTGAGCTATACACACTTATGACACATGCACTTTTCTGTATGTGTGGCGTCTTTCAATAAAATGTGTAAGAAAAAAAAAAATCCACCCTATGAGAGAGTGGGTGGAGCAATGAGGAAGGCATTGTTAGTTACTCTTAGACTGGGGAGCTGAGGAAAATTTCCTAGAGAAGGTGATGCTGGGCTGGTTTTCCCAGGTATACCCGCCTTAGCCTTGGGGATGGATTCTGGAAGGCATTGGGTGAGGGCAGAAATGCAAAAGCAAACCTGGGGAGCTAGAAGTAGCCTGAGTGCTGGGGAACCATACAGAAGTGTCAGAGAAGAGCAGTGGCCAGGAGAAAGGGGCTGTTTCTGGCTGGTCTTTGTCAGAGAAGCTCTTCTCCCCGTTGCTCACCAGTGTGGATGTGGACGCCGGAGCTGGGGAGGATGCGGTTACATTTGTGTTCTAGAAAGTTCTCTCAGGCAGGAGGGCAGTGGATGGGTGGCACCAGGCAGGACTGAGAGAACCTTCTGCGTGGTCCAGGCCTGGGGCGTGAACAGCCGGGTTCTGGGAATGGAGAACAGAGAACACTAAGGAGACAGCGAGAACGGCTGTAGGAGCAAAATGAGAGAGAACATCAGAGAGCGCAAAGAATGAAAGGAGGGGTATTTTTAAAGCTTCCGGTAAAACACATTTAAAAATACAGTCTGTTCAGCTGTCTATAAAAGCTGCTTCACTGAATTCTTAAGAAGGACAGAATCAGTCATCAAAGGGATGCCCCGATTTCTCTCTAAAATAGGGCTTCTTAACTTGGGATCCGTAGATAGAATTCAGAAGACTTGTGAACTCGAATGCGAAATCTTTCTATTTTTCTTTTCATTAACCTTTAACTGAAATTTAGCATTTCTTTCAGCCCTGCCAGTGGGCAAGCATTATCATTGTATTTGCAGCACCTGTGACTTGGTGCCCACTCAAAATCACAGATATTTTCATATCATGGTATAGTTGGTGCCAATATCTCAGTATATCGATTACAGTCATTACTATTTTGAAATTATGGTATTTGTTAGGCCTGCTATTATATCTTATTTAATTCACAATTAAATAGGCCCATCCATTAACGTTCTGGTTATCTATGCTATGGAACAAATTGCCTCGAAGGTAATAGCTGAGGGACTTCCCTGGTGGTCCGGTGACCTAAGACTTTGGGTTCCCAATGCAGGTGGCCCAGGTTTGATCCCTGGTTGGGGAACTAGATTCCACATGCCGCAACTAAGAATTCTCATGTTACAACTAAAGACCCTGCATACTGCAACAAAGATTGAGGATCCTGTGTATGGCAAGTGAGACCTTGCACAGCCAAATAAATAAATAAAAATAATGACTGAAAACAGCAACGATCATTTCTTTTGCTTTTGAAACTGCCATTTGGGCAGGGCTGTGTGGGCTGTCTCTGCTCCAGGCAATGACGGGGGGCTCCTTTGTGCATTTCTGTGTCTCTGTCCCTCTAGGCAGTCTCTGAGCCTCCCGCAAGTCCTCTGCCCAACTGGGTTATCTATCATGGAAGCCTCTGGGTACTGGAACTTCTTACATGGTGGCTTACAGCCCCCAAAAGAGTGTTCCAGATAATAAGGAGGAAGCTACCAGGCATCCTTTCTGATCTAGTCTTAGAAATTCCAGAATGTCAAGTGGGTGAAACGGGTGAAGTGGGGCTCAAAAGGTACGAAGTCCCAGTTATAAAATAAATAAGCCCTGGGGCTATAATATACAGCATGGTGACTATAGTTAATAACACTATTGCGTATTTGAAAGATACTAAGAGAGTGAATCTTAAAAATTCTCATCACAAGAAAAAATATAATAACTAGATGTATTATGGTCATCATTTTATAATATATACCAGTATCGAATTATTACATTGTACACCTGAAACCAATAGAATGTTATATGTCATTATAACTCAGTTTTAAAAAGGAAGTTCCAAAATATCACTTCTGCCACATTTTACTGGTTGAGCAAATTTCTTATAAGGTCAACCTAGAGACAAGGGGCGGGGCCATAGACCCCACCTCTCCGTGGAGGAAGTGTCAAAAGATTTGTGGCCAAAATGACTGTATCACAAATTTGGGGGGGGTTGGTATTTTTATAGCATATTTCAATATAATTGATTTCCTCTGTAATCCTGTTGTTTTGGTTTTTTTTTTTAATATATTTTATTTATGTATTTAGGCTAAGCCAGGTCTTAGTTGTGGCATATGGGATCTAGTTCCATGACCAGGGATTGAACCCAGGCCTGCTACATTAAGAGTGCGGATTCTTAGCCACTGGACTACCAGGGAAAGTACCCTGTTGTTTTATTATATGCATTGTAAAGCATGATTCTGAGAAGGGGGTCATAAGTTTTATCAGACCAGCACAGAGTCCATGATGGAGACTCTGCTCCAAAATGTCCCTCTGTTTAAAAGCATCCTCATTCTGTCCACTCCCCACGGCCTCAGCCTTGGCCCAGACTCCCATCATCACTTGCCGAACCACAGCAATACCATCCTGATTGGCTTCTGGCATTGGGCTCTTCATGTCAAATCCTTCTTCCAAAGTCTATCCTTTCTTAAGCTCAGATTCATTCCTTCATCTATTCATCCATCCATTCAATGAATGAAATGTCCTTGATGGCCAAATATAAAATGATCTCCTGTTGTCCCAAAGAGACGGTCTCTGAACATCTTTTGTGACTACCTTGAACTTTTAGGCCTAGAATATTCAATGTAGTTCAGGGCTGCCGGGGCTGGAGAATCGCATAGCTGTAGGCAGGCCAGAACGAATCCCTGTGGACATATCCTCAAAACTATCAGTTACCTTTATTATTTAGAAGAATTTATTATTCAAATAACGCATGAATTGAGACTGTATTGCCTTTTCCACCATCATAGCCCAAAGCTATGAAACTTTCCACAAACCTTTGACATTCGTGATTTCATCAGCACCAGGCACTGAGTAGTTTGAGACCTTACACTTTCTGTGGGGAAATTCTATCCAAAGCTACAAACACTCGTTGTCCAACCATTAGGCTCTCTTTTTCATGCCTTCTTTCTGTGTGCATTTGTGGCCTCCACAACTGAACCACTGACTGTGTTGCTTTTGAAAGCGGGCATTCAAGGGCTTGTCCACAACAGCATCCAATATTTGTGTTGTAACCAGGAACAAAGACTAAATCTTGGTTAGCTTTCTTTGCCTTTGCAAAGGACTGAATATTTGTGTCTCTCTAAAATTCCTATGTTGAAACCAAACCCCCAAAGGGATGGCATCAAGAGACAAGACCTTTTCGAGGTGATTAGGTCATGAGAGTGGAGCCTTCAGGAATGGCATTAGTGCCCCCTATAAAAGGGACCCCAGAGAGCTTCCTGGTCCCTTCCACCATGTGAGAGTAGAGCAAGAAGACAGCAGTCTCTGAACCACGAAATGGGCTCTCAACAGACACCAAATCTGCCAGCATTTGATCTTGAACCTTGAGAAGTAAATGCCTGTTGTTCTAAGCCACCTAGTCTGTGGTATTCTGTTAATAACATCCTGAACAGCCCTTCCTTTTCTTTCTTCTTCCTTCCCTTTTTTTTTTAAATAAACCGATTCTATTAGGTGACCTCTCTAAGCTTTGCAAACCAGCATTGATTGAGGCCATTTCGGGTTAATGGGTCTTCCCTAAACACCACTTTGTTGCTGGAAATAGTCATTGAGAGTACCCTCCAAATCGAGAGAGTTTTCTGGGACTGAAGTACAAGGCAGCTAACTGTCACCAGTCAAATGGATCAATGCGCTGTGAGCAGGCTTTCTCTAGTTGCAGGGAGCCGGGGGCTCCGCTCTAGTTGGGTGCACAGGCTTCTCATTGCAGTGGCTTCTCTTGTTGCAGAGCATGGGCTCTAGGGCTTCAGTAGTCGTGGCGCATGGGCTCTGTAGTGTGCAGGCTTTAGTACTGGTGGCACACGGGCTTGGTTGCCCTGCAGCATGTGGAATCTTCCCAGGCCACATGCAGATTAGGGATCTAACCTGTATCCCCTTCATTGGCAGGCAGATTCTTAACCATTGGACCATCAGGGAAGTCCCAAACTCATTTACTGGGTTAGAAGACAAGCTAGGGGTTACCCTTGATAAGGAGGTGCCTGGAAGCGGGCATTGAGGGGCCCTCCGGGGTGCTGGTCATATTCTGTTTCATCTACATGCTGCTTAGATGGGTGTGTTCAGCTTGTGAGAATTCATGTATCCTTCAAGATGTATATTTATGATTTGTGTACTTTGTTGTATGTTACATTTCCGTAAAAGTTTCTGAGAAACCTCTGGGGTAGCTTCGACTTTCCGAGGAAAAATTTGGTTACAGTACTACTCAAGCAATAGAGACAGGTCTGATCATATTCTCTTTAATCTACCTGTCATGCGGGACACCAATGTTCAATCCCTGGTTTGAGACGATCCCCTGGAGAAGGGAGTGGCTACCCACTCCAGTATTCTTGCCTGGAGAATTCCATGGGCAGAGGAGCCTGGCGTGCTACGGTTCACGGGGTCGCAAAGAGTTGGACACGATTGAGTGACTAACACTTTCACTGCTCATAGCTATTTGACAAGATAGATACTTATGTCTCTTCCATTGAAAGACTGGTATGGCACTCCACTGTAGGGAACCGGCCTCCTTCTGTTTTTGTTTAAACATTTTAGGCTCAATTTGGCTATTCAAGCTTCAGTCAGCACACTTGCATTCCTACCAGCAGAAAGGAGGAAAAAGAAACTCTACCGTTCCATCTATGTCTCTCTTGCCCTCAAACCCAGTGTCTTCTAGGATCTGCTCTGGCACTAGACAGTTAGCACCAAGAAGCTGGAAACTGTCTGCTATTCTACTCCAGATTCTGATGTGGTGCCCAGTCCATACAAAGTGTTCGTCACTCAGTCATGTCCGACTCTTTGCGACCCCATGGACTATAGCCCGCCAGGTTCCTCTCTCCATGGGATTCTCCAGGCAAGAATACTGGAGTGGGTAGCCATTCCCTTCTACAGGGGATCTTCCTGATCCAGGTATTGAACCCAGGTCTCCTGCATTGTAGGCCAATTATTTACCACCTCAGCCACCAGGGAAGCCCAAGTACTCAATAAACAATTCTTGAATAAAGTGAATATCAGGGTCCAAGTCTGTGAGTTGTATTATGCTCCCACCTCTGCTCCTAGGCCCTGCCTTTGAAAGGCCACTGTCCTTCAAGACCCAGGTATTTTCCCACCTCTTCTAGAATGCATCTTTTACAAATTGAATTGTGTTCCCCCTCCCCCAAAATTTCTCTGTTGAAGTTCTAACTCACAGTATCTGAGAATGAGACCATGTTTGGAAATGGGGTCATAGAGGATGTAATCAGTTAAGATGGTGTCATACCGGAGTAAGGTGGGCCCTACTGCTGTAAAACTGGAGTCCTTATAAAGAGGGGACATTTGGAGACAGACACACAAAGGGAGCCTGCCATGTGAAGATGAAGGCAGAGATGGAGCCCATGCTTCTCCAAGCCAAGGAATGCCTAAGACTGCCAGCAAAGCCCCAGAGGCTAGGAGAGAGACCTGGAATAGACTCTCCATCTCACCCTCAGAAGGAACCAATCCTAGTGATATCCTGACCTCAGATTTCCATTCCCTGAAATCATGAAGCAATAATAAAATACCACAGATACGGCAACCTAGGAAACAAATCCAGCATATCACAGCAAGCAGCTGAGAGTGCTGGTCTCTGAGTTCCCTGGGGGCCCTTTCGCATCTCCGAAGGATGTTGTGAAATTCACTTTGGACAGGGGTCCATCTGCCTCATCCTGTGTGTGAGTTCCTGAGGAAGAAGAACTATGGATCCTACAGAGTATAGCGACCCTTGCCCGATACCCAGAAATTCCCAGAAATTTGTGAATTTGGCCGGGCCACAAATTTCCCAGAACCCCAAGAGTTAGGCTATGTTGGATATAACAGTGTTATGCGGTCATATTTTTCCTTCTTGTTCTTAAAAAATATTATGAACATTCTCCAGTGCAAGAGGAGTAGGACCTTTTTTGCTGTTTTAAAGCCAAGCTATTAGAACTCCCCTAGCGGTCCAGTGGCTAAGACTCCAGGCTCTCAATGCAGGAGGGCTGGGTTCAATCCCTGGTCAGGGAACTAGATCCCACATGCCACAGCTAACAGTTTGCATGTCACAGCAAAGATCCAAGATCCTACATACCATAACTAAGACTTGGAGGAACCAAATAAATACATTTTTTTAAATAAAATTAATATATATTTTAAAAACAATAAAATCCAGGAAAACTTGAGGGGGAGAGTGTTTGATTCTTTGTTTATTTTAGCAGTACTGCACCTTTCAAGAAAAGACCTGTCTGGTTTGTAGGTTGCCTGACTCAAATGATAACAGACAGGGAACAAGAAAAACTTGGAGGGGCACAGGGATGGGCAGGAAGTGAACAGTTACCTGAGGATAAAGTAGCATGAAGCTTCCAATGTTAAAGGCCCCGACATGGGGGGTGGCCTCAATTCTGAAATCACTGGACCTCTTGGGTCCAGAAAGATGCTGGATAGTTTAATTACCTAGAAAATAAATAAGCAAATGAATCATCAAAAGCTTAGGCCTCTCTGTCTTAGATTTTCCTGAGGGAACACTGACTCCTGGGTTGGGTCATTTCATATTCAGGCGGGAGCCTGCCCTGACTCAGGCCTGGTGCTCACGCTGAGGGAATACAAAGAAAGCCCTCTCTAGCTTCAAAGGTCTGGCAATTTAGTGACACACAATGCAAATTCCTACAGGTAGATTGCCTGGATCCAAAGTGGCCTGTGTATACAGATTAAGCATTGACTGAGCGGCCATGGTGGGCGGACTTCTGAAGACATTCAAGACTCAGGCGGGCTCAAAAAAGTTGGCCACTGTCCTCAAGGAACTTATGACACCCCAGGGCAGAGATACAGTGTGCCTGTTCTGTTCCAAGGACCAGAAAAGTTCCTCCTGGGTTTCCAGAAGCTTCATTCCAATCACAAATTTTTGCTGGTGGCTTACATTTTACTTCATTTGTTTTATTTCCTTTTATTTATTTTGTTTGTTTGGGGATGGGACCTGGACCCCCCTCCCCCCGGCCAGTGGAAGCTCAGAGTCCTAACCACTGGACCTCCACTTAGAAGTCCCTTTATTTCCTTTTATAACCGCAGTTTAGGGAAGGGTTTCTGAGGAATGGCGCAGTTGTGAGGCTGAAGCCACAGCTCAGGGAGAAGGAAAGATATGGAATGGTTGGTGCAGAAGGGCAGGGTGGGTGGTGGGGGTCAAGAGAGGGTGATATTTTAGGCCATCCAGCCATGCTGCAGGGCCCTGGCTAGCCTGGGTTCTAGCCTTGGGCCTGGAGGAATAAGAGGAGAGTGGTTCTGAGGGACATGGTAGCCAAACATGAGTTGATCTGGGGGTTGACCTGGAGGTCCTCAGCTGTGAAGGGAAGCTGAGAAGTGAGATGGGGGAAGCTGAGAAGCGGGAGGGATCTCGTCAGCGAGGGAGAGGCTGGAGCTAGAATTGGGAGAGTGGGCTGAGACTGAACCTAGTGTGTGGAAAATGGCACTTTATCAGTCTCACAGAGTTCCTTGAGGTGAGATTGAGTGTCTCACCTAAGGCTCCTGGGCTTCCAGTCTGCTCAGAACATCTGCTTCTGCCCTCTCTTTCCCCCAGGCAAGGTGAGTCAAGAGGACAGGGTCACTTGTTGGAGATTCTGGGGTAAAGTCAGGGGCTTGGACAGTTCAGGGACTGAGGAGAGGGGAATTCAGAGGAAGGGAGAAATTTAAGGGAACGCAGAAGTTTCGAGATGAAGACACAGGTGACGTCAACAGATCCGTCAGGCCTAAGGCTATTTTTTTTTTCTTTTTAGCCTGTTTCAAAGTTTATTTTGTTGATTACATTTCTAATTCTTCCAAGATAAGAGTCTTTTTTAAAAAAAACCAAAAAACTAAAAAAATCCCACTCTTGGGTATATATCTGAAGAAAATGAAAACATTAATTTGAAATCATACATGCACTTCAATGTTCATAGCAGCACTATTTACAATAGCCGGAGAAGGCAATGGCACCCCACTCCAGTACTCTTGCCTGGAAAATCCCATGGACGGAGGAGCCTGGTGGGCTGCAGTCCATGGGGTCGCTAAGAGTCGGACATGACTGAACGACTTCACTTTCACTTTTCACTTTCATGCATTGGAGAACGAAATGGCAACCCACTCCAGTGTTCTTGCCTGGAGAATCCCAGGGATGGGGGAGCCTGGTGGGCTCCCATGGGGTGGACTCCTATGGGGTCACACAGAGTCGGACACGACTGAAGCGACTTAGCAGCAGCAGCAGCATTTACAATAGCCAGGACATGAAATAACCTAAGTGTCCAACAAAGGATGAAGGCATAAAGAAGACGTGATATAATATATACAATGGAATACTGTGCTGTGCTGTGCTTAGTCGCTCAGTTGTCTCTGACTCTTTGCAACCCCATGCACTGTAGCCCACCAGGCTCCTCTGTCCGTGGGATTCTCCAGGCAAGAATACTGGAGTGGGTTGCCATGCCCTCCTCCAGGGCATCTTCCCAACCCAGGGATCGAATCCAGGTCTCCTGCACTGCAGGCGGATTCTTTACCACCTGAGCCACCAGGGAAGCCCATACAATGGACTACTATTCAGCTATAAAACAGAACGAAATAGTGCCATTTGCAACAATGTGAGTGGACCTGGAGGGTATGATGCTTAATGAAATTAGTCAGAAAAAGACAAATATTGTATGTTATCACTTATATGTGGAATCTATGAGGCTACTTTTAAACAATATTTATTTATAATTATTATTATAATTTTTTTATTTGGCTGAGCAGGTCTTAGTTGCAGCACGCAGGATCTTCAGTCCTCATTACAGCATGCAAACTCTTAGTGCAGCATGTGGGACTTAGTTCCCTGACCAGGGATGGAACTTGGGCCCCCTGCGTTGGGAGCATGGAGTCTTAGCCACTGGTCCACCAGGGAGGTCCCAGAAGCTACTTTTTAAGAGGGGACTCTGGGGGACTTGTGAGGCCTCACAACATGTCCTTGGCCTCCATTCCAGTCTGTGGCTGTGTCTGGTCTGAATCCCACCTGCCAGGTCTAGGAAATGTTGCTCTTAAGCTATGGGAAGTGTCAGGGTGGTGGTAGTGGGTGACCAGGGGAACAGAATCCAGGACTCGAGGGACTAATATTCTCATTAAGAAAAAAGTGAGAAAGGGAGTTCAAGAAGAAAGCTACTTATAAAACACCCATATGGGACTTCCCTGGTGGTCCAGTGGTTGCGACTCCATGCTTTCATTGCAGGAGGCACGGGTTCAATTCCTGGTTGGGGAACTAAGATGTGCGCACACATGTGTGTGTGTGTGTGTGTGTGTGTGGTACAGCCAGAAAGAATAAAAAAATTTTTTAAACACTTGTATAATATGAAAACAAAACAAAACAGATATATGAATAGAAAAAGAAAGTTGAAAGGCTATTCACCAAAACCTTGTCTCCCCCTACCCATGCGCTTGCAGTAATAAAAAATTTAAAATGTTTAAATTAAAAGAATTTTTTAAGTTCATGCTTTATACTGGATTCACTTACTTATTCACCAGGAAATTAACCGGGACCCCAGGCTCAACGGCCTCACTGCACTGTTTATCTGGGAGGCGTTTAAGGCAGAAGCTCTTGAAATTGTCTCTTTGATGGTCCAACCCCCCCACCAGGGGGTGACTCATCCAGACCATGGGCAATATGATAAAATTTGTATTTCATATTTTTGTGTGAAAGAAAAAGAAACCCTCCAGGGATTTACATCAGAGTTTGCAAACTGGTAGGCCTGGGCCTCCCTGAGATAGTTTTGCTTGGCCTATCCATTCTTTTATCAATGTCATGAATGCTTGTGAGTGCTCACAGTAAAAATCCAGATTACTAGCTTCTCTTCTGAAAGGTCGGAAGACCTGGCAATCCAGGGTCCAGTCGCAGCCACAGCTAGTCCCAGAGGCACACTGTCCCTTCCGACAGGGCATGGATGGTTCTCACAGGCCCTGTCACCATCTGCTGTAAGTAACCCAGTGTCGGGCGCATGTGAGCATTCAGCCCAAACTTTTCCCTTTATGTTGTTTTGTGAAATGTAAATTCCTCTGTGGGTATTTCAGCAGGGTTCCTTGGTTTACACTCACTGAATGGTTTCCGTTCCATAAAGATTTGGAGCAAAGGGAGTGTGATGGCTTAAAATCATGCCTCCGAATTCTCTGATCCTCTTCCCTCGAAAGATGGAGTCTAGGGAATTCCCTGGCTGTCCAGTGCTTAGAACTCTTTGCTCTCACTGCCAGGGCCCCGGGTTCAATCCCTGGTAGGGGAACTAAGATCCCATAAACTGTACAGAGTGGCCAAAAAAAAAGTACAATAAAAAGAAAAAAACAGATGGAATCTAATCCATCTCTTTTTGAATACAGGCTGGACTTGGTTATTTATTCACTTCTCACAAATAGATGTGGGGAGAGTGACAGTGGGTGACTTTCAGAGGCGGGTCATAAAAGGAGAGCTTCAGAACCATCCCTGCTTTTAAGGGCTGCTTGCTCTGGGAGCCTGGCCCCTGTGGGAGGGAAATGTCCCAGGCCACAGGCAGAGTGTAGGTGTGCCAGCTGTCAGCCCACTCCCTTCACTGGAGCCCCAGCCAACAGCCAGCTTCAACCACCAGCTGTGTGACAGAAGGAACCTCCAGAAGATTCCAGCCCCAGCCTATGAGCTACCCCAGGGGATCCCAAGTGGAGTGTAGGTGAGCTGTCTCGAAGGAGGCCTGCTCAAGTTCTGGATTCATGAACAAAATGAATGTTGCTGGCCTTGTGTGTCCAGCTTTCTTCATTCAGCATAATGTTTTCAAGGTTCATCCACGCTGTAGCAGATGTCAGTACTTCATTCCTTTCTATGGCTAAGTAATATTCCACTGTATAGATAGACAACATTTTCACATTTATTCATTCATCCATTGATGGACATTAAATTTATACTCAGTTTCTTTTCCACTCATGAATAACACTGCTATGAATATTCATGTACAAGATTTTCTGTTGCAGCGTTTTCCTATCTCTTGGGTATATGTCTAGGAGTGGAATTGCTGGGGCATATGGAAGATTCTCTAGTTAACATTTTACTGTATGCCAAACTGTGTTCCAAAGTGGCTGCATCATTTTACATCCCTACCAGCAATGTACACAGGTTCCAATTTTCACATTCTTACTAACATTTTTTATTATCTGTCCTATAGGTGTGAAGTGGTATCTCATTGTGGTTTTGCTCTGCATTTCTCTGAAGGCTAATGATCTTGAACATATATTTTTAAATACTTTTTGCCCATTTATATATCTTCTTTGGAGAAAAATCTATTCAAATCCTTTACTTATTTTGTTAATTGGGTAATTTAATTTATTTTTGTTATTGAGTTGTAAGAGTTCTTTCTATAGTTTGAATATGAGTCCCTTATCAGATATAAGATTTGCAAATATTTTCTCCCAGTCCGTGGGTTATCTTTTCACTTTTAAAAAAAAATTTTTTTTAATTTATTATGTATTTATTTACTTGGGGCTTCCCTGGTGGCTCAGACAGTAAAGAATCTGCCTCCAGTGTGGGAGACCTGGGTTTGATCCCTCAGTCAGGAAGATCCCTTGGAGAAAGGAATGGCTACCACTCCAGTATTGTTGCCTGAAAAATCCCATGGACAGTTGGCTGTGCCGGGTCTTCATTGCTGCATGGGTTTTTCCCCTAGTTGCTGCTACTCTGTAATTCTCACTGCAGTGGCTTTTCTTGTTGTGGAGCACGGGCTCTAGAGTGCACGGGCTTCAGTAGCTGTGGCACATGGGTTCATTAGTTGCGGTTCCAGGGCTCTAGAGCGCACGCTCAATAGTTGTGGCACGTGGGCTTAGTTACTCCATGGCATGTGGGATCTTCCCGGACCAGGGATCAAACCCGTGTCTCCTGCATTGGCAGGCAGATTCTTCACTGCTGAGTCACCAGGGAAGCCCTGATCTTTTTACTTTCTTGATCATATTGTTGCAGCACAAGTTTTTAATCCTCAAAAGGCCCAATTTTTTTTAAAACCATCATTTAATTATTTTTTAATTGAGGTATAATTGATTTACCTTGTTTCAGGTGTACAGCAAAGTGATTCATGTATATATATATCAACTTATTTTTTTGCTTTGGTTGTTCATGCTTTTGGTGTCATGTCTAAAAAAAATTGCCTAACCAAGATTTGCTCTTATGTTTTCTCCTCAGAGTTTGATAGTCTTAGCTCCTATATGTAGGGCATTGCTCCATTTTTAGTTTATTTTTCGGTATAGTATGCAGTCAGGGTCCAACTTCATTCTTTGCAGGTGGATCCCACTTTCCCATGTTAATAAGGCTGCTTGGGGAGCTTCTCTGGTGGTCCAGCAGCTGAGACTCCACATTCCCAATGTAGAGGGCCCAGGTTCCATCCCTGGTCAAGGAACTAGATTCCACATGCTGCAACTAAAGACCTACTACAGTCAAATAAATAAATATTTTTTTTTTAAAAAGCTGTCTTTTCTGTCATTGAATAGTCCTGGCACCCTTGTTGAAAGTCAGTTGACCATCTCTATGATAGTTTCTGGACTCTTTTCTAGTTTATCCCATTGGTCTATATGTCTGTCCTTATGCCAGTGTAAACCATCAAGCTTGGGAGTGACTTTTATGCAACCATGGTAACTGGAAGAGGGAGGCAGCAGGGAGGGGAATGGCTAGAAGAGATCAAGTGTAAGATGGAGAAGGAGAAGGTGGCTGAAGGAAGAAGAGACAGGAATCTTCCTTGCTCCTTTTTGAGACTCCTTAAGCCTATCCTCTGCTTAAATTTGCTGACCCTAAAAATGCCAGTCTTAAAAAAAAGCCACCCTTACACATGCATAAGTGGTTTCTTCCAACCCAGGCACTGGGTCATGAGGGCTGTTCATTTCTGGGGAACTGAAATCTCGTGGCGTAACGAAATGAGTAGGCCAATTTAGAAAGGATCAGGCTTGGCCTTCTCAGTCCCACCCTTTTAGCTTGAAGTCATTAGTTGGGGGCATTGTTAGGACTCATGTAGACCTTGCAAATCTAGCAGACTTGGGGATGGGAGCGACAGAGGCAAAAGTTCAGCCTTGGCCCGATCAGCCAGACTCAGAGTTAACCTCCAAAACGTATTCAAGGTCATGCACCCACCAGCTAGCAAGATTAATCTGTAGGGGAAGGCCAGGCAGATAAGCAACAATTGCAAACTCTTACAATTTTCCTTCCAGAACTGTGAGCATAGGATGTGCCTGAAGACCAGGAACTATTTGTTATTTTAAGCATCACGCAGGCTTGAGTCAAAAGGAATTTCTGCTTCCAAAGTTCACATCCTTAGCATTTCCTTCCTTCTTCTTCCTCCTCCTCCCATTCCTTCCTCCTTCTAGTAACCATTTCTCCTCCTCCACTGCCCCTCTACAACCCAAAGGCAGGAACTACCCTGAATTAAGTATGTATTACTCTTCTTGTTATTGTATCTTTACTAACTGGTCAGAAACTCATTTAAGAGCATAACATGGTACTTGGCCTATTTGGAAATGTTAGAGAAATATGTCATGCTTTACCCATTCTTCTGTAACTTGCCTTCTATTTTGGTCAATATTATGTTTGTGACATGCATCTGTCTTGGTTGGTGTCTAATATCTCTTTGGTTGACTATAAACCAATTTATTTATTCGCTTGCCTGCTCAAAACACCCCCTTCCCAGAGAGGCCCTCTGTGTCCTGATTATTCATCTAAAGCTGAGTTTTTCTTTCTTCTTCCTCCTCTGCCTCCTGTAATATAAACCAATTGAGGGAAAAAAAGCAGTTTCCAAAAATCAAATTGGTCCCTTGCTAATTCTGATCCTAGTCCTCTTTTATAGCACTTGTGGCTGAAGGAAAGTTGTCTACTTTTGGGTCCACCAAGCAGTAGATGCCAGGACTTCCCTGGTGGTCCAGTGATTAAGAATCCAAGGGACACAGGTTCGATCCCTGGTCTGGGAAGATCCCACATGCCACAGGGCAACTAAGCCCGTGCACCCTAACTACTGAGCCTGTGCTCTAGAGCCTGTGATCGGCAACAAGAGAAGCTGCTACGGTGAGCACCCTGCACACAACTAGAGAGTGGCCCCTGCTTGCCACAACTAGAGAGAGCCTGTGGGCAGCAAAGAAGACCAAGCACAGCTGGAAAAAAAAAAAAGTAGATGCCAAGATGGGATCAGACAGCAAAGTCAGTCGCTGGGGAGGAAGGAGGAAAAGGTAAGGAGATTGTTCAGACCTCGATCAGGTCAGACACATGGAAGGAGAGGTGAAGGAATATTCTCAGGCTGCAGCATAGTTCCCAGCAAGCTCCAGCCAGGCTGTAGAGCGTCTTGAGCTAAAGTCAACCATTGGAGGAACCCTGCATCTCGCCAGAATGAGGGGCCTCAGTATTGCTGCTGTGCTGTCACTGGCTGGGAACAGCCCCCAGGGAAGCGTGACCTTGGCCTGAATGCAGTAGTGGTTCCTGAGGAGAAAGACAGCCGGGACCTTCCATGAAACATACTCGTGCGGCAGGTCTGAACAGTGGGCTCTCGTGCCTGGCACACCTCTCCCCAGCAGCTTGGTTCTGCCTGCCCGCCTGGCTGATCAATCCTCCCATTTGTCCAAACCAAAGGGCTCTGGGAAGGAGGTGTTGTGGACTGAATGTTGGTGTCCCCCTCAAATTTCATGTGTTGAAAGCTTAACCCTCAATGTGCTGGTATTTGGTGATGGGGCCTTTAGGAGGTAATTAGGTCCTAAAAGTGGAGAAGGCAATGGCACCCCCTCCAGTACTCCTGTCTGGAAAATTCCATGGACGGAGGAGCCTGGTAGACTGCAGTCCACGGGGTCGCTAAGAGTCGGACACGACTGAGCGACTTCCCTTTCACTTTTCACTTTCATGCATTGGAGAAGGAAATGGCAACCCACTCCAGTATTCTTGCCTGGAGAATCCCAGGGACGGGGGAGCCTGGTGGGCTGCCGTCTATGGGGTCACACAGAGTCGGACACGACTGAAGCGACTTAGCAGCAGCAGCAGGTCCTAAAAGTGTAGAACCCTCATGAACGGGATTAGTGCCCTTTAGGAGGCCAGAGCACTAATTAACTCCTTTCTGCCATGTGAGGATACAAGGAGAGGTTGGCAATCTGCACCCCCAAAGAGGGCCCTCTCCAGAACCCAACTATGCAGTCACCCTGATCTCAAACTTCTAGCCTCCAGGACTGTGAGAAAGAAATTTCTCCTGTTTGTAACGTCTCCAGTCTATGGTATTTTGTTACAGCAGCTTGAGTAGACTAAGACAGGGAGTTACTTCAGCGTCAAACAGGAGAGACACCCCCTTCCCTGAACCAGACCCGAATCCAAACTGCAACTTCTGAACCTGGGCTTTGAGAGGGGTCTTAGTGGGGAGGGGCTGCACAACTTTTGGGGCCTTGTTTTTGACAGAATCCTAAGTAAGACCTTTTAGAAAAGGAAGAAGTGTGACAAGGTAATAAATGTTTTAACCTGTCTTTGTTTCATCTTTCTTTGCGGCAGCAGTTATGAGAGACACTGAAAAAAGTCTTACATTTTCCTTTCTTTCCCCTCCCCAACTTATTATTTTGAAATTTTTCAAACCTATGAAAAGTTGGAAGAACAGTTTAATACACCCTTTGTCTAGATTCACCAATTATTATTTTGCTTTTGTTACCTGTGTGTGTATAGCCTTTTTCGCTGAACCATTTGAAACTAAATTACAGACATCATGATAATTCTCCCTTAAACACCCTAGCATACATCTTCCAAGAATAAGAACATTTTCTTACAAAACTACAATGCTGTTATCACTCCTAAGGAAATTTACATTTATTCAATAATACCTTCTAATTTATAGTCTTTATTTCAATTTCCCCATTGACTCTATAGTGATAGAAACCACATCATTGGTTGCCTGGGGTGAGGAGAATGTTGAAAGCAAAATGGCACAAGGGAACTTTGGGGGGTGATGGAAATATGAGATTCTTGATTGGGAGTGGTGGTTACATGGGTGTAAAATTGTCAGAACTCATAGAACTGTACATTTTAAATGGGTGTCTTTTATTTTATCTAAATTATACCTCAATGAGATTGAATTTAAAAATTTTTCCCAGTAGTCACAAAAGTGTTTATTAACTATTTTTTCCCTGATCTAGAGAACTATCAAGGTTCAGGCATTGCATTTCATTGTCTTGTCTCTTCAAACTTCTCTAATCTAGAATATTCCCTCCTGCTTTTGTTTTTTTATGGCAGTGATTAAGAAATAGACATAAAGCCAGACCACTTGTTTTGCAGAATGTCCCACATTCTGGGTTTATCCATTTCCTCATGATGGGATCTGGTTCTACATTTTTGACAAGAACATTGTAGAGGTGATGCTGTGTCCTTTTTATTCTTATTCATCATGTTGGGAGGCATATGGTACCATTCTCTTCCTCTCCAGGTGACGCTCACATTGTCAGCTAAAGACTCAGGGTCAGCCATTTCTTTAAGCAACCCCTGGTTCTTGATAGTGGAGAATGGTATTTAGAAACCAAGAACTTGGTCCTGGATGTGTTCATTGCTCCTGGGGTATCAATGTTTTGGCGGCCCTTTTAGTGGGCAGACAGAGCTTGGAAATCCAAGTTGTATTTGTTTAAATATAGAGTTGACAATTCAAATCCAACACCACAAGGTTCTTTCTCCCTTCTGCACATTCCATATTCATATCTCCCTTCTCATACAGAGGTCACGACATTACCAACATATTTATCATTTGCTCTATCTTATAATGTGTATAAAATTATTAAATACTTTCAATAAAATACAATATCAATAAAAGTATCACTACAAGAGATCTGCTAAGTAAATTTCATGATATCTTGCAGTTATTTTTGTCCTTAGAATATATTCCACTACAGATGTACACTCTGTGTACTGTTTAAAACTGACTTGAGCTAATTCTTTTCTCTGTGTGGTAATATTGTCAATGGGATACAAAGTTTCATTTGTTCCTGTTTATATTCAAATTCAGCATGTATCCTTATTCATCTATTTTAGTTTTTTGAAACCTTAAAAATTATATAATAGGCGTACACAGAGTGTCTTGGCCCATTCCTGACTGAGCTTTTGTCATTGAGGACTAGCGTTTGCCATAATTTCTCTTTCAGACAGTTTTCCAGTGAAGAAGTCATCACCAGATGGTAGAGATAAGGAAGGAAAACAAATCTATCTGCAAGAATTTACAAACTGTATGCGATGAGACAGGATCATTTCAGGGTCTTTTTTTAAGTATACAACTTTTTAGAAAGGGGAATCTAAGCATTTACCTAGTGCCTACTACCTGTTGGGCACTGTGCTTGGTGTTCTCATTTAATCCTCACAACTCAGAAAGACAAGTATTGATGTTCATTAGAAACAACAACAACAAAAACTTATTGTGGAAAATTTCAACCAAGTAGAGAGAGTAGTGCAAATAAACCTCCATGTACCCATCATCCACTTCAATTACCAACTGATGATCAGGCTTGTTTTGTCTATACTTACCTCCTCCTTTCCCCATCTCCTGGATGATTTTGATGCAAAATATCCTGTCATTTCATCCATAAAATTTAAGCATATATTGTTAAAAGATAAGGTCTTTACCAAAAAAAAAATATAAAATAAAATAAATAATAAAGCTTGGTGTTCCTATTTCCCTGGTTTTCACAAATATTTCCTAGTTTTAGTTTGTTCAAATCAGAGTCTAAGATCCTTATTATACAATTCTGGTATTTCTCTTAAGTCTCTTGTTAGTCTGTGGTTCTCCCCCACCTGTTTTTTTTTCCACTTACAACTTGAAGAAACCAAATCATGTGCCTTATAGAGCTTCAATCTGGCTTTTGCTGAATGCATACACATACTGTCCTAACATGTTCTTTTGTCCCTTTTATTTCTGGTAAATTGCAAAATAAATACAAACACTGTCCAGTATGGTAGCCCCTTGCCATACAAATAGCTACTGAGCACTTGAAATGTGGCCAGTCCAAATTGATATACATTGGATAATCCAATAAAATATACATTGGATTTTTTAAAAAAGTTTTAGTAGAAAAAAATAAAAGTAAAGTATCTCATTAATAATGATTTTTACGGGTTTCCCTGGTGGCTCAGTGGTAAAAAATCCACCAGCTAATGCAGGAGACATGGTTTCGATTCATGACCCAGGAATATCCCATATGTCGTGAAAAAACTAAGCCCATGCGCCACAACTACTGAGCCTGTGCTCTAGAGCCAGGGAGCCGCAACCACTGAGCCCACGTGCTGCAACTAAGGAAGCCTGCATGCCCTGGAGCCTGTGCTCGGCGACAAAAGAAGCCACTGCAATGAGAAGCTCCCGCACCACAATTAGAGAGTAGCCCCCAACTTGCTGTAAGTAGAGAAAAGTCCACGTGGCAATGAAGACCCAGCACAGCCAAAAGTAATAAATAAAAAAATGCCAGTCGAGATGTTATACCTTAACAAAAAAAGATTTTTATATCGGTAACACATTGAAATGGTAATACTTTGGATACATTGAGTTAAAATTAAAAAAAATTTTTTTTTTCCCCCACTTTAAAAAATGTACCTGCTAGGGAATTCCCTGGCTGTCCAGTGGTTAGGACTCATGTTTTCACTGCCAAGGTCCTGGATTCAATCCCTGGTTGGGGAACTGACAGCCTGCAAGTGGTGCAGCATGGGCAAAAAAAAAAAAAAAAAACCATCTAGTGAAGAACTAAAGAGCCTCTTGATGAAAGTGAAAGAGGAGAGTGAAAAAGTTGGCTTAAAGCTCAACATTCAGAAAACTAAGATCATGGCATCTGGTCCCATCACTTCATGGCAAATAGATGGGGAAACAGTGGAAACAGTGGCAGACTTTATTTTTGGGGGCTCCAAAATCACTGCAGATGGTGATTGCAGCCATGAAATTAAAAGACATTTACTCCTTGGAAGGAAAGTTATGACCAACCTAGACAGTATATTAAAAAGCAGACATTACTTTGCCAACAAAGGTCCATCTAGTCAAGGCTATGGTTTTTCCAGTAGTCATGTATGGATGTGAGAGTTGGACTATAAAGAAAGCTGAGCACCGAAGAATTGATGCTTTTGAACTGTGGTGTTGGAGAAGACTCTTGGGAGTCCCTTGGACTGCAAGGAGATCCAACCAGTCCATCCTAAAGGAGATCAGTCCTGGGTGTTCATTGGAAGGACTGATGTTGAAGCTGAAACTCCAATACTTTGGCCACCTGATGCGAAGAGCTGACTCATTTGAAAAGACCCTGATGCTTGGAAAGATTGCAGGTGGGAGGAGAAGGGGACGACAGAGGATGAGATGGTTGGATGGCATCACCGACTCAATGGACATGAGTTTGGGTGGACTCCGGGAGTTGGTGATGGACAGGGAGGCGGTTCATGGGGTCGCAGAGTTGGACACGGCTGAGTGACTAAACTTAACTGAACTGACAAAAAAGAAATAACCCAAAACACCTCTAAAAAAATGTAGGTACTAGAATATTTTAAATTACACATTTGACTCACATTGTATTTCTAGTGGGCAATGCTGCTCTGGAGGCTCATCCATTTCAGGTTCAATTTTTTGGTACGACTACGTCATAGGAAGTGAAGTGTTTTCTATCAGGAGGCTCAGAATTCCTGGTTGTTCCTTTTTGTGTTTTCTTTCTATTTTTGGTAATGTTGGCATTTATGACTGGTCATTGCCTAGATCTATTTCATTAAGGGTTGTAAAATGGTAACACCTTATATTGGCTGTAATACTATTATAAAGCAAAATATTTCATGGAGGAAAGGCAGAGAAATGCTTCATTTTTTCCCTTTTGCCAGTTTTGAAATAATGAGGTTTTCCCTAACATTCCTCCAAAGAGATCAATGAGTTTGTTTTTTTATATACCATTATGAACTCATGGATTTGAACATATTTAATGTGTACAGTACTCTCACCTAATCAATGAGGGATACATTCCAGGACCCCTCAGTGGATGGCCTGAAATTAGATTTAATGACCCAGTTGGACAAAAGGGCAGGTAGCATATACAGCATGGAAAAGCTGGACAAAGGGATATGTCCTGGGCAGAACTGAGCAAAATTTTATCATGCTACTCAGGACAGTGTACAATTTAGAACTTATGAATTGTTTCTGGGATTTTCCATTGAATATTTTTGGACCAAGGCTGACCATGGGTGACTGAAACCTCAGAAAGTGAAAACTGCAGATTGGGGGGTAGGATGGAGGGGAACTACTCTGTATTTGTTGCAGTTACCCTCATCGATGCTAAAAGTGGCCTGTATTTATAGGGGCTTCTCCAAGTTGGCTACTGAATCTCTGACACAGCCCCACCAGCTTATATTGTGTATATGTCCATATTCCCTGCCAACTCTCATTGTAATCAACCATTTCTCAAAGGAACCTCAATTCTCTTTAGTGGGAAAAGGTATTTAGCATCCAGTCTGAGAGTTGTTCGGAGAAGGCAATGGTACCCCACTCCAGTACTCTTGCCTGGAAAATCCCATGGACGGAGGAGCCTGGTGGGCTGCAGTCCATGAGGTCGCTGAGTCGGACATGACTGAGCGACTTCACTTTGACTTTTCACTTTCATGCATTGGAGAAGGAAATGGGAACCCACTTCGGTGTGTTTTTTTTTTTTTAATTTTTATTGTTTTGGCATGTGAGATCTTAGTTCCCTGACTGGGGACTGAACCTGTGCCCACTGCGTTAGGAGCACCAAGTTTTAACCACCTGACTACCGGGGAAGTCCCCACTCCAGTGTTCTTGCCTGGAGAATCCCAGGGACGGTGGAGCCTGGTGGGCTGCCATCTACGGGATCGCACAAGAGTTGGACACGACTGAAGTGACTTAGCAGCAGCAGCAGCTGAAGTTGTTTAGTCACTAAATTGTGTCTGATTCTTTTACGACCCCATGGACTGGGTCCCTCAGTTCATGGGATTTTCCAGGTAAGAATACTGGAGTGTGCTGCCGTTTCCTTCTCTAGGGGATCTTCCTGACCCAGGGATCAGATCTGTGACTCCTGCATTAGCAGGCGGATTCTTTACCACTGAGCCAATGGGAAGCCCAATTCACGATCAGGACTACCGGATTTCTTTTCTTTAGTTTTTGGCTGTGCCACACGGCTTGCAAGATCTTAGTTCCTCGACCAGGGATTGAACGCATGCCTTCAGCAGTGAAAGCACTAACCACTGGATTGCCAGGGAATTCCCAAGGGAATTTTTCTTTTTCTTTAACCTTACCCATCCTATATTTGCATTTCTTTTCTCCCATGCAGAAAACCGCATTTCTCAACCATGTCAAATAACTTCTTTGCTTCATCTCACAACACAAACAGGATAGTCTCAGCATCACAATGCAGACACTATCAGCAAGGACAGGATTAGTGAAAATATACTAATTTATTATTTATTTAAGAGTTTCTGCACTCCTCTGTCCTTAGGGCAAGGGATTATATAGGCACTTTTTTCTGTTTTAAAGTCACTTGAAATAGTTCCTTTCTGTGTGGTTAACTTCCAACTGGATGGTTAGGGTTTGTTTGTTTTTTGACATTGCTTTTGGTTTACAAATATGTAAACTCTCAAGTCGAATCGATATTGCAAGAATATTCAGAGGAGTGAAGCTTCCACCCCTTTCCCTGGCAGCTTGTTCTTTACCCAGAGGTAACCATTTCTAAAGCAAATTAGGAGGCGGGCTCTCAATTCCCTTAGTATTACAGTGCGGATGCATCACTATTACTTCAAACAGGGACTGGCTGATGGGCACTTGGGTGTTTTCAGCCTATTGCTGTTATACTATTGGGCCAACTTGACAAGGAAGATGTCCAAGGGCACACCTATGGTAAGCATATTAAGATGAGATTTGGTGGGAGTAGGACAAAAAAGTAATTTCCCATCACTTCATGGGAAATAGATGGGGAAACAGTGGAAACAGTGGCAGACTTTATCTTTTTGGGCTCCAAAATCACTGCAGATGGGGACTGCAGCCATGAAATTAAGACACTTACTCCTTGGAAGAAAAGTTATGACCAACATAGATAGCATTACTTTGCCAACAAAGGTCCGTCTAGTCAAGGCTATGGTTTTTCCTGTGGTCATGTATGGATGTGAGCGTTGGACTGTGAAGAAGGCTGAACGCCAAAGAACTGATGCTTTTGAACTGTGGTGTTGGATAAGACTCTTGAGAGTCCCTTGGACTGCAAGGAGATCCAACCAGTCCATTCTAAAGGAGATCAGCCCTGGGTGTTCTTTGGAAGGAATGATGCTAAAGCTGAAACTCCAGTACTTTGGCCACCTCATGTGAAGAGTTGACTCATTGGAAAAGACTCTGATGCTGGGAGGGATTGGGGGCAGGAGGAGAAGGGGACGACAGAGGTTGAGATGGCTGGATGGCATCACTGACTGGATGGACGTGAGTCTGAGTGAACTCCGGGAGATGGTGATGGACAGGGAGGCCTGGCGTGCTGTGATTCATGGGGTCGCAAAGAGTCGAACACGAATGAGCAACTGAACTGAACTGAGGAGAAAAACTCAAAAGAACGGTGGTTTCAACAAAATTGTTTATTTTTCTCGAACATAAAAGGTAGGCAGAGCAGGGCAGCACAGGGCAGGGCTGATGTGATGGTTCCGGACACTAGGTCCTAAGGGGCCCCAGGCTCCTTAAGCACACTGAATGCTCGACTTCCATGCTTCATGGTCCAGGGTGGCTGCTGTGGCAGTAGCTGTCACCACCACATTGTAGCCAGATCATAGGACAGGACGAAGAGCATGCCCTCAATCTTTACACCTTCAGAAGAACCTTCAGAATTCTATTCTATTCAGAGAATAGAACACTTCTATTCTCCACCTGTGCTATGAGGGATTCTGTGCCTGGGAGCCTGCTACGGCTAGTATGATCTCACTTGCACTGTTGTCTTCCCTACGGAAAGCTACTCTGCACCCAGTGGGATGTCGTCTCTACTGGTGTTCCCTCTGCTCCCCTGGAGAGGGGCAGGGCGCACCCACACCTACGGCACCTCCTCTTAACCGCTGGGGAGCTCCCTGACATCCAAACTTTTCTAGGCCACGGACAGCTCATTTCTACCTAGAATCAGTCAGTTCTTTAGCTGTTCTTCATCCACGGTTTCAAACACCTGATGTTTCTTACAGTAAGTGTTCTAACTTACCAATGGCTCCTCCACTGCATGAACCATACCTTAAATGTCTCCTAAACCAAGCCCATAACCTCCCCTGCACCCCTTAAACCTATGGCTCCCACCTATTTTCTTAATAGAATGACCTTCATCCAGGAGAACCTCAGTTGGTCGCCAGCCCACCCTTTAACTCCAGCCCAAACGCAAATACAAAGAGCCAAATACCTTGGAGTTGTTATTCTTTGCTTTAATTTGGGCTCCTGGGGGCCCCTCGTTGCCTGTAATTCAGGCTCACCAGTCCTCTGTCATTTCAATCATTTCTGCAGGTCTCTTTTGCTTTGTGTGTGACCACTTCCACCTGCTGTCTGAGACGACTTCCTAAAAAACAAAAGTTCAGCAAAACTGTTAACAGGTTTTAACTTTTCGGGTGGGGAACGGGAGAAAGGGTTTGGTTTGGGATGACAAGAACCTCTATTTCTGAAACGTTGAGATTCTTTTTTTTTAAAAAACAATCAAAGTGTATTTTTTCTGATCAAAAAAATAAATAATAGCACCCCTTTGGTGGCTCAGTGCAAAAGAATCCACTGGCCAATGCAGAAGAGATGGGTTTGATCCCTGGGTCGGGTAGATCCCACATGCAACTAAGTAAGTCTGTGCGCCACAACTATTGAGCCTATGCTCTAGAGCTCAGGAGCTGAGAACACTGAGCTCACACACCACAACTACTGAAGCCCGCATTCTGTAGAGCCCATGCTCTGCAACGAGAGGCACCGAAGAAGCCCACACATTGCAATAAAGAGTAGTCCCTGCTCGTTGCAACTAGAGAAAGCCCACGCAGCAAGACCCAGCACAGCCAAAAATGAATTTTAAAATATGTATTTTTAAAACTAATAAATAAAGTGGATAAATCGAGAACACTGTTCTCTGATTTCCTTGTCTTCAAGATACATCCCAAACTTCATTTGGTACTCACCAACAATGGGCTCCTGATGTGAAGAACCAACTCATTGAAAAAGACCCTGATGCTGGGAAAGACTGAAGGTGGGAGGAGGAGAAGGGGGCAACAGAGGATGAGAAGGTTGGATGGCATCACCGACACAATGGACATGACTTTGAGTAAGCTCCAGGAGTTGGTGATGGACAGGGAAGCCTGGTGTGCTGCAGTCCATGGGGTCGAAGAGTCGGACACGACGGAGCGACTGAACAATGGGCTCTCATCTCACATCTGACAGTACTGCATTTCCCTGTTCCCACAAACGGCTCTTTCCCCACCTGCCAGGTCACAGAGCTTACAGGACCCTTCCCCTCCATACATTAAGACCCCACTCAAGTACATCATCTCCATGGCCCCTTCCATCTGCTCTGCCTAGGTGTTCTCAGAGTTCACTATAAGACTGAAAACCACTAAGCATTCTGATCACAAACGGATTTGATACAAGGAATCTTTGGGAGGGCTGGAGGAATGTGTCAAGGATGACACCAGAACCACTGGATTTAAGAACAGTCTATTGAGGTTGTCATCCAGGCATTACCACAATCACTACTGCATCCCATTACTCACAAAGCTAAAGACCCACTGTTGAAAGGCTGCAATCACTCCAACTGTCCAACATGTCTCCTTAACCTTATCAGCAGCCTGTAGAGCAGGAAGACACCTCTCCCTCACTCTGCCTTCCAAACCTAACCACGATTCAGAATTCTAGCTGCAAGGGAGTCTAGTAATATTCAGGTTTCTAGCCTCTGCAATGAAGAAAGGAATTAAAAGATGCAGGACGGAAACTGAGTGCCAACTGATAGTACCCAACAGGAATACTGCTGTAAGAGCGAGCAGGAGAATAGCAGAGTGGTCATAACTACAAGCCTTGACTATTGGGCCAAGCAGGTTTGGACTTGATGCTAAAATGTAACGGAAAAACATGAGGTCTGGAGGGAAAAGTGACATAATAAAAGTCCCGTTTCTGAAAAAATACTCCTAAAGATTAAGGGTTAGCCACGATGAAGCTTCTGTGGTCCATCAAGGTCAAAGGCAACGTAAAAGTTTTCTAGGCCATCAGAGATCAGGTAGGATCTGAGAACCATCAAAATATATGTCTATGAATTGAGCAATCGGGATAGAACTTCAAATTGTCTTCTGAGTCTCACTTCCCTGAAATCTTCTAGTCTGTTTCAGTTCATAGAGACTATAAACTGTCCTAAAGTTATCTATAGGGAACAGACCATCAACAACACTTAAAAAAAAACCTGCCAACAGTAATGCTTTAGGAAAATACATAGGACACAAGGTACTTCAATTTTCTCCTTTCCTCAACAGGTTTATTGCCTTTTAAGAAAATTTTTGTAAAATATAAATACAAAGGCAGAGAATTTACTTACAAAGTTAAAACACAGGTTTCATACATAAACACACACTTCAGAAAATTTTAGTTTTATGTACAATTTCAAGCAACCTCAACATATTATGTTAGTTTTCAATATTTTACAGGGTACAGAAAAAAATAGCTCAAAGTCTTCTTTAAATAAGAGCATAAAATGTTTAAACATATAAACAATCCGGTTTGATGCGTGAAAACTAATTTCACAGCTTTTAAATTAGGATATAAAAGTTTCATACAATTAGTTGTTGTGTGTGGATATGGTTTGAATGTATATTACATACTACTGGATCACATCCAATAGCATTGACCTGGCCCGAGCAGGTACACTGTAAACAAAACATAAAGTTACAATATCGCCAAGTGCCTTCCCCGAATACAACCCCCCAAACCAACCACACGGTTCTGACCACACTCTCAACAGTTACAGCCTTTGTCATGGGAGCTTTACATGAAATTATGTCAAAGTGTGGAGCTCCTTTTCCTTGTTTTTTTTTTTCTCCTTAAAAAAGAAAAGAAACAAATGTTCTGAGTAAAAACAAACATATCCCAAAGCATGTGTGCACTGAAAAGTAAAGAAACATTTTTAACAACGTCATAAAAACTGACTTAAAAGTTTAAAAAGAAAAAACCTTATTTCTGAGTCCTTCCGACTGGAGTCATGTCTCTTATATAAAGAAGAGAGATTTTCTATGTAATAGTGTCCCTTCTTTACAGAAACCGTCGTATTATGACACATATGCACAAGGTAACACTATGCCACACTGTCCACGGCGGGCCCTGCGAGCTCACCAGTGGTCGTCCGGGCCCGTGTCGCTGGGGTGGAGCCACTCCATGGATGAGCCCAGCAGAGTCTGAAGCTCGTTCGTGAACTCCACCAGATCTAAGAGCTCCTTGCTTTCAGGATTAAAGGCTTCTAGGTCTTTGGAGCATGAGAATAAGAGGCTAGCTGACACTTGCCGGTAGAACTCAGCCTCCGCAATGGTGACAATTTCCACGTTTGGGAAATTGCAGCGAAATATGCGGGAGGACATTTTCAATTTCTTGAGCACGTCTGAAAGCAATAGCCAGTTCCGAGGCCTGCACCAGAGAAAGGACAGTGGTTTGAGTTTTTGGCAAAATTAAAAGCTCTCCCAACTATGAACTGCCAGTCTCCCAGTGGTATAACAAGGGCCAGTTACTTCTGCTTTGATTACTTCGCTCACTCCAGTTTTCACTAAGATCTACTTCTAGCGGCGAACTCTGGACCCATCTGCATGTATTAAGAGATGGTCTAGGACGGATCAGCCAATTTAGACCTAAGTGGGAGCAGCACCCATGAATGAGCCTCGTCACAGGCCGCCCTGGCACCTCTAGAACTGATGGACACATCCCAGGCAAAGGTTTGGTCCCTCAGCTCCAGCCACAACTCAGGTCACCCTGTCCAAGTGAGTCTCTGCCCACCCATCCCCCCCGGTTCTAGTCACAAGGGAAAACTAGTCTGTTAGTGAACCCAAGGCAAATGGCAAACACCTCTGTGATCTTTCCTCTCTTCCGACCCTCATGGAGAGAGCATGAGAAAGAGGCAAGGTTGCCTGTCTTTCCTTGCCTTTCCCCACACCTCCAACCTGCCCCTCAATGTTGCTGGGAGTGAGGCTTTCTCGAAGGAAGGGGATACAACCTTTCCCTGCTGTCCCTTGCCACGCTTCATGAGCTCTATTCCTAAGAGACCGTCAGCACGAGGACAGACGGACAGACACATTCCCAGGCTCATAGTCCAAGGAGGATGCTACTCCTTAAGCAGGGGCCAACACATGGCAGAGCAATGTCTCCTGGCGTGCTCACTCTGGAGGGCTGGGCACAGGGGCGCAGTGGCCTGACTAATGGGGCAAAACTCCATCTGACCCAGTCCGAGGATACAGAAGATCCCAGGTGCCACATAGGCTTTACCTAATCTTACACAAGGAGAGGCTACATCAGTGGACCTTGTGTGCCTTGGAAGGCCCCTACAGTGGTTCTTTGTGGGGGGCTCCCAAGGAGGATCCTTTCCCCAAGACTGTAGTGACTGAAACTACAGTGAGCAATTCCAGCCACTGGCTCTTGTGTCCTTTGGGCTGTGGGGTGTATTACGATGAGGGCAGTTTGCTGGGATCCCCCACCCCAACCCACCCCTTTCCTGGCAAAATTCTACTGCAGTGTGTGAAGTTGGTGGACACTTGGTGAGGAATTCACTCACCCCCCCCGACCCCCCGACCCTCATCTGCTGCTTCTCAGTCTCACGCTGGGCATGCTCACCCTTGAGCAACGGACACTTGGACATTATAACACGGCAAGAGGGGGCTTTCTGAGAACTCGAATTCAAACATGTCGCTGCAGGTGTCATTATCATCGTCCTCATCCTCTGGTCCAGGGGGGTTTGCTAAAACGTCATAACCACTTTCATCATCTGGTTCTAAGGGAGGGCAAACGAGAGAGAGAGGTGGGGATCAGTTAAGCCAGAGCAAGATTCCAGCTGTTCTCCAAACAGAAAGTCTTTCCCAAGCCAGCCCTGCTCATGGCACCCGCCCCAAGCCTTCATCCACACTAGAGAGAAAAGTTCTCTTAACTCCTGCACGTCCTTTCCACCCAACTGAAATGAATAAGGCTGCTCACCACACACAGAGCTGCCATAGAAATCCCAAGAGACATTGCTGTTGCTACTGCTGTTGGGGCTGCTGTCATCATCATCGCGACCCTGCAGGTCGTTTAAATAATCTGGAGAGAGAGAGGGAAACAAGGTTAACACCTGCTGGCTAGAGGCAAATGCTGGTGGAGGTCGGGAGAATCTCACGCTGGGGCTGGCAGGTTTATCTCCAGACAAGTCCCTCTGCGCACTCCTCCAGGTATCTAATTGTAAGCTGCATATGCATCTACCTGCCTTCCCGAGTGATAGTCCGTCTCACTGCCCCTGCCTGCCAAACAAAAGCTAGGCCTGGCCAGCTCAGAATTCCCCAGCCATCCCATGCAACATTCAAGTATGTATCTGTTTGACAGACTAATGTTACGCCAACTTTCCCAGTAAGTGTAAAACGAGGTGGGGGGAGCCTGGCCCATCTAGATGCCTGAACCAGACCATTTCGTGATCTCTGTCATACCTGTTAAGAACTTTTCCATAAGTTCGCTGTGGGTCATTTTCATGATGGTTCTACCTGAGTACGTCGCCAGGGTGGGGTCAGCACCATAGGAGAGGAGCAAGCGGACAATTTCCAAGTGATCGTTCTCGACGGCATCGTGGAGAGGCCTAAGAGAGGCACGGGGGATTGATTATACCTGTGGACATGATGTTCACCTCTAACGACACAAAGGCAAAATGGACTGTGTGTGGTCAAGCTGCTGTTTCACCAAGGAGGGGAGTGTACAGTCACTGCCATTCCACACGGGGAAAGTGAGGCACTGTGACTGGCCCACTGTCAAATGATGAATCACTCTATTATTATTTCTACACTTAACCCTTTATAGGACAGATGAAGAGACTATCTCAGGCCTAATTCTCAAATGCAAATCTCTCTTAATCCACTTAGCCTAAGGAGGAACTCAGGCCATGATGAAAACTTTCCCAATGAACTTAAATAGTGACAGACTGTAAGAAGATAACTTATGGGGCGGGGGGGGGAAACCCCAACATCATGGAAGCCAACATGACAAGCAATTATTTATACCATTAAAAAAAAAAAAGATTGCCATTTCTAAAAGAAACTAGGGGTAAAGTAGAACCTCTCCTGAAACCAACTTGGAGATCAATGATCAACCCTCTGGCTCAGAAGCAGTCGGCAGGCAGGGTGAGTTCTCCGGAGAGTCCAGAGTCCTTTCTGTGTCTATTGGGATTGGAAACACAACCCACAGTCCCATCTGGAAAGAATGCTTTTTGGAAACCATGAACCACCAAATACATTTCAGTTTTGCTCATTTTATGACTGTCAGGAAAGCCCTAGTGCCCCGCCTCCTGGTAGCATCCCAGGCACAACCCAGAAGATGCTTGGGCTGACTCAGACCTGGGACTCTGGCCAATAAACCAAGGTCAAGGAAAGAGTAGGGGGCCGGGGGTGTGGGTGACCACAGCAGATCCTCTGAAGCCACTGGCCCCGGCCCTGTCTGTACTCCAGGGACTTTCAACGCACGTGTACTTTAAATATGGTGATTGAACAGATGCTGGTAAAGAGTCTGGGGTCATAAAAGGCAACACCCCTGATTATCCATGCAGGTGCAACATTTCCAGGGATTTCTGTCCATGAGAGCATCACTAAGTTTTAAAATTCTATGTAAATTTGCCAGAAAGATGTCTGATTCCATCAGTGTGCTTACATGGTGCTCACACTCCATCTTTCCTCCTGGGGTTCCCCACCACTTACCTGGTCCCATCCTGGGCACTGCAGTTGACATCAGCGCCATATTCAAGGAGATGTCGTACAATATTGAGCCATCCCCTTGCACAAGCTTCATGCAGGGCACAGTAACCCGCGTTGTCTCGATGGTTCACATCACAAATCTTATTCTCCAGGCAGTACAAGACCACTTCCTGTGGGAAGAAAGTAGGGGATGCCATCAGACCACCACACAGTGAACCTTCCAAGGGTGGCCTTTCCATAGCTTGGCAGTGCCCACTTTCAAAAGCATACATCCTTGGATCTAACAGCTCACTGAAGTGCGGTGGGCGTCCTGGTGAGGGGGCAAAAACTTGTGGGAAGGGCTTGGAAATGCAGATAGTGTTGTCTAGGGCTCTGCTGCTCCAGTGGCCTGGCCCAGGGTAAGCTGCCCCTGAACTTCTCCCAAGCTTCCACAGGGCTGCTGAGAGGATCTGGTATGGCCCATACAGAGATGCCACGGCTGCTAACATCTTAGATGACACAAGGCCAAGTATAGACCATTCTCCCTTGACAGGTCCGTTCTGTCGGTGGCAATAGTTGACAACACATGTTTAAGCATTGATGACTGATGCTTAAAGAGAGCGGAAATCCGCTGAAGAACATCCCTCAGGTTAGAGAAGGAGGGACAGACACCCAGGTCAGCCACATCCTCACGCCCCCAGTGAAGACCCCAAATCAGAACCTGGGCCTCAAATGCTATTTGTATGTTCAATAGAATCAAACAGAAGCTTTCTCTATCCATCCTCAAGGAATGACACAAAATGCTCCAAATAACCCCGCCCTCTATTATGCCTCATTCCACCCCACAAACTACACATTTCAAGAAGCAAATAAAACGACTCTATCCTTCCCCCTTCCCCGAAGGAGTTCTGTGTCAAGAGTATGCGTTAGAATCACTGTTATTAATCTTACTTCTTCGGTGTGTTAAAATATTAATATGAACTGCTCCCAGTTAGCAGAGTGATAATTTATTCAATGTTTTATTACCTTGATTAAGAAAGTTTTCAAACACATCGAAAGCATTTTGCCACCAGAAAACATGTTATACTTGTTTTCTTCCAAGTCATGCCCAGCAGAGAGCTGTCAGGTTCTGAGAGCCAGGGGTAGGCGGAGTGTGCAGGCAGCCCAATGCTCAGTCCACTTGGTAAAGGGGGACGGGACGGGGTCAGAGCAGACCTTGTGACAACTCTTAAGTAACTCATCTGTGTAACCTAGAACAGGGTCCATTGTCAGGACCTTCAGAGGACATGCCAATCAAAGGTGACCACTCACTTGTGAGTGAACTTGCAAGTTCCATTTGTTTAGTCCATGAACCTAATGGGCCATGCTGGTAAACCTGGCCATCGGTGAGGTCAATGTGGCAGCTCCCTTCTAAAACAAGGGGAGGAAGGGAAAAGGCACGCCCATGAAGGTGTTTCTTCGTTCAGATCCCAACCTGCCAGAAAGCCCACAATCCTCTGGGCTCCCGGGCCACCTATCCTGAGCCCTGGTATCCAGGATACTGCATGAAGCTGCTGCTCCCTTAGCAGGCCCTCAGTAGCCAGACTCAAGTGGACGGCCGCAAGCTAATGGAGCTGTGTGCCCCAGTCAGGGAGAGGCCCCGTCACGTGGCTCCAGATCAGGTCTGAACGCCACCAACTGTTGTGTACAGATCAGTTTACCCCAGGTCCTGGCGGCCTGCCTGGGTCCTACCAGCACGGGGTTTATTTACTCTGACAATCATGGCCTTCACCTGGAAACCTTCATTGCTACCAGGGCCAATTCAAGGGGACCTAGAAATGAAAGGCCATCAAAGCTGACAGGTAAGTCAAATCTCTGTTCCTGGAGGACATCAGCAAAGGTAGCAGGAGCCCCACGGCCCAGTCTGACCTAACTCAATCATGTTGATGCTGCTATTTACACTGCTTCTCGTTGCCCCAGATAAGGACATCTTCCGTCATCCCACGGGAACCCAGGAGATGTCAGGAAAGGAAGATAGTACTATCCTCATTGAACACTTAAGAGAAATTGAGGCCCAGAGAAATTAAACCCCAAGTTCAATTAACATGAAGTACTAGACCTATAATTCAAATCTTTAGTATCTGGTTGGCTGGCAAGATTCAAAAGGCCCAAGGGATGCAATCTATCCATGATGAGCATCCCCCAGGCCATCTCTATTGGGGTCAGTGGGCTAACCACACTCTCCTAGCTGGGAGGGAGTTGGTCTCTAAACGGATGGCAACCACCGTTACCAACAGAGAGAAAGGTGACGAGGTCAGGCAAGTCTGTCTGCCCAACACATCTCTTGGTTTATTTTCTCTGCTAGAAATGGGAGTGTTTGAAGGGCAGCCCACCCATTTCCAAACAAAATCCAACTGTTTTTGTTGGACAACTCTCTGTTAAGCGGCTATAAGCTGAACGCCATTAACCGCAAAATGTAACCATAAAGGCCATAAACCCGACATTGTTAATTAATTAAATGCCTCATTAACTTTTTTAAAAACATGATTTATTCAATTCATAGAAAATTTAACCATTACCACTAAGCGCACACGCATGGGGTTGCACGTTGGCATTTTAGCTTAAGAAGCAGAAGCCTTTTTCTGGAGAGGGAAAGGTTTGAGGTCTCTGGCCACGCAAGTAATCTTTTGCAAGCAGATCTGAAGCCAGAGCATGTTTCTAAACTTCCAGAACCAGATCATTTTGACATAAAGCTCAGATTGCCTTTACTGCACATGGTATAAGCAGAAAATCACCAACAATGAATGGTGAAGACAGAACTTCAGGAAAACCCTCCCCAAGTGCATTCAAAGCACACCTTTATTTGGTTAAGTAAACTATCTTTCAATGTTAAAAGGTTTAAATCGTCAAATCTCCCAACTGGGCCATCACCCCAACATTTAACATTCTGCCTAGAGAAATCCCAGGAAGTTGGATAAAAAAGTTGAAAGCATTCATCTACAAGTCACAATGATCAGTATCAAAACTGGTGATAATCAGTGTATAACCTACATGTTGAAATGTATATTTGAAGAAAACCAAGTCTGACCACAAACATCCCCATGGCCTCCTGTGTACAATCGAAGGCCAGGTAGGCTAAAAAACGTATGGATCAAGTGCCCCTCGGTCCAGACCTCAGAGTCACCAAACCAAAATGGAAACTTTCTTAAAGGACCAACAAGGGTCTCTTGAAGTCTCTGGTCCCAACGGGAGACTGGTGGGAATGATGCCAAGTAGGCTCCCTACCCTACCCCCATACCAGGAGTATATGCTCTCAACCACAACTAGTACTGAGCAAACACTTGGCACATGGGGCCCAGCTTAGGGCTGTGTACAACAGCCACTCTGTCCTCCTAGGTGCTGTTCTCTGCTCTTGGGAAAACCACTTGGGTGCTCCTTGGACTTCATCTTAAAGTAACTGCGTGAACCACCAGAAAGCTCTCTCTAGCTAATGGAGAGGTCTCCAAAGACATGTAGATATAACAGCAGCACATTCAAGCCTTGCACTAAGCATAGGTGCTTCCAACTTCCCACCCACAGTCATGCCTTGGGGGGCTGAGTGGGCACATCTCCAAGGGCTTAGGGCATTATGGACAAGGGGACGGGTTCCACAGAGCTGGCTGGGGGTGTAGGAGCTGGAGGTGGGGGAGCCAGGGTTCCTGGCCCGCATGGGTCCTGCCACCCCAATGCTAGTCCACACCTCCACGTGCTTGGCCTGCTGAGCCGCATTTTACTGTGACCATTCAACTCCCAGAGAGCTGATGCCAGCTTGAAAAAATGCCTCTGCCCTGTGGGCTATTACATCACAATTGCAGCTGACAAGTGCGGTGGGGGAGGCGCACAGGGCAGAAGGAGTCATCTATCTCACAGAGGTTCTAAACTGTAAAAAGGGCAATTCCAATGTGAGCCAGTCTTGGTGAGGAGCGTGGGCTGTGGAGCCAGACTGTAGATTGCCAGTATCAGTTAACCCCTCTGAGGCTCAGTCTCCTCATCTGGAAGTGGGCTAGTCCTAGCTACTGCCACGTGAAGATGCCTCCCTTACAAGGGTGAAGGGAGTTACTGTGGATCACACAAGCTTAGAAAGATATCAGTTACCTTTCTATCTATATTGCTCTGGCAGTAGAGGCCATGGTTGTCATCAGCTGTGCCAGGTTTGGGTTGGGATACAGCGGTGTGGACCAGGAGTCCTGGTTAAGGACCAAACCTCCTTTACCATCAGCCCTGGGCTCCAGTACCCTCTCTCAAAGAGACCCCTCAGGTCTGCCCCATCACCACCCCTACTCTGCACAGACATTTCCCGCTGTTACCCCACGGGTGGGGGGGGGGGGGCGGGCATCACTCTGCCTCCAAAAAGGGCAGCAGCCAAAAGTAGAGTTAATAACTTCTCTACCCCTTGCTAATCAGAATCCAAAAGGGCTCATTAAAATTCCCCTAGTCGCCAAGCCCTGGGTTAGGTCAGATTTTATATCAGAGATAAGTGAGCCAGACTGGAAGATGCCGAAGCAGCCTACCTGCCTGAACACGAAGCAAACATCAGAGAGGCCTTTCTTTTCACACCGCGACTGAACAAGCCACCAAACAGCCAGCAGCGTGAGCGGGGGCTAACGCAAACATCCCATTGGAACACCCAGCCCAGCCCCCAACGTGGAGGAGAGTTGGGCTCTGAGGTTCCACCCTCCGCCCCCGCCAATGGGGCCCCCACCCCCGGAGCGGCAGCCGGTATCCAGCACACCCACGAGGATGCTCACCTCGTAGCCCAGCCGGGCAGCCCGCTGCAGGAGCGTCTCGCCTGCATTCTTATTGACAATAAGCCTCCGCGCTTCTGGTGGCATCGGGCGGGACTGGGTGGCCTCCGGCGGAGAGCTTGAGCAGGGCAGCTGTGACGTCTGCGAAACTGGTAGCAGTGGTTGCAAACGGTCCAGCGGCTTCTGGTCTTGCTTGGCCGGTGACAGATCATAGTCAGAACTGGGCTCGGGCCGCTTTCGGAATCTCCGGACGGTCACCTACCAAGAAAGCGGGCAGCGCACACATTGTGGGATGTCCTTCCGCCATAGCGCTTTCCCCCCTCCTCTTTTGTGTGGGGGTGTGTGTGTGGGGGGGGGTGGGGCGCGCGGGGAGAAGGGGTTGTGTTTCTACTAGCCGGAAACTTTAGCACCACCCAGGATACAGGCCCCCTAGGACAGGGCAGTGACATTTTGGGGGAGGGTGTTCAGGAAAAGGAAACCTTTGTCCCCGGAAGCGGAGAAGCGGGCAGGCAGGATGCACTGGCACGACCCAGGGGGGAGTGCCGGGGGCAAGAGGTACCTTGCCATCGGCATTCTCCACGTAGTAGTCCCCTGGCAGCGGCAAGCTCCGCCTGGGCTCCTGCGGGATCAAATGCTTGGTTTTGCACAGTCGCTTCCCGGATGGTTTCTCGCTGTTGTCGGGGTATCTCTGCAGCAGGGAGGCAGCCTGGCAATCCTCCTCTTCGTCCGTGCACAGCACATCTGTCTTCTGGCTTTCTTTAATTTTCTGCTGTTTGGCAGGCAGCCTCGAGCCTGCCGTACAGCTTGGCTGACTCTGCTTTCTGCCGGTTAAATTGGTGGATGAAAAGCTCCTCATGGGCGGAGAGCCGGAGAACACAGGCAAACCTAAATCCGGAGGGGGCGGGGGGGGGGGGGGGGGGGCAGGCGGGCGGGAGGCAGGGGGTGGGGAGAGAAAAAGCAGGCGTTACACAGTTGTAGCCGGTGCGGAAAGAAAAGCCCATTGTTATCACTGATCACTGGAGCGGCTTCAGTTTTTAAAGATATACCAATTATGTTTTCAAAGCATTAATATTTTAATTATCCCACATTCAAACGCCAAATGGCAAGTTGTTTCAAAGCGCCTGGACAGGGGTGCAGAAGCCAGCCCTTCCCGCTCTCCAGCCCCCACCCATAGGGGGCCTTGGGTACTTGGGACGTGGAGACTGGGGACTGCCTGAGCCTGGAGTGAGGGGTCACCCAGGGCCTCCGTTCTTTGCCCATCCATTGCCCATCCATGAGCCGGGTGAGGTGCAGCCCAGGAAATGGAGCTCCCTCCTCACAGTATATTCGAGAAGGAAGTGTGGACGCTGAAAGGACCTCATGGAGAGAACTCCCCACCTGCCACATGCTACTCCGTCAACTTGGATGGAGCTCAGGTCTCCTCCAGGGCCCTTTCCCACAGAGGGCAGGTGACCCAACCTCCAGGAGCCCCTCCCACCCCCCCAAAACAACCCGTGCATACCTTGTTCACTGTCACTGGATTTGAGGGACTCTTCCGACCAGGTTCTGTTGCCTTTGGCTTCTGCCCTTTTCCTGCCAGGTTTCTCTTCGGAGATGTTATTGCCCTGGGCGGCAACCTCAGGCTGAGCTGCCTGGGTCACTTCCTTCCTGCCCTGCCGGCCAGGTTTGCTCTCTGCTGCCGACACCTGCTGCTCCCACCGTTCTCTAAGGTGCAGCAAGTGGCGTTGCTTTTTGGGATGGAGCCCTGTTAATTCAATGCACACCTTCAGGTTGGTCAGCTCACTATAATGTGGGTCTTCTAAGTGGTTAGAGGAACTGTTTGTCATTTCCCTCTCAGGCCAGTCATCTAATGGAGAAATAACTATAAATTAATCAAAAAGCCCCCTGGGGCGGGGAAGAAACTGTCTTATACATCACTGACGGGGTGGGGGAGGGGAGGGGTGTGGTCACTGTGGAACTTGTCACCAAGTCTCGGGAGGGGGGCCTATTTGCCTTTGGTCATCTTTGGGCTCCTGTACCTGGCTTGGGACGGGGGAGGTGTGAGTGGGTTGCCCCAGGGCTCCAAGGTGGGACTGGAACCTTCCATTGCTCCACCCCCGGACTTTACTTCCCCTGGGTGCCCTGTGGGGCCGGCAGCCGGGCCAAGCTCACCTTTGGAGACCCGTCTTCGCTTGGCTTTCAGCAGCGGGTCCTCAGGGAGCTCTTCCACAGTGGTCTCAGTGTGGCTGCTGTCCCCTGAGACCTTGCGCTTTCTGTCCGCCCGGAGGGTGGGGCTGTTCGGCATGTCTGGGGTGACCTGGTCGGCGGAGGGATCGCTCACCGGCTGCCGATCCAGGAAGTATTTCTCCACGGAAACATCTTTGTCGTCTGGGGCTTCAAAGGGGTCGTGTTTGCTTCCGGCACTATAATCGCCTGTCGGGGCGGGCAGGGAGAACAACAGGGAAGGAAGGAACAGAGGTCACGAGGCAGGCAGGGTTGGGGAGCAGGCGCGATCCCTACGCGTCGGATCCCTACGCCCGAGGTAATCTGCTACCAACAGACCCTCCCCTTTGGAGACTGGGGGCCTCCCGTGCTGGAAGCACAAGACCCTCGGAAAGACCATGTCCCAAAGGAAGGGCACCTGAAGATACTCGGCCCAGAAAATGAGGGGTGTGGGACACTCACTACTGCCCTTCTCCGTGTCCATAGTTGAGGTCGGAGAAAGTCAAGATGAGGCATCAATATCACTCTTCTATAAGCACATGAGAGAACTGCCTGCCAGCCACCTCCCAGTTGGTCAACTTTGATGGCACTCAGGTCCCCTCCTGGACCTTTACCAACTGCGAGTAGGTGAGCCCGCAGCAAGCTTAAGCCAGGGCTGAGCTACCCGTCTCTATGGAAACAGCTGCTGAGGTCATTATTTTGAAATAAAAGGACGACGTAATAAAAAGACCAAATGTCCCCCAAATGCCACACCCACAGGGACAGAACCAATGTTCACTTGGGTCAGCAGGGGCAAGGGTGAAGAGAACAGGGCAAGAATGGTGGGAGGCTTGGAGACCAAGGGAGGAGGAAGCCTGGCAAAGCCAAAGGCAAGGCTTCCTGTTGTATGTACAAAGGTGAAGGGCAGTTTCAAAGAACTCAACCAGATCTCTACAAGTCCCTGGGCCCTCTTTCCACAACCACTGGGGGGAAAAGCATTTCACTGCCACCAACGGGGCGGGGGGGGGGAACCGCGCGCACACGGGGCACTCCTCCATGTTCCAAAGACTAGACTCCACCCCCTTCACTGGGGGCTGAACCGCTCACACCCCAGCCCTGCCTGCTTCGGCTCCTTCCACTCAATCTAGCACCACTTGGGGCTTTTCTTCCAATCATCCCAGCCTCACATCACTCCTCACTTTTGCTCCAGCCAAAGAACAGTTTGACTGCATTGCTGATCGTATTTTTTCCTAGCATGCAAATAATTCCATAATGATTGTGTTCCCCTAAGATGACCCTGACCATCACCCCGGGGTGGGGGGTGGGTTGGTATGACTTTGGTATTTCCGTTAACACCTAAGCTATGCTCCTTGAGCACATCTTTTAGATGAAATCATAGACACACTCTTCATGTTCCCATATATAACACTTCTGCCCAGCTGGCTAGCCCCCTAATCAACCTCTCTTGCGCGGGCATTCTCAGCATTTAAGGGCAGTCAGTTGTGGGGACAAATTTCACCCCGGCCTTGGCTAGCCTGGCCTGTGTTCTCAATGCTGGAACCCACTGATCTTTTCTCCAAGGGCATCCCAAGGTGGGACAGCTCCCCGTCCACCCTTGCCAAGGAATGGTGGAATCACCTCAACTGCTTGGGTCTCCTGTCATGGCAGCAGGAAAAATCCCAGACTCCTGGCCTGTGCTCATGGGGGATATAGTCCAGATCACTGAGGGCCTGGGAAGAGGGTGTGCTGCAACTCTCACCTTGGCTGCTTTGTGACCCTCTGAACCACTCTGGCAGGAACAGCACCTCTTTACAACTTGGCCCCCTTCAGTTGTAAAGTGGGAGTGTTACTGCAAGCCTCCTCCTGTGGGTGGGCTTCAGAAACACAAGGAAAGGCTGGAAAAATTCCTTTAACCAAAAGATGCCAAGATTTTCAGAGCAGACTGAATTTCAGGCCTGAAATGTATGCTATCTTAAGAGGTGAGCCCTCCTGGTTACACCACTGGACTTCTCTGGTCCAATCAGCCTTTCCTAAAAGCCCCATGGAAGAAGACCCATGGAGAAGTGTAACGGCTACTTTACGAACCCCCATGTCCAATTTTAAAGTTCATTCAAAGTGAGTTCCCCCCCACCTACTTTAGCTAGGAAAGATGGTTCCAACTCGGTGGTTTGGAAGGAGAGGTAACTGGGTGATGTCAGCGAATGCCGTCAGTGTGGGGCCCTGCCCATCTGAGATGTCCCCAATCACGTGAAGAAGCTGTCTACCCTCAGTGTTTCTGATTCCACTTTCACCTACTACATTTTAACCCTGTATCTGTAACAGTCTCAATCCATCTAGGGAGGCATCTGGCTCAGGGAGAAGGTTTTCCATCTAAGTTTTCACCCTCAAGGCCAGCTACCTTCATTAACAGTGAAATTACTTTATATCTTTGGCTACAAAAGGCCAGTATTTCTTGCCCATAGAAAACCACTTGGGGGATCTATGATGACAGCTTCTCAGGTGTGGGCAGGCAGTGACCGTGGAAGCTCTTCCTTCTGTTCCTGGAAGAGTAAGCGCACCCCAATGAGTCAGACCCTTCCTGGGGGCTCCTCTAGGCTTCCCATCTGGTAAAAGCTGCCTGGGTGCAGAGGGCACCCCTTCACTCACCAGGACCAAGAGTGCGCCACACACATGCCCACCATACCCACTCAGCTAGGGAGGGCGCTCCTGCACCTGACCTTCCCAATGGTCCTTGTCCCCAGGGACCCCATGATAATGTCCGTGGTTCCTCATCCTGGACTATTACTCAGGAAATTTCCACTGCTCAAATCAGGGCTCACTGAAATCATCCCCCCACGCACATCGCTTAGTTGCTTTCTTCCCCATTAGGTGAGAGGATCTTTCCCCAAATAGGTCCATCCAGTCTCCCTCTCCCAGTGCCCGAGTCTTTCAGGGCAAAGATCTCAATTCTTCTCAGTTAAGGCCCCGCAAGACCTTATGCTAGTGTGACCCTACCCAGGCCAATAATAACCCTGAAGAACCCTGAAGGACATCCAGCCTGACTGGCCAAGATACCCATGGCCACCACCTATGGGGGAAGAGACTCTTGTGTCACCTGGAGCTTTTCAATCACTGTTCTAACCACAGGACTACACAGGACCCAGAGGACGACCCTTGAGGGTAAAGGAGATGGAGAGAGAGATACATGGGGATCCCAACCATCAGGCTTGGCCATCACTGCTACTTTTGGTCCTCCTAAAAGTGGGAAGCCATGGGCCCTTGGTCACCCAGTCTAAGCAGGTGTGAACATGGCTGTGTTGTTTGAGGTTTAACACTTGCTCCCTGCAGTGTGGTCATATGACTCACAACACATATATCCCATAATTTATCATGGTTGTGCCATAGCATCACCTCAGAGAAGCATCACCATAGCAACATTTACAAGTCACCGTGGCAACAAAGCACCCTCACCATTGAGGAGCCATGCCCGGTGAGGCCTAAACAAGGTGGGAGGGCTCTGAGATGTTGGAGGGCTCCCCACAATTGAAATCCCCTTCTCTGCAGCTTAAGTATAGCACTGCCAGTAAAGGCTAACCTTGTTAAAACTTACACCCTCTACAGAGGAAGCCTAGGGAATCTCTGTTTCAAATTAGTTTACAAATGTGCAGATGCTCATATGGAAGAGAAGTTCCCTGAGCTAAGAAGTTTCATGAAGCCCCTTGACTGAGGTTTCCTCCAGTTTCTGGCCAGGCACTGCAGGCGGTCATTTCAAGTTCGAGAACGAAGGGGCCAATACCTCCTTGTCCCACCCCATTTTCAAATGTCACTGAGGGTTCCTAGCGATAATGAACTTCCCAGTTTGAGGAACCTCCAAACTCATTTGGTGAACTTCCAAAATAAAATTGAACTCAGCCACCCCTGCGATCATAAAGAACAGTGATCATAACAAATGAAAATCCTGGCCATTGTATTTTCAAGTTAATTCACTTTTTTTTTGAACAAGCCACTTGCAAGCCCCACCATCTTAGAAGCACCTGGTCACTCTCGGGGGAGGCTACTTCAGGAGGGGGAAGGCAGACAGAGACGTCTGGACCTCTCATGACCCCAGCCCACCCCAGCTCCCACATGCTCACTCTGTGGCTCTCAACCACACTGACACCCATTAGAAGGACCCTCTGAGCCAGCATGGGCTCAAGATATGACGGTTCAAGGACAGGAAGGCCCATTAATTTCCAGTTGAATGGACTGAACACCTGCTGTGCTGTGGATTCGGAGGCGGCAGTAAGGACAATGGCTCCTTTAATTAGGTGAACCTTCTCAACCGACTACAAACCACAAGTCTCCAGAAGGCAAACGGAGCTCCTCACCTTCCCCAACCCTCCTCCTGCCCTCCCATGGTGGCAGTGATTCAATGACTCACTGGACCATGTCCTGGGTGCTCCAGGAAGAAACCCATGCCCTGAGCTCAGAAGGGGTAGTCGGGGGTGGGGGGTTGGTGAGGTGGCTTTCCAAATCAACTGGGGCTCAGGCCCTGCTCCCCACCAGCCTCGTCTTGAGGCTCAGCAGGCAAGATGGGGAAAGACACATTAACTTCTCTGGGAAGAAGGCTGGAGTAAAGCCACGGAGATGTGAGGGGTAGTGGCCACCTTGGGTCTGGCCATGTTGCTGGAAAAAAGGGCAAGAAGACTCAAGCGAGCTAACTTCCTGCTCCCTTCCTCCAGCTTCCCTCACCATCCCCCCAGAACAGGCAGACCCCGCTTCCCCTCCCTAGAGAAGCACCCTTCGAGACCATGCAGAACCAGCCGGTCCTGGTGTGGCTCACCCAGAATCCTGGCCCGGAGATCCATGGCTGGCAAGGATGGCTAGACAGACCCGTTCTCTGAGCAGCTGCCACCCAAATGTCAAGCCACCGGAAGCGTATTGCTTCCTCTCAACTCCCTCAGCGCTGGGAGCTGAATCACCCCGTTCCCACCAAGGACCCAGACCTTCCAAATGTGCCCACCATCCCCAACCGTCCTGTCTCAGGAGGATTCTGCACCCACCCTGTCCTCGATGTTCACCTCATGCCCTCATTCACCATCACTGGTGAGGTCTGTGGGGTCCGGAGTGGGCTGCAGGCCCCAAGCACGCACACTGAAGAAAACAGGGAAAGACCTCCACTGGCCACCAACACACCCCCTGAGCTCAGGAAGTTGACAATACAACCCGAAGTCAACCCCAGTGGAGGAGCAGTGGTTGGGACAGCAGTGACCCAAGGCAAGCCCTAGCTTTCTCTCCAATTCTGCCTGCATTAACATAAGACACCCCCTGTCTAGTGGGGTGTGATAAACACCCCCCTTGTTTATCCCATGCCCTTGGAGTGTGCTGTCAACTCCTAATGGCTGCAAACAAACCTGCCACAGAAAATAACTATGCTCATCTTGCTGGTGCCTTCATCAGCCCTCATCCCATTTTAGCAAAACTTCTGCTTTTGGAGGGAGAAGACGAGGACGTTCCATTTCCTACTAGAGGAGACCATTGCTATGGAAGGTCTGGCTCTGGCTGCAAGTGTCATTCATTCCACTGCTACCAAAAACCCATACCCCTACCTGCTATAAAATATTTGCTGCGCTTGAGGTCTTGCATCGCCATTCCTCTGCTCTATTATATTACATTGTCATTAACTACGGGACCAGTGTTTCTCTGGAAAAGGAGACACATCCCAGGAAACAATGTCTCACACATGCCTCATGTATAAAACAGCCAAATCGCCCTGTTCTCACCAACATGGCACAACACACAAGCCACTGGGGTTCACTTACATCTCTCACTGTTGTTGTGGTCGGCAATGGCCTCCTCCAGGGCGACCGACTTTGGCTTTTTGTCCTGACTTCCTTTCAACCTTTCCCAGTCAGTGGGGCTGAATTTGCACACCTCGGAGTCCTTGGTTGGGGGGTGGCCACCTTCTCGCTCTTTCATCTCCAACTCTGAGAAGCGCATCATTGCACGCTAGGAAGAGAATGGAGATGAAAAAAAAACAAACACCTTACCATCAAAGCTACTTCATTGGCCTTACCTTAAAGGAAAGTATTTTCCAAGAAAAGTTTGCCCAAAACCAACCACACTTTATGATACAACTGAGATATTTTAAAAGTTAATGATACAAATATAAGAGTGTCTATATGTTAAGCAGTCACACACTCTGTATTCATAAAGCCATATGTGTGTAGAGATATATGCGGTGTGTATGTAGAGCCATACATACACTGGCATAGAGACAGACATTCTCTTTCGAAGGTAAATAAAACAAAACAAACACAACGCAAAGAAAGCAAAACAAAAAACACAACAGAAAAGAAAACAAATGCACAATGAATAAAGACGACCATGGCCCACAAACTTCCCTTTGTATATTTGGAAATGAAATTTAACTCAAAAAGTTTATGTAAGATTCTAGTAATAAAAATTTGAAGAACTGACCTCACAGTAAGCAGCGGGTAGACATAAAATACTGTCCTCTTGTAATCCTTCCATCTATGTAATTAAAATGGGCACTCAATGGATCATTTAGATAACTTCATCCATTTTTATAAGCATAAACCAATTTTTTTCTTAACATTGCAAAACAATTTGGCTTTATTTAGCTTTTAATTAAAAGTAAAATATCTTAAGGAAATTCCTAGACAACATCTATCATTCACTAGCAAGTTAAATACATACTCTATCCCTTTAATCGAGGTTTTTTTGTTGTTTTTTCTTTTTTTGGTGAAAGAAAAACTGCACAAATCTCACAGACATGCGGCGGCTACACACCTCCACCAAGTATCACGTAAGGCATTCTAAGCAGTGCTGTTAGATTTATTTGTTAACGTACAGTAAAGTAACGGCAGAGAAATCAAAGCAATTGATACGTCAATGTCATGCAGTATTTTAGACATCCTCTAAAACTTCCGTTATCAGCATTCAAGTGGAGTTTGCTTAAAATCCACAAGAATCCACTTATGTTCCCTTACTGGATACATTTCAAAAAATTATATTATCATAAACTTCATTAATCAAATCTGCCCGGTGTCCTGCTCTAGTACCCCCGCCCCCTTCCTCTTTGAACATTAAAAAAAATAAACAAAACAAAAAAAAACTGACAACTGGTCAGGCTCCTGCAATTTGGGTGGGGGGCTCACCTGCAATGCCCGCTGCTCCCGGCTGAGCTGACTGGAATCGGCATACAGTTCGGTAGTGACGCACTTGAACCGGTCACCCACGTAACCAGCAGAGTTGGCGATTCTCTTTGCCAGCTTAGATGGCTTTGGTTTCAGAACTTTGCCATCAGTTGATTCTGCCTCATCGGCTCCATCTTTGGTATAGGTGGGGGTGGCGTCCACGCTCGGTGGGGCACCGCCCACGCAAAATGGTTTGGGTTCCTCTTGGGTTTTCCCAAAAGTGACCGCAGGGCCATCGCTCCCCGGGGTCGGCTCCAGGAACGGAGTGGAGACCGGCATTGCCAGATTCTCCTTGTTGGTTCCAGCTGGAACATTCTCCTTGCTTAAGTTGAAAACTGACTGGCCTGGAGCCTGTTTGAAAGCATAGGCGTCGTGGAAGTCATTGATGCGCCCCAGCTCGTCTCTGAGGGTGACGAAATCCCGGTGGGGCTGCAGGGCCGGCTCAGCTGGGGGTTTGCTGGGCTCAGTGCTCTGGCCGACACTCTCAGCTGTGAAGCCGGGTTTGGATGTGTTGGCTTCAGTCTTCGCGTCGGGCTCTTCCCGGAGGAGGTCTACATAGACAAGCTTGTCACTCTTAACGACGGTCTTCCCTTGATTCCAGCTAGGGCTGGGCTTGAGGTTCTTGTCCGTGGTGACTTCTGGATGTAACTTGGTGCCACTAGCTTCGAGTATCTCGGAAAACCTGTTTCGGAGGCTTGGGTCCTCGTAGCGGGCCCTCTCATGGGACCGGGACCTCCTCTCTGGTTTCTCCTCTTTAGTGATCTCAATGGGTGTGTGAGGTATCAACATGGGATGCACCATGCCCAACCCCAGCGCGTCCTGGTAGGTCACGAACTCCGGCCGGCCTGTGGGCAGCCCGTAGGGCAGTCCAGGCTTTGGGGCGAGGTGCCCAGGAAAGAGACTGCCGCTGGGCAACAACACCGGGTGAGGGTAGACAGGGCCTTTGCCATGCAAGGAGAGGGGACTTAAGGCAATGCCTTCGGGTGCTGGGTAAGGGAGGTAACTCCTGGGGTAGGGAATTGGTGGGGACCTGAACGCCTCATTTGGAGAGAGAAATATCGAGCTTGGTGGGAGCCCGTTCTCATTTGCTTTGAAGCTTGGCTCTGGGTTGCTGGCTTTGGCGCCCTTGCTGCCGGTGCTGCCGCTGTGCTTGGCAGGCGTGGTCGGGGGCTGGCCCACGTGCTGGATGACAGACGGTGTGGTGTCCACGGAGCCCCTGCTGGTCTTGCTGCCATCAGCAGTGGCGTTTGGGGCTGGAGATGCAGAGGCTGGGCGGCCGGCACTGGACACTGAGCCGGACACATTAGTGACCACGGTGTCGGTGGCGCCCATGCGGGGACACGAAGAACTGCGCTGCTGCGGGAGGGCCCAGTCCAAGGCCTTGTTCTTCAGCGGCAGGCCTTTGCCATTGTTCTCTTCGTTAGGACTTGGCCCAGGCACCACCCAGGACGAGGGAGCCGTGCTAATGATCTCAGATCTATAGATAGCACAGCCGTTTCCTGGAGGAGATAGTGTTTCTTTCGGAATCTCACTTCCGGAGAGCACTAGGCCACTTCCAGCTCTGCTGTGAACCAGGACGGTGGGTGCCATCTTCTTCATGTGGTCAGCTTTGGAAGTGTCTACATCCACCACTTTAGAAGACAAGTCTAGTGGCTTATCGGTGACGTCTTTGGTAACCGTCTGCTTCTCCAACAGAGGAGGTGAGCTGCCATCCTTTCTGTCCTGACCCGCTGTTTTCCGAGTGTGCCCAGGAACTGGCTGGGCGCTTTCGGCTCCTTCTGGAGCCTTTGGATACTTGCTGCTGCAGAGCCTGGCTGCAGGAAACTCGCTGCTGACCGTCATGTATGGCTTTGACAGGGTGACAGAGGGTGAGGTGGAGATCCGGGCATAGTGCTTGTGGAATTCAGAGTAGGTGTCCGCAGTAGGCTGGGAGGGAAGGTGGACTCGGGGTGAAGGCCGAGGCGAGGGGGGCAACAGGAGAGCCGTGTCCCCTGGCAGGCCGCTGGTGACCGCCTTGGCGGAGGGCACCCTAGGCTGTTTACTGTTCTGGATGTGGGGGTATGAGTGAGAATCGACCGGGTTCCCAGGACTAACACCCATCTTCCAGGGCAGGCTTTTGTCTGTGCAGTGGACCAGAGGCGGGATGGCTGGAGAAGCGGAAGGCGTCGAGAGCCTCATGGGGGAAGCCAGGGACGATGGGATGTGGGGACTGACGTAGTGAGGTGGCGGCAGGTAGAGAAATCGCTCCCCGTTGGTGCAGACTGGCGAATATAGCGGCTGGGCCAGGCCATACGACTGCTGAGGTAGCAAGGCCTTGTACATGTTCAGGGAATACTTATTTGGCGAGTCAAGGAAAGGGTAGATGGCTGGCGTGGCCCCCTCCATGTAGGGATTGACCCAGGGCAGCCGCAGGTAACTAGCACCATTGATGTTGAGCGGGCTCTGTTTGTCACTGGCAGGCCTGTCTAAGCCCAGAGTTTCTGCCGTGGGGACAGCACTTTTTTGTATTCCTGGTGGTGTTTTGTATATAGCACTGAAGCCATTCGGAGGCTTTCCAGAGACAGCGGAGGCCTCCACCGTCTCGGGTGTATTCGGTTTGAACTGCATCTCTGGGGTTCTTTCGGAAGAAAACCCCAGACTGCCTAGAGTGGTTGTGGCAGCCTCCCGCCCTTTCTCTGAGCCCAGTCCACACAAGCTAGAATAGACGATGTTTCCGGGAACACGCAGTCCTTCCCGGATCAGGCCAGTGCGGTCCATGCTCAGCGCTGCCAGGCCATCGATCCGATGGGCCGTGGTTGCATCCACCTTCATACAAGAAGAACATGGGTGTTACCAAGGATGTGCCTCCAAAGCAGCCCATCCCAAAGAGAAACCACAGACTAGCTCAGTAGGATATCAGCCTCAAGATCTGAGCGGAAAGGGTTAAAAAAGCAAGGCTTCACAAGGTCCGTGGCCCCCTCCCCCCTTATCCAGCACCCTCCTCTGCCTGCCTTCTCACCTTTGTCCGACTAGTATCCTGGAAGCACATAAAATGATCCCTTTAGACTTGAGGCCCTTGCATTAATTCAGTCATCTATTAACTCTGGAAAATCCACCTTCTCAGCAAAAATTCTTCGCTGCAACTGAGGTGGTACCAACTCCACTGCTCTCAGCACCGACCTTGTGGGGTACAGATCTCAGACTCACCCTCCCTGGGTCCAGTCAGGATGGGGTGGGGTGATGTTCACTGGGGCTTTCCCAGATGTGTGGAGGCATTATTTAACATAATAAAAAAACCCCAATCTTTCAGGGGGACAGCAAGGAACAGAAGACTTGAGCTGTCTCATTTCGAATCAATAAAGAGGCCATGGGTCAAACTGCAGTTGTGTCTTTGGACTTCTTCTCCCTGGTGTCTGAAGATGGCTCTGTTTCATATTTTACTGGGAAGGTAAATCCTCAGGGTCTACTTGGAGGCTAGAAATTTATCCAGCTGGGAGCGCCGGTGGGGCACATAGCTTATCAAGGAAAAGGTGGTACGGATCCCACCAGTCACCAGGATATTAGGGCATAAATGGCAAGCGCAGCCAAGAAAGCAAGCCAGGAAGAAACTGGGTGAAGCCTTGTCCCACTGCCTAGGCTTTCTCCAGCAGCCCCCCAAAGGCCCTTTAATGGTATGCAAATGAATGCACGATTGATTACAGATCACTGATACTCAGATAGCACATCAACAGAAGCCATTAATCTCTTACCACGTTGTGGTTCAAGGGATTTTCTTCCCTTAGTTCCAGTCTGGCCTTTGAAGCGTCACCATCATTTACGGGAATTTTCCTATTTAAAAGGACATACCAACTTCATGAAAACATTCCTCATTTAATGTATCTTTCATAGATTACCCCGGAACAGGCCAGTTTCTAAAAACTCTTTTTTCCCAACTGCCCTTAAAAAAACCAAAAATTCCTCCCCCATGGCCCATATTGAAAGTTATCCCCAAATGGTGATTTAATCAAACTGGGAAAAAAACCAAAGCAAGGCAAGGGAACGGGGATGCGAAATCACAAATATGTCCCTGAGTTGGGTAAGGTAGAAATTCTGCACAACTATGTCTCCTTCACGATTGTTTCTCCACACAGGCTGGGCAGGGCTGTCTGGGCCCTGCAGTCCGAGCAGACCCTTATAAGCTCCACCGGAGGACAGGCGTGTGGGTACAATGGCCAAAGCCAAAAGGGCAGACCTGGAGGCTAAAGTCTATGGGCCAGCCATGTCAACCATTTCTGTGTTACCCAGGAGGACAGGTTCTCAAAACTTTCCCCCAAAGTTAGGCACCACGTCCTATGAAACTGGTTTCCATGGTGATAATGAAGCCATATTTGACGGCCTTTATCAAAATGATGGGGGATACACACAAATATACAAATGTTAGCCGCTCCAGAGGAAGAGGCCACACATCTGTGCCAGGCTGTTGTGGCTGCCCTGAGACTTGTTATCAGAGAGCATCGATAAAGAAAGTGCTTGGTGCCAACTTCCAAATCCCCAGGATAAAATCGCTGACAAACAGCAGAGCAAAGTTTCATCATTACCCCGAAGAGCAGCTTCAATTATCTACTGCTTAGCTGCCCCTACCCCACACTCCCAAACTACTGATTAGGAAGCATAACAGAACTGTTGGGTGACTGAAACCAGGAGCCGGTGGCCTCGCCAAATAGGCGGCAGAGGATCTGGAGAAACCCTGGGCTTCCATGAAATGAAGGGTGGCTTTTGCCCCATTTATTACTGAGCAAACTATTTGTTTTAAAAGCACATCGAATGCCGATCCACCTGGGCCCACACTCCTGACATTTAGAGTTAAAGCAGCATATAGACTGGGATTAATTCTCCTTCATAAATATGAAATAATAAATTAAGGACGAAAGAGCACTGAAAGGCCGCTTTAGGGGCTAATCTCTTAAAGGGCGGCAATGCTTCGCTGAGCCGGGTTGCCTGTTAAAACTGTAAATCAAGGGCTGCCAGCTAGGCAGGAGATCTCCCCCCACCACCCCCCTTTGGGCCCACTCTGGCTGTGAGGAGGTGAAGGGGGGCTCTGCTTAGGAGCCCCAGGGAAGGACCCGCATGCTCCCCAGGCCTCAGCCAGACCCACGCATTCACCTGTCGTCACTGATTCCACACATGCGGACCCTCTCGCTGTTCATCCAGCTGTGAACGTTCCCATACAGGGGGGTTGCTGAAAGCATGTCGTCTTCTTGGATGGCAGCTTTTCTTCAAGCGTCTAGTCTGTTTAACAACAACAAAAAAAATCCCAGGAGGTTGAATGAAAAAGAGCCAAACAGGGAATGAGAGAAACCCTCTTTCTAGGCAAATTCATATGGAGTGTGGAATGCACACTCGGCAAGGTAGAGCCTGCTTGGACGTTGTACAGACGGCTGGAAGTGAAGGAGTACGCCTGACCCAGGGGTTCAAGGAAGGGGATGGAACTTCCCTAGCAGGAGGCGCCGGGGATGTGGACGGCCCAGCACCTTGGGGCCCCATCAGTCAAGGTACAGCACATGGCACCCTGCACCTGCCATTCTCCCTTCCCCTTTCCCAGCCTTTGGAGAACACACTTGCATAAAAAGCGGCTGGTGGGGGATCCCGTGGAGCCCCACACTGATTCTTCTTGGGGCTGAAAGGATGGGGGAGAGCGGGTCGGAGGTGGTGGGGGCGGAATAAAAGACACGGCAGTCCAGTGCGGCAGCCCAAACCACGACTCATTTCCAGGGCTGTGGTGTACACGACTTACAGGTGGAGGATTAAAAAGTGTCAGTGGGCTGGCAAGCCACCCCACCCGAGCCCTAGATTAGATTAAGCCCCAAACCCGGGTGGTTTTGCCTGGGTGGTTTGGCCTGGGAGCTGCAGAGGGAGGCGGCTGAGTAATTCAATGACGCCTGCTCGCTGGGGACAAAAATCATTAGCGAGCGCAGAAGTCTTAGCAGCCTGGGCTGTTGGGCTCCGGCAGCGAGCCGCTGGCACTGGGGGAGCGGGCAAAAGCCACCCATTTCCCATCCACTGGGAAGGAGGGAGGGGGAGGCGGCACCTTCCCCCCTCCTTACCTTCTCTGCCCACCACCCCCACCCACATTACATTCTAGTTTGCTGCATGAGTGAAGGGTCAGGACAAGCTGCATTTTATTAACAGGATTATCACGGCGCGTGATTTATCCTCGTGCAGGATTTTAATTGCTCTTTGGAGGTTGAGCCGTTTCTTTTGACTGCGCTTCAGCCCATATCCTGCTGTTAAATGCTGGGTTAATAAGTAGGGGAGCCTTTAATGCCTGGGACCGATGGCCCTCGGCAATTCCCCCAGCTCGCACGCTGCCTTGTCCAGGCACCCCCCAGCCACAGCCTCTGTACACCGGGACCCAAACCTGAGTGTGAAATCCCTGGTGTGCAGCTCATGGGGGAACTTTTCTTTCTCCTCCCTTACACACCCACCCACAGTTTCCGAAAGCCCAAATGTTCCCTAAGTCGACACATTTCCTTTGTTAGCAGGGAAAAATATGCAAATGATTGCTTTTACACTTTCGCACAGGGAGCTAACTGCCAGGTTGGTTGGGTGGGAGCCACTAGGACTGGGGAGCACCTGGGAGACCCCAATCCCAAAGCCAGGTTATCCCTCTGGGTTTCTTTGTCCTAACTCGGGCTTTTGTCCACCAGCATCCCTCATCAGCCCCTATACATAGAACACCGTCTGTTAATCAAGAGCCACGCGTGCAGACACACACCATGCATAGTTAGAGCTCAACAATAAAGCTGGGAGAGAGACAGCAATCTCCCTGTGTGTCCAGCCTGGTGGGATCCTGGAGAGGTTATTTGTCTAGAAAGTGTCCCTTTCTTCAGGCAAGCTGGGACATTTCCAGGAGGCTGGCTACAGCGCCCCAAAGACAGACTCAGTCGGATGCAGGCATTGAGGAAGGTTCTGAGGGGGTCCACAGGCCGTTCTTCTGTGTTCCAAACGTGCACATCAAACTGGGGGTAGGCCACCACGAGAGAAGGCTCACTCAACAGTGTGTCCCCTCTCTAACCCCTGCCAGCCCTTCTAACAAAAGGAAGACAGGTCTCAATCTAGAAGGTGGAGCAACATTCCTCAGTGCAAGTGTCCTGGGCACATGGCTGCCACGGGAGGCCATGCCGTGCCATTCCCTGGCTGCGTGTCACGATGAAATTCGGACCTTACACCAAAGGGTCCCTCTATCAAACCCTTAAGAACAGGATGAGGGGAAGAAGCGTGTGTGCCCTTGAAGCCACGATCGTCTGGTGTTCCAGTCTTCAAAAGTTACACCAGCTGCCTCCTAAGAGCTTCTGTTAGTTGTCACCTGGGGACAAGGGCCTCTGAGCACCAGACTGAGGAAATAGGAAGGCAGTTGCCACAATCACCCTACCGAGCCCTTCACCCACCCCCAGGGCCTGCAGCCCCCTTCCCTTGAAAGGGTTTTTCTTTGGAAAGGGCAGCCTGAATTTAGTGGGTGAGGTGGACAGAGTTTAGAAGAGACAACCTGGGATCACAGAGTGCTTTCAAAGCTTCTCCCCCGCTCCAGGTCTCGTCTGGTTTTCAGTATTAATACTGCACAGATAAATAACACCCTGCATCAGAATGAAGTGTTCTGAACAGCACAGGATCAGATGGAGGGCTGAGGCCCAGAGCATGGTCCAGTGTCACAGGGGTGGGGGTGAGAGGAAGAGGGGTGAGGCCCAGTATTGGATCCTGCTGACTACACCTACACACACACACACACACACACACCCCCCACACACACTCTCTCTCTCTTATAATCTTTAGCTGCCCCATGAACTTTTTGTGAACTGTTTAAAAGTGGAGGTCTGTTGAACAAACAGCGGCGCCACTGCCAGCCATAATTTCATTGCAACGAGCTAAAGACTTTTAACTCTTCAGGTTCCTGGCCAAAGATGGAGCTGCGCAGAAAGGGCCATCGAGCCAGGGCCCTGCCCGGCGCAAGGCCCTTCTCCAGAGTAACAGCCCACATCCTGGGCAAAGGCCAGACTGCTTACATCCCCCATCACTGAAGGACGCCTCCCCCCATCTCTCTGGGGTGGAGAACCGACGAAGGGGATCTTGGGGGTAAGGGACACATAGATGGGGCAGATAGGCAGTCATCCTCACCCCACTCCACTTTTAGAAAGAGCTACGGAAATTGTTGGAGACATGAGGTCTTTCTTTTCAACTGAGGAAAAGTTCTTCAAAAGTGACTTCCCTGACCCTTGGCTGTGGGTCACGGTGAAGGGGGCAAACGATGTGATTTGGATGACAAACAGAGCAGAGGCTGTGCTGCTATATATAAGATGTGCATTCACCCTTATTTCTCAATGACCACCCCACCCCACCCCGGCCTGGTCTTCCACAGGCAGGCTATGCTTCTGGCAGTGCCAAGATGTGTGAAGTCAGTCATGAAAAGCACTTTACAAGCACCAACCTGTTTCCAGAGCAAGCTGCTAAGCTATACCTTGGCTCTGGGTTTTAATCCTTTTTTCCAGTAGAGGAGAGAAGGGGCAAGGATGCCGGAGAGGGATATAGGGAAGGTGGCCCAGAGAAGGGGTCAGCCCAGGAGACAAGAGTGTCTGGTTTCTGGAAGAACAGACAGGAATTGTGGTGGCTGCCTGCTGAACACCCAGCTCTGGGAGAGACAAAACAGCCACCCCGCGTGGAGGTCTCTGGCTTTGCGTCTGAGTGAAAGCACAGGAGAGCTTGAGTCTCCCTCGACAGACTTGGGCCCTCATCTACTCCAGGAGTCAAGTTATGATTACCCCCAGCATGGCCTGGACACTGGGGAGAAGAGCCTGATTGACAGAAAGAGGTCAGAGGGACTACGATTAGGAGCTGTCACTCCCACCTTGGCATCCTTGAGTTGGGGGCACCTTGGCACTCTGTGAAAAGACACATGGGGGAACACGGGCCCTGAGCTGCACCCCACCACCAGTGGTCTGCCAAGTCCTGCCATGAAGATACCATTATGCACCGAGGAAAAGGAGAGAACTTTTTTTTTCCTTTAAGGCCGAGTTCCCCTGGCAGACAACAGACAGGGTGCCAAGGAAGGAGCCGTGGTTGTTGAGAGGCCAGCCTGAGTGCAGGGAGGGGGGCAGCACTGGGCCACTCTTGGCACCTCTCCTTTCTCTCCACCACGCTCCTCCTGGCACCGGGCCACTTTCCACTGCCTCCGCCCTCGAGGCGACGGATGGATTGGTTCAAGTCTGCACATCAAGCTTGTCAAGTGGCACCGACAAAATGCGAAGCAGCACCACCACATTGGCCCCACTCTATGCCACCACCACCAGTGCCCCTTCCCAGGGCCTCGCTCACTAGGCACCCCTTAATCCATCAGGCACTTTTCCAGTCAGTGGCCAAGGAGGTCTGGACAGGTTTGGGGGAGCACCTGGTCCAGAAGACTGAGTGGACATCAGGGACCCCAGGCAGCATGCCGTGTGCCATGGTCGTCTGTGGGCTGGGGACCTTTGTGGGGAAAGGGACTCTCTCACTGCATGGCCAGTTCTCCATGGAGGATGCGCTAAAAGCACAATCACCACTGCCTTCCCGCTCTCTCGTTCACAGCCTGTCTCTGGGCAGGTGGCTGAACCTCTTCAGCCTCGGTGCCCTCATCTGTAAATATTTGGCACCCTGTTTTTCAGAGGATTAAACTGCACTCAGGACTTGAGTTCTGCCTGGCAATAGCTGGTGCAGGCCCAGTCTAATGCCATTAAACAGCATCTAACTCCACTAAACATACTATGCAACAAACCCCTAGAATGGCTGCGTGGTTCCTTTGTGGCAGTGGGGAGACTGAGGAAGGAACACAGAGGGGCCAGGGAGGGGTGACCTTCAGCAGGGCAAGGGGCCTTCATGGAAGCTCGCAGCACAGGAGCCCTTCCTGGGGCTGTTCCAAGCCCAGACTGAGTCACCCACAGGCACTTCTCTATGGGTGTCAAGGAAGGGAGGGGTGAAGAAGTTCCTATTTTAGGATGGGGGGGCTGCTTGGATGTGGGAGCTGAGAAAAAGTGGTCCAGGGTGTGAGGCATTGGGGTGAGTCCTCCTGGGTTATCTTCCCCAGTGTGTGTAACAGTGGGGAGAGGGGAACCCCAAGGATGCCTCCCAGGTCAGGGGAAGGTTGCAGGTTTCCAGGGGTATGGTGGAAGGAGGTCGCAGGCTGGGTCCTCCAGCCTGTACAGGGGTGCTGAAGTTGGGGTGGGGGGGAATGGGAGGAGTGATCCTGCCTGCCAAGGTGTTATCTCTCCATGCACCCTGCAAGCCTCCGGGGCATCCCCACTCCTGTCCCAGGTTTTGCATTAGTAACAGACAGCACTGCTGAGGGCTAGCAAGGGAGAGTGGGGGGCGGGGAGAATGAGAAACTCGCGGCAGGCCCTGACCTGCAACACCCAGCACCTTCCCCGCCTTCCCCCAGGGCGCCGGGATAGAGCCACTCGGGGCAGTGAGGAGTGAACTTGGCCAGCAGCAGCAGCGGCAGCGGTGGCGGCGGGTGGTGGGGGAGGGGCGCCCCCTCCCGCGTCTTGGCCCGATCGGTCGGCAACAAAGGAATTTTCTCTCCCACCGCACACACACCCCGTGCGGCTGCGGGCTCCTCTCAGCTCCTCTGCCAGGTCCCTGCGTCGGGCAGTGGCCAGCACACATCCCCGCCCTCGGCCCCCGCCCAACCTTCCAGGAACTCCAGCTCTCTCCACTAGCCCTCCAAGACCCCGCTTCACACCTCGCCTGTGCGCATCTCTGGGCTCTCCCTTTCCCAGGCACCTGCCACTGAATCTCGACAAAAAGCAACTTTGGGTGGGCACACGGAGAACCCAGAATGTGCGGTGGAACTCACCAGGGGACTGGGCACTGCAGACCCCAGCGGCCATCGTCCTGGGCTCCCTTTGGCCAGTCTGGAGTGTTGCTCTCCATGGATGCTTCCCCCCATCTCCCCTGATTGAAAGACGCAAGCCAAGTGTAGCCAACTGTAAAAGGGGGCTGGGGGCTTGAGGAGGGGGGAGGGCACCAGCAAGGATCAACCTGGAGAGCTGCTGCCAAACCGGGAGTGCTGCCCACCACACACTCCCTTTCCCACACAGCAGAGCCATGGGGCAACCTCCCCCACCCCGGTCGGCTTGTGGAACTTCCCCTTCTGCCCCGACGCCATGCCTTGGCTTTTTGTCCCTTTCACTTTCTTTCACGGCGGTGCCACACACAACAACCATGTGTGTATGCAAGAGGTGCCCCACCTGGAAGCGGGTGTCCCCCCACAGGAGGCAGCAGCCCAGGACAGGAAACCTAGGTTGAATGCAATCAATCATCCTCATTCCTCTCCTTCTGCCAACCCACACCCCTCCCCCGCCCCACACCCCCTCCAATGGGGTCCCTACAGGGCTGGGTTCCCAGCTGGAGTCTCCCCCAACCTGGAGGCAAATGCAGAAGAACCGATCCATAAGGTTATTAACAGCAGCTATCATTAGTACACACAGAAAGCACAAAGGAACTTTTTACAAATAAAAGATGCAGAAAACACAGGGTCCCTCAGTCTGCACCCTGATTCCCTGCTGATTGTGTGCGCCTGGGAGTCCTGGGAAGACTGGGGATGAGGGTCAGGGGAGGACAGGGGCTCCCACTTTCTTAACAAGGAACAATAGGAACCCCATGTCTGCTACTCAATCTTGGAACCAGAATGCCCCAAACAAAGCTGTGGGAAAACTGCAGTAGACGTGGGGGCCCGTGAATTTTTGTAGCTGTTCAGAGCTTAATTACTCCTCCTTGATCCGTGGGACTAGACACGACACCGCCAAGGTTAAAATGCCCCGAACAGCGCCGAGCAGATGTGAGCGAGCTGGCAGACGCGCAAATGAGGCCTGCCTCGGAGCACGATAACAAGTGACTAATACATTGCATATCGTTGAAAGAAAATTATTTTTCTCTAATTTGCATTTGCTTGGGGGAAAAAAAAAAAAGCCAACCAGAGTCCCTCCTCACAAGCACGAGTCTAATCCTGGAAATACAGCCCGGCTGCTTTAAGAGAGCTGGAAGGAGGGAAAGACTGCCAGTGTTTTGGCGTTGCAGGCTTGTTTATCTTTCCGCCTTTCCTCCAAGGCGAAACTCGTTTTGCAAGCAACATTCCTACAGAAAATGGCACACGTCATAAAAAGAGACCAATTTATAGAACTGGCACCGAAGTTCATGTATCATTCCAGAAGTATCTCCCAGCTCCCCACTAGGGAACCCAACTAGATGTAGAAGTCCACATTATAACTCCAGGCGGGGGGTGGGGGGGTAAGGTTTGAGGTGGGAGGGGGGATGAAATCATCATTTGCAGATATCCCGAAAGCTGTACACCCAGGAGGCCAAGTCACACAGAAGGGCAGGATATAGAATTAAGTCAGCTCTGAATGATCCTCCAGAGCCCCAAAGGCTTCAAACTTGAGGCTGGGGTGGGGGGGGAGCTGGCCCCAGGACAGCCCAGGGGCAGGCCCAGCCTCCTGACCATCCATGCCCCTTGCCAGCTTGGGCTCCAGGACCGGCCCCTGGCGGGGGGGTGGGGGTGGTGGTGAGGGGGGGATATGGCTGCCACCCACCAACTGTTCTGCCTCCCACCCTGGCGCCTCCCTGCATTGCCTGGCAGAGGACCAGGGAAGGCCTGCGGCTGTGGGCATCTATCTAGTTGATTAAGTCACAGAGTGGGTGGCGCTGTGGGCAGACCTGAAGACAGTGGCGTCCTGCAGCTTAGAGGCAAGTGCGCTCTTAAAAAAACACAGCAAGGCAAAGGGACGTAGGTAATCCAAAGCTTTGGGTCCTGAACCTACACACTGGTGTTGCCAATCCAGGAAACAGGGCCCAGTGCATAGAATACAGCAGCCGCCTGTCTCTCGAACTTGTCTGAATAACAGGGCCATTTCAGAGGAAGAACAACGGCCTTCAGAGCCTCTGCAATTTCCAGAAAGCCTTCAGTTAATAATACATTCTTTCCAACAGGCTTGCTTTAGGGCGGAAAGTTATTTTCCCAAATCTTAACAACCCTGTCACAAGCCGCTGAGGCCCCAGGCCCCAGGCAACCCCTCCAGACAGCTGACACTCATGACCCTGCAGACCTTCTCCTGCCACCTCTGCCTAACAAGTTCCCTAAACCACAAAACGCCAACCAGCGCGCCCGTCCACCCAGGTCCCGGGAGCCAGAGGGCCATGTGTCCACGGGGTGGGGATGGGGCGCCGCTGCCAAGGGTTGTCTCGCCTTGCGTCCGAGGACGCCCCGGCCAGCAAGTGGCGGCCACCTCTGCGGCTTTCCGTGGGCCTGCATAGTGCGCGCTTTGTGTGAGCGCCGGGGAGGCACAGCGCTGCCCGTGCACCAACAGCTGTCACATTATTTGCACTCGCTGTAAACAGCCTTCACATTCCCCCCTTACCACATAGTTAAAGCCAGACTAACAATCCACAGTTAGAGATCAAACCAACAACAGCAGTATTGTGTCTGCCTTCGCTGCCTTCGCACCAAGCCCAGCAGCTGGCAGGTTTCTCCGGAACAAGGGACCCCCCCTCCCCCCAACCCCTCCGGGCTCCAGCCCAGGCTGGCCAAGGCAGTGCTGCGTGTGTTGCTGCTGATTGTTAAAGCAAGAGAACACAGCCATTTCGAGCAGAGTTCGGTGGGGTTCACCGGCTCTCTCTCTTGAGTTTCCTCCTCCAGCTAGTGGCTCGGGGCAGCCCCCCCCCAATCTCCTCCGCAGGGAATAAAGGTTGTTCAGACTCCCAGACTCTGCTCAGCAAAGCGTGGGCCAGCCTGGGGTCCTGCAGCCCTCTCTACCGTGTCCCAGATGAAACGCAGCTTGGCCCCATCTGCAGCTCACAGCCCCCTTGTGTTTCTGGAAAACTGTCCAAGCCCCTGAATCCTGACTGGTCGCCCCACTGATCAGAATGTCTCCTTTATGATTTTTGGTTAAGTCGAACATTTCCATAATCGTCATTATTAGCGCAAATTACACGCCTAATCGGTCCTTAAATAGATTTTAATTAAATAATCATACAAGGCTCATTTTATGACTTAAGAAAGGCATTACTTTTCGTTATAAACTTTCTACCAGGATATAGAATAAGGATAGCAGACAAATACTTAGTCTCTGAAAAGCACCAATAACTGATGGGCAGCGTACTGGGAGGGCAGACCCAGCCTCACACCTGGAATCGAAGTGCAGACTAGACACACCACATCTGCCCAACTTTCCTCCTCCAAAGCAGGACTTTGTCTTCTCTTTGGGGCCAGACGAAAGGAACCCCCAATGCTCCTTTTGTCCCTGCCCGTCTAGAGCCCACTTCTCACCACCCTCATCTGTTTTCCACCCCTCAGTCCGCTGAGAGCCGCGGTGGAAAGCAGGCAGGCTGTGCTTGTTAAATGCTGTGTAAAATGCTGTTAATAAAATAATAAATACAAAGGATGGAGGCTGCTGGTTCCATGGGTGTTTTGACTGGAAATGCCTTGGCACTTGTCATGTGTTTATGGGAGGGCAGACAACTCTAGGATTTACATAGTTTGGACATTTCTGTACTTCATTTATTCTTTCTTAAATGACGTAGGCCTAGAGCTATTTCAAGTTTGCCTTTGTACAGAACTGTTAAATGCCTAAGAGTTTCTCCAATTAAACCAAGTTTTAAATCAGACCCAAGGCTGGAACGGACTGACTCGCCCCACTCCACCCCTCAGCCCGAGGCTGGAGAAAACAAACAGACCCTCCACAACAATCTCCTGGCCTCGCTCTCCCCACCTTCACCACCCACCCCCTCCACGGAGGGTGGGGGGGTGGCGCACCTAAGGGTAAAGGTTAAGGTGTCTTCAGAATTACAGGCAAGGTCCTGGCTACACACTCTGGAAAGCACTGCAGTTGGGCACATCCTGGCCATACTCTAACCTCTAAAATAGTGAGCTAAGATGGGGGGAAAACTGCTGGCCTGGTAAAACCCACTGTTCGCAAAACAATGTCAGCAAAGGCTGGGAGGCATTCTTTAGAGAGGGACCAGGGATTCATGCCTACTGAAGCTCTTTCAGCACAAAGGCTTTTAGGGGAAGAAGGGAAGGGGGGGGTGGGGGAGAGTAAGGGAGGGCTCCTGTTTCAGAGCAGGCATCCCCAGAGAGTCAAGAACCAAGTGTAGCTTCAATCAAACGCTGACTTCCCCTCTGGGAGTCGAGTAAGAAACCTGATCACAGTAGCTTACTACCGGCCTGGATCCATACAGGTCTGGTTTTCTTCTCATGCTAGTAATTTTTTTAAATACATATCGATATAAAAGAAGCAATCCCTGGCAGACTTTATTGAAAACCACACTGAGACCTCATAACATCCGGACTTAATCCCTATCAAACAAACCACAGCACCTCTGGCCTCTACAGCGGGCCAGACCCTCTCACCTCTTCCCACCAGGTCTCTCGTCCAGCTGCTGCTGTTCCCTCCCCCAAAAGAATGAGGGGAGGACTAGCCAAAGAGCACCTAGATACTGGTTCTGGAATCAATTCCTAACCATAAAAATGATCCCACTCCGGCAAGGGGGGGGAAGAAAAAAAAAAAAACCCAGCCTTTTCATATGGAATCCTTTAAAGCCCAGAATGTAAAGAACTGTAACAAAGGGAAAGAGGAACCCACCAAGACAGACCTGGAGAAAAAGCCTCGGGAACACCCTTGGAGGGGAGCTTAACCAGCAGGTTGGTCCCCTCCAAGGTTGGCCTAAGCAGGTGGGAGGGAGGGGGGTGTGTCCTCAGGGAAAGGAGGAAATGGAGAAGCAACCTATAGGAACCTGACCAGTCATTCAAAGCAATTACTAATCCTCAGGGCCTACTATGTGCCCAGTAGTCTTCTTTGATCCTAAAGGTGGATAATTATTCCCAGTCTTACAAATGAAGAAACTTACTGAGGCTCAGAGGCCATAAATAACTTGCCCCCAAGGTCACACAGCTAGTAAAAATGGGCCACGGTCAAACTCAGTCCTGGAGTTGCGGAGAGGAGCCAAGTATTGGTCAAACCGTGCCATTTGGAATTACCAAGAAGTTCGGGAAGCTTTCTCGGCCCTTTTACTCCAACACAGGGTAAAAGGATAGCACTCAGCACCTAGGAAACTCGATCTACCAGGAGCCTGCACCCTAGTTTCTCCTACACTGAGAAATCGCTCGGTCCATATTTAGTCTTTCCACTGACATCCTACACATCGCCCTGAACTGGAACACCCCAGTGTGAGGCCAGGGATCCCCACAAGGCTCCATACACTCCCCCTCCAGGAGACCAGAACAGGCAGCAGAAAGTGGGCGCTAAAGTGCTGACACCTGGAACTAGAACTAGGCTTGCCACCCTAGTTTTGCCACATGGAGCAATAAATCAAGTTATCTAGGTAGAGCAAAAGCCCTTTGGAAAGAGTGCCTACACCTACCTTTCCTAGGGACCTGAGGACCAAAGTGAGCTGGGGAGGGAAACTGAGGGGGAAGTGGCCAAGTCCAAGTCCCAGCTGGCGGCTGGGTTTATCTTTTCGTTGCCCAACTTCTCATCCAAGAAGCGCAGTGTCAGCGTTAAGCACCTCCTTCCCACCCCATCCTCAATTTCTGGGTCTGTACCGGGCTTTCAGATGCTCCAGGAACTCTCCACACCCGTTGCCACAGATGCGGCCGGCTTCAGGACCAAGAGCCGTCTCCAGCTCGGCTCGGTGGGAAGGTGAACAGGCAGGAGCGCCGGACACTCAGCCGCCCCTGTGGCTTTCCGGCCACGGGCGGGTGTCTCTTCCAGAGGCCGAGGCTCCAGATGTGCGAAATGGCTCCCGGAGCCCCTGGGGCGGGCCAGAGCCTCGGCCACGGGAGGGATCGAGGCGATGGCGGCGCCGGGTCCTCACCCCTCTAGCCAGCCGAACACGCCCCGGCGGCCCGGCCGGCCCTGGCTCCCGGCCAGTGGCTTTCTCTCTTTTTTAAACTTTCCGGCCTTGGCGATAACTGCCAATTGGGGCAGGATCTCCAGCCCCCGCCTTCCCTCCTCCACCTTCTTGCAGGCCCTTTCAGCCTCCAGGGAGACGACCCCCAGCCCCGGCAGACCATCCCCGACCCCCACCTCTTGGGCCACCTGAAGAGAGCTTCCGGAAGACAACGGCGTCGGGCCGAGTCTGGAGCTGGTCCAGGGAGGAAGTCCCGCAGCCTCCAACGGTCCGAGCCTGCTCGCGGCGTGGCGCGCGGGTGCAGAGCCGCCCCCTACTCTAGTTCTCTCAGAAAGACCTGACGGCTGGGGGGCGGGGGGTAGGTTAAAGGCCTGCCTTTACAAAAATTTTTAACGCTTCAGATCCAAGAATTTTGCGTGTCCTTGGGCATGGCTGTGAGCGCTCAGGTAGAACAATAGAAATGAGGGGTGCCGGAAACGGTTCAGGAAGACCCCTCTATAGCCCTATAAACCTCTCCCCCCCCCCCCCAGCAGTTACTATTAGCATTAAAAGACCCTAGTGCCTTCAATGCAGTAGTGCCGGTTTATAACTTTTTCCCCGCTGGGTCCCCATACCCTAAACAAGCCCCCTCCTCACATTTTGAAATCACCAGAGCAAAGACAGCTCCCAACCCTCTGAGGTTCCAAAGCTTCTCACCTGGTCTGCTCCTGGCACCCTGACCTGACTCACCCCCACCCCCCCAGTAGTTTCTCCGGTTTGCACCTAGACAATAAATTTAGTTTAATTTAGCTTCCGGTCTTTAATTTTAGCAGGTCTCCTTTTTGCATGCAAATCAATATGGCAATTACCATCTAAAAGCTCGCCCAGCCCCGGGTCAATGTAAATTGATCATTGTCCGCCTTCCACAAAATAACACCGGGAGTCTGTGGTGCATAATGAGATTATACTGGAAACTGTCTTTTAGATCACAAATTATATTTTATGCTGTCAGGATCTTCTCCTAGCGGACTTCCCCGCTAATCACGGGGCGCCGGAGCCCGTGGGTGCTGAGGGGCAATGGTTGGCAGGGAGACATGGCTCTAAGGAATAACTAAGTGCAGGGGCTCCCCCCCCCCATTCCCAAGATCCTCTACTGGGGGCAGGTGGAAATGAGCCTGTAATGGGAAAGAGGGCCTTCTACCAAAACGTTGCGGGAAAAGCTCGTTCTTTAATTCTCATCCAACAAAAAGTCAGCTACCCCTTGCGGAGAAACACATGGGGGGAAACCAGCCTAAGCCGTCGGTCCTGGGCCAAGTGCTCGAGACACAGGAGGCTGGGCCGCCCCGGGGACGGCGTGAGGAGACATTCCACTCCTACCCCGGCTGTTACTCAAGCGGGCGCCACCACCTAGGCCCCGGCAGCGCAGCCAGCCTTGCAAACAGACGGAATCTTGCCGGCCGGACTTTTGGGTGAAGCAGCCCAGGCGGGCTGCGGCGGGCCTCGGCCTCCCCTCCCCAAACTGGGCGAGGCACCGCCAGGCCCAAACCGTGTGAGCAGACGGCTGGAGACCTCCGAGCCAGGAGAACGTCCCTTCTCGCGGAGAGCAAGGCCTTCCCGCCCCGGCGCGGCCCCCGGGCCACGGGTGTGACCCTGGAGCCTAACAAAGGGCCTTCAGAGCTCCTTTCGGCCTCGGACTGGCGGGGGAGGGGTGGTCCCGCGGGGAGGGGGGCGGCGCGGCCGCCCAAGTGTACCCGCACGCCCCCTGACCCGCCGTGCCGAGTCAGCCGAGCCCGGCGCCCTCGAGGAAACCACCGAGGTAGCTTGATCGAGGCCGCTGGGCACTCCCCAGGACCATTCAGGGGTTCGGGCGGCTCGGCGGCCGGCGAGCCTCCCTCCCAGCCCCGCGGCCCAGCCCTGCCCCGCCCGACCCAGCGCGGGCTCCACCCGAGTGCGGTCTTCCCAATAAAAGCTGGAATTCCCGGCTGGGCTCAGACAAAGAGGGACCGCGGCAAATCGACGCCGCGGGCAAACCAAACCCAAGCCTAGTTTATGTGCACGTCTGGGGTCACAGAGGCGCCTGCTAATCCTCCCTACCGAGCAGGCCGTCCCCGCACGGTCTCCTCCAGGAAAAGAAAAAAAAAAGCATACCTCCCCTTGATTTTGCCCAGAGGCCGAACTTCGCACTTTTTTCTGTTCACTAGACCCTGTGCGCCAACCTTAGCAAACAGGACTTAGAGCAGCCCAGCATCCCTTCCTCCCCAGCCAGGAGTGTAACGCTTACTCCTAGTCTTCCTCCACCATCCATCCTCTCAAGGTCAAGAGCTCAAAAATCTTTTAGAAATCCTCCAACCTGGTCAAGACATACCTTCTCCCCCACTCTGGCTTGGAAGAAACTATAACCAAGAAGCAATCTTAGTGACTGAGGACCATCTACCCTTAGCTAGGCGCCTCTGCCCTCAGTTTCCTTCTAGCCAAAGACACGTTATTTCTCGGTAAATGAGTGTGTGAATGTGGTTGTGTGGCGCACATTTCCGTGCCCTGGTCGGTCTCCCTGGGCAGGAAAGTCTCCATCAGGCATTGAGGAGTTTTTGTCATTCAGCCTGTGTATCTAAGCGTGGATGTGTGCATATGAATGCTTTTTGTGTTTCCAAGTGACCCTCTTCACACCTTTAAATGGGCTTTTGTCTCTGGAACGAACTTACAGAAATTCTGCCCCAGTTTCCAGCTCAACAAAGTCTGGGATTTTCTCTCCTAGAATCTCGCTCTAGGTCTCAGTATTTGCATATCCATGTTTACATTCCTCTTGGCCAGTTCTTTATCTCTTCTGTATCTCTTGTTCCGTGTGGGCATCGGAGCCCAAGTGTCTTGATTTGTCTCAGCACATGTCATTCAGGCACACATCTTAATCTGTGCATTCCTGTCTAACAGTACACCTCCCCACGACTTACATTCTTGCTTTGCCTATAATGTGGTTCATTTTCAGACCAGACCAATGTTGGTTTGTAGTTTAAATGTACCTAGAGGATTCCCCTAAGATTACAATCCCTAAAAGGGAGAGGAAGGGGGAAGGAGAGGAGCATGACTAATGATTCATTTTTATATAGAGTAACCTACCCGCCAATTGTCCACCTCTGCAAAAGCTAGACCAATGCCTTCAAGAGTTGTATTAAAATTTTAGACCAATTCAATGGTGAGTCCCCTGTATGTGTCCATACATACATTGCACACATCACTGTCCAATTCCTGTTTGGACGCTGTCTCCCTGAACATATCTGATCTGAACTCTCCACAAGTTAATGGTTAAAAGTGTCTCTACACAGACAACTCAAGAACCCTTTTGCTCTCTCCCATGCATACCTGCACACATGGGCCGAGCATTTCAGGCTTGGGTCGGCAGCAGTTTCCGTCAGAGGCCCCACCCCACTAAAGCTCTGAGCAGACCTTTCCACACCGGGCCGCTGGGAACATTGAGATCTAACCTCTGCATCTCTCAAACTCACTTCCTTAAGTGAGGGGTGCCCATTGTGTGTGTTCACATCTCCCCCATTAAGAAGTATCGGGTCAAATTAGATCACCTAGCAGCTGCGTCTGGTTCGTCGAAGAATCGAGCCGGATGCACCAGGATGTCAGCGTGCAAACACAGAACAGAAAAAGACAAACCCTGGGTCCAGACTCCCGCCCCCTCCAACCTGGAGGCTACTTTGCCTCCAGGAATTTCTACTAGACTCCCCACCCCCACTCTTCCCTTCGCCTTTAGAGGGTTAAGAGAAATCCTCGCAGCCTTCCCTTCACCCTTGGTCGCTGGGCCCGCAGGGTGGCTCGCTCACTCGCGGCTCACGGGAGTCTGCTGCCGCCTCCGCGGCCCGCCCCCCCTTCCGTCCTTCAGCCGGGAGGGAGCCTGCATGCCTGTCTAGACCGATCTATCACAGGCACACCAACAACACCCGTGAGAGCGCCGAGACCCTGCCCGGGTTCCCCCTGCCCGCACGGCTTCCCGGCGGACCGAACCCTGGAGCGTGACCGCACCGGCGGCGGGGTGGGGGTAGGAGCCTTCGGGCGCGGGCTGCCCCGAGCGCACCGCGCTGCCGCCCCGGCCCCCAGCGCTCCCGCCAGCCCGGCTGCCGGGACACAGTCACAGCTCTGCGCGCTGGGCAGTCCTATTTTTATCTTGTCTAATCCCAAACTGGGCGGGGAGCACAGGCGTCGTGCTTAGAGAACAAGAGATAGGCGAGGGAGGCGGGGAGGAACAGCCAGGCAGCGACGCGAGCGGGAGCGAGTTAAAGACACAGTCGAGGCGATCGAGAGCAGGAAGAAAAAGCGGGCTGCGCTGGGCCTCGGGGCTCCGCACGCAACACGCCGCCGGCGAAGTTACACTCGCCTCCCCGCCGCCCCTCGCCGCCAGTCCTTCCCCACTTCCCAGAGGCGCTCCCCGCAGCCCTGGCCGCGGGGCCCCGGCCTGTGTGGGAGGCAGAGGCCCGGCCGGCCCTGCAAAGAGCTGGAGAGAATCGCTAATGAGCTGTGCGGCCCATTGATCCGGAGAACACTTCCTAATTAACTCTCAGTCACCTACTGGTGACAGCGCCTCAAAGGACAGCGCTGGGGCCATCCAAGCCCCAGCCCCGACCTGCCTGCCGAGCGCCTGGCGCCCGAACCCCGAGCGCTCCCCTCACTACCTCAGGCCAATCCCGGTGAGTGGCGCCGTCAACCCGCATACTTAAGGCCGGCCTCGGATTAAACCTGGACGGCATATTAATCACCACCATCTCCACCCTTCCTCCACGCGGTGAAATCATGGCCCAGATAAACACGAGAACCACCACTGCAAAGCCCAGAGCAGATAACAAATCGGGGGTGGAGTGGGAAGGGTCGCTATGCAAACGTATTCTCCAAGTGTCCACGTACAGGAGTCTCGGAGGCCGACACTTAAAATGCCTTCCACACAAGCAATTCTGTTGGCAAAACCGAATCCAACACCTCGTAAGGATTGATTTCGGCCCGCGGTGTCCGTTTCCAGTGCCACAGGAAGTGTCAGATGGCTAGAAATACTCAAGTCTGTCTGCGTTCACCACCCACCACCTTCTGGGGTGGGCCATTTCCTCCGCTTTTTTATTCCCAAGTCATTTAAAAGATTTTTCTCCAGGAGGCTACCCCTAGAACCAAACAACACTTACCCCATCTCTGGCCTAATCTCATAAAAAGGAAAAAAAAAAAAAACAGCTAAAACCCAGAGCAGTCTAGTCTAGACACAGGAGGCTCTACGGATACCTATTTGAAGCGCGCTGGTTTCTTTTTAAGGTTTGTTTTTAAATACACATAACCCTCCCCCCTCCTTCGCTCTTCCATTCCCCCAACCCCCACCCTTCAGACGCCGGCGGCGCGCGTCCTCGCGCGCGGGCACTCACTAGCTGAAGATCGCGGACTTTCTGGGAAAGATTCATTAACAGCAAATTAAGCCTCGCCCGGCCTCGGCCTACACGAGGCCAGGCTCAGCCGTCTCAGGGACTGGAGGACGTGCCCACTCGAGAGTGCAGGCGGCGGGAAGCCTACCGGGACCACGCGTGCCTCGAGCCACCCTACTCCGCACACGGCGCCCCAGGGCTTGCTTGGTAAACAGCCGGCGCACGTCGCCGCCGCCCCGAGCCCCCGAGTTGGCGGAGGCTCTGCAGCGCAGCCGCCCGCCTGCTCCGAGCGCGGGCCCCGCGGCGCGGAGGCGCCTCGCCCTCCCCGCCTCGGCGGAGGATCGCGCCGTGTGCGCAAGTTCCTCTTCGCCCTCAGCCTCCGCGCCGCACGCCCTCCGAGCGGGACCAACTTCCTCCGGCCACAGACTTGCACACGCCCTACAGGGCTTCCCACCAGACTCGTAGCTGCCCAGGTCTAGCCCCCACCCCCTCGCTCTCCCTTCCCGCCGCCGCCCCCGCACGATCTACCCCCGCCCCTGGGGACTCACAACTTGAAACCAACCCTACGACTTCGTGGGGAGGGTGGGGGTGGACCAGGGTCGCAGATTAAAATTTTAAAAGAACATTTACAAAACAAAGCGTCTGACCTGGCGGGCGGGTGGACGGGCCGAGTCGGAACCCCTCGCTCTCCTCGATTTCCTAGTATTTTTTTTTTAAATCCACGTGATTCGCGCTTTGGAGCAAGCCAAAAAAAAAAAAATCCCGGGACTCCCCTCCCGAGTTGTGCGGCGGCGGCGGCAGCAGGTCGAGCTCGGCTCGGCCCGGGGCGCCCGCCACACACACCCTGCGCACGCACACGCCGTCGTTCCACGAGCAGGAACGAGCGGCCCCCGGAGAGGCGAGACGAAGCAGCGGCGGCTGGGGGTTTTTACAGTTCTTTCCCGAGTCGAAAAAGAAAGCAGACGGGAACCCGCCGCCCTCCCCTTCCTGCTAGCGAGCTAACGCCGAGCCGAGCTTCCCAGCTTCCAGCCCAGCTCCCCCCCGCTGCCCCCCCCCCCACCGCGCCCGACTCGCGGCGCTCAGCGACGACCGCGCTCCCGCGCACACAGGCACACACTAGCTGCAAACTTCCACTCCGTGAACTCCCCGCTCTCCTCCCAGCCCCCCGGGAGGCGGCAGCACCCCCCCCCCCCGCCGCGCCCCTCCCTCCCCGGAGCCCACTTGGGGCCGCTTAGGTTGGCTGCATTTTTAATAACTTATAGCTAGGAAATAAAAATGAAAGCGAGCAAAACAGCCAAAGTGAAGCGCGAGGCACAAGCTTCGAGGGGGTACGCGAGAGTCAAAAGAAACCACCCGCCGCGAGCGGAGGCCCCGAGGGAGGGGGCCGACTGCAGCCCGCCGCCTCCCCCGGGGAAAGGTGTTTCGGGCACTGACCTGAAATCCCCGGCCGGGGAGTAAGCAGAGAGCCTGCGATCCGGCGCTTTGAAGTTTTTCCCCGGAGCAGAGTCGAGGCGGCGAGGAGGAGCAAGGGGCGACGGGGTGGATGGGAACTGGTGTGCGGGGTTGGAGGAAAGTGGGGTGGCGACGTTGGCGACGGAAGAAGGAGCCGGGCCGGGGAAGCGCGGCGAGCAGCAAAGTTTGCCGTCCCCGGCTGCCCGCAGCCCGCTCGCGGCGCCGCGCTCGCTCGCCTCCCTCGCCGTCTGCTGCCAGCCGGCTGCCCTCGGGGTCGGCCCCGCCGAGGGGTGGGCTCTGGGCCGGGTGGGGGCGGGGCGGGGCGGGGCGGCCTCAAAGCCTCCGGGCAGGTGGCGACAACCCCGCGCGATCCTCCGGGCTCCGGCGGCTGGGCCGGGCTCGGTCGGGCTCAGCAGCTCCCGCACCGCCGCTGCTGCCGCCCGCGCTCGGGCAGGAGCCCCAGCGCCATGTTGACGGTTCGCCGCGAGCGCCCGCTCGGGCTGGGTGTGTGTGAGTGTGTGAGTGTGTTGGCCAAGTCGTCCCTGCGCGGCGACAGCGCGGCTTGGGCTCCCCGCCCGGCGGCTCACGGGCTCCCCCTCCGCCGCCGCCTCGTTCCCGCTCTCGGTCGCGGCTCCGGCGCGTCTCCCCCGCAGCCGCCGAGCTCGGTCCACGTTCAGCGAGGAGCGTAGCTCTGCTCACCTTGCCGCTGGGAGCCTGGGCTCCGTCTGCCGCCGCACGCCGCGATCCCAACGCGTCCCCCCTCCCTGGTTCCCTCCTCTTCCTCCTCCCCCTCCCTCCGCCCTCTCGCCCTCCCTCCCTCCCTCCCTCCCAGCAGCCGCCTCCCCTCCCCCCGCAGGCGCAGCGCTCGGGCGACAGCCGCCCGCCCGCCGCCGCCTCCAGCTCTCGCAAGTTTGAGCTCCCCCAGCCTCAGCTCACCCTCCGCTGCGGCGCCTCGGCGGTGGGGTTTCGGAGGGGTGATTCCCCAGTAAGGGTTTGCCCGAGTTTCCCCAGCCGTCATCGATCCTCGGAGCGTTTCGCTTCTCTGGGTCCGAACCCCAGACCACTTGGGTGGCGCCCCCCCCGCCGCCCCTTGCCCTCCCCTCCGCCGCTCGGACCGAGTTGGCTGCGCACACCCCGCCCGGGCGCGCGTCCTGGGCGAACCAGAGACCGACTCGGGCGGCGGCGGCGGCGGCGCGGGCGGCCGGCTGATCCTAAGCCGAGGGGATGGGGGCGGCGGGGGCGGCTCTCCCAGCCGCGCGCCGAGACTCCCCTCGCTACCCAGAAGGCCAGTGGAGGACCGCAATTACCATAAAGCGCCTCGCACTCCGCTCAGCCAAAGCTGTCAAACCCCAGTGGCAGCCGCCGCTGCCTCCTCTCGCCACCAGCTCTGCGCTCTCCCGGTCGCGCGTCCCCTCCGAGACCCAGTGGAGCCTGGCGGGTGCGCGTCGGTGCCCATCCCCACGTTGGGTCGCCCCTTCCTCCCGGAGGAGCCCCTTCCCATTTCGATGTCAAGAACTACCTTTAGACACCACCCTGAGCAACGGTGGCCGTTCCGCCCGAACTCTGCGCCCGAGTTCCCCGGACGTTTCGATTGTGTGGGAATTGTCTGGAGAGGCGGGGGACGGAGAAGGCAGCCCGTGGGGCACGAGGAGGCGGGGGTGGGGGCGGTAGGGGAGCGGAGATTCGCCAGAATTTATCCCCGTTCTCGTGCATTTCACAGTCTGCATCTCAGATGATTGGAGGGTCTGTCCTGGCCCCTCACCCCTGCCTCGGGAGATTATCTCCCGCGTTTTATTTTCCTTGGCAGGGAGCAACTTTTGGCTTACACCGTTCGCTCCATAAATTTCCACTCGGTAACGTCGTGCTGATCGGAGCTCGGCGGCGGCGTACAGCCTGCGCCCGCAGCAGTTCAATTCAATTGACACGTATTGAGCTTCTCCAGCGCACCCGGAGCGGCGCTGGGCGCGCGGGCGGGGGTGGTGGGTAGGGTGGGGGCAGGCAGGCGAGAGGGGGAAGCGGAGAGGCGAGGTTCCGGCCTCCCCGGAGCTCAGAGCCTCTAAGGCGAGCTGAGAAGCCCCAGTTCGAGAAGCAGGCGGGAAGGGATGGGAGTGGGGGGAGGGGTGTTCCGGCCTAACCGCACCCAGACCGCGGGCCGGGACATCACCGCAATAGGTGACCCACTCGGTTAATGGATAGGGTCTTTTTATGCTGAAGGTGGGGGAGTCTCTTTCCGCCTAAGGAGAAGATGGTGCAAGCTCGATGAGAACATCAATCTGAAATGGAGGTGGCTTGTAAATCCACACGGAAAGTTTTAAAATATCCTGGAGTGTCTCCATACCAAAAATAATCAAAAGCATCTCAAGTTGATTACTAAGTCAAGGTCAAGGCCAAAATCAGCTCTAGCTAGTAGATCCCTTTAAAAAAATTAGACTTAATCCTGACTATAGGATTGGTGTTAGGTGCGATTTTATTTATTCTGTTTTAGTTCTCAGTACATAGTTATAAAAACAGCTCTTTTCAAAGCAGAAGTGAAACATCTCTACCGTTTGAAACCTGAAACTTCAGGCAGAATTAAATCTTCATGCTCCAGAGCTGCTTAAAACAACTGATGCAAAAGACGGGCAGGCAAGTGCCCCAGTGAGCAGTCCCCAGCCCTGCGGGGCTGCCACCGCTTCCAGGACTCGCGCCTGCATAATAGAACGTATGCCTTTTTCTTCCCCGTCTTTCTGGAGGTGGATGTCTCTGAAAGCGAACCCACACATTTTTTTAATCTCTGGTAACAAGCAGAAAGACACCTGGACTATTATGCTGTAAAGCTATTTTTTATAAAGACATTTTAGGGCCAGACATTAAAAGTTATTAGACTGAACGCATGCAAGTTACAGACACAGCTGGAGAAAAGGCCTCTGGTTGTGTGTTGTAGCAACATTTCTTTTTGAAGCGACTCTTTTTATTCAAAACAAGTCTAAAATAACCAGGAAGGCTGAAGTTGGGTATTTGTGGGGAAACTCTCTGAATGCGGTTCAGAGGCCACAAGGAGGCAAGGAGGCCGCTGCGCCACTGTGGGCCTCGCGGGAGAGCTGGCCTGGGCGAGTTCAGAGCCGTGCCAGCCTCTTCCGGCTCAGTTAGGCTGCCGCAGAGACCCTGGCCCCGTGCCCAGCCACCTTCTCTCCCCTTCCCATGCCTCCCCAACTCTCCCCCACAGGCAGGGGCCTTTCCCAGAGTTAAAAGTTGCATGTAACCATCCAGAACTTTTGGAAAATCCAGGAACCAAGTGAAAACCCGGAGCCTGCAGCCTCTCTGAGTCCTGTGGCCTCCCAGGGCTGCTGACAAAGGGGCCTGTTTGTCTACCTTTAAAAGTCCTAGAGTTAAAAATGAATTGGGGAGGGGGCGGTGCTGTAAATGCGAAGGGGCCAGAGAAGGGCTGACTGTGGGAGAAATTTGATGCTGGAGACAAACAGACCAGTAAATTTGCCTTTGACGTAATTTGCAGCATTCACACACACACACACACACACACACACACACACACGCACACACACACACACCCTTTTTAAGGAGTATTGCCTGCATGGTATCTTTGTGCAAGTTGGTGGGATTAAAGGGTTTCTCTTCCATCTCTGAGGGGATACATTTCCAACTCTGGGATTTTTAAAATATCTTATTAAGGGAGTCCTAAGAGGTATGAATGTATGTGTGAGGGAGAGGGGATTCATGACTCACTGGGAATTAAAAGGTGAGATTTTTCCTGAGGTGCTCTAAGGTGGAGGAGGAGTAGGGAGCTTACACCAATTGGCCGGATTCATTGGCATTGTTCCAGGGAGGAGAAGCAGTCCCATCTTACATCCCCACTCAGGAAGGGGCTCTGGGAGCTGGGGACACTGCGGAGCCTGCAGCGTGTGCGGGCCTCCTCCTGCTCCCTCCCTCCTCTGCCCTCCCAGGAGTCCCTGGGGAGCTGACCTGGGGGTCAGGCTGCTACACTCGGCACTCAGCAAGGGGAGGATTTCAATGAAAGCAGAGGAGGAGGCGGTGGCGGGAGAGAGCCAGCGAGTGAGCGCAAGGGAGGGGAGGCCGCAAAGGCAGCGGAGAAATAAAGAAATAGGCACAGAAAGGCGAGGTGCTTCCAACCGAGCTGCAGGGGCCACCCCCTCCCACCTGCCGCTGGTTCCCTGGGAAGGGCCTCCCAGTTAGAACCTATGGCTCTCGGGCACTCTCCTGCTGCCCATGCTATCCAGCGTCTGCAAATGGACAAGCAGGTTGGCTCTTCGAGGAGCAGGCCAGGAGCCTGGTTGCCCTTTTCCTGACAGGTTAATTGTGTAAGGCAGGCCAAGTCCTCTTCCACACCTTCATTCACTGCCCAAGCCCTAGGGGAAAGGCCATGCATCCCATAGTGAGGGTCCTACCTGGAGTTTGGGGGACCCTGGGATCCCAGCATGATGTGTGGGGTTTGTTTGTAACATCCATGTGGGGACTAAATTATAAAGCTTTATAGGCCCCAATGGGGCTCTTCAGCAGCTGTTCTCTTCTATGATGCTGGGTACTGAAATGGGTGGGATTGGGGTGATTACAGAGACTGTATTTTTATTTTATATATTGTGATCTACTTTAAGTATTTTTAAAAATACACAAACACCCCCAGGAACAGTCTTTCCTGGTCACTTTGTAAAAGAACTCTGGGCTTACCACGGGTGCCACTTAGAAGATCCACTGGTCCATCCCTCAAGCAAAAGGCATCTTTGTCCCAGGGATTTCAGTTAACTGGAAACATCTAAAGGTAGCTGCCTTCCCTGGTAGGAGTCTGCTAGACTTAGGAGTCTCCAGGTTGAAGATGGCTGCTCTATTCTTTGAAGGGTTATTGGGCCTCCTCCGGAGGAGGGTCCAGAAGGCAGGCCCAACATGGTAGCAGCAACTGCCTCTCAAAATTTCTGGTCTGGGCTCGATTTCAGGCTCTGACCAGGCACGGGTGGGTGAACTACCGTTGACACTGAGGGGGGCTTTCTGAGAAATGGGTGTTGGCGGCTTGGGGAGGCCTCCTCTTGCGTCCCACCTGGTTCGGGCTTAAGAGACCTGAAAGCCGCCGAGCTGGGCTAGATGCTCCTGTAGATAAACTCGGACGCCACGTCCCGTCCTGGCTGCTTATTTAGCGCGGTCTCTCCAGCTCATATTTTACCTAGCCAGGGGCAGTGAGTGGGAACCACGGAAAGAGGGGGGCGGAGAACACCAACTCTTCGCTCGCAGACCCTGCAAGGCGGCTTTCGGCCCGAGACATTTTCTCGGCAGCTTCCCTCCACGGCGGCCGCGGGACTCCGCTGACACGCACCACCCCGAACCCTTTCGCGGACAGCACCCCGGGGACTGGAGGGATCCGGAAGGCTCCGCCAGCCCCTCGCTCGGGGCCAGAAGGGAGTACGGCCCAGCAGATGGAAACGCGGCGCTGGCCTGTCCCTAAGTACCTCTGGGCCCCCACAAAGTCGGGCACCGAGGTGAGTGGAGCTGGGCAGCTGCCTAGGGAAGGTCAGCCAGGAACAAAACTTGGGGCTAGCGCAGGGAGGGAGATTCCAAACGGCCTAATCCGGAGCACTTCCCCCACCCCTCCCCGATTCCCCCTCCGGGTCCACTCGGCTCGGCCTTCGCCCTCGACGCGCGCCCCCCTACCCCTGCATCCCAGAGTCTCCAGCACTTTGGCCACCGCACAGCCCCCGGTCGCGAGTGGGGGGTGGGGGGCGCTGGGTGGTTTGTGTTGCGAGGCCTGACAGAACCTTCTGTGTGCGGCGCTCGGAGGAGGCTAATGCATAATGCACAGCGCCTGGAAGCCCGGCCATTAGCGGCCTGTCGGTGACACAGACAAACGACTGAGAGGGAGGAGATCTAGCTCGCTCTGGAGTTTAAATATACCAGCGTGGAGGGGAAACGCCATGATTTAAAAGTGTGTGTTTGCAGACATTCGCATATATTTTAATGATTTCCAGCAGGCCATGCGTCCCTGCCTTGCATCCCCCTCCCCCAAACGGGGGTGTGTGCGGGGTGGAGGGGAGGAAAAGGCAGAGGGGGGGACGAAGGCAGAATGAGAGGCCTCAACCAGAGACCCACTGCTAGCTTTTGAGAGATGAAGGGAAGGTGAGGTTGGTAAACGCAGGGCGGAGAAAGCGAGGCCTAGGGAAGCCACACGACCCAAGGCCATACCTAGATTTTTTTTTTTAATCTGGCCATCCAGCCTTCCACCCCGGACTGGACCTTTTCTGCGTCGTACTAGAAAGGCCTGGGGGAAAGAATAAACCCTGCTACCCTGGCTTCCCCCAAAGTGTCCACATTTTTGAATCTTCCCTTTCCACTGACAATCCTGAGACCTCCTTCCTCCCCGTTTAACACACCAGTGTTTTTTAGCAATTAAGGCGAGAAGGGGGTGGGGATAAAGATAAGCCAATTTTTTTTTCCGCCATGCAAGTGTGAAAGATAAGATAAGGCTAAGCTGAGGCAAAGCGGCTGCTTACAACCTCCCCTCAGCGATTTTGATCGGTCACTTCTTATCTCGCAAAAATGCTCCTTTCGAAAACTGCATCAAAAAAAGAAAAAGGCTGAAGGAAAGCATTTTCATTTGGAAGTGACATTTAAAACCCACCTCCTCTACACCAGCAACCCCCTCCTCATCCGCGGGACTCCCCAGGAAAAGTCGCACCTCGACTACAGGGTTTCAGGCTTTCTCGTGGGGGGCAGGATTACTAGTGTAATTAGGCTGAATAAAACCAGGGATGCGTGATCAGGAATTATCCTGCCTCCAACCCCAAGCTCGCAGCCGGGTTTTCCTTCTCTGAGTTCCTGATCGGTGTTTGTGTTTCATCGTCTCGCTCGTGTGTTGAAACTAAACAGGTAGTTATATTTGGGAGGGTCATATAACTATGTCAACACGAAGTGGTTGTTAATGAGAAATAATAAGAAACTCTGCTGATTTTTACAGGCCCCTGTAAAGGAAGGAAAAGGCGTCATGAGCCCCGGAACCTGAGAACCCTCAGCCGAACCGGACTCTCGAGGAGCCTTATAAAATCCTTTTCTCGCACAAAAATCTCACCAAGGGGTTTCCGGAAGACTTTGTTGAGGGAGGTTTCGGTATTGAACTCCAGGCCTGCAGAGCGGCCTGTAAATTTCCCCCAGCCCAGCCGCTGGCCAGATCGCGAACATCCAGGCAGGCACCCCAGGCCGAGTTGATGAGCCTCTGCGCCCACCTCCGGCTTAGAGCTCCCGAGATCCCACCTCTTCACCCCTCATCCCGGGTTTGCACCTCGGCGCCGGGCGCACACTGAGTCGGCCCCCTCCGGGCGCGACCTAAAGCCCGGGGCTAGCCGCGGCCGGATAGTCCCCGGGGAGTCGAAACCGCCGAGCGGGGAAACCCCTCCTCTCGTCCTTCCCCGAAAAGCCTGGCCGCGGCGTAGGCGCCGAGCGAGCGGGCATCCGCTGACAGCCGGGCCTCACGTAAGGCCCACACGCGTCCCATTAGTCAGCCTGAGTTCCCCTCGGGCGAGCCGTCTGGCGCGGCCCCAAGGCCGGGCGCGGGAGGGGACCGGGGTGCGGGGCCGCGGCGAGCTGGCAGCGGGGCGGGGGCGCGGGCTCTGCGGGGCCCGGCCGGGCTCGGTTCCGCGTTCCTGGGCCCGCGGGTAAGCTGAGCCGGCGGGGCAGGCCGCTCCCTGGCTGGCGCCGAGGCGCCGAACTGCGCTTCACGTGCCCGCCATATCAGCGGCGGCGGCGGCGAGGAGCGGGGGCTGGGAGGCGGGCCGCAGCTCCCGCGGGGTCTCCGGCCCCCGCCTCCCCCGCCCTGCCCGGGGCCGGGTCTGGACCACCCCGCAGCCCGCAGCCCCTATCCCCGCGCCGGCCGAGATCGGCGCTGCCAGACGCAGAGAGGTTCCTAGGGCGCCGTTCCGAAAGCTGCGCTGCGGCGGCAGCCAGAGGAGGGTGCTCCTCGCGGCCGCCCCGGGAACTTCCCAGCCGCCCCGCCGCCGCCGCCGCAGTCACCGGGACCGGAAGCCCTTGCGCCGCCCCGAGCGGCCTCCGCTGGCCCCCAGGGCTGTTCCAGACGAGGGCTAGTTGCGCGTCACCTTCGATCCCTCCTGGTCTCAGGTGGCCGTCCTCGCCCTGGAGCATCCCCATTTAAACCCGGAGGACCCTACTCGCGGTCCAGCGAGACCTTTCTCTATTACCACCATCAGCGCGGCTCCCCCCGCAGCTGGGACGGGAGGGGCGCGGAGCCGCCACTCCCGCCGGGCAGGAACACCTGCTCCCAGGCCCTGCAGCTGGGCGCGTGGTGCTGGGAGAGGCTGCCTACTGTTGTGTGCAGAGATCGCGGAGAAAATGGGGCTCCGAAGCTCAGGTCCAGGCGCAGCCGCGCCCCGGCCACCCCCATCTCCCATCCTTTCTGTGCAATCAGGCCCGAAGTTCGGGGAACTGGGGTCTTCCTGAGGGTCGAAGGGCCGCCAACCGTGGGATCCGGCTTCTGGCCTTAAGAGGTCGTTTGCAAGATAGATGGGGCAAAACCTGTTTTGGGAGCCATCCCGGTGTCCGCCCCCGCTCTCCAAACCAGACACACTCATCTCCCCTCGGCCCTCACTCTAGCCTCCAGCGGGGGACCAGAGTAGGTCATGGCGGCACTGGTACGGGGTTCGGACTTTGGCACTCCGCGTGGAGAGGGCCGATGGACCCTCCCCATCTCCTCCGTGCCCGGAGGAGATCGGGCAGCCGAGATGACCTGCGCCGCTTGCCCTGCCTCACCCCTCCTCCCCCGTCCCGCCCTCCCCGGCGCTCCTGGCCCAGGGCCCGGCCGAGGAAGGCGTTGTTTTGCCAGCGGGAGCCGAGCGAGTGCGCAGAGAAAAGCCTCCCTGCTCTAATGAGAGTGCACACAGCGCTGCGGCGAGGAGGATGATTACCCGGCGGGCGGGGGGGCGCGGGCCCGGGCCGCGGGCGGCGTGTGCGGCGGCCCCGCGGGCCCGGAGTCCCCGCCTGTCTGGCTGCTAATCGCACGCTTTCTGCTGTTACGGAGGCAGGCGGGAGCCGGCGGCCGAGCCCAGCGCCGGCGACTCGGCGGGTGACACGGAAACATGGCGCAGCGCCCCTCCCCCGCCCGCCCTCCCCGCGCTCCCGCCTCCCGCCTCGCACTTCCTCCCGCCCGCGCGGCTTTTGCAGTTCTAATGCTCTGCTGTCCGCCCGGCACCATTACGCTAGCAGCCGCTTCTCGGCCGCCCCGCGCGTCTCTTTCCCCTTTGTTTTCGGGGTCTATAGAAAACGTTTGCTTTTGTCCCGAGCTCTCGTTAAACCAAACTTGTGGTGGCAACGGAAGGCGGTGCGGGCGGGGAGGGGCCCGGGGATTTTGGCAGAGCCGACCAGAGCGTGGTGGAAACTTCTCTCGCTGGGTTCCCCACCACCCCGCCTTCCACCCTCCCCTCTCACACGCAGGCCGATCTGCCTGCAGACGCTTCCCCCCTTCTCCCCCGCGAGGCCTCAGTGCTCCAGGAAGGACGTCTGGGGTAGAGGGGCTATAACCAGGCATGAAGATCCTAGGGTGCATGTCTGTGGGCCCTGAGTTTGGGGCACTCGGTGACTTCGCTCCTTGAAGCCCTGACTTGCCTCTCCCTCCCTTTGGTCATTCGGGGCTTTGTATCAGCCGGTGGATTAGGAAGAGGAGGGAAGAGAAGAAAGTGGTTCACGTGTGTGGTTTTTATATTAAGGGTTTGTTGGAATCTCTCATCCAACTGTATAGCCTCTTTTATAGGATCTACGGTGAGAAGGGGGAACGTGGGGCCCATGGGGGAAAGGGTCAGAAACCTAGGCCTGGGAGCTGGATCTTACTTTACTGGTCGGCTCCGCTACAGTCGGTCCGCAAGCAGGGTGGGGGTGGGGGGACCCTGCAGAGTGGGGGAAGGACGGGAGGGTCAGATCCCTCGATCCAGGAGACGCCAAACCTCCCTCCCGGGGGCTAGAGCGCAGGTCCCCCCGGCGCGCTCCCCAGCCCAGAGCGCACGCCGTGGCTCCGCACCGGAGCTGCTCAGGCGGCAATTTTTTAAGCCTGCAATTAAGCGAGGCGTCGCCGTGTCCTCTGCTAGTGTCGATCCTGTCAGTCGCACATGGCCTTGGTGCTCCGGTCCGAGGCCTCGCGATTAGTCACAGGCTCGCTTCGCTCCTTCCCTAATCCGCCTCTGCAGGCAGCCTGGGGACGCGGCCGACTTGGCGGCGCTGGCAGGGAGCCACTGCGCGCGGGGCGGGCTGCCTGGCCAGTACCAGCCCCGCTGCGCCCGAGCCGGCGCGGGTCCTGGGGTGCGGGCTTGGCATTCCCTCCCTGCTTCACAGCACCCCAGGCTGGGGCGACGGCGCCCCTCCTCCTCTCGCCCCACTCCGGGGCCTGCGAGATCTATTTGTGTGGTGTCATTTGCATAAAAATAGGACAAGTGTTTCAGTGCGTTCGAACGCGGGAGGCGAAATCCTTATTGATGTGTCTGTGTGGAGCCCTCGGTTGTCGGAGCGGTTTGATTTAGGGTGTTTGTGTTGCCTTCTGCTAGAAATGAGAGGAAATCCTGCGCAACGCCTTCGGCGGCCCGGGCCCCCCAGAGCATCCCCCTCTGCGCGCCTGGAACGGTCCACCGCCTGGACCCCGGCGCCCCGAGTCCATAGCGAGCAGGTTGAGGGCCAGGCAGGGGACCCATTATGACTCATAAAACCGGGCGGCCTAATCACCAGCTGCCAACCCGTTTACGTGTGGAGCTTCCCGATGCTCCCTTAGTCCGGCCTGGGCCTCCAGCAGGTTCGCCCTGGACACAGCTAGAGCCACTCAGTGGGGGCTGATCAAGTGGTTGCTCATTCCCGTCGGTAGCGCGGCTTCCCTTCCCGGGCGACCCCCGCGCTCCCAGCCTTTGCTGCTCGCCAGCAACTCCTCAGCTTGGACAAATAGCTGGGAGGGCGCCGGCCGCGCGGAGCCAGTAAATCAATCATTAACTCCCCGGCGAGGCCTGGCCAGGGGAGGGAGTGGCGGCCAGAGCCTAGTCCGCGGGGCCAGAAGGAGGCCTCCACCCCGGGTTGGGAGCCGTCCACGCGCCAGCGGGCAGGGTGCGTGAAAGTGGGTCCCCCCCGGGGACTCCCGATCCCCTCCAGAAGCCTCCGCCTGCCAGGCCTTTCAAGCCCGCACCTGGCCTCGCCGGGCAGGTCGGGTTACTGTGCGGCCCCCGAGCGGGCTGAAACACTAACGAACCGCCCCGGGCCTCGCGGCCTGCTCTCCCCTGGAGAGCCTGCCGTGCTTGGGCAAGCTCCTCGGATCCGGTCGGGCTCCTCCAGACACCGGCTTGCCAAACCAAACCGATCGCCCCCGTGTCGACTAGTCTCCCTGCGGCGCCCTCCCCACGGAGCCCACCGTGGGGCGGCACGCAGGGGGTTAAAAGCTCCGGTTCTTCCTGGCTCCTCGGCTGCGTTGAGGAAGCGCTGATCAAAGTGCTTGCGGGGAAGGAAACACACACGCACATTCGGGCCTAGATCGAAGAAGGGCGACTGGAGAGACTGGTCGGGAGCCGCCTGCCTCGGCCCGCTTTCCCAGACTCCCGGGAACGCGGCAGCGGCGGCCCGCGCGATTCTCTCTGCGGAGCTCGGCGCGGCGGGGCCGGGAGGCCGGCGAGGAAGGGAGGGAGGAACGAGGGGGCGGGAGGCGAGCCCGGGCTGCGCGCCAAGAGGCCCAGAGCCGCAGATTAGTCACCGCTCGGCTGGGCGCTCACGGGTGCGCCCGGGAACCGGGAAGGCAGGCGGCGGCCCCGCTCCGCCGGGCTCCCGGGGGCTCGGCGCCGCGGTGCGGGTGCCCCTGCCCCCACCCTCGCGCGCCTCCGGCGCGACTGGATGGATTCTCGGGGGCTCGCGCTGCGGAGATCCACTTGTCAGTTCAAGGGCAGGACAGAAACTCTGCAAGCGGAGTCTTGCGAACAGGAAATTTCTCATTGACAAGGTGCTGCCCCTCCCCCACGCCCGGCTTCAAAACAAAACAAAAACCAGGCGCTAGCGGCCAACGCACTCAGCCCGGGCCCGCCGTGGCCTGCGCCCCCTCAGCTGCCTGGGCGACCCCTGCGGCTCGGCCCAGGTCCGGGGACCAGAGAGCTCGCTGAGCCCCGAGCCCCGGGCCCCGGGCCCCGAGCGCAGGCGGCCGCCAACAAACAGGCCCGGCGGGCAGGTTGGGCTCGGGTCCCGCCCGGGGCGCCCAGCTGTCACGCTCCGGGGCCCCGGCAGGGTCGGGCGGGGGCGCAGGACCCGGGAGGCTCCGTGCCTTCTCGGGTTATGAACCCGGCGGAACGGCTTCGCGGAGCTGGAGGCTGCCGGGTCAGCGGCTCCCCGGAGGCGTGGGGGGCGGGGAGGCCGCGCGGCGCCGCCAACTCGGTGAATCCCGCTGCGGGGACCCGGGAGGGCGGCGAGCTCGGCCTGGCAAAGTTCCTGTAGGAACTCCATGTTTAGAAACTCCAGCGGCGTCGCGGGAGGAGGGGGCGAAGAGGGCGCGCGAAGCGCGCGGGGGCAACCGGCACTCGCCTTGCACTCTCGGGGAGGGTCCGGCGCCCCCCGGCCCCAGGCAAAGTCTGGAAGGCAGGGACGGCCGGGTCCCCGGGCCCGTTCTTTTGTGTCTGCCCCTCTCTTTCCTCTGCTCTCTAAAGATGTCTAAACCCGTTTCATTTACTGAATTCAGCCAGGAGAGCAAGGCTGCCTTTTTAGGGACCCTGATTTCAGGGTAATTTCGTATTTGACACATGTAAATACTTAGTACTCTCAGGTAAGGTCAAATTATTTATCATCTTAATTTATATTTCAATAGGCCTACAATTTAGAGGCGCGAAATGCCTCCTTATGAATCATTATGGTCTATTAGGGGAAGTAATGTATAAACAGCACTATTTGGGAGGGAATCACTTATGTTGACATTTAAATGGCTCTTCAATAGTTAAAAAAAAGAGACATTCGAGTGCCTTTGATTAAATATACAATTTACACGACCATCAGCAAAGCCATCAGGAATATAAATTCTTCTTGGGATTTTATTTATTTATTCCCCCCCCTTTTTTTTAAGCCTTCCAGGGTGTGCATGTCATTAAATCCCTATGGGAAAATCTAATGGTTTTTCAGAAACCCAGGGAAATCACTGGAAGTGTGAGCAAACTCCACCAGCAGGCACACCCAGTGGGATGTTTGTAGATCTTTGTACCTCAGTAACAAAATCAACCACTTTCTAACAATATTGCAACCGACTTTGAAACATCCATAGCTTCCCTGCTGGATTGGAACCTTCCTGAAGGCCTGTTTAGGAACCTGCTGTTCTCAGCTCTCAGCACAGGGCCTCATACCATTTTAAGTTATCCTACACCTGCTAAAATATCACTGGGGAGGCTCTTCCTGGCTGCCTCCCTCCCCCACCTCCATGCACTCTTTACTGAATTACTGTTGCATTCATTCCCTTGCAGCATCTTCCATCTTTAGAATGCTCTTCCTTAACCCCAGTCCCGGCTCCCTATTTATCTGTTCCCCCCGCACAGCTGTACTTCTCAAAAGAGGTGTCTATGTCCATATAGTATTTCCATTTCCTTACCTTGTGTGCAGTCTCAGAGTCAGCTAGTTTCAAAGTCTACGATATTGGGATACATTGTAGCTTTGAAACAGCATAAGCAGAAACAATGTCCAGCAATGACAGGAAGGTACATGTATACAAGGTAATATTCTGCAGCTATTTTAAAAAATCTGCTCTGTAGTACTGATAGGGAGTGACCCCTAAGGTCTATTGTTAGGGGAAAAACAGAATGTTCAGAACAGAAGTATATAGTATATTACAATTTGAGTACTGTTTACCCCTTGTACCAAAAAACAACGTGGAAGGATACAGACACCTGTTTGTCCAAAAGGTAAACATCTTCAACACTGCACCCCCCACCCCCAGCACCACTTTCTTTTCAGAAATGGGAACACAGTGCACAAGCTATTCTGTACCTCAACTATGAAACTTTCTGCTACATCTTACAGATCATTTTCTATATCAGCACTTGGAGATGGGCTTTGTCTGTGCCAAGGCTTATGGAATTTCACTGTATAGATGCATCATTTATCACCTTCTTCAACCCACACTCTTCAACTTCCACTCTCCCTAGCTATTCTGCAGAAAGGGCTCAAGATCACCTGTCACTTCCTTTTGCTGCTGGGAGGTGGATTGCGGCGGCGGGGGGCGGGGGGGGGGGGTTGCAGTTCAGGCCTTCTTTGGCCTTAGAAGCACTAAGCACCCCTGCCCACTCCCCATCTTAGCTTCCCAGATGCCACACACACACCTGGTTTTCATCTTTTAGTCTCTTTCTGGACTCTTCTCTACGCTCTACTAGTTGCCTTGGGCCTGGGTCCTTCTCCCCTCCCCTAATATCACCCAGGCCCATGGCTTTAAATACCACCTACTTGTGATGGCCTTTTATACAGTTCATGAGGTTCTCACAGCAAGCACACTGGGGTGGTTTGCCATTCCCTCCTCCAGTGGGTCACGTTTGGTCAGAACTCTCTGCTATGACCCATCTGTCTTGGATGGCCCTGCACGGCATGGCTCATAGCTTCAATGAGTTACACAAGCCCTTTCGCCACAAGGCAGTGATGCTGGACAGCATCAATGAACATGAACTTGGGAAAACTCTGGTAGATGGTGAGGGACAGGGAGGCGTGGTGTGCTACAGTCCATGAGGTTGCAAAGAGTCGGACACAACTGGGCGACTGAACAACAACTTGCTGATGACCCTTCAATTTGTTTTTCCAGTTCCAGACCCCCATACCAACTGCACAACTGGCATCTCAATCCATCCATCTTCGACCAGCTTCATGATAACAATAGTGAACACCTGCAGAGTGCTGGCAATGCTCTTCTAAGGACTTTCTAGAAATTAACGATTAATCCTTACAACTTCCCTCTCAGGCAGGTAGAATCATTATCCACATTTTATGAATGAGGAAACCAAGTAGGAGAAGTCATAGAACACTTCCAAAGTCACTCGGAAAATGGTGGAGCCACGACAGAGGGTGAGATGGTTGGATGGCATCACCGACTCAATGGACATGAGTTTGAGCAAACTCCGGGAGATGGTGAAGGATGAGGGAGACTGGTGTGCTGCAGTCTATGGAGTTGCAAAGAGTTGGACATGACTGAGAGACCGAACAATAACAACAAAGATTCAAACCCAGGCAGTCACAGAGTCCATGTTTTTTTCCCATTCTGCTTCATAGCACACTTAAAACTGTATTCTTTTTAAAAAAAAATCAATCTACAGATATTTGGGGGTTATTTACTAAATGCCACACCCTGTGACAGGTCCTGGGGAGAGAGTGGCAAGCAGGGCAAAATGTCCCTTAAAAAAGGGACCAGCTGTTCCCTTGAATCCTGCCCTTTGTCCCAACTCCCTTCCCTGTCACAGAAAAGTCTCAGCCACTTAAGTGTTTAAAGCAGAATCCTGAAGGTGGGAGGGAAAGGGTCATTCTAGACCTGTCTCCATCTCCCACCTCGCCTTGCGCTAGGTCTGCTGGCAAGGCTAACTGATTCTGCTACTGAATGTTTCTATCCAGTCAACCTCCTTCTTCCCATTCTCCCAAATCCACCCTCACCAGGGCACCATCTTGCTGGGATGAGCATGCAGGGTTTCTAGTCCTGCTGCCTTCTGCACTGATATTCTCACCCCCCTCCAACCCAGGCTCCACATGGCAGCTACAAAGGTCTTGCAAAAAAAAGTCACATGTCACTACCCCACTAGTTCCCACTGCATTTGGAATAAAACCCAAACTCCTGAACAACGCTTCCAGTCCCTGCCACCTCATGGCTTGCCACTGTCTGACTCACTCTCTGAGGCCCAGCATACAGGGGCCTGTTGTTAATAGGCTCTGAGCGTTCCTCCCTGGGCTGTTGTCTCCCCAGCGAGACTGTATGCTCTGTAAGGACAGGGCGTGTCATAACTGTACACTGACTTTATACCAATATCCAGCAATGAACATGTATAAACATAACATTCTCATAATGTTGTTTGTAGCACATTTGTGGCACATATAGATGCTAAAAATTTTTTCTTTCATTTTTTGCTGCATCTCACAGCATGCAAGATTTTATTTCCTAGACGAGGGATAGAACCCACACCCCTTGCAGTGGAAGTGCAGAGTCCTAACCACTGGACCGCCAGGGAATTCCTCCTAAAATACTTGATGAACAGTACATGAAACACTGAATGCTTCATACATTTTGCTAACTCTAATCAATATTCTCTATCATGGCCAGAGAAGAAACCAAATCTAAGAGAGCAAGACAGTTGTGGGCGTGCATGCCAGGAAAAGCAGAGTGTCTGGGCTTGTGGCGGGTAGCTCTGTAGTTCGGGTGAGGATCGAGACCACAGAAATTAGGAAAGTCAAGCATGAGGCTGGAGGAGCTGTTACAACCCAGAAAGGCTCATGGGAGCGTGGGATGCAGGTATACAGGTCTTTGCCAGAGTTCCTGGGTGTGCACACAGGGGGCAGGCCTATCCTTGCTAAATACCACTGAGTATAAGCCTCCCAGAGATCAGAGAGGGACCTCCTAGCCCAAGAGCAAGACATAGCCCAAACCAGAACCTCTTTAGTGTATTCTGCCTGTTGCCAACCATTGGGTCCTTTCTTGGTGGCAAAAGCTTGAGACTACCTTTCTGCTCCAGACCCTGGGGAACCAGAAGAGTGGCTTCTGGTCACAGGTGAGCCTGGGCAGTCGGGAATTTTTCTCTCAACGCCATGACATTCGACTTTAAACAGTAACCATGTCGTTATGATGCATTTGCTAGCAAAGAGAGTCTTTTTTAAGGATGAATAAATTCCTCCATGATAAAAACAGCTACTGTTTATTGAGAGCCTTCACTCTTTTCAGTTACTTTATTAGGTACATTCCCAAGTTACCTCACGGAAGCCCCCAAATAACCCTATGGGTTAGGTATGACGATTCACATTTTAGAACTGAGGAAACTGAAGCTCACTATTGCCCTCCCCAAATACACAGCTAGTCTAACTGAGGCTGGTGACGGGGATTTTATCTGACTCTAAAGCTGGGCTCTTTCCAGTAGAGTAATTGTTTGTCTCCCACGCATATGTACCGTTCCCCCAAACCTTAAACTATTTCTGGGATCAGATCCGTCATAGTTTCTCCAATCCTGTCCTTCTGGGGTCGTCTTGACAACTCGCCAACTGCAGTAAATATCACAAAAAGAGTTTGTTTCTTTCTGGGATCAGCAGGTCTTGGCTGATCTGTTGTGTTCACCATGGGAACCTAAGAATTTATCATCTGCATGAAGGCTTGCCTTCCTCCCAGGTAAGCTTTAAAAAAGTGTGGGGCCAAGTTCAAGGAAAGGACTTCCTCCCCAGCACAAGTAGATTGTCTAGCTCTGTTTGGAAAGTTTCTGCACCTCCACCAATACTAAATTATGGCTGTTTGGCGAGATTATAAACCACCTTGCCCTTTCAGACTTCCGGGCAATGTTTTTCCTGGCTTTGGGCTTCGATAAAAATTACTCTGCTCTCACCATGGAGAGACAGCTAAAGCAGGGAAGAGAGGATATCGGAAAGACCCACCACACAGCCTTTCTGAAGCCCTTGAATTTGGGGAAGAGAAGGGCCGCTAGCCTTTTTCAGCTCTTAGAAGAACAATCACTAGGATTTATAAAGGGCTCACTATCCACCAGGCACAGTTCTAAACATTTTATAGGCATTGCTAATCTTATTTCATATAGAAAACTACCCTATAATAAAGCTACTATTAGTATCCCCATTTCACAGATGAGGAAACTGAGGCTTAGAGGATAACTAACTTGCCTGCTTGCCTGGACACTCATCGCCAGATTCCTAGAGCCTCAAGTCTGATCCATGCGGTCTTTCCGATTCTCCAGGCAATGTCATTACTCAGCCAGTTTCTCAGGTGCATCATCACTGGGCACTTTCTTTGGATCTAAAGGAAACGGCCTTCACTGCATCCTGGAGTGTCACTGATGTCCCCTGAGGACACGACAGCAGTGAATTTGTCCCGAAGGTCCCTCTGAGATGCCTCTTGCGTGCTGTCACTTTCCAAGACACAGCCCGTTGAGGGCGGACGAAGCTCTGCGATGATGCCCATGACAGAGTGCGGTCATCCCTGCCCTGGTCTCTTTGACAAAAGCATGCTGCACAGTCGGCGGGTGCCCTCGCCAGTTCAATGCCAGTGGCTGCGCCGGGACCTTCCTGACCTACTTGCTGGCACAGGGAGCGTGGAGGAGGGAAGATCAATCTCCAAGATAATTTAGGTTCTGTCTTTCTTCAAACCAGCCTCTGTCCTCTGCTCTAGGTCTGCCGACGATGATTAATGCGCCACCGACTATTTCCTCTCTTCAGCTTGTCCCTGGCTTTGGGCTTTATTTTACAGCCGTTGCCAGAGTTTCTCCTCAGCAGAGAGTAAATACTCAGAGATTGGAGCACAGCCCTTGGTGTTACTCAGAAAGTGTCCCAGGCGGCAGGTGGCACAGGGCCATCCCTGGAGTAGGTGATGCCACTGTTTAGGGTTCAGTGCTAAACCACCACCTCCACCAATGAAAGCTTAATCTTTTAATTATTCTGAAAATACCCAAACTAAGCATTGCAGGGAAGGCAATTAATAGAATTCATACGGTCTAGACCTCATTTGTAATTATATATTATTATTTTTCTCCCTACTTTGTTCCAATAATGATTTAAGGCTGCTTCCAAAGATACACAAAACCCAGCAAAGATAAATAGAAGAAGTGGGACATGAATTATACTGTCATGCCTGCTCACAACCTCCGTGCCCCATCCCACATAATAGAACTGAATTCATAACGCCTTTCAAAAATGAGGTAATTCTGCTCTTTTGGTGGCAACACTAGGCTCTTTGTAAAGCAAGGGGGTGGTACACAGTAATGAAAGGACCGGGGAGGGCCCAGGAGATTCCATTTCTAATGATGGCGCCCTTGCTGTGTGACCTTGGGCAAGTCATTCACCCTCTCTGGACTCGGGAGTCTGAAATCCTCAAACGTCTCTCCCCATCTCTGAGGTCCCTTCCTCCGCCACCCCCTGCCCTCACCATCACCATCACGTGGGCAGGAGCCAGCACTGCCCATCTGGCACGAGGTCTCCTAGGAATTACTGTCAGAGAAATGGGTTCCCAGGAACACCTCTCTCTCTGCCCGCCCTCCCTCTCTCCCTCCCTCTTTCTCACACACACGCACACACATACACATACACACACAGAAATCTTCTGGGAAACTAGAACAATGGACTTGAATTGTCTCTTCTCCTAAGGCAAGGACCCTTTTCCAATCTTTAGCTAAAGAGACCCTTCCAGGATCGGGTGAAAGTGAAAGTCGCTCAGTCGTGTCCCACTCTTTGCCATCCCATGGACTATACAGTCCATGGAGTTCTGCAGGCCAGAATACTAGAGTGGGTAGCTGTTCCCTTCTTCAGGGGATCTTCCCAACCCAGGGATCAAACCCAGGTCTCCTGCATTGCAGTGGATTCTTTACCAGCTGTGCCACCAGGGAAGATCCTTCCAGGATTGGATAGCGTGGAGAATATCCTTCTTGGGAGGCAGGGGGTCTCTCCCTCCCTCAGCTGTAAACTACTTTCCTTCCTCCTCTTGCAGTTCAAGACCCTCTTAGAACCCAGCCCACCCTCTTAGAATCCAGATCCAGTCTCAGCTGCCTTCACTCCCTCCTAACCCCATCTTCCATTTTTTTTAATCCCTTCCAGCATCTAACACCATGCTTACCCCGCCATAGTCCTCTCCCTCACCCAAAGTCTCTATCACCCCTCTGCTGCCTTTATGAGGGCTTCTCCAAGTTTTTCTGGAAGGATTCCGCAGGCCAGAGGGGCAATGGAGGCTCAGCCCTCCTCAATGGCCTCAAGGGGGAGGCCACTGGGAAGACTGGTTTTAAAATGCACTCCTGCCTCAAAAGAACATGTGCAATAGGATTCCATTGACCTCAAGTTTTAATGTAGGCAAAGGCAATCTAAGGTGTCAGGAGTCAGCACAGGGGCGACCTTGAAGGAAGAGGGACATTGGGGAGGGGCATGCCCTTTGGAAAGGGGCACAGCAGGGACTTCTGGGGTAGGGGACAGGAATGTGCTGAGTCTTGATTTAACTGGCTACATGGGTGTGCCCGCTTGTAAAGATTCATCAAGCTATACACTTAGGATTCGTATACTTTTCTCTCTGTGTGCTGCACTTCAATGGAAGGGTAACAAAGTAAAAACCCAACAAATAGGGACTTCCCGGCGGTCCAGTGGTTTGGACTCCATGCTTTCACTGCTGAGGGCATGGGTTGGATCCCTGGTCGGGAAACTAAGATCTCGAAAGCCTTGGGGGATGGCCAAAAAGAAAAAATAGTACAATAAATTTAAAAAATAGGTAAACAGATAAGGGAAGGATACGACTTATAATTGTATGTGAGCTCTGGAGAGTGGGAGATACTCTGGGTGGAGTGGGGTTAGGGGAACAGGGCAGTGAGGTTGTTCTAGAGACAGCCAGGAAGTACAGTTTAAAATCATGGAGACAGGGGACTTCCCTGGTGGTCCAGTGGTTAAGACTCTGCGCTTCCCATGCAGGGGGCATGGGTTTGATCCCTGGTCAAGGAACAAAGATCATGCATGCTGTGCAGTGTGGCAAAATAATAAATAATTAGGCTTCCCTGGTGGCTTAGTGGTGGAGAATCCTGTGGCGAATGCAGGAGACACAGGTTCAACCCCTGGTCCAAGAAGATCCCACATGCCATGGGGCAACTGAGCCCATGAGCCACAACTGTTGAGCCTGTCCTTTAGAGCCCGGGAACCGCAACTATGGACCCCGTGTGCCTCAGCTACTGAAGCCCACACTCCCTACAGCCTGTGCTCTACAGCAAGAGAAGTCACCATAGTGAGAAGCCCGTGTACCACCACTAGAGAGTAGCCCCCTGCTCACCGCAACTGGAGAAAAGCCCACGCAGCAAAGAAGACCCAGCGCAGCCAAAATTAAATAAATAAATAAATATCATCCAAAAACCAAGAAAATAAAATCGCTGGAATGGAAGCAAACTTTCTGCTCCCTGATTGAGGTGAGTTGTTGAGAGCCATGCACCAGGCGGATGGGCCATGTTCAGGGTGAGGATTCACAGCCCAGCTTCGCACGCAGGATGCCAGAGCGAGAACAGCGAGTAGACAGCATTAGTGGATGGCCAGCGCTCCACCCCTCATCCTGCCTTTCCTGCCATCTTCCTCTCCTCCGGGGGAACCTCCTTCCACTCCTGCCAAACAGGACTTTTCACTCTCCCCTGAACAGGCGAGCCTTACCCCATGTGCTGTGCTTAGTCGCTCAGTCGTGTCCAACTCTTTGCGACCCCATTGGAATTCTCCAGGCCAGAATACTGGAGTGGGTTGCATGCCCACTTCCAGGGGATCTTCCCAACCCAGGGATCGAACCCAGGTCTCCCGCATTGCAGGTGGATTCTTTACCATCTGAGCCACCAGGAAAGCCTGCAAGTGGATGCCCATAAATGTTCCCCTTCAGGAATCTGTTTCCCGCTTCCTTCCTCTAATCCTGCTTCTTCTTCCTGGTCCCTGCCAACCACCTGGTCATGACCTCCAGTTATGCCCAGAGTGCAGTCCAGGGACCTGGGAGTCACCTCTGACCACCCCGCCCCTCCAGCCCGCCCCATCACCCTATCCTGTTTTCTGTCTTCTACACAGCTCTGCTGCTGCTGCTAAGTCACTTCAGTCGTGTCCGACTCTGTGTGACCCCATAGATGGCAGCCTACCAGGCTCCTCTGTCCATGGGATTTTCCAGGCAAGAGTACTGGAGTGGGGTGCCATTGCCTTCTCCATCTACACAGCTCTAGGAGTCATCCATTCCCTCGGCATCCAGCACCTGCCTAGCACAATCTCTTGCCTAAGACCTGGCAATGACCTCCTAACTGGCCCCCCTCATCTACTCCTGCCCCCCTGCCGTCCATTTCCTGCCCAGTAGCCAACAGCAATGACCATCCCTGGACTATTCCCATAAATCTCAACTGCTACTGGGTACCAGGTGCCCCTCTCAGGCACTCAGCACACCCTGGGGAGCAAAACGAATGCCTGTTCTCAAGGTGCTTATATTCCAGTAGGAGAGAGATGCATGATAAATAATATAGGTCTTAAAATTGCCTTGGATAGTAGACAGGAAAAATGCCATGGAAAGAAAAGTGGGAGCTGGTAAGGGCCAGCAGGAGGACATGGGTGGGGAGAAGGTTGCAGGATTCAGGGGTGGTCAAGGGAGTCCTCTTTTGAGAAGGTGAGATGAGGTACAGGCAAAGACTCGAAGGAGATGAGGAAATGAGCCAAGAGGATTTTTGGAGGAAAGAGTTGCAGGCAGAGGCATAGCCCGTGCAAAGGCCCTGTGGCACGAGACTGCCTGTGGTGTGTAAGGAGCAACCAGGATTCCAGTGTGGCCAGAGTGTTATAAGGGAGCGGATGGATCAGAGAAGTAATAGGGGGCAGTTCCTGTAGTTGGAGCTTTCATTAACGAGATGATAAAAACCCTCCAGCAGCCCACCAGGCCCTGCCCTTCAGATCTTTGCTCTGGGCTTCTGTTTCCAGCCCCTTTCCACATCACAGCCATCCCAGGAGCCTGCCCAGCTGTCTCCTCTCCACCGCCACTACCTAGTCATTGGGCTGTGTGTGTGCTGTGCTCAGTCATGTCCAACTCTTTCCAACCCTATGGACTACAGCCTGCCAGGCCCCTCTGTCCATGGGATTTCCCAGGCAGGAATGCTGGAGTGAGTTGCCATGCCTTTCTCCACGGGATCTTCCTGACCCAAGGATCCAACTCGAGACTCTTGCGTCTCCTGCATTGGCAGGCAGACTCTTTACCATCAGAACTCTATCCAAACAGCATTGCCTCTAAGACACATTCCTCAAACCAGGTTAGTCCCCCAGTTCTCAAACCGCCCGGCCCTTCCCCTACACGCAGGTCTCATGAGTACACAGCAACCTAGCTTTGAGTCTACAATTAGTTCATTTGGTTTATCATATCTCTGACAGGTGTTTATTCTGTGCTGAGCACGGTCCTGGGTGGCAGGGCACCATGGAGAACAGGACTGACAGGGTCTCTGTCCTAAGGGAGATGGACCATAAACACAAAGCAAAGAGAGAAGATAACCTGGGGTGACGATATGAGCTACAGAGAAGATGAAATAGGGTAGCAAGGCTGCAAGGGGCAGGGATGGTCAGAGAGGCCTCAATCAGAGCATGACTTCTGAGCCGTATGGGGTGGGAAAAAGAGCTCCAGGCAGCCAAAGGGCAAGTGCACAGGTCCTGAAGTATGACTGCCCTTGAACTATTTGAGCAAAAGAAGGATGACGGCCTGTGTGCCTGGAGCCCAGGGGGTTTCTCTCTCTGGCTAGAAAGGCAGTCCCCCAAGACTCCAGACCCCTTAGGTTTCCTCTCTGGCTGCATCCACTGCACCTGCCCACAGCTGCCACTCTCACCACATTTGCTGGATGACGGAGTAGGTGTTTTCTTTCTGACCCTCCTTCAATCCACCTTTCTCCCTGAACTCTTCCCAGCCCTCTCCAGATCTCCAGGAACTCTTCCTTCTCTAAGCCCAAACCTCAGAACTTTTGCTTGAGATCCCTGGACAGTCGGCTTGGGGCCAGGCAACCCCTTGTCCATTTCCTCTGGGAATGTGTGCATCAAAGCCCAGGACATCTGAGGCCTGACTTTTCAAAACCTTTTATGAGGGACTTCCCTGTGGTTAAGATTCCACTGCAGGGGGTGCAGGTTCCATCCTTGGTTGGGGAACTAAGATCCTGCATGGTGTGTGATGTGGCCAAAAAAATTTTAAAGGCACTTAAAAAACAGTCTATGAAACAGTGAGCCAAACTCCTGGCTTTGGCAAATGTGGGAACTAGGGCTCCCCATCAGGCTGCCAGCTGCTAGGCCACGAGATTCACCCGATCTGGCTGCAAGAAGCCATGGTGGGCTCTTTCCTTGGCACTCGCAGCCTCACATCCTCATGTAGGATGGCTCACTGCTGGCCCCTTCTGCTTGGTGGTCTTGTTTTAACTTGTAAGGCGCACAAAGTCTCTTGTGGTCGATGACCTTCCTCCTAGGATTATGCATTCCTTGAGGGCAGGATGGGGTTGCTGGACTTTTCAAAATGTTACTTGACTTTCCTCTCTACTTCTGTGTCTACGCTCTTCCAACTGAGGGACCCAGTGAGAGCACCAGATGCCATCAACTCCTTCCTCCTGGAACCAAAGGACTATGGAAGCCGCCACGTGGGGCATTCACTGGCTTGTGGTCAGGCCTGAGGCTGGATATTCTTAGCAGCCTTTAGCAGGTCATCCTGAGAATTTCAACTTGCCTGTCACCAGGGCTTAGATCCCTCAACCGCCAGGGCCGAGATGGTCTCTGCTTATAAGCAGACAACTCAGAATCCAGAGTGAAGCGATGCACACTTGTTTCAAAGGCCTACAGACCAGCATCACACTTAGCCAGTGGCTGCTCAGGATCACCTGGTACCTGAAGAGCAGTCAGACTTTCGGGAGAACCATCCTGATTTAGCAGGAACTGCTCAGCACGGCAGGGGATCTGGGCCCACAGCTGGGTGGTTAGTATAGATGACCTCTCTCCTGGGCCCTAGGGTACCTCGGAGGCCAGGGAGTCTCAGATACAGGCTGACCTTCCTTACTACAGGTTGAAGGCATCCACTGAGGGTCTAGCAGCAACATTTTTTCTTCGTCGTTTCTTACATTAAAAAAAATTTTTATTTTATGTTGTAATATAGTTGATTTACAATGTTGTGTTACTTTCAGGTATACGCACAGTGGTTCATTTATACGTATACATATATCTGGGTTTTTTCAGATTCTTTTCCCATAGAGGTTATTACAGAGTATTGAGCAGAATTCCCTGTGCTACCCTGTGTTGTTGATTATTGTATATATAATATAGTGTGTGTATGTTAACCGAACCTCCTAATTTATCCCTCCCCTTTCCCCTTCTCCCATGGCAACCAGAAGTTTGTTTCCAAGTCTGTAAGTCTGTTTCTGTTTTATAAATAAGTTTATTTGTACCATTAAAAAAAAAAAAGATTCCATATATAAGTGATATCATAGGATCTTTGTTTTTCTCTGTTTGGCTTCACCTAGTATGACAATCTCTAGGTCCATTCATGTAAGTAGCAATTTTTTAAAAAGGGGGATCCTAGGGATCAGATAAACTGTATGGATCACAATAAACTGTGGAAGATTCTAAAAGAGATGGGAATACCAGACCACCTGACCTGCCTCTTGAGAAACCTGTATGCAGGTCAGGAAGCAACAGTTACAACTGGACATGGAACAATAGACTGGTTCCAAATAGGAAAAGGAGTACGTCAAGGCTGTATATTGTTACTGTGCTTTAACTTATATGCAGAGTACATCATGAGAAACGCTGGGCTGGAGGAAGCACAAGCTGGAATCAAGATTGCCGGGAGAAATATCAATAACCTCAAATATGCAGATGACACCACCCTTATGGCAGAAAGTGAAGAGGAACTAAAGAGCTTGATGAAAGTGAAAGTGGAGAGTGAAAAAGTTGGCTTAAAGCTCAACATTCAGAAAACGAAGATCATGGCATCTGGTCCCACCACTTCATGGGAAATAGATGGGGAAACAGTGTCAGACTTTATTTTTCTGGGCTCCAAAATCACTGCAGATGGTGACTGCAGCCATGAAATTACAAGACGCTTACTCCTTGGAAGGAAAGTTATGACCAACCTAGATAGCATATTCAAAAGCAGAGACCTTACTTTGCCAACAAAGGTCCATCTAGTCAAGGCTATGGTTTTTCCTGTGGTCATGTATGGATGTGAGAGTTGGACTGTGAAGAAAGCTGAGCGCCAAAGAATTGATGCTTTTGAACTGTGGTGTTGGAGAAGACTCTTGAGAGTCCCTTGGACTGCAAGGAGGTCTAACCAGTCCATCCTAAAGGATGTCCTGGGTGTTCATTAGAAGGACTGATGCTAAAGCTGAAACTTCAATACTTTGGCCACTTCATGCAAAGAGCTGACTCGTTGGAAAAGGCTGGGAGGGATTGGGGGCAGGAGGAAAAGGGGACGACAGAGGATGAGATGGCTGGATGGCATCACTGACTCGATGGACATGAGTTTGATGGACAGGGAGGCCTGGCATGCTGCGATTCATGGGGTCGAAAAGAGTCAGACACAACTGAGCGACTGAACTGAACTGAACTGAGGGATCAGAAATCCCCATTTTGGTGCTTTCCTGAAATCCTTGGGTGAACTCCCCCTCCGGATGCACTTGTTTCTCCCACCCTGGAGGGCACTTGCCACCAAGCTGTGTGTGCAATGGTGGGGGAGGAGGAAGGGGTGAGAGAGGGCCTTGGGGACCCTCCAGTGGGGTACTGTGGGCGGGAGGACAGTGTAGTCAGTAGGGGCACTACAGGCATTTAAGCGCATTTTGGGGGCGCAGGTTTCAGCACATTCACTGTTCGTTCAAGGGGTGTTCAGAGGTGGAACTCACTCGTTGGGCCCCTGGCAGAGCTGCAGCTCTGGCAGTGGGTGTTGGCTTTGTCAGCCTTTTCTGCTGGGCTGCCACCACCGCTGTCGAGTCCCTGAGCTGTGTGCTGTGTCCATCAAGGCTGTAAATAACATGGCACTGGACCTCTCCCAAGTCAGTGCCTTTTCTTATTTCCTTCCACACTTTCTCATTTCTCTTGGGGTGGCCAGACCTGCAGCTGTGTCTTACTTTCCTGCGTTTATGTGGCTCCAGAAATGCAGTGGCACAGCCTGGGAGATAGATGTGGGCTGGGGTGCAGGATAGCTCCCTGGGGTGGATATGTGTATGTGTGTGTGTATGTGTGTGTGTGTGTGTGTGTGTGGAAGGGGGTTCCAGGCGGAGAGGGGCAGAAATGCTTCCTCTCTCCCAGCATCACCCAGCATCACTCCACAGGAGAGAAAAGTCAGGTTCAGTGTTGAAACAACGCATCTTTGAGGATGCCACATTTGAGGAAGGGGAGCTGTGGAAAGGATTCGGGAAAAGGGGAGGGGTCTTGGAGGGGAGGAATAAGCCCCAGAGAAGCTATGATAGGAGAAACCTTCCAAATCCCAATCGGGCTCTTGGTGACATTGGGGTATGAGGACTGGGAGGAATTGTTGAATTAGGGGTTAAGAGGACCACAAAGATTCTGAAATCAATTCTATTCTAAAAACGATAATTAAACAGCCTGTATGCATAAGTCAGGTGTTCTAGGAATGAGACTGCCCTGAAGAAGACACTCCAAGCACCCAGGGGGAAGCATCAGGCCAGACGGAAGATGGACGGGTTTGTGTGGGCTGGCGCATGGAGTGATGAAGGTGGGTGGGGCCAGCCTGGCTTGTTCTGTTCTGGGAGGGTCCCCACACAGTCCACTCAAAACCAGGGCAGCCAATGGCACAGGCAGGTAAGGTCCCTGCAGCCCACTGAGCCCTGGCAGGGACATACTAAGGGCAGCCACCTTGGAAAAGATGCGTATTTGCTGGAGAGAGTGAGTCTAGAGGGTTTAAGGACCCAGAGTGGGAGTTTTTCCTTACTCACCTCACAACAGGCAGGTAAGCAGAAATGGTAACGCTAGCAGTTGCGTGTTTGAGCATTTGCTCTGGTGGGATACTGTATAGTCTCCTGTTGTACACCGAAGATGGCCATAACTTCTTTGTACCTCCACTCCCCAAAGGGGTATGCCAGGGGCTAAATTGTGTCCCCCTAAATCCACATTCCTAAGCCCTAGTAGCTCAGAATGTGACTATTTTTGGTGTCAGGATCTTTAAAGAGGTAATTAAGTTAAAAATGCGGTCATTCAAAATGAGGTCACATTGGGATTTCCATGGTGGTTAAGAATCTGCCTTGCAATGCAGGGGACATGGGTTCCATCCCTGGTCGGGGAACTAAGATCCCATATGCCTCAGAGCAACTAAGCCCGAGCCAACTACTGAGCCCATGCACCACAACTAGACAGTCTATGGGCCTCAATCAGAGATCCTGCATGATAACAGTGAAGATTCCACATGCTGTCAGCTAAGACTCACTGCAGCCAAATACATAAATACATAAATAAATGTTAAAAAAAAGAACCAAAATGAGGTCACATAGATGAGCCCCCCCCCCCCCAATCCAGTCTGACTGGGTCCTTATAAGAAGAGAAATATGGCCACCGAGACACATAGAGGGAAGACCATGTGAGGCATGGGAAAAAAATGGCTCTCTGAAAGCCAGAGAGACCTCAGAAGAAACCAACCCTTCCCACACCTTGATCTTGAACTTCCAGCCTCTAGAACAGTGAGGCAGTACATTTTGGTGGTTTCAGGCACCCAGTCTGCAGTATTCTGCTATGGCAGCCTGAGCTGATGAATACAGAGTGGAATCTATGTCCCCTCCCCTAGAAGCTGGGCTGGCCTAGTGACACGCTCCGACAGAATGCGGCATAAGTGATACCGTGTGACTTCTGAGGCAAGGCCTTAGAAGACCTTGCAGCAACCTGCTTCACCCTCTCAGGAAGTTCTGAAAATGCCACATAAGGAAACCAGTATTGTGTATTAAAGCAGGGGTCCCCAATCCCGGGCCTGCTAGGAACTTGGCCACACAGTAGGAGGTGAGCAGCAGGCAAGAGAACAAAGCCTCATCTGCTGCTCCCCATTGCTCACATTACCACCTGAATTATGCCCCCCCTCCTCTGCCCTCACCACCATCTATAGAAAAATTGTCTTGCACAAAAACCGGTCCCTGGTGCCAAAACAGTTGGGGACTGGTATATTAGAGGATTTACGGTAACAGGTTGGCGAACCACCATTCACCCCAGCCAAGAGCTGGCACCAGCTGCCAGACTGTGCATGAGGTCATCTTGGGCCTCCTCTGAGGTGAGCTGCAGGAATGAGGGTGGCTGACCCGCCCAACGGTGAGGAAGAAGAAATTGTTGTTGTGTTAAACCACTGCGTTTAGAGCCGTTTGTTACACAGCAATAACACACTAATACAGCTCATGGAAACATACTGTAGAAAGGGTTCCATCCCAGAGTTTTAGAAGGAAGTTATGTTCTGACTGTTGGACAAAGCCCTCCATTAAATGAGAAAACCCTTTATCTAGAACTCTTTCTTCCCTCAGCTACCTCTGGCTTGACCCTGCCTTGTGTCTGTGCCTGCTGTTTCTAGCTCTGGGCCACAGCAAGGGGTGCCTCTCAGGAGGAAAAGAGGGCAGGGAGAGCTTTCCCTGAATCAAGAGAGAAGACTGCCATTTCTTTATCTGTCAACAAGCGGCTGCCTAAGCCAGTCAAATCCCCACATGTCGTCTAACCAAACACCTTTGGGATACACAGCTGTAGAATCACTATGGACACAGCAACCATTTATTAAACACCTACTAAATACCAATTCCAGTATTGTTGCCTGGAGAATCCCATGGACAGAAGAGCCTGGTGGGTTGTAGTCCATGGGGTTCGCAAAGAGTCAGACAAGATTGAAGTGACTGAGCATGCACACACCAGTACTAAGTGTATATTTAATGCATTCGCTTACTTAATTCTCATAAAAGTACAAGCAAAACAAGTCATTAGTCACATTACCCTCTTGTTGGTGAGGAAACTGAGACTCCTAAGGTCACAGAGCTAGTGGGCCTGGACTTACAAACAGATGGTCTTACCTCTCCCTCAAGGTTTGATGCTTAAGGAGAATGGGGATTGCTTGCCTCTCCCCCGTCCCCCCACCCCGCATGCCACCCAGTGCATAGTAATAGGAAGAGCTGGTCTATAAGGAGAAGCCAGGCCAGGTTTGCAAGAGAGAACCAGGGTGGAGCCACAGGGAGCAAGTGAATGCATTCTGAAGGTGACTGCAGTCTGAAGCGGGGAGGTAGTTGCTGGGAGGCTTTGGGGAGGTGGGGGTGGGATGCCCACTGGCTTCTCCTTCTGGATGGCTCTGCCCTCCCAGGCAACTCTCCAGGCTCCCCTCCTTCCTTCTTATGCAAATCCCTAACCAGTGAAGACCAACTCTATTAAGGGCTGACTGTGAGCCCTAGGTCCCTGTCAACTGCTTATCTGCATCCCCTCATGCCATCCTCATGAGGCTGCTTCAAGGTGGGCATCTCATTACGCCCACTTTACAGATGGGGCAACTGAGGCACAGAGCTGTGAGATGATGTGCAGCCTGTAGTATGGCCTAGCCTAGTTAGTCCTCTCCTGGCCTCCCCAGTCCTCTGAGAGCCACTCAGACATGGATTCTTGAGGTGCTTAAATGCGTGTATTATTCACCTGGGCACGCAGTGTGTGTTCATCAATTTGTTCTCCTTGGCCAGCATCACAGGGCCTGTGGACCACTTCTTGCCCTCACCCTGGTGTCGGGCACATAGAAGGAGCCCAGTAAGGTGAGCTCTGGGGCTGAAGTGTTACAAGGCTGTGCAGTTCTGAGTCTCTCCCCGCCCTGCTCTGAACAACACAGTTGCCCAACGTGAGGCTAGTGGTGACGATGGAGGATGGGAGGAAGCCCCAGAAAGAAAACCAGGAGGACCAGAGGGAGCATTGTCCCCAGACTGCCAAGCACAGGCCCCATTGCCTTTTCCGAGAATCAAAGTGTGAGCGAGAGGGGTCTATGGGCCCCCACCTCAGAGACAGCGCTCGACCACCTTCCCGAAGGACAGTTCATTGGAGCAGACGCTTAAGGGCTCCTCCCTCTTCTGTCCTGCTTTCCCTGTGGGGCAAATCATATCCACCGTGGCACCAACTGGAACCCAGCCTCCCTTTTAATGCTGCCTTGGCTCAGTGGTAAAGAATCTGCCTGCAGTGCAGGAGACCCGAGTTTGATCCCTGGATTGAGAAGATCCCCTGGAAGAGGGCACGGCAGCCCACTCCAGTATTCTTGCCTGGAGAATTCCATGGACAGAGGAGCCTGGCAGGCTATAGTTTATGGGGTCACAAAGAATCAGACACGACAGAAGCGACTTTCACTTTTAACCAAAAGCACCCTTGAATGTGGCTATGGAAGGCAAGCCACCCTCACCTTCCCCTGGCAGCCTGGGTGCTGGCCAAAATGGTCTCCCTTTGACCTCTCCTCAGCCCCTCAACGGAGAAGGCAATGGCAGCCCACTCCAGTACTCTTGCCTGGAAAATCCCATGGACGGAGGAGCCCGGTAGGCTGCAGTCCACGGGGTTGAGAAGAGTCGGACATGACTGAGCGACTTCACTTTCACTTTTCATTTTCATGCATTGGAGAAGGAAATGGCAACCCACTCTAGTGTTCCTGCCTGGAGAATCGCAGGGACAGGGGAGCCTGATGGGCTGCTGTCTCTGGGGTCGCACAGAGTCGGACACGACTGAAGCGACTTAGCAGCAGCAGCAGCCCCCAACTCTCTTCCGACCTGGGGTGAAGAAACCAAGGGCAGAGACAGGACCCACTCCTGGACAAGAGGAGGAAGAACCACACCCACAAGAATCACTCTCTGATTGCTTTCTATTCAGCTACCACTCAGTTCCGCATTCCATATGAGCCTCCAGAAGATGCCACACTAGGGCATCTGTCCTGGAGACATCGTGTCCTCAGTCGAGTGTTCCCATTTGGAGCCCAAGAAGGTTCCAGTTGAGCCCAGGTACTTGGTCAGGGCTGATATGGGGTCTCAGGAGATCATGGAAGACCTTGTGTACCCAAAACCCCATCAAGGAGTCAGAAAGTGCACCACTGCTGCCCTGAACTATCCCAAGGGACTAGAAATGACTAGAAACTGAGAAAGAAGGAATTCCTTGGTGGCCCACTGGTTAGGACTTGGCCCTTTCACTGCTGGGGCCCAGGGTCAGTCCCTGGTTGGAGAACTAAGATGCTGTCCCTCAAAAGAAACTGAGAAAGATCGTCCCTTCAGTCCATCCTTCCAGCCCAGTAGACATGAACAAAAGCATCTGGAAGCCTGGCACCCGGCACTGACTTTGACCTGGGAACTCCTAGACCTCAAACAAGAATAATTCACATTTGTCCAGCACTTCAAAGACATCCTCTCACTTAATCCTCATCACAACCCCATCAGATACTGTGGCAGTTTTAAACAAGTCTGTGGGTCATTTGACATACTTTCCACCGAGAGGTGGGTTTCCTCCATGGCTCAGTGGTAAGGAAACCTCCTGCAATGCAGGTGTCACAGGTTCGACTCCTGGGTCAGGAAGATCCCTTGGAGGAGGAAATGGCAACCCACTCCAGTATCCTTGCCTGGAGAATCCCATGGACAGAGGAGCCTGGTGGGCTACAGTAAAACACAGGGTCGCAAAGAGTCGGGACACGACTGAAGCAACTGAGCATGCATGAATGCACAATTCAAAGGTGGGGGTGATGCTCCCACTCCGAGAAATCTGGGTAAGTTCACGACTGCTCTGAACATGACAGAAGTGATGCTGTGAGACTTCTAAGGCTAAATCAGAAGAGACCATGCAGCTTCCTCCTGGCTCCCTGGGGCACCCATCCTAGGACAAGTCAAAAAGAAGTCATGGCCATGCTGGGGAGTCACAGGTAGATGCCCCAGCTGACAGCCCAGTTGAGCTCCCAGACAACGGCCAGTAGCAACTGAGAAGTCCTTTCCAGCCCCACACAACTGAGACAAAACATAATAGTTGTGCATCTGATCGATAAGCATGTTGTGGGCAACTCGTATGTGAGAACACCTTTCTGGACAATGTGGTCCCTCCAAGAACTTCCAACTGAGCTGAGGAGATAAGGTATAACTGAGCAACCAAATGATAAGCTTTGTGGCTGTGATGGTAAGCGCAAAGGCACCTGGGAGAATTCAATTCAAAGGTAGTCTGGGAGGGCTCCGTGGAGGAGGTGTGCCTAGAGCTGGGTGTCACGGTGAGCAAGGAGATCATTCCACGTGGGGAACCCAGGAGCTGAGTCTCCCTCAGGGGGAAGAGCCGGCAAGAGAGTGTGGGTGGGCAGTGGGAAGCCTGGGACTGTCTGGCAGGTGTGTTTGTGGAGTATGGAAACCAGTGTAGACCTAGACCAGACTGGTGGTGGTTGGGGTAGGGAGGTGGAGTGGTGAGGGATTTGTGGCTAGATCCAGATTTTTATTTTCTCACTTTCCAAAAGCTACTATCATTAAAGATCAAGGACCACATTTCAGCTTTTCCAGAAAAGTAAAAGAAAACCATGTGCTTTTATTTCCCAGGGCATCAGCTAACATTTTCCCCAGGATGGTTTTATAGGATACACTTGGGAGACTTTTCATGGAAGACAAATACTTTTGTTAGTGCCCTTTAGAAGCTTGGACTCTCATAAGGTCCACCAGAATGCCTAAAAAGAGAGAAAATTCTAAGTGCCAGCCAGGAGAATTCTTCTCTTCAGCTATGGGAATATAAATTGATGCAACCACTTTGGAAAACTTTTTGGCACCAACCATTACAGCTGAACACAGGTCCAGAGACTCAATGCATGGGTATACAGATACCAGCAGAAATGCATCCATCTGTCCATCTATTCGGGCTTCTCTGGTGGCTCAGTGGTCAAGAATCTGCCTGCCAATGCAGGAGACATGGGTTGGATCCCTGGAGAAGGAAAGATCGGGAAGATCCACTGAAGAAGGCAGTGGCACACACTCCAGTATTCTCGCCTGGGAAATCCCATGGACAGAGGAGCCTGGTGGGCTATAGTCCATAGGGTTGCAAAGAGTCGGTGACGACTTAGCAACCAAACAAGAATATCTGTCTATTCACAAGAAGGTATGTACGTAAGTGTTCATAGTGGCACTATTAGGAATGGCCCCAAAGCAAAGCTGCCCAAGTGCCCATCAACAGGAGAGAAATAGTAGAGAAATAAAATGTGGTGTATTCACATTGTGGAATGTGAGTGCTGCGTGTGTGTATGTGTGCGCTAAGTCACTTAGTCATGTCCCACTCTTTGTGACTCTATGGACTGTAGCCCACCAGGCTCCTCTGTCCATGGAATTCTCCAGGCAAGAGTACTGGAGTGGGTTGCCATGCCCTCCTCCAAGGGATCTTTCCAGGGATCGAACCCGTGTCTCCTGTCTCCTGCATTAGCAATAGAGTTCTTTACCACTAGCGCCACCGTGGCTTGGTACACAGCAAAGAGAATGTATGAACCATAATGCACACACTGTGAATGGATTTTACCAGTACAGTGTGTGAAGCAAGAGGAGCCAGACACACAAAAAGCCCATATTGTAGATTCTGTTTCTATAAAGTACCAAACCAGGCAATGCTAATCATGCCAAGTTAGGTTAGCAGTTATCTCTAGGGCCACAGTACTTGGAAGGGGGGATGAGATGATTTCTGGGGTGCTGGTGGTTTCCTGATCTGGGTACTGGTTATATGGGTGTGTTCATCAAGTCCAGTGCAAATGATCTGTGCGAGTTTCTGTATAGCTATTTTGCGTCAATAAAAAGCAAATCATCACCATTGTCATCATTATCACCTTCTAACGCGGAATGAAGGCAGAAGTCACGAAGAGATTTACACAAAGTGTGGCAAAGAAACAAAGTTGAGGGACATGCCAACAAGGATAAGTTTTAGATGGACCCAGTTAAATCAAGCAAAGTTGTCAGTGAAATCAGAAAGCAAATTGCAGCTTCAAGAGTACCCGCCCTGCTCCCTAATGGGTGGCTAGTCTAAGAAGCAACTACGCCCAGCCAGTCCCCTTTCCAGATCTAGGCTGGGATTAGTTACAGAAGATGGATCACCTCCCACAGCCTTGGAGGCAGGAGGCAGAATTCCCCCCAAATAAAAGATGCTTTGAATCCTCAAGGGGCCCCACCATTAAACATCTACCCCAACGCTCGATTCTCTCTGCTTACAGGATGTAAATCTTGATGCTGCCACCCTAAATTTTTGTACAGTGGATTCCTTTGATTGGAATCACTTTGGGCAAAGGCGATTAGACTCCATTAGCCGTGGGAATCAATTGAACAGTGAGCTTTCCTTCCTAAAGGGAAGGGCCAGGTTCCAGTACTTGGCTTACTGCAGAGCCCTGGAGGAATTCATTGAAGGGAGGCCCGATTTTAAACATCATCACTTTTGGAAGAGACATTAGGCATCCCTCCCACATTATTCAAGGATGAAATGAGAAAGGCAGGGCAGGACTGGGGGAAGGAGCCATAAGAAGGAGCTGGAACCTTCAATTTACTCCCTAAAACCATCAATGCATGAAGCCATGTCCTAGACAGCCAGTGTGAAGAGCTGAATGTCCGCTTGATAGTAGAGTGAACTCCAGTGGTGACACTTCCTGGGTCTTAGTCCAGATGTGTGTTGCTCTAAGACATGCTCAGAGGCTAGCAAGGACACTTGTTAGGTCTTGGGTCTCCTCCAGTCTTTACCACCTATATCTCATCATTACATAGGAAATCCCGGCAGGAAGAAAAGTCTCCATCACGATCTCCTTCTCTCTAGGCCTTGAGATGGCCTCTGGTCCACCTTCTCAGGTTTCCTGAGGTTGGTGGCCATGATCCAGAAGCCTCTGATCCCATAGTAAACCACCTCAGGGATGTTAATGTGTAATTATTGCATGGATTTATGTAATCTAAAACAGAGAACTCCAGCAAAGGCGGTTATATGATTTCATATATGTGTTTATATATATCTATCTATCTATCTCATAGCTAGAGATATATAGTCTGGGTTTGAGCCATCTGTTTCAGATTATATTACCGTTAAATCTCCACCCTGCCCTGTTTCCATACCCTTTGCCATGTGACCTTACAATTCATCCCTCTAGAGGTGAAGGAGAAGGCAATGGCACCTCACTCCAGTACTCTTGTCTGGAAAATCCCATGGATGGAGGAGCCTGGTGGGCGACTTCATTTTCACTTTTCACTTTCTTGCGTTGGAGAAGGAAATGGTAACCACTCCACTGTTCTTGCCTGGAGAATCCCAGGGACGGGGGAGCCTGCTGGGCTGCCATCTATGGGGTCGCACAGAATCGGACACGACTGAAGCGAATTAGCAGCAGCAGCAGAGGTGGAGTGAATCTCCGGCTCCATCGCTGTCAGGTGACAAATGTCCTTTGACCAATGGAATGTAAGCAAAAGTAACAGTGCACAAGCTCTGAGTCTAGGACTCGAGTCACTGCGTTTCTACTTTACCCTCGTGCAGTTCAGATACCGCCAGGAAACTATGTCCCAGGTAGCGTGCTTGTCCTTGGAGGACAAGAGACCCATGGAGCAGACTGGACCCAACCCCCACTCAAGCCCAGCTGGTACAGTCTAGATCTGCTAACAACAGGTAATCCACAGACACGGATATGAGAAATAAATGCCTCCTGATGTCAATTACTAAGTGTGGGAATAGTATTTTGTTATATAGCATAATTGTGGCAAGACCTGACTGATACACCCTAAGCACTTTATTCCATCAATGCACAATCTAATGTTTTTAGACATCTCATCTCTCTCCCCTCTATTTTTCTCCTTGACCACACTGTGGGATCCCCCTGACCAGGGAGCAAATCCACACCCTTGCTAGTGAAAGCTGCAGAGTCCTAACCATTGGACAACCAGAGAATTCCCCTCCTTCCCCCCTCCCCCGCCCCGTGTTGCGTGGCATGTGAGATCTTAGTTCCCTGACCAGGGATCGAACCCATGTCCCCTGCATGGGGCTGCCAGGGAAGTCCCTCTCCTTATCCTTCTTAATTCTTCATAGATTTATCACAACCTGAAATGCTATATATATATATATATGCATACATATATATAATGTACTTGTTTCTCAAGTGAAATAATGTCTTATGATGGCTAAGATACTGTTTTGTTCCCCGCCGCTATAAACACCCAAAGCCCTAGTAGGTGAGCATGAAGTGAAAGTCACTCAGTCATGTCCAACTCTTTGTGACCCTATGGGCTATACTGTCCATCGAATTTTCCAGGCCAGAATGCTGGAGTGGGTTCTCTTCTCCAGGGGATCTTCCCAACCCAGGGATCGAACCCAGGGATCGAACCCAGGTCTCCCACATTGCAGGCAGATTCTCTACCAGCTGGGCCACCAGGGAAGCCCCAAGTAAGCATGTGGTAGGTGTTAAATAATTATGTGTAGAATGGATGGATAGCCCTTTTTGTCTTCAGTTAATATGTCTCCCGTCTAATTTATGCTCCTCTGTGTAGCTCAACGACTTGGTGATAGGCTGAGTTGAGGAAAAAGAAAACATTTTGTGGAGAAAAAGAATCTGTGAGCAGGAGATCTCTGGGTGTTGTCTCTGGTAAGGGCTGAGGGGTTCCTTCTCAAGGGGCGGCTCCCGGTGGTTAGGGTCTCAGAAACCACAGCAGCCCTCCAGGACCTTGACAAGTCAGCAGGTGGCCTGTCCAGCAGCATCCAATGGAACTGTAACACAGCTAAATCTCTGTGGCCCATCTCAGAGGCTGTCCTCGGCCTTAGGAGGTTTCTGTGTGTCAGTTCACTGGGGGGAACTTGAAAGGGACTGACGTGGCTTCCAAGAGCCGCCAGAACGTTTGACTCTCTGGCATTGTGCCAGCATCACACGTTAATTAAATTATATGGCAGAAATACCACAATGTCAAGGTCAGATATTACAGCCGTCAAAGCCTAACATTAGGCTCAGTATTTTATAGTGCAGAGCAAAGTATACCTTTAAACAAATTTCCTTATCTTGCCCATGTCGACTCTAGCGTCCAGCTCGTCAGACATCTGCCATTCAACACTGCCCATGTGAACAACATCCCGGACAACTTTGTCTGAGGGTCCATAAGACCCTCTCTGGCTTGTCAGACAGCGCAGGGGGGGACCGAGGAGGGGGTATTCCTGCGATCACATCCACTTGCTCCATCTGACCCTCGACCTGGGGCCAAAACAGGCCTCTGTGAACCTGGAACTCCCTGAGGGTGAAGGGTGTATTCTTCCTGGCTTTGTCCCGAAAGTAAACGCCAGTTCTTTCTTCGAAGATGGTTCTATCAGCAGGGCAGCAACTAGCCAGGCTAGAAAATGGGAAGGAAAAAAAAAAAAGGAAAAGACTTTCCTTCCAAATGTCTTTTTAATAAGCATGGCTAGAAGCTTTCCGTGAGTGTGGAAACTGTCCACAGGAAGCCCCTGGCTCTGAGCAGAGCTGAGCGAGGGCAATTCTTTCAGGCAGGAAAGGACTATTAAAGCCACATTCTGGGTTTCCTCCGGCCTCGCTCACGGTTCTGGATGAAAACTGGGAGGGCCATGAACTCGGGGGCCCAATGACTCTCAGGTGATCACCGAAGCAAAGTGGATACCAAATGTATTGGTCTCGTCTCCTCAACACCTATTAAGTCCCTCCTGTATGCCAGGCACTATTTTATGTGCTTTATCTCCATCAACTAACTTAGTTCTCCCAACATTATGAAATCTGTGGTTTTTGTCGCCCCCTCCTCTATTTTACAACCGGGCAAAGCGAGGCCAAGTAGGATGCTGAGAGTAACCACCTAAGGCCACACAACTAGTCAAGTGGCTGAGCCAGGTTTGAAAGAAACCGAGGCAGCCTGCCTGTACCCTACCTGCTACTGTGCAGTCTTGGCTATTGAATCCTAGAAACCTCCCATGAGCCAGGCGCCCTGATAAGGTACTGGGGGTTTTGGGGGGAGGACCCTGTATAAGCAATGTATTCACAAGGGCCAAGTATTTCTAAGTAACATTGTAAAATAAAGTTAAACTAATTCAGATCTTTGAAGGGGTTTTGAATTCTTTCCAAGGGTAGGAGTGTTGAATAAATATAGTGCTTTGGAAAACCTGCCTTCCTATATGGGTGTTCATTGTACTTGATCTTTACATTTTACTGTGGGTTTGGAATTTTTTTCAAAATAAAATTAAAATTATTCTTTTTTTTTTTTTTTTTTAAAGAATTAGCTTTAATAGACTACCTTGGGGAGGATAAGCAAGAAACCAGGAGTGGTGATTGCCCATAGACAGGTGCCCTGGGTGACTGAGGAACACGACTAGGGGGGACGGGAGAGCACCCCCTTGATATCCTCAGAATTTTGTGTAATGAATGTGACATTGTCTGGGTGGAAGCTTGGGAAAGCAAGCACAGAACTCCAGGTTCCCGAGTCCCCACCCCGCAGGCCAACCACTCAGAGTGTGGAGGGTCTTTGGTCACCCAGCTGCAAGTGGAAAGTGAGCAGACACTCCCACCCACTCTCTAGCCTAAAAAATATAAGCTTGAGGAGGAAAATCAAGGGGAGCTCATTCTCTCCGCTTTAGGTAGTGTGAACAGAGGGAAGCTTTCAGCCATGTGGGGCTCAAGTCTCTCTGGGAGACTGTAAGTTCTCTAAGGAGGAGCCTGGGGTCTCCCCCGGCCATCCCCAACAGCCCCAAGAACAGTGCCCAACAGACAGATGGGCTCTATGGAGTGCTCATGGAATGAATGAGCTGTGCTTACCTTCCGTCAAGGGTCACCTGGCCCGATGGTCTCCCCAGGATATGTGTGGGGACCTCTTAGAGCCTGGATGTCACACTTACCTCGAGTTACCAGTGCTTCCCAGCCTTAACACATATAGAACGTGATGATATTTTTACGACGCACAAGGATAAACAGTGACCAAGTGTTCACAAGGGCCCCAATTGGCTGCTCTAGGCCTGAAGCTACCAGTCAGGGGAGTTGTCTACCCGGTCCCCACCCCTGCCAGACCCAGGCTACCCGGAGGGGCTGGCCCCCAGACAACACCCTCAATCTTGGCAAGCTCTGGGTTGATAGCTACAGGGGCCGTTCACTGGCTGGCTGGAGCTAGTCACTTAAATGAGGAGAGGGTGGGCCGAGGGGGCTTCGGAGGGGCAGCTGGGTTTCCTGGGATTCAGACTGGGTGCGAGGGTGTGCCCCGGGCTGGGGGGCGACGCAGGCCTGAGTGGTGGGCTGGGACGGGGCTGACTGCCAGCTCTGGCTGGCCCACAGCCAGGAAGTCTGACTGAACTTGGGCCAGCCCTGTTGGCCCACAGACTCTGTAAGCTGAACTGCTCCAGCGCTCCTGGGCCTTTGTTTTCGCTTCCCCACCGCTCTCCCTTAGTGTTTAGGAATGTGCTTTGAAGGGTCCAGCCTATTTCGCCTCTGCTTAGGGAAACCAAGAGCACAGGCTGGGCCGAGGCCAGATGGCTGCAGGGAGGGCACCTGTCATCACACTGCAAGCGCCCCAAGGGGCAGGTGGAATCCAGGGGGCACGGGGGCAGGGGTGCCGCTTAAGCCAGCTCCCTTTCTCTGCTGGGAGACTCTGTTTCCAGTGCTAAACCTTGGAGAGTCTCAGGTTTGTTTTGTTAAGGGAGGCGGTATTCCCTTAGCAGCTCCCCCAGAGAGCCTCCATTTGTCCAGGAGCTTTTTGGGGGTGAGTTACATGCTTGTATTTGTCCAGGGCAAGAGAGAGAGCTGCAAGTAGTGCTCGAGCTAGGAGGAGTTGCCTCTTCAATCAGCCCCCGGCTCAATTTCCTTGCCTGCCTTGGGACACACTGGCAGGCCCTCAGATGACAGTCAAGTGAAGGGCCCTGGTCCAAAGGGCCTGGCCTCTCTTGCACCCCTCTACCCCTGGGGAGAGTGGTCTCACATCCAGGCTGCCCTCCTGTAAACCTTGCTGTAGCACTTTGAGTGGCTGGCTTCCTTCTTCCACAGCCCCTTCACCCACCGTCCTTTACAGCCTGTGTTACCCCCTAACTCACCTGCTTGGGCCTTTGAGGGCTCCGAGCACTGTGGCCTCATAGGCCCAGCACAGTGCTTTGCCAACAGCAAGCACTTGATAAATCTATATGATAATACCAGAGCTCTTCAGTGACCGCGGGCACCCGGGATTGCTCTCTAACCAGAAGTCCCCTTTCTCCTCTGATTCCCAAAGCAGGGCGCTCTGGGTTCTGGCCTTACTTTGGTCACTGATGTGTCCCCTTGAGCTGGCCTTGCCACCCTCTGAACCCATTTCCTCAGCTGGACTAAATGGGGGCCCAACCAAAGCTCTGGCGGCCATACTCGGCACACACTCTGGTTTTCCTGGCTGTCGCTTTAAACCCAGGTCGGCCGCCTGGACTCAGGTCTTAGTGGTATTCCTGGCCTTCCGCTGAGGATGCCTCCTCTGCTTTCCCATGGTCTGTTTAGCTTGACAACACATACCTGGTCCTTAGGCTCCTGGCATGTGTGTGCCTTTCTGTCCCCACAACCATTTATACAGCTCCGGCTCCCACGTGCGACGGGGCCATGGCACATGAGCAATAACTCCAGTGCCACAAGGGCACCCAAGTCATTTTTCTGCAGCTAGCGTTGTCTGTTTCAAGCCACGTAAGACCTCTCTCCTGCCTGGTGGTGACACAGGCCCTGTTTAGTTATGTGTGAGGTCTGGATTTTTTTTCCCCCTTCCTCATTTCCATTTCTCCTTGATTTCAGCATGAGTTAAATGTGCACTCAGAGGCTCTGCTGAGGATAAACAGAGTGTGATCAGTGGCATCCCTTTCCTGTCTCTGCCCAGGTAATGACTGCCTCCCTGCCTCACCCGCTGAGTTTCCTCTCAGTCTTCATATACTTAGTGCACGTTGCCCTGGATAGAGTTTAATTAGGCACCAATGCACCCAGGGGCAAGGACCCCAGGACCCGTCCTGGTTGGGCAAATGGGGACCAGCACCCAGAGCAGGAACCTGCAGCCTGCCTCCCTCTCCCTTCCCCCCTGGCTGGTAAGAGATGGGCTGCCAGCAGGTAGGGGAGGCTGTCCCTTCTCAGCTAATGATCGCCTTAGGCGCCAAGTGATGGAAAATCCAGGCGGGCTGGCGAGCTGCAGGGCGCGGCCAGGGACCAGGGACAATTGTACGGACCAGTTTTAACAGGGGAGGGAGCGTGGATGGCAGAAGCAATGTTCTGTGTGTGTGTGTGTGTGTGTTTCCTGGTCTCTGTCTCTTCTCTCTCCTCCCCGCTGCCTTTCCCTCCTTCTTGCTCTCGCTTTCGGTTTTCTCTTCTGTTTCTAGCCCACGCGAGTTGAAATTAGAAAGGTCTCTGCATTCATTTATTTGTTTTTAATAAAGACAGCATTTTTAAGCGGCATATTTGCAGCAATTGAGTGCTAAACTAAACACCAAGCCGACTAAATGTGTTAGGGGGAAATGAAAAGTCAGTTTACAAGAAACATATAATTAACACGTTCTCTGACTTTCCCTAAGCCTTTGTCTGGCTGAGGACAAGACACAGGAACCATAATCAACTTTAATAAAATGAAAGATGGTATCGAGGCAAAAGGGGAACAAAAAAAGTTTAGAGTGGGAAACAGTCCTCAGGAGGGGATTCTTGAGTTAATAATAAATGTTTTTTTTTTTAATGAATCTTTTGTTGCCTTATTTTTAGTCAACAGCCATTTTCTCCTTCTAACTACAAAGGCTCCAGAAGGTTCTAGTTTGTAGTGTACCTGTTAACAGCGCCTGAAGCTGAGACCTGGAGGGGGGAAGCGGGGAGGTGGTATAAGGAACCCGTAGGAGATGCGCAGTAGTTCCCACAGGCTGATCTACCCAGGATAATGGAAATTACTATTGCACAACCCCAGAATCTTCACGTGGCCTGACTTCCAATAAACTGTTCCCCTCCTCACCCCTTGGAGAAAGTGAAATAAGACATTAGACTTTCAATAATCTCATATGGTGATGATCAATCAAAACCCAGAGGAGAAGGCCAATTTACAGAAATTGTATCTGCTTCACTGGGCGGCTGGAAGAAGGGAGCTGATAAGAACACTGTGCTCGCCTTTGACGTGTGAAGTTGCCCCAAAATGACAAATGCCAAAAAGAAAAACAAAAACACTGCCTGTACACACGGGGTCTTTTCAAAGGGAGAGGGTGCTCTGGAGAGGCCTGTGCTGAGGCAGATCACTGAAGGGAAGCACATGTACAGGCCACATAAAAACGACTTATTTTTATTATCTTTTGGCTATTTCAAGTTGGCATTTCCATCTTTCCTGTTTCTGTTATCGCCAATGAAGTTTATTTGCTGAATTAACTTTTAATGGATCCTCTACTTTGTTCTTCAAAGTTGGATTCTGGGACTTAGGCCTTTTTAGTCCGGACCCCTCTTGCCTTTGTGACCAGCTCTCACCCCCCCACCCCCATTCCAATCCTGGAGGTGAAGGGCTCAGCCTCTGTTAACTCCTTGTCTGCTGGTGTCTTTTCCCTGTAGCTACTAATCACCTCCTTTTGATCATTGCCAAGTTCTCAGGTTGAAGGAAGGAGAAAGGACCTCTTGACCATTCTGGCTGGCTTTCCACATGAGCCTGAAAATGTCGACAAATTTGAAACATCTGCCGGCCTGCTTTGGTCTGATTGCTAAAATATGCCGACCTCAAGCCCCCGCCCCCCCGCCCCTTTTAATCTGTTTCATATTCACAAATTAAGCATTTAGTCTGGGTAATAAATCAGGGCGGTTTACGAGGTTTACACGAGACAAACAAGCAAGCAGGGCACAACACAAGCCCCTGGAAGCGGCGTGCGCGGAGCTGCCAGGAGTCGGGAGCCCCACGCGCTCGAACGCCGAAAGCAGCCCCGGCGCGCCCTGACACGCCGCCAGCACCCACACTTCGGCTGGTCCCCGAGCGGGCGGAGAGGTGCAGGGGAGCAGCCCCAGCCTGAGCCCACACCCCTCCAACCTTCCGCACGAACCCGCGGCGCCCGGCGCGCCCCAGTTCTGGGCAACTCGGCGCCCCCGCCCCGCCAGGGAGGGGCCGCTGGCATAGGCGACAGCCTCAACCGGTACACACCCTGCGGTGGGCCCATTAAGCCGAGAAGCCGAGGAAACTGGATGCCCCCTCCCCCACCTCTTCCATCCGGCTGGGCTTGGCCTTAAAGATCCCAGGCCCACAGTCGCAAGCAATACGAAGGATCCTCTCCACATCCACGTGTGACCTCCACTGAGCCTGGGCGCTAGGCACCGCCCCCCCCCCACCCCAATCTCTCCGCGTTGCCTCCTCCCAGGTTTCGGTCCCAGCAGCCACAAAGCTACTTTCAGATTCAGAAAGGGTGGGGGGGCGGGGGAAGGGCTCTCTTTTAGAGTGGATCAAGGCTTAAGAGAGGCACGGGGAGGGGAGCAAAGGCACAAAACAGGGCTCTGGGCCCCGCTGCAGAGACCCGCGTCCGGGCTTTAGTGACCACCCAAACTCAGGGGGCTTCAACCTGTGTGTTTCCCGCCCTCCCCCGTGCATCAACGAGAAGTGGACCTGGACAGGGGGTCTCAGACCAGTACCAGCCTAGGACCTTGGGAGACTCTGAAGGGAAGAGCGGCTCCAGGTCACCCCGTCCGAGCCTTCGGCGCCGTGCCATGCTCAAGTTCCCTATCGATTGGCGTTCTCAGCGCTATCGTGGCGGCACAGAGACGGAGGGCGGGAAATCGGGAAGCCGGAACCTGCAGCCCACCCTGGACCTGGGAGGGGGGCAGGCGTAAGAACAATTCCCCCATCTCGCAACACAGTACACGCATGCATCGCCCTTCCTCCTAGCACACATTACGACTGCGAAAGCCATTACCGCCGGCGCGCGAGAGACTTTTTAAATATTTACAGCCCGCTCTCCGCACGGTAGCCTGATCCATCTTGTGGGCGCGGAGGCGGGGCGCGGGGCTCCGCTCCGGGGGAGGTGCGGAGTCGGGGCGGGGGTTCCAGTCGCCTTCCCCCGCGGCTCCGGGGTCCGCCCGGAGCTCCCCATCTTGTTCCCCCCGCCAGGTGGGTAGTGGGCCGGAGACTGCGCGCAGCGCGCCCAGGGCCCTGTCGGGGCCTGAGCGGGCGGGGGTGGGGGTGGGGGGCAGCGTCCAGGAGGAGGGAAGGCCGGGAGGCTGATTTAAAGGTTCTCACCGGGAAGCGAGAGAGGCACAGACCTGAGAGCCGCCGCGCGGTGAAATCCGAGGAGCTCTCTTGGCGAGGAGGGGCTGTCAGAGGCCATTTATCTCTCGCCAGAGTGGAGGCTCGGCTCCCACACCGCCCGCGAGTAACAATGGCAGCGATCAGCAGCTCTGCACGCGCTTCAGTGCATGAATGGATTGCGGAAGATGCCTGCGCTCTTCTTCGCTCAGGCGGCTCTCGGAGCGCCCCCTCCCCGCCCGCCGCCCCCGCCCCGCCGGCCTCCTCCGGCCCGAGAGCGCGCGGTGCGCCTCGGGGTTCGCGAGTCCGGCCCCGCGGCTCGGTCACTCTTACCCGGATCCCCCGCCGCCCTTCCCCCCTGCCGCGGCTCCCAGGGCTCTGGCACCTTGCCACCGAGTGTCATTAGGGGCTGAAACTTGACACAAGCCTTCCCGACGCAGACACCCCCGCCAGCCCCCTCCCTCCTTCGCTCCCCTCGCGGCAAGTTTACTTTCAAGGAGTTGGACGGTGTTTCCGCCTCAAAGGCCGGCCGAGTGCGGGTTCCAGGGGGAGGGGCGGGCTCGGGTGTCTTCACCTGCCCCACGGCCTAGAATGTTCGCAAGCCCCCGGCTGGCCCCCAGCCCGAGCGCCCAAGGCCTGCTCCCCCTCCTCTTCGTTTTGTAGCGGCTAATCCACCGAGAGTCCCAGCGATCCCCACACGCACTCCGGGCACCCCCACTCGGACCCACACGTCCGGCCACCTTTCGGGTCAGCGGCACAGCCGTGTACTCCCAATTCTCAGAGGCTTACAGTTCTCAGAACGCCACAGACGGCGCGAGGTGGGCCGCAGAAGTGGTTCCCTTTAACTCTGCCAAGGTCTCATAAAAGTCCCCCTCCAGGTGCTGCCTAGGGCTGGGAGCCACGAGGAGCGCAGTGAGCAATACTCCCGAGCCCTTCTGGGTTTGCTTTGAGGGGAGCTAAACCCAGAACCTCGGGATGTTTCAGTCCTGGAGGTCGCCAGGCTCTGGATGCGGCAGACTGAAGTGGGGGAGGGGGCGCCAGGGGTAGGCCCTCTCCGCGATCCGACGGCCGTGCCAAGTAGCCAGCGAGAAGAGGCTGGGTTGTGCCTGGGTTGAGGGAAGGCGGCCACACACGTGCGCAAAGAGCAAGGCACTGTAAAAGCTGAGACGCACTCGGAAAGGCAGAGCGCGCCCGGCCGACCCAGGAGACTGGCGAGGGCAGGCGAGAAGCTGGCAGCGAGACAAAGCGGGAGGAGAGAGCCAGGGAGGCTCAGCCGCAGACCCGGAAACGCAGGCAGCAGCAGACGCCCGAGCCCCGACGCGGAGGCGTGCGCAGCCAGGCCCTGCCTGGCATCCCTGGGTTTGCGAGCCCAGGGACGCTGACGCGGACTCTCGGCGGGGCCTTCTGCCAGACCTGGTCTCTGTTGGGCCTGGGCTGGCTCAGCGAATCAACTCGGGCCTTCCCATTAGATGGTGGGGCCCACGCCGTGGCAGTGGGCTTAACTGATAGGGACCCCTCTGGTCCCCGCCCCTCCCTGAGCCCCGGGACAAAGGTGTGGGTTTGAGGAGGTCAGCACTTTGTCCAGGCAAGAGTACAGCCCTCTAGTGTCCACCCTGGGGGCCACTGGCAACTGTTTATCTGACTTGCAGGTGCTGGGAGGCCACCACCCTCAATTGAATTGACATTCCAGCTTCCCCATCGCAAGACCCCTACGGCAAAGCCCATGCCCTGACTTTCCAACAACTGGGAATCGAGTGGACTTCCCACAAGGAGGAACAGTGTCATGTGAGAGGAGCTCCTCAGCCTCAAGTTCTCCGCTGCTCCCTTCCACTGCCTGCACAATGGACCCAGCACGCCACTCCTACTGGGCCAGGAGAGCCTCTTACTCACTGATCTCCCCTCCACTTCTCCCCACGCTGCCTGGGCAGCCCCGGGACAGAAGTCTCTGAGCTCACCTCTCCAACCTCGAATGAAGCTGAGCGTTTTCTCCAGGCTGTTGACTGCGGCACGCTGGCTGTACACACACACACACCACGAGTTGTTCTCGCCCTTCCTGGGGGCCTCCCTTCTCATCTCCCTGCTGGGCGCCCTCGAAACCTGACTACTCAGCCTGAGTGCAGAGCCCTGGCAGAGTGGGGAGCCTGGAGGACCAAGGGGAGGTGGCCAAGGGAGAGAAGGAGAGGGCCCGTAATGGAGGAGGGGCCCCGCATGCCTGAGAGAAAAGAAGCCAGCCTGCAGCCACAGCCTGGAGGAGAGGGGGAGTATAAAGGGAAAGCCAACACTAATCCCTCAGCCTACCTACGTGGGGCCTGACAGTTTACAAAAGCCTTTTCCCTGAATATTATCTCATTCACTCCGGGCTATAAGGAAGGTAGGGCAGATAGCGTTACCCTCACTGACAGAGGAGAGAGATGACGCCCAGAGAGGTTAAGATAGGTCTGTACCAAGGTTGCAGAGCTAAGAGTGGTGGAGGAGCCCCCAGGCCTGGGGTTTCCTGCTCCCAAGTTCACTTTCCTGTTCAATAGCTCTGTGTGTGTGAGTCTGGGTGACTATCTGTGTGGAGGGGAAGGCGGGGGGGTGGCTGGACAAGAATGAGCAGTCCAGTGAGGGAAGTCCAGGAAGGAAGGACATAGCCTCATACCTCTTCCTCTACTCAGGTCTCAGCCAGCAGCCTCCTGCTCTCTCCGTAGCAGCCTGTGAGCCGGCCCCCAACTCGCCTGCCCAGGGGTGAACTGTCTGTGGCTCCAGCAGTGGCTATTCCAGAGGGCTTATATCTTTGGGAGGCCCCGCTCTGCTTGTCTGCTCGGCTCTCCTCTCTGCCTGTCATCCCCACCCCCAGCCTCGGCTGCAGGATGCCTTGCGTCCAACTGTGGTTTCCGGGCAATAAAACAACTATTAAAGTCTCAGGCACGGCTGGTGATTTGCATCACATCCTCTCGTGCATGGATTCAATATTTAATACACAATATTGAATACGGATATTAAAAATCAATAGCTGAGGACCCCTGGGGAGGCGGCACAGTGCGATCCTGCTTCAGAAACACAACCAGCTCCTCTTAAAAGATAGGAACGGCAAGTTCAGCCAAGCTGAGCCCAGCGCCAGGGGAAGTGAGGAGTAGTGGATGCCTCGCAGCTTCCTGATCTACTTAACTGCATCATTCCTAAGTCAGGCTAAAGGGAGGCCAAAGGAACTATGTGCCCTCAGGCTTTACTAGCTGGCAGTGGAGTGGGGTGGGGTAGAATTTGTTTCCAAGCTAGCTACCAGGTGGAGATGCCCCTTTTGTTGCCATTTGCACTTTGGTTTGGTTTGGTGCAGGCAAGCACTCAACACTTCCACCATGATGGCTCCTTCCCACCACCGATAGGCCCCACGGAGAGCTTCTGGCATAAGCTTTCAGGGAGATGGACCAGAGGATGCCAATGGCTCAGAATATTCTTTGTACAGTAAAAGAAATGTTAATTAAGCTCGGAGTCACAGGGTCTTCTGAGGCACCACCAGTCTTCAAGACAGAAACCCTCAAGCACATGACCTGCCAAAGGGCCTGGTGATGGCCGGCTGGTGACAGGACGATGACGAGAAGGAGGCAAGACACTGACGCGCTCCTGATCCAGAACAAGAATCTGGATAGCCTGTTAAACAGCCAGGAGAAGAGGGAGCTCCCGGGACACATAATTATCTTTTCAGGCCTGAAGAGGAACACAAATTACTCTCTTCTTTATCAAAACACAGAAATACACTTTCTCCTACATAGTAACAAGGTTCTTGCACACTGGTAGGGAAGGGGTGAAGAAGAATAAACATTTTTGAGAGAAGATCCCTTTTTTATCCAGTACAGAAAGAGAAGAGAAACTAACAGTGGGAGACACACTTAGCTTATCTGATTGGAAGGGCCTGGACGTTTTTCGATGCCAAAGAACTAGGTGAACTTGACCCACTGAAGTGCCATCCTAGACACCAACTTACCACATCAGTTTTATAGATTCCCTTTTTATCAGAGCTTAAATCAATATGGATGGAGTTGGAAACCTTGCTCTGGTTATAAATAGAAAGGACACCTCAGGAAAACCCCAAAGTGGCAATTTGGGTAGAAGTGAGAAGGGAAGGAAAGAGGTGTTAGAAAATGACAGTTAATGAGCCAGTGGCCTTGCCTCTTTGTTCCCTAACAGTTGTCAGAGAAACCATCAAAGGGAGGGAACAGGGGCCCTTCTCAGAACCGTCACAGGAAAAGCTGACTCGCTTTCTGGCTGCTGCAGATCCCTTCGGTGGTGGCTCACAGACCGGCCCCCTGGGAGTTTGCCTGTGTATATTTATGCGTTTTCGGGCTGGTGGTGCACGCACTTTTTACAATGTCAGGGCTGGGCCTGTGAAACCCACTACCAAAAGTTCTATTCAAAGGAAAAGATGTTCTAAGGCAGATGTTGTATACGGAACAACTGCTCCAGCATAGTCAGCAACATCTTCTTGGGTCCTTCAGCACTACCAAACTCCCTCACTTCTTCCCACCTTGGCCGTTGGCCAGGCTCTGGGCCTCCTCTAGACCCATGCAGACCTGATGGTTTGCACACCCGACAGTTCACTCGGAGCAGGGACATATGACCAGGGTATGAGCCAGCTGGCCAAGGGGGAAAGGAGGCTCAGCTCCAGCAGCAGGGGAAGGGGGGACCCAAAGACCCAGGGTACAAGCTCAGAACCCACTAAGGATGACACCTCCCCCTCGGACCCACCTGGTACTCCAAATCAAGACAAAAAATGGTGGCCTTGTCCCATATTGGTGGGCTACGCCTAAGGTGGAGGCGGCCTCTGTGGCATGAAAAACCTACACATCGGGTCCCAAACTTGCAAAGGGTTTGGAGGCAGGAGGGGGGTATCTTCAGGCCTCCCACCTCTCCACCCTTCTGAACATTTTCCTGGAACCAACTGAAGCTGCTAGTGGAGTTGTTCCTGAAGCTCCTCGGGAACTGTCGCTACCTCCTGGTGCACGACTGCAAGGAGAATGGCTTTCTGTCACAGAATCCCTTGGATAGTATTTGCATTCATCAAAACAAGGGGCCTCAGATTCAGGGGCAAAGCCTCACAGTTCCGATACTGACTCTGCCTTCACTCCCACACCTCGCAGAAACACACCCCCAAACTACTGGGGTGTACACCGAGCTTGAGGCCAGGGTCAGCGGAGGCACGGCCCCCACCACCAAGTTGCCGGCCAAGATAACAGCTGCGGGAGGGGGAGGGGAGCCGCAAGCAGCCACGACCGAACGGTTGCGATCTAGAAAATTCAACAAGAGGCCGCCGCCAGCGCGGCGGCGGCGGCGGCTCCAATTAGCTGAGCCAACGGGGAAGGCAAAGAGCGAGGCGGCGGCCCCGCCGATCGTGCCCGGGGCGACCAGGCGGGCGGGGGCGCGGGGCCTCGGAGCTGCCCGGGCGGCCCTCGCCTGGCCCCTCCCGCGGGCTCTCGGAGCGCGCCTGGTGTTTACACACTGTCCTTCCGACACGGGATCAAGTTTCAGGCCGCGCTGGAGGCGCCGGGGGCCGGCCACAGGCCCGGGAGAGGGGAAGAACTGGAACGGGATCGAAGGCAGCGCTGCGCGGACCAGAAGGCCCGGCGCGCGTGGGCACAGCTAGTGCCGCCATCCCCTCGGGGGTGGGGCGAAGGGAAGTCCGGTGGGCAGGGTGGACAGGGACAGGTGGGACTGCGGAGAGCTATCCGGAGGGAGAAGCATCTCCGAGTCGCTAGAGTGGTGTGCTTTACTCACTCGGGCCGGAGAACTAAGTCCCGGTGAGAGGCGGGGAGGACTACCTAGAAGCCGGGCGCCAAGAACGCTCTGAGCGCCCCTCGTTGAGCTCTCCGCTCTTTCCCCCCAGTACCTTTGATACACTACCAGATGGATTCAGACCATTGTGGGGCAGGAGAGGAGCTAGAAGAGGAACGCGCTCGCAGAGACCTCGAGCCACCCCGCGCGCCCTGGCCCCGGGGCTGTCGAGGCCTCGGGCCGAGTGCCGGAGGGCTCGCCGCTCCGCGTCTTCTCTTAGCTGGCAGCGCGCGGGTGCCCCATGCTGTCAGGCGGCGGCGGGTATGCTTCCAGCAGCAGGCACGCTGTAAACAGCTGCGTGCGCGCCCTCCCCGCCCGGGCTGGGAACCTCACCCAAACACCATGTCGCCTTCTCTCGGGCTCCCGGCTGAGGCTGGGGGTGAGGGGGTGGGGAGGAGGCGCAGGGGGCGAAGCTTTTGTAGCCTAGCCGGGAGAACCCGGGCCCCCACCCCACCCCCAGGCCAGCGGGGCCCCGGAGCAAGCGTTCTGAACCTGCAGGGGTGCGGGGTGCTGCGGGGAGGGGAAGGAGTCAGCGCCTGCCCCCTCCCCACTGAATGTCTGCTTTGTTCCGGAAAACAAGGGAAGCATTAGGCTGCTGCCCCCGGGGAAACACAAAACTTCTTTTTGAATCTCGGGAAGGGCGGTTGACTGCGCTACGGGGCTCCCGAGACAGACCGAAGAGGGGAAAAGCTGAGAGGGCGGGTGGAGACAGGGAGACTCCGGAGGGAAGACGACGGACAAGTGTGGGGCGGGGAAGACAGCCGCTCAGGGTGACCGGGCGGGAGACCCGGGAACCCGACTCGGCGCGAACGTGCCGCGCGAGTTCCAGCGAGCAGCCGGCCCGGCCAAGTGGCGCCGGCCCAGCCGGCGGCCGTGCCAGCTTCCTGCCCTGCCCAGGACCGCGGAGCAGTCGGGGACGCCGCCGCAGGCTGGCCCGGAATCGCAGGACAGCGGGGTGAGGGGCGCAAAGCTCCCAGTTAACCCCAACCAGAACTTTGTGCATCTTATTTGCCCCTCATCCGCAGAGTGGGCCCGGATCCAAGACCTGGGGGGCCGTCGACTGTGGGCTTACACTCTTGGAGAAAGGAGGGGGGCAAAGGCCCAGGGAGCTCCCCCGCGCGGGAGGTGGGAGACTGTCTGAGGTGTCTTTGGTCTCGTTTGATGACCGCTAATCGGATCGGCTCCCAGGCCCGCTGTGCCGTTGCGAGGGGGCGGGTCACTTCTGCCCTGGCCGGTGCGTGCGGGCGAGGGGACAGAGCGAAAGCAGACCTGGAGCTCTCTCTCTCCAGCTCCGGATCTTCTCCCGACCGCCACCCCTCACTTCGCCTTTCCAACACCTAAGGAAGGGGAGGACACCCAGGCTCTGCCCCACCCTCCGCGGGGCGCTCCCCTCCGCCTCGGAAGCTCAGAACTAGAGCGAGGGTTTTCCCCCTTTCCCCTGAGCTCGCAGGGTTTCCAACTTCCTCTAAACCGCCCTCTCCGCTCCGAAAAGCCCCGAGGAGAGGAGCCGAAAGGAAGCACGCCGCTGGTCTGCAAAATGAAGACCATGTGTGAGGACGGCGGCATCAGAGTGAAGCCGCCGCGGAGTGAGGGGGGGGGTGGCGGCGAAGCCCCCGCGCGGCCGGAGGCCCGGGACAGCAGCAGCCAGCGCCTCTGCTCGGCGTTGGGGACGCGGAGCCGCAGTGAAGAACAGCGGAGAGGCTGGGCTGGCCTCGTGGCGGGCAGCAGGGAGGGGGTGCGGGGGCTGCCGCGCCGTGGGGGGCGGGGGGGCGGGGACGCAGCCCAGGCTTCCTGGGCCGCAGCTGCGACCGAGGGCGCAAGAGCAGATCGTGCTCCGCGGCGGCGGCGGCGGCGGCTCGGGCCCGCCGCGCTCGCAGCTGAGAATCAACAAAGGGAGGCGGCGGACGAGCGGGGGAGGGGCGCCGCAGAGCGCTCGCTGGCTGCTGTGGAATAATAAAAAATAATTAATAATGATAATAAGAGAAAAATCCCCGGGCTTTCATGGCTCTGGGTTTCCGTGTGGCTGCCGCGGGAAGCGCGCTGTCCTTGAGGCGGCCTCTCTCGCCTGGTCTGCCCGCCCCTCCCCCTCCCTCGCCCCCTCCCCTCCTCAGGAACCGGGAAGAGAAAGGTCTGCAGCTGACAAATATTATCCATTCTCCCCATCGATCGCGGAGTGTACAGATGTGAGCGCTTGATGTGCCCGCGGAGCGGCGGATCCTCCCTGCTCGCTCGCTCTCGCCCAGGCTCCGCTCGCCGCCCCCCTCCTCCCCCTTTGTTCTCCTCCCCTTTCCCTCTCTTTAAATAGATTTCAGGGCGCTGCCTGTTGGAGAGCAGCTGGCGATCTCTCCCGAGAGAGGGAGCGAGCGCAGCCCGAGGTGCCCTGTCACCAGTCTCCCCTCCCCCACCTCGCCTTCCCGGTGAGGTCCCACCGCCCCCCACCTTTCTCCAGTTTCCGAAAGAGAAAACACCGGGAACACCCACGTCCACTGCACCGCGAGCCTCTCGGAGCCTTTGGACCCCTCGCGCTGTCCCCGTGCTGGTGTCTGTGTGAGGAGGAGGGAGGGGGCGCAGGGAGGGGACCCAGGGACGTGCCGGAAGAGCCGAGGGTCGGGATCTTTCTCCGGCAGCAGCAGGCACGCAGCCCCGGTCACGCTGAGAGGGGACAGTTTACCCATTAGGGAAAGTCGGCGGAGGCGGCCCTTTTATTCCTCTTTTGCAGATGGCAGATTAAGCCAGCAGCGTCCGGCCTCAAAGGGGCCGGCCGCTCGGCTAAGGGTTAACCCGTCGGCCGGTAATCGCAGGCACACACACACACTCACACACACACGAGCGGGCGCGCGCGACGCGCCCTCCCCGCCCGCCCGAGCGCCCGCCACAGCCCGCAGTGCGCCCGGGGCTGGAGTGTGGGGCGGGGGGGGACTCGGGGGGAGGGGCGGGGCGGGCTTAACCAGGCCGCTCGACTGAGCCGAGGCCACCTCGCCGTCTGTCACTTAAATGATTGTCCTCCGCTCCGCTCGGTGCGGTCAGTACGGGCTGTTAACAGGCAGTTGCAATCAGTTTCCGAAAGGTCAGCCAAGGTCCTCCGGCTCTCGCAGACGGAAGGCATTACGAAACCGCTTTTGTATCTGCAGGCACTTTAGAAAAAGACGCGAGGAGGGGCGCACCGCAGCGCCGCGGTGCTGCGAGCCCCGCGAGAGGGGCGGGGGCCGTAGGGCGGGGGAGCTCGCCCACCCCCGCCCCCCGCCGCTGCCTGGACTCGGCGGCGGGGAAACCACACCACGAGTGAACCAGGCCCTCCCGGCTTCGATGGGGAAGCAGGAAGGAAGGGGGGGGGGGGTCAGGCGGCAAGGCAAGGAGGAACGGGAGGAAGTGGGAGAGGCGTCCTGGCTCCCCTCCTCTCCTGGCCTTCGGCCCACCCCAGGACCCAGACCCGGGCGGGCGGCCCTGGGTGCCTCAAGACCCCGCTCGGACTCTCAGGTTCTCCTGTCTCTGGGAAGTGGGGCGGGGGGGAGGTGCTCGGGGAAAAAGACCCTCGCAGAGCAAGCGAGTCCCCGCGCGGTGCCTGAAGAAGCTGCTGCCGCCGCCGCTAGAAGTCGTCCATCAGCAACCAGTCCAACCTGCCAGTGATAATGTGCGATCAACACCAAATCACCCCCGCCAGGCGCGATCCATCATCGCTGCGCGCCGCGGGCCCGTGTGAGGCTGACTCCGGGCTTGGGGTGGGGGGTGCGGAGCAGGAGGCTATCGCCCAGCGTATTGGGACTCTCGGCGCACCTAGTTGCCCCTTCGGGAGGCCTGCATCCCGGCGTTCATAACTCTCCAAGTTCCCCAGCCGCAAAGCTCAGACCCGGTGGCACCGACTTCCCAGCACAGGTCACTTAAGAGCCCTCACGCCTTACTATCCAGGTCACACCCTCCCTTCCTCGGAGCTGCCCTGCCCGTCCCCTCCCCCTCCTTCGAGAAAGCCTGGCTGGCGGGAAATTAATATTTAATATCGTGAAATTGATTAAAGGGCTGGAAGCCGGCGATGGGGGTGGGGGGAAGGGTAGGGGCGTAATTAAAGATCTGAGAGTCGTGGCCGCTCCTCGTCTGCTCTAGCCGCACGCAGCCTTTGTGAGGTCGAGGCGGAACTGCGCTAGGCTGAGCCCGGCGGCCTCGGGGCGGTGGCCGGTGCTGCCCAGGATCTGGCCGGCGCCCGAGGGTGGAAGGCAGGGGGCGGGCTGTCCGGAGGTGGCCAGTTAACCTTAGCGCACCTGAGGCTGTGCCTACAGCCGCGCTTCCCATGCCTGCTTGTACCGTGGGCTCCTCTCGGCCGCAGGACCCTGAGGGTTGGGTGCTGGAGCTTTTCGCTGCGAGTTCGGCGCCGAAGCGCCTTCCCGGCCCGGGGGGCCCAGGAGGGTTCATCTCCCCTTCGATTCCAGGGTCCCCAGCGCTGCCTCATACCTCGGGCCCCACTCCGAAGCCCCGGCTCCAACCTTTGACTGGGGTCTTCTGGGCCTCCCACGCCAGCCTTTCGGAAGCCATGAGCCAGATATAGCCAGTTCTGTAACTGGTGGCGAGGAGGAGGGGGTCCTGAGGCCGAGGCTGCCCGGAGCCCCCGCCGGTTCTCTCCCGTCCAGGCCCCACCCCGGGCCGCTCACAGTCAGCTGCACTGCAGATGGGGCCTGCCGCTCGAGGCGGCGGTCTCCAGGGAGCCGTCACCGAACCAGCTCCGCCGGCCGCCTGTCGTACCGTTTATGGTTACTGCGCCTCCCAGGAGGAGCACGGGGGCTGGACATGGCTGGAGGTGGGTGTCCCCGGGCCACCCGAGCTGGCGCTACTAGAGGAATTCGGTGGGCGCAAGGTCAGCGGTAACCCTTCGGCGCGGGCTACCGTGTAGAAACCGGATGGATTTGGCTCCGTAGTAGGATGACCCCCAGCTCCTGCAGGCCTGGCTCCAGAGGGCCGCTTTGAACTTTTTCTTGTACACGTTTTATTTTTTTGGTGAAGCGGCCTGTCTGAAAAGTACCAAGTGTGCAGAGGGGATAAAGCACAAACACTATAAACAGCGTCTTTGGCCCTAATCAACTGGGGGCCAGGAGGGCCCACCAGGCTCCAGGCCAGCTAGAAGGAAGGTCAGGACCAAGGATTATTAGGCCCAGTCTTGGGTTTATTGCTGTACTTGAACAAAGCACCGGGGGCTCCCTAAACTGGAGCGAGAGAGAGGTAATTAATAGAGGGGCTGCAGAGGTAAAGAAAGGCTGGTGTGGCGGCTGCCTGGGTGGGTGGAGGAAGTGTTCTCCATGAGAATAACCAGTCGGTGCAAACGTTATGCAGAACGACTTTATTTCACCAAAACAAAACAAAAAAGTTCACTTTCAGCTTCTCACGCTGAGCTGATAAACTACATGCAAACCTGGGATGGAATCTTGAACCAGTGGGACGTGTCAGGCTGCAATTTACAAAGGGCGAAGGGAAGCTTTTCCGGGTACCTCTCCGTTTCTACCATTGTGATTCTACCGGCATCAGCTACTCCCTCGGGTGGCCCTTCTGACCTCCCAACCTGAGCCCGAGGCGAGATCACTCAGAAGGCACCGCATTCATCAATGCCATTTCTGGTAAATTGGACCTCAGGTTCTGGAGTGTCCTAGAAGGCAGGAAGCTTACACAGTGCGCATACCGATGTCAGAGCAAATGTGATGGGCTGCTCACATTCTGTAGCCTCTACTGAATTATATTACGGATTTCCCAACGAGATGTACCCCATTTTCCAAGACATTCTTGATTTCAAGAGCTCTGGGCCTGTATATTAATTGGGCGCGATCCTCGATCTGCGGTCATGGGTATTGTGTCACTGTACACCAAACGTATGCACCAATCGTGTCCCACGCCTTAGCGGCCGAGCTGCCAGGGTGGAAGGAAATGGCTTGGGGTTGAGGTCTGCATCCAGTGGTACCCACTGGTCCGCTGTCCACTGTGTCTAGTCAGGCAGCCATCCTCCTCGCAGTCCTTATCTCAACCAGGACCTGTCCCTACTTCCTCCTATCGAGAGTCTGGGGGAGTTGGGTGATAAAACATCCCTTTAGGCGTCATCCAGGTAGGACGCTGGGCCAGGGAGCTTGTCTGGGGAAGGGGCAGGACTGGGTCCTCACCGGTCCCCTTAGGCCAAGGAGGAGCGGCCTCCCGCTAGGAGGCCCAGGCCCAGCGCGCAGGTTCTCGGGGGGCTGTGCCCGCCTTTCCCCCGGGCGCGGGCTGCACGCCGGCCGCCATCTTAGCCCGGGCGGCGCGGGCGGTGCTGCCCCCGGCGGTGGGACCGCAGAGCCGCTGGCCGGGCCCAGGCTGCAGTGCGGGCGTTCCCGGGGCGCCGTGCCCCTTTCCCTCCAGAGGCTCCTCCGCGCAGTTGGTCACGGCTGACCCCTGGCCCTGGGCGACCGCTCCTGGTGAAAGCGCAGGCTGTGGTCGCCCCTAGCCGCCACGCCAAGGCGGATTTTAATCCCGAGAAACGACAGCAGGTTCCAGGACTCCTGAATGGTCCACGCGGTGTGACCTCTCCTGCACTCAGCGGCCAGCAACTTGGGCTGCTGTCATCCTGGGGGGCAAGGCCTGGAGCACAGTCCCCACCGTCCAAAGGGTCTCTGAGCAGCTTTGAGGGCAGAGAGAATTTGAAAGTTATGTCTCTTTAAGGGGTCTAGGTTGAAGAAGACTCACTCTACTTTTCCGCCTTTTGACAGGGTTTTATGGAGAGCTTGCTCAGGGCTAGGCACTGACTTAGGCTCTAGGGGAATCCAGAAGTACAAAAGTGAATTCTGTAAAAAGGCACCCCTGGCCCTCAAGTAATTTACAATCTAGCTGGGAAGGCAGACTTGTAAATGACTAACTAAACACAAATAAAAGGCAACGTGAAATTAATGTAAACAAAGGGCATGAATCCTGCAGTAAATGGTCTGGGGAAGGGCCAATTAATTATTTTAAAAATAACCTTTACTTCTAAAAATGTAGAATCCACTCTGGGAGGGGAAGGGAGGATAAAAATATGCTAACACTGAATAGTTTCAGGGTTCCAGGGAATAACAGTCATCACTTCTGAAAGGTTGCTGTTTAGGAAAAATGGTGAAAGTTTATTTAAACTAAGCAAAATACCAAGATTCAGAAACTTAGGATTCATGTCTCTGCTCCTGACATCAGCTGAGCTGTAGAGATGCAGTTTTCCATCCAAACACAATACCACCACCTCCTCCCTCCCTCACTTTGAAATCGGTAAAACTCCCATCACACTTCATAAAAAGCAAAGTTTTAGAAAATAAAACTAAATGGAAGATGAGAAACTTCTAAAAAGGTTTGCAGCTGGAAGACAATGGGAATGAAAAAAGAAACACACAGAACAAAAAAAGATCAGCCTTTTTGCAGATGGGATCCAAGATGTGAATGCAAAAAAACCTGCCCCAAGATGATTTGTAGAGAGGTTGGAGAGTGTGGGAAAAATCAGTCATAGGTCAAAGAAAATGAAGCAAATAGAAAAAGGAGGCAATTATTAACTCCAGGGGAAAAAAAAATCCTACAAGAAAGGAAACGCAATCACTGAAGCTCATCTGCCTCAGCAATAAACAATCCATATGTGGTTACAAAGTAAACACTGGACATGAATTTAATAAGAAATTATGGTACAGGTCTATTGTGAGGGTGGGGGAGGGGAAGTGTGACGAAGAGAACTAAAATCCTCCTCTACCACACCAGGAGGTCAACAGACGATGTTATTGTGGATTTTTTCCAGAGAAGGCCACATCTACATATTACTTAGAAAGTTTCTTCTAGCAGAAGAAACTGGCAGAACAAGGGAGAGGGGTGCTTTCTTATAACAATCCTTTACATACTATTTGGGCTTCATAAACTTTGGGCAAATAATTCCTTTGTGAAAAATACAAATTAATTTTAAAAAGTAAACACACATATAACTATAGAAATAAAAATATAGAAAAATAAAACTGAGAACTCCCAGCCACAATGATGTAACTAATGTCCTTTGAAACTGTCTTTCTTCAACATACCCAGTTCCAATTATGCAAAGTATGGAAAGAAACAGGAAGGCAAATGGATTTAGAGCGCCTGGCCTGTCCATTCCTAGCTATAAAGAGCAAGTCACCTAAATTTGCTGTTCTCAGGAGACGCCATTTCTGGCTTTACTGTGAAAATACCTTCCCAAGTATTAATGGAATTTCAAATACCCACACTGTCCACTATAGAAATGAACAGGCGCAAGCTTTACAGGGCTAATTTAGAAGGCTTCCAGAGGCTTCCCCTAGGAGCCTACTGCTCACACCAGAAAAATCCCTCTTTGGAGTTAACTTTGATTAGGAATTGCTTTCTCTGGATGATCCTCCACTTTTAAATGCAAATTGTCTTTGCCCATTACACGTTAATGTGAATTTCAGTTCACAGGTGACCTGTTAGGATGTCCAACTCTATTGCACCACCTGTTAGGGTCTTCCACTCAAATGGCTGCACCCACTATATATAGTCCTGCAGCTAACAACATCCCTGAAAGGCTTCACCTTCAAAACCAAAGAAAACATCCCCCCGCCCCCACTTCAAATCCCACCTTGCTGGCTAAACAAGAAACATAGGTAGGGTGACACCCCTGTCTTTTTTTTTTTTTTTAACTCCAAATAAAGCCTAGGAAGGATCTAGTAATTCAATAATTTATGAACACTGGACCATGCAGATGAGAGGGGATGAAACAAAGAGCGAATAACGGGCCTACTGCTCCAACCTGCTCAGTCAACGCTGTCTTGATCTACAGCCTAAGGCTGGCCCGATCTGCTCCTAAGATGCCCTTTTGACCCCCGTCCTGTCCTGTGTCACCGTCTCTTTTCTTAGTGATCAGAGAGAAAATCTGTTTTGCCTCTGCCCTGAGAACAGAACTGCCACTAGCCTATTTGCTGCTATCAGGAGCACTGGAGAAAAGTGCCTCTGGGCCTGAATTCCAGTCCTCACTTCCTGTGGTGGCTGGGAGCCTTAGTACAGCACACGAGCTACACAGCCCGACCTGGCCCTGCTCCAGAAGCCAGCTTCTTTGGGGGGCTATACTGAAGGTTGCTCAGTTCTGACGCACAAGGTTCATGCTCCATTTGGGTTTCTTTGGTTTCCCAGCAGAGCAGACCTGTTTTTCAGCCCTGTAGACCCCTAATTACCTGAAGAGAGGCTGAGGTGAACCAGGTACATCCTGGGAAGTTGGGGTGAGGTCAGGAAAGGGGCAGGTCAGTCAGAGTTTAACTGGGAGTCCTCCACTAACTCAGGGATTTCAATTTTCATTGAGATCTAAAGACAGGAGCATCCCGCCCCAAAGCCTTGCTGAAAATGAAATCTTCATGAGGAAAAAAGGAAAGCCAGCCAGAGGGTGCACATGCCTTTTGGAATTTAAAAAACGGGAAAATGATAAGATTTCAGATTTAGGGAAGGCGTGTCACATTAAGGGAGCCAGAGAAAATAATAACTGCCAATTCCGAAGCAAAACAAAATCGTGTTTTTCCACTGCGTTTCTATCTCTGTCTCCTAGTCGAGCCACAATGAAATAGCAGATCAAATAGCAGATCAAAGGCAGAGGCAAATACAATTATGTTGCCTGTGAAACCCCTAGCATGAAATTAGAAGTCAAACTCTCCATTCAGGGGTTAGAGACAAGGATAATGGGAACCTGGGGCCCTAGAGATGTACCCAGCCCCTTTCAGTCACAACACTATCCATGGTGGATATTTAAAACCACACCTGGGGGTAGGGGACAAACAGTAAGTATTAGAGTCATTTATTATTAGAGCAATGTATTATTTTTTTCCACACTTTAGCAAATACACTGGCTACATTTCCAGCTCTGTACCACAGAAAGGTATCTGTATGTTGAAAGAAAAAAAAAGTGATTTGCAAGCAAATCATGAAAATAATGTTGCCTGAGGCGATGAAGGGTTACCACAGATCCCCCTAAGATGGCGGGTGAAGGATGGTGGCAGCCAGATTCCACAGTCCTGTCCTTTACCTGCTTTCCCTTTCAATGCTGAAGGGCCTACAACCCAGCTGATCCCACCAACCAATTCTTCCTCAGTCCTTCCCACACATCACAAGCTCACAGAGAGAGCTATCCTTTGATATCGTCTATTTTCCATAAGACCCATATTTGCTTTATGGCTCTATTTCTTTTACCCTGGCCTAATTTTAGCTCTCTGTCTCTCCCTCACCCCCCATATAATTTATGCAGCCTCTTGAGGGTACAAGCTCCTATTATAATGTAGACTATTCTGTTTAGAGCCAGTGCTAATTAAGCTTAGCTCTCAAGACTGCCTGGCATGGCTTGCTTTCTTCTTTCTTTTTTCCCCAGTGACCATAAGTTCTTTGACACTCCTCCCAATGAGGGGTAGGTCTATGTCCCTTTGCCTTGAATCTGAGTGGGCCCGTGACTCATCATAGGCAACAGAATATAGTAGAAATGACGCCACATGGTTTCTGAGGGTGGGTTGGAGGAGGTGATGCTGGAAGGCTTGTTTTTGGAGCCCTAAGCGGCTGCTATGTAACTTCAAGTCTTGCTGCCCTTAAGCTGCCATACTGTAAGGAAGCCCAAGCCACACACAGAGCCCTGTGCTGGTGCCTCTGAACACAGCGGAGGTCCCAGCCAGCAGCCCGACAAGTGGGTGAGGCAGCCTCCAGATGATTCCAGCCCCCAGAATCTCCACTGAATTCTGGACCCATTGAGTCCATAAGCAGAATTCAGTTGCTTTCACACTAGCTCCCTTGCTGCTGACAAGCTCTGACCCTCACTTCTGATAGTAAGAAGGGGAGGTCAGTTTTATAATATGCCTGCTGGAAGGCAAGCTGGATTAAAATCACAAGTGTGGAGGGCAGGACACATTTCATCACAACCCAAATCCTCCACCTTGGATGGAACAACTTCTTGTTCTTTACGGGATCCCTGGAGGACAGACAGTGACCTGTCTCCCTCTCAAATCTGAACTCACATTTCCCCTAAAGCAGGGGTCCTCAACCTCCTCCGGGATCTAATGCCTGATGATCGGAAGTGGAGCTGATGTAATAATAATGGAGAGAAAGTGCACAATAAATGTAAGGTGCTGGAATCATCCCACACACACAGTCCCTGGGGGTCTGTGAGAAAATTGACTTCCACGAAACTGGTCCCTGATGCCAAAAAGGTTGGGGACTACTGTCCTAAAGGATCTGGTTGAAAGGACCCCAGTTGTTGTTACCTCCGAACCTACGCTGGCTGTACAAGCGAGCCAGTTCATGGGGCAGGAGAGCAGGACCAAACATTTCCTCCTCCCTCCCACATTTTTCTTGCCTCTTCTCAAAGGTTCTCCTGTCAGGGAGGGGGTGGGATGGAATGCAGAAGGGGAGTCAGCTTGCTTCATTTTCTTCCCAATTCCTCCACAAACCCCACATCTTCTCATTCCCTGACCCCCAACTACCCCATTGCATTACAGTCCAGACATATACATTTTCATCCCTGATACTCAAGGTCACATTGGCTTGGCCATACCTACAGAATCACCCAGCAGCCCTTGGGCCTCTCCCTCCCTCCGATCCCCCTCTTTCTGCTTCCCTGAGACAGGTACTCAGAGTCCCTGCTGCCCAGGCAGCCCACTGACCCTCACTCACAGCCTGCCCTCCTGGGAAAGTGCTGAGGGAGGGGATGCCAGACATCTGGAATGTGGACGACTGAGTGGGGGGGGATGGGGGGCCAGGTCCTAGTTCCCCTACCCCCACCACACACACCCAAAAAGCATGGCAGCCAAGGGGCAGGAGAAAAGAACAAGCCACCTGCAATGTGCAGACAAATTGGCCAAATTGTGTGGGGGGTGGGGGATGAGAGGCGAGGAGCTACTGAACAGGCCAGAATAGGCCAAGAAGCAAAGAGAAGAGGCAAAGAGAAGGGCCCCTGCCCTGCCAAATGCCAAGGGGTGAACTTGTCAAAGATAAAATACAGCCATCCTTGATGGCTCAGCAGGTAAAGAATCTGCCTGCAATGCAGGAGATGCGGGTTTGATCCCTGTGTTGGGAAGATCCCCTGGAAAACATGGCAACCCACTCCAGTATTCCTGACTGGGAAATCCCATGGACAGAGGGCACGGGGTCGAAGAGTCGGATACGACTTGGCACTGAGCAGATCAGCAGAATCGCGAAACAGGAGCTGAGATGAATGAAGCCCAAGGGACAGTTCTTCCCCAGATCACAGAAAGCCAGCACCAACTGGGGTTATTTGCTACCACTCATCTCAGGTGGCTTGGCCACAAGAAGCCCTGCAGAGAAGCACACAGGGGCCTGGGCCCTGCCCCAGAGCCTGAGTTCAAAGGCTGACATGCCCTCCCTCGCCCAGCTCACAGCCTTGGGGCTGCCTGCCCGCTGAACAGTGGGGTCCTAGTGCTCCAATTCCCAGGGCTATGGAACACACATTTTAGAAACAATTCCCTGCTGACCCAAATCCCAGGCCCATGAGGTCTTCTTATGCTTCAAACAGTATCAGCCCCAACCCTCTGTCACTCCTTCAAGAATAAGGGCACAACAGTTATCAAAACCTTATTATTATTATTGTTGACTAAAACCTCATTATTGCTTTACATGCAATTACTTCACACGTCTTTCCCCAATCTGGTGATGCAGGCACTCTCATGCGCATTTCACAAATAAGGAAACTGAGACTCAAAAAAGTTACATAACCACTGGAGGCAGAGTGTTAGTTGCTCAGTTGTGTCCAAATCTGTGCGACCCTACGGACTGTAGCCAGGCTCTTCTGTCCATGGGATTCTCCAGGCAAGAATATTGGAGTAGATTGTCATGCCCTCCTCCAGGGGATCTTCCGTACCCAAGGATCGAACCTGGGTCTCCTGCATTTCAGGCAAATTACTGCTGAGTCACTAGGCAGAGCTCCCATCTTAAGCCCAGATGTGTCTTGCTCCAGAGCTTTCCACCACACCTGTGATCTCCCAAACATTTTGACCACGTATTTAGTGCCAACCTGCACCAGGCTTGCAAAGATAAATAAGACAGTCTCTGCCCTTGGGGAGTTTGTAGTCTAGTGTGGGAGACAGAAGCGCTGCAATAGGATAGGATACGGGCTCTGAACGTGGGGGTAGTCCAAGTACTTTGGAGTGCTTCTGAATATCTTGATCATTATCACCCTTTCACCTCTCTGCTACTTTCTGAGTCCCTCTGGTTCTTCCTATCCTTCCTTCAGCACTAGCTGCTGGCTTCTCGTCCTTGCTGGTTTCTTTCCTCCTATCAAAGGAGTCTGTGCTTATACACCTGGCAGGGATCCTGGCATCATACTTGTCTGGAAGGGCTGCCTTGGCTATGGAGATGTCTTTGGCTTCTGGGGTCCCTCTGGGAGGAGCTAGGCCCTGTTGGTCGACCCAGGCTTCCTCCAGTGGGACATGGGCACAGGAGCCTGGACACTGAGCAGGCTGGTAGGCCCTAGCAAGGCTTTTATTGAAGCCTGTTAAAGGGCTTTGGGCTTCCTCTGATGAAAGGCGCTTAAGTGCATCTGGTTTTGATTACAGGGGAGGAGAAAGCCAGGCGGTCTCTCGGGGGTTGGACCCGTCATCTGGCTCTGCCTTCCTCCGGGCAAAGCAGGCTGCTGGTGAGGCCAGGAGGCCAGGTGTGGGGGGCAGGCAGGAAGCAGAGCCAGTACAAAACCCTCCAACTCTGCGAGTCTCCTGACTCCCAGAAACAGCTTGGTGGCTAAGAGACGTCAGGCTCCTTTGATAAAGTCAAGTTTAGAGTCGCTGCTGGCCACCCCTGACCAACTGCTCTTCACCGATTTCCACCCCCTCATCTCCACAATATCCTCCTAAGAACCCCTGACCCTCCAACAACCTTCCCGCCTGGCTGCTCCCTCAGAAGAAGTTACAATAGGCTTCTGCCTCAAGGGCTTCCGCAAGTGATGAAAACTAAGGAAATGCAGACTTTTAAAAGTTAAAAAACCCTTAATGTTCTCTTTCTCCTTTTCAACTAGCCAGTTATCATTCCCCATAAAATAGACGTCGTTAAGGATTCCACTTCACTGTAGCTGACTACGGTGCATTAAAGGAAGAGATTAGTATTAAAATAGGGTGCCTGTCCTGGACCATCACCAAGCACCCCCAAAGCCGCTCTGTGCCCCGCACCTGTCCCCGTGCGGGACTCCACGTGGGCACAAAAAGCTCTTGGGGGATCGGATGGGTTAACCGCAGGACGCGGTTTTAGGAACGAAAATGCATTTTCTTATTCCCACTCTGATTTAATCCTGCTGCGTGTTATTATTGTCAAGTCTCTTCGCACCATCGTTTCTAAAAAGAAAACCCGTGGGTCTGCGCTGCCCTTCGCCGCCTGCTCGGCTTTTATTGTGCACGCAGCCCGGTCTGCGTGGATCCGGCACGTCGTGACCGCCTCGCAGGCGCGCACGGACACCCTCGGATTGGCATTTCGATAAGAGCATTGTCTCAGCGGCGACACACACACTCACGCACACAATCGAGGGCTACAGACCCCTGGCCAACCCTCCTCGCAACCCGTAATTAGAGATGACCTTTGCGAAAGGCAATTAAAATATGGTAATGTTCGATGCGCTCGCCCCTTTTCAGACAGGCAAACACACAGGTGTTGGCTTCGGGAGGCTCCACCTGGCCCGGCCAGGAGGCCTCCTCCGGCTTATGAATGAACTCTTTCTCCCGGGAAGCTTCGACTCCCCGCTACCTACGCGAGCGCGGGCCCCCCCCCCTCCCCCTCCAGTGCTCAAGCAGCCGGGAGCTCGCCAGCGGCGGCGGGGCTTTGTCATCGGAACGCACACACAGACACGCACACGCGCGCACCCGGTCGCCACGGGACCGCGGCAGCCACCGCGCCGCGTCCTTCTTCGCTGCGCTCCCCTCCCCGCCCCCCTTTTTAAGAGCTGCTCCAAATCCTTTCTTCTGTCTTTTATGTGTGCGGTCCTTTTAATCGAGGAGCTCGGAAAGCGTTTTAGAGAGGCCTCCCGCGGGACGCAGGACCGCAGGACTCGGGACGCGCGCGGACAGGACGCGTGGGCAGCTGGGCTTTGTTCTGCCCTTTGCCTGGGTCCCCGGGGCGTAAAAGCCTCTGCTGCGCGGGGGCCTACCGGTGAATCGGCGGGCTAGCACCAACCCTTCCCAACCCCCACCCAAACTGGAACGTGAAATCCCCTTCGGAGTACACTCCGGACTTGATCCGAGTGGGGCGCATCGCCCTGGGGAGGGTCCCGTGGTCACAAGTGGCTCTCCCCAGACAGACAAATGTGCAGTGTCATTATGGTAGTTCCTGTTGCTCCAGGCCCCGGGGGTGCCCTCGCGGCGCGCACGCACCCCGCGTCTACACGGCCTGGAGAGCGAGAGGGGGGCTCAGAGGCTGGGACTCCCCGGGGGGCTGCCTGGAGGAGACGCCTCGTCGGGCCCTCCCGCACCTCCCGGCTGCCTTCCGGGACCGCGAGCACAGAGCCAGGGCAGCCTCTCGCCTTTCATTACCGGGCCTACGAAAGCAGCAGCCCAGGCAAATATGTAGCTATTAAAATTAATCGCCCTGCGTTGTCAGCTGAACATAATGCAAATTATTTATGGGCTGTCTGCGCAATATTTATCATCGTGCAGGCTCCAGGCGCTTCATGCCTCCCGGCCTCCCCCGCCCGCCCCGGCCCGCTCAGGGCGAAGCTGCGCGCAGATTGCGGCGGCCAGAGGGCTCTGGGCACCCGAAGGGAGTTCCGAGGGCGAGGCCGCGCATCAGCCTGCTTTACAGGCCGAGGGCCTCACTTTGGTTTCCAACACTCATTCCACATTTGCTGGAGGCCTACTACGTGCGAAATTAGATGACGGGGGGAGGGAAAAAAAAAACCTTGGGGAAATTGGAACCAAAGAGACAAGCTAGGGCCGGAGGGGCGATACAGGCCGAGGCCTCTTGGCTGCCCGACTGAATTTTCTGTGACCTAAGTCTGTCCTCCAACTCGGGAAACCCATGTTTGCCGAAGCTGGATTTGCACTCTGAGAAACCCAGAGCATCGAAGGTGCCCAAGAGTACAACGCCGTCGACTGGAACAGGAATTCGCTGTCCTTCGAGCCTCAAAACTTGTTTGCAGATCGCAGATAACAGATTAACTGCTAATTGTCGAAATCGGCCAACCATTTAGTTTATCACTGCTGGGGGCCCCTTGGTATTCGCTGCACTTTTTATATGTAAAAACAGCCTTGGTACCTCCTAAACGGCTTTTGTGTGGCTTTTGTTTCTCTTTCAAATACGGTGTTTTAAAAACCAGCAGCAACACGCCACCCCACCCCCTCTCCAACCCAGCCTTCTCGTAAAAAAAAAAAAAAAAACCCCAGGAGGAGAAATAATCTATAGGACAATCCCCCCCTACTGGTCGGCGCTGGCGTTAGGGCTTTTTACGCAGATCGAGTCGCCCTGGGCTGCAGAGGTAAACAGGCTTTCTGCACCGTTGCTAAATGAATCACGAGGGGAAGAACGGGGGCTGCGGGCGAGCGGGGGAGGCCTCAGGATCCGGGCTGGGTGCCAGGGAGGGGAGGACGCAGCCCGAGGGGCAGTGGGGTGGAGGCGAGTAGACCCTGCCCGGAGGCCTCGGGCAAGGGAGGGGAGAGAATGGACGGTGGGCGGTCCAGCCAAAGGCCCCCGTTTGCAATCTGCGAGGCAGAGTGAATGCGCGGCCCAGGCCTCTATCCCCAGTGTGCCTGGGCGCCACCTGGGGCTGGTCACGCTGCGTGAGTCCATCTGCGGGGAAGGAGGTCGTCGGGCGCCGCCTCCCAACACACAGTTTTAGTAGCTCTGGGTCCTCAGGACGCAGAGGCAGGCCTAGGTCTTTCTTCTGATGTTCACTTAAAGCAAATGACTGCCCTTCCTCACTGTCTTCCCCCCACCCCCCAAAGGCCAACGTCACCTCGCCCTTAGTGGATCAAGTCCGAGTCAGGACCTACTTCCGGGGTCCTATGGGGGTGGCCTGGTATCTATAGCATCTGCTCTCCAGACTAACAGAAGGATAGGGAGCCAGAAAGCTACTTAGAATTTATATTCTTCATCCGGTTTTCTTCTCCTTAAAGTGTGATTTGACCCGGTTTCAAGGTCTTTTTTCCTTTCATTTAACCCCCACTTTGGACAGGAATGTTTCTCAGAACATTCCAAAGAATGTTCTGTTACCTCAGAAAGTTAATTTGAAGTGATGTAAAAGAAGAAGATGTTCAAAATCTTAAATGGCTTTTGGATACTGTTTATCTGTACATTCCTGTGTGGATTAGAGGAAGGGTTGGTTTTTACTTTTTTTTTTTAATCAGCAAACCACTCTGTTTTCTAGGGTAAGAGAGATGGAACATTAGTCACAATGATGTGGAGGGGATCAGGTCCTGTTTACCAAATGCTTTAAGATCTTGGTCTTCAGAATCCCACCTAAGAGGGGCAGGAGACTGATTCTCTGCCCCAAACCCCAAACAGTTTCAGGAACAGTAAGTTTCTGGCCTCATTGAAAAGGGGCCAGAAGTCAGCTGAAACCTACCAGCTCCTGCTTGCCTCCACTCTCCTCCAGATCAATGTCATTTAGTAAATGTTGCATCCCTTTCCGAGATGTGTCTACTGGGACCCAGGTCACCCTCTGGGTTGAAGCAGCCCCGACAGCCCACAGTTTAGGCACCTCTTTCGACAGCCTGCAAACCGCACGGATCACCTCTTACAACCCTCTGGTTTACTCACTTCCCTCCACCGGGTCAATTCCCACTCCAAACCCGGGAGGATAATTTTAAAGTGTTTCTGCAGACAGACCCTCCAACCGCGCCGGAAGTGTTTTATGGACCTGTGAGCCGAGTTAATCCCTGGAGGGGCGGCAGGATTAGTCCCTGGCATGGGTGGGGGATTCCTGTATTAAGGTTTAATTCCCATGGGAGAAGAGATGGGGGTCGGGTGGCTTCAGCAATGTGTGCCCCCTCCCCCACCGCATTAAACTTCGCGATTTGGGCTCGAGGCGGATGGAAACTGAGGCATGTCGACACCCCAGAGCCTCAATCCTCGCCGAGGCATTGTGTAAAGGGGCAGAGGGCGCCCCGCGTAGACGCATCCTGGGAGACCAGTGCGGACACAGGGTGAGTGGAGACCGCAATTGTGTGCTACCTGCCCCCACCCGCGCCCCGGTTTTATTCTTCCCTCTCCGGCAAGGAGGAGAGCCGCAACCCGGGGAGGGAGCCGGAAAGAAACACTTAATCACCGGCGTCTCGCTGCTCGTCACGCGAAGATGGCAGCGGATCCCCAGGGTTTCAAGGTTCCGGGAAAGGCGTGTGTTCTGCCTTGAGGCGCGCGGGCTGCTGCGCTCCCTCCCTCGGCTCGGCTGCCGGCCGAGGCCTCTCAAAGCCCGTAAGTGCGGATAGGCCGGTTTGCCAGTCCCTTCTCGGGCTCTGGCGGTGGTTAGGGCAGCCGGGCCCAAGGGTCTTCCGAGCTAGAAGTAAAGGCTCCAGGATGATGTGAGATGGGGGGCTGATTTTCCAGTGCCGCCTCCGACCACAACACCTCGCACCCCAACCCCAAGACACACAGGGCCACACTCTGGCCCGGGCATCCAGGGTGTCAAACTGTGGCCAATACAAGCCATGCAGGGCAGACTCCTAGTAGCCGTGGTCGAGACTCGGCCAGCCTTCCCGGAGAGGGTATTTATCGCCATCCCCATTCACGCGTAGGCCCCACTGTTTGGCCCTCGCCTTTGACCCCCGGGCCATCATGAAACACGAAACACAGAGTGCACAGGTCCCCGGCAGCCACCGCTACTTCCCGTGGGAGTTGGGGATCCCCAGGCCTGGCTGCTCGCCCCCGAGGCGCCAGCGTGTGCACGGACCCTGGGGAGGGGCGAGGTGGCACGGCTCCCCCAACCCCGACTCTTCCGGAGTGCAACACACAACCGCCACGGGCTTCGGAAGCGCCGGAGCTGGGAGGAGGAAGGGAAGGCGGAGGCCCGGGAGGCGGGCTGCGGGCTGGAGATCCGTGTGTGTGTGTGTGTGTGTGCACGCGCACGCGCGCGCACCCGGAAAGGGGGATGAGTGTATGGGGGCGGCAGGGTGAGTGTGCGAGCAACCCGGAACCAGCTATCCCAATCGAGACTCGTCTAGCTGGCCTCTCCAGCTCCGGTCCTCAGGCTCCGTGCCCAGGGCTGGCGGCTCAAGCGGAGTGGAGCCCGGAGGTGCGGAAGGCGCTGCTAGGCATCCGGCCGGCTCCGCGAAAGGAGTCCGGGGGTACGCCCGGGGCCCAGGGACCGGCTTAACCTAGCCCCCACCCCCACCCCGAAGGCGGTCGTTTAGCTCCGCCTCCTGAGACCACTGACTCTCGGCGATAAGGAGTTCCTTCGCAATCGGCTGTCCCCAGCCCCCAGTCACCTCCGGCGGACGTGACCGCCGGATGCTATGCGGCGACGTGGGGCGAGGGGCCTTTGCACTGCCTTCCCTGGTTCCTTCTGCCGCCACTATAACGTGCTTCTGTAAGAGGCTTCGGGACTTCCCTTTGCAAGATAAGGGCCAAATTGTCGGGCTTCCCCATCTCTTCCCATAACCCTTTGGAAGGTGGTAGGTCCAACACCGTCTCCCCCCAACCCAAACAGCTCACCTTCACTACACAATACCGGGGAGGCAGCACAGCCCTACATTCCTCAGTTGGGGACCATCCTGGCCATAGCCCAAAATGTGCCACAGAGCCTCCTAAGCGTTCAGGGCCTCAGTGTCCTCATTTGTAACATGATACCGGTAACTGTCTAACTCATAGGACTGTGTTCAGGATGATATGAATTCATACATAAAGTGCATAGAACTCTGCCTGGCTACAGTGTTGTTAGGATTTGATACTTTTACCAGGTTTCCCTGGTGGGCTCAGACAGTAAAAGCATCTGACTGCAATGCGGGAGACCCGGGTTAGATCCCTGGGTTGGGAAGATCCCCTGGAGAAGGCAATGGCAACCCACTCCAGTACTCTTGCCTGGAAAATCCCATGGATGAAGGAGCCTGGTAGGCTACAGTCCATGGGGTCGCAAAGAGTCGGACACGACTGAGAGATTTCAGTTTCAGGTTACCAGGCTGAAGCTGCTGAAGGCAGAGTTTGGACAGGGTAGAAAGGGTGCTGATGCTGTGCTGTGCTCAGTCCTGTCGGACTCTGCAACCCTATGGACTGTAGCCTGCCACACTCAGTGGCAGGGGATCTTCCTGACCCAGGGATTGAACCCACATCTCCTGCACTGCAGATTCTTTACCTACTGAGCCACTTGGGAAGCCCAGAAATAGCACTACTGCCCATAAAAAAATTAAGGCAAAATGGGCTCAAACTGTCTCGACTAGACTTTCCCTTAAAGACCCGTGTGTGTGGTAAGGATGGAAGGAGAAACTGCTTTAATGGTGCTCATTTAGACTGGATTAATGGGAAGCTTCTGCCAGGGCTCAGGCACCATTACCCACCCTCTCCCTGAGGCCTTGGGCGAACAGCCCTGGTTTAGAGGACGTCCTGTAGACTCTTGCAGGCCACCCTTTCTGATGGCTCAAGGCCACCTCCTATAAATCAGTTCTTAGAGACGCTGGGCAAAAGCCACATCCTCTGGGGATGTAAGTTAGCCAGAGTTTAACGCCGGTCCAGAGCTGGCAGGCAGCAGGCCCCAGTCCCTGGGCTGCTGGTGAGTCTCATTTTAGGGACACACAAATGTACCACTATTTACGTAAATAGAATGGGTCAGATGTCTGATTTCCAAAAGCTTCTCATTTCCTTTGAAATGGGGTCTCCTGCACGATGGGGCGGGGCTGGGGCGAAGAAGCGCCCCGAGGAGGCCTCGGCGCCACAAACTCCGCGCCTGGCCTCTCCCAGGTCACTCATAATTCATTAAGTGGGACAGCCTTTTCCTTTTCAAAGACAACGCAAATGGCCTTTTCCTTACGTGGCTGCCGGCGTTTGCCTAGTCACTGAAATGTGTTGGCGGTGCGCTCTCGCTCTCACAGTTGATTCTTATCCGAGCTGTGCGTGCCAGGCGGCCAGCCCCGCGAAAGACAAAGACGCGGGCGCCTCCGGGTTTGCTCCCGAAGCCTCTGGGGTCACCTCTGGGGCTTCCCCTTCACAGCCTCTGGCTCCCGCGCCGCTGCCGGCCAGCCTCCGGAGCAAACCCGCAGCCCAAAGTCAGAATTCCAGTTCTCGAGCGCCACCCGGAGAGTTCACTTTCCCCCACCGAGGCCGCGTGGTGCGCGAAGGAGAGAGTCCGAGGGCGGCGGCAGCAGACGTTTGGGGCCGGGGCCGGGACCGGGACCGGGGGCGGGGTGCGGGAAAGGACTCCACAGCACCCAGCCGCACGAACGCAGGAAAAGAAAAAGGCAAGAGAAAATCGTGGGCTTATAAAAGCCAAAACCCAGGACCATCCACTAGGAAGTACTAACAATCCCAGGCAGGGTTTTGCAAAGAACAAGCAAGCCCCCAATAGAAACTACAACGGAAAGAAATCCCCGTTGAGAGTTGTAGTAAGAGTCCTCGAAGGTGGAGTGCAAAGGGGACTGCGGTTTCTCAGGACACACAAGGCCTGCGCCAAGATACATCATGCTCAGTCCGGTACCTCCTGCCCAGACTTTTCATAGCAGGCAGAGCGCGGGGTTTCAGCTACAGATCAACCAGTTCTCACAGTATTTGTAACTGACTCAACGTGTACTTGATTAAAACAAAAAGATCGATCTTGCTTGAAAGATACACGGACAACCTGTATTTAGTGGGATAAGTTCTCGCAGCTGTCTGCCCACGGTTGTCTGGTCTCTCTAAGAATCCACGTTTTCTAGGCCGGGAAGGGGCAGGCGGCCCTCCTGGCTCCTCCTTCGGCGGTTTCCTGGCTTGGCGCCCATCCTCCCCATGCACCGGGAACGGAGGCGGCCGCATTAATACTCGCGGGCAGCCTGCTCCGACCTATACTGTCATTTTTTCCATCGGTCAGAATCGGGCTTGGCGCGGGGGTGGGGGGGGGGGGGGCGGGGAGGCGGTGTTCTCCGAGGGGCTGTGCACGGATCACTGGGTTTTCCCCGGCTAACTTAACACGGAGGCAAAAGGGGCAGATGGAAACCAGGCCTCGGCTGGCCGGGCGCGCGTAAGCGCCGCACTCGGCAGCTCGACGCAAAGCCAGGGCTGGATTTTCGCGGCCCGGGCCCGGCGGCCTCCCAGCGCTAGCACGATCCTCTTTCCCTGGGGCTGAGCTAACGTGCTCGCCTAATTCCGCCCTGAAGACTGCAGCTGTGCGGCAAGGGGGGTGGGGGAGGGGGGGTTGGAATAACCCGCAAGTTTTCCAACAGAAAAGTGTATGCGCACAGGAGAGGTGAAGGCCCACCCGATTCCGGGCACGTACCGACACAGCATCTAATCAGTGTCACTGCGAGGAGCACGCTTCCGCGGCGGGCGACACCTCGGCCCCCGCCAACCTGCAGGCGGAGGTGGGGGGGAGGAGGGGGATGCAAATGGCGTCTCGCGTCGCACCACACTCTGCACGGCTCCCGCTGCCTCAACTCCCAGTAGACTTCGCAGCGGGGCCAAGCGCCGCCACTCGGGGGACGCGAAAACGCTGGCCGCCCGCGCCCCTTTGGAAAACGAACTAGCACCACTCCCCGTGCCCAAGCCATTATTTCCCTGCCCCCCACCACCGGAAGAACTGCCCTTCCCCGATGAGAGGTGGGGTGGGAAACTTTGTGCGAGGACCGTGCCGCCCCTCTTCCGCGTGGCGTCCGAGAGGAACATGGGTGGGTTTCACATCAGAGGCCTGACCACACCCTCCCACTTATCTAGGCCTCGGACCTCAACCGCGTGGACTACGCAGCAGAGGGAAACACTTCAGGCCACTCCGGGAGGGGGGCACCGAAGTCAGGCGTCCTCAAGCGCTCTGGCTGCTGACCAAGTTCGTGTTCTTTCCATCCCACGCCGGAGTAGCGCTCGCTACTTCGGGGAAGCGTGAAACTCCTCATTCCCGGCCACGAGGCCACCCCTGTCTTTAAGGTAGGGCCGGTGGTCTCCCTACAGCACCCTCTCCCGCTCCGCGGTCCCCGCACAGCTCACACAGCCCCGGGGCGTCCCCAGAGATGGCCTGAGCCTTTCCTTCCGGGGGAGAAGGAGGTGTGTAGGTCGTGTGCATCACGACTCCAGCCGGCGCCCTCCGCGGAGCCATCGCGGCAGCCCTCCCCTCCCGGAGTCGCCCTGCGGGATGCAGCCTCCCCCGCGCGTAATGGGGCACCCCTGGGACGCAGACAGGGATGGCGGTTCCGGTCGTTCCGGGATTTGCGTGCAAAGACGAAAACAAGGCCAGCGACTACAGGAGCGGTGCCTCCATTCTCGGGGTTCAGACGACCGTGCAGTCTCCGCGTCGGTCCCGCTATCGCCACTCTTGCCTGGGGGGACCCACTCCCGTACCCCCCACGCCACCACCCCTCCCCCACAGCGATCTCCCGTCCCGCCCGTGCGGCACCACGCGGAGCTCCGAGCACGCTGGCTCCAACCCCAGTCCCTCCATAACTCGCGCGCCTCCCTCGCCCCAGGCTCGGGACGCCACTCGCTCAGCGGCCCGAGTACGCCGGTTCCATCCTCGGCTGCGAAAGCCGCCGCCCCGTGCCACCCCCGTCCGGCCCGGCCCTTGTCCCAGCCCGGCTTCCCCGCCAGCTGCGCCGCCACCGCCGCACGTGACCCGCCCCCGTCGCGGCTTCCGCTGAGCTGCCTGTTCCGGAGCACAAACAATTTCTGCTCTGACGCGGGGTCTCTCGGGCCCCGGCGTCCTCTCCTCCCTGCTTCCCCCCCCTTCCGGGTACGAGAACTCAAAACAACTCGCTGACCTTCGGGCCGACCAGCTCCGGCTTCCACCGACTCCGGCATTCCGTTCAAACCCGGCAGCCGCGGCTTCTAAGATTTCACTCCGCGCTGGGCTGGGGGGAGGGGGTGATTTCTCCGGGAGGGGGTGTCTCAGATCGAAAGAGCCACTTCGCGCTCATTCCTCTCCTCTCAAGTGAGTTTTTAGACTGTCGACAGACCTTGGGGAAAGCCGCGCGCAAAGAAAGCCGCCCCCCCCCCACTCCCACCCCAACACACACACACACACTCACGTCTTGACGAGAGCCTGACCCGATTTCCAGGGTCACGGCCCAGCGGCAGAAGGCCTGGCCCGCCTCGGAAATACCATCAAGCGGTGGAGGGCGGCAGGGATCTGAGCTGGGGTGGGGTGGAGGGATCGCGCTAAATAATAATAGTACTCCCACTTCCGCGCTGTGCTGAGTACTTTACGAGCCCTCAAACTTTACAGGTCAGTTACATGAGTTTATCAAGTCACCCAGCGAGTTAAATGACTTAGTGGGAATTTGAAGCCAAGTATCCCTGAGTCTGAGTGGTTAAACGTTTTGTTAGTGGTCACCTTGGAATCAGAAGTCCAGACCCATCTACAAAACTTAGTGTTTGTTTGAGGACTGTGTATTTTCTACGTTGCCCTATGACTGACACACAGTAGGCACTTAGTAAATAATGGTGAAATGAATGGGTATCTGAAGAAACGATAACAGAACCACCCATGGCAAGAACCACCCATGATTTTAGAGAAAACGGCCCCAACCACTGCTCCTTCTAAGAGGACTATTTTAATAAAATCTCTAGCTGTTTTGTGACTGTTTGCAGATAACAGGAAACTCTTATTCAAAAATACATTAACTTCCCACTCCACCCCTCCCCCCAACCAATCAGCCTGGCAGCATTTGAACTTGCTGGGGCATATACCCAAAGCAGCTTTTGCTTGATCTCAGCCATTTTCCCCCACCCTTCCTTCTCTGTAGGCTTCTGCTCAGGATCAGGCATATCTGAACATATCACAGGAAAGGAGGGTACACCCACCAAGCATGGCTCATTGGTTTCCCTTCCACAGGCCCTTGGTGGCAGCGGTGGGGGCGGGGGGTGGGGGGGAGCGTGACTTGCAGTTAGCGCTTATTTTTCAATTCACAGACCACATAAGGAACACCATGATCGTACATCTGTGCAGCTTGTTTCAGAGTCCCAGCCCTCACCAGCTGTGAGGTCACATCTCTTGGAAGGCAGTCATCTACCTCAACCAACAGCTTGGAGATGGCTGGGCAGTAGGACCACATCTGCCATTTGAACAGCCTACCACTGCTGCTCTGGGCTGTCCAGCTCCTTCCAGTGCTCCAAGAGAGGATGCGATTTTAAAAAATGCATATATTCAGGTAATCCTATAGAACATACTTTTATGTCATTGTTATTCCCCGAACCCTCATTTTCTAAACCTAACCAGTTGTCCATTCTGTGTCACTAATTGGGCAGCCTGAAATGAGGACCAATTTCATTTCCAGTTACCTGAAAGTAAACTCTCTCCTTTCCAACTCCATTCCTCCAGCATCTGTTGAATGCCTCTGCTGTGTAAGTCACTCTCTTAGGCAGAACATGGAGGAGGAAAATGGCTAGCCTCTGTTTCTGATTATGGATATAGTCTGTCCTACCTCCCTCTCTCCCTCCCTCCCTCCCCTTCCTTCTTTGTCTGTCTTTCTGACAGTTGTCTATTTTGGCTCTTGTTCCTATGATTATTAACTAAGAAATGAAAGTGTTTATTTTCTAAGTAACAACCTAATCTTGATTAGAAGGCTGGGGCTTCAGCCACCTCTTTTACAGTCTGGTCTGGAGTGACCAACAGGGCCCTGTGACCTCAGCCTGAAACATCAAATGATTTCCAAGGAGGCCACAGGCCTCAATCCCACGTGGCCAGATCATAGCTGAGCACAGCCTTGCCGAAACTCACTTACCCTTCATGCAGGGGGAACTGGTGACAAGTGATGCTGATCTGGAGGTTCAGGATGCTAATTTGATTTATTATCTGTGTACAGCCTGGGGAGGAGAAAAGGCTCATAAAAGTGTTCTAGGCTGGTCATTCTGAATGTGAGCATTTATTTATCTGCAAAACTGCCGAATGTCCCTGCAGGAAGTCGCGGGCGCAGCAACCCCTGACTGCACAGACAAAAGTCTCCCCTTTACACAGGGCTGCTTTTATTGTTTCCAACAGCTTTGTGCTTTCCCTGGGGGAAGAGGAGAGTCATAGAGCGAGTTTTCTTCCTCTTTTCTCACGCTGCAGAGGAAGTGATGTTGTGGAAACAGTGGCATTAACTTGGCCTGCAAACCACATCAGAGCCAGAGTTGGGAAAAGCTTGGAGCAGGGTGGCATTCCAATGGCTTTTGTCCTCCAGGTCCCCCCAAAACCCAGCCTGAGTCTGAGCATGAGGATGGCAGGAGTTCACAGGTAGCACAAAGCAAGAGAGTCATACTTGGGAATCATTCCCTGGGTACAAGGGGCTCCCTGGGGATGGATGTTCCTGATCAATTAGGAGTCAAGCCCTCAAAGGACTTCTACAGCACTTTCATTCATTCTTCATTCATTTATTGGACCACACATAGGGATTACCCACTTTGTGCCTGGCACTGTGCTGGGCCAGGGTGTGGAATGGTAAGCCATAGAGATACGGTCCCTGTGTCATGGAGCTTACATTCTACTTTGCTTGGCACACAGAAAGGTACTGACTGTGCTCTCGACCATCAAATCCTGTAGGTCGTACCTCCTTAACCTTTCTCCTGGGCTCTTCCCCATCTGACCCTCTTAATTCAGATCTTTGAGAGCTCCTCATGGAACAATGGAACCCACCCTCTCCAAACTTGCCTCCTCCATCTGATCATGCCACCCACTGCCTTGAATCCTTGAAGCAGCAAGAAGCGGAGAGACAAGGGGAGAAAAGGACACCCCCATCCAACTGAGTCAGCCTCCTTTATAAAGATTTCTCAGAAGTCCCACCCCGTGATTTCTACTCACGTCTCATTGGCCAATTGGCCACCTCTTGCTGCAAGGGAGGCCGAGTAATGCTACTGCTTAGCTTGAGGCCATTGCGGCCTCCAGTTACTAAGGAATTGGGGGATGGATGCTGGGGTGGGCAACCAGCCCCCTTAGCTCATATACCTGCAGAGTATGTGATGGGCAGTATGACATCACTTAGGAGGTGGTAGGAGAGCATTCACGAGGGAGCTTTTGGGGTCTCTTCCTGGTTCACATCCCGGATGTCTGGGACCTCTGTCCTCTACAGGGTTGGAATGCCAGCAGTCTCTATATCGCTTTAGCTGCAGATGGAGTCTGTACCCCCACCCCAGGAACAAGGGAGCCAGAGAGAAAAAAAAGCTGGTTAGGTAGGGCAGGGCTGGCTATGTGGAGTCTAATCAGTGCAGTCACAGGGTCCTGTGCTCAGAAGGGCCCCACGCTTGGGGTTTACTGCTCTGCAGTTGCCATCTTGGCATTCTGAATATTATTTCAAATCTGGGTTTGGTGGGTAAGGTCCGATGGGACAGTGGAGCATGACCCAGGGGCATGGAGCCCCAGCTCATGCACGGTCCCCCCTCCTGCCCTCCACCCCCGGTTTACCTTCCTGTAATGGGTTCTCAGATGCTGGCTCCCCACCTCCTGGTGCCCCTGGCCTTACTTGGCCTCCTGCACACCACCCTGGCCTTGGGGCTGCTGCCACCCTCTGCCCCTGGCACGAGCCTGGGTACTAACTTTGGGAAGGTCCAGGTTGGGGTCCAGTGAGCCTCATAGCATCTTGGGGGTGGGGCAAGGTAGTAGCACTTTGGGTCTGACACTTGGCAGGGACCTCTCCTCCACGGAGGATCCCAGCCCTGAATGTGTTCCAGCTTGGAGGCTGTGATCCCTTGGAGGCCACCGAGTACCTTGGGTTGAGGCAGTGGACATGTGGGAAAGAGAGACTGACTTCCCAGCCTCTGGCTGGGGCCCTGCATTTTAGTTTTGTTCTGGGCCCCATAGATTATGTAGTCAACTCTGCCTGATCGTGGGACCGTGGTGTTCAAGCCTGTGGATCCCAGGCCAGGGAAAACTAGTCTGCAGAAAGGCAGAGAATAATAAAGACATACAGTAAAAAACAGAGTGCCTTCAGAAACACAGGGCCCCAGAGAGGGCAAAGGTGGGTTTCTCAAAGATAGGGGTCCAGTGAGGGGGTCCTGCCTCCGCCCCAGGGCGGGGAACCTGGCTGTACTTTTGCTTCTGAGTTCTTCTCATCAGTTCTCTTCTGTTCCTTGTGCTACTATGAGTGGATCCCCCTGATTACCAAGTAAAAGTGCCCCAACCCAGACCAAAAAAAAAAAAAAGCCTGATTTACAGTTTATAGTATTAGGTTTCGGTCCCAATTTTGCCATTTAACTAGCTGTGTGATATTGTGCAAGTGAGTTATTCTCTCTGAACCTTCATTTCTTCAACCTTAAAAAATCGGCTGGACTTAATGGTACCAATGTTGTAAGTTGCTCTGAGGATTATCTGTTTACACCCCTTCTTGTTAATAGAAGGATTTAAGACACAAAGGCATGCAGAGAATTTTGAGTGAAACAACTTCCTTCTCTATTTTCTCAGTTCTTAAATACTGCATACTTGAATCTGGTTAGCTGAAGTGGTTAGAATAAGGTCAAACAAGATGAATGTTATAGGTTTGAGCACTAGACAGGTTTGCTTAGTGTTTTTCCATGACTAAAGACTCAACCCATAAGGTAGATACTTCAGTTATTTATCACTGTACAATGAACAGCTCCCAAATGTATGTAACAACCATGTTACTGTATCTTCTTATCTTGTGGGCCGGGAATTGGCCCAGGACTAAGATGGGTGATTCCTCTGCTCCATGTGGTCAACTAGGGACTCTCAGTGACACTCCAGTGGTGGATGAGCTGGCCTGGAGGGTCCAGGTTGGCTTTGTGCATAAGTGTGATGCTTTGATGGGGATGGCTTGCAATCTGGGCTCAGCTGGGACTGTAGAATGCGGTTCCTATCTCCAGCATGGTGGCCTTAGGATAATAGCACTTTTGTCATGGTGGCCCAAGTTCTGAAAGACCAAGATATAATCTAGAAATCCTTTTCTGACCTAGCCTTAGATGTCATGCAGTATCACTTATGCCAATTCACCTAATTAGAAGAGAGAAGCTCACCCAGATTCAAAAGCAGGGGACTGCATGAGGGCATGAATACCAGGATGCATGGGCCGTGGGTAGGGCCATCACAGTGGACCAACTACTCATATGTTTGCTCCCTTAGTCCTGAGGGGGCAGAGTGCAACAATATGGATGGAAGAGCTCAGCTCCATCCCCATTCATCATCAGAAGGGTTCTGGGAAATCCTGAGCAAGGAGCAGGAGATGGAAAGGCTCTTGGGAACATTGGTCCCCGCAGAGAGCTAATTCCATAGGCTTTGGCTCCAGGATTTGGATGTTAAACCCTAGTCCTGCTTCAAAGCCAGCCTCTTGGGCTCTTGAACTTACAAAAAAATCTCTGGTTCCTATGAGGGAGTTACTATTATTGTCTCCATTTTCTATATGAGGTAACTTAACTAAATTGCACAGAATCACAGGGAGAAAATGGTACAGCTGGAATTTGAACCCAGATATATCTAATGCCAAAGCAGTAGGTCATTTTATGGTTTACGGTTTAAGGAACTTTCCCAGGGTCACCCAGAGAAATACAGAAATACAGTTCAGCACCCCTTCATGGTAAAATCACTTAGCAAACTTAGAATGGAAATTCCTTCATCTGATAAAAAGTAAGTACAAGCAAAACTTATAACAGATGTTGTTTAGTCGCTAAGTTGTGTCCCAACTCTTTTGTGACTCCCGTGGACTGTAGCCTGCAAGGCTCCTCTGTCCATGGATTTCTCAGGCAAGAATACTGGAGTGGGTTGCCATTTCATTTTCCAGGGTATCTTCCTGACCCAGGGGTCGAACCTGTGTCTCCTGTATTGCAGGTGGATTCTTTACCACTGAGCCACCAGGGAAGCCCCAACAAACATTGTATTTAATGGCAAAATATTGAAAATTTCCCTCCTGAGATCAGGACCTAGGCATGATGCTTGCTATCACTCTTCCTGCTCATTATTACTCTGGAGACCATATAGCCAGTGCAATAAAGCAGGAAAAAGAAAGAAAACTCATGAAGATTGGAAAGGAAGAAGTGAAACTATTCTCAGATGACATGGTTGTGCACAGAGAACATCCAACAAAACATATAATTCATCTATGAGAATTAATAAGGGAATTCAGCAAGGTCACTGAATTTAATGTAGGGCTCTGGTGAGAAGTCAATGAGAAGTTTATTTCAGCTACTAAACCCTTACCTATTTAATCCTGATAACCACTTCTTTTTGGTCTGTGGCCCTGGTGACACTTCCCTCTTGACGTTCCCTTTACTCTGTCTTCCTTGATACAGTCTTCTTTTGTGTCTCATCCTCCTCTTCTGGTATCTGCTTCTTCAGTGCCAGCTGTGCTCAGAGTTCTATCCATGAACAGTGCTATGGCAAGCACAACTCCCTCATGTTCTATATGGATGGCATCCCCCATGGTTGTCTGACACCCTTATCATTTCTTTCCTGCATTCTAACACTGACTTAGTTCTTGGTTTTCCCGCCTCCATTCCCGCCCCCCCCCCCATTATTTTTATTGTGGTAAAATGGGCATGAAACTGACTATTTTAACCATTGTAAGTGTACAGTTCAGTGGTATTAAGTACATTCACGTTTCGAAACCATCACCACCGTCCTCCTACCTCAGTCTTGCTCCCCGTGTTTTCATCTGTTCCGCAGGCCTTGAGGGTGACCTTAAGAAATGCAGATTTGATCTTGCCACCTTTTACCTCTTTAAATTCTTTCAAGACTGCAGACACCTTGGTTAAATTCAACATCCTCTGCCTGGTATAACAGCCCTCCATGATCACGACTCTTGCTTCCATTACTGTTTTAATTTGGGTGCCTCCCAAAGCTGACCCTGAGCCAAGGATCTGGGGGCATAAGAGAGGTGATCCCAGGAAGCACAGTGAGGGATTAAAAATCAAGACAGGGAAGGGAGGAAGACCAGTATAGGGTCCGTTCATGAGCAGGTTATCAACATGAGCAACTGGGGCTCAATTCTGCTGGTGCCTCTGTGGGATCCTGTGTAGTACACCCCTCAGAGTATCTATCCACCAACTCCCATCCAGTGGTGTGCTAGTAAACCAGATTTCTTGGAGAACGAAGAAAGTCCCAATTTATGGTATTCGCCAATTGCCAGGGTATAAATATTCCCACTGTGGCTGATTGGAAGCTACCAGTGTTTTAACAATTGGCTTGCAAATTTTCTGAATATGTTAACAGTCAGGCTCCAGAGCTCGTACCACGGCTCCAGCACACCCCGGCTCTCATGAGTTGAGGATGATTTCTGGGAACTAAGCACTTAGGATCTGCCTGCACATATGGTAGCCAGCTGAGCTTGCTTCAGAGGCCTGAGAACTCCCTCTGATGGAGTTTCAGGAAGTCCTCATGTATTTGGGAAATCTTTCCAGGTGCCTTCTGGGTTGGGTGGAAGGACATGGGTGGGACGCCAACAGAATTTGCGGTTAGGTCTTTGCTGGGCTCTTGCTCCCTGCTTGGAATGCCTGTTCCTTCTTAGCCCCCCACTGCTGAGTTTCTGCTCATTCTTCAATACTCATCTATGGTGTCACCACCTCTGTGAAGCCCTTCCTGATTCCCCACAAACTGTCCTTGCTCTCATGACAGCCTGGAAGCGCCCCTTAGTTTGTTAATTGCTACCTGCCTTTGTCCTTCACTGCACTGCAAGCTGCTCAGGCCCAGGGATGTTGTCTATCTGTTTCTGTAACCACAGTGGTTAGCCCAGTGCCCAGCGCAAACTTAGCTACTTAAGAAACAGGTGAGTTTCCCCACCCTACCCTAGCACATAATGATTGAGTCAAATTAACACTCTCCCCCATTTCCCCTTCCCTGTTTATATATCCACTGCTCAATCAATCAGTGGGTCTCTACAGCTTTATGGCTTATTCCCATGCTTTTCCAAAGAGGACTTTAGGCAACAAGCAGGTGCTTCTTTTCCCATGAAGGTGTGAGCGACCATATTTTCTAAGGCAATGATCAGGACACGTGATCTGACACATGTTCCAACACATGGTCTGACAATGGGACAGAATATTTTAAATCACCACCGTCTCGGAAAATCTGGACTGCATGGCTCCATGTAGAAAGGAGCCAGGAGCCACGGCCTCGTCATGCCCACCCAGAGCAGGCAGGAGTGCTGTTTTAAAGACCTCTGTGATTGGAAAAGCGGCATGTGAAGATAGCTGAAGAGAGAAGTTGATTTCTGTGGCACTCTAGCTGGAGTGATCGTAGGGAGCAGGGAAAAATTTGTGGCAGAAACAAGCTCTCATTAAGACCATATGCTGTATTTCTAATCGATGGCTTTTAGAAGTAATTCCCCGACATTTCATTCATTTTTACTGCCTCCCCTTCAGGGGCAGGAAGAGCAGCATTGTTAGCCCGCCTTTATAGATGAGGGTATTTAGAAACAGAGAAGTTCAATGGCTCAGCCCCAGTCACAGAGTGAATCAGAGACACTGCCAGCCTTGAATCCAGAATTCCGACTTGAGCTTTTGTGCCAAGATCCCTTGGGGCACATTTCCTCTCTAATTTGCATAAATCATCAACATTTTTTTCCAAGCTTGTGCTGAGAAAGCCCCTTTTCAAACAGCGGAAACTCCCTTTGCCTTCTGTCGCCTTAGTTTTATTTTATGAACCAAATTCTCTTACTTCAACACGTAGACTTGCTATTTTCCCTTCCGTTGAGCCCTTTTTGAAAGAGGTCGTGACCTTTGCTTAGAGATGCAGTGGAAACGGGTGAGCCTAAATGAAATAAAACAGAGGATCTGCAGGCCAGATAAAGTGTAATTTCAACTAATGTTCAAAATCCCATGCAGTTGATTATAAATCTTGGATCCTGGCAAGTTATCAGGAAAGTAAGAATGAATAAATGGCGCTACCAATGTTTGGACCCCGTAGGGTGGAAGATGTCCCTCCAACCTTGGAACAGATTCCTAGGATTAGAAATAAAAAACTGGGCATACCAGAGCTATCAAAGCTTTGAGAAATTTCAATTTGGAAATATGTAGGGAGCCATACCTGAGACTGAAGGTATGTGAGCCTGGGCTTTTAATCACCAGCATAATTAAATAATTACTCACAATCCTTTCACATATTTAAGACATTCTTAGCTTATGACCTCATCTGTCTGATGGTCCTTAGGTGACTCCAGTATTGAGGTTTCTGGGCATGAACTACGCTTCCTGGAATCCCAGGTCAGCACTTAGTGCCTTGCTGACACTCACAAAATACTAATAATCCTCCTGAAAGTAAAAACATATGCAATGTGTTTGGAAAAATCTTTTCCTCCCTGTCAAGTATGCTAGATAATCAAAATAATTTATGGCTTGTCTGTTTAACCAGTAGGAAAAAAAAAAGGAGTTCTATCTATCTGAAATCTTTGGTAAAATAAAGTTCAGCACAGAGGAAAAGCTTTTTGTCTACATGACATAGTAATTTACTTTATTACTTATCACATTAGTCAGCTATTGCTGCAATCATGCTGTGTAACAAAAGTTTTAAGCACACCCGAACTCAGCAGCTTTAAATGTTTATTTCCTGCTCATGGGGTGGGGGTTCTGTTGATCTCAGCTGAGTTTGGCTGCATGCTGTAGCTTGGGTCCAGGTCTGCTCCACGTGTCTCTTCATTTTCTTTGGGCCAGCAGCTTCCTGGGTACATCCTCATCTTATGGTAGATCACCAGAGAGCAAAAGGCAAGCCAAACAATGCAAGCACCTTTAAAGTCTTTGCTGGCATCACACCTGCTCACTCTCCATTGGTTACAGCAAGTCACAGACTCAAGTCCAAGGTCAGTGGAGCAGGGGCGGACAACAGCCCAAGAGGGAGGGGCAACGGGAATAAATATTTACTGAATAATACTCCAGTCTCTCACAATTATCATCCCTAAAAACCTGTGTTATGGACTGAATTGTGTGAAGTGTGTGAAAGCGTTAGTCACTCAGTCGTGTCTGACTCTTTGTGACCCCATGGACTGTAGCCCACCAGGCTCCTCTGTCCATGGGATTCTCCAGGCAAGAATACTGGAGTGGGTTGCCATGCCCTCCTCCAGTGGATCTTCCCAGCCCAAGGATCGAACCCAGGTCTCCCGCATTGTAGGCGGATTCTTTACCATCTGAGCCAGCAATGAAGCCCATGGACTGAATTGTATCCCCCCCAAATTCATAATGTTTTAGCCTGACCCCCCAACCCCTCAGATTATGACTGCATTAGGAAATACGGCTGTTAATGAGGTGATTAAGTTGAAATGAGGCCATTAAGGGAGCCCTAATCCAAACTGGCTGGTATCCTTATAAGAAGAGAAGGACATTTAGATACACAGGGGAAAGGCTGTGAGAGGACACAGCCAGAAGGCAGCTGTCTGCAAGCCAAAGAGAGAGGCCTCGGAAGAAACCAAACCTGTCAACACCTTGATCGTGGGCTACCAGCCTCCAGAACCGTGAGACGATACATTTCTCTTGTTTAAGCCACCCAGTCTGTGGTATTCTGTTTTGACAACCTGAGCTAACATAGCATGTAAACCCCGTGCGGGTGACTCAGGGATGTGTCTTACTCACTGTGTTGTCTCTCCCACAGAACTTAGCACATTACCATGTGTACATATTTATGTATATTTGGTGAATGAATGAAGTCTTCTCTCAGTTTTGATATCAATAATTATTTATTTTATCAGCCAGACTCATGGTTAGAAACCTGTTTAAAGTTTTTTTAAGCACAATGGAAATTTTTGGGGTCAGATGACTGGGGCAGCTTGTAACATCTACAGAGTGATTCTAGGAACCAGGGCCTCACCTGCCAGATCCTCTCTCCATAGTCTCTCACTGAGGCACTTGGCCTTGTTTTTATAGAGAAAACGACTACCAAGAGAATGCCAGATTATATTTTCCAAAAGTAATGACAACAGTATCTCCCATCCCAGCCGCTCGTCTAACAATGTGACTTTGACATTCCTCCCATTGAGAGGTAGGGTCTGTGTTTTTCTGCCTTTGAATCTGGGTGGGTCTGTGACCACGATGAAAGTGACACCATGTGACTAGGCTAGGTCATAAAGGACAGTACACTTTCTGCCTTGTTGGCTGGAAAAATTGCCTTCGGTGTCCTGAGCTGCAGTGGCAGAAGTCCAAGGCTGCCATGCTGTCAGGAAGCCCACGCTACATGGAGAGAACACATGAAAGTGTTCTGGCCAAGAATCCCAGCTAAAGTCCCATCTAACAGCCAGCATCAACCACCACATAGGAGTAATGCTGCCTCCACATGACTCTGGCCCCCAGCCATTGAGTCCTCCCTGTTGAGGCCCCAGATGTTGGGGCATAGGGACAAGTCCTCCCCACTGTGCCCCATCAGAATTCCTGACCCACAGAACCTGCGAGCATGATAAATGGTTGTTTTATGCTGCTGTGCTTTGACCTAATTTGTCCCATAGCAATAGTAAGTGGAATAAAAAAGCTAGGTTTACATTCTTAACAGCTACTTAGAAAATTCTGAGAAAGGTCTCCAATTGGCCAGGGTTGAGTCACATGCCTACCCCTTGAGCTAACTGCTCCATCCAGGAGGAAGTAGATTAGCTCTAGCCTAGTTTATGTGTGTGGAGAAGGCAATGGCAACCCACTCCAGTACTCTCGCCTGGAAAATCCCATGGATGGAGGAACCTGGTGGGCTGCAGTCCATGAGGTCGCTAAGAGTCGGACATGACTGAGGGACTTCACTTTCACTTTTTGCTTTCATGCATTGGAGAAGGAAATGGCAACCCACTCCAGTGTTCTTGCCTGGAGAATCCCAGGGACGGGGGAGCCTGGTGGGCTGCCGTCTCTGGGGTCGCACAGAGTTGGACACGACTGAAGCAACTTAGCAGCAGCAGTGTATATATGGAGCTTCTCTGGTGGCTTAGCTGGTAAATAATCCACCTGCAATGCAGGAGGCTCAATCCAATCTCTGGATCGAGAAGATCCCCTGGAGAGGGAATGGCTACCCACTTCCATATTCTTTCCTGGAGAATCCCATGGACAGAAGATCTTGGCCAGCTGCAGTCCATAGGGTCACAAAGAGTCAGACAGTACTGAGTGACTAAGCACACACAGTGTGTATATGACAATCCCAATCTCCCAAATTTATCCCTGCCCCCCCTTACCCCTGGTAACCATAAGTTGTTTTCATCTATAACTCTATTTGTTTTCTAAATAAGTTCATTTGTACCGTTTTTTAGATTTCACTTTTAAGTGATAGCATACGATGTTTGTCTTTTTCTGACTGAGTTACTTCACTCAATACGACAATCTAGGTCCATCCATGTTGCTGCAGATGGTATTTTTTTGTCCATTTTTATGGCTAAGTAATTTTCCATTGTATATATGTACCATATCTCCTTTATCCATTCCTCTGTTGATGGACATTTAAGTTGCTTCCATGTCTTGGCTATCGTAAATAGTACTTCAATGAATATTGTCGGTCAGTCGCTCAGTCGTGTGTGATTCATTGCTACCCCATGGGCTGGAGCACTCCAGGCTTCCCTATACGTCACTGTCTCTCGGAGTTTGCTCAAACTCATGTCCGTTGAGTCGATGATGCCATCCAACCATCTCATCCTCTGTCGTCCCCTTCTCCTGCCTTCAATCTTTCCCAGCATCAGGGTCTTTTCCAGTGAGTCAGCTCTTCACATCAGGTGGCCAAAATATTGGAGTGTCAGCTTCAGCATCAGTCCTTCCAATGAATATTCAGGGTTGATTTCCTTTAGGATTGACTGGTTTGACCCCCTTGCTGTCCAAGGGACTCTCAAGAGTATTCCCCAGCACCACAGTTTGAAAGCATCAATACTTTGGCGCTCAGCCTTCTTTATGGTCCAATTCTCACATCTGTACATGACTACTGGAAAAACTATGAGGGCTTCCCTGATGGTTCAGATGGTAAAGAATCTACCTGCAATACTGGAGACCAGAGTTCTATCCCTGGGTTGGGAAGATCCCCCTGGAGAAGGGAATGGCAACCCATTCCAGTATTCTTGCCTGGAGAATTCCATGGACAGAGAAGCCTGGAGGACTATTAGTTCATGGAGTCAAAAAGAGTTGGACACAACTGAGTGACTACACTTTCACTTTCTTTGACTATATGGAGCTTTGTCAGCAAGGTGATATCTCTGCTTTTTAATATGCTGTCTAGGTTTGTCATAGCTATTTTTTAAGGAGCATCTTTTAATTTCATGGCTGCAGTCCCCATCTGCAGTGATTTTGGAGCCCAAGAAAATAAAGTCTGTCACTGTTTCCATTTTTTCCCCAATTATTTGCCATGAAGTAATGGGGCTGGATGCCATGATCTTAGTTTTCTAAATGTTGAGTTTTAAGCTAGCTTTTTCACTCTCCTCCTTCACCCTCATCAAAAGGCTCTTTAATTCCTCTTTGCTTTCTGCCATAAGGGTGGTGTCATCTGCATATCTGAGGTTATTGATATTTCTCCCGGTAGTCTTGATTCCAGCTTGAGCTTCATCCAGCCTGGCATTTCTCATGATGTACTCTGCATATAAGTTAAATAAGCAGGGTGACAATACACAGCCCTGATGTACTCCTTTCCCAGTTTTGAACCAGTCAGTTATTCCCTGTCCAGTTCTGACTGTTGCTTCTTGACCTGCATACAGGTTTCGAAGGCGGCAGTTAAGATGGTCTAGTATTTCCATTTCTTGAAGAATTTTCCACTGTTTGTTGTGATCGACGCAGTCAAAGACTTTAGTGTAGTCAGTGAAGCAGAAGTAGATATTTTTCTGGAATTCCCTTGATTTTCCTATGATCCAAGGGATGTTGGCAATTTGATCTCTTGTTCCTCTGCCTTTTCTCAATCCAGCTTGTACATCTGGAAGTTCTCGGTTCATGTACTGTTGAAGCCTAGCTTGGAGGATTTTGAGCATTACCTTGCTAGTATGTGAATTGAGAGCAATTGTGCAATAGTTTGAATATTCTTTGGCATTGCCTTTCTTTGGGACTGTAACGAAAACTGACCTTTTCCCTTCCTGTGGCCACTGCTGAATTTTCCAAATTTGCTGGCATATTGAATGCAGCACTTTAACCGCATCATCTTTTAGGATTTGAAATAGCTCAACTGGAATTCCATTACCTCCACTAGCTTTGTTCATAGAGATGCTTCTTAAGGCCCCCTTGACTTTACACTCCAGGATGTCTAGTTCTAGGTGAGTGATGACACCATCATAGTTATCCGGGCCATTAAGACCTTTTTTGTACAGCAGTGAATATTGAGTGCATGTATGTTTTTGAATTATGATTTTCTCTGGATATATGCCCAGGAGTGGGATTGCTGGATCATATGGCAGCTCTATTTTTAGTTTTTTTAAGGAATCTCCGTACTGTTCTCCATAGTGGCTGCACCAATTTATATTCCCACCAACAGTGCAGGCAGGTTCTCTTTTCGCCACAGTCTCGCCAGCACTTATTGTTTGTAGATGTTTTGTTGATGGTCACCTGACTCATGTGACACGATACTCATTGTAGTTTTGATTTGCATTTCTCTGATAATTAGTGATGTTGAGCATCTTTTCAAGTGCTTTTTGGCCATCTAAGGTAGATGGCTTTTTCTTTAAAAGAAGATGGGAGAAACTTCCCTTGCAGTCCAGTGGTTAAGACTGTGAACGTCCAATGCAGGGGGCATGGATTGGATCCCTTGTCAGGGAACTAAGATCTCCCATATGCTGTGCAGCGTGGTCAGCAAAATATTTTTTTTTAATTGGGGAAAAAAAGAAGGTCAGAGATCAGGCTCTATTACTCACAAGCGGTGTGACTTTGAGCGAGTTACTTTGCCACCCTGAGCCTAATAAGAATATTTTTTCTACTTCTCTGGCAAGTTGTTAAGAGTGTGTTAGAAGCACTTTTCATTTTAGTCAAAGTTTATGTTGTCAGTCATCACTTGGAAGCAGGACTTCAATGTCCTGCTGAGGTGTCCACATTGCAGTCTGCATTCATTTCCACATGGCTGCCATCTTCTCTTTTCCATCCCCGAACACACACACATACTCGCCAGTTGCATATGACGTGCATGCACACATATTGTTGTTGTTTCGTCACTAAGTCATGTCTGACTCTGTGTGAACCCATGGACTGTAGCCCGCCAGATTCCTCTGTCCATGGGATTTCCCATGCAAGAAGACTGGAGTGGCTTGCTATTTCCTTCTCCAGGGGATCTTCCCGATCCAGGGGTCAAACTTGCATCTCCTGCATTGCAGGCAGATTCTTTACCACTGAGCCACCTGGGAAGCCCACATACATGTTTTAAATATGTATTTTTCATATATTCCCCACATAACCAAACCTTTCTTCTTTTCTGAAAGCCAGTAATATTTTTGCAGCCTAGAAAATTTCCTAGATCAGTAAACTTTTTCTATAACAGGCCAGAGAAGAAAAATTTTAGGCTGTGTGGGCCACGTGGTTTTTGTTGTGACTACTAAACTCTGCCCTTGCAGACAAAGCAGCCACAAACAATATATAAGTGAATGGATGTGGCTAGGTTCCAATAAAACTTTATTTACAAAAACAGGTGGTGGGCCAGATTTGGTGCACAGGCTGTAGTTTGCTATAGAATCTATATCAACACTGTCCAATAGAAATATAATGCAAGCCACATATGTAGCTACAGAGAGAGGGGATGTCTCCCTAGTTTCAATTCCCAACCTGCAGTAGCACCAGCTCCCTTGTTGCAAGAGAAGGTATCCAGGCAGAGCATCAAAATACATGAATACTGCAGAAAGGAAGTTGTCAGAGTACAGTGAACTGTCTCCCATAGCTGCCCATGAACTCAAGCAGGCCAAAGGGATAAGGAATGGGGCATCAATAGTGTCTGCCTTGGGGAGCAAACCTAAGGAAGAAGTCTGTGCCTCGGATGGTAGAAGAGTGAAATGTGGGAGAGGGTACTAGGGCATTGGAGAGATCACAGTGCTGCTGGATCAAAGCTTTCCTGAAGCCAGCCAGATCTTAACTCTGGACTTTAAGGTTATATGAGCCAATACATCCCCCAATCAGTATGTAAGCCGGTTTTCACGTGGAGTTTCTATGTCTTGGAAAGCAGTTTTTACTACTCTATAAACAGGCTAATTAACTCAGAGATTCTTTGGATGCTGAATAGTCCTACTATAAGAATTGAGATTGGCAGAGGTGTGAAGTTTCTCATTTAAGTGTTTCTCAGCCCCCCTTTATTTGATAGGAAACTTCCCTCCCATTCCAGCCCCTCAATCAACAAAACAAGTGCAACATTTTCCCCCTCCAATTCTATATCAGTAGTAAAATAAGACTTAAGAAACATCCTGAGGAGTTTGGGTAGAATCTATTTCTGAATTGCATGTGGTCCAACCTATTGGCTGAAGCAAAGTGTAAACAGAAACCATACCATCAGTAAAGAAGATGTGATACACACACACACATGCTGGAATACTATTCAGCTATTAAAAAAGAAGGAAATCTCGCCATTTGTGACAGCATGGATGGACCTTAAGGGCACTGTGCCAAGTAAGATAAGCCTGACAGAGAAAGACAAATACTGTATGATGTCACATATGTGGAGTCTAAAACCAAGACAAAACAAAACACATAGAGAACAGATTGGTGGTTGCCAAAGGCAGGGGATGAGGGGGAAGGCAAAATGAGTTGAAGGAGGTCAAAAGGTACAGACTTCCAGCTATAAAATAAGTAAGTCATGGGATGTAACTACAGCATGGTAGCTCTGGTTAATAATACTGCATTGCAGGACTTGAAAGTTGCTAAGAGAATGGCTCTTAAAATGGCTCATCACCAGAAAAAGATTGTGTAACTATGAATGGTAATGAATGTTAACTAGACTTACATTGTACTGATCATTTTCAGTATATACAAATATGGAATCATTATGTTTTTTACTTGAAACTAATATAATGTTATATGTCAACTATATCTCATTCAAAAAAGAAAGAAGCCCTCAGTCCAAAAGAGACCATGGCAGGTATGGTAGGTTGTTGGGTCCCTAAACACACATCTCAACTCTCCTCTCACTGACAGTCCTTTAGAGCAAGGCTCTACCTCCAATAACCCACTTTCCCGTACATCTGTGCATGAGAGATGGCCCTGTGATTCCATTCTAGCCAGGGGGACACGGTCAGAAGTTAGCTGGCATTGCATTTTCTGTTGCATTTCCTTTGGCTGGAGTGAGGGGCTGGGGAGACAGACAGGCCCTGGCTTCTTCTTGGCCTTTGTGGGCCACCCTCCTAGCCCTGGACTCATTCATTACCCTGACTCCTTATTGCCTGAGGTAAATCAGGGCCTTTGCCATTAAGCTAACAACCACAGTTATTGAGTTTCTCTTATGGGCAGCTGAATGCAGTCCTGTGTGATGCAGAATTATGGAAACCTCTGCCTCTTTACTTTCACTGGGATATTCCTTTACCACCTTCCCAAGGATCACAGGCATGTCGGAGACCTCAGAAGGCCTAAACTGTGGCCATGTCCAAATCAGAACATATGAAAGTGGATAGAGCAGAGCTGAATGGCCATTGGAGGACCTTGGCAAACTTACTTTTAAAAGTCTTCTGGGAATTCAGAGTAGATCATACAGGGTTGGCTGGTGAATGAGAGGCTTGTTCATCCCTCTCATTGGTATAGACTTGGCGAGTGAGAAGTGCCCAGATCTCAATTCCAATGCATGGAGGGAGAGGGGTGCCCCCCACCGCTGCAACAACGACAAGCAGTGCCTGGGACACCAGCTGGGTGTCCTACAATTCAACTCAGTTCTGAGCCCATCTACCGGAGATAGAAACGGATCCCGCAGGCTCAGTCCCGCAAGACAGCCCTCCACCTGCAAGTCCAAGTTGTCACCTGTGCTTCTAGCTACTAGCTCTAAGTCAAAGGTTCCCTCAGTCTCCTCTCCTCAGGTTCAATTAATTTGCTAGAGCAGCTCACAGGACTCAGAGAAAGCTTTTACTTACTAGATAACTGGTTTATTATGAAAAAAGGTATGTCAGGAACAGGCAGAGGAAAGAGATGCATAGGACAGGTGTGTGGAAAGGACAAGGAGCGTCCATGCCCTTCCTGGACTTACCACTCTCTCCACTTCTCCACGTGTTCACCAGCCCGGAGGCTCTCCTAAACCCTGTCCTTTTGGGTTATGCAGCTTCATTACACAGGCACAATTGATTAAATCATTGGCCATCAACGAGTGATTCAGCTTCCAGCACCTCTTCCCTCCCAGGAGATCAGGGGATAGGAATGAAAGTTCCAAGCTTCTAATCACAGGGTTGGTTCCTCTGGTGACCTGCTCCTATCCTTAATAAGGAGTCCAAAAGTCATCTCATTAACAGAATAAAAGACACCTTTATCACTCTGAGCACTTAAGAAATTCCAAGAGTTTTAGGAGCTCTGTGCCAGAAAGGGACGAAGACCAAATCTATATTTCTTATTGTCAATCACGCAATCACAGCATTCTCGCTTGGACGCTGCCAGAGAAGAGTGAGCCATCAGAGGCTAAATGACAACCCCAAGCTTCACAATGGGCAACATCTCCCATTTCTCTAGGACCTGAGCGCTCACCAAACCCTCATCCCTCACGAAAAAGGCCTTTCATTTTAGCTCCTGTGCTCTCAGGCACCCCCATCATTCTCTCCACTTTTCTTCGCTGGTAGTTTATGGCATTTAAAAAACAACCATCACAACAAATTGCCTTTTCTTCTTGCCTTTCCAAAAAGAAACCTAAGTGCTGGTATTATTTTCCACTTTTAATCACGGCTTGACAGAGATGGAAAGTTAAGTCATGTAATTGCTTTTGTGTTTTGTACTTCTTTTCACTATTTTGGAAAAAAAAGAAATAGTTCAATGGATAAAATGTGGGTTTACACCAAACCCCAAACATCATGAGCGTTAATGGCAACCATGTGTTATTCTGGAGAATATGCCCCTACTCTGTGGGAGCGAGAAAAAAATCCGGCGCTGCTCGGCTTGTACGCAGAGGAAGCCAAAGAGTTCCAAAGGTGTGTTTGGGGACAGAGAGCTGTTTCAGGTGTCTCAAAGTAAAAAAAAGATATATTTTGTAAAAATGTAAGATGTAGATAACCATAGGCATACTTGCAGCAAGATTGCCTTCCCCAAACTATTGAGTCCTGAAACATCAGTCTCAGAACTGGAAGACTGGGATGCCTGGAGGCACATGTGGTCCTTCCCGCCGCCTTCTGCCTGGATCATCCATAAAACCACTGGGCCAGCATGTGGCCCTCTGTGCAGAGGCCAAGGAGAGGGGATGCAAACAGGTGGAGTGGCTGCTCGGCCTTGAATGCCCCCTATGCCCACTGAGAACGGAGCTGGAATGGGCTCTCCACCCAGCATGGATCATTCCCCATCTCTCCCGTGGCCAGAAGCCTCAGGTGAGCTGGGATGGTAGAGAGATGAGCTCAGTAGAGACCCACTTGGTTCCAGGAGCCATGACTTGGCCCCACTGAATCATAACTGCCTGCTGGAAGGGATGGTGAAACCCCAGTCTTTATATGTATGAACTTAGCGACTGCTCCAGGACTAGAAGCAGAGCTGTGCTCGGGAGCATCCAGCCCCAAATTGTAAAGTGGGTAGGAATTTCTGCTCAGTGACAAAGTCTGGTGTACAGAGATGAATGCCCTTTATTTTCCTTTTCCTTTTTACTTACTTTTTCTTCTTCTTTGTTTGCAGTCTCTAAGTTTCTTTTAACATGAGTTTTTAAAAACAAGCATCCAGTAGGTTGGGGGGGGAGTGCAGTGAGGGTGGGAGAGGAATGGAGGGCAGGGCAGGGGGAAGGAATTCCGCTCCACTGGTTATAAAGCTCCAGAATTAACTAGAATTACCTTGGCTCTCGAGCTCTTATTTCCACTGATGGTGGAAACTGTCAGCATGCCAGTTCAATCCAGCTCAGCACTTCTTGTTTAGAGGTAGTTCCTCTCAGGGTAAATGCGGCCCTCCCTCATCCTCACCTCTTCCTTTCCCTTCTCCCAGGGGTGATCGAGGGCTGGCCCCTGGCCCTACAGGCCACTGCTGGTACTCCCTGCTGCTGCTGCTAAGTCGCTTCAGTCGTGTCCGACTCTGTGTGACCCCATAGATGACAGCCCACTAGGCTCCTCTGTCCCTGGGATTCTCCAGGCAAGAATACTGGAGTGGGTTGCCATTTCCTGGTACTCCCTAACTTCTGCCCAATTGGATTATCCACCTCTAGATGCATACCAAAACTCTCCAAAACTCAAAATAAACACAGTATTTATTTTTCCAATAAAATCCGTGATTTGAGCAGGGCTTGGTAGGGACAGCTCTTTGGTGTCAGCTGGGGTGGCCTGAGGACTGGGGGTTGGCATCACTCCATGGCCCCCTCAGACAGTGGTTGCAGGGTGTCGTCTGAGACCTCATCTGGGGCTGTCAGCTGGAACACCTATACATGACCTCTGCCTGTGGTCTGGGCTTCCTCACAGCATGGCAACTGGGCTCCAAGAGGAGAGGGGTTGGAGTACGCCACTTGGCCTTTCATGACCTAGTCCTTAAAAATCGTGTGGTATCACGTCATCACATTCCATTTGTCAAGGTGGTCACAAAAGCCTGCCAAACTTCAAGAGTTGGAGAGGACGACTACTTCTTGGCGGGGGCGGGGGTGGGGGTGGGGGTGGTAATGGCACATTCTAGAAGAGCATGTGAATTCATTAGTGTTGTATAGGCTGCTTTCCAAATACAGTCAACTATAGCCTCTCTTTCTTCCTGCATTGGCTGCTGATCATTTTAGAGCTGCCACAGTCTCTGGTTCCTGTGGTCCACTCTAGTCCCCTCACTACTACCCAGAGGCCTTTTGGTTTTCCAGCCTCACAGCCATTTCTGTGTCCATCCTGGGAATGGAGACATTTACACAGCTGTTTCCTCATGCTTGAGAATGCTGTTGGCCTCCAGGCCTCCTGGGCTATGGCTATCCTATGGCTCCTCACCATGTTGGATGTGAGGCTTCTCTATATAGCTTGCAGCATCCCTGGTCTCCTCTGCTTGAGCTCCGGCCTTCTGGGGCCCATTCCAGCTGGCAGACTCCACATTAAGGACACTTTCTGTAAATTGTATCCACCATTCCATCTTATCCCTTATTGGCCAGAACTTTGTCACACGGTCACATCTAACTGGGAAATGTACACCTTGTTATGGCAAACCATGGGTTCAGTGAAAAAGTTAAAGTTTAAAAAAAAAAAAGTTAAAAAAATTTTTTTTTTAATCAAGGGAGAAAAGAATAGTTTTTTGGGGGGTGGGATGGGGAGGACTCCTATCTTAACAACAGAGGTAACATTTAACCTGAGAGCTTCAAGATGAGTCAGAGTCAGTAATAATAGAACTAGGGGAAGAGTATTTTAGACAGGGAACAGCAAAAACAGGCAGGAAAGAGCATGGCTTGTTCAAGGAATAGGAGTATAATTAGTGAAGGATGTGACTTGGGGAGGTGAAGGCAGGTAGACAGAAGGAGAAAGATGAGATGAAAGGAAAGGTGGGTAACTGTTAGACAGTGGAGGGCCATATTGGCTAGTTTGGATTTTATTCTAGAACGTGTTTCCTAGCAGACCTCCCGCTTCCCTGGTAGCTCAGCTGGTAAAGAATCCACCTGCAATGCAGGAGACACAGATTCCTGGGTCGGGAAGATGCTGTGGAGAAGGGATAGGCTACCCACTCCAGTATTCTTGGCTTTGCCTCTTGGCTTAGATGGTAAAGAATCTGCCTGCAATGCATCAGACCTGGGTTCAGTCCCTGAGTTGGGAAGATCCCCTGGAGGAGAGCATGGCAACCCACTCCAGTACTCTTGCCTGGACAATCCCCATGGACAGAGGAGCCTGGAAGGCTATACAATCCATGGGCTTGCAAAGAGTCGGACACAACTGAGTGACTAAGCACAGCACAGCAGACTCTCCCACATCTACAGTTCCCACAAGTAGCAATTTTTTTGGAGGGGTGCAAAAGTCCTTTAAAAACAAATATTTATTGACTGCCTATGCAGGACAGGAAAATAGAAGGCATCGTGGCGGGGGGGGGGGGGGCGGGGAGGTGGGTAGGAATAGCTTGATATTGGAGTATTAGCATTTAGAAGTTACCCAGCTTGGTCCATGTATTGATATTAGCTGAGTATCTCTGGGCAAGTTACTTAACTTCTCTGAACCTAAGATTCATCACTAGGCAACATTGTGAGTTTTAAACAAAATAATACATACAAAGGTTCATGGTGAACTCAAGGGGCCTTGTATATACTATTGTTATTGATATAGGGCTTCCTCTGTGGCTCAGTGGGTAAAGATTTCACCTGCAATGCAGGAGATGTAAGAGACTCAAGTTCAATCCCTGGGTCGGGAAGAACCATGGAGGACGGCATGGCAACCCACTCCAGTATTCTTTTTTTTTTTTTTCTAACTCCTTCAAGCTCCTTTCATCTGGGAATTTTAAAGTCAGATTAGATCTAGATTGAGCTTTATGAGGGGTCTCTCTCCAGTATTCTTAACTGGAGAATACTCCAGTTAACTGGAGAATGGGGTTGCAGAGTTGGACATGACTGAGTGACTGAGCATGTTATTGATATATTAATATAATATTAATGTGTAAGTTTATTACACTCTTTCTGGAGTACCCAAGGGCCTATCTGAGGGTAGGTGGGGGAGGGGAGAGGATGGATGTAGAGAAGGACCTAGAAGGAAAATAGCTGAAGGGAGGGGCCCTGGGGAGTCACCAAGCACTGGGCCTTGGGGGGTGGAGTCAGGAGGGACAGCAGGGGTTACCAGTGTCAGGGGCCATCTCTGGATCCCCTTGGCCCACTTCTGAGTTCGCCTGCAGTTGCACTGAGCTGTTTCTAGAGAGCTTAAAGGGCTTGCTTCTCTTTCCTTCTCGGCCTGTGGACTTCCTTTGGCACCAGGGATCTTGCTGGAAGCATGCAACCTGGAAATGCCACAGAGTGAGCATCCTGGGGAAATGGTCAACCCAGCTAACCCCGAGTTGGGTGTTTGGAGTGGGGATGTGTTCTGACATGTGTCCCACATAGCCTCTTGGGGTCTTGGGTGGGAGGGAGCTGCCACCCTCAGGGTAACTTGCTCATCAACACCCCCAGAATGGGCTTCCCTCTTCATCTCATCTCCCCACTCCCTCACCATGCTTCCGCGGGTCACCTTCCGAATAAGCAACCTGCACCCGAATCCTCAGCTCAGGCCCTGCTTTGGGAAAAACTGCAGCCAAGCCCCATTCCCAACCCGCTTCCCTGATGTATAAAGTGAAAGGCCTGAAAGCTCTCTCTCCCGGCTCCCTTCACAATTATGGGTGGCCACGTGACCCGCTGCCAGGTATTGGCTCATAAGCCAAAGCCTTTTGGAAGGTTTCTTGGAAAGCTTTCACTTCTTTATAAAAGGAACAGATATTTTTGCTGCTGGCACACCTCCCCCGCCTTCCTGCCTTGACCATGAACATGCTCTTAGAGCTGCAGCAGCTGTCTTGAGGCCAGAAGGGAAGACAAGGAGGATCACAGAAACGCTTTCCCTGATGTATTAAGGCACTGAGCTCATATCTATAGACGTCGAATTCTAGACTTCTTTTGTGAGGAAAATAACCCTTGGGTTTGTTGAGGATGCCATTCACAAAGTGCTCAGTTACTTGCACCCTAATGCAGTCTTAACAGATACTGTTGCTCAGGGTGCCAAGGTCAGGGGCAGCTGCATCCTAATTTCCCAGTCGCAGAGACAGTGAGTCAGGCTGCTCTGCAGCAGACTGGCAAATCTAGGAGCAGCACACTGCCCCTGCCCTGTCAACTCCCTGTCCTGTTCTTGCCCCTCGCCAAATTCCACGTGGGATGAACAAGGCCCCTCCTGGGAATTCTCAGACTTATAGATCAAGGAACACACGCAGCCTTGGAGATCACAGGCAAATCTCTGACCTGCTTCACTAATGTTCCAACCTCTATTTCCTTCTTTCTCGCTTCAGTTTTACAAAAGCAGCAAGCTCTGAAGGAAAAGGATAAGAATCTGTCCAATGCGGGGGGCAAATCCCTGATTCCCCTGTAACGTATTTTTCTTTTTCACTTCCTATCTCGTTTTGTCTTAGAAAGCAAGCCCGTGAAAACTAAGCTTGTGATTTCTTTTGACTGAATCAGGTACGATTGTTAACTGGTATTTACTGAGAGCCTGGATGGCTCCCAGCTAGGGGAAAATACCAACGAGATGAAAGGCCTGTCCTGCCCTAAAACAGGGAACGGTCTACTTAGGGAGGCATGTGGAGGCACCCAAGAGGGCATATAGTTTGGAAGGCATGATAGCATAGGGGTCACAAACGTATGTTCTGGAATGGATGACCTGCATTGAGCAAGTTTCTTAACATGTCTGTGCCTCAGTTTCTTCCTCCGTAAATGGAGAGACTAAATTATACCTAATCCTTGGGATCTGGGGCTTTCCAGGTGGTGCTTAGTGGTAAAGAACCCACCTGCCAATGCAGGAGACGAAAGAGATGTGGGTTCGATCCCTGGGTTGGGAAGATCCCCCAGAGGCGGGCACGGCACCCCACTCCAGTATTCTTGCCTGGAGAATCCCATGGACAGAGGAACCTGGTGGGCTACGGTCCATGGGGTCGCACAGAGTCGGACACGACTGAAGTGACTAAGCACACTTGCAAACCTTGGGGTCATTAGTTGCAGATGAAGTGAATTAGCTGTGATGGTGATGATGATGTGTTCATTCTGCATCGCCGCAGTGCCCAAGACCATGCTTTGTACATCTTAAGCTCCAAGAATGTTTGCCTTCATCTAACACCTATTTCTGAGTATTCAGTTCACACTGGGCACTGTACTAGGTACCCCAGGCAAACTAGACAGATACCTGCCCTCATGGTCTGCCAGGGACATGCCATGAAAGTCATTACACCTGTGACAAATAAGAACTCCAGGCAGAGGGCCCAGCCTTGGGGTGGGAAGAGGGTGAGTGAAGCCCAGAAGGAGCGCACGTAAGTGGAGGCTGAAAAGAGGTCCAGACACTGTGCATTTGGAGGGATAAGTGTAGGTGGATGATCAAGGTCACATATCAGTGACTGGGGCCTAATGGTGGGGAATTCTGCCAGGGGACCCAGGGCAAGGTGTGTGACAATCACACCCCGTGTGGCCTCCTGAGCTCGGTCCGCCTGGCCCCCTGCCTGTTGGCAGCGTGGGGGGACCCCGGGCGCCCATGGGAGCCAGGCAACAATCTCCTGCAGGCAACAGTTCTGATCCAGCTGCGTAGGAAGATTAGCAATGGAAGATTAATTTCTCCTTGTCATTTCCCCAGGGGCCTTAAGCAATCTTGAGAGCAGTTCTCCTTGCCTAGAACCCCGCCCTCAGGAAGCTGGCGGGGATGGGCTGCAGTGTGGCGCCAGGTGAAGGACAGCCCTCAGCCCTCAAGTCCCAGCTTCAGAGCTGGGTGGCTAGCCAGAGAGAAATGTGCGTGCTGAACCAGCATCACGGTCTCGTAATGGACGCCGAACAAAAGAAGGGAGGGCAGAAGCATCGCTTTGCCGAGCGGGCTTTCCATTTGGCTAAGGAGCGTGAAGGACGCTGGAAAGGGAGCTCCGGGATTCCGGGACTTGTGCTGCTGACGGCCACTGGGAGCAGGGCAGTCTTTGTCTCCAAAGAGATTTCTTTTCACAGTCGCGGGCTCTGCCTGGAGGGCGGGGTGCTGAATCCAAGGCCACAGTCTCTCCTTCCTGCTAAAGAGATGGAGCGGGACAGGGCCGTCTTGTTCTGGAGCTGGGGATCCCCGAACTGGACTCCCATTGGGGAGACTGAGGCAAGATCCTAGGAAGGACTTTCCAGTCCGAATGATAGTCTTCACCCAAGAGCTTGGTTAGAGGCTTTTCAGTGAAACCCAGAACACTGTTGTTTGGGATGAATTGGAAGATGCTTAGGCTGGAGGGTGGAGGAATTGTCTGAAGTTTGGGACAGGGTGTGTCTCCCACAGGGTTGTGTTTCCTGGCCACCAAATGGCTGTGCCCTGCAGCCACTCAGCTGTATCTCATGCTGGGCCACTGGTGAAAGTTGCTCAGTCGTGTCCGACTCTTTGCAACCCCAGGACTATACAGTCCATGAAATTCTCCAGGTCAGAATACTGGAGTGGGTAGGCTTTCCCTTCTCCAGGGGAACTTCCCAACCCAGGGATCGAACCCAGGTCTCCCACATTGCAGGCGGATCCTTTACCAGCTGAGCCATAAAGGAACCCCATCAAACCTTTATTGGGAACTGATTGTGTTTCAAATAGGGTTCCACCAGGGTGACGTGGGATGTGGTATTAACCTCTCAGATTCCATTGCTTCATCCCTTACACGGGCTTGATGATGTCTTCCTCATAGGCAGATGGACCCCAGTGAACTATGCAACACAGCCAGCATCCATGGCCATTGCTTCCCTGCCTTCAACTACAGGGAAATGAAACGCGCATTCACAAAATGCGACTGTGTCTCACAAGAGAACTCCTGAGGTAGGTTCATTTTGAGGGGTGGGGAGGGGCTAGCATCTCTGCTCCACTATTCTCGGCTTGTTGGAGGTGATGACTCTCCTGGTCTAAAGACGACCAAAGCAATCGAAGACATCACAGGTTCAGTTTAAAGAAACTGACACCTCCTTCTCTGTGGGTGGTGGATTTTACTTCCAGTCACTTTGTCTAGATTCTGCTTCCCAGGTGGCTCAGTGGCAAAGAATCCACCTGCCAAGCAGGAGATGTGGGTTTGATCCCTGGTTTGGGAAGATCCCCTGGAGAAGGAAATGCAACTCACTCCAGTATCCTTGGCCTGGGAAATCCCATGGATAGGAGCCTGGTGGGCTACAGTCCATGGGGTCTCAGAGAGTTGGACACAACTTAGTGACTAAACAACAGCCACCCATTGTCTAGGACTGGGTCACAAGGCTGTACTCCGCCAGTCTTTGGTAAGGAATATTAGGCCATCATGGTTGGCTTGGATCAAGCATAATTCACCTCCTTAAAAATTCCCTTCCCTGACCACACAACAGGGTGCACATCAGAAAAAACTTGGGGCTTGGCCATGGAAGAAGATGAAGTGTACTTGAGGATACAGAAGGAGAGAAGGGATCAAATCCAGGCTCCCTGCAGTGGAAGCGCAGAGTCCTCACCACTAGACCACCAGGAAAGTCCCTACCTTTATATTCTTGACTATATGTCATATTTCCACCAATAAAGAGAGAATATAACCCTTTGCTGGCAGGAACCTGTTCATTTTTCTATTCACCAGCCCAGGCTCATAGTAGGCACTTTATAAACATTTGTTGTCAATGATGATGACGTGTATAAATGATTGCAAACGTTACGAAGCAGTAGAGTTTGTACATATTTGTTTTTTTGGTTTTTTTTAGAGAGTGGTAAGGAACTTTAGGAAACGTAATGTAATTTTCGAAGCAGTTCTTCAAAGCATTACTCTGAAATTCATTATAAGATCAAGGAGGAGATACTACAGAGAAATAAAAGTAATAAAAGTATGTTGTTGTCTGGTGAGAGGAAGTCAGAAAAAAAAATGACATACATCTAAGGGAATATATATATACACACACATACAGACTTTTTTTTGGGTTCAGTTTTCACTTCCTGCTTTACCAAAGTAATCTATACTGAGAATTCTGCCTCCCCCACGTCCCCCCAAAGTAGTTTTTTTTTTTGGCAGTTTGGTTAACCGAACAAATCAATAGTGGCACCCAGTGGCTAGAAGGGTTAATCAGGGAACAGTAGTTTCTATTTGGATCTCGGTTTCATCAACCAGAGCCACATTAAAAATTAAACCACTGAGTCAAGCATTGAAGAAAATGTCTGTTTGAGCTTTGACTCTGGCGGCATTTTTTCCCACGCCTCCTTTTCTCTTAGCAGCCGAGATTTCACAGGCCCATCCTCCACCTTGGGGCCCAGAACTTGGTGGGGGGAGGGGTCTTAGAAAAAACCTCTGTCGTCTGGCACAGCTACAGGGATTGTGAAAAGCTTGTTTATTCTATGTCCTTTCTAGAACTGAGTGAGCAAGTTTAATTATGTGCATTGCTGGAGTTCCAGGTCTTTCCTCTGGAGGACATTCCCCCCTAAAGTTGCTGACGTCTGATTCTTACTGGATTTCAGAAGGCAAGTGAACCAGAGGAAGCCAAAACCTCTGCCAGTTAACAGGATAACCAATTAACCAAACCAGTGAGAGGGAACACGGGAATGCCCAAATCTAGCTTTGGAGTTCCATCTTCATTCTTCCAGCAGTTAGCAAGGAGCACATGTGACATAGGCCAGACTGGTAATTCCTGAATCACTAGGCTTTGCTAGGTTCTAAATCCTATTTATTGAGCTGCATGGACTGTGCCTCTGACCCAGAAGGGAAAGTAGGCCCAGGTTACATGCTGACATAAGGAAAGAATAATTTTGTGTTCCAAGTAAGCTGAAGGGATCCCCATGGCAGAGGCCATTCATTGTCCCTAACTAGCTCTCCCTCTGTCCCCCTCCCCTCGCTATATATATATATATATTTTTTTTTTTTTTTGGCTACGCTGGGTTTTCATTGTAGCACATGGGTCTCTAGTTGTGGTGTGCAGGCTAAGTTCCCCAACCAGGGATCAAACCCATTTCCCCTGCATTGGGAGGCAGATTACCAACCACTGGACAATCAGAGAAGTCCCATTCTTCACTATTTAAAAGTAATAGAATTTTAGGTGGGCACATAGCCTCCTGGAGAAAAAAAAATTATTTTCCCAGCTTCCTTTGCAGCGAGTTGTGGCATATGACTAAGTTCTGGTCAGTGGAATGTAAGTAGAAGTCTTGCATGGAACTTCTGGGAAGTATCCTTAAGAGGAGTGGTCTTTCTCTGTTCCTTTTAACATTTATTTAGAATCTAGTCCTGATGGCTGGAGCTCATGCAGCCATCTGAGACTGTGAGGTAGTCTGAAATGGTCAAGTGTACCAAGATAGCAGAAATACAGGTCCTTGAACGCCATATCAGTTCTGGTCACGTCATGGACAGGCTTTTCCCCCTAGCGTTTTCCTACTCAAAATGTAGTCTTAGACCAGTAGAATTAGTATCATGGAAACTTGGTAGAAATGCAAATTCCCAGGCCCTATCCTAGATCTACTGAATCAGAAATTCTGCAGATGGGGTCCAGCCATCTGTGTTTTAACAGGCCCTTGGATGATTCTGATGTACTTTATAATTTAATAACTGTCCTAGACTATTAAAATATTTTCCTATTAAGGTATTTTCAATTGATTTCCCCCCAAACCTATTAAGAAAAAGTGTTTAGAACTAGGATACCCTAATATCCCTTTTGTCTGTCTTCTATTTTCCCCACCTATTGTAAGAGGAGATATTATCAAGAGGAGAAATTTTCAATAACATTATGAAAATACATGAATTATGTATGGGTGAGGGCAGGACTCTTTAAAGCATAAGATTTAGGCCAGGCAAGAGCAAAAATGGTCCCACAAGCTAAGAATGTCCAAGGATAAACAGGTTGAGTTCATGGGGGACAGTGTGAAAGCTAATTGCAGGTGTGAGCTTGACTGGGCCATGGGGACCCAAATATTTGGGCAAATATTATTTGGGGTATATCTTTGAGAGTGTTTTTGGATGAGATTAACATTTGAATCGATGGACTGAGTAAAGCAGATTGCCCTCTCGTATGTGGGTGGGCCTTATCCAATCAGTTGAAGGTTCCAATAGAACAAAAAGCTGACCGTCCTGGAGGTAAGGGGAAACTCCTCCTATCTGACTGCCTTCCAGCTGGGACATCTGTTTTTTCCTGTTTTTTTAACTCGGAGTGAAACACTGGGTCTCCCTGGGTTTTGAACCTGAAGGCATTCAGACTGGAACTATACCATTGGCTGTTGTGGGTCTCCAGCTTGCTGATTAAAGACCTTGGGCCTTGTCAGTCTCCTTAATCATGTGAGCCAATTCCTTAAAATAAATCTCTGTCTCTCTCTCTTTCTACACACACACACACACACACACACCCCCTCTTGGTTCTGTTTCTCTGACTAATACAGACAGGGAGGCAGTGTGACAGAAAACAAAGACCAAGAGAGCCCCGTATTCAAATTCTGGTTCCATGACCAGCTAGGTGTGAAGTTTCTTATCCTTTTGAATCTCACTTTTCTTCATTTGTAAAGTGGGGCCAATCATACCTTCTTTTCCAAGATTTTAGACAAGACTAAAGGAGATCAGCAGACAAGACTAAAGGAGATCATGTTTGTAGAACACCTAACACAGTGCCTGGCTCATAGTTAAATGCTCAGTAACTGATAACAGTGACAAAGATGATGATCATTATTATGGTTATGATGATGAGACCAGATCCCCAGTGGAGGAATATGAGAAGGGAAGACATCCTGAATCTTTTAAGATCGTGTTTCTTGACTAGCATCTTTCTCAAAAACCATGAATAGGGAAGCCACGTCTGACCTACTTTCCTTGTCATTAGTATGCATCATTATCCACATGTAGAGATGATGGGGGATGTGGTAGCCAGTCTCCAAGATGGGCCCAGTGAGCCACACCTAATATTCCTGTCCTTGCACAATCCCCTGCTACACTGAATCAGGGTGAATCTGCTAGGAATCTACTGTGATCAGTAGACTTCTGTGGGTGTGCTGGCATGTGTCTTTTGAGGTTGTTTATAAAAGGCATTGCAACTTTCTTTAAAAAAGCAATTCATTTAGGAATTCCCTGGTGGTCCAGTGGTTAGGACTCAGGGCTTTCACTGCTGTGGTCCAGGTTCAATCCTTGGTCAGGAAACTGAGATCCTGCAAGCCATGCGTTGTGGCCAAAGGAAAAAAAAGAATTCATTTATATTGAGAAATAATTGACATGTAACACTGTGTAAGTTTAAGGCATACAACATGTTGGTTTTATGTTGGGTTGTTCAAAAAGTTCATTTGGCTTAATGAACTTTTTGGCCAACAATACATTTATATATTGCAATATGATTCCCATCATAGCATTAGCTAATATGTCTATCACAATCCATAACTATCATTTCACTTTTTCAATAATTTTAGTTGTTTATTTTTGGCTGTGCTTGGTCTTCGTTGCCGTGAGTGGGCTTTCTCTAGTTGCAGCAAGCAGAGGTTACTCTCTAGTCAAGGTGTTCAGGCTGCTCGTTGCAGTGACTTCTCTCATTGTGGAGCAGGGGTTCTAGGGTGCTTGGGCTTCAATAGTTGGGGCTCCTGGGCTCTAGAGCACAGGCTCAATAGTTGTGGCACCCAGGCTCATTTGCTCCGTGGCATGTAGGAGCCACCTGAATCAGGGATTGAACCCATGTCCCCTATATTGGCAGATGGACTCTTCACCACTGAGCTACCAGGGAATCCCTATCATTTAATTTTTTTATGGTGGGACCACTTAAGATCTAGTCTCTTAGCAACTTTGAAACTTATCGTACAGTATTGTTGTCTATAATCACTATGCTGGACATTGCAGCTTTCGCCTTGCTTTCTTGTGTAGCTTGCTCTGGGGGACACTAGCTGCCATGCTGTAAGAACATTCAAGAAGCATTGGGAGATTCACATGGTGAGACGTCAACTAGCATGCCACCACCTTGCTGGCCATGATACTGCTCTACCGTGGAAGTGTATCTTCCAGGCCCCTCACTTCACATCTTTTAGCCAAAGCCCCAGACATCATGGAGCAGAGCCAAGCTGTCCCCACTGTGACTGTTCTGAATTCCTGACCCCCAGGAATCAAGAGATGTAATAAATAGTCAGAAATTGTCTTCACATGGCATTCTCCCTGTGTCTTCACATGTATTCCCCTTTCTCTGTGTGTTTGTGTGTATGTCCAAACTTTCCTTTCCTTATGAGGTCACCAGTCCTATAGGATTAAAGTCCCACCCTTACAACCTCTAACTGTGATTATCTCCCTCAAGGCCTTATCTCTAAATACAGTCACATTGGGTGTTTCAACCTTGGGGAGGGGGGGACACAGTTTAGTCCATAACACAGTACTTCAGTATAGATAGCTTGTTTTTAATCTGTACTGTAGAAGAGGTGGCTTTACATCTGTAAGACAATAATGAGGGGTACATATCTCAGGGATGGTTACTTAGCATTTGAAAAACTTGCATCAGAAATCTACACTCCAACAATACCTATTACAAGCACGTTGGCTATCTAGATCTATACCAGAGGGTCCACCAATGAGCACTTTTAAATGTTAGAAGTAAATTTTTATTGACAAAATAAGTGGTTTTCAAGACTTGGGGATTGGCTGCTGCTGCTGCTAAGTCGCTTCAGTCGTGTCCGACTCTGTGCAACCCCATAGACGACAGCCGCCCGTCCCTGGGATTCTCCCCCTGGGATAGGCTCCCCCGTCCCTGGGATTCTCCAGGCAAGAACACTGGAGTGGGTTGCCATTTTCTTCTCCAATGCATGCAAGTGAAAAGTGAAAGTGAAGTTGTTCAGTCGTGTCCAACTCTTCGCAGCCCCATGGACTGCAGCCTACCAGGCTCCTCCATCCATAGGAGTTTCCAGGCAAGAGTACTGGAGTGGGGTGCCATTGCCTTCTCTGGGGGATTGGCTGCTGCTGCTGCTAAGTCACTTAAGTCGTGTCCGACTCTGTGCGATCCCATAGACGGCAGCCCACCAGGCTCCCCCGTCCCTGGGATTCTCCAGGCAAGAACACTGGAGCGGGTTGCCATTTCCTTCTCCAATGCAGGAAAGTGAAAAGTGAAAGTGAAGTCGCTCAGTCGTGTCCGACTCTTTGCGACCCCACGGACTGCAGCCTACCAGCCTCCTCCATCCATGGGATTTTTCGGGCAAGAGCACTGGAGTGGGGGGGATTGGCTACACTACTATAAATAAAATAGATAACCAACAGGGACCTACAGTATAGCACAGGGAACTCTACTCAGTGTTTGTAATAAGGGAAAAGAATCTGGAAAAGAAAAAATATATATATACATATTCACTGTGCTGTCCACCTGAAACTAACGCAACATTGTGAATCAACACTGTACTTCAAAGAAAACAACAAGATGTGGGGGTCAGCTAGAAATACTGCACTAGGACCTCTGCTGCTGCTGAACGGGATCTGTGAATCTAGAGGCCCTGAGGGGAAGACCCTGGGATGTGGCCTCCCAGACCACAGACTGTTTACTCCCATGGCCTACCACCTTTAGAAGGGGACAGTGTGCCTGTTGTAACCGAGGGTTAGTTGAATCCTGCCACTTAAATATTGTAATTTCTCTATTCAGCATATCTTTTCACCAAGGCTCTTGTTGGTGTGCTTCAGGTCAGAGACATGGCACTTCACTGAGTTACAAGAGCAGATTGCATAACTGGTTTTGGTGCCTGCTTGTCATAAACGTTTTGATGTTTGATCTCTGATTCATTTGGAGGCTGGGTATGATTTTTTTTCTTCAAACGGTTGTTAACAGAACACCTGGTAACGAGGTTGTGCGAGATGGGGCCAGTAGCCTTTAATTTGCTCTAGACTGTGGCTCTTGACCTGAGGTTCAAGGATAGAATTCACAGGGTTCGTGAACTGGATGGGAAAGAAATGACATCTCCATTTTTACTAGCCTCTGACTGCAATTTAGCATTTCCTTCAATTATATACGTAGGCAACAAATCTCAGTAGTATTAGCAGATATCTTAAGATATCACATATGCTCATCAACACTGTGAAATGATGAGAGTCATTAGATCTGCCACGGATCTTGTTACTTAATGATTTACTAAAGAAGCCTGTATGTATATGTACATATCTATAGCACAAATTTGTTTTAATAATTTGATAATGATTTCAGTCTCGTTGGTTTCCTTTGAAATCCGATGTATTTATTTATGGTTAAAGACCTCTGTTCTGAAGGCTTCTGACGGTCACCAGATAGTCCCAACATACCATAGACACTCAAAGGCCAGGCTTGTCATTAAGACGGCAGTGATTGGAAACTCATGTTTCAAATTGTCTCTTGATAATCTCAACTTGAGGGCCGACTTCAGCTCAGATCTGATTAGATTATGGCTGTCTTTGCCACATGATGTGGCTGACAAAGAGCTCATACTAGAAGAAACATCTGCTCAGCCTCCATCTTGTTCCAGCGTGCCCGTATTATGAGTATTATTTTTAACACATGGTTTCTTCGTAGGAATCTTTTTAAGCCTGATGGCTCACTTGGGAGTTAAGCTAAAACTAGGTCATATGATCAGTAAATCCACATCGCTAGGCACCTGTAAGCTGCAGTGCGTCAAAATATGCTACCCGTGACTGCAATTCACAGTCCTACTGGCCAGGTAAAGGCATTCTTAAGTGGCGGTCTGCACAGTAAACATAGGGACTAGTCACATTGATTCGAATCTACAAATAAAAAGAAGTTAATCTCCATTAATATTTACATTATGACTTTCTGTAGATTTTCTTTATCCTAAACAAATGAGAGAAATTAAAGCTGTCAATGCACCCCAGTGGAGTGTCAAAGACCTCAACTCTACAGCATTAAGCCTTTAGTATTAGCATTTTGGGGGCAGTCATATGACACAAGAAATTCATGTGGCGTTTACATCTTTTTTTCTTTTTTACATATTTTTTTAATTTATTTGGCTGCACTGGGTCTTAGTTGCGGCACGTGGGATCTTTTTAGTTCTGGCATGTGAATTCTTGAAGTTGTGTGTGGCACATGGGATCTAATTCCCTGAGCAGGGATTGAACCTGGGCCCCCCTTAAATTGGAAGCTCAGAGTCTTCACCACTGGACCACCAGGGAAGTGCTCATGTGGCATTTACCAAAGCCCCTTAAGTCATTCACCCGTTCATTCAACAAGTATTTATTAGGCATGGTTTCATGCCACATTGTGCTAGGCGCTCAGATTCAAAGATGAATAATCTATATTTTTCACCCTCCCTTGGCCACAGTGCCAGGGGAGGTGGCCAGTGGCCAGTCCTGGATACTGGGAGAAAGGTACCTGTGTAAGTGGGTAGGGGGTAGGGGGCACTGGGGCCAGGTAGGGGTGCTACTGGCTTGCGATGGACTCAAGTCTGCAAGGGACCCCTGGTCTGGATAGAGGAGATGTGGGGGTGGTGGAGTGGGGAAGTTGGAGAGGGTCTGCCAGACTCCCAAAAGGAGCTCACAGTGGGTGTTGGGGCAGTTGTTCATCATGGTGGGTGGATGCGTGGATGAGTGACACGCAGCAGGGCAGGGCCAAAGCCTGGTCCGCAGGGTCTTGTCTCCTTTGGAGTACTCTTGGTTGTATCGTGGAATGATGGGACAGGATATTTTGGTGCCTTTTCTTACGTCATAGGTAGCTGCTGCTGCTAACTGACATCAGTCGTGTCCAACTCTGTGTGACCCCATAGACGGCAGCCCACCAGGCTCCCCTGTCCCTGGGATTCTCCAGGCAAGAACACTGGAGTTGGTTGCCATTTCCTTCTCCAATGCATGGAAGTGAAAAGTGAAAGTGAAGTCGCTCAGTCGTGTCCGACTCCTAGCGATTCCATGGACTGCAGCCCACAGGCTCCTCCGTCCATGGGAGTTTCCAGGCAAGAGTACTGGAGTGGGTCGCCAGTGCCTTCTCCGAGGTCATAGGTAGAGGGCTTGTTATTTATTTCAACCTGTTGAGATATTTTCCCATCCTGATTAGTCCTACATTTTATGCTGTGAAAGTTGTAGAATGGGACTGTGATACCTAATGCGAATCACTAAAGGTGACCGGTTCCACTGAAGTGAAATGTATAAGGTCATGACTGACCTAGGTTCTCGGACTCTTTAAATCAATAGAAATTGAGAAGAGGCCAGACGAGGAATTCAGGTGAGGCTGAATTATTGGGACTCATGCTGCCACATGAAGGAGCGAAAGCAAGTAACAAGTGTCCTTGCTGGCTCCTTGAGGCAGGGGTGAATTGGTCCCTCAAATGGGGTGAAGGTAGGGACCGATCCAAGGGTCTGCTGGAGGGGCGGCTTGGTGGTCTGCCCACCCCCATGGTGATGCTGTGTGCAGGGGGTTTTTGCTCTTTTTGTATCTTGTTCCTAATTTTCCCCAACTGGGCATGCATGCAGTTTTTAGTCCTTTATAGTTTTTTTTTTTTTTTTGTATTCTGTTGCTCGAAGAGATGTTTGTTCAGGCACAAGCACTACAGCTCTGGGGCGGGGCTAGGGTGAGAAGACAAACTGCTCTCATTTGGTGTCATTTTGACTTTAAAGAAACCACTGAGAAGAATATTACACAGTGAAAAAAAATCCCTGGCCATAAAACATATCATGCCATACTCCGAGCTAACGGCAAAATGCTTCCCTATAAAAAAATGAAAAAGGAACCTGTGTCATGTAATTATACCCCAGCAAGCAAGTTCTTGTTCAATAAAAACAATGAACTTTTCCAATCACCAGTTTCCCTTCTACGCATGAGCATGCCTGGACCCAGACATTTGGAATTTCATACTGGGGAGACTCTGAGGTCGTCTGATGATGGAGAGGTTGAACTTTGATGATTCTTTTCCCTCTTTAGTATGATAAAATCAGCCTAGATATTTCTGCCTTCCCAAATATGCATGGGAATGTGGCTGTTGGTGGAGGAAGGGACTTTTCATCATTGTGTGGAAAATTGGAATTAAGTCAGGCTGTACTTATTGAGCCTTATTACCACCTCCTGGCTGCCTTTGCTCTAAGAAGGCTGCTGCTGCTGCTAAGTCACTTCAGTCGTGTTCGACTCTGTGCAGCCCCATAGACGGCAGCCCACCAGGCTCCCCCGTCCCTGGGATTCTCCAGGCAAGAACACTGGAGTGGGTTGCCATTTCCTTCTCCAATGCATGAAAGTGAAAAGTGAAAGTGAAGTCACTCAGTCGTGTCCGACTCTTAGCGACCCCACGGACTGCAGCCTACCAGGCTCCTCCGTCCATGGGAGTTTCCAGGCAAGAGTACTGGAGTGTGTTGCCATTGCCTTCTCCGGCTCTAAGAAGGCTGCTAAGCTAAGTCACTTCAGTTGTGTCCGACTCTGTGCGACCCCATAGACGGCAGCCCACCAGGCTCCCCCATCCCTGGGATTCTCCAGGCAAGAACACTGGAGTGGGTTGCCATTTCCTTCTCCAATGCATGAAAGTGAAAAGTGAAAGTAAAGTCGCTCAGTCGTGTCCGACTCTTTGCAACCTCATGGACTGCAGCCTACCAGGCTCCTCCGTCCATGGGATTTTCCAGGCAAGAGTACTGGAGTGCGTTGCCATTGCCTTCTCCTCTAAGAAGGCTACTGCAACCCAAACTCTTTCTCAACCTACTAGATTTCTCACCATATCCAAACACCTCAAGTCCCTCTTCTTGGCTTATCAGGAGGCTTCTGAGCAGCTTCTGTGTAGGCTGGTTGCTCCTTATGCTTAGGGCTTAGCCGTCACCCTGAGGTTGCTTTCATCATCATAGAAATTCCTTCTGACTCCATCTCGGGTTGCATCTCCAGTTTCCTAGATTCTGCGTTTTCCCCTTTCTAGATGTTTTCCAACATTTTGGTGGACCATCTCCTCCAGCTGCTTTCTGAGCAAGAATGCACAGGCAGCAATTCTATGAGACCTTGTATGTCACAGAAGTTTTTTCCTGTGCTCACATAGAATTCTTTTCAAAAAATTTATTTATTTGGCTGCATCAGGTCTTAGTTGCAGCATGTGGGATCTTCACTGCATCATGCAGGATCTTTTGTTTCGTCTCTCAGACTCTCTAGTTGTGGTGCAAGGGCTTAGTTGCTTTGCAGCAAGTGGGATCTTAGTTCCTCAATCAGGGATGGAACCCGCATCCCCCACATTGTGAGATGGATTCTTAACTGCTGGATCACCAGGGAAGTCCCTGGATACAGAATTCTAAGTTGAATTATTTTCCCTTAGAATTTTGAAAGGCGTTTTTCTGTTTTCTTGCAAATTTCAGAGTTGCTATTAAGAAATCCAAAGCCAGAAGGATTCTCAATCCTTTGTATATAATATTTATTTTTTCTTTAGAAGTTTTAAGGGTCTTTGTCCCCAAGGTCCTGAAATTCATGATGTTATGTATTTGTGTGAGTTGATTTTCACCCATTGTGTTAGATACTTCTGTGATCCCTTCCATCTATAAGCTTGTGTCCCTTAGGTATGGAAAATTTTCTTGAATTATTTATTTGATGTTTTCTTCCCCTCTCTCTACCTATTCTTTCTAAATCTCCTTTTGTTTGGACTCTTGGAGTAATCATTTTAAAAACTGTTTTTAATATCTCTCATCTTTATTTTCTGGAAATGTTCACAACTTTATATTCCAATCCTGCTGCTCTAGAGTAGCAGTCTTCCAAGTGTGGTTCCTGGACCTTCAGCAGCAGCATCACCTGGGAACTTCTAAGAAATGTACATTCTTAGGCCCCACTCCAGGTTTACTGGATTTGAAACCCTGGCAGTTTGTGTTTTAACAAACCCTCCGGGGGATTCTGATATAGGCTAATGTTTGAGAACCACCATTCTATGGTGATCTGGGTAAGCCTTTTAATTGGCAAATCTCTGATGTCAGTATTCAATCTCCTTCCTAGAGAGTCCAAGCCTGAATGTCAAGTTTCTGGGAGTTGAGAGCACAAGCAAGTTTGGCTGGGGATACAATGTTCATTAAAAAAATATATATCAAATCTTCCTGTTTTCAAGTGGGCATCCTACTTTTAACTACGCTTTGTATCTCTCCCAAAGACATTTTTAGTTTTTTTATTAAAGTATAATTTGTTTACAATGTTGTGTTAGTTTCACGTGTACAGCTAAGTAATTCAGTTTTATATATATTGTGATTCTTTCCCATAATATGTTATCTCAAGATATTGACTATAGTTCCCTGTGCTATACAGTAAGTCCTTGTTGTGTGTCTAATTTATATATAGTAATGTATATCTGTTAATCTCAAACTCTTAATTTATCCCCTTGCCCCACTCTTTCATGTTTGGTAACCATAAGTTTGTTTTCTATGCAAAGACACTTTTTAAAACCCTCTCCAGATAATAAGTAAAAGTGCAGTCTTCTGTCTGAGATGGGGGAGTGAGGAAGCGAAGGGAGAGCCACTTCGGTTCACAGAGCAGGGGAAGGCATCTGAACATCTGAGTTCTTAAATGGACTTTCAGTGGATCGTCCTATTCTTAGTCCCACTTTCACCTCCTCTTCCAGAAGCACCTGGAATTGGCACTTGTGAGTCTTTGCGGGGGGGATGTTCTGCCATACCATTCAGGTCACAACTTTCCCCATGACCAGTTTGAAATTCCGCTTTCTCAGCCCTGCTCTGAGTTAATAACCAACCTCCTGCTTTGCAGCTTTGAAAACTCTTTGGCTATTTTCTCCTTTCCCACTCTTTATACTCATAGGTGACTGCCTTTTGAAAACCCCATTAACCAGACATACCATTTTTGGCAGCTCAGACGGTAAAGAATCTACCTGCAATGTGGGAGCCCCAGGTTCGATCCCTGGGTGGGGAAGATCCCCTGGAGAAGGGAATGACAATCCACTCCAGTATTCTTGCCTGGAGAATTCCATAGACAGTGGAGCCTGGTGGGCTACAGTTCATTGGGTTGCAAAAGAGTCTGACATGACTGAGTGACTAACATTCACTCTTTCACTTTTCACTGTTTTCCTTTAAAAGTGTTCCCTTTGGGGACAAGGAACTAGAAACCATCAATGAGAGAACAGAGTTTCCAAAATTGCTCCCTGCTGCCGCTACCATAATCTATGTCAGGGCTGGGGGTCTGGTTGGCCTCTCTGGGCTCCCTGAGTGAAAGAGAAAGAGGATCCAAGGCCTGCTGTCATTCTGGCACAATCACCATCTGAAAACATGGCTTCTGTCCGTTGCTCAGGAGCCAACCATGCCTCTCCACTGTCTGCAGTGTTTATCCCTCAAGAGGTGTGATTTTTGAAATATTTATTTATTTGACTGTATCAGGTCTTAGTTGCATCATGCGGGATCTTCAATCTTCATTGTGGCACGTGAGATCTTAAGTTGTGGCATGTGGGATCGAGTTCCCTGACCAGGCATCGAACCTGGGCATCCTGCATTGGGAGCGTTGAGTCTTAACCACTGGACCACCGGGGAAGTCCCCTCAAGGGGAGTGTTTTAACTATGCCTCCTTCAACTCACTGGCACACCTCTCTGCTCTCCCTCCCTTCCCCTTACCACAGACGCTGGCGTTTGTGCCCCCTGACCATCTCCTCACACCCTAGAAGGACCTCTCTCCCCCCTTGGCCTGTGCATGCCCCACCGTCCCTCCGAGTCCAGCTGAGGTACCCCACTCCCTTCAGGCAGCCTCTCTGTGTGCGTCAGCCTCTTTCTGACCTCATGCACTTGTCACCAGCATCATACAAGTTAGTCCAGTGGTGCGACCTCCAAAAGGACATGCCTCATCTTCTAGGCCTTCTGCAGGGACACTGCACATTAAACATATATATATGTGATTGATTGGCAAGGACATACTGTGCTCATTTCTCATCTTCTTTATTATTATTACGTGAATATCTTCTTTATTATTAACATATTCATACATGACACATAAAAGCAACAAGCACTCTCTTAGCCCATTCTTCAACTTCTCTTTCCTACGGTTTTTCTCTGTGCAATCTTGCCCTACAAGTCTTAAGAACAAGTAAGAAACTTTAGTTGATTGACAGTCTGTTTTCTTCTGTTTGTCTATTTTGGCCACACCACACAGTTTGTGAGACCTTAGCTCCCCATCCAAGGACTGAACCTAGGCCCTCAGCCTTGAAAGGATGGAGTCCTAACCACCGGACCACCAGGGAATTCCCCTGTTTTGTTTTTATTGAAGTATAGTTGATTTACAATATCACGTTAGTCTCAGGTGTACAGTAAAGTGATTCCTGTATGTATGTGTATATATATATATTCTTTTTCAGATTTTTCCAATTCTTTTCCCTTATAGGTTATTACAAAATATTAAGTATAGTTCTCTGTATACAGTAGGTCTTTGTTGGTTATATATTTTATATATAGTAGTGTGTATATGTTGTTGTTGTTGTTTAGGCACCAAGTCATGTCTGATTCTTTCTTGACCTCATGAACTGTAGCCCACCAGGCTCCTCTGTCTGTGGGATTCTCCGGGCAAGATTACTGGAGGGGGTTGCCATGCGCTCCTCCAGGGGATCTTCCCCACACAGGGATTGAACCCACGTCTCCTGCATTAGCTGAGGGATTCTTTACCACTGAACCAGGTGTATATATTTATCCTGTATAAATTCTGATTCATTTTTGTTTTTTGGCCACGCCATGTGGCATGTGAGATCTTAGTTCCTTGACCAGGGATAGAACCCACACCCCCTACTTTGCATGGTGAATTCTTAACCACTGGACCAATGGGGAAGTCCCATTTTGTTTATCCATTTATCCACTGATGGACACGGGTTGTAGCCACCTTTTGCCTATTGTGAATAATGCTTTCATGAACCTGGGTTAATCACATCTGTTCCTTGTCCCTGCTCCTAATCCACTTTTAGCACAGTCGTGACAGTACCTCGGGCAGAGTTTAGAGTTCTACTATTTTGTGTAATGGTGTATCACGCCTGCCTTTTTCCATGTTGCTACATACTCTTTATAATCATCCTTCTCAATAGCTGCTTTAGAGTCTAAAGCAATGCAGCGCCAGCTTAGACAAGTTCTCACAAGCCTTCGCATCCCGCATCCTTTGAAGGTCTGGAGCAAGACACATTTGGAATATTCTCTTGGGAGAAGCAGTTTGAGCTTGTAGCACAGACACCCCTGGCCTTGCCTCCTCTGACCTTTCATACCCAGGCCCCATCAAAGCTTCAGGAAACGAAAAGAGACAACCATGTCCTGCACACAGATAACAACAAGCTGAAAGACAAAGAGAGGAATTTCTCTGAAGTTCTATCCTGGACATGGGAGGGGGACAAAGAGGGTGAGAAGAAGCTTGAAGCAAAGCAGAAGTGTGTTCTGGGGAGTCCGCATTCAGCCTCAGAGCACAGCTGTGAGTGAGCCCGCACGGGCCAGGTGCTGGTCCCCCACCTGCATCCTTGGCGCGCATCCTTTGGTAACCCCCACAATGCACTGCAACACTGCTGTCCCGCACCTCCCCTTGGCTCGTGCCCAGTGTTATAAGCCACGTTCACACTCCTGCAGCACAGAGAGCAACACAGGCAGGACAAGCTTTCGAGGACCCAGGGACCCACTGCTGACAGCCCTGGGTGCCTGGTAGGGAAAGAAAATGTTTTGTTTGCCTTTGTGTTTTGTTCACAGAGCCTCCTTTCCCAGCCCCGTTCACCTTAACAGCATCCCTTGAAGCCACAAAGCAGCTTAAGCATGCTGCCTTTTAAAACTTTGAACGAGGCTGGTTGGATTCCTTGTGTTAAAATCCTTTTCCTCCTTTAAGAGCTGAAAGGCGCTTCCCTGCTCAGCCTGGTTTTAAAACCCTCACAACCAAGCATGGAAAATTCTATAAATACCAAATGCAAACCTGGAGTTTAACCTTTAATTATTCTAGCCTCTAGCTCAACCTCCCGATTCCACCACTTTCTTTCTGTACGTAGGCCTTCTTTAAACTCTGTCTGGAGCTTGATCAACGTGAATAAAAATCTCTCCTTGGGAAGATGTTCAGAGTGCCTGAAAATGAATAGGCATCGTCAAGTGGGTGTGATCTCCGGAGAACCTCGCATCTGGCAGCCCGTTTTGCCACATTGATGCCAGAGGTTTGCATTGTTTTGATTGTCTGAAATCACTGCAGTAATCCCCCAAACAGGTCAAGCCTATATATTGACTTGGCTCCATTTCCTTCCAGGCAGTCTCCTGGATGCATTTGTTCTGTGCAGCCCTGTTCCATCTACTACTGCATAATGAACCACCCCAAGATCAGTGGCTTGAAACAATGACACATCATTTATTTTGCTCACATATCCACAGTCTGGTCAAAGCCAGGGGGGACAGCTTGTCTCTGCTCAACACAGTGTCCTCTGGGGTGGCTCAAAGGACAGGGGTGACTCGACGGCTAGGGGACTGGAATCACCCAAAACCTCACTCGATCTCACAGCTAGTGTTGATGCTGACTGCGTTCGGGGACCTCAGCTTGGATTGTTGGTCTCTCCCTGTGGCTTCTTGGCTTCCTCAGAGCGTGGTGGCAGGGTTCTAAGGGTGAGTGAGTATCCTGAGGGAACAGGGAAGGAGGGCATGCATTTTTAGGACCTAGTCTCAGAAGTCACACGTCTTCACGTCTTCTTCATTCTGGTGGTTGGGGCAGTCATGAATTTTGGATCAGGTTCAAGGGAAGAGAGTATCAACCCCACTACAGGAAGTGTGGTCACTGGAGTGTCATTGTCACCTTGGAGAAGAGGCCGTGGGGTGGGCGATACTGTGGTGGCTCTATGCATCTGCTCGGGCTGCCTGGCGCACATCTTTGAGATGGGACACAGCCACGCAGAAGTGTAGCTGACAGCGCTTGAAGACACAGTGGGGTCAGCCTTATAGGGGAGACAGAAACAATGCGACACAGGGCTTCCAGGGAGGAAGGTGTTTTCTGGAGTGGAAGGAGTGATCAGCTTTATTAGATAACTCTGAAGTTTAATCAGAGTTGGGCATGAAGTCTGGCTGGACTGTGCCCAGAGCGAGATTCTGGTTGGGGGTGAGGTGTGTTTCCTTGTCTCCACCTCCAGATTGGTACTGTTGGTATCAGGATGGGGCAGCAGAGCTGGGCCCTTTCAGGACTTTGTGAAGCTGGGAGAAGCCTTTGGGCCCAAAGCAGGGCTCCCCTGGGCACCATCTCTGCTGAAAAATCTCTGCCTAGCGTGTCAGCTCCTCGCTCTGGAGGTATGTTCTCACTTTTCCTGTGACCTCAGTTTCTACCCCAGGCTTTAGAAACAGGGTGAACACCCCCAATACTGGAGAGCCCGGGGGTTCTTCACACTGTACTTCAAGTGTGAGTGTGCTGAGTCGCTTTAGTTGCATCCAACTCTTTGTGACCCCATGGACTGTAGCCCACCAAACTCCTCTGTCCATGGAGTGGAGTTCTCCAGGCAAGAATACTGGAGTGGGTTGCCATGCCCTCCTCCAGGGGATCTTCCTGACCCAGGGATCGAACTCCTGTCTCTTATGTCTCCTGCATTGGCAGGTGGGTTCTTTACCACTAGCGCCAACTGGGAAGTCCCACACTTTGAGGGGATGGGTCTTTACTGTGTTCACAGACAACACCCTAATAATTCCTCAACACTAAAAACAGTGAACTAGCCCAACAAGTTAATAAATCAGTTTGATAGGCCAAACTCACATTCAAGTGACTTTCTTTGTTTAAGAAACATTTATTTATTTATTTAATTTACTTAGTTCTTTCTTTTTGGTTGTGCTGGGTCTTCATTGCTATCAAGGGGTTTCTCTAGTTGTGGTGAGCAGGAGCTCCTCTCTCGTTGTGGTGCACGGGTTTCTCATTGCAGGGGCTTCTCTTGTTGTGGAGCACAGGTTCTAGGGCTCTCAGGCTTCAGTAGTTGTGGCTCCTGGGCTCTAGAGCGCAGGCTCAGTAGTTGTGGCACACGGGCTTAGTTGCCCTGTGGCATGTGGGATGTTTCCGGATCAGGGACTGAACCTGTGTCTCCTGCATTGGCAGGCAGATTCGTAATCACTATACCAGCAGGGAAGCCCTCAAGTGACTTTCAAGTGGCCTCAAGCTGAGTAGTGAAACATTTTTTGCACATTTGGACTATATTTATTTACAAATGACATTCATGTGCTAATGTTTTCTGCTAAGAGCACAAAGCCGTATATATGTATATGAGACCCACTCTTAACAATAGAGGTTGAAAATCTGCATCTCAAATGCTCTTCTGAAGCTTGAATTAAAAAAAAAAAAATTTGACCACATCAGTTGGCATGTGGGATCTTAGTTCCCCGATCAGGAATAGAACCTCCACCCCCTGCAGTGGAAGCACAGAGTCTTAATCACTGGACCGCCAGGGAAGTCCCTGAAGGTTGAAATTTTTAAAATGTACTCCAGTGGTGCTAGTGCTAAATAACCCGCCTGCCAATGCAGGTGACCTAAGAGATGCGGGTTTGATCCCTAGGTCAGGAAGGTCCCCTGGAGAAGGGCTTAGCAACCCACTCCAGTATTCTTGCCTGAAGAATCCCATGGACAGAGGAGCCTGGCGGGCTACAGTCCATAGGGTTGCACAGACTCGGACACGACTGAAGTGACTGAATGCATACGCCTGTCAACTCTGATGGAGATCCTGATGTTTCCTCCAAATGGGGCTGGCAGGGCTCTGGAACCAGTAGCTGGCTAGTTCCTTCCTAGCTGATTCCTGCTTTCACAGTTTTATCGGCAAGCCAGTTTCTTTAGAGGAGCCATTTCAAGCCCCTTGCCCATTTTGTGATGATTAGTTTAGTTAGAGCGAGATCATAGAATCTGTAAATCCATTCGACATGGCATTCGTAAGAGGCCACTTACTGAGGTGAAAAAGCATGCCGGCCAAGTTTGGGGACTGTCACTCTTCCCTTGGCATTCCTTGCCTGTCACACTGGAGGCTGAGCAGTGACATTTAGCTCTAGTAAGGCCCCGTGATCAATCTGCATGTTGCATAATGTTCAGTATAACAGTCAAGTCTTGCTACAATTCTGCTGCAGAACAAACAGTCTAAAACTCAGTGGCTGCTAACAGTAGGCATTTCTGTTTTTTTCTTGCTCCTGGTCTAGTGGGGCTGTGGAGGCTTGATGGATCTTGGCTGGGCTGGGTGTTTTCAGGCTGCAGGTTGGCCCGGCTTGGTTTGGGCCTTCAGATTTTGTGCTGATCTGGAGCCCAGGCTGATGTGACCGCAGCCACCTAGGACCTGTTCTCTTAGTGACAGCAGAAGCTCAAGAGGGCGAACCACACACCACAGGACACATTTAGAGTCCTGCTCACAAGCCACGTCCACTAATGTGCCTTTGGTCAAGTTCAGTGTCACTGGCGTGGGGTGCAAGAGATATATTCTCTTCCGTGGGGCAGAATATATTCTCTCCCACAGTGGGAGGCACTGCAGCGTGACAATGGCAAATATTATTAATGCTATTCCACACAAGTAATGAATTAGGATCAAAGCACCACAGTGATATAAACAGAAATTCTCAAGTTCTGGTATCTTCTTCCTATCTGTGTTTGTTTGCTTGGGCTGCCGTAAGAAGGTACCATAGACACGGGGGCTTAAACAACAGAGATGCATTACCTCATAGTTCTGGAGGCTAGAAGTCCAAGATCAAGGTGTGGGCAGGGCTGGTTCCTTCTGAAGGCTGCAAGGGAAGGATCTGTGCCAGGCCACTCCCCTTGGTTTGTCTTTCTCCTGTCTCTTCACATCATTTTCCTTCTCTGTGTATCTGTGTCCAAATTTCCCCTCTTTTGAAGGACACTAGTCATATTTTTTTAGGACCCACCCTAGAGACCTTAGTTTAACTTGATTACCTCTTTAAAGAGCCTGTCTCCTGATAAGGTGACATTCAGAGGTTCTGGAAATTAGGAGTTCAACATGTGAATTTTCGGGGGGTGGGGTGGGGGACACAATTCAACCCATTAACACCACCCCTCAAAGAATGGTGTTGTGTACCACTAGGGTGTGTGAGCTCCCACTTTGGAGACTTTCTGGCATAGAGATGAGTGGAGAAAGTTCTCTTGCACCTGGCCATGACTGATACCTCTTGGCCCAGTGTTGAGCAGAAGACAAAGGCCCCAGACTTTTAGGCCCCACTGCAGTCCCACAGCCATCAGGAGAAGCCCTGATCTCTTTGGCTACACCATACCCAAGCCTTAGGTTAAGTTCATCAACACATCTCTGCCAAGGGGGAAGGGGTTGAGGGAGGGATGGATTGAGATTTTGCGATCGGCAGATGTAAACTATTATATATAGGATGCATAAACAACAAGGTCCTACTACATAGCACAGGGAACTATATTCAATATCCGGGGATAAACCATCACGGAAAAGACTATGAAAAAGAACATGTATGTATATGAATAACTGAATCGCTTTGCTGTACAGCAGAAATTAGCACAACGTTTTAAATCAAGGATACCTCCATGACATTTTTTTAAGTTCATCAACACATCTCACACCCACTTTGCTGGGGTTGGGGGAGGAATCTATCTCATTGGCTATAAGGTGTCATGGAGGCAAAACCTGTGCGTCAGTCTTATCATCTGTGAAATGAGTACTTTGCCTCCCTTTGGTGGGGTGTCGTGATGTTTTATGTTTGCTAGAAGAGTCCTAGAGGAAAGGGCAGAGTGATCTCACTGATGATTCTATAGAACAACCCAACTTTTCTTACTCATGCTCAAGAAGGGGTCTGGGACAAAGGACTGAACTTACCTAAGTCTGCGTTCCAGTGAATAGGGCAGAATGGCCCGGCATGTACTCAGGCAGTAAACGTCTTTAACATCTTACAGGAGCTCGCAAGGAGGCAATTCTCTTAGCAGACTGCCCCGGAACGCTGGTCTGATTCATTCCTGAGTGATGTGGCCCACATGTGCTCGCTGTTACAGCAGAAACAAGTGTCCTTTCTGCCCCATCAGCATTTTCCATCCTGGCATAAATTAGGTACACGCTCGCCATTTCATTAAGAAATTATGTCTCTGATGTGATGTGCGCGTCGGGTTTCCAGAGGAGGACACAAAAGCCTGCCTGTGGCTGGGGACAGCCACTTCCCCTGAATACAGTGACCGCTCCTGTGACACCTTGGCCTTTAGGGAGAAGAAGAGGCGACACAAACTGCCCCACTAGACCCGACACTGCAGACAACAAGACTAGCAGAATGATCAACAGCTTCCTTTCTTCCTCCCCACCCCCATGCCTGGTGTTGGAATATTCCAGACATCTGGAATTATGACTGGTTAAATGCAGTCAAACACAGATTTCTTTTTGTGGATATATTGTGATCTAAGACCCAGGAGGGCAGGGATATTGGGTAATTGCCATCCGTGCAATAAACATATTATGGAAGTTTATAAACTTGGCCTATCTCTTGGCTGCTCTAGGCTTCTGATGTGTCTGGGATGGCTTTGATTTGGAAATCGCTTAGACGATAGGCAGACTTTTCTTTGCTGAGCATTTGCAGTACAATCTGATAAACACATCTGTGGCAAGTCCTGTTTGGGGTAGTTTGGGGCAGACCAAAGGAGAGAGTACTTTTTACGAAAGAAACACATACATTAAAAAAAAAAAAAGCATTTGTGACTCAGCCAGGGTTGGGAAGAATGGAAAATATCACAAGATATTCCATGCACACAATATCTAATCTCCCTTTTAGACAGAAGAAATTCAAATGAGCCTCTGCCATTAAAACTTTGATTATCAGAAACTTCGTCTTAATCAGAGCTTGCCATAAACTCTGGGTGCTCAGCTGACTTGTGTATTTAACATGCCTGATAGTGTCTGCTGTTCCAATTATCCAAATTTTTTTCTCAAACTCGATTTCCCGGGGCCGCATGGTGTTCAGCTAATCAAGCTTTCACTTTTTAAAAAAGTGTTTATCTCCGGCTTTCAACATACATACTGTGTATACAGACACACAGGCACCAGATCTAGGACGATGTCAGGGTACTTTATAGGTGGCCGAGTGCAGAGTGGTATTTGCTGATGCACGGGCAGCTCTGGGCCCTGGGTGCACCTCCTCTCTGCCTCTTCCCCGGGCCGCCTACCCACCCCGGGACCCTCGTCTGACCAGAAGTGCTAGGAAGGCAGAGGGCGTGCTCCATGGACAGATATTTCGCCGGCTCCCAGCTTCCCTCTGCCGCCGCCTCCTCAGCGGCTCAGAAAGCTTAGCCTTCAGGAATGTGGTTAGCACACGCTGCACTCGTAACTCTACCGCGCAGATCACAGCACACAATCACAGGAAATGCCGCCTGTCAGGACGACGTGCACGCTCACGCGTCAGTTCCCACACATGCCACACATGGCAACGTGTACACACACACACACACACACACACACACACACACGGTGCCCTCAGACCCACGTCCGGCACACGCTCCACTCTGCTCCTCTCATTCCCAGCACGTGCCCTGAAGACCCCTGGGCCCCAGCAGTTAGGCGAGAAGATCTGATTTTTTTTTTTTTTTCCAATCACTGTGGCCACTTTGCTTCCCATTCTGTGTTTGGTTCACAATGGTCAAGAATTGTTGAGAAAGTCTATCTTGGCCCCATTCCAGGCACCGGAAGGGATGGGGCCAGAGATTGTGTTATTTCAGTTGTGGGAGGGGAGGCCCACGATGGCCTGCCTGGGATCCGGCACGATTGCATCCCGCAGCCTGGCCGCCTGGGGCCAAATGTCCACGCGGCATCTTCTGCGCATGCCCACCAAATGCACTGCCCTTTGAATCAAGCTCTTTTCTGCCACTGGAATATTCTTCCCCTCTTTCTCTGCCTATTGAAATCTTCCCCTTTCCTCGATGCCTTGCACAAGCCCCATCTCCCCTGAAGAGGCCAGCTGGAAATGATCTCTCTCATTTCAGCTCTTCAAGGCTTTATTTTCTATGGCACTCATTGCTCCCAAACTACACACTGCCATTGGAGGTTTGGGGTTTTTTCTGCATGTGAGTATAGGGACTTTGTTTTGTAATTCTCTGCCTCCTGATGCAGCTGAAATATGACGACTTGCACATAACAGACACTCAACAAATGTTTATGCAGGATGATAAGACTAACAGCTACCATTAACTGAGCACGTACTGTGGGCCAGGCACTTATCTAGATGAGTCTATTTAGCCTTTTGGGTTTTGATTAAATACATTTTATATATACAATACTTTAACTTGTTCTCTTTATAAAAAATTAAAATTTAATACATGGAGTAAGAAGAGAAAGCCTTTCCCATTCCACTCTCCACCCCCTTTAATCACACCCCTTTATCTCCTGAGAGTTAATCACCCTCAATACTTTATTATATCTGACCTTTGTCTAATATTCTTATATATTGGTAAGATATACATGGGGCTTCCCTGGTAGCTCAGCTGGTAAAAAATTGGCCCGCAATGCAGAAGACCCTGGTTCGATTCCTGGGTTGGGAAGATCCCCTGGAGGAGGGAATGGCAACCCACTCCAGTACTCTTGCCTGGAGAATCCCCATGGACAGAGGAGCCTGGCGGGCTATAGTCCATGGGGTTGCAAAGAATCAGACAAAATACATATGTAATTTTAAATATATATACACAGAACTATAATAGACAGTAACTCACAGTTTAAATGTCACAGAACTGTAAGAGGAGAAGTATTAGTTTTATTTTAGAAAAATTGAAGCTCAGAGAGGTTAATGAACTTTTCCAGTGTCACACAGGTAGAAATTGGAAGAGTCAGGATTTGAACTTGGCCTCTGCTCCTTCACTCTGAATCATCGTGGGGTTTAAGAGTTGCCTCTGAACTACCTGTGTCAAAACACCTGGAGGGCTTGTTAAGTGTATAGATTTCCACCAGGCCCTCAGCCCTGGGTCCTGAGTAAGTTCAGGATGAGACTTTAGATGGTGGAGGACAACCATAACCCACTGATACATAAACACTCTCCCCCAAAGGCGCCCATGGTGGTGGTCTCCCGCCGTCTAGCATCATCTATTCCAGCTAGACAGTCAACCAAGGGTCCTACGGTGGTGGTGTAGCACTCCCAAGTCAAGCTACCTAGGTTCGAATCCTGGCTGTGCTACTTCCAACTGTTAACTTGGGCAAATTAATGAACCTCTCTGGGCCTCAGTCTCATCTGTAAAATGGAAATGGTCAATATTAACGCCTCATTCCTAGGGTTGTTGTGAAGCTTAAATGAAAGTAACAGACATAAAGTCCTTAGAACAGTACCTGGCAGAGTAACATCTGTACAGATTGCCACTGTTGTCAGAACTAAACTATTCTGGAAGCTTTCGGGGAGCCCCTTAGGTCTCAGGCTACTGTTCGATTGTGGGATTACACGTGTGATTCTCAGTGATGTTCTTAAGTTGGGTCTTTTCTGAGGGCCCCTGCACAAACATCCCGCTTGGGTGTGCCTAGAAAGATCCTTTTGAGATGAGGCCATTCCCTGTGCATCCATTATAATGACAGGCAGCTGGAAGGACTTTCAGAGAATCCTGCCACCTCTAGAGGCTTTTTCTTGTTTCTACATCAAGTGTTAGTTGCTCAGTCGGGTCTGACTCTTTGGCGACCCCATGAACTATAGCCCGCCAGGCTCCTCTGTCCATGGGATTGTCCAGGTAAGAATACTGGAGTAGGTTGCCATTCCCTCCTCCAGGGGATCTTCCTGGCTCAGGGATCGAACCAGGTCTCCTGCATTGTAGACAGATTATTTACCATCTGAGCCACCAGGGAAGCCCTTTTCTACCTTACATCTTTCCTGCTACTGTTTTAGAGGGCAGCCTTTTGTGGCTGCTGGTGGTGTCCAGTCAGATGCTCTGCATTGACCCCAGCTGAGAAGCTCACAGCTTCAGCCTTCTCTGGGGGACCTACAGCAGCAGCCTCACCCAGAGCCAATGACTTGGGGCTTATGTGCCTTCCTGCCCCCATGGAGGTGGCTAACAGTCAGTGACTGAGTGATATGGGAGATAGAAAGGCCCACCCCCTGTGTCAGGGATGGGAATGAATTACTCTGTGATTCTGCCTCCCCTCTTTTTCCCTGGCCCCCCTCCCACCAGGGGATCAAGCTGAGGCTAGGCTTTGGCCAAATCTCTGTCTTTGCTTGGCTTCTTTGCCCCTCCTAGTCTACTTCCCTCGCACTGTTCCCTTGGCCTCCTGAGATCCCTTCCCTCAGTAATTCACTTGCACAAGAATCCATTTGGAGCTCTGCTTCTGGAAAACCTGACCTAAGACACTGCTGGTTACCGTGGCCTGCAGTAATAGCCCTCGAGATGCACAGAGACTGTGACCAAACCATTCCTGGGTCTCTCTGTCCCTCACTAAAGTAATTAGTTCCCTCCTAGGGCCTGTTTTCTAGCCTCTAATCAGAAGTTGGTATGGGGGATGGGTGCTGAGGTTGGAGGAGTATAATAAAGGAAAGAGGGAAGCGTGAAGCGTGAAGCTGAGAAACTCAGTCACCTGGAAGCCAGGAAGAGTGGGAACGTTCCACTCAAAACCCGATGTCAGGACCACCCGCTGGAGACACTCATTTAGCTCTCCTTTCTGTGTGTGTGCAGTGTGAGGTCACGAGCCCTGAACGCCAGCAAAACAACATTAGTTAGTGCTGCTTGCTGCAGGTACATTAAGCTTGGTCTAGTGAAGGCTGGGTAGTTGGGAAATACAGAAGAGTTTTAAACCTGTTTATATTGTTGCACTGTAGGTTTGGAGGGACAGGAAGGCTCTGGAAGTTCACATAGGCCACTGACATGGACCTGCCCTGGGCTGTTACAGAAATAAAATGGCCACTGGGAATGGCTGTCCTGCCCACTGCCTTTTGGTCAAGCACTTTCTTGACAAGTAGTTGTTGACATCAGCGCCTTTGTGCTTCTCTCTGCAGTGGAGTTCCCTGAATACTGTCTTTCCAGAGACTGTTTGGTAGGCAGGTGACACTGCTGTCATGCTGGACGTTTGGTTTTTAACTCCCTTCCTTAGTTCTCTGAAGGGAGCCATGAGATATGTGGCCTATTCCGCCCTTCAGAGGTCTGGAAGGAGGCCTGGAAAGGGGAAGTCAGGTACCATTAGGACGCTTTGATTCTCTATAAAAATTATCTCTGATTTCAATATAAAATATCATTATGATACACTAATTAGGACAAAATGTAAAGAAACTCCTCCTTACCTCCTGGCAACCACCATCCTACTTTCTGTGTCTATGAGTCCGACCGCTCTAGGGACCTCATATAAGTGGAATCATACAATATTTGTCATTTTTGTGTCTGGCTACTGTTTTCCACAGTGGCTGCACCATTTTACATTCCCGCCAGCAGCACACAAGGGATCCAGTTTCTCCACATCCTCATTAACGCTTGCTAGTCTCTGTTTTTTCTGGGTTTTGAAAATAGCCATCCTGATGGGTGTGAAGTGGTCTCTCCTTGTGCTTTTGATTTCTTTACCTAAACTTTTATTTGTTGGGGAAAGAGTTGAGAGTAATGAGGCCTGTACAGGATGCTGACTGTGAGTGGACTCAACCTTGCCTGTCAGAAGCCAATCTTACCACCTCTGCCAGGTCACCTGTATCCTCCGGGGCCTGTTGTATAAAATATGCATGAAGTGTCAAACTCCCTTCCTCAAGGATTATTGATGCCATCAGTTTACATATAAAAAAGTGCTTCTAGATATTTTGATGCACGCACTTTATCACCTGTTAATTCATTTTCTAAATAGCAAGCAAGTTCAAATCCAGGTGACCCAGCAGCTGGAGTGGGGCGGCCTGGGTCACCCCAGCATAAGAGCACTGGGTGCTGGCTGTGGGGGAGGGAGGAGCACAGAATTGGGAGCCCTCCTTCTTGTTTTTCTTTCTCCCATCTCTGTTCGCAAGATTTTTGTTTTCGCTTGTGCAACACATTCCAGTGTCTGTTGTCAAGCACACATAAGACTTTCCAGGAAAGCCAAAGGCCAAGCCCTGGCTGACTTAGCTGATAAAGATGCAGTGAGCCACTCTCAGATTTGGACAGTTTATTACTTACACAAACAGTAAAAGGGAGATTAATCAGAGGGGCCAGCCCCCTGGGTGTTTGTCTTACCCCCAAAAGGATGACATCAAAACAAAATGGGCTGATGGACCCATTCTAGGCTGGTGGTATAAACATGTAAAACTAGGCAGTTTCGCACAAGCTCTATCGTGAGGGGGGTGGCATGAAAATTTCCCAGCTCATCAGACCCCTGGAGGTGATGAGAAACCATCTCCTGAAAGCCTCCCAGGGGAGATGGGGAGTGTTATTGGCTGAATTATATCCCCCACACCCCAAATTCATATGCTGAAATCCTAACCCTTAGTATCTTTGGAATGTGACTGCATTTGGAGACAGGGCCAGTCAAGATGTAATTACATTAAAATGAGATCATATGGGTGGCCCTCATCCAATCTGATTGGTGTCTTTGTGAGAAGAGGAGATTAGGACACAGAGAGAGAAGGTGATGTAAAGACTCAGGAAGAAGACAGCCATCTATAAACCAAGGGGACAGGCCTGGAACAGATCCTTCCTTCTTGGCCCTCAGAAGGAACCAGCCCTGCCAGCATCTTCATCTTGGACTTCCAGCCTCCAGAACTGCGAGGAATTAAATTTCTGTCATGTAAGCCACCTAGTCTAAGGTGCTGAGTATGACGGTCTCAGCTGACTGATACAGGAGATGAATGGAAGGTGGCCTCCATCTTCTCTTGTTCTGCCAAGATGCAGATTAGCTGCAGTTCAAACCTTGCCTGTGTTGTGGCCCATGTGGATACACGGAAGGTCACTAGGGTGCCATGGTGCAGCTGTTCCTGGGGAACGCCAGCCTGTCACTTGCTTTGTGGATAATGAGATTTTATGCTGGCCGTGGCTTCCAAATCTTTTAATGCACATACATATATATTCGGGCTTCCCAGGTGACACTAGTGGTAAAGAACCTGCCTCCCAGTTCAAGAGAGGTAAGAGATGTGGGTTCAATCCCTGGGTCAGGAAGATCTCCTGGAGAAGGAACTGGCTACCCACTCCAGTATTCTTGCCTGGGAAATCCCATGGACAGAGGAGCCTGGCGGGCTACAGTCCATGGGTCCCAAAGAGTCAGACACGACTGAAGTGACTTAGCACACATGCATATATATATTCACTCGTATTGTTTTAACTTTAATTTTTTTATTAAAAAGGGGGACTGTACCCTACCTATTTTTTCACAAGGTTCTTTTTTCACTTGATGGGCAGTATCACGGGCAGCCTTACTGACCCCATTACAGTAGTGTACTCTTGAGGCCAGCATTTCCACTGCTATCCCCTGGGTCCCCACCTTCTTGCGGGTGGCAGAGGTAACAAATGGTGAACCTGTAAGGAGACCATCGTGTTTTCAACACCAGAGGTCGTGGTGGCTTAGTATAGGACAGTGGCGATGAGGGCGGAGAAAAGTAGATGGATTTGAAATATACAAAACATATACAAAATCTCACCTCTTCCTCACCTCCCCTCACTGCATTTCCCTTCCCTGGTTCACATGTGAAAAGTCCTTCCAGATATAATGAGCACACATCTCCACTTATAAAGTTCCATTTTATCTTCTGTTAGCTTAAGTGGAATCACACTATACCCGATTTGTTTGCAGGATTTTTTTTTCACTTGACAATGAGTGAGCAGCTTTCCACATTAGCATTCACCCAGGAAGCTTGTTCTCTTTTTTATGAGTTACATACTATTCCAAATCACAGGGAAGCTTGACATCATATTTTTTGACCAGATCATTATTAGTGAGTGCAAAGGTTGACCACACTATTTTCAATGTTAAACACCTTGGACGTGAAGTCTTGTTCTCTCAGGGGGTTCTGTAAAACAGATTCCTAAAGTGAGTGGTGTCAGGAGGTATTCAGTTGACCCTTGAACAACAGGGGTTTGAAGGTCCACTTACAGGTGGTTTTTTCCATAGTAAATATGACAGTGCTACAGAGATTGGTTGAATCTGTGCGTTTGGAACCGTGAATATGGAGGAAACACATGGATATCTGGAGGGTTGACTATACGTTATACACAGATTCTGCATGGAGGGTCCATGTCCCTAACCCCCATGTTATTCACAGTTGAACCTGTGCCCCCTGCAGTGGAAGCACGGAGTCTTAACCACTGGACAGCCAGACAAGTCCCAGAACTGTGTTTCTATGGGCACCAGAAATCACATACAAGAATGTTCATTAGCAGCACCATTTGCAATAGCTCCAAGTTGGAAACAACCCAAATGGCCTTCATCAATACAACAGAATAATAAAGTTCAGTTTAGCCATGCAATGGAATTCTATGCAACAATGAATGTTCCGCTTCACAGAAATTAGATGGAGTTAAAAAATATTTGTGGGGGAGGGATGGACTAGGAGTTTGAGGTTATTACATGCAAACTATTACATATAGAAGGGATGGACAACAAGGTCCTTCTGTGTAGCAAAGGGAACTATACCCAATGTCCTGGGATAAACCATAATGGAAAAGAATATATGTGTGTATAACTGAGTCATTTTGCTGTACAGCAGAAATTAACACAACATTGTAAATCAACTGTGTTCTAGTTGGTTTAAACTAGAATATCTAAAAAATATAAAATTTATTTATATTCAACTAAGCTAAAAAATTAAATAAATATATAATATCTGGTGAAAGAAGCCAGATACTAAAGAATATATACTACATAATTCCATTCATGGAATGTTCAGAAACAGGCAAATCCTTTTCGAAGCTGGGATAGTGGTTATCTTCAGGGAGTTTTACTGACCAAGAGAGGGCTCGGGGGCGGGGGCTTCTGGGTACTGATAACATTCTCTTTTCCCATCTGCACTGGTCACCTGGGTGTGTGCAGTGTCTCAGCCACACACTCAGGATTTGCACCCTTTTCTGGAGGCATGCGCTACTTCAATAAAAATTTACCTACATTTCTTTAAAGGTACATGTATTTAAAATACCGATTGGAACTGCCAAATCTCCCTCCAAAAAGGTTGCACCAATTCCGTGCTCACCAAACACCGTGCACCAGCTCTCCTTTCCCCACTTCCTTGTCAACAGTGATGCTAGACAGCTTTTTGATTGTTTGCTAATTTGATGGCTTTTGAAAAAGGTATCTTCTCATTTTCATTTGCATTTTCCTAATCACCCAGAGGTTGAGTATCTTTCATGTTTATTGGCCATTTGACTTTCTTTCTCTATGAATTACCTGTTTATACTTTCCTCCATTTTCCCATCTAACTGTTGGTGGAGGTTTTATTGATATATAATGGATATTAACTTTTGCTTGGATGTGTTGCAAGCATGCTCTTCTAAAGCACCTTTTCTTTGTTGATTTGTTTACGGCACATCACAGGCATCTGCTGAATTGAAGCGAACAATGTGAATAAGTGAAGCAGGTTCCGAGGCCAGGGCAGGCCAGGGAGCATGTGTGCCTCTGCTGGGAACCAGTGTGCTGGGTCTTCTGATTCTTCAGGAGATGCCGGAAATATGGATTTTTATGGGAAAACTTCCAATTTTAAAATGCTGGCAACTCATTCAAAAAACTGTAAGTAACTAGAGGAGACAGCAGTGTCTGGTGTGGGTTGGATCAGTGGGAGACCAGCTTTCAATCTCTGGTTGACGCTGTACTTCCCTGCAAAGGAGGCTGGTGTTGTCACATCCACCCATCTTTTCCTTTAGGACTTCTGAGTTCTGTGTCACTTTTTTTTTTTTTTCTATCAGTTTAACACTTTTTTTTTTTTTAAACTCTGTAGATGCTTCTCTTTTAAGGATAGAGAAAAGCTTTTCATGCTTTTATTCCAGTTTCCTTAATGAGAAATAAAGGTGAATATCTACATTACTGGACTCAGAGTAGAGGAGGGTCTAACCTTGGGGATGTGGGTGACTGGGCCCAGGAATGGCTAAAACATCAGAATTAGCACTCCTTCCCATTTTCTCATTTAGGGCCAAGGATTGCCCCCTACCCCTCTGCCCCAGGATTTCAAGGGAAGAGAATAAAGAGTTTTATTTCACGATGAAACTGGAGGCCCCTGGGAATACCAAAATTAATACTAATGTATAAATGACTTACTGCAGACCCCTTCCTGGAAGCAAGGGTGTTAAGTCAGAGCAGGGAGAGAGCAGATGGAGGCACTACAAGCCTGAAAGTACAGGAGGACGGAGGAGCTCGTCTTGAGTCCACTCCTTTGTGTCAGGGAACTTCACCATTCCCAGTTGTGTCTGGCTTTCCTGGACCCACCCTGCCCCTCGGGGCTCCCACTCTGGCTGGAGATACTGTCATGGTTCTGAACAGAGTTGATGGGAAGCAAAACAAACATCCCCAACCAGCTGGGGGTACTTTAAAGGTCTTTGATGGTATCATCTGGGCATTTCTCACCCATGCTAATTAACAGCTTGCTTTGGCCAAGACAGCACATCAAGAAACTGCTCTGGGGGTAGAAAAGTTTTTTTCTGGTTGCATATTCAGCAGGACCCAGCAAGAGACAGAACAGGGGATTGCCGGCTGAGCACCAACAGGATAGCACATCCCTTTTCTAGCATCAGATGACTGAGGTGCTGGGCTTACCCAGGATAGCGGCGCTGATGGGCGTGTGTTTATTCGCCTAGTGTGTACTAGGAATCATGCTGAGCTCTGTCCATGCACCACCTCACCTCCTGCAGTCCCCGCTCTGCCTGCAAGGGAAGGCTGTTACTGTAAGTGGTGGAGTCCAGTGGGAACCAGGCAACATGCGTGAGCCAGGCCTCAGAATTCTGCTTCCAGGCCAGGGCTTCCTGCCCTCCCAGGCCAGGCCAGGGGTGGTTCGCCATTCCAGCAGCTTCTCCAGCCCAGTGTTGCAACGCCTGGGTACCAGGTCTTCAGGCCACAGGAGGACAGGAAGCAATCCTAGGTAGTGACGACACAGGCTTCAGTCTCACTGACCCCGCCCCTTTCTGCTTAGCCTCAACGGCCCCACCCCCTCTTGCTTGGGGCGTTGGAGGCCTCTTGCTTCCCATCTCTGCCCTGGGTGAAGACTCGGGTGTCCAGAGATACTACTACTACTCTAGGTGTGAACCAATAATTAAGGTGCTGGATGGGAAGAGTTTTGAGGTGTGACTTTTCCAGACCGCGCACATTCATTAAAAAGCAGCACAAATGATATAGTTTCTTTTCTGATTCTCAAAGTGATCGTGTCTTTTGTAGAGAAGCTGAAGCTACAGAAAGATCCAAAGAAGAAAAAAACACTGTATCTTAGCACCAAATCATTGTCAACACTTTCAGATGGTTCCTGCCACTCATTTTTGTATATTTATGAACATATACATATAGATTTTCAAATGTATATAGTTTTGAAACAAAGTTGAGATCATTCTGGCAATATACTTTCAGAACATCTCTTTTCACACCTTGTGTCATGTGTGAACACTTCTGAAAAGGACCCTGTGAAGGCAGAGTGGGTAAGATGGGTGGAATCAAGGAAAGAGAGGAAGGTGCAGGTTTTTTCAGCTGCGGGCTTCCCTACCCACCTCCCCCCACCATCCCACCCCGGCCCAGGACAAGGTTGTTCCTGGACCTCTGGGAGGGAGAGTGAAACCATTAGCTTGGGGTGAGGGCAGGGAAGAATCCCTCTTCGGTGTCACTCATTACCTTATTGGGAGGATGGGAGCCTCCTAGCAGCAGCGGGGGGCGGCACTCTGGTTTGCCCCACCCCCACCCCATTGTGATCTAGGACCCCACAGCTGCCTCCTTCCTGTGGCTTTGTGTGTGTTATGTGTGCGTCAAGGGGGCTGTCTCTCAGAGGGACTAAGGGGTGGCTTCTAGCTTCTTGAGGCTCTCCAGTGCTGGGGGCAGGGCACTCATGGCTGAGGTGCTTCCTGCCTCTTGAGAAACAAACTGCCTTTTGGCTGTGACCGTGGTGCCGATGACCCCCATTAGCTGTTTTCCTAGAAGTGAAAATGCATTTGCTCTGAGTTCTGTCATCCCTTGTGACCCAGGACTCTCTGAAGCAACGCCAAGAGCACAGGGCTGGCCACCAAACAGAGCCCTGCTAACCTGCCCTCGAGGGCCCTTGGACTTGATGCCAACCTTGTGAGTACGCCCCCCGCCTCCCTCCTCCAACCACCCGCCAAAGTTCTTGAAACGTAGATTTGATGCTTCCCTGGAAGGTGGTTTGTTCACTCATTGGTGCCAGTGAAGGAGGCCCTGCTGGGTCATGGTGATTAGAATGAGAGGGACCCAGGTTAGAGCCCCAGTTCAGACCTTAACTTGCCACCTTGGGCAAGTTACTTAACCCCTGTATGTTCCGGCTCCTTGAATGGAAAATGGGCCTACTTCACAGAGATAGATGCTCCGCAGATCAGTTCAGTTCAGTTCAGTCGCTCAGTAGCGTCCAACTCCTTGCAACCCCATGGACCGCAGCACACCAGCCTTCCCTGTCCATCACCAACTTCGGAGCTTGCTCAAACTCACGTCCGTCAAGTTGGTGATGCCATCCAACCATCTCATTCTCCTTTGTCCCCCTCTCCCCCTGCCTTCAATCTTTCCCATCATCAGGGCCTTTTCTAATGAGTCAGTTCTTTGCTTCATACTGGAGGTTAAGCTTCAGCATCAGTCCTTCCAATGAATATTCAGGATGTTTTAAATTACCTACATTTGGCTTGGTATCTATAAGTGTCTGAATACAGCAGGTACTCAGTAAATGCTCATCATTGTTGTGTCTTAAATTTACTCCTCATAACTTTTGGCAAAGAATGTTATCACCCCATCTTACAGAGGGGGCAGCTGAGGCTCAGAAGGTTAGACAGTATTTCAGTTATTTACTACAATGTAACAACCTCCCAGGGAGAAGGCAATGGCACCCCACTCCAGTACTCTTGCTTGGAAAATCCCATGGACGGAGGAGCCTGGTGGGCTTCAGTCCATGGGGTTGCTGGGAGTCGGACACGACTGAGCGACTTCACTTTCACTTTTCACTTTCATGCATTGGAGAAGGAAATGGCAACCCACTCCAGTGTTCTTGCCTGGAGAATCCCAGGGACGGTGGAGCCTGGTGGGCTGCCGTCCATGGGGTCGCACAGAGTCGGACACGACTAAAGTGACTTAGCAGCAGCAGCAGAAACAACCTCTCAAAGCTTAGAGGCTTAAAACAACATGGAATGATAATGAACGAATGATAAATTCTCATGATTCTGTGGATTAATTGGGTGGTTCTCGGGCCCCAGGTGGTGTCATCCGGGGTCTTTCATGTGAATGCAGTCAGTTGGCAGCTAGATTCGGTTGGAAGGCCAAAGAGGGCCTCTCATGTGTGTGAAGTCTTGGTGCTAGCTACTGGCTGGGCTGCCTCAGTTCTCTTCCTCACATTTTCACTAGGCTAGCTTTGGCTTCCCCAAGCATGGCAGTTGACTTCCAGGATGGAGTGTTCGGAAAGGACAAGCCTCAGCATGCAAGCACTTTGCAAACCTCTGCTTTACCTCGTTCTTGTTTATATCCTTATCAGCCAAGGAAAGCCACATGCCCAAACTCAGAGTCAGCGTGGGAGGGGGCAACATGAGGGCACGCACACTGGGAAGCATGGCTAACGGGGATGCCCAAGTAACAAGCTACCAAAAAAGGGGGGGGGCTTGTCTAGGATCCCACGGCTGTTGAATGGTGTGGCTGGGATTTGAACCCAGGTCTGTCTGACTCCAAAATCCATGCTTCTCTCTCAAAGCATGGCTGAGGCTGACTCTATGGCAGGGTGGTGTTTGTGACCATCCCCACCAGAGTCGAGTGGCGATGTGATTTTCCATCTTATCTTCAGCCCACCCCTACCCTAGCACTCCATGATGTCCTTGAACCTCTCCTGCTCACCTGACAAAAGGGAGAAAAGCATCTTTTTTCTGCTGGGCCCCTCTGCTCTTCTCCCTTCTGTGTTAACTACAGAAAACGACACCTACTTCCTTCAGAGTCCCAGCCAGGACAGTGGTGGCCCCGTCACTTGTGGACTCTCCAACCACAGCGGCATCCTGTTTCTGCTGGCCTCGGGGTACACACTCTCCCTGGACCTCTGTTCTATTTTCAGGGTACCCTTACTCGGAAAGCAAGGGTCATGGGAACAAAGACAGAGATAAGCCCAAGTTTATAGCACATTGTTGTCATCCCAGTGGACTTCTAGTCTACCCACCAGCTGGGCCATCTCCTGAGATAGGCCTCCTACTCTCCACCCCTGTCTACACTCAGCTGACGTGAGTTGGCTTCATGGTGATGACTGCAGGAAGCCAGTCTCTCTGGCTCCTGCCTGCCTCTGACTGAGTGAAGCCCTGGTCAGTTTCACCCACTGACGGGACCTGAAGGCCCAGCCCCTAGGTGAGAAGCACCCTTCCATTACGTTGTTACATAATACTGAGCACAGTTTCCTGTGCTATACAGTAGGTCCTTGTTGGTTATCCATTTTAAATATAGCAGTGTGTACTTGTCTATCCCAAATTCCATAACTATCCCTTCCTTCCGTCCTTCTCCCTGGTAAGCATAAGTTCCTTCTCTAGGCCTGTGAGTCTGTTTCTCTTTTGTAAATAAGTTCGTTTGTATCATTTCTTTTTTAGATTCTGCATATAAAAATATCATAAGATATGTTTCTTTCTCTGTCTGACTTACTTCACTTAGTATAACAATCTTGTCCAGGCAAGAATACTGAAGTGGGTTGCCATTTCTTTCTCCAGGGGATCTTCCGAACCCAGGGATCGAACCTGGGTCTCTATTGTTGTGGGCAGACTCTTTACCATCTGAGGCACCAGGGAAGCCCATAACATATGTCTCTTTCTGTCTGACTTACTTCACGTAGTATGACAATCTCTTGTCATCATCTCTTGACCAACCTAGACAATGTATTAAAAAGCTGAGGCATCACTTTTGTGACAAGGATGTGTTTGGTCAAAGCTATGGTTTTTCCAGTAGTCATGTACAAATGTGAGAGTTGGACCATAAAAACGGCTGAGCCTGAAGAATCAATGCTTTCGAATTGTGGTTCTGGAGAAGACTCTTAATAGTCCCTTGGACAGTAAGGAGATCAAAGTAGTCATTCCTAAAGGAAATCAGTCCTGAATATTCATTGCAGGGACTGATGCTGAAGCTGAAGCTCCAATACTTTGGCCACCTGATGTGAAGAGCCAACTCGTTGGAAAAGACCCTGATGCTGGGAAAGATTGATGGCAGGAGGAGAAGGGGACGACAGAGGATGAGACAGTTGGATGGCATCATTGACTCAATGGACATGAATTTGAGCAAACACCAGGAGACAGTGAAGGACAGGGAAGCCAGGCATGCCGCAGTCCACGGAGATGCAAAGAGTTGGACATGACTGACTTAGTGACTGAACAGAAACAATCCATGTTGCTGCAAATTGTTTTTAATGTCCAGCTATCATCTCTCGTAGGAGCCTCAGTGCCCTCAGCCTGCATTTGTGGAGTCTGAACTGGGTCCACAGCTGTTCTGCCTCAGTGTGGGGCCAAGGCTAACAAAAAGCAAAGCCTCTGGAAGAAGAGGAAGTGTTCTCTGGATTCTGAATGGGAGACCTTGAGGAGGTATGTGTCTGTGTGGGAGGTCTGTGACTTGCACCCAAGGAAAGGTCATGGTCAATGGGAAAGCCTTTGATGGGAGACAGTCTGAGTTGGAGCCCAAGACTGTCATCACCCAACTACCTGGGATGGATGTGGGACCCTCCCTCTGTCAGACCCAGACAGCTCTCCTGGTGTAAGGCCAACAGACTGATGTCCTGGGACGCAAGCTCCCAGGAAGTGGGCTGCGATGCATGAGAGCTCTAGACTCCCTGGTGTCCTGTGTGGTCTGGCTGGGGAAAGCCAGGGAAAATCTGGCAACTGAGCTATAATGGCCAGAACTCTTGGCTCTGAGCAACAGGAAGCAATTCTGGTTTATTTAAGCAGAAAAGGACTTTATCAGAAGGGTCTTGGTGAGTTCACAAAATAACCAGGCCTGGAGAGCTGGGTTTGGAAAGCAGGCCAAAGGCATCTGCACAGCGGTCAGGGCCACGGCCAAAGTCAGGCCCACCCAGTGACCATCCCATTGCCAAATCCAGGACACCCCGGCTTACACTGCCACCTCTGGACATGGATATGGTACCTGTCATCCCAGGAATGGAATGTCATTGCCATGGTGACTGCTGCTCTCCATCAGAATGGGCTTCTGTCCTCCGTGCAGCTGAGCATCACCAGCTCCTGACTCCAAGTCTTTGATGGGGCATCTGATTGGCTGAGCATAAGTCAGGAACCCACACTAACTGCAGTGGTAGCTGGGAAAGTGACTGGATGGCGTTTTTCACTTCTCTGGTGGGAGGCAACTAGCAAGATGGGGAATTTCTCAAACACGGTTGTGGGGGTTGGATGTGGGTCAGCCTTGTACTTCTCACCCGGAAAACTGTAGAACAGATGTCTCCAGGGAATGCTAGAGGATCGTATGTCTCCAGGGACAACTCGGGCTTGTCTTCCCTTCCCCCAGATATTGATGCGGGTTTGTATGTCTGTTTGTGTGTTTAAGGACAGGAACACAATACACAACGTGGCGCCAGGAACCCTGGGTTCGATTCTAAGTCCTTGAGCCTCAGTTTCATGTCACAGCCTGCTGTCCAGCCTTTGAGCATGCAGGAGGTATGTGGTAGCTTCTACTATAGTGTGGGTCATTGGGCTAAAAGATGCTCCTAAGATTGCCAAAGCCCCAGATGGAATGGGGCCATTGGTTCTGTGTATCAGATGAAAGCACAGGTTTTGGAGTCAGAGAGATCGAGGTTTACTAGCAATGTGATCTTGTACATGTTCCTTAACTTCTCTGACCCTTAGTTTCCTTACCTGCAAAATGGAGATGAGGTGGCAGGCACTCAACCTCCATTCCAACCTGGTCCTTTGGCACATTCATGTTTTGCAGCGGTTGAAGGCTAAAAACTACAGTTCCCAGACACCTTTGCAGCTGGGGCTGCCAAGGAGAATCCGATTCCAGCAGTTAGGTGCACTTGTGCGAGGTTAGGAAGGCAGCAGTGAGGAAGAGACCACTTGCCTGCTACTCTGGCTGTTGCTGCTGGAGACAGTGTGTGTGTATGTGTGTATGTGTGTGAGAGAGAGAGACAACATTCTAGTGTTTGATTAGTCACCAGCTTTGTGGGTATTGAGAAGTGTTGTGGTGGCAGTGGCTTCCTGACCTTGGAAGACAACTACAGCAGTGTCCTCTTGGAAGCAACATCTCTGTGGCTGGCCCCCTCCCTCTCCACCTTCCCGGTGATGGCGGAGATGGCGGCAGTCTTGGCAGCCCAGCTCAGTGGTGTTATGGGCGTCTAGAACCTGCTCCAATGATTTTGTAATCACCTAATTTCCTGTATTAAATCTCTCCTGGCTTAAAATAGCCGGAGAGGTTTTCTGTTTCCTGCAACTGAACCCTAACTGCTATAGGAGTCACACCCCATTGCTCACAGTTTTTAGGATGAGATGAGGTGAGATGGGGGGTGTTGCTACACAGCTTTGTAAACTGTAAAGCCTTTTACATCTGTGAGGTGTTTTTCAAGGAAGGGTACCCCTTTTGTTGGGCTTCCCAGGTGGCTCAGTGGTAAAACAATCTGCCCGTCAATGCAGGAGACGCAGGAGACCTGGGTTCGATCCCTGGGTTGGGAAGATCCCCTGGAGGAGGGAATGGCAACCCACTCCAGTGTTCTTGCCTGGAGAATCCCATGAACAGAGGAGCCTGGCGGGTTATAGTCCATGGGGTTGCCAAGAGTCAGCCATGACTGAGCACGCAAGCACATCCCTTTTGTCAGGGGAGACTAAACATGATAGAAACCCTTGTGACCAGCCACTTGTTTACACGTTCTTTTACCTTGAACTGCTGGGGCAGGACACAGCCTGAAAGAATTTAGGTAATTTGAGTGGGTCACCTGCTTTCAGAGGCTGAAAGGGTTCTGCTGTGGATTCAGGCGAATTCTGCCTCTCTGTCCAAGGTTAGCGCAATGACTTGTGTGCCATGGCAGCTGGGACAGGTGGGAGGTGTCCTGGTGTGAGCCTGAAAATTCAGCTACCACAGGACTCCCCCCTACCCACGCCTGGGATCCCCCACTAACCCACTAGTTTGTGTTAAAGCCCACTTTAATTCCTTACCTCTCCAAGTTGAATCTCTGTATTTACAAAACGTTCCCCTCCCCTCCTATCAGGTCTGAAGGATCTCCCTTTCTGTGGTGAATAACATTCTCATGGTCATGGCATTTGCCCCTATTTCCTGCCACAAAATGAGAACTCTCTGTGGGGTGAGGGGCCAGCCAGGTGACCCTGGGGGCCTTGAAGCTGGGAGGAAGCTGGGCTGGGGCTTCGCTGCCAGAACAATCCAGGCTCCACTCCAGCCCATCAGGGGGCTTGAGGCTGAGTGGGCAAGATAAACCGTTTCAGTGGTTTTTAGGAGCCCTAATCAATTGCAAGGCAGGGCAAAGCCCTCAGGGACAGATAAAGCCAGCCCCGCGCTCCAAGCCCAGTTGGAGCCAACGTTTGTGTGGTTTGAACTTTCGTGTGGTTTGGAAAGTCCGCCCGTCTTTGCTGGAGTGGATTACTCCGTTCCCAAACTGCAATGCAGTGACGCGAATGGCCCTGGACCCCACAAACCAGCCCTGAAATGATGTAGGTAGCTGGTCCTCTGTCCCCGCAGGGTCCTACAGGCTTGGGGAAGAGAGGCTGGGCGTGCTATACCCCTGGTTCTTGCGGTGGCTCGGGGTTTTAGAAACACTCCGTTGCCGGAGGCAGGCGAGACCTTTGCGTCGGGGAGTTGAGCTGCTACAGGTTTGTTTCTCTGCTCCTGCTTCCAAACTAAAAAGCCCACTACTCTGCCCACTTCAGATTCCATCTTCACCGCGGCTGCCTCCAGGACACATAGTCGCCCCGCGTGGGGGAAGCCCAGGACACTAGGGACACCGCCTGGAGCCTGGGCGCATAGCACCCAGTCGGGTTTTTTTTTTTTTTTTTTTCCTCCTTCCAGCTTGAGGTTTCTTATTTAACCTCTAAGGTGCCAGAAGATCTGGAAGGCTCACAGGCAGGGCTGTAGCCGGCTGGGGAGAGATGAGCACCACAGATACCAGCACCGCCAGTGGGCACTCCATGTGTCAGTGTCTGCAGTGCTTGTGTGCAGCAGAGCAAGGCTGCCGGTGAGGTGGCTGGACGCTGGGCTGGCAGGCACCCATCTGACAATGCCGCGTCCCCTGGGAAGCCAGTGCCGGCCTGTGGGGGCCACAGCAAAATAGAATCAGGAACAGGTGCTGCCTGGGAGGGAAACTCGGGCGCCTGGCAGAGCTCAGCAATGCTCGCACCCTCCAGGGACCTTCCTGCCTCCACAGAAGGTAGGGACAGAGAGAGGCGAGCATGGAGAGAGAGAAAGGGAAGTGGGAAGAAATTGGTCACGGAGGAGGCTATTTTTATTCTTTGCTACAGCTGCACGCATTGCTCTGACCAACTAGGCAGAGAAAAATCAGACTGGTTCCTGCTGAAACGAACGTTAAACTTGGGGTAGGGGGCAGGGAGTGGGAGGTGCACAGGAAAAGGGTGAAGAGGGGAGAAATCCCTGAGGATACAGCACAGTCTCCAGAAAACTTCACTGCACAAAACACCACCCCTACCCCGCCCTCCACCACCCCAGATGCCTCGGCCTTAACCATGGCTGCCAGAAGTGGGCCATCCTGTGCCTTCTGGGTGACACCTTGGGCAAGACCCAGTCAAGATTAGGCATTTGTGTATCACTGTCTTCTGCTGTTGGGCCTCGTAGAGCCTTATCCCTTCCAGCAAGGGGCAAGACTCCTGGGTGGTGTCAGTTACCATGGTCACCCGAGCACCTGGTTGTTGTTCAGTCACTCAGTCGTGTCTGACTCTGCGACCCCATGGAGTGCAGCACGCCAGGCTTCCCTGTCCATTACCATCTCCCAGAGTTTGCTCAAACTCATGTCCACTGAGTCAGTGATGCCATCCAACATCTCATTCTCTGTCATCCCCTTCTCCTGCCCTCAGGCTTTCCCAGCATCAGAGTCTTTTCCAATTGAGTCGGCTCTTCTCATCAGGTGGCCAAAGTATTGGAGCTTCAGCATCCAATCCAGCAAACAATCCTTCCAGTGAATATTCAGCGTTGATTTTCTTTAGGATTGACTGGTTTGATCTTGCTGTCCAAGGGACTCTCAAATTTCCCTTGTGCCCATTTGCAGCCAAACCCACTCTTTAACTCTCAGTATTGGCCGCCACTGATCTGCTTAACTGGCAAATGTCCCAAACAGGAAACTGTTAGGGATCAAGGCCCTAGAGTGAGACTCTTGAGGCCATGATTGTCTAAGTCAGCAGTTCCCAAAGTGTGTTCCAAGGATCTCTGTGGTACCCCAGACGTTTTCAGACTGTCTTTTCTAATTGCAAGCTCCATTTTCTTCATAGACTTCAACCAAAACCACGTATCACAACAGATTGTATACTAAAGCAGCTAGGAGAAAGCAGCTGTCCTCTATGAAGCCAGCTACTAAAGAGGTTTGCAAAAATGTATAACAATGTCACTTTTCTCCCTAATTCTTTCTTTCTTTTTTTTTTCCCAGAAAATACAGATTTTTTCATTAAATTGTGCTAGTGATGTTAACGTGTATATTAGTTATCTATTGCTGTGTAACAAATAATCCTAAAAACTTAGCAGCTAAAAACAGCGCACATTATCTGTCAGTGTCTGTAGGTCAGGAATCTGAGAGCAGCCAGCTTAGCTGGGTGGTTCTGGCTCAGAATCTCTCATGAGGCTATAGTCAAGGCATGGGCCTGGGCTGCAGTCATCTCAAAGCTCAACCAGATGAAGAAACAATCCACCTCTAAGCTCAGTCATGTGGCTGTGGGCAGACCTCAGTTCCTTGCCATGTGGGTCTGTCCTTGTGACATGGCAGCTGGCTTCCCCAAGAACGAGTGAAAGAGAGCACGCAGGACAGAAGCCACAGTCTTTCTATAATCTGATTTTTGAAATAACGTTCCATCACTACTGTCCTGTCCATTAGAAGTGAGTCAGTAAGTCCACCCTACATTCAAGGGGCAAGAAATCCTTAAGGGTGTGGGTGACAAAGCAGAGATTACTGGGTACCATCTCAAAGACTGCATCCCACTCATTTAATAAGTTCATTAATGTTATTTTTATATCAGTTAACCAATATTTAAAACTTTTCTCCATTTTTAATTATTAATATAGGAAATATTGGTAGATGGGTCAATAGAAACAAATGCTTTCTGGAGTGTTCAATAATAAAAAAGCAAAAGGGTCCTAAGATCTAAACATTTGGAAACTGCTGGTCTAGGTGTTATAGGAGTACATTGGTGACACATGGAGGCTAGTCCACCCACCTGCGCAATTCGCCCATCCATCTATCCATTCATCCATCTGACCTTCTGTCCATCCATCCGCATTCATCCACCCTCATTCTTTCATCTGCCCTTTCATGTATCCATTCTTCTATCCATCCATTCATCCACCCTTGCATCCATGTACCTATTCACCTATCAACCCATACAGTCAAAGATGCTAGGCTGGGCTGGCACTTTAACAAGATTGCTAGTAACTGCCCTATGGAGTTTGTAACATTTTAACTGATGAAGCAATTAACAATAAGATAAATTTAAAAATAATAATGTCAGGTTGTGATCATTTGAACCCCCAAAGCCCGGAGCCCAGGGAAGCAGGTACTCTCAAGTTGGCACCATTTTGGGGGTGACATCATTTGTGGCCAAGACTGAGGTTGGGTAGGTGCAGATTGGAGGGTCCAGGGAGCAAGTAATGTGTGGCAGCTGTGGTCAGATGGCCTGAGGCCCTGGTGAAGCAGAATGCTGTCAGGTTCTTCGTGCCTAGTTAATTGGTGACTGCGGGACTCAGGGTAGAAGACCCTTAAGTGCACAGTTCCAGTTTCTTGGATCAATTCCCTTCTCCTCAGTGGAGAGTCTCCTTCTCAAGCTGCCTTAACATGCTCTGTCTTTAACTTTGATCCTGGACACTGCCCCGTGGTTTGCAGTGTCCCCTGTGAATCCCCAAGCCAGAGAGTCTCCCATTTGAGAGTCCCCAGGGAAAATGCTGTGATTCATGAGAAGGGCCTCAACCTGTCACCCCCAAATATGTGAAGACTGGCCTCTTTTATCGTCTTGTCACTGACACCTGGGAAGTTTGAGCTGGCAACCATCCGATAGGAGGAGGTAGGGGAAGTCTGGGGCAGAGAGAGGCCAAAAACCCAGGCTGGAAGCATGAGGATACTGGGTTCTGGAACAGGAAAACAGGAGTGGGTGCATAAATGATGGTCGTCTCTACTTCAAAGACTGGCTTCACCAGCCCTGCTCTAAGGGGCAGCTAAGGTAGGAGCCTCCTTGCCCCTCTCCCTGAGCCCCTGAAAGCCACTGAGCATTTTAAAGAGGAAATGTGCACCCCCCCCACACACACACACAACATGCTTGTACCCTCAAGGAGCAGGGCAGCGTGAATCAGGTACACCTGCTCTCGGTGCTGTTGCTCCAGCCCGGTGGGCTCCAGAGAGACCAGGCCAGGCCTCTCTGGGATGACATATGTCAAGGATGCTTTTTGTGGAGAGGAGGGGTGTCGCTTAAAATGTGGCCTCTCTTTTTCATGATGGCTCCTTGGTGGCTTCAGGCCTCAGGTTTGAACGTGGGGTGTGTCTTAGCAAATTGCTAAAACGATGTAAATTTGTTTGCACAACTTGTGTGCCAGTCCAGCTCCCTCTTTGGGTCTTGAGCCCTTTTCAAGAGACAATGGGTGTTACCTTTGGTTTCCAGCCTCGTCATGGATAAAATTGGTGAACCAATAATAACCAGCTCAGGTGCCCCTGATATCAGGGATACTGCCCCAGACCAGGAGTATCAGGGCCTCCTGGGAACTTGTTAGGACTGCAAATTTGTGGGGGCTCGCCCTAGACTGACTGAGTCAGGATTTGGGAGAGTGAGGGTGGGGCCTGGGAATCTGTATTTAAACCAGTCCTCCAGGTGGGCTTCCTTGGTGGCTCAGACGGTAAAGAATCTGTGTGCAATGAGAGAGACCTGGGTTCGATCCCTGGGTTGGAAAGATCCCCTGGAGAAGGGAATGACAACCCATTCCAGTAGTCTTGCCTGGAAAATCCCGTGGACAGAGGAGCCTGGCGGGCTACATACAGTTCATGGGGTTGCAGAGTCAGGCACGACTGAGTGACTTTCACTTTCCAGGTGATTCTGATGCCCTTTCAGGTTTGAGAGCCACTGTTTTTTGAAGAAAATTATTCTCATTTAACAGACGAAGAAGATGAAGATCAGAGGGGCTAAGTCACTTGCCCAGAACCGTGCAGCCAGCAAGTTGGGTTGCCAGGACTTCAAACAGGTCTTTCATGAGAAGAACTCCAGTTTTTTTCTTTTGTCTCTTCCATTCCCTCCCTCCCTGTCCTCAGTCCTCCATGCTCTGTCCTGGGAGGTTCTCAACTTGGGTTCCCAACTTGGTCGTGTATTGACATCATCTGGGGAGCTTTAAAAAATAATATTGGTGTTAGGCCTCCACCCTAGGAAACGGACTCTGCAGGGTGTGACTTCAGCATCTGTACTTTTTATTCCCTCTTCACAGGCAGCCTTACCGAGATTCCTCTGCCATTCCAAATGTTTCTGATGAATGCATTTGCACTAAGGTGTTAGTTACTGGGTGTGTTACCTTTCTCAGGATATCTGCATTTGAAAAAAGAACCGAGGACGTGAAATAATGAATTGCATAAGCATCCTAGAGAGTGGGAGAGACCAGCTTTTGATCTTCTTTCTCCCACTTGCAGCAGATTTATTGCTCTCACATGTCCTGCTAGGAATCTACCCAGCAGTCTTGGCTGAGATTTCTGAATATGCCTTGTCATTTTGAGAAGACTTTTGGGCTAGAAGAACGCAATGGATCATTTTTGAATGCCCTTAAGCCATCAAGCTTGCCTACAGAGGGCTGAGTTTCCCAAACGAGTAACAGCCAGTCAGTTTCATTCTAACTAGGAAGCAAAACCAAACTTATTCCCCCCAAAATGTTTTGTTTGTTTGTTTTACCATTTAATGATGAATCCTCCCCCACTGGGCCTTTCCAAGTGCCCATTCAAACAAACCCAGCCACAGAAATGGAGGTGGTATGTCTGTAAGTTAGAGTCCTTGCCCAAACTCCAACTCAATCAAATTGCAGGAGACCCTTAGTGTGGTTAATTCTAGGACATAACAAGATTTTGATGTTGATGCCCCCTTTTAATTTTTTTAATTACATAAACTTTGTTTTAATTAAAGTATAACTGATGTACGATATTATATTGTTGTAAACCTTTGATTTTTACAAATGAAGAAAAATAGAAGCCACCTTCAAATGATTTTTTTTTTTTTTAAACAGCAGCTACATCTCCAGCCTGCTTCCTGCACCTGGTGGGGGACACAGTGCTTCTCCGCCTTCAGGAAACAGCCCACTTGTCAGCAGCTGGGCTCCCAGGAACAAAGGCCTAGGTTCATTACCACAGTATCGACCCTGACACGTTGCACTCGGGCCACCTCCCCCAGAGTTCCTCAATTCACACCCCAAATGAAGCGTAATTGGACCTGGACATCTTTGAAGTCCCCCGAGCAGCTTGCCAGCATTTTGAAATGTCCTTGATTTGCATGGTGAAAACCTGGCTGGAGGTGACTTTTTTTCTTTTCCCTCATCCCACAGTTTTCAAGACAGAATGATTTTAAATGACATTCCCCAGCCAGGGGAGAGTTACCATGGAAGAAATAAAAATTCTCAAAGCCCCAAAAAGAAAAGGCAAAAGAAGTCCAAGGTTTTGCTGCATCTCTCACGTGCCCCTTTGCTCGATTTCTGTCCTGTGAGGGCCGCGCCAGGGTTTCCTCTCAACCTTCTTCCCAGACCCCAGACCTGAAGGGCTGACAAGGATCCAGGAAGCTTGGCTGGGAGTTTCTGCAGACCGGCAGGTTGCTGTCAGACCTGAAGCAAGAATGCGAGCCCCACCACAGGCCGGTGAGTTGATGCGGGAGGCTGTGTGTGGATCAGAGATCGTCTATCTTCCATTTCAGCCAAGCCAGGGCCACTCTGAGGGGATCACATGCTCCCAGAAATCAGCGCACCCATGCCTATGTGCCCTGTGGGTCTAAAGCTTGGTGATTTCCTGCGGCGCATGGAGGGGTGTGCCTGGTGGAGTCATGCCTGCTGCCTATGCGGGCGTTGGTCGGGCCCGTGAGGAGTTTGGCGGTCTGCTCTGCTCTGGGCTGTGGCCTGCCCCTGGTTTGCAGCCATCCTTCAACGCCTCTGCTTCTGTGAGCTTCCTCAGGGGTAGCCATCCTCTGAAGCAAATGATCCACTTTCCCCTAGAACTTTCTGTGAGAAAGAAGATATTCTCTGTGCCGAGATGTGGCTAGTGCAACTGAGGAAGTGAATTTTCAACCTTATGTACTTTAGGGGGAATTTTTTAATGGAAGTACAGTTGATTGACAATATTTCAGGTGTCCAGCAAAGTGATTCATGTCATTTTATTGAAATAGCCACATATGGCTAATGGCAGCTGTATTGGACAGCACAGGGACAGATGACCAAATAGAACCCAGAGTGGATGCCCCAGTTTGGGGGAGGTGTATGGTATTGACTACCCCAGAAAGACCATCAGAAAAATTTTGATTGAGCAAAGCATAATTTATTATACCTAATTCAGTATGGAAAAGGACCCCTATGACTGAATGCTAGTAATGTCTCCCAGCAGGGACATTGGGGAAGGGTATTGATAGCATTTTAGAGGCCAGACTGGGTGATTTTGAAGTTGGGTCTCTCAAGGCAAGAAACTGACTGGAGTTGGGAGAGTTTATGACAAAGTAGTTTGAGATCAGGGAGCAGAGCAAGGCAGAGGTCTTGTAGTAAGTCTTGATGAACTAGCTGTTGGTCTTGATAACAAGCTATTTTAGTTGCTTCAGTCTTATCTTCCAGAAGCAAGTATTTCTTAGAGCAGAGAGCTGTTATTTATGCTTGTTCTCAGTACGATTTAAACATGGGGATCAGAAAGCATGCCTGGTCCCAGAATTGTTTAACATACAGACAGAGAATAACAAATTACCCCTAAATGTAGTCACTTAAAACAATAAACATTTGTTATCTCACAGTCGCTGAAGATCAGGAATTTGGGAGCAGCTGAACTGGGCGATCCCGGCTTGGGGACTCCCCATGCGGTGGTAGCCAGGATGTCGGCCAGGGTCACCAATAACCATCTGAAAGATTTGCCAGGGCTGGAGGACGCACTTTCAAGGCTACTTTTTTGGTTGGCTGGTGAAATGGGGTTGGCTCTTGGTAGGAGGGCTGTTTCTTGGTGTGTAGACCCTTCTTGTGGGGCTGCTAGAGAATCCTCATGGCGTGGAAGCTCTCTTCCCTAGAACCCACAGTGTCTTTTATGACCTAACCTCAGAAATCTCAATCATTTCTAAGATACCCTATTGGTTAGACCGGGCAGCCTTGTTCAACATAGGAGGTGAACATGCAAGGGAGTTAATATTTGGGGTGAGACTCACAGGGAGAGGGAATGATGTGGTTTCAGTTCTCAGTGGTAAGTGGGGGGAGGGGGCCCTGGTACAAGAGGGTGCTGAGTTTCCTGGGTTTCAGAGCAGAGACACAGCTGCAGCAGGTCTGGCTGGAGCTGTTGGGGAAGGTCAACCCACTGGCTGACCCAGCCTTCCACCCACTTCTGGTATGTTGTTCCAGTTACCATCGCTATGTAACAGATAAGTCCAAAATTTAGTGACTTCAAATAAGCATTTTATTATGCTCATGGACTCTAAGGCTCAGGAATTCAGAGAGGGTACAGTGGGGGATGGCTTGTCTGTTCTCCACAAGGTCAGGCCTCAGCAGGAAGGACTCAAAGCCCAGCCATGAGAGTTGGAGGCTGGAGTCATCTGCAAGTTCCATCATGGACATATTTGGGGCCTGGGCTTGTTGGGGGGAGACTCAAAGGCTTGAATGGTGGATGGAGTGCCCGCAGGTGGCCTCTGTATGTAACTTGGGCTTCCTCACAGCATGGTGGCTTCAGCATGATGGGACTTCTTAGGTGGTGGCTCAGGGCTCCAAGTGTGATTGTTAACTAGCAAATAAGGTAGAAGCTGCGTGAGCTCTTAGGACTCAGCCTTGGAAGTCACCTGGCATCATGTCCATGTCCAGTGGAAGTAGTGATTGAAGCCATCACCAGCCTGCCCAGACTCAAGGGAAGGGGGCATAGACCCAGTTTCTCAATGAGAAAAGTCAGTGTCACATTGTAGAAGAGCGCGTGGGATGGGTGGCATGGTTACAGCCATTCTTGGAAAATGCAGTCTGCTGTGCACATCAGTTTCCCAAGGCGTTTGACTTTGATGGATGGGGGCTGGGGAAGTGTGGGGCCTGGGTACCCCCCCAACCACAGGCATCTTTGTTAGATCGTGCTTGTTCCTTCCTGATCATGGGTCACTGATCCAAGTCTGAGCTGAGTGGGACACATGAGGAAGAAGACATGAGCCCAGGAGAGGGGGTTCTCCACACAGGTCCTTAGAACAGTGCCCCAGACTGTGGGGCCAGAGACAGCCCCACCACATATTGTGTGGCCTTGGATAAGTGGCTTATTTCTGAATTGGCAATAATAAGCCCTGCACTGGGATCACTGTGGGGAGCAGGTTAGAGAAGGTGTGCAGTGCATAGTAGGATGCCTGGCACATAGTGGGTATTCACATAGATGTGAGCTGTTATAATGATAGCTTTCCTGGTGGCTCAGACAGTAAAGAATCCGCCTGCAATTCAGGAGACCCCAGTTCGACCCCTGGGCCAGGAAGATCCCCTGCAGAGGGAATGGCTACCCACCCCAGTATTCTTGCCTGGAGAATTCCATGGACAGAGGAACCTGGTGGGTTATAATGATATATATTATTATCCCACCTGAGTTCAATCATCTGTGCCACAGTATTAGTTATAGATAGTGAGGTAACAAATCACCCTAAAACTTAGTAGCTTAAAACAACAGAAGTCATTTTTTCCACTCTCTTGGTTTCTCTGGTGCACAAATCAAATCTGAGGCTTGGCTGGGTGGTTGTGGCCCAGCATCTCTCTGAAGGTTGCCCTCAGAGGCGGCCAAGGCTGCAGTTGTCTGAAGGCTCCACTGGGGCCACAGCATCCACTTCCAAGGTGGTTCACTCCCTTGCCTGGCGAGCTGGTTCTGGCCGCAGGCTGGGGGCCTCAGTTCTCTTCCACATGTGCCCTCCACAAAGCGTCCTCATGCCATGCTGTCTGACATCCCCTAGGGCGGGTTTCTCCAGGAGGGCAGAATCTGGGTCTGCCTTGGCCTTTGCTATATCTCCAGAGCTTGGCCTGGCTCAGAGCATGCTGGGAGAGTTTGAAAGACTGAGAACTGCCTTAGCTATTCTTCCTTAGACCCTTGACATTTTTCTGCGAGGTCTTTGCATTCCTCTGCCTAGCTCAACAGCAGGCTGAAGGTCTCAGAGAGAATCCCAAGGTTGTGGAAAGGAAAAATGAAGGAGAGACAGCCGCCAAGGCTCAGGGCCCAGCTATGCCTCCTTACCAGAAACTGTCCTCCCAGAGCTTGACCTTGGGCTTCTGAGTGCATTCTAAGGGAGTTTACCTTCATGGAAACCCAGATAACTGTTCTACTTGGCCGAGAGCTGTGCAAGCCCTGAGAGAAGAAAGTACATGGGAAGGAGCTCACATCCCACTGAGAGTAACCAAGGGGTTGGGGGTTCCAGCTGCGCCAAAATGTCAGAGTTGCTGTCTGGCTTAAGTAGCAGATGCAAAGACCCTGAAGTACAGAAGCCGGTTCTGGGGCATCTGAGCAGGAGGGCTGGGCTGTGAGGGCAGGGCCAGAGGAGGCTGGAAGTCAGGGTGAAAGCAGAGCAGTGGGGTAACGGAGGCAGCCACGAGGAAGAACAGGGGCCTGGGGTGGGAACAATGAGGCAGGGAGCCTGCAGGGTTCTGGACAAAAGTCAAGAGGAGGACTTCCCTGGTAGCATAGTGGATAAGAATCCACCTGCCAATGCTGGGAACTCGAGTTCGATCCCTGGTCCAGGAAGATCCCACATGCTGCAGAGCAGCTAAGCCCACGCACCTTAACTACGGAAGCCTGCATGCTCTAGAGCCCGAGCTCTGCAACAAGAGAAGCCACTGCAGTGAGAATCCCACGTACCACAGCTAGAGTAGCCCCCGCTCACCGCAACTAGAGAAGCCCACGTGCAGCAAGGAAGACTCAGCACAGCCAAAAATAAATAAATAAACAGGTAAATAGGTAAATAAATATTTTAGAAAGTAAATTATTAAAAAAGTCAAGAGGATCTGAACCAAGGCAGCAGCTCTGGGAACAGAATGTAAGGAAAGGGGAGAGGCAGGTTCCAGAGATATTTAGAGGTAAACTTGACCAGATTAGACGGCCAGGTTGGGTTAAAAAGGAGGAGGTGGGGGACAATGCTTGAGTGGTTTTCCCTCTGAATGTTCTTTCCCTTTGATGTTCAGAAGCAGCAGTGCTGTAAGGAGGCTTAAGGTGTTTGCTCAGTGTCCTGGGACCAGAAAGAGAACCCAGCAAGTCTGGGCCATGGTAGGGTGTGACGTCATTCACAAGGGTATGGCTGCAGAGCCCCACTGCTGCTAATCTCCCCTGCGACCTGCCGGCTCCATGTGCGAGCTCCCAAGCCCTCACACATATATCACTATCTCATTTAATTGTCCAGGCAAAAGTGGTTATTCCCATTCTACAGGTGGAGCAACTGAGGCTTCTAGGCTCAGAGAGGTATGATATCTTTTCTAAGGTCAAAGAGATGGCAGAGCCAGGTCTGGACCCCAGCCAAGTCTTCTCTCCAACACACTTCCCTGCTTTCTTTTCTCAGCTCCCTTAATAGCCATTTGTATTGAGTCAAGTTCATGAGGATTTACAGAGTTCCTCCAGGGCCTCTGTGAGGTGGAGAGATCCTGACAGGCTTGCTAGAAGTGGGTGTATGGTATGGTGGGACAGAGAGATCAGAGCCCTCAACCATAAAGGGGTCCCTGAAGGTAGGGTGGTGTGGCTGGGGCCACCTTCAAGACATCCATGAAGATGACCATGACCTTGGGCAAAGACCCATCAAGGCAGCTGTCAAGATCACAGAAATCTTGATAACAGGGCTCTTTGTTTTTTGTTTTTAATTTATTTTGGAGAAGGCAATGGCACCCCACTCCAGTACTCTTTTGAAGGCTAACCACCCTTATGGCAGAAAGTGAAGAAGAACTAAAGAGCCTCTTGATGAAAGTGAAAGCGGAGAGTGAAAAAGTTGGCTTAAAGCTCAACATTCAGAAAACTAAGATGATGGGATCTGGTCCCATCACTTCATGGCAAATAGATGGGGAAACAGTGGAAACAGTGTCAGACTTTATTTTTCTGGGCTCCAAAATCACTGCAGATGGTGATTGCAGCCATGAAACTGAAAGACGCTTACTCCTTGGAAGGAAAGCTATGAGCAACCTAGACAGCATATTCAAAAGCAGAGACATTACTTTGCCAACAAAGGTCCGTCTAGTCAAGGCTATGGTTTCTCCAGTAGTCATGTATGGATGTGAGAGTTGGACTGTGAAGAAAGCTGAGTGCCAAAGAATTGATGCTTTTGAACTGTGGTGTTGGAGAAGACTCTTGAGAGTCCCTTGGACTGCAAGGAGATCCAACCAGTCCATCCTAAAGGAGATCAGTCCTGGGTGTTCATTGGAAGGACTGATGCTGAGGCTGAAACTCCAATACTTTGGCCACTTGATGCAAAGAGCTGACTCATTGGAAAAGACCCTGATGCTGGGAAAGATTGAAGGTGGGAGGAGAAGGGGACAACAGAGGATGAGATGGCTGGATGGCATCACCGACTTGATGGACATGGGTTTGGGTGGACTCCGGGAGTTGATGATGGACAGGAAGGCTTGGCGTGCTGCAATTCATGGGGTCGCAAAGAGTCGGACACGACTGAGTGACTGAACTGAACTGAACTGAATTACTTTACAATATTGTGGTGGTTTTTGCTATACATTCACATGAATCAGCCATGGGTGTACATGTGTTCCCCATCCTGACCCTCCCTCCCCATCCCATCCCTCAGTGTCATCCCAGTGCACCAGCCCAAAAGGGCTCTTTGCTATCTCCCTCTACTGATGCCAGATGTTTAGGAACTTGATCCCCTTTGCTGGCTTTGTCTTATTTACTGTCCCCTCCCAACACCCTGCTGTGTCCGTCCTTGCTGGTTCCCTTTCCCTGGAGTGGCTGGCCGGGGTAGTACCACCACCCAGAAGGGGGCTACGAATTCCATCCCCTTAATTCCCTCCCCAGCTTCCTTGCAGCCGGAACACCTAAATGCTTTCTGCGACAAGCTCTCTAAATGATTGGAACTTTCTCCCAAATCAGCACTTTTTCATGCTACATTAGCATTTATTGGTTTGATATTTACATTTGGCAAAGGAGCACCCAGTCCCTGGGTCCCCAGGAGCACACACCGTCAACTGAAACAGAAATCTAATTGCTGCTCACATTGCCCCCTCCCCCCGCCCGCATCTGCCACCTGCCTTGTCCTCCCCGCAGCCACCCCCCACCCCACACCCAGTCCATAAAAAACTCAGCAGGATTATCTTTGCAGACCAAAAGGTCTGCTGATAAACAGGGGCCCTATCCGGAGGACAGAGGGGCTCCCCTGACAAAAGGGCTGGCAGGGACTATCTGAATGCGTATTGCAGTGTATCTACATAGTAGCTTCTCCATTGGATTCTAACCTCCTTGAAGGCAGAGATCTGGTTTTCATTGTTTGAATTTCTCCCTGTTCCTCTCCAGGGTGAAGAAGCAAGCTCTGCCCACTGTAGATTCTCCAGGAGCATTTGTCTACTGTGGAGTGAATCAGAAGTCGTGCCCTCCCTCTGACAGCTGCAGGGGGAGAGGGTGGAGGAATCATCTAGGGAATGTGAGGGGAGTGGGGGCCACGTGGTGAGGAGGAAAGTTCTCCCTTGTCCCTTTCGAAGGCCCCTGGGGATGTGGCCGAGGAGCCCAGGCCTGCGAAGTTGTGGTGGAGGAAGGAAGCTGTGTGGTAATGTGGTTAGAGCTCAGCAAGCCGGGCTCCAAAAGCCAGTGCTGTTAGGTGACTGGTGTGCACCCGTTTCCTCTTGACCAAAACTGGAATGACTTCTGGGCTGGTTATGGGGATTAAGGGAGATCAGGTGAGTGATGGCCCAGGCACAGCATGGGTTTAGGAGATGGCTGTTCCTGGGGTTGATTCAGACCTGCGCTTTTGAGGGAGTGGAGCCCTAAGTATATAAATCATTAACTCCTCACAGGAATATTTACTTTGCCCTGGGGTTTTCCATGGGCAGGCTCTCCCAGCAACCCCAGAGCCTTGCTACTCAGAGGGCTCATGGACCAGGAAGCAGCCTCCCCTGAGGGCCTATTAGGACCCCCTCAGATGCTCCCCAGACCTGCTGAATCAGAATTTGTATATTAAGATTACCCCAGGTGAGTCATATGCACACTGAAGTTTGAGAAGCACTTTAGAAACTCCTTGTGAAGTCTGCAATGTAGAGATGACTATTCTCATTCTGAGAATGAGAACACTTCCTCAGAGTCTGAGAATTGAAGGCTTCCTTTGCCCAAGCCCACAAGGTCTTCTAGGAAGAGGGTCTGGTGACTCCTATGGGTCCTAAATAACTTTCCTACCCTTGACTGTTCCCTGAAGGAGCAGCATGCTTTAGGCCAGGGTGGAGATGAACAAGGCCAGGGCCAGGGACTCATCTGCCGATAGCCACGATAGCCACAAAGCGGGCCGGGAAAGCTCCCTGCTGTAGAAGGGCTGTGTGGACTCCACCCTGAGGAGTATGAGGTCTTGGCCCTGGGGCTTGAGTTCTGATGACAAAGAGGCCAGGAAAAAAATGTCACGTCAATACATACCCGCATTCCTGTGTTAAAGTGGAATTTTCCAAAGGTGAAAACACTTGACTCGCATGTAAATATAAAATGACCACATGTCAAAGATTTAATTTAACTCATTTCTTAATGAGGAAATGTCTAAGATGTTAAATCTGGTTACAGTGAGAATGTGAGGAGCTCGGTATTTATAGGCAATTTAATAGAAGAATCTTAGGGTGAGACAGCTAGGTTAGAAATTATTTGCATCTCTACCAGACAAAAATCTGAAAGTTAACCAACCTCTGCCGCTATGGGATTGTAAAATAGCCCAGTCAATAGGAAATCAATCAAAGGTGCCAGCCCTGCACGATGCAGCTAGAACACCCAATAATCTCTTTCGCCTATTTCCAATTTTGGATAATTTTTTCTGACACTACCCTCGGTGAGTCCTTGAGAATCTGGAAATTGCTCTTGCCTGAGAATTATCCTCAGAATGGAATGTGGGTCTTGGAACGAAAGGAGGAATAAAAAATGAGCAAGCCCATCTTCTGAAAGATGGTGAGTGTGCTTTCCCGGCCACCTTTCCTCTGTCCTGCAAGGTACTGTGCAACTGCCCTCAGAGGGTGTGAGCTGGCATTGTGATAGAGAAAGCGACTGTTCACGGAAAGGACACCACACAGCCTGCTCCTGACTCCCATTCCCTTTAACCTTGGCCGCCGTACAGAGGGGGATGATGTATCCACACACATATGCAGCCTTGTCCAAAATATTTTCCCCTCCTGTATAGTTCTTGCCAATATTGTTAATCTGTGGGTTGACTTCAGACCAAAATAAATCTCCCAGCCCTGGCCACCAGCTAGCTAATTTTACTTTGTAACCAGGGAATAGAAAGTACGGGCCCTTGGCCGACCATTCTGTGTTTATTTGGCTTTCTCTCTGCTGCAGTTTAAAAATCACATTTGGAAAAGTGGACCCTCTGTGCATAAGAACAGCCACAGAGAGAAACAACAACAAAGACGAACGGGTTGAAAAAGGCAAGTCCTTCCATTCCCCTCCACATTTGTCTCTCATCTCAGGATTCCGATCATCCCCACTGGCCTTTTCCACGATGTCTAGAGTTGTAAAATGGGCCCCAACGCAGAAGAATACATGGCCTTTCGGTGAGGATTTTCAACTGAATATCGCCTGGGTTCTGGAGCAGTTAGAGGAAGGAAGTGGGTAGAAGTTTACCATGTCTGCCCTTGAAGGGACCTTGGAGGGCATCTATTTGGTCCAGCCCAGCCCACTGAAGGGCAGGATTTCCTCGCAGTTGAGAGCACAGAGTTAGAGCCAGACAGCCCTGGGTTGAACTAGTTCTCCACCACGTCCTCACTGTGTGGCCTTGGATGAGTTTACTAACCTCTGCCTTAGTTTCCTCATCTGTCAAATGGGGAAGATGATCATCATACTACCTCAGAAGATTGTAGCAAGGACGAAATGAATTAACATGTAAAGAAAGCATCAGGAAGAGCACGAAGCATCCAATGAGCATTTGATAAGAGAAGGAAATCAGGCTCAGAGGAGAAGCAACCTCCCCAGGGTCACCTGGGGAGTTGCCAAACTGAGCTGGACTCGGTGAAAAAGAGGAGAGGTTACTGCCTCTTGGAAATTCTGACTAATAACTGTTTCTCTGCCTGTGTTACATCATCCTCACTCAACACTTGGCAAGACCTCATGTGGAAGTCAGGGTGCCACGTTCCAGTCCAGGCACGCTGCTCACCCACGGTGGCCCTCCTAGCTAATGACCTTGGGGCTGGAGGGTCTCTGGGGTTCCTGTTGGCACTAACATCTTATAATTTGCGATTAAGGTCTGTACCCTCCATTCGAGTCAAGTCTGTCTTTTTCTGCAACATTCTTTTTACTGTTTTTTTTTTTTTTTTTCTCCATTTTCCTCTGACATTTTGTCCAACTGTATCCTATGCACATCAACATCCAGGTTTCCTTTTGGCCATCCCACTCTACACCTTCCACGTTGGCCCCTCTCCCCTTCCCCTCTGCTAGGGCAATCATGGGCTCCCACTGGCCCACACCTAGCCCTCAGTTGCCAGGTTCAAGTTGATTAGACAGTCTTGGAGCTACCTTGAAAGTTACTATGTAGGCGCCTTGAAAGTAGGAACTGGATTTCATGACCCACTTTAAAAGTCTAATAGAGTGCCCTTGGCAGAGTGGCTTATCAGTTATGGTTTGTTGACTGGTTCCAAAATGAGTGGGGGATATTGGATGAAATCTTGTATTATCAAGGCTCCCTCTGGTACATTTAGTACAGCTGTCATAGAATGGGTATCTTAGAACAATTAAAATTTCAAACTTGAAAATTTCAGGCTGCAAAATAGTAATGTTACATATTTCCTTTGCTGCCTTTCTCCCCAACCCTATTCCATATCCCCTTTCCCTAAACTACAAGCGTGAGTCAAATGTTAGGTTGCCACCTGTTGGTGCAGTGAGGCATTGCAGCATAGCTCTACAAGATATTGTAAATGCCTGGAAGGAAGTGAACAGAGATTGAATTTCTGGGAGGTGAGTCTCTAGAGTGAATGCGGACATTCTAGGAATCAGTGAACTAAAATGGACTGGAATGGGTGAATTTAACTCAGATGACCATTATATCTACTACTGTGGGCAGGAATCCCTTAGAAGAAATGGAGTAGCCATCATGGTCAACAAAAGAGTCTGAAATGCAGTACTTGGATGCAATCTCAAAAATGACAGAATGATCTCTGTTTCCAAGGCAAACCATTCAGTATCACGGTAATCCAAGTCTATGCCCCAATCAGTAACACTGAAGAAGCTGAAGTTGAACGGTTCTATGAAGACCTACAAGACCTGCTAGAACTAACACCCAAAAAAGATGTCCTTTTCATTATAGGGGACTGGAATGCAAAAGTAGGAAGTCAAGAGATACCTGGAGAAACAGGCAAATGTGGCCTTGGAGTACAGAATGAAGCAGGGCAAAGGCTAACAGAGTAGCAAGAGAACACACCGGTCACCAAACACCTTTTTCCAACAACGCAAGAGAAGACTCTACACATGGACATCACCAGATGGTCAATATTGAAATCAGATTGATTATATTCTTTGCAGCCAAAGATGGAGAAGCTCTATACAGTCAGCAAAAAAAAAAAAACAAGACCGGGAGCTGACTGTGGCTCAGATCATGAACTCCTTATTGCCAAATTCAGACTTAAATTGAAGAAAGTGGGGAAAACAACTAAACCATTCAGGTATGACCTAAATCAAATCCCTTATGACTATACAGTGGAAGTGAGAAATAGATTTAAGGGACTAGATCTGATAGACAGAGTGCCTGATGAACTATGGACAGAGGTTCGTGACATTGTACAGGAGACAGGGAGCAAGACCATCCCCAAGAAAAAGAAATGCAAAAAAGCAAAATGGCTGTCTGGGGAGGCCTTACAAATAGCTGTGAAAAGAAAAGAAGCCAAAAGCAAAGGAGAAAAGGAAAGATATACCCATTTGAATGCAAAGTTCCAAACAATAGCAAGGAGAGATAAGAAAGCCTTCCTCAGCAATCAATGCAAAGAAATAGAGGAAAACAACAGAATGGGAAAGACTAGAGATCTCTTCAAGAAAATTAGAGATACCAAGGGAACATTTCATGCAAAGATGGGCTTGATAAAGGACAGAAATGGTAGGGACCTAACAGAAGCAAAAGATATTAAGAAGAGGTGGCAAGAATACACAGAAGAACCGTATAAAAAAGATCTTCACGACCCAGGTAATCATGATGGTGTGATCACTGACCTAGAGCCAGACATCCGGGAATGTGAAGTCAAGTGGGCCTTAGAAAGCATCACTATGAACAAAGCTAGTGGAGGTGATGGAATTCCAGTTGAGCTATTCCAAATCCTGAAAGATGATGCTGTGAAAGTGCTGCACTCAATATGCCAGCAAATTTGGAAAACTCAGCAGTGGCCACAGGACTGGAAAAGATCAGTTTTCATTTCAATCCCAAAGAAAGGAAATGCCAAAGAATGCTCAAACTACCACACAATTGCACTCATCTCACACGCTAGTAAAGTGATGCTCAAAATTCTCCAAGCCAGGCTTCAGCAATATGTGAACCGTGAGCTTCCTGATGTTCAAGCTGGTTTTATAAAAGGCAGAGGAACCAGAGATCAAATTTCCAACATCTGCTGGATCATCGAAAAAGGAAGACAGTTCCAGAAAAGCATATATTTCTACTTTATTGACTATGCCAAAGCCTTTGACTGTGTGGATCACAATAAACTGTGGAAAATTATGAAAGAGATGGGAATACCAGACCACCTGACCTGCCTCTCAGAGAAGGCAATGGCATCCCACTCCAGTACTCTTGCCTGGGAAATCCCATGGACGGAGGAGCCTGGTAGGCTACAGTCCATGGGGTCGCAGAGTCGGACACAACTGGAGCAACTTAGCAGCAGCAGCAGCAGACCTGCCTCTTGAGAAACCTATATGCAGGTCAGGAAGCAACAGTTAGAACTGGACATGGAACAACAGACTGGTTCCAAATAGGAAAAGGAGTATGTCAAGGCTGTATATTGTCACCGTGCTTATTTAACTTATATGCAGAGTACATCATGAGAAACGCTGGGCTGGAAGAAGCACAAGCTGGAATCAAGATTGCCGGGAGAAATGTCAATAACCTCAGATATGCAGATGACACCACCCTTATGGCAGAAAGTGAAGAGGAACTAAAAAGCCTCTTGATGAAATTGAAAGAGGAGAGTGAAAAAGTTGGCTTAAAGCTCAACATTCAGAAAACGAAGATCATGGCATCTGGTCCCATCACTTCATTGGAAATAGTGGAAACAGTGTCAGACTTTATTTTGGGGGGCTCCAAAATCACTGCAGAATGTGATCACAGCCATGAAATTAAAAGACGCTTAAACTCCTTGGAAGGAAAGTTATGACCAACCTAGAAAGCATATTAAAAAGCAGAAACATTACTTTGCCAGCAAAGGTCTGTCTAGTCAAGGCTATGGTTTTTCCAGTAGTCATGTATGGATGTGAGAGTTGGACTGTGAAGAAGGCTGAGCGCCGAAGAATTGATGCTTTTGAACTGTGGTGTTGGAGAAGACTCTTAAGAGTCCCTTGGACTGCAAGGAGATCCAACCAGTCCATCCTAAAGGAGATCAGTCCTGGGTGTTCATTGGAAGGACTGATGCTAAAAAAAAAAAAAAAAAAAAAAGGACTGATGCTGAAGCTGAAACTCCAGTACTTTGGCCACCTCATGCGAAGAGTTGACTCATTTGAAAAGACCCTGATGCTGGGAAAGATTGAAGGTGGGAGGAGAAGGGGACAACAGAGGATGAGATGGCTGGATGGCATCACTGACTGATAGACATGAGTTTGGGTAAACTCCAGGAATTGGTGATGGACAGGGAGGCCTGGCGTGCTGCGATTCATGGGGTCTGAAAGAGTCAGACACGACTGAGCGACTGAGCTGAACTGACTCTGTAGAGTCAGATGTGGCCCAGAGAAATACCTTTCAGATTAGGTTGACCCAAAGGGAGGGGAGAGGGCTAATAGCAGAGGGGAATCCTGGAGTAAGAGAGACACTACTGAACACTCCAGGGGCTGTAGAGGGAAAAGTAATCAGTTATTTGGAGACACTAACTTCTGAAACACCTAATACTGCTAACGTATGTTTAGTAAAGCTCTGTATGCCACTGGGCTGACTGCCAATAATCCTGCCTTTCTCAAACCTTTGCCCTTTGTCAATATTGTTGGAGCCCAATTTAAAACTCCACTAAAGAGCGAAGAAAAATGAGATTTCACTGTATATATTGTTGGGGTGGGTTGCACTTTTAAAAGATGCCTGCCATAATATCCCATGTGTTTTTCTGCAGTGTGACCCACCACGCCTCCATCAGGTAGACAGGTCTGTTTCTCTACTGCTTTGAACCCAGGTGGGTCCTGTGCCTGCTTTGACTGATAGAATGAGGTGGATTCAGCTTTTGGGCAATGAGTCCCTGACATCCTGCTGCTGCTGCTGCTAAGTCGCTTCAGTCGTGTCCGACTGTGCGACCCCATAGACGGCAAGCCACCAGGCTCCTCCGTCCATGGGATTTTCCAGGCAAGAGTACTGGAGTGGGGTGCCACTGCCCTCTCCGCCCTGACATCCTAGAGCAGTACTATTTCAGTTCACATCTGCTGCTTCTGATCAAAACACTGTCTTGTACTTCCTGAGAGAGCGAGCACTTCCTGCCAGGTGTCCCCTTGTGCCCGCTGTGTGGCTGTGGGGTTCAGTGTCTCTCACGCATGCTAGCATGGCGCTTGGTGCCTTATTTGCAGGCCATGAGATAGAACCCACGCTTTTGCCTCCAGAAGCTCTTGTGGGTGGGATTGTGCATTAGATAGCAAGAGTCCACCCACACATTTTCTTTTCAAAAACTTTAGTGATGATTTACACATAATAAAATACGCCTATTTTAAGTATACAGATTGATGAGCTTTGGCAAACATAGCCCATGTGACCACCACCCATGTAACCACTACCATAATCAAAGTGAAGTCGCTCAGTCGTGTCCAACTCTTGGCGACCCCATGGACTGTAGCCCACCAGGCTCCTCCGTCCATGGGATTTTCCAGGCAAGAATATTGGAGTGGGTTGCCATTTCCTTCTCCAGGGGATCTTCCCGACCCAGGGATTGAACCCAGGTCTCCTGCATTGTAGGCAGACGCTTTACCATCTGAGCCACCAGGGAAGTCCCATAATCAAAGTCTAGAACATTTTCATCACCCCAGAGTTTCCTCGTGCCCCTTTGCAGTCAATCCCCTCCTCCCACCCCGCAGCCAAGCATTGATTTGCTTTGCCCGTAGAGATCAATTTTCGTCTTTTCTGGTGTTTCAAATAAATGTAATCATATAGGATGCCCTCTTATGTGACTTGTATTTATGTGACTACATAATATTTTCTTCAGCATGTTTTAGAGGTTCATCTATGTTGTGTGTACCTGTAGTTAATTCCTTTTTATTGCTGAGTAGTCTATCTTTGTGTGGATATATCACAATCTGTCTATTCTTCTATTGATGGACATTTGGGTCAGTTATAAATAAAAGTGCTATGAATGTTCATCTACAAGGATTTGTTATCATATGTTTTCCTTTCTTCTAGGTGAATACCTAAGAGTGCTAATACAGGTTTATATGACAAGTGTATATTTCACTTTATAAGAAATTGACAAATTATTTTACATGCCCACCAGCAAAGTATGAGAGTTCTGGTTGCTCCATATTCTTATCAGCACTCAACATTGTCAGTCTTTTTACTTGTAGCATCCCTGGTGAGTGTAAACGTACCTCATTTGCCCATACGTTTTTTGTTTCTTACTTTTTAAAAAATTTATTCTTAATTGCCCACAGGTTTTTAATTGTGTCCTCTGTTAGAAAGTGAGCAGGAACTTGATTTTTCACTGCTCCATCCCCTAGCACCTGGAATGGTGCCAACACCTGGAACAGCCCCCAGTACATGGAATCAGATCAGATCAGATCAGTCGCTCAGTTGTGTCCGACTCTTTGCGACTCCATGAATCACAGCACGCCAGGCCTCGCTGTCCATCATCAACTCCTGGAGTTCACTCAGACTCACGTCCATCGAGTCAGTGATGCCATCCAGCCATCTCATCCTCTGTCCTCCCCTTCTCCTCTTGCCCCCAATCCCTCCCAGCATCAGAGTCTTTTCCAATGAGTCAACTCTTTGCATGAGGTGGCCAAAGTACTGGAGTTTCAGCTTCAGCATCATTCCTTCCAAAGAAATCCCAGGGCTGATCTCCTTCAGAATGGACTGGTTGGATCTCCTTGCAGTCCAAGGGACTCTCAAGAGTCTTCTCCAACACCACAGTTCAAAAGCATCAATTCTTCAGCACTCAGCCTTCTTCACAGTCCAACTCTCACATCCATACATGACCACAGGAAAAACCATAGCCTTGACTAGACGAACCTTTGTTGGCAAAGTAATGTCTCTGCTTTTGAATATGCTATCTAGGTTGGTCATGGAGAAGGCAGTGGCACCCCACTCCAGTACTCTTGCCTGGAAAATCCCATGGATGGAGGAGCCTGGTGGGCTGCAGTCCATGGGGTCGCTAAGAGTCGGACACGACTGAGCGACTTCACTTTCACTTTGCACTTGCATGCATTGGAGAAGGAAATGCCAACCCACTCCAATGTTCTTGCCTGGAGAATCCCAGGGACGGGGGAGCCTGGTGGGCTGCCGTCTCTGGGGTCGCGCAGAGTCAGACACGACTGAAGCGACTTAGTAGCAGCAGCAGCAGGTTGGTCATAACTTTCCTTCCAAGGAGTAAGCGTCTTTTAATTTCATGGCTGCAGTCAGCATCTGCAGTGATTTTGGAGCCCAGAAAAATAAAGTCTGGCACTGTTTCCACTGTTTCCCCATCTATTTCCCATGAAGTGATGGGACCGGATGCCATGATCTTCGTTTTCTGAATGTTGAGCTTTAAGCCAACTTTTTCACTCTCCACTTTCACTTTCATCAAGAGGCTTTTGAGTTCCTCTTCACTTTCTGCCATAAGGGTGGTGTCATCTGCATATGTGAGGTTATTGATATTTCTCCCGGCAATCTTGATTCCAGCTTGTGTTTCTTCCAGTCCAGCGTTTCTCGTGATGTACTCTGCATAGAAGTTAAATAAACAGGGTGACAATATATAGCAGGCAATAAATATTTTTGGAATGAGTGAATTCATGTCTCTTTCAGTTTTTGTGTTTCCTTAAGACTGATTTCTGTAGGGGATATTGAGCAAAGAGAATTTATACACTTACAGTTGTGAAAGATACTGCCAAATTGCTTTACAAAAAATACTGAACTAATTTACCCTCCCACCAACTTGAGCTACAGTCAATTGTTTCCTTTTTTTTTTTTTTTGCCAGGGGAACAGTTGAAAAATGGTATTTCATTTTGGTTTTAATTTTGTATATTACTCATCACTGGGTGAAATTGAACATCTTTTCATATGTTTTTGTGTCTTATGTACTTCTTCATCTGTGATTTGTGTTCCTATACTTTGCTTTTTGTAATTGGACTGTTTTTTTTCTAATTTGTAGAAACTCTTTGCTTATCTGAGATAGTACCATTTTGCCGGTTATGTATGTTGCAAACATTTTGTGGAGTCACAAGCAGAATGGTTCAATGATGACTCCTGGAATCCTTCTGTTGTTGCTTGCTCAGGCTGAGAATCTCTGCCCTTCCCTCAGTGGGAGTGGCTGTGACTCAACCCAAGTTTGCTTTGGGCTGAGGGCTCCCCTTCCTCCCATGCATACCTCCAAGTCTTGAGTGTTCCCTGTATGTAAAGCCTCTTCAGCCTACACGATTAAAAGGCAGCACCCAGAGTGGACTGAGGAGAACACAGGGTGTGTGTACCTCATCTTGCTGTGTACTTGAAAAATTTCCCAATAAAACCTGCTCTTCCTACCCTTTCCATGTGGCATTGTGGTGTTTGCCTTCGCCTTCTTCCCCACATTTTTTCTCCCAGTGTGTTATTTATCTTAGACATTGTTCATGATGTCTTCGTTTCATATGCAAGGTTTTACTTCTACATCGTCAAATCTGCCCATCTTCTCCATGACTTGTGGATTTCACGGCTTGCCTAGGAAATGTTTTCTTATCCCAATCATGTAAAATATTAGTTTCTGTTTTCTTCTGGTTCTTTCATAGGTTTTTAATGTATCGTTCCTTATCCACCTGGAAGACATTTTTGGATGTGGAGATGCCCACCTCCTAGGGGTCAACAGCAGGGTTTCTATCCTCAGAGCCGCTCTTGGAGTGGGTTACTGTGCTAGATTATTTATCTATTGCTGTATAACAAATCACACCAGAACTTAGTAGCTTTAAACAACAGCCGATCTGAATTACCTCACCGTTTCTGTGGGTCAAGAATTTAGGAGCAGCTTGGCTCCATGGTCTGGCTCAAGATTCTCATGAGGTTGTAGTCAAGATGTTGGCTGGGGCCACAGTCAACAGAAGGCTTGACTGGGGCTGAGGGATCCACTTCCAAGATGGCCCACTTTTATGGATATTGGCAGGAGGCCTCAGTTCCTCACTGTATGGCCATCTCCATAGCACTCTCTGTAAAGTATCCTCATAGCATGGTAGCTGGCTTGCCCCAGATAGGTTGACCAACAGAGAGCAGGGTGCAAGCCACAGTATTTTTTTTTTTTTAATATTTATTTTTGGCAGTGCTGGGTCTTCACTGCGGCATGGGCTTTTCTCTAGTTGTGGTGAGTGAGGGCTACTCTCCAGTTGCGATGCTTGGCTTCTTGTTGCAGTGGCTTCTCTTGTTGTGGAGCCCTGGCTCTAGGGCATGAGGGCTTCAGGAGCTGCAGCTCCCTGGCCCTAGAGCACAGGCCCAGTAGTTGTGGCACACAGGCTTAGTTGCTCCGAGGCATGTGGGATCTTCCCGGAGCAGGGATCGAACTCGAGACTCCTGCATTGGCAGGCGGACTCTACCACTGAGCCACCAGGGGAGCCCAAGCCACCATATTTTTGATCTAGCCTCAGAAATCACACTCTGTCTTTGCCTACAAGATCCTATTGATCAAGGCAGGAATATGCAGGGACGTGAGCAATGGGAGGTGAGTAATGGGAGGTGGGGCTCTGTGGAGGTGAGCTGCCACGTGCACTATAGTCAACATTTTTGGCTCTCTGGTCCCTGGCCCTGGGAATGAGGGTCCTGTGGGTCCAAAGTACGCTCGAGAAAGCGAAGAGCTGGGAAAGTGAAGAGTGGTCCAGTGGTTAGGACTTTGCGCTTACACTGCCAGCACTAGGGTTCGATCCCTGGTCGTGGAACTAAGATTCCACAAGCTGGGCTGCATGGCTGGAAAAAAAAAAACAACCCAGTGAAGACCTATTAATATCAAAGTGAGACAAATACTCTAAATGTCTGAAAAGCAAAATGAAAATTCTGTCTATGAACACAGGGGTCCCAAAGACTCTTAATTTTGCTGTTTTAGAATTCAGGAGAAAGACAGATCATTCAGAATCAAAGGGAGTGACAGGGTGAGAGCATGACCTCGTCTGCATTCCTGCAAGCTCTCGCTGGCCCTTGCTAGTTATGTTGGTCAAAGTCCAATCAAGGATACAGGAACTATTCTAGGTGTTTGGAGCAGTTGGAACTTAATGCATAAAATTGTTTACACATGTGATGGAAAATGGAGAAGGGGGGGCAACATTGAGATAAGTGCGTGCAGGAAGCGTATGTTGGCCCTGAAGCTGGAGGGATGCAGGAAGACTTGGACCACTGGGGCCTGGAAGTCGGCTCAGGGGGCAGACACTGGAGCTGCGGTGGTTCTACCCTCTGGGATCTGCAGCCACTGAGGAACTCCTGCTCCTGAAGCAGACAGCAAGGAGAAGCAATACCCTGAATTGTCCCTTCCTCCTGTCCTGCAGTGTCCTTTCAGCGCCTTCCATGGACTCCAGGAATCACACAGGCAAAGCCGAGCCGAGGAAGGGGAGGAGTGGGGAGGAAAGTGAGGGCACGAGACTGGGGACTGGCACATTGGTGTCAGGTGTGTGGCAGATTTTATTCCCCCCCCAAAATGCCCACAACAATATTTCTGGTCCTACCTCTTTTTCTAGAACCATGGCACCCTCCCATCAACAGGTAGAGTCTGAGTCCCCCTCCTCCATCCTGGGTGGAACTTTGTAATTAACTCCATAAATGGAAGGAGTCACAGGTGATGCTCACTGGCTGCTGGGGCTGGGTCATGAAAGGTGATACAGCTTCCCACCTGGGATGCTTCTCTTCCAACCCAGCGGCCAAGCTGTGAAGCAAGTCCAAACCAGCCCAAGCGAGAGGCTGCACGGGGAGGCTCATGGGGAGAGAAATTGACACCCCAGCTGATAACCCACATCATCCCTCAGCACCCCGCCTCTCCAGTCTCTGAGCCTTCCAGTTGAGGTCCAGACATCCCGGAGAAGAGACAAGTTGTCCCCGCTGTCTGAATTCCTGACCTGAAGTATCTGTGAGCATAATTATTATTTTTTTTATGTTACTGAGTCTCGGGAAAATTCATTCTGCAGTGTATTGTAACTGGGACAGCTGGGGTGAGGGGCAGGAGGCATTCAGGTATATCTTTGGAGCTCCAGGGCAGTATCAGCTTCCTCTCAGATATTCTGTTTTGGGGCGAATCCCAACCAATAATTGGAATTGGTTTGCGGGTACATGGCAGCTGGTCTCATTCTCCTGCAAGTTCTTATAACTTTGTTTTTGTACCCGTTCCCTTGGAGAATTCATGAGTTCATTTTATGCGTATTTATTGAGGGCCTAAGCTGTGCTGGGCAATGGCTAGACTCTGGAAAACAAAACAGGCACAGTTCCTAACTTCAGCTGGAAAACAAATCGCCTTATAAGTAAATGCATAATTACAAATTGAGATAAATGCTCTGGAGGAAAAATGTCCAACGCAGAGAGAATGTAACAGGGGATTTAGATTTTGTGTGGGGTGTTGACAAAACCTCTCGCAGGAAGTGAGCTCTCCCCATCTCTCTCTCCCAGCCCCCACCTTCTCCCCTTTGCTCTCCGATGCTTATTTCTTCCAAGCCATGAAAGCTTTTATGATACACTTTAAAGCTCAGGGAACCCTACTAAATGCCCTGTGGTGACCTAAATGGCAAGGGAATCCAAAACAGAGAGGATACATGGATACATATAGCTGATTCCCTTTGCTGCACAGCAGAAACTGACACAACATTGTAAAACAGCTACTACATACTCCAATGAAATTTAATTTAAAAAAAGTTAGCCAAAACAGGATTTCCTAGTGAAAAGGTTAGCCGGACACACCTATACTGAAAAGCATTTACTCTAAAGAAACCCAAATCACCGGGGTTGTTTTTTTCTGGGTGACACATGAAAACTAGGACTCTCTCCCTCAAAGGGTGCCCAGACAGTGCCTAGGCATCAATTTATCATCGAGTTTTAGGAGAGTGGCTGACCGATATGTGCGGCCACTCTCAGCTGTAGTGTTTTCTTGAAGGGCGACAGAGGATGAGATGGTTGGATGGTATCACCAACTCAATGGATATGTGTTTGAGCAAGCTCCGGGAGTTGGTGATGGACAGGGAAGGCTGGCGTGCTGCAGTCCATGGGGTTGCAAAGAGTTGGATACTACTGAGTGACTGAACTGAATTGAATGAAGCTCAAGCGTAGTGAGACCTCTCCGGGGAAAGAGAAGAAGGGGGGGCTTCGGGGAGGCAGGGGAGCTGCACGTGGAAAGCCCCGGGCACAGGGACTGGCTTGCCGGCTGGGGGCGAGAATGAGGAGCAGCTCAGGTCCCCTCACAGCCACTGTGGTGTGCTCCATGTCTGTCTCTGCATAGAGAGGTGGGCCTGAACTGCTATTTCCAGCAGGCTCCATGGGGAAAGGGGCAGCTCTGAGACCATGCCCAAGGCTCTTATTTCCCTATGACTGGAAAAGGGGGGTTCCTTCAGAGATGGGGCTGGGTCTTTCCATCTGCTGCCTTTTCACAGGGCTGTCCTGCTTGTGGTGGCATCCGTGTGGTCCATCAGAACTAAGCTCACACGCAGCCTCTTGTATGTGGTTCCCTGTGGACTTGAGAGCAGACCTGGGTGGGTGACTCCATCCCCTCCGCCACTAGCAGTGCCCACATCCGCACAGCCTGGTTCACCAGCCTCAGAAGATATGCTCATTCAAGATCCTTGCAGGGACCAGGGTGGTCCTTAACACACAGCCAGACTTCAGAGCCCCAGCCTTGCTTCACGATACTGTCAGGGCTCCCACAGCAGACAGGAAGATCTACCCCCTGGGCCTCGATCCCGGCTCACTCCATCTGGATCTGCTCTCAGCTCTGATTATTCCTGCTCAAGATAACAGAGGCCAGATGTACAAATGGGTGATCACTGTGGACATGCCCACCCCTATCTTTTGTCAGTGGCCAGGACAGGAATACACACAAAAGCCCACATTCTGTGTCTAAATAACTAAAAATCAAAATCAAGCTTTCCAAAGTTTGTTGACAAACGTAACTTCACAGTGATGGGAAAGGTCAGGTGTGAATTTCAGTCTTGGATTCTGCAGCGTCTGGCACTGGAGCACCGATGACTCCTAACCACCACCAGCCCCACCGCCCTGCCCATTCCCATCCCACCCTGGAAAGGGCCTGCTGTATGTATATGCTCACCCTCTAGCCCACCAGTCCAGTGCTGTCTATTTTCTGCCCTCCCCAAATTGCCCCTGCACACATTCACCTCTGGGCCACCTAAGGGTGTGGAGAAAGAGTGACGTGTATCCTTGGGAGGACAGATGAGGGGATGAGGTCCGGGCAGTCCCTGGTAGTGAACTTAGGGCTGTCTGCGGGGGGAGGAATTCTGGGGTCCCAGGATCCCAGAGCATGACTAGAGGGGAGACGAGGCTCCAAGTGGGTGTCCCTTTGGTCTGATGGATGCCTTGCTCCATGGGCAGAGATATGGCCAGAGCAGGACCCTGTAGAGCATGGGGCTGAGGCCAGGGGCCGTGATTGGCCAGTTCTAATGGTACTTCTAATCCTAGAGAACAGACCAAGTCATGCTGGGTAGAATTGCTCTGTGTCCTTTGAGCTATCACTCATTTCTTTTCTGTCTTCCTGTGCAGCTACTAGGAACCTTCATTTGGGCTATTCACCGGCTTGGCACCCATCCTTCCAAGGCTGATGTTTGAAATATTTCACCACCATTTAGGACAGGCAATTGAGCAATCAGATCAGATGCCTGCCCAGTGCTGAAGCGGAGTTCTGGAGGCCTTCTCCTGGGCTAGACATTGACTCTTCTGTTGCTAGGTGACAGGGAGATAGAGGAGGGGTCAGGGCCATAAGAAGGGACACTGGGGACAAGGCTTGGGAAAGGGGCCATTTATCATCAGTATGGAGATATTTTACTATTTTAACCACAGTGCTGCTGTGCTCGTGAATATCAGCTCTGCCTTCTCCCCGTCTTCCTTTGACGTTATTAGGGGCAGCATTCTCTGCAGCTAAAAGATTATATTCCCAGCTTTGCTTGAATCTTAGAGATGGCTCATAATATATATAAGGGCAAGTTTTCAAAGGGCTCTTTTGACTGAGAAGAGTCCTCTTTGCCCCTTGCCCTTCTCCTTCTTTCTATACCTCTCCTGCCTGCGATGATGATGGCTGGAGCTGCAGCAGCCATCTTGTGACCTTGAGAATAGATGCCCCATGCTGAAGAAAGTAAAGCAGAAACAGAAGAAACTTGGGACCCTGATGACTGTAAAACTGCCACACCAGCTCTAGACTGCCCACTGCTGGACTCTTTTTTTATGAGAGGATAAACCTCAAATTTTAAGACTCTAGTTAGGTCTCTGTTATTAGCATTTAAATTTGATTGCTAATTCATTTGAGTTCCAGTCCTCAAGGCCCATCTCTCCATGGTCAGGGATGTGGCCAGAAGAGGAATCCATTTGGCATGTGTCTTCCATGGGCTAGATGTATTTTGTCAGCTAATCCTTAAAACCTTTCTGGCAACTGGTGTTACTTTCCTCACTTTGACGGTTGAGAAAACTGGTCTGAGAGGTTAATGTGGCTTGATTGGTGGCAGAACTAGTGCCAAGGCCTGGGTCTTGCACCATCTCCACCATACTTGTCATCTATACAGGCAGGACTGGGGTCTCTGGGGACAGTGCCTAGGAGGTCCTCTGAGGCTGGGCAGTGTGGGAATGGCCTTTGCAGATCCAGCGGTGCACCTGGCACTCAGACAGGCATCTGTCTGCCCAGAAAAGTGGTGTGTGTAGTGTGTGTGAAAGGAGACTTTAAAAATCTCCTGTCTTCCCCTGTTGTTATTCTTGAAAGAAAAGCTCAGAAAATCTCAGTGGAGCTATGAAATAGAGGGTAGGGAGTTGCTGTGAGGCAGGTAGCAGGCAGCCTTCTGCCTTCCAAGTTCAGTGAAGGAAAAAATCCCTGGGCAGAGGGAGAGCATGGAGGGAGCCGTCTCTGAGGTGGGGGCCTCGGAGGGGCCTGCCAAGGTGTTCGGGCTCCTTAGGCTTGGAGGTTGCTCAGCCCGGTACACTTGTTCCCTCCAAGCCTGAAAACCCAGCTTCTCCCCGGTCTCTAAGGGCAGCCGCAGTAGGAGGACCATTCTCTGAGGCGGCTTTATTGTCCCAAAGGTCACTAGTGGATGCTGATGGAGGCCCAGAACCTGGAGGCTGGTCTTCATCCCTTCTTGGACGTCTATGCCTGACACTTCCATTCCTAGTACATTTTGAACGAATAGAGAACTGTCCATAAGCCTGAAGCCCTCACCTTCCTGCAGTTCGGCCGATGTTCTACATGACCTGTTTGTCTCTTCAGGGCCCCAGGCCTCTCCCTCATCCTCCCCTCCCTCTGCCCAGGTTCTTGCAGAGGCGAAGCAACCTGACAGCCCCCACAGAGAGCATGCCCTCGGCAAACCAGCTTCCCCAGCACTGGAGAAGGAGCAAGCAGACGCAGGGCCTCCCTGTCCCTGACTCCCCTCGGAAAACATGACCCACCAGGCCCTCCCGACAAGCCCCCCAAGCCTCCTCCCCCTTCGCAGGCTCCCAGGCAGAGGAGATGGAAAACAGAGCCTCCTGAATGTTTAACTTCAGCGGAGATGATAATAACTTTCCCATGGACGCAACTGTATCCTTTCCCTGTGTTCCTGCGGGGATCCCGAAACTCCATACGGTTCTCATTTGCAGCTCGTTCCTGAGGAGGCCTCATTTCCTCGCCACACACCCCTGATGTGGTCAGGGTCTCCCTCCCACAGCCCAGCCCGAGCGGGGGTGGGGTGCAGACGTCCCTGAGCTGCTCCCTCTTGGCTGTCCCTGCTCCTTTGCCTGCCTGGCCTCCCCCAGACCCCTCTCTTGGCCTCTGCCCTTCCTCTAACCACCTCCCCTCCCAAGGCCTCAGACCTTTAAGTCTCTACTCCCCATACCCAGGGGTTGTGGTCAGGACTGGGCTGTTCCCCAGGCCATTGTGCCCTTTGGAGAAGCTTCTCCCACTCAGCCTGGTAGGCATGTTGAATGATTCCACGGTCACCATTAGTGCTATATCCTATGTGAATGGCGCCTCCTGGAGTTAGAGACAAATGACTCTGCTGGTAGGTCCTAAAAGAAGAATAGGTTCAAAGTTAGGAAAAGACTCCAACCCGCTCTTGCCAGGCAGCTCTGCCCGCGCCCCCCTCCCCACCCACCAAACTCTTTTCAGCACACACCTCTCATAACTTTGATCTCGCAGGAAGCCCAGAGGAGTTGAGAGGAGGAAAGAAAAGAACAATAGACGTTTGGTGGTTTTTTAAAAAACATGTTCACATTCCTGGCATCTCCCAAGCTTCAACTGCCACCCACCCCCCTGCTTCCATGCGGGTATGGAGTGGGCGTCTGTTATCAGCATTTGAGAAAACGGATGAGGCGAAGGACTCAGGGAGGTGAAATGATGAACCTGGATGTTAGAGGCAGATCAGGGCCCCTGAGGGGCTAGTTCTGCCTGCTAGACTCTAGTTCAGAGTCAGAAGGCAGGAGGGGAAGAAAGAGTGAGGAGGCCGTGGGCTTAGTAGTGAGACATGTGGATGGTGGGGCCAGAGGCTCTAGGGGAAAGCCTCCTGCTCCACCATTTGCAAATCGGGTAACCTTTTATGAGTCACTTAGCTTTGCTGTGCCTCAGCTCCCTCATTTGTAAAACAGATATTAAAATAGGATGGAAAGTCTGAAGAAAACTGCCAGATGTGAAGTAAGTGCTGTGATTACTATTGTTATTAGATGTGGGGAGGTCGGATGAAAGGCTACTTCGAAATTGGCTTCTCTCACCCTCTGGCCCACCTCCCCACAATGCACACTTGGAGGTCTTTGAGGACAAGTAAGCCCCATGGGGGCTTCTCTGGTGCCTCAGACGGTAAAGGATCCATCTGCAATGCAGGAGACCCGGGTTTGATCCCTAGGTTAGGAAGATCCTCTGGAGGAGAGCATGGCAACCCACTCCAGTATTCTTGCCTGCAGAATCCCATGGACGGAGAAGCCTGGTGGGCTACAGTCCATGGCATCCCAAAGAGTCAGACATGACTGAGTGACTAACACTTTCAAGCCTCATGGACATGGCTGCTCTTGCCTCTGCATCTGGCTGCCACTGAGGTCACAGCCCAGTGGCTTCTCCACCCCTGCGCCCTCGCCACATTGGCAGCTCTCTCGGCTCCAGTAGTGCCCAAGAAACACCCACAGAATCCTGAGTATCTCCAAAGAAGCAAGAGCTCTGAGTAGTCCTCAGGAGCCCGGCTTGCCATCACAGGCTGGTCCTTCTGGGCAGTTCTTTTGTCTCAGGCTGGACCCAAGGTAAATAGATGTGATTAGGAGATCAAAAGGCTTTCCACAGGTTTGGCCCGAGGGGGCCCTTTGATCTGCTACCATGCCTTCAACACGCACCCCATCATCTCCACCACCCCTGGAGTCCTCTCTGCTAGGAAACCTCTCCCTGCTCTCATCCCTAGTCTTATCAAAATGCTGCCTCAGCACTCAGTGCCAGGTTGGTGAGCCTTGCCTGTTGATGACCTGAGTGCCCCGCCTCCCAAGTGTTTGCTAAATCACCAACATGAAGCTGAAGCCAGCGTGCTCAAGCAGGTCTGCCAAAGCCAAACAGTCTCATTTTGAGCCTCAGTTGCCAAACCTGAAATTTCAACATGTTTGTGAGTGGTGGATGGGTGAATCTCGTCTGCTTCTTGGGCTATCTAAGTAGATGCAGGGCCTGCCTGGTCTCCCAGAACTTGGCCCATTGAAGGAAGAAATCATTATGACTATTATTTTTCTTTTGAAAAGGGTATACGTTCCAGTTAGTGCTTACTGTGGAGAACCTGTGGAATTTTCTTTAAGACTTGAGAGATGGCTTGGAAGGATTATGTTTTAACTGCTCAAAATGGACCCTCTGTCACCCATGGCGGAGAAGGCAATGGCACCCCACTCCAGTACTCTTGCCTGGAAAATCCCATTGGTTGGAGGAGCCTGGTAGGGTGCAGTCCATGGGGTCGCTGAGAGTCGGACACGACTGAGCGACTTCACTTTCACTTTTCACTTCCATACACTGGAGAAGGAAATGGCAACCCACTCCAGTGTTCTTGCCTGGAGAATCCCAGGGACGGGGGAGCCTGGTGGGCTGCTGTCTATGGGGTCGCACAGAGTCGGACATGACTGAAGCGACTTAGCAGCAGTCACCCATGGCCTCCTCCTCAGCAGGCCCCAAAACTCTAAGGGAGGTGTGTGCTGATGTGGCGAGGCCTCTCCTAGCCTTTGGGGTACGTATCAGGATAGGCCACCATGGCCAGGTTTCCCTGCTACCAACACAGGCCACGGGGGCTTCCACTGGCCTGCTCCTGGGACCCTCATCCTGTCACCAGGTCTCAGCCCTGCTTGGGGAGTTGAGGGTATGCAGTGCAGCTGGGTTTCTGTGAGGGAAGAACTTCCTCATTAAAGGAAAGCTGTCGTAGGAGACATGGAGAAGCATTGCTGGGAGAATCTCTAGGAAGGAGGGAGATCCCTGCCCAGAGCTTCCCTGGGGGGCAAACAAATTGGGGGCTCTGGCTGCTTTTATGCTTTTACCTCCAGGAGGGCCAGACTCCTTTTTTGAATCCAAGAGAGATCTATAACCTAGGCTCCTTTATTCAACAAATATTTTGTGAGCGGTTGCCAGGTGCTAGGAGCTGGCCTAGGTGCTGGGGATGTATCGGTGAACAAAATGGACAGAAGACTCCATCCCCTCATGGATTTTGCATTCTAGGAATGGGGCAAGACAATGAACATACTACAGGAGAAATGATTGCATTTCTTTAAAAGAGAAATGCCAAGGAAAATGTAAAAGGAGAGAAGAAAAGGAGAGTTGGGAGGATGAGATGTGGGTGGTGGCTGCATTGAATAGGGTGGTCAGGGAGGCCTCATCAAGAAGGTGCCATTGGGCGGCCGAAAAGGCGGTGCGCTGCGAAGGCGGGGCTTCGGTGACACCCGGCGGTCGCTGAGGATCTCGGGTGGTCTGTGAGGATGGCGGGGAGGGGGAAGCTAATTGCGGTGATCGGAGACGAGGACACTGTGACTGGCTTCCTGCTGGGCGGCATAGGGGAGCTTAACAAGAACCGCCACCCTAATTTCCTGGTGGTGGAGAAGGATACTACCATCAATGAGATCGAAGACACTTTCCGGCAGTTTCTAAACCGGGATGACATCGGCATCATCCTTATCAACCAGTACATTGCAGAGATGGTGCGGCACGCCCTTGACGCCCACCAGCGCTCCATTCCCGCTGTACTGGAGATCCCGTCCAAGGAGCACCCGTATGATGCTGCCAAGGACTCCATCCTGCGCAGGGCCAGGGGCATGTTCACGGCTGAAGACCTGCGCTAGAGGACTCCCCTCCGCCTTGCGGCCTCTCCCTGGGCTTGCCATCAGCCCTTCTCTAAGATCTTAGCCTCTGAGTTCCAATTCCCTGCCCCTTCCCATTCTACTGAGAGGCACCAGAGCTGGGGTGCTTCCAGTTGCTGGGGCTCTGCCATTAAAATTAAGGCTGGTTGGGATACAGGAAACCTGAGTGTCTTCTCTCCACTGCCTCTTCCCTGTGCTGTCATTGTTGATGTTAAATTAAAATAACATTCTTGCTTCTCTCCAAAAAAAAAGAAAAAGAAGGTGCCATTGGAGCAAAGGCTCAAAGGAGGTGAAGGAGTAGGCCAGACAGTTATCTGGATGAAGAGTGTTTCAGCCAGAGAAAACAGTCAGTGCAAAGGTCCTAAGGCAGGATGGCCTGGGACATTCCAGGAGCACCAAGGAGGCCAGGGTGGCTAGGGCAGAGGGAGGGGGAGAAAACGAGATATGAGCAGAGGTGCAAGAGGTGGGGCAGATTCTTGTACCCTGTGGTATCCAGGAGATCACTGTCAGTGCCTTGGCTTTTACTTCGAGTAAAATGGGGAGTCACTGTAAGGCTTTGAGCAGAGTGACATCATCTGACTTAGATTTTTTATTTAATTCAATTTAATTTTTATTTTATATTGGCGTATACTTGATTTACAATGTTGTGTTGGTGTCATGTGTACACCTAAGTGATTCAGTTATACATATCCATGTATCCATTCTTTTTCAGATTCTTTTCCCTTATAGGTTATTGCAGAGTATTTAGTAGAGTTCACTGTGCTATATAATAGGTCCCTGTTGATTATTTTTTATTATAGTAGTGTATATATGTTAATCCTAAGTTCCTAATTTATACTTCCTCCTCAACTTTCCCCTTTGGTAACCATAAGTTTGTTTTTGAAGTCTGTGAATCTATTTCTGTTTTGTAAATAAGTTCATTTGTATCATTTATTTTTTAGATTCAGCATATAAGTGATATCATATTTGTCTTTGTCTGACTTCACTTAGTAATAATCTAGGTTCATCCACACTGCTGCAAATGGCAATATCTTGCTCTTTTTTGTTGCTGAATAATATTCCACTATATATATGTATCACATCTTCTTTATCCTTTCATCTATCGATGGACATTTGGGTTGCTTCTGTGTCCTGGATATTGCAAATAGTGCTGCAAGGAACATTGGGGTTCATGTAATTTTTTGAATTATGGTTTTCTCTGGATATATGCCCAGAAGTGGGATTACTGGATCATATGGTAGCTCTATTTTTAGTTTTTAAGGAACTTCCATACCATTCTCCATAGTGGTTGTACCAATTTACATTCCTACCAACAGTGTAGGGGGATTCCCTTTTCTCCATGCCCTCCCCACATTTATGTTTTGTAGACTTTTTGATGATGGCCATTCTGACCAATGTGAGGTAATACTTAGTGTGGTTTTGTTTTGCATTTCATTTCAACATCATTAGTGATGTTGAGCATCTTTTCATATGCTTTTTGGCCTTCTATATGTCTTATTTGGAAAAAAATGTCTATTTAGATCTGCCATTTGTTTGATTGGGTTGTTTTTGATATAGAGCTGCATGAGCTGTTGGTATATTTTAGAGATTAATCCCTTGCTGGTTGCTTAATTTGCAAATATTTTCTCCCTAAAAGTGTGGGTTGTCTTTTTGTTTTGTTTATGGTTTCCTTTGCTGTGCAAAAGCTTTTAAACTTAATTAGGTTCCATTTGTTTATTTTTGTTTTTATTTTCATTACTCTAGAAGGTGTGTTCAAAAAGATCTTGCTGTGGTTTATGTCAAAAAGTGTTCTGCCTATGTTTTCCTCTAAGAATTGTATAGTATCCAACCTTACATTTAGGTCTTTAATCCATTTTGAGTTTATTTTTGCGTACGGTATTTGAGAATGATCTAATTTTATTATTTTACATGTAGCTGTCCACTTTTCCCAGAACCATTTATAGTCTTTTCTCCATTTTATATTCTTGCCTCCTTTGTCATAGATTAATTGACTGTAGGTGCATGGGCTTATTTCTGGGCTTTCTATCCTATTTCATTGATTTATATTTCTGTTTTTGTGCCAGTACCATATTGTTTTGATGACTGTAGCTTTGTAGTATAGTCTTAAGTCATGGAGCCTGATTCTTCCAACTCCGTTTTTCTTTCTTAGGATTGCTTTGGCTCTTCAGAGTCTTTTGTGTTTCCCTACAAATTAAAAAAATTTTTTTTCTAGCTCTGTGAAAAATGCCATTGGTAGTTTGATAGGAATTGTATTGAATCTGTAGATTGCCTTGGGTAGTATAGTCAATTTTGACAATACTGATTCTTCCAATCCAAGAACATAGTATATCTTACCATCTGTTTGTGTCAGCTTAGGTTTCTTTCATCAATTTCCTATAGTTTTCAGAGTACATGTCTTTTGCCTCCTTAGGTAGGTTTACTCCTAGGTATTTTATTCTTGACTTAGGTTTTAAAGGGGTCATCTTTTTAATACAGACTTTGCAAAATTATTATGCAGGACTAAAAGGGACTAAGCAATACTAAATTTCAGTATTGAGTTTCTAAAAGTGTTAAGCATTATTGGTCCCAGCTGCTAGGAGTCTAGCAGGCTCTTCGTTTAAGGACCTCACTGTGTATGTGTATGAGTGTGTGTGTGGGGGCGGGGGGATGTCCTGTTAGAGGCAGTAAACACATTCAATTATAACACCAAGGGAAGAAGCACAGAGATGATGCGAGGGGTCAAGAAAAGCCTTCTCAAAGAATGACAGAACTGGGTTTTTGAAGACTGAATAGGAGTCTTCCAGGTTGGACAAAGCAGGAAAGGTCATTCTAGCAAAGGATATAACTTGTGGAAAGGAATGGAGGCTTGGAAGAGCAGAGAATTATAGTAATTCGGGGAATGAGTGGATGTTGTATTGTGGCATGTGCCAGAGGGAGCAGTCAGAAATGAAGAGAGAAAGGGGAGAGACAGAGTGAAAGAGAAGAAATGCCCACCCCTTTTCCCATGGCAATTGGAGATGTGGTCTCTGCCCAGGTTTCACATGTCAGCAACAAAAAGATCTCTGGTTTCCGAGATTTCACCTGACCAAGTCTCATATATTCTCTGTGCTGTGTTTTGTCCTAGTTTGGGTTGATTTTTTTTCACTTTTATGTTTTTATTTATCAAAACTTGCACAAACCTGACCTCATTCAAAATGACACAAAACACACAACCAGGACACACACAGAGAAGCAGACACAGTGCAAGGAGTTTATTTGGGAGGTGATCCACAGAGACATCAGTAAGGGCACAGGAGGGAATGAGACAGGGAAGGGGAACAAATAGTAGAGAGAGGGTGAATAAGCAGATGAGAAATAGACTCAATCCTGCCAGGTCGTCTGGGAATGAGTGTAGAATTTACCCGAGGGGTGATGGAGCTGGGCTATTAATTCTTCAATCCCATCAGTCATTAGTTAAGGGCTGCTCCTTTAGGGTGGTAACTCCTTGGTCTTCATAGCCTGCCCAGAAGCCAGGGAAAACGCCCAGGCAAAGAGCTAGACTATGAATGTTGCATATAGTACCCATTACAATTTGTATACATTTCTCCAATCACCTATTATGCCTATACCACTGTGCTGGAGAGATCTTGAGCCTACCTGGGGCCAAGGAGGATGCCAATGTGGATGGAGTCAAAAGCAGATCAGACCCAGGCCCACCCTGGGGTAATCTGGGCTCCATCTTGCTGTGGTCCACATGACACAGACTCAGGGGTAAAGGGACGGATGTTTGTCTTTTTGTGTCTGGCTTCTTTCACTTAACCTAATGTCTTCATGGTTCATCCGTGTTGTAGCCTATGTCCAAATTTCATTCCTTTTTAAGGCTGAATGATATTCCATGGATAGACCATATTTTGCTATGGACCTCTCGGTCACCTCCACTTTTTGGTTATTGTGAGTAATGCTGCTTTGAACATGGGTGAGCAATTATCTGTTTGAATCTCTGCTTGCAGTTCTTTGGGGTCTGTACCTAGAAGTGGAATTTCTGGGTCACAGTGCAATTCTATGTGTAACTTGTTGAAAACCATCATCCTGTTTTACACAAAGGCTGAACCATTTTCCATTCCCTCCAGAAATACATAAGAATCTCCTTTAAAGACACTTGGGTACTGCTCTTCCCACCAGCTGGGGACGTGTGGAGGATAAGGACCCTCCCCACTCCACGGAAGGATTGTGGCAGGTTCAAGTGAGGGCCTGGACTTCCCAGGTGGCTCAGTGGTAAAGAATCTGCCTGCCACTGCAGGAGACGTGGGTTTGATCCCTGGGTCAGGAAGATCCCCTGGAAGAGGACATGGCAACCCACTCCAGTATTCTTGCTGGGAAAGTCCCACAGACAGAGAAGCCTAGTGGGCAACAGTCCATGGGGTCACAAAGAGTCAGATATGACTGAGCAACTAAACAACAAGTGAGGATACACCCAGACTTACATGGCAAGGGTTGGTGACAGCTGAGCGCACCCTTCGGTCTCTGTGTCCAGTTCACTCAGCTATGGGCTGCATCATTTCAGCTGGACTATGTCATGGTGCTGGTCAGCTAGGAGGACATGGGTTTGGATCCGCCTTTCCTGGGGCTGGGTGACCGCTGACAAAGGAGTTTGACATCCTTAGCCTCAGTTTCCTTCTCTGTTCAAACAAATGGGAAGTGTAACTGGGCAGGGGTGGCCACTCAGTGAGGTCATATGAGTCTCAGGCTTAGCATGCAGGGCCTGGCAGATAGTACGTGCTCAGTCAGTGGACATCACTATCATTATGATCTGTTTCTGGGCATCCCTCTGTGGGTGAGCGTCTAGGTGGCAATGCAAGAATGTAAAGTCAAGGTTATGAGACTCCTTGATGTCCATTTCTGTGCTAGGATTTGGGCTGGAGCACAGTTGGGGATGCCATAATACACTGCCCAGGTTACCTTTAAGAAAGCACTTGGGACTTTCCTGGTGGTCCAGTGGCTAAGACTCCATGCTCCCAATGCAGGGGGCCTGGGTTCGATCCCTGGTCAGGGAACTTGATCCCACCATGCTGCAACAAAGGTCAAAGATCCCATGTACTGCAACTAAGACCTGGTGCAGCCAAATGAGTAATAATTAAAATAAATATATTCGAAAAAAAAAAAGAAAGCACTTGCTGCCCTGGTTTCTAGGGTATTTTCAGGGGCCCCCTCTGGCTATAAGGACCTTCAGGGGCAGCCTCAGCTACAGAGTGCCTTGGTCAAAGTCATGCCCTTCCAGTGACCTTTTAATGTGGGGGTATAAAGGCCTAGGCATCTAGGCCCACCTCTGGACAACTCAGTGGAAGGCTGAATGATGCCCCACAGCCCCTCAAGGTGTCCATGCCCTAGTTCCAGGAATCTGTGTGTGTCACCTCACATGGCAAAAGGGACTGTGCAGATATGATTAAGGATCTGGAAGTGGAGAGGTTATCCAGGTAGAACCAATGGGGGGCTTCTAAGAGGATGGCAGAGGATCAGGGTCACAGAAGGAGATGTGATGATGGAAGCAGGGGTCAGAGTGATGTGCCTGCTGACTCTGAGGTTGAAGCTTGCGCCCAGGGCCAAGGGATGTCTGCCGATGGCCTCTGGAAGCTGGAAAAAGCAAAGAAACAAATGCTCCCCTGATGCCTCCAGAAGGAATGCAGTCTGGTTGACACCTTGATTTTGGATTTCTGATCTCTTGAATTCTAAGAGAATAAACGTGTGGTGGTGGAAGGCAGCAAGTCTGCGAGAATTTGCTCCAGCAGTAATAGGAAGCTAGTACAACTCTGAATGCAGGGCTGGCTCCAGCGCTCCCTCTGCTCAATCCTGCTCTCCTCCTGCCCTTCCACAGGGATTGGTGCAGCAGGCTCTCCCTGATAAGCATCCTGTGTCTTAAACTGCATCTCAGAGTCTGCTTCCTGGGAAACCCAATCTGCCACAGCTCACACACACATATACACACACGCGCGCACACGTGTGTGTGTGTGTGTATGTATATTGTCATTTAGTCGCTCAGTCGTGTCTGACTCCTGCAACCTCATGGATTGTAGCCCCCCAGGCTCCTCTCTCCATGGGATTCCCCAGGCAAGAATACTGGAGTGGGTTGTCATTTCCTTTTCCAGGGGATATTCCCAATCCAGGGATCAAACCCACGTCTCCTGCTTGGCAGGCGGATTCTTTATCACTGAGCCACTCGGGCAGCCCATATGTATGTAATATGTGTATATGTGTATGTATACCCACACATATATTTATATATTTTGCAGCTTTATTACGGACAATTTCAAACAGACACAAAAGTAGCAAGAATAATGATCTCATCACCCCCAGCTCAGATAATCTCCAACTCATGGTTAATCTTATTTGATTCATGTGGGAATGGTAATTTAAAGGGCAAAGCAAAGCTCTCATCCTAGAAAACGTTCTGGTCCGCATGGGGACTTCAGAAGGTGCAGACATCTCTGCGGCCAAGAGAATGCCAGGCCACAGTCCCCACGTCAGTGAATATGGGGCCAGGGCACAGAGAAGCAGCCTTAGAGAAAGGCAAGGCAGAGGAGACGCAGCCAGAGCAGCAGGACAATTCCGTCTTGAAGAGTGGGTCCTAGGTCACGGGAAAACTCACCTAAAGGGTCCCAAGTCTGGGCAGGAGGCAGGTGATGTGTGAAGGGACAGTGGCAGGCAGCACTTACCTTTGTGTTACACTCCATTGTCTTTCTGATCTTCCCCTAAAAAAATAAGCCTCTCCTGCTTCTACATGACCCTGTCAACAATAGCAATGTGAGAATAGTGCCAGGTGCTGGGCGAAGCACTTTACACAGGTCTTCTCACAAATCTGCCCAACAACCCTAGGAGGCAGACACTATTTTTATCCCCATTTGAGTGAGACTCAATGAAGTAAGGCCACTTGGCCAAGGTCCCGTGGATGGTATATTAGTTTCCCAGGGCTATTATAACAAATGACCACAGACTGGGTGGTTTACAACAATAGAAATAGATTCGCTCACAGTCCTAGAGGCCAGCAGTTTGAAATCAAGGTGTTGGCTAGGCTGCACTCCCTCCAGAGGCTTTAGGGCAGAATGCTTCCTTGCCTCTTCCCACTTCTGGTGGCCCCAAGCGTCCCTTGGCTTGTAGCTACATCACTCCATCTCTGCCTCTGTCTTCACATAGCCTCCTTTCCTCTTCCTATGTCTTCTCTGTATTTCTTTTACCAGTACACTTGTCACTGGGTCCAGGGTCCATGTGGATAATTCAAGATCTCACCTCAAGATCCTTACTTGAAATACATCAGCAAGCACCCTTTTTTCCAAATAAGCTCGCATTCCCTGGTTCCAGGGGTTAAGACATGGACATAGCTTTTTGGATGCCGGCAGTCAACCCACGACAGGTAGGAAGAGGGGGACCAGGGGTCTGCACGTAAGAAAAAGGATCTGCTGTTCCTGGCATGTGATACAGTCTTGCCAAGAAGAGCAGGACCAGTAGGAACCCCTTGTCCTAGTTTTATGACGTGGCCACAAGGTCTTTGACACACCTCCCATGGAAAGGTGGTGTCACTGCCTCTCACCTTGAACCTGGGTGGGCTTGTGACTCACTTGTAACCAAAAGAATGTGACATGACCTCCAATGGTGCATCAGAAAAGGCGATGTGGTGTCTGCCTTTTTTGTGGAACCATTTGCTTTGGGAGCCCTGAGCTGCCATGTGGACTGACTGACTGCCCTGAGGCTGCCATGCTGGGAGGAAGCCCAGACCATATGGAGAGGTCCCACCTAGGTATTCTGCCCAATAGCTCTAGCTGAGACAGCTGACAGCCAGCACCCACTGCCTCCAGATAATTCCAGCCCCATCTATCCAGCTTCCCTGCTGAGGCCCCAGAAATGATGGAGCAGAGACAAGCTGTCCCCACTGTCCCCTGAGTTCCTGACCCACAGAATCGGAAGATAATAAAATGGCTGCTCTGTGCCACTGTCTGGGGATGGTTTGTCACACAGCAGTAGTAATCAGGACACCCCTCCTTGTCTAGAGAAAACCCCAAACTGGAGGTCATCAGTTCCTGAGAAATAAATCTGATTCAGAGAGAGACAAAGAAAATGTATCCTGTTTGAACCAGCACCCCTGCCCCAATTCCCGGTGGTTCTGTGATGAGAGATGGGGCGGGGGTAGGGCATAGAAAATGGAAACAGCTCCTTTCAAGCATGAGAAACCGCCCCTCCCCGAACTCACTCACAGACAGAGCCTTGGGGCCTGAGGCTGCAGCCAAGCCTCCCCCCAGCTGCCTTCCCTCCAGCCTCTGCCAGTGGAGCCCAGCAGCAGTTACCATTTCCCATGCAGCTGCAGCTGACAGCAGGTCCCCCCCACCCCCAACACCGGCCCCATCCCTCCACAGGCCCTGACCGCATGCCCCCAGGGGCCCAACCTACCCTAGCCCAAGGGGCTGACCGCTTCTCCAGTCCTGCCTTTAAACCAGTGCTCGGGGTCTGTCTGCAGCCCCGGCTGCCAATTATAGCACAGGCTCGCTCACTCGCAGGGTTGGATCTTGGGATTTTTGTCATTTGCTATGCGGAGGTTTTCTTTCTGACTAATTTGTTTACCAGGTTTAATTCTTCAATCATGTTTTCATTTTACAAGATTTCAGGGTAATTATGAACTTTGAATAAATCCATCTGAGGTACCAAAGTGCGCTCCGCTACACGAGGGCCTGCCATTCTGTTGCTACACTTGAGATTTGGTGTGAATAGGACCTTTCCTGCCTGCCCCCACCCCCCAACGCCAGCAATTGAAAACAGCTGGGCCTCTAGGAGCCAAGGTCGGGATTTGAGAAAAAGCCACAAGCTGAAAACCACATCGGAGTTGGGGAGAGATGGAATCAGGCGGGTGTGTGAGCGAGGCTCCAAAACCTGTGAGAATCTGGCCTCTCTCCACCCACCTCGCCCAGGCTGCTCCCCCCACCCCAGGGCATCTGGCAGAGACACCCGAGGCCCCGGCTGCCCCAGCGTTGCCAGCTGAATGTCTGCCGCAGCAAGATGCAGTGATTCCTGGGAGAGGACCAGATGCAGAGGCCGGAGCCTCGGGCCCTAGTTCCAGTTGCATAGCCCTCAGCAATGCGGCCATAGGCAAACTTTCTGACCCTCAGGAGTAAAATAGAAATAGATCGAGGGGATGATGACCCCCTCCTCTTTGCAGGCTTGTCATGCAGGACTTGCTGTATGAAGCGGCATTTTGTAAGCTGTATCATTTGGCACAGTTGTGAGGTGGTGGTATTGTGGAACAAAGTCTCATGGTTGTATCGGCAGGGTCACACTGGCAGGCTGGGGTGAGGAAAGGCCACCAGGCCCCTAGATGTCTTGACTCCATCACCGTTTCACAACCAGTGTGTCCGGGTTCCTGCTTGTGCTGGGATGGTCTCTATGGAGTGTGTAAGCCTATGAACTGTGACTCTGATTCCCAGTACCTTATCAATGCTACACAGGAGGACTGCGTTAGTCCCACATCTTATCGGTACCAACAAATTAGAATTGCCTAATTTGCATATCCATACCAAGCCTACAGCCAGCCCAGCCCGATGGGTAGTGCAGGGTGCCCTAATCACAACTAAGATCAATGGTTTAGGCTTAGCTAATTTACATGCAGCCAATCATAGCCAAGGAATGAACAGCAACGCTGCTAGGGGAACCAATCGGATGAAGGGAATTCTCCACCACAGAGTATAAGCCCCTGAGCTTCCCCAGCTGGGTGGCGCTCACTCCCACCTCAGGGGGGATGCCATGGGGGGCTTCGGACTTGCTCTGACAAGGATCCGGTGCTGGATCCCATCCATAGTGACAGCTTCAGTGGCTGAGGGCAAGAGGAAGGGAGTGGCTGTACCCTTGTTCTGTTTGGGATCTCTCAGAAGCAAGCCTGAGACCAAGATTCAAAGGCAGGAAGCACCAGCAGGGGCACGCCGGGATGCGGGAAGACAGTTAATAAAGAATGCCCCAGCCAGCCAGGCACCTCTGTGGGGAACCGTAATGGGCTGAATTGTGCCCCTCCACAAATTCATAGATTGAAGTCCTAACCCCCAGGACCTCCGAATGTGACCGCATCTGGAGATAGGATCTTTAACAAGGTGATTAAAGTAAAATGAGGTCGTCATGATGAGCCCTGATCCAATCTGACCAGTATCCATAGGACAGACACATACACAGAGGGATGACTGTGTGAAGATAGGAGGTGAGGAAGCCAGGGAATTCATCCACTAACTTGCACCAGTCATTCACTGGGGGCTGTTTGTGGGGGGCACTGATTTGCAGCCCTAGTCTGCCTGGGGGCAGGCAGAGCAGCATTGGTCATCAGTTGAAGCCCCCAGGGGAAGAAACTCAGGGATTACCATTTGAAAGTCGGGCCTGGATGCCCAAAATGGTGAGACCGAGGGGACTTGTGGGTGGCAAAAGTGACGGTGGCTCCTGAGATGTATAATAGGCTATCTTAGGCACCTGCCTAACAAGCAGTAAGCTTGTTGCTGTTCAGTCACTCAGTCGTGTCTGACTCTTTGTGACCCTATGGACTGCAGCACACTAGGCTTCCCTGTCCTTCACCATCTCCTGGAGCTTCCTCAAACTCATGTCCATTGAGTCGGTGATGCCATCCAACCATCTCATTCTCTGTCGTCCCCTTCTCCTGCCTTTAATCTTTCCCAGCATCAGGGTCTTTTCCAATGAGTCGGCTCTTCCCATCAGGTGGCCAAAGTATTGAAGCTTCAGCTTCATCATCAGTCCTTCCAATGAATATTCAGGGTTGATTTCCTTTAGGATGGACTGTTTTGATCTTGAAGTCCAAGGGACTATGGCACTAAGCTGCTATGGCCTTTAATCTCTGCCCCAAAGGAATATATATATATATGTGTGTGTATGTGGTGTGTCTGTTCATTGGAAGGTTTAGCTAGAATATATATTTTTATACTGGATTATTCATGTAATACTGTATGACCTTGTAATACAGTGCAAAGGTGACCTCTGGTTAGTTTCCATGCCAAAGCCCGTGGGCTGAACGGACATGGACACAACTCACTGTGGTCTTGAATTCCTGTAACTTTGGTGCCCTCCCTTGTGAGACCGGGAGCATGTCAGTGCCTCTTGCTAATTTTAGACCCATACACTGGGCTCAGGTAGGATGAGGATGCTTTGAGTCACGCTTCTTGGTTTTAAGCAACTGAAACTGATGTTACCCAAGTTCAGTAGGAAAGGGATTTCTGGAAGGTGTGGGGTGGTCCACCGACTTGAGAGAAAGGAATAAGAATCATAGCCAAGAATGCTCTAGTAGGTGTGGGGAATGGCCAGCACCTGCCCCCACCCTCACCAGCCTCCGTAGCACACTGTCTTTGCTGGCCCTCTGAGGTTGCCACCGTGGGGTCATTGTCCCTGCCTCTCTAGGACATTCCCTGGAGATTCAGTTGGGGCTCTCTGGGTCACCCTATCAGAGTGGCCTCTCCACGTGGTCTTTCCAACATGGCAGCTTAGAACAACGGGATTTCTTACACATCAGCCCAGGGCTTCCAAGAAAGAGCACCAGACAGAAGCTGTATCATCTATTATGATCTATTGTTGTAAATCACACAGCATCACTTCTGCCACATTCTATTCGTCCCATGTAAATCTGAAAAGCCAGTCCACATTGGCTTTTCTAACCCCCAGGGAAGGGATTAGACTCCTCCGCCCTTTGATGAGAGGACTGTGAAAGAATTCAGGGACATGCTTTAAAACCGCCACAGTGGGCTAGGAGATGGCAAACAGCCACTTGGCTTGACAGTTTGATTGGACCAACACATTTTTCCTTCTTGATTTTCTAATTTGGCTGCTTGTTTCCCATGATGCAGATAGGCCTGGCTCAAACTCCAGGCCACATGTTAGTAACTAACATGTTTGCACCCCGTTGGTTGGACCCACCGACTCCAGTTCATCCCGCTTCATCATTATGCCAGGAGAGCTCATTCCAACTGAAATTTGACTATTGGTTTTTAATTTTGGTGCCATTTTTCATGCTGATGGCTCTTCTGGCTGACAGTGAATTACCCTGGGTGCAAATTAAATACAATAGAATTGCTAATAAGGCCATTAGAATACGCTGACAGGAGGAAATCTACAAGTTGTCAGACCTGGGTGGGCTCTCCACTTGCCTTTGGGACAGAATTCACTTCACTTCAAACGGACCTGTGCCTGGGATGGGTTCAAATATTGGAAACAGACACCTGCAGGCACCCGGAGGGACTGAGCGAGTGACTGCAAGGCCCGCGAGCCTACACTGGTTCAGCTGTTTCTCTTTGCAGGAAAAATCTTGTCCTGTGAATACACGTGTCCCTAGGGATCTCTGTCTAATGTTCCATACACTCTTCTCATGCAGGGAAGTGTCGAGATTTAATTCTCCACCTCCAGGCCCACAAGGAAGGCACCAAATATCTGGAACAATGAACAATGTTTTCAGATTTCTAAATTTAGACGGAAGGTGGGAACACACCAGCAATTTTCCTCTTGTGTCTAATTCTGAGCAAAGATAGAGTCTTTATCTGTTGGAGACTTTGTCATTGCATGGTCAGTCCCAGTTTCTTTTTTTTTTTTTTAATCCCTACAAAACTGACTGAGAGAAATAGATTCAGGAGTTGGACCCTAAGGATGGGCTCGCTGCTGAAGAGTGGTTCTATAAATCAGGAGGTGTTAGACCTTCAGAGGAGATAGGAGGTGGTCTTGAAGGGTGAGGCTGTAAACCCGGACGCTGTGCAGTGCTATTGTTTGGGGAGGGACAATGTGTTGGAGATCATTGGTAAGAGGAGGACCCCACTGCATCAGTAACAGCTAACAATTATTGAACCCTGCCTGCTATATCTAGCCACTTGAAACACATTTCATCTTTACATCAGCCCTCTTCTCTGTAGATTATGGTCATCACCCCCATTTAGAGGATGTCAATCTTGAGGTTAGGTAATTTTTCCAAGGTCACCCAACAAGTTTACTTCATCCAGTGTTATTAGACTGGATTCAGCTGCCAGAGACTGACTTAAAGAAGAAAGTTATTCTTTCTTAGAAAAACAAAGATGGGGGACTTCCTTGGTGGTACAGTGGATAAGACTGTATCTGCCAATGCAGAGGACACAGGTTCGATCCCTGGTCTGAGAAGATTCCACGTGCCATGGAACAGCTAAGCCTGAGTGCCACAACTACTGAAGCCTGAGTGCCTAGAGCCTGTGTTCCACAGCAAGAGAAGCCACGGAAGTGAGAAGCTTGCACACCACAAGAGAATAAAAGGAAGGGAGACCCTTCTTTAAGCCTCCTCCTTCCTACTGCCTGAAGCGTGGTACTCAATGCTAGAGCATGTGCAGCTACCTTGAACCAAGAGGTGGACATAGGGTTGCCCCCGCTCGCCACAACTAGAGAAAGCCCACGCACAGCAAAGAAGAACCAGTGCAGCCAAAAATAAACAAATCAAATTATTTGAAAACAACAACGGGCAGTAAGAAGTCTAACTCTGGTACAGCAGCTCCATAATCATCTGTCATCTAGGTTCCTTCTGTCTTGTTTCATCATTGCCAACATATGATCTCTTCTGCCTTGGATTGCCGGGTAAAATACAGGGGACCAGTTCAATTGGAATTTCAGATAGACAATAATTTTTTTAGTGTAAGTATGTCCTGTGCCATATTAAATAATTAAGTAGCACAATTAAATTAAACATTTTTAATTAAAAATTTAACAAATGAAAATAGTTTATTTTTGCTTCATCTGGCAACCCTATCTCCACCTCTTGGTTCAAGGTGGCTGCACGTACTCTAGCATTGAGGACCACACTTCAGGCAGTAGGAAGGAGGAGGCTTAAAGAAGGGCCTCCCTCCCTTTTATTCTCTATTTATGTATTTATTTTTGGCTTCGCAGGGCTTTCACTAGTTGTGGCAAGCGGGGGCTTCTCCTGTCGCAGAACACGGGCTCTAGGGCACTCGGGCTTCAGTAGTTGCAGCCAGCGGGCTCTAGAGTGCGAGCTCGGGAGTTGTGGCACGTGGACTTATTTGCTTCTTGACATGTGGCAGGTAGATTCTTAACCACTGGATCACCAGGGAAGTCCGTGGTCCTTCCTTTTAAAGACACGTCCCCCCACATGGCTTTTAGGGAGGCTGGGAAATACAGCTTTTATTCTGGGCAGCCATGGGCTCAGCTGACCATCAGAGCTTCTGTATTAACCGGTATCAGGTGTCAGCTCTGTGTCTGCCACAGCTGTGACTTAAATCCCAGTCAGAATGGCTTTCAAGTCTTGGGGCTTAGTCACCCTAATAATCCTGCCTCTTCAGCATTTTAGGAAAGAAAGTGTGTGTGTTTCACACCACCCTGTTTAAATCCTTTTCCCAATTTCTGGGTGCCTCTACTCTGAACTCTGTGCTTTTGCTGCTAACAGCCAGCACGTGCAACACTCTTCGGAGGTCTGCCCTGGGGCTACCGGAGCCACTCCATCCCCACCCCGGGAACTAGGATGGCACTTGGCCAGTGACTCACTGTGCGGCAAGTCTGCAAGCCCAGCTCCCTGGCCTGGAGAAAGACTAAAGCGTAATTTACACTCCACCGCTTTCCTTTTCTTGTCCTGCTTTCCTCACTCCCTTAACTGGTCTACCCTGGAAGCACTGCCTTCAGAAATCACTTGCACACAAATCCTTGCCTAAGATAAGGGCTTACCCTGGAAAATATAAATAGGAAATGGGACAGGACTTTTGAAGACAAAGCAGTTCGTTCTCACGTGCCCCTCTGTGATAAAGAGGCCAAAGTGACTTGCAAAGCCCTTGAGTTTGATTTAGGTCACACCCACGCCTTAACTGGCAAATCCTGAATTGTGACCACTGTTATAAAGTTGGGCATTTAATATTTATTCCTGTCTTCCTCCAAATTGTATTTTTTCCCCCCTAGGGCATGTGTATTAGTCTGGGTTTGGTTGGGAAAATAGCACTTGGGACTTCAAATAGGAAGGAATTCAATACTGGAGATAAGGTGCTTACAAAACAATTGGAAGAGTCAAGGTCCAGGAAAACTGATACCAGCTCTCAGATTCCTCCAAACTTCTAGAGCGTCAGAGAGCCCAGGGCGTACAGTTGCAGGACCAAGGGAGGTGTTCCTCAGACGTGCCTGGAGGTTGCTGTGAAAATTTCCACTTTCGGTTCGCTTTATGTCTGCCCTCTGTTGCTGGAGAAATAATAATTATGGCTTCTTGGCCTCTCTTTAGCCTTCCAAGTCATATGCAAATATGGTAGCTCCTCATCACAGGTTTCTCCTGCTATCTGAAAGTAGAGTGTTTCTGTGAAAACTTTCATAAGCCAAAAGGGTGTAAAGCAAAGAAGCAATTACCTTAGGACACATCTTGCTAACAGGTGCACAAAATAAATGGCAATAAATAAAGCGCAGATGCTCACAGACACAGGTGACATCCATGGCGACTTTTTGATGTTGAGATGCTGAGGGTAGTTCTCAGGAAGGAGCTTGGCAGGACCACTCTTACTGCTTGGGGTGCCTGCTGCCTCTATCACAACTTGCTGCAAAACAAACATTGAACGCTGTGTTTTTCATCTTTTTTTTAAAAGCAAAAATCCTCTTCGAATTTCTTAGTTAGTGAAAACAGGTACTAATATGGGTCTGTAGTGGAGAAGGCAATGGCACCCCACTCCAGTACTCTTGCCTAGAAAATCCCATGGATGGAGGAGCGTGGTAGGCTGCAGTCCATGGGGTCGGTAGAGTCAGACACGACTGAGCGATTTCACTTTCACTTTTCACTTTCATACATTGGAGAAGGAAATGGCAACCCACTCCAGTGTTCTTGCCTGGAGAATCCCAGGGATGGCGGAGCCTGGTGGGCTGCCATCTATGGGGTCGCACAGAGTCAGACACGACTGAAGCGACTTAGCAGTAGCAGCAGTATGGGTCTGTAGGAAAAGCGAAGTGGAGTAAAGTGAACTTTAGAAAATCGAGGAATATCTGTATTTGTGGATTCCCTATTTGCAAATTTGCCTACTCACTAAAAATTTATTTGTAACCTCAAAATTAATACAGCACATTCTCTGTCATTCATGGGCTTATGCAAGAGGGGTCAGAAACTGGAGTCATCCAGTGCGCCCATTCCCAGCTGAGGCTGAACGTGGTGATGCTCTGCTTTTTTTCTTTGGTGCTTATACTGTAAACCAGTGTCTTCTTCATGGTCTAAAGTTTAGTGCCATGTTTTTCCACATTTCTGAGCTTTTTTTATTGGTGACTGCTGTTTGAAATAGCCCCCAAATGTATTGTTGAAGAGGCTGTGGTGAGAAATAGACTTCATTCATTTTGGAAAAATCTCAGCCATTATTGTTTTCAAATATTTCTCCTACCCTGTTCTCTCTCTGTTAGACATGTTCTCCCACAGCCCTGTGATCTCTGTTCTGTTTCTTCCTCCTACAATTTTCTTTCTTTGTGTTTCCGTTTGGGTAATTTCCGTTGTCCTGTCTTTGAATTTGCTGATTCTTTCCTTAGCTGTGTCATCTGCTGAGCCGTGAAAGGCACAGTCTTGTTTTTCATTTTTAGCATTTCCATTTGATTCTTTCTTTCTCTCTTTGGCTATGTCAGGTCTTGGTTGAGTCATGAGGGATCTTCCATTGTGGCACACGGACTCTAGTTGTGGTGTGTGAGCTTCAGGAGTTGTGGTGCATGGGCTGAGTTGCTCCACGGCATGTGAGATCTTACTTCCTCAACCAGGGATTGAACCCGTGCCCTCTGAATTGCAAGGCAGATTCCTAACCACTGGACCACCAGGGAAATTACAATTCTTTCTTTTTTAGAAAGAATTGTTATCATAGTATAGTTACTTTATAATGTGTTAGTTTCTACTGTAGAGCAAAGTGAATCAGCTATACATATATATACATCCCCTCTTTTTTGGATTTCCTTCACATGTAGGTCACCACAGAGCATCAAGGAGAATTCCCTGTGCTGTTCAGGAGGTTCTCATTAGTTATTGATTCTTATAGTTTTATTCTCTCTGATGAAATTACCCATCTGCTCTTGCATGTTGTACGTTTTCCACTAAGGTCAGTGTTTAGTGGCTTGGTTGCCCTGTGACCTCAGCTCTCTGACGAGTTCAAGGCAAGTTGTGATTTTCAGATTGTCCAGATTTCTGTTGTTGTTCAGATCAGATCAGTCACTCAGTCGTGTCTGTTGTTGTTACTAGTGTGCTATTTTCAACATTCTGTATCCTAAGCGGACTGCAATTTTTTTAAAAAAGAGAGATGCTTCTGTAAGAAAAGAACAAGAATTAATGTCTTATTTAATTCCTAGTTTCTTTCAGATCCTTTATATATGTATATAATAACCAAACCAAGGCACCAGTATTTACATGACTGAATTCAAAAGGACATAAATGGTGTAAATGACTGATCAAACTTAGTATATTACCCACTGTTATTGACTGAATTACGTCCTCCCCAAATTCATATGTTGAACCCCTTCCCCCAATCTGACCATATTTGAAGACAGAGATTTTAAAGAGGTGATTAAGTTTAAATGAGGCATCAGGATGGAGCCCTAATTTAATCTGGTGTCCTTAGAAGAGACATCAGGGATGTGTGAGCAGAGAGATAAGGATTTTGGTCACCAAAATTACAATATATGAGTTTTCCCATACTACTAAGTGATTCTGGGTCACCAGCTGGGTGTCCTACAATTCAACTCAATTCTGACACTATCTACCCGGAGATAGCATCAGATCCCACAGGTTAAGGGCTCAATGCTACAAGACTGCCCCCTATCTCCCGCCCCCTCCCCCCGCCCCAATCATTTTAGATGGCATTAACAAGCCCAGGTTATCTCCTGTTCTTCTGACTGACAGGCTACAGGTTAGAGGTTCCAGCAACACCCCCCTCCTTGGGTTCAATTAATTTGCTAGAGGGGCTCATGGAGCTCAGATTACTGGTTTGTTACAAAGGATATTAAAGGATACAAATCAACAGCCAGATGAAGAGATACACAGGGTGAGGTCCTAAACAAAGCAGCTTCTGTCTTGGCAGAGTTTGGGGCCCAGGAAGGCAGGCAAAGTGGAAGCATTCTGGTTTATCAACCTGAAAGCTCTCTAAATCCCATCCCTTCAGGGTTTTATGGACACTTCATTACATAGGCACTATTGATTAAATCATTGGCCACTGGCAACTGATTAACCTTCCAGCCTCTCTCTCCTTCCTGGAAGTTGGCAAGGGGAGGGACTGAAAGTTCCAACCTTCAAGTCACATGGTTCGGTCCTCTGGCAACTGGCCTTCATCCTCAGGTTACCTGTGTGCTTTCAAAAAGTCACCTCATTAACATAACAAAAGACATCTTTATTGCTATCGGATGAAGATCAAATATATTTAATATATTTATTTTAAATCATAATATCACAAGAGAAAAGACTGTACATGGTGAGAAGGTGGCCATCTGTAAGCTAAGGAGAGAGTTCTCAAGAGAAACTAACTCTGACCCCTTCTCTATCTTGTACTTGCAGACTCCAGAATTGTGAGAAAATTAATTTCTGTTGTTTAAGCCATCCAATCAGTGGTATTTTCTTAAGGCAGCTCAAATAGACTGGTATACCCCTAGTTGCAGGTATGGTAGATTGTTTTTTTAGTTAATTAATTTTTTTGAATTGAAGTATAGTTGATTTATAATGTATTAGTTCCTTGCTGTAGGTATAAAGCAAAGTGAGTCATATATACACACACGTATATATAAATACATACACACTCATACATATATGTTCATTCTTCTTCAGATTCTTTCCCCTTATAGCTTATTACAAAATATTAAGTATAGTTCTCTGTGCTATATAGTAGGTCCTTGTTAGTTATCTATTTTATATGTAGCAGTATGTATCTGATAATCCCAAACTCCTAATTCCCCAATCCCTTCCTCCTTTGGTAACCATAAATTTGTTTTCTATGCTGTGGGTCTATTTCTGTTTTGCATATAAGTTGATTTATATAATTATCCTTTTTTAGACTCCACATATAACCAGTATCATTTGATTTTTGTTTTTACTTACTTGGCATCGTTTCTTTCTTTTGTTTTCTGGCTGAGTAGCATCCCATTGTGTGTCTGTATCGCATCTTTATCCATCCATCTGTCAGTGGACATGTAGGTTGCTTCCATGTCTTGGCTATTGTAAACAGTGCTGCAATGAACATTTGGGTGCATATATCTTTTTGAATTAGAGTCATATCTGGATATATTGGAGAAGGCAATGGCACCCCACTCTAGTACTCTTGCCTGGAAAGTCCCGTGGATGGAGGAGCCTGGTGGGCTGTAGTCCATGCGGTCGCTGAGGGTCGGACACGACTGAGCGACTTCACTTTCACTTTTCACTTTCATGCATTGGAGAATGACATGGCAACCCACTCCAGTGTTCTTGGCTGGAGAATCCCAGGGACGGGGGAGCCTGGTGGGCTGCCATCTATGGGGTCGCACAGAGTCGGACACGACTGAAGCGACTTAGCAGCAACAGCAGCTGGATATATGCCCAGGAGTGGGATTGCTGGATCATATGGTGGTAGAATCTTAAAAAATGGCTCCTAAAGAATCATCTCTCTCAGGGTTCACTTCCCTTTTCAATGAATCTTTAGCTTCTTCCGTCAAATTGTGGGATTAAGTGGCCTTCAGGGAATGCGTAGCTTCCACTTTTGCTTGGGGAGGAACTTCCAGCTAACACATAAGGCCCAGGCTACCCTGCTGGAGAGAGAGACCACTTGGAGGGGACGAAGCTCCCAGATACATCAGTGAATCTTGCCAATACCATGAGAAGACAGAGGCCGAGACATCCTAGTGTGCCCCCAAGCATTTGAGCCACCCCAACTGAGCTGTGTGGGTTCTCCAGCCCCACCAACATCATGCAAAGCAGAGTCATACTTCCCCACTCCCCCACCCCAAATTCCTGACCCCCAGAGTTGTGAGAAAAAAGTGGTAGTTGCTTTTGGCTGCTGAGTTTTAGGATGGTTTGTTAGGTAGCTAAAGCTAGGTAATAGGTAGCAATAGCTAGCTAATACAGCAGAGACCTCCAGGTGCCCCACAATGTCCCCTCTTTTGTCCTCATTAAAAAAAAAAAGTCTCATTTTTCAGCTAGATACATGACCACTGGAAATGAGAATCATATTTCTCAACTTTCTTGGTAGCTAGATACAGCCATATGATTTAGTTCTAGTCCATGGGGTCGCTAAGAGTCGGATACGACTGAACAACTTCACTTTCACTTTCATGCATTGGAGAAGGAAATGGCAGCCCACTCCAGTGTTCTTGCCTGGAGAATCCCAGGGACGGGGGAGCCTGGTGGGCTGCTGTCTATGGGGTCACACAGAGTTGGACACGAGTGAAGTGACTTAGCAGCAGCAGCAGGGGATATATGTAGAAACGGTGTATACAACATCTGGACAATATCTATCTTTGAAGCCTTGATCTTAACAATACACCAGAGTCTACTGGAGATGCCATTGCAATTGGAGAGAAAGGAGCACTTTTCTCCATGAGCATCTTTGCTTCCTACCTTACCTGAATGAGATAGGGGTTGCTTTGGTGCCTGTTAGCAAAAAGTAAGAGCAACAACAACCAAAACAGTGTACTTTAGGCAAGATGCAATGATCAAAAAATCAGTGGAGGAGAAAGGAGCTAAAAATGATAGTGTGAGGATGTGGAGAAAAGGAACGCTTGTGCGTTGTTGGTGGGAATGTAAACTGGTACAGCCACTATGGAAAACAGAATGGAGATTCCTCAAAAAACTAAAAATAGAATTGCCATATGATCCAACAATTCCACTTCTGGATATTTATCCAAAAAAAAAAAATGAAAACACTAATTTGAACATTTATAAGCAATCTCATGTTCACTGTAGCATTATTTACAATAGCTAAGACATGGAAACAGCTCAAGTGTTTATTGATGAATGAATGGATAAAGGAAGTGTTAAATGGATAAACTGTTATATATATATACATATAAACATTGGGGTGCATATATATATGCATAAATATGTATATCTATATATTGGACTACTACCCAACCATTAAAAGAAGGATATCTTGCCATTTGCAATAACATGGGTGGACTTTGAGGGCATTATGCTAAGTAAAATAAGTCAGACAGAAAAAGACAAATACCACATGATCTTGCTTACATGTGGGGTCAAAAACAAACCCAAGCTCATAGAGTCAAAGAACAGACTGGTTGTTGGCAGAGATGAGGTTGGCAGGGGGAATGGGCGTGAAATGGGTGAAGGGGGTCAAAGGTACAAACTTCCAGTTATAAAATAAATAAGTTATGGGGATGTAATGTACGGCATGATGGCTATAGTTAATAACACTATTATATTAAAAGTTGCTAACAGAGTAGATCTTAAAAGTCCTCATCACAAGAACATTTTTTTTTTTTTTTTGTAATTATGTTTGGTGCTTGATGTTAACTAGACTTATTGTGGTGATCATTTTGCAATATATACAAATTTTGAATCATACACATGAAACTAATATAATGTTATACGTCAATTATACCTCTATTAAAAATTTGAGAAAATATGACACAGGGAAATCCGGTTGGAAAGACTGCATTTAACCTGCTAGCAATCTGTTGATGTTTTGTATGCCTTGAGAAATAAGTTGTGGTGAATCTTCCCATTGAAAATGGATTTAAATCAAGACTTTGGGGCCCTCTGTCTGACTTTGGGTCTGGAATGTTCTCATGGTAATAACGCAGACCTGGTACTTGTATCTCAATTACTCACCCACAGTTTATGCTTGTGATCTCGCTGTGGTAGAACTTATACAGATCTTCCTGTTATATCCTGCTGCTGCTGCTGCTGCTAAGTCTCTGGTTGCCAGTAAAAAGTCCTTCCAGGTGTAGTAGAAAGTTCAGAGGCATCAAATGATTAAAACTCTGGATGGGAACCTATGACCGGTAGGGATGCCACTTGAGGGCTCCTCATCCTGGTTGCCATAAAGTCCTGTGCATTCTTCGTCTCTCTTGATTCTATTGCCTTCTCTTTCTCCATGGCCACTTCTCTGTTTTCAGCCTTTGTAATTTCTCTCCTGGGCTCCCCATCCTCAGTCCTATCCCCTGAAATCTACTCTCTGCTCGGCAGCCACAGTGATTTCTCTAGAAAGTATATCAGATATATGACATACCTGTGTTGAAAATCCTAGCAAGTCTCCCCAGATCCTTCCATAAGAAGTATGAATCCTCGTTCAGGTTCTGCGTGATCTAGCACCAGTGTCTTCTCCCTACCTCATCCCTCTATTCTTCTTTCACATGCTGGCTATGCTCCAGCTACTCTGGATGACTTGAAAACTCCTCAAGCAGCCCATTTTGCTTGTGAAAGCCTGTGAAATCCAGGAAGATTCCACATAATCTGTGAAAGCCTCAGGGGCTCTTCCCCAGCTCCTTCTTCTAGGCCAATGCTTTGCTGCCTTTTAAGATTCCGTTTATGTGTTAGGTTACCTCCTTAAGGAGGCCTCTCAGATTAGGGACTTCTTTGTGTTCCAAGCATGCCTCTATCATTGCATGTGTCAGGCTGTTTTCTGATGGTCACCCTTTCTCTCAATACTGCAAAGCGCTTGATGTGAGTGTAGCACCCAGAGCCAGTGGCCCTGCCCTGCCCCGTATCCTCTCAGCAATTACCATTCCTGTTCCCAGCAGCAGAGAGCAGGCTGAAAGTGCCAGGGACTGACAATGGCTCCTGAGCACAGCTCTCAACCAATGAATGATAGGAGCTTGTATATAAATACCCCAATTCTATTGCCCCTTGGGTGGGATAATGCTGAGGCATGTGCTCTACACCATCTTCCCGAATTTCCCCTGTGGGCATGAGTTCCTGTTGCCCACAGTGGTAGCCAGTAAAGCCCACCCTTCATTGACTGACTTCCTTTCCCTGTCTCTCTTTGCCATTCCCCAAACCTCCCAAGTAGACCTTTTAGCTAGCACTCACCTCTTATCTCAGGACCTGCTTCTGGGGGAATCCAAACCATGGTGGTCCCTTGTCTCATTTATCTGTGTCTCTTTCCATAGCACCTAGTTTAATCACTTGCACAGAGTAGGTCCTTGATAATAACTTGTCGACTGGCTGACTATCTGTCTGAATGAATAACAGAATTAAGTAATGGTTGGGAGGACCACTTTTCTGGTATCATCCCCTATTCTGCTTGTGGTAGGCAAAGAGATGTGTGCCCCGATCTGATACCTTCGAGGAAGTTCTTAGGATTTCTCGGGTGGTGCAGTGGATAAGAATCCACCTGCCAGTGCTGGGGGCATGGGTTCAATCCTTGGTCCAGGAAGATTCCACATGCCATGGAGCAGCTAAGCCTGTGTGCCACAACTACTGAGCCCATGTGCTGCGACTATGGAAGCCTGCACACCCTAGAGCCTTTGCTCCACAAGAGAAGCCGCTGCCATGAGAAGCTGCTGTACCACAATGAAGAATAGCCCACACTCTTCGCAACTAGAGAAAGCCCATGCAAAGCAATGAAGACCCAGCACAGCCAAAAATAAGTCAGTTTAAAAAAAGGAAGTTCTTGTTGCCCATCCCTGGGTATGCGATGAGCAGACAGCGCCCAGCTGTCTCAGTACAGACAGCCACCTCGCTCCAGGTCACACCCTTCCCAGGCAGCCCATGCCTGGTGACTGAGTACAAAAAGATGCCTTAGTAGAAACTATAAAAAGGATATGATGATGTGGCCATTTTTATCTCTGGCAGGAAAACTCCAGTGGGGGATCCTTGCTCTGAGGCTTTGTGGGGCCCCTGCCACAGCTGAGCTTCCCCTTCTACCCTATCCTGCCTCCCCCTGTGTCTTTTCACAAGACATCATCCCTAATAAACATCATGCCCTTCAAAGCCGTCTCATCACCTGCTTCCGGAGAGTCTAAACTGCGATGCTTCTCTCCCATCCATTTTGTGGCTTGGTCACCCTGATGCCCTTGCTATTGCCTCTAGAGACTACGCTTTTCTGATCCCACCCTACTGTTCACATTAATATCCACACCTTCCGCCCAGTAATAATACCTGGATGGTGCTTTGCAGACTACAAAGTATCTCCCCAGTGATATCACATTCAATCCTCACAATTGTTGCTCAGTTGTGTCTGACTCTTTGTGACCCCATGGACTGCAGCACTCCAGGTTTCCCTGTCCTTCACTATCTCCTGGAATTTGCTCAAATTCATGTCCATTGAGTTGATAAGACCATCCAACCATTTCATCCTCTGTCACCCCCTTCTCCTACTGCCTTCAATCTTTCCCAGCTTCAGGGTCTTTCCCAATGAGTCACCTCTTTGCATCAGGTGGCCAGTGTATTGGAACTTCAACATCAGTTCTTCCAATGAATATTCAGGGTTGATTTCCTTTAGGATGGACTGATTTGATCTCCTGGCACTCCAAGGGACTCTCAAGAGTCTTCACCAACACCACCGTTTGAAAGCATCAATTCTTTGGCGCTCAGCGTTCTTTATGGTCCAACTCTCACATCCATACATGACTACTGGGAAAACTATCACTTTGACCATATGGACCTTTGTTGGCAAAGTGATGTCTCTACTTTTTAATATGCTGTCTAGGTCTGTGATAGCTTTTTTTCCAAGGAGCAAATGTCTTTTAATTTCATGGCTGCAAAGCAGTAGAAAGGTGGGGTAGGTGTTTTTATTCCCATTTTGCAGATGGGGACCCTAAAGTTTAAAAAAAAAAAAACACAAGAATTTGCCCAAGACCACACAGCTTTGCAATGGAAACTGGAAAAGAAAGTGAAAGTGTTAGTCACTCAGCCCTATCCGACTCTGCGACTCCAGGGACTGTAGCCTGCCAGGCTGCTCTGTCTATGGGATTTCCCATGCAAGAATACTGGAGTGGATTGCTGTTTCTTTCTCCAGGGGATCTTCCCAACTCAGGGATCAAACACATGTCTCCTGTGTCAGCAGGCGATTCTTTACCGTCTGAGCCACCCAGGGAAGCCACCGGGGAAATTGGAAGTGAGAAGCTGTTGGCAAGCACGGGGATGTCAGCAAAGGATGTCCCTCTGGGTGGCTTGTGGGGATACAGGCTGTGCAATATCTGCTCTAGGAAATATCTGGTACTTGGGTCCAGATGCTGAATGTCCCCATTGACTGTTTCCTGGGAACAGTTATGGCCCTCAGTACCTGAAGCTGAATTAATGTGTGAGATTTGCTCTGGGGTCATCTGTGCAGGTAAAATAGTTGAGGGGGAAAGACTGAGACAGATCTAAGAGTGAAGGCTTGGGAGCGGGTGGTTGCCAGTGGACAGCCCCCGGTGCTTGCAGATGCTGGGTGAGGGAGGGAGCTATAGGGGAGGAGGGACTCTATCAGGATTCCACCTGGGGGCCGCCCCCACCTTCTGCTGAGGGCTGCCTGGTGAAAGGGGCCCGTCGACAGAAGACAGGAGAAAAGGGTGTCAGGGTGAGAGATTTCCATCTGGAATTTGAGAGTCCCTCCCTCAGTTGATACAAATCGGCTGGCAACACTCTGCCCAGGAGCTTTAGAAGAGTGGCCGCTGAATAAATGAATTGAAAACAAAGGCTGTTCATGTCTTATCAGCTAGTGCTCCCCGCAGGCGCTGAATGGACACCTAGGGAGGGAAACAAACTCAGATGAATGGGCAGCTTAGGCTGGGGGAAGAAACCAGGGGGCCATTTCAGATAAAGTCCTGTGGCTTCATTCAGCCTGACCCTGGGACTGAGGCTCCAGAGTGTGAGGTACACCTCAGGGGGGTCCCACCCTGCTGAGGGCGCTAGGCTATCATACTCCTCCACCCATCAGTCCTTGGCAGGGCCGCCCTGCCCTTGGGAGAGAGACACTTGTAGCCAGAATAAAGCTGCTCCAGGAGCACAGGGCATGTCCTGTAGAGAACAGACAGGTGCTAGTTATTTGTAACAAAAGCTCACCGAAGCCAGTGGGTGACCCCAAACAGTACAAATATCCAGGGGAAGCTGGGAGGACACTGACATTGGCAAAAATGATTCTTTGCTCTTGTTGTGAGCTCCATGGGGGCAATTTCGTATCCTCAGCCATCTTAGGCACAGTATATAGCCCACCTAAATCACCGTTGCCAAGGGATGGAAGATAGACTGTCCACCCATGCAGGGGACCAAGATGAACCATGACTCTCTGGGAACAAGGCAGAAGTCAAGGCATGGGCTAGGGTCTTAGCTGGCTCTGGAATGATCGTTTTAAACCAGGGGCCAGTTGGGCAGCCTCTCAGACACCAGCTCGCTCCTTTGAATGAGTGATGCCTTCAAGGATGTCAATTTTGTGTGCGTGGATGGGGTGGAGGGTCCGGGAGCAAAGATGTCTCTCAGCTTCCCCTCAAAGAGCCCAGATGGTTCTGAGCTTAGAGAAGAGTGAGATCAGAGAGAAGCAGACTTCTAGATTAGGTGAGAAGTCTCCTGTGCAGAGCTCAATCAACTGAAAATAGCCCAAAAGAGGACTCTGGTGGGTCTGCTTACCCCTGCTGTGGCCCTGGCTTGGGCACTTCTTATTCCTTTAAGCTTTTGGTATTTTATTCTTTCTAAGTCTGATTGTTACTCTACTTCACAAGCAGGTGGGCTCAAGGGACTGATGGTAATTAAAATCACTGGAGATTGGTCTAAAAAAACCTAGAACGTCATTATTAATTTACAGTGAGAAATTCCAGAGATTTACTCATTTATTTATTCCATGAATATCTGAGTGCTGATCTAAACCAGTTTGATCATGCATAACCCTAAAGTTCTTTCCGGAAGGTAACATAGCCTTCAGGCCAAAGACAAAAATCACAGTGGTTATTTTAACAGACAGAATTTAATATAGAGAACTGTTAGCTAGTGATGAGGATACCTTGTTTTATTGCACTTCACTTTATTGGTTTTTTTTTTTTTTTTTTTTTTACAAATTGAAGGTTTGTGGCAACCCTTGAGTTGATCAAATTATTGGCTCCATTTTTCCAACAGCGTTTGCTAACTTTGTGTCTCTGCCTTTTGATAATTCTTGCAATATTTTAATTTTTTCCCGCTACTACTGTATTTGTTATGGTGATATTTTGTTGTTGTAGTTTTGGTTTATTTGTTTTTTTTTTTTGCTGCACTGCATGGCATGTGGGATCTTATTTCCCCAACTGGGGATTGAACCCATGTCCCCTGCATTGGGAGCACAGAGTCTAAACCACTGGACCGCTAGGGAAGTCCCCTGTTATGGTGATAGGTGAACAGAGATCTTTGTTACTGCTACCACTTGTTGAAGGCTCACATGATGGTTAGCATTTTTGAGCACTAAAGTTCTTTTTAATCAAGGTATATATATTAGTTTTTTAGACATGATGCTGTTGCACATTTAATAGACTACAGTATCATGTAATATACCTTTTATATGCACTGGGAAGCCAAAAGCTTCACGTGACTCCTTTTATTGCCATAGTCACTTTGTTGCATGCCCTGGAACTGAACCTGCAATATCTCCAAGATCTGCCAGATCAGGAATTATTAACTAGTCACCAAAGAACCAAAAAAGCAAACAGGATGCTCGAAGGCATCATGGAGGTTGTAATTTCAGGCAGTAACTTCCACTCCTGGGGGATCAAAGGAACAAGTTGGAATGATTAAAACCTGGAAGCTTGGAGTGGGGATCACATGGGGCTGAAATTCAGATGCTTAAGGAAATAACACCTGCTGGCTGGTACTGGTGTCTCAGCCCAGAGGAGGCGCCCCTCAGGGGAGGGACCCTGACCCTTGAGGAAGCCAGCTGATTTTGATGTCTCTGAGCTCAGAAAAACAATCTGATGGAGCTGGAACCAGCATCATAAAGAAGAGTATGTTTGAAGGTGAGGCACAATATCTTAATAACTGACCCATCTCCAAAAATTTGAGGTTGAGTGAGAGTGAGCTAAACTCCTCTGCCAAAACCCCACTACCAGTTTACACAAAAGCAGGTCTCTGACCAAACATCCACAGAGACATTCATTAAACTTACATTCATTAGCAACCAGGTACAAAAAAGTCCTAGCAACATATTTCCTAGGCTTGAGGAGTCCCTGTACTCAACCAACTCTTTGCATGAAAGGTCCACTCAAGACAGATGCAATCTCCCAGAAGCATCAGGGAAACAGAAATCCTCCCAAATGAAAGGTTGGATGAATCTGCAGATGCCATCTCTAAGGTGCAGCCTACAGGCCTTACCAGGTTCTGAGAACCTCTTCATGTAAAGGTGGAGAGTGTCTCAAACATACGTAAGCAAATCAATAGATCCCGAATCTCTTTAATTTCACCAATAGGAGCCTATTTCTAACATGTGTCATGCTAATTAACAAGGCACCATTTTCATCAATGAAAACCTACTTTTGACTTTCACTTTGCTAATTAGCAAAGCCTCAGGTATTGATGAAGCTCTTGTGATCTTGCATTTGGATGTGGCCTTTCTGATACAGAGCTAGCTGACTAACTAGAGAGGGGATTTGTTCAATGAGGGCCAATGACTACCTCCAGAATTGAAGTTTCAACTGACACAGACATAATGTCACACTATTTATTTCAAAAATAAAATGCACACATTGTAAGAATGTTTGTACCAAGTGCCTCCGGGATTTGGCTATAGATCAGACTCTGTCCCCACTCTTAAGGACCTCCTGGTCTGGAGACAGATGACAAATAGGAGACTGCAGGATGTATGAAGTGCATGTGTGGGATGGTGGTCAGCCAGCATGGTCTGGGTGCTTTTGTAAAAACATGAGAGGTTGTTCCACTCAACTGTCAGCAAACCCCCTGTGTAGGCTGAGTTATCAGATAAAATACAGGATTGTTGTTGTTGTTTAGTTGCTAAGTTATGTCCTACTCTTTGGGACCCCATGGACTGTAGCATGCCAGGCTCCTCTGTCCTCCACTGTCTTCTGGAGTTTGCTGTAACTCATGTCCATTGAGTTGGTGATGCCATCCAACCATCTCATTCTCTGCTGATTGCTTCTCCTTTTGCTTTCAGTCTTTCCCAGCATCAGGTCTTTTCCAATGAGTCTGCACTTCTCATCAGATGGCCAAAGTATTGGAGCTTCAGCTTCAGCTTCAGTCCTTCCAATGAATAGTCAGCATTGATTTCCTTTAGGATTGACTGGTTTGATCTCTTTGCAGTCCAAGGGACTCTCAAGAGTCTTCTCCAACACTGCAGTTCAAAGCATCAATTCTTTGGTGCTCAGCCTTCTTTATGGCCCAACTCTCACATCCATATATGATTACTGGAAAAACCATAGCTTTGACTGTATGGACCTTTGTCAGCAAAGTGATGTCTCTGGTTTTTAATACACTGTCTAGATTTGTCATTGCTTTCCTTCCAAGGAGCAAGTGTCTTTTAATTTCAAGGATGCAGTTCACCATCCATAGTGATTTTGGAGCCCAAGTAAAGAAAATCTGTCACTAATTCCACTTTTTTCCCTTCTATTTGCCATGAAGTATATAGGATGCCCAGTTCAATTTGCATTTCAGATCAATACAAATAATTGTTTTAGTGTAAGTACTTGTATTTTATTTGCTAAATCTTGTGAACCAACGTCTAGGGAAAACCAGAAGGAAAGCCAAATGGGCAGGATTTTGTTTGGTGGGTATGGATCAGTCAAGGCAGGAGTGTGAGATAGTTCTAGGCTCTGTGCTGGACACATCCATTGCCTTCTGCCTCCCCAGACAAACCCAAGTGTTTTGAAGATCAGGGGGATCCCCTCCCCTGAGCAATGCTGATCCCAAGCCACGTGTGGCGTCTCTGAGCTCTCCTTTTATAAATGTTGCAGAGCAAACCCCTTCTGCCAGCACATTCTTTCCTTAACAGACCCCAAGTAGCTGATTATGTTTGTTTTCATAATGGCAATACCGTTTTGCTTTCCTCTTCTAAATAGTTCCCCTGGATGGGATGTGTTTGCTCACAGCCTTCATTTTCTTTTTCTGCTGATGGCTGATCTTATTTTCCACTTACCCAGGTCTACTCAGCTGGGACTTCTTCTCACCTCTGACTTCTAGGTCTGTGCCCTTTCTGCTGTTTGGCGGCCGTCTGTGTCCTGGAAATCGTGATTTTCATCATAGTGAGGTAGTTGTTAGGTAAAGTGAAGGACTCTAGTCTTAGAGTCAGTATGAAACTGTACAACTCAGATTGAGGCTTGAATCCATGGGCTAGGACTCGAACCCAGCCACAAACCCAGTTTTGGGACTTGAACCCATGATCTCTTCATTGAAATTGAACACCTGGTCTCAGGACTTTATGAAGTTCAGGTTCTTTATGTCTGATCGCAGAAAGAAGTCAGTGGGAGACAAAGTGATAGGTAACAAGGGGATTTATTGAGAAAGATACACATTCCGTAGACAGAAATAAATCTGTCTCAAAAGGCCAGAGTGGCCTTGAGGTATGGAGTGGTTACTTTGTAATTTCATAGTGTAGTAAGTGGGAGGGGGTGGAGCAGAGATTTGGAATTGGACCACTGACTACTTTTGGCCTTTTATGGTTGGCCTTGGAACTGTCATGGCATCTGGGGATGTGTTATTTAGCATCTGCTAATACATTACAATGAGTGTATAATGAGATTCAAAGTCTACTGGAAGTTGACTCTTCTGTCATCTTGGGCCTAATCAATTTTAACCAGTTACGTCATAGCCTCAAAAGCCATGTCATTCTTTTAAAAGTTGTGCCCTGCCCTCTTGCCTCCTGTTTCAAGAGGGGCTTGTGCTGTGTGCTTAGTCACTCAGTCGTGTCTGACTCTTTGCAATCACATGGACTGTAGCCTGCCAGGCTCCTCTGTCCATGGGGATTCTCCAGGTAAGAATACTAGAGTGGGTTGCCATGACCTCCTCCAGAGGATCTTCCTAACCCAGGGATCGAACCCAAGTCTCTTGCATTGCAGGCAGATTCTTTACCATCTGAGCCACCAGGGAAGCCCCTCCAGAGGGCTTGGAACTTATTTAGAAATGGAGCCATCAGAGATGGGATCAGCAACATGGGAAGGGCTTTGATGCTCAGGGTGTACATATGTTCTGTGACTCATGCAGGTTGACGTATTAGAACCTCATGATAAACCTGAACTCTGGGCACACAGAAGGACCCAGGGCTAGGCCTCGTCAGTGATGTCCCAGCTCCAGGTGATACAGCAAGGAAAGGAGCAGTCTTTGGGTCAAAGGCCAGAGATGCTGCTGGTGGGATATCAGGGCAGGGTTGGAGGCTTTCATCCCACCTTTGCAAAACCAGCCCCATTATTTTAGTCCTGTGGCTTGGTTATACCTGTGCCATCTGGAAGATGGAGGGCAGGTTCATGATGTACCTGAGGATCATGATGTTTCAAATCTACCAGGATGGGGCTAGGAAGTGATGGCAGGGCCGAGGGGCAGGGGTTAAATGAATGCAGACTTTATGGCCAGCCAGGTGGGAACTCAGAACAGAACTTTTCTTTACTAGCTGTGTTCTAGGGTGACTAGACAATCTCTCTGATCAGCAATTTTCCCACATCAAAATGGGAATTACACTATGCACATTTTGGGCTTTTTAAAAAATATTTATTTTTATTTATTTGGCTGTACTGTCTTTAGTTGAGGCTCAAGGGATCTCTGATCTTCGTTGTGGCATGTGGGATCTGTTCCCTGGCCAGGGATGGAAGTCAGCCCCCTGCATTGGGAGTGTGGAGTCTTAGCCCCTGGACCGCCAGGGAAGTCCCTGGGGTTGTTTGAATTAAGATGGGCTTCCCTTGTGGCTCAGCTGGTAAAGAATCCACCTGCAATGTGGGAGATCTGAGTTCAATCCCTGGGTTGGGAAGATCCCCTGGAGAAGAGGAAGGCTACCCACTCCAGTATTCTGGCCTGGAGAATTCCATGGACTGTATAGTCCAGTTTAGTCACTCAGTTGTGTCCGACTCTGCAACCCCATGGACTGCAGCACGCCAGGCCTCCCTGTCCATCATCAACTCCTGAAGTTTACTCAAACTCATGTCCATTGAGTCAGTGATGCCATCCAACCATCTCATCATCTGTTGTCCCCTTGTCCTTCTGCCCTCAATCTTTCCCAGCATCAGGGCCTTTTCAAATGAGTCAGTTCTTCGCATCGGGTGGCCAAAGTATTGGAGTTTCAGCTTAAACATCAGTCCCTCCAGTGAACACTCAGGACTGATCTCCTTTAGGATGGACTGGTTGGATCTCCTTGCAGTCCAAGGGACTTTCAAGAGTCTTCTCCAACACCACAGTTCAAAAGCATCAATTCTTCAGCACTCAGCTTTCTTTATAGTCCAACTCTCACATCCATACATGATTCCTGGAAAAACCATAGCTTTGACTAGACAGACCTTTGTTGGCAAAGTAACGGCTCTGCTTTTTAATAAGCTGTCTAGGTTGGTCATAACTTTTCTTTCAAGGGGCAAGCATCTTTTAATTTCATGGCTACAGCCACCATCTGCAGTGATTTTGGAGCCCCCCAAAATAAAGTCTGCCACTGTTTCCACTGTTTCCCCATCTATTTGCCAGGGAGTGATGGGAGTGGGGTCATAAAGAGTCTAATATACACACACACACATGTCTAACACTGTTTCCGGCACATAGTGGTTACTCAACATGAAATGGTGCTGCCAGAGTTGGTGATGATGGGGGTGATGGTGCTGGTGGCAGTGACAGTGGTGCAGGCTGTGGAGCTGGCAGCTGTTCACATTACCTTGACTGGTGCAAGACACTGAATCCTTATAACTTATTCAGAGGCACTGGGCCAAAAGTGTTTGTTCATTCATTTATTTTATTGAAGTATAGCTGATTTACAGTGTTGTGTTAGTTTCTGGTGTATAGCACAGTGATTTAATTATACATATTGTGTATATATTTATTCTTTCCTATTATGATTTGTCGCAGGATATTGAATATAGTTTCCTGTGCTATACGATAGTACCTTGTTGATCCATTCTGTATATAAAAGTTTTCATCAGTTAATTCCAAACTCCTAATCCCTCCCTCCTCGCTCCCTCATGTGGCTTGTAGACCAAGTATTTTCTTATTATTGTTTTAAATCTATAAATTCCTTAAAAAAATTTTTTTTTTGCTGTACTGAGTCTTTGTTGTGGCATGTGGGCTTTCTCTAGTTGCCACACACAGGCTTAATTGCTCCAATGCATGTGGGATCTTAGTTCCCCCACAAGAGATCGAACATGTGTCCCCTGTACTGCAAGGTGGATTCTCAACCACTGGACCACCAGAGACCAGATCAGATCAGATCAGATCAGTCGCTCAGTCGTGTCTGACTCTTTGCAACCCCATGAATCGCAGCACGCCAGGCCTCGCTGTCCATCACCAACTCCCGGAGTTCACTCAGACTCACGTCCATCGAGTCAGTGATGCCATCCAGCCATCTCATCCTCTGTCGTCCCCTTCTCCTCCTGCCCCCAATCCCTCCCAGCATCAGAGTCTTTTCCAATGAGTCAACTCTTCGCATGAGGTGGCCAAAGTACTGGAGTTTCAGCTTTAGCATCATTCCTTCCAAAGAAATCCCAGGACTGATCTCCTTTAGGATGGACTGGCTGGATCTCCTTGCAGTCCAAGGGACTCTCAAGAGTCTTCTCCAACACCACAGTTCAAAAGCATCAATTCTTCGGCGCTCAGCCTTCTTCACAGTCCAACTCTCACATCCATACATGACCACTGGAAAAACCATAGCCTTGACTAGATGGACCTTTGTTGGCAAAGTAATGTCTCTGCTTTTGAATATGCTATCTAGGTTGGTCATAACTTTCCTTCCAAGGAATAAGCGTCTTTTAATTTCATGGCTGCAGTCACCATCTGCAGTGATTTTGGAGCCCAGAAAAATAAAGTCGGACACGTTTCCACTGTTTCCCCATCTATTTGCCATGAAGTGATGGGACCGGATGCCATGATCTTCGTTTTCTGAATGTTGAGCCTTAAGCCAACTTTTTCACTCTCCTCTTTCACTTTCATCAAGATGCTTTTTAGTTCCTCTTCACTTTCTGCCATAACGGTGGTGTCATCTGCATATCTGAGGTTATTGATATTTCTCCCGGCAATCTTGATTCCAGCTTGTGTTTCTTCCAGTCCAGCGTTTCTCATGATGTACTCTGCATATAAGTTAAATAAACAGGGTGACAATATACAGCCTTGATGTACTCCTTTTCCTATTTGGAACCAATCTGTTGTTCCATGTCCAGTTCTAACTGTTGCTTCCTGACCTGCATACAAATTTCTCAAGAGGCAGATCAGGTGGTCTGGTATTCCCATCTCTTTCAGAATTTTCCACAGTTTATTGTGATCCACACAGTCAAAGGCTTTGGCATAGTCAATAAAGCAGAAATAGATGTTTTTCTGGAACTCTCTTGCTTTTCCATGACCCAGCAGATGTTGGCAATTTGATCTCTGGTTCCTCTGCCTTTTCTAAAACCAGCTTGAACATCAGGAAGTTCATGGTTCACATATTGCTGAAGCCTGGCTTGGAGAATTTTGAGCATTACTTTACTAGCGTGTGAGACCACCAGAGAAGTCTCTATCAATTCCTTTTAACTTGCATACCTCATTTCCATCATTTGCCACTCTCTATGGGCAATCATCCGATTCCTCGACTATGAATATTTAATTTGCATTTTCTCTTAGAAAATGTATATTGCTTTGGGTATGTGTATGTTTCTTTTTCTGTGAAAATCAGCTTTATGGAAGCATAATTTACATGCACAAAATACCCATTTTAGGTGTACAGTTCTATGAGTTTTGACAAATGTATATACCTGTTTAACCACACCTTAATCAAGACACTGATCACGGCCATCATGATGAAAAGTTACTTTGTATCCTTTTGCAGTCATTCCTCTCCCTCAGTCCTACCCCTAAGCAACATAAATCTGCTTTTTCTAACTAGGTATTAGTTTTAGCTGCCCTAGAATTTCATATACACAGGATCACATAGTGCGTACTCTGCTGTGTCTGGCTTTTGTTCAATACATTTTTGCATGTTATTGCATGTATCAATAGTTTGTTTCTTTATATTGTATGAATATACTACAATTTATTCTCCCATTGATATAGTTGAAATTCAGGTACCTTATGCATTATTATGTACATTTATGTGTATGGTTGGGGTCTTCCCAGGTAGCTCAGTGGTAGAGAATTTGCCTGCCAATGTGACGAGATGCAGAAGATGTGAGCTGATCCCTGGGAAGAACTCCTGGAGGAGGGCATGCAACCCACTCCAGTATTCCTGCCTGGAGAATCCCATGGACAGAAGAGCCTGGCGGGCTACAGTCCATGGGGTCGCAAAGAATCAGACATGACTGAGTGACAGATCACCAACATATATAGTTTAAATTTATGTGTATTTATGTTATGTATCTCCTTCTGTTTCTTAGCGTTTTCGCTAAGCATAAGCTTTAAGATTCACCCATGTGGCTATATATATATATATATCTAATCCACTGCTACTAAATGTTCTGTTTATTCCACTGTGGGCAGCCCCTAGGTTTGACCTAACCATCCCCTCAGTAACGAGTGCCCACTGTTTCTCCTGACCACAAAAAACACAGCATTGAGCATCCTTCTACATATAACCATGGGATATACATACCAGGAGATATACCAGGGATATATACTGACAAAATGTGGTCCACTGGAGAAGGGAATGGCAAACCACTTCAGTATTCTGAACAGTATGAAACCCCATGAACAGTATGAAAAGGCAAAAAGATACGACACTGAAAGATGAACTCCCCGGGTCGGTAGGTGCCCAATATGCTACTGGAGATCAGTGGAGAAATAACTCCAGAAAGAATCAAGGGACAAAGCCAAAGGAAAAAAAAAAAACCCAGTTGTGGATGTGACTGGTGATGGAAGCAAGGTCCGATGCTGTAAAGAGCAATATTGCATAGGAACCTGAAATGTTAGGTCCATGAATCAAGGCAAATTGGAAGTGGTCAACAGGAGATGGCAAGAGTGAATGTTGACATTCTAGGAATCAGCGAATTAAAATGGACCGGAATGGGTGAATTTAACTCAAATAACCATTATATCTACTACTGTGGGTAAGAATCCCTTAGAAGAAATGGAGTAGCCATGATAATCAACAAAAGAGTCTGAAATGCAGTACTTGGATGCAATCTCAAAAATGACAGAATGATCTCTCTTCGTTTCCAAGGCAAACCATTCAATATCACGGTAATCCAAGTCTATGCCCCGACCAGTAACGCTGAAGAAGCTAAGTTGAACAGTTCTACAAAGACCTACAAGACCTGGTAGAACTAACACCCAAAAAAGGTGTCCTTTTCATTATAGGGGACTGGAATGCAAAAGTAGGAAGTCAAGAAACACCTGGGGTAACAGGCAAATTTGGCCTTGGAGTACAGAATGAAGCAGGGCAAAGGCTAACAGAGTTCTGCCAAGAGAACGCACTGGTCATAGCAAACACCCTCTTCCAACAACATGAGAAGACTCTATACGGACATCACCAGATGGTCAACACTGAAATCAGATTGATTATATTCTTTGCAGCCAAAGATGGATAAGCTCTATTCAGTCAGCAAAACCAAGACTGGGAGCTGACTGTGGCTCAGATCATGAACTCCTTATTGCCAAATTCAGACTGAAATTGAAGAAAGTGGGGAAAACCACTAGACCATTCAGGTATGACCTAAATCAAATCCCTTATGACTGTACAGTGGAAGTGAGAAATAGATTTAAGGGACTAGATCTGATAGAGTGCTTGATGAACTATGGATAGAGTTTCATGACTTTGTCATAGGAGACAGGGAGCAAGACCATCCCAAAGAAAAAGAAATGCAAAAAAGCAAAATGGCTGTCTGAGGGGGCCTTACAAACAGCTGTGAAAAGAAGAGAAGCCAAAAGAAAAGGAGAAAAGGAAAGATATACCCATTTGAATGCAAAATTCCAAAGAATAGCAAGGAGAGATAAGAAAGCCTTCCTTAGCAATCAATGCAAAGAAATAGAGGAAAACAATAGAATGAGAAAGACTAGAGATCTCTTCAAGAAAATTAGAGATACCAAGGGAACATTTCATGCAAAGATGGGCTCGATAAAGGACAGAAATGGTATGGACCTAACAGAAGCAGAAGATATTAAGAAGAGGTGGCAAGAACACACAGAAGAACTATACAAAAAAGATCTTTATGACCCAGATAATCACGATGGTGTGATCACTCATCTAGAGCCAGACATCCTGGAATGTGAAGTAGAGTGGGCCTTAGGAAGCATCACTACTAACAAAGCTAGTGGAGGTGATGGAATTCCAGTTGAGCTATTTCAAATCCTAAAAGCTGATGCTGTGAAAGTGCTGCACTCAATATGCCAGCAAATTTGGAAAAGTCAGCAGTGGCCACAGGACTGGAAAATTTGTTTTCATTCCAATCCCAAAGAAAGGCAATTCCAAAGAATGCTCAAACTACCACACAATTGCACTCATCTCACATGCTAGCAAAGTAATGCTCAAAATTCTCCAAGCCAGGATTTAGCAATATGTGAACCATGAAATTCCTGGTGTTCAAGCTGGATTTAGAAAAGGCAGAGGAACCAGGGATCAAATTGCCAACATCTGCTGGATCATGGAAAAAGCAATAGAGTTCCAGAAAAACATCTATTTCTGCTTAATTGACTATGCCAAAGACTTTGTGTGGATCACAATAAACTGGAAAATTCTGAAAGAGATGGAACACCAGACCACCTGACCTGCCTCTTTAGAAATCTGTATGCAGGTCAGGAAGCAACAGTTAGAACTGGACATGGAACAACAGACTGGTTCCAAATAGGAAAAAGAGTATGTCAAGGCTGTGTATTGTCACCCTGCTTATTTAACTTCTATGCAGAGTACATCATGCGAAATGCTGGGCTGGATGAAGCAAAAGCTGGAATCAAGATTGCTGGGAGAAATACCAATAACCTCAGATATGCAGATGACACCACCCTTATGGCAGAAAGTGAAGAACTAAAGAGCCTCTTGATGAAAGTGAAAGAGGAGAGTGAAAAAGTTGGCTTAAAGCTCAACATTCAGAAAACTAAGATCATGGCATCCGGTCCCATCACTTCATGGCAAATAGATGGGGAAACAGTGGAAACAGTTGCAAACCTTGGCTCTAACACGAGTAGTTTGAAAAAAGAAATCTCTTATTTAGAATTTGTTTGAACTTTTTCTTAAAGTGTGGACTACATATATAAAAGTTCTCAAATCATAAATGATTTGGTGAATTTCAAGCTGAAAATGCCATGAAACAGACCCTCTGCCTGCACTCCAGAAGCCCTCCAATTGCTACTTGTCATAGATTAGTTTTGCTTTTGTTTTTCTGCTGTTATTTTGCTTCATACAAATGGAATCATGCTGTATGTTCTCACTTGTGTCTAGCATTTTTCACTCAATATTATGTTTATAAAGGTCATCCATATTGTTGTGTCTAATTGCAGTTTGTTCATTCTAATTTCTGTATAAGTATTCCATTATATAATTATTCATTCCACTGTTAATGGGCATTTGGGAAGTTTCCAGTTTGGAACCATAAAGAATAGTGCTGCTATGAAAATTCTTTTTTTTTTTTTTTAAATTTTATTTTATTTTTAAACTTTACATAATTGTATTAGTTTTGCCAAATATCGAAATGAATCCGCCACAGGTATACATGTGTTCCCCATCCTGAACCCTCCTCCCTCCTTATGAAAATTCTTGTACACATCTTTTGTTGAAATTTTGTATACATTTCTACTGGGTCATAGGCTCTACATATGTTCAGTTTTAATGTTTTTTGCCAAATGGTTTTTCAGAGTTGTTGTACTGATTTACACTCTTGACAGAATGGTTTGAGAGTTCTGGACGCTCCACATCTTTGTTAATACTTGGTATTTTCCATCTTCTTTTCATTTTAGCCATTCTGGCAAGAATATAATTGTATCTCATTATAGTTTTAATTGGCATTTTCCTAATTCCTAATTAAGTTGAATGCCTTTTAGATATTTAATTGCCACTTGAATATCTTCTTCTTTGAAGTATCTGCTCAAGACTTTTGCCCATTTCTCTTTTTCTTATTAATTTGTGAATATTCTTTCTATAACCTGGATATGAATCTTTTCTTCTGATATATGTACTGACAATATCTTCTTTCAGTCTGTAGGTTGCCTTTTAATTCTTTTAATTTCAAATACTCCAGTAGTCCTTCTTGTGCTCTGTTAACGACATCTGTGGCCACACCGAGCCTTGACGATGTTTTTCTCTAAAAGTTTTATTATTTTATCTTTCATATTTAGATTTGCAATTCTTCTGAAATTAATCTATATGTATGGTATGAGATAGGGATCCAGATTCTTTTCTTTTCCCCATTAGGTATAAAATTAACCCAGTACCATTTATTTAAAAAATTATCATTTTCTTCCCCACTGCACACGAGTCACACTGTCATAAATCCAATGATCTAAATGTATGTCTGCTTCTATTCTTTTCCATTGATCAGTTTATCCTTGTTCTAGTACCTCAATGGATTACATAGAGATAACTTATATACTCTTGACTAACTTAATTCTTAGACACTCTATAGTTTTATAGCTATTATAAATGATCTTTTGTTTTTATTACATTTTATAATTCCTAGTTACTTCTGGAAGTTGATTTTCTAGCTGGAAACCTTTATGTATGTCTTCTATTAGAGTTAAGAGTTTGTTGATTGAATTTTTATTTCTAGATAGATGATCATATCACCTGCAAATAATAGTCTAATATTTTTTCTTCCAAAAATAATACTTCTGTGATGCTTAATTTTGTGTGTCAACTTGGCTAGACTATGGTGCCCAGCTTTTTGGTCAAACACCAATCAAGGTATTACTGTGAAAGGATTTTTTTAGACATGCTTAACATTGAAATCTGTAGACTTTGAATAAAGCAGAATGATATGGGTGGGCTGTATCTAATCAGCTGAAGGCTTTAAGAGAAAAAAGACTGACATTCCTAAGGAAGGGAGAATTCTGCATCTAACGTGTCTTTGGAATTGAGCTACATTAGCACTTCCTTGGATCTTTATTCTGCCAGCCTACCTAGCATATTTCAGATTTTCTGGTCCCCATAATTGCATGAACCAATTTCTTAAAATAAATCTCTATCCCTCTCTATCTATCATCTATCTATCTACATTACATTCTATTGGCACTTAGACTTACATAACCTCTTAATAATTTTCATTTTCTAACATTAGCCAAGGCTTTCACACTATGTTAAACAGTAGCGGTGATAAGAACATCTTTGTTTTATTCACAGTCTTAAAATGAATCTGTCTGAAGTTTGCCCATTGAGTGCACTTACTGTAGGTTTTGATATATAATCTTTATCAAAGTTTCTTTGTATTCCTAGTGTGCTAGGCTTACTGATATTGAACCTTAGTTGAATTTATGGGATAAAACTTTTATTATGATGAATTTTTTAAAAATCTCTTGATTTCAGTTAGCTTTTGTTCGGGATATCTACATCTGTGTTCATATATGAAAAATCCCTGTAAGTATCTTTTAAAACTTTTGTCACTAACTAGTTTTGAAATTAAGATTACACTGGCCTCATAATATAAGTTGGACAACTTTCACTCTTTTTTTAATTCCCTGAAACAATTTCTATAAAATAGGAATTATGTTTCTTAATAATTTCATAGAACTCACCTATAAAACCATTGGGGCCTGAAGTTTTGGGGAGGGGATTCTTTGACTGCCATTTCAATCACTTCTTCTTCTTCTTGATTAAATTGTGACATTTTATATATTTCTAGAACTTTATTTCATTTTTATTTTCAATATTAGTAGTACAGAGTTAATAATACTGCTTTTCTCTTTTTTAATCATCACTTTTGTGTTTGTAGTTATTTCTTCCATATCTTTCTGTATTTTATTTATTCACATTTTCTTCCTTTTATTCTTGATAATGCTTGCTAGGGTTATGTCTTTTTTAGTGTCTTTTTATAGAACCAGATCTTGACTTCTAAAATATTGCCTATGGTTTTTGCTGCTGTTCTCTATTTCATAGAGTTCTGCCCAGGATGGAGCCAAATATCTGTAGTTGTTTTCAATAAGAGCTGAACACACAAGAAGGTCAACTGCAGTTTCAGTGTATCAATAATTGGTAACTATAGCTGTCACAGTCTAGTCTCACCAAAGCTGCAATTATTCTATAAGGATGGTCAAATTGTTACCTTGGCCACAGTACATACATCAGGGAACCCTTCACAGGAAACAAGAGAATAGAGGCTAATATTGGAAAACCAGCAAAATTGATGACACATGCCTGGACTTCCTAGGACTTGTGGTCTATTCAGCAAATGTACCTTGAGAAGGCCATGAAATCTTGGCCAAGAATTTTGCAGGACCAATTCAGAGACGGAACTACTTGATCGTGATAAGCGTCTTTGCAGAATCACTTGATATGCTCATTGTTCCGGCTCAGACCCCTGCTCTCACATGCTCAGATCTTCAACAGGCAATTTAATAGCATGGACATTGTAAGTCACTTATCTCTGGTAATGGTCTGATTTTGCTTCAGTTGAATATAGAGAATTTATGGACAGGAACTTTATCCAACTGTGGCCATCCTCCCTGCTACCCCCAGATAAGTGGGCAAATGATAAAGCTGGTACAGTGTGCTAAGGATGCTCTGAAGTAGATTACTGTAAAGATGAGCCATAACACATGCCAGGTTTCTCACTGCCCCATATGTCACACAGTATTCAAACTTTCCAGCCGGTCCTGCTGAACTGGGGCCATGGGACAATCCTATCAGAGTGATCTCAGCTATCTCCGCACAGATAAATAAGTTTGATGTCTGAATGCCATTTTGTCTGTAACTATATTTCACTTATTTTACCCTATGAGTTAGTCTTTGCAAACTCGTCTTTGCGGGAGTCAGCCAAGGGTGGGGTCTGCTGCTAGAATAATTCATGACAGGACCCTCAAAATGCAGTTAGGTCAATGTGGAATTGTCCAGTTGATCAATGATAAAATCTCCCTCTCAGTTATTACTTGAGAAAGACAGAAGAATAGAAATGTCTCCTTCAGAGTCACTGGTGCTGATTTTCAGAGACTCACGAGGATTCCTCAAAGCTGTAAGGATGGAAGCAATAACTTTTCAGTCACTGCAACTATATCCAGTATTTTACTTGGGTAGTTCCCAAAAGTACTACTACAAAACAGTTTGTCACAGTCCAGATTTCCTGGGAAGTCACCCCGAGACAGGTATTTGCATGCAGGAAGTTTATTGAGCAGTGCTCTCAGGATCTCCACCTAAGGACCATGAAGGATGCAGAATTGGGCAGAGGAAATTTAACTGTGATGAGGTTGCAACCAAGGCGCAGCAGACCCCATGGGGAGCTCTGCAGCTGGGATGGTCCTTCAGAGTTATCTCAAACTGAGATGAGGGGCCAGGCCTTTGTATTTCCACAGTGACCAGTCATTGGATGCGGGCTTGCCCCTGGGAAGGGAACATGAGGTAGGCATCTTTAGCTGAAGGCACTCCCCAGGGAGGGAAAGCTTATGGCTGTTACCTGCCAACACTCCCAGCAGCAGAGGGAATGGGTTTTTCAGCCCCAAAGTGGGACATTTAAGCAGTGTCGCACGGCACCCACTATAGTCTATCCCTTGCGCCATTCAGAGAACCAGGTTGGGGAGCAGCTCCTCCAAGATTCAAGTGGGCTTCAGTTCCTGGAGAAACTTACCAGAAGGTTAGTGAGATGAACAGCAGACCCAGATAGTGAAACTGGCCTCCAGATCACAACGGATATTCACCGTCTCCTTTCTCCACTATTTATTCTAGATTGCATGTTTCGAGAACAATTCTGTCAGTGTAGGTGACTTATCTGGTAATATAATGCAGAGTCTTATCCATGAGGAGTCTGGGCCCTGGTCACTCTGCCCTTTTTAGGCCAGGGTTGTGACATTTGTCCATATCTTATCAACACTGGCCAAGGAAGTGCCAAGAAGTGCCCAAGGTTATCATCTGAATGCCAAATATAATCCCCCCATCTCCACCGTGTAACTCAGCCCTACCTCCTTTTGAAGATCAAGGCCAATTAAACCTACCAGGAAAGTGACTCTTCTTGCCACCTGTTACCTTGGATGTCTCTAATTTTTTATTCCTTAGTTCCTCTCTTACTGCTTTTTCTCACAGCAAATGGATATTTTCTAGTATACCACTTAAATTCCCTGGTCATTTCTTATATGTTTTTGTTATTTCTTAGCAATTGCCCCAGGGATTACAATTAACATGTTAAATTCTAATAATTGGCATAGATTAATGCCAGTTTAATTTCAGTAGTATACAAAACCTTTTCTCCTATAGAATTCTGTTCCCCCTTATATTGTTATTGTCACAAACTACATACTTATACGTTACATGCCTATCAATATAGATTTACAATTATGTTATGCAGATGTCTTTTAAATCAGATAGGAAAAAAGAGGAGTTACAAATAGAAAATACATAGATTAACAACAAGTTCCTACTGTATAGCACAGGGAACTATATTCAATATCTTGTAAGAAACTATAATGGGAAAGAATATGAAAAACTTTCAGTTATTGTGCTGTTCAACTCCAGATTTTTTATTTGCTTCCCTTTTATAATTTCTCTCTCTCTTAGGGACTATTTTTATTATTACTGTTCTTTGTGTATGGGTTATACTTTCTTGTTTCTTTGCATGCCTCAAATACTTTTGTTGCAAACTGGACATTTTGAATATTATAATGTGGCAACTTGGGAAATTAGACTGTCTTTCATCCCAGGATATTTTTGTTGCCACTTGCTGCAGTAATAGTTGGTGTTTGTTTGTTTTTCATAGGCTTTTTTGAACTAAGTTTTTAAAGACTGTATTCTTTGTGTGTGGCCAATGAAGTCTCTGTGTCATTAGCTTAGTTGTCAACTAGAATTGGAGAAAAAAATTTTTTTTTAATTCCTAGAACCAAGAAACAAACAAAAGGAAAAAGCTCTATGCATATGTTGGAGTACACCTTCAGTGCTCAGCCGGGTAGACTGCAACTCTGCCTTAGTTTTCACTTCCCGCTTGTGCAGAGCCTGAAGGTCAGCCAGAGATCAGAACTTAGAGCCTTTACAGGTCTTTCCTGAGCATGCACACAGCCCTGGGCAGGCATGTGCCCTTCTATAATCCTAGGAATCATCAGAGCCTTTCAAAGCCCTGACCCCAAAGCACCTCATTACCCAGCTTTTTCCTCCCAAGCTTTTAGTTAGTCTATGGTTTGTTTGCCCCAACTAGAAACAGTTGTCACCCAGACAACAGTGACTAACATGTGCTGGGCTGTGCTAAGTTGCTTCAGTCGTGTCTTTCAGACTCTTTGCAACCCTATGGACCATAGCGCACCAGGCTCCTCTGTCCACAAGATTCTTCAGGCAAGTATACTGGAGTGTTTTGCCACGCCCTTCTCCAAGTGATTAACATAGCTGCCTATAAATATTTTCATGAAATGCCTCTGGTAGTCATCTCAGCAGAGGGAGAGTTCTGAGTTAGATGAGATAAAGGCCAACCCTTTGAGTTGGTTCTCCAGGAAGCCATCAGACAGGTCAAAAGAAACAAGCGCAATTCTTTGTGAGTAAGGTTCCTTCTTCTCCCTCCAGTACCAGTATGAATACTGGGAATGTGGGCTGTTATCATCAAGGCCACCATGATGGGAGTAGGTGATAGGAGCAGAATTAGTTAAAAAGTCACAAAGTTCACTGTTCTTATTGAGACTCAACTCATTTTTATTGATTAAACATTCCCCTGGTTGCTGCAACGTTTAGGTTACTTTCCAGAGTTCTGCAAAAGTTGATTATGATAGTTTTCACCAGTTATTTTCATTACCTTTATGTAAGGATGAACTTTTTGGCCTTTGCTATTTTGCCATTTTTTTGCTAGCATTAGCCTTTATTTTTAAAAATATTTATTATTTATTTGGGTGTGCTGGGTCTTAGTTGCAGCACGTGAGATCTTCAGTCTTCACTGGAGCATGTGAGATTTGTAGTTGTAGCAGGTGGGATCTAGTTCCCCGACCAAGGATCAAACCTAGACCCCCTGCATTGGGAGTGCAGAGTCTTAGCCCTGGACCACCAAGGAAGTCCCTAGCATTGGCTTCTAACATGGAGAAGTGGGTCATACTCTGAAGGCTCAGAGAGTTTAGGGGTATATGGCAACATAAGAAAATGTTTTTATTGCACTGGTCCAGATGTCCCTGTTTTATATCTCAGCGTCCCACTCTTTCCCAATCAGGGCCATGGTCTCGGTATATATAACACACCTGCTAGAGTTGGGAATTTTACTTTCTCTAGAGCTCTGCTTCTTATAATTAAGTCCTGGACCTGACTCGGCTTTTTCTAGCTGGTGTCTGCAGGAGATAAGAGTTTCTTTCAATGCAGTTGGGATGGGATACTGATAGAAGGGAATTCACTGGCCTGGTGCAATGTCTCAGGCACATAAGAGATACAGGGAAAATAATAATTATAAAGACTATGAAATTGGAAGAATGTTTCTGGGAGCTGTTGATTCATTGAAGGAAAACAATGAAAAGTTGTGGATGACAAATCACAAATTAAAAACAAAAAGTAAAAGCTGTGGAGCCTCCATAATAATGCTAATAAATACAATAATACTAAAAACCATTAATTATTTCAAATAAGTCACAAAAGGAAAGAAAAGAAAACACAGAACTTGCAGGACAAATAGAATGTCTTCAGCAGACTTAAAATTAAATAGTCATTAATTATAATACTTGTAGAGTAATAAGATAAATATATATTCACTAAAGGAAAGCAGACGTGACTATATTCTCAAAGAAATAAGTTTTATGGAAAGTATTACTACATGCTGGGAAAGATTGAGGGCAGGAAGAGAAGAGGGTGACAGAGAGGATGAGATGGTTCAGTGGCATCATCAACTCAATGAACATGAGTTTGAACAAACTCTGGGAGATGGTAAAGGACAGGGAAGCCTGGCGTGCTGCAGTCCATGGGGTCGCAAAGAGTCGGACGTGACTCAGAGACTGAACAACAACAACAGATAAAAAAGATTTCATGATGATTTTTTAAATGTGTGATTCACCAAGAAGATATACCAATTTTATTTTATTTATTTAAATTAGAGGATAATTACAATATTGTGATGGTTTTTGCCATACATCAACACGAATCAGCATTAGGTATATGTGTGTCCCCTCCCTCTCAAACCCCACTCCCACATCCCTCCCCATCCCACCCCTCTAGACAGTCATTCTCTGTGTCATACATCGAACTCCTGCTGTGACTCCCGCTGTGCTGTGCTAAGTTGCTTCAAGTCTGACTCTTTGCGACCCCGTGGACTGTAGCCCACCAGGCTCTACTGTCTGTGAGATTTCCCAGCCAAGAATACTGGAGTGAGTAGCCATTCCCTTCTACATATATATATATATATATATATATATATATATATATATATATATTTGTTGTTGTTAAGTTGCTAAGTCATGTCTGACTATTTTTGTGACCACATGGATTGTAGCTCACCAGGTTCCACTGTCCATAAGATTCTCCAGGCAAGAATACTGGAGTGGGTTGCCATTTCCTTCTCCAGAGAACCTTCCCCACCCAGGGACTGAACTCGTGTCTCTTACATCTCCTGCATTGGCAGGTGAGTTCTTTACCACTAGTGCTACCTGGGAAACCCCGAATTTCCACTGGCTATCTATTTTACATATGGTAATGTATATGTTTCAATGCTATTTTCCCAAATCATCCACCCTTCTCCTTCCCCTACCATGTCCAAAATGTCTGTGTGTCCTTTGCTGCCCTGCACGTAGGATCTTCAGTACTGTCTTTCTAGATTCCATATATATATATATGTGTTAATATATGATATTTGTCTTTCCTTCTCTGACTTACTTCACTGTGTATTATAGGCTCTAGGTTCATCTACCTCACTAGAACTGAGTTAAATGCATTCCTTTTTATAGCTGAGGATTATGCCATTGTGTATATGTACCAGAACTCCCTTATCCATTCATCTGTCAGACATCTAGGTCGCTTCCGTGTCATTACTATTGTAAATAGTGCTGCAGTGAACACTGGGGTACATGTGCCTTTTTCAATTCTGGCTTCCTCAGGGTATATACCAAGTAGTGGAATTGCTGGATCATAGGTAAATTTATTCTTGATTTTTTAAGGAATCCCCATACTGTTCTCCATAGTGGCTATATCGATTGGCATTCCCACCAACAGTATGACGGTTCCCTTTTCTCCACACCGTCTAGTATTTATTGTTTGTAGACTTTTTGATGATGGACATTCTGACTGGTGTGAGATGATACCTTATTGTAGTTTTGATTTGCATTTGTCTAATAATGAGGGGTGCTGAGCATATTTTCATGTGCTTATTAGCCATCCAGATATGCCAATTTTCAATGTCAGTTCAGTTCAGTCGCTCAGTCGTGTCCGACTCTGCGACCCCATGAACCACAGCACGTCAGCCTCCCTGTCCATCACCAACTCCTGGAGTCCACCCAAACCCATGTCCATCGTGTCAGTGATGCCATACAACCATCTCATCCTCTGTCATCCCCTTCTCCTCCTGCCCTCAATCTTTCCCAGCATCAGGGTCTTTTCAAATAAGTCAGCTCTCCATATCAGGTGGCCAAAGTATTGGAGTTTCAGCTTCAACATCAGTCCCTCCAATGAACACCCAGTACTGATCTCCTTTTGGATGGACTGGTTGGACCTCCTTGCATCCAAGGGACTCTCAAGAGTCTTCTCCAACACCACAGTTCAAAAGCATCTTTCTTCTGCACTCAGCTTTCTTTATAGTCCAACTCTCACATCCATACATGACTATTGGAAAAACCATAGCCTTGACTAGATGGACCTTTGTTGGCAAAGTAATGTCTCTGCTTTTTAATATGCTGTCTAGGTAGGTCATAACTTTCCTTCCAAGGAGCAAGTGTCTTTTAATTTCATGGCGGCAATCACCATCTGCAGTGATTTTGAAGCCCAGAAAAATAAAGTCGGACACTGTTTCCACTGTTTCCCCATCTATTTGCCATGAAGTGATGGGACTGGATGCCATGATCTTAGTTTTCTGAATGTTGAGCTTTAAGCCAACTTTTTCACTCTCTTCTTTCACTTTCATCAAGAGCCTCTTTAGTTCTTCACTTTCTTCCATAAGGGTGGTGTCATCTGCATATCTGAGGTTATTGATATTTCTCCCAGCAATCTTGATTCCAGCTTGTGCTTCTTCCAGCCCAGCGTTTCTCATGATGTACTCTGCATATAAGTTAAATAAGCAGGGTGACAGTATACAGCCTTGATGTACTCCTTTTCCTATTTGGAACCAGTCTGTTGTTCCATGTCCAGTTCTAACTGTTGCTTCCTGACCTGTATACAGGTTTCTCAAGAGGTGGGTCAGGTGGTCTGGTATTCCCATCTCTTTCAGAATTTTCCACAGTTTATTGTGATCCACACAGTCAAAGGCTTTGACATAGTCAATTAAGCAGAAATAGATGTTTTTCTGGAACTCTCTTGCTTTTTTGATGATCCAGCGGATGTTGGCAATTTGATCTCTGGTTCCTCTGCCTTTTCTAAATCCAGCTTGACCATCTTGAAGTTCATGGTTCACATATTGCTGAAGCCTGGCTTGGAGAATTTTGAGCATTACTTTACTAGCATGTGAGATGAGTACAATTGTGTGGTAGTTTGAGCATTCTTTGGCATTACCTTTCTTTGGGATTGGAATGAAAACAACTTTTCCAGTCCTGTGGCCACTGCTGAGTTTTCCAAATTTGCTGGCATATTGAGTGCAGCACTTTCACAGCATCATCTTTTAGGATTTGAAATAGCTCAACTGGAATTCCATCACCTCCAATAGCTTTGTTAGTAGTGATGCTTCTTAAGGCCCACCTAACTTCACATTCCATGATGTCTGGCTCTAGGTGAGTGTGAGTGATCACACGTTTGTGGTTATCTGGGTCCTGAAGATCTTTTTTGTACAGTTCTTCTGTGTATTCTTGCCACCTCTTCTTAATATCTTCTGCTTCTGTTAGGTCCATACCATTTCTGTCCTTTATCGAGCCCATCTTTGCATGAAATGTTCCCTTGGTATCTCTAATTTTCTTGAAGAGATCTCTAGTCTTTCCCATTCTGTTGTTTTCCTCTATTTCTTTGCATTGATTGCTGAGGAAGGCTTTCTTATCTCTCCTTGCTATTGTTTGGAACTTTGCATTCAAATGGGTATATCTTTCCTTTTCTCCTTTGCTTTTGGCTTCTCTTCTTTTCACAGCTATTTGTAAGGCCTCCTCAGACAGCCATTTTGCTTTTTTGCATTTTTTTTTCTTGGGGATGGTCTCTCTCCCTGTCTCCTGTACAATGTCACGAACCTCCATCCATAGTTCATCAAGCACTCTATCAGATCTAGTCCCTTAAATCTATTTCTCACTTCCACCATATAGTCATAAGGGATTTGATTTAGGTCATACCTGAATGGTCTAGTGGTTTTCCCCACTTCCTTCCATTTAAGTCTGAATTTGGCAATAAGGAGTTCATGATCTGAGCCACAGTCAGTTCCTGGTCTTTTTTTTTGCTGACTGTATAGAGCTTCTTCATCTTTGGCTGCAAAGAATATAATCAATTTGATTTTGGTGTTGACCATCTGGTGACGTCGATGTGTAGTCTTCTCTTGTGTTGTTGGAAGAGGGTGTTTGCTATGACCAGTGCGTTCTCTTGGCAGAACTCTGTTAGCCTTTGCCCTGCTTCATTCTGTACTCCAAGGCCAAATTTGCCTGTTACTCCAGGTGTTTCTTGACTTCCTACTTTTGCATTCCAGTCCCCTATAATGAAAAGGACATCTTTTTTGGGTGTTAGTTCTAGCAGGTCTTGTAGGTGTTTGTAGAACTGTTCAACTTAGCTTCTTCAGCGTTACTGGTCGGGGCATAGACTTGGATTACCGTGATATTGAATGGTTTGCTTTGGAAACGAAGAGAGATCATTCTGTCATTTTTGAGATTGCATCCAAGTACTGCATTTTGGACTCGTTGTTGACTATGATGGCTACTCCATTTCTTCTAAGGGATTCTTACCCACAGTAGTAGATATAATGGTCTTCTGAGTTAAATTCACCCATTCCAGTCCATCTTAGTTCGCTGATTCCTAGAATATTGACATTCACTCTTGTCATCTTCTGTTTGACCACTTCCAATTTGCCTTGATTCATGGACCTGACATTCCAGGTTCCTATGCAATATTGCTCTTTACAGCATCCGACCTTGCTTCTATCACCAGTCACATCCAGAACTGGGTGTTGTTTTTGCTTTGGCTCCATCCCTTCATTCTTTCTGGAGTTATTTCTCCACTGATCTCCAGTAGCATATTGGGCAGCTACTGACCTGGGGAATTCCTCTTTCAGTGTCGTATCTTTTTGCCTTTTCATACTGTTCATGGGGTTCTCAAGGCAAGAATACTGAAATGGTTTGCCATTCCCTTCTCCAGTGGGCCACATTCTGTCAGACCTCTGCACCATGACCCGTCCATCTTTGGTGACCCCACATGGCATGGCTCTGTTTCATTGAGTTAGACAAGGCTGTGGTCCGTGTGATCAGATTGGCCTGTTGTCTGTGATTGTGGTTTCAGTCTGTCTGCCCTCTGATGCCCTCTCTCAGCGCCTACCGTCTTACTTGGGTTTCTCTTACCTTGGACGTGGGGCAATGTGTATACTTCTCATATGAAGGCCCCCAAATAAAGCAAATTATTATTCCAAAGGGAAAGCCCAATCCTTGATCATAGTGGGAAATTTTAACATGCTTCTCTTAGTAACTGCTAGTACAAGCAAGAGAAAAATATCAGTAAAGATATAGAACATTTGTACAACACAATTAACAAACATGACCTAGTATACATATAAAAACAATAAACCTCACAACTATAGAAGATAGGTTCTTTATCCAGTCCAATGAAACAGTTACAAAAATTAACTAGACTGGGCCTTAAGGTAAGTGTCAACACATTTCAAGAAATGGAGCGTGTTCTCTGGCCACAGTTTGTAAGCTTGAACTCAATAATAAAAAGATAACTTAAAATCCTCATATGTTTGGATTAAGAAATACATTTCTAAATGACCAAATAAGACATTACAGTGAAAATAAGACAATATTTTGAACCGAATAGTAATGAAAATGCTACGTACCAAAACTTGTGAGACACAGCTAAAGCAGAACTAAGAAATGTAGTACCTCAAATACATGTATTAGTATAGGAGAAAGCCTGAAAACTAATGAGCTGAGCACTCATATCAAGAAGGTGGAAAAAGAACAGCAAATTTCAACCAAAGAGAGTAGAGAAATGAAATAATAAAGATAAGAACAGAAATCAATGAAATAAAAGTAAAGATATTAATAGAGAGGTTCAAGAAAATCAAAACCTAGTTCTCTGAAAAGATTAATAAAGTTAATAAATCCATGTCAGGGTTGACCAAGTAAAAATGAGGAAGACACAAATTATCAATATCAGGAATGAAAAAAAGGCTCACTGTAGATCCTCTAGCTATTACAAAGATAGTAAAAGGATATTATGAACAATTTTGTGCCAATAAAATAAAAATTTTAAATGAAATGGATGAATTACTAGAAAAATAAAACATGTCAAAAGGATGCAAGAAGACATAGAAAGTCTGAATATTTCCATAGCTAAATTGAATCTTTTAAAAGTTTCCCATACCCCCTACTCCACCCCCACCCCCAAACTCCAGGCCTAGTTGACTTCATCCAAGAATTCCACCAACGATTTACAGAAGAAATAATAGCAATATTACAAAACTCTTCCAGATAGGGGGAAAAGATGGATCGTTTCTATACTCCTCTGGTAAAGCTGACATTACCTAGATAACAGAACACAACAAGAACATGGTAAGAAAGAAAATTTACAGGCCTATCCTTCTCAAGACCATAGACGCAAAGCACCCTAATCCAATACTAGCAAACTGAACCTAGCAATAACACACAGAGGGGAAACAACAGGATGATACGGGGCTCCCCTGGTGGCTCAGACGGTAAAGAATCTGTCGGCAATGCAGGAGACCCAGTTTCGATCCCTGGGTCGGTATAATCCCCTGGAGAAGGGCATGGCAACCCACTCCAGTATTCTTGCCTGGAGAATTCCATGGATAGAGGAGCCTGGTGGGCTACAGTCCGTGGGGTCTCAAAGAGTCAGATACGACTGAGTGACTAACACTTTCACTTTTTTTCCAAAAGGATAATATATCTTTACTACAGAAGAATTAATCCATAAATGCAGAGTTATTTGGATAACTGAAATCAGCTAATAGAATTTACCACATTAACAGAAAAAGGAAAGGAAATCACACCATCTACTTCATAAATGAAGGAAAAAAATGTTTGATAAAAGGTAACATTTATTGGTAAGAACTCTTAGCAAACTTCCTTATTTCGATAAACACTATCTATGAAAAATTTGTAACAAAAATTATGCTTAGTGGTGAAATGTAGAAAGCTTTCCTTTGAGATTTGGAAAGGGATGTTTCCCTATAATGGTTCTTGTCATTGCAGCAAAGCAAGAAAAATAAATAAAAATTATAAGAACTAGAAAAGAAGAAATCAAACTGTAATTATGTGTAGAGGATGTTACTGGGTACATAGGATATTTAAATAAAATATTTCACAGATAAACTATTAAAATTAATAACAAATTGTTGTATACAGGGTCAATATAAATCAATTGTATTTACATATATTAGTAAAAACCAGAAACTAAAATTTGGTGTTTTTTACAAGAGCATCAGAAAAGATCAAATACTTAGGGACAAAATGTTTTTAAAGGAGACTAAGATATCCTGCAGAAAGCTATTAAACATTACTGAGAGAAATTTTAAAAAAATAAAGAAATACACCATGTTCTAGACCTGGGATGTTCAATACTACAGAAATGTAAGTACTCCCCAAACTGATTTTCATATTCAATGAAATTACAATAAAAATCCCAATAGGTGTTTTTGTTTGTCTGTTTTGTGGATCTTAAAAAATTGGCACCAAAATTTTATGGAAATTCAAAGAGAGCTGTGGCGTGCTTGAGTAAGAGAGTAGGAAGGCTTGTTCTACTGCAAATCAAGACATTTTAAATTGACAGTCATTAAGACAGAATGCAGTTGGTAAAAAGATAGGAAATAAGCCAGTATGACATAATAGAGGGCCCAGAAATGAATCGTTGTAAATGTGTTTTTTTAACCAAAATTCTTTTTTTTATTTTTAAATTGAAATATGGTTGCTTTACAATATCATATTAGCTTTAGGTACAACATGGTGATTCAGTACTTTCATAGATTCTACACTATTTAAAGTTGTATTTCCCTGTGCTGTATAGTATATCCCCATGGCTATTTATTTTATGCATAGTAACTTGTAACTCTTAATCCCATACCCCTAAAATCTTTGCAAATATCAACACCTATTTGTGACAACAGCAGCATTACAGAACAGCAGGGCAAGGATGGTCTTTTCAATAAATGGTGCAAGGACAAATGAATAGCTCTTTTTACAAAAATAATTCTCCATTCTCTCATTTCCTCAGTCCCTAATAACCTTTTTCTACCTTCTGTCTCTATGAATTTGTTTATTCAGGATATGTCTTATAGTAGAATTACACAATACTTGTCCCTTTGTGTCTGGCTTATTTCACTTAGCGTAGTGTTTTCAAGATTTATCCATGCTGTAGCAGGTATCAGAATTTCATTCCTTTGTATGACTGAATAGTATTTCATTGTACAGATACACCAAATATTATTTATCAGTTCATCCATCAGTGGATGCGTGTTGTTTCCAACTTTTGGTTGTGGCGAATATGTGCTGTGAACACGATGGGACAATGTCAGCATACTCCGAGTCCTTGCTTTTAATTCCTTTGGGTATATACCCAGGAGTGGAATTGTTGGGTTATATGAATGCATTAATGTTTCAAGCACTTTTACATGCTTTACATTTCACAATGGCAAGAAAAATGAGAGGAGTGAGATGAGAAAAAGGAGACAACAAGTATAAACAAGTCTTGAATATTTTGTTCCTCAGGGAGGCAAAGAAATGGGGTGGTAGCTGTAAGAGGAAGCAGGCTTGGGAAATTCTTTATGATGGGAAAGATGAGAGATGTTTGTATGCTAATGAAAGTGAGGTAATAACGGAAGAATAATGCAGCCGAAGAGAAGTGAGAGAAGCCCCAGCCTCGTGTGGATGACACGGCGTGGTGTTGACTTGAACCAGGAGCAGGGGATGGTCCATCTCCAGCGGCGGGGCTGTGGCTGCAGACACGGTCCTAGGTGTGGTCGCAGGGGCGATGTGGTGGTGAAAGCCATACGAGTCCTCTTGCATTGCTTCAGTCTGCCCCCTGAGCAGGGAAGCAAGGCCATCAGCTTTGAGTGAGGATATCAGAGGAAGTATTAGAGGTGGGAGGACAGCTCAGGAAGTGGGACATGGTCACCTAGGAAAGTGGGAGGGTGGATGGACGGGGGAAGTATTGGGATGATGGCTGGGCAGCATTTAGGGCACAAATGAAGTTCATGGTCACTAACTTAGAGTGGGCCTGGTCAGCATGCATGGAAGCTTTTTTCCACGTGAGTGCAGCCAGAGTAGGTGTAGAGCCAGGTATGACTGTGGTTTGGCGAGGTGAGCACCACAAGGCCAGAGAGAGGTAGAAGCTAAGGGTTCTGCCGACAGTGACTGGAATCACCAGTTACAGCATTTGAGCAGCATGACGGGGGGGCAGGGAGGGACATTGGAAAGGTGGAGGGTCCATGACCATGGAAGTCAGGAGGCCTTAATCAGAAAGTGGGATGCATGACGTTGAGTTGAAGAAGAAGCTGCAGTTGTGGGGGACAAGGCTTAAAGTTCAGCTGGGGCAGTGATGGAGGATGGGGAACAAGAGCAGTGGAGGCAAGGAGGTCAGAGAATGGGGAGGCCAGGCTGTTTCATCTACCTGTAGATGAACACTGGTTCCCTCTTGAACCAATACTTATTTCCCCGGACGTCTTCAATACCATCAACAGAGGTCAAGGGGAAGACCTGTGTATTTTGCCTCTCCCAGCATGGGTCAAAGGGGGCTAAGGGCCTGGGGCAAACATCACACACACTACCCTCACCTCCCAGCCCCCACCCAGCCTTCTCCCCACCTCTCATGGTCATCAGGAATCAAGAAGGACCATTGAGGGTCACGTATTGAGCACACCTGATACCCACTGTTTACTTACTATGCAGCAAGCATAGTGCTGAGTACATTTCTTCTCTCATTTAACCCTTTTAATAACAGTGAAGAAAATATGGTTCATTGGCCCATTTTACAGCTAAGAAAATGCAGACTCCAAAAATTTAAGCCCTGGTCTGCCAATTGCAGCATCTGAAAGCTTGATCTTGCTGGCTTCCCTGGTGGGCGACCTGGGGATGAACCAGCCCCAGCCCTTGTTTCAGGTGTAGAAATAAGTCATTTAACTCTGCTCTGCACATTTGTTCTTTTGCTCTGGTTCCCCTGGGGCCTCCTCTCCCTTCCTGTGTGTCCAGACCTCACTCTCTCTCTGCCCCCCAAACCATGGTAACCCACATCCAGTTTTGCCCTGGACTGAGAGTTTCCTAGGCTGCAGGAATTTGAGCCATAAAATCTGAAATGGGGACATTTCTGGGCAAGCCGGGATGGTTCGATCTCCCTGGCTACAGCTCACACTTTGGCGGCTCCTCTCCTCACCTTTTTTTCCCCTTCTTCGGTGGTTTTGAAACCACACAACTCACATTGGGGCTTGAACCCAGTTTTGTATATTACACACCTGGCCTCAGGACTCATTGAAGTTCAGGTTCTTTATGTCTCAGAGCGAATGGTAAGAAGTAACAGGTAAGAAGTAGATTTATTGAGAGTAATAAAACACTCCGCAGACAGAGTGTGGGCCATCTCAGAGGGTTAGAGTGGCTTGGGAGATACACATTCTATAGACAGATGCGGGCCATCTCAAAAGGCAAGTGTGGCCCTGAATTATGGGGTGCTTGTTTTTTATTTCCTAGGCTAATGAGTAGGAGGATTGTTCCAACTATTTCGGGGAAGGAGTGGGGATTTCCAGGAACTGGTCCATTGCCCACTTTTTGGCCCTTTATGGCCAGCCTTGGAACTGTCATGGCGTTGGTGGGTATGTCATTTAGCATATGCTAATATATCACAGTGAGCATATAATGAGGTTGAAGGTCCACCGGAAGTGGATTCTTCTACCATCTTGGACCTAGCTGGTTCTAAGCAGTTTATGTTGTATCCTCCAGGGCTATGTCATTCTTTTAAAGATTGTGCCCTGCCCCCTTCCCTCCTGTTCCAGTTTTGCTCATTTCATGCCTGGCATTTGCTTGCCTTTCTCTCTCTCTCCCCTTAGGGGCCATGAGTGCTTTCAGGAACCCTTTGGGAGCCCAGCACACAGGCAGGAGGAGTTTAGAAACTTCAGTGAAGGCTTGGGATGAGCATTTCTTGAGCAAGGTGCATAAATGCCCATAGTCTACCTGACCATCACCCCCAAACAGACACATCAATGAGCTAGAACATTCTGGGCTCAGCTGACACCTGGGAAGAAAGAAAAGGGCAATCTCTAAGGCAGGTTCCCCATTCAGCTCATTCATTCATTCATCAAATGCCTAGTGAGACCTACTATGTGCCAAGTTCTGCTCTAGGCAGCAGTGAGCAAGCCAGGTAGAATGCCCAGCTTATGTTCCCTGGTTTTCCCAAAGCAGTTGTCTCCCTGTAGCCTCAGTTAAAAGATAAATAAGGCATTGCCCAAGTCTTCCATATCCTTGTATTCCCAATCCCTAGTACAGGATCTGTTACAGAGAAGATGTTCCATAAATGTTACATGAAATGAATGGCTGTTTGAATGAATGATTCAAGGGAGGTGTCCCCAGGATGGATAGTGGGCAACTGCTTAGTGCGAGAGTGACAGCTGATGGAAGAATGCAGGTCTGCGAGGGGCCGAGGTGCAAAGTCAAAGTGAAGTGGACTTCAGGGAAGCGTGGGGGTGGGGAGCGGAACTGCCTGCAGCTCCCAGTCCCCTGCCCCCTGGGAGGGTTGTTCTAAGGATCCTCTAGGGCAGTGGTCTTGAGACCATCCGCATCACCTGGGAACTGGTTAGACATGTAAATTCTCGGGCAGTCCCAGACGCGCTGACTCAGAAACCCAGTGGCTTTAACAAGCCTCTAGGGGATTCCGACGTGCTCCAAAGTTTGAGAAACCGCTGTGCTGGGTCAGCAGAGGAAGAAACCTTTTGTAAGCGAGAAATTCTTTCTCTCCACCCCGAGCACAGAATCATGGGAGTGGGTTTCAGGCCTCCCTGCTGGGTGCATAGTAGAATCACCTAGCGCTTTCGCAGACCAATTACATCAGACTCCCCGAGCGGGGAGGATGCAGGCATCAGCAGCTTTTAAAGCTCCCCAGGTGATTCCAAGTGCGGCCACGTAGCCTATCAGAAGCCCCTAGAGGGCTTGTTACAGCACTGTGTGCCAGCCCCACCCGCAGGGCACTGGGGGTGGGGCAGGGCCCAGGGAATTCGCATTTCAAACAGGCTGCAGGGTGAGGCACACTGTGAAATGGACGCAGATCAGGTTGGGGATGCGTGGAAGGTGAAGGGGTTGAGGGAGAAATCCCCGCTTTCTCCCCGCCCCCACAGCCCAGAATTAAACACAGGACAGCTGGGCATGAACTTTACCCGCGTAGCGTTTTCATTATGTTCCGTCTGCAGGAGAGGGATCAGGCTGGTTGACATTTGTGGAGAAGCTGAGCTGTGGCGTGAGCCTCCCTCAGAGAAGGCAGGGATAAATCGTCACCATCTTGGCAGATCCCCAGGAAAAGCAATGAAGAGGAGCCACCTGCACTAGGGTATCTTGGGCAGCGTGGGAACAAAACCTGACTCCCTTACCTTCGTGCTGGCCCTGGCCTCCCTGCCTGCATTTTCTTAGGAGCAGATGCTTTCTTTCAGGATTTGATTTCACTGCCGCTTGCCCCCAAACTCCCCTAGTTGGGAGGGGAATGGGGAGCCGAGAGACACGTGTTCAGCGCGCTTTTCAGTCACCCTGAGTTCATTCATTCAACAAATACACACAGCGGCTCTCGGAGGGCACAGGGAGTTGTGTCTGTTTTGTGTTTCCTGCACGGAATGAAATAAAGCGTTGCCAATATCGACAGCGGCTTCCTGAGCACATCTGCCGTCTCTACTCCAGACGTAAGCAGCAAATGGAACTTGATGACCGTCATTTCTATAAGGACCCTTTTGTTTTTATGACCTCGCTGTGTCTGGCTCCGTAAACTTCGGTGACGTACCTCCCCGTGACCCTGCCATCTGGCTGCGGCTGCCCTTGACCTCAACCGCGTGTTTGTGAGGCTCCCATCATTGGCATCTGGGTCCTACCTCGTGCTTCTTTCCTGTTGTTTGGGCAGCACAAGGAACTGATCCACCTCTCTGCTAAACCCAGTCCGTGGGGGTCTCACTGGATCCTCAGAGTAACCCTGTGAGGTGAGTGCTATTATTGACTATACTTTGCAGATAAGATGCTGTGTGGTCCACGCACAGCTGGTGTGTGTTAGGGCAATTCCCCCCTGCACCTGGACACCCGCGTCCGCGAGACCTGGGTGTCCCTCTTCTTCTGGGTGCTCAGCGCCGCCTTTCACCTACTTCTGTGGCTGTTGGGCTGCTCCCAGTCCCCTGCACCACCACCCCTCCCAAAGGCACTGCTTTAAAGGGTGAGGTGAGGTACTTTCTCACTCCTGGGCAGCACCCTCAGGGAGGCTGGTCTTCAGGGAGGCTGCCTGGGACCCCAGGAGGCCCAAGAGTAGAGATCTGGAGCCCAAGGCAACTCCGGACCTCAGTTGCCAGACCTTAATCCCTGTGCTGCTCTCAGCTGGGCCTCTCAAGGCCTATCTGCCCCCAAGGCCAGGAGGCGGGGGGGCTGTCAGGAGACGCCCAGGGCTCTGCCGGGAGCAGAAAGGCTGTCCCTGGGGAAGGCCTGCTTCTGCCTCCAGTGACCTTGGGCAAGTCACTTCCTCTCTCGGCCTCAACTTTCCCATCTGGAAAATGGGGCCTCTGCTTTCATGTTTGAGGTTCACATCTCACGTCCCTTCCAGCTCTAGAAGCTTCTTGATGTCCTGAGCTGCTACAGAGATGGAAGGATAGGCTCTGGGGTGAGCTCTCGGGGTTTGAATGTGAGGCGGTCCTGCCGGTAGGGCTCTGTTGCCTTGTTGCTAAAGTGACCAAGTGAATAAAGTCCCTTGTCTTTTTTGGATCACTGTCTGCCAGGGGACGTGTGTGCGGGACAGGGAATTCACGAACCGGGGCAGCCTGCTGCGCTGTGTAACTCGGTGCTTCCTGTACTCTCGATGAATCAGTAGAACTCAGTGCTTTAATCACAGTAAAGAGGAGACGGCCCCGTGAACAGGGGCGTCTGGATGGACAGATGGAGCCCACAGCGAAGGGGGATGAGGCCCAGGCCTGTCCTGACCCCCTCGCCCCTCTGGGCCTGGAGAGGCCACCCCCATCCACCCCCATTATCACAGGGGAAGCTATATGTCTCACGGCGGGGGGGGGGGGGCACCCTCCCAGCTTCACCTGAGGGGCCAGCTGGCAGCTCCCATGGGTGTGTTCCAGGTATCGCCCTGAGCCCAAGCACCTCTGCACTGACTCAGCCACCTTGCCTCTTCTCTGGAGAATTCTTTCTCTGACTTCCCCCTAGAGCAGACCCTCTACAGCCTGGCTATGGCTATTTTGCCATCACACACAAAATCCTTTTGCCAACAGAAAAAACTGAAAGGTTTTGCCTGCCATCTGAGGCCTCGTCTGCGTCGGCCACACCCAAGCATCCGGGCTTAACTTTGCAGGCCCTAACCCTTGGGCCACGCTGGCCCACCCTGGGTCCCCCACCTCTGGCCCTACTCACGGCCTTGCTGAGGCCTCCCCCACATAGCACATCCTCCCCAGGGGTCTCGAATGCCTTCCCTGACTAGCTCACAGCCTCGTCAGCACCTGCTGACTCCTGGGTGACCCCAGAGTGCGCTGTCTACTCGTCTCCTGTCCTTGACCATGGCCTGCATGACAGCAACCACACTTACCTGTGACTGCAGCCTCTGGCCTCCCAGCCCTGCGCCTGAGTGCAAGTCCCGCTCAGCTGATGAATGCACCAATCTTCCAAGAACCCGCAGGGGTGGATTTTCTATTGATAGATGAAGAAACAGGGGCTTACAGAGTTACTGGCTCAGGTCAGGTGGCTAGACAGTAGCAAACTAGGTCACCAAGCCCTGATAGATTACCCTGCCCCTCCTGAGACCCATGGATGGCAATAGTGTTAGGGTAGGTGGCACTGGCCAAGGTGACTGGGGAATGTTTGTGGGATTTTGAATTGTGGGTGTGTGTGTGAGTGTATATGTGGTATGTGTAATGTATAGTGTATATGTGTATGTATATGTTGTGTGTGTGTATATGTGTGTATGTAGATGCGGTGGTATGTCTGTATGTGTGTGTGTGTGTGTGTTTCCCAAGGCGGCTTTTTTTCCTTCCTCTTCCTTCCCCTTCATTATTTGTGGCTGAGAGTTTGTTCTTCAAAACTTAAGGCAGTTGAAGAAATTCAGTGCCCTGAGGAAGCTTTTATTTTTTAAATTTATTTTTTCATTTAAAAAATGTATTAAACTATTGTTGATTTATAATACTGTGCTAGTTTCAGGTGTACAGCTTCAGATTCTTTTCCCTTATATGTTATTATAACATATTGAATATAGTTCCCTGTGCTATACAGTAAATCCTTGTTGTTTATCTATTTTATTTATAGTAGTGTGTGTCTGTTAATCCTTTACTTCTAATTTATCTCCTCCCCCTTTCCCCTTTGGTAACCCTAAGTTTGTTTTCTATGTCTATGAGTCTATTTCTGTTTTGTAAATAAGTTAGTTTGTATCATTTTTTTAGATTCCATATATAAGCGATACCATATGGTACATGTCTTTCTCTGCTGACTTGCTTCGCTTAGTATGATAATCTCTAGGTCCATCCACGTTGCTACAAATGGCATTATTTCATTCTTTTTCGTGGCTGAGTAATATTCCAGTATATACCACATATTCTTTATCCTTTCGTCTGTCAATGGACATTTAGTTTGCTTCCATGTCTTGGCTATAGTAAACAGTGCTACTATGAACATTGAGGTGCGTGTATCGTTTTGAATTAGGGTTTTCTCTGGATATATGCCCAGGAATGGGATTGATGGATCATATGATAGCTCAATTTTTATTTTTTTAAGGAACCTTCAGATTGTTCTCCATAGTGGCTGCACCAATTTATATTCCCACCAACAATGTAGGAGGGCTACCTTTTCTCCCTCCTGAATGTAGGTGGCCCTCATCCAATCAGTTGAAGGCCTGAATAGAACAAAAGACTCTCCTCTCCTGAGCAAGAGAGAATTCTCTCAGAAGATGGCCTTTGTACTTCATTCACACCATCAGTTCTTTGTGGGTCTCTGGCCTGCTGGCTCACCCTGTATGTAGATTTTGGACTTACCAGCCCCTATAATCTCGTGATTTTGTAAGCCAATTCCTTATGATCAATCTCTGTATCTATCTATATACACATGCGTGTGCACACACACACACATATATATATATTTATGCCATACATTATATTGGTTTTGTTTCTCTGAAGGAAGCCTGATAATACAACCTGCTTCCTCCCAGAGCCTAGGTTGGCTCCAGTATCCATGCCCCAGGGTAGGACAGAGGCTTTGTGCCCATAAAGCAGGAGGTTACTTAAAACCTTGCCCCAAGTCACAATTTTTCTGTGGCCTTGGAATTGGAGTGGCGCTCATCAAACTGAGCAGCTGGTCATCCTCTCTGGGCCCTCCCTCTCCATCACCTGCCAGCTTGCCCTCAGGCTTCAGAGCCTTCTGTTCTGCCCACCCTGCTGGACCCAGATGTCAGCATGAGGCATAGCTCTTCCCCATGCCCAGGGAGCCCAGCTCCTTCCTTTGTGCTGGGGAGCATTTGAAGATATGGGAAGGCACTCTCTCTGGACATCTGGGGCCCAGTGACCCTCAGTTTTAGTCTGCTTGGACTGCTTTAACCAAATACCATAGTCTGGGTGGCTTAACAGAAACTTATTTCTTACAGCTCTGGAGACTAGAAGGCTGAGATCAGGGTGCCAGCCTGGTTGGATTCCTAGTTAGGGCTCTCTTCCTGGCTTGTGAATGGCTGCTTTCTCTCTGTGTCCTTGCAAGGACAGGTAGAGAGCTAGAGGAAGGAAGCTCTTCTTATAAGGGCACCTTTCCCATTGAACCAGGGCCCCACCCTCATCATCTCATTTAACCTTAATGACTTCCTTATAGACCCTTTCTTCAAATACAGTCACTCTGGGAGTTAGGGCTTTAACATGTGGGTTTGGGAGGGATGTGATTCAGCCCATAGCCCTTGGAGATGGGTTCCTTCACTTGAAAGCTTCTATATGAGTGAGATCCCAGGGCTTTCATGTGGAGAAATAGGAAGTGCCTTGAAAGGCCATCTGGGTACTTAATAACACTTGTAAAGACTTAGTAATCCCAGTCTGTCTCAGGTCCCACCCAGGGTTGCCCTCATGGGTCATACTTGTAGGACCCACCCTGATGGCAGGTAAATCATTTGATGCCTGGTGGATGCTCTTAGGGCCCACATGCAGGACTGCAGTTGGGGTCAGGCTTAGGTCAGGGGTGTTTTTGTCAAGGGACTCAATGTTCGCATTAAATCAAGGGGGAGTAAAACTGTGTGTGTGTGTGTGTGTGTGTGTGTGTGACAGAGAGAGAGGGAGAGTGAAAGTGAGAGTATTTGTGGTAGAGAAAGGTGAGCTACCTGTACACAGACTTTTTAAAAAGTGTTTTATGATGGATCTTTGCCCATGGGGAATTTTTCTTCCTAAGCTTTTCTGCTTGCTGACTAAAACTTCAGGGTAGAGTTGTCAGAGAAAATACAGATGCCCAGTTAAATGAGAACTTCAGATAAACAACAAATAATATTTTCAGTCCAAGTATGGCCTGGCCCATGCACTATTGGTGGGCATACTTCTACCAAAAAATTCTTCATTCTTTCCCTGGAATTCCAATGTAACTGGGTGCCCTGTATTTTTATTTGCTAAATCTGGCAGCCCTACTTATGAAGGCTGGGTAGGCCACATGCAGAAATGCAAATTGGGGAGTATTAATAGATCACTGGGCCAGCACTGACTTCCGCATCTAGGCAAGCAAGCCCTGGATTGTGGGAGGGGTAGTTGCTGTCTGCAGAAACCCTGGGAGGGAAGCTGGCATAACTCAGCCCCACCTCCGCTGCTGGTTGCTGCTGCCCCCCACCCCTCACGCTGCCGTGCCATCTCACTCATTTCTGGACCTTCCCTGCACAGCTGGGCCTTTAGGAAGAGCTAGCCCTACCTGGTCTCTAGCTGACCGATGGCCTAAGACAGGCTGTTTGGACACCCTTTTTAGCATGGGGCTTGTAGACACCCTGGATTGTGTGGTGTCAAAGATGAAGGTTTTGGGGGGAGGTCTCAACTCATTACTACCTTTTAGGTAGACCCGTAATGAGGATAAGTCCGAAGGTAAGTCCCCCTTGGACCAAAGGGCATAGGGTGTGGCCTCCGTGAGTCAGCAGATTACAAGAGAAAGCACATGCTCAACCTTTTGCTGAGTTGGGATAGTCACTTTGCTTTCTCCTAATCTCAGCCTCCCCCCTTGGGAAAGAGATTATGCAAATATATCCCTTGCACAATAGTTGTAAGACTTCAGGTAGAAATAATATATAAAAAGAGATTGACATAGTTTCTAGCCAATGGAGCCAAGAGAAGGTGAGTTGGGACCTCAATGGTTCCAGGTACTAATAAGGTACTTGTCTAAGTCAGCTTGGTCTGACTTCTTTTAACTCTGTCTCCTCACCCCAGATAGTGTCATTTCTCTCTTCTTCGAAGTCCCAAATTTCTTGAGAGAGGGGTATACACCTTCTTACTTCCACTAGCTTACCACAACTGGCATTGCCACTTTGCCAACAGAAGATTGCTAATGACCTTCTGATGACCATGGCCAATGGCTTCCACACCATCCTCTGTCTCTCAGGATAGATGGCTCTTATAGACACTCATTGCTTACTCATCTAGCTTCCATTCACCCTTCATAAGAGCACCTGGACTGTCCTTCCCAGACCCGTTTTCCTCTATTGTCTAGCAACTGTGTAGTTTGGGAGGAAGTTACCCCTCCAGGGATGGATCCAATTGGCCTAAGTCAGTCAGCCTGATCTTCTCCCTTTTACCACCATGATTGCTTCAAGAGTGGGCATGGAAAGATGAAAAGAAAGAAAAAAGAACAAGGTCCTTGGTGATATCATTAAACTGCTGGATTAAACTTATCCTGAAACCTATGCCAGTCATGCACTTTCCAGTTGTGTGAGCCAATAATTCTCTTCAAGGCTTACATTAACATGAGTTGTCTTTTCTGTTACATAAAGGGTCTTCACTGACACACATCTCCATAGCATTAAATGTTGTTGACTATCTTCTGCTTGAGTAATGGAAAACCCAAATGATTGTGGCTTAAATGTACGAGAAGTTTTGTTCATTTTTCTCTTGGATGATAAGAGTTTTGCAGGGAATTTGTTGCTACCATTTATTATCATTTCAGCATCTCAGAGATGATCTTCCTGACCCAGGGATCAAACCTGAGTCTCCTGCATTGCAGGCAGATTCTTTACTATCAGAGCCAGAGTCAGGTCTCATAACAGCATCTCAAAGATGTTAGAACAATTCTCTCAACTTTTCTCTCAGGAGGCCAAGATGGTTTCTGCAGATGTAGCCATCATGTCTGTAGTCAAGACACAAGAAAGAGAGAGGGCAGGAGAATTCTGATGACCATGGCCAATGGCTCCCACACCATCCTCTGTCTCTCAGAATAGATGGCTCTTATAGACACTCATTGCTTACTCATCTAGCTTCCATTCACCCTTCATAAGAGCACCTGGACTGTCCTTTCCAGACCCGTTTTCCTCTATTGTCTAGCAACTGTGTAATTTGGGAGGAAGTTACCCCTCCAGGGATGGATCCAAATGGCCTAAGTCAGTCAGCCTGATCTTCTCCCTTTTACCACCATGATTGCTTCACCAATTCACCAATTGGTTTCTGTTAATGTCTCATTGGCCAGAGCCGTGTCATATGGCTGCCACTAGCTGCAAGGGAGTCTGGGAAAGAATGGCTTTAGCTTTCTGGACCCTAGAGTAGAGGCAGGTTGGCTAGAGAAGAGTCAGAGTGAAGTCAGAATGAGCCACTTAGAGGGTCCACCTCAAGGCTCCAGGGCTCCTTCACAGAGCCGCACTGTCGGACTCCCAGGCATCTTCTCTGGATCTCTGCTGTCTTGGGCAGGGTTATCAGCTTCTGGAAGACTCCGGATGTCTATCCCCAGGCCCACTCTCCCTCCTGTTGGCTCAGCCATCTGTGTATCCCATCCACCTAATGTCCCACAAAGAGCTCCTGGCTCTTTATACCACCTCCCTCACATCACTTTTAAGCCCAAAGTCAACATCACCTTCTGGATTCTCATCAGAGTCGCCCAGAGTTAGCGGCCCTTACTCAATATCCAGGAGCTGAGAATTGTGCTGGTGCTGGTACTTGTGGAAGGAAGGAGAGCTACCTTCTAGAGCGTCCCTGTTGGAGGAGAGGCAAGTGGGGGAGGACTGGTGTATCTGAAGGGAGAGAGCTTTGGAAGAAAGACTGCACTGTCACTGTGGACCTCATTTCTGGTTTTGACTGAAATTCCCAGGTGGCGCTAGTAGTAAAAAACCTGCCTGCCAATGCAGGAGACAGAAGAGATGCGAGTTCCATTCCCGGGTCAGGAAGATCCCCTGGAGGAGGACATGGCAACTCACTCCAGTATTCTTGTCTGGAGAATCCCACGGACAGAGGAGCCTGGCAGGCTACAGTCCATGGGGTTGCAGAGTTGGACATGACTGAAATGACTTTGCACACAAAATTATGTAAGCCTGCAGTGTGATATATATATTTTAAATCTACCTGCCCTCTGGGCTTCAAGACCATGTAATGATCCCAGGAATGGGCCTCTGATTTCTCAAGGCCTACCCAGACCTCAGATGGTCCCCAACCTCCAGAGGGTGCGAGGATAGCCTGCAGTATATCCCTTACCTTCCTTGACCTTGCTTGAAAATAACAGAAAGTAAGCACCCAGATGTGTTGAAAGAAAGGGGAGGGAGGGAGGGGGAGAGAGGCAGGCATATGCCCGGGAGTGTGAGCAGCCCAGGGCTCACAGGGCTGGCTGTCTTCATCTGTAATCTCAGGTCACCTCCCTCTGTGGGCCTCAATTTCCTCTTCAGCAAAGAAGGCCTGGATCAGATCACTCCCCAGGCCTCTTCTAACTCTGACATTCTGTGATTTTCTAATTTCCTTCAGACTCCGGGGGCCCACAGACCCCATGCTAACGTGGATGAATAAAACATGGGCATATCCTAAAGCTCTAAATATCGCAAGTATTTGCTTTGGATTTGTTCTCACTTAACTGCGCGGTAAGCAGCATCCAGCTGGGGCCCCACAGCCTCCTGTCTGGATTGTTCGAGGGTGGCCGGGCTCCTGAGGAGGCTGATGGCGCGTGGCAGAGGCCCTCCCTCCGGGGACCCTCGCCCACTCTGACTCTGTTCTTTGGCCTTTATCCCAAACCCTACTCATGAAGTCCCCTACCCATTGGCGCTCTAGACCCTGATCTCCCGCCTCAGGGACATTTCCCTTGGATGTCTGCACTGGCACCTTCATACGTCACCTGCCCACCGTCCACACTGGGAGACAGCTTGTGTCCCACTGCAGTGAGACCCTTCAGTGACCCTCTGGAGGCTGTGTATCCTATGTCTCTTCTGTGGGAACGCAACAGATATAATTGTGTTTCTTATTTTTAAGTTAAAAAAATATTTTATAGAGCAGTTTTAGGGTTACAGAAAAATTACACAGAAAATATAAAGAGTTCCCATGTCCTCCTTTCCCCTCTCCCATAGTTTCTGCTGTCATTAATACCTTGCATTATTTGTGGTATGTTTATTACATCTGATAAGCTAATAGTGGCCCATTATTATTTACAGAAGTCCATGATTTATATGAGGGCTCACTCTTGGTCTTTTACATGCTGTGGGTTTTGCCAAATGCATAGTGTCATGTATCCACCTTGACAGTATCATATGGAACAATTTCACCACCCTGAACACCAGCTGTGCTCCATCTATTCATCCCTTCCTGCTTCCCTCCCCCATGACTCCTGGCAACCACTGATTTTTTTTTTAGGTTTTTTTTTAATTGAACTATAGTTGATTTACAATGTTGTGTTAGTTTCAGATGTACAGCAGAGTGATTCAGTTATACATATGCATATATATTCCTTTACACATATATGAGGAGGGCATGGCAACCCACTCCAGTATTCTTACCTGGGAAAAAATCCCATACATAGAGGAGCCTGGTGGGCTATAGTCCATGGGGTCAAAAATAGTTGGACATGACTGAGTGACTAAGCACAGCACATGCACATATATATTCTTTTTCATATTCTTTTCCACTATAGGTTATTATAAGATATTAAACATAGTTCCCTGTGTTATACAGTAAGGTCCTTGTTGTTTATTTTATATATAATGGTGTCTGTCTGTAAGTCCAAAACTCCTAATTTACATCCCAGGAATGGGCCTCTGATTTTTCAAGGCCTAGATAGACCTCAGATGATCCCCAACCTCCAGAGGGTGAGAGGGTAGCCTGCAGTGTATCCCTTACCTTCTTGGACCTTGCTTGAAAAGTAACACAAAATTAATCCTTAATCTTGAGCATCCAAGGATTTTGGTACCTAAGGAAGATTCTGGAACCAATCCCCTGCTGATACCGAGGTACAGCTGTATAATATGAGCCATAAATCTGAGTGTTTTTAAATCTTAAAACTTAATACTAAATTTTGGATTAACAGAGAGCGACTAACACTTTCTCTTTGGTAACTATAAGTCTGTTTTCTATGTCTGTGGGTGTTTCTGTTTTATAAATAAGTTCATTTGTATAATTTTTTTAAGATTCCACATGTAAGTGATATCATATATTATTTGTCTTTCTCTGTATGACTTAACTTCATTTAGTATGATAATCTCTAGGTCCATCCATGTTGCTGTAAATAGCATTATTTCATTCTTTTTTTATGGCTGAGTAATATTCCATATTGGGCTTCCCTAGTGGTTCAGATGGTAAAGAATCCACCTGCAGTGCAGGAGACCCAGGTTCGATCCCTAGGTCAGGATGATTCCCTGGAGAAGGGAATGGCTACCTACTCTAGTATGCTTGCCTGGAGAATCCCATGGACAGAGGAGCCTGGTGGGCTACAGTCCAAAGGGTTGCAAAAAGCTGGACATGACTGAGCGACTAAGAAATATCCCATATTACTCCATTTTGTGTGTGTGTGTGTGTGTGTGTGTATACACACACAGAACATCTTCTTTATCCATTCGTTTGTGGGCACTTGGGTTTTTTCCATGTCTTGGGTGTTATAAATAGTGCTGCTATGAATATTGGGGTGCATGTATGTTTTCAAATAGACATTTTGTCTTTTCTGGACATATGCCTAGGAGTGGGATTCCAGGCTCATATGGTAGCTCTATTTTTAGTTTTTAAAGGACCCTCCATACTGTTCTCCATAGTGGCTGCACCAATTTACATTCCTACCAACTCAACGACAGATCTTTTTCCCCTGTAGTTGTCTCTTTCCCGGAATGTCATATAGTTGAAATCATATAGCACATAACCTTTTTAGACCGAGTTCTTCCACTCCTAGCAGTGTGCATTTAAGTTTCCTTCATGTTTTTTGTGACTTGATAGCTCATTTCTTTTTAGCAATGAATAATATTTCATTGTATAGATGGACTACTCAATAGATATAATTTTTGATAGATCAATTGGTGGAAAAGATCACAAATACAAGAAAAACAGCAATCCTCTCAACACAAAGTCTGTAAGAAAGCTAGATTTCAGGATGCTTCTGTGTAATGTACACAGTGTGGCCAACAAAGAAAATTCAACAACCTGAGAGTTGAATTTAGAGTATTAGCTATGAGACAAATTATGTTTATTACAGAAAATTCTCTCTTAAGTAATTGCGTTTATAACAGGATTCAGTTGGGACTTCCCTGGCTGTCCAGCGGTTAAGAGTTTGCATTTCCACTACAGGGGGCATGGGTTCCAGCCCCCAAAATTAATGAATAAAACAGGATTCAATTAATTTTTCTATGACACTTCAGGCATGCATTCACACTAGAAATTGTCTACACCATGTTAGATATTGTGCAAACAGGGACACTTTGGAGAGTAAAAGGGAGTGCTATTAATAATTATGCCCAAACAACAGATGGAAGCCAGGACTATCCCAGATAATATATAGTCTTTCTATTTATGACTATTATCTGTCTTCTTAAAATAACTGAGGGACCATAGGATATTTTTGTGTTTCTTCAAAAGTATTGGATGGTGTATGAGTTAAGGTTACACCAGTGGTGGTAAAACATCAAGGAGCAAACCCCAGTTTATTTTTCACTCACATGAAATCCAAAACACATATTGTGGACTGGTGGGAATGGGAGGTAGAGGGGGGTGGGCTCAGCTCCATGCAGTCATTCAGGGACCCAGCTGGATGGAACCTCTGCCATCTTCCACATGTACTTTTCAAGTATGGTGACCAATCATTGTCTCGGAATAAGGAGTTTCCTGGGTGAAGATTTTCAGTGGTAAAACTAGGACAGTTTCTGGCAAACCAGGCCAGTTGGTTCTATTTCTAAGGTTGCCCTGAGGATTGACATCTAACTGATCTGGAGGGGAAGAGAGAGAGAATGACTTTTAGGAGCCAGACCGCTCATTCCTTTTGCCTTTCGCTGGGCCAAAACAGTCTCATGGCCACACCCAGCTGCAAGGGAGACTAGGAAATGTAGTCTAGCTGTGTGTATAAAAGGAAGGAGAAATTGGTTTGATGATGACTGAACTGTCTCTGCCATGGAAGGGAAGTGAATAATGTCTTATTTTACTACTGGGCCCTCAGACTGAGCTTGACTTCTCTTTTTCTTTAAGTTGTGGCATGCAAACTTTTAGTTGTGGTGTGTGGAATTTAATTCCCTGACCAGGGATTGAACCCAGACCCCCTGCATTGGGAGCATAGAGTCTTAGCCACTGGACCACCAGACAAGTCCTGAGATTGAGTTCTTTCTTAACTGGCATATGTCTGGGAGAGTTTACTGCCTTCTGCTCCCCCACCCCTATCTCCCTTTAGAAATTTAAGTCATGTAGCAGTCAATTGAGTCAACTCCAAGTGTCCACACGGCCCAGTGTCTACTGATGGAAAGTCTGCAGCACTCTGGGGTTCTGGGAAGGATGGGGGCACTGATTGTGGAGGTTACACCCTGCAGCCACAGAAACTCATTAGAAGGGAATCAGGTTGCAGAGCAGAGAGGTGCCACATTTGGTTGTGCTGCAAACTGAAAACTTATGCTTTGTGAAGTCGGTGCGATACACTGTGGCACCCACCTTATAGCAAGCAATATGATCAGTCTTCAACACGACTGCTTTTTCCGGCCCAAAACCATCAGTAGATCATTGGTGCAGGCTGAGCCTTTCCATGGCAATTAGCACCCCTTAACTAAGGTGCTTCCTTGGTGGGGGGCTTCCCTGGTGGCTCAGCTGGTAAAGAATCTGCCTGCAATGTGGGAGACCTGGGTTTGATCCCTGGGTTGGGAAGATCTCTTGGAGAAGGGAACGGCTACCCACTCCAGTATTCTGGCCTAGGGGATTCCATGGACTGTATATCCATGGGGTTGCAAAGAGTTGGATATGACTGAGCAACTTTCAGTTTTGCACCCTTAACAACCTTTACTTCTCCTAGCATCCTTGAGAAGTGGGTTAAGGCTACTAGCCCCAGGCTGGGGGAAACTACTGTGGGCAGAGTGATACTGCACGCTTGACTTGTGCAGGCTTGGTCCTGCCCTGGGTGAGGGGGAGTTTGGGCTGGAAGCAGGCAAGGAAATGATGCTAATTTCACTCCTTTTCCTCTAGACGCCTTCTGTGGGAGGCAGGGCTGGGAGCTAATGTGAGTGGGCATCAACAAGACCACCCAGGACAAACCCAGCTAGAGGGACCTCGGTTTCTGCAATCCCCATCTTTGGCTATCTTTTCAAAGCCTGGGCTTGCAACCCAGACCTTTCCTTCTGTAACTCTCTTTGAGACACAGACTTGGTTGACCATTGTATTCATTTCCTGTGGCTGCTGTAACAAAAGATCACAAACTTGGTAGCTCATAGCTTTGGAGGCCAGAAGCCTCAAATCGGTGTCCTTGGGCCGAAATCAAGGTGTCAGCAGGGCCACTCTCCTTTTGGGGGCTCCAGGGGGAAATCTGTTCCTTGCCTCTTGGCAAGCCAACTTTCTTTGGCTTGTGCCATCATGGCTTCAATCTCTGCTTCTGTGATCACATAGCCTTCTCCTCTTCTCTGTAATCTCCATCTCCCTTTTGCAAGGGAGCTTTTTGGGTCCATCCAAGTACTCCAAGATAATCTCTCCACCTCAAGATCCTTAGTTTTTAAAACTAGTTAATTCATGGTGGTGCTAGTGGTAAAGAATCTGCCTGCCAATACAAGGAGACACAGGAGATGCAAGTTCGATCCCTGGGTTGGGAAGATCCCCTGCGGGAAGAAATGGCAACCCACTCGCGTATTCTTGCCTGGAGAATCCCATGGACAGAGGAGCCTGGTGGGCTGCAGCCCATAGGGTCACAAAGAGTCGGACACAACTGAAGTGACTTAGCACAATGAATTTTTGGCTGTGCTGGGTCTTCAGTGCTGCACCCGGGCTTTCTCTAGTTGCAGCGAACAGGGCCTACTCTCCAGTTGTGGGGCACAAGCTTCTCACTGTGGTGGCTTCTTTCGTTGTGGAGCACGGGCTCTAGAGCAGAGGCTCAGTAGTCGTGGCACACGGGCTTGGTTGCCACATGGCATGTGGAATCTTCCCGAACCAGAGATCAAACCCACGTCCCCTGCACTGACAGGCAGATTCTTAGCCACTAAACCACCAGGAAGTCCCAAGATCCTTAGTTTAATCACGTCCGCAAAGTCCGTTTTTGCCCTGTAAGGTGACAGTCCAAAGATAAAGGGGGCGTTATTCAGCTTACCACAGCTGCTATGGCACAAAATACAGCTGACCCTTGAACAAGGTAGGGGTTAGAGGCACTGGCCCTCCCTGCAGTTGACAATCCAGGTGTAACTCTGTAATCAGCTTTCCATATACACGGTTCTGCATCCGTGGATTCAACCAACCTTGGATCGTTTGGTGCTGTAGTATTTACTATTGAAAACAATCTGTGAATAAGTGGACCTGTGTAATTCAAACATGTGTGACTCAGTGGTCACTGGTATGTCAAACAGTGAGACCCTCTCTGAGTATACATGTGGTGGTGTTGCTGAACACAAGTGCATACGCCCGACTCACAATGAGGCCAAACAAACTGAAACGTTGGGGTTTGGAGCACACGAAGGTTTATGGCAGGGCCAAGCAAGAGGTTTATGTTCAAGAAAGACACGAACTCTTCAGTGGTTTTCAGGGCAAAGCTGTTATAGGCAGGGTGTGTGGCTTTCTTCTGATTGGTGATGAGGTTACATGGCGGCACTCCAGGAATCTCAGGCAGTAAGAGAAGATGGGAAGAAACCACCTGCTCTATGCCTGATGTTCCTGTTGCAGGAAGGGGGACTCCTCTCAGGCCCTGAGAGTGAGTTCCTGTCTAACATTCAGAAATGAATTGTCCGAGGAGACACATGTGGTGACAAAGCAAGAGACTTTATTGGGAAGGGGCACCTAGGTAGAAAGCAGGAGGGTAAGCTGAGTGCCAAAGAATTGATACTTTTGAACTGTGGTGCTGGAGAAGACTCTTGAGAGTTCCTTGGACTTCAAGGAGATCCAACCAGTCCATTCTAAAGGAAGCTTGGGGCTGGTGCACTGTGATGACCCAGAGGGATGGTATGGGGAGGAAGGTGGGAGCGGGGGTTCAGGATTGGGAACACGTGTACACCCATGGTGGATTCATGTTGATGTATGGCAAAACCAATACAATATTGTAAAGTAATTAGCCTCTAATTAAAATTAAAAAAAATAAAATAAAGGAGATCAGTCCTGGGTGTTCATTGGAAGGACTGATGTTGAAGCTGAAACTCCAATACTTTGGCCACCTGATGCGAGGAACTGACTCGTTGGAAAAGACCCTGATTCTGGGAAAGATTGAGGGCAGGAGGAGAAGGGGACGACAGAGGATAAGGTTGGATGGCATCACTGACTCGATGGACATGAGTTTGAGCAAGCTCCGGGAGTTGGTGATGGACAGGGAAGCCCGGCGTGCTGTAGTCCATGGGGTCACAAAGAGTCAGACATGACTGAGCAACTGAACTGAACTGAAGGGACCCTGGGAGAACAGCTCTGCCACTGTCGCTCGCAGTCTCAGGTTTTATGGTGATGATGTTAGGTTTCTGGGTTGTCTCTGGCCAGTCATCTTGCTTGGTATGACTCAGAGTCCTTCCTGGTGGCGTGTCTGTCTCAGACAAGATGGATTCCAGCATGAGGGTTTCTGGGAGATGGGAAAGACATATGGGCTGACATCTCCTCCCTCCTTTCGGCCCCTCCTGAATTCTCCCATTTAGTTTTCAGCAGCAGCACTGAGTTCTTTATCAGGACCTTCTGTTGTGAGACAATGAGACAACTCAGGCAAGTGGTTATTATCGTGCCTGGCCAAGGCGGGTGGTTTTGATCAACAGCTCCCTAACACCTCTGATCTCATTTAATTCTTCCAGAGCCCTCTAAGTGGGTATTATTAATTCCACTTGGCACTGTAAGACTGAGTGGTTAAGTAACTTACTTAACGCAACACAGTGGGTAAAAGATGAAGCTGGACTTGAACAGGGCTGCCTGACTCCAGAGTCCAGGTTTTTCCATGGAAACACAGTTATGTTCTGGAAGGGCTAGACTCAGTTGGAATGCAGATGACTAATCCTGTTGACCTTCTTGCCTGTGTTGGAGAGTCTGGTCTTTCTGCCTGTGTGATAATCTGATTTATAGTAAGAAATGGCTATTTGGTTGTCGCCCCCTTTTCTGGCACAGAATTCCTAAAATCCTTGGAATTTCCTAAGTGCTCGGAGCCATAAAGACATCTTTTGTTATGTTAATGAAGTGACTTAGAGAAAGTACCAAAGGATGGGGGCTTGTTGCCAGGAGAACCAACCACAGGATTAGAAGGTTAGAACTTTCTATCCCACCCTCTGACTTCTGGGGATGGGAGAGGAGCTAGAGATTGAATCAATGCTCATTGGCCAATGACTTAATCACGCCTATGTAATGAAGCCTCCAGAAAAACCAACAAATCAAAAAAAAAAAAAAAAAAAAAGACGGTCTGGGGAGCTTCCAGGTTGCTCCACATGTGGAGATGTGGGGAGAGTGGTGAGCCCAGGGAAGGCATTGAAGCCCCGCCCCCTTTCTCCCCACCTTGCTCTATGCATCTCTTCCCTCTGGCTTTTCCTGACTTAAATCCTTTCAAAATAAACTGGTAATCTAGTAAGTAAAATGTTTCTCTGAGTCCTGTGAGGCGCTGTAGCAAATTAATCGAACCCAAGGAGGGAGTCGTTGGAATCTCCAGAGTCAGAGGGTCAGAACCACAGGTACAACCTGGACGTGTGACTGTGTCTGAAGTTAGGGTGGGGAGAGGCAGTCTTGTAGGACTGAGCCCTTAGCATGAGGTTATCTCAGGGTGTTATCTCAGGGTGGATGGTGTCAGAATTGAGCTGAATTGTAGGACACTCAAGCTGGTGTCCTGAGCCTTGCTTGGATGTGTGAGGAAGCCCCTTCCCCCACAAACATGCAGGAAACTGGGTCCAGGAACCTAAAAGAGCTGGTGTCAGGCAAGTGGAATTGCTAGAGCAGCCCTGGCTCACAGAAACATGTGGTTTGGTAAGAGACGGTCTTAAAGGGTGGAGGTTGAAGATCTTTAAAGAGTGGATTCCTGAGTAACTATGTGGTCACCCATGCTTTGGAGCGGCAGCTACTAAAGATGAATCCAACTCTGCGGGAGCTGATTTGCTGGATGCGTCAAAAAATGCAAAGCAATAAGAAAAAAGCCAAACATCCTCTGCGCTTGGTGGTGGTTATCAGTAATAGCTGGCGGGGACACTGATGATAGACCGGTCAGATTTCAGTGAGTCTGAGCTTGGCTGCTGGTCTCACAGCTGTCCCCCAAGGTAAGAATCAAGGTGGGGGAAAGACAAGCCCAAGAAACTATTGAAACCAGGGAGTACAATGTGAAGTAACTGTGCACGAATTTCGGAGGTGCATCTTGGTTCAAACGTAGCAGAGTGGAAGAGCACGTTTGAGTTGACACAGAAGCAGCAGCTCTGTGTGGAGCTATGGTAGGTGGCTGGAGGTGACCCAGACACATGGGAGGTTATTCCCCAGGGATGAGCCAGCCTGGTGAATGGGATAAAAGCCACTGTAAGATCTGCTTATCCTGAGAACGGGGACGGTCCTTCACCCCTGTGAATGCCAAGCAGAACACACCAGGTAAAGCAGCTGATCAGCTTAGTAAGCAAGCCATCTGGAATGGCTTTATGATGACCAGGCTATTCACGCTGCTGAATATGCCCATTGCCCAGGTCATGGTCAGTGCTATTATTAAGGGGATCTTTTTCACATGGGCACCCCCTCAATCATTAAGAAAACCAGAAAACAGTTCAGGAAACCTTATCAAATTTGGTGTTTCAGCTTCACCTCCCTAATAGGTCTTAGAGATGCCAATGGAAACATTGGTTAATTAACAAGAGAATGGGCAGAGGCCAAGGGTAGGGTGAGGTGACTCTTCCCAACAAGGTGGAAGTTTTAAGTGGTTATTAAGAATTAAGGTGAATAAAGCAAATATTGACAGGGGTGAGACAAAGAGGAAAAGTCCCAGTAGAGTGGAAATCTTCAGAAGGCAATTGTTAGAATCTTTAGATGAGATGAATGAAACCGGACGTGTGTGTGTGTGTGTGTGTGTGCGTGTGTGTGTGTGCGCGCGCTCACTCAGTCCTGTCCAACTCTTTGCGACCCCATGGACTGTAGCCTCCTCCATCCATGGGATTTTCCAGACAAGAATATTGGAGTGAGTTGCCTTTTTCTACTCCAGACGATTTTCCTGACCCAGGGATCGAACTAGCGTCTCTTCCATCTCCTGCATTGACAGGTAGATTCTTTACCGCTGCACCTGATAGGGTTAAAACAAAGATTTTAACACGGCACTACCTAAAGTTTGGGGGCTTCCCTGGTGACTCAGTGGTAAATAATCTGCCTGCCAATGCAGGAGACATGGATTTGATCCTTGGGTCAGGAAGATCCCCTCGAGGTAGAACTAGCAACCTACTCCAGTATGCTTGTCTGGAAAATCCCATGAACAGAGGAGCCTAGCGGGCTATAGTCCATGGAGTTGCAAGTCCATCCTTCATGCCCTAGTCAAGAAATTTAAAAGCTGGAAGACAGAGATTACAATGAGAAATCTAATCAGCAATTGCTTGCGGCGGCACGTAGGTAGGTTAATCAAGATAAAGATTGACAAAAGGGCCAGGGTCCTTTCTTTCCACCGCTCACTGGGGACCCAAAGCCTTTTGCACAAGAGTCAGTAAAACGGTCAGGGGTGGAGAAGATGTTTCCCGGACTCGTGATATGGGAATCCCATGAACCCGTTGGTGAAGACCTCACTCGGGCTACAGCCAGATGTAGAGACTCTAGAGATGTAAGGGTGGATCAGATGATGAGAGTTGGAATGTTTAAGCTGGTATTATGTAAAGAAGTTGTATCGCTGCTAGTTAAATGTTTTATGGGAATGGCTATTATGTCTGGCTTGGGAACACTTCCCCTACCTAGTGTTGTAAAATCCAGACCTGTGGATGAAATCCTAAGGGAGGCTACAGTTAGGACTGTAATGGATGGTACTAAGGTAAAGTTTTGTGGGAGAAGCCGTATGTTGGAATAGGCTTTCTGTGAAGTGGTGGTGTCTCTCTTACCTGACTGTCATGGGGACGGACATACTATCTGACCGGGGAATGTTTCTCCCACTGAGGATTGTAAAACAGAGGACACGTGACTCCACCCCTCAAGCAACATTAATGGGACTTGCTAAATGGGAACCAGTAAGACCGCCTAAGCCCACACAGTGGAATAGAAGCTGGAGTACCAGTAGGGACAAAGTCCCTGTGCCATAGCCCAACGTGGGACTTAGGGCAGAAGCCTGTCAGCGCTCCCCATGACAACTGGGACTTGCCACTAGAGAATTCCCATTTGAGGGCTACCTGCTAGCTTGTTATTAGACATTATTTATTTTTCAATCATTTTTTAATTTATGTATTTTTTTCTTTTTGGCTGTGCTGGGTCTTTGTTGCTGCTTGGGCTTTTTTTCTCTAGTTGCATTAAGTGGGGGGCGCCACTCCTCACTTGCGGTGCGTGGGGCTCCCATGTGGTGCCATCTCTTGTTGTTGGGCACAGGCTCTAGGGCATGCGGGCCTCAGTAGTTGCACCATGTGGGCTCAGCAGTTGTGGTTCCTGGCTTCTAGAGCACAGGCTCAACAGTCATGGCACACAGGTGTAGTTGCTTTGTGGCATGTGGGATCTTCCCAGATCAGGGATCGAACCCCATGTCTCTGGCATTGGCAGGCAGGTTCCTCACCACTGAGCCACCAGGGAAGCCCAGGCATTATTCACTGAAGCTACCCCTATGACTGAAGGATATAAATGGTCTTGAAATTGAAAATCCCCACAATGTCTTGGATGGTGTCAGAAACACTCTAATGGGGATGGCAGTGCCCAGAAGAGTTCCATAATAATGTGTTTCCCTGGGTTATACATGCTCTTGTTATGGGAGAAAGCAAGGAGGAGATACAAGTAGGGAACTGTGCGAGGAATTGCTGGATTCTGTCATCGCTTGGACATTGCCTTGTAAATAGTTCTCAACAGACAGAAAGCTGGTTGGTTTGAGGGCAGCAGTTCCATGGTAAATGGCCAACATCCTGTTGGGGAGGCCATCACTCAGATCGAAGAAGGTGAAAACAAATTAGCTCAGTGGGCTGAGCTGCATGCTGTTTGCCTAGCAGTGATGAAAGAATTGATCAGTGGTAAAGCCCCTGTGTCTGAGTTTTTACTGACTCATGGGCAGCGGCCACTGGCCACATGGTCAGGCAGAAGGCAAGGGAAACCTGCCTTATTAAAGGGATGCCCGTTTGGAAATCACTATGGGAATTTGAGGAGGGGGCATGAAGGTAGGATGTGTTAATGCTTGTTGGGAGAACCCCCTTCCGGCTTTGGGAGGTGACTGGAATCAACAAGCAGATATCCATCCCCACGCTTGCTGGAGGTGGCCACCTGGGCCCATGAAGCGAGTGGATATGGGGGTGCTGCAGCATTGCAGAGACGGGACTGATCCGGACGTGGTCTTCTTGTTCCCTCTGAGACCCAAGATGCCAAATAAGAGCTGTTCTGTCAGCGAGACAGACGGGGGTGCGGTGGGCTGTGTGGCAGATTCTGGTGGGAAGACCTTGACTGTAGCTGCCAAGTGAGGCCAAAGCTGGAGGCTCAGGGCTCCAAATGGATCCTGGGTCCTGACAGGAGCACTGCTGACCCCAGCCTGCGCTTTACTTGCCCAGTAGTCAATGCCAGTGCTCTGGGTGTTAGGAAAGGACCCAAAGACAGGAGAGCACACCAATTTGAGCATCTGGGCATCATTTCTTTAGACCAAGGAACACATTTCACCAGCTCATAATGTCCAAGGATAGACAGATATCCTCCTCAGAGTGTGATGGAGTCAGTTAGAACAGCAGTTGTCTATAATGGTGGACAGAAGCATGAAGGCTTCCATGCCTTCACGAGTATGTGCTCACATGCAGCTTGAACATGAGTGAGGCCAAAGGAGTGTCCCCCACGTGGTAGATCTGTTTTCCTTTCTGGTGGATCTGAGAGGAATGACTTACATTATTTCCATTTATCTCATTGGCTAGAACCCCATCCTATGACCTCAGTCTCACTTCAAGGGAGTTTGGAAAATGGTGTGTTTCTGTGACTCTGGAAAGAAGAAAATTGCTACAGGACTTGGGGCAACATATAGGATTATTGCCTTGCAGGACTCTCCATTCTTGCTCATCTTTCCCTGCCAAGTGTCTAGTGCTCCCTCACTTGTCCCCTCTGTCACATGCATCTCCAGATTTCATTTACCCTAAGAAATATGACCAATAGTAGCCTAAAACATGATGCCTCTCAGAGATAGATGCATGTTAAAACAAATTTGAGCTTCTGGCTAGAGGGTTAAGGCTGTGATATGAGAATTTCAGGCATGAGTAGGCCAGTTGGGGAAATATTTGGGGTTTCTGAAATGACAGACCAGGCTTGTCCTGTGTACCATCTTTTACACCATTTTGCCACTGCCTGGGGAACATTAGAGCGAGACGTTTTGAAGTCATCAGGCTGAGCAGTTTGAGTGGCCGTGGTATTAGATGCAGCCAGACCATTAAAGCATGATTTTCATCTGGCTGTCTAAAGGTATTGATGTGAAGTGGGATGAAATTATTGTCCACTCCAGCTGATTTGGAATCAGCTTTCAAATCATCCATCTGTCTTCCCTCCCTCCCTCTCTCTCTACCTCCTCCAGAATGAAAGAGGCTTAATCCAGAGTGGGTCTGTAATGAGGCCGGAGAGGAAATTGGGGAGTATTTCCCCAAGGTTCTGGGAAGACTGAGGTCTGTGTGTTTCTTACGGTCAGACTCCAGCTCGCCTTTTCATTGGCTACACCCATCCCCCAGCACATCTTCCAGCCCTGTGGTGCCTTTACATCGGGGCCACCTAGTTAGGCTGGGACTACATTTCCCAGAATTCCCTTCTTTGCACAGTTCCTGGGTTCTACCTTAGGGTTGGCTGCAGGAGAAATTTCTGTGAGATTCGGAAGGCAGAGGAGAAACAGCAGCCACTCTCACGCTCTGCAAAGAGTCGGGTGCTGTGGGAGTGCTCCCATGTTGTTGCTGATCAGCTGGCTCACTTTTCTGGCCCCAGGGTGCAGCCAGGCGCTCTGGCTGGATCTTTTCCTTTGCTTTCTCCAGATCCTGGGCCAAGCGTCTCTGCAGTCATGGCTGAGGGTGCCAGCTTTTCCTTCAAGTGACTCATACCATGGAGGTTAGAGGCAGTGAAATGTGGATTCTGGCTGCTGTGGTGGTTTCTGGTTTATCTTTACACTGCCCCACACCAGCCTCCAAGATGGCACTCAATGAGTCCCATCTCCTCCTACGACTACTCAAGGGTAGTCGTACCCTTGAGTCATCCCTTCCACATTGTTCCCTGTTGGTCTGTGTGACCATATGAGCATGGCAGAAGTGATGGCACGTCACTTATGAATTAGGTTCTTATAAGCACTGCACCTTCTATCTTAGTCTCCTTCCCACTGTCTCTCTCTCTTTTTCTCTGAGATCTCTTCAGCTAGGAAAAACCAACTGGTATGTCAGGAGTGGCCCTGTGGAGAGGCCCATGTGCTAATAGTCATCAAGGCACCAAAGGACTCCCATCAGCAGATATGTGAGTGAGCCAGCTTGGAAGCAAGTGCTCCAGCCCCAGTCAAGATTTCAGATGACCACAAGCTCCAACTTACACCTTAACTGAAACCCCATGAACAGACCCAGAACCAAAACCACTCCGCTAAGCTACTCCCAGAATCCCAACCCTCAGAAACCGAGATAATACGTGTTTTTTGTTTCAAGTAACAAAATTTGGATGTAATTTGTTATATGGCAATAGATAATACCACAGTGTCCATCTTTTCATCCCAGCTGCTGGCCTTGCTGCCTTCAGGCCCTCGGTCAGATGCTAGTCAACGGTCTCACATGGGCAGCTTAACCTGCTCCCACAGTAAATCCCTTACTCTGTATCACTCAGAGTGGATCTCCTTCCTTGATCAAACCTTCCCTGATACCACAAGGAACTAATAGGAGACATTCCCCAGTCTTTTCACCATTGGTTTTCCCTTAGCAGAGGTTCTCAACTTTTCATCAGAACCACCCAGAGAGCTTTTAAAAAAAGTACTAGTGACTAGGTCCTATCTCCAGAAATCGTGATTTAATTGGTCTGAGGTGTGGCCCAGGCATTGGGATCTCTTAAAGCTTCTAGCTGCTTTAATATGCAGACTGGATGGACAGCCACTGACCTAGTCTGGCTCATTCCCCTGATCCCTCCAGGTTCCCACTTCGTCATCCTTTCTTGGGCTGGGGCATGGGTAACACAGTCTAGGAACCTGTGGTAACCTTTCTTTGGGAGATCCTGACACCTAGAAGTGGGGGCCATAGGGAACCTTCTCACTGGTGGAGTTCTCACTGCAGGAAGGCTGAGTTCTCAGGGCAGCCGGACAATGTGGTAATGGCTTCCAGGGTCTGATTCTGGTTCTTTTAACTCCATCATCACTGCCATCAATGCTGTGCAGCTTAGCCTCTTGATTCCATTTCTTTCTGCTTAGATCAGGGAACTTTTAGGGTCTGTTCCAATGCTGAGAGTCTGGATTTAGGAAGTACATTTTATGTTAACTCCCCAAGGGACCTTAAGGATACTCAGCCCTTCCATGGGCCTCAGTTTCCTCATCTGTCAAAGGGGGACTGTGTAAGATGAGCTCCAGAGCCTTTGTCTTGGGTTGGGTTGCCTAGGAATAGGCTCTGGGATGTTTTGTGTGTATGTGGCTTCTGGGGGATTCCTTTTTAAGGTCAACATCCAAGAGTGAGGGAAGCAGGATTGGGCACAGGCAGAGCTGAACTGTGATGCAGTCATCACAGGGCCTCCCATGACCCCCTGGGAGCCTTGCAACCATTGTGGTCCTTCAGAGTTGTCATGAACCGAGGCAAGGGGGTTGAGCCTTTGTACTTCCAATTGGCCAGTCATTGAATATGGTGTGCTCCCAGGGAAGGGAGGTGTGACTTTGAGTTATCCTGAGCTGAGGGAAGTTCCTGGAGAGAGAGTCTGCTGAGAGCTGTCAGCTAGAGGAATGAGTCCCTTTGACTTGAAGGAGGGAAGGAATCTGAGCAGGACACCCTACCAAGCGCTAAAGACTTCCAGTTCGAAGATCCTGTGATCACAGCCCCAACTCCAGGGTGATCTGTGGAGAAAGGAGTGGACTTTTTACTCCCTTCAGCTAGGCATGACATCAGACACCTCAGAGTAGCTTCAAGGTTCCAGGAGACCAAAAGCTTGATTAAAGCACAACTGTCCTTAAAACCTCTGTCACCCTTAGCAGAGGGCAAGCTAGAGGGAGGTGTAAGTCAACTTGCTTCACAGAAGCAAGGCCCTGGGGAAAAATTAAAAACCACTCCTGGAGGAAAAAGTGGCTTCCAGAAGGGAAGTCTACTAGGTATAACACTCAGCTCCCCAGAGCACAGAAGATAATGGAGTTGCAAGGGGCTGTGGTCGCCATGGTAATGGCAGCTCAGATTCCAACTGAATGAAGCTACTGGCTGGCCTGTCAATCACCCAGCAGCCACCTTTTCAGTGGGAACTGGTCTCGGTGCTGGACAGGAGTAAGGAGGAAAGGCCACTTCATATGTGTATCCACTGGGCATGTGGGGGCCTTGATGCTCATGTGAGTATCTTCGCATATATGATTTTTTTAATAAGGGCATCTGTGCATATGTTTGTGGCCCTGGGTGTGGAAAACTGAGTCCAGCTGTATTTGTGTATTGGTGCTGGGGATGGGGTCTGCATGTTGGAGCCCTGCCCATGAACCCCACAGGCAGAGCCGATGAGTCCATTTAAGAGGCATGACTTGTGGGCCTCTTTGCCCTTCTTCAAAATATCAATGACTGCCATTGTCCACTCAGCCTGAGAAAGCCCTTTCTTTGAAGAAATTTTCTACCTTCTGCAGCTTCTTTTGAAGCACAGACTGTTGTCAGTTACCAATCCACCAAGAATGGCAGGCTTCCCTAGAATATAGGCCAAGAAACAGAAGAAGCTGGACCTAGCTTAGCAGCTCTCATACGTATCTGTGTGGATTTATGAATGCGTGAGTAATTGGAGTAGGGCGGGGGAGGCAACCAGCAGAGACAGTTGTCTGACTGGGGAGTGGAAGGGTTCCTGGAATCAGTCTCAAGTCCATTTCCATTTCCAATTCAATTGCGTTTCTTGAGCACTTGTGTTTTGTCAGGCATTGAGCTGGGGGCTGATAGGGGAATAGGGCTGATGGGGGCCCTGCCCTCTGGCAGCTCAGTCTCTGGAGATATGGGTTCCTTCAGGAGTTTCCTGGCCTGAGACCAGTACAGGGTGAATTATGGGGTGGGTCTCACCGTGGGCAACTGGGCTTCAATCTCCGCTCCCCTCCCCAGGGATGTCTGAAGGCCTAGGGAGCTGGGGTGATTCTTCACCCAGTCCTGTGTGTCACTGGCCAAGGGCTGCCCCCGGAAGGCTGTACTCCCTGTGCCCGCTGCCTCCCCCACTCGCCAGCCAGAGAAAGGCCTTTGAGGAGAGCACGCAAGTGGCAGGTGCCGCTCTGTGGCAGTTGGCACGTACCAGAATGATCAATGCCAACGGGATGAGGGTGGGGCAGTGCCAGCATCTGCTACACCCCGTGTGGCCCTTCCAGCCGTGTTACCAGGGCAGCTGGTCCTCCCGGCCACAGCTTAGCAGGCCCCGTGGCGACAGACTTCAGTCCTCAGACCTGAGCTGGGTCAGGGCCAGAGAGTCAGGGCTTCTGAAACATTTGCAGACTTGAGTTGCCTGGACAGCCTCCATGAGCCGTAGGCTATGGACCAGGCAAGCCCACTCAGCAGGGAGCTGGGGCCCCTCACTCGTCTTGATGTAAGCTCAGACTGTGGCCTATTGGCCCAGAGCTTCAGTCCTCAAGAGACATCTGCAGGGGTCTCAGCTCCCATCCTCCTCTCCCCACTTCCATCTGCTCCTGATTCCAGGCCAGGAATCCTCCCTGGATGCTGGCAAGAGCTCCTGGCTTCTGCTCACTCAAGCCCAGCCCGTTCTCTCCCAAGGACTACTTTGCACTTGGCCTTGTCACTTGGTTGAGAAAAAATCCTCTCGATTCCCATGCCTGCTTCCTCCCTGCTCTGAATTGAGGGGAGACCTTCGCTTCCTAGATTATAATCAACTTTGCCCCCTGCAAGCCTCCAAGTGATCGAGTAAGGATGGAGGGAGGAGGGCGAATCAGAAGGTAGGGGCTCGGGCAGTCCCCCTTGGTCTCATCTCAGGTTGCTAACTTTCCTACTCCGTTCTGCTCAGATTCTCACCCATTTATAGATTCTCTGGATGTTGAATTCAATTCAACAGTTGCCAGAAGACTTTCTGTGAGCCCAGGACTGTTCCAGCCTGAGAGGATAAAAGGAAGTCTAAATAAGCCCCTGACACTCGCGGGGTAGGGGTGGGGGGCACAGCTGAGCTCAGCATCGCCGTAAGTGACATGTCTCATTTCTTTGGCTTCTGACCTGCCTGAGCCGGAGCTCCAAGAACCTTTATGACTTGGGGACATACTGGGCTTCTGAGCCCCAGGAGATGGACCCCAATCCAGATGAATACTCAGTCTGCAGTGGTCTTGAGCTAGCCTAAGGTAGACCTTGTCGATGGGGAAGGTCTGTAGGAGGCCTTTGCCGAAGCGCATTGTTCACCAAGGTGGGGAGGGAAATGTACAGTCTCTACCAACGTAACAGTGAATCCCAGGCTGTTCCACAGGCTGCAGCACTGGGGTGTTGCCCGCTCTGGTCGGTGTGTGGTCTCTGCTTGGCGGTTTTAATGATGTTGCTGCTATATATCCCTGATGGTTTTGCAGACACTCTGCCAAGATCTGCCACTCCTCTCCCCAGGGTGGAATGAGTGTGCTGCCTTCTTACCTCTACCATGCCGGCTCCTGCCATAGACCCCCAAGAGAAGAGCTTTGCCCGTAAAGTAACAGTTCAGAAAGGAACCCCTGACTTTTGTTGATGGTGAGATAAAAACTGCTCCAACTTCTTGCCACAAAGGTCTGGCCAATACTGCATTAAGGGCAGATAGTTGTGAACAATGAAGGCTCTCAGGAACTGGGAAATCCTCTTATGCAAACTCCTCTTCCTCTCCCTCTAAAGATCAGACCCGCAAGATCAAGATCTATGGAGACGGGAAACGTGGAAACTTTAGGAAGGACTGTAGAAAGGTGGAAAACATGTATATTTCTTTAGTACACCTCCTTCTCCACCACGCCTTTCCTGGTGCCCAGCAGCAACAGTCTTACATTTTCATAATGCTGAGCAGTTTTCATTGTGCTTTCACAAACATTATGATTCTCATTATACCCACAGAGGCTCAGAGAGCCCCAAAGTCTTTACCCCAGAATAGACACCTGTTTCAGTTAAGATTAGGTACAGAGACACAAAACAACTGAATTAAAAAAATAAAAAAACTTTCTTCTTCTTTCCCATTAGAGTCTGGGGGATAGGCAGCTCTATTTTGAAAAATCATAGGGACCAAAGATCCATCCATTGCTCTGCCAAACCTAGCATGGCCTCACCTTCATGATCCAAGATGGCAGCTCCAGCTCCAGCCATCACATTTGTATTCCAGGCAGAAGAATAGAAGAATGGATGAAGAATAGAAAGGGGGAAAGAGAAGCATGCCCCTTCCCTTTAATGACATGTCCCCAAAGTGGCACTCACTACTTCTACTTTCACTCTGTAACTTAGTCACATGGCTGAGTCTAACTACAAAGAAGGCTGAGAAATGTAGTCTGTTCCAGATGATCATGTGTTCAGGTAAAAATTGGGGCTTCTGTGTCTATGAAAAGAGGGAGAACATACATTGTGGAAGAACCCATTGTTTTTGCTATGGTGACTTCGCCATCAAGGGGAGAAATCAGCTTTTAAATCTGATTTTTCTGACTCTAAATTCTGCCTTCTTTCCTTTGCATTCCATGTGGTATCTCTTATGTGTAGTCTGATTCACAGAATTGTAGAGTTTCCTCATTGGGGAAGACTTTGAGGGGATCCTTCTATTCTCCCTTGAGTGGCTGCCTGAAATAGCTCTAGAGTTGGCTGGATGAATGTCCACTGCCTCTCTGGAACATCCCCTGGGCCAGCTCATTTGGTAGTGGCTCTGATTATTATCAAAGATCTTTCTGTGACTGAACCCAAACCAGTTTCCGTGGTCCTCTGCCCATTGATCCTCATCTTGTCCTTTTGTACCTCTCAAAGCAGAAAACATCTATTCTTTTCTTCCCTCTTCTGCAGAACAGCCTTTCAGAGGTTTGAAAACAGACCCTCCTGATCCCCCTGAGTCCTCTCTTTTTCAGACTAAGTACTCCCTGTTCCACTAACCAGCCCTCAGGTGGCCTGGTGTTAAGGTCCTTCACCATTCTGGACATCTGCCTCTTACAGTATGACTTCCTAGGTAGTCACTAGGACACATTTCACAAGGGCAGAAGGATCTCCCTGAAGAACAGAGCTGCAGGGTATTCAGCCCCTAACCACTTCAGCAAGAGAGACTTCTGTGGGATAAATGCAGGGACTGTTAGAGGTCTCTGCTTACACTCTAAATTCTCTGTGAAATGCATGGTGGGTATGGGGCCAGGATAGGAACCTCACTACTCTGACATCTGGGATGCTCGTTCAGGGCTTCTTTAGTCTCTTGAGATTCTAAGTGTTATGGACTGTATGTCTGTTCCCCTCTCCCCAGTTCATCTGTTGAAACTCTAATCCCCAGTGTGATGACATTTGGAAAGGGGTCTTTGGAAGGTTATAAGTCATGAAGATGGAGCCTTTGTGGTAGGATCACTGCCCTTAGAAGAGACACAAGAGAGTTCTCTCTCTGCTACCTCCCCGCCAATCTGTCTCTGTCTCCCTGCCATGTCAGGAAACCAGGAAGATGGTTATCACCAGAACCTAAATGATGGTACTTTGATCTCAGACTTCCAGCCTCTAGAACCGTGAGGAATGCCTGTTTCAGCTGCCCAGTGTGTGGTATTTTGTTGAGCAGCCTGAGCTAACTGAGAGAGTAACAGGTGATTTCTTATAAAAACCATAAAAGCCAGAAGGCAGTGAGATGGCATATTCAAAGTGGTGAAAGAAAAAAGCCTTCAACCAAGAATTCTCTATCTGGCAAAACTGTCCTTGCAGGAGGAGCACAGGCCAATGGATAACATCTGGATGCTTGTATCAGTTAGGATCAAATTTGCTGCAGGTAACAGAAAACCCAGCTATCAGTGGCACACATGATAAAGATTTTGTCTCTTGCAACAAAAAATCCAGATTGGCATAATGGCTCCGCTATGTTGTAAAGGACCCAATCTCCTATTTTCTTGATTTGCCATCCTTAACATAGGGCCTTTATCCTCATGGCTGCATGATGGCTGCTTCACTTCCAAGGACTGCAACTGTATTTCAGGCAGGAAGAAAGGGGAATGCAAAACCCAAAGGACTTTTTAAAATTTATTTCTTTTGGCTGTGTTGGGTCTTAGTTGAGGCATGTGGACTCTCTAGTTGTGGTGTGTGGGCTTCAGTAGTTGTGGTGCCGGCTCAGTTGCCCCACAGTGTGTGGGATTTTAGTTTCCCGACCAGGGATTGAACCCATGTCCCCTGCATTGGAACACAGATTCTTAACCACTGGCCCACCAGGGAAGTCCCCAAAGGATGTTTTCAAAGGGGGAAATGCTCTCTTTTCCCTGGAAGCCCCAACTTGTGAGTTTTGTTGATACCACAGTGACCAGAACTGGGCCACCTGTCTTCTGCCCAGCTGCAAGAGAAGCCTTTTGGTTTTCCAGCTTCTGTGGTCCAAGATGTTGGAAAAGAGGGTTGTAAACAATTTGGGGGTGGTCATTCCAGTGTGTGCCATAATGTTCTGCAAACTAAAGAAACTGGGCTCAACAGCTTCCTAACTCCTTTCCAGCTGGGATTGTGTGTGAATGGGAATGGTGAGAGGCTGCGTGAACTCATGGAAAAAACACTTTCAGGGCTTTGTCATCAGAGAGTCTGGAGCTTAACTCCTGCTCGGCCATAACAAGCTGTGTGACCTTGGATAAGTCACTTTACATCTCAGAGCCCCACTTGGTTTATGTGTAAAATGGAGATAATAATATTCACTTCTCGAGAGTGCTGTGAGTCAGAGTCATGTGTCAAGTTTCTAGCACAGAGATGGGCCTGTAGTAGATAACTCATCCAAGTAGTAGTTGAGTCCAGCTAAGTGTGGCTGGTGAGTCTCTTGGGGAGCCAGGGTCCAGCTTAATCTTCCCTCAGGACTAGGAACTGCCTCCTCCATGCGCCTCCTCCCACCCGCCAATCGCAGTCACTAATGGTGACCAAGAATGATGCAGATCACACTGGAGCCCCTAAGGGAGCAAACTAATTGGTCCTGGTGGAGATAATTTGGACCACCCAGGCAGGCAGCTCAGCGTGGAGAGGCCGCCTCAGTAGACGTTAAACATTCACCAGAGAGTAGCGTGGAAATGCTGGCAAGGCTTTAATCACAGCAGGGCTGGCGGGTGCTGAGACCGTGCAGATGAAGTACAGCTCGGAGCCTGAGGGGCTGCCACTAAGGTGACATGAGGGGTGCGACCCTGAGCCAAGAAGCACCTCCTGGTGCTGGGCAGGGTGTCCTCTCCGGGGAGTGAACCCTGTGTGCAGCGCTTTACGTTTCTTAAAATAGAGCTGAAAGGGCTCTGGTGCCAGCAGAAGAGCTGAGGGCTTGTCTTGCCCCCGCTGAAGGTTGTAGTTCTCCTGCCATGATTCTGGCTCCCTCTGCCAGGACTACTTGGATGATCTGAACGACGCCTGGGGCCCTGGATGACACCGGCTGGTGACACAGAGCTGAGTGAGACTTGGAAGCACTCGCTGAGCAGCTTGGGCAGGGCAGGCTGGGGCTGCCTTCTGAGGACCTAGGGTTTGGGCCTTAATACGGGCTGTGCTGTGTCCCTCTCCTGATCCATACCTTGGAGCCCTAACTGCCAGTTAGGATGGCAAAAACTGAGTCCATTTGAAAGTAGGGCCATTAAAGAGGTGATTTAGCTGTATGAGGTCACATGGATGGGCCCTAATCTAGTCTGACTGGTGGTGTTCCTATAAGGAGATTAGGACACACACATAGGGGAGGCAATGTGACAACACAGTGAGAAAGTGGCCACATCCGAGCCCCCAGGGGAAGCCTTGGAGAAAACCAACCCTGCCGCTCCCTTGATCTTGGACTTCCAACCTCCAGAACCATGAGAAAATATGTTTCTGTTGTTTAAGACCCTTAGTCTGTGGTGCTTTGCTATGGAAGCCCAAGCTGACCAGTACAGGCCCCTACAACTGTTCTGTGCTTTCATCCTGAAAATGAAGGATGCCAGTTTGAGATGGTTGGCATTTATCATCCATCTCCTTATGTCTATAAACTGCCACATGCACCATGTCTGCATTGTCTGAAAATATTAATAATAATAGCCAATAGGAGCCGATTATAGCTAATAGTGGGGTTTGGAGAGTAAACATTTTGGAATACTCTTTTAGAAAAAAAGACAAAATTGCAAATACCAAACCTAGTATGAAACTAAATGTTTAAATGAGAAAACAAATCATAAATTTTAAAGGCTCACTAAGACCTCAAACTTCATAAAATCCAGAAAAATGATATAATATTTTTAGTAATTAACAGTCTGAAACACTTTTATGTCTCCTTTTTCTACTTTTTGGGGCTGCACAGTTTTGATTGTCTTTTCATATGATAGCGATTTTTTCATATTTTTTTTAGAGAGACAATAGAAAGATCATTCAACCTTTCCTGCAGCCTGCTTGATCTTCTTTTGATAAAATTAACAGCATTGTAAAGTTTCTTTTAGGTTCACAAGTTGTCATTGATAATTAGTTTCCATTGTGGTCTCATCACAGAGTAACATTTTGACACATCTGTAGGTCTCCTTTCAGTTTGTTTTTGACTCCTACCTAGATGCTTCTGTCTTCCTGTCCTATTTGAATTTTGGTATGATCAGTATTCTAAAAAAACACACAAAAAATTAATTTGAAATTAAGGTTTCCATATTGGGCTGCATAATTGCATAATAAAATAAAATTATTCTTAGGCTGCATACATTGACATGTTGATGATCACATGAGTGTTGTCACTGGGGCACTTGTTTCTTCAGGCTGTTTTGCTGCATCAGTAGCGATTTTTTGTGTCATTTTTTCTGGATCCACCAGACTTCATCAGGACAAGATATGTCAGATATGCTAAGATGCAACCTGAAATACTGGGATGCATAAAACTTACCATTCTCCAAACAGACATATTTATGTTTGTAGGGCTGCCACAGTTTTGTGCCCTACAAACACATGAATTCTGATAAATCCTATTTTGTGCAGTTCCCATCAGAAAGGAAATAAAACTATATGGTGCGTTATTAATTGCATACACTGCATTATTGAGTATATTCCTGACAGAAGCTAATTTCCGTTTCGTCTAGGCATCAATGAGAACGGGATTTGTCACTTACAGTTTTCCACGTCTGATGATTGGAAGATTTTCCACAGACTAGCTTCTGGCACCATACATTTCAAGCTTTGTTTCTCTCCACTACCTCCATACTTTTGGAAGCTGGGAGCCATAGGATACTATGACAGATTGCATTTTCCAAAATGGTTGCAACAAGAGCTCCCATCCCTCATGCTCTTCTTGTAATGGGATATTGACATTCCTCTCATTGAGGCCTGAGGTCTGTCTTCCTTCCTCTTGAACATGAGTGGGTCTGTGATTACAGCAGAAGTGACACTATGACTTTCAAGGTTAGGTCATAGACAGTGATATAGCTTCTGCCTGGGCCTCTTGGGGGGCTTCCCTGGTGGCTCAGCTGGTAAAGAATCTACCTGCAATGCGAGAGACCTGGGTTTGATCCCTGGATTGGGAAGATCCCCCAGAGAAGGGGATTCTTGCCTGGAGAATTCCATTCCAGTATTCTTGCCTGGAGAATTCCATGGATTGTGGACAACTGCCCAGCTACCATGTTGTGAGGAAGCCCAAGCCACACAGAGCAGTCATAGCCAGCCAGCTGAGGTGCCAGCAAACAGCCATCATCAACTGCCAGATAGGTGAGTGAGAAGCTTCCAGATGATTTCAGCCCTTAGATTTTGAGCCACCCCAAGTGATACCATGTGAAGCAGTGACAAGCTTCCCCAGCCGACCCCTGCCCATTGGCAGACTTGTGAGCAAAACAGATGATTGCTGTAGTTTTAAGCCACCAGCTTACACTCTGGGGTGACTTGCTGCATCCAAGTAGATACCCAAGACACACACTTTTATATTGTAAAAAGGCTTGTACCTCCAAGTCACAATACGGGGTGAATCAGCCCAGAGGAAGCGCTCCCAAAGGCCATTTGTACTCTGCTGTGGGTGAGTATCTACATATCATATATATGCATATCCCTAAAAAAAACTAGTTTTATCCTCACTTCAACTTCCCCTCAGCCAGATCCCAGATATACCCATGACTACTCTTATGCTACCAGACCCAGTGGGAGGTGTGATGAAAGGGAAGTTAAATTGAAAACAGATGGTGGTCTGTACAAAACACACAAGCTCCCAACTCTACCTGAGACAAACTTAGAAGGGGCCAGTGCAAGGGGCCCTGAAGCTCAAACATTATGGGTTCACAGGAAGTCTACTTCTGTAGCCAATGTTTCTTGAACACTTTTAAAGTGCTACCTGGGTTAAGCTTTCTACATGAATAATCATATTTGAGCATCAATCAAGACCCTCTAGGTGGGTATTATTCTTCCCATTTTATAGATAAGAAAACAGAAGCCCAATGTAATTCAAATATGTTCGACATGTATTTATTCAGCACTTGATTTTATAACTATTAGTGTATTATCTTATGTTGCACAAAGGATCTACCCATGTTGGGTGTTATACTTGCAACAACCCTCCAGGCACAGTTCTTATATTCATCTTATGGAAAAGCACAGGGAGGCAAGGTACTGAACTGGTATTGTGGGGGATATGAAGTATAAGATGCATTCTTTACCCTCCAGAGTCTGGGTTCCTCAAAAGGAAAAAGAAATGCTTTTAAGGTAACCAAAGATGCTGAGGATGATATCATTACATGAGAGAGAAGTTCTGAAACACCCAGTAGTGGGAAACAGGCCCAAGAAGTGGTATCCCACTCATGTGAAAGTTGAGGATCACCTTGACACTTTACGGACCAAGGATGGATTTCTCCTTCTGGTGGACTGATGTGCCCTCGTTGGGTGAAGTCATGGATAATTAACAAACATTTTTGCCCTTTGGGCATGAGACCCTGAACTATATTCTAGTCTTGTCTTTAAAGAGCTACAGTCCTGTTGAGGGGAAAAAAGCCAAATAATTATAATAAATTAGCTACCACTCCAATTCTTTGAGAATTAGTCATCCTGCTAGGCATCCTCCTCCCATTATATTGTTCAAGCCTCCATGCAATCTTCTGGAGATGAGCATTACTATTCTCCTTTTTTTAAGAGAGAGAATTGAGAAACTGTAATTTGGCTCAGATGGTAAAGAACCGTCCTGTAATGCAGCAGACCTAGGCTCAATCCCTGGGCGGGGAAGATCCACTGGAGAAGGAAATGGCAACCCACTCCAGTATTCTTGCCTGGAGAATTCCATGGACAGAGGAGCCTGGCGGGCTACAGACCATGGGGTCACAAAGAGTCAGAGGTGACTGAGTGACTAACATTTACACTTAATTTTTTCACAGATATTAGGTAGCAGGATGGGGATTTGAAGCAAAGATGTCTTGTCTCCTTGCCCACTTGCTTTCCTCTCTGATTAATGCTATAGAGTTCTACTCTAGAAATGGTCCAAAGAGGTGGCCTAGGAAGCCTAACTGGAAAAGGCAGGAAGACATCTGGTTCCACAGAGAAGATAGAACCTTAAACATAGAGTGTGGGTCCATTTATCCTGGTAGAGAGATGTAGGGAGGACATGAGAGGAAAGGAGGCAGCATGAACACAGGCAGAAATTGACAGGACATTGAGACTAGTGCACAAAAAGGGACTCAAGTGGAAAGTGTGTAGAGATGATGGGAGATAATTTATTGTTACATATTTGATAGAGCTTTTTTATTGCTACTGTAAAATAATGTATTTTTTTTCAATTTCTACTTTTTGTTGCTAATATATAGAAATTCAGTCAATTTTTGTATATTTACCTTATATCCCATGACCTTGCTAAGTTCAGTTATGAATTCTCATAGTTATTTGGTAAGTATCCTTGAATTTTCTACAGATACAGTTATATCAGCTGAAGACAAAAGCAGTTTTATTTCATCCCAATTTATATGCTTTTTCTTGTCTTATTGTACTGGTTAGGACCTCTAGTACAGTGTTGAGTAAAAGATGAAAGCAGAGATCTTTGCCTTATTCCCAATCTCAGAGAGGAACACAATCACTATTTCATGGTTAAGTATGAAGTTAGCTGTGGGTTTTTTGTAAATACCCTTTATCAGGTAGGGAAAATTTTCTTCTATTTCCAGTTTGCTGAGAGGCTCTACAATGGACTTGTCAAGGCTTCTGAAAATTTATAGCCTGGTCTCAGTTGTGCTATGGGGAACTAGGTCGTGACCTTTTATTCATTCATGGAGTATTTATTGACTTGGGTCAGTGTTCTTAGCTTGGAGGTAAGGAAGACAGACAGAAGCAGTCATCCTCAGAATATGGTAGTATCCAGCAGAGTGGCAATCTCTCAAGGTCATCAGCAAGAAGGGAGAGCTGCATGGTGACTAGACAGAAAGGGCAGAGAAGAGGGACCAGAGAGACTTGGTCCTAGGGCAAAAGTAAGGCAGTACCATGGGAAACTCTAGAAATAATTGGAGCACATGAGAAATACGAATGCTAATTCCCAACATTATCCCCATTTACAGATTAGGAGACTGATGTATAATGGGACTAAATAATTTGCCCCAGGTCATATAATAATAAGTGGTAGAGCTGGCATTTGAACCCAGGCAGTCTGGCTCCAGAGTCCATACTTTTAATCACTGTACCATCCTATCTAAACCATGATCTGATTGTTCCATCCTTTACCTCTGTTCCCCTTTGAACAGATGGTGACAAATGTCACTGTCTTCACTCTGCTGAGCGCAACTCCATTTGTCCTGAGGACCCCATACTGGAAGGAAACCCAGGACTGGCCTGGACCCAGCAGAGCCCCTCTGCCTAAAGAGGTGCACAGGTTTTGCAAGTGTGGGCAGGGCCTGGGTTGGGTGTTTATCTTCAAGGTCAAAATCAAGCTTGTCGAGGGGAGCCAGGTCTCTGCCGGGGGTGCGGGGCAAAGCTATATGGAGTCCATCTGTAGGGAAGGGTGGTTGGCCTACCTTAGTATTTTTTGGAAACCTTTTCCTTCAACATAGCCTTGTCGAAGGATGACTCAGCTCTGAGGTGTGTTTGAAAATTTTCACGTTAAAGAGGCTCCTTTCTTCTGTCCTAGCTTCTCTTCTGCCCAAGCCCCTCACTTCCTCTGATTGGTGTCTCTTATTTAGTAATGAACGCTGGACTCCTGTAACCCTCCTGACAAATGGCTATGCCTGTTCCCATCTGTCCCAGGAATATGAGATCAGAGACCTTGGAAATGGGGCTGCGCACCTGAAAGACAGGGTTTCTTGGACATAAAATGTTTCTTATGCTTTATTGTACCTCTTGTGAAGAGTATTGCTTATAAAACTTTGTTGTGATCGACTGCCCCCCCAGCCCTGTCACTTTCTTGTAGATGATTTCTGTTAGACAATTCAGCCAATGGGTTGGAATGAATGCAAACTGGTTTTCTCCCTAAAGCATCAGCACAGGCTGCCCAATGGGACTGAGCCATTGTGGACAGACAGGCTTTCCCTGCCACTTCACCCAGGGCTTTCCTTGTGGCTCAGATAGTAAAGAAGAATCTGCCTGCAATGCAGGAGAGCTGGGTTCGATTCCTGGGTTGGGAAGATCCTCTGGAGAAGGGAATGGCTACCCACTCCAGCATTCTTGCCTGGAGAATTCCATGGAGAGAGGAACCTGGCGGGCTACAGTCCATGGGATAGCAAAGAGTCAGACACAACTGAGCAACTAACACTAACTCACCTACCCAGGGCATGTGCGACTCGGGGAGGAGGGCATGGTTTCCTGAAAGTGGGGGTTGAGAGCCAGTCCCTCTGTCCAGCAGAAGAGCCCAGCCTCTGGCTTAAGAGCCGACCAACCACAGCATCATGGCCGGGGCTGAGCACGGAACATTTGGAGCTGGTGTAATTGCTTATGTAGTTTTAATTGCTCATTTATCATGCTAACAGGCCCAGAGTACTGATCGTTTGCGATGTGTTCAGTAATTAAAAGAGCAGGGGTGAGGTCGGGTGATGAGGAGCGGTGGGGTGAAATGAGGTGAAGAAAGGCCAAAACGCACAGCACAGGAGGCAAGTGGGGAGGCAGTAGCTTGTCCCCTTTCTGACACGGAGCAAAGGCTGTGTTCCATATGAGCATTTCCCAGCTGTTGATTTGAACCCAAGAACAACCGTGCTCCCAGCTCCCTGCGAGGAAACCCAGTCCCTAGACAGCACTGTTCGGTTTGCACAGCATGTCTGCCCACCTGATCAGGGATTTGGGCCACCCAGTTTTCAGGTGAGGAAAAAGAGGCTCCATAAAATGCTTTGCCTAAGACCCCATGGCAGCCAGCAGCTGGTGGAGTAAAAACCCAAACCCACATCTCGTCATTCCAAATCTCTGACCCTTTTTTCCTCTAGGGCATCAGCGCATGCCATTTTCTCTTGGCCACATTGACATTGCTGCAGTTGGTAGATTCTGGAATGAATACCCAATGGTCTAGGGGATTTCTAATGCTGATTCCTAGGTCTGCCTTATAGAAGCACGGCAGGGTTTCAAGAGGTGGTTGAGGAGTCCAGTGTTAGAAAACTCCCCACCCCCACCAGTGCTGATGATTGTCCAGGCTAGGATCCTCGTCTCAAGCACACGCCATTGGCCCCACTCCCTCTTCAAAGAAAAGCATCGTGGCAGGCATCTTGGTTTGAGTTCCCCCCAGAAATAGATTCCAGGTCAAGGATTTGAGGGTGAAACGGTTTATTTGGAAGGTGAAGGGAAGGCTGGAAGGGTTGAGCAAAGGGGAGGGAAGGCAGAAAATAGAGGGCGCATCATCAAACAAGTTACCTCTGGGGGCCACATGGGCTTAATCCCCATAGGGGACGACTAGAGACAACACAGAGCATACCTTGTAGTCACCGTGTCTGAGGGGTGAGCACACTGGGGGGTCTCTAGGCCAGCTGTCCTGTTACTGTCACTTTCAGCCGAACCTGCAGGGTAGAGCAGATTCCAGCCCCAAGAGAAAGTCCTCAGGCAAAAGAGATGAAGCTTCTGGCATCTGTGGGTTTGGCGGGTGTGCACTACAGTGGCAGGCCCTCAGGGATACAGGCACAATGGGGACAGTGTCCCTACAGCAAGCATCTGTCATACTGCCGTAGAGCAGGCCCCATCCCCAACCAGCTGTGCTGTTCATTCAATTTGTGAATTGAAATCGTATTAGCGTTCCCCTAGGAGTTATTGATGGATTCATTTTCCTTCTGGGTTTCTTCCTATCCTCCCACTAATGGGGGAAGATCCTCTGGACTCTAAAAGCCGAAGGAGATGTAGCCGCCACTACTGGCAAGAAGGCAGTGGAGAGGGAGCTGCAGAGAACCTGAAATCTGTGATGTGGTCTGTTCCTTCCAACTGCAATTCAGGAACATCATCCTTGTTCCTAGAGGAAGACACAGATGGATGATGTGGGCATGTACAACCCACCCTAGAAAGTGAACCCAGGGTTATGCCTTCTGCCTGGCCAGATGACTATAGTTTGACAGCACCCTTTCCCTCTCAAGAAAGCACATTGAAAAGCGGGTGAGTGGGCACGGTGTTATTTTAGAAGTAACATAGAATATATTCTAATTTGTTTAAGCCAAACTTGAGATTAGTGTCTTTTTATTGTTACTGTCAAATTTTGTGTGGCGATGCACAGACGATGGGGACCTAGTCACTGAGAGCTACTATTCTGCACCATCACAAAGAAATGCATTTGTTTTTTTCTTTTTGCATCCAGGGCACCAGACTCCCTGGAAATGGTTTATTTGCACACATGGCCAACTTCCCATCAGGTGGCCAATAAATCAATCAACAAATATTGATGGTGTGTCTACATTGTGCAAGACATTGTGAGGAATTATTGTAAATATAAACATGGTCCCTGTCTCAAAGGAGCTCACAGTCTAACTGGGGGCAAGATCTGTAGAGGTGAAAGGGAACTTATAATGTAAAGCAGTGTACAGATGCTGAATGAGTGGGGAACACTCATTGATTGGGCTTGGGAGAAGTCAAGGAAGACTTCTTGGAGGAAGGGTGATTTGAGCTGAGCCTTGCAGGATGGATAGGAGTTGGGCGAAAAAGAGAACAGTGAAAGGCATCACAGGCAAGAGTTAGGAAACACACAAGGCTTGTTTGGAGCCAGGCAGGGTGTTTGCCTAGCCACAGTGGGGCTCATAGATGGAATAGACACTGTGCAAGCTTGTGGGATACCCTGGATACTACTGCATCTCTCTCATTGGAAGCCTTACCCAGTCTTCAGTGTTGGAACTTGATCATGGCCATAGATGGAACTGTGTCTCTCCAAAATTCATACACTGAAGCCTTAACCTCCCAATGTGACTATATTTGGAGATAGGGCCTATAAGAAGCCCCTATAAGGAGATAATTAAGGATAAATGAGGTCACAAAAACTGGGTCCTAATCCTATAGGATTGGTGGTTTTATAAATGCGTGTGTGTACCAAGTCATATCTGACTCTCTGACCCCATGGATTGTAGCCCACCAGGTTCCTCTGTCCATTGGATTTTCCAGGCAAGAATACTGGAATGGGTTGCCATTTTCTTCTCCAGGGGATCTTCCCCATCCGGGGATTGAACCCACATCTCTTGCATCTCGTGTATCTCTTACATTGGCAGACGGATTCTTTACCACTAGAACCACCTGGGAAGGCCCAATATAAAAAGAGGAAGAAATCTCTCTCTCTTTCCTTTTTTCCCTCCCTCCCTTTTGCTCCCTCCCTGCCCCTGTCTCCCTCTGTGCCTGCACTGAAAAAAGGCCATGCATAGACACAAGGAAGGCTCGTGTCTGCAGGCCTTCACCAGACACTGACCCTGCTGACACCTTGATCCTGGACTTCCAGCCTCCAGAGCTGTGAGAAATAACTTTCTGTTGTTTAAGCCACCCCCGGCCTGTGGCAGCCTGAGCTCAGACAGTCCCTCTCTACATAATGAAAGACAGGTGCCCCTGGTATGTTTATTCACACTCCATACAGGTTCCAGCCAGGGTACATGGAGCTGGCAAGGGTCCCAGGGCCTCCCTGACTCCACCTACTCCACTTGGCAGGGCAGCCTGGCCTCTGCTGCCCTTTCTGGAACCCACAAGCTTTACACAAGTGCAATTCTCTTCACGTCAAGGATGCACTGGCCGTTCAGACTGGTTGACCTGCTTCTCGTCCCATGTGCCTCCCCAGGCCGTGTGCGAAGAGGGATGCCAGATCTAGCAAATAAAATCACAAGACAGCTAGTTGCATTTGAATTTCAGATAGTGTAGTCGCTCAGTCATGTCTGACTCTTTGCAGCCCCATGGACTGTAGCTTGCCAGGCTCCTCTGTCCATTGGGATTCTCCAGGCAAGAACACTGAGGTGGTTGCCATGCCCTCCTCCAGGGGATCTTCGTGACCCAGGGATTGAACCCGGATCTCCTGCATTGCAGGCAGACTCCTTATCATCTGAGCCACCAGGGAAGTCAATTTAAGATAAATAAATAATTTTGTTACTCTAAGTATGTCCCAAGTAATGTTTGGAAATACACTAAAAAATTATTCATTGTTTATCTGAAATTCAAATATGACTGAGTATCCTTATTTGATGTGGCAGCCCTCTGTGGGAGGGCATATGAGCATGCGTGGCCAGTCAGGAGACTCCATGTTCTAGATCACAGCAGTTGGCTCAGGGCTAGGCATGTGACCCAAGGTCAGACCCTTCTCGCCAACACACTCTGGGGCTTCTGTTGGTGCCTTTGGGACCAAAACCTCCCAAGCTGTGAGGATGAAGGAAGTCCTACAGCCATGAGAGTTTTTCCCCAGGGATCCTCCTGTCTGACAACCAAGTTCACGTTGAAGTAAACAGAGCTGAGATGGGGGAAAAAAATATGTCTAAAGATAGTGTCACCCCCTTAAACTTCAACTAAAACAGGAAGCAGTTTGAGTTGGGAATTCTTCACTCAAAACTGCCCCAGAGTTCTGGTGAAATCTGTGAGGGCAAAGTCATTGCAGGCCCACAGGACCCAAACCTGACTAAATTCAAAGGGACGGCTGCTCCTGGGACCTCCCCGTTTAGTCACTGAGAGAACAGGGATTCCCTGGCCCAGAGGGCAATGAAAAAGTGCATCTGGCTACTGGGGTGGCTCTGAGGTGCTACCTGGGTGATAGAATTTTCACCTCTGCTATGCTCCTGCCCCCTTGCTTCCCATGCCCCTCATAGGGTCTTTTCCGCTTATCCTCCCCTCACATCTAGCTCTGGTTTCTTCAAGCCTTCTTTGCTTTTTATTATCATTTTAAAATTTATTTTTTATTATTTATTTTGGCAATACTAGGTGTTCGTTGTGACTCATGGGCTTTTCTTTTTTTAAAATTTTTATTTATGTTTTGTTTTTGCCTGCTCTGGGTCTTCGTTGCTGCACTTGGGCTTTCTCCAGTTACAGAGAGCAGGGGCTACTTTCTAGTTGCGGTGAGTAACTAAGCACAAACCCCTGAGGGGCTGCAGATTTATCCTGAACATCTCCTGGGCTGGGCTAGGAATAACGGAGCTAGAAGGACATTAGGGCTGACCCAACCCAACCCCTTCACCATGCCTATCACATAGATGAGGAGACTGACATTCAGAGTGGTTGAACACCAAAGGCTTCATCATAAGTTACAGGGAGTTCATTGAATAAGAGGAAGGCCATTTGGTTCAGGGGAAGGGTCCCTGGGTCTGGCTTCAGAAAGTGTGTATGTTCATTTGGGCTCTGTCACAATTTATTGAACCTCTTTATGTCCATTTCTCCAGCCTAAGAATGAACTTAGGGATTTCCCTGGTTGTCCAGTGATTAAGACTCTACGTTCCCAACACAGGAAGCTCAGGTTCCATCCCTGGTCTGGGAACTAAGATCCCACCTTCCATGGTGCAGCCAAAAAAAAAAAGAATGAGCTTAAAACCCAGTCCCATTTACTTCATCCTGGTGTCCGAGGCTGACAAAATCACAAAATGCCAAATGAATGTGCTGGACAAAGGCTGCGCAGTATTAATGTTATCAGTGTTACTGTTATTTAACAAGGCTAATCCACCAGTGAAGGAAATGAGCACACATCACGAAATTAATTATAGATTTTTTAAAAAAATGACTGTTTATATTGAAAGGAAGGCCTCATTTTTGCTGCACAATTTCAGGATAAGTCGTGTTTTGGAAAAATATTAATATTCAGAGCTGTGTTGATTAGCTTCACTCCTGTTGCTAAGCAACAGGGTCCTTTGTAGCCTCGCAATGTTGGGATTTTTCTAGGGGTGGGGGCGGGGAAGGGGATCGGGGATTAGAGGAAGGAAAGTACATTACAGTAAATTATTCCGCTGGTTCAGCCAATTCCAAAGTTGCTTCAAAAAAAAAAAAAAATTTGACTCCTTTAACAACCTATGTGATGATTATAGTTGTCGGACGAGGAAAACCAGAACGCGACCCAGAGCTCACCACTCACCCATGACTTGAGTTTCAGGTTTGGCAAGACTTGTGTTTACTAGATCAGGACTAAACCGCACATGGCCCGGGGCTTTCCACCACTGACGTTCACCACGGTTCAGCAAGGGCAGCCTGCCAGTGTGGAGATTAGGGGGCCATGAGGCTGTGAGGAGTGTCTGCCCTGCATCCAATGAGCCCATCTCACTGAATACCTGCTGGGGCCTGAGTTGAATTCTGACACTTCGGTGGGGACCATTCTGGTGCAAGCCAAAGTGTGTGTATCCTGGAACAAAGTGGAGACTCATGAATATTTTAAATGCATTGAACACCCAGGACAGGATACATAGAAGTACCCTACGGAGCCCCTAGAGGAGGGCATGGCTACCCACTTCAGTATTCTTGCCTGGAGAATCACATGGACAGAGGAGCCTGGCAGGCTGCAGTCCATAGGGTTGCACAGAATCAGACATGACTGAAGTTACTTAGCATGGATGCACACACCCTATGGAGTACCTACTATGTGCTAGTGCTACAGGATTAGCCCATCAAATTCTTGCAGCAACACTAGGAAAGATGGAGTATCACCCCATTTGGGGGACTGAGGCACAGAGAGATTAAACAACTTGCCCCAGGTCACACCAGCTAGTGCAGGGCAGAGAAAGGGTTTAAACTCAAGTCTTCCTGTGTCTGAGTGCCATGAACTCACTTGACTAGGCTGCCTGGTCCTTACTGGCTAGGAGGAGCTGGGAAGGGCGTAGAGAGAAAATCTTGAGACTTTGAAGTTGGCTGGTGCCTTCTGCTAGGTGGAGGCCTGCCCAGTGAGTTTCCAATTTCATCACAGATTATTTTATATGCGATACTGTTCTAGTCACGATTGCTGCATTAATTACCCCAAACTTAGTACTGTAAAACAACGCCCATTTAATCATGCTTGTGAATCTATGGGTCAGCAATCTGGGTCAGGGCTGGTTGGGTGATTCCTTTACTCCTCGTGGCATCTACTGAGACCACCCTGTGGCTGGCTCTGGAGAGTTCTAGATGGCTTTCATTCATGTGTTTGGTGCTGCGGTGGGGACAAGCTGTCATCTAGAGCATCTCCGGCAAGGTAGTCAGGAGATGGTAGTCAGGCCAGGGTGATGGAACATTTTACATGGCAACTGGTTGCCCCGTAGCAACTGTCCCAGGAGACCCAGGGGGGGAGCTGCATGGCCCTTTCTGACCTAGCTCAGAAGTCACACAGTGTCACACATGCCATACTCTGTTGTAGGTGAATTTGAGCTTCTTGCTTTGTCATGAAAGACTTTGGAGACAGAGTGATAGGTAAGAAGTAGATTTATTTAGAGAGAAACACATTCCACAGACAGAATGTGAACCATTTCAGAAGGCAAGAGAGAGAGCTTCAAAATATGGGGTGGTTAGTTTTATAGGCTAATGAGTAGGAGGATTATTCCAAGAATTTGGAGGGAGGGGTGGGGATTTCCAGGAATTGGGCCACTGCCCACTTTTTGACCTTTGATGGTCAGCCTCAGAACTGTCGTGGTGCCCATTGGTATGTCATTTAACATATGCTAATGCATTACAATGAGCATAACATGAGGCTCAAGGGCCACTGGAAGTTTACTCTTGTGCCATCTTGGACCCAGTTGGTTTTAACCAGTTTTTGTCATGTCCTGTGGCTATGTCATTCTTTTAATGACATTAAATGGTTGTGTCCCGCCCCCTTCCATCCTGTTTCAATCAAGTAAAGCAGTCACAAGCCCACTGAGACCCCAAGTCTCAATGAGAGGGGTATCAAAGAATTAGGGGGCCCTGTTTTAAAATGTCCCCAGGTACTAAGTTCCTTGTTCCAGTGAGAAATAGTTAGAAAAGTTTCAGTTCAGTTCAGTTCAGTTCAGTCACTCAGTCGTGTCCAACTCTTCACGACCCCATGAACCTCAGCACGCCAGGCCTCCCTGTCCATCACCAATTCCCGGAGTCCACCCAAACCCATGTCCATTGAATCAGTGATGCCATCCAACCATCTCATCCTCTGTCGTCCCCTTCTCCTCCTGCCCTCAATCTTTCCCAGCATCAGGGTCTTTTCAAATGAGTCAGCTGTTCGCATCAGGTGGCCAAAGTATTGGAGTTTCAGCTTCAACACCAGTCCTTCCAAATGAACACCCAGGACTGATCTCCTTTAGGATGGACTGGTTGGATCTCCTTGCAGTCCAAGGGACTCTCAAGAGTCTTCTCCAACACCACAGTTCAAAAGCATCAATTCTTTGGTGCTCAGCTTTCTTTATAGTCCAACTCTCACATCCATACATGACCACTGGAAAAACCATAGCCTTGACTAGATGGACCTTTGTTGGCAAAGTAATGTCTCTGCTTTTTAATATGCTGTCTAGGTTGGTCATAACTTTCCTTCCAAGGAGTAAGCATCTTTTAATTTCATGGCTGCAGTCACCATCTGCAGTGATTTTGGAGCCCAGAAAAATAAAGTCAGCCACTGTTTTCACTGTTTCCCCATCTATTTCCCATGAAGTGATGGGACCGGATGCCATGATCTTAGTTTTCTGAATGTTGAGCTTTAAGCCAACTTTTTCACTCTCCTCTTTCACTTTCCTCAAGAGGCTCTTTAGTTCTTCTTCACTTTCTGCCATAAAGGTGGTGTCATCTGCATATCTGAGGTTATTGATATTTCTCCCAGCAATCTTGATTCCAGCTTGTGCTTCCTCCAGCCCAGCGTTTCTCATGATGTACTCTGCATAGAAGTTAAATAAGCAGGGTGACAATATACAGCCTTGACGTACTCCTTTCCCTATTTGGAACCAGTCTGTTGTTCCGTGTCCAGTTCTAACTGTTGTTCCCTGACCTGCATACAGATTTCTCAAGAGGCAGGTCAGCTGGTCTGGTATTCCCATCTCAGTTTGGATGTTCCCCAAAATTGTGGAAATGTATGAGCAATAGAAACTTTGATATTCAACACTGCAAGTCTTATACTGATTGATTTAGGGGGGGTGCCAATTTAATAAAAGGTAGGCTTAAGAAGGGGCTTCCCTGGTAGCTCAGCAGTAAAGAATCTGCCTGCAATGCAGGAGTGGCAGGAGACATGGGTTCAATCCCTGGGTGGGGAAGATCCCCTGGAGGAGGGCATGGCAACCCACTTCAGTATTCTCACCTGGAGAATCCCCATGGACAGAGGAGCCTGGTTGGCTACAGTCCATGGGATAGCAAAAAGTCAGACATGACTGAAGCAACTTAGCATGCATGCACGCAGGCTTAAGATCTTTTCTTTGTTTTTTGGAGTTTTATGTTCAAATGTATTCATCAGCTGTCTGACTGACCAGCAAAGTCTCATTTGTAATTAGTGAGCCAGTTGCATATAATGTGTTTATGACTTTTAAAAACCTTCATTCCACTGTGATCACAGTTGAAATATTGGTTTGGTTAGGGAAGCCTTTTCTGGTAGAAATCAACTGAGATCATGATGTAGTTGAAAGACACTTTGAATATTTTAATGAGCTCCCCAATCCTATGCTATCCTATTTCCCATTCTCTGATGCTCTGTAGAAGGTACTATGTTGGAGTCATTTTCTAAATTGAAATTTTGAGATGCACAAGACCATCTATGGCAAAGACTATTCTCCAGTATAGTACCTCTCCTTCTAACAGTGATCAAACCCTGATTTTAAGCTAGGCACATGGCCACCTAGAAGAAAAACTATATTTCCAAGCCTCCTTAGCATGTAGGTATGGCCATGTGATTAAAGTCAGGCCACTGGGATATGAGAAGAAGTATCATGTGGCTGCTTCCAGGAAACTTCCTGAAGAGACAGTTGCTATTTAACCATTTCTCCTTTTATTTTTCATCTCTTGCTGCCTGGAAGGCAGATGTAATGACTGGAGCTCTAGCCACCATAATGGACCATGAGGACAAGGGCTTTCTCTTCAGCTAGAAGGAGCCAAACTGCCTACCTCTGGATTTTGCAAATGGAAAAGAAACCTCTATCACATTTAAGCCACTGCAGTTTTGATTCTCCTTTTATTTTAGCCAAACCTAACCTAACCTAGTGAAGATCAAAGTATAGTATGAAATAAGTGACTTACTTTGCAAGTTGAAAATGGGGACTTCTAGCCTAATTTCAGGATTATGGGGTCACTTCCAAATATGAGAAATAATCTGAGAAATGCATGTTGAAATACTGGAATTTCTAGTACATTTATAGGACTTAATGAGACAGTGTGACAACATGTTTGAATTTAGGGCTAGCCAAGAAACTAGAGGACAATGGTAGCTATATAGCAAATGTCAGAATTAAAAGAGAAATTTCATATGAGCCCTGATGAGGAAATCCTACTCAGTTCCATGGCCTTGAATTTGGGGATGGCGTCCTAAGCAGACAGATGAGCAAGAGTGAAGGCCAGGTGGTATGGAAATGCATGAAGAGTTTGTAGAAGGTCCACATGGCTGGGTGGGAGACCAAGCTGGAGAAATCTCTTCAGTGGAGCAGATCAGGCTTTTTGCCCAGGTCCTTCTACCAGGCTTCACGCAGCCATGTGAGCCTGGGACTTTTGGTGTATGATGAATGTCAGGGGTCTTAGTAGCTATTCTCCCATGAAGGTTTCTTGAGCCTCAGGTAGCTTTTATTTTTAATTTTTAAGTTTTTGTATATGGTGTGAGATAGGGATCCAACTTTATTCTTTTGCAGGTGGATATCCAATTGCCTTTGTCCGCCTTTTCCAATGCCTAGATCAAACACTGAGGCCCTTGATTCATGAGACAAGCAAACACCACAGATCTCAAGTGAACAAATAACAAACATGAGCAGAGGCCAGGCCACACTCTTGGCACTGCTGTTTACTAATTTTGACCTCAGCAGATTAATTTTAAATGCTGATCATCTCACCCAGCACATTCTGATAAAGGCCCTGCTGAGTGTTGAGCCACAGGAAGGAGTTTCTGGAAGCCCAAGCCTCCTTTTAAGTGCCTCTCCCCAGAAATCTTTTCCTTGGAGTTGGTGAGGTTTAGCAGGTATGTGGATTAGCAGTGAAGATTAGTACCATCCTGCTGAGAAGATGGCTAGTTGCCCAGAGCCTCGATCCACAAAACTTGTGGTAATAATCTAATGTGGGGTGAGGGCAGGCGATATCATAATGAGATTCTTAAACCCAGTTTTCAAAGACTGAGGTAGTTTTTTTTTTTTTTCAATTTTTAAACAATAACAATGAATAAAATGTTCTCCTATGTTAAGATGTTAGGGGAGTTAATGCACCAAAACATGGCTCTCTGAACTCCCTCCTTCCAGGGAAATTTAAAGGGCAAATAGTCAGGATAAGGAGTGAGCAAAGGCAAGCAGGTTGTGCCTTGAAATGTTGGTGTAGATGACTCAGGATTTATGTCTTTGATCCATTTTTAAGTTAATTTTGTATGTAGGGTCTGAAGTAGGGACCCAGATTCATTCTTTTGCATGCGGATATCCATTTGTTCCAGCACCAGTTGCTGAATAGACTATTCTTTCCCCATTAAGTGATCTTGGCACCTTTGTCAAAAGTCAGTTGACCATGGATGCATGGGCTTGTTTCTGGACTCCCAATTCTGTATGTCTATCCTATTTCAGTACCATACTGTTTTGATTGCTGTAGCTTTGTAGTGAGTTTTGAAACTGGGTAGTATAAGTCCCCCAAATTTGTTCTTCTTTTTTAGGATCTTTTGGGCTATTTGGAGTCCCTTGCAATTCCCTATGAATTTTAGGATCTGCTTTTTTACTTGTGAAGAAAAGGCCATTGGGATTTTGATAAAGATTGTATTGAACTATAGATTGCTTTGGTGAGTATTGCCATTGTAACAGTATTAAGCCTTCCACTCCATGAACATGGGATGCCTTTCCATTTATTTAGATCTTCTTTAGTTTCTTTCACCAATGATTTATAATTATCAGTATACAAGTCTTATGCCACCTTAATTAAATGTATTTCTAAGTATTCTTTTCAGTGCTATTGTAAATGGAATAATTTTCTTAATTTAATTTTTGTGTGTTGATCTTGTATCCTGCAACTTTCCTGAATTCATACCTGTTAAAGGACTTGAAAATTATAGAAAAGCCCAATTCAACCTGGCTTGAACCATAAGAGAGGTTTATTGGCTTGCATAATTAAGAAGTCTATGGGCTTCACGCATGGTTACATCAAGGCTCTGGCTCCATTTCTGTATACTTTTCTGTTTTATCCTTCTCTAGAAATTAGATCTGTGCTCAAGTTGACCTCCCTCATGGTTTCTAACAGAAACCGGGTCTGTATGCTTCCTCAGTCATATCCAGGGAAAGGATTTTTTTAAAAAGCATTTCCTTCCCTCAGAAGTCCTAAATGTCTCTTTGATATGATCATCCCTGACCTTGTGACAGAGATAGGCTTTCTCTATTGGCTTAGGCTATGGAGGTAGGAATAGGTTCAAACCCACCCAAACTGCATGTTTGCTACATAAAGTGTATGTGTGAGAGGGCAGGGTGGGTACTAAACAAAGAGAGGTGGTTCTTAGAGGAAAACCTCAGGGCTGTTAGGAAGGGGAAGAAAGAGTATCTGCCAAACCTATGAAATCTGTATAGTGCCAAGCAGCATTTGAGGAATATTTGCTGAATGAATGAATGAATGAATGAGAAGTTCCACTAGTCCTTTCACTGATACACAGCCTCCATCTAGTGATGGCCAACCTTCCCAACCTCAGCAGGGAAATCCCCTACTGAGATCCCAGGCTCTTCTATGGGGAAGAAAGAGTTCTTTCTACAGCCTCCATAACTTCTTTGCTTTCCAAGCAACAAGACTCTGATAGAATAGACCTGGGAAACCAAACACTGGGAGTCCACATATTCGAAATGAGCAGGGTGGACCTGGTGGGTTCACGATGTGACTCTGAAGTCCTTGTCTACAAATTGTTCCCCAAACCTTATGCCTGACATTCTGCCATTAGGATTTCACCCTATTGGTTTAAGTTAAAGAGACTTTTTTACCTTCACACCACCCCCCACCACTCCCCAAACTGGGGTTTTTGTTTGCAATGAAGCATCTTAACTGATAGAGTAGGGAGCCTTCCTTTGTATGATCCAAGCCAAAGCAACAATGATGTACTCTGAAGAGTATATTCAGCAGTAGAGCATAACCTATACCAGAGAAATAATGTCAGGGATAAGGGCCCCAGGAACCTCAGGTCCCGAATTATGAGAACTCACTTCTCTTCCAAGACATTCAGCTTGAGTTTAGTTTCATCAGGTACAGACTCAGCCTCTTCTTTAATTAATATTAAGCTCCATTGTAGCAGGACTACAATAGCTCTGGTCCCACATGCATTTCTAGATCTTTGCCATTCTTGCATCAGAGGTAGAGTCTATGACCCTTATCCTTGAACCTGAGTGACCCTGTTACTGCTTCAAGCAAGAGAGTGTGGAGGAAATGATGCTCTATGACTTCTGAGGCTAGATCACAATGTAATGTACTCTTGCCTTACTCTCTTGGGACACTTGCTCTGGGAACCCATCTATCATGTTGTGAGGAAGCTCAAGCAGCCCATGGAGCGGAACCATGATTCCCAGCCCACAGCTGCAGCTCAGCTTCCAGCCAGCACCCAGTACCAACTTGCCAGTCATGTGAGAGAGTCATATTGAAAGTCAATCCTTGTGTGGTAGGGAGCATCTAAGGGGGCACCCGATGATGGTATTCTTACCCTTGTGTCATCTCCTTCTCCTTACTGTAGACTAGACTAAGCACCTACCTTCTATCCAGCAGAAGTGATAGGATGGTTGGGCTATAAAAAGACTGTGGCTTCTGTCTTAGACACCCTCTCATGTACACACTGTCTCTTGCATTTCTTGCCCTGGGGGAAGCCAGCTGCCATGTGGTGAGGCAGTCCTGTAGAAAGGCCCATGTGCTGAGAGACTAAGACCTGACATCAGCCATGTGAGTGAGCTTGGAAGCAGATTCCTCACCAGCTAGGTGTTCAGGAGAGAAGCCAAGCGCAGCCAGCAGCTTCATTACCATCTCATGAGGCACCTGAAGCCAGAGGCACCTGGCTAGATATCACCCAGATTTTTGATCCACAGAAAATGTGTGAGATTATACATGTCTTTTTAAGCTACTAGATGTTGGGATAAATTACTGGGCAGCAAGAAATAACTAATACAATCTTCTACTCCCTGATCAAGTCAGCTCAGCTGATGCTACGCAGACAAGAGTGAAGGTGTCCTCTCTAAGTCCTGCCCAAATGAGAGAACTGTGAGTAAAATAAATGATTGCTGGGTGTTTAACCCACTAGGTTTTGGAGTCATTCATTATGATCCTATGGTTAACTTTTTCTCATTGGGAGTTATATGACAGATGTTGGGGGGAAAAAGCAACAATCAAACCAGGCCTAAACTTTCATCTACTGTAGCCTAGTGTATTCATTTGCTAAGGCTGCCATAATAAGGGCCACAGACTGGGTGGCTTAAACAATAGAAATTGGTTGCTTCACTGTCCTAAAAGCTAGAAGTCCAAGATCAAGGTGTTGGCAGGGTTAGTTTCTTCTGAGGCTTCTCTCCTTGGCTGACAGATGGCTACCTTCTCCCTGTGCTCTTGCAAGGTCTTCACTCTGAACCTATGTATCCAAATTTCCTCTTCTTATAAGGACCCCAGTCGTAGTGGATGAGGGCCCACTCTGACGGCTTCATTTTCACTTAATCACCTCTATAAAGATCCTATCCCCAAATACAGTCACATTCTGAGATTGTAGGGGTTGGGGCTTCAACATAGGAATTGTTGGAGGGCACAATTCAACCCATAAGGCCAGTCAACCCAATTCTTTTAGAAGGTCCATAAAGAACTCATTTTTCAAGATTCATTTTGATATTTGGCAAAACTAATACAATTATGTAAAGTTTAAAAATAAAATAAAATTAAAAAAAAAAAAGTCTTTCTCTCTTCTTGTTTAAGCATTCCACAATGGGACAATTGTTATAGTCTTCCCAAGGTTTTTTTTTTCTTTTAATCCGTTTTAAAATTACTTCTGCCTTGAGGGAAACAACTACTGCTCCTAGTAATCCCTCTTGCCTCCCTCCCTACAGGTTTGTGGGATTTACCGTGGCAAGTCCAGAGCTTTCAGGGGACAGAGGCCCATGGCAGTCATGCCACCTGCCAGGACCAAAAAAGTACCATAAACTCCAGGAAAGGGTGTTTAGCTGGAGGGGCATTTGAGTCATCTGGGGACCAGGCTGGGGTTTGTGGGTGGAGGGGAAGATCTTTGCAGAGTTTCTGAAAGCAGTGTAAATTGAAGTCACGTGAGAAAAATAAGTACCTAGCCCGGTGCCTGTCCTCTGGTTGTGCCGATGTGTAGAGAGGAGGACAGAAAGGGGGCTCGAGGGAAACAGGACACACACCAGAAGCACCTCAGAGAAGCCTTCGCCTCAGGAAAAGTCTCTGTTGACTAGCAGCCTCACGGTTTTCACCACCCTGACCCGTGCCCTGAGCAGGAGAGCTCTGCTGTAGTAGAATGATGGCCCATATTGGGAAAAGTTGCCTCTTTCCCACCCTTCATTTTGTAGGGACAGAGAAAACAACCTGGGGGGAAGTGTCTGGCCTAATAACTGGAATTAATGCTAAGCTGAGGGTCAGAGCTTTCTGCTTTGCCCCAAGTCAGCAGCCCTCCTGTGGTCATCAATCCTGTGTAAGTGCTTAAGAGGAGGCCAGGAATCATCTCCTCTGGCCTCACTAAACCCACCACCAACCTAGGATGGTGGGCTGTGTGTTTTACCCCTGGACTCAGTGTTTGCCTGGACACTGGGCCTGCTGCTGCTAAGTCTCTTCAGTCATGTCCGACTCTGTGCGACCCCATAGACGGCAGCCCACCAGGCTCCCCAGTCCCCAGGATTCTCCAGGCAAGAACACTGGAGTGGGTTGCCATTTCCTTCTCCAATGCATGAAAGTGAAAAGTGAAAATGAAGTCGCTCAGTTGTGTCCGACCCTCAGCGACCCCATGGACTGCAGCCCACCAGGCTCCTCCGTCCATGGGATTTTCCAGGCAAGAGTACTGGAGTGGGGTGCCATTGCCTTCTCTGGACACTGGGCCTAATGACTGCCAAAGGCCTATGTCTGCTCGAAGTTCTGTGACCTCTGTGGGCCTGCGTCTGCCACAGGCCTATATCCACCAGGGGGCCTGGATCTGTCTGAGTCTTTGCTATAGGCTCTGTGGACTGCCAGGACCAAAAAAGTACCATACGAAGGAGAAAGGAGGGGCCCTTAGTGGCTTCTTCCCATCCAAGCTGTTCGTGTCAGGGGGTGAGGGGCATAAGTTCGAGGTGTAGAGGGGCAGCCTTCTTCCACAGGATTCTGGGCCTGCTTTCCTGGTGAGGTTTGCTCGTCTGCTCTCGGTGGACACGTCCTGCCAAGGAAAACAAAACAAGGGCCCAACAGAGAAGCCACTGGGTACAGAGCACAAGCCTCTAAATAGCTCTTCAGCTCCAGTCGAAACCTCAGAAATGTGACTCTGGGTAGGACAAAGTCTGCTGAGGAGCAGAATTGGGACAGATAGATAGCAATGCAGGGCTGCTGTAATTCCTCATAATCGCAGGTTTAGAAGAGACGTGGTCTTCACCGGAGACTCTCAAAGTGCCCCATGGTGGCCAGACTTTATTTTACAGAGGGGTCCCCCAAGTCACCTTCTCACAGTGGGTGGGGACCCCTCCCAGAGAAGGCCCCTGACCCAGGAGGGTTGGTTTGCTGGTGGGTGGGCCTTCTGGCTTCAGCCCAACATCGTTGGCTGAGGCTGGAAGATGCTGATTACCATGAAAAGGGGACACTTCAGTGGCTGGCTCTCTGGGCGGCTGAGGGGGAAGGTGATCGTTCTGTCACTGTCTTTCTTGGCCAATTAGATGATTCAGCATATTCCCAGCCTCTCTCTTGGCTGAGGTGATTTATAGTAAACTCTGTGGGCCTGACTAGGGTGAGTGATGGGGAATAGGGCCCATCTTCCATGCGTTTGTGTGTGTGTGTGCGCACGCACTTTACACATCATGTACACAGCACTAGATGGGGGTTGTGTGCGAGAGCTGGAAACATTTGCAGGCCTCTCACAGCCATTCTGCTGGCTGTTTCTACTGGAGGAATTCTCTCTGGAGAAAATGTTTACTTACGAGTATCTCTTCAAGGAAGGAAGGAGGAGGAAGGCAGGGTTTTAGGGCGTCGTCCACTCACCTCTTGTGAGTTAAGAGCTTTGGAGAAACAGATGAGAAAGTGCTTGATCTGAGGGAGGTGGGAAGGGCTGAGCCACTTGGCCTTCCCTGGTGTCCTAGCTTGCTTCTCTGCCAGCAGCAGCAGCCGGTGGGCCTGAGGCCAGGGTAGAGGCTATGGGCAGACATGGTGGGAATGTGTGTGTACATCTGAGATGTGCCTAAGATGCACTTCTGCAGCATCATTCAAGCATTTCTTGTAGATGTTTTGATGGGTTGCTCTAGGTAATTGCTCTAATGTGTGGCTCTGTCCATCCTGGCATGCAGGGATATCTTGTATCTACTGAACCAAGATGGTGAGGGAAGTGGTACTGTGTCTTAAGTGGTGAGGGAGCCCCAGCTCAATCTTCCTGGAGGAGTCAAAGATGGACCACGATGGCTTTTTGGCAGCTGTTTCCATCCATGTGTCTTGCTCCCAAAGATTCTCTAACTTCTGTAATAAACTCTTCATATCATTTATAGAATACTTACCATTGCTGGCCACTCCCTGAGTTGCTCATTGGAAATTGGAGGGCTTGGCCTGCTCTCCCTGACTATCCTCATCACTGTCACCATCTATCCTATCAGCATCATCTTTCCCCATGTATAATAAGTACATAGGACAGGCCAACAATTATTCCAAATGCTTTACAGATCTCATTTATTCCCCCAGATGATCCTTTGGCAATACTATTGGCATCCAGCAATGGTTAATTGCAGGTGTCACCTTGCCCGGGCCACGGGCAGCCCAGAACATTATTTTGGATGTGCCTGAGAGAGTGTTTCTGGCTGAGGTTAACACTTGAATCTGGAGCTTGAGTAAAGCAGATTTCCCTCCCCAAGGTGGAAAGGCCTTGCCCAACTAGTTGAAGGTCAGACTGGAACAAGAAGGCTGAGTAAGAGGTAACTTCACTTGCCTGACTGATGAGCTGGGCTAGTGGTCTTCTCCTGCTCTCAGAGTGGAACTTAACACATTGGTTCTCAGGCCTTTGAACTCAGACTGGAACCACCGCTGGCTGTCTTGGGTCTCCAGTTTGCTGACTATGGATCTTGGGACTTCTAAGTCTCCATAAATCTCTATATGTGGTATGTACAGATAGATATATGGGTATATACCCCTTGTTGGTCCTACTTCTTCAGAAGACTCTAATACATGTCCCCATTTAGTGCACAGGGAAACTGAGGCATGGAGAAGTGAACTCATTGCACGAGGTCTTATTTAGGAAGTTAGGATTTGCACCCAGGCAACATGCAACCCCCTCCAGTGTTTTTGCCTGGAGAATCCCCATAGATGGAGCCTGGTGGGCTGCCATCTAAGGGGTCGCACAGAGTCTGACACGACTGGAGCGACTTAGCAGCAGCAGCAGCAACATGACTCCCAGGACCTCCTGCCTAAACCACTAGATCTCCTGCCCTCTGGCTCCTTGGCTTCTGCATATTCAAATAATTCTTCAGCATGGGAGAATGAGCTGAGAAGTGTGGGTCCTTGCACCTGGCCACTAACTTGTAACCCTTGCCCCATCCAAAACCCTGGAGGCCCCATCATAGGATTAGTGAGAATTCCTGAGGGCTGGCTTGCCACATCCTGGGTTCTCCAACCACAATGACCTTGAGAAGCCAGGTGATGAGGTGAAGCAGGAGGTGAGAGGGGGCTTGTGTCTAGCTGGCCATGGACAGGTTGTGGGGCCTTCCCTCTGTGCCTCCGTTTTGTCAACTGTGAGAGGGAAGTTGGAGCCTCCCTGATCTAGGTGGCTCCTGAATCCTGGGGTTGCACAGGGCTGCGACTTTCTAGATGAATCATCAAGCTGCGTAAAGTAACGACCTTAGCCATTTCTCAGCCTGAGGGCTTCACAGGAGGCTGCAGAGCAAGGAACGTGGAGGCTGGCAGTTCAGGGTTTGCAGCCCCCCTTGGCCCTTTGCTGGGAGACTTTGGGCACATTTGCTCATCTCTCCCAGCCTGTTTCTATAAAATGGGGCTAGTGATACCAAGTCTGAGGGATGGCTGCCATGGTTACAGGAGGTGAGGCCGGCACCGTGCTGAGATAAGTGGCTCCATAGTCTATGGTGCGTCCTTCCTGTCCTGACTCGATTTACGTCAACGTGGCTCATTTTCCCAGCCCAAGGCCTTTAGGCGTCACTCCGCTTCCCTTTCGGGAGTCTGAGAAAGCCTTGAGAACACAGCAAAAGCCAGCTCCTCCCTTAAAGGGTCAAGCTTGCTTCCTCTCTTGATTCGCTCCCCCTCTTCCTTGTTTCCTGGCTCTTTTCCCTGATTCATTTCTATTTCTCCATAAGCAGTTGCTAAGAAGCTCTCTACGTGTGCATTTATGCTGTTTCTTTCAAGGTCAGATTTCCGCCAGCTTTCCGCATGTGAAGCAAACAGCCTTCCTTCTTCTCAGCCTGGTGTCACATGGCTGCTTAAAGCAGGGAGGAGGGTGGGGGCTGCCTCCACAAGGCCCTGTGTGTGTGTGTAGATGTGGACATGTAGATATAGAAATCCACATATGTATGTTTCTGTGCATACTTGTGGGGGTATACATGTGTGTGCACCTAGGCATCCACAACATCCATGTATGTTTGTGCACGTGTGAACATCCATATATATGTATGTGTGAGCACATGTGGACATGGTGTACACATGTGTGTATGTGAAGTCACCCATGGAGGCATCAGCACCCAAACGTGGTTCTCTAGTAGATGCATAAGTGAGTCTGGTAAGTTTCTCTTCTCACCTTGCCCCCAAAGTATAAAATTGCCAGTGAAAATCAAGTTGTCTCTACAGGGCTTGAAGGAAGTAAGATGTGCTTGGGTAAAATGAAGTATCCCTGACAGGTGGTGAGCTCTTCATCTCGAAACCAAACATTTTGAGATGTTGCCTTCTCCCAGAAGGGACGAAAATTCTTAAGTCAAGCAAACAAATGGAACAAGGTGGGGGAGGCCTACTGGAATCACAGATTAGAGGACTCAACATAACAAGGGTGCCAATTTCCTCTCAAATCAACCTATATATGAATATAATTCCAGTCAAAACCCCAGCAGGATTTCTTACGGGTATAGACAAGCTGGTTCTAAAATGGGTATGGAAAAAGCAAAGGAAATAGAAAAAAAAATTGGGAAAGAAGAAGGTTGGAAGATCACGCTGTCTGAGTTTAAGACTTACTATAAAGCTACAGTAAGACAGTCTGCTATCGGCAGAGGGATGGAGAGGGATCAATGGAGGAGAATAAGGAGTCCAGACATAGACCCAACAAAATACGGCTAATCAATTTTTGACAAAGGTACAAAGCAATTCAATGGAGGGAGTATAATCTTTTCAATAAATGGTGCAGGAACAATTGGACATCCATAAGCAAAAAAAAAAAAAAGTGAACTTCAACCTAAACCTTACACCTTACACAAAAATTTACTCAAAATGGATCACAGGTCTAAATGTCAAGTCCAAAACTTATAAAACTTGTAGATAAAAATAGAGGAGGAAATCTTCATATTCTAGGGTTAGGCAGAGTTCTTTGACGTGAGACCAAGAGCGTAACCTATAAAAGAAAAATTGATAAATTTGACTTCATCAAAATTGAACACTTTTGTTCTGTGAAAGACACTGATAAGAGAATGAAAAAACAACCTACAGACTAGAGAAAATATTTGCAAATCACATATCCAACAAAAGACTTGTATACCAAACGTGTAAAGAAGTTTCAAGGCTCAACAGTAAGAAGACTTAACGGTTTAATTGTGGTGGTGGTAGTTTAGTCACTAAGTCATGTCCAACTTTTGTGACCCCATGGACTATAGCCCTCCAGGCTCCTCTGTCCATGGGATTTCCCAGGCAAGAATACTGGAGTGAGTTGCCATTTCCTTCTCCAAGGGATCTCCCCAACCCAGGGTTCCAACCCATGACTCCCACATTGCAGGTGGAATCTTTACCATCTGAGCCACCAAGGAAGCCTCCAACAATTTAATTAAAAATGGTCAAAAGACTTGAACACTTCACTGGGGGATAACAGGTGGCAAATAAAAAGAAAACAATATTCAACATCATTCGCCATAAAGGAAATGATGAGAAATGTACTACCTACCTATCAGAATGGCTAAAATAAAAAACATTGACCATAGCAAGTGCTGATGGGGATGTGGAGTAACTGGACCTCTCATACATTGCTGGCGGGAATGTTAAATAGTACAACCACTCTGGAAAGTGGTTTGGCAGTTTCTTATATAGTTAAACATACAATTTTGATATGATCCAGCAATCTCACACCTCAGTTATTTACCCAAGGGAAGTGAAAATGTATGTTCACACAAAAATCTATCCACAGATGTCCACAGCAGTTCTATTCATAATTACCCCAAACTGATAGCAACCCAAATAACTGTCAGCAAGTGAATGGTTAAACAAATGGTGATATACCCAGATGATGGAAAACTATTAAGCCACAAAAAGCAATGGCCTATTGATATATTCAACTTGGATAAATCTCAAAGGCATTGCATTGAGTGAAAGAAGCTAGTTTTCAACCACTTAGATGCTGTGTGATTTTATTTGTATGAGGTTCTGGACAAGATGACACTATAATGATAGGGAATGGATCAGTGGTTGCAAGACATTAAGAGTGGGAGAGAGCGTGATTACAAAGGAAGGTAGCACAAAGAAATTGTTTGAGGTGATAGAAAAATTATGTATCCTGATTATAGTGATTGTTCAGAGGCTCAGTCCTGTCCAACTCTTTGTGACCCCATGGACTGCAGCACACCAGGCCTCCCTGTCCTTCACCAACTCCAGGAGCTTGCTCAAACTCATGTCCATTGAGTCAGTGATGCCATCCAACCATCTCATCCTCTGTCCCCTTCTCCTCCTGCCCTCAATCTTTCCCAGCATCAGGGTCTTTTCCAATGAGTTGGCTCTTCACATCAGGTGGCCAAAGTATTGGAGCTTCAGCATCAGTCCTTTCAATGAATATTCATGACAGATTTCCTTTAGGATGGACTGGTTTGATCTCCTTGCTGTCCAAGGGACTCTCAAGAACCTTCTCCAGCACCACAGTTCAAAAGCATCAATTCTTCAGCACTTAGCCTTCTTTATGGTTCAATTCTCACATCTGTACATGACTACTGGAAAAACCATAGCTCTGACTATGTCGGACCTTTGTCAGCAAAGTGATGTCTCTGCTTTTTAATATACTGTCTAGGTGTGTCATAGCTTTCCTTCCAAGAAGCAAGCATCTTTTAATTTCATGACTGCAGTCATTGTCCACAGTGATTTTGGAACCCAAGAAAATAAAAATTGTCACTGTTTCCATTGTTTCCCTATCTCTTTTCCATGAAGTGATGGGACTGGATGCCGTGATCTTAGTTTTTGGAGTGTTGAGTTTTAAGCCAGCTTTTTCACTCTCCTCTTTCACTTTCATCAAGAGGCTCTTTAGTTCCTGTTCACTTTCTGCCACAGGGTTGTTGATATTTCTCCCAGCAATCTTGATTCCAGCTTGTGATTCATCCAGCCCAGCATTTTGTATGATGTGCTCAGCATATAAAGCCTTGACATACTCCTTTTCCAATTTTGAACCAGTTTGTTGTTCTATGTCTGGTTCTAACTGTTGCTTCTTGACCTGCATACAGGTTTCTCAGGAGACAGGTAAGGTGGTCTGGTATTCCCATCTCTTTCAGAATTTCCCACGGTTTGTTGTGATCCACACAGTCAAAGGCTTTAGCATAGTCAATGAAGCAGAAGTAAAGGTTTTTCTGGAATTCCCTGCCTTTTTATACGATCCAAATGATGTCAATTTGATCTCTGATTCCTCTGCCTTTTCTAAATCCAGCTTGTACATCTGGAAGTTCTCAGTTCATGTACTGTTGAAGCCTAGCTTGGAGGATTTTGAGCATTATCTTGCTAGCATGTGAAGTGAGTGCAATTGTGCAGTAGTTTGAACATTCTTTAGCATTGCCTTTCTTTGGGAATGAAAACTGACCTTTTCTAGTCCTGTGGTCATTGTTGAGTCTTCCAAATTTGCTGGTATATTGAGTGCAGCACTTTAACAGCATCATCTTTTAGGGTTTGAAATAGGGTTATAAAAATCTATACTTGTTAAAACTCACAGAACTGTATACACATACACACACATGTTGAGAGATGTCCCTTAATGAATTGAACACTCTGTACCATTTATCTACTTGAAGGAGTCATAATTTCTTTTCTCTCTCTTTTTTTAACTTAGTGGTTTATTTTTATTTAATTTTATTTTTGGCTTCATGGCATGTAGAGTCTTAGTTCCCAAGCCAGGATCAAAACCCATGCCCCCTGCAGTGGAAGTGTGGAATCCTAAGCACTGTACCACCAGGGAAGTTCCTCTTTCCTCTTTTAATACATTCACTGGTGTTGGACAGACACACTCATCACCTGTAGAAGTTAGACGGCACATATTTGGCATAGAACTTCTTAATCATTCCCAACTGGATGCTGCAATCTTTTTTCTGCCACCACCCTATGCAACCCTAACCTTCTCATCTATCACAATGGGCCCATACCTATGGGAATCATATCTTTTGGTCTATGTGTTTGTAGCTGCAGTATGAACCATGCTGGATCTTAGTTCCCCAACCAGGTTCTGAACTCATGTCCTGCAGTAGAAGTGGAGTCCTAACCACTGGACCACCAGGGAAGTCCCAAGGGGACTGTATCTTTTAATCGTAAGTGGGCCATGTGGTCTCTGGAAGAACCAGTGTTCTTATGGACACATCTCAATTTTAGTGTTTGAAATTGAGACTGGCCACAGGATAGCCAGGGTCCATGGTGGTCCTGGCCAACAGTCTCTGGCTGGCTGGCAGCCCCGTGTGGATGCTGCATCTGTCCCCTTTGGAACCCTCTTCCTTGTCTCCCCCAGAAAAGGGGATAGCCCTGGTAGAAATACAACTCCTGATAAACAGACAAGCAGATGAGGACTGGCAGAAATTAGGCTCCTCAAAGCAATCAGGCTGAAGATAAAACAGAAATTTAATGAAAATTGAAAATCCAATCCATATTACATAGCCATTAAAAATGATGTTTACCAGGAGTTTGGAATAGCATGAAAAATGCTTGTATCACTACGTTGAGCAAGAAAAGAGAAAATTACCTAATTGTGTGTACAGTTGATCACAATTATGTTTTAAAAGATGTATAAGTAAAAAGTCTGGTGGTAAACATACCGTGATGCTGGTGATGACCGACTTTCGGGGAGAAGACGCACCTCCCCCCACCACTCTGTACTTTAATCTGTAGAGTTCACATTTTTTAGAATGACTGCCTACATCTAATTTAAATTAATCTTTATACTTAGAAAATAGGATGTTGGGGCTTTATATTAAAAATACCATTTGGGGCACTAGTGCTATGTGGGTAAATGATCAAATATTTATCCGGCACCTATCATGTCCTGAATTCTCTGCCCAATTAAACCATCACTGCCAAATCCCCACCCCGCCTCTTTGGAAAGCTTCTCTAACACACACAGTGTCATCATCTGTGCCCTGCATTTGTGACCAAGTGCCTCACTGAATAACTAAGGCAAGCTCAAGGATCTGGCATGGATATCATCAATGAGCCATGACAGTTTCTCCAAGACAGACACCCTCTAATCAACCCATGCCTGGATGGAAAAGGTCCCCAGTTAAAACTCTGGTCTCTGCCATAAGGTTGCAGGCTCCCTGCGACTTGGGCTCAGCCATCCTCTGTTCAAGCCCAGCCCCCAGAGCTCATCAAACATGTCCTCTTTTGTGTCTGGTGGCCACTCTCTCACCACCAGCTTCCCCTGATTGACAGAGCCCACCTGTCAATCACAGGCCCAGCTCAACGGCCTTTGAGGAGTTAATGCGGGGCCCCTCGGCCCTGTTGGAGTTAATGCCTGCCTTCCCTGACATGGGCATTCTTCCCCTCAGGGCTAAGACCTCTCCCAGCCTCCCCGCCATGCCCCTGGAGTGTCCTGCAGGCCTCTCACAATGCCTGGCCGCCTTCATTAGCCCTGTGGGCCTTCTGGGCCCCTTCTCTGTGCAAGGCACCATTCACACAGATCCCCGCCCTCCAAATTCAGTGTTAGGCCACCTGACCCCTGTCAGCAACAATTTCTGTGACACGATTCAGTGTGGGAAAGGCCAGTGACACTTTCTAGACAGATCAGGCCCCACACGGCCTCCTTTTACCCCGCCCACCTCCATGGCCATGCCCTCATGCGGCGGCCTGGAAGGCTCTGGGAGGGGCGGGGCACGCCCTCCTGAGGTCTGCTCTTGAGTTTGGAGTCCCTGGAGAGGGATCCAGAAAGGCCTTTCTCATCTCCTGTTACCCACAAAAGTGGTGCCAGTCAAAACAGGGGAAGCAGGCATGGGGCTGAATCTGTGGTAGGGGAGGGAAATTCAGCTGAGCCCTCAAAGGAGAGGGAATGGGGCTCAGAGCCTATGCTGGGCACCAAGAAGGTGGGTAGGGGAGAGTAGAGTCCAGAGTGTCAGAGAGAAAGGGAAGGATGGGCAGGGGTAGAAGTGGGAAGGAGACCAACTTTGCGGATAGGCCATGTTCTGAGCCCAGGGGCTAAGACTGGCAAGAGAAGTTGCCAAACTCCAGAAATTCCCAGTCTAACTAGGAAAACAGTTGAAACCTACTGTGGTGAGAACACTAAAGAGGGCAGATATAGCTCAGCAGGGAGTCCAGAAAAGGGACTCATCCTGAACTAAGTCTTGGGTGATGAGTAGCAGCTGGCCAAGTAAAAGAATAGGGAAGGGCATTCCAGGTGGGGGGAACAGAAATGAGAAGCCACTCCGCTCCAGACTTCTTTTATTTTCTCCCAGAAGTGCCTTCAAGGAGTTCACCTGGGAGCTTGGTACCAGCTCCACTTTCATTGTCTACTTAAGGTCATGGCTGATAAACCCATGTGCCCTGTGGGATTTTGAGCCTGGGAGTCTCAGATATTTCACAAAGACATCCCCTACCCCATTGGATGGTGCCACTGTTGCCAAGTAACAAACCGCTCCAAAGCCTGGTGACTTAAAACAAGCAGTCTATGCTGCTCATGGATCATAGGTCAGGAATTTGGACAGGGACAGCTTGTTTCTGCTTTATGATGACTGGGACCTCAGTTGGGAGATTAGAAGGCTAAGATGACCATCCTAGATGACCATGGTCATCCTGGAAGGCAGGGCGCTGGAATCATCTTGAAGCTCCTTCAGTCACAAGGCTAGCACCTGGGTTGAGATGCCTTGAAGGCTGGACTCAGAGGGACTGCCTCTCACATGGCTTGGGGTCTCACAGCATGGCAGCTGGGGCCTGGGAGGAAGTGTCCCTGGAGATGACATGCAGAGAGAGAGGGTCTCAAGGGGGAGATTTCATGGCCTCAGCTGGCCTTGCCCGAGGTCATTCACTTCTGTGGCGTTCTCCTGGTTCCGAGTGAGTCACTGGGCCATGTCAGATTCACAGGGAAAGGACATCAATGCCACTTCTCAATGGGAAAGTGGTCAGAGAACTTGCAGACTTGTTTAAAACCTCCCTGAATGATGCCTCTGGGCTAGTCCTGCCCTCTATCAGACACTGGGAGCTTTTTGTGGTGGCCACATTAAAAGAAGAAACCCAAGAGTTCCTAAAAGAAATCCAAGAGGGCCATTGAGGGGTTTATTAGGGGGAAAGCCTGGATCGAAGAGTCACACATTATTTGAATGACAGCTTGGACCACGACAGCCACCAGCAGCAAGTTCATTCCAGAGGGACCTTAATGCACATGTCAGCTCAAATAGACGTCTGTTCTGTTGGTTGACAGGAATAGCAAATGCAGAGCATCGTGCACATAGGGAAAGGAAGAAATGTTTAGAAAAAGGGAAGGAAGAGAGAGGCATTTTACTAATTAGCAAGATGGGAAAGGTGTTCCCCCCAGCCCTTTGAAAGCCCGTTTCATAAAAGAGCCAGAGGAGGGGTTAGAAAGCATTCAGGCTCTCAGCCTTGGGTAGCCACATGGCTTTAGACAGATCACTTTGGCTTTCTGGCCTCTGTTCCCTCATCTGGTAGGTGAGAGGACCAGATGAAGGTCTGTGAGGTTAGTCTGAAGTTACTCTTGATTTTAACCAAAAGGAGCAGCATCCAGTAGGTCAAGGGGAATGTGACTGGTTCAGGGGCCATCCTTCAGTGCAGGGGTCTCCACCGAGCCCACCAGCATGGTCCTGGGTAGGAAATCAGCCAAGCAGAAGTTGGGGGGTCTGTGCCCTCAAAATGCTGTGTGTCTGAGTTTCCAGCCAGAGTAGATAGAGGCCCCAGAAATCCAGCACGATGGTTTCAGGGTGTGTTTTCCTTTGTGAAGAATCCCATGCCAAGGCACTGTTAAAATTGATATTAAAAAGAAGAAAAAAGAATTCCTCCGTAGCTTCCATGTGGTTTAGAGAGCAAAAATTTGGCAATTATTCTAAGTTGGCCAAAGAGCCATGTGACAGATGATTTTTTAAAATCCTGAATGGAGTTCCCTGACACACCCTGGGTGGAATCCCAGCCAGAGGATCCAGGCATTTCCTTCCCGCCTGGATCAGCTCCCTCCTCAGGCTCCCACACAGGATCCTGCAAAGCTAACAGGGGACCACAAGACCAATACACCACTGGCGCCTTCTGGAGGCCTGAGGAGGAGGTGGAGCCATATGCAAAAGCTGGCCACATTCCCCTAGCCTCTGGCTCTGAGTTCCAGGTCAGAACCTGGGGAAAGGCAGAATCTTGGATGATGAAAAAGGTCATCACAGAAGATAGATAGGAGGAAGGGAGATTTGCTTCCAGCAGGTTGGGGACCAGAAGCCTGCATACCTGGCATTTCCTACAGTCCCTCTTCCAATGCCCAGGTTGCCTGGAAGATGACGGTTTCCAAAGATGGCTGTAACAGGAACTCTCATTTATCCTATACAGTGTAAGGGGCGGGGGGGAGTCTATGTCCCCTCCCCCTTGAATCTGGTGGCCTGTGATTATAGCTGAAGTGACACTGTCTGACTTCTGGAGGATAGGTCATTGAAGGCCATTGAGTTTCCTCTTCGATCTCTCTTGAGAGTCTGGTTCTTAGAACTCAGTGACTATGCTACAGGGATGCCCAAGACACATGGATGGGCCCACGTGTAGGTGTTCCAGCTGATGGCCCCTGCTGAGGTCCCAGCCAAAGCTCCCAGATGTGTGACTGAGGGAGCCTCCAGAGGATTCCAGGTCCCAGTCTTTGAGACAGAGGATGAGATGGCTGGATGGCATCACTGACTCGATGGACGTGAGTCTGAGTGAACTCCGGGAGTTGGTGATGGACAGGGAGGCCTGGTGTGCTGTGATTCATGGGGTCGCAAAGAGTCGGACACGACTGAGCGACTGAACTGAACTGAACTGAACAGCCTTGGAGTCTTCCCCATCGAAGCCCCAGACATTATGGAGCAGAGACAAGTTGTCCCTGTTACACCTTTTTCAAATTCCTGACCCACAGAATTTGTGAGCAAAATAATATGACATTGTTTTAAGCCGGGAAGCTTAGGGCTATTTGTTACACAGCAGCAGTAACTGATATACTTCTGAACTGGCTATAAACCAGTATTTCTTAAACTGTAGTTCTTGGACTGCCTATAATAGAAAGGGGAGTAGGTGGCAGGGAGACGGCTAAAAATACTGGTCTTGGCTCCCCACACCCAAGGAATTGTAATTTCTGGGGAATGGGATCAGAAAATGGATTTTTAAAGCAAACACCTCCACATGATTATTCTTAGGCATATTGACGTAGACAAACACCATTAATGCCAGGTCAGGGAAACAACCATGACAATGATTGTCTTGGTTGTTGTTTTGACTGAAAGTTGCAAACCAGCTCTCACTAACTTTAGCTCCAAATGGGACTTTCTGAATGGACAAAGACACAACTTTCACCTCCTGCTTCTCTGTGTGTCCCCTTGATGTTTCCCTCTCTTGCAGATTAACCATCTCTTCTCAATGCCTCCTTGTAGCCATCTGTGGTCACATGACCAAACTGAAAGGTAAGGAGAAAGGTCATGTGGCAAATTCCTGGGCGCTGTCCTTCAAAGACAGCTCATACGTGTCCTTTGTCCCTTTTTATACCTGTCCTCCATTCTGCTGGCTAGAATGTAGACGTGGCAGCTGGAACTGGAGCAGTCATCTTGGACCAAGAGGTGACCTTGGGAATTGAGACCATGCACACTTGAATGACAAGATAGTAGGAACCTGGGTCTGTAAGCCACCATACCAGGCATGAGCTTCATTTTTCTGGATGTTTGCACATGAAAGAAACTATCTTGTTTAGGCCACTGTGACTCGTTATTTACAACTGAAAGTCACCTTTCTTGTTGTTGCTCAGTTGCGAGGTCATGTCCAACTCTTTTTGATCACATGGACCGCAGCTAGGCTCCTCGGTCCTCCACTATCTCTTGTGTGTATGTTCCCTTGTGTTTAGTTGCTCAGTTGTGTCCGACTCTTTGCAAACCCATGGACTATAGCCTGCCAGGATCCTCTGTCCGTGGGATTTCCCAGACAAGAATACTGGAGTGGGTTGCCATTTCCTTCTCCAGGGGATCTTTCCAACCCAGGGATTGAACCTGTGTCTCCTGCATTGGCAGGCAGATTCTTGACCACTGAGCCACCTGAGAAGCCTGAAATCTTCATTAAGGCTTAACTTTTGTCTAATGAGTCTAATATTCATTTATAATAATAAATGCCATCTAATGAGCACCCTATATGCTAGGCTGAGTGGTGACCATTTAGCATACATGATTTCATTTAATCTCACAAAAAGTCTCTATGAAAAAGTTTCTCTCATTAGCAGCGTGAGAAAACAGGCTCAGAGAGGTTACAGGTCATGAGCCCGAGGTCACACAGATAGCAAGCAGAGGAGCTGGAACTCAGACCTAATTTCGGTGAATCCAAAGCTCAGGGGTTAACGTTTCAGTGACCTTCTAGAAGCCAACTCTCTTCTCTTCTGTCTGACTGGAGCCAGCTCTCCAAGCTGGCATGCTTCTTCTCCCCAGGGGGCAGAAACCTAGGACACTCCCAAAGATCTGGCAACTTCGGCCTGGTTGGGGTTCTTTAGCAAGACCGTGGATGAAAGAGAACATGCCAGAACAGGCTGGGGCAAGAGGGCAATGCCTCTGAAAGGAGTTTGTAAAGTTGCATCTGTCACAGACTCTGATAGGGTTAGAGAGAAATTACCACTGGCCTACAGCCACAGCAGCCACCTGTGAAAGGAAGCTGGGTGTATATTTGCGTCAAGCATAATAGGGAGTGGATCCAGCCAAGGGTAACTGTTCTGGGGAAGTTATCAGGCTTGGAAGCATCCCTGATTTCACATGAGTGATTACTAATTGCTCATTCTAGAAAACTAGAAGCCCCTCTCTCCTCTCACCTTTACCTTCACCCCACTCTCCACCTCAACTTCTTGGCTTGCAAACCACCAATTAGGAGGCAACAGAAACTACCAGCTGCTAATTAATACTAATTAACAGGCCTACTTACAGCAAATGCTATTTAAAAAGCCAAATGTTTACCTATTACCGACTTAAATTGGAAAGGTCATGCCAAGTTTACTCGGCTGCCCTGACGTCCTTCCATCCATCACCTTTCTTTCCAGGCCCTTCCTTCCTCTCTGGCCACTGCATGTGTCATTCTGACGTGTCTGCTCCTGAAGACAGAGGCCCTGTCTCTCTGGATGCTTGTCACTGGCCGCCTTCGCCCCTGTGCTTTGAATAAATGCTTTGGTGGAGGCAGAGGACATTGAGTTAAGTCTGCTAGGGATGGCAGTGGTATTGGAAAACCTCACAGGGTCTTCTGAAGGCGGTCTTGAAGTTCAAACTGGACACACTCATCTCCACACCCTCCTACATCGGCGAGTTTTTGTATATCCAAGTGAAGTCAAATCAGAGACATCCATGAAATGTTTCTGGCTGTCCAGGCATGTGGAGGAATTGCGCTTCCTGGCCTGCAGTGGTTGAGTGGAATCATGTCACCAGTCACAGCCAATGAGTTATGAGCTGGAAGTGAGCTTGCTTTTCCTTTACCACAGTGGATGGGAATATTCCAAATAACGGCCCATCAACCTGTGTCCTGGAGTGAGGACAAGATAAAGCAGAAGCCTCAGCCAACCTCAAATGGGCATATTGTGTGTGTGTGTGTGAAAAAATGAATCTTTGTTGTGTTAAGTCCCTAAGAATTTAGGGGACTATTTATTACTGCACCAGAGCTTAGCACTCGCCACAGTGGTTCTTAACCTCTTGGTGTTTTGGGTCCATTTTCCAACTTGGGAATTCTTGTTAACATTCTCAAAGGAATTACAAATCTCATAGGACACTAAACAAGTTCACTGTGGGCATGAGTAACTTCCTACTTCAGTTTTTTTTTTTTTACATCTTCACAAGCACCCAACAGCTATGACTCTTCAGTTCTGCATCCTTGGCATTAGTTCCAAATAATCACCATTTCCCTAGAGTTGGCTTGCCACCTGCCATGCCTCATTCCCACTCTCCCAACCACAGTGCACCATGTTCCACCTGACACAGCGCCAGGAGAGTGTCATTCTCCATCCTTACTCACCTGTGATGTGGGATAATGGCCACCCAATACACTTCCAGGCAATCGATCCCAGAGATCACAGGAAAGAAAGGCTCCTAAACCAAGATAAGGAGGTCAGATCACACACGATCGTGAGGCAAATGAAAATACAGAGATGCAGCAGATTGGAACACTTAGGACAGGGGCACCATCCTACATCCTGGGTGGGCAACGCTGTCTCTCTCTGCTGCCTCTGCCTTCCTCACTTGACAGTGTGGATATGAAACCACAGTTGAGGTTTGAGGTGCACAGAAGTCTGGAATGTGCCTGGGGCCAGTGTCACGCTCATGCTCAATCGGAGAGGCTCAGAGACAGAGTGCCAGGCCCTGGCTGCCGGTCTTCAATTAGCCTGGGGAACAGCCGTGGTTATTTGCATTTCTTGGACACATGGGGCCAGAATGAGTGTTGCCAGTGGGTGGCTGAATATCGAGTGCCTCATATGGCTCATGTATATTTAGCTTATTATGAATATTTAGTGCCTCAGGTGCCTTAAATATATTTAGTGGCTCATGAATATTTCGTGTCTCTTGTATATTTAGTACCTCATGAATATTAGGAATCCCTTGCTCCTTCCATCTCTCTTTATTTCTCTTCAATTCTCTGCTCTGTGTTATCGGCATAACATCTATCCCTGGTTACAAAAGTATCAGCGGCAAATTTTATCCAGCCTACTTGTGTGGGCTTCCCTGAGGGCTCAGCTGGTAAAGAATCCACCTGCAATGCGGAAACCTGGGTTCGATCCCTGGGTTGGGAAGATCCCCTGGAGAAGGGAAAGGCTACCCACTCCAGTATTCTGGCCTGGAGAATTTCATGGACTATATAGTCCATGGGGTCGCAAAGAATCGGACATGACTGAGCGACTTTCGCATCTACTCATCTTCTGTGGCAGACTTGAATATTCCCAAACAGTACAGCAAATGTACATTATGTCAGTTGTAGCAAAAGTGACATTGTCTGTCTCGGTCAGCATTTTGTTCTATGACATCTATGGGGTACCTCAGCCCAGGCACTTTAGAGGCTTATCTCATAAAGTCTGCGCAACCAGCCAGTAAGGTTGGCCTTCAGCTTACTTTCCACATGAGGACATTGAAACACAGAGAGGTTTAGAAACTTGCCAGAGGCCACAGAGCTGGTAAGAAGCACAGTCAGAACTTGAACTCAGATCCATTGAATGTTCTCTGGCATTGCATATGGGGGCTTTCGTCTCCACTGGGAGCTAGGTTATGTTCTGCATCAGCTTCTGCTTCCCATCTTATCGCCTCCACAGTTCCCACTAGGGTCCAGGCTGCTTGCACCCTTCTCTGGGCCACTGCCATACCCAACTCAGCTTCTCCTCCCACTCCCGCTAATCCGATCTCTACATGGTCTCCAGAAAACCATTTAACAACACAAATCTGATTACGTCACATCCTCCACTTCAACTCTCCAATGGCTTCCCTTTGTTTTCCAAATAAAGATCCATGACCTACAACTTACTACAAGGTCAGCATGGTCTGACCCCTGCTGACCATCCTAGCTTCTCTCTCACCCTGTCCCCATCGCTGTCTTCTGGCCACGTATCGTTCTCTTATCAGTTCTCAAATATTCCAGGTTAGCTCCCATCACAGGACATTTGCATATGTTTCTTCTGGCTGCAATGCTTTTCCCTTCCTTCGTCTAGTTAACGCCTGCTTGTCCTCATATCTCAGCTCGTATACCCCTTCCTCCAAGAAATTCTCCTGACCCCTCTAGTCCACGTCACTTTCCTAGTTTACAAATTCCTTCTCCACAAAGGACAGGTGTCAGTTTATCATGATATTTGCATTGGTGTAATTATTTACTAGCTTATTCCCAGGCCTGGAAAGGCTCTGAGGTCAGTGACATTAGGCCTTTGCTTCCCACTCTATCTCTGGTGGTGGTTTAGTCACTAGGTCGTGTCCAACTCTTGTGACTCCATAGACTGTAGCCCACCAGAATCCTCTGTCCATGGGATTTCCCAGGCAAGAATACTGGACTGGGTTGCTATTTCCTCCTCCAGGGAATCTTCCCAACCCAGGGATTGAACCCACGTCTCCTGTATTGTAGGCAGACTCCTGCATTGCAGGCGGATTCTTTACCAGCTGAGCTACAAGGGAAGCCCACTGAGCTACTCTCTCTCTAGTGCCCTCTCTAGAGATGTTTGCGTGCATGTCTGTATGCACACAGCTGTGTCTGACTCTTTTTGACTCCACAGACTGTAGCCCGAGGTATCTGTTGTCAATATAGATTCTTTTCCTGAGGAAGTTTCCAGAGCCCCTGCCTTGGGGCATCCTCAGCTAGTGGTCCCTCTTTTGTGAGGGAGAAGACTACCTCTTTGCCTTACCTGGAATCGAATTGATGGCCATCTATGTAGTGTGACCTCAAGTGGTTTCAGAAGTACCCTCCCTCCCATTGCTCTGCTGGAAAGTTCCATGACAAAATCATGCCTTTGGGATGGAGTCTTCTCTGAAAATGCAAATAACTCTGAGAGAACTTTCATATAAAGCCATATGACTTACTGTGTGCTGGAGACTACACCAGACACTTGCCACTCATGAGGCATGTTACTTATCTCTTGCTGTGTAACAAATTATCCCCGAACTTTGAAGCTTAAAACAACACACATTTATTATCTCACAGATTCTGCAGGTGAGGAACCCAGGTTGGCTTAACTGGGTGCCTCTAGTTCAGGGTCTCTTGTGAGGTTGCAGTTAAGACATCAGCCAGAGCCAGAGGCTCTCCTAGGTGGGGCGTTGGAGGGGATCCACTTCCCATGTGGCCAATGCCAGCCTTGGATCTTCACTGGATAATTACTGGAAACATCAGTTCTGCACCACATGGGCCTCCCCAAAGGCAGCTCACAACATGGCAGCTGGCTTCCCTCAGAGTGAGCAAGAGAGGGTGGGCAAGATGGAAACCAAGTCTTTCTGTAGCCTAATCCTGGAAGTGACATCTCTTCATTTCTGCATATTCTATTTCTATTCATTAAAACTCAGATAACAGATCTAAATAACACTCAAGGGGAAGGGATTACACAGTGGGACTTTTATCTTCATTTCAAAGGGGAGAAAGCTGGTTCAGAGAGGGTGTAATCATGAAATTTTATTTAACTTGGCTAGGCTGTAGTACTCAGTTGTTTGGTCAAACACCAGTCTAGATGTTGCTGTGAAGGTATTTTATAGATGCAATTAACATTTCCAGTCAATTGCCCCTAAATAAAGGAAGTTACCCTTGATAATGTGGATGAGCCTCATCCAATCAGTTGAAGGCATTAAGAGCAAAAACTGGGTTTCCCCAGAGAAGAAGGAATTCTGCCTCAAGACTATAGCATAGAAACCCTGCCAACCTGCTGGGCTGCCTTATAGATTTGAGTCAAGACTACAACATCCAGGTGGTGTGTGAATATGTATATGTATATACACACACACACACAATGGATTATTACTCAGCCACAAAAACGAATGAGATAATGCTATTTGCAGCAACATGGATGGACCTAGAGATTATCATACTAAGAAAAGTAAGTCAGCTGCATACAGATAAATATCATATGATATAACTTATACATGAAATCTAACAAAAATGATACAGTCATTTGTTTATAAATGATTTATAAACTTATTTATAAAACAGAAACAGACTCACAAACAGAAAACAAACTTACAGTTACCAAAAGGGAAAGGAGGGGGATAAACTGGGAATTTGGGATTAATAGATACATAGTCAGTTCAGTACAGTCACTCAGTCATGTCTGACTCTTTGCAGCCCCATGGACTGCAGCATGCCATGCCTCCCTGTCCATCGTCAACTCCCAGAGTTTATTTAAACTCATGTCCATTGAGTCGGTGATGTCATCCAACCATCTCATCCTCTGTCATCCCCTTCTTCTCTTGCCCTCAATGTTTCCCAGGATCAGGGTCTTTTCCAATGAGTCAGCTCTTTGCATCAGGTGGCCAAAGTATTGGAGTTTCAGCTTCAACATCAGTCCTTCCAATGAATATTCAGGACTGATTTCCTTTAGGATGGACTGGTTGGATGTCCTTGCACTGTATATAAACTATAAGGACAGGGAACTATATTTAATATCTTGTAATAACCTATAATGGAAAAGAATCTGAAAAGAATACATATGTGTATTCTTTGCTATACACTGGAAACATTGTAAATTTACTATATTTCAACAAAACAAAACATCTCCTATCTGAGTTTCCAGTCTGTCTGCCTCACCATGAGTTTTAGACTCAAGATTGCAACATAAGTTCTTGCCTGAGTTTCTAAACTGCTGGCCTGCCCTACAAATTTTAGACTTGCCAGTCCCCTCAATCATGTGCTTCAGTTCCTTAAAATAAATCTGTTTATAGACATAGACATAAATTTGAATATCTATATCCATTTATCTATCTAAATCTCCTATTGGTTCTATTTCTCTGGACAATCTACTGATAAAATAAGTTTTCCCAAGTCATACAGTTGGTAAGGGGCAAAACAAAGAGGTGGAGAAAGAAGTTGAGAGTATAAAGCAGCCATTCAATCAACATATATTTCCTGAGTAATGTGACAGATGGTATTTTCCAAAGATGGCTACCACAGCATATCCCAACCCCCATGCTCTTCTTATAATGTGATATTGAAACTTCTCCCATGAAGAGGTGGGCTCTATGTTCTCTTCCAATGAATCTGAGTGGATATGTAACTACACAGAAGTGATACTATTTGATTTCTGAGCCTTTGTCTTAAAAGCTGACAGCATTTTTGCCTACCCCTCTTGAGAGGTTCACGCTTGGAATTTGGCAGCCATGCTGTGAGGCAGCCCAAGCTAGCCCATGTAGAGAGAACCCCTGCCAAGGCCCTGCGTAGGTAGGGTTTTCTGGTGGACAAGCCAGCTGGGCTTCCAGCCAGCATCAACCACCAGACAGGCAGCTTGACAAGCCTTCAGACAATTCCAGCAGCAGCCTTCGAGTCTTCCAAGAGATCTCAGCCATTCTAGAGCAGAGCCAAGCTGCCCCTGCTGCACTTTGTCTGAATTCACGACGCACAGAAACCTTGAAGGGTTAAAAAAAAGTTGCTTTAAATCACTAAGTTTAAGGGTGATTTGTTACACAACTATAAATAACTGGAATATCTGACCCTGCATCAGGCCCTGTTGGAGGCGGATACACGGGTGAGTAAGATGAATCTGCTCCAATGGAGCTTTGTATTCGGCAGCTTGGACTGCTATAACAGAGTACCACTCACTGACTGGAGGCTCAGACAGACACTTAGTTCTCACGTTCTGAAGCCTGAGAACTCCAAGATCAAGGTTATAGTTAATCTAGTTCCTGGTGAGGACTCTATTCCTGGTTAGCAGATGGCTATCTTCTTGCTGTGTTTTCACATGGCAAAGAGAGATCTCTCTGGTGTCCTTTATTATAATGGCACTAATTCCATCATGAGGTTCTACTTTCATGACCTATTGTTGTTCAGTCACTAAGTCGATTCTTTGTGACCCCATGGACTGTAGCACACCAGGCCTCCCTGTCACTCACCATCTCCCAGAGTTCACCCAGGTTCAAGTCCATTGAGTCGGTGATGCCATCCAACCATCTCATCCTCTGCTGCCCTCTTCTCCTCCTGCCTTCAATCTTTCCCAGCATCAGGGTCTTTTCCGGTGAGTTGGCTGTTCTCATCAGGTGGCCACAGTAGTGGAGCTTCAGCTTTAGAATCAGTCCTTCCAATGAATATGCAGGGTTGATTTCCCTTAGGACTGACTAATCGCCTCCAAAGACTCCACCTCCAAACACCATAACATTGGGAATTAGGGCTTCAACATGTGGATTTGGCGGTGACACAAACAGTCCACAGCAAGTTTACATACCAAATGAGGGAGACAGTTCATAACCACATAAACAAAGAGGTAAATAACCTATCAATGCTATTGAGAAAATAAATATCCAAATATTCTGGAGGTACTGCTCAAACTAGAGTGGTCAGAGAAGTCTTGTTGGAGGAGGTGCCATGTGGGTTGAGATGTGAATGGTGGGGAGAGGCAGATGAGCAAAGAACAGGGGGAAGGCATTCCCAAGTGAAAGACAGCAAGTTCAAGGCTCGAACCAAGGCCTGACTTGAATGGGGGCTGTTTGAAGGATGTCAGCAGCTGGGAGGTGGCAGAGGGCTCCAAGGGGTCTGATAGTGGTGGACCCCCATGGCCTGAGGCCAGGATGGGAAACTGCACTGATTGAGAATCAAGTGCCGGGACTCTTCCGTGTGTCGCTTCACAGCCAGCCTGTGGGTTGGTTGGTGTGCACAGAGTGAGGAGAGGGGAGTTCGGGGCAGATCCAGTGCTCAGGAAAGCGGATCCTGTGAGGGGTCAGCACGAGCTGCCTCAGGGTTGGTCCAGCCCTGCCCGAAGCCTGCCCTGTGCTGTGCTGACCTCCACTCTGGCCATGGCGCTGGGGGTGGGGTGGGGGAGGCAGAGAGATGCGCACGAATATTAATGGGCTTTTTCTCCTTTCAATAAGCTCAGCAGAACTCTGGGCTTTGTCTGGCGCCCCTGCTCCGCAGGGAGATCTCATAAAGGGCCTCAAGCAGCAGGCCAGAGCTAAGGACGGGGCAATCCAGGCTGTCCTCACAATGGCAGGGTGAGGAGGTTAAAGCCTGGTGTCAGCTGCTCAGATTTTCGTCCCTGGGGCTTTTCCTGCTTTTGTTATTTCTGGTCATAGGCCTGATATTTGATGGGGGCCTCTCTGTAGCTAACTATGGAAGGGTTCAGGTAGGAGGGGCGGCAAGGCTGGCCTTGGCCAAGGTTACAATGGACGGGTGAGCCGTGGTGGGGGCGGGGCACAGGGAAGGCGCTGAAGGCCCTGACTGCGTGCACAGTCTCCAGGCTGTCAGACTCCCAGCACCAGGGGTTCCACGGGGCTCATCAATTTGTATCTTACATCCCCAATGTCTCAGGCAGGAAACTCACAACTGCCTTATCCTGCAGACAGTTCTTGCACGGCAAGCATGGTGGGGTTTCAGGGGAAGGATCTTGCCACAGGAAGACACTGTTGGGGAGCTAAGGCGGCTTCACACCAGGACTCTCCAGGAATGGCGTGTGAACGCACTCAAACTTCACATCCCTGTCAACGGGAGAAGGGTAGATAACCTGTGGTCTAGTCACACAATGGAGTACTACTCAGCAATATAAAAGCACGTATATAAAATATATAACAATAATATATATTACATATGTTATATATTAACATATTATAAAATGTTTAAATAATTTTGTTGTTCCATCGCTCAGTCATGTCCAACTCTTTGCAACCCCATGGACTGCAGCATGCCAGGCTTCCCTGTCCTTCTTTGTCTCCTGGAGCTTGTGCAAACTCATGTCCATTGGTGATGCCATCCAACCATCTCATCCTCTGTCATCCCCTTCTCCTCCTGCTGTCAGTCTTTCCCAGCATCAGGGTCTCTTCCAGTGAGTTGGTTCTTCGAGTCAGGTGGCCAAAGTATTGGAGCTTCAGCTTCAGCATCAGTCCTTCCAAAGAATATTCAGGGTTGATTTCCTTTAGAATTGACTGGTTAGATCTCCTTGCAGTCCAAGGGACTCTCAAGAGTCTTCTCCAACACCACAGTTCAAAAGCATTGATTCTTCAGCGCTCAGCCTTCTTTACAGTCCAACTCTCACACCCATACATGACTACTGGAAAACTATAGCTTTGACTATGTGGTCCTTTGTCAGCAAAGTGATGTCTGCTTTTTAACACACTGTCTAGGTTTGCCATAGCTTTCCTTCCAAGGAGCAAGTGTCTTTTAATTTCATGGCTGCAGTCACCATCTGCAGTGATTTTGGAGCCCAAGAAAATAAAGCCTGTCAGTGTTTCCATTTTTCCCCCATCTATTTGCCATGAAGTGATGGGACCAGATGTTGGGATCTTAGGTTTTTGAATGTTGAATTTTTAAGCCAGCCTTTTCATTCTCCTCTTTTACCTGCATCAAGAGACTCTTAAGTTCCTCTTTGCTTTCTGCCATTAGGGTGGTGTCATCTGCATATCTGAGGTTATTGATATTTCTTCCAGTAATCTACATTCCAGCTTGTGATTCATCCAGCCCAGCATTTCTCAGGATGTACTCTCTATATAAGTTAAATAAGCAGGGTGACATAAGCAGTTTTAAGTAATATACTTTATATATTCTTTATAAATAAAATATAAATATTTAATATATTTTATTTCTATATATTATGTTCTATATAAAATTTATTTTACATATATTTGTATTACATATTTATATTGTATACATATTTCTATATTTTATATTAAACAAAATAGTTGATATTTATATATCAAAATTTTAATATTTCTATATATATAATTATGAATATGTGAATATATTCTTTATATATTTTATATATTCTTTATATACAAAAGAACATATAAAGACTTCAATAACATGAACAGATCTTAGAGACATCATATTTTGTGAAAGAAGCCAGAGTATAATGCTGTTGGATTCCATTTATATGTGGCAAGTTCACAGAGAGGCAAAACTGATCTATAATTAGAATTGCTAGAAGTCAGAATAGTGGTTGCTTATGGGGGCATTGATCGGGGCAGGGCATGGGGGTACCTTCTGGGGTGAAAGCAGAAATTGTTCTAAATCTGAATTTTGGCTATGGTTAATATTGTCTATACACACATACAAATCCATCAAGCTGAACTTTTAAGATCTGTGCACTCTACTGTATACATTTTACACTTTAAGAAAACCATGACAATTAGAAATGACCTGTCCAAGGCTCATTTGACCTGTCCAAATGACCTGCCTACCTCTGCCATTCGAGTCAGATGACAGTGCTGGGTGTTAATTAGCCCAGGGGCTGTTGTAGGGACTATTCAGGGAGCTGGGTTCCAGCCATACTGAGGATTTCAAGCCACATTCTCCAAAGGAGCCTTTGGCTGGCACCTGGTTCCTCAGTTCAGCTCTGCCCCTGTCCACGGTGCTCAGGTGGCAGCAGGTAGCAAGGGGGCTGCCCTTGAGCACAGCAGCTGCAAAGCCCTTGGACCAACCCTCCTCTCAGCACCTAAGCTCACACAGGTAGGGGCCAGGGACCTTGGCTGTCTGCATGGCTCCACCTTTGCTGGTGTTTCCTCCATTGCTTTCTTCCTGCAAAAAAAAGCTGGCTATGGTTACATGACCATAGCCTTCCCCCAGGAGCTCCTACACTTGCTAGTTTGGCTTCCTGAATATATTTGCAGTTTTGATTGAATCTCTGGACTTTATCCTGCCTGTCCATCTCAACTTGAATTACCTTCCCCACCATATAATCTGCCCACTGCAGACACACAGATCCAGAAATAAACACCTCTCCTGAAGGGACTCCTGAAATCAAAGAGGTCAGAAGAGGCTGACCTCTTCCTGAGTAGTTTGGGGGAGGTCCCAAGTGCTGCTTTGCATCCTGAAGCCAACAGGAAGTGAAGTACCGAAAAATGAAGGTATGGATGAATGAGTAACCCAGCAAATGACCCTCCCACTGGCCCTGCCAGCTAGGGCAGGACTAGGAAGCAGGGAATTTGGTCCAAGCCTGCCTGACATTTGTACAGGCCACAGATACCAGCGCTCGAGCATCCTTGAGAGGGATGAGGGAGATAGGTGGTCCTCCTCCCATTTATCCTCAGAATTGACCATGTCACCCCTGTAATCCCACCAGTGTGGGATTTCATGCAAATGTGTAAGTATTTCTGTGAGAAGATACCTAAGAAATACAAGACACAGTTCCTGCTGCTGGAGCACCTCAACATTTATTAAATGAGAAAAATGGATAGATGATTTTCAACTGGCCATGGAATGATGAAGCACAGACATGTACCTCCAAAGTCTAGCCCAAAGCCCCCACTAAAATGACAATGATGGGATTTTTCCAGAAGAATCTAAATCCATAACGATAAGAAAAATGAGAGAGGAAGATTACAGCCATTGAAAGATGTCATCAACATTTTGGAAGCCAGAAGGCAAATGGACAAAAGGTAACTGACTCAGGAGACTGGACGATGCTGGAAGCCAATGGCCCGTAGCCAGAAGCTTCAAGGAGCAAGCTGATTTGGGCAGCAGAAACTGAGAAAGGCTGGGGGAAATGGAGGTACCAGGTACTGCAGAAGGTACAGATGGGCTGAATACAGGGCTGTTTGCAAGCCTGTTGAAGCAGTGAGCCAATTCCAGCTCTCCCAGCTGGGTCACCTGATGCCTATCTTCCACCCCATGAGAACCTGGGGATTTGTCACCTGATGCCTATCCTCCACTCCATGAGAGCCTGGGGATTTCTCTTTGGAGAGACTGAACAGGAAGGACTCTAGACTCAGGACTCCACACGCAGCAGGTGCTGTACTGGAAACAGTTAATAAATGATTATTGTCATCTTAAGCCACTAAGTTTTGGGGTGATTTGTTATGCAGTCCTGGATAACTAATAAAGAAAGTAAAGAATGACTCTGGAAAGCATGGGGTTTAGAACAGTGGAGACCCCACATACTGGAGAGGGGCAAGGAAAATTCCCACTTGAATACTGAGAGGAGACCCCAGGGGCATTCTGAGCAGTAGACCTTAGAGTGGAAGCCAAGCCAACCATAGTAGGAGCACGCAAGATCCTCGGACACCATCAGAGAAAGAAGCTGGAGGAGTTTATTTGAATGTATCCAGAAGCTAAACAAACAACACTGGTGGTCCAGTGGTTAGGACTCTGCGCTCCCAATGCAAGGGGCATGGGTTCAATCTCTGGTAGGGGAACTAAGATCCCGCAAGTCACAAAGCATGGTCAAAATAAAATAAAGGACCAGAAAGCAAACAGAAAGGGGGTAAGAGATTAAATAACTCCAGAGACAATAAAAGCTTGGACAGGAAAGAACATGTGTTCCAAGCATACTACATAGGATGGCTGTGAATATATTTCCATACTTATACACACTGAATACTGATTTAACCGCCCCCCCCCAAATGATACAGTTTTATGAGGATCATAGGGCAAGAGACAGCGTAGGGATGAGGAGAGGAGAGGAGAGTTAAATTTTATTTTCAAGTAAAGCGCCAATTGGGCTTCCCTGGTGGCTTAGTGGTAAAGAACCTGCCTGCCAACACAGGAGATTCGAGTTTGATCCCTGTGTCAGGAAGATCCCCTTGAGAAGGAAACGGCAACCCACTCCAGTATTTTCGTCTTGAGAATCCCATGGACCGAGGAGCCTGGTGGACTACAGTCCATGGGGTCACAAAGAGCTGGACACGACGGAAGTGACTAAACGAGAGCACCCATGGTAGGTTCATTTCCTAGGGCTGCCATAGCAATGTACCACACATTGAGTGGCTTAAGCAACGGAAATGTATCATCTCACAGTATTCTGGAGGCTAAAAGTTCAAGATCGAGGTCAGCAGGGCTGTGTTCTCTCTGAAGGGGTAGGGAAGGGTCTGTTCTGAGCGGCTCAGCTTCTGATAGTTCCTTGGCATGCAGCAGCATAACTATGGTTTTCACATAATGTTCTCCCTGTGTGCATGTCTGTGTCCAGATTTCCCCTTTTTATAAGGACACCAGTCATTGGATTAGGGTCCATCCTAATGACCTCATTTTAACTTGATCATCTGCAAAGACCCTATTTCCAAACAAGGTCACATTCACAGGTCCTAGAGGCTACGACTTCAGCATCTTTTGCAGGGCACACAATTCAACCCATAAGAGATGGTAATGACTGTGATTAGAATAGCAAGAAATGACAGCGTAAGCACGATATTTAGAAATAAGGTAAATATGAAAACAGATTAGAGAATTAGTGGTTCCTTGTTGCTGGCAGAAACTGAGGTAGAGCCATGGAGGCTGCTGCTGTCTTCAGAAGCTGGAAAGGATTGCCTAACTATTGAAAACATGTACCTGTCTCACCCACCTCGATCATTAACACTCATCACATGTCATGACAATGTGATCACTCATCTCTGGTCCACACATGACCATACATTCCTGCAAACTGTACTTTTTATTTTTTTTCAAACTACACTTATTATATGCCATTTCTGATGGCAAAACTGAGGCACAGAGAAGTGAAGCAATTTGCCCAAGGTCACACAGCTAACCGGAAGATCCTGGATAGGAAAGGCCAGACTACTCCTATTTCAGATTCGTCTGGGCGTTCTCTATACTGCTGAGTATGGAATCACACCATCGTTGTTGTTGTTCAGTCACTCAGTTGTGTCTGACTCTTTGTGACCACATGGACTGCAGCATGCCAGGCTTCCCTGTCCTTCACCATCACCTGGAGCTTGCTGAAACTCACGTCCAGTTGCCCCCTTCTCCTCCTGCCTTGATCTTTCCCAGCATCAGAGTCTTTTCTAATGAGTCGGCTCTTTGCATCAGGTGGCCAAAGTATTGGAGCTTCAGCTTTCAGCATCAGTCCTTCCAAAGAATATTCAGGGTTGATTTCCTTTAGGATTGACTGGTTAGATCTCCTTGTGGTCCAAGGGACTCTCAAGAGTCTTCTCCAACACCACAGTTCAAAAGCATTGATTCTTCAGCGCTCAGCCTTCTTTATGGTCCAACTCTCACATCCATACATGACTACTGGAAAAACCGTGGCTGTGACCATACGGCCCTTTGTCGGTAAAGTAATGTCTCTGCTTTTAAATACACTGTCTAGGTTTGTCATAGCTTTTCTTCCAAGGAGCAAGTGTCTTTTAATTTCATGTCTGCAGTCACCATCCGCAGTGATTTTGGAGCCCAAGTAGGTACACAATATCTGTTAGAGGTAGGAAAAAAGCAGGAAAGGGGCCTCTTTAGGTACTCATCTTTGATAAGTGTGTGTTTTTCCTCTCTCCGGGGGGCCGGCCAAGTCTTATGATGTCTGCACTCAGTGTTCTCCTCTTAGGGAACCTGTCTGCCCTCACACCCTCCCATCTGGGTCACCATATTCTTTTCCATCTAATCCATCTCATTCCATGACTGCAGCTGATTAGGCTAGAAAGGGCCCTTGATCTAGGACCAGAGGCTGTCCTGGTCTGGTAAGGAGACAACTTGGTCAGTCTAGTTCTGCCTCCTGAGAAAAATGTTTCACTTAGCTGCACAGAGAATCCAAGTCACTCAGCCATGGACAGAAGGCAAGATCAACCTGTTCAGGGCTGGTTACATTGTGAGAAACAGAGAATGACTGATGGAAGGAGAACAAAGAGAAGCAGAACTGCGTCACAACCCCAGGAGAGCCACAGAGAAGATGCTTAGGGCTTCCTCAGTACCCTCAGGCTGTCTAGCACCTGACCTCATGTTGCCTCACAACAAGCCACCCCCACCCCCACCATTTTTTGGGAAACATTTGAGTCTCATCTAATCGTGTAAACAACCCTCATTGTCTATGATGGCCTGTGTCTTACAGCTGGGCATTTCTCCTTTCCAGATGTCCTCTACATATCTTCCTCTATTTCTCCCTTCTTGCCTTTTTATTGCCTTCCCCCCACCTAGTGCTCTGGCTAACCAGACATTACATTTTTACTGCACACTGTTTTTCATAAAGTCATGGACCATCAGTCCTGTAAGGCACCTTCTAGAACTTTCTGCCATGATGGATATGTTCCATACCTGTGCTGTCCAAAATGGCAGCCAGCAGACACATGTCGCTGTTAAGCACTTGAAATGTGGCTGGTGTGACTGAGGAGCTAAACATTTTACTTTAGTTGAATCACTTAAAATTGAGATAGCCCCACATGACTAATGGCTACCCAGTTGGGCAGCACAGTTGTTCCATCTTCTGATCCATGACCTCTTTTTACAGAGAAGCCTCTTGTTTTGAGTGTAAGAGCCGTGGAAGATCTGTTTCCTCTTGCAGTGGTTGCCTCCTCAAGTCAGCGCCCAGCTGTAGGACATAGCAGCACAGGGACTAGGGTGACGGGTCCCCACTGAAAATCAAGTGGTTGCACCACAGGTTTACACTCAGAGGCTCTCCACGCAAGGGCCTGTGTACAGTGGGAGTTGAGGGGCAAATCAGGGGATTGGGTGGAAGCAGGACAACATCGTAACCTCAAATTCAGGGCCACCTCTCTGATTCAGGGGACCTCCTCAGAGATGGTCCATGTCGTAGGACAGAAATGAGCTAGCTGATCTGGGGAAGAGCACGTGGGAGATTTTCATGGGCCAGATCGAAATGTGACAATTACCTTTATCGCTCAGATGCCATTGGCCAGAACAAAGTCATGTGGCCACATCTGGGCCATGCAGTCCAGCAGAAGCGCTTAGTCTTTTCACCTTCCACACTGTGGTACAGATGAGTCCAGAAGAGCTACAGGGATGGAAGGAGCCTGAGTTTCTGAATGACTCCTGGGGAGGAGAGCCTCCCATCCTTCAGGAACACCCATTTTACGACTTTATTTCAGTGATCATCTTTCGTTGCAGTAAGCTATTGCACCTTGGGGGTTTATCTGTTGCAAGAGCCAGCATTTCCCTGGCTATTCCACCCCTAGGAAGCATATTTTCTCCTGAATGAGTCCTTACGTTGTGGATGGTAGGGATTGGGGTCTCTTTGGTGGTACAGTGAGGGGATGCCGTCTTGTCAATTGCCATCTGAGATCTCAGACCGCAGTGATGCTCAGCACCTGTGTTGAACTCAGAACTGACAGAGTGTAGGAGGGACCTTCCTGTTTCTCCCAGCCTACCCTCTGGGTGGCCATGGCTTGACAGACTCGCATTCCCCATGCTCTCCTAGGTCTCTGAATGGAGGGTCTCTGATGCCTACAAGGGATTGGAATTCTTCTGGGGGAGTTAAGGCCTACAGAGCAACCTGTCTGAGGAGCTGATGGCCTTCACTCTACATGGGCCACGTGGGGCTTCCCTCCTCTGGCTGGACCAGTGGGCCTCAGTGCGAGGGACAGGGAGACCCTTCATGCCCAAGAGCTCATGAGCCTCATTCTAACATGAGCAGCAAGGAGAAAGTCAGAGAAACTGCAATCACGATTTGAGTGAGGCCCATGATGGGTATTTCTTGGCAGAGGAATAAGGATCCTGGCCAAAATTCCCTGCCAAAATTACCCAGCTCTGAGAGTCACGTATGAAGGGCGCAGAGACTTTCTGCTTCATTAACCATAGTAGGGAATACAAGAGGAGGGTCAGGCTTGGGAGGGGAAATATTGAGACCACTTTGGAGCCCACCAAGTTTGGTGAGTCAGTGGGGTGCCCACATTGATGCTTCTAGCAGCGGCATGGGCATGGGAACCTGAGAAGGCTGAATCGAGGAGCAAACCCATGTCTGGAAACAAGGGATGATGGAAACTGTGGTGAGGGGAGGGAGTGGCCAAGAGAGTCAAATGACAAGCAGGAGGAGGAGAACGAAGGGCCACAGGAGAGGTGGGTGTCAGAGGAGCCGCATGATGGGAGGGTGTAAGGGAGGAAGGAATGCCCAGCCAGGTGGGCCAGCGAGAGGACAGGAGGGCCAGGGGCATGGAAAGGCCATTGCATCTGGTGACACGAGCTTACTGGTGGCCTGCGAGAACACAAGTTAACCCAGAATGACACTCACTGGTTGGCGGGGAAGCCAGGTGGAGATTTAAAATTTATGGCAGAGAGTCTGCAAAAAGGATAAATTGCCCCGTCGGGACTGTGAGCTAATTGTATCACGTGGTACGCCTGGGGCAGGGATGATCTAGCGGCACAAAGTAGAACCCACTTGTACAAGCTTAAGTAAAAAGGGAGAATTTATGGGAAGAACATGAGGCTATCTCCGAGATCCAAGGACAGAAAGTGCAGCCGGCATGTGGGGGCAGGAACCAGCAATTGGGGAGCCAGCAGGCACCTTGGCAGCTCAGTCCTCATCTTTCTCTATCTCTGCTGCTCTGAGGTCTCTGATCTCTGCTTTCCTGCCATATGGCCTTTTTCTTCTCTCTCAGCTTTTTCTGTTGCTCTGTGCACACAGTGGAAAATGACTACCTAAGGTGGCCCTCCTGGTCTGTTCACTTCTTTCTCCTCCAGGCTCACACTGTGCCTGGCACAAGGCACTCAAGCTGCCAACAAAGACTGCCTAGAACCACCAAGGTGTCCCAAGGCCCAGTTTCTGGGAGAGCATTTGATTGGTCCAGTCGGGTCAGGTGACCTTCCCTGATCCAATCCGCTGTGACCAAGGGGAGGGTCTTGTGCCCTTCCTCAGTGGGAGCTGGGGAACAGCATCTTTGGAAGATGACGCAGGGTGGTTGTTTTATTTTAAAATTATTTTATTATTTTATTTATTTATTTTTGTCTGTTCTGGGTCTTTGTTGCTGTGTGCAGGCTTTCTCTAGCTGCATCAAGCAGGGGCTACTCTCTAGTTGGCCGAGCACAGGCTTCTCATTGCGGTGGCTTCTCTCGTTGTGGAGCCAGAGCTCTAGGGCATATGGGCTCAGTAGTTCTGGCGCAGGGGCTTAGTTGTCCCAGGGCATGTAGGATCTTCCCGGACCAGGGATCGAACCCATGTCCCCTACATTGGCAGGCAGATTCTTATCTACTGTACTACCAGGGAAGTCCCCAGGCAGGCTCTTGAAGAGGAGAATATGGTGGCCATAGTACTCTGATGCTCCAGACAAGCTGCAAACCCCTGATGCACCCAAAACAGAGGTCAGGCTCCACTTTAGTGATGGTCAGTAAACACTATGGAGGCCGTGAGAGATGAGGCATGTGCACCCACTGACAAGTGGCAAATGCGACTTTCCTGTGCCTCCTTTTTCTCCTCCATCAGCAGTCCCCCTGCCCTCCCCCCACCCACACACCCAACCCCAGGGATACAACCCGAAGAGCTCATCAGGACCTCTCTCCCCCTCGACATCTAGGAGATTTCTCCAGGCTCTGCTCTCATCTTCTTGGTTGCCTTCCACTACCGAAATGAGAAGAGCTAAACTGGGGGTTGCGAGAGAGGGGTTGCAATGCTTGTCTTACTTGGAATGGCCCTGCCCCCACAGTACTGGGTCATGCAGTCTCAAGAGGAAGCAGTTAGGATAGTTTGACAAGTATTTATGTACAAAGGGACTGTCCACAAAGATGGACGGTGTAGGGGAACCACAGGGATAGCACAAGAGGCAGAAGCTGTTAACAACGGAGTTTTTTGTCTGTTTTGTTTTGTTTTTTACCACCCAGGGCCCAGAGGTGAGTAGAAGAGGCCACCTTAAAAGGAACCAGGACCGTCAGTGGGAGGGTCAGTCAGCCCAAGCAGATTTCTTTGGGAGAAAGTTGGGGAATAAACCTTCACCTCACTCTCCTCCTGCGCTCTGAGTTCTTGGCGGGGCTTCACCATTTGCTAGAACTGGCCAACAGAAAGTCGGAGGGTGGGGTGGCCCTTTGAGATGGGTGCAGATGGGTCAGCTTCCTGGGCCATAGGGCAGGGAGGAGGGAGATGGGGCGTGCCCCCTGAAGGGGAAAACGGAAGATGTTGCTTGCACCTCGGTTGCATCCTCTGCTGTGGGCTCCTCCAGGGCAAGCCACTCGGCTCCTCTGTTTCTGTCACCAGCTCCCAACCTACTGCCCAGGTCACGTTCCCAACCCGAGTTCACTGATGCCCCGAACGAATTCCGTGGCGCCTCTTTGTCTCTCACATTGCCAGTGAACTGGCCACGAATGGCATTTGACTGAATGGGACCAGAAACTCTCTCCAAGGCAAAAGTTTAGAAAGTGGAAGGAGGAAAAAAACCAAATCAGAAATGCCCCAAGATGGAGGCTGAATGATGCTGCTGGAGCTATTTTTCACTTCCTCATCAGGAAGTACAAATCATGAGCCGTACTGTCTTCCTCCTTTTTATTATGGCCTTTATGCTTATAATAAAACCAACCATAACTGGCACATGCAGTACTTTAAGGTTTACCAAGTGGTTTATGTGCCTTATCTCATCGGATCCCCTCAACAACGCTGTAAGTTGCACTGTATTATCTTTCCAGTTTTACAGACAAGGCTCAGAGAGGTTAGATGACTTGCCCAAGGTCACCCAGTGGGTATCGTTGAGATCTCAGCTAGGACTTCAAGTCCATTTCTATTGCTGCCCAAGGTTAGATGGCCTCTCAGGCTTGTTCCTGGCTGGCCACACTGTCCGGAATTGGAAAGTTTGACTTTCAAGAGGATAAACAGCCGAGCGGAAACCAGAGTGAGCAAGAGCCAGAAATGATGCCGAGGAACTGTGGAGCATGGGCCCTGTTGTTTTCTGCTGCCACCTCCTGGGTTACCAATACCCTTTTCTTCTATCTGTTCTTCTCGGCTTCAGATCCAAGCAGAACTAGGGCGGGGGTGGGGGAATGAGAGGAACACCCTCCCTACTCATTGCAAAGCTGCGTGCTTACTTTAAAGATTTTTAAATGGAATTCACTTGAAAAGGAAGGCAATTCTGACACATGCTGAAACATGGATGAAGTTTGACGACATGCTAAGTGAAATAAGCCAGGCATAAGAGGGTACATATTCTAGAATTCCATTGTTTAAGGTATTTAAATTCATAGACAGAAATCAGAATGGTGATCACCAGGGGCTGATGGGGAGGGAGGAATGGGGAGTTAGTGTTTAATGGGGGTGGAGTTTCAGTTTTGCGAGATGAAAAAGTTCTGAAGAGGGATGGTGGTGATGGTTGTATAACAAGTGGACTTAATGCCACTGTGTGCATGCTAAGTCGCTTCTGTCATGTCTGATTCTTTGCGACCCTATGGACTGTAGCCCACCAGGCTCCTCTGTCCATGGGGATTCTCCAGGCAAGAATACTGGAGTGGGTTGCCAATTCCTTCTCCAGGGGATCTTCCCAACCCAGGGATTGAACCCATGTATCTTATATCTCCTGCTTTGGCAGGTGGGTTCTTTACCACTAGCGCCACTTGGGAAGCCCTGCTGCCACTAAACATTCAAAACTGGTTAAAATGGTAAATTTTTGTTATGCATATTTTGCAGAATTTAAAAAAATTGAATCTGGTAAACATCTAAGGAGCCTCTACTCTGTGCTCTGCACTAGGAATTCCGAGCCAAAAAGTATCAGCCTTACCTTCAAGGTTGACCCTGTCGGGCAAAGTGACATGAATGAACTCAGAGCTGGATGAAAAGTGCAGTAATGCAGTGTGGGTGGGGCTGTAGGGGAGTGGGGAGGATCTGCTCCATCGCAGGAACCTCAGCCGGGCTCTCCTGAGACTGAGAGGGCTTCAAGCGTGAGAAAGAGATTGGGCAGGAAATGAAGGAGCAGGGACACATAGAACATTCCAAACAGAGAAATAGCATGAGGGAAAATATAGAGGTGTGAAATAGCATGTTGTTCTCTCCTTTCTTTGTTGGGATGTAACTGTAACCGCATCCCCCCTCCTGAGTCTCTGGTGAAGAATGTGTGTGTGTGTGTGTGTGTTTATATTTATTTATTTGGCTGCGTCAGGTCTTAGTTTTGGAAAGTGGGATCTTCGATCTTCATTGCAGCATACAAATTCTTTAGCTGAGGCATGCAAACTCTTAGTTGCGGCATGTGGGATCTAGTTCCCTGACCAGGGATTGAACCCAGGCCCCTGTATTGGGAGTGTGGAGTCTTAGCCACTGGACCGCCTGGAAAGTCCCCTGAGGGGGTTTAATTTCCAGCCCCTCACAAACTGAGATGTGTGGCCCTACTGTGTATGATGATTATGGAGCTGATGCCACATGCCACTCACCATGGAGCTTTGACCCCATCAATTTCCTGTTCAACAAGTGTCCACTGATCACCCACTTGGATGTCACAGCAAGGTCAAGCTGTCTTCAAGCTTCCAAAGTGGTTACTCTCAATTTCTGTGCTTTTCTTATTGTGGACTAGCAGTGGTCCATGGACCACACTTCAGGTAGCGCTGGTTTAGAAGATGGTGAATCCCTTACAGGGAGGAACCATTTCTTTATATTTTATCCATCCATTGGATTTGTAGCAGACCACTCAAAAGAAGGCCTCTCCTTTCCCCAAAAGGGATGCCTACCTGTTAATTAGCTAGTGTTTTCCCTGTGTTTTGAATATGAAAAGCCCTGCCTGTATTAAATACTATTATTATTATTAGCTTCGTGTCCACTATAGTGGATGTCATTTAATTAGAACTGCATAATAGGCAACTCTGCCTTAATTGGCTGGGATGTGGCTAAGAAACCCTTTCACGTCCGTGTCTGCATTCTCTGTTCTGTGGCCATCACATCACATTCTCTGGCAATGGGTCATTTTTGGAGACCTTGGGTAGGGTTCAGGGAAGGTTATCTGGCTACTGATTAACACTTAATTAGCACCTTTTTCATGTAGCACAGCAGTGACTTTGTAAATTTAAAAATTTCAGGGGACCACTTAATGTGGAATTAAAGTACAAGTGCAATATTTAAGATGCATGAAATTGTTTTACGCATTACAGCATTAACTAGCTCTTAATTTATGCAGTGCATGCCCGCGAAGGGCAATTAAAGTGTAGCAGGGAAAAAAATTATAGATCTCTACGTTGTCCTGTCTTTTCCTCTAACGATGCTTTTGAAGGCTTTTGCAACATTCATATCTCAACTCCTATTCTAGATTTAGGAGTAAATGGTAAGTTCTGAAACTTGTTTGCCCCACAGGAATTGACATTATCTTTAAGCTGAACTACCTCCAACCATGATGTCCCTCTAGGGCCCAGAAATCCACCCAGGCCTCGGTGATTGGCCCAGGGATAGGCACATAAGCCCACTAGCCATTGAGATGTCAGGGGACATTTGTTGGAATTTATGGTACAGTGAGGCACACAGTGTCTTTCTTCATAGCCATTGGAAGGCGTTGTTCTCCTTTCCCCTGGTCAGTGTGGTGTGAGGATGTGAGGTTGGGAACAGTGGCAGCCGTTTTGTAAGCAGTCTGGAGTGGCAGGGGAGTCATTGTTTAGAATTTGGCCATGAATCCAACACCATGGGAAGCCATAAGGCCAGGATGAAGAGAGACCTAATCCTGGAAGATATTATGGGAGACACTGGATTGGGACTAGTCTGAAGGCCATTGGCTTCTGTACTCTTGAATTATACTGGAGCCTATAAATATACTGCACTTTCTCACCTCCTTGCCTTTATTTATGCTGTTCCCTTTGACTGGAATGCTCTTTTCCTTCCTTCTGCGTCTTTCAAGTCCAAGTCCTAATGCCACCCTTTTAAGAAGCTTTCCTCAAGCTGAACCATGCTTGGGATGCCCAGAACCATGCCCCCTTCCTCTAGGACACTCATGCCTCCTCTCACTTGAAATTCTTCTGCAAGGGGCACACGCTGCCCTGAAAAGATTGACACTACAAACGTGACTCTCCATCTCCCCCGAGAGGACCTAAGCTCTTTCTTCTGTCCCCAGCATTAGCATTGCACTTGGCACACTGAGTCCACAGAGTGCTGCAAACTTGTTCCTAGAAAGGAATGTTAGCGATATTAGGATGGTGTAGTCGGAAGAAGAGACAGCGCATTTGAGCATATGGTCTTCTTAGCTAATGCCAGTAGGAGAAGGAAAAAAAAACCTGGGTAAATGCTGCAGCTGGGTGGATTCCTGGGCCACTGCAGCTGCTGAGAGCAGGCAAGGACTTGCGAGGAGGAGGAGGAGTCAGTTAAGAGCCAGGCAGAATATTTGTCCCTCTGGTTGTAACTTACATAGATGGATACGGTCTCCAAGTACAAAGTCGAGGGCTAGGAAACTAAAAGTTTCCCGGTCACCCTCCTCCCTATACTCCACGTCATCTTGGCAGACAGGAGGCTGAGCTACTCTGACCCCCCTCCAATCATTCGGAGTCTGGGCAGCTGACAGCCTCACAGTCCACACAGTGTTACTCTGGGTGCTGGCTCCAGCCAATGGCTGAGCAAGCTGGTAGCACCCAAGCCCGGCCATTTCCGCCCACATGGTACTGCTGTAATGGGCTCCCTTTGCTGGAAGCTGTTCAGATCTCCCTCTATGGCTGCTGGTTTCCCTGCCCCATCCTGCTTCTGCCCTGCTCCTTTCAGAGGTGTTTCCCCAATAAACCCTTGATGCTTCTGAGTCCATCTTATACCCATTTCCGAAAGAACTCTCCCAGAGGTAAAAACTGCTAACTCTTAGGGCTGTATTCTTCCAGCCCTTTTTTCTATTCATTTATGTATATGTATGCATGCATACCAGCTAAAGGTTTGTTGTAATTCATTTTGTTTTTACATAAATGAGATTATACTGTGTATGTGAACTATTCTACAATTTTTAAAAATTTAGCACTTCTCTTGTGCACAGTAGATATCAGTACGCATAGGTATGTCTTTTCTTATTTGCTGTATACTATTCCACAGTATGGCAAGCTCATCGTTATTTAACCATTCTTATACTGATACTGCGGAGAAGGCAGTGGCACCCCACTCCAGTACTCTTGCCTGGAAAATCCCATGGATGGAGGAGCCTGGTAGGCTCCAGTCCATGGGGTTGCTAAGAGTCGGGCACAACTGAGCGACTTCACTTTCACTTTTCACTTTCATGCATTGGAGAAGGAAATGGCAACCCGCTCCAGTATTCTTGCCTGGAGAATCCCAGGGACAGAGGAGCCTAGTGGGCTGCCCTCTATGGGGTCGCACAGAGTCGGACACGACTGAGGTGACTTAGCAGCAGCAGCAGCAGCAGCATACTGATACTGATGAATGCTTGGGTTTTCTATCTTCTATTACTTTTTTTAAAGTATGTTTTTAAATTAATTTCTTTTTTTGGCTGTGCTGGGACTTTGTTGCTGAGAGCAGGCAAGGCATGAGAGCATTCTCTAGTTGTGCCAAGTGGGGGCTGCTCTAGTTGGGGTGCACAGGCTTCTCATTGTGGTGGCTTCTCTTGTGGAGCACGGGCTCTAGAGTGTGGGCTCAGTATCTGTGGCGCACAGGCTTAGTTGCCCCGAGGCATGTGGAATCTTCCCTGACCAGGGATCGAACTTGTGTCCCCTGTGTTGGCAGGCAGATTCTTAACCACTGGACCACCAGCCAAGTCCCTTCTATAAATTAAGAATATATTTATTTATTTTGGCTGTGCTGGGTTTTAGTTTCAGCATATGGGATCTTTAGTTGTGGCATGTGGATCTAGTTCCCTGACCAGGAATCGAACCGAGGGCCCCCTGCATTGGGAATGCAGTCTTAGCCACTGGACCATCAGGGAAGTCCCTTTATCTTCTATTATTAATAATGGTGCTAGGAATGTGGTATGAGGGGATTTCAAATAACAATAAACCGAACATTATTCCAGACAGTTTATAAACTTGTATTAACCAAACCTTTTTGTGTGTTTCTGATGCTTTGACATCTGGGGCTTTTGCTAACCTAGGAGGGACTGCCCTTCCTAGGATCTGCCAGTTTCAGAGATGGTGAACAAACATCTTGCCTGAGCGTACCCTTCAAATGCAAATAAACCAATCCAGAGCCATACTCCTCACCACCTGTCTATCTGACTCTCACATTCCAGGCCACCATTCCCCAGCCCTAATCAGACAGCTAGGGGCTTCCCTGGTAGCTCAGCTGGTAAAGAATCCGCCTGCAATGCGAGAGACCTGGGTTCGACCCCTGGGTTGGGAAGATCCCCTGGAGAAGGGAAAGGCTACCCACTCCAGTACTGTGGCCTGGAGAATCCCATGGATTGTATAGTCCATGGGGTCGCAAAGAGTCAGACCCCACGGAGTGACTTTTACTTTTATTTTCAATCAAACAGCTAGGGGCAGCCCCAGTGCTCCGGAGCCTAGCCAATCCTCAACCTGCTTACCCGGGCTTGCCTGTTCCTTTTCGCAGAACCCACATTAAAGGCTCTTGCCCACCAGTTCCCACTCTCCCTCTGCTTCTTGACCAACCCCAGTGCTTCCCTGTGTGCCCCTCCTCCCGTGGCCTAGCCTGCCCCCTCCTCTTGGGATTTGTAAGTATAACCACTTATCTTGTCTATGCCTGTCATCATCTCTTGCTCTGTTGGCATCACCAGACCTGAATCCTAATAAAAAACCTATGTTCTGAACAGGAGGACCTCACACTGGCAAGGTGGAGCCAATATTTTCCTTTTCTCCCAAAGGTTCCAGCAGGCTTTCATTTGTGAACTTTCTGGGTGCATGTGAAATGCTAAATGTGCTGGGTTACTTAGGGCAGACACAAGAAAGAACTTCCCGCCAGTAAGCAAGTACACCAGAATAACCTTATTCCGGGAGCATCTTTAGAATAGTGGCGTCAACAGCCTGCAACAACAACCCAGTGAGCTGAATCCCCCACAGAGCAGAGGCAGGGACGGAGGCTGGCGGCCGGCTCCTGCTGGCAGAAGGCGTCAGGAATTCACCACTCAGCGGGGCACGGCCCCACCCCTCGCTGAAGGAGGCCAAGGGGTTCCCTCCGGCCGGTTCCTGCAGACAACTGCGGTCATCTGCACCTGAGAAGGGAGGGGGAATGGGATTACCGCCTTCCCCGTTGCCCTGGGGCTCTGGGCCCGGTGACGCGGGGCATCCTGGCCTGTGTTCGCAGCTGCCTGCCGGGAGCCGGAGCCTGTCAGCTCGAGCGGCAGCGAGGGAAGACATTTCTGACACAAAACCCCAGGGGAATCCACGGAGGAGCTGGGCTGTCATTACTTATTAACAATGGGCCTGATCCCCAGCCAGGCAGGCCCAGGGAAATAGCCTGTAGGGAGGCCGGCCTCCCCGCTACGAGGTGGCTTAACACTCTCAGTGCCGGAGGGAGCTGTTGGGGGAGGGGTGTCAATTGTCACATTTTTTGCAGGGAAGAGGGGCCATTCTTTACATATTAGACAGAGGCGCGCCGGTCCTCGTCTTCGCCTCCTCCTCTCGGTGTCCGCATTCTTTTCCGCTTCCCTGCCCCCTCTGGTTTGAAGCCGGCAAACCCACAGGATGTGGGGGACTGCGCTCCTCCGGAGAAGGAAGATTTGAGCGTGCACACAGCCTGAAACCTGCGGCTAACATCCTGGTAACAGACCAGGAGAGGTGCACAGACTAGCTGGTCGTTCAATCTGGTTATTGCCTCTTTTCTCCCCCTCGATGATTCCTGGGCTCCGGCGCCGGCACTCTCTCTCCCAGCTCTGCGATCTCAGGTGGGCAGAGTCACCACCTGCAGGTCGAGCTTCCTGGGGAAGCAGAGGCTGAGATGGAGATTGGCATGGGGGACGTTTTTTTAGGGAGGATTTCTAGGATCAGCACCTGGAGATAGGAGGGGGGTGGAGGCCGAAGCCAGCAAAGGGGGAAACTGAACTACAGGGGTAGCTCGACGGAAGCCTCCGCTGGAGCCCCACGGAGATCTCTGGAGCTGGGGTGACCCTTCGGAGTGGTTCGCAGTTGGGCTGGAGGGGTGAGCCTCCAGACGCGGGCGTGGACCAGCCCCGGGCGTGGGCTGCTCCGGAAGCCGCCATGGCCCTGGGCAGGGCGGTTTCTTCAGCCTTGGGGAGGGGCTGAAGGCCACTCTCCAGCAGCCCAAGGTGTATGGATGGGGGAACCCGGCCACCACCCCCTTGCCTCCCCCGGAGGCCAGCCTGGCCTCCTTTCCTGTTTCATCTCCTCCCATTCTTCCCGCTATCCCTCCTCTCATCCCTCTTTTCTTCCCTCTTCCCCGCAGGAACTATCCCAGAGGTTTTCAAAATTTTAAAGGCCGTCCAATCCGGCGGGCCAGTGCAAGTTTACAATCAGCGAAACTGCCCTAATTGAGGCAGAAGGTCTGAGAACCACCCCCACCCCTCCCAACTCGGGCCACCGTCGTCTTTGCTATAAAACACTTCGTAATCCCTAAAAGAGCTGGCTGGCTGAACTCTGAGCATTTTTTTCCTCTCTAATTGGGCGGTTCCAAACTTCACCACAGGGGGTGCTAAATTGTCACGGGTTCTTTTATTTGCGTCAACGGGAGCAGGAAGCGTAGAATTGTTATGTGTCTGTAATGTAAATTCCGCGGCCGGATGTATCTGTTATCTATTCGGTTTCATGTACTTTAGGAGAAGGTACTGGACCTAACTGGTGACACGCACTTAGGAATAGTCAGGTAGCATGTTATCACCAAGCCCACGCTCTGGAGCCCACCAAGACCTGAGCTTCTTCAATCAGCCCCAGAGGTCTTGTTTATTAGCATAAAGGGCCTTAGTAATGAGTTCCCACTGGCGGAAGCAGTTCGAGGGGGGAGTGGATTGGTCAGGCATCAGAGCTGGACTTCAACACTTGGAGGGCTCAGGCTGGGAAGATGCGGTTCGCTCTGTGGTTGGTTCTCGAAGGAATGGCCCCACGAGCTTGATTCCTAAATGATCCTACGAGCATCCAGTGACTGAATTGGTGAATCTTGTGCCCCTGGAGTCAGACTAGAAGGTTAGAGAATCCCGCTGCAAGACTTTCCTTGCATTTGCCTTGGGCAAACTTTCCTGAGAGGCGCTGCTGGAGCTTGTAAAGGATGGGGGGCTGGAAGGTCATGGAATTTACAGGACCAGTTATACGGCTGCTTTGCGTAGCTTGTTCAGAAGTTGGCTTAAAGACTTCCTCTGACAGTAACCTGGTGGCACGGTATGGAGAGGGGCCCTAAAACCTCACCCTCCTCGAATTACTGAAAGGTACAGGGCTTCCCTCATAGCTCAGTTGGTAAAGAATCCACCTGCAATGCAGGAGACCCCGGTTCAGTTCCTGGGTTGGGAAGATGCTCTGGAGAAGGGAAAAGGCTACCCACTCCAGTATTCTGGCCTGGGGAATTCCACGGACTGTATAGTCCATGAGGTCTCAAAGAGTTGGACAAGACTGAGCGACTTACACTTCACTTCACCTCTGTCACAGATTTACCAAAAAGAACCTAGTGGGTTTTTATGCAAGACCAAACTGGCTTAGGTCAATAGCGCCAGCCTAAAACCCCACCTCATCTATAAAACTTTAATCAGCTGTGAATTACCACCTTCCCACATTAATAACCACTGTGTACCTCTGTGTTTTCTCTCGGGTATGATAGGGGTCTGCTCCTTGCATCCTCTGTCATAAGAAACTGTAAGGACTATATGCATTGTGTTCTTAAACCCTTCCCAAACTGGTTGGATTCACAAATTGGAGAGTGATGTCTTGGGGTTGTGGGGAGGTTAAAAAAAATCAGTGCTCAGAAGTGTCCACAACAGGGAGGCCCCCCGTGTTCATTATGAGCAGAGTGTGGATTAAGGGCTGGTATGCACAGGTGCCATGAACTGCACTGCCCTGTGTCTACACAGTGCTAGGGCAGATGAAGCTTGACTACTAACAGTGTCTGTCCAAGCACAGATCCTGTACACAGTCAAATAATCAATGCAAAACCCTGGCAAGGAGAGGAGATTAGGTCATTAGATCTGATGGCTTGGAATGCTGGTTGCCTGCTGAGGATGGGAACCAGGGTTGTGAGTTACATTCTCAACTTGGGTTAAATCTTCTCTCCGTACAGCCTGGTTCTGAAGGGTGGAGTCAGAGTCATCAGGAAACAGAGGGTTCTCAGCCAGCAGAATCATGCTTATCTGTATCAGGTAAGTCCCAGTGTGCAAGACCTTCGAGCACAACTTTGGTACTGAGTGTCTTTCGGCCCCTTGAGTGGACAAAGCATTTTCTCTGTCAGTGTCTGGTTGGATCTTTGTTGTTGTTGAGTCACTAGTGGTGTCTGACTCTTTGTGACCGTATGGAATGTAGACTGCCAGGCTCCTCTGTCCATGGGATTCTCCAGGCAAGAATACTGAATTGGGTTGCCATTTCCTCCTCTAGGGGATCTTCTTGACCCAGGGATTGGTTGGACCTTTACAGCTGCTGAAAATGTGAGGGTTGTGGGGCAGAGAGCTGCATCTCCTTGAGCTGACCAATAGCTATACCTCCCATGTTGCTTGCTGATGAAAGTCTAGATTTTTCCTGATGTTGGATAGCAATGTGTTTGTGAAAGGCGGGCTTAATTCCAGGACATGATTCATAATTGTACTAAACCATAGTACAAATAGTACTTTTTTTTTTAAACTGTAGTTGATTTACAATGTTGTATTAATTTCAGGTGCACAGCCAAGTGATTCAGTTATACATATATATATATATATTCTTTTTCAGATTCTTTTCCATTATAGTTTATTACAAGCTATTGAATATAGCTCCTTGTGCTATACAATAGGTCCTTGGTGGTTATCTGTTTTGTGTATAGTAGTATTTATATGTTAATCCTAAGCTCCTAATTTATCCCTCCTCTCTTCTTCTTTGGTAACCATAAGTTTGTTTTCTGTGTCTTTGGGTCTATTTCTGTTTTGTAGATAAGTTCATTTGTATCATTTTTTCAGATTCCACATGTAAGCAGTATCATATGATATGTGTTCTGTTTGGCTTGCTTCACTTTGATGATCGCTGGGTCCATCCATGTTGCTGCAAATGGCATTACTGGGTCCTTTTTATGGCTGAGTAGTATTCCATTGTATGTGTGTACCACATCTTCTTTATCCGTTCCTCTGTCAATGGACATTTAGGTTGCTTCCTTGTCTTGGCTATTGTAAACAGTGCTGCTATGAACATAAGGGTGCCTGTATCTTTTCAAATTAGAGTTTTTGTCTTTTCTGGATATGTGCCCAGGAGTGAGATAGTTGGATCCTATGGAAACGGTGGTTTGTTGTTGTTGTTGTTTTTACAAACATTACTTCTTGATGATTTAGTTTAGGGAGTCCCTTTCCTGCCCAATAGAACTTAACAGGGATCCTGGTGGCGGGTTTCTCAGAAGTCTTTTTCTCTTCAAGAAAAGAGAAATATTTAAGGAGATTGTTGCCACCATCACCCAGCCAACGTTCTTCCTGCTTTTGGATGCTGTTTGTAAGGATATAAGATACTGGAGCAGCAGCAGTTATTTTGTGACTGTGAGGAAATGATCAAACAGAAAGGTCGTCAAGGACCCAAGATCTTTCTACCTATCTGGCCATCAAATCTCAGACCACCTACCTCTGGGCTGCTTGTTCTATGCGAAATGCTTTTTATTGGAAACACCTGAGAGCATCCTGATGCTACAGTCCCTAGTACAGTCCCTAATTTAATAGTTAAGAAAGCTGGGAGAGATTAGGTCATGGAGTTAACTAGTGGCAGAGAAGGGCCTAGAATCCAAGGGTTCCAGTTTCATCCAGGATACTCTATCTCTGAACTCTTAGGGAACCCCAGAGGCCACCTCATGGCCAAGGGCACCGATGATCAGGCTGGCACCGATGATCAGGCTCTGTGCCTCTGCTCAAATCAGAGCAGTGTGGCTTTTATCTGATTTATCTTATTGGTTCCTCATTAACATTCTGTTTGAACTATGAGGCTTAAACATATTTTATAAACAATGTCCCACCCTTTACAACAGTGGCTGACTTTTTACCCCACCACAGTGAAAATTGTAAAGAAAATCTTTTCTAAGAGGAAACACCCAGGAGGGGTGGTATTTTATTTCCCAGGTTTAAGCCCAGAGATCCTAGCAAACCACTCACTCTCACGCTTACACACACAAGTCTCAGGCGTGCACACACACACACACACGCACTTCTGAAGCATTTGTATGCTGTGTGTGTGTGCTCAGTATGTCCAATTCTTTGCAACCCCACGGACTGTAACCTGCCAGGCTCCTCTGTCGATGGGATTCTTCAGGCAAGAATACTGGAGTGAGCCGCCATTTCCTCTTCCAGGCGATCTTCCCGGTCAAGGGATCAGACCTGCATCTCCTGCGTCTCCTGTATTGGCAGGCAGATTCTTTACTGCTGAGCCAGTGGCGAGGCTCGAAGCATATGCACGCAGACATGCTATTCACTTGATTTTTTCCGTCCTGTTAGGTGTTCTTGGGTTGCAAGGCAGAATGAGATGCAGAGGCTAACACAGGTGTGAGAGTTTATGAGAGCCCCTGGAGGGCTGCTGCCTTGGTTCTGGAAATAGCCACAGCAGAGGCCACACTTGTCATCTGTCTTGTCCTTGGGTGTTCCAGATTCTGGGGCCACCTCCGTTCTTGAGACCCAACTTGTCTTGGCTTCCACTGCTTGCTCTCAAGGTGCCCAGAACTGGATCTGGACACCTTGGTCTGATCGGGTGGGCTCCACACTACACTGCATGGACCCACCAGCCTTGCTTGGGGCAGACAGAGTTCTCAAGCCAGGATATCTCCTGTCTTTCCTGGGGTGCTGAATCCTGACCCGGTCAATGGTAACAAGACAACAGAGTTAAATGCAAAAGGAACCTGGCTCTCCTGAAAATGGGGCTATGAGCATGGCAAGTACCTGACATTTACTCAGCCCCAGTACAGCCTCCTGAGAACTGGGACTTGCCTTTTTCTCCCTCATCTCCTCTGGGCGACCTCCTTTCCTACCCTTCCTTCACTTTTTCATTCAGGAAGCGTTTCTTCATTGCCTACTATTCCTGTGATCTATTGCTGGATAATAGTCCCCAAACCTAGTGGCTTCCAAAGAAAATCATTTTATTATATCTCACAACTTTGGGGGTCAGAATTCACATAGGGCTTGGCTGGGCGATTCTTTTGCTCCTTGTCACATGGCTGCGATTACTCAGTGGTATTTGCTGGCAGCCTGGTTGTTCTGGAAGGTCAAGGTGGACCAAGTCAGGTACCTGGGCAGGAAAGGCTAGAAGGCTTGGGTTACTGAGCTGAACTCCCTCGTTATGTCACTCAGGGTCTCTCCAGTAGATGAGTATGACTTTGCACATGGCGGCTATAAGAGTGAGTGTTCCAGGAGACAGGAAGTGCTGCCAATTGCTTGAGGCCTGAGCACCCAAAGTGGCATATTTCCCTTCTGCCATATTCTATTCATCAAAGAAGTCACAGAGGGCACCCAGATCAGAGGGGTTGGGACGGGAGCCTAGACTCTCTTCTCTCAATGGGAGGAGTGTGAAACCAGAAGTGGCCAGCTTGAATCTGCTACCTCACCTATCTGCTGGGTATCATGAGAGATGCTGTTCAGTAACAGGGCAAATAATATGAGTACCGCTATTTTGTTTCCTTATTCCTTCCTCTAGGTTAAGTCCAGATCTCGGGGTAGACTTTCCTGTTTCCCCAAATTACTGGAAAAACTCCACTGGACCTTGTAATGGGGGTGAGCGGAGCAAGGGCAGAGAATCTGGGCAGTACAAGAGCTGCTCTCAGGAGGTCATGTGGGCTGGGAGCGAGATCCAGGAGAGAAGACACTGACACGAAGATGACTGGGGCCAGGGAGGGAGAGGGGAAAGAGGAAGGCACGGTTGGCAGTTGTCGGGAAGGGTGGACCTTTGATGTGGTCTAAATCTGAGTTCCTTCTAAAAGCAGAGCCTAAAAATGAAGACTTGGAGACAGGGAGTTCATTTGGGAGGTGACCTCAGGAAGCACACTGAGGGGGAGGGGCAGGAAACCAGTGAAGGGTAAGCTGAGGAGCAGGTGGGCATCTAGGGGCTCAGTCATGCTGGAGCCCCCCGGAGACTCTGCAAGAGCTACTCTGGAGTTGTCAACCCAAGAGCAGCAAAATTGTGTTATTTAAACACTGAATTCCTCCCAGCGTTGACCAAGAGTTGATCCTAGCATCTTAAGCTCACAGTACCTTTGCCCTACTCTGCACCAGTGAGCATCCCAGGATAGTCACTGTGTCCAGAAGCTGCCTGTTGGTGGCCTCCAGGGTGGTTATAACTGTCTGATTTATGATGAGAATTTCTAGTCCCTTTGCCACGGGACATGCTCAGCACCTCTGCCTCTCACGCCTCCACACTGAATTCCGGGTGAAAGATGCCCCCTCCCCCAACACGTGCCGCATAGCCGTGCTCCTCCACCTTCCCACAAATTCAACATTACAGCCTGCATGGCCCACGGATGCTTTGGGAGCCAGTGGATTCTCTGTGAGTTACATGAAGAATGCCAACTTCTAAGTCAAGGTCAGGTCTGGGCCAAAACAAAGGTGCTGGTGGGGACAGTGGTGCATGCACTTACCCCGCGCTGGACAGCACGGTACTCCGTGCAGCACAGAGTCCAGGCGGAAGAAGGAAGAGGCAACTTCAGAAACACAAGGCCAACTTCTGGGACCCCCTTCTTGTGTTTTCCAGGGCTTAAGAGACATGTGGCAGTACCTACTCCATCGAGGCCAGACCAAGTTAGCAGGTTGGTTGGCCCTCTGTGGAGGAAGTGACTTGCCCTCTTTGAGTTTCTGTATAGTCGTCTCTCGGGCTTCTTAATACCCTAGCGGGCTGTGATCTGTGGTTCTATGAGGAAAGAGTGAGACAGTGCATCTTGGTGAACACTGGGGAATTCAGAAGAGTGTTCAGACTGAAAGCTTTCACGTGATTATGACTGTTATGGCAATGCAGAGTGCTCTGTGGAGACAACCTCCACCTTGGTTTATGCTCCTCCCATAGGAGTCCCTACTCCATGCTCTGTTGCTCTGCCTCCCAGACTCCTAGCAGGATCTCTGGGTCCTTGGTTACTCCATGAAACCTGTTAAGAAATTCTGCTTTTCTAGTGGTCTCTTCTTGACAGAAGGGAGTGCCCCAGACCTCTAGCTCACGCATATGCCCTAAGATGTCTTGGGCCATACCATGGGGGCCTCATTTACCAGTTCATGCCCATACCTCATTCTACCTAGACTCTCATGGGTGATTGTGTATTGAGATAGGCAGGCCTTTCTGTTCCAACTGCCCTCAGTTAGGGGCGCCTTTCAAAGGGCTCAGATTATGTCTAGGCTGCCATCTTAGGATGCTATTGGCTGCAAGTGACAGAAACTCCCAACACAAGAAGATCCCTAAGACGATACTTCTAGGTTCTCTCTTCTCTGATCCTCTCAGCTTTGCCTTTCTGGGCACATGTGTCAGTGTCAACCTCCAACTGGTCCCAAAAAGGCTGCTGCAGTTCCAGGCATCACATGCAGGTACACAACCTCTAGTAGGGAGGAGCTGTTCCTTCCAGCCAGAGATGATATTCCAAACATTCAGCAACCAGTACAGCAGGGTATGGACCAGTGGGAAGAAACTCTAGGTGTGCTGGCACGGGCCTGCTGAAGGTCAGGACGGTTTCCAGGGTTGCATTCCTAAGAGGAAGGAAGCCCCTAACAGAATTAGCTTACACAGCAGTGGAACACATGACTCCATCCACAAAACCTGTTTCTAGAATGGTGAAGATTTTGCCATGAATTGTGAATGAAATCTCCCTTCTTGAAGGTGGACATGGGAGTTAGATTCGGGTTTGTTTAGCAGGTTGGAGGCTAGGGAACCCATCAGATTCACCTGTTTCGCGGACTTACACCTCCCCGCCATCATCCCTCTGAAATCACAGTCTTCTTGTGCCGACCTGGGATCCACTGTTAAATCTGGCCTGAGCATCTCGTATGTATATTTTTCAAAATTTTAGTTTGAAAATTGAAATTGCAGGAATAAAGCCACAGACTTCCATATACACTTCACCCAGATTCACCCATTGTTGACATTCTGCTATTTTCTGTCTCTCTCTCTCTCTACACACACACTGATTATTTTGATGGAATAATTTCAGTCAGTTACAGACATTGGGTCCTTGACTCCTAAATCTTGAGTGTGATTCTCCAAAGAACAAAGACATTTGCTTACATCATCCCAGTACAATGATCACATTCAGGAAATTTAACATCAATGCAATACTATTATCTAATACAGAGCACATATTCAAATTTCAATAGTTGTCCTGAAATGTCCCTTTTAGTAGTTTTTCTGCTCCAGAGTTTAATCCAGGATCACATATGATCTCTGGTTGCCTGGTTACTTCATTCCCTTTCAGCCTGCACCAGCTCTCCTTAGCCTGACCTTTGATGTTACTGATGCTGACAGTTTTGAAAAGTACAGGACCATTTTGCAAAATGTCACTCAATTTGGGTTTGCTTGATGTTTTCTTAGGGTTAGATTCAGCTAAGCGTCTTGGTTTTGCCTCCTTGCTGCTTTCTGTAACTGCAAGTGATTTAAGCTTTTATGAAAGTTATGTTTTTGATGTCTGCAAAGTAGAAGTACTATTTGGTTCAGTTAGGCCCATTTCATGGATGGACAGACTGAGCAGTTCTTAGTCATTTGGGAGAGCCAGGATAAGGTTAATCCGAGAGGCCTTAGACAAACCAGCAATTTCCGCTCAACTGCCTGCCTTTCTCCCTCGCTCTTGCTCACATCCTGTCTCCTCCAGCTTCTCATAGCCTTCTCCTCAGGCTTAATTGATAGGCGAATTATTGAGTGTTTGGCCAGGCGGGGGGCCAGGAGGCTGTCTAGAGCCTGCAGAGCTTGCTTTTTAGGTTAAGGTGGGGATGAGTCTGCCAGCAGCCTTCCACTGACAAGGGCGTGATGGATTTCCTCCCATTCTTTGCTAGCAATGCTTTTGTTATTTTGCATTTTGTGCAGCACATTTCCTCTCGGCAACTCAAGGCCTTTTGCAGAGTCTTATGTAATGAAAAATAATTCTGCAAGGTAGGCAGACCGGGCAAGGCCTGAATACGGAAACTGCATTCCTATCCACATGTACAAAATCCCTGCTGGGGCCCGTCTGTGTTGGGGCAGTGACATTCGACGTCTGTGGCACTTGGAGACCATAAGAGAGCAAGGACATGGGCAGAGGGGGATGCAGTTGCCTTTGGTAAACTCCAAAAAAGCCCCTCTCCCTGTGCTTGGGCGACTGGCTCTTAAATAAGAAAAGGGAGGACTTTGAGAGAGAAATAAGGGAGGAAGGAATGGGCCAGTGATCGAAAGGAGGAAGTCAACACGTACAGGAAAAGGTGTTCAACAACCTTGGTCATCCAGGAAATGTAAATTCAAACCACTCTGAGGTTGTAATATACCCATCAGAATGACTAATACATCAAAATGTATCTTCACCTCAGTACTGAAGAACGTATGAGTTTACTTTGTAGAAATTCATTGAGCTGTACACTGATAACATGATACTTCACAAAAGATTTGCAGTAAGACAGGAGAAAGAGTAAGGGAAACACAGACTATTGGTGAGGTCATTCTGTTGGTGAGCAGGTTGGATTCCCATAACTGTCCTTGGGTCCGTTTGTTCCTTAATCCAGAGGGACCACCACTCACTCCTCCTGTTCATGTCAGCAGAGTCAGTATGCTTTTTAATTTTCTGGTACTTAGTTTTCTATCAAAATTTGTGGGCCAAAATTTCATAAACGGCAAAACTTCTATTTAGAGCAAGGCTAAGGGCATTAGTGATTTTTTACTTCATTCATTCACTCATCCATTCATTCAGCCATGAAAGGAAAAATTATGATTCTGGAAGCCTTTGGCTAGGACTTTTCATGTCTCAGTTCAGTTCAGTCGCTCAGTTGTGTCCGACTGTTTGCAACCCCATGAATCACAGCACGCCAGGCCTCCCTGTCCATCACCAACTCCCGGAGTTCACTCAGACTCACGTCCATCAAGTCAGTGATGCCATCCAGCCATCTCATCCTCTAGATGTCTAGATGGCCTCTTATCAGCAACAAGACATTTTAGCCCATCTGGGGAAAGCGTCAGAGGTGAGATGGGGGTGTGTGTAAAAACTGCCTTCTGTCACTTTTCCCCTAGATTTCTGAACTGGGGGGCTAATTCCTGCCAGAGTGAAAGGTGACAAGGTCGCGACAGCCTTGAAAGAGGATGTATTAGTTTCCGGGGGTTGCCGTAACAAAGTACCATAGAGTGAGCGTGGTATAAACGACAGAAACGTATTAATATTGTCCCATTGTTCCGGGGGCTAGAAGTCCAAGATCAAGGTGTGGGCAGGGTTGGTTCCTCCTGAGGGCGTCTGGGAGAATGTTTCAGGCCTCTCGCCTAGATTCTACAGGTTTGCTGCAGTCTTCGGTGTTCCTTGGTGTGTGTCTTTCTCCTAATTTCCCCTTTTTATAAAGACGCAAATCATACTGGACTAGGGCCCACTCTAATGACTTCATTTTAATGTGATTACCTCTATAAAACCTTATACCTTAATAAGATCACATTCTGAAGTACTGAGGGATTAGGACTTCAACATACAACCATGCCTCATTTTACTGTGTTTGCTTTATTGTGCCTTGTGGAAGTTGTGTTTTTTTAAAACTTGAAGGTTTGTAGCAACCCTTGGTCGGGCAGTCTGTGGGTGCAATGTTTCTAACAGCATCTGCTCACTTCGTTTCTCTGAGTCACGTTTTGGTAATTCTTGCAATATTTATGACTTTTTCATTGTTACTACATTTGTTTTGGTGATCTGTGTTTGGCGTTTGGTGTTACTATTGTCATTGTTTGGGGGTGCCAAGAACCGTGACCATATAAGATCATGAACGTAACCAGTGTGTGTTCTGACTCCTCTTTCACCATCCAGCCATTCCCCCATCCCCTTTCTCCTCCTTGGGCTTCCCTATTCCCTGAGACAACAATATCAAAATTAGGCCAGTTAATAACCCTGCAGTGGCTTCTAAATGTTCAAGTGGAAGGAAGGGCTGCATGTTTCTCACTTTATTTTATTTTTTTAAATTTAAATTTATTTATTTTAATTGGAGGCTAATTACTTTACAAACTGGAGCCTATTATACAGAGTGAAGTAAGCCAGAAAGAAAAACACCAATACAGTATACTAACACATATATATGGAATTTAGAAAGATGGTAATGTTTCTCACTTTAAATCAAAAGCTAGAAATGATGAAGTTAGTGTGAAAGGCACATCAAAAGCCAAGATCAGATCAGATCAGTTGCTTAGTCATGTCCGACTCTGCGACCCCATGAATCGCAGCACGCCAGGCCTCCCTGTCCATCACCAACTCCTGGAGTTCACTGAGACTCACGTCCATCGAGTCAGTGATGCCATCCAGCCATCTCATCCTCTGTCGTGCCCTTCTCCTCCTGCCCCCAATCCCTCCCAGCACCAGAGTTTTTTCCAATGAGTCAACTCTTCGCATGAGGTGGCCAAAGTACTGGAGTTTCAGCTTTAGCATCATTCCTTCCAAAGAAATCCCAGGGCTGATCTCCTTCGGAATGGACTGGTTGGCAAGATAGGTCAGGTCAGAAGCTAGGCCTCTTGGACCAAACAGTTAACCAAGTTATGAATACAAAGGAAAAGTTCTTGAACGAAATTAGAAATGCTACTCCAGGGAACACACAAATGATAAGAAAGTGAGAGTTCCCTGGCAGTCCAGGGGTTAAGACTCCACACTTCCACCGCAGGGGACACAGATTTGATCCCTGGTTGGGGAACTAAGATCCCACTTGCCGCATGGTATGGCAAAACAAACAAGCAAATGGGGGAAGAAAAAACAAATTATAAAGCAAAACAATCTTATTGTTGATATGGACAAAGTTCTAGTGGTCTGGATAGAAGATCAAAGCAGCCACAACATTCCCTTAAGCCAAAGCTTAAACCAGAGTGAGGCCCTAACTCTCTTCAGTTCTGTGAAGGCTGAGAGAGGTGAGGAAGCTGCAGAAGAAAAGTGTGAAACTAGCAGAGGTTGATTCATGAGGTTTAAGGAAGGAGGCTGTCTCCAGAACAACAAAAGTACACCATGAAGCAGCAAGTGCTGATGGATAAACTGCAGCAAGTTGTCCAGAAATCTAAGATCATTAATGAAAGTGGTTACACTAAGCAGCAGATATTCAGTATAGATAAAACAGCCTTCTCTTGGAAGATGATGCCTTCTAGGACTTTCATAGCCAGAGAGGAGAAGTCACTGCTCGGCTTCAAAGGACAGGATGACTTGTTAGGAGCTAATGCTGCAGCTGGCGCCAGTAAATTGAAGTCATTGCTCATTTACAATTTTGAAAATCTTAGGAGCCTTAAGAATTATGCTAAATCTACTCTGCCTCTGCTCTATAAATGGAGCAACAAACCTGGATTACAGCCCATGTGTTTACAACAGTTTACTGAGTATCGGGCTTCCCTTGTGGCTCGGCTGGTAAAGAATCCACCTGCAATGCAGGAGACCTGGGTTCAATCCCTGGGTTGGGAAGATCCCCTGGAGAAGGGAAAGGCTACCCACTCCAGTATTCTGGCCTAGAGAATTCCATGGACTATTCCATGGGATTGCAAAGAGTCAGACACGACTGAGCGACTTTTTCTTCTCTTTCTGTCTTATGAATATTTGAAGGTCTCCACTGTTGAGACCTACTGCTCAGAAGAAAAGAGTCCTTTGAAAATATTATTGCTCAGTGACAATGTACCTGGTTACCCAGGAGTTCTGATGGAGATGTGCAATGAGATTAGTGTTGTTTTCATGCCTGCTAAGCACAGCATCCATTCTGTAGCCCATGGATCAAGGAGTCATTTCAAGTCTTATTATTTAGGAAATACATTTTATAAGGCTATAGCTGCCACAGATAGTGATTCTTCCTCTCATGGATCTGCTAAATCACTTCAGTCATGTCTGACTCTGTGCGACCCCATAGATGGCAGCCCACCAGGCTCCCCCGTCCCTGGGATTCTCCAGGCAAGAACACTGGAGTGGGTTGCCATTTCCTTCTCCAATGCATGAATGTGAAAAGTGAAAGTGAAGTCGCTCAGTCGTGTCTGACCCTCAGCGACCCCATGGACTGCAACCTACCAGGCCCCTCCGTCCATGGGATTTTCCAGGCAAGAGTACTGGAGTGAGGTGCCATTGCCTTCTCCGCTCATGGATCTGGGCAAAGCCAATTGAAGACTTTCTGGAAAAGATTCACCATTCTAGATGCCATTAAGAATTTTCATGATTTGTGGGAAGAGGTCAAAATACCACCTTAACGGGAATTTGGGAGAAGTTGATTCCAACCCTCCTGGATGACTTTGAGAGGTTCAAGACTTCAGGGAAGGAAGGAACTGCAGATGTGGAAATAGCAAGAGAATTAGAATTACAAGTGGAGCCTGAGGATGCGACTGAATTGCTGCAGTCTCATGATAAAACTTGAACAGATGAGTTGCTCTTCATGGATGAGCAAAGAAAGTGGTTTCTTGAGATGGAGTGTACTCCTGGTGGAGATGCTGTGAAGATTGTTGAGATGACGACAAAGGATTTAGAATATAACATAAGCTTAGTTGATAAAGCAGTGGCAGGGTTTGAGAGAACTGACTCACATTTTGAAAGAAGCTCTACTGTGAGTAAAATGCTATCAAACAGCCCTGCATGCTACAGAGAAATCGTTCATGAAAGTAAGAGTCAATTGATTCAGAGAACTTCATTGTCGTCTTATTTTGAGACTCGCCAGAGACACTCCAACCTTTGGCAATGAACACCCTGATCGGTCAGCAGCCATCCACAATGAAGCAAGCTTGTCCACCAACAAAAAGGTTACCATAAACTGAAGGCTCAGATGATGGTTCACTTTTTTTTTTAGCAATAACATATTTTTACATTGATATATACATTTTTGAAGACATAATGCTATTGCACACTTAATGGACAATGGTATAGTGTAAACATAACTATCATATGCGATGGAAAACCAAAAATGGGTGTGACTTGCTTTATTGTAATACTCGCTTTATCGCAGTGGTCTGTAACCAAACCCACAGTATCTCTGAGGTCTGCCTGTATATTTGGGGGTGGGATACACAATTTAGCCCATGCTAGAGGGGAATGACTCCACTAAAAGAACTGTTCCTCCCTGTCTCCACATTGTGTCTGGGTGATGAGGGACCAGTAGCTTCTCTTTTTCTTATTTTAGCTTTTTAAATATTAGAGTATAGTTGATTTACAACAAAGTGATTCAGTTATGTATATGTAATATCCATTCTCTTTCAGATTCTTTCCCATATAGGTTACTACAGATTATTGAGTAGAGGTCCCTGTGCTATGCAGTAGGTCCTTCAGTTCAGTTCAGTCACTCAGTTGTGTCCGACTCTCTGCGACCCCAAAGGACTGCAGCACGCCAGGCTTCCCTGTCCATCACCAACTCCCGGAGCCTACTCACACTCATGTCCATTGCATCGGTGATGCCATCCAACCATCTCATCCTCTGTCTTCCCTTTCTCTCCCACCTCCAGTCTTTACCAGCATCAGGATCTTTTCCAATGAGTCAGTTCTTCGCATCAGGTGGCCAAAATATTGGAGTTTCAGCTTCAGCATCAGTCCTTCCAATGAATATTCAGGATTGCTTTCCTTTAGAATGGACTGTTTGGATCTCCTTGCAGTCCAAGGGACTCTCAAGAGTATTCTCCAACACCACAGTTCAAAAGCATCAATTCTTTGGCACTCAGCTTTCTTTATAGTCCAATTCTCACATCCATACATGACCACTGGAAAAATCATAGCTTTGATTAGATGGACCTTTGTTGGTAAAGTAATGTCTCTGCTGTTTAATAAGCTGTCTAGGTTGGTCATAGCTTTTCTTCCAAGGAGCAAGTAGGTCCTTGTTCATTATTTATTTATATAGCAGTGTTTATATGTTAATCTCAAACTCCTAAAGTCTGTTTTCCATATCTGTGAGTTTGTTTCTGTTTTGTAAATAAGTTCATTTGTATCATTTTTTTACATTCATATATAAGTGATATCATACAGTATTTGTCTTTGTCTTTCTGACTTCACTCAGTATGATAATCTCCAGGTCAATCCATGTTGCTGCAAATGACATTGTCTCATTTTTTTAAATGACTATATATATGTATGTGTGTACCACATCTTCTTTATCCATTCCTCTGTCAGTGGACATTTAGGTTGCTTCCATGTCTTAGCTATTGTAAATAGTGCTGCAATGAAGATTGGGATGCATATGCTGCTGCTAAGTCGCTTCAGTCGTGTCCGACTCTGTGCGACCCCAGAGACGGCAGCCCACCAGGCCCCGCTGTCCCTGGGATTCTCCAGGCGAGAACACTGGAGTGGGTTGCCATTTCCTTCTCCAATGCATGAAAATGAAAAGTGAAAGTGAAGTCACTCAGTCATGTCCAGCTCTTAGCGACCCCATGGACTGCAGCCTACCAGGCTCCTCCGTCCATGGGATTTTCCAGGCAAGAGTACTGGAGTGGGGTGCCATTGCCTTCTCCTGGGATGCATATATCTTTTCAAATTATGGTTTTCTCTGGATATATTCCCAGGAGTGAGATTTCTGGATCATGTGGTAGTTCTGTTTTTAGGTTTTTTTAAAGGAACTTCTGGGAGTTAAGGTGGGAAGGAGGTTCAAGAGGAAGGAGATACATGTATATTTATGGATGATTTATGTTGTTGTACAGCAGAAACCAACACAACTTTGTAAAGCAATTATCCTCCAATTAAAAATAAATTAAAAAAAACTTTTATAAAAGGAAATTCCATACTGTTCTCTGTACTGGTTGTACCAATTTATATTCCCACCAACAGTGTAGGAGGGTTCCCTTTTCTCCACAGCCTCTCCAGCATTTAGTATTTGTAGACTTTTTGATGACGGCCATTCTGACCCATGTGAGGTGATACCTCATTGTTGTTTTTATTTGCATTTCTCTAATAATGAGCAATATTGAGCATCTTTTCATATGTTCATTAGCCATCTGCGATCTATTTAGATCTTCTGCCCATTTTTTGATTGGGCTGTTTGTTTTTTTCGATTTTGAGCTGCATGAGCTGTGTGTATATTTTGGAGAGTAATGTCTTGTTAGTTGCTTTGTTTGCAAATATTTCCTCCCATTCGAAGGGTTGTTTTTTCATTTTGTTTATGGTTTCCTTTGCCATGCAAAAGGTTTTAAGTTTAATTAGGTCCCATTTGTTTATTTTTATTACACAAGAGGTGGATCCAAAAAGATGTTGCTGCAGAGTATCTGCCTATTATGTCAGAGTATTCTGCCTATGTTTTCCTCTAAGAATTTTATAATATCCAATTGGACATTTAGGTCTTTAATATATTTTGAGTTTACTTTTGTGTATGGTGTTAGAGAATGTTCTAATTTCATTATTTTACAGGTAGCTGTCCAGTTTTCCCAGCACTACTCATTGAAGAGATAGTCTTCCCTCCATTATGTAATCTTGCCTCCTCTGTCATAGATTAATTGACCATAGGTGCATGGATTTGGGCTTCCCTGAGCACTGAAGAATTGATGCTTTTGAACTGTAGTGCTGGAGAAGACTCTTGTGAGTCCCTTGGACTGCAAGGAGATCCAACCAGTCCATCCTAAAGGAGGCCAGTCCTGGGTGTTCATTGGAAGGATTGATGCTGAGGCTGAAACTCCAATACTTTGGCCACCTCATGCGAAGAGTTGACTCATTGGAAAAGACCCTGATGCTCAGAGGGATTGGGGGCAGGAGGAGAAGGAGACGACAGAGGATGAGATGGCTGGATGGCATCACTGACTCAATGGACATGAGTCTGGGTGAACTCCGGGAGTTGGTGATGGACAGGGAGGCCTGGCATGCTGCGATTCATGAGGTCACGGAGAGTCAGATATGACTGAGCGACTGAACTGAACTGATAGCTTAGTTGGTAAAAAATCTGCATTTCTGGGCTTTCTGTTCTCTTCCATTGATCTGTATTTCTGTTTTTGTGACAATACCATGCTACTTTGATTACTGTAGCTTTATATTATAGTCTGAAGAGAGGGAGCCTGATTCCTGCAGCTCTGTTTTTCTTTCTCAGGATTGTTTTGGGTATTTGGGGTCTTTTTTCAGTAGCTTCTTAAGCATGTGGGGAAGGGGAAATGGTTGGTCTGAAGAAGAATTAAAGTGTCTCCGAGAGAGAAGGAGGAAAAGCTGTGGAAGCATCATCATGGCTGCCAGCATAGGCTCAGAAGCCAGGCAGTTTTGGTTCAAATTGTGGTTCCACACCTGGGCCCCTACTCTTACTGTATGACTTTGAACAAGTTAAAGTTAGGTTCTTTAAACCTCAGTGTCCCCATTACTAAAGTTGGGTCTTGACCTCCCACCTCCCAGGGTAGTCATACAGCTTGGCTTCTATACTGTGTGTAAGATGGGTTGAAAGTGAAAGTCACTCAGTCATGTCCAGTTCTTGGCGACCTCATGGACTATACAGTCTGTTGAATTCTCCAGGCCAGAATACTGAAGTGGGTAGCCTTTCCCTTATCCAGGGGACCTTCCCAACCCAGGGATCAAACCCAGGTCTCCCGCATTGCAAGGTGGATTCTTTACCAGCTGAGCCACAAGGGAAGCCCAAGAATACTGGAGTGGGTAGCCTATCCCTCCTCTAGCCCCAGGAATTGAACCGGGGTCTCCTGTGTTGCAGGTAAAATGGGTTTTGCTATGCTTAATCCACGTAAGACATGCAAGGAATTATTGTTTGGTTCTGGAAAAGACTCAAGGAGGGCAGAAACATTCAGTGGGGGCTTTAGTAGCTGTGGAGGGAGCAATTTTAAAATGATTAACCATTCTTTTCAATGATTTCAGGAATATGTGGAATTTGTTTTTAATGCAAATCCTATAGAAGGGGTCAAGGTGAAAAAGGCCTCTCTGCAGCATATGCCCTAGGCCTTCAGGCCCACATCCCTAGAATTTCCCCAAATATATCTATGATATCTATATATTTAAATATTTTTTCTCTGGGGGCTGTGCTGGCTCTTCTTTACTGTGTGGGGGCTTTCTCTAGCTGTGGTGAGCGGATCTGCTCTCTAGCTGTGGGGTGCCGGCCTCTCATCGCAGTGACTTCTCTCGTCGTGAAACATGGACTCTAGGATGTGTGGGCTTCAGTAGTTGCGTCACTTGGGCTCAGTAGTGGCGCAGGGACTTAGTTGCCCCGTAACGCATGGGATCTTCCCGGACAAGGGATCAAACCTGTGTCCCCTGCATTGGCAGGCAGATTCTGAACCACTGGACTGCAAGGGAAGTCTTAAAAATTTTTTTGATATGCAAATAGGGTCACAGCAGATGCTGTCTGTCATACCCACTCACCACCCCTAGATCTCCCCCACCAACTCCCAGAGGTACCTGCAGACATTTCTGTCAAAGCCTACCTTTTCCTGTATCTCTCTGCATCAGGATGATCTCTGGCCAAGAAGATAACCCGCTGATACTCGGGATTGGCTAGATGTAAGAGTCCAGAAATAAATACCTCTCAATCAATGAGGGGCCAGAGTTCATGGATAAATACCCTGGCTTACCAGCGCCTTGGTGGCATGATCCTGAGGCATGTTCCACATGGACCCTCAGCGGGTCTCCAGGGGACTAAGCCCCATTTGCCTCCAGCAGGGACCCACTCACTGACACAGCCTTTATTGGCATCCCCCTGCCCCCGTCTCACTTCCCTCTTCCCCACTGTGCTTCTTGGATCGCCTCCCAAATAATGACATGCACCCAGATTCTTGTCTCAAGGTCTGCCTTGGGGGACATCCAACCAAGACTGAGATGATATGATCACACATTGGTCTGCATGGAACTTTCTGCAGCCAGCAGTATTACTCCCAGAACTTTCCCTGCCAGCACATACTGAAGGACTGTTTATTATTCGACAGTCTGGGCACATCAGATTCAATTTAGCCAGTCCTGTTCCAACGGGCAATTAGGTTGTTTCCAGTTTTGGGCTGTTATGGACACTGCAGCAGTGAGCAGCTTTGTGCCTCTATCGTTCTGCAAATGGGAAAAATCGATCTGAAGGATTACTTTCTAGTTCAATAGCTAGGTCAAAAGCTAAGGGAACACTTTAGATCAGGGCCCAAGGGTGGCTGTGGTGCTCAAGACTGGAGGTGACAGGACTAGAGTGGCTCAAGCAAGCCTGGGGGCACTGTCTGCAGTGAAGACCTAGTGTGCCTGAAGAGGGCCTGCCTGCCTGGCGATTCTCCCCGGGGGTCTCAGTGCATTTGTGGGGGGCTCCTGTGTGCTGGGTGCTGAGGCTACTGCAGCAGAAGGGCCTTCCCCCAGAGTCAGTATCTTCAGGAAGAACCCTACCATCCTGTTTCACATGCCCACATCCCGCTGCCACGTTCGTGCCATAGGCAGTTGTTTTTTCGAGCCAAATTCTCCTGATTTTCAGATGAAAAACAACTTGTTTTGAGAGCACGCACTCCTGAGATCTTCAGGCTCTTCCTTCCGGCTGATGAAATTAATTTTGAAGGTAGGAGGAATTGAGGAGGAGGCTGGGAATGGGTCCACAGCACACACAGGGAGTGTTTTCTATAATTTGGTCGCTCTGCCCACTCGTGAACACTTACAGTGTTTACCTGATCATCAGCCTGTGCAGAAAACAAATTTTAAAAGCATCAACATAGTTCTTTATTCTCCTCTAGAGCTATTTTCTGCTTGCTGGCTGCCTACTTGATCTTACCTTAAGGTGCAGAGAAAGGTGCCCCAGATGTTCCCTGGGGGCTTGAACCATCAGAGAGTCTAGACGAGGCTGGAAGCAGCAGCGGTCGCAAGGATAGAGAGGAAGGAGAGAAGTCATTTCCTTTTCCCTCTTTCTCTGGTTTTTCCTGTTCATCTTCTTTGTTTTCCTTTGTCATCGAAGGTGGGACGCAGGGACAGGGATGCCACCCCTCACACACACACTTACACACACATGCATGCGTGTACAAAAACACCAGTTTAGGATCTGAGCCCTGGTGAGAGCTTCTGACTGCCACTCCCTACCCAGTTCCCACCCCAAGGCCACCCATGGGCATCAAGCAAGGAAAAGCCCAGACAATTATCAGTCAGCTCAGCAACCACACTTATGAGGGGGCGACCTAGGGAGAGGTCTGCCCTCCAGGAGGGCCCAGGAGTCACCTGGCCTCCGGGGATGCTCTCTCTGCTGTATGGGGACCATTCCATTCCAGGAGCTGTGAGCCCTGGCATCTGGGGAGAGGTGTGGCAAAGGGAGCTGGCCTCCTGGGCACCCCAGCAGAAGTGGGAAGTTGAATTCTGACCTTGTTGCCAGAGGTGTGCAGTTCACAGGAGGGACGTGGTCAGAAGCGGGTGGGAGGGCTGCTAATGCTGAGCAGTGATCTTCTGTACTGAGCACAGGCTGATGCCAGGCCCGTGTCATCAGACAGCCCCGAGTTCTCTTCCTTCATATCCAGGGGAGGCCCCTGTTCTTGAAGGATGTGTCTGAAGAGTCTCAGGTGTACATGCAAATCACCTCCCTCCCCCAGCTCCTGCTGCCCATCCTTCATGCAAGCACAGCAGAGTAGCTGGGAGCAGGGACTCTAGGGCTGTGCCGCCTAGGGTAGAATCCCTGCATTACCCCTGAACAGCCTGGAGACCTTGGACGAGTTACTTCCCTGCCCTGTGCCTGTTTCGTCCTCTGGTTGATGTGAGGGTCAGCATTCGGGAAGTGATTCTAACCGTGCCTGACACACAGTCAACAGTGAATATAAGCATTTGTGAAATTAAAATGGGGGCACGTCCCCCAGCCTATGGAATGTAGAAGCCGTCTACTGAAGATTCGAGGCTGCTGATGGGCAGTCACAGGACAGTGAAGGATGAGGAGTTACCTCAGGATGGGGTCCAACATGGCACCATAGGACGATCCTGAACATCCCTCCTCCCTTGGACACGCCAAATCTACAGCTCCATATGGAACCATTTCCACAGAAATGTAGCTGAGCAGCTCCTTTACATCAGCAAACCAGGCAAGAGCCACATCAAGGAGGGAAGGATGGGAATTGCCTGGTGGTCCAGTGGTTAGGACTTGGTACTTCCACTGCCGGGGCCCTGGGTTCAATCCTTGGTTGGGAGACTAAGATCCCATAAGCTGTGCAGTGAGGCAAAAACATAAAGGGGAAGGAAAGGCTGAGACACAGTGTCACCATAAACCCCACCCTGGCATGGCAACCCACCATCAGGAGGGAACATACAAGCCTGGAGCTTCTCCTTAAGGAATGAGTCTCCCAAGTGCCTGGCTTTGAACACCTATAGGTCTCACATCTGTGAGACCCAGAATTCCATAGCAAACCAAGAAAGAGTTCTCTAAGGGCTCATGCTCAGAGTTCAGTTCAGTCACTCAGTTGTGTCCGACTCTTTGCAACCCTATGGACTGCTGCACGCCAGGCTTCCTTGTCCATCACCAAGGTAGCTCATGCTCAGAAGCAACTTCAAATTAAACATCCCACAATTTCCTGGCTGATTGCACTTGTTAGATATTCATCTCTGGCCTCTCTCACCGAGGGCTCGGAGGTCTGCCATTTTGCAGTTTCCTTCCTCTCCCTCTTGAGATCTTTCTCCTTCCAACTCTCTTGTCTCAGCCTGGAGGAGTCCCAGACTGCCTGTGGAAAAGCCCAGTTTCTCAATATTCCAGTTCCAGAGCAATTTATTCCCCCTGTATTCCAACTTCTCCATTCCAGATGCTGCTCTGCTCTGATTTTTCTTCATGAAAGTGTTGATGTGTTTTTCTGAACAAAAGCACCAGCCACCCTGAGTTTCCATCCTTAGTAACCTGTATGTGATCTTAATTAATCCTTATGATGCCTCACGAACCAAATACCACTATTATGCTTTTCATAGCTGAGTAGATCATGACCTAAAGAGATTGTCAAAAAGCCAGTTGTTCATGGAACTGAGATTCGAACCCAGCTCTGTTTGCCCTGCTCCTAATCATGACCCCGTACTGCCTTCACATACCAAAACAAAAAACCATTTTGAAGGAGACCAGAATTTCTGTGCCTTACTCTCTGAGTGACCCTAGGTTCAGCTAAAAACACTATGGCTTCTGAAAGTGAAGTGAAAGTGTTAGTCACTACCACTCTAGAAAACAGTATGGCAGTTTCTCAAAAATTAAAAATAGAACCACCAGGTGATCCAGCAATTCCACTTCTGGGTATTTATGCAAAAGTTTTGAAAGCAGAGAAGGGAGATTTTTCACATCCATGTTCATAGCAGCATTATTCATAGTAGCCAAGAGGTGGATGCAACACAAGTGTCCATCAAAGGATGAATGGATAGAACAAAGTGTGGCCTGTCCACACATTGGAATGTCATTCAGCCTTAGAAAAGAAGGAAATTCTGACATGTGCTACCATGTGGATGAACCCCAAGGATGTTATGCTAAGTAAAACGTCAGTCACAAAAAGGAACTAGCTCAGGAAATCTATTTAACATTGTCCCCTTAAAAAATGCTTGGTCCATTTTATATGCCATGGTTTTTTCGACAGTTGAAAACTTTGAAAATTAAAAATAAAAAAATTTAAAACATTTTTGCTTCTCAAACGCTCAATGTTTAACCCACTCTCTGACCCTGCATCATTATTTCGAAATCTCCTTTGCAGAGCACAAGTCCTAGACTGGTAGATCTGACTCCACTGGGAAATTGCTAAAGCTTGCCCAGGTCCTCTCTTTACACCTGCTCTGCCCAACTGTGCCAAGTTCAGAGACTCTTAACACTTCCAGGGGCTCAAGACTCTCTTTAGAATCTGATAGAAGCTTCTACCCTCTCCCTACCTCCACACCCTGAATGCACACATGCATTGACACAGATAATTTTCCTTATGATTCCGATGATCCCTAGATATTCTGGGGCCTCCCTGTAGTCTTTCAAGGACCCCAGAATGAGATTCCCTAAGTCCCTCACATCACAGAGCTGCCCCTGATGGGCTTAAAGATTTCATTGTTAGTCATCTGCCTTCCTTCTTGGTGAAATCAAAGAAAGGGTGAGCTTCTTATAAAAAGGTCGTATGTGGCATCTCATCCCTTTAGAATGGTGCTATATTATCTGTGTGACAAGTCAGTGTAAAACATCTCTGTGTGTACAGAGTGATGTGTGTATGTGTAAGTATAGCTCTTCTGTTTTTGTTTTTTGTTTAGTCACTGTTGTGTCTGACTGCGACCCCATGGTCTGTAGCCCACCAGGCTCCTCTGTCCATGGGATTTCTCAGCAAGAATACTGGAGTGGGCTGCCATTTCCTTTCCCAACACCTACCCTGCTGCTGCTGCTGCTGCTGCTAAGTCGCTTCAGTCATATCTGACTCTGTGCGACCCCATAGACGGCAGCCCTAGGCACAGTTAATTAGCATTTGGAACAAACTAATCAGGAACCTAGACTCCAGAAGTGGCTGCTGCTGCTAAGTCGCTTCAGTCGTATCCAACTCTGTGCGACCCCACAGACGGGGGCCCACCAGGCTCCCCCGTCCCTGGGATTCTCCGGGCAAGAACACCGGAGTGGGTTGCCATTTCCTTCTCCAATGCATGACAGTGAAAAGTGAAAGTGAAGTCGCTCAGTCGTGTCCAACTCTTTGCGACCCCATGGACTGCAGCCTACCAGGCTCCTCCGCCCATGGGATTTTCCAGGCAAGAGTACTGGAGTGGGGTGCCATTGCCTTCTCCCCAGAAGTGGCTACCAGATCAAATCTACACCAAAAAGATAAAAAATCTACATCAGAAGCTCTTTGAATTAGCAGAGGTATCTTAGAAATATTAAGATATATGATTTAAGAACAAGGTCCTATGTAACATGGGAAACTATATTCGGTTTCTTATAATAAACTATAATGGAAAAGAATCTGAGAAAGAATACATGTATATGTATAACCGAGTCACTTTACTGGACACCCGAAACTAACACAACATGGTGAATCAACTATAGTTCGATAATTAAAAAAAAAAAAGATTACGGACCCCTGGCACCCTCAGTACCATGCTCTAATCCGGAGTTCCATTTGGCCCCCTGCCACGTCCCCATCTTCAGAGGACTGTGGTGCCTGAGCCCCCCGAAATTTGGCTGACCCCGCCAAGAGAGGATCACTGTCAGAAGGAGCCCTGCATACAGAGTGCCTATCGGAGAACCTGCGGATGAGCAGGACGTTACCAGGCCTGCAGGAACAGGTCACAGTGCTGTCCTTGTACCTGCTTCCTAATGACCATCCATCCACCTGGCCAAATTCCACCTGAGGTTTGTTTTTATTCTCTCATGCCACCTGGCAGTGGGTGATGAGGAAGGACAGGAAGAGCCTCAACCGATTTCCCTGGCACATTTCCAGGGTAGCAGGATCAGCCTGGGGATACCCACCAGCAGTCCAAGTCAGACGAGACTTTGCTGTGTTCAGAAATTAGACAGTGTCATCGAGACTCAGCTTCTCCCTGTCTGTTGCCCTGGCTTCATCCTTAGGCTCTCTACTGATGGTAAGATGGCGGCAGCGTCTCCTCATGTTTACTCTGGTTCAAGTTTGGCCTGGAAAGTAAAGAGGATATTTTCCTGAGAGCTCTAGTGAACGTCCCCTGAGTGAGTCTGATTGCTATTCTGACCTGACTGGCATCAGGTGACCATTCCTGGTCCAGTCACTGTTGCTGACGAAAAGATGTTCCAATAGGTTGGCATGAGTCAAGAGCCACTCCAGGCAGGGGTGTCAGCTCCACGGGAACCCCATGGTTTGGGAGCAGTTAGGGGTGAGTGGCAGATGAAAGCTGCCTACAACTTCTTTTCCACTCCTCCCATTGAGAGGTAGAGCCCATTTCCCTTCCCCTTGAATCTAGGCCAGCCTTAAACCTTGTTTTAACCGCAAAAAAATATGGTAAATTTCAAGGCTGGACCTTAAGAAATCTGTGGATACTGCTTTTGCATGTGTGGAATGTGCCCTCACGGAATGCTCTAAGGAAGCTTAAGCAGCCGGGTGGAGAGGCCCACATTGGGGAGAATCTTGGAGCCCTGGCCAGTATCCTCAGCTGGACTCCCTGCCAGCACCCAGCATAACCTGCCAGCTGTGTGGTTGGAGCCATCTGAAACAGTCCAGATTGTAACAGGGAAGAGTCAGTTTTGACTCTTCCATGCTAGATCTGTTTCTGTGACTTTTATAATCATACATAATGGCCTGTGTCAGAGAATCCTGCCCCCCTCTGCCTGACCCTTAAATTAAAGTGCTCACCTGCGAATGACTGTAAGAAAAATGAAACTAACACATCCCCCCTGCCTGAGGATTGCCATTCTAGGAGATACTTGCAAGAATTAAATGGTCTTTTTTACTTTGTTTCCTCACCTCCCCCATCTCCGATCCATAAAAGAACCTGGCATCCAGACCCTGACAAGATGGTTATTTTGAGATGTTAGTCTGCTATCGTCTCAGTCAGCTGGCTTTTTGAATAAAGTCATATTCCTTGCCTCAACATCTCGTCTCTTGGACTCACTGGCCTCTCATGCACCAAGCAGAGCAAGCTTGGATTCGGTAACAAGACCAGCTGGGCCTCCAGACACCACAAGGATCAGAAGAATCACCCAGTTGAGCATACTCACAGAATTATGGGAAATAATGCTTATTGTTGCTTGAAGTCATGCAGTTTGGGAAGAGTTTTGTTACACAGCCATTGATAGCTGGTACACAGTGGCTCTGCAAGTGAAAATCAGAAGGGTTTTCCTGGAAATTAAAGAGAGTAAATACCAGATAGACAACAAACAGGAGTCCACCACAACGACCTATTCTGTGTAGGTAACTGAGTCACTACTGATGGGCTCAAGAAGACACAGAATTTTCCACAGCAGCATACCAGTTCCCACTCACCAGTTTTGTTAGTGTCCTGAGACAGTTGCTGTAGCAGCAGAGACAGTTTCTTAATTCCAAGCTCTGAGCTCCAGCAATAGATTTTTAAAGACAACTGTTCCTTTGGGGGCTCCTATGGCAAAGATGTTGGCCCTCCCCCACTAGCAGGTCACAATTGCAGGCTTCTGGGAGTCATTTTTGGAGTTCTGGAGACCCCGCCTAGAGTTATCACAACAGCCCTTCTGTAATGAGTTGGATGGTGGCTTCCCAAAAGCTATGCCTGGAATCTGTACGTGGGACCTGGTTTGGCAAAAGAGGCTTTATAGATGTAATTAAGTTAAAGAGATGAGATGAGATCATCCTGGATTACTGAGGTGGGCCCTAAATACAGTGATAGATGCCCTTATAACAGACAGAGGAGGAGGAAACACAGAGATGAGAGGGCCACGTGAAGACGCAGGCAGAGATGAGAGTGATACAGCTACAAAGAATCCAGACAGCCACCAGAAGCTGGAAGAGGCAAAGGATTCTTCCCTAGAGCATCCAGAGGAAGCATGACTTGACCTCCAGGATTCTTGCCTGGAGGATCCCCATGGACAGGGGAGCCTGGCGGGCTATAGTTCACAGGGTCACAAAGAGTCGGACATGAATGAACACACACACACATATCCCAATGCCATTAAGAGGCTCCATCCATAGTCACTTCCTAAAGAGCAGGTTGTATTTGTCTGCTTTATTCCATGTGTGTATGTGGGTGTATCTGTGCTTCTGTGTGTGCGTTTGTGTATGCATTTCTGTGAGTTTGTGCTTGGTGTTTGGATGTGTGTATGTGTATTTATGTGTGTGTGTATAAATATGTGTGTGTACTATATGTGCATATTTGTGTGTGTTTATGTGTATATATTTATATGCTTGTGGAGAGGGGGCATCGGGACAAATGAAGTGCCTGTGATAACTGTTAATACCATAAACTTGAGCTATTGTTTTCATAAATGGGAGGCTGGAGTTGGCCTCGTGCTGCTTCTTACCACTGCGCTGTTAAAATGACATTGCTCTGGAAGAATCCTTTCGTTCTGTGAGCGTAACCACGTAAACCAGGAGGAGCAAATTCCACTCCGTGGGAACTCGCAGGATCTGCTTCGCCCGTGGAGCCCCTAAGCCAGAGCGCGACAGCCCCTCGTGGCCTTTGTGTTGGGGACCAGAATAAAAACCGTGGAATTCTCCGCTGGTACAAGGGACATCACCGCAGTGCTTCTTCATAGTTTCCCTGTGGCGCCTGTATTGCTGGTTATTAAGCATGCATTTTGCACCTGAGGCTCTTCTAGCCCCTGGCTTGACTGAGAGGAGTCCCTCCCCGCCCCGGTCCTCAGGAAGCTCCTGACCTGATGCTGGTGGCTGAAGCCAGCTCTGTCCCTCCTACCTTGAGCCCAGGTCTAGGTGAGTGCTGTGAACCTGGGGCTCAGCCAGGCGATACAGCAAAGCCAGCCTTTCCAAGTGGGTTTAGAGGAACAAGAGGCAAAGAACTGAAGCTGAGGGGTGGGGCGGGGGCTGAGGAAGGTGGGAGGGGGACAGCTGGGGGCACCCACAGCCCTCATTCCCCCCAGAAGTTCATTCCTGCTGGAGAGGATAGTTATTAGCGGCAGTATCAGTTTTTGAGTGCTCGCTGTGTATCCTAAGTGCTGGATGTGTATCTTCACACCAAGCCTCACAACAGCATAAATTATATTCCTGCCTGGTAAGGCCCCCATGGCTGATGCTCCACTAAGGATTTCTCAGACCTGATGCTGCCCCACATCCCCTGCCTGAGTCTGCATGAGTCTGGACTTTGGGAATAGACACAGCTGATTCCAACCTCCTCCTCCCCTGGCTCTGTCTGTGCTCAGGGGTGCCTGGGCTCCGGTCCCTGCTTCCCTCCCTCCTTGAGGCTCAGAGCATGCTGGTCGCCAACAGGACTGGGACTCCGGCAGCCTCTGTGCTGATTCCTGTGTCATTCATCACACAGGGCTCACTTGGATGTCTGCGTTGAGAAACAAATGTTTTTCCCCTTTAGTAAATCAAGTGAAACATCACACACGGGGACAGCTGGTTAGAGCACAAGCTACTACTTTTCTCCAAGGTGAGGACATTGAAGGCACAAAATGTATGCAGGGCTGTGCATGGGCAATGCCCAGCCTGCCAGCTCAGCACATCCTGGCTCCCCTCCCCGCGCCCCTTTGCCTTGGGCTCCAAGCCAGCTGGGCACCGTGTCTCGCTCCCCAGCCCTTGAGGAAACAAGGTCGTCTTTCTGGCTGCTTACCCGGACACAAGGCAGGCTTGGCAGACACAGCCCTTCCAGGTGCCTCCCAGTATCTCAGCTTGTTTGGACTCTCCTCTCTGGTTCTTGAAACCAGAAATCTCCCCAACATGGCCCCTGCATTAGAGCGAGGAAATGGGGGATAGGAGTGTATAAAGCAGGTTTGGGCTGTAGACTAAGCGTGCTACTGGACTCTTGTAGCCTCTGCTCTTTCAGTTGCTCTTTCACCCCTCTGTCTTCAAGCTCTTAGACCCAGGCTCCCAACTGTCAAGACCTACTTTTAAAAATATATTTTGTGGCAGTCATTTACACTTTAGTCTAAAGTTAACTGTGAAGTAATTCTCTGTCTGGAGGATTTGCACTTACATCTTTCTGGATGGAAATCATTCCTTAATGGGAGATGTGTCCCCATTAAAGGGATTTTTGACTCCTAATCTATAAGGCAGAGACGCATGGGTGAGGGGGCAGGGTTTGATGCTCCTTCAGACTGAGACTCCTACAACTTCATCCACTTGTCCTGCTTCCAGACTGCCTAGCTTACATCAACATCTTCCCTCTCTGCTCTCTTACTCTCTCCAAGCTTAAGTTGATCCTGGGGTTTGAGAGGTTTTGGTGACTCACCTTGGTGATTCATGTGAGAATTGTAAGATTTCAGGGCTGGTGGGAACGTGGAAGTCAAATAATACAAGTTTCTAGATGAAGAAACAGAAACTCAGGTTAAGGGAGAGGTGAGATGCCCAAGATCCCATGGCAAGTTATAGCAAAGAGGGGGAACCAGACCCCAGATTTCCTGGCTCCTAGCAATGTCCTTTTTACCAAGACCTGGAAATAACTCTCAAACACTGGCACCATTCGCAAAATGAAGTCCAGGCAGAAGCTGTCTGCTTTGCTGAATCACAGAGCATGTATCAGGGGTCTGGCCCTTCCAGGGTTAATGACACAGGCAGCCTCTGTGTGGCTTGGGAGGAATGTTCCTAGAAGAATTCTGTCTAGAAGAGGAGGCTCAGGGTGTGCTCCTTATGGTTACAGGGTCAAGCAGAGCTCGCTGTTTTCACTGTCCAAACATCTCTCCTCTATTTGGCAACAGGGGTCTTTGATTTTGTTTTCCAAGCAGTCCAGAGCCCCTCATGCTCCCAAAGCAGAGTCGCCCTTGGCTGTACCCTCCAGGCCAGCCTTCTGAGTTACTTCCTTCTCACCTCAGCACCAGGCCCCTCATCTATTTGAAATCAGCCTTGACCTAAAGTTGCCTGGAATCATCCTAGGAGTACAGGCCAAAGGCAGAGGACCAGAATCAGTACGTGGTCTACTGGATCAACAGACAATACCCACAGACCACCTGGGTTCAACTCTCCCCTCTGCCGCCTCCCCGCTCTCTGTCTTCAGGCTGTTTGCTTAACCTCACCAGGTCTGAGAATCCTCCTTTGTCAGGTAGGGATCATTCTGGGGCTTGCCTCCCAGACTGTCATGACAGTTCAGTGGAGCCAATACATGGAAAACATTTAGCACTTACATACTAGAACAGTGTCCACGTGTAGTAAAGTGTTAACTTAAAGTGACTCATAATATCTTTGCTGCCTTCTCTCAGAACCTCCCAGATGCCTCTCCCCCATGAAACTAAGCACTCCGAGCTTTGTTTTGAAAGGAGGGGTGGGGATGGGATATGTTAAAAGGAACCTGTGTGGAAATGTGTGAGAGTTATCTGAAAAAATTGAAATGTACCAGCCATACCCACTTCATCCTGACATCAGGCCAAACCAAGGCAAGAAAACTAATATGATAAATAAGTCTTTATGTGATATGGAAAGAGAGAGAGAGACATGAAGGGAGGGAGGGAAAGGGAGAAGCAGCAGCAGAAGCAGGAGATGGAGTGTGGGGTCCTCTCTGCTCTGCTCCCCAAAATTAGCATTATTGTGCATGTGTGCTAAGTTGCTTCAGTCATGTCCAATTCTTTGCGACCCCATGGACTATATCCCGCCAGGCTCCTTTGTCCATTGGATTCTCCAGGCAAGAATACTGGAGTGGGTTGCCATGCCTTCCTCCAGGGGATCTTCCTGACCCAGAGATCGAACCCGAGTCTCTTATGTCTCCTGCATTGGCAGGCAGGTTCTTTACCACTCGTGCCACCTGGCATCAGGTCATTATTCCTTTTCTTTTTGACATGGTCTTTGTTGCTAATGGCACCCCACTCCAGTACTTTTGCCTGGAAAATCCCATGGACAAAGGAGCCTGGTAGGCTGCAGTCCATGGGGTTGGTAAGAGTCGGACGAGACTGAGCGATTTCACTTTCACTTTTCACTTTCATGCATTGGAGAAGGAAATGGCAACCCACTCCAGTGTTCTTGCCTGGAGAATCCCAGGGACGGGGGAGCCTGGTGGGCTGCCATCTATGGGGTCGCACAGAGTCGGACACGACTGAAGCGACTTAGCAGCAGTAGCAGTTGTTGCTAATGTACAGGTTAGTGCTGAGAAACAAAATAATGAGGAAAATGAAATGGGATGCTCTGAGGGAGCCAGTGGTACATAAATATTTTAACTGTCCAACAAACTTGAGTTCTATGCACATCAGCACCTTCATTCTCGCCCCTTACACCGTGCGGCACTGCACCTGGGTAGCTCTGAGCTGGCCACCAGCGTGGTCCAGAAACCTCACCTCTTCCCCTTCGACAAGCTGAGTATTGATTCTCAGGCCGGGGAACCGCCATGCGAAAGCTGCTGTCCAGGCTGCTGTGAGGGCCCCCTGTGGCCACAGTTTGGTGTTTATGGGCTGAGGGCAGATTGAGCGGCCAGCTGTCTGCAGCAGGAAAGTCCCTTGGTCGAAAAATGTATCCCCTACTGTCCTGTGGTAAATGCCTGAAATTCCACCATTAGCAATGCATTCCTTTAGGTATGCCACACCATTCTGAGGCCACAATTTTCACGTAAAAATGCCCCTCTGGGGAGTAACTCATGAAGACCCTGACACTTAAGATGAAAGAGTATTTCCTGAGAGAGAAGGTGAACATTGGCTATCTTGCTGGTGGGAGAGCGGCGGGGGTCAAGGAGAGAAGGCGTGTGGAAAAAGGGCTGTGGCTTGGAGTGCCGAAGCCAAACTTGGACAGCTGGGTTCTTATAACACTTTTAAAACATGGCCTTAAAGTCTTTGACGCTCCTTCCAATGGGAGGTGGGATTTATGGCCTCTCCCCTTGAACCTGGGTGGGCTGTGACTGCTGAAGCACCCTTTGTAACCTCTGAGGCGTTCAGTTATACAAGGTCATGAAGCTTCCTCCTGATTCTCTGGAACATTCATTTGGGAGTCCAGGGTCCTCAGGTAAGAAGCGTGACTACTCTGAGACCTCATGCTGGAAAGCTCACTCTGAGACCAACCTGGCAAGCAGCCCTGCTGAAGTTCTAGATACGAGAGGAAAGCCTCCAGAAGCAGAAGAGTTGTGCCATCAACCCCACCCAAATTCCTCACCTATGAAATTGTAAAATAGAAAGAATCAGTTGTTTCTAGCTGCTCAGGACTGTGGTAGTTTCTTCTGCAGAAGAAGCTAATAGAACAGCCAGTTGGCCTCACAGAATCAGGGCTGGTGGGGGTGGGGCTGGATTTGCCCACAGGACAGCCTGAATCCCTCAGAAACCAGCTACCTCAGTTCCCTGGAAATAATGCCGAGCCCACACTTGGGGCCTTCCAGCCCATGATGGGCCATTATCTCCTGGAGCAGAAGAATTTGGGGAATTCTCTACAGATAGGGACATTGACCTTCCAAGATGCAAGGCAACCAGCTGCTCCCCTGGTGTCCATGATTTGACCTGGTGTCTGGCCCTTCAGACTCCTAGAGGAGCAGTTGTGAGGTTTGGTGAGGAAAAGCATAGGTGTGGGCTCAGAAGCCAGAAAGGCCCGGGTTCGAGACCTGACTTAAGTCTAGAAGAGGGTGGAAGGAGCGAGGAGAAGCTGATCCATAGATAAGGCTCTGTGTCTCCAGCCTGCTGGGTGGCCACCCTGTGTGGTGCCCACCTTGTGAGTGGCCCAGCCCAGGGCAGTCAGCAGCATGTGGCAGCCAGAGTCACTCCAGGCTGGTCACAGCTGGACTCCTGTCACCAGGAAATCTTTTCACTCACAGATGGACAAGTTCTGTTAGCACCTTGTTGCAGTTCTGGAAAAATAGAGACTGTTCATAAGGGGGAGAAGATGGAATTTAAAAAAGAGAGAGAGAGATTTTGATGAGCATGGACATAATGTCTTTTTTCTCCTAAGTGGCAACCACTTGATTTGTTTATGGCCCTGTGGTGTTTTCCAGACTCTTGCTTCCTCAAATCCCTTCTTTCCATTCTGACCTAGTTTGGGCTCCCTCAGAAGCAGACTCAGAGCAAGATTTGAGCTTAACTGGTTTGTTGGGGAGGAAACTCAGTGGTATAGGGGAGGCCAGCCAGGAAAGGGAAGGTTGCATTATCAAGGGAATAACTGCCACAGGCCACGGCGTTCAACACGCCTGTCTCCGAGTCCCCTACCTCGGGGCCAAAAGCTGACTAATTATCTTCTGACTCCTGTGGGCACCTGCTGAGAGCTTGGCCTGCGTGGGGCCAGGAGCAGGCCCTCCTGTCCAACGGAGGTCACCCGAGCGCACAGAGGACCCTGCTGATGTGCAGACACTGGGAGTGCGGGGCCATCGGGGCCACACCTGTGCCTGCTGTAGGCTCTTTCCCTTCGGACCTGTCCCTGGCCTTCCCGGTGGGCCCTTTATTCACACACGATCAGCTGAGGATTCATTTACCACAATCTCGACAATCCATCTCTCACCTCAAGTGGAACGAAAGTCGCCGTAATCCCCAGTTTCTCCCTCTGAGTTCCTCAGAAGAAAGGGATCAGCCTTCCTGCCTTGGAGACAACAGAGACAGCCTCAGAGAGTGGCAGGGCAGACAGAGCCACCCCTCCAGCATGGGGGCAGGACTCCCCTCCCCACACCATCCCGCTTTCTCTTCTGGCCCTGAGAGGGCGCAGACCCTGGCCACTAGCCGCTCTTGATTGTCTTTCCAGAAAGGCCTTGCCCCATCCTGCGCACCCCCTCAGACCCTGTGCCCCAGAGCCTGAGGACCTCCACCTTCCTGCTGGTGCGCCCTGGGCCTCACCTCGCTTTGCTAAGCCTCCACGCTCTGTCGAGTTGGGCCCAGCTGTCATTGCTGTGGCCAAGCCTTGACACGGAGCGCTGAGGTTTGTTTTTATTTTCCGTTTCCAAGGCGCCTTCTCTCCCAGGAGCAGGAGGTGCTGGGGAAGCTGTAATTTGCTAAACAGGCATTAATCTTCACATCAATCCCGAGAGGCAGGTAGAGCTTCTCGGTCAAAACACACAGGGTTGTGATCAGACGTGGCTGGCAGGGTAACGCGCAGATATTTGCACCTCTCCAGCCCAGCCCCTGCTCTCCCTCCTGGCAGCTGCCAACTTCGCCCCTGGGCGGTGGCCCACAGAGAACGTTGTCTTGGGAGAGCCAGGCATCAAGGCCATTCTGCTGCTCTCCCCTGGCCCCCTTAGTCTCTCTCCGGCCTTCCCCTCTCACACAGGGTAACTTAAAAGCGGCGTGGCCTTGGAGGAAGGCAGAAGACCTGGGTGTGAATCTTGCTATGTCACTTTTTTTCCATTCCACAAATATTAATGAGCCCCTGTTAGGTTCCTGGCACTTTTGGGTTCTGGGAATACAGTGATAAATGTTGGGGTTTCCGGAGGATCAATTAATAATACTCCTTTCTTCTCCTCCCGGCCAATTGAGAAATAGACATAGAAGTCCAAAAGGTGGAGTTCAAAATGTTCCTTATTACGGAGAAGGCTATATTGGCAGATGGGGCTTGAGATCTATCACAATTGTCTTGCTGACACTTGCCCCAGCATTGATCTGACCTGCTCAGCCCCAGGCAGGGCTGAGGCCCACAGGGAGCAGAGATGATGTGCTCTTTGGTGGGGTCGGGGGGTGGGGGGGGGAGAGCTGCCTTCCAAAGGGAACCCAGAAGGTGCTGAGACTGCCCCCCCGCCCCGGGGCCTGGATTCTTTGCTCCAACTCATTGCTTTGTTAGGGTCCCCTGAAGGTAGCCCCTGGGATGAGGATATGAGTACACAGAGGGTATTTGGAAGGGGCCGCTAGGGAAGATGGGGAGGGCATGTGGCCACAGGCCAAGAGTCACAGAGCTTGGCACATGCTAAGTTGTCAGTAAATGATGGTTCTGTTCATCTCTCATTCTGCAGGCAGGAACAGGTGACCCTCGGATATGGCAGTTTGACTCCCACATCATCTGGCTGCTTGGAGGGTGGGGTGTGGACAGGGGATATTAATGGCAATGGAGATGCTGGCACTTGGGCTCCAGCACCCCTGACCAATAGCGACAGGGCAGAGATGAGGGTGGAAAGGGCAAAGGCGGGGTCATTGTCAGGGAGCCACAACTCCTGCCTGTGATTGGAGGGGGAAATACCATTACCAAGTGACTCTCAAGGATTCCGGATTTCACCTCTAGTTCTTAGGCCTAGAGAGTTCTGTGACCCCTTGGTCCCAGAGATGTCGCAGCCTAGATGGGCACACACATGCATACACAAGCATACACAAATACAGACATATGCACACACAGACATGCATGTGTACACAATACGCACACACACAAATTACCCGCATTCTCAAATACTTATGTTCTCAAACATATATACAAAGGCACACGCTCACACGCACACACATTCATTCACCCACACATACTTTTTCTGCTACTTGCTGTGATCTCATTAGGCAGGAAAGATGTTAAAGGGCAGCCGTAGGGACATGGCCTCTTCAACAGGACTGTCGGTGAAAAGGTCTGTACCCTCCCTCCTACCCGCAATTCCCACCCTCCCATTCCCCAAGAACTAGTCAGGAAGTAGGCCTGGTGCTGACCTCTGCCATTTCTCCCACAGACTCACAGCTCCAGAGGTGTCCAAAGTGAGGGCCTCTCCCCTGGAGCATGACCGGGAGGCCCAGCTGCTGCGGCAGGCCCCCATTCGAGGGAAAGGTAAAAACGAGGCTCAGGGACAGGCCTCTGCTGGGAGGACCTGTGCTCTGGGCTCCAGGCTGGTGCTCGCCAGTCAGCCATGCCCTTCCTCAGTGTACACTCAGAGGCCAACGTGTCTGCCCACTAGACCAGGCCAGCGTCACTACCTGTCTTTGATACTGGACAGGGGATGTGGCTTCAGCACAGGCAAACGGTGCCAGGAATGCGCCCCCCCCCCCACCTTATCCAATGGCAGGTCAGCCTGGCACAGAAAGGCCATGTGGCCCTCATGACCAATTTAGCTTTAGCCAAGAAAAGGGCATTTCTAGGGACTGGCGGTTCTGTGGACACTGCTGGTCAAAGGGAGAGAGATTGTGGTCATTGAGAGGACAGGAGGGAGCAAAGAAGTTACTGCTTTTAGAACCGTGGACACTGGTCTCATCTTAAAAAGTGAGCGGGAAAGGAGCCATTTTTTCTAGACCTGACTGTTTTTGGTTTTGTCTCCTTGAATGGCTGCTGTGGGCGCCCCCTGTGTTTTTCAGTCTGGCAGTAAGTGAAGTAGAGATGGAGTCTAGAACATGCCAGATTGGGCTTCCTCGGTGGGGGAGGTATGTCCATCAGCCTGGCAGGAGGCAAAGCCACCCAGCCTGGGCAGTGGCCCAGTAACCACCTACCTCCTAGGGAAAGGGGTGTGTTCTTTGTTTGCGTTAAACTCAACCCCCAGAGAAGCCCCCCTGCCCACCCCCCTCTTCCACCCATTAAAATGAGCTTACAATCTGGGGACTAACCTCTAGTTAGAAACAAGATCAAAGCTTTCTCAGTTCTGCTCGTTACTCCCATCGTCAAAAAGCCCCCAAAGGGAATGGAAAGAGAACTTCGTTTTTCTGGAGGAGCATTAAGGTCAAGGTTGGAAATTGTTCTAGGCTGGAATCAGCCTAATAATAAAGCCCAAGTGGCCCCACTGGAAGCTCAGATGGGTACTCCTCATTTGTTGTTGTTTACTTACTAAGTCGTGTCCAGCTCTTTGTGGCTGCGTGGATTATAGTGCACCAGGCTTCTCTGTACATGGGACTTTTCAGGCAAGAATACTGGAGTGCGTTGCCATTTCCTTCTCCAGGGGATCTTCCCAACCCAGGGATGGAACCTGTGTCCCCTTCATTGACAGGCAGAGATTCCTTACCACTGAGCCACTAGGGAAGCCAGGGTCCTCATGGGGACCACCAAAAGCTGAGATGTGAAGTCCAAAAGCTGAGATATCAGAGCCCCCAGTGGTCCCTGATAGGATTGCACCCCCGCTGCCTCAGTGGGGACCTGCCCAGTGGTGTTTCCTTTATTGACTATGGCCCATTCCTGGCCCACAGACTGTGGTCAGCGAGGAAGCTCTGCTTCTGGGGGTCTGGCTGTCAGCTGGAGCAAAGGGCTAACTGGACCACGGCTCTGGTCCTCTGCGCGACTGGCTTGGGCTCCATGACACGGTAGCCAAAGATTCCAAGAGCAGCAAGTGGACGAGCACAGCCATGCAAGTGCTTTTTTAAACCTTGGCTTACCATACTGTTTGCAACTTGCCAAACCAAGTCAATACCCAAGTTCAAGGTCGGTGTGGGAGGGTACTACCAAAGGATACATGTGAAGTCACTCAGTCGTGTCCAACTCTTTGCGACTCCATGGACTGTCGCCTACCAGGCTCCTCAGGTGACAGTCCATGGAGTTTTTCAGGCAAGAGTACTGGAGTGGGTTGCCATTTGGGGCCAATTTTGCAGTCTGTCCATCACAGGCAGAGAGCGCCACCTAGCCTAGTGAGGAGGGTTTACTGGCCTAGTCTTCCACGGGCCACACTATGCTGTGGGTTTATGCAGGATATAACTGGGTCAGACTTATTTCCCCAGCCCCAGATTGGAACACAGGGCAGGAACATAGAAGAGGCTTACTGAGGACGGAGTTGAATATTGAACGCACATCACTTCTGGCGGCCCAGGGACCAGTGAGAAGCCTTGAGCCTCATCCTGACTCTCCGAAGCCCTCTGTGGCCTGGGGGCCCCATCCAGACCAGGGACACCTAGGGCTTGTGCCGACAGATGATTATTTTCACTTCTCTCTTTTGAAAAATGGCCCATGTTTAAGGATTCATAAAACTTAGGGAATGCATCACTGAGCCTATAACGCCGTGAGAGCTCCATGTAGGGAACGACTTAAAAAGAAGATTCATCAAACTAATTACTTCTCCCCCCCCGCCCCCACCCCCACCCCGCCCCTCTTTCCGCTTGGCCTGCTTAGGAAGATGTACGGCCTCATCCGTCATCGGCTGGGCTGCTGCAAAGCCCAACTCCCGGGCCTGCTTGTGTGGGAGGGGCAACACCCTGAGCCTCGATCTTTCTCTGGCTTTCTGGGCAGACAAGAGTTTTTCCTGCTGATTCATCTATTCCAGAGGCCGAACAAGGCCAGGACGCCTAAGGAGTTGGGTGAGGGAGGGAGCGGGGGGAATCCTGAGAGCAGTGCAGGAAGGCTGTCTGTCATCCGTCTCTCCGAAGCAGATGCTACGCATCCCTGTAGGATGGTCCTGCCATGTCCCCCTGGGCCACCTTTGGGTGCACCCGCCACCGTGGTAGACAGTGCCTGAGCCTGCTGACCACTTCCCACGTCAAATACCTACCCCTCCCTCTCTGCCTCCCTGCCTTGGACTTTCTGTGGAATCACCGGAGCTTGCTTGGTAGAGGACAAGGCTCTGCGCCAGGGTTTCACACCACCAGAGGCAACCGCAGCTAAGGTGGAGGGAGAGCCTGTGCATAAATACTGCAGCTTCACAGCTGTAGTGGGCTGTAGGGTGGCCCCCCCAAAAATAGGTCCATAGGGAACCTGTGAATGTGACCTCCTTTGGGAAAAGGGTCTCATAGACATAATGAAGTTAAGGATCCTGAGATGAGATTATCCTGGATTATTCAAGTGGACCTGAATCCAAAGATAAGTGCCCTTAGAGAAGTGACAGGGAGAAGACACATAGAGGGGAAGGTGACATGAAGATGGAGGCAGAGATTACAGTGATGTGTCCACAAGCCAAGGACAACCAAGAAGTGTCAACAGTCCCCAGAAACTTGAAGGAGAGGCCTGGGATGGATTTTTCTAAGGCCTCCAGAAAGAAGAGATCCCACTGACACCTTGATTTCAGATTTGCACCCTCCGGAAATGTACGTGTGCACTAAGTTACTTCAGTCGTATTCAACTGTGTGACCCCATGGACAGTAGCCCACCAGGCTCCTCTGTCCATGGGATTCTCCAGGCAAGAATACTGGAGTGTGTTGCCATTTCCTCTCCAGGGGATCTTCCTGATCCAGAGACCTAACCTGCATCTCTTGTGTCTACTGCATTGGCAGGCAGGTTCTTTACCCCTAGTGCCATCTGGGAAGCCCCCAGAACTGTGAGGCCATCAATTTCTGTTGTAAACCACCCAGTCTGTGGTGCTTTGTCACCCAAGCCCTAGGGCACTAATATAGATGTCCTCAGTGGGATGATTCTGAGATGCGTTTAAAACAGTTCCAAAGAGGGTCCCTAACAGGATAGGGCCCCAGTTGCCCACAGGGACAACCAGCTCGTCTCTATACCCCTATCAGCTTTTTAATCCTGCCTCGTTGCCCTGCTGGGGTTTTCTGGGAGTGCTTCCAAGTAAACCACCTGCACCCAAGTCCTTGCCTGCTTTGGGAAGCACTCAAACTCGGGGCACTCAGTCCTGTACCACTTGTTTCTTCATTAATTCATCCCATCATCATTTGTAAGGGAGGCAGTACAGAGAGTGGCTGTAATAGACCAAATAATGGGTCCCCAAGGTGGCACTAGTGGTAAAGAACCTGCCTGCCAATGCAGTTCAATCCATGGGTCAGTAAGATCCCCTGGAGGAGGGCATGGCAACCCACTCCAGTATTCTTGCTTGGAGAATCCCATGGACAGAGAAGCCTGGCGGGCTACAGTCCATAGGGTCACAAAGAGTCAGACAAGGCTGAAGTAACTTAGCACACACACAAATATATCCACATCTTAATTCTCAGAACTTGCAAGTGTTACCTTATATGGCAAAAGGGACTTTGCAGATTGTGATGAAGTTAAGAATCTTGAGATGGGAAGATCACCCAGGCTTACCCAAATGGACCGCATATAATCACAAGAGTCCTTCTAAGAAGGAGGCAGGAGGCCAGAATAGTGGGAGGAGAAAGTCATGTGACCATGAAAGCAGACTTTGGAGTGACTCAGCCACCAGCTAAGCAATATCAGCATCATCTAGAAGCCAGAGGAGCAAAGACTAGATTCTTCAGAGCCATTAGAAGGGACCAGCTCTGTCAGCACTTTGATTATAGCCCCATAAGACTCATTTCTGAAGGTTGGCTTTAAGCCAAGTTTTTCACTCTCCTCTTTCACTTTCATCAAGAGGTTCTTTAATTCCTCTTCACTTTCTGCCATAAGGGTGGTGTTATGTGCATATCTGAGGTTACTGATATTTCTCCTGGCAATCTTGATTCCAGCTCGTGCTTCTTCCAGCCCAGTGTTTCTCATAATGTACTCTGCATATAAGTTATAAGCAGGGTGACAATATACAGCCTTGACGTACTCCTTTTCCTATTTGGAACCAGTCTGTTGTTCCATATCCAGTTCGAATGTTGCTTCCTGACCTGCATATAGGTTTCTCAAGACGCAGGTCAGGTGGTCTGGTATTCCCATCTCTTTCAGAATTTTCCACAGTTTATTGTGATCCACACAGTCAAAGGCTTTGGCATAGTCAATAAAGCAGAAATAGATGTTTTTCTGGATCTCTCTTGCTTTTTCGATGATCCAGTGGATGTTGGCAATTTGATCTCTGGTTCCTCTGCCTTTTCTAAAACCAGCTTGAACATCTGGAAGTTTATGGTTCACGTACTGCTGAAGCCTGGCTTGGAGAATTTTGAGCATTACTTTACTAGTGTGTGAGATGAGTGCAATTGTGCGGTAGTTTAAGCATTTTTTGGCATTGCCTTTCTTTGGGATTGGAATGAAAACTGACCTTTTCCAGTCCTGTGGCCACTGCTGAGTTTTCCAAATTTGCTGGCATATTGAGTGCAGCACTTTCACAGCATCATCTTTTAGGATTTGAAATAGCTCAACTGGAATTCCATCACCTCCACTAGCTTTGTTTGTAGTGATGCTTTCTAAGGCCCACTTGACTTCACATTCCAGGATGTCTGGCTCTAGGTGAGTGATCACACCATCGTAATTATCTGGGTCATGAAGGTCTTTTTTGTACAGTTCTTCTGTGTATTCTTGCCACCTCTTCTTAATATCTTCTGCCTCTGTTAGGTCCATACCATTTCTGTCCTTTATCGAGCCCATCTTTGCATGAAATGTTCCCTTGGTATCTCTAATTTTCTTGAAGAGATCTCTAGTCTTTCCCATTCTATTGTTTTTCTCTATTTCTGTGCACTGTTCACTGAGGAAGGCTTTCTTCTCTCTCCTTGCTATTATTTGGAACTCTGCATTCAAATGAATATATCTTTCCTTTTCTCCTTTGCTTTTTGCTTCTCTTCTTTTCACAGCTGTTTGTAAGGCCTCTTCGGACAGCCATTTTGCTTTTTTGCATTTCTTTTTCTTGGGGATGATCTTGCTCCCTGTATCCTGTACAATGTCACAAACCTCTATCCATAGTTCATCAGGCACTCTATCAGATCCAGTCCCTTAAATCTTATTTCTCACTTCCACTGTATAATCATAAGGGATTTGATTTAGGTCATACCTGAATGGTCTAGTTGTTTTCCCTACTTTCTTCAATTTAAGTCTGAATTTGGCAATAAGGAGTTCATGATCTGAGCCACAGTTAGCTCCCAGTCTTGTTTTTGCTGACTGTATAGAGCTTCTCCATCTTTGGCTGCAAAGAATATAATCAATCTGATTTCGGTGTTGACCATCTGGTGATGTCCATGTGTAGAGTCTTCTCTTGTGTTGTTGGAAGAGGGTGTTTGCTATGACCAGTGCGTTCTCTTGGCAGAACTCTTTATTAGCCTTTGCCCTGCTTCATTCTGTACTCCAAGGCCAAATTTGCCTGTTACTCCAGGTGTTTCTTGATTTCCTACTTTTGCATTCCAGTCCCCTATAATGAAAAGGACATCTCTTTTGGGTGTTAGTTCTAGAAGGTCTTGTAGATCTTCATAGAACTGTTCAACTTCAGCTTCTTCAGCGTTACTGTTCGGGGCATAAGCTTGAATTACCGTGATATTGAATGGTTTGCCTTGGAAACAAACAGAGATCATTCTGTCATTTTTGAGATTGCATTCAAGTACTGCATTTTGGACTCTTTTGTCGACCATGATGGCTATTCCATTTCTTCTAAGGGATTCTTGCCCACAGTAGTAGATATAATGGTCATCTGAGTTAAATTCACCCATTCCAACCCATTTTAGTTCGCTGATTCCTGAAATGTCGATGTTCACTCTTGCCATCTCCTGTTTGACCGAAGCAAAAACAACACCCAGTTGTGGATGAGACTGGTGATGGAAGCAAGGTCTGATGCTGTAAAGAGCAATATTGCATAGGAAACTGGAATGTTAGGTCCATGAATCAAGGCAAAAACTTTCCTTCCAAGGAGTAAAGAGAAAGAGGACAGTGAAAACGTTGGCTTAAAACTCAACATTCAGAAAACTAAGATCATGGCAACTGGTCCCATCACTTCATAGGAAATGGATGGGGAAACAGTGGAAACAGTGGCAGACTTAATTTGGGGGGGCTCCAAAATCACTGCAAATGGTGACTGCAGTCATGAAATTAAAAGACGCTTACTCCTTGGAAGGAAAGTTATGACCAACCTAGACAGCATATTAAAAAGCAGAGACATTACTTTGCCAACAAAGGTCCATCTAGTCAAGGCTATGGTTTTTCCCGTGGTCATGTATGCATGTGAGAGTTGGACTGTAAAGAAAGCTGAGCACTGAAGAATTGATGCTTTTGAACTGTGTTGTTGGAGAAGACTCTTGAGAGTCCCTTGGACTGCAAGGAGATCCAACCAGTCCATCGTAAAGGAAATCAGCCCTGAATATTCATTGGAAGGACTGATGGTGAAGCTGAAACTCCAGTACTTTGGCCACCTGATGCGAAGAACTAACTCATTTGAAAAGACCCTGATGCTGGGGAAGATTGAAGGTGGGAGGAGAAGGGCACAACAGAGGATGAGATGGTTGGATGGCATCACCGACTCAATGGACATGAGTTTGAGTAGGCTCTGGGAGTTGGTGATGGACAGGGAGGCCTGGTGTGCTGCAGTCTGTGGAGTCACAAAGAGATGGACACAACTGAGCAACTGAACTGAAGACTCATTTCAGACTTCTGACTTCCAGAGCTGTAAGATGATAACTTTGTGTTTTTTTAAGCCACTAAATTTGTGGTCATTTGTTACAGCAGCAATAGGAAATTCATACAGGGGTTAAGATTACAGGCATTGGGATTGGGTAAAACCAGGTTGAAGTCTTGGCACTCACCGCTGTGGACATTGGGCAAGTTACTTACCGTCTCCAAGCCTCAGTTTGCTCAGATGTCAAATGAGGATAGTCCTTCCTGATGCTGCTGTTGTGTGGACCACAGAGGATGAGTGGTCCAGTCCCAGCAGTGCTCATAATTCACTGAGCACTTACTATTAGTCATTCACTGTGCTCCATGATCCTTGCCTTTGGTAGAGTGTTAGTTGCTCAGTCGTGTCTGATTCTTTGTGACCCCATGGACTATAGCCTGCCAGGCTCCTCTGTCCATGGGATTTTTCAGGCAAGAATACTGGAGTGGGTTGCCATTTGCCTTTGGTAAACAAAATGCAGTTCTGGTCTTTAAAGGGATCAACAGCCTAGAAGCATGGATGAGACAGTGAATGTCTGTGAAAGGGAGATTCCTAAGCCGTGGCCCCAAATGGGACAAAGTCATAGTTATAATAGCAGTGGTAATAGCAGTAATAATCACTGTTGTTACCAGAAGGGGGACCCCTTCCAGAGCCCGAGAGCGGGCTCTTGTCTAACACTCAGGAATGAATTGTCCAAGGAGACACATGTGCTGACAAAGCAAGAGACTTTATTGGGCATGGGGGCCCAGGCAGAGAACAGCGGGGTAAGGGAACCCAGGAGGACTGCTGTGCCACGTGGCTCCCAGTCTTAGATTTTATGGTGATGGGATTAGCTTTTGGGTTGTCTTTGGCCAGGCATCTTGCTTATGTCCATATCTGGTCTAATTCAGGGTCCTTCCTGGTGGCACACATCTCTCAGCCAAGATGGATTCTAGAGTGAGGGTTTCTGGGAGGTTGGTGGGACATATCATGGGCTGGTTTCTCCTCCTTCCTTTCGGCCCCTCCTGTATTCTCCTGTTAGTTTTCCACAGCAGCACCATGTTCTTTATTGGAACTTCCTGTTGTGAGACAACTCACAGTTAGTATCCTTCCTGGCCAAGGTGGGCAATTTTGGTCAACGGTTCCCTAACAGTATCACCACAGCTCTGACAGCACCAGTGCCCCAGAGTCACTCAGAATGGCAGCTCTTTTGGGTTCCTGGACCCGATTCTAATGTGTGTGTGTTGGGTGGGGGGAGGGGTCCCCAACAACGAGCAATTCTCTGTGACACCAGCTGGGTGTCCTACAGTTCAACTCAATTCTGACACCATCTACCCAGAAATAGTATCAGATCCCACAGGGTAAGGGCTCAGTCCAACAAGACTGCCCTCCACACACACACTGATTTTAGACACCGGTCAGAAGCTCAGGTTGTCACTTGTACTTCTGACCAACTGACTACAGTATAGAGGTTCCCATGACCCCCTGGTTCTGTTGCAGGAAGGGAGACCCCTTCCAGGCCCCGAAACTGAGCTCTTAACTAACACTTGGAAATGAATTGTTTGAGGAGACACATGTGCTGACAAAGCAAGAGATTTTATTGGGAAAGGATGCCCGGGTGGAGAGCAGTAGGGAAAGGGAACCCAGGAGAACTGCTCTTCCAGGTGGCTTGCAGTCTTGGGTTTTATGGTGATGGGATTAGTTTCTAGGTGTCTTTAGCCAGTCATTCTGACTCAGAGTCCTTCCTGGTGGTGCACGCCTGGTTCAGCCAAGATGGATGCCAGAGAGAAGGATTCTGGGAGGTGGTCTGACATGTGGTGTCTCCTTTCAACCTTTCCCGAACTCTTTCTGTTGGTGGTGGCTTATTAGTTCTGTGTTCCTTTCTAGGATCTCCTGTCGTAAAACAACTCATGCAAATGGTTACTATGGTGCCTGGCCAGGGTAGGCAGTTTCAATCAGTGTGCTTCCCCTAACAGTTCCTTGGGTTGGATTAATTTGCTAGAGCGGCTCATAGAACTCAGAGAAACATTTTACTTACTAGGTTATTATAAGTCAGGAACAGACAGATGGATGAGGTAAGTAGGGTAAGGTCTAGAGGAAAGAACATGGAGCTTCCATGCCCTGCCTGGGCTCACCACTGTCTCCACATCTCCATGTGTTCACCAACCTGGAAGCTCTCTGAACCCTTTCCTTTTGGGTGTTTATGGAGACTTCATTAGCTAGACATGATTGATTAAATCATGGGCCATTGGTGATTGATTCAAAGTCCAGTCCCCTCCTTTGCCCTGGGGTTGAGGGGGATGAAATGGAAAGTTCCTACCCTCTAATCACATGGTTAGTTCCTTTGACAACCAGCCCCTATCTTTGGGTTACCTAAGGCCTTTCCATGGACTTCCCTCATAGCTCAGTCAGTAAAGAATCTGCCTACAATACAGGAGGCCCGGGTTTGATTCCTGGGTTGGGAAGATCCCCTGGAGAAGGGAATAGCAACCCACTCCAGTATTCTTGCCTGGAGAATCTCATGGACAAAAGAGCCTAGCAGGCTACAGTCCATGGGGTATCAAGAGTTGGACACAACTTAAAAAACCACCAACCAGATGTCACCTCATTAATATCACAAAAGACAGCTTTATCTCCCTAATCACAGGAAATTCCAAGGGTTTTAGGAACTCTGTCCTAGGAACCGTTCTAAGACCAAATATCTATTTCTTATTACAAATCACAATATCAGAGCAACCTTGCTCCTGCAAAGTCTGGGCTCCCTAGTGTCCTAGAAATTCTGCCTCAGCTGAGGCAAGCCTTGTGTGTAGTGTGGGGCAAACATGGAGGGTTCCAGATGGAATTTAGAACTGCTTTGTCTCTCTCTTTGTTCTTTCTCTGGTCAAACACCCACCTCTTCCCTGCCCACTGAATCTGTGATGTAGCCCCTTGGAGAGCTGGGGCCTAGAAACTCCACGGTACACAGTGTCACTTGCCTTTTGTAAAAGAAATAATGATGTCACCTTAAGAGACAGCTCTGCCTAGAAATAGGAATAATGAAACCGAGCAGAACCCTGTGGGGCCATACTGGAGACAAAAGTCCCTCCCTGGCCCATGTTTCTTGTTTGTAGGGAAAAAAAATAGTTTCCTCCTCTTCTAGGCCTTCCCTGAGCAGACTCAAACAGTTACTATTTAGGGAAATGAGATAACTCAGAAACAAAGGAAAAGTAATAACAGTAAGGAAGAAAGTAATGACAATAGTTCAGTGATAAAACAGAGTCCTAGTTCCTCCTCTAGGGATATACATAACAATGTGACACGTATCTTTTAGTTGTTCTGCAGAAACCAAGACCCCACCCAGGTGGAGGATGGTGCCTACATGCTGACCACAAGCACGTAGACCCCAGACTGGTTGGAACCAGAACATTGATGATTAAGATTCCTGAAACACCACCCTGTTACCTCACTACCAACCAATCAGAACAAAGTCCACAAGCTGCAACCCGCATCCCAAATGTTCCCTTTATTTTTATATTTTTTTAACTTTACAATATTGTATTGGTTTTGCCATATATCAACATGAATCCGCCACAGGTATACACGTGTTCCCCATCCTGAACCCTCCTCCCTCCTCCCTCCCCGTACCATCCATCCCTCTGGGTCGTCCCGGTGCACCAGCCCCAAGCATCCAGTATCGTGAAAACCCTTCCCTGGGGACTTCCCTGGTGGTCCAGTGGCTTAGACTCTGCAGTCCCAGTGCAGGGGGCCTGGATTTGATCCCTGGTTGGGGAACTAGATCCCACATACGGCAACTACAGATTCCACATGCCACAATGGAGACTCGATACAGCTAAATAAATATTAAAAAAAAAAACAAAAAAAAAACCCTTCCCTGAAAGCCATCAGGGAGTTGAGTCTTGAGCATGAGTTGTCCATTCTCCTTCCTTTTGTTGTTCAGTCACTCAGTCGTGTCCAACTCTTTGCGACCCCATGGACTCTAGCATGCAGGCTTCCCTGTCCCACTCTCTCCAAGAGCTTGCTTAAACTCATGTCCATCGAGTCAGTGATGCCATCCAAGCATTTCATCCTCTGTTGCCCCCTTTTTCTCCTGCCTTCAATCTTTCCCAGCATCAAGGTCTTTTCCAGTGAGTCAGTTCTTTGCAGCAGGTGGCCAAAGTATTGGAGCTTCAGCATCAGCCCTTCCAGTGAATATCCAGGGTTGATTTCCTTTAGCATTGACTGGTTTCATCTCCTTGCTGTCCAAGGGCCTCTCAAGAGTCCTCTACAGCACCACAGTTGGAAAGCATCAATTCTTTGGTGCTCAGCCTTCTTTATGGTCCAGCTCGCACATCCATACATGACTACTGGAAAAACCATGGCTTTGACTATACAGACCTTTTTCGGCAAAGTGATGTCTCTGCTTTTAATATGCTGTCTAGGTTGGTCATAGCTTTTCTTCCAAGGAGCAAGTGTCTTTTAATTTCATGGCTGCAGTCACTGTCTGCAGTGATTTTGGAGCCCAAGAAAATAAAGTCTGTCACTGCTTCTATTTTTTTTCCCCATCTATTTGCCATGAAGTGATGAGACTGGATGCCATGATCTCAGTATTTTGAATGTTGAGTTTTAAAGCCAGCTTTTTTATTCTCCTCTTTCACCTTCATCAAGAGGCTCTTTAGTTCCTCTTCACTTTCTGCCATAAGGATGGTGTCATATGCATATCTGAGATTATTGATATTTCTCCCAGCAATCTTGATTCCAGCTTGTGCTTCATCCAGCCCAACATTTCAGATGATATATTCTGCATATAAGTTCAATAAGCAGGTGACAATATACAGCCTTGACATACTCCTTTCCCAACTTTGAACCAGTTGTTCCATGTCCAATTCTAATGATCGCTTCTTGACCTGCATAAAGGTTTCTCAGGAGGCAGGTAAGGTCATCTGGTATTCCCATCTCTAAGAATTTCCCACGGTTTGTTGTGATCCACACAGTCAAAGGCTTTAGCGTAGACAGTGAAGTAGATGTTTTTCTAAAATTCCCTAGCTTTTTCTATGATCCAACGGACTTTGGCAGAGTTTGATCTCTGATTCCTCTGCCTTTTCTAAATTCAGCTTTTACATTTGGAAGTTCTTGGTTCACAAACTGTTAAAGTCTAACTTGAAGAATTTGGGCGTTACCTTGCTAGCATGTGAAATGAGCACAATTGTGCAGTAGTTTGAATATTCTTCAGCATTGCCTTTCTTTGAGATTGGAATGCAAACTGACCTTTTCCAGTCCTGCGGCTAATCCTGTGGCCACCGCTGAGTTTTCCAAATTAGCATCATCGTTAGGATTTGAAATAGCTCAGTTGGAATTCCATCACCTCCACTAGCCTTGTTCGTAGTGATGCTTCCTAAGGCCCACTTGACTTCACACTCCAGGATGTCTGGCTCTAGGTGAGTGGTTACACCATCATGGTTATCCCGGTCATAAAGATCTTTTTTGTACAGTTCTTCTGTGTGTTCTTGCCACCTCTTCTCAGTATCTTCCACTTCTGTTAGGTCCCTACCATTTCTGTCTTTTATTGTGCCCATTCTTGCATTAAATATTCCCTTGGTATCTCTGATTTTCTTGAAGAGATCTCAAGTCTTTCCCATTCTATTGTTTTCCTCTATTTCTTTGCATTGTTCACTTAAGAAGGCTTTCTTCTCTCCCCTCGCTATTCTTTGGAACTCTGCATTCAAATGAGTATATCTTTCCTTTTCTCCTTTGCCTTTCGCTTCTCTTCTTTTCTCAGCTATTGTAAGGCCTCCTCAGACAGCCATTTGGCCTTAGCTTGCTTAGTGCCCTGCCGTAAATGCCGCACTTTCGTGCACAACCCAGTGTCAATAGATTGATTTTGCTGTGAGGGAGGCAAGTGGACCCAAGTTTGGTTCAGTAACAACAAAACAATGGCACCAATATCTACGCAAAAGGGTCTCCAAGGCATGGGCCAGAGGGATCCTTCCTGTCTGGAATCAGGGGCAGCAAAGTGGAAGTGGCATTGGCACTAAGGACTCACAGGGATGGGAGCAGGGGTTTCTGGGAGCTACTGGCAGGAACAGAGGTGGAAGTGGGAGGGGATTTACAGAGCCCCAGGAAGAAGCTATCCCAGATGACTGCTGCTGTCTGGTCACAGGGCCCGCTGAGCCTCACATACCCAAAGCCCTGACAGAGCTCCATCACAGCAGGAGGGACCACTCAAAGGCCAGCGGCCTAGACAGGCAAGTGGTAGGTCGGGGGGCCAGGAGGAGGCGTGGGGCTGGTCTTTCTTTCTGGGGCAGGGGGATGCCATGGAGGGCTTCAGGAAGGGAATACAGTGACTACAGGACTGGAAATGTACTTGCCTCCTTCCCCTTACCTTTCCCCTGGTGAGAGGGAAAGTCAGCCATGGGTCAAAAGCTTTTCAGCTGACCCAGCAACTGTCGCAAGTTGTCACTGTGGAATACTGACACAGGTGAGCTTGTTACAGTGTAGTTTATAATAGCAGAAAATTGCAAATGACCTAAATGAACCATAGGAGGTACATTTAATAAATGATAGTGTTTTCATCCAACAGAACACTGGGCAACCATCTAAGAACTCAATGTTGGTCTATTTTTATTTTGGAAAATATGATTTACTGTTAAGTGAATAAAGCAGTTTTTGAATGAATTCATACAACACATCCTAATATTGTTTACAGAGATCTGTTTGCTGCTGCTGCTAAGTCACTTCAGTCGTGTCCGACTCTGTGCGACCCCAGACGGCAGCCCACCAGGCTCCCCCTTCCCTGGGATTCTCCAGGCAAGAACACTGGAGTGGGTTGCCATTTCCTTCTCCAATGCATGAAAGTGAAAAGTGAAAGTGAAGTCACTCAATCTTGCCCGACTCTTAGCGACCCCATGGACTGCAGCCTACCAGGCTCCTCCGTCCATGGGATTTTCCAGGCAAGAGTACTGAAGTGGGGTGCCATTGCCTTCTCCGAGAGATCTGTTTATATGTATATATTTGCATGGTGAAATTTGATGAAATGTATACTACCCTGTGTTAACAATGGTGATCTTTGAGCGGGTAGAACTTTTTTCAGGATGTTGCTCATCTATGTTGTTGGTTTGTAGGTTTTGTTAAAAAATATAGTTAACACACGTGACTTATGTCATTTAATTTTTTAAATTTTTTATAGTTTTTATTGAAATAATTGATTTACAATGTGTTAGATTCAGATGTACAGCAAAGTGATTTACTTAAATCTATATATTGTTTTTCAGATTCTTTTCCATTATATGTTATTATAAGATATTGAATATAGTTCCCTGTGCTATATAGCAGGTCTTTGTTGGTTATTGGTTTTATGTGTACATATTTATGTGTGTGTTTTAATCCCGACCTCCTAACTTATCTCTCCCCGCCTTCCCCCTTTGATAACCATAAGTTTGTGCTCTATGTCTGTGAGTCTGCTTCTGTTCTATAAATAAGTTCATTTGTATAATTTTTTTAGATTCCACATACAAGTGATATGTGTCTTTCACATATTCATACAATGATATTTGTCTTTCTCTGTCTGACTTCCTTAACTCAACAGGATAATCTCTAGGTCCATCCATGTTGCTGCAAAGTTTTCATCATTTCATTCTTTCTTAGGGCTGAATAATATTCCACTGTGTATATGTACCACAGCTTCTTCGTCCATTCATTTGTCAATGGACATTTAAGTTGCCTTCATGTCTTGGGTACTGTGAATAGTGCTGCTATGAACATTGGGGTGCGTGTGTCTTTATGACTTAGGTGATTTTATAAGGCAAGGGTTTCTTTGGTTATATTTCCACACTTGTCGTGGTGTTTGGATTCTCCTGTCTGGGCCTGCCTGAGCTCCCTAGGGAGAAATGCTGACAGTGGGGGACTCAGAATCCTGGGTTGACTGGGTGTGTGGTCAAAACGGTCCACAGTGCGATGAGACAGAATCCCAGCTCTGGAGAAGGAGAGTCATGGCAGTTCCTATTGTCTGAGAGGCAGGACCAGGCAATAAACTCAGAGGGAGGCCCGAGGGCAGAAAGCAGAGGCTGGAAGGAAGGGCAGGAATGGCAGGCAGGGGGTCCAGGGCTGTGGCCAGTCAGGAGGGCCAGAGAGCTCCACCGTGCCCAGGTCTCATAGCAGCCGTATAGGCCCAGCACAAAGACCTGCTTGGTACTCTATGAGTTTGGCATCCTTCCTCACTCCACGGTGAGAAAGGAAGAGTTAACATCTGGAATCTTCTGATAGAAACTGCGCTCAGAGCGAGCATGCAAAGCCACATTTGTGAAAAATGGGCTCAATTTGATATTTGGAGAGCAATAAAATTGAAATCATTTCAAATTTTAAATGCCCAACATATTGAGACCCACCCTCCGATAGATCTTCCAAATGAGTCTGCAAGCTCTCCCTGCCCAGTTTCAGGGGGGGATTCACTTCTTTGCCAAAAATGTTCCTCTTCTTGAGTTGGAAGACAAGAGGCTCGAGGCTGGCAGTTCTCCCGGGGCCCTCCATGTGCTGCCGAGCAAGAGCCTTCTACACGGGGCTGGAGGAGGAGTGGTGTTCCTTCTTCTCTCGGGTAATGAATTTGATCTAATGGGACTGTCTGAATGTCCAGATAGTGTGGTGATAGGTACCCCATAAACACAGAGATAAACAGGTAGAGAGATAGATGGAGGCAAGCATAATTTGCTTCTAAATGCCTTTTCACTGGTATAAATAAAGCAAGAAAATAAAGTTGGATGCACTTGCAATACTAATGCAAGGGGGAAATTAAGTGCTAATTACAGGCTTGAGGATAAATGAAAAGGACGTATATGGAGAAGGCAGGAGTGTCAGAGGTTGCCGCGCTCCTGCCATCGCCGTGAGTCCACTACGAGGTCATCTGCAGACAGCTTCCACATCACCTCCACTTCCCGTGACTCTGCCACAAGGCATTCTTACCTCAGGGGGCATGAGGAAGTGGGGGTAGGCTGGGTACATGGCCCAGGAGTACAGGTGACCCTCAGCCAGTGAGGAATGGAAATTGAAAGACAACGCAGCTCCCTGGTCTCTCTGTGGAAGGCTGATTTAAGGTGTCTTCTGTGTAATCCCCCCAAGCCCCCCACCCCAGCAGCATTGCACCCCAGTTTCCCATGGGACAATCCAGCCATTGACAGACCTTAGTTGGTTTTCCCCACTTCCCTTTCTCACACTCTCACCCAGTCACTGTGCTTCCTCTGATCACCTCCCAGCTGACAACCTGCACCCACGTCCTTGTCTCAGGACCCATCTGCTTTGAGGGCATCTGAAATCAGAACAGGCAGGTGGGTACCAGCTGCCTAGTGAACAGGTCAGACGTGCAATCTGATGCCTGCATACAGTGTCAGCAATGGCACGGGACCCACTCTCAGCAGGATTCCATGCTTGGTTGACACTGTCTTGAAATTCTTAATCATTTTATCTTTGAACTTGTGTTGCATAAGTAACATGTGATGGGATGGTGGAGCATGCACACAAGCGGCACAGGGAATGCTGGCTGGCACCTCTGACTCTGCAGGCAGTGCAGCCCAAGCGATTCCCTGGTAATCCCGGGCACTCACGCACAGCTCCAGGCAGTCTGGGTCACCGCAGAGCCCCAAGGTCCAGATTGATGGTGCTGATGGTGGCGGCTGCAGCAGAAGCCACAGCTGTGGAAGAGAAGAGAGGAGGGGCTCCGTGTGGGGTTCACCCTGGGACCTGCGGTGGGAGGGCAACTTGCCCGTCAGTGCCTGGACCCCATCCTTGCAGCATCTATACAAACATTAACTCTCCAACTTGAGCCCCTGGACAGGAGCTGCCCAAGCTCAGACAATATGCGTTTATCAGTAAATTATTAAAAATAAAAGCATACACATGGATATTGCAATAAAACACATCAGGGAGCTATTAAAAGTTTTTCAAAGTGTTTAGAATCTTGAGTTTTGAAAACCATTGCAACAATGCATGGGAAATACCCACAGGTTCAGAAATAGAAATTAAATTTAAAGATCACCGAGTTCAGCTGAAAAGAATACAGTTTTCACAGGAAACTTTGGATGAACCAATTATTAATCAAAAGGACAATTTTTAAATTAAGTTTTCCTTACAGTTGAAGATATGGCAATAGAATACATAAACAGGCATTTTGAATGTATTATACATAAATCCTGAAGCCACTTCAAGTTTCTTCTGTGACTTGTGCAAGTTACAGAAAATGTCAGACAAAACATTAAAGTGCCTTATATAAATTTATGTTTAAGATTAAATTCAAATTTACATGAAACTGATTTGTGTAGAAATTTTTTTAGAAAAAATGTTCTATCAGAATCATCAGGTCTAGATATGCTGAAATTTTTGAATTTCAAAATATATTTTGATATAATTGATTAGATATGTATCCCAATGTTGTCACAGCCTATAGAAACACCCATAACAATTCTTGTAACAGTTGCATCAGCAGAAAGATCCTTTTCAAAATTAGAAGTTTTCAAAGTTATCTGTAATTTCGCATTTGCCAGGAGTGACTGATGTTGCTTTCAATTTGCATAGATTGAAAATGAAGTTGCTAAAAGTATAAATTTTGATGACCTAATAAATGAAAAAGCAGAAAAGTGAGCCACAGAAATATGGTCAGTCAAGATATCACATTAATAAAATATCAGACTTCCCTGGTGGCTCAATGGTAAAGAATCTGCCTGCCAATGCAGGAGACATGGGTTCAATCCCTGGTCTGGGAAGATCCATAATAAAATAAAATAAAAATTTAAAAATGAAGTATCATTTATTGTACTACGTAATATTATGACACCAAAATGTTATTGTTTGCAGTTTGTACATTTATATTGTTATGTGTGTATCACTGTTACTGTGTTTAGAGGTCATAAAACATTTTTTAAAGGAAAAAGTCTATATTTTGGTAACTTGAACAGTACTTTTTTCCTGCTTTTGGAACAGGGGCCCTGCATTTTCATTTCACGTGAAGCCCCATGGGTTATGTAGGCAGCTCTGCCTGCTTAACTTGTTTACCAAGTTTTCCAGGACAGATAAGTTAGGCCTGTGACCTTCAGGTCCGACACTGATTTTCTCTTTTTTTTCCTATTCTGAAATTAAAAAAAATTTTTTTTAATTGAAATGCAGTTGATGTACAATATTATATGTTACAGTTGTACAGTATGCTGCTGCTGCTAAGTCACTTCAGTCATGTACGACTCTGTGCGACCCCATAGACGGCAGCCCACCAGGTCCCGCCATCCCTGGGATTCTCCAGGCAAGAACACTGGAGTGGGTTGCCATTTCCTTCTCCAATGCATGAAAGTGAAAAGTGAAAGTGAAGCTGTTAGTCGTGTCCAACTCTTAGCGCCCCATGGACTGCAGCCTACCAGGCTCCTCCGTCAGTGATTGACAATTTTAAAGGTTCTATTCCACATATAGTTATTGTAAAATATTGATTTTGTTCCCCATATTGTACAATGTATCCTTGTAGCTTATTTTATACCTAATAGTTTGTATCTCTTTATCCCCACCTGCTGTGTTGCCCCTCCCTACTTCCCTCTCTCCACTGGTAACTACTAGTTTGCTCTCTATATCTGTGAGTCTGCTTCTTTTTTGTTATATTCACTAGTTTGTTGTATTTTTTAGACTGTCTGTATAAGTGATATCATAATTTGTCTTTGTCTGACTTATTTCACTTAGCATAATGCCCTCCAAGTCCATCCGTGTTGCTGCAAATGATAAGGTTTCATTCTTTTTTATGGCTGAATAGTATTCCATTGTATATATGTAACACCTCTTCTTTGTCCATTCATCTGTCAGTGGGCACTGAAGTTGCTTCCATGCCTTGGCCATTGTGAACAGTGTTAGTATGAACATTGGGATGCGTGTATGTTTTCGAATTATGGTTTCCTCTGGGTACATGCCCAAGACTGGGATTGCTGGATCATATGGTAACTTTGTTTTTTGAGAAACCTCCATACTGTTTTCCTCAATGGCTGCACCAATGAACATTCCTACCAACAGTGTACAAGTGCTCCCTTTTCTCCACTTCCTTTCTCTCTTCTTAATCCAGCTGCATCACATGGTTGGCAATAGTAATAACAAGAGGTAAACTGTAAGGACTGCAGAGGAAGGAATTCTTGGACCCGAGACCTCACAGACTGGGTCTTTGTCTTTGGCTGCAGGCTTCCCTGGGGAAGAAGCATAACCTTGGGCAACTACAGTGTTCACTGTACCTGAGGACACAGCTGTGAGCCATCAGCGGCAGGGCGGGGCGCCGGGTAGGCTGGTTCTAAAAGAGCACGTGGGTAGAACAGGACAGTATTTCCCACAGTCTGCCCCTTTGCGCCACTTCATTCACTTACTTCTTATGATAAATTGACTGCACTCGAGAAGAGCTTGTCCAGGATTCTGGGGTCATGTTTTCTGGGAAACTTAAAGGAGTAGGTAGGAGAACTCTAGCCCCTACTGCTGCTGAGAGTTGATTTTGAAGCCATAGTAGTTACTCCTCCTCCACCAGCTTTCATAGACTCCCCTTGGCTAGCACACCTATTGTCTAGTTGCTGTTAGTGGTGAAGTGATAAAGACCCTCATGCATGGAAGGTCTGAACACTGGGTTACCATGGTCTCTGACGCTGTGACAGCTGTACTTGTCCATTTACCATTACCCCTGGGCGTTAAGGGCACCAACAGATTCCTCAGTGGATGATTTGGGAGCCGGATTCCTGACTCTCTGGGTTGCATACCTGCGGCTCTACATCCTTCTAATGATTAGGAGTTTGTTACCACTGCCAGGATGGTGGCACTTTCTTTGCCTGCTAAGTCACTTGGCATAAGGAGCCCAGAGACTGGGAGACCACTGAATCTTAAAGTGTAATGAAAACCTTACTGTGTCCCCTGATGTAAGCATTCCTCTTCTGAGAATCAAGACCTGTAGATCCATATTGTGTGGACTAGAAGCACACGTTCCCCCAGTGAATCAATGGGGTTGATATGAACTGGGCCACTCCCACTTTCATCTCTTGGTTCCTAGATGCACATAGCCTACTTATGAGGCCACAACACCTTCTAATTGTTGTTTTGGAGGATGGACAATGTCCTGAAAGATGGAATCCCATCCTTACAGGACATTTTCTCCAAACTGGGGCATCAGCGGCACCATTCACAGCCTTTCCTCTGCTTTATTGTGCCCACAGCTCCTGGGTGGTGCAGTATATGATAGAACCAGAGCATCCTGTGGTTATCTGCCCACACTCATGCCTGATTTGCTGTAAAGAGGGCTCCCCTGTCTGAGTTGATGCTGTGTAAGATCCCATCTCAGTGAGTCCAGTGCCTTATGGTAGGGGTGCTTGCTGAGCCCCAGTAGTCAACAAAGGTAAACCCATACCACACACATCTGTTGATCCCAGTCAAGTTGAATTATTGCCCTGTCCAGGGTGGAAATCAACTTGCTACCAAGTGGTCAACAGGCCCCTTTGAGGAATGGCGGCATATTGGGAGTTTAGCATTGTTAATGACAGGTTGGACATTCAACTGTGCCAATAGCTAAATCAGCCTTAGTGACAGAGGGCCCTATGCGATTGGGCCCATAAATAACCTCCATTCCTATGCCGTAACTACTTCATTCACACATGTATTATGCCATTGTGCCAGCACCGGGGTGGCCACTGACAGAGGATGATGGATGTCAACTGGCAGAATCATTCTTTCTACCTGGTTGGTTGGTGCCTCTTCCGTGGTCAGTGCTCTCTGGTGCATATTTATGTCTGACACAAATATCTTCGTATGTAGTGCATACCCCCATAGGTCCCTTCCTCCACACACCTCTTCCCCACATTTGCTGGTCCCTGATCTTTTTTAAAATTTTTATTTATTTATTTTTGGCCGTGCTGGGTTTTCATTGCTGTGTGGGCTTTTCTCTAGTTGCGGTGAGTGGGGGTTACTCCCTAGCTGTGGTGAGTAGGCTTCTCATCTCTTGTTGCAAAGCATGGACTCTAAGGTGCGTGGGCATCAGTAATTGTGGCGTGTGGGCTTAGTTGCTCCGCGGATTGTGGAATCTTCCTTGTGAATCTTCATGGGATCAAAGCCATGTCCCCTGCTCTGGCAGGCAAATTCTTTTTTTTTTTTAATTTTTGTTTTGTACTGGGTTATAGCTGATTAACAAACAGTGTTGTAGCAGTTTCAGGTGAATAGTGAAGGAACTCAGCCATACATAGACATGTATCCATTCTCCCCCCAAACCCCACCTCCCATAACATTGAGCAGAGTTCCATGTGCTATGCAGTAGGTTCTTGTCGGTTATTGGCAGGTGGATTCTTAACCACTGGACCACCAGGGAAATCCATCCTCGATCTTCTAATCTTTCTCCTTTCTGGACCCTGACCAACCAACCTGGCCATTTGCCACTGCCTATGAGTCTATATATTTTCTTACTTCGGGCTGCTTCTCTTTCTGTACAAGGTAAATTGTCAGGCGCATTGGCTAGATCTCTGCCCATTGAGATTTCTCCTCACTTCTGTATTTACGGCCACCCCTGACTGAGGCTATAGTGTGACAGTCACTCATTTTTGGCTTGCAACAATCTACCAAGTTGTTCCATCTGTAACTTGAGCTCAGCCCTGTCACTTACCCATCAGCTAGTCATAAGGGACCCCCACACATGGCCCTTTGAGGTCAGCTAAAGAGAAGAGGCTTATACAACAGTGGTGGATATCATGGCATCTAGATCACCTCTTCGTGCATCTTACTTGTGCACTCTGCTCCTCCTCGTCTCCAACACAGGAGTATCGTTCTCATCATGCAATGGCTTATGCCGGGTCTGCCCAAAGTTGTGATTTGGTAGATCTTACAGTCTGAGCTCATCATGGGTGGTTATGGTCATATGCAGAGTACATCATGAGAAATGCTGGACTGGAAGAAACACAAGCTGGAATCAAGATTGCCGGGAGAAATATCAATAACCTCAGATATGCAGATGACACCACCCTTATGGCAGAAAGTGAAGAACTCAAAAGCCTCTTGATGAAAGTGAAAGAGGAGAGTGAAAAAGTTGGCTTCAAGCTCAATATTCAGAAAACGAAGATCATGGCATCCGGTCCCACCACTTCATGGGAAATAGATGGGGAAACAGTGGAAACAGTGTCAGACTTTATTTTTCTGGGCTCCAAAATCACTGCAGATGGTGACTGCAGCCATGAAATTAAAAGACACTTACTCCTTGGAAGGAAAGTTATGACCAACCTAGATAGCATATTCAAAAGCAGAGACATTACTTTGCCAACAAAGGTTCGTCTAGTCAAGGCTATGGTTTTTCCTGTGGTCATGTATGGATGTGAGAGTTGGACTGTGAAGAAGGCTGAGTGCCAAAGAATTGATGCTTTTGAACTGTGGTGTTGGAGAAGACTCTTGAGAGTCCCTTGGACTGCAAGGAGATCCAACCAGTCCATTCTGAAGGAGATCAGCCCTGGGATTTCTTTGGAAGGAATGATGCTAAAGCTGAAACTCCAGTACTTTGGCTACCTCATGCGAAGAGTTGACTCATTGGAAAAGACTCTGATGCTGGGAGGGATTGGGGGCAAGAGGAGAAGGGGACGACAGAGGATGAGATGGCTGGATGGCATCACTGACTCGATGGACGTGAGTCTGAGTGAACTCCGGGAGTTGGTGATGGACAGGGAGGCCTGGCGTGCTGCGATTCATGGGGTCGCAAGGAGTCGGACACAACTGAGCGACTGATCTGATCTGATCTGATGGTCACTTGATATCCCAAATTTACATGCTCTGACTCCATCAGGGCCAGTATCATGCAGGGAGCTGCTTTCTGAATGGCATGGCATGGCCTTGCTCTAGAAGCTAGGTCTAGGCATCTCCACTATGATCGTCTGTCAGGACTGGCTATCACCTTTATCCAGCATCTTTCCCCGCTACACTGATCTCAAGTATCAGGCTATATAGTCTAAGATGGAGGGCTGCTGGCACCTCAGTCTGAACTTGCCGCAGAGTCCCTTCCTACTCTGGGCCCCACTCAAGACTGGCAGTCTTCTCTATCACTCAGCTGATGGATATTCCCTGAGGAGGATTAACAAACACGGCACTCCTTTCTTAGTGGTGGGACATGTGAAATTCAGTAAGTCGTCTTTTACTTTCTAGGGGATATCCCAGCATGCTCCAGTTCACTGGGTTGCTCCAACCTTCACTGGTGGGTAAGGCCCTAATTTTCATAGAGTTCATCTTTCACTCTCTGGAGTTCATGTGTCTTTTCAAGGGCTCCAACATACCACTTCTCGCCCATTTGGTTCGAGTAATATGATGCCAGCAACATGGTACATCCATACAGTGTTTTGCAGAATGTCCAGATGGTCCAGAGCTCTTTAGGTTATCAGAGAGGTTGGGAAGTTAACTTAGTCCTGAAGCAAGACCACGTGTACTGTTGTCCATCCTACGCAAATGCAAGCTATTAGAGATGGAAAAGAATATATTTTCTGGATCCCCATACATGTACCAGAAGTAAAGATTGAGCAGAGTAGCTGCAGTTGGGGCTACTACTTCATTAAGTGATCTACTCTTGTTCACCATAATCCATCCAGTTCTTTTAGGGACCAGTGAAGTGAAAGTAAAAAAGTGTTAGTCGCTCAGTCATGTCCAACTCTTTGTGACCCCATGGACTGTAGCCCACCAGGCTCCTCTGTCCATGGAATTCTCCAGGCAAGATTACTGGAGTGGGTTGCTATTCTCTTCTGCAGGGGATCTTCCCGACCCAGGAATCAAACTCACATCTCCTGCATTGCAGGCAGACTCTTTACCATCTGAGCCACCAGGGAAGATTTTAGGGACCAAGCTGGTGGATTAAATGGGGATATTTGGGGACCACCCATCCTGCATTCTTTAAATCATTGAGGGTGGCCCTAATCTCTGCTATCCCCCCAGGATGTACTGTTGCTTATGATTTACTATCTTGGCTTGATGTGCAAGGGGGGAATTTCAGAGGCTTCCATCTTGTCTTACTGTGGTAGCCCTTACTTCACTGGCCAAGGAACCAATATGGATCGGGGCCTGATAGCCACTGAGTATATCCATTCCAAGTAGACATTCAGTGACCAAAAAAAAATGACCAGTGTGTAGGTTCATGGACTCAATGGAATGACCATCAGGTAGACCTGGGCCAGAACTCCATTTATGACCTGGCCCCCTTGTTCTTTCTATTCGAACAGGGTGTGCCCATGGTGGTATTTTTTGTCGCTGGTATTAACATTTGTACCCTAAATCCTTGAAAAGTCTGTGCAGTCTCATTTTTCTAAGGCTCTGTTACCCAAGTAAATGACCACAGGACTCTTCAGAAAAGGAATGAGCCTCAACCAGTGAGAGGTAGGAATTGATGGATAAATCCTCCAACTTCTTTGCTCATCAGGGACAACAGTTCTGTTCTATCCTATCTCCCAGAGTCCCGGGTGCAATTGCACCCAGCTGCCCACAGAGGTCACCCAATGTTTAGCTCACCCTTGATTGGCCTTCCTTCCTGCCCTGTCTCACTTCTCCAGGTCATCACTGTGCTTGTTGGGACCTCTTCCCAAGTGAACTACTTGTACCTACATCCTTGTCTCAGGGTATGCTTATCGGGAACTCACACTAAAACAACAGTACAGAAATAAAGCAACCTGAGAGGTCACCCGTCTCCTCCTGACCTTTAGCTACTTCCCGTCTGTTCGCCCAGCTCTGCAGAAAAGGTTCCATCAGCCTCCACGGTAACCCAGTCTGATCTTCAGTTCTCATTGTCAGACCTTTGCTTTTAACTCTCAACCCTCCATCCCTCCCACTGGAATATAAAACTACTTCATCATCTTATGATTTGTTTTTTCCTTTTTCTGAGAGAGAGAGAGTAGCTGACCACCAACTTTGGTGTAAGAGCCTCTTATATACTTGAGCGTGGGTTTTTGTCTTTACTTCTCCAGGCTGAATGATTCAAGTTCTTTGAAAGAGTGCCCGTCAGTCCCGTTTGCCAGGCTTTTAATCATCTTCGGAGCTGTAAGCTGTCACCCCCAGCTGCTCACCATAGACCAGCCTCCAGGCTTCTGGAGACCACCAGATGCGCGTTTTAACCTGGAGAAGTTCACCAGAGTCGGGGGGTGCCCCAGCTGCTATAAATCACCTTCTCCCGCACCTCCTCCCCGAAGTCGGAGAACAAGCCCCAGCTTGCTGTCGAAGGCCATAAAACTTCTCTTCTTTAAAGGACCCCTTTGTTGGGCACGTTCATTGTAGCAGGCGTGCAAGTCCACCAAGGGCCCATAAAACTTCCCCAGGCTTTGTGCAGGTGACCCCACGTGCCTGCGTCTGAGCCATCCCACCCTTAAGCCCACAATAAAACTGCTGCTGGGTTCACCAGAGACACACTGGACTCAATTTGCCTTGTGATTTGTTTATTAGCTTTACAAATGGCTTTTGAGGCCAGACAACCTCTCCTAACCCTGATGACTTGACAGGTGGAAGCTCAGGAACTTCCCAGGGAACTGGGGGACTCTCGAGTAGCCATGGAGATTTCAAAACAATTAACCTCAGAGAGAAACTGTGGCTGCCCTTAAAGGGTGAGGCAGCCTACGGATGCAGCTGGGCTCTCCTGTCTTCGGTGGGCAAAGGTATTTCGCCTCTTGCTATCACCAGAGTGGTCCAAGGGCCGCTTTCTGAGAAGCCCCAAGGCCATCACCTGCTCCCTGACGATGAATCCACTCCAGCAGTCCCACCAGCCTTCGTAAGTGAAGTCGAAGCAAAGCCAATCAGCAGTGGGATGACATTTACCTCATACATAGGTCAGCAGTTAAGAGCCCAGGGCTTCAAACAACTCAAATGTCCATGCGCAGTAGAAGGGCTATTCATACAGTGGAATGTAAAAAGAACAAAGCGTGTGAGTAGTTCTTAAAATGTTCTCATCACAAGAAAAAAAAATTTTAACTGTAGTGACAGATGTTAACTACATTTTACTGGAGTGGTCGTTTTGCAATATATACAAATATTACATCATTATGCTGTACCCCTGAACATATAACATGTTATGTGTCAATTATACCTCAATTTTAAAATTATCATTATGCTGTACCCCTGAAATTAACATAATGTTGTATGTCAATTATGCATGCATGCGTGTTAAGTCGCTTTAGTCATGTCCAACTCTTTGTGACCCTATGGATTGTAGCCCACCAGGCTCCTCTGTGCATGGGATTCTTCAGGCAAGAATACTGGAGTGGGTTCCCATGCCCTTCTCCAGGGGATCTTCCCAGCCCAGGGATCGAACTCACATCTCTTATGTCCCCTGCATTGGCAGGAAGGTTCTTTACCACTAGTGCCACCTGGGAAGCCCATGTCAATTATACCTCAATTAAAAAAATCAAAATACATTTTTTTGAAAGAACAAAGCATGGATATACACAACTGCATGGATGAATCACAAACATTCTGCAGGGTGAAAAAAAGCCAGACACATGAGTAAATAGTACATGCTTCTGTTAATATTTACATGAAGCTTAAAAAGGCAAAATTTAATTTATGGTAGTAAAAGTCACAATAGCTGTTACCTCTGGGAGGCAAAGGGGGTAAAATTAAGTGGAAAGGGACACAGGAGAACTCTTTGGGGGGTGAAAAAGTGGGCCATATCTTGATCCGAATGCTGATCACATAGGCATATACATATGTAAAAGGTTTTCAAGCACTTAAGATCTGTGCTTTCCTGCATGTAAATCTACATTAGGATACTACTGAGAGGGAAAGCCCCAATTTCTAACCTACATAACTATGAGCTAATAAATGACTGTTGTTTTAAGGTGCTAAATTTGTGGTGATCTGTTACAGAGTCATGGAAAACTAACACACCTTGGTTCTATTATTGGTCCTGCCTCCAATTTACTGTGTGATCAAGGGTATGTCACTTACCCTCTCTGAGCGTCAGCTTCCACAATTCATGACAACAGTGACTCATCTCCTGCCTGCAGGACTCATGTGAAAATCACATGACTTAATGTACATGAAAGCACTTGCGAAAGAATAAAGCAGCTTATAAATGGAAAGTTTATTATTGTCACGTTCAAAATAAACCCCCAACTTTGACCACAGGAAATGATTCAGAATCAAGCAACCCAGGACTGATCAACCCCTATTTTGTTACAGGCCCTCAGCCGTGTGTCAGCAGGATATGGGCCTGGTGGTCTGGTGAGCCTGGGAGATAAATGGTGTCAAATTCACTCCTGAACACCGCCACCTGTATGCCATTTGTTCCTGCTTGAATTTGACATAGGCAAATGCCTTCACGTGTATTAATATTTGCGATTTTACCTTCCCAAAGTACAATAGATGGGAATTTTATTTTTCACTTGCTAGAAACCTCTATGCCTTCTGGAACCCTGTAACTCTTCCTCTGACAGGAAAATAATGCCCTGTCAGACGACTCTGAAAGTGTGAAACTGTTAGTCGCTCAGTTGTGTTTGACTCTTTGCGACCCCATGGACTATAGCCCACCTGGCTCCTCTGCCCATGGGATTTTCCAGGTAAGAATACTGGAGTGGGTTTCCATTCCTTTCTCCAGAGGATCTTCCCGACCCAGGGATCGAACCCATGTCTCTTACGTCTCCTGCATTGGCAGGGGGTTTCTTTATTGTCTGAGCCACAGTGAGCTAGCCCCCAAATCCTGTGGTTGTGGCCCTCTTAAAATATTATTATCACTACATCTTTGTTTTACAAGTTTAAATCTTTAATGGACTAAAATCTCTTTTACTCACAATGATCAAATTAGAGCATAATACTTAATCCATGAATCCGTTCTTTTTTCTTTAAATCTTTTACGTTTCTCTTCCTGCCCTTTCCACATGAGCACCCTCCCCCCGACCCCCAACACGCTTCCAGTAAAGTTGTAGTGTACACTCTCCCCCTTCCCGCAGTGAACCTTTGATTGAATAGCTATTCAGTGTTTATCTTATTGCATGTTTCAGTGTTTTGTAAATATTTTATACAGCTGATCCATGTAATGAATTATGGTTATTACTTTTTTTTTCCCTCTTGCACAATCCTTCCCCTGGAGTTAATAGTCATCTGGCTTTTGGGTTTCTTAATTTTTTACATATTTATCAGTAAGGCAGCTGTAAACTTTGCCAGATGTCTGAATCGCCTCTGAAGACATTCAGACACATCAAATATTTGATCGATTTCATTGGAAAATCTCTCTCCCAGAGCCATCTAATCTGCCCAAACCTGAACAGGCTGCCCTCCAGGCCTGATACATGCATGATTTTATTATTATATATTGAGCACTTATTCTGTGCCAGGCACTATGATATTTGAAGTGCACAACAATTTTATGAGGTTCATATTTGTATACCCAGGACAGTAAGTCTTAATGAGGTTAAATAACCCTATCAAAAGATGGGCTAGTAAGAGGAAGAACCAGGATTTTAGCCCATGATTGTTTAACACCAAAGCCCTGATTGGTTGATTCTGAATCATTTCTGGTGGCCAGAATTGGAGGTTTATTTTGAACATGACAATAATAAACTTTCCATTTATAAGCCACTTTATACCTTTGAAAATGCTTTTATGTACATTAAGTCATTTGACTTTCACATGAATCCTGCAGATGGGAGATGAGTTACTGTTGTCCTTAACTGTGGAAGCTGTGGAAGCTGAACCTCAGAGAGGGTGACATACCCTTGGTCACACAGTAAACTAAAGGCAGGACCAATGTTAGAACTGAGTTGAATTAGTTTCTATGGCTCTATAACAGATCACCACAAATTTAATAGCTTAAAACACAAGCCATTTATTAGTTCATAGCTCTATAGGTTAGAAACCAGGGCCCAGCGTGGCTGGACTCTGAGCTTAGATTCTCACAAGGCTAAAATCAAGGTGTTGGCTAGACCTGTAATCTTGCCTGAAGCTTAGGGCTGCCTTTTAGGCTCATTCAGGTTGGTAGCAGGGCTTAGTTCCATACAGTTGTAGGACTGAGGTGCCTATTCTCTTGCTGACTATTGGCCAGGGGTCACTCTCAGCTCCTAGAGACTTTTTTCAGGTCCTTGCCATGGAATGGAAAATTCTCCCTGATACCAAATATCTTTCAGGTGTTGGATCCTTCTCAGTACCAGGAGCCCAGTTCCTTTATAAAGACTCATCTGTTTAGGTCAGGCCCACCCAAGATAATCTCTCCCCCTTTTTTTCAAATTTAAGTATAATTTACTCATAATGTGCTAATTTGAGGGATACAGAATACCTGATTCAGGTTATTTTTTTTTCAGATTATATTTCGTTTTAGGTTATTACAAGAAGCTGGGTATAGTTCTCTAGGCTATACCGTAAATCCTTGTTGCCTTATTTATTTTATGTGGGCGCCAGCTGCAATGGACTGCGCAGAAGCATGGCTGAGAGGAGCTACCCCTTGCCCAAGGTAAGGGACGGTGACCGAGAGTGCCAGGCTGCATCGGCACAGGAGCGGCCGAGAGGAGCTACCACACGCCCGAGGTCAGGGGATGTGGCCGAGAGGAGCAACCCCACGTCCAAGGAGCGGCAGCTGCGCCGGTGCAGGAGGGCTGAGAGGAGCTACTCCACATTCAAGGTCAGGAGGGGCGGCTGTGAGGAGATACCCCTCATCCAAGGTAAGGAGCAGTGGCTGCACTTTATGGAGCAGCCGTGAAGAGATACCCCACGTCCAAGGTAAGAGAAACCCAAGTAAGATGGTAGGTGTTGTGAGAGGGCATCAGAGGGCAGACGCACTGAAACCATAATCACAGAAAACTAGCCAATCTGATCACACGGACCAGAGCCTTGTCTAACTCAATGAAACTAAGCCCTGCTGTGTGGGGCCACCCAAGACAGGAGGGTCATGGTGGAGAGGTCTGACAGAATGCAGTCCACTGGAGAAGGGAATGGCAAACCACTTCAGTATTCTTGCCTTGAGAACCCCATGAACAGTATGAAAAGGCAAAATCATAGGATACTGAAAAGGGAATTCCCCGGGTCGTTAGGTGCCCAATGTGCTACTGGAGATCAGTGGAGAAATAACTCCAGAAAGAATGAAGGGATGGAGCCAAAGCAAAAACAATACCCAATTGTGGATGTGACTGGTGATAGAAGCAAGGTCCGATGCTGTAAAGAGCAATATTGCATAGGAACCTGGAATGTCAGGTCCATGAATTAAGGCAAATTGGAAGTGGTCAAACAGGAGATGGCAAGAGTGAACGTCGACATTCTAGGAATCAGCGAACTAAAATGGACTGGAATGGGTGAATTTAACTCAGAAGACCATTATATCTACTACTGCGGGCAGGAATCCCTTAGAAGAAATGGAGTAGCCATCATGGTCAACGAAAGAGTCCAAAATGCAGTACTTGGATGCAATCTCAAAAACGACAGAATGATCTCTGTTTGTTTCCAAGGCAAACCATTCAATATCATAGTAATCCAAGCCTATGCCCCAACCAGTAACACTGAAGAAGCTGAAGTTGAACGGTTCTATGAAGACTTACAAGACCTGGTAGAACTAACACCCAAAAAAGATGTCCTTTTCATTATAGGGGACTGGAATGCAAACGTAGGAAGTCAAGAAACACCTGGAGTAACAGGCAAATTTGGCCATGGAATACGGAATGAAGCAGGGCAAAGGCTAATAAGAGTTTTGCCAAGAGAACGCACTGGTCATAGCAAACACCCTCTTCCAACAACACAAGAGAAGACTCTACACATGGACATCACCAGATGGTCAACACTGAAATCAGATTGATTGTATTCTTTGCAGCCAAAGATGGAGAAGCTCTATACAGTCAGCAAAAACAAGACCAGGAGCTGACTGTGGCTCAGATCATGAGCTCCTTATTGCCAAATTCAGACTTAAATTGAAAAAGTGGGGAAAACCACTAGACCATTCAGGTATGACCTAAATCAAATCCCTTATGATTATACAGTGGAAGTGAGAAATAAGATTTAAGGGACTAGATCTGATAGAGTCCCTGATGAACAATGGATGGAAGTTCGTGACATTGTACAGGAGACAGGGATCAAGACCATCCCCATGGAAAAGAAATGCAAAAGGGCAAAATGGCTGTCTGAGGAGGCCTTACAAATAGCTGTGAAAAGAAGAGAAGCGAAAAGCAAAGGAGAAAAAGAAAAATATACCCATTTGAATGCAGAGCTCCAAAGAATAGCAGGGAGAGATAAGAAAGCCTTCCTCAGCAATCAGTGCAAAGAAATAGAGGAAAACAACAGAATGGGAAAGACTAGAGATCTCTTCAAGAAAATTAGAGATACCAAGGGAACATTTCATGCAAAGATGGGCTCGATAAAGGACAGAAATGGTATGGACCTAACAGAAGCAGAAGATATTAAGAAGAGGTGGCAAGAATACACAGAAGAACTGTACAAAAAAGAGCTTCATGACCCAGATGATGATGGTGTGATCACTCACCTAGAGCCAGACATCCTGGAATGTGAAGTCAAGTGGGCCTTAGAAAACATTACTACAAACAAAGCTAGTAGAGGTGATGGAATTCCAGTTGAGCTATTCTAAATCCTGAAAGATGATGCTGTGAAAGTGCTGCACTCAATATGCCAGCAAATTTGGAAAACTCAGTAGTGGCCACAGGACTGGAAAAGGTCAGTTTTCATTCCAATCCCAAAGAAAGGCAATGCCAAACAATGCTCAAATTACCGCACAATTGCACTTATCTCACACGCTAGTAAAGTAATGCTCAAAATTCTCCAAGCCAGGCTTCAGCAGTACGTGAACCATGAACTTCCAGATGTTCAAGCTGGTTTCAGAAAAGGCAGAGGAACCAGAGATCAAATTGCCAACATCTGCTGGATCATGGAAAAAGCAAGAGAGTTCCAGAAAAACATCTATTTCTGCTTTATTGACTATGCCAAAGCCTTTGACTGTGTGGATCACAATAAACTGTGGAAAATTCTGAAAGAGATGGGAATACCAGACCACCTGACCTGGCTCTTGAGAAACCTATATGCAGGTCAGGAAGCAACAGTTAGAACTGGATATGGAACAACAGACTGGTTCCAAATAGGAAAAGGAGTCCGTCAAGGCTGTATATTATCACCCTGCTTATTTAACTTCTATGCAGAGTACCTCATGAGAAACGCTGGACTGGAAGAAGCACAAGCTGGAATCAAGATTGCTAGGAGAAATATCAATAACCTCAGATATGCAGATGATACCACCTTTATGGCAGAAAGTGAAGAGGAACTAAAAAGCCTCTTGATGAAAGTGAAAGAGGAGAGTGAAAAAGTTGGCTTCAAGCTCAACATTCAGAAAACGAAGATCATGGCATCTGGCCCCATCACTTCATGGGAAATAGATGGGGAAACAGTGGAAACAGTATTAGACTTTATTTTTTGGGGCTCCAAAATCACTGCAGATGGTGACTGCAGCCATGAAATTAAAAAATGCTTACTCCTTGGAAGGAAAGTTATGACCAACCTAGATAGTATATTGAAAAGCAGAGCTATTACTTTCCCAACAAAGGTCTGTCTAGTCAAGGCTATGCTTTTTCCAGTGGTCATGTATGGATGTGAGAGTTGGACTGTGAAGAAAGCTGAGCACCGAAGAATTGATGCTTTTGAACTGTGGTGTTGGAGAAGACTCTTGAGAGTCCCTTGGACTGCAAGGAGATCCAACAAGTCCATTCTGAAGGAGATCAGTCCTGGGTGTTCATTGGAAGGACTGATGCTGAAGCTGAAACTCCAGTACTTTGGCCACCTCATGTGAAGAGTTAACTCATTGGAAAAGACCCTGATGCTGGAGGGATTGCGGGGAGGAGGAGAAGGGGACGACAGAGGATGAGATGGCTGGATGGTATCACCGACTCGATGGACATGAGTTTAAGTGAACTCCGGGAGTTGGTGACGGACAGGGAGACCTGGCGTGCTGTGATTCATGGGGTTGCAAAGAGTCGGACACAACTGAGCAACTGAACTGAACTGATAGCAATTTACATCTGTTAATCCCATATTCCTAATTTGTCCCTCCGTGCCTCCCTCTTCCATATGGTAACCATAAATTTGTTTTCAATGTCTGTGAGTCTATTTTGTATATAGTTTTCATTTCTATTATATTTTAAATTCTACATATAGGTGATACCATATAATATTCGTCTTTCTCTGACTTATTTCAATACGCATAATATTCTTAGGGCCATCCATGTTGCTGCAAATGGCAATATTTAATTTGTTTTATGGCTGAGTAATATTCCATTGTGGGCTTCCCTGGTGGTTCAATGGTAAAGAATCCACTTGCTAAATGTAGGAAACATGGGTTCGATTGCTGGGTTGGGAAGATCCCCTGGAGAAGGAAATGGCAACGTACTCCAGTATTCTTGCCTGGGAAATCCCAAGGACAGAGGAGCCTGGTGGGCTACAGTCCATGGGGTCACAATAGAGTTGGACACAACTTAGCAACTGAACAATAATAGTAATATTCCACTGTATATTTATACCACATCTTCTTAAGCCAGTCATTTGTTGGTGGGCACTCGGGTTGTTTACATGTCTTGGCTGTTGTAAATAGTGCTGTTATGAATATTGGATTGCATGTATCTTTTTGCATTAGAGTTTTTTTGTCTTTTTGGGTATAGACCCCAAAATGGGATTTCTGGATCACATGGTAGCTCTCTTTTTAGGTTTTTTTTTTGGCTGCGCTGGGTGTTGTGGCACTTGGGCTCTTCATTGTGGCACACAGGCTTTCTCTAGCTGAGTCCCACAGGGCTTCTTGTTGCGGTTCACAGGCTTATGTTGTGGAGTATGGGCTCTAGAGCATGCGGGCATCAGTAGTTCTGGTGCATGGGCTTAGTTACCCCAGCATGTTGTATCTTAGTTCCCTGACCAGGGATGGAACCCACATCCCTGGCTTTGAAAGGTGGATTCTTAACCTCTGGACCACCAGGGAAGTTTCCTGTTTTTAGTTTTCCAAGGAACCTCCATACTGTTTTGCATAGTGGCTGTACCAATTTACATTCCTTCACAGTGCAGTAGGGTTCCCTTTTCTCCACACCTCTTCAGCATGTATTGTTTGTAGAGTTTTTGGTGATGGCCATCCTGACAGGTGATACCTCATTGTGGTTTTGATTTGCATTTCTGTCATAATTAGTGATGTTGTGCATCTTTTCATTGCCTGTTGGCCATCTGTATGTCATGTTTTGGAGAAATGTGTATTTGGATTTTGCTCCCATTTATTGATTGGATTGTTTGAGGTTTTTTTAATATTGAGTTATATGAGCTGTTTGTATATTTTGGATATTAACTCCTTGTTGGTTGCATCATTTGCAAATATTTTCTCCCATTCCATAAGTTGTCTTTTCATTTTGTTGATAGTTTCCTTTGTTGTGCAAACACTTTAAATTTGATTAGGTTCCATTTGTTTATTTTTGCTTTTATTTCTTTTGCCATGGGAGACTGATCTAAGGAAATACTGCTATGATTTATGTCAAAGAATGTTTTGCCTATGTTCTAGGCTAGGAGTTTTTAATGGAATCACATCATATTTAGGCCTTTAAACCATTTTAAGCTTATCTTCGTATATGGTGTGAGAGAGTATTCTCATTTCATTGATTTATATGTAGGGGTCTAGCTCTCCCAAGACCACTTGCTGAAGAGACTGTCTTTTCTCTATTGTATATTCTTGCCTCCTTTGTCATAGATCAATTGACTGTAAGTGTGTGGGTTTGTTTCTGGGCTCTCTATTCTGTTCTATTGGTCTATATGTCTGTTTTTGTGTCAACACCATGGGGTTTTGATTACTGTAGCTTTGTAGTGTTGTCTGAAGTCTGAAAGGGTAAGGCATGCAGCATTGTTTTTTTTTCTTAGGATTGTTTCAGCAGTTCTGGGTCTTTGTAGTTCCATACCAATTTTAGCATTGTTTGTTTTAGTTCTGTGAAAAATGTCCTGGGCATTTTGATAGGGATTGCGTTAAATCTGTAGATTGCTTTGGGTAGTATGGCTATTTTGACTATATTAATTCTTCCAATCCAAGAGCACAGGTTCTCGTTCTATTTCTTTGAATCATCTTCAATTTCCTTTATCAATGTTTTATAGTTTTTAGCATATTGGTCTTTTCACCTGCTTGGCTAAGTTTATTCCTATTTTTCCTATATTTTTTACTGTGATTTTAAACAAGATTTCTTTTACTTGCCTATTTCTGATATTTCATTATTAGTGTAAAGAATTATAATAGATTTGTATACATTGACTTTGTATACTGCTACCTTGCTGAATTCATTTATTAGTTCTAATAGTTTTGGTGTGGAGACTTTAGGGTTCTCTATATAGAATATTGTGCCATCTGTGCAAATACTGATGGTTTTATCTCTTCCTTTCTAATTTGAATAACTTTTATTTCTTTTTCTTGTCTGACTGCCGTGGCTAAGGCTTCCAATGCTATGTTGAATAGGAGCCATGAGAGTAGGCATCATCGACTTTTTCCAGAATTTAGCGGGAAGGCTTTCAGGTTTTCATTGTTGAGTATTATGTTGGCTGTGGGTTTGTCATAAATGGCCTTTAATATGTTCCCTCTTTACCCACTTTGGTGAGAGTTTCTGTCATGAATGGATGTTGAATTTTGTCTAAGGCTTTTTCTGCATCTGTTGAGATGCAGCTATCAGGCTTCCCTGATAGCTCAGTTAGTAAAGAATCTGCCTGTGGTGCAGGAGACCCCAGTTTGATTCCTGGGTTGGGAAGATCTGCTGGAGTAAGGGATAGGCTACCCACTCCAGTATTCTTGGGCTTCCCTGATAGCTCAGTTGGTAAAGAATCCACCTGCAATGCGGGAGACCTGGGTTCGATCCCTGGGTTGGGACGATCCGCTGTAGAAGGGAAAGGCTACCCACTCCAGTATTCTGGCCTGGAGAATTCCATGGACTGTATAGTCCATGGGTCACAAAGAGTCAGACACGACTGAGTGACTTTCACTTTCATTGAGATGATCATATGGTTTTTGTCTTTCCTTTTGTTAGTGTGGTATATTGCATCAATTGATTCGTGTGTGTTGAACCATTCTTATGATTGTGGAATGAATCCAACTTAATCACACTGTATGTTTTTTTTATATATGTATTGTTGGGTTCAATTTGATAATATTATGTTGAGGATTTTTGCATCTATATTTATCAGAGATATTGGCCTATAAATTTCTTTTTCTTTTTTTGTAGTATCTTTGTCTGGTTTTGGTATCAGGGTGACTGTGGCCTCATAGAATGAATTTGGGAGTATTCCTTCCTCTTCAATTTTTGGAATAGTTTGAGAAGGATAGGTGTAAGTTCTAAGTTTCTTAAAAGAATCATTCACCAGAAATAAACCAGTCACAAAATGACAAATACTATATAATTCTACTTTTTTTTGGAGGTATCTACAGTAGTCAAATTCATAGAAGCAGAAAGTACAATAATGGTTGCTGGGGGCTGGAGGGAGGGGGAATGGGGACTTGTTGTTCAATGAGTTTCAGTTTTACAAGATGAAAATGTTCTAGAGATCTGTTACATAACAATGTGAATATACTTGACACTACTCAATTGAACACTTAAAAATGGTTAAGACAGTAAAGTATGTTTTGTGGAGGTTTTTTTTTTTTTTTTTTTTACCATAGTTGCAAATAAAAATAAGTTTAAAAAAGAGAGAATCATTCACCAAAGATTTTTGTGATCTGAAGTATGAAAGAGCTCTTCAAAGCAGCCTCAGGATCAGGAAAAGTGATGAGAATGTCATAGTGGATATGGAGGATTTGTGCTCTCGACGTACATCCCACACCTTCTCTGTGCCTTTCTGTACTGCAGGTCATGGAAAGCTAGTATTCTGAGTGTGAATTGGTTTCTACCAGTTTGATGCCATTATGAATAATTTGGAGGGTAGGAGTGTTCTATTGACAAGCATGGTCATAGGGTCCGTAAGTTCGTGCAGTAGTTTTCCAGTGCCCAACACTAGCTCCATGAATGTCAGCTGGAAGTTGTGGCAACAGCATACAAGCCTTCCTGACCTGGGATCACACTCTTGAAACTACCTGTCCCTGTAAAGCCTTCTGATTCCCCACCTTCCTGGCTGAAGTCAAGGTAGAGTAGCTCCCCTGAAGGCCAGTAGTTCTGTGATATCATTCTCAGTTAGTCCCAAAGGGCCAGCCCAAAGCCCGATCCTCCCATTCTTAAAACAATTTTGCAAATACCCAATCCCCTGAACTAAATCCCTTTCTGCTTACAATAACTGGGGTGATTTCTTTTCCTGCAACTGAACCCTAAGTGTTGGTGATACGTGATGATTAGGCCAGTGGATGTTTTGGAATTGGATCATGGCATCATGTGAGGTTTTGGTGGTACTGATGGAGGCCTTCTGTGTAAATGGACTTTGACAGTAATTACCATCTGCCCCATTTTCACCCTGCTCCCTTATGCTGGGCCTCAAACCCAGCTGGGTCTCTACTGCTGCTGGCCAATGCTTTATTTCTCTCCTTTCCCTTTTATAGCTTCTAGAAAACTCTTCCCCTCTTCTCCAGCCCCCTTACCAGATTGTAGCAGACTCTAAGGCTGTCCACCCAAGGCATTCCCCCCACCTCTTCCCTGCTAAAAGAATCATATTTTGTTTGGATATTAGGCAAAGACCTCTTAATTTTAGGTGATATGTTTTATGCTGGGTTTGTGACCCAGTCTTAGTTAATAAGGGGAAGTCTCCTGGGAAGCTTCTGAAGAGACTGTTTCTTCCTGGAAAGAGGCAGTAGTGAGGGAGTTTTCTCATTGCCAGATTATTTAAGACTTCCTCTCCTAAAACAGATACTTGATGGCTGGAGCTACAGCAGCCATCTTGACACTACAAGATTGCAGGCGTAGGGGGAAGCAGTCAATAACTAAGGATGGCAGGGCAGAGTGGCTGACAGAACTGGTTCCTCCACACGATCAATGGACCATGGGCAAACCTTGAAACTGCCTGTCTCCAGACTTCTTGCTAGCTAAGCAGTAAAGGCCTTTGGGATTTAAGCCAATATTAGTTGGATTTTGGGGTGCATGTGTGCATGCTAAGTCTCTTTAGTCTGACTTTTTGTGACCCTATGGACTATAGTCTACCAGGCTCCTCTGTCAATGGAATTCTCTAGGCAAGAATACTGGAGTGGGTTGCCATGCCCTCCTCTAGGGGATCTTCCCTACCCAGGGATTGAGCCCACGTCTCTTATGTCTCCTGCATTGGCAGGTGGGTTCTTTACCACTAGCACCACCTGGGAAGCCCCATTTGGGGGTACTCAAAGCGAAAAGCCTACGTAACTGATACTTCTAGCCCATTCCCGACAACTCTCAACAAATGCCCTTGCTTTCCTTTGTAGAGAAAATGAAGTCCATTCCTGCCCACCACCCCAAAACACAAGATTTCTTCCTCTGCTCTTGTCTCATAGCCAAGGGCCTCTTACCTGATCTGAGGCTAATTTCTCCCTTGTGTCCTGAACACCAGCTCCTCTGCAGAGACCTGGGCAGTCATCTTTCTCTCCTGCATCATTCATCTCCAGCTTTCCATGGCCCTTTTCAAACTGTGGTCTTGAGTAAGCACCCAAGGCAATGTGTACTCAACTGAATGGACATGTTTCTTCCTAATCACCAGGTAACTGCTTCTCAGGTGCCCAGTCCCCTAGATGAGGCCCTGGAGGTGAAAGAAGCAGAAGATGAGGGCTTGGAACTGTTCTCTGATCCCACAGTGAGCGGCTGCCCGGGTTTGGGGATGGACCATGGGTACTCATGCCAATGCCTGCTTCTCACTGTAAGGCTTTTTTTTTTCCCTTCTGCCTTTTCTCCTTATTTTTATTGAGGGCATATTTTCTTTATCTTTAAGGCTTTTATAGCTTTGTATCTCTGCCTCGTTTTAGTATATTCTGTTGTTATGATTTATGCTGCTTTTACTGGCTCTTTACCCTCAGCACATAAACATGTTTAAGTTTTCCACAGCTTAAAAAAAATAAAATAAAATGAAAAACCCTTCCTTGACCCTGCATTCTCATCGAGTTTCAGCATGCTCTCTTTCTCTCTCTCCCCACGCCCCCTTCTGTTCGTCGTGAGCTCTCTGGGAGTTATCTGCGCTCGCGGTGTGTCTTCTCATCCCACTCAATCCTTAACTCTCATCTCCAAGACCGGAAACTCAGCCCAGCCTTACTTAACACAATGGGGGTTTTATTGGCAGGATGTGAGGAATCTCACACGACTGTGGGAAGAAAAGAAGGAAAGGGATGCAGCTGGGCCACTAGATCCCCTGGGACTTTTTTCTTGTGGCCCCCACACTCTCTCTACTCCCAGCTTCTTCTGAAATGATATCATTCTTTCCTCCGCATTATGCCCAACTTGCTCCAGACCCTTCTACCCCACGACTCTCTTTAACTCCAGTTTGAAAATCCCAGGGGAGGATTCTGATTGGTCCAGCCTGAGTCAGGTATCTTCCCATGGATCAATCAGCCATGTCCCCAGGAAGCAAAGTCCCATAGCTGAGACAAAACCCCAGGGAGGGGGATTGTGAGCCAGCTTCTCAGCTGGCTTCTCCCTTTCTGCTGCTGTTTAGTCGCTCCGTCCTGTCTGACTCTTTTGTAGCCCCATGGACCATAGCCTACCAGGCTCTTCTATCCATGGGATTCTCCAGGCAAGAACATTGGAGTGGGTTGCCGTTTCCTTCTCCAGGGGAACTTCCTGACACAGGGATCAAACCCTTGTCTCCTCACCTGCATTGGCAGGTGGATTCTTTACCACTGAGCCACCAAGGTAGCCTGCCTTCTCCCTTACCAGCAGTATTTGCTTGAAACTCCTCTCACACACCTGTTGGTGCCCCAACCCATGTGGCATAAGTCTTACCTCTCATCCCACTGCTGTCACCAGTCTAAAGCCATGGGCTGTGCTCTGCCCATATATGCAACAGGTCAGCCATGCTGAGTGATCACAGCCCTTCCAGCTGATTCAACCATGACCCTCAGTGTAGATCCAGCCCGGCTTCCTCTAGAGGACAAATGTGGGGGCCACAGACATGAAGCCCCAGGTCCCTTCAGGGACCTGTGACCCCTTTTTTCAGCAGAAGACCACTTCACTCCAAGGCAGTTCTTTCCTGGCGTAGCCAGCATCCAATGACGGGTCCTTTCCTCCACCGTGGGACACCTCTAACAGGCTCTGCATGTTTCAGCATCTCACAGAAGGTCTGTGCAGGTTTGCCAGGCCAGTTTTGCAGTTTAAGCCTTCCCTCGGCCCAATTCCACTTTTTCCCCCTCCTTCCACTGATGGTATCCCTAATAACTATCTCACATGCCAAACTCCATTTTGGTTTCTGCCTCTGGAGAACCTAACCTGTGATAGATACCCCTGTGCTGTGTGTCTCATGCCAGCTCCCAGTGGTCCCTGTGGGACTGAGCACTACTTGCCCACAATGGGAACCAACTTGGTAATGCTGCATTTCTTTACTGGCTTCCTTCCTCCCCTCATCCTACTCCCCCACTGCCCATGGTTTCTGAATCTCCTAAAATCCACTTGCTCTCAAGTCCTTGTCTCAGGGACAACCTGCACTCAGATACCAGAGTTATTATGATTTTTGTTGTTGTTGTTAAATAATGGATTGGCTGCAAAGTTCATTTGGGTTTTTCCATTAAAAACCCAAACAAACTCTTGGGCCAACCCAATACAAGAGTTCCAGCCTTTCTCTGCAGCGTGTATCACTGTGACCATGAGCTCTTCTTGAAATTCTTTCCTCCCTCAACTTGTTTGGTTTCCTGCCCTCTTGCTGCCCGCTACTTTGCCTTCCTTTCTTCCTCTGCCCACCCTGGGATTACAGCTGGGCTTCCTCCTACACCCAACACATCCCAAGAGAATTAAGACAATCCTCTGGGCTTCCCTGGTGGCTCAGAGGTTAAAGTGTCTGCCTGCAATGCAGGAGACCCAGGATCGGGAAGATCCCCTGGAGAAGGGCATGGCAACCCACTCCAGTACTCTTGCCTGGAGAATCCCATGGAGGGAGGAGCCTGGTAGGCTACAGTCCACAGGGTCACAAAGAGTCAGACACGACTGAGCTACTTCACTTTCACTTTCTGAAAGTCAACCATCATTATACAGGGATGACCCACCCTGTCTTTCTCCTGCCCAGATCTCTCTCTTGAGCTCTGGACTCAGATGACCAGCTATCTTCCAGCCATCTCTATGTGGATATCCCACAAATGCTTCAAATCAATATGGCAGAACTAAATCCACCACCTTTTTTTTAAGTCAGCTTCCCCTCCTTACAGTCACCTTTTCAGCAGATAATATCACTGTTTGTTCTTCCCAAAGCCAGGAGTCACCCAACCTCCTGGGAGTCACTCAGCCTCCTACACGTCATGCCACTCCCTCATGAGCACTTGTCTTAGTGCAAACACACCACCTACCTTCCAGCAGTCTCTCCATTCCCAGGCTTTGCCCTCTATTAGCATGTGACCTCGAATCTCTCTTAGCCTCAGTTTCTACATCTGTAAAATGGGCTGTTCATCCTAGTACCTATTCTTTTAGAGTTGTTGCGAGGTTTAAAAGATATTGCACATATAAAATGCTTAGAAAAGTATATAGCATATAATAAGTACTCAATGATTGTTGTTGGTCAGTCACTCAGTCATGTCTAACTATTTGCAACCCCATGGAATGCAGCACACCAGGCTTCCCTGTCCTTCACCATATCCTGGAGTTTGCTCAAACTCATGTCCATTGAGTTGGTGATGCCATCCAACCATCTCATCCTCTGTTGTTCCCTTCTCTTGCTTTCAGTCTTTCCCAGCTTCACAGTATTTTCCAATGAGTCAGTTCTTCGCATCAGGTGGCCAAAGTATTGGAGCTTCAGCATCAGTCCTTCCAATGAATATTCAGGGTTGATTTCCTTTAGGATTGACTACTTGACTACTTGATCTCCTTGCAGTCCAAGGGACTCTCAAGAGTCTTCTCCAACACCACAGTTCAAAAGCATCAATTCTTCAGTACTTACTCTTCTTTATGGTCCAACTCTCACATCTATACATAGTGGAATAGTGGAAAAACCATAGCTTTGACAGTATGGACCTTTGTTGGTGAAGTAATGTCTCTGATTTTTAATATGCTGTCTAGGTTTGTCATAGCTTTCTTTCCAAGGAGCAAGTGTCTTTTAATTTCATGACTTGCATCAAATGTTCCCTTAATATCCTCATATGTCCAACAGAAATAAAGAAAATAATATACCCCCAAGGCCTGTTAGATGCTTTTGAACCATGGTGTTGGAGAAGACTCTTGAGAATCCCTTGGACTGCAAGGAGATCAAACCAGTCAATCCTAAAGGACCTCAACCCTGAATATCCATTGGAAGGACTGATGCTGAAGCTAAAGCTCCAATACTTTGGCCACCTGATGCAAAGAACTGACTCATTGGAAAAGACCCTGATGCTGGGCAAGATTGAAGGCAGGAGGAGAAGGGGACAACAGAGGATGAGATGGTTGGATGGCATCACCAACTCGATGGACATGAGTTTGAGCAAGCTCTGGGAGTTGGTAATGGACAGGGAGGCCTGGCGTGCTGCAGCCCATGGGGTCGCAAAGAGTCAGACACAACTGAGCAACTGAACTGAACTGAGTGGCCTAGTCGTTTTCTCTACTTCCTTCAATTTAAGCCTGAATCTTGCAATTAGGAACTGATGATTTGAGCCACAGTCAGCTCCAGGTCTTGCTTTTGCTCACTGTGTAGAGCTTCTCCATCTTCGGCTACAAAGAATATAATCAATCTGATTTCAGTATTGACTATCTGGTGATATCCATTTGTAGAGTCATCTCTTGTGTTGTTGGAAAAGGGTGTTTACTATGACCAGTGTGTTCTCTTGAGAAAACTGTTGGCCTTTGCCCTGCTTCATTTTGTACTCCAAGGCCAAAATTGCCTGTTACTCCAGATATCTCTTGACTTCCTAGTTTTGCATTCCAATTCCCTATGAAGTACATTTTTTGTTGGTGTTAGTTCTAGAAGGTCTTGCAGGTCTTCATAGAACCATTCAACTTCAGCATCTTCCGCATTACTGGTTGGGGCATAGACTTGGATTACTGTGATATTGAATGGTTTGCCTTGGAAACAAACCAAGATCATTCTGTCATTTTTGAGGTTGCACCCAAGTACTGCATTCTGGACTCTTGTTGACTGAGGGCTGGTCCACTTTTTCTAAGGCATTCTTGCCTACAGTAATAGATATAATGGTCATCTGAATTAAATTCTCCCATTCCCGTCCATTTTAGTTCACTGATTCCTAAAATATTGATGTTCACTCTTGCCATCTCCTGCTTGACCACTTCCAATTTACCTTGATTCATGGACCTGACATTCCAGGTTCCTGTGCAATATTATTCCTTACAGCATCGGACTTTACTTTCACCACCAGACACATCCACCACGGAGCATCATTTCCACTTTGGCCCAATCGCTTTATTCTTTCTGGAGCTATTAGTAATTGCCCTCTGCTCTCCCCCAGTAGCATATTGGACACCTTCCGACCTGGGTGGGGTGGGGGGTGCTCATCTTTTGGTGTCTTATCTTTTTGCCTTTTTATACTGTTCATGGGGTTCTCGCTGCAAGAATACTGGAGTGGTTTGCCATTCCCTCCTCTAGTGGACCACGTTTTGTCAGAACGTTTCACTATGACTCATCCGTCTTGGGTGGCCCGGCACGGCATGGCTCATAGCTTCGTTGAGTTACACAAGCCCCTTCGTCACTACAAAGCTCTGATCCATGAAGGGGCATTCATCCCTACATGAAGGAAATTCTGTCCTGTTGGGAGTATATTCAGCAAAGCAATGGATACAATTATGAATGTACCATATATTCTTTTTTCCTTTCTCATCTAATGTGTGTGTAATAGTATTTATCAGAATTATTTATTTATTTATTTATTTTGCAAATGCACAGGCCTGGGGTCCTGCTTTTATTGGGGCCAAGGGTCAGGGGCTAGAGCTTTAGGAGCTCACTCTTTATTAGTTAATGTCAAACATTAGATCATGAATTTAAATCACAGCCAGAAGAATTTATCAGAATTCTTGCAGGGCACAAACCTATAGCAGTACAACAGGCAGTGTTGTCTATATGTGAAGTCGCGTGTTTTATCTACCTTAGTGATTTGAACCACGTCTTAGAGTATCTAATGCCTCTTGTTCTGATGAAGCATGGCAATTCCAGATGAAACATCAGGCAAAATGGCCACTGACACAGGAAAACACCCTAAAGAAACATATTTATCAATGAGTCAATGTTTATCCCATAAGAGTAATTTGATTACATAATTATGTAGCCCAATGCAATGTAGTGGCAATTTAAGAAGGCATGAGTTGTTCTTGTGTGCCCTAAATTTCAGATAAACTTTATGTATTTTTTCAGAATTATTGATCCAACCCCAAATCGATCAACAAGTATGTAACCCAAAATTGTCAGATTAAAAAGTATGTTAGGCAGTTAATAAAAAGATTATGTTACATTTCTGGAATTTGTGAGGTGTAGGTATTAGTCTGCTCTTAAAAGGGCTTCACAGGTGGCTCAATGGTAAAGAATCCGCCTGCTGATGCGGGAGACCTGGGTATAATTCCTGGCTCAGGAAGATCCCCTGGAGGAGGAAATGGCAACACACTCCAGTGTTCTTGCTTGGAGAATCCCATGGACAGAGCAGCCTGGCAGGCTATAGTCCATGAGGTCTCAGAGAGTCAGACACAGCTGAGCACACATGCATGGTGCTCTTTAAAATCCAGAATTTCTTATAATTTCTTGTCATACCTAATTTTGTCCCTGTAATCTTATATTCTTTTACTTAAAGAGGGATCCTAAGACTGTATGAATTTTAGGCCCCACAAAGCCTGGGTCATCTTCTGGTTTCACCCCATGACCCCACACACGTGTACCATCACCCCTGTTCTGGTATCCACGCACCCCACAGACATTTCCACAGCCAGGGGTGCTGTGAGGTATCTTTAGACAGAGGGAAGAAAGAGCCAAGTAAAAAGGGCTTTGGTTCTATCATGTAATAGAGCTGGGACTTGAAAATCACAGAGGTGAAACGGTGGGGAGAATTCAATCAGCCGACTCCCACTTTGGGGATTGAAGCACAGGAATGTTTGGCAAATAGAAAAAGAGGAAGGGGAGGGAGTGACGGGGTTAAAGACCCAGAGGAGGCTGCAGTTCCGCGCTTGACCACAAGATGGAGGTAAAAGAGTGGTCCCTCCATTCGGTCAAAAACTCATTAAGAGCTAATCAAAGTAAAGCGGGTTTTTCATGTTCCCTACCTGTGCCTTCTCCCCCTTGCCAAGCCTCACTGCACTTACTATTGTTCCATTCTTTTTGGTTAAAGTCGTCACAAATCTGCGTTTTTGTTTGTTAACTCAGCTGTAGCCCATACTTCGTCTTCTAGACATCTTCCCTTGCTCCTTATGGATAAGGATTATGTTCTTATTAACTATTATTAGAAGAATTTTCTGACTCAGAAGTTTCAGGACTTCAAGCTATAGTCTTAGTTCAATAATTGCCTGATTATTTGCTGTTATGCTTGGAACTTTCATTACCTGGCTTCTCTTTTGCATGCATGTCTCCACGCCCCTGAGTCGAAGCTCTGAACAGAGCGCTATCTGCAACACCAGCCCTCATTCCCGTCTGTCTGAGAGAGATACGGTTCCATCTAGTTTTACTGGGGTCCTGTGAAGGCTGAATGACTCCTATGTTTACCATAAAAAAGCAGAGCAACTTGCCTAAGAAAGACAATGATAGAAACAGTCAGTCAGGCTTCCTGCAGCCAATTCTACATTTTCTAAACTGGTAATGGCCACTGTCGCCTCCCTACCCTGTAAGATTTTGGCGGTCCTCTAGCTGTTTAGGCCAACACTATTAGTTCAAAACATCACACAGAAAGCATGGGGCAGTGACCAGAACTCACCACCTCTTCGATCTCTTTTGAGAGCTTTGCTGTTGCCGAGGGCCCTGGGCCAGGACATGTACTTGGCATATTGGTGGGGGCTTTTGCTAGAAAACCATGCTAACAATGAGATGGTGGAAGGGTATGACCCAGATACATGAGCTTCTCCAGTAGTCAAGCTACAATGTTTGTCTTTGATGAGTTGTAAGCTTTGTAACCTTTGAGTTGTAACCTATGAGTTGTAACCTTTGATGAGGTTGGAGATCCCACCTGTGTGAGAGGACATAGCAAGGCTGCACCCTTAGTAAATTCCCTCATTCTTTGACTGCCCAAGGATTGACAAATCCCCTGAGACAAGAGGTGCTTTTTCAAAACAAATGGAGGGAGCAGATCCAGAAACATCTTGGCCTGTTTGCCTTGCAGAGTGCCTTTCCAGATCCAGATCTTGGTGCTCTGTTTTGCTTCATAGATGCGTCCTGCTATGGACAGCAGCTTGGGTTCTCTGATTGGGCAGAATAGGTGACCCAGCTCTGGACAAGGAATTAGGAGACCTAGATTCAGAGGCCAGCTATGTGATGGTGGCATCCCCTTTCAGGAATGAAGGACTTCTTCCTCCCAGCTTAGAGAGCCCCTCCAGCCAAGGCCACGTTTTTCCCAGGTAGCCCACCTCCAGTGACTGATCACCAAGGGGGTCTGAAAGCTCAGCCCTCTCTCCCTACCTTCAGAAGGCTCCAAGTCTCATTCTAGCTTTCCAGCTCCCTGTAGAGTCGGTTAAGGCTTCCTGGAGGATTACACTGCAGCTCAGTTTCTCTGTCTGGCCACTCTTGCCTTCTCCCCTCCCTTCCTCAGGGCTGGATCCCAAGGGCTCTCCCTAGTCAACCTCTGGCATGTTAAACTCCATCTCTGACTCCTCCTCATGGGGAACTGAGCACGAGGCAGCGACCTTGGGGAAGGCAAACATCTTTTCTGTACCATGTTAGGAGGGTGTCAGAAAGCTCCAGAGCTGTCTTCAGTGTCACTCCTGGGGCTCCCTGGGTGGTCTTTTTCGCATACAGCTCCTACCAGGCCCTGGCAACTAGACCTAGCAAAGAACGCAAAGCTTTGGAAGCCTGAGAACCCAATTGCATACAGAAGTGGCTACTCACTGAGGCAGGCTAGTGGGCAGCGCTGGGATCCTGTAGCTCTCAGTCCAATTCAAAAAGTGCTGCTATATGGTTTTCAAGCTCACCTGCTGAAATTCAAAGGGACGATTTCCCCACTCAGTCTCTCCAGCCAGGAGACAGGCCTGGGAGGTTGTCCACTCCCACTGGAGGTTGTCCACGTTGGCCTTTGCTCTCTCTCTTCCTCCAGGGCACCCTGTCCAATAGAAATCAAATTCAAGCCACCTAGGGAATCTTCCATTTTCTAGGAGCCACACACACAAGAGGTAAAAAGTAACAGATGAAACTGATTGCAATATATTTTACTTAAGCCAATATATCCCAGGGATCATTTCAACATGTATTCAGTACCAAAATAATTAAAGAGGTATTTTCTTTTATTTTTTTAAAGCAAAATCTTTAGCTTCAAGAACAAAGTACATTCTTCTACATTCTTCTCATTTTCTGTTCTTGGCATAAGTTTTCTTTCCAGTGGAACCAAAACCTCCTGAATCCCTTTCAGTGTTATCTAAAACTTGAACATCCTCTATTTCAGGATAAAATATCTATTCACAAAGAGCTGTGCAGTTTGATCACCCTTTTTGACTTCAAACCTTTCTTTGCCAAAATTACATAGTACAACACCAATGCTTCCTCTATAATCTTCATCTATGACACCAGCTCCCACAACCCTGAAGTGTTTCACAACCAAACCAGAATGCAGAACTACTGTCCCATAGCACTCAGAAGGAAGAGCTATCTGAATGTTGGTTTGCACAAGGGCTTTGTCCCTCGGTGGTACTGCGTCATCATAGCCCACGGTGTGCATGGACCCCTTGTTTGAGCCGCATGTCGCCCTCATCCACAGGCCAGGCCCACTTGCTAGGGGGAGGGGACTTATGCCTCTTGAGAGCAGGGTGTGGCAGAGTAAGCACACGAGGGAGCAGGGAGAACAAGCAATGAGGTCTTTGCAGTTCTTCTTCTCCATTCTAAAATCTTTGAACTTTGGCACGTATGTGACAATACCTGTCAATTTGGACGAGTCACGTTGTAAGCATCTGGTTGGTAGTCACGGTGGTGACCATATTGGTTACAGATTATAAATGATGAGAATGGCAGAAGGCAGATGAGAATCTGAGATTTGGAAACTGAGCACTTCTGCTTCTAGGGTTGGTGAGTTTTAAGCCTGAGCGTGAAGGTTCTTGCTGGTCCTCACTTCTCATTTCTCCATAAATTAGGAGCTGGGGTGAGACTTTATTTAACAAGCTAACATCCCATGAGCACCTGGCATGCCAGTACTTTATCCAAAAACAATGACTTTCTTACGGCCCCCTCAACCCTCACCTGGAATTAGCAACACCGGCCTGGGTGGATGCTCGAGTTTGAAAGCAGTATTACCTGAGACATCTTTATTTTGAGTTGCATTTGTGCACCTTGTACAAAATCTTGACCAATTTTCTAATCCCAGTCAGGAAAGGAAGTGTTTGGAGAGAGGTATACTGCTACGTGTTCCTTTAGAATGTAAAACGTTTAATTAGATGCCAAGGATTGAAAATCTTGATTCAGAGCCCGAAATGGCTAATAAGGTTTTATTGTTGCTATTACTTAGAGGTTTTATAGAACTTTAGGCTTGCAGAGAGCTTTTCAATCACTTGAGAGAATCTGAGTTTGTTAACAGCGAGATGAAAAAAGGTTCTATTCATCAGGAGAGACAACATACATAATATTTTAAGTATTTAAGAATTACGACCCTGCTGTGAGAACTCCTAAAATTACTTCTACGTGGCTGCAAGAGATTCTCGTTAGAGGCACAGGACATTAATGCAGATACCAATGTTATTACCCTGCTGAGTCTGCAAGGGTGAACTTCTTCAAGTCAGGAAATAGAGAAGTTTCTAAAGCAAACATTAGCCAACTCTAGTTACACACACGGAGCTTTTTGCCCACACGTGATTTTTGAACCTTTTTAAAGGAGCTGTTAAGGTTTTATGAGTGATCATATTATAAAATCATATGTAGTTCCAATGTGGCATAATTTATGACTGCTCTGGGTCACCAAAATCTGCCAGGATTCCATTGTTGGGACTGCTGCAACTAGAGACAAATTTGCACCAACTCCTCTGTAAATACTATCAATGGGGCAGCCTTGACTTTAAAGTATGTGAAAAATGGCTTTCCCCTTCCCATGTATGCGTGCGTGTGTGCTAAGTCACTTCGGCTGTGTCCGACTCCTTTTGCAGCACTATGGGCTGTAGTCCACCAGACTCCTTTGTCCATGGAATTCTCCAGGCACGAATGCTGGGGTGGGTGGCCACACCCTCCTCCAGAGGCTCTTCCTGCCCCAGGGATTGAACCCATGTTTCCTGTGGCTCCTGCATTACAGGCAGATTCTTTGCCGATGAGCCACTGTGGAAGCCCCTTCCCATGTGTACCAAAGGCAAATTCAGGCCCTCCAGACTTTTGAATACATCCGTTTCTGCTGCGGCAACACCATCTAACAACCCAAAGCTCAGTACTCATGCAACCAGATGGCTGGCCAGGTAGCTCTACTGATCTCAGCCAGACTCACTCACGGCTGGCTGGTGGCTGATCGAGGCTGGCCTCAGCTCCTCTCCATGTGTCTCGTGGTCCAGTAGGCTGGCTTGAGCATATGGTCATGGAGATAGCACATACCCAAGAGAGAGCAAGCTCCAGTGCATGGGCCACTTTGAGCCTCTGTGATATGCCCGCTAACAGCCCATGGGCATAAGCCTGCCACATTGCTGAGCCCAGTGCCCAGAGCTGGGTCCACCGGCACAGATGAAAGGAGGGGTGAGGATTGTGGCCGTGTGAGCCACCACAGGTGAGAATTGATTCAGATCATTTTCTTGGAAAGGGAAGGCCAAAATAGTAAATGTCATCACTGTATGCATCCATTTTGAGAGACAAGATTTTCAACTGGCAACACCAAGTTACTGCCAATTCACTCCCCATCACCACCTCTTAGAACAGTCCTAGGCCAAAGGTCATGGAAAATTTTTGACTAAGTTCTTTTCATTGTGCGCATTTCTGGCCAGGGTTATATATTTTTTTAAAATTTCATTTTATTTATTGATTGGCCTCTCCACACAGCATGTGGAATCTTAGTTCCCCAGCCAGGGGTCAAACCCGCACCCTTTGCTTTGGAAGCACAGAGTTTTAACCACTGAACCACTGGGGAAGTCCATTGACTGAGTTCTAATGAGCAACTTTGACAGAGTGGAGGCAAGAATGGTTTTCAAGTGCACTCCTTCCTAGGTGACACATAGGTGAGTAGCCCTCAGAATCCCCCTGCTTCTTTTCCCTATGGTCACCTCTACTTCCGGCCCCAGACGCTGCAGAAATCCATGCCAGAATGCAGGGAAACAGGAGTTACAGGCTCTGTGGCCCCACCTGGACCAGGTTTGGGTGGTCGCCACACATGCTGAGGAGAGACCCTGCTCTCTGCCATTAGGCCGGGCGTCAGCTGGCCCCATGCCAGGCTAGCGTTTGTGCCCATCTGTCAGGGTGGCACCTGGCCCTCTTCTAGAAACAGATGGTTTCAATTGATCTTTCCTTGCCAGTCTTTCCTGTGTGAACACTCCGAACCTGCCCCGCTTCATCCTGGAACTTAATGGAATCCTCACATGTTCTCGTTTCCTGTACCGTTTCCCTGGCAGCCAAACTGTTGTTCTTATTTTTTCGTTCTTTTTTTTTTCTTTAGTTTTTACTTTTCTGCAATAGTAGGATTATAAATGGATTTGTGTATACAGAGGGGAAAATCAATAACCTGTATTTTCTAGGACGAAATGTAACCTCACAGCGAAGCACTGACAATTATAAAAAAATCATTTGTTTTTCCATTTCACTGATCTTGACATACAGCTCACCTCATATTCCTAGACTGAACTGACTTGGGCCTCCCTGGATATAGGAGGCTTGGCCTGACAAACCCTTTCAATATGAGACAGAAAATATGAAGGTGCATACCCGCCACACCCTCAGCCTCAAGCTAACAATTTAGTGGCTCAGAGGACAGTAGGGATTTAAAGTTTATTTTGTTTTTAGAGGAAAGACGTGAGTTAGGGCAAGATTGAACCGTGGTCCTGAGGCTCTAGTCTGGGAGGAGAGTTGCCCCTGGTGACTTGGCCCAAGGACAGCAGAGAATGGCCCCAGTGCTTGGGCCTACTGGTCTCACCTACAACGCAGCCCACGAATGTTTAGCTTGGGCCAGTGCTGCTGCGGAGAAGGCAATGGCACCCCACTCCAGTACTCTTGCCTGGAAAATCCCATGGACGGAGGAGCCTGGTGGGCTGCAGTCCATGGAGTCGCTAAGAGTCAGACACGACTGAGCGACTTCACTTTCACTTTTCACTTGCATGCACTGGAGAAGGAAATGGCGACCCACTCCAGTGTTCTTGCCTGGAGAATCCCAGGGACAGGGGAGCCTGGTTGGCTGCCGTCTATGGGGTCGCACAGAGTCGGACATGACTGAAGCGACTTAGCAGCAGCGGTGCTGCCGAGTCGCACCCAGCAATGTACAAACCATAGCCATGATTGGGTGTTTCTCCTGCCATAAGCCCGAGATGCCACCATTTGAGTTAAAGAAAAGGGGAAGGAAGGCCTTATGAGCAAACACTTCAATGTGCATGGAACAGCTGCAGTCAATAGAGTTAGAGTGCAAGCCACAGTGGAACTCAAAACTCTCTAGTAGCCACATTGGGAAAAAAAAGGAGAAATAACTGAAATGAATTTTAATGATATTTACTTAGCTCAATATAGCAAAATATCAGTTCAACATCTAATCCATTCGAACAGTTATTCATGAGACATTTTACATTCTATCTTGTGTTTGAAGTCTTCAAAATCCAGGGTGTATGTTACAGTAATAGTACATTTCAATTTGGAATAGCTATAGTTCATGCACTCAGTAGCCATATATGATTGCTAGCCACCATATGGGCCAGTGCAGGCCTAGGATGTTTCCAGAAGGAGACTCAAGAAACAGTTAACAGTTTCTTCTCAGGAAGAGAATTAAGGGAATGGGGGATAGATAGTTACCTTTTTTTTTTTTTTGAAAAGGAAGATTCTTTTATTTTCTTAATAACCAGGCTAGAAACAAATGTTTGTGTGTTCAAAAAAGAAAAATATCTGCTCTGCAGAGAATTAAAGACTTGCCAAAAATCATTTAAATCAATTCACTTGTTGTATTGGTTGACACTATAGTCCAAATATGGTTAAAGAAGAGAAATAAATTCATCAAGCTAATCAAGAACCTCCAAAAGACATTTACATTAAATTTCAGACAAGAAATAATCAAGCATGTCTCTAACCTAAATAAAGGCCAGGTTTAATAGAGTAAGGGCTTCCCAGGTGGCACAGTGATAGAACCTGCCTACCAATGCAGGAGACGTAGGAGATGTGGGTTCAATCCCTGGGTCCGGAAGATTCCCCTGGGGAAGGAAATTGTAACCCATTTCAGTATTGTTGCCTGGAAAATTCTATGAATGGAGGAACCTGGAGGTCCATGGGGGTCACAAAGAGTTTCAGACACGATTGAGCCACAGGTATGTGTGCGCGTGCACGCGCACACACACACACATTAATACAGTAAAATACAAAAGTGAAAATAAAAAGTAAATGCTTACTCTAAAAGAAAAACACCTTGCTCTTAATTGCCTAAGAATTGAGGAAAAAAATCCTAACATATCAAATCTAATTCACTAGGTACCCCTTTTTAACCCCTGCCAATACAAGTTTTTATTATTCTACATGGCTCTTACAATTCTAACGCTTGTTACCTCAATGATTCACATATACTGGCTCCTCAATGATGCTTTAGGGCAGTGGTCCCAAACCTTTTTGGCACCAAGATAGTTACCTTTTAACTGTAAACCTTTTTGTACTGCTTGAATGATGTACAAAGTATGTGGACCAAATTTTTTTAATATTTATTTTTTATTAATTTGGCTGCGCCAGGTCTGAGTTGTGGCACACAGGATCTTCGATCTTCGTTGCGTCAAGCAGGAATTTTAGTTTTGGCATGCAAACTCTTATTTGTGGGATCTAATGACCTGACCAGGGATCGAACCTGAGCCCTCTGCACTGGGAGCATGAAGTCTTAGCAACGGGACCACAGGTAAGTTCCCAGTCTACATTTAAAAAAAAAAAGACTTCTTACACTGATATTCCTTTGAGTGATAACTCAGTGTTGGCAAGCAAGAGGAAAAAAAGACATTCTACACAGATAGTGGGACTGTAAGCCCCTACCACTGTTTTTAGAGGAGTTGTTAGGGTTAGTGTTAGGGTTTCCAAAGAAACAGAACCAATGTGGGGCGATTATACATGCCTACACACACACACACACACACACACACATATATATATATTCATTTGATAGCCATTGAAATTACATTTAACTGTGTTTTTACTGGTGGCTCAGGTGGTAAAGAATCCGCCTGCAGTGAAGGAGACCTGGGTTCGATCCCTGGGTTGGGAAGATCCCCTGGAGGAGGGCATGGCAACTGACTCAGTATTCTTGCCTGGAGAATCCCCATGGACAGAGGAGCCTGACGGGCTGCAGTCCATGGGGTCTCAAAGAGTCAGACACGACTGAGCAACTAAGCACACACACACACATTACTATATGAGCACTGAACTAATTGCTTTTAATCTTCACAAAAACCTCACGGTAGAAAGTGTCAGGGACTCCGTTTTACAATGTGGACGCTAAGTAAGGCTGTGAGAGGTTCAGAAACTGGCTGGCAAGTAAAAGGTGGGACTGGAGTTGGAGCTGATTCTCTCTGACTTCGAAGGTAGTGGATAAAGATAGGGAGAATGAACACACAGGGGCCAATGAACAAGATTTATTATAAGGAACTGGCTCACATGATTCTGGAGGCCAAGTCCCACGGTGTAAGCTCCGATCCAAGGGCAGAAAACCAGTTTCAGCTCACATCTGGCAGAGAGCAGTTTCTCCCTTTCTCTGTTTTTTTGTTGTTGTTGTTCTACTCAGGCCCTCCGTGGATTAGATGAGGCCCACCCACATTGTGGGGAGAGGGGGACCTGCTTTACTCAGTCTGCCAATTCATATGCCAACGTTATTTGGAAATACCCTCACAGAAATGGTCTTCTCTGATAGCTTAGCTGGTAAAGAATCCACCTGCAATGCAGGAGACCCCGGTTTGAGTCTTGGGTTGGGAAGATCTGCTGGAGAAGGGATAGGCTACCCACTCCAGTATTCTTAGGCTTCCCTGGTGGCTCAGCTGGTAAAGAATCCTCCTGCAATGAGGGAGACCTGGGTTCGATCCTTGGGTTGGGAAGATGCCCTGGAGAAGGGAAAGGCTACCCACTCCAGTATTCTGGCCTGGAAAATTCCAGGGACTGTATAGTCCATGGGGTTGCAAAGAGTCGGACACGACTGAGCATCTTTCACTTCACAGAAACACCCAGAAATATTGTTTAACCAGATACCCAGGCCCTACAAGGGCCCCGTCATATTGACACATGAAATAAGCCATCACATCTACTTCTAGAAATTTATTCTAAAGAAATGACTGGCCGAGAGGGCCCATGTATTATGGACCAGGATGTACTTCTCAGCATCTGAGTTCTTACTGGAATATTGGAAACATCCTGAATGTTGTAAACAGATGTACAGTGAAATTGCACCCTCTGGAGGGGGTAGCTTCTAAAGACAGGCAATGAGAGGAAAATCACCAAATAGTCATAATCGCCCTTGAAAATAACTTGGTTGGCAAAGTATTGGAAGCTCAGCACTAAATCCTCCACAGCAAGGTCCCTGTTTCTTGGGGTGAGTTCCTCCTGCAGTAGTTTGCTAGCATATCAGGACTACACCGCGTGAAAAACAGGTACCCTACACGCTGGCATCGCTTGACAAGATTGGAGAGACACATTGGAATTGAAAGCAACTGAGGAAATAGATTTGTTTCCATCCGAAGTTCAATCTTTGAGTGAACTGGTAAACAGTATCACCTCTGTTCTTTTTTTTTTTTTTAATACTATATGATTCTGTTTATATGAACTTTAAAAATAGGTAACATTACTTCAATGGCATTAGAAAATTAGGAAATTGGTTACTCCTGGGAGCATTAGCGGAGGAGAGTTCTGGGGGTGCTGGTGGTTTTCTGCTCATCTTCATCTCTATTATGGAAACGTTTTCCTTGCTCTGGAAAGGTATAGGGTTCAACCGACATACCTTAAAGGGGTGTAGGTGTAAGAAAGTAAGTGTTGGTCAGTCAGTCGTGTCTGACTCTGCGGTCCCATGGACTGTAGCCCACCAGGCTCCTCTGTCCATGGGATTCTCCAGGCAAGAATACTGAGTCGGTTGCCATGCCCTTCTTCAGGGGATCTTCCTGACCCAGGGATCGAACCCAGGTCTCCTGCATTGTAGGCAGATTCTTTACTGTCTGAGCCACCAGGGTATAGGTGACTCTATAGCATATTGATGTGAAAATATAAAGAGTGAAGTATGTAAGGGAATGCCCCCAAATGTCATGTTTTTTATCTCTAGGTGTCAGAATAGCCAATTACTTTTTTTTTCCTTTTGTCCTTTTCTTTTTATGTGTGCACACGTGTGTGTGCATACTTAGTGTGTTTTTACCTTTTTCTCCAATGGCTAGTCTGAAGGTGAATTTTGTACAAGTTCCATAAGAGAAAAATAACAATTTTGGAAGCCAGTGCTATCCCTCAGGCCAGAAGAATCGCAGGCCCCCCTGGAGTTCCCCGCCCACCAGGGCCTCCTAAGAGGAGGACGTGATGTCCTCTGCTGGAAGTGCAAGCTGACATTCTCACGGCTGCCACTTTCAGAGGGACTGGGGAAGTGTTGGAGACAGTGCTGGTGCTTACATATACCCTCCATCCTGCTGGGCACCCTGAGGAGCGGAGATCTCCTGCCCTAACTCCAGGCTACTACCCCCTGCGGCTCAAAAGAAATTAGAAATGTCTCTTGCAGAGATGGCACCCCACCCTGGGGACCCTGCTGCCCTGCCCCCTCCCTTCAACAGCCACCCTGTAGCTGGTCACGCCACCGTGGATTGTCACGCCACCACAGCAGGAGGGACTCAGGCAAACACAGGACATGTTTCCAGAGGCACAAGCGTAGCCTGACAGCCCTCATTTAGGTGCCGATTTAAAGCCCGAAACAATCCCTTGCAGAGCCTGGCTGTCATTTCCAGTCAGCGGGCTCCAGCCTCTAAACATTCTAATGAGAGTCACTCCCAGGTCCCTGCGGCTTCCCCACTCCTCCCCACAAACAGGACCAGGATGGGGGGCAGGGGACAGTCTCTCATCTAATCTGTGTAATCAACCACCAAGAAGGCGGTGGCACAACTACTTTGAAGATAAAGGAAGCCAGGTAGCGGGGGTGGGTGGGGATGGGGGGGTAAATTAACTCACCTGTTAGGTTTTGGGTTCCCAGGAAGGAGCCTCTGGGACAGAGGTGAGCAGGTGGGGTGTTTAGTAAATCTCCCTGAAAAGGATTCCTGGGTGGCTCAGATGGTAAAGAGTCTGCCTCCAATGCGGGAAACCTGGGTTCGATCCCTGGGTCGGGAAGATGCCCTGGAAAAGGAAATGGCAACCCACTCCAGTATTCCTGCCTGGATAATCCCATGGACAGAGGAGCCTGGTGGGCTACAGTCCATGGGGTCACAAAGAGTCGGACACGACTGAGCAACTTCACTTTCTTTCTTTCTTTCTTCTGAAAAGGAGGACAAGGAAGCAGGGGAGGTAGGCCAGAGGCGAAAGTCAGCTGTGATGCAGGCCCAGTGACAGCCTTGGCCACCCCAATAGGAGGCTCCAGAGCGAGACTGGCCCTTGGGAGTTGTCCCAAGATGGCGGACTTTTCTACCAGCAGCCATCAGTCAGTGGATGGCTGTGACCTTGGTGAGGTCTCTGGAGACAAGGACGCCTTGAAGGGCTGAGGGCTGTCTGCCAGTAGTCCTGCAGATAGAGCAAAGAAAGGGTGACACCTCACCGTGCCCACCACTCCAAGGTCACCCAGCTAATGGGTGACAGAGATGCCACTGAAAGCAAGTGATTCAATGTCTGCAGTTTCTGCCCAGTTACTGAGTTAAACAGCCTCCTCTGCGTGGACTGGGTCCTCTCTTAGACCTTCTAGGAAAGAGTGAGCCCCTTCCAGAATTTAGATAACAAGGCTGTTCCAGCAGCTCCCTGACTGGCTGGCTATTCCCATTACTAAGGCCACATGATATTTCAATTTTTTTTTTTTTTTCTTGCCCATCTAAGCCAGACAGCGCAAGGTCCTCTGCAGCCCATGTGGGTCATTCTGCCCCCGCTGTCCACATCAACCACTTTCAGCCCCACTACATTCTTTAGCAGTATCCAGATGGGCTGTAATTATCCAGAGGAATTGTGTCAAAACTGAAGGAGAGTCTCAAGGGAAATGAAGAGCATTCCAAGTGTGTAGTGACACTAGAGAGTATGGTTTTCTCATCCTGTGACAGCTTACTAGGCATCAGGAAGCCAAATCAAAATCTTGGTTCAGAGTCCCCCCTTTTCCCATCTCAGATTTTCTCACTTTCCTTTCCTATCCTCCCACCCCCTCAATCCCTAGCTAAATTAAGGCAGGGGCTAGTAAGCCACTCCAGAGAAGGCGATGGCACCCCACTCCAGTATTCTTGCCTGGAAAATCCCATGAATGGAGGAGCCTGGTAGGCTGCAGTCCATGGGGTCGCTAGGAGTCGGACACAACTGAGTGACTTCACTTTTACTTTTCACTTTCATGCATTGGAGAAGGAAATGGCAACCCACTCCAGTGTTCTTGCCTGGAGAATCCCAGGGACGGGGGAGCCTGGTGGGCTGCTGTCTCTGGAGTCGCACAGAGTCGGACACGACTGAAGCGACTTAGCAGCAGCAGCAGCAGCAGCAGCAACAGCAAGCCACTCAGTCCTGTAGCCCACCTGGAGGTGAGTGACACACAGGAGAACCCATGTGGGTAAGGCCCAGACATAACCACGCACCTTTCCCCCCCTCCTTAGGGGAAGGACTACTCTTTGCTTTGGAGACAGGAGGATTCTGGGATCCAAACACACATGCAGCCATGTTGGGGGAACAGTGGTCTTGCTGGCTGGAGGTTTGACAGAGATGAGTGGCTGGGGAAGAACACTGATGTAAGAGCTGACGGGCAAAGGACATAGGCGAAGAGGCAGAAATGGATCAGTGTTGGAGAGGGACGATAACAGCCTTTGTCAGAATCCCACTCTGTCCAGCATGGTGTTTTCGTTCGCTAGGGCTGCCATAACAAAGGACCACACGCTGAGTGGCTTGAATGACAGAAATGTATTGTCTCACCATTCTGGAGGCCAGAGGTCCAAGATCAAAGTGTGGGCAGCGTTGGTTCCAACGGTGAGATGGAGAATCTGTCCTAGGTCTCTCCCCTAGCTTCTGGTGCTTTGCTGGCAGTCTTTGGCATCCCTTGGCATGTAAAAGCAACACCTCCATCTCTGCCTTCATCTTCAGCTGCTGTTCTCCTTCTGTACATGTTTCTGTGTCCAAATTTCCCCTTTCTTTAAGGATAACAATCATATTCAATCAAGGCCCATCTTAGTGACCTCATTTTAACTTGATTACTTCTGTAAAGATTCTGTCTCCAAATAAGGCCACATTCTCAGGTTCTACAAATTAGGATACCAACATATCTTTTGGGATGAGGGGAACACAATTCAACCCATGTGAGTGCTAAGTCACTTCAGTCGTGTCTGACTCTTTGTGACCCCATGGACTGTAGCCTGCCAGGTCCTCTGTCCATGGGATTCTCCAGGCAAGAATACTGGAGTGGGTTGCCATACCCTTCTCCAGGGGATCTTCCTGGCCCAGGGATCGAACCTGCCTCTCTTGTTTATCCTGCATTGCAGGTGGATTCTTTACCGCTGAATCACGGGAGAAGCCCAAATTCAACCCATGGTGGTTTAGTCGCCAGGTCGAGTCCAACTCTTGCGACTCCATGGACTATAGCCCGCCAGGCTCCTCTGTCCATGGGATTCTCCAGGCAAGAATACTGGAGTGGGTTGCCATTTCCTTCTCCAGGAGATCTTCCTGACCCAGAAATCGAAGCCAGATCTCCTGCACTGCAGGCAGATTTACTGACTGAGCTATGAGGGAAGCCCTAACACTAATTCCAAACTTAGAGTGTGCATCTTTGGGTTTTGTCTGCACAGCATGCCTGGCCATCTTCTTCTGGTAATAGCATTCCTCTTCCTTAGGAGTGATTTCTTTCTATCCATGCAGCTACCAATGACGTGACCCTGTCTTCCCATTACAGGGATGAACATGTGACCCAAGTTGACCAGCAGATTTCTCTCTCTGTCTCTATCTTTCTATATTTTGAAATTAAGTGAATTAGGATAGAGAGTGGGAAAGATATTCAAGTTGGGATTCCATGGTGGCTCAGATGGTAAAGAATCTGCCTGTAATGTAGGAGACCTGAGTTCAATCCCTAGGTCAGGAAGATCCCCTGGAGAAGGGAATGGCAGCCCTCTCCAGTGGGCTTGCCTGGAGAATCCCATGGACAGAAGAACCTGGTGGGCAACAGTCCATGGGGTCGTAAAGAGTTGGAAACGACTGAGTGACTAACATTTTCACTTTCCTAAAAATTAACCCAGGCCCAGTCTGTTCCCTGTATTTGGCTCTTTCAGGGAAATCTTCCTGATGAAATGCCTGGACTGTGACAAACCCAAGGCTGCTGTGGCTGATGAAACAGCCTGGCATTGAAGTTTGAACCCCAACTTCCTCATTAACTAGCTGGGAGATTGACAAGTTTTCTCATCTATGAAATACGATGACAATAGCGTTATCTAAGAGCAGTCTGGCAAGGATCATGTATGTGGGATTATTTTGCATGAAGCATAATTCTATACAAATGCCTGTTATTATTAGAAAGGTAGAAATCTAGGACTCAGAGAGCCAAAGAAGAAGAATTAGTCGGTGTTTGACCAGTCCTGACTTAGCGCTCTGGCATCACACTTGCCTGCCACCACTCATGCCTCTGTTTTCCAGCTGAGCAGGGCCATGTGACCACTTCACTGAGCTGTGAGCTGAAATTGACAGGTGTCACTTCCCAGCCCAGAGTCAGTGTGGGAGAGACTGCACAAGGGCATGAGTACAGTTCATCAGGCCTCACCAAATGGCAATCTACCACAATGGTCAAAGTCGCTCATTTATTCGTGCATTCATGCATTCATCAAATCTTTTTTGAATACCTTGCATAAGCCCAGCAGTGTGCTAGTCTCTGGGGATGCAGAGACAGATCAGCAGGATCAGTTTCAGCTGGAGAGGCTTCCTGGAGGAAGTGATGTATGCACTAGCTCTTAAAAGGCAAGTAAGTGATCACCAAGTAGACCAGGGGAAGAATCTTTCAGGCAGAGGAAGCCACGCCTCCAAGGACACCAGATGTTGTAGACGTTATGGGGAGAGGTTCCCAGAGGCTGGAGCCTAGGGTGCATGCAATGTGAGTGCCAGGCTGAGGCGTTTTGATCTGATGCCAAAGCCTGGAAGCCAGAGGAGGTTTTCTAGCAGTGGAGCACCATGGGAAAAGGGGGAACGATTGGAGGCAGGCCAGGGAGGAGGCCACTGCATGAGTTCTGGAAAGAGATGATGAGGCTCAAACCAAGGCATGGGTTTGGGGTTTGAGGCAAGAGACCGGATTCAGGCAGAATTCTGGGATATAAGAGATTAGATGTTGAGATGGGGGGTGGGGCTGAGGATGACTAATTTGAATAAATGGCCTGAGTTCTTTAGACAGAGGCCTGGCATGAAGAATACCAGAATACCAGTCTATCAGCCCTCCGAGGCTTGTGTGAGAAGCTTGTGCAGAGATGAGTGGTGTGTGGCAAGCATACCCTGTGAGCCCTGTAAATTGTAAGGAGATGGCCTCTCTCCCTTCTCCAAGCTGCCCTGGGACACTTAGAATCAAGATCTGGTTCTACTTCTAGTGAAACCCAATCAGGCACAAAGCCTGTGCCTGTCACTCTCGCTCTCCCCATCTCTTTCACCCTCCCTTCCTGTTTTCTTCCTCATTTGTAATACAACACTAGGTCTACTCTGATCACAAACTTATTCAGTCACCTTTCTAAAGTATTTTCTCTACAATCCAATGGTATTTAACACCAGTAGAGTGGACCTTATATGCTGTGATCACAAATCAGACAAACCATGTGAGATTTCCAGCATTCAGTTGAGTATCTTTTTGGAAGTATCGAGTGTCCTGAGACCATGAAAGAATGCAGAATTCCTGTAAAGTTCAAAGGTCTTTATACCTAGGCAGGAAGATATATGTTGTTGTTATTCAGTCGTGTCCAACTCTTTGTGACCCCATGGACTGCAGCACTCCAGGCTTCCCTGTCCTCTTCTGTCTCCCAGAATTTGCGTAAGTTCATGTCCATTGAGTTGGTGATGCTGTCTAACCATCTCATCCTCAGTCACCCCCTTCTCCTGCCCTCCATCTTTCCCAGCATTAGGGTCTTTTCCAATGAGTCAGCTCTTTGCATCAGGTTGCCAAAGTACTGGAGCTTCAGCTTCAGCATCAGTCCTTTCAGTGAATATTCAGGGTAGATTTCCTTTAGAATTGACTGGTTTGATCTTCTTGCAGTCCAGGAGACTTTCAAGAGTCTTCTTCAGGAAAATATATACATACCTTTTAAGAATTCAAGAAACAAAGACTCTAGTGGGATACTCAAGCTGGGGGGCCTTGTTGATTTAAGTGAGAAGGTTGAAGAATTAGGTAATGTCAGGGACCCAAGACCACCCCTTGGAGTTATATAATCATTGACATAGCAACTCTAAATGTTGACACAGATTCCTTTTGCAACCTCAAGCATGCTGAGAAGATGATATAATGGTTTCCTTAGTGGGTGTGAGAGGAATTGCCCCACTCTCTGCCTTTCCTGAGCTCATGTGTGGCCAAAATTTCAGGTCAAAAATAACTTCATTTCACTGGGATGATAACCATGTTCCTTACTGAGTAACATCTTTTGACCCAGGGAAGATTTCTAATTAAATTTAGAAATGTTTAAGAGTAGCCCATACTTTCTCGTAAGAATCTGGGCAAACTGGGCACTTTATGTATGTGTAATGTTTAAGCAGATATAGTCAATTCAAGTAACAGCCTCGTGACTGTGCTTAAAATGTGTTACTGGTGTAGACTTAGAATTTTAAGTTGAAATTGTACCAGAATGTATGGTACCAGAATGTCCAGGAAATTTTTAAGTTCACTGTCTTTGAAACTATAATTTGTTTGATTTATCATTTAATAGATCTATTAATATTTGAGAAAGTTTTGTTCATACAGACTGGTGAAGTACTTTAAAAGGAAAAAGAATATATTATGTTTTGATGCAAGTGGCTGCCTCAAGGGACAGGTTATGACTATCATTATCGGTCTCTTACCCCACAGCCATTCTCTTACAAAACCTAGATTGTGTTCATTTATGGAAGGCTTTGTGACTCAGGAAAAGCTGGGCCCCTCCCCAGCCCAGGAGTGGAGCTGGCAGTGAATCCTGACAATTAAAACTAATTACTCAGTTAGTAATTCCATTTCCCTTACCAGTGATTGGTTCAGGAAAAGAAGTGAAGTGAAGTCACTCAGTCGTGTCCGACTCTTTGCGAACCCATGGACTGTAGCCTACTATGCTCATCCGTCCATGGGATTTTCCAGGCAAGAGAACTGGAGTGGGTTGCCATTTCCTTCTCCAGAGGATTTTCCTCACCCAGGGATCGAACCCAGGTCTCCCACACTGTAGGTAGACACTTTACCATCTGAGCCACCAGGGACTCAAAAAATAAAAATATTTCTTTGAGCTGCTTTTTTGGGAGAGAGTACGGCAAGGATACTGGAGTGGGTTGCCATTCCCTTCTCCAGGAGCTCTTCCCGACCCAGGGATTGAACCTGGGTCTCCCGCATTGTAGGCAGATGGTTTACCGTCTGAGCCACCAGGGAAGTCAGGAAAAGAAGTGTGGTGCAATTTTGACCAAAGATTAAGATAGAGAAGTCTGCTGGGAGGCTTCAAGGAAGGTTTTCCTTTCAAAGAGGAGCACAAGGAAAGAGATAAGACTCCTCCCTTCTGGCCTTGGAATGTTGTGTGAGAATGTGATACCTGGAGCTGATGCAGCCATTTTGTGAGCATGAGGAGAGGGACTGACAACTGAGGATGGCAGAGTAGAAATGTGGAAAGAACCTGGGTCACTAAGCCTCCAAATTAAGCAATCATCATAGATTCTCCTTACTGTTTTTTAAGTTTTCATTTGATCTGTGTTTTAGTAACTCATCTTCCTATTTAAAGATTCCCCTTTGATTATCATTAAATTAATATTGCAACTTCCCCTTCCTAGATAAAACATTTGCTTATTCTTGTTGATTTATGTGAGGGAAAGGATATTTTTAGATCTCCAAAAGATAGGTTATTTGGGCTATTTGTTTTTTTTTTTTTTTTTTCTAATTGAAGTATAGTTGATTTACAATGTTGAGTTAGGGGCTATTTGTTCTTGTTACTTTCTAATTTTATCATATTATGGTCAGATAATATGGCTTATATGATTCCTTTTGGGAAATATATTCAAGTTTTCTTTGAACACTAAGCCTTGGTAAATTTTTTATAAATTTTCCACAGTTGCTTCAATAGAACGTATCTTCTATTGGGCACAATGCTTTATATGTGTCTATTAAATGTTGAGGCTGTACAGGGAAGGAATGGAGAGACAGATGTAGATAACAGACTTGTGGACAGAGAGCAGGAAGGAGAAGAGTGGAATGAACTGAGAAAGTAGCATTGACATACATATGCTATCATGTGTAAAACGGATAGCCAGTGGGGAGTTGCTGTATGGCACCCGGAGTCTAGCCTGGTGCTCTGTGATGACCTAGAGGGGTGGGATGAGAGGGGGAGAGGGAGGCTCAATGGGGAGAAGAGATATATAATTGTGACTGATCTGCACTGTTGTACAGCAGAAACCAACACATTGTTGTAAAACAATAGCCTCCCATTAAAAAATAGAAAAAATGTTGAGGCTGGGGACATCTTAAAGGCTTCTTCGCTTGTATGTTCAATACCTGAGCTGGGAAGACTTAGCACACGTGGAAGCTGGTATAACTGGGCTTCTTGGGCATCCCTCTATATGGTCTCTCTGCATGGTGGCTTCAGGGTAACCAATTTCTATTTTTTTTTAAGAGAATCAATTTATATTATTTATTTGGGGCTGTGCTGGGTTTTCATTGCTACTCGGGCTTCTCTCTAGTTTCTGTACACAGGCTTCTCATTGCAGTGGCTTCTCTTATTGCGGAGTACAAGCTCCAGGGCACATGGGCTCAGTAGTTGCGGCTCCCGGGCTCTAGAGCACAGGCTCAATCGTTGTGGCACATGGGCTTACTTGCTCCACAGCATGTAGGGTCTTCCTGGATCAGGGGTCAAACCCATGTCTCCTGCATTGGCAGGTGGATTCTTTACCACTGAGCCACCAGGGAAGCCTGTAACAGACTTCTTATACGGGAGCTCAGGGCTGTAAAGATATGTATTCCCAAAGGGATAGAATTAGGCAGAAGTCATATAGGCTGTCATGATCTCGCCTCAAAAGTCATGCAACATTGCTTCTGCCAAATTCTGTTCATTAGAATGGAATCTCTAAGGCCAACCCTCATTCAGAGAGAGGGGAATTAGATTCCATATCTTGCTGTGTCAAAGGGTTTGCAAACGTGTTCTAAAACCACACCACACCAGCCTAACCTGTCTGTGGAACATAAAAGACATGGGCATGTGTTTCTGGCCCCATCTCCAGCCCCTTGGCTTTTCTCTACAGTCTCTACTCGCCAGCATCTCCCAGGCTTCCATGTCACTTCTGTTGAGACAGTGCGAGTGCAGGTTGGAAAAGAATTTCCGGACACAGAATATTGCAGAAAGGAGTGAGTTTATTAAGAACAAAGAGCAGAGATTATGTGGGCACTGTGGGTGCAGCGGGCCGACAACTCCTGACAGACCAGGGAGAGTCAACAGATTTTGTGGACTGAAACTCCTGTGCTTAAGTTCTAGAACTACACTCTAGTGAAAAAACAAGACGTAGACAAATACACAGAGAAGGCGATGGCACCCCACTCCAGTACTCTTGCCTGGAAAATCCCATGGACAGAGGAGCCTGGTAGGCTGCAGTCCATGAGGTCGTAAAGAGTCGGGCATGACTGAGCGACTTCACTTTCACTTCTCACTTTCATGCATTGGAGAAGGAAATGGCAACCCACTCCAGAGTTCTTGCCTGGAGAATCCCAGGGACGGGGGAGCCTGGTGGGCTGCCATCTCTGGGGTCGTACAGAGTCGGACACGACTGAAGCAACTTAGCAGCAGCAGCCAACTTTTATAGCCTCCCTGGAGAAGGAAATGGCAATCCACTCCAGTACTATTGCCTGGAAAATCCCATGGACAGAGGAGCCTGGTAGGCTACAGTCCATGGGGTCACAAAGAGTCAGACACAACTGAGCGACTTCACTTTCCTTTTTCCTTTTTATAGCCTCAAGACAAAGGAAATTTCTGCTAGAAGGCTGGCATTAGGTGGTTGGTTGGGGCACTATAGGGTATTTACTGGAGTGGGCATCTTCACCTGATTGGGAGTCAGGAAGCTTGTTAGTGATGATCAGTGGGCTTTTGGTGATGGTTACAAAGGGGCTCAGTCAGCTTTGGAGGTGACCTTGGTTCTGGGCTCTGCTCTTCTGGCCTTGGTGCAAGTCCTTGCACCTGTGGCCTTGGGGGCAGGACTTAGCAACTTCTATAGCCAACTCTGCTCTCATTCAAAACTGTTGCCCCTCTTCTGTCATGCTTGTACTGTCTAACCTCCCTACTCACCCCCTTTTTGCTGGGCCCTGTGAGCCCCTAGAACCATGAGGAATAATATTAAAATGATTGTTGTTATTTTAAGTCACTAAATTTTGAGATGATCTGATAGGCAGCAATAGGTGCTTTCTTGAGCTCAACACCTTTTTTGATGTTTACTGCTTCCTGAAAAACTTAAGCATGAACAGACTTCTGCCCAGAAGCTTTAAAGTTGAGTCTCTCTCTTTTTTTTAATTGTGGTAGGAACACTTAACATGAGATATACCCTCTTAAACTGTCTTTTAAATAATTGTTTCATTTATTTGTTTATGGCTGCACTGGGTCTTTGCTGCTGTGGGCGGGTTTCTCGTTGTGGAGGCTTCTCTTGTTTTGGAGCACCGGCTCTAGGATGCGCAGGCTTCGGGAGTTGCAGTGCACGGGCTCAGTTGCCCTGTGGCATGTGAGATCTTCCCGGACCAGGGATTGAACCTGTGTCCCCTCCATGGGCAGATGTGTTCTTAACCACTGGACCACTAGGGAAGTCCCTCTTGAATTTTTAAGTGCACGCTACTATATATATATACATATATATATTTTTTTTTTTTTTGGACTGCACCACATGGCATGTGGGATCTTAATTCCCTGACCACGGATGGAACTCATGTCCCCTGCAGTGGAAGTGTGGTGTCTTCACCACTGGACTGCCAGGGAAGGCCCTCACAATACAATATTGTTAGCTATAGCTACAGGGCTATACCGCAGAGTTCTAAAACTTCATCTTTTTATTTTTTTTCTACCGCACCATGCACAGCTTATAGGATCTTAGTTCTCCAACCAGAGATTGAACCCTGGCCCTTGGCAGTGAAAGTACTGAGCCCTAACCACTGGACCACCAGGGAATTCTGTAGAACTTCGTCTTGCATGACTGAAACTTTACACCCATTGATGGACACCCCGTGATCTCCCCTTGTCCCCAGAATTGAGTCTTAATTGAATTAATTTTTCTAAATTAACAAAGCATAGGAAAAATATATCCCCATTTTATGTTTAACAAGTATCTATCCTTCTCAACAATCAATTAGCCAGATGTATAAACCTCACATTTCTCATTAAGAAATCCCTGAAGTTTGAAACTATAGAATACCAAAAAGTGTATGCTAAATAATACATTTTTCACCATGAATTCTTCTGGCTGTGCACTATTATTGCCAATAAGACCCCAAATTAATAAGTTAAACCACACACACACAAAAAAACTGTATGGCAAATTTGAACTAATTTAAAGCTTTCTTTGACAACCAAGGCTATTGGAAGATATCGAATGTTTTTAAAAACTTTGTGAGCAGAGTAGAGTTGATTTAAATGTTGTGTTGGTTTCAGGTGTACAGCAGAGTGAGTCAGTTATATATATACACATATTCTTTTTCAGATTCTTATCTCTTATAGGCTATTACAAGATCCTGAATATAGTTCCCTGTGCTATTTAAATATGTTTTCAAAATAAGGCAGATTACAAAATGATAGATTGTGTAATGATCCTGTCTCTCACACACCTTTATTCATCCAAGCATTCATATTCAAGAAGTATTCTTTGAGTGCCTGATATTAATAATAATCAACAATTTTGAGCCTTATGTCAGGCATTATACTAAAACTCTGTATAGCATCTTCTCTAATCCTTCTAACAGACCTTCAGTTCAGTCGCTTAGTCATATCTGACTCTCTGCAACCCCATGGACTGACTGCAGCACACCAGGCTTCCCTGTCCATCACCAATTCCCAGAGCTTGCTCAAACTTATGTCCATCGAGTTGGTGATGCCATCCAACCATCTCATCCATCTCTGTCGTCCCCTTCTCCTCCTGCCTTCAGTCTTTCCCAGCCTCGGGGTCTTTTCCAATGAGTCAGTTCTTCATATCTGGTGGTCAAAGTATTGGAGCATCAGTTTCAGCATCAGTCCTTCCAATGAATATTCAGGACTGATTTCCTTTAGGACTAACTGGTTCGATCTCCTTGCAGTTCAAGGGCCTCTCAAGAGTCTTCTCCAACACCACGGTTCACAAGCATCTAACAGGCCTTGGGGGGATATTATTTTCTTTATTCCTGTTGCATGTATGAGGAAACTAAGGCAGAGTGAAGCTGAGTAACTTGCCCACTTCTAAGCGGCTGTGCCCAGATGGGGGCTCCGGGCTTGTGCCCAGGTTTGCTTCAGTCACTCAGTTGTGTCCGACTCTTTGTGACCCCATGGACTGCAGCACGCCAGGCCTCCCTGTCCATCACCAACTCCCAGAGGTTATTCAGACTCGTGTCCATTGAGTCGGTGATGCCATCCAACCATCTCATCCTCTGCCGTCCCCTTCGCCTCCCACCTCCAATCTTTCCCAGCATCAGGGTCTTTTCAAATAAGTCAGCTCTTTGCATCAGGTGGCCAAAGTATTGGAGTTTCAGCTTCAACATCATTCCTTCCAATGAATATTCAGGACTGATCTCCTTTAGGATGGACTGGTTGGATCTCCTTGCAGTCCAAGGGACTCTCAAGAGTCTTCTCCAACACCACAGTTAAAAAGCATCAATTCCTCAGTGCTCAGCTTTCTTTATAGTCCAACTCTCACATCCATACATCCTTGACTAGACAGACCTTTGTTGGTAATGTCTCTGCTTTTTAATATACTGTCTAGGTTGGTCATAACGTTTCTTCCAAGGAGTAAGCATCTTTTAATTTCATGGCTGCAATCACCATCTGCAGTGATTTTGGAGCCCCCAAAAATAAAGTCTGCCACTATTTCCACTGTTTCCCCATCTATTTCCCATGAAGTGATGGGAACAGATGCCATGATCTTAGTTTTCTGAATGTTGAGCTTTAAGCCAACTTTTTCACTCTCCTCTTTCACTTTCATCAAGAGGCTCTTTAGTTCTCCTTCGCTTTCTGCCATAAGGGTGGTGTCGTCTGCATATCTGAGGTTATTGATATTTCTCCCAGCAATCTTGATTCTAGCTTGTGCTTCTTCCAGCCCAGCGTTTCTCATGATGTACTTTGCATATAAGTTATATAAGCAAGGTGACAATATACAGCTTTGACGTACTCCTTTTCCTATTTGGAACCCATCTGCTGTTCCATGTCCAGTTCTAACTGTTGCTTCCTGACCTGCATACAGATTTCTCAAGAGGCAGGTAAGGTGGTCTGGTATTCCCATCTCTTTCAGAATTTTCCACAGTTTATGGTGATCCACACAGTCAAAGGCTTTGGCATAGTCAATAAAGCAGAAATAGATGTTTTTCTGGAACTCTCCTGCTTTTTTGATAATCCAGCAGGTGTTGGCAATTTGATCTCTGGTTCCTCTGCCTTTTCTGAAACCAGCTTGAATATCTGAAATTTCATGGTTCACATATTGTTGAAGCCTCGCTTGGAGAATTTTGAGCATTATTTTACTAGCGTGTGAGGTGAGTGCAATTGTGCGGTAGTTTGAGCATTCTTTGGCATTGGAATGAAAACTGACCTTTTCCAGTCCTGTGGCCACTGCTGCATTTTCCAAATTTGCTGGCATATTGAGTGCAGCACTTGTACAGCATCATCTTTTAGGATTTGAAATAGCTCAACTGGAATTCCATCAGGTTGCCATTTCCTCCTCTAGGGGATCTTCCTGGCCCTGGCATCAAGCCCGCATCAGCAGGTGGATTCTTTACCACTAGCACCCCCCTGGGTACATATAATATGAATGTGCCCAGGACTCTCCCTTTAAAACCTCTTTCTTCTGCTGCCTCCATGTGCCCAGCAAGAAACTCAGGCGCTGGGCTGAAGTGTCAGTTTAAACAAGATCTTCACTTCAGGGAGACGAAGAGATCAAAAGATCAACCTAGCCCAGGAACAAATAGTATAGACACAAACTTGGTAGGGCAGGTTTTACACTTGATTTGGGGTTAAATAAGTTCACGTGGTCTTTGTGGGCATTTTTTTTTTTTTTGCATTTTTTTAACATTTTCAAACTTACACAAAAAAGAGAAAATAACACAGTGAACCCCAAGTACCCATCAGCCAGCATAATTAGTATCCATTTATGTCCAATCTCACTTCATCTATACCCCACTCACTTTTTCCTTCCCCCATGTCCTCCCTACTGGATATTTCTTTGGCTTTATATATAAGCAATTTTATTTTGCTATTCATTTTTTTGGCTGCACCAGGTGACTTGTGGCATCTTAGTTCCCCGACCAGGGATTAAACGTGGGCCCTCAGCAGTGAAAGTGTGGAGTCCTAACCACTGGACCACCAGGGAATTCCATAATCAGTTTTATTTTTTAAAAATTGAAGTATAGTTGATTTATAATGCTTCAGGTGTACAGTCAAGTGATTCAGTTTTATATATATATTTTTTTCTTCAATTCTTTTCCCTTATATGATCCTACTGAATTTTGTAAAGCAAATCCCAGCCATCATATTCTTTTATCCACAAATACTTCAAATCCACAAATACCTATCTTTTTAAGGTAGGTATTTCTCTTTTCAAGAGAAAGAATCCTTGTAAACATAACTGCAATACGAATATCACTCCCAAAGTAACTAACAGGATACTTTCATATCATTCAGTCTGTAGGGGAGTGAAAATCATTTTCCCTCCACCCTCTGGGTTCTTGGCTGAGCTGTTGCTGACAAGTGCTCAGTTGTGTCCAACTCTCTGCCACCCCATGGACTCTAGCCCACCAGGCTCCTCTGTCCATGGGATTTCCCAGACAAGAATACTGGGGTGGGTTGCCATTTCCTTCTCCAGGGGTCTTGGCTGAGAACCTGCTGTAATAAAAGGCAGATGAACAGGAGAAAAACAAATAGAAGTTTAGTAACATGAATATCTCCTGTATTCATAAAAGAGCCCCAGGAATACTGAGTAACTCCCTGAAATGGCTCAAGATACCACCTTGTTTACTGTGCTCTTCCTGATAATCTCCCATAACTGACTGTCTCCCCCCTCAACATCTTCCTTTGTCTTTAGCTGGAGATGGGATTTAAGCCACATCCAGCCACAAAAGAAGGTCTTGTTATACCCCTCCGCTGGGCTGTCTGTCATAGCTAGGAGAGGTGGTTCAGGGATCCTGGTGAGCCAAGGTCAATACTTCTATTGTTTTGCTTTCCTTTTTGTTTGTTTTTAAATTTTCATCATTTCTTTTTTGAACAACTCATACATTTACATGCTTCAAAATTCAAAAGATATCAAAGGGTGTATAAGAGAAAGTCTGCCTTCTACACTGGTTTTCAGCCACCCAGATCCTCTCCCCTAGAGCAACTAATTTTATCAGTTTCTTGTGTTTCTTTCAGAAATGTCTGTATGTCCATACAAGTCAATTTGTTGTTATTTAGTCCCTAAGTCCTGTGCAACTCTTTTGCGGCCCCATGGACTATAGCCCTCCAGGCTCCTCTGTCATAGAGTTCTCCAGGCAAGAATACTAGTATTCTACTGGGGTGCCATTTCCTTCTCCAGGGGATCTTCCTGACTCAGAGACTGAACCCACGTCTCCTGCATTTCAGGCAGATTCTTTACTGCTGAGCCACCAATATCTCTCTCTATACATATAGATGCATGTATCAGTTCAGTTCAGTCGCTCAGTTGTGTCCGACTCTTTGCGACCCCATGAATCGCAGCACGCCAGGCCTGCCTGTCCATCACCAACTCCCGGAGTTCACTCAGACTCACGTCCATCGGGTCAGTGATGCCATCCAGCCACCTCATCCTCTGTTGTCCCCTTCTCCTCCTGCCCCCAATCCCTCCCAGCATCAGAGTCTTTTCCAATGAGTCAACTCTTCACATGAGGTGGCCAAAGTACTGGAGTTTCAGCTTCAGCATCATTCCCTCCAAAGAAATCCCAGGGCTGATCTCCTTCAGAATGGACTGGTTGGATCTCCTTGCAGTCCAAGGGACTCTCAAGAGTCTTCTCCAACACCACAGTTCAAAAGCATCAATTCTTCAGCGCTCAGCTTTCTTCACAGTCCAACTCTCACATCCATACATGACCACTGGAAAAACCATAGCCTTGACTAGACGGACCTTTGTTGGCAAAGTAATGTCTCTGCTTTTCAATATGCTATCTAGGTTGGTCATAACTTTCCTTCCAAGAAGTAAGCATTTTTAAATTTCATGGCTGCAGTCACCATCTGCAGTGATTTGGGAGCCCCCCAAAATAAAGTCAGCCACTGTTTCCACTGTTTCCCCATCTATTTCCCATGAAGTGATGGGACCAGATGCCATGATCTTCATTTCTGAATGTTGAGCTTTAAGCCAACTTTTTCACTCTCTACTTTCACTTTCATCAAGAGGCTTTTTAGTTCCTCTTCACTTTCTGCCATAAGGGTGGTATCATCTGCATATCTGAGGTTATTGATATTTCTCCTGGCAATCTTGATTCCAGCTTGTGCTTCTTCCAGCCCAGCGTTTCTCATGATGTACTCTGCATATAAGTTAAATAAGCAGGGTGACAATATACAGCCTTGACGTGCTCCTTTTCCTATTTGGAACCCATCTGTTGTTCTATGTCTAATTCTAACTGTTGCTTCCTGACCTGCATATAGGTTTCTCAAGAGGCAGGTCAGGTGGTCTGTATTCCCATCTCTTTCAGAATTTTCCACAGTGTATTGTGATCCACACAGTCAAAGGCTTTGGCATAGTCAATAAAGCAGAAATAGATGTTTTTCTGGAACTCTTGCTTTTTCGATGATCCAGCGGATGTTGGCAATTTGATCTCTGGTTCCTCTGCCTTTTCTGAAACCAGCTTGAACATCTGGAAGTTCACTGTTCACGTATTGCTGAAGCCTGGCTTGGAGAATTTTGGAATCAGGAGAAAGGGGTCTAGAATTCTCAAGGAGGAAGAAAGGACAAACTTTTTCATCCTCTACATTCCTTAGGATTATATAACAATAATGTATCCTGCCTGAGGACAGTCTCTGGATTAAACCTTCTGGCTAATCCTGTTATCTTAAAATGTAAATTATGGGAGTAGGTCTATATAACAATAATGTATCCTGCCTGAGTTAGACAAGGCTGTGGTCCGTGTAATCAGATTGGCTAGTTTTCTGTGATTAGTTTCAGTGTGTCTGCCCTCAGACGCCCTCTTGCAATACCTACCATCTTACCCAAGACGGGCGGGTCATGGTGGAGAGGTCTGACAGAATGTGGTCCCACTGGAGAAGGGAATGGCAAACCACTTCACTATTCTTGCCTTGAGAACCACATGAACAGTATGAAAAGGCAAAATGATAGGATACTGAAAGAGGAACTCCCCAGATCTGTAGGTGCCCAATATGCTACTGGAGATCAGTGGAGATATAACTCCAGAAAGAATGAAGGGATGGAGCCAAAGATATGTGTATAGATATGCATATTTCCTTCCTTTCTACATAAATGGTAGCATACAATACACAGTGTTTTGCTCTTTTATTTTTTTTTCACTTAACAGAAAATCTTTTTTTTCCCCCCGCCTAACAGGATATCTTTACAATCAATTCATAGGGCTTTCTGTTCTTATTTCAGCTGCAGAGTATTTCAAAGAATGAAGATACTGTCACTTAGTTAACTGCAAGTCTTCTAATTGGTAGACTTTCAGGCTATTTGCAGTTTTTTCAAACAAATAAAGCTGTACTGCATGAACTTAAAAACAAGACCCAAACAGCTTTTAACAAGCAACTTCGCTTACCTAGAAACAAATTAAAATTCCAATTAAGGAAGCACCTTGTTATATAAGATAACGAATGATAAACTACTCTGGTTGGTTGTTTATTGTTCAGTTGCTCAGTCATATCTGACTCTTTGTGACCCCATGGACTGCAGCCTGCCAGTCTTCCCTGTCCTTTACTGTCTCCTGGAGTTTGTTCAAACTCATGTCTGTTGAGTCGGTGATGCCATCTAACCATCTCATCCTCTGTCACCCCCTTCTCCTCCTGCCTTCAGTCTTTCCCAGCATCAAGGTCTTTTCCAGTGAGTCAGTTCTTCACATCAGGTGGCCAAACACAGGAGCTTCAGCTTCAGCATCAGTCCTTCCAATGAATATTCAGGGTTGATTTCCTTTAGGATGGACTGCTTTGCTCTTCCTACTGTCCAAGACTCTCAAGAGTCTTCTCCAACAACTGACCATAGCTTTGACTAGACAGACCTTTGTCACCCTAGTGATGTCTCTGCTTTTTAATATGCTGTGTAGGTTTGTCATAGCTTTTCTTCAAGGAGCAAGCAGCTTTTAATTTCATGGCTGCAGTCACCGTCTGCAGTGATTTTGGAGCCCAAGAAAATAAAGTCTGTCACTGTTTCCATTTTTTTGCCCATCTGTTTCCCATGAAGTGATGGGACCAGATGCCATGATCTCAGTATTTTGAATGTTGACTTTTAAGCCAGCTTTTTGACTCTCCTCTTTCAGTTTCATCAAGAGGCTCTTTAGTTCTTCTTTGCTTTCTGCCATTAGGGTGGTGTCATCTGCCTATCTGAGGTTGTTGATATTTCTCCTGGCAATCTTGATTCCAGCTTGAGCTTCATCCAGCCATGCATTTTGCATGATGTACTCTGCACAGAAATTAAATAAACAGGGTGACAAAATACAGCCTTGACATACTCCTTTCCCAAATTTGAACCAGTCCGTGTTCCATGTCTAGTTCTAACTGTTGCTTCTTGACCTGCATACTGGTTTCTCAGGAGACAGGTAAGATGGTCTGGTATTCCCATCTCTCTAAGTATTTCCCATAGTTTGCTGTGATCTACACAGTTAAAGGCTTTATAAGATAACGAATATAAATTATGAAGCAGTGTAAATTATAAGATAACGAATTTATAAGATAATGAATTTATTTATAAGAGTGAATTTATTTATAAGATAACGAATGTAAATTATGAAGTCAGTGAAGCAGAAGTAGATGTTTTTCTGGAATTCCCTTGCTTTTTCTATGATCCATTGGATGTTGGCAACTTGGTCTCTGGTTCCTCTGCCTTTTCTAAATCCAGCTTGTACGTCTGGAAATTCAGCTCTGGAGAATCAGAAAATATAGAATGCCTCTTTTGCTGCCTTGGGCCAGGTTAAAAGTTGTGTGTGAAGTGGGAGGATGAAACTGCAGCAGGGGAAATTACAGATGAATTCATTTTGAAAAAAAATGAGTCACATTGAAGTGTGTATAGAATGTATGGTATGGGGGGAGAGTTGTTATCATTTCAATTAAAAAAGCCTCCTCTAACTTAAAAACTCCAGTATTAACGTGGCATTATAGGACTGTAAATATTGGACATTCCAAGATAAATCACAGACATAATGCAAAATCTGACCCAATTCTTAGGAACACAGACTATAAAACACTATAATGAAGGCAAAAATCCACATCGAATCTCCATTGTCTCAGAAGATACAATTTAAAGAAGTCCTTCCCTATTCTGTAGCGTTACCACCAGTAAATGTTAATAATTTTTTCCTGCCCTTTGTCATTAATATATGCTTGCCACTTTTGGGCAAACGTCTCTGGTTTGCTTTTTTGGTGGGTGGTGAAAGGTGAGAGGAATGCAGTTAGGTAGCAGATTTTCCCACAAACAGGCAGCACAGACATAATATCTTTCCACACTGCACTTGATGCTCTGAATTATTAATTAGGATGTTAAATGTATTGCTCAGTGCATGAGATTATATTTAACTCCATATACTGACGATCTGAGCTTTGCACCTTCCTGGGTTTGAAAATTAGATTCTGTAACACCAGGATTTCTTATGTTTGTTCAGAGACTCATACGTGTAACCAGGGTGGGGAATCACTTTAAGCAGACCCGAGGAGGTGAAAAGTCAACTAAGGTCTAGGGTGGAATCCCCAAATAGGAACTGGGAAAAGAGCAACATCCACTATTAGCTCCTTGGCACTTTACTCCCAGGTTCCATCTTCCAGACAATTCTGTCTAGAAGTATTAGAAAAGACTTGGGCTCGCATCAATCAGACCTGGGTTCAGATACAGATTCCACCAAAGCCTAAGATACAAAAACAGGGGATGAGATGAATAAATTAGGGTGCATTGCTTCAATGAAATAGCATGTAATTATTAAGCTAAAAATTTTATGCAAAAAAACATTTTATACAAACATTTTGTGAAATGGATGGTACCGCAGTGTTTAACGTAAAGGAAAAACATTGGAAGCATTCTAAATGCCTGTTAAAATGGGTTTGGAAAAATAAATTATGATCCATCCATAATGTTGTGAGCTGACCAAGGCCAATTTGGTCAGGCAGTCTTCAAGGCTCTTTTGTAGCTTCCCCATCTAGCCACCAGGTTGTAACAAGAGTGAGCCTCAGGCCCAAATCAGCCAGGTTGAAATTAACAAGCAGGCCTAAACAACAGTGGTACAACCTCCTGTGTATCTAAAGGGGTCCCAGCTTGGTCCTAACATGCAAAAAGCATTTAAGGTGGAGGCCACAGTACTCTAGAAGCAAGATTCCGTTAGCCTTGAAGGCAGCATCAGGCAATCAGAATATCCAAATTCATGGCAGAACAAAGGGCCCTTAGGGATCCACCCAGAGGTGTCCCTGAGCACAGGCTACACACCTGCCTAGATCCAGCTGCCCTGTCTGTGCAAGTTTGGAGAGCGTCTCTAAAATTATTCAGCCAATCTATGTACCTTGAATACTTCTCAATGCAACAGTAAGAGCCCATTGGGAATACCCGTTGTGCAGATTCACTTGCTATGTCATTCTGCTAATTAGCAAAATCTAGTGTTGATGGGCAGAGAAGGCAATGGCACCCCACTCCAGTACTCTTGCCTGGAAACTCCCATGGACAGAGGAGCCTGTTAGGCTGCAGTCCATGGGGTCGCTAAGAGTCAGACACAACTTCACTTTCACTTTTCACTTTCATGCATTGGAGAAGGAAATGGCAACCAACTCGAGTGTTCTTGCCTGGAGAATCCCAAGGACAGCGGAACCTGGTGGGCTGCCGTCTGTGGGGTCGCACAGAGTCGGACATGCAGCAGTGTTGATGGGAGATAAGAGTAGAGGAAGCACTTGGAGGGTGACTTTTCTGATTAAAAGTCGGTTGGCTGCTCCTGGAGTGGGTGTTCCTGTGAAAAGCAGCTCACTAGCCCTAAAAGCCTAGCTTAAACTAAACAGCAGGTGCTTCATAACACACTGCCCGTCTTTAAAGCAAATTAGAGACATCCTAACGCAGACAACAGAATACTATGCACCAGTTAAAAAGAGTAGGACACATCACTTCGTGCCACAGCATTTTAAAGTGAAATAAGCAAGAATATATAACATGATTTTTATTTTTATTAAAAAAAAATCTTGTGTATGACTAAATAGGTGTAAAGGAAAATCTAGACAGGTATGTAGAACTCATTGTTACCCTTAGAGAATAATTAGCGGGGAGAGAAGGAAGAAACCTCCCATTGTTTCTTTATGCATTTCTGCACTTTGAATTTTTTATGAGTATGTGTTACTTTGATAACATGAATTTTTTAAATTAATGCTTTTTATAAAAGGACATTGTGGAAGAATAATTATGTGGAGAAATGTTTATCATATATCCTTGGGTAAAATCTAGTAGATAGTATACATTAGATATGACAACCATTGTCTCCTCATCTGTGTGCAACTCCCCCAATTGGAGATTGTATCAATATTTTCCAAAGGTGGTTATGCCAATAAATATCCCAGTGTGCAAGCTCTTCTGATGTGACTTTGACAGGCTTCTATTGACAGGTGGGGGTGGGGTCTGTGTTCGCTCCCCTTTAATCTATGCAGACCTTTCTTTTTAATTTAATTTTTATTTTATATTAGAGTATAGCTGATTTACAGTATTATATTAGTTTCAAATGCACAGCAAAGTGATTCAGTTATACATATACATATATCCATTCTTTTCTAGATTCTATTCCCATATAGGTTATTACAGAATATTGAACGTTCCCTTTTTTGCACAGTAGGTCCCTGTTGATTATCTATTTTATATATACTCATAATACTCTTTCTCTCACTCAGTTGTGTCCAACTCTTTGCAGTCTCATGGACTGTAGCCCACCATGTTCCTCCGTCCACGGAATTGTCCAGGCAAGAATACTGGAGTGGGTAGCCATTCCCCTCTCCAGGGGATCTTCCCAACCCAGGGACTGAACCCGGGTCTTCCCGCATTTCAGGCAGATTCTGTACTGTTTGAGCCACTGAGGAAGCCCCATTTTATATTTTATGTATAGGAGTGTGTATATGTTAATTCCAAATTCCTAATTTATTGTTCCCCACCTTTCACCTTTCAGTTCAGTTCAGTCGCTCAGTCGTGTCCGACTCTTCGCGACCCCATGAATCGCAGCACGCCAGGCCTGCCTGTCCATCACCAACTCCAGGAGTTCACTCAGACTCACGTCCATCCAGTCAGTGATGCCATCCAGCCATCTCATCCTCTGTCATCCCCTTCTCCTCCTGCCCCCAATCCCTCCCAGCATCAGAGTCTTTTCCAATGAGTCAACTCTTCACATGAGGTGGCCAAAGTACTGGAGTTTCAGCTTTAGCATCATTCCTTCCAAAGAAATCCCAGGGCTGATCTCCTTCACAATGGACTGGTTGGATCTCCTTGCAGTCCAAGGGACTCTCAAGAGTCTTCTCCAACACCACAGTTCAAAAGCATCAATTCTTCAGCACTCAGCTTTCTTCACAGTCCAACTCTCACATCCATACATGACCACTGGAAAAACCATAGCCTTGACTAGATGAACTTTTGTTGGCAAAGTAATGTCTCTGCTTTTGAATATGCTATCTAGGTTGGTCATAACTTTCCTTCCAAGGAGTAAGCGTCTTTTAATTTCATGGCTGCAGTCACCATCTGCAGTGATTTTGAAGCCCAGAAAAATAAAGTCTGCCACTGTTTCCACTGTTTCCCCATCTATTTCTCATGAAGTGATGGGACCAGATGCCACGATCTTAGTTTTCTGAATGTTGAGCTTTAAGCCAACTTTTTCACTCTCCACTTTCACTTTCATCAAGAGGCTTTTTAGTTCCTTTTTGCTTTCTGCCATAAGGATGGTATCATCTACATATCTGAGGTTATTGATATTTCTCCCGGCAATCTTGATTCCAGCTTGTGCTTCTTCTAGCCCAGCGTTTCTCATGATGTACTCTGCATGTAAGTTAAATAAGCAGGGTGACAATATACAGCTTTGACGTACTCTTTTTCCTATTTGGAACCAGTCTGTTGTTCCATGTCCAGTTCTACCTGTGGCTTCCTGACCTGCATATAGGTTTCTCAAGAGGCAGGTAAGGTGGTCTGGTATTCCCATCTCTTTCAGAATTTTCCACAGTTTATTGTGATCCACACAGTCAAAGGCTTTGGCATAGTCAATAAAGCAGAAATAGATGCTTTTCTGGAACTCTCTTACTTTTTCGATGATCCAGCGAAAAAGCAAGAGAGTTCCAGAAAAACATCTATTTCTGCTTTATTGCCTTTCACCTTTGGTAATCACAAATTTATTTTCAAAGTCTAAATCTGTTACTATTTTGTAAATACGTTCTTTTGTGTAATTTTTTTAGATGCCACATAAAAAGGATATCATATGATATTTGTCTTTCTCTGACTTCGCTTAGTATGATAAGCTCTAGGTCCATCCCAGTTGCTGCAAATGGCATTGGTTCATTCTTTTTTATGGCTGAGTATTATTCCACTGTGGGCTTCCCAAGTGGCTCAGTGTTAAAGAATCCACCTGTCAGTGAAGTAGACACAGGAGATGCAGTTTTGATCCCAGGGTTGGGAAGATCCCCTGGAGGTGGAAATGGCAACCCCCTCCAGCATTCTTGCCTGAAAAATCCCATGGATGATGAACCCGGTGGGCTACAGTCCATAGGGTCACAGAGAGTCAGACATGACTGAGCACAATATTGCATTGCATATATGTACCGCATCTTCTTTATCCATTCATCTGTCCATAGACATTGAGTTGCTTCCGTGTCTTAGCTATTGTGAATAGTGCTGGTATGAACATTGGGGTACGTGTATCTTTTTGAATTATGGTTATCTCTGGATATATGTCCAGGAGTGGGATTGCAGGATCATATGGTAGTTCTATTTTTAGTTTTTAAAGGAACCCCCATACTGTTCTCCATAGTAGCTACACCAATTTACATTCCCACCAACAGCATAGGAGGGTTCCCTTTTCTTCGAAGATGGCCATTCTGACCCATGTGAAGTAACACCTCATTGTGGTTTTGATTTGTACTTCTGTAATAGTTAGCAATGTTGAGCATCTTTTCATGTGCTTTTTGGCCATCTGGGCAGAACTTTCGGTGTTGACCACACAAGTGATATGATGAGCAAGTGAGCAAGGAAGTGATTGATGCTCAAAACCACAATGAGGTATCACTTCAAGATGGCTGCCACCTGGCTTTCTCTCCCTCTTGGGACACACACTTGAGCCTTTGGGGTCCTGAGCCATCATGTAAGACATCTGGTTACCCTGAAGCCACCATGCTGGAATGATCATGTAGACATCTTTCCATGTGGAAAGAGCATACAGAAATAGAGAGCAAGGAAGTTACCCAGTATGCCCAGCTGTGCCGACTCCCAGCTGTTTCAGTCTTCCTAGTCCAAGTGTCAGAAGCCTTCAAGATGACACCACCTCCAGCCACCATCTGACAGCAATGGTGTGAGAGATTCCCCAAGTCAGGACACTACTCAGCCGAGCTGCTTCCAAATTTCTGATGCAAGGAAAGCCTAAGAGATAATCAAAGGTAATGATTTGAAACCACTAAGTTTGATGGCAATTGTAGTGTAGACTCAATAACAGCTACAGCCCTTTTGAGAGAGCCTGCCACTTCCTCAGTCTGGGAGGGAAAGCCCTAGGAACCCATCGGTTCCACACGCACCCACACATAGCACCAGTGACAGGACCCCTGGAGGCTTTCTGACCCTGGCGAGGCTTCTGTTTCTCTCTTCCGGAAATTTATAACACGAATACCCCCATTGAGCCTCCTGGCTTGAGAACACCAGGAACTTCAGCTTCAGTCTGTATGTTGTGTCCCAACCTGTGGAAGACAGAAAAAGGAATCAAACAATCATGGAAAAGCAGGAACGAGAGAGACCCCATAGCCTCAAACGAGGACCTTCCTTTCCTATTTTTGTCTTGTTCCTGATGCTCTTCCTTCGTTCTTTCTTGAGACACGCTTATAACCATCATTACCATCACCTTTATTATTATGACTAAGGGTGACTGTCCACTCACATGCCAAGCAGTGTTCTAGGTGCTCTATGCGTGATAACTTTATTTTTTATTTATTTTTAAAGAGCTCAGCTTTTTATTTTAAACCTGTTACTAAAGCGGTTTAGTCAAAAAGACCAAAGCCCATGTCATCATCAGACTCTTCAGATTCTTCTTTTTTTGCTTCTACTTTCTTCTCTTTAGCTGGAGCAGCAGTGGTGGAGGGGACAGGACCTCCTGCAGGTTCAGCACCAGCTGCTGGGACAAGTCCGCCAGCCCCCATGTTGCAGACGAGGCTCCCATCATTGACATTGGCCAAAACCTCTGCAAACAAGCCTGGTCAGAAAGGTTCAACGTTTACACCAGCTGCTTTAATGAGGGCATTATTCTTACACTCTGTGACCGTCACCTCATCGTCGTGCAGGATGGGGGCCGAGTAGATGCAAGCAAGCTCTGAGAAGGAGGCCATGGTGCGGGGTGAGTGCTAGGTGGGGGCTGTTGGGCGTGGTGCTAGTTGCCCAGATGAAGTGAAAGTCTCACCCCAACCAGGCCTTAGCTTCCTCAGGACTGCGTACTTTAGCGGCCGCTGAGGAAAGGGCTATGCATATTAACTTTAATCCTCACATGATCCATGAGGTGAACATCACGATTATCCATATTTACAGATGGGGAAACTGGACCCTAAACAGAAAAGTCACTCATCTAATGTCACACAGGCACTCGGATAACAGGAGCTCACTCTCTATCCAACACTGTTGTTATAGACCCTATTTTTGGGGTTTGTTTAGTCACTCACTCATGTCCAACTCTTTTGCGACCCAATGGACTGCATCCTGCCAGGCTCCTCTGTAAATGGGGATTCTCCAGGCAAGAATACTGGAGTGGGTTGCCCTGCCCTCCTCCCAACCAAGGGATTAAACCCGCCCTGTATTGGCAGGTGGATTCTTTACCACTAATCCACCAGTGAAAGTGAAAGTCGCTTAGTCTTGTCCAACTCTTTGTGACTCCACAGACTGTATAGTCCATGGAATTCTCTAGGCCAGAATACTGGAGTGGGTAGCCTTTTCCTTCTCCAGGGGATCTTCCCAACCCAGGAATCAAACCGGGGTCTCCTGCATTGCAGGCAGATTCTTTACCAACTGAGCCACAAGGGAAGGCCAATAATACTGGAGTGGGTAGCCTATCCCTTCTCCAAGGGATCTTCCCAACCTAGGAATTGAACTGGGGTCTCCTGCATAGCAGGTGGATTCTTTATCAACTGAGTTATCAGGGAAGCCACCAGGGATTACATATTAAACTCAGTCACTCACCCTTCAGTTTAGTTCAGTTCAGTCGCCCGGTTGTGTCCAACTCTTTGCGACCCCATGAATCGCAGCATGCCAGGCCTCCCTGTCCATCACCAATTCCTGGAGTTCACTCAGACTCACATCCCTCGAGTCAGTGGTGCCATCCAGCCATCTCATCCTCTGTCGTCCTCTCCTCCTGTCCCCAATCCCTCCCAGCATCAGAGTCTTTTCCAATGAGTCAACTCTTCACATGAGGTGGCCAAAGTACTGGAGTTTCAGCTTTAGCATCATTCCTTCCAAAGAAATCCCAGGGCTGATCTCCTTCACAATGGACTGGTTGGATCTCCTTGCAGTCCAAGGGACTCTCAAGAGTCTTCTCCAACACCACAGTTCAAAAGCATCAATTCTTCGGCGCTCAGCCTTCTTCACAGTCCAACTCTCACATCCATACATGACCACTGGAAAAACCATAGCCTTGACTAGTCGGACCTTTTTTGGCAAAGTAATGTCTCTGCTTTTGAATATGCTATCTAGGTTGGTCATAACTTTCCTTCCAAGGAGTAAGCGTCTTTTAATTTCATGGCTGTAGTCACCATCTGCAGTGATTTTGGAGCCCCCAAAAATAAAGTCTGATACTGTTTCCACTGTTTCCCCATCTATTTCCCATGAAGTGATGGGACCGGATGCCGTGATCTTAGTTTTCTGAATGTTGAGCTTTAAGCCAACTTTTTCACTCTCCTCTTTCACTTTCATCAAGAGGCTTTTTAGTTCCTCTTCACTTTCTGCCATGAGGGTGGTGTCATCTGCATATCTGAGGTTATTGATATTTCTCCTGGCAATCTTGATTCCAGCTTGTGTTTCTTCCAGCCCAGCGTTTCTCATGATGTACTCTGCATAGAAGTTAAATAAGCAGGGTGACAATATACAGCCTTGACGTACTCCTTTTCCTATTTGGAACCAGTCTGTTGTTCCATGTCCAGTTCTAACTGTGGCTTCCTGACCTGCACACAGATTTCTCAAGAGGCAGGTCAGGTGGTCTGGTATTCCCATCTCTTTCAGAATTTTCCACAGTGTATTGTGATCCACACAGTCAAAGGCTTTGGCATAGTCAATAAAGCAGAAATAGATGTTTTTCTGGAACTCTCTTGCTTTTTCCATGATCTAGTGGATGTTGGCAATTTGATCTCTTTCCTAAAACCAGCTTGAACACCAGGAAGTTCACGGTTCACGTACTGCTGAAGCCTGGCTTGGAGAATTTGAGCATTACTAGCATGTGAAATGAGTGCAATTGTGCGGTAGTTTGAGCATTCTTAGGCATTGCCTTTCTTTGGGATTGGAATGAAAACTGACCTTTTCCAGTCCTGTGGCCACTGCTGAGTTTTCCAAATTTGCTGGCATATTGAATACAGCACTTTCACAGCATCATCTTTCAGGATTTGAAATAGCTCAACTGGAATTCCATCAGCTCCACTAGCTTTGTTCGTAGTGATGCTTTCTAAGGCCCACTTGACTTCACATTCCAGGATGTCTGGCTCTAGGTCAGTGATCACACCATGGTGATTATCTGGGTCGTGAAGCTCTTTTTTTGTACAGTTCTTCTGTGTATTCTTGCCACTTCTTAATATCTTCTGCTTCTGTTAGGTCCATACCATTTCTGTCCTTTATCGAGCCCATCTTTGCATGAAATGTTCCCTTGGTATCTCTGATTTTCTTGAAGAGATCCCTAGTCTTTCCCATTCTGCTGTTTTCCTCTATTTCTTTGCATTGATCGCTGAGGAAGGCTTTCTTATCTCTTCTTGCTATTCTTTGGAACTCTGCATTCAGATGCTTGTATCTTTCCTGCCAATAGAGTCCCTCTGTTTTTGTTACAATCACTTGCAGCTAAATTGTTTCTTATCAAGCCCAATATGTATGGAAGCATTCCAGTTTGATAAAACTTGGTACAAATAAATTTAACATGAGTCCAGAGGGAAGGATGCAATTGTTGCAGGAGAGACACTGTGATAGCTCCAGATACAAGTGCAGGTCAGAACTACAGGTCACTGGGGCTTCCGGTTCCAGGCTCAGTGGCTGGTTGAGGGAGAGAGCACTGTGGCTGCGCAGGAGCAGGTCCTCAGGCAAATTCAGGAGGAGAAGTTGGAAGGAAATGATTCAAAACTGCAGTTGGATTGGACTTTGGTTCATCATAATGTGTTAATGTTGGTTCATTAGTTGTGACAAATATACATCAAAGTAACATAAGAGGTTAACAACAGGGGAAACTGGGTATAAGGTATGTGGGAAATCTCTGTATACACTGTCTTTGCTACTTCTCAGGACACCTCAAACTATTGTCAAATTTTTAAATAAATTATCTTTGGCTGTGCTGGGTCTTTGTGGCTGCGCTCAGGCTTTAGTCTCTAGTTGCGGCAAGTGGGGGCTACTTCTGTAGTTGCGGTGCACAGGCTCCTCATTTCAGGCTTCTCTTGTTGCGAAGCATGGTGTCTACAGAGCACAGGCTTTAGTAGTTGTAGCTCACAGGCTTAGCTGCCCCGCAGCACGTGGAATCTTGCTGGACCAGGGATTGAACTCGTGTCCCCTCCATTGGCAGGTGTATTCTTAACCACTGGACCAGCAGGGAAGTCCTGTTCTCAAATTTAAAATGTCCTCAAACAAGCAAACAAATCTTCTGTAACTGGAAGGCAGAATGGGGCCCCAAGAGACAGTCCAACAGTGAACAAAAGAGGGAGCAAAGGCCAGACCAGGAGTCTGAACACCAGGTAAGTTAGAAACATGAGGGTGAGTCCCGTCTGCCCTCCTCTCCTCAGCCCTGGGAACCCCACCCAGCACACACTGCAACTCAGGACACCCAAGATGTAGGTAGGAGTGGGGTGGTGCATGCCTGAGGGCAATGACAGTGCAAAGCCAGGCTCCCATCTCCCCTCTGGGCTATCACTAACGACCCAGAGCAGGTCAGTGCAAGGCACCCCCGCAGGCTGCTGTGTGCAGGGTTCCTGGTGTCACCCTCTGAGGTTGAGGGAAGCTATCTGGAGACTGGAGATTTTTCATTCATAACTCACCACATTCATAAGGAAGGGGAAGTAGCTGCCAGAGGTGATGCAAGAAGATGGAGCACAGTTGCTTTTCCTGATGCTGGTAATTGATCAGTAATGACCAATGTACACTCCTGAGTCTAGACTCTTTCCCCTTATGGGCAGCAGGATGGATGCCCAACAGCAGGCTGGAGCTAGGTAGGAGTGAAAGTGTTAGTTGCCCAGTCGCATCCAACTCTTTGTGACCCCATGGACTGCAGTCCACCAGTCTTCTCTGTCCATGGAATTCTCCATGCAAGAATACTGGAATGGGTTGCCATTCCCTTCTCCAGAGGATCTTCCCCACTGAGGGGATCCTCCCTACCCTGGGATCAAACCCAGGTCTTCCCGTATGGCAGGCAGATTCTTCACCATCTGAGCCACCAGGGAAGCCCTAGAACTAGGAGTGTGGTCTCCCAAAGGGCAGGGGCTTGAAGACTTTTGCTGGAAGCTTTCAATAGTTGTGGGGGCCGGGGAGGGAGAGACGAGGCAGTGACTAGGTCTGGAGAAAGGATGATCAGGCAGGTTTGGGGGCCCAGCTGAGTGCCAGTCCCCAGGGTAGGGAAAGTTCCACAGCTGCAATCAGCAACCCATTATAGGAAGAGAAGGCAGGCAGTCACATTATTCTGGGATCTGGGTTTTGCCCGGTAGTTCCAAGAGAAGGCCTGAGAGGCAAGGGAACCAGGGTATGGTGAAGGTAAAAGTGAGGAGTATACAGCTCAACTCCAGAAAAATAAATGACCCAATCAAAAAATGGGCCAAAGAACTAAATAGACATTTCTCCAAAGAAGACATACAGATGGCTAACAAACACATGAAAAGATGCTCAACATCACTCATTATCAGAGAAATGCAAATCAAAACCACTATGAGCCAGTCAGAATGGCTGCAATCCATAAGTCTACAAGCAATAAATGCTGGAGAGGGTGTGGAGAAAAGGGAACTCTCTTACACTGTTGGTGGGAATGCAAACTAGTACAGCCACTATGGAGAACAGTGTGGAGATTCCTTAAAAAACTGGAAATAGAACTGCCTTATGATCCAGCAATCCCACTGCTGGGCATATACACTGAGGAAACCAGAAGGGAAAGAGACACGTGTACCCCAATGTTCATTGCAGCACTGTTTATAATAGCCAGGACATGGAAGCAACCTAGATGCCCATCAGCAGATGAATGGATAAGAAAGCAGTGGTACATATACATATACACAATGGAGTATTACTCAGCCATTAAAAAGAATACATTTGAATCAGTTCTAATGAGATGGATGAAACTGGAACCTATTATACAGAGTGAAGTAAGCCAGAAAGAAAAACACCAATACAGTATACTAACGCATATATATGGAATTTAGAAAGATGGTAACAATAACCCTGTGTACGAGACAGCAAAAGAGACACCGATGTATAGATCAGTCTTATGGACTCTGTGGGAGAGGGAGAGGGTGGGGAGATTTGGGAGAATGGCATTGAAATATGTATAATATCATGTGTGAAACGAGTCGCCAGTCCAGGTTCGATGCACGGTACTGGATGCATGGGGCTGGTGCACTGGGACGACCCAGAGGGAGGGTATGGGGAGGGAGGAGGGAGGAAGGTTCAGGATGGGGAACGTGGGTATACCTGTGGCGGATTCATTTCGATATTTGGCAAAACTAATACAATATTGTAAAGTTTAAAAAAAAAAATGAGTAATCTATGGGTCCAAAGCAGAATGAGGATGGCAGAAAAGATAGAAAGGGAATCAGTGGGGGATATGGAGGACCGGGCGCCAGCCAGCTCCTGTCAGCTTCAGAAACTGTCTTGAAAACAGCTGTGGCCCAAGTTTGGCCTTGCCTATGTGATTACCTGGAAATTGAACTTGCTGTGATCACTTCACTAGCAGAAGATTCTCTCCAACACTGTGTGTGTGCATAGAAGGCATCATTTGTTCACCCATTCATTCATTCATATATCCAATTTTTAACAGATTATTTATTTATTGGTTGTACTGGGTCTTCATTGCTACATGAGGGCCTTCTATAGTTGAGGTGAGAGAGGGCTGCTCTTCCTGCTGTGTGCAGGCTTCTCATTGCAGTGGCTTCCCTTGTTGCAGAGCACAGGCTCTAGGCACCCAGGCTCCAGCAGCTGCAGCACGCAGACTCCGTAGTTGTGGCACTCCGCAGCTTCGTTGGGCTTAGTTGCTCTGTAGCATGTGGAATCTTCCCGGACCAGGGATCGAACCCATCTCCCCTGTGTTGGATTCCTATCCACTGTACCACCAGGAAGTTCTCATATATCCAGGGTTGAGTGTTTCCAAAGTGCTGTGTCAACTAGATCCTGCTATGTTGGAGCTGAGCCATATAAAAAGAAGCTTTTTCCCCTTTCCCCCTTCAAATGGGATGTGAAGTCTCAGGTTATTTACACGGGGTTCAGCTCCAAGTTCATGGAGCACACTGCAAATATCCAACGCTGGATATATGAATGAATGAGTGAATGAACAAATTACGCAACTTCGATTTATTTTAGTTTAAATATGCTCATCCACTACGTGCAATCTGAGAAAACTCTTAAAATATTGTAGGTGTAACTTACATACCATAAAATGCACGAGTCTGAAGTGAACAGCTTGTGTATTCTCATCTATGCGTATGTCCCATGTAACCACTGTCCAGATCAACATACAGAACATTGCCATCGCCCCAGAAAGTTCCCCTGTGCCCCTTCTCAGTTTACCTCCCTCACCCTCAGATAAGGAACATTATGGTTTCTGTCATCATAGATTCAGAGGACATGGTGCTTTTTTTTGGCTCCACTGGGTCTTTGTTGCTTTGTGCAGACTTTCTGTAGTTATGGAGAGTGGGGGCTACTCTTTGTTGTGGGGCACAGTCTCTATAGGGGCACGGTCTCAGTAGTTGCGGCTCCCAGGCTCTAGAGCATGGGCTCAGTAGTTACGGCACACAGGCTCGGTTTCTCCGTGGCATGTGAAATCTTCCCAGGCCAAGGATTGAACCTGTGTCCCCTGCATTGGCAGGCAGATTCTTATCCACTGCGCTACCAGGGAAGTCCCAACATGGTGCTTTTGATTAGGTTTTTCATGGCGGTGGAGGTGGAGGCAGGTGGAGAGAACTAACGCAAAGCCACGGAAGTCAGTAACCAGTGGCTCAATGAGATGAAACTTGGAAATAAGATTGCACTCTGTCTCAGAGTTTAATCAGGAAAACAAATACGGCGGAAACCATGGAAGGGAGTGGGAAGTTCTCACGAATGGTGTGGCTGTACAGTCATCCCCCAAAGGGGGCTTATTACAGTACCCTGTCAATCTGAGTACAAACATCCAGTTTCCCAGCAGCTGTGTTCTGTCTATGGAGATGGGTACAGCAGAACCTCATGTGTTAAATATTTGCTGTGGTTGCATACTCACCAAGTTGATTTTGGGTAACTAGGATTCCTATGTCACTTGCATTTTTGGAGAGAATACGCTGACCAGGTTGTCATGAATGTGCAGACTACCACGTACTTGTATATATCAAAATGGTATTTGCACCATTAAGAACCTGTAACTTTATTGTTTGGGGTCAATGTCATGGAGTCAGATTCCCTCTGGGACACTGACAAAACTGGGGTTCTCAGACTGGGAGGCTGAAGCCTGGATTTTGCCCTATAGTGAATTCCCATAGTAGATACCATCTCTAAGATCTCTTGTTAAGACAGCCGTAAACATGCCAACCACAACTCCGGCCTTTCTTTGGAAACTTCCACCCTCACTGAAGACGTGTTTTGTAAACACAAGAATCTCCAAACATAAGCTGAAATCGAATACAAATAATTCCTACCAAGTCAAAGGGAGATACAGCTCCTCAAGATTCCACGAAGCAAGCTAGATTTTTAAAACTTTTTTTATTGTCAAACATGACACAAACATACATCAGTGTTCAAAATATCGATAATAATGAAGCAAACACTAGTGTAACAATATCCACCTAGGTCATTAGGAAATGACCAACCTCCCCAAATCCTTCTGCATGTCCCTTTAAAAATATTTTTTTTTAATTTCTTGGCCACACTGCACAGCATATGGGATCTTAGCTTCCCAATGAGGGATCAAACCCACACCCCCCGCATGGGAAGCGCAGTCTTAACCGCTGGATCGCCAGGAAAGTCCTGCATGTCCTTTCTAGACATATCCCCCTCTCTACCACCCCATAGGTAACTTGTATGACATTTTTATGGCAGTCATTTCCTTGCTTTTCTTTATACTTTGACCATCTATGCTGCATCCATAAACAGTATACTTTCTTTTTTCCTGATTTTGAACTTTATATAAATGAAGTCAAACTGTTCATTTCTTATTTTTATATAGTATAAATGTGATATATAATACGTAACCTATTATTTATATTTATTCAGTTTCATTATGATATAGTATCCCATTGTATGAAATATATACCACAATTTATTTAATCAATATACCATAATTTATTATTAATATGTAAGTGCATGTTCCTGTAGTATTTCCTCTAAGGAATGGAGCTGCTGGGTCATAAGTTTGGTATTTCTTCAGCCTTAATAGACAAGGCAATGTTTTCAAAAACTGTTCTCCCAGTTTATGCTTCCACCCCCACGTTATGAGAGTTTCAGTTGATTCACATCCTTGCCTACACTTAGCATGGTCAGATTTCTAAACTTTTTGCCAGTCAAGTGGCGTGTTGGTATCTCATGGTTTCAAATTTGCATTTCCCTAACTATTAATGCAGCTGAGCATGTTAGTATAGTGGCGGGTCTTTTGTATTTATTCTTCTGTAAAGTATCTATTCAAGTCAGTTGCCCATTTTTCTATCAGTTTGTCTCTATCTTACTGATTTGTAGGAGCAATTTCCACTTTCTGGATATAATTGATCTTTTCCCATTTGGGGACTTGTATTTTCACTTTATGGGTTTTTTTAATTTGCTTTATTTTTCAGAACATTTTAGATTGAGAAGAATTGAGAAGATATTACATATACCTCACACTCAGTTTTCCTTATTATCAACAGCTTACATTAGTAGGGCACATTTGTCGCTATTAATGAACCAATAGTGATATTAATACGTTATTATTGACTAGAATCCATACTTTATTCAGATTTCCTTTTCCAAGGTGCTCTGTCAACTGGGTCCTGCTAGCTTGGAGCCGAACCGTATGAAAAGAAGCTTTTTTCCCCTTTCCCCCTTCAAATGGGATGTAAAAATCTCAGGTTATTTACACAGGGTTCAGCTCACACTCACTTTTCCATTCTGCATATTGTGTCTTTTGAAAAAAAAAAAAAAATCCTTAATTTTCATTGAGCAGGGCTCCACAGGGCTCCCTGATGGCTGATTTACAGGGACCAGACCATCTCACCATGATCTCTCTGGGATCACTCAGAACTCACTGCTGGAATTAATGGGGGCTGGGTAGGGGGTGGGATGCAGAGTTAGAGAAGCAAACTATAGTATGTGTTTCTTCAAGTCTTCTATCTGGCCCTCTCCTTTTGGAACTCAAGAAGCAGGAATTTGACATTTTTGTTTTCTGGTTCTTTTCCAAGAGTCCTCCCCTCAGGGCAGTAGATGGCTGGAGTCTGGGCTATTTGGCCTGGGAGGAGAGGTGTGCCGAGAATGGGGGAGGAGGTTTCTTTTAGGCTAACACATGGGTCATTACTTCATATATTATCCTGGGCACACATATCCATCTTGAAATGCTTCAGTGGAAAAAGTTAACTGCACATCACTGGTTGTTTACTGAGCGCTAAAGATTGAATCAGAAGGGCTGTGTTCACAAAGCAGAACTGCTGAGGACTCAGAATGTGACCTTGAGTACATATGCCCTCCCCCAGGTTTCAATCTCTCAATCTATGATACAAGGAGCAGCGTTCCTACAGCATTTATCCTGCTGAATTTCAAGGCTATAAGCAGCAGCAATGTCCCTTTGAGACCTCAGATGAAAAGGGGTCTTAGATTTAAAGGATAAGCTATTCACTCTTGGCTCACAAAAAGGACATTATTTCTCAAGACAGAGTATGAAAGATTGTGAGATTTTGCGGTTTCCTGGGTGGGGAGGAATAGGCAGGATTTATATTATGTTCCAGTCTATTTATAATATTTTTGGTCTACTTCAAATTAAAAGAAATAAGAATGTCCTAGAACTCTTTCAAGAACAGAAAAATTCACTCCTCTCCCAGTTTTTCAGGCTGGATGAAATTGCAAGAGTTGTGCTCTACTTTTAGCTGATTACGCCCCTAAATAAAGTTTAGACAAATTTTTTTAGGACTGTTGTCTAGAACCTGTTCTACAATATGTAGTAAGATGCACAAAGAATGAAATTTTAGTTGATATGAAGATAAATGATTCCATCATGCTTAAAAATGAATTTTTAAAAAATGATTAAATTCTTATTGATATTTATTTTTTCAAATCAGTGATTTTAGAGTTGATGTTTTGAACTTAAACTAAACAGTTAATGGTAACCTGATGGGCTTTCTTCCTGTCACAGTTTACTTTTTGCTATCTGAAATAACTCCTATGCATGCATATTGAAACCACATCCGTGTTTCAAGGCCATCAGCTGTTTTCTGAACACAGTTGATACATTGTCACTTCTTGCTTCATATGGAGGTTAAAAAAAAACAACCCGTGAGATGTGAGAAGGGAGGATACTGGCCAAATTGGTTATGTCTAGCCTTCACATGGAGAAGGCAATGGCACCCCACTCCAGTACTCTTGCCTGGAAACTCCCATGGACGGAGGAGCCTGGTAGGCTGCAGACCATGAAGTCTCGAAGGGTCGGACACGACTGAGCGACTTCACTTTCACTTTTCCCTTTCATGCATTGGGAAAGGAAATGGCAACCCACTCCAGTGTTCTTGCCTGGAGAATCCCAGGGACGGGGGAGCCTGGTGGGCCGCCGTCTATGGGGTCGCACAGAGTCGGACACGACTGAAGCGACTTAGCAGCAGCAGCAGCAGCCTTCACATACTAAAGGATGGATGAAGGAAATAATTAACTAACTCTTCGGTAGATCAATAAGTCTTAGGGTTGCCAGATTTAGCAAATCAGAACGTAGGACGCCCAGTTATATTTGAATTTCAGATAAACAACAAATAACTTTTTTTTTAGTTTAAGTATGTCCCATGAAATATTCACGTTTATCCTAAAAATTATTCGTTGTTTATCTGAAATTCAAACGTAACTGGGCGTCCTGTAGTTTATCTGGCACCCCTACTTGGAGTGCTGGGATTTCCCGAGGCGCCTGGCTTCCTCCAAGCAGGTGCTCAGCATCTGTGTAATTGTTAGAGCGAAGCCCAAACCAGCCTCGCAGCTTTCACAGCTGCACCCCTAGTGGGGCGGGACCACGCGACCGCGACACACACCCTGGTAGGAGACCGGCACTCGAGACTGGCGAAAGGGTCCACACCCGGGAGGCAGCCCCACCATGTGGTCTCTCTGGGGCTCTCTGCAACCCTTGATAAGGTTCCGTCCTTCCCCCTCAGCCCCCGATCCCCAGCCCTACCCTCCATCTCATGACCCTTCGTCACGGGCCGGGGGAGGGACTGCCCTACTCGGCGATCGTTGCCTGACATTGGCAGGGCCTTCCATCCATCACGTTAGGCTCCTTCCATCACGCTGACGTTTCCCAAGCTACGTTTCTCCCGCAAAGCGCGGCGTAGCTAGGGATTGGTGGAGAAGGCGGAGACCGTCCCAGCGGGAGGCGACGGCAGGGCGGGCTCTGGGAGTCGGGGCGAGCCCGAGCTCGTCACCCCCTCGTGCTGCGCCGGTCGTAGCGTCCTGCTGGCCAGTTCCGCGTCGTCCTGCGCTGCTGCAGCCGCCGCGGAACTATGGCTGTGCTCGTCGTGTTCCTGTCCTTCTTGGTGGCGGGTGAGGACCCGGGAGCGGGCAGGGCGCGCTCCGCGAGGGAGCTCCGAGGGCCGCTGGGCTCGGGGGTCGCGGGCAGCCAAGGGTGGGCGGCAGTGGGGCGGGTGCCGCAGTGCGGGCAGCCGGCGGTGGCCTCGCCCCAGCCGTCTCTCTCGGTCTTGTCTCTGGGCCAGCCTGTGGCGGCGGGGCCTGGCGGGCTTGCAGGGACTGGGCCGGGCGGGGCGGGGCTGGGTTGCGTGGGGGCACCTGAGCCGGCCTCCACCTTCCGCCTCTTCGAGAAAGGCGCGTCCAGCTGTCTCACTCCGGCCTCTTCCGCCTCGGGAGGCGCTTCGGAGGACCGGAAGGTCGTTCTGATCTGTCTAGTTGGGTACTTCAATCAGCTGATGAACTGCAGCCCTTTGCGAAGAGGCCGATGTCCCAGCTGCCCTTAGCTGCTGCTTTTCTTGGCATTTTTTGGTGTCTTCATTTGTAGCAGTTGTCATCAGTAATTGGTGAAATCCCCCCTCCCCCCTCCCCACGGTTTTAGGATACGAAAGTTGGAAGTGGAGTATTAGTAATTGTTTTTGTGTGATTATTTTCTCAAGGAGGATTCCAGGTACCTCTCTGTAAAGTTTGCAGTAGTTCCCAATTTTAAGGATTTGGAAACTAAGACATGAGTCACGTTCTTGGGGTCACATGTCAAATGGTAGCTTTCTCGGTGAATCTAGGTTCCCCAATATTGAGCAAGGAGAATGCCAGTCACCTCCTATTTGGCCTCTTCCCGTGTATCATGTAATTAATTTTGCATCAGTCCTTAGGAGAGTGGTCAAGCCTAGATAAATTACCCCACAGCACGCAAGTGGTAAGCAGCAAACCTGGAATTGAACCCAGATCAGTGGGCTCCAAAGCATGGGCCTTTCCTATTGTACCTGCTGTGACACAGGTGTGAGAATGATGGGTGCTGGAACTAGGGGCACGGAGGGTGGTGAACATGAGACCACATGGAGAACAGTTTGGAGGAATGGGTCCCTGTTCCCCAGTGTGCCAATTTAAAACTGAGAGGTTAAAAATCTGTAGACGGCCTGTGCTGCTGCTCTGTGAAGTGCTGAGACACTTCACTTTGGAAATGGTGGTTTAATTTTACGGGGAGATACAGACCTTTGATGTTTTTGAAGTCTGCAGTTCTTCTCCATCCCTGGAGGGGCCCAGTGTTGTGTTGATGGTAGTTGGCTTATTTTCATGACTAGAATTTTAGAGTTGTATTGTTCCTTTCGTCTCTGGCTCTGGCAAGGTCGTTCTGATCTTTCTAGTTGGGTACTTCAGGAGAATTTAATTTTTTAAACTTGGTTTTGGAAATGTAAAGATCTTCCCTTTGATACTGTGATTTAACTGAACATCTTGCTGAAATTCATGTTTTAATGTTATACTTGATCTTCCTGTGATCATTGAGGTTTGGGGGGTTTTGTTAAGTTTTGGTCTGAGGCAAATAATTGCTTCTGTACATGGTTTGAACCTGCTTTCCTAACTAGAAAAGTCTGGTTCATACAGACCAAGAATCTGATCCTGTCAGGTTCTTCACTGCTGTGGTCTTGTCAGATGAGGTTAAATTACTGTTTTCCACAGTGACTAAATGTGACTAAATGAAAAACATCTTTTAAGAGATCTGACTTCTCTATTTGAGGAAAAAATATGTCATTTAAAATGGCGATACCAAACTGGGGAGAGAGTAGAAGTAAACTAGAAGTGAATACCAGGTCATGAGGAGTATTTGGAAAAAAATTCAGATGGTTAGTTTGGAGGGGAAAGGCCAAGGGTGAACACGTGAATGTGAAGGGGTGCCATGTTGAAGAAGGATTCGATTTGGTCAGTGATTCTTCAGAGATCAAAAGTAGGACCTGTTTAGTTTTTTAGATGATGATTTCATCTTCATTCAGAGATGACAGCACAGTATGGTGGTCGTTCCCAAAGGGAAGGATTCTTAACCTCTAGCCCAGATTAGGGAGGCTGGGGGGAATTTCCCTAGGCCAGGTGCCTCACATGTAAATATATGAACAGTTGGGGTGGGAAGAAAAGGCTTTTCTGACAGAACAGTATGTGTAAAAGCACAGAGATATGAGAGCAAAAGAGCAAAGAGTCTGGTGGAGCTGAAACGTGTAGGAGTTAAAGTTGCAGAGATTCCACAGGAAGGGTGGTGAAGTGCCTTGGGTGTTACGTTTTGGATTTTGTCTCAGAGGCTCTGGGCACTGAGAAGGTGGTTGAGCTGAAGGGTGAACATTCAGATCTGTAGTTTGAAAAGGTGCTAGGAAGACTGGGTCAGAGTGGCATGACTGGTCACAAGGAGGCCTGCTTTGTCTAGCCACAAGGAGGGCCCTGGACATGGAGGGGAAAGGGCTCGGGAGATGAGAAGCAAAGATGGACAGAACTCAGAGGTTGATGAGCTGTGGTGCTGAGGAAGGGTTTAAAGATGATTAATTCAAACAGCTGGGTGGAAGGTGGCGTCATCCTTTGCTACAGAGAATACAGGAGGCGTGTGTGGGAAAACGGCAAGTTCAGTTCTGAACCTGTTGCGTTTGAAGCACCCATGGAACTTGGAAGGAAATGCTCAGCAGACTGCTAGATATCTAGGCAGCAGGCTTAAGGAGAAATCTAGGCTGAACGTAAAAATCTGGGAACCATGAGTGTGCTTTTGGTGTTTGGAGCCTTAGGGAGTAGATGGGTTCAGGCAGGGGGGAAGCCAACGTAGAACAGGAAGCAGTGGGGGTCAAGAATGGAGCCACAGATCTCCAAAGTGGAGTGTGCTTGATTTTGTGTGCTTCATAATATATTATGAATCCATTGTTACATTATAATTTGCGACTGCATAGTTTTTAAGTATATTGTGTATATTAAGTATATTACGTATATTGGGAATACTTTCAAGCTTCCTACTGGAAGGGTTGAAATCTAAATAGTTTGCATGTCACTGCTTTAAAGCAGGGGAAGGGGAAGAAACTGAGGAGAAAGGCAGCCAGAGGGACTGGGAGGAAAACCAGGGGCCCAGGCTTAGGGAGACCAGGGCAGGAGTTTCAAGGACAGAGTTGACAGAATCAGCCGCTTTGGGACGTTACATAAATTGAGGGTTGCAAACTGTCTCTGGGATTTGGTGAGTCATTTCAGTGGCGTGGTGGGGTCAGAAGCTGTGGGTTAGGTAGCATATAGGAGATAAAGAAGCAGAGGAGCCAGGTGGTGGCTGACTACTCTTCCAAGGTGGTTCTTCATCTGAAGGGAAGCAGAGGCAGGAGGGAGCTGGTAGGACCAAAGGAGAGTTTCTGTGGTTTGGATTTTAGAATGGGAGCACCCTACAAGTATTTGTGTGTGCTCAAATAAAAGAACCAGTTGAGAGGGAAAAGGGCTAGTGCAAGATGTAGCTTCATTCATTCACTCCCTCAACAAGTATTTATGGAGCAGCAATGTGCCAGGCACTGTTCTCAACCCTGGGGCTACTGTGTGAAGAAGACAAACCCAAACCCCTGCCCTCATGGGACTCGTGCTGTACAGGGCCAGCTTTTTATGCCCCCAACCATACAGCCACCTAACTTCTGGTACAGGGTCTGTTCCAAGTTGGGAAGCCAACTTCTTACACTTTGTGAAGAATTCGAGTGTTGGGACAATGGAGATGATTCCTGGCAAATGTAGGGTTTGTAAGTTGAGGTGGCGTCTCCGTTCACTAGTCGTGTTCACATAGAGGATGGGTGACCTTTCAGGTATCGTGGCGATGCCTGCATGAAGCAGCGGTTTCTTGGTATAGGAGTCTACCTTTTCTCGGCCTCCTGTATGTCCGTTGGAAATACTATGTCTTGGACTTTGTGTCTACAGTCTGAAGTATTACACCTTCTAACTGGTAATGTGTACCCCCCCCCCCATTTGACAGTTCTCATTTCACTAGTTTTGCCTGTGGGACATAAGGAAAGCTGGGATCTATCCTAAGATAGACTAACCGGTTGAAATTTCAGAGTGATATACTAGAGATTTTTTGAATTTGCATTTTGAAGCGAGAACTGGTGGTAGAAATAACTTAGAGATTTCAAGTTTATTTTCTTCCTTTCTAGTTGGGGTCAGGGTTTTGGTTTTTGTTCTTGAAAATCTGGAGAAATGCTACTGATTTCTAATTCTTGCCAAATTGTCACATGCCCCTGTTTAGGAAGGCATCTACATCATTATGAGAATCGTTTCATTGCTGTAACTTTGTTATAGCAGAAGGTATGGACTTAAATTCTTGCAGTATACTTTGTAAAAGAATTTATTGATGTTTAGGATTCAGCATTTTGTCCGTTCAACATTTAGTATGCTAAGTCAATGGAGAATGGGAAAGTATGTATTTAAAATTTTTCAGTGCGGTTGCAGAAATTTTGTGATGCTGACTATTAATCTGTTTTCTTTTCAGATGTCTTTGGGAACGAATTCAGTATATTAAGATCACCAGGGTCTGTTGTTTTCCGGAATGGAAATTGGCCTATTCCAGGAGAGCGAATCCCAGACGTGGCTGCATTGTCCATGGGCTTCTCTGTGAAAGAGGTATGAGTATTTTTAAAAAATATCTGGAGCTGCTTCTGAAAGCATTTTTGTTGATTTATTTTAATAGCCCAAGAGAGTAGCAGGCAAACATAGGTACAGATTATAAAAGTAAAAAATTAATTTGTAGTCAGGGAGATTTTAGGTAAGTGTTCCAAGCTGGGTTATGAAAGCAAATCATTATAAAACATTAACCATGTAATCGTTTATTCATAGTAGTGACGTCCTTTGCTGTATTAGCGAATGCATCTGTCCTGCTGTTAATAGGATGTATAAATTTATTGGTTTTCTGCAGTACATGTGATAGATTTGTGTCTTAGTTTAGGCTGCCATTACAAAGTACCACAGACTGGGTGTTTTATAAACAACAACACTTATTTCTTCCGGTTCTAGGGGCTGGAAGTCCAAGATCAGGGTGCCAGCATGGTGAAGGTCCTCTCCAGGTTGCAGAGTGCCAACTTCTTGTTGTATGTGGTAGAGAGAGCCCTGTGGAGTCCCCTTTATAAGGGGTCTAATCTCATTTATAAGGATTCCATCCTCATGACCTAGTTCCCGCCCTCAGGCCCCTCCTCCTAATACCATCACATTGGGGGGGGTTAGGATTTCAACATGAGTTTTGAGGGGACACAAGCATTCAGCCCATTGCAATTTATTATGAATGATGCAGTGTATATACATCTTACCTGAGTTTAGGAAAATAATGTGGTCAGTAGTCATAACCTGTTGTAGTAACCGACTGCTTATGTGCGATTGTTGCGGAGAAGGCCTAGATCCAGTCAACATGAGAGCTTCAAGCTCAGGGCTGGAAGAAAGGAGATGGAGTTTGTTCTATCTCCCTGTCTCCTCCCACTTTAAGGTTTGATGCTTTTGAGGTGGTCTGTAGACATCATCAGTCACTCAGAGGAATGTTCTTCCTAGGTCCTGAGTGCCCTTGAAACCAGAAGCTGTGCACAGGAACTGCCTCTAGGTTAGGCCTCTGGGTGGAGCTCCTTGCATGAATGTGACTTGCTGTTTAAGTATGAAATTTGTACCTTATTCTTTATGAACTTAATTTTGACTACAAATGGCTGTCAAAATAACCTTTAGAGGTAATTATTAATAAACTATTTTGACTACAAATGGCTGTCAAAATAACCTTTAGAGGTAATTATTAATAAACTATTTTGACTACAAATGGCTGTCAAAATAACCTTTAGAAGTACTTATTAATAAACTACAGTCACTTTCAGCAGGAATTTTATTTATAAAGTGCTTAGTCTAAAGAGAATGTTGTAGTCTTGCTGTGTCACTGTGAAAGAGAAACGTGATATTGTAGTAGATAAGGGCAAAGGACGATGTGAGGGAAGAAAATATCCACAGTTACATGGAGGAGAAAGTATTTCATAATCTGGAATTTGGAAAGTACCTACATTTTGTTCACCTGCCTGCTTTTTTCCACAGAAGGTTTGAGATGACTTATTATTAGACTTTACTGTTTCAAGTCTGTAGCCGTTAAAATGAAGAAGGTAGAACTCAGCATCCTCAATTAGGAGATTGCAGCTACTGCCTTAAATAAGATGTTTGCTGTCCCTATGAGTTTTCATTGCTGGTATCATCCCAGAACCCCTTAATTGTGCTTGTCAGATGTTACTGGGGAAATGGTTTCCTGAATTGATAATTCAGCACAGTTTCATGCTTTTCAACGTGCAGGACCTTTCTTGGCCGGGCCTTGCAGTAGGTAACCTATTCCACCGTCCTCGGGCTACTGTTATGGTGATGGTGAAAGGAGTGGACAAGCTTGCTCTACCCCCAGGCAGTGTCATTTCGTACCCTTTGGAGAATGTGAGTATTTACTATAAAGAATTAAAGGGATGCATTTAAAATTTTGTCTTGTCAGCTGTCATTATGGATTGTGTTCTAAACACTCGTCTTTCTTTTAATGCCCTGATAAGTAAAAGGCAGTTTCGTTTTTTTGTAATATGATGGTTGCAAATTGATTGAAACTTGGCTGCTTGCTATGCATGAGAGTACTTTCTAAGGTAAGAGGTGAAGAAATTGCCCCGCTCTGAGAATAGTCAGAGGATTGAAAAACCAATTGAGGGTGTAACCTGTTGACATATTCTCGGGCATTATTTCATCACCTTCCCTTCAGAATTTTATCATTTCTTTTGGTAAGGAAAAGATTGGGGGCAGTTTTGCTGGCTCACTTATTCCTTTACTGGCTTTTCAGGCAATATGGCTGACTGAACTGTTGTGAAAGGCCCTCCTTCTACTGTAAGTGTATGGAGTCAGCAAACATCTTTACATGTATAAAATTGAAAGCAAGAAAGGGATACACAGAGGTGCCAGATATGAATAGAAAATATGGAAGCCACAGTGATGAGCAGGAGCTGAAGGTGAAATTGTGTTCCTTACAGAAAGCCAGGGGCTATAAAAATGCTGTCTTGTTCTTGAAAGGAACCCCCAGCTGCCCCAGGGCTACCACAGAGGAGCTGGCTTGCCAGCCTTAGCTGTGGAACGCAAAGAGCCCCCTATGAGAAATCTGAACTATGGGCTTATACTGGGCAGTTAGCTACTTCAAATTCACACAATGCACCCCACACAGATATATGTCTACAATCCAGGGCTGTTTTGGTAAAAGAAAGAATTGAAGAGTTGAATTTACCGAACACTTGAAGGGGAAAAAATGCCATGAGAAAGTCAGCAGGTCCAACAAACAAAATTCACCCCCTAGAACTACAGATAATAAACCAGTCCCAAAAAGAGACTTGAAAATACATACATATATTAAAATGGTGAGAAAGTTAAAGCAACGGCTAGAAACTAGAGGTAGTTAAGTTATTTTTGAGATGTGGTACTTTCATTTCCACTTAAAAATATTTTGTAATTTATATTGATTTCTTTAACCCATGAGTTATTTAGAAGTGTTGTAACATGTGGGTTCTTTCAGGATAATTTTTAATTATTCAGTTTCTAATTTCATTGCATTATAACACTGGTATATACGATGCTGATTTGGGAGGGGGGATTCTTTTCAGACTTTTCCTGTGGTCTAGTATACAGTATCTCCAAGCACATGACATGTTTACCAAAAAAATGACCATGTACTAGGCCACAAGGCAAAGCTCAATGGGTACTATCAGTATCATATAAACCACCTTCTCGGATCACAATGCAGTTAAATCTGAAAAAAAAAAATGAGACTTTTAAAAAATGACTTCAAATGATAGAAACAAACACAAGCTATGAGTCCTCGGGTTTAGAGCACACTGAGGTAGGCTAAAGTCAAATCAACGCCTAAATATGAGTGAAACTGAAGACCCATCAAGGACACTGAGTCTTACCAGAGAGAAGAGATACAGTCGTGACAGAGGAATGAGAGCAAAACGGTAGCAGACTCCTCATCATTGCCGTTGGGGATTTGAAGTACAAGAAGGGAAAAGCAGCAACTGGACAGTATGAAGCCAGGCTGAGGATACTGTTTAAGTAGACATAATAAAATGATTTATGATGTAACTGTTGGAAAGGTGCAGAGAGAGAAACTGCATGTAAGGAGACAGGGCTCTGGCTGGTGATGTGGGAGAGCTAAATCCTCATCTTCTATAATGGGCAGTGAATAGGCAATGCCTAAAATTGTGAAGTCAAGATGTAGCAATATAAACACATTATTTAGGATGGTGGTAAGAAGAAAAGGAGACAAAGGATTTGAAAGCGAATGCTACAAGTAGGTACAAAGGATGTAATGTTGTCAGCATGACGAGTGTAGTTAACACTGCTGTATGATACATATCAAAGTTGTCAAGAGTAAATTCTAAGTTCTCATCACAAGGACAAAAATTTTCTTTTTTGTTTTCTCTTTTTTGTATCTGTATGATGATGGTAATTATTACTGTGGTAATAATTTCACAGTGAAACTTATACAGTGATATATGTCAATTATCTCAATAAGACTGAAAGAAATTAACTTGAAGTGAGGAAGAAAGATGGAGGAAAGAGAGTGAGTACCTCAGAGGAATAGGAAACGGGCAAACTTATTTTCATAAAAAATCTTATAGAACTACTGGTCTCTTAAGTGGCATGTGTATAAAAATTTTTTAAAAGTCAATAAGAAAAGATACTGGAACAGACACAGTCCTAAATCATCGGTTGAGAAAACTACAGCAGAGATTTTGAAATTATTTGGAACTGAAATGTACCATATATTTTTAAAATTGTGGGGTGCAGCTAAAGTGGTAAGAATGAAATTTATAACCTTAAATGCACATGTTAGATAATTTCAAAGATTGGAAATTTGTGAGCTAAAGAAACCAGAATTTCAGAGTAAATGGAAGGGAACAATAAAAACGAAAGGTGTATTAAAACATTTTTCTTAGTCTTCACAAACATTATTAAGTAGCTTGCTGTGTGTGATTTTCTGTGAAAATCACTGTAGAAGATCTCTTTAAAAAAATACATTAAAAATCCAAAATGCCCTTCAGATTTTCATTAGCCTACAATCTGAAATTAAACATTGTAAAAACAGTAGCCTCATTTTACATGAGTAGAAACTGAAAAGAGCTCATGTTACTGCTTGACCCTGACTGACTGCCTCTAAGGGAAAAGATCCACCCCAAAACAAACAAAAACTTTAGAATTCCACTTAATGAAGCTTCTATTTGATTAGCTAGCTGTTATCATTAGTTTCAAGTCCTATAGATAGAGGATTTCTATGTTCTCTAGGACAAACATGTGCGTATCCTTATAGTTTTAAGCATGAGCTTTTTTTCCTTTTCCAGTTTAGCAGGTCTGTATCCGTTCTTCCTCCCCAGTTTGGCGTTCACCTGACTCAGTAGCTTCTCCAGTTTGACTGCTAGGGACATGCCACCTTTAATCTTCAGCTTTCCTGCCATGAGTGCCACTGGGGTGAAATGCGGCTGGAGAGTTGTGTTCCGTGTTCTCATATTTCTTCCAAAGCCCAAGAAGTTGACTGTGGGATTGCAAAAGGAGCGCGTTTGTGGCTGACTCCGGATGCTTATAAAAAGGATGCTTTTGCAAGTTGGAACTCTCTTCCCCTTCTTCAGTTAAACATTAACTTATTTGAAGAGAATCTGGGGAAGAGTTGATATGCATTGAGTAAGAGAAAAAAATTAATTTCAGTTACTAAACATTTATTTCTGCTTGGCCCACATTAACATGCTACTTATAAACATGAACCTTTTAATAGTAAAAGAAACTACTGAAAAAAGTCACTCTGAGAAATCTCCATTAAAACAAAAACATTGCTACTATATTGCTTGTTTTAATAATGATAAGAATAAAATACTTTTTGAGGGAAAAAATTACCATTATCTCTTTTAAAAAATAACGTGGGAGCAGAAACAGGTCTATGGGAGTAGAAGTCAGAATTTTGATTACCCTTGGGGGTGGAGGGAGTTGGTAGAGAGGCTTGTAGGGTGCTGATGTTTTATTTTGATCTGGTGGGGTTATATGAATATCCATTTATAAATATTCCCTGAATTGTTAAGCCAAGATTTATGCACCATATTATATGTATGTTGTGCGCATGCGTGATCAGTTGCGTCCAACTCTTTGTAACCCCATGGGACTGTAGCCCACAAATCTCCTCTGTCCATGGGAATTTTCTAGGCAAGAATACTGGAGTGGGCTACCATTTTTTCCTCCAGGGGAATCTTCCCGACCCAGGGATCAGACCCTGTGTCTCCTACATTGGTAGGCAGATTCTTTAGCACTGAGCCACCTGGGAAGCCCCATATGTATGTTACACTGTAACAAGAAATTCAGGGGAAAAAGTACATTTTATCACAATTACCAATTTCAGTTTATTAATACCATGTGGTCCCAAGATAAATTTCACATTCAAATTTCTTGTGACATACTTTGTGCCTTGCCTAGGAATCTTCAGTCCCTCTGAAGACTAAACCCTACACCTTATTAAACATTTTTTCCTTTTTTAAAAATTATTTTTAAATTTTTATTTATTTTTAATTGGAGAATAATTGCTTTACAATGTTGTGTTGGTTTCTACATCAACATGAATTAACCATAGATGTATGTCCCCTCCCTCTTGAACCTCCCTCCCATCCCTTAAACATTTTTAAAGTTTTGAAATGAAAAATGAGGTCTGTTTCTTTCAATCAAATTCAAGTCTTCAAATTCCCTTCACCTCTTAAATGAGTTAATAAATTATTGTAGAGTATACATTCATTGTGGCACATTTTATCAATATTGAAACCAAATGTGTTCCTGCTAAAAAATACCTGAATGACCAACTGAACCTGCCTGCCAGTGCAGGAGATGCCAGAGACATGGGTTTGATCCCTGGGTCAGGAGGATCCCCTGGAGGAAGAAATGGCAACCCACTCCAGTATTCTTGCCTGGAGAATCCCATGGACAGAGGAGCCTGGTGGGCTACAGTCCATGGGGTCGCAAAGAGTTGGACTCAACTGAGGGGCTGAGCACACGCATGACCAGCTGAAAGTGATGCTTTGCACAAGATAGTGTTTTGTCCTTAATTTGGCAAGTTGTTTTTTATTTAGGCAATTTGGAGACACAAACTCATTGGCCCACTAGGGGGCTGTTTAATCTTCAGTATCCTCAAACAGGTTCTTTGTATTTGGATATGATTTGGGTCTTTTAAATTTCCATAGAAAATGCTGGTACTTTTTTTTTAAGGCTCCCTTTTTAATACTATTTAACTGATTTTTCTTCCTACTTGGGTTCAGATAATAATTAAGGTCTCACTCTTAAATTTCAGGCAGTTCCTTTTAGTCTTGACAGCGTGGCAAATTCCATTCACTCCTTATTTTCTGAAGAAACTCCTGTGGTTTTGCAGTTGGCTCCCAGTGAGGAAGTAAGTTGTGATAGTTTTTATTTTAAATGCTTTGAAAAATCAGCTCTCATTATTTAATGAAAATTTAAAACGAATTTTATGAAAAATGCTGATAGACTTTGGTATATTGGAATTGATCTGCAGAATGTAATACAATTTTGGATTCTTCTTCCAGAGAGTGTACATGGTGGGGAAGGCAAACTCGGTTTTTGAAGATCTCTCAGTAACGCTCAGACAGCTCCGCAATCGACTGTTTCAAGAAAACTCTGTTCTCACTTCACTTCCCCTCAATTCTCTGAGTAGGAACAATGAAGTAAGTAGTGTAGTCATTGAATGAATAAATGAATATCACTCATTTCTCATGCCTCTGACTTCAGAGCAAACTTGAAATTTTAGAAAATGAAGAGTTTACAAGCTCCCTGCTTGAGCAGATTCTTTTTTCCATTAGTGTGATTTAAAACATGACTCATGAACCCTTTCTGTGAGCTGGGCTGTAGTAAATAGTATGACATACTAGTGCAAGGGTTGCCACCAGTTAACCCTGACAGGCCAGAAATCACAGTGACCACTTTGGTAGTGGCTGGAACTGGGTAGATCTGGTAATGTGGGAGCTATTACTCACTGCCTCTTCTGGTGTGTTGCCTCATTTTCCTATTCATTCTCAGCTGTCCAGTGTAGGGCGCTACCCTTCCTTTGACTCCTGTATGTCAGCTTTGCCACCTATTCACCTGTTCATGCACCCTCTTAACCACACGGCATGCCACCTTTGTGGTAGCCTCCTTTCACCTACTCTGATGACCAGGACTACCACCTTTTATTCTTCAAGGGATGTGAGCAAATGAGGCTATTGGCAAGACCTCGTTGCAGTGCGCCAGAATATTCTGATGCCCTGAGGGAAAACCACTGTAGAGTTTGGATGCTTTATCATGGCTTTATCAAAAATAAAGTTATTGAGAGGTAGTCGCTGTGCTGGAGAATAACTTATCACCATTTTGTTAGGAAGTACTATTCTATAAGCATTTTCAATTGAAGTGAACCTAGCAAATGGAGGACACTTGCATAAATTCACTCATGTGTTTAATGTCTGTAACACCCTGTGCCTTGCTTGATAGATGGCAAATACAGATCTTGGATGCATATTTAAGATAATGCTCATTTCTTTCTGCTCTCTGCAGGTTGATCTCCTTTTTCTTTCTGAACTGCAAGTGCTACGTGATATTTCAAGTTTGGTAAGTAGGCTACTCTCATTTTCAGTTCCATTTATTCTGGCTTCAGAAGACATTTCTAGAGATTCCTTGAATGGTAATGAAACCAATCAAAAAGTTTACATATGCCTTAGATTTGATTCCATGCAAGTTGAGAAATTAGTGGTGGTGTTGGGGATTTTGAACTCATCTCATGTTAACACATTACTCTGCATTTTTACTTTTAGGAGAGAGACTCCAAGTACACAGGCCTAGGAGTAAGGCCTCCCCTGGCTATAGTCCTGACCTGTTGATTTCTCCTCAGATATTAAGACTTAATTACTGTATCTTTATCTTTGGGTCTAAAATAGATCTCAATAGAAAATACAGTTTTGACTAACAGTGCTGTCAAGTCAGGAAGGGGATAAAAATGCCTGTAGTATGTTCTTTTTTGTTTGGGGGGTGGGGCAGTGAATGTTTTTTTTTTTCTTTTCAATCCTATGATCAAATAGAAAAACTTAACCTGTGTGCTATCTTCTACAGTTGTTGCCCAAACTTTCAGTGGGGTTGTTTGGGGGAGTGTGGAAGTGTAGTGCTAGTGGTGTGGGAGGTGAACTGATGGGCTTGTCTCTCTCTAGGATCAGACTGGTCCAACTACCTGTTCTCTCATACCCTGGCCCATATCTGAGGTTTTTAAGAAATTTTAAAACAAGTTTTTATTATAATTGCTTCTAAAAACTAAGATCTGTGTTGGATTTCAGAAACTCCCATTTTAACCAGTTCCATTTGCCACCCTCCCAGACTTTGTATATTGTGGTATGTGCATGCATGCTCAGTCACTCAGTCGTGTCTGACTCTTTGTGACCCCATGGACTGTAGCCCACCAGGCTCCTCTGTCCATGGGATTCTCCAGGCAGAATACTGGAGTGGGTTGCCATTTCCTCCTCCGGGGGATCTTCCCCATCCAAGGGTCAAACCCACATCTCTTGCATTGGCAGGTGGATCTTTACCACCGAGCAACCTGGGAAGCCCATACCGTGGTACACTGGGGAGCCCCTGTTGTACCTTTTAGGTATAAAACTCCAACTGGCTGTGTTTGACATTACTTTATCCACTTCCTTTTGTTTGTTCTCCTAAGTTGTCTCGACATAAGCATCTAGCCAAGGATCATTCTCCTGATTTATACTCACTGGAGCTAGCAGGCCTGGATGAAATTGGGAAACACTATGGGGAAGACTCTGAACAATTTAGAGATGCCTCTAAGATCCTTATTGATGCTCTGCAAAAGGTAAATCATCGACGGAGTGTGAGCAGTTAAGAGTATGACCATTTGACTTTTTGCTTCCTAATGGGAAAATCTGCTTAGTGAAAGACTACTGATTGAAGTCTTTTACTCACCTTCTTTGAGGGCCGAGGATGGAGTAGGTAGGTCACAGGTATATAGTGGGATGTCAGTGTGTCTTTCCGTCTTTGAGCTGTGCAGCACAGCTTGCAGGATCTTAGTTCCCCACCAGAGATTGAACCTGGGCCCTGGCAGTGAGCTGGATCTTAACCACTGGACCACCAGAGAACTACCAGAGATCATCTCTTTCCAAAGCTGGCAGAGGCAGCATAGGAAATGATTGATAACTCTAGTACAGTACTTTTTTCTTTTCATCATGGCAAAATATAGCTAACGTAAAATTTACCATTTAACTATTTGTAAGTGTACAGTTCTGTGGCACTAAAAACATTCACATTGTTGTGCAACTGCACCACCATCCATTGCCAGGACTTTCATCTTCCCTGAAACGCTGTCGCCATTAAACCCTATGAAATAATCAAAGAACAACACTTGGCACAGCACCAGACATGTAGTAGATACTAGTAAATGCTCCTTTTCCTCTGCCCTTGAAGTTATCCACCTGCAGCCCTTCAGTGAGGCTTCAGTTAAAACCTTTGTAGGTATGATTAACCAGAGACCACTTAGAAAGATTTCCTTTTCCACTTCCCTGCTCCCAATTTATACACCAACAAATTCAGTGACTACTTTCTTATTCTGAGTATTTGAGCTGAATCTTAACAGTTTTCTGAATATTTTAACATAATCAAAACCTTTAAGACTTGCCTATTTTAAGACTGCATTTCATGAGCCAATAGGTAATTGTGTTTGTTCTTGTAGGTGCACCGAAGCTTTACAAAAATTTTAATAAGTATGTGTTTTGAGATTCTTACTAATGCCATTAACGCTTCAGTTTGCAGATGACATGTACAATCTCTATGGTGGGAATGCAGTGGTAGAGTTAGTGACTGTCAGATCATTCGACACATCCCTTGTGAGGAAGACGAGGAATATCCTTGAGACAAAACAAGTGGTGAGTACATTTTTGGATCATGCTTTAAAATTGTAAAATGAACTCTTAAAAAACCCACCAAATCTTGTATCACCTGTGGGCAGTATGCATGAGCAATCAGTAAATCTGAAAAATGATTAAAAACATAGGTTTCTCTTATCCACGGAGGTATTGTGTTTTGTAAGTGATGCTCAGTTCTTTGGGGTTGTAATCAGATAATGTACTTTGTTAGGGATAAAAGCAACTCTGTCGGAGCTGGTGAGATAATTCAAATACAGGTATTACACGGAGATGTCAGACATTAGCATGCAGGAGGAGTGTGGTGCTCTCAACTTGTGGAATCTGCTTTTCTCAGAGGCACATCATCTTTGTGGTATAGGCTCTCATTTTCCTGCTATATACTCTCTCTATAATTCTACAAATTTTTGGCCTGGATCTTACTTTGATTTTTAAGCATTTAGAGGATCATAGGCAAGGGTGCCAGCCCTAGTAAAACAAGTGTATATGCGCACAGCCGAAGCATCATGTGGCCAAGAACATTATTTACAGCTGGCTTTATCTCTCAGAGCAGTCAGATCCCCAGTCTTTTATGGACACGCTCCTTTGGGCCCCACGGGACTGAAGAGTGAGATGCTCAAAGGTAATGTGTGTTCAAGACAGTCTGGACATGGCTGGTTTGAGATTGTTTCTTCCTAAATAGGAGTGGGAGAACCTCTGTTTAAAACAGCACACCAGGCTAGACAAACCGAAAAATTTTCACACGACAGAGCATCTAAATAATGGCCAATTAAAAAAAAAAAAAATCACCCTTTTGAGTGCATAGTTTAACTCTCAAGAAAGTAAAGGGAACTGGAGAACTGTGTAGTAACCAGGCTATCCTGAGGACATTGCCAGTTGGGTTACCAAGGGACTGGCTCTCTGTCGGGAGTTGGAACTGAGACTTCCTTGTGTAGCTGGGATGCCAAAAGGGCCCACAATGAGAGGGTAGATTAGAAAACAGCCTACCTACCAGCAAAGGGGGACTTCCGGGTGGTGGTAGTGGTAAAGAACCTGCCTGCCAATGCAGGAGACGTAAAAGACACTGGTTCAAACCATGGGTCAGGAAGATCCCCTGGAGGAGGGCATGGCAATCCACTCCTGTATTCTTACCTGGAGAATCCTATGGACAGAGGAGCCTGGCAGGCTACAGTCCATAGGGTCGCAAGGAGTCAGACATGACTGGAGTGACATTAGCATGCACACACCAGCAAAGGGAGACAGAAAGGCCACTTGGGTGCTGTGCAGGCAGGGTATGTGTTGGGGGTGGTGGAATGTCTCCTAGGGAAGCCTCGGGCCAAGAAATCAACACAAACCCTGGTCCTAAGCGGGTAAGAGGGGTGGCCCCCACCCAGCAGAAATGAATGAAAACCTCCCTGGCAGGATACACCCTCCACACACAGGATACAAAAGTATGTAACATGTAATACTAGTTAAAGAATTTTTAACATGTAACACTCTAAAGCTGAAGGATTAATACCTGTTCCTTTGAAGCTCCCTCTTGTCTTACTCCTCTACCTTCCCCACCTAGAGGAACCTGCTCTCTCGAATATTATGTTAACCATTCCTTGGCTTTTCTTTACAGTTTTAATATAGATGTATTTATCTTTAAGGACTTCCCTGATAGCTCAGATGGTAAAGAATCTGCAAAGCAGGAGACCTGGGTTGGGAAGATCCCCTGGAGAAGGAAATGGCAACCCACTCCAGTATTCTTGCCTGGGAAATCTCATAGACAGAGGAGCCTGGTGGGCTACAGTCCATGGGGTCGCAGAGTCAGATACGACTGAGTGACTAACACTTTCACTTCATTTCAGCTTAAACAATGTTTGGAATCATACTATGTTTTTTCTCTGAGCAAAGGCTCAGTATTTAAGAGTCATGCATGCTGATTGAGTAGTTGAGGTCATTTTACTGCTACATGTTCATTGCACGGATGTGCCAGTTATCCATTCTGTTGATAGACATCCTTGTACATGTCTCTCTACACATATACAAGTGTTCCCTAGGGTATGAACTGGCTGGATCACTGTATATGCACACCATCAACTTTATTGGTATTGCCAAATTTTCTCAAGCAGTTGAGCCACTTTCTGCTTCCACCAACAGTGTTTATCTTCTTTGTGAAGGCTCCTCCTTCTTAGTTCCTAGTATATGTAGCTCTTATGCCACTTAGTATGTTTGTTACATAAATGAATCACAGCTATCAAATTGTGGTAATTTCCTAACTTAATATTCTTCCATCTTGATTTTCTTTTATTGTAGAAGGACCCCTCAACTACCTATAACCTTGCATATAAATATAATTTTGAATATCCCGTGGTTTTCAACCTGGTACTTTGGATAATGATCGGCTTGGCCTTGACTCTGATTGTCACCTGTTACAATATTTGGAACATGGATCCTGGATATGATAGCATCATTTATAGGATGACAAACCAGAAGATTCGAATGGATTGAACTTTCCTTATGACAAACTTGGAAAGAAAGAGGGTTTGAAAATTGGCTCTTTCATTAAAATAAATCTTTTAGTGTAGTTTAAACTAGATAGTACACTTTAAATTTATAAAAAAAAAACAGATTTTGTTCTCTTGTGTGTGTGCCTGTGATGTTCTTTTAGAGTGAGTTATATAGTATTGATGTGAGTTGACTTGTGTGATATAGATTCCATAATATGCTTAAATACGATGATATAACCATTTAATATAATTTCATTCCATCTACTATTTGGAAATATGCACTGTAATAAATGTAAAACATTTAGAATAGTTTGTGTTATTTATGTTGGGAAAATGCACTGAATTTGAAATGTTTAACTTCCTTACACAGGACAGGTTAAAAGTGACATTTGGGCTGTTATATACTATGAACCATTTGTAAATGTCTTAATGTAAATATCTCTGAAACAAGAAAAGGTTTTTAACTTCAAGCAGCTATTAAGTATGAATGTGCTTCCACAGTCATTCACATTTTCAATTGCATCTGATTGACAGATGATAGCTGTTTTTTTTAATCTCTTCTGAAATTTTGGTGATCTGAATGGTCAAGTGTGGATATTAAAACTACTACATTAAGAAGGAACTAGCTTTGTGGCGTTAAGACACTTGTAATCATATACGCAAAAACATTTGGGGGACATCTTGGGGCATGATTTCAGTCATTTTTCCCCTTGTGTAAGTTACTCTGGTTTACGGTACAAAATTGTTCTATATAGAATGTTAAGTGGAAGTAGATACTCCCTACTTTTTATGTGAAAGTGGACCAATGTCTATAAAGAGTGACAAATAAAGTTAATAATGATTCAAAATTTGTGTTATTTCAATACTACATCTATTTTCTATTGTAAAAACCTAAACAGGGTTTTGATCATAATTGGCTGTTTTGTTATACAGACTTTTTTTTTTTAACATTTGTTTATTCCCACTGCACCTCCTGAGATTGATTCATTACCAATATGAGGAAGACATTTTACTTTCTATGCTTATTATTGAATTTACAGAGAATATGATAAATTCACACTAGACTTCAGGTGGGGAAGGCTTAAATTTCCCTATAGTGTTTAGAAAAGTGACTATGCAACTATTAAATACTGATTAGAATATGAAGGACCATCTAATAAGGTAAAAGGCTTAAGGGTTAGTTTTAAAGTCTTATAGCTTATGACTTACCCAATTAAAATTTTAAGCTTCATGCTTATGTAGTTAAGTTAGAGTTATGCTGCCTTGCCCCTGGGAACCCTACTTGGGTTTAGAATTAGCTGTGTCTCTCTTCTCGCAAAAATCATCATATCATTTCTAATTAACATGTTTGAGAAGATGAAGTCTATTTAGCTGTGTTTTCTACCACCACTGCAAGATACCTTTGACAGTTACAGTGGTAAACTTCCATAGAGTGTTTTTTTTCTTTTCACCTCTCATTGAACTATAGTGAAGCTGATAACTGCACAGGAAAGAAAAATTAGTTGTCCTAAAATCACTCAAGTATTCACCACCACAACTCCTGCCAAGCTCATGAAGGTGAGGGTGTTTCCAGCCATCTAACCTGGAACACTCTGACCCCCATGGAACCCAACATGCCTATGTCTAGGGGACAGGGATCTATAATGCTGCAGAGTGGTTAAAATCTACTTTTCTTCCACAAGTTTATTATATAAATATTGCCATAGAAGTTAGATTGTTATGATTAAATGTGAAGTAAACCAATGCCTTTGTAATTTAAAACTGAGGAGACTAAGTTCTAGAAGAAGAAGAAAAATCACCTACATGACAGCACTGATCCATATAGGGTAAATGGCACCAGCACCCGTCTGTTTGGCAGAGAGCAATTAATTAAAATAAATGTTCTGCCAAGATTATTATACCTGTTGCTGATGATTTGCTCTTAAATTAAGTCTAATTTGTTCAGGAACATAAATCACGATGTGGAGATTTGTGTGAGAGGCAGGCAAGTCAGGCTTGTGGCAGACTACTCCACTGACAGTGAAAGAGAAAACCCAATCACTTCATATCTAATTGGTGGAGTATTTCAAGTGTATAAAACATCTGAGATTCTCCATGTGCCAGATTCTGCTTACGGCCCAATTCTATCAGGAATAATAGAGAATTGATTTTCTTTGGCTATGTCTCTTTTGAAGGAATTACATACTGAATATCCATTTTTACCGGTACCAAATAATATGGAACATCATAAACTTACTTTTCAACAGATGATCAAACCAACCAAAACATGCAGTGGCATCCGGCTTCAGGTAGGTTTCTTTCTGGCCTTTCATGACCAAGTGACTATGCAGTAGTTCCCTGGAAAAATAAGAGTTGTCAGAAAAAGGCATTAATTAAGAAGCACTGTGACTGAAATACAGATGAATTCAGTTAACTGATTCACCACTTACTAGCTGAACAATCTTGGGCAAATCCCTTAATCCTCTGTGAATCAGAGTTTTTAATCTATGTAATGGGCATGGTAATGCTTCAGGTCTGTGAAAATCAACATTCACTGGGATAACATGCTCTAATGTTTGTACATGTTTTGAAGGAACTCTGCTTGGACCCATCACTGTACCACTGATAGGTATTGGCTAGTTTCTTGGTTGCAAATAATAGGAACAAACTTTGGTTACTAAGTTAGGTCACTTGTCCTGCTAGTGACCTTTTACTGGACACAGATCCAGTTCAGGAGCACAGTTGCTATTTGGTTGTCCTTGCTCCTTCAATCTGGGATGGTTCGTTGCCATGCCTCACGGCTTACAGGATCTTAGTTTCCTGACCTGGAATTGAACCTGGGGCCTTGTGGTGAAAGCACTTGAGTCCTAACCACTGTTCACTTCTGAATTTCCCTCAGTGGGGTTGGTTTGATATTTGCTCATGGTGTCAAGAGGCACATGATCTCAGTATATCTAGTCTTTGGTGACATTAACTTCTTTAAAATAATCCAAGAAAATTTTCCACAAATAAGAGAAAACTCTACATATTGAAATGGTCTCTACCATTGAAATGGTACCTCAGAAAGCTGACATTAATCTACCAATTCTGAGACATATCTTAGTAACATTTTAGACTTCTAAGACAAAAGATCTTCAGGGCTTCCAGGCAAAAGGTCAAATTCAGGTCAGGTCAGTTCAGTTCAGTCGCTCAGTTGTGTCCGACTCTGCAACCCCATGAATAGCAGCACGCCAGGCCTCCCTGTCCATCACCAACTCCGGGAGTTCACTGAGACTCACGTCCATCGAGTCGGTGATGCCATCCAGCCATCTCATCCTCTGTCGTCCCCTTCTCCTGCCCCCAATCCCTCCCAGCAGCAGAGTCTTTTCCAATGAGTCAACTCTTTACATGAGGTGGCCAAAGTACTGGAGTTTCAGCTTTAGCATCATTCCTTCCAAAGAAATCCCAGGGCTGATCTCCTTCAGAATGGACTGGTTGGATCTCCTTGCAGTCCAAGGGACTCTCAAGAGTCTTCTCCAACACCACAGTTCAAAAGCATCAATTCTTCGGCGCTCAGCCTTCTCCACAGTCCAACTCTCACATCCCTACATGACCACAGAAAAAACCATAGCCTTGACTAGACGGACCTTTGTTGGCAAAGTAACGTCTCTGCTTTTGAATATGCTGTCTAGGTTGGTCATAACTTTCCTTCCAAGGAGTAAGCGTCTTTTAATTTCATGGCTGCAGTCACCATCTGCAGTGATTTTGGAGCCCAAAAAAATGAAGTCTGACACTGTTTCCACTGTTGCCCCATCTATTCCCATGAAGTGATGGGACCAGATGCCATGATCTTCGTTTTCTGAATGTTGAGCTTTAAGCCAACTTTTTCACTCTCCACTTTCACGTTCAAGAGGCTTTTTAGTTCCTCTTCACTTTCTGCCATAAGGGTAGTGTCATCTTACTTATATGAATAAGAAAATCTGCCTGGTATTAGACCTCTCATGTGTAATATACAAAGTATTGTAAGGATGGAATAGCATTTTCAAAAACCCAAGGAAAGACCATGCAAGCCTGGAATGTTGTATCTAGAATCATGGACATAGAGAACAAGTTTCAATTTTGAACTACTCTTAAACGACACAAAAATAGACTTGACAAATGAAGACATCTTCTTGAATAGAAAAACAACATGTATATCAGTCAGTGGGCTCCAGAGAATATATGGGAAAAAATACACACATATATATATACACAGATTTGTTTGAAGGAATTGGTTCATGTGGCAGTATAGACCTAACAGAAGCAGAAGATACTAAGAGGTGGCAAGAACACAAGAACTGTACAAAAAAGGCCTTAATGACCCATATAACCATGATGTTGTGTAATCACTCACCTAGAGCCAGAGATCTTGGAATGTGAAGTCAAGTGGGCCTTACAAAGCATTACTATGAACAAAGCTAGTGGAGGTGATCGAATTCCAGCTGAGCAATTTCAATCCTAAAAGATGATGCTGTTAAAGTGCTGTGCTTAATATGCCAGCAAATTTGGAAAACTCAGCAGTGGGCACCGGACTGGAAAAGGTCAGTTTTCATTCCAATCCCAAAGAAAGGCAATGCCAAAGAATGTTTAAACTACTGCACGGTTGCATTCATTTCACACGCTAGCAGGTAATGCTCAAAATCCTCCAAGCTAGGCTTCAATAGTATGTAAACCGAGAACATCCAGATGTACAAGCTGGATTCAGAAAAGGCAGAAGAACCAGAGATCAAATTGCCAGCATCCACTGGATCATAGAAAAAAGCAAGGGAATTTCAGAAAAACATCTATTTTTGCTTCATTAACTACGCTAAAGCCTTTGACTGGATCACAACAGAGGAAAATTCTTAAAAGAGATGGGAATACCAGACCACCTTACCTGCCTCCTAAGAAACCTGTATGCAGGACAAGAAGCAACAGTTGAACTGGACATGGAACAACTGACTGGTTCAAAATTGGAGTACAACAAGGCTGTATATTGTCACCCTGCTTATTAAACTTACATGCGGAGCACATCATGCAAAATGCTGGGCTGGATGAAGCACAAACTGGAATCAAGATTGGCCGGAGAAGTATCAATAACCTCAGATATGCAGATGACACCACCCTAATGGCAGAAAGTGAAGGAAATAAAGAGCCTCTTTATGAAGGTGAAAGAAGAGAATGAAAAAGCTGGCTTAAAACTCAACACTCAAAAAACTAAGATCATGGTATCTGGTGCCATCACTTCATGGCAAATAGATGGGGAAACAGTGTGGCAGACTTTATTTTCTTGGGCTCCAAAATCATGCGGACAATGAGTGCAACCATGAAACTAAAAGACACTTGCTCCTTGGAAGAAAAACTATGATAAATCTAGACAGCATATTAAAAGGCAGAGACACCACTTTGCCAACAAAGGTCAGTATACTCAAGGCTATGGTTTTTCCAGTAGTCATGTACAGATGTGACAGTTGGACCATAAAAAAGACTGAGTGAAAAAGAATTTATGTTTTTGAACTGTGGTGATGGAGAGTCCCTTGGACAGCAAGGAGATCAAACTGGTCAATCCTAAAGGAAATCAACCCTGAATGTTCATTGGAAGGACTGTTGTGAAGCTCCAATACTTTGGTCACCTGATGTGAAGAGTCGATTCACTGGAAAATCAGCTGATGTTGGGAAAGATTGAGGGCAGGTGAAGGGGGCGACAGGATGAGATGGTTGGATGGCATCATCGACTCAATGGACATGAGTTTGAGCAAACTCCAGGAGGTGGTGAAGGACAGGGAGGCCTGGCCTGCTGCGGTCCATGAGGTCACAAAGAGTTGAACATGACTAAGCTACTGAACAACAAATAATCATATGGGCACAGGCCAGCGGGCTGGAATCTCAAGCCTGTACTGTGAAAACCTGAGGCAGAATTCCTTCTTACAAGAACACTCTTACTGGACTAAGGGCCCACCCTACTCCAGTAATGACCTAATTACATCTGCAATGACCCTATTTCCAAACAAGGGCACATTGCATGGTACCAGGGGTTAGAACTTCAACATATCTTTTTGGTGGACCAATATCAACCCATAGCATCATAGAAATGTCAGTTCTTCCTAAATTAATTAACAAATTTCATCAATCCTAGTGAAAAGAAAAATGTTTTAACAGAGCTAGACAGGTTGATCCTGACGTTTACACGAAAAACAACAGTGAAAAGGAAAAGTTACAAGGGTGAATTAGCTCTATCAGATATTAAAACATAAAGCCTCCATGATTAAAACAGTATAGTACTGATGTTATTAGACAAACCAATGGAACAGAATAGAAAGTCTACAAACAGACAAAGTACATAAAGAAATTTAGTATATGGTAGAAATGGCACCTCAAATCACTGGGCAAAGGTGAACTTTTGATCACCCATTTGGCAGATCCCTAACATATGTTCTTGCCTAACATATGCAAGAACAAATGCCAAAGGGATGTGAGATCTGGGTTTTAAAAAGAAATAAACCATACAAGTACTGGAAGAAAACAGGGTGAGTTATTTCACAGTCCGAGTGTAGGGAACAGCCTTCCCAACTTGACTCAAAATGTAGATGTAATAAAAGGGTAATAAGTATAAAAATATAAATTTTCTTCTAATTTTATGAGGTATATTTTATATATAATATACCTATTTCAAGTGTACAATTCAGTGATGTTTTAGCAAATTTACCAAGCTGTGCGACATGGCCATAAATCAGTTTAGAACCTTGTTATCACCCCACTAAGATCCCTCATGCACATTTACTGTTGATCCCATTTCATACTCTAACCCCCTGACCCAGGCAAGCACTAACCTACTTTCTGTCTCTATATTATCTGCCTTTTCTAGATATTTTATATAAATGACATCATATAGCATGCAGTCTCCTGTGTCTGGTTTCTTTCACTGGGCATCGGGTTTGTGAAGTTCATTTATGTTACAGCATGTATACACAGTTCTTTTCTGTTGTTGAGCAGTATCTCTATATGGATAGATCACATTTTATTTGTCCACTCACAGGGTGGGGCTATTATGAGTAATACTGCTAAAAATACCACAAATGAAGAAAATATTTGCAACATACCTCACAGATAAAAGTACTATTTCTAATATATAAACTCGAAATGTGGGGCGGGAAGGGGGGAGTCCAAAATTCCCATTTACAAATAAGGCAAAGACATGAATTGACAATACACCAGAAAAGATCTTAAAATGGCCTTATGTGAAAAGACACTCAAATTTACTTGTAATAAGAGTACAAATTAAAACTACACTGAGAGCCAAATCAATCTTAAGAAAAATCAGGCTCCCTGACTCCAGATTATACTCCAGACCTATAGTCATCAAAACAGTATGATGGTACAGGCATAGAAATATAGATCAATGAAACATGATACAAAGTCCGGAAATAAACACATGCACCTTTGGTCAATTAATCTATGACAAAGGAAGCAAGACCACACAGTGGTGGAAAGACGGTCTCTTCAACAAATGGCACTGGGAAAATTTAACAGCTACATGTTAAAAAATGAAATCAGACCATTTTTTAACACCATACACAAAAATAAGCTCAAAATGGATTAAAGACCTAAATCTGAGACTAGAGACTATGAAAGTCCTAGAGGATATACATAGAACACTCTGACATAAAGTGCAGCAGTATCCTCTTTGATTTGTTTCCCAGGATAATGTAAACAAAAAGGGACCTAATTAAACTGAAAAGCTTTTGCACAACAAATGAAACCAAAAAACCACCCACAGATTGGGAGAAAATATTTGGAAATGATATGACCAACAAGGGGTAATCGCCAAAATTTACAAACAGCTCATGAGACTTAATATAATCAAAACAACGTAATCAAAAAATGGGCAGAAGATCTAAATAGACATTTCTCCAAACAAGACATACACATGGCCAAGAGGCACATGAAAAGATGTTCAATATTGCTAATTATTAGAGAAATATAAATCAAAACTACAGTGAAGGACTACCTCACACCTGTTAGCGTGGCCATCATTTAAAAGCCTACGAATAACAAATGCTGGAGAAGGTGTGGAGAAAAGGGAACCTTCCCACACTGCTGTTGGGAATGCAAACTGGTACAACCATTATGGAAAACAGTGTCGAGCTTCCTCAGACAACTAAAAACAGAATTATCATATGACCCAGCAATCTCACTCCTGGGCATATACCCAGACAAAACTATAATTCAAAAAGATACATGTGAGAAAATACTTGAACAGATTATAATCAAAAACTTCCCTAACATGGGAAAGGAAATAGAAACCCAAGTCCAGGAAGCACAGAGAGTCCCAACAAGAAACACACAACACACATATTAAACTAACAAAAACTAAATTCAAAGGGAAAATGTTAAAAGCAGCAAGTGAAAAGCAACAAATAACATACAAGGGAAACTTCATTAACTTATCAGCTGATTTTTCAGCAGAAACTCTGCAGTCCAGAAGAGAGTAGCAGCATACATTTAAAGTGATGAAAGGGAAAAAACTACAACCAAGATTAGTCTAACCATCAAGGATATCATTCAGATTCAACAGAGAAATCAAAAGTTTTACAGACAAGCCAAAACTAAGAGAATTCAGTGCCACAAAATCAGCTTTACAACCAATGCTAAAGGAACTTCTCTAGGTGGGAAATATAAGAAAAAGACCTACAAAAACAAACCCAAAAGAATTAAGAAAATGGTAACAGGAACATACATACTGATAATCACTTTAAATGTAAATGGATTAAATGCTCCAACCAAATGACACAGGCTGGATGAATGGATAAAAAATAAGACCCCTATATATGCTGTCAACAAGGGACTCACTTCAGACCCAGGAACATATACAGACTGAAAGTGAGGGCATGGAAAAAGATATTCCATGCAAATGAAAATCAAAAGAAAGCTGGAGTAGCAATACTTACGTCAGGCAAAACAGACCTCAAAATAAAGACTGTTAGAAGAGACAAGGAACGACACCACATAAGGATCATGGGATCAATCTAAGAAGAAGATATAACAATTGTAAATATGCACCCAACATAAGGTAAATGCTAACAGCCATAAAGGGGAATCGACAGTAACACAAAAATAGTGCAGGACTTTAGCATTCCACTTACACCAATGGACAGATCATCAAGAAAGAAAATTAATAAGGAAACACAAGTCTTAAATGACACACTACCCAGATAGACTTAATTGACACATATAAGACATTCCATCTGAAAGCAGCAGAATACACTTTCTTCTCAAGTGCACATGGAACGTTCTCCAGGATTGATCACATCTTGGGTCACAAATCAAGACATGGTAAATTTAAGAAAATTGAAATCGTATCAAGTATCTTTTCAGACCACACCACCATGAGATTAGAAATCAATTACAGGGAAAAAAACTGTAAAAAACACAAATACATGGAGGCTAAGTAATATACATGGAGGCTAAATAACCAAGAGATCACTGAAGAAATCAAAGAGGAAATAAAAACCACATAGAAACAAATGACAATGAAAACACACAAAATGTGTGGGATGTAGTAAAAGCAAATCTAAGAGGGAAGTTTATAGCAATAAAATTCTAAACGACAAAAATCTCAAATTAACAACCTAAACTTACACTTAAGACAACTAGAGAAAGAAGTACAAACAAAACTCAAAGTTAGTAGAAGCAAAGAATTCATAAAAATCAAAGCAGAAATAAATGAAATTGAAACATAATATTGGCAAAGATCAACAAAACTAAAAGCTAGTTGTTTGAAAAGACAAAACTGATGAATGTTTAGCCAGACACATTAAGAAAAAACAGGAGAGAACTCAAATCACTAAAATTAGAAATGTTGAAGGAGAAATTACAAGTGATACTGCAGAAATAGAAAGGATCATTAAGAGTCTGAGTGAGTGAAAGTCGCTCAGTCGTGTCCAATTCTTTGCAACCCCATGGACTATACAGTCCATGGAATTCTCCAGGCCGGAATACTGGAGTAGGTAGCCTTTCCCTTCTCCAGGGGATCTTCCCAACCCAGGGATCAAACCCAGGTCTCCCACATTGCAGGTGGATTCACTTACAAGCAACTATGAGGCTTCCCAGATGGCTCAGCGGGTAAAGGATCTGCCTGCCAATGCAGGAGACATAGGTTTGATCTCTGGATTGGGAGGATCCCCTGGAGAAAAGAATTGCAATCCACTCCAGTATTCTTACCTGGAGAATCCCATGGACAGAGGGGCCTGGCAGGCTACACTCTAGGAGATCACAGAGTCAGACATGACTGAGTGACTGAGCAGGCATGCACAAGCAATTATATGTCACTAAAATGGATTAACTAGAAACAAGAGAAGGATGTCTAATTATTCAACATAGCTTTGGAAGTCCTAGTCACATCAACAGAGAAGAAAAATAAATAAAAGGAATCCAAATTGGAAAAGAAGTAAAACTGTTACTGTTTGCAGATGACATACTACACAGAAAACCCTGAAGATGCCACCAGAAAACTACTGCTGCTAATCAACGAATTTAGTAAAGTTGCAGGATACAAAATTAGTGCACAGTAATTTCTTGCATTCCTATACACTAGCAATAAATGCTCAGAAAGAGAAATTAAGGAAACAATCTTATTTATCACTGCAACAAAAAGAATAAAATATCTAGGAATAAACCAACCTAAGGAGGCAAAAACCGTGCCCTGAGAAGACTATAAGATACCAATGAAAGAAATCAAAGAAGACACAAACAGATGGAGGGAGATACAGTGTTCTTGGATTGGAAGAATCAATATTGTGAAAACGACAATAATTACTCAAAGCAAGCTACAGATTCAATGTAATCCCTATCAAATTACCAATGGCATTGTTCACAGAATAAGAAAAAACTGTACAATTTCTATGGAAACACAAAAGACTTAAAATAGCCAAAGCAATCTTGAGAAAGGAAAATGGAACTGGGGGAATCAGGCTTCCTGACTTCAGATTATACTATAAACCTAGTCACCAAGACAATAGGGTGAAAAGTGAAAGTTGCTCAGTCGTGTCACACTCTTTGTGACCCCATGGACTATAGAGTCCATGGAATTCTCCAGGCCAGAATACTAGAGTGGGTAGCCTTTCCCTTCTCCAGGGGCTCTTCCCAACCCAGGGATTGAACCCAGGTCTCCCACATTGCAGGCGGTTCTTTACCAGCTGAGCCACAAGGGAAGCCCAGAGACAATAGGGTACTGGCACAAAAACAGAAATATAAGTCAATGGGACAGGACAGAAAGCCCAGCGAATAAACCCATGCACCTATGGTCACCTCATCTTTGACAAAGGAAGCAAGAATATACAATGGAGAAAAGACAGCCTCTTCAATAAGTGGTGCTGGGAAAACTGGGCAGCTACATGTAAAGAATGAAATTAGAACACTTCCTAAAACCATACACCAAAATAAACTCAAAATGGATTAAAGACCTAAATACAAGGCCAGACAGCATAAGACTTTTTTTTTTCCTTTTTAAATTTTTTTAAATTTTATTTTATTTTATAACTTTACATAATTGCATTAGTTTTGCCAAACATCAAAATGAATCCGCCACAGGCATAAGACTTTTAAAGGAAAAACAGGCAGAACACTTTGGCATACACTGCAGCAAGATCTTTTTGACTCATCCCATAAAATCATGAAAATAAAACCAAAATAAACAAACGGGACCGAATTAAATTTAAAAGCTTTTGCACAGCAAAGGAAACCATCAACAAGACGAAAAGAAGACCCTCAGAATGGGACAAAATATTTGCAAACGAAGCAACTGACAAGGGACTAACCTCTAAAATATACAAACAACTCATGCAGCTCAATATAAAAAAAAAAATCCCAATCAAAAGATGGGTGGTAGCCCTAAATCGGGGCTTCCCAGGTGGTGCTAGTGGTAAAGAACCCACCTGCCAATGCAGGAGATAAGAGACACAGGTTCAATTCCCTGGGTCGGGAGGATCCCCTGAAGGAGGGCATAGCAACCCACTCCAGTGTTCCTGCCTGCCTGACAAACATATGAAAGATGCTTAACATCACTAATAATCAGAGAAATGCAAATGAAAACTACAGTAAGTGGAGAAGGAAATGGAAACCCTCTCCAGTAATTTGCCTGGAAAATTCCATGGACAGAGGAACCCAGCAGGCTACAGTCCATGGGATCACAAGAATAACTAAAACACCACGACCACAGATGAAACCACAAAAAGCAAAAACCTTGGATAAGAAGGTTTATTATCCAGTACTATTTGCAATAGCTAGGACATGGAAGCAACCTAAAGTCCATGAACAGATGAATAGATAAAGAAGATGTGGTACACACACACACACACACACACACACACACACACACACACACAGAGGAATATTACACAGGCATGAAAAGGAACAAAACTGTGCCATTTGTAGAGACTGTACTGCCTTTTAACTATAAAACGACTCTCCAAGAGAATAAATGAAGAAATAATTTTCCCCCAGAATTTGTCAGCATAAACTTAAAGTCTTAAGAATCTCAGGAATGAAAAAAAAGTTAACACTAAATCCAAGTTTTCAGTTAGGAAATGAAAGGTGACTTTACAGTCTCCTACGTTTTGTACTCCAATGGACTTACTGAAATGTTCTGGTTATCCTTCAACATTTCCTCTCAAAATTTTCTCCCAAAAATCTAATTGAAACCTTATCCAACCAAGTATAGTTGGAAACTCTACACATCTGCGTCCAGGTCACAAGACATTGAGAGTAGGTAAGACTTAGGTCACAGTGAAGCATCTCCAATCACAGATTACTGGAAATGAAGGTGAATTTAGGGATGTTCTATTTCACCCTCTTTCCCACAGGGACAGAGATAACCACAGCACTCACAGATGACCTTCAGGACTGATTGGTTGACCGAGTGATTCTGATACATACTTATTTAGCTTAAATGGCAAATGTCTTCACACCTATTTATAAAGAAACATTTTGCATTCAGTACCTTTTAAAATGTAACATGCACACATATACACAAAAGCAACACCACCTATACCCCATAAAAGAAGTACAAATCGCAAATATTTCTTTAGAAGGGGAACTACCCATTGCAGGCCTTCTTCTGTCTAGGGATTGTAGAAGTTTGCCACCTACTCATCTTTCACTGAAGCACCTTGTCCTCCGTGAAATGGAGATTCCTATATAGTGATGCCAGGAACATACACTGACATACACTGTTAACATTCTGCAAGTATTTCCCAATAAAATGTAAAGTTCTTTTAAAAATAAAATTACAGTGACGTACTACCTCACGCCAGCAGAATGGTCATCATAAAAAAATGTACAAACAATAAATGCTTCAGAGAATATGGAAAAAGAGAACCCTCTTGCACTGTTGGTGAGACTGTAAATCTGTACAATCACTAAAGAGAATAGTAGAGAGGTTCCTCAAGAAACTAAAACTAGAACTACCATGTGACCCAACCATCCCACTCTTGGGCATTTATCCAGGAAAAAACCCATAATTTCAAAAGATACATGAACCCTAATATTCACTTCAGCACTATTTCCAATAGCTAGGACATGGAAGCAACCTAATGTCCATGAACAGATGAATGGATAAAGATGTGGTGTGTGTGTGTGTGTATATATATATATACACACATACACACACACACACACAATGGAATAACACTCACCCATAAAAAGGAACAAAATTGTGCCATTTGTAGAGACTATGGAAGGACCTAGAGTCTGTCATACAGAGTGAAGGCAAAAAGAGAAAAACAATTATTGTGTATTAATATATGCATATAGAAAAAACATCTATTTCTGCTTTATTGACTATGCCAAAGCCTTTGACTGCATGGATCACAATAAACAGTGGAAAATTCTGAAAGAGATGGGAATACCAGACCACCTGACCTGCCTCTTGAGAAACCTGTATGCAGGTCAGGAAGCAACAATTAGAACTGGACATGGAACAACAGACTGGTTCCAAATTGGGAAAGGAGTATGTCAAGGCTGTATATTGTCACCCTGCTTATTTAACTTATATGCAGAGTACATCATGAGAAACGCTGGGCTGGAGGAAGCACAAGCTGGAATCAAGATTGCCAGGAGAAATGCCAATAACCTCAGATATGTAGATGACACCACCCTTATGGCAGAAAGTGAAGAACTAAAGAGCCTCTTGATGAAAGTGAAAGAGGAGAGTGAAAAAGTTGGCTTAAAGCTCAACATTCAGAAAATGAAGATCATGGCATCCAGTCCCATCACTTCATGGCAAATAGATGGGGAAACAGTGGAAACAGTGGCTGACTTTATTTTTCTGGGCTCCAAAATCACTGCGGATGGTGATTGCAGCCATGAAATTAAAAGCCACTTACTCCTTGGAAGGAAAGTTATGACCAACCTAGATAGCATATTCAAAAGCAGAGACATTACTTTGCCAACAAAGGTCCGTCTAGTCAAAGCTATGGTTTTTCCAGTGGTCATGTATGGATGTGAGAATTGGACTATAAAGAAAGCTGAGCACTGAAGAATTGATGCTTTTGAACTGTGGTGTTGGAGAAGACTCTTGAGAGTCCCATGGACTGCAAGGAAATCCAACCAGTCCATCTTAAAGGAGATCAGTCCTGGGTGTTCATTGGAGGGACTGATGTTGAAGCTGAAACTCCAATACTTTGGCAACCTGATGTGGAGAGCTGACTTTGAAAAGACCCTGATGCTGGGAAAGATTGAGGGCAGGAGGAGAAGGGGACAACAGAGGATGAGATGGTTGGATGGCATCACTGACACAATGGACATGGGTTTGGGTGGACTCTGGGAGTTGGTGATGGACAGGGAGGCCTGGTGTGCTGCGATTCATGGGGTCACAAAGAGTTAGACACGACTGAGTGACTGAACTGAATGCATATATGTGGAATCTGTGTACATGGTACAAATGAACCTATTTGCAAAGCAAAAATAGAGTCACAGGCAAAGAGAACAAATGTATGGACACTAAGGCTGCTGTTAAGTCGCTTCAGTCGTGTCTGACTCTGTGCGACCCCATGGACAGCAGCCCACCAGGCTCCCCCGTCCCTGGGATTCTCCAGGCAAGAGTACTGGAGTGGGCTGCCATTGCCTTCTCCGATATATGCTACTATGTATAAAATAACTAATGAGAACGTACTGTACAGCACAGGGGGAAAAGGAAGACACAATCTCTTTGTAGGACATACATTGTGGTTTAGTCCCTAAGTCACAGCCAACTCTTACACCACCCCAGACTGCAGTCCACCAGGATCCTCTGTTCATGGGATTTCCCGTGCAAGAATACTGGAGTGGGTTTGCATTTCCTTCTCCAGGGGATCTTCCTGATCCAGGGATTGAACCCACATTTCCTGCATTGACAGTCAGGTTCTTTACCACTGAGCCACCAGGGAAGCCCAAGACATATTAGGTTTAAAAATGTAGCCTTTATAAGGTGCAAACAAATACTGTATGATTCCACTTAAAAGAGGTACCTAGAATAGTCAAATTGGTAAGAGTGAAAGTAGACTGGTTGTTATCAGGGGCCTGTGGGTGGGGAGTTAGTTTAATGGGGACAGACTTTCAGTCTAGTAAGGTGAAAAATTTTGGAGATGGGGTGATGCTGAGAGTTGCACAATGTGAATGTATTTATTGCCACTGAACTATACAGTTAAATGTGGTTAAAATAGTATGTTTTATATTATGTTATGACTTTTACCATAACAAAAAAACATTAAAAAAGATACATGGACCTCTGTGTCCACAGAAGCACTAAGTGTGGAAACCTGAATGTCCATTGACAGAGGAATGGTTAAAGAAGATGTGGTGCATATATACAATGGAATATTCAGTTCAGTTCACTCACTCAGTTGTGTCCGACTCTTTGCGACCCCATGAATTGCAGCACACCAGGCCTCCCTGTCCATCACCAACTCCTGGAGTTCACTCAGACTCACGTCCATCGAGTCGGTGATGCCATCCAGCCATCTCGTCCTCTGTCGTCCCCTTCTCCTCCTCCCCCCAATCCCTCCCAGCATCAGGGTCTTTCCCAATGAGTCAACTCTTCGCATGAGGTGGCCAAAGTACTGGAGTTTCAGCTTTAGCATCATTCCTTCCAAAGAAATCCCAGGACTGATCTCCTCTAGAATGGACTGGTTGGATCTCCTTGCAGTCCAAGGGACTCTCAAGAGTCTTCTCCAACACCACAGTTCAAAAGCATCAATTCTTCGGTGCTCAGCTTTCTTCACAGTCCAACTCTCACAACCATACATGACCACAGGAAAAACCATAGCCTTGACTAGACAGACCTTTGTTGGCAAAGTAATGTCTCTGCTATTACTCGGCCATAAAAAGAATGAAATAATGCCATTTGCAGCAACATGAATTGACGTAGAGATTGTCATACTGAGTGAAGTGAGAAAAAGCACCGTATTATGTCACTTATATGTGGACTCTAAAATGTGGCACAAATAAACTTATCTACAAATGGAAACAGACTCATAGACATAGACTTGTGGTTGCCAAAGGGCAGGGGAGTGATGCAGGGAAAGACTGGAAGTTTGGGACTACAGATGTAAACTATTACATATAGGATGAATAAGAAACAAGGTCCTTTGTATAGCCCAAGGAACTGATTCAATATTCTGTGACAAAGCATAATGGAAAAGAGTTTCTAAAAAGAATGCCTATATGTGTATAACTGAGTCACTCTGCTATATAGTGGAGATTGGCACAACATTGTAAATGAAGTATACACACTGAAATTTAAATTTTTTCAAAAATAAAAAAATGAAAAATTTAAAAAACCTTGTACACAAATGTTCACAGCAGCACTATTCACGATAACCCAAAACTGGAAACGACCCAAATGTCCATCAACTGATGAACAGATGAACAGATTATGGTCTACCCCCATAGTACGAGTGCTCCACCACAAAAAGGAAGGACATGCTGACACACACCATGTGGACAAACCTTGAAAACATAAAGGTAAGTGAAAGAAGCCAGACCAAAAGGCCACATACATGAGATGTCCAGAAGAGGCAACTCCTTAGCGTCAGGAAGGCACTGAGAGGTTGCCAGGGGCACTGGGGAGGGGACACAGGAGGAACTATTAATGCGTATGGAGTTTCTTTTTGGTGTAATGAAAATGTTCTAGAATTGATTACCATGATGCTGGCACAATCTGTGGATATACTAAAAACCACTGTACCTTTTAAATGGGTGCACTGTATTATGTGTGAATTATACCACAATACAACTGTTTATACTCTGCTGACATGGCTGTGGGGTAACACACACTCTTAAACACTGTGAGAATGCACAATGGAAGGTGAATTGTCAATATCTAACAAAACTAGATTTGTATTCATATTTAGCCTTTGACCCAGAAATACCATTTCTAGTGCCTTCCTCTTAAAACACACCAGTAACAACAAGAAAATACACAGGCATAAGGATACTCAGCATTACTCATCCTTACAAAATAGTAGAAACTACTCAAGTGTGCAAATCAAGGCTATTGGCTAAATAAATGATGATTCACCCACAATATGGAGTACTATGTTTAGGAAAAGAATGTAGATGATCTCTATGAGGTGGTGTGGGGTAGATTCCAGGGTATACTTATTTATATACACAAAAAATATATAAGTCATCCATTCCCATTTGTTTAACAAAGGGGAAAGAAGTAAATATGCATATATCTCCATACTTTGGCAAAAGGAAACAGGAAGGGTGAACCAGAAAACAATTCACCTATAAGTTTAGGGGTGGATGTGAACAATATGGAATAAATCAAAAGGAAGATGGCCCTTGCAGGGTATATCTTTGTGTATAGTTTAATGGTGAAAGGTCAGACCAGAAAGCTTCCAGGGGCTCTCAGCGTCCATACATGGGCCAGCATGGGGCATCAAATAAAGGTGACAGTAAAGGATTATTTCAAGGGATTAGATCTGGTAGCCAGAGTGCCTGAAGCACGATGGACAGAAGCTCGTAACACGTACAAGAGGTGGTGACTAAAATCATCCCCAAGAAAAAAGAAATCTAAGAAAGCAAAGTGGTTGGTCTGAGGAGGCCTTGCAAGCAGCTGGGAAAAGAAGAGAAGCGAAAAGCGAAGAAGGAAAGATATACCCAACTGAATATAGAGTTCCAGAGAATAGCGAGGAGAAGAAAACACTCCTGAGCGAACAGTGCGAAGGAATAGAGGAAAACTATAGAATGGCAAAGACTAGAGAGCCCTTCAAAAAAACTTGAGATGCAAAGGGAACATTTCATGCAAAAATGGGCACAATAAAGGACAGAAACCACAAGGACCTAACAGAAGCAAAAGAAATTAAGAAGAGGTGATAAGAATACACATAAGAACTATACAAGAAAGGTCTTCACGACCCGGATAACCACAATTGTGTGGTCACTCACCTAGAGCCAGATATCCTGGAGTGTGAAGTCAAATGGGCCTTAGGAAGCATCACTACGAAAAGGCTAGTGGAGGCAATGGAATTCAAGCTGAGCCATTTCAAATCCTAAAAGATGATGCTGTTGAAGTGCTGCATTCAATATGTCAGCAAATTTGAAAAACTCAGCAGTGGCTACAGGACTGGAAAAGGTTCATTTTCATTCTAATCCCAAAGAAAGGTAATGCCAAAGAATGTGAAAACTACTGTACAATGCAACCATTTAACACACTAGCAAGGTAATGCTCAAAATTCTTCAAGCTAGGCTTCAACAATACATGAACCGAGAACTTCCAGATGTACAAGCTGGATTTAGAAAAGGCAGAGGAACCAGACATCATCAAATTGCCAACATCTGTTGGATCACAGAAAAAGTAATAGAATTCCAAAAACAACTACTTCTGCTTCACTGACTACACTAAAGCCTTTGTGTGGATCACAACAAACTGTGGAAAATTCTTAGAGATGGGAATACCAGACCACCTTACCTGTCTCCTGAGAAATTTATATGCAAGACAAGAAGTAACAGTTATAATCGGACATGGGACAACAGACTGGTTCAAAATTCAGAAAGGATTATGTCAAGGCTGAATACTGTCACCCTGCTTATTTAACATCTATGCAGAATACATTATGTGAAAAGGGCTGGATGACTCAAGATGGAATCAAGATTGCCAAGAGAAATATCAACAACCTCAGATATGCAGATGATACCACTCTAATGGCAGACAGTGAAGAGGAACTAAAAAGCCTCTTAATGAGAGTGAAAGCAGAGAGTAAAAAAGCTGGCTTAAAATTCAACATTCAAAACACAAAGATCATGGCACCCGGCCCCATCACTTCATGGCAAGTAGATAGGGAAAAAGTGGAAACAGTGACACATTTTCTTTTCTTGGGCTCCAAAATCACTGCTGATAGTGACTGCAGCCATGAAATTAAAAGACTCTTGCTCCTTGGAAGAAAAGGTATGGGAAACCTAGACAGCATAATTAAAAAAAGAGACATCACTTTGTCAACAAAGGTCTGCATAGTCAAAGCTATGGTTTTTCCAGTAGTCATGTACGGCTGTGAGAGTTGGACCATAAAGAAGGCTGAGTGCTGAAGAATTGATGCTTTCAAACTGTGCTGCTGGAGAAGACTCTTGAGAGTCCCTTGGATAGAAAGGAGATCAAACCAGCCTATCCAAAAAGAAATCAACCCTGAATACTTATTGGAAGGACTGATGCTGAAGATCCAATACTTTGGCCACCTGATGTGAATAGTCAACTCATTGGAAAAGACCCTCATGCTGGGAAAGATTGAGGGCAAGAGGAGAAGGGGGCAAGAGAGGATGAGATGGTTGGATGGCATCACCGATTCAGTGTACATGAGTACAGCTCAAGAACCTCCCTGAGATTCACCTCTAGGCTGTATTCTCAGGACCTGGAAAAAAATTTGACCCTGAAAATCTTAGAAAGAAAAGGCTCACATTCTTTTTGCAACAAAACTTGGAACCTGAACAAATTGAGGAAATATGAAAAATGGCCTTTGAATGGCACACTAAATTATAACACAATCTCTTGATCTCTTTTGCTGTTCTTCATGCTCAAACCTTTATGGCACTTAGTGTGACTCCAGATCTAAGGGACTCATACCACATACGTCTTTCTGTTGCCACCTGATCCCCTCAACTCCTTCTGGCTCTCCCTCACAGATTTCCGAGCCCAGGACTTTCTCCCATAATCAAAAGCCTGGGAAAACTTTCCTAACATTCTAAAGAATCCCCTTCTCACTCATCCTACCTCTTGGGGGCAGGGCTGGGGCGAGGGAGAAGAAAATGGGAAAGGAACCAAGCTTACTCTCTTTCTGCAAGTTCCGTTACTCTTCCAAATTCTTCTGATCAAACTAAGATCCCACCTCCCCAGAGGAACAATCGCTGCTGAGACGTCAGTCTGCCCCTGTCATCAGCCAATCTGAGCACTCTCTAATTTAAATGTTATCTATGAAACTATGACTACAAAAAAGAGAGACGACATTTTTGACATTGGGTAGCCATGATATTCTTTCCACCCTGAAAAAAAAAAACTGGTTAAAATGAAATCTTTTTGAAATTGCAAAACTGGTTCTTTTTGCTATTGCAATTAGGAAAAAGCTGGTTTGTTAAAATCTCTACTTTTCTTTTTTTAGCTCTGACCCAGCCTGAGAAAACAGAAACATACCTAGTAAAAAGCCTGAAGTTAACTCTTACCATGCTCTGAAATATACACCCCACTCTGCCTGACACTCCAGCCCCTAAGCAAGTTAGCAAAACTTCAAACCAAGGGTAAAAAGGGGCAAAGAGACATGTTAAATCTCAAGCGGAAAACTGTGAGATCTCTGTCCAGATTTATGTATGTCTCAGTGTGTGTCTTTGTCTTTGGATAAGATTGCTGAGGTTATTCTGTCAATGGGCTCTATTTAATCTGCCTAAAGCACTTACAAATCATACAATTCTTAAGTCAAGAAAAAAATCAAACTGAATGAATTTCAGGTTCATGTAAACTGGAAAATATTCACTATTAAATTAATACCTGGTATGAATGTTTATTTGTTAATCTAATGAACATAGACATTGTGAAGGTACTTTTAAGAAAATGCAAATGACCTAAGAGTTTTGGGTGATTTATGTTTACCAATCTACGGAATGCTTATATAAAGGACAGTCCATGGTTGCTGAAGGAAAGTAGGATATATGTTTTCAGTAAAAAGGTATGAGAAATGAAACTACATTCTATTAAGGGAAAAGGAAGTTCAGTCTAAACTTACAGGTGCCTGTTCTCTGACTGAGCAAGTGATGTATTTACTGAAAGCGTAAAAAATGTTTGTGGGACATGGACCCCGAGAAGAGAGTTTTGTGCATGGTACAAGTTTCTTAAGATGTTAAACTGCATTTGAAATCTTATTGTTACTTTGGCTAAGTGAATAACTATTGTTTCACAGTGAATATAAGCTGGTACCAAACTGGAATTAGGTTTTCTCTGTTAAAATAATAAACTTTTCTTGGAATATGGCTTTTAATAACAGATTATGTAAATTTCTTCATCTTTAAATGATTTATATTTGCTTTCAAAACGTATTGTTACTTTGGCAAAATGAGTATTATTTCACTATGATCTATGAAGACTGCGACACACATAGACAAAGCTCATTCTGCTTCTACAAAAATTAACCCCTCATCTACTCCTAAATCAGGGAATTTAAAATGGATAAAGAATGGCTGTAAATCAAACAGTCAGGGCTATGGTAAATCCAAGACGGTCGTTTGGCTTTTCCTGGCTCCCTGACAAACCTCAGTTTCATTTGATGGGATAAAGCCTTTCCTAGTTGCAGATTTGATGTTCTTACAATGAAAAAAAAAGTTTAAAATGTTTCTTCCACTTGGATACATGTTCTATAATCTCCAGTGATCAAGGCACCCACTTCACTGGATAAATCATACAAGCGTTAACAAAAACTTCACAAACCTCTTAAAAACTATCACTGTCACTGCCATTGCCAACCACCAGGCAAGGACAACAGAACAAGATTAACTACACGGGATTAAATAAACTGCTAAATATGATTACAATTTTCATGACTTTTTGTCTGACATACTACTGGCTTCTAATCTTTGTTTTCAGATATAAAGAAGCTCTTCTCCTCAAACTACTTGTGGTCTAAAACAATTTAGCAATTTACACCTGTGGGTAAAATTAAAACTTTTTTCTCTATGCCTTGTCCCTCTAGAAATTTGAGACACTTGAGCTCTGAATAACCTTATTAGGTAAATGAAAAGACTGTCTCCTGGCATATACAGAGATTTCAAAGTGTAGTAGGGACCTCTAGAAGAAAATATCTACAAAACTCATGACAAAAACTTACAAAAACTCATGACAGGTGTATGGTGTCTATAGTCAATGGACCAAACTTATTTTAAAAAGAAATTAGTCTTGACTGTGTTTAATAAAAAGGGGGGCAGAAAAATTTATGTTTCACTGAATATTAAATTCTAGTTTTGTTAATTTAAGGTCTGTGTTTACCAAGACTCACTTCCCAGTTAGTCCCTTGCTGTTGTGTTTTACTATTATAAGATCTAACTGAGTTGATAAAAGGACACTCTAAGGTTGTTTCTGAAGCCTAACTTCATAATCAATCTTTGGATAAAGATCAGGTGCCTCATGACCTACAACCAGGAGATGAACACCAGCCTACAGTCGTTCAACAAAGTCAGACAACATGGTATATACTGGGCTGCATCTAATAAAAGTTCTTAAATTCTTACTTGTGAACTTACTACTAGCATATTGTTTTCTTTTTTAAATTAATTTAATTGGACGATAATTTCTTTACAATATTGTGGTGGTTTTTGTGATACATTGACATGAATCACCCACAGGTATACATGTGTCCCCCACATCCTGAATCCCACCACCTCCTCCCTCCCCACCCCATCCCTCTGGGTTTTCCCCAAGCACTGGCTTTGAGTGCCCTGCTTCATGCATTGAACTTGCACTGGTGATCTATTTCACATATGGTAATAGACATGTTTCAATGCTGTTCTCTCAAATCATCCTACCCTCCCCTTCTCCCTCATAGTCCAAAAGTCTGTTCTTTACATCTGTGTCTCTTTTGCTGCCTCGCATATAGGATCATTGTTACCATCTTTCTAAACTCCCTACATATGCATTCAGATCAGATCAGATCAGATCAGTCGCTCAGTCATGTCCAACTCTTTGCGACCCCATGAATCACAGCACGCCAGGCCTCCCTGTCCATCACCAACTCCCGGAGTTCACTCAGACTCACGTCCATCGAGTCAGTGATGCCATCCAGCCATCTCATCCTCTGTTGTCCCCTTCTCCTCTTGCCCCCAATCCCTCCCAGCATCAGAGTCTTTTCCAATGAGTCAACTCTTTGCATGAGGTGGCCAAAGTACTGGAGTTTCATTGGTGTTTTTCTTTCTGGCTTACTTCACCCTGTATAATAGGCTCCAGTTTCATCCACCTCATTAGAACTGACTCAAATGCATTCTTTTTAATGGCTGAGTAATATTGCATTGTGTATATGCACCGCAGCTTCCTTGTCCATTCTCTGCCAGTGCACATCTAGGCTGCTTCCACGTCCTGGCTATTGTAAACAGTGAGAGCACGTTGTTTGCTATATTGCACAGTTTACAAAACTGCTGTCTCTTACATTACCAAATGCGTGACTGAGCCTCTAATAAACTGATGGTATACAATTCCATAAGAGATCAATGATTGTAATAATGTTAACTCTAGATATGGGAAGAAGCAACACAAGGGAGTATTTTCCTGGACTATAAGAGACTAGTAAGGCAGATATGGTCCAGGACTTTTGTTACTTTCATGGCCTAGTCAGTAATGGCATACTGAGTGACCTATCAAAAATAAATCTTCACCAGACCTGAGCACTACTACCACCATGGGACAAAATGGACCATGAGTTGCCCCCAAAACCAAGGTCAAATGTATAGCTCCTTCATAGGAGCCCTGCTGACTGGAAACTGGCACTTGCTGTTTGCCTCTACAGAGATGAAATCAGGAGCCACTGCAGCTACTGACCTTCCACAGCCCCTGAAAGCAGTTCAGGCTAGCAATCACAATTGAGGCACTTTGTGCTCTGGGAAAAACTGGCAGAACAAGCCTCAGGTAATTAGATATTTTCATGAGTCCCAATTCTTGCATCTTCACATACCTAGAGAAACACCAGCATCATGGGCCAATGTCTGATCCTAGTCCTCCTGACTAGCCCCTCTTCCAGGCCCCTGGCAGCTTCTCTACTTCTATTCATCTTTGGGCCACGTTATCTCTAACCATCCTGTTAAGTTTGTTTTTTCTAGAAGACAACAAGTAAAATCTCCAGATGCTGTTACAACAAGGATACCAGCTGGTTAACACACTGGAACAGGCGGTTTCGTCATTCTGTGGACTCTCGACTCCCTGAGCAGAGGCACCCTGACAGAGAGCGGGTGCCGGGACCCAGGGCCCCACAGTGCCCCTGGCCAGCAGGAAGAAGCCAGAGTGCTCTGCGCCCCTCGCCCCAGTGACCTGGGTCCCCACGTCCCAGGCCGGGATAGGCAGGTAGTTAGACATGAGCAGGGTGTTAACGGGCCACAGATTTGGCCCATTCATAAGAAGAGGGACGAATGTTGAGTTCCTGCCCCCAAGGCCACAGGTGCGAGGACTTGCACCAAGGCCACAGAAGCAGAGCCCAGAACCAAGGACACCTCTGAAACTGACTGAACCCCTTTGAAATCCCTGATCACTAACAAGCTTCCTGACTCCCAATTAGGTCTTGGGAGTCTTGGGAAGACTTGGGAAGGCATCTTGGGAAGACCCTACTCCAGTAAACACCCTAAGGCACCCCAACCAATCACCTAATGTCAACCATCCAGCAGGAATTTTGTCTTGAGGCTATAAAAATTGGCTGCTACTGCTAAGTCACTTCTGTCGTGTCCGACTCTGTGCGACCCCATAGACGGAAGCCCACCAGGCTCCCCCGTCCCTGGGATTCTCCAGGCAAGAACACTGGAGTGGGGTGCCATTTCCTTCTCCAATGCATGAAAGTGAAAAGTGAAAGTGAAGTCGCTCAGTCGTGTCCGACCTCAGGAACCCCGTGGACTGCAGCCCACCAGGCTCCTCCATTAAAAATTGGCTATTAACTCACAAAAACTATTGACTCTCCCTGGCCTGTCAGGAGGATGGCCCACTGCACTCTCGGTGCCCACGTTATTTCTGCTCTTTGTTCTTGATAAATTAACTCCCTTCTCAAAGTCTCTGTGTCTGGAAAATCTTTTCCAACCCTGACTCAACAAATACTATCTACAATGACGATAAGACTTTAGCTGGTTAGACTCATCTGTTGAAATACAGGGAAACATACAGCAGGCCTAATTTCCCTGCGGGGAAAGGTAATCGCAGACCAGCATTACTGATGTTCTCTACTCCTAAACCTGTTCGTAGCTGTCTCTGCCAGGCAGGATTCTCTACATGTTTGTTCAGTTTTTACCTGGTATCCTTCTCAAGTCTCACCAAGCTGCATGGAAATGTCTTATTCTCCATTTGGGCCATTGATTCCAACAGTAAGAACCAACGAATATCTCCTGGGCACAGACCTTATACAAAGACTATAGTTAGCTAGGCATCTACCAGCTGGGATTCTACTAGGCAAGTCACTTAAAACTTTGTACCTCCATTTCTCTGCTTTAAAATAGACCCCATGTGAACAGGAAGATCTTGTCTTCAATTTGGGCCATGTCCAGACAACACACTAGAAATGCTTGTGGGGAGAAGGAATATTTCATTTGGTGATACTTCCCTAGCCTAAGGGAACTTACAACACAGCTGGAAAGACAGAAACACATCAGACATTGAAGTGATTTGTGCAGAGGATAGATGTGAGAAAAGGAAATTTTAATCCTGGTCTACCATGAATTTCCTGTGTCACCATGTCACATGATACAATCTCTTAAACCCTCCTGTCTCATTTGTAAACTGAGAAGGCTGGAGTGGGGGATGATGATGATAACAGTAAAAATTCACTGAGCATTTCTTATATACTAGGCCCTATATTAAGTACTGACCATGGATTAACTCACTGAAACCTCACAATACTGCTGAGGTAGGTACCACTATCATCCCTGTTCTGCAGATAATCCATGAGATCCAGTGTTCTATAATTATGTGGTTTCAAGTTAAAGATTATGGGAGATAGTATTTTCCAAAGGTGGCCCCAACAATAGTTCCCATTCCACGTGATCTTAGAAAGTATGACTTTGACACTCCTGCTTTAGAGAGGTGGGTCTATGTCCCCTCTCATTGAATCTGGGTGGGCTTTTGTCTGGAGAAAGTTATGTTATGGACTTCTGAGAAGAGATCATAAAAGCCAATTAATACAGCTTATATTAGATTTCTACTGCTGCACAACAGATTATCACAAACAGTGGCTTAAAATAAGACATTTGATCATCAAAAAATCTACAAACAAATGTTGGAGAGGGTGTGAAGAGAAGGAAACTCTTCTACATTAGTGGTGGGAATGTAAATTGGTACAGTCACTATGGAGAACAGTATAGAGTTCCTTAAAAAACTAAAAATAGAGCTACCAACAGTTCAGTTCAGTCGCTCAGTGGTGTCTGACTCTTTGCGACTCCATGAATCGCAGCACACCAAGCCTCCTTGTCCATCACCAACTCCTGGAGTTCACTCAGACTCACGTCCATTGAGTCAGTGATGCCATCCAGATGCTAAAGCTGAAACTCCAGTACTTTGGCCACCTCATGTGAAGAGTTGACTTATTGGAAAAGACTCTGATGCTGGGAGGGATTGGGGGCAGGAGGAGGAGGAAAAGAGCTACCATATGACCCTGCAATTCAACTCCTAGCCATATAGCTGGAGAAAAATACGATCCAAAAGGATACATCCACCTCAGCGTTCACTGCAGCACTGTTTACCACTGCCAAGAACAGAAGCAACCAAGACCCAGAGGAATGGATACAGAAAATGTGGTACATATATACAATGGAATATTATTCATCTAATAAAAGAATGAAATAATACCATTTGCAACAACATGGATGGACCTAGAGACTGTCATACTGAATGAAATAACTCAGAAAAAGAAATACATGCAGAATCTAAAGACAAATGATAGAAATGAACTTATTACAAAACAGAAACTGTGTGTGTGAAGTTAGTCAGACAAAGAGAAATGTATGTGGAATCTAAAGACAAATGATAGAAATGAACTTATTTACAAAATAGAAACAAACTCATAGAATGAGTTTCTAGTTACTAGGGAAGGGTTGGGGGGAAGATATAGTTATGGAGTTTGGGATTGACAAGTACACACTGCTATATTTAAAATGGGTAACCAACAAGGACCTACTGTGTAGCACAGGAAGCTCTATTCAATGTCATGTGCCAGACTGGATGGGAGGGAAGTCTGGGGGAGAATGGATCCATGTATATGCATGGGTGGGTGACTTTGCAGTCCACCCGAAACTTAGGTGGTGTAGTAGTAAAGAATCCAGCTACCAAGGCAGGAGACACAAGAGACATGGGTTTAATCCGTGGGTTGCTAAGATCCCCTGGAGTACGAAATTGTAACTCCCTTTAGTAATCTTGCCTGGAAAAATCCATGGACAGAGAAGCCTGGTGGGCTACAGTCCATGGGGTCTCAAAGATTCAGACAGGACTGAGCATGCACACACACACTTGCCTGGAATACTCCTCCCCACCCCCAGTGAAATTAGCACAACATTGTTAACTGGCTAAACTCCGATATAAAATTAAAAGTTTAATAAAGAAACTACACAGAGAACATCAATTAGGATGTCTGCAACAAAAATGACAGAGAATAACAAGTGTCAGTGAGGTTGTGGGGACACTGGAACCCAAATACATCACTGGTGGCAATGTAAGAAAGACACTGAAGCCCACTTTGGAAAAACAGTCTGGCAGCTTTCAAAAGACTAAACACAGAGTTACTTATGACCCAGTAATTTCACTCCGAGGGGTCTATCCAAGAGATGTGAAAACACACAACCACACAAAACAGCCCAATCAAAAAGTAGGCAGGAAGCCTTGACAGACATTTCTTCGAAGAAGATATACAGATGTCAGTAGGCACATGAAAAGGTGCTCAACATCACTAATTACTAGAGAAATATAAGTCAAAAGTACAATGAGATACCACCTCACACCTGTCAGAATGGCCATCATTAAAAAGCCTACAAATAACAAATGTTGGAGAGGATGTGGAGAAAAGGGGACCCTGCTACACTGCTGATGGGAATATAAACTGGCACAACCATTATGGAAAACTGTGGCATTTCCTCAGAAAACTAAAAACAGAATTACCATATGATCTAGCAATCTCATTCCTGGGCACATACCCAGACAAAACTATAATTCAGAAAAGATACCTGCAAGCAAACACTTGAAGACATTATAGTCAAAACCTTCCAAACATGAGAAAGGAAATAGCCAGCCAAGTCCAGGAAGCACAGAGTCCCATACAGGATAAACCCAAGGAGAAACTCGTGGACACACATTAAACTAACAAATATAAATTCAAAGAAAAAGCATGAAAAGCAGCAAGGGAAAAGTAACAAATAATATACAAGGGAAACTTCATTAACTTATCAGCTGATTTTTCAGCAGAAACTCTGCAGTCCAGAAGAGAGTAGCAGCATACATTTAAAGTGATGAAAGGGAAAAAACTACAACCAAGATTAGTCTAACCATCAAGGATATCATTCAGATTCAACAGAGAAATCAAAAGTTTTACAGACAAGCCAAAACTAAGAGAATTCAGTGCCACAAAATCAGCTTTACAACCAATGCTAAAGGAACTTCTCTAGGTGGGAAATATAAGAAAAAGACCTACAAAAACAAACCCAAAAGAATTAAGAAAATGGTAACAGGAACATACATACTGATAATCACTTTAAATGTAAATGGATTAAATGCTCCAACCAAATGGCACAGGCTTTTGGCTGTGCAAAATGTTGGAGAGGATACATTTTGGCTGAATGGATACAAAAACAAGACTACTATATACACTGTCTACAAGAGACCCACTTCAGATCTAGGAACACATACAGACTGAAAGTGAGGGCATGGAAAAAGATATTCCATGCAAATGGAAATCAAAAGAAAACTGGAGTAGCAATACTTATATCAGACATAATAGACCTTAAATTAAAGACTGTTGCAAGAGACAAGGAAACACACTACATAATGATCAAGGAGAATCCAAGAAGATACGATTGTAAATACTTCTGCACCGAACATCAGAGCACCGCAATGCATAAGGCAAATTCTAACGGCCATAAAAGGGGAAATTGACAGTAACACAGTAATAGTGGGGGACTTCAGCACTCCACTTACACCAATGGGTAGATCATCCAGAAAAAAAGTTAATAAGGAAACACAAGTCTTAAATGACACACTAGACCAGATAGACTGAATTGATACATATAAGACATTCCATCTGAAAGCAGTAGAATACACTTTCTTCTTAAGTGCACATGGAACAGTCTGCAGCACAGATCTCATCTTGGGTGAAAAATCAAGACATGGTAAATTTAAGAAAACTGAAAGCAGATCAAGCATCTTTTCAAACCATAATGCCATGAGATTAGAAATCTATTACAAGGGAAAAAACTGTAAAAAAAAAACAACCCACAAAAACATGAAGGCTACATGATATGCTACTAAATAACCAAGAGATCACTGAAGAAATCAAAGAGGAAATAAAAAATACATAGAAACAAATGACAACGAAAACACACACAAAACCTATGGGATGCAGTAAGAGCAATTCTAAGAGGGAAATTTATAGCAATATAATCCTACCTCAAGAAACATGAAAAATCTCAAATAAATGACCTAACCTTACACCTAAAGCAACTAGAGAAAGAAGTACAAACAAAACCCAAAGTTACTAGAAGGGAAGAAATCATAAAAATCAGAACAGAAATAAATGAGACTCATCAAGAAAAAATGGAAGAGGACACAATATATAAAACTATAAATGGAAAAGAAGAAATTACAACTGACAGTGCAGAAATAGCATTATAAGAGACTACTTCCAAGCAACTATGAGGCTTCCCAGGTGGCTCAGTGTGAAGAACCTGCCTGCCAATGCAGGAGATGTGGATCCAATCCCTGGGTTGGGAACATCCCCTGGAGAAGGGAATGGCAACTCACTCCAGTATTCTTGCCTGGAAACTCCCATGGAAAGAGGAGTCTGAGAGGCTACTGAATGAGCATGCATGGACAAGTAAGTATATGTCAATAAAATGGATAACCTGAAGGAAATTGACAAACTCTTAGAAACATACAACCTTCCAACTGAACCAGTAAGAAACAGAAAATATGAACTGGCCAATCACAAGTATGAAATTGAAACTATGTTTAAAAATCTTCCAACAAACAAAAGTCCAGGACCAGATGGCATCACAGGTGAATTCTATCAAACATTTAGAGTAGAGCTAACATCCATCCTTCTGAAACTCTTCCAAAAAAATTGCAGAGGAAGGAACACTCCCAATCTCATTCTACAAGGCCACCATCACACTGATACCAAAACCAGATTAACATATCACAAAAAAAGAAAATTCCAGACCAACATCACTGATGAACATGGATGCAAAAATCCTCAACAAAATATTAGCAAAAAGAATCCAACAACACATTAAAAGGACCACAGAACCATGATCAAGGGGGATTCATCCCAGGGATGCAATGATTCTTCAATAAACACAAATCAGTGTGATATACTGTATTAATAAATTGAAGAATAAAAACCATATGATCATGTCACCAGATGTAGAAAAAACGTTTGACAAAATTCAATACCCATTTAGGCACTGAGGGAAACTACCTCGACATAATAAAGGCCAGATACAACAAAAACACAGGAAACACCATTCTCAATGGCAAAAAACTGAAAGCATGTTCTTCAAGGTCAGGAACAAGAGAAGGATGTCCACTCTCATAACTATTAATCAAAAATAGTTTTGGAAGCACTAGTCAGGTCGGCAGGTAGGAAAAGTAATAAAAGAAATCCAAATTGGGAAAGAAGTTGTAAAACTGTCACTGTTTTCAGATGACATACTATACACAGAAAATCCTGAAGATACCACCAGAACACTACTGGTGCTAATCAACGAATTTAGTAAAGTTGTAGGATACAAAATTAATCCACAAAAATCTGTTGCATTCCTATACATTAGCAATGAATGATTGGAAAGAGAAATTAAGGAAACAATCCCATTTATCACTGCAACAAAAAGAATAAAATACCAAGGAATAAATTTACATAAGGAGACAAAAGACCTGTACTGAGAAGACAATAAGATACTGATGAAAGAAATTAAAGATGACACAAACAGATGGAGAGACATACCATGTTCTTGCAATGGAAAAATCAGTATCATCATGAAAATGACGATAACTACCCAAAGCAATAAACAGATTCAATGTAATCCCAATCAAATTACCAATGGCATTCTGCACAAAATTAAAACAAAAAAATCTCACAATTCATATGGATACACAAAAGACACCAAATAGCCAGAGCAATCTTGAGAAAGGAAAATGCAACTGGAGGAATCAGGCTTCCTGACTTCAGATTATACTACAGACCTACAGTCATCAAGACAGCAGAGTACTGGCACAAAAACAGAAATACGTATCAATGGAACAGAATGGAAAGCCCAGTGATAAACCCGTGCACCTATGGTCACCTCATCTTTGACAAAGGACACAAAAATACACCATGGAGAAAAGACAGCCTGTTCAATTAGAGGTGCATGGAAAACTGGAGAGCTACATGTAAAACAATGAAATTAGAACACTTCCTAAAACCATACACAAAAAATAAACTCAAAATGGATTAAAGACCTAAAATAAGGCCTGACAGATAAGACTTCTACAGGAATACAAAGGTAGAACACTCAAGTATAAATTCCAGCAAGATCTTTTTTGACCCACCCTACAGAATAATGAATATAAAAACAATATAAACAAATGGGACCTAGTTAAACTTTAAAGTTTTGCACAGCAGAGGAAACCATCAACAAGACAAAATGATGACCCTCAGAAAGGTGCAAAGTCCTTGCAAAGTAAGCAAATGAGAAGGGAGTAATCTTCAAAATATACAAACAGCTCATGTAGCTCAATATAAAAAAAAGCCAATCAAAAAAATGGGTGGTATCCCTAAACACGCAGTTCTCCAAAGAAGACATACACATGAAAATATGCTTAACATCACTATTTATTAGAGAAATGCAAATCAGAACTACAGTGAGGTACCACCTCACACTGGTCTGAATGGCCATCATCAAAAAATCTACAAGAAATGAATGCTGCTGAGGGTGTGGAAAATAGAGAACCCTCCTGCACTGTTGGTGGGAATATTTATTTGTACAATCACTAAAGAGAACAGTATGGAGGTTCCTTAAAAAACTAAAAGTAGAACTACCACATGACCCAGCCATCCCATTCTTGGGCACATGCTTGAGGAAAACCACAATTCCAAAAGATGCATGGACCCCAATGTTCACGGCAGCACTATTTACAAGAGCTAGGATATGGCAGAAAGTAGAGAAGAACTAAGGAGTCTCTTGATGAAAGTGAAAGACAAGAGTAAAAAAGTTGGCTTAAAATTCAACATTCAGAAAACTAAGATCATGGTATCCAGTCCCATCACTTCATGGCAAATAGATGGGGAAACAGTGGAAAGAGAGACAGACTTTATTTTTTGGAGTTCCAAAATCACTGCAGATGGTGATTGCAGCCATGAAATTAAAAGACACTTGCTTGGAAGAAAAGCTATGAGCAACCTAGACAGCATATTCAAAAGCAGAGACATTACTTTGCCAACAAAGGTCCATCTAGTCAAAGCTACGGTTTTTCCGGTAGTCATATATGGATGTGAGGGTTGGACTATAAAGAAAGCTGAGCACCGAAGAATTAATGCTTTTGAACTGTGGTGTTGGAGAAGACTCTTGAGAGTCCCTTAGACTGCAAGGAGATCCAACCAGTCTATCCTAAAGGAAATCCGTCCTGAATATTTACTGGAAGGACTGATGTTGAAGCTGAAACTCCAATACTCTGGCCACGTGATGCAAAGAACTGACTTATCTGAAAAGACCCTGATACTGGGAAAGATTGAAGGCAGGAGGAGAAGGGGACGACAGAGGATGACATGGTTGGATAACATCACCAACTCGATAGACATGTGTTTGAATAAGCTCTGGGAGTGGGTGATGGACAGGGAAGCCTGGTGTGCTGCAGTCCATGGGGTCGCAAAGAGTCGGACACAACTGAGCAACTGAACTGAACTGAGGATATGGAACCAACCAGAATGTCCATGAAGAGATGAATGGATAAAGAAGATGTGGTGCATAGACACAGTGAAATATTACTAAGCCATAAAAAGGAGAAAAATTGTGCCATTTGTAGAGACATGGATGGGCCAAGAGCTTGTCATACAGAGTGAAGTAAGTCAGAAAAAACAACTTTCTATCATATATTAACGCATATATGTGGAGTCTAGAAAAATGGTACAAATGAACCTAACTGCAAAGCAAAAATAGAGACACAGATGTGGAGAACCAACATATGGACAACCAGAGGGGAAAATGGGGGCTGGGGTAAATTGGGAGACTGGGATTGACATATACACGCTACTATGTATAAAATAAATAAAGAATGAGAACCTAGTACACAGTACAGAGGGGAAAAAGTACAATCTGTTTCAACACATAGGTTATTGTTGTTCTTTAGTTGCTAAGTCATGTCCCCATGGACTGTAGCCCGCCAGGCTCCTCTGTCCATGGGATTTCCCAGGCAAAAACACTAGAGTAGATTTCCAATTGTTCTCCAAGGGATCTTCTCAACCAAGGTATCAAACCCGCATCTTCTGCTTTGGCAGGCGGGTTCTTTACCACTGAGCCACCTGGGAAGCCCAAGACATATATTAACTTTAAAAATGCAGTGTTTATTAGGTGCAGATAAATAGTTTGATTCCACTCATATGAGGTACTTAGAATAGTCAAATCATAGAGTCAGAAAGTACACTTGTAGATGTCAGGGGCCCTAGGGTGGGAAGTGAGAGTGGGGAGTGTTTAATGGGGACAGACTTTCAGTTTAGTAAGGTGAAAAATTTGGGAGATGGGTGATGGTGAGAGTTGCACAACAACATGAATGTTTTTATTGCCACTGAGCTGGACAGTTAAATATGGTTAAAATACTATGATTTATGTGATTATTTTTATTACAATAGAAAACATTCAAAAAGATACACACACTCCTATGTTCATAGGAACACTAAACATGGAAACAAGCTAGATGCCCACTGACAGATGAATGGAAAAAGAAGACATGGTGCATATATACAATGGAATATTATTCAGCCATAAAAAGAATGAAATAATGCCATTTGAAGCAACATGCATGGACATAGAGATTGTCATACTGAGTAAAGTAAGTCAAAAAGAGAAAAATATCCTATGATGTCACTTAAATGTGGAATCTAAAATCTGGTACAAATGAACTTGTCAACAAAACATAAACAGACTCACAGACATAGAGAACAGACTTATGTTTGCCAAAGGGGAGGGGATTAAGAGAGGGAAGGGTTGGGAGTTTGGGGCTACAGATGTAAGCAATTACATATAGAATGAATAAGCAACAAGGTCCTGCTGCTGCTGCTAAGTCGCTTCAGTCGTGTCTGACTCTGTGCGACCCCATAGACGGCAGCCCACCAGGTTCCCCCGCCCCTGGGATTCTCCAGGCAAGAACACTGGAGTGGGTTGCCATTTCCTTCTCCAATGCATGAAAGTGAAAAGTGAAAGTGAAGACGCTCAGTTGTATCCGACTCTTCTCGACCCCATGGACCGCAGCCTACCAGGCTCCTCCGTCCATGGGATTTTCCAGACAAGAGGACTGGAGTGGGGTGCCATTGCCTTATCCGAACAAGGTCCTAGTGTATAGCAAAAGGAAATATATTCAACATTCAGTGATAAACCATAACAGAAAATAATTTGGAAAAGAATGTCTATATGTGTAAAACTGAGTCATTTTGCTGTACAGTGGAGATTGGCACAGCATTGAAAATCAAGTATACTCCAACTGAAAATTTTTCAAAAATAAAAATTTGAAACAGCCTTGTACACAAATGTTCACAGCAGCACTATTCACAATAACTGAAATGTGGAAATAACCCCCATGTCCGTCAACTGCTGAACAGATGAACGCAATGTGGTCTACCCCCATACCAGAAGAGTGTTCCACCATAAAAAGGAAGGCAGCCGTGACAACAGAACGCTAAGTGAAAGAAGCCAGACCAAAATGAGGTGTCCAAAATAGGCAACTCCTCAGAGTCAGGATGGAGAAGGCAATGGCAGCCCACTCCAATACTCTTGCCTGGAAAATCCCATGGGTGGAGGACCCTGGTAGGCTGCAGTCCATTAGGTCACTAAGAGTTGGACATGACTGAGTGACTTCACTTTCACTTTTCACTTTCATGTGTTGGAGAAGGCAATGGCACCCCACTCCAGTGTTCTTGCCTGGAGAATCCCAGGGATGGGGGAGCATGGGGCTGCTGTCTATGGGGTCGCGCAGAGTCGGACACAACTGAAGCGACTTAGCAGCAGCAGCAGCAGCAGCAGAGTCAGGAAGGTGTCGGAAGGTTGCCAGAGGCGCTGGGGAGAGTACAGAGGAGGAAGTACTAACAGGCATCGAGTTTCCTTTTGGCTGGCGAAAACGTTCTAGGATTGATGACCATGACACAGCTCTGAGCATATACTAAAAACCAGTGTACATTTTAAAGGGGTGAATTGTATTATATGTGAATTATACCTCAATACAGCTGTTTATACACTGCTGACACGGCTGTGGGGTAACATACACTCTTGAACACTGTGAGAATGCACCATGGAAGGTGAATTGTCAGTATCTAACGAAACTAGATTTGTGTTAACATTTAGCCTTTGACCCAGAAATCCCATTTCTAGTGCCTTCCTCTTAAAATACACCAGTAACAACAAGAAAATACACAGACACAAGGTTATTCAGCATTACTCATACAATATGGCAGAAACTACGCAAGTGTGCAAATCAAAGCTATTGGCTAATTAAATGATAATACACCCACAATACGGAGTACTATGTAGCTGTAGGAAAAGAATGTGGACGATCTCTATGAGGTGGTGTGGGGTGGTTTCCAGGATACACTGTAACACAAAAAGTATATAAATCATCCGTTCCCATTTGTTTAACAAAGGGGAAATAAGTAAATATGCATATATCTCCTTATGTTTGCAAAAGGAAACACAGAAAGGATGAACCAGGACAACGATGAAGTTTTCTTTGTGTGTATTGTAAAGTTGAAAGGTCAGAGGAGACAGCTTCAAGGGGCTCTCACTGCCCAAATGTGGGCCAACTGGGGCATCAATTTAAGGGCACAGTAAAAAGTTATTTCAAGGGATTAGATCCGGCAGACAGAGTGCCAGAAGAACTATGGACAGAGGTTTCTAACACTGCATAGGAAGCAATCACCAAAACCATTCCTAAGAAAAAGAAATGCGAGAAGGCAAAGTGGTTGTCTGAGAAGGCCTTACAAATACCTGAGAAGAGAAGCAAATGGCAAAGGAGAAAGGGAAAAATATACCCAACTAAATGTGGAGTTCCAGAAAATACCAAGGAGAGGTAAGAAAGCCTTCCTAAGTAAACAGTGCACAGAAATAGAGGAAAAGAATAGAATGGGAAAGACTAGAGATCTCTTCAAGAAAATCAGAGATACCAAGGGAACATTTCCTGCAAAGATGGGCACAATAAAGGACAGAAATGGCATGGACCTAACAGAAGACGATATTAAGAAGAGGTGGCAAGAACACAAAGAACTGTACAAAAAAGTCTTAATGACCCAATCACTCACCTAGAGTCAGATATCCTGGAGTGTGAAGTAGAGTGGGCTTTAGGAAGCATTACTATGAACAAAACTAGTGGAGGTGATGGAATTCTAGAGGACTGTTTCAGATCCTAAAAGATGATGCTATGAAAGTGCTGCACTCAATATGCCAGCAAATTTGGAAAACTCAGCAGTGGCCACAGGACTGGAAAAGGTCAGTTTTCATTCCAATCCCAAAGAAGGGCAATGCCAAAGAACATTCAAACTACCGCACAACTGCACTCATTTCATATGCTAACAAGGTAAAGCTCAAAATTCTTTAAGCTAGGCTTCAATAGTACATGAACGAAGAACTTCCAGACGTACAAGCTGAATCTAGAAAAGGCAGAGGAACCAGAGATCAAATTGCCAACATCTGTTGGATCATAGGAAAAGCCAGGGAATTCCAGAAAAACATCTACTTTTGCTTCATTGACTATGCTAAAGCCTTTGACTGTGTGTATCACAACAAACTGTGGAGAATTCTTAAAGAGATGGGAATACCAGATCACTATACCTGCCTCCTGAGAAACCTGTATACAGGACAAGAAGCGAGTTAGAACCTTACGTGAAACAACTGGCTGGTTCAAAGTTGGGAAAGGAGTACGTCAAGGCTGTATATTGTCACCCTGTTTATTTAACTTATATGCAGAGTACCTCATGCAAAATGCCAGGCTGGATGAAGCACAAGCTGGAATCAAGATTGCTGGGAGAAATATCAATAACCTCAGATATGAAGATGACACCACCCTAATGGCAGAAAGTGAAGAGGAACTAAAGAGCCTCTTGACGAAGGTGAAAGAGGAGAGTAAAAAAGCCGGCTTAAAACTCAACATTCAAAAAACCAAGATCACGGCATTGGGTCTGATTAATTCATGGCAAATAGATGGGGAAACAATGGAAGCAGCAACAGACTTTATTTTCTTGGGCTCCAAAACCACTGTTGACGGTGACTCAGCCGTGAAACTAAAAGACGCTTCCTCCTTGGAAGGAAAGCTATGACAAACCTAGACAGTATATTAAAAAGCAGAGACATAACTTTGCTGACAAAGGCCTGTATAGTCAAAGCTATGGTTTTTCCAGTAGTCTTTGTATGGATGTGACCGTTGGACAATAAAGAAGGCTGAGTGCTGAAGAATTGATGTTTTCGAACTGTGGTGTTGGAGAAGACTGTTGAGAGTCCCCTGGACAGAAAAGAGATCAAACCAATTAATCCCAAAGGAAATCAATCCTGAATATTCACTGGAAGGACTGGTGCTGAAGCTGCAACTCCAATACTTTGGCTACCTGATGTGAATAGTCTACTCATCGGAAAAGATCCTGATCCTGGGAAAGAATGAGGGCAAGAGGAGAAGGGGGCAACGGAGGATGAGATGGTTGGATGGCATCACCGACTCAATGGACATGAGTTTGAGCAAACTCCGGGACATAGTGAAAGACAGGGAAGCCTGGTGTGCTGCAGTTTATGGGGTCACCAAGAGTTGGACACGACTTAGTGACTGAACAACAAAGGATTATAACCCAGTAAATAAAACATGAATCTGTGAGATCACTTTAATAATAAATAGTTAAGTATATAAATGGGCTTCCCATGTGGCATAAAGAACCCTCCTGCGAATGTAGGAGATATCAAGAGACCTGGGTTCCATCCCTGGGTCAAGAAGATTCACTAGAGGAGGGCACAGTAACCCACTCCAGTATTCTTGCCTACAGAATCCCGTGGACAGGGGAGCCTGGTGGGCTATATAGTCCATGGGGCTGCAAAGAGTCAAACACAACTGAAGGGACTTAGCACGCGGGCAAGTATATACCCCCCTGTGCCCCTCCCCAGGCTCACACTAGACTCCTGGCCAGTCTCTCTTCAGGGCCCAGGGCCCACTTTGGCTCCTCACACTGACTGGCTGGCAACTTCTCCTCACTCCAGGTCCCCCATCACATCACCTCCCCAGCTTCGTCTGCTGTAACAAACCCCTTCTTAAGCTCAGTGGCCCTGCTTCCCAGATAGAACCCTAAGGCTGGTTGATCTCAGGAAAGGGTATGTGAGAATTTTTTGCATTCTTGCAATGTTTTTTGTTAAGTGTAAAATATTTTCAAAATAATGTCTTAAAAAACTGCATTTTTCTAAGATTTACTTGAGGATGCTTTCAGTAAAAGGTTAATAACAGAAGGTTTTCATTTCTGGTGCCAAGACTAAGTATGAGTAACAGGCACTGCATATTTCCTATGACAGGACCCTGGGAATGAGGCAGGAGAGGGATGGGGGAGTCCTGCAGCCTTTTGCTCGTTTCACCACTGACCTGATCTGAGGACATAGGAGTCAGGCAGAAATGAAACAGAAGATGACAAGGAAGCCATGGTCCACTGGGGGCTGGAACCAATGACCCCCTCCTGCCACTAGATCGCAACGAGGGGACCAGACCAGAACACGGGGTGTTTTATAGCTAGAGAAGCTGAGCTACAACACACTTGATTGATATTTCTGAGTTTCAGGAATACACTGGATAACCACCCAGCCTTTAGCCATTGTATTTACATGTGGGGAAAAAGAAAAATAGCATAAGAAGGCAAAAGATTAGAATCAGGGCCACAGATGGCTCTAATATTAATTTTTGCAGTAACTGAAAATAGCACAACCAATATATCCACCTATTGTCTTATTTATCCAGCTTTTCTAGAGACAATATTCTATTTATTCCCTTTGGTAGAAGGTGAGAGCAAATATTCCAAGGAAATCAGCATCAAATGTGGCCCCCAAATTTTATAAAATACCTAAATCATAAATATTCAGTTTTCACAGCCATAATTCAGGAATATTCTCATGTTTTATAAATGTTGGCCAGCTCTAAAGAAATACAATTTCTGATTTTTTGTTTTAAACCATAAGACAGAAAATCATTAAAAAAAAAAAAATGTTGCCATCATGACTGTAATTCTTTTTGCCTGTACTGTGTGGCTTGCAGGATCTTAGTTCCCTGAGCAGGTATTGAACCTGGGCCCCTGCAGTGAGAGCACTGAGTCCTAACCACTGGACCACCAAGGAATTCCCACCCATGATAGTAATTCTTGATTCAGGCAGAATCATCAATGGATGCTAAAACTAGTAGTTAAATATTTGATGAGGAAATGGATATTTACATAGGCTCAAAGTATCTCCCCACAAATTATGAATTACAAAGGAGAAAATACTGTGTTTTTGAGAAATCTAGGGAACATCACTGGAGAAAGCAATGGCACCCCACTCCAGTATTCTCTTACCTGGAAAATCCCATGGAGGGAGGAGCCTGGTGGGCTGCAGTCCATGGGGTCACTAAGAGTCGGACACGACTGAGCAACTTCACTTTCACTTTTCACTTTCATGCATTGGAGAAGGAAATGGCAACCCACTCCAGTGTTCTTGCCTGGAGAATCCCAGGGACGGGGGAGCCTGGTGGGCTGCCGTCTATGGGGTCGCACAGAGTCGGACACGACTGAAGCAACTTAGCTTAGGGAACATCACTTCAGTCTCATGCGTCACCAGAATGCCACCCGTCTCACTAAAAACAGTCACGTGCCTCCTAAGGTGCCTCGCTGGGCACAGGACGTCATTTCTGTGGGGCTCCCGCTAAACATGAACTTCCTGCAGGCAGTTATGAGGAAACATGCAGTGAACCCAAACTGAGGGACATTCTATAAAACGGCTGGCCTGTATTCTTCTCAAATGTCAAGGTCATGAATGCTGGGGAAAGGCTGAAGAACTGTTGTAGATTACAAGAGATTACAGAGACAGTTGTCTTATTAACAGACAGATTAACACAGACAATTAAAAACAATGTGTGACCCTGCTTTGGATCCTGGACTAGAAACAGAAAATTGTTATACAGGACATTACTGGGACAATTGGCAAAATGAGAATAAGGATCGTAGATTACAGTACTATATCAATGGTAAATGCCTTGCTTTTGATGGGTGTATTGCAGTAATGTAAGAGAAACTCCATGAGCATCCAAATGCTTAGGAAATAGACACTGAAGTTCTTCTGAAGTTCTTAGGGGCAAAGAAAACCATAAAGCAAATGTGTCAAAATGTTAACAGCTGGTAAATCTTGGTAAAGGATATACATGAGTTCTTTTCACACTTTCTGCTTTGTTATTCTTGTTTTAAACTATTTTCACTTTTCTGTGAATTTCAGATTGTTTCAGAATAAAAAATTTTAAAGAAAATAAAATCAAAAGGTGTGCTCTCCATGGTCCACCTCACTGGAACCCCCTGAGGAGCCACATGGGTCCAGGTCCTTAATGTCAAGGAAAATGACAAGAGACCTATGACCTGGAATCTTTGTTAGAAGAAAGTATGCAATGGCGCATTTTCAATAGACTGTGGAAAGGTAGAAAATCTATCTTAGTATTTGCCAGTCTTCTGCAATTGTTTTCCTTTCTTAATTATTAATTAATTTGGCTGTATTGGGTGTTAGTGGTGGAGTGCAGGCTCCGTAGGTGTGGTGCACAGCCTTAGTTGCTGTGAAGCACGTGGGATCTTACTTTGCTGACCAGGGATTGAACTAGTGTCCCCTGAATTGCAAGGTGGGTTCTTAACCACTGGACCACCAGGGAAGTCCCCAGTGTTCTCCTTTGAAAGGTGATAGTGAACTTGCCCTCCATGTTCATGTGTCTTGAGGGGGAACCACACAGGAGGCTCTGAATGCTTTATGTTGGTGAGGTGGCACAGACTGTAGAAAAGCCACTTTCAATGATATTAATGATAATATCATTATCTACAATAATCATAAATCTTTATCTGCTTTGTCTCGTCTATTAAAATACAGTGAAATATACAGCAAGTCTAACTTCTCTGTGGGGAAAGGTAATCCCAGGACAGCATTACTGATATTCTCTCATTTTAAACTGGTCACTATCTTTGCCAGGTAGGATTCTCTACAGCTTTGTTCATTCCTCGTCCTGTATCTTTCTCAAGTCCACCCGAGTTGCTTTACAATGTCTTACCCTCCATTTGGGCCATTCATTTCAACTGCAAAAACCAACAAATATCTTCCAGGCACAAACCTTATACAAAGACTATATTTAGCTAGGCATCTACCAACTGGGATTCTACTAGGGATGTCACTTAAACTTTGTCCCTACCTCCATTTCTCTGCTTTAAAATGTCCCCCGTGAACGGGCTTCCCTGATAGCTCAGTTGGTAAAGAATCCGCCTGCAATGCAGAAGATCCCGGTTCGATTCCTGGGTCGGACAGATCCTCTGGAGAAGGGATAGGCTACCCACTCCAGTATTCTTGGGCTTCCCTTGTGGTTCAGCTGGTAAAGAATCCACCCGCAATGTGGAAGACCTGGCTTTGATCCCTGGGTTGGGAAGATCCCCTGAAGAAGGGAAAGGCTACCCACTCCACTATTCTGGCCTGGAGAATTCCATCCACTGTGTAGTCCATGGGGTCACAAAGAGTTGGACACGACTGAGTGACTTTCACAACACAACAACAACATGAACAGGCAGATCTTATCTTCTTCAATTTGGGCCACATCCAGGTAATACATTAGAAAGGTTTGTGGGGAGAAGGAATATTTCATTTGGTGATACTTCCCTGGTGGCCTAAGGGAACTTACAACAGAGTTGGAAAGACAGAAACACATCAGACATTAAAGTGATTTGTGCAGAGCACTGATGTGAGAAAAGGAAATTTCAATCCAGGTCTACCATGAATTCTCTGTGTCACCATGGCACATAACACAACCTCTTAAAGCTTCCTGTCTTGTTTGTAAAATGAGAAGGCTGGACTGGATGATGACAATAATTACAGCTAAAATTCACTGAGCATTTCTTATATACCAGGTCCTATATTAAGTACTGACCATGGATTAACACACTGAAACCTCACAATACTGCTGAGGTAGGTACCACTACCATCCCTATTCTGCAGATAATCCATGAGATCCGGTGTTCTATAATTATGTCATTTCAGGTTAAAAAATATGGTAGACTGTATTTTCCAAAGGTGGCCCCAACAATAGTTCCCATTCCACGTGCTCTTCTTAGAAAGTATGACTTCAACATTTCTGCCTTAGAGAGGTGGGTCTGTGTCCCCTCTCATTGAATCTGGGTGGGCTTTTGTCTGGAGAAGTTATGTTATGGGACTTCTGAGAAGAGATCATAAAAGCCAATTAATACAGCTTATATTAGTTTTCTACTGCTGCACAAAAGATTATCACATATTTAGTGGCTTAAAACAACAGTCATGTAATCATTAAAAAATTTACAAACAACAAATGCTGGAGAGGGTGTGGAGAGAAGGAAACTCTCCTATATTGTTCGTGGGAATGTAAATTGGTATAGCCACTATGGAGAACAGTATGGAGGTTCCTTAAGAACTAAAAACAGAGGTATCATATGACCCTGCAATCCCACTCCTGGGCATATATCTGGGAAAAAAAAAACATGATCCAAAAGGATACATGTACCCCAATGTTCATTGCAGCCCTGTTTACATGAGCCAAGACATGGAAGCAACCTAAATGTCCATCAACAGAGGAATGGATACAGATGTGGTACATATATAATTGGAATATTACTCAGCCATTATAAAGAATGAAATAATGTCATTTGCAGTAGCGTGGAAGGACCTAGAGTGTCATACTGAGTGAAGTCAGACAGAGAAAGAGAAATATCATATGACATCCCTGATATGTGGAATCTAAAAAGAAATGATATAAATGAACTTACTTACAAAATAGAAAGAGACTCACGGACTTAGAAAAAGAACTTACAGTTGCCCATTTGGGGAAGGGATAATTAGGGAGTTGGTAAGGTTATGTATACACTGCTATACTCAAAATGGATAACCAACAAGAACCAGCTGCACAGCACATGGAACTTTACTCAATGCCACGTGCCAGCCTAGATGGGAGGGGGGTTTGGGAGAGAATGCGTTGTGTGCTTAGTCGCTCAGTCGTGTCCAACTCTGAAACCCCATGAGCTATAGCACACCAGGCTCCTGTCCATGGGGATAATCCAGGCAAGAATACCGGAGTAGGGGAGTGGGTTGCCATTTCCTTCACCAGAATATCTTCCCGATCCAGGGATGGAACCCACGTCTCTTATGTCTCCTACACTGGCAGGCGGGTTCTTTACCACGGCCGCCACCTGCGTGGATACATGTATGTGTATGACTGAGGCGCTTTGCTGTTCTCCAGAAACTACTACAACATTGGTAATCGGCTGCACCCCAATACAAAATAAAAAATCTCAAGTATGAAAAGAAAAACCCAGCCATTTATCAGCTCATAGTCTGTAGGCTGGGATTCTGGGCAGAGCATGGCTAGGTTCTCTGCTCAGGGTCTCACAAGGTGTGCATGTTGTCGGAGGAATTCAGTTCCTTGTGGCTACAGGGCTCTGGTCTGCCTCTCCTCACTGGCAGTCAGCTGAGGATGCACTCAGCTCCTAGAGGCTGCTTACATTCCCTGCCAGGAGGCCATTCCACGCTCCAAGTCAGCCAGAGAGACTCTCCCTCACGTCAAATCCCACTCACAGTTTCGATCTCTTTCTCTGTCTCTGACTAACAGACCCAGATTCAAATGGCTCGTAAGAGAGAGAAGACACTCAGAAGAGGAGGCATGTTACTCCAGAGGCAGAGTCTGGAGTAATACGGCCACAAGCCTAGGTCTGGAAGATGAAAGAGGCTTAAGTTTGGACTTTTAGCCTCCGGTACTGTGAGAAAATAAATTCCTGTTGTCTTATGCTATGCTATGCTATGCTAAGTTACTTCAGTCGTGTCCGACTCTGGGCGACCCCACAGACAGCAGCCCACCAGGCCCCACCATCCCTGGGACTCTCCAGGCAAGAACACTGGAGTGGGTTGCCATTTCCTTCTCCAATGCATGAAAGTGAAAAGTGAAAGCGAAGTCGCTCAGTCGTGTCCGACTCTTAGCGACCCCATGGACCGCAGCCTACCAGGCTCCTCCATCCATGGGATTTTCCAGGCAAGAGTACTGGAGTGGGGTGCCATTGCCTTCTCCGCCTGTTGTCTTAAGCCAAAAACAAAACACCTCATGTGATCAGGTCAGGCCCACTTAGAGAATCTCCCCATGTTAAGGTCAACTGATTTGGGACCTTACTCTTATCTTCAAATTCCCTTTTGTCATATAATCATGGGAATTATATTTAATCATATTCATGCATTCTGCCCACACTTGAGGGGAGATTATGCAAGATCATGCCTACAACACATCTTTTTAGGCACCGTGCTGTGAGGAAGCACAACTGGCTTTAATAGTCCCAGCTGAGCTCCCAGTAACAACCAGTATCAACTTGCCTGCCTTGTTAGCGAACCATTTTGAAAGTGGATCTTCCAACCCCAAGATGAGCTGCCTCAGGTGGATCAGATAAGCTGGCTAAGTCTCACCCAAATTGAAAATATCTGAGTACAATAAAAGATTGTTGTTCTGAGCCACTATATTTTGGGGTGATTTGTTACACAGTAATAGGTAATCAAAACCAAGTACCAATCTATGGGAGATGATCTCCAAGTACTAATAGCTTCCAATGGACAAGGTATGGCAACTTACATTTATTTTAGAACACTGGAGCATCTGGCAGTGTAGACCTAAAATGTCATTCCATTCATGGTTTGCTGGTTTATTAATTCCAATTTATAATGAATTGACTCACACCAGTGTATCAGTCATCTGTATTTGGAAGCCCAGTGCTTTAAAAGGGTTACATAAAAATAATGCTAAAGAGACACTGATGTATAGAACAGGCTTATGGACTCTGTGGGAGAGGGAGAGGGTGGGAAGATTTGGGAGAATGGCATTGAAACATGTGAAATGTCATGTATGAAACGAGATGCCAGTCCAGGTTCAATGCACGATGCTGGATGCTTGGGACTGGTGCACTGGGACGACCCAGAGGGATGGTATGGGGAGGGAGGAGGGAGGAGGGTTCAGGATGGATTTTCTTTTAAAAATTTAGAAAAAAATAATTAATAAAAAAAAAAGAGGAAAAAAAAAGAAAGAAAAAAAAAAAGAACATACTGTACAGAATAGGAAATTATAGCCACTATCTTCTAATGACATAATGGAGTATAATCCATAAAAGTACTGAATCGCTATGTTGTACAGCTGAATCTAATATTGTAAACCAACTATAAATAAATAAATACCACAAGAACAAAAAAAAATAAAAATAAAAAAAATGCTGCTGCTTTCCTTTTGAACAATGGTTATACTGTGTATTTTAAAACTATAATAGTAAAACATCTGGGATGTAAATGAACACAGATAATGAATGTATTAATTTTTAAAAGTATAATGGGCTCGTTGTAAATCACTGTGTGTATGTTCTCCAGGCAAGAATACTGGAGTGGGTTGCCACTACCTCCTCCAAGGGATCTTTCCGACCCAGGGATCAAGCCAGTGTCTCCTGCATTGCAGGCAGATTCTTGACCACTGAGCCACCTGGGATGCCCTATAAATCACTACATTCAGTTCAGTTGCTCAGTTGTGTCCAACTCTTTGCCATCCCATGAATCGCAGCACGCCAGGCCTCCCTGTCCATCACCAACTCCCGGAGTTCACCCAGACTCACATCCATCGAGTCAGTGATGCCATCCAGCCATCTCATCCTCTGTCGTCCCCTTCTCCTCCTGCCCCCAATCCCTCCCAGAATCAGAGTCTTTTCCAATGAGTCAACTCTTCGCATGAGGTGGCCAAAGTACTGGAGTTTCAGCTTTAGCATCATTCCTTCCAAAGAAATCCCAGGGCTGATCTCCTTCAGAAGGGACTGGTTGGATCTCCTTGCAGTCCAAGGGACTCTCAAGAGTCTTCTCCAACACCACAGTTCAAAAGTACGGACTACACAGTCCATGGAATTCTCCAGGCCAGAATACTGGAGTGGGTAGCCTTTTCCTTCTCAGGGGATCATCCCAACCCAGGGATCAAACCCAGGTTTTCCGCATTGCAGGCGGATTCTTTACCAACTGAGCTATCAGGGAAGCCCATAAAATGAAAGTCACTCAGTCGTGTCTGACTTTTTCCAACTGTATAGTCCATGGAATTCTTCAGGCCAGAATACTGGAGTGGGTATCTGTTCTTTTCTCCAGGGGATCTTCCCAACCCAGGGATCAAACCCAGGTCTCCGACATTGCAGGAGGATTCTTTACCAGCTGAGCCACCAGGGAAGCCCATTAATATTTCAATGTATACTTAATTACTTTTCAACTCATCATTTTTACTGGAAAAAGCAGAAAACACTGGGAAGACCACCATCAGTTTTGTCATTAAGAATTTTCATCAGTGGATATTAACTATTAGGGGAAAGACTTGGGAGAACACAATATTCATCCACTCTCAAAGAGGTTCCAGAGAGGAGAGGAAAAGGTACCTTTATAATGGAGAAACCTGACAGACAATTCCTTAACAACATGATCAAACTCACTGTCACCAATGATGGAAACAAATGATATCAGGTGCCTCCCACTGTAATGCATTAAAGACAACCACACCTGTGTGGCATTCTTACCCAAAAAAATTCAATTTAAATTTAATTAAGATAAAACTGACTCATCCAAATTAAGGACATTCTGAAAAACCACTGACTTGTACTTTTCAAAAATATATCACAAAAGAAAAAAAAGCTGGGTAACTCTTCTAGATTAAGGGAGGTTAATCTAAAAAAAATAACTATATGTGAATCTTGAATGGATCCTGAATTTTCCCCCTCCAACAAGAAAGAAAAAAACAGCCATAAAACTATTTAAATATGCACTGCGTATTAGATGATAATGCTGTACTAAATGTTAAGCATCTGAGCGGATTACTGTGGTTTGAAGAATGTCCTTGTGAAGAGCCAGACACTGAAATATATAGAGGTGAAATATCCGCAGGTAACTCAGGCAAATTGTACAGAGAAAATTCTGTACTTGAAGAATTTTGTATCAACATCTAGTCAATGCAGTCCACAGACTAGAGAGAGCAAGCAGTTTCCCTCGTACCTGAGAAGTGGTAAGCTAGACCACCGTCTCCCCCGGCGGCACCTGGACCACTGAAAGGTTTCAAGCGGCGGCAGCACACCACGGAGGGTAAGACAAGGTTGTACGCGCATCTTTGCTTAAATCACTAGCGCATGCGCAAACATGCAGGCACATTCTAAACACTTTACGGCAGTCATGCAAAGGCACGAAGGTGAGGGCACACTTCCTGTTCCCAAAGACGGACATGACAATGGCACGTGCCCTCTGCTGCACTTTACGGCAGAAACGCAAAGTCACGAGGGCAGGCCACGCCTCTGCCCACAAAGGAACACAGGACAGTGGCACGTGCAGTCTGGCGTGCTTTACGGCTGTTGCGTGTAGGTGCGAGACTTGGGGCTAATGCAGTTTCAGGATAGGCTGAGGTTCCAGGTTCTACGCCCCACGTCATTGTCGGTGAGCTGTTCGTTTGTTGGTGGTCCTAAGTCTTAGTGATCATGGCAGCGGTGGTGGCTCTGTGCCGGAAGGCGATGGAGACCGTGAAGACTAAGGAGTTCCGAGATTACCTGGCCAGCACGCACTTCTGGGGTCCAGTGGCCAACTGGGGCCTCCCGCTGGCTGCCTTCAGGGACATGAGGGCATCACCGGACATCATCAGTGGCCGCATGACGACTGCACTCATCTTCTACTCGATGGCCTTCATGCGCTTCGCCTACCGTGTACAGCCTCGCAATTTGCTGCTGATGGCGTGTCACGGCACCAACATAGTGGCACAGAGTATGCAGGCGGGCCGCTACCTGAATTACCACTATGGCGGTGGCACCACGGCAGCCACCACTGCTGCTGTCTCTGCCGCTTCTGCCACCTCTACCGGCTCTGTGGATTCTTCTGCCACCTCTACCGGCTCTGTGGATTCTACTGCAGCTACCACCCCTGCAGCTGAAGACCCTGTGGCTCACAGCAACTGCCAGGAGATCACCTGCTGTTATCTAGTGACCTGGGACTGTGACTGAGTGGCCTGATCGAATCTCTGCAGGTTCCATGCACTGAACTAATCTTCCTAAAGAAAAATTAAAAAGTTTGGCTTTGACTCTGAAACAGTGCAAATTTGATTGAAACCTGCAGTTTGGTTAATAAAAAATGGCAAATAGCATAGAACTGACACTGTTGAGTATCATTTATTTCATGGTTGTTAGAAGGTGAGGGTAGATTGGCTAGTCTTCCTCTCTGCCGGGCCTGCAACTTGAGGGTTAATTTATGTAGGGGAGGAAGAGTGAATGAAAAACACTTTAAAGTATTGATTTTTTTTAAAAAAAAGCTCTCTTGAGAACATGTGTTTGGTACTTGTTTTGGGTGTTCAGGTTTAAATAAGGGTACTTAGTAGAGTATGACTTTAAAAACTTGATATAGCCACAATCTCTTTATACCAATAAATTCAAGGGCTATTTCTACTGAGGTAAATATTTCCAAGTGGGTTTAAATGAATTCAGTGATATCCAGCTTAGACTTTTAAGGCGTACTTAGCAAGAGACCGTAGAATCTCTTGGTGACCGAGAACAATGATAGACCCTTCCATGGAAACAAGATAAACAACTCTGAGGTCAGTGGCTGTCAACCCGGAATTCTTGGTAAATAGAAAATAAAAACAAGATCATAATCCTTTCCTCTTTTCCTCATGCCTAAAAATGGGGGAAATGGCAGTTTGTAAAACCGGTGAACTTATCACCCAGTGTTGCAGGCTAGCTAGGGTTGGGGGTGAGGGTCAGTGGTCAACAGTATTAGCCCAGGGTATCCCTCTCTAGGAGGACTTCCTAAGTGGTTTGGTGGTAAGGAATCCACCTGCCAATGCAGGAGATGCAGAAGACAGGGGTTTGATCCCTGGGTCAGGAAGATCCCCTGGAGGAGGAGGAAATGGCAACTGACTCCAGTATTCTTGCCTGGGAGATCCCATGGACAGAGGAGCCTGGTGGGCTACAGTAGTCCATGGGGTCTCAAAGAATCAGACATGACTAAGCACACACACACACATCCATGCTAGTCCATGGGGTCGCAAAGAATTGGATATGACTAAGCACACACACACACACACACACATCCAAGCTAGTCCATGGGGTTGCAAAGAATTGGATATGACTAAGTGCATGCACATGTGCGAACCACACACACACACACACACACACACACACACACACACACCCATCCATGGGGTTGCAAAGAATTGGATATGACTAAGTGCATGCACATGTGCGAACCACACACACACACACACACACACACACACACACCCATCCATGCTAGGAATCCTATGAGTGCTGAAGGATTTGCTTAAACCTGGGAGCATGAAAAGGGAAAAAGATAAGGATGGGGTTGTGGGTGTGAGGCCATTACCGCTACAGCAGAGGCCTAGGATTTGATCCCAAATCCCCTGAATCCCTTGGGAGAATGCAGGAGGTTCCAAAGTGATCTACTGGGGAACTTCAATCAATGCAAGTGTTCAAAGGTGCTTACACCCTGCTTCTGTCAAAGATTTCAAATTCAAAGACGCTGAAAACAACTCTGAAAGCTTCTGAAGACATCAGGTTTTGGACAAGACAGGCCCAAGTTTACCTTCTGTGGCATCTAAGCAACAGTCCTCTTTGGAGGCAGTCTCTGCATTTCACATTTTGCATACGGGGGAAAAACAAACTCTGGGAAATGACAGCATATGAGTTATCTATTGCTGTGTAACAGATCACCCCCACACTTAGCTTAAAACAACAAATATCTCACACAGAGTTTTGGAGGGTCGGCAATCTGGGAGGGGCTTAAGTGCTTCTGGCTCGGTCTTTCAGCTGTCGGCTGGGGCTGCAGTCTCTGAAAACTTGCCTGGGGCTGGAGGATTCACTTCCAAGCTCATTCACACAGTTGTTTGCAGAAGGCTTCACTTCCTTGTCAACATGGCTTCCCCCAGAGAAGGTGTTCCAAGAGACAGAAAGTCCAAGATGGAAGTTGCAGTCTTTTATAGCTTAACCTGGGAGGGGACATACTATCACTTCAGCTGTGTTTGCTTGGTCACATGGACCAACCTTGGTGCACTATGGGAAGACAGCAGAAGGGTAGGGATAGCAGGAGGCAGGGATCATCGGGGGCCATCTTGGAGGCTGGCTACCACATGGTTCTGAAGTAAAAATTTTCATACCTTTCTGAAACTCAGTAGAAAGTAATAAAGCATTCAAGATCATTGCCCACCTTCCCCAAGAGATGTCACAAAATGCTGTTTACAATTGTGCAATCATTACAAACAAGCATATATCATAGAGGATGGTTTTTGAGAAGCAGGAAAGTTGTCTCTGGAAGACATGGTAGCTTCTAATATTTCAGATAGTTCAGACATACAATAATAAAAAGCAGTTCTAAAAGTTCTGAAATGAATCATAACCTTGGTATCAAGATTTTAATTGAAACTTTAAAGGATTTCCCCCCTTTGCTCTTACATGAGTAGAAATTAATATATTTCTAGATTTGTTTTACAAAATATATTTTGTAATTTGAGTATTGCATTTCAGTCAAGGGCCACTGTCTGTCGAAGACATACGAGAGCAGGTAGGTTTCTAATTAACCTGGTAAGGGGAAAGGGGGTAATCCCTGCTGATAATTTCCTGTCACTCTACATTTATAATTTAGAAGCCAAAACGGTTAGAGAAAAAAATCCCAAAGATTGCAACGCCTCCATTCTAATGCAAGGCTTCACTTATAGGATCTAATTTGTAGTGCACCCACCCAGCTCAGAGCTCCAACCCTTTGTCGTCTAGGATATTAGTGTTTACAGCCATGTAAGTGATTAATACTTTAATAAAAACGTACTCTTCAAATCATTAGGGTAATAATCATTTCATAATCCCCCCAAACTCTCAAACATAATCCTTTCTGGCCTTGACAATTTGACTTAAAACTGTCTATAGGTCTCTACCATTGCTTTATGAAGCAAGAAGTTTTTGTTACTGACACACTTCGGTTATTTCCCAGCATTGTGGTTTTGTATTAATACATAACATCTTTCTCTTCAGGTCTTCTGACTTTCCCGGCAAAGCCCAAGATACAATCCAAAGAACTGCCTTATCCTTGCAACTTGAATGCTACAACCATTTTGCTCCTCTAATTCTTTCAAAACTGTGAACCTTATACCATGTACCAGGGAGAGGCCAGGTACGCAGTGCATTGCTGGACCCAAACAAGGCATCTGGCAATGAAACAGTGCTGCGTGGGAAGGAAACCACTTCCTGGGCTTCTCCTGACCCTGACAACTCACAAATGCCCCTGGAGGGGGAGCTGACACCCACAATAATGTAGACCACAATATATTCCAGCAAATGTGACCCACAGGTCTTGCAGCTTGAGTTTATGTCTATTATTTTGAAATACAAAATTTAAATGAAAAAATTTAAAAATACAGGAGTGCACGTTGTCAAATTCCATATGGGAGTGTGCCAAGGACAGAAAAGCCAAATTCGACCCCAATTCTCGCAGAGGCGACCTGGGAAAAAAGCTTGGGAAAAGCATACAGCTTTCCAGATCTCCGTTATCTTGAAAGCGCCATAGTTTAATAGCATGCTATGCATTGTTATACATTCTGCTTTTCTATCTGTATGTCTTAGACATCATTTCCTATCACAGCATGGCAGCCTTACCTCCTTCTTTTTTAACAGTCGTGCAATTCTCAGCAACATGGATGTGCTGTGATTGTTTGACCATTCCTCTCTCCATGGCCGCCTGCCAAGACTGCTGTGAACACCCTTCTGTGCACGCTCTGTGCCCTCGTACAGAGATCCAGGTTGATGTCCCTGAACACACACTGTTTGCTTTAAAGCCCCCTACGGGCGTGTCTTCTTAAATTAAATGCTGGCCACACCTCATGGGTCATGGGATCTTAGTCCCCCACACCAGGGACTGAACCTGGGGCTCATGCAGTCCAAGTACTGAGTCCTAACCACTGGACCACCAGGGAATTCCCTGAATTCATTTAATTCATCAGAGCAGACAATAAATCCAGTAAGATGAGAGCTCACGTACCACTGTCCATACTGTACAAATCTTTACTTTTGCATCTACTTCAGTGCCTGGCATGTGGCTGACACTTGATAAATGTTTGTTTGGTAGATAAGGAAAAAATAAATAGATACAAGAGGAATGAAACGAAAGTATTCATAACCTAAAGTTCCTAAGGTGAGAAACCAGATCTTAAATTGGTTAGTGAATCAAGATTTTATTTGATCTCAAGTTTTACTACTTTATATCTAGAAACTATGAAACATTTCATGAAGTTTCTTAGTTTGGTTGTGGGGTGTTGCAAGATGAAAGAAAATTGCAACTGTATTACTGAAGTCTTCTAAAGGTATTCCATGAAATGAAGGGAGAAAGAAAAAGCAAGACTGAAGACCAAATAGTAGCATGAAAGATGAAAGCAGGAAGTTACAGGCATATGTGCATTCATCCAGGTTTTACACAATTACATTTGATGCATTTTAATGTAAAAATTCACCAAATATATCCCCCACCCCCATTCCCTAAAAATCACATCCTTGATGGGCAGCTGAGTAAGCAAAGGAGCAGGGCTTCACTTGGGCTCGGACTGGAAGCACTTTCTCCAGGCAGTGGGGAATGTGGCAAGTCTGTTCCTGAAGATCCGGGGGCAACATGGCCTAGCTCGGCACCGCTGTGCTTTTGTGCTTAGTCGCTCAGTCATCTCCAACTCTTTGCGACCCCATGGACTGTAGCCCACCAGGCTCCTCTTTCCATGGGGATTCTCCAGACACGAATACTGGAGTGGGTTGCCATTTCCTTCTCCAGGGGATCTTCCCAACCCAGGGATCAAACCCAGGTCTCCTGAACTGCAGGTGGATTCTTTACCATCTGAGCCACCAGGGAAGCCCAAGAATATTAGAGTGGGTAGCCTATCCCTTCTCCAGGGGATCTTCCCAACCCAGAAATCAAACCGGGGTCTCCTGCATTGCAGGCAGATTCTTTACCAGCCGAGCTACAAGGGAAGTCCACTGGCTTTGGAGATGAGCAGACGTGGGGGAAGGTCGAGGGTAAAGCTGATCCCACAGACCACTGCACACAACAGGCTAGGGGTTTGCAGTTCAAGAAACAAATAGGACAAAGCTGAAAGTAGATGACTTTTGGGGTAAGAGGAACAGAGTGAACTTGTGAAGTTGCTGAAAGAAAATGATGTCTTTGAACTTCCATAAGAATGTTCAAATTTCCTCCTTAAATTTCATAACAAAGGACCAGGCTTGGTCAACAATGTAATGAATATTTACATTATGAATACCTCTACACTATCAGCTGACCCTTCTGTTAAGGAATATTCATCAAGCACACACGGACCACACCCTGCGCTCAGCACTTGAAATAACTGAACAGAAAGAGCTGTGATACCAGCCTGGGCCCTCCCCCTAAGCTGTCAGTCAAGTTACTGTGTTCTCAGCCCAGCTCTTTCTCAGCCCAGCTCTCTGTCTTACCGTCTCAGGCTACCAGAAACGGGTACTCACAGTTCTGTACTAACTGGAAATGCTGGCAAGAAGGAAGGATTTCTATCTCAACATCAATACATCACAGCCCACCCATGGGCTTCCTCATGATTGAGACTTTGAGGCAAGAGTGTGTGTGCCAATGGTCAGAGAACTCGGCATGGCCCTTCACAACAGGCCTGGCTGAACACAAGTCTAGTTACTGTTGAAACAGTTAGACTTTTAGGACCAGAAAAGAATGTCACCTTTTAAACAGCAACACAAAATGAAAAACAAAACCTGAAAAACAAACTACAACAAAAAAAAACCCTGGATGATAGCAAGTTTGGTACAAGAATATCTAATATTTTTTGGTTGGTACAGATAACACCACGAAGCTTGTGAATGTTAAAAAAAAAAAAAAAAAAAAAATACTCCCGAAGAGTCAAAGGAAAGTCCAGGAAAAGACAACACAAATCCCTTTTTGTTTGAGTGGAGTACTCAGGATAGTTTTTCCTTTTGCCCAGAAAAGGATGCCTGAGATGGAAGCCTGGGCGACTTTCACAGAACACGCCTGATCTTTGTGGAAGGTCGACCTAAAATAGAAGAGAACATTTAATTTTCTTCATGAGGGAAAAAAGCAAAACACTGAATACCATTACTTTAATGAGCTTTTCTTATGAAAAGTAACAAGTTGCCATTATTAACGTCACAGCTAAGAGCAAGGCATCACTGCTATCATTTTAGGACTGAAGCGCTTTTTGATTGTCATAAAGTTGATTCATGTCAGGCTAGCCAAATGACTTCAGGTATACTTGACTAAACAAAGCTGGCAGGGAGTTTATTTTGAATCAGTTCAGATGTGAGACCCATCAATTAGAAAGAGCACAAAGCTCTGTGTTCTTTCTTTCAAATAATAAGGACACAGTGAAACTTCAGACCTGACTATGTGTGCTATGGCCTTACCTAAGGGAACAGACATCAAAGAGAAGAGGCCATTCAGTCCTTATTTAAACATCATATGCTTAACTCACCTCAGGCCTTCCCTCCAGGTGTCTACACCCCAGGTTCCTTTGAATCTGGTTTTAGATGCTGTTGACGGAAGCTGTCTAGCTTCTGAATATCTTCTGTCAGACCATTTCTAAGATCCTCATTGTTTCTTAGAAATTCTTTCACCACTTCCAGTTGGTTTAAGATCTGTACGAAGAAACCATACAATGCACAGCTTAGCTAATTTTATAGCAGACTTGAAATTCAGATGAAAAACTTACTAGCTCCAAGACTGAGTCCTGTTCCTGTGTCTACCAATAGCTGGTTTGGGGATCACACAAGGGAGTGTTTACTTGTCTCCTTAAAAATTTTTGCTTTTAGGGGTTAATATCCAAAATATATAAAGAACTCATATGATTCAATAGCACAAAAACTACCCAAGTTAAAAATGGACAAAGGACCTGAACAGGCATTTTCCGAAAGAAAACATACAAATGGCTAACAGGTACATGAAAAGGTGCTCAATAGCACTAATCATCAGCGAAATGCAGGTTAAAACGACAATGAGGTATCACCTCACACCTGTTAGAATGGGCATCCTCAAAAAGAGAGAACAGATGCTGGTGAAGGTGTGGAGAAAAGGGATGCATGAGCACTGTTGGTAGAAATGTAAATTGGTTCAGCCACTTTGGAAAACAGTATGGAGGATCTTCAAAAAATTTAAAAAGGAACTACCATATGATTTAGAAATTTGACCTCTGGGAAGGTATTTGAAGAAAATGAAAACATCATGCTGAAGAGATATCTACATCTACATGTTAATAGCAGCATAATTCACAATAGCTAAGACAAGGAAACAATGTGAGTGTCCATAAACTTACGAATGGATAAAGAAGATGTGGTACATATACACAATGGAATATTACTTGGCCATAAAAAGATGGAAATCCTATCATTTGAGACAATATGGATGGACCTGGAGGGCATTATGATAAGTTAAATAAGTCAAGCAGAGAGAGATAAATACTTCATGATCTCACTTATATGTGGAATCTAAAACAAAAACAAAAAATCAATTCTTAAGAAAAGAGACCAGATTTGCAGTTACCAGAGGTGGGCATGGGTAAGTGAGTAAATCTTAAGTGTTCTTACCACAAGGTAAAAAACATGTTTTTCCTTTTTTGGGCATCTGTATGAGATGATGTCATATAAATATAGGACGTCCCCTAGAAAAAAATTTTTCAAGATTTTTTTTTTTTTTGGCTGTAAAACTTCCTGAATAGGTATATACCTATATGTGTGTGTGTTATATACATATATACATAAACATATGTACATATGTATACATATACACATATACATAAATATGATATTTATGTACATAAAAAAATAAAATGAAGCCCTTTCATCTTGAATTTTGTATCCATTTATTATAATTAAATATATATACACACATACATACGAGGGCTTCCCTGGTGGCTCAGTGGTAAAGAATCTACCTGTCAATGCAAGAGATGCACATACATACACATATATGTACAGACACACATATACAAATGTATACACAAACACATGTAAGTGTACACACTCACACATATAGAGCTCTTTCATTTTGAATTTTGTACACATGTATGACTATTAAAAATGTCTACATATGTACATTAATTATTATTCAGTATTTATAAAATATATGTGTCTATTCACTAGCAGTAAATATACTGGTACAAAATTCAAAATGAACACAGGGTACAAGGTAAAAAGTTGGTTCTCTTTCACATCCTGTCCCCAGTCACTCAGCTCCTCTTAGAGGTGACCACAGTGAAGTTTCTTGTATCTCTTCCAGAGATACTCCATGCATTTACATGTGAACACATGTATATATATGTGCACACATTTTTAAAATTCCAGTTTTACTGCGATATAATGGGCACATACACATTTTACAGAAACACAAATGGCAGCATATTAGACGTTATTCAACTGATTTTTTTTTCTGTATCAGAATATAAAGACTGGCCTCGTTTTTCTTTATGGCTAAACAGTTTTTTAGTTATGGATGTTTCGTATTTTAACATATTATTTCAAGCCTTCTGCTAAGAGAAATGCTGCTGTAGTAACTAACCTGGGACATGTGTCATTTTGCATAAAGTGACAGGTTATTTGTAGGATCTACTTTTAGAAGCAGAATGGAGTTTTAATTAATAGAGTTTTCTGTTTTAATGTTAATAGATTTTGCCAAAACTGTCATCTCTAGAGGTTACAGCAATTTAAACTCCCATCAGTAACATACTTCCTGACATTTAAACGTAATATAATTATGTACTCTCAAAATAGTACCACAGACACGTTTTCACTCAGCTTATCCCAGGATACCCTCAACTGGTCACTGTGCTTATTACAAACAGGAACGTTATTAATCTTTTGGGGTGTGGTGAAATTTTTTTTAAATAAGGGACCCCCAATTCCAAACTAGGTCAAAATGATCAAAAGGTGATGGAGTACCCTACTCCTAGCAGAGTGGTGGTTCTTGAATTTTAGAGATGTACACAATCGATTCTGTTGCCGGACATCTAGAGGACCCAAGCAGGCGCCAGGTTATTGTGGCGTGAGAGAAGGAGGCAGGCAGATGCAGAAGAGTGGCTGCCAGAGATGGGAGGGAGGGGAAGACTGGCAGGGACTTGGGGCCAGGATGAATAGGGAGCAAAGCTGAGGTCTTCCGCTAGGTTACTAAGTAGATGGGGATGTTCCCTTCAGCTGGAGCTGGGTTTTTGGTTTTTTTTTCCAATTTATTTTTATTTTTTGGCCATACATATGTGATCTCAGTTCCCTGACCAGGGAACGAACTCGAGCCCCTACAGTGGAAGCGCAGAGTCTGAACCACTGAACCACCAGGAAGTCCTAGCTGGAACTGTTTATTACATGGCTAGAAACAAGCCTACAGCCCCTGAAAGACTGCTGTTGCTGTTGTTGTTTAGTCGCTAAGTTGTGTCCAACTCTTCGTGACCCTATGGACTGTAGCCCACCAGGCTCCTCCATCCATGGGATTTCTCAGGCAAGAATACTGGAGTGGGTTGCCATTTCCTCCTCCAGCAGATCTTTCTGACCCAGGGATCAAACTCGCCTCTCCTGCTTGGCAGGTTGATTCTTTACCACTGAGCCACCTGGGAAGTCCCGCCTGAAAGATGTGTGCTGTGCTTAGTCGCTCAGTCACGTCTGACTCTTTGGGACCCCATGGACTGCAGCTGACCAGGCTCCTCTGTCCTTGGGAATTCTCCATGGAAGAATACATGCCCTCCTCCAGGGCATCTTCCTGACTCAGGAATCGAATTGGGGCCTCCCACATTGCAGGAGGATTCTTTACCAAGTGAGCCACCAGGGAAGCCCCTTAAATAATAAATTTGGAAGCCATAGAGATGTGCAGTGAAGCTTATATCAGTGGTATTATTCACAGTGGACATTAGTCACGGTGGGTACTGTGCTGTTAGCGCTTATTGCCTGTGCCAGGCCCTCTAGATGCAGCCCAGGGTCCTGCCCATTACTGCATTCCCGTCAGATGCCTGAGACCATGCTGGCCTGGTCTGTGCACTAAGATGGACTGAGGTCCTCCCTCCCCAGAGACCTTCTCATTTGATGTCTTGAGAGCTATGATCCTTTGTGCTGTCACCTCCTGACCCTCTCTGCTCTTGATATGTGCTTCACAGAGATGATTATTTTAGCTTGGGGGGAGGATAGAGACAAAAGGAGTTTTTTTTAAATTATCAAGAATGGGGAAGTCTTGTGCACCTTTATATGTTAAGTGGGAAGAGGAAGTAAAGATGGAAAAACTAAGTATTAGAAAAGTTATACTTTTCTAATCCAGGTATACCTGTGGCGGATTCATTTCGATATTTGGCAAAACTAATACAATATTGTAAAGTTTAAAAATAAAATAAAATTAAAAAAAAAAAAAAGAAAAGTTATGGAATGCAGTTGGACAGACTTGGGTATTGAAGCCCAGCTCTGACTTTGGGCAAGACTTGACCTCTCAGAGCTTATTTCCATATATGCAAATATAGGATGACCATACATTTGCCAACCAGGATTCTTGCAAGGATTAGATATAATCTACTAAAAGCACATAGCACTACATCTGGTACATTCCTTCCTTCTGACAATCATTGAACAAAAGCATCGTGAGAGTTAAATGGATGACTCAGAAGCTGGAATAAAGACTACCAAGGAGAATTATCAACAACTTCAGATATGTAGATGATACCACTGTAATGGCAGAAAGCAAAGAGGAAGTAAAGAGTATCTTGATGAGTGTGAAAGAAGAGAGTGAAAAAGCTGGCTTAAAACTCAACATTGAAAAAACTAAGATCATGGATCCAGACCCATCACTTCATGACAAATAGATGGGGAAAAAGTGGAAGCAATGACAGATCGTATTTCCTTGGACTCCAAAATCACTGCGGACAGTGACTGTAGCCATGAAATTAAAAGATGCTTGCTCCTTGGAAGAAAAGCTATGACAAACCCAGACAGTGTTATTAAAAAGTGGAGATACCACTTTGCCAACGAAGATCCATGCAGTCAAAGTTATGGTTTTTCCAGCAGTCATGTACGAAAGTGAGAGGTGGACCATAAAGGCTCAATGCCGAAGAATTGACGCTTGTGAATTGTGCTGAAGACTCTTGAGAGTCCCTTGGACTGCAAGGAGATCAAACCAGTCAATCCTAAAGGAAATCAATTCTGAATGTTCATTAGAAGGACTGATGTGGAAGCTGAAACTCCAATACTTTGGCCACCTGATGCGAAGAGCTGACTCATCAGAGAGGACCCTGATGCTGGGAAAGAATGAGGGCAGAAGGAGAAGGGGGCAACAGAGGATGAGACGGTTGGATGGCATCACCGACTCAATGGACATGAATCTGAGCAAACTCCGGGAGATGGTGAAAGACAGGGAAGCCTGGCATGCTGCAGTTCATGGGATCGCAAAGAGTCAGACGTGACTGTGTGACTGAACAATTCTGAGCCTACTATGTGCCTGGTAGGCACTATTCTAGGCAAAAGACGGTTAGTAAGTACTCTCAGCACTTAAGCCAAAACCCTTGCACTTGTCTTTGACGCCTTTCCTTCTCTCACACGCCATGTGTACCCCCCCTTCTCATCACCTCTACTCGTCACCCGTCCACCCTGGCCCGAACTACCACCTCCCTGACCAGGTAGCTGTGGCAGCCTCCTAACATCTCTCTAGTTCCATCTTTGGTCCCCAGCCCCGCGTCCTCTACCTGGCGGCCAGTGCTCCTTTTATTGTCCTGCAGCGTTGCTGCCATCTCAGGAGGAAGAGCCTGGGTCCACCCAATGGCTCACAAGGCTTCCCTTCTATCTGCTCCTACCACACTCCCCCTACGCTGCTCACATCACCGTGCCCTCGGCCTGAATGCTCCTCCAGATCTGCCACCTGTCCCCATTCGGCCACTCCTGATCCCCACACTCTGCTCCACACAGTCCTTCTCCTCTTTCTAAATGCCCCATCATTACTTATTACATGGACCGTTTACCATCTGTCTCTCCCAAGGGGACCTTTGTTTTGTTCACTGATGCACACCAAGCTTCTAGAACTGTGCCTTGCACACGTCAGCACTCACTCATGAACTAAATCTGGACTTTAACGAATGGAGTGTCAATTACATCCTTTCCCCGCCTGCCTCGACTGCATTCTGTTGCTGTCCTTGCTCCCCAAGCTTCCCTATGAAAGTGGCTCCCCCACCAGGGTTTAAAAAATCAGTAATGATTTTAAAGAACAAACACGTGGACACAGAGGGGTAAGGGGAGGGTGTGATGAATAGGCGAGTAGGACTGACATATATACACCACTGGGTATAAACCAGACGGCTAGTGGGAAGCTGCGGTATACAGCACAGGGAGCTCAGCTCGGTGCTCTGTGATGACCCAGAGGGGTGGGAAGGGACAGTGGGGGTGGGAAGGAGGCTCAAGAGGGACAGCATATATATATATATATACACATAGAGCTCATTCACTTCATTGCACAGCAGAAACTAACACAACACTGCAAAGCAATTATTCTCCAATTTTAAAAAAAGGATGTGCAAGTTCTTTACATGTTTGTTAGCCACTTATGGTGCTCGACGTTCTTTCGCTGAACTTTGAGCCCCCAAGATCCTAACGAAGCAGGTGTGTGTGAAGGGCTCTTGGGTGGCACCTGCTGCTCCCACTTGGCTCGGAGGTGAACCACCCTAGCCCTGCAGCTTTAACAAACACCAGAAACATTCACCAAGAGTCCCATGCTCATAATACAACCACTGTATTTCTTGATTCCTTACTGCACGTTTTCTCATATTTTAACATCTCAAATGAGACTGCACTTTACCATTCGTAGCACGAGCTTGCATGCTAAGTTGCTTCAGTCGTGTCCAGCTCTTCAGCCCTATGGACTATAGCCCTCTGGGCTCCTCTGTCCATGGGATTCTCTAGACAAGAATACTGGAGTGGGTTGCCATGTCCTCCTCCAGGGGTCTTCCTGACCCAGGGATCGAACCCGTGTCTCTTAGTCTCCTGCATTGGCAGGTGGGTTCTTTACCCCTAGCGCCACCTGGGAAGCCCACCATGTATCTTACAGTAAATGAACAGCAGTTTTTTTCTTTGAAAGTAACTGAATTAGTGATGTGTCATGCAATTCATAGTGTTTTACAGTCACTGAAATTTGGTTTATCAAATCCTCTGACTCTGGAGACTAACCCGAAAGAACGTGAATAATCATACATAGTGCTATAATTTCAAAAGAAGTCTGTTCCACGCATCGTGGATAGACAACCTGTAGCTTCTGAGATAACGTGTCAATCAAGCCAAACTTACATTCTGATCAATTGAAATATCAAAAGAAATGCCACGGTCTACTGAACAGAAAGCATGAAAAATGAGAATTTATCACCCCTATCTAGAGACTTTGGGACCCAGAGGACAAGTCAATTAACCCCAATTTCCTCTCTGTGAAATGGAGATAATGAGGGGTCAAAATTTCCAATTGCTAGCTCCTTGATGACATGACAGGAGACAGGATAACCACTGCGTGGCATGTGGGAAGGCAGGCTCAGGGTCAGAGTGGGGTGACCCCTGGGCCAGACCTCATGCCCCAACCCTGAGGCCTCTCACCCAGCAGCACTTGCTCCTCAAGGTTGCTGTAAAGCAGCGAATTGCCAGGGTCCCTTCCCACTCTCAACTGGCAGAGACTCCTGGTTTCAGTGTGTTGCTACTGATGCATTTTGCTCTTTGTTACACAAACAGGAAAAGAACTGCAGCTCCCTCAAGGAAGAAGACAGAATTTCTGATGACTTGGGGTCCATGAGCCTGAGCCCCCGGTTTTTGTCTGTTGGCCGACTTTGGGGGTTAGTTCTAATGGCATTTTCAAATAAAGCCAGATGAAACAGACGGATTTAGAAAATAGATTTCACAGTCTTATTCACCATCTTAAATACCTATTGTGTGCCACGGTGGGGGTGCCCCCAAACCAGTGGTATCCAGTCCCTGTGCCAAAGGAGCCCATCAAGCTGAGTGAAACACCTGGGTCAGGGTCGGGCAACTTAACAAAGGCACATGGACCAGCACGGAGCCTGGCCTCAAAAAGGAGTACACGCTTTGTATTAAAACATGCTGTGTTTTATACGACAGCCTGGATGGGAGGGGAGACTGGGGGACAATGCGTGCGTGCTCACTTTAGTCACATCCGACTCTTTGTGACCCCACTGACTGTAGCCTGCCAGGCTCCTCTGTCCATGGGATTCTCCAGGCAAGAATACCGGAATGGGCTGCCATGCCCTTCTCTAGGGGATCTTCCTGACCCAGGGATTGAACTTGCGTCTCTGTCTCCCGCATTGGCAGGCAGGTTCTTCACCACTAGAGCACTTGGGGGAGAACAGATACATGTATATGTATGGCTGAGTCCCTTTGCTGTTCACCTGAAACTATGATAACATTGTTCACTGGCTGTATTCCAACACAAAATAAGCAAGTTAAAAAAAAGTAAAGTTCAAAATCAGCCTATTAAAAAAATAAATAAACCACGCTGTGTTTAACAAGGTAATCAGCAAAACTACTTTCCTTGGACAAGGTGGAATGGACAGATAAAATGACCTGTCCAAGATCTCCTGGGAATCTGGAATTCTAATCCAGCAGGACATTTCTAAACCTTACAACAATATAATTCTATTATTGTTAATTTTTCTTAATACCTTGCCTGTAACAAAGGAGATTCCTAGCTACTGTACTTGAGACCCTCATTAGCCTGCAGTGTCCAGAGATAGAAGCCTTGTTGATCCTTCAACCTTTGCCACCTCCTGCTGGGTCCAAGAAATCTCACCGGCAACTACAAGCTTTGCCCGGCAGTGCCTCCAGAACTTGGCTCGCTGCCTCCTGCACACCTCTAGCTTATGTCCTTTTTCTCTCATCCTCACACAACTGCAAGAGCCTCTTGGCTTGTCTTCAACCTCTGACTGCACCAAGACTTCACTTTGCAAAAGCCATTATCTAATCTATTTCATTTACTCTCTCTTGCTTTAAAACCTCTGTTGGCTGCCAACTGCTTTGGGAGAATAAGGTCCAAACCTCTTAGTGCAGCACAGAAAACCTTTCAAAATGCGGCTTTGACTTGCCAGACCACCCTCACACCTGACCACACCTCCCTCCCACACTGCCTCGTCACTGTCCGGCCCAGGCTAGTCTTTCATGCCTTGGCAAGTGCTGTTTCTTCTGCGAAGAACACTCTTCTGCTCTTGCCAATTTTCCAAACTCTGATTTGATTCTTAGTCCCAGTGATAGACAGGGAGGCCTGGCTGCAGTCCATGGGGCTGCAAACAGTCGGACACGACTGAGCAACTGAACCACCACCACCACCACCACAACCCAGTGAAACAGCATCTCTCAGCAAAGCTGGTTTTGCAACCCCTTCTCCCCACCTTGACCTGCAGAAACTCCCCAGAGCCTGAGGCTCAGGATTCCGTGGTCACCCTTCCTGTGGTTTTCCACTCAGTGGCATCCAAATGTTTGCTGATCAAGTGAAAATATTTAAGGGTAACAGTATTTTATGCCAAAAGAATATTCATGTCTGGAAATTATTTGACTTATCAGAAACATAACCGGTGACAAGTTAAAATGAGCTCCTCTTCCCCCCTGGGGCCTTTCTTTGCTTTGTTTACTCACATAGAGGATACAGTACTTTTTTTTTTTTTTTTTACCTCTTCAGGCAACACCTCTTGTTCTTTTACTTGAAGACAGAGCTCTTGAAGTTTTTCCTTTAGTAATTCCATTTCTATCTCGTTTACTTGGCTCTCACTCAGGTAAACTCCTTTGTCACACCCATCTCGCTGATCTTCCTCAGGGATGTAAACAGCCCAGTCAGATGTCAACAGCTGTTGGGTTACCAAACGAATAGATGAACTGAATGGAAAATATATTTAAAAAAAAAAAAAAAGAGAGAGAGATATTCCACTGGGTTACATAAACGTGAAAGGGAAAGTCACTCAGTCATGTCCAACTCTTTGCAACCACATGGACTATACAGTCCATGGAATTCTCCAGGCAAGAACACTGGAGTGGGTAGCGTTCTCTTCTCCAGGGGATCTTCCCAACCCAGGAATCGAACCCAGGTCTCCTGCCTTGCAGGAGGATTCTTTACTATCTGAGCCACCAGGGAAGCCCAAGAATACTGGAGTGGGTAGCCTATCCCTTCTCCAGGGGATTTTCCTGACCTAGGAATAGAATCCGGAGAAGGCAATGGCAACCCACTCCAGTACTCTTGCCTGGAAAATCCCATGGATGGAGGAGCCTAGTAGGCTACAGTCCATAGGGTCGCTAAGAGTCAGACACGACTGAGCGACTTCACTTTCACTCTTCACTTTCATGCACTGGAGAAGGAAATGGCAACCCACTCCAGGGTTCTTGCCTGGAGAATCCCAGGGACGGGGGAGCCTGGTGGGCTGCCATCTATGGGGTCGCACAGAGTCGGACACGATTGAAGCGACTTAGCAGCAACAGCAGCAGGAATCGAATAAGGGTCTCCTGCATTGCAGGTGAATGCTTTACCAGCTGACCTACCAGGGAAGAATTTATAATTAAACATTGTTCACTGGATCCATTCTAATACCATCCTGTGACCACAGAAAAGCTGCTCAGATGAATCACAATTCTGACTTCATGTCAACATGCTTACATTCTAAACATGCTTACATTCTAAAATTTTGTTTAAATCTAATAAGCTTTAAATTCTAAATAAGTGACTGTGAACTGTACTATATGATGATCTTTTACTTTTATCTAGCTTATTTCACTTTTTCTATTTCATATTCAGTACTCCATTTGATTTAGTTTATATTTTCCAATTTCTCCATGTTTTTGTTTTTTGATATTCCTTCTGAAGCATTGGTATACATATATATATAAATAATATGTATAATATATACATTTTAAGAAAACTTATGAATAAGAAAACTTATGAATTTTAGTTTTATGAAAACTAAAAACTTTATGACATTTTGATTCCACTTGTTTGACTTAGTATGAATAGAATGCTAGATTTCTAATTTAAAAAATAGATATGCAACAAGTAACAAAGGTTTACTGTATAGTACAGTGAACCACAGTCAATATCTTGTAATAACCTATAATGGAAAATAATTTCAAAAATAATATACATGTGTATGTATAACTGAATCATCTTGCTGTGCACCTGAAACATTTTACGTCAACTATACTTCAATAAAATATATAATATTAAGAAAAATAAATAAATAAGCGGCTGCGGATCCTTTTACCTCCCCTTAGTTCTTTAGGCCAGAACTGCTAAATGTAATTTTTACCTGTTCTATTTGGGAGTATACCGCCACAATCTCTGGGATATTTTTGAATTCATTTAGAAAATTTTGGATCTTCATCTGAAAATCTCGTAGCCATACAGAAGATACTTTCATCTCTGAAGAGTGCATGATCTCGTTACGACACTTAATCACCTACAGAAGGACAAAAAAAAAAAAGAGAGAGAGAGAGAAACCTTCAAAACCCAACAGTGGGGTACACTGAGATTCTGGAGCTCCAGAGAAAAATCACAGAAAGGCCTTGTTCATTCTAAAATCCACAAGTGTGTGGCCTGCAGGTGTTGCCAAGGCTTATTCAACCCCTGTCATCTGAAGACTAAATTAATCAAGGTAAGAAATATAAACAAGTGTACAACTGTCCTGAGTCCTTGAACTCTTGGGTGAATCTCTCTTACACAATCCTCCAAATGCCCTAACTTAAAAACACCTGCCAGGGTTTCCGTAGTGGTTCTGTGGTTCAGAATCAGCCTTGCAATGCAGGGGACACTGGTTCCATCCCTGGTCTGGGAAGATCCTACATGCCTCCATGGTGATGGGCATGGGCAGCTGAGCCCATGCCCTTCAACTCCGGACCCTGCATTCTGAATCCCGTGACTGCAACCACTGAGCCCATGCACCACAACTACTGAAGCCCTGGAGCCCACGCGCCACGAGAGGCCACCACAGTGAGAAGCCCACACACTGCGACGAGAGAGCCCCCGCTTGCTGCAACTAGAGAAAAGCCCACACAGCAACGAAAACCCAGCAGAGCCAAAAATAAATACATAGTTTTTAAAAAACCTGCCAAAGAGCAAGAGTATTGGCTACTGGCTTTGAGAATACCCAAAGGCTGAAGCAGACAATGCAAAAACCTTTTTAATATGAATATATAACTCCTGCCCAGTCTTCCACATTCTTGATGAAAAGCTATCAAAGGGGTCAGTTTTTTATTGTGATAGTTTTTGTCTTTTCTGATGGTAAAGGACTCTCAGTCCCTTTGGCTGCTGGCATGCTAGCAAAATATACATGCATTTCTGCACATATTATAAATAATCTGTGTGCGCCATATATACTTGTTAATGATCCTCAGAGTAACAAATGCACCAGAGCTGTCCTCTGGTGACACAGAGACAGCTGAAATCTCCCAGAGGATGTCTGACAAGCACAGTGATCTGTTCTGACACTGTTTATCCACTAATGTTTATGTTTTCTTTAGGTCAAGGTAACTTGGTCTTGCAACTGTTTACACTTCCCTGGTGGCTCAGATGGTAAAAAACCTGCCTGAAATTTGGGAGACCCAGGTTCAATCCCTGGGTCAGGAAGATCCCCTGGAAAAGGTAATGGCTACCCACTCCAGTACTGCCTGGGAAATTCTATGAACAGAGGAGCCTGGAGGGCTATAGTCCATAGGGTCGCAAAGAGTCAGACACGACTGAATGACTAACACTTTCACTTTCAACTTGGTCTTTCAACTGTTAGCCAATGAGATTGAGAAGGGCAGGACTCAAATACTGGCATCCAATGGAGAGAATGATGCATTGCTCTGTATTTGTTTTTTTAATATGGGAAATTACTTTGCCTCAGTTTATGACAGAACAGGTAGGAGAAATTTGAGGTTTGCCAGTTTAGCGACACACAGTACAATGGTAAGTTGTTTAACAACTTGGGAAAGTTCAATCAGGGAGAGTGGAAGGGTCAGCTGCTTTCACACGGGGGTTCCGGACATCACAGCAGGTACATGTGATGAGAGCGCCGCTCACCTCTCAGCAACGCCAACGGTGGACCTAAGTCCAACGCTACTCTGTGCACCACTGTCTGGGGAGAAGACTGTGAGCTCCACCCACGTGGCTACTTTAGCAACACAGGGTGTGGTTCCTGCTTGGCAGCATCTGCTTGGCAATCTGAGGGTTCTTACCTCTGTGACTTTTCTTCGATCAACCACAAAGTGATCACAGGAGTTGATGAGATTCAGAAGAGCAACTGCGTCACATTCCTCGGGTCCCGTTTTGTCTGCCAGTCCTCGGGGCATGAAGGCCTGCAGCAGGGGAGGCCCAAGAGGCTCATGAGTCTCCTCCAAGCCAAAGAGACATCTATCTACACGGGGCTAGTGGAACAAAAAAACGTTATCTGCCTGTTCCCCCAGGGACGACTGAAACTCTCTTGCTGAAGTTAAATTAGAGCCTCATGAGTCCACAATGCAAGTCGGGAAACAGTGCAGCAGCCAAGCCTCAGCCCAGGGCAGTAACTGAAGAGCTGCTTTATCTGTCCCCCTGCTAGTAGAGGCACTTCCACACCTGACCTAACTGTCCTTTCTTAATGGCATATAAACAGGAGGCAGGCGTAGGAAGCAGGCTTCCCCGGTGGCTCAGTGGTAAAAGAATCTGCCTGCAAGGCAGGACACTGGGGTTCGATCCCTGGGTTGGGAAGATTCCCCTGGAGAAGAGAATGGCTACCCACTCCAGTGCTCTTGCCTGGAGAATTCCCATAGACAGAAGAGCCTGGCAGGCTACATTCCACAGCAGGATGCAAAGAATCAGACAGGACTGAGCATGCATATAAAGAAAGGGGTAGAAAACACCCTTTTTTTCCCCCTTAAGTTTCAGTGGCTGAGTTGTTAAGATAAAACTAATAGTTGCTCCAAAGTGAAAGTTCAGTATGGTGGTAGAATGTGAAGAGTTTGGGCTTTGGAATGTGACAGAGCTGGGCTGCAAAACACTCTTCTGTCACCTGTCAACTGCGTGACCTTGGGCTAGTTATCTATCCTCGGATCCCTCATCAGTAAACGGGGGATAACTGTCCTCATCTACGTAGCTTGAAGGATGTTTCGAGAATTAAATGAGTCAATGCGGGTAAAGCACTTGCATGGTGCCTGGCACATGAGGATGCTGCTGCTGCTAAGTCGCTTCAGTCATGTCTGACTCTGTGCGACCCCATAGACGGCAGCCCACCAGGCTCCCCCATCCCTGGGATTCTCCAGGCAAGAACACTGGAGTGGGTTGCCATTTCCTTCTCCAATGCATGAAAGTGAAAAGTGAAAGTGAAGTTGCTCAGTCGTATCTGATTCTTCACGACCCCATGGACTGCAGCCTTCCAGGCTCCTCCGCCCATGGGATCTTCCAGGCAAGAGTACTGGAGTGGGGTGCCATTGCCTTCTCCGGGCACATGAGAAAACACAGGCCACAAATGTTGGCAATTATGATGCTGATGGTGCAAGGTAAGCAGAACCTACATAGGCATTACAGATGGAGTCCCAGGGTGTGAGATACTAGATACAACAGAACGGCCTCATTCTAGCATGATCTTGCCTTTGGTAGGATTTTATGGTGTGGACCCCCAAACTGGTGTTTTAACAAGGCTTGGGTTTACTTCTTTCCTGAAATATTTCCAAATTTATGTCTGAATGCACCAACTTTAACCAAGCCACAAAAGAGTACATTCCTGCTAAGGGACTAAAAGAGATGACATATGAAAAATGACTCGCAAAAAGAACTCTAAATAAAGAGACCTGCTGCCTTGACTACAAAGACGTTTCTGTAAGCAGGCAACCAGCCACTTCCTATAGTGCTGCTCATAGTGCTATTTTGAAAAAGGCAAGCAGCAGGGGCCAACGCCCAGCAAGGAGGATCGGGGCTCTGTTCCTGATAGTGGTTGAATGACACACCCTGGTCTCACACGACTGAGAATTTGTATACTGTACACTACATCAAAGTGTCAGTTGCTCAGTTGTGTCCGACTCTGCGACCCCCTGGACTGTAAGGGACTATAGCCCTCTAGGCTCCTCTGTCCATGGAATTCTCCAGGGTATCTTTCCGACCCAGGGATCGAACCCATGTCTCCCACATCTCCTGCACTGCAGGCGGATTCTTTACCATCTTAGCCACCAGGGAAGCCCCCATCACTGTCTCTATCTTAACAGACACTGCCATGTCCCAACCCACTGAAAGAAGTTGATTATGGATGCTGCAAATGTTAACCAAAAACTTAACTAACATATCACAGGCCAATTCATTTGAAGAAATGATGAAATGGAGAGGAAACGAAGAAAAGAAACATGGCTGAGAGGGCCATCCAAAGTGAGAGGGGCCTTAGTTGACTCAAGACAGGGCAGTTTCTCTTGCCCCTTACAAGGTATGTCCAGTCTGGCATTTTCTCACCAAAACAAACCTCCACGTGAAGGTTTCTCCACATGAAAGTTTTATTCTAGTACTTTTTCGCTTCTTCGGAACCAGAAGCCAATGAGGAGGCTCCACTGCCTCCCTGCCGCTGACATCTGTTTCTTAAAATGGCATCGACCACTGCTGCCTTCCAAATGTGACAGGCACAGGGTGAGAAACACACTTGATTGCCTCTCACTACCCACTCCTGAAGGGCTTCCCAGGTGGCACACTGCTCTAAAGAACCTGCCTGCCAATGCAGGAGACATAAGAGACCCAGGTTCGATCCCTGGGTTGGGAAGATCCCCCAGAGGAGGGCATGGCAACCCACTCCAATATTCTTGCCTGGAGAATCCCATGGACAGAGGAGCCTGGTGGGCTACAGTCCACGGGATCGCAAAGAGTCAGACATGATTTAGCATGCATGCATGGACCCCCTTCTGTCTCTTCACTGAGTAGTAGGAGAAGAGGCTGGAGAAATAAACAGGGGCTAGAACATGCTGGGCCTTACTGGCCTCAACATGGAGTCTGAAGTTTATTCTAAGGACATCAGGAAGCCATCCAAGGATTTTGGGCAAGCGAAGAAAAGTGATCTAATTCCCACAGGAAGACTGCACATCCTCCATCAAGGGTGAACAGAGCAGCAGAGGCAGCCAGGTGGGAGGCTGGCAGGAGAAGGGGTCGAGAGCCGTGACCTAGAGAGGGTGAGGAGGATTCCAAAAATAATCTGCAAGTACAAATAAGAGGGGGAGAGAAGGGAAGAGATGAAGCAAGAATGATTGTAGGTGGTTGGTGGTGGGGCATGCGGACAGGCTGGGAGGGGGAGATGAAGAGTCCAGCTTGAGAAGACAAAGTGCCCAGGAATTGAGGAAGTGAAAGAGTCACGTAGCAGAGATGGGCCTCTGGAGTACAGAAGAGAGCAGAGAGCTGTTCTGTTGGCAGAAATATATTTAATATCTCATTCCACAGGCCTGAGCAATATCCACCCGGGGAGGAGAAGCGGGGGACAGAAGAGGCCCAAGGAAGGCTAACCGACATTCAGAAGGAGCCTGAGGAGGAGGAGTTGGGGGGACAGGAGGATACTCGGAGAGGAAGATGTCTCACGGCCGGGACTGTTTCAAGAAGAGGAGTGGCCGACAGTGTGGTAGTGCTGAATATCTGAGAGGCAGAAAGGAGGAGGCTGGAGAGCTGAAGGTCACGTGTGCCCCTGACAAGATAGATGCAGTGGAGGGGCAGGGGTGGCAGAAGCCAGGGGGTAGTGGGTTGAAGAGTCAATGGGACTGGAGGAAAAGAGAATTAGGCATAATGCACTTTTTGAGAGGTTCTACTGGGAATACATATGGGAGGCAGTTAGAGAAATGGGGAGACAGCAGAAGGGAATGGATAAGGGGAGCTTTCATTTCTTTCTACAGTTTATTTTCCAAGTGTTTATTCAATTTTTTTTTTTTAAAAACAGCTTTACTAAGATGTAATTCATATACCATATAATTCACCCATTTAAAAGTATACAGCTCTTTGCAATGACACGGATGGACTGTGAGGGCATTATGTTAAGTGGAATGTCACAGAAAGACAAATACCACATGATCTCACTTATACCTGGAACCTACAATAAACCCCCAAACCCGAGCTCATAGGTGCAGAGAAGGGACTGGTGGTTGCCAGAGGTGGGGGAGGGTGGAAGAAGGGGGCAAAATGGGTGGAGCAAAAGTTACCAACTTCCGGTCTTAAAATAAGGAAGTCCTGGGGATGTAGTATTTCAAAGTTGCTAAGAGAGTAGGTCTTAAAAGTTTGCATCAGAAGGAAAAAAAGACTGTAACCACACATGGTAATGGATGTTAACTAGACTTATCATGATAACCATTTTACAAAGCATATATCAAATCATTATGTTGTATGCTTGAAACTAACTACACCTCATTAAAAAAAAAATGAAGCATTTACAGTTCACTGGTTTTTAGTATATTCAAAGTTGTGCAACCATTGACACAGTTGATTTTAGGACATTTTCATCACCCCCCAAAAGAAACCCCCTAGCCATCAACTATTGCCCCCTCTTCTCCTCCAGGCCCTGGCAACACTAGGCTACTGTCTGCCTCTATAGATTTGCCTGTTCTGGACATTGCATATAAATGGAATCATACACTATATGACTGGCTTCTTCCACTTAGCATGTTTTCAAGGTTCAAGAAAAGATATAGCATGTATCAGTACTTCACCCTCTGCCCCCATTAGTATCTTTATGTTACACATACTTAATTTCTTTTTATGGCTAAATAATATTCCATTGTCCGGACAGACCACATTTCGCTTACCCATTCATCAGTTGATGGACATTTGTGTTGTTTCAACCTCTTGGCTAGTGTGTATAGTACTACTTCTGTGAATATCTGTGCACAGGTTTTTGGGCAGCTGTGTGTTTCAATTTCACTGGGTATGTACCTAGGAATGGCACTGCTAAGTCATATAGTAACTCTATATTTAATCTCTTTTCTTTTAAAAAACTGAATAAACCAAGGCAATACTAAGACTATTTGGACAGTGATGAGAGTAAGCTGGCAGGTCAGAAGAGTAGATAACTGGAGACTCAAAGTCGTTGGGCAGGTGGGAGGGGATAAGGTCCAACACTCAAGTGGAGGGACAGGGCGGTAAGAGGAGAGATGCCCTTCCTCCTTTGTAGCAGAAGGAAGATGGTGCACGTGGAGATAGGTTGGTAAGTCTGATAGAAAGACGAGGAAGCACATATCTGGGGCTATCCATAAACTCCAGGAAGCGAGAGCAAGATTAGAAGCTGGGATAGAGGGTGGAGGGAAGGGCAGTAACAGCTGTCTCTGGGCAACAGGAGCCTACGGAGAGACAGAGCCAGATGGCAGGGGCTTGTGGGGAGCTGGTGATTAAGAACTGAAAGTGAAACTGATCAGCTCCCTTGGAGCTGAAGTAGAGGATGCTGTCAGGAAGGCTGGAGTTGGGGCCTGGCCAATGCAGAGAAAGGAGAATAAAGGCCGAGAAAACTGCAAAGGACTAAACAGAATTATGGACCACGGAATCTGGGCTAGCCGAGGAGACAAAGGACATGGGGAGGGCCAAGGCTGATGGGGACTGGGAAAGCAGGGGAAACCTCAGAGCTGTGAACATTGTATAGGGACAAGGGGCTAAGCTTGGGGTGGGAGATATTAACAAGTGTGCCAAGAGTAAGGAGGCTGCTTGGCAGCACAGCTCTCTGTGCTGACACAGCCCCAGATGTGAGCCTGCAAGTGGGAGGCTGAGGTGGATGAAATCAGAGGATGCTCAAGCGGGGAGTCTAGAAACTGAGAAGATGGGGTTGGAAAGGTCTGCGGGTGACAGCAATGGAGGGGAAAGAGTGGCAGAAACAGGTGGCAAGGGCTTCAAGTGGATTCTGAGGGCATGAAAGCAGCAGCTGAGGGACCTTCACTCTACACCAGTAAAGGGTAGAGTTTTAAGTCTTCTCTAGGTAAAAGAAGCTGGCAATTCTATGGCAGCAACAAAAAAAAAAAAAAAGAGAGAGAGAGAGAGAGGAAGAGGGTGTAATGATTGCTCCGTGATAGCCAAAAGTCTGCGAGTCACTGATATAGTCCAATTTCCTCATTTTTGAGGTTAGGGAACAGAGGCTGGCCCAGGGCTGCACTTCTGATTCCGGCTTCCCAGGCACCTCCAAAGGTGAATGCAGGTTCGGAGGTGACTTCGACAGGCCCCTCCCACCCCCTACTGGGCTTCTGGCAAATACCAAAAAGTCAAAAAAATTCCTCCATCTGCCCAGCTAGTGAGTCACAGCGCCAAGACCTAAAAACAGGCCTAATAACCCCCCCCTTCTATCTTGCTGCCTACCCCAACCCGCCTCCCCAAAGTTTTATGCCTTAGCTGCGCACTCACGGTCCTTTCTATCTTTGCCCCAATTTTCTTTTATTCTGCCATCTTCATGGCACCCTACAGACAAAACGAGCAATTCAGGAAGCCTATTCTCATAAACGCCTTGCCTGCTCTTTCCTCTGTGCCGGTGCTCAGGATGCTCGCTCCACACCTTGCCCCAGCTACACCTGTTGAAATCTACTTTACCAAGCTGCGCTGGGTCCGATATAAACAGCCCTGAACCACCTAGACACTAGACCAAAAGCCCAATCTCTCTCTCTGCATCCGCTTGTGAGGCTACAGCTTCCACAGAGACCGGACAGAAGCCCCGGGCTCCAGGTAACGCCTACCTGGTAGGCCAACTCCTCCTACCCTCCCGACCGCAGACGCTTACCTTGGCCACCTCCCAGGCGTCGACCGGCCAGAAGGCCGGCCGGCAGTTTCCCCAGTGGACGTCTCCATTTCTGTTGGTGTGATGTTTCAAAATCTCCCGTTTCCACTCTGCGCACACCTGACACTGAGGCTGAAACTACAGGAGGCGGCGGTGAGGAGGGGCCCGGGAGGGAGGGGCGGCATCTGGGCTTCGGAGCCTCGGGTAACGCGGTCGGTTCGGCTCCGGGGAGGGCACGAGACACTGCGCCCAGGGAAGGGGACGGGGTGAGGGGCGACGGTGAAGACCACGGGCCAGGTGCTCACCTGGCGGGCGCGAGGGCTGCACCGCGAGCCGCTGCTGCAGGCGGCGCGGGGGCCCAGGCCGGGGGCGGCGGCGAGCAGCCTGCTGTGGAAGGCGAGCATCTCGCGGCCGACGAAGCCCTGCAAACAGCCGCGCAGCAGCAAAAGACAGTGGCCCGCTTTCACCCAGTTCTTATACTCGGCGCAGTTGAGGCGCACGGCCAGCTCAGAGAGCACCATGTCCAGACCTGGCCAGCGCGGCTACCGGCTGAGGGGCGGGGCGGACTGCCGTGCGCAGGCGCAGAAGCCTGGGAGCGCCGGAGGCAAGAGGAGCCTTGGGCGTGGCCCCGCCCCCTTCCCGTGACTGGGTGTCCTAGTTTCCGGGGCAAGTCGGCCTCACCCCAGTCTTATACGACAGCAGACACGTAAGTTCTTTGTCTGGTGCTTGCCCAGAAAGCTTCTACCTAAAACTGTCTCCCTCTTCTCTGTTCCCCCAAACTGAAACCTCACCAGGCCCGACTTTAGCTCCCTCGAGCCTGTGCTCCAGTTCTCTTACTGTAAAGCTGTAGACGGTGCTCGGGCTTCCCTGGTGGCTCAGACCGTAAAGCGTCTGCCTGCAATGTGGGAGACATAGGTTCGATCCCTGGGTCGGGAAGATCCCCTGGAGAAGGAAATGGCAACCCACTCCAGTACTCTTGCCTGAAAAACCCCATGGACTGAGGAGCCTGGTAGGCTACAGTCCATGGGGTTGCAAAAAGTCGGGCTCGACTGAGACTTCACTTTAACGATGGTGCTCAAGGCCCAGTTCTTGGATTACATATGTTCCTTGTGTTATATAGTTCTAGAAAGTTTACTTAACTGGATCCTAAACCTGCAGATTGACTGTAGCAAATCTGGACATTAGTTAAACTTGACCGCTGGCTGTCTGGACCGCGCACTTGTTATGTGCCTGCTGTGTGCCAAGGTGACACAACGCTCAAAAACTTCCGCCATTGGGCCACCTAGCAGAGGCAAACAGGACACCACATCACCTGGATTCTGGAGGGCTGCATCGTCCCAAGTGGGATGAGGACTTCTTCCACTATGGTTCTGAAGCATCGTTCTTAGATGATGATGATTTTGGTTATATGATAGCTGGAGCTCCTTGCATAGGGTAAGCTAAGTTCCAAATCAGTGCTGTAAGGGTCAGAAGGCAATGGCTTGTCAACTCCAAATGACAAGAAGTCATCTCAATTTTAGTTGCTTTTAGTGAGCTTCTTGAGCTTGGAAAACATGTTAAAATTACATGTAGTTAAAAGGCTCTGAGGGAAGAGTCTAAACATTTGAAGTCTTCCCCTGACTTTGTTTCACAGCAAAGTGGCAGTGTTTAGGAGTGCTAGCTTTGACTCAAAATGCTTCTTAGCTGTTTGATCTTAAGCAATGTTGATCTGATCTCAGTCTCTGGGCCTCAGTTTACTCATCAGAAAAAGGAGGCCTACCCTGTTGGGTGGTTGTGACAAAGACACTGAAATAGAATAGTGCCTGGAAATAGTAAGCGCTCAGTAAATATTATCTATTATTTTATATTGAGCTAAATGTGCCCTTTCAGTCAGTCATTCCTGGGCAAGATATTTTAACAAATCACTGGCTACCTGAAAACGGAGGCAATTTATAGAAAACTGTGAGCAGATCAGTCTCCTGGAATTGTGCAGTGCACAATGCTGCTCCTGTTGCTGCTGCTGCTAAGTCGCTTCAGTCGTGTTCGACTGTGTACGCTGGATAGCCTCTAATTTTTCCTTAAAAACCTCAATATTAAATCCATCCCAATTAAATTTAAAATCATTTCCTTAGACAAAGTGTCCATTTCCATTAAACCAAAGGAAGAGGGAAATTCCACAGGGTACAATGAAATATACATTAACGTTTCTCTCTTTCTTTTCCTTAAATTACCTGAATATAAGTTCTCTTGTAGTTTCCTGTGTATGATTTTATATCAGGAACACTTTGATGACAGTAAATGATTAAAGTAAAATGTAATAGGTATTTCTTCTGGGGAAGAAACCATGAAAGGAATTTCTTTTTTATGTTGAACTTGGATACAAATTTATAGTGGCAAAATTTTATTTCTTGAAGTTATCAAATCAACCATGATCCAAAAAACGACTAACAAACCATTTAGTATCCTTGCTTTACAGGTTACTGTGCTAACTGCAACACAGTAAAGTTATTAGTGGAATTTAAATTCAAAATCATGTATATTTTAGTTTATGCCTGCACTTAGCTCACTCAGTGTTAATTTTCAAACAAAAGGTTCAGCTCTTGCTATTAATAACTTGGTATGTTCTGGTGAAGTTTTTGCTTTCTTCCTAATTCTGAAAATACTTACACATTCTGAAATGGCATTTCAGCAGATGGAAAATAGATGTGGCAAATCAGGACCAATTTCTTTAAGGTTAAACCAGACTATTAGCCAAAACATCTTCATGAAAATTAACTAGAGAGTTGTTAGTTCTCTGAAACTTGTATAAATTTCATTTATTACTGAAATTACTATAATCACATTGAAACACACTAAAAATCCAAACCATCAATTAGGAAAAACTCCTATGGGTATCCAGTCCCTTTGACTGAACTTGATTAACAGAAGAGATAAAAGACATAGTTTGTGATGAAACTTAAGATCCAAATGCTAAGCATTTTCAAGCTGTAATAAAGTATGTACCAATTCCAAGTATCAAGTATGATAGCAAAATTCTAATTCATGGATTTACTCTTAATAAGCATCAAAACCAAATTCTGTTCACTGAATCCTATCTTACTTTTGATTTGTACAATGCATTCAGAGATGAGTTATTAATAAGGAAAAAAGTATTCACTGAATGCATCATGTTAAAAATGCAATTAATATTTCAAAACCACCCTTAAAAGGGAAACTATTAATAAAATTATTTGAGACAATATTATCCTGCAGATAAAAATACATTTCTTGTATACACATGTATATTTCTACATGAAAGAAAGGATTCAACTCCAAATAGAAAAGGGCTGACCCTGGATAAAATCTCAGACTGCCAAACTGACGTGATTACCATTGTAAGTTGAACCTAATACAGAAGGATAAAAGCTAAGTTATGGGAAGGATGCAAGTTTAGTCACCTGCTTCCGCATAGTGGCAGAATTGGGGGTGAGAAGCAGGAAATGAAGGCAGAAATAAGACACAGAAGAAAAGGCAAAGAAGGCCTCAACTCTGACCAGAAATGAATAGAGTCAAGCAAAGCTCAGGACAGATATAACTGCAATGAGATGCCTGAAACTAGAATTTGGTAATTGACAGTCACAGAAGCTCAATTAAATCATCTTAAAGTAGAATCAGACAAAGCATCTAAAATTTCATGGAGAACAGTAGTACAGTGACCAGACAACTCAGCATGGTATTACCATTTAAAAAACTTTCCCAAATAACATCAAGTCTTCAGAAGACCTTTGCTTTGGATCATTCTCTTTGAAGCTTAAAAAAGTTCCTGACTGACTGGGAGAGGCAGCACATTGCTCCAAAAAGAAACTGCTGAGATGGGTCAGTAACAGAACCCCCATTTGACCCTGGACAGACCCTGGGTCTTGGATTCTTCAAACTGAGTGGACTGTACCAGGTTTCTTCCAAGTAAAACATTTTATCATTTTGTTGACAATAAATTAAATTGGGATTGTTTAGAACCACCCCAGTTTTGGTGAGGAAGGCAAGCGGAAGAAGTTACTCAAGATAAAGAAACGTCACAGAAATTTCATGCAAGGGTCCAGCATTCAAGTTCTTGGTTTCTTAATGAATGCTGTGTGCAGAAGTAGCCTGTAAACTACATTTGCCTAACAGAAAAGTTCCCACATCCTCAGCAGAGAATGACTGCATTATCTGGAATCTTAGATCAATATGAACTACTCATTGTCTCTTCTCAAAGACTGAGTTCTTTTTTTTTTTAAACCCAAATCCTGCACTGAAAGACAATCAAGGTGCTAAATGTTAACCACCAGTCAAGTTAGGAATGTTTGAAGAAAATAAATTAATCTTGAAACAAAGCAGCAGATGTTTTGGTCAAATTTCAGACATATATTATTAGAAATTAATTACTGGCCCCACTAGGTTAAAGATAAAGGGAGGCCGAGAAGTCTACAGAGCTGATATACACACAAGTGAGTATCACTGGTTTTTTGTTTTTTTTTTTTTAAACCTAGTTTTATTAAATATTGCTTCTTTGGGGTGTGTTTATAACAACTCCCAGAACATTTTCATGTAAGGATTCAAAGCGGTCATATTAAAATACAGCTTCAATATAAAGTTTATCACAGTTTTACAGTATTCAAAAATGACAGACCTGCCTTAAAAAACAAAACCAAAAAAATGACTATTACACCCAAAACATAAGAAAACAATTAAATAAACAAATTTGGCATTTCCGTAACTTTATAGTATAAAACAGAATATTAAACCTATTACTGGCAAACGGACACTGATGTATTACCTAGTTTGAAATGTGTCCCATTTAAACACACTATACAAGTTAGCTATACAAAAGATTGATGGTCTTTTTGATGAAAGAAGTGCACCCTGAAAATTTTTGCCAGTTTAGAATATTTAGCTCTTAAAGTCAAAAAAGTCCTTTTTTCTTTTTTAAACTGAAGGCTGAATTCAGATTTTTTTTTGTTGTTTTGTTTCTTTTGTCAGCCTTCCTGGTTTAAAAACAATAGTGTCTATGGACGCCCACCAGGGGGCAGTGTAAGATTAGCCATTAAATCACGAACAGCTGCAAATATTGTGCATTCACCTGCAACAGAGAAAAATGGTCATTAGCTATTCGCAGTACAGGAAAGATGATAACACGCTGGTGGGGTAAGGGTAGTTAAATCTAAAATTAGTAAGAACTTTAAAGATCAAAACGAAAGACTAAATTTTAACTGCACAGATTATAGGGGATTAAGCTTTGGTGTTAAGTATTTATTAGATGATACTTGGTTTGGGTTTTTACATCATGAAGACATTTTGGGCAACTCCCAGTTAGATGTAAATTTAAGCTAATATGCCTAGAGTTTCTTTACAGAAACACTGGAGCATTGGATAAACCTCTGAAGCTGGACTTCAAGGCTACTGATGACCTGGTTCTTGAAACTAATGAAAGATCTAGTTTTATATTTATGCATTAGTTACAACATCAATGACATCCTTCTGCTGTTACATTAAAGGCCAGGTAACACCTGTGATAGCACTGTCTTAACAGAATCTTCTGTGATGACAGAAATATTCTATATGTATGCTGTGGCTACTGAGTACTTGTAATATAGCCAGTGACTGAGGAGCTGAAGTTTATAATTTTTATCTGATTTTAATTAACTTAAATAGCCAAATCTGGGGAGTGGCAGTTATACTGGACAGTGTAGATCTGTGACATCTATTGGAGTTTTCCCCAAAATTTCAAGGAATTGATTGACTTCTGGAGTTCAATGTTAAAATCAATTAATAAAGTGATTCCTCCTTCACCAGGGGAGGAAGTGATGAGTCTGGGAGGAGGGAAGGGAGGCTAAAATATGGCATACTAACAATCAAAAAACAAGATTTGTGTGTGTGGGGCAGGGAGGCGGGGGATTGTAGGAGGTTAATGATTCATCTCAATTTCCCCTTTGCTCCAAGAACCAAAGAGCCTGTACCTCTTACTTCGTGTATATGTAAATTAAAAATAGTTCAATACAGTTAACCAAAACCAGTTGTAAACACGTTAAATCCCAAACCAGATGCTTCCCTAGAGCATGGTCTAACACTGAGAGGCTGCGAGTGAGGGAAGTGAAGACCTCAACTGAATAATGGCCCTCCGGCAAAGAGCAGGATATGCAGTGACCCTGTGCAAGTCACTGCGGCCTTCTCTCCAACCACTGGCAAATTAAGGTACAGAAAAAAACACCCAAAGGTTTAACCAGGCTAAGGTCAAATAAAAGAAAACTACTTCCAAAATATCTCAACAATTTCTTAAATAAAAGAAGTTACATCTTTTTCTTTTTTTAAAACACATTTTCATTATTGATAGGGAGAAAAAGTTGCTTGATCCCAAACAGGATCAAAACATTTGTTCCTTTAAATTTTAAATTCCATGAGACACAATAATGATAGTCATCTGCTTGTGAAGGAATGGTGTTTGTGATCAAGGTTATACTGAAAATATAATGCATGCTTTGAAAATGCTGATAGCTTTAAACTTTGATACTGAAGGACGGCCTATTTTGAGCTGAAAGAAGAGATAAGTCAAAGGATGAAAGCAGAAAATTATAAGTGGTGGAAGAAGCATTACAACAAAAGCAGCACACCCTTCTCTACTGCCCAGCGCGTTCCTTATAAACTATACTTAGGTAGAACTTGTCTTTGTACATAATATGGGGTGACAAATAGCTGAAAATATAACTTCTCCCATGTTCCTGTGTCTAGTAAAATTTTGACACTGTGGTAACTAAAAAATGTTTCAGAGAACAACTTCCCCTCGTTTAAAAAAAATGAATTGTTACATACTAATCTGAACAGAAAGATATAGAGGACTTCCTTAATATTAGATATAAGCAAAATGTACTTTAATCTCCTTAATGTTACAAACAAGCAGAATGGAAGGTAAGTTCTCTTTGCTGAGCATTATGTTCTATAACCAAAAATTTAGCACTGCCAGGAGTTCCAGGTTAAGCATAGGCTACTCCAGTACTGAAGGACCGTGTTTCTCTGCCAGAATCATTCTGGTCTCCTCGAAAATGTTCCGTTTGAGAGCTTCACTGTGCACTTGGTGAAAGGTTCACTTGCACCCACCTAACACTTATAGAAGAAGCCCAAAAAGCAGGAAGCCATTTGTATCAGCTTTTATTCTTCACAAAACATTTAGGAGATACAGAAATTTGGATGATATTATTCTATTCATGACTGAACCATGAAATATGAGAAACCAACATGCATTTCAACTTGGTGACGAACAGAGTGGCAGGTATCGATGGTGGGGCAGGAATTCACAGCCATGGAAAATTCTATCATCCTAACCTACGGCTTAGTAGCAATGTGTGCTATAAATACAAGCTTCTGGCATTAGCAACTGGGTCAGTCCTAATCACGAACAAAAATAAAGTCCAGGCAGCAGAGACGTGGACAAAACTGAAGAGCCAGTGAGAAAGGAAGAAAGCGACAGGCAGACATTAAGAGGGCCACGGCAACCATAGCTCTACTACTAGGACTGGAGCGGGGAGGTGGGTAAGGAAGAAGCAGAGGGGAGAAAGGGGGATCTCTCAGAAGAACGTTTATAACATATATGCAATAAAATATCATCTACTGGTCATGTACCTTGTCGTGGTGGGTTCATCTCTGCAAACCTCTTCAGAATGTTGCTGACCATCATGGGAGCAGCAACAGAAGAGTTCTGCTGCCTGGGAATGTCTGCCTGCTGGGTGGTACCTGAAGCCATGTCATAAATGATTGGAACTATAATACTAACAGGTTCTTGGGGAGGGACTGATGTCTTCTGAGTCAGCTGAAGCTGTTGACATACAACACATACAAAAGAAAATAAAAATACAGTAAGAAAACAAAATACTTACTGAAAATGATTCAAAGGTACAATCATTTACTAAGATTAAAGATACAACAAGTAAAAGAAAATTAAATATAACAAAAGAAATGACCAACAATACCATGATTAAGATGCAATTGTGTCACACAATTACCAGGTTCAATATATTTCTTACTACAGAAACCAAGATTATATGAAGTCTAAACTCACACACACACACCAGGTGGTACTTACAAAAAATAGCATTTTGGATTTCAGCACCACAGCTGGTGTCCCAGGAGGTGCAATTGGTGGTGCACTGGGAGGGATCGTCAGGCAAAACTGAACATTCCATTTTAGCTGTGTTGCCTGGTCAGGAAACTGTTTCGGAAAAAAAAAAAATCATGATAAACGAATTTTATACTCACTTACCAACAGATCGTGAAGTTGATAACCTGCATTTTTTCAAAGGAAATACACATGTGAAGTTGCTAACTGAAGAGTCAAGCTCTCGATTTATGAGACATGTTCCCTTTCCTTTCCTCCCATTCATTAAGGTCTGCGGGTTCTGCTTCCTTGTTGCTTCCTTGTTGTCTCTGACATCCGTTCCCGCCTCTCTATTTTCACTGACGCCAAGGAGCTGATGGATCCCCAACTTCTCCCATGGCCCCTGTAACGGTCCCTTCTGGTGGCTGCCTCTCCCAATCTATCCTTACAACACTGCCAGACAAACGTCCTAGAGCATAGTTCTAATTTAGGTTACAAATTCTCAGTGACACGCAAGAATCCATGCTGCCCCAAGCACCCCCACCCTGCCACCTAGGGACCAACACTGGCATTCAAGACACTTCCTAACTGGGGCCAATCTAGGCTTCCCAGTCTCATTTCCGTCTCCTTCCCTAAAAGCAGCTAGTCAAACTGTATTACTCATTTTAAATTATATCTACTGGAGCTTTTTTAGTGACAATATTTACTCCTTTAAAAAAACTCAAATGGATTTTTTTAAACCCAAATAATGTTTCCTATAGCCTATTAGAGCAGAAGCCAAATGCTGAGACAATTAGCAAAGGGACAGTGCCATCCCAATATTAACAGTAAAACACCAACTGAAAAAAAGGAGTGAGGTATTTACAGTTATCCAAAGCAATGCTAGAAACATTAAAATGAAGGACTACTGTAAAACTGGAAAAACAACATTAGCTTCCACCTGGATTCCAGCTATATAATTGTACACTTTCATAGGAAAGAAGAGGCATTAAAAATTTTCCCAGAGAAAACAGTTTTTTCAATAAATGGTATTAGGCATGGGAGGATTATTTCATGATCTAAGAATAGGAAGAAGATATTAAATGTATTTGTTTTTTTAAGAGGGAAGTCGCTGGCAACTTAGGTTACCTATGGGGAGGAGGACTAGACAGTTGGACAAGGATGGATGTGAAATTTCCCACTGTCTCATTCCAAACTCAAAAGATACAAGAGGATTGTGTTACCTACCCAAAGACAAATAAAATTTAAGTTAAAAATTAAGAAGAATCCAAGAGGAAAATGAAGGTTACATAATGGTGAAAACCAACATATGCTCTCCCACCAACTCCAACCTCCTCTGATTGACCTGGCTAGAAAAGTTTGTCTCTGTAACTTACCAGCTCTAGCTTCATAATATGCACACAGTCCCTGAGGATGTGTGTAGGAGCTCCTAACAGCTTGGTGAAAGCTATTAATGTATTGGCTTTAAATGGTGGTCCTGCAACCTACAAGGATAAACAAAGCAAGTTAAGTTACTCTTCATTCTACCTTGGTTCTATTTCACTGAGTGTATTAAAATTATGCATTAAGAAACACATACTCTTGTTTCAAAGAATTTCTCCAAAACTTGAAGTTCATCAGGTTTCCACTGTCCTGCATTTTCGGGTGTCACTTTTAGCTGAAGTGTTTGGTTGGTTTTAGGACTAAGGGCTACTCTGCATTTCAGTGCATCAGTCTTAAACATGATCACCCCGGGTTCATTGGAATTTATCAGCTGCAGCTGCAAAACAAGAAGCATGCATCAAATTAACATACCAGGCAATATGTAAGTCAAAGAGAAAATGTAATTATAAGTAGATAATTGTTTCAAAAGGAAAACAACTAAGTTGAGACCTGTTCCAAAACAAAGATATCTAGGCCTTGAGCACCGGCAACTGCTACTAACCACATGGCAGAGAGACAGGTGATCAAACATTATGTGTCTCGTGATGGAAGAACATACCACCACCTATCAAATACTCTTGCAAAACAACCAACTTGAACCTGAATTCAGTAGTCAGATCCACAGGACTGATTGACATTACAAAAATATGGGGGTCAAAACAGCATGTCAGGTGATTCAAAAGGGATGCGATCACCAAGGTCCAGACTGTGAGAAATTCTAGAGGACAAATGATATGGCTTCTTCAACAAACAGATTATTTAATGAGAAATAGAGATGGAACCTATAATTTAAAAAGGACTTAAAAATGTGTATGGATTCTGATTCAGATGGTTAAAAACTGTGACAACTTGGGAAATATGGACACCAACTAGATGGTTGATTATAAAGAAACCATATTTATGATGAAATGATGTCAGGAATTTGCTGTCAAACAATCTGAGAGGAGGAGTTACAGATGAAATAATGTTAGTGTCAGCTCACTGTTGAAGGTGGGTATGAGAACAGACAGGTTCATTGTATAAGAGAATTATATATTCTCCTTCTGTATATGCTTAAAATTGTCTACAATAAGTTTAAAAAAAAATGGTCCATTAGAAAAAAAAAAGAATAAAAAGTTCAATTACAGAATGTTAGATCTGGGTTGGGATGTTATGCTAGCCCAGGATTGGTAAATATAAGTTCTATGGTTTCTGCTGCAACCACCAACGATGCCATCATAGGTGAAAGCAGCCACAGGTAATAGGCAACTGAATGCGTGTGGCTGTGTTCCAATAAAACTTTACAAAGACAGACGGATGGCAGGACTTGGCCCCTGAGGCACACAGTTCACTGACCTCTGCTCTACCATAATGTATTGATTATGCACATGAGCAAAATGGGTTCAAAGGCTTTGTGGCAGAGGTGAGGCTAGATAAGGGGTCTGCTGATTACCATTTTAAATGCTAATTTATTCAACTTATGTTAAAACTTCTTTCTTTCAAATTCAAATGTAAAGGTTGCAAATAGCTTGGTGCCATCTGTGGAGAGGCTATTTTAAGCATTCACCATTCTGACTACCTCATTAACATAACTATAAATAAAAATAATTATTATAAATAATATATAACTGAATACCAAGACATTATGTAAAAGTTTTATATAAAGTTATCTTAAATTCCCACAACTTCTGGGAATTAGGTAGATACTGCTATCTATTATTATCAAAAAGGTGAAGAAATTTGCCCAAGCTTATACCAGCCAGTGGCATGTCCTGGCTACAAACTGGGGTAGTCTGATTCTAGAACTAGAATATTCTAGTTATAGTTCAACTCTGAACTATATAGATTATATATATAATTATTATATATTATTCATGTTAATATTTATAATAATAAATTATATAATTATATATAATATTATATATACAACTCTTAACTATATATATTATAGATTCTAGAATAGTACAACTCTGAACTATTTCCTAATGATTATCACCACAGGGTAGAAGTCTTTCTACACGAGTTTGAAATCCATTCAATTGCTCATGTATTTATGAAGCACCTTTCAGGGCTTTTTCCTGGTAGCTCAGTGGTAAAGAATCAGCTTGTCAATGTAGGAGACATAGGTTCAATCCCTGATCCAGGAAGATCCCACATGTCGCAGAGCAACTAAGCCCGTGTGCCAGAACTATTGAGCCTGTGCTCTAGAGCCTGGGAACCACAACTGCTGAAGCCCACATGGGCTAGAGCCCATGCTCCACACACAGAAAAGCAGCTTTCATCCTTTTGTGATCATAAATAACTTCAGGATCACAGATTCAGTCAGCCTGCTTGCAGAAGCATTCCAGAAGGCAAGTAATTACTCATGTGCTATTCTCTGCCAAATCAGATCCTGGGTACATTTGTCTCATGGTATACTGGAGATCTATCTCCAGATTCATGTTAGCCATAGTACAGCTAATGATAAAAGAAGCAACTTGTTAATGGAAGAAGGTAAAGAAAACAGTGGATCCACTTTCAATGCTAGGGTGGGGAGAAACCATAATTCTAATGACCTGGTTAAAGGCGGTGAGGGAACAGTTCATATCCTATTCTGGGAGGCATCTAAGCACTTGACTTGACAATCACCACTCAGGAATTCACCAGGTACCCACATACCGTCTCCTGCTGAATAATTCTTTGAAGGTGGCGTCTCATGATGACTGATCCAAGGAATCTCTCAAGTGGAGAACATAGGTAACTACCTGCCAGGCCGGGCACGAGGCCTGGCGTTGGAGAGGGCAGCAGCAAAATGTTCAAGGCACTGTGAGTGAGGATGGTAGGGATGGAGGCTGCCCAGGAGCGCTGAGGTAGTTTACGAGGTGGAGGCATGTTTGTTGGCATCGTTTGGGAACCTTTTGGGAAGGAAAACATCATTTTTTTTAAACAAATGCATACTATCTCACTGTTCCCTGTTTTGCTTTGCTTTTATATATCAGTCTGTACTGTTTCTGTTACTCCTTGTGGTGTAACAATCACATATAAGCTTCTTTACAGTTACTTTCCTCCCTGCAGCCAGGTCCCTTGCAGTATGACTTTATGGCAACTCCTTCAAGGAGTGATGTCTACTTCTTTACTTGTATTCTGGGCTCACCCTGTCAGTTGCTGTGGCCTACAGAAGGCACTGGAAGTGACACAGTGCCAGCTGTCGGCCTACTCACTCTCTTGGAACCCTCTCCAGCCCAGGCGAGCAAGCCCATATTAACTATGAGACCACACGAAGCAGAGAGAAGCCAGGCCCCCGCCAACCCAGGAGCTGACCACAGATGCACAAGTGAGCCCAGCAGAGCCTGGAAGCTCATCCAGCTGGGCTCAGCCCAAGCTGCCAACCTGCAGAACAGCAAGCTAACATATAATTGTTGCTTTAAGCCACAAAAAGTAATGCGGCAAAAGCTAATGAACATATCTGTACAATTCTTCTGTATTAATCTGCATAACTATGCCAGTTACCTTGAGGTTATCTTTCAAGGTCCAGTACTGCAGCTAAGTTAGCAGTCACGACAGAGATACAAGACTCTCCTCCAATTCTGGAGAAAACATTCCCCTTCTTCTGCCTAACTTTGCAAATTAACTATCGTTACAACCAACTTACTAAATGGGTAAAAGTTTAAGTTGTTAAGTATCCTTATTACGTCATGACTTTCAAATGTGAGGATGGGATAGGATGATTAAAATAGGTCATTCGTTGGTTATCCTAAAAGCTCAAATAAAAATGTTGATGACACTCACTTGTTCCAGCTCGAGGGGAATGAGAAGCATCTGGAACTGGAGAATGTAGTGATGGGTTGGCTGGTGACATCCCAGGCATGCGTGTTGCTGGTGAGGGGCCAGACACTTGAGGAGACCCTGGCCAGTTCCCTGCTCGGCCACTTGGTGACACCATAGTGTATGGAGAACTAGGGTCCAGGGTTCCTACAAACAAGTAAACAAATGGTTTTCAAAACCTGTATTTTAATACCTGAAAAGTATTTGACAACATTCACATGCTTATACCCTATGTAGTGATAATTTTATTTTTTCTTTCAGAAAGATATTTCACTAAAGCCTGATGGACTTGATCTCTACTTGGTATAGTTTTTGTATTTTTTAACGTGATACAAAAATTAGGAACATAAAAAAAAGATTGAGAAAGGATAAAATTTACCTTTACATAAGGTTCAAGATGTATAATACATAACAGTCTCCTTTAGACTATATAGGAAATACTGTGGTTGAAAAGATAAAGAAAAAAGAAAAAAACCTCAAAGCATCATTAAGGGCAGAAATCTTTTATTTTTAAACTAACCCTGACAAATTATGTTTTCAATCTATTCAGAGAAGGCTGAAGAGAGGGAATTTTCCATTTTCTTTATTTAGTAAAAGACAGAGTAACTAAGAAATGAACCAAGAATCAAGTTTTGAAAGCAATGACTTCCTCAACAATATCAAATTAAAATTTCATCCTGCAGATACTTTTAACATAATCACACCCCTTTGTAACCATCATGGGAAATGCTGGGCTGGAAGAAGCACAAGCTGGAATCAAGATTGTTGGGAAAAATCTCAATAACCTCAGATATGCAGATGACACCACCCTTATGGCAGAAAGTGAAGAGGAACTAAAAAGCCTCTTGATGAAAGTGAAAGAGGGGAGTGTAAAAGTTGGCTTCAAGCTCAACATTAAGAAAACTAAGATCATGGCATCTGGTTCCATCACTTCCTGGGAAATAGATGGGGAAACAGTGGAAACAGTGTCAGACTTTATTTTTTTGGGCTCCAAAATCACTGCAGATGGTGACTGCAGCCATGAAATTAAAAGACGCTTACTCCTTGGAAGGAAAGTTATGACCAACCTAGATAGCATATTCAAAAGCAGAGACATTACTTTGCCAACAAAGGTCCGTCTAGTCAAGGCTATGGTTTTTCCAATGGTCATGTATGGATGTGAGAGTTGGACTGTGAAGAAAACTGAGTGCCGAAGAATTGATGCTTTTGAAGTGTGGTGTTGGAGAAGACTCTTGAGAGTCCCTTGGACTGCAAGGAGATCCAACCAGTCCATTCTAAAGGAGATAAGTCCTGGGTGTTCTTTGGGAGGAATGATGCTAAAGCTGAAACTCCAGTACTTTGGCCACCTCATGCGAAGAGTTGACTGACTGGAAAAGACCCTGATGCTGGGAGGGATTGGGGGCAGGAGGAGAAGGGGACGACAGAGGATGAGATGGCTGGTTGGCATCACTGACTCAATGGACGTAAGTCTGAGTGAACTCCAGGAGCTGGTGATGGACAGGGAGGCCTGGCGTGCTGCGATTCATGGGATCGCAGAGTCGGAGACGACTGAGCGACTGAACTGAACTTGTAACCAAATGACAAAATGAGAAAATACTACCATATATCAGAGAGTAAATGTTCCTTACTTAATCTTACAAATCAGTAAGAAAAAAACACAAGAATATAGGCAAAAGATATAAACTAGCAGACGTAAAATAAGAGACATGAAAAGACTGATGAACTTAAGAACTTCACTAATAATCAAAAAAACACACATTGAACAGTAAGATGCCATTTTTTACTTATCAAAGTGACTGAGACTTCTTTAAAAATCACAATACCCTGTGCTGCCAATGATGCAGGAAAACAGACATTCTTGTACGATACTAGAGGAAATTGGCACAGCCTTTCAGGTGAGCAATCTGCAATGTTTCAAAAGCTTTAGAATTTCTCAAACCCTGTGAGACAGCAATTCCACTTCTAGGAACTTACCTAGGAAAATAATCCTGTGAGCAGAGAAGATACCACTTTCAGTTGTGAAAAAATACATTCTAAACATATCATATTAGGAGAGCAGTTAAATCATGGTATGCCCAGACAAGGGGATACTATGAAGCCATTAGTATGATGATATATAGTTAACAGAAATGCTCCTGCAAATATTCATAGTAAAGAGTAGAATCACAGGTGCTACCCAGTTGTACAACCTGAGGAAGCTCTTTATGTTCAGAATCAGCATGGGATTCATGATATAGTTAAGTGACGAAAGTAAGGCACTGAACATGGTGTACAGTATACTGCCATGTACATAAAAGAGAGGGAAAGACCACTCCACATAAAACATCTCGCCAAGAATTCATGAGAAATTAATAGCACTAAATGCCTTTGGGAAGAGCAACTAGGTGGTTTTGGTCAAAGGGAAGGGAAACACCTCACTGGCTACCTCTTCTTTATCCATCTGAACAAATTTAAAATAGAAATTTTGAGTTAGAAAATTCAAGTCTCAAAGCAATACATATGATAGGGTCCCAATTTTTTTTGACGGGGTGGTGTTTGGGCAGAGAGACAAGAAGATGGGTAGAGAGCAAGCTACAGCAACAGAGATTCAGGCAAGCAGCAGGTACATGACAGGTCACGTGAGGGGGGGAAAGAGTTCAAAGCAGACAGACTAACTGGTTGATCTCTTGGTGGTGTTATTAGCAAAAACCTAGTTTTTTCATTCTTTTTTGGGCTGAGCCACGCAGCATGTGGGGTCTTAGTTTTGAACCTGCGCCCCCTGCAGTAGAAGTGCAGAGTCCTAACCACTGGACTGCAGGGGAACTGCCAGGAAAAACATATTTTCTTTTGCTATTCCCCCAATATATGTGCTAATTTTGCAAAAAGAAAACTTTTATTTCACAAAAACTACTTTCACATCAAACTCTTATGCTCTAACGATTTCTATGTATGGACTCACCATGTGGACTAGCAAAACTGGCCCCTGGTCCTATTGAGATTCCATGCGAGGATGGGGGAGGAGTTGGAACAAATGATGCTGGTGATGGGGCTCTCAAAGCCCCACTCGGGGAGCTGGCAGCATGCAGATTTCCTAATAAAGGAAAATAATTATAGATGATCTTGCAGGACACATATTATGTCCTGACCAAGGACCCCAAGTTAAGACTCTATCTACAGACTAAAGAAACAAGTAATAAAGCTCCCAGAAGTAGCACAAAGAAAAACTGGAACAATTTCACCACTAAAAGAGAGATCAATTCCATGGGGCCCCAATTCTAGCTCTTACACTGACTAACGTTTTTTTTAAAAAAATATATGCAGTGTAGCAGTGTACTTTTTTATTCACTCATTCAACAAGAAGGCATGAACATCAATGTCATGCCAAGCATTGTTGTAGGTACTGGGGATGCAGCAGTTAACAAGAAACAAAAATTCTTGCCCTCATGGGAGTTTATATTCCAGTATAATGAGAAAGACAAATATATGTCAGGTTATGTTAAGTGCTATGGAGAAAAACAGGGCAAGGTAAGGGCGATGTGGTGGTGGAGGTAGATGCTGCTCTTTATATAGAGCAACTTCTTCAAGAAGGGGCTATGTGGGCTGAGACATAAAGTGAAGGATGAGGCATGAGGATATCCAAGGAATAACACACTGAAGGCAAACAGAGGAGCTAGTGCAAAGGCCCCAACAGTAGCAGCAGTTAAAAATAACAGGGGGAGGCCAGTGTGGCTGGAACAGCGTGAGCAAGGTGGGGAAGGGGAAATGGAAAACAATTACGTCAGAGAGGTGGGAGGAGGGTCCCAGATTTCATAGGGATTTGTAGGCCGCTTTAAGGATTTAGGGTTTACCCTGAAAGAGATGGGAAGCCACTGCAGAGTTTGGAGCAGAGGAGTCATGACCTAACTTCTGTACCCCAAGGATCATTCTAGCTGCTATTGAAAAATAAGACTATAGGGAAGGGGGCGGGGAAACCAGTCAGAGGCAACTGCAATTACCTAGGTAAAGATGGTTAGTGACTCGGGAAAGGGTGAAGGCCAAGACATTGATAAGTGGTTAGGTTCTAGATAAAGTCTGAACACAGAGCTGACAATATCTGGTAACTGACTGACTGTGGGTGTGAGAGAAAGGAGTCCAACACGACTCCTACAGCTTTGGCCCAAGTAACAGGAACGAAGAAGCTGCCACTTGCTGAAATGGGGTGTCTATGGGAGCAGTAGTATAGGGAACAGCTGGAGGGTGTTAGGAATTTAGTTTCAGCTGTACTGAGTTTCAGATGTTGGTTAAACATCTATCAATACATGGAAATGCTGAACAGATAACTAGAAAATAATAGGACTCGAGTTTAGCAGAGAGGCCTAGATGGAGATATAAAAAACTGGAAGACGTGAGCTTAAGGATGGTGTTTAGCCACAGGACTAACTTTAGAATTATGAAGGGCAGGGACTATGACTACCAAAACTATGAATGCAACATTAAAATACTTGCTACATTACCATAATTATCCTCAATACCAGCAGTTTTCAAATTCTCCACTATTATGTAAGAGAACTTCATATTCTTAATATTATATAATACCTAATGCAGTATTAGTTCAATACAGTATGAATTCAATATTAACATATTTACATTCAAGAAATATGTTAATTGACTTGGTTAATCTTTAAGTATTATATTTACATATCTAGCTGTGTGACCTGGACAAGTGACTTAACTTCTCCATGCCTCATTTTTCCTCTGTTAATGGGAAATAATAGGTCCTATGCCACGGGTTTGCTGCGGAGACTAAATGGGTAAAGGACTTAGAACAGGGCCTGGTGCACAGGAAGCACTATAGAACTGTCTGCTACTATAATTATTTCAATAATCATCTCTCCTATGCGAAACCAGTCTCAATTCACATCCTGGAAACCCCCTCCCCTCGGGTGCTGGGTCCCCGCTTCCCATTCTCTCCCTTGCTCCCCATCTGCTCCTCCCTAGGCTCCCACACTGTCTACTGTTGGAACTTCACAGGGGCTGAGTCCCCCACCAGCTCAGCCTTCGGGAACCTTCAATGACACAATATTCCAAGTCTTCACCGGGGGTACCACCAACTCCGATGAGCAGGGAAGGGCTCATCTACCTGAAAATCTCATACCAGTCCTCCTCGCTAGCTTGAGCTAACAGGGTAAGCTTGAGGAACAGGGCTGTTATTGGGCTCACTGCTGAATTCCCAGCACCCAGCAGCATTAGACACACAGCAAGTGCTTAAAACATACTGTTTTAACATTTCAGTTTAAAGTCTAAATCTGGCATTCTCCAGCAATTTTTACAGTGCACTTCATGAGGCTGCCCACAGAGCCATTTTGTTCATACAAGCAGGTTGTGCCCTGCTTGACTCTGAGGGTGGGGCACCATTCACACACACCGGGGCTCTGTCAGCTCCTTCTGTAAGGGAGCTTTTCTGTAAGCAGTCATCGCAGCAGGAAAGCAGTCGCACACACTACACACATGGGTGTGGCTGTGTTCCATGAAACTATTTACAAAAGCAGGTGGTGGGTAGGACATGGCCCATAGGCCTGAGTGTGTCAACCTCTGACACAGATCACGCTGTGACACAGACCATGCTGTGATTCCTGGAGTTGCACCGTGAGTCTGATTCCGGGTGACAACCCTGCCACTTAATTCAAACCTTTTAAAAGTGCTCCTGAATCACACACAGATTTCAAAACCCTGCAATAATGAATGAATAGCAAATATCTGGCCATAGACTAGCAAAGCAGTTCTCTCTGAAGTCTCAGGCTACATGTGTAGGATTTCTCACTGTATGTGTGCCTATTTGGGATGTGAAAGTTGAACATGCCAAGAGTTAGTATCTTACCCGGAGACTGTGTATGCATCATAGAGGGAGACTGGTTGACTGTGCTGTGGTAAGATGTAGGGGGTGAAGTAAGAGGATAAGCACCTGATGATCCTGGCTGCTTTGGAAATGGCTGAAAAGAAGAAAATTCCTTGTTGGTAAAATGGCCAACCATGTAGCATATGTGGGCGTGGCTTTCCCCAATCAAGAGCTACAGTGTTAATTAACATTTACATGTCACTGGTTATCAAATAGGAAAGGTGAGGTGTGAAAATGCCCCAAATTCACACCAGTATTGCAAATTTTAAAAAGCCCTTTCAAAGTGTTTTAAAAATAGCAACGTCCCCATTCCTGACCTTGCAGTACCACTACTTTATCCCTCAAGATCTTTTTTTTTGCTCATTTTATCTACCAAATCACTGATTTATCAGTATTACTTATCTACCATTTCACTGATTCTAAGATCAACTCCCCCCGCATTTTAACATCTCTGAAATTACGGTATGTCTTCCAGTTCATGCATGCTGCAGTCTAACTGGCAGCGCTAGTTCAGGCAGTACATAAACAGCGCACCGTACACTGGGGGCATCTGGGAGTCAGTGAAATATGATAGTTCAACCTGGTACCTGGTCCCTACTCACCTTCACCTTCATCTCCAGTAACAAAAATCCGAGGACAACTCTTCCTAGTGTATTTTTTTAACTAGAGTATAAGTCACATACAACAAAGCACACAAATGCATAGTCTGATGAGGGTTTATAAATGTAACTGCCACGTAAGTCAAGATGCTGAAGAACATTACCAGAACCCCAGAGGCCTCCCTCCTTCCAAATGTCTTATCACCTCCCCAAAGGTAAGCAGAACTCTGACTTCCATCACTCAAGCTTGGTTTTGCATCTCATATAAATAGTGAATGTACTCATTAGTGTCTGGCTTCTTTTGTTCAACACTGTCAGTGAAAACCATTGTTTTGTTGCATGGAGCAACAGCATTTTTCTTTTCTCTGAAGTATTTCTGTGTATTCCAGTTTACTCACTCATTCTTCTCTTGTCAGTTATTTGGGTTGTTTATAATTTTTTGCATAAATAATGTTGCTATGAACATTCTTGTATTCTCCGGCTGCATTTCTGTTGCGCATATACCTAAAGTAAAACTGTTAAATCACAGGCATGCATAATGTTCAGCTTTAGCACTCTGAATACTGCTAAACACCACTGCAAGGTAGCTGTACCATTTTACCCACCTTCCAGCAGTGAGAGTTTCAGGGGTCCTGATACCAAATGTTAGCAAGGATTACTAATTTTTTTCCTTAAAGCCATTTTTGTGGCTATGGGGTATTAACCTCACCATGGTTTTAATGTATAATTCTGTGATGCCAGATGACAATGTTCACCTTTTCTGTGCTTACTGGCCATTTGGACATCACCTTTTATGACCACACAGGTGATCACCCGCCATTATTTTAAGTGCATGAGTCTAAGGTTAATGCTGTCTCTGGTACTATTTACTTCCCTTCACTAGAAGCCTCCCCGTCTCCCTTTGTCATTATTTTTCACATGGCTGTCTTGTGTCCTCCAAGGACCTCCTCGCCTTTTAACAAAGAAGTGCAGACACCTGTAGAACCTGTTAAGTAACAGAAATGTGATGCCATGTGCAATATCAGTTAGACATCACCTGTTGCTGTGGTGGTGGTTGGAGTTGTGAGATTAAAGAATCCATCATATCTCCTCCAATGGGAGAAGGGGGATTATCGTCCTCATTTACAGACCTTCTTCGAGCATCCTGATTGCTGTCAACAAACATATTCAGGAATGTCTATGGATATAAACAGGTAAAATTTAGATTATTTTACCTAACTTTAGTAAGATATTCTTAATCATTTAGCATGTGTTAATAGAAACAAACATATCACGTCCACCTCTGAAATACAAGTTTGACACATGGCCACCATTGTTAGGCCAACCTAGAAGAGACAGTCATCGTTTTGAAGGAAAGAAGGAAAATTGAGGAAAATGGTTAAACATAAAAATAAAAAAATCTAAGTGCTGTTATGTGAACAAAAGTTAAAGAAAGAAGTACATCCTGGTCAAAATATTTTATTAATTTCTGAATCAGACATGTGGAAAAGAATAAAAAGTTGCATGGTAGGCATGTAAACAACTTCAATGACTTGGAAAGTTTCCTATTTAGTGAGAGTTCTCACTTTTTAAGCCAGCAAATATGAAAGAGGAAAACTGAATAAAGAAACTAAGCCATCTTTTTCCTTTTTATTTTATGTAACAATCTTTAACTATCAAGAATGGGATAAGGGTGTGCTTTATAGAGTATGTCATCAAAAATTAGGCGAGGCTACCAGAATTTGTGTCTCAATCACAGATTCTTTTTAATACCCTCTACCTGCCCAATCTTCAAAAATATAGATTATAAGCTTATCAGAATTACTGAAAAGCTTTTAAAGGTACATAGTCTGACTTCTAATTAAAGGTAATAGATTATTCACAAAACTCATTTCATCTTCTCTCAACACCCCCCTGAAACTCCTAAAAAAAATTTTTAAGCAAAAGTCACAAAGACAAAAAGAATGGGATAAGAGAGAAATAGAAATAAATTCTAGGAGGCTACAGAGCAGATGGCTGAATGGTAACTGAACTATCCAATGTGAGGAAGTCGTTTCCTAAGCAAACAGTGGAGAAAGCCAAGAAGCAAAGCTATTTCCACCCAGATCTCCAAGATACACAGGAACTGACAGCATCAGACACCTCTGGAAATGAGAATGAAAGAGACTAAAAGCAGAAGGACTGGGTGATTGTCTCTTTCTGAGACAGTGAAACCCTCCAGAGCCTCTGTCCTCCCACTGAATGAAGCTGACCTCTACCACTTGGCAGAAGGTCTCTGATTTGGGGGACTCTAGTGGAGAAGGCAATGGCACCCTACTCCAGCACTCTTGCCTGGAAAATCCCATGGATGGAGGAGCCTGGTAGGCTGTAGTCCATGGGGTCGCTAAGAGTCGGACACGACTGAGTGACTTCCCTTTCACTTTTCATTTTCATGCATTGGAGGAGACGGCAACCCACTCCAGTGTTCTTGCCTGGAGAATCCCAGGGACGGGGGAGCCTGGTGGGCTTCCGTCTCTGGGGTCGCACAGAGTCGGACACGACTGAAGAGACTTAGCAGCAGCAGCAGCAGGATCAATTGAGAGCTGGGGTACCATATTAAAAACGAAGATTAAAGTTTCCATAATGAATGCTGAGAATACCAGTTTACTTCTCTTATTTCATTTGCCAAAAATTGGGAGCCAGTGCACACCAGCTATGCAGAGTTTTGATATTCTTCTCTTGGTCCTCACACTGGCCCAACAAAGAGATCTAAAGCTACTGACACTGGAGTTATACCCAATGAAATGGCCCAAGCAGATGGTCCCGCAGTGAAGATCACAGTCAACAAGGCTCACCTTCAAGAGAGGACAATGTAGCCATAGAGAACAGATGTCACAAAATGAACTTTGAGAAACAAAAAGAGCTCTCGAATTTTTTCTAAAAAAGATGGCAAAAAAAGTTCTTGATGGAAATGAAAAAATAGAAGGATTGGAGGGAAAATGAGGAAATCTCCTAGAAACAAAGAGATAAAAAAACAGAAAAGATAAGAAAATCAGAGGATATGTCCAGGATTCCCGACATCAGAATAGTGGGGGTACCAAAAGGAGCTCACAGAGAACACAAAGAAAAAGACTTGAGGAATAGCATAAGGAAGTTCCCCAGAACAAAAGGATGTAAGTTTCCAGACTGAAGGAGTCCACTTGTTCATGTAAGGCTGAAGAAGTGGAATGGATTAAACGTCTCAATGGTCACAATAGAAGCTAGGGGACAATGGAGCAATGCTTTCAAAATTCTTACAAAAAATGACTGCAACCTAGAACTCTATATCAAGCCCCTCCCTCAACTAGATGAGGTTAACTAAAGACACTTGCGAACACACAAGGTCTCAATTTAACCTTCCGTGTATCTTCTCCCAGGGAGCAACGTAGAGCATTTCACCAAAACAATGAAGTAAACACCAAGAAAAAGAAGTGGGGTCCAAGTTATAGGGCAAGCAACACAAGAGAAATGAAGGACTCTCCCGCTTCACCACTGTTTCTGCAGATCCCTAAATCGAAATCAGGCAAAAGGTCTGGAGGGTTTAGAGGTCAGAGACTGTGGAAGAGATGGCTTCAAGAGGAAACTCATAAGGTACCTGATTTGTGAACATACTGAGGGCAGAGTTACATACAAGGGAGAGACTTTAAGGCTGTTAGTGGTAAATAGAGAAAGCTAATAATTTTAATTAATTATGAATTTTAAAAATTAGTAATTCCCAGGAAAATAAAATGTCGAGCGAGAAAGGAAAAGTAATCGTAGTAAACTTGGTAGAATAGTGTTATAATATTCATAATAATGTGAACACTGAAAAATTACCTAATTGAAACTGCTACCCTAACCATATCGCGAGGCTGGAGGAAAAGAAGGCAAATGTGTACTGAGAGTAGCCTGGAAAGGGGAAGGGGCATACAAGAAAGAACTAAAAAAGAATTAAATCCTCATCTTCCATTAGAGTCAGATAATGCCCTTAACTAAGAAGTCAACAGGGGACGCCAGAGGATGAGATGGCTGGATGGCATCACTGACTCGATGGACGTGAGTCTGAGTGAACTCCGGGAGTTGGTGATGGACAGGGAGGCCTGGTGTGCTGCAATTCCTGGGGTCGCAAAGAGTCGGACACGACTGAGCAACTGAACTGAACTGAAGAAGTCAACAAAGAGCAATGAAAGAATGCTATTTAGAGGTAAAGGTGTGAATACCATGAGAATGTGCTGTACAGAGTAGGAGAACAGCAAGAGTGGGATTAATTTTCAATACAAACCATTTGGAACTATTAGACTCTCAACTGTAAGAACATACAATTGAGCTATCATACCAATATCTCCAGGGGTTGTGGCCTAGGACCCTACATTAAAAAAAAAATATCACAGTTGAACTGATGCTCAAAGCTTCTCAATATTCACTGATAAAGGCTACTTTTAAAGTTCCCTGAAACTCCAAATAGCGAACAGGACTCTCTTGAGTAACTTCCACCTTACTCATTCCATTGTAAGGAAATAAAAGGACATTTTATCATTTCATATACATAGGCACAGAATTTCTAGCTCCTTCAGAGTAAAGCTACAGAGATGATGAATTACTACTAGAAGTAGTTACTACTACACGGAGTAGTAACATGGCTACTCATTAAATTTAAACAGGAAATTGTTGCTTTCCCTCATTATTTCCCCCTCAAAGGAATTGTTTTAGGGATCCCATTTATATTTAGTAATTCTGCAACACTAAAGTCCATTACCTTGAGTCCTGGTGCAGGATAAAAACCTTCAACTAACTTGCTATTATCAAAAAGACTATAGGCCCCGTCCCGTATTGCCACAACACCTCGACTTCGGCAGTATATATCAATGCAATACATGTTCCTGAAGGCCAGTCGGATGTGGGTGGACGACTGTGGCAGGATGGAGAAGCACTGGTAGGCAGTGTTGGTTCTCTGGGTCAAGCCCAACATCGGCACAGTGGGCAGTTTGTTGATGGCATTCAACGGTGCCTGAGTATCAAACAATACCTACAAGGAACAAACACAGTGAGAGCAGCCAGTTTCTGTACAGATGCTAAAACCTCAGAATCTTCAAGGTAAAAATCATCACAAATGAGACAATCTCCTTCTGGCACATTCTGTAAAAACTTTCATCATTAAAGATGAGTTAAGTCCACATGATTTTTTGAGGAGTTTTATATGACACACTGAGTCTTATTTTTAAACAGAAAATAAAGTTAATTACCTGTAATAACTGAACCACATTTGGTGTTTTGTTGAACATTTCTTGAAGCTGATGGAGAATGGTATTGTGACAGTTACTGCATCCTGAGTTTGGACCCACAGTTCCCAAAGAAATGTGAAATTTCTGATGTATGGAATTCCATTGGATACTAATCTAAATCAAAAAGATTATGTTTCAGAAACCAAGAAAGGAAAAGATACAAGGAAAAGAAAAAATAATCTTTAAACACTAAGGTAAAATGCCAAAGATCTAAATGAGGTCTTTTTGGGAAGCAACTTGTTAAGATTAGACTCTGTAAATTCCAGATGTGCTGTCACTATGGATCAGTACATTCACTGAGTGTGTGTGTTAGCCCACTTCTACTAAATTTCTGGTATTACTTTATGTGGAAGAGTTCAGAAAGAAACTAGCTAGCTGAAATTTGTATACTAAATTTCTAGGACTTTACATATGGGGTGGGGAAAAAATAAGAACTACAGATTATGGGGAATACCTTCAAGATTAATATAGGATCAAATAATGTTAACAATCATGTGACTAAAAGCGCAGAAACATACCGTATTGTTCAAGACCATTTGTACATAATCTTCATTATAGTAATCACGCTGCTAAGTAGATTTGAAATCAGTGAAGAAAGAAACACAAATACCAAAAGTACATTACGTTGTCAAAACTCTTTATGAATACACGCTCCGAAGAGGGTATAATTTTTGTTTTCAATTTTTTAAGAGTTAACCATTACAAAATACTATAACAAAGTATTTAAAAATATCATTTTATCTCTAATTTGTACTTGTACCCTCAATTATTTCAAGAAACTTTTCATAACTGTTGAATTCTTGATTTTTTAAAAAAAGACTTATGAGAGGAACTTTAGTTTTAAGTAATTCATAAACTTACTGAACTTCCCTTGGTGGTTCCATAACACAAGATAAGTTTTCGGTAATTATAAACACGAACTTCTGAGAAAATGTTTAGATGAGTGGGTATGTCTAAACAGAAAGAAAACAAAAAGGAATTTAAGACTATACATACAAAACTTTAAAATATTTATGTGAAAAAGAAGAGATCTTGATAATATTATATGCCTAGATAGAAAGGTCTCTCTCTTTATAACCTAGTTTAAAAAAAAAGAAAGAGAAAGAAAACAAAAAAAGATCAGCAGCATAAATAGTTAGTAGGCTCAAATTTCCATTTGGACAGACGGGGCAGGTCTGGGCAATGGGGGAGATGTACGGAAGGACAGTGGTTCAGGGGTTCCAATTCCAGCCCTGTCTTTTACTAGCTATGTGAACTTCTGCAAGTTTCTTAAGTCTCTTGACTTGTTGTCTTCATTTCTGACACGAGGAATGGTAAATTACCTCCCTCATAGGGTTACTGTGAGGAATGAATGAGTTAATACAAGCAAAGTGGTTACTACATTTATGGCACCTAGTAAATTCTCAATAAGCACTACTATAATCTTGTATACCTATGTGTAAACATTTCTGAATATATACAAATCGTAACAGTAGCTGTCTCCTGGGGAAGGAAACTAAGTCTGAGGTAAAACAGAAAACTTTTCATTAGATATACTCAGGATTTTTTTTTTTTTTTTAACAATGTACATGTTTTACTTCCTCCAAAGGCACTGGCACAGGGAGGGATACCTGCCCTCCTCCACAAGATGATCACTTGTACCTGGTAGAGAACGTGCAAATTCCAACACACACTCATATAATCGTGCAATGCTATTCCAATCATTAAGGAACATTTCAACCACTTTTCTACCACCAACGGGTTCAGACAACAGGTTTTCATATGTCAGATAAACATGCCGGGATGGTCCTACAAAATTAAGAGAGAAGATTAATAGGAATCAATACTAAAAAAAAACCCCAAAAAACAGAAATAGAAATATGCAAAGACAAAAGTGTGTGAAGCATCTCACCTTGTTCCCTGGTAGAAGTGCCATTAAGGGGACAATTTGCAAACACTAGCTCTGCCACCCACGTGCGGTTATTTCTACCTTGTAATCGGAAAGTGCAGTCAAGGAGAGAGCGGTCCAGAGCCTTTTGGGTTTCCTCATTTATACCCTTACAGGGAGGAATTCTGGTGATGAAAGATAGCATATGAAGTGTACTTCACATCACAGAAAGACGAAAGCACAATTTACACAATGACAGGCAGGGTATCACAGTAGAGCTTCAGTTCAAACTCTACTACGAGGTACCTTCTGCAAGAGGAGGAAGCAATTCATAGCAATTCACAACAATTAACAGCATTTAACCCACTTTCATTCCTATCAACATGGATTAGGACTCTCATTTTAATGGTGATGTTTGCCTTTGTCATTAATCTTGTTATTAGAAAAGACCACAATTTCTCAGAAAATCAAATATACTGGCTTTCTATGAAATCTACCTAGAATATCCTCAAGGAAATGTTAAGGAGAACAAAATATTTTAAGACCAGACTTTGAAGGCAGGATGATCTCGTGAAAAGGACAAGGCTTTGGAATCAGGCTGCTGCTGCTGCTAAGTCGCTTCAATCGTGTCCGACTCTGTGCGACCCCATAGATGGCAGCCCACCAGGCTGCCCCCGTCCCTGGGATTTTCCAGGCAAGAACACTGGAGTGGGTTGCCATTTCCTTCTCCAACTGGAATCAGGCACCTGCATCCTAATTCTGGTTCAGCCATTCACCCTCTCTGAATTTGTTTCGCAAGTATAAAATGAAGATACATAATTACCTTCTGGGTCACTGATTTTAAAACATGATGAAACATATATATAAAGTGCTTACAGCGGTTGGTTCAGCAGGTATTCAGATATATTAGTTTCTCCTTGCAGTAAAACCAAGTCTTAATCACTTAACCGCCATGACAAAATTTCAGGTTCATTATCTCCCCTTGCCTCATTATTTCATTATTTCCCCTCCTCCACTGTAGAGGTAACTCACTGTGATGGAGCTATTCATGTATCAACTCATTTACCATACATACTGTCTCTTATATATACCACATATACAAGAGGAATGTATTAGCTTTGGTGTCTTAAAATACCCATTTATCTTTTCTCCTCTTGCAGCTTTATGAACTATCTTATTTGTCATAAAACATTATGAGATAATATATTTTAGCAGTTTTTTCAGTACTGGATGAAATGAGATAATATTTAATTACACGCTATGCTTTAACTCATAGGAAAGAAAGGAGTTAATCGTCAGACTTGATATAATTATTATCAAAATCTAAGGCAAAAAACAACAAACATAACTAGAAATATTGAATTTCGGTTCAGGCCTCTTAGATATAACACCTAAAACAGGGCTCCTCAATGTCAGCAATACTGACTTTCTGGGCGGGAGAATTCTTTGTTGCAGGGCGGCTGTCCTGTGCAGGCTTGGCCTCTATCTACCAGGTGCCAGTAGCATCTCTCAACCCTTCTTCTCAGTCAATGATAACCAAGAATATCTCCAAACATTGCTAAATGTTCCCTAGCAGGGAAAACTGTTCTGAGGTTGAGAACCACTGACCTAGAATAAACAATTTAAGAGAGCAAAAAGGGTGGAAAGTTTGCTCAAGAGCTCATAACCAGGCACTGCAAGCATGCTGCTCTCGAGACTTGTGTCATCTGTGTGGTGTGATCAAGGCTCTTTTGAATCCGCACAAGGCAACAGGTCCACGAACCAGAGCAGCCTAAGGTGTTCACCATGGTATTTTCAGAGATACAGCAAGGAGACCTGCTCAACAGATTTTCATGGAGATAAGTTGAACAAGAACAGACTATATCTTTAGCAAAGAGGAGAAAAATGTGCTCAGTTTTAAAGTTTTGAAGTATCTACTCATATTCCCACTTAAAATATGAAAATACCTAGGACTAAAAGCTTAAAAGTTTCTGAATATTAAATGTATTAAAGCAATTACTTAATAATTAGATCTAGGCCAGATTTTAATAAAATCATATTTAGACACTATTTTTTTCCTTCTTCATATCTATGAAGAAAATACTCCCAATAATGGACATCATGTACCAAACAGATCTCTTTATCTGTTTCTATATATTTTCCTAAGTTTTAAATAAAGAAAACAATAGCCAGCATATAGTAAAGACTTTCTTAAAAATTACTGTAAAATGAAAATTAAAAAATATGAAGTGCTTTCTTTCTAGGTAAGGACTATAATGAATTCTCTTGAGCACAAGAAGAAAGGGGACTGAAATTTCTTTCGTAAAAATGCTGAGAGCAAGACATTTTAAGATTGCTGTAAAACATGAAAAAATAAGAGAAGAGAACACAAATGTTATCATCTATTAATCTGCAATTGTCAAAAGAGTAAAAAGAAACACCCCTTATTTTAGGCAGCAGTGATATAAAACCAAAGGCAAATAAACTAAAAGTATTACATTTCCTTTTGATGTCTATTGTAAAACCAGCTCGCTCTCTAGAAATCATTTTGTGAACATGGCATTATGGTAGCCAGGCAGGGCAGCTTTTCTAGTTCTTCAACTCTTTATCTAAAGTGAGCACCATGACACGTGGGTGGAGTGCATGCTATCTGCTAGACCTTTCCATCTTCCACAGGACAAACTGATTTACAAGCAACAAATTGGTTACAAATTGATTCCTGGTGGCTCAAACTGCAGAGCCATCATGTCTTGGCAGACAGAGGAATTCAATAAATAAAAATTGCTTCTATGGTTTATATTATTAAGCAGCATCTAAGAAACAATACAAATGCAAAAAAAGAAAACTGCTTTCTGCACCAAAAAGGCTGACCTCTTAAAAATGGCATTTGAGCTTTGCAAGTCCATCCTGGTCAACGCATAAATCACACACGGTGCCTTAGTTTTCCCTCTAAGCATCCACTGGCCCCTAGTCCTCTACCCATTTAGAGCCAAGCCCTCTGCACATCTCCCTCCATGTACTTTTTCCCAGTGATCTAAGTTACTATCCCAGCTTAATTACTTCCACCTTGGTAGTGACTCATCTATTTCCCCTGCCCAGACCTGTCACCTGAGCTTGAGACATATCCTTGCCTGCCCAAAGAGATGTCTAGACACCTTGAACTTAGCAAAACCTCTTCAAACCCACATCTTCATCCCCTTCTCTCAATAAACAACACCACCGTCCATCATCTGCCCAAGATAAAACCAAGAGTCATCTCTGCCACCTTCTACTCTCTCTCTCTTTCAGTATCACTTATAAAGACTTCGTCCCCTAAGTCTTTATGGAACTTGCCCTGGTCCAAGCTACCAACAACTCTGGTGTGAACCATTTCAGCAACCGGTTTTGCTACTTCAGTCTTGTTCCTTTCCCATTTATTCTCCATGTTGCTATCAGGGCGAGCTTTCAAAAAAAAAAAACAACCTATCTAATGATGTCAGTTTCTGCTTAAAATCATCTGATGGCTCTTTACTGCCATTCGGATACAGTGAATTCCTTAAGAACATTTACACCAAGGCCCTATAGGATCTGACCCTTCCTGTGTACATCTGTAGGCTCATCTCCCCTAACTCCTGCCATGCCCTACTTCTTTCAGTTCCAGGATGCCGAGCTTTCTCTCCCCTCTAAGCCTTCATTTTAGCAGTTACTCCTTCTGGTTGGGACACCCACTCCCACCGTAGCTCCCTTTCCTCTGGCTAATTCTCACCTCTCCTTCAGTCCAGGTACAACTGGTACTTCGTGGGGATACCCTTCCTGATTTCCAAACTAGCCCAGATCCCCCGGCTATGTGAACCCACAGCATCCTGAAGGGCTCTATCAGAATTGAAGCCTGACACATATACTCAGTAAACATCTGCTGAATGAATGAAAGAAAGCCAGAGGAAGGACATCCTAAAATACCAAGAGGTGCTGGATGTCCACTTGGCAGGTAAAAGAGAATCCTCTACTAGACTGTGTAATTCCATACAGAAACCTGTGACATCCGCAGGTTCTGAACTCTGCTGTATGCTGACTCGTGTGACATCTGCAGGTTCTGAGCTCTGCTGTATGCTGACTCGAAGGAGTAGCACTGGCGGTAGGGCTGCAGTGTGTGGCACCACCTCAGACGCATGACAGGGACTTACTTCAGTAAGCGAATCGCGTGGCTGAAGCCATCACCTTCCATTTGCACTCCTTGATGTGGAATCTCCAGATTGGACAACTAGAAAGAGAAAGGTACAGTTATTATGAGACCACCAATTTTACAAAGGCAACTACCTTTTCTAAGTACTATTGTCTCTCTTCTCATGGCATCTGTTCTAGAGTTGTGAGCATTGTCCCCCCTCATCTGATTTCCTGGGAACTAAATAAGACTGGCTTCCTTGCATGATGCAATTAACGTCTATTTGAAAACAAAGTTTGAGTCATAGCCACATCTCATTTTTAATCACAAACAGTATTTTTCAGTTTACAACTTTTCTGGAATATATTTTTTTAAATAACTATTTCCTCTGTGAAACTCGAAAGAAAAGATTTTCAGTTGATGCATTTACCCAGAGACCCTGTCAGTGGAACTACAGGTTATTTGGGTATGCCGGGAAGTCATTCTAGTCACCTAGCAGAGGAACACACTTGCCTTCAAGCAGATATTCCCAGGTCTTCTCTGACAGACTATTTATTTATATCCACCTTATTCCAGAAAGGATTTAAGGCAGCCTTAAGCATGTCACTGAGCCCTGCTCTTTGGGCCTGGGAAGAGTAGAGGTGTAGAAAAACAGCTGCTGACCATGAAGTAGGGCTCCAGATTCAAAAGACAGCAAAGTGTGGGAGAGCTCAAAAACACTGCCTCTGTTCTATGGATCACAAATATCAACATTCCTGCTAAGATCAGATTTAGTTATTCACATCTCAGTGTAAATTACCTTAAGCAGAAAATGTGCTTGCTTTTGCCTTTATCATCTTTTTCAATGAGAGAAAAGAAAGTTTTGAAGAGCTTAACTGAGTTCAATAGAGTACTACAGAATGTTGAATAGCCTACATGTGTGACAGGTATAGGAACACAGAGAAGGAGAAAAGAGGCCACTACGCTTACAGGTGTCTATGTGGGCACTACAAAGACACAAGCTTCTGCAACTTCTGGCCTGTGGGTAATGAGGAAGAGAGCAGACAATGACTGAGGCATTCCCCCTGGGTATGATGTAGCCTCCCATTCCACTGCAAGGGAGTAACTGAATGACATTCATGTAATTCATCCAATGTGTTGTGCTTAGTCACTCAGTCATGTCCAAATCTGCGACCCCATGGACCATAGCCTGCCAGACTCCTCTTTCCATGCATTCTCCAGGCAAGAATACTGGAGTGGTTTGCCATGCCCTCCTCTAGGGGATCTTCCCAACCCACGGATTGAACCCAGGTCTCCCTCATTACAGGCAGATTCTTTATTGTCTGAGCCATCAGGGAAGCCCAATCAATCCATGTAGCATGATGAAAAAGCCCAACAACAGAGTCAAAGATATGGAAGCACAGACACTGTAGGAGCTCTGGACAGTTCCCAGACAAGAGGACACTCATCAGGCTCACAGTTGTAGGAGCTGGGACATCAAGGACATGAGTATCTACTTTAGTTGCCTATTTCTGGGCTTGGATTTTCTGGGCTACTGCTGCTCCTCACAATTTCACACCCTATTTTCTGCCTTTAGATCCTGAAGCCCTATATAGCAGCAATTGGCATACCATAGCTCATAGGCCAAATCTAGCCACTGCCTGTTTTGGGAAATAAAGTTTTATTGGAACACAGCCACACTCATTTGTTTAAATATCAACTATGGCTGGTTCACACTACAACAGCAGACCTGAAGAGCTAAAAAAGAGATGACTGATGCTGAAGCTGAAGCTCCAATACTTCAGCCACCTGATGCGAAGAGCTGACTCAGTCAAAAAGACCCTGATGCTGGGAAAGATTGAAGGCAAAAGGAGAAGGGGACGACAGAGGACAAGATGGTTGGATGGCATCACCGTCTCAATGGACATGAGTTTGAGCAAACTCTAGGAGATAGCAAAAGACAGGGAAGCCTGGCGTGCTGCAGTCCATGGGGTCGCAAAGAGTCGGACAAAACTTAGTGACTCAACAACAACAATAAATGACCCACAAGGCCTAAAATATTTACCGTCTGCCCCGTGATAGAAAAAGTCTGCTGATTCCTGCTCTAAAGCGTCAAAGTGTTTTCAACAAGTCTTCCCAAGACTATTATCATCAGCCTAACAAATAATCCACTTCCACATTTCTAGGTCTTTCCTTCATCACCAATAATTTACAGAAGGGAGGAGTCTTACAAAAAGTAAAACTTTAAACTAGAGGGAAATAATTAAGATTTTCATGTATTACTTTTTAATTGTTGCAAATCCTTGGCCAAAGCCCTTTTTGGAAATACAAAAATGCAGGTTCTGTTACCTCCCTTTCCTCTTATGCTTGGGGATCATGCTGAATATCACAATTGTGTACTCTTCAAAGACACTAACTCGGGCTAAGTCTATTGCTTCTTCCATGGGAAAAAAGTAAAAATTTAGTTTAATACTCTTTCTGACCTGCTTCTCACAAAGGAACCCAATTTTATTCGTAAGCAATATGTATAGCTTCACCCACTGAAAAATAAGCAACCCCTTTAATTATTAACCATCCCTAAAAAAGGTAAATACTGCTCCTTTGAGGTATACAAGTAAGGTTCTCAAAAATTGTCTTTATTTTTTTTTTTAAACTGGGAAGAATTTACATCCCATTTCCACAAAGAACAGAAGGCCTACAATTTGGAATCAGAGATAAATAATTTAATAATCTCATGGTATACATGTATACCAAATCACAACCATCTGGTTCTCCTAATGGAATTCATGTAGCTTTAGTAAGGCATTTAAAACATTACTCTTTGGGTACCCAAAATTGTTCCAAAAAATTACCTCCAACCGAAGTCCTACAAATGGCATGTTTGTATCACACATAGCAACGAAGTGAGCTAGAACTTTATTGAAGGCACGCATTTCTCCTGATCGTTTGGTTTTCTTGGGTTCTACTGGACACAAATCATCAGACAACTAGAATTTAAGTAAAGAACACAAGTGGGTTATAAAAAGAAAAAGTATGTGATGCAATTAGTTAAGCACTTGGACTACTGTAACAAAAGTCAAAGTTAACCAAAACAAATCTTAATTCATTCAACAACTGTTTACTGAGCAAATACTGACCTAAACACGGGAAATTTAGTAGTAAATATTATGTACTTAACAAGTTGCCTTGTGGGAAAGAGCGTACAATTAATTATTAATTAAAGGAGAAGCATTTTCAAGAATGTGTAGACATTTGTTACCTAAACCTTATTGTTGGCCAGCCTCTTAAAAATCATACCTAATTTTTTCCCATTTATAAATAGTTAGAAGAGTACAGCAAAGTCAATAGACACAAACCCTGGGCTCATTTCTGTTTGTGAACATACCTTGCGCTTGGTACTGGTTCTAGGCTGTTTCCCATTTTTTGTACGATAAACTGATTCCTGGAGGTTTTCCTTAAACTGCTGCAGCAAGAGGGCCATGAGAGGGCTGTCGTCACGATCCACTGCATTCACAGACAAGAAGTAGTACTTGTACGACAGTTGTGTGGGTTTATTGGGAACTTCTAACATCTCTACAACCTAAAAAGGTCCAAATCAGAAATGAGACTCAGAGACATTACTAACTGGTAAGTGTTGAATATTTTCCTCCTTGTATCAAGTAGGGCTCAGAATTAAGGACAAATCAGTCATGATCTCAAAAAAAAGCATTGCAATTAAATATGTAATTTGTTTTCTAAAAAACAGATCAGACTAAAGAACAATGACGAAAGAAAAATGACAACTGTATCTCATACTTGGAAGGATATAAAAATAAACCCTGACTTTTCAACTGAAATATACAGTCATTATGAGGATGAGGATAACAAGAACATGAACAATAGTTAATACCGATAAAGAGTTTATCATGCGCCACATACTCTCCGAGTGAGTGAAGTAGTGAAAGTTGCTCAGCTGTTTGAAAGTTGCTCCAACTCTTTGAGACCCCATGGACTATTCAGTTCATGGAATTCTTCAGACCAGAATACTGGGGTGGGTAGCCGTTCCCTTCTCCAGGGTATCTTCCCAATCCAGGAATCAAACCCAGGTCTCCCGCATTGGAGGCAGATTCTTTACCAGCTGAGCCACCAGGGAAGCCCTATACTCTCCTAAGTACTTGATAGATGTTAACACATTTAATCCCAGTAACTCAATAAAGTAGGGATTCTTATCTTCACTTTTCTGATAAAGTTAGGCACAAAAAGCTTAGATTAATTGTCAAAGGTCTCAGAGCTGAGAAGTGACAGACTCACACTCTGATCCTAGAAGTCTGGATCCAGAGACCTTGTTCTCACTATAGAGGCTTACTATTTTCAAGGTCTACCTGAAATTTAAGAAGAGTCCCCTAAATACTTGAGTGAGAGAAATAAATGCCACTGGACAGGGCTCTTGACCAACACACACTTTTCTGTCTTTATTCCTGTCTCTCTCCTTTCTCTACCCCACACCTCCCCACATAGTCTTTTCAGGAAATTGTTTGGCCGACACTTAAGAATCAACACTGAGGAAATTGGAGAATTAAAAGTAAAATGGAACTTCACCAAAGATATATGGACGGCAAATCAGCAGATGAAAAGATATTCAATATCATCAGTCATCAAGGCAGCATAAATTAAGACTACAATAAGATACCACTACACAATGGCAAGCCACTCCAGTACTCTTGCCTGCAAAGTCCCATGGATGGAGGAGCCTGGTGGGCTGCAGTCCATGGGGTCACGAAGAGTCGGCCACGACTAAGCGACTTCCCTTTCACTTTTCACTTTCATGCACTGGAGAAGGAAATGGCAGCCCACTCCAGTGTTCTTGCCTGGAGAATCCCAGGGACAGGGGAGCCTGGTGGGCTGCCGTCTATGGGGTCGCACAAAGTCGGACATGACTGAAGCAACTTAGCAGCAGCAGCAGCACACATCTATCAGAATGGCTAACTTTAAAAAAAAACAATCACAATAACAAGTACTGGCAAGAATGCAGAGCAACTAGAACTCTCACGTATTGCTGGCAGGAATGCAAAATGGTCTGGCCGCTTTGGAAAAGAGTTTAGCAGTTTCTTATAAAGCCAAACCTACTCTTAGTGTGTGACCCAACATTCCCACTTTTAGTTACTTTTCCAAAAGAAATCACCCAAAAAATCTATATGCAAATACTTATAGCAGCTGTATTCACAACTGCCCAAAACTAGAAACAATGCAGATGGCCTTTGATGAGAGGCTAAACAAACTGTGATACATTCATACCATGCAACACTACTCAGCAATAAAAAGAATGAACTATTATAAATACAACAATATGGATGAAAATCAAAGGCATTATGCCAAGTGAAAGAAATGACTAAAAGGCTAAACTGTAGAAACAAAAAACAGGTCAGTGGTCACTAGAGCGAGCAGAGGGAAACTCTGATTATAGAGAGGAAGCATGAAGGAATTCTAGGGGGTAACGGATAGCTTCTGTGTCTTATTGAGATGGCATTACAAAACTGTATGCATTTATTAAACTCCAGACACTTAAAAGTCTGAATTTTTACTGTGTGTAAATTATAGGTTAATAAAGCCAGTAAAAGTAAAATAGCAAAGACATTTAAGGGCAATAAGACTTTCCTCTATTCTTCTTAAAGGCTATGGTAGTTTTCGCCACTATTATGAACGTATCATCCTAAGTGAGAAGGATGAAGAGTGATATACATTCAGTTTGGTCTAAACCATGTGAAACAAATTATTGCTTTATAATAAACCACTAGTTATTGAAACTGAAAGCCTGGCGTTTTGTTGATACTAAATAAAGTCAGAAAATACATGTAGATCAGGCAGCACATGGAGAACTGAAACAACAATCCTGTCACATGCCAAATCCAGTTCCACAGCTGGTGTTTTAAAATTCAGAAAACAGTGAATTCATATCAATGACAGACTTATCTGTCAACATAAGTAACCCTAACTTAAGATATATCAGGCTACACAGGGTACCTTTTGATGAGAGTATCTTTAAAAGTACAGCTTAAAGCTTCAAAAAAATTCACTCCCATTGAATTAAGTTTTCCAAACACCTTAGAATCTTAGCCAAAAGTATCTACTTGGTGTACACAAAAACTTCTACATGCAGGAAATACATTTATGAAATATATGAATCCATATTTCAAGTTCTTGCAAATTTTAACTAGTTCAATAATCTGAAAGAAACTACTAGAAAAATCTAGAAAGGGTGAAAAAAGAATGAGGATTTTACTGTGTACTGAAAAGTACATGCAATCAACAAAATGGATACATATACCTTCAATTAAGGATGAGAAAATAAAGCTAATTTAGTCCATCATGTTTAAAAAGCAGCATTATGCAAGCTAACATTTGATTAAAACCAAACAAGTTTTCTGACACCAAAACATCTCTAAATCTTCACAACAGTTGCTTTCAAATTTTTTCTTACATAGAGCAGATGCCTAATTCCAAGCAGAAACTAGGCCTCACTATAGGACAGATCCTGGGTTGAGGGACGGGGCATACCTTATATTTCCCAAACCTGCCTAATCACTGTATTATTTCCTACAGATAAGATTTTCTCTCTGCCCCATCCCTTACAACTCTCCCCTCTCTTGGCTTCAGAATCATTATACAAAATTCAAATATCCAATAAAAATACATTTGCAAATGAAACTAAACAATAAATGATTCAAGATACAAATAGAATTATTGAACTCAATGACCAAAATCACCCCTTTGCATACTTACAATGTAGTATTGTGGAAGACGGGTAAGTCTGACAAACAGCTTATTCTTAGAAAGGTTTCCTATGGGATGAGTTGAATAATTGGACAGCTGCAATGTTTCACTGGTTATTGTAGGCAGGTGTTTTATAGATTGTTTGCAACGCTGTTGTCCAAGCCAAAACCTTAGTTTAAAAGAGATCATCCACATCACAAAATCATAGACTTCTGAGTGTGCTACTGTTTTACAAATAGATTATTAAAACCCACTAAGAAACCAATTAATATATGAAACTTAACTGAACTAATAAAAGGACATATGACCATAATGATGAATCATTGCTCTAGTTTTGTACTGGGCCATTAATTTTAAAGAGTTTAAACTGCAGTGTGAATGACCTTAATTAGTTATAAGGTAGAATCCACTAGTATTAAAATGGCTGAGAAAGTATCAGTTTATTATAGGAGATGAAAGATCTCCTGTAGTTTATAAGACAGCACAAACTGATCTCAACATCTTTTATAAAATGCCTGAAGTGTTTATAAACCAAAATAGAACAATAAATAAATATAAAAGTATCTCATTTTCCCAGTTATCACTGGAGATCTCCAGTTCCAGTTTTTATCCTGCTCATATAAAAGTGATGGGTATGTCTAGCAGGTGCCAGTAAGTGTTCATTACCTTCCTCTCTCAGTTAAGCCACCAGATTTCACTTTGTTGCTTTTACTGTAGTATCCCTCTTATTTCTTTTATCTGGTTATCTATCCTAGAGACCAATATCATATTAACATGTGAAAAAGGTAAAATGATAGGTACACAAACTCACTGATCCACCATGAGACAACTAAAAAAGTAAGAATACACATTTAGAAGCTTTTCATAGCAATATAACAATGCCACAGCATCCAAACTCATGATCAGTCGGCTTGTCTTACGTAACAGGGTACAGACCAGTTTGTGTGCTGTTGCATTTGAGTGATGAGCTGCGTGTGATACAAAATGTGTGCTAGCTATGTGCAGTAAAACCATAATTAATGTATAACATTTTAAGAGCAGTTTGAAAACTATTACCCCAAAAATGTATAAAATCTGGAAACTGCTTTTTCATACTGAAAAACAAATATAACTATAGCTTCACAGAATCAATTGCTAGAACTGGCAATTAATAAAGGAATGATGATAAATTTTTAAAATATGCCAATACTTCCTTCATTTTGGAAGACAGTTAAAAACAAATACCCTAAACTTGCCAAAATTGCTTTCAAATCTCTACTTCCAGTCTTATCAACATACTTTGTGAGACTGCTATCTCTACTATGTATGTTATTTTTAAAAAAAACACAGAAACATTTAAGATAAACGTTATCTCCTGTAATTATCATCACCAATCCAACTTAGATTAGTTACAACAAACCAGAAGCAAGCTCTTTTGCCACATTAAAAATTCTAAATATATTACAAATATATAAAAATTATAAACGTATGAATAATAAATACAAGATATTCTTTCAGAGCACATATGGAATTGCTATTTTACTCAACTTTTTTGTTATGACTTTGTGGAACAAAAAGTTTAAGTGATGAGTAACTTGTCTATACATGTATATTTTCAATGAAAAATGTATAGATCTTGAAATTATTATTTTTTGTTCTGACCTTATTTATTGCAATGCAATTTTATGGCTGTTGACTCTAATAAAAAAATTGGGGCTTATATTTTGAACATGTTTTTTCATTTCTTTTTTCCTAGAATTTGTTTTCAGTGAATATTATTAAAAAAAATAATCATATGAACAGATGCCCAATACTAATAGTCCCTGCTGATGCTGTCACTTCAGTCGTGTCCGACTCTGTGTGACCCCAGAGATGGCAGCCCACCAGGCTCCCCCGTCCCTGGGATTCTCCAGGCAAATGTAAATTAAAACCACAGTCAGATACCTCGTCATACTCACTAGGGTGGCTATGGTCAAAGACAGTAACAAAGGCTGACAAGGATGTAGAGAAATGGAAACCCTCATACACTGTTTGATGTGACTGTAAAGTGGTACAGTTACTTTGGAAACTAGTATGGTAGCTTCTTATATGATTCCACTCCTAGTGGAATGCAAAGTGCACACATGTATTTGCACATGAATACTCACAGCTGCATTATTCATAAGAGTCAAAAAGTGGCAACAATTCAAATGTCCATCAAACGATGAATGAATAAATAAATGGTGGCCTAGGCATACCATGGAATGTTCGTTAAGCATAAAAAGGAATGAAGAATTGGTACATGCTTCAACATGGTTGAATCTGGAAACATTATGCTAAATGAAAGCCAGTCACAGAAGACCACATACTTTATGATTCCATTTTTATGAAATGTTCAGAAAGGAAAAAATCTACAAAAACAGAAAGCAGATTCATAGTTGCCTGGGGTGAGGCTGGGAATGGGGATTAACTGTAAATGAGCATCTTTTTGAGGTAATAGAAATGTTAAGTGTTCTAAAACTGGACTGTGGTTATGGTTGTTACAAAACTCAGTAAATTTATGATAAGACGTTGAATGGTACACTTAAAACAACTGAAGTTTATGCTATGCAAATTACATTTCAATAAAGTTATTTCAAAAAATTAATGTCCCATGATAGATTAGTGATAAACTGATCAAAGATCATCTGAGAAGCATTGTAAGTGACAACCAGGGGACCTTTCCTATAAATAATGTGAGTTTGAGTACAGATACATATTTGATAAGTTTAAAGCTTTTGGGACTTGATGTCTTGGTTTTAGGCTATATTTCTACTAGCTGGAATTGGCCAACAACCCCAAATTATGCAAGATGTGAATTATTAAGATTTAAGTATTAAAATCCCACTGAACAGTCTGCCCCACCCCCACCACACCATTTGCCAGTGAGGTTTTAATCTCTGATATTTATTTTTATCCCTTGGAATTCTGTTTTACTGACTTAAAGAGTCTATTAGAGTTGCCATAATGATACCTTTGTGTACCAGGGTGGTAATGAAACCTCAAACAATTATCTCTAGCTTCATTTTCAATTTTATTTAGTGTAACAGTCTGAAGCATTCAAAGAATTCTGAGACAAACTGAATGAAGCAGATGACTACTCTGAAAGTATCAGCTGGTCGATTCATACCATGAAGATTATCCTGGGAAGAATCTACTGCACAGAACACTAGATACAATAAAATTCATTGTGTAAGTGATATGTAGAGTGCTTAAACAGGAGATAACATGACAAGCAATCAAAGTTGAGTGTCATGCCCTTCATACCTATATTTGTTTTCGAGAGGAATTTGGTATGAAGCACTGCCATCTCAGACCTAATTCAAGAAAATTTAGATTCTAAGTACCAAAAGGGGCTCAAGTTTCACATCATAAATATTAAGGATAGTGGCTGATCAAGAGTAATGATGGGGAAGAAAATATATCTTGTCAAAGTAAGTTTCCATTTTTAGTTCTGAGCTAAATAAATAGCCTTACTTAAGTTGTTGAATCCAAGGAATGATCCGTTTCATATCATCATTCACAGACTTCTCCATGTCATCCAGTGTGGCTTGGTCTATAGCATAAAGCACTTCATTAATTAATGGCTTACACGAGACACAAGATATCCAGGTAGCCCAAAATTTAAATGAAAGTTACTGTTTCAGGCAGAAAGTAGTGTTATTTTGAGTTAGAGAAAAGCTAAACGATAATGCATCATGAGGCATAAATTAATCTAATTTGTTTCCCTTCTTTAATATTTAGGGAGAGTTATAGTTAAGATAATTAATAGCAAGTGTACATTAGCAGGAAGAATGAGTAACAAATACATTAAATTCTTTGCCCATATTTTAATTACCCAAACTCTTAGTCTAGTTAGTTAATATTATAAATGTGTATGTATTTAAAACTCATAGTATCACTAGACTTAGAACTTTAAAAATTACAAAAACTATAAAACTTCATTAAAATGTTTATTTATTAAACACAAATGATCTCTGGCATAAGCAAGAGCTGTTGGTTGAAGATTAGCTTGCTAAATAAGCAAGAGCTGTTGGCTGAAGATTAGCTTGCTAAATGTCACTTAGAATTTTTAATGACATGAGAAAATGCTAATAATAGAATGTTGAATAGAATGCTAGATTTCTAATTTAAAAAAATAGATATGCAACAAGCAACAAAAGTTTACTGTATACACAGGGAACTACAGTCAATATCTCATAATAACCTATAGTGGAAAATAATTTCAAAAATAATACATGTATAAATGTATAGCTAAATCACCTTGCTGTGCACCTGAAACACTAAGTCAACTATACTTCAATAAAATACATTAAGAAAAAGAATGTGGAACAAAAAGCAAAATATAAAATGATTTCAACTAAAAAAAAGTAGAGAAAAAATTAGAAGAGCACTGCTATGGGCTGAATTGTGTGCGTGCTCAGTCAGTCGTGTCTGACTCTGTGACCCCAGGGACTGTAGCCTGCCAGGCTCTTCTGTCCATGGGATTTCCCAGGCAAGAATACTGGAGTGGGTTGCCATTTCCTTCTCCAGGGGATCTTCCCGACTCAGGGACTGAATCTGCATCCCCTGCATTGGGAGGTGGATTCTTTACGACTGAGCTACCTGGGAAGTCCATGGACTGAATTGCATCCTCCCAAATTCGTATGTTGAAGCCCTAGCTCCTAATGTGATAGTGTTTAGAGGTGGAGCCTTTGGGAGATAATTAGGTTTGGATAAGGTCATGAGGGTGGAGCCCTCATATAAGATTAGTGCCCTTATAGAGACACCAGAGAGCTTGCTCTCTCTCTCTCTCTCTCTCTCTTCCTGCCATGTGAGGACACAGCAAGAAGGCTGACAACTATAAGCCAGGAAGAGAGCTCTTACCATAACTTGACCATGCTGGCAACCTTATCTCATACTTCCAATCTCCAAAACTGTGAGAAAATAAATTTCTGTTGTTTAAGTCACCCATTCTGTGGTTCTCTGTTATGGCAGCCTGAGCTAAGACAAGCATACATCCCTTAAAAACAATGATTACCACCAGGCAACTGTTTACTGCTTCTCTCATGTTTACACATTTAGTTTTTCTACTTATATGAGTGTGTACTATTTTAATTATCAAGAAAACCATTGAAGTTTTGAAGAACAATTTCCTAACATGCCACTTATCATTTAGCCATCATAAATGTGATGTAATTCAAGTAGTGAGACCAGTTTTTCCCATGAGCAGTTCATAGAAAAATCTACCTTTATAACCATGTAATATAACCAGAAAGAATTTTTATTTTCATAAATCTGGCTTAAAATTAATTTCAAATGGGAAATGTGCTAACATATTCAAGAATACTATATCATTAGCAACACAAAAACACTAAGTTTCCAGTATTTCATCATTTCAGAACACCAGCTTGGTAACAGAACATGCCAGAAATCAAACTTCAATTTCTACTGTGTTTAAGCCAGAAAAAAAAAATTCTTTCCCCCAGGATTCTGTATTCAAGTCATCTTGAGATATTTATACTATCATAAATTTGTTCTTCAGTCACGAATGACATTAGATTGTAGTCTTCTCCATGACACCCAACTATTAGTGGTAAAACAGTTAATTTAAGAAAAGATCAGCCATCAACATTATTACTTTTACATAAGAAAAACAACATGAATGGACTTCATATTGGGAAGTTTAACTTCTTGTACAAGACAGTTAAAATGGGCCCCAAGGAACAGATATCAGCCAGTTATTCCTTCCATATCTACTTTCTATATACTGTTTATACCACCCTTCCCAGTACCTAATGGCAAAAATTTTTATTCTGTTTTTGTTAAAAATATTTTTCTTTATACTGAGTGAGTCTATCATTTAGTAACTTACCAAGTCCATAAAGCATCAACTGGAACATTCCAGAATGCAAATCGACAAAAATGTGTAGACACTCTGAATTACCACAGGGCTCCAAGATGGGAACAACAAGAGCTGGAAGTGCAGTCTCTATGGAAGCTGAAAAGTTAAAAATTAATTATATTTCTATCTGAATATCCCCCCCCCAAAATATATGTATATATTTCTCAGCAAGTAGAAAGAAACCAACTACTGAATGATCTGAATGTTAGAGCAAAGACATAACTTTGCTAACCTAGATTAGTACTATTATGTCAATTAATAACTCAAAGGAAGAATGTAACCTACAAGGTGACCTGAAACAAACATACCCATCCCAAATACTATAGCCAAAAAAAAAAAAAACCCTCCAAGATTTCTTAAAAAAGGTTAAAATAGCTAGTGAAAATTTAACCTTATCAATGAGGTGTGTTCTAGCTTTGCTTTCAGTCAGTAATTAAGAATAAGCTAATTTTAAGGATTTTCTTTTTGATATGTGTGCTTGATTGCTCAGTCGTATCTTTGCAACCCCATGGACTGTAACCCACCAGGCTCCTCTGTCCATTCTCCAGGGGATTCTCCAGACAAGAATACTGGAGTAGGTTGCCATGCCCTCCTCCAGGGAATCTTCCCAACCCAGGGATTGAACCCAGGTCTCCTGCATTGCAGGCGGATTCTTTACCATCTGAGCCACCGGGGAAGTCCCTTTTTGATATAGTGGGGGAAAAAAGTTGTTTGGTAAATAAAGTATATTTCATTCACAACCTAAATATTTTTAATGCCATTCTTCATAAAGAGAGATTTTTCTGGCAATTAGGGCTCATATATTTAAAAAACATTTGAAAGCTATTAAGCATTATTTATTATATAGGACAAAGTTTTTTCAAGTTATTTATGTACCTTATTTTCAAGTCACAGATAAAATAAGAACAGAGGCAAACTACTAAACACAAATTCCCAATACTCATTCTAGAGCTTCAAAGTATTTCCACCAGGCCCAATTAACTTTCTCCTTAATCTCACAAGTTAACATAACAAAATCCAGTAGGGAAGCAAAGCACTGAAAGCACACCCACCATGTGCTAATCAGACTGATGACCTGCAAAAGGAATATGCTCTCCTGGTTACCACGTTCCTCTAAAACTACAGTGCAGAAGGCAGGCAGGCAGTGAGGAGAGTTGTAATGTAGGCTCAGCCTTTCACCAGGAGTGACTTCTCTATGCTACTTCATTAAAGAAGGGCAAAGACATCTTCCTGTCCACACCATGGGTTCTCAGGAAGAAGCAATGACAAGCTTGTAAGAGTGCTTTGAAAAGCAAAGTGCTCAATAATATACATTATCTGTATCCCTTTCTGAACCAAAGGAAAAAACCAAAACCTCCCGCTATATAATATAATCTGCAACAAGTAAAATGGGAGGTGTTGCCATTGGTACTGTCTATACAAATTACTAAAGCAAAAAAGATTGCAGGAAACATTTAATCAGATGAAAACTAACTGCTTTCAAGTATATCTAATGTATTTGGATACAAATCTTTAACATGTAGGTCCAGCTTAACTCTCACCTAAAAAAAACAAAAAAACAGGACAAAAAGGCACAAACAGGAATTTCTTTTACAATATTCTATATTCAGGTTAGCGTGAAAAATTTTAAAAGTGCTTACAGACTTGAAGCAGACTTGCTGATTTTTAAAACACATCTGTAGGTCTTAAATCCTAATAGGATAGGAAGGTATTCTTTAAAGCAAAACTATTTTTAAAGTGTAGTAATGGAGTAAAACTAACTCTTGACAATTGGGATAACAATTATAATTTCAATCTAATTAACAAAATTAAATATTTTTGAAACAACAGGGAATCAGAGAAGAATACAGAGAACACAGTCCAAAAGATATTAATAGAAAATATGTTCATATGTATCTCTGAACATATTTTATGGTTGCCAGGGTATTTGTCTTTACAGAAAATACTGATAAAACACGTAAGGCCCTGAGCATTTAAAGGCAACAGGTTTTAACAGAGAAACTTATAAAGAGACAATTAAAGGCTGTGAAAGATAACCAGGCTACACACTACTTTTTCCTGCAGCAGGAATATACACACATCTCCTCTTTCATTTCTCCCTGTTTATTGAGGACAAGAAGAATGGACCAATAGACAGTAATATAAAGTGGGAAAACTAAGAGAAGCAATTAAGGCCCATTAGGAATTGCTGTGTGTGGTTCACAGCTTCTGAAACTGATCTCGAGACCCTGAATCTGACGCTGACAGAGGACAACTCGAGGGAGAGCACCCTGGCTTCCTCGAGTCAGGTGATGCTGAGAAGGGGCTGCAGGACAAGTTACCTTTAGTGCCTTACATTGCCTTTTAAAAATTTCTCTCCAAAAGTCTTGCCTACTCTCCCCTAAGACTATCTCACCCCTATCTCCCACCCTCAAGAAACCACACATTACCCCTTGGGCTATCCAAAACCTGCAGTCTGTGCTCTCTCTTAGCCCTTTCTTGAAATGCTCCATTCTCCGAGCAACTAATTTCCTCGGTGTATACTAGTGAGGAGCTGGAAGAAAAGACAGCTAATGAAGGGTGACTGCACTAAGGGATTCCCAGAACAGACTATGGCCCCTTGTCCCAGCAAAGGATCTGACTAAAGCATGCTTTCCCATCACAAAAGCGATCAAGTGAGGTTACGCTGTGTATAAACGCATGAACATGAATTAAAAAAAAAAAAAACTTGAGGAGGGAGGGAGGAGGGTTCAGGATGGGAACACGTGTATACCTGTGGCGGATTCAGGTTGATATATGGCAAAACCAATACAATATTGTAAAGTTAAAAAATAAAATTAAAAAAAAAACACAAAACTTAAAGCATATGTCCTAAAATGGTGGGTCAGCAGACCTTTTCCTCATTTCCAGAACTGCTCTGATTCAAGTAGGGCTGAGGGGCCCAACCTCACATGCAAGATCCTCCCTCTCCTTCAAAACTTAAGTCTCCAAAGCACCCTTCTCTAACACTGAGGACTCAACAGACTCACGGGGCTTGAAAACCACTGCTATCGTACACTCCTACTAGAATCAGAGATCCAGGAAGCGCCTGGAGTAACACCCTCAAATACAGATGAGGAGAATGAGGCCCAAAGAATTTAAGTGACTTGTTCAAGAATACATGAAGAGCTATACCAACATCTTCTGACTACTCAAGCAGTGATATCACTACAAAGTGCTACTCAAGAAAAATCTTCACAACTTCCTTGAAAAATACACAAAATTATTCCCGGGTAAACACATTTTCAGAGTCCATTTTCCAAAGTAATTTAAATATCCCTCAGGCAATCATGCTGAGTTTTTTTTAACTTACTAAGCCTTGTTTACAGATGACACTAAAGTAAACCAGAGCCTATCAAAAGATCACAAACCCCGATTTTCTACAATCTCAATGATATTATTTTGAAAAAATTGAAATTAAAATTAGAAAAATTAAGATTGTGAAAATACTGTGGGCACAAGGTAATACCAGTCAAAAATAATTGGCGTTGGGATAGTAAATGTTCTCATTATGATACTGGAAACTGTATTCCTAGAATGAAAACACTTACTTTCTAAATGACTGACCGTTCGTCTCCTAACGCTCTGAATATACTAGGTAATTAGAAGATTTTTCACGGTGTGTACACCCGTATTTCTTATTTTGAACTGTTGATATATTAACAATTCAAAAAAAAATTTTTTGAAGACATGGGATAAATTTAGCTTCATTTCAAAGAGGCATATTTTATAAACACATTATAAATATTTGCAAAGCTGCCTTATTAACCTTTTAGAAGAAAAATTAGAAGAATGAGATTCATATTAAAATGTTAAGTCAGGTTCTGTTTCAAAAAGGAAGTTTTAAGGAGAGTCAATATGCATACATTTCAAAAATAAGGTCAAGCTAAATGAGAAAGAAGAAAGGGGAAAATTAGGACAAGCTTGATAGATCATAAATTAAAAGGCAGAAATGCCCAGCTTTTACAACAAAATCAATACATCAGGGAAAAAAGTCATTTTAAAAAAGACTCTTCATAAAATAAAAGCAGATGCTAATTTAAACAAAAGAAAGACATGCGTGCTAAGTTGCTTCCCGTTAAGCTCCTCTGTGCGTGGGATTCTCCTGGTAAGAATACTGGAGTGGGTTGCCATGCCCTCCCTCCAGGGGATCTTTCCTACCCAGGGATTGAACCCACATCTCTTTATGCCTCCTGCATCAGCAGCTGGATTCTTTACCGCTAGGGCCACCTGGAAAGCCCCAGAAATGTCACTTCAAAAGAACCTACAGTTTTCATTAGCATTGACGCCTCTAAGAATGGCCTTCAGTTCCTGAAGCTTCTGATGAGCTCGTGCATGGACACTGTCAATCAGGAGTTTTTCTATTGATAAATGATCAATCTGCATAAACAAGAACAGAATCGTATGTACAATTCGAACATTTTTACTTTAAAAGTCTGACAGTAGATTACTATGCTTCAAGATACTTCCTTTTGGAACACACTGATGAAGTGTTAACCAATAAAAGAAAGCAAACTTAAACAATGGTATTGATAGCTTAAAGGCTATAGTTAACATCTGGCAAGTATAGATCAAGACACTGTTAATCATAGTTATCACAGTGATTAAATGGCAGATCTTAACAAAAATTAAAGTGGTTATCTGATCTAAATTACAAAATTTGAAAGAATATCTTAAAAATTATACCTTACCATATTAGATGTTAAAACAACCACAACAAACCTATCAGCATAACATTCATTTAAAATAAGTTTCATAAAGGGTTTTAGGAACCATTAGGTATTTTAAAGAATTTGTGCTAAAAGCTTAAGTAGAAATGATGTTACGTTATATTCATTTGATCAAGCCAATATTAAAATATATTAAGTTCTTTTACCTTCATGGCTCTTTCTACTAATTTGGAATCAGAAGCCGGCAAAGGAGGATCGTGAAAAATCTGTAAAGGCTTGGAGGCATCATTCTCATCAATTTTAATTGTAACTTTGTGAACAGATGCTGTCCCTGTTTTTCTCCCAAGAACCTGTTGACTAAAGAGAAAAAAGAATATTAAGAATTTTTTACAACAATCTGTTAACTTCTGGAATAAAAGAGAGTCTACTGTGTACCTTATCCAAAGTCTACAACATGGCAGGCACTCACTCTTTGTTGAGGGAATATTAATATTGGGAAGACAGCTATTCTGTAATCCAACACAATATGATCTACTACATTAAAAAACACACACACAGAATTAAAAACACATATACACATAAAAAATCCCCAAACAAAACAAACTGTCTCTAAGTGGTGCCTATTCACCTCTGATTCCTTTACAGAAAATGAAAACCAAGCAAAGTTCAAATGGAGAAGAGGATTACAAGACCTTCCCCAGAAGTTTGTAAAAAGTACAATTCAAAATATAACACTGTGACTGGCAAGGATTTTTAAAAAATGATACCCAGTAATTTAACCTACTGGTCTTTTAGCAATCTGGTTTGAAGCCAGAGTAATCTAATCTTTTAAGAATAGTTAAGTTTTAGTACAAACAGACAAATATCTACATATTTAAAACATGCCATGTTCTAAGAAAGGTGCTAATTATGGATGTCCTATGTGGTTTAGGATACCATGGGACCTTACCATACAAATTCAGGTTGCTAGATACAAAGAAAATCAGATGCATGAGAGAAAAGGAGAAACAAAGAGAACAAAGAGTATTTACAGTCATTGCATGACCCCAGAATCAACTTTACTTACTTCCAAACTGAGAGGGAGAGGCATTTTCCTGCATGATACCTTTCCACCTGTACAAGGTCTCCCCACCGCTCTCGGATTAACATTAGAGTTTGAGAATGTAGCACTTCTAACTGAAGTGATAAGCAGAAAGAATCTGATGGATCTAGTTAAGCAAATCTAATATATTACTACAACAGCCAAAGAAGTATAAGCAAACTTCATATAACAAATGCTCTATTCCCCAAAAGTTGACCATTATATTTCTCCAGTGATGTATATAAAAGGAGGTGCAATTTGTGACATAATTTTAGAAAAAGGTTTTACATTTAATTTTGAACCAATATAAACAAAACATAAGGTCCAGGTTACCCCTTAATTCATCATAGTTTAGAGAATATGGGTAGACCTAATTTTTTCTCTCCAAAGAGTACTATTTCTACCTCATTATTTAAAATTTTTACCTGCAAAGTCAACAGTAAAATGAAAAGCTTGGTTTAAAAAAAAAAAAAAAAAGATCTACCATTATTCTTTACACTGGCCAGTTCCCAAGCCCCATTTCCACCCTGAAAGGGTAAGGGAGAGAGTTTAAGCTGCTCCAGTTCAGGACTAGAGGCAAATGGAAACGTGTGTGCTGTGGGGGGGTTGTTGTTTAGTCACTTAGTCGTGTCCGACTCTTTTGCGACCCCATGGACTGCAGCACACCAGTCTCCTCTGTCCATTGGATTTCCCAGGCAAGAATACTGGAGTGGGTTGCCATTTCCTCCTCCAGGGGACCCTTCTGACCCAGGGATCGAACTCACATCTCCCACACTGGCAGGTGAGTTCTTTACCACTGAGCCACTAGGAAAGTGTGTTGGGGGTAGAGGGATACAAATTCTTCACAAATACAGGGCTCAAATTTCAGAAGGATACGCAGGCAGTTGTACATGTCCTGAAGAGGTTTCTCATCAGCAAAGAGCCTAGATTGTACCAGTTGATGGATAAAGTTGATCTGCATACTATGAACCAAGGCTCGCCCATCTTCCATTGGCGGGAAAAAAGGAGGTGGTTACTCAGAAAAGTATCCAGACTGTGTCATAGACCAACTAAGGAAGAGTATACTAACAATAAGTCAAAAAAAAAAAAACACTGAAATTATCTATGAATATTACTGATTATACTATAGAAACACTGAAACCTTTGTGGTTAGTAGGGAGTTATGATTATCATAAAATCTGTTTCAAATTACAGGATAAACTGTTAAACACATGTATTATTCTGCAAGAATGTATCAATAACATAAAAACATCCAACATTTAAATCAATACTGATTTAAATCAGTATTTATGATTTACCTCCTGTTTCCTTATCCTCAACTAGAATTTCTAGCTTGAGAAGACGCCACGGAACATCAGGGTCATCTCCCATCACAGTCAAGGTGGCTTCAAATTCTCCTTCAACTCGAAACTTCACTCGGCCATTTGCTTTTAGAAGAAGAAGAAGAAGTCGTCTACTTTGCTAGAAAATAAGCAGCCTCCTCCTGCTAACCTAGAACTTTTTAGTCTTGCTCACAAGAAATCTTAAATAGATTGAAGATTCTTTCATAAGTGTTCAAACAATTCAGTATTTCCTGCATTAACAGTAGCCAGCATCCAGGTCATCGAGAAATCAAAGGCAACTCTTCTAAATATCAAGGAACAATACTGAGGCTCAACTCTAGGACCCAGGCTCTCCTCCAGCCCCAGGTGATCTTGCCCTCTCCTCAGCTTCAAATACCAGCACTGTATTTCCAGATACAGTGAAATGATATGGCACAAATTACAGTTTCAAACACCACCAAAATTGTAGGTAAAGACTTCATAATGATATTTTAAAAGATAAAACTCCCAAAAGCTGATTTTAAAAATATTCTAACAAGTCAATTCTTTAAAAATATATTCCAAGCACATACCAACTGTAAGATTTGCTAACTGAGGAGGAAGATCCGTGGTTACAAGCCGATGTCTAAGAATCTGGTTCAGCTGGTGAAGTGTAGCTTGCTTCTCAATTTTGGTAATTGGGTCTGGAGGAATAATTTTATCCTACAAAAATGTTCAAGTGATTTAGAAATAATGTGCAAAGAGACATAATTTTTACCTGCACCTGCCCTAACACAGTACTTTCTTACTTTACCCGAGAGAATCTCAACACTCGTTTCTGCAGTCTACATCCAATAATAGTGACCATTACTATCATGTATTAGAGTGTCAATGATTCCACCAGTCGCCTGGCTAAGATAATAATGCAACAGTCTTCTTCATGCTCTATTTATGAAACCAACTTAATGTCACTAGATGATTTCTACCACTTCTTAGAAGTATAAAATACAATAGCGTCGAGTGAATAAACAACTGCAACAAATTCTATAAAAAACACTTCCAAAAAGCAATTCGTGTGCCATATTTTCACATCTGAAATAGATGTCACCTTTGCAATTCTGTTCACCCTCACCTAAATGAATACATAACTCATTTTGATAGCTACTCATGTTCTGGCTCCAATTTATTTCAACACCTCCCCTCCCCCAAATTTTCATGAGAGAAAAAACAAACTACATGAAGTATTTATTTTAAAACACAGAAGTTTTTTTTTTTTGGGGGGGGGACTGGGCTATTTATTAATATTCTAGAATCTAATTCCAAAGCCTTCAATTTTTTTTGGGGGGGGCAGTGGGAACACACTTACTCTGATGCAGGTTGGCAGCCGTGGATAAGACCCAGTAGTCAGCACATCAATAGCATATGGGATGGCAAAACTAGGCAGGCGTGCATGGACCAGAGCGTCTCTAGCTAACGAGGCCAGGCGATCCGCAGTGTCCACAAACAGGATGGCTTGCTGATCTAAGAAGCTTGAGATCATCTTTAAAGCAAAAGGTAAACGCATTAAGCTTCCTTGAAAACTAGCCACTTTTCACTTCATATATCATTTACTGATTACAAAGTAAATCTTAAGAAATAATATAGCTTTTCCATACGTCAAAATATTTCATCAAAAAATTTCCCAGTAATTTGAGGAAAGAAGAAATAGTTTTAAAACCAGTCATATTCTATCAATTTAAATAAAAGGTTTCCCAATTCATTTCTCCATCCTTAACATTACACATACATATGACAAGTCAGGAAAAATAAATAGAGTGAAATGCTTTTTCTCTTACAGATTTCTAGAGTTGACTGGTAATAAAGTAGATATAAATGCATGGACTCCTGGACCCAGACTGCCTTGGTCTCAATTTTAATTCTGCAATTTATTAGCCCTGTAACCTTGGACAAGTTACTTTCCCTCTGTGCCTCTGTTTTTTCAATATAAAATGGAGACGGTTTTCTCCCTCTCATAAGGTTGTTCTGAGGATTAAGAGTTTATGCATATGAAACCTTTAGAACAGTGCCTAGAACATATAAAACACTCAGTAAACATTGCCCATTATGAGATCTAGGCCAACTTCATCCTGATACAGAAAACCTTTCCATCAGTTCTCTACTCAATGCATTTCACAAGTGTGCCTAAACTAACAGAGTTCATCCAGAAGCTGAAAACTAATTCCTTTTGGAACAATACTTAAAAGTCTTTTGTGTCTTTCAAATAGGGGAAGCCGCACTCTATCTTCAAGCTGAACACTGCAAACCATATCAATTAGTCTTCATATCTCCAAATTCCTGACTTACCATCCCTAGTCCACTGCTTGGAAATGGTCCAGTTTATCAGTGGTCAACTTAAAATATGCTATCCAGAATTAATAACACATCAGGCTCACACAATGCCCTACATTTTCTCAGCATTCCCACACTTATTATCTGATTTTTACAACTCTAAGAAATAGACAAAAACAGTTAATTACCATCACCTTAGAGATGAAAAACTTGAGGCTGACGTTTCTATATTTGCTCAAAGATAGTCAATAATCAGAGAAGCTGGAAACAAAAACTTTTTCTAACTCTTCACTGAAGACCAGCATAGCCCTGTAGAAATGCTACCTTCCATGACTAGTAAAATGGGAGTCTATAAACACCACCAACACTAACTTCTAACATCAGGAGCCACGACACTGTTACCACACAGCAACCCTGAAGTTAACTAAAAGGCCTTGATCTTCTGTGCATCAATCTCCTTCAAGCAAGGTCCCCTTTCCCATCCTGAACCTGAAGCATGACTCTACTCTGATTAGAACATATTTAAAACCATTTTGAATCCTGCTTCTTTCAACTTCTGCTGATAAACAAAATGATAAACAAAATGCAGTAGATCCATACAATTCAGCTATAAAAATGAAGTACTGATACACGGTACAACATGGAAGACCCTTGAAAACATTATGCTAAATGAAAGACGACAATCACAAAAGACCATATATTATGATTCCATTTATATGTAAATATTCAGAAGAGGCATATCTATAGAGACAGCAGAGACTGCTTAGGGCTGGGGGGGTACTTCGGGTGACAGTTAAAGGGTAACAATTTGAAAATTTTCTAAAACTGACTGTGGTGATGGTTGCACATATCTGTCAATATACTAAAAACCACTGAATTGTACACTTTTTTATTATTGTTTTTTGGCCACACCACATAGTCTGTGGGATTTTAGTTCCCTGACCAGGGATCGAATCTGCGCCGCCTGCAGTGGAAGTGCAGAGTCCTAACAACTGGACCACCAGGAATTCTCAGAATTGTACGTTTTAAATGGGCAGCCTGTATGGTATGTGAATTGTACCTCAATATTGCTTTGGAGAGAGATTTTTCTTTTTCTTAGCTAGAACATTATACAGATTGTTTTACCATTAATCAGAGTTCTATAAACCATGTATTTATACACTCAGCTAAACACTTAATATGTCTGGCATGGCTAAAAATCATTATCTATTAAGAACCTCTAATGAGTCTAGTTAAATAATCATTAAGTTGAGAACACCAAGTGTCAATATGTGAATAATCCTCTAATTCTCCAGTTAATGGACTTTATTCTTGACAAAAGCACAACGGTATCTACAGTCACAAAAATACTGAAACGTTATGTATAAAGTTCAATATGAGACTTTATTCAGAATATGACTTACTGTGACACACAGTTCAAAAAACTAACAGGAAAATACTATGAATTAATGAAAGATGAATACAATATGGCTCAATATCAAAACCAAGAGTTTTAGATTTTGCTTGATATTATTTTATCAACATACAGCTCAGTAGTATCAAACAGGTAATTTAAAGACCCATGGTATAATTAGGGATTTAACACTGGATTTGAAAAACTGAACATCTACATTTTATATACTTCAGTAATACCTAATTCTTCACTGAAAGTTTTAATATCTTTAGGAAAAGATAACCCCAAATTAACTACTGAAAAGAAACCTTGGGACTTTTCAGAAATACTATACCATGCTTCTTCATTTTGACCAAAATAGATTCATTAGGCTTGGTGCCCAAATTTCCAAAAACAATGAAACAAATTGTAAACTTTCTGATGAATAAGCTTAAAATAAGCCAGTTTATTCATCTTTACATTCATCTTTATTTAAAAAAGTATTCTTTGAATGATGTTTTACAGTGTACAAAAGACTTTCTGTCTACAAACTTTAATTTACCAAGGAAATCAACAGACAGATGAATAAATAAAAGGACTTTTCCCCCATTAAAAAAAACTCAATATATGGTACAAGATACCCCCTCTTTGACCAATGTTATATAGAAGGATGATATCAGCTTATTCCTAGAGACAAAAAAATCTGTGGCTAGAAATAAGTCTTCTTTTAACTTTCAAAAAATATATTATTCTAGAATTTTAAGTTCTCAACTTCTTCATAACCTCTTTTCCTTTCACTTTAGCAATTTTCACATAAGCTTTCTAATGATAGGGGAACTTAGTGAAACTGAAGATATCAAATGCACTGGGCTAAAATTGAGGAGACATTTCAGAAAGTCATGGGCAGAAATACAATTGTGTTATAGATTTCTTTCTGAAGTGAAACTTTATGGAATATGCAAACCCTAATAAATCTCCAAATACAGCTACTATCAAAATATTTCAACTTAGCTTGTCAGGTGCAAAAAATAAATTACCTCTACACTGAGTAGCTGATTTTAATTTATCTAGGAAACCTGGCAAATTCAGAATTTGAAAATGATCTGAATATAATTTACCCAGTGTAAGCTTTTTCTGAACTTGCACCTATAAAAACTGATAAAACTTTTAAATGTCATTACATAACTGAATGGGAAAAAAGAATCTGAGCATCAGTGTCAAGTTCACTTAGAGAATCTATCCACCTTTCCTACAGTGGCTAGAAGGCTACTTGACCTTGCAGAGCTGGATCTGGAGAACTAACTTCAATTAATGTGGATTAATACATGCTCTCATCATTTTAGGATTTTATTCATTTTATTATAATTACCCTTTCCAATATGAACTCCTTAACCCTTCTTGAATATAGCTTAAAACTTTTGAGGGGGGTGTGTGTGGTGGGCATATTTTAGCATCTTTGGTAAACTTCACTACAGGTCACCCTTTTGAATTCAAAAAAGTGACCCAACAGTCAAAAGACCACGAGCTTCTTGAGGGCAGGGACTATGCCTTATTCGAGTCTCAATCCACCATGTCTTTATGCATCGCATGCAATAAAGGTCTGGAGAATGAACAGATGAATAAACAAGTATGTTAGTTGCTCAGTCATGTCTGACTCTTTGCGACCCCAAAGACTGTAGCCCACCAGGCTCCCCTGTCCATGGAATTCTCCAGGCAAGAATACTGGAGTAGGTAGCCATGCCCTTCTCCAGGGCATCTTCCCAACCCAGAAATCGAACCTGGGTCTCCTGCTTTGCAGGTGGACTCTTTACTGTCTGAGCCACCAACGAAGCCCCAATAAATAAATAAAGCGACAAATAAATGCTATCGTCAGTTCTGTGGCCCTGAAAAAGCTATTTAACTTCGAGGAACCTTATTTCCTTATCTGTAAAATAAGAAGAGAATTCAGACTCTGCCACTCTCAAAGGGTTGTCAAGAAATCAAGAGGCAAAATTTAGGGAATACTTTGTAAACTCTAAGAAATCATACAAATGTAAACTAACCATTTTCCCCCTTTACATCCAGTCTCATATTTAATGTCTCCAAATATGGTCTACTCTTTTTTTTCTGATTAGGTGTCCATAAACAAAAAATAAGTTTCTACAGATACATACTATATATTATCATACAGAAATGATTACTCACATAAGTAATGCCTCCAAAAACCTATCAGCAGATATGTTACAGTTAAAATTAGAAACTATGCCTATTACAAGTTAACATTCCAAAACTTTATTTTATATAAAATAAAGTCAAAAGTTTAACTCACCGCACATTTTTCCACTTTGCCAGCGTTATTAGCCCATTTTACTAAAGCTAAAAGTCGAACAAAGAGTTGGCGTGTCCGGCTAGCAAACTGCACTATTTCTATTTTCCTTTAAAACAAAATAAAACAACTCTTAATGAATCAGCATATTTGAAGGAGTATTTCACAATTAATTTCATCTGAGCTAAAATATGAATCAATCTGTTTACAACCATTACAATGAAAGAACCCACCTAAAATATTTATCTAAATATGAATTATTGTCACATTTTGTATACCACCTGCATATGCCTCATTTTCTACCTCAGAATAATAAATCCAATAGAATGCTTAGGCAATGAATCACAGGTTATAATTAATTTTATACTACAATAAAAGTTGTTTACTAAAATATACTATATTCACAAATATAAAATTATTATATAGGAGTTAACTGGGTCACAAAGGGAACGAAATTATGCTTTGAAATCCAAGGAGTAAGCGTCTTTTAATTTCATGGCTGCAAACACCATCTGCAGTGATTTTGGAGCCCAAAAAAAGAAAGTCTGACACTGCTTCCACTGTTTTCCTATCTATTTCCCATGAAGTGATGGGACCAGATGCCATGATCTTAGTTTTCTGAATGTTGAGCTTTAAGCCAACTTTTTCAGTCTCCTCTTTCACTTTCATCAAGAGGCTTTCTAGTTCTTCTTCACTTTCTGCCATAAGGGTGGTATCATCTGCATATCTGAGGTTATTGATATTTCTCCTGGCAACTCCCGGCAATCTTGATTCCAGCTTGTGCCTCTTCCAGCCGAGCGTTTCTCATGATGTACTCTGCATAAAGTTATGACCAACCTAGATAGCATGTTGAAAAGCAGATATTACTTTGCCAGCAAAGGTCCGTCTAGTCAAGGCTATGGTTTTTCCAGTGGTCATGTATGGATGTAAGAGTTGGACTGTGAAGAAAGCTGAGCGCCGAAGAATTGATGCTTTTGAACTATGGTACTGGAGAAGGGACTCACTCTTGTGAGTCCCTTGGACTGCAAGGAGATCCAACCAGTCCATCCTAAAGGAGATCAGTCCTGGGTGTTCATTGGAAGGACTGATGCTGAGGCTGAAACTCCAATACTTTGGCCACCTTATGCAAAGAGCTGACTCATTGGAAAAGACCCTGATGCTGGGAGGGATTGAGGGCAGGAGGAGAAGGGGACGACAGAGGATGAGATGGCTGGATGGTATCACCGACTCGATGCACATGAGTTTGGGTAAACTCTGGGAGTTGGTGATAGACAGGGAGGCCTGGAATGTTGCGATTCACAGGGTCGCAAAGAGTCGGACACGACTAAGTGACTGAACTGAACTGAACCTTTTTGGTAAGAGAAAGAAGTGAAAAGCCTCTTACCAAAGCTTGAAACTGTATTATTTCTACAAAAGCAAGGGTCCATTTCTCATCTGGCAGGAGCATGATTTATAAAACTGAATGAAGAGCTTAACTACGCAACTCCTTACCAAACTAATTTCAGTGAAAAGCCTGGATATTAAATTATCCAAGCAAAGTTAAAGAAAGCACTAAAAATAAAAGCTAGGTCTGTCCATATTTATTTTTATGCTATATCCACTACAATGCTTTTTCTCCCAATAACAGTATTTTTATCCTTTCCTCATAAAGCCTTAAAAGCTTTACACCAAAAGCTTTATGTTGTCAATCAGCATGTTAGCTAGACCTTGCAACTTCATGTCGGCTACAAAACTGATAATCCTACCTTTCATGATTTACCTTAAGACACACAAAAAATATTCAACGGGTCAGGACTGATGACAGGCCCCAGAAAGACTCAAGCTCCCTCCAAGTGGACTCTGATATATTAATCTTAGTATAGCTATTCAACGACCTACAGATCCAACCCGTACCTCTGCATCTCCGCAACAGTAACCCCACAATGCAATGCACCAAAATGAAACCTGCTGCTGCAACATAATCCTGACTGAAGACCAGAGTCTAGCTCCTATTAAGAGCATACATAGCCCACAAACAACCTGAAAAGCTTCCTGAAGATTCAGCCTGCAATATGATTATTGGTAGTAGAAAGAATCCAGGACACTGATAAAATTATGACTCTTTGCCAATATCTGTGAAGGATCCTTAGAGATAAAACAAGGAGAGTGCATCACAGGCAAGACTGGGGCATGCAGAAATGCTAAATGTACACTCACATCTGCAGTCCCTCAGTGCTGGGAGCATCTGTGCTCTCACTCTTAACTCAGCAACAGCTTACAGAGGAAGTGAGGTCTCCTCTCCTCTCCCAAAGCAAATATATTTGTCTACTATGAACTCCATTTGCCAGATGAGCTCCTCTACTGGAAAGGAGACACACCCTTTTGTAAACTACTTTTACATGTTTTTTTCCTTGACACCACGCTGTCTCGGGTGACAGGCAGCAAGAGTTGGTTCTCCAAGGCCCAGTTTCCCTTTCTACCCCAGAGTGGACAGAACACATCCCGATTTTCATTTCCTTCCTTTAAAATGGACCAGCCAAACCATAACACAGGTATACTTCAAGGTAGAGGTCCCATTTACCTCTATCTTTTCGATCTCTGTCGAATTCTATCAAAAAGGTCATTGGGAGTGGGGGGTGGAGCATAGTCACTAACAATGCTAAAATTCACCCAAGTGATTTGGTATTTAAAAAAAGATCAACCAAGGAGTGTAAGTAGTGCCAAAGATAGAGTCAAGTAGACTATACTGTAGCCACAATTAAAATCTCCATCACCTGATATCTTTCAAACCTTAATTTATCTTGTTCCCTTGGACTGTGGAAATGAACTAGCATTTAGTTATGTCTTAAGCCCCAACCTCCAACTGAATCAAAATTCTCTTAACTATAAATCAGTAATAGCAGTAGGCAAATGTCCATTCTTCAAAGATATCTAATAGTACTCTTGCCTGGAAAATCCCATGGACAGGGGAGCCTGGTAGGCTGCAGTCCATGGGGTCACTATGAGTCGGACTCAACTGAGCGACTTCACTTTCACTTTTCACTTTCCTGCATTGGAGAAGGAAATGGCAACCCACTCCAGTGTTCTTGCCTGGAGAATCCCAGGGATGGGGGAGCCTGGTGGGCTGCCGTCTACGGGGGTCGCACAGAGTCGGACACAACTGAAGCAACTTAGCAGTAGCAGTAGCAGCACCACTGTAGAAAATGAGAAATGACCAACCAGCTATCTCCATTTAGTTCTCTATCTTCTGCATCTTTTACCCCCTGAGGCACTTGACCTGGTCAGTTTCTAGAAGACAAGGTCCAGAGCTGGCCACATACCAAGAACTGTCAAGGATACGGAAATTACACTTCCCAGGGCGTCTTAAACAAATGCTGTGAGAAGCCACCCTAGGCTCTCTGGGCCTAGGTTCCCGGTCCACAATCCTACTACCCATACCTACACATATCTCCCCCCACACTCACTCTCACACTCACATACACTTACTCACTCACTCATAGATATATCAACACAGATTTAAGGTTTTTTTCATACTCACCTTTCCACATCAGATTTCCTTGGCAGCCTAAGAAGAAAAAAAAGAAGTTAACTAAATATATGCACATCTTCATCAAAGTTTGATTATGGCCTTTACTTTTACTCTATTAAAATTTAGCATTTCAGAAAAACTGGACAAATAGCCACTATAGGCTTGTGCGGCTCCACTCATAACTTTTCTAAGTTTTCAGTGATATAACTACAAAGGAAAAACTAACAAAGGAACATTTCTCTCCATTCAAAGTTCTTCAAAAGATACTGCACGAACCTCAAACATTAAAAAATAGCCCAAGTCTTATTAGCACACTACATCACAGAGAAGTCAAAGAAAACCTTCTTTTAAGACCAAATGGTCATGAATACAAGGTACTACTTAGTCGCGAGCCTCTCTAAATTCAACAGAACCTTGCTTCCAAGCACCAGTCCCTTCATGCTTTGTTATGGTGGGTTAAGCTAGGCATGGGAAAGGGCCAGTGTCAGCCAAGGATTATACAGCAATTATGATGTCGCTTGGTGAGATGCATAAGATTATTTTCAAACAGCTCCAGGAAAATGTTGATTTCTTTTTTGCTAGTTCTGCAGTACTGACAGCCAGCAACCAATGTCACCATTTCCCTGATAAACTATACCATTTAACACTCTCATATCCACTGATGCTTAGAAAGGTCCTGATCTGCTTCCTGAATCACCACATTCTCCACGGTTCAAGATTCAAAAGCCTGAAGTCTAAAGCCTCCCCTACATTGGATCCATTCTTGAAGAACACATACTGAGCCATTTAAGATGCTCTTTTCCCACTGACATGCCACAGGTGCAGAGAAACTAAAACCACCTCCAGAGATTCACGGTACAAGGAAGAGGAACTATTAAAATGAGCTCTGGCTTACAGTTACCTACAGTTCTTAGTGTAGACAGTGGGATGGAAGCTCAAGTTATGATTCAAGTGACAAAAGAAACTGGGTAGGAGTTGGAAGGGCCAGCAGATCAGAGGATGAAGCAAAAATTAAGGCCTTATTATGATAAGACTGTAAGTAAAAGCAGTTGCTGCCAAGTTCCTATGTCTGTGAAAGACTCAGAAGACACTCCTTGAGAACTCTCCCTTGTCCTTAAGAGAGGAGACAATGAGAACCACGGATGCTTGTGTGCATGTGTGAGAGAGAGAGAAAAAGAGAAGAGCAGAGTCTTCGGGGGCAGAAAGAACAGGAATCATTGTTTCAGCTCTTGCCCCTTGTTCCAGAGACCCTAAAAGGATCTTTTCCTGCCAGAGGTGGTATCATTTCAGGGACAAAGGATAGGTTTTGCTGTCTGCATCCCCTTCTCCCCAGTTCCTCCTCATCTATTTAAAATTCCTTTATGGATGACAAGTCCACCACTTGGGGCAAGAGCCCGAAAGTGCAATAAGTCACAAAAACCTTATTTACACCAAAGTGTGTAAGATTCTAGCATTTTCTGATTTCAATTTAAAAAAAAAAAAAAGGTTTTTAAAAAGTAGAACCTAAATCTCTTAAAAAAAAAAAAAACACAGCAGAATGTAAACTCTAAGATAAGAGCATGTACATGGGTGAGGGAAGGGCAGGAGGAAATGAACAAGCAAAAGAAAAAAATTTAGAAATCTGGGGCCAAAAACTAACCACCTTTCTTACTTTCAATACTCCACAAACATCAAATGTGGCAGAAATCAGATTCATAAAGTATACCTTGAACACTGGTTTTATACTAATACATTAATCCTGACAGTTTCTACCTGGAACAAGGAAAAATACATGATCTAGGAACTTATTCCTAAATCTTTTTTTGGTGGCCACAAATCAAACGAGAAAAAAGTTATTTTATATACCTATGTATCAAGAACAACAGTGAATTTTCCCCTTAAATTCTCCATGGTCTACAATGGAGGAAACGGAAACAGCAACCCATCCCAGTATCTTGCCTGGGAAATCCCATGGACAGAGGAGCCTGGTGGGCTACAGTCCGTGGGGTCGCAAAGAGTTGGACACGACTTAGTGACTAAACAACAACTAAACAAAGGCGGTAAGGGAGAGAAGACACATCATGTAGGACCTTACAGGTAGACCACAGTCTTGGTTTGCTCAAGACAGTCCCAGTTCATGCCTGTTGCTCTGACATAGTTGTTAATAGCACCACCTTTCATGTTCAAAAGCATCCTCATCTGGACCATAAACTTTATGATCACTCTACTGGTGACTATAAAAAGTTTTTTACTCTGAGATGGGGAACCATGAGAAAGTTGTGAGTAAAAATAAGTTTTAAAAGGATCATCCTGGCTATTTCACGAAGGAAAAACCAGAGAGGGGCAAGGGTAGCAGCACAGGTACCAGTTAGTGAACCACTGCAGTCACAGGAGCAAAGGATTAAAGCTTGATGGAACGGGTGAAAAGTGCTGGGATTCTGAAGCCAGAGATGACAGAATTTACTGATGTGCGATTGGAAGAAAGAGGAGGCAATAATTAACTCCAAAATTCCTGGCCTAAGCATCCAGAGGAAGAATAGAGAGAGTACTTAGTGAGACAGTAAAGTTTTTTGGTGGGGGGAGGACTGAATGGAATCAGGAGTTTGGTTCTGGACTTGGTCCGTTGAAATGTCCCCTATGTCCAAATGACAGAGCCTGTGGATAGAGTCTGCAGCTCAGTGGAGAGGTCTGTGCTGGAGAGAGAAGTGTAGGAATTATCCTCATACAACGTGTGCAAGACTAAACCTATGTACTTATCCTACAGCAATAAATATTTCTTTTTTCATAACCAAGTGCTCAAACAGAGGAACACAAGAATTTCTACAAATGCCCTATGGAAAGATAAATTATACAAATTACACACCACAGATAGTGGCAGTTTTCAACATTTTCCCATAGCTATACATAGGATGGGTACATGAGATTTTTCTCATGGCTACTCAAATTCTTATATGACAGCCAACGATAAACGGTGTAGAGAAGTATACCACCATAATCTAATCATGACAGCTATTTAATTTCCTCATTAGACAGGGGTAGGCTTCTTTCCATCCCCCTCAATAAAGTATATAAAAATTCTCAGAATGATGTTTTACAGGGATAAGTGGAACCTCTTATTAGTCATCTGCAAAAGAATATTTTAACAGTCTCTAGCAACAAATTACTGTGACACTTCACAGCCTCATACGTATACAAATGTACTTCAACTGAATACACTGGAGTCTACTAAAAGATAAAAATGAATCTAGCTGAAAACTAGTCTTACTTTCTCTGAACCTAGATTTTAAAAATGTTAAACAGTAATTCAACTATATATACCCCTAAATTTCATAGGGTCTTTTCTTCACACACCTGAAAATCATTACAGTGTATTCTGATCCTATCCTGAGGGGATTAACACGCTAATCATATCCCAAGGCATTTTACTGCTAACTTGGTGATTTATAAACTCCCCTCATACCCCATGAGACAATAACAGCAGGCTAGTTACCAAAAAAACCTTTACTTACACTACATGTGTTAAGACTTCAAACAGTCTCAAACATTCCAGGAAAACAAACTTGGAATCCAACATTTTGCATTATTTTACATACATCTCCTGAGTTCAAACTTCGTCAGAAGCAATTACAACCTACATTTAAAATGTACCGTAAGAGGCTGTAACACAATTTGTCTTTGGGAATTTTTTTAAACGCCCGAATAATATATATTCCTAAACCCTAAACTAGGAGTCTGGGCTAAAAAGCTTCCAACCAACAAATCAATAAGGTTAAGCTGGCAAATCGAGCAAAAATTCCAAAGATGGGCTTTTCAGGGAAAGTCAAACAACGTGCATAATTTACAAGTCTCGGTTGCTTCATCTCCAGGACCCCAAATGAAAAGCTCCTCCTCCACCTCCGCTGGGCCCCAAGAGTTCAGAAATTCTAGACTTAAGCAGCCCAGCGGAGAGGAGAAAGCAGCAGCCTCTGTGGAGAAGGAGGTGCGAACCTCTTAGCCGGTTGGGCGGGAAGCGGGGGCTGGGGAACAAGCGTGGATTTCGCGGCACTTACAGGTCCGTCAGCACCATGAGCTCCGAGTAGGCCCGGTGCAGCAGAAATTCGATGAGGGTGCTCAGCCGGTAGCCAGGGCTAGCCGCGGCCGCAGCGGCCGCTGCCACGGCGGCTCCGGGAGGAGGCGGCGCCGGGGCTGACGCGGGGCCGCCGCTGCCGCTGCCTCCGGGCGGGACCAGCTGGTGGTTCTCCAGCTGCACTGGGGCCATGGCGGCACAGGGCCGGGCTTGGCGCAGCGGTACAAGATGCGGCCCTCGAACCTCCCTCCCGGGCGCTCAGTCACCGCGCCTAAGTGGGCGCGGGCGGAGTCGCCGCCGCCGCCTACTACTGCCGAGCCGCCTCCGAACAGGAAGCCTTACGCCGGCCGCAGAGGCCCGCCCCCATGTAGCGATGAGCCCGCCGGCTCCAGGGACTGGAGCGAGGGGCGGGGGGAGGGCGGGGAAGCGGGTGGCAGCCGCAGAGAAGCAGCGCCCCAGCAACCGTTCAGAGGCCGCTCGGCCAGGCAGCCGCAGCGTCCATATTGACGGCCCAAAGCGGAAGTCGTTAGGAAGAACGGAAGGGGAACCAAAGGGGGACTTCCGACAGCAACCTGTGCCTTTTCTCCCGGCGGTCGGGCGCGGGGACGTTAAGGGGCGCGTGGGAGTGGGGCGGGGCCGGCGCGCGGGCGAGAAAAGCGGAAACGGGGGCTGCGCGCCGCCGGAAGTGAGTGTAAGGGCGGAGCCAGTGTTGTCACTGAGAACGTCAGCAGTTGCCCGGCCCTTACCCTCGCCGCCCTTTGGAGTTTAAAAAGATCCGATTTGTGCTGAGGTGTCCATCAGCGTTCCCCTGGTGGGTGCAGCCCGCCCGGGGAGGACACCCTATCCCAGATGTTTGTGACCTGTGTTTCTGGACTCGAAAAGAAATTGTTACGGCTGAGCGCTTGTGACGTCTCAGATCTTTGCATCTCCCACAGTCCGCCCATGCGCCTTTCGTGGGATAGGAGACGTTTCCGTCATTTTTTTTTAACTGTGGGAAAAGATTCGAGAAAATATTATTGAGGGTAGAAAAAGGGCCACTGGCAGAATAACTTAACTTGAATGGAGTTGGATATATGCTGAGCTCATAAGCTACCCCCAAAACCTGGCAGTTCTACCGCAGAAACAGACTTTAAATCCTCTACCACTGATTCTCCCACTTGTTTCTTGTCCCTGCTCTTGAAGTAGCCGCCCTACCTTCCAAGGACTTTTCAGTTCGTTTTCTGTGCCCTACTGCCACATTTTCCCGATCAAAATGCACGCTTAATATTTTGAATTCTGATTTAAAGCCATGATTCTCAACCTTGCCTGCACGTTGGAATCGGGGGAGATGGAGGAGTGGGTGGCTTTAGAAAATACTTATGCTCCTCTCCCCATAGATTCGGCTTTAATTGGTCTGGGCTTCAGGATTTTTAAAAGCTTCCTAGGTGGTTTTAATGTGCACTGTTTAAAAGCGTCATTTGCCACCACCCTTTTCAAATATCTTTTTGCAGTCTTATCTATGACTCTTAGACGTAAATAAGGTTAAAATACTCTCATTCTTGTCCACTTGTGTAATTCTTACTCATTCTTGAAGACAATTCACCTGTCTTCTGAGGATGTAATCTTAATCACTTGCTCCCTTTTGTGATCCTAAAGCACATTTACACAAACAGTACCATCCTAGTACTCATTAAAAGGCAGTAGGATCACTTACAGCCTCCACAGGTAACAGTTGCTGAACGTAGATACTCTCCCTAAGATCCATCCCTATGCTGCTACCTTAGGAAACAAAGTTTTTTCTAAGTTAGCTAGAATGGTATCATTTCTTTGGCAGTAGGTTTGTTTTATTGAAAGTTCTTTTTCCTCTTTTGAAAACTGTTGACTTCAGCTAAAAAGCCCTGGTGGTCACATACACATAAGATGTACAAGATGGTCCTTAGTTCTCCAAAAAGTGAAAGTGTTAGTTGCTCAGTCCTGTCCCACTCTTTGCGACCCCATGGACTGTAGCCTGCCAGGCTCCTCTGTCCACGGGATTCTCCAGGCCAGAATACTGCAGCGGGTAGCCGGCTGTTCCCTTCTCCAGAGGATCTTCCCAACCCAGGGATGATACCCAGGTCTCCTGCATTGCAGGGAGATTCTTTACCATCTGAGCCATCAGGGAAGCCTTTAGTTCTCCAGCCAAGTGTCAAACCCAAGCCCCCTGCACTGGCAGCACAGAGTCTTAACCATTGGACCACCAGGGAAGTCCCTGAGATGGTCCTTAAAGTCTTTTCTAACACATTCTGATTGTGTGATGTTAATAGGATTTTGAAGTCAAGTGGGCCTTAGAAAGCATCACTACAAACAAAGCTAGTGGAGGTGATGGAATTCCAGTTGAGCTATTTCAAATCCTGAAAGATGATGCTGTGAAAGTACTGCACTCAATATGCCAGCAAATTTGGAAAACTCAGCAGTGGCCACAGGACTGGAAAAGGTCAGTTTTCATTCCAATCCCAAAGAAAGGCAATACCAAAGAATGCTCAAACTACCGCACAATTGCACTCATCTCACACGCTAGTAAAGTAATACTCAAAATTCTCCAAGCCAGGCTTCAGCAATACGTGAACCGTGAACTTCCAGATGTTCAAGCTGGTTTTAGAAAAGGCAGAGGAACCAGAGATCAAATTGCCAACATCTACTGGATCATCGAAAAAGCAAGAGAGTTCCAGAAAAACATATATTTCTGCTGCACTGACCATGCCAAAGCCTTTGACTGTGTGGATCACAATAAACTCTGGAGAATTCTGAAAGAGATGGGAATACCAGACCACCTGACCTGCCTCTTGAGAAACCTATATGCAGGTCAGGAAGCCACAGTTAGAACTGGACATGGAACAACAGACTGGTTCCAAATAGGGAAAGGAGTATGTCAAGGCTGTATATTGTCACTCTGCTTATTTAACTTCTATGCAGAGTACATCATGAGAAACGCTGGGCTGGAAGAAGCATGAGCTGGAATCAAGACTGCCAGGAGAAATATCAATAACCTCAGATATACAGATGATACCGCCCTTATGGCAGAAAGTAAAGAGGAACTAAAAAGCCTCTTGATAAAAGTGAAAGAGGACAGTGAAAAAGTTGGGTAAAGCTCAACATTGAGAAAACTAAGATCATGGCATCTGTTCCCATCCTTCATGGGAAATAGATGGAGAAACAGTGGAAATAGTGTCAGACTTTATTTTTCTGGGCTCCAAAATCACTGCAGATGGTGATTGCAGCCATGAAATTAAAAGATGCTTACTCCTTGGAAGGAAAATTATGACCAACCTAGATAGCATATTCAAAAGCAGAGACATTACTTTGCTAACAAAGGTCCATCTAGTCAAGGCTATGGTTTTTCCAATGGTCATGTATGGATGTGAGAGTTGGACTGTGAAGAAAGCTGAGTGCCGAAGAATTGATGCTTCTGAACTGTAGTGTTGGAGAAGACTCTTGAGAGTCCCTTGGACTGCAAGGAGATCCAACCAGTCCATTCTGAAGGAGAGCAGTCCTGGGTGTTCATTGGAAGGGCTGATGCTAAAGCTGAAACTCCAATACTTCAGCCACCTTATATGAAGAGTTAACTCACTGGAAAAGACTCTGATGCTGGGAGGGATTGGGGGCAAGAGGAGAAGGGGACGACACAGGATGAGATGGCTGGATAGCATCACCAACTCGATGGACATGAGTTTAAGTGAACGCCGGGAGTTGGTGATGGACAGGGAGGCCTGGCGTGCTGCGATTCATGGGGTCACAAAGAGTCGGACACGACTGAGCAACTGAACTGAATAGGATTTTAACTCGGTCTTATTGTCTACATTAAACACAATTATACACCATGCCTCTTGGTATTCATCTTATTTGGCAGTAAGATTCTACTAGAGAAATTACAACCAATTTGCAAATAAAAAAAATTAATGGGTGGATGGGGGTTATTTTAAAAAAAGAGAAATTTTCACCCATATCCATCAGGTTAGATTTTAATGAAATTTCTGTATATCTTTAAAAATTGAAAAGTTCTGACAGAAAATAGGGTGAAAATACAGGAAAATAACTGTATTTTGCTTAAATTGTTGGCGATCGGGGAGGTAATTTAAATGAAAACTCCTGAAAGTGATAGCCCACCTCCCAACCTGATTAGTATAGCCACAGGCAAATATAGAAGAAATGAGTAAGGAAGGAGAGACAATATTAGCATGTTTGGCTGAGATACTAAATGAATGGTTCATATCCAAATCACTTTTGGAAATAGTGTAATTTATCATTTTAAGGCCCACAATACAATGTTTAGCATTGTATTAATAGTATAAGTGCCTAATTCTTTCATTCCCAATTTTCAGTTGTTTCTGTGCTTGGTCATCACCAGATTCTATCACACCTCAGATAAAACTATCTGAGAATTAGCAGATAAAATTCAGAACTAGCAGTATGATATATCCTCAGCTCTTAAATCAACCTAAATGCTAGATCTTTCTGAAGTCAATCTGATTTTAATAAAAAGAACAAATTGATTGCAAAATACGGAGAAAAAAGAGACCATTTCCCTTTAAGCCCTTTTGATGGAAAATTGACAAATTGGTACATATACATTTGACCCTTGAACAATGCAGTGGTTAGGGGCACAGATCCTCCTTGCAGTCAAAAATCCATAATTTATATATAGTTTATAGTATAATTTATAGTCAGCCTTCTTTAACCAGAATTCCTCCTTATCTGTGGTACCTTGATGTTCAGCCCACCTCAGATCTTGTAGTAACATTTATTGGAAACAAATCTGCATGTAATGCAGTTTAAACCTATGTTATTCAAAAGTCAACTGTAGTTTCACTCTGAAACATACAGCTGCCCCTCAGGCACAAAACACTGGGAAAGGAATTGAAAAGTTTTTTTTTTTTTTCCTATGATATTATCATCAGTTCCTCCAAAACAGAGAGCAAAAGCAGTAACTGCATTCACTTAAGAGCTGCTCCATTCTCTGGTGGCTCAAATGGTAAATTATCTGTCTGCAATGCAGGAGACCCAGGTTCGATCCCTGGGTTGGAAGGATCCCCTGGAGAAGGGAATGGCAACCCACTGCAGTATTCTTGCCTGGAGAATTCCATGGCCAGAGGAGACTGGTGGGCTATAGTCCATGGGGTCACAAAGAGTGGGACAGGACTGAGCAACTAACACTTTCACTTTCCATTCGTAGTGAAGTTGAGGACTTCACAGACCAATACTGTGAGTATGGTCTGATCAATCCAGAAAAAAATGAGAACATTTTGATGGCTTTCCATATATGTAGAAGAAAACCCAAATTTCTTAGTATGGCCTTTAAAGCTATTAACACAGTAGTCTTTACCTGCTTCTCCACCTCTGCCTCCTGCCTCTCTTTCCTTCACTCACTTTACTGTAACTGCCCTGGGTGGGTCTAGTACATGCCATTCCCTAAGGTGTTAGGGCTTACCCACTACTCCAGACACCTGAAACACTTGTTTTCCAGCTTTTCACGTGGCTGCCTTTTCCTCCTTCCAATATCAGCTTAAATGAGAAATCCTCAGAGAGGTCTCCCCTGACTGTATGATATTAGGCAGATGATACAAGGAAGTTCATTGTAACATTGTTTGTAGAAGCAAAAAAGTATGAATAATCTTAACTGTCTCTCAGTAGGAGAATGGATAAGTAAATTACTATGTTTCTACATAACTCTTCAATTGAATAAATTAGACCTATAGGTACCAACATGGAGACACCTCAAAAACAATATGGAATGAAAAAAGCTATCTTTTTTATACTATTCCTATTTTTCTAAGCACACAAAATACTCCATAATTTGCTATATTGTAGACAAAGTAAAAAATGTGAATGAGGATAATAGACACCACCTTCAGAACAGTAATTACGTCTAGGAAGGGGTAGGGACACAGTGATGCTTTATTGGTTATTAGCTATTAGTTATATCTAATGGGTTTCTTGGGCTTCCCGGGTGGCTCAGTGGTAAAGAATCCACCTGCCGCACAGGAGACCCAGGTTCGATCCCTGGGTCAGAAAGATCATCTGGAGAAGGGAATGGCAACCAACTCCAGTATTCTTGCCTGGAGAGTTCCATGGACAGAGGAGCCTGGCAGGCTACAGTCCATGGAGTTGTGAAGAGTCAGACATGACTGAGCAACTAACACACCCATACCCAATGGGTTTCTTGAAGATTGACCAAAAGGAAATGTGACAATATTAATATCTGTTAAATCTAGGGGCAGAGATATGATTGTTTATTAATATATTCTGTACTTTTCATTAGTTTTGAACTATTTCATAATTTTTAAAAGTTTAAAATGTTTCTATTAGTATTATTTACACAATCTGCCATAACAAACACCCCCCCCCAATCTCAGTGATTTAGCACAGTAAGAGCTTATTTCTTGTGCTCACAAAGTTCAGTAAAAATGTACCTGATGGAGAGGCTCTCCTCTAAGCAATTAACCCAGCAAAACAGGCTCTTTTTATCTTCGTGAGATAGGCTGGGATCTGGGACCCTTTGCTGCAATGCTTGTACCTGGACACCTCTCCTCAAGCAACAAAATACAAAGAAACTACATGGTACTAAAAACAACTGTGTGCATGCACAGTTGGGACAAATTCTGGACCCCAGAGATACAAAGAGACCAAAAAACAAGAACAACCAATGACCACTTTTGAGGAGCCTGGAGCAAAAACTGGGTGTTGGGAGCAAAAGCACAGGAACCTTGCACACAACCCCATGTGAGAGATGAGCAGATCACCTAAGCCATCCCCCTGGCCAGCCCTGAACACACCCCTACCCTCACCCCGTATAAGGAACAAGCTTGCCTCCACCACACGTAGTGAGCAAGGAAAACTGTAGTTTGTCCTCACTCCCCTCTGCTACAGTAGGAGCTCCAGTAAAGCCTTGCCTGAATTTCTTGTCTAGCCTCTGATCAATTTCTGTTCATTGGGAAAGGCCAAGAACCCTGGTCTGTAATGTTGGGAAACAATCGCTCTAACCCAGAGATTTTTTTTTTTTTTAATATCCACCCACATTCCTTTAGCCAGAATTAGTCACATGGCTTGTTTAAAGCACAAGGAGCTGGGAAATACAAGTCTACCTGTGTGCCTAGGAAGAAAATGAAATGGTTTAGTGGATAAATAGCATTGATTTTACCGCAATATTAAGGTAGTCTTTCTTCTTAGAGCACAGCCTACTGTGAGCAAGAGTCCCATAGCAGAAATGAAGTTGCTCTTATAATCAACAAGAGTCCAAAATGCAGTGCCTGGGTGCAACCTCAAAAAAGACAGAATGATCTCAGTTCATTTCCAAGGCAAGCCATTCAACATCACAGTAATCCAAGTCTATGCCCCTACCACCAGTGCCAAAGAAGCTGAAGTTGATCAGTGCTATGAAGACCTAGAAGACCTCCTAGAACTAACACAAAAAAGAGATATTCTATTCATAATTGCAGATAGGAATGCAAAAGTAGGAAGTCATGAGATACCAGGAGTAACAGGCAAGTTTGGCCTTGGAGAACAAATCGAAGCAGGACAAAGGCTAACTGAATTCTGCCAAGAGAATGCATTGGTCATAGCAAATACCCTTTTTCAACAGCACAAGAGATGACTTTACACATGGACATCACCAAATGGCCAATAACAAAATCAAATTCATTATAGTCTTTGTAGCTGAAGATGGAGAAACTGTACACAGTAGCAAAAACAAGACCTGGAGCTGATGGTGGCTCAGATCATCAGCTTCTCATAGCAAAATTCAGCCTTAAACTAAAGAAATAGGGGAAAACCACTAGGCCAGCCAGGTATAACTTCAGTCAGATCCCCTATGAATATGTAGTGGAGGTAATGAATAGATTCAAGGGATTAGATCTGGTAGACAGACTGCCTGAAGAACCATGGACAGAGATCTGTACTATTGTACAGGAGGCAGCGAGCAAAACCATCCCAAAGAAAAAGAAAAGCAAGAAGGCAAAGTGGTTATCCAAGGAGGTCTTACAAATAGCTAAAGAAAGAAGAGAAGCAAAAAGCAAGGGAGAAAGGGAAAGGTATATCAAGCTAAATGAAGATTTCCAAAGAACAACGGAGAGACAGGAAGGCCGTCTTCAATAAACAGTGTATACAACTAGAAGAAAACAACAGAAGGGGAAAGACTAGAGATCTCTGCAGGAAAATTGGAGATATCAAGGGAACATTTTGCCCAAAGATGGGCACAATAAAGGACATAAATGGTAGAAACCTAGTAGACACTGAAGACATCAAGAAGAGCTGGAAAGAATACACAGAACTGTATAAAAAAGATCCAAATGAACCGGACTACTACGATGGTGTGGTCCGCCACCCAGAGCCAAACAATCTGGAAAGCAAAGTCAGGTGGGCCTTAGGAAGCACTGCTGTTAATAAAGCTAGTGGATGTGACAGAATTCCAGTAGAACTGTTCAAAATCCTAAAGGATGATGCCATCAAGGTGTTGCATTCATTATGTCAGCAAGTCTGGAAGACCCAGCAGTGACTACAGGACTGGAAAAGGCCAATCTTCATCCCAATTCCCAGAAAGGATAGTACCAACCAATGTGCTAACCATCCAACAATTGCACTCATCTCCCATGCTAGTAGTGTTAGTTGCTCAGTCATGTCCAACTCTTTGCAACCTCACGGACTGTAGCCCACTAGGATCCTCTGTCCATGGAGTTCTCCAGTCAAGAATACTGGAGTGGGTTGCCATTTCCTTCTCCAGGGGCCCATGCTAGAAAGGTCATGCTTAAAATATTGCAAGCTAGGCTGCAGCATTATGCAAACAAAGAACTTCCAGATGTCCACTCTGGGTTTAGAAAAGGAAGAGGAACCAGAGATCAAATTGCCAACATTTGCTGGATCACAGAGAAAGCTAGGGAATTCTGGAGAGACATCTATTTCTGTTTCATTGACTACACCAAAGCCTTTAACTGTGTGGATCATAATAAACTATGGAAAGCTCTTAAAGAAATGGGAATACCAGACCATCTTGCCTGTCTCCTGAGAAACCTGTATGCAGGTCAAGAAGCAACAGTCAGAACCCTGTATGGAACAACTGATTAGGTCAAGATTGAGAAAGAAGTACAACAGGGCTGACTGCTGTCACCCTGTTTGTTTAATCTATACGCTGAGCACATCATGAGAAATGTGGGGCTGGATGAGTTACAAGCTGGAATCAAGATAGGCAGGAGAAACATCAACAACCTTAGATACGCGTATCAGATCAGATCAGTCGCTCAGTTGCGTCTGACTCTTTGCAACCCCATGAATCACAGCACGCCAGGCCTCCCTGTCCATCACCAACTCCCGGAGTTCACTCAGACTCACGTCCATCGAGTCAGTGATGCCATCCAGCCATCTCATCCTCTGTCGTCGCCTTCTCCTCCTGCCCCCAATCCCTCCCAGCATCAGAGTCTTTTCCAATGAGTCAACTCTTCGCATGAGGTGCCCAAAGTACTGGAGTTTCAGCTTTAGCATCATTCCTTCCAAAGAACACCCAGGGCTGATCTCCTTTAGGATGGACTGGTTGGATCTCCTTGCAGTCCAAGGGACTCTCAAGAGTCTTCTCCAACACCACAGTTCAAAAGCATCAATTCTTCAGCGCTCAGCCTTCTTCCCAGTCCAACTCTCACATCCATACATGACCACTGGAAAAACCATAGCCTTGACTAGACAGACCTTTGTGGGCAAAGTAATGTCTCTGCTTTTCAATATGCTGTCTAGGTTGGTCATAACTTTCCTTCCAAGGAGTAAGCGTCTTTTAATTTCATGGCTGCAGTCACCATCTGCAGTGATTTTAGAGCCCCAAAAAATAAAGTCTGACACTGTTTCCACTGTTACCCCATCTATTTCCCATGAAGTGATGGGACCAGATGCCATGATCTTCGTTTTCTCAATGTTGAGCTTTAAGCCAACTTTTTCACTCTCCACTTTCACTTTCATCAAGAGGCTTTTTAGTTCCTCTTCACTTTCTGCCATAAGGGTGGTGTCATCTGCATATCTAAGGTTATTGATATTTCTCCCGGAAATCTTGATTCCAGTTTGTGTTTCTTCCAGTCCAGCGTTTCTCATGATGTACTCTGCATATAAGTTAAATAAGCAGGGTGACAATATACAGCCTTGACGATATGCGTATGATACCACTCTATCTTTGTGAAAGCTGGACCACAAAGAAGGCGGAGCCATGAAGAACTGATGCCTTTAAACTGTGGTGTTGGAAAAGACTCCTGAGAGTCTCTTGGACAGCAAGGAGATCAAACCAGTCAATCTTAAGGGAAATCAACTGAATATTTATTGGAAGGACTGATGCTGATGCTGAAACCCCAGTATTTTGGTCATCTGATATGAACAGCTGACTCATCACAAAAGTCCCTGATGCTGGAAAAGACTGAGGGCAGAAGGAGAAGAGGGCGTCAGAGGATGAGATGACTGGATGGCATCACCATAGCAATGGACACGAATTTGGACAAACTTTGGGAGATGGTGAGGGACAGAGAGGCCTGGTATGCTGTGGTCCAGGGGGTTGCAAAGAGTCGGACATGACTGGGTGAGTAAACAACAACACAGCCTCTGAAATCAGACCCCTTAGATTACAATTCTAGCTTAACTTCTTATGATCTGAATGCTTTCCAGGAAGTTACTTCATTTCTCTGGGTTTCTCAGTTTCCTCATCCTCAGAGGATGATTATGAAGAATGAATGATGTTTATTCTTCTTAAAAAAATAAGTATTAGAGTATAATTGATTCACAATGTTGTGTTTAATTGCTGGTGTACAGCAAAGTGACTCAGTCATATACACATATCTTGTTTCTCATATTCTTTTCCATTATGGCTTATCACAAGATATTGAATATAGTCCCCTGTGCTATCCAGTAGGACCTTGTTGCTTATCCATCCTATACACACTAGCTTGCAGCTGCTAATCCCAAACCCCCAATCCATCCCTCCTGCCACTGTCTTGGCAACCATGAGTCTGTTTCCACTTCATAGAAACCATTTGTGGTTTTCAAAAATTTTATTAAAAAATGACATTTATTCTTAATAACATTTGCAAAGGGCTTAAAAGAGTCATTTATCTACAAATATTAGCTATTACCATTATCATCACCTAGGGGCAATAATGCTTGTATTTGATTTTTCACCTAAATAACCCATGAACTTTCCATCTTCTGCCCTCAACTGACTCTCTCTCTAATATTCCCAGCACCTAGCATGTCTGGTTTTCATGAGTGAATAGAACAGGCATATTCCTTCATCTATACATTGTAATTTTACTTATATTGCGTTAACCTTTTGAGATTAAGATTGACTTACATATTAATATATTTACATGTGAAATGAAGTGTCTAGAAGTTCTTTTTAAATAGTTCAGAAAAACAGTTGTAGGAGGTAGATGAAATAAGTTTGGCAGAATGTTGACAATTATTAAAGCTGATGATGGATACATGGGAATTCATTTTACTCTTTCTCTTGTTTTCAGTATATGTGATAATATACACAATAAATTTGTTTAAAAAAAATTGAGAATGGGTAGCCAACTAAAGGCCTGGATCTTTTTTCTTCCCTAATGAACAACCTTTAATATATCTACTCAATTTTTTCAGATTTTAAGAACATTTTTTTGTAATGTATACAGTGTTTAAAACTAACTTTAAAAAAGAAAGCTATAATAAACTTCAATGATAACTGCTTATAAAAGAAATGAAAATGTCCAATATTTTAACAATTTTGGTTTCAGGCCTTGAAATAAGAATGTTTCCAAGGAGCTCTCAAAACACACACACACACAAATTTATAACCTGAAATTTTTCTAGCTACGTTAAAATTCAATATCTTTATTCTTCACCTCACATAGTTACCTTTTTAAAATGTTTGTGGTGGGAACATTTAAGATACCCTTCTTAGCAAATTTCAAGTATAGAATACGTATTAACTATAGTTTCCATGCTGCATATTAGACCTCCAGAACTTGGGACTTCCCTGGCAGTCCACTGGTTAAGACTCCCTGCTTCTACTGCAGGGAGTTCAAGTTCTATCCCTGGTCAGAGAGTTGAGATTCCACATGCCACAAGATGTGGCCAAAAAAAGCAAAGAAAAGACACCTAGATTCCCCATAACTTCAGCTCAGTTCAGTTCAGTCGCTCAGTCGTGTCCGACTCTTTGCGACCCCATGAACTGCAGCACGCCAGGCCTCCCTGTCCAGCACCAACTCCCGGAGTTCACTCAGACTCACGTCCATTGAGTCAGTGATGCCATCCAGCCATCTCATCCTCTGTCGTCCCCTCTCCTCCTGCCCCCAATCCCTCCAAGCATCAGAGTCTTTTCCAATGAGTCAACTCTTCACATGAGGTGGCCAAAGTACTGGAGTTTCAGCTTTAGCATCATTCCTTCCAAAGAAATCCCAGGGCTGATCTCCTTTAGAATGGACTGGTTGGATCTCCTTGCAGTCCAAGGGACTCTCAAGAGTCTTCTCCAACACCAAAGTTCAAAAGCATCAATTCTTCAGCGCTCAGCTTTCTTCACAGTCCAACTTTCACATCCATACATGACTACTGGAAAAACCATAGCCTTGACTAGACGGACCTTTGTTGGCAAAATAATGTCTCTGCTTTTAAATATGCTATCTAGGTTGGTCATAACTTTCCTTCCAAGGAGTAAGCGTCTTTTAATTTCATGGCTGCAGTCACCATCTGCAGTGATTTTGGAGCCCAGAAAAATAAAGTGACACTGTTTCCACTGTTTCCCCATCTATTTTCCATGAAGTGATGGGACCAGATGCCATGATCTTAGTTTTCTCAATGCTGAGCTTTAAGCCAACTTTTTCACTCTCCTCTTTCACTTTCATCAAGAGGCTTTTTACTCCATCTTAAAACTGGAAGTTTTTACCATTTGAGCAGCATCTCTCCATTTCCCCAATTCCCAGCCCCTGGCAACCACCAAGCTACTCTTTGTTTCTATTAATTTGGCTTTTCTAGATTCTACATCTGAGATCGTACAGTACAGTTTTAAAAAGATGAGGGTGAAGGCAATGACCTGCACAGTTTAAAAAATCCATGTCTAACTTCACAATCAGCCCTCTGTATATGCTGTTCTGCATCTGAGGATTCAACCAACTGTAGATTGTGTAATACATATTTGTGTGTGTGTTAGTCACTCAGTCGTGTCCAACTCTTTGCGACCCCATGGACTGTAGCTCTCCAGGCTCCTCTGTCCATGGACTTCTCCAGGCAAGAATACTGGAATGGGTTGCCATTCCCTTCTCCAGGGGATCTTCCGAACCAAGGGATCGAACCCAGGTCTCCCGCATTGCAGACAGATTCTTTACCATCTGAGCCACCAGGGAAGCAGGGGAAAAAATTCATGTATAAGTGGGCCTGGGCAGTTCAAACCCATGTTGGTCAAGGATTCCCTGTATTTGCCTTTCTTTGTCTGACTTATTTAACTTAGCATCTGCCTTCAAAGTTTTATCCGTGTTGTCACAAATGACAGGGTTTTCTTTTTTATAGCTAAATAATATGCATGTGTGCATGCATTTGTGTATGTGTGTGTGTATTCCACATTTTATTTGTTTGTTCACGGACAGTTCAGAGGAGGAAATGGCAACCCATTCCAGTATTCTTGCCTGGAGAATTCCATGAACAGAAGAGGCTGGTGGGCTATAGTCCATGGAGTCAGAGTCATTAGACACAACTGAGCAACTGAGCATCGGTTGCTTCCAGGTCTTGGCTCTTGAGAATAATACTGCAGTGAACACAGAGGGTACAGATACCTCTTTGTAAAATTCAATATCTTTTAAATAAATGATTTCTAGTGGATGAACAAAGGAAAAAGAAAAAGAGGGGTATTATTAGAAATAGAAGCAGAAAGGAACCCATTTAGAATACAATTATTATATTCTTCATGAAGAGATGAAAATCTCCCCTTGCCTTGTTCTTCCTTTGTAATTAATAGGAAGAACCCCCAACCTGTGGATTGCAAGGAGTAAACCTGGTATCCATAGGTACTGGAAGTAGATTACGTGATCAGAATAAGCCTCAGCACAGCAACAGCAGAGATATCAGCATGGGAGCTCTGGTTCTCATGCCCCCAAGTCCCAGGGAGTGATTCAATGGGCTCGGATGGACATTCTGTGAGCAGTGAGTTGCATCACAGCTGAGGAACCCAAGGCCAAGAGCTAAATGTCTTAATTCCTATCAGCCAGATTGGAACAAGGTTACACTGGTGCCCATATGAGGAAGGAGCTGAGGTGTCCGACACACCCCAGGGGTCCAGCTTTCCCCAGGTCGTTGGGCAGAACTGAATAGTCCTGCTATTGTGCAGGTGTCCCGCACAGCAGAAAAGTTTTGATCCCACAGTAGTTTTTTTTTTTCCCTAGGACTCAGATGGGATGACAAACCCAGCAGCAGGGTTATTGCCAATTGCAGCTGTTGCTTAACTCAAGAGGACCATGTCATTATTTTGTGATGCTGCAGCACTGGGTCTAGAGAATGGAGGAAGTGTTAAATATTTCCACCCACCCCCCAACTTCCTAGGGAACAGAGATATTCTTTCTTCAGGTACCAGGGTTACTGTCCTCTTTCCATGGGCACATTGTTCATTTGTTCTAGGTCAGTAGCCACTATTTCTCCCTGGGGGCCAAAGGCTTCTCTCTGAGTCATCTAGGAGAGGGAACTACAATGGCCCCTAGAGGGAGCTACAATAACCCAATCTCTTCACCAGTGGAACTAAGCTGGCTTCTCCCTTGATTCCATCATTTTCATTAAATCAGACAAGACTGCTGTGCCTTTCCCTTCCATCGTTTTGTCTTAGATTGCAGTTTGTGCCTGGTTTGGGGTGCCCATCTTTATCCGGGGCATTTTGGGTCTCAGTGTCATCACAGTCTACCACAGAGGGCCCCCAAGTAGTAAAACAAAGATGGTGGAGTCTTTCTTCCACTTGAGGCAGGAGGCAGATCGAAGTATCTTCTCAGCCATTCTCTGCAGTGGGAGGCTCATCGTGGGAGCTGTCATTCTGTCCATTGTCCATTGTCAGTCTGGAGCACCTACAGCACTCAGGCTTTGAATAGGTTCTTCCATGGTATTCTGTGGGATTTTTTTTTTTTTTTAAATCAGCTTCAGGGAAGTCAGATTGGCCATACTATAGTCATTGGAACAGAAATCCAAAGTAGCAAGCCTTGTTGAGGGAATAATTCTGTCCCAACTGAATGGTCTACGTGGCAGCCTGAAGCACGGGAGACAGCTTGGCTACTGCCATTCATTCTCACTCTCTTGTCACACAGACACACCAGGCATGTCTTCAACAGCTCCCCAGTCCATCAGCCAAAGCCATCTCAGGTCCCTCAGCATGATGGGTCAATAAAAACTGAATTTTTCAGGCTATGGGTTTATCTCTGTTGGTCTTAAGCAGATTTGGCTAGGACAATTTGGAGTTTCTATCAAGGTACAGCTGAGATAATGATTTATTTCTTTGGCTGCGTCGAGTCTTAATTGCAGCACGTGGCATCTTCTTGTGACATGCGGGATCTTTTCGTTTTCATAGGGTCTCGCGGGCTTCCCTGGTTGTGGTGTGCAGGCTCAGTTGTCCTGCAGCAGGTGGGATCTTAGCTCCGCAACCAGGAATCAAATCCTTGTCCCCTGCACTGGAAGGCGACTCTCAACCACTGGACCACCAGGGAAGTCCTGAACCAGGAACTTTGACTCAGTAATCACACGGACATCTGCAGCCCCTTGCCTTTCATCTACTTGAGGCATCTCTGTCCCTGATTACATGGGTTTTGCACCGAATATGGACTCTGATGGTTTCTTTGTCCCTGTGGTATCAGAAGTATTATTCACCTCCTGAAATTTTAGAGATCTGATTAGACTTTGGTGTCCTCTGGTGGAATCTAGCTTTTTTTTTTTTTTTCAATTTTAATTAAAAAAAATTATACATGTGTTCCCCATCCTGAACCCTCCTCCCTCCTCCCTCCCCATACCATCCCTCTGGGTCGTCCCAGTGCACCAGCCCCAAGCATCCAGCATCGTGCATTGAACCTGGACTGGCATCTCGTTTCATACATGACATTTCACATGTTTCAATGCCATTTGTTTGTGTATCCACCATCTTGTCTGTTGCTTGTCTGAGAACTTATGAGAAATTGACTTTGGAAGAGATCTTTGTAAATATTCTGCCTTCCAGGAGAGTGCTGATTCTTCCCGTCAGCAGTCGAGATGACTTAACATTGGAGTTAAGGGCCCAAGTCATTCGTCAGAGATACTTTTATGTTTGACCAAGTGTCAGCCAGATTCTCGTGGGTTTGTTGGCTAATAAACTTATACCAACTTCTGGCATAACTTCACTAAGAACAATTTGGAATTGTCATGCCTACTTTAGGCAACTTTGACATGGATAAGATTGTTCATTTGAGAGGAGCTTTAGAATAAAGAGACCAAAAAAAAGAAAAAAAACTCATGAGGAGACTGACTTGTCTGAAAGACAGAGACCATGTTATTTTTTTCCATACAAGTGTTAATAAGTACTAGCTTTTTAATAGTATGATGATAAAATTATCAAGGCCCCGATAACATGCTAGAAAGGGTGTGGAGAAAAGGGAACTCTGCTACATTCTTGGGAATGTAAATTGGTGCAGCCACTATGAAGAACAGTATGGATGTTCCTTAAAAAACTGAGAATAGAGTTGACATATGATCCAGCAATCTCACTCCTGGGCATATATCCAGACAAATCATTTGAAATGATACATGCATCCCAATGTACATAGAAGCACTATTTACAATAGCCAAGATATGGAAACAACCTAAATGCCCAAAGACAGATGAGTGGATAAAGATGTGGCACACACACACACAAATATTACTCAGCCATAAAAAAGAATGAAATAATGCCATTTGTAGCAACATGGATGGACCTAGAGATTATAACCTAAATGAAGTCAGAAAGAGAAAGACAAATACCATATGATGTCATTGTATGTGGAATCTAAAAATATGACACAAATGAACGTATCTGTGAAAACTGAAACAGGCTCAGATATAAGAACAGACTTGTGGGTCCTGAGGGGTAGGGAGGTTGGGGGAGGGAAGGATTATGAATTTGAGGTTAGCTATTATATATAAAATAGATAAACAACAATCTCCTACTGTATAGAAAAGGGAACTAGATTCAATATCCTGTAATAAACCATAATGAAAAAAGAATATATATGTGTAACTATATATATATATTTGTATAACTGAATCCCTTTGCTGTACAGTAGAAATGAATACATTGTAAGTCAACTATACTTCAAAAAAATGAAAGAAGACTATCAAGACCCCAAGCTATAGCTTAAAGCACCTCTAATACACACGCATGGTTGTGTGTATATGTGTGCACGCTAAGTTGCTTCAGTCGTGTCTGACTCTGAGCAACCCCATGGACTACAGCCCGCCAGGCTCCTCTGTCAGTGGGATTCTCCAGGCCAGAATACTGGAGTGGGTTGCCATGCCCTCCTCCAGGGGATCTTCCCGACCCAGGGATCGAACCCACATCTCTTACGTGTACTTGCATTGGCAGGTGGGTTCCTTACCACTAGCGCCACCTGGGAAGCGCATGTGTGTATGACTATGTGTTAAAATGTGTGCTTAGCTTTTACAATGATAATTTTATTCTAAAACTGGTTCCTTCTCTTTTATTTTTTTTTCTCTTTACACTTTACATTTTTCTCTTCTCTCTTCCAATTTACCCTTATTCTTTTCTATTATAAAACTGTTGTAAGTTAACAGAAGGTTCCAGTCCTGTGGCTGATATATGAGCTTATTTTGCCACCTTAAAATTTATTAATATAATGTAAAAAGTATATTCAGGGAAAATTAACTAGGTGGTTCTTGGCTTCAAAAGTTGCCTATGTAAAGTAGATAATTTAAAAAAATGATTAAGGCTATACATAGTATGGGGATTCCCTGGTAGTCCAGTGGTTAGGACTCTGCACTTTCACTGCTGAGGGCTCAGATTCAATCCCTGGTCAGGGAACTAAGTTCCTGCAAGCCATGCAGTGTGGCAAAAAAAAAAAAAAAAAAAAAAGCTATAAAGAGTATAATAATTACCTAAAATACAAATATGTGTACAAGAAAATGTTTTTTCTGATGATGGATTTGTCCGTTACTTAAGGAAATCATTAGTTTGTTAAAATAGTAATTTCAATATCATATATATTTTATTTAATATACTAACACTAATTATATCTTAAAATTAAAGTCGTTAATTTTATTATCTATTTATATCGCTAGATATTTACATCCAAACACATTCATATAAAAGTACATTATGGAATGATGTCACTGAAAATTAGGAAGTAGGGAACTCTAGGACTGTGTCCCTCCACAGAAGCGACTAATGAGCTGGCAAGAACAATCATTATCAACTTTTGCACAACTCTAGAATTTGGTCAAAAACACAACAACCAAAGGAAGACCTGGTGAAGACAAAAGCTGCTGTATTGAAGAAAGAGAGCACAGTGGCATTTTAAACTGCCCACTTACAATCCCCTCTATCCTAGACTGGCAGCAGCCACAAGGACAGCAGTCCACACCCCTGGCGTACGTTGCCAGTGCCTCAGGGAGCAATATGAAGTTGACTCTCAAATACTTGTGGTTGTGGGTTTAGACTTGCCTGGCAGCTCCCTAAAGGACCTGCACAAGACTTACCTTTGTTTTGCTCAACTGGGAGCATTCCCAGGCCTGGAGCAGCTTCCCAAACAGCTTTTACCAAAAGCATTTCAGGCCCCAAGTATTGGCAGTAGCAGCCCCGGACAAGAAATAGAGAGACCATAAAGCCCGGGAAGAGATTGGGAAAGGAGGTACACGAGAAAATAAGGACTTTTAAAAGCTCCCACGTATACTTAGGAATCAAGAAGGCCACATACATGCCCAGGGCTAGATGCATGCTCAAAAAAACACAAACAAAAACAAAAACCCTGAAAAGATCCTTAACTCTCACCTCTGGCTTGCCTTCAGGCTCTGTGCAAGCAGGATGTGAAGGCTAAGCAGAGTTGCAAAGGGCTTGGCTAAGCATTGGAGGAGTACCCTGACACTGAGCCAATTTGCAAAGACTAGGAGAAAGGGGATTTCTTTTTTTTTCCCTTCTCTCTTCCTCCTCCTTCTTCTCTTTTTCTTCTCTCCAGGTCCTTAAGGAAACTGTCAAAACATTATCTGACCACAAAGCTAACAGAGCAGACGTAGGTGGCCACGTATGACAACACAGAATTTACAAAAATAGTTTAGAAAAGTCACTAAGCAAGCAAACAACTAAATAGATCAATGGAATAGAGAGTTCAGAAATGAATTTGTATATCTATGGCCAATTGATTTTTTTTGAGTGCTGAGACCATTCAATGGGGGAAAGAATTGTGTCTCCAGTAAATGGAGCTGATATCCACACGCAATTGATTCAATGAGGCAAAGAATTGGGTCTCCAGTAAATGGAGCTAGATATCCACATGCAAAAGACTGAAATTGTTAAGAGGTACAAACTACTATGTATAAAATAAATAAGCTACAAAGATATATAGTACAACACAGGGAATATCACCAATATTTTATAATAACTATAAATGGAATATAACCTTTAAAAACTGTGAATCACTATGTTGTATTTGTTGTTGTTCAGTCGCTAAGTCATGATCAACTCTTTTGCCTGAAACTTATATAGTATGGTACATCAAATATTCCTCAATTAAAATAAAGATGAAATTGGACCCTTTCCTTATACCACACACCAAAATTAACTCAAAAATGGATCAAAGACATAAACTATAAAACTCTCAGAACAAAACATAATAATAAAACTTCATGATCTTAGATTTGGCAATGGATCCTTAGACTTGACATGAAAAGCATAAGCAATAAAAAAAAGTGGATAAATCGAACTTCATAAAAATAAGAAACTTCTGTGCATCAAAGGAAGCTATCAAGAAGTTGAAAATACATACAACTAACAGATGGGAGAAAATATTTGTGAATCATAAATCTCACAGGTATATAGTATTCAGAATATATATACAACTCAACAAAAAACAACACAGTTTTTAATATGTGCAAAGAATTTGAATAGACATTTCTCTAAAGAAGATATACAGGTGGCCAATAAGCACAAGACAAGATACTTAATCGGAGAAGGCAACGGCACCCCACTCCAGTACTCTTGCCTGGAAAATCCCATGGGCAGAGGAGCCTGGTAGGCTGCAGTCCATGGGGTCGCTAAGAGTTGGACACAACTGAGCGACTTCACTTTCACTTTTCACTTTTCACTTTCATGCATTGGAGAAGGAAATGGCAACCCACTCCAGTGTTCTTGCCTGGAGAATCCCAGGGATGGGGGAGCCTGGTGGGCTGCCGTCTCTGGGGTCGCACAGAGTCGGACACAACTGAAGCGACTTAGCAGCAGCAGCAGCAAGATACTCAATATTATTAATCATTAGGGAAATTTAAGTCAAACTATTTTAAAGTGTACAATTCACAATGAGATGCCATTCACTCCTAGCAAGATGTCTGTTACTAAAACAGGATATAACAAGTGTTGGTGAGGACATGGATGGTGGGAATGTAAAACAGTGCACTACCCAATATAATATTGTAAAGTAATTAGCCTCCAATTAAAATAAATTTAAATTTAAAAAATAAATAAAACATTTAATAAGGAAAAAAAGTGCACTACTGTGGAAAACAGTTCAGTTGGTCTTGCAAAGTTAAATGTATAATTAGTATATTAGCACATTGTTAGCATATTAATAATTCCACTCCTATGTATATACTCAAAAACATTGAAGATGGGTATACAAAGAAATATTTGTACACAAATGTTCATAGCAGCACTGTTCCCAGTGGCTGAAAGACAGGAACAACCCAAATGTCTATCAAAGAACTTCTCTGGCCATCCAGTGGTTAGGACTCGGTGCTTCCACTGCAAGGAACACTGGTTTGATCCCTGGTTATTAAGGTTATTATCTATTACTGTGGTTTTAAAATGTATAACTGTATCTTGGTTTTTAAAATTATGACTTACATTAACGTCTTCTGTTTCCTGACAGTTCTTGATTTTGTCTTTCCCTTATCAGATCCTAAATAATAAAGCTGTTAAGATGTCTTTTGTGCCTGAATTATCCTGGAATGGCCTCATAAAGATTTGCTTCTTCACCTCATAAAAAAGAAAGATAATAGACATAAGTTTGTTTCAGCATTCTCCACATTTAAGTGAGTAACTCAAAATTACTGTGAAAACTCTTGTTTCCCAAAGTTAAGACTGTGGGGGAGAAAGAGGTGGAGGAAGCTAACACATGAAAAAAGTTCAGTCTTCTTAGATCACTTATGCACAAGTTAAATAGAGTAGATACATTTCAGTGTGCACCTTTCAGGCTAAAGCAAATATCCTCATGTTCTAACACACAGACTTACACAGTAGTTGTCTACAAAGTTGAGTTTCTTTGTAGATTTCAATACCTTTGTTGATCGGGGACCATTCAGGTCCACTCTCAGATATAAATCAAAAACTCCCGGAAGTTTGTCATTGTTCCCACTGTCCATAAAGTGTTCTTACTCCCAGGGTAGTTTTGACTATATCCTTATAAATTATGTTAAACCCCAGAAGAGGATGGGGCTTCCTAGGTGGCGCTAGTGCTAAAGACCCTGCCTGCCAACACAGGAGACTTAAGAGACGTGGGTTCGATTCCTGGGTCAGGAAGATCTCCTGGAGGAGGGCATGGCAACCCACTCCATATTCTTGCCTGGAGAATCCCCTGGACAGAGGAGCCTGGCGGGCTACAGTCCATAGGGTCGCAAAGAGTGGGACATGACTAAAGCAACTTACCATGCAACGGTAGGAAGCAAAGAGGAACTAAACAGCTATTCTCCTCCAGCCTGCTAGTGTTAGTGCTGATTAATATATAACATATTAGCCAGAAGTGTTCAGTCATATTACCAAGGCAGAGATAATCTGACTAATTTTTAAACCTGTATTTGTTTAAAAGATATAACCAGGGATTTTTTTAAGTCTCTCTTTTTAAAATTTATTTTTGGTCGCACTGGGTCTGTCACTGGGTGCAGTCTTTAGTAGCGGCAAGCGGGGCTACTCTCTGTTTCAGTCTGTGGGCTTCTCATTGCCTTGGCTTCTCCTATTGTGGAGCACAGGCTCTAGGGCAAAGGGGCTTCAGTAGTTGAGGCGCAAGGGCTTAGATGCCCCATGGGATATGAAATCTTTCTGGACCAGGGATCAAACCCATGTTCCCTGCGTGGGCAAGCAGTCTTCTATCCACCAGGGAAGTCCACCAAGGATGTTTATTGGGCATGTCCTACCTGCCTGTGCCATAATCCTCTGGAAACAGTTAAGATGGGATAGATCCTATAGCCAAAGCCTCAAGCCTCTTTAAAAAAGTTCCAAATAGATTTACATGGGCTGTAACTATGTTTGGCCATTATGTATCTATTTTTGAGACTCATCAGAGGTTATAAAAAAGCCACAATTTGAACAACAACAAAAAGGTTACTTGATTTAGTTCTTTTCTGCTTGGAAAAATCTTGATGTTCTCTCTAGCAATGGTGACATTTACTTCTCTAGAACTGTTACCAAGCATCTTTGGGAGATATTACATCTTACTCAAAATCTGCACTGACCATATCACCTTCAGTCTTATATTCAACGGACGTGAGAAGAGTTTTCCTATCTCCTCTAAAACAGTGGTTCTCAACCAGGGGCTAGCCCCACCCCCAGGGACAGTTGGCAATGTCTGCAGACGTTTGTGTTTGTCACAACTGGGGGCAGGGTGCCAGTGGCATTGAGTGGGTACAAGTCAGGGATGCTGCTCAACATCCTACAGTGCACAGAACAGCCCCCCGCCACCCGCCGACAGCAAAGAGTTATGAGCCCAAAATGTCAACAGTGCTAAGGTTGAGAAACCTTGCTCTAAAACAAAGTCTTGAAGTCCATATGTATATGGAAGGCTGGTTCATTTTGCTGTACCGTAGAAACTAACACAACCTTGTAAAGCAACTATACTCCAATAAAAATTAATTCAGAAAATAAAACAAAGCCTTTACAATTTAAAACACAGAGACTTTGACTTCTGAAAAAAGACATCCCTCCAACTTTGATGAGGACATTACCAGGTACTCTTAATTAACACAGCAGAGTTTCCCAGGTGGCATTAGTGGTAAAGAGCCTGCCTGCCAATGCAGAAGAAACGAGAGATGCAGGTTCGATCCCTGGATTCCCTGGAGAAGGGAATGGCAACCCACTCCAGTATTCTTGCCTGGAGAATCCCACGGACAGAGGAGCCTGGCGGGCTACAGTCCATGGGGTCGAAAAGAGTCGGACACGACTGAAGCACCTTAACACACAACTAACACAACAGTAATACTCCAGGACATTGATCCTTGGACTCATCTCTCTCAAAGATACATAAGCCGCTCTTAACTCACTGGAAGACTGTATCAGCGGGAGACCTCAAACTAAAGATTCTTCTAAATCCTTCAGAAGCAGATGCCAGCGTGAAGTAGATAGCTTTCGCCCAACATCCATAGCACAAGATAAGCTTTTTTCCCCTTCTTTGCCAGATTGAGCTTGTTGACTTCTTGAACTGTAATATCCATAGAACCTATTCTTTTTTTTTTTTTTGGCCATGCCACATGGCATGCAGGACCTTATTACCCAACCAGGGATCGAAGCTGTATGCCCTTCGATGAGTCTTAACCACTGGACCGTCAGGGAAGTCCCTATAGGGCCAATTCTTAATATTGCTCTTTGAAACCTTACTCACTCCTTGGTAGAGCTCCTACACGTGCCTACAGTTTGCTTATGATTTGGCTAAAAACATACAATTAAACCAGCTGTTGAGTATGTACTCTACTTCCAACTTCCCTTGGTACAGATTTCTTGTGATAAACCAATTGGTTTCCTAGGTAATTGAACTCAATACTAAGTGACTATAGGTGGCAAAGACATTTCCTTTAAAAATGAGATAACTTAGCTAATACTCCCATCTCTAGCTCTGTCGACTCCAGATTGGGATAAGATCTGTTGTCTTAATTTAATTTGGATACCCTATAACTTACAAGTATTCTTCAAATTCTGATGATAAAACCTTCTCTTAGTATCTACCTGTGTTACAGCATTCAATTGTGTGATCTTCAGAGTCTTAAATGCTACCATTCAGATACTGTCACAGAAATTGACTCACCAGTTCATCTTACAATGGAAGAAGTGAAAAGGACTAATACAACTGCCAACAAAGCCTTCCAATCAGTGGAACTCAGACAGTGGTGCCGACCTGGATTTCACAACATAATGTCCTACAGATTGAATGTCATACATAGTCCTTGAACAAAAGAAGGAACGGTGAAAGTCAAATTTAGTTCAGAAAGATAAAGTAGGAATCTGCCCAGTCGTTCATTAGGCTTGAGTAATACACAAAGTCAATTGCACAGTTCACCGGAAATATTTCTCTCAAGAACATGCTGCAGGCAGAAAATGTCACAGTAACCATGCTGTTTGGGTGACTACTGCTGCCATACTTACTGAGAAATTTTGTTCTCTAAAATCATGGACTGTCAGAAACTTTGCCGTTTGAAATTGTATCTTCAGGAATAAAACATCACACTCTTGCCTGGAGAATCTAAGTCACTTTGACCTAGACAAGCAGCTACAATTTCCATCCTAGGTGAACAGCTTCAGATAGGGGTCCTGGTTTCAATATTCCACATATATGTTAATCCAAGGGTTCACTTTGCAGCGTAGAGCTGATATTCAGCCTTTTACACACAGTCTTGCTTGGAACCTCCAAAACACTGCTTCACTTAAATGTCACCTAAACGCCACCCTGGGCTTCCTAGGTGGCTCCCTGGGTAAAGAATCCACTTGCAATGCAGGAGATGCAGGAGACTTGAGTTCATTCCCTGGGTTGGGAAGAACCCCTGGAGGAGGGCATAGCAACTCACTCCAGTAGTCTTGCCTAGAGAATCCCATGGACAGAGGAGCCTGGCAGGCTATAGTCCATGGGGTCACAAAGAGTCAGATACAACCGAAGCTACTGAGCATGCATGGATGCAAATGCCACCCTTCCCCCAGATCCCATAATGACTGTCACTTTTCCTTCATTTGATGAGATGCCCCATGGTTCCTCTTGTGTGATCTCCCTTATTACAGTGATTCAATGAACCTGATTTGTTACACTACAAACATGTCTTTGGTAGTCTGATTGCCTTAACACAGGGTAAACCTCCTACTTCCACAGATGACAAAATGGTAGACAATGAGAGGTGATAAATCAGAATAAAGCATTTTATTACTGCCTAGAAAACAAGAGGAGCATCAGCATAGTGGTACCAGTTCCTATGCCTCCAAGTCTCATGAGGCAATGAGCTAGGCTACACATATAGTGGATTAGGCTGCAATCCAGGGCCAAGGGCTCAGTACATTCTGTGGCAAGCATCAGACAAGCCAGTTCCCCTTTCCGCAGAGTTGTCATGTTTTGGTCTCCTTGACTACCTTAATACATGACTCTCTATGGAAACCATTCAGGATCCAGGGATGGTCAGGCCTTAGTGTGGCACACTTAGCAAGGCCATTCTTGAGACCCATGCTAGACTGTCTTCCTAAACCAGTGGAAAGATTTGTACAGAATTCATTTTTTGCTTCAAAACAATTTAGCCCATTATTTCTAGACATTTCTGAAAGATAGAATGAGCCAAAGCGGGAAGGAAACTCCCACTTCTAAGCTAAAAGCAAAGTTTAGAGAGAAAACAATGCTCCTGAAGAACATGTGAATATAACTTTGGTTTTTCTTTGATATTTATGAAAATTACTGCCAAAATGACTTCTTCCAAATGTTACCATAAGATTGCTCAATTAGGCACTACAAAGAGATAGGTAGCAGTAGAACAACATATTCACTAAACCAAGGATTCAAAATAAGATTCCCAAGTATCACGAGGTAGTCCATTCTTCAGTAATCTCATTTACATACGTTTTCTTAATTTTTCAGAGGTTTTTTTTTTTTTTTTTTGCCAGCCCAGACACCCGGAAATGTATTTGTTATATTGAAACTTGGACTATGTTGAATCCAAACTATTTGACTTTGAGGACCACCAAGATATAAACATATCACGTGGATGAATCTATACCTTGAAAGCTTATATCTGGGTAAGCATTTATCATCCCCTGGAGTCACTGTATAACAATTTTCCAGTGCAGGAAAAAGTTACATTATGTTGCCTTACATTTGGAAGCAAAATAACATTTCTGTCATGCTTAATTTCCTATCAGTCAGTTATTTCCTCTTTATGGATATTGCACTCAATTATTCTAATGTTATAGGTCATTATTTAATGTCAAAGCATTTCTCTTTGACAACAGAACACTTTTCCAGATAGAACAAAAAACAGATTTAAGAGACCATGCAAAAACTTGTATTCATGAACACTAAAACCATCTGTTTCCGCTATGTAATTTTCACAGCCGATTTGCAGACTTTCCCAGTTCTAGAGTGACCTTAGCCAAACACTAGATTAGCTTTCAAAATCACTAGGACTGTGGGCACTGATTTGAGAAAAATAGAATAAGTGAAACTCTGCCTGAGTAAAAACTGCTGCTGCTGCTGCGTCGCTTTCGTCGTGTCTGACTCTGTGCGACCCCATAGACGGCAGCCCACCAGGCTTCCCGTCCCTGGGATTCTCCAGGTAAGAACACTGGAGTGGGTTGCCATTTCCTTCTCCAATGCATGAAAGTGAAAAGTGAAAGTGAAGTCGCTCAGTCGTGTCCGACTCTTAGCGACCGCATGGTCTGCAGCCTACCAGGCTCCTCCGTCCATGGGATTTTCCAGGCAAAAGTACCGGAGTGGGGTGCCATTGCCTTCTCCGGAGTAAAAACTAGCTATACTTAATTTTTTTTTAATTCTCAAAGCCCCCAAATCTCCTGTTGTATCAGCTAGAAATGATTTTGGTTACAAGAACAGACAATGTGGCTCGCAGTGGACAGGAGTTCATTTTTCTCGTATAACAAGGTGACTGGAGATTTGTGGTTGCTGAGAAATTAGTTGAGCGTATCAACTGTACCAGGATCCTTTGCTCCTTCACTTCATGGTCCCAACATGGTTGCTGCAACTCCAGACATGGCATGAAGCAGAGAAAAAAATAATTCTGGGATATTTGTCTTTTTCATTATATAATGCAAAATTCTCCCAGAAGCCCTCTGACAGATTACTGTCTCTAGTTCAAGAAAGCATGGTAAAGCATGGCCACTACTGGCCACGAGGGAGACTGGGAAACCAAGGCTTTTTTTAGCCTCTAGAATGGAGATCAGGACAGAGCAAACGCAGGTAGGAACAGACACTGGGTTAGCCTGTCAACACATATGAAATACATTATAACTTCTGTGCTGTTCCGTTCTACTCATCGGGACACAGGGTAGCAAAATGAAAGAAAAATCAAAGTAGTTTTGTCTCCCTGGACTTCATAATCTCATTTCATTTATTTTGCTAGAGCACAGACCAAAGCCACTGTTCAAGCTTTACTTACTAATATTTCCTTTAAGGTACTGTCTGACCTGACCCAGTTTAGCTTCCTGCCTGCATGCATTTGCTCATGCTGTTACTTCAGCCTGAAGGGATCTCTTCCCCTGTCTACATATTAAACATTTCATTTCTTCTTCACCACCTGGCTCAAATATTCTCTCTCCCATGAAGTGTTCCCCAATCTCCCAACTGGTAATTCCCAAGATACATTGCTGCTGCTGCTAAGTCGCTTCAGTCTTGTCCGACTCTGTGTGACCCCATGGACTGCAGCCTACCAGGCTCCTCCGTCCATGGGATTTTCCAGGTAAGAGAACTGGAGTGGGTTGCCATTGCCTTCTCCCAAGATACATTAGTATTAATTTATCTGTGAGTTCCCAAGATACATTGCTGCTGCTAAGTCGCTTCAGTCGTGTCCGACTCTGTGCAACCCCATAGACGGCAGCCCACCAGGCTCCCCCGTCCCTGGGATTCTCCAGGCAAGAACACTGGAGTGGGTTGCCATTTCCTTCTCTAATGCATGAAAGTGAAAAATGAAAGTGAAGTCGCTCAGTCGTGTCTGACTCTTCGTGATCCCATGGACTGCAGCCTACCAGGCTCCTCCACCCATGGGATTTTCCAGGCAAGTGTACTGGAGTGGGGTGCCATTGCCTTCTCCGCAAGATACATTAGTATTGTCTAAACAAGAGCTTAAGTGTTTTACATAGGATATCTCAATCTTCATACATTTACATAGGCTATCTCAACACAATGAAATAGGTACTATTGTTATTTCCACCCTATGGTTGTGAAGCCAAAGTTCAGATTAAGTAATTGGGTTAAGAGCACAAAGCGTGTAAGAGCTACTAGAGTGATGATTCAACTCCAGTTTCATCTGATGCTCAAATCCATTCTCTTCACAGTATGTCATACCATTTTCTCTCCATAGCCACTGGCTGCAAGAGGATAAACTAAGATAGGGACAGCATCTTATTGACCTCTAATTAGCCTCCCCTCCTAGACTCACCCATGCCCTGGAATTCAGAGGTGTTCACAAAGTTATTGAATAAGTAAAGCTGAAGCCGCTGTCAAATTGGTGGCAAAACAGTACATCAGTAGATTAGAAATCAGTCTGGGTTCACATCCTGACTTACTTGAGTAAGTTATCTACCCTATACCACAATTTCCTCACCAGTAAAATAAGAATAAATGAGCCCCTTCTCTGTCTTCATTAGGTTTAAATGAATCACTTTTATGGAAAAAAAAACAAAACGTGTGCATTTGATGGGATCTAGCATTCTCAAGACTAGTATCTTTCTTGGGCTCTTACAATATTTCATTTATTATTTCTTCACTCCCTCCCTTCTTCTCTGTTTTATCCATGTAGAATCACTATCATATGTACCTTTAAACTTGTGGATCTATCATCCATGTCTCTTGGACCGTCTCTTAGACTTTTCATTTCATTGCCTCTGTGCACTGTAGTCTGGGAAAATCTCTTGGCTCAATTTCATGTGTTTAAGCCTGAAATTAAGCCAGTACACACCATTTAGGGCATTCTGTTCTGAGTCTTACTGGTTGGGTGAATATTCTGATTGTTTGATACCTATTCCACACTAGTGAACTTCAGTTTTATTATCATTCTTAGGTATGTTTGTTATTCTTTTTCGTCTATCTCTTGAGCTTTTATTTCAATGATCATAAATTTCATTTCTAAAAGCTCTCATTATCTTTTCCCTCATGCACATTTTTCTAGAATATCTCTGGGGATATTATACTTAATTTTAAAGTCTCCTTTGATTTGCCATGTTAACTGCTTCTTCCACTTGGGGAGTTCACTTTCTTTTGTGTCTGTTCTTGGTTTTGTGCTTGTATTTCTTTGAAGTATTTTGTTATTCCACCTATGGACTTCTGTTCCATGTAACGAATTTGCCATTGCTAGTAATGAGGGGTTCTAAATAGGTTTCAGCTATTTGAATTAATCTGTAATGTCATTCTTTCAGTACTAAGACATAGAAGTATTTTTGCATGGACCTTGTTCTGGCTATATAATTACCAGCCATATGGGAGTGGGGCCTCCTTTATGAACAGGTGATGCTACATGGGAAGCTTTGAGGGGAGGGAGTCTCTTTGAAAAATCAAAATCCCAGGGATATGCCTCTTCTGGGTTTGAAGTCCAAATTTATACTACCTACATGGCTTGGTGGGCTTCCTGGGTGATGCTAGTGGTAAAGAACCCACCTGTCAGTGCAGGAGACATAGAGATGCAGATTCGATCCCTGGGTCGGGAAGATTCCCTGGAGCAGGAAATGGCAATCCACTCCAGTATTCTTGCCTGGAGAATCCCATGGACAGAGGAGACTGGCGGGCTACCGTCCATGGGGTCACACAGAGTCACAACGACTGAGCGACTAAGCATGTGTACACAGGTTTGGTAATCTCAAACTATAAAATAAACGTGAAGAATTGCTCCTGGTCTAGGGATACCTCCTCAAGAACTTGACGTGCCAGTTATTAGTTTGCTAAATCTGCCTTTCTTGGCCCTGCTTTGTGATTCTGGACCTTGTAAAACATTTCTTCTTTGCCAGAGAGTGTAATGTCAGGCTCTGTCAAGTGAGGGTGCTGGAGGAACAGCGTAAAACCCAGCAGAGGCCAGCTCTCCTCTTGCCGGTCTGGTGTGTTTTTCTTTCCTGAATCTATGGTGCAACTGTCAGTGGTGTGCAGAAGATGGAGTGGTGCTCACCATTCAGCAATTTTCACCAGAATCCCAGCAAGTGGCATCCTTGTCAACAGGGTACAGGAGACCCAGTGGCATGCACCCCCAGTGAGCTTCCCTGGCACCCAAAAAGACAGCTCTCTGCTCTCCAGCCCCAGCTCACTAGCAACCTGGCTTTCCAGGTGTGGACCAGCTCCGACCTGTTGCAACTCAGAGGATTTTCCCACCATCCAATGTGCTGCAACCCACCCTTTCTGATGAGATCTGAGTCTCAGCCTAGGGGTGGGGGAAGGGCTCTTTTAAGCTTTGTCCATTCTTGCATCCTTTCCCTCAACTTTCTTCAGAGTTCTCTTTTACCTGTTTAGTAATCAACTTTAACTTGTTAGTAATTCTTTGTATTAATTATCTTCAAGTTACTGGTGTGGTTTATGTCTCCTCACTGGATGCTAACTGATATGCCTGGCAAAAGTAAATGCAAAGAACCCCAGTTGCATTGGATACACACAGAAAGAAAAAAAAGCACCCCACCACTGTTGAGCTTATAATAAAACATTTATAAAGCTTCATAAGGAAACAATGCATCATAAGTAGAAACCAGCGAAGATAGTAAGCAGAAGGACTAGAGGTCCCAAACCAGAGATAATGGAATAAAATTTGAGAGAAATCATAAGATCGGTATATTTTAGATAACTAGAAATCTAAAAGAAGGATCAAAACACTAAGAACAAGACTCTATGAAAAAAGAACAGATAGATAGGAAAAATAACCAGAGACATATAAAGATAAAAAAAATATAGGCACTGAAAACAATTTCAGGAATGAATTAAAAACCAAATTAAACACAGATAAAAAGAGAATAAATGAACTATGTAACAGATTTAAGGAGATGTTTCACAATTTTGTGACACAGTAACCCAAAGATGGAAGATATTTTCAAAAGTTGAAGAGACCTGGAAGATAAAATGTGTAAGAACTAGAGTGGTGTTTATAGTATGCTACCTTTGAGTAAGAAAGAGACTATGCATTCATATTTTATTATGTTTTAATAAAAAAAAACTCAAAGGGTGGGCTTCTCTGGTGGCTCAGTGGTAAAGAATCCGCCTGCCAAAGCAGGAGACACAGGTTCAATCCCTGTTCCGGGAAGATCCCACATTCCGTGGGGCAACTAAGCCGGTGTGCCACAACTATTGAGCCCGTGCTGTAGAGCCCAGGAGCCTCAATTACTGAGCCCTTGCACCGCAAGTACGGAAGCCTGCTTGCCCCAGAGCCCATGTTCCGCAACAAGAGAAGCCATCACAATGAGAAGCCCATGCAACACAAGTAGAGAGAAGCAGGTACAGCAGTGAAGACCCAGTACAGCCAAAAATCAATAAATAAAAACAATTATTAAAAAAAAAACTCAAAGGGTTCAGCAGAAATGATAAAAAGGAGTACATCTATGTGAATGTGGTTGTGGTGGGGGAAACGGCAGATGAGGGCGAGGGTGGGACTGAGGCTTTTATTATTGCATACATTTTATTTTTTACCCTCAAGCTAACATCTCATTTTATTCTTTTCCAGTTTCATTGAGACATAACTGACATACAGCACTCTATAAGCTTACACTGAACAGCATAATGGTTTGACATTGTGAAATGATGGCCACCAAAAGTTTAATGAACATTCACCATCTCATATAAATACAAAAAAAGAAAAAAATGTTTTTTTCCCCTTGTGATGAGAACTCTTAGGACCTACTCTCTTAACTTTCAAATATACCGGAGAGCAGTGTTAAATATAGTTATCATGCTGTATATTACACCCCTAGTACTCATGTATACATTTTATATTGGCGTAATTTACAAACCATGTGTGTTACTCCGGATCCTCTGAGAAGAAAAAGCCAAGATGGAATAGGATTTGCAAGAGATTGATTGGAGGAAAAGGGAGGAAGCCCAGAAGGTAGGGAAGAATTTTCAGACCACATTGACAAAAAGGGAGGCTAGTGCAGGCAGATTTTAAGACTGCAGTACAGTTCTAAGAAAGGTTCAGCCAGGCTGATGAGGAGTCCTCAAGCCAAAGCAGCCCATCAGAGGAGTCACATGTCTTGCCGGAATTCTTAGTATCCTTGCTGTGCTTAGTCACTGACTGGGAGCAGCCTGTGTAAAATGCGCCCTCAGTGGCCTCCAGGCTAATGTGGTGGTGGATTCAGAGTGCAGCAGCTGAGGCCATCTGTCAATTACACTCCCATAGCAAGAGATCTGAGTGGCATATTTTCAAAGCCGCCACCCCATCTGATTAAATTTTGTACTCAAAGAAGGGCAAAATAAAGACATTTTCAGACAAAGATGGAAGGAGCTTATCACTCACAGACTGTCACCCTAAAAATCTCTGCAGGATTCACTCTGGGAAGAAATATGTTGAATCCTGAAGTTGAGTGTAGGATGCAGGAAGTGATGATGAGCAAATTAATATGTGGGAAAGAAACTGGTAAAATATGCAGATAAATCTAAACAGGTATTGACTATTAAAAAACAAAGATGACAATAATGATTAATTTGGGTGTATTAAAAACAAGGTGGGGACTTCTCTGGTGGTCCCCTGGTTAAGACTTCACCTTCCAATGCAAGGGATGTGGGTTCGATCCCTGGTTAGGGAACTAAGATCCCACATGCCTCAGGGCCAAAAAAACAGACATAAACAACAGAAGTAATGTTGTAACAAATTCAATAAAGACTTAAAAAGTGGTCCACATCAAAAAAAAATTTTTTTTAAAAGCAAGGTAGAATGAAAACACATAAAAACGGAAGGGAACATTGGAGGTAGAGTATTTTAAGGTCTACTCATCAGTCAGGATGTAATCAAGTCAAGAAGAAGTCATACTGGATTAGAGTGGGCCCTAAATTCAATGATTAGATTTGATGAATAGGAGAAAGGAAGGGGAGATTTAGATAGAGAGATGCATAGAGGGAAGAAGGCCACGTGATGATGGTGATGGACATCAGAGTGATGCAGCTATAAGCCAAGGAACATCAAGAATTACCAGGAGCTGCCATAAACTAGGGAAAACTAGGAAGAGGAAGTATTCTTCACTACAGTCTTCAGAGAGAGCATGGCCCTGCCAACACCTTGATTTTGGAGTTCTAGCCTTCAAAACTGCAGGAGAATAAATTTCTATTGTTTAAGCTAAGAAATGTGGGGTAATTTGTTCTGGCAGCACTAGGAAATTAATATAGTGCCAAACTCTTTTCCAGAGTGGCTGTTCAGTTCAGTTCAGTTCAGTCGCTCAGTCGTGTCCGACTCTTTGCGACCCCATGAACTGCAGCATGCCAGGCCTCCCTGTCCATCACCAACTCCCGGAGTTCACTCAGACTCACGTCCACCGAGTCAGTGATGCCATCCAGCCATCTCATCCTCTGTCGTCCCCTTCTCCTCCTGCCCCCAATCCCTCCCAGCATCAGAGTCTTTTCCAATGAGTCAACTCTTCACATGAGGTGGCCAAAGTACTGGAGTTTCAGCTTTAGCATCATTCCTTCCAAAGAAATCCCAGGGCTGATCTCCTTCAGAATGGACTGGTTGGATCTCCTTGCAGTCCAAGGGACTCTCAAGAGTGGCTGTACCAGTTCACATTCTCACTGCCAGTGTATGTGAGATCCAGTTTTTCTGCATCCTCACCAGCATGTGGTATTATTGTTATACTTTATTGTAGCTCTTCTAATAATTTTGTAGTGATATCTCATTGTGGTTTAAATTTGTATTTCCCTAATGACAAATGAGGGCTTCCCTGGTGGCTCAGATGGTAAAGAATCTGCCTGCAATGTAGGAGACCTGGGTTCGATCCCTGGGTCGGGTAGATCCCCTGGAGAAGGGAATGGCTACGCACTCCAGTATTCTTGCCTGGAGAATCCTATGGACAGAGAAGCCTGGTGGGCTACAGTCCACGGAGTTGCAAAGAATCAGACACAACTCAGCAACTGACATCGATACACACACACACACACACACACAATGACTAATGATCTTGAACATTTTGCCATGTACTTGTTTGCCATCCATATCTCTTCCTTGGTGAAATATCTGTTCAGCTCTTTTGCCCATTTTATAATTGGATTTTTTCCCCTACATTTTGAGAGGTTTTTTTTTTTTTTAATGTATTCTACAAAGGAAGCTTTTACAAGATATATAGTTTGCAAGTATTTCCAACCACACTGTAGCTTGTGCTTTCATCCTCTAGACAGAATATTTCACAGTACAAGTTTTTAATTCTGATGATGTCCGTTTTTTTTTCTTTTATGAATTGTGGTTTTGGTGTTTTTTCTAAAACTCTTCACCTAGTCTTGGGTCCTAAAGATGTTCTCCTATGTTTTCTTCTATTTCCAAGCACTTTTTAATTTTATTTATTTATTTATTTGCCATGCCGTGTGGCATGTTGGATCTTACTTCCCTGACCAGGGATTGAACCCATGTCCCCTGCAGTGAAAGTGCAGTCTGAACCACGAGGGAAGTCCTCTCTTATGTTTTCTTCTAAAAGTCTCATAGTTTCACATTTAAACCCATGATCCATTTTGAATTAATTTTAGTATGCAGTGTGATGTTTAGGTCAAGGCTCATGTCTCTTTTTTCTACAAATGTCCAGTTGTTCCAGCACAATTTGTTAAAAAAGATGTCTTTCCTTCACGGAATTGCTTTTGCACATTTGTCAAAAATCGATTGGCCATTTCAACAAATAATGTTGTGGAACCTGGATATTCAAACACAAAAGAATGAATTTGGACTGATACCTCACACCATATACAAAAAATTAACTCAAATTTATCAAAGGCCTAAATGTAAGAGCTCTCTGTTGTTCAGATTGTATAGATTTATCTTTGAGTTCACTGATTCTTTCCTCCATCCTCACCAATCTATTATAGAATCCTTCTAGCAAGTCAGTTCATTAATTGTACTTTCCAGTGATTTCTTTGTTTCTTTTTAAATATCTTCTATTTGTTTGCTGAGAATTTTTTTCATCTGTTTCAAGAGTGTTTACAATGGCTCATTGAAGCATTTTTACAATTAAAACTTTAAAATCATTATCAGATAATTCCAACATCTGAGTAATCTCAGTGTTTGTCTGTTGCAACTGTCCTGGTTTTTGGTATGAAAAGTCATCTTTGATTGTACCCTGGGTATTTTGGGTATTATGTTGTGAGATTCTGGATCCTCCTTAATCACTCTTAGCAGGCAGTCCTGTTTAGGTGTAGGGAATAAGTCTACCTTTTGCCCACTTATAAAATTGGTTTGTTTGTTTTTTATTAATAAGTTGGAAGAGGACTTCATATATTTTGGATATACAAATCCTTTATCTGGATATGTGATCTGCAAATATCTTTTCCCAGTCTATGGCTTTTCTTTTCATCTTCTTAGTGGTGCTTAGTGGTGTTTCTTAGAAGTTCAAAAATTTTGAATTTTGATGGTGTTGAGTTTAGTAATTCATTCTTTTATGAATCATACTTTTGGGGTCATATCCAAGAAACCTTTTCCTAACCAAGGTCCTTAAGATTTTCTCCTGTTTTCTATTACAGATTTTATAATGTTATAGTACAGTTGTATTCGACTCTTTGCCACTCCATGAACTGTAGCCCACCAGGCTCATCTGTCCATGGGATTTTCCAGGCAAGAGTACTTGAGTGGGTTGCCATTTCCTTCTCCAGAGGTTCTTCCCGACCCAGGGATCGAACCTTGGTCTCCCGCATTGTAGGCAGATGCTTTACCATCTGAGCCGCCAGGGAAGTCTTATGTTTATAATGTTAATCTTACGTTAAGGTCTATGATCTAGTTTGAGTTACATTTTTAGTATGGTGTGATGTGGGTGTACAAGTTCCCCAGTACCATTTGTTGAAAAGATTATCCTTCTCATTGAAATGCCTAGCACCTTTATCAAAAATCAACTGACCATATATAGATGATCTTATTTTCAAAGCAGAAATAGAGACATAGATGTAGAGATCAAACATATGGATACCAAGGGGGGGAAAAGAGGGGGCAGTGGGATGAACTGGGTGATTGGGATGGACTATTAATACTATGTATAAAATAGATAACTAATGATAACCTACTGTATAGCACAGGGAACTCTGCTCAATGCTCTGTGGTGACCTAAATGGAAACAAAATCCAAAAAAAGGGGGATATATGGATATGTGTAGCTGATACATTTTGCTGTACAGCAGAAACTAACAACATTTTAAAGCAACTATACTCCAATAAAAATTGATAAAAAAAATAAAAGTTGCATAGACACATCTTTTAAAAAAAATCAACAGACCATAAATATAAAAGTTTATTTCTAGATTCCCAATTCTTTTCCAGTGATCTAGATGTCTATTTCTATGCCAACACCTGAAATGTCAACACCATACTATATTAATAACTACAGCTTATAATAAGTTTTGAAATTGGGAAGTGAAAGTCTTGTACTCTGGTTTTCCTTTTCAAAAATTGTTTTGGGTATTCTAGGTCTATTCCATTTAATTTTAGGATCAGTATTAAGTCAGAAAGTGTGACACAGATGGTTTCTCACTCACAGTAAAAGTAGAATCCAGTGTAGCTTCTTGCGTCGGCTCCCCATGTGGCTGTTCACAGGGCAACGCAAATGAGGGTCAGATGTTTACCTGCCCATGCAGGGGGCTTCAGCACAGGAAAGGATCCTCTAAATTATGAGACTCTAAGCTTATATAAAATTTGTTGGCACATCTGCCCATCTTCCTCTTTAGAGAGGGAGGGGGAGACAGTTGGACAGACAGAAAGAATGATTTCGTCTTTATTCAGAATTGTAAACAAATCTTGGGGGAGGAGAGGGAAAGACCTTTAGATATATCACCTTGGAATATAAGCAAATCTGTCTCTTAGAGAGACATGTCTCTGGGTTCCCTTGGTGGCTCAGTGGTAAAGAATCCACCTGCCAATGCGGGAGACATGGGTTTGATCCTTGATCTGGGAAGATCCCATATGCCAGGGAGCAACTAAGCCCGCACCCCACAACTACTGAGCCTGTGCTCTAGAGCCTGGGAGCCGCAACTACTGAAGCCCGTGCTCTAGAGCCTGTGCTCTGCAACAAGAGAAGCCACCATGATGAGAAGCCTGTGCACCGCAACCAGAGAGTATGCCCTGCTTGCTACAAATAGAGAAAAGCCCACACAGCAATGAAGACCCAGCACAGCCAAAAATAATTAACTAAAAAATTTATAATAGAAAAAGAAACATGTCTCTAAATCTCTAGCTTCTAAAAAAAAATAAAAAAATAAATCTCTAGCTTTTAAGGCCTTTGCTGTTCAAATATGTTCTTTACTCAGAAGACCTAACTGCAGAACTGTGAAATATCCCATGGAGAATTGATTCCCAATGATCAGTTTGCCAATTTATGAAAAAGAAAATCTGCTGGAATTTTGATTGGGGTTATGTTAATCTACAGTTCAGTTTAGGAAGAATTTCTATATTAATAATATTGAGTCTAAAAAAAATAATACTGAGTCTTCCAATCCATTAACATATTTCTTCATTTATTTCAGTCTTTCATTTCCCTCATTAGTGTCTTAAAATCTTCAGTGTACTTGTATTTATTTTGTTAAACTTACCCCTATGTTAAACTTGTCCCTAAGTACTTTTATTACTTTTAATGGTATTGTGAATGAAATTGCTTTCTTTTTCCTTTTGGGGGAAATATAGTTGAACATTATGTTAGTTTTAGGTGAATGGAATTGGTTTCTTCATTTTACTTTGGTTTGTTCATTGCTTGTAAACAGTGATGCAATTGATTTTTATATACTGATTTTGAATCCTGTGATTTTGCTCAACTTATTTATTAGTTCCAATAGTTTTTTGTACATAAATTCTTTAGGACTTCCTACACACAAGTTCATGTCATCTACATGGAAGCAACCTAAATGTCCATCGACAGAGAAATGGATAAAGAAGATGTGGTACATATATACAATAGAATACTACTCAGCCATTAAAAAGAATGAAATAATGCCATCTGCAGCAACATGGATGGGCCTAAAGAGTGTCATACTGAGTTAAGTAACTCAGGCAGAGAAGGAGAAATGTCATATGACATCCCTTATATGTGGAATCTAAAAAAAAAAAAAAAAAAAAAATGGTACGAATGAACTTACTTACAAAACAGAAAGATACTCACAGACCTAGAAAATGAGCTTATGGTTCCCCAGGAGGAGTAGGGGGAAAGGATAGTTAGGGAGTTTGGGAAGGTCATTTACACACTGCTATACTCAAAATGGATAACCAACAAGGACCTATCGTATAGCACATTGAATTCTACTCAATGTTATGTGCCAACCTGGATAGGACTGGGATTTGGGGGAGAATGGATACATGTATATGGATGGCCGAGTCCCTTTGCTATTCACCTGAGACTACCACAACACTGTTGATCAGCTAAACCCCAACACAAAATTTAAAAGTCTAAATTTTGAAAAAAGGAAAGATCATGTCATCTGAGAATACAGACAGTTTCATTGATTCGTTTTCAATCTGGATGCCTTTTGTTTTTCTTGCCTGATTTCACCGGCCAGAACTCCTGTACAATGCTGAAGTGGTCACAGTCAAGTGGCAAGGGTAGGCATTCTTGCTTTGTTGCAGATCTTAACGGGGAACATCCACTCTTTTATCATTAACTATGATGTTAACTGCAGGGTTTTTGTATGTCTTTATCAGGTTGAGGAACTTCCCTTCTATTCTAGTTTGTTGAGAATTTGTATTATGAAGGTCAAATGCCTTTTTTTCCCTAATATATCAGTTGAGATGATCACATGGCTTCTGTCTCATTTCATGTTGTTCCTTTTCAAGTGAATTTGATTTTTTCTGAACTTTGAGAAGGGAGATATGGATTTATAACTTTATGGCTAGAGCTTTCTCCTGCTGTTTTTGAAACGTGTCCAGAACTATGGTGGCTTAATTTCTGAGATGTGCAGCCTCCATTCCCTCATCTACTTTTTCTGGACCTTGCTGTAGATCCAAGTTACTCACTAGCCATTGGAATGTTACCTCCTTTACAGCTTTAGCTCCTGTCATTGTGTTGGCTCTAAAAGCTTTCAGTGAGTACCTGCAAGTTCTCAAGAAGTTGTTGTTCTCAGGTCAGTGGGGGGCTCTACTGCTTCCCTATGTTTCCCTTTGTACATAAGCTGATACTGTAAGTATTGTAGCTGTCACTAGTTTGTCCCTACTTGCTCATAGTTTGTGGGTTTTGGGGAGAGGAGAGGGGAATTTATCATCCAGTTTTGTTGTATAAATAGCTCCTATTTAAAAAAGAAAGCTAGCAGCTAAATATACATAAAAATGGGAAACCAAAGAACAAAAGTAAAGTATGTCAACTCCTGGGAGCAGTACTGTGACAGATGTGTGTGTGTGTGTGTGTGTGTGTGTGTGTGTGTGTGTGTTATAATCCCTTTTGTTGGACCACATCTTCCGTGCACCAGGTGGCAGAAATAATTGGGAATGGACAGGGAATAAACAACAAAAAGGTGACACTCTTCACCTCTACTATTTCAAATCACTCATTTCTTTTTTAACAATTTAATGAAAATCAGGTTACATTAGGGAGTGTGGAATTATATCTTACAAAGGTAGTTCTGAGTGGAACTACCATTTTTAAAAAACGCAATTAATGAGCTGGTGCTTTGGTGTTGCAACAGATGTAACTTGAATCCTTCAAATAAAGATGTTTGAGGTTTTCATCATGGTGGGATAATGAGACCTGCTATTATACTATATTCTCTGTTCAAGGTGGGAAAACTTCAGACTGAATTTTACTTCCAACTGTCACCAGAAGACAAATAAGATAAGCAAATATTCATGACCTAAGGACAAGTGATTACTCAATCAAGGTAAAGTCCAACAAATTTGAAACCAGTGAAAGTAATCCAGAAGCTCTGGCTAGATACTTTTAAACCAAATAACTGTGCCTTTGATTATACCATAAGATGATTTATATATAGAGATATATAAATATCTAGATTCAAATTTAAAAATAAATATTTTAAAATCTGGCATGCTATGTGATTAGAATTCTCAGTGACTAAAACAGGGAATTTCCATTTTTAAAAAGGAAAATGTTTCAATGGGCTATTTCAAACCCACCTCCACACACACTATTCTTATCCCAAGAATTTTATTTCTGTCGTTGTGCAACATTTTGAATTTCCCCACAAATAACTTTATACTTTTGCTTTAAAGTCTATAAATGCTTAAAATCATGCATTTTAAACCTTAAAAGAACTCCTAGTTCACTTAATAACTTATGATACCCAAGTTTGGAATTGTAACTCCAATTCCTTTAGCTGAGAATAAATTTTTTCTAATTATTTTTTTAAATTACCAAAATAAAAGACTAAAGAGTAGCAAGAAGCATTTATCTTGAATATTGAGATTTTGTAATAAAAAGTATGGGATATTCTCGTCTAGTCATTATAGTTTGTTGAAGAACCAGAGACAGAAACTCACATATTTGCAAAATGTTTTTAAGGTACACTCATTTGAAAGCAAATCTTAATTTGAAAATCAATTGAGTTTCAAATATTTTTCCAACTACCTGGTATACTCCAACTGGATGCCATAATAACTGGTTATGCTTTAAAATTATAGGAAGAATGATTAAAGGTTTTACTCAGGAAAATTAAAAATACGTTGCAAAGTGACGATGCCAAAATAATTTGAAAATTCAGCTTTTTATAGTTATAGTGCCCATTAAACACCATCAAGCAATTCTTATGTTTGAAGAACACAGACGCTAGTTCCAGAAGGCTCCTCTGCTTCCTCCTTCATCTTACCAGCACAGTTTATACGTGTTATCAATGGAGAGAGAATAAAACTGTATATCTAATATTATCTGTATCTAAGAAATAATTTATTTTATTTAAGCCTGTTCAAAATTGATCTAACCTTGAAAAAGAGATTAAGGTAAAAGATTCCTGGATATCAACCAGTGTCCCCAGTTTTTTAGGGCAGGGAGTAGGGGAAGAAGATAAATGACACAAGAAAGGAAAGAGATCACAAAGGAAATGCAAAGAGAAGAAAAAAGAACACGTACCCAAGAACAGAAACAAACGAAATCCTGGCTTCTCTATGATCTACAGTCTGGAGAAGACGGATGAGTCCACATTCACAACTCTTATAAATACATTGTATGGGGATCTGGAGCTTCCCTGGTAGCTCAGCCGGTAAAGAATCTGCCTGCAATGCAGGAAATCCTGGTTCAATTTCTGGGTGGGGAAGATCCCCTGGAGAAGGGATAGGCTACCCACTCCAGTATTCTTGGGCTTCCCTGGTGGCTCAGCTGGTAAAGAATCTGCATGCAATGTGAAGACCTGGGTTTGATCCCTGGGTTGGGAAGATCCCCTGGAGGAAGAAATGGCAACCTACTTCAGTATTCTTGCCTGGAGAGTCCCCACGGACAGAGGAACCTGGTGGGCTACAGTCCATGGAGTCGCAAAGAATCAGACACGACTGAGCAACTAAGCACAGCACACAGCACATGGGGGCCTGACAGACAATATTACTTTTCATTTTGCTGTTGTTCAGTTGCTACACTGTGTCTGACACTTTCCAGCCCCATGGACTGCAGCACACCAGGCCTCCCTGTCCCTCACTATATCCCGGAGTTTGCCCAAGTTCATGTACATTGAGTTGGTGATGCTATCCAACCAATATAATCTTTCATTATTTAGAGTTATAACTATTGATAGAGTCAAAATGTTGTGATTGAAGGATTTGGAAGGAATAGCTTGTAGAAAATATTTGCCCAGTGACTAGCATTATAGTTCTTAATGCATAAATCATCAGCCAATAGTTCCCTGGTGAAACACATTTAATTACAGTAGGCAACATATTTATTGAGCCCCTACAATGTGCCAGGGATGGTTCTAAACACTGAGACTAGGCAGAAAACAAAACAGATAAAAATTCATACCTTCATAACATTATATTCTGGTGGGGAAAAACAAATAAAAACAAGACAAATAAGTAAAGTGAGAGATATAAAGATACACAATAGGTACAAAAGGCCTTCTCTGGTGGCTCAGACAGTAAAGAACCTGCCTGCAATGCAGAAGACCCTGGTTTGATCCTTGGGTCGGGAAGATCCCCTGGAGGTGGAAATGGCTACCCACTCCAGGATTCTTGCCTGGAGAATCCCGTGGACAGAGGAGTGTGGTGGGCTACAGTCCATGGGGTCGCAAAGAGTCAGACAATGACTGTGTGACTAACACTTTCACACTTGCTTTAACACTTAACATAGGACATGACTGAGCGACTAATACACACATACACACACATAGATACAAAAAGAGCTTATATCAATGCTAAAGGGAAAATAAAAATGAAGTCGGGAAGGGGGATAAAATGCCTTGGGCAGGGATGAAGATACGGAGATGAATAAAAAGGTGACATTAAATAATATCTGAAGGAAGTAAGGGAACCCGGTGAAAAAGAATTCCAGGCAGAAGGGAAGAGCAAATGCCAAGATGTTGAGACAGGAGCCTGTTGATACATTGGATGAATTACAAGAGGGCCAGTGTAGCTTGAGCAAAATGAGGGGAGGAAAGAGAAATAAGAGATGAGTCACCTCTTAGAGTTATAGTTTTTCCCTTGTGATGAGAACTTTTAAGATCTACTCTCTTAGCAACTTTCAAATATATGATACAGTATCGTGAGCTATAGCCACCAAGTTGTACATTAAATCCCCAGAGACTGTTTATCATATCACTGGAAGTCTGTACCTTTTTACCACCGTCACCCAATTCCTCCACCCCCAAGCTCCTGCCTCTAGCAACCACATATCTGATCTGCGTTTCTGTGTGTGTGGTTTCTTAGATCCCATCTATAAGTGAGATCGTGTAGTACATGGTATATAATATACATAGAACTGACTTCCGTGGTCTGACCACATGAATAAATGATGGATATTAGCTAAACACATCATGGTGATCATTTTGTGATATACACCTTAAACGTATACAATGTTTTAGGTTGATTGAAGGCAGAAGGAGAAGAGGGTGTCAGAGGATGAGATAGATGGCATCACCGATTCAATGGATGTGAACTTGGAGATAGTGAAGGACAGAGAGGCCTGGCGTGCTGCAGTCCATGGGGTTGCAAAGAGTCAGACACAGCTTGGCAACTGAACAACAACCACAACAGTAGGTTAATTATATTTCAATAAACATGGAAAAAAATAATGGCAGCACCAAGTGTGGGTGAGGATATGGAGAAACTGGATCTCTCATACATTGCTGGTGGAATGTAAAATGGTACAGCTACTCTGGAAAATAGTCTTGCAGTTTCTTTAAAGACGTACACTTCTAATATGCCCCAGTGATCACACTTTTAGGTATTTATTCCAGAGAAACAAAAACTTAGGTCCACACCAAAGCCTGTATATGATTGTTCACAGCAGTTTTATTTGTAACAGGCTAAAATTGGAAACAGCCCAGATGTCTTTCACACATGATGTGAAGCAACTGTGGTACATCTGTGCCCTGGAGTGAAAGTGAAAGCGTTAGTTGCTCAGTTGTGTCTGACTCTTTGCGACCCCATGGACTATAGCCCGCCAGGCTCCTCTGTCCATGGAATTCTCCAGGCAAGATACTGGAATGGATGCCCATTGGCATTCCAGATGCCAATGCCCTTCTCCAGGGGATCTTCCCAATACAGAAATCAAACGCACATCTCCTGCAGCTGCAGGCAGATTCTTTACCATCTGAGCCACCAGGGAAGCTGCCATGGAGTACTGCTAAGTCACTTCAGTTGTGTCCAACTCTGTGCAACCCCATAGACGGCAGCCCACCAGGCTTCCCCGTCCCTAGGATTCTCCAGGCAAGAACACTGGAGTGGGTTGTCATTTCCTTCTCCAATGCAGGAAAGTGAAAAGTGAAAGTGAAGTCACTCAGTCGTATCGGACTCTTAGCGACCCCATGGACTGCAGCCTACCAGGCTCCTCCATCCATGGGATTTTCCAGGCAAGAGTACTGGAGTGGGGTGCCATTGCCTTCTCTGGCCATGGAGTACTACTCAGCAATAAAAAGAAGTGACTACTTACTATATACAAAATAGATAACTAATAAGGACCTACTGTATAACACAGGGAACTCTACTCAATACTCTGTAATGATCTATATGGGAAAAGAATCTAAAAAAGAGTGGACATATGTGTATGTATAACTGAGTCACTTTGCTGTACAGCAGAAACACAACACTGCAAATCAACTATACTCCAATAAAAAATTTTTTCAAAAAATAGGAAATGTGATGAAAAGAAAAGGTGAGTACCAATACATGCAACAGCTTGGGTGAATCCTAAGGGCATTATATTGAGTGAATGTAAGCCAATTTCAAAAGCTCACATACTTTGTGATTTTATTCATATGAAGTTCTCTAGTGACTAAAGTATAAATATGGAGGACAAATTAGTGGTTCGGGGATTTGAGTTGGTGGGGTGACTATAAAGGGTTAGCAAAAGGGTGTTCTTTCCAGTGATGGAAAGTTTCTGTATCTTGATTGCTGTGGTGGTTACACAAATCTACACATGTGAAAAAGTGACCCAGAACTACACACACATTGTAGCAACGTCAGTTTACTGGTTTTGATATGGTTCCACAGTCAGGGAAGATGTAACTATTGTGAGAACATGAGTGAAGGGTAGCTGGGATCTCTCTACACTATCACTGCAATTTCCTGTGAATCTATAATTACTTCAAAGGAAAAAGTTGAAAAATGTAATTTAAAAAATCAACGAAAATAAAACTTTATTGAAAGACATTGAAGACCTAGAGAGAGAGAGGTCAGAGAGCTCACTGAGGGCAGCTCATGCCCCACCCATTGTGAGGTCTTAGAACTTGACTCTGAGTGAGCTGAAGAGGTACTGGAAGTTTCAGAGGTGTCATATCATCAGACTTATGCTTTACCAGGACCCCTCTGACTACTGTGATGAGAACAGAATGAAGCAAGAGAGGGTGTCCTTTTAAGATTAGAGAAATAACAGCTTCTTTGCAAGGGGCACTGACAGGACAGTCGAGTAGAGAGGTGGGGAAATTGATGACGCAAAACAGAGAGGAATTTTAACTTATCAGCAACTCAGCAAAAATAGCTAACTAGTCACCTTAAGCAAACAAAATATATCTAACATACAATGCAATTTACTGATTTATTATCCTTATTGTCTGTGGTCTAACCTCCACCCACTGTAATGTAAGCTGTACAGGGACTTCTGTTTGTTTGCCTGTATATGCCAAGCATGTAATAGCGGCTCCATACAGTTTTTGCAGCATGAACATACTCTTACAGCTATAGAGTAAAAGGTTCTATTGCATAAATACAAGAACTTGCTTTGGAGTGTAGGGCAGTGCTTGGGATGATGGGAAGAAATGAAAGAAACAGAATTACCAAGCCAGCCATTGGTATGATGCCATCCTGTAGGGACACAGAAAGACATTGCCCTCTTATGCTTCATGTTTAGTTTTGAAATCCTTTTGTATCCAGAGTGAAATGTAGGGAAAGATTTTCATTCTCTATCACATGACTACCCAAAGTACACACTTGATAAATACAGTTTGAAGTACTAGGCTCCTTTTCAAGGGGCTCACTAGGCCAGCGATTCTGGTATTAGGCCATATAATTCCTGAAACAACCCCAATCCTGAGGTACACACACCGACCACTGTGAGAATCACTCTGAAAGATTAAATATTTTTATTTTCTTAAAGACTATTTTTAGGGAAGCATTAAAAATGGATTCATTTGGCCAGACCACAGAAGTCAGTTCTCCCAATTTTCTTTATACAATATGCTGAGTATTCTCTCTGACAGTAACCAAGGCCAGTGGAAAAAGGGCTTCTACTGTGGCACACTGACCCTCTTGTCCAGAGCATTCAAGTAAATGTCAGATTCTCTTCTCTAGTTTGGAAAAGTTAAGAAAGAGCATATTCTCTAGAATACAAGTTATGATTTCTGACACTTACAAGGGTACCTTATTCGAAAACAATTCAGCTTGAATTGCTGTTTAAGGGCTGAAGCTCACATACTGCTTTGAGCTGAAGTGTTTATTGCTCAGCTAAGAAACTGGACTTTATTGTAAGTGGTAAATCCATTTCTCTCTCTGTAACAGAGAATAATCAACACGTGCCTTTCCTGTCCTCAAAGAAGCAGTTGTCATCCTCATAACCTAGTAAGTTATAACTGAACTCATTATCTCATTCACACAAGGCTGCCATTTTAATCTGTGGGAATTACTACAGTAAACACTTCTCTAAGTAGAATAGATGGAAGTTATATCTTTTTAAAGATTTTTTGATCTCCATATTTTAGGGGAAAGTCAGTCTTGGATCTCTTGTGACAGAGATGAACTGAAATGATAGGTTATTGAGTTTTTGCAAATCAACATACAAGATTGCTGACATTTTTGTGTGCATACACTTCTATGAATTCTAACACATCTATAGATCTGTGTAACCACCACCACTTAGGATACAGAACAACTACATCACACACCCCACCTGACTCCCTTTTGCTATCTTGTAGCAGGAGTTGTCAAACCACATCCGAGTCAAATCTGGCCTGTGGCCTATTTCTAGGGCCAGAACTTAAGAATGCTTGTTACATTTTTAAAGCATCACAAAAAGAACAAAAGTAACAAACAAAAATAAAGAACATGGAACAGAGGCCATATGTGACCTACAAAACCTAAAATTTACTATCTGTCCCTCTGCAGAAAACATTCTGTAGTCATGCTCTTGCCCTGCCGCTAACCCTTGGAAGCCACTAATCTGCTCTTCGTCATTACTGTATTGTCTTTGAAAGATGTCATACAAATGGAATCACACAGTATGTAGCCTTTGGAGACTTTGGAGCACTATGCCGTTGAGATTCATCCATGTTGTTGCATTTGTCAGTAGTTCTTTCCTTTATATTGCTGCGTGCATGCGTGCTAAGTCGCTTCAGTTGTGTCTGACTCTTTGCGGCCATGTGGACTGGAGCCCACCAGGCTCCTCTGCCTATGGGATTTTCCAGGCAAGAATACTCAAGTGGGTTTCCATGCCCTCCTTCAGGGGATATTCCCAACCAGGGATTGAATTCACATCTCTTACATCTCCTGCATTGGCAGGAGGGTTGTTTAACACTAGGGCCACCTGGGAGGCTCTGAGTAGAATTCTATTGTAAGGATATAACACCAGCTATTTATTCATTCACTCGTTGAGGGACATTTGGATTGTTTCCAGTTTGGGGCATTGATGAATAGACCTGCTGTGAATATTCATGTATATATTTTTCAGTGAAAATAAGTTTTCATTTCTCTAGGGAAATACCTAGGAGTGGGATTGTTGGGTCATATGGTAAGCATATGTTTAACTGTATTAAAAAAAAAAAAAAAACACTGCCAAACTGTTTTCCAGAGGGGCTGTACCATTTTGCATTCCAATGAGTAAAATATGACACCTCCAGTTGCTCTGCATCCTTTTTAGCACTTGGCATTGTCAGTATTTTTTTATTGTAGCCATTCTAATAGGTATATAGTGGTATTTACTTGTGGTTTTAATTTGCATTTCGCCAATGGTTAATGATGTTGAATATCTTTATGTGCGTATTTGCCATCCATATATCCTGTTTGGTATAGTGTTTGTTCAAGCCTTTTGCCATTAAAAAAAAAATTTTTTTTATTATGAAATAGCTAAATTCATGGGATATTGCAGGTAGTACGGACAGGTCCCATGTAACCTTCACCCAGTTTTCCCAAATGGTTACATCTTACATAACTATAGCGTAATATCAAAACCAGGAATTGACATTGGTTGATGTGTGTATATCATTTGATGCCGTATTGTCATCAGTATGGTAGATTGATGTAGATTTGTATACTCACCACTGCAAGGAAGATGCACAGCTGCTCCATCACCACAAGTATCTCCCTTGAGCTACCCCTTTATAGCCAGCCATGCACCTCCCCTCAAACATCCGTAAGCCCTGGCAACTGGTCATTTGTTTTCTATCTCTATACTTTTATCACATTGCAAATGCCATATAAATGGAATCATATTGTATGTAACAGTTTGAAATTGCCTTTTTTTTAAAAGTGATACTCTCAGTTCAGTTCAGTCGCTCAGTCGTGTCCGACTCCTTGCGACCCCATGAATCACAGCACGCCAGGCCTCCCTGTCCATCACCAACTCCCAGAGTTCACTCAGACTCACGTCCATCGAGTCAGTGATGCCATCCAGCCATCTCATCCTCTATCATCCCCTTCTCCTCCTGCCCTCAATCCCTCCCAGCATCAGAGTCTTTTCCAATGAGTCAACTCTTCGCATGAGGTGGCCAAAGTACTGGAGTTTCAGCTTTAGCATCATTCCTTCCAATGAACACCCAGGACTGCTCTCCTTCAGAATGGACTGGTTGGATCTCCTTGCAGTCCAAGGGACTCTCAAGAGTCTTCTCCAACACCACAGTTCAAAAGCATCAATTCTTCAGTGCTCAGCTTTCTTCACAGTCCAACTCTCACATCCATACATGACCACTGGAAAAACCATAGCCTTGACTAGCTGGACCTTTGTTGGCAAAGTAATGTCTCTGCTTTTGAATATGCTATCTAGGTTGATCATAACTTTCCTTCCAAGGAGTAAGCGTCTTTTAATTTCATGGCTGCAGTCACCATCTGCAGTGATTTTGGAGCCCCAAAAAATAAAGTCTGACAGTTTCCATTGTTTCCCCATCTATAAGATCTATCCAAATTATTGCCTGTATCAAGAGTTCATTGCTTTTCATTGCAGGGTCATTATTCCATGGGCTTCCCAGGAGGCTCAGTGATAAAGAATCTGCCTGCCAAGCAGGAGATGCGGGTTCAATCCCTGGGTCGGGAAGATAACCTGGAGAAGGAAGTGCCAACCCACTCCAGTACTCTTGCCTGGGAAATCGCATAGACAGAGGAGCCTGATGGGCTACAGCCCACAGGGTCACAAAGAGTTGGACACGACTTGGCAAGTAACTAACCAACAACCAACCAATTATTCCATGGTGTAGATGTATCATGGTATGTTTAGTCATTCGATTATTGAGGAACATTTTGGTTATTTTGAGCTTCTGACTACTGCAGATAATGCTGCTCCAATCATTTGTGTACAAGTTTGTGTGGACACAAATTTCCAAATCTCTGGGATAAATACCCAGGAGTATGATTGCTGGGTTGTACTTCAAGTTTTGCCCATTAAAAAAAAATTGGACTCTTTGTTTTCTTATTGTGTAGTTTTCAGCATTCTTTATTCATAATGGATACAAGTCCTTTACTTTTTAATGGATCATATTTTCAGTGTCACGCCTAAGGAATCTTTGCCTAACCACCAATAATAACGATTTTCTCCTACTTTTCATTCTAAAAGGTTCATCACTTTAGGTTAGGTTTTACTTTTAGATGTGGGATCCATTTTGAATTAATTTGGGGATAAGGTGTAAGACTTCGATCAGGTTCACTTTCTTTGCATGTGGATGTTCAATTGTTTTAATACCATTTGTTGAATAATCTGTTCTTTCTCCACTGAATTGCCCAATGTGGTATATCATACAATGCAATGTTGGTGGTGGTTTAGTCGCTAAGTCATGTCCGACTCTTGCAATCCCGTGACTGTAGCCTGCCAGGCGAGAATACTGGAGTGGGTTGCCATTTCCCTTTCCAGAGGATCTTCCCAACCCAGGAATTGAACCCAGGTCTCCTGCATTGCAGCAGATTCTCTACTGACTGAGCTATGAGGGAACCCTTCTATGCAATGTTATTTGGCAATTAAAAAAGAAGTGAAGTACTGATACAAGTTACAATAGGAATGAACCTTAAAAACATTAAACTAAGTGAGAGAAGTCAGTCACAGAAGACAACATATTGTATTCATTCTATTTATGTGAAATGTTTAGAATAGGCAAATCCATAGAGATAGAAAGTAGTAGATTGGTGGTCACCTAGGGCTGGTGGGTTTGGGAGGAAATGAGGAGTGACTGATAATAGATACAGGGCTTCTTTTTGACGGGATAAAGTTCTACAAGTGATTGTGGCAGTAGTTGCAGAACTTTGTTAAACATTGTACACTTTAAATGAACTGTATGGTATGTGAATAATATTTAAACAAAGCTGTTATAAAAATTTTTTTGAAGAAATAAGAATGTTTGTGAAATCACTTAATGACAGAGCATAGCAACAAGCAAAATTGAGGATAACTGAGCAAAAAGTAAGTGGTTCCAGTCAATTTTAGAGCAGGGCAATAGTTAAGGGTTGCTCAGAAAGCTATAAAGTGTTCAGTAAGTTCTGAACATAAATTTCTTTAAAGGGACTCAAGTCTGTCATTGAGTGCTGGTAGGAGTGTAAATTGACATAACCTTTATGGGAAGCAACTTGTTGATGTATGTCAAGAGTTTTCTTTTAAACCTGAAGAATCTTTTGCCTAGCAATTCCACTTTGAGAAAATCTAAGAAAATAAAATACATTAAAAGATTTATGTGGGGGGTGGGGGGTAGGAAAGGGATGGATTGGGAAATTGGGATTAGCAGATGCAAACCATTATACATAGAATGGATTAAAAAACAAGGTCCTACTACATAGCACAGTATGCTGCTGCTGCTGCTGCTAAGTCGCTTCAGTTGTGTCCGACTCTGTGTGACCCCATAGACAGCAGCCCACCAGGCTCCCCCGTCCCTGGGATTCTCCAGGCAAGAACACTGGAGTGGGTTGCCATTTCCTTCTCCAATTCGTGAAAGTGAAAAGTGAAAGTGAAGTCGCTCAGTCGTGTCCGACTCTTCGCAACCCCATGGACTGCAGCCTACCAGGCTCCTCCATCCATGGGATTTTCCAGGCAAGAGTACTGGAGTGGGGTGCCATTGCCTTCTCCGATAGCACAGTATAGTACTGACTATATAGTATTGACTATAGTCAATATCCTGTGATAAACCATAATAGAAAAGAATATAAAAAAGAATATATATATAAATATACATGCATAATAACTGAGTCACTTTGCTTTACAGCAATAATTAACATGACACTGTAATTCAAGTATACTTCAATTAAAAACAAAACAAAAACTCTGAATGGTAGAAGAAAAATGTGTTGGAAGAAGGTACAGATGGAATGATATGGATGTTTAGAGAAGAACCATTTCAATGAAATATATACACTAAATTTTAAAAAAGATTTATTAACACAGATAATACTAGAAGTTTAGAGATAAACAGAATGTGGGGAAGTATTATATACAACCATGCAATGAATATGGAGCAGTCATTGAAAAATCCTTTTTCTAACACCTTTATGGAGATGTAATTGATAGATGAGAAACTGCATATATGTAAAGTATACAACTTGATAACTTTTGAGGTATATGTATCTATTAAAATATCACCTTAATAGGATAATGAACATGTTCATCACCCCCAAAAGTTTCCTCATCCCCCTCTTGCTCCACACCAACCACCACCACCCACCAGGCAACCACTGATCTGTTTTCTGACCCTATAGATTAGCTTGCATTTTATAGAATTATATACAGGTGAAATTATACTACTGTGTACTTTTTTTGGCTTGGACCATTTCATTTAGAATAATTATTTTCATGATTCATCTGTGTCGTTGTGTGTTGCTGTGCTTAGTCACTCAGTCATGTCTGACTCTTTGCAACCCCATGCACCGTAGCCCACCAGGTTCCTCTGTCCATGGAATTTTCCAGGCAAGCACGCTGGAGCGGGTTGCCATTTCCTACTCCAGGGGATCTTCTCAACCCAGTTCTCCCTCATTGCAGGTAGATTCTTTACCCTCTGAGCCATTGTATCAATAGTTTATTCCTTTTGAATGGTGAGTAGTGATCCACTGTATGGATATACTACTTATTCATTCACCTATTGATGGCTAATTGGGTGGTTGTTTCAGTCCTTGGCTATTAAATAAAGCTGCTATGAAAATTCACATACAAGTCTTTGTGTTGACACATGCTTTCATTTCTCTTGGATAAACACCTAGAAGTGAAATATTAATATTAATATATATAGTAGATGTATATGCAACCTATTGAGCAACTTCTAAATTGCTTTCCAAAGTGGTTATACATTTTATATTTCCCAACAGCAGTGTACACAAATTACAGTTCTTTCACATCCATATCAACTCTTGGCACAGTCAGTCAATTTTAGCCATTTTAAAAGGTGTGAGATAGTATTTCCTTGTGGTTTTAAATTCTAATTCCCAAATAACTAGTAATTTTGAATATTTTTTCATGTGCTTATTTGCTATTAATATATCTTCTTTGGTGAAATATCTGTATAGCTTGCTCACTTTTATTTATTGGGTTGTTTGTTTTCTTATTATTGAGCTTTGAGTGTTCTTTATATAATCTCAATACAAGCCCTTTATCACATACATGACTTACAAATATTTTCTCCTAATATGTTGCTCATCTCTTCATTCTCTTAACAGTCTCTTTTGAAAACGAAAAGCTGTATATTGTAATGAAATTCAATTTATCATTTTTTTTCATGGATCGAGCTTTTGGTGCTGTATCAAGGAAATTTTTGTGTAAATCAAGACCATAGTTTTCTATTTTCTTCTAGATGTTATATAATTTTTACATTGAGTTCATTGATCTCTTTTGAATCCCTTTTTGTTGTCAGGTATGGATTCAGATACATTTTTATTTTGCATTATGGATAGCCAGTTGTTCCAGCACAGTTATTTTTTTAAATTATCCTTTCTTCACTGAATTGTTTTTGTACCTTTGTCATATGTGTCCATATGTGTGCAGGTTTATCTACTCCATTCCACTGATCTAATCACCTAGCTTGATGTCAATCCCATGGCATCTGGATTACTATAGCTTTATAATAAGATTCTGAAATCAATTAGCTTTAATCTAATTTTGTTCCTCTTTGTTGAAGTTATTTGGCTATTCTAGGTCCTTTGTATTTCTATGTGAAATGTAGGACCATCTTGTCAGTTTCGACCAAAAAGCCTGCTGAAATTTTGACTGGGATTGCATTTAGCCTATAGATCAATTTGGGGAGAACTGATATAATAGTATTAATCCTTATGACACATGAATACAGTATATCTCTTCATTTATTTAGGTCTTAATTTCAGCAATGCTTTGTAGTTTGTAGCATACTGATTTCCCACAGTTTTGTTAAATTTACTGCTAAGTTTTTACTATTTTTTGATGCTAAATAGTATTTAAAATTTTAATTTCTGATTGTTTTTTTTTTTTTTTTTACTTTTATTTGCATTTATTTTTTGCGGCATTTATTCCCGGGCCATAAGTTTTTGTTTCTTCAGTTTCTTCTGGGATATCTTTTTCTTCTGTGCAGCCTCCTCTTCTGGTTTAGGAACAATCTGTTCTTTTTCAGTAAGGATCATCTCAATGTGGCAGGGAGAGCTCATATAGGGGTTGATCCGACCATGAGCTCTGTAAGTCCCGCGCCACATCTTGGGGGCTTTGTTCACTTGGATGTGCTCAATGACCAGAGAATCTACATCTAACCCCTTAAGTTCAGCATTACTCTCTGCATTTTTGAGCATGTGTAGTAAAAATTCAGCACTCTTTTTGCGCCACCGACCCTGCGTCCAGCCCCACTGTTTGGCCTGTGCACACCTACCAGCTCCACCGTTGTAACGACGGAATGGCACACATTGCTTCTTTAAAGTGACATCCTTCAGATACTTGGTGGATTTTCGGATATGCATACCCTTTATGGCCTGGGCAGTTTCACGAGTGTTCTTAAGTGAACACGAAGATTTGCACCTCTTGATTTGCATGATTTTGTGGGGTTTTCTGGGTCAAGTGAATAGCGCACCATTTTTAGGGGTCACCTCAGGCCGCTGACCGGAAAAGCTAATTTCTGATTGTTAATGCTCCATAAAATACAATTGATTTTTGTATGTTGATCCAAACTTCCATTCCTGGGATAAACCCCACTTGGTCATGGATATTGTTGGATTCAATTTGCTAAAATTTTGTTTAGACCTTTTGTATCTCTGCTCATGAGGGATATTGATCTTTAATTTTTCCTTTTTGTAAAAGCTTTTATTAGGTTTTGCTATCAAGATAATGCCAGACTTATAGAATGAGCTGGGAAGTATTTTTTTCTTCAGTTTTTTTGTAAGAGTTGCAAAGAATTGGTATTATTTCTTCCTTAAATGTTTCATAGAATTCACCAGTGACAACATCTAGGCCTAGTGTCTTCTTTGTAGAATCATTTTTAACTGAAAATTCTATTTATTTAATATAGTACTTTTAAAGTTTTTGTTTTTTCCTGCGTGAACTCAAGAAAATCAATTTTGTTGCTCTCAAAGTAGCAGCTTAGGGTTTCATTTATTTTCTCTATCATTTTTCTGTTGTCTATTTCATTGATTTCATCTCTAATATTTATTTCCCTTTTTCTGGTTAGTTTGGGTTTAATTTGCTCTTCTTTTTCTAGTTTCTTAAGGTAATAGAAGTTAATGAATTGATTGAGACCTTTCTTATTTTCCCATATAAGTATTTAATGCTATAAAATTTCCCCTAGGTACTGCTTTAGCAGCATTCTGCAATTTTGATACACTGTGTTTCATTTTCAGTTCATTAAAAATGCCTTCTAATTTTCCTCTTGATTTCTTCCTTTACCCATGGGCTATTTAGATGTGTGTTGTTTAGCTTTCAAACGCTTACAGATTTTTCAGATATTTTTGTTGTTGATTTTAATGTAAATCTCACTGTGCTTAGAGAAGATATTCTATATGATTAGATCCTTTTAAACTCACTGAGACTAATTTCATAGCACCTAATGTGTTCTGTCCTGGTAAATGCTCCATATGCAATTGAGAAAAATATATATTCTACTGTTGTTAGATGGGATGTTCTATAAACATCACCTAGGTCAAATTATTTGATTGTGTTGTTCAAGTCTTCTATAGCTTTACAGCTCTTCTTTCTGCTTGCTCTATCAATTATTTAGAGGGGCTATTAAAATAAACTGTAACTGTGAAATTTACCTACTCCTCTACTCAGTTCTCTCAGACTTTGCCTCATATATTCTGACAGTCTGTCATAAAGTATATGAATGTTTTAGATATGTTCTTCTGATGAATTGACCCCTTTAAGAGTATGAAATGATCTTCTTTATCCATGGTAGTATTCTCTGCTCTGAAATCTATTTTGTGTGATATTAATCTAGCTGCTCAAGCTTTTTTTGATTCGTGTTAGCATTCACTTTCCATCATTTTACTTTTAATTCACTTGTGTTTTTATATTCAAAGTACATTTTTAAGTTGTACTCTTATGAGAAAATAATTTACAGACTAGAATATGAGTATTACAATTCCTTTTGCCTGTATTACAATTCCTTTTGCCTATAGCCTTACAGTTTCTAAAGCATCATTTTCCAAAAGTACATCAGTTTCTTTTTTAAATTTGCACACATTAGAGCTCACTCTTAGAAATATACAGTTCTATGGATTCCCTATAGTTCAAATGCAGAGTAATGTATCTATCATCCCAGTACCATACAGAACAATCCATTCACCCCTAAAATTCCTCAGTGCATCCTCAACAACTCAAGTCTTGCCAGCCTTCAGTTCAGTTCAGTTGCTCAGTCGTGTCCGACTCTTTGCAACCGCATGGAGTGCAGCACTAGGTTCCCAGCCCTAGGCAACCACTAATTTGTCTTTTGTTCCTATAGTTTTGCCTTTCTTACAGTGTAATATGAATGGAATTATAGAGTATCTGTAATATGAAGCCTTTTTGTCTGTCTGCTTTCACTTAGTAAAATGCACTTAAAATTCATCCATATTGATGAATGAATCAATAGCTCATTCCTTTTCATTGCTGAATAATATTCCATTGCATGGACGGACTGTAGTTTGTTTATCCATTCCCCTGATGAAAGACATCTTCATTGACTTCAGTTATTAGCCATTATGAATAAAGTTACTATAAACCTTTGTGTATAGTATCTTGTGTGGATACAATTTTTCAAATCACTTTACATGTTCAGTTCAGTTCAGTTGCTCAGTCATGTCTGACTCTTTGCGACCCCATGAACTGTATCACACCAGGCCTCCCTGTCCATCATCAACTCCCGAAGTGCACCCAAACCCATGTCCATTGAGTCGGTGATACCATCCAACCATCTCATCCTCTGTCATCCCCTTCTCCTCCTGCCCTCAATCTTTCCCAGAATCAGGGTCTTTTCAAATGAGTCAGCTCTTCGCATCAGGTGGCCAAAGTACTGAAGTATGTTTATGGGGCTAAAAAATAAGCAAATCAGTATGTCTAGATTTCTCACTGTCAGAGAGGAAAGTTACAGACAAACAAGAAAGGAAAGCACGAATGAGTTATGTGATACTGGATTAGAGTCAGAGACGTAAATATGAACTGATATATATGTGTGCATGCTCAATCGCTCAGTTGTGTCCAATACTTTGTGACCCTTTGGACTGTAGCCCACCAGGCTCCTCTGTCTATGGGGTTTTTCACGCAAGAATACTGGAGTGGGTTGTCATTTGCTCCTCCAGGGGATCGTCCTGACTCAGGGCTCAAACCTTCATCTCCTGAATTGCAGGTAGATTTCTTACCCACTTCCCCATCATATATTTATATACATGTATATATAAAGAGAAGTACACATATATGTGTATATATAGAGAGAAATAATTATAGATATATGTGTATATGTGGGTTAGTATACATACATATATTACTTAGCTCTGTTCACTGAGCAGGCCTAGAAGTAATGTTACCCAAAAGCAACAAGCACATCCAGATCTTGGTTTCTTTTTTTATAGTCCAGTTGTCTTTATTTATTTATTTTTTTTATTGAAGGACAATTGCTTTACAGAACTTTGTTGTTTTCTGTCAAACCTCAACATGAATCGGCCATGGGTATATGTATATCCCCTCCCTTTTGAACCTCCCTCCCATCTCCCTCCCCATCCCACCCCTCTAGGTTGATACAGAGCCCCTGTTTGAGTTTCCTGAGCCATACAGCAAACAGACATAGAGAATAGAGAGAACAGACTTATGGACATGGGGAGTGGGGAGGAGAGGATGAGATGTATGGAAAGAGTAACACGGAAACTTACATTACCATATGTAAAATAGATCGCCAACAGGAATTTGCTGTATGGCTCAGATCTTGGTTTCTAAATACTGTGCTATTAAAAGAACCAGGGATCCTTACAGAAATAGCTGATTTATACACACCGAGGAAACCAGAATTGAAAGAGACATGTGTACCCCAATGTTCATCACAGCACTGTTTATAATAGCCAGGACATGGAAGCAACCTAGATGTCCATCAGCAGATGAATGGATAAGAAAGCTGTGGTATATATACACAATGGAGTATTACTCGGCCATTAAAAAGGATACATTTGAATCAGTTCTAATGAGGTGGATGAAACTGGAGCCTATTATACAGAGTGAAGTAAGCCAGAAAGAAAAACACCAATACAGTATCGGAGAAGGCGATGGCACCCCACTCCAGTACTCTTGCCTGGAAAGTCCCATGGACGGAGGAGCCTGGTAGGCTGCAGTCCATGGGGTTACGAAGAGTTCGACACGACTGAGTGACTTCCCTTTCACTTTTCTCTGGAATTTAGAAAGATGGTAACGACAACCCTGTATGCAAGACAGCAAAAGAGACACAGATGTACAGAACAGTCTTTTGGACTCTGTGAGAGTGGGGGCGGCGGATGATTTGGGAGAATGGCATTAAAACATGTATAATATCATATAAGAAACGAATCGCCAGTCCAGGTTCGATGCAGGATACAGGAAGCCTGGGGCTGGTGCACTGGGATGACCCAGAGGGATAGTATGGGGAGGGAGGTGGGAGGGGGGTCAGGATGGGGAACACATGTACACATGGTGGATGCATGTTGATATATGGCAAAACAAATACGATATTGTAAAGTAAAAAAATAATAATAATAAAAAATTAAAAAAAAAGAAATAGCTGATTTTAGGATCAGGGCAGAGAGCATCTTGTAGTATTAGAAAATAAGGCAGTATTCAAAAAAAACAAAAAGATGAGCACTACGTTGCTTACCTCTGTCTGCAAAAGAGAAAAGTAAACTGCCAATTTATTTTAGCCATTTTTTTATTGAGTGTCTATCACTAGCAGATGTACACAATTCCTAAATGATGCACTCATATCCACACGGTGAGCACCATCTTCTCCCCCACACTCTTCTTCGGATGAGGCCAGTGTGAACGTGATGTGGGATACTGTGGACCACTAAGTTAAGGGTGCGTCTCATTCACTCTTTCTGCCCACCTCCAAACATTCTTCCTGACAAATAGGAAGTGCTCAGTAAAAAATTATTGACCTATTAGAGGCCTGGCTTAGTCTGGATTCATAACTCTCAGACTCCAGTCTCCAATTTGGAAAGGTTTGCCATGTTCTGTAGACATTGCGGTTCCTGCTTGAAAATGGCAAACAAACCTTGCTTCACTTTCAAGGTAGTAGAATCATGAGGATATTTAAAATAGGAAAGGGCCATTGAAAACAGGAGATCAGGACAATTTCCAAAATGGTAAAAGGCAGATGATGATAGAGGTAGAAGAGATTCTGGGTCTATGTTTGTTTCCTAATTCAGCTCTCTGTGGTACACACATTTTGTGTCTCTTACTCATCTTTCTTGCCCTTTGGAGTACAGATGCTCTGCCACTTAAAGTTTTATAAAATTATCATTTAAAATAAAGTGACCTACATAAATAAGTAATTATCATGGATTAATAAATAATAAGCAAAGAAAGGAAGAAGGAAAACACACACCTGCTCATGGGTGACACAGTGAATCAATGGTGGTAATCTGCCAGATCACCAGAACAGGGGAAAACCATGAGGGAAGAGAGAGGAGTGAGATTCAGAATATGCCCAGAAAGTGTTCACATAAATATTAGAGGAAGGAAGTCTTGCAAATCAGATAAATTTTCTCTGACTTTCAAAAATGCATTTTAAAATACCTGAAATTGCTGGTATCTAGCATCTAGACCCTGATGCCGGGAAAGATTGAAGGCAAAAGGAGAAGGGGGCAGCAGAGGATGAGATGGTTAGATAGCATCACTGACTCAATGGACATGAGTCTGAGCAAGCTTTGGGAGATGGTGGGGGACAGAGGAGCCTGGTGTGCTACAGTCCATGCGGTCGCAAAGAGTCAGACATGACTTCACAGCTGAACACCACCACCACCACCAAGCTCTTCTTCCAGACTGCGGGAGCTGTGTTAACCCCATAACAAACCTACAACCAAGGAAAAGAAAATTCTGTCAGACCTAGAGACCATGTCTCTAGGAAAAAGGACAGGAAGTAGTTCAGGCTATAGAATGAACTGCTCAAACAGCTTTTTCTTGGAACACAAGGTCAAGAATTCATAATCCAAACATTATGGGAGTAGTTTGGTTCCTAATTTGAAGACTATGTGGCATATGATAGAATATTCAGAGGCAGCGCGGTGGTCTGCAGGAATAGAGCCAGGAGAAATCACAGATTTTGACTTTCTGTCCTTGCTCTGCTTCTAACTTTGCTCATCACAACTTTGTCTCTTGCATTTTATCCTTGGGTCAGCATATTTTTAAATTTTATTTTTATATGATATTCTTTCCAGCTCTTTTTATTTTGAAAAATTTTAATCCTACAGAAAAGTTGTAAAAATAGTACAATGAATACACATATACCCTCTACTTATATTCACCAGTTGTCAATCTTTTGCCAAATGTGTTTTCTCTCTAAGTATGTTTTTGTGTAAATGCTCACACACACCCAGACACACACTTTTTTTATGAATGATGCAAGAGATTTAAGTATAAGTTTCTGATATCTTGACATTTCACACATATATATTAATACTTCAAGCATATTTTTCTTAAGACATATGAGACACATGACATTCTTCTATGTAACTATAATATGTGTATCACATTCAGGAAACGTAGCACACTTAGGAAGTCTAACACTGATATAGTCTTATTTAATATGTATTCACTACAGCACTGTTTACAATAGTCAAGACATGGATGCAACCTAAATGTCCATCAACAGAGGAATGGATGAAGAAGATGTGGTACATATATCCAACGAAATATTACTCAGCCATAAAAAAGAATGAAATCACGTTATTTGCAGCAACACCGAGGGACCTAGAGATTATCATACTAACTGAAGTAAAGCAGAGAAAGACAAATATCATATGATATCAGTTATATGGGAAATCTTTAAAAATGATACACATGAACTTATTTACAAAATAGAAACAGATTCACAGACTTAGAGGATGAACTCATGGTTGCCAGGGTAAATAATGGGTTAAGGGATAGTTAGGGAGTTTGAGATCGACATGTACACACTGCTATATTTAAAATGGATAACCAACAAGGTCTCACAGTATAGCACAGGGAACTCTGCTCAATGTTATGTGGCAGTCTGCATGGGAGGAGAGTTTGGGGGAGAATGGATATATGTATGTGTATGGCTGAGTCCCTTTGCTGTTCACCTGAAACTATTATAATATTGTTAATTGGCTATACTCCAATAAAATAAAAAAATTTTTTAATGAACTCATTTACACACAGAAATAGACTCACAGACATAGAAAACAAACTTATGGTTGCCAAAGAGGATAGCAGGGGGCAGGGGGCTGGTGAAGAGATAAAGTAGGAGTTTGGGATTAACATATACACACTACTATATATGGGGCTTCCCAGGTGGTGCTAGCGGTAAAGAATTTGCTTGCCAATGCAAGAGGTGCAAGAGAAACGGGTTTGATCCCTGGGTTGGGAAGATCCTCTGGAGTAGGAAATGGCAACCTACTCCAGTGCTCTTGCCTGGAAAATTCCATGGACAGAGGAGCCTGGTGGGCTACAGTCCACAGGGTCGCAAAGAGTCAGACACGACTGAGCACTACTATATATAAAATAGATAAAACAACAAGAACCTACCACATAGCACAGAGAACTATGGTCAATATCTTGCAATAACCTACAATGGAAATAATCTGAAAAAGAATATACATATATATGACTGAATAATTTTGCTGTATACCTGAAACTAGCACAACACTGTGAATTAACTATACTTCAATTTTTTACAAATGGTTGTAAAAAAAGAAAAAAGAGATATCATGGGAAATAGTCATTTCAGATGGACTGTGTAAGGATGAATGAGACAAGAATGCAAAAAAAAAAAGTAAGACTATTTTAAAAGGTAGGTAATAATTCCAATAATGATTTTTATTTGTGTAAGATAATCTAAGTGCATGACACCTAAGAATGTAAAAATTGACACTCAGAGAAATACCAAAAAGCTATACTGAACATGTCCTCATCAGCACAGTAATATATATTTTCCACATATAATCTAGAAAGTGATTTGTATCATTGAACATAGATTTTAAGCCCCAAATTTATATTTATAGTAAAATTTTCTGCCTAAGTTTTTAATCTCATTTGTATTTACAACTATTTTCAGATTTTATTTGATAAGAAGAGGAGAAAAAATGAATGAAGAAAGAAAAAGGAAACACAAAATGTTTTAATTAGAGAAAATAACTGGATTTCTGGTAGTTGAATTTATCATCTGAATGAGTCTTGGCATAAAGCATAGGTTTATAAGGGGATTTCTTTAATTCTCAGGGTTTCTGTGTGACACAAGCTATTAACAGCTATGCAATACTTTCCACTCCCACTGAAAGTGAAAGTCGCTCAGTCGTGTCCAACTCTTTGTGACCCTATGGACTATACAGTCCATGGAATTCTCCAGGCCAGAATACTGGAGTGGGTAGCCTTTCCCTTCTCAGGGAGATCTTTCCAACCCAGGGATCGAACCCAGGTCTCCCACATTGCGGATGGATTCTTTACCAGCTGAGCCACAAGGGAAGCCCAAGAGTACTGGAGTGGGTAGCCTATCCCTTCTTCAGCAGATCTTCCTGACCTAGGAATTGAACCAGGATCTCCTGCATTGCAGGCGGATTCTTTACCAACTGGGGCTTCCCTGGTGGTTCAGAGGGTAAAGCGTCTGCCTGCAATGCGGGAGAACTGGGTTCGATCCCTGGGTCAGGAAGAACCCCTGGAGAAGGAAATGGCAATCCACTCCAGTACTCTTGCCTGGAAAATCCCATGGATAGAAAAGCCTGGTAGGCTACAGTCCATGATCGCAAAGAGTCGGACACGACTGAGCGACTTCACTTTCACTTTCTTTACCAACTGAGCCATCAGGGAAGCCCTAGAACTGAGCAGAGTAGGAGCTTTCATAAATTATTTTAAAATAAATAGTGGTTGTATATATAACCCACATAAAGCTGAGCTATATTATGCTCCAGTCTTAACATAGTGCTCTTTTCAAAGAAATGTCAGTTCAAAATTCAAGAAACAATTTCTAAAGAAATTTCATTTTTTTTCCTGATACAAATGAACTTATTTACAAAACAGAAACAGACAAGACTTAGAGAAGGAACTTATGGTTACCAGGGGGAAGGGTGGGAGGAGTGATTGACATATATACATGGCTATATTTAAAATGAATAACCAACAAGGACCTACTGTATAGCACAGAGAACTCTGCTCAATATTCTATAATAACCTAAATGGGAAAAGAATTTGAAAAACAATAGATACTTGTATATGTGTAACTGAATCACTTTGCAGTACACCTGAAACTAACACAACATTGTTAATCAAAGATAATCCAATATAAAATTTAAAAAAAAATTTTAAGTAACAATTTCTAAAATTTTTTTAGCAATTTAAAATGCTTTTATTGGTGAAGCTCTTAAAAAAAAATCATACAATACATGCAAACTCAAAAACAAAACAAAGCAAAAAAACCCCCAAATCTTAAGAGACAAAAAAAGAATCAGTAATCTATTTTTCAAAGAGAAAGCAGGAGAAGCAAGAACTTTGGTCTCAGACAGACCTGGGCTTGAATTCTGGCTCCAGTACTCACTAATTATATGACTCAGGAAAATGACTTAACATTCCTGAGACCATTTTCTAATCTAATATCTCAGACAACACCTACCCTCTACGGTCACTGTATTAAAGGAGAACAGTATACGTAAAAGAGATAGTATACAATAGGAGCTCAATAAATGATGGCTGATATTCTCTTCCAGCACTGGCATATGTAATTTTCACATTGTTATAATCACCATCTAGCTACATTCTGTTTTCTTCTTCTTATAAAAATAAAACAGATTTGTCATATTAATAAATATCCTGAAAAAGCAATTTAATTTTTTAATAAAATAATTTTCAAGATTCCAAAGAGGGATTCTACTCCTATTACACAGGAATAGGAGATATTCCCCCATTTTTTTTTTTTTTTTGAGGTATAGTTGACAAAAACCTTATTTAGGTGTGTGGTTTGATGTTATGATATACATGTTGTTGTTGTTCAGTCAACAAGTCATGTCCAACTCTTCACAACCCCATGAACTGTAGCACGCCAGGCTTCCCTGTATATGTTGATATACATATACTTCATAAAATAATAACCATAATCAAGTTAACTAATATATCATCCCCCATAGTAACTTTTTTTCTGTGTGTGTGGTAAGAAAACTTAAGATCTACTCTTTTAGCAAATTTCAAGTATACAATACAATATTGTTGACTATAATTCACATTGCTATACATTAGATTATCAGAACTTATTCATCCAGAAACTTTGTACCACGTGACCAGCATCTCCCCATCGCCCCCTCCACAGAGCCTCTGGCAATCACCATTCTAGTCTCTGCTTCTATAAATTCAACTATTTTAGATTCCACATTTAAGTGAGATCATACAGTATTTGTTTTTCTGTGTCTGGCATATTTCACTCAGCATGTCTTCCAGGTTCATCCATGTTGATGCAAATGGCAGGATTTTCTTCTTTTTTTAAAGTTGGGTAATATTCAATCCTCTACGCACACACATCTCTTTATCCATTCATCTGTTGACAGACATAGGTTGTTTTCATGCCTTGGCTATTGTGAATAACGCTGCATGAACATAGGGGTGCAGATATCTCTTCAAGATAGTTGATTTCATTTCCTTTTGGTTTCTATCCAGAAATGGGATTGCTGAACCATCAATTTCATTTTTTGAGATACCTCCATGCTGTTTTCCATAAAGGCGATACCAACTTGCATTCCCACCAACAGTGCACAAGAGTCCTCTCTTCTTCACATTATTGCCAACCCTTGCTATCTTTTGTTTTCTTGGTAACTGCCACTGATGCTTTTGAACTGTGGTGCTGGAGAAGACTCTTTAGAGTCCCTTGGACCACAAGGAGATCAAATCAGTCCATCCTAAAGGAAATCAGTCCTGAATATTCATTGGAAGGACTGATGCTGAAGCTGAAGCTCCAATACTTTGGCCACCTGATGCAAAGAGCTGACTCATTAGAAAAGACCCTGATGCTGGGAAAGATTGAAGGCAGGAAGAGAAGGGGACGACAGAGGGTGAGATGGTTGGATGGCATCACCGACTCGATGGACATGAGTTTGAGTAATCTCCAGGAGTTGGTGATGGACAGGGAGGCCTGGCGTGCTGAAGTCCATGGGGCGGCAGAGAGTCGGGCACGACTGAGTGACTGAACTGAACTAACCCTAACAGGTGTGAGGTGATATCTTACTACGGTTCTGATTTGTGTTTCCCTGATGATTAGCAATGTTGAGAGCCTTTTATTGTACTGTTGGCCATTTGCCTGTCTTCTTTTGAGAAATGTCTGTTTATGTCCTTTGCCCATTAAACTGGGGTGTTGTTTTGTCTTGCTACTGAGTTGTAGGATTTCCTTATATATTTTGAATATTAACTTCTTATCAAAGATGTGGTTTGTAAATACTTTCTCCTTTTTCACTCTGTTGTTTCCTTCACTGTGAAGAAGTTTTTAGTCTGATATAATCCCACTTATTTTTTTTTTTTTGCTTTTGTTGTCTGTGTTTCCAGCATTATAATAAAAAAGTCATAGCCCAGATTAGTATCGAGAAGCTTCTTCACTATGCTTTCTGATAGTAGTTTCATGGTTTCAGGTCTTACATTTAAGCCTAATCTGTTTTGAGTTGATTTTTGTATATGGTGTGAAATAAGGGTCCAATTTCTTTCTTCTACATGGGGACATCCAGGTTTCACAGAACCATTCATGAAGAGACTATCCTTTCTTCACTGGGTGTTCTTGGCACCCTTGTTGAAGATAACAGACTGCAGATGCATGGATTTATTGGGGGGCTCTCTACACAGGAAAACTTAAATATATTTTCCTCCTTTCGCCTTCTCTTTCCATCCCCCAACCTCAGTATCTCACAGGCATGACAGAGACCCGAAAGGGTCTCCCTCCAGAATCCTCCATCCTTTCTCAAACTCATTTAGAGGTAGCTTTTGTCTCTTTCTGCCTCCTTGATCACCTTCCAGCTCTCTTCACTTCTCTTCTGCTAATAACCTGCTGCCCTTTTTGGTGTAAATCAATTAAACTCGTTCAAGTACCTATTACTTGTCCCCTTCACCCATTACTCAGACCTGGAGCCTAAGTGGGTTAGGTTCTGGATAATTTCCCCACTCATATATATCTGTTACGTATTAGTTATAGTTTAGTGCAGCTGCCAACATGTGCCTTATTTAATGCAGAACAAAAGTGAAAGTCTTATACTATATTTTGTATCCAAAATACTTTTCCATATACAAAAGTAAGTATTCAAAGGAGGGGGATGTTTTGAAAATCCCCATGGAAACTTGACTTTCTGGTACCTTCCAAGAAATTGCTTTTCTTTCTTATGAAAAAGAGACATTATATATTTTTAAAATAATAAAAATAAAATGTATGTATTTATTACTAAATCAATCCCAAACTGGTCACCCTTTCCACTGAGAGATTTTACCATATTTGTGATCACTGTTTTAAAGCAACAACTGACAAATATTGGGGTTTCCCTAGTGGCTCAGTGGTAAAGAATCCTTCTGCTAATGCAGGAGATGAAGGAGACGCAGGTTCAATCCCAGGTTGGGAAGATCCCTTGGAGTAGGAAATGGCAACCCCCTCCAGTATTCTTGCCTGGAGAATTCCATGGACAGAGCCTGGAGGGCTACACCCCACTGGGTCGCCAAGAGTCGGACATGACTGAGCACTCATGTGCACTCATGCCAAATACTGCTGTATCTTTCTTTGGATGTACCTACATGTTTGGACGTACCTACATGTTTGTACCCGGAAAGAATAAATAGCAACTGCAAATCCCATCCTTATATTTCAGGATCCTAAGGGCAACCCCACTTCATCTTAATCTATGTAGAAAGTTTGTCTGGTTGTTTAAGGTTTAATTTTGGATTTTGCTTTCTTGCTTTTGTCCTGGGGAAAGTGACAAAAAGTCAGAGCACTCCTTCTGTCCCACAGGATCCTAGAAAAGATGGCCTGGAAATTCCCTGAAAAAAGACAATTACAGACAACACACATTCTCATCTAACCTTCTCTACCACGTAGGTCCACTTCTTTGTGTAAGTAGCACTAGCTGGGGACCAAGAACTATTTAAATGTTTAAATTTTCTTGGTCCACAGAGTGCCATCACAGTAATTTTTTCATGTTGCCACTAGGCTAAAATAAATACCTAAAATTTCCATCTATTAAGTAGTTGAATTCAAACAACTTAGTAGGTATTTTTATGTCCTAATGGTTTACTGGGCATTTGAAAAAATCAATTGAAAGCAAAAAGCATTTTTATTTCATTCTTACAAAACTGAAACTGTGCATCTCAGACTGGGACTTGAACCCACAGTCTTTTAACTGAGATCACAAGACTTAATGAAGTTTAGTTTCTTGATGTCTCATCATAAAAGAATTCAGTGAGAGACAAAGTGATAAGTAAGAAGTGGATTTACTCAGAGAGAAATACACTCCACAGATGGAGTGTGGGCCATCTCAGAAGGTGAGAGGCCCTTAAATATGGGAAATATCGGGGTAGCGGGGCGGTTAGTTTTTATGGGCTGGGTAATTCACAGTCTAATAAGAGGGAAGATTATTCTAACTATTTCAGGGAAAGGGCAGGGATTTCCAGGAATTGGGCCACTTCCCACTTTGGGGCCTTTTATGTTAGCCTTAGAACTGTTGTGCCACTGGTGGGCATGTTATTTAATGCTAATACTTTATAATGAGCATACAATGAAGCTCATTGTCCACGGAAGTAGACTCTTCCGCCATCTTGGACCCAGTTGACTCTAACCAGTTTTTATCATGTCCTTTGGCTATGTCGGGGCTTCCCACATAGCACTAGTGGTAAAGAACCCACTTGCCAATGCAGGAGATGTAAGAGACATGGGTTCGATCTCTGGGTGGGGAAGATTCCCTGGAGGAGGGCATGGCAACCCACTCCAGTATTCTTGTCTGGAGAATGCCATGGACAGAGGAGCCTGATGGGCTACAGTCCATAGGGTTGCACAGAACTGGACACGACTGAAGCGACTTGGTACATACATATGGCTATGTCATTCTTTTAAAGGTTGTGCCCTAAAAGGTTGTGTCCTGTTTTGAAACTAGTTACCTACTAATGGGATGTGCATACCTGTTGGGCATTGCAGTTTCTCAAACCTTGAAATCTGACTGGACACCACCACAGTCATTTCTTGCTCCACATTCATTCTAATATGGTATTTGATTTTTTCATAGCAACCACCAAACCCTGGCTTGGCAAGAGGTGATCAAAATGATAGCGTAGGAGGATGCTGAGTGCACCTCCGGCCCCCCACTGCCCACAAACACATAAAAAAGACACCTACATGTAGAACAATTCTCACTGAAAACAAACTGGCAGAAAAACTCTTCTACAACCAAGGCTGTAAAGAAAGATCCATGCAGAGTTGGGGAGGAAGGGAAGAGAAGCAATCAGATTGGGACCCACACCTACAGGAGGGGACACAGAAAAGAAGGGTATATCATGGGCTTGGAGATCCTCCCTGGGGAATGAAGGGTTCAAATCACATGCTAGGCACCCCAGCCCTGAGGTCCAACACCAGGAAGATGAGTTTCCTTGGCTGGTTTGAAAGCCAGTGGGACTTACAGAAGGACTGTAAGAAGCAGACTCTGCTCATAAAGTACACGCACACAAACCTGCTTAAGCCTGAAAGGTGGAGGAAGCAGACTGAAACTGCCTAGGACTCTGGCCAGTTTCCTGCAACCATCTCAGCATGTGCCCCAGACTCTCTAGCACGGGCACAGCTTCTCACTAGAGTAAAGGCTAGTGGGAAGGAGAATGCACCCTTAGGGGGCAAGAGCCAGTTCAGACCAGGCATAGCATCTGAACAGGGCAAGAGTGGCCATTAGTGCTGTAATGATAAGGTAGAGGGTCCCCAAGAAAGAGAAATATGGCTTTCTTGACATGAGAAGGCATTTTTGGCTTAAGCCATTTTGTGATCTAATCCTGACCGCAATTCTTGTCCTCAAACAGGTCTCAGTAATTAAAGATCTTAAGGGAACAAAAGAATGCAGAAATATTGCCTGTTATCAGACTAAGAGAAGTAACAATAGCAAAGATAAAACATCAGTTGTAAGACTCCCAGTTCTGTTTCAATGGTAAAGATCAGCCTTCAGCATTCAATCACCAGATCAACTGGAACCTAAGGGATGATGATGTAGACTTTTTCTGTCCCTTGTGACTTCAATCAACTAAAGTTTGTACTCTGTTGACCAACCAAACTCCTTCATGAATATGCATATACCCTTAACTTAAAACTTCCCCAATTTTGCTGTTTAGAGAGACACTGCTTTGGGAAAGATCCCTGATGGTTTCCATATTTGCTACAGATAGTAATAAATCCTTCCTCCTCCTGATCTTTGGCTTGGTTGTGCCTTTTGGCTTGACACTCATCAAGAGGTGAACCCAGTTTTTGGTAACACTGGCACTTGCAGAGGTGGTAGATTGGGAGTTGTCACGAGCTCAGACGGGCATCCCAGGACCATCCCAGCATGCACTCTGGCCCACACCTGGTACCTGCTCCAGTCCCTCTTGTTTCACCGCTACTCCCCTCTGTGGAAAAAGTGCTATTGCTGAGAGGGGGGAGACTGCACACATAGAGGGAAATAAACCAATTTGGAGTCAACCCTCAGAGCTTCTTCTCCAGCATCTTATGACTTGACCCCATCCTCGATAGGGAGGTGATGGCCACTGAGCATTAAAGAAGCTCCTATTCCTGGCTTGAGCCCCTCTATCTATCCTGTTCTACCTATTCTATCTATCCTGTTCTATCTGTTCTATCCTGTTCTACCCTCTATCTATCCTATATCTATCCTGGCTTGAGCCCCTCTATCTCTAGCTCCACCTCCCGCCAAGGTGATAGCTGCCAGCACACCCTGGAGAAAGATGTGACCCATGCTCATGTCAGATCCAGCTCTCCCACCAAAGTCACACAGATAGCATAGCGACACTGCCACACAAGGACACCCCTTCAGGACCAGGATACATAACTTTGACCTAATTTCATAGAGACAGAGAAAGCTAAAAAAATGAGAGGACAGAGGAATTTGTTTAAATGAAAGAACAACAACAAACTCTGAAAAAGCACCTAATGAAACAGATAAATAAATGACCAGATAAAGAGCTCGAAGCATTAATAATAAGAATGCTAACTGAATTTGAGAAAGGAATAGGTGAACATACTGAGAATTTTAACAAGGAATTAGAAAATACAACAAAAGAACCTGTTAGAGTTGCAGGATACAATAACTGAAATGAAAAGCACACTAGAGGAATTAATAGCAGACTAGGTGATACACAAGAATGCATAAGTGATCTGGAAGATAGAATAATGGAAATCACTCAATCAGAACAAAAAGAAAAACAATTTTTTTTAAATGAGAAGGATGTCTGAAACAACATCAAGTGCACTAACATTCACATTATAGGGGTCCCAGAGGAGAAGAGAGAAAGGGGTTGAAAATGTATTTGATGAAATTATGGCTGCTGCTGCTGCTGCTGCTAAGTCACTTCAGTCGTGTCCGACTCTGTGCGACCCCATAGACGGCAGCCCACCAGGCTCCCCCGTCCCTGGGATTCTCCAGGCAAGAACACTGGAGTGGGTTGCCATTTCCTTCTCCAATATGCATGAAAGTGAAAAGTGAAAGGGAAGTCGCTCAGTCGTGTCTGACTTAGTGACCCCGCGGATTGCAGCCTACCAGGCTCCTCCATCCATGGGATTTTCCAGGCAAGAGTACTGGAGTGGAGTGCCATTGCCTTCTCTGGAAATTATGGCTGAAAACTTCCTAAACCTGAAGAAGGAACCAGATATCCATGAACAGGAAGCACAGAGAGTCCCAAACAAGATGAACCCAAAGAGATCCACAGCAAGACATATCATAATTAAAATGCAAAATTTAGATCGAATTCTAAAGGCACTAAGAGAAAAAGAGTCACGTACAAGGGCACTCCCATAAGGCTATCAGTAGACTTTTCTGAGAAACTTTGCAGGACAGAAGGGAATGGCATGATATTTTTAAAGTGCTGAAAGGGAAAAACCTTCAACTGAAGATATGCCACCTAGCAAGGTTATCATTCAGAATTGAAGGAGAAATAAAGAACTTCTCAGACATGCAAAAACTAAAAGGGTTCATCAGTACTAAACTGACCCAAAAGAACTGTTAAATGTTTTCTGCAATTGGAAAAGAAAAAGCTACAACAAGAAGTAAGAATTTATAGGAAAGGAAAAATCCCACTGATAAAAGCAAATATACAGTAAAGGTTGTGGATCAATCTCTTTCAAATAAGCTACTATGAAGATTGAAAGAAAAAATTGCCATAATTACAATAAACAGTAAAAGGATAAGTATTAAGATGTAAAATATGACATCAAAAAAAACACAAAATGTGGGTGAAAGGAATAAAAAATGTAGATCTTTTAGAATGTTTTTGAACTTAAATGACTATCTAAAACAAGTAGATATAGTTATCGGTCAACATATATGAATCCTGTGTTAACCACAAATCAAAAACCTTCAATAGATACACAAAAACAAGAGAAAAAGGAATACAAGAATACCACTAAAAAAATCACCAAACCACAGGGGAAGAAACTAAATGAGAAGAAAAGAGCACAGAACTACAAAAATAAGCAGAAAACAAGTGGAAAAGTACATACCTATCAATAATCACTTTAAAAGACAGTAGACTAAATGCTTCAATCAAAAGACATAGGAAATGTCATATGATGTCACTTGTATGCAGAATCTAAAATATGACAGAAATGAATTTATCTATGAGAAAGAGACTCACAGTCATAAAAAACAGATCTGTGGCTGCCAAGGGGGAGGGCTGGTAAGGGAGGGATAGATTAGGAGTTTGGGATTGGTAGATGCAAACTATTATTCGTAAAATGGATAAATAACAGGGTCCTACTGTGGGGCACATGGTGGTGGTTTAGTCGCTCAGTCGTGTCCGACTCTTGCAACCCCATGGACTGTGTAGCCTTGCCAGGCTCCTCTGTCCATGAGATTCTCCAGGCAAGAATACTGGAGTGGGTTGCCATTTCCTTCTCCAGGGGATCTTCCTGACCCAGGGATCAAACCCAGGTCTCCTGCATTGCAGGTGGATTCTTTACTGACTGAGCTGCGAGGAAAGCCTGTATGGCACAGGGAACAATATCCCATCAGTTCAGTTCAGTTCAGTCCCTCAGTCGTGTCCGACTATTCAATATCCTGTGACAAACCATAATAGAAAAGAATACGAAAAATAATGCATATATATATAACTGAATCACTTTGCTATACAATACAAATAGATGCAACATTGTAAATAACTATACTTCCATAAAATAAATTTTAAAAAGATATATGGTAGCTGATTGGATTATTAAAAAACAAGATTCATCTATATGCTGCTTACAAGATACTTTGTTGTTTAGTCACTAAGTTCTGTCCTACACATTTTTGCAACCCCATGGACTTTAGCCCGCCAGGCTCCTCTGTCTATGGGATTTCCCAGGCAAGAATACTGGAGTGGGTTGCCATTTCCTTTTCTAGGGGATCTTCCTGGACCAGGGATCAAACTGGCATCTCCTGCATTGGCAGGTGGATTCTTTACTTCTGAGCCACCAGGGATACAAATTATTTTTAAAAACTCAAATATATATACTGCATATCCATCTACTAATATATTAAATGTATATAATATACACCCTGTGCCTTAGCCATGGCAACTACTATCAATTGATTCGTGTTTTCAGACTTTTTCTATATAAAGTAAGATGTTGAAAGCATTAAACATCTAGGTTGTATAAACTTTGTCACCAATGTGAAGCTTAACTTTTATTTATTAACTAACTCCAAAGCCCCAAGGGGCTTCCCTGGTGGCTCAGAAGATAAAGAATCTGTCTTCAATGCAAGAGACCCAGGTTCGATTCCTGGGTTGGGATGATCCCTTGGAGAATGAAATGGCTACCAGTGCACTCTAGTATTCTTGCCTGGAGAATTCCATGGACAGAGGAGCCTGGTGGGCTACAGTCCATGGGGTCGCAAAGAGTTGGACACAACACAAAGCCCCAAAGTGAAGTTATTGGGTCAGCCAAAAAGTTCATTTGGTTTTAAGTAAAAATAAAAAGCATTTTTCATTTTCACCAAGAACTTTAGTGAACAACATATTCCCTAACCGAACGAACTTTCTGGCCAATGCAATAAAAGCCCTTTCTAGAAGTTTGTCTTCAACATATTGTTCACAGTATAAACTGCCTTGGGTTACTTACTTCTTCTTCCTCTGCTTCAAATGCTTCTTTTTGGATGCAGTTAATCACTGGGAGGGCAGGAGCTTTATTCTCTGCCTCTTGCCAGAAAAGAAAGAAAATTCCAAGGTACCACATCCCAGAGTACAGCTCAAGCAGGAAGAGGTACTTTTCCAATGTATTCTTCTAAGTCTTCCCACCTCCCACCATCTAGTTAGATAATCTTTTCAGCTTGGCTGTCTATGTAGCAGACTATCAGGACCCACACTTAACGCCTATTTTCCACTTCGGAGGTCACTGCGGGACACTCCCTATGCACACTGATGGTTTCCTGCATCTCTGTATTTTCTGGACCAGGAAGCACACTGAAAATGTCTGGATATTTTGAATTAACAACCCCAGGGCAATCCTTGGGACTTTAACTAACTAATCAGGGGTGAGAATCGATAAATACTCCAGCTTCCTTATCGCTCAGCAGAGTGGTTCTGAAGTACGATGTACTTAGTGTCAAAGGGGCTCTGGCTGGATTAAGCCCCAGTTGCCTACTCATTGACACACCCTTAATTGGTTTCCCTCCTTCTTATCTCACTTCCTCACTCTCACTGTGCTTCCTGGGGTCACCTCCCAAATAAACTACTTGTCTCCAAATCTTTATCTCAGGGTCCTGTTTCGGAGGACTCTAAAGGAAGGCAACCACAAAGAATCATGATTGTCTACAACACTCTACAACATCTCTAAAGGGCAGAACTCACAACTAGTTTTGCCCTTATCTTGAGATGCCAAGATTAGTCAGGAAGTATGTAAAAAATATTGAAATTTATGAACAATTTCCTTTATTAAGTATGAGTAAGACTAAATTCAAGGTACTGTGAAATGGTACCATTCTTACTGAGATTAGGTGTGAAGTCTGGGCAGGTCACCAGGGATTGGTCCTACCTGTGTCACCCATCCTCTGTTTCAGTGGAGAAATTCCTAGGTTTTCAGGAAAAAAAAGTTTTTCTTGAAGAGTTTGTATTCAGCCTTTCAACAAGTATTCTTTAAGTGCTGCTGCTGCTGCTGCTAAGTCGGTTCAGTCGTGTCTGACTCTGTGTGACCCCATAGATGGCAGCCCACCAGGTTCCCCCGTCCCTGGGATTCTCCAGGCAAGAGTACTGGAGTGGGTTGCCATTTCCTTCTCCAATGCATGAAAGTGAAAAGTGAAAGCGAAGTCACTCAGTCGTGTCCAACTCTTCGAGACCCCATGGACTGTAGCCTTCCAGGCTCTTCTGCCCATGGGATTTTCCAAGCAAGAGTACTGGAGTGGGGTGCCATCGCCTTCTCTGCATTAAGTGCTAGGATATATTAAAGACACTGGATATTGTATTGAAAGTATTAAGATTTGTATATGGATAGTTGATAATTATTATACTTGAATCTAGAAACTTTAGTGGGATTTTTATAGTTAATTATGTTCTTTAAATGTCCTGAAGAAGAAACAGTAACTCTCATGGTTGGGCAGATACTGTAAATTGGCTTACTTAACACAAATTCCAGTGTTGGTAGTGTTTCAAGTATAATTTCCCCATGGGGTGTTTGCATATTTTTACTGAGTACATTGTCATGGCTGCCTTATTTCTGACTGAGTTTCATCCAACCTCTTTCTGCTTAAACTAGCCAGAATAAAACTGTTGTCTATAACTAAGAACCGTGATTGAGAAAATTGTAAACATCAGGCTAGAAGAAGGTTGGTAAAGATACACACCTTGTTCTGGGGAAGAGGCATATACGTGAAAGCATGAGAGGGGCACAGAGTGCCATTTTTGTGTGTCTTGCATTAGTGACTCCCACAGAGCATCCATTATGTACATGGGATGACTGGTCCCTTGGATGTCACCAGCTTCTTTCCTTGACCACTCTAGTGCCTATGAACAAAGTGGTTATGGTGGCAGTGTTGAAGGCTCTACATGGCCCCAACAACAAGGATTTCCTTTCACTATGGTCAGTCTAACTACTGTCACTGCTGAACACCCAGACTTCCAGCAGCAGAAAGCAATGCTGTGCACTCAAAATGGACCACTGCTCAGGGAGATTAGGCAGCCAACAACATATGCTGTCAAACTTTACAATTTTTGCCAGTCTTTAGGTTAGAAATGCTATCTCTGTATAGTTTCAATTTGAATTTCTCTTACTATGAATGAAGTTGATTTTTTTTTCAATGTTTAAGGGCTATTTTCTTTTCTTTTTCTGTGAGTTAGCTATACATCTATCTTACCAATTTTTCTGTTGGGTTTTGTTGTTTTCATCTTAGTTTTAAGCTCATTACATGTTAAAGATGTTTACCCCTTGATTATAACATAAGTTGCAAATTCTTTTTTACCAATTCGTCATTTGTCTTTTTACTTATTTTTTTTTTCTGCATGCAAAACTTTTTTACTTTTATTTGATCAAATGTATCTATCTTTTTCCTTATTGCTTCTAAAATTTAAATCATAGTTATGAAAGTTTTCCCACTCTTAGGCTGTAAGGGAATTCACCCATATTTTCTCTAATTATTTGTATACTTTCATTTTCCACATTGAGAACTTTTTATCTATATGGAATTTATCCAGTGTGAGGAATAAGTAAAATTTTATCTTTTGCCATATGGCTAGTCAATTGTTCCAATGCCACTTATTAGAAAGTGTTTCTTTTCTTATGATTGAGATAAGCCTTTGCTGCTGCTGCTGCTGCTGCGTCACTTTAGTCGTGTCCAACTCTGTGCAATCCCACAGACGGCAGCCCACCAGGCTTCCCGTCCCTGGGATTCTCCAGGCAAGAACACTGGAGTGGGTTGCCATTTCCTTCTCCAATGCATGAAAGTGAAAAGTGAAAGTGAAGTCGCTCAGTCGTGTCCGACTCTAGTGACCCCATGGACTGGAGCCTACCAGGCTCCTCCGTCCATGGGATTTTCTAGGCAAAAGTACTGGAGTGGGGTATCATTGCCTTCTCCGGAGATAAGCCTTTACCATATACTAATTATTCATGTGAGCCTGTTTCTGGATTTTTAATATTCTATTGTATTTGTCCACTCATGTGCTGATTTCATGCTATTTTAATTATAAAAGCTTTATAATATGCCTTCATATTCGTTAGAGCTAGCTCTTTTCGTTGCTTTTTTTATTAAGGGATATCTATTCCTGCTTATTTATTCTTCTAAATGAACTTTATAATCAACATTGCTAGCTCTAGGGAAAATGACTGATGAAATTATATTGAGATTGTATTGAATTTATAGATTAGCTTATAAAGAATTCACATCTTCATGCTCTTACATTTTCCTATCAATGAACGTGCCATGCCTTTGTACTCTTTGGATATTTAAGGAGTGTTTTATAGTTTCTTCATAAAGATTTTTCACATTTCTCATTATGTTTATGCCTAGGCACTTTACTTTCTTTTATTTTGCTATTATAAATGGTGTCTTCTCTTTCATTATTTCTTCTAACTGGTTATTACTTGAGTGTGTGTGTGTGTTTGTGTGTGTGTGTATAAAGGCTTTTGATCTCTGCAGGCTAATTTAATATCCTGCTATTTAAATGAATTTTCTTCTTGTTTCTTCTATTTTTTTCACTCTTTTGGGTTTTTCAGATATATAATATCAGCTGCCCCCCTAAAAGGATAGATTTTACCTCTTCCTTTCCCATTATTATGCCCTCTATTTGATTTTTACTGTCTAGCTGCATTGGCTAATACCTCCAATGCAAGGTTTAAAACTCATGGAGATAATGGACCTCCTTGGCTTGGTCCTCTTTCACTTTAGCATGAAAGCTTCTATCATTTCCTTATTTAGTAAGATGTGGTCCTTTGGGAAAATAAGTGTGTGTATAAAATCATGTTGTGGCAATATCCACAAAGTCCTATTTTAGCCATACTCATCATGAAAAAAAGGGAGAGGGCCCAAATCAACAAAATGGAGATGAAATGAAAAAGAAGTTATAACCAATACCACAGATGTAGTAAGAATCATAAGAGACTACTACAAACAACTAAACACCAACAAAATGGACAACCTAGAAGAAATGGACAAATTCTTAGAAAGGTACAATCTCCCAAGGCTGAACTAGGAAGAAATAGGAAATATGAATGTTATCAATTACCAGTCCTGAAATTGAATCTGTAATTAAAAGATTCCCAATGAACAAAAGTCCAAGACCAGATAGGTTCACAGGTGAATTCTACTAAATATTTAAAGAAGAGCTAACACCTATCCTTCTGAAACTATTCCAACAAATTACAGAGGAAGGAATACTTCTGAACTCATCCTATGAAGCCACCACCACCACCCTGATACCCAAACCACACAAAGATATCACAAAAAAAGAAAATTACAGGTACTTCCCTGGTGGTCCAGTGGTTAGAATCCACCTTGCAGTGCACAGGACATGGGTTCAGTCAGTTGTTGAGGAACTAAGATCCCACGTGCTACAGAGCAGCTAAGCCACGTACCACAACTAGAGAGTCCTGAGCCACAAAGAAACACCCCACATGGTACAGTTAAGATCCTGAGTGCTGCAACTAAGACCCAGGGCAGCCAAATAAATAAATAAACAGATAAATACTTTTTTAAAATAGAAAAGTACAGGCTAATACCACTGATGAACATAGATGCAGAACTGCATTAACAAATTGAAGAATGAAAACCATATGATCACCTCAATAGATGCAGAAAAAGCTTTTGATAAAATTCAGTATCCATTTAAGACTCTCCAGAAAGTGGGCATAGAGGGAACATGCCTCAGCATAATAAAGGCCATATACAGCAAATCCACAGCTAATATTCATACTGAATGGTGAAAAGCTGAAAGCATTTCCTCTAAAATCAGGAACAAGATAAGGATGCCCACTCTTGCCACTTTTATTCAGCATAGACTTAGAAGTGCTAGTCACAGCCATTAAAGAAAAAAGAAATAAAAGGAATCTAAATTAGTAAGGAAGAAGTAAAACTATCACCGTTTCCAGATGATATGATACTATACATAGAAAATCTTAAAGACACCACTGGAAAACTATTAAAGCTCATCAACAAATTCAGTACTGTTGCAGGATACAAAATTAATGTATGGAAATCTGTTACACTTCTATACACTAGTGACAAAATATCAGAAAGAAAAATTAAGGAAACAATCCCATTTACACCAAAAAGAATTAAATACCTAGGAATAAACCTATCTAAGGAGGCAAAAGATCTGTACTCCGAAAACTATAAGACACTGATGAAAAAAAATTGAAGACAACATAGATGGAAAGATATACTGTGCTCTTGGATTGGAAGTGTCAATATTATTAAAATGATAATACTATCCACAGCAATCTACAGATTCAATGCAATTCCTGTAAAAATACCAATGGCATTTTTCACAGAACTAGAACAAATAATTTTAAAATTTATATGGAAACACAAAAGAGTCAAATAGCCAAAACAATCTTGAGAAAGAAAAACAGAGCTAGAAGAATGACACTCCCTGATTTCAGACCATTATACAAAGCTTTAGTAATCAAAAGAGCATGGTATGGTCACAAACACGAAATGGAACCGGATAGACAGCCCAGAAATAAACGCATACAGTTATGGTCAATTAATCTTTGACAAACGAGGCAAGAATATACAGTGGAGAAAAGACAGTCTCTTCAATAAGTGGTGCTGTGAAAATTGGACAGCTACATGTAAAAGAATGAAATTAGAACATTTTCTCACATCATATACAAAAATAAAGTGAAAATGAATTAAAGACTTAAATGGAATACCTGACATCATAAAACTCCTAGAGGAAAATATAGGCAGAACACTCTGTGACATAAATTGCAGTAATATTATGGATCATTTTGAGCATAACTCAATTCTTAAATGTATAAGTAGAACAGATAGGTCACATTATTTATGTAAAAAATGTCTGTTAAGTAAAATATGACGCATAATCATAGTAGCATCACAGGGAAGTGTTCCAGAACGTCTAACCTGGGAAATATATAATCCAAGGAGAGGGATGTGACATGTGTCAATCACCAATTCAAAATCCGCTATGATGTGGGGCAGGGGCAACATAGCGTAGTGGCCCTCTGAATGAAAAAGGCCCAGAGTAGAATCCTAACTCTGCAACTCACTTTGTGATCTTGAACAAATTACTCAGCATCTCAGAGCCTTCATTTCCTTTTACGTAAACTCTGATAATGAGAGTAGCTACTTTAAGGATTACTGTGCTTTGTGAGGTAATCATCCCAGAAGATTTAGTTCACAACTTGGCACAAAATAAATGTTCACTAAAGGGTAGCTATTATCATTAAGTGCCAAAATGAATAGTAAAGATAATAAACAGCATGAGGGCTCTCTGGAGGAGGGGGGCACTTAAGCTGGTTCCATGAAAGCTGTGTAGGGTTTCAATAGACAGAGGGTTGAGGAAGAAGAAGAGGACTTTTTAGGTAGGAAGGAAAGGATCGCTAAAATTTAAAAGGTCATCCCAAAACAGTAATTGATTTTACTTTGTATTTTTTAAAAGGTCCCACTGCCCTCTAAAAGCATTATTATTTAAAATTTGATTTGCTTTCCTCATTCCATTTTGCAGAATACTTGAATATGAATAGCATGTTTTATTATGCATGTGAAAGAAAAACATTTTGAATCAAATTCCATGCTATTTTTAAGGCCCCCCACTGATCCATCCTTTGTCTTTTTTTTTTTGTCTAGTTGCTATTTTGCATTTTAATTTGACCCTGTCTTTTATTTAGTTGCACCTATTACCAGAATGCTTGTTTAAACTAAATATTTTGAAGTGTTTCCTATTCAGCATTTGATGAATGTTTATTACTGTAATTCATTGTTCAGAAAAATGTACCATATCCCACATCAGTCATTCCACTCCATTATCCATGGGGTCTAAACTATTTCACAGTCATTAAATGAATATGTTTTTTGGGAATTAAATCAATGGAAAGAAAGGAAAAGGGCACCCAAAGGTTGTGAGGAGGGAAGGGAGACAGCAATGAGGCTTCAGAAGAGAACAGCTTTCCCTGCAAGCAGGAAATACATAGAAATCCTCAGGCTTTCCCTTCCTGTCCTTCCTCACACTGTCTCCCAGTCCACTAAATGTAGTACAAACTTGTATTACTCTCTCTTCCAGACTAGGGTGGGGAGTGTGGAGGGTGGTTGTACAAACATCTATAGAACATACTGTCTTCCCTTGTGTTGTCTAAGAAGAAGACTCCCTTCCATACACACAAGTCAAGAATTTGAGTGCCAGTTTATTTGGGAGGTAAACCTAGAAAATATCAGTGTGGGAATGTGGAAGTGACAGGAAGGGGCAGGAAGTCAATAAAGGGTATGGTCTTGCCAAGAAGTTATCAGGGTCATTTATTCATTTATTTAAAATAATAAATGCTTCCTGGAGAAATTCCAGAAAAAAATATATAGTGACAAAATGTGAAGGGTCTGAGGTTCTGCCCTACTTGTACGCTATTAAGTTAGCCTGCCACAGATTCATACTCATGGAAGCTGGCAGAAGACAGGGCTGGAGGCAAAGGAATGTGTCATTTGTGGCACAGCTGGCAGCCCCTATATCTCACAGGACAAGGGAGAATGGCCCAGGTGGATGCTGCTTATACAGTATTTATCACCAAGTCCCATCCCCCATTGGCTGGGGCTGTTCCTGAGGCATTCATTCTGTGGCATTTCCAGCCCACTGATCATCCACCATACTTAGTTGCCAGAGCCAGTCCTGATCAAAATGTGGAGTTGGCTTTGATTGACAACCTCCCCTTCCTCAAACTTTCCCTAAGGTGATTCTGTCTCCATCTTCCCCAGGAGAAGATGGGTCCACACCCTCATGTATCTTGATCTCTTCTTTTATTCCCAGTGAAGTCTGCCTTTGTAAACTCCTCACTGGGGCTTCCCAAGTGGCGCTAGCAGTAAAAAACCCGCCTGCCAATGCAGGAGACGTCAGAGACGCAGGTTCCATCTCTGGGTCAGGAAGATCCCCTGGTGGAGAAAATGGCAACCCACTCCAGTATTCTTGCCTGGAGAATCCCATGGACAGAGGAGCCTGGCGGGCTATAGTCCATAAGGTCGCAAAGAGTCAGACACGACTGAAGCAACTTAGCACAACGCATGACACGACATCTGTACTAGGGAGGAAACGGCTGGCAGCAGTCATTTTATCCATGGAACTGGGATGGAGTCTTAAAGCTAAAGATATAAACATCCTATCTGTGGAGACTTGAGATATCAGATAGCAAATGGAGGAGGCTATGGGGAAAATGCCTACTTCACTAAAGCTGGGATTTCCTGGGTGATCCCCAGGTGGCCCGAGAAGGTCAGTGCCCTGCCCTGAGTGAAGCCTCCTAGGCATTGGGAACATGAGCCTTTGGACTTCCCTGTAGCCTCTTACTCTTCCACCTGACTCAACTCTGTGCTAAATCACTTTGATCTGCGTGTATGTGTGGGGGTCCTAATAATCTTCCTAAATCTATATTTTGTCTATTTTCCTCTACCTCCTCTCCCTACATGATAGATCAGTGGACTGAGAAACAAAATTCCCTTGTTTCAGATAGCTGGGTCATTGCATGAGCAAAGTACACAGAGGCTCCATTCTCCTTTATCCCGAAACACTCGTGAGAGGCCCTGCCCCCTTCTCCCATAATTCCCAGCCAGTGACATCAGAGGATACACAGCTCAGTGTAGCTTACAGATTTGTAATCAGGCAGGAATCCCTTAGAAGAAATGGAGTAGCCATCATGGTCAACAAGAGTCCGAAATGCAGTACTTGGATGCAATCTCAAAAACGACAGAATGATCTCTGTTCGTTTCCAAGGTAAACCATTCAATATCACAGTGATCCAAGTCTATGCCCCAACCAGTAACGCTGAAGAAGCTGAAGTTGAACGGTTCTATGAAGACCTACAAGACCTTTTAGAACTAACACCCAAAAAAGATGTCCTTTTCATTATAGGGGACTGGAATGCAAAAGTAGGAAGTCAAGAAACACCTGGAGTAACAGGCAAATTTGGCCTTAGAATACAGAATGAAGCAGGGCAAAGACTAACAGAGTTTTGCCAAGAGAACGCACTGGTCATAGCAAACATCCTCTTCCAACAACACAAGAGAAGACTCTACACATGGACATCACCAGATGGTCAACACCGAAATCAGATTGATTATATTCTTTGCAGCCAAAGATGAAGAAGCGCTATACAGTCAGCAAAAACAAGACCGAGAGCTGACTGTGGCTCAGATTGCTAACTCCTTATTGCCAAATTCAGACTTAAATTGAAGAAAGTGGGGAAAACCACTAGATCATTCAGGTATGACCTAAATCAAATCCCTTATGATTATACAGTGGAAGTGAGAAATAGATTTAAGGGACTAGATCTGATAGACAGAGTGCCTGATGAACTATGGACGGAGGTTCGTGACATTGTACAGGAGACAGGGATCAAGACCACCCCCATGGAAAAGAAATGCAAAAAAGCAAAATGGCTGTCTGGGGAGGCCTTACAAATAGCTGTGAAAAGAAGAGAAGTGAAAAGCAAAGGAGAAAAGGAAGGATATAAGCATCTGAATGCAGAGTTCCAAAGAGTAGCAAGAAGAGATAAAAAAAGCCTTCCTCAGCGATCAATGCAAAAAAATAGAGGAAAACAACAGAATGGAAAAGACTAGAGATCTCTTCAGGAGAAGGCAATGGCACCCCACTCCCGTACTTTGGCCTGGAAAATCCCATGGATGGAGGAGCCTGGTGGGCTGCAGTCCATGAGGTTGCTACAGTAGGACACGACTGAGTGACTTCACTTTCACTTTTCACTTTCATGCATTGGAGAAGGAAATGGCAACCCACTCCAGTGTTCTTGCCTGGAGAATCCCAGGGACGGGGGAGCCTGGTGGGCTGCCGTCTCTGCGGTCGCACAGAGTCGGACACGACTGAAGTGACTTAGCAAAGAGATCTCTTCAAGAAAATTAGAGATACCAAGGGAACATTTCATGCAAAGATGAGCTCGATAAAAGACAGAAATGGTATGGACCTAACAGAAGGAAAAGATATTAAGAAGAGGTGGCAAGAATACACAGAAGAACTGTACAAAAAAGATCTTCACGACCCAGATAATCACGATGGTGTGATCACTCACACTCACCTAGAGCCAGACATCCTGGAATGTGAAGTCAAGTGGGCCTTAGGAAGCATCACTACGAACAAAGCTAGCGAAGGTGATGGAATTCCATTTGAGCTATTTCAAATCCTGAAAGGTGATGCTGTGAAAGTGTTGCACTCAATATGTCAGCAAATTTGGAAAACTCAGCAGTGGCCACAGGACTGGAAAAGGTCAGTTTTCATTCCAATCCCAAAGAAAAGCAATGCCAAAGAATGCTCAAACTACCACACAATTGCACTCATCTCACACACTAGTAAAGTAATACTCAAAATTCTCCAAGCCAGCCTTTAGCAATACGTGAACCATGAATTTCCAGATGTTCAAGCTGGTTTTAGAAAAAGCAGAGGAACCATAGATGAAATCGCCAACATCCGCTGGATCATGGAAAAAGCAAGAGAGTTCCAGAAAAACATCTATTTCTGCTTTATTGACTATGCCAAAGCCTTTGACTGTGTGGTTCACAATAAAAGTTATGACCAACCTAGATAGCATATTCAAAAGCAAAGACATTACTTTGCCAACAAAGGTCTGTCTAGTCAAGGCTACGGTTTTTCCAGTGGTCATGTATGGATGTGAGAGTTGGACTGTGAAGAAGGCTGAGCACCGAAGAATTGATGCTTTTGAACTGTGGTGTTGGAGAAGACTCTTGAGAGTCCCTTGGACTGCAAGGAGATCCAACCAGTCCATTCTGAAGGAGATCAGCCCTGGGATTTCTTTGGAGGGAATGATGCTGAAGCTGAAACTCCAGTACTTTGGCCACCTCATTCGAAGAGTTGACTCATTGGAAAAGACTCTGATGCTGGGAGGGATTGGGGGCAGGAGGAGAAGGGGACGACACAGGATGAGATGGCTGGATGGCATCACTGACTCGATGGACGTGAGTCTGAGTGAACTCCGGGAGTTGGTGATGGACAGGGAGGCCTGGCGTGCTGCAATTCATGGGGTCACAAAGAGTCAGACACGACTGAGCGACTGAACTGAACTGAGATGGAGAAGGTAGACATTTATTGAGTGAATCTGGGCTGTGGAGAAAGCCAGAACTGATCCCACATGAATTTGCTGATCAAAATTATTCTGTCTGGTTGTCTCCAGATAACTGTTAGGGCTTTCCTTGAGACTGCTTGTACAGACATGGCTTTGTGGATTCAAGTCTCTCCTGCTGAGGTTGGGGCGGGGAAAACAGAACTAGGTATAGTCACTGGGAGCACACTTGGTTTCCCCTTTCATTCCTGCCTGCGGCCCCAGCCTTAACCACAGGCTATAGCGCCCAAGGGGATCACAGCAGAGTCAGAGAAATACGTCTCCAAGACAGTCCTATTTGTTTTTGGCACAAACCACCTCTGAGATAAATGAATGAGAAAAGGTCTGAATGCCCCCAACCATAAATTTCCTGCTCTGGCTTGTGACAAAAGAAAAAAAAAAAAAAAAGACTCATAAATTTGTTAGTATCTTTAGTCTACCTGGAATTAATTTTTGTGTGTGGTATGAGATAACAGTCTGATTTCTTCTTTTTCCTTTTTACACACAGATATCCAGTTCTCTCAAATCGTTTATTGAAAAGCACATCCTTTCTCCTCAATCTGGACTACCTCTTCTCTGTACCATGTCTGTGACTGTGTAGACCTGTTTCTATTGTGTTACACTGGTCCCTGTCTGACTGTGAATCCTCAGCTCGGAATGTGACATGAGAGAAATAAACTTTGCTTTTTAAGCCTCTAAACTTTAGAGGCTCTGCTTGTTACAGCAGTAGGCCTTCCGTAATGAATACAGGAGTTGGTACCATGAAAGTAGAGCACTGCTATAACAAAACCCTAAAATTTTCAGCATTTGCTTAATGCCTAGGTAGCAAATGATGAAGAAATAAATAGAGCAGGCTAGAAAGCTGGGGTCCCCAAGACAGCAGGTATGACTACAACCCAGCAGGATCCTATGGGGGCCTTCCTGGGACAGACCCCTCCCCCATATCCTCTGCTTTAGCTCCTCTCTGAAGTATCTGGGTAATAGTATCTGATGCGCATTTCCTGAGTTGTTTTACAGATGCTAACATCACCACCAGGCAATTCCCTGGCAGTCCAGTGGTTAGGGACTCTGCACTTTCATTGCCAAGGGCCCGGGGTTCAATCCCTCCCTGGGGAACTAAGATCCTGTAAGCCACTTGGTGAGATCAAAATAAAATTCGTTTAATTAAAAATTATGAAACACCACCAAATGGAAGAAATTAACTTACTTGATGATCATCAGCATGTAGCCCCCAGATCTACTGGCGTCTAAAGGATTGATAATGTTAACCCCTGTGACATGGCCCTGTTACCTCAGCATCAAATACCCTGCCTCACCTGGCCTTTAAAAATGCTTTGCCTTGGGATCCTTGCTGGGTGCCCTGCAATAAATGCTGCACTTTACTTCACCACAACCTGGTTTCAGTAGACTGATTTTACTGCGCACAGGCAAACGGATCCAAATTTGGTTGGGTGACACAGCTGTTACTCTGTTAACTTGAAAGGTACACTGTCCGCCTACCAAGCCAGTAGCTCTAGGGTAAAAACTAGAATGCTAATGTGTAGTGGTTTCTCTTTGCTGCTTTAACAAGAAATTATAAGAAAAAAGATGAAACAGCCAGTTTGCAAGCAGAGGTAGAAGGGAACAGAGAGAGTCATTATATTAAAAGCTTCACAGGATTGGAAAATCCAATTGCTCCTGGACCTAAGAGATCCGTCTTTTCATCAGAGTTTATTTTAAGATTCATCAAGACCTTTCTGTCAAACATGAAGACAAACAATGGACCCAGCAGGGAGGCAAGGATCAGATTGTGGTCATCATTCCTCCTCTCAGCAAATCCATTGTTCCAGATGGCAACAAGTTAGTATACATTAAAAGATAAGAGGGGCAGAGACAATAAGGAAGCAAAGAATAAAGCAGGCCTAAGAATTCTGTCCAGAAAATTACTTTGGTTGTAGATACCTTCATGTGAAAGTGACTGGAAGCAAATTGAATAGACTTCTACTTTCATATTTCATCAATTCTTTTTTCTTCCAGTTTTATTGAGATACTATAGTCCCTTGGTATCCATAGGGATTGGTTCCAGAATCCCTGTGAATAGCAAATTCTGTGGTTGCTCAGTATTAGTCGTTTAGTCGTCTTCAACTCTTTGTGACCCCCATGGACTTCTCCATCTATGGAATTCTCCAGGCAAGAATACTGAAGTGGGTAGTCATTCCCTTCTCCAGGGGATCTTCCCGACCCAGGGATCGAACCTGGGTCTTCTGCATTGCACGTAGATTCTTTACCATCTGAGCTTCCAAGTTCCTTCCATAAAGTGGTATAGCATTCACATATAACCTATTCATATTCCATATATTTTAAATCATCTCTAGGTTAATTATAACACCAAATACAATGCAAAGGCTATGTAAAAAACTGCCTACATGTGGCAAATGTAAGTTTTCCTTTTTTTTTTTTTTTGGCCACACCACACAGCTTGTAGGATCTCAGTTCCCTGACCAGGGTTTGAACCCAGACCACAGCAGTAAAAGCACCAATGCCTAACCACCAGACCACCAGGGAACTCCTCTGAATATTTTTGATCCTTAGTTGGTTGAAGCCATGGATGCACAACCCGGGGATACAGAGGGCTGACTATATGCAGGGATACCTCATTGTAATGTGCTTCACTTTATTGTGCTTTGCAGAGATTGCATCTTTTACAAATTGAAGTTTTGTGGCAACCTGCCTGCAATGAGCAAATCTATCAGCACCATTTCCCAACATTTGTTCACTTTGTGTCTCTGTCACATTTTGGAAATTCTCACAATATGTCAAACTTTTTTTTTATTATTACATTTATTATGGTAATCTGTAATCCCTGATCTTTGATGCTACTATTATAATTGTTTATGGGGGCCACAAACTGTGCCCATATAAGAAGGTGAACCTAATCAATAAATGACTGCTTCACTGACTCACAACAATATTGAAATTAGACCAGTTAACAACCCTACAGTGTCCTCTAAGTGTTCATGTGAAAGGAAGCCTAGTACACCTCTCACTTTAAATAAAAATCTAGAAAGAATTAAGCTTAGTGAGGACAGTACATTGAAAGCCAAGACAACCCAAAAACTAGGCCTCTTGTGCCAAACAGTTGTGAATGGAAAGGACAAATTCTTGAGGAAAATTAACCTGTGGCTCCAGGGAACACACAAATGATAAGAAAGTGAAACAAGCTTATTGCTGATATGGAGAAAGTTCTAGTGGTCTGGATAGAAGATCAAACCAGGCCACAACATTCCCTGAAGGCAAAACTTAATCCAGAGTAAACCCCTAACTCTCTTCAGTTCTATGAAGGCTAAGAGAGGTGAGCGAAGCTGCAGAAGAGGAGTGCAAAGTGAGCAGAGGTTGATTCATGAGGTGTAAGGAAGGAGGCTGTCTCCAGAACAACAGAGGACAAGGTGGAGCAGCAAGTGCTGGTGGAGAAGCTGCAGCAAGTTATCCAGAGATCTAAGATCATTAATGAAAGTGGTTACACTACACAACAGATATTCAGTATAGACAAAACAGCCCTCTGTTGGAAGAAGATGCCTTCTAGGATTTTCACAAGTACAGAAGTCCATGCCAGGCTTCAAAGCCTCAAAAGACAAGCTGACTCTCTTGTTAGGGGCTTAGGAAGCTGGTACTTGAAGTCAGTGCTCATTTTTGTTGTTGTTTAGATGCTAAGTGGTGTCCGACTGTTTTGTGACCCCACCAGGCTCCTCTGTCCATAGAATTTCCCAGGTAAAAATACTAGAGTGGGTTGCCATTTCCTTCTCCAGGGAATCTTCCCCACTCAGGGATCGAACCCATGTCTTCTACATTGGCAGGCGTATTCTTTACCACTTAGCCACCTGGTGTTCATTTACCATTCTGGAAATCCTAGGGCCTTTAAAAATTATGCTAAATCTATTCGGCCTCTGCCCTATAAGTGAAACAACAAAGCCTGGAGTATAGTACATCTTTTACAAGACAGTTTACTGAATATTTAAAGCCTGCTGTTGAGACCTACTCTCAGAAAAAAAGATTTCTTTTAAAATGTTACTACTCATTGATAATGCACCCAGCCACCCAAGAGTTCTGATGGAGATGTACAACAATATTAATGCTGGTTTTTACCTGCTAACACAACATACACTCTGTCACCCATGGATGAAGGAATCATTTCAACTTTCAAGACTTATTATTTATGAAATACATTTCACAAGGCTACAGTTGCCATAGATAGTGATTCTTCTAATGGGATCTAGGCAAAGTCAATTGGAAAGCTTCTGGAAAACTATTCGAGATGCCATTAAGAACAAAAGATCAAAATATCACACTAGCAGGAATTTGGGAGAAGTTGATTCTAGCCCTCATGGATGACTTTGAAGGATTTAAGACTTCAGTGGAGGAAGTAACAGCAGATGTGGTGGAAATAACAAAGACAACTAGAATCAGAAGTGGAACCTGGGAAGGGAGGCTCACAAAGGAGGGGATATATATATACACACACATATATACATAATTATGACTGATTCACATTGATGTATGGCAGAGACCACTACAAAATGGTAAAGCAATTATCTTCCAATTAAAAAACTGGATTGAGAGGGTCATGTACACACTGCTATATTCAAAATGGATAGCCAACAAGGACCTATTGCACAGCACATGAAATTCTAATTAATGTCATGTGCCATCCTGGATGGGAGGGGGGTTTGAGGGAGAATGGATATGTATGGCTGAGTCCCTTGTTGTTCACCGGGATCACAGCACTGTTGCTGCTGCTGCTAAGTCGCTTCAGTCGTGTCTGACTCTGTGCGACCCCATAGACGGCAGCCCTCCAGGCTCCCCCGTCCCTGGGATTCTCCAGGCAAGAACACTGGAGTGGGTTGCCATTTCCTTCTCCAATGCATGAAAGTGAAAAGTCAAAGTGAAGTCGCTCAGTCATGTCCGACTCTTTGCGACCCCATGGACTGCAGCCTACCAGGCTCCTCCATCCATGGAATTTTCCAGGCAAGAGTACAGGAGTGGGGTGCCATCGCCTTTTCTGTCACAACATTGTTACTCCAATACAAAATTAAAAGTTTCAATTTTGAAATAAATAAAAAAGTGGAACCTGAAGATGTGACTGAATTGCTGCAATCTCATGATAAAACTTGAACAGACGAGGAGTTGCTTTTCATGGATGAGCAAAGAAAGTGGTTTCTAGAGATGGAACCTATTCCTGGTGGATATGCTGTGAAGATTGTTGAGACGACAACAAAGGATTTAGAATGTGACATAAACTTAGTTGATAAAGCAGTACCAGGGTTTGAGAGCTTTGGTCCAATTTAGAAATAAGTTCTACTATTGGTAAAATACTATCAAACAGCATTGTACGCTACAGAGAAATCATTCATGAGAGGAGGAGTCAATCAATGTGACAAACTTCACTGTTGTCTTATTTTAAGAAATTGCCACAGCCACCCCCAATCTTTAGCTACCACCATCTTGATCAATCAGCAGTCATCAACATCTAGACAATATCCTCCACCAGAGGGTGAGATCTTAGCTCCTTAACCAGGGATAGAACCCATGCCCCCTGCAGTGGAAGTGTGGAGTCTTAACCACTCGACTGCCAGGGAATGTGACTGTTACACGCAATGGGAAGCCAAAAAATTCCTGTGACTTATTTATTGTGGTGGTCTGAAGCTGAACTCACAGTATCTGTGAAGTATGCTTATAACTGACATACAGACTGTATAAGTTTAAAGTGTACAGAGGACTTCCCAGGCAGTCCAGTGGTTAAGAATCTGCCTGCCAATGCAGGGGGTAGGGGTTGGATCTCTGATCCAGGAAGATTCCACATGCCATGGGGCAACAAAGCCCATGAAGTGCAATTGCTGAAGCCCATGCGCCCTAGAGCCCGTGCCCTGCAATAAGAAAAGGCACCGCGATGAGAAGTCCATGCACCGCAACTAGAGAGTAGCCCCACGTTCCTGCAACTAGAGGAAAGCCTGTGTGCAGCAATGAAGACCCAGCGCAGCCTAAACAAATAAGTTAAAATAAATAAAATAATAAAAAATAAAGTGTACAGCATAACGATTTGACATATATATTGTGATATGATGACCATAGTAAATTTAGTTAACATCCATCATCTCACATAGATGGAAAGGAAAGAAAAAAATCTTTCTTTTAATGAGAATTTTTAGATTTACTCTCTTAGCAACTTTCAAAGTATACAATATAGCAGGGTTAACTGTAGTCATCATTTTGTACATTACATCCTCAGTACTTACCTGTCTTACAACTGGAAGTTTGTACCTGCCGATCACCTTCATCCAATTTTCCCACACCCCACCCCATGAATCTGGTAAGCACAAATCTGATCTTCTCTGAGTTTGGATCTTATTGTTTCGTTTGTTTTGATTTTTTAGATTCCACATATAAGTGAAATCACACAGTATTTATCTTTCTCTGTCTGATTTATTTAACTTAGTATGGTTGCTGCTGCTGCTGCTGCTAAGTCGCTTCAGTCGTGTCCGACTCTGTGCGACCTCATAGACGGCAGCCCACCAGGCTCCCACGTCCCTGGGATTCTCCAGGCAAGAACACTGGAGTGGGTTGCCATTTCCTTCTTCAGTGCATGAGAGTGAAAAGTGAAAGTGAAGTCGCTGAGTCGTGTTCTACTCTTAGCGACCCCATGGACTGCAGCCCACCAGGCTCCTCCGTCCATGGGATTTTCCAGGCAAGAGTACTGGAGTGGGTGCCATTGCCTTATCCGACTTAGTATGGTAGGTCCATCCATGTTGTCACAAATAGCGGGATTTCCTTCTTTTTATGCCCAAGTAATACTCCATTGTGTACACACACACACACACACATATATATATACCACATCTTCTTTATATATTCATCTGTTGATGGATACTTACGTTGTTTCCATGTCTTGGCTGTTGGAAATAATACTGCTATGAACACTGAAGTACCTGTGTCTCTTTGATTTGTCAATTCTAAGACATGCTTTTTTTTTTTTTTAACAACATTTTAACATTCCATAAATCAGAAGTGTCTTACAAATGATAGTGAATTACAATCTGTTTGCCAAGCATCTGTCCTGATATATCTGTAATTGTGGAAACGTGCAGGTATTTATCCATAATAATTCATATTGCCATCACTTTGGCTGGGTTATATGCACTGTTGATACTGTATCCGTTAAGTTCAGTTGCCATTTAAAACATTTTCAAAATATTATCCCACTATTGGCCATTAAAATGAAAAATTATTGTATTTGCAAAAGGTATAGAACAGCAAGGCATAAATTTGATATTAATGAAGGCTCAAATTCTTAAGTTAGGATCAAGAAGCACCAGCATCAAAACTTTCAAAACAGGTGCCTATGACTTGAGAAACCCCAGTGACAACAGTAGAATGCTAACTAACGCAGCATTACCAACTGTCTAGATGACAAAGAGGATGGGAAAGTTTGGGGGAAAACTTGCAATAGAAAGAACCAGGTTGTGAAAGTGATACAGCTCCCAAGAAAAGTATTTCCCAATTTCCTCTTCATATGTGATCATGGGGAATAGTGGACAAAGAAGAAACTCCCAGAGCATAAGGCCAGACTCCCTAGAGGATAACAAACATGCAAATTCTCCCCATCAGTAGAATCAGGGCAATCACTCTAGTCAAGGAATTTAATGTACTGTTAGGGGTGGAAGTCTTTGCATTACCTGCTAAGTGGACATAACAATCACTATGGATCAATGACTATTTTGGTTGGTTGTTTAGTTGCTAAGTTGTGTCCGACTCTTGCAACCCCATGGACTGTAGCCCACCAGGCTCCTCTGTCCATGGGATTCTGCAGGCAACAATACTGGAGTGGGTTGCCATTTCCTTCTCCAGGGGATCTTCCTGACCCAGGAATTGAACCAGGGTCTCCTGCATTGCAGGCAGATTCTTTACCAACTGAGCTATGAGGGAAGCCTTATTTTCTAAATAAGAGTTTCATTATAGTTACATTCTTCCCATACCACCATCAGTTATTGGGTAGGGAGGGAGCAAATAACTATTCTTTTTTGTTTATATTTATACAGACCATTGGGAGCTATAGTCATTAAATTCCATTTTCCCTTTCTCCAAAACAATAGAGCCATAGTTATGATGTGGCTGCCTGGCATGGGACTGCATTTCCCAGTCTTCCTTGCAGCAAAAGGAAGCCATGGTGATATGAGAAAGATTTCACCAATGGAATGTGTTCACCAATAGAACTTCAGCTTCCCTTACCTAAAAGAAATTCTCTGACTCTGGGATTCTTCTCTTTCTCTCTGCTAGCTGTAATAGTAACTAGTGACCTTAGAAGCCATGGGTTGAAGATGCCAAAGTACACTACCAGCTTGAAACTTGGAACCACTATATAAAAAAGAAATAAACTTAATTCTTTAAATTAAGTTCCTAAATGCTGGCAATCTTTTTTTTTTTTTTTACAGCACATAGCCTTTAACCATAACTAACACACATAATTTACAACTGTTTAAACCCACAATGAAGATTAAAATTATTAGATAACTTCCAAATGTGTGAAAGAGTAAGTAGTTTTGTTTGGCTTGGGGTTTTTTCGTTTGTTTGTTTTTAGTTTAAGGGATTCCTAGCAAAAGGTTTTGGAGAAGGAAATGGCAACCCACTCCAGCGTTCTTGCCTGGAGAATCCCAGGGACGGGGGAGCCTGGTAGGCTGCCGTCTACGGGGTCGCACAGAGTCAGACATGACTGAAGTGACTTAGCAGCAGCAGCAGAAGGTTTAAAGACTCCTGGGACTGGTCACACTTGGTGGTCTGTTTCTTTACTTTCTAGTCTAACTCACCAACCTATGGTAGTCTTGATTCCTCTACCTCCAGAAAGAGGGGATGAAGGTTCCAAAAAGGCAGGTATATTAATCACTTGTTCTACTCTCTACAACCTCTAGATATATCAAATGTCTTCCCCACCCACAGTTTCTTCTAAGGGAAACTCCCCTAGCTTCACCTCCTATTGTGAAACTTGCCCCAAACTGTATTCCATGTGACTCGGTGCACCCCATTTCCCCACCCCGTCGTGGTCATAACTGACTAAGCCAGAGTGGGCACCTGACCAATGAGCCAATCCATAGACAGCCCAGGAACCACTGATGGAGCCTGGTCCCAAACACCAAATTGGTTCTAATGTACTAGTTATTTTTAGAAAATATGAAAAAAAAAAAGGCAAAGGAAACAGAAGATGAGCACATGTCTAGAGAGAGGCCATGAATTAGTTCTGGGACCATTCAGGGAAGAAAATAACTCAAGTTACAAAGAAGCAGGAGCTGTGCATCAGCAGAAGCAAAGGGGTGCAGAATAGAACTAAGCTCTATAGAATAGAGGAAACAAGTAAAGCAGAGAGGGTATTTCTGTTTCACGTATGGTGTGCCAGGTGTCCTAGATATCTGCTCTCAACTACACACACATGGGACTTCTGGATAAAATCAAACAAATATCCTTTAGAATGCATAGCTGAGATAAGATAATTAAATCTGGAAAGGGAAGAAGGAACAAAGTGAAAGCTAAAACCAAAGTGGTAAGCTCGCACTGATGGAGAATTTATTGCTCTCAACAAATAAGAAGCATGGCAGGGATAAGAGATAAAGAGCTCTCTCGGTGAAAGGATGGACCATCATTCTACCCACCAACAAAGGGACATCATGAGGACACTTGTCAATCTAAGGCTGACAATTGTCAGCACTCCCAAGTGAGACTTACATCAGCAGGGGAACAGAGATTAAATGTCTCCAATGTAGCTTCCCAGACACGTGGTACACCTTAGGTACGCCAATTGCATTTGAATAACCGAGTCTAGTTCTCATTTTGGGGAAGCCAGTCTGAGGGCAGTTGTCCAATCTGTTCCATTTGTCCACACCACCAGCTGAATGATATTTGTACCCCCCCCCCCTACCATGGAATGAGTCATGCCTAAGAAGACAAAGTTGGGGAAAGCTATCTGAGGTGCTGACAGGTGTTTTGTGGGAGGTTTTAGCAGCTTGGGCCCGCTCTGCTGTTTTTGATAGACTTATCAGTAAGATTAAGGGCAATGGTGATCAAACTGTGGCCAGAGCTGACTAGCAGAGAACAGTAAACCCAGCAGTAAACCCAGTTAAAATATAAGTGTTAGTCACTTGTCCAACTCTTTGCAACCCCACGGACTGTAGCCTGCCTGGCTCCTCTATCCACAGAATTCTCCAGGCAAGCATACTGGATTGGGTTGCCATTTCCTACTCCAGGGGATCTTGCCAACCCAGGGATCAAACCCAGGTCTCCTAAATTGCAGGCAGATTCTTTACCATCTAAGCCACCAGGGCTAGGGCCAAAATATAAAGTGTGAAGCAAAAACAGTTAAGGAGAGACACACTGGGGACATTTTCCTTTGTGAGGAAGGCTCCAGAGACGGTTCTAAAAGACAAAAGGTAATTAGTGTCCTTCCCTCCTCTGTTCATCTTGGCATCTGAGGCACTCCCTCCCCAAGTGCTGGTGTTGTTCTCCACAAAATTGATGTGGCTCATTTCAGCAGCCATAACTTCATCTCTTTCCGATCATCTATCACTCATAACCAAACCTATGGTCCACAAAGATCAGGTGCAAGAGGGAAAAGGGTTTTTAAAAAGTAAAACTTAGACCTAGATTTCCCTGGTGGTCCAGTGGTTGTGAATCCACCTGCTGAGGCAGGGAACACGGCTTAGACCCCTGGTCCGGGAAGATTCCAGATGCTGCAGGACAACTAAGTCCGTGAGTCACAACTACTGAGCCCACATGCTGCAACCACTGAAGCCTGCACACCCTTGAGCCCATACTCTGCAACAAGAGAAGCCACCACAATGAGAAGCCCTCGCACCACAGGTAGAGATTAGCCCCCCGTCACCACAACTAGAGAAAGCCTGTGCGCAGCTACAAAGACCCAGCACAGCCATACATAAATAAATAATTTTTAAAAAACATTAAAAAAACTTAGACCTATTATGTCCCCCTACTTTGGCCCATGTGGATCACTGTAGGAAGGCTCAGTGAACAGTATACTCAGTCACGTGGTCATTATCTTTATGATCTAGACCATGGCAGTGCAACAGAGAATCCAGATAGCTGAACCAAAATTGTTTCAGTCCTCTTGGCCCTTAATAGACTTAGTTGCCGCCCAAGGAGTGTATCAACTAGGCTGGCTTGGGGTTGCCACTAGGGAAAAAAAGAAGCACCATGCCTAGAGATGATCAGGATGGAGTTCTAACTTTTCAAAAGTTGACCTTGGGTACCTAAGAAGTGGGGCTTCCCAGGTGACACAGTGGTAAAGAACCTGCCTGCCAATGCAAATGTTAAGAGACACGGGTTCCATCCCTGGGTCGGGAAGATCCCCTGGAGGAGGAAATGGCAACCCACTCCAGTATTGTTGCCTGGAGAATCCCAGGGACAGAGGAGCCTGGTGGGCTACAGTCCATGGGGTCACGAAGAGTTGGACACGACTGAGCACACACACACCTAAGAAGCAACTGGATGATCCCCTTTTGGGGGCAAACTGCCCTCAGTGACCAAACTGCCTTACAAAGGTGTACAGACCAGGAAGAAGTGAGGGAAATAGAGTCAGAAACCTTTTAAAGTTGATTTTTAGGAGACTGGTTAAACCCTACCAGATGCCCGTGGGTGACAGAAGCATGGGGGGATAATGGAATACCTTGACAATCAGCCCATTGTATGTGGCTTTATCCACAAAAGGGGCATTATTGTCAGCCTGCAAATATCTGGGGAGCTGATCACATGACACAGGTTAGCTTCAAGGGCCACAGTGATTAGTTTGGACTCAGCTGATCAGATTGGAACTGCAGGACAGTAGCCTGAAAAAGTGTCAACATCAGTGAGTCCCCACTGATAGACCTGGGGTGGGGGGGTGTCAAAGATCCAATGTAAATCTTCTGGGACCAGATGGAGTCAGGGCCTCATGTAATGTAGCCTCTCTCATTGTGAGACAAATGGGTCAGCTTTTGACAAGCGTCATGAGACTGGCGGGAAGTAGCCATAGAAGCAGATGTTTATTTTGTATGCAATCTGTGAGGGTGGATGTGTTGCCATGTCTGATCTAAACTGCAGTGGTGATCATCTGGGCAGTGTGGCCTTGATTCGCAGCTTGATTTTCAGATGGTCTCATCTGGCCTTTCCATGGGCATTGACAAAAGTGACCTAGATGGTCTGATCAGAAGTCATGATTTGCTTCCACAGTATATGGCCACAAAGAGGAATGTCTTTGATCTATTGTTTTCCAAGTGGCAGACCAGGCAACTGGGCCATTGGCAATAGCCAAGAAGTCAGTGAAAACAGAACAAGGTCCATCAAAGGGAATATTGGTCAGAGCTATGAGAATGGCCTTGAGTTCTGCCCCACTAAGTGGAGCCATCTTCATATTTGGTTCTGTATGGCTGGTGGTGACGTTGAACAGCTGCAGCATCCCAGTAGACACCACTGAGTTTCAGTTCGAACCATCAGTGAACCAGGCCCAGGCATTCAGGGAACTTCTGTGAGTCAAGGGTCGCATTAGCTTTATTTCCAGCAACAGAGTGGAGGATAAATTATCTCCCAAAGGGATAGTTGTCACTATTTCATTTAATGTTGAGATCCTGTTTGGGCCAAGCAGGCTACTTTCTTGAATATACCATTTCCTTTCAACAAGTGAAGCTTATTGGACCCATCCCACCTTAATAGTCATGGAAGTCAAGTTGACCTAATGGCAATATCAGGTTGGAGAGTCACAAAGCCTCCATGGGTCAGGAGTTCAGTTTTGACAGGAGCCTAGGAGCAAATGAATAGCTATTAATACTTTTCTAAAGGGTTGTTTCTAGCAGCCATGTCAGGGAGGTGAGTAGTCCAAAACTCCAAGGAGAATTTCTGGGGGGAGGCTGCCTCCCTTTGCCAGAAACTTTAATCAGCAAAATCATCCATCATAATCATTAAATTTATAGGACCCTAAAGGTAGAATGCACACCATAGCTTGTAAGACAGCTTCAAACATGGTCTGTTGGCATAAGCCCCATTCAAAGGATGCTGACTAGCAGTTTAGCTGATATAAGAGGCTATATAGCATGCCTTTGTGAGCCACATACCATCTCCAGTACCCAAAGAGTCCCATGAGGTGCCGGGCTTCCTGTTTGGTTTGGAGGGCCAAAGAGGGAGCCATTTTTCCATGATCGCCACAGGGATTGAGTTTTACAAATCCACTCATTCAGTCTCAAGAAACTTTGGTGAGAAGGCCCCTGAATTTTTTCAGGTTTATCAGCCACTCCTCCTGGTTACCTCCATGGTATGATAGCTTAACTATCAACGTCACTGAGCCTGAGGCTTTTGACTTGCCAACAAGGCATCATCCATATAGTAAAAGCTTTGGACATGGAAGGTAGAGGAACTTATGCTAAATCCTGACTCACCAACTGGTGGCAAATGGCAGGGGAGCTTAGAGATATATCCCTGGGGGGATACTATAAACATATATAGGAGCCTTGCTACTTGAATGCGAATTGACCTTGCTCCTCAAATGTCAGTAAGATGGCACAGAACATGTTTGTGACATCTAAGACTGCATACCACCTGTCATCAGCCTGTGTAATGGATTCAGTTGCAGTCACTATGTCTGAAACAGCCTGGGCTTTGGGAGCAACAATTGAAATCAGTTGGTAATAATCTGCTATAAGCCTTTAGCTTTTGTTAGTCTTTATTTTTTTTTTTTACTGGTCATTAAGGGCTGTCATTTTGAGATCTCTGATGTCTTTAAGTCTTTAATCAAGGCTGTGATTTCCCTTTCTCTTCCTGGGGGGTTTGTTAGCTTCTGGTGAATCATAAGAAGTAGATTGAAAAACTATTTACACCTCTGCTATAGACTATATTTCTGTGTTTTCCCAAAATTTATATGTTGAAATCTAACCCCCAAGGTAATAGTTTTAGGAGGTAGGGCCTTTGGAAGGTGATTAGGTCATGAGGGTGGTGCCCTCATGAATGAAATAAGTGCCCTTATAAAAGAGACCTCAGAGAGCTCCCTTGCCCCTTCTTCCAGGTGAGGACACAGCAAGAAGATGATCATCTATGAACCAGAAAGTGGGTCCTCACCAGACAATGAATCTGTTAGCACCTTGATCTTGGACTTGCCAGACTCATTTGTGTTGTTTATAAATCACCCAGTCTGTATTATTTTGTTATAGCATCCTGGGCTGACCAAGACAACTCCCCACTAGTGTTTCTGTCTATGCTGCTCTTCCCAATGTCAAAAATCATCTTTGGCACTTATGGGATGAAGATATAACACACCAATTCCTACTATACATTCAGATGAGGAAGCAAAAATGACAGTACATTAAATTGGCCTAATGGACCCCATTGATTAGATTTCCTTCCCCACTGTCAACCATGCCTAAATAGTATTAGCTAGATCTGAGGGCCTTTTCCTTCCTCAGATCCGGTAGGATAGTGACTGGGCATCTGTATCCAATAGAGCCATAATGGTTTGAATCCCTCACTTCTCCCAAATTCCCCTTTGATGGGTGCATAAGGTTTTCAATCCTGCTTGGGGTAAGTAAAATCTTGGCCCCAATTCTAAATCATTTTTTTCCTAAAAGTGGCCAAGTTTAGGGTAGTGGAGGGAGAGACTGGGGACATAGAGGGAGGGAGTGGGTCTATGCTATTAAAGAAAAAGGGCTTTGCAATTGAGCAGCATAGCAACAGCTCATGATGCAACCAAACAAACTTCACTGTTTTTAATCCACCCAACACTTTACATCAAGCAGCAAAGTTCTTTATGGCTGACACCATTGATTTCAACTTTGAGGACCCCTTCACACTAGTTATAACCAGTGTGGCTTCCTGGCTGAAGCTAATGGGTTTGTACCTGCTGGATTACAGGGGCTTGACTTGCACAACAGTGACCTTCTTTGAGGATTTCACCTTAATCCAGGGCTTTTGTTGCCCCATCACCAAGATAACATCTCTTACGTTCTTACCTGGTTTCAACATGAGGGGAATTTTCCAGGGCAGTAGGGTTGACTGTAAGAATCTACCTAGCTTTGATTCGGTCAATTTCTCATTCTCCAGTGGGTCATCTTCACCAGAATTTTAAACCCAATCTCGGGCAGTAAGACCCTAAAGACTAGTCAATGCCTCATCTGTGGATTCCCATGGTAGTTTTTCTATTTGGGGGAAGTCTTCCTGGGAGGCCCAAAGTTCCTTTATAGGAGCCAGAAACAACTGTAGAAACTTCTGAGACCTTTCCTAGTAGATCTAAGGCAGACATGATAGACCTCTGCCAGGGGCTGAATCAGAAGACAGAACAGCTGTTGCCTTCTTCCTTGAGAAGCATTACTAGCCTCACTCCCTCATCTCCCAAGTGAACCAGCCAAACTTCTAATACTTTGCCTGGTTTCTGTCCACAGTGTCCATGAATTCCTCCTTTCACACTTCTCTGCAACTGTTGTGTGAAAGAGGACAGAATCTTTTGCACACCTTGGACAAATCTTAGTGCTGTTACGTTGTGTATATATATACCATGAAAAAAAAAGTTTTAAATAAGACTGAATGAGAAAAACTAATCTAAGTAGAATTAAAGTGTATGTATCCTTCAGTAGAAGACAATTTCCCATAGGTCCCTCATGTTTATACACATCTTGCAAGTGAGGCAGTGACTGTTTGTTTAGTTTAATGTAGTCCCACTTCTTTATCTTTGCTCCTGTTCCTGTTTCTGCTGTCATATTTAAAAAGTCATTGTGAAGACCCACATCAAGGAAATTTTCCCCTATGTATTATTCTGGGAGTTTTATAGTTTTGAGTCTTACAATTAAGTCTTCAATCTAGTTTGATTTTATTTTATGATGTAAGATTAATTAATCATAATTAATGAATTATATTTTAATTATAATATAATTTTATTATATGATGTAAGATAGCAGTCCAGTTTCATTCTTCTGTATGGAGATATCCAGATTTCCCAACAGCATTTATTGAAGAGCCTATCCTTTCTCCATTATGTATTCTTGGTGCCCTTAGCAAAGATTAGTTGACCATGTATGTATGGGTTTATTTCTGGTTTCTCTATTTTGTCCCATTGGTCTATATGTCTGTTTCTATGCCAGTACTATACTGTTTTAATTTCTGTGCTTTGTAATATAGTTTGAAATCAGGAAGTGTTATGCCTCTGGCTTTGTTCTTCTTTATCAGAATTCCTTTAGCTATTTAAAGCCTTTTGTGGGACTTGCCTGGTGGTATGGTGGTTAGGGATCTGCCTGCCAATGCAGAGGACACAGGTTTGATCCCTGGTCCAGGAAGATTCCACATGTCATGGGGCAGCTAAACAGGTGCGCCACAACTCCTGAGCTCATGTGCTACAATTACTGAAGCCCGCACACCTAGAGCCTGTGCTCCACAAGAGAAGCCACCACAGTGAGAAGCCCACGCACCACAATGAAGAGTAGCCCCCGCTCTGTAACTAGAGAACAGCAAAGACCCAGCACAGCCAAACGTAATTAATTAATTTTAAAAATTAAAAAAAAAGTCTTTTGTGGTTCCATATGAGTTTTTAGGATTTTTTTTTATATTTCTGTGAACGCTAATGGGATTTTGACAGGGATTACTCTAAATTTGTAGATTGCTTTGGGAACCACAGACATTTAACAATATTAAGTCTTCCAGTTGAAGTGGAGAATATGAGACCCCAAAATATGCTTCTTTGCACAAAAGAATTATTTTGACAGGTTATTTTCAAGAAACAGCAGACACAGGAGAAGTTCTAAAAAACAATTAGAAGCTATCTTTTTGAAAGGGACATTTAAATTTATAAAGGAAATTTCCATTTGTAAGTGTGTCTCCCTCTCTGTAACAGGAAAAGATTAACAGCTCTAAATCACAGGAAATGCTCATCAATGGAGAAGACATCTACCTAAAGCTGTAAACAAACTTACTCTCCTTTACTGTGCTTTTTCTGATATCCTCCCATAACAGGCTCCCTTGCCCTCCAACATTGTTCTTCTGCCTTTAACTGCAGATAATAATTAAGGTGATGTCTTGGGCCATTTCAGAGTTACTCATTTTTCCTGGGTATCTCCCAAGTAACAAGAGGTAAACATGTTATTAAACTTACGTTTTTCTCTTGTTAATGTCTTTAGTACTTCCCTGATAGTCCACTGGTTAAGAATCCTCCTGCCAAAGCAGAGGACACAGGTTCAATCCCTGGTCTGGGAAGATTCCACATGCCACAGACAACTAAAGCCCATGTGCCACAACTATTGAGCCAGTCTGGCAGTCAATACAGTGCATAGGGTCACAAGACGTGACTGAAGCGATTGAGCACACAAGAAAAAAACAAGCAGAAGTTTATTAGCATGTGTATCATGCACACACTGGGAGCACTCAAAGATAGTAACTCAAAGGGGAGGTTAGAACTTGGCTTATATAATATCAGAATAAAAGACCAATGCCTTTCTAGAGATACAAGCCAAAGGAGAAGGATTTTGAGTTTCTAGGGTGGCAAATTGTGGGAAGACAAATGCTTGGGGGAAACTAGGGGAAGATAAGGACTACTTAGGTTTTGCATGTAGATCCCTTTGGCCTTGTCTCTGACTTGATGAGGGTCTATAGTTGTCTGCAGTTATTAACTTTTCTCATTCTTGGGGAGAAAAGAGAGGGGAGGGGGAAAGCCTCTTCAAATTTATAGCCTGCTTTTAGGCAAACAGAGACCTTTTCATGTATCTGCTTCTTCTCAATTGCTTTAAACTCAAATTGATCCTTATGGCACAGTGACATTATTCTGGAGTGGCATATTCTGCTATCCTTCAGCACTTAGCATTTATAATTACCCTTCATATATTTTATTCCCCTGCACTTCATTCTGATGTCCTCAAGTGTATCTCCAGTACCTAGCCTGAAATACAGTGGGTGCTGACTTGAACTACCTTAAAATTATTGCACTTCACCTTCGTTTGACAAATGCCAGAAAATGAGTGTCCAAAAAAAACTATTCTCTGCCAACAGGTTCTAGAGGCCAAGGTCCCCAAAACAGTCCTTTATTCATACATTTTTCATTTTGTATTGTATTTGTGTGCTTGAGAATTCATTAATCTCTTGACAAACTGATTTACATTATAGCAAGTTGTATCCCCACTCTGAGATTATTTGCATTTAAAAGCAAAGGCTGAAAAGGAGAATTCCTATTGCCAGGGAGGAATTCCAAGTATCTGTTGCTGGCCAATGAGGTGAATTTTTCTGAAGGGGCCAGAGACTGTTGGGGAAGGGTGGGTGGGGGGGACTACCAAATCATGCCACAGAAGGAAGTGATTTTATTTTGATTGTAACTAGCAACAAGGGGTATCCTGAAGACTTGAACAGAGTCCTAAGGAGATCTGAATTTGGAAAGAGAAGGCAAGTGACTGTACTAGCACTTAAAGAGTTAAAGAGAAATTATGCTTCTGCCAGCAGTTCCTGGGACTCTGTCCAAACAGCATGCTGTCAGCAGCATCAGCCGGCAGGAACGCATAATCTTCCACCCTTTGGTTTCGGTGGGTAATATTAGCTTAAAAAACACTCCAGATTTTTCGTGTTCATGTGGTATAACTCACTTTAGACATGTCCCTTTCTCCAACAGTCACCTCCTACACTTCAGGAAATTTCTTTCTTTCTCTCCTTCTCCCTTTTCCCCCTCCCCCTCTCCTCTGTGTCCTCCCTCCCACTCTGTCTTTCTCTCCTTCTCTCTTTTTTTCAATACAGCATCTAATTCAGGAAACCAACCAGCATCTCCCAGGAGAGAAAGGCAGCTTTTCAGACTGGAGAGTCGCTTTTCTTTCATTTACCATCATTCTTTGAGTTAAAGGAATACAATGGCCTCGGGTTTTAACATTTCTGGAATCAAACGTACTACCTAATTCTTTCCTCCCCACTTAAAAGGTCTTATTAAATTGATGGTCAACCAATGACACGGCATCTTAGGGTGGAGGAAAGACAAGCCACAAAAACGCCCTCGCTGTCATTACTTTTATCCCGGTAGGAAGTGTGTTACTTAGCTGAGGAGCAACCCCTCCCCCCATCTCTGCCGAAGAACAAAGCAAAAAGACATCTCATGCACCATACTGTGGTGTTATTTCAAATCAACAAGATTAATTATATACAAAACTCCATGATGTATATAGAGCTGAATAATTCAGTTCAACTAAAGCATATTGAGGCTTAAATGGAACTACTAAGGTTACAAAGAATAAATCATGGCCTCAACTTTAAGTAGCTTAGTGTGGCAGGGAGACAGTCTACAGATAATTATATAACAGTATGGTAAGCACTGTAATAGGAGTTCAGAAGAAGAAACAGTAAAAAATTTTGTGGTGAATGGAACTTTAAGTTCTTTTCAGAGAACTGCAGTAGCTTTCAAGCCCATTGTCTCATCCTACAGTAAATAACACATTTTTTAAACTTATTTATTTTTTAAGTGAAGGATAATTGCTTTACAGAATTTTGTTGTTTTCTGTCAAACTTCAACATAGTAACACATTTTTATTGAAGTTTTTATTGAGGTAATTGTGGATCCTCATGCAATTGTAAGAAATCATACAAAGAGATTCTGTGTATCCTTTGCCCAATTTCCACCAACAGCAATATTTTGGAAAACTGTATAATAATATCATGACTAGGATATTGATATAATCCACTGATATTATTCCAATTTCCCCAGTTTCACTTTACTTGAGTGTGTGTAAGTTCTATACAATATGATCACCTGTGTAGGCTCATCTATCCACCACCACAGTCAAGATACTGAAGAGTCCCAACAAGGATCCCTCCTCTGATTGCCCTTTTATAACCACACCCACCTCTCTCCCACTCCTGTCCCTGACTCCCTGAATCATTCGTTTGTTCTACATTTCTAAAATTTTGTCACTTCAAAAATGTTCTATAAATGCAATCACACAGTATGTAACCTTTTGATACTGGCTTTTTATATTCAGCGTAATTCTCTGGAGATTCAGCATGGTATGGAATACTACACGGTATGGAATTTCATAGTATGGAATATCACAGTCTGTTTACCATTCATCAGTTTAAGAACAGCTGGACTGATTCTAGTGTTAGGCTATTACAAATAAAGCTGTTATGAACATTCACATACAGGTTTTTGTATGGACACAAGTTTTCATTTCTCTGAGATAATGCTCAGGAGTGTAATTGCTGAGTTTTATGGTATTTGCATATTTAATTTTTTGAGAAACTGATAAATTGTTTTCCAGAGTGCCTATACAATTTTACACTCCTGGGGCTTCCCTGGTGGCTCAGTGGTAAACAATCTGCCTGCCAATGCAGGAGACATGGGTTTGATCCCTAATCCAGGAAGATCCCATATGCCATGGGGCACCTAAGCCCATGCACCACAACTTTCGAGCCCGTGCTCTAGAGCTTGAGAGCCCCAGCTGCTGAGCCCGGACCAGGGGCATGAAACACAATTATCTGATGGGGATTCCAAAGTGTGATGAGAATTAAAACCCTCAACCTACTGCACCTTAGAATGGCCATTTTCACTACCGAGTGAAAAGATCTTGCCTGAGAATGAAGCATAAAGAGAGGACATGGGCATTAAGAGAAGGAGAGAAAGTCATTTTTCTGATGACATCATCTGAGGACCTGCACCCAGTCATGCCTGAATGAAGTCAGTACACCTGCATTTGCTCTTATGAGTCAATATACTGACTTCTTACAGAAACCAAGCTGAGTGAGGCTTCTGCCACTTGCCATCAAAAAGCATTGGTTAATAAAATAAAGACCAGGGACTTCCCTGGCAGTCCAGTGGTTAAGACTTCACCTTTCAGTACAGTGGGTGCGGGTTCGATTCCTGGTCAGGAAGCTAAGATCCCGTATGTCTTGTGGCCAAAAAACCAAAACATAAAACAGAAGCAATATTGTAACAAATTCAATAAAGTCTTTAAAAACGGTCCACATCAAAAAAGATCTTTAAAAAAATAAAGACCAAAAACCTAGAGAACAATAAAAACCAACTCATACGCAGTGTTACACTGGATGGTACTGATCACAAAGACAATAGAAGTCCAAAGGCACAGGAGCTGGGAAGAAGTTAATGGAGGCAATTGGAGTTGGACTGGGGGTGATCCCTGTTGTGATAATAATGAAGTATCTGGGACTGTGGCTGGCACCTTATAGTAGTATGGTGCGGTATTCTATGGTATGGCATGGTATAGAATCAGGACTATTACATAAGAAAGGAAGAAGGGTGGGCCAACAGAAATGCTAGCCTTTATCCTTTTGAAGATTAAGAGGGCTGATGGAGGGGGTAGAAAATCAACGCAGTACAAGACTGTTAGATTTAGACAGTCATCCAAGTCTACCCTAGCATCTGGGCTGAACACATTCTGCTCTCTAGAGCAGTGGTTCTCAATTTTGGTTGTCCATTAGAATCACTTGAAGAGCTTTACAAAAAATCCAGATACCATATATACAATAGAATATTATTCAGCTATTTCAAAGGAGTGTGTGCTAAGTCGCTTCAGTCGTATCCGACTCTTTGCAACCACATGGACTGTAGCCCGCCAGGCTCCTCTGTCCATGGGATTCTCCAAGCAAGAATACTGGAGTGGGCTGCCATGACCTTCTACAGGGGATCTTCAAGACTCAGGGATCAAACCCATGTCTCTTATGTCTCCTGCCTTGGCAGGTAAGTTCTTTACCACTAGTGCCACCCGGGAAGCCCATTAAAAAGGAGGGAAGCCTGCTATTTGCAACAACATGGATGAAACTTGAGGGCATTACGCTAAGTGAAATAAGTCAGAGAAAGATAAATACTGCATAATCCCACTTATATGTGGAATCTGAAAAATTCAAACTCGTAGAAACGGAGTTGAATGGTGGTTACCAGGGGTTGAGGTGTGGGAGAAATGGGGAGATATCTGTCCAAGGGCACAACTTTTCCATTTTAAGATAAGTTCTGGGGATCTAATGCACAGCAGAGTGACTAAAGTTAACAATACTGTGTTATGTACTGGAAATTTGCCAGGAGAGTAGATCTTAAATGTTCTCACTGCAAAATTTAAAAACTATGAGGTGACGGATTTGTTAACTAACCTTCATATGGTAATTATTTCACAATGTATACTTAAATCATTATATTGAACACTTTAACTTATACCGTGTTAAGGTGGTGCAGTGATAAAGAACCTACCTGCCAATGCAGGATATGCAAGACAAACAGGTTCAATCCCTGGGTCGGGAAGATCCCCTGGAGGAAGGCATGCCAACCCACTCCAGGATTCTTGCCTGAAAAATCCCATGTACAGAGGAGCCTGGAGGGCTACAGTCCATGGGGTCACAAAGAGTCAGACACAACTGAGCACACACACACACACACACAAAGCTGGAAAAATTTCAGACAGCCAGGTCACATCCAGACCAAGTTAATCAGAATTACTGGTATCAGCATTTTTAAAAACTCCCCTGGTGATTCTGCTGTGTAGCCAGGCTTGACAGCAAGTGCTCTGGGGCAGTACTTCTCCAACTTTAATGTGCATGTGAATCTTGTTTAGGTTTGGAGCAGCTCCAGAATTTAGGGCGCTAAGTATAGTTTAGGGCGATGGTGATGGTGGTGGGAAGGTTGTTCTTTCCAGTTCATCTAGTCAGACTTCCCAGAAATAATCTGTGGACAGCTAAGTGTGGTGAGAGGTGAATGGGCTACATACCAGTTCTGATGCAGGATATAGGATGACCCACTGTCCTTGTTTGCCTGGGTCTTAGGGGTTTCTCAGGACATGGGGCTTTCAGTGCTAAAGCAGGAAGTTATGAGTAAACTGGGATGGTTATTTACTCTACCCATCCCTGATCTTCTGGCCAGTGGAGTTCTAGCCTCCGTCATGAACCTTTCTAACCAAATCGGCACCATAGGTAAAGTGGGGGCAAGCAGGACCGAAGAGGATGCTCTTGGGAAAGGAGAAGGGAATCGCTGGGTACATAATCCTCCCTGAGGCCATCAATAGATACAAGGGCAAGGGAAGGAAGACGAGCACTCTGGCTTTGCCTGGCTCACAGGCATCTATCCAGGAGCAAGGAGGCCTGAAGACACAATAGTCTTTGATTTAACACAGAGAAGCTGCTCGATAATTCAGGGAATTCAAACTAGAGTGCACAGGAGAATTACCCAGGGAGCTCATTCAAAATGCAGACTTGGCCCCTCCTTTAGGAAATTTTCATTCAAAAGGTCAAAGGCCTTCAAACCAGTATCCCAAGTGATTCCACGCCACAGTCTGAGAATCACGGATCCAAATGGCCTGCTGGCTGGTAATTTGGTCTGTCAAAGAAAGCTTTCCTGATCAAGGGATGAGCTGATCCAAAAAGATTCAGCAGAACTGATAAAGCTTCACAAAACAGCAGGGTCACACAATTTCAGGAGTGAATTCTAGCAAATCTCTAAGGAACTGATAATTCTAATGTTTTTAGGGTTCCAGGCCATAGACAAAGAAGGAAATATCAATACTATTGATATTGATAAATATCAATTCTATTAAGCCCAGATAACATTGAAATAAACCTAGCAAAAATCACACAAAAAATAAAACTGCAAACCCTTCTCACCCATGAATATCAATATGCTGCTGTTGTTGTTTAATTACTAAGTCATGTCTGACTCTTTTGCAACCCCAAGGACTGTAGCCTACCAGTTTCTTCTGTCCATAGGATTCTCCAGGCAAAAGTACTGGAGTGGGTTGCCATTTCCTTCTCCAGGGGATCATCCCAACCCAGAGATTGAACTCATGTCTCCTGCATTGGCAGGTGGATTGCTTATCACTGAGCCACCAGGAAAGCCAAAATTAAAATCTGAAATAAAATATTGGCAAACAACCAGCATCATATTAAAAGAATAAATTGCTGTCACCAAATAGGGTTTATACTAAGAATGCAAGGGTGGTTCAATGTGCAGAAATTTATCACTATGATACAAAATATTAACAGAGCCAAAGAAAACTTCACATGCCTGTTTTTGTAAATCATGTAATAGCATTCTACTCAATGTTTTTTCTTTTTAAGACCTGGGTGTTACCTGATCTACCAAACCATAAACTTGGACATGTAAGCGAGTGAGCTAAGTCACTTCAGTCATGTTCTGACTCTGTGCAACCCTGTGGACTGTAGACCGCAAGGCTCCTCTGTCCATGGAATTCTCCAGGCAAGAATACTGGAGTGGGGTGCCATTTCCTCCTGCAGGGGATCTTCCTGACCCAGAGATCAAACCGGAGTCTCTTATGTCTCCTGCATTGGCAAGCGGGTTCTTTACCACTAGTGCCACCTGGGAAACCATAGACATGCTTAGCAGTTTTTGGTTATAAAACAAAAGTGGAATATGCAGAACCAGGCTCTAATAAGTTAGCAAATCAAGAGAATGCAAGCAGGTGGCTCAGACTTTCATGGTACTTATTTTTACTGCTACTCCTCTCATTCAGTTACACTTGTGCCCTCATGGCCTCTGTTCCCAATGATCTCTTGCATCTGCTTCCCAAATGGATCTGTATGGTATGCTGGCACCAGCCAGAAGTGAATGACTGCTGAGGAGTGGCCCTGAAAACGGTGATGAAGGCAAATCCACCCAGGAGGCAGAACATTTCATAATTTACCTTGTTGGGACTTAGATGACTGGATCCTCCCTGGCTCATAGGCAGTGACAACTGGGTTATCCAATTGGTCTAGGACTTTGAAGGGACAAGATTGGAAAATTGGTGACAAAGCTGTCTTGAGGGCAGGTATGTGGCTGAACTTCTGGGACTAAGCCCAGAATATGAAAGATATCATATCCATGTATTAATAAATACCCACCAGATGTATGTACTGCAGAGGAGGCTCTCAGCAGTTAGATGGACTGGACAACCCATCCCTGGATGTCAGCCAGCCTCTTCCTCCAGCTACCCTGCTGCTTACTCAATGATCTATGAAGTCAGTGTCATAGCATCCACAATCCAGGCAGCAGAGGCCAGTGCCAAGTCTTTGATATGATGCCATTCCCTGAGAGGTCCAGGCTTGTGGAGCAGACATGAATGGGACTTGAAGTCTGGTGTCAGCCTGAGCCAGCTGAGCCCAGCCCAAATTGGCTGAACTACCAACCAACCCACAGACCTGTGAGCAAGAAATAAATGTTTGCTCTATTAAGCCTCTGAAGTTATGGTGCTGTTTGTTATGCAGCAGAAACCTAATATTCTCCTTTTATTCATCTTCATTGAATTATCCTAATTGGATTGTGCCATCTGTTTCCTTTTATAATCCTGACTGAATCATTCTTGCAAGATGACTCAAGGCTGCACAGATCTCCAATTCAGACCTGTCTTCGCAGTTCCAAACCCATATATAGTTCATGGTCTGCTCCCTATCTCCTGTTATATACAAAGTCACCTGCAACTCAACACTCATTCCTCTATCACAAACCTGGTCCTCCATCTCACTCAGCAGCACCGCCCACTGAACAGAAACCTAAGAATTTTCCTGGACACCCACCTCACTGTCACCCCTGTATGCAAACCATCACCAAGCCATGTTAATTTAACCTCTTAAATATCTCTAAAATATGTTTGCTTCTCTTTACCACAACCACCAGCACCACCCTAGCCTAAACCACCAACGCATGCTCAGTCACTCAGTTGTATCCAACTCTTTGCAACCCCATGGACTATAGCCTGCAATGCTCTCCTCTGTCCATGGAACTTTCCAGGCAAGAATACTAGAGTGGGTTGCCATTTCCTCCTCCAGGGGATCTTCCCAAACCCAGGGATTGAACCCATGTCTCTTGTGTCTCCTCACTGGCAGATGATTCTTTACCACTGAGCTACCTGGGAAGTCCTAAACCATTAACACCTCTCACTTAAAATAAGCTTCCGAATCTTGACTATTAAGTGACCATTAATAAATAAGTGGATAAAGAAGAGATGTGGTTTATACAGCGGAATACTATTCAGTCACAAAAATGAATGAAATCTTGCCATTTGCAACAACATGGATGGACCTAGAGGGTAGTACGCTAAGTGAAATAAGTCAGAGAAAGATAAATACTGTATGATTTCACTTACATGTGGAATCTAAAAAAACAATCAAAAGAAAAAACAAAACAAAATAGAAACAGTAACAGATAAAGAGAATAACCAGGTGGTTGCCAGAGAGGAGGGCAATGGGGGAAGGAGAGAAATAGGTGAGGGAGATTAAGAGGCATAATCTTCCAGTTACAAAATAAACAAGTCTCCAAGATAAAATGTACAGTGTGGGGAATATAGTCAATAATTATGTAACTTCTTTGGATGGTGACAGATGGTAACTAGACTTATCCTGGCGATCATTTCGAAATGTATAGAAATATTGCATTGTGATATTGTTCACCAGGAACTACCATAGTGTTGTAGGCCAGCTATACTTCAAACACAAACAAAACAAACAAACTCATAAAGAGACCAGATCTGTGGTTACCAGAGGTGGGGAATGGAGGGAGGAGGATTAGATGAAGGGAGTCAAAAGGTAATAAACTTTCAGTTATAAAATATATAAGTACAAAGAATATAATGTATCAGTACAACATGATTAACATAATTAACACTTGTATATTATATTAAAATTAAGAGAGTAAATAGTAAGAGGGCTCATCACAAGGAAGAAAATTTCTATTTCTTTCATTGTGCATCTATATGAGATGATGGATGTCCACTAAACTTACTATGGTAATCATTTCATGATGTACCAAGTCAAATTATTACGCCATACACCTTAAACTTATATAGTGCTATATATCAATTATATCTCAACAAAACTGGGGAAAAAAGGGGAGACATAGCATTATAAGGATGTCAGTTCTCTCTAATGTTATATATTTATTTAATAGGATCTCAATAAAAATGTTTTACTTTAATACAGAAGAATCTGATTGTAAAGATCTAATATATGTGTTAATCGCTCAGTCGTGTCCAACTCTTTGTGAGCCCATGGACTGATACCCTCCAGGCTTCTTGTCCATGGGATTTCCCAGGGAAGAATAGTGGAAATGGGTTGCCATTTCCTTCTCCAGGGGATCTTCCCAACCCAGGGATTCAACCCAAGTCTCCTGCATCAACAGGCAGATTCTTTACTACAGAGCCACCTGGGAAGCCCCTGGTTCTCCATACAGCAATCAAAAAGTTCTTTGAAAATTCCATTTCAATCACATACCATGCCCCAGCTGAAGACTTGCAGTGGTTTCCCATTACTTTTAGGATAGACAGCAGAGTATTAACACAGGTCTCAAGGCTCCATGTGGTATGGCTTTGGCTTGACCACTTCATCCCATAACTCTAGTCTCTATTTGCTATAAGAGTTCACATGGCCTCCTTTATTTGCTACATACCTTCTTACCCTTTCTGTTCCTTTCTCCTGTAAAGCTCCTTCTCCCCTCTGCCTTATTAACACCTGCTCTTGCTTCACACCTCAGCCCAAGCATCACCTCAAGGAAGCCCTGTCTGACTTCCCCAAGTCTGGCTCCTAGCATGGCATATTTTACCTTTGTGCGATAGCTTGATTAATATTGATCACCTCTTCCCCTACCCCTGCCTGACCCACCATAACGTGATCTTCAAGAAGGCAGAGGCCATGTCTGGTTTTGGTCATCACTGTATTCCCAGAACAGAGTCTGACATACCCTAGGGACTTGGCATCGATTAATTAATTATTAACCACTTGATGGGCCAGGTGTTGAGCTGAAACATCTCTATGGTTCATGTCAACTCTAAACTCTGGGCTTCCATTTCAGGTCCTGCCTGTGGGATAGAGGGGCAACAGGGCAAGCAGCCAACTAGGGTGAATTAGCAGTCTCCATGTAGTCAAAGGCACTGGTTAGAACTCGAAGAAGCCCTTTTCCTACTTCAAAGATCCTGCTAAGAACAACGTGGCAGGCGCCAGCATGGGACTGGCCAGACAGTTCTCAAGAAATGCTTGACACAGGCCAGAAAACCAAGTGTCAGAAATCCTGGAACAGAGCCTTTTGCCAGGAGGTTCCCTGCCTTGTTGAGCTGAGAGAGAGAGAGAGCTCTAAATGCCGCTGATTAATCACCAAGGCTGATGCTCAGCCATTCCAGCACTCTGCTGCTGCTTCTTGTCAAGTCTTTACCCCTCCCCCTCCCCTTCTAGAAAGACCTCAAGTAACTGCTGTCTTGAAACTTCCTCAGATGGTTGGCTTGGCTGACGCCCAAATATCTCTCATCTCATACTGAGGTGTCCGCGAAGGAGGGAGGGGTAAGTTACTCTCCTAGATTTCGCATTGTATGATTCTGTTATTCTAAATCCCAAGGATTCCTTTTCCCTTTTAAAGAGTGAACTAGTGACACTTTGACAGCATGACCTGGACTCTATTCAGGAAAAAAGAGCTAGGAAATTGCATGTCCATGAATCATCCTGCCACCGGGGGTGGAGGCAGTCCTTCAGTCCTTATCCCACGGCAAGAACTCTTTCCAAAGGTCAGATAACGCTCTGAATCCATACTCACCAGGCAGCCCACCATTTCCAACAAAGCTGCTTCTGAGGCCCAGGAAGGAAGGCTTGGATGAGGGAGTCCAGACAATTTGACCCTTAGGAAGGGGTGTTGCTCTGGTTGTAAATAAAAAATCCAACATCCTGTATGAAAAGGAGGCAGGAAAGAGGAGTGAGTACATGGCTGGGTTCTGAGTCTGGCTAGTAGAAAAGATATGTTTATTCATAAGATGAAATACTATACAGAAGTGAAAAGGATGGCCCAGAGCCACACTATCAACACGGGCTCATTTTAATTTTTAAAATTATTTTATTATGATTTTTGGTCACCCCATGCAACATGTGGGGTTTTAGTTCCTTGATAAAGGATTGAACCCATGCCCCTTGCATTGGAAGTGCACAGTCTTAACCACAGGATCACCAGGGAAGTCCCAACATAGACTCATTTTTAAAACCTAATTTTGGAGGGAAAAAGCAAGTTGCTGAAGCATACATAGAGGATACATGCACATACACACATGTGCTGCCATTTATAAAATGTTAACATGCAAAAATATTAAAATCATTTAGTGTAAATATATATATCCCTAATGATTTATAATAGGATATAACATATAGGATTTATAATATATATATGTGATATATATGTAATAAAAATATAAAAATACACATGGAAATGATAACTTCAAATTTGTGGTTGTCTTGGGGGTAGAGAGGCTAAGAGTGAGAAGGGGCATACAGAGGGCTCCAACTATATCTGACATATTTTACACTAAGTTAGGTGTTTGTTATATTGTTCTGTATATCTTTTGTATATCTGAACTATTCCATGATGATTTTTTAACCTTAGCTGTGGTAAAATGCACAGGTATAAAATTTACCATTTTTTTTTAATGTACTACCTTAACCATTTCAAAGTACATAGTTCAACCAACTCCCCCAACTATTTTCATCTTGCAAAACTGAAACTCTATACCCATTAAATAACAGCTCCCCATTCTCCCCTCCCCCAACCCACAGCAAGCACCAAGCCATTTTTGGCATTTATGAATTGGGCTATTCTAGGTCCCTCATGCAGTTGAAATTATATAGGATTTGTCTTTTTGTGGCTGGCTTATTTCATTTAGCATAATGTCCTCAAGGTTCATCCATGTAGCATGTGTCAGATTTCCTTCCTTTTTAAAAGCTGAATAATATCCCAGTGTATGGCTATATTCCATTTTGTTTATCCACTCACCTATCTACTGACACTTGGGTCCTATGTTTTGGCTTTTGTGAGTAATAAGTGTACAAATGAACAAAATGAACAAGTATACAGCTATCTCCTCAAGACCCTGCTTTCCCTTTTTTGGGGTATATACCCAGAAGTGGAATTGTTGGCCATGAGGATTTTTTTAAAAGCAGAAAGAAAGCTTAGGTTTCAGAGGGGCTTGAGGATAGAGTTCAACCCAGGGACTGAACCCAGGTTTCCCGCATTGCAGGCGGATTCTTTACCATCTGAGCCACCAGAGTAGCCCAAAGTTAAACCATGGACTTGCATATCGATTGGGACGGTCTCTCAATTATGACCACCCAAGTTACCAGCCTCCCAACGCAAAATCACTGCTAGATCCAGGGACTTTCCTCCTGATTTCAGCTGAAGCTATAAATACTCCCACTTCCGCCACTGCATCACTGCTGGGCCCACCCCCGGACCTTTCCCTTCTTCTTTCTGTCACTGCTGGGAAGCCCCTGCCTCTGCTTCTGGACATCGTCCAACTCTTTTCCTGTCCTGCGCACTGCGGTCCCCCAAGCTGCAGGAAGCCTGTTTCTGACTGCAAAGGGAGGAAAGAAGGCAGCTGCATTTCTGTTCTCCCAAGTTGCAAATTAGAGTGGATTTTCACCAGGAAATAACACTCTCCAATAAATGGTTTCCCGATTATCATTAATACTAGAGTCCCTCTTCCTTATGGGTGCCACGGGCTCCAGTGGCCTGCTTTGGGAACTGAAGTCATTTGTAACGAGCTGAGGAAAATCTGTTCTGAATTCTAAACAGATTTGCCAACAAATTTTTGGAACGACACCAATTTTTAAGTTGTCAGTTCTCTATGAAGCCCTAGGGGGCCAAGTGAAGTTTTCCTTTGCTAAAGGGAATGAGTCCAAGGAAGCGAGCTTGCTGATGGGTGAAGTAAGACAGGGGAACTTCAGGGGAACTCCAAAATAATTTCCTGGAAACAAAATGACATCATGGCTCACCTGCCCAGCTCCTTGAATTCTTTAGAGTATCCACTTCTCTACCAAAAAAAAAAAAAAAAGCCTTTTTCTCTGCACAGTGTCACATGTTAAGCATGAATGGCACAACGATACACTCCAGTGATCTGATCATTTGCCACACAACGTGATTCCTAATTGCTTGAATAATACCACACAATGGAATCATTTCCTCCCCAGTAAAAATGGTTTCTCTTTGCCTGAGTGATAATATCCTGTTGAAATATAATGCTGTTCCAGACAGTAACTACATAATGTCTGGAGTCTTTTTTTCTCCCCCAATATAACCTTTAAATGCTAAGCATTAGAAAGGAGGCAGTAGCAAGTGATAAAATATGTTCCCAAATGAAGAGAATTCTTTGCATTTACATTGGAATCTTCTAATTACCCAACGTCCTTGGATAAAATGGTGAGTCAATAAATTTACAATGCACAGACAGTCTTTGCTCTGTTTCTTTGGAGATCAGTTGTGTGACAAGAATGGAAATGGATTTTTCCATAAAGCTGGGATGCACTATCACATCTGTATTTGAACAGGCACACACGCCAGGCTGTTAATTTTAATGCCCTGATTTAATCCTCGTTATGTGCATCGCCGGACCCATAAAAGCCACATTTTCTTTAGAAAGTTAAACTGCCAGACATTTCTTGTCCAGTGGCCTATTGTGCCCACAGGTGCGGAGAGCTTCAGGAATACAGAGGAAAGAGATGTGGTCTCTGTTCTCAATGAGTTTAGATGATAGGCAATTCTCAGTATTATAGTTCAGAGTGGAAAGAGTCAAACATGGGAGAGATGAGAAAAGGAAGCCCCAGAGAGGGGTAACTGCTTTCCCAAGGTTACAGAGTGGACTTGTTTAGGTGAAAACCCAGTGCCCAGAATAGGACCCCCATGCTCCCTCTTCCCAACAGCCAAGTGAAGACAGGCCCAGCGCTGTGCTAGATTCGAATGTTTCTGTAGGCGAAAGTGTTCCCAGCTATGTGGCTTTCTCCATGGGATTCCTGGGAGATGCCTTTGCGGGTCCCTCTGACTGCGGCTCTTTGGATGGGCACCATATACTTCCTCCAACTGCTGCTCCCTTTTTGGCCTCCGACTCTGGGAGGGAGGTGAGAGGCTGGTGTTGCAGTGGGGGGTTACTCCACCCAGACTCAATATTGATGCCACCACCTCTCCAAGAAGTCTTCTTGGGCAAGACTTCAAACTGTTCCAGATTTGACAAATACCACCCCCTGTGACCCTGACCTAGGCATATTTGCATGTCCATGGCTGTTCGCGATAGCCCCAAATCGGAAATGACTCAAATGCCTACCGACTGTAGAATGGACACTAAAATTGTGGAATATTTACACAGTGTGATGTGTAAATCACACTTTACAGCAGTGAGAATAAACTATCTCCAACTACATACAGCAATATGATGAATCTCATAAACATAATGTTGAGCAAATAAAGCCAGGCGCTAAAGGGCACATACTGTATGATTCCATTTATGTAAAGAACAAAGAGAGTCAAAACTAATCTACGCTCGCAGAGATCAGGAAGGTGGTTTTCTTTGGGGGGGGGGTAGTGACTAAAATGGGGTAAAAGGGCACTCATAGGAGGCTAGTAATTTAATGTTCTGGTTTCTTTTTTTAAAAAAATATAATTTTTATTGGAATATAATTGCTTCACAGTGTTGTGTTGGTTTCTGCTGTACAATGAAGTGAATCAGCCATATGTATACATATATCCCTTCCCTCTCAGACCTCTCTGCCACAGCCCCACTCTATCTCAGCCCTCTAGGTCATCACAGAGCACCGAGCAGAGCTCCCTGTGCTTTACAGCATGTTCCCACTAGCTATCTGCTTTACACATGGTAGTATATATGTCAATCTGGTTTCATGGGGATGTTCAGTCTTTGAAAATTCATCAAGTTATAAACCTATTTGTGCACATTGGAACATGGATCTTGTATTTCCATAACGGTTAAAAAAGAAGGCTCCAGCCTGACCCTTTATCCACCATGGCTCCCCGACATGGGTGTGCCGGCTGACTCCAACGCAGCCCGTTTGTCCCTCAGCTGCAGGCTGTCTTTAACTCAGGCTTCAGTCCAGCCACAGGGAACACACTGCAACCTCTTTAAGGGGTCCCCTTAATGCCCCCCTCATGAAGCTGAAAATTAGAGGGTAGCTCTCCCCTGCCCCCATCCCCCAGGGCAGGGAGAGGAGAGGGATACTCTAGCATGGCAACAGTCTTCCCCAAAGAATCCTGTTCACAAATCCTCCTTCCCTCTCCCCTCTCTTGAAGTCTTTATAATCAAAATTATTGAGGGCATTTGACATTCTTAAAGCATGTCTTTTGTAAAGTCTGCCTCTGTGAGCCTGTCCACATTCATTTTGGATTATGATGTCTTCCATATCGGAGCATAACAGCACCAGGAAGGTCCCATTTTGATATCATGTTCTGTAGGTAAAAAAAAAATCCATCCATAATAATGACTTATGGCAGTCACGCAGTGCCTGAAGTTTATAAAGAGAATTCAGATCTATTACCTTGCTTAATTTTCACAGCAACCCTATGAGGCAGATGTCTTCATCACTTTCATGTTACAAGTGACAGTGTATATCTTTTTAAAGCCTTATGCTGGGCATTTCACATAGCTCTTTTGATTTTCACACGAACCATCAGAAGTAGATACTATCCTCCAATGTCCAGAGAGGTAAAACAACCTAACTCCAAAGCAAGTAAGAAATTTGGTGCGGTCACCTGAGGTCACACAGGTACTACATGAGGACATTGAGATCCCAGGTTAGGTGTTCTGACTTGAGACTTGTTCTGTTTACCCCCATTGAGGGAAGGCCAAGGTGGGAATGTGCTAGAAGTCAGCTTTGGAAGACACAGGCTTGGGTTTGAATGGCAAGCCTACTATGTGATTTGAGTTATTTTACCTTTCTGGACTTCAGATGATACAGTCTACTTCTGATGGTTCCTGTGTAAAATACCTAGCTCAAGTCTCTGAAAAGATATTGGTTCCCTTCTCCCTTTGTACAAAGTTCTCCAGTCTAAGGAAGAATAGATGCAGAGGGACAATTAACCAAAGAGAGGATTACTGGATCATACGGTAATTCTATTTTTAGTTTTTTTAGGAATCCCCATAGTGTTTTCCACAGTGGCTGCACCAATTTACACTTCCACCAACAGTGTATAGGGGTGTTCCCTTTTCTCCACATCCTTAATAGTACTTCTTGTGGTCTTTTTGGTGATAGCCATTCTGACAGGTGTGAAGGATATGTCATTGTGGTTTTGATTTGCATTTTTTGGCTGATTAACAATGTTGAACATCTTTTCATGTGCCTGTTGGTCATTTGTATATCTTCTTTTGAAAAATGTCTATGCAGGTTGTCTGCCTATTTTTTAATCAGATTGTTTGATTTTTTGATGTTGAGTTGTATGAACTATTTATATTTTCATATAAATTTACGTTTATATTTTATATACAATTTATATTATATATATTTTTTCTGGATGTTACTCTCTTATGGGTCATATTCTTTGCAAATATTTTCTCACAGTTGGTAAGTTGTCTTTTTGTTTTGTAGATGGTTTCCTTTGCTGTGCTAAAGCTTTTAAGTTTAACAAGGCCCCATTTGTTTATTTTTGCTTTTGTTTCCTTTGCCTTGGGAGACAGATCCCCAAAAATGATGCTATGATTTATGTCAAAGAGTGTTCTACCTGTGTTTTCTTATTCTGCTTCTGAGTGTCTATGCAAAGAAAAAGAAAAAACTAATTTGAAAATATACATGTATCCCAGTGTTTCTTGCTCAGTCACTCTATAGTGCCTGACTCTTTTGTGACCCCATGGATTATAGCCTGCCAGGCTCCTCCATCCATGGAATTTTCCAGGCAAGAATATTGGGGTGGGTTGCTATTTCCTACTCCAGGGCATCTTCCTGACCCAGGGATCAAACCCATGTCTCCTATACTGGCAGGCAGATTCTTTACCACTGCCACCTGGGAAGCTCCCATCCAAATGTTTATATTAACAGCAGTATTATTTACAATTGCCAAGATATGGAAAGAACCTAAGTGTTGATTGACAGATGACTGGATAAAGAAGATACGGTGTATATATACAACAGAATATTATTCAGCCATCAAAAAGAATGAAATAATGCCATTTGCAGCAACATGGTTGGACTAGAGATTATCATACTAAGCAGAGTAAGTCAGAAAGACAAATAGTACATGATATATGTGGGATCTAAAAAAATAAAACAAACTAGTGCATATAAGAATAAAAGATTCTCAGATATAGAAAACAAAGTAGTACCAGTGGGGAGAGGGAGGGAAAACCAGTCAACAGATTCTCCCCACATTTAGCTCTTTTTAAGCATTTCTAGCATCGTTTTGTATTTGTGGAAGTTCTGAATAACCAAATATAGCAGACACTGTTGGGTATCTATCCAAATCCATTTCTGCTTCTGGAATCACCTTCTATGGCCATGCACTCGGGGAAAGTACCAACCCCCTACTCCAGACAATTTCATTCCTTTTGTCTGTAGTGGGTTTAGGCATAGGTATATGATCAAAATTCAGCCAATGAAATCTGAGAGGAAGTCTGCTGGGGAGAATTCTGGGAAAGTTTTTTTTTTTTTACTCTTAGAAAGGAAGACAAGACAGGAAACATTTCCTCTTTTTTTTTTTGCTATTCCACTCAATGCTATTTTGTGAGGATGTGATGCCTGGAGCTCCTGCAGCCATATTGTGATCATGAGACACAGATGCAAAGTGAAAGTCCAACATGATAAAGATAGGGAAACAGCAAGAAAAAAACCCTGAATCCTTGATAATGTTCTACCACTGAGTTAAACAATTCTGGAACCACCTGCCTGACATATTCTATGAGTTAATAAATTCCATTATTTTAAAGCCGATTTTAGCCAAGTATTTTCTCCTTGCAACCAAAAGCATTTTAACCAAAACAACAAACAGTTTAGTACTATATTGTTCTTTTTAATGTGATTAATACTCATTTATTAGATGATGTGGCCAAAAGATACCAACTAGAGGAGCAAGAACACAAGGTCTTAGGGCAGGAAAAGACAAATGAGGTGCTAGAAATAGAATGAATAGGTGGCAAAAAAGGATGGAAACATGGAGGGAAATTCTCTTCACCAGACTGGAGAAGGAGCTAAAAGAAAGCTATAAGGATGCTGTGCTGTGCTTAGCCGCTCAGTCATGTCCGACTCTTTGTGACCCCATGGACTATAGCCCGCCAGGCTCCTCTGTCCATGGGATTCTCCAGGCAAGAATACTGGAGTGGGTTGCCATTTCCTCCTCCAGGGGATCTTCACAACCCAGGGATTAAACCCAGGCCTCCCGCACTGCAGGTGGATTCTTTACCATCTGAGCCACCTGGGAGGCCCAAGAATACTGGAGTGGGTAGCCTGTCCCTTCTCCAGGGGATCTTTCTGACCCAGGAATTGATTTGGGGTCTTTTGCATTGCAGCTGGATTCTTTACCAGCTGAGCTACCAGGGAAGCCCCATGGATGCTACAGCAAAGTAAATTATGTGTAATATGTTTCTCTTCACATGCCAAGTTGAATGTATATTCTGTGTATTAGACTTCTGCCACAGCAGAAGTGATACTCTTTCAATGTACAATCTCAAACCGGAAAAAAACAAAACCCTGAGCATTAAAGCACAATCAACACTGTTTGTTATATTTAGTATTACTGAAATTACCTGCTTGGTTCTCCTTTCCTTTTTTTCCTCCTTAATGAACCGGATAGGTAGGGATGAATAGTTTTTAAAGAGGTTTAGCTTTATCGGATGATCACCATGCCACACGCTGCTAGGAGCTCTGTAAATACTGTTTATTTTAATCCTTATGGCAACTGTGGCAAATACCATTAGCTGCCTAGGTAACATCCATTTTGCCCTTCTTCCTATACTTCTCATGATGCTTGGGTGAGAAGGCAAGGGGGTAGGAAAAGGGATACTCATAGCATAGCAACAGCCGTCTCCAAAGAATTTTCTTCACAAATCCCCCTTCTTTGTATGGCTCTGGTTTGTTCAGGATGATACTGTGCCCAGGTAAAACATATCATCTTTCTAGACTTCTTTGTTCAGGGAGGCCTGTGACAGAGTATTACACAATGAGAAGTAAGCAAGGTTGCTACTTGGGCCATTCCGGGAACCTTTTTTTAAAAAAAAATTTTTTTCCGAGAAGCATCAAAACATGTACGCAAAGTTTGTATGTGCCACCTAGCAATGTCCATAGCGAGAGGATGCACTACACAGACCTGTGTTTATTAGAAATAATTGGACTGTTTGGAACTCCATTACCCAAATTTCATGGGCGTATGTGTCGGCAGACTTACATATGCAAATTTTACAAGTATTTTTAAATCTGACAGTAATTTTAAAATCTGACAATAAATAGGTCAGATCAAATCCTGGTGCAGCCACTATGGAGAACAGTATGGAAGTGGCTTAAAAAACTAAAAACAGAGTTGCTATATGATCCAGCAATCCCACTCCTGGTCATATACCTGGAAAACTCTAATTTGAAAACATACATGCACCCTAATGTTCACAGCAGTACTATTCACAATAGCCAAAACATGGAAGCAACTTAAGTGTCCACTGACAGAAGACTGAATAAAGAAGATGTGGTATACATATACACACAATGGAATTCTACTCAGCCATTAAGAAGAATGAAATAATGCCATTTGCAGCAACATGAATGGACCTAGAGATTATCATACTAAGCAAAGTTAAGTCAGACAGAGACAGACACATTCATATGATATCACTTATATGTGGAATCTAAAAAAATAGTATAAATAAACTTATTTATGAATAAGAAATAGACTTACAGACATACAAAACAAACTACAGTTACCAGATGGGGTAGAGGGCGGAGGGGGAAAAATTAGGAGTTTGGGATTAACATATACACACTGCTATATATAAAATAGAGAAGGACCTACTGTATAGCATATGAAACTATATTCAATATCATGTATTAAACTATAATAGAAAAGAAAAAAAAAGAATACATATAAATAACTGAATTACTTTGCTATGTACTACAAACTAACACAACATTGCAAATTAGCTAAAATTTAATTAAAAATAAATTAAGTTTTTAAAAGAAAAAAATTCTATGCACAGGTAACTTAATACTAGTCAAAATAACATTGTTGCCCTTCAGAGCCAAGACACAGGGCCATGTACGGTTTGTGAGACAATTACTCACATATATTTCATTTTATAATGTGGACACTTTACAGTAAACAACCTGAGAGCAAGGACATTTTGGAAATAGTGCCAAAGGGCTGGTATGCCATTTTAGTCATTCACAAATGTAAAACTCCTTTAATTAAGCACAACATGGTTTTCATGTCCTTTCCCCAGATGTCGGTTCTTGCTTTTCACTTGATCATAAGTGAAGTGAAGTCACTCAGTCGTGTCCAACTCTTTGCGACCCCCATGGACAGTAGCCTACCAGGCTCCACTGTCCATGGGATTTTCCAGGCAAGAATACTGGAGTGGGCTGCCATTTGACTTTCACTTGATCATAAGCTTATTTTAATAGTAATTTAAACATATGAGGGCCTGGTTTCGCTTTTTGTAAAAAAGTTATTTCCTTGTTTTTTCAAATTGAGATATATCTGACATATAACATTATATTATCTTCAGGTGTACAAGGAAAGCTTTTCAAAGGAAAGCCAACTCAGCTAGCTTTTCTCTTTGGCTTTTTATCTTTTGTCCTTCACCATTCTTCCTAAAATATGGATGTGATCATCAGAGATGAAACAACCACCTAAAAAGCATGAAGACAAAAAGCCAAGCATGCTCGCACCCAAAATAAGGAGGAGTCTGGGTGCCCATGGCAGTATGGAGATACTGTACTAATTCTGGACTGCCTTCTCCTAAACTTCTTCATTATGGGAGAAAAATATACTCCTGTTTGGTTAAACCTCTGTGGTCAAGTTTCTATCCCATGTAGCTAAATACATGGTAACTGATATAGTTGTATGCTGAAGTTAACCTTTTCAAAAATTGTGAAATTTATCACGCATAGAATGATTGAAATGTGCATATATAGGATTTAGAAATAAAGTAAAAGAAATTTCCCTCAGCTTCCTCCTGGAACCTGCTCTACTCTCCTCCCTGAGAAGAGACAACCACTCAGATTTCTTGTGGTGGTATTTTTCCAAAGTTGTTGAGTAACAACAATGTTTTCTTTTTTATTTGGTCTTTATTTACCACTGAGCCACCAGAGAAGATAATGTGACCAAATAAAAAGAAAACATTCAAGAAAACATTTCTTTAAAGTAACTCCCTTTAAAACATTAGTCTCTTGTTCTATTTTTTTTTAGAGTAAAGAGTTCCATCCCCCAAAGTCCATTATGACAATAAATAAGACCTTTTTTTCAGATATAGACAAAAAGGAAAATAGCAGTTTGATATTATTATAGATTATATTCCATATAAAATTATTACACAATATTAGCTATTTTTCCTGTGCTGTACATTACTACCTTGTAACATCTACTTTATACCTACTGGTTTGTACCTCTCAATCCCACTCTCCCATTTAGCTATGAGCTCAGCCGGTAAAGAATCCGCCTGTAATGCAGGAGACCCAGGGTTCGATCCCTGGGTCAGGAAGATCCCCTGGAGGAGGGCATGGCAACCCACTCCAGTATTCTTGCCTGGAGAATTCTATGAACAGAGGAGCCTGGTAGGCTACAGTCCATGGAGTCAGTGATAACTAGTCATAAAGTTATAAACTAGGTAGCTAAAAGGGTAAAAAGAAAACACTAAGGTGTTATGGGAGCAGTAACTTCAGGAAGCAGCTACCATTCCCAGGGCTGGAGGGAAAAAAGGAAAAAGGATGACACTATTAGAGTCTAGAAGCTTGGAGGAGGGGCTCATAGGACTGTGACCCAGACCCCTAAGAAGGGGCTGGTGTTCAGCTGGTGCTGCTGTCTCTGGTGTGGGGCCACGATGAGGCTGTGGTGTGGGGCCACGATGAGGCTGTGGTGTGGGGCCACGATGAGGCTCTGGTGTGGGGCCACGATGAGGCTGTGGTGTGGGGCCACAATGAGGCTCTGGTGTGGGGCCACGATGAGGCTGGTTCTGTGGGTGCTGGAAAAATTGCAAACTGACTTCCTGTTGCTGGAGGAACTGCTGCTGAAGTGAAGAAGCAGTGCTGGGTGCTGCTCACAGCCGTAGGAAGACAACTGTAAGTAGCTTGTTCCTTCTTGATCCCCCAGCCTTCTAATTTCCCTCTGTTGCCCTCTACGGAAAGAGCCTAAGAAGGAATAGCTGGCAAAATGACCATGGTTTGCAGAGTTTCAACCCCAGCATTGCAAAGCTGAGCATAGAAGGGTTGGGCTTAGAGCTAGGAGACAACAACATAGTAACCAGCAGTGCTGGTATTAGAAGCAAATTTAATCCCAGATCTTCAACCTCAGCAAAGGAACTGCAGCTCTCTCCATTCCAGCTGAATACTGAAGTATATTCTCTGGAGGGTAGAAGGTCTCTGGAATGGGGGATGTTAAGCACTGTTGAGAGTGGGATCTACTGAACATCAGGAGCTCTTCTCACTCTTCTCCCAAAGGACTTCCACCAAAAGTCAGATAGATACATATTCTCCAGTCAGGAGCTTGGAAGCTTCTTCTCTGAAAATCTGGCAGCCCAAGACAAAATACCTAACTGTCCTGATATCTAAATTACAGTGAAATTTATAATCAATAAGCCCAACCAAGTTCTCATCCAGTCAGGTTTTTAGGTTATAATTTTAAACATGAGAGGACAGCCTAGGACTACCAGACATCTCAGGAAACTCTCTAAGACGCAAGACAGAAGCCAAAACATTGAGGAGAAAAAAGAACTTGAAGGAAACAGATATTATGCTGAAAGATACCATCTTTAGTATCTAATATTTTCTGAAAATAAGAGAAGATGTTGTTTAGTCGCTAACTTGGTCCAACTCTTTTGTGACCCCATGGATTGTGTAGCCTGCCAGGCTTCTCTGTCCATGGGATTCTTCAGGCAAAAATACTGGAGTGGGTTGCCATTTCCTTCTCCAGGGGATCTTCCTGACCCAGGGATCAAACCCGCATCTCCTAAATTGACTGGCAGATTCTTTACCACTGAGCCACCAGAGAAGATAACGTGACCAAATAAAAAGAAAACATTCAGAGAACAGGAACAAAATTGGAAGCAAAAGCTGAGGAAATCTCCCAGAATGTGGAACAAAAAGACAAATGAAAGATAGGACATAAATGATTTTTAAACACCTTTAGGTCAGTCAAGAAGTCCAGCATGTGAAAAATATGAGCTCCAGGGTGAGAACACATGGAAAATGAAGAGTAGAAATCAGCAAAGAAATAATTCAAGAAAATTTCTCTGAGTTAAAGGACCTGTTTCTAGGTTGAAAGGGCTCACTGTGTATGAGTTGAGGAAAAAAAAAAACACAACTATAGCACATGGGTGGTATGGCACATAACCGTGAAATTTTAGAACACAGGAGACAAAGAAAATATTCTATGAGCTGCAGGCGAAAAATTATTCACACCAGACTGGAGTCAACCTCAGGAAACTGTTAGAGACCTCAGCCTACTGCCCAGGTACTCTGGCAATAATTATATGCAACTATAATAAACATCTATCATATATTAATAATGATAAAGACCAAAGACTTTACATATGTCATTGCTTTTAATTTTATAACCATCCAACAAATGAGGTAATCCTATTCCCATTTTAAACTTGATTTGAATAACTATCCAAGAAGGTATTTGACTTGAATACGTTCCCACAGCTATTAAGAGTTAATACAATAGCTAACACATATTTATTGCTTACTATGTGCCAGACTCCATGCTGTAACACACTGCGGATTGCCTGGCCAATAGCCATCCCACCCCTCCTGTACCTGCTAACAGAATCCTTATTTTGTTTAGGTATCTCTTCCTCAGGAAAAGGGACCCTATCTCCAGCATGATTGTGTAAGTCAGTCAGAGTGATCCTATTCCCCTTATGTCAGTGATAGATTGCATTAAAGGCAGGCTATGACCCAGCTCTGGCCAAAGATGTGGGAAGGAAAGTCAGCGAGCAATTTCTGGGAAAGGTTTTCTCATCTTTAAAAAGACACAAAAGAAGGAGATGGTTCTCTTCTGCTGCTGCATATGGTATTGTCTGGAGGAAACAGTAGTATGTATGGCAGCCATTTTATGACCATGCGGGGAGACACCCTAGGAAAGCCTGAAGGTTGATGTTGGAAGAGCACAAAGCTTGAAAGAACTTAACCAATCCTGAAACTTCTCAACAATAACATTTGGAACCTAGAACACAATGGAAACTTCAAAATGCCAAGGAAAATTAATTTCAACCTATAATTCTATACCTGCAAAGCAATCAATTAATGTGGGGATAAATTAAAGACCTTTTCAGACATGCAAAGTCACAAAAAGTTTACCTCCCATGCACCCAATTCTCAGAGGCTACTGGAACTGCTTCATCAAAAAAAAAGAGAGTGACAGAGACCAGGAAATAGGGGATGCAACTCAAGAGAGGGGCAACAGGAGATCCCAGGATGATAATGAAAGGAAACACCAGGACAGCAGCTGAGCCCCGGGGGTAGAAGACAATAAATATGTTCTAGATTAGGGTGAGTCAAATATCTCCAGGAAAGAGTTTTTCAAGAAGATGAAACTGATGGAATACTTGATGAATTTGAACATATTGAAAGGAGATGTAAACAATAAAGGAAGATTGAGGAGATGAATTCATCGTAAGTATGTAGGCAACAACCCAAGTGAGAAAACCAGACAGCTGTTAATTCCAGGAAGAAAAAAGTTGAGCCAGCAAGGAAAAGTCATCATAGGGTACTACACAGCTTAGCCATAAATGATATTTACATATTATAATAATGTAAAGAATGAATATTGGCTCAGCCAAATTGTGGTATATCTATATTGAGAGGCTTGAAGGTGGAAAGTGTAAGTAAGCAAGGAGAGGGGAGTTCGTGAAAGAGCAAAAATATTTTTCAAATGAAAACATCAGTAGATAATGCCTACACTGCACAAAGCAAGAGCTGTCACCATAAGCATGTTATCTAGTGCTATGAAGGGAAATACCAAAAGAAAGAGTTACGAGAGAACCAAATGGCTGCCTTTGGGGAGTGAAACATGGAGGTGATGGTGAGTAGAGGACTGTTCTTTTTTTCATCATTAGCTTTGTAAGACGGATTGTCTATTTAGGAATCTGAATAACTTTAGTAAAAATAAAAACAAGATTTAAAACTAAGAACCTCTCCCCCAATTTTTTTAAGAAGCCAATTATTAACTCCAAGGCAAATAAGAGCTATTCAAGAAGAGAACACAAAATTTGCTCAGCTGTGAATATTAATTACATAATGTGCCAACTATGTTCTCCTCGCCTTCCAGATCCATCTTCCCTTCTCCACCTGCTCTGTGCCCAGCAGGCAGACCTCTGTTAACTCCACCAACAGGCTCCCTCTGGCTTCCATGAGGGTTTTGCCCCTAGAGAGCCCCAGCAGGACAGCAGAGGGAGGCAGGGGGGCTGGTTGGGGATGTGTCACACCTGGCTGTCTTTCTAGCATGGTCACCTCCAGCTGGCTGCATGCTTTCACAATGGCTACAACTGTTATCAGGCAGCTCCCTCTATCTAGTCCTCACTCCCCAGGTTCTTTGGGGCCTAGGAGTGGTCATGGAACCCCCTCAGTTTTACCAGCCATATCCCTAGTGGTTTCCCTATACCATGCCTGTGCATGCATGCTAAGTCGCTTCAGTCATGTCTAACTCTTTGTGACCCTATGGACTCTAACCTGCCAGGTTCCTCTGTCCATGGGATTCTCCAGGCAAGAATATTGGAGTGGGTTGTCATGCCCTCTTCCAGGGGATCTTCCTGACTCAGGGATCTAACCCAGGTCTCTTACATCTCCTGCATTAGCAGGCAGGTTCTTTACCACTAGAGCCATCTGGGAAGTCCCATACCATGCCTACACTTTTACAAATGGTCCCTTCTTAAAGGAAAAGGTGGAGGGGGGATAAATTAGGAGTTTGAGACTAACATACACACACTACTATATATAAAATAGATAACTGACAAGGACCTACTGAACAGAGAACTATATTCAACATTTTGTAATAACTCATAAGGGAAAGGAATCTGAAATGTGATTCTTTAACTGAAACACTTTGCTGTACATCTGAAATGAGCATAATATTATAAATCAACTATACTTGAATTAAAAAAATATGTGTCTAACCAAAAAATAAAATATATAAATAAGAAAAAAATTTAATGGTACTTTATTAAACTTTTTTCAAATGACCCAATTTTGAGTGTGCCATCTGTTTCTTCCTGGAAGCCTAAAACATACAACCATGGTAATATAAACAATGAATATTGACTTAATTTTTTTAAAGTTCATGATATATTGAGAGGTAAGGAGGGGATCCCCCTCAAGGATCACTGCCTTGTCATGGCGAAGGGGCTTGTATAACCTAATGAAGCTATGAGCCATGCCGTGCAGGGCCACCCAAGATGGACGGGTCATAGCAGAGTTGTTGTTCAGTCACTCAGTCATGTCCAACTCTTTGTGACCCTGTGGACTGCAGCACGCCAGGCCTCCCTGTCCTTCACCATCTTCCAGAGCTTGCTCAAACAAACTCATGGCTATGAACCATGCTGTGCAGGGCCATCCAAGACAGATGGGTCATAGCCGAGAGTTCTGAGAAAACGTGATCCACTGGAGGAGGGAAGGGCAAACCACCCCATTACACTTGCCGTGAGAATCTCATGAACTGTATAAAAGGCCAAAAATATATGACACCGAAAAATAAGTCCCCCAGGTCTGAAAGTGTCCAATATGCTGCTGGGGAAGAGCAGAGGAGAATTACCAATAGCCCCAGAATGAATGAAGCGGCTGGGCCAAAGCAGGTACAACACTCTGTTGTGGATGTGTCTGGTGATGAAAGTAAAATCCAATGCTGCAAAGAACAGTATTGTATAGGAACCTGGAATGTTAGGTCCATGAATCAAGGAAAATTGGACGTGGTCAAGCAGAAAATGGTAAGAATAAGCATCGACATCCTAGGAGTCAGCAAACTAAAATGGACGGGAATGAGTGAATTTAACTCAGATAACCATTACCATCTACTGCAGTGGGCAAGAATCCCATAGAAGAAATGGAGTACCTCATAATCAACAAAAGAGTCCGAAATACAGTACTTGGGTGAAACCTCAAAAATGACAGAATAATCTCAGTTCGTTTCCAAGGCAAGCCATTCAACATCACAGTAATCCAAGTCTATGCCCCTACCACCAATGCCAAAGAAGTGGAAGTTGATCAGTTCCATGAAGACCTAGAATATCTCCTAGAACTAATGCCCAAAAAAGATGTTCTATTCATCACTGGGGATTAGATTGCAAAAGTAGGAAGTCATGAGATACCTGGAGTAACAGGCAAGTCTGGCCTTGGAGAACAAAATGAAGCAGGGCAAAAACTTATTGAATTCTGCCAAGAGAATGCATTAGTCATAGCAAACACCCTTTTTCAACAACACAAGAGACGACTGTGTTTACACATGGACATCAACAAATGGTCAATACTGAAATCAAATTGATTACATTCTTCATAGCCAAAGATGGATAAGCTGTATACAGTCAGCAAAAACAAGACCTGGAGCTGACTGTGGATCATATCATCAGCTTCTCATAGCAAAATTCAGGCTTAAACTAAAAGAACTGGGAAAAACACTAGGCCAGCCAGATATGACTTAAATCAAATCCCATATGAATTCGCAGTAGAGGTAAGAACTAGATTTAAAGGACTAGATCTAGTGAACAGTGTGCCTGAAGAACTATAGATAGAGGTCCATAATATTGTACAGGAGGCAGTGAACAAAACCACCCCAAAGAAAAAGAAAAGCAAGAAGGCAAAGTGGTTATCTGAGGAAGCTTTACAAATAGTGGAAAAATGAAGAGATGTGAAAAGCAAGGGAAAGAGGGAAAGATATATCCAATTGAATGCAGAGTTTCGAAGAATAGCTAGAAGAGATAAGAATGCCTTCTTCAATGAACAGTGCTTAATAATAGAAGAAAACAATAAAAGAGGAAGGACTAGAGATCTCTTCAGGAAAATCTGAAATATTAAGGGAGCATTCCGCCCAAAGATGGACACAATAAAGGATAAAAATTGTAGACAAACCTGTATGCGAGACAGCAAAAGAGACACAGATGTATAGAACAGTCTTTTGGACTCTGTGGGGGGTGGGGGGGGATGATTTGGGAGAATGGCATTAAAACATGTATAATATCATATAAGAAACGAATCGCCAGTCCAGTTTTGATGCAAGATACAGGAAGCTTGGGGCTGGTGCACTGGGATGACCCAGAGGGATGGTATGGGGAGGGAGGTGGGAGGAGGGTTCATGATGGGGAACATGTGTACACCCGTGGCGGATGCCTGTTGATGTATGGCAAAACCAATACAATATTTTAAAGTAAAAAATAATAATAATAAATTTTTTTAAAAAATTGTAGACACCTAGTAGATGCTGATGAGATCAAGATGAGATGGAAAGAATACACAGAAGATCTGTATAAAAAACATCTTAATGAACCGGATTACTACAAAGTTGTCGTTAGTCACCCAGAGCCAGACATTCTGATGTGTAAGTCAAATTGGCCTTAAGAAGCACTGATGTTAATAAAGCTAGTGAAAGTGATGAAATTTCAGCAGAACTATTCAAATCCCTAAAGGATGATGCCATCAAGGTTTTACATTCATTATGTCAGCAAATCTGGAAGACCCAGAAGTGACCACAGGACTGGAAAAGGTCACTCCTTATCCCAATTCCCAAGAAGGGTAGTACCAAAGAATGTGCTAACCATTGGACAGTCACACTCATCACCCATGCTAGTAAGGTCATGCTTAAAATCTTGCATGCTAGGCTTCAGCATTACGTGAACCAAGAAATTCCAGATGTCCAAGCTGGGTTGATCAAATTGTCAACATTCACTGGATTATGGAGAAAGCAAGGGAATTTCAGAAAAACATCTATTTCTGTTTCATTGACTACGCTATCGCCTTTGACTGTGTGGATCATGACAAACTGTGGAAAGCTCTTAGAGAGATGGAAATACCAGACGATTTTATCTGTCTCCTGAGAAACCTGTATGAGGATCAAGAAGCAACAGTTAGAACCCTGTAGGGAACAACTGATTGGATCAAGATTGAGAAAGGTGTACAACAGCGATGTCTGCTGTCACCCTGTGTGTTTAACCTGTACGCTGAGCACAGAGAAATGCTGGGCTGGATGAGTTACAGGCTGGAATCAAGATAGGCAGGAGAAACATCAACAACCTCGAATATGCAGATGATACTACTCTAATGGCAGAAAGTGAAGAGGAACTAAAGAGCCTCTCAATGAGAGTGAAGGAGGAGAGTGAAAGAATCGGCTTAAGACTAAATATTAAAAAAAAAAAAAAACTAAGATCATAGCACCTGGCCCCATAACTAAATGGCAAATAGAAGGGAAAACGATGGAAGTAGTCACAGATTTCTTCTTCTTGGGTTCCAAAATCACTGTGGCTGCAGCCATGAAATCAGAAGAGGATTGCTTCTTAGCAGAAAAGCAATGACAAACCTAGACAGTGTGTTGAAAAGCAGAGACATAATTATGCTGACAAAGGTCCGTATAGTCATGGCTATGGTCTTCCCAGTGGTCACGTTTGTGAGCTGGGCCGTACAGAAGGCAAAGTGCCAAAGAAGTGAAGCCTTCGAACTGCAGTGCTGGAGAAGACTCCTGAAAGTCCCTTGGACAGCAAGGAGATCAAACCAGTCAATCCTAAGGGCAATCAACCTTGAATATGCACTGGAAGGACTGATGCTGAAGCTGAAGCTCCAGTATTTTGGTCATCTGATGTGAACAGACGACTCATTGGAAAATCCCTGATGCTGGGAAATATCAAGGGCAGAAGGAAAAGAGGGCATCAAAGGATGAGATGGCTGGACAGCATCACCGATGCAATGAACATGAACTTGGGCAAACTCTGGGAGACAGTGAGGACAGGGAGGGCAGGCATGGGGTCGCAAAGAGTCAGACACGACTGAGCGATTGAACAACAACAAGGAGGGGAAATATGTAAGAAGGTGTATGGAAGGGAGCTCTAAATTCCATTATCTAAAAGTGAAAAGATTTAAGAAATAGGAGTGTATTCATACTATTTAGAAATATGAAAATGAATCTCAGCAGAAATAGCAAAAAAAAAAAAAAAAAGACTTAAGGAAGTGAAGACCTTTCTGATTTCTTATTTGAATACCTGAGGAATAGCTTTCAAAATTGTGTTTTTCAGACTATGGTTTGAGACCCATTAGTAGGATTTGAAATCTATTTAATATCAGTCAATTCTTTAATTAGAACAGAGTAGAAATCATCAGCATTTTTTCACAAGTAGTGAGAGTAGATATGGATTTGTTAAGCTGCTCAGTTTTATATTTCTATGTGTGTGTGTGATATAAAATGTATTTGCGTTGGGCTCAAAAAAGCTTGAAAGTCACTATTTTAAAAGAATGGTGGTTGAAAACAGGGCAGAGAAGTAAAAAAACCTAACCCAAAAGGGTTAAAGGGCTACGTTATTCTCTGAAGACACAGTTACATTTTGAATAGCTGACAGCAGTAATAATTCACTACACTTACGTGAGGCCTTGCCAGGTTAACAGTTTCCCATGCAGCTCTTATTTTATTCACCCTGTGTGTTATAATGCTCTTGGCTCACCAGCTAATAAAGAAAGAAATTCAGAGCCTCTCTGTTGGAACAATTTATTGCTTTATCATGGAAGCCACTACATACAAAGAAATAGAATTGTTCAGAATGCGGCTGGGGGAATGCTGCAATAAGGTATCAAGCAAGAATAAAAATTATATCCAATGCAGTAGGAAATGGGATGGAAATCCAGACCTATTTACAATGAACTGATACTTAAACTACCAGCCAGGTGATTCAGGGCTTAAGCTAACAGAATTTCTAGAATGTAGAAACAAAAACACCATCTCAGAGGAATCAATATCTAACTTTCATTTTGTTAGAGAGATGGAAAATAAGGTCCAGACAGCTGAAGTAAACTGAAAAAGTGTACTATTTTCAATCTAGGAAAGAAGAGTTTTGAGATTAAAGCTTCAAGAAGGTACCATATTTTATCATACCTAGTTGAAATTCTCTATATAATTATGGGATTCCAACTATATTTATTCTATAATTCACGTATTTATAGAGCTTCCCTGGTGGTGCAGTGATAAAGAATCCGCCTGCCAATGCAGGAAATGGAAGAGACGTGGGTTCAATCCAGGTTGGGAAGATACTCTGGAGGAGGAAATGGCAACCTACTCCAGTATTCTTGCCTGGAGAATCCCATGGACAGAGGAGCCTGGCGGGCTATGGTCCATAGGGTTGCAAAGAGTCGGCCACGACTGAGCACAGCATAGCTAGCAGCTAGTAGAGCTCCTGACATATATCACACATATTTTTTTGGAGATGAAAACATTTATTTCAACTAAATTATTTCATTAAAAAATTCTATAATGCCATTAAAAAAGGAAGAAAATAGAAACATATTTAACTGCCTTTAAAGACCAAGAAAACCTCTAAAGACCATATAAACACATATACATTTCAAAGATTTCCACTGTTTTAACAATAGCGCATCAATAAATACTTACCCAATGTTAAGCCAACTTTAACATGACTTTAGTTTCTAACATTGTCCACATCTCATATGTATTTATATGAATATATAGACTAGGAGAAAAGAGGAACTAAACCACAATTTTTCCGCCAACTTGTGCAAGGTGAATAACAAGTGGTTAAAAAATCAATAATTCCCATGCACTAGAATGTCCATCTGTTTGAGTTCCTCAGAGTTCTAAACACAAGTGCAAAATTTTAAATCATGAGAATAATGCTTTCAAGTCTCTTTTTTTACTGTAATGCTTTCAGGTCTCTTTTTTTACTGTAACAACTAGCTGTGAGTGGCTCATCAATTAAAAGTTGGCCCTCAGAGGATAGCATGATGGAGAGCACAAGCCTCCCACTGCTTCTGCATTCTCAGGTGGAGGGGTGATACCAAACTGAAAAGGATGAGATGCAGGCCGCTTCTCCACCCATCGTGCCCTTATGTCCAGCAGCACAGACTGAAAGAGTCCTGTGTCTTTAGCTCTGAGCCCGGTGCCAGAAAGAGCCAAAGAAGGAGGAGATGGGAGTCTGCTCTCAAGGAATTTTAGGTCCTGTTGGGTCCTCAGAGACAACTAGAGCATGGTATCAGATGGCATCTGATAAAGAGCTAAGCTGTGTATGGACTACCTTGGCAGTCCAGTGGTTAAGACTCTGTGTTTCCAGTGCCTCCACTGCAGGGGGCGTGGGTTCGATCGCTGGTTGGGGAACTAAGATCCTACCTGTCGCACGTGGAATGGCGAAAAAATAAAAGCTAAGTTGTGCGGATTGAGAAATAAGTTCAGCTAAAGAGATCTGTGTCACTGGTGCCATTCTATGTCTTCTTTGGAGAAGTCCTGTGGGCTGTTGAATAGAGTGAGGCTCTCATTTTCTACAGTGCACTTGACCAGGCCCCAAATGGACCTAAGGGCCAACACGTGCTTTTGAGCCCATTGCTGAAACCCACCAACCTTACAGCTGATCTCTTGGGATCTCAGCAACCTAGAAGCCTATCTGCCTTCAACTTGCCCATTTACCTCCAGAAAGCTGAGTTACAAGAAGTGAGGATCAGGAAAACCAAGTCCTACAGACAGCCCACAGGGTAACCCAGAACCACACAGCAGGTGCATCAGGCAGGTCCTCTCTTGCACAATGTCCATTCTAATTGGTTAAACAAAAAAGAATATATTGATGGACATTAGAGGTGCTTACAGGATCTCTAGGGCAGTGAGAGAATCAGGCTTGTAAGCAGGAATTATGCCATGAGACTGCTCCTGCTGTGGGGTCTGAGCACCACAGTTCACATGGCCAATGCTGGGCATGGGACCCTCCCACTAGGACCTCTGCCACTGCTGCACTGAAGGCTGGACATCTCTCCTTCAGGAGCTGCCATCCTTATTATAATGGATTCTGTGCCATGCCTCTGAACGGCATTCACTCTCTTCCAAATCAAAGGCTCTCACAGGAGCGTTGTTGTATACCCACACCCTGGCTGCAAGTCAGTCTGAGAAAGCAAGGTTCTGCCTTCCAACTTGGGAGGCAAAATACACAAAGTCCTCCTAACATAGGGAGGGTGTGCAGAGGTGCCAGGCTGCCAAAAGGCATGGGGAAAAAAATGTTCATTTGTTAAGTGAGCTTTAGGCAGAATGTACACAGAGTTCCAGTCCCACGTTGTTGACCTCTCTACGCACTGCCTCGGTGACATTTGAAATCTGGCATTTCCCATCCATTAGAAGAGCACAGTAATTCTCTTCTTGATCTTTCAAGGTCATGGGATGCTTGTGCTGGTTGGGTCACCCAAGGCAGCAGCAACAGCAGCAAGGGAGAGGTAAAGACAGACGCAGCTTAGGAAGTGCTTCCTGACACACACACACAACACAAGTGACACTCTGTGTTACAGAGGAAAATCCCGAATTGCAGATCAGATGTTCATTTGCCTGATAAACCACACACTAAAACGGGACTTCAATTTTCTATTCAAATTTGGAACAGAAGGTCTCAGCAAGGATTAGCCGTTATATTAGTCTCCTGTGGCTTTTGTAACAAATGGTCATATACTTGATGCCTTAAAACAATACACATTTAAGGACTTTCCTGGTGGTACAACCTGGTTGGGGAAGTTCTGCAGGCTTCCCTGGTGGCTCAGACAATAAAGAATCTGCCTGCAATGCAGGGGACTTGGGTTCAATCCCTGGGTTGGGAGGATCCCCTGGAGGAGGAAATGGCAACCCACTCCAGTATTCTTGCCCGGAGAATCCCATGGACAGAGGCACCTGGGGGGCTACAGTCCATAGGGTTACAAAGAGTCAGACGTGACTGAAGGACTAACACTTTCACTATCTGTGGGGAAATTCTGTATGACGCATGGCATGGCCAAAACACACACACACACACACACACACACACACACACGTTTATTCTCTTATAGTTCTGGAGGCCAGAAGTCTGAAATCAGTACCACTGGGCCAACATCAAGATGGAGGCAGTCCCACATGTACTCCAGAGGCTCTAGAGGAGAGTTCGTTCCTTGTTTCTTCCAGCTTCTGTGGCCGTCAGCATTTCTTGGCTTGTGGCCACATCACTACAATATCTACCTCCATCTTCACACCACTATATGTGTGTGTGTGTGTATGTATATGAAATCTCCCTTTGCCCGCCCTTCTTATAAGGATAGATATGATTGCATTTAGGGCCCACCTGGATAATCTAGGATAATCACTTCATTGCAAGATCCTTAACTTAGCTTTTACACAGCAAAAGAAACCATTAACAAAATGAAAAGACAACCTGCTGAATGGGGAAAAATATTTGCAAATGATATAACCAATAAGAGGTTAATATTTAAAAATATATAAACAGCTCATATAACCCAACATTAAAAAAACCATTCCAGTTAAAAGATGGACAGCAGACCTGAATAAACATTTTTTTTCAAAGACATATAGATGAACAGGCACATAAAAAGCTGCTCAACATCGTTAATCATCAGAGAAATGCAAATCAAAACCACAATGAGGTATCACTCACACCTGTCAGAATGGCCATCATCACAAAGGCGACAAATAACAAATATTAGCGAGGATGTAGAGAAAAGGGAACCCTAGTACACTGTTGGTGAGAATGTAAATTGGCGTAGCCACTCTGGAGAACAGTATGGAAGTTTCTCAAAAAGCTACAAACAGAACTCTCATATGATCCAGTAATTCCATTCCTGGTTTTAGATTCAAAAACAACAAAAACACTAGTTTAAAAAGATACATGTGCCCCAGTGTTCATAGAAGCATTGTTTATAATTACCAAGATATTGAAACAATGTAAGTATCCATAAACAGATGAATGGGTAAAGAATATGTGGTATACACATACACACATGCATATATATAATGAAATCATATATATATACATATATATATATATGAAAAGTCCCTGATGCTGAGAAAGATTGAGGGCAGAAGGAGAAGAGGGCATCAGAGGATGAGATGGCTGGATGGCATCACCAATTCAATGGACATGAACTTGGGCAAACTCTGGGAGATGGTGAGGGACAGGAAGGCCTGGTGTGCTGCAGTCCAAGAGGTCCGAACAACAACATAGATGTATATAATGGAATGCTGCTCAGCCATGAAAGAGAATAAAATTTTGTCATTTGCAGCAACATGGATAGACTTAAAGGGTATTATTCTTTGTGAAATAAGTTAAAGAACAAAAAAAAACTGTATGATATCACTTACACATGGAATCTAAAAAATACAACAAACCAGTGAGCATAAAAAAGAAGCAGACTTACAGATATGGAAAACAAACCAGTGCTTACCAGTGGGGAGAGGGAGCAGGGAGGGGCAAGATAGGGGTAGGGGATTAAGCGTTACAAACTATTAGGTATAAAATAAACTACAAGGATATATTGTATAACGTGGGAAATATAGCCAATATTTTATAACAACTATAAATGGAGTATAATCTTTTCTGGGAGGCCAGGCCATATGGCATGCGGGATCTTAGTTCCCCAACCAGGGATCAAACCTGTGTCACCTGCAGTGGGGTCTCAGAGTCATAACCACTGGGCCACCAGGAAAGTTCCTGGAGTATGACCTTTAAAACTGTGAATCACTATGTCGTATACCTGAAACCTGTGTACATCAACTATATCTCGAGATGCCAGTCCAGGTTCGATGCACGATACTGGATGCTTGGGGCTAGTGCACTGGGATGACCCAGAGGGATGGTATGGGGAGGGAGGAGGGAGGAGGGTTCAGGATGGGGAACACATGTATTCCTGTGGCGGATTCATTTTGATATTTGGCAAAACTAATACAATTATGTAAAGTTTAAAAATAAAATAAAATTAAAAAAATAATAAAATAAAAATAATTTTTAAAAGATCCTTTAACTTCAAATCACACCTGCAAAGACCCTTTTTGACAATAAGATAACATTCACAGTTCTAGGGCTTAGGACCTGATATCTTTGGGGAACATTATTGAGCCTACGATGGTGGTAGAGGAGGGCTGTAGAAGACAGGACTGGAAAAATCAGGCAAGACCAGAGCTAATCAACTATACTTGTGTCCTCTCCTAAGTCATCTCAACCAACCTCAGGCATCCTCAGAATCTAACAAAACTAAATGATCCCTGTCCCCAGACTTAGCTCTTAGAGTGATTAATTAATCCCTTTGACCTGAAATTGTCTTCAAAGCCAACACAAGCAAAACCATTTGGAAAGTAAAACAAAGGTTGTTAGTTACAAACATCTCTTGACAACTATAGACACAAACCTCAGTTTGGTCTCCCATGTTGGTTCGGTAGTTACTTTAGACAACTGATTTTTTGCAGACTCAGCTGTAGCTAACAACAGACTAGCACCAAGGGCTGGCTTGTCTAGGATGCTCGGTGTGGATATTGCTCTGCCATCCTCGGGCTTCCCTGGTGGCTCAGATGGTAAAGAATCTGCCTGCAATGCAGGAGACCTGGGTTTGATCCCTGGGTCAGAAAGACCCCCCTGGGGAAGGGAATGGTAACCCACTGCAGTATTCTCACCTGGAGAAGTCCACAGGGTCACAGAGAGTCACTCACGACTAAGCGACTAACACTTTCACCCTTCTGCCATCCTTAATGGTTTAACCTTGGGTAAGTTCTTTGCTTTCTGTGCCTGTTTTTGTTTTTTAATGTGGACCATTTTAAAAGTCTTTATTAAATTTGTTATAACATTGCTTCTGTTTTATATTTTGGCTTTTTGGCCAGGAGGCATGTGGGAAGCTTAGCTCCTTGACCAGGAATCAAACCCATAGCCCTTGCATCAGAAGGTGAAGTCTTAACCACTGGACCACCAGGGAAGAATCTGTGCCTGTTTTCTTGTCTCTAAAATAGGGATGATAAGGAGACTTAACCTCATGGAGTTGTTATAGGACTAAAATGAGACAGTGTGTATAAAGAATGCTCAGCATACAGTAAGAACTGAATAAACATTAGCCCTTGTTGTTGCTTTTATAATTGTTATTACAGTTCTCATGCTGTTCTTGTGATGCAAATATGGTATATATGAGCCAAACCATATTAAAGGGACTTTTCAAAAGAGATGAAATGAGTTTACCAGTGACTAGCTACAAAAGTAGACACATACACATTTCATTCTGTTGAGGTGAATGGAACATAAAAGCCCAAAATTATAGTGTCAAATAGACCTCAAATAAATTAAGTGATTTTGTCGTTGTTTGTATGTCATAACAATGATTCAAACACAATGGCAGGAATTTTTCTCCAAGTAAAAGGTTTTTGCAGACCTCAAGATGTAGAGTCTGTCTTCCAGGCTTAACATTACTCCTTTCATAATTTTTTAAATATATCCATTTTCATGCAGGACAGCAGGGGCAGCTTTATTAATAATATTTATCCATTAAATAGTAAGTTATCCCAAATATCTTGGGCTGTACATTTTTCCTATAATCGGGTGGAATCAATAAGCAAATACATAATTTATGTTTCTGTTTATGTAGTCTCAATAGTATTTATTTGTTTAATAAAGCCCACAGTGTAGCTGGTAATTGGAGATGTTGACTCAACCAGGTTCCCCTGTACAAAATGCAAGGCTTATACAATTTTATTTGACGTGTGAGTCACAAAAGCCCTTTTAAGCAAATTAATGGTCACTGATGGAAATAATTAGGAAGTACCAACAAAATTTCAATTAGTCATCTTATTAATTTTCTCCCTATTCTTGTCCCACCATATTGCCATAGTGTCATAGTTTTTAAAATTTAATACAAGGCCTTTTATTTGATATGATTTTTGTTGGCTGATGGTATAGTCTGACACATTTTTAAAATGGCAACATAGCCAAAGTTTCATTAAAGTCTGATTAGCATAATTAACATAAAACATAAAAGGTATTGGTTACATTTCTACTCTCCAGCGCTTAGAAAAGCAGCTTATTAAGTTGAGAGAGTATAGAGAGACCATTTTAATATATTTTTGTCTTTATTATGGCCCCTTAAAATACGATTTATAAAATCTTATTTTCTATTGAGCTCAGATTTGCAAATGAAAAGAGTGAGGATTCCTCTAAAATCAGGTAACAGATGCATCTAAGTTTGAGCACAGAAAATTTAAAAAAGCAAAGTCGGACTCCTTTAAAGCTAGTATTTTTTTACTAGACATTTGGAGGGTGTTTCTCCCTCTAGAATAAAAGGGGAGGAGCTCTGATGTTTGGTAAAGAATGGAAAAATCCCAGATGGTGTTCATGATTCTGGAAGAGTTTTGCCCTTTAATGCTCTGGAAGAGTTTTGCCTCTTAAAAGATTCAATATAAGTTTAAATATACATTCTTGTCAATCCCAGAGAGTTGGTGATTAACAACCATTATATCTTAGCAATTGCTTTTCATTTACATTTAGATGTTTATAGTCTTCTAATCGGAGAAGGCAATGGCACCCCACTCCAGAACTCTTGCCTGGAAAATCCCATGGACGGAGGAGCCTGGTGGGCTGCAGTCCATGGGGTCGCTAAGAGTCGAACACGACTGAGCGACTTCACTTTCACTTTTCACTTTCATGCATTGGAGAAGGGAATGGCAACCCACTCCATGTTCTTGCCTGGAGAATCCCAGGGACGGGGGAGCCTGGTGGGCTGCCATCTATGGGGTCGCATAGAGTCGGACACGACTGAAGTGACTTAGCAGTAGTAGCAGTCTTCTAATCTTCATTCTCAGATTTTTCTATGGTCTTCATTTATATCTTAGTTCACATTTCTCTGGAAGTTAACTGCAAGATGAGTCCAAGAGCAGCTACAGCAGTTTATTGGAGAGGTGAAGGACAACACACATAGAGGGGTAGGGAAGTGAGTCCAAGAAGAGAAGGTATTAAAGGGTGGATTATCCAGGCGCTTCCCTGGCGGTCCAGTGGTGAAGACTCTATGCTTCCACTGCAGGGGACTCAGGTTCCATCCTGGTAAGGCAACTAAGATCCCACATGACACACAGTGTGACCCCCCCCCCAAAAAAAAGCCAGAAAATTGATATGGGACTTCCTTGGTGGTCCAGTGGTAGAGAGTCTGCCTGCCAATGCAGGGGACCCGGGATCAATCCCTGGTCCAGGAAGATCCCGCATGCCGTGGTGCCGAAACTAAGCCTGGACACCACAACGACTGAAGCTGGCACATAGAGCCCGTGCTCCTCAACAAGAGCAACCACCACAATGAGAAGCCTGTGTGCCACAACCAGAGAGGAGCCCCCACTCGCCACAACTAGAGAAAGGCCACACACAGCAATGAAGACTCAGCACAGCCAAAATAGATAATTTATATGTGTGTGTGTGTGTGTGTGTGTGTGTGTGTATACACACATACATATCACGAACCAATCTTTCTTGTTGTCCAAGGACTGTCCTTTCTCAGCTCGCACTTTAATTGCTGGTTTTCTCCTCTCTTCTTACTCCGTATTCTTCCTGGACCATCTCTTACTATGTCATCCAATGACCACTTCTCTCCCTCATGCACATATCCAGACAAAGCTGTTCCTCTGTGACCTAGACTCCCTCCCACAGCTGCCAACCTGGGAGCTCTTTGCAGTCTCACAGCTCCTCAGCTCCCCTGCCCTATCTGAACCCCCAGCTAAATCCTTTGTGCTCAAGCTTGAACACTCTGTCACCTGATTTTAGAGGGATCCTAACTGCAGCCATGAAATTAAAAGATGCTTACTCCTTGGAAGGAAAGTTATGACCAACCTAGATAGTATATTCAAAAGCAGAGACATTACTTTGCCAACAAAGGTCCATCTAGTCAAGGCTATGGTTTTTCCAGTGGTCATGTATGGATGTGAGAGTTGGACTGTGAAGAAAGCTGAGTGCCGAAGAATTGATGCTTTTGAACTGTGGTGTTGGAGAAGACTCTTGAGAGTCCCTTGGACTGCAAGGAGATCCAACCCGTCCATCCTAAAGGAGATCAGCCCTGGGATTTCTTTGGAAGGAATGATGCTAAAGCTGAAACTCCAGTACTTTGGCCACCTCATGCGAAGAGTTGACTCATTGGAAAAGACTCTGATGCTGGGAGGGATTGGGGGCAGGAGAAGAAGGGGACGACAGAGGATGAGATGGCTGGATGGCATCACCGACTTGATGGACATGAGTTTGAGTGAACTCCGGGAGTTGGTGATGGACAGGGAGGCCTGGCGTGCTGTGATTCATGGGGTTGCAAAGAGTCAGGCACAACTGAGCGACTGAACTGAATTAACTCTTTCCATTTGCAAATCTGAGGTCCCTTATGATTTTATAAATCTTATTTTAAGATACTATAATAAAAACAAAACTATACTAAAATGGTCTCTCTAGGAGACTTCCCTTGTGGTCCAGTGGCTAAGACTCTGTGCTCCCAATACAGGGAGCCCAGGTTTGATCCCTGGTCAGGGAAGTAAGATCTCACAACTAAAGATCAAATATATATATATATATATATATATATATATATATATATGAAGGAAATGGCAACCCACTCCAGTGTTCTTGCCTGGAGAATCCCAGGGACGGGGGAGTCTGGTGGCTGCTGTCTATGGGGTCACACAGAGTCGGACACGACTGAAGTGACTTAGCATAGCATATATATATATATATATATATAAGGTCTGTCCATATATACTCTTAATAAGCTGCTTCTCTAGGCATTAGAGAGTAGAAATTCTCCCAACGTGTTTCACATTTTTTGTTGGTTATACAGCTGCCCTCCACTTCCCTTAGTGGCTCCACCCCCAGAGACAACTCATTCTCCATTTTAGGCCAGGACCCTTGGGCCTAAGCTCCTTCCTGGCTCTCATCTAGCCAAACCCATCAGGCACTTGCCCCACTCTCACCCCCAGTGTGGTGGGATGGGACTCATTCTAGGGTCTGGCTCACAAGATCAGCATGGCAGATAACTGGATTCTGGAGCAAGGAGGACCAGGAAGGTCAGACACATTGGAGGGAAGCTTCTTCCTTGAAATTTCTGGATGAGAGGTAGGGAAGTAGCGGGGACTGCACCCTCTAATTCTCCTGCCACTCTGGATGCTCGACTGAGTCCCACTGCTGTAGCTATTTGAGGAGAAGATGGCCTCACATATCCCCACTCCCTTAGTTGGACAATGGAGCAGCCAGAGCTCAACTGTTATGGGAAAAACCTCCAAGTGGGTCTTTCTGGTTTTGCCTGGCCTGAAACAAAACAAAAATCTCTTTGAAAGTGAAGTGGCTCAGTCATGTCCGACTCTTTGTGACCCCATGGACCATAGCCTACCAGGATCCTCCGTCCATGGGATTTTCCAAGCAAGAGTACTGGAATGGGGTGCCATTTCCTTCTCTACTAACCATCAAAAAACAAAACAAGGAGGGGATGTATATATACCTATGGCTGATTCCTGCTGGTGTATGGCAGAAACCATCACAATATTGTAAAGTAATTATCCTCCAATTCAAAATAAAACTAAAATAAAAAATAACATCAGATATTTACTTTTGCGACTTTGATGAAATGCTAAAACCTGAGTACATGGGGAATTTTTCTATAAATAAAAACTTTTAACTCAAAACAACAACAATCCCAAAACCCTTTTCCCAGCACAACGGGGCCTAGTAGTACTATACTATACAGTGAAGGAAGGCAAGTCAAGTAATTCTTCAGAAAATAAGAAAAAAAATTCTCCTTTAGGGAGATTTTCTAGCCCTCTCTAGAGACTGAAGGGACACAATTTGATGTAAAAGGAAAAGGGGAAAAAATAGATATTTAATCCCCCATGACTGGGCACTCTATCTGGGTGGTATTTTTTTAATCAGGTGATTCTCACGTCATCTGGTCCAGACCAACACCCAAGAGACAATGACCCCGGGAACAGGGTCAAGTGGTCAGGTAACATTCAGAGCCCTCCAACGTCCAGCCCTTGCTCACCTCTCTGGCCTCCTCTCCTTGCTGCGCATCACCACCTTTTGTGGACACCGGAGGATGAGCAGAGAGGAAACTCAACAACTCCAGGCAGGAGAGGATCATTTTGGCAGTCTTGTCTCCTGCTAGAACTACTCAAGGAGAGGGACCTCCCCAAGCCCCCTCACCTCCATCCTGACCCTTGGGAGCGCTGATGAAAATCACCCTGATGGCAGAGTATTTCCAAACTCAGATGGTGTGTCAGATGGCTTCCTTCTCCCCTCCAGATCCCCTCCACCCTTCTCCGTCCACTCTGGACCCTGCAAACAGTCCTTGATGGGCTCCTATGCCTCCTGCCTTCCAGTTGCCTGGAAGGCATCACTAGGAGAGAAGAGGCAGGGAGGAGAGAGATCGGGGTATCTATTTCCCTCAGATGCCTCCTTGCTGGGTCTCTAAGGGCTGGCTGGTTACATCCCTGAACCACAAGTCACTTCTCTTGTCAAGATGCCCTCTTCACAGAATTCTCTCATGAGGTTCCAATAACTATTCCCTCCTTCTGCTCCTTCTGGCCTGTGGCTTACCTATACTCTGATTGGTCTTTGTAAATCATCTATTAAACCCATCTCACTTTACCCAATCTGAGGGTGCCATCTGTTTCCTGCCAGGATCTGGAATGATACAGATGGCTTGTCTGACAGACCCTATTGATGGAGATTCCAAGGACTCATTATTTTAGGCAGAGGTGGGGCGGCCTGCAGATCGCTGGAGGTTACTACAGGCACCTGGAATGAAGCTGGGAACTTGAACTCTTCGGAGGCAGAGACTGTGCCTTATTGTCTGTGCAGCCCCAGCCCCACAGAAGGGCCAATTTTTCTTCCTAGGAGACCCTCTAAAAACAGGTTTCCTCTCCTTTTTTCTGTTCAGGGACGCTGTTATCTTAGAAGGATCCCTTTCTCAAAAAAAATGTGCCCCTACCTTGGAAATAGGTTCAGGAACATCATTCTTTAGGAAAGGGATCCTTCTAAGACAGAGCCTGTGGACACAGTGGGGGAAGGGGAGGATGGGACAAATTGGGAGATTAAGACTGACATTTACACACTATCATGTATAAAACTCATAGCTAGTGGGAAGCTGCCGTATAGCACAAGGAGCTCAGCTCGGTGCTCTGTGATGACCTGGGGGGTGGGATGGAGGGCAAATGGGAGGGAGGTCCAAGAGGGAGGGGCCATATGGATACCTGTAGCTGATTTGATTCATTGCACAGCAAAACTAACACAACATTGTGAAGCAACTGTATTCCAATTTTAAAAAAGAATGATATCCCTGAGAGGCTGTACTTTGAATGATTTTCTGTCAAGATCAAAACAATCCATGAGTCCGTGAGCAGGAATTAGATACCAGCACTCTGAGAGCTAGAACAGACCCCAGAAAGAGGCATGGGCCAAGAAGGTGAGGATCTCAAACAGCGATGGAGGAAGAATACACTCTAACAGGGAGAAATGGAGAGCTATAGAGGCCTCCAGCTATACCACAGCTTTGCTCAAGGAAGGAAGAAGTGCTGACCCCAGCTTGAGGGAATCAGGAGAAAAACAAGAGATCCCACCACTGTGCAGGGGTGTTTCCACCTCTCACCAAGCGACAGGGATAAGCCAGTTACCTGCAAAGTTTGCAGTATAGAAATACGCTAACAGTCATTTGCAAAATATGCATATGAGACCTTTCAGTTTTTGGAAAGCCAGTGTACACCATGATTACAACCTATGTCTGAATATATACATAGCTTGATAATGAAAAGAATACACATGAACATATTTATTGTATTGAGTGTTGACGCTGTGGAATTTTCTTTCTTAAGCTTTATTAAGGTATAATTGATATACAAAAATTGCGTGCTTTTAATGTATACCTCTTGATGGGCTAGAATATATACATATAACTGTATGATCACCACAAAGTCCTGAACATATTTATCGCCTTAAAAAATTTCCTTATGTTCTTTTGTGGTGTTTTTTGTTTGAGGGGGTGCTTTTTTAAGAAAGAATATTTAATATGAGATCTATCCTCTTAACTGGAGAAGGCAATGGCACCCCACTCCAGTACTCTTGCCTGGAAAATCCCATGGACAGAGGAGCCTGGTGGGCTGCAGTCCATGGGGTCGCTGAGTCAGACACGACTGAGTGACTTCACTTTCACTTTTCACTTTCATGCACTGGAGAAGGAAATGGCAACCCACTCCAGTGTTCTTGCCTGGAGAATCCCAGGGATGGGGGAGCCTGGTGGGCTGCCGTCTATGGGGTCGCACAGAGTCGGACACGACTGAAGCGACTTAGCAGCAGCAGCAGCATCCTTTTAACATATTTAACTGTAGGTACCATGTTGGACAGCAGACCTCTAGAATTTATTCATTCTGCATGATTTTTTTCATTAAAAATTGTTCATCTCTTTTTTGTTGTTAAATCTATAATGCTTTTTATTATAATCACTTTATAAAAAGCAATGTTAACATCATGACTGGCTTATAAAAATTATTACTCCCATAAAATTACTTTTATAATAAATGAAAATGGAGGAAAAACACAAAGCAAGTGTTTATATGAAATTGGACAAGGTATTTCCTTTTTTAAAAATATTTTTTTTGAGGTGGACTGGTTTTTAAAGTCTTTATTGCATTTGTTACAATATTGCTTCTGTTTTATGTTTTGGTTTTTGGCTGCGAGGCACGTGGGATCTTAGCTCCCTGATCAGGGATTGAACCCACATCCCTTTCATTGGGAGGTGGAATATTAACCACTGGACCAACTGGGAAGTCCTGGACAAGGTATTTTCTTTTTAGCCTCCTTTTCCTCATCTGTGTAATGAGATAAATGGTCTCTACAGTCCATTCCAGATTTTACAAAATGTAATTCTGAATTGTTAAAATGAGTCATAAAAATGTGAATACAGAAAGAGGGATTTTGATTATTTTAAGATTTCCATAAAAATCAAGAAATAGGTAGAACTGGTTGTGTCCCACTGTGGACTGTGATAACTAAAGTTCTGTCTGTCCAGCATGGCTTCCTATTTCTTCATTTGGGTCACTTTAAGATCCCTTCCTCTACTCCATATGGCCCTAGTGGGGCAGTGAATCATACTGCTCACTCTTTAATAAGCATTTTGTGGTCACATGACCAAATCAGAGCCAATCAGGACCTTTTCTAAAATTGATATATGGATAAGGGGACAAAGAACGTCTCTTTAGCCTGGAGCTATTAAATCTTTCTGCCTGTTACCTGGGTGACCTTAGACAAATCGGTTAACTTCTCTGTAGCCTCAATTTTCTCACCTTAAATGAGGCTAATAATAAATCTTCGTCATGAAAATATGTGAGGATCAAATGATCTGAAGCAGGAGAAATGCTATTATAAACTTTAAAGTATTTTGTAATATTATTATTAATAAATTTATTCTTGTTGAACATAAAAATATATGATAAACTAATCCATTATAAGGTATTGGTCAATGACATATTAAACCATTAAATCTCTCAGGGGTAATTCCAGTTTTTAAACAGACTCATTTTATGAAGTATAGAAACAGGCTGCAGTAATTTATATTTTCAGAAATTAGATAGTGGTTAACTTTTAAGTGAGGCTAGTGATTAGAAGGGGCATGAGGGGGCTTCTAAGCGATGTTGGTTATGTTCTGTTTCTTGACCTGAGTTCTGCTTATGTAGGTCTATTGTTATTGAACATTTATTGACCTGTATACTTAAGATATGTGCCCTTTTCTGTGTGTATGTTATATATTTTAATAACATATTCTTAAAACTTGAGGATGTCTGTTTCTAAGAAGATGGAATAGACATTTTCTTACTCCTCCCACTAAGTACAACTAAAAACTCTGGGCATTATATATGAAATGAACATAAGAAGACTCTAAGTGGAGAACGAAGGAAGACCTGCTAAGGACCTCACTATCCAAGGAACAAAAAAGTAGTAAGTGTTCTGGATTTTCTTTTTAAGTCATATATCCCAGATTTGTAGCTGAGAAGGCTGGCACCCAGAAATGCAAAAAAGGGCAGACAAAAAACATACCCTCCAAAGCCTATTCTTTCTAGCCAAAGGACCAAGAAAGAAACCACATAGGAAGAGAAAACTTTCAGACAGTAACTGCTCTACTCAAGCTAAACACTACAGAAAGAAAACTGTGGCCCCACCTCCATGCACGCCAGCAAGAGCAAATGAGGAGGCTAGAATTTCACTTTTGCCATGTTGTAACTAGGTACCTCAACCCATCCACCAGGGTGGCATCAGGGAAGGCCAAGAACGGAGCCAACTCTTTCATCCCTGCTCAGTGCTAATGAGGAAACCACATGGGTAATGAGGAAACCACCCAGAGCCCTTTCTGCTGAGGTGGCATCAGAAGAAATTTTGTACAGCGTCAAGACTGCCACCATTGCTCAGCAATATTGAGGCCACCCTCTCTCCCCAGTGTGTCAGTGGAGACCTAGCAGGAAGCCTGAACCATCCCACCCAGCAATAATAAGGCGATCCCCTCCAAAAGATGTCAACAGAAGCTAAATAGATTTCTATGATGACTGGTAGTAACGGTAGTAAACCTGTACCAGAGCCCACATGTGGGGGATAATTGTAGCCTTTTTAAAAGCTTTTTATTTTATATTGGAGTGTAGTTGATTATTAACAGTGTTGTGTTGGTTTTCAGTTGGACAGGGCAGTGATTTAATTATACATATACATGTATCTATTATTTTTCAAGTTATTTCCCCATTCTGGTTATTATAGGATATAGACATGTACACATTGCTACATTTAAAATAAGTAACCAACAAGGACCTACTGCATAGCACAGGGAATTCAGCTTAATTATGGCATTTTAAAATGTTTTCTCTTTCCCAAGATAGATTGTTTTTAATTAATATTTATGGCAGTATAGCTGTTTTATAATATGACACCACCCCTCTGTTGATGGAGCTGTGTCCAAAAAAAACTCCAGCTAAAACAAAAGATTTAAATAATATACAGTCATAAGATAAAACCCAAGATGTCCAGGTTTTAATCAAAAAATCACTTGTGATACTAGGAATGAGTAACATCTTGAACTAAATGAAAAAAGATGCCAATGCTGAGATAAAACACAGGTTAAAATTATTTGACAAAGATTTTAAAGTAGGCTTCATGCAATAATTCATGAGCAAACACACTTGACACAAATTAAAATATTGAAAGTCTCAATAAAGAAATAGAAGACAAAGAACCAAATAGAAATTTTAGATTGAAAAATATAGTAACCAAAATTTTAAAACTCAACAGATGAGCTCAACAGCAGAATAGAAACAACAGAGGGAAGAATCAATGAACTGGGAAGTAGAATAATAGAAATTACCCAATCTGAGAAAGTAGACTATAAACAAATAAATAAATATTAGGGCCTTAGGGACATGTAGGACTTCTACAAGAAATTCAGTATTGGTATCACTGGAGTCTAAAAAGGAAAGGAGAAAGTGGATAGGGCTAAAAAAAAAAAAAAGTATTCAAAGAAAAAATGGCCGAAAATACCACATATTTGGCAAAAGACATAAACCTAAGAGTCAAGAAGCTGAGAGAAACTCAAACAGGATAAACCAAAAGAAATACAAACCAAGACACATATAATGAAATTTTTGAAAATTAAAGACAAAGAAATTTAAAAATAAAAAAAAATAAAAAAAATAAAGACAAAGAAAAATTGTGAAAGCAACAAAAGAAATGACATCGTATGACAGGAGAAAAACAATTTGAATAACACAAGATTCCTTATCAGGAAACAAAGCTAAAAGGAAGTGGCACAATATCCTTCAAGTACTAAAAGAAAATAATTGTCAATCCATACTCATATCCAGTGAAAATACTCTTCAGGAATGAAGAGAAAATCAAGACGTTCTTAGATATAAAAAAACTAAGAATTTGTTTCTGGCAGATCTACCCTGCTGCTGCTGCTGCTGCTGCTGCTGCTAAGTCGCTTCAGTCATGTCCAACTCTGTGTGACCCCATAGACGGCAGCCCACCAGGCTCCCCCATCCCTGGGATTCTCCAGGCAAGAACACTGGAGTGGGTTGCCAGTTCCTTCTCCAATGCATGAAAGTGAAAAGTGAAAGTGAAGTTGCTCAGTCGTGTCTGACTCTTTGCGACCCCATGGACCGCAGCCCAGCAGGCTCCTCCATCCATGGTATTTGCCAGACTAGAGTACTGGAGTGGGGTGCCATTGCCTTCTCCACAGATCTACCCTAAAGAATGACTAAAGGAAGTTTACTAAACCAAAAGGAAATGATAAAAGAAGAAACCTTGGAACATGAGGAAAGAAAAGAAAATATGGTAAGCAAAAATATAGGTAAATACAATAGACTTCCCTTCTCCTCTTGGGTTGTATAAATTATGTTTAATAGCTGAAGCAAAAGCTATAACAGTGTCTGATATGGTTTCAAATGCCTTAGAGGAAATATTCAAGACAATTATAAATGGGGGAGGGCAAACGGATACAAAGAGAGAGAGGTATTAAATATCTACACTACACTGAAACTGGTAAAGTGATGACACAAGTAGAGTGTCAAATTCTGTGTACATAATGTAATTTTTAGAGAAATCAATAAGAAAACAACACAAGGAGATACACTCAAAAACACTACAGATAAATCAAAATGGGGGCTCCCCTGGTGGCTCAGTGGTAAAGAATCTGTCTGCCAATGTAGGAGACGTGGGTTTGATCCCTGGGTCGGGAAGATCCCCTGGAAAAGGAAATGGCAACCCACTCCAATATTCTTGTTGGCTGGGATATCCTATGAACAGAGGAGCCTGGTGAGCTACAATCCATGGGGTCACAAAAGAGTTGGATATGACTTAGCAACTAAACAACAACAAATCAAAATGGATTTTTTAAATGTTCAAGGAACTCCCAGGAGGGTAGAGAGATAAAACAGAAAATAAAGAAGGGAGAGAACCAACAGAAAACAAGAATAAAATGGCAGATTTAATTATATTAAATGTAAGTAGTCTAAATATACCAATCACAAGACAAGAGATTGGCAGGGTAGATGAAAAACCATGACTCAACTATATGCTGTCTAAAAGAAATTCATTCCAAATATAATGATAAAGGCAGACTGAAAGTAAAAGGATGGGAAAAGATATATAATGCAAACATTAACCAAAATAAAGTGTAGGAATCATTATATTAATATCATATAAAGTAGACTGCAGAGAAAACAAAATTATCAGAGATAGAGAAGAATATCATATAATAATTAAAAAGGTCAATACACCAAGAGGACATAGAACTCCTAAATTTATGTGCAAACAACAGAGCCATAAAATATGTGAATTAAAATCAAATAGAACTAAAAGGCCAGTGAGTGAGTGAAAGTCACTCAGTCGGGTCTGATTCTTTGTGATCCCAAGGACTATAAGGTCCATGGAATTCTCCAGGCCAGAATACTGGAGTGGGCAGCCTTTTCCTTCTCCAGGGGATCTTCCCAACCCAGGGATCAAAGCCAAGTCTCCTGCCTTGCAAGCAGATTCTCTACCAGCTGAGCCACAGAGAAGCCCAGAACTAAAAGGAGAAATAGACAAATTCACAATTGTAGTTGGAAACCTTAACACTCCTGTCTCAACAACTGATAGAACAATTAGATGAAAAATCAGCAAGGATATAGAAGAACTCAACAATACCTTCATTCAACAGAATCTAGCCAATATTTATAAAGTACTCTACTAAATAGCAGGAGACTACAGCTCAAGAATCGAGAAAAAGAAGAGTAAATAAATGTAAAGCAAGCAGAAGGAATGCAATAATAAAGAGCAGAAATCAATGACATTGAAAACAGTAAAACAGTAGAGAAAACCAATGAAACACAGAGCCTTTCCTTTGAAACCAATAAAATTTAAAAACTTCTAGCAAGATTGACAAAGATACAAATTACCAATGAAACAGAAGATATCACTACAGACCCTGCAGACATAAAAAGGATAATAAAGGACTTCCCTGATGGTATAGTGGATAGGAATCCACTTGCCAAAGGGACACGGGTTTGATCCCTGGTCTGGGAAGATTCCACATGCCACGAAGCAACTAAATCCCGTGCGCCACAACTACTGAGCCTGCCCTCTAGAGCCTGCAAGCTGCAACTTACCGAGCCCACGTGCTGCAGCTCCTGAAGCCCGAGGGCCGAGAGCCGGTGCTCCACAATAAGAGAAGCCATTGCAATAAAAAACCTGTTGTACCACAATGAAGAGTAGCCCCCCTCACCACAACTAGAGAAAAAAAAAAAGCTCATGCTCAGCAGCAAAGACCCAGAGTAACCAAAAAATAAATAGTTTTTTACAAATAGGATAATAAAGGAATACTAGGAACAACTCTACACACCTAAATTTGCCAAAGTAGAAGAAATAGTTCAATTATTCAAAAACCACAAACTACAACAACCTATTCAATATGAATTATAACTACTAAGTATATTGAATTTGTATTTTAAACACTCCCCCAAGAGAAATATTTGAAGTTAGATGGTTCCACTGGAGAATTGTACCAAATATTTAAAAAAGAATTAATATCAACTCTATACAATCTCTTCTAGAAAATAGTAGAGGAGGAAACTGTTTCCAGTTTATCCTATAAACCTATTATTACCTTGATAAGAAAATAGATAAAGACAGTACAAAGAGAGACTACATACTAATATGCCTCATGAATATACATGCAAAAATTCTTAACAAAACATTAGCAAATAAAATTCAGCAATATATAAAAATAATTACACAAGACAAAGTAGGATTTATTCTAGGGATGTAAGACTGGTTCAATCTTCTAAAATCATTCAATGCCACCCACCATATTAACAGGCTAAATAGAAAAATCATACGATCATATCAATTGATGAAGAAAAGATGCTTGACAAAATTCAATATCCACTTATGATAATGAGAAAACTTTCAGCAAACTAAGAATAAAGGGGAACTTCTTAAACTTGGTAAAGAGCATCTATAAAAACTTTATGACAAACATAATCAGTTCAGTTCAGTTCAGTCGCTCAGTCGTATCTGACTCTTTGCGACCCCATGAATCGCAGCACGCCAGGCCTCCCTGTCCATCACCAACTCCCGGAGTTCACTCAGACTCACGTCCATTGAGTCAGTGCTGCCATCCAGCCATCTCATCCTCTGTCGTCCCCTTCTTCTCCTGCCCCCAATCCCTCCCAGCATCAGAGTCTTTTCTAATGAGTCAACTCTTCGCATGAGGTGGCCAAAGTACTGGAGCTTACTTAATGGTAAAAGACTGAGTGCTCTCCCCCTAAGATCAGGAACAAGCTAAGGATACCTGTTCCCACTACTTTTTTTAATCTAGTACTGGAAGTCTTAGCACAATAAGGCAAGAAAAAAATAAAAGGCATACACATGAATTGGAATGGAAGAAATAAAACTGTGCCTATTTGCTAATGACATGATGATCTATGTAGAAAATCCTTAAAAATCTACCAAAAAGTCTCGCCAAGAATTAACAAGTGAGTTCATTAAATCTGTAATATTCAAGAACATATAAAAATCAATCATATTTCTATATACTAGCAATGAACATGCAGATATCAGAATTAAAAATAAAATACCATACAATTGTTCAAAACAAAAAATACATAGGACTTGTATGGTGAAAACTACAAAATGTTGATGAAAAAATAGACAATTTAAATAAATGGAGAAACATACCATGTTCTAAGTCTGCCAATTCTCCAGAAATTGATACACAGTTTAACATAATTACTATCAAAATGACAATAGAGTTTTTGTAGATATAGGTAAGATTATTCTACATTTTATATGAAAAGACAAAGGAACTAGAATAGCTAAAACAAAATTTAAAGAACAAAATGAGAGGAATTACTCTACCCAATTTCAAAAGTTATCATATAGCTACAATAATTAGGAGTGCGTGGTATTGGTGGAGGAACAGATACGTGGATCAATGGGATAGAATACAGAACCCAGAAACAGACCCACACAAGTATGATGAAATTATTTTTGACAAGGTGCAATTAAATGAAGGAAATACAGTCTTTTCAACAAAGGTGCTGGAGCAATTGGGTATCCATAGGCAAAAGATGAACCTTGATCTAAGTCTCACTCCTTTTCCAAAATTAACTCAAGTGGGTCATCAACTTAAATGTCACATATAAAACTATAAAACCTTTAGAAAAAAAGCATAGAAGATTTTCAGGACCTAGAGCTAGACAAAGAGATTTTAGACTTGACACCCAAAGCACAAGCAATAAGAAAATTGATCAATTAGAACTGACAAAATGAAAAACATTGGCTCTGGGAAAGATCCTGCTAGACGAATAAAAATACAAGCTAAAAACTGGGAGAAAATATTTGTAAACCATATATCCAGCAAAGGAATAGTATCTAGAATATACAAAGAACTCTCAAAACTCAGTAATTGAAAAATAAAACAAAAAATCCACTTAGAAAATGGATTTTTTAAAATGAAGAGACATTTTACTGAAGAGGATATTTTTGTTTCTGTTGTTGTTGTTTAGTTGCTAGGTCGTGTCTAACTCTCTTGCAACACATGGACTGTAGTTCATCTGGCTCCTCTGTCCATGGGATTTCCCAGGTAAGAATACCGAAGTGGGTTGCCATTTCCTTCCCAGGGGATCTTCCTGGCCCAGGGATTGAATCCAGGTCTCCTGCATTGGCAGGCAGATTCTTTATCACTGAGCCACCAGGGAAGCCCAAAGAGGATATACAGATGGCAAATAAGTACACATAAAAAAGTAAAACATCCTTAGCCTTTAGGGAAATGCAAGCCCATCAGATGGCTAAAATAAAAATAGTGACAACATCAAATGCTGGAGAGGATGCAGAGAAACTAGATCACTCATACCTTACTGGGGGGGAGGCATGTAAAATAATACAGCCACCCTGGAAAATAGTTTGGCTGGCAGCTTCCTAAAACACTAAATTTAACCTTCATGACGGAGAAGGCAATGGCAGCCCACTCCAGTACTCTTGCCTGGAAAATCCCATGGATGGAGGAGCCTGGTGGGCTGCAGTCCATGGGGTCACTAGGAGTCAGACACGACTGAGCGACTTCACTTTCACTTTTCACCTTCATGCATTGGAGAAGGAAATGGCAACCCACTCCAGTGTTCTTGCCTGGAGAATCCCAGGGACGGGAAGCCTGGTGGGCTGCTGTCTATGGGGTCGCACAGAGTCAGACACGACTGAATTGACTTAGCAGCTTAGCAGCAGCCTTTATAAAAATGCAAACCCATCAGGATAGCTAAAATAAAAAATAGTGACAATATCAAATGCTGGCAAAGATACATAGAAACCAGATCGCTCTTCCTTCTGGGGTGGGGTGGGGGGTGTGTGTGTGTAAAATGATACAGTCATCCTGGAAAATAGTTTGGCAGTTTCCTAAAAAACTAAATATATGCTTACCATATGACCCAGCACTGGTACTCCTAGGCATTTATACGAGAGAAGTGAAAACTTATGTTCATGCAAAAAAGTTGTATATAAATGTTTATGGTAGCTTTAGTCATAATAGCCTCAAACTGGAAACAACTTGGATGTCCTTCAATAGGTGGCTGGTTAAACAAACTGTAGTACATCCGTACCATGAAATATCACTCAGCAATAAAAAAGGAATAAGCTATCAATACATATAACAACCTCCAGAGAATTATGCTAAGTGAATAAAGCTAATCTAAAAATCTATAGAATCTCTATATTACTTCTTATAACTTAATTTATAATTATTTCAAAACAAAATATTTAATTTAAAAACAAATGAGGAACAGAGTCCCCTAAAGAGCAGAAAACCTATAAGACTAAGAGGAAAAGCAACTAATGGGATGATTTCAGGCATGCTGGCAAGTCAGTAGAAGAGGGATATAGATGCTCCCCTTCATCATTTTCATTAAAGTCAACTCTGGTACCTAATATAGAGAGATACTTACATATTTGGAGTCATCAATAAGGGCAAGACAAGAGTTTGTGTTTGACTCTTAGCTCCAGACATAAAAGACTTAAAAATCTTACATGGTGCTCTGTGTGATTACATAGTTTAACTATACTGGTTTACATAAAATAGATGAGCACCTTTGTGATCTTCACCAAAGAGGAATTTGCAACTGAAAACATTTCAGTCCTATCTAGATAAAATTTCAAAATTTCTAAATTTTCTTAGAGAGGAAACACTCCTGGTCTCAGATGTGGTTACAGGGCAAATAATCTCCTCATGACTCATAAAATAACATCTTTGGGAGGGAAAATACCTCTAGCATTACCAACAGGGTTGCAAAAACTAAACAGACAAATTTTGTCAAGTCCAGAGGTTTTTTCCAGGGCAGTGTGACTCCTGTTGTGGTGTCCTGGTGGGAAGCTTGGTAGAAAAGCAGGAGCCAGAGGGGGTGGAAATGAACAGGAGAGATTCTTAAAGAGAGACCCTTGGAGCCAATTATCTCTTCGAGGTGAGCCTAAGAAGTTTAGGAAGTATGTCTTAAGAAGGACTCGCACTAATAATTTAATCCTTCAGATTCTAAAGGTCACTGTGAGAACCAAAATCTACAGGAGAAATATACATTAAAGACATGACCATGAAGATAGTGGCATTAATGTATCAATGTGGGCCACCTTCAAGATCGAACATTCAGAGGAAGAAGAGAGAAGGGGCAAGAGGTGACTTGCGCGGTTAGTGGTCATGGGCTTAGCATTTGGCCCGTACTGTCTCCAGGTTCCAAATCCTACTCTAGAAGGACTGCCCAACATTCATGGATTGGCTGAGGCAGGGACTCCCAGTGCTCGAGGTAGGCAGCTGAGAGTCACCCAGTAAAATGATTTGGTCTTTTTAAAACAGTACGGATATGCAGCCAACAACCAGGAGACTGAGGCATGGTCTGAGCAAGGATCAAATAGGAGGGGCCCTGGGGCACACGGGGATAGGAGATGAGGTGACATGGAGCCCTGAATCAGGAACAGCAGCCAAGTGAGCAGAAACCAAAATTCAGGCTGAAGCTAACAGCTGAGCAAAGCTGGGCTGGGGAACAAATGAAGGTGCGGTAGGCAAAATTCTAAGATGGCCTCCATGTCCTTCCCTTCCCCTCCCCCTCTGCAACCCCCCTTCACCCCCAATACACACTCTGTATTGTGGGTAGCCTTGTGGGTAGGATCTGTGAATATGGGGGGATAATCATTCCATGGATTAGGTTATACCATACAAGGTTCTGCCATAGCAGACTGGAGTGAGATTCTCCTGCTGCCTTTGCAGTCTATAGATGCTGAGAGAGGTCCCCTGCCAACAGCCAGCAAGAAAATGAAAATCTCAATCCACAACTGTAAGAAAATGAATTCTGAAGAGGATCCTGAACCTCAACAACGTCACACCCCTATCAGGCTGACACCTTGATTTCAGCCTGGTGAAACCCTGAGCAAAGGGCCCAGCTAACCCGTGCCAGAATTCCTGACTCATGAAACTGTAATAAATTCATGTTGTATAAGCCACTGAGTCTGTGGTAGTTTGTTACACAGCCATAGAGAACTACTATAGAAGGTCTGGCTTAGATTCAGGAATGTTGTGATCAAATATGACCAGTGACAGTGCCTGGATGGGTAGAAGGATACCACGGGGCACTAACTTCAATTGAGGCAACTGTAGAGGACACTCCAGCCCTGCCACAGCTGTCTTTAAGAGGCCTTGGCCACTTCCAGACATCACCAGGAAAGAGTGTAAATTGGCCCGACATCCTCAAAAGTCAATTTAGCAGTATGTGTCAAAATTACAAGAACATATGAACTTTGACCCATGAATTTATCCCCACACATATATTAGTGGACATGGGAAATGATCCATGTACAAAGTTATCCATTTGACAATCCCACTCCTGGGTGTATATCCAAAGAAAACCATAACGTGAAAAGATACATTCGCCCCAATGTTCATTGCATCACTATTTACAATAGCCAAGACATGGAGGCAAGCTCAATGTCCATAGACAGAGAAATGAATAAAGAAGGTGTGGTTACATGTGTCCAATGGAATATTACTCAGCCATAAAATGAGAACTAAATAATGCCATTTGAAGTAACATGGATGGACCTAGAGATTATCAAACTATTTGAAGTAGGTCAGACAGATAAAGACAAATATATGATATCACTCGTACGTGGAATCTAATTTTTTAAAATGATACAAATGAACTTATTTACAGAAACAGACTTATAGATATCAAAAACAAATTTATGGTTACCAAAAGGGAAATGTGGTGAGGGGAGGAGCTTGGGATTAACACAGGCACACTACTACACATGAGATCGATAACAAACAAGGACCACCTGTGCAGCACAGGGACCTCCACTCAATATTCTGTGATAATCTATGTGAGCAAACAAGCTGAAAAAGAACGAATATATGTGTGTGTGTGTGTGTGTATATATATATAAAACGGAATCACTTTGCTGTACACCTGAAACTAACACAACATTGTAAATCAGCTATACTCCAATAAAATTTTTAAAATTTAAATTTTCAAAATGTTATCCATTTGAACATTCACTGACTCACTCATTCATTCATTCAACACATGTACATTGTTAGCAACATCAAGAGACTGGAAACAACTTAAATTTTTATCAATAAGGATCATTACCATACAATGGAATACCACCAAGATGGAACAAAAGAGCCAGGAAGACTTTCATGTATCAATACAGAACTCTAATACGTTTTTAAGGGGAAAAGCAGAACAGAGCATACATCATGTTAAAAGAAGGGGAGTGAGGATATATATTCACACCTGCTCATACTTGCATTTAAAAAAAAATCTCTGGAAGGTTATAGTGACTGTCTAGTTCAGGAGGATGCAGACTAGGCAGGTGGGGGCAGCCATTGGAGCGAGACCTTCACTATGAGTCTGGTTATACTTTTAAAAATATTTATGTCTGTGCTGGGTCTTCATTGCTGCACTCAGGCCTTCTCTAGTTGTGGCAAGCAGGGCTACTCTAGTTGCACTGCTTGGGCTTCTCATTGCGGTGGTGTCTCTTGTTGCAGAGCATGGGCACTAGGCGTGCAGGCTCAGTAGTTGGGGCGCACGGACTTAGTTGCCCCAGGCATGTGGAATCTTCCCGGACCAGGAATCAAACCCATGTCCCTTACATTGGCAGGTGGATTCTCAACCACTGGATCACCAAGGAAGTCCTGGTTATACTTTTTGATTTCTGAATCATTTTGAACTATCAGCTATATAAAATGTTAAATGCATGGATTTTGAAACTAAAACATCTTAAAAGACGCTTTGGTTCAATAGAGTTACAGAACCACGTGAACTTTACAGCATTACCTCCCCAGCCCCCCCCTACACACACACACAGAGTTTTCTTTGCCATGTGGGACCAAGATGAGCATGGGAAGGAGACTCGCCCCCCTGGCCTCTGGGTTGGATTTTGCAGCCTGAACACTATCCTTTAATAGAAGCGCCAATTCCAGCTCCCTGGGGAAAATTTAAGGACTGTTTTTCCAGAAGCTACCAAGGCTTTGAGCCTGCACCAAGGCACCTGCTGGCAGCTGAGAGCAGCACCTGGGAGGTGAGTACCTGGTTTTGGCTAACCACCAAACCCCAACCATTTGGGAAAGTTTGAGTTCAAATAACCAAGCAGTCCTGTCCTGCACCACTGAATCCAACTCAATCAGCACTGAGATTCAGCTGGGATGGATCCATGCTGCTGCTACTGCTGCTGCTAATCAGTATTAGGCCTGGAATCCATTCTGATCGCATGGTGCCTGTGGTCTACCATTTGCTAAGTATTTTCGCTATCACCTCTGTCCTCAGCTGCTTCTCATCCCACTCCAATCCACTCTACTGTCTCCTCCCCACTACCCTGGGCTTCCTCCCCTTATTCTTCCTGTTGCTGCCAATCACCTTCTGGTATCAGATCAGGACCCAGCAAGGAGCAGATGATACACTCAAATGGGGTCATTTGAGAAGAGTTTAATAAGGGGTTATTTATGAAAGTGTGGGCAGGGTATAGAGAATTCACTATGGATAAGGCAGTACCCTGGGGCAAGAAGAGGGACTGACAGCAGAGAGGGAAGGCTGGAGAGGGCCCTGGCAGGAGCTAAGGCTTGTGGTTGATTAGAGAAAGCAGCCAGCTCACTGTGACTCATCAGGGAGAGAGCCTGGGAAACTAAAACCCCCAACCTCACTCTCCTTCCTTCCATGACATTTTCCAAACCCAATGGAGGACACAGGAACCTACTGATTCTATCCACAGAGGTCAGCTTCCCAGCACAGAGCATGGTGGGGAAGGGTGGAGAGTGGATCTGGAGGGCTGTATATCTAGGACCCCTCCCATACATTTTAGAAAAGCTTTATCACGGAAAATTTTCCAACATTAAAAAAAAGTAGAGAGAACACCATGATGCACCCCACGTACCCATTATCCCATCAACAATCATTAACTTAGAGCCAATCTCATATCCTCTATATCCCCACTCACTCTGTCCCCTTATTTTGCAGCAAATGCCAGACATCGTATCATTTCATCTGTCAATCATTCATATCATCTCTAACAGATAAAGATTCTTTTTCAACCATAAAACCATTAGCAAGGATGAATAAGATAATTAATATATATATTATATTTAAATAATAAATAATTTAATAAATATATCAAATAAATACATATAATAAAATGTATGTATATTTACATAATAAATATAATAAGGTAATTAATACCATTGAATATCCACTGTCAATTTTTCAATTTTCCAATAAATATTGGACATGGCTTTGAAAAAAGTTTGTTTGCTTATCAAGATCCAGATGAGGGCTAATACTTGAAAATGGTTGATATGACTTCTGAATCTCTTTTCAATCTATCACTTCTCCCTCCATCACTTTTCTTTTTCTTGCAATTTATTTGTTGAAGAAAACAAGACATTTGTCCTGTAGCATTTCCCACAGTCTAGATTTCAGTGATTATGTTCCCATGGTCTAATTTAAGATGTTCTTTCTTTTGTGCTTCCTGTAAGATTGTAGTTGGCCCTAGAGGCTTAATCAGATTCAGGTCCGATTTTTATTACTACTTCATAGATGGTGATGTATTCTTCCTTCAGGAAGCACAAAAAGTCTGGTTGGCAATTTTTGTGATGTTAGTAGCTATGGTGATTATACCCAGATCCATTAATTCAATACAGATGATAAAATGATAATATTCAAATATATTCCCTTTCTTATATTGGTTTTGGGCTTTTTTTTCAATTCATAATTTCTCATGGAACTCCCTCATGCTACCTGGTATAGGCCTAATGCTTCTTTTTTTTAATGACCGCATCATTTTTGTGGTCTGGATGTAATATCATTTATTCAGCCATCATCCTATTGACAGGCTTTTTCTTGGTGCCCAGTTTTTTTGCAACTATGAGCAATGCTGCAATAAAACATCCTTTTACATATGTCCTTACTAGTACTTTCATTCCTATTGAATAGATTCTCAGGAGCGGGGATGCTGGGGAAATGAATTCTTTTAATAGTAACAGGTGTTACCAGATTACTTTCTAAATTGACTGTAATACTTCAGTGTCCACCAGCAATGTGCAAGAGTACTCTTTCATCCATATCCCCATGAGCTATAGCTGTTAAAGCCTTTATAATTGTTTTTGCCAGATTATGCATATAAAATAATGTCTCATTGCTTCTGTCTCTGGAGTCAGACTGCTGGGTTTAAATTCTGACTCAAATTCTGACTAGATGTGTACCTTGGTCAAAAGAACCTCTTGGGATCTCAGTTTCCTTATCTGCAGAATGGGGTGATAATAATAATATCTGTCTTAGCATGTTACAACATGCTAGGATTAAGTGAGCTACAAGATATAAGTACTTAGGACAGTGTCTGGCTCATTGCAAATGCTTACCATTATTTTTCTGTCTAGTTGAACTTCCCCTCTTTTCCAGCCTAGAGCTTCATGGCTGTTGTTTAGTCGCTAAGTTGTGTCTGACTCCTTTGTGACTCCATGGACCACAGCCTGCCAGGCTCCTCTGTCCATGGGATTCTCCAGGCAAGAACACTGGAGTGGGTTGCTATTTCCTTCTTCAGGGGATCTTCCAGACTCAGGGACCGAATCTGCATCTCCTGCATTGGCAGGTGGATTCTTTAGCACTGAGCCACCAGGGAAGCCTGAGTTTCATGGCATATCACATCTATTCCTCTATCACCAGCACCCCAGCCTCCTGAGTCACCTGTTCTTTTACACTCCCACCATTGCCAAGTCCACTCTCCTCACCTCTTACCTAGGCTCCTGATGCAGTGATGCAAACAATGCCATTAAGAATTTAGGCTCTTCCTGGTGGCTCAGTGGTAAAGAATCTGCCTGCCAAGGCAGGAGATACAGGTTGGATCCCTGATCTGGGAGGATCCCACATGCCTCAGAGCAACTAAGTCCGCGGGCCACAACTACTGAGCCTGTGCTCTAGAGCCCAGGAGTCACAACTACCGAGCCCGCATGCCACCAATTCCTGAAGCCCGCGCACCCTAGAGCCCACGCTCCACAACGAGAAAGGCCACCTCAATAAGAAAACCCCTGCATCGCAACTAGAGTAGCCTCCGCTCGCTGCAACTAGAGAAAAGCCCACACAGCAATGAAGACCCAGAACAGCCAAAAAATAAAGAGAAAAATAAAATTCTTTAAAAAACAGTAACAACAACAAAAAGAATTTATGCTCTCTTTTCTCAGGCAGGTCCTGACCACTAATTAGAAATTGATGGGTCTCTGAGTTCTTTCGTCTCACCTCCCCAAAGCAGGTAGCCTAAACTGTCACCACATTTTGGATCCTCTACCTAACTTTTTAGCAGATGACCTTGAATCCCTCACCTATAACCATGTAGAGGTAGATTCAGCAGACTAACCTGTTCAACACACATTTCGGTGTGTAGAGTCTGGAAAGATAAAAGGTTCCTTTGTAGATGGGGTTTTAGATGTAATTTGGGTGATGCCAATTAGAGGCACTCATGCATCAGATGGAGAAGGCAATGGCACCCCACTCCAGTACCCTTGCCTGGAAAATCCCATGGGCAGAGGAGCCTGGTAGGCTACAGTCCATGGGGTCGCGAAGAGTCGGACACGACTGAGCGACTTCACTTTCACTTTTCACTTTCATGCATTGGAAAAGGAAATGGCAACCCACTCCAGTGTTCTTGCCTGGAGAATCCCAGGGACGGGGAAGCCTGGTGGGCTGCCGTCTATGGGGTCGCACAGAGTCGGACACGACTGAAGTGACTTAGCAGCAGCATGCATCATATGGTGGCATGTCTCACAGCGAAAAATAATTTTTCAAACTGCTTTAAAATACAGTACTTTGACTGCACAATCCTAGTGGAATATACACCAAGGACAAAGCACTCCAAAAAAATCTTAAACTGCTTTCAGCAGTCTTAGTAACATTGTTATTGCTATTTTCACACACACACACACACAAACGATAAGACTAATTAATAATTATGTTAATGTTGCTAGGAATCAAGATTTTCCATAAAAGATAAAAGAGAGATGCTAGTATAAAATAAAATATATGAAATATAAGCTCTTTAATCATAAATTCAAATTGGAAGTAAATATCAGTATAAACTCATGATTTAGTGGGGTTTTTTAGTTTTCTTTTTTAAGTTGCATCTCTTATCTTTATATACTGAAAAGGTATAGATGCAATGGTGACTAAATAGTGATAAGCACACTAGTACCAAAATGGTGACCTCTAAATATCATTTTCCCTTAAAGGACACAGGGCTCCTTAGAGAAATGGCTGATTCCACTCAAAAGTAGGAAGTGTACAAAATAAGCAAAATAGCTATCAATGACTACTGGCATTGTGTAAGATGGGATCATTTGAGCATCAAAATGAATAGTATTACAATGAATAAACAGCAATTTTTTAAATTTATGAGATCACAATGATACTTTAAAAATGAAACAAAAACCCAGAAAGCTCATTTGTCATCCTTGGAGGTTGCTAGAGCACCAATTCATTCTTCTGAAAATCGGTTTTCAAAAAAAGAGAAAAAAAACAAACATTTATCCTGTCTTCCCTGTATATGAACTGAATTTCTTTTTTTTTTTTTTACGTTTGCATTTTTTTTTTTACTTTTATTTTATTTTTAAACTTTACAATATTGTATTAGTTTTGCCAAATATCGAAATGAATCCGCCATAGGTATACCTGTGTTCCCCATCCTGAACCCTCCTCCCTCCTCCCTCCCCATACCCTCCCTCTGGGTCATCCCAGTGCACCAGCCCCAAGCATCCAGCATCGTGCATCGAACCTGGACTGGCGACTCGTTTCATACATGATATTATACATGTTTCAATGCCATTCTCCCAAATCTCCCCACCCTCTCCCTCTCCCACAGAGTCCACAAGACTGATCTATACATCAGTGTCTCTTTTGCTGTCTCGTACACAGGGTTATTGTTACCATCTTTCTAAATTCCATATATATGCGTTAGTATACTGTATTGGTGTTTTTCTTTCTGGCTTAGTTCACTCTTTCTTCCTTTTTTTGGGTGGGGGTGGCACTTGGGCATGCAGGATTCTAAGAGTTCCCCTACCAGGGATGGAACCCTCATCCCCTACAGTGGAAGCGCAGTCTCAACCACTAAACCGCCAGCGACGTCCCTGAATTAAATTTCTAGGTAACAAAATAGTTGACGGAAAATGCTTTTCTTTTTAGATGAATTTTAGCTAGTATGCAGAATAATGATAACAGTATCATCATTTTTCAGGTCATAATAAAATAGTGGATCTTAGCAATGATCATCAAAGGCTGCTAAAACTATTAGGGGAAAAGGTTGGTAGAAAACTTCATAATGGATGAATCAGGTTGACACCACCCAATCCCACTAATCAAATTCCAAAGAAGGGCAATGCCAAAGAGTGCTCAAACTACTTCATAATTGCACTCATCTTACACACTAGCAAAGTAATGCTCAAAATTCCCCAAGCCAGGCTTCAAAAGTAAGTGAATCGTGAACTTCCAGATGTTCAAGCTGGATTTAGTAAAGGCAGAGGAACCAGAGATCAAATTGCCAACATCCGTTGGATCATCAAAAAAGCAAGAGAGTTCCAGAAAAATATTGGCTTCTGCTTTATTGACTATGCCAAAGCCTTTGACTGTGTGGATCACAACAAACTGTGGAAAATTCTTCAAGAGATGGGAATACCAGACCACCTGACCTGCCTCCTGAGAAATCTGTATGCAGGTAAAGAAGCAACAGTTAGAACTGGACATGGGAATGTATGGCAAAAGCCACTACAATATTGTAAAGTAATTAGCCTCCAATTAAAATAAATATATAAATTAAAAAAAAAAAAAAACCTGGACATGGAACAACAGACTGGTTCCAAATTGGGAAAGGAGTACATCAAGGCTGTATATTGTCACCCTGCTTATTTAACTTGTATGCAGAGTACATCATGAGAAATGCTGGACTGGCTGAAGCACAAGCTGGAATCAAGATTGCCGGGAGAAATATCAACAACCTCAGATATGCAGATGACACAACCCTTATGGCAGAAATTGAAGAACTAAAGAGCCTCTTGATGAAAGTGAAAGAGGAGAGTGAAAAAGTTGGCTTAAAACTAAACATTCAGAAAATGAAGATCATGGCATCTGGTCCCATCACTTCATGGCAAATAGATGGGGAAACAATGGAAACAGTGACAAACTTTATTTTGGGGGGCTCCAAAATCACTGCAGATGGTGACTGCAGCCATGAAATAAAAAGACACTTGCTCCTTGGAAGAAAAGTTATGACTAACCTAGACAGCATATTCAAAAGCAGAGATATTACTTTGCCAACAAAGGTCTGTCTAGTCAAAGCTATGGTTTTTCCAGTAGTCATGTATGGATGTCATATATGTATGTCAGTCATGTATGTATGGCAACCCACACCAGTATTCTTGCCTAGAAAATCCCATGGACCGAGGATCCCGGCAGGCTACAGTCTATGGGGTCACAAAGAGTCAGACACAACTGAAGTGACTTCACTTCACTTCATTTCATGTATGGATGTGAGAGTTGGACTATGCTGAGCACCAAAGAACTGATGCTTTTGAACTTCAGTGTTGGAGACGACTCTTGAGAGTCCCTTGGACTGCAAGAAGATCCAACCAGTCCATCCTAAAGGAAATTAGTCCTGAATATTCCTTGGAAGGACTGATGCTGAAGCTGAAACTCCAATACTTTGGACACCTGATGCAAAGAACTGACTCATTGGAAAAGACCCTGATGCTGGGAAAGATTGAGGGCGGGAGGAGAAGGGGACGACAGAGGATGAGATGGTTGGATGACATCACCAACTCAATGGACATGAGTTTGAGTAAGCTCCAGGAGTTGGTGATGGACAGGGAAGCCTGGCGTGCTATAGTCCATGGGGTCGCAAAGAGTTGGACACGACTGAGCGACTAAACTGAACTGAACTGAATCCCACTCATGAGAGTTCCACTGTCATGATGTAAGCACCTCCTAAAGTTCCCACTTCCAAATCCCCTTTGGGGATTAGGACTTCAATGTTTGAATTTTGAGGGGGCACAGACATTCATACCATAGCAATGGTTATGTAAAATGTTAACATTAAACAAAACTGGGTGAAGACTATACAGGAATACTCCGTACTGTCTTTGCAACTCTACCATAAATCTAAAATTGTTTTAAAATGTTAAAAATAAATGTTCTTTAATTTCTACAGATAACAACTTTCTTAAAGTGAACTTATACCTTCAGAGAAAAATGCTTATGTCTCTATTATTGGACTTAAATAATTCTCAAAAGATAAGGAAACTGGCATACTTACACTACTTCCATGTGTTTCCCTCTAGGACCTCCAGAATTTGGTAGGCTATATTATGATTTCTATTTATAGCACCATAGTATGTATAACATTCATATGATATTCTCTTTCTATAGTTGCTTTAGACTTTAATGGACCCATTGATCACTACTAGTCATTTTAACTATTATAGCTGTTGGCTGAAATGTATCAGGCAGTTGTGTCTTCAAGAAAGGCTGGAGTTCCCAGGTGGTCCAGTGGTTGAGAGTCCATCCGCCAATGCAGGGGACACAGGTTCAATCCCTGGTCCAGGAAGATTCCACATGCCATGGAGCAACTGAGCCCGAGTGCCACAACTACTGAGCCCACATGTCTAGAGTCCATGCTCTGCAACAAAAGCAGCCACTGCAAGGAGAAGCCCGTGCACTGCAACGAAGAGCAGACCCCACTCGCCACAACTAGAGAAATCCCACATGCAGCAATGATGACCCAGCACAGCCAAAAATAAATAAATATAATTTTAAAAAAAAGTCTCTTGGGAACTATAAAGACATCTGTTTATGCCATTATACCTGGATGGCATAAACATCCAGTCAAGTCTGACTTGGCACATATTCTCTTTCCCTGAGGACTTGGTAGACATTAACTCCTCTGTCTTCTAATGTTGGAAGCTACTATAGAGAGACTGGAAGCCAAATGATGTTTTTTTTTCCCCATTCACAGTGATTTGATTTATTTGCAGGGATTCTCATAGGATTATTTCTTTATCTATCTCTCCAGTCCATTAACTTTGTCAGGATATGTGTTTAACTTGGTTGTGCTATATCAATTTTACCTGGTACAGTTTTGTTCTTTCAAGCTAAAATTCAAGTCTTATTTCTGGAAGCAATTGAATTATTTGTTTGAACATTTCTGTTGATGTTGCTGTTCCATTTAATCTATTCTCTTATTCAGAAACAATGTGGTATTGTTTGGTAGATCTTTGTTCTCTATACATGTCATTTTCTCTTTAATCCTTTTATACTTTTAAAAACTATTTGTTATATTCTCACTCATTGTGTTCACCTTCCCAAGTATTTCTTCCTTGCCCGTGGCTTTTTTCCCAGCAAGGTCTCTGTTTCTTTTTCCTAATATGACCTTCATTTCTCCTTTACTTCTAGGTCTTCTTCATTTCTTTCTTGAACTCTGTCAGTTCATTTTTCATATCTTTTTTTTTTTTAATTAATTTTATTCTATTCTCAAACTTTACATAATTGTATTAGTTCTGCCAAACATCAAAATGAATCCACCACGGGTATACACGTGTTCCCCATCCTGAACCCCCCTCCCTCCTCCCTCCCCACACCATCCCTCTGGGTCGTCCCAGTGCACCAGCCCCAAGCATCCAGTATCATGCATTGAACCTGGACCGGCATCTCGTTTCATACATGATATTTTACATGTTTCAATGCCATTCTCCCAAATCTTCCCATCCTCTCCCTCTCCCACAGAGTCCATAAGACTGTTCTATACGTCAGTGTCTCTTTTGCTGTCTCGTATACAGGGTTATCGTTACCATCTTTCTAAATTCCATATATATGCATTAGTATACTGTATTGGTGTTTTTCCTTCTGGCTTACTTCACTCTGTATAATAGGCTCCAGTTTCATCCACCTCATTAGAACTGATTCAAATGTATTCTTTTTAATGGCTGAGTAATACTCCATTGTGTATATGTACCATAGCTTTCTATTATTTCTTTCTTAAGTTATTTTATCTCTGTTTAAGCTCCTAATTCACAGATTTAGTTTTTATTAAGTTTTTGCATTCCTGTATGAGTCTTTGGTCATGATTTTAAAATTTTTTCCATGGAAAACTATTTCTGGTGTGTCCTCTTTGGCCATGAGCCTTTATTCTTGAAGGTATTTTTGAATAGTTCCTATATGTTGTTGTTGTTCAGTCGTATTCAACTCCTTGAGACCCTATGGAGTGCAGCATGCCGGGCTTCCCTGTCCTTCACCATTTCCCAGAGTTCCTATATAGGATTCTTTTATTACTAATATTTCAATGATGACTGATTTTCCTAGACCAGCTCTTTGTGGAAGGCGGAAAGGATAAGGTTGAACTCTGAGCAGCAAAACATTTCTGAAGTCCAGAATATGGAGCACCTCAAGGTATAAGAAAATCTAAGTAAAAAACCACAGGATGAGCTCCATAGCAGAATGATGATGACAGAGGGAACAGTCGCTAAATTTAAATGTATACCAAGAGAAATTGTTCGATCTGAAAAACCAATAGAACAAAGATTGAAAAAGATTAATGGGAGCCCCAGAGAACTGTAGGACAATAGCAAAGGGGTTAACAGTCATATCATCTGAGCTCTAAAATGAGAGGAAAAAAAGTGTGGTGCTGAAAAAAGTAATTAAAGAAATAGTGACAGAAGACTTCACCAATTTGGTGAAAGACCTAAACCTCCAGATTCAAAAAGATTGATGAATCCCCAAAACAAAAGCAAAAACAATTCCATACCCAGACACATCATAATCAAACTGCTGAAAACTAAAGGCAAAGAAAGAAATCTTGGAAGCAGAGTAAAACAAGATATTCTTAGAGGAACAAGTATTTGAATGACTGCAGTTTTCTTATCAGAAACCATAGAGAAAAGAAGTGGCACATTTTTTTGTGTGTTGAAAGAAAAGTCAGTACAGCATTTTATATCCAGTGAAAATATCCTTTAGGAGTCAAAGTCATTGCCAGCATAACTGCCCTAAAAGAATTGCTAAAAGAAGTTCATCAAACAAAAGGGAAATAATAACAGAAGGAGTGAAGGAAGAGCAATAGAAATGGTAAATATCTGAGTAAATAAAATAGACCAATCTTTTTCTCTCAAATTATTTAAAATATATATGATGATTGAAAGCAAAAAATTATATCATTTGATGGAATTTTCGTCATATGTAGATTAAGTATATAAGACAACAATGACATTAAAGGAGGTGCATAAAGGGACCTATATGGTGGTAAGTTTCCTATATTCTACTTGAACTGGTAAAATATCAACTCAAAGTAGACTGTGAAAAGTTAAGTACGCATATTTTAATCCCAAGAACACCCCCACATACAAACTATAAAAAGAGATAGTAAAAAAAAATGGATAAATTAAAATTAAATGAAAATGTTCAAATAATACAAAAGAGGGTAGGAAATAGAAACAGAAGAACAAAAACAGGATTAACAAACAGATAATAAATAACAGTAAATCTAAGTGCAAGCATATCAATAACTGCATTAAATGTAAATGGCCTGCACACACCAACAAAAAGACAAAGTTTCAAAATTCATTTAAAAAAACTGAGAGAACTAAAGTGGGGGATCAACAATTATATTTGGAAACTTCAACACTCTGTTCTCAGTAATCAACAGAAATAGTAGAAAATCCAACAAGAATATAGAGCTGAATAACACCATCAGTCAACTGGATCTAATATATACTTATATAACAACCCCCTAAACAAGACCTGAATACACTCTTTTCAAGTGCGCACGAAACATTAATCTAGATAGACCATATCCTGGGTCATAAAACAAACCTCAACACATTTAAAAGAACTGAAACCATAGCGTTTGTTCTCTGACTACAATGGAACCAAACTACAAATCAGTAACAGAAAAATAACAGAAAAGTCTCCAATAGGAAATTAAGCAACACTTTCCTAAATAATTCATGGATCTCAAAATAAAATATTTTGAACTGAAGAAAAACAAAACAACATTTCAAAGTTAGTGGGATTAGCAGCTGAAGAAGTACTTAGATGGATATTTATAGCATCAAATGTTGATATTGGAAAAGAAGAAAGATCTAAAATCAATAATCTAATCTTCAATGCTAGAAAAAAAAAAACTAGAAAAAGAGCAAAAGGAACTCAAAACAAGCAGAAGGAAGGTAATAAAGATGAGAGCAGAGAAATCAATGAAACTGAAAACAGAAAATCAAGAGAACAAAACCAATGAAACAGAAAGCTGGCCCTCTGAAAAGACCAGTAAAATTGATGTGACAAGACTGAAAAGGAGAAAGAGAGAAGACACAAATGACCAATATCCAGAATGAAAGTGAGTCTATCACTACAGACATTGTAGACATTAAAAGAAAAATAAGGGAATGTTATGAATAGTTCTACGAACAAAAATTTGACAAATTAAATGGACTGATTCCTCAAAAAGCAAAAACTACCAAAAATCACTCAAGATGAAATGGATAACCTGAATGGTCCAACAACTACAAAAGAAACTGAATTCATGCTTAAACACCTTTAAAAAAGAAAAGCTCAAGGTCCAGATAGTTTTACTGGCAAATTCTACCACACATTTAAAAAATAAACAAAATAAACACCACTTCTAAACAATCTTTTTCAGAAAATAAAAGGGAACACTTCACAATTCATTTTATGAGAGCAGCATTATTGTGATACCAACACCAGATAAAAATATTACAAGGAAAGAAAACAACATATGAATATATATCCTTTAAGGCCACAGACACAAGCAATACCAAAAACGTTAGTAAATCAACTCTAGGAATACATCGAAGAAGGCAATGGCAACCCACTCCAGTACTCTTGCCTGGAAAAAACCAAGTGGAGTTTATTGGAAGAATGCAAAGCTAATTTAATATGCAAAAATCAGTGTAATCCATCATATCAACAGGCTAGTCAAGAAAAATCACATGATCATATCAAACTATGCAGAAAAGGTATTTGACAAAATACCTGTTTTTTGATGGAAAAAAAACAAAAAGTCTCAGCCAACTAAGAAACTTTCTCAGCCTGATAAAAGACATCCACAAAAAAACATCTACACAGCAACATCAGTGTTAATGATGAAAGGTTAAACACTTTCTTTCTAAGACTGGAAACAAGGAAAGGAAATACACTCTCACCACTCCTATTCAGTTTCATACTAGAAGTCCTAGCCAGTACAATAAGGTAAGAAATAGAAATTAAAGGTACACATATTGAAAAGGAAGAAACAAAACTGGCCTGCTTTACAGGCAACATGAATGTGTATGGAGAAAATCCCAAGGAAGTCCACAAAATTATTTTCAAGAACTAATAAAGGAGTTTAGCAAGGTCACCAGATACAAGGTCAACACACAACATTTTGTTATATTAACAATCTGGCAATCATTTTTCTATACATTAGTAATTTGGAAACGAAAAATAATTTTTTTGGCTGAGCCACATGGCATGTGGGATCTTTTTTCCCTAGCCAGGGATTGAACCTTGGCCCCTGCAGTTGTAGCACAGAGTCTTAACCACTGGAGCACCAGAGTTCAGTTCAGTCGCTCAGTCACATCCAACTCTTTGCGACCTCATGAATCACAGTACGCTGGGCCTCCCTGTCCATCACCAACTCCCGGAGTCCACCCAAACCCATGTCCATTGTGTCGGTGATGCCATCCAACCATCTCATCCTCTGTCATCCCCTTCTCCTCCTGCCCTCAATCTTTCCCAGCATCAGGATCTTTTCCAATGAGTCAGCTCTTTGCATCAGGTGGCCAAAGTATTGGAGTTTCAGCTTCAACATCAGTCCTTCCAGTGAACACCCAGCACTGATCTCCTTTAGGATGGACTGGTTGGATCTCCTTGCTGTCCAAGGGACTCTCAAGAGTCTTCTCCGACACCACAGTTCAAAAGCATCAATTCTGCACTCACCTTTCTTTATAGTCCAACTTTCACATCCACACATGACCACGGGAAAAACCATAGCCTTGACTAGTCACAGACGCCGGAGCACCAGAGAAGTTCCTCCAAAGTATTTTTAAAATACCATTTACATAGCTCCAAAAATGAAATATCAAGATATAAATCTAACAAATCATGTATAGGATCTATATGTGTGTGTGTGTGTGCTCAGTTATATCCAACTCTTTATGACCCCATGGACTGTAGCCAGCCAGGCTTCTCTGTCCATGGAATTTTCTAGGCAAGAGTACTGGAGTGCGTTGCCATTTCCTACTCCAAGGGATCTTACTGACCCAGGAATCAAACCCAGGTCTCCTGTGTCTCCTCATTGGCAGGTGGATTCTTTACTAATACGCAACCTGGAAAGCTGATAGGATCTATATACTAAAACTATAAAAAGCTGATGGAAGAAATCAAAGATGTAAATAAATGGAGTGACATACTGTCTTCATAAATTGGAGGACTCAACAGAGAAAAGATGACAATTCCCTGAAACTGATCTGTAAATGTAACACAGTTTCAATCACATACCTAGCATAACTTTTTTTAGATATAAACAAGCTGATTCTAAAATTTATATGGAAAAACAAAGGACCTAGAAGAGCTAAAATGATTTTAAGAAAGAAGAATTAAGTTGGAGGAAACACATTGCTGATTTTAAGACTTACTATATAGCTACAGTAATCAAAATGATGTGGTATTTTTCAGGAGGATAGACACAGATTAAGAGACACATAGATCAATAGAAGAGAATAGAGAACTGAGAAATGGCGCTTCCCTGGTGGCTCAGATGGTAAAGAATCTGCCTACATTGTAGAAAACTGAGGTTTGATCCCTGGATTGAGAAGATCCCCCGGGGAAGGAAATGGCAACCCATTCCAGTATTCTTACCTGGAGAATTCTATGAATAGAGGACCTTGGCAGGCTATAGTCCACGGGGTCACAAAGAGCCAGACATGACTGGGTGACTAACACTTTCACAGTAATCAAAATGATATGGTATTTTGCAGGAGGATAGACACATAGATTAATAGAATAGAGAACTGAGAAATAGACCTACATAAACATGTACAACTGATTCTCAACAAAGGTGCAAAAGCAATCCAACAGAGAAAAAACTGCCTTTCAACATGAGGTTGGAACAATTGTACATCCTTGGGGGAAAATAATCTCAGCCTAAACAATCCTAAAGGAAATCAACTCTGTATATTCATTGCAAGGACTGATGCTAAAGCTCCAATACTTTGGCCACCTGATGCGAAGAGCTGACTCATTGGAAAAAACCCTGATGCTGGGAAAGATTGAAGGCAAGAGGAAAAGGGGACGACAGAGGATGAGATGGTTGGATGGTATCACCAACTCAACAGACATGAGTTTGAGCAAGCTCTGAGAGTTGGTGATGGACAGGGAGGCCTGGCGTGCTGCAGTCCGTGGGATCACAAAGAGTCGGACACAGTGGAGTGACTGAACAACAACAAGACATCTCATACAAAAATTAACTAAAAATGGATCATGAACTTAAATGCAAAACATAAAACTATAAAAGATTCACGGGAAAGTAGAACAAAACCTATAGAACCTAGGGTTAGGCAGAGAATTCTTAAACTTGACACCAAAAGCACAATCCATAGAAGGAAAAATTGATCAATTGGATGTCATCAAAACTAAAACTTTTTCTCTGTGAGAGACCCATTAAGAGTGTGAAAAGAGAAGCAATGGCGTGGGAGAAAGAATGTGATAACTACAAATCTGACCAAGCATTTGTATCTAGAATATATAAAGAATTCTTGAAATTCAACAATAACAAAACAATCAGAAAATGGGCAAAAGACATACACAGGCTTTCACCAAAGAAGACCTGTAGATGGCAAATAAGCACATGAAAAGATGCTCAGCATAATTAGCTATTAGGGAAATGCAAAATGAAATCCCAGTGAGATACTACCACACACCTATTAGGCTAGCTAAATAATACAGCTGGACTATAAAGAAAGCTGAGTGCCGAAGAATTGATGCTTTTGAACTGTGGTGGTGGAGAAGACTCTTGAGAATCCCTTGGACTGCAAGGAGATCCAACCAGTCCATCCTAAAGGAAATAGTCCTGAATATTCATTGGAAGGACTGATGCTGAAGCTAAAACTCCAGTACTTTGGCCACCTGATGTGGAGAGCTGACTCATTTGAAAAGACCCTGATGCCGGGAAAGAATGAAGGTGGGAGAAGAAGGGGACGACAGAGGATGAGATGGTTGGATGGCATCACTGACTCAATAGACATGAGTTTGGGTAAACTCTGGGAGTTGGTGATGGACAGGGAGGCCTGGCGTGCTGCAGTCCATGGGGTCACAAAGAGTTGGACACGACTGAGCGACTGAACTGAACTGAGACAATACAAAACAAAATAAACACTGACAATACCAAATGCTGCCGAGGATGCAGAGCAACTGGAACTGTTATACACTGCTGATCAGAAGGCAAAATGGTACACTCACTCTGGAAAGCCATGCAGAAGTTTCTTAAAAGTTAAACACATACTTAGCACGTGTCCCAACAATCCCAGTTCTAGGCATTTGTCCTAGAACAGAGGTCATCACACTAAGACAAGCAGTTCACATCAAGCCAAGGATCTGCTTTTGCATGGCCTATAGGTGAAAAACATTTTTTACAATTTTAAAGAGTATTTTTAAAAAAACCAAAAAGAATATGTTACAGAGACTATATGTGGCCCATAAAGCCTAAGGTATTTACTATCTGGCCCTTTACAGAAAATGTGTGCCAACCTTTGCCCTACATAAAGAAAAGCTATGTTCACACAAAAACTTGCACATTAACTTTTATATTCCCTCTATTCCCTTTGCCCCAAACTGGAAACCACCCAAATGTCCTTCCATTGGTGAATGGATTAACAAATTGTATGTGGTACATCAATAATACTGAAATTCTACTCAGCAATAAAAAGGAATAAACTATTATTACACAGAGCAACCTAGATGAATCTCAAAGGTATTATGCTAAGTTAAAGAAGTCAGTCTCTAAAGGTCATATACTATATGATTCCACTTACATGACATTCTCAAGAAAAATTATAGAGACAGAAAGCAGATCAGTGGTGTTCAGGATGTGAGGATTTGACTATAAAGGGGCAGCATGAGAAAGTTTTGAGGGGTAACGGAACCGTTCAATATCCTAATTGTGGTGGTGGTTACACAAATCTATATATGGTTTAAAATTCATAGCATTGTACACCAAAGTAAAAAATCCATTCTACTGTATGATCGTTTTAAAAGGGGAAACAAGTAAAAAATTGAAAGTGGCTAAACATTTGCCAATGTGCAACACTCTAGCTCATGAAAGAAAACAAAATTTTTAATTGCGCTAACAGCAGTAACAATGGACCCCCCAGGTGGCGCTAGTGGTAAAGAACCGGCCTGCCATTGCAGGAGACAGAAGAGGCACGAGTTCCATCCTTGGGTTGGGAAGATCCCCTGGAGGAATGCACAGCAACCCACTCCAGTATTCTTGCCTGGAGAATCCCATGACAGAGGAGCCTGGTGGGCTACAGTCCATATGATCGCAAAGAGTCAGACACGACTGAAGCGACTTAGCATGAACGTAGGCACAACGGCAGTGACAATAGCAAAACAGAGGCAAGTATGCTGGTGCCATTCCAAGTAAAGTTTAGATAGGTTATTAACCTCTGTCATGTTGTCAAGCATTACTATAGAGATTATACTATAGAAAATTGCTTATGCCAGCAAGGAGATGAAGTGCTAGGTGGTAAGTGTCATGGATCTAGGGCAGATGGAGGATCATTAGATATGCACAAATATTGTTCTGCAACATCAATGCCTGTGGAATAGCATTACTAATTAGGACATTTAAGGCTTCATTGAGAATCTGGCACAGATTGGAACAGTGGGCTACAAGTCGTTTCCAGAAAGGACAAATGATATTTTCAACTTTCATAACCAGTGCCTAAAATATCACTGCAGAACAATAACTGGTTCAGCATTCACAGGCAGGCACCATGGGAGTTGGGTTTCTCTGGGCTGAGCCTCTCAAGCACGAGTCCTTCTGTTATCGGAGCCCTGTGGTAGTGAACACTCTAACATTACCTCCAGATGGCGGCAGGGATGAACAATAACTCTAGCCCCCACTCATCCCATTAAACAGTCCCTAGTCAGGTTTTTCAAACCAACACGGTATTGGCTTTCTTTGCCCTCTGAGGGCATATCTCTCTATCTAGTCTCTCAGAGTCCATTTTTCCAAGTTAATTGAAATATGATTCCTTCTTGATTAGAGAACCAAGAAAAAGGAAACACTAATCATACATCTCGAAGTCTATCATACGCTCTTTCCAACATGTCTGAACCTCTACAAGTGCCAAGAGAAGAAAATAAACATATTTTCTTTGATATTCACCTGACAGAAAGGGAGGGTGGGAAATGTAGTCTAGCAGTGTTCCCAAGGAGAATTGGTAAACAGCCAGTCAGTCTTTGCCACAAGTAAATTGGTGGCAACAGAGGATGAACTGAAGAGAGACCACTTGGAACAACTTCCCCCAGAAGATAGTCACTGAGTGATCAATGTCAGCCAAGAATGAAGACTGAGGCAGAGCCACAAGACTGTGATCTCAGACTTGTTTATGAGTTGAGTCTTCCAGGAACAGATGTTAAGACAGAGTTAGGGGTGAGGAGGTTTATTGGTAGGTAATGCTTGTGAAAGATAAAACAGGGAGAATGCCAGACTGGGCAGAGCCAGCTTCAGAATGCAAAAAACACGTGATAGTCTTAGCCTTGTATTACAGGGAGCTCCACAGAGAAGATTGCTCATTACAGGAGTTCCACGCTGCACAGTCATGGCAAGGGCCTGATACCCCCACCATACTCAGACTCTGTGTGGGAGCTACCAAGGAAGAATGGCCTTGGCTCAAAAGCTGAGGCATAATGATGTCAGCAAAAAGGCAAAACAGGACCTTCCTCCCACGGAGACATCGACAGAACGTGGATAAGAAACCCCTTTATAACAAATCCAGAAACCAGTTAAAAAGTCCCTGTACACCAGGCAAGCATGAAACCAGCTATATTAAAGCCAGTAGGAAATTTTGTGGCATCCTCTTACCATAGTCCCTGGCATAGTGCCATAAGCTCATGAGGAAACTCCCAGCTCCTGGCTTCTCCAGAGGGAGGGAAAGAGAAGACTAGACTGCTTATCCAATGTTCTGACTTTTCAGAAGAGGCTACCCAAGGGACTGGCTTCTGTCTCGCCTCAGACCACTGACAGGACCCAGCATGCTTTAACTGCTTGGGGGCCACTGACAACAACAGTAACAAAAAAAGACCTAGGTAGCATGCTGTTGCTCCTAAGACCTGCAGTACAGCAGACAGAGGCCTCTCCCTCAAGCAGAAAGGGAAGAGTGGAGCGTATGTCTAATCTTATAGTTTTCCAGGGGGCTGCCCACGAGACTGGTTTCTGTCTCAGAGCATGGACAGAAGCTGCTGCTGCTGCTGCTAAGTCGCTTCAGTCGTGTCCGACTCTGTGCGACCCCATAGACGGCAGCCCACCAGGCTCCCCTGTCCCTGGGATTCTCCAGGCAAGAACACTGGAGTGGGTTGGCATTTCCTTCTCCAATGCATGAAAGTGAAAAGTGAGAGTGAAGTAGCTCAGTCATGTCCGACTCCTAGCGACCCCATGGACTGCAGCCTACCAGGCTCCTCTGCCCATGAGATTTTCCAGGCAAGAGTACTGGAGCGGGTTGCCATTGCCTTCTCCTGGACAGAAGCTAGTATATTCCAAATGCGTCAGGGTTGCTAAAGCCCAGACAGATCAGTGCAGCCTGCTGCTGCTAAGGGGCGCCCACGGTACAGGGGACAGAGGCCAATACATGTTGGCGGCCTCTCCCTGAGGGGGAAAAGAGTGGAGCAAGCATCCAACACCCTGGCTTATTGTGCGGCTGCCCAAGGGACTGGTTTCTGTCTAGCACAACTTGGGGTGCTGACAGGACCTGATATAGTCTAGATGCCTGGGGGCCACCGAAAAGCATACAGCTATGGTGCCATGCTGCGGCTTCAAAGGATGCACAGTACAACAGACAGACGCCAGTCAGAGTAAGCCAGAGATTATGAGTTCCTGCATAAAAAAAAAAAAAACAAGCAAATCTCTTTAATGAGAAATCTACATCGCACAAATCCAGAGAAAAAACATCCAAAGAAAAGTCTGAGAGGCCCCCCAGAATCTCTAGGCAAGTTGTTTGGTGAAGGTCTTCCCTTGTACAAGGCAGTCCTAAAGACAGAGATGGCTGTTTGTTTTTTGTTTTTTTTTTTCAAATATCAACATATACCAACACAAAATTATAAGCAACATTAAGAAACAGGGGAAAATGGCCCAATCAAGAGGACAAAATAAATCTGCAAAAGCTGACCATAAAGAAATGAAGGTATATGAATTACTTGACAAAGAATTCAAAATAGCCACCATTAAAAATACACAATGAGTTCAGAAAAATGATAGATGGATATAGCGAGTTCAACAAAAAGATAGAGAATATAAAAAGGAACCAAATAGAATTTTGGAGATGAAGAATGCAATAACTGAACTGAAAAATTCACTAGAGGAGTTCAACATCAGACTTGGTCAGCAGAAAAAAAAAAAAAATCAGCAAACTCAACAGTTCATTTTGAAAATTTCCAATCAGAAAAACAAAATGAAAAACAATGAAGAAAGCTTAGGGGATTTATGGGACACCATTAGTAGATCAACATAGGCATTATGATAGTCCCAAAAGATTAAGAGAGAAAGAAGGAGAAAGCTTATTTAAAGAAATAACAGCTGACAACTTTCCAAATCTGGGAAAGGACATAGCATCCAGATATAAGAATCCCACAAGCTATATGATAATCAAATTGTCAAAAGTGAAAGACAAAGAGAGAATTTTGAAAGCAGCAAGAGAAAAGTGATTCATCACATTCAAAGGATATAAGATGATAAGTGGATTTTTTAGCAGAAACTGTGCAGGCCAGAAGGAATATATTCAAAGTATTGAAAAATAAGACTGCTAACCAAGAATACTCTAAGCGCAAAAACTGTCCATCAAAAATGGGAAGTAGACACTTTTCCAGATAAAGAAATGCTGAAAGAGTTCACTACCACTAGGCCAGTCTTACAAGAAATGCTAAAGTGAATCCTTCAAATTGAAGTGAAAACACACAACAGTAACACAAAAGCATAGGAAAGTATAAAGCTCACTATTAAGGATAAATATATAGATAGATACAGAATACTGTCATACTGTATGATGTATGAATCACTTTTAATTGTGGTATGCAAGTTAAGATACAAAAGCATAAAAATAACTATAAAACATGTTAATGGACACACAATATAAAAGATATAATTTATGACATAAATAACATAACGTAGAGGAGGGAGAAGTAGAAGTTTCTATGTGATTGAATTTTTATCAGCTTAAACTAGAATGCTACAACTATAAGATGTTTCATGTGAGTCCCATGGTAACCACAAAGAAAATGCCTATAGAAGATTTGTAAAAGAAAATAAGAAAGGAATCAAAGCAAGTCACTACAAAAAAATAAATAAAATCAATGAAACTCAAAGGAAGACAGCAAGAAAAGAAGAGAGGGACAAAATACCTACAAGACAAACAGCAAACAACGATCCAAATGGTAGTAGTGAGTCCTTCCCTATCAATAACTACTTAAATTATAAATGGATTAAAATTCCCCAATCAAAAGACATGGAATGGCTGAATGAATAAAATAAAAGATTCAACTACATGCTGTGTTCAGACTCACTTTCAGTTAAGGATACATATAGGCTGAAAACAAAAGGACAGAAAAAATACTCCATGCAAATGGTAATCGAAAAAGAGCAGAAGTGGTTACACTTAGACAAAATAGACTTTAAGTCAAAAACAAAAAAAGGCATTACATAATAATAAAAGGGTCAATTTACCAGGAAGATACAACAATTATATATGCACCCAAATTAGAACACCTAATTATATGAAACAAACATTGACAGAACTGAAGGGACAAATTAATGGCAACATAACAATAGATTTCAATGCCCACTTGAACACCACTATACTCCAGATGGATTTAAGAGACATTTAAGAATATTCCACCCAACAGCAGCAGAACATTCTCCAGGATAGATCACATGTTAGTTCAACAAAACAAGTCTCAACACATTTTAAGGAGACTGAAATCATATCAATATCCTTCCTGACCACAATGGAATGAAGCTATAAATAAAAAGCAGAAGGAAAACGGAAAATTCACAAATATATGGAAATTAAACAACATATTCCGGAACAATCAATGGATCAAAGAAATTCAAAATATCTTGAAAAAGATGATAACTAAAGTACAACATACCAACACTTACGGGCTACAGAAAAAACAGTACTAAGAAGGAATGTTACAGTGATAAACACCTATGTTAAAAAGAAGAACAAAGATTTCAAATAAGCAACCTAACTCTACACCAGACCTCCAGATTTGTTCTTATTTCTCCATATTGTTTTGGCTATTTGGGGTCATTTGTGGTTCCATATGAATTTTAGGATTGTTTCAATTCTATTTCTGTTAAAAAAAAAAAACACCATTGGAATTTTGATAGAGATTGCATTGACTCTATAGATGGTTTTGAGGAGTGTGGACATTCTAACAATATTAATTCTTCCAATTCATTAACTAACTCGGGATATCTTTCCATTTATTTGTGTCTTTTTCTATTTCTTTCATCAGAGTTTTGTAGTTTTCAGAGTATAGACTTTCAATTCTTTGGTTAAGTTTATTCTTATGTATTTTGTTATTTTTGATGCTATTGTAAATGAGATATTTTTCTTAACTTCTTTTTCAGATACTTCATTCTTACTGTATAGACATGCAACTGGTATTTGTATATTGATTTTGTATCCTGCAACTTTATAGAATTTGTTTATTAGTTGTAACTGGGTTTTTTGCTGTTGAATCTTTATGGTTTTCTACATAGAAAATCATGTCATCTATAAATAGAAATAATTTTATTTCATGATGTACGGAAGTCAAATCATGCTGTACACCTTAAACTTATACAGTGCTATATGTCATTTATATGTCCATAAAATTAGAAGAAAAAGAAAAAATACTACAAAGTACAAAAGTGATTTAAAAAATAGTTACTGAGGATGTGGAGTAATTAAAACACTTGTGTACTGTTGATATTAATAAGAACACAAAATGGAGGAAAAAAGAATGCAAAATGGTATAGCCACTATGGAAAATACTGTGAGAGTTCCTCAAAAAATTAATAAAAGGATTATATATGATCTAGCAATCCTATTTCTAGGTATTTACCCAAAAGAATGGAAATCAGGATCTCAAAGAGATATTTGCATTTCTGTGTTCATTGCAACATTATTCACAACAGCCAAGAAGTGGAAACAACCTAAATGTCTTTCAACAGATGAACTGATAAGGAAAAATGGTATATGCTTTCAATGGACTATTATTCAACCACAGAAAGAAGGAAATACTGTCATCTGCTACTACATAGATGTACCTTAAGGACATTATGCTAAGGAAATAAGCCAGTCACAGAGGGACAAATACTATATGATTCCACTTATACGAGGCATCTAAAGTAATCAAGCTCATTGAAGAAGAAAGTAGATTGGTAATTGCTAGGGAGTGGGGTGGGAGGGTTGCCGCTCAATGGGCATGTAGTTTCAGTCATGCAAGATGAAAAGGTTCTAGAGATATGCAGTACAAAATATGTTTACAGTTAACAATACTATATTTTACACTTAAAAAGTTGTTGAGGGTAAAAAAAGAATTTTGTTGAGCGTAAATCTCATGTTACATGTTTTTTTTAGCTACCAAAAAAAGAAAAATACAACAAAAAACTTGAGGCAGAACCTCAAAGCATTAACTGTAAAGGCTATCTGCATTCCATGCAGCTGAATGGTAACTTTCTACTTGAACATCAAAGTGGTGTACCTCTATAGTTATTATACCCTGTCCTTTTCAACATATTTATAGCAGTGACTGAGATAAAGCCATGGAAAGATAGAAACGACATATCTGCGGCTGAATCACAATGTGAAGATAGCCCTTATGATAGGCAACTGAGTTTGAAAACTCTTGATGGGACAAAGCTGGACAAAATCAAACAAAGAGATCCAAAAGAGATAAAAAAAAGTTCTCCCTATAAGTTCATGATAACCAACTATATAAGTACTAATGGTGAAATTTTTCCATTCATATGCAAAGATATGAAAATTTTATATGATTACAAGACCAAATGGCAACCCACTCCAGTACTCTTGCCTTGAAAATCTCATGGACGGAGGAGCCTGGTAGGCTACAGTCCATGGGGTCGCAAAGAGTCGGACACGACTGAGCGACTTCACTTCACTTCACTTTACAAGACCAAAAACAACGCAAGAATGTATGCTATGGCTACTTAAAAAGCCAGAGAAGATTGTGGCTGCATTAACCAAAGTATAGCATCTAGAACAAGGGAGGTGATATCCCATCTGAAGCAGGTGCTCCCTTTGGGGCATCAATATTTAAGAACACTGACAAATCAGACAACATTCAGAGGAAGGTAACCAGGTTTTTGGAATGTCAAGGAACCATGTAGTATTAAAACCAGATGAAGGAATAGGGTCCATCTGTTATAAGCACCCTGCAGTTTTCCTATGAGGACTTTATATAATTGTAAAATAAACAAAATTTTAGTTGTACAGATGCTTTCCAAATTGTTTAACTTTTTAAGATAATTATAGATTCACGAGAAGTTGTAAAGGTATTAATAGTACAGAGAGGTCCCTTGAGCCCTTTACCCAGCTTTCCCTAATGATTATATCTGACACAATTATAGTACAATATTAAAACCAGGAAACTGACATTGGTACCACGTGTGTGTATAGTTCTGCATCATTTTGTTACATATGCACATTTGTGTAATGACAACCAGTGTTTATCAGTCTTTTCAAAGAACCAGCTTTTTGTTTCACTGACTTTTCTCTATTTTTTTTGTTTTGTTTTCAACTTCATTAATTTCTGCCCTTACCTTTATTATTTCCTTTCTTCTACTTTCTTTGGGTTTTTCTTTTTCTAGGTTCTTAAGGTGGGAGCTTAGATTATTGATTTGAGACTTTGCTTCTTTTTTCTTTTATTTTTTCCAGCCACTAGCAAATTCCCTCCACCTTTCTAATGTAAACATTTAGTGTTATAAATTTTTCTCTCAGCACGGCTTTAGCTGTGTCCCACAAATTTTGATAAAACATATTTTCATTTTAATTTTCCTTCAGTTGGGCTTCCCTGATAGCTCAGTTGGTAAAGAATCTGCCTGCAATGCAGGAGACCCCAGTTCGATTCCTGGGTCAGGAAGATCCCCTGGAGAAGGGATAGGCTACCCACTCCAGTATTCTTGGGCTTCCCTTGAGGCTCAGCTGGTAAAGAATCCACCTGCAATGCAGGAGACCTGGGTTTGATACCTGGAGTGGGAAGATCCCCTGAAGAAGGGAAAGACAACCCACTCCAGTATTCTGGCCTGGAGAATTCCATGGACTGTATAGTCCATGGGGTCGCAAAGAGTCGGACATGACTGAGCGACTTTCACTTTCAGTTCAGTGTATTTTTTTAAATTTCACTTGAGACTTCCTTTTTGTCACATGGGTTATTGGAAATGTTTTGTTTCATTTCCAAGTTTTTAAAAATTTTCCTGATATCTTTCAGGTATTGATTTCTAGTTTCATTACATCATAGTAAGAAAACAACTCTATGATTTCATCCTTTAATTTTGTTTCGGTTTGTTTTATGGTCCAGGATATGTTCTATCTTGGTATATATGTTCCATGAGCATTTGAAAGGAATGTATATTCTTCTTTTGTTAGGTGGAGTGTTTTATAAATGTTGGTTGATGGTAGTGTTGCATTCTTGTATATCTTTGCCAATTTTCTGTCCAGCTGTTTATTAGTTGTTGAGAGGAATGTTGATGTCTCCAACTTTATCTGTGAATTTGTCTATTTCTCTTTTCAGTTCTATCAGTTTTCTATTCACATATTTAGCTGTTCTGTGGTTTGGTGCATCCATATTTAGGAATGCTATGTTTTCTTGGTGTATTTACTCTTTTATTATTATATGATATTCTCTCCTCCTGGAAATTTTTTTTTTCTGTAGTCTACTTTATCTTCTATTGATATAGCCACTCCTGCTTTATTTTGATTAATGTTTGAATTATACAGCTCTCCCATCTTCTCCCTTTCAACCAGCCCATATCATATTTTATATGTATATCAATACATATTAAATTCAAATATCCATATTTGAAGTGTATTTTTTACAGATTACATATAACCAAGTCATTTTTAAAATCTATTCTGCCATTCTCTATCTTATAATTCTGCTAAGTCACTTCAGTCATGTCCAACTCTTTGCGATCCTGTGGACCATAGCCCACCAGGCTCCTCTGTCCATGGGATTTCCCAGTCAAAAATACTGGAGTGGGTTGCCATTTCCTACTCCAGGGGATCTTCCTGACCCAGGGATCGAACCCATATCTCTCATGTCTCCTGCGCTGACAGTTAGATTCTTTACCACTAGCGCCACCTGGTAAGCCCCCCATAATTGGTATATTTAGGCCATTTAAATGTAATGTAATTATTAATATATAAAATCTTATATCTGCCTTTTTATATTTTGTGTTCTGCTTATTCTCTGCTTTTCATTTCAGTTTTCTTTTTCCTGCCTTCCTCTGGGTTTCTAGAATATTTTTTAGAGTTGTGTAGTTGTTTTTGCATCTATCTCCTTACATAGTTTTCTTATTAGTTCTTGTAGGTAATACTCATACTAATATATAGAAACACATACATATTATTCCTGTCTACCAGTGGCACCATTTTACCAGTTTGAGTGAAATGTAGAAAACTTACCTCCTATTATATCCCTTTACCCCCCCCCAATTTATGATATAATTGTCTTAAATATTTCCTTTACACACATTTAGACACATATACAATCTTCATGGGGGCTTCTCTGGTGGCTCAGATGATAAAGAATCTGCCTGCAATGCAAGAGACATGGGTTTCGTCCCTGGGTAGGGAAGATCCCCTGGAGAAGGAAATGGCAACCCACTCCAGAATTCTTGCCTGGAGAATTCCATGGACAGAGGAGCCTGGTGGGCTACAGTCCATGGTATCACCAAGAGTCGGACACGACTGAGGGACTGATACTCACTCACACTCACAATCTTCATGGCTCTTGGTACGATGAATAATTTTCTCTTGAAACCTATAATTCCTAACCAGCTTCTAGGTGAGGCTGATGCTGCTGGTCTACCGATCGCACTTTGAGGAACAAGTTTCTCTGCCTCTTTTCTCAGTGAATGTTCAAATAAAAACATTTAAATGGTTTTCTGTGCAAAAGAAATATTAACATCTGATCTCAGCCCACAGATGACTGTCCTTCTAGTAGGCTAAAACATAAAAGAAAACACAGGTGCCCTGAAATGCAGCATTCTCACCCCCAGAAAAACTTGCCTCATCTTTTGCTCAATATTATGTTTTAATCCTATAGCTTGCACACCAAGGCCTTTCCTAAAGTCTATTCCATGAAATGCCAGCCTCCTCTGCAAGGTATTAAGAGGGCTTCCTGAGAAAAAGTGATTCTAAGATCAACTGAATTTGGAAAGCATATAGCCTGCACTTTTGGAAACTGACAGTCTATTAATTTCCTAAAGACTACAAGAGTACTGAAGTAAAGAAACCTGCTTCATTTTGTTGAACTCAAGCATATTTGAGCCTCAAATCTTTTAACACCTATTAGTCTCTCAAACGGAGAAGGCAATGGCAACCCACTCCATTACTCTTGCCTGGAAAATCCCATGGACGGAGGAGCCTGGTAGGCTGCAGTCCATGGGGTCACGAAGAGTCAGACATGACTGAGCGACTTTACTTTCACTTTTCACCTCCATGCATTGGAGAAGGAAATGGCAACCCACTCCAGTGTTCTTGCCTGGAGAATCCCAGGGATGGGGGAGCCTGGTGGGCTTCCATCTATGGGGTCGCACAGAGTCGGACACGACTGAAGTGACTTAGCAGCAGCAGCCTCTCAAAGTCCAGCAGAGTTCACGCAACCCAGATAGAAAGAAGTGCTGTGCACAAGGCACTTTAGTATGTTTTTCCTTTAATAATACATTATAGAAAGTGTATTACTGGAGGCTCAAAAGGGAGGGGATATATATTATATATAGTTATGACTGATTCACGATGTTGTATGGCAGAAACCAACCTAACATTGCAAAGCTATTATCCTCCAATTAAAAAAAATAAAAGACAGGGAAAAAAGGAAGTATATTATTAATACTATACATTATTAGGCTAGTGTTCAAATCAGGTATGGCTTCATAGGAAAACACTTAAATCTTAAAGCTTGGGTATGCAATCTCTTGCCTTAGTTTGGACTCCCCCAGAAACAGAGCCCAAGACAAGAACTGGAGCACAAATTTGGGAAGCAGGGGGAAGCTGATCTCAGGAAACATCAGTAGGAGAGTGAGAAAGTGATGTGGGGGAAAGACGGAGCCAAAAAGTTGTTGAGCAGATTATGGCGATGGGCAACTGAGCCTCCCTCCTGCTGGGGAACTCTGGGGAGATAGCACAGGACACACTTTGGTCACCTCCTCCCAGTGCAGAAAGGGAGCCAGGGTATTTATCAACTCCATCTCTGGCTGAGGGCTGCTCCCAGGGGTGTTAACTCTCTGGCATTTCCTGCTTGCCCTGCCCACAGGGTGAGTCACAGGTGCTCACCGGAGGGAGCCTGAGTCCTGAAGAGTAAGTGCCAAGGGGCGTGAGTGGGGCATTGACAGCGTCTGCCACGTCTCTGGATTCTAAACATCAACAAAAAAATGCCATTTGTAGCAACATGGATGGACCTGGAGATTATCATACTAAGTAAAGTAAGTCAGAGACAGAGGGACAAATAACATATGATATCACTTACGTGTGGAATCTAAAATATGACACAAATGAATCTATTGTTCAAACAGCAACAGACTCATAGGCTCGGAGAACAGAACTCTGTCTTTCCCTGTGGCTCCCAAGGGTAGGAAGGGTGACGGAGGGGTGGATTGGGAATTCAGGGGTTGGCAGATGTAAACTAGTACATATGGAATGGATAAACAACAAGGTCCTACTGTGTAGCACAAGGAACTATAATACATTCAGTATCCTGTGATAAAACATAATGGAAAAGAATATTTTAAAAAAAGAATGTATATATATGTATAACTGAATCACTTTGCTGTATAGCAGAAATTAACACAAAATGTAAATCGATTATACTTCAATAAAAAAATATTAATTAAAATAAATAAGTAAATGTGTTTTTCCTAGTCTCTTCTTGGCTCTCATGTAGGTAAAACACAACACTATTGGTAAAATATTTTTGAGGGTGCTGAAACAAATCATTCATTTATCTATTTTCTATGTGTATTCTATATATACATATATATATATATATATATATATATGCTTTTTTCTTTCTTTTTTTTAAGAAACCATCTGGGAATGCCCAGGTTGGCTGTAGTAAGATGGGGGGCAGGCTGGGAAGGACTGACATCTCACAGGTTCCCCTCCCTCCTTGGAATGGCACAAAGGTAAATGAAACAGTCTCAGCTGCAGGGACATGAGCCATCAACCCCGCTTCTAGGAGGAGAGCCATCCCCCAGAGAAGAGAGCCTGTGACCTCTGATAGCCACGGCAAAGCACAGCTGACCGTGTGACCTCGGTACCATTAGGAAGGACACACGGGTGAACAAGATGTCCCTAAGGGTGCTCAGAGCAGGTGATGGGAACCCAGGCATAGGTGATACTTAAGGAGACAAGAGAACAGACGGGCAGTGGAGGAGAGTCATCACCCTCCTCCAGTAGCTGGGGCCCGTCCCTGGGAAGGGGTTTGGGCACGACTCTGGCTCCTGTGAGGAAGCTAACCAAGGCTAAGGCAAGGTCCCCAAGCTAAGAGGCTTTTAGGAATTAGTCAGGAGCCCACAGCAGGGCCTTCAATACAGAAAACAGACCCAAGACCAGGAGAGAGTAGAACTGTGGCTTCTAGTTAGGGAGACAGAAGCTCATGGTCAAGATGGCATTAACTGCCAGGCTGCCCTGTTTCTGGGTCCCGACATATGGGGCCGAGGCTCCTGAGATAGTCCAGGCTGAGGCCAGAATTTGTCCTTGAGCTTTGGGAAAACTGCACGACAGAGGGACATTGAGCAGCCTTACCAGTAGGGAAGGGCTTCCCAGGTGGCGCTAGCGGTAAAGAATCCTCCTGCCAATGCAGGAGACTCGGGTTCCATCCCTGCGTCAGGAAGATCCCCTGGAGAAGGGAATAGCAACCCACTCCAGTACTCTTACCTGGAGAATCCCATGGACAGAGGAGCCTGGCGGGCTGTGGTCTGTGGGGTAACAAAGAGTCAGACACCACTGAAGCAACTTAGCACGCACGCAGCAGTATGGGAGGAAGTTCTCTGCAACCAGGCAAGGCTTGGCGCCCTATTCTGACATTTGCAGTCAAGTGGTCAGGGGTTCTTGCCACCTGACCCACCCATCCTTCCCTATACCTTCCTCAAAGCCTTGCATATCCCCTCCTCTTCCCCGCCCCACTGACCACCTCCCCCCAGTCCCCAAGCTTTGGAGCACGTCCAAAACTGGCCATCAGGACCCTGCCCAGTGGCCTTGAAAAACAGCTGACTTCTGGGATGGCAAATCATGGGAACTAATCGTTCCTGTGACAACATCCAGAGCTTCCGTCCTCTATAATTCAGAGAGAGAATTGGCAGGTAATTTGAAAGGCGTGCATTTTTTAATATTTAAAACCGTCTCTCCTCGAATTTTCTGCTTGCCTAGTGTTAATGACCCCTTCTCCCCCTCTCCCTTCTGATGATACTGTCTGTACTTGTCTATTTTAGTTGGTTTCCTGTTAAACCTGCTTCCTTTCCTCTTTCTATTCTCGTTCCTTATTCATCTTTTCCCTTCTGCTCATTCATTTGCCATATATATATATTTTTTAAACCGGGAGTTTGACCCTGTCCGACCGTCCCCATGCCCTCATCCCCACCCCCAATAAGATTTGAATCTCTTCATTTATATGGACATCACCAACCATTTATTCCCTGTAGCACTTTCCTTACCCCGTTTCCTTTTCGTTTTGTTTCGAAGCCTTCATTACCCAGCTTTCCCTGGCAAATGTTCAAGACAAAACTGCTTATTTGTCTAAGCTCTCTCTCTCTTTCGGTTCTTCTTTCTCTGCTCCCTTCTGCCCCCGGTTTCCTGAAAGTCTGCCTGAGGATCTATTTTATGTCTTTGTTTATACCAATAACAAATGCTTCATTTACTGTTTTGAATAAATGGTGCTTTTCAGCTCCTGGAGAACTTGTTTCTCCTTTGAAAACACTGTATTCAGAGAATCAGATAAACCTCTCTGCTACTTTTCTTGAACCAATTCTGCATTCTCCTTCCAGAATTCCAAATATGTGGCATCACGCGTATTTGGAGCCAGACTTCTGACAAGATGCCCTCCGTCACCCACGGCTTCTTGATGAGTTTTTCCATCAAATGTGACTTTAGTTGTTAAGATGTCCCAGGTGATTAGACTTGCCGGCAGCCTCCTAAATACTCAGCTGAAGAAACCTGATATTGTTGGGAGAGGCTGTTCGGGGGAGATTATTTTGCAGCGGTAAAAGTCAGAGGCTTGATGTCGGCAGAATTTTGTTTGCTTCTCAGAAGTCCTTTCACTGTGGAATGTGAGGAAGTCCCCCTAAATCTCTTTGTCTCTCTCCAGCTGCAATGCAGAGGCAACAATACCCCATCACAGAAGTTCTGTGAGAAAAATATTCTAAAATGTTAAAATGCTTTGCGCCTCTTGGATATTTCACCACAGAGTGCTCAGTCGCTTCAGCTGTGTCTGACTCTCTGCGACCCCATGGTTTATAGCCCATCAGGCTCTTCTGTCTGTGGAATCTTCCAAGCAAGAATACCGGAGTGGGTTACCATGCTGTCCCCCAGGTGATCTTCCCGACCCAGGAACTGAACCTGCGTCTCCTGCATTGCAGGCAGATTCTTTACCTGCTGAGCCACCAGGGAAGCCCATTTCACCACAGTAGATCTAGCAAATTACCCTTCTTTGTGCCAGTCAATCACTCTGGGGCACAGAACTGTTGGGGGTGGTAAGACTAGCCAGAGGGCAACCTGCGGGGTATACTGCTCCAGGCATATCTCTTTAGCTTTCCATTATTTCATACATCTGAGAGTTCATATTTGTTTTCCTCAGACTATCTGTTCCTTATGGTTCAAGTTAATAAGGGCTGATGGAGTAAAAAAGATGATGGAGAGGCAGTATAACATGGTGATTGAGAATACAGATTTGCACGGATAAGAACAGACTGGTGGCTGCCAAGGGGGAGGAGGGTGGGAGAGGGATGGGGCAGGAGGTCCTATTGTACAGTACAGAGAACTTTAGTCAATATCCCATGATAAACCACAATGGAAAAGAATATTAAAAAGAATGCATATATGTATGGATGTATAACTGAATCACATTGCTGTACAGTAGAAATTAATATGACATTGTAAATCAACTATATTTAAATTAAAAAACATTTTCTTAAAGAATATAGATTTGGAAGCCAGGTGCCCTGGGTTTGATACCTGGCTCTGCCATGTGCAGCTTTGTGACCTCATTCTTAACTTCTCTATGCCTCCGTTTCCTGATCTACAGGTTGAGAATCATGTTATGAAGATTAAGCAAGTTAATCTTTGTAAAGGGCCCATTTGGAACAGTGCCTGACACATAGTAAGCATGTTAAAGTACTTGGTAAATAAAAATACTGTTCCAATCCTAATGTTTTTAAAGCCATACAATCTTTCTCAAAAAGAATTGAGTAAGATACATCAAAAGACTGGAAAGACAGCCTTCTTGTGGCAATGTGGAAAATAAAATGTCAGCACAGCAAAAATAAAATTATTTGGGGAGTGCCATTAAAATGACCCTGTTGGTAAGATTTCATACCGTGAAACAACTCACTGATGGTTGTGCTGTTTATAACTGAAAGGAAGGAAGGAGAAGGGGGAGGGAGGCAGGGTGGGAGGGAAAGAAAAGAAAGTTCTCTGTGGTTTTGATTTCTTTTTTTTTACAAATATAGATCCAAGATCCAAGAGCATTTCTGTAGAAATTTGGGCAGTGTAACAGATTGTATGTGCCCAAAATGGCTGTATCAAGCAATGTATCCCACCCCAAATACTCTTTTTTCATTGTGACATAGACATCTCTCCCACCAAGAGTGGGGTCTGTGTTCCTTCCTCTGGAATCTAGGTGGAGGTTCATGACAAATCCAACCAATGGAGTATAATGGAAGTGATGCTAACGTGAATTCCAAGCCTAGCTCATAGAAAGGGTACAGCTTTGCTCTGCACTGTCTCTCTCTCTGGATACTCACTCTTGGAATCCACCCACCATTTATGTGAGCCATCTGAGGAGGCGACTGTGTAGGTATTCTCGCTGACAATGGACATCAGACACTAGATAAGTGAGTGAGTGAGTGAGCCTTTGGCGGTTTCTAGCTCCTAGTCATGGAGTCTTCTCAGCTGAGGCCCAGACATTGTGGAGCAGAGACAAGCTGTCTCTGCTGTCTCCTGTCTGAATCCCTGACCCACAGAAACCAGAAGAGGTAATAAGTGACTACTGTTGTTTTAAGCCACTAAGTCTTAGAACAATTTGTTATGCAGTAATAGATAAGGTAGTACAGGAACTATAAGAAGGTTAAGACCATGGTTTCTAGGAAAGGACATCAGAATTTTCCCACAGTGAATCCTCCTACACTGTTGGTGGGAATGTAAATTGGAGCAGTCACTATGGAGAACAGTATGGTGGTTTCTCAAAAAACTAAAAGTAGAACTACCATATGATCCAGCAATCCCACTCCTGGCATATATCTAGAGAAAACCATAATCTGAAAAGATACATGCACCCCAATGTTCACTGAAGCACTATTACAATAGCCAAGACACGGAAGCAACCTAAACAGTCATCAACAGTGGAATGGATAAAGAAGATGTGGTACCTGTATGCAATGGACTATTACTCAGCCATAAAAAAGAATGAAATTTATGCCATTTGCAGCAACATGACATGGATGGACCTAGAGACTACCATACTAGATGAAGCCAGGCAGAGAAAGACATATATCAGATGATACCACTCATTATATGGAATCTAATTTTTAAAATAATACAAATGAACTTACAAAACAAAAACAGTCTTACATATATCAAAAACAAACTTATGGTTACCAAAGGGGAAACGTGGGGTGGAGGAGGGATAAATCAGGAGCTTGGGATGAACATACACACACTACTATATATAAGACAGACAACCAACAAGGACCTACTGTATAGCACAGGGAACTCTATTCAATATTCTGCGATAACCTATAGGAGAAAAGAATCTAAAAAAAAAAAAAAAGAATATACATATATAGGCTTCCCCAATGGCTCTGCGGGTAAAGAATCCAACTGCAATGCAGGAGACACAGGAGACTCAGGTTTGATGCCTGGGTTGGTAAGATCCCCTAGAGGAAGACATGGCAACCCACCCCAGTATTCTTGCCTGGAGAATCCTATGGACAGAGGAGCCTGGCGGGCTACAGTCTGCACAGCTGCAGAGTCAGACATGACTGAAGTGACTGAGCACGCATGCGTGCATATGTATATGTATCGCTGAATCACTTTGCCGAGCACCCAAGACTAACACAATATTGTAAATCAACTATATGCCAACAAAGTTTAAAAAAATTTTAAAGAAACAAAAAATTTAATTTTCCCATGGCAAATCCTATTTAAGCCTTTGGCACCCATGCCACTTCATATTAAAAATCCCCCACCCTTCCCCTCTTCCCCAGTAAGAAAACTCATCGTTCTAAAACCTTGTCAAATTAAGTATCTCTGAACAGGTACCACACTTGGGAATCTTGAAAGCCCCTCACAGAGATCCAGGATTCCCTGACCAGGCTGCACTCAAAGACCCAGTGAAGGAAGAGCTAAAGATTTTCCACTTAAGAGTAATTTGAAATGTTTTGATGTCTGGAGCCCATGAAAAGCACAACCAACAATGTTCTGAACTTATTTCCTACTGTGTTGGCTGCAAGTCTATACAATAAATGTAAGAAAATAGAATTTAAAATAACTAAGAGAAAACACCAATCAATCCTTCATTGCATTGTTTCCTAATCAAATATACAAGTAATTCATATTTCATTTAGACAAATTAAAAAGTGAAAATTTAAAAAAGAAAAAGAAATTATACATATTAATGATATATATATACAATAAATTATAATATACAATAAATGTTGTAAGATATTCTCCTGGATATATTGATAGGTGACCACATGAAACATTCAATTCTGTATCCTATTTTTCTCACTTAAAGATTTATCTGTACATCTTTCCATGTCAGTAAATAAATATAGCTCTACTTTACCATTTTAATGATCATATAGCAACCCATTGTTTGAATATACCACATTTCATTTAATCAATTTTATTGAGAATTTTGTCATTTCTATTTCCTTTCTTTTTTAATAAAAATTGTATATGTTAAGATCTACATGATGTTCAACATACATTGTGAAGTGAATCCCACAGCCAAACTAGTTAACATATCCATCTCTTTACAGAATTTCCTTGCATGTGTGCATGTTGTGTGTATGTGTATGATGAAAACACCTGATATCTACTTTCTTGGCAAATGTCCAATATATAATGCAGTATCATTAACTGTATCATTAAATGTAGTCACCATTGCTGTACATTAGATCTCTAGAAGTTATTCATCCTACATAATTTTGACTTCGTGCCCTTTGACTAACATCTCCCCATTTCCCTCACCTTCCTGTCCCTGGTAACCACCATTCTACTGTCTGCTTCTATGAATTCAACTTTTTTAGATTCCACTTTGAAGTGAGATCATCCAGTATTTTTCATTCTGTGTCTGGCTTATTTCACTTAGCATGATGTCTTCCAGGTTCATCTTTATTGTCACAAATGGCAGGATCTCCTTTTTGAAGGCTGAATGATCATCCATTGTGTGTGTATACATATAACTACATCTTCTTTATCCATTCATCAATCAATGGACACTTAGGTTGCTTCCACATCTTGCTATTGTGAATAGTACTGTAATGAACATGAGAGTGCAGATATCTCTATGAGGTACTGATTTCATTTGCTTTGGATATATACTAAGTAGTGGGATTACTACTTCCATTTTTATTTTTTGAGGAAACTCTATTATACTGTTTTCATGGTGGCTATAACAATTTACAGTCCCACCAACAGTGTGCGAGTGTTCTTTTTTCCTCCACATCTTCACCAACGCTTATCTCTTGTTCTTTTGATAATAGTTAACCTAAGAGGTGTGAGGTGATATAGCTCATTGTGGTTTTGATTTGCATTTCCCTGATGACTAGTGATGGTGAGCACTTTTTAATGTACCTGATGGCCACTTGTACGTCTTCTTCAGGAAAATGTCTATTTAGGTCTTTGCCCATTTTAATCAGATTGGCTTTTTGTTACTGAATTGTATGAGTTCCTTACAATTGTTTTTGTTTATTAACACATTATCAGACGTATGGCTGGCAAGTATTTTCTTCCAGACTGTATCATTTGGTTGATTATCTCCTTTGCTGTGAAGAAGGTTTTTGGTTTGATGTAGTCCAACTGGTTTACTTTAGCTTTCGTTGCCTGAACTTTTAGTGTCATATTAAAAAAAAAAAATTCACTACCAAGGCCAATGTCAAAGAGCTTTCTCCCTGTGTTTTCTTCTAGGAGTTTTACAGTTTCAAGTCTTATGTTTAAGTTTTTAATCAGTTTTAAATTGAATATTGTGTACATTGTAAGATAGGGTTCCAATTTCATTCTTTTGCATGAAGATATCCAGTTTTTCCAACACTATTTATTGAAGAGACTATCCTTTCTCATTATGTATTCTTGGCACCCTTGTCACAAGTTAGTTGTCCATATATGCTTGAGTTTATTTCTGGGCTCTTGATTCTGTTCCATTGGTCTATATATCTGTTTTTATGCCAATACCACACTGTTTCTACTTGCTTTCTATTACACAGCCTGGCAGTGATCATACTTCTACACACACATATCTGATTATTTTTTTATGATAAATTCCTAGAAGTAGAACTGTAGGATCAAAGAGTGAGACCATTATACTCTTCTGAGAAACAGTGCTCTAATCCCTCTAGAAAGATTCGAACAATTTAAACATACACCAGCAGTAAATGAGAGTTATATACTTGCGAGCAATCAGATTTATTATTTTTTAACTTGGCTAAACTTGTAAGCAAAGAATCAGGGATCACTGTTTTAATTTACACCTTTTAAAGCTTAACATGTTTTTGTTTTGGTTTGGGTTTTGGCCATTTATAGTTATTCTGAAATTGCCTACTCCTGCTCTTTGCCTTTTTAAACTACTATATAGACACTTTTTAATGGATTTGTTTTAATTATTTATGTGGTAAAGATATTAACTCATTGTCTATCAGAGATATTGTAATTATTTAAGCTTCATTCATCTTTGAATATTATTAATGGTGGTGCTTTTTTAAATTTTTCCAAATTTTCTAAGTAGAAAATAACTTCTATTATTGTGATAATTTTTTAAATGTCTGACATTAGCATATGCCGTATATGCAAAAAGTCCTGGGGGGGAAGATTGCTCTTTGTACTTTTCTGTACTTCCCAGATTTACTAAAATGAGTAACTAAATTTATAACCTTAAAAATGCAGGAAAGAATTTTATTTTCTTAAGTGCAGAGACATTTTGTGGTCTATGTGAGTGGAATGTCAGAAGCAAGGAGGATGGTTGGGGGAGGGTGGGGAGAGAGGTGAAGGATGAAGTTGAAAATGAAAATGGGAACCAGATCAGCAAGGAATTTGAATTCCATGTCTGGGTTGCAGTTGGTACTTGAAGGCTTTTAAACAAGAAAGTGCTCTGATAATATCTGTATTTCAGAAGGAGAGCTCTTGCTACAATGGGAAACATAAATTAGATTTTGGTATTAAGAAACCATCGGTGATGGCATCAGTTGTTTACTGTGACAATAACGCTGTGTAACAAGGAACCACAGAACCTCAGTAATATACCAGAGTGTTCATTGCCCGTGTCTGGGGTCAGCTGGAGGCCAGCTAGGCAACCCTGCTGGTCTCTGTGAGGCTCATCCACATATCTGGGAGTAAAATTGCCTATTGGCTGATCTAGACTGGCCTTGGCTTGTTGTGGATTGTCTTTTCATGGATGTTTGATTGCTAACAGGCTTGAAAGACAGAGACAGTATCTCCCTCCGCAGCAAGGGCAAGCACGCTTATTTACCATCTATTATGAAAGATTCAAGTTTCCTAACCTTTGAGTTTTTCTCCTGTAATGCCATCCACTGTGTGTGCGGGCATCCATCTGAGCCCATCCACATCAGCCTCATCAGATTTTGGGAGCAAGTCTGCTTGCTGCACCATGAGCAATAAAATCCTTTACCTCTGACCAAGAAGTCACATGTCTCTTGCCAGCATCCAGGAAACTGTGGCAAGTTCGCAAGACCATTCACAGTTAATTTTAAAAAGAAAAATGTTTATACTTTTTTAGTTTTATTGAGATGTAATTGACATATCGTGCTGTGTAAGTTTACATACAGCATAATGACTTGACTTACATATATTGTGAAATGATTACCACAATAAGTTTAATTAATATCTATCACCTTATATAATTACAAAAACAAATTTTCCCTTGTGATGAGAACATTTAGGATCTACTCTCAGCAACTTTGAAATATACCATACAGCAGTGTTAACTATAGTCATCACATCGTATGCTATATCCCTAATACCTATTTACCTTATAAATGGAAGTTTGCATAATACCTTTTGACCACTTTCATCTAACTCCTCCTCCCTCAACCTATATCTCTAGCAAACACAAATCTGATCTCTTTTTCTATGAGTCTGGGTTTTTTATGAGTTTTGCTTTTGTTCTTATTTAGAGTCTACATATAAGTGATATCATAGAGTATTTGTCTTTGTCTGACTTGTTTCACTTAGCATAATGCCCTCAGGGTCCATCCATTTTGTCAAAAATGTTAATATTTTTTTCTCTCTTTTTTTTTTTTGGCTGAATATATAGTCCTTGACATCAGTAGCTTCTCCCTCGCAACCACTGGATCCTTGAGTATCTTTGACAGTTTATTTAATTGGCACTTCAGAAATACTTGTCAAATAAAAAAATTACTCATTTTTTATGTATTCTTTATTTGGAGATACCGTTTTATCTGACATGGTTATTGATCTCCTGTCATTGTTACTCCAAGTAAGCTTTCTCCTCCAGTACTTCTTAAGACAGTGGTATCACAGCATTAGAGGACTTGGGTGTACTGTAATTTTTAAAGCATTTCAGGGTGGTGTCTGATGCAGATTTAGTTTTCTTATATCCATAACAGGTATACATGGACTCATAGTTTTCTGAAATTTCATTTTATTATGAGCTTTGATTTCTTTATGAAAAATTTTCCTACAGACTTTAGAAAAGACTCTTAAGAAACTTGTAATGCTTCCTTGTACACTTACAAGTTGGATTCCCATCTGTTTGTCCAATTGAGTGGGTAAACTCAAAAAGAAAACAAGAGAAAATAAAAATAGGGGATCTATTGACTCAAAAGGGGAGAAATGGATAAAGGTTAGGACAACTTGTCCATTCAACTTTATTGTGCAAGTTTTCTGCAGCTGTCTATTCAGCTGCTGAAGTCTGGGTTAAAGATCAAAAGAGAAAGCTCTACATGCACATATTTTCCATTTTAAAAAAAGTTCAAGTATTTGCAACTCAAACATTTTAATACATTAAAAATCCAATGATGAATTTTAATAAAGCATATATGCAGGATAGAAGAGATTCAGCTCAGATTTAAACATTATCAATATTTAAACTGTATTAATTTTAAAACCTCAACCCAGCACACTTAGAGAGCCTGTCTCCTCCTGCTGACTCTGGTGACAATCTCCAGGCTAAACGTGAGTCATAACTTGTGACATTGCAGACAGCATCTGCGCGGTGGGGCGTTTCACTTCTCACTTTGGTTCATGTTTGCTTGGGCTGATTGGAAAGTAGGGACGTAAGAGGAAAGCAAATGTGAGACTAGGGTTCTCTTAATTTCCTTCAAAAGGCTCTGGACTAAGAAATATTTAAAGATTTTTTTTAAATGAAACAGATGAGATTATTTGAGCTTCAGTAAGTATAAAAATGCAATGGAGACTTAATGCCACAGAACTGCATGCTTAAATATGGTTAAAATGGTAAATTTTTATGATGTGCGTGTGTGTGTGTGTGAGTGTGTGAGTATTCAGTCGCTCAGTCATGTCTGACTCTGCGACAGCATGGACTGTGGTCCACCAGGCTCCTCTGTCCGTGAAATTTCCCAGGCAAGAATATTGGAGTGGGTTGCCATTTCCTACTCTAGTGGCTCTTCCTGACCCAGGGATGGAAGCAGCATCTCCTGTGGCTTCTGCCCGGCAGGCAGATTTTTTAACACTGCGCCACCTGCGAAGCCCTATGTTATGTATATTTGACCACAATGTTTAAGTGTGATGGAGTAAAATCCATAAAGTATGTTTAAATTTATAATGATTTAAAAACTAGTCACTTTAGAGGATATCAGGGAACAAATTCATCATCTGAAAACTAAAAATAAAATTTAAAAATCATCTGAAAAATAAAGAGAAAGAATCAAACATATATCCTGCTTTTCCTATAGAAACTGTACCACTAGGTAACCAGAGGTAACATCAGGGAAGCATTTCTCTATAAAGGTATTCTAATCAACTAATAAATGCAAATTAAAATGACAGAATTAGCTTATCACCATTTTGTATCTCTCAGTGAATAACTGACCCAGACAATGAGAATCAACAAGTGCTAAGGTTGTAAAAGAGACGCAATCAGACATGTCATCTCCTAGGGAAAGACTTCAGCTCTGCTTATAGTCTTGCAAACATCTGGTCAAACCTTTGAATCCAGGTGGCTATTTTCAAGAAAAGCTGGGTACAGGATTTATGTTGAAATGCACCATGAATATGTCATCAACAAAATTCAAATTGTAGGAAACTCTGTAGGTCAAATCGTCCATGTTCTTCAATAGGTAACATAAAGGGAAAAGAAAGCAACAAAGAAGGGGGCTATAGATTAAAAGAGGTTTAAAAGAGGGACTTCTATGGTGGGCCAGTGGTTAAGACTGCACTTCTACTGCAGGGGGCATGGGGTCCATTCCTGGTTGGGGAAATAAGATCCCAAATGCCACGTGGCACAACCCCCTCCCCCCGAAAAAAAGAGGTTTAAAAGATGAATCAGTAACTTTCTAATGTGCAAGTCTAAACTGGAGTGTGTAAAGATGCACATTTGTATAATGAAGCTGTAAAGAAGTATGAGGAAAGTTATTACTACAAAAAAATCAAAATCATGGGCATGGAGGGATTTCCGGAGTGGCTGACAAAGTACTATTCTTCACCTGGATGGTAGTTATGAAGGTGTGACCTTATAGTAATTCTATGTATTTGTTCTGTATGAACTTCTATGCTTTATTTTATAATAAAAAGATAACTAAGTGGGAGTCAGACTGCCATGTGGATGTGACCAGCTAGTCAGAAAAAAAGATGGTGAAAGAAGTGGTGAGCCCTCAGAGTGTGCCTAAGCGCCAAGCTTTTGCCCAGCTACATGTGGGCAGGTGGTGACTGAATTGTACCATGAGTTTGGGTCAAGGCAGAGTTTGGAATTTCTGGCAGAAATGGATGTAAGAGGGCTCAGAAGTTGTTTTCAGCTAATCATATTTTAGTTCCTGGAGCAATTTTGTTCTCTGGGCATCATAGCTCAGGCCAACAAATTGCCAGCAAAAACTTGGAATTATACCTTCAATACTATGCTGTTTGAAGGGTGTGAGTGAGAAAGTACTCAATTTAGACACCTCATTTCGTTAGAGAGAAATGCTATAGCATCCAACTCAGCAATGCACTTAAAGCTGTCTCCAAGGCTGCAAGCTAACTCTTTTTCCACCAAGAAATGTGAAAAAGGTGAAGAACTTATGACATAAATGATACCAAAAAGCCCAGATTGTAAGTCCTCAAGGGGAAGGAAATATAAAATGTCAGAGCAGGAAAAACAATGCCAAAGATTCCACCAAAGATTATATTTAACAATATGATGCCAATAAACACCTATGAGAATCCTAAAACCCACAAATCTGACACAACCAATTGCTGGTGAGAATGTGGAACAACAGAAATTCTCATTCATTGCTGGTGAGACTGCAAAAATGGTACAGCCATTCTGAAAACCCATCTGGCAATTTCTTACAAAGCTAAATGTAGTCTTACCATACAATATAGCAATTGTACTCTTAGGTATTCACCCAACTTATTTGAAAGTTTTGTCCACCTAAAAACCTGTATGTCGATGTTTATAGCAGTTTTATTTATAATCCCCAGAAACTGGAGCAACCAAGATGTCCTTCAAGAGGTGAATGGATCAACAAACTCTGCTACATCCATTCAGTGGAGTACTATTCAATGATAAAAAGGAATGTGCTATCAACCATGCAAAAAATACAGATGAATCTTAAATGCATATTGCCAAGTGAAAGTACCCAGTCTGAAAAGGCTACATACTGTATGATTCTATTCATATGACATTCTGTAAAAGGCAAAACTATAGAGACAATAAATAGATCAGTGGTTGCCAGGGGTCTGTGGAAGGGGTAGGGTTGAACAAGTGAAGCACAAGGGTTTTTACATCAGAGAAACTATTCTGTGCGGTACTATAATGACAGATACATGACACTACGCAGTTGTCAAAACCCAGAGAACTTTATAGCATAAAGAGTGAGCTTGCTGTGGGCAAAGTTCTGTTAAAAATCATTTAGGAGATCAAGGGATTCCAGGATGGAATAGACTATGACAAAAGAATCTAACTATATTACAAGCGTATGGAATAACCTCACTGAAGGGGGTGGGGGAAAAGGTAAGTTCTTAAGTAACTTTGGAAAGGAGTGGATACTGAAAATCTCCAGTAGATACTGGAAAGGATACCCCTTTCCTATCCACTGGAAAAGAGTGGATACTGGATTTTAGTGGATACTAAAATCAAAAGAAACTGTGTATAAGCAGCACATTCTGGTTGATAAAGTGGCTTCCTACAGAGGGTAGAGGTTAACAATTCTAATGCTGCTGTACATGTATCCTGGATATCAGCAATTAAGCAAATAGATGGCAGATCATGGAAGCCAGGTTTCTCACCATTAAAGTGGGAGGTTCCAGACAAGCAAGGGGGAAAAAGCTAGAATGATCCATGTGGTACTGGATTAGAGTTGGACACATCAGTATGGAGATAGACTTAGCTTAATAAAGGCATAGATGAATGCATGTAGAAATATTTATAGGTATGTAGATATACATTTATTAGTACACATACATATATTTCCTTGCTCTATCATCTGAGAATGCCTAGAATCAATGATAAGCTAGTAGCAACGCACACACCTACTGCCTAGATATTAATTTCTAACACAAATTTCTAATATTTTTTAAAAGGCACCCAGGCTCTTTGAAGAAATGAGTGAGGGCAGGGAATATACAAAATAAGCCTAGAGCATCTTGTAGTGCCAAAATGTGAAGTAGTGCTAAATATAGCCACACACACACACACACACTGCAGGTATGGTGAAAGGACAAGGAGTCAACCAAGAGCTCCTAGAGCCAAAACTAGAACCATTCGAATAACAAAATAAAGTACTATTAGATTATAACCCAAATATTCATGAGTCCATACTAATATAAATGACTGAATAAATAAATGGGGAAGAAGAGACTAACGTGCCTATGCAGAAGAATTCCAAATAATTTATGTAGATACTTCACCCCTTAGGAGGTAGAGTGTATCTTCCCACTCCTTAAGTGTGGGCTATACATAGTCTCGTACCTACAAAGAGAACAGTATGGAAAGGCGAGAAAGGAGTAGCTTTACAGTAGAGAAACCTGACAAACACTATCTCAGCCAGGTGAAAGTGAGAGATGCTCAGTCGTGTCTGACTCTTTGCGACCCCATGGACTCCACAGTCCATGGAATTCTCCAGGTCAGAATACTGGAGATAGCCTTTCCTTTCTTCAAGGGATCTTCCTAACCCAGGGATTGAACACAGGTCTCCTGAGTTGCAGGCGGATTCTTTACCCCGTGAGCCACCAAAGAAGCCCAAGAATACTGGAGTGGGTAGCCTATCCCTTCTCCAGCAGATCTTCATGACCCAAGGATCGAACTGGGGTTTCCTGCATTGTAGGCAGATTCTTTACCAGCTGACCTACCAGGGAAGCCCTGGTCAAGCCAGGTGGTCAAGGTCAACATTAAGAGTGACATCATGTTGATAGTTTGTGTACTTGATATGAGGTGATGAGAATTTTAGTTTACCTCTGTGGTCTTTCTACCCCAAATTCATAACTCCATTCTAATTGTGAGGAAAAACATCAAACACATCCCCTTTGGAGGACATGCTATAAAACACTTGACCACAACTCCTTCAAATCCTTGTCTCAGGCTTTTGCTACTAGAAGAACACAAGCTAACATAGCCTTCAAGTTCATTTAGTCCAGGAAAAGAATGTGTGAAGATGTGAAGTGACATCCCCCTGCTCCCACATTTAATTTGCAGAGCTGGGTCAGTGACTCACACAAAGTAAGTGCTCAGAAAACTATTGTTTGGGGACTTCCCTGGCGGTCTAGTGGTTAAGACTCTGCACTTCCACTGCAGGGGGAACAGGCATGATCCCTGGTCAGGGAACTAAGATCCCTCATGCCACTTGGCCAAAAAAAGAAAAAAACAAAATTATTGGTTGAAGAATTAAGAATGAAGGTATAGAACCCACGTTTCCTGCCTGCTAGTTTGGTGCTCTTTCCAAGAAGCAATTTCCCTCAGTTGTTAAAAATTCTATAACATTTGGGGGTTACCATTTCATAGATAAACACACAGATGGAGATGGTAACTGTCAGCCATTGGGACTAGAACTTATTCCTTATGAAAGGCTGTATGCTTTGAGGAGGGCAGGGACCACCCAGGAACAGTAAAGTTGGAAACTGGATGGGAGTTAAGATCAGAAATGGAAGGTAGTGATAGGTCACCAGGCTGAGTGGTACAAGCAGGAGCCTAGAGTGCTTTCAGTGCATGAGTCACCAAATCCAAGCAAGAGAACTGGCACATAAGGGGCAATAGGGTCACAACCCTGTCAAGAAGCAAGGGAGCAAAAAGTAAGATGCATGCAGGATGGCCCTTGACAAGGTGCTGTGGAAGCCCTCCCCTATGGGGGGACCCTATAGAAGGGTCCTGTTGTCTTAAAGTGGCAGTGTTCAGAATGGGCTACAAGTACTTCACAAAACAGCAATTACTGAGATTTACAGTTTGTGGCACAGATTGCTAGTTGCCTATCCACTGCTCATTCTCCTCTTCTTTGTTATGAACACAAACCCTATATTATTGGGGGTGACAATGCACTCAGCTTGAAAACAATACTTTTCCAGCTTTCCCTGCAGACATTGATGACTGATGAGGTGAAAGCAAAAGTCATTGCTTTAGACTTCTGAGAAAGCTTTGGAAAGGAAACTGACTAATGCAAGTGATTTAAGCTTTTGCCCTTGCCCTTTCCTTCTGCCTACTGCCTTGAATGTGTATATGTAATGGTTGAGTTGCAACAGCCATCATGGACCATAAAGGAATCTTCATGATGGAAGCCATGCACCAAACACAGGAGAGCAGAAAGAAGGATCCTGGGTCTTAGATGTGTGTGGTGGTGGTTTAGTCGCTCCGTTGTATCCAACTCTTGCGACTCTATGGACTGTAGCCCACCAGTCTCCTCTGTCTATGGGATTTCCCAGGCAAGAATACTGGAGTGGGTTGCCATTTCCTTCTTGAGCAGATCTTCCCAACCCAAGAATCAAACCCATGTCTCCTTCATTGCAGGCAGACTCTATACCACTGAGCCACCAGGGATTCCCCTAGATGTGTGCAGAGCTGCCATATCAGCCCTGGATGACTACCCTGAATTCCTTTCATGGGAGAGAAAAATAAACCCCTATCATATTTAAGCCACTATACTTTGCATTTCTGTTACAGACTGTGAAGTCTAATTCTAACCGATACATAGACCAAGGATCCTAAAGGAAGGGAAAATTTAAACTTTATATAGGAACTATCCTAAAGAAAAATGCTAGAGATGTTAAGTTTCCGAAGGTAATGATTAAGCCACTTAAATCCATCAACTGATGAATAAATAAAATATGGTACAGCCATACAATGGAATATTTTTTGGTGATAAAAAGTACAGACACATGCTACAACATGGATGAACCTTGAAAACATTATACTAAGGCAAAGAAGCCAGAGGTCACATGTTGTACAATTCCATTTAAACAAAATGTCAAGGATAGGCAAATCAATAGAAACAGAAAGTTGATCAGTGGTTGCGTAGGGTTGTTGGAGCTTTAGGCGGATAAAGAATGACTGCTAATGCGTATAAGGTTTCTTTTGGCAGAATTAAAATGTTCTAAAAGTATACTATGGTAATGATCGCACAACTCTGTGAATGTACTAAAAACCATTGAATTGTGCATTTTATATGGGTGAATTGCATGGTATGTGAATTATATCTCCATGAAACTAAGTAAGGAATTAAAAAATGAATGTAATGAAATACATCAAATAGGCTAAAAACCCACAGGCTCATAATGATTTTTCTTTAAAAAAAAAAAAAAGCTCTTTGATCATCTTTAGACAATATTGATGAATAAAGGTAAGGAATCAAGCATTTATTCTGCCTTTCTTATATGAACTGTACTTCAGGGTATACAAACAGTAGATAAAAAAAAGTTCTTTATTATAGAAAGTGAAAGTCGCTCAGTCGTGTCCGACTCTTTGCGACCCCATGGTCTATACAGTCCATAGAATTCTCCAGGCCAGAATACTGGAATGGGTAGCCTTTCCCTCCTCCAGGGGATCTTCCCAACCCAGGGATCAAACCCAGGTCTCTCGCATTGCAGGCAGATTCTTTACCAACTGAGCCACAAGGGAAGCCCCTTATTATAGAAAAATGTCCACTAATAAAGGTAAAAGAAATGACGAAATTAGAATCTCACAAATGTGTAAGCCCTAATGAAATAATGGATTAAGGCAATGTTTTCCATCAGGTGAAAGGCTGATGGAAACTTTAAAAGAGGGACTAACAACAACAGAATCCAACGATTAATCTTAGCATCACTAAAAATGGGAAAGCCAGACGTTCCGGGCCTCCTGATATGGTGCAACAGGAAGTACACAGTACTGCTTACAAAGTACTTTTTTTAATTGAAGTGTGGTTGATTTACAACATTGTTAGTGTCAGGTATACAGCAAAGTGATTCAGATATATTTTTTTCAGGGATAGGTTATTACAAAATATTGAGTATACTACTTTCCTGTGCTATACAATAGGTCCTTGTGGTTTATCTATTTTATATATAGTCATGTGTATAAAATTTGTCCCTTCCCTGCTTTCCCCTTTGGTAACCATAAATTTGTTTTCTATGTGTGTGCATCTATTTGTTTTATATATAAGTTCATTTGTTAGAACATTCTCTAGCACTATACACAAAAATAAACTCAAAATGGATTAAAGGCACAAGTGTAAGCCTGGATACTATATTCTTGCCAATAAAATCAAACCTGAATTTGATCAAGCCTCTAAACCTAATTGCCAAATTATAGGAAATACAGGGTTTAAAAGAACATATTAAATGACATTGGAGGCATGGATACAATCAGCCAAATACTGACTGTGGGGAATTTGCCAGTGCAGATGTGTCCATTTTTTTCTGCAAACTGATAGCAAGAATATAAGAGGGTAAGTGTGTGGCACGGCCAAGGGAACAAAGGGTAACCTATCAAAAAGACTTAAGATGGGCCTACCAGGCTCCTCTGTCTTTAGGATTTCCCAGGCAAGAATACTGGAGTGGGTTGCCATTTCCTTCTGCAGGGGATCTTCCCAACCCAGGAACTGAACCCAGGTCTCCTGCATTGTAGGCAGATTCTTTAACGACTGAGCTACAAGGGAATCCCAAGAAGTATGTTAACCACATGCAAGGAGGGACTTTGTCTGGTTCCTCGTTTGAAGAAACTATTAAAATAAATAACTATGAGATAATGTGGAAGATTTTTGACTGGATACAAATGATATTTTTAAATTGTTAATATTTTTTAGTTATGATAAGGGTTATGTTTGGGAATAACAAATTTTTATCTTTTAGAGATACATACTTCAATATTTACAGATGAGAAGACATAATGTCTGGGACTTGCTTTAAGATAATCTCATGGTGGGGTGAGAAAAGTAGTTGGGAATGTAGATGAAAGAAGACTGGTCATCTGTTCATAATCATTGAAACCGCGTGACAGGTACATGATGGTGCAAACACTGTCTGACTGGTAGATATGCTTGGAAATGTTCCAGAGTAAAAAGTGTTGTTGTTGTTGTTGTTAGTGTTCTTTAGAACATTGAGTTGAAGCTTGAGCATGTTTTTCCACATAAATCTGTATGTTTTTTGCCTAGTAAAGTTTATGGGAATTCCTTTTTGCCTAATCTGACTAAATCAGACCATGAGGAGGGCAGAGAGGCACACTTTGAAATCAGGTCTGGGTTTTTTGTTTTTTTTTAATTGAAGTACAGTTGATTTGCAATGTTGTGTTAGTTTCTGGTGTACAGCAAAGTGATTCAGATGTACAGATTCATGCTCTTTTCCTTTATGGTTTATGACAGGCCTGGGTTTGAGTGCTGGTGCCACTATTCACTAACTTTGTCAGATACTTAACCTTTCTGAAGCTCAATTCCTTCACTGGTCAAGCAGGCATCATAATAAGAGCTTCTATCTCCTGGGGTGGTTTGGGGGAATTAAACAAGATAGAGAATACAAAGCACTCGGCACAGTGCCTGGCAGTGCTCCATAAATATTAGGGGGCAGCTAATTCTTAATTGCTTCAATTGTCTATTGCGGGTTCACTTGGCTGGGCTGGGAGCTTCTACTCTGTCTGCTGTCATCTGGGACTACAGTCATCTGGTGGTTGAACTGAGCTGGAACAACCAAGACGGTTCACACAGATGGCAGGCAGTCGATGCCAACCGTTGGCTGAGAGCTCAGCTAGGGCTGTTGTGCATAGCATGTACGCGTGGCCTCTCCGTGACACTCGGGCTTCCCACTTCATGGTGGCTGGGTTCGGAGAGGAAGTGCCCAAGAACAAAGTGGAAGCTGCCAGTTCTCAGGACCTACAACTGGCCCAGGGTCACTTCTGCCACATTCTGTTGGTTAAAGAGTGACAAGCCCTGTTCAGACACAATGGGAGGGGAAATGGACTCTACCTCGTAATTTGGACGGGGTCAAAGAACTTGTAGCCCTCTCTAATCCACCACCAACAGCGTGCCTGTTTCCTCAGTACTTCGTCCATAGATAAAAATCTAGATTCCAAGAATCACATCAAAAAACATTCAGTCTATGTCTCTAGAAGGTAATAAGACCACACTGGCTGATGTTTTTCCTGCTGCTCAGTCGACTAAGACAGGGCCTGGGGAATTGGAGGGGTTAGGCCACTGCCCCTCACCCCTGAGAGGAGAAACTAGGCCAGGACCAAGTCTTCGCTGCAGAAACACCTTGGTATGAGTCAGTGGTTCTCAAAAATAATTCATGAGACCAAATTAGGTCATCTATTTTTAATTTTTGTGGTTATTAATTTGACAAATTGTAATTCAATACTGTTCTCACAGGCAATAATTCTTAAGACTTGAGAAACTATTAGTATTCCCTTCCGAGGTATTCTTTCCTTAATTCTTTAGTGCCAAGGCATAACAAGCTTTCCATATGTTTCTTCTCTTACCCTTTGACCAGCAATTGCTGGCTCTCACGTATTCTCTGATATTAGTGAAAACACTGTCCAGGAGAGGTGTTTGTTTGATTTACTGTACATTATACAAACACAAAGTTTGGGTAAGAAATATTTCCTAGAGCTAAAAAATGCAAAGTTAGTGGCAAGTCTGGGCAATGTGAGTTTTACATAAAGACAGACCTTTGCTTCTAACTGGAACATTTACAGTAAATAAATGATTGATAAAGACACCCGGTTGCCTCTATAAACAAGGAAGTGGGGAATCCAGCCATGCTGAACACTGTGTTTATTTTCCATGGAAAGAGGATGTCAACTGCTAATCACGGGCATGCCACAGTTTAATTTCTACACAAGACCCCTTCCTGGCTTTCTATAAAGCAAAAAAAAAAAAAAGAAGAAGAAGAAGAAGAAATGATGGCTAACTAAATTTCTTTGTGCAGAATTAAGTGCTATTAATTTTAACATAGCTTGTCAAAAAAAACAACCAAACTAAAGCCCTGAGGTGCTTCTAAGCTTGGATTCATTTTGCTGTTGAAAAGATCCCAGCTGACAGCTGTGATATAAATGCATGGAGAAGGAAATAAACACTGGCTCTTTGACCATGATCTGGAAGTTATGTCAGAAGAGTCTGGCATTTTATCAATTGGCCATAAAGCAAATATGGGAGGGAGGGGATGGAGAGGAGGGAATGGCCACGTATTACTGGCCCATTCTGAAGTTCTGAGCACATCAGAGCACACAGCTAGAGGCTCAGAATCATGATGATGCACAAGGGGGTAAAGGCATTTCCTTAGAAATGTCCTCGTCTAAGCTAAGACCCTTGCTAACATATTTGAGGAGATTTCTGCCTTGTTGGGACTCTTTCTGACTTATTTAAGCCCTTCCTGACTTGTTTTGGCATTCCCTGGTGTCTCAGAGGGTAAAGAATCTGCCTGCAATGCAGGAGATCCAGGTTCAATCACTGGGTCAAGGAGATCCCCCAGAGAAGGGAATGGCAATCCACTCCAGTATTCTTGCCTGGAGAATTCCATGGACAGAGGAGCCTAGCAGGCTACAGTCCTTGGGATACAACTGAGCAACTACCACTGACTTGTTTTAGACTCAGTCTGATGGATTAGATACCCTTCCTGGTTTGTAGGGGACCCTTCCTAGCTCATTTGAGACTCTTCCTGACATGTTTGAGACCATCCTAACTTGTTTCAGACCTATCTTTTCATGTGAGGCAAGCTTCCTGACACATTTGAGCTAGTTCAGACTAGATTGAGATACTTCCTAATGGACTTGAGACCAGTCCTGAGGACTTTGCCATACTTCCTGACATGTTTGAGACAGTCCCCAACATATTTAAGACTCATCCTGCCTGAGGTTCTCTCTGACATATTTAAAACTCTGACAACTTGGAGATTCATTCTGATTTGTTTGAGACTCTTCCAAACTTGGGCTTCCCTGGTGGCTCAGACAGTATAGAATCTGCCTGCCAATGCAGGAGACACAGTTCGATGCCTGGGTCAGGAAGATCCCCTGAAGCAGGGAATGGCAACCCACTCCAATATTCTTGCCTGGAGAATTCCATTGACAGAGGTGGCATACACCCCATGGGTTCACAAAGAGTAGGGCATGACTGAGTGACTTAGCACGCATGCACTTCCAGACTTGTTCGAGAACTTTCCTGGTGTGTTTAAGACCATTCCTGATCTACTGAGACTATTCCTCTCTGTTTGAGCCTCACGTACATATTTAAAACTCTTCTGAACTATTTCAGATGCCTCCTAACTTGTTTGAGATGATGCCTGCCATGTTGGAGACCCCACTTGACATATTTCAGACGCTCCTGACATGTTTGAGACTCTTTGTGACTTGTTTGACAGCCTCTGGCACTATGTGAGAAACTCTGACATGATCGAGACTCTTCCTCAGTTGTCTGAGACCCTTCCTGATCTATTTGAGAAACTTCCTCATGTATTTAAGCCTCTTCCAGACATGTTCCAGACACTTCGCTACTTGTTGGAGACTTCCTGACATTTTAGAGAACTAGGTTGATTATTTGAAACCCTCTCTTTCTGTCTGTGATCCTTCCAAAAATATTTGAGACCCTTCTTGACTTGTTGAGACTCTTCCTGACTGAGACCCTTCCTGAGGTAATGAAAGCACTTCCTGAGATCTTTCTGCCACGTTTGAGACAGTTCCTGGTTTGTTTGAGAACATTCATGACATGTTTGAGACACTTGCACATATCTGATCCTTTCCTGGCCTGCTTCAGGCCGTTCCTGATATATTTGAGACTCGTGCTGACACATTTTGAAACTTTTCTGACTTGTTTGAGAGTGTACCTGAAGTATTTGAGACCCTTCCTGACTTGTTTTGACCATCTTTGTGGCTCTGTGATACCATTCCCAAGTTGGTTTAGTTTCTTTCTGATAGAGTCTTGTCTGTTTGATACCTTTCCTGACTTATTGTCGATGCGTATTGAATATGAGATACTTCCTGATGTATTTGAGACTCTCTTTGACTTCTTTGAGACCATCTCTAGCTGACTTAATGAGACCATCCTAATAGATTCAAGAACTTTCCTATTTGAAACTCTTCCTGTCAATTTGAGATGCTTCCAGACTTATTTGGGATTATTCCTGAAATGTTTCCAACTTCTCCTGATGTGTTTGAGATTCTTCCTGGCTACTTTAAGACTGTTTCTGACTTGTTTTAAGCTACTTCCTAATGTATTTGAGCCCTTCCTAACGTATTTAAAGCTCTTCTTCACTGAGCCACTTCCTGTCATGCTTGAGACACTTGCTGATGTATTTGAACAACTTTGGCACGGTTGAGACCTTTTATGAAATACTTGAGATTTCCAGCTTCCACGTTTGAGACACTTGCTAACCTACTTGAGACTTTTCCTGATGCCTTGAAAGAGTCCTTGATTTATTCAAAGTCCTTCCTGATATATTTGAGACTCATCCTAACTTGTTTTGACATTCCTTTTGAGGTTTTTGAAACTCTTTCTATTGGAGACCCTTCTAGATGTATTTTGTGTTTTTGTCATTGTTGTTTTTTGCCCCACCTCAAGGCATGTAGGATCTTGGTCCCCAGACCAGGGGTTGAACCCACGCCCTGCAGTAGAAGCGTAGAGCCTTCAATACTGGACCACCAGAGAAACCCTCCTTCTGGATGTATTTTAAATTCTTCCTGAGGAATCTGAGACTCTGACAAGTTTGAGACCCTTCCCTATTGTTTGAGACCCTTCCCTATTGTTTGAGACTCTTTCTAATGTATTTGAAAACCTGACTTGTTTGATACTCTTCCTGAGCTGTTACAGACCATTCCCAAAGTATCTGAGACTCTTCCTGGTTCTGAGATAGTAACTGATGTACTTAAAACTCTTCCTGATTACATTCAAATACTAAATTTTGGGGAGACACTTCCTGATATATTTGAGAATCTGCTTGCCTGTTTTAGAAACTCCAAGTCTGAGGCCCTACTTGACATTTTTGAGATCCTGGGAAAGATTTAAGGCAGGAGGAGAAGGGGACAACAGAGGATGAGATAGTTGGCTGGCATCACCGACTCGATGGACATGAGTTTGAGCAAGCTCTGGGAATTGGTAATGGACAGGGAAGCCTGGCATGCTGCAGTCCATGGGGTCACAAAGATTCAGACACGAATGAGCGACTGAACTGACTTTGGACGTTGGAGACTCTTTCTGATGATTTTGGCATCCTTCTTCATTTGTTTCATGGCCTTTTTGACCCTTGGAAAGCCTCCCAGACATGTTTGAGACCCTTCCTGATGAGTTACAATCCTTGCTGAGGTATATGAGAATTTTCTGACATAGTGAAGACTATTACTCACTTGTTTGAGACTTCTCCTGACATATTTGAGATTTCTCAGTTTGAGATGCTTTCTGACTATTTGACACTGTCCTGACATTTTTTTTTTCTTTCTTTTTCTTGCCTGTGCCGTGCTGCTTGTGAGATCTTAGCTTCCCAACCAGAGATTGAACCTGGGCCCTGTCAGTGAGAGCACGGAGTCCTAACTACTGGACCACCAGGGGAATGCCCTTGCCTGACTATTTTTTAATTCTTAATTGTTTGAGACACTCCCCGATGTATTTGAAACCCATTTTGACAAGCTTGAGACTCTTCCCCTCTATTTACCACATTTCCTCATACGTTTGACACCATTCCTGAAGTATCTGAGATTCTTCCTGTCTCTGAGACCCTTCCTGGTGAATGTAAAACTTCTTGACAACCCTCAGATAGACTCTTATCTGTTGAAGACACTCTTGCACAAGTTTGAGACTCCACCTTTCTACTGTGTGAGCCTTCTTAACCAGATGAGACCTTTCTTGACTTGTTTCACAACATTTCCAACTGATGGAGATACTTCTGACATATTTGAGATGTTCCTGAGAAAATTCTTCACATATTTAAGACTTTTCCAGATAATATGATCCTTTGTGACTTACTTGAGATGTTACCTGCCATGTTTGAGACCCTTCCTCACCTGTGTGAGACTCTTCCTGAGGTGTTAAGAGATTCTCCTTGTATTTGAGAGTCTGCTTCTCAGGGTGAGGCACTTCCTAATATATCCAAGACCCTTCCTGAGTTGAATCCGAGCTTCCTGATGTATTCTTCTCTGTTTGAGACCATTCCTGAAACATTTAAGGAACTTCCTGGCCTTAAAACTTTTGCTGAAATGTTTGAAACAATTTATGACTTACTTGTGAAATATACAGATATGTTTGAGACCCTTTATGGTTGTTTTTAAAACCCTTTATCTCTGTTGGAACCCTCCTTGATGTCTTTAAACCTCTTCCTAATGACTTTGAAATGCTTCCAGAATTGTTTAAGAGGATTCCTGATAAATCTGAGACCCTTTTTCCTGTTTGTGAGGCTTCCTGACATCTCTGAGTCCCTTCATAATGCTTTCTTCTCCTCTGATATAGTTGGGATTCTTCCTGATGTATTTGAGGCCCTTCTTGACTTTTGAGACTGTACTTAACATGGTGACACTCTCTTGTATCTGAGACACTTCTTTTCTGTTTGAGATCTTTACTGGCTTATTAATAAGTCTCCTTAACTACTTTGAGAAACTTCTTGACTTGAGATATTTTGTCATGTATTTTCTCTCTGTTTCAAATACTTCCTGACAAGTTTAAGACTCCTCTGTATGCGTTTGAGACCATTCTTGCTGTATTTAAGGACCTTCCTTGTGTCGGACTTCCCTGGTGCTCCAGTAATCAAGAATCTGCCTGCCAAAGCAGGAGGCATGGGTTCGATCTCTGATCCAGGAAGATTCCACGTGCTGCGGAGCAACTAAGCCCATGCACAACTACTGAGCCCGTGCTCTAGAACCTGGGAGCCACAACTGCTGAAGCCTGAGTGCCCTAGAGCCCACGCTCCACAAGAGAAGCCACCACAAAGAGAAGTCCACACACCACAACTGGAGAGGAGCTTCAACTCGCCGCAACTAGAGGAAATCTGCACGCAGCAATGAAGACCCAGCACAGCCAAAAATAAATAAATAAATAAATAAATATATATATATATATATATATTTAACTGTTAAAAAATAAAGAACCTTCCTTGTGTATTGAAGACTCCTCCTGGAAAGTTGAGCATAACCATGGCTTCAGATTCTACATAACATATTTGAGACCTTCTCTGACATGCCTGAGACACTTCTTTTGAGACTCTTATTGAAATCTTTGCACCCCTTCTGGATGTGCTGGAGACCCTTCCTTTATGTCTGAGACCCTTCCTGACAAAATTAAAACTCTTCCTGACTATTTTGAATCTTGATGGTCCACTTTGAGAGAATTGATGATTTCAGACTTTTTCTCTTTCTTGGTAACAATTCCTGTCTTGAGACACATCCTAACATCCTTCAGACTCTTCCTGATGTATTTGATATCTCTACTGTATTTAGTTCTTCAGGGCTGCTGTTAAAAAAAAAATTTTAAAAAGTTCCACAAACTGGGTGTCTTAAAACAACAGAAAGTATCAATAATTCCCTCACAGTTCAGGAGCCCAGAAGTCTGAAATCAAGCTATCAGCAGGACTGATTCCTTCTGGAGGTTCTGAGGGGTATCTGTTCTATGTCTCTCCCAGCTTCTTTTGGTTGCTGGCACTTCTTGGCATTCCTTGACTTGTGGACATATCACTCCAATCTCTGCCTCCACCTTCAGAGGGCATTCACCTCCCTATGTGTCTTCACAAGGCCTTCCTATAAGGACAGCAATCATTGAATGTAGGGTCCACCTTAATCCAGTATGGCCTCATCTTTACTAATTACATCCACAAATGCTCTATTTCCAAATAAGGTCACATCCTGAGGTTCCAGGTATATATGAATTTGGGTGGGAGGGAGGTATTATTCAACCCAGGTGCATGTACTAACATTTGAGATCCTTCCTAACTGTTTGGAAGATCCCTTAGAGAAGGAAATGGCAACCCACTCCAGTATTCTTGTCCAGGAAATCCCATGGACAGAAGCACCTGGTGAGTTACAATCCATGGGGTTGCAAAGAGTCAGACACAACTGAGCACATGTGCGGATGCTAAATGCTTGCGACCCTTCAAGACACATTGCTAATGGTCAGATGAATTTGAGACCCTTTCTTACTTGAGATGCTTCCTGATTTTTTTGAATATTTCCCTAATGTATTTGAAGCCCTATCTAACTTGCTTGTGACTCTTCCTGTTCGAGTCTTCCTGACATGTCTGAGATTGTTCCTGCTATATCTACTACTCTTGTTGACGTATTTGTGAATCTTCCCAATGTATTTGAGCTACTTGCTGAATGAGACTGTTCCTGGTATATTTGAGACTTCTGTCTCTTTTACAGCATTCCTGATAGATTTGAGCAGCTTCCTACCCATTTAACACTCTTTCTGACATGTTTGAGAAGACCTCATGAATTTTTTGAGACTCTTCCAGATGTATAAGAGAACTTTTCTGATGTTCTTGAATCCCTCCTCAACTTGGCTGAGATCTTTCCTGACAAGTTCAAAACATCTGAGATGTATTTGAGACACTTCCTGCTCTTTGAAACACCTTACTGACTTATTTCCAGCTTGTCCTTACTATTTTGAAAACTTCTGAATTATTTGAGATGATTCCTGATGTATGTGAGACACTTTCTTCTCTGTTCTGGCTTATTCCTGACAAGTTTGAGAGTCTTCCCGGAGACAGTTCTTGCTATATTCGAGAACCTACCTCGTGTATTTAAGATTTCCTGACATACTTAAGAGCCTTCAAGACTTGTTCAAGATTCTCCATGACATATTAAACACCTTGTCAAACTTGCCTAAGACCCTTCTTAACTTATTTGAAACTTTACCTGACACGTTTGAGACCCTTCTGGAGGTGTTTGGGTCTCTTTCTCTCAGTTTGAGATGCTTACTGACTTATTTTACAAGTTCTTCTTGACTACTTTGAGAACCTTCCAGACTTCAGATGAATCCTGAGACTCTTTTCCTCTGTTTGCAACACTTACTGATATGATTGCTACTCTACCTGGTGTATTAGGTTCCTCCCAATATACCCGAAGCTCTTTACCCTCTCAGTTGTATCGAGACACTTCCTTTCTGTTTGAGACTCCTTATACCTTTGAGACATTTCTGACTTGCTTCCCAACTCAAAATGACTTAGTGAAATGTTTAAGACCCTTACAGAAGTATTCAAGACACTTACTGAACCTCATTGACAAATGTTCTTCACAACTACTTTGAGATCCTTCCAGTCTGATTGAGAGGATTCACGATGTATTTCAGATCCTTCCTCTCTCTTGACACTTCCTGTCATGTTCGAGACACATCTTGTCATGTCTGAGACTCTTCCTGATGATAATGAGCCCCTCCCTCTCCCATGTATTTGAAACACTCTGTGACATGCATGACCCTTCTTGATGTATTTGAGACCCTTCCTTCTGGACAGGTATGTGAAGTATTTGGGGCTACTCCTGAGACATGTCTGTGCTTGTTGGAGATGCTTCATGATATGTCTGCAACTTCCTGACTTGTGTAAGACACTTCCTCATGTGCTGGAGACTGTTCCCTACACACTTGCTATTCTTTCTGATAGTTTTGAAAATCTTCTGCTGTCTTTAAGACACTTCCTAACTGTTTGAGACCATTCATGACATGTTTGAGACTCTTCCTGTCTCTCTGTAATCATTCCTGACAGATTTGAGAACGTTCCTTTCCTATTTGTGATTCTTCCTGACGTATTTGAGAGTCTTCATAACATCTTTGAAACTCTTCCTGACATCGTGAAATCTTTTCTAACTTGCTTGAGACTCTTCCCAACTTGTTTGAGAATCTTCCTGACATGGTTAAGACTCACAAATGAACTTGAGCCACTTCCTTCAGTTCAGTAAACCTGACTGATTTATTTATGGTCCATCCTTACTACCTTGAGAACATTCCTCACTTATTTGAGATGCTTCCTTATGTATTTGAGACTTTCCGTCTCTGTTCTAGACTGTTCTGGAGAAGTTTAAGACGCTTCCAGTCATGTGTGAGATTTTTCCTCACATATCTGAGAACCTTCCTGACGTATTTAAATCCCTTCCTGACACATTTTAGAGCATCCATGACTTCTTTGAGACTCTTCCTGATATACTAGGAACATTTATTTCTACTTGCTTGAAATCTTTCCTCCTTAACTTACTTGAAACCTTTCTTGACAAGTTTGAGACTCTTCTGGAGGTATTTAGATGTCTTTATCTCTCTCTGAGACCTTTATGTACTTGTTTGACTTGTTTGAGAATATTCCTGATGCATGCGAGACCCTTCCTCTCTACTTGTGACATTCCTAATAGGTTTGAGAAACTCCTTGACCTGTGTGCAACTCTTCCTGATATATTTGAAAGCCTTCCTAATTCATTTGAGTCCCTCCCTTCCTGAGATGTTGATTCTCTGGGTTGTATCAGAGACACTCCATTTTCTTTTGAGACTCTTACTGACTTATTCATAACTCTTCCTTATTACTTTGAGAAGCTTCCAGTCTGGTTTGAGAGGATATGTGATATATTTCAGATCCTTCTTCTCTCTTTGTGACACTTCTTGTCATGTTTGAAGCACATCTTGACATGATGAGTCTCTTCCTGTCCACTTGAGATGTACCTGCTATGTTTGAAGCACTTACAAAGTTGAGGCTCTTCCTGACTGACTTTCTCTGACTTGCCCAAGACCCTTCATGACATGTTTGAGACCAGTATTTATTTCTTTATTTGACACTCTTCCTGACGAGTTTGAGACTCCTTGACATATCGTGACCTTTCTCAACTATTGGAGACTGTTGCTCTCAGTCTGAGGCATTTACCTATTTGAAACACTTCCTAACTACTTTGAAAGTGTTCCTGGTTTGTTTGAGATGATTTGTGATGGTTGAGACACTTTCTCTAATTGTGACCCTTTGTGTTTGAAAGGGTGAAACACTTTTGAAACACATTTCAAAACACGTTTGAAAGGGTGAAACGTGTTTGAAACACTTTCTGACAGTTTGAGACCCTTCTTAATAGAAGACACTTTTCCTAAATTGCTGGACTGTTTAGGACCATTAGAATGGGCTTCTCTGGTGGCTCAGACAGTAAGAATCTGCCTGCTATGTGGGAGACCTGGGTTCAATTCCTGGGTCAGGAAAATCCCCTGGAGAAGGGAAGGCCAGTCCACTCTAGTATTCTTGCCTGGAAAATCCTATGGACAGAGGAGGCTGGCGGGCTACAGTCCATGGAGTCACAAAGAGTTGGACGCAACTAAGCAACTAACACTTTTACTTTCACTTTAGGACCATTAGAGACATATTTTACACTCTGCCTGACAAATTTGAGATACTTCCTTACCAGTGTCAGACTCTTCCTGGCTTGTTTGAGTTGACTCAGTTCAGTTCAATTCAGTCGCTCAGTCGTGTCTGACTCTTTGCAACCCCATGAACCGCAGTACGCCAGGCCTCCCTGTCCATCACCAACTCCCGGAGTCCACCCAAACCCATGTCCATTGAGTCGGTGATGCCATCCAACCATCTCATCCTCTGTCATCCCCTTATCCTCCTGCCTTCAATCTTTCCCAGCATCAGGGTCTTTTCAAATGAGTCAGCTCTTTGCATCAGGTGGCCAAAGTATTGGAGTTTCAGCTTCAACATCATCAGTCCTTCCAATGAACACCCATGACTTTAGGATGTTCAGCCTTTAGGATGGACTGGTGGGATCTCCTTGCAGTCCAAGGGACTCTCAAGAGTCTTCTCCAATACCACAGTTCAAAAGCATCAATTCTTCAGCGCTCAGCTTTCTTTATAATCCAACTCTCACATCCATACATGACTACTGGAAAAACCAAAGCCTTGACTAGATGGACCTTTGTTGACAAAGTAATGTCTCTGCTTTTTAATATGCTGTCTAGGTTGGTCATAACTTTCCTTCCAAGGAGTAAGCATCTTTTAATTTCATGGCTGCAATCACCATCTGCGGTGATTTTGGAGCCCAGAAAAATAAAGTCAGCCACTGTTTCCACTGTTAAGTTGACTACTCTATTAGATATTCCTCTTGACTCTTTTAGTCTCTTCCTGCTGGTAACATGACTCCTGGTATATTTGAGATCCTCCCTAATGTATTGCCATCTTTCCTAACTATTTGACCCTTTCTCATAAAATTCTAAGATCTTTACTTTTTGAGATCCTTCTTAGAGATTTGATACTTTCTTGATTACATGACACCTTTCCTTTGAATTTGAGACCTTTTGTGATGTATTTAAGATGTTCATTTCAGTTTGGAGCCCTTACTAACACATTATGAAATCTTCCTGACTATGTTGAGATGATTTCTGTTGTATTTGAGACACCCCCTTTCTCTTTGAGAGCATTTGTGATACATTGTGACACTTCCTGATCTATTTAAACCTTTCCTATATGACTGAGACCCTTCTTGCTTTATCTATGACCCTTCCTGAGATAATTGAAACTCTTCCTTACTATATGGCTTCCCCAATAGTTCAGGTGGTAAAGAACGTGCCTGCCAATGCAGGATAAGAGACACAAGTTCAATCCCTGGATCGGTAAGATCCCCTGGAGAAGGAAATGGCAGCCCATTCCAGTATTCTTGTCTGGAAAATTCCATGGACAGTGGAGCCTGGTGGGCTACAGTCCATGGGGTCACAAAGAGTCAGACATGACTGAGTGTATTCACACACACATACACACACACTTTACCATATGGCTCAGCAATTTCACTTCTAGGTATATACTCCCTGAGAAATAAAAACTGATGTTCACACAAAACTTGTACTCAAATGTTCATAGTAGCATATATTATATTGTTTCTACTTTTTGGCTATTATTAATTTCTATTATTAATATAAAAATAGAAACAACCGAAATGTCTATCAACTGATGAATAAAAAAAATGTGATATATCCATACAATGGAATATTATTTAGCCATAAAAAGAAATGAAGTAACTCATATATACTACAGCATAGATGGATCTAGAAAATATTACACTAAGGGAAAGAAACCAGGGAAGAAAAGGTCACATATATGATTCCATTTATATGAAATGTCAAAATAGGCAAATTCATAGAGACAGAAAGTAGATTAGTCATTGTCACTAGCTTTGGGTAGAGAGGAATGGTGAGTGACTGCTAAAGGGCATGGGGTTTATTCTTAGAGTGATGAAAATATTCTGCAATTAGATAGTGGTGATGGTTGCAAGACCTTGTATACACACTAAAAGCCACTAAATTATATACTTTAAAGTGGTGAATTTTACTGGATGTGAATTATGTCAACAAGAAACTCTATTACAAAAACAACAAACTCTTCCTGATGACTTTCAATTTTGAGAGACTTCTTGATATACTTAAGATCTGTTCTGACTTTAAGACCTTTAAGAACATGTTTGAGACATGAAAACATACTCCTCCCGATGTGTTTTTATTTTAAGGTTACGCATGGCTTTATTTTTCTCCAGCTTTATTGAGATGTACTTGACATTTAACATTGTGTAAATTTAAGGTATACAATGTGATCATCTGATACACATGTATATTGTGAAATGATTACCACAATAAGGTTAGTTAACACCTCCATTACCTAATATAATTACCTTTTCTATGTGTGTGGTGAGAACATTAGGCAATGGCACCCCACTCCAGTACTGTTGCCTGGAAAATTCCATGGGCGGAGGAGCCTGGTAGGCTGCAGTCCATGGAGTCGCAGAGTCGGACACAACTGAGCGACTTCACTTTCACTTTCCACTTTCATGCATTGGAGAAGGAAATGGCAACCCACTCCAGTGTTCTTGCCTGGAGAATCCCATGGACAGAGAAGCCTGGTAGGCTGCAGTCCATGGGGTCGTACAGAGTCAGACACGACTGAAGCAACTTAGCAGCAGCAGCAGCTCAGCAACTTTCAAGTATATAATAAACTATTGTTAAATAGTTATATTATACTCACCATACTATACATTAGATCTCCAGAACCTGTTCACCTTATAAGTTTATACTCTGTGACCAACATATCCCGTTTCTCCCAACACCACCACCCCCACACCAGCTGCTGGCAACTGCCATTATATTTTGTTTCTATGAGTTCAGCCTTGTTAGAGTCTATATATAAGTGAGATCATTCAGGATTTGTCTTTATCTGACTTATTTCATTTAACATAATGCCCTCAAGGTCCATCCAGGTTTTCACAAATGGATTTCTTGCCATTTTATGGCTGAATAATATTCCTGCATGTATATGTATATATCATATTTTCTTCATCCATTCATCAACTAATGGGCCTTTAGCTTATTTCCTGGTATTGACTGTTGTTAATAATGCCACACTGAACATAGGAGTGCAGATATCTATTTCAGATCCTGATTTCATTTCCTTTGGATATATACCCAGAAATGGGATTGCTAAATCATATGGTAATTCTATTTTCAAGTTTTTAAGGAACCTCTATACTGTTTTCCAAATGGCTGTACTAATTTACATTCCCACCAACATCAGCAAATGTTTTTTTCTGCATCCTTGCCAACACTTGTTATCTCTTATCTTTTTGATGATGACCATTCTGACAAGTATGACGTGATAGCTCACTGTGATTTTGATCTGCACCTCCATGATGATTGATGATATTGAGCACCTTTTCATGACTTGTTGGTCATTTGTATGTATTGTTTGGGAAAATTTCTTTTCAGTTAAATTTTTTAATTTTTTTTTTTTTTTTTTGCTATTGAGTTGTATGAGTGCCTTATCTATTCTGGATTTTAGCCTATCATCAGATACAAGGTCTGCAAATATTTTCTCCCATTCCATAGGTTGTCTTTTCATTTTGTTTATTTCTTCTTTCAGTGTGCAGAAGCTTTTTAGGTTGCTGTAGTCCCACTCATTTATTTTTGTTTTCATTGCTTGTGCTTTTGGGGTCATATAAAAAAATCACTGCCAAAAATCATTAATTAAGGAATTTTTCCCTTATGTTTTTTTCTGGGAGTTTTATGGGTTCAGGTCTTATATCTAAGTCTTTAATCAATTTTGAGTTAATTTTTGTGAGTGATGTAACATAGGGATCCATTTCATTATTCTACATGTGAATATCCAGTTTTCCCAATACCATTTATTGAAAACGCTATCCTTTCCCCAGAGTATTCTTGGCTCCCTTGTCAAATATTGTTGACAGTATGTGCATAGTTTTGTTTCTGGGTTGTCAGTTCTGTTCCATTTGTCTACGTGTCTATTTTGATGCCAGTAGTATACTGTTTTTATAACTATAGCTTTGTAATATACTTTGAAATCAGGAAGTACAATGCCTCCAGCTTTGTTCTTCTTTCTCAAAAGTTCTTTGGCTATTTACAGTCTTTTGTACTTCCACATGAATTTTAGGATGGTTTTCCTATTTCTGTGGAAAATGTCATTGGAGGACTTTCCTGGTGATCTAGTGGTTAAGAATCTGCCTGTCAATGCAGGGGACATGGGTTTGATCCCTGGTTGGGGAGGACTCCACATGCTGCAGGGCAGCTGGGCCCATGCACCACAGCTACTGAAGCCCACTTGCCTAGGGCCCACGCTCCACAACAGGAGAGCCCACCGCAGAGAGAAGCCCATGTACCAGCACTAGAGTGTGGCTCCTGCTCACCACAACTAGAGGAAGCCCACAATGTGCAGCAATGAAGACCCAGCACAGTCAGAAAGAAAGAAAGAAAACCTTTTAAATGCCACTGGAATTTTGAGAGAGATGCACTGAGTATATTAATGGCTTTGGAAAGTATGGGCATTTTAATAATATTAATTCTTCTAATCCATGAAGACAGGCTATCTTCTCCTTTTTTTCTGTCTTCTCAACTTCTTTCATCAAAGTGTTATAATTTTCAATGTACACATCTTTTACCTACTTGGTTAAAATTTTCCCTAACTATTGTATTGTTTTTCATGCTATTATTAATGAGATTTTTTTTTTTCATACATTTCATTGTTACATATAGAAATGCAACTGATTTTGTATCCTGCAACTTTTCTGAATCTACTGATTAGCTCTAGCAGTTTTTTTGTGAAGTCTTTAGGATTTTCTACATATGAGATTTTATTATCTGCAAACAAAAACAATTTTATTTTTTATTTATATATAAGTCACAGGTATAGAACATTATAATTTGACAGCCATACACACTATAATGTGATCCTCCCAAAGTCTAGTTACTATCCATCCCCATATAATTGACTCCCTTCATCCCTTTCACCCACCCCCAACCCCTTTCCTCTCTGGTAATCAAGCTGTTCTCTGTATCTATGAGTTTGCTTTTGTTTTGTTTTATTTAGATTCCACATATAATTGAAATCATACAGTATTGGTCTTTTTCCTTCTGACTTATTTCACTTAGCATAATACCCTCAAGGCCCATCCATGTTATCACAAATGACAACATTCTTTTTGGCTGAGTAGTATTCCATTGTATGTATATACCTCATCACCTTTATCCATCCCTCTGTCAATGGACACTTATGTTGTTTCCATCTCTTGGCTATTGTACATAATGCTGCAATGAATATCAGTTCAGTTCAGTCGCTCAGTCGTGTCCAACTCTTTGCGACCCCATGAATCGAAGGGGTGCCTATATTTTTTCAAATTAGTATTTTCATATTCTTGAGATAAATACCCAGAAGTAGAATAGTTGGGTCATATGGTAGTTCCCTTATAGCTCAGCTGGTAAAGAATACACCTGCAATGTGGGAGACCTGGGTTCAATCCCTAGGTTGGGAAGATTCCCTGGAGAAGGGAAAGGCTACCCACTCTAGTATTCTGGCCTTGAGAATTCCATGAACTGTATAGTCCATGGGGTCACAAAGAGTTGGATATGACTGAACAACTTTCACTATCCACTATGGTAGTTCTATGGCTTCCCTGGTGGCTCAGATGGTAAAGAATCTGCCTGCAATGCAGGAGGCCCAGGCTCAATCCCTTGGTGGGGAAGATGCCCTGGAGAAGGGAATGGCGACCCTCTCTAGTATTCTTGCTTGTAGAATTCCATGGACAGAGGAGCATGGAGAGCTACAGTCCATGGGGTCACAAAGAATCATACACAACTAAGTAACTAACACTTTCACTGTCACTTTTCATGGTAGCTGTATTCCTAATTTTTTTAGAAATCTGCATACAGTGGCTGCACCAATTTACAATCCCTCCCCACAGTGTACAAGGATTCCCTTTTCTCCATATCCTCTCCAATATTTGTTATTTCTTATCTTTTTGATAATAGCCACTCTAATAGGTGTGGGTAGGATGATATCTTACTTTGGTTTTGATGTGCATTTCCCTAATAATTAGTGATGTTGAACATCTTTTCATGTGCCTTTTCACCTTTTCATGTTGGTCATCTATATATCTTATATAGAAAAATGTCTATTCATATATCTGCCCATTTTTAATTAGACTATTTTTGTTGTTGTTGAGCTGTATGAGTTCTTTATATATTGATAGTAACACCTTATTGGATTTGCAAATATCTTCTCCCATTCAGTAGTTTGCTTTTTTGTTTTGATAATGGTTTTCTTAACTGTGCAAAAGCTTTGTAGTTTGATGTAGTCTCTTTTGTTTATTTTTACATTTGTTTCCTTTGCCTTTGGAGTCAAATCTACAAAAACATCACTAAGACCAATGTCAAGGAGGTTACTGCCTATGTTTTCTTCTGGGGATTTTATAGTTTCAGGTCTGGGGATTTTATAGTTTCAGGTCCTACATGCACATCTTTAATCCACTTTGAGTTCCTATTTGTTTGTGGCATAGGATAATGGTCTAGATTCATTCTTTGACATACGGCTGTTCAATTTTACCAGCACCATTTACTGAACAGACTTCCCTTTCTTCACTATATGTTCTTTCTCTTTTGTCATAAACTAATTGTCCATACATGTGTGGGTTTATTTCTGGGCTCTCATTTCTGTTTCATTGATCTGTGTGTCTGCTTTTGTGCTGGTACCATACTGTTTTGATTAAATAGCTTTGTAGTATAGTTTGAAATCAGGGACCATGATACCTCCAGCTTCATTCTCCTTTCTCAAGTCACTCTTTGTGATTTCATGGACTAGTCTGCCAGGCTCCTCTGTCCCTGGGATCCTCCAGGCAAGAATCCTGGAGCAGGTTGCCATTCCATTTTTTCCATTACTTCTAGGTCATACAATTTTTTACTGTATAATTCATAATAGTCCTTATTATCCTTTATATTTTCCACATAGCCCCCACTCCTTGGGTGGAAGATCTACTTCAGGTGCAGTACACTGAGAATACTGGGGCATCAATCACTCTTATCCCAACTTGTTCGTGAGGCAGAGGTTTCATGAAGGAAGAGGAAAACTGAAAAGACTAGAGGCTACCAAACCCTGCTCATTGCCCAGCTCCTAAAGCAGAAAGAAGCATGTGACTTTTCCTCTCCCCAGCTATGGAGCCATGGCTTAGAAATTTTGCCCAAAGGGAGAGGCAGACCATAAAACAGAGCCCTGGACTCTTTCCAAAGGAACTAACTCAAGTCTAAGGATATACTATCAAAAACAATGCAGGACCAGTGGAAAGTGATTAGGAGGAGACTGATAGTTTCATTAGAGGCACAAACTAAATCACAGGCCAGCTAGTTTACAGGGAGAACCAGTGAGAGTGACAGCTAGAATACCCCTTCTAGGGTCAGAAGAACCCTCAAAGATTGACCTCAAACACTATCCCTCTAAACTAATCTGGATTTAAAGGGTTCCTTCTGTGGGGTAATTTATGCCCCAGGGCATTGTTGAAAGCAATAGAGCAATCAGCCAGCAATTAGTGGGTTTAACAGCTGGGTGTGATCAGGGAAAGAGAGCCTCAAAAAGAGTCCTGCTAAAACTGTCATCCCAGACTGATTGCTCATGCCCAAGACTTTGCCCTCTGAGGAGCAATATCAGAGGTTTCACACTGAAGGGGAAATCAACTTCACTAAAATAATCCAGCCAGTCACTAAGCAAGTAAACAAACAACGATGACTAGCCTCAGGGGCAAGAGAATCAGTGTCCAGAGTTGCTATAATACTTTTTATAAAATGTCCATTTTTCAACAAAAAATTACAAGACATGAAATAAAATAGGAATGTATGATTCATACACAGGGGAAAAATCAGGTAACAGAACCCGTCTATGAGAGCAGTAAGATTTAATAGACCAAGACTTCAAAGTAGCCATTATAAATATATTCAAAGAACTAAAGGAAATCATGCTTAAAGGAGAGAAAGGTATGAACACTATGACTGACTGAATGTCTGTGTTCCCCTCAAAACTCACATGCTGAAGTCTAATCCCTAATGTTATGGTATTTGGAGGCAGTTCCTTTGGGAGATAATTAGATCATGAGGGTAGAGCCCTTAAGAATGGGATTACTGTCCTTATAAAGAGACCCCAGAGAGATCCCTTGCCCCTTTTGCCTTGTTAAGATACAATGAAAACTCAACTGTCTATGAACCAGGAAGCAGATCTTTACCAAATATGCCACCACGTTGATCTCGGACTTCCCAGCCTTCAGAACTGTGAGAAATGAATGTTTCTTGTTAAAGCTACTCGGTCTGTGGTATTTTGTTATAGCAGCCCTAACCAACTAAGAGAATAACTATGTCTTATCAAGTAGGAATAGCAATAAAGAGATTGTTGTTGTTCAGTCAGTATTCTCTGGAGATAAAACAAAGCGAGGTTATTAAAAAAAAAAAGAACAAAATGCAAATTCTGGAGTTGGAAATACAATAACTGAGACTTTCAGTATCTGATTCGGCATGTAAGAAGCTTTGGAAGTTGCCACTCAAAACCCAGTGAAAAGTTGAACAGACTGAAAAAGTAACAGCTCTTCTTGGATTTGTAAGAGGGGAGAACACAGGGCAAATTACTACCCCAAGATGGAAGAGATAGACAAGTAAACACAGGAAGTCACAGCTTACTTGAACAGAGAGACTCACCAGTAGAAATGACCATAGGAACCACTGCAAGGGTAGAAAAATCTGAACTGTAAGTGATGAATTGCTAGAGGCTCAGTATGCAACTCTGAAAGCTAAAAACTCCAGAGGGACTCAATTAAGGGGGTTTCCATAATATTGTGAGATTTACCTCCAGGATTCAACCAATTTCCTACAGTTAATATTGGAGTAAAATCCCCTCATAGAGATGGGGAGAGGAAAGGAAGTATTTTGACATACACTATCACACTCTATTCTTAACAATATCTGCCTTCATGGGAAATTAATTAAACAGAGTCTAACCTGTTGAGGTATTATCAAAACCTAACTGACCTAGGGAGAAGGGAAATACCCAACTACAGCCCATTATAGACATCCTGCCCCAACTATAGGAGAAGAAGAGACTAGAAACTCTTGTGAAGTTCACAGTCCAGAGGCATAGTGTCACTAAAAGACAGATCTAATCACAGGAATGTATAATCCTCTCCGTCCCCCAGCACTTCACCACCACATTACTAAGGCCTGTTTACAGCAGTTCCTTTTACGCAGTACATCATGTCTGGCTGTTAAGAAAAAGTTACAAGATACCACAAGGCAAAAAACACACTTTGAAGTGAGAGTAAGCCTCAGAAGCAGACATGGGAGGAATGTTGGAATTATCAGATCAGGAATTTAAAACAACTATGATTAAACTACTAAGGGCCCTAATAGATAAAGTATGCAGCATGTAAAAACAGATGGGCAATGTAAGCAGAGAGATAAGAATCCTAAGAAAGAGCCACAAAGAAATTTTAGAGATTAAAAACACTGTAACAGAAATGAAGAATGCCTTTGATGGGCTTATTAGTATACTGGACATGGCTGAGGAAAGAATCTCTGAGTTAGAGGATACTTCAATAAAATCCTCAAAAACTGAAAGCAAAGAGAACACAGTCTGAAAAAAAGAAAAACAGATAAAAATATCCAAGGTCTATGGAACAACTTAAAAAAAGTATAACATCAGCATAATGAGAACATCATAGGAGAAGAAGAAGGAACAGAAGAAATATTTGAAACAATAATGACTGAGAATTTCCCCCACATCAACCTCAAACACCAAACCACAGATGCAGGAAGCTCAGGGAATGCAAAGCAGGATAAATGACAATAAAACTACATCTCTGCATATGATTTTCAAACTACAGAAAATCAAAGATAAAGAAAAAGCCTAAAAGAAGTCAATGGTTTAAAAAACAAACAAAACAGCAAGAACTATAACAAAACCCCACAACATCTTACCTATAGAGGAACAAAGATAAGTACAAAGATAAGAACTACTCCTCAGAAGCCACACAAACAAGAGGATGAAGTGAAACATTTAAAATGTTGAGAGGAAAAAAAAAACCAACAACCTAGAATTCTTTATCCTGCAAAATTAACCTTCAAAGGTGAAGGAGAAATAAAGACTTTCTCAGCCAAACAGAAGTTGAGAGAATTTGTTGCCAGTAGACCTGTCATGCAAGAAGTGTTAAAAGGTGTTTTTTTAAGAGAAGGAAAATAATATAGGTCAGAAACTCAATCTGTATAAAGTAAGGAAAATATCAAAGAAGGAGTAAGTAAAGGTAAAATTAAAACTTTTCTCTTTCTTATTCTTGATTGATCTAACAGACAACAGTTTGTTCAAAATAACAATACCAACAATGTATTTGATTATGTATGCTTAATGTATATATCACATATATAGATATATACTTACGTATGCTTAGATACGGGCTTCCCTTGGGGCTCAGTGGTAAAGAATCCGCCTGCCAATGCAGGAGATGGGGGTTCAATCCCTGGGTCAGGAAGATCTCCTGGAAAAGGAAATGGCAACCCACTCTAGTATTCTTGCTTGGGAAATCCCATGGACAGAGGAGCCTGGAGGGCTACAGTCCATGGGGTCACAAAAGAGTCAGACATGACTTAGCCACTAAATAACAATAGCAATCAAAATTAAGTCAAAATCACTATATTAATTTTAGACAGAACAAACTTCAAAGCAAGGAACATTATCGAAGATAAAGAAGGGCATTACACAATGATAAAGGGGTCAGTTCCGCAAAAAGACATAACAATCATTAATGTGTATGTGCCTAACAACAGAGGGTTAAACTATGTGAGTCCAAAATTAATAAAATTGCAAAGAGATATAGATGAGTCCACTATCATAGTTGGAGACTTCAACTCTATCAGAAATGGAGAGTGCACAGAAACATTCTCCAAGACCATATGTTAGGCCATAATACAAATGTCAATCAATTTAGAAGGACTGAAATAATAGGAAGTATGTTCTCTAATCACAGCAGAATATTAGAAATTAATAAGTGAAAGAAATTTAGAAAACTCACAAATAAGAGGAAATTAAACAACGCTCCACTCTTGCTTGAGACCTTTTCTGAGGTGTTTGAGGTTCCTCCTTACTACTTAAGTCTTCCTATCAGACTGAGACACTTTTTGACATGTTTGAGATCCTTCTTTATCACAAATAAAACTTTTTATTTGTCACCATTAAAAGTCTGAATTTTTTTAACTGATTCTTGGACTGGACTCATATCCATCAGCCTATTCAACTTTAGTACCTGTCTCATCCTTGATAGCTTTCCAGAACTACTACCGTCACCTCATGAAGCCCCATGAGTTTTCCCAATTCAAACTTGGGATTCTTTAGTACCCTTACTTCTCTAACAATGACATCATGGAGTGGATAAGTACTTTGGCAAATCTCATCTGTGTGTTTTCCAGTATTGTCTGGAATCAATTTATTGACCACTTCTTTCAAGTTATTTGTCTATAACTCTAGGGTCATGATTTTCATCATCATCTTCTGGATTTGGCAGACCTGTTGCTGCTGAGTGTAAGAGATCTTCCAAATATGATTGTTGCATTTTTTAAATAAAATAGACAAACCAATTAACTTTCAGTAGTCTTGACACTGACATGAGCTTCAATCACAGGGTGCCATTTTTTGAACCATGGAGCACATTTTGTCATAGGTAAACTCCATGCCATAAAGTTAGGTAGCTTTGCCCCAAATAGCCTCAGTAATTAGCTTGAGTATTCTAAATGCAACTTCATCATCCTACAGATCAACAAGGCTCATTTCAAAAACATGATATAATTTGAATTCTTGAGTTCTCATGACTAGTGTTTTTCCAATATTTCTTGTATTGAACATAACTGTGCTTTCACATCATAACAGTCTTTCTAAGGAACTGGATCAACCACTTTCTTCTTGCTTTCCTTTTTGCCACCTTTCATTAGGTACCTGTTCCTGCCAACCGTCAAGGCACTGCTGCTCAGAGCACTTCATTCATTTTGAGACTCTGACTTCCCTATCCTGACATGTTTTTGATTTTCCCCTATCTATTTGAGATTCTCCCTGACTTGTTCTACCCTCTTCCTGATGTATTTGAGACCCATCCTTTTATATATATATATATAGGAAAATATAGGGGAAAATTAATAGCCTACTCACAGCCTCTTGTTTTAAAACTTAGAAATTTTTAATTTGGCTTTAAAATTTTCCCCTCTCTGACAAGACAAAAAAAGTGGAATTTTCCTCCCTTTTCCTTAATTTGGTAGCTCCCACAGAATAGTTTTTAATTCTAAGCAGTGAAAACCAAGGGTGGAAAGGGTTGCTGAAAACTGGAGTATTTATTTATAATCAACAATTACTTGGATGATCACATGGGCTCCCCTGGTGGCTCAGTGGTAAAGAATTCACCTGCCAATCCAGGAGACATGGGTTTGACCCCTGGGTTGGGAAAGATCCCCTGGAGAGGGAAATAACAACCTACTCCAGTATTCTTGCCTGGGAAATTCCATGGACAGAGGAGCCTGGCGGGCTACAGTCCACAGGATTGCAAGAGAATCAGACATGACTTAGTGACTAAGCAGCAACACCACACCGGCACTGAAAGACCCACCTGAATTTTGTAATTGAGTGTCTGTGCATGCAGCAAAAGCCCAGAACATTTTGAGATGCAGAGTAGTATCAGATCACCATCTGGATCACAAATAATTTATACATTTTAAATACTTTGGAATCATATGGGTCAGGCAATAAATAATATACTAAATCTCAGTGAGAAAAAAATTCTCCAAATGTTGTATCTGTGAATCCAATTTAAATCCTAATAACAGTTCTGAGAACTTGATCAGAATGCAGGAAAGGCCCCTAGTGCTTATGTAAAACTAAATGAACATTATTCTTGATTTTTAATATACCAAAGAACAGCTGATCAAATTAAGGTTAAATCTCCACTGTCTAGTCATGGGAGCCAACTGGAATTGAATTCCACATCCAATACCCTGTCTTTGGATAAGACTTTGATGTAAGACTCCCTTATCAGATCCTGACCAAATGGTGACTTTACATGCTGGGTCCTGAGTTTGAGAAATACGGTCAATGCTTTAGGGATTTTTGAGAGAAGTTGCTGAGGTATCTGATTATTTTCCTTTTTTAGTTGCACTGGGGCTTTGTTGCTACATGCGGTCTTTCTCTAGTTGTGGCAGGCAGGGGCTACTCTAGCTGCAGTGTGCAGGCTTCTCGTTGCAGAGCACAGGCTCTAGGCACACAGGCTTCAGTAGCTTAGGTGCTTAGGTGCTTAGGCTTAGGTGCTCCAGAGCATGTGGAATCCTCCAAGACCAGGGATGGAACCTGTGTCCCCTGCATTGGCAGGCAGATTCTTATCCACTGTACCACCAGCGAAGTCCCTGAGGTATCTGATTCTTGAAGAAAGACAGAAAGAGAGTCGGGGGGCTGATCTTAGTTGGTGGTAAGATGGTAAGACAGAGCACTGGGCTGCCTCAGACCTTGGGAGTGGGGCACTGGCAGGGGGTAAGGTCAAGCTGGATGTTGTCATGAGGTCACAACAGAAGCTCTTCCAGGGTGGAAGCAGGGGCCTGAAGCCTAGAAACAAACTAGGTTAGGAGCTGGCAAGGTAACTTGACCACTGACCTTCACCAAGCACTTGTCAGTGACTTTGGTCAGTCTTTACAGGCCCAGCCATCCACCTGCCAACCCCTCTTCGGGCAGTGCCTTAAAGGCCCCGCAGATGAAGCTTCAGTATTACACTCTCTGGGGTGGATTTCAATGAGTTGATTGGGCACTTTTTTTTTTTTTTGTCTTATTGGGAAATGAAGGATCATGTGCAGTTCCTCTGAATTTGAATATGTGTGGACACAAATGTGTGTTTTGGGGTACTTCAAACTTTTATTTCAAATATATTGAAAGAGTTCTTTCGGACTTAGATGTCTGTTTTACCATCTATCTCTTTGGATATACCCAAAAAGGAAAATTATATTACAAAATAAATTGGTGAAGGTATTCCTCAGGCTTCTTCACACTGCATACAGTGATAGATTTACTTCACACTAAAGTATATAAAGTGCTACTAGTCCTAAAGTCACTTATATGTAAAATCTAAAAAAATTAAAATAAATAAGCTTGTAGAAGCAGAGGATAGAATGGTGGTTGCCAGGGGCTGAGGGTGGGGGAATAGGAGAGATGTTTAAGGGTATAAATTTGCAAGTAGTAGATAAATAAGTCCTGGAGACTAATACACAGTACAGTGATTATAGACACCCAAAATCGTATTATAAACATTAACCTTACTAAGAGACTAGATCTTAATTGTTCCAAACACTGAAGAAATGATTATGTGATACGATAGAGGCGTTAACTAATGCTACAATGGCAATCATACTGTAATGTAAATATATCCATCTATATATCATACACTTTGAACTTACACAATGTTTTATGTCAAATATATCTCAATAAACAAAATAAATTATATATATATATATATATATATATATAGTTTGTGGGAATATAATTTGATACAACCACTTTGGAAAATTGTTTTACAATGGCTACTAAAATTAAACATACGCCCACCTTATGACCCAGCAATTCCACTCCTGAATACATACCTAAGAAAAATCAGTGCATATGTTCACCAAAATACATGTATAAGAATATTCACAGCAGCACTGTTCATACTAGTCAACATTGGCAACAATCAAAATGTCTATCAACAGGAGAAAGATAAATACATGGATGGTATATTCATACAACAGAATAATACACAGCCACAAAAAAGAACAAATGACTAAGATACACACTAACCTGGATGAATATCATGGACATCATGACGAATGAAAGAAGCCAGACACAAGAATACATACTGTATGATCCATTCAAGAAAAGACAAAACTAAAAGATTGTGTGAAAGTTAAAGTGTTAGTCGCTCAGTTGTGTCCGACTCCTTGAGACCCCATGGACTGTAGCCCATCAGGCTCATCTGTCCATGGGATTCTCCAGGCAAGAATACTGGAGTGGGTTGCCATTCCCTTCTCCAGGGGATCTTCCCGACCCAAGGGTCAAACGCTGGTCTCCTGAATTGCAGGCAGATTCTTTACCATCTGAGCCACCAGGGAAGCCCAAAGGACTGTGATAAAAGTCAAAATAATGATTACCTCTGAGAAGGAGCTATTATTAACAAAAGCAATAAATGCTCATTGTAAAACACAAACAATGGTGCCTGGGCCTCTCTTTCCTGGTGTATCTGCAACACTAACTTCTCACCATTAAGTCTTTGTTTTAGTCAGGGAGGCCTACCCTGACCACCCTATTATAAATTGCAATCCACACTCCTCAACTCTTGATCCTTTTTATCGTCCTTTTTCACTTTTTCTATTATGCTTTTTACCTGCTAAAATACTCTAGAATTTACTTCTTGTATTTTTTGCTTACTACTTTGTCCTCTTGCTAGAACAAAAGCCCCACATCCGTTGACTGGGGAATATAAAGACCTGGCCCACTTGCCCCAATTCAGGGCATCACCACAGGTTAATTCCTGCTCCAGACCTCCCCATGGGATCCACTGAGACCTTTGTTACAACTGCTTCCAAACCCAACTTCTCCCTTTGCCCAATCAGACTTCACTCACTCCCCAAAAGTATTGATTTCTTGAGAACTTCCCAGTAAGTTTCCTGAATGTGCTAAGCTAAGCTAAGTGAATCAGTCTCAAAAGTCTGTTTTCTAGAGTATCTTAACTGTGACTCTGAACTCACGGAAACAGAGAACAAGGCAGGATCAGGTACAGGGGAAGAGTCACGAGTCCAGATTTGGACACGTTATCTTTGAAGCAACTTTACCATATCTAAGAAATGTCAAGCAGGCAGTTGCATGTATGAGAAAAAGAACAGATTTTTTGCCCCTCAAGCTGCTCATGATATAATCAATAAGATAAGATGTGCTCTGCAAAAAAAACCCATAATATGTGGTGGTGGTTGTTGTTCAGTCGCTCAGTCACGTCCTACTCTTTGTGACCCCATGGACTGCAACACACAGGTAATATGAGCTAGTGTATTACACAAGATTATAGATGATGTGCTAGAGAGGTTCAGAGATGGTCAGGAAAGATCTCATGGCAAAGGTGACATTTTTTAATGTCATCAGTGAAGATGGGAGCAGAGGTGGAGCAATGTGAGCTAGGCCTGAAGATAAAACACCCAGAGCAACACACCGGGCAGGGGGCAGTTCAATTTAAATGGAGGGTCAAGTACGCAAAGGGGCTTAGTGGGACACAAGGTTAGTAAGTGTATTAACCATTAACCAGAGTTCTCCAGAGACAACCAATAGGATATGTGTATGTATTGAAAGAGATTTATTATCAGGAGTTGGCTCATATGATTATGGGTGAGTGCTCAGTTGCTAAGTCATGTCTGACTCTTTGTGATCCCAGGGACTGTAGCCCACCAGGCTCCTCTGTCCATGGGATTCTCCAGATAAGAATACTGGAGTGGGTTGCCATTCCCTTCTCCTAGAGATCTTCTCAACCCAGGGATCGAACACACCTCTCCTGTGTATCCTGCATTGGCAGGTGGATTCTTTACCACTGAGCCACCTGGGAAGCCCCACATGATTATGGAGGCTGGCAAGTCCAAAATCTACAGGATGGGCTGGAAAGTTGGAGACCCAGGAGAACTGATGCTACAGTTCAAGTCCAAAGGCGTGTAGGCTAGAGACTCGGGAGAGCTGGTAGTGCAGTTCTAGTCTGAAGACCAGCTACTGTAGAGCCAGGAAGACCAACGTTGCAGGTGAGGTCTGAAGGCAATCTACTAGATAATTCTCTCTTGCTTGGGGGAGGCTGGTCTTTTTGCTCTAGTCACACCTCCTAATGATTAGACGAGGCCCATCTACATTAGGGAGGGCAATCTGCTTTACTCAAAGTCCACCAATTTAAATGTTAACCTTATCCAAAAACACCCTTACAGAAACACTCAGAATAGTTTGACCAAATATCTTGGCACCCCTTGAGCCAGCCAAGTTGACATGTCCAGTAAACCATCACCAGAAGGTATGGGTCAACTGAGGAAAGACCTTGAATGCTAGCATTCGGGCTATGGGAACTTATAAAAGTTTAGAGGCCAGAGGATTGGAATGAGAGATCCTGGAGGCAGAGAGAGAACTTAGGAGACTACTGTAATCATCTCGGCAAGAAGCAAAACAGGATAATGACAGTGAGACTGGAGGTCAGTAAGACTTTGAATGCTAGAGATTAGGTTGTTTAGAGGCCAGAGGATTGGAATGAGAGCCTAGAGGCAGAGAGAGACCTTAGGAGACTACTGTGATAATCTAGGCAAGAGAGAAAGCAGGATAATGACAGGGAGCCTGAAGGGAGGAAACAGAGGCAAGCAATGTGAAACAGACAAGACTTGGCAAGTGACCAGTCCTGGGGGATGAGGGAAAATACGCAGAGAATGACTTTGTAGTTTCAAACCTAGGCAACTAAGAGAATGGTGAAGCCACTGAGAGCAATGGAGGCATCGGTGGAGAGAAGATGCCTGTCTCCCTGAGGGCTCCTCTTGTTGCAGAGTTTGGGGCATGTTCAGGGTATCAACTGATACGGGACTTCCCTGGTACTCCAGTGGTTAAGAATCCCTGGTGCTCCAGTGGTTAAGAATCCACCTGCCAATGCAGGGGACACAGGTTAGATCCCTGGTCTGGGAAAATCCCACATGCTGTAGGGCAACTAAACCCGTGTGCCACAACTACTGAGCCCACACACTCTAGAGCCCGTGCTTCGCGACAAGAGAAGCCACTACAAAGAGAAACCTGAGCACCTCAGCTAGAGAGTAGCCCCTGCTTGCCGCAACCGGAGAAAGCCTCCTCGCAGCAACAAAGACCCAGCACAGCCAAAAATAAATAAACAAAAATAGATATTTTAAAAATTATTGCATAACAAATCACCCAAAAATGGTGACCTAAAACCAATAAAACATTTTACTCACAAATCTGAGGGTGTCTGGGCTCACATAGCTGTTCTCACCCATTGTAATGATGAATTGTATTAATTTTGTGTTGGTAACAGGAAATTAATTCTTCACATAGGTATTATTAAATGGCTGATACAAGTAAACATTTCTGTGTATTACCTACTGAACTTTTTTAAAAATTGAACACCGCTTTTATCTACTGACACTGATTAATTCTAGATCTACTTCACTGCCCTAAAAGAAAATTATCTGCTGTGCTACCTCTTCTATGCCAAGAAAGCGTTCTGAGTTAGAGTATGAAATGTCTAACGTGCTTTAGAAGTAAAGATTGGTTGAATGAGGTATCTTAAATTAATTTTAGATCTCCCTTTAATTGTAGTTTTATTGCACTTAAATGTTAATCACCCAGTCGTGTCCGACTCTCTGTGATCCCATGGACCGTAGGCATACTTGATCTTAGCCAAAAGGCTGAGAAGCAATGATTGTAGTTTTCTAGGATTTTATTAAATACTCTAGATACAGTTGAAAATTTTAAAACAACTTTATTGTGGCATAACTTACTACCATAAAATTCACCCTATTTTTAAAAGTGCAATCCAATGATTTATAGCCATCTGATCAAGCTGTGCAGCCATCACCACAATACAGCTTTAGAACATTTGTATCATCCCAACCCCAGGCAACAACTGTCTCTACAAATTTCCCTCTTCTGGACTTTTCATATAAATGGAATTGTACAATATATGTTCTTTTGAGTCTGACTTCTTTCATTTACCATGATGTTGGCAAGGTTCATGCGTGTTATAGCATGCATCAATACTTCATTCTTTTTTATAGCAAAATAATATTATACACCACATTTTGTGAATATCTACATACAAGTCTTTGTATGAACATAAGCATTCATTTCTCTTGTGTAGATCCCTAAGAGTGGATTGGCTGAGTCATATGATAAATTTATATTAAACTTTTTAAGAAACTAACAAACTGTTCTCCAAAGTTATGGTCCCATTGTTTCTTACCTACCACCAGTAGGGTTCCTATTTATTCACATTGTTTCCAGCATTTGTTACTGTCTGCCATTTTTCTTATAGCCATCCTAGTGAGCATGAAATGGTACTCATTGTGGTTTTGATTCACATTTCCCTCAGAACAATGATATTAAGCATCTTTTCATGTGCTTATTAGCCATTTGTACATTGTCTTTGGCAAAAAGTCTATTAAAATCCTTCGCTCATTTTTAATTGAGTTTTTTGTCTTTTTAAGGCTGAGTTGTAAGAGTTCTGGAATAACAGGTTGAAATTGAATATAATCAATACCATCTTTCTGGAGTACATATGGTATTATGATTCAAATGCCCTAGAACTGTATTTATTTTTGTTTATCCCTCTAAGTAGGCATTGTGGTGGATACTACAATGTACTACCCAGCTCTTCCTTCTTGATGTCCAACTTCAAGTGTATGGTCAGCAGACAGCTCTTAGATGTCAGTCCTCCAGGGTCTGCCTCAACTGCAGAGAACCACCAGGCAGCCCACATCCAATGATCCGTGCAGGTGTATAAAGTTCTGGTCATTTCCACCCACCTCTGGACAACTCTGCAGGACTACTCTAACTCCAGCTCCCCATAGGGTCAGCCAACTCTGTCGGCAGGCTTGCAGCCAAGCTTAACTTCTCCGTCTGCTCAGTCCTGCTTTCTTCCCCTCTATTCTACAGGTGTTGATTTCAAGAGCACTTTGTCCCCCATCTTTATTGAGATATAGCTGACAAATAACATTGTGTAATTTAAGGTGTACACTGTGTTTATTTTATATATTTGAAATTTTGCAAAATGATTACTACCATATAATCATTTCTTTATTGTGGTGAAAACATTTAAGATCTATTCTCTTAGCAACATTCAAATATATGATACAGTATTATTAGCTATTATTTCCCATTAGATCCCCAGAACTTGTTATTCTTATAACTGGACGTTTATACCCTTTGACTAGCATCTTCCCATTTCTCCAATCCCCAGCCCCTGGTAACTCTGTTTCTCTTAGTTCAGCTTTCTTAGATTCCACAGGTTAGTGACACCAGGTAGTCCTTGTTTTTCTCTGACTTGTTTCACATACACACGTAGTCCTTGTTTTTCTCTGACTTATTTCACATAGCATAATGCCCTCAAGGTTAAAACAAGTTTCACAAAGGACAAGATTTCCTTTTTTTCTCATGACTGAATAACATGTATGTGTGTGTGTGTGTGTGTGTGTGTATCTCACATCTTTATGTTCATCCTTTAATGGATACTTCAGTTGTTTCCATATCTTGGCTACTGTGAATAAGGCTGCAACGAACAGAAGAGAGTAAATATCTTTTTGAGATATGGAAGTGGGACTGCTGGGAAGTTCTATTTTTAGTTTTGTGAAGACCCACTATAGTGTTTTTCAAAATGGCTGTACCAATTTACATTCCGATCAACAGTACATGAGGGTTCCTTTTGCTCCAATCCTCCAACTCTTATCTCTTGTTTTCTTGATAATAGCCATTCTAATGGGTGTGAGGTGATATCTCATTGTGATTTGTATTTACATTTCCCTGATAACTAATGATGTCAGGCACCTTTTCATATGTCTGGTGGGCATTTTTATACCTTCTTCCAAAAAAGTATCTATTCAGGTCCTTTGCCCATTTTTCAATTGGACTTTTTTTTTTTTTTGCTACTGAGTTGTGAGTTCTTTATATATTTTAGATATTAACCCCTAACAGACCTATGATTTGCAAGTATTTTATTCCATTCTATAGGTTGCCTTTTCATTTTATGGTTCATTTCTTTGGCTGCACCAAAGATTTTTAGGTAGCTGTAGTCTCACCTGTTTGTTTTTACTTTGTTGCCTGTGCTTTTGGTATCATATCCAAGAAACTGCTGCCAAGACCAGTGTCAAGGATCTTTTCTCCCTGTGCTTTTCACCAGGAGTTTTATCATTTTCAGTTCAGTTCTGTTCAGTTGCTCAGTCGTGTCCATCTCTTTGCAACCCCATGGACTGCAGCACGCCAGGCTTCCCTGTCCATCACCAATTCCTGGAGCTTGCTCAAACTCTCTGTTCGTTTCCAAGGCAAACCATTCAACATACAGTAATCTAAGTCTATGCCCCAACCATTAATGCCAAAGAAGCTGAAGTTGACTGGTTCTACAAAGATCTACAACACCTTCTAGAACTAACACACACACACACACACACAGATGTCTTTTTCATCATAGCGGATTGGAATGCAAAAGTAGGAAGTCAAGAGATAACCAGGCAAGTTTGGCCTTGGAGTACAAAATAAAGCAGGGCAAGAGCTAACATTGTTTTGTCAAGAGAACAAGTTGGTCACAGCAAACACCCTCTTCCAACAACACAAGAGATGACTCTACACATGGATATTACTAGATGGTCAATACTAAAATCAGATTGATTATATTCTTTGTAGCAAAAGATGGAGAAGCTCTATACAGTCAGCAAAAACATTACCTAGAGCTGACTGTGGCTCAGATCATGAACTCCTTATTGCAAAATTCAGACCTCAATTGAAGAAAGTAGGGAAAAACACCAGGCCATTCAGGTATGACCTAAATCAAATCCCTTACGATTATGCAGGGGAAGTGACAAACAGAGTCAAGGGATTAGATCTGATAGACAGAGTGCCCAAAGAACTGTGGACAGAGGTTTGTGACATTGTACAGGAGGAAGTGATCAGACCATCCCCAAGAAAAAGAAATGCAAAAAGGCAAAATGGTTGTCTGAGGAGGCCTTACAAATAGCTGAGAAAGGAAGAGAAGGTAAAGGCAAAGAAGAAAAGGAAAGATATACTCATTTGAATGCAGAGTTCCAAAAAATAGCAAGGAGAGATAAGAAAGCCTTCCTCAGTGATCAATGCAAGGAAGTAGGGGAAAACAATGAATGGGAAAGACTAGAGATCTCTTCAAGAAAGTTAGAGATATCAAGGGACTATTTCCTGTAAGAATGGGCACAATAAAGGACAGAAACGGAAAGACCTAACAGAAGCAGGAAAGATTAAGAAGAGGTGGAAAGAATACACAGAGAACTGCACAAAAAAGGTCTTAATGACCCAGATAACCACAATGGTGTGATCAGTCACCCAGAGCCAGACGTCCTGGAGTGTGAAGTCAAGTGGGCATTAGAAAACATCACTACTGGACTTCCCTGGTGGTCCAGTGGCTAAGACTCCACATTCGCAATGCAGAGGATACAGGTTTGATCCCTGGTAGGGGAACTAGATCTTACATGCTGCAACCAAGACTCTACATTCAGCAGTGAAGAGCCAGTACAGCAAATAAATAAATTTTTAAAAAGAAGAAAAGAAAATATCACTATGAACAAAGCAAGTGGAGGCTATGGAATTCCAGCTGAGCTATTTAAAATCCTAAAAGATGATCCTAAAAGATCCTAAAAGTGCAGCACTCAATATGCCAGCAAATTTGGAAAACTCAGCAGTGGCCACAGGACTGAAAAAGGTCAGTTTTCATTCCAATCCCAAAGAAAGGCAATGCCAAAGAATGTTCAAACTACCATACAATTGCACTCATTTCACATGCTAGCAAGATTATGCTCAAAATCCTTCAAGCTAGGCTTCAGCAGTACATGAACCGAGAACTTCCAGATGTTCAGGCTGGGTTTAGAAAAGGCAGAGGAGCCAGAGATCGAATTGCCAATATTCACTGGATCCTGGAGAAAGCAAGGGAATTCCATAAAAACATGTACTTCCGCTTCATTGATTATGCTAAAGCCTTTGACTGTATGGATCACAAAAAACAAACTGTGGAAAATTCTTAAAGAGATGGGAGTACCAGACCATCTTACCTGCCTCCTGAGAAACCTGTATGCAGGTCAAGAAGCAACAGAACCAGACCTGGTACAAAATTGGGAAAGGAGTACATCGAAGCTGTATACTGTCATCCTGCTTTTCTATATATAAGATCATATCATCTACACAGAAAGACAATTTTACTTCTTTCTTTTCATTTTGGATACCGTTTTATTTCTTTTGCTTGCCTAATTGCCAAGAGCACTTCTTAATTATTCTACACATTAAACTCCATCTCAGAATCAGCTTCCTGGAAAACCCAACCTCCAACAGGCAGCTTTATTTTAATTCCTCAGAGACTGGCACATGGACACACACACATGCACACATACTATCACTTGACTGGCCCAGCAGTGGGCACCCAACCCAAGATGAATGGATCACAGCCTTTCCCTGGGAGTCGTGAACTTGGGAATCTGAGAGACTAAGTAGCTGCCCTTCTCTGGTGCAAACCTGGAAAATAGGAGGGTAGCAAAGAGTAATACCGCATGTTTGATTGCTCACTTACTCCAAGCAGGTCTCCAAGGGAACCTAGAGCCATGATCAACCGTTGCTCAGCACCTGGGAAAATAGCCCTGGGAAGGCTTTTTATGTTAATGATTGATGATTTTGTTGTGCACACCTGGAGCAATGAACCATGCTGTACCAGCTTGCCAGGATTGCTTTGCACAAACATCAAGATTGATGCTGCACACCTAAAGGGAACTAGATGTCTAGCTGGGCTCTGCAAGGAGATGAAGGGAGCAGGCACGTCCATCTCTGAAGCATGCTATCTAGCATCAGGATAACCACACAACTGCCTTCTCCACACTCCATAGTGAAGCCAGAAAGTCTCCTGCAGTCTTTTGGTCTTAGATCCAAACCAGAAAATAGTAAGCAGTAACCTGGAGACTAATCTCTCTGCCTTGGCAATCATTTTTTCTCCTAGAACAGATCTACCACAAGAGCTCAGAACATATCCAACTGTCTCCAGAGTCGTTTCAGTTACACACGCCTGTGTTATCCACTGGTGAATTTTGAACCTGGAAACTCTCTGAATCTCTTTGCAATTAACTAATACATAATCAAGAAGGGTAGAGACAGTGCTCATGAATAGCCAAGTCATACATCAGTGATTCTTCTTTAAACACTGGCTGCTTTCTCTAATCATAAAAGTGATATTCTCTGTAAAAAAAATTTTTTTTAGAAAATGCAGACAAGTACAAAGGAGAAAAAAAAAAGTCACCCATAATTCCACCACTCAGGTACCACCATTTCAAATACATTGGTTGTACCGTGTACTGTACTGTGCTTAGTCTCAGTCATGTCTGACTCTTTTGTAATCCCATAGACTTAGCCTCAGAGAAGGCAATGGCACCCCACTCCAGTACTCTTGCCTGGAAAATCCCATGGATGGAGGAGCCTGGTAGGCTTCAGTCCATGAGGTCACTAAGAGTCAGACACGACTGAGAGACTTCCCTTTCACTTTCCACTTTCATGCATTGGAGAAGGAAATAGCAACCCACTCCAGTGTTCTTGCCTGGAGAATCCCAGGGACGGGGGAGTCTGGTGGGCTTTCATCTACGGGGTCGCACAGAGTCGGACACGACTGAAGTGACTTAGCAGCAGCAGCAGCAGCAGCAGCAGCAGCAGCAGACTTAGCCTGCTAGGTTCCTCTGTCCATGGGATTCTGCAGGCAAGAATACTAGAGTGGGTTGCCATTTCCTCCTCCAAGGGTATTCCCTACCCAGGGATTGAACCCACATTACCTGCATCTCCTGCGTTGCAGGCAGATTCTTTACTGCTAAGCCACCAGGAAGCCATAAATACATTAGTTAATATGGTTTTAATGTTTCTCCTTGTACACATATAGATATGCACATATTACCTACATAAGGAAGATCCCATTAAGCATGCTGTTTTGAAACCTGCTTCTCTCATTCAACAAATATGTGCCCTTGTCATCATTTCTAATGTCTCCATTAAAAAGAAGCATTATTAACCTACTTAATCACTCTCTCGCTGTTAGACATCCAAGCTGTCTCCTAATCTTTATTAGTATTAAAAAAAAAATGCTTCTAAGGACCTGCCCATACATATGTCCTTACACACTTTTCAGTTTATATTTGCTACCCAGGTGACCCCAGGTCCTCCAGCATGCACAGTTCATCTTTCCCTTTAATATCTAAATAAAATGCGAATGACTCCATCCCACAAACCAAGAGAAGTCCAGTGGCTCTTCCAAGATCTCCAAAGGGCCTCAGAGGGTTCTGTTTCTCCTGGTCACCTCTCACGCTGTTTTTCCTGTTTATCCCATGTATTTCACCTTCTTGGGCAGCTGCAGCCTCTCAACATGACCGTCGCTCTTCCTACATCTGGTCAAAATGCCGCTACTGCATGCCACCCAAAGATAGCGGAGTTATGTGGAGGTTTGGAGTAAATGAAAGTCTATCACAACACAGCAGGAAATAACTTCAAATTCATACCAGGTATTACTGTCCCTAGGAAGTCACTGGCCATTCTCCACCACATGGGGACTTCTCATTGATGACATGCCTTTATGGACCGTGATGTCTTGCCACGTTCTTGAGACCTTCAGCTGTCTCCATTGACTTCATGTCTTCTCTTTCTCTGTACCTAAACTCCCCACCTCCTCACCCCAGTAAGCCCTGAAATTTCAAATGCTTCTTACTTTTTTATTTACCTCCTCCCACACCGCAAGCAACTACTTCCTCCTCATGATATTTCCTTCATTTGGCTTCCAGGACACGATATTCTCCTGGTCTTCTTCTTTCTTCACTGGCCACTCCTTCTCGGCCCCTTAACTGGTTCATTGACCTCTCCCTGACTTGTAAACTTTGACGTGTCCCAGGATCCAGACTTTAGACCTCTTTTTAAAATATCTGTTTATTTCACTGCATCAGGTCTTAGCTGTGGCACTTGGGCTCTTCACTGTCTCATACGAGACAGTGTCTCATTGTCTCATATGAGTCTGTTGTGGTCCACGAATTCTCTAGTCGTGGCACATGGACTTCAGCTGCTCCACAGCATGTAGGATCTTAGCTCCCCTACCAGGGATCGAATCTACATCCCCATCCCCTGCATTGCAAGGCAGATTCTTAACCACTGAACCACAAGGGAAGTCCCTAGACCTCTCCTCTATTTTTATTCACTCCTGGGTGATCTCATCCAGTCTAACGGCTTTAAATATCATCTCTACACTAATGACTCTTGAATTTACATCTTCTGCCCCGACCTCCAGACTCATATGTCCAATTGTCTACTTCACATCCTCACTTGGATGGTTAATATGCATCTCAAACTTAATCACTGACAAACTAAATTCTGCATTCCTCCCAAACTCGTTCCTTGCCTGGTAGTCCCCATCTCAGGAAGTGGCAGCTCCATGTATCCACTTGCTCAGGCCAAAACTTTGAAGTCATCCTTGACCCTTGTCTTTCTATCAGCACCTCACATTTGGCCTGGTAGCAAATCCTATCAGCTCTTTCTTCAGAGTATATACTGGCTCTGACTACCTCTCACCAACTCTACCACTAACCTCCCCTGGTCCCAGCCTCCTGATAGCCTCCTTCTTTTATGGACCACTGCAAGAGATCCTACAAGGCCTGTTTCCTTTTTTGCCCTTCTGTGATTTATTCTCCATGAATAGCCCTTTAATATTTAAGCCAGCAAATGTGACACTCCAGTTCAAAGCTTTCTAACTGCTTCCCATCTGACTTGTCTCAAATCAAAAGTGAATGTGGTCCATTACCTGTCTCCTTCTCCAACCTCACATACACCACCTTCCCCTCTTGCTCACTGCAGTACAGCCACACTGGTGTCCCTACTGTCCCTTGACTAAAGAAGCTCTTTCTCATTTGGGGGGCCTGTGCACGTGTTTGTCCCCCTCCTGAAATGTTCTGCTCCCAGAGATATCAGCATAGTTGCCTCCCTCCATTCAATCATGTCGCTGAGCCAATAGCACCACCTCAAAGAGGCCTTCCTTGGACTTCCCTGGGGTCCAGTGGTTGAGAATTCATCTGCCAATTCAGGGGACATGGTTCGATCCCTAGTCTGGGAAGATCCCACATGCCACAGAGCAACTAAGCCCAAGCACCACAACTTCTGAGCCTGTGCACTCTAGAGTCCAGGCCCTGCAACAAGAGAAGCCACTGAAATGAGAAGCTCACGCACTGCAACTGCAGAGTAGCCCCTGCTCACCACAACTAGAGAAAGCTTGTGTGCAGCAATGGAGACACAATGCAGCCAAAAAATAAAAATAAATAAAAGAAGCCTTCCTTGACCACCATATCTAAAAATGGCACCCATATCATTCTGTAATCCTTGACGCTACAATGATCTCTGTTCATTTCCAAGGCAAACCATTCAATATCACAGTAATCCAAGTCTATGCCCCAACCAGTAACGCTGAAGAAGCTGAAGTTGAACGGTTCTATGAAGACCTACAAGACCTTTTAGAACTAACACCCAAAAAAGGTGTCCTTTTCATTATAGGGGACTGGAATGCAAAAGTAGGAAGTCAAGAAACACCTGGAGTAACAGGCAAATTTGGCCTTGGAATACGGAATGAAGCAGGGCAAAGGCTAATAGAGTTTTGCCAAGAGAACGCACTGGTCATAGCAAACACCCTCTTCCAACAACACAAGAGAAGACTCTACACATGGACATCACCAGATGGTCAACACCAAAATCAGATTGATTATATTCTTTGCAGCCAAAGATGGAGAAGCTCTATACAGTCAGCAAAAACAAGACCAGGAGCTGACTGTGGCTCAGATCATGAGCCCCTTATTGCCAAATTCAGACTGAAATTGAAGAAAGTAGGGAAAACCACTAGATCATTCAGGTATGACCTAAATCAAATCCCTTATGATTATACAGTGAAAGTGAGAAATAGATTTAAGGGACTAGATCTGATAGATAGAGTGCCTGATGAACTATGGACTGAGGTTCATGACATTGTACAGGAGACAGGGATCAAGACCATCCCCATGGAAAAGAAATGCAAATATCTACACAAGACTAAAATTCAAAAAGAAACATGCACCCTTAGGTTCATAACATAACTATTCATAATACTTGAGACATGGAAGCAACCTAAATATCTGTCGACAGATGAATGGATAAGGAAGATATGGTATGTACAATGGAATACTACTCAGCCATAAAAAAGAAGGAAATAACGCCATTTGGAGCAACATGGATGCAACTAGAGATTATCATATTAATACTAAGTGAAGTAAATCATAAATAGACACTTATCACATAAATGATATCATTTATATGTGGAATCTAAGAGGATACAAATGAAACTATCCATGAAACCAAAATAGAATCACAGACTTTGAGAACAGAGTGGTGGTTGCCAAGGGGGAGGGGGTTGGAGGAGGGATGGAGTGAGAGATTGGGGTTAGCCGATGTAAGCTTTTATACATAGAATGGATGAACAACAAGGTCCTATTGCATATCACTTTCAATATCCTATAATAAGCCATAATGGAAAAGAACATTTTAGAAAGAGTATATATATAATACAAACATGTATAACTGAACCACTGCTGTACAGCAGAAATTAACACAGCAATGTACATCAACTATACTTCAAATTATTTTTAATCTATTGAGTTTTTTTAAGTGGCTTTTGTTTCGATGTCATTTCAGTTATCATGATAGTGGGGGCTGGGCTGAATTGTGCTATAGCAGCTTGATTAAGAGAAGAAGGCAATGGCACCCCACTCCAGGACTCCTGCCTGGAAAATCCCATGGATGGAGGATCCAGGAAGGCTGCAGTCCATGGGGTCGCTAAGGGTCGGACACGACTGAGCAACTTCCCTTTCGCTTTTCACTTTCATGCATTGGAGACGGAAATGGAAACCCACTCCAGTGTTCTTGCCTGGAGAATCCCAGGGATGGGGCATCCTGGTGGGCTGCCGTCTATGGGGTCGCACAGAGTCGGACACGACTGAAGTGACTCAGCAGCAGCAGCAGCTTGGTTAAGAGAGGAGACTCCATAGTTTCCTAGAGGCTCATTCTCTTGTATGATTCCGGGTTAGAGTTTGCCAAAAGTGGAACTTGTGTGAGAACTAACTGTAGGCAGAAGGCAAGAAGGAGTCACTACCATTGGCAGCCCCCACCCCAGCAGATGTAGAGATGGACAGAAACAGAGGTGCCCTGCAGAGGCTAGCTTATCCGACTCTCCCCTGTTCCACCTCAAGCTCGCGTTTCCTACCACTGGCCCCGCTAGCTAACGGCTGACTCAGGCCCTCCATCAGGGGCTTGTCTGTGGCCCCACACAGGCAGGAGTTACACAGAGGCCTCAGCCTCCCATAAACCTCTCCACCAACTCTCCCTTCACCGCCGCACTTGGACAGCTGGATGCGCTTGGCTTCTTGAACTTTCCCGAAACCTCTGATGTGTCCAGTTCTGCAAATGCTTCTGGTAGTGGCTAGTGACTCTCTGATCTTTTGACTCCTCGCTTCTAGACATTCACTCCCCCCGTGCCTCCCACATCAGCAAAAGGATTCATTCTTAGAATATCCACAGTGGCTCTGCTTCCCCGTCTAAATCTTGACAACACAATATGGATTTTGCCTTACTTTAAACAAAAACTAACATAAGAAAAGAAATATTCCAGATTATAAGGCAGAATTCCACCTCCTTCTATTTAGAATCTCTATGGCCCATAGGTATAGGGGGTAAAGGGACATTATTAAATGACTTGTGGAGTCACATAATATATAATGTAATATATATGATATATAATATAACATCTGACATATAATATATATGGGCTAACACGGAGGTACAGTGATAAAGAATCCATTTGCCAAAGCAGGAGACACAAGAGATGAGGGTTTGATCCCTGGGTCAGGAAGATCCCTTTGAGTAGGAAATGGCAACTCATTCCAGGAGTCTTGCTTGGAAAATCCCTTGGACAGAGGAGCCTGGTGGGCTACAGTCCATGGGGTCACAAAGAGTCGGACACGACTGAGCATGCATACACACACAAATAATAATAAGTGTCCCTTAAATACAGACTGAGGTGAGAAACATGATAAAAAGGAACAACTGAGAAAACACAACTTTATCTTGCTTTTATGAGATGAAACAGATGGAAGAGTGGGAGGGATTGGCAGAGAAGTTGTTTCTGTAGTCCAGAAATTTTCAGTCCAGTTTTACCATAATTCTTTAGGATATAGGGGGTTCAGGATGGGGAACACGTGTATACCCGTGGCAGATTCATGTTGATGTATGGCAAAACCAATACAATATTGTAATTAGCCTCCAACTAAAATAAATTAATTTATATTAAAAAAAAAAGAAAAGAATCAGTCCAGTCTCCATTCTCTAAGTAACTATCATCTGTGAATTGAAAGAGAAGGGAGTGATTCTTACCTAGGAAACCCAGGTCTTTAAACACAAAGTATGAAATTACATGTGAATAAAAGCAAAGACAATACCCAAGGATTTTAAACATTGTAAAACCCAACAGCCTCCTGGTACTGCTAAGGCGTATAGTCAAGGCTTTAAATGTTAAATAGCTAAGTGTGTCAAAGATCCTCTCCTTTCTCCTCTCAATTCTACCTCCCTCTCTGCAACAATCAGAGAAAGGAAGTTTTAAAAGTTTTCAATAAGAATTTTGAAATTCAACATCCTTGTCTTAGGAGCACTGCATGTATGATGAATAAACACTTGGCTGCTTTGTTCTTTCAAAATCAAACTCTCTCCCTCCCTCCTTCCGTCTTCACAAGTGAACATTTATCACCCAGTGTCTTTAAAACATGTCCACTTCAGGTGGCTGGTCACTTGATCAAATAAAAGATGACAGACTTTGCCAATTTCCTCTCCCTACTCTGAATTAATAAACCAAGCTCACAGAGCAGTAAAATTTTATTTCCACGAAGCAAATATAGATTGCTTTCTCTTTGAGTGCTGTTTTAAAGTCTTCACACTCTTACTTGTGACCCAAGCACCTACCTATATTCTTGCAGCGTTAATGCTGACAGGTCAAAAAATACACAATGCTGTGAGCCAGCTAGCCCGTGAATGCCTCATTTGCTGTCGGCCACATGAGTGCACACGGAGGCCAATATACAAGCCAGGTGACCCTCAGCTCATCCTCACAGACACGAAGGGGATCTGGGGATCTTCTCCACTCCTGGGATTCCCAAGGATCCAAACTCTTGACCCTGTGTGTAGTTTTTTCTCCAACTTGTTGGGTTTACCACTGGAGGCCTGAATTAGTTTCCTGGGACTTCTGTAACGTATTACCACAAATTTGGTGGCTTCAAACAACAGAAATTTATGCTCTCACAGCCTGGAGGCCAGAAGGTCAAAATCAAAGTGTCCACAGGCAGGGCCAAACACTTTCAAGCCTCTGGTGGTTGCTGGCCTTCCTTGGCTTGTGGCCACGTCATTCCAATCTCTCCCTCCACTACTACACCTTCAACTCTGTGTCTGTCTTCTTTTCTTCTGTCTGTCTCAAATCTCTCTCTGCCTTTCTTTTCTAGGGACACATGTTATTGGAATTTAACTCCCCCCTCACCAGAAAATCCAGGGAGATCTCTGCATCTTAAGATTCTTAATTTCATGTGCAAAGGCCTTTTGCCAAATAAAGTCACATTCACAGATTCCAGGGATTAGAAAATGAACATATCTTTTGGGGACCACCATTCAAACCACTATAAGGCCTTGTCTCCCTGGATTCAGAAGTCTTTCTTTTAAGAGATTTCCAACCAATTAACACAACATTGTAAATTAACTATACTTCAGTTTAAAAAACAAAACAAAACACCATGTATACAATAAACAACAAAGATGTACTGTATAACACAGGGAATAATATTCACTATCTTGTAATAACCTATAATGGACAAAAACCTGAAAAAGAATATATATATGTAACTGACTCACTTTGCTGTACACACTATTGTAAACCAATTATAGCTCAATGAAAAAAAAGAAGTTAAAAAAAGCCTTCGAACCAGTTTCCATAGTGCTGTACTCATTAATGTTACCTATTGTATTCAGAGGGCTTCCTTGGTGGCTCGGTGGTAAAGAATCCACCTGCCAGTGCAGGAGATGTTAAGAGTCAGGGTTTGATCCCTGGGTCAGGAAAATCCCTTGAAGAAGGGCATGGCAACCCACTCCAGTATTCTTGCCTGGAGAATCCCAGGGACAGAGGAGCCTAGAGGGCTACAGTCTGTGAAGTCACAGAGTTGGACACGACTGAAGCGACTGAGCACCCACGCACGCTTTGTATTCAGAAACGCTCCCTAAACACCACAAAGGGCTGCATTTCTGTCGAGAAACCCTTTAAAGTGGTTCATCCCAGGTTTCTTTTCTCAGCATTGTCATCTCTATCTTTTTCTCCATCCTCGTCTACCTTCAATCAACTTTGCTGGCTCACATCTTCCAATTCCCATGGCTAGAAATCCTCCGCACTCAGAGTACTATAGCCTAGGCCACTTGCTCCAAATTTTTGCCTACATATCCATCACCTTTCTCAAATAAAGAATCCTACAGTCACCAGAATCCACTTTTTCTGGTGGTGAAGAAAATGTGTTCAGCAAATTTAGTCCCTCTGAGGATTTTTTAATATTTGCTTTATTGAGGTGAAATTCACATAAAAGAAAGTGAGGGACTTCCTTGGTGGTCCAGTGGCTAAGACTCTGCACTCTCAATACAAGGGGCCCAAGTTCAATCCCTGGTCAGGGAACTAGATCCCACATGCCACAACTAAAGATCCCATGTGCTGCAAAGAAGATTGAAGATCCTGTGTGCCACTAAGACTTGGCACAAATAAATATTTTTTAAAAAGAAAGAAAAAAATAAACTATCTTTAAGTATACAATTCGATAGCACTGAGTACACTCACAGTGTTATGCAGCCATCACCGTTATCTAGTTCCAAAACATTTTCATCACGTCCAGAGAAAACCCTTACCCACTAAACAGCCATTCCAATTTCCCCCTCCTCCAGTCCTAGGCAACCACTAATCTACTTCCTGTCTCTATAGACTTGCCTGTTTCGGACACTGCATATAAATGGAATCATACAGTACATGGGTTCTTCGTGTTTAGCTTCTTTCACTCAGCATCCTTGTTTCTAAGGTTTATCCATATTGTAGCAGGTATCCTTCATTCCTTTTTATGGCTGAATAATATTTCATTTTATGGTTAGACTACATTTTCTTTGTCCATTCATCTGCTGAAGGTTAGACTTATTTTTTAAGCATTTCTAGTCCATCATGTTCGGAGAAGGCGATGGCACCCCACTCCAGTACTCTTGCCTGGAAAATCCCATGGATGGAGAAGCCTGGTGGGCTGCAGTCCATGGGGTCGCTGAGGGTCGGACACGACTGAGTGACTTCACTTTCACTTTTCACTTTCCTGCATTGGAGAAGGAAATGGCAACCCACTCCAGTGTTCTTGCCTGGAGAATCCCAGGGACGGGGGAGCCTGGTGGGCTGCCGTCTATGGGGTCGCACTGAGTCGGACACGACTGAAGCGACTTAGCAGCAGCAGCATACCTCCTAGACACGTAGAACACTTCAGAATTCTAGCCAAAATTCTGTGGCCACAGACACAAGGTAACTTTACTTTCTCACAATGTGATGAAGGACTCTTCATTCACTGCATGAATTATTACTGATTTAAATCACCTCTTTAAAGTGCTCCTCATTAGAGAAGATGCCCATACCCTTTCTCCTTAGGTGGGCATTTCTGCCTTGCTTCTGTCTTAAATAAACTATTTCTCTGTGTGCTCTCCCACGTGTTATGCTGCTACTGCTGCTAAGTCGATTCAGTCGTGTCTGACTCTCAGCGACTCCACGTACGGCAGCCCACCAGGCTCCTCCATCCATGGGGTTTTCCAGGCAAGAGTACTGGAGTGGGGTGCCATTGCCTTCTCTGCCCACGTGTTATACTGAGTCTCTAATAATAAACTTTGTATACTTGTTTTTCCAGTTTTCACCTCCTTGAAACATTCTTGCTTTCAAAGGAGGGGAAAGAGTCAGGGCCATTTTGCTTCTTGCCTCGAGCCCCTGGTGGTCTAGCAGCTAGGATTCCTGTTTTTCATCCAGGCTACCCAGATTCAATCCCTGGGCAGGGAACTAAGCTCTCTCTCTTCAGGATGGCTCACTGCTGTATCTCTCATCATGACTGAGATGAGTCTGGGATGTAAAGGTAACGATGACATTTACTGACTGAGAGGCTGCTGGACGATGGGGTGGGAGCATGTCCTAGAGGATGAAATTTCAGAGAAGAAGGGGAGGGCATGGAGCTTAGAAAAGTCCTAACCAGAGGGGACACTGATTAATACAAATAGGGAGGAAGTTGGCCAAGGCAGTCAGGAAGAGGCGGGTGGGATTCAGTTAAGAGAGGAGACTGCAGAAACCCTTGATCTCGTTGCAAAGTGGAGAGAAATGTTTCTTGAGAGATATCTGCTAGCTCCAGGGACCGGGTTGTCAAAAAAGTTGAATTCTGGCCTGGGGCCAGTGTCAAAAAGGGTGAGATACCTAAGATGTCTCCCAGAGCCAGTCAGAAAGCCTGAGGGAAAAAGAAGTCAGAAATGGAAATGTCTGACGTACATATTAAATGGTAGCAAACTGTCTTCAGAGATGAGGCAAAGCCCCCTAGATTCACAGACCAAGAAGATCTAGCTCGTCGATCAAACTGCCTCACCTTTTGGAAAGAGAGATGTGTTGGTGACCAAAACAGAGCAGGTGGAGCCCTCAGTGAGATTGTGGGGCTGCAGGCTTTAGGCTTTAGAAGAGATAGGCCTTGAAATTCCTCACATCATGTGGCAGAAGAGATAAAAGGCCTCCATAGGGACCCATTACATAGAACAAAGATCCTCAGAACATTCCTTTCTCAGGTTCTCAGTGAGGGGAGGGAGGTACCATTTTGATATATTGAGTTTTGAAATTATAATCCCAATACCTAAATAGGGAAACATCAGCTTCCCAGGTGGCTCAGTGGGAAAGAATCCACCTGCCAATACAGGAGCCACAGGTTTGCTGCCTGGGTTGGGAAGATTCCCCGGAGAAGGAAATGGCAACCTGCTCCAGTATTCTTGCCTGGAGAATCCACATGGACAGAGGAGCCTGGTGGGCTACAGTCCATGGGGTCGCAAAAGAGTTGGACACGACTGATGCAACTGAGCACACACACACTCAAGGTAAACATCACAGATTCCCAGACATTTTTCCTACAGTCATTTTTTCACCTGCGAGGGTTTGGTCACCTCCTAGTAAAAATAAAGCCCTAAAGTAATCCCAGTGCTTTACAGTCAACAACATACTCTAGACAGTATCTCATTGGATCATCTCCTCAAGACCTTGTGAGGAGAGACACCCTAAAGGGCCAAGCCTTTGAGAAGTAAGGAGCCCACCAAGGAGGAGGTCATTCTGGAAGCTCCCAGTTACACCAGTTAGGGTCAATGCAGTGCCCTGAGACTGTGTTCACTCCTACCTCCAAAGATGGAGGAGATAGACTCGTCATTGGAACCCAAAAGGGAGAAGTCCCATAGAGAGGGCTGCCTTAAGAAGAACTGTGACCTCCTGACAAGGAACACAGGCAGAGTGAGGTGACTCTGCTGGAACAGAATCAGGGAAATAGATCTCTGACTTCACTCTGCCTCCATCCTTTGTGTTCTTGCTGGGGCTCACCAACAGCCAAACCCAAGAAGTCAGGCGGATGAGAACAGGGTGGGAAGTGTGGGTCTAAAGGGGCAGCAAGAGCAGTCTGGCACTACTTGAGTGACCAGAATTTTCTTCATTCATTGAACCCTCTTTCCATGACTTTCTTCACTAATTGAACTCTTCTTACGTGATGTTCTCCATTCATTAAACACCTTTTATATGCCATGTCATCTTAGTACTTTATCCTCATAAGCCCCAGAGGTAAGTGGTATTATCTCTACGGTGGAGGTGAAAAAATGGCAACAAAGAGTGACTTGGTCGAGGTCACTCAGTTAATAGGTAGGAGAGCCAGGATGGGACCCAAAGTTGCTGACACCAGAGCCTGCTCTGTCAGCCACCACCCTGTGCTGCCTCCACAACACCCTCCAAGCCTCCGTGCGATTAAAACAGTTGGAAGAGTCAAATGAGAGAGGGTAGGAGACGCTCTTGCATTACCGGGGGCCTTGCTCCTGTCATCCTTTGAAACCCCGGAAACAGAGACAGACAGATTGGCTCCAGGGCCTGAGGAATGTGGCCAGTTGCTTCGGTGGGGGAGCAGCTACAGGAGAAGAAAGGAAAGCTGAGCTGACAACAAGGGAAGAACCAGGTACCAGAGACTGACCTGCTTGGAGCAGCAGAGGAGGCAGGATGAGTCCCCCGGAGCAGCCTGGGATGCCATCGGGGGAAGGGGACTGAGGTGGGGAGACCAGCCACGGTGTGGCCTCCGCAAGCTGCCCACATGGCCACCAGGCCAACGGCTCTGACTTTGTCAGCAGCAGAACTGAACAAGCAAGAGAGAGAACTATACCTCAAAGACATGCTGTGGGTTTTCAGCAGAGTCAGGGGAATCAGGGTGTCAGCCCAACTCTGCTTGACCCTGGGGGTGCTTATTACTGGTGGTGGGGGGTGAGAGAGGCATTCAACGTAACTACTGGCTTTCCCCAGTCCTCTCCATACACACACAGACATAGGAAACAAACTTGCAGTTACTAAAGGGGACAGAGGGGGAAGGATAAACTAGGAGTTTGGGACTAAAACATACACACTACTATATATAATACAGTGGTAAAGAATCCTCCTGCCAATGCAGGAGACACAAGAGATGCTGGTTCAATCCATGGGTCAGGAAGATCCCCTGGAGAAGGAAATGGCAACCCACTCCAGTATACTTGCCTGGAGAATCATGGACAGAGGAGCCTGGCAGGCTACAGCCCAAAGGACCACAGAGAGTCAGACATACTTGAGTGACTAAGCACAGCACACAGCACATATATAAAATAGATAACTAGGCTTCCCTAGAGGGCCAGTGGTTGGGAATCCACCTGCCAATGCAGGAGACCCTGGTTCAATCCCTGATCCAGTAGGATTCCCCATGGTGTGGAGCAACTAAGCCCGTGCACCACTACAATTGAGCTTGTGGTCTAGGGCCTCAGCTACTGAAGCCTCCGGGCCTAGAGACCGCTCTGCAATAAGAAAAGCCACCGCAATGAGAAGCCTGTGCACTGCAGCTAGAGAGTAGCCGCTGCTCACCACAACTAAAGAAAAGCCCACGCTGCAACAAAGATCCAGCACAGCCAAAAATCAAAAAGAAATAAATTAAAAAAAAAACAGATAACCAACAAGGACCTACTGTATAGCACAGGGAACTATACTCAATATCTTGTAATAAACTATAATGGGAAAGAATCTAAAAAAGAATAGATACATACATATGTATAACTCAATCACTTTGCTGTACACTGGAAACTAACACAACATTGTAAATCAACTATACTTCAGGGAAAAAGTGTTTTTTAAAGAAAATAAAAATTAAATCCTACCTTGACCAGTTGAATGATGCAAAGAGGACGCCGTGCTCACCAAATTTGCGTCATTCTTCTACAACTTGAAAAGGACAGCAGTGCCAAGCTCCTGTTTAGTCACACAGGGCTGGGATATGTGTTTTACCCAGATCTTCTTTTTTATCACCAATCACCCAATGAGCAAATGTAAGTCCTCTTTTACATAGAAGAATTTGAGGCTCAGGGTTTTTGTTATTTCTCAGGGTCACCAGTGCCTGAGAAAGCTGTTTTCAAGTCAGGGCCCTTAAACCCCAGCACCCCAGCTCTTTGTTTCAAGGAATTTTAATATATTCTGTGAAATTCAGAAAATGAAATTCAGCAGAAGGTAGTCCCCTTGAAGAAGAAACAAAGTGGCCACCAAAGCCACATAGGGGAGGGAGGGAGGGGGCTGTGGCCATCTGAGAATACCTCAGAAACCTTAGAACAGACTGACCGTGAGCCATAAAATGTAGCAATGTGCCTTTCTAAAGGTCTGCCACAACAATCCTTCTTTGTTCTTCTTGCACAGTAGGCACACCAATATTTTGAGCTGCTTATTATGCAAACCTCCAAGCAAACAGAAAAATAAAGGGCACGACAACCCCCCAACGTGTCCCTCCTCCAGTTTCAATCACCTCTCATATCTGTTGGGGTTTCTACCACCTTTGAGAACCTGATGAAAACTATGGGCCCCCACCCCCGCCAAGACAATACTCAGACATACCATCCCTCATACCTTTTCAGAGGGGTGTGAACTCCCCAAGGTGCATTCAGGAATTCCCTGGGACACACGGATCCCAAGTTAGGAGCCCTGGCTGCAAGGATACAGGGGTACTGCAGTATGTGGGGACCCCATCAGAAAACGCTGCTGACCCTCCATATAGATTTCCAACAGCTCTGCGTCTCCTTCTTTGCTTCCACCATCATCTCCTGCCTGGATGCCTCTAAAGCCTCCTCGTGAAGCCGTGAGTAATCACGAGTCGAATCCATTTCACCTGCCTTCACTAATCAAGGTCGTTTGAAGACTTGCATATCGTCCAAGTGGCAAGTAAGCTAAACAACAAGGTGTTCACCAGAATTGTTTTCCAGGAACTTGGAATCAGTTGTCTAGGTTGAGCTGAGCTCATTAAGACTGAATAGGACCAGAGATACTTAGTTTTCCTGAGTCTCTCCCTTGTATAGATTATTAAATTTTTGCTTGATTTTTTCCTGTTTAAAAAAAAGAAAGAAAGAGGGGATGTATGTATACATAGAGCTGATTCACTTTGCTGTTCAGTAGAAAAGTGAAAGTGAAGTTGCTCAATCGTGTTCGACTCTTTGCGACCCCATGGACTGTAGTCTATCAGGCTCCTCCGTCCATAGGATTTTCCAGGCAAGAGTACTGGAGTGAGGCGCCATTGCCTTCTCCAGAGTATAGTAGAAATTAACACAATACCATAAAGCAACTATACTCCAATAAAAATTTTTTAAAAAATGATTGGATAGGACCACTGACCCCCTCCCCCCAAACTGGGCATGCGGACACCCGGAAGTGTTCGGCTCAGTGACCTTCTGACATCAGAGGGCCAAAATTTCCACCCCCAGTTCGTGCTAAGAGCAGAAGCCTGTAGCTTAGTAGCTCAGGCCTGCGCAGAACTAGATAACAGTACCTCTTTCCAGTCACCTTTCCCTGTGCCTCAGTGACGGCCTGCTTCTTTATTCTTTATCCCACACATATCTCGACCCCCTGGCTCCTCGTTCTACCAGCTCCTCGCTTGACTGCCTTGAGAATAAACTCTCTCTTTGCTTCAGACCTGGGCAAAACGATCCTGGTTCAATAACATTAACTAGTCTATGGAGACTTGACTCTTGCCCAGCCCACAGTCAGACCATGTCATTTACTGGCTTGAAGCCCTTGGAAGAGTTCCCATTGCTCTGTGAATGATCTCTCAAGCCCTTACCTCAGCGTGCAGGGCACTGAGAGCTTTGGCACCCCTTTGCTCTCATATCTCATTCTTCTCATCTGCTCTCACTACTCACAAGTCACTTAGTCTTTGTAGGGAAGGAAACATAATTTTCCATCTACCCTTCTAGGCTCTTGACTGAGATATTCCCTAACCCCATAGCAATAAAACAGATTAACAGGAGAAAAAACAAAACACACAGAAGTTGAATAACATGCATACCTCCTGTATACATGAGAGAGACCCAGGAAAACTGAGTAACTCCTGGAAATGGCACAAGCCACCACCTTAAATCCCATCTCCAGCTGAAGACAAAGGAAGATGTTGGGAAGTGGAGGGAGAAGCCAATTACGGCTTCAATCAAAGCTTAGGTAAGGGGGCTTCCCTGGTGGTTCAGTGGTAAAGAATCTGCCTGCCAATGCAGGAGAAATGGGTTCGATTCCTGGGTCAGGAAGATCCCACATGCCTTGTAACAACTAAGCCCTTGAGCCGTGGGAACCACAACTACTGAAGCCCTCAAGCCCTAGAGCCTGTGCTCTGCAAGAGAAGCCACTGCAATGAGAAGCCTGCGTGCTGCAACGAAGCGTAGCCCTCACTCACAACTAGAGAAAAGCCCACCCAACAATGAAGACCTAGCACAGCCCGGAATAAATAAATAAATTTGAAAAAAAAAAAAAAAGCACAGGTAAGGTTCTAGGGCTGACACATGACTGCCATCTCCATTGCTGAGAGTTTCTAGAGGTTTTAGTCATCCTCCTTTTCCTGGTACTGGAGAGGGCGACACCCTTACAAATGGAGATTTCCCTTATAAATGTAAATGTTTCTTACAAAAGTAACTTCTAGTGGGTTTTCAGAGCTTTTCTTATGTCTAAAAATAACCAGCTCAAAAGAATTCTTACGCTAAAGAGGCATATTTTGAGGTGGTAAACGCTGCTCCCCTTCACCTACCAACAATTAAAATGTGCCAAGCTCTTCCCCTGCCTCAGGTCCTTTGCATTTACTGTCTCCCAAGCCTATAAATCAAATTTTCCCCCTATTTCACACACAGCTGGCTTGCTTGTATCTCATCTTAGATATCACTCCTTCCCTTACCACCCTAGTCAGAGTAATTTGCACTACTCCTCCACCGCCCCCACCAACGCACACCCTGATTCTACATCACAATGTTCTATTTTCTTCACAGCACTTACTATAGCTGCAGTTATTTTTATGGATTCACTTAATCACTGGCCATCTCCCAAGTAGGTTCTAAGCTCAAAATAGCAGGCCCTAGATTTCTTAACCCTACTACCATCCTACACCCAGAGCAGTGCCTGCCATAGATTAAGCACTCAGAAGCTATTTGCGCTTATTGTTAAACTTGCCTTCTGTTAAGATTAGTCATGATCAGCCCCTTAGGACATTGTGTCAAGTTTGGTTTCCTGGATAAAGGAAACTGGTGAAGAACCTGAAGATGTAGGAGGAACAAAGGTAGATGGATTAATCAGCTTGCCGCTACTGCTGCTAAGTCGCTTCAGTCGTGTCCAACTCTGTGTGACCCCATAGACGGCAGCCCACCAGGCTCCCCCGTCCCTGGGATTCTCCAGGCAAGAACACTGGGAGCGGGTTGCCATTTCCTTCTCCAATGCATGAAAGTGAAAAGTGAAAGGGAAGTCGCTCAGTCGTGTCCGACCCTCAGCGACCCCATGGACTGCAGGCCCACCAGGCTCCTCCGTCCATGGGATTTTCCAGGCAAGAGTACTGGAGTAGGGTGCCATTGCCTTCTCCGTAATCAGCTTGGGCTGCTATAATAAAATATCATAGACTGAGTAGCTTAAACAACAGACATTTATTTTCTCACAGTTCTGGAAACTGGAAGTCTGGGATCAAGGTTCCAGCATGGTCAGGTTCTGGTGGGAGCTCTCTTCTTGGCTTGTAGATGACTGCTTTCTCACTGAGTCCTCAGGTGGTAGAGACGGAGAGCAAGATTGGCAGAGAGAGAGAAAGGTTGCACCTCTCCTCTTATAAGGGCACCAGTCCCATCCTGTAGGCTCCACCCTCATGATCCCATCTAATCCTAATGATCTCCCAAAGTCCCCATCTCCAAATACCACCACATTGGTGGTTAAGGCTTCAACATATGAATTGGAAGGGTTACAATTCAGTCCATGACAGTAGTAGAACTCATTAGAAAAGGAATGAAGTGTAGATTCATGGACTTGAGCGTGGACCCAACCACCATCCCATTCATTCATTTAATAAACATCTGTTGACTGTTATGAACCAAAATTATAGTGCTGAGCCTTGGAAATATATATGCATAGAGAAGGTGGTGCTGGTACTCAAGGAGAGATGAAACTTGTAAGCAGACACTGTAATTAAGTATGGTGAGCAGTAAACTGGAGATTTGTACAAAATGCCTTTGGAGTACCAAAGAAGAAGTAATGGATTCTGTCTGGGGAAGGTAAGAAAGGCTTCACTGAGGAGGTAACTTTGACTTGAAAACTGAGTACACTGTGATCATTTCGAAATGTGTAGAAATACCAAATCACTATGCCATGTAATAAGAACTAATGTAGCACTGAAGGTCAGTTATCCTCCAGAAACAAACTCAGAGAAAATGAGATCAGATTTGTGGTTACCAGAGACAGGGGATGGGGGGAGAGGGGGATGGATGAAGATAGTCAAAACATACACACTTCCAATTACAAAATAAATAAGTACTAGAGATGTATATGGCAAACCACTCCAGTATTCTTGCCTAGAGAATCCCATGGACAAAGGAGCCTAGTGGGCTACAGTCCATGGGGTCACAAAGAGTTGGACACGACCGAGTGACTAACACACACACACACACACAGATATATTACACAACATGATAAATATAATTAACACTGCTATATGTTATATATGAAAGTTAAGAGGATAAATCCTGAGAGTTCCCATCACAAGGAAAAAAATGTCTATTTTCTTTGTTTCTTTAATGTTGTATCTGTTGGGTTGGCCAAAAAGTTCATACGAGTTTTTCTGCACAATGGGATGGAAAAACCGAACAAACTTTTGGGCCAACCCAATTTGGAGGGAATGATGCTGAAGCTGAAACTCCAGTACTTTGGCCACCTCATGCGAAGAGTTGACTCATTGGAAAAGACTCTGATGCTGGGAGGGATTGGGGGCAGGAGGAGAAGGGGACGACAGAGGATGAGATGGCTGGATGGCATCACTGACTCGATGGACGTGAGTCTGGGTGAACTCCGGGAGTTGGTGATGGACAGGGAGGCCTGGCGTGCTGCGATTCATGGGGTCGCAAAGAGTCGGACACGACTGAGCGACTGAACTGACTGAACTGAATATATGCACTGATGGATGTTCACTAAACTTACTGTAGTAATCATTTCATGATGTTGTATGTCAATTCTATCTCAATAAAACTGGAAGAAAAAAATTTTTTAAAGAAAGATAAATATGAGCTCACCAACTGGAAATGCAGGGTAAAGCATTCCACACACAGGAACAGGAGTCCATGGGTTGCTTCTCCCTTTCTTTTCCTTGCAATTTATTCATTGAAGAAATGGAGTCATGTCACCTATGGAAAGACCTGTTATGCTAGGTTTTGCTTTTTATATACCCAGTGTGTCCTTAACAGGCTCATCTTGCCCTTCTATTTTATATATAATAAATAAATTTTATATATAAATTTATATATTTTATATAAACTGGTAGTGGAATCTCAGAGAAGGCAATGGCACCCCACTCCAGTACTCTTGCCTGGAAAATCCCATGGAGGAGCCTGTTGGGCTGCAGTCCATGGGGTTGCTAAGAGTCAGACACAACTGAGCAACTTCCCTTTCACTTTTCACTTTCATGCATTGGAGAAGGAAATGGCAACCCACTCCAGTGTTCTTGCCTGGAGAATCCCAGGGACGGGGGAGCCTGGTGGGCTGCCGTCTATGGGGTCGCACAGAGTCGGACACGACTGAAGCAACTTAGCAGCAGCAGTGGAATCTAGAGTTTTATCAGAGACAGATTTTTTGAAAAGAATATTTCATAGGTGATGTTGTAAATATCTATCAGGAGGTACATAATATCTCCTTTTTTGTGATATGGTGGCCATCAATGATCAATTCCTAGATCCATTACTTCATTAACTATTATTATGTGGAAAATAATGATGTTCTAATTCAAAAGTTCTCAAATTTTATTTTATTTTATTTTTTTTTACAAAATAATTAAGTGATTAGATCTGCCTTTTTTTTATAAAATTTTTTTAATTTTTATTTTATTTTTATTTTTTATTTTATTTTATTTTTATTTATAAAATTTTTATTTTATTTTTATTTTTTATTATCCAGCAAATAATAAATGCTGGAGAGGGTGTGGAGAAAAGGGAACCCTCTTACACTGTTGGTGGGAATGCAAACTAGTACAGCCACTATGGAGAACAGTGTGGAGATTCCTTAAAAAACTGGAAATAGAACTGCCTTATGATCCAGCAATCCCACTGCTGGGCATACACACTGAGGAAACCAGAAGGGAAAGAGACACGTGTACCCCAATGTTCATCGAAGCACTGTTTATAATAGCCAGGACATGGAAGCAACCTAGATGTCCATCAGCAGATGAATGGATAAGAAAGCAGTGGTACATATACACAATGGAGTATTACTCAGCCATTAAAAAGAATACATTTGAATCAGTTCTAATGAGGTGGATGAAACTGGAGCCTATTATACAGAGTGAAGTAAGCCAGAAGGAAAAACACCAATACAGTATACTAATGCATATATATGGAATTTAGAAAGATGGTAACAATAACCCTGTATACGAGACAGCAAAAGAGACACTGATGTATAGAACAGGCTTATGGACTCTGTGGGAGAGGGAGAGGGTGGGAAGATTTGGGAGAATGGCATTGAAACATGTGAAATGTCATGTATGAAACGAAAAAAAGAAAAAAAAGTTCTCAAATTTTAGACTCAGAATTCTTAATAGTTATTAAGGATCCCAAAGAGCTTTTGTTTATGTAGGTTATAGCTTCTGATATTTACCATGTGCAATATTAAAACTGAGAAATTTTAGAATGTTTGTATTAGTGCATTTAAAAATAAAAGTAGTAAGCATAATATAAATAGCATATTTTATGGAAAATAACCATTTTTTTCTTTTTCCAAAAGAAAGATAATTAGTGAAAAAAGTGGCACTGTATATTTGTATAAATTGCTTTAATGTCTGGCTTACTAGAAGAAAGTGAGATTCTCATATCTCCTATATTCAATCTGTTGTCATATGTTGGTTTGGTTGAAGTATATTTGATGGAAGAATACCCAGCCTCATACCAATCTGTAGTTTAGAAAAGGCTGGAGCATTTCAATAGCCTTTACAGATAATCGTGGGCATACTTTTTAGGAAGAAATGGTAATTTCTTCAAGGATACTTGCGATATGGAATCTGAAACCACATCAATGTACTTTTCATAACCTGTTTCATTAAAATCTATCTTGTACTTTGAGTGGGTCTTTCACCCATCCATGATTTTGTAACATCATGCATTAGTCATTTCAAAAATATTGGTTCACTGAGTTATGCAAATATTACAAATGTTGACACATCTCATTACACAATATCCCCCAAATCACATTTGTTAATATCACCAAGAGTCTCATCTGAAAAGTCTTTAAATATTGACAAGATATTAAACTCACAGGGGTGGATACAAGTTTCCAAAATTCCAATTTTCACTTGAAAGCTTGAATTTTATCATTGGCAATAAATACTGTCAAGTTGTTTTTCTTGAACTGACAAGGTTCACATCTTAATTTTCAGGAAAAAGTCTGCCAGGTACCTCTGTCTGAATACCCATAGTTTGCCTGTCAGTAAAAATAGCTTTCCACCAAAAAAAAAAAAAAAGTGGCTAGTTCAGCTCTCCACTCAAATAATTGCACAATCGCTTTTCCTGGAGACAGCCATCATAGTTCAGAGTGTAGCAGAAATGCCTGGTGCAGACTTTCCATTTCATCACACAGAATATAATAAAGACACATATTCAAGGGTTGATTTAATAAAATTAATACTTTTTACTACTTCAGCAAAGACATCCTTAAGTGAATCTTGTGATTTTTTTTTTTTTGAACATGGCAGTAAAAAATAAGTGACCACTAAGACAATGAATACAACTGCCTTAACTCATGCTTAAGCACTAGTGGTTTTAGCTTTTCCACCATTAGTGCAGTGTCAACCTAGTGAAAAAGGTAAATCAAATCTTAATAATATTATGAAAATAGTTTTGACTTCATGGATCCCTGAAATGATCTAAGGATCCATACTTTGAGAATCACTGTTCTATCATTCCTTCTTCATTTTTGTTTATATATTTCAATATATAAATATATATATTTTTTAAGTCGCTGATCTCTTAAATTCAAACATATTTTAACAACCCTGCATTATTCCTTGCCCTCCCCCAACATTTATTGGTTTTGACATCACATTTTGCATTGTTTTTTTATACACCCCTTAACTACTTATTCGGAGAAGGCAATGGCACCCCACTCCAGTACTCTTGCCTGGAAAATCCCATGGACGGAGGAGCCTGATGGGCTGCAGTCCATGGGGTCGCTAAGAGTCGGACACGACTGAGCGACTTCACTTTCCATGTTCATGCATTGGAGAAGGAAATGGCAACCCACTCCAGTGTTCTTGCCTGGAGAATCCCAGGGACGGCAGAGCCTGGTGGGCTGCCGTCTATGGGATTGCACAGAGTCAGACACGACTGAAGCGACTTAGCAGCAGCAGCAGCAGTAACTACTTATTATGGATATAGATTTTACTTTTGTCTTTTAATCTTCCTACTGGTTTTCTGTGGTTAATTTACTACCTGTGCTGTATATTTGCTTTTACCAAGGAGATTTTTTCCCTTTCATAATTTCCTGTCTCTAGTTGCAGCCTTTCCTTTTTAGCTTTGAGAACTCCCCTTAACATTTCTTATAGAGCTGGTTTGGTGGTGCTGAACTCTTTTAACTTTTGCTTATCTGTAAAACTTTTGATCTCTTCATCAAACTGGAATAAAAGCCTCGCTGGTTAGAGAATTCTTAGTTGTAGGTTTTCTCCTTTCAGTATTTTAAATATATTGTGCTACTCTCTTGGCTTGAAGAGTTTCTGCTGAAAAATCAGCTGATAGCCTTATGGGGGTTCCCTTCTACATAACATGTTGCTTTGCCCTTGCTGCTTTTACTTTATTTATTTTGGGCAGCAATGCAAAAGCATGTGGGATCTTAGTTCCCTGAATAGGGATCAAACCCACATTCCCTGCATTGGAAGCAGGAAGTCTTAACCATTGGCCCACCAGAGAAATCTCCCCCCCACTGACCCCCTGCTTCTTTTGGTGTTCTCTCTTTATCCTTAATTTTTACCATTTTAATGACAATCTGTCTTGGTGTTGTTCTCTTTGGGGTGATCCTATTTGGGATTCTGTGCTTCTTGGACCTGGATGCCTGTTTCTTTTCCCATGTTAGGGAGGTTTTCAGCTATTATATCTCCAAATATGTTCTCTGCCCCTTTCTTTCTTCTGAGACCCTAGTAACATTGCATTAATGGTAATGTTACTGTATTTGACGTTGTCTTAAAAGTCTCTTACACTGTCCTCATTTCTTTTTATTCTCTCTTCTTTTTTAATTTTCCACATCAGTGATTTCTGCATAGAAAATTCTAAAGACACCACCAAAAAATTTCTAGAGTTTGTCAATGAATTTGGTAAAGTTGCAGGTTGCAAAATTAATATATAGAAATCTATATCATTTCTATACACTAACAATGAACTATCAGAAAGAGAAGTTAGGAAAATAATCCCATGTACATTGCATCAAAAATACCTAAGAATAAATCTAAGTTGGTAAAAGATCTGTAATCAGAAAACCGTAAGACACTGATGAAAGAAAGTGAAGAAGACACAAACAGTTGGAAAGATATACTGTGTTCATGGATTAGAAGAACTAATATTGTTTAAATAACCCTACTACCCAAAGCTAGAGATTCATTGAAATCCTTATAAAATTACCAATGGCAGCTTTCACAGAACAAGAACAAATAATTCTAAAGAAATGGAAACCCAAAAGACCCCAAATAGTCAAAACAATCTTGTGAAAGAAGAACAAAGCTGGATGTATCACATTCCTTGACTTCTACAAAGCTACAGTAATCAAGACAGTATGGTACTGACACAAAAGCAGACAGACTAGTACAACAGAATAGAGAGCCTGGAAATAAACCCACACAGTCATGGCCAATGGACGACAAGGGAGGCAAGAATAAACAATGGAGAAAAGAGGGTCTCTTCAATAAGTGGTGCTTGGAAAACTGGTCAACTACAGGTAAAATAATGAAATTAGAACATTTTCTCACCATATGCAAAAATAAACTAAAAATGGATTAAAGACCTAAATGTAAGACTGGAAATAAAACTCCTAGAAGAAAACATAAGCAGAACACTCTTGGACACAAATAATAGCATTTTTTTTTTTGGATCTGTCTCCTAAGGCAAAGGTAACAAAAGCAAAAATAAACAAATGGAATCTAATTAAATGTAAAAGCTTTTGCACAGCAAAAGAAACTGTCAATAAAATGAAAAGACAGCTTACTGAGTGGGAGAAACATGTGCAAATGATATGACCAATAAAGGGCTAGTATCCAAAATACACAAACAATTCATGCAACTCAACATCAAAAGAACAAACAGCCCAATGAGTAAATGAGCAGAAGAACTGAATAGACATTTTTCCAAAGAACATACAAACTGCAAACAGATACATAAAAAGATGCTCAACATCACTAATAACCAGGGAAATGCAAGTCAAAACCAGAACGAGATATCACCTCACACCTGTGTGAATGGCTGTTATTAAAAATGGCAACAAATAAGTGTTGGTGAAGACGTGGAAAAAAGGGAACCCCTCGGTACTGTTGCTGGAAATGTAAATTGGTACAGCCACTATAGTAAACAATATGGCAATTTTTCAAAATATTAAAAATAGAACTACCATATGATCCAGCAATTCCACTCCTGGGTATTTACCCAAAGAAAACAAAAACACTAACTAGAAATGCCGCATCACTAGGTTCATTGCAGTACTGTTTACAACAGCCAAGATACAAAGCAACAGATGAATGGATAAAGAAGATGTGGTATAAAAAATAAAGAAAAAAAAAAGAAAGAAGATGTGGTTTATGTACACAGTTGAGTATTACTCCACCATAAAAAAGAACAAAATCTTGCTGTTTGTGACAGCGTGGACAGACCTAGAGAGTATCATGCTAAGTGAAATAAGTCGGACGGAGAAAGACAAACACTTGATGATTTCACTTGTAGGGAGAATCTAACAAACAAAACTAATGAACAAATATAGCAAAACAGAAGCAGAGTTATGGATACAGAGAAGAGGTGGTTGCCAGAGGTGGTGAGGAAAAAAAAGAAATAGGTGAGGGACACTGCTGCTGCTGCTGCTAAGCCACTTCAGTCGTGTCCGACTCTGTGCGACCCCATAGACGGCAGCCCACCAGGCTCCCCCGTCCCTGGGATTCCCCAGGCAAGAACACTGGAGTGGGTTGCCATTTCCTTCTCCAGTGCATGAAAGTGAAAAGTAAAAGTGAAGTCGCTCAGTCATGTCTGACTCTTCGCGACCCCATGGACTGAAGCCTACCAGGCTCCTCCATCCATGAGATTTTCCAGGCAAGAGTACTGGAGTGGGGTGCCATTGCCTTCTCCATGAGGGACACTAAGAGGTACAAATTTCCAGTTGCAAAATAAATGAGTCACACGTATAAATATACAGTGTGGGAAATATACTCAGTAACTATGTAATAGCTTTTTAAAAATAATTTAAAAAATAAAGACCTTGATTTTATTAAATATACTTTTTCTCTTCTATGCTGAAAATCTTGGTTCCTAATGATATTACAACAATTAATTATGTCTTATACTACTAAATATATTTAACACATATTTAAATTTAATAAATAGTTATGAGTGAATATAATAAAATTTTAAATTAAATATAATTTAATAACTATAATATATGTGGATCACATTAAACTGTGGAAAATTCTGAAAGAGATGGGAATACCAGACCACCTGACCTGCCTCTTGAGAAACCTATATGCAGGTCAGGAAGCCACAGTTAGAACTGGACATGGAACAGCAGACTGATTCCAAATAGGAAAAGGAGTACGTCAAGGCTGTATATTGTCACCCTGATTATTTAACTTATATGCAGAGTACATCATGAGAAATGCTGGGCTGGGAGAAGCACAAGCTGGAATCAAGATTGCCAGGAGAACTATCAGTAACCTCAGCTATGCAGATGACACCACCCTTATCGCAGAAAGTGAAGAGGAACTAAAAAGCCTCTTGATGAAGGTGAAAGAGGAGAGTGAAAAAGTTGGCTTAAAGCTCAACATTCAGAAAACAAGATCATGGCATCCGGTCCCATCACTTCATGGGAAATAGATGGGGAAACAGTGGAAACAGTGTCAGACTTTGTTTTCGGGGGGCTCCAAAACCACTGCAGATGGTGACTGCAGCCATGAAATTAAAAGACGCTTACTCCTTGGAAGGAAAGTTATGATCAACCTAGATAGCATATTTAAAAGCAGAGACATTACTTTGCCAACAAAGGTCCGTCTAGTCAAGGCTATGGTTTTTCCAGTGGTCACGTATGGATCTGAGAGTTGGACTGTGAAGAAAGCTGAGCGCCGAAGAATTGATGCTTTTGAACTGTGGTGTTGAAGACTCTTGAGAGTCCCTTGGACTGCAAGGAGATCCAACCAGTCCATCCTAAAGGAGATCAGTCCTGGGTGTTCATTGGAAGGACTGATGCTGAAGCTGAAACTCCAGTACTTTGGCCACCTCATGCGAAGAGTTGACTCATTGGAAAAGACCCTAATGCTGGGAGGGATTGGGGGAAGGAGGAGAAGGGGATGACAGAGGATGAGATGGTTGGATGGCATCACCGACCCAATGGACATGAGTTTGAGTGAACTCCAGGAGTTGGTGATGGACAGGGAGGCCTGGCATGCTGCTATTCATGGGGTCGCAAAGGGTCGGACACAACTGAGTGACTGAACTGAACAAATATATAGTATGATCAGCAAAAACATATTATTTTAAATATATATATTTACTATAAAATATATATAATATTCAGTTTAAGATTTTTTAATGTATTTCCTTTTTATTAGGGTATAGCCCATTAGAAACTTAGAGTCAAATTTACCATCTTTTGAAGTTCATTTGAAATCATTTGTCTCCACGTGATTAAGCCATTAACTTAGTACATAGATCCATTTATTTTGTGTTGCTTTGGATTTTTAGATATCGCTTTAAAAATTTTTTTAATTTAATTTTGCTTTATAATTATGTAAAGTATTGACATGGTTCTAAAGTTACATCTCTAATTCAAAGTATCTTCAGAAAAAAATCTAGGTTCTATCTCTCCACTATTTCCTTCTTCCTTCCATAGGTAACAGTTTATTTATTTTATGATATATCCTTTACACTGTCTCCTAAAAATATAGGTCCTGTTCGGGGAGGAGGGTGGGGTGAAGGGAAAGAAAAATATAGGTACATACATATTTGCATTCTTCCCCCTTTCTATGATAAACTATGTTCTTTTATTTTTCCACTTTACTTTCTTTTTACTTAACATTAAATCCCGGAGAATACGTTATAGAAATGCATAAAGATATTCTTTGTTTTCTCTTATATTTAAATAGTATTCACAGTTGGGGACTTCCCCGGCGGTTTGGTGGTTAAGACCCCGAGCTTCCACTGCAGGGGGCATGGTTTCATCCCATCCTTGGTCATGGAACTAAGATCCTGCATGCCAGGAAGTGCAGCCCAAAAAAATTAGTATTCATTGTGTAGATGTATCAGAATTTATTCATCGAGGCTCCCAAAAGTCATTTGCATTGTTTCCAGTTTCTTGCTATTATAATTAATGTTGCAATAAATATTTGTGCTTTCAATTTTTATAGTGTACCCTTGGGACAGAGTCCTATAAGAGAGAATATCAAAAGAAAATGTCAAACTTTTGGATTTTTGCTAACCTGGTAGAGAAAAGATACCTCAATGTAGTTTTAATTTGCATTTCTATTATGAGCAAGACCAAGCTCTTTCCATATGGTAAAGAGATATTTGCACTTGTTTTTCTTAAATTGATCATTTTTATCTTTAGCCTGCTTTCTAGAATTATCTTTTTCTTCCCTATTTTTAAAAGTTTATCATACATTAAGAATAGTCCCCCTTTATCTGTGCTCCAAGTTGCAAATATTTTTTCCCATTTTGTCATTTACGTTTTTATTCTATCTAAGCTGTTTGGGGGTTGGTTGTTGGTTTTGCATGCAACAGTTATATTTTTATTGAAGTGTAGTTAACTTATAATGTGTTAGTTTTAAGTGTACAACAAAGTGATTCAATTATACACGTATATGCATATATATGCATTCTTTTTCATATTCTTTTCCATCGTAGGTTATTACAAGATACGGAGTAGAGTTCCCTGTGCTATACAGTAGATCCCTATTGCTAACCTACTTTATATATAGTAGTCGCTATCTGCCTGTGTGCTCAATCGTGTCGGACTCTTTGCGACCTCATGGGCTGTCACCCGCTGGGCTCCTCTGTCCATGGGTTTATCCCAGCAGGAATACTGAAGTGGATTGCCATTTCCTTCTCCAGGGAATCTTCCCGACCCAGGGATCGAACCCGTGTCTTCTGCGGCTCCTGCATCGGGAGGTGGGTTCTTCGGCTACCAGGGAAGCCCATATATAGTAATGTGTATGTGTTAATCCCAAACTCCTAATGTAGCTCCCCCCCAACCCGTCCCCTCCCCGCATCCCCTCTCCCCTCCCCCCCCCCGTCCCCTCCGTACCCCCCCCCCCCCCGTCCCCTCCGTCCCCTCCGTCCCCTTTGGTGACTATAAGTTTGTTTTCTATGTCAACAACAGTTATATTAATGTCGCCACGTTTATCTGTTTTTTTCCTCATGGCAATTGTATTTTGAGTCCTAGTTGTCAAAGACTTATAAGGCAGCAGTGCTACTTTTAAGTGTGATCCTCAGATCAGCAACAAAGTCTGCATTTCTAACAGATCTATTGAATCAAACTGCATTTTTAACAAGATCTCCCTAGGTAGTTAATTTGCACATTCAAATTTGAGAAGCCCGATTCTAGAGAATTTCACTCATTTCATCTTCTAGAACTAGTGAGGTGGATGACTAGTTCTTAATTGGAAATCATTGGTGAGCTCTTATCCACAGCTGCTGAGGAAAAACAATGAAGAAAGAGGCCAACACCAGCAAAGGGTATAAATGGAAGGCTGTCTTGATAATCAGTATTATAAATTCAGATAAGAGAATCTTCTATTAAAATGGTCTTTAAAAACATACGTTTTGTAGTGCTACGATTATTTGATTGACTTATCAATCTATCATTTTCTGAAATATCTGTGGACAATATACCAGTGAAAAGAGGGCTTTGGTTATTTTCCAAATGAATAGCACTGTCTCCCGCTGTTAAGCTTTTCACAGTTCTCATGACCATGGACTTCGCAGAGGATAAAATAAACCTCTTCAAGGCTTGCTGCAGTGCACAAGCAAATTCTGTCCCTCTCCCACAAGCTGCAAAGATGGTCATGTGACCTACGCTCACTATCTGGGTGGATAAAAGATTCCCTAGAAAGATTCTTGTCGTGCCTTTGTAACTAGCACCATGTAGCTGTTTGTCAGTAATTTTCATTTCTGCCAGAATGTATTATCCCATCTCCTTTGCCAATGGGTTATGTAGAATTTACTCAATAAAAATAAACACACTGGAGAATTAGATCTTGACTCAGCTGCTTATAACAGCTTTTTGCATTTTTCATTGTCTTGGAATGCAAAAAGGTTTTACAGGAATGATTAAAGCAGGAATCAGCCATGATAATATTGTGTTGTCATTCATTTTTAATACACGGGCTTGTACTCAAGAGCCACCCAGAGTTCCAAACACTGCTAGAGAGAAAACTAACCATTTTATTTAAAGTCCAGAACTGGGCCTGTGGACATGAGGAGCATGTATCAATTTGACAAGTGACTTCTTGCTCTAGTTCTCTTTTGACTTTTGTAGTATTTCTGAGGCAAAATTCTTAAAATTTAGTATATCACTTTAAATCTAGATTTTGGGTTCAGAGAACATTTTAAAAACTGTGGAAAAACACTTCATAAACTATAAAGCATCATCTTTATTTTGGTTATTGTAGTGGGATTATGTTTCACATTTCAGCTTTACAAAAGACAGGAAGCCTAACATTTCGAATAATGAACATTACTTCCTTAATGAATCTCCCTAAATAAAGTGGCAGCTTTCCACAGTTTCATGGAAGGAATAATCAGCTTGACTCTGCCATACCTGGGGACCTATGCTTGTAGGAACTATTTCCATGAAATATTTTTGTGTAGTCATAGCATCAACTTTTTCCACAGTGCAAATAACTGCTAGTTATTCTCTTAAATTGCTAATGGAAATGTAAACTGGTATAACCCTAGAGGTTAATTTTGTAAAATTTATCAAAATTACAAATGCATACATCTTTTGATCCATCAATTCTAGTTCTAGAGATTCATCCTACAGAAATATTTACACATGCAAAACAATGTATGTACAAGATTATTTCAAAGAGCAAGGCTTAAAAACAACCTAAATACCCATCAGTGGGAGGCTAAGTTACATAAATTACAGTACATCTATGGAATACCATGCATCTGTGAAAACAAATGAGGAAGCCTTCTTTGTAGTGATTTGGAAATATATTCAAGATATATTGTTAATGGAAAAAAGTAGGGAACAGAAGAATAGAGTATGCTACCACTTAGAGAAAAGGGGAACATTATATATACAAATTCAAACACCAAAGAGAAAATATGTAAACATAAATAAATATATATCTATATTATAAATAGAGATATATATACACACAAAAAGCAAAAAATATTGTTGTGGAGAGGAAAGCTAGATGTCTGGGGAGTGCAGAGATGTGAAAAAGACTTTTCATTAGGGATTCTTTTACACTTTAAATGCAGAACCATGTGAATCTACTACTTATTCAAAATGTTTAAATATTTGAAAAGACAATATATACATCTGTACTTGTCTATTTCCTTTTAAAGCACAGTTGCCTATAGATAGTGGAGTCTGACCATTTGGCCATGTTGCCACCCTTTTGCTTCTTGATGGCTGGAAAATTTCTTCACCAGAGTCACTTCTCTGTTATGTGTGACCCAGCTGATAGCCCACCTCTTCCCACAGCTCCATCCACTTTGACCCATACACAGGCTTAGACTGACTGCAGCCCTAGGACCAAACATCCTCCTTGGATAAGGAGGTGATTGAAGGATGCCCCTGGTGGTCTAAAAGGCTCGGGGCTCCACCACAAGGTACCACAGGTTGGATCCCTGGTCAGGGAAGTTCCGCATGCCGCACAGCGTGGCAAAAAAAAAAAAGTGGCAAAAGACCCCAGCACCAAGTTGACCCAACTGTTATTTGACTCTTACATGAGGACCAGTAAGGGAATGCACATGTTGTTCCCGACATGTGGTCACCTTCCTTATCCTGGATATCCAACCCTCACTGTTGATAATATGCTCTCCATAGGACTGCATCCTGCCAGGCTTTTGTCAGTACCAGTTCCAGGAACTGAAGCCTTTGCATCTGCTAGCAGATATCCCTTAAATAGACTCCCTGTTGGCCTGCCTGCCTCAGTCTCAGAACACTGCCTTCCTCTAGAGCCTTGGTCACCAAGTTCTGCCCTCTGGTTGAGAAACCTCATTCCTCTGTTCCCATGTTTGGTCCTCCCATGCTTACCATTTTATTTGTTTTTCCCTGTCAGACTCTAAGAATGGTAATAATACTAAAGAGACTGACAGGGACAACAAATAAAATGTACCATTATGACTTCCGTGCTGTGGTAGACCTGCTGGAACGAATTTTGTCTTTGCACCTGGAACTAGGATACAAGGGCCAAGGTTCAGCCTGTCCCCTCCCGGTCTGTCTCATCTCATTGCTCAACACCAGACAAGCTGGACACTGAAGCAACTACACTGTTAAAAAAGTGACCCTTACTGGAGGGTCTTCTGTGCTTCCTCTGAAATTTAGTCTGATTGAAGTTTTGTTTAAATATCTCTAATCCCTCAGTTTTTCATTGGCAATAGACACATTTAATGGAGGCTTAAGATTTCAACTTTTAAGGACAATGCCAAGAAACAGATTAACTATAATCACTCACCATCACAAGAGATTAGTAGAAACCACGGAAGGTATTACAGGGCTTAGAACACTGCTTCTCAAACTTTAGTGTTTATCAGAAGGGAGAGCTCATTAAAGCGGAGTGCCGGGCCCCACTTCCTGATGTTCTGATTTGGTATGCGGTATGCCTAGGCTGGGGCCAAGAATTTGCACTTTTTAAAAGTTCCCAAGTGATGGTTAACGCTGCTGGTGCAGGTATAGAGGTTAAGATGAGAAAACTGAAATATAGAGGGATTATGTGACTTGCTCAAGGTCCCATAGATAATACGTAGTGGAATCAGAATTTTGAACCCAGGTATTTTTACTCCAGAATCATCACTACATCACTGCAGTCTTTTTGGTGAAAACAAACAAAAAATACAACACAAACAAACTTCAAATCTAAAGCAAAACATCATAATTTCAGAAGGATCATTGTGATTTCATGCTATTAAATATACTGATTTTTTGGCAACATCTATTTTTTCAGCAGCCTGATATTCTCTAATGCTATTAACCATTAAACATGTTTCCTCAAGAGGTTTAATTATTTTCAACTTAGAAGAAAAGTATTTATTGAGCATCTGGTATAGTATCCAGGGATAGTAATCATCAACAATGCACTTCAGAGAAGCCTCTACTCCACTCAGCAAAATAGCAAGTAATTTAAATTGTTTCTAGTTGAATTTTTAACAGTTTAATGCAAAGCTATAATTTCATTAGCAATGATTCTGTTGAACCGAAAATGTTCCATGGGATCTTTTCTACATTCCTCACAGTGGAATCTATATGCATTTGTAAAATTTGAAGTAAGACATGCAAACAAGTCAGCAATTGTCCTTACACTTATAATCATGAGTCTAGCCAGGTACTTACTCTATCAATTACAAGACTAGAAATAGTCAACTACAATTCCTTCCCCTAAAAAAGTGCCAGAGGTATGGTATTATCATAATGCAGAGCAAAAATCTTTAACGTATCACTAAATTTTACTGACATGTGACCAAAAGAGTCATCTACACAGATAATGTGAAAAAAATATAATTATCACTTGCTTTAAGATAATCTCTTACCTATTGATATACAATATATCTTATAATGTGTAATTTCAACTGACTTCCTCATCCTTGCCACTAAGAAATGGTTCTGCCTCTGCCACAGCGTTTTTTCTTTACTTTACAACAAAAGCATCATAATCATTTAGACTGAAAAGCTAGTTAGCTTAGAAGGCAAAGAGAAATGCTCGTGACACACCAGTGAACTATAGATAGGCAGGCTCTCTAGGTATTTGCAAACTTTGTTCCATTCCAACAAGGGGCATAAGTAACAAATTTAACAAGTGTCCTCATTGGTGAAATGGAGATTCTGAATTATTCAAGGTAGTTTTCCCGATAAAGTGATCTATTGTGATATCAATTACATGTGTGTGTTCATATTTTCATCATACTATGTAACTAGGTCTAGTAATACTTAGAATATTAGACTTCAATGAAACTGCAAAACAAACAGAATGCTTTATTACTGGATAAACCATTGGAATAGAGCTTAATAATTTAGAACATATATGCAATTTCATTCTCAATGTTGTTCAGGACACCAAGCTGCAAAATAAGATTTGTGGTTATGTACCATGATACAGTAGACAGAATTCTTCTAAGAGTTGCAGAAATCTGAATTGATATCCCAAGCATATAGAATGAAATGCTATTCAATATATGGCTGGGCAAAGAACAACTTCGGATGAAGGAACTTCCAAAAGTTGTATTCAGTCAATTTCCGGAGTTTACACAGGATCAAGGATCTTCAAGTTCTTACCAGTCTGAGTAGAGAAACTTTGATCCCAGAAATATCATACCTTAGGAGTATAGCTAATCTAGCCCTAAAGAAAAGGCTATTCTAGCCCAACCTTAAAAATTCTTAAAAGAAAGTCGTGAAGGGATCAAGCTGATCTACAAATAAAATAACTATCTGCCAAAACAAGTCCAATAGTAATATGGCAAATTCTAAGACTCAACGATGTAAAATTCATAATGCCTGAAATCCAATGAGAAATTACTTAGCATGCAAAGAAATAGAAAACATGACCCATAAGGAAAAAAATTAGTCAATAGAAACAGAAAGAGGAATTACAGAATGATAGGGCTAATGGACAACAGTGATAAAACAGCTATTGTAAGTATTCCCCATATAATAAAGTAAAAATAGGAAGTATAGTAAAAGAAAATATAAACAGAATGAAAATAGAAATGGAAGATAAATGGAAACTCTAGATATGAAAAACACAATACTTAAATTTACAATTCCACTAGATGAGATTAACAGCAGATTAGACAACACAGAAGACCGGAGGATTTAAAGACATAGCAATAGAAACTATCAAAATGCAGATAAAGAGGAAATGGCTAAGAAACAACCCACAGAGCCTCAATGATCTATAGGAAAATATTAAGCAGTTTAACACATACACAACTGAAATCCCAGGAGAAGAGAAAGAAAAAGAACATGAAAATATTTGAAGAAGTAAGGGCCAACCTTTTTCCAAAATTGATTTTTAAAATCTGATAAACTTTAGTAGGTGAATAAATAAATAAATTGTGGTACATCCAGACAAAGGACTACAGTATTATTCAATACTAAGAAGAAATGAGTTATCGACCCATGAGAAGATATGGAGGAATCTTAAGTGTGCATTACTAAGTAAAATCTGAGAATGCTACATATTGCCTGATTCTAACTATATGGCAGGGCTTCCCTGGTGGCCCAGTTGTAAAGAATCCGCATGCCAAGCAGGAGACACTGGTTCGATCCCTGGGTCAGGAAGATCCCCTGAAGAAGGAAATGGCAACCCACTCCAGTATTCTTGCCTGTGAAATCCCATGGACAGAGGAGACTGGCAGGCTACAGTCCATGGGGTTGCAAAAGAGACAGACACGACTTAGTGACTAAACAACAGCAACAACAACTATATGACATTCTGGAAAAGGTAATACCATGGAGATAGTGAAAAGATCAATGGTTGTCAGGCAGGGGCTGGGGTCGGAGTGGAGATGGGGATGAATAGCACAGAGCACAGAAGATTTTTAGGACAGTGAAAATATTTTGTATTTATTATAATGGTGGCTATATGTCATTATACATGTATCCAAAGCCACTGAATATACACCACCAGGAGTGAACTCTAATGTAAACTATGGACTTTGGATGATTGTAATAAATCAGTGTATGCTCATCTTCATTAAAAAAAAAAAAAGGTGTACCATTCCCATGAATGATGTTGATAATGGGAGAGACTATGCATACATGGGAACAGAGGGCATATGGGAAATCTCTGTATCTTCTTCTCAATTTTAGTGTTAACCTAAAACTGCTCTTAAAAAGATCTTTTTAAAAGTAATATTCTTTTCTTAAAAAAATCCTATAAACAAACATATCTATATACTTAAGGAGCCCCAAACATGATAAACACAAAGAAAACTACATGAAGACACATTCAAATCAAACTTAGAAAACAAAGATCAAGAGAAAATCTTGGCAGCTGTCCACTTCAAGAACTTTTCTTTTGGCCGCATCAGGTCTTAGTGGTGGCACACGAAATCTTCCCTTGGGGCACACTAATTCTCTAGAAGGAGCATGCGGGCTCAGTTGCTCCTTGGCATGTGGGATCTTAGTTCCCCAGTCAGGGATTGAACTCACATCCCTTACATTGCAAGGCAGGTTCTTAACCACTGAACCACCAGGGAAATGTCATAAAGTGTTAAATCAAGTTGTTTCTATCATTCAAAATTAGACACAGAGAGAATCTTAAAAGCAGCCAGACACCAAAGTAATTAGCCTCCAATTAAAATAAATTTATATTAAAAAAAAAGCAGCCAGAGAAGAAAGGCACATTATGTACAGATGTACAAATGTAAAAATCACTGTAGACCTTTCTTTAGAAACTATGAAAGGCATAGAAGATCTTTACAGAGCTAAAAAATAAAAAAGATATGTTGACTTAGAATTCTCTACTCAGAAAATATATCTCCTTCAAAAATGAAAGTGAAAAAAAAACAAGAAAGTAAATGAAAGAGTTTTCAGACAAACAAAATCTGAGAGGATTTGGCACCAGCACACATGCATTACAAGAAATGTTAAAAGTTCTTCCAAGCATATAACACCAGAAAGAAACTTAGATCTACACAAAGGAATGAAGAGTGCTGAAATGGTATATATGGGGTTAAATATATTACAAGTTCTTTTCTTAATTTTCCAATTATCTTAATAACTATTTAAAGCAAAAATACAACATGAATGGGTCTAGAGATTGTCATACTGACTGAAGTAAGTCAGACAGAGAAGGAGAAATACTGTATGACATCTCTTACATGTGGAATCTAAAAAAGGAATGATACAAATGAACTTACTTACAAAACAGTAAGAGACTCACAGAGGACAAGCACAATTGCCAGGGGGAAGGAAAAGGGGAAGGGATAAAGAGGTGGGGATGGACATGTACACACCACTATATTTAAAATGGATGACCAGCCAGAACGTACTGTATAGCACATGGAACTCTACTCAATTTTATGTGGCAGCCTAGATGGGAAGGGGGTTTGTCGGAGAATGAATACATGTATATATATATGTATGACTGAGTCCCTTCACTGTTCACCTGAAACTATCACAATATTATTAATTGGCTATACACTAAAAGAAAATAAAAAGTTTTTTTAAAAAATTAAACATTTCAGTTCAGTTCAGTCGCTCAGTCGTGTCCAACTCTTTGGGACCACTTGGATTGCAGCATGCCAGGCTTCCCTGTCCAACATGAACTCCCAGAGCTTACTAAAACTCATGCCCATCAAGTCGGTGATGCAATTCAACCATCTCATCCTCTGTCGTCCCCTTCTCCTCCTGCCTTCAATCTTTCCCAGCATCAGGGTCTTTTCTAATGAGTTGGCTCTTCACATCAGGTGGCCAAAGTATTGGAGTTTCAGCTTCAGCATCAGTCCTTCTAATGAATATTCAGGACTGATTTCCTTTAGGATGGACTGGTGGGATCTCCTTGCAGTAAAAGGGACTCTCAAGAGTCTTCTCCAACACCACACTTCAAAAGCATCAATTCATCAGCACTCAGCCTTCTTTAAGGTCCAATTTTCACATCCATACATGACTACAGGAAAAACCATAGCTTTGACTAGAGGGACCTTTGTTGGAAAAGTAACGTCTCTGCTTTTCAATATGGTGTCGAGGTTGGTCATAGCTTTTCTTCCAAGGAGCAAGCATCTTTTAATTTCATGGCTTCAGTCACCATCTGCAGTTATTTTGGAGCCCAAGAAAATAAAGTCTGTCAATGTTTCCACTGTTTCCCCATCTATTTGCCATGAAGTGATGCAACCAGGTGCCATGATCTTAGTTTTCTGAATGCTGAACTTTAAGCCAACTTTTTCACTCTCCTCTTTCACTTTCATCAAGAGGCTCTTTAGTTCCTCTTCACTTTCTACCATAAGGGTGCTGTCATCTGCATATCTGAGGTTACTGATATTTCTCCTGGCAATCTTAATTCTAGCTTGTGCTTCATCCAGTCCAGCATTTTGCATGATGTACTCTGCATATAAGTTATATAACCAGGGTAACAATATGTAGCCTTGACGTACTCCTTTCCTAATTTGGAACCAGTCTGTTGTTCCATGTCCAGTTCTAACTGTTGCTTCTTGACCTGCATACAGATTTCTCAGGAGGCGGGTCAGGTGGTCTGGTATTCCCATCTCTTGAAGAATTTTCCACAGTTTGTTGTGATCCACACAAAGGCTTTGGCATAATCAATAAAGCAGAAATAGATGTTTTTCTAGAACTCTCTTGCTTTTTAGATGATCCAACAGATGTTGGCAATTTGATCTCTGGTTCCTCTGCCTTTTCAAAATCCAGCTTGAAGATTTGAAAGTTCACGGTTCACGTATTGTTGAAGCCTGGCTTGGAGAATTTTGAGCATTACTTTGCTAGTGTGTGAGATGAGATTGTGCGGTAGTTTGAGCATTCTTTGGCATTGCCTTTCTTTGGGATTGGAATGAAAACTGCCCTTTTTCAGTCCTGTGGCCACTGCTGAGTTTTCCAAATTTGCTGGCATATTGAGTGCAGCACTTTCACAGCATCAGCTTTTAGGGTTTGAAATAGCTCCACTGGAATTCCATCACCTCCACTAGCTTTGTTCATAGTGATGCTTTTTAAGGCCCACTTGACTTCGCATTCCAGGATGTCTGGCTCTAGGTGAGTGATCACACCATCATGATTATCTGGGTCATGAAGATCTTTTTTGTATAGTTCTTCTGTGTATTCTTGCCACCTCTTCTTAATATCTTCTGCTTCTGTTAGGTCCGTACTATTTCTGTCCTTTATTGAGTCCATCTTTGTGTGAAGTGTTCCCTTGGTATCTCTAATTTTCTTGAAGAGATCTCTAGTCTTTCCCATTCTGTTGTTTTCCTCGATTTCTTTACATTGATCACTGAGGAAGGCTTTCTTATCTTTCCTTGCTATTCTTCGGAACTCTGCATTCAAATGAGTATATCTTTCCTTTTCTCCTTTGCCTTTCACTTCTCTTCTTTTCTCAGTTATTTGTAAGGCCTCCTCAGACAACCATTTTACCTTTTTGCGTTTCTTTTTCTTGGGGATAGTCTGATCACTGCCTCCTGTACAATATCACAAACCTCTGTCCATAGTTCTTCGGGCACTCTGTCTATCAGATCTAATCCGTTGAATCTGTTTGTCACTTCCACTGCGTAATCATAAGGGATTTTATTTAGGTCATATCTGAGTAGTCTATTGCTTTACCCTACTTTCTTCAATTTAAGTCTGAATTTTGCAATAAGGACTTCATGATCTGAGCCACAGTCAGCCCCCAGTCTTGTTTTTCCGACTGTATAAAGCTTCTCCATCTTTGGCTGCAAAGAATATAATCAATCTGATTTTGGTGTTGACCATCTGGTGATGTCCATTGTAGAGTCTTCTCTTGTGTTGTTGAAAAAGAGTGTTTGCTATGACCAGTGCATTCTCTTGGCAAAGCTCTATTAGCCTTTGCCCTGCTTCATTTTGTACTCCAAGGCCAAATTTGCCTGTTATTCCAAATATCTCTTGACTTCCTACTTTTGCATTCCAGTTCCCTATGATGAAAAGGACATTTTTTGTTGGTGTTAGTTCTAGAAGGTCTTGTAGGTCTTCATAGAACTCTTCAACTTCAGCTTCTTTGGCATTACTGGTTGGGGCATAGACTTGGATTACCTTGATATTGAATGGTTTGCCTTGGAAATGAACAGAGATCATTCTGTTGTTTTTGAGGTTGCATCCATGTACTGCATTTTGGACTCCTTTTTGACTATGAGGGCTACTCCATTTCTTCTAAGGAATTCTTGCCCACAAACATTTAGGTACAAAAAAATTAATAAATAAAGCAAAAATAATTATGATGTACTGTAGGGTTTATAACATATGTAGAAATTAACACAAAGGCCAGGAGAGGAGAAAGGAAACACTGTTGTAGGGTTCTTATACCATATGTGAAATGATATAGTATCTGAAAACAAATTGTGATAGGATAAACAAGCATTTTGTAAACTCTAGAGCAAATACCTCAAAACAAAGAAGAATGGAAAGTAAGCCAACAGTGGAGATGAAAAGGAACACAAAAGTACTCAACCAATCCAAAAGAAGACAGGAAAAGAGGGGAAAGAAAGTGAAGAACAGACGAATAAGATATGAAACAAAGAGCAAATGTTAGATTTAATCATACTGATACATTAAATGTAAATGGTCCAAATGCTTCAATTCAAAAGAAAAATTAGCAGGCAGGGTTTAAGAAAATAAAAATGTGAGACCTACCGGTATGCTGTCTACAAGAAGCAAAAACAGGAGAGAAAGCCAAATTTATTATTGGAAACAATTCCCATAGAAATAAATAGAAAAGCAGACAGGAAATTGATAGGAGTAAGGAACACAACATAATCATTCAACTTGACCTAATTAAATTTAGATTTAATATTTAAATTAAAATTAAAATACTTCATACAGCTACAGAATATATGTTCTTTTCAAGTGTGTATGGTTCATTCACCAAAATAGACCATATGGGGAGCCATAAATCAATAAATTTAAGATTATAATCATACAGAGCATGCTGTTTAACCACAACAGAATTAAATTAAACCAATAAGATCTGGAAATGTCCGAATATTTGGAAATTAAACCACACACTTCTATAAAACACATAAGTGAAAGAAATCAGGAGGAAATTTTTATAACTTTAAATATTTATATTATAAAAGAAGAAATGTCTAAAACTAATGATCTAAGCTTCTACCTTAAGAAGCTAGAACAAAAAAATCAACTATAATCAATTTTTAAAAAGGAAGCTAGAAAAAGAACTTATTAGACCTGAAGAGATTGCAAGAAAGGGAAAAGTAAAGATAGGAACAGAAATCAATAAACTAGAAAATGGACAAACAATAAAGAAAATCAATGGAACAAAAAGTTGGTTTTTTGAAAATGTCAGTGAAGTTGATAAACCTCTAGCTAGACTGATCAAGGAGAGAAAGAAGACACAAATTATCAAAATCAGAGATAAAAGAGGACATATCATATGGATCATGGAGACTATATATAATGACTTAACACCATAAGTTTAACAACTACATGAAATGAACAAATTCCTTGAAAGACAAAAATTACCAAAATGGAGTCAACAAGAAATAGAAAAGAAGAAAAATCCTATGTCAATTACAAAACCTGAATTCACAAATAACCATTCCAGAAAGAATATTCTAGGCCCCAATGGCTTTACTGAATTCAACCAAACACATAAGAAAGATATAATACTAATTCAACTATACTCTTTTCAGAAAATAGAAGAGAAAGGAACACTTTACAACTCATTGTATGAGACTAACATTATCCTGATATAAGAAAACAAAACTACAGGGACTTCCCTGGTGGTCCAACAGCTAAGGCTCCTCACTCCCAGTGCAGGGCCCTGGGTTCCATCCTTGGTCCGGGAACGAGATCCCACACGCCACACCTAGCAGTTCACATGCCACAACTAAAGATTCCACATGCTGCAGTGAAGTTCAAAAGTCCCACGTGCCCCCCCAAAACAAAACAAAGAAAATAAAACTACAGACCAGTATTCCTCATAAACATAGACACAAAAATTCTGAATAAAATAGCAACTCAAATCCAGCAACATATAAAAGATACTACACTTGACCAAGTGGTATTTATCTAAGGAATATAGGTTGGTTTATCATTTGCAAATCAACCAATAAAATGACCATATTAACAAGCTAAAAAAAAACTGAATAGGAATTTCCAGCCAGTCCAATGGTTAGGATTCAGTGCCTTCACTGCCAGAGCCTGGATTGGATCCCTGAGGCGGCGACTAAGATACAGCAAGCTGCATAGTCCAGCCCCCCAAAAATTATATGATCATATCAATACAACCCCCCACATTTGACAATATCCAACACTCATTCATAATAAAATCATTCAGAACATTAGGAATAAAAGACAGTTTTCTTAATCTGATAAAGAATGTCTATGCGAAACCTACAGCTAACATCATATTTAATGTTAAAGAATAAATGTTTTCCCAGTAAGACAAGGAATGGGGCCAAAACACTGATCTTCACTATTTACACTTAATATTGTACTAGCCAGTGCAATAAATCAGGGAAAAGAAATAAATGGCATACAGATTGGAAATTAAAAGGTAAAACTGAACTTATATTACATGATCATGTACATAAAACATTCTAAGGAATCTAAAAAAAGCCCTAGAACTAATAGGTGAGATTAGCAAGTCTTCAAGACATATGAGACAAAAATACAAAAATTAACTATATGTCTATCTACAAGTAAAGAAGAGTGGGAAACTGAAATTTTAAAAATATCATCAATGATACCATCCAAATACACGAAATAAATTTTAAAAAAATATATCCAAGACTTAGACATTGAAAACTTCAAAATACTACATAAGGAAATTGAAGAAGACTAAATAAATGGAGACATATAGCATATTCATAGATTGGAAGATTCAAAATTATTAAGATATCTGTTCTCCCCAAATTTAATAGATTCAATGCAATCCAAATAAAAATCCTACCAGTGTTGTTTTCTTTTTTAAGAAATTGACAAGCTACTTCTAAATTTATGTGGAAATGTAAAATAACTAGATTAGACTAAACAATTTTGAAAAAGAAGAACAATGTTGGAGGATTTATATAACCTGATTTCAAGACTTAGTAAAGGATATCCACATTGGAAAAAAAAAAAAAATGTAGCTTTACCTTGCCTTACACCATACACAAATATAAGCTCAAAATAGATCTTAGTTCTAAATATAAAACCCAAAATAAAAAACTTTTATAAGAAAACATAAGAGAAAATTTTTGTGGTCTTGGTGTAAGAAGAAATTTCTTAGATAGGACCCAAGAAATGTGAACTAGATAAGAAGAAATTAATACATTGAACCTCATCAAAATTTAAAACTACTGTTCACTGATAATCAATAATATGAAAATTAAAAAACAAGTCGACTGGCTGAGAGAAAATATTCCATATATATATATATATATCTGATGAAAGATTCGTATGCATAAAAAACTCTTAAAACAATAAGACAGGGACTTCCCTGATGGTCCAGAGGTAACGAATCCGCCTGCCGATGCAAGTGACAAGGGTTCCATTCCTGGTGTGGGAAGATCCCACGTGCCTTGCGGCAACTAAGCCCATGGCTACAAATACTGAGCCCAAGCTTAGAGCCTGTGCTCTACACAAGAGATGCCACTGCAACAAGTAGCCCCTGCTCATCACAACTAGAGAAAGCCCACACAGAGCAGCAAAGACCCAGCCATAAATAAATAAATTAAAAAAAACATTCATTTTGATATTTGGCAAAACTAATACAATTATGTAAAGTTTAAAAATAAAATAAAATTAAAAAAGAAAAAAAAAAGAATCTACAGAACAAGTCAAAACATAAGCATAATAAATGTTTTTCTTGAAAAAACAAATAAACAAAAAAAAAACAATAAGAAAATCCCCAATATATAGGAAAAAATTTAAACAGATACTTTAGGAAAGAAGACATGGCCGATAAATACATGAAAAGATGTTCAAGATCATTAGGTAATGAAAAAACGTAATTTAAAACCACCCACTTAAAAAAAAATACCACCAACTAGATTGGTAAAATTAAAAAGGTTAACACTGCTAAGAGTTGACAAAAATATGAAGTAACTATAATTCCCATACGTTGCTATTGGGAATAAAAATGCTACAGCTGCTTTGGGGAACAATTTTGAAGATTCAAAGTTAAACATATACTTACTATACAATCCAAAAGAAATGAAAACATGCAAAGATTTGTGCACAAATGTGCATAAGAACTTTGTTCATAGTAGCCAAAAAATGGGGACAATATGAAAATCAATAGAAAAATGGTTAGACATATTATGGTATATCCATGTGAAGGAATATTATTCAGCAATTAAAAAAACTAACAATTTATACACACAACACCAATAAATCTCAAAACACTGTGATGAGAAATATAAGCCAGACATACTGTATGATTCCATTCCCATGAAATTCTAGAATGAGCAAAACTAATCTATACTGATAGAGAACAGGCTGATGGTTGCCTGGAACTATGAGTGAAGGTTAACATTGACTGAAAAGACGACCAGGGGAACTTTATGAAAGGCTACAAATACTCTATGTTAAAGGTTGACAAACTTCACCCCCATGGGTCAAATCTGGTCCACTGTCAATTTTTGTACAGTCAGTAAGTGACAAATGTACATTTTTCTTAGAGCGTTGAGAAAACTCAAAAGAAGCATGTGAACATTATATGGAATTCAAATTTCAGTGTCCCTAAATAAATTTCAGTGTCCCTAAATAAATTAGGGCTTCCCTGGTTGCTCAGACAGTAAAGCGTGTACCTGCAATGAGGGAGACCTGGGTTCGATCCCTGGGTCAGGAAGATCCCCTGGAGAAGGAAATGGCAACCCACTCCAGTACTCTTGCCTGGAAAATTCCATGGATGGAGGAGCCTGGTAGGCTACAGTCCATGGGATCACAAAGAGTTGGACACAACTGAGCAACTTCACTGCTACTGGTTGAAATAAATGCAGTTGATTCTCTTTTCTAATACAACCATGCCTATTTGTTTATGTACCGTCTATCGCAATTTCATGCTACAACAGCAGGGGCAAGAGAGAATTTACGACCTACACAACTAAACTATTTACTATCTGACCCTTTACAGAAAATTTTGCTAACCCCTGACCTAAGCCATCCAATGCCATGCAGTTTCCACCTTGCTCACTACAATACTCTCTGAGCCCTGAGCTGCCATGTCATCAGTCCAGCCACCTGGAGCTACCATGCAGTCGGCACCCAAGCCATAAGGAGAACCAAACGTAAGCACTCTGGCAGACAATCCGAGCTGAGCCCAGACGCCAGAGTATCTTATCCCAGGCACCAGACACCATAAAGGAAGTCTTCCCGGTCATGCTTTGATCCAGCTGTTCAGCTCATCCCCAGACATTTTAGTCTCCCAGCTGAGGCCCCAGACTTTATACAACAGAGACAAACGGACCCCACCACTTCCTTTGTGAATTCCTGATCCATCTATAATAAAATACTAGTTGTTTTTTTGCCAGTAAGTTTGGAGCATTTTGTTAATCAGCAATGCCTTACCAAAATAGGTAAACTTACCTTAGTAAGAAAGGGATGGATAATTAGGAATCTGGTTTTAAAGCAAGCACAGAAAGAAAGAGAGACAAACACACACATACAAGAAACAAACCAGTAAATATTTTTAAAGATTTTCCCCATTTGGTTATTACCTCTTAGAGAATGAATTTTCCACAAAATTCCAGCACATAACATCAAAAATATTCAAAGCTCCAGAGGGCTGCCACTATGAGTCATCATGACGCAGTCTGGGTAGAGCTGGCAAGGTTGCCTTTTATTTTTATGAAAAGGGATATGTTTATTTCAGAAATGCAGGATTGGTGTGCAATTTGAAAGTAAATGCTACTCACTATATTAACAAAATAAAGGAGCAAGATCATGACTATTTCATAATACATTAGAAGCATTTAATATAACATTCATTCATGATAAAAAAAAATTCTTCGAAAACTCCAAATAGAAATGGGCTTCCTTAAAGTGACACCTCCTAAAACCCTACAGCAAGCATCATACAGTGATGAAATATTGAAGGCTTTGAAATTGGAACAAGACAAGGATGTCCACTCTATTTAACAGCCATCGTAATGTAGCTAGGACAATAAGGCAAAAAAGAATAAATAAGAATGCATCATGTCTGTGTGCTTACGTCGTTTCATTCGAGTCCGACTCTTTGCGACCCAATGGGCTATAGCCCATCAGGCTCCTCTGTCCATGGGATTCTCCAGGCAAGAATACTTGAGTGTCGTGCCGTGCCCTCCTCCAGGGGATCTTCCTGACCCAAGGATCTAACCCACCTCTCTTACGTCTCCTGCACTGGCAGACAGGTTCTTTATACCACCAGCGCATTGTGTCTAGCAAATAGAAATAAACAATCTTATTTGTTAGCAGCATGATTGTGTACATGGAAAGTTGTGTGTGTTGGAAGGTCAGCAAGGTGCAGCAGAAATTGTCAAAACACACAATCAAGTTTTTATATGACATTAAAAGCATAATTAGGGGACATCCCTGGCGGTCCCGTGGTTCAGATTCGCCTTCCAGTACAGAGGGTGCAGCTTTGATCCCTGGTCAGGGAGCTAAGATCCCACATGCCGTGAGGCCAAGAAACCAAAACATAAAACAGAAGCAATATTGTAACAAATTCAATAAAGACTCCACATCAAAAAAATCTTTTAAAAAAGTGTAATTAGGAAATGACACCTTAAGAGGAATAATTTATATTAGCATCAAAAACACTAAACATGTAAATCTATCAGAGTTGTGCAAGAACTCTATAGAGAAAGTTATAAAATACTATTAATATTGTTGACGGACTTCCCTCATAGCTCAGTCGGTAAAAAATCTCCCTGCAATGCAGGAAACCCGGGTTCAATTTCTGGATTGGGAAGATCCCCTGGAGAAGGAAATGGCAACCCACTCCAGTATTCTTGCTTGGAGAATTCCATGGACAGAGGAGCCTGGCAGGCTACAGTCCATGGGATCTCAAGAGTCGAACATGACTTAGTGACTAAACCACCAATATTGTTAACAGAAATGCATGGAAACCTAGATTGGAAGACTTAATATTGTGAAGATAGCAATTTTCCACAAATCAGCTAAACTTAAGCACCTATGTATTGTTCATAAGGGCACATTGGCTAGCTTTATTGACTACGCTAAAGCCTCTGTCTGTGTGGATCACAACAAACTGTGGAAAATTCTTAAAGAGATGGGAATAACAGACCCACCTCACCAGCCTCCTGAGAAATCTGTATGCAGGTCAAGAAGCAACAGTTAGAAATGGACATGAAACAATAGACTGGTTCCAAATTGGGAAAAGAGTACATCAAGGCTGTCTATTGTCACCCTGCTTATTTAACTTACATGCGGAGTACATCATGCAAAATGCTGGGCTGGATGAAGCACAAGTTGGAATCAAGATTGCCAGGAGAAGTATAAATAACCTCAGATATGTAGATGACACCACCCTTATGGTGGAAAGCAAAGAGGAACTAAAGCAACTGAACTGAACTGGCTAGCTTATTCTTTTTTCCTAATGTTAGTTTTAATATTTAAAGTTAACAGTGCTGATAAGAAACAAGGATATAATGCATAACATAGGGAAATATAGCCATTGTTTTGTAATAACTTTAACTTGTTGTTGTTCAGTCGCTCAGTCGTGTCCAACTCTCTGCCACCCCATGGACTGCAGTATACCAGGCTTCCCTGTCCATCACCAACTCCTGGAGCTTGCTCAAACTCATGTCCTTTGAGTCAGTGATGCCATTCAACCATTTCATCCTCTGTCGTCCCCTCCTCCTCCTGCCTTCAATCTTTCCCAGCATCAGGGTCTTTTCAAATGAGTCAGCTCTTCACATCAGGTGGCCAAAGTATTGGAGTTTCAGCTTCAGCATCAGTCCTTCCAATGAATATTCAGGACTGGTTTTCTTTAGAATGGACTGGTTGGATCTCCTTGCAGTCCAAGGGACTCTCAAGAGTCTTCTCCAACACCACAGTTCAAAAGCATCAATTCTTCAGCGCTCAGCCTTTTTTATGGTCCAACTCTCAAATCCATACATGACTACTGGAAAAACCACAGCTTTGACTAGACGGACCTTTGTCAGCAAAGTGATGTCTCTGATTTTTAATATGCTGTCTAGGTGGATCATAGCTTTTCTTCCAAGGAGCAAGCATCTTTTAATTTCATGGCTGCAGTCATCATCTGCAGCGATTTTGGAGCCCAAGAAAATAAAGTCTGTCAATGTTTCCATTATTTCCCCATCTATTTGCCATGAAGTGATGGGACTGGATTCAAGGCAGATGGCATCACCGACTCAAAGGACATGAGTTTGAGCAAGCTCCAGGAGTTGGTGATGGACAGGGAAGCCTGGTATACTGCAGTCCATGGGGTGGCAGAGAGTTGGACACGACTGAGCGACTGAACAACAACAAGTTAAAGTTATTACAAAACAATGGCTATATTTCCCTATGTTATGCATTATATCCTTGTTTCTTATCAGCACTGTTAACTTTAAATATTAAAACTAACATTAGGAAAAAAGAATAAGCTAGCCAGTTCAGTTCAGTTACTTTAGTTCCTCTTTGCTTTCCACCATAAGGGTGGTGTCATCTACATATCTGAGGTTATTGATATTTCTCCTGGCAATCTTGATTCCAACTTGTGCTTCATCCAGCCCAGCATTTTGCATGATGTACTCCGCGTGTAAGTTAAATAAGCAGGGTGACAATATACAGCCTTGATGTACTCCTTTCCCAACTTGGAACCAGTCTTCATTCCATGTCCGGTTCTAACTGTTCCTTCCTGACCTTCCTGACCTGCATTCCAGGTTTCTCAGGAGGCAGGTCAGGTAGTCTGGTATTCCCATCTCTTTAAGAATTTTCCACAGTTTGTTGTGATTTACACAGTCAAAGGCTTTAGTGTAGTCAGTGAAGCAGAGGCCACTGTTTTTCTGAAATTCTCTTGCTATAAAAAGACTGAATCACTATGTTGTACAGCTGACACTAATGTATTATTGTAAATCAACTATACTTCAATTTTTAAAATTTTTTAAATAAAGTTACCATTTCTGTTATTGAGAATATTAAGATGGTTTCATGTTGAAATGATTAAAATGACATTTGGAATAATGAATGATGAGTAATGTACAAATAGCCCCCAACACTTTTTTTTAAGTATAAAAAGTATAAACAACTATATATATATTTATATATAAAATATATATTTATAGGTATATCTGGAAATATATTTATATATTATATAATGGAAAGTCTGCAGAGGCATTCTTCTGGAAGACTCAGAGTTGGGAGACCAGAAACACAAGGCCAGAGGGTCCTAAGACATGATCTACCTCAAGACTTGGAGCCTTACCACCTACCTGGAAGGATACAGAACATCCTCAGTAAAATGAAAGGCAAGTTGAACTGCTTTGGAACTCAGTCTTCATTTTCTTTCTAATTGTTCAAAGACTAAAAATGCCTGTTCAAATAGGCCTTTATATTCTGCCAGGGAAAGTTTGCCAAGGTTGGCTGATTTTGAACCCAAATATTGCTTAAGCATTTAGGGCAGAGCTCCAAATGTATAGAGTTTGTTTCTCCTCCTTGCCAAAGTTGCATCAGGCCCTTTTCAAAGATATCTTAATTTCATTTTTCCAGCAGCATAGGTCACCCACAAAGTGATGCTTTTGGCTTTTGCCATCAGTACACAAAGGTATCATCCTGCTCCAGGAGGGAACCGCTATGGTGATGAAGGTTAGCTGAGCCCAAGCCTTGGCAAGGAGCCCCTTCTTGTGTGATGGCAGCTTGGCCTGCTGGCCTGGAAAAGAACCTTCCTTAAGTACCACTATAAACAGTTTACTAACCAATTGGAACGCCCAAGGCAAAGCTCCATGGAAGAACTTGGCAGGTTCTTTTCCCTGTCCCCACCTCCAGTGCACTGCAAAGCAGTAGGATGGACTAGCAATCTTTGTGCAAAAGAATCTGGGTTAGTTCTGGAATAACCCTGACAGTAGAGGCAGAGATACCACCACTTCTGCACCCAGCCTCCTCACCCTCGAAGCCTCTCATGTGCCACCAGAATGACCTTGCTCCTGCCTTCCTGTGGGCTGCTTGATCATTTTTTATAATTCCGTTTTGATTTACCTCTAGTGTTCTTTGGGTGCATCTTTTTTTTTTTGGCTGTGCTGAGTCATTGTTGCTCAAGGGTTTTCTCCAGTTGCAGCAAGCAGGGGCTACTCTCTAGCTGCAGTTCATGGGCTTCTCATTGTGGTGGCTTTTCTGGTTGCAGAGCATGGCTCGGGAGTTGTGAGCCTCATAACCTTCACGGGTTTAGTTGCTCCACAGCTTGTGAGATCTTCCCGGAGCAGGGATTGAACCTGTGTCACCTGCATTGGCTGGCGGATTCTTACCCATTGGACTACCAGGAATGTCCTGGGTGTATCTCTTTGTACAGCATTTTTAGTGGCTGTGCTGTTTTATACATACATAATTTACCAGTCTACTGATGTCAGCATTTTACCAGTTGGAGTAAAAGTGCAGAAATTTTACTTCCTTTTAAGACTCTTTACCCTCCCCCATTCATAATATAATTGTCTTAATTATTTTCCTCTACATACATTGAGGAGCAGGGCACAGCAACCCACTCCAGTACTCTTGCTTGGAGAATCCCATGGACAGAGGAGCCTTGCAGGCTGTCGTCCATAGGGCCACATGGAGTTGGACACCACTGAAGCGACCTAGCACACATGCACGCATATACACAGAGAACTACACAAGCCAGTGTTATAATTTTTGTTTCAACCATGAAACATAATTTAAAAAACTCAATAAAGAGAATGAAAGTCTATTGTATTTACCCATATTTTGCTCTGCTGTTCTTCCTTTCTGGTGGGCCAAGATTTCCTCTTTTATCATTTTCTTTCGATTTAGAGAATTTCTGTTAGCCGTTCACAAGAGTGCAAATTCTCTTAGTTTTTTTGTCATCGGAGAATGTCTTGATTTCCCCTTCACTCTCTAAGAATATATTTGCTAGCTATACAATTCTGCATTGAAAGTTCTCTTCTTTCAGCACTTGAAAAATGTGCCATTTTCTTCCATCCTTCATGGTTTTGGATGAGAAGAAATCCATCACGCAAACTGTTTTCCCCTGTAGGTAGTGTCCTTTCTCCTGGCTACTTTCAAGATCTTTTCTTTGTCTTAGTTTTCAGAAGTTTGACTATGGTGAGCCTTAGCATGCATTTCTGGAGAAGGCAATGGCACCCCACTCCAGTACTCTTGCCTGGAAAATCCCATGGACAGAGGAGCCTGGTAGGCTGCAGTCCATGGGGTCGCTGAGGGTCGGACACGATTGAACGACTTCCCTTTCACTTTTCACTTTCATGCATTGGAGAAGGAAATGGCAACCCACTCCAGTGTTCTTGCCTGGAGAATCCCAGGGACGGGGGAGCCTGGTGGGCTGCCGTCTATGGGGTCACACAGAGTCGGACACGACTGAAGTGACTCAGCAGCAGCGTGCATTTCTTGAGTTTTATCCTGTTTGAGGTTTGCTTCAGTATCTTGAATCTGTAGGTTTATGCATGCATGAGTGCTAAGTCACTTCAGTCGTGTCCAACTCTGTTGGGAGCCTATGGACAGTAGCCTGCCAGGGTTCTATGGGGTTCTCCAGGCAAAAATACTGGAGTACGTTGCCATGACATCCTCCAGGAGATCGTCCCAACCCAGGGATCAAACCTGTGTCCCTTATGTCTCCTGCATTGGGAGGCAGGTTCTTTACCACTAGTGCCAACTGGAAAGCCCCCCTGTAGGTTTATATCTTTTGCCAAATTTGGGGGAATTTTCCATTATTTCTTCAAATGCTATTTCAGCTCCACCTTCTTACTCCTCTCCTTCTGAGACACCCATGATCTGAATATTAGTTTTTTCTTATAGTCTTATATGTTACTGAAGTGTTGTTCTTGTTTTTTCTTTTCTTTCTTTTATTTTTTAGTCTGTTTTCTCTCTTTTGTTCAGATTGGGTAATTTCTATTCTATCCTCAAATTCTCTCTTTCCTCTGTTCTTTATATTCTGCTGTTGAGTCTATGCATTGATTTTTTCATTTCAGTTATTGCAATTCTTAGATCTAAAATTTCCATTTGGTTCTTCCTTATATCTTGAATTTCTTCCCTGAGATTTTTTAAAAATTTCTTTCAAGCCTTTTTGCAATTGTTCATTGAAACATTTTTCTGGCAGCGGCTTTAAAACCCTTGTCAGATCATTCTAACAATTCTGTCATCTTGGTTATCTTTTCTCATGCAGATTGAGACCTTCCTGGTTCTTGGTATGATCAGCGATTTTTGATTGGAACCGGCACATCTAGGGCAGCACAGTGTTATAAGAGTTCAAATATTATCTAAATCTTGTATGTTAGCTGACCTTTTCTGAAGTTGCTCAGGCAGAGGAAGTGAGGACACTGCCCAGCCAGATGAGGGTGAAAGTCCAGTTGCTCCTTTGTTGACAAGTGTGGGGGTGTGCTCCTTGTTACTGCTGGACAGAGATGGGAGTTCAGGCTCTCCATAGGCCTCTACTGATCCCACCCTTCCTGGGAAGGTTAAAGGTGCTTCATGACTGCCGTCACCGACGCTGTGGTGGGGGGGTGGCCTCATAACCTCTGAATCTTGGTGAAAGTCTTGATCCTGCATTGGATCTCCTTTGAAACCACCCCCAAGAGAGGGGGAGGGGTACCTTGTTACTGCAGGGTGACGGAGCTGTGAAAGCTCAGGCTTCCTGGTGGCTTCCATTGGCGTCAAGGGGTACAGGGCTCCTTACTACCCAACAAGGGATAGAAGTCCCACCTTCCCATTCAGCCTTCCCTGATACCACTTGGGTGGGGGGGAAGGGATGGTTTGAGGGCACTTCCTCACAGTACGGCAAAGATGGAGGTCCCCACTTGGTCTTTCCTGGCAGAGTAGGACCCCAGTTTTTGTTCTGTGGGGTTTGCCTGAGGTAGAGAGATTAATGTCCAAAAGTTTCGCTAGGTTGTCCTTTTCCTAGTCTTTTGGCTAGAAAGGGCAGGCTTTTCGTAGAATCCTTTTTCTTTTTTTGATCTGTGGTCTTCTCCAGCACCCAGTCAAGGAGATGAGACAAAAAGAAAACTCTAGGAATTCACCACCATGCTGTTGCTTGGGTTCTGAGGTTCCTAACCAGTCTGCCTTTTTCTCTCCACCTCTTAGAGTCTTCCCATGCTCTAGGGCTTCCCTGGCGGCTCCGTGGTAAAGAATACGTCCTGCCAAAGCAGGAGACACGGGTCTTAAGCCCTGGGTCAGAAAGATCCCATGGAGAAGGAAATGGCAACTCACTCCAGCAGTCTTGCCTGGAAAATTCCACGGACATAGGAGCTGGTGGGCTACAGTCCATGGGGTCACAAAGAGTCTGATATGACTTAGCGACTAAACAACACCACCAACAATGCTTATTGTACATACAAAGTCTAGAGAAAAGTACATTTACTCCATATTCCCAGAAGTAGAAGCCTCAAAGGTTGCCTTTTGGTGTTAAGCCATAGCCAGTATATGATTGTACCACTGCTCTGTGTGTGGATTTGGTGGGTTCTTTCTACTATGTGAGAATCCATGTGTGAATGGGGAACAGTCTTAAAAAATGAAATATTGGATTAAAAAAAAAACTTGAAAAAGTAAGCACTTGCCAAAATTTTTCTGTCTCCCTGCTGTCAAGATTATGTAAGATAACAATGATCCGTTGTTGGGGAGTGGTGAACCCAAGGCCGGGAGTTTCTTTGCAAGTCTTTATTGAGGTGTAATTGATACACAAAAATCTGTACCTATACACATTTAAACTATACAATTTGAAAACTATATATATAGTTCTATATATAATATAAATATATATAGTTATATATATATATGTCTGTGTGTTTGTATCTCCATGAAATGATCACTGAAATATGGTGAACGTACCTATCACTCTCAGAATTTTCCTGGTGCTCCCTTGTAATTCTTCCTTCCAGCCCCTCCCCAATCCATTGCTGCTCTAAGCGACCACTGATCTGCTTTAAGTCACTATAGGTTATTTTGCATTTTTTTAGAATTTTATATAAATGGAATATATACAGTATAGTCTCATTATTGTCTGGTTTCTTTCACACAACATAATTAGGTTGCAATTCACCCATATTGTTGCATGTATCAGTAACTTGTCCCTTTTTTAAAAATTTAGTTATTTTTTAACTGAAGGATACTTGCTTTACAGAATTTTGTTGTTTTCTGTCAAACCTCAACATGAATCAGCCATAGCTATACATATGTCCCCTCCCTCTTGAACCTCCCTCCCATCTTCCTCCCCATCCCACCCCTCTAGGTTGATACAGAGCTCCTGTTTGAGTTCCCTGAGACATACAGGAAATTCCCATTGGCTGTCTATTTTACATATGTTAATGTAAGTTTCCATGTTACTCTCTCCATACATCTCACCCTCTCCTCCCCTCTGCCCTTGTCCATAAGTCTGTTCTCTATGTCTGTTTCTCCATTGCTGCCCTGCAAATACATTCTTTGGTACCATCTTTCTAGATTCCATATATATGCGTTAGTATACAATATTTACCTTTCTCTTTCTGACTTACTTCACTCTGTATAATAGGCTCTAGGTTCATCCACCTCATTAGAACTGACTCAAATGTGTTCCTTTTTATGGCTGAGTAATATTCCATTGTGTATATGTACCACAACCTCTTTATCCATTTTTCTGTCGATGGACATCTAGGTTGCTTCCATGTTCTAGCTATTGTAAGTAGTGCTGAAATGAACACTGGGGTACGTGGGTCTTTTTCAATTTTGGTTTCCTCAGGGTATATGCCTTGGAGTGGGATTGCTGGGTCATATGGTGGTTTTATTCCTAGTTTTTTGAGGAATCTCCATACTGTCTTCCATAGTGGCTGTATCAAGTTACATTCCCACCAACAGTGTAAAAGGGTTCCCTTTTCTCCATACCCTCTCCAGCATTTATTGTTTGTAGACTTTGATGACAGCCATTCTGACCCATGTGAGGTGATATCTCATTGCAGTTTTGATTTTCATTTATTTAACAATGAATGATATTGAGCATCTTTTCATGTGTTTGTTAGCCATCTGTATGTCTTCTTTGGAGAAATGTCTGTTTAGGTCTTTTCCCCACTTTTTGATTGTGTTGTTTGTTTTTCTGGTATTGACTTGTATGAGCTGCTTGTATATTTTGGAATTAATCCTTTGTCAGTTGTTTCATTTGCTATTATTTTCTCCCATTCTGAAGGTTGTCTTTTCACCTTGCTTAGTTTTATTGAGTAGTATTCCATTCTACAGCTGCATCACAATTTGTTTATCCATACACCTGTTGATAGACATCTGGTTTGTTTGCAATTTGGAGCTATTACAAATAAAGCTGCTATGAACATTTGTGTACAAGTCTTTGTATAGATATATGCTTTCTTTTCTTTCTTTTCTCTTAGGTAAATACATAGGGATAGAATAGCTGGATCATAAAATAGGTATGTTTAACTCTTAAGAAACTGCCAGGCATTTTACAAAGTGGTTGTACCATTTTACATTTGTACCAGCAATTTAAGAAACTCCCAGTTCCTCTGCATCCTTGCCAATACATGGTATAGTCAGTCTTTTTAACTTTTGCCATTCTAATAAGTATGTGGTGTTTTCTTGTGGTTCTAATTTACTTTTCCCTAAAGGGAATACTGACATTGAGCATCTTTTCAAGTGCTATTTTCCCATCCATATATCTTTTTTAGTGAAGTATCTATTCAAATCACTTACTAAAAGTTTATTGTGTTGTTTGTTTCCTTACTATTGAGTTTTGAGAGTTCTTTATACCTCTTAAACACAAATCCCTTATAAAATATATGCTTTGTATTTAAAAATAGAATTACCGTATAACCCAGCAATTCCATTTCTAGGTCTAGACTCTCCAGAATTGAAAGCAGGGACTTAAAGAGATCATTTGTGCACCTATGTTCATAGCAGCATTATTCACAGTAGCTGAAAGATGAAAGCAACTCAAGTGTCCTTCAATAGATAACAGATCAGTAAAATTTGATATATCCATACAAAGGAACATATTCAGCTTTAGAAAGGAAGGGAATTCTGACAGTTGCTACAACATAGATGAATCTTAAAGACATTATACTACATAGAATAAGCCAGTCACAAAATGATGAGTACTGTATGATTCTACTTATATGATTAAGTGCCTAGAGTAGTCAAACCCACAGAGACAGAAAGTAGGATGGTGATCACTAGGGACTGGAGGAGGGAAGAATGGGAGTTTAATGGGTATAGAGGTTTAGTTTTACAAGATAGAGTTCTGGAGATTGGTTGTACAATTTCATGAATATACTTAACACTGATTAAACGGTACACTTAAAATGGTTAAGATGGTGAATTTTTATATATAAAAATTGCCACAACTAAAAAATCTTAAATATGTTTTATAAATATGTTTCCCAGTTCGTGGCTTGTCTTTTCATTCTCTTGTGTCATTCAAAGGACAAAAGTTTTTCATTTCAATAAAGTTCAATTCATCACTTAGGGAGCAATGGCACTTTTGGTGTTGTATTTAAAAAGCCTTTACCTAGTCCAAGGGCACATTTTCCTGCCTCTTTACATGCCTGGCAATCTTTTTTTTTTTTCTTTTACACACCACCCCCCAGCCTGGTCATCTTTGATTCAATGCTAAACATTGTAAATCTTACCTTGTAAGGTGCCAGATATTTCTGTATACCTATAAATATTTTTAACCTTTGTCTGGGATGCAGTTCAACTATGTGGATATAGATTTATCCTTTTGACTCTTGCTTTCCTGATATTTGTTAGGTTGGTCTGGAGCAGTCTAGGACTAATTATTCCCCGTTACTGAGGCAAGAGCTTCCTGAGTATTTCTAGTTTTGCCTGTTAATCGAGGTGTTTAACCATTTACATGTAATGTAATTTTTTAGATGATTAGGTTTGAGTCTAACATCTTGCAATTTGTTTTCTGTCTACCCCACATGCTCTTTGTTCGCTTTTTTCTCTTTCACTAACTTTTTTTTTTTTAATCTTAATTGAGTATTTTGTATAATAAAGTTTTACCACCTCTGTTAGCTAATAGCAGAAGAGGAAGTCAAAGAATCAAAACCCAAGAAGATTTAATTGTGTTGTTGCTGCCTTCAAGATGGAGGGGGCCATGTGTCAAAGATGGTGGGCAACCTCCAGGAGCTGGGACAGCTAGCAGACAACTGGCAAGGAAACATAGACCTCAGTTCAACACGAACAGGGAACTGAAGTGTAACAGCAAAAGAACTTGGAAGTGCATTTTTCCCCATAAAACTGACAGACAAGAACTCTACCTGGCCAACAATTTGATTTCAGCCTCTGACACCCTCATCAGAGAACTAAGCCACGCTGTGCCTGGCTTCTGACCTATATAACTATGAGCTAATAAACAGATGTTGTCTTAAGCTGCCAAATTTGTGATACTTTGTTATACAGCAATAGATAATAAATCACAGATATTTTTAAATTTTAGTAGCTGTCTTAGGGTTTATAGTGCACATATCTAACTTATCAGTCTACATCTAAGTGACATTTTAACACTTCATTTATAGTATAAGAAACCTTACAATAGGATCCTTCTATTTCTCTCTCTTGGCCTTTAAGCTGTCATTCAGTTCAGTTCAGTCGTGTCTGACTCTTTGTCACCCCATGGACTGCAGCACGCCAGGCTTCCCTGTCCATCACCAACTCCCAGAGCTTGCTCAAACTCATGTCCATCAAGTCAGTGATGCCATCCAAACAGCTCATTCTCTGTCATCCCCTTCTCCTGCCTTCAATCTTTCCTAGCATCAGGGTCTTATTTCTAATGAGTCTCTTCACATCAGGTGGTCAAAGTATTGGAGCTTCAGCTTCAGCATCAGTCCTTCCAATGAATATTCAGGGTTGATTTCCTTTAGGATGGACTGGTTGGATCTCCTTGCAGTCCAAGGGACTCTCAAAAGTCTTCTCCAACACCACAGTTTAAAAGCATCAATTCTTCACGCTTAGCTTTCTTTATAGTCCAACTGTCACCATACATGACTACTGAAAAAACCATAGCTAGATGGACTAGTCCATTTGACTAGATGGACCTTTGTTGGCAAAGTAATGTCTCTGCTTTTTTTTTTGTCTCTGCTTTTTAATATGCTATCTAAGTTGGTCATAGCTTTTCTTCCATATTCCATAGCAATTGTTGCTTAACCTTAACTTTCACATCCGTCACAAATCCCATAATACAGTCTGATTATTTTTGTTTAGTCAATTGTCCTTTAAAGAGATTTACATAATAAGAAAAAGTCTTATATATTTATCTATGTAGTTGACTTTCTGTGGTGCTCTTCATTCCTTTGTGTAGATCCAGATTTCCGTCTGGTATCACTTTCCTTCTGCCTGACGGACGTCCTTTAACATTTCTTGTACTGCTTGTGTGCTGGTGATGAATTCTTTCAGCTTTCAAGTGACTGAAAATGACTTTTTATTGCTTTACATTATGAAGGATATTTTCCCCAGGTATAGAATACTAGTTTTTTTCTCATGTCTTGTGTTTGTTGAATTTCTAGGATCTGTGGGTTTATAATTTCCATGAAGTCTAGAATGCTTTGTCCAGTATTTCTTCAAATACTTTTTTCTGTCCTTCTCCCTTTTCAGGGGCACAATTATCACATACCAGACCTCTTAAAGTGATCAAATATCTCACTTATGCTTTTTTAATCTTTAAAAAATTTAAATAGTTTTGATTACTATGTCTACAAATTCACTATTTTTGTTCTCCTCCAAAATTATAAAGGGCACCTACCAAAAAACCTATAGCTAACATTAGAGTTTATAGTAAAATATTGAACATTTTCTCCTTAAAAGCAGGGGCAAAGTAAGAATTCCATTCTCATCACTTCTATTCAACATGATCCTAGAAGCCTCAACCAGTGCAACAGGGAAGAAAAATAAAAGGCATAGAGATGTCTGTTTGCAATTGACAGAATTGTTTATTTAGAAAACCTTAAGGAATATACACAACTACTACCTAATTTTTAAATTCACAGATGACAACATTAATTTTTTAAAACTCAATTGTATTTTAATATGCTACTAACAAACAATTTGGAGAAGGCGATGGCACCCCACTCCAGTACTCTTGGCCTGGAAAATCCCATGGACGGAGGAGCCTGGTAGGCTGCAGTCCATGGGGTCGCTAAGAGTTGGACTCGACTGAGCGACTTCACTTTCACTTTTCACTTTCATGCATATTGGAGAAGGAAATGGCAACCCACTCCAGTGTTCTTGCCTGGAGAATCCCATGGACGGGGGAGCCTGGTGGGCTGCTGTCTATGGGATCGCACAGAGTCGGACACGACTGAAGCAACTTAGCAGCAGCAGCAACAACAAACAATTGTAAACTAAAACTAAAATGAATTTCATGTATGTTGCTGCTGCTAAGTCGCTGGGAATCCCTGGGATTCTCCAGGCAAGAACACTGGAATGGGTTGCCATTTCCTTCTCCAATACATGCATGCATGCTAAGCCGTTTCAGTCGTGTCCGACTCTGTGAGACCCCATGGACAGCAGCCCACCATGCTCCTCTGTCCACGGAATTCTCAAGGCAAGAATACTGGAGTGGGTTGCCATTTCCTTCTCCAATTTCATGTATAATAACATCATAAACAAAATTCTTAGGAATAAATTTAATATATCAAAGTCTCTACACTATGTAATAATTTTGAGAGAAATTAAAGAAAAACTAAGTAAATGGGGAGATAGATTATGTTCATGAATTGGAAGACAATATTGTTAATCTGTCAATTCTCCCTGAATTGGTCAAAAGAGTCAATGCAATCTGTATCCAAACACTAGCAGTTATTTTTGTAGATATTGAAAATCTTAGTTCTAAACTTTGTATGGAAATATAAAGGACCAAGAAGATGCAAAGAATTTGAAAAAGAAGAACAAAGTTTGAGAACTTACACCACACAACTTTAAGCCTTATTGTAAACCTACACTAATCTAGAGAGTATAGCTCATAAATTAACAAATAGAATAGAGAGCTAGAGATAGACCCACAATTACATGGTTGTTTGATTTTTTTACAAAAACACTAAGGCAATACAATAGGGAAAGGAAAGTTTATGTCACAAATGATGCTATAGTAACTGGCTATCCATATGCAAAGGTATGAATGTCACACCATATACAAAAATTAATTTGAAATGGGTCATACACCTGAATGTAAGTAGTAACACTGTATATTTTAGGAGGACTTCCCTGGTGGTGCAGTGGTTAAGACTCCCATCCCACTGCAGGGGGCTTGGGTTATATCCCTTGTCAGAGAACTACAATCCCGCATGCCACATGACATGGCCCCCCAAAAAACAAACAAAAAACAAATATTTTACACTTGATCTTAACGAAAAGGTCAAGAAGTGTTTAAAAAATATAAAACATATATTTTAAAAAGAAAACCTTAGAAGAATATCTTGATGATTTGGGATAGGTTAAGTTGGCGAGCAGATCACAGATATCAATACCATAAAAGAAAACACTGATAAGTTAGATTTCATCAAAATAAAAAACTCTATCTAGACAGTTCCTGTTGTAAAATAAGTACTGAATAAATAAATTTGTATTGAATGAAAAAACAAAAACTCTGCTTATCAAAAGACACTATTAAAGAGAATTCCCTCACAGACCAGTGGTTAGTATTCCACATGCTCACTGCCAAGGGCCTGGATTCAAGCCCTAGTCAGGGAACTAAGATCCCTCAAGCCGTGTAGCGTGGCCAGGAAAAAAAAAATTAAAAAGACACCATTAGGAATATTGAAATGCAATTTACAGACTGGGGAAAGAAATATGGAGAGAACATACATCTGGCAAAGGATTGTTATGCAAAAAATGAAAAGAACTCTGTAACTTCAGTAATAAAAAGACAAACAACTAGACTTAAAATGGACAAAAAATTTGAACACTTACTTCTCAAAAGAAAATAAACAAATGGCCAATTATCACACTAAAAAGTGATCAAGATCACTAACAATTAAATATAAATTAGAGTCACAATGAAATACCACTATACACCTATTATAGCGGTTAAATTAAAATGACTGACAACCCCAAAGGTTGATGAGGATGTAGAGAAACTCCAACTCTCAAGCTCTGTTGGTGAGAATGCAAAATTGTGTAATGATTTCAGAAAAAGATCTGGCAGTTTCTTATAAAACCAAATGTTTAGTACCCTGAAAACCAGTGATTACATTGCTAGTTACACAAAAGACATGAAAACATATGCTTACACAAAGATTTGTATATGAATGTTCATAGCAGCTTTATTCATAATAACCAAGATGCTGCTAAGTCACTTCAGTCGTGTCCGACTCTGTGCGACCCCATAGACAGCAGCCCACCAGGTTCCCCCGTCCCTGGGATTCTCCAGGCAAGAACACTGGAGTGGGGTGCCATTGCCTTCTCCAACCAAGATGAGGAAATATCAATAGGACAGTCAATGATTCTGGGAGAATGGATAAACAAGCTTTCCTATAGTCTTATACTGGAATACTACTCAGATGGAATGAACATGCAACAACATGAAGAATCTCAAAAGCATGACACGGAGTGAAAGAAGCCTTACAAAAAGAATGCATACTGTATGATTTCATTTATATGAAATTTTAGAATGAGCAAAAGTCATCTGCAGTGGAAAAAGTCAAAACATTGTTTGCCTCTGGCAGATAGGGCTGGGGAATGATAGGAAAGAACATAAGGAAACTTTTGTTACTGAATCCAAGTTCATAGTGCTGTACTCCTTGCAGTACACAGGCCAATAAATTTAGACATTAGTTGTTGGGACAAAAAATAGCAACTTTATTTGGAAAGCTAGCAACCTGAGAAGATACTCAACTGTCCCAAACAACTATCTTATCCGAGTTAGAACTCAGACTTCTTTTATATTAAAAGGGGAGGGAGTATGGTTGTTTTTGAAAACTTCTTGGTGTTGGAATCTTTTGTTCTAGCAGCTGTCCATATAGATCTGGTCACAATGTTGCTATAAACTCCCCTCGGGAGGTTATTTTGGTTCTGCAACTTTTTGTTGTTACATGAAAGGAGAAGTATTATACCTTTAAAGGTATGAGATTTGCCTCTCATTCTTTTGCAAAGGTGCAGAGCCAACGTGACTAAGCACAGGCAACAGAGCATAAGGATTAGAGCTAAAGGAATAGACCCAGTATGAAGTCCAGTTTGTTCTTCTCTGTTCCACTTTCATGAGTGATGGAAGTGCTCTATATCTTGGTAGGTAGGGGTTTAGGTCACTAGTCATTTGGCAAAATACGGTCAATGTCTTCTTAAAATTTGTGTCTCATTATACGTAGATTTTATATAAAAAAAAACTATAAACAAATGTTCTATTCTAATTAATTATCTGCCTGCTGAAGTATTTGGAGGGACATGTACCGATGTCCACAATTTAAAGTACATTAAAAATGAGATAGATTAATGGATAGAGGGATGGATCAAGAAATGTATGATAAAACAATTTAGTAAAAGGTTAATGGTAAAATCAAGATGGGGTATATCAGTGTTCACTATAAAATTCAATTTTGCTGTATGTTTGAAATTTTAGTATTAAAATGCTGAGAAAATAATTAAAATAATACAGAAAAGCATGTTGTAAAAAGTAAAAATCCCCCTTTCTCCACCTCAACCTTTGCCCTTTTCCAGAAGTAACCACTGTTATTAACAGTTTGGTAGATATTATTGTGAATCCTTTTTCTTTGAATTTGCATAAATGTAAACGTTGAAATATATAGTGATCTTTTTAAAACACAAAGGGGATGGATTGTACTAGTCACACATTGAGTAATCTGCTTTATTCACTTGATACTTTGTCTTGGAGATCATTCTACATCAGCACAAATGTTACTGACTTTTTTGCTGTTGAAAAAATAAACCTCTCCAAAGCAGCTGGGCCAAATCAAGTATAATAGGGCTGGGTTTTTTTAAATATTTGTATCAATGCCTGATTCCCCACACTGTTGCCAACACTGAACATTATCAGTCTTTTTCACTTTTGTCTGTCCAATGGGTGAAAAATGTTTTCCATTTTCCTGAGAGTTGGTGAGTTTCTGAGTCAGTCTTTTATTGGCCATGTATTGTTTTTCTTTTGTAACTTGCCTTTTCATATTCTTTGTCCTCTTCTCTATTAGGTTTCACTCCTTCTAATTGATTCTTTATATATTCTGGATCTATTCCTTTGTCAGTTATCATGCTGAAAATATAAATCTCCTAGTGTGTGGATCATGGTTTCACTTTCTTTATGGTGTCCTTCTATTAACAAGTTTTAAGTGTATTAGTCGCTCAGTCGTGTCCAACTCTTTTCGATCCATGGACTAGAGCCCACCAGGCTCCTCCGTCCATGGAATTCTCCAGGCAAGAGTACCGGAATGGATAGCCATTCCCTTCTTCTAGGGATCTTCCCAATCCAGGGATCGAGCCCTGGTCTTATACACTACAAGCAGATTCTTTACCACCTGAGCCACCAGGGAAGCCCATTCAAATGTATAAGCCTTTCTTCATGTTTTGTCTTGAGAAATTTTCTGCTATTACAAGATCATCAAGATATTCTCTTATATGATCTCCTAAAAAGTTTTCCAGATATTTTTTTTCTTTGCATATTTATAGTCTGGATAATAAGAAAACAAGATGACATCATGCATAGTGTTGTACAGCCTGTGGTTTTGTCATTTAGCAATAGATTTTGAACATCTTTTCATATGAATAAATGTGTCCGTAATGTTGTGGGTGGGGTTTCCCAGGAAACAGACCCAGAGACAGAGATTTGTGTGCACGAAGTTTATTAGGCAGGGCTTTCAGGTTCAATATGTACGGGGGAAGGGAGTGACATAGGATCAGACAGGAGGGCAAGCTAGGTAATGGCCCAGGAGTAACAAGGGCTCCAACTTTGGAGCTTAAAAGGCCCGTAAAGCTGTCTCTAATTGAAGAAAGAAGGCTACTACTACTAAGTCACTTCAGTCGTGTCCGACTCTATGCAACCCCATAGACAGCAGCCCACCAGGCTCCCCCGTCCATGGAATTCTCCAGGCAAGAACACTGGAGTGGGTTGCCATTTCCTTCTCCAATGCATGAAAGTGAAAAGTGAAAGTGAAGTCGCTCAGTCATGTCCAACCCTCAGCGACCCCATGAACTGCAGCCTTCCAGGCTCCTCCATCCATGGGATTTGCCAAGCAAGAGTACTGGAGTGGGGTGCCATTGCCTTCTCCGGAAGAAAGAAGTCTAGGACTTGATATTCCTGGGCTGTTAGATGTGGGCTGCCCCCACCCTGGGAAGAGGGCGTGACACTGGGCAAGGTAGCTGACTTCCTCAAGATAGATGACAGATGGAGGCCGTCAGCCTGTAGTACTTCCAATAGTTGGGCTTCCTGAAGAGGTATCTGTGCAGCACATCACAGGGTCCACCACGGTTATGGACACTTTTGACTCTGAATAGCAGAAAACCTGACCGACCCTTGCTAAATAAACAGGAGTCGGTCTGACTTAACAGAACGTCTGCAGCAGGTGAGCGCTGGCATCAATAGTATCTGCCCTTTTTATCAGGAAAGCAACATTATTTCTCAGAAGTCCCCAGAAAACTTCCCCTGCTATTCAATTGGCCAGAACTGGATCACAGGTCCATCCCTAGGGGCAAGGGAAGATGGAAAAGTGGGAACAGGATTGTCAGGATTCTGTGCCTCGAGCACTGAACGTTCATTGCTAACTGACCATCTCTGGGTTCTGTTAGCAGAGAAGAGAAGGGGAAAGGATATTAGACCCAGAAGGAACAAGGCCTGCCACAAATAGACCCCTACAAAATTATTTTGGGATAATTGCATATAGATATAACTTATTGAAATGATCTCCCTGGACATTTGGTTGTTTTCAGCTTTTTGCAATTATCCACGGTAGTATAGGGCTCCCTTGGTGGCTCAGACAGTAAAGAATTCGCCTGTAATGCAGGAGACCTAGTTTCGATTCCTGGGTCAGGAAGATTCCCCTGGTAAAGGGAATGGCTACCCACTCCAGTCTTCTTGCCTGGAGAATCCCTTGGACAGAGGAGCCTGGCAGGCTACAGTCCATGGGGTTGCAGAGTTGGACATGACTGAGCAACTAACACTTTTACTGTAGTATAATAAATGTCTTTGTAATTTTCCCCTGCCCATATCCTTATTTATTTCTTCAGGACGAAATGCTGTATATGTAATTGCTAGGCAGAAGGAATGTACCTTCAAAAAGTGTTTGATGCAGATTGCCAAGATGTACCCTAGAAAGGCTCAACAAATTTATATTGTACTTGAGCAGTGAATGAAGAAGCCTGTCCTTACTGACCCTGGATATTAACATCCTCATTAATTTTCCCAGTTTTATACTCTTTAAAAAGTACCCAGTTTGGGCTTTCCCAGTGGCTCAGTGGCAAAGAATCCACCTGCCAATGGAGGAGACATGGGTTCGATTCCTGGCCCAGGAATATCCTACAGCCGCAGAGCACCTAAACCCATGGGCCACAACTGTCAAGCCCACTCTCTAGAGCCTGGGAACCGCAACTGCTGAGCCCATGTGCTGCAACTACTGAAATCCATGCAGCTGGAGTCCATGCTCCACAACAAAAGAAGCCACTGCAATGAGAAGCCCACGCATTGCAACTAGAGAGTAGCCCCGGATTCTGCAACTAGAGAAAAGCCCTCCCAGCAACGAAGACCCAGCACAATGAAAAATAAATAAATAAATGAATTTTTAAAGTACCTAGTTTTGATTTGCATTTTGCTTTGATTTTTATTAACCATTTCTGCTAATGTTTTCACTGTGGTCTAAAAAACAAAAATGTGCTTTGGACTGTAGCTTTCTGGAAAATAAGGAGATATAATCAGGGTTTCATTGTCATGCTCTAGGGGTTAATTCCAGCTGGACTGAGTTGTTTTGCTGGTCAAGACATGAAATACAGTGATTAACAGTTTCCTTTTAACCTGGGGCCCAAGGAATTTCAGGGCATTTTGACCCAGTTTGTTAACATTGTTTATCAATAACAGTGAGGCTGATGATTTGCAGGTGGTCTTGATGTTACCCATCCCCGCCTCCACCCCCAGAGGGCTTATTGTCTGGTTACATTTCTGGAAAATGGCTAGGTGTTACAAATACCTAAATATATGTTCATAATTATTCATAGTATTCACTGTGGCAGCAGTAGAACTACACATATGAATATTTGTATAACCTATAAATTGATTTTTAAGATATCACTCAGCAAGGTAAAAGGAGAAAAAAATAATTTTGCTAATTCCTCCAGTGAGGATTGACTTGTGAATTTAGAAACATATGCCATAGCTATCTTATTGGGAAACATGGCAGTGCTGTTTTAAAAACATTTACTGAATATTTAGTTCATGAATAATAGATCTCTAACTCCAGATTGTATTTTCTTAGTGAAAAAGGGTTAACAGTTATTATTAGAGCAAAAATAAAACCATAGTGCTATAAATCTGAAAAAAAATCACATGAATATTGTAATATCTCTAAATATATGAATATCATACTAAAATTGCTAGAATAATTTTTATTGCATTTTATATGACTTTTGTATAATCATTGCTGCATTTCATAATTTTTGCACACATTATAGTCTTGCATGTAAGTACTAAGTATTTACTGGCTCAGAAAAATATTAAGTCCACATGCACTTAAAAGATATAGAAATGTAAATTTAAGCAGTCAAAAAGATATTTGATATATTTATAGTTTGTAAATTAATAAGAGTTATGCCTGAAATATAAAGTAATAAACTAACAGTACTAAAGCATGATGTGAAATTACATGGCCACTACAAGAATATCGGATTGGATCAGTCGCTCAGTCGTGTCCGACTCTTTGAGATCCCATGAATTGCAGCACGCCAGGCCTCCCTGTCCATCACCAACTCCCAGAGTTCACCCAGACTCATGTCCATCGAGTCAGTGATGCCATCCAGCCATCTCATCCTCTGTCGTCCCCTTCTCCTCCTGCCCCCAATCCCTCCCAGCATCAGAGTCTTTTCCAATGAGTCAACTCTTTGCATGAGGTGGCCAAAGTACTGGTGTTTCAGCTTTAGCATCATTCCTTCCAAAGAACACCCAGGGCTGATCACCTTCAGAATGGACTGGTTGGATCTCCTTGCAGTCCAAGGGACTCTCAAGAGTCTTCTCCAACACGACAGCTCAAAAGCATCAATTCTTCGGCACTCAGCCTTCTTCACAGTCCAACTCTCACATCCATACATGACCACAGGAAAAACCATAGCCTTGACTAGACGAACCTTTGTTGGCAAAGTAATGTCTCTGCTTTTGAATATGCTATCTAGGTTGGTCATAACTTTCCTTCCAAGGAGTAAGCGTCTTTTAATTTCATGGCTGCAGTCACCATCTGTAGTGTTTTTGGAGCCCAGAAAAATAAAGTCTGACACTGTTTCCACTGTTTCCCCATCTATTTCCCATGAAGTGATGGGTCCAGATGCCATGATCTTAGTTTTCTGAACGTTGAGCTTTAAGCCAACTTTTTCACTCTCCACTTTCACTTTCATCAAGAGGCTTTTGAGTTCCTCTTCACTTTCTGCCATAAGGGTGGTGTCATCTGCATAGCTGAGGTTATTGATATTTCTCCCAGCAATCTTGATTCCAGCTTGTGTTTCTTCCAGTCCAGCGTTTCTCATGATGTACTCTGCATATAAGTAAAATAAACAGGGTGACAATATACAGCCTTGACGAACTCCTTTTCCTATTTGGAACCAGTCTGTTGTTCCATGTCCAGTTCTAACTGTTGCTTCCTGACCTGCATACAAATTTCTCAAGAGGCAGATCAGATAGTCTGGTATTTCCATCTCTTTCAGAATTTTCCACAGTTTATTGTGATCCACACAGTCAAAGGGTTTGGCATAGTCAATAAAGCAGAAATAGATGCTTTTCTGGAACTCTCTTGCTTTTTCCATGATCCAGTGGATGTTGGCAATTTATACCTAGATACAATTGTCAAAATAGTATAAATTAAAAACAATTAGACTACTCAATTCAGATTAGAATATAGAGAAAATGTAATATAGTGTAGTTCTTTTCTGAACCAATTTAGTAATACATAAATAGAGCATAAGAACTGTTCATACTTTTGATTTAATAAATATGTATCTGTAGTAGTCTAATATAATAATTCTACTTGTTATTCTTTGGAAGAGAGTTGGCTCATTGGAAAAGACTCTGATGCTGGGAGGGATTGAGGGCAGGAGGAGAAGGGGACGACAGAGGATGAGATGGCTGGATGGCATCACTGACTCGATGGACGTGAGTCTGAGTGAACTCTGGGAGTTGGTGATGGACAGGGAGGCCTGGCGTGCTGCGATTCATGAGGTCGCAAAGAGTCGGACACGACTGAGCGACTGAACTGAACTGAATATAATAATCCTACATCTCGAAAAACCTGTATACACAAAGATATCCATTCCAGCATTGTCTGTAGTGATGAAAATTATAAGCAATTTAGATGTCCAAAAGTTGGAGAAGAATTAATAAATGATGAAACCAGTAAGATATCTATATAATGGAGTTTTTGTTGTTATTGATGTTGTTTTTAGGCCACACAAAGCAACATCCTGAATCTTAGTTTCCCAACCAGGGATCAAATCTGTGCACCCTGCATTGGGAGTGTGGATGGAGTCTTTAGCCCTGCACCACCAGTGAAGTTCCTATAATGGAGTTTAATGAAACTATAAAATGGAGTAATGAAGATCCCTGTGTGTTGCTATTAGCTGATTCAGTAGGAGATGACGCTAATGAAAATAAGCAAGATGCAAAAAAGCTGAATAGTAGGGAATATGTTTTGAGAGTATGAATATAGGTACATAGTTCCTGATATTTTTTAAAACAGAGCAATGGAAAGATAAAACAAAAACTGATATAATTAAAGTGGTTTTGTAAAGTAAAAGGAAAGGAATGTGGAAAGCACAAAGATGGAAGCCTGTAAAAGATGGCCTCCAAAAATCCCCACCTGCTGGTATTCACATCCTTGTAAAGTTCCCTTAATATTGTGCCAGGATTGGTCTGTGTGGCCAAAAGAATTTGGCAGAAATGATGATGTGACTTCCAAGATTAGGTTCCTAAAAGACAATGTAGCTTCCGTTTTATTCTTTCTTTTCTTTTGCATCACTTGTTCTGGGGGAAGGCAGTTGCCCTGTTGAGCGGTCACTCCCACAGGGTGAGGGTCTGAGGTCTGCCAACAGTCACATGGGTGAACCAACCATCTTGGAAGCAGATCATTTAGCCCCAGTTTAGCCTTGAAGTGACTGCAGCCCTGGCTGACATCTAGACTGTTTTTCATGAGAGACCCTGAGCTAGAACCATCCAGCTAAGCCATCCTAGGTTTCTGACCTTCCAAAACTGTGAGATAATGAACATTTGTTATTTTGAATTGTTAAGTTTGGTCTAATTTGTTAGGCAGCAGTACATCATGAATACACGTTGGCGCCATAAAATTGATTTAAATAATTAAAAACCTGAATATAAATAAAAAGAAAAAAAAAGCAGTCCTTAAAAATTCAAGACAAAGGGAAACAAATATCAACTATGAACTATCAAGCCAGTGGCAAAACTACACAGACAATAATTACTTCAAGTGACTTGCAAACGGTACTTTTTACTGTACATCCCTAATGTGCTAGATCCTAAGGACAAAAAGAACTGCAAATAAATCTTAAATGACATTCAGTTGTTTAATTGTAAGCAATGACATTGGTATTGCTGCCCTGATACTATTCTATCTATATAGAAGTAAAGCAAAGAAGTCATTATGTTAACATCACTAAGAACCAAGATTTTATATGAGTCAGAAAAGAGACACAAACACAAAATCAAAGAAGTAAAAATTCTTTGCTCTTTAATTTGGATTGGAAATAGCGGTATAGATTCATTATTTTTCTTTCTCCAAAAATATGTCTTTCTAGCTCTGTGCACTGAAAGACCTAAAAGAAATAACAACATAGTAGCAATAAATACCCACCCAGATTGTAATGACTAAATATAAGTTAAAACAAACATGCAGAATTCCTTAGGAAAATGGCTAATTTCAATTCTGAGACTGGAAATAGAAAAGATGAACCTCGAATGTTCTGTGTTACTAGAAATTAAGAGCTACCAGAGTCAAATTAAAGGACTAAGGAGCCAACTTTTTGAGGGGCTCTCAGTGGCCCAAGATAGGATACTTTGAGCATCCAAAAAGTGTATATGTTTTTATACACCAAATACTTTAAAACTCCGTGAGTTCATAACGATGTGTGTGTTAGTGGCTCAATTGTGTCCAACTCTATGTGACCCCATGGACTGTAGCCCACCAGGCACCTCTGTCCATGGAATTCTCCAGGTAAGAATACTGGAGTGGGTTGCCATGCCCTTCTCCAGAGGGTCTTCCCCACCCAGGGATCGAATCTAGGTTTCCTGCACTGCAGGCAGATTCTTTACCATCTGAGGCACCAATGATACTAAAATATAAGTAAAACCTCAATGTTCAGTTTTTGGAGGTTGCTTGGACACCAACTTATTAATCATAAAATTGACAAAGGAAAAAATTTAAACATTTTTTTTCTGCCCGGCTGTGTTTCAGAGCATCCAGAATTAATGGGAAAGTTTTTCAGCTTATAATTCAAGCTCTGAAAGAATGTCAGAATTGGAAAATCACCATTTCATGAAGGAATGGTTTCGGTTATGAAAATGCTTTAATATCTTGATCTAAGTGGTAGCTACATGACTGGATCATATATAAATATTTTTCCAGCTATCCATTTAATTTTTATGCATTTTATTGCAAGTATACTTCAATTTAATAATTTTACCTTAATTTTAAAAAAGTTCCCATTATGTCTTCCCATGTAGTGTAATAGGAAGTACACAGCACCCTATGAAATATCCTTGCCAAGAAATTGAACTTGAATCTAAACACAGCTCCACGTATAACTGCTGCTGCTGCTGCTGCTAAGTCGCTTCAGTTGTGTTCGACTCTGTGCGACCCCATAGACAGCAGCCCACCAGGTTCCCCTGTCCCTGGGATTCTCCAGGCAAGAACACTGGAGTAGGTTGCCATTTCCCTCTCCAATGCATGAAAGTGAAAAGTGAAAGTGAAGTCGCTCAGTCGTGTCCGACTCCCAGCGACTCCATGGACTGCAGCCCATCAGGCTCCTCCGTCCATGGGACTTTCCAGGCAAGAGTACTGGAGTGGGGTGCCATTGCCTTCTCCGCCAGCTCACAAAAAATAACTACCAGCTCACAAAAAATAAAGAGAACAGAGGAACATGTTAAATGATACCAACAGGGTACAACCAGACAAATGGAGAATATGGGACGTTCTATAGAACAAATGGGGCTTCCCTGGTGGCTCAGCTGGTAAAGAATCTGCCTGCAATGCGGGAGACCTGGGTTGGGAAGATCCCCTGGAGAAGGGAAAGGCTACCCACTCCAGGATTCTGGCCTGGAGAATTCCATGGACTATATAGTCCATGGGGTTGCAAAGAGTCCGACATGACTGAGCGACTTTCACTTTTCACTTTCATAGAATATATGTCCATGGAGTAGCCAAGAGTTAGACATGACTGAGTGACTGAATATGCATCTGTGCACAGGACAAATGATGTGACTTCTTCAGTGAATTCATGATATAAAAAGAAAAGGGAAGGGGAAAGGATGAGTCATAGATTGAAAGAGACTTAAATGTTAGTCATGGACTGCAGCCCACCAGGCTCCTGTATCCATGAGATTTTCCAGGCAAGGATACTGGAGTGGGTCACCATTTCCTTCTCCAAGGGATATTCCCAACCCAGGGATCGAACCCGGGTCTTCTGCACTGCAGGCAGATTTTTTACTGACTGAGCTACAAGGGAAGCCCAAAAGAGACTTAAGAGACATATTAATCAAAACAGTATCTGGACATTGTTTGGGTCTTGATTGAAACGAACCAACTATAAAAAGCCATTTTTGAGACTATCAGAATCATTTGAACACAGATGATATTAAGGAATTAGTGTTCATTTTATTAGATGTGATGGTAGTATTGTGTTCTTAAAGTCTGTATCCTAGTAGATAGTTAAGTATTTATGGGTGAAATTATACGATTTGCTTTAAAATATTGTTGGGGAGAAATACGGAGAAGAATAAATGACTCAAGAAAGCCACAAGGGTAATAACTGTTGAAGCTGAATGATAGATAAACTGGGGCTTGTTAAACTTGTTTCTTTATTTTTGTGTATGTTAAGAAGCTCTTCAGTTATTGAGCTTCAATTCACCCTTCTATACCTTGTGATTCTGGGGATGGAATTTGACCATCCACATTTCTGCTTTGCCAACTGTTCCCCATCAGATTCTGACCATAGCGGGTTGATAGAGGGAGACTGCAGGGCTGGAGGAGGATAAAGGAATTTAAACTCCTTTCTGTTCTTCCTGTTGCTTCCTGCCAGCTTCCTGCCTCCCTCAGCATCTCCCCACCCAGGAGCATTTCTTCACCCCTGAACCAGCAGCGCCATTCATGTCAACAGCTGATCGCAGTTTGCAGTTTTCCAACATTCACAGAATGAGCCTCGTCAAACCCACATCAGAAACACCAGCATGAGGTGAGCAGAAGCCCCTCCTCAGAGGTCTGGGTCCCAGCCCACGGAGCTCTTCCTCTAAGCTTCTAAGTTGTAATAATTCCATTCTCTTTCCCTGGTACTCAAGCCCTGGGGCGGGGGTGGTAGCAGTTTTCTGTCTCCTACTCCAAGATATCTTACAGTTCTCTGCACCATTTGAGTTAATCTATTGATACTTAACAACTTTATGACTACTTCACGCTTTTTACATGAAATTCTGCCCGTTCAAATAACTAATGTGGCTTCTGCCTCCTGACTGGGCCCTGACTGAAAGGTACACCCATCAGTCATTGGTTGAAGGCTGCTTCCAGGGAGGTTCGTTACCCAGCATTTACGATCAGTCACGGGGAGGTAAAGTCGACACCTGCAGCAGGGCAGGCTCCAGTGGCAAGAGACAACACTCAGGCAAAGTACTGTAGGAGCTAGCTTTGGAAGTTGGGCCAGTGCGTACTAAAGTGATAAGGGAGAGGGAACAAGGGCAGGGTGTGACAATGTTTGCTACACAGCCTAATGCTCTTTATGAAAAATTAATTTCTCATTACACAAGCATTCATTATCTTTGAAAGACTCTTAGTCATTAAGCATAAGGCAAAAGTCCTCTCAGTCACCATTCCCCATCTAGATTCCCTTTGCTTCCTTCCTCCCTAGAGGTAATCACTGTTATCAGTTATCATTTACATGTGTTTTTCTACATATATATGTATATAAAACATACACAGCATTATTTTGTAGGTTTTGGTTTTTATTTCAGCGTATACATGTCTTCTTGCAATTTGCTTTATTTACAAAACAATTTGTCTAGTAAGTCATTCCATATTATGACACATAGATCCACCTATTTCTTTTTAACTGCTGCATAATATTCCCTAATGTCCATATGCCATTGTTTATTTTGCTTGTGATCTATGTTCACAATTAACAAAATTCTATGATTAATATCCATGTCTGTGTGTCTTTGTACCAGTTTAGGAGTGTTTTTCCAGGTTAGATACAGAGCAATAGAAATGCTGGGTCAGTTTTAAATGTGCATTAGATGTTAAAAATATGTCTTCTAAAATGTGGTTCTAATGTACAAGCTGTGATATTGCAGCTTATAATAAGAAATATATATAGTAAATCCCCTACATACAAATGAGTTCCATTCCAAGAGCGCATTTGTAAGTCCAATCGTTTGTAAGTCCAACAAAGTTAGCCTAGGTACCCAACTAACACAATAAGCTATATACTACTGTACAGTAATAGGTTTGTAATACTTTTTACACAAATAATACATAAAAAACAAACACAAAAAATAAGGAAAACGTTTTTAATCTTACAGTATAGTGCCTTGAAAAGTACAGTACTATAGTACAGTAGCTGGCATACAGGGGCTGATAGCAGTACAAAGTACAGCTTTCACGCTTGCTTCCGGGCATCCTGAGCTTGAAATAAAAACACTGTACTACTGGACTCTATACAGTACTGTACAGTAAGGTACACAAAAGCACAACCACTTGTAGAGGATGCACGTGCATGACAATTATGTGATTGGATGTGCAAACGCACGTTTGCATCTTTGATAGTTCACAACTTGAACGTTCCTATGTAGGAGACATACTGTAGTTGGTCTTCATCCTCATTTCTGGCAGAGTTCCTAAAACCCTTGGAATTTCCTAAGCGAAGAGAGCAACAAAGGTGTCTTTGTGATGTGAATAAGGTGATTCCCCAGCTGCACCTAAGGATGGGGGCTGGTTGCCAGGGGAATCAACGTTGTGATTAGAGGGTTGCAACTTTCGGTCTCACCTTCTAACCTCGGGGGAGGGGATGGGAGGAGAGCTGGAGGTTGTCACCAGAGTCACCAATGGCCAATGATTGAATCAATCTTGACTAAGTAATGAAGCCTCCTTAAAAACCCAAACCTATAGGATTCAGAGAGCCTCTGGATTGGTGAACTCGTGCTTATCTGGGGGGAAATGGGACTACTGGAGAGGACATGGACGCGACTCATCCTTTCCCCACACCTTGTCCTAAGAATCCTTTCGGTCTGGCTGTTCCTGAGTTATATCCTTTTATAATAAACCGATGATCTAGTAAGTAAATCGTTTCTCTGAGTTCTTTGAGCCGTTTTAGCAAACTAACTGAATCCCAGGAGGGGATCTTTGGAACTTAGCCAGTTGGTCAGAAGTATAATGTCAGGATTGAGTTGAATTCTTGGACACCCAACTGGTGTCTGAAAATTGGTGTTGTATGGGAAGCACCTCCGCTCCCACCAAAAAAACCCTACACGTTCAAATTGGGTTTGGGAACTCAAGAGTTGGTGTCAGTGAAATGGGATTTGCTAGAACGGCCCAGGCTCAAAGAAACTTGTAGTTTAGGAAGGGAAAGGATGAATGGGGATGGGGAGGTACATATAACCTTATTACAAAATTTTAAACTAGTTTAGGAAGTCTTAACAGAATTTGCTATTCTGCTTCCCCTCAAGGGTCTTACAGATGCTAATTAAAAACATCAGGTTAATTAACAAGACAATGAAAAGACCCTGAGAGGCAACTCTTCTTCCCCACTAGGTGGAACTTTTTAAACTGTTTTTTAAGGCATAAGGTAGATAACATGAATATTGACTGGAATGTAACAAAGAAAAATATGGAGAGAGCCCTGGGGACTTGTACCAGTAGGGTGGAAATCTTTAGATGGTTGTTAAGAAATAGGATGAAGTAAAAATGGGACATTGGTGGGGTTAAAACAAAGGTTTCTTTTTTAAAATAATTTCTTTTGGCCACGCTGTGCGGTTTGGGGGAATTCTCTGACCAGGGATTCAGCCTGGGCTACAGCAGTGAAAAAGTCCTATCCAGTAGACCGCCAGGCAACTCACCAAAACAAAGGGATCCTAAGGATGGGTGGGCACAAGGACCCCTGGTTGACTCCCAATATTAAAGGGCCCCAAACAAGTCCGCTCTATTTACCCTAGTGGAGAAATTAAAAGCTGGAAAGCAAACTTTGCGATGAGAAACATGACCAGTATAGTAATTGCTTGGGGTCATGCTTAGGCCTGTTAATCAAAACAGATTGATAAAAGGGTTGGGGTCCCTGGGCTTGACCCCTCGCTGAAGACCTAAAGCCTTTTACACTAGAGTGGATAAAATGCGTAGGGAGTGAAGAAGAGAAGTTGCCAGTACTCACTGATAGGAGAATCACATGAACCCATTGGTGAAGCCCTTACTTAGGTTACAACTAAATCGAGAGAAAGTAAAAATGGAATGGTTGATAGAATCATGAAAGTTGAAATGTCTAAGCAGGGATTTTGTAGAAAAGTTGTGTTGGTATTACCGGAATGTTTTGTGGGAATGGCTGTTATGTTTGGCTGGGGAACACCTCCCCTACTTAGTGCTGTAAAATCCAAACCTGTGGATGAAATCCTAAGGGAGGCTACAGTTAGTACCGTAATGGATGGTACTAAGGTAAAGTTTTGTGGGAGAAGCCATATGTTGGAATAGGCTTTCTGTGAAGTGGTGGTGTCTCTCTTACCTGACTGTCATGGGGACGGACATACTATCTGACCAGGGAATGTTTCTCCCACTGAGGATTGTAAAACAGAGGACGCGTGACTCCACCCCTCAAGCAACATTAATGGGACTTGCTAAATGGGACCCAGTAAGACCGCCTAAGTCCACACAGTGGAATAGAAGCTGGAGTACCAGTAGGGACAAAGTCTCTGGGCCATAGCCCGACATAGAATGTAGCTTGGACTTAGGGCAGGAGCCTGTTAGCACTCCCCGTGACAACTGGGACTTGTAACTAGAGAATTCCCATTTGAGGGCTATTTGCTACCTTGTTATTGTACGTTATTAACTGAAGCTACCCTTATGACTGAAGGACTTAAAGTGCTCTTAAATCTGAAATGGTTATAATGTCAAGGACAACGTTGGAGAAATGCCCTAATGGGAATGGCAGGGCCCAGAACAGTTCCATAACAATATGGGAATGGGTTATACAGGATTTTGTTATTGGGAGGAAGAAAGCAAGGAGACAGTCAGGAGCAGGAAGCCTCTTTTCTCCTAGGACTGACTCCAGAACTGTGTGAGTAGCGGCTGGATTCTACCGTCATTTGAACAGTGCCCTGTAAACAGCTCTCTACCGACAGAGAAAGGGCCGCTTGGTTTGTGGACAGCAGTTCCACAGTAAATGAACACCCCCGATCGAAGAAGGTGAAAACAAATTAGCTCAGTGGGCTGAGTTGCATGCTGTTTGCCTAGCAGTGATGAAAGAATTGATCAGCGGTAAAGCCCCTGTGTCTGAGTTTTTACTGACTCATGGGCAGCGGCCACTGGCCACATGGTCAGGCAGAGGGCAAGGGAAACCTGGCTTATTAAAGGGATGCCCGTTTGGAAATCACTATGGGAATTTGAGGAGGGGGCATGAAGGTAGGATGTGTTAATGCTTGTTGGGAGAACCCCCTTCCGGCTTTGGGAGGTGACTGGAATCAACAAGCAGATATCCATCCCCACGCTTGCTGGAGGTGGCCACCTAGGCCCATGAAGAGAGTGGATATGGGGGTGCTGCAGCATTGCAGAGACGGGACTGATCCGGACGTGGTCTTCTTGTTCCCTCTGAGACGCAAGATGCCAAATAAGAGCTGTTCTGTCAGCGAGACAGACGGGGGTGCGGTGGGCTGTGTGGCAGATTCTGGTGGGAAGACCTTGACTGTAGCTGCCAAGTGAGGCCAAAGCTGGAGGCTCAGGGTTCCAAATGGATCCTGGGTCCTGACAGGAGCAATGTTGAGCCCAGCCTGGGCTTTACTTGCCTGGTGGTCGATGCCAGTTCTCAGGGTGTTAGGAAAGGACCTGAACACAGGAGAGGGCACCAATTTGAACATCTGATCATCATTTCTTCAGACTAAGGAACACACTTCACCAGCTCATAATGTCGAAGGATGTATGTTTGTGCTAAGTCACTCAGTAATGTCCAACTCTTTGCAACCCCATGGACTGTAGCCTGCCAGGCTCCTCTGTCCATGGGAATCTCCAAGGATGGACAGCAATATATCCTCTTCAGAGTGTGATGGAATCTGAAGGGGCAGTTAGAACAATGGTTGTCTATAACAGGGGATAGAAGCATGAAGGGCCAGCTTCCCTGCCTTCAACACTCATATGAGTGGGGCTAAAGGGTTTCCTTGCTGGGTAGATTTCTCTGTTTCTCTGGTGGATCTGAGGGAAAGGGGGAGTGAAAGGCATTGGTGTTTTTTTCTTCCCCACATCACTTCGGCTTTTTTTTCCTTCCTACTTGATACAGGGGTCACAAGACCAGGGCTGGAAACAGGGATGGTTCCTGAGCAAGTAACTGTAACTGTGTTTTTAGCCTTTGTGTCATAATTCCTAAGAGCCTGATGGGGCAGGATGTGCCTTCACGCATGTAACAAAATTGGGATCAACAGCGAAAGCAGCGATATTGCCTGGAGGTAAAGATAGCCTGCTAGTTCTGAGTCTGTAACCTTATCTGACTAGAGGAGCACTCAGGGGAGGCGCTTGCTTAACTAGTATTGCTGCCTGCCATCTAGACCAGCGCCGAGGCCGAACCTAAAGTCCCTCCCAAAGGTAGGAAAATTTGGATATAGACAAAGAAAAGGGAAAATGGTAGCCGAGGGTAAATAGGAATGAATAAATAAATTGGTTGGGTAATGAGGGACATCCAATATTATGTTAACATCTCCCAAGAGGCTCAAAGCAAGATACCTGAAAGGGTGAAGCCGCATGTTGCTGACCCTACTCCTGCTTTTAGAACCTGACAAGATCAAATTGAAGCTTACAACCTGAGTGGACCTGGCCCTGGGAGACATTTTCATAGGATCTGATGCTGGGTTGGAAACTTATTAATGACTGAGTGGGATTCTAGTCATGGGCCGGTATCTTTTGACTTTTAGGACTATTTTGCTGTAAGGGATCCATATTTGAAGATCAGGGAGTGAACTGGGATATTTTGACTTATAATAAGAAATATATATCTTTGGTCCCCGATTGTGGCAGTTACTAAAGGATAATCCTTGGAACTTCCGTAGTGAAGAGAGCAACAAAGGTGTCTTTTGTTATGCTAACGAAGTGGCTTTTGGACTGTTCCTTAGAATGGGGTTGGTTGCCAGGGGGACCAACTTGTTGATTAGAAGGTTGGAACTTCTAGTCCTACCTCATATCGGAGGAGTAGAGGGGAGCTGTATGTAAGTTGAATCTATCACCCGTGGCCAATGACTTAGTCAATCTTGCCTGTGTAACAAAGCCTACATAAACACCTAAAAGTACAGAGTTCAGAGAGCTTCCAGGCTGGTGAACACGTGGAGATGTGGGAAGAGTGGTGAGCCCAGGGAGGGCATGGAAGCATGAGCCCAGGGGAGTCCTGTCCCCCCACCTTGCTCTATGAATCTCTTCCCTCTGGCTTCCTGAGTTGTAGCCTTTTATAATGAACCAGTGATCTAGTGAGTAAAATGTTTGAGTTCTTTGAGCTGCTCTAGCAAATTAATTGAACCTAAGGAGTGGGTTGTTAGAACAAAGCCAACTGCTCCAAAGTACAGGTCACAACCTGGACTTGGGACTGGTGTCTGAATTGAGTTACCAAGGAAGACATGGTAGGAATCTCTGATCTATAGCCAGTTTGTCAGAAGAATGGGTCACAGCCTGGACTTGTGACTGGCATCTGAAATGGGGGTGAGGTAGAGGGCAGTCTTGTAGGTTGAACTTTCAACCTATGGAATCTGATGCTGTCTCTGGGTAGACGGTATAAGAATTGATATGACCTGAGTTGAATTCTTGGACACCCTGCTGGTGTCTGAGAATTGCTTGTTTGGGGAAACCTCCCTGCCCCCAACATACATTGAAAATTGGATCTCAGAACACCTAAAAGACAGGGTACTAGGAAGGTGCCAATGTTCTTCTTACTATAGGATTCACTATAGCTGTCTTAGCCTTCATTTCCCATCTGGCACTGCTCTGGGCCCCCTTAGTAGAGGATAACCCAGTGGAGAGAGAGAGCTAGCTGTTCACCCCAACCATCCACAAGCCACCCTACATTGTCTGCATTCTACTGTCCACGGGGCCACCAGGACAGGATTAACTTGAATGTCACAGAGACACCAAAGGGGAGTCTTCAGGCTGGCAGCAATGTCTGTGGTGTCCCCTGAGAACAGAGTCTCATAGAGATGGTTGGAATGGGCTTGTTCCTGGGCCTCTGTGACAGTCCTTAGCAACTCCTGGAAATAATTACAGTAATTACATATGAATGAGTTCCATTCAGAGAGTGCGTTCATTAGGTCCAATTTGTTCGGGAAGTCCAACAAACTTTGCCTAGGTACTCAACTAACACGATCGGCTATATAGTACTGTACTGTAATAGATTTATAATACTTTTCACACAAATGATATATCACTTCAGTTCAGTCGCTCAGTCGTGTCCGACTCTGCCACTCCACGGACTGCAGCATGCCAGGCTTCCCTGTCTATCACCAACTCCCGGAGCTTACTCAAACTCATGTCCATTGAGTCAATGATGCCCTCCAACCATCTCATTCTCTGTTGTCCCCTTCTCCTTCTGCCTTCAATCTTTCCCAGCATCAGGGTCTTTTCCAGTGACACACTTCTTCACATCAGATGGCCAAATATTGGAGTTTCGGCTTCAGCATCAGTCCTTCCAATGAATATTCAGGACTGATTTCCTTTAGGATGGACTGGCTTGATCTCCTTGCAGTCCAAGGGACTCTCAAGAGTCTTCTCCAACACCACAGTTCAAAAGCATCAGTTCTTCGGTGCTCAGCTTTCTTTATAGTCCAACTCTCACATCCATACATGACTACTGGAAAAACCATAGCTATGACTAGACAGACCTTTGTTGGCAAACTTATGTCTCTGCTTTTTAATATGGTATCTAGGTTGGTCATAGCTTTTCTTCCAAGGAGGAAGTGTCTTATAATTGCATGAAATAATATATAAACAAACACAAAAAATAAAACATTTTTAATCTTGCAGTACAGTATTGGTGGCTCAGCAAGTAAAGAACCTGCCTGCCAATGCAGGAGATGCCGAAGATGTGGGTTTAATCTGTGGGTCAGAAAGATCCCCTGGAGAAGGGAATGGCAACCTACTCCAGTCTTCTTGCCTGGAGGATCCCATGGACAGAGGAGCCTGGTGGGCTATAGTCCATGGGATTGCAAAGAGTTGGACATGACTGAGTGACTGAGCAAGGCACACACTACTGTACTCTATACTGCTGCTGCTGCTGCTAAGTCGCTTCAGTCGTGTCCGACTCTGTGTGACCCCATAGACGGCAGCCCACCAGGCTACAGTACTGTGCAATAAAGTGCACAAAAGTACAACTACTTGTACAGGATGCACATATATGACAATGTATGCCAGACACTTGAACTAACTTACATGATTGACATTCGAAGAAGTGTTAGTTGCTCAGTAGTGTCTGACTCTTTGTAACACCATGGACTAGAGTCTGCCAGGCACCTCTGTCCATGGGCTTCTCCAGGCAAAAATACTGGAGTAGGTTGCCATGCCCTTCTCGAGGGGATCTTCCTGACCCAGGAACTGAACCCAGGTCTCCCGCATTGCGGGCAGATTCTTTACTGTTTGAGCTACCAGTGAAGCCCCTGACATGCAAACAAATGTTCGTATCTGTGAAAATTTGAAACTTAAAGTTTCATATGTAGGAGACTTACGGTAGTTGTACTTCGGCCACCTCATGCAAAGAGTTGACTCATTGGAAAAGACTCTGATGCTGGGAGGGATTGGGGGCAGGAGGAGAAGGGGACGACAGAGGATGAGATGGCTGGATGGCATCACTGACTCGATGGACGTGAGTCTGGGTGAACTCCGGGAGTTGGTGATGGACAGGGAGGCCTGGCGTGCTGCGGTTCATGGGGTAGCAAAGAGTCGAGCACGACTGAGCGACTGAACTTAACTAAACTGAAGTCCTTGCCTGACCCTGGGGCAGAGTGAGTAGCTTACCATAGCCTTTCTTTTATGCCACTAACACTGGACCCAGTGCCTGTGGGAGTGGCATCAGGTCCATGGGCATCGGGTTCAATGTTAGTGGCATCTGCATGAGAAAGGCTAGTTGGTTTCTTTCAGTTATCCCTAAGCATACCTGGGATTGGGATCCACGGTGTACTTGGCCATGTCAATATTTGTAAAAATATTTTTCAGGCAGAGGAAACACAAAGTCCTAGGATCTGAAGTGAGGACATGCTTATCGTGTTGAAGGAATGGTCCAGAGCTGGTTGGAATACAGAGTGAGGAGGACAAGTAGGATACAGAGTCAGAGGCAATGATGGGGATTGGCGACTACATCAATTTTCCAGCTCACTCCTGCCCAAGGGTTGTTTTAAACCTCCAGGCTTTTCCAGACTGGGCTCTTGGTTTCTTTGGCGATTCAATTCCCTCAAACCTGAATAGGCCTCTGATCTTTTTGCTTCTAGGCAGTTTTGAGTTTTGTAACCATATTCAAAGTTCTTTCCTAGATATAGTTGTTAAGTCTGCTTTGTGTTTTTACCTCCTTCTTCCCATGCTTTTCCTTTTTCAAGTGAATGGTGGCTACCTTGATGCCGTCACAGAAAACAGGCTCAGATAAGAAGGATGGACACCAACCACCACCCTCAATCTGATTTTTTTTCTTTTTTTTTTACTATTGAAGTATGGTTGATTTACAATGTTGTGTTAGTTTCAGGTATACAGAAAAGTGATTCAATTAAACATATACACACACACACACACACACACACACACACACACACACACACATATATATATATATATTCAGATTCTTTTCCCTTATGCGAACGTGCTCAGTCATGTCTGACTCTTTGCTACCCCATGGACTGTAGCCCTCCAGGCTCCTCTGTCCAGGGGATTTTCCAATTAAGAATACTGGAGTGGGTTGCCATTTCCTGCCCCAGGGGATCTTCCCAACCTGGGGAATGAACCCTCATCTCCTACACTGACAGGTGGATTCTTTACCACTGAACCACCAGGGAAGCTCCTTTCCCATATAGGTTATTATAAAACATTGACTATAGTTCCCTGTGCAATACAGTAGGTCCTTGCTGGTTATCTATGTCATACTCAGTCTGATTTTTGCTTCAGGGCAGAGTCCCTCTGTTTAACTGAGGAGTCTTTTCTTTTTTTTTAACCTGAGGAGTCTTAATGTGCCTTGTGTCAAGTGCTTAAGCAGTCCCTAAGCTGGGGCCTGGTGGCTGACACGATTGCAGCTGTTAGGCTGGGGAGAGATAATGAGGCCAAATGCATTATAGATTATATATTACAGACACACAGGCAAGATCAGCATGGTCTCCGCTCCCCACGTCCCTCGTCCCACAGCATCATACTGAACAAGAGGAGCCAAATGACTGAACACCAGTGTGCTAAGTCGTTTTGCTAGGGGGAGGCCAATTCTAAACTACAGTCAAGCAGTTTTCTAGATAGCCATGGAAGTTGGCAGCTGTAGCCTGGCGGGTAATGGGGTGGGTAGAAAGGGTTGCCCTCCCCAGAACCAGGGAGATGGGTGAGAAATGGCCTTGTGGCAGTGTGCCACAAGATAGTGAGGGGAAACTGCCTTGCAGCAGCTCCCTGTCCTTATCTCCCTTTGTTCCAGGAGGAATCACAGAGCCTTCTGCCAAGTCTGGTCAGACTACCGACAAGCCCTGCTTCTGTGACCTATATGGAGATGTGCAAGGCCACCAGCGTGTCCTGATACAGCTTGTCCCTTACACTCTGTTGCACAAAGCCTCTTTCAGTCTTCTCTCTTGTCGTTGGGGATTCAAAAGCAGGCAGCTTTTCTAACCCTGTGTTCCCCAATTTTTTCCCTCTTTTCCTTTTTGTCATTAAATCTGCCAATTCTGGCCTGAGCTTTTCATTTTCTTGGAAAAATACCTTGTTAAATACACCAGGTAACCATCAATACACACTATGAACACTTCCTTCTATCCTCTTTCCCTAAAGTCATTGGCTCAGTCACGTGTAGAATCATCATCGTGGCATGTCAGCTCTTAGTTGCGGCACGTGGGATCTTTAGGTGGCACGCAGAATCTACTTCCCTGACCAGAGATTGAACCTGGGCTTCCTGCATTGGGAGCTTGGAATCTTAACCACTGGAGCACCAGAGATATCCCCTGATGTCTTTTTAATACAGGTGTTACCTTAATCAAGCCTTTCACACCATTTAGTAAAACTCTCCATCTTTCCATTGCAGAAGGCAATGGCACCCCACTCCAGTACTCTTGCCTGGAAAATCCCATGGACGGAGGAGCCTGGTAGGCTGCAGTCCATGGGGTCGCTACCAGTCAGACATGACTCAGCGACTTCATCTTCACTTTTCACTTTCACTCATTGGAGAAGGAAATGGCAACCCACTCCAGTGTTCTTGCCTGGAGAATCCCAGGGAAGGGGGAGCCTGGTGGGCTGCTATCTATGGCGTTGCACAGAGTTGGACACAACTGAAACCACTTAGCAGCAGCAGTTGCAACCAAGGTCATCCATAGAGTAAGGTACAGAGTCATCCATCTCTGTTGTAGCAAGCTGGAAATGTTGTAGCAAGCTGGAAACGTTGTAGCAAGCTGGAAACGTTGTAGCAAGCTGGAAACGTTGTAGCAAGCTGGAAAGGTAGCAAGCTGGAAAGCTACAAGCTTGCCTTGTAGCAAGGCAAAAACATGTAGGAGTATAATTCAGTTCAGTTCAGTTCACTGGCTCAGTCATGTCCGACTCTTTGCAACCCCATGAATCACTCTTTGTGACTCCATGAATCACAGCACTCCAGGCCTCCCTGTCCATCACCAACTCCCGGAGTTCACTCAAACTCATGTCCATCAAGTCAGTGATGCCATCCAGCCATCTCATCCTCTGTCGTCCCCTTCTCCTCCTGCCTCCAATCCCTCCCAGCATCAGGGTCTTTTCCAATGAGTCAACTCTTTGCATGAGGCGGCCAAAGTACTGGAGTTTCAGCTTCAGCATCAGCCCTTCCAATGAACACCCAGGACTGATCTCCTTTAGGATGGACCAGTTGGATCTCCTTGCAGTCCAAGGGACTCTCAAGAGTCTTCTCCAACACCACAGTTCAAAAGCATCAATTCTTCGGCACTCAGCTTTCTTCACAGTCCAACTCTCACATCCATACATGATCACTGGAAAAACCATAGTCTTGACTAGATGGACCTTTATTGGCAAAGTAATATCTCTATTTTTCAATATGCTGTCTAGGTTGGTCATAACTTTCCTTCCAAGGAGTAAGCGTCTTTTAAGTTCATGGCTGCAGTCATCATCTGCAGTGGTTTTAGAGCCCCCAGAAATAAATTCTGCCACTGTTTCCACTGTTTCCCCATTTATCTGCCATGAAGTGGTGGGTCCAGATGCCATGATCTTAGTTTTCTGAATGTTGAGCTTTAAGCCAACTTTTTCACTCTCCACTTTCACTTTCTTCAAGAGGCTTTTGAGTTCCTCTTCACTTTCTGCCATAAGGGTGGTGTCATCTGCATATCTGAGGTTATTGATATTTCTCCCGGCAATCTTGATTCCAGCTTGTGCTTCTTCCAGCCCAGCGTTTCTCATGGTGTACTCTGCATAAAAGTTAAATAAGCAGGGTGACAATATACAGCCTTGACGGGCTCCTTTTCCTATTTGGAACCAGTCTGTTGTTCCATGTCCAGTTCTAACTGTTGCTTCCAGACCTGCATATAGGTTTCTCAAGAGGCAGGTCAGGTGGTCTGATATTCCCATCTCTTTCAGAATTTTACACAGTTTATTGTGATCCACACAGTCAAAGGCTTTGGCATAGTCAATAAAGCAGAAATAGATGTTTTTCTGGAACTCTCTTGCCTTTTCCATGACCCAGCGGATGTTGGCAATTTGATCTCTGGTTCCTCTGCCTTTTCTAAATCCAGCTTGAACATCTGTAAGTTTATGGTTCATGTACTGTTGAAGCCTGGCTTGGAGAATTTTGAGCATTACGTTGGTAGCCTGTGAGATGAGTGCAATTGTGAGGTAGTTTGAGCGTTCTTTGGCATTGCCTTTCTTTGGGATAGGAATGAAAACTGACCTTTTCTAGTCCTATGGCCACTGCTGAGTTTTCCAAATTTCCTGGCATATTGAGTGCAGCACTTTCACAGTATCATCTTTTAGGATTTGAAATAGCTCAACTGGAATTCCATCACCTCCACTAGCTTTGTTCGCAGTGATGCTTCCTCAGGCCCACTTGACTTCGCATTCCAGGATGTCTGGCTCTAGGTCAGTGATCACACCATCGTGATTATCTGGGCTGTGAAGCTCTTTTTTGTACAGTTCTTCTGTGTATTCTTGCCACCTCTTCTTAATATCTTCTGCTTCTGTTAGGTCCATACTATTTCTGTCCTTTATCGAGCCCATCTTTGCATGACATGTTCCCTTGGTATCTCTAATTTTCTTGAAAAGATCTCTAGTCTTTCCCATTCTGTTGTTTTCCTCTATTTCTTTGCATTGATTGCCGAGGCAAGCTTTCTTACCTCTCCTCGCTATTCTTTGGAACTCTACATTCAGAGGCTTATATCTTTCTTTTTCTCCTTTGCTTTTCACTTCTCTTCTTTTCACAGCTATTTGTAAGGCCACCTCAGACAGCCATTTTGCTGTTTTGCATTTCTTTTCCATGGGGATGGTCTTCATCCTTGTTTCCTGTACAATGTCACGAACCTCCGTCCATAGTTCCTCAGGCACTCTATCTATCAGATCTAGACCCTCAAATCTATTTCTCACTTCCGCTGTATAATCATAAGGGATTTAATTTAGGTCATACGTGAACGGTCTAGTGGTTTTCCCCACTTTCTTCAATTTAAGTCTGAATTTGGCAATAAGGAGTTCATGATCTGAGCCACAGTCAGCTCCCGGTCTTGTTTTTGCTGATTGTATAGAGCTTCGCCATCTTTGGCTGCAGAGAATATAATCAATCTGTTGACCATCTGGTGATGTCCACGTGTAGAGTCTTCTCTTGTGTTGTTGGAAGAGGGTATTTGCTATGACCAGTGCGTTCTCTTGGCAAAACTATTAGCCTTTGCCCTGCTTCATTCTGTACTCCAAGGCCAAATTTGCCTGTTACTCCAGGTGTTTCTTGACTTCCTACTTTTGCATTCCAGCCCCCTATAATGAAAAGGACATCTTTTGGGGATGTTAGTTCTAAAAGGTCTTGTAGATCAGAGTTGGACACATCTGAAGCAACTTAGCAGCAGCAGCTGCAACCAAGGTCATCCATATCCTAAGGTACAGAGCCATCTCTGTTGTAGCAAGCCTGAAACGTTGTAGCAAGCTGGAAATGTTGTAGCAAGCTGGAAACATTGTAGCAAACTGGAAAGCTACAAGCTTGCCTTGTAGCAAGGCAAAAACATGTAGGAGTATGCTTGGGAGGTTCTTTATAAGGGCAGGCTGAAAGTGGCACATGCAGTTTGTTCTCACATTCCTTTGCTATCATTTCATTGCCTGGCCATACCTAACTGCAAAAGAGGCTCGGGAAATGCGTCCCCAAGAAGACACAGAAAACCTGGATTAGGTAAGCAGCTATCCATCTCTGTCAAGGGGTGCTGTGGAACAGTGCATTTGCAGTGTGAGGGTTGTGAGAAGTGGCTGAATTCTGGGTTTATATTGAAGCTAGAGACATCAGAGGAAAAGGCAATGGCACCCCACTCCAGTATTCTTGCCTGGAGAATCCCATGGACGGAGGAGCCTGGTAGGCTGCAGTCCATGGGGTTGCTAAGAGTCGGACACGACTGAGCGACTTCATTTTCACTTTTCACTTTCATTCATTGGAGAAGGAAATGGCAACCCACTCCAGTGTTCTTGCCTGGAGAATCCCAGGGATGGGGGAGCCTGGTGGGCTGCCGTCTATGGGGTTGCACAGAGTCGGACACGACTGAAGCGACTTAGCAGCAGCAGCAGCAGCAGAGACATCAGAATTGTTGATGCCAAGGTTTGGGGCTTGAATAATTTGGAAGAATAGATTGACTGTAAAAGACTATTGAGAACTCAGTTTTGACCAATGTGATCTTTCGGGTGCCTGTGAAGCTTCCATGTGGAGACATTAAAAAGGCAGTTGGATATGCAGGTTTTACAGTTCAAAGGAGGGCCCTCAGGCCCTAGATGGTATCTAAAGCCATTGGACAACACTAATGGCAGCACTGTATGTACAAATAATACTGCACAAATTTCATTCATTCCATAAAGTCCATTTTTTCACCTTTTTGAGATTGGAATGTATGTCAAAACACTCAGTCCAGTCTTCAACGATTATGACTGATGGTGTTATCTTTCCTTGGTGGTAGTACTTAAAATAATGATGTATCTTACAATTGGTAGCACCTCAGATTCAGTGAAACTGTATTTATTAATTGTTGTAAAAACAATGATAATATTAAAAAAAAATTTTTTTTTTGGCTGCACTGGGTCTTCGTTGATGCTCACAGGCTTTCTCTGGTTAGGTGAAAGGGGGCTACTCTGAAGTGGTGGCTTCTCTTGTTGCAGATCACAGGCTCTAAAGCATGGGCTCAGTAGTCATGGCACACAGGGTTAGTTGCCTTGAGGCATGTGCGATTTCCCTGGACCAGGGATCGAACTGGTGTCCCCTGCATTGCAACACGGATTCTAAACCACTGGTGGCTCAGATGGTAAAGAATCTGCCTGCAATGTGGGAGATTTGGTTTTGATCCCTGGGTCAGGAAGATCTCCTGGTGAAAGGAAGGGCAACCCACTCCTGTATTCTTGCCTGGAGAATTCCATGGACAGAGGAGCCTGGGGGGCTACAGTCCCTGGAGTCGCAAAGCGCTGGACACAACTGAGCGACTAACACTTTCACTTTCCACCAGGGAAGCCCTGATGATAATATTTAGAGCACTTAATATTGTGCATCACACAGTGTGCTAAGCCACTTCCGTGATTATCTTTATAGTATGGAAATATTCAGAGCACAGACATTGTGGCCTGACTGTGTGGGAGGCCAAATGCTTAATCCACCTGTGCCATGGTTTCCTCATCTCTAAAATAGGATGATAATAGTACCTAAGTTGGGCTTCCCAGATGGCGCTAGTGGTAAAGTGAGCAAGGCAACCCACTCCAGTATCTATGCCTAGGGAATCCCTTGGCCAGAGGAGCCTGGTGGGCTACATTCCATAGGGTCAGAAAGAGTTGGACACGACTGAAGTGACTTAGCAGGCACAGTACCTAAGTTATAGGTTTGGTAAGAGAATGAAAGGAATCGATACATGTAAAGCACTTAGAACAGTGCTGAAGTGCATTACTATTTGATAATATTATTGTTGAACCTATGAAAAATACATGTATGCAAAAAATTCATCAAGCTATATGCTTTAGTGCCTTTTATCCAAGTTACCGTATATGTTTTATGTCTAAGTATAAGAGGAAAACAAACCAAACAAAAAAGTTTAGAGAAAGAGATAATCTGTTTTCTAAATAAGAAAAAAATATGTGTACAATGATATTCACTGAAGTATTTTGTTGGAAATTAATACAGTTATTCCAGCTTTCTTTTTACTAGAGTTACCTTGGTATATCTTTCTCTATCCCTTCCTTTTTTTTTTTTTTTTGGCGCACCACACAGCAAGTAGGATTTCCATTTCTGAACCAGGAATCAAACCTATGTCCCCCACACTGGAAGGCGGAGTCTTAATCACTGGAAGTCCTCTAGCCCTTTACTTTTAATTTATCGTTTCAATTTATTTGTCTCTATATTTAAAGTGGGTTTCTTGTAGACAACAATGATTGGGGCTTGTTTTTTTGTAATCTACTCTGACAGTTTTTGTCTTTTATTTGATGTACTCAGAACACTGATGTTTAAAGTGATTACTGATATAGTTGGATTAATATTCCTGTTTTCTAATCATTGTCCTTGTTTGTGTGTGTGTGTGTTTTGTGTGTATGTGTTTGCCTTCTCTTTTTCTGCCTTTTGTCTTTTTATGAGATATAACTGTATATCACATTATATTAGCTTCAGGTGTTCAACATGATTTGTTATGTGTATGTATTGCAAAATGATCACTGCAATAAGTCTAGTTAACACCTGTCACCAGACATGGTTACAGCAAAAATTTTTTTCTTGTGATAAGGACTTTTCCTATCTACCCTCCCAGCAACCTTCAAATATTACAATACAGTATTATAAACTATAGTCACCATACTGTACATTTCATCCCCGTGACTTATTTATTTTATAACTGGAAGTTTGTACCTTTTGATGCACTTCGCCAGTTTTGCCCACCTGCCCCCTCCATCTCTAGCAACCACCAATCTGTTCCTGTATCTATGAGCATGCTTTCATTTTATTTTTTAAAGATTTCACATAGAAGTGAGGGCATACAGTATTTGTCTGTGTCTGTCTGACTTATTTCACTTAGCATAATGCCCTCAAGGGCATCCTTGTTTTTGCAGATGCCAAGATATCATCCTTTTTTTATGGCTGAATTATCCATTGTATATATCTCACATTTTCTTTATTCATCTGTTGATGGACGCTTAGGTTGTCTCCATATCTTGGCTATTGTAAATCATGCTGCAATGAACATGGAGGGTGCTGCCTTCTCTGGTTTTAACTGAACCTTTTGTATATGACTCCATTTTCTCTCCTGTCTTAGCATATTGGTTATATATATTTTTAGTGGTTCCCCTGGAGTTTGCCATATATATTTACAACTAGTTCAGTTCACTTTCAAATAACACTATACCACTTCATGAGTAGTGCTAATACCTTATAATGGAGTATTTTCGATTCCTCCCTCCTGTTCCTTATAACCTCCTGTCATTCATTTCAGTTATGTATTAGCTATTGCACTTATTAAGTATTGCTATTATTGCTGACATTGTTGCTATTATTATTTTGAACAAACTTATCTGTTAAATCAATTAAGAATAAGAAAAATAAATACCTTATTTTATCTTCATTTATTCCTTTTATCTTTTTTTTTTTTTTTTTGGCCATACCATATGGCTTGTGGGATCTTAGTTCCCTGACCAGGGATCAAACTGAGGCCCATGTCAGTGAGAGCTTGGAGTCCTAACCACTGGACTGCCAGGAAAGCCCCCACTTATTCCTTTTCTAATGTTCTTTCTTTCTTTCTTTTGATCCAAGTTTCTAAATTGTATCATTGTTTTTCTTCTTTCTGAAGAACTTATTTTAACATTTCTTGAAAAGCAGATCTACTGGCAACAAATCCTCTTAATTTTTCTTTGTGTGAGAACGTGTTCATTTCTCCTTCATTTGAAAGATAATTGACTAGATACCGAGTTCTAGGTTGGTGTTTTTTTTCTTTCAACACTAGAAATGTTTCACTCAAACCTTCTCTCTTCTTGTTTGCTTGGTTTCTGAAGGAAATTCCAATGTAATTATTATTTTTGCTCCTCTATAGGTAAGGTTTCTTTATCTCCTCGGGCTTCTTTTAAGATTTTCTCTTTGTCCTTGGCTTTCTACAGTTTCAGTATGCTATGCCTAGGTATAGATTTTTTGGTATTTATCCTGGTTGGTATTCTCTGAGCTCCCTGTATCTGTGGTTTGATGTCTGGTGTTTGATGTCATTAATATTGGAAAATACTCAGCAATTGTTAGTTCAAATATTTATTTATTTCCTTTTTCTCTTTCTTCACCTTTTATTATTCCCATTATGTATACATTATACCATTTATAATTGTGCCTCCTCTTCCAGTTCTTGGATATTCTATCCTGTCTTTTTCATTCCTTTTTTCCTCTTTACATTTCAATTTTAGAAGTTCCCATTAACATATATTCCAACTCACTTATTCTTTGTACTGATGAAGCCACCAAAGGCACTCATTTCTGTTATAGTGTTTTTTATTTCTAGAAATTCTTTTAAATTCTTTCTTAGAGTTTCCAACTCTTTGCTTACGTTCTTTGTCTGTTCTTACATGTTGTCCCTTGTTCCCACCAGAAGTTTTAGGATATTAATCACAGATTTTTAAAAAATTCCTTGTATGATAATTCTAACATCTTTTCTGTATCTGAATTTAGTTCTGATACTTGCTGTCTCTTGAAACTTTTTGTCTTTTGGTATGCCTTGTAATTTTTGGTCAAAAGTCGGACATGATGTACTGGGAAAAGGAAACTGTAGTAAATGGCCATTTAGTGATGTGGTGGTAATGTGTGGGGAAGGGGAAGCATTCTATAGTTTATGATTAGGTCTTAGTCTTTTTGCGGGCCTGGGTCCTTGAACCATGACCTTCACAGGTACTTCTCATCCTTTCCCCCTTTCTCATGGTAGGTGAAACAGGAAGGCTAGTGGGGACTGGAGTTGAGTATTTCTCTTACTGTTTGTAAAAGGCTACAGGGACCAACATCCCAGCCCACATCTTTTAGGCTCTAGGGATAGCCAAAATAGTTCAGCAATGTTACAAAGTTTCCCTTGGGACTTCCCTGGTGGTCCAGTGGATAAGAATCTGCCTGCCAATGCAGGGGACGTGGGTTCAATTCCTGGTCCAGAAAGTTTCCTCATGCTGTGAGGCAACTAAGCCTGCGTGCCACAACCAGTGAGCTCACCCACCTAGAGCCTGTGCTGCACAACAAAAGTCACCCCAGTGAGAAACCCAAGTACCACAACTAGACAGTCACCTCACTCTGCAACTGGAGAAAGTTCGTGCAGCAAAGAAGACCCAGCACAACCAAAAAAAAAGTTTCCCTTGAAGGCAGGTCTTTATTGAGGAGAACAGAATACTCTGGGCATATTTCGCAAAGGTTATTTTTCCCTCTCCCTGCTCAGAAGTAGGAGGGGATTTTTCTTCAGTCTGCACAAAATATGGTGGAACTCCTAGAGGTAAAACATAGAAAATTATGGGGGCTCTCCTAAGACGGGACACCCCCACCCCCAACCTCGCGTTTTTAGCTCTCTAATTTTTGCACACTGAATCTCCAGTGATTTATCGATTACAATTTAAGTTTTCCTATCCAGGTAATGGCTCCAGCTGCAGGCTTCGGTTCCAAGGCTTCTGCTCTAGTAAACTGTAATTTTCTGTAATTGCCTGTCTCTCCTGTTTGAGGGGCAGTTAACTGTGAGATCTCAATTTTCTGATGTAAAGATTTAAAAGGAGTTGTTGATTTTCAATCTATTTACCTTTCTTCTTGTGAGGATAGAAGTGATGAATTCCAAGCTCCTTACATGCTGGATGGGAAACCGGAACTCAGCATTTTCTTATAATAGCAAAAGATTAAAAACATACCAAATGGATGCATCGATAAATGACTGGCTATCCTTCCTTGGTAGCTCAGCTGGTAAAGAATTCGCCTGCAATGCAGGAGACCCTGGTTCAATTCCTGGGTGGGGAAGAGCCCCTGGAGAAGGGAAAGGCTACCCACTCCAGTATTCTGGCCTGGAGAATTCCATGAACTGTATAGTTCATGGGGTTGCAAACAGTCAGACATGACTGAGTGACTTTCACTTTCATCCAAATTATGCTGCATCCACCTAATGGAATACTATACAGTCAAAAAACAGAGTTAGCTCTAGAAGTCTTGATATGGAAAGATTACCAGACATTTGAAGTGAAAAATGCATGGTGCAGAAAATAAATAGAATAAATAGAATAATAATATTTGCTGAATGTTCTTTGAAGTGAGTGTTATTTTTTTTAAAAAAGGGGGTATGTGTATACAACTACTAATTAATACAGAAAATATAATTTTAAGAGATTAGTGGAAAATACACCAAAATTATAGCAATCACATTTAGAAGGTGGGCCAGGGAGGGAAATGGCAACCCACTCCAGTGTTCTTGCCTGGAGAATCCCAGGGATGGGGGAGCCTGGTGGGCTGCTGTCTATGGAATCGCACAGAGTCGGACACGACTGAAGTGACTTAGCAGCTGTTGTTCCATGTCCAGTTCTAACTGTTGCTTCTTGACCTGCATACAGATTTCTCAGGAGGTATTCAGGTCTGGTATTTCTCAGGTATTTCTCAGGTCTGGTATCGCTCAGGTATTTCTCAGGTCTGGTATTCTCATTTCTTTAAGAATTTTCCACAGTTTATTGTGATCCACACAGTCAAAGGCTTTGGCATAGTCAATAAAGCAGAAATAGATGTTTTTCTGGAACTCTGTTGCTTTTTCTATGATCCAACAGATGTTGGCAATTTGATCTCTGGTTCCTCTGCCTCTTCTAAATCCAGCTTGAACATCTGTAAGTTCATGGTTCATGTACTGTTGAAGCCTGGCTTGGAGAATTTTGAGCATTACGTTGGTAGCCTGTGAGATGAGTGCAATTGTGCGGTAGTTTGAGCATTCTTTGGCATTGCCTTTCTTTGGGATAGGAATGAAAACTCACCTTTTCCAGTCCTGTGGCCACTGCTGAGTTTTCCAAATTTCCTGGCATATTGAGTGCAGCACTTTCACAGTATCATCTTTTAGGATTTGAAATAGCTCAACTGGAATTCCATCACCTCCACTAGCTTTGTTCGCAGTGATGCTTCCTAAGGCCCACTTGACTTCGAATTCCAGGATGTCTGGCTCTAGGTCAGTGATCACACTATAATGATTATCTGGGCTGTGAAGCTCTTTTTTGTACAGTTCTTCTGTGTATTCTTGCCACCTCTTCTTAATATCTTCTGCTTCTGTTAGGTCCATACCATTTCTGTCCTTTATTGTGCCCATTTTTGCATGAAAAGTTCCCTTGGTATCTCTAATTTTCTTGAAGAGATCTCTAGTCTCTCCCATTCTATTGTTTTCCTCTATTTCTTTGCATTGATCACTGAGGAAGGCTTTCTTATCTCTCCTTGCTGTTTTTTGGAACTCTGCATTCAAATGGGTATATTTTTTCTTTTCTCCATTGCCTTTCACTTCTCTTCTTTTCACAGCTATTTGTAAGGCCTCCTCAGACAACCATTTTGCCTTTTTGCATTTCATTTTCTTGGGGATGCTCTTGATCACTGCCTCCTGTACAATGTCACAAACCTCCGTCCATAGTTCTTCAGGCACTCTATCAGATCTAATCCCTTGAATTTATTTGTCACTTGCACTGCTAGTCACAAGGGATTTGATTTAGGTCATACCTGAATGGTCTAGTGGCTTTCCCTACTTTCTTCAATTTAAGTCTGAATTTGGCAATAACGAGTTCATGATCTGAGCCACAGTCAGCTCCCGGTCTTGTTTTTGCTGACCGGATAGAGCTTCTCCATCTTTGGCTGCAAAGAATATAATCCATCTGATTTAGGTATTGACCATCTGGTGATATCCATGTGTAGAGTCTTCTCTTTTGTTGTTGGAAGAGGGTGTTTGCTATGACCAGTGCATTCTCTTGGCAAAACTCTGTTAGCCTTTGCCCTGCTTCATTCTGTACTCCAAGGCCAAATTTGTCTGTTACTCAGGTATTTATTGACTTCCTACTTGTGCATTCTAGCCCCCTATAATGAGAAGGACATCTTTTTTGGGTGATAGTTCTAGAAGGTCTTGTAGATCTTCATAGAATTCTTCAACTTCAGCTTCTTCAGCATTACTGGTCGGGGCATAGATTTGGATTACCTTGATATTGAATGGTTTGCCTTGGAAATGAACAGAGATCATTCTGTCATTTTTGAGACTGTGGTAGTTGAGTTGCTAAGTCGTGTCTGACTCTTGCGGCCCCATGGACTGTAGCCTGCCAGGCTCCTCTGTCTATGGGATTCTCCAGGCAAGAATACTGAAATGGGTTGCCATTTCCTTCTCCATGGGATCTTCCCGACCCAGGAATCGAACCCAGGTCTCCTGCATTGCAGGCAGATTCTTTACGAACTGAGCTACAAGGAGGTACTTGGCCTCAAATACTCCTGCAGGCCATAATACTCTGGGTACCTGGTTAACATTTGGGCATCTCAAAGGTTTAATGGATGACTGCGGATTGGCCTTTGGCTCTAATTATAAAATCAATAACATTTATCCAGAAAAATGTGTTTTAAGGCCCAGACTTCCAATCTACAGCTTCTTGGTTTCAGCCTGACCCCCATGCAGAGTACAAATAGCTTCTCCTGCCTTGGAACTTTCCACTATGATTTGGCATCCTGTAGCAGCTAAATGAGGGCTTCTCAGGGCCCTCAGAACCAGCCTGCCAATGCAGGTGACATAAGAGAAATGGGTTCAATCCCTGGGTTGGGACAATCCCCTGGAATAGGGCATGGCAACCTACTACAGTATTCTTGCCTAGAGAATCCCATGGACAGAGGAACCTGGTCGACTACAGTCTATAGGGTTGCAAAAAGTCAGACATGACTGAAGTGACTTAGCACGCACGCACACACAGCCACTAAATAGTAGCATCTTGGGGGGCAGGGTAACTGCAGTGCTATTTTGATTGTGAAAATGGTTGAGAAGATCAGATTGACTTGGCACGTCCACATTTAAATCATGAGGCATATACTTTGGCTAAGTAAGACTTGGAATCTTCTGAACAGATATGTGGACGGAGCCTTGCTATACCACTGTTGGGGTGCTCTGAGTTTATTAGAGCTAGCATAAGGGCAGGAGGGAGGCCTAATTAGCAGCCGGAAGTCATGCTCAAGCAGCTCACCCATGCCACAAACTGGTGAAAGGAAGACTCAGGCTTCTCTAGACGCGCAGTTGTTACTCTCCAAGTGGGAAAATATGTATTTCTTTGCTTAGATGAAATAGCAAGACTGTGCTAGTAAAAACACATTTAAAGGATCAGATTATTTTGCACTGTGGTTTACGTGAAATATATGAAATAGAACCCTGCAAAACTTAAGTAAAACCCAAGAGAACCAAAACTTCTAGAGTAAAATGAGTCAAATAATAACCTGGACTGTAACCAAGTGCTTGACTGGGAATAAGTCCATTTCAGAGAGATCCTCTCAGAGCAGGATGGATGGACTATTTTTAAGCATGTCTGTTCTAGGCACTGGTGTCTAAAATTCAATTGAATATCCTTGAGCACTAGCATATTATCGTCTGTGATCTTTGATGTTGTACCTTTTCTCCCTGGCTTCATTCTCTGCTTGATGTCATGAAGGAAGATGAAATGGGGCCATGTCCTCAGATTCTTAGTTCTCATATTTTTATGTTAAAATACTCAGTCACTGTGGATTTTCTTCATTCCATTCAAATCACAAAGCCTTCTCCAGGGGACATATTATCAAAGATCCCTCCTTTTTTATATTAGCTCGGCCATTAACCTAGAAGACACTTCTGCAGGAATGAAGCATTTAACACTTTGCCTATAGAACTTTGAAATGTGTAGCTCTGAAAATATTAAATAATAACAATTTGTTCAGGAAATTCTGTCTAGTCTTTAAGTAAAGTGTACTAGGAAGTAATGAGTAAACTTATCAAGCTTTTCTGGGGGATCATGGAAATAAGTATATTGGGAAATTTTATGAGGAAATGTGATATAATAAGGCTTTGCTCTACAAAGGCAGAACTAGGAAGTAAAAAATTAGTTTTAAACCTAAAGGACAGGTGTTAGAAAAGAGAAACCAAAATAAAAGACCTAAGAAGGAAGCCCTGGACAATATGGACTTTAAGGAGCTGCACTGTGACATTCAACCTATTCTTTAAACTTGTGATGTGCTCAGTCATTCAGTCCTATTGGACTCTTTGTGACCCCATGGACTGTAGCCTGCCAGGCTCCTCTGTCCATGAGATTCTCCAGGCAAGAATACTGGAGTGGGTTGCCATTTCCCCCTGCAGGGGATCTTCCCAATCCAGGGATCGAACCTGGGTCTCCTGAATTGCAGGTAGATTCTTTACCAACTGAGCTTCGAGGGAATCAAGTGGAAGATGTTAAAAGGGGGCAGTCTTACAGGCCACACTCACCCTGGGAGCCACGGTGCACTGGGTAGCTCCAAAGAGCAGAGAAAGGAATGAGTTGCTGCTGACTTGGGGGACTAAGTCCCCCTAGAACTACTGATGGGGATGTAGTTCAGGCTAAAGCATATGACATTGATTTTTTTCCTACTTGCACAACACTGCAAGTAGGAAAAAATTGGTAAAATGTATATAACATAAAATTTTAAAATGTGTACCATTCATTGGCTTAATGTGCATTCACAGTGCTGTGCAACTTCCACCACTTTCCATTTCCAGAACTTTTTTTATCACTGCAAACAAACACTGTACCTGTTAAACAATTACTGTTCATTCTCTCCTTCCCCCAACCCAGGTAACCTCTATCCTACTTGTTGTCTATATGTGTGTGCTTAGTTGCTCAGTTGTGTCCGACTTTTTGCCACCCCATGGACTGTAGCTTGCCAGGCTCCTCTTGTTCACGGGAGTTCTCTCAGCAAGAATACTGGAGTGGGTTGCCATTCCCTTCTCCAGGGGATCTTCCCAACCCAGGCAGCAAACCTGCATTGTAGATGGATTCTTTACCTTCTGAGCCACCAGGGAAGCCCTGTTGTCTCTGAATTTGTTTATTATAGGTACCTCATTAAGTGGAATCATATGATATGTGATCTTTTATGTCTGACTTCTTTCACTGAGCACAATGTTTTCAAGGTCCATCCATTTGTAGCATATATTGAAATGTCATTCCTTTTTAAGTCTGACTAGTAGTCCGTTATATGTTTATACCACATTTTGTTTTTCCACTCATCTGTTGATGAACATCTGAATCGTGTCCATATTTTGGCTATTGTGAACAATACTGATGTGAATATGGGTGAACAGGTATTTGTTTGAGTCCCTGCTTTCAATTCTTGTGGGCATATACTTCGGAGTGGAATTGCAGGATCATATGACTTAAGTTTAGCTCTTTGAGGAACTGCCAAACTGTTTTTCCAAATTGCCAAATGTTGGCTGCGTCATTTTACATTGTCCACCAGCAGTGTACAAGAGTTCCAAGTTCTCCACATCCTTGCCAACACTTGTTATTTTCCACTTTTTGATAACAGTCATCCTAATGGGTGTGAAATGGCTTCTTCTCATGGTTTTGATTTGCATTTCCCTAATGTCTAGTTGATGTTAAGCATCTTTTCATTGTGCATATTGCAAAAAAGCCAGCTGGGATTTTGGTAAGGAGTGGGCTGACTCTGTAGATATATTTGGGGAGTACTCCTATCTTAACAATTAAATCTTCTAATTGTTGAACACTGGCTGTTTTTCCATTTCCTTTGGTCTTTAATTTTTCAATGATGTTTTGTAGTTTTCAGTATACCAATCTTGTCCTTTACTTAAATTCATTCATTAGTATTTTATTCTTTTTGATGCTATTGGAAGTAGAATTTTCTTAATTTCATTTTCAGACTGTTGATTGTTGGCATATAAAAATATAATTGAGTTTTAAAATGTTGACCTTATATACTGCAATTTTGCTAAACTCATTTATTAGCTCTCTTATTTTTTGCCGCACCGGGTCTTCATTGCTGCACCCAAGCTCTCTCTGATTTTGGCAAACGGGGGCTGCTCTAGTCGTGGTGTATGGGTTTCTCATTGCAGTGACTTTGTTGTTGCGGCGCATGGGCTCTAGGATGCTTGGGCTTCAGTTACAGCTCGTAGGCACTAGAGTGTTTGCTCAGTAGCTATGGTGCATGGACTTAGTTGCTCCGGGGCACATGAGATCTTCCCTGGACCAGGAATTGAACCCATGTCCCCTGCATTGGCAAGAGGATTCTTAACCTCTGGACCACCAGGGAAGTCCCTTTAATAATTTTTTATAGTGGATTCACCAGGATTTTCTACATACAAGATTATGTCATCCGCAAATAGTAGTTACATTGTTCCTTTCTTACCTGAATGCCTTGTAGTTCTTTTTCTTTCCCTGGTTTGAGCCACATGTACAATGTTGAATAGAATCAGTGACATCCTTTTAAAGGTGCATTTTAAAATTTTTTTATTTTAAGTAAGTATTTAGTTGGCTGTGCTGGGTCTTAGTGGTAACTTTCGAACTCTTAGTTGCAACATGTGGAATCTAGTTCCCTGACCAGGGATCAAACTCAGACCCCATGCATTGTGAGCTCAGAGTCTTAGTCATCAGGGAAGTCCCTAAAGGTGCAGTTTTGATAGGGGTAAAAGACCTATGTTCAACATTTACCAATCTTGTCTGGTGACCTTGTGAAAATCACTTATCCTTTCTGTTATCTAACATCAATAGTAATAAATTTTCTGGCTATCTCATGGGGTTCTGAGGATTAAATAAACCATTCACTTCAGAGTGTATGTGGATGGTAGTCTACTCTTTAGGAGCTCATACACTAGTGGAAGACAGTCCATTCATGGAATAATTATAAAAATAAGATTAAATGTGGTTTCAATTATTAGGCCCATGAATTTTGTGTCTTGGACACCTTATTGGATGATTTTCATAGTGAAAACTTATAGTTTACTACTATATACGGAAATGGTTTAAACTTATTTTTAATATTTATTTTTCGCTGCACTAGGTCTTCATTGCTGGGCATGGGTTTTCTCTACTAGCAGAAAATGGGGGCTACTCTCTAGTTGCCCTGCCTGGGCTTCTCATTGGAGTGAGCACAGGCTCTAGGGCACTCAGGCTCAGTAGTTGTGGCTACGGCTTAGTTGCCTCCTAGCATGTGGCATCTTCTCGGATCAGGGCTTGGACCCGTGTCCACTGCATTGGGAGACAGATTCTTAACCACTGGACCACCAGGGAAGCCCTCAAAATTTAATGTACTAATAACATTATGCTCTCCTGGTGTCATCCTAGTTTGGACTCCATTTTAACAACCGTTTATTAAAAAGCAACTTAATTGTAGCCACTAAATCCAACCCTGTTCTACACAAAATATAATTTTATTTTTTAGGGTTTTGCTATAATTTCGCATACAATTTGGTGTCCACAGCATTTTTTTACGTCCAAAGAGTATCTGCTTAAATTAGGAGCTGCATGTCTTTTCTCTTCATCTGGGCATTCAAGACAGGCTGTATTTTCCTTGCACTCCATTTATTTGAGATTAGCCTGATAGGCTTCACGTTGGAATATAAACACGTAGAAAATAACCCATGACATGGATGTCTTAGGTTCGCAAGGCCCTTCCGGGTTCTAACACTGAATTGTGCTGATGATTTGGTATGAGGCTAATCTTGGTACATTCGCTATGCCATCAGTGGCACCTAACTGTTCTCTTTGATGTTTTAAGGCTCCAAAGGGTGGCAGGTCACGGTCAGGCAGTGAAGGAGCCCAAATGCTTTCTGGCACAGGTGCTGCACGATCACCTGAATGAACTTCTCAGAGCACCTGCTTCCAAGATTGGGGAGAGGGCCCCCACTCCCAACTCCCCCCTGCCGCCGCAGGAGATAGCCACACCTTCTCCCTATCGGCAAGGAGCAGGTGGCTGGCCCTTGGCACCTCGCACTACGGCCCCCGCAAGGTACCCGCCCCGTGGGCTTGGCCGGCTCACGAAACACGTGACGAGGGTCAGCTGTGCCACTGGGATCCACCCCCCACAACCACTGCGAGGGCGATCGCCCAGCGCGCGGTCTCTGGGTCCGCTACCCCTCCCCCCACAATCCCGGAAAGGGGGGTGGTGACGTCATCATCCGGGCACTCGGCGGCGGGGCCTCGGTTCACAATGGAACAAAAACAAGCGGCCCAAGTCGAACTCTGAGCGACGCGACTGTGGCTTGCACGGTTAACTCTGTCCTGGCCACGCACCCTGCCAATCCCGACATCCCAGTTCCTTCTCCGGCATGCCAGATCCTTTTGGGCCGCCCCGCCCCCGCTTCTGCCCGTCCTGCCCTCACACCGCCCCGGAGGCGAGGGGCATGGAACAGTTCCTGGCCGTAGTGCAACCCTGGAGAAACAGTACTGTTTGAAAAATCTTGACCGCATTTTCCTCCCTTCCCCCACCCCGTCTCCCCGAATTCCAAGCGTCTCTCGCCTGGCCCGGCTTTCCCAGAGGCAGGAGCCATTCTTCCCCGGCGGAAGACCGCCCCGGCTGGACGGGGGAGAAAAGGGAGAGCAGAAGGAGCAGCTGAGCCAGAAGGAGGAGGACGGCTCTGGGGCTGGCCCCGTGAGGGGCGGGGCTTGGCGGGGGCGGGGAACCTCGGGTCTGGGCGGTGCTGGGGCTTGTAGGAGTCTGCGCCGTCGCGCTGCTGCCTCCACCGCCGCCACTGCTGCTGCCACCGCTACCGCCGCCGCCACTGGCCGAGCGGTTTTTTTTTTTTTTTTTGGTTTGCCGGATCCGCCATATTGAAGAGGACGGGCATCCGCGGCTGCGGAAGCTAGTCTCCGCCGCCGCCGGAGCCGCAACCTCCCTGCACCCGGCCCATTCGGGCCTCTGCCGCGCGGAGCCCCTCCCCGTATCGCTCAGCTCACAGGCCTAGCGGGAGGCGGCTGCTTCTGCGCCCGGTGCTTCGCTGGGCGCCGGGTGCTAGGAGCAAGCCGCAGCAGAGCGAGCAGGCCCGGAGCGGGGACAGAGGCGGCGACCAGTGGAAGGTGAAGCCGCCACTGCGGGAGGAGGAGCAGGAGGAGGTGACGCAGGAGAAACGCACAGCCCGGAGCCCGTCTGCGCTCAGAAAGAGCCTCAGCCCGAGGCGAGAAGGGGGAAGAGGGCCGCCGCCGGCTGAGGAGGGGGGGGGTAGGAGGCGGCCGCGGCCACCTCTGCTGCAAGGCGGGCGCGGCGAGCAGCGAATTTCGGTGCCTCTGTGCAGCTCCCCGGTCCCTACGCCTACGATCTCTCGACACACTTTGTCGCCCGTCACCCTTGGGCCTGGGATGCACCCAGGGTCGGCCTTGTCCCGGGACTGAGCCTTGGTTGTCGCCTCCGCGTGTCTTGCTTCTTAAGAGAAGACGCCTGTGTCGTGCGGTGAGTAGCCAGCAGCGCCAGGACGACGCGCTTTTCCGGGGCCAACAGCTGGATCGAGGGGAGGGGAGGGGAGGAGGGCGAGGGGGTGTGCGTGTGCGCGGTTCCTCTCGCCGCGGCCGGAGGCCGGGCCGGGGGCTTCCCGGCTCTCGGCCCTGGGCCTCGGGCGGGGCGGGCGCGCGCGGCGCGGGTGGGGGCGCGGGGCTCTGTTCCACGCCGAGCCGGCGTCCCGGGAGCGTGTCTGTGTGTTTTGGACTGTAAGGGAAAATGGCTGACGGCTCCGTCCCTCCCCCTCCTCCCCTTCCCGTCCTGTCTGGGGCCGAGTCGGAGGATGGAGTCTCCGGGCGCGGCGTGCAACCCCCGCATTCGCAGCCCACGGCCGGGTCGGCGCCGGGGGCTCGTCGCCCCCTGACCTCGGGGCTTGCAGCCCGGCCCTCGGCGGGCTCGCAGTCGTTCTCCTTCCCGGTCTCGTTCCACTTGACACCAAACGCCATTACTGAGGTGGAGTGATTTGGAGCCGTAGAGCTAGGCCTCGGCTACGCCTGGCTATCGGGCCCGCCGACTTGTCCACCTCTCCCCCACCCTCCCGCGATAACCCGCAGCTTCTCCTGGGCCTTGGGGTCTGGGAGCCGGAGCCGGGTTATCGGCCTCCTCCATCTCCCTCGCCCCCCTTCATTTACGGAGGGCCAAAGCTGCGGAAGATGTTTTGATGCAGAAGTCGCTTCCCAGCGAGCTTGGACCCACCACCTTTATATTTTTAACGGTTTGTGCAAAAAAAAAAAGTACTAGCATGTGTAAGTTGGATAATGATAAAACCTTCGGATTCTTGTGACGTGAGGCTTCGGATGTGAGAAATGGTATATTTTTCATTCATTGTGAAATATTCAAGAGTTATGGAACAGGTGTATACGTGTTTTGCAGTATTTGTATGGACTTCTGGGGCGACTGGAACTTACCCGGGGATTTTTAAACTCTTCAACAGAATCTGCTTAAATTAAACTTGTTATTATTTGGAAGTTCCATACTTAAAATGTTAATTGGGTTTTCCGTCGTGCAGTTTACAGGTGTGTTTAATTTCTCCAGATTGTCTTTGAATGTAACTGAGCGCGTTCTTGGTTAAATAGTCACGCTTCATTTCGAGGAGAGGGAAAGACTTGCAGCGTTCTCTGACCTGGAAACCCTCGAGTCCCCCTGAATCTGCATAACATTGGTAAACCGTAACTTTTGAGGAAGAATTCGGGAGTCTTTGATTAAAAGAAACTTTTCAGCAGTTACTTAACCTCTTTTGGAGCGCATTATCCATTCTTAGTGATTATATGGTAAGGACTCCTTAACCGTGACTCGCTTGGCTTTGTTAATCCGTACACTTGAACTTAAAAATAGAGACTACAAACTCTTCTTTAGATCTTACTGGTGTACTGATTCGGTGGGCTGCCATTTTGGTTTTAGCAAATGCCTTCATAGTTCTGAAAGATTTATGCATTAAATGTACAAAGATGTCAACATTCTCAATTTGATAACCCATGTGCTTTGTCATACTTGTAACAGCGCTTGGATTAGAGTGAGAAAGAAACATTTGGAATTAATACACCAAGGGCGGACTCATAATGTTTCTGATTGCCTATTATGTTTTGTTTTCTCTCATTTAAAAATGATCCTTTTGAACTATACGTGTTTTTTTTTTTTCCTCTACCCTGTTCCCTCTATTTTTTGCAAGAACACAGTTTGTAACTCTTAACTTGTTATCTTAATGTTCTCTTGCCGTTTCTTTTGTTTGCTGACCTTGGTAGTTTCTGAGAGAGAAAATTTTTGGAGGGATTAAATAACAGCAAAAACCGTACAAGAATCTATGAATCTAGAATCTGATAATCTAAATTCTTTAGAAAGTAGCTTTGAAGGGCAGATGTTACCTTTCATCAAATTACTGGAATCCCTTGGTGTTACATAGTTTTCTTGTTTTATCAATGAAAATGCTTCAGGAGGATTTACTTTGAATCTTTTTTTTTTACCCAGGCTTTTGAAATAAATTTTCTGACCTCTCAAGAAGACGAGATATTTTATGAGTACCTCCTTAAAGATAATTCTTCTGATATGATGTTAATAATGCTGCTTCGTTTTTGAAAATGGATTTTTCTCATGAATTTCCTGGTCCTCAAGTTCTTGATTAGTTGGGCACAGCAAGCATTCTTTCTTTTAGCTCATTGTTTCATAAGCTTATTGTTTGTTTCATAAGAATTTTAAAAGTAACAATTTTTGTACTTTCAGAATTTTTATATCAGGTTAAAAAAATTGTTTTAAAGATTAGTTCTCTTATAAATGTTTTGGACAATTACAAAGGAGTAGGGGAATTTTATTCTGTGGTTGTGGAGCTAGTTGGTGTTTTTGTTTTTGTTTTTTTTAATTTTAAACAGTGTAATGCTTTTATGATAGCCTGCATTATATTTTTCTTAGTGGTGGTATGTTTTCTGAATCCTGAAATATTTTCCCCCAAAATTTGGAAAATGGGGTTTTAGTTTCTATGTAGTTCTTTGAGGAGCTGTATCTTTGAAAGGTATTGTATTTATTGCTAAATTCTCTTCTAATTTTAACATGGAATCTAACAATGTTTAACAAAGGTTTAATGCGTTGGACCTCAACCCTGACTGTACATTAGAATCACTTAGGTAAGTTTACTGTTTTTAAAAAGAAAGCAAAAACTAATGCCTGGGTCCCGCTCCCAAAGACTTATTAATCGGTCTGATATGGGCCCTGGGCAGAGGTGTCTTTTAAAAGGATTGTGGGTGATTGTCACGCTGTCAGGGTTGAAAAACCACTGTTATTGCTGGTAGCATGTTCCTATTGAACTTTCTAGTGGATAAATAAGATAGTTTTTTCTTCCTTAACTGTTTCCTGTTATCACAACAATTGTCATTTGTTGAATTATGTGCCAGCGCTATGTTAAACACTTGGTTTGACACCATATGTGGATCTTAAATATTATTTGCATTAAACAAAGGACTAAGGTCTGTCCGGTTCAAGTAGTGGTGCTTCGACTACTCTGCTTTGTTAGTAAAATGACACCAATTATTTTTTTTTTTAATGGGACTTTTGTTTCCTGTAACAGAGAGGCTTTAGATTAAAATTTTAATAAAAATATAATGGTCTGCAATTTGGGAAATATCTTGATTGACTAAGGGAAATGCTAAAACTCTGCTGCAAATAGGTTCTTCCTTCCCCTTCCATATGTTTCCCAACACGTTCAGGTTGATAGTTTAGTTGGTGGATCTGTTTATGACTAAAATAACGTAAGGCAACTTAAGATTCCTAAAAGATGCAACATCAGACATTTCTCTCTCAGCAATTTATTTAAATCATCCCATAAGTGAACGTTTAGTATCATGTGAATTTCTGTTATCTCAATTTGAGAACTCTTGAGTTTTATTTAGCTTAGTTTAAAATCAGTGTAATTTTCACAAAAATTTCAAAATGAAAGGTTTTATTTTGTTTTTTTTGCAGTATTGGTTGATAATTTTATGGGATGAATGAAATAGCAATTACACCTTTATTTGGTGTTTCTGTTAATTCCCTTGGTCCATTGTGCTAAATTCTATATGAGAAGGCTGCTAATACAGAGTCTGTGAGCATCCTTAAGGTGTCACATGATTTGTCACAGATCTGTTATATTAATGATCACTGTTTTCCTATTTTCTATGCTGTAGGGTCCATCATAAGGAAAAAAGATATCAGGAAAGGTCTGATATTGGAGTTTGAATTTATCGTTCAGTTATTACTATTGCATATAATGATCAATGTAATATGTTTTTAAGGAATATGGTGTGAAAAGGCATACTGTTAAGATGAGATGTGTTACATAAATTTTTTTCTTAAAATGTGCCTATGCTAGTCTTTTGGGCCTCAGCACACGCACACTCTCTCTATATGCATTTCATAGCTAGTGGGTTTCCAGTTCTACAGTCACTGTCTTAACAGTTTTCTAGTTGAGCTGTGTATTAGAATCACCTGTGCAGCTTTTTCAAACTGTATTTGCTTGGGTCTTACTCTCTAGAGATTATAATTGAGTAGATTTGAGGTAGCAAATGGCATTTAAAAACTAAGAATATGATTCTGATGAGCAGCTAGGTTATTTTTTGGCAATGTTTTTTAGAAAAAGGGAAGATGAGATTCTGAGTTAACACACATATTTATTCATTATCTCTTACTGAGCATCGTCTTAGAGTTTCAGCTTTAATACTAACAGTATTAATACCTGTTAAGGCATTAGTTTTCTTTTCATCAAATATTTATTTGGCATCTACCATGTGCCAGGCACTGTTCTAGAGATTACTGTTGTCTGGAAGCTTTTGTTATATGAAGTGAGGGCCATTGGACTAGCTGGTCTCTAAGGTCCTTCCTAGCTCTAATTTTGTTATTCCTTATTGTGCTTTATAGAAGGGGCCTTAATTAAGTTGTTATAAGAAATATGCTGGGGCTTCTCTGGTGGCTCAGCGGTAAAGAATTCGCCTGCAGTGCAGGAGACATGAGTTCGATCCCTGGGTCAGATCCCCTGGAGGCGGGCATGGTAAGCCACTCCATATTCTTGCATGGGAAATCCCGTGAACAGAGGAGCCTGGCAGGCTGCAGTCCATGGGTTCACATAAAGTCAGACACAACTGAAGCAACTGAGCATGCACGCATGCAAGAAATATGCTTAGTTATGGTTTAAGCCAGTGGAACTTGCCTTTTACCTTTTATCCTCTTTAAGTAAATTAAATAGAATTTCCCTATGAATGCCAGCCTTCTCCAGTGAGCCCAGATGTCAAGTACAGCAGACATGTATTCTTTTAGTATTGGTTTTAGAAATAGCCGTACTTAGGATGCTTTTAATTTTGGGCCAGTAACTACTACATAACTCTGGTGTCAACCGTTATTTTACCATTCCTTTTCTGTATTGATACTCTGTCAGTTACCTCTGCACTGCTTGTATGTTTTTTGTTTGTCTTACTTATTTTGTTCAGATGCTTTGATTAATTTTATTAGTTCAAATTCTTTTTAGGTTGGTGGCATCTATCTGATCAGATTCAAGATCCTAAGTCATTGACATATGCCTGGCACATAGACTTTCAATAATTATTTGTTGGACGTTTAGTTCATTTTCTTAATATGATTCCTCTATTTCTTTGCGGCCCCCCCCCCCCCCTTTATTACTTGGAGTCACTTAACTTGACCAGATAATCCTTTTATGATGAGCAGTCCTGGAAGTCCTGGAACAATCTAGTCAAACTCCTTGTTTTTCAGGTGTGGCACATGGCTCAACAAACTAAGTAACTTCACTAAGATAGTGTGCATAGACTAGCTTCTATGTGAAGCTATTTCCATATCTAACAAGTCACGTTAATTACTGAATTCTTTGGATTCCGTGACCTTTGTAGTGATTCAAAATTCACACTTAAAATCTTTTCTTAATAATGGATAAAAAAGGTCAGAGATTCTGTCCTTTACCTTTGTGTATTACAGAACACATAGAGTAACATTATTTACCGGGACTTCCTTAGTGGTCCTGTGGTTAAAACTCTGCTTCCACTGCAGGGGGCATGGGTTCCGTCCCGTTGGGGAACTATAAGATCCCACATGGCTCACCTTGTGGCCAAGAACAAACAAACCCCCCAAAACAAAAAGAAACCTCTCCCCCAAATTGTAAACAATCACTTTGACTGCCTGAATGGCAACATTTGGGGGAATGTTTGACTCCTGATGTCTAGAATGGCCTGTACAAAATTGATGTATCATTGTATTATGGCCCCTTTCTGGTTATCTTTTCTGTAACTGATCAATCATGTACACTTTGAACACTTTAGACTAATTGGCCAACCGTTACCGAAGAATTGTTTTCCTTGGGACAGTTTTGAGCTGGTTGTCTTGGATCTGATCCTCTGCTACAGAGCCTATGAAGTGGGAAGAGAAGAAAACAGAAAGAAAAGGAGCAGGGGAAACCTCTTTTTCCTGTCAATTTATTAATGTCCATTTCATTCCTACTGACTGTGGTGATTATTAAGAATTGTTAGTTTAGGTAGTTGGTTTCCGCTCTGTTCTAGTCTTTTCTTTCAGCTAGCTACTTAGAACTTCTAAGTAAGTCTACCCTGTTTAACTTGGATAAGGAAATTATATGGTATTGGACCCATGTTCTGCCTAGGTAGTGTAGAAAGATTTGGCCTCTCCTTAATAACACTGCCTGAGTTCAGAGCGGGGATCAGCAAGCTGTTTCTTGTAAAGGGCCAGATTGTAAATATTATAGACGGTAGTCTTTGCATTCTAAGAGGCAAAATTAAAGCTATTAGGTAAATTTTTTGTTGATAAAATTTAAACTATAATGATAATTGAGTTCAATTAATTGTAATTCTGGTCTAATAAGAGGCATAGAATGGGGGGGAGGACTAACAATACAGTATTTTGCCTATTGGGAGTTTAAAGTTCGAATGCTCTGCCATCAAGTTGATTGTAATTATAATGACCCTGTGTGAAATCCATTCTAAAGTTTGTGGGCTGTACAAAAACAGGAGGCTAGATTTGATCTGTGATTGTAGTTTGGCAGCCCTGGTATGGAGCATTGGTTCTCAAACCTGGAGGGCTTGTTAAAACAGAATGCTGGGTCCAAGTATGGAATGGGGCCCGAGAACATGCATTCTCGAACAACTCCCAAGCATGGAACTAGTCTTGGAGAATTAACTGGTTTAGAGGTGAAATCGAGCATATCCTACTTTTCTTCGAGTTAATCGCTTTATCTAATCTTTTTGAATATTTTTAATTTTGTTTTACTTTGTACTTTAAATTCAATGATTACACGTTAAATGCCTGTTGCGTAATATACCAGGTAACAGATGCACAAGGTGAACAAAACAGAGTTGTCCCCATTATACATACTGGTTGGAGGGAGTTTAAAAATTAATTTCCACAAACCCTTTAGAACTGGAGTCTGGGGACAAAGAGCACCATTTTAAAAGCAGTACAGTGGTGTTTGATACTCATGTTAAAGGAAAGCTAAATTGGAAAGGTTCGTTATCAAAATATTCATTAATTTGATTTCTTAGGGGATAATATTCTGTTTAAATGAATTTTTCAGAACACCAAAACTTGCTTTTAAATACTTAAAACCAATTTATTATTTGATGGAAAGCTTTCTAAAGATGTTATATGCTTTTTTAAAATTTTCTAATTATGAAACGACTGTTATCTATTCTGTTAAAAAGTTTGGGTAGCATAAGAGAATGAAAGCAAGGAGCAAAACACACAGACTCCACCCCCTGATAATTCCGTCATGTGGAAGCAACCTTATTATTAGCTGTGTGTTTAAAGGTTCTCATCAGATGATCAGCTGACTAAGTCGTGTTTCCTCCTGTCCTCTGCCTCCACTTCTGCCTCAGGACTTCAGAGTGTGCTGTTTGTTCATCCTAGAAGACGCTGTTTTGGGTCCCTCCTCACTCTGCTGCTCCTTTTTTAGATATTGCTTTGGTAAATATTGCTCAAAAATCATGAAATTGATTTTAATATGATTTTCCAACTTTCCTGCTGTTTAAAACTTTTTTTTCCCCTGTCCTCTGTTCATCTGACTCCAGATTCTTGGTACACTTTGTGTGCGTCCCCACTTCTCTTGCCTTTTCTTCAATCCCTCTTTTAGGGGCCTTCTGTTCTTTGCTAGTGGGAGTAACATCAGGAGTATAATTTAACTATTTTTGACCTGTTTTATTTTATGTATTTCTTGCTTTTCTTCTTTGGTGGCTATTGAAGTTTAAGGATGGTTCACATATACACTAAAAAGGTGCCAGACTGTTTTGAATTAAGTTTTTTTTTTTTTTTTTTCTTAAGCTATCTCACTTTCTCAATGTTTATTTTCACTGTTGTCAGTCCTGGTTTCAATCTTATTCCCCCCCCACCCGACCTTTAAACTGTGCTGTGGAGTGGGAAAGGAGGTAAGAGTTAGTAGTCTAATTGTGTATATATGTATATGTATATAGAGTGTGGATTTCGTACAAGAACTTTGAGCTCTGCTTCCTGTTTCTGTACTTTTTACCATTGAAACATGTTAGTCTTTAACTGTGATGCATAAGATTTTTGTATACTCAGTACTTTAATACACTATGTATTAACCTCCCTTCTTTTTGTTCTTTTTTGGCGGGGGAGCTGCGCCGGGTCTTTGCTGTGGTACATGGACTCTTCCTAGTGGTACAAGGGCATCTCTGGTTGTGGTGCGTGGGCTTGGTTGCCCCGAGTTATGTGAAATCTTAATTAGCTGATCAGGGGTTGAACCCCCATCCCCTGCATTGGAAGATAGATTCTTAACCCCTGGACCACCAGGGAAGTAACCTCCCTTCTTTAAGTCAGACTTCTGTCCATTAGCCGAAATGAAGCAAATGTCTTTTGATTGCATGGTGGTAGTGCCTGTCTGAGAACAGTTCTATTTCGGCAGTTAATGCTATATTTGTACAGCACTGTCTTGTGTGTTAATTTGCAAGTTCAACTGTATTTTGTCCTTTTATAAAATGAGTAGGAAAACAAAAGTGCATCAGTTTGAGGGCTCAAACCTAATGTCTTTGAGGCAAGGAACTGATTGGGGACATGAATCTTTAACCTTACTGGATTAGGTTCTGCTCATTGGTTATGTTGGTTGACTTTGTTCAGTGGTGAGTGAAATAATTAGAACAAAATAGGAAATTAACTACGGCAAGTATGTAATAAAGCTTATATGTGAAAGGTGAAGTGTAATTAGGGATTTTATAATACTTTCCTTTACTCTGACTGAGAGTTGGAAAAACCCCTATAAACATGTGAATCTGTTGTTTGGCTTTGAAATATTTGACTTCTGTCACATTTTCGGGAATGCATTATGTATGAAAGGGTACTGACTATATACAGCGTTTGCCCAGACTCTCTTGGAAATGACTACAGAAAGTCTCATTTTCTTATATTTAACCTGCCTACGTATATATGTTTACTGTGTTCTCTGTACGTAGATATCAATCAGTTACCAAAAATATTTTTGTTGTTGTTGTTGAATATAATTGACATACAGTATTAGTATTAAGTGTACAATATAGTTATCCAAAAATCTTGAGAATTTTTAACTTGAAGTATGCTGAACTGGGCTGAGAGAGACTGTGAGTCTGGGCTGAGGTTTGGAGAAGCCCAGTGGAGTCTCTGTCTCATAATGAATGTCATTATCAGAGCTCCCTGTCAGCTATCTTGAATTGCTTCTACTGGAAAATCCCATGGACAGAGGAGCTTGGCAGGATCGCAGAGAGTCAGACACAACTGAACACACACGCACAGTACACGAGGATTACCTTAGTGCATCGTGGGAAGAAGAATCACGTCAGTGAAAGGAGACTAATGGAAAGATTCTTTGGCTTCTGTTCATCTCTCGTTGCTGTTTAGTCGCTCAGTCATGACCGACTCTTTGCAGCCCTAGAGACTGTAGCCCGCCAGGCTCCTCTGTCCATGGGATTCTCCAGGCAAGAATACTGGAGTGGGTTACCATTTCCTACTCCAGGGGAGCTTCCCAATCTAGGGATCTTCTCTTGTGTCATTGGCAGGCAGATTCTTTACCACTGCGCCACCTGGGGAGCCCTCTGTTCATCTACACAGCCACAAAAATGAGGTTCTTCAAGTACCTCCATTTCTCTTCCTTCTCTCTTCCCAAATACAGCTCAAAACTCTTACCATGTCAGCTTTACCCAAATAGGTCATTTGGATGTAATTACCATCTACTTTTCCGAGGTTACTTCTTGTTCTCCCACCGAATCAAACTATCCATAGTTGATGTGGATGCGCTAGTCTTTGCTTTTTACCCATGGCTTTACTTTTGGAACTCTATCTCCCCTTTGTGGCTAGCCTGCCACCTAGCTCACAAGCCATCTTCATGAACTTTTTTCTGATTCTCTATAGTAGGAAGTGGTCTTTATTTTCTCCCTCGTAGCTCAGTCGGTAAAGAATTTGCCTGCAATGCAGGAGACCTGGATTCGATCCCTGGGTCGGGAAGATCTCCTGGAGAAGGAAATGGCAACCCACTCCAGTATTTTTGCCTGGAGAATCCCATGGACTGAGGAGCCTGGCGGGCTACAATTCATGGAGTCACAGAGAGTCAGACACAACTGAGTGACTGAGCATGCATGTACACACGCATGGTTTGGGGGGAGTGGAGTAAAGGAAGGAGGTACCTGAGACTTCACTTATATGAAGATGATGCTTTGGCTTCCATATCACTGAATGGAGTGCGTGATAAGTCGCTTCAGTTGTGTCTGACTCTGCTGCTCTATGGACTGTAGCCTGCCAGGCTCATCTGTCCGTGGAATTTTCCAGGCAGGAATACTGGAGTGGGTTGCCATTTCCTCCACCAGGGGGATCTTCCCAACCCAGGGATTGATCCCGTGTCTCTTATTTCTCCTGCATTGGGAGACAGGTTCTTTACCACTAGCGCCACCTGGAAAGCCTTTAAAAAACAGTACTTAGCTAAAAACCTTTATTATCTTCCCTTTAAACTCCTTCCCCCGACTCTCCACTGAGAGCTTCTTTCTGTTCAGATCTATTGAATGGTCATCAGGAGAAAGGAATCTGTGTTATAGAATGACTATTTCTCAATGTGGCTCTACTACTTAAACAGTGGATTCTCAAAGCACATGCCTCTCTGTATATGTATGTATATGTATTTTATATATACATATGTATAAAATATGTGTATATTTTATATATACACATATGCATGTGTATAAAATATGTATGTATTTTATATATACATATATATGTATGTATATATAAAAGCAACCCTTTCCCTCAACATGTAGGGGACTAGAATCTGGCTGGCATCCAGTTAAGTGTTAACTATAGGCTCTCCATGGTTTGTATAGGTGATATTTTACAGCTTTTTAAATAGATTGATACACAAAATGGATGAATAATGTCATTGTTTAAATAGTTGCAGTAACCCCACTGACTCCTATTTTGGAGAGTTTTTTGTTTTAAAAAAACTTTTCATATTTGAAATGAAAATGATGTAGTCAGTGAAAGTGTACTGGATTTGTAGTCAGAAGGGCTGTTGTAGTTCCAGTATCCCCCTCCATATGTTAAATCAATTAACTAACCTTCTGAGTCCTCACTACACTTATCTGTAAAACCAAGGTGTTAGATAAGAGATGACTTAAGGAACTTTATTTTTTAAGTTAGTAAATTTTATCTGTATGCCTAGAGATGTGGAAAAAACTGGAGTCTTAAAGAAGAGACATTTTCAAGTAAAGGAACATTGGAAAAGGTGTGTTTTTTTTTTTTTTTTTTTTTTAAGTTAATAGTCCTAAGCCCAAGTAGGGAGAGATAATGTAATTTGAATTTTTCCTCTCCCTTGTTTTTGGTTGTCCGTGTGTGTGTGTGGAGGGGTTTATTTTATTTAGTATCCTGTGGGTTAATTGTGCTTGCCCAACAGCTTGTACTGTAAATTTAGGGATTACAGACTTGCTGCTGCTAAGTCGCTTCAGTCGTGTCCGACTCTGTGCGACCCCATAGACAGCAGCCCACCAGGCTCCCCCGTCCCTGCGATTCTCCAGGCAAGAACACTGGAGTGGGTTGCCATTTCCTTCTCCAATGCATGAAAAGGAAAAGTGAAAGTGAAGTCGCTCAGTCGTGTCCGACTCTTAGTGACCCCATGGACTGCAGCCCACCAGGCTCCTCCATCCATGGGATTTTCCAGGCAAGAGTACTGGAGTGGGGTGCCATTGCCTTCTCTGCATCTGAAGTCCAGATTAAGCTTTAAGAAAGTATGCAGATGAATATAGTAGCAATGATTTTTGTCTGGCACAGATGGTTTCAGAGAAAATGTTGAAAACCTTGGTGTTTTTTTCATCACTTTAAGTAGCAAAAGAAGCTTATCGTTTTTATTGTTTATCAGTAGGCCAGTCATTCTTAAACTTACTGGTCTCAGGACCCATTTATAATTATTGAGGACCCCAAGGAGCTTTTATTTATGTGGGGTTCTGTCCATTGATACTTACTATATTAGAAACTAAAACAGAGACATTTAAAAACTTTTTTGTGTGTTTGAAAATCAAACTCATTGCATGTTAATATAAATAATACTTCTATGTAAAATAACTTCCAAAACAGAAGTTAAAAGTGACATTTTAAAAATGTTTTTGCAAAATTTCATATCTGACTTAATAAAAGAAAAAAGATGGAGTCTCTGTCCACTACTTTCTTCAATTTGTACATTATATAGACTGGAAGAACTCCACTGTATACTCCAGAGAGAACGACAGTGAAAATGGCAAATAATGTCATATTATTTGTGAAAACAATTTTGATCTGTTCAGTCTACTGAAAGGCTCTTAGTGGACCACACTTTGAAAACCAGTGCCTTAGACTCCCAAGGGAAGTTTGATATTATCTTTGGAGTGGCTTACCTGCTATATAGCTTTACTTTTTATTTTTGGGCCTTGTGGCGCAGCATCTGGGATCTTAGTTCCCTCACCAGGGATCAAACCTGTGTCCTCTGCATTGGCAGCACAGGGTCTTAACCATTGGACCGCCTGGGAAGTCCAGTCTGTGTCTTTTGATGGTCTCTGGTATACACCCAGAAGTGAAATTGCTGGCTTGTAGGGTATATGTGTGTTTAACTTTAGTAAATACTGCCAAACAGATTTCTCAAGTATTTGTACTAGTTTCGAACCCTACCATGAGTGTAGTTGCTGCTCTTCCTTAGCACTTAGTATTGTTGGTCCTTTAAGTTTGGCCATTTGGGTGGAGATTTAGGAATATCTAATTGTGGCTTCGGTATCTATTTGCCTGTGTTTAATGATGTTAGAACTTTTTCCATATGCTTATTGGTCTTTTAAACTCTATTTATTGGTCCATTTAACTCTTTCTTACCTATAAAATTGAAGTTTGGCCAGTAAATGACTTAAGTCTCTTGCAAGGGCTTCCCTGATGGCTCACTAGTAAAGTAGTCTGCCTGCTAATGCAGGTGACATGCCTTCGATCCCTGGCCTGGGAAGATCTCACATGCCACGGAGTAACTAAGCCCCGTGCACCACAACTATTGAGCTTGTGCTCTCGAGCCCAGGAGCCACAACTCCTGAAGTGCACACCCGCTAGAGCCCATACTCCACGACAAGAGAAGCCACAACAATGAGAAGCCCGTGCACCACAACTAGAGAAAGCCTCCGCAGCAATGAAGATACAGCACAGCCAAGGGTCTTGCTGCTCAAAGTCACTAGCTCAGTGAATTCCCTGAAATAAGAGATTCTTTAAGATACACTAGTAATTGATCTGGTAGTGACAAAGAGGATTAACATTCCTGTGATAATTTAAAAAATAATTGTGCATTTTATGGCTTTAGAATATGTCTGGAAATATGTTTGCACTTGAGAGACTGAATACTTCCAATTAAAATAAACTTTAGAAATAAACTGAGAAGACAAGAAATAACAAGTGTTAGGCTGTGGAGAAAAGGGAGCGTTTGTGCAGTGTTGGTGGGGTGTACATTGGTGCGGCCGCTGTGGAAAATGGTATGGAGGTTCCTCAGATTACAAATAGGAACTACAACATGATGCATCAGTTCTACTTCTGGTATTTTGCCTAAGAATATGGAAACACTAGCTTGAAAAGACGTATACACCCCCATGTTTATCGCAGCGTTATTTCCAATAGCCAAAATATGGAAGCAACTTAAGTGTCCATTGATAGATAAATGGATAAAGAAATTGTGGTATGTTTGTATATACTGCTGCTGCTGTTAAGTCGCCTCAGTCGTGTCCTACTCTGCGACCCCATAGACGGCAGCCACCACGCTCCCCCGTCCCTGGGATTCTCCAGGCAAGAACACTGGAGTGGGTTGCCATTTCCTTCTCCAATGCATGAAAGGGAAAAGTGAAAGTGAAGTCGCTCAGTCGTGTCCGACTCTTAGCGACCCCACGGACTTCAGCCCACCAGGCTCCTCTGGCCATGGGATTCTACTTGGCCATAAAGAAGAATGGAATTTTGTCATTTGTGACAACACAGATGGACTTTGTGGGCAACATGCTAAGTGAAATAAGTCAGAAAGGCAAAAAACTTATAATATATCTTGTATGTGGAATCTTAAACGAATTGAAGCTCACTGGTATTGGGAACAGATTGGTGACTACTAGAGGTAGGGAGTAGGATGGGAGAAATGGGCGAAGAGGGGGCAAAATGTAAAAAAAAAAAAATAGTATGTTATCATAAAAGATATAAACCAGGAAGCTTATTCCATTCTCAGTTTGTTCAGGACTGTCCAGGACTTTTATTTTTAGTGCATCCCAATAAATGCTCTAAGCTTGTGTGCGTGCACAGTTGCTTCAGTCGTGGCCGACTCTTTGCCACCCCATGGGCTGTAGCCTGCCAGGCTCCTCTGTCCGTGGGATTTCCCAGGCAACAATACTGGAGTGGGGTTGCCATACCCTTCTCCAGGGGATCTTCTGGACCCAGGGATCAAACCTGCATCTCCTGAGCCTCCTGCATTGCAGGTGGGTTCTTTACCACTGAGCCACCAGGGAAGCCCAGGTTGGCTATTGTTTTTGTGTGTGTGTGTGTGTGTGTGAAATTCAGTTATGAAATACATTTTAAAGAATTTGCTTGCTGTCTGTTCCTTTAGCGGGGAGGGAGCTAGACTAGTGAATTCCTTAAGGGCAGAAACTGTTTATTAGTCTATCTTTTCAGGGTCTGGCACAGAGTAATGACATTCAGTAATATCACCAAGATAAATTATCTTTTTCATAGATATTTTATTTCACCCTGCCTTTATTTAACCAGATTTCACCTATATAAACATACATTAAGGAATAGGCAAGGATAGAGATAACTCTTGCATACTCTTAAAACTACTGATTTGTTTTAATAAGAGTGCATGTTTTACCACCAGTGAACTTGTATAGGCCAAATTTTCTTTGTTATAAATTTGCATCTAGGGACTTCCCTGGAGGTCTGGTGGTTAAGGCTCTGTGCTTCCACTGCACGGGGCACAGATTTGATCCCTGGTCAGGGAAACTAAAATCCTGCATGCTGTGGCATGGCCAAAAAATACATCTGTATTACATCTGATGACAGGGGGAGAACCAGGGTTGTGGATGCTGCCCAGTTATGCATGCCATCAGCCTTAGTTGGTAATTGGTGCTGGTCTTCTGTGACTCTGAACTGCTGTCACATTGACTGCCTTAGGTTCCTCTGTCCCGCACACGTTTATTGGGTTGACCTGCTACTCATCCTTGGGCTTCCCTGGTGGCTCAGCAGTAAAGAGTCCGCCTGCCAGTTTCTGCCAGTACAGGAGATGAGGGTTCGATCACTGGATTGGTTAGATCCCCTGGAGGAGGAGATGGCAACCCACTCCAGTATTCTTGCCTGGAAAATTCCGTGGACAGAGAATCCTGGCGGGCTACAGTCCATGGGGTCACACAGAGTCGAACATGACTGAGCACACACACGTAGCACCTATATATGTGCATAAAATTTCTATATATTCTTACAGCAACTTGAAAACATAGCACTATTGTCCTCATTTTATATATAAGGAAACCAAGATACAGATGTGAAGGAACTTGTCCAGTTTGGACACCGAGTAAGTAACTGAGGCAGTTTGTCTTCATTCTATATTTTTAACCACTGCACTGTATAATGTCTGACTAAATGAGTTCCATTAGCATTCCCCTTGTTATTAATTTGGCCTTCTTTTGCCACAGCATGGAGGCATAAAATGTAGCTAAAGGGCCCTTAGCATGCAGCCTCTCATTTTAAAGATGAGGTTCCCTTGCTTTTAGCACTTCTGCTTCTTATTTCATTTGCGATCGGTCAAAAATATTGCTAACCTCTGGCCTCTCTTTTTTTTTTTTTAAGGTCTCAGTACACTAAGTGGGGGAGGGGCCATAATTGAATTAGAATGTTTTAAAGTTTTTAATGTTGTTTTCGTGTTCAGTGACTTTATATAAGTTCCTCTTTTGATTTGAATATTAGCCTTCATGGCATACTGCAGGATGTTATTTTGAACCTTTAGGATTAATTGTACACAGTCATGCAGACTTGAAAGGATAGCTTTTTTCTTCTATCTCTCAGCGGAGTCTACATGTATAAAACCATATTACAGAATAATGCAGTGTCCAACTAATGAATACATCAATAAAATGTGTACCATACAATGGAGTATTTTTCAACAGCAAAGAGAAATGATACGTGGTAAAACTTGGATGAGCCTGAAAACAGTCATGGTGAGTGAAGGAAGCCAGTCACAAGACTCCATGTTGTATGGCACCATTTATAAGAGGTATTCAGAACCGGCACATCTATAAAGACAAAAAATATCAATTAACTTGGGGCTAGGGGTGAAGCAGGAGGGAATGGGGGTGATTGCCACTAATAGTATGGGGTTTATTTTTGGGGTGATAAATATTCTAAAATTGATTTTGATGATAGCTGTACAACTCTGAATAAATACAGTTGAATTATATCTTAAGACTTATTTAAAATTTATTGTATATAACTTCAGACATAGTGAAGATAATCTCATTGACTACAAGGAATTTCAAATTCTTGGTTTTTCAGATTCTTTACATTTGTGATTTAGTCTTGTGAAGGTTCAGGCAAAACGAGTACTTACCTACTGGATGCACATTGAAAATGCTAATTTTGGGCAATCTTATCTGCCGTGTATAAAATGACTAAATGAAATGAAGTCTCTTTTCAATTTGTTGGATCAGCATGTTCATGCTTGGATTAGTAACTTCTAAGTGAAAGTGTCACTCCCTCAAGTTGTGGCGACTCTTTGAGATCCCACAAGTCTCCTTTGTCCCTGCAATTTCCTGCACCAGAGTACTGGAGTAGGTAGCCATTTCCTTCCCCAGGGGACCTTTCCTACTCGGATCAAACCTGGGTCTCCGGCATTGCAGGCAAATTCTTTACCGTCTGAGCCGCCAGGGAAGAAAGTGTTAACTAATTTTGATAAAGATTGGTAAGAGCTGTTAATGAATAACTCTGAGTTGTTTATCTTAACCTGTCTTTTAACAAAGAGTGGACTGATAAGTAGGCATATGTTCTGTGATATTTGATATGTTACCGTGTCTAATATTTTAAGTCAGTGATGTTCACTTGCTTTTTATGAGTAGATTGATTTGTTTAGGGACTAAAATTTATTGAGACCTCGCACTCTTTTTAAGGGTTTAATAAAGGAATATTTAGGGAAAAGTGTATCTTTTTTTGAGAAGTGATTTGAGTTTATGTACAGTATAAATCTCAGTATTTTGAAGGATTATAATTTAGAAAGTGGTGAATATTATTAACTTTTGTTTCAGTGGGCATAACTGTAAGCAATAGGTGTCAGTGACAAGGGAAATAGACTTTAGACTCAATAAAAAAGAGACCTTGCTGAGAGCAGTGAGCTTTACAGTGTTATAACTGAGAACTTTAAAGGGAAAATGTAAAGGTAGAATTTCCTACAATTGGAGCAGTTTCCAAATCCTAGTAGTCTCTGAGCACCTCTCCCTGATGGCCTGCAAGGTTCTAACCTTAAAAACATGTATCTCTTTGGTGCCCTTTTTGTGCTCAATTTAGAACAATTATTTTCTTTTTAAAACACGTCTTTTTCATTTTTATGATATTAAATATGAGTGTATGTGTTTTTGGGTACCTGGATGGATAGTCCAGAACTGCCACACCATTTCAGCACTTGCGTTAGCTTTGTGTTTTTAATGTATTAATGTTCAACTGTAGGGTTTGTCAGATGAGAGCAACAGAAGCAGATGTAACACGCAAATGATGTGTTGATGTGAAGGAAGAATGATGTCATGGCAAATCATGTACACAGACAGAGTGATGGAGTCATTTAAGTGGGAAAGCTGTATCTCGCACATGGTGCGCGATGGTGGTAGGATGGCGTGCAAAACCCAAAGGAGCCTCTGCCCTAACAGCCAGCGGTGTGCTGCCATCTGCCACGTATTAGTAACAGTAATAGTTTTGTTTGTATTTAGTTTGTGAACTTGTTTTGTAGCAGAGCAGTAAGCATAAGGAGTTGAATTCTAATTTCATTTATGCACATACTTAAGCAGCATTAAAGTAGAAAGTAATTTAGTTTTTTAAAATACTGTTAAGGTAGAACCAAATTTGGCAAACTTGAGGCAGCTTAGTATATTGTTGATGGAACTCTGATGCTTGGCGTCACATGACTGGAACTGGAGCTCCAATTCCATATTTACCAGGTTATTTCCCTATTTAATAAGTGAAAAATATATTTATACCTAAAAGGGCAGTTCATGTTCATTATTTTACTCAAAAGATAGGTTACTTACTGTGTAACACTGAATAATTTCGATGTCTTGTTACTGGTTTCTTTAGTTTTCCTATTGTAACATATTCTTTAGAGCCAGCACAAGTTCTCATAGGAATGCTGTGCTATGAATTCTCTTACAGATGGTAAGATTTGATTTGAGACATTTCAAAAAATAGGGCAAATTTTTGAAATATGGGATTTCTGTGTTAATGTTAACAGAATAATAAAAGCAACTACTTTAACATTTTTGACGGTGTTCATTTTATTAAGTTCAACCTGCACAGTTATGATATGTATATCAGGAACACAGAATCCTGGTAGTTAACAGTTGGGAGAATACTTTTCCTCTGGACTGATCTAGAGATCATATTCATAGGGAGCCCAGGAAGGTTCAGAATTGTCAAGTGTGCGTAATAATCGAACTAGCATTTCAAGGGAGAAATAACCAGTGTTTGTTAAAACATTACTATTTATTGGGTGCCTTCTTTGCATGGCACTTCAAATTCATTCTTCCATTAAAGTTTTTCAGGAATCTCTAAAGGTCTTGGCCACCTTGAGAGAGAAAAAGATGCTTGGAGGTTAAATATGATCTGTTCCATGTGTATCTATTATGTTGAAATTGCTGAGAAACCTCATGCTCTGCAAAATCAGGCACTACAAAGTAACACGACTTCCGGGGAAAGCAGGATTGAGAGCAAACTGATCACTCAGAAGCTATATAATTTTGTAGTTAGAACAAAAACTATAAAAATTTCAATAAAATAAACAGCACAGTTTAAAAGATTCTAAATTCCTGACAAAGTATAGTAAATATAGTTTTTTTTTTTTTTTTTTAAGGTAACCCTTCTATATAGGGAATGGGGAGGTTACTGAGTTAGGGACAAGACTGAAATAAAATTAAAATGCACAGAGACTAGAGGGAACAGTATGTGTACTTCCAGGACAGAGCAGCATACGGCTAGACTGAGCCAAGAAAAATGTAGGGTGACGGCTTTCCAGTCCAGACCTTTATCCCATCCTCAGGCTGCATTCAGCTGCCGTTACTTAGTACAAAATATTAGCATATTGAGGGGAAAGTTGCTTATGAGCTAATATGATTTTCAGATGTGTTTACTGGTATTTGCTAGTGAGGTAAATCTCAAAACTACCTTACATTGTGTTTTGCTTAATGCTCTTGACAGATGTGTTTTTTTGCAAATTGAAGGTTTGTGGCAACCCTGCCATCGAGCAAGTCTGTTGGTGCCATTTTTCCAACGGCATTTGCTCTACAATATACTGTAAACACAATTTTTATGTGTACTGGGAAACCAAAAAATTCATGTGACTTGCTTTGTGATATTTGTTTTAATGTGGTGATCTGGAACTGAACCCACTGTATCTCCAAGGTATGCCTGTACTTGTTTTGTAACAGAACACATCATTTTTTTTTTCCCCAGACTTCATATTTACCAAGTGTTTTTCACTCCCAAACCCTCAGACATGTTCCATCCGCAGTACTTAGTTAACAAAATAGTTGTCTTTGAAGTGTCCCCCCTCCAATGAAATGTTACTTGAGAGGAAAGGAAACTAATGCTTAACTGGACAGCTCTGACATTTAAAGGTAATCATTACCTCATTTAATCCTCACAACCATAGCCTTGTGTCCTCCTCAGGTGAGGAGACTAAGTCCCAAAGAGGTTTGGGAATTTTGCCCAAGATCACACAGTTAAGGACCAGAGTAGAAATTTAAGTTCATATATTTCTGGCCAGAGAATTGCTTTTGTATACCATACTGCTTCTGGCAAAATAAGTTTGAGATCTTTAACAAAAGTGGTTGACTAACACACTTGCTAGAATTGAAGTGAAGTCGCTCAGTCGTGTCCGACTCTGCGACCCCATGGACTGTATCCTACGAAGCTCCTCTGTCCATGGAATTTTCCAAGCAAGAGTACTGGAGTGGGTTGCCATCTCCTCCTCCAGGGGATCTTCCCTACCCAGGGATCGAACCTGGGTCTCCTGCATTGCAGGCAGACGCTTTACCACCTGAGCCACCAGGGAAGAATTGGTGAAGTCCTTCTATTTATCCCCTCTATGGTCTTTTCTCCTCCAGCACTGAAATTGAAATAGCAGTTGTAGTATAGCGGGGAGATGAGCAAAACTGTTGGTACCAGGGTATCTAGATTTGAAATTTAATTTGCTAGCTTTGTCCCCCATTAGTTATTTCATTTTAGTCAGATTACCTTTATGTGCCTCATTTTTTTCCATCTGTAAAATGGTAATAATGAGTACTTAATTCTTGAGATTGAATATTAAATGGGTTAATAGGTTAAAACTTTTCAATGATACCTGACGCGCAGTATCTGCTCAGTAGATGTTAACTGTCACTCCTGCCCCATTGCTTCCCTTATTTCCTTTTTGGTTCATTCTTTTTCTACGCTAATTCCATACTGTTTTCCTAATTTCTCGCTTTCCTCCCCATCTCTTCGTATCATTGATTTGAAATAGTTAAATATAGATTGTACTTATGACTATTAATGTTTCCAATACTTCCTAAGTTTTCATTAATGTTTTGGGTGTATATGTTTGAATACCTGTTGTTTGTAGGGCTGGACAGTTTTAAAAATCAGTGATTGTGAGTAGTCGTAATGCTTTTATTTCTGACCTCAGGGAGGCTCTTCTTTGCTGTTTTTTTCCCTTTGTTCTCTCTGGTAAAGTTGAGCTTGTTGCCCTCCTCAGACAGACAGCCCCTTAATTGCTTATTATCTCAGCCTCCATTGTGTTCAAGTGCTTCAGGCACGAACTTGCCTTTACTCTGTTCCAAGTAAAGTCAGCTCACTTGGCGAGAACTTCAGAGCTCCCTTATGGCCTCCTCCTCCCCTTGAACAAAACCTTTACACCATTGCTTCAGAATCGGGGTGGGGCAGTGGCCCTGCCTCACGGGGTGCTTGCCAGTGGTACCCCTGCTTCATGAGTAGTGTTGAGTGGCAGCAGCAGCCTCTAGGCTCCTGGTGTGGAACCTCAGTCATGTGAGTGAGATGGAGTGAGGGTCATTAGGACCGCGTTATTCTTGGCCTGCTGAACCTGGGGTCAGAGCTTCTGCTCTGCAAGTGGGACCTGGATGGAAGGAAGGCTCCCCACCCAGCTCTTCCCTGCAGTGGGAGCCTCTGCAGCTGAGAGTTGAGGATGATGAGAAATGCTTGCTATCTTCCTCCTCTTAAGGGGAGGGAGGGGTGGGCGGGGGCAGGAGTTGACTGGGAGTTTGTGGGTGAGAGCCTGTGTTCCTCTCTGTACCCACCTGGAATGGGGCTTCTGTCCTGCTGAGCTGGCTCAAAATGCCAGACTCTCTGTTTTTACTGAGTAGATTTTCTTTAGTATTCATTTGCTGTGTACCCTTAGGGTCATTTCTAGAGACTACAGAAGTTTTTTAATGGTTTTTACCAGTTACAGTTGTTTCACTGGCGAGAGTGTCCACAGAACTTCTGATGCCATCATTCCACAAGTCTTTTTTTTTTTTTGCCACACTTACAGCATACAAGGATCTTAGTCCCCCAACCGGGGATCCAGTCAGTCTCCCCTGTGTTGAGGAGGATGGGGGGGTGTTTAACCACTGAACTGCCAGGGAAGTCCCCCGTAAGTCATTTTTAATTTATTACTCATTGCCTACAGCCACTAAAAAATTCACATTTGAGAATGCTTTCCGAAGGATGCTAGAATTTATTGAAGCTTTTATGTACATATAAAAACCTCTGGTACCCTAATTGTGTACATATGGCTTGACAGATACAGTATGGAGAAGTTTTGAATAAAAAGGACCATTTACTGAGCACTTCTAAATGAATAAATTTCTGTTGCCACAGAGTTTAGAATGAAGGATGCAGTTCTGTTGTGATGACTTCTAGGAAGTACAAGTGGATGTACATGGTGATTTAGTGACAAAAATTAATGGTGTGTGTGTTTAATAGTGATGATAATAGAATACGGACATTTAGCTTAAGTAATGTTTTTAGATTTAACAGAGATTAATTAGACATCTTCATTTGCATGAGCTTGAGTTATTGATCGAATTTGAAGCTATCTAAAACTAGCATCACACTGGAGGGGTGGGGACTCTTTAATATAGCTGCCTTGACTGGTTTTGTGTATAATTTTATCATAATGTGTGATAAGAATGATGAGTCCTGTTATAATGATAATGGCAGTGCTGGTGGAACTACAGAAAGAAAGGCCTTTACTCTTGAGTGAAGGCTGCATTTTAAAATTGCCAAGGGATATTTAGGTTTATAGTTATGGACATGAAATGGCATTTTCCCATTGAACTATTGTTTTTATAACATCATTTTTGATTATGCCATGTTTCTTAGGAGTACAGCTGTTGTGATTTAGAAGAAAATATTTTGTGATATGTAGCCATTAAAGTGGAGAAGGCAATGGCACCCCACTCCAGTACTCTTGCCTGGAAAGTCCCATGGGCAGAGGAGCCTGGTGGGCTGCAGTCCATGGGGTCGCTAAGAGTCGGACACGACTGAGCGACTTAGCTTTCACTTTTCACTTTTCATGCATTGGAGAAGGAATGGCAACCCACTCCAGTGTTCTTGCCTGGAGAATCCCAGGGGCAGGGGAGCCTGGTGGCCTGCCGTCTATGGGGTCGCACAGAGTCGGACATGACTGAAGCGACTTAGCAGCAGCTGCCATTAAAGGTGAATATAGAAGAATACTTAGCATGAGGAAATTATAAATTAGGTGAAAAATCCGGTTTTATAAAATGTGCTTCTGCATCATAAATATTTTGATACTGTATCTTGGAGGTGTGGATATGGTGAGATTAATGGTAGTTTTCTCCCTATTTTCAAGCATTATTCGTGCGTGGCCTGGAAGTTAAGACTGTCACCCTGGAACTTGTACTCCCTCAGAATTCTGGCTCTTCCACTTGACTGCCTCTTCACTCTGCCTCACTTTCTGAGGCTTGTCAACCTGACTGTGATGGTATTGAAATTGAGGAATGAGAGATGGACTTGGAAAAATAAGTTAGGGCTGATTGTGATTGATCTTGAACAGTATTATGTAAAAAGTAGAGAGGTTTTTTTCTCTGAAAACTAAAGGTTTCAGAGACTGAAAATGTTGACATTAATTTAGCAATAATATACTAAAAAGATTGGTAGTGTGGAGACCGTCCAGGATGTTAAAATTGGAGTCTAGCCTAGAGTGCTGTGAGTGGGAGTGGAAAAAATAATGTTGGACACGTCATAAAAGGAATTACTAGAACTGAAAAGGGAGAGGGTTTGACTTGTAGTTCACCACCACCACCCCCTCTTTTTTTTGTTTTGAGTGTTTACCTATTGTGTGCCAATGAATTCTTGGAATTCAATGATGAGCAAAGCGCATGCAGCTTCTGCCCTTAGACTTGTTTTGTTTTTTTTTTTAACTGTTCCTTGAGGCATGTGGGATCTTCGTTCCCCTACCAGGGATCAAACCCGTGCCCCCTACAGTGGACTTTCAGAGCCCTAACCACTCACCGCGGGGAATTGCCGCTTGTGGAGCTTTTCTGTTCTGGTAGGGAGCGAGATCATACACAGGTGCTGTGAAAGAAGAATGCAGTTTCCTCTGAGAGCCTCTGGGAGGAGTACTTGATGGATTCTGAGTGAGGAGAGTTGAGGATTGGTGCATCAGTAATTGGTGGGCCAGACTAAGACCACTTTTGCAAAGGCTCCACAGTCAGCATGAGAAAGTACATTTTGAAGGAACAACAAGAAGGCGAATTGGAGTTAGAACCAGCTTTGGGTAGAGTAGTTGCAAGATGAGCCCAAAGTTGGGTGTTCTAGAGCATACTAAACCATTAGAGAAGTATTTTGGTCTTCATTGGGTCTTTGAGGATTTTTTAAGCAGGGCCATGATATTTTAGGGCTTGCATTTTAATAAAATTCAGTAGTGATCATTTTTAATGCCAAAAAAAGAGAAACATAATTGGCACAGACAGGCCTGACAATAACCATACTTCTAAGAGAAAAATCAGTCTCATCCTTGCCCCACCCCACCCCGCTCCTAGTTCTCCCTCTTCAAATATGGAAAGAATATCTTCATCTTGGGGCTGTAGAGAATCTTCATGGTATATAATGGAAGAGCCAACGGCTTTGAGGATCTAAAGAGATGTTAATGCCATCTTGGACAGACTGAAGGTACTTAATCGCTTAGCTTCTGCTTCTGTTTGTTAAATTGGACTGATAATCATGGAATAGGGATCCTGGTGATTAAGTGAGGTTATATAAATAAAGGACCTACTATTGTGCCCCGTACATAAGTGCTCATAACTTGTCTAGAGTAATGTACAAATTAAGATGGAACTGGAAGGGGACCTGTGATACTATGATTTATAATAAGAAATGGTCTTTATCCCAGTTACTGGCGACTGAGCTTTTAAAACTTGGCATTTTCCAAGTGGTGAGGATCTGGAAGGTGTCTGTTGTTAGGTTAATGAAGTGTCTTGAAAAGCCCCTAGATCGCTGAGGATGGGGGCTGGTTGCCAGGGAAGCCAACCCTATGAATAGTGTTCTCTCTCCCTTCCTGAAGGAAGGGGAGAAAGGCTTAGAGGTCCTTAATGGCCAGTGATTTAATCAGTTGTGCCTAGGTAATGAAGCCTTCCTAAAACCCCAAAAGGATGGGTTTCAGAGAGCTTCCAGTTTGGTGAACCCGTGGAAATATGGGCCGAGTGGTGAGCCCAAAGAGGACATGGAAATTCCATGCCTTTTCTCCATACCTTGCCCTATACCATCTGGCTGTTCCTTAACTTATATCCTTTTACAATAAATAAACCAATAATGTAGTAAGTAAAATGTTTCTTTGATTTCTGTGAGCTGCTCTAGCAAATTAACCCAAGGAGGGAGTCTTTGGAGCCTCTATTCTGTAGCCTGTCGGTCAGAAGCACAGGTGACAACTTGGATTTATGGCTGATATGTGAAGTGGGGGGAGAGTAAATCTTGAGCTGTCTTTCGGGAGATAGTGTCAGAATTGAGTTGAATTGTAGGACATCCACCTGGTATCGATAATTACTTGGTGTAGGGCAAAAAAACACCCATTGTAAATAATGGGATACAGAATTGTAGAGCCACAGAGAAACTTTGAATGGAATAGAACCAACAACTCCACAAAATAAAAAATCCTTGGATAGTATAAATACTGAAACGTGTTTTGCCTTACCCACTTAGAGTGGCTATGGATCATGGTGTATTGATATAATTGATTGTGAGGTGTGTCACAAATAATAATAATAGGTAGTTAAATAATTAGTTAAAACAAATACAGTGACAATGTTTGCAAATGAGTTTATCTAAAAATTAGTCGGGATTATCCCCCAATAATTTTCACTTAACATTTCAATGTTATCTTAGAAGGGATTTTTTAAAAAGCAAAAGTCCAGGTATTGCACAGATAATTAAAAGTACATACTTGTTTTTGATCGTTGTTTGTTTATTTTAATTTTGTGTTCTGTTTCATATACTTTGAGGGTTTTGGCAGTTTTTCTCTGTCCATGGACGTGTGTCAAACCTGTAATACCCCATGTGTGTCATTTCTTATGCTGTAGAAGAACTGCTATGTAGAGAAGGATATTTTTTCTTCCAGACTACAATGCATAAAAAATTTGTTTTTAAACATGTTGAATCTATCATAGCAATAGAAATTCCAGTTTAAGATTCAAAAATATCTAAGTACTCTGGGCTTAAAATAAGCCAATACACTAAAATAGTGGTTATTTTGAAATAAAGCTTAGTACTTAAAAGATGTTTCATATTGACTTATAATAAAGATGAGACGACTTACACATTTTGCAGTTAAATTTTAAACCAACGTGTAAGTTCTTTCTTTCTGTTCTGTACTAGAGTATTAATTGCAAAATAATAGTTTGTCTAGTTAGTTGTAATTACGGTTTTCATTTTGTAGTGATCGGTCAGAGGAGGAAGGTCTAGTGCTAGGTATGTATAGCTTGTGTTTCACAGGTATGTCTCTCACCGCTTGAGTCAAGTATTTTAAGAGGAAAACAAGGGTAATAGATGCCAATTAAACATGGAAAGTCACTAGATGAAGAAAGATAATTGAATAATTTTCCCCTTTGGTTTTGATACATAAAACCAGAATAGGTTAAGTTCTCAAGATAATTTCATGGATGTATATAAGGATGATCTATCAAATTAGTTTCTAATGAACTCATTTTGGTGATCAGTAAATAATTTGTTGGTCTTGCCATTGTTGCTTGTTTGTCTCTCAACACATTGTGTAATGTTAGTTCCACAAGAGCAGAGAGATTTGCCAGCTGTGTAATGCCATGTATTTATTCCTTTATGCTTAAAACAATATGTGGCCCACTGTAGATACTCAGCATATATTTCTTAAATGACTAAGCTTTGAGTTTTTATTTTAACGTCCTTTATATTTTGGATGAAAAGAGAAAAATTTAGAAAGAGAAAAGACTCTTTAAGTATAGTAGTATCATATATGTGGAATTGTAGAGACTTTCAGTGTGCTGTATAAAAGAGATACTGGAATGTAGGGAAAGTTTGAGCAGAGATGGGAGAATGTAGAGAAGGTCCTGTAGAGAAGGACCATTCTTTGTCTTGAGGGTTTCTGTGGTATTAAGGCCCTTCCATTTGAAAGCTGCTGTGGGAGAGGGAGAGGGTGGGGAGGTTTGGGAGAATGGCATTGAAACATGTATAATATCATGTATGAAACGAGTCGCCAGTCCAGGTTCGATGCACGATACTGGATGCTTGGGGCTGGTGCACTGGGACGACCCAGAGGGAGGGTATGGGGTGGGAGGAGGGAGGAGGGTTCAGAATGGGGAACACAGGTATACCTGTGGTGGATTCATTTCGATATATGGCAAAACTAATACAATATTGTAAAGTTTAAAAATAAAATAAAATGAAAAAAAAAAAGAAATTCAGTCCTACAAAGTTTAAAATAAATACAAATGGTTGATGTTTATGGAATACTAGGTTATTTAGTATAATGGATAACTAAGCTTTATCCAGGTAAACGTGATGCTATTCCCATCTTGGAAGATGCTAAGTTTGAATATAAAAATACTATAGGTTCTAAAGGGACTATCCTTTTCAGCAAAATAACACTAAGGTAAATGGAAAAGGCAGCAGTCTGAGACCTCTCCCCAGATAAAACACCTAATATTGCCATTTTGTATTGCTGAAAATCCAAGATGCATTCTGGTAAAATTCGTATGAAAGGGAGGGAGAACAATGACCCTTGCAGTACTCCTGTTTTTCTAAAATAAAATGTTAAGCTTCAAACTTTACTTTGTACAGTAAATTTTCGCATTGTGATTTGTTGACTTTTAGTGCTCCTACAAGAAGTGGTGGCTATTGTGTCAGATTTTAAATGATTTGAATGATTATTGAGTTGCTCAGTTCTGTGTAGGATACTTTGACTTTGACTTGGTAGAAAGTTTGTTCTAACTCAGCTGCTGCTGCTGCTGCTAAGTCGCTTCAGTCGTGTCCAACTCTGCGACCCCATAGACGGCAGCCCACCAGGCTCCCCCGTCCCTGGGATTCTCCAGGCAAGAACACTGGAGTGGGTTGCCATGTCCTTCTCCAATGCATGAAAGTGAAAAGTGAAAGTGAAGTCGCTCAGTCATGTCTGACTCTTAGCGATCCCATGGATGCAGCCTACCAGGCTCCTCCGCCCATGGGATTTTCCAGGCAAGAGTACTGGAGTGGGTTGCCATTTCCTTCTCCAGTGCATGAAAGTGAAAAGTGAAAGTGAAATCCCTCAGTCATGTCCAACTCTAGCGACCCCATGGATGCAGCCTACCGGGCTCCTCCGCCCATGGGATTTTCCAGGCAAGAGTACTGGAGTGGGGTGCCGTTGCCTTCTCCGTCTAACTCAGCTATGAATGCCTAAATATCTGTGACTTGGAAGATAAGCTCCTTTAGAACCTTGAGAGTACTTCTTGTAATCAAGTAAAGGAGTGTGATAGCAATTCAAATCCCATCCACTTGAATTGAATGGGATTTATTAAGAAAGGTACCAATGTTCCAGGGGATTCCCTGATGGTTCGAATGGTAAAGAATCTGTCTGCAGTGCAGGAGACCCTGGTTCGATCCATGTGTCAGGAAGATCCCCTAGCCATTCCAGTATTCTTGCCTGGGAAATCCCATGGACAGAGGAGCCTGGCGGGCTATAGTCCATGAGGTGGCAAAGAATTGGACATGACTGAGCAACTAACATTTCACTTAAAAAAAAAAAAAGAAAGTTACCAGTGTTGGAAATTCCCTGGCTGTTAGTGGTTAGGACTCGGCACTCTCACTGCCAGTGACCCAGGTTCGATCCCTGTGGGGAAACTAAAGTCTTGAAAGCCCTGTGGTGTAGCCCAAAAAAAAAAAAAAAAAAAGGAAAGAAAAAGGAGGAAAAAAATAGTGGTGTTATTCTTGGGTAACATAGTTGTAGTCTATCTTTGATTTTTTTTTCCCTCCATTCAGACTTTCCACATTATATTTCAAAACATTATTTTCAAATTCTTAGCTCAAATATTCAATAACTCTACACAGTACACTATAGAAAAGGAAGAGAAATTTAAAATTTTTGAGAATTACTGTGTTTGGTATTTATGAAACACTTTTATCAAAATAATTCTCATGACTTTTTTCTCTTTTTGCTGTGCTACATGGCATGTGAGATTTTAGTTCCCCAACCAAGCATCAAACCTCTGTCCCCTGCCTTGGGAGCATGCAGTCTTAACCACAGGACCACGAGGAAAGCCCCTTCATGGCATTTTTGTGGGTAGCACTGTCTGCTTTAAAGACCTGGAAAATTAGTGACAGTACTTGTTACTGGACTTTAAGATAGGGCAGCTTGTAAGTGGCAGAGGTGGGGTTTTGAGCAAGAGTTATGTTTGAATCCAGAAATTACTTTTAATTGTTCCATTCCTGTGTCCTGTTCTTAATCTCTCAACCTAGCACACTAAGGGAAAAGTATCCAATTCTTATGTGGTGGTAGAGAGATGACTGTTAAAAATAGCAGAATAGAGCAGAGTATATGCTGTGCTGACACCTACTGTGCCTGCCCAGCACAGAAATGTGGAGAAGATGATTTAGTTCTGTGGTCTGAGAGAAAGGTGTTTTATTTGGGGAGAGGTCTCAGACTGCTTGCTGCCTTTTCCATTTACCTTAGTGTTATTTTGTTGAAAAGGATAGTCCCTTAGTTATCCACAGAATGCTTTTATCTAGAATAATTTGTCCTCTGACTTTTTGCCAGATATTTTTGATTTGTCTGTAGATGGAGAGTTACTGAGATGCATATGAATGGAATGATGTTGAGCATAAACAAACAACATGAGAATATAATTTTAAGATGTTTTAAGTTAATGTCCTAATGTTAAAGGAGTACAAAGCAAGAGAGCCGTTTAATATATATATATATAATATATTATTGTGGGAAAAATTCATAATCGATTTTAACCATTATTAAGAATACAGTTCAGTGGCATTAAGTGCATTAACATTGTGCAGCCATCACCACCAACCATCTCCACAACTTTTCAGTCTCCCAAACTGCAACTCTGTACCTCTTGATCAATAATTGCCCGTCACCCCACTTTTCCAACCCCTGGTAACCACCTTTCTACTTTCCTTCTCTGAGTGTAGTTACGTCATATAAGTAGAGTCATGGACCGCTTGCCCCTTTGTGACTGATTTGTTTCATTTAGCATTACGTCCTCTAGGTACATCCAAGTCAGAATTTTCTTCCTTGTTAACGCTAAATACTATTCCATTGTGTGTGTATACCAAATGTTTATCCATCCACCCTTGGGTTTGCTTCCTGGAAATACCTTTTGAAGAGTGATGGCATTGGTTTAATGGACGAAGTAATAAAATTCACTTTAGAGTTATTAACTTATCTGTGTTTTGTTCAAGTCACTTCTTAGAGCCATGGTTTTCTAGTTTACAGGAAAATACCACATTCTATGTAAACTGTAAGGATGTACCTTAAAAATATCATTTTAATTTTGTTGTGCCTCAGGATTTGTTTCCCCCTTTCCAACTTGCCCTACATTTGGGAATAAATAATAGACTTCTTCCCACCCCCCAAGATTGTGACTCCTCACTTTCAGAAGGAGGTGTTTATTTGTGGGGGATACCGTATGATGATAGAAGCGGAAAATGGGGAAACAGTGTCAGATTTCATTTTCTTGGGTTCCAAAGTCAATGTGGATGGTGACTGCAGCCACAAAATTAAAAGACACTTGCTCCTTGGAAGAATAGCAATGACAAATCTAGACAGTATATTAAAAAGCAGAGACATCACTTTGCTGGCAAAAGTCCATATAGTCAAAGCTATGGTTTTTCCAGTAGTCATGTATGGATGTGAGAGTTGGACCATAAAGAAGGCTGAGCACCAAAGAATTGACACTTTGGAACTGTGGTGCTGGAGAAGACTCTAGAGAGTCCCTTGAACTGCAAGGAGATCAAACCAGTCAATCCTAAAGGAAATAACCCTGAATATTCATTGGAAGGACTGATGCTGAAGCTGAAGCTCCAGTACATCAGCTGTCTTTTGCAAAGAGCCAACTCATTGGAAAAGACCCTGATGCTGGGGAAAATTGAGGGCAAGAGGAGAATGGGGCAACATAAAGAGATGGTTGGATGGCATCACCGACTCAGTGGACACGATTTTGAGCAAACTCAGGGAGATAGTGAAGGACAGAGAAGCCTAGTTCGCTTCAGTTCATGGCATCACAGAGTTGGACATGGCTTAGCGACTGAACAACAACCCATATGACGCTAATGAATCCATCTTGTACTCTTTTGTGAACATTCTCTTCAAGACCCCCACCCCCAAGTTTTCCTTCAGTTCCTGACCTAGAGTCAACTGTTTAGTGGATGTTTTCACTGTTGTTTCAGTGTCAAAAAGTGTACTTGTCACTGATGTGACTACTATCTACTTACTATTGTCTCCCCTCCCCTTTGAAAAGAATTGGAAAGGAAATCGAAGTTCAGGATTGTGAACGCCAAGGAACCTCAGGTTCAGGAACGGACGTGGGAGTAGTTGCAGCCAGTTGTGGCTAATTCTGAGAAGAGAACAGACAAGGTGAACAGCAACAGTCATTTGACTATCAGCTGTCAATTAGTAGAGCATTGATCAGTGAACCAGACCTTCTTTCCCCTCCAAAGTACGTATTTATAAAGATTTGCATGTAATTTGGGGGGAGTTAATCCTCAAACCTGTCCATAGACCTCAACTGAGGTCTAAGACTTAAAACAGTCTTGATAGCTTAGATATAACTAGATGATGAGAGAGACAATGGAAGAAAGGAAGGGGGAAGCAGAGGCCTTCTTTTTAAAATTTGGGGGGAAAGGGAAGGACGGAAGTTGGTGACTTTTCATCTTGGTAATGAAGATTGAAGCACATTTATAGGCTAAGAGACATCCAGGAAAAGATTGAGGGGGGTGACAATTGAGATATTATTCATTGGGGATCATGAGTAATGGGATCAAAAGGAAGAGATTGGAGCAGGGTTGAAGTAGAGAAGATTGAAGTTGAATCGGTTAGCTGATGTTTTGAGTGGTAAGAAAAAGAATAGTTAAACAATTTGCCAGCCAACCCAAAATGGCTGAAGAAAATGGTAGGTGGGTTTTTTAAATTGTCTGCTGCTGCTGCTGCTAAGGCACTTCAGTCGTGTCCGACTCTGTGACCCCATAGACGGCAGCCACCAGGCTCCCCCATCCCTGGGATTCTCCAGGCAAGAACACTGGAGTGGGTTGCCATTTCCTTCTCCAATGCAGGAAAGTGAAAAGTGAAAGTGAAGTCGCTCAGTCGTGTCCAACTCTTAGCGACCCCATGGACTGCAACCCACCAGGCTCCTCCGCCCATGGGATTTTCCAGGCAAGAGTACTGGAGTGGGGTGCCATTGCCTTCTCCGTTTTAATTGTCTACTTCACATAAAACTTTTTTGTAATGTAGGTTGATAAAAAAGGAAAGCAAAAGTGAGAGAGAGGCTGTTCAACCATGTTACCTTTGTTTTTCCACTTTACGTATTAAAGATTTTTCCGTTTTTAGCCTCACCAGTGCTCGATATTATCAGTCTTAAACTTTTTATTATTCCAGTTTGATAAGTGAAAGGAAATCTTCTTAGAACCCCATCTCTGGGTTAAGTGATTATATTTAAGCTTGAGGCAAACATGGAGTAAATGGAAATGTGGTTTCCTTAAAACTAAATTACCTGTAAATCAATCAGTTGAGGCTCTCATTCTTGGGGCATATTAGAATCAGTTATGGGGGAGGTATTTTTAAAAGTACTGATGCCTAGGCTTAACTCCAAAGTATTGTAATTTATTCATTCTGAAGAGGGGTTTAGACATCAGTGTTTTTAAAAGCACCTCGGATGATTTTACTCTGCAGCCAAGAATACAGAATTGAGGGTTTGGTGGTCTTCCTCTATACAGCTTTGCTGCTCAGGTAGCAAAGAAGAATTCCATTGTTAAACAGTTCGGGTCTGGAACCCTGCTGTGGCTCTGGGGGTGCCTGTGGCCAAAACCTTCCCAAAAGGGAAAAGTCAAGGTCATTTGACAAAACAGGTTGTATTGGAGGAGTAGGATACAGTTTGAACCCTCTCCAAAGAAAAAGTCCCCCAAAGTTTTAAAGTTTCTGTTGAAACCACTTGTACATTTGTTTAGAAACCATTTTAATACCCATGTACCAGTGATAAATGTTAGTTGTGCAGTTCTTCCTGAAATATTTTTAATAATCAGATTTTATTACTTGGTTTATATCTTAAATATGTTTGTGAGATTGTGTATATTCAAGGCATTAGCAAATTGAAGACAGTTTTTGCCACTCCATAATTGAATTGAAATAACAGCCAAATAAATAACCTTGATAATGTCTTTGGAATCCCAGGAGGAAACTGAAATATTATGAGGCTGTACTTGTATGTTTTCTTGATGTAACTACTGATGTACTATTATCAGTTTATTTAAATATAGTATTAATGAAACTAACTTTTCACTTTGTCCTCTCTTTTATATAGCCACCTTCTCCTGACTAGATTCACTGGTAATACTGAATTTGAACAATTCCTTAATGTTTTTTATGTCTAAAACAAATGTGCTTTTTTTTCTTTTACTTGTAGGTTATGCAATGGTCTCTGCAAGATGGTTTATTCTTGAATTGGAGCTTTTTAAGACTGACAAATGCTGGTACTTCATCTTCTATAAGTGGACTATAATTTCTTTTTTCAAGACAACTACATAAGCAGACAAAATTGCAAAGATCTGCCCTGTGTCGAGTATGACAGCCACGACTCGTGGCTCTCCAGTAGGAGGGAATGACAGCCAGGGCCAGGCTCCTGATGGACAGTCTCAGCCCGCCCTCCAACAGAATCAGGTAGGAAGTTTAATAGTTAAAGCTATGTTGGTGTATCTGTTACGGGTACAGATATCCCATGTTCTAAATAACTAAATATCCCATGTTCTGAATAATTAGCATATTCTGAATAATTTGTGAAGTAACATAAAGCTGTTATTAAGAAAAATAAACGTGTGTCTTACACAGTAACAAGAATCTCAAATGCTGTATAGGTGGTGATGCTTGGGTATGTAGCCCCTTTTTTCCCTCTGGTGTCTTATTCTATCAGTAATCATTAAAGTTAAGCCCTTTGTCGGTTCCAGAACAAAGCATTAAATCATTTGATGTAGCCTGTGGTGAGCGTATGGGCTCAAGTCATGTTGCTTGTGTTCACATTTGAGCTTTGCACCATGCGATGCTAGCTTTATGACTCTGGGTAAATTATATGACCTTTTAAGCCTCAGTTTTTCTGCTGTAAAAAGATAATACTGTAACTACTTCATGGGATCATTAATAGGATCAAATGAAATAATATTTTCTTAGAGCTTAAAATAGATTTGGGTATCAAGAGTTTATGCTGACCTCAAAACTCAGAGGGTAATATTCTTTTTCTGTTCTATGGATGAATTTGTGTAAGATTTCAGTTATTTCTGCATTAATAATTTCACCAGTAAAATTGAAACAATTTGGCCTGGGGCTTTATTTGTGGAAAGGATATAACTGCAGATCCAATTTTTTTTTAATAGGGGGATTTTCTGATTTGTGTGTGTGTGTGACTTTTGGTAATATATTTTCTCAAGGAATTTGTCCACTGCATCTAGATTGTCAAATTTATTGAAGCAAGACTGTTTATAATATCCTTTTTTATCTTTTTAATGTCTTAGAATCTGTAGTAACATCTCCTTTTTCATCCCTGATACTGCTAATTTGTGTTCTCTCTTCTGATTACCCTTTCCTAAAGGATTTACCAATTTCATCAAACCTTCCCTCAAACCAATTTTTTGCTTTAACTATCTCCCCCCTTCCTACTTGTATGCTTTTAACCCTTATTTCATGTTCCCTTTTACTTCTTTTGCATTTGAATTGCCGTTCTTTTTCTCACTTCTTGAAATGGGAGTTTAAAGAATTAATTTTCAGCTTTCTATTGTACATACTTTTATACCAGGAAATATTAAATTGAATAAGACAAACATTAAAACTTGTAACGCAGCTCAGACAGAGCTTAGAGGTGAATTTGTCACTGCGGGGCATGCACGTGAATCACAAACTTGCTTACAGTTGGTGCATGTTTCTGTAGAATTCTGTATGGGTTAGTGTTAGGCAAAAGTTACTGTAGAGTACTTATATCTGTCATTTGAGGATAACTTTTTATTGTCTAGCTATTATAGGTTATTCTCTCTATTGACAAGAATGATAGGAAAGAGTCGCACGTGTGTGCGCGCGCTCATGCGCGTCCTCTTTCCCTCCCTCCTTCCCCCACTTTCATCCTCTCCCTCTGTCATTTTAGAGAAGTGAGCAAGTCAGGTTTTAATAAATGTCAATTTTATTCCTTTTCCTCTCCAGTTCCCACTTTTAGGACATGTAATACTTAAGTATATGGTCACAGGTCTTGGACACAGTTAAGTCTTTCCTATGTCATAAATTTGTTAGTCAGTACTCGTGTTTCTTTAAACATAGTCAGTTTGTGGTAGATGCCAGAGATTTTATATTTTTAAACCAGGAGCTTGTGGGTGGATTTCCAGTGTCTATTGCCCTCTCTTTTCTGTTTCATACCTGCACCATGCACAGACTCCTAAATCATTCGCCAGTGTTTGTGGTTTGCATGGCTTTAGGTAGAAATTAAATCTTACTCTTATCTTAAGGTATATACTAAGAGCTCTTGGGTTTGTGATCTTCAACTTAATATTATGCATCTGCCTTATGTCCTCTTACTTTAAATAGCTCTTTACATTTTTGGAGATGATAATTTAAAAAGGAACAAACAAATTGCATTCTTCCCTTTTTTTGGCCTCGTGGCTTGTGGGATCTTAGTTCCCCAACCAGGGATTGAACCTGGGCCCTTGGCAGTGAGAGCACGGAGTCCTGACCACTGGATCGCCAGGGAATTCCCACAAATATATTCATAACCGTCTGTAGTATCCCTTTTTCGCTTTCTTATCCTCTGCTTTTTAATGTTAGGATTCTAGTTATTTCAAAAGGTTTAGCACTTAATGGACCTGGAAGAAGCAACCATAGCACTAATCACTGCCCACCTTATGGCTTACCTTGAATATATTTTTTTCATATGGCATAAAGGGAATTTCTAAAATCAATCAGATTTTTCACTTAATATATAGTAATTTTTAAAAGGGTTCCCACAGGAGAGAATTTTAAGCTCTACTAAAGCTCAGTGATAAATGAAGCAGCCTTGGGAAAGGCCCTATGAGATGAACACTCTTGGGAGATATTTATGGGAGGGTGCAGACTTCCTGGAATGGAATTTGGTAATATATATGTCAGCAGCCCTAAAAGAAATAATTTTTACCGTTGTTGTACTAATTATATTCCCAGGGTCCTGTCCTAAGGAAAAATTGAAAATTTTTATGTAAAAGATTTATATATAAAAGTATAATTTTATCTTAGCAGTAAAAATTGCAGAATGCTAAATGTCCCTTAATTTTGTTTAATTGATTGAATGCAATGTCCATATGGCCATTAATCAGCTCTTTAAAAAAGATTATTAGTGATGTGGGAAAATACTTAAATGGAAAAAGACACAAACTTAAGCAAGTATTATCCTAATTTTAGTGAAAATTTATACATATATATGGACAGGATTTGTGGGGGTCACAGAACAAAAATTTCAGGAAATAATTGAAAATGTCTCTGGTGCTTTGGTGTACTATTATGGGTATCTTAATTGTTATTTTTGTCTTTACAATTTCTGTGAGCATATCTATAATACATATATACCAGAGGAAATGGGGGAGGCTTTTTAAAAATTAATGAAGCAGACTTCCTAAGTTACATACTTAAAATGCAAATATTTCTGTTGGGCTTCTAAAACTTGAATTCTGTTGTGTAGTTTTTTTGCCTTGAAACTAGCCCTTTAGCACCTACATAGTGTTCATCATCTTAAGTAAAGATTTGCTGTTTTCTTGCAAATTGGCTCTATGAGTTCATGTATAAGGTTTGTAACTAGAATATAGTATACCCACCTGTCTTCAGTACAAGCATTTATTTACGCATCTGTTCAGTGAGTGCTAATAAAATGATAAGGAATGGGACCTTCTCTAAAAGGGCCATCAACCTACAGTGGGTAGAAAATTCCACACAAACACACAAAAATCAGCTCAAAATTTAGACTAGTTTCAATTAGGAGAAAAATACTATCTGCTTTCAAAATTAATAAGGGTTATAAAAGTTCATTCACTTAGTTGTAGAAATACTGTGCACAACTAAAGTATGGAGGGGGGAAAAAAAGAAGCACCAACAGTGAAGAGTAAAGTTAGCCTTATTAGTTGAAGATGAAGTCAGAGACTTTTTAATCTGTAAAATGTGTGCAGTAATTTGTATCATGAACGGCTCATATATGGGAAATGTAAGTGGAGAAGCAGTACACATGGTAAATAAGAACTCAGACTTTAGAATTAGACTTGGATTTGAATCCTGACCACAGAATTGGAGCTGTGTGACCTTGGGCTAATTACGTATTGTCCGAGGTTTTGTTTTTTTAATCTATTAAGTGGAAGAATACTTCCTTAGGCTGTTGAGGATTAAATGAATTTATGTTAATGTGTAGTAGCACACAGACTGCCTGATACATCATAAACTTACAATGATCATATCTTTAAAAATTTAAATTATTGCCCCCAATCTGTTTTGGTGTTTGAATTATTAGATGTACGTTTGTTATAGAAACTTAAATCTGGAATATCTAATCTTTAAGACCTCATCGCCTGATTCCTCCAATGAAAATTCCCCGGCAACTCCTCCAGATGAGCAAGGTCAAGGTGATGCCCCATCACAGCTTGAAGATGAGGAGCCTGCATTTCCACATACTGACCTGGCAAAGTTGGATGACATGATCAATAGGTGAGTTGATTTTGTCTTGTTTTTTGATGTATGTCATACACAGGGAAAACAAGATTTTCATAGTGTATTTTTATATTATGAAAACATAGTATATTTTCATAGTACTAATCAGCATAGTGATTAGTACTAAGAAAAGAGCAAGAGTGGATAGAATATCACAGTTAACCATGTTGCCTCTTTAAAGACCCTTAACATCTTAGTCATTGCCAAGTATTTTGCAACCTGTGGTTCTTAATGGATTTAAAAATGAAAGGAAGTAACAGTGTCAGTAAAGTGTTAAGATTAATGATGATCACTCTAGCTGGTGTATTACTGAAGTAGAACCATATGTGTGATTTCCCTTTTTTCTTATTGGTGAATGGGTTACTGGATTACTTGAATACTTTTTGCATGGCCCTAAGGTAAACCAGGTCAAAAGGAGATTGAATTCCTCAGAGCCTGCCCCTTGTCAACTGATTAGCTGGAGGCATTTAAGCATCTCACCCATTTGTTTCTCCTGATCTTCATCTCTAAGGAGTAGTTCAGCATATACATTTTTTCATATTCATAATACAAACATTCACCTCCACCCCCCACCCACCCACACGCTTTATTTGGAATAAGACTCAGAGAGTGAAAGTTTAAGCTTGTGTGTACGGGAAGGAAAATATTTAAAAAGAAGATAAGGGAAGAGTGTGTTAGGGACCCTCACCCCCACCCCACCCCCACCCCCACTGGTCTGTGGTCTTACACCAGGCTGTAAGCTCAACAAGTGAGTCCTAGGGAGGTGTGACACATCCCCTCAAAAGAAAAGGAAGACACACACTTATAGGGACTTACTTGCTTTACTAAATTTACTTTTTAAAAACATTCTGATTACATAACTAATATAATGTAAGTACACATTGTTAAACATAGAAATATATTATGTCAGTAGGGTTCACTATAATTTCCTTGTTAGGTACACACCTCCCAACCAAAACTTAACCACTAGCAATAAGGTTTTCATTTTTCCAGGTTATCTTTGTGTTTATTATCATAAGCACTGCTTTCTCTAGAAATAATGGAATTCTTACTAAATTACTGAAATGTTCTCCTCATTTCATTTATCTTAATTTTCCTATTAATATGTATTTAATTCATTGTTTTTAGAGATATATTTGAAAGAACACATTAAATGTATATAATGAATTAGTCAAGCCAACAAACAATTGTATAAAGTTGTAATGTCCCTGACCATTCTCTATAACAGAGGTACAATAGCAAAAAGTTGTATTTTGCTATTCAATTTTTGTCTGGTGGTTGCTCACTCAAGGACAAAATTGCATGTTAGCAAATCTGGTGGGGAAGAGAAACATAAAATGATTGTTTTTTATGTAAATGAGCACTTTCGTATGAACTCTAACAATAGATATCCATTTAAGTGATATATGATTATTATAGTAGTTTTATATCTAAGTTATTAAAATAATTTATTCCCCCTTCTCTCATTGCTATATTTTTTTCTTGATAGTTCCTTAAAAATTTTTTTGTTTGTAGAGACAACAGATGACACTTAGTCAAACAAAGCAGATAGTCTGCCAACTTTGTGGTTTTAATATTTTAGTGTCATTTTAATATTTTCATGGTGAGGTAAGTAACTGTAATTAGTAACTCATTTATAGTGCCTCTTTCAGTGTTCAACCAATAAACATCTTTTTATATTATTAAAACTCTTAGGCCTCGATGGGTGGTTCCAGTTTTGCCAAAAGGGGAATTAGAAGTGCTTTTAGAAGCTGCTATTGACCTTAGTAAAAAAGGTAAGTTTAAATGGTATTAGGCTTTGCATACAATGTATCCTACTAGAAAATAGTTTCACTTCATGCCTGAATACTTTTTCTGTATATTCTTAGACAAGAACATTTAGCTAAGTTTTCTTGCTATGGCTTAAGATTTATACCTGGAGCAAGGGTTCATATCCTTTGGACAACCTTCAAGGATGTTTGTGAACTCTCAGAAGTTATACATGAAATTTGTATATATTCATGTTTAAACTGTCCAGCTTATGTGTTATTTTTTAATACATAGAAAGGTTTGAATTTCCTCTAAAAGAAAAAAAGACTTGAAAGATGAGATACTGGTTTTTTCCTTAATAACCCGTTTTTTTTTAAAACTGTGTTTTTATTCTTGTCTAGAAGTAAAAGCTTAACTTTGGAATTAATTTTTTTCAATGATTGGTTCTTAAGGTGCAACTGAATTTTCTTAGCAAAGGGCTACTATTGTAATATGTACATATTTTTAAGGCTTAGAGATTAAAGTAAACAGCAGTAACATTTTAGTTTCTGAAATTGGGTAGCCATGGATATGTTCTCATTATCAGTTGAAATTAATTATTACAAAAATTGTCTTTGGTACTTTGCTTAAGTCTGTCTCATTCCAAGCAAGGGTAAAATTTCCTTTGTCTTAATTACCCGCCTTCATTTAAAGAATGTGTCTTTACACCTTATTAATCTTATAAAACCAATCTAATGAGTTATGAAAATGCATTATCAGATTACCATTGTTTTTCTACTACTCAAATTTCTTTTGTTCATTTACACATTTATTCATCCGTTCAGCAGATTTTTTGAAGACTTCTGTCCTAGGCATGTTTTAAGTCCTAACTGTACAGTGATAGGCAAAAACACACAATGGTTATTTCATTTAATATCATTGCCATTCACGGGACATGCAGTCTCTACCCCTCCCACCCCCCCATATTTTTTTAGGACCCATGGTTTATTTTAATTTTAGACAAGGTTCAGATTTTTTAAAAGTACAGTACTAGGTTTAAATGTCATGTCTTTTGTACAACCAAAATCAGACACTTTATATACAAATTGAATGGGTTTTCATTTTGTCATCGAGAGTTAAAGATTTTGTGTGTGTGACTGGGGACATGTAGCACTATTGCCTTTCTGAAATCAGATGGAATTAAAGACATAAACAGATGTTGAGCCAGTAAAAGAGACTAATAATGAAGATGAAAATTTATCTTTAATTGATGAAGCTCTTCTTTAGAATAATATAATAGTATTTGTCAAATGGATAATTTACAACCAGAATGAGATTTTAAAAATAGTTGAGAAACATCATTTTTTGTTTTTTTTGTTTTAAAGTTTATTGTCAATAAAATACTGTAAAGTATTTAAATCTCCTATCACATTGTTCTCATAACCATTTTGTTTTTAATGTTGGGCCACTGTCATAATTAGAAATATTTTCAGTTCATCTTAGTATTACTTGGCTTAATGTACTTTTATACTGTTAAGTATTTTTGAAATTCATTGATGGTGGTTTTTATTTTTCAATCTGTTACTTTTTTGACCTCTTAGATAATGCTATGAATTTTTTTCTGAAACTAGTCTGCAATTGTTAGCTGTTACTGAATATTTTACAGTTACTACTTTTTATCATGTAATTGGACATTGTAAGACAATTAGAGAAATAATCTGTTTACATTAATTTTTCTCTCCTTCTCTTAGGCCTTGATGTTAAAAGTGAAGCATGTCAGCGATTTTTTCGAGATGGGCTAACAATATCTTTCACGAAAATCCTTACAGACGAGGCAGTGAGTGGCTGGAAGTTTGAGATTCATGTGAGTCTTTTATTTTAAAAATCTGACTTATATAGTCATGATTTATATATATATATTTGGTTACATATTTGATCATTACTTGAATTAAAGGATTTTTTAAAATGAGAAATTTTATAATTTCTGTTGAAGAAGCATGATCATTTAGAATGTGAGTTTTCAAGTTAGAAAACATAGGTTTAATCTGTTTCCTTATTTCTCGAGTGCCTTGTGATTTTTGAGATGCCACCATATTTCATTGAAAATATGACATGTTGTGAAATGCACCATTTACTCATTTTATGTACCACTAAGGAAGGAAAACGCCCAAGATGGGGAACCTATTATCTGGCACACAAAGGGTCAATGCAGAGAAGTAAACTTTACGTACAAAAAGAGACACCAAAGAAACCTGCGCATTTCAACTTTGGCGCCTGGTGGAGGGGGAGAAAATCTCTTGAAATTTTAAACCACAAGCCAATATTCAGTAGTGGTCTCAGGTTTATATGATGTATGATTATATGATACAACCAAATTCCAGAGATCTTAAAAAGTGAAAAAAAATGTGCATTTTTAGATTGAAGTACCGTAATTACTACAAGTTTCTGTTTTTTGTTTATTATAGGGAAATATGGTCACAAATTGTGAGTTTTTGAGTATGAAATGGAAGCTTTGGGAGTAGTACCAGACTTTTGCATTGAGGCTTAGATAGCAAACCTACTCCATCTTGGATATTTCTACATTGCTTAGATTTTAGAGTTGTTGCCTCCAGTTTAAAAATTGCAGGGAGGAAGCAGTGGTAATGTGCATCTTGTCTGGGGACACAGAGCAGTGCCTACTTCATTTTGTAAGCCATTGCAAATGGTTCTTGAAAGTAGATACTATATAATTTATAAAGTAAATGCTAATTGCTTTTTTAAATTTATTTTTAATTGAAGGATAATTGCTTTACAATATTGTGTTGGTTTCTGCCATAGGTACACATGTCCCCTCCCTCTTGAACCTCTCTCTCACCTCCCTAATTTCTTTTTTGATATATCAATTTGATCCCAATATTAGTAAAGTTAAACATAACTCAGATGATCAGTATCGAACAACTGAAGGATAATTATTAAAATATAATTAATTAAGATTGGAAGATATTTCTGTTCGGAATTCTTTATCTCATTAATTACCTTCCTTTTATATAACAGAGGTGTATTATCAACAATACTCATCGCCTGGTGGAACTATGTGTGGCCAAGTTGTCCCAAGATTGGTTTCCACTTCTAGAACTTCTCTCCATGGCCTTAAATCCTCATTGCAAATTCCATATCTACAATGGTACACGTCCATGTGAATCCGTTTCCTCAAATGTTCAGTTGCCTGAAGATGAACTCTTTGCTCGTTCTCCAGACCCTCGATCGCCAAAAGTGTGTTGATTTGTTGTTTTCAAAGTTAAATGTTACAGTTGTTCTGCTCTGCTACAGAACTTTAAATGATCTTAACCTCCTGGTAGCATGGGGTAGAGTTATTTCATATAGCTTTTGCATTGTTATTATTATTTTTTAATATAAAAATATTTTTGGCTTTCTCTGTGTAGTTAGTCCAATTGTCTTTTGCCCAGTCTCTTGGGAAATAGTCATAATTTGGGTTAGTATGGAACAGAACATGTTTTTCCTTTTCAGTAAGGGTGGAGTAGATTATTTCTTTGAGGCCTGTCTAATGTGTCATAAAACAATATAAAATACAAATGAAAGCAAAATAGCAAAGCTGACAAATATCAATTAAAAATGTAAAAGTCCTCCAGTGTAAATTTTCTATACCAGCATAAATATAATGTACGTTTAAAAATGAGTGCCTAACTATATTCTAATAAATATTAAATAATTAATTAACCATATACAGTTTTTAAATTTTAGAATTTAAGACATTTTTTAAATTTGACCTTTTTTTCTTTAAACAGGAAAATTTGAATTTAAAATATTTGGTTTATTCTGTTGAAAGTGGAAGTCATCAAAGTATATTGATTATATTGAGCTAAGATTTTCTGATTTTTCCTTAGATTCATATTGTTGCCGCTTCAGGCTTGTTTTTGAGTAAATCAGTATTTAAATAATGACAATCTCCAAAATATACCTGTATTTTTTTTTTTAATTAATTTTTTGCTCTATAGTCAACAATAATCTGCAAGAGTCTCAGAGGGGACAACTTGATTTAGGATGGCTTCGAGTTGAAGATTTTTTTATGTATCTTTCTTTGAAGCCTAGCTTTTTTTGAGTATTACTAGTTTTTGAGTATTTCTAATTGCTTAAATCTACATTGCAACTAAAAACATATGAGATTAACTTTAGACTGATTTTTACTTTGTGCACATATATATAATATGCTATATATATTTAATAACTGTTGAGTATATCAGCCTAATAGTCCCATTCTGGTTACTGGAGAAATAAAAATACATTACATAATAAGTATGTACTTTCTTTGAATTGCTGAATGCCAGAAGGGACCTGGTGAATTAAACGCTCAGATTTTTCATTGTTTTCATTTAGCCTTTTAAGGCCAAATAAAAAGGAAAATATTATAATGAACTTACATAGAAATATGGTAGTTGATTTATTTGAGAATTTAATTGATTTAGAGTCTCATAAAAATCATATCAAAACTGCCATAGTGTTTCTTTAAAGCATTATCTAATACTTGGCATTTTCCCTGTGTCCTGAACATTGTTTTTTGTTTTTAAATAGTTGTAGAAATGACTTTTGCTTAAGACCTAATATAGAAAGTGCCCCTTCCTCCCCACCCCCACCCCCCTTTGTTTTTCTTCCCTTAGGGACTTCCAAAATGTAGCCTTTTAGAAGGCAAGGAATAGAAAGCTGTTCTAGGTACATGAGTTTCTAAATACACTTGATTCTTTTATCTATATAAGCTATTGACTTGTTTTTAATTTTACCTATGCTATGCTATGCTAAGTCGCTTCAGTCGTGTCCGACTCTGTGCGACCCCATAGACGGCAGCCCACCAGGCTCCCCCGTCCCTGGGATTCTCCAGGCAAGAACACTGGAGTGGGTTGCCATTTCCTTCTCCAATGCGTGAAAGTGAAGTCGCTCAGTCGTGTCCGACTCTTAGCGACCCCATGGACTGCAGCCTACCAGGCTTCTCCATCCATGGGATTTTCCAGGCAAGGGTACTGGAGTGGGATGCCATTGCCTTCTCCGAATTTTACCTATAGGCGTGCTTTTAACTACACAAACTGTTGCCTATCCCAGCTACATTGTACTTGTTGTCTCTTAGGGAAGAGGTTGAAAGGTAATTGATACTATATTGCATTGTGGTACCTCTAACATGAGAACTGGGGATATTCACAAGTCAGAACAAAGCATCATCCAGCATGTTCTAATTAAGAGCAACAAACAGAATACCAGGAATTCATTTTTAATGGATAGGTCACTCTTGGGCTTTAAGATTATTGTGTTTCAAGGGTATTTATGGTTATTCACAGCTACAACAAAAAATAAATTTCAAACGGTATCTTAGGTTACCAAATAATCTTTCTTTTTTTTAAGTCTTTTTACCCTCTTAAATTTTTAAAAATAGACCTTCAGATAATAAGGTTTTCTCATGATGGGATCTTTGAGATGGAAGCATGGCTTCTAATTCCAGTTCACCAGTTATATTGAGACAAACAAACAGCTGTGCCCTAATGGTCTAATCTGTACTACCAATTATGCTTTTCTCTCATAGGCAGGATTACTGTGAACAACATGCAATATTTTGTGTCTTTTTTTCAAAGAGGATTTTACATAATTATTTTCCTTTATTGCATTTCCTGTTTTCAGCGTGTTTAAGAAATTACTTCAGATAGCATTTTCTCTCCAAAAGTAGGAAGTTAACTTTTTTATTAACTGTATTACAGGGTTGGCTAGTGGATCTTCTCAACAAATTCGGCACTTTAAATGGATTCCAGATTTTGCATGATCGTTTTATTAATGGATCAGCATTAAATGTTCAAATAATTGCAGCCCTTATTAAGTAAGTTATGTTTTAAAATGAATCTTCAGTGCATTCTAGAAATTGCTACTTAATTGCTTAGTAAAAATTGAGTTTCCTTTTTCAAATATGGTTTCTTTAGCTGGTAACTTGGATTAAAAAAAACAAATAGTCTGAGTTCAGTCCTAGTTGATTGTAAGAAATTGTATATTGAAAGAAATTTCTGTCTGTCTTGTTTCAGACCATTTGGACAATGCTATGAGTTTCTCACTCTTCATACGGTGAAAAAGTACTTTCTTCCAGTAATAGAAATGGTTCCACAGTTTTTAGAAAACTTAACTGATGAAGAACTGAAAAAAGAAGCAAAGAATGAAGCCAAAAATGATGCTCTTTCAATGATTATTAAATCTTTGAAAAATTTAGCTTCAAGAGTTCCAGGACAAGAAGAAACTGTAAAAAACTTAGAAATATTTAGGTTAAAAATGATACTTAGGTAAGATATTTACCTCTTGAAATAATTTATGTGAATTTTAGAATCATATTTAACACTTAAATTCTCTTATAGATTATTGCAAATTTCTTCTTTCAATGGAAAGATGAATGCACTTAATGAGGTTAATAAGGTGATATCTAGTGTATCATACTACACCCATCGGCATGGTAACCCTGAGGAGGAAGAATGGCTCACAGCTGAACGAATGGCAGTAAGTCCTTTGATTCTAATTTCATGAATAAGAATCTGTCTAAGGCAAAAACCATAGCTCTACTTAAAGTTAGTAATATTAGCATTTTAAAGAAAATTTTGCATTTGGGAGATGTTTGGATCAATTTGTAACTGTTAATCCTGAGAACTTTTTGTAAGTAACGTGGTTTATTATTTGGTATTTTTGGTGATATATAATTATTTGATGATAATGGGTAGCTTAGCACATCTTTGATAAACTTACTGCTGAATGTAGGCGTTCTGAAGTAATTATTAGCTGGGTAGGAGTTGAAATTGAGTAAAGAAAGGTGATTGGGTAGTATCTGGTACCTGTTGAATGAAGTGACCTATTTGTTTGATGAATTCCACTTAAAGATTTTAAACTAGGAAATAAAATTACTGGAATAAGAAACACATGAGTTAATGTTTTATCATAATTGTAAGGACTTCACTTATGTACTTGCGTTTCTATTATTTTGATGTTGAAAGTTTAGGAAATTTTATTTACCATAGAAGCTTGCATACTTACAGTTTAAAAATGAATAAGAATGCCTCTTAAATATTGGTTGCATAACCTCAGTGCATACTGTCTGACAGTACTGAGGAGACATCTGTAAAAGAAGATAATGATTAGAATATGAGAAAAGGTATGGTATGTGGAGGATGCCTTGATATTGGCCCTGTGTTAGGGGGTCAGGTGGTAGCCTTCTGGTTTGGGGTATGTTATTTGTCTGATCGCCTTGTGGGAGGTCTAGCACAGAGCTACTCAGTGTGGTCTGAGGTCTCATTCTGGTCCTTGAGCTGCTACAAAGCCTAGATGAATACAGAAAATGGCATTAAGTGTTTAGGAACTTCTGTAGCAAATTGATATTGCCACATTTTCATTGTGTTCTTCAAAAATACATGCCTATAACAGATTAGAAGTAAAAATGGACCTTTACTAGCTGCGAAGTGTACTTCTTTCTCTAACATGTTTTGGGGCTATATAGTTTTTATTCTCATTAAGTTGAATACTATAAAATCATACCGTGTGGGCTATGATTTTGTATTATATCATGAGTTAGTTTTCTTTTATTGGCTTAAATATTAAATAAATGCCTGTCAAGCAATATAGCATAGTGTTCAGACTTAGGAAGCCTATAGCCTTGATTCAGTTTCTGGTTCCAACACTACTGAGCCTGTTTATTTTTCTGTAATAGGGCAGTATAGCCCTCATTAGGATTGTTAAGATTAAACAAGCTAATAGATAAACAATAATATTGTAGTTGGATCATAAATAAGAGCAAAATAAAAAAGTACCTTTTATCCAAATAAAAACTGGTATAAAAAATGTAAATCCTAAAATGGGTCTTATACCTACCATACTTAAACCATTGGTGATTGCTACATTTAAGCAATAATTTTCTGAGTAAATGCTAGAGTAAAATTTTTTAATGAATTCACTATTTTTAATTCATGGAAGCATTTCTGTTTGTGCAAAATTAAGTTCCATGAAGTTGTGATTTTTTTTTTTCATAATTTTGTATCAAAACACATAAATGTGTTAACATTAGTACATTATATTTTGTGAGTTTTTAAATTCCTACTAATGCTTACAAGTGTGAGCAATACTTTATGTATATATTTTTGAAAGCTTTGAGACAAGTTTTTGAATTCTTTTTAGGAATGGATACAGCAGAACAATATTTTGTCCATAGTCTTGCGAGATAGTCTTCATCAACCACAGTATGTGGAAAAGCTAGAGAAGATTCTTCGTTTTGTCATCAAAGAAAAAGCCCTGACCTTACAAGATCTTGATAATATCTGGGCAGCACAGGTAAGGACTTTAAGATGGTGGTTATTTGATTTGTAAAAAGAAACATGCTAAAAACTAAAGAAAATGAAGTAGTTGTAGTGAAATGGAATGAAGACTTAACATTGTTTGAAAGTCCTGTCAAGAATCTTTTGGAAATAGCCAGTAATATTTTTAAAATAAAAATAGTCCGTCATCTACTGTATATATTTGGTAAAGGTCAGCAATTTGTAGGTTTTAAATAAGAGACAAACAGTAAAATAATGAGAAATGTCTATGGAAAGAGTATAAGACATCTATAATTGATTTCTTCATATACTTAAAGAACTCTAGTGTCAGGAGAGTTAAATCACTAGATTATTTATAAAAACCTGTAATACAAAGGATTAATAGTTTTTAGAAGGGTAAGTAATCTTTGGTTTCAGAAATAGGAACTGTGTGATTCCTTTGGTTATCTTAATGACATGTTTTCTATTTATGGAGCACTTGAGAAGTATTGATGAGTTCTACACTACAAAGCTTTGTTTATTGAGTTTGTTGTTGTTGTTTAGTCGCTCAGTTGTGTCCGACTCTTTTGCAGCCCCATGGACTTGTAGCCCACCAGGCTCCTCTTTGCATGGGATTTCCCAGGCAAGAATACTTGAGTGGGTTGCCATTTCCTTCTCCAGGGCATCTTCCCAACACAGGAATTGAACTCACGTCTACTGCATTTCAGGCTGATTCTTTACCACTGAGCCTACCAGGGAAGCCCTTATTGAGTCTTTAGAAGCTGAGAAAACATTCAATTTTGACTTTGGTTCCAGTTTTGAAACAATACCGCTGGTGTGCCTTACTATTTTCCTATTTGCATTGTTAAAATTGGCATGTTAAATTCAGTAAACTGTACTAAAAGTGAACATGTGTTTGCAAAGTCTACATTAACCGTGTATATCAGGAAATCAAGTGGGCAGGTTTTAGATGGCTGTTGTAAAACATTTAAAACATTAGGAATTTTCTTAGGTTACACAGTTAGATGGAGATGGGAACACTGTATTAATTAATAGTGTTCACAGACAGTATATGCTGCTTATTGCTGGTTAGATTTTAGTGTGCTCTGATTTTGTTTGTTTTTTCCATAGGCAGGGAAGCATGAAGCCATTGTGAAGAATGTACATGATCTACTGGCGAAATTGGCATGGGATTTTTCTCCTGAGCAACTTGATCATCTTTTTGATTGCTTTAAGGTAATAATTAATGTAGTTTAGTAGTACAGTTTCATTTTTAATAGAATTAATTCATTAGATCTATGAATGATTCTTACCCAGTAAATACTTAAATAGAAATTATTAAATGATTTCTGGTGTAACAGAATTTACCATTGTTTTCTCTTTCAATGAGCACTTTTTATAATAATAGCCCTTATAAATAAAGAACCTTTTTTTTTGTTTTTTTTAAACTCAGGTGGTTTTTTTCTTGTTTTTTAAACTCAGGTGATCAATTTGGATTCCTTTCCCCTCGCAGTTTGTGTTTTTATTATAGGTTCTGTAGGACTGAAGGGAAAGATAATTGGTTACAATGAAACATCGTCAACAGCAAGGACTACCTGCTGTGGGTAGTCCTGGTAGTCTAGGGTGATATGCACAGGCAAGCTGGAAATGTAATTCATGGACTTTGTGGAATTGTAATTCATAAGGTGTAGCCCAAGAGCTCCTGTTGTCATATCTGCGTTAGTGCTGTCATGTACTTTTTAAGGCCATATTGTATAGTGGTCTCTCCAGTTACTAGTATTGGGTTTTTAAAAGCCAAGTGATGAGTGAATTTGTGGATTAAGAAGACAAGACGCTATGGCAGTGTTCACAAAGGGGTATTCTGTTAATAACTGGTCTAAGATCATGAAGGTATCTTGTTAAAAATAGGTTATACTGACTGCTGATAGGAACATAAGTTCCTGCAGCCACTTAGGAAAATAGTTTGGTGTTTCTGGAAAACTGTTAAGATTTTCATGACAGTTTGACTTCTGAATATGTACTCTAGAGGAACTGATGCATATGTGCACCAGTATACACATTCAACATTTGCAGCAGAATTATTTATATTAGCAAAAAATTGCTATGTAAGTTGGATAAATGGTGGAATGTTCATGTAATGAAACGTAACAATGAGAATGACCAACTCAACCACAAGGATGAATCTAATGAACAGAAGGTTGAAGAAAGGAATGAAGACACACAAGAATTCATAAACCTTTATAGAACATAAACTTCAGAAATAGACCCAGCTAGCTTCTGGAGTGCTGCTTACCATTTGTTATTTTCATCCTGGGTAATAGTTACATAGGTGTTTATATTTGTACTATAGTGTGTATGTTTGTACCTTTCTTGATGTGTATTTCACAATTGAAGAAAAAATGATACCAATTACTAGCTTCCATCCAAGACCAATTAATTCTGAGTTGCTAGGACCTGGGAGTCTGTATATATCATAGGTGGTGGTGTGCTCTTCCTTTAGGAGAGACATTATGCTTGCTGGTCTCTTTAAAATATTCTTAATTGTAATATAATCTAATATTTTAGTCATATTCTTAGCAGCTTTCTCATATTCCTTTCATAATTTTAAGAGGTTTGGAGGAATTAGAAGTATGCATTCCAGTTGACTTCAAGATATCCTGTATTTATCACATTGTTAATGTCTGTGTAATAATTCCATTGAAAGAATCCTCTGTAGTTACTTAATTATCCTGCTGTTTGCCATTTGGTTGCTTTCAGTTTATTTTCCAATAAACCACCAATTACCAACTTTATACATATACCTTTCCTCATATTATTTAGCAGCGTCCCTGGTTTCTACCCACTACGTGCCACTAGAGCATACACACAGACACACACACACACACACACACACCATTATATAAACCGGGTGTTTAAAAAGTAGTATTTTAGGGAGGGTTTTTTGGTTGTTTTGTTTCTTTTCTATTTTAGAACTTTTAAATGAGTGGCCGGTCTTCTACTAAATTGAAATAGCATTGTATCATGTCTGTAAGTTAGAAACTTTTTAGATAATAACAGACTTTGTTATAGACTTTTTCTTTTAATGTGTGCAGTGCACATTGCTTTTTGATTTATTATGAATATTTTTGTATATCAAGTTGTCTTTAACATCTTTTAATATAATTTTAAAGGTACAAATGACAGACTGAATCTAAGGCATTAGTTTTCAGCCGGAGGCTCTTCTGCTTCCCAGAGATACTTGGCAATAGGTGAAGGTATTTTTGGTTGTCACAGATAAAAGCAGGAGTTGCTACTGGCTTCTAGTGGGGTAGAGGCCAGGGGTGCTGTTAAACTTCCTAGAGTGCACAGGACAGCCCCCCACAACAGTTTTGCTAGTCCAAAATGTTGGTAATACCAAGACTGAGAAACCCTGATCTATGGTATTTAACTGTAAATGGAGATTTTTTTGATTTTTCATGGAGTTTATATCTGTCATCTTATTGCTAAAATACCAGTTGAATAATTCTGTGCTCAGCTGTGTTGTTTCTCTGATGAATATTGTTTATCTAGTGACACTTTTAAGCAGTGATGAATAAATAGGTGTTGTTGCCATATCGTTTAAAATTTATTTTCTAGGCCAGTTGGACAAATGCAAGTAAAAAGCAGCGAGAAAAGTTACTTGAGCTGATACGTCGTCTTGCAGAAGATGACAAAGATGGTGTGATGGCACACAAAGTGTTGAACCTCCTCTGGAATCTGGCCCATAGTGATGATGTGCCTGTGGACATCATGGACCTGGCTCTCAGCGCCCACATAAAAATACTAGATTATAGTTGTTCCCAGGTAAGGGTGTGCGGTCTTGCTCACTTTTTGTGACCTTTCTCTTTCACGATGAGGATGGCTTTTAGATATAGAATAGTTCTAGGTTTTTCTGACATTATTTTTGAAGTGATCTTTAAGAATTGACATACTTGGTTCATACAAGTCTGCCTTCCTCTGTCTCTTATGTCTTAAATTTTCTGCATCATCTGAAAACATTTTAGTCTTCTTGGTAGAAAGACAGTATAAATAAGTTACAAAGTCGTGGTAATGTCAGGTGTATGGTGCTAAATACCAGTTTCAAGTAGATCATAAGATACTAAAGCTAATTATGGCCTTTAGAGGTAAGAGAAGTTAGGTTTTCTTTGCTTCTTAGGGAAGTTAAGAAAAATTAATAGAATTTCCTAAACTCTAAAACATGTAGTGCCTTCCCTATAAGTAAGTCATACAACTTCCCTGCATTTTAACTTGTAGCATGTGTATCTTTTAATTCATGATAAAATGAATATTCCTGAAAAACTAATTTTCCTGCTTGTTAAAACTATTTGCTGTACTGATGAACTGAAATTTAGAGAAAAACCAAGAGTTCAAGCAGGTTTAGGTGTTTTTTAACTATACTTGTGATAGTTCATTAAGTATTTGGCATATCAAATAATAAGAACCTCGAGTTTAAATTATTTCATTAAACACACAAACACAAAATAAAAGTCATTTTATTAAATTTTTAGGTACACAAACCTGTATTTCTGATTACTATGGACTCAGGGAAGGAGTAAAGTAAATAAAGTATGAGAAGTAAAAATATTTGGAGATAGTTTTTATTTTATAACATTAGTTTTTAATTGCTTATCACTGTTTCTATCTCTTTCTCTCCTTGTGTGTATGTGGAGATGTCCTTATTTTTATTTTTGGTGAATTTTTTTCATTCAGTTGCTATACCATTGTTTCCTTGGTAAAATACAAATTTTCTGTGTTCTTAACAATGGTAAAAACAAATCCATACAGAGTAGCAATCGGAGTTACATGTTTGCTGGATTTTTATTATATGGTAGAATCTCTTAAAACATTGGATAAAGCTTAAATGCCTACCTCCTGGCAACTTTTAAAATCAAACTTTCTGTCAGGGTGCTTAATACCTTTCAGTAGATATATCTGAATCCATGTCATGTTGAGTTTTTATAATAGTATTTAGGAGCTTTGGTAGTATATGTGGAATAAAAGCATGTTTAAAGCAGCTTTTTTTATTATTAAATTCTTTACTGCAACGATGCTGGTATTACAAGAAGAGCTGTATTTGGTAATTCTCCAACTAATTTGGAGGTAGAATTCTTCTGAGTATTGACCTATATAAAAAACTGCAATTGTTTCTTAAGGACCGTGACACACAGAAGATACAGTGGATAGATCGCTTTATAGAAGAGCTTCGTACAAATGACAAATGGGTGATTCCTGCACTGAAACAAATTAGAGAAATTTGTAGTTTGTTTGGTGAAGCACCTCAGAATTTGAGGTAAGACTTAACACAAAATTTCAATATTTTTAATTACATATTTTACTGAAAAGAAACATTGTTTGGTGAAACCAGGTTTTAAGAAAACTAGAGTAGGGTGACAGGAAGCTTACACACTAAATTCAAACAAGAGGATTCCTTTATCACATCCACTTCTTTGATTTTACTGACGAAGAAGACAGAATTTAGTGATAAGTATCAGAATAGAGGTGATAATACCGCCTTCATGTTGTCTATTCAGCTCATATAACCAGAAAGTCCAAGAACAAATTATTTCAGTAACTAAAGTTTAACTTTAAAAATTAACTGTTTAAAAAACCAGTAGATTTATTTTACTGTGAAGACTTACATAGTATGACATTTCAAAGTCAATAAAACATTAACTATTTCAGAGTGAACCGATCATGGAAAGATAACATCTGTAAGAAAGAAAAATTAATGGATTAGTGTAGATACTGGTGAAAAGGCAAACAAAGCAGGAGGGACAAAATGAAATGAGGAATGACATTAATAGACAGAAAACACGCCACTGAAAGTACATTGGCATACTTGCTATAAATAAGAGAGAATTCTGTACTTTGGCTAATAAAATTTTAATGAAAGCCCTTTCTTTGATTAAATCTCCACTACAATTACAACATAAATCTTCGTAGTGCTAATGTTACAAGAAATGTTTCTGTTTTATAACTCTGATAATCATGTAAAGTTAGAAGCACCTAGGTACTCCTATATATAGTATAGAAGAAGACATCAATCATTGATTTTTCCCATGGTGTGAATTGGAAAATATTAATGCATAGTTTTTGTATAAAGTAAGAATAATGGAATTAATGTCTTATTTTTGAGGCATTGATTATTTTCTTTTAAATTGCTTAATATTATCATTAAAGTAAATGGCCAAGTTAATTCTGTTATGAAGGAAACCATTTTAAGTTTTTAAATTAGGAGCTAAGAATTTAGATTATATAAGCTCTTTTGATTACAGCAGCATTTAATTGCCTAATTATATTGTTAAGTTCTTCTCGTTTCAGTCAAACTCAGCGAAGTCCCCATGTATTCTATCGCCATGACTTAATCAATCAACTTCAGCACAATCATGCCCTAGTTACTTTGGTAGCAGAAAACCTTGCAACTTACATGGAAAGCATGAGGCTGTATGCTAGAGGTATGTATTGTAAGCTAACATGAGCTATGGGAAATCACAGCAGTTTCCCTTCCCAGCTTTTTTTTAATCAGTTACCGTAGAAGTGACAACAGATATATTTTTAAAGATGCAAGGTAGTTGGTTTTATAAATTGTGTTCCTTTATGAGCTTGTGACCTTCTTTTACTTCTGAATCTTACACGCCCTAAACTCCAGGCCAGCAGTTCAAGGCTCTTTAGTAAGCGCTTGCCTTTCTTACTCTCCTTCTTAAATTGATTTCTTTTTTTCCCCTGCCTGGGAGCTCTGCTGCCTCTACTACAATTGTTTGTTACCTTTCTAGGTATGTACCTGACTTGGTTCCATCCTTTGTTTCCTTCCTACCACCACCTTTATCTTTTTAAAGTCTATTCTTCCAAATACCATAGTTCTTTTGTAATCCTAAGTCTGTGTCTCATAAGTTCTTCAGACTTTATGAATTGAAAGTTTATGAGATCCAAGACTACTAGAGTCCACATTTTACATTGAATTTCAAAGTGTGAATTTGTTTTAACGTGTTCAGGTGATTTCTGTGGTGTCAACAGGCAGTTTTTAAGCGCCTGCCATATATGGAGCTCTGTTTCAATTCAGACGACAGTTGTGTCTGAATGTGTGTGCTAGAGTGCAGATGGGTTGTTGGTACATATTCCTCTGTCTTACACCAAATTCATAGGCTCCAAAATAAACCCCCAAACTTTCTTGTAGGTTGAAGTTGGTCCCCATAGCCACAGAAAGAAAACTTTATATTACCAGAGAGGTAGAATTAACATAATGGATATTGAACATACCTCTCCTTTAACATATTAAGAGTCTGCAGAAGCCAATATATGTATTAAAAATGAGGATATTTCTCATACCTCTATTATTTGAAGATTTAGATTGTTGGCATTGTTGAATAAAATTCCAACAAAGGCTCTTACACATTGCAAGGATAATTTTCCTTAACACTTCAGGTACATACATACATTCCCATATAAAATTCAGGTAAACATAATTGAAAAATGAAGCAGCTCTCAGATACCTGAGCTGATTTTGTTGACTGTCTTCCATTTACCACTCTGAGCATAAGCAATCTAAGCATCAGGCAACTGATAGGCACCGGGCAGTGATCTTTTATTGTTTCATTTCTTAGTTCCTTCTAAGTAGCATGCTAGAAGAATCATGGCAATATATGAATGCAGCCAATATTTTGGACATGTTTGCATATGTCAAACAAAATCTGAGAGAGGTATAAGCTTAGTTTAATGTAATTGATTCTTCATTATGATGTCACCTCCTCTTTCTGGTACAGTGCCCTCAACAGAAGCTAATGCAGGCCTTTCCTGCCCGCCTGCCCCCCCCCCATGAAGCCTTAATATAAATCACATGACTCCATTGCTAATTTTTACATACTTTATTTGCATATGGTATTTCATTTAATTTCGTTGGCACAGGTTGAGACCCCTACTGTAGAGGCTATCAGGAGATGATACACATGCAATTCAGCCTCACTCGAATTTTCTGCTCCTTTTAGTCAAATTCTACATGAGTCTTTGCTTCATCTCAATTGCATGGACTTAACATCTTCAGGCTTTAGTTTCCCCTTCTTATATTATCTGTATCTTCATAAAATAAGAGCTGTGAATCTGCACAGATTGCCTAGATTTGAAACATGACCTAACGTATTAGGTGTATGACCTTGAACAAGTTATTTATGCTAGAATAATCCCTGGCACATAGTAAGCCCTTGAATTTTTGTTGCTATGTTCCCCTGAGTTTATTGGAACCATACCTTCTGTTTGTCCTAACCTTTGATATACCTTTTCTTCCTCTATTATAGTACTTCTTCTGATTAATACTGAACAGTCTCCAGCTAGTAAAATTCTCCTATTAAAACAGACTTTTCACAGCATTTAGAAATTGGTGGTTGATGATACCATCAGTCACCAATTTTCAAGTCTATAATTCTAAAATAAATTTCTTTTAGCCTCTATAAAGTGTTGCATGGATCTCATTAGGTATGAGACATTATTCAGTAGGATAATATCAGGCTCCTGCTGCTGCTAAGTCGCTTCAGTCGTGTCTGACTCTGTGCGACCCCGTAGACGGCAGCCCACCAGGCTCCCCCGTCCCTGGGATTCTCCAGGCAAGAACACTGGAGTGGGTTGCCATTTCCTTCTCCAATGCATGAAAGTGAAAGTGAAGTCGCTCAGTCGTGTCTGACTCTTAGCGACCCCATGGACTGCAGCCTACCAGGCTCCTCCACCCATGGGATTTTCCAGGCAAAAGAGTACTGGAGTGGGGTGCCATTGCCTTCTCCAATACTTAAGTATTACATGTTTAGAGGGAGAATCACAGACATCCTGTTTATGTTTTATAAGCCCAGAAGCTCATCTGTAGCAAAGCGGAAGGCCTCTCTATTCCTATTTAGCAGAGAGGGATCTTTTTACTTCTTGACGTTTTGTGATTATTGTTTGGCTTTCACTGGGTGTTTTCAAAGCTCTTCTATATGTTCAGGGTCCTGGCTCTTCAAGTGCTGCCACCTAAATAGAAGGGAGAGAAGGCTGAAACTGGTGGGTAAATTTGATAGACTAGTTATTTGCATAGTCTGAAAGTGTCTCCCCACGAATTCATTAAAAAGAAAAATAGTAACTTTACAGTGGAGAAACCTGGTGGAAACCACATTCATCAGGTGATCATAGTTGATGTGAATACTGCCATAGAGTGACACACACTGTTCCCCCGATGGTGATTCTTTGAGGCGGCCAGAGGGTCATTTCTGTGGTACTCTGCCAAATACCTAGCTTGAATCTGATCATAAAAAAGCATCAGAGAAGCCTACATTAAGCAACAGGCAACAAAATTGGCTCATAGTTTTATAAAAGGTCAAGAAATAGAAAGGATGTTGAATTCTCCAGATTAAAGAAGAGTTAAAAGGCACGACAACTAAATGCAGTGTGTTCGATCTTGGATTTGGAGAAAAGAAGGCATAAATGGGAATTATTGGTAAAATTATAATTGGAGTTATTTTTTGGTTATCTTAATTTGGGGTGGGGGGAGATTGGGCAAGGACGCCACTGGAATTTAGTAGATAGAGGCCTGGGATAGTGCTAGATACACTGCACTGCCCAGGGCAGTGCCACAGCAAAGAATTATCCACTCCAAATGTCAATAATGTGCTGTTGAGAAGGCTTGGATTAGATAATGTTATTTTATCAGTGTTAATTTGATAATTGTGTGGTTATGTAAGATAATGTCTTTGTTATTCAGAAATACTCATTGCAGGATTTAGGGACTTGTCAGCTCACTCTCAAATGGTTTAGAAAAATTATACACATGCATGCATGTATGTAATGACTCATCAAGCAAATAGGGCAAAATGTAAACAGCTGGTGATATGGGTAAAGGTGATGAGGGTTTCTAATATTTTTTAAGCTCAATTTTGAAATTATTAAAATTTCCACTAAAAAAGAACCTGCAAAGTAAACAAAGCTGTGAGTAAACTCCTTGGTGGGGGTGGAAGTAGTCCATTGTTTATTCAGATCCTTTGATGCTCTGAAAAAGAAAATTGCTGACATAGTGGAAGAGAATTGTTCAGTTTCTTGAGAAGACCTCTTGAGAATTAGTGCTTTGAGCACTGATGAAATTGAATTTTGGGGGAGTAGACTATGTATTTAGGACTTTGGGTAGATAGCAGTATATGTAGATGTAGAAAGCAGGTAGTCGTAATACATTGGGCTGCTTTTCTTCACCAAAGCATCAAAAGATGTTTCTAAACATCGTAAATGTTTCCATCTTTAAATGTTTCTTCTCTGAACAAGATTTTGTTCAGAGAAAAAACCTCACTATTTTTGAAGACATTGATTACCGTTACTATTTAAGGGTCTCACTCATTTAGAACTCTTTGGCACCAGCACACATGTACCTTAAGGTTCAGGCTATGAAAACACCAATAATTAATGCTAAGGGGAAATTACACAGTTTCTTATTCCTCCATAACTTTCATCAGCTTTCTGGGAGAAATGCCACTGTTCCTGAGAGGTTGACAGCACTTGTTCAGAACATTTGCTTCAGCTTTCTTCTGCTCTAAGTCACAAATCAACCTGAACATTTCCAGATCATATGACTTTTTCTAATAAATTAAAAAAACAAAAACAGAAAACACTCTCCAAGATGTTTTTAGGACCGGAGGTGCTTTTAAAGATGATTTTTTTTTTTTTTTTGCTCTGCTCTTCCATTGCAAACACCGAGGCTCTTTTTTTCCCCCCTGTTGTATGATATACTCTAATGAAAGTAAAATCAAAGGGTTTACTGGCTTTTAAGTTTTTTGTTTAAGAATTTCCAATTTAGGCTAGACCTTGTGACCAGTACCTACTCATACTCATGATAGAAGGGTAGGTTTTCTTAGATTTATCTAAGACTTTCATAACAACATGGTGGTGATAATTACGGTATGATAACTTCATTATATAGAGGAGCATCTTGTGTTACTCTAATGTCCAGATAAAAGTAGATAAAAGTTAATAATATAATTTTTTATAACTACATTTTTTTTTCCCATGAAGACATTTCAATGTAACAGAAAGGAAATTAGAGAAAAAAGTTTGTCTTGGTGGTCAGTTCATAGACCATTCAGGTCAATCTTATGCTGTAATCAGACATTACTTCATTATATATGAAAATTGGACAGAGGGTTGTATGAAGAATTATTTTTGATGACACATTTAACAGACCATTTTCTTTTGGTTAGAAAAAAGGGACGATTATTTTGGTTGGGTAAAAAGATGGATAGAAATTATGACTAATAAGTAAATTTCAAATTGCCTTTAATGATAAAGAATTAATGATCTTTTAACGACTTGTTTTCCTTCGATTAAAGTCAGCAATGATATGGGTAACCATGTGTATAATGCACAATTTTTCTTAATTTGCAGACCATGAAGACTATGACCCACAAACTGTGAGGCTGGGAAGTAGATACAGTCATGTTCAAGAAGTTCAAGAACGGCTTAACTTCCTTAGGTTTGTTTTAAACAATTAGTGTTGCTCTAAGACACAGATAAAGAATGTCAAGTTGATATGCTGTATGGCTAGGTCTTTGTTAGGTGGCTCTTGTCACCTTTGATTTTTCCCATCTGGAAATCCTTATATGAAAGTCACAGGACATTTCCCTTTGTGTTCATGATTAAATATTAAATTATTGACTGAGTTTTAACTTTTCTTCTTTGCAGTATTTGAAAAGAACATATTTAAACCTTTTGTATAGACTTCTGGTCTTCATATTTGTTTATATTAGGAATATATTTAGTCTTTAAAGAACAAATTTCCATATTTGACACAGCCGGCTGGAGAACCATATTAAGGAAATGGGGACGAAAGTCTTGTTGGACCAGTACCCTAAAAGAGTGGTTTGAGTTCTCTGGTGCTTTGTTTATGCTAACAGCGGCTGACAAAGGCAGTCTGAAATTATGTGTTAATAACATTCTGTTGGGGATAGAGAAAGGAGATTTATTCCCATAGTGAGTGAGTGAGGGCGTGAAAGTCGCTCAGTTGTGTCTCACTCTTTGCAACTCCATGGAATAGTCCATGAAATTCTCCAGGCCATAATGCTGGAGTAGGTTGCCGCTCCCTTCTCCAGGGGATCTTCCCAACCCAGGGATTGAATCCAGGTCTTCCACATTGCAGGCAGATGCTTTACCAGCTGAGCCCCCAGAGAAGCCCCTTATTCCTGTAAGCCAAAGCTAAATGTAGTCCAGGGCTTGATACACTCAGTGATTAGCTTTTTTTTTTTTTTTAAAGGAATATAAAACTATTTATTGACCACTGTTCACCAGTATTTATAATAAAGTAAACAATATACAGTTGAATAACATTCTGATTACTACAAAGTTATTGTTTTTCTTGGCTTCTGCTGAACTAGTAACCCAAAATACTGAGAAAATTGAGCCTTCATGTAAGGAATGGATTGGAGTCAAGTCTGAAAATACATGTAGGTCAAGCGTAGATTAGAAAAGTTTGTTCACTCATTTATTCCTGTAGATCGTAAACTGCCAATATTTAAAAACTATCTGATTAGGTTTCCATGAAACAAATCTGAGACATCCCATGTATCACAACCTTTCCTAAATATAGCACAGAGACTTCAATTTCTTATAAAACAATGGTTCACCAAAAGGAATCATCAAGTGTCCATTTAATTAAGTTTTGCTTTGCTATATTGAAACATACCAGAATTTTTCTACTTTTTTCATTTGATTGGGAAGGTGGTTGATAGTGATAAAAATTTTCCTTCCAGGTTTTCTGCATATAAAACTGCATTTATATGCAGATTCTGATAGGGATGCTTTAAAAAATTACCCAATTTAAATTCCTTAATGTGTCTAATTACAAAATTATTTAATTTGAAAGGTTAAGACTTAAATTTTTAATCTAAGTTGAAGTTATTTCTTATATTGCTCAAAATGATGTAATTCCAGAACATGGGCTTATCCATGGTTATGAAAGGCTGTGGTTTAAATATATTTAGCAAAACAAAAACCACAACAAAAAAATTAACTCCCAAACCATTTACATATGTCTTTTATGTATACACATATAAAAAACTTAGAATGGTCCTCAGGCATATATAAGTTAAATGCAAATTCTAAATTCTGATTGAGTAATGATTATGGAGATTTCCTCCAACATTTAGAAAAACTGTTCTCTAATGCTGAGGAAATAATATACCATGGTATCAAATTATTTCCTACTGAAGGAGGCAACTACAGAAAGCTTTTATTTGTTCAAAGTAACCAGTGCTACAGATGGAAAAAAAAAAACCAAAAAACCCAATATTACTTCAAAACAAACAAATCAAACCTGATTTTCATTAGAATGTAGTTATTTCTTCACACTAATAAATCAAAAAACCAAGACCCACATTTTATATATATATATAAATATATATATAAAAGGCAATGCAAACAATTGTTGAGCCTCATCTTCCGGACAAGAATGCCAAGTTAGTCTCTCTTCATAAAAAGCAATTATAATTTGAGGACACTTCATATTTGCCTCTTTTGCCAGTACCAAGTCTGCCTCATCGGAATCTTTGCATTTCATGAGGAACATTAATTCTCCACTGCTGTCTGTGGCACCAGTTATTCGTTCTGGATCAAGACCTCTGGCAAAACCTCTCGGTTTATCAGCAGCATCTCTTTTCTTCTTTGATTTGCTATCATCAGATTCACTGTCAGACAAAGATTTTCTTTTTGTTCCATCTTCTTCTTTACCAGCTTTTTGAGAATTAAGAAATGCTTCAATTAACTCTGGACAATCTAAATTTTCTTCAGGTTCCCAAGTATTGTCTGCATCTGTAAATCCCTTCCACTTCAGGTAATACTCCACTTTCCCGTTCACTACACGGCGGTCTAGCACTCTTTCTACTACAAATTCTTCAGGTTCTGCCTCTTCAACTTTTTTACTCTTTCCATTTTGCTTCTTTCCCATTTTTTGCAATGTAGTTTTATTGGAGGCCATTTTTTGTTGCAGACTTGAAGAGCTATTATTCACCGCCTCTGAGCTGCTCCGGGTCCCGGGTCTGCGACGTCTCCAGTGATTAGCTTTTAATGATTATACACTTATAGATTTAAAATTGTTTAAAATTTTTGATGATGAGAGGTTTCTTGCAATTCAGAAACCCCCATCATATATTTTCAGATCATAAGCACCCTAAGGGAAATGCCCAAATTATCAGTGCTTCAGAAAATCTATTGCATGTATTATTTTGATACATTGGGGAATTTTCTCCTGGACTGCATTAGTTATAGGCTTATGGTTATTGAATTATGTGCTTACTTGGAAATATTTGCATAAGTAGTTACATTCAGATTTTAACTTGAGGGTAAAGTCTAGACACCAGAGTTAAAGAAATTTGGCCTTTGTTTAAAGCAAAATGGTTCTGTGAGTTGTAGAGGGGTGGGGGGGTGGGTGTGGTTTTTCAATTATCTGAATGAAAGAACCTTCCTCCCCAGATTGAGAATCATTGCCATAGTAAGACATTGTTATTGATTGGTGTGTGTTGTATCCTTTAGATTGCCTAGAACAGAAGAGTTGTTATAAACTCTTTTGCAGAAGCTGTTTTAGTCCCTGCTCTATTAGTACTTATGTATATGACCTACATCAGTTCTCTGAAGGCACAGGAACTGAGCTTTACTCACTTTATATTTTAACCTAATAGCAGCACAGGGAGATAGGTATTATCCCCATTTGATTAATAAGGAAACTGAGATTCACATGGCTTAAAGCTATGTTTGAAATCATGCAGCCCCGGTATATAGTTGGTTACACTACTCAACTAGGTGTATCCAGCTTCAGTCTTTGCTCTTTCTATTAGACAAGTGATTTTTTCAAACCTACTTTGGAGCCTTAGGGCTTCTGAGGAGCTTCCTCCAAGATTTCTGGACGAGCAGTGGAAGTTTTATCCCCCTTTCTCACTTCTTTCCTCCTCTTCCCAACAGTTGGAGCAGCTCTGCTTTTATTTTTTATACAGTGCCCTTCCAAATGGAATTTTTGCTTAAAGAAAGCAAAAAAAAAAAGAAAAAGAAGACACACACACAACCCAAAAATGAAAACAGTTGTATTTTATCACATTGGACCTCAGTTTCCTGTCTGTAAATTAGACAGGGTGACAGGGTTAGGTAGGACAGCTGCTAGAAAGCCCTCTTTAAGCTTAACAGTCTTATGAAAATGTCAAAGACACTGGAATTAATAACTCAAAATGCTTTGAAATGAAAAGGGAACCTTAAATACATTCACCTTACTCTGTAATTGGGTAAAGAGGCACCCTTAGATTAGCTAAAAATTGTGTTAAGTTTTTCAGAATAAAACGAGATGTTCATTCTGTCATTCGGAGATGCGCCAGACAGGGTGGGTGGATGAATGCTAAAAGAAAAAGAAAGCTAACTGAAGAAACTAGGTGAAACAGAGTTCACCATTATTGTCTTTAACTAAACCTATAGTCCTCAAACTAGAAAGACCCCTGAGAATGCCACTGAATAATTGATAAGCATCCCGTTGAATTTTGACATTAAAAAGTTTAAGACATATGTATGTTACTCAGTTCAGTGTGGCCAAGTGCTGAGTGATGACTATTAGATCAGATCATCAGCAGATATTAAAATTTAAGGAATTTTAACTCTTCAGTGTTATGATTTATCTGTGAAAGTTACATAAGTAGAATACCTCTTTCTCCAGTGATACCATATAAGCAGAATGCTAAAACTCAGATAGCCTATTAAACATACTTTCAAAATTGTCTGGTTTCAGAGATCAAATCAGGGAACAAATCTTTTTTTTTCTCCCACTGTATATCCTTTTGTTTTTATTGAAATATAGTTGATTTACGGTGTTTTCAGGTGTACAGAGAACAAAGGTTTGTTTTGGTTTTGTTTTGTTTTTTTTTCCCCCTAGTTTAGGTCCAGTGATGTAGCAGAGTTCTTGGTACATTGTAGATGCTTAATATGTGCTTGCTGAATGAATGAATACCTAGTATTTTTTAGTAATAGATAAAAATTACGAAATAAATTATTTTAAGACGCTGATAAGAACTGACATCCTTTTACCTGTAGTTAAAATATAGTTGTGATAAGTGGATTATTTCCCATATATACAGATAGATTGCCTTTCAGGATAAAAATTATGTAGATCTAACTGCTAATTTTATGTTTTTCAAGATTTTTATTAAAGGATGGCCAACTGTGGCTATGCGCTCCTCAGGCAAAACAAATATGGAAATGCTTAGCAGAGAATGCAGTTTACCTTTGTGATCGTGAAGCCTGTTTTAAGTGGTATTCCAAGTTGATGGGGGATGAACCAGACTTGGATCCTGATATTAATAAGGACTTCTTTGAAAGCAATGTACTTCAGCTTGATCCATCCTTGTTGACTGAAAATGGGATGAAATGTTTTGAACGATTCTTCAAAGCTGTGAATTGTCGGGAAGGAAAACTGGTAGCCAAAAGGAGAGCATATATGATGGATGATTTGGAACTAATTGGATTAGACTACCTTTGGAGGGTAAGTGAGAAGTGGGAACTTGATAAACTGTGTATGTGATATAGTTTTTTCAAATAGGTAAGAAATCACAATTTTACATATAAATTATATGTATATATGCTGCTCTGATGCTTGTCCTAGGAGCTAGAGATAGTTCATCTTTATCTTACTATGTCATCTGTCTTTGGACTTTTTCATCTCTCTCTCCCTCCACCTCCCCTCCTTCTGCCACTGATACTCCTTTTCTCTTGGCTTAGAATCTGTCTGCCCCCGATGTGTTTAGAATGTAAGTGCACTAACCATAGAAATCTTTCATGCCTCTCCATGAAAATTATTTTCTTCCCCTTTTTAATTTAATGTAGACCTCTATTTCTTTTCAGTATTAATTTTAGCTTATTATACACTTAATGCTAATATAGGAGAAAAGAAGACTTTATTTAGAAAGGCTTATGAATGTATACTTTATCAGCACTGTTTTAACTTACAATATTATATATATTTTTTAGTTGAGTTATAACTGACATACAACACCATGTTAGTTACAGGTGTACAACATAATGATTTGATGTGTACATATTGCAGAATGATCACAATCTATTGTTACAGTTTTTTTTTTCCCTTGTAGTGAGAACTTTTAAGATTTACTTGGGACTTCCCTGGTGGTCCAGTGGCTAGAGCTCTGCTTTCACTGCCATGGCCTGGATTCAGTCCCTGGGCAGGGAATTAAGATCCCACAAGCTGTGTGGCATGGTCAAAAAGAAAATGTATTGCCTTAGCATTCACTCTTTCAAATATGCAATACAGTATTATTAAATATAGCACCACGCTATATGTTACTTTGAGCCCCTTCACTCATTTGGCAAACAGCAATCTATTCTTTGTTATCTATGAGTTCAATTTTTTGTTTGTGTTTCTTTGATTTTTAGATTCTATATATAAGTGAGATCATACAGTACTTCTCTCTCTGACTTATTTCACTTAGCATAATGCCCTGAGGTTCCATCCATGTTGTAGTTATTAATATATTAGTCCTATCTTTAAATATCTTTAAAAATCTGACCTGTTCGCAGCAGTTTATATTGTTTTCTGGATATGAAATGTGTTTCTGCAAACCATAGGCAGACTGAATTGTTTATTTTAGTATTTGATTATTCACACTGTAAGTGGTTTTCAACATTTTTAAACAGCAGAAACTGCTTTTTAAAATCAAAGTTTACATAAAACTTCAAAATGTAAAACTAGTTGAAGTGAGAAAAGAAAGCCTGGTTGGTGTTTTTGTCTTGCGACTCAGTCTCCCTGTGCTTTACTTCCTTCCCCCTCCCATGCCTTTTATAGGGTTCATCCCTAAAACTCTTCATCACTTAGAGTCTATACATAGTTTGAAAACCATTGATATGATTAGATGATGAAGATGGGGTGGGTAGCCTTTTATGCTAAGCTGTATTTCATGTTATCTTGATTTCCTTTAACTAATTTAAATTCCTACTTTAATATCTCACTACTTGGTTATTGTTGTTTAGTCACTGAGTCGTGTCCAACTCTTTTGCAACCCCATGGACCATAGCCCTCTAGGCTCCTCTGTCCATGGGATTTCCCAGGTAAGAATACTGGAGTGGATTAGCATTTCCTTCTCCAGAGGATCTTTGTGACTCAGGGATCCAACTTGCGTCTCCTGCATTGGCAGGCGGGGCTTCCCTGGTGGCTCACCTGCCAATACAGGAGACCCCAGTTCAATTCCTGGGTTGGGAAGATACCCTGGAGAAAGGGATAGGCTCCCCACTCCAGTATTCTTGGGCTGCCCTGGTGGCTCAGATGGTAAAGAATCTGCCTGCAATGCGGGTGACTTGGGTTCGATCCCTGCATTGGGAGGATCCCCTGGAGAAAGGCATGGCAACCCTCCCCAGTATTCTTGCCTGGAGAATCCCTATGGATAGAGGAGCCTGGAGGGCTACAGTCCATGGTTTCATAAAGGGTCAGACACAACTGAGCAAGTAAACACAGCACCAGGGAAGCCCACTGCTTGGTTACCAAGGTGTTGAATTGCAGGAGTAAATGATACTAATGACAGCATATTTTATTCTTAGTGAAATGTGTCTTCCTTTCTTAACTTGATTTATACAAAGACTTGAGGTTTGCTTTTTAAATTATTGAATGCTGTATTAAAAATCCTGAAGGTATGGTTTGAATGGAAATGGCCAACTAAAATATTTCTTGAAAGATATTTACACTTCAATCTTTTTTAATCTAGGTGGTGATTCAGAGTAATGATGATATTGCCAGCAGAGCTATAGATCTCCTTAAAGAGATATACACAAACCTTGGTCCAAGGCTACAGGTCAATCAGGTGAGGATTAACATGTATTAAAATTTTCACAAGTTTGAATTCTGATTGAAGAACTCTTGTTAATGAGAATTTTTTCTTTAATTCAGAATCAACTAGAAAATTTTTATTTTAACTCATATTATAAAAATATACCTAAAATATTTAGTCCACATTTCTCTCATACAAAATTCTGTCTAAATGAGTCTCGTTTTGAAAATTATCTTGAAGTGATTATTTTGAGTATAATTATAGTAGGAGATTTCAGCTGAATTTCTTTCAATTTTAACACCTCATCCTGAAATTCAGTTTTTGTGTGTCTAGATTATACTTGTTAACTTTTAAATAACCTTAGCTTTCTTTGATAAAACATAATGAGTGTTTGTTGTTGTTGTTTTTGTTTTATTGAAGTGTAGTTAATTTACAATGTTTTGTTAATTTCTGCTGTGCAGCAAAGTGACTCAGTTATACATATATACAATATGTCTTTTTCATATTCTTTTCCATTATGGTTTATCACAGGATATTGAATATGCTATGCTACTGTGCTATACAGTAGGGCCTTGTTGTTTATCTATTCCATATATAATAGTTTATTTCTGCTAATCCCAATCCTTCCCTCCCCTAACCTCTCTCCCCACTTTGGCAACCACAGTGTGTTTTATTATCAGTATAAACTCTTGTTAAATATGATTATGGTTAAATGAGATCTACCTTTAATTGTTCCCATCTTTAATTATATAAAGCTTGAACTGTCTGTATTTGGCCCATTATTTGTAGGTGGTGATCCATGAAGACTTCATTCAGTCTTGCTTTGATCGTTTGAAAGCCTCCTATGACACTTTATGTGTTTTGGATGGTGACAAAGACAGTATTAATTGTGCGAGACAGGAAGCTGTTCGAATGGTTCGAGTATTAACTGTATTAAGGGAATATATAAATGAATGTGATAGTGATTATCATGAGGAAAGAACAATTCTGCCTATGTCAAGGTTTGTAACTGATCTACTGTGCTGCTACTTAATTGACAGTCTCCTAGCCATTGGATTTTAAAGTGATGATGTACGGGAAGAAGGAAAGGAAGTTTTTCATTTTTGAAAAAATGTTCTTAGCATCTTGCTTAAGAACAGTGTTTGTATCTTACAGAATCTTTTTTTAATAGTAGACCTTTTTTGTTTTGTTTCCTGGATCTGTTTTTTGTTGCTTTTTGTTTAGGGCATTCAAATTAAGTCTAGTTTCTTTTTATTCTGGGGGGGGTTTGTTTGGTGTTTTGTTTTTGTTTTTGCCATTGATTTTATTGCCCATTAAATGTTGCCAGGGATATTTTGCTGTTGAGGTGTTTTGACACCATTCGTTTCCACTTTTGAAAATAATAGTATAGTCTGATTGCAGAGTTAATTGGAAAGAACTCTTAAAATAGGCTGCTTTGACAGATAGCCAATACAGTAAGAAATATTTTCAAATGATTACTAACATTTCTTTTTTCACCCAATTTTATTGAGATATAATAGACATACAGCCTTTATAAGTTTATAATAATTTAGTACATCATGAAATTATTGCAATAAGTTTAGTGAACATTCATCATCTCATATAGATAGAAAAGAAAAGAAATGACTCTTCCTTTGTGCTAAGAAGTGTCAGGATTTATTCTCTTAACAGCTTTCATATATAACAGCATTTTGTTAATCATGTTGAACATTACATCTCTACTACTTAGTTATAACTGGAAGTTTGTACCTTTTAATCACCTTTATTCAATTCCTCACTCCCTGTCCTTCCCTCTGCCTGCTGATCATAAGTCTGATCTCTTTTTCTATGAGTTTGTTTGATTTTGAGGTATAATTGACCTACAATACTATGCTAATTCCTGGTATACAACATAGTGGTTGAATATTTCATTACAGATCACCATGATAAGCCTAGTTACCACCTGTCCCGTGACTCTTACTTTGTAACTGAGAATTTGTGCCTCTTAAAATTTCCCTTACCTAATTCACTCATATTTGGGTCTATTAATATTTCTCTTAAGGTTTTACCATTTAGTAATTTCAAATAATATGTATAATTTAGAAATATTTATTGAATATGAGCCATTAGTATTTAAGAGTTCTATTTTTAACCATGAAATTATTTAAATTGCTCCTTGAATATGTTTTTTATTTTTTTGCTTCTTACCTGCAGAAAATAATATGCCAACATAAGTATCATTGAGGGGATGAGTTTTGGTATTAGTTGGGCTTTTATAGCATAAAAATAAGTGATATATTACTCATGTCTCTTATAATGTCTTATAACTAGATACCTACAAACTAAGTACAAGAGTAACAACTATGATTGTTGGGTTTTGAAGATTACTTATAATATTTGGAATTAAAAGGAGAAGTAAATACTTGTTTTTAAGATCCTAAAAATAATATGGGCTTCCCTCGTGGCTCAGATGGTAAAGAATCCTCATGCAACATGGGAGACCTGGGTTTGATCCCTGGGTTGGGAAGATCCCCTGGAGGAGAGCATGGCAGCCCACTCCAGTATTCTTTCCTAGAGAATCCCCACGAACCGAGGAGCCTGGCACGTTACAGTCCATTGGGTTGCAAAGAGTCGGACATGAGTGAGCAACTAAGCATAGCACACAAAAATAATATGTCTTTAACTCATTTTTCCTTGTTTAGTAAGAAAATATTCCATTTTAAATTCCTAGCTTTATTTTCTTAGCAAGAAGATTGAAAGTCTGCTGAATACGATGATGTTTTCCCTTTTTTTATTTCCCCAGAGCTTTCCGTGGTAAACATCTCTCTTTTATAGTTCGATTTCCAAACCAAGGCAGACAGGTTGATGACTTGGATGTATGGTCTCATACAAATGATACAATCGGTTCAGTACGACGATGTATTCTCAATCGTATCAAAGCCAATGTAGCTCATACAAAAATTGAGCTCTTTGTGGGTGGTGAACTGATAGATCCTGCAGATGATAGAAAATTGATCGGACAATTAAACTTAAAAGATAAGTCGGTAAGTATCTATAATTACCAAATTTTTCAAGAAAATCAAGCCTGGGACTCTCAATTTAGTAGTCAGCATTTCAATCAATAAATATTAATGAAGCATCCGTTATATGTGCGACTGTATTAGGTGTTTGAATTACTGTAACACTGAGACAGGCATAATGGTACCTACAATATAGCAGAGGAAAAGATTTCTAAAAACAAAACTATTTAAGTGATTAGGTTAGACAATAGTTATAAATTATATTTCTGAAAAGATAGCATGTAGTTTTTTGTTTTGATTGGTATATATCACTACTGTTTTGTGTATTTTTCCTTGTCTTTGATACTAACTTATATATCATTTTTTAGCTAATTACAGCCAAACTTACACAGATCAGTTCCAATATGCCTTCAAGCCCTGATAGCTCTTCTGATTCCTCAACTGGGTCTCCTGGAAACCATGGTAATCATTACAGTGATGGTCCCAATCCAGAAGTGGAAAGCTGTTTGCCTGGGGTGGTGAGTAGATAGTTTTGAACTATTGTATGCAAGGCATTATGCTAGATTATTTAAGAATGTGTATAGAATAGTTCTTTTTTTTTTTTTTTTTTGAGCTTAAAATTTATTGTGGCAAAATATCAAATAACTATATAACTGTATAGTTAACCATCAACTTTCAAATAGATCCTTTGAAAGGTGATTGTAACTTGGTTGAAATTTTAAAAACCACATTTTATATAGATAGAGTGCCATTATATTTATATAAAACTAGCCTATTATACAACTCAATTATAATTTGTAAGTTCACTGAGAAAAATAGCACTGTATTTTGTATTTGTGCCACAAAAAATGAATTCTTCAGAACTGTTTCTGTAGGAAAATACCCACAGTCTTTCTCAGATCGCCAGTAACGTAATTTTGTTTCTAAAGAAAGTAACTTCTCCCTCCCTTACCTCCCCACAAAAATTTTAATAATACCAGCCACTCTAGTGTCAGAAGAGTTGGCTCTCTCAATCAGTTGGATTAGGAATTTAACTGTTAGTGGGGCATGGCAGCCGTTTGTTTATACAGAATCTGACTTGTATGAATAATAAGAATAGTTTAACAAAATAGTAAAAAAGCTGTCAGACACAAAGTACTAGAGGTGGCTTGGATAATATATTCAGTCTACATTACGAAGGATTTGTAAAGGTGAGAAGATGTGTAGGCCGACCATTTCAGGATAGAAATGACAGAAGCAACAGTATGGAGATTAACAAACACATTTATTTGGGGACTCTTCCTTTGTGGAGGTGTAATTTACAGATAACATTCCGTGTATTTTGTATTCTAGATAATGTCACTGAATCCCAGATACATCTCTTTCCTTTGGCAAGTCGCAGACTTGGGTAGCAGCTTAAATATGCCACCTCTTAGAGATGGAGCAAGAGTACTTATGAAACTTATGCCACCAGGTAAGAATTTCCTTCGTAAATAATTATGGTGTTGATAAAGTACATGTTGGACAGGAATGGGTTTGTTAACAAATTCTGTTCCTAGATGGAAAATAATGGGAGTTGGCAAACTTCAGCTCTCTGGCTAAATCCAGCCCACTGCCTGCTTTTTGAACAGTCCAAGAGTTAAGGATGGTTTTTACATGTTCTAATTGCTAAAGAAAAGAATCAAAAAGAATATTTTGTGACTTACGAAAATTATATTACATTAAAATTTTTATATCCATAAACAAAGGTATTGGTGTACAAGCTCTGCTCATTCATGTACATGCTGTCTGTAACTGCTTTTGTCATAGCATAGCAGCAGTTATGGGAGAGACCATATGGCCTGCAAAGCCTTAAATATTTACTATCTGGCCCTTGACAGAAAACATTTTCTGACCCTTGGACTGTGTTCTGGGTCATGTGTCATCTATAGCATTGTTTCTTTTTTATTCCTGGGAAACAGCCATTTTCAATTTGTAGCTTTTATTATCTGTGTGTGTTATCTGTAAATAATACCCTCACGCAACTGTCAGTTTTACCTACCTACCTACTGATTTTCCATTGTGTAAATGAAAAGTTATTTCCACATTCTTCCCATTTTTCCTTTTTCCTTTTTTTGTGCCACATGACATGCAGGATCTTAGTTCCCTGATCTAACCCGAGCCCCCTGCAGTGAAAGGGCAGAGTCTTAACCACCAGCCCTGTAGGGAAATCCCTCCTCCAATATTTTCTTAAAATCATATTCAGCATTTATGTTTTTAAGAGTATGTGAAAAGTAGTTTGCTAGATTAATGGCAGCTTTTTTTTTTTCAGGGCTTAATTTTCCCTTTTCATTTTCTTGATTTTCTATACACCTATCACTAATTCTTCCCATGTATTCTCTAATAATCTCTCAAAATAATTTTCCATTATCATGGGTATTATATGTCAGCTCCACTGTTGTCCTGGAATTTTTCTTTTGCCTCCTCTCATCTGATTGCTGTTTGTTATGCAGTTACCATTTTGGGACTTCTTTCTTCAGCCTTCCTATGGTAGATTCATGTTCATCAGCTCCTATGTCTTGAGCCTTTCTTGAGGGACTCTGTTATCTTTCTGAGGCACACCTTCGTGCATTTATTTCAGAAGGGGTACATGGGAGGTGGTTTGGTTTGTTTGTTTCTGAAACAATACTAATCTGAATAATAGTTCACATTTGATTAGTAGTTCAGCTTTGTGGTGGCATCCTTAACTTTTTCTAGCTCTTCTGTTAACTTCTTGACCTCAGATGTTCTAGTGTTAAAATTTTAAGATCTTCCTCCAAGGAATCCTTTCCATAGGATTTTGTTTTTCATGAACACATTTCAGTGTTTGTGCGCTAATAGATGTTTTCGTCTAAAACCTAATGTTCTACACAGTTATGAGCTGAAAATAAGAGTCGGTGGAGAGAATTAGACCAGATCATTCAATTGTATACAACTTTAAAAAGTTTAAAAAAACTTTTTGGAAACATTTACTACCTTACAGAAAAGTTGTAAGTACAATTCAAGAACTCCAAGAACGATAGAGTAGAGCCTTGCTTCTCCCCTGTAAATTAATGTGTGATCACTATTTACTCATAGATTCTTATTTTATCCATCGGGTTATAGCCATTACGTTGTTGTTGCTCAGTTGCTGAGTCATATCCGACTCTCTGTGACCCCATAGACTGCAGGCGCTCCAGGCTTCCCTGTCCTCCACTGTCGCCCAGAGTTTGCTCAGGTTCATGTCCATTGAGTCGGTGATGCTATCTAACCACCTTATCCATAATAGCCATTACAATCATTATTTATTTTGATACTCAGTTGTCCCAGTCACGATCAGTGGATGTACGCACTGTGTTTTTATATGAACCCAATGCTTTTTTAGATGTAGCTTAGATATAGTTTTATCATCTTTCAAGTACTTTTTACTTTCTGGCACGAGATATTTAAAGTTCATGGTAGTGCTTTCTCTATTCCAGCCCTAGAATCAGGCATTTCTCCTTTTAGCAAGGGGGAGGGTACTCTGCTAGAAACCAGAATGCAACAGCTAAATTGTGCTCGTAACTACTGCGGTGTTCTTGTCACCTAGGCCTTTTCTTTGATCTGAGGAAGTAATACACACTTAAATACACACACATTTATATCAGAAAACCAACATGGACTCATACTGACTAATCCTGCTTTTTAGTTTTTCTGTATTCCATATTTGTCTCTATTCTCTGCATTAGTGAGACATCTGCTTCCCAGCTTTATCAGTCTGTTGGGGAGGGAGATAGAGTAGAAAGTTGCTTCTTTTGCAGACTTCAGTCACTCTGTCTGTATCTGCTAAGTATGTTTTGCTTTCATATCCTTAACTTTCCTAGAATTCGGTGGGGTGCTAATTTATAGGTACCCTTTTTCTTTCTCCCCAAAAAGCACTTCTTGGGTTCAGCTAAGCCAGCTATTAATATCTTCCATCCCCTCTACACCTTCAATAATTTGCCGACATCTCTAACGTTCTTTCCACTCCTTTCAGTGTCTTTATTCTTTCTGAGTTCATGTATTTTAATTTATTCTCATTTTAGTGAAGTTTATTGCTGATAAATGCAGTTCAGTAATTGGCCTAGATAAATTTTAAAACTGTCTTGTGTTTCCATTGTCTCCTTTTTCTAAAGTAGACACCATGTTGACCTTTCTTACCCCATCCTGAGTTATATGGTATAGAATCAATTCAGATGTTAATTAGATTCTTAAATAAAGCTTTTCTTAATGACTTGATTTAATTTGATCTTTATCTGTTGTATTGCTTAGAATTTATTTTACTTACCTAGTATTCGAGTCACAGTTGTTGCTTGATATATGCAAATTCAACTTTAATATTTGAAAGGGCCATCTCATAATCCCTGATCTTGTGGTTGGAGCATACTGCCACCAGGTGGTGAGAGGGAGCTCTTGCCAGGCAGCTCAAGCAGAAAACTTAGGAGGGTGCTTTTGTCATATTTTATATAATCCAAGTATCGTACCTAAATTAGAAATAGCCAGCTTTGAAAATGCCAGTAATGGTTGTATGACAGTAGACAAATCATAGGCTTTGGACTCAAATGGACTTGAGTTCAGATCCTGCTTCTTCAAGTTGCTACTCCATGGCCTTAGCCATAAGTTTTCTTAGTTTTACTGGACCAATAATAATGATTTCATAGAATTGTATGAATTAAATGAGATCGTATATGGAAAACCCTAGCCTAGTGACTGGTATTTAAGCATTATTCAGCAAGTGTTAACCTAGTCTCTGTCACTGTGGTTGTTACACACATGGGCACGTGCATGAACACATTCTTTAAGAAAGGAAGCAGGAGCTCAAAGAAGAGGAAGTAGTTATACATTCTAACATTTGAGGAATCATTTAGTGTTTGTGCACACTTGCACATATTTTAAAAGGAGGAACAAAACCAAGGTGGAATTAGAAGCTTTTTCCTAGTAATTGACTTCTATTTATTCTGAGTCTTTGCCTAAAGTCAAGCGCCTCCGTTATAATTTGCTGTTAAACCTTAGAACTTACACAGTCCTCTGTAGGTAAACTCCTCAGAAGTTCTTGTGACCCATGCACATCAGGAAACCAGGTTCTTGCCTGATACAGAGAAGTTAAAATGTATATTGCTTTACCAGCAGAGGAGTTGCTTTTCCTCTTCAGAGCTTTCTTTTTCCCAGGAGTTTGGTCTAACTAATATCTTCACACTTGTTAAGTTACTTAACCTCACAACATTCCTATGGAGGGAATTATTATTTTTATTTGTATTTTAAAGATGGGGAAACTGAGGCACAGGGTGATTTTTTTTTTTTGTTGTTGTTGTTGATGCTGCTGCCGCTGCTGCTTTTAGCCAGAGACACACAGCTTAGAGGAAGTTCTAAGATAATGCATGCAGTTGGGCTCTAAACTTTGTACTCTTAACCCATGTGTTACTGCTCATCATTTTTCTAGACTTTTTAATAGCATGCTGCTATATCATATAATTAATTAGGCTTAGGTATCTCTTCAAAGGACTAGAAAGAAATAAACTAAAATCCAGGATTATGGGCAGTTTAAATTTTTCTCTTATTTTCCATATTTTGTTAAATGAGCATGTACATAATCGAAGACCTAAAGTTATTTAGGTTCATAGATGCTAAAGGTGAAATGGCTACTAGTGATTTGGTTCAGATCCCTCAAATGAATAAACTGTAATCCAACATTAAATGATTTACTTAAAATTCAGTGCATCCTTTTCTTATAGCCCGTGTTTCTTTTCTCCTATTCCCTTTGCCCTTCACTCAGAATACTTATAAAACTAAGCAGGATATTTTCAGATATAGTGTATGAATTGGTTTCTTTGTAGAGAATAATTTGGATCTTTATTGTCTAAGAAAAGTTTTTTGAGAAAACCTAAAATACCCATTGTTAGAGTATCATTTTAATCTTTAAAAATGATGTAGAGGGTGAATATTTAATGACAGGAGAAGATATTCACAAATGTTATATTATTAAAACAATATTTCATTTAGTTACATGTTACTCCTCTTCAGAATAGGGAAAACCAACAATTTCGACACTAATTTGAATTTTTTTGATAAGATATTTCTGGGCCACTAAAATTTAGTTTAGCCTATGGAAATTATAGTAATTTTCAGTTATCTTTACTTTTCAAAAAAAAAAAAGCTTTTACTGAAAAAAGAAAATCTTATTTATCCAAGTGTATTTAAATCATAGGGCATTTACCTTGCAAATTAAAGTACTTCTACTTTCTGAAGTAAGTTTGAGTGTTTGGTAGCTAATAATGGGATTTTTTTCTACGGTATCTTTTCACTGTGATTTAAGTGAAGTGCATCTTTTAATATTATCCCAAAAATATTTTTACTTTGAGGTACTGTTCCCTTTTTTTTTTTTTTTAATGTTTACTTTTTAAGGTACAGTTTCTAATGGTACCACCAAGTTTCTTGCATTGTAACAAACCGGTTAATGTGTGGTGTCATGGAGGCTAACATTAGAAAAGTTGGAGAGAAGAGCTTGTCATACTTTCATTTTGTTATTTTCAGCTACTTTTGAAATGTGTTGTATTTTTTAGTCTCCGTTGCTGTGTGCTCAGTCACTCAGTCGTGTCCCACTCTTTGTGACTCCATGGATTGTAGCCTGCCAGGCTCTGTCCATAGGATTTCCTAGGCAAAAATAATGGAGAGGGTTGCCATTTCCTTCTCCATTTTCAGTCTCTAGTGTCTGAGGAAGACATGTTGATTTCAGATCTCTGAGTAGGAGACTGCTTCCCTCATACCTGGGTTGAGTGATAAAAGAGCCCTGGTTGATTGTGACTTTTTCTTTGTTTTAAATCAATGCAGATCTCGTTATGTCTTGTGAAGTTTGAGTCTGTAACTCAATTGATTTCTGTTCCATACTAAAGTAGTCTTTAGAATATCCAAAATGAAATATGAATGCATGAATTATGTTTTATTTTAGACTATGTCTCTTTTTTTTTTCTTACAGATAGCACAACAATAGAAAAATTAAGAGCTATTTGTTTAGACCATGCCAAACTTGGAGACAGCAGCCTTAGTCCATCTCTTGACTCACTTTTCTTTGGTCCTTCAGCCTCACAAGTACTATACCTAACAGAGGTTTGTTTTACTTTTTGAATTTATCCCATGTTCTTTAAATTTGACCTTTTATATGATAGTGTGAAGAACATGGAAAACTTGTGAAGTATTTTTGAAAGAATTTAAAAATACAGGAAAATTTTAAACTAATGATGATGAGGCAAATAAGTTGTCTTTTTAAAATCTTTTAATACAGTTTTTCTTTTTTCCAGGTAGTCTATGCCTTGTTAATGCCTGCTGGTGCACTTCTGGCTGATGATTCCTCTGATTTTCAATTTCACTTCTTGAAAAGTGGTGGCCTCCCCCTTGTCTTGAGCATGCTAACCAGAAATAACTTCTTACCAAATGCAGATATGGAAACTCGAAGGGGTGCCTACCTCAATGCTCTTAAAATAGCCAAGCTGTTGCTAACTGCCATTGGCTATGGTCACGTTCGAGCCGTGGCAGAAGCTTGTCAGCCGGGTGTGGAAGGCGTGAATCCGATGGCATCGGTAATACAGACTTTTAAAAAATCTTTTTATAATAATAGATGGCAGTTTTTAAAATTAAACTTCTTAGCAACTCTTAAGTATAGAGTTCAGAGTTGATTCAAAGTGCTTTCAGTTCCTTTCCAGTAGTGCCTCATTTTATTGGTTTCCTTCTATTAAATTATATTTGTATTAAAATTACAAATGCTTTTCACTGACTGTACTCTGAGCAGAGAGTTCTTCCCAGCCCCCTTAAGTCCTGTTGACTTTCAGTTAATGTTTATCGACACGTAGTTGACTTACACTGTTAGGTTAGTTTCAGGTGTGCAGCATAGTGATTTGATGTTTTTATAGATCATACTTCATGTGGTTATAAAATATTGGCTATATCCCTGTGCTATACCTTACACCCTTATAACTCACTCAGTCTATACCTAGTAGTTTGTACCTCTTATCCCCTTCACCTTTTTTGCCCTTCTCCAACCAACCCCTTTCCACTCTGGTAACCACTAGTTTGTTTTCTGTATCTGTGGTTCTATTTCTGTTTAGCTATACTTGTTTGTTTTATCTTTCAGATTCCACATATACATAAAAATATACGGTATTTGTCTTTCTCTAACTTACTCTATTAGCATAATACCCTCATGATCGTCCCATGTAGTCACAAATGGCAAACATTCATTCTTTTTATGGCTGAACACCCCACGTCGTCTTTATCCATTCATCTGTTGATGGACACTTGGGTTGCTTCCTTCCGTATCTTGGTAATTGTGAATAATGCTATTATGAACATTGAGGTGCATGTGTCTGTCCAAATTAGGGTTTTCATTTTCTTCAAGTATATACCCAGGACTGGAATTGTTGAATCCCTGTTTGCAGATGACATGATACTATTTTTAGAAAACTTTAAAAGCCCCACCAAAAAAAAAAATAGTAGAATAAGTGAATTCAGTAAAGTTGTGAGATACAAGATTGATATACAGAAATCTGTTGCATTTCTATATGCTAATAAGAAACTATCAGAGAAATCGAGAAAGGAATCACATGAAAAAAAAAAATATGTAGCAATAAATTTAACCGAGAAAATGAAAGACCTATACTCTGAAGATTATAAGACATTGATAAAAGGAAGTTGTAATACGATATGAAGAAATGGAAGGTTATGCTGTGTTCATGGATTGGAAGAATTAATATTGTTAAAATGTTCATACCCAAAGCAATCTACAGATTTAATGCAATTGCTATCAAAATACTTGTGACGTTCTTCACAGAACTAGAACAGATAATCCTAAAATTGGTATGGAACCACTAGAAACCCCAGATAGTCTTTCAGTTATTTTATTTATTTTGGCCTTGCTGAGCAGCTTGTGGGATCTTAGTTTCCCAACCAGAGAATGAACCCGGACTCTCAACAGTGAAAAGGCAAAGTCCTGACCACTGGACACCAGGGAAGTCGCTCTTTCAATTATTTTCAACCTATGAAACACTCCATATGAATCTCTTACTATCTCATATAGACACAGGTGGTAATAAAAAAGATGTACAGTTGACCATGTACAACACAGGTTTGAACTGCTCGAGTCTGCTTATACATGGATTGTTCGATAAGCACTGCAGTACTACACCATCCTAAATTGATTGGAACCACAGATACCCAGGGCCAACTGTAAAGCTATGTGCAGATTTTCAACTGCATGGAATGTCTGTCTTAACACCCATGCTGTTCAGGGGTCACCTGTAACTGATTTACCTTGTTGCCAGCCTCTCTCCCTACCTTAACAGGCTTAACCTCCAATTCTGATCTCATTTTCGTCTTGATGGCATTCTTAATCCATTTTAGCAAAGGTTCTCAAGACATGCCAGAATTCAATGTCTGTTTATGAGAAGTTAAAATTATGCATTTGAGTTCTTTTACATGCCTCATAAGTGATGGTTTTCTAAGTTAACAGTAGAAGACATAAGGTTCAGGAATACAAATTTTCTGTTTTAGGAATGGCTTAGGTCTTAGGGAGATTAGAATATTGATTATATATGTGATGTTATAATAATCACATGTAATTGAGATAATAACATAATAGGTGTGATAATGATACTTATGATTATGTTTAAAAGAAAGAACCTTCTCAAAAATAATTGCCATTTACAAATGATATTATATAGTATTTAGGATTTGCTTCAAAATAATCCTGGGGTAGGAAGAGGATGGAAAGTGAGAGGGAGTGGTTAGCTAAGATAATTTTGGTCCTTTTGTTCATAATTGTTAAAGCAGCACAGTGGATAATACTGTTCTCTTCATTGTCATATATGTTAGAAATTTTCATTTAAAAAGCTAATGAAAAAAAGTGGCCTAAGTCTTAAATTGTTCTGTATTAAAAGTAGCATACTTACTAGGATTTTTAAACAGTGGTGTTCTTCTTAAGATAAAAACATTTTTATTGTAATCCCTGACACAGTAGCTTATTAATGAGGTAAACAAAATATAAATGTTTCCCTCTTTCACTTTTCTCTTTTATTCGGAGAATGTGCTACTGTGGATACAAAGGTACATAATAGCTTCTAATCTCAAGGAGCTCACAGTCATCAGGACACTAAAGGCAAAATTAGTAAAACAGACTTGTCTTAAATACTGTTGTAGAAATACTTGGAGCATAAAGAGGAGGTAGAACTTGTAAAACAGTCAGAATTGCCTGGCTAGTGACTTGAACATTTTTTCTTTATGAACTTAAGTGTGACGCTCTGGTGCCTTTTATACATTAATGCTTCTATTCTATTACTGATATTCCTTAGTTTTTCTCCTTTTCTAAGAAGAATTTGATGACCAGGTGAATGGGGAGCAGGGTCTGCGTAGGAGCACGCATGTGGAGTACTTTACTGAGTTTCTAGATAGAATTGGAATGAGTCAGTGGGTTGATCACTCATTCACCTCTCTAAGTTATGCTGAATGCAGTTGTAGAGACACAAGTCAGATTGATCTAAAAGGGATTTGCAGAGGGATACGTGGCCCTCCACTGCACAAGGGAAAGAGAAAGCCCACATTGTTGGTAATGCAAAGAACTCTTTGTGTAAGCCACATAGGTTCTACAGTATATTTACAGAGGGCATGTCATCCTGGGGGAGTAGGGATGAATGAGGGGCAAATGATTGAGTCTGGGTATGTACATAGTATTAAAATGTTTGACTTTTTTCAGGTCAACCAAGTGACTCATGATCAAGCAGTGGTGCTACAAAGTGCCCTTCAGAGCATTCCCAATCCATCGTCTGAATGCATGCTTAGAAATGTGTCAATTCGTCTTGCTCAGCAAATATCTGATGAGGTTAGTGTTAAACTTGTAAGGCTGTCAAATTCCGGAAGGTGCATTTCTTTCATTTTTGACCCTCTGTTAATGTAGAAATAACCCTTATCACATTTTGGGGCTTCCTTTTCCTAGACCCACCCACTCAAATCACCAAGTTAGTCTAGATAAAGTTCCCTTAACATGAATTGTGTCTAATGTTAATATTGGTACTTTTTGGTTTTAATCGCCTTTATGTACAATAAGGGGCTTCCCAGGTGGCTCAGTGGTAAAAAAATAATAATAAAGAAATCCACCTGCAAATGCAAGAGATGTAAGAGATGTGGGTTTGATCCCGAGGCTGGGAAGATCCCCTGGAGGAGGAAATGGCAACCCACTCCAGTGTTCTTGTCTGGGAAATCCCACGGATAGAGGAGCCTGGTTGGCTACAGTCCATGGGGTCCCAAAGAGTTGGCCACAACTGAGCAACTGAACACACATAATTCATGATATACAATGAATAGCAGCACCCTTTTAAAGTACAATCTAACAAATACATGTTTGTGTCTCACCTCCACTGTAGTCAAGACACAAAACATCTCTGTCCCTCTCTCCATATGCCCCTTTGCAGTCACTTCTTCCTCTGGCCTCAGATAACCACTGATCTTTTCTTACTGTATAGTAGTTTGCACTTTCTAGACTTTTACACAAGTGGAATCTTACAGTTTGTGTTCTTTTATGTCTAGCTTCTTTCACTCAGAGTAGGCTTTGAGCATTATCTGAGTGGTGTGGATCATTAGTCCGTTCCTTTTTATTGCTGAGTATTATATCCCATTATGAATATTCCACATGGTGTTTATCCACATACTTGGCGAAGGACATTTGGATTGTGTCTCTTTCTTAGCTCTGAATAAAGCTCCTGTGAACATTCTGTACAAGTGATTGCGTGGACCTAAGTTTTTATTTCTCCTGGGTGAAAAACTAGGAGTGGAATGGTTAGGTCACGTCTGTAGTCTTTTTCAGATTCTTCTGGAAGTAGTGTAGAGCCAGGTAATAATAGCAGACTTCATGGTATTGCTGTTAAACGAAATAATGGGACAAAGGCAATGTGGGAACCTAAAGTCAGTGGTGCTGCTTCATAGCCATTTCTGTTTCCTCTACAGAGAAGCATTTTTGCTTTTCTAGGGATTATTTCGTTCCAGTGCTTTATCAACTGTTCTAATTACTCATTGTCTTGCAGGCTTCAAGATATATGCCTGATATTTGTGTAATTAGAGCTATCCAAAAAATCATCTGGGCATCAGGATGTGGGGCATTACAGCTAGTATTTAGCCCAAATGAAGAAATCACTAAAATTTATGAGAAGGTAAGAATTACCACAGAAATGTAATACTTTAAAGTAAATGCTGTTTAATTGTACATGAGGTTGAATTATTATATCTGCCATCTTTAAAAGTAAAACCAGTTGCATTTTAATGGTTGAAAATAAACTGATAGCTATAGTTAAGGTGAGGATATAGTAAAATTTTACTTTGAAAATAAAGTACTTCGAATTTGTGCCACAAGGCTTTTTCTTAAACTATCTTTTTGTACTTCTCACTATGGTCAGATATGATTGTTTCATACTGAATTTGCTTTCTCCTATTCTCTTTATTCTTCTTTCATTATCTTTATGTCTTGTGTAAATTTTAGTTTAGGTGACTGTCAGTTGGGATACCATGGCATTAAGTATTTTTGATTCTTTTAAAGCAGTCAAGAATATCAGCCAGTTAGGTATCATCCTTGATCTCCCATTAGATTAATCAAGTTATTTAAAGAAGAGAGACTGACTCTGACTTTCTGTTATATATACCTGCCCTTGATAACCACTGCCACATATATAGAAGGGGAAATTAAATTGTAGGAGCTTCCCTTTTATGGTCAACATAACCCTGATTTGCCTGGGATATGTTTTGACGTCCTATAGTATGTCTGGTGTGGTGGTGTTTATTCATTTAGCAAATATTTGAATGCCTATTCTTTTGCCAGCATGTATTAGAAATACTGCTTATTGATAAATTCAGGTTAGAATTTATTAGCTACCTACTGAAGCATATTTTAGTTTAGAAAACCTTCGAATCCTTCCTGAACAGTGGTCTGAGACCACTACTTTTGAATAAAATGGCACTTTAGGCAGGCTGCATGATGGAACTAGTCAGTTGAGTGGTCTGGTTGCAGTGCCAGAATGATTCTTGAGGAACAGTTGTTGGTGCAGAAGTACACAACGCAGAAGGTCTCCAGGAGCCTGAGGGGCAAAGAAGCAGGTAGTATGCTCAGTGTACTCCTGCGGCCCTCCTTGGGATGTAGCAGAAGAATAGAATTAGACTTCATCCTCTTATTTATAGCCATTTCTGTACTATTCCAAAAGGGCCTTAGGAGTTGTAGGTAAAGAGGCTGAGGCCAGGTGGTTTAAGTGAGTAGGTATGTATTAAGCATTAACTTGAACTTGTTTGAGATTTTTCTTAAATGCATCTCTAGGTAATTTGTCCCTGACTATAATTTTACAGACCAATGCAGGCAATGAGCCAGATTTGGAGGATGAACAGGTTTGCTGTGAAGCAATGGAAGTGATGACGTTATGTTTTGCCTTGATTCCAACAGCCTTAGATACTCTTAGTAAAGAAAAGGCTTGGCAGACATTCATTATTGATTTACTATTGCACTGTCACAGCAAGTAAGTATCTTTTTAATTGTAAGAGATTTGATCTTAATTTTTAAAGCAGAAATGAATTAATTTATGTTGGCAGAATTTATCCCGGAAATCAAATGTTTATTGTCTCTATAGCACATTAATATTGAGGAAATTTTTATTAAACTGTGTTTTTGCTTAGATCTGAATTTGTTCGGTTTTGTCTACACAATGTCAACATTATTCTCAAAAGTAAAATTACTTTTTCTATAATTTCAGAATTTAATTTCACCTAAGAGGTATGTATTTTAGTCCATTTTAAAAATGTGGTTTACAGGATTTAAGTAAATACGACATTGGCTTCCTTTCTTGCATACCTAGAAGGCAAGTGTTTTTTTAGTGAAGTTGTTAAGTCAGTACGAAATTCACAAGGTGTGGTTATGGTAAGAACTTTTAACATTATACACCAAGAATAAAGACCAATTATAAAGTCCTAGCTTTTCATTTTAAGAGCATTTAATCAATGACATTGACTGTGCTTTGGGCTTCTTTTTGTGCAAGTCAATGAAATTTGTAGAAAATGTCAGTTTTCCATCCTCTTATGTCAGTCTAATCTTGACCTTCATAAGGTAACTTTTTAAACTTGAGCTCTAATCAGTATTACTGTCATATGTAACTTAGCTACTAGGGATATAGCAGCAAATAAAACAGGCAAAATGCCAGCCTTCTTGGAGTCTGTACTAAAAGGGAGGTGAGGAGTGTGGAGGGAAGACATGGGAAAATATATGGTATGTTATAATAATAAATGCTATTGAGAGAAAGCAGGAATTAGGGATAAAGGGCGGGGGTGCGGTCAATGGAGTTCAGTTTTATGTAGGATAGTCAGAGAAGGCTTCCCTGAGAAGGAGACCTTTTAAACAAAGCTCTGAAAAGAGTGACATAGTGATCTATGGAGGAAGTGTGTTGGATTTTTGGGTGGGATTTTTTTGTGTTTTGTTTTTCATTTTGAATTGTATTTTTTTATTTTCTTCGGCTTTATTGAGATGTAGTCAACATAACTGTAAGTTTAAGGTGTACAAAGTATTGGTTTGATACACTCGTATCTTGCAATATGGTTACCACCATAGCCTTAGGTTAGCTAACACCTCCATCATATCTTATTTAAAATTTTGTTTTATGTGAAAAATATATTTTGGTTATGTGGCCAAATATATATTTTTTTAATGTTTGCTTTTTAATTAAGGTATAGGTGCTTTTCAGTGTTTTCAGATGTATAGCAAAGTGATTGAGTTATATACATATATTTTTTCAGATTCTTTTCCATCATAGGTTATTACAAGCTACTGGATATAGTTTCCTGTGCTATATAGTAGGTCCTTTATATATATATATTTAGTAGTCTGTTAATCCCAAATTCCATGTTTATCCCTCCCCCTACTGCCTTGGGGGAAGTGTGCTTTAAGCAGAAAGAAACAACAGATGCAAATATCCCAAGGCAGGAACAATATGGAGGAGACGAGGATTACTGGAACAGCAGAGGCAGGGGAGTCATAGGAGGTGAGGCCAGAGGGGCAACAAGCAGCCGGTGAGGATTTTATAGATCATTGTAAAGACATTAACTTTTACCTGCGATGGGTATCCATTGGAGGGTTTGTTTTCCATTTGGGTTGGTTGGGTTGTTTTGTTTTGTTTTGTTTTTGGCCAGTCCGCTGGGCATGTGGGATCTTAGTTCCCTGACTAGAGATTAAAACCTGTGCCCCTGGCACTGGGAGGACAGAGTCTTAACACCTGGACCGTGAGGGAAGGCCCCTATTGAAGGGTTTTGAGCAGAGGAATGATGTGCCCTGGGTTAACATTTAAGTTTATTCTGGTTGCTTTGTTGAGAATAAGTTACAGAGTGGCAGGAAATGCACTTGGACTACTTCATTAGTCCAAATAAAAGATGAGAGACTCTGGAAGCACAGCAATAGTAGATGTGAGAAATAATCAGATTGAATAAATTGTGAGGATACAGACAACCAGATTTTATTTTAAAATCCTATTAAAGACATGTTTCTTTTGATGAGTTACTGAAGTCTGCATGTGTGAGGGAGGGTTCATTAGGAACTGGCAAGCATCAACTCTTTATAGACCCTCATGCTCTTTGGGCTGCATACCTAACTTCAAAAAAGATAAATAAACTGGGACAGTATGAATGACACTTACTTTGTAAAAGTTAAAGACCCTCTACCCCCAAAACTAAGTACTCTGGGTGTTAATTTATTTGAGTTTCACCAGACTCAACCAACAAAGCTTCTAAAGGTCCCTCTGGTTTATAGGACCATGTACGAGTTCAGAAACCTTAAAAATATCCAGGAGGGAGGTTAGTACACAGAATGTATACTTTCAGCTTCTTATATTGAATTAAAAAACTGGTTCTAAGCTGTCTATCAGCTAGCACATTGACAGAAACATAGTTATTCACAAAATGTAGTTGATAATGTCTGAAATGCACAAGTGTTTTGTCAGGAGATACTTTTTGAGCATCTTCCTTGTGTCAGAAGTTGCTTTAAGTGCCAGGAACTCATGTAACAAAGAAGCAAAGCCCTGCCCTTGAAAGAGCTTACTATCTAATGGAGACAGACCTCCATCTTGTAAACCAACAGTACTTAAACATCTGGTAACTAGTTCTTAGCACTTGTTACATGCCAGACATGATTCTTCATTCTGGAGGCACAGAAGTAAACTAAATGGATGATGTCTTTGCCCTCTTAAAGCATTTATTCTAGTGATAGCTGTATAGGATACATATTTTTTAAGAGATCCATGGTGCTTAGGTAAAATTCCCAGTACTGGGACCAGAGAAGTTTTTCCCATGAGTAATCATAGAACATTGTGTAATACAGTTATCCTCAGTCTTTAGCACATGTTAGAATCACCTGAAGGGTTTATTAAAACACAGGTTGCTGGGAACTAAGAAACCACATAGCAAGTTCTCAGATGCTGCTGATCTGGGTAATATGCTTTGAGATAAAAATTCTGTGGAATGCCCAGAAGATGCATAAGGCTTACCATACAACTCTTGTATCTAGAGGAACATTTCCAGCCTGTTCCAAGAAAGAGGGTGTGAGAGGGTATCCCTCAAACTCCCTTGGTGACATTTTGACATTTTAGTTCTTGACACAGCCTAAGTTCATCTATGAAATGTTGCTGCTTAAAGGGGTGTTACATATTCTTTCTTGTATTTTTACTTTGAATTTACCAACCCCTTAACACCGTCCCCCGTCCCAAGAGACAGTGTTGGAAGTTTTTTTTTGTTTTTTTTTGGGTTTTTTTTCCTTTTTTTCATGAAGATAATATATTGAATGTGAAAAATTTTTATTTCAGAACTGTTCGCCAGGTGGCACAGGAGCAGTTCTTTTTAATGTGCACCAGATGTTGCATGGGACACAGGCCTCTACTTTTCTTCATTACTCTGCTCTTCACCGTTTTGGGGGTGAGACATTTTAAAAATATGCTTATCATTGTGATTCATTCTTACACAAGGAACAGTCAAGAATTTATGGTGTTAGCTTATATTAAAGTTAGAGCAGTCTATATTTATTTAATAAATATTAGTAATTGCCCATACTATCTTAGTCATCTACTCTAGTTAACTCTGGGTTTTTAAAAAGTGGATTCTGAGGATGGACTTGTAAATTAATATTATTCAACTTTATTGTTTCAGAGCACAGCCAGAGAGAGAGCTAAACATTCAGGCGACTACTTTACTCTTTTAAGGCACCTTCTTAATTATGCCTACAATAGTAATATTAACATACCCAATGCAGAAGTTCTTCTCAATAACGAAATTGATTGGCTTAAGAGAATCAGGGTAAGTTGCATTTAGTACTGTGTTTATCGTATCAATAAATAGAATGTTTTATTATTAGCTAGTTTATAGTCTTTGAGCACTTTGGTTAAAGAACCAAAGAATGTACTCTGTGTTATTGGATATTCCTAACTCATGATTCACTGAATGAATGCGTAACTAGTTTTGTCAAATGCTTTGTTTCACATAAGACTCAAAACACTGACATGCAGCTTCTTCCATTTTAGAGTCTTAGGCCCATTTGCAAATTGTCATCTTTTGAAAAGTATTCTTGAATTGTTTTCGTCAAAAAATCAGTGATAGGCCAGCACTTCATTTAACTTTATTAACATCTGATACTTAGTTGTAGAAGAATTTATTTCTAAAGAGATTGGTAGTTAATAGCCTTCGGATTAGTATTTCTTCAGATTAACATTTCTTCCTAGTTTGGGAAGCCTACTTCTGAAAGTTCTGGAGAGAAAAAAATTGCTTAGAATAGAAAGGTTTTAAGGGAATTGTCTCTGTCCAGCTCTCTCTCATTCTGACTTCTCCTTCCCTCTTTACCACCCTTTCATAATTTAGGCATTTGATATTTTTCTTTGGCAGGATGATGTTAAGAGAACAGGTGAAACGGGTATTGAAGAGACGATCTTGGAAGGTCATCTTGGGGTAACAAAAGAATTACTGGCTTTTCAAACCCCTGAGAAAAAGTATCATATTGGTTGTGAAAAAGGAGGTGCTAATCTCATTAAAGTAAGTTATGTCATCTTGGCTGGATATCATAACCTTCTGAATGTTTATTAGTAAATCTGTCTGGTTAATTTACGGTATCATTAGTCTTTGGTGTATTATCTTGTCCTTTTCTCTTTTCTCCTTTTAAAGAATATAGAGGTTACAGTAATGTTTTAAGTACCGTTTCTAAAATTTTTACATAAATTTCAGTACGTGTAAGTAAGCACTATTTAATTTTTCTATTTAGAAAATCTGAACTTTTCACTTCATCAGGCTATGTAAAATGAGACAGACCTCTGTTATGTAAGGCTGTGCATATTTCTTTCCTTTTTTAATATTTATTTGGCTGCACTGGGTCTTAGCTGTGGCAGGCAGGGTATTTAGTGGTGGTGTGTGGGATCTAGTTCCCTGACCAAGGATCAGAACCTGGCCCCCAGTATTTGGAGTGTGGAGTCTTAGCCACTGGACCACCAGGAAAGTCCCAAGACTGCATAGTTCTATAATGAGTGTTTTCACATACGTGGTAATGCAAGGAGACAAAAAGTACCACTTTCGGACATTTTCTTCTAATTCAAAATGAGTTTTGGTATACATGTGATTAAGAGAGTAAATTTACTTAATGTGAATTGGAAGTGCTCCAGTCAGCTTGTTCTCGATACTTAACGTAGTTTTTAGCCTGACAAATTAGATTTGTTTGTTAATTGTAGGAAAGTGTTTTGAAGCAGGGATCTTTTTATTAGAAAATCCAAGTAAGTTAGCGGAAATGTAATGAGATCTTGTGTTCTGACAAGTAATTTAACAATATTTCCTGCCAAGAGACTTCTTTCTTAAGAAACACATGCACACATAAATAACTATATTTTTTAATATAAATACATACCATTGCTAATACATAATCTTTTTTCAACTTTGTAGGAATTAATTGATGATTTCATCTTCCCTGCGTCCAATGTTTACCTGCAGTATATGAGAAATGGAGAACTGCCAGCCGAACAGGCTATTCCAGTCTGTGGTTCACCAGCTACCATTAATGCGGGCTTTGAGTTACTTGTAGCATTAGCTGTTGGCTGTGTGAGGAACCTCAAACAGATAGTAGATTCTTTGACTGAAATGTACTACATTGGCACAGCAATAACTAGTAAGTATTTTAAAATACAAAGTTCTGATGACAGATAATTCTCTAATGTGTTCAAATTCTTTTCCTTTTAGAAAATATCTTCAATTCAATGTTTTCCTTTCTTTCAGCAACTAGTTTAACACCATTACAAGTGAGTCTTAATGTAGAAAAGTTTTCAGATGTTTGTAAAATGTCTTCCTGTGAGTGGTACAAGTATTTAGCAACAAAACTTGACTTCAGTCAAATCTGGACTAAAATCCAAACTCCAGAGTAATAAATGGTGGTTTAGTCGCTAAGTCGTGTCTGACTTTTGTGACCCCATGGACTGTAGCCTGCCAGGCTCCTGTATCCATGGGATTTTCCAGGCAAGAATACTAAAGTGGGTTGCCATTTCCTTTTCCAGGAGGAAATAAATAGTCAATAGATTTCAGAGTTCAACAGTGTAAAAATTCAAATTACATGCATTGAAAAACCTTTCAGGCCCTCACTTAGAAGCTCTTTAATGTTATTTTCAAATGAATTCTGAGAAATCTGGTTTTAAAGACTAGGATGTGAGAAGATAACATTCTAGTGCCCTTGATCCTCAGTTAATGCTCACATGAAACCCATGGAACAGACTGTAGACTCCAGATCTCACTGATACAGAACTGAAGCTCAGAGGGGATGAGGACGATATTAAAATGACTGACACACACACACACACACACACACACACACACACAATGACTGACACAACAGACATAAGAAAGCAAACCACAATGGAGGCTGTTCTGTTTTAGAAGAAAACCAAAGCTTAAGAATATAATTGATTATGGGCAGTCTTCAAGAACATGTCACATTATTTTCTGATATCTTGTATTTTAGAATTTCAAGATGTTTTTAATAATATTGTAGGAGATTCTGATTAAACTGCTTAAAAGATTAGATAGTTATCCTATCAAAATCTATATACAATAGGATGGGGGTTTTTTGTTTTTATTTTTTTAAATAATTCCACACTTTAGTTTTCAATAAGTTTAAACCCTCAAGAGATACAGCAGAATTCCACAGGAACCAAGCCACTATTTCCATAGACACAAGTTATCTTTTCCCCAGATTCTTACAGTTTTGTTCAGTTTAGTGCCAGGAGTCACTGTTCTTTGCTTTGTACACGTGAACACATCTCTTGCCCAAATTTCGGTTTCATCTTGGGCATAAACACCTCCAGTTTTCAGAAGAGGATCCAAGTGCTCCCTCTGGTTTCACAGTACCCTGCTTAGAGCCACCAAAAGTGGAGCCTTGGATCATAGCCTTCCAGACCTATTTGTTCTAGAAGTCCTGTTCCCAGCACTCCTCCATAGGCTGCAACATGACAGAAAGAGAAAGGCCACTTGTTTTTAAGGAGTTCATTTGCACAGTAAAAATTGCAAGTACCAAACAACGGTATGTTCTGCAAACTGTTTCCTGCCCATTCCAGTCCTGTAGTCCCCTTTAACAGCTGTAACCACCATCTTCAGTCCCTGTCTGTCCTCCCAGCATCTCTGTATGCAGAATCTGCACACAAAATGTTGTTCTGTTTGTTTAGTTTTTTAACCACACATTGTGATGTAGTGCACAGTGTTCTTTGTTCTCCCCTTAATATATCTGACTATTTCCTATCAACACATAAATATTTACCTAAATCCACTTATTAGCTATATATCTTTCAGTTCAGTGTACTATAATTTCTTTAACTGGTCTTATAGGCAGTGATGATAATTGCATTGTTTTCAGGTTTATACTAGGTACAAGGAGATGTTCGTTGATTTACAATTCACACAGAACTCAAATCCACTGTCTCTTGCTCCTCAAAATAACATTGTAGTTATAGGCAAGGCAAGTGTTACTCTTATTACGACACTTCTTAGGAAGGAAACGGAGGCTTAGCTGAAGATGAAAGAGTTGGTAGGTATCAGAACCTAGCTATCAACCCAGGTAATAAATTCAGTTCAGTTCAGTTGCTCAGTCGTGCCCGACTGTTTGCGACCCCATGAATCGCAGCACGCCAGGCCATGCCATGTGGTGCCAGCCAAGATGGGCGGGCATGGTGGAGATGTCTGACAGAATGTGGTCCACTGGAGAAGGGAATGGCAAACCACTTCAGTATTCTTGCCTTGAGAACCCCATGAACACGTAATACCTTAGGATTATTTAAAACTGAGTAAACTATAATGTATTTATATATTTTATATAACACTTCATGCCAGAATGAGTTTGAAGGTGCTTTAAAAAAACATACAAAAGTAGAAAAAGTTAAAGTTCATAATGACTAAACTATAATAAAGTTAAAAGTAAACATGTAGAAAATATTTTGCCTTGTGCCGTCTTGTGAGACTACTGAGACTGCCATAGAAGCAACCTCAGCTAAAACTCTAGTTCACAGACCCTGGGTAAGAATGTATACAGAGGTGCGTGTTGCCATACATCTTAGGTTTGTTGAGACTGAAATGTGTGCTTAGAGCACTGCTTCAGGTCGCCGTAAAAGTAGTGGAATTGTTGGTGATGTTAACTTATCAACTTGGTAAAGTATAAAGTGGGCAAAATATTTGTATTCACGCTACAAGAATCTTTTGTCTTCTCTCAGCTTGTGAAGCACTTACCGAGTGGGAATATCTACCACCTGTTGGACCCCGCCCACCAAAAGGATTTGTCGGGCTGAAAAACGCTGGTGCTACTTGTTACATGAACTCTGTGATTCAGCAGCTCTACATGATTCCGTCCATTAGGAATGGTATTCTTGCAATTGAAGGCACAGGTAGTGATGTAGACGATGATTTGTCTGGGGATGAGAAGCAGGACAATGAGGTAAATTTTATTTAGCATTTTTGTCTTCTGTGTTCGAAGTTCTGATTCTAGATAACTGTTGTTCTCTCTTAGAGAGCTACTTTCGTTGGACCTGTTGGCATATATTTGAAAATAAAGCTAGAGCCTCCCAGTGTAGACTGCTGCCTCGACATAGTGTTCACTGCCTATGAGACTTTCAACTACAGCTGATTTTTATGATAGTTAATATTTTTAAAGCAACAGTTAATGTACTAACTTTTGGAGGTTTGGTTTAATTTAGAGTTTGTATGATGATAAAAACCTTCATCTTTAATAATAGTTTAATTACACTTTTACTTTCCTGTTTGATATTTTAATTATGTATCTCCATTTATGCTGTTATATACTATACCAGTTTCATTACCTATGCTTTCTTTTTGATTGCTTTTGCCTTTCTCCCAGATCATAACTCGTTTTACTTAGGAAACAAGCTTCTCTCTACTTCGGACAAAATTTAGGCTCCTGCCAAGTATCCAATGCAGAAATAAAGCTGTGAATAAATTAGATAGTGGTGGATCAGAGTTGACCTAACTATGGCATAGTTCTTTAAAGAAGAGACTGTGGTCATGTTTGTGTTCACCCTGTATCTCTTTGTTTTTATTTGACCTTTTCCCATTCATGGTGTTGGTGAGAGCCGAGGAGAGAAGCCAGAGTGTGCTCTGTCTGTAGCAAATGTCTTAAATGGTTCTTTTCTCATTCCATCTCTTCAGTCACCAAACTCTTTGCCCTTGAGTGGTTGAATCACAGGGAGGGCTTCTGAAACATACACTTGCCTCAGCTCTTCCCCAGGTTTGCTTTCTTTGCCTGTGTGCTTTTTTCCTTTGCTAAACTAAGTTTCTCTTGAGCAGGGACTGGCCATTTCTATTTCTACATCTAGGTCTCACACACAGTTCCACAGCCAGCATTGTCTTTCCATCTCTATGAATTTGACCGTTGTAGGTACCTCACCAAAGTAGATCCGTACCATGTTTATTTTTCTGTGACTGGCTTGTTTGACTTAATGTAATATCCATTTCACAGCATGTCTCAGAATTTCCTTTCTTTTAAAGGCTGAATAATATTCCTTTGAATGTATGTACCACATTTTGTTTATCCATTTATTCATCAGTGGGCACTTGGGTTGCTTCTACTTTTTTCTTTTTTTTGCCACTCGGCTTGTAGGATCTTAGTCCCCCAACCAGGGATGGAACCTGTGCCCCTGCATTGGGAGCTTGGTATCTTAACTCCTGGATCGCCAGGGAAGTCCCTGCTTCCACCTTTTGGCAAATAATGCTGCTCTGAACATGGGTATACAAATATCTCTTCTAAGATCTTTCTTGCAGTTCTTTGGTTGTTGAACCCAGGCATGGAATTGCTGGATCATTTGATAGTTTTATTTTTCTTTAGGAACTGTTTTCTACAGTGGCTACACCATTTTACATTTTCCACCAATAGCGTCCTAGGATTCCAGTTTCTTTGCACAGAGCTCTTTCATTTTTCTGAGGTCCAATATGTCTCTGTTCTTTCGTTGCATGTGCTTTTGGTATCATATCAAGTAAATCAGTGTCAAATCTAATGTCTTGAAGGTTTTGCTCTATGTTTTAAGAGTTTTGTAGTTTTAGCAAATCTTTGATCCACATTGAATAACCTTTTGTGTATAGTATTAGGGGAAAGTCCAACTTCATTCCTTTGCATATGGATATCTAGTTTTTCCAGCACCATTTGTTGAAGAGTACTACTCTCTTAACATATACATTGTGTTGAATGTTTACAAGTCTAAGCAGTTTGCATACATTATCTCATATCCTCCTCAGAACACCTACATGAAGAGTGTGTTCACCCATTTACACGAGGCACTTAATTGCTCAAAGTCACTTAGCCTTATAAGTAGCAAAGCCTGCGTTTGTGACCAGTACAGCCTGAGTTAATTACCTCACTGTCCTTTGCTCTATCACCTACCTCTGAAATACATAGTTATTCCTTAGGACAACTCTTATGTGAAATGGGTGGGGATAAACTCTGATACTGTAAATTAAAATTTATAAATTGAACGTTACGTGCTTTGGAAATGAATAGAAATACAAGTGATTTGTTCACTGATCATTCAGCATTTGTCTCAACATAATTTTTACTATACTTTGAAGTTCGATTAGCTCATTAGTGATATGTTTTGCTTTCCAGAGCAATGTTGATCCCAGAGATGATGTATTTGGATACCCTCAACAATTTGAAGACAAACCAGCATTAAGTAAAACAGAAGACAGAAAAGAGTACAATATTGGTGTTTTGAGACACCTTCAGGTCATCTTTGGTCATTTAGCTGCTTCTCGACTACAGTACTATGTGCCCAGAGGATTTTGGAAACAGTTCAGGTAAATTATGGATGGCTGCCTGGAGAATCCCAGGGACAGGGGAGCCTGGTGGGCTTCCGTCTATGGGGTCGCACAGAGTCGGACATGACTGAAGCGACTTAGCAGCAGCAGCAGTAATTGGGATATTGTTTAAACCTTTATGACCGTCTCATGACACTAACATTAAACTTCTAAAACCTATACTGGAAAGTACTTTTATGTTTAATATTTAAGCAGTAGTAATAGTCAAACTTTATTTCATAGTTGGGTTTGTTTTCTCATTATTCCCAAAGGAGGTAGAAAATGTCTTAGTAAGAGGCAGCATTCTTTAGTCTCTTAAGATGTTAACGATTTTTTATTTTGAAAGCTTATAATATTTACATACGTAGGGAGAAGAGTATGAACCCTTATGTATTCATCACTCAACTTCAATAATTGTCAACTCGTTGCCGTTTAATCTGCATTCCCATCTACTTCTTTTTAGAAGCAGATGCATAATTTCACCCATAAATATTTCAGTGTGTATCTCTAATGTCTTTTTTTAATGTGACCATGATACTATTATCGTGTCCTTTAAAAATTCCTTAATATCCTTGTCAATGTTTGGTTTTACCCAATGACCTCATAATTTTTTTTTTACTTAATTTTTTGAGATCATGACCCAAATGAAGTCCATATGCTGCAGGTGTTGATATGTCTCTGTAGTCTCTTCTTTTTTCACCCTTGTAGTTACTTGTTGGGGATAAAAAACAAATAAGTAGTTCACTCCATACATATTCCCATTTGGATTTTATTGAGATCCCTGTGGTGCTTTGTTTTCCTCAGTTCACTACATGTCATATAAACAGGTAGAGAGAGCTAGAGGCTCGATCAGGTTCCGCTGTTATTTTTTTCTTGGAGTGGATAGACAAGGCCTACCTCATAGGTGATAACAGTGAGCTCAGTGAGGAGAAGTATATAATGTCTGTCTGCCTCCTAGGATAACACCCATTGATTATCATTGCCTAAATGCAGCGTTTAATCAGTACTACAAAATGGTCACATCCTAGTTTATCATTCTTTCATTTAATAGCCAGAGTAGATCTGTAAAGGAAACGTCCCCATAGCAACTTTTTGGCTAGTCTAATGTACAATTTTATAGGAAAGGTGTGATAAATACCTGAGGGGGGGTGGAATTTGTTGTTGTTCAGTTATGTCTTGATCTTATTTCTCTGGCCTCATTTATTTCACCTTTTTTTTTATTACCTCTGTGTCATGCACTGTACTAAAATACTGTAGTGTTACACAACTATGTATCTGTACTATGTAGTACTATGTATGAAAACACCCTAATCCTTCGTAATAGTGTTTTTGTTTTTAAATAGTACTCCTTTCTCTTTTTTTTGGCTGTACCAGACAGCTTGTAGGATCTTAGTTTCCCAACCAGGTATTGAACCCAGACCCTTGGCAGTGAAAGCATGGGGTCCTAACCACTGGACCAGCAGGGTATTCCCTTAAATACTACTCCTTAGAATCCCTTCAGGGTATCTCCCAGACAGCTGAGAGCGGGGAGCCAGGGTCACCTGACACTGCCTCTCTGGTCCGCCTTCTCTGCTTCAGTCATAGTGGCTGCCCTTTTCCCTCCCAGGATACTACTTAGATTTCTTTTGAAACCACTGCTTTCTAATACAGTGATCTCCGTATGACTCACCATATAAATTCCACCGATTGCTCTAACTAGGCCCCCTATTTAATCCACACTTACTGGCTTGCACACCACCCCCCCTTTCCCAGCTCCGCTTTCACTCTTGCAGTCCCATCACCTGGCAGAACTCTCACCTTCCTCTGACTATTCCAAGTTTTCTTTCTTTCTCTAGCTTGTCCCATCTCTGCCATAAGGCTTTTAGCATTTCTGTTCTTTCTCTTCCAGATTATTACTCTTAAACTTTTTGAACTTTTGTCTTAAAATTTGTTGTTTGGTTATAATTCTCACTCTTCTTGTAATACATTTGCTGTTTTTGGCTTCTGAGTTCATTGTTCCCTGTTAGTGGAGCTCTCAATTTGTCTAGACTGGCACTTTTGGATTATCTACACTTTAGACCTGTGATGTACTCTTAAGTACATGTGGGTGAGTTGACCACATTTCGCACCCCTACTTTTTTATGTTGAAAAATTTCACACCAGCAGAAAAGGTAAAGTAGTATAGGAATCACCTTTATGATGCATATTCTTCACCCCGATTTACCAGTTGTTAACATTTTGCCATATTTGCTTATGGGTATACTTGAGTTTTGGTTTTTGTTTTTTCTAAACTAGTTGATAGTTGGAGGTATTACTCTTGGTCCCCCTCATATGCCTCAAAGTGTATCCTCGAAGAATAAGGACATTTGCCTACATAATATTTAATACAATTATCATATGCATGAAATATAGTATTCAGTAATGTCATCAGTATATATTCCAATTTCCCCAAAATAGTCTTTGTAATTTTTTTCCCCCAATTTCAGACTGGTATCCTAGAAAGAATCACAAGAATTTGGTTATTAGCTCTTCAGTCATCTCTAAATTAATCTCCCTAATTTGTCATGATGTATGGTGCTTTATTGATTTGTGTAATTTTTTCCCCATGATTAGATTCAGGTTAAACTTTGTTGGCAAGAAGAAATACCTCTGAATGCAGTGCAATGAGAAGCATATAGTAACATCACCATGTAGTTTTTCTTTGTAGTTTTGTGGTATTTCTTTCCTAGTAAAGTACCACTTTTCCTGTGAATCTTACTTTCTCCTACTCAACAATCAATACATAAAGAGCATTTGTTTTTTTCCTACTTCCTCATGTAATTGAGGAGTAAAATCTCAGTTTATATGTGTTTTTTAGGTTGTATTGCTTTTTCCCTGAAAAATATATTGTATTTATTGTTCTGGGACTGTCACACGTTACATATTTAACTCCATTCATTTCTTAGGCTTTGGGGTGAGCCTGTTAATCTTCGTGAACAACATGATGCTTTAGAATTTTTTAATTCATTGGTGGATAGTTTAGATGAAGCTTTGAAAGCCTTAGGACATCCAGCTATGCTAAGTAAAGTCTTAGGAGGTTCCTTTGCGGATCAGAAGATTTGCCAAGGCTGCCCACATAGGTGAGTACTAATTGCATACTTTATATGTATATTGTACTGTTTATTATTAATTACGTAAAAAAGTGAAGTGGTAATGCTACCACTTACTTAAATACATGAGATGGGATGAATTATATATTGTGCGTACCTTACTATTGGAGGAGGTTGATTGTTTGTCTTCTCATTTTATTACAATGAAGTTTAACAACAGAAAAGTTACATGAACTTTGTGGATCTGTTTGTTTGGTTTTGTCAAATAATACTTGGTTCCTTTAACTCCACCTAAGCTTTTACTATTTTATACTCTTATATGTCCTTATGTATGATCATGCCTAAGAAAATACATGGCATTTTGCATATACAGGTATTACTAATGAATTTTTCCTTTATCTTAAAATAGTTAATAATATTGTAAATATGTTAAGTTTAGAAGATGACAAGTGTGGGGCACTATTTCCTATACAAATGAAATGCTGACTCTTTGAAAATAGCATTGATTACTGTCATTGTCTTTAAGGTATGTGATTACTGTCATTGTCTTTAAGGTATGTTTCCCACACAAAGCATTTATAGCAAAAAATATAAACATTTGTTTGGGGTTTTTTTTTTTTTTTTTTTTTTTTTCTTAAAAGGGAAGTTGATTAAGAACTCTTATTGAAAATAGTTAAAATAACTATTAAAATTTACTACTGATAGATACACGTTTATGACTATGGAAGTTTTACTTTGGAACTTCTCTTGTATGTCATCAATTAATTAATGTTAGTTATTGAAGTCCCTTCTCACCAAAATATCACAGTAAGGCAGTATTTTCTACAAGGACACAACTTAGCAACTGAACAACAGGAACAAAAGAGCATTATGTATAGTCATAGGTTGTGTGTATATGGTTAGTGGGGGGTGCTTCATTTTTGAACCATTTTAGAATCATTTCATTTTGGAAATGATTGAGGGAGTGGTAATATTATATATAAATGTTAAGCTATTCATTCTGAATGAGGCCATAAAATTGTTTACACAGAGGGGGCAACTTTTGCTTCTTTTGAAAGACTTTGTGCATTATTAGGTAGACCATAAAATTGTCATTTTAACCTCTTGATTTTATACTGATTTAAAAAAACTTTTCTGGCTGTTTTGGTCAGTTTTTCTTGGTTTCTTATAGACAGTTTTCAAAAATATTGGGAAATTACTGGTTTTCTTTGCTAAGTGAAAATGTCCAGAGAACATATAATCTTAAGTAAAATTCCTGAAGTTCAAATACCTACTCCACAACTAAACTAGTCCTGTTCCATGCTAGAAGGTTACATAAATGAGAGTCCTGTGACAGTCTGTTTTAGGGTATTTATCTAGAATAACAGTTAACAAACTGTGGACCATAGGTCAAGTCCAGCCCTGCATCTGTTTTTGTAAAGTTTTATTGGCACATACCCCCTCCTTTACCAACTGTCTGACTGCTCTCACTGTAACAACAGAGTTGAGTAGTTGCTATAAGGACCTCAAGGCCCAAAAAAACTGGTGATATTCACTCTCTGGCCTTTTACATACAGAGAAACTTTGCTGACTTCTCATTTTTCGAATGACCAATTTTTTACCTGAAATCATAAAATCGGACTTCTTTTTTCTCATCCATGGGCTCTTCCCTAGTTATCATAACAATTTGCTTAATACTTCATATTCCATTCATGTCACTTACAAATGCCTTTTTCATTAACTAAATTGAAAAGCCCTTAATACGAGGGACCATCTTAAACACTGACTATCCCACAGTGTTTTATACATGGTAGGCACAGCATATATTTGTTCAGTGAATTAATTTAATGGTTGAGAGTGAAGTTCTCACATCCTATGTTCTAAATTTATAAATATGTCTCTTCACAAATCTGAAAATTCCTTTGGTAGAATATTGCCAAAAGGTGGGATTCTGGCTCCTATTCAGATAGCTTAGCCCATGTTCATTTGTATGTTCAACTTGTGCTTTAGTAATGTTTCCATTATAGAAGAGGAGAAACATTTAGAAATTTAGCTCATTATAATCTAAACAGATGATGGCGGAAGGAGCATGGTAGACTATATAGAGATGGAGCTGTGAAGCTAGACAGATCTAGCTTCAGAACACCATTTCTCCTGGTAATCTTCACATTCTGAACCCCACTTCCCTCATCTCTGATGCGGAGATGGTCATAGAAAATATTTGTTGTGAAGACAAAGAACCTGTTATGTATAGTGTGTAAACAATCTAATGTAGTGCCCAGCAGAGGATAAATGGCCTGTAAATGGTAACTGTCATTTATGAGTACATTTTTTAACTTAATGGCTTTTGTGTTCTATTATAAATATTGCAAAAGTGGTTTACATTGAGCCCATAATTAAGTAAGATGTTTAGAAAATTAAGGAATAAATTCTCTTTGATCATTTCTTAAATAATATCTTTAGATACGAGTGTGAAGAATCTTTTACGACTTTGAATGTAGACATTAGAAATCACCAAAATCTTCTTGATTCTTTGGAACAATATGTCAAAGGAGATTTATTAGAAGGTGCAAATGCTTATCATTGTGAAAAATGCAATAAAAAGGTATGGATTGCCCAGTTTTGTTTAAAATAATGATGGTTACATATAATGGGTTTGGAAGAATGATTGTTTTCATTTGTTCTCAAAATTTGCCCTCTTTATTCCCTGCCCTGCTTTGTTAACAGTGGTAACAGAGAGGTAGTTAAGATAACGGACTTAAAGGGTTTGTCAGGTAAAGAGAAGCTAGTACCAGAAAGGGCTAGGGGAAGCAGGTAAAGATAAGAGTGAATCACTTTAGAGGTCGCAATAGCTTAATACCACAATCTCTTGTCTGACGTACACAGGCACCTTTCATCCATATCTGACCAGACTGCTTGAGCTCCGCAAAGCTACAGAGCTCATAGAGGAAAACATTGCTCCTCTCACATCCAGAGTTACTAGCTAAGACCGAGAAGTTCGCTGAAACCTAACTGTTAATTGCTTTATGTAGCCACATAAGATTTCTTCTACCACCTGTTTTTTAAAACCACTTGGATCAATTTTTTTGTGACTCACCTGGTACTGGTTTTTGTCTGTGGGCATTTAATAGTATCTTTCTGGGCTCCCAAACCCTCTTACCTCTAAGTCACCTGTATTATTTTGACTTCACATACCACTTGGAGAGGTTAATCTAGAGATTGAGATGATCTGTAAAGTCATACCCCTGCCACTCAAGCTCTAAGCCTTGAGGCAGGTTACTTAAATCTCTCAACTGCTCCTCATTCTCATGCTTAAGGTTCAGTAGTACCTGCTTGAGAGGGTTGTGAGGATTATACATGTTACTACTGGGGCAGCATTTAGCATATAATGTAGCACCTAACTGCCCAATAAATATTGGCTGCTATTATTATATTTCTGTAGTTGGCTCACAGCAAATTACACCTTCATTAAAATAACAATAGCAAACAGGTAATAATGGTTAGGTAATACTGCCAACATAGAAATCAGGCAGCGAGTAAATCACTAATTTTTGCAGTTGGTAGCAAGTGGCATCAGAGTACCTTCTGTATGACTTGTTTCAGTTAACATAAACTATAAACTGACAGAACTGCTCTGATTATGTTCACTATCACGTTATGTTAACACTTAAAATTTCAGATGAGTGTTGAGAATTTAATAATAGAGTTTTAAAGTTTGGTGTTTTTTTGCAGTGGATTATAAGAACATCTAGTAATTTGTTCTGTTCATTTTAGGTTGATACTGTAAAGCGCTTGCTTATTAAAAAATTACCTCCTGTTCTTGCTATCCAACTAAAACGATTCGACTATGATTGGGAAAGAGAATGTGCAATCAAGTTTAATGATTATTTTGAATTTCCTCGTGAGCTGGACATGGAACCGTACACAGTTGCAGGTGTTGCAAAGCTGGAAGGAGATAATGTAAACCCAGAGAGTCAGTTGATACAACAGAATGAGCAGTCTGACAGTGAGACAGCAGGAAGCACGAAATACAGACTTGTGGGGGTGCTTGTACACAGCGGTCAAGCAAGCGGAGGACATTACTATTCTTACATCATTCAAAGGAATGGAGGAGATGGTGAGAGAAACCGTTGGTATAAATTTGATGATGGAGATGTAACTGAATGTAAAATGGATGATGATGAAGAAATGAAAAACCAGTGTTTCGGTGGAGAGTACATGGGAGAAGTATTCGATCACATGATGAAGCGCATGTCATACAGGCGCCAGAAAAGGTGGTGGAATGCTTATATACTTTTTTATGAACGATTGGACACAATAGACCAGGGCGATGAATTGATACGATACATATCAGAGCTTGCTATCACCGCAAGACCCCATCAGATTATTATGCCATCAGCCATTGAGAGAAGTGTACGGAAACAGAACGTGCAATTCATGCATAACCGAATGCAATACAGTATGGAATATTTTCAGTTTATGAAAAAACTGCTTACATGTAATGGTGTTTACTTAAATCCTCCTCCAGGTAAGCATCAAGAATTTAGCTTCTTAGTAACAAAGCATACCTCTTCTTGCAGGATTTCTTGGCAGGCATCAACATGCTTGTTTTCTTTCTTTCTGATTGTTTTCAAGTCCTGTTTCAGATGACTGTTACCTTTGAGCATTATATATTATCTGGGTATTTAGAGACAGAGGAGCTTTTGTTTGTTATAACAATTTGTGTTTATTTACTCAAGCACTAGTTGAAGTTTGCTTTAATGAACAGAATTATTTCATAAGCAGCCTCAGGGGTTTTAACATAGTTGGGGCTTGGAAAATTATAGGTAATGCAGATTTGTATGAAAACGGGGCTTGGGCATACAAATTTGACTATTTTTTAATCTGCACTTTATTTATAGGGCAAGATCACCTGTTGCCTGAAGCAGAAGAAATCACAATGATTAGTATTCAGCTTGCCGCTAGGTTCCTCTTTACCACAGGATTTCACACCAAGAAAATAGTCCGTGGCTCCGCCAGTGATTGGTACATTGTTTTGGATTTTCATTCCTATTATTACTGGCATTTAGTTTGGTTCTTTAATATACTGCTTTATTTTTTCCAAGCCCTAATAATCTTGTTTCAGATTTGGAATGCAGAATTTAAAAAATCTTGGTAGCAATAGTGAAAGAAATCATATTTAAGTAATTCCTGAGATTAAATGTGGCCCTTTATTACTCAGGAGCCGGCTTCTGTTATAGTGTATCATATCTTTGACTTTTGTGTACAAAACATTACAGGATGATACTTAAAGGTTATCTAATCACAAAATGATTACATTTTAGCTTCCCTAGATTACATTCAGCCATAGGTTAAAAAGGTAGAAACTTAAAATGAATTTGTTTCTAATTGCGGAAGTTTAGAGACCATTTATATCATACCTTGATTTAACAATATTTACTTAACTATTCTAATAGTAAGATGTTAAGGGAATGGGGGTTATCGTTTTTGTCATTGAACCTAGGATTTTGTTTGTTTTGTCTTAGGTATGATGCATTATGTATTCTCCTTCGTCACAGCAAGAATGTACGATTTTGGTTTGCTCATAATGTCCTTTTTAATGTTTCAAATCGCTTCTCTGAATACCTTCTGGAGTGCCCTAGTGCAGAAGTGAGAGGTGCATTTGCAAAACTGATAGTTTTTATTGCACATTTTTCCTTGCAAGATGGGCCATGTCCATCGCCTTTTGCATCTCCAGGACCTTCTAGTCAGGTAATTGCCCAGTTTACTACTAATGATTAAATGCTTACACATGAATTCTGTTTCCTGGAAGCTGAAGCCACACATATGTGCATCTGTTTGAGATGTTTACCTAATAAATGTGCATGAGCATGTAATAACCATGTGATCTGATGCCTCAATGTCTATGAGTTCCATTAAAAAGTACTTCCCAGCAATGAATAGTGACTATTGGCTCTTTAAAACTTAACAGAATTTTCTGTTAATTCAGTTACATTCAGTGGCTTAGTTATACACTTACTGTTATACATGAATTTTAATTCATCCCCTTTCCTAAAAAAGCAACCCTTTTTAATAGTTCCTTGTGTGATCAGTCCTTCCAGAAATTTCTGCCTATATTTAACATGTCTATGTGCGTCTTCCGTTTTTATGCAAAGAGAATTATATCGTACCTGCATCTTGTTGCTGGAAAACAACCAATGTTTTCATCTTTTACAGGCTTATGACAACTTAAGCCTGAGTGATCACTTACTAAGAGCAGTATTAAATCTGCTGAGAAGAGAAGTTTCAGAGCATGGGCGTCATTTACAGCAGTATTTCAACCTGTTCGTAATGTATGCCAATTTAGGTAAGAATTTAAGTTTTCATAATTCTGCTTTAATGTATTAAGCAATGAAATCATTGAAGTCAAGTGATGAAATATAACCTGGTCTAAAACAGAAAGTGTTTCATAAAACCTACTATGAATTTTATCTGAAACTTTTTGCTACACTTTTTCCCTTGTACTTTATTTATGCATGTGTCTTATCTCTGCTCAGACACAGGTCAGAATCTGTATCTTAATCATATTTTTATCTCCTAAAGCAGTGGTGCTAGACCTGGTTTTTTGAAAATACTGATTCCTAGGCCCCATCCCAAACCAACGGAATAAGAATTCTCAGAACTAACACAAGGAATCCACATTTTCAAAAGGTCCCAGATGATTGTGTAATATTCACCATGGTTGGGTGAAGGATTTAGTCTATACTTAAGTTTTGTTGAAGTAAATGAAATTAAAAGTTGAGGATAATATAAATATTCACTTAAATTGCCTGTTATTTCTGTTAAATTCTAAACCCAAACATGACTGTCATTCCAGGTTTTATGGTGTCACTTACTAATCCACCAATGATCCATAACCCTTTTAACACGGCAGCATTCTACTTTGTATTTGTCGTCTTTTCCCTTACCTCCCCATACTAAAGATACTTGCATATTTGCAGTTGAAAAGAATATTTATTACACAAACAAGCATAAGGGGAATCTGTACTTCACATTTAGATGTGCCAAATCTTAGGTATTTATAAAAATTATACTCTGTTCAACTCCCTTTTTTAGGTATTCCCTGTCTAAAAAAGCATTCATCATTTGCCCATAATGAAATCTAAAGTTTCTCTGCTGAAAGCAAATACAGGTCTATAAACTTTAATGCAAAATCCTTAGGACCAATAGGCTTTGGGGTTCAGAAGTGTTCGGGTTTAAGAAAGGTAAAATAGTGCATATGCCATGAATTATGTAACATCCCTGGAGCAGTGTCCAGGACAGCACTTTGTAATCATACATATGAGTATTCACATTGAGAGGGCTTGGATGGAAGACTGTAATAGCTCTTGTCAGTTCAGGCCAGATTTTCAAACACATTTTATGAGTGAACTTGTTTATATTGATGAAAAGAGCTGTTTGAATCTAGGGATTTCAAATAGGGATTGTGGACTTGTATTTATTATACTTCTTGGAACATGGCAGTAAATAAGACTGTTACTTTCTAATGGGGTATAGAAGCAAATTAAAGGGTACTTGCCATAAAATATGTGACAATAATGAGGAAAATACAGCATGCTGTAGAAGTACATCAGTAGGGGTACCTGACCAGATTTGGGGAGTGTGTGGGACTTAATGGAGAAAGTGATTGTAGGAATTGGTTGAATTTTTCCATGCAGAGTGAACAGTAGGTGCAGAGACTTGGAAGTAAATTCAGCATGGCTCATGGAAGAAATGAAAGGTTATTCAATCTGACTAGAATTGATGTAATATGGGGATGGCAGGAGCGGTGAGCAGAATTCTCTAATTGTGCTATTCTGTCAAGCCTTGAGAGATTCTGGACTTTATCCTGAGGGCATTGATGATCCATTATAGAATTTTGAATAGACGTGGCTTCTAGAAAGATCATCCTGGCTACAGTGTGAAATGGATTACAGGGAAAGTAAGACTAGAGGATTTTTTAATCCTAGACCACCTGTTGACAGAAATGTGGCTTATACTGAGAAATTGACAGTGAGGGGAATACAAGTAGACAAATTCTGGTGCTTTTCATTAGATGTAAGGCCAGTAGGATTTGGTGATTGGATATTCAGGGAAGGGTAATGTGGGAGAGATGTTAAGAATGATGCCCAGAATTCCAGCTTGCTAAACTGACCAGGTAGTAGTGCCATGTACTGAGCAGGGCAGACACAGGAAGAACATGGACAGGGAATTTGAGTCTTTGTGACACCCAAATAGAGGTGTCTGGTAGAACAGGATCTATTTGGAAATATTTTTGAATCAGCTGAATAAAAATAGCTGGAACTTGAAGCCATTAGAATGGGTTTGATCATCCAGGGAAGGCATACAGTGTAAGGAGATAGCCTGACATGGGAACTTGGAGGACCATCACTTTTTAAGAGACAGGAGGAGGACTCAAATAAGAACAAGAAGAGGTAGAAAGAAAATGAGAGGAACCCAAGAAAGGGTGAAATGGTTACAATTTGAGAACTATTCCCTTAACTTTAAACCAGAAAGAGGGGCAGAAGCCAGGTAAGCATGGGTTGAAGAGCAGGCAAACGAGAAAGTAGAGGGAACGAGGTTAGGCGTCTTTCAAGAAGCTTGGCTTAGAAGAAAGAAGAAAGGCAATTTATAAGAGAATTCTGATTTCTCCATTTTCGGCGTTCATTTAGGATTGCCGTCTAGGCTGGTCCCTGAGACTCCCCAGGCCATAGAAGTGTCCCGAGGATTGCAATGTCATAGTCACTGTTTAACCATTTAATATTTAACTCCAATTAGATTTTTGGTTCTTTTAATTTTTTTAATAATTATTTTTTGTATTATTATTTTTTAATAATACTCTGAATGCCAAGTAAAAGTAATCTTCTGATCATAAAGGTTGTAGAAAAAATAACTACTTTATTATGAAGCCCTTCCATCCCAGTTCTTTCATATAATTCTTCCCCTCTCTTCCTGCTTCTCCCTTCTGTACTGTAGGTGTGGCAGAGAAGACACAGCTTCTGAAATTGAGTGTACCTGCTACCTTTATGCTTGTGTCTTTAGACGAAGGTCCGGGTCCTCCAATCAAGTATCAGTATGCTGAATTAGGCAAATTATACTCGGTAGTGTCACAGCTAATCCGCTGTTGCAATGTCTCATCAAGAATGCAGTCTTCAATCAATGGTAAAGTCAAATACTCCATTCTTTACATTGGTTTTAAAGTACTACTGACCATAAATATTTAAAGTGATTCTGAAGAAGTTTCAGTATAAAACAAGAATCTGTGAAAGTCCATGCTTTGGAATATTTTATATTTTGAGTCCTGCATGGTTTTCACATGCTTAAGGGAATCTTTCTATCTACTTGCTGCTGAGGTTGGCATCTTGTTTATGAAGTAGTTTGAGAACTAACTTTTAAATAAGAAAATACCAGTATTGGTATTTAACTTTTATGTTTTATCATCTTGATATATCTGATCATTATAATGCTTCATATTACTTTCTTTGTACTTGGGAAATGATCTATATTATTTTTTTCTTTAAAAAACATGATAAAGCTATTTTCTGTAGTGAAAGCTGGATATTCTTGTGGAGAAGCTGATTAGTTTTTCATTGATGACAAATCTGTATTCTAGGTAACCCTCCTCTTCCCAATCCTTTTGGTGATCCTAATTTATCACAACCTATAATGCCAATTCAGCAGAACGTGGCAGACATTTTATTTGTGAGGACAAGTTATGTGAAGAAAATCATTGAGGACTGCAGCAACTCAGAGGAAACCGTCAAATTGCTTCGTTTTTGCTGCTGGGAGAATCCTCAGTTCTCATCTACTGTCCTCAGTGAACTTCTCTGGCAGGTTAAAGGAAAATATACATTCATATGTCTCTATAACTTGTTATTTTATTTTTATTATCTTTGTAAGTATACAAGTATACTAGTTTTAGGTGTGCAACATAGTGGTTTGATGTTTTTATACATTACACATTACAAAGTGATCACCAGTGTTGCTGCTTTAAATAAGTTCTTTACCACGTTTTACCTGTTCTTAGGTGGCATATTCCTACACTTATGAACTCCGGCCCTACTTGGATCTGCTTCTGCAGATCTTGCTGATTGAGGACTCCTGGCAGACTCACAGGTAGCTACCCTTTTTTTTGTTTCTTGCCCAGTTCTTAGAGTAAGTGAAATTAACAGCACATTTATTATTTTTAACCTCTTGGAAGTCTAATAAATGTTTTATTGTAAAACTTAAGGATGAATAAAATGGTTCCCTCTTCCCTCACAACTTCATTTTTTTTTTCCTCTCATTGCCCAAGTTGCATACTTAATATACTAACCTTTTTCTTTCAGTTGGTGTTGTTTTATATTTGGAGGAATTTTTTGGTAAATGTTTCCATTTCATCAGTGATGCTCTAGAGTTATTTTAGGATTGGATTACGTTAGTTTTAGAATTATGTGAGAGTCCCTTCGGTAAAGAAGTATAGGCGGGTCCCAGTATTCGTTGTAGTTAATGATCTGAAAGTCGGTGTGAGCACTGAGCAAGTGCTACTAGGCTGTTGCTCCCCGGGGGATACACAGTTAGGCTCGTGCAAGCCTCTGGGCACATTTTTTTTCAACCAATCAATACATAACCTTTTTTAAAATGTGTTCTGTTTAAAGAAATCTTGTTTAATATATATTGAAGAATTTGTTGGGAAACAATTAAGATTTTGTATAGTAGACTGCTTCCTCTCTGTCACTATAACTAAAACAAACCTGAAAACAAGTTCTGTAACAACAAAATGCTTAAAGAGAAATTAAAGTCTTGAGTGTTCGTGCGGATTGCAAATGCCAGAAATCATGAAATAATATTTTCAAATTATTCACCAAAATTAACAATCATAGATTTCAGTTAATATTATAAAAATTGAATTAAACCAGAAATCAGTTTTCCATTAAACACAAAATTTAATAGTTCCAAAACTGTAGCCGTTTATTTTGAACACTACCAGTACCCTTCTCAGTATGATCAGAGGAGTTAAAACTTATGAGTCAGTTGAAATGGAATCATAAGTTTTCACTATTTTCTTTTGAAAATACTATAAACATGTATAGCTTTAAACCAGTTAGCCATATCTTAGCCCTAATTAGAATAAGTAATAACACTAAAGGCACATGTGCTGGTTTAAACATGGGAATTTGTTTTTTTGTGTAATAAGATTGCTGTTATGATTCCCTGGCACCAAGCTTGAAAATAAATTTCTCCTAGTGGGCTTTTAGTCTTTCGGTAAACTGTGTATCTATGGAGCATCTCCCATGGGCTTGGCACTGTTAGGCATTGAGGAACAAGGGAGGCAAAGGTAATATTGATAAAAATGGTATTTTTTAAAGCAGTTGATTCATTATCACTTGAAAGAACTGAAGGTAAAAACAGAAAATACACTGCAGTGTTTCCAATTAAATAGCAGGAAGCCTCTACATGGTTGACTGTGTGGCCTGAGATTGTTTAACTTTGCAAAATTACAAAGTTATTTCCAAACAAAATAAGTTTTATGAATGCATGTAATACAAAAAAACAAAACTTGCCTTTTGATTTGAAACATTCTATTAAGTAAAATGTACAGTGTATAAAAGGTTTTTTTAAATTACTGACTATACAGGTAAGATTTCTTTATTTTATTTTTTTTTAATACTTAATTATGAATTCATTTTATTTTATTTTTTCCAATCTTGCAAAACTTTTTTTTTAATTAATTTTATTTTATTTTTAAACTTTACATAATTGTATTAGTTTTGCCAAATATCAAACTGAATCCGCCACAGGTATACATGTGTTCCCCATCCTGAACCCTCCTCCCTCCTCCCTCCCCATACCATCCCTCTGGGTCGTCCCAGTGCACTAGCCCCAAGCATCCAGTATTGTGCATCGAACCTGGACTGGCATCTCGTTTCATACATGATATTTTACATGTTTGATTTCTTTATTGAGATAAAATTCACTATTTGTTTTTTAATTCACTATTTTAACCATTTTGAAATATGCAATTCAGTGACTTTTAGTATATTTAGTGCTGTGCAACCATTACCACTGTCTAATTCCATTCATTTTCATCACTGTGGAAGGAAAATCCAAACCCACTTAAGCAGTCACTTCCTAGTCCTCCTGCCCCCACCCCCGACACCCACTCGTCTGCTTCTGTCTCTCTAGATTTGTCTATCCATGGGCAAATACCCAGGACTTGGATATTCCATTCATCTCATGTGATCGGAATCATACAATATGTTCTTTTGTATCTGGCTTCTTTCACTTAGCATAGTTTTCAAATGCATCCATGTTAGAGTACATATCTATAATTCATCCCTCTTCCTGACTGAATAATATTCTGTTGTATGGATACATTACATTTTATATATTCGTTCACTTGTTGGTGGATATTTGGGTTTCCACCTTTTGGCTGTTGTGAATAATTCTGTTGTGAACATTCATGTACACATTTTGTATTTTCAAAAAAACACCTGTTTTTCAATTCTCTTTTGATATATAGCTCAGAGTAGACTTGCAGGCAGGTAATTTTTAAAATATCTTTTGAAAAATTGGAAGTATTCATAACAAGATTTACTGTTTTAACCATTTTTAAGTGTACAGTGTTGTGTTACCATCACTGCTATCCATCCCCAGAACTTTTTCATCATCCCAAACTGAAACTCTGTACCCATTCTTGCTTTCTCTAACTTTTGCCTATTTTGAATACCTCGTATAAGTAATCATACAATAATTCCTCGTATAAGAAATCATACAATATTTGTCGTTTTGGATCAGAAATAAGTTGGTTCTAGGCAGCCATATGACCTGGGGTGCAAGCCTTTTAACCTCTTTTTTTCTTACATGTTCAAATAATAGATCACATGACTACATCAAAGACCTTTATTGAATGGCCCATAGTAGGCACTTAGTAAATGTTAGCTGCTATTTGATTTTAGAAGTTTTAATTTATGTCGTTCCCTTTCAGAATTCACAACGCACTTAAAGGAATCCCAGATGACCGAGATGGGCTGTTTGACACAATCCAGCGCTCTAAGAATCACTATCAAAAAAGAGCATACCAGTGTATAAAATGTATGGTAGCGCTCTTTAGCAATTGTCCTGTTGCTTACCAGATTCTACAGGTGAGGGTTTTTTCTCTGTGTGTGTGTGTGTATAATTGTGTAGAAACCTCTGTGTGTGTATAATTGCATAGAAACCTGAATCTAAGGATTCTGTTTTAAAAGATGAGAATTACAAGAATTTGGAGTTGTCATTTCAAGTTAACTTTGAAAAACATTGCAAAACCTTTTTACATACATAGCTTTATTTTCTTTTGAAGGGCAATGGAGATCTTAAAAGGAAGTGGACCTGGGCAGTGGAATGGCTTGGGGATGAACTTGAAAGACGACCATACACTGGCAATCCTCAATACACTTACAACAATTGGTCTCCTCCAGTGCAAAGCAATGAAACATCAAATGGTTATTTCTTGGAGAGATCACATAGTGCTAGGATGACACTTGCAAAAGCTTGTGAACTCTGTCCAGAGGAGGTAAAAAAAGCCACCAGTGTGCAGCAGATAGAAATGGAAGAAAGCAAAGTAATTTTTTACTTTATAGGGCCAGTGTTTATTAATGATAATGGGGGAAGAATTATGTGGAATTTTGTTTGCATTAATATGTATACTATATGTGGTCTTAATGAGGGAATCTTTTAAAGAAATTTTGGGGAGATTGCCTGAATCTAGTATTTCTGAGAGAAGCCAAATCAGGTTTCTTTCAGTTATTTTATCTATAACAAAATTTGTCAGTGGGTTGGTTTTTTAAAGATTTTATTTCAAACAAAAAAAATGGAATTTGCCTACATAATTCTTTATTTGTAAATATTTAAAATCAGGAACCAGATGACCAAGATGCCCCAGATGAGCATGAGTCACCTCCACCTGAAGATGCCCCGTTATACCCCCACTCACCTGGATCTCAGTATCAGCAGGTATCAGGCTTAGTTTGTGTTTTTATCCCCTAGAATTTTTACGCATTATTTATAGGATGGCTAAGTTTTCTGTTGCCACTGTAAAGTAACAGGGGGATAATCTAGACCAGCTTTGGGGGCATGATCAAGAGGAATGGTTGGCATGGGGTCACAGTGTGATACGTTTGAGCTTCCCCTGTGGTGTTTCCTGGTCAAATATATGCAGCCCTCTTGTACTTAGTAGATGAAGTTAGTAAAAACTATGATTATTTGTATCAATATAAAATGATAATATTTACTATAATGGATTAAGATGACATTTCCTAATAGGCCAGGTCTACGAGTAGAGACATGAAATATGGCAGTGAAGGAAGACCCTGGATATAGGAATGAAAGAAGAACTGTTTGCTTACATAGCATAATCAAGACTTCAATGACAGTAAAAACTTACTGGAAAAAAGTCAGGGATTTGACAGATTTCCATGAATTTTTTTAGAAGATCAATAACTAAATTTAGATGAAGAAGCTTCCTAAATGAGAACGTGTCTAAGTCCCAGGTGTGACGCATTTCGATCTTTTGTGGCAGTGATTCTGGAACAAGCATTGGAATCCCCTGGTGGGCTGTTGAGGGAGGGGCACCCCAGAGTTTCTGATTCGATAGGTCTAGGAGGTGGGAGCAGAAAAATCTACTTTTCTAAGAATTCCCAGGGGATGCTGCTGCTGGTCTAGGAACCATGCTTTCAGAACCATTGTTTAAGCATTCTTACAGTTCATAGTAGAGGCGGAAGCATGCTGGCTAATTAGAAAATGCACATTCAAGATATTTATTTTCCTAATAGAAATTACAGAAAGTGAAAGCTAAAATCTTCTTGGCTTGGGTGGTGGGAATGTACAGAGAAATGAGAGTTCAGGAGTTTAAAACATTAAGGACCCAAATCCAGCAGGAGAAGAATTACTTCCCTCAGCGCTGAGACAGCTCACGCTTAACCATGTCTGATTAATCCATTATCTTCAATGTTGTGTTGTTTTCATTACCATCATTCTGTGTTGAGGGTTGTCGCTTACGCAGACCTCATGGCCATTAGTCAGATCTCTCGTGTAGAGGTTCCAAGGTGCTTAGAGTGAGAGTGGATGTGTTCTGGAACTTTTGTGATTTTTTTTTTTTTAACCGCAACCAATAATGGGCTGTGTTATCCCTTATTTGTCAGACTTGAATGTGAATAATTTGGGGCACTTTAAATCGCCTTGGCCGAAGAATTACACCTACGCTGCTCTTCCTTGGGGCTTTGAGGCTATCTTTTTTTGTTTCAAACCAGTGTTTTTCATCATTAGCCCAGGCATATTTACTTGTTAAGTCCCAGGAATAAAAAGAAATGTTTACATTTCCACAAGCTTCAGCCTGTGGTCTTTAAAGTTGAAGTTCACTATATTAAGTTTAACATGCAGATCTTGTCTCCCCGCCCAGAATAACCATGTGCATGGACAGCCGTATACAGGCCCAGCAGCACATCACATGAACAACCCTCAGAGAACTGGCCAGCGAGCACAAGAAAATTACGAAGGCAGTGAAGAAGTGTCCCCGCCCCAGACGAAGGATCAGTGAAATGCACACGACTAGCTGGTTCCATCAAGACTGCACCCAGGCCTTACAGTCCAACCTTTTTCTGTGTCTGGCTAATATTTAAAACTAGAAAAAACTATTCCTAATCAATATGGAGTGGAAAGTTTATTCACTGTCTTATCTGCAGAAATTTGCTGTCAATATATAACTCGCCTGCAGTGGAAAGTGTATAGTGTTTTGTAATAAATGGCCTGATGCTAATGTGTAAATGGCAAAGGTGTATATAGTATATTAATGTCTGACTGTTAATTCTTAAGCAAGACTTTTTTCTTGATGAGACTCACAGATCTACAAAACCTACAAAAATTAATTTTCTTGTTATACCCATTGCACTCTCCAACCAGTGTTGCCTGCCTGACGGCAGTTGGATCAACTCCTTTACAAAAACAAAAAATAAACCAACAGCAACAAACCACAGCCCGTCCATGTCAGCCACACCAATAGTTTCATGTTCATTCTTGGCCACTGGAGTCAGTTTTATTATGAGCAATGTAAGGCTGGTAACCTTTAAATTATTTGGTTGATGTGGAAAATTGGTGATGTAACATTGTTTCTAGATCTTTTTCATTGCCTTTTTATTCTGATGTTAGGTTAATCACTTTGAAGCTATAGTTATGCTGTAACATTTAGCATGGCTTCACACCAGGTTAGTGTAGCCAATGAGGAAAAAATTACCATAATGACAGCAGTTGTCCCAGTGTGACAGCTGTATTGCTCAGAGCTTTTCCTTACACCTAGAATATAAAATATAAAAACAAGGGGAGAAGTGTGATAAACAGGTGGATTTCAGTTACACATATGTTGCTTACATCTTAATGTTTGACAATTCAGTCTCTGGGTGGGATAAAGAAACTTTAAGTGTCAGTAATGGGAATTTTAAAAGATTAAAACAAATATGCAAAAATTTGCTATGCCAGGATGCTCGGAGCATAATAGAAGACTGTATTTGGTGTGCTTGTTTTGTTTCTTTTGTAGAGCTTACTAGGAGAACCTTCTAAAACTTGCCTTCTGCTGGATCCCAGTGAAGCGGAGGTCATCAGAAACCCACAGTACTTGGAACACCATTGCACCAAGATGTTGGCTGAGCTGCCGCTCAGTCACAGTTTCACTTGAAAGCAAGAGTTGTCCTAGCTCCTTCTCCATTATTCCAAAAATTTTCATGTTTGAAGCAGGGTCTAATTAAAAAGAAAACTGGTTAATATAATTGAGGTATCAATATCAGAATAAACATTTAAGATGATAAATTCATCAGTTAATACTGTATTTAAAAGAGAATTGGTAACTTGAATGTGTGTAATTTTTTGGAACCTGTCTAAAAACCAAATACCCCTGCAAACAGATACAGTCCACCCTATTCTATTTAAATATTTTGCTGTTTTATTTTATAGAAATTATTTTGCTGAATTCACAAATAGAATTTGATTTAAGAAGAACTTTTTGTCCTGTGGTGTGTTTGGGGGTTTTTTGTTGTTGTTACTTTTTTTTTTTTTTAAGGACTGCATATTAAGGTTAATTCTGTGCATAGCACACCTAGACATGACCCTGAATTCAGGAGTTCAGTCACATTGAGTTTTTGTGCACAGAAAGATTTGACCTTTGGCCCTTGACTGAAGATTTAAGACAAAAACAGGATGTTGACACTGTAAAAGTTTCCTAACATAATCAATCTTGTACTTTTTGTATGTTTTTTATATACATGTATATTTAATGAGCACAAGCTTGGTTGTATTTTTTACAATTCAGTTAATAGGCAAATGTTTTGTCAAAAAGGCTATAGTTGGAATTGAACAAAGCAGAAACAAAATTGAGAATTTGTTATTTTGTGATGAAAGGGGGCAGGTATTTAAGATAAAGCTTTGGATATCTTATCTGCAGTAAGTACTCTGTAGTCAACCTGTGCTTCTAGGTTTTCTGTAACATTAGGAAAATTGACACCGGATAGAGCCTGTTTTTACCTTAAGTATATTACATATGAGTTTAAGTGTGAGCCAAAGTCATACACACCATCTGCAGTTCCAATTGGTAACCTGAATTTAGAAGTTCCTCAATTCCAAGTCTCCTTAACAGTGAGCAAAAACAGGTTAAATTTATTTGAACAACTTGCTATCATAAACTACACCATCTGAGCTGATTTGTGTGTGTTCTGGTCCTTAACAAAAGTATGTAATATACTTAATTTAAAAACGAATGACTTCTAGATGTGAACACTTGACATTTTAAAAGGCTGTGAATTTTTCTCCTTGGAGGGAGATCCCACCTTGGCTGCTTTGAGGGCCTGTGAATCCTTTCCCCCTCCACTTGAGGAAGAGTGGTCTGTGCTGTGATCAGGATCTAGGGAAAGTGAATGGAAAGAGTTACTTTTGTTTGTTTGTGCAAATTATTTTCTCTAACTCTTAAGCAAGCATTAATGTATAACTGAAAATTCTAAGATGCATGTTATTGTAAGAGCAACATAGCAGTGATTTTGAGGTCTTTTTCTGAACACAAATGGCACATTTTAAACTTCAAGTCTTCAAAGTGCCTACAGATTATTTAATTCTCCCTCAACTGATTTCTTGAGCCATATATATATTTCCCACTTTAAATGTTTGTTGCAGAATCACTAGTCTTCCTTTCAGAGAAGTACCCCCGAAAATTCTAAATGGCATGGTTACTTTTTAGGAGACAGTAGAATCTGTTAACATAAAGACTGAAGCTATTTGCATCGTTAATCTCTGTGAACAAGGGCTTTGCCCTATTGGATCTAAGTATTTCAGTGCACAACTTGGCGAAAACCATACTGCTGCTGTTTCTAAGCCCTCTACCAACCAAATTTTCATGTTCAGCATTGTCGAGGCAGAAATAAGAACATCCTCATATTTGGGATTTTTGTCTTCATTGATTTTTCTCTCAATGATAATTTCCCAGCCTTGTCTTTCAGCTGTTATGTGTACAAATTTAGAATTATGAAAATGTTTTATATTTTTTTCATGATTAACTTTTATTAGTGAATGATAACAATTTAAGTATTTAACCCTAGTAGTGGGTTAAAAAGATGAGGAGCCTTTTTTATTTGAATTACATTTATAAATGAAAGCAAGTCTGTGAATACTCAGATGACTACTCCAAAATAGTTCCATTTTTTCTTATTTTTCCAGCTGGAATTCTTACTTTGCTGAATCTTGTGGTTAATTTTGGTGGATATATCCTGCCTTATTTAGAATTATAACTGGATTTTTAAAAATTGCCTTTTCGTAAGTGCCCAATTTTGGTCTCTAGTTTGAAGGTATTACATACTGCCGAGAAAGTAAACACTGCTCTCTCCCCTCCAGTTTTTGTGTTACTGATTTTAAAACAAACGTTCAGTACTGGTTTCCTAGTGGGGCTCAACTAAAATAGGGCCTGCGCCTATGTGAGTGTTTAGTGTTTGAAAATAAGGTTTTGGGTGTGGTAAATCACTACAGAAGTGCTAAATGTATTAACTTGCTGCCGATTGTATTTACGATTATTTTAGATTATTTTACGTCTGCAGAAATGTAGCACTTTTCCTCCGAATTTATAGGTCTAAGAAAAAAGGGGGAAAGGTGCACCATGTTTTAAACTTGCAAATGAGTGAAAAAATTTTTTTGCATTTTGAAATCCAGATTCCTAAAAGGAAATCTCACCACCCAGATCACATACTTCTCAGCCTTTTACAAGCCAACAGACTGAAGATTGTCCACAGTTCCTAAGATTTAGCACATATACAAAAATAAAACTTTATAAATTAAATTTCGGTTTCCCCTTTTATTTATTAAAATAAGATTTTCTAAATGGAAGGTAAATTAGAGGTGTAATTGATCTGAAGGGAACTTTAAAAGGAAAATGTTTGTAAGTAGAGGGATGCAGCCCTTAATTTGTATCTTCACATCTAAGCCTTTCAAACGAGATTGTGGTCTATTGACAACCCTTCATTCTAAAACCAAGATTGGTCAAACACTTGGTTTCAAAGTTCACTTAAATCAGCAATAAAGCAGGTCACATATTTGAGGGGTGTTCAGTCATGTCCGACTCTCTGCGACCCCATGAATCGCAGCACACCAGGCCTCCCTGTCCATCACCAACTCCTGGAGTTCACCCAAACTCATGTCCATCAAGTCGGTGATGCCATCCAGCCATCTCATCCCCTGTCGTCCCCTTCTCCTGCCCCCAATCCCTCCCAGCATCAGGGTCTTTTCCAATGAGTCAGCTCTTCGCATGAGGTGGCCAAAGTATTGGAGTTTCAGCTTCAGCATCAGTCCTTCCAGTGAACACCCAAGGACTGATCTCCTTTAGGATAAACTGGATCTCCTTGCAGTCCAAGGGACTCTCAAGAGTCTTCTCCAACACCACAGTTCAAAAGCATCAATTCTTCAGTGCTCAGCCTTCTTCACAGTCCAACTCTCACATCCATACATGACCACAGGAAAAACCATAGCCTTGACTAGACAGACCTTTGTTGGCAAAGTAATGTCTCTGCTTTTGAATATGCTATCTAGGTTGGTCATAACTTTGCTTCCGAGGAGTAAGTGTCTTTTTATTTCATGGCTGCAGTCACCATCTGCAGTGATTCTGGAGCCTCCAAAAATAAAGTCTGACACTGTTTCCACTGTTTGCCCATATATTTCCTATGAAGTGATGGGACCAGATGCCATAATCTTAGTTTTCCTGAATGTTGAGCTTTAAGCCAACTTTTCACTCTCCTCTTTCATCAGGAGGCTTTTTAGTTCCTCTTCACTTTCTGCCATAAGGGTGGTGTCATCTGCATATCTGAGGTTATTGATATTTCTCCCGTCAATCATGATTTCCAGCTTGTGCTTTTTCCAGCCCAGCGTTTCTCATGATGTGTTAATAGAAGTGAAAATTCAGTTGTCTAACAAATTCCATCTGCTCTGCTTTCTAGTATCTGAAAAGCAATTTTTTGTTGCCATGTTCCAAAGAAATATGACTTCCATAGAAACCTGTTGGTACTTCCCTTAAATTGAGTTTCTGCAAGCATTACTGCTAAAGAAAGAGACATAGCCCTAATTTTCATCAAACTTTGTTTTTTAAAAATGAGAACCAGAAGATGAATAAATCTAGTATTCTGCAGTTTGGAAAACTAGTTGGATTAAGCCGTTTGACTTTTAAGTATTTTTAGACACATGAACACATCCAACGATGAAAATGTATATGGCCACCAATATTTTGAACTGCTTCATTATAATCTGATGATTTACAGGTAGGTAGAAAATGGATAGTATTTCTACCTCAAAGTTTAAAGTTAGGGTGATAGCAAAGGCTTTATTAATAATTCATTTGCTTTAGGACCTAAATTCTCAAGGGAAATGTTCTTAAACTATACTAAAAACTTTCCTCCACAAAACAAATTACAGACCCACATAAAATCAGTTGATTTTTAAAGACATTCCACTGAAATGTACACAGCTCAAGAGTAAAATGGGAATGCTTTTAGTTGTCATCTGAAAACAAGGTCGTCTCATTTTGCTCCATCAGCATTTATCTAAAAATAGAAGTTTTTCATTGTGGTGGGCTTTTTCCACATAAATGACAGTCAAACACCAGCTGCCCCAGCCTCACCTTCCCTTCACCACGTCCTGCCCCAGAGGGAACCCAGTGGGGACCACCCTACAAAATTGAAGTCTACTCATTTCCTATTTCTTTTCAATTGTATAGATGTAAAACTATTCAAAACAGATGCTTTGGACACTGGAATGTTTTTCCGCAAGTCCTGGGGGCAGGGGGCTCACATGAGGATTCGATGTGTATTCTTTGAGTTGCCATCTAGTTCTTCCCCACCCATTAAAACACTGGGTGCATCTTCTTTGGAATCCAGAAGTAGATAATCTGGTGCACTTAGTGGGACTGAGAAGGAAGTGTTAACATTGTGAAGGCTGGCAGTGTCTTACTATGCACAAGGAATAGTGTCTCGGGGCACCAAGGAAATAGAGGTTAACCCTTCGTAATCCTTTTCCCAAAGGTCTCTATGTATAGGATGTGCCCCTGAAGGGTTCTTGATGTAAATTAGTGTGTTCTGTTGGGTGAATAGGGAAACAGCTTTTTCAGGCTGCGTGTTTAAAGTCAAAAATCTAGAAGGTTATTACTACTGAAAACTATTCATCAGTAGGCTAGTAGTTAGTTCTTCCAGTCATCTACTTTCAGAATGTCTTAAGCACTTAGTATAAATCCTTTCTTAGCCAAATGGCCCTAATGTGGATTCCTACAAGGCTGCTAACCATATCTTCCTTAGGAAGTCTGACTAGGTCAGAGGCTAAGACCATGAATGTATTACACTAAAGAGATTTAAAAGCTAAAGTTACTGAGTCAGATTTAAATCCCAAGCTCTTGGGTTGTAGTTAGCCTTCTCTATTGCCCCAAGGTTGAGATTTTTAATTAAAAGCCAAAAACCAAAAATTGAGATTTGCGGGCTTCCCTGGTGGCTCACTGGTAAAATAACCTGCCTGCCAGTGTAGGAGACACGGGTTTGATCCCTGGTCCAAGAAGATTCCACATGCCTGGAGACCAAAAAAAGTCCACGCAGCACAATTACTGAACCTGTGCTCTAGAGCCCGTACTCCTCAACAAGAAGAGAAGCCACCATAATGAGAGCCCCACACACCGCAATAGAGAGTAGCCCCCACTGCGGCAACTAGAACAAAGCCCGCGGAGCAACAGAGACCCAGCACAGCCAAATCCATTTTAAAAAGAACTTCAGATTTGCAGTAAAATATGAACAGATTTGCCTTTCTGATTTACTGAAGCTTGGATTAGTTAACTGTAACTAGTAACGTAAGTGGTAGATAAATCAGATGTTGGGTTTTTGTTTAGCACTGATCCACTCAGCATCAGACACTTGAAGTAGGCTTCTTACACTGAGATGAGCAGACACTCCATTCTTACAGGGAAAAGCTTCCAATATACTGTTTTGGAAGGAGTGCAGGCCAGAGTAGAATGTAGTGAGTGTTGAAAAACCTTATACTTTGATAAGCCTTACATCCCTCATAAGCTGTGGTCTCTGGTCATCAAATGCAGTCATTAATCCTGAGTATAAAGTCATTTGCATTCTCTCCAGAGAAATGCTAGGGTCAGCATGTCCTTGCTGGGGTTTTCAGATGTACTTGCTTGTGCCTTTTATAAGAAAAGCCAGCTTTCTTTATAGTCATTGCAACCTTCAAGTTTAAAGAAAGGCAACCAGTCAAACCTTTCAGTTTTGCATTAAAATCGAAAAACTAAGTTTAGGATTCCTGTAAATAAAATCCTACGTTGAGCTTGGTTACCTGGATAGGTGGACACAGCCCAAAGTGGTTTGTTTACATTGTTGGCTTTTGAGTTGCTTGTTCATATTTACTTTTCCTTTAATATTCAGATTTTGAACGTATACACATTTAAGGAATATTATGTTGTCCAACTCTGGCCACTTTCTTTGTGACTGCCTGCTAAGTCACTTCAGTCCTGTTTGACTCTTTGTGACCCCATGGACTGTAGCCCGCCAGGCCCCCATCCATGGTGATTCTCCAGGCAAGAAAACTGGAGTGGGCTGCCATGCCCTCCTCCAGGGGCTCTTCCCAACCCAGGGATCAAACCCACATCTCTTACATCTCCTGCATTGGCAGGCAGGTTCCTTACCACTAGCGCCACCTGGGAAGCCCTTATTTCTTTGTATTTGCTTGAAGTAGTTTGCACTGAAAATGATCAAGGGACTTCCCTGATGGTCCAATGATTAAGACTGCACTTCTACTGCAGGGGAACTAAGATCCCACATGCCACATGGTACAGTCCAACAAACAAAAACTCTCTGCTGTTCTAATGTTCCTGTAGACTTGAACTTGCTTCCCTTTTTCCAATGTTATGAAATCAAGGAACCAGCAAGGGCTGCAGTGGCCCCTAGGAAAGGTCTGGAGCCAGACAAAACGAGCAGGGACACCTCACATGAGCACAGCTGGTCACTAGGTCTCCAGTTCTGCTCTTATAATAAGCCTGTCCACACCAGTGAAGTTGCAAACAAGTCAGAGAATAGGAGAATTTTACACTGAGAAGAAGGGAATCTTCTCAGTTTTTGCTACCTACTGAAATGTATGTAAGATGTTGTTGGACACATGACAGGTATCCCAGGAATATGGATGTAGGACACGATCATGACAGGTGCCGAAGAAATACATGATGATCCCTGCAAGGTTGGGCTAAGAACCCGCCCAGCCCAAAGCGGGCCAGCCTCACACTCACAGTCCCAAACACATTCTGGACAGCCAGGGCTGGAGGCCCTTCAAACATGGAAGTGCTTCTCACCTGTTAGAGGATCAATCTTAAATTTTTTAAAGAAAAGAGAAAAACCCAGCCTAGTCTTAGCTGTTGTGAAGAAAACAAACCATAAAATATGCTTGCTAGCAAGCCACACATAGTTATAGAATTGTCCTGGTTTTGATTTATTAGGTTTAGCCACCTCGACCAAGCTGCTGCCAAATAGCAGAGAGCGCTATTGAATTGCACTTCCTTGTTTTGTTGCTCATGGAGGATGGGGATAGTGGTGAAGGTGGCGTAGTGGTGGAGAATCTGCCTGCCAATGCAGGAGACGCAAGAGACTTGGGTTCGATCCTTGGGTTGGGAAGATCCCCTAGAAGAGGAAATGGCAACCCACTCCAGTATTCTTGCCTGGAGAATCCCCCTGGACAGAGGAGCCTGGCGGGCTACAGTCCACAGGGTCACAAAAGTCGGACAAGACTGAGCCGCTGAGCACAGACTGAGCAAAAGGGAGGGATGTCACGTGTGCCACTGGGGCAAAAGTGTCAACAAGTGACTTTGTGCACATGTAAATGTGAGTCCACATATGTGGACTTAAACTCATTACCTTTAAAACAATCATTTTGAGTGAACATGGCAGAATTCCCTAGTAGTCCAGTGGTCAGAATTCCATGCTTCTATGACTGAAGGCCTGGGTTCAATCCCTAGTCAGGGAACTAAGGTCTCACTATCTGCAGCCAAAAAATAAATAAATAAAAATTAATTAATAAAACTAAAAAATTTCTGAGTGAGCCTGGGAAAAGAAACTTAAAGCTAAACACGAGGACAAGCAAAAGAAATGTTGTATACAATTCTATAATATCCAATCATACTGGGGGAAAGATGCTATTGTCAAGCTGAACTGCCCTAAACCTGGCAGAATTAAAGTTCCAGATTGAAAAGGAAATTTCATGTATATTGAAAGGCCATTTATAGACCGTGTTGTAATCTAAAATCTAACCTATTAAAGTTTAAAAGTTTGGCTTTAAAACTGCACAAGGATCTATGTGTCGTCAAATGAGTTTTGACCTAGTTTTCACAAAGAGACTAAAAAGAGACCCTTTTGTTACTCCAGCAAGACCAACAATTTAGGTTATTACAGTTAGATTAAAAGGACCCAATGATAGATACACACTAAAAAACAACCACCCCGTAGCGTAAGTTAACACAATTTGGGGTTATACATAGGATTATAAGTACTGTGGGTTTCCCAGGCGGCGCTAGCGGTAAAGAACCTTCCTGCCAGTGCAGGAGACTAAGAGATGCACGTTTGATCCCTGGGTCAGGAAGATCCCCTGGAGGAGGGCAAGCAAACCCACTCCAGTATTCTTGCCTGGAGAATCCTATGAACAGAGGGGCCTGGTGGGCTGCAGTCCATAGGGTCACATAGAGTTGGACACAGCTGAAAAGACCTAACACATGCATGTAAGTATTATAATACTTATAAGTATCAACTGAATGACCTTTGCAAGGTAGTGGTGCTTCAAAGCTGGTCTAAGGGCCAACACTGGACTGGCTGAATGAGAAACATCTGGGGAGCTTTTTAAAGGACCCTCATTTCTGGGTCCCACCCCTGAAAACTGAGTATAGGCATAGCAGGCCCAGGAATCTGAAACATTTTTTAAAGTTCCACATATAACTGCAGTCAGGTTTGAAAACCATTTCCAGAGTGCACTGTTGGTCTTTAAAAAAAAAAAAAAAAGGAGGGAGGTTGCCAAACTTTAAAACTATAGACAAGTAGACACACACCCAGGTACCTATTACTGGCATATTTGCTTCAAGTATTATTTTCATTAAAAACATCAAGTGTTCCAATAAAGCCCCCGAGTCCCCCCACCCCATCCTCAGCCCCGTCCCCCTCCTCCATTTTGGAAGCCATCGTGGTCTGGACTCAGCGAGTGTCCCTCGGGCACTGTTTGTGGTGGTGCCCAGTCTGCTGCCAGGCGGCCCGTGCAGGAGCCACAGCAACTCACCCCCGGGCACCTCACTGGGTTTCTCTAGAGAAGGAGCAGGGAGAATCTTCCCTAAAGAACCCCAAGGAAAAAAAAACGGATTTAGTAAATTCAGGAACGTTGACAATGCAGCGTGTGAACAAAACAACCGTAGTGTAGTATCTTGTAGGCAAAGGTGTCAAAGGTCAAAAGTGGCGAAGGGATTCTGGGTTAGAAATGGTTTTCCCCACCAACTGTAAGGCCGTGGGATATGACATGACTGCTGATGGAAGAGGGTTTCAGGTATTGAGGTATGGAGAAGTCACTCTGGCTTAGACATAATCTAGTCATTCTGGCTTAGACATAATCTAACTCGAATTTCATGCTAACTAAACAGCCTGTGTGTGGCCTATGAAACACATATTGTATATCTGCTTTAATTATTGAAGAAAAGGGTGCATTGACCAGAAGTAAGAAAGTTCATGTTAAAAAATAAAGATTATGGACTTCCTGGGATGTCCAATGGTTAAGACTCCATGCTTCCAATGCAGGGGGCCCGGGTTCGATCCCTGGTAGGGGAACCAAGATCCCACATGCTGTGTGGCAGACAAAAAGTAAAAATTAAGTAAGATAAAAATAATAATATAAAGATCAAATGCTCCCCTTCCTGGGACACCGATGGTGGTGCTCCTTCAATAAGACTCCCTTCTCAGATGCCAAGGCCATACTGACTCGCTCTGTATGTGCTGATCTGTTTTTTCAGACCCTGCAGGAATGTATCCCTGACTTGTTTAATGTTCTTCGTTCTGATGAGCTATATTAATATAACTGCGCTGAAAACCAAGCTTCTCTAGAGCACTTTCTCAGAGTCATCTGAGAGGCTGTCTCTCACACTATAATCTTCAGTTTGGCTCAAATAAAACTCTTTCCTATTCCCATTATAGACTGTTTATTGATTATTTTCATCAACATTGCCTTCCCCCATTTGAAAAGACAAGATTTCTAGCCACCTCATTTTTCTTCACCTGGGGGAAAAGCCCCATGGGCGAGAATGGTTTGTCACCTGTTCCTTTCAGGAAAGGAAAACACTGAGCCCCAGCTTTGCAACAAGGGGCTTTGATTCTGCCCAAGACAATTCCTCTAGCTGAACGCCTGTAAGCCCAGCAGCCCGACTCTGCAGTATTCCCCAAACCGATAATGACAAATGAAGTAGCACTTTAACCATCTGTTCTAGTTGCTGCATTTTGCCTCTGGTGTTTATAAACCTGCTTTCATGAAAATCAAAAACAAAGCCCAGAGTTTAGCAGAAAAGTATGGCTGGGTGAGCAGCCAAAAGCAATTTCCATCTCGGAAAGAAACACAACTTAATTTATTTTTAGCCAAGATGTTTTGGAAACGTGTGATTTGCTTCAGAGAAAGAAATGTAGTGTGCTCTGGTGTTGCTCAGGCGCCCCTCCTTTTGAAAGAAAAGCAAGAAAATGTAGGGGTGTGGCAACGTTGAGGGGGTACTTTTCTGTTTATATTTGGCTTTGTTGCCGAAATTAGCACAAAGGATCTTCTGGAACATTGGCCCATGTAGTTCAAGTGATTCCTGGTAATGCTTGGGGGACGATATTCATAAATGACCAATAGCGGTTAGCTTTCCTCTGTGTTCACTTTGGAAAAACCCAGTGGGGATTTTTCCTTATTGATTTGCTAAGTGATATCACGAGATCACATAATATTTATTTGCTTTTTCCTACAGAATAGGACAACATGAAAAGATTGGATTATTTCATTCTCAGAAAGCAGGACAGCCCTAATCCTCAGCATCATATGAGTTATCATGCACAGGAAGAAATTTCAGCTCAAAAAGCTTAAATGACTTTTTCTGGGGTTGCTCAGAGAAAAATGAGAAATTGTTTTCTTTGTATTAAACTATTGGTCAAATGAATAAAGCAAACAGGAGGTAGCTTTGTAAAACTACCCCACAGTTATGGATGGTGCTGATGGCTGGGGCTCCTGCGTGGTGACTTGACTGGACTCCATCAGCATTTAATAATGAAATGTTTCATCTGTGGGACTGGGGACCAAAATACATGGTTTTATCTCTTTGAAGAGATAGCTAGCATTTCCTGTTGTTATTGTTCAGTCACCAAGTCGCGTCCAACTCTTTGCGACCCCATGGACTGCAGCACGTCGGGCTTTCCTGTCCTTCGGTCTCTCCCTGAGTTTGCTCAAACTCATGTCCGTTGAGTCAATGATGCCATCCAACCATCTCATCTGCTGTCGCCCCTTCTCCTCTTCCTGACTGTGCCTGATACTATTTGTTGATCAATTCTACCCCCCACCCCGTGATTAATGTTACATTCCCAGAGGAGAGAATATTGAAGATGTTTTTGTCCAGAAACAAGTCACACTATCTTCAAAGGAAACAAAGGAAAAAATTGTTTTAAATTTGCATAATGTTACCCATCAAATGTATTTCAATTAGAAAAGCTGTACTGCAGGGATTAAAGTTACTATTAATTATTAGCGAGCACATTGTAACTGAATCTGCCTGCAATGAGGGAGACCTAGGTTCCATCCCTGGAAAATACAGGGAAAATCCCTGTAGAAGAGAACAGCTACCCACTCCAGTATTCTGGCCTGGAGAATTCCATGGACTGTACAGCCCATGGGGTCACAAAGAATCAGACACGACTGAGTGACTTCCACTTTCAAATGGTAAGAAGTGTTATGTATCTATTTTTAATATTTTTATTTTTGCCTGTGCTGGGTCTTTGTTGCTGTGAGTGGGGACCACTCTCTAGCTGCAGCATGCAGCCTTCTCTGGCTGTGGAACACAGCCTCTAGGGCACTGAGCTTCAGTAGTTGTAGCGCATGGGCTTAGTTGCTCCGTGGCATGTGGGATCAGACCAATGACCGAACCTGTGTCGCCTGCATTGGCAGGCAGATTCCTAACCAGCGGACCACCAGGAAAGTCCGTAAGTATTGTATTTGTAACTGTGTTCTTTTCCTTCTCCTTTCTAAATTTATTACCAAAGCAGAAAAATCGAATGAAATTGCATAAAACTAGAAATGCAGAAAATAAGACGAGAACTTCTGTAGCTTTCACGGCTTCTAATAAACGGGCTCTGCAATGCCGCAGACTTCGGAGAGAATGCCACTCAGCATTTTCTACGTCATTTTTTAACAATGAAAACCAATTTGAGAATTAAGGCCTGGCAGACAATATATTTAGTCTTGCTATGGTAAGGAACATTCTCGCCTAAAACAACGAACATGAGGAAGTGAATTTTGAAGCGTCTCCCAGATCGTGAGATTTCTCCAAGTTTTGTACCCTATGTCTGTTCCTCCTTTGCTGTATCATTAATAAGTACCCGTATGTGCCATCTTGCTAACCACCTTACCCCCCCGGTCCTTTCTGTAAGTCTCTCTGCACTAGTGGCCAGAACAGAGTGATGGCTAAATAGATAACAGTGCTTTCTCAGGGGTTCCAATCTGGGCACTTCAACTCCAGATGTTAACTCAGCGGCCTCAGCATCAAAGGAATCAAATTCTTTGTTATCATAGTTCTAATCAACTAGGATGCGAATGATTTAGTAAATACAAGTGTCAATCACATAGTACTTTGAGTTAGGACCTGTGTGTCAAGATCTGCCTGGTAACACATAAGGACTTACATTTGTAATATTTTTTTAAAGCCTCCAAATTTACCAGCGATTTAAAGCCTCCAATTTACCAGCGATTCCAGTAAATTCGCTCTGGGCTCCCTTAAGGGCCTCTTAGGAAGCCCTCACTCCCTGGGGGCAGCAGCTATTTTGAGCACTGGCCTTTATGACTGCACCTTGGAAACCATTTGAGTTCTGACTGAAATGTACAGTTTGCAATGTATTACCAACAAGCAGAATTCTTAATAAGCTGGTTTCCTGTAGTGCATCAAAACAAGTCTAACTGATGTATCAAAGAGAGCGAGATGAAGCCTACTGCTTGTAATAAATGGTTTTATGCTCTTCTATTTATCTCCACCTTCAGCCTGTCAACTAATTTTAGGATTAAAAATTAGAAAACTGCCTCTATGTGACTAGTTTTCAATTCTGCCGATATTAACATTTTAGTAACTGGCAAATGGCATCGGTTGCTCATTAGAATAAATCTACTTGATTGCACAGGCAAGCTCCCCTGGAAGAAAATACATATTTCCCCCACAGGATTCAAAGCTATTTTCATTTGCAATGCAAATACAGGCAGCCTATAAGCATCATTTTCTTTCCCTGAAATTGTCTCTTGAGGAAGGCTGCGGGAGGTTGGGGGGAGCGGATAAAGGTTGCTCACCACTAATACACTTCTAGAAGCTATCAGAGGTTCTGATTTGAGCAGTATGCTTTCTAATTAGCATGGGGTGCTATAGGTCAAAGGGTACAAATTTGCATCTACAAGAAGAATAAGTTCTGAGGCTGTAATGAATAGCATGCTGACGGTAGTTAATAAAAAGGTATTTGATACTTGAAAGTTGGCAAGAATAGATCGTAAGCATTCTCTCCACACACACACACACAGAGTTAACTATGTTAACTATGTCAGGTGATGGGTGTGTTAATTATCTTGATCTTGGTAATCATTCTATGTGTATGCATGTCAATAAATCACATTGTACACTTTATTCTATTTTTAACTTTTGGCTGCATCGCATGGCTTGCAGGATCTTAGTTCCTAGACCAAGGAATGGAACATATGCCTCCTGCAGTGGAAGTGCAGAGTCCTAACCACTGGACTGCCAGGAAAGTCCCCCGTTGTACACTTTAAATACATACAATTATATTTGGCAATTATTCCTCAATACAGTTTAAGCAAACTAGAAATCATCCATACTTCAATTTGAAAAAAAGAGTAAACTGGAAATACCAAGGCAATGTACAGATTCAATGCAATCTCTATCAAATTACCAATGGCATTTTTCACAGAACTAGAACAAAACTAAGATCATGGTATCTGGTCCCATCACTTCATGGCAAATAGATGGGGAAACAGTAGCTGACTTTATTTTTCTGGGCTCCAAAATCACTGCAGATGGTGACTGCAGCCATGAAATGAAAAGACGCTTACTCCTTGGAAGGACAGTTATGACCAACCTAGACAGCATATTAAACAGCAGACATTACCTTGTCAACAAAGGTCCCATCTAGTCAAGGCTATGGTTTTTCCAGTGGTCATGTATGGATGTGAAAGTTGAACTATAAAGAAAGCTGAGTGCTGAAGAATTGATGCTTTTGAACTGTGGTGTTGGAGAAGACTCTTGAGAGTCCCCTGGACTGCAAGGAGATCCATCCAGTCCATCCTAAAGGAGATCAGTCCTGGGTGTTCATTGGTAGGATGGATGTTGAAGCTGAAACTCCAATACTTTGGCCACCTGATGCAAAGAGCTGACTCATTTGAAAAGACACTGATGCTGGGAAAGATTGAGGGCAGGAGGAGAAGGGGACGACAGAGGATGGCATCACCGACTCAATGGACATGGGTTTGGGTGGACTCCAGGAGTTGGTGATGGACAGGGAGGCTTGGCATGCTGTGGTTCATGAGGTCGCAGAGAGTCGGACACAACTGAGTGACTGAACTTAACTGAGAACAAAACATTTTTTAATTTGTATGGAAACACAAAAGACCTTGAATAGCTGAAGAATCCTAAGAAAGAAAAATGGAGCTGGAGGAATCAGGCTCCTTGACTTCAGGCTATATTACAAAGCTACAGTAATCAAAAGAGTATGGTACTGAAACAAAAGCAGAAATATAGATCAACAGAGCAGGATAGAAAGCCCAGAAATACACCCATGAACCCATGGTCAGTCTATGACAAAGGAGGCAAGAACATACAAAGGAGGAAAGACAGTCTCTTCAATAAATGGTGCTAGAAAAACTAGACAGTTACATGTAAAAAAATGAAATTAGAACATTCGCTAACACCATATATAAAACTAAAGTCAAAATGGATTAAAGGCCTAAATGTAAGACCAGATACTATAAAACTCTTAGAAGCAAACACAGGCACAACACTTTGTGACATAAATCACAGGAACATCTTTTTGAATCCACCTCTAAGAGTAATGAAAATAAACAAATGGGACCTAATTAAACTTAAAAGCTTTTGCACAACAAAGAAAATCTTAAAAAATTAAAATACAACCCACAAAATGAGAGAAAAATATTTGTAAATGAAGCAACTGACAAGGGATTAATCTCCAATATAGACAAATAGCAACATGCAACTCTATATAAAAAAAAAACCCCAAAAGTGGGCAATCTAAATAGACATTTCTCCAAAGAAGACATAGAGATGGCCAATATACACACGAAAAGATGCTTAACATCACTAATTATTGGAGAAACGTGAATCAAAACTGTAATGGGGTATCACCTCAAACCAGTCAGAATGACAATCCTTTAAAAATCTACAAACAATAAATGCTGGAGAGGGTGTGGAGAAAAGGGAAGTCTCCAACACTGTTGGTGGGAATGTAAATTGGCAAAGCTACTATACAGAACACCATGGAGGTTCCTTTAAAAACTAAAACGAGAACTACCGGCGCCATCCCTGGTGGCTCAGTGGTACAGAGTCCTCCTGCCAATGCAGGAGACACAGGTTTGATCCCTGATCTGGGAAGACACCACATACCAAGAAGCAACTAAGCCCATGCACCACAGCTATGGAGCCTGTGCTCTAGAGCCCAAGAACCACAATTACTGAACCCTTGTGCCACAAGTACTGAAGACCTCACACCCTAGTGCCTGTGCTCAGCAACAAGAGAAGCCATGGCAATGAAAAGTCTGTGTACTGCAACTAGAGAGTAACCCCAGCTCACTGTGACTAGAGAAAAGCCTGCACAGCAATGAGGATCAAGCACAGCAAAAGAAAAAAATTAATAAAATTTTTAAAAAATAAAAAAAAAAGAACTACCATATGATCCAGCAATCACACACCTGGGTAAATATCTAGAAAAAACTAATCTGAAAAGATACATGCACCCCAATGTTCATAACAGCACTATTTACAATAAATGTCAAGATATGGAAGCAACTTGACTATCCATCAACATAGGAATTGATTTAAAAAAAAAAGACACGGTACAGGGAATTCCCTGGCGGTCAAGTGGTTAGGACAACACATTCTCACTGCTGAGGGAGCAGCCCTCCCCACAAAAAAAGACATAGTACATATATACAATAGAATATTACTCAGCTACAAAAAAATGAACAAACTGATGCCAACTTGCAGCAACATGGATGGACCTAGAGACTCTCATACTAAGTCAGTCAGATAAAGACAAAAATAGTATCACTTACATGGAATCTAAGAAAAAAGATACAAATGAACTTATTTACAAAACAGAAACAGACTTACAGACTTCAAAAATAAGTTTATGGTTAACCAAAGGGGAAACATGGCATCAATTAGGAGACTGGGATTAACATATACACACTACTATATATAAAACAGATAACCAACAAGGACCTACTACAGAGCACAAGGAACTCTACTCAATATTCTATAATAACCTATATGGGAAAAGAATCTGAAAAAGAATACATATATATATTGTATATATGTACAACTGAACCATTTCACTATATACCTGAAACCAACACAACATTATAAAACTACGTGCTGTGCTGTGCTCAGTCGCTTCAGTCATGGCCGGCTCTTTGCAAGCCCATGGACTGTAGCCCACCAGGCTCCTCTGTCCATGAGATTTTCCAAGCAAGAATACTGGAGTGGGTTGCCGTGCCCTCCCTCCAGGGGATCTTCCTGACCCAGGAATCAAACTCTCATCTGCATCTGCATTGGCAGGCGAGTTCTTTACCACTAGCGCCACCCGGGAAACATATATATAAATGAAGTTTATATATGATTTTTTAATCATATAAATGTTTATAAATGAACTTCATATATATGAAGTTGTTGTTCAGTCGCTAAATCATGTCTGACTCTGCAATCCCATGGACTGATAGACTTCAGTCGTGTCCGGCTCTTTGCAAACCCACGGACTGTAACCCACCAGGCTCCTCTGTCCATGGGATTTCCCAAGCAAGAACATTGGAGTGGGTTGCCGTGCCCTCCTCCAGGGCAATAAAATGAAAATAAATAAATAAATAAGCTTAAAAACCAAATTGGGAATACTAATTGAAGAAGGAAACAAGACAACCAGATTAGAAGATTCCAGGGGCCCTGGTAGGGGAGCAGTGAATAAGTTTCTAAACCCTAGTGAAAATGTTTAGTCGCTCAGTTGTGTCCAACTCTTTGCGACTCCATGGACTACAGCCTGCCAGGCTCCTGTGTCCATGAAATTCTCCAGACAAGAATACTGGAGTGGGTTGTCATTTCCCTCTCCAGGGGGTCTTCCCCACCCAGGGACTGAACCCAGGTCTCCCGCACTGCAGGTGGATTCTTTACCATCTGAGCTACCAGGGAAGCCCTAAACCCTGGACTGGTCCCCAAATCTCATATTCTGAACATTTGTCTGGTCAAATTAAGGAAAAATGAGAGAAATAGGTACAACATAGTAAGATTTTCATAACATTGGATGTCTCATTTAAAAGACTGCCTTATAAGCTTCCCCGGTGGCTCAGTGGTAAAGAATCTGCCTGTCCATATAGGAGACTCAGGTTCGATCCCTGGTCTGGAAGATCCCACATGCCATGAGGCAACTAAATCCGTGCACCACAAGTACGGAAGCCCGTGCATTCTAGGGCCTGTGCTCTGTAACAAGAGAAGCCACCAAAATGAGAAGCTGTGCACTGCTACCAGAGAAGAGCCTCTGTAGCAACAAAGACCCAGCACAGCCAAAAATAAATAAATAAAATTATAAAAATAAGTAAATGAAAAATAAAAGACTGCCCTATAAGATTATAGGATCTTTGGATCTTTTCTTAGTATTATTTAAATTTTTATTGAAATATATATATTTTACATTCTCTTCCATTATAGGTTATTACAAAATATTGAGTATAGTCCCCTGTGTTACAGAGTAGGTCCTTGTCAGTTATCTATTTTATATAGATGGATCTTTGAAATTTAAATCTCCATCCTTATATGATGAGGTGGCTTTGTGTGTATGTGTGTTTCATTCTCTAACTGGTATAGCACAAGGTTGACAAACACCTCCAAGAAGACACTAAATAACTGTTTCTCCTATATTCATAGTCAGACAAATATAAGTAAAATCAAGAAGCAGAGGAAGCACTCACTCCCAATTAAGAGTAAGAAAAATCCCCTGAAAGAACAAACAATGAAACCAACCTCTCCAGTCTACTAGATCTTCAGTTCAAAAAAGAAGTTACAAAAATACTGAAGGAATTACAAAAGGCTATCAATAGAAGTACGGATCACTATAACCAGGAATTAGAAAGTATAAAGAGGAGACGATTAAAATCAGAAAACTCAGGACTTGCCCGGCAGTCCAGTGGTTAAGACTCTGTGCTTCTACTGGAGGGGGCACAGGTTCGATCCTCAGTTGGGGAACTAAGATCCCACATGCTACGAGCCACGGCTGAAAGCAAAAATAAATAAAAGGAGAACGTTTAAAAAAAAAATTAGAAAACTCATGTGTTAAGATGAAAGCTGAGCTAAAGGCAATAAATAGCAACTTTAATAATGCAGAAAAATAATAAATGATCTGGAAGATAGAATACTAGAAACTGCCCAAGCAGAACAGTGGACAGAAAAATGAAAGCAATGTATATGAGACCTATCAGATTATATAAAGTGAGCCTACCCACTCATAACAGGGTTCCCAGAAGGAGAAGAAAGAGAAATAGGGATCAAAAATGTATATGAAGAAATTATGGTGGAAAATTTCCTAAAGAAGAAAATAGACACCCAGGTACAGGAAGTACAGAGGATCCCAAACAAGATGAACCCAAACAGACCTACACTAAGATGTAATTAAAATGGCAAAAGTTAAAGAGAGGATTCTAAAGTCAGTAAGAAAAAAACAAAGTTAGTTACAAGGGAACCCCCATAAGGCTATCAGCTGATTTCTCTACAAAAAAGTGGCAAGCCAAAAAAGAGTGGCAAGAAATAGTCAAAATCCTGAAAGGGAAAAACCTGCAACCTAGGATACTCTACTCAGCAAGATAATCATTTAAAATGGAAGGAGAGACAAAGAATTTCTCAGAGAAATAAAAACTAAAAGACTGCAGCAATACTAAACCAATCCTAAAAGAAATATTGAAAGGTCTACTCGAAACAGAAAAGCAGCAAGAATCTGTAAGAGAAAATAACAATTGGAAAGTAAATCACTTAAATAAGTGAGTACAGGGAATTCCCTGGTGGTCCAGTGGTTAGGACTCAGTGTTTCCACTAACCAAGATTTTGTGAATTCAATTATAACTCCAAAGAACAGCAAAAAGATGAACATGAAGATGTAAAAGAGGACATCAAAATCATAAAATGTGGGGAAGCGGAATAAAAAATTGTAGATTTTTTTTGTACGTAATTCATTTGGCTGCACTGGGTCTCTGCTGCTGTTCGCAGGCTTTCTCTAGTTACACTGCACAGGATCCCCATTCAGTGCCTTCTCTCGTTGCAGAGCACAGGCTTTCAGTAGTTGTGGCACGCTGGCTTTGTTGCTCCTCCGCATGTGGGATCTTCCCAGACCAGGGATCGAATCCATGTTCCCTGCATTGGTAGACAGATTCTTAACCAGGCAAGTTCTGTAGTTTTTTCTAAAGAATGTGCTTCAGCCTATATGACTACCGGTCTAAAGCATGTAGACACAGTACTGGGTTAACATACTTGAAAATCAGGGTAACCACAAATCAAAATTCTCCAAGCTAGGCTCAAAATTCTTCAGGCTAGGCTTCAACAGTACGTGAACCAAGAAATCCCAGACGCACAAGGTGGGTTTAGAAAAGGCAGAGGAACCAGAGATCAAATTGGCAACATCCGTTGGATCATAGAAAAAAAATGAGAATTTCAGAAAAAACATCTACTTCTGCTTCACTGACTATGTTAAAGCCTATGACTGTGTGGATCACAACAAACTATGGAAAATTCTTAAAGAGATAGTAATACCAGACCACCTTACTGTTGCAGGAAGGGGGACCTCTTCCAGGGCCCGAAACTGGGCTCTTGTATAACACTTGGAAATGAATTGTTTGAGGAGACACACGTGCTGACAAAGCAAGAGATTTTATTGGGAAAGGGCACCCGGGTGGAGAGCAGTAGGGTAAGGGAACCCAGGAGAACTGCTCTGCCATGTGGCTCGCAGTTTCGGGTTTTATGGGGATGGGATTAGTTCCTGGGTTGTCTTTAGCCAGTCATTCTGACTCAGAGTCCTTCACGGTGGTGCACGCCTTGTTCAGCCAAGATGGATGCCAGAGAGAAGGATGCTGGGAGGTGGTAGGACATGTGGTTTCTCCTTTTGACCTTTCCCGAACTGTTCCAGTTGGTAGAGACTTATTAGTTCCCTGTTCCTTACCAGGACCTCCTGTGCTAAAACATCTCATGCAGATGGTTACTATGGTGCCTGGCCAGGGTGGGCGGTTTCAATCCCCTAACATTACCAGCCTCCTGAGAAAACTGTATGCAGTTCAAGAAGCAACAGTTAGAACTGGACATGGAACAACAGACTGGTTCCAAACTGGGAAAGGAGTATGTCAAGGCTGTATATTGTCACCCTGCTTATTTAACCTATATGCAGAATACATCATGGGAAATGTGGGGCTGGATGAAGCACAAGATGGAATCAAGATTGCCAGGAGAAATATCAATAACCTCAGATATGCAGATGACACCACACTCATGGCAGAAATTGGAGAGGAACTAAGGAGCCTCTTGATGAAGGTGAAAGAGGAGAGTGAAAAAGCTGGCTTAAAACTCAATATTCAAAAAACTAAGATCATGGCATCTGGTCCCATCACTTCATTTCAAATAGATAGGAAACAAAACAGTGACAGATTTTATTTTTCTGGGCTCCAAAATCACTGCAGATGGTGACTGCAGCCATGAAATTAAAAGATGCTTGCTCCTTGAAAGAAAAGCTATGACCAACCTAGATAGCATATTGAAAAGCAGAGACATTACTTTGCCAACAAAGGTCTGTCTAGTCAAGGCTATGGTTTTTCCAGTAGTCATGTATGGATGTGAGAGTTGGACTGTGAAGAAGGCTGAGTGCTGAAGAATTGATGCTTTTGAAGTGTGGTGTTGGAGAAGACTCTTGAGAGTCCCTTGGACTGCAAGGAGATCCAACCAGTCCATTCTGAAGGAGATCAGCCCTGGGATTTCTTTCAAGGAGTGATGCTAAAGCTGAAACTCCAATACTTTGGCCACCTCATGCGAAGAGTTGACTCACTGGAAAAGACTCTGATGCTGGGAGGGATTGGGGGCAGGAGGAGAAGGGGATGACAGAAGATGAGATGGCTGGATGGCATCACTAACTCGATGGACGTGAGTCTGAGTGAACTCCGGGAGTTGGTGATGGACAGGGAGGCCTGGCGTGCTGCGATTCATGGGGTCGCAAAGAGTCGGACATGACTGAGTGACTGAACTGAACTGAATGGTTTTTCTAGTAGTCATGTATGGATATGAAAGTTGGATCATAAAGAAGGCTGAGTGCTGAAGAACTGATGCTTTTGAAGTGTGGTATTGGAGAAGACTCTTGAGAGTCTCTTGGATTGCAAGGAGATCAAACCAGTCAATCCTAAATGAAATCTATCCTGAATATTCATTGGAAGGACTGATGGTAAAGCTCCAACACCTTGGCCACCTGATATGAAGAGCCGACTCATTACAAAAGACCCTGATGCTGGGAAAAATTGAAGGCAGGAGGAGGAGGAGATGACAGAGGATGAGACGGTTGGATGGCATCACCAACTCTATGGACATAAAGTTTGAGCAAGCTGCAGCAGATGGTGAAGAACAGGGAAGTCTGGCGTCCATGGGGTCACAAAGAGTCAGACACAACTGAGCGACTGAACAACAACAAATCAAAAACATGATAGATACACAAAAACCAAAAAGAAGATAACTCAAGCATAATAGATTCTCAAAAAAGAACTACAAAAGACCATCAAACCACAAAAGGAAAAACAAAAAGAAAGGAAGAAGAAATATAAGGTCAACTGGAAAAAAAGGTTTTAATGGCAATAAATACATTATCTATCAATAATTACCTTAAATGTCAATGAACTAAATGCACCAATCAAGACATACAGTGCAAATGGGAAGGCAATCTAAAAATGAGTGGATATATGTGAGAGTGTTAATAGCCTCGGTAGGGAGGCCAGAGGTCCCCAAGCAGCAAATGGCAGACTTTTTTTTTCTTTTCACTTCTAATCCTATGTTGTCATGGCGACACCTGGTTAACTAATCTCAAACCTTGAGCTAACCATTGTGTTTTTCTTATGGAAATATCTTTAAGGTATGTTAATGAACTATGTATTTGCTTGGAAATCTGCCTTTCTTCAAGATTCATGTCAATTGTTTTATGGCCAGGATGACTTACCTTGTGCCAATGCTATCTCAAGATGCATGTTGTGGGTGAGGGGCCTGGTGCAACTCTCTCAGTTTTGAGGCATTTCCTTTCTCTAATTAGCAGCTTGCTAATAGCTGGATCACGGAAAAAGCAAGAGAGTTCCAGAAAAACATCTATTTCTGCTTTACTGACGATGCCAAAGCCTTTGACTGTGTGGATCACAATAAACTGTGGAAAATTCTGAGAGAGATGGGAATACCAGACCCCCTGACCTGCCTCTTGAGAAACCTATATGCAGGTCAGGAAGCAACAGTTAGAACTGGACATGGAACAACAGACTGGTTCCAAATAGGAAAAGGAGTTCGTCAAGGCTGTATATTGTCACACTGTTTATTTAACTTATATGCAGAGTACATCATGAGAAATGCTGGACTGGAAGAAACACAGGCTGGAATCAAGACTGCCGGGAGAAATCTCAATAACCTCACATATGCAGATGACACCACCCTTATGGCAGAAAGTGAAGAAGAACTAAAGAGCCTCTTGATGAAAGTGAAAGAGGAGAGTGAAAAAGTTGGCTTAAAGCTCAACATTCAGAAAATGAAGATCATGGCATCTGGTCCCATCACTTCATGGGAAATAGATGGAAACAGTGTCAGACTTTATTTTTGGGGGCTCCAAAATCACTGCAGATGGTGACTGCAGCCATGAAATTAAAAGACGCTTACTCCTTGGAAGAAAAGTTATGACCAACCTAGATAGCATATTGAAAAGCAGAGACATTACTTTGCCAACAAAGGTCCGTCTAGTCAAGGCTATGGTTTTTCCAGTGGTCATGTATGGATGTGAGAGTTGGACTGTGAAGAAAGCTGAGCGCTGAAGAATTGATGCTTTTGAAGTGTGGTGTTGGAGAAGACTCTTGAGAGTCCCTTGGACTGCAAGGAGATCCAACCAGTCCATTCTGAAGGAGATCAGCCCTGGGTGTTCTTTGGAGGGAATGATGCTAAAGCTGAAGCTCCAGTACTTTGGCCACCTCGTGCGAAGAGTTGACTCACTGGAAAAGACTCTGATGCTGGGAGGGATTGGGGGCAGGAGGAGAAGGGGACGACAGAGGATGAGATGGCTGGATGGCATCACTGACTCGATGGACGTGAGTCTGAGTGAACTCCAGGAGTTGGTGACGGACAGGGAGGCCTGGCGTGCTGTGATTCATGGGTTCAGAAAGAGTCGGACACGACTGAGCGACTGAACTGAACTGAACTGAATGGGTATATAACTCCTTGCTAAAAACTAGCAAGGAGGCACTCTTTCTGTCCCCTTTTGATGTCTGTGTCAGCTTTCTCTATCTCTTTTATACTTCAATAAAACTTTATTATACAAAAAGCTCTGAGCGATCAAGCCTTGTCTCTGGCCCTGGATTGAATTCCTCTCCTCCAGAGGCCACGAATCCTGGTGTCATTCATGGCTCATAGCAGCAAACTTTCATCTGTGTACATATAACTGATTCACTGTGCTGCATAGCAGAAACTAATACAACACTGTAAAACAACAATACTCCAAGAAAAAATAATTTAAAAAAAGACACAGAGTGGCAGACTGGGTAAGAAAACAAGAGCCTACAATATGTTGCCTACAAGAGACCCATTTTAGGGCAAAGGGCACACATAGATTGAAAGTGAGGCGATGAAAAAGGCTATCTCACGAAAATGGAAATGACAAGAAAGTAGGGGTAACAATACTCATATCAGACAAAACAGACTTTTAAAAAAGGCCATAAAGAAGGATAAAGAAGAACACTATACAATGATAAAAGATGAGTACAAGAAGAGAATGCTATACTCATTAACATATACGCACTGAGTATTGGTTGTTGCTGTTGTTCAGTCGCTCAGTCGTGTGCTCAGTCGTGTCCGACTCTTTTTGACCCCATGGACTGCAGCATGCCAGGCTTCTCTGTCCTTCACTATCTCCCAGAGTTTGCTCAAACTCATGTCCATTGAGTCGGTAATGCCACACAACCATCTCATCCTCTGTCACCACTCTCTCTTCGTGCCCTCAGTCTTTACCAGAACTCAATATAGGAACACCTAAATACATAAAACTTACTAATAGACATAAAGGGAGAAATTGACAGGAACACAATAATACTAAGAAACATTAACACCCCACTGACATCATTGACAGATCTTTCAGACCAAAACAAAACAAAACGGTAAGGCAACAGAGATCCTAAATTCCACAATAAAATAGAGAGACATAATTGATATTTTCAGGACATTACAGCCTCAAAATACCAGAATACGATTCTTCATAAGAACACCAAATGGCGGATGATGCTGGTGCTTTGAGAAGGCCTAGAGGCCCCAGGGGCCCTGGAATGGGAGGCCCTGGTGGCTTCCAAGGTGGCTTCAGCAGGGGGGTCCTGGGCTTGGGTCACAGCCGGGATCAGGGATAGGGCAGAGACCACAGAGCTCACGGAGGCAAGGCCAAGGACAAGGTGTGGCTCCCGGTTACCAAGCTGGGCTGCCTGGTCAAGGACATGAAGATCAAGTCCCTGGAGGAAATTTCTCTCTTCTCTCTGCCCATCAAAGAATATGACATCATTGACTTTTTCCTGGGAGCGTCCCTCAAGGACGAGGTTTTAAAGATTGCTGCTGCTGCTAAGTCGCTTCAGTCGTGTCCGACTCTGTGCGACCCCATAGACGGCAGCCCACCAGGCTCCCCCGTCCCTGGGATTCTCCAGGCAAGAACACTGGAGTGGGTTGCCATTTCCTTCTCCAATGCATGAAAGTGAAAAGTGAAAGTGGAGTCGCTCAGTCGTGTCTGACTCTTAGCAACCCCATGGACTGCAGCCCACCAGGCTCCTCCGTCCATGGGATTTTCCAGGCAAGAGTACTGGAGTGGGGTGCCATTGCCTTCTCCAGATTAAGCCCATGCAAAAACAGACCATGCTGGTCAGCAGACCAGGTTCAAGGCATTTGTTGCCATCAGGGATTACAACGGACATGTCGGTTCGGATGTCAAGTGCTCTAAGGCAGTAGCCACTGCCATCCTTGGGACCATCATCCTGGCCAAGCTATCATCCCCATGTGACGAGCGTACTAGGCAAATAAGATTGGCAAGTCCCACACCGTCCATTGCAAGGTGACTGGACGGTGTGGCTCTGTGCTGGTGTGCCTCATCCCTGCTCCCAGGGGTACTGGCATCATCTCAGCCCCTGTGCCCAAGAAGCTCCTGATGATGGCTGGCACTGATGATTGTTACACCTCTGCCAGGGGCTGCACCACCACCCTGGAATTTTCGCCAAGGCTACTTTTGATGCCATTTCCAAGACCTACAGTTATCTCACCCCTGATCTCTGGAAAGAGACAGTGTTCACCAAGTCTCCGTATCAGGAATTCACTGACCATTTTGTAAAGACCCACACCAGAGTCTCTATGCAGAGGACCCAGGCTCTAGCTGTAGCCACCACATAATTTTATATGAGAAAAATAAAGTGAATGAAGCCAGAAAAAAACAAAAATACCAGAATACACATTCTTTACAATTACACATGGAACATTCTTTAGAATAGTAGGACACAAAACAAGCATCAACAAATTTAAGAGAATAGAAATTATTTCAGGGATCTTTTCTGATCACAGTGGTATTGTTAGGGGAAGCACACTGATTGAAACCACCCACCCTGGCCAGGCACCATAGTAACCACTTGCATGAGTTGTTTTATGACAGGAGATCCTGATAAGGAATACAGAACTAATAAGCCACCACCAACCGGAAGAGTTCGGGAAAGGTCTAAAGGAGACACCGCGTGTCCGTCCACTTTCCAGAATCCATCTCGCTAGCATCCATCTTGGCTGAGAGATGCATGCGCCACCAGGAAAGACTCTGAATTAGAATGATTGGTCAAAGACCACCCGGAAACTAATCCCATCACCATAAAACCCGACATTGCAAGCCACGCAGCAGAACTGTTCTCCTGGGTTCCCTTACCCTACTGCTCTCCACCCCGGTGCCCTTTCCCAATAAATCTCTTGCTTTGTCAGCACGTGTCTTCTCGGACAATTCTTTTCCGAATGTTAGACAAGAGCCTGCTTTTGGGGCCCTGTAGGGGGGCCTCCCCCTTCCTACAACAGTATGAAAGTAGAAATCAACCATAGAAAGAAGGAAAAAATGATTACATTGAGACTAAATAACATGCTCTAAAAAAACAATGGGTCAACAATGAAATCATAGAGAAAATTTAATTATATCTTGAAACAAATGACAATGAAAACAGAATCATACAAAATCCATGGGATGCAGCAAAAGCAGTCTTAAGAGGGAGGTTCACAGCAATATAGGCCTTCCTCAAAGAACAAGAAAAATCTCAGATAAACTCCCTACTTACAACCTAAAAGAATTGGAAAAAAAGAACAAACAAAACCTAAAGTCAGCAGAAGGAAGAAAATAATAAAGAGCAGAGAGAAAATAAATAAAATAGAAATTACAAAAATAATAGAAAAAGAACATCAATAAAACTAACAGCTATTTTTTGAAAGGGTAAGCAAAACTGACAAATCTCTGGCCAGGCTCACCAAGTAGAAAAGAGGAACCAAATAAACAAAATAAGAAATAAAAGAGGAGAAATAACAACAGATACTGCAGACATTTTAAAAAAATAGAATACAATGAACAATTATATGCCAACAAATTCAACAACCTAGAGAAATGGACAAGTTTCTAGAAACTGACAGCCCACCAAAAATGAATCAAGAAGAATTAGATAAATTTGAACAGATCCCTAGACGTGAAATAGAATTTGTATTAATTAAAAAAAAAAAAAACACCTCCCTGCAAACAAAGTCCAGGACCAGATAGATGGCTTCATCAGGGAATTCTACCAAACACAGGAGGAACTTATACTGATTCTTCTCAAATTCTTCCAAAAGACTGAAGAGGAGAGAGTACTCCCAGTTATTCTATGAAGCCACCATCACCCTGATACCAAAACTAGACAGACACTACCAAAAAAGAAAACTACAGGGCAATATCTTTGATAAATATAGATGCAAAAGTTCTCAGCAAAATATTAGCAAATCAAATCCAACAATATACAGAAAAGATCATACACCATGATCAAGTTGGATTCATCCCAGGGTCAAAAGGATGTTTCAACACATGTAACCCAATCTTGTCAAACACCATATCAACAGAAGGAAAGACAAAAACCACATGACCATCTCAATGAGGCAGAAAAAGCATTTGATAAAATTCAACACCCATTCATGAGAAAAAGTCTCATTAAAGTGGGAATAGAGGGAATATATTTCAACATAATAAAAGCTGTTTATGACAAACCTACAGCCAACATAATACTCAACAGTTAAAAGCTAAAGGCCTTACTGCTAAATTCTGGAACAAGACAAGGATGTCCACTCTCATCTCTCCTATTCAACATAGTATCGGAAGTCCTAGACACAGTATCAGATAAGAAAAAGAAATAAAAGTTGTCTAAATTGAAAGGGAAGAGTAAAATTGTCATTATATGCAGATAACTTTCAGCTTAAAGATTTAAACATAAGACACGACACCATAAAACTCATATAAGAGCACATGGGTAAAACATTCCCTGACATAAATTGTAGTGATGTTTTCTTAGGTCAGTCTCCTCCCAAGATAATAGAAATAAAAGCAAAAATAAACAAATGGGACCTACATAAACTCATCAGCTTTTGCACAGCAAAGGAAACCATAAGAAAAACAAAAAGGCAACCGACAGACTAGGAGAAAATATTTGCAAACAATTCGAGCAACATGGGCTTAATTTTCAAAATATACAAATAGCTCATACAACTTAATAACAAAAAAACAAACATCTCAAACAAAAAATGGGCAGAAGGCTCGTTCTTTCTCCAGAGAAGACATACAGATGGCCTATAAGCATATGAAAAGATGTTCACCATCTTTTTTATTAGATGTTAATCAACACTTCTAATTAGAAGTGCAAATGAGAGAAATGCAAATCAAAACTACGAGGTATCACCTCACACTGGTCAGAATGGCCATCATTAAACAGTCTAGAAATAATAAATGCTGGAGAGGGTTTGAAGAAAGGGGAACCCTCCTACACCGTTGGTGGGAATATAAATTGGTGCAGGCACTATGGAAAACACAGAGGTTCCCTAAAAAACTAGAAACAGAGTTACCATATGATCCAGCAACCCCACTCCTGCACAAATATCTGGAGAAAACTAATTTGAAAAGATTCATGTACCCCAATGTTCATTACAGCACTATTTACAAAAGCCAAGACACGAAAACAACCAGAATGTCCATCGACAGATGAACAGATAAAGATACGGTTCATATATACAATGGAATATTACTCAGCATATAAAAGAATGAAATAAAGCCATTTGCAGCAACAGGCATGGACCTAGAGATCAAACTAAGGAAGTTAGAGAAAGACAAATACCACATATCACTTATATGTGGACTCTCAAAAATGATACACGTGGACTTATTTACAAAACCTACCCACAGTCATCGAAAACAAACTTTATGGTTACCAAAGAGGGGATGAGGAAATAGGGATAAATTAGAAATTTTGGGATTAATATATATGCACCATTATATATAAAATAAACAACAAGGTCCTACTATATAGCACAGGGAACTATATATAGTGTCTTATAATGAATTATAACGGAAAAGAATCTGAAAAAGAAATACATATATACATATATGTAACAGAATCACTTTGCTATATACCAAAAAGAAGTGTTAGTTGCTCAGTCGTGTCTGACTCTTTGCGACCCCATGAACTACAGCCTATCAGGCTCCTCTGTCCATAGAATTCTCCAAGCAAGAATACTGGCGCGAGTTCCCATTTCCTTCTCCAGGGGATCTTCGCAACCCAGGGATTAAACCCTGGGTCTCCTGCATTGCAGGCAGAGCGTTTACTGTCTGAGCCACCAGGGAAGACTATACCAGAAACTAACAACACTATAAATCAACTATACTTCTATTTGTATTTTTTTTTTTAATATTTTAACTGAAAAAAATTTTTACCATGCTGCACAGCATGTGGGATCTTAGTTCCCCAACCAGGGATCGAACACATGCCTCCTACATTGGAAACAGGGAATCTTAACCACCGGACCACCAGAGAAGTGCTTACTTCCATTTAAACGACAACAAAGAAGGATCTAAAGAAGAAAAAACAAAGTTGGCAAACCACTGTCGTGCTGTGTGCCAAGTCCTGTCCAATTCTTTTTGATCCTGTGGACCGTAGCCTGCCAGGCTCCTCTGTCCATGGGATGTTGGTCTCCTTTAAAATAAAAATAAGTGAAACCTGGGAATCTGAGAACAGCTCATCCAGGACATCTCAGTAAACGCTGAATCCCAACTGCAGTGAGTTAGTGGGGCTGCTTGTGTTCAGTGGAACAGCTGATTCAGAATCTTGCAAACCCAGGTGGTGCTTGTGGTAAAGAACCCACCTGACAAATAAGGTTTAATCCCTGGGACAGGAAGATCCCCTGAAGGAGGGCATGGCAACCCACGCCAGTATTCTTGCCTGGGAAATCCCATGGACAGAGGAACCTCGTGGCTATAGTCCATAGGGTGGCAAAAGAGTTGGATAAGACTGAGCAACTTTTAAAAAAAAAAAAAAAAAAGAGGACTTGATACATCAAAGGATCCTAGGCCATTAAAATCCTAGATTGACACGGTTTGTTTGCTGATTCACAAGCCTAGGGAGGATTCTCTGCGTGTGTACTTTGTGGATTTGGGGAGAGTCCCCCTACAGAGGCCCATTGGCAACCTTTTCCAGGACCGGTGATCACAATTTACCCATCTCACTTGGCAAAGGACCCCCTGGTTCTACTTGTCCAGGTGGGGTTGCCCCCCTGCTCCACATACACATGCAGCCTCCCCTCTTCCTGCTTCATATCAGGGTCTGGGCACACTGACCCTGCTGCAGCAGAAGAGAGCCCCTCCTGACTTCCCATCTGCATTTTCCTGGGCTGTGGCCCCCATGTCCCACCCTCCAATCACGTGTACATGTTATCAAGAGAGTAAGTAAAAATGAAAGCATGCGGGGTTGTATTTTCGAACTGACTCCTTTGTTACCCCATGTCCTCCCACCTTTCAGTATTTTTCCTTTGTCCCTAGCTCTTCCACCCTTTCACTGTGGCAGCAACCAGACCAGTCTTATTCTCTGCTTTATGGATGTATTGATATTAGCAGAGAACAGAAAAAGAAGCAGATTCTGGTGTCTGAGTTGTAAAGGCCTAGCCCCTGAGAGGAAACAAAATAACTCCAGTGAACCCTCTCTGTTTGAGGCGGTGACTGACGAGTCCAAGCTCCCCCAGACCACACACAGTTTCCCTGGGCTGGGGTCAGGGAGGAGGGGGGGTAGATGCCAGAAGACCTGCTCACGGCCCAACATTCAGAGAGAGCTGCACCCAGAGAGGCCCACAGAGGACAGGAAGACGCAGATGTAATTGTACATGTGCTTCCGTTCCCAGTCACCAAAAGGCAAAAACTGCAAGTGCTCATCAACAGCTAAATGGATTCACAAAATGTGGTCTATCTGCACAACAGGATATTATTTGGCCATAAAAAGGAATTAAGTACTAAATACCTGCTATAACGTAGATGAACTTTGGAAATATCATGCTGAGTCAAAGAAGCCAGACGCTAAGACCGTACATTGTATGATTCCATCTACACGAAATGCCCAGCACTGGCAAATTCACAGATTAGATTAGTAGTTGCCCCAGTAGGGGCTGGGAAGGGATAGGGAGTGACTGCTAACGGGTGAGGGTTTCCTTTTGGGGTGATGAAAATGTTTGGAACTAGACAATGTTGATAGTTGCACAACACTGTGAATGTATTAAATGCTACTGAATTGTATACTTTAAAAATTGTTGGGAATTCCCTGGCAGTCCAGTGGTTAAGACTGCACATTCACTGCTGAGGGCCAGGGTTCAATCCCTAGTTGGGGAACTAAGATCCTGCAGCCATAGAGAGTGGGCAAAAAAAAAAAAAAAAAAAACACCACCCAAATTGTTAAAATGGTGACTTTTATGTTATGTGTATTTTAACACACACACACACTACATAGGCTTCGCCTCCACTCCACCCCCTTGTGGTTACAAGGAGCTCTTACACACACCCCTACTCCCATTGCTGGGTATGCACTGGTTCCTTGCACAACCTCCTGTACCCTCTTTGTTTGGCTGACCCTTTCTGCCATCTATCCTCCCCCTCCCCTCTATTAAATCGACAAATAAGTATCGATTTAAATTGAGCCCTGCACTAAGCCACAAAGGAATTCCACATCACCATGGACCAGGGCTATCCCAGGGTTCACTCGTGGGGACAGACAACTGTTGTGTTAGGCAGATCGATTTTCTCACCTACATCCTTTGCTTCTGCCTCCTCACCCCGACCCTTTCTACCCAGACATGGGAGGGGGGCTCAGAGCCCCCTCGCATGCCTCAGGCCCAGGGATGAAAGACAAAATCTCTTGCGACCTTTCGTTGAGCAATGCCCATCACCCTGCAAAAGGGCCACACGGCAGGATGGGCTCCTCTGCGGGTGCATGACCTGACCTCCAAATGGGGGCTCTGCGGACGCCATCAGACCCTACCACCTAGCCCAGGGCAGTGCCACCAACACAGGCCCTCCAGGACCGGAGCCGGAAGAGCAGCCGCCTAGGAGGCCGGGAGCCTTGCTCTCTCGTTGGTGGTCCAGTCCGTCACAGATCTCTTACAGACCAGCCCCTCCCCGTCCCAGACACCTCAAATCAAGGAGTGTCCTGTGAGTGAAATGAGCCTGAGGGGTGACAAAGCCCCCTGGTGGCAGGGAGGGCCACGGCAGGGATCACAGCATTTTGCCCGTCACGGAACCCGCCTATTCTCTAAAGCTCCTGTCGTATCGCGAGCGGCCATTCAAAGCCAAGCGGAGTCTGCGCGAGGCCCTGCCCACTTTACCAGCTTTCCGTGGGAGCCGACGTTTCCCATGGAGCACGATTCGTGATTGGTTGCGTAAAGCATCTAAGAAGGCGGAGCTGAGCCAGCAGGGGCTAGACGGCCGCCGCCGTCGCCTTGGCAACCGGGCCCAGTCGCCTGGCCTCCCCAGCTCTGAGACGGGCCTATGGTGCCCTCTAGCGGCCGCGTGCTGACACGGCAGGGGACCGGGACCGGGTGGGCGCAAGGAGGCCCTTCGCGCGTGGTAGGCTGGGAAATGGGGGAACCGAGGCGGACGGAGAGGGGAACAACCCGTTCAAGGTCACAGAGAGACACAAATCCAAGGCTTCCGGAGTCGGCCCTTTGGTATTCTGCTGCCGCTTTTGTCAACTCAAAGCAACAACAAAAACCCCTCACAGGCTGGTACCTACACAGAGCTTAAGCGGCAGAGCCCCTCATTAGCAGAGGACTCTTGGAGGGGGTAGGGGTGGGGGTTGGGGGCGCGGCCAGAAATGGATCCACCTGGTCCTATGTGTTGGTACCATTTGCAGGAATGAACTGCAAATTAGTTAAGATCTGTATTGAATCGTAATAGGTAAAGATGGCTCTCTCCTCACCCTGACTCTGTCACACTTCCCCTCGGGTCCTGAAGCATTAGAAGCTGCCTGAGAGCAAGTTGAGTTGGGGGTACATTTTACTGTGGCCTTAATGGGAACTGTTTACATAGATAGTTATTACTGGCCATCCTGGGGTAGGAATGACTTCCAGGAATAATCCCACTGCCCACCTGCCATCATGACACTGAGCACTAGAGCAGCTGGGATGTGGGAAGAGGAGGAGGAGAAACAGGGTTTGAAATGTACAGAGCCGGAAGCTGGTATTTGGAAAATTCTTCCAATCATCAAATGCCTAAATTTATGAGCAGCTCAAAACGGAAGTTTTTCCTGTTGCGAGTTATCATCAATAATGCAGTGAATACAATTGCAAACTCCCTCTATAAAATATTTTCAAATATGTCCATATGTAACCAACAGAAACAATTCTGGCATGGAGAAGTAAATTGTAACAAATTTTTTTTCAGATCATACCAAAAGAGAAAGAGAGAAAATTTGAATAGAGGCAATATATGGGTTTGGAGATTAATAATATACTTAATGAGAAGAAGTGATGTATATGAACACACTGGAGGAAAATTAAGTTTCTTGCCGACTTGATCAAAATACTGACACTGACAAAAATAACACAAATCTCATAATAGATCTTTACAAGACACTGACATCAAGTTGACTGAGTATTGTCATTTCAGAGTAAGATGGGTCTCTGAATATGAGACCCTGATTTGCCCAGAAAATGTACAGCTTTTATAGGAAAGAAACTTGACAGAGGTTTCCCGAAATTTGACAGTGGTCCTAAAAATGTACACAGCATTAATAACAAATTGCAAAGCTGAAACTTCTAAACTATCAATGAAAAACAAATTTCCATCTACCAAACTAAAAGAAAATCAGCATGAATTATTTTTCTATCCTCTTGCTAGAAAATGATATTACAAGATTGTTGTCATATGAAAAGGCAGGCAAAGCATCTGCAGCCAAAAATTGTAGGGGGGAAAAATGTGTTATAGGAGTTTGTCAGGCAGTTAACAAAACTTTATGTCAGTTTTCTGAATTATGTGAGATTTGAAGTATTTCTCAGCTTTTAAAATGTTATGTATTGTGTATTCTTTCTGATTCTAAAGAACATTCCTTTCCTAACTAATTCTGTATTCCTAATTTTCTGTTCTTTTTTAATCCCCCCCACCAAGTTATATAATCTTCAATAACTCACAAAACCTGGAGCTGCCTCAAATGAACACCCACACAACACCATTCATCACATACTTGAGAATCAGGAACTATAGGCTCATTAAGTAAAGAGAGGCACATGAGCTGTTTTCTAGACACATTTGTGTGCTTTGAAGTAGCTCTCTTATCAGTAAAAAGGTGCTGGTGAACATTAAGTCCAACAGCTGACTTTGACTCTAGAAAATTCAGGGAATCACAAAATCACAGACTTACTAAAAGCTTGATCAAGTGAGAATGACTTTCACTCATTAAGCTACTTTTAGCTGTTGGTTCCCCCAGAGCCTTCCATTCCTTTAGTGTCATCCCCCAAAGAAACTGCAGAGGACAGCTTGGGGCCATTCTGTCACCATTCCCTCAGACAGAAGGGGTAAGTTTTCTTCCTCCTTAGTCTTTTGGGTATTTTAGGATTGTCATCATCTGTTATGCAAAACAAAACAAAACATTGTTTTACCTTAATGTTTCATGAGGTAAACTTCTTTCATCTTGTCCTATTGACATCTGTAGAAAGAGGATTTTTTTTTTTTTTTGAAAGTCTGTTGCTCAGAACTAAGCCACTACAACTTACAGAAAGGTGCCTTATCCATTCGAATGTACAACAATGTATCCTCTTTGGTGGAGAGCTTCTAGTCCCACTGTTGGTTTTTTCCTGTCAGGCTGTACTAGAAGAAACATAAGAGGCACAAGGGTATGCCAGATGGTGAAAAATAGGTTTAAGGCACCAAAATAGGGTTGTTTTTATTAAAAACTAGGCTAGCATGGAATGCCAGAAGGTGTGAAACCCAGCTCTGAATAACAATCTCCTGTGTGAACCTCCCACCAGGTGAAGCTGGGTGGGCCTGCCAGCCTTCCTGGGGCGGAGGGGCGGAGGGGCGAAGGGGGGCGGGCAGGGAGTTGTTTTTGCAGGGCTGGCTGCAAAAGATTCTGGAGGCCCATGGGGGAGCCAGTGGCTCTCCACCCCTTCCTTTCCCTATGCCCCACCATCAGTACACTGAAATCCTCAGCCTGGTGCTGATTCATCCATATCTCCTTCATACTGGGGTCTGAGGTCCAAGAACAATTACGGCTGGAAACATGACCTCCAAGAAAGCCTAGGTTTCTTCAGCATTATTTTATATAATTTTCTTTCTTTATTTTTGACTGTGCTGGGTCTTTGTTGCCACGCGGGCTTCTCATTGCAGTGGCTTCTTCTGCTGTGGAGCACGGGCTTTAGCATATTGGGGCTCAATAGTTGCAGCTCCCGCGCTCTAGAGCACAGGCTCAGTAGGTGCGGCGCATGGGTTTTGTTGCTCCGCAGCATGTGGGATCTTCCTGGATCAGGGATCAAACCAGTGCTTCCTGCATTAGGCAGGAGGATTCTTTACCACTGAGCCACCAGGGAAGACTTCTTCAGCATTATTGAAGGGAACGGCCATGTCCAAAAGTTTTCCCCTAACCCTTAGGGTTACCGAACCAAACTTGGATCCACTCTCTGGCACAGTAAAGCCCATCTACTGACACCCGGTTGTAGGGAAAGAAAGCGCACCATCTGTCTCAGGGCTTCCAGCGAGGAGCCTAGGCAGTACTTAAGGGTCAAAAGACCCAACTCTCTGACGGCTTTCAGAGGAAGGTTTTTAAAGATGAGAGAGAGGGTTGCTGGGTATGTGATCAGCTGGTGGACATTCTTCTGATGGATTGGTGATGAGATAATCAAAAGTCAACATCATCAACCACCTGGTTCCTCCTGGTCTGGGGCCTATGTGCTTGTGGCCAGCAGACAGTTAACTTCTTCCATCTGGTGGGGGTTTCGGTCTCTGCAAAACAGCTCAAACGGTTTGGCTCAGAATATTATCTCTAGCCTTTGAGGAGGAACTAAAGGTCCCTGACTTTGTTTAAGGGCTAAACTATCAGTATTTTGTCCTGCTTGACTGTTGTCTTTCTGCATTTTCTCACAACTCTGATTACATTCTTTGGAACCCAGGGAAGGGCTAGAAGGCTAAAGTTTTCCTACAGACAAGAGGCAGGTGGAGGACATGGGTCAGGGGAGGTGTCTGTCCTGGGAAGGCCCCCATAGGGTCCTGCTTGGTTACTTTACCAAACAGTGTCCCTCAAACTCTCCAACTTTAAGGAAGCCAGCATCCGAGAGGGTTAGGCTCCTCATCAAAAAAGTCCTTTGTCATACTGAGTCAGTGAGCTTTTGCTACAAACCAACCAACCAACCACAAAGCTTGGTGCCTTAAGGCAGTGGTCCTTAGCCTTTATGGTATGAGGGATGGGTTTCATGTAAAATAATTTTTTCATGGACCAGGGGGTGGAGAGGTGGTTTCAGGATGATTCAAGTGCATTACATTTATTGTGCACTTTATTTCTATTATTATTACATCAGCTCCACCTCAGATCATCTGGCATGAGATCCCAGAGGTTGGGGACCCCTACCTTAAAGTACCAACTCTGGATTTAGCAGACTGGCAATCTGGGCTAAGTCCCACTGATGCACTTGGCTCATGCCCACGTCTGTGACATCAACTGCCAGGTTGGCTGGGGACAGGCTGGTCTGAGATAGCCTCAGCTAGTTAGATTGTATTTCTTCCGTGCGGTCTCACATCTCCCAAGGCTAGCCTGGGTTTGTTCACAGGGAGGTAGCTGAGTTGCAAAAGAGTAAGCTGAAACAGCAAAAAAATGCTCACAGCCTTTTGAGATAGGCCTGGACCAGGAATAACACTTTGTATTCAATTGGTCAGAGCAAGTCCCAAGGCCAGCTCAGGTTCAAGGGCTGCAGTTCTTGATAGGAGCAGCTACTCTGCATTGAACAGGGATGCAAGTACAAAGAAGATAATAATGGCAGCCATTTTTTTCTTTTTCTAAAATTTTTTTAATTGAGGTAACATTCTTTTGTATAAGTTTCATGTGTACAACATTATATTTCTATTTCAGCTTGCAGGATCTTAGTTGCCCTATCAGGGATTGAACCTGGGCCCTTGACAGTGAAAGCGAGGAGTCGTAACCACTGGACCACCAGGGAATTCCCGTATTTCTACTTCTTTATACACTAGAACATGCTCACCACCAAAAATTTAGTTTTCATCCATCAACATACAGTTGATCCCCTGTACCCAACTTGTCCCCCTTCCTCTGGTAATATTGGGGGACTGAGGGAACAAAAAGTGCCCATGAAACTGAGAAGTCATCTTGAGACCAAAAGATTAGGCAAGCAGCTCCATATAATCAAGTTGGCAGCTGCACTTTGCACCAGTGAGGGGCATTGGGACAATTTTATAGTTAATCTAGGGTAGGGGTACAGATACTTGAAAACAGGCCGTGCATTCCTAAATTAAGATTTACGAATGGGTAAGCTAGTCATGCAGAGAAGGCAATGGCACCCCACTCTTGCCTGGAAAATCCCATGGACAGAGGAGCCTGGTAGGCTGCAGTCCATGGGGTCGCTAAGAGTCAGACACGACTGAGCAACTTCACTTTCACTTTTCACTTTCATGCATTGGAGAAGGAAATGGCAACCCACTCCAGTGTTCTTGCCTGGACGGGGGAGCCTGGTGGGCTGCCGTCTGTGGGGTCGCACAGAGTCGGACACAACTGAAGCAATTTAGCAGCAGCAGCAGCAGCAAGCTAGTCATGTGGGCACTGGGAATATGTCACAAAGGGTTTTCATCATTGTTTGGGGACTAAGAAAGCATAGAGCCTACCAGATCCTGATGACTATGAAACAACCTCTATTAACTACAAAACCCTTGACGACAGATAAGTGATTCACTACATAGTACAGACTGGGTAGGGTCAGTGAAAAGATGGGAGAAATTGCAAGAGCCCAAGATGGCGTCAGTTATGCTACCAGCCATACAGATAGCCACTACTCTGCACTCTGTATCTATATATTTGTTTTTTGTTTCATTTGGTTTGTTCATTTATTTTTTTTAATATTCCATATATGAGTGAAATCATACAATATTTGTCTTTCTTCTGACATTTCACTTAGCATAATACCCTCAAGATCCATCCATGTTTTTGTAAATGGCAAGATTTCATCTTTTGTATGGCTGAGATGTAATCTATTATATATAAAGAAGATGTGAGAGATATTTATCTCATATTCATGATCATATGGTTTTTCTCATCATTGATATAGTGAATTACACTGATTAATTTTTGAATATTGAACTAATCTTGCATTCCTAGGATAAAACCCACTCAGATATTATGTATTTTTCTTATTATATATTATTGAATTTGATTTGCTCAAATTTTGTTAAGAACTTTTGCATTAGTGTTTCTGAAGTACATTGGTATATAGTTTTCTTATAAAAAATTTTTGTTTGATTTTGGTATAGAGTAATGCTGACCACCTCATGAATGATTTGGAAAATAGTCTCTCCTCTTTAATTTCCTGGAAGAGTTTGTGGAGAATTGACTCATTTTGTCTTTAAATATTTATTGGAATACTCCCATGAAGCCAGTTGGGCCTGGAATTTTCTTTGTAGAAATATTTTCAATAAATTCAATATCTTTAATCAATGTAAGGCTAAACAGGTTACCTATTTCTTATTGAGCTTCAATAGTTTATGTCTTTCAAGGACTTTTTCCATTTCACCTAAGTTGTCAAATTTGTTGGCATAAATTTCATGATTTTTTCCCAACATATATTAAAAATACTATGAAGCCTTTAGAATGAAAACAATGTAATATTGGTACATGAATAGAAAAGAAACCAGTGGAATAGATTAGAGAAAGTCTAGAAAGAGACTCAAATATATTTGGCAATTTAGTATATGACAAAGTATATGGCATTTCAAATTATTGGGGTAAAGATGTACTTAAAAAATTTATTTTGGTAAAATATCCACAGCATAAAATTGACCATTTGAGCCATTTTGGGGTGTACAGTTCAGTGGCATTAAATACATTCATATTGTGGAACTTCCCTGGTGACTCAGATGGTAAAGAATCTGCCTGCAATGCAGGAGATCTGGGTTCAATCCCTGGGTCTGGAAGACCCCCTGGAAAAGGGAATGGCAGCTCACTCCAATATTCTTGCCTGGGAAATCCCATGGACAGAGGAACCTGGTATGCTACAGTCCATGGGGGTCAGAGAGAGTCAGACACGACTGAGCGACTAATACTTTCACTTTCAGAGAACTAAACTCTTACATGCTGAATGGTGTGGCAAAAAAAAAAAAAAATACATTCATGTTGTACAACCATCACCACATCCATTTTCAGCCCTGTTTCTTAATAGACTTTTTTTTTAATGCTACCATTTATTCATTTAGTATTTTAGTTATTACAAGACCATTTCTTTTTACTGCCTCAAAAATCCTCTGTGCTCTTCGTATTCATCCCCCTTTCCCCCAGTTCCTGGCAACCACTGACCTTTTTACTGTCTCCATGGTTGTGCCTTTTCCAGAGTGTCATATAGTTGGAATCAAACAGTATGTACCTTTTCAGATGGGCTTCGGTCACTTACTAATATACATTTAAGCTTCCTCCATGACTTTTTCTGACAGCTCACTTCTTTTCTGTATTGAATCACGTTCCATTGTTGAGATATACCAGAGTTTATCCATTCACCTATTGAAGGACATCTTGGTTGCTTCCAAATTTTGGCAAGTATGAATCAAGCAGCTATAAACATCTGTGTGCATGTTTTTGCGTGGACATAAGTTTTCAATTCCTTTGGGTAAATATCAAGAAGCACAAGTAGTGGATCATATGCTAAGTATATATTTAGTTTTCTAAGAAACCACCAAATGATTTTCCAAAGTGGCGGTATCATTTTGCATTTCCACAGGTGATGAATGAGAGTGTCAGTGGTGAATTGGAGAAGAACTATATTCAATATCCTGTAATAAACCATAATGGAAAAGGTCATGTATACTTATATACATGTATATATATACATCTATGGGCTTCTCTGGTGACTCAGTGGTAAAGAAGCCACCTGCCAATGCAGGAGATGCAGGAGACATGGGTTCTATCGCTGGGTCGGGGAAGAAAATTTCCTTCTAGAGGAGGAAATGGCTGCCTACCCCAGGATTCTTGCCTGGAGAATCCCATGGACTGAGGAGCCTGGTGGGTATAGTCCATGGGGTCACAAAGAGTCGGACATGACTTAGTGACTGAGCATGCATGCAGTACAAGCATAAAACCTCATATGTTGATAAAAACTGTGTACTAGACTGGTTAACGGCTACAATCCCTTGCATGCTAGTATTCATTTTGCAGTGTATCCCTGCCCTTCATTCCTTCCATCCAAGGGTGAGTCTATTTCTTCACCGTCCTACCCCAGAGTCTGGACTGGCCTTGTAACCTGCTTTGGCCAATAGCAGTAGATGGAAGTGACTTGTGACTCCCACAGTCAGTTCAGGAAGCTTGAGGCTTCTACCTTGATTCTCTCAGAAAGTTCTGGTTGCCATATAACGGAGTCCACTTAGCCGACTAGAACATAAAAAGCCATGGAGACCCGAGGAGCCCTAATCCATAGCCAGATATTTGAGTCAGGCTATCTGGAATCTTCCAGCTCAGCTGATTCTCTCTCTTGAGTGAGTCCAGTCAAAACTGGCAAGAGGAAGTACCCAACCAACCAGCACAATCATAACACATCATAAACTATTACTGTTTTCGGCCACTATCCCTTGGGGTGGCTTGTTACACAGGAAAAGGTAATTAAAACTGGAGTTCAATTTATTATTACAAAATGAAAAACCATAATAGGCAGAGGAAGTGGGTGGGGGTAGAGAGGAAACAAAATTGGCCTTTCCTTGATAATTACTGAAGCTGGGGATTCATTATCTACTCATCTATTTTTGTATATATTTGAAATTTTCCATAGTAAAAAGTAAAAAATAAAAGGGAGGGTTGGAAAGATTTCATTGGAAAAATGTGGCTCTTCTCTGGTGTTCCAGTGGCTAAGATTCCATGCTACCAATGCAGGGGGCCGGGGGTCCATCCCTGGTGAGGGAACTAGACCCCCAATGCCGCAATTAAAGATCCCACATGTTGCAACTAAGACCCAGTGCAGCTAAATAAATATATTTTTTAAATGTATATGTCTATTTTTGTTTTTTAGCTATATCACTGGGCATGTGGGTTCTTAGTTCCCAGCACCCCTGCTTTGGAAGAGGTGAGTCTTAATCACTGGATCGCCAGGGAGTTCCCTTAAAATATATATGCATACTTGATATTCAACACATTTAATTTTTTTTACATGATTACATAATACACAGAACGAAATACACTTTTCCCCCCAGCAGGCCACATTTTGACTCTCCAAATACTCTCCAGTTCACCCCTGAATGTCATAGAGATATTACATAAAATTTCTGGGTGTGTCATGAGATCACCAAGGATGAGAAACCAGCTCCTAAGGCAGCTGGGGCCCCAGCAGCAGGACTCAGCGGGGCAGGAGCCCCCAACCCTGCAGCCCGGAGTATGAGTAGACGATGAGGAAGTTCGGCTTGCGGCAGCCCGCTCTGCCTTCCTTTCCTCCTTCCTGTCGCATCAGGTCAAGACTGTACCCAGGCCCGCCTGCCCTGCTCGACAGCACGGGCTCGGGCTCCGGGGGAGGGTGAGACTGGGGCTGAAAGCGGCTGGAAAAGGCGGACCAGCCTGAATTTCAGCCCTCCATCCTTGCAAGGGGACAGGCGAGCCACCCTGGAGCTAAAGGTCACTCTGGAGCTCTCCAGGATTCTGCCCCTCTGACTCACGCTCTCCGGGAACCCCGGCATCCCCGGGCTCAGATTCTAGACTGTAACGCCCGCGGGCAGCCCCGAAGTGAAGGAGCGCAGCTGGGCGCCCGGCAGTCCGGGAGGTGGGGCGTCTTGCGACCGCCCTGTTGATCCCGTCCCTGCTTCCTTAAAGAATGACTGATGGCGATTCTCTAGCCTCGAAACCACTCTCTCAGCAAGCCCTTTCCTTCCAAAGACGCCCGGAACCCGCGGAGGAGGGGGGAGGAAGGTGGAGAGTCGGTGGGGGGAGGGAGGGAGGAAGAGGAATGAATTGCATTGGCCCGTCGCCTCCGCAGCGGAAGATGCTGACACCCTCCGTCCAGCCCCCTCCCCGGGGGCCCTGCGTCCCCCTTCCCCCTGCCAGGCTGCAAACATACAAGCACACAGACCTGCGCACTAGAACATAAACAGGGATATTTAATTTCTTCCTTTTAATTTTTTTTTTGCACACTAATAAATAAACTACTGCAACAACAACAGAAAAAGCAAGCGGAATCCAAATATCCTCTCGGTTGCCATTTGGTTATATAAGAAGGACGAATTAAGGCGAGCTGGCGGTAAAGAGTCGCTCCAAATCCGAGCCCCTGAACCGGCCTTAAATCAAAAGGGAAAAAGTGGGGCAGAGTTCTGCCAGCAGCAAACATGATCTGCTTCTGGGGAGAGGACTGTCACAGGTCACAGAACTCGGCCCAGCTAAAAGTCCGCAGCCCCTGCACACCTCCGGGAACCCTTATTCGTTGTTGTTTTGCAGGGATGGGCTCCAGGCAGCTTCCTTTGTAAGGTGCCCCCCACCCCCAGCCCGCGGGTCGAGCTTCTGGGGCAGGGAGCAAACACCCGCCCCAAGGGACTGGACCACCAGCGTCCCCTTGCCCAGGAATTTAGGATTGGGGTGGAGAAAAAGAAAACAGTGTTTATGAAGAGCCAGAAAGCGTTCTGTGTAAGTAGGGGATTGTGGGAGGCTGTGAGCTTGAGGAGGGGAGCTGTGTGAAAGAACAAAAGGCTGAGGCGGGGCGAGAGAAAAAGAGAGAGAATATAAAGACATGCTGGCGTAGAGAGGGACAGGCCACAGGAATTCTGCTTGAACTCCCTGCTGCCTTCCGAGCCCCAACTGCTGCCTTCTCTCATTTTCCAGAACAAAAATATCTTGTCTTCTATTTCACCAGACACCTATGACCTATCACCTTCGGAGGTTCAGGAAGCTTGAAACTTCCGTTACTTGTATTCAGAATTCTAAATAAAATGCCCTCAAATTCAAGCTTTCTCATTTTACTTAAAATTTTTTTTTTTAGAGCAGTTTTAGGTTCTCAGCAAAATTGAGAGGAAGGTGCAGCGATTTCTAATATTAACTCCTGCCCTCCCCCCCCCCCCCCCCCCCCCCCGACACACAGCCTCCTCCATTATCACCATCTCCCCTAGAGTGCTGTTTGTTCCAGCTGATGAACCTGCACTGACACACCATCGTCACCCGAAGTCCAGAGTTTACATTACGGTTCACTCTTGGTGTTGTGTGGGTTCAGATAAACGTATAATAACCTGTATCCACCATTTTAGGGTTCTAGTGTGTGCTCAGTCATGTCCGACTCTTTACAACCCCAGGGACTGTAGCCGGCCAAGCTCCTTTGTCCGTGGCATTTCCCAAGCAAGAACACTGAAGTGGGTTGCCATTCCTACTCCAAGGGATCAAACCCGAGTCTCCTGTGTCTCCTGCATTGGCAGGCGAGTTCTTTACCGCTTGAGCCATCGGGAAAGCCCTAAAGGATAGTGCCACTGCCCTAAAAATCCTCTGTGCTCCTCCTGCTCATCCCTCCCCCACCTCCAGCAACTGCTAATCCTCTCACTGTGTCCGTAGCTTTGTGTTTTCCAGAATATCATATAGTTGGAATTGTGCAGTATATATGGCTTTTTGGATTGGTTTCTCTCACTTAGTAATTCATCTTACTTTTGTGGTAAAAGTTTGCTGCTTACATTTTCCTAACCCTTCTCTCCTTTAGTACACAGTCCATAATACCTTCCGGTTGAGGGAAAAAAGCTTATGTCAGGCTTACAAATAAAATGGAAACAAATGTTTTTCCTTTGGGAAAAGGAAAACTCATACTTCCTGCATACTGGAAACTAGAAATCCCAGTGTTTCCAGTTTCAGCCACAGTCCAAACTTTAAAAAAAATTTTTTTTATTGGACTATATTTATAACATTGTATTAGTTTCAGGTATACAGCAAAGTGAATCAGTTATGCATATATCCGCTCTTTTTTAGGTTGTTTTCCCATGTAGGTCATTACAGAGTACTGGGGAGAGTTCCCTGTGCTATACAGTAGGTCCTTACTATCTATTTTATATATGTGTGTGTGTGTGTGTGCACGCTCAGTAGCGTCTGATTCTTTGTGACCCCATGGACTGTAGCCTGCCAGGCTCCTCTGTCCATGGGATTTTCCAGGCAAGAATACTGGAGTGGTTGCCATTCCCTTCTCCAGGGGATCTTCCCGACCCAGGGATTGAACTCGAGTCTCCTGCATTGGCAGGCAGATTCTTTACCACTGAGCCACGAGGGATGCCCATTTTATATATAATACTGTGTATATGTCAAAGTCCAACCTTTCTAAAGCATTCTCTGACTTCATCTTCCGGAGCAGGGATTTTAAAACCCAAGGATGCGTGCTCAGAATCATGGCCGCTTCACTCAAGAATGGGCATCCATGGAGCCATCCTAAGGGCTGCCTCTCCTCACCTGGGCAGGATGGTCCCACCTGCAATATACAGAGCTTGGCCATGCTCTGCCTGGAGGCAAAAACCACAGGGACCTGTTTCAGGAGGACTGGCAAAGACTCATCCCACCCTTACTTCTCTGGAAGTCATGATCGTGGTGCTGTGGTAGTGTTTCCCTCAACTCCTCTTCAGTCTCTGCAACCTTCTCCCATCAGCCAGAATCATAACAGCAGCAGCAATCAACATTTACCAACTGCTAATTACATGCCAGGCACCTGGCTAAGCCCTTTTTATGTATGTATTTAATCCTCATGACCCGAGGAAGCAGGTAACAGTAGTGTCCCCCATTTTTATAACTGAGGAAGCTGAGGCACCGAAAGATTAAGTCACGTGCTCAAAGTCACACAGCCTTGAAGTAGCCTAACCAGGAGTTAAGCCCAGACAGCCTAGTTTCAGAGTTCAGCTGTGAACCAGGACACTGTGATGGGAGAGATAATGGTTATAAATGGCTGTGTAACAAGTTACTCCCAAACGTGGCGGGTTAAAACAATGAACAGTTCCACACATGTCTTCTGAGGGTCAGGAATCTGGATGCTCAGGGGGGCTTATGTGGAAGGCTACCGTCAAGCTGGCAGCCAGGGCTGTAGTCTCCCAAGACTTGACTGGGCCTACAGGATCTGCTTCTGACCTCATTCATGTGGCTGTTGGCAAGAGGCCTCAGTGCCTTGACACGTGGGCCTCTCTATGGGGCTGCTCCGGACAAGCGTTCCCGCAGCCCGAGGGATGAGGGGAAGAGAGAGAGAGATTGAGAGATGAGCCACCCTGCCTTTTATGACCTACTCTCCTGGTCACCCATCATCATTCCTGCCTTATTCTACTCATTAAGTCCAACCCACACTCAACAGGAGGGCTTACACAAAGGCATGAACACCAGGAAGCAGCGATCACTGGAGGCCATCTTGGAGGCTGTTACCACAGGTGTGAAGAGGAGCTAAACAAAAGGACCACGCCCACAGAAAAACCTAAAACCTGCTCTAGAGGTGATGGCAAAGAGCTAGCATGCAGAGATTAGAAGCAAAGGATTATATGTACACATAGTACCAGGAACGCTTCTGAAAAACTTAGTGAAAAAAGAAACAGGGTGAATTATAGAACACAATACCATTGATGTAATTTCAAAATATATGCATACAGGTGCCATTCATCTCAACTGCAAAAACAGGAACCCTAATTGATGCTGTTAGAAGTCTGGACAAATTGCCCTTGGAGAGGAGCTTCTGGAACACTCATCATGTTGTCTTTTTTGGGCTGGGAGCTAGTTACACAGCTGTACTCATTTTATGGAAATTCATCCAGCTGTGCACTTATGATGTGCGCGTTTTCCATATGTCTGTTACATGGCTATACAATTTACATTAAAACCAAAAATACATTCATGGAAAATACCAGTACCCATTTTGTGAGAGCCTATATAAAAGAAAAGATATACATTAAAATGATTGTCTATGGGGGATAGAAGTGGGGAAGGAAATACATACACACACACACACACACACACACACACACACACACACACACACACGACAGGTCTTATGCAATCGTTGTTGTTGATATACCACAGAGGAGTGTTATTAATTTGACCCTCTGCACCTGAGGTTAAAAAAGATAACAAAAAAGCTGTGTTTGTGATCTCACATTCAGGTGGGCCACAGGAGAACTTTATTTTTTTATGGTGCTTATAAGTCTGTCTCCATCTACCCAGTTACCTAAGGTCCCTCACCCCTCAATGCTCCCAAATCAAAAAGAGTTGATCCCAGAGGCTCCTCCAGCCTCTGCAGAAGCTGCTCAGGTCAACACCCACCCCAGCTGAGTTACTTAGTGGGGAGGAAAGATGCACTCTAATCAAATCCCGGGAAAGACTTAAAAGAGTTTAGCAAGTTCTCACACTCAAGCTGCATCCCATTACCCTGGAGAGCTCATTAAAGCACAGAGTTCTGGGCCCCTCCCTCGGAGTTTCTGAATTTGCATTTCTAACAAGTTCCCAGGTCCTGCTGCTGCCGGTGGGCCCAGAAGCTCACCTTGAAAATCACTGGTGCTACAAAGGAGGACAAGAAGTATGGTTACTGCCATAGCAAGTTTTCCACCCCCAGGGCGATCCCAGGTTCTAGAACAAACCTCAGCCCTGGCTGCTCCCTAACGAGGTGGTGTGGCTTGAGAAGCAGAGCTAATCCCAGAGACAATAGAGGAAGCTTTGTGAAGGGGAGATCTCTGGGCTTGGAGACATCAACACTCACCTTTTGCAGCCAGCCCCACCCTCCATTCTGCATAAGAGGTAATGGTCTGAGCTTTCTGCCGAGAAATCTGGGCCACAGCCATGTTCACTAGAGTGGTAGTCTCAGGGAAAACATCGGTGTAAAACCAAGCAGAACCCTGTAGGGTCCTCCCAGGTACAGAAGCCCCTCCGTATTTCCCATTTCTTGTTTGTAGAGAAAAAGCTTTAATCTCCTAGGCCTTCTGTGAGTTCCAAAGAGCAGACTCAATCACTTACTAATTAGGGAACTCAGAAACAAAGGGAAAGCAGTTAAGCAAGAAAAGTAATGATAGCTTAAACAACTGAGCAATGAAACGGAGTCCTGGTTCCTCCTCTCAGAATAGACATAACAATCTGACACATACCTTTTAGTTGTTCTATAGAAACTAAGACCCCCACCCAGATAGAGGATGGCAACCACACGCCAACCATAAGCAGGTAGACTCCAGACTGGTTGGAACTAGAAGGTTGATGATTAAATTTCCTGACACAGTATGCTGCTGCTGCTAAGTCACTTCAGTCGTGTCCGCCTCTGTGCGACCCCATAGAGGCAGCCCACCAGGCTCCCCCGTCCCTGGGATTCTCCAGCCAAGAACACTGGAGTGGGTTGCCATTTCCTTCTCCAATGCATGAGAGTGAAAAGTGAAAGTGAAGTCGCTCAGTCGTGTCGGACTCTCAGCGACCCCATGGACTGTAGCCCACCAGGCTCCTCCATCCATGGGATTTTCCAGGCAAGAGTACTAGAGTGGGGTGCCATTGCCTTCTCCTGACACGGTATGGAGGTTCCTTAAAAAACTGAAAATAGAGCTACTATATGATCCAGCAATCTTACTCCTGGGCATATATCTGGAAAAGATGAAAACTCCAACTCAAAAAGGTGCATGCACCCCCATGTTCATAGCAGCACGATTTACAATAGCCAAGACATGGAAGCAAACTAAATGTCCATCAACAGATGAGTGGATGAAGATGTGGTACATATATACAACTGAATATTGCTCAGCCATAAAAAAGAATGAAATAATGCCAATTGCGGCAACATGTATGGATCTACAGATTGTCATACTGAGTGAAGTAAGTTAGAAAAAGACAAATATATGGCATCACTTATATGTGGAATCTAAAAAAAGGGTGCAAAAGAACTTATATACAAAACAGAAATAGAGTTACAGATGTAGAAAATAAATTTATGGTTACCTGGGGGAGGGATAAATTGGAAGATTGGGATTGACATATACATGCTACCATATGTGAAATAGATAACTAACGAGGACCTGTATGCTTGTTATTGAACACTACTTGATACTCTGTAATTGCCTGGGAATTTCATGGGGAAAGAATCTAAAAAAGAATGGATATATGCATAACTGATTCAGTTTGCTGTACACCTGAAACTAACACAACATTGTAAATCAATTATATCCAATAAAAATTTTTTTAAAGTGTCCTGAAACACCACCCTGTTACCTCACCACCAACCAGTTAGAAGGAAGTTCACAAGCTACAACCCTCACCCCAAATGTTACTTTAAAAACCCTTCCCTGAAAGCCATGTGGGAGTTTGAGTTCCTTAAGCATTAGCTGCCAGTGCCCCTTCCTGCCCACTGGGATGAATGCTTCTCCCTCCTATTACTCTCTTGTCAGCCCGAAGGACCTCTTCCATCAACCCAGGTTTTCTCCAAAGACTGTAAAGAGGACTTGCCTTGAACAGCTCAGTGTTGTTTTGTTTTGCTTCATTTTGTTTTGATTGAAGTATAGTTGGTTTACAATGTTGTGTTAGTTTCTGGTGTATAACAAAGTGATTCAAAAAAAAAAAAAACCAAAGTGATTCAGTTATACATATACATATTCTTTTTCATATTCTTTTCCATTATGGTTTATCACAGGGTATTTAATATAGTATTATGCACTAGGACCTTGTTGTGTATTTTATATATGCTGCTGCTGCTAAGTCGCTTCAGTCGTGTCCGACTCTGTGCAACCCCATAGACGGCAGCCCACCAGGCTCCCCTGTCCCTGGGATTCTCCAGGCAAGAACACTGGAGTGGGTTGCCATTTCCTTCTCCAATGCATGAAAGTGAGAAGGGAAAGTGAAGTCGCTCAGTCGTGTCCGACTCCTAGCGACCCCAAGGACTGCAGCCTACCAGGCTCCTCCATCCATGGGATTTTCCAGGCAAGAGTACTGGAGTGGGGTGCCATTGCCATCTCCGGTATTTTATATATAGCAGTGTGTATATGTTAATCCCAATCTCCTAATTTATCCCTCCCTGTACATTTCCCCTCTGGTTAACCATAAGTTTGTTTTCTATGTCTGTGAGTCTGTTTCTGTTTTGTAAATAAGTTCATTTGTAGCATTTTTTTAGATTCCACATGTATTATATCATATATTTGTCTGACTTAGTTCACTTAGTTAATCTCTAGGTCCATCCATGTTGTTGTAAATAGAATTATCTCAGTATTTTGATGGCTGAGTACTATTCCACTGTATATATATACACCACGTCTTATTTATCCATTCATCAGTCCATGAACATTTAGTTTACTTCCATGTCTTGGCTGTTGTAAACAGTGCGAGCAGCTCAGTTTTGACCCTTCAGAGGCCCTAAGGCAAGGAGCTACACAGGCCTGGCTGGCATGCCCAAGAGCATATAAAAGACTAATTCAGTACTTCATCCTGCTGAGAGGGATCAGTTGGGACAAACCTGGGAATGCTAAGGAACTTAAATTGTAATTTGTAGGCATCAGAGGCTACTGGAGTTTTTTCAAGAAGGAAAGTATCATGACCAGTTGTGTCTTTTAGAAAATAATTCTGGAGGCAGTGAGAAGATGGAACTAGAATGGGAAGATTTGAAAGCAAGGACACTACTTGGGAGGTGCCTGCCAGGTTCTTAAAGAGAAACAGTGAGGCAGTCCAGATGGAACCTTAAGGGAACCTGGTTATAAAACAGATAGAATGTGATGTTGGGAGTGGGAGATAGAAAGAGAGGGAAAAGTGAGTCTGCAGTTTCTTCATTTAGTGGCTGGATAATGATTTCTAGCATTAATTGAGTACATATTATACATCTGACATTATTCTAAGTGCTTTACACGCACTAATTCATTTAATCCTCCTGTACTAGGTATGAGTATTACCACCATTCCCGTTTTACAGGTAAGAAAACTGAGGCTCCAAGAAGTTAACTTGCTTAAGGACACATAACCGGGAAGTGGAGGAGCTGGAATGCAAATTGAGGCAGCTTAGCTTCAGACACTGCGCTCTTAATCATTACGCTCTGCCTTGGCACTTGACAGTCCTAGGATGTCAGTTGTGATGTCTGCCAGTCCTCACCATCTTCTGAGTGAGACTGTTCCACGGCCCCCTGGAAGGTGTTTTTCAATGAAACACCTGACTCCACCCACTTTCAAAGGCCAGTCAGATGAGCGTGAGCACTTAACCTGAGACAAATAAATCCACAAGCCCAGACAAGATTTCCTCTCACTTGGTGATTAAAACTAGGACATGCTGAGGAACTCATCGGATAATAGTGGGAGCAGAAGCTAAAAGGTCATGATGTGGGTAGGCCCTGAGTCAGCAGAGGTTATGAGGGAACAGAAAGGATGAATGAGTAAGCAGAGAATGTGATCATCAGGGAGAGAAGACAGCAGATTGCCCAAGAGCCTGGGATATGTGATGAGAGGGTGGCCTGGAAGAGTCTCAGGCTTCTGCTGCCCTGGCTCCTTTCTGCCTTTAGTGGCCTGAAGAGGTCCTGTGGCCTGTATCCCTGGTTTCCACACATGGGACCTACAGTTGACCTCCCTGAGGAAAAACTGTTTTCTATAATATAAAAAGTCCTAATTAAACTGGAGATCCTGCCAACAGAGAGGGATGACAGAGGAGGAGGAGCTGAGAAGGAGATGTCCATAGAGGAGGCCTTTGAAAAGTTCCAACATACACCTGGGAATCTGGAAGGCCACCTGCGTGCATAGGGATGTGCACGTGCCTAGGAGAGACCTGAGAAAGTCCTCTTCTCTCAGTTCTGACTGAGCTTGAGGCTCAGTGCCAATAGGAAGTGAAGGCTATGGCAGAGTTGTCAACTGCCTGACTGAGCACTGAACAACATATACACAAAGCCCTCCAGCAGTGACTGAGAGACTTATTGGTTCCAGACACTTAAGGACATCTCTGGCCATTCACTAGCTGACCACTAAGCTGATGAGCAGACTTCAGCGGCCACTCATAAAAAAGAATACATTTTACAGAATTAGTTCAGAAACAATAAGAATAAACAGCAGCAACAATAACTAACATTGGAATGGGGGAGACTATGATTTCCATAGTTGTCATATTATATTATTTATTTAAAGTGTCCAATTTTCAACAAATTTATGAAAATAGAACTCAGAGGGATCATAGTTACACCTCTCTGTAAACATACTAAAAAGCATTGAATTGTACACTTTAAATGGGTGAGGCAATTCCCTAGTGGCCCAATGGTTAGGATTCCACGCTTCCACTGCCAGGGGCCTGGGTTCAATCCCTGGTTGGGGAACTAAGATCCCGAAAACTGTGTGATGCAGCCAAAAAAAAAAAAGTTAAAAAATAAAAATGAGGGCTTCCCTGGTGGCTCAGTGGTAAAGAATCTGCCTGCCAATGCAGGAGATACACTTCGATTCCTGCTGCAGCAAGATCCCACATGCCTCGGAGCAACTAAGACCGTGTACCACCACTATTGAGCCTGTGCTCCAGAGCCCAGGAGCTGCAAACACTGAGCCCACGTGCCACAACTAGTGAAGCCCACGTGGCCTAGAGCCTGTGCTCCACAACGAGAGAAGTCACCACAGTGAGAAGCCCACACACCACAACTAGAATAGCCCCCGTTCTCTGCAACCAGAGAAAAGCCCATGCAGCAATGAAGATTCAGCACAGCCAAAATAAATGAATATAATTATTAAAAATGGTTTTAAAAATTGGTGACTGGTCTGTATGTAAATTAGATCTTAAGGAAGCTGTTTAAAAAGAAGATGCTTCACCACTTCATGCTTTATACACTGAACTTTCTGATTTTAAAAAAAAGTGCTCATTTGGAAAAATGTTTATCAAGATTAAATAATTATTTAAAAACAAGTATTGATATTGATAGTCAATTAAATTTACTGCAATTTGTTGTCAATGGTTGGCTTAATAAAACTATTTATAAGGTCAAAACTAAATTCTCTCCTCAAACATGCTATGCTATGCTAAGTCATTTCAGTCGTGTCCGACTCTGTGTGACCCCATAGACGGCAGCCCACCAGGCTCCCCCGTCCCTGGGATTCTCCAGGCAAGAACACTGGAGTGGGTTGCCATTTCCTTCTCCAATGCGTGAAAGTGAAAAGTGAAAGTGAAGTTGCTCAGTCGTGTCCGACTCTTAGCGACCCCATGGACTGCAGCCTACCAGGCTCCTCCATCCATCGGATTTTCCAAGCAAAAGTACTGGAGTGGGGTGCCATTGCCTTCTCCGCTCCTCAAACATAATGTAGACCTATGATTGTGCTGTACATGGAATTCTCAGTAGATTCTCTGGATAAAAATAAATTAGATCAGAGGCAATTATGATAAAATGCTAACGTCTGACAAAGCTAGGTGCTGGGTCGATGGTATTCATTATATTAATCTCTCTTAATGTTTCAAATGCTGAAAATACTTCATGATAAAAATCTAAAAGAAAGCAGAGTGCTATCACACAATGGTTAGAATGGCTAAAATTAAAGATTGACAATACCAAGTGCTGACCAAGATGTAGAGAAACTGGAATTCTCATACACTGCTGGTGGGAATGTCAAATGCTACAGAAACTCTGGAAAATGTTTGATACTTCCTAATCAACATAAGGGGGCCTCCCTGGTGGCTCAGCGGTAAAGAATCCACCTGCAATACAGGAGACACAAGTTCTATCCCTGGGTGGGGAAGATCCCCTAGAGAAAGAAATGGCAACCCGCTCCAGTATTCTTGCCTGGGAAATCCCATGGACAGAGGAGCCTGGCAGGCTATAGTCCACGGGGTCCCAAAAGAGTCGGATACAACTTAGCTACTAAACAACAACTATCAACATAAACATAAAATTACCATATGACTCAGCCATTTTACTCTTTGATATTTACCTAAAATAAATGAAAACAGGGAGGTCCCTGGTGGTCCAGTGGTTAAGGTCCCAAGCTCCCAATGCACGGGGCCTGGGTTCCATCCCTGGTCAGGGAACTAGATCCCACATTTCACATGCTGCAACTAAAAAAAAAAAAAAGATTTGGATACAAGTTCATGGCAGCTCTATTCATAATATCTTTTAAAAGATTGGAGCTAGCACAAATATCCTTCAACAGGTAAATGGATAAACAAATTATGGTACATCTACATGGATAAACAAATTATGGTACTTCTATGTAATGGAATACTACTCATCAATTAAAAGGAATTCACTGCTGACATGCAACAACATGGATGACTCTCAAAAAACATGCTGAGCAAACAGAGGAAGATGCAAAAGGGTACATACTGTATGATTCCGCTTATGTGGAAGTTTATTTTTTTTTTCTTTTTTTTGGTTTATTTTTATTTTTTGTTTAATTTTTTTTCTTTTTTTTGTTATTTTTTTTATTATGTGGAAGTTTAGAAACACAAATCTAATCTAGAATGACAGAAAAGAGGACCAGTAGTTGCCTGAGAAGGACACAATTTTCAGGGTAATAAAATCTTTTATACCTTGATTGTGATAGTGGTTACACATGTGTATACATTTGTAAACTCATCAAAATATACACTAAAATTGGTTCTTTGATTATATGTAAAGGATACTTTAATAAAACTGTCTTTTAAAAAAGAATTCAAAACACACAGGAGGTGCCCTGGGCCTAGACAATGGCTTGCAGTGGTTTGGAGGCTGGAAGGAGAGGGGAGAGAGATGTGGTATGGGCTGGGACAGAGGCTGTGCTACAAGCCACAACTGGGTTTTGTTTTTTCAAGGACAAGGGAAATATGAATCACATGAACAGCCTGTGAAGATGAAATCTGGTTCAAGAGAGAATACATAAGAGTAGGGAAATCATGAAAGGTCTCAGACATGGATGAGAAGGATGAGTTCAAGGGCACAAGTGCTCTGTCAGCCACATGAGGGGGCACGGCCACTCAGCCAGTCTCTGAATTAGGAGGGACCTAATATGCAAATTGATGCTTTTGAACTGTGGTGTTGGAGAAGACTCTTAAGAGTCCCTTGGACCTCAAGGAGATCAAACCAGTCAATTCTAAAGGAAATCAACCCTGAATATTTATTGGAAGGACTGATGTTGAAGCTGAAGCTCCAGTACTTTGGCCGCCTGGTATGAAGAGCTGACTCACTGGGAAAGACCCTGATGCTGGGAAAGATTGAAGGCAGGAGGAGAAGGGGATGACAGATGATGAGATGGTTGGATGGTATCACCAAGTCGATGGACATGAGTTTGAGCAAGCTTTGGGAGTCGGTGATAGACAGGGAAGCCTGGCGTGCTGCAATCCATGGGGTCGCAAAGAGTCGGACACGACTGAGCGACTGAACTGACTGAACTGAATAAGCAAATGAGAGAGGAGTTGAGGGTTTGCGGCCCTCGGTGGAGAAGGAAGGACCAGTTATCCCTTTGGACTATGCTGGGGGAGCATGGGGCTGGGGGAGAAGAACAAGGCTTGGAATTTCTGTTAAAAGGAGCTGGGAGCCACTTGGTTCAAGTCCAAGCATTGTCAGACATAAAGCTGAAGCTCATTAATCAGCAACGAAGCCAGTCAGTGTGTTTATGAATTTCACCCTAGCAACCTGGGAGCAGAGAGGAGGAACAAACATTTCAAGTGCCAGTTCCCTCCCAGCCCCCTGGATCGTGCCAGCTTCTCCCACAGGGCAGGCTGGCCACAGAGAATGTCTGTATGAGCCTGTCTCTGCTGGGTGGAGAGGCTGCTGTGCAGCCCCTGAGGCCTGGCCTAGGCTCTCTAGCCAGATGCCCAGGTCTTGGGGCCTCTGCTTGTGGGTCTCTCAGCTCCTATATACTTAACCACCTCAGACCCCTGGCCAGGGCCCAGGTTGAGGGTATGCATTTGCTCTGCTGACAAGTCCCTTTTGCTCAAGCAGGACTTCCTGGAGGTCAGCTTCCTCCAGAGCCCTAACCTTTTGTCTGTGTGCCTCTTTCCCAGTCATTCACAGGGATTTAAGCAAAAGTGGACCCCTCCCTCTTCCAAAAAAGGAAAACCCTCTCCTGAGATGACTTTCAGCCAGAGTCCCGTGACATGCTCTTTTCATGGTCATCCATCATATTACGTCCTCCTCTGTTAGAGCTTTTTCATCTTTAATTATCTGGTGATTAAAAATTACATGCTCCTTGGAAGACATTCAAACAATATGAAAATATATTGTGTTAGCCAAAAAGTTCATTTGGGTTTTTCTATAAGATGGCATGACAAAACCCAAATGAACTTTGTGGCCAACCCAATATAATATAGAATATTCTCTGTGCTTCCACCTTCCAGACGGCTTCCCAAGTGGAGCAGTGGTAAAGAATTCACTACATAGGAGATGCAGGAGATGCGTGTTCAATCCCTGGGTCAGGAAGATCCTTTGGCGGAGGAAATGGCAACCCATTCAAGTATTCTTGCTTGGAGAATTCTATGGACAGAGCAGCCTGGCGAATTACAGTCCGTGGGATTGCAGAGTCAGACATGACTGAGTAACTGAAAACACATGCCACCCTCCAGAAACAACACCTGCTCACCCTGGTTTATATTCCTCGGGAGATATACATATATTCTCATATATAAGAATCTATGTATTTTGTTTTTATTTAATTTTTATTGTGCTAAAATATATGTTACATTTAAAAAATGTATACGTATGAAATAGCAGGAGGAGAAGGGGACAACAGAGGATGAGATGGTTGGATGGCATCACCGACTCGATGGACATGAGTTTGAGTAAACTCTGGGACTTGGTGATGGACAGGGAGGCCTGGCATGCTGCAGGCCATGGGGTCGCAAAGAGCTGGACATGACTGAGTGACTGAACTGAAATGAACTGATGAAATATTAAAAGTTGAGAGGCATTAAGTACATTCACATTGTCGTGCAACCATCATCACCATCCATTTCCAGAACTTTTTCATCTTCCCAAGCTGAGACTTTATACCATTTAAAACACTAACTCCCCACTTCCTCTTTCCCCTAGCCCCTAGCAACCACCATTTCTAATTTCTGTCTTATAAGTCTGGCTACTCTAGATACCTCATATAATTGGAATCATACAATATTTGTCCTTTTGTGCCTGGCTTATTTCACTTAGTAGGACATCTTCAAGTTTCATGCATGTTGTATGAATGTCCTTCCTTTTTAAGGCTGAATGATATTCTTTTTAAGAATTTTTATTTATTTATTTTATTTGGCCGCACCAGATCTCAGTTGTGGCACATGGGTTCTTTAGTTGCAGCATGTGGGACCTACTTCCCTGACCAGGGATGTAACCCAGGCCCCCTGCATTGGGAGCAGGATGTCTCAGCCACTGGACCATCAGGGAAGTTCCAAGCTAAATGATATTCTATTATATGACTATATCACATTTTTGTTTATCCATTTATCCACTGATGGTATTTGGGTTGTTTCCACAAGAATGTATTCTTATATATAAATATATTCTTCCATGAAAGAATATCGTCAATACCATTGATTCTCTCTCTCACCCCAACCTAGTTTGTATACAGAAGCTGTGCCCTCTCTCCTTCTATATCCTTAATCTTTTACCAGGTTCTTTTGCCTGAAACTATCTCTGTGTTCCCCATGCCTAGCTAGTCCCTACTTGGCTTTCCCAACTAGTCCAACTCTCCCCATGTCCAATGGCACCTGCTGTTCTTCTCCACAGCAGCACTTTTACAGATTAGCACATAATATACCTCTTGTTTGTGTTATTATGACTTCCCAACTTTTTCATCAGCAGTGTATAAGATGTTAAAACACATGGCCAAGTGAAGTTATTGCAGGAATGCAAGGATGGTTCAGCATCAGCAAATCTATTATGGAATTTGGTGTTGAAAGAACTCTTGGGGTGGGCATCAGAAGACAGAATTAAGTGCTATCTCTGTTCTGCCATTGACTAGCTGTATAACCTTTTGCATCCCTCCCTCCCACTTTCAAAGGGGTTCTCAGGAAGGGCTCTTCACTGAGGAGGGGAGCACAGCTTTGAGAAGCAGCCTATTCCTCTCCCTGTTCTATTTTCTTTACCTGTAAAATGAAGAAATATTCTAATTCCATGATTTTATAAGCTTTGTAAAAGAAACATAATAGAGTCAAGCAAAACAGGAAGGGAAAAACTGCTGTGTAGCTGGGTCCTAGCCAATTGTGTCCATGGTGCTGGTGGGCTCCTCAGAAGAGATCAGACCCACAGTGCCACACTGTGGACTGTTGGGACATGCATAAAAGGCTTAGACACAGCTAGGGTGGACTGACTACAAAAAGAAATAAATTTGTTCTAAATACAGTGGTGGATGATGGAAGTATTTGAAGTAGTTTTGATAATAAAACTGACTCTGATCAAGCCTCTAGATCTGCATTGTCCACTAGAGTAGTCAATAGCCACATGTGGCTACCTATATTTTAATTGGGCTAAAGAAGTGATGCTTTCAAATTGCAGTGCTGAAGAAGACTCTTGAGAGTCCCTTGGATAGCAAGGAGATCAAACCAGTCAATCCTAAGGAAATCAACCCTGAATATTCATTGGAAGGACTGTTACTGAAGCTGAAGCTCCAATATTTTAGTCATATGATGCAAAGAGCTGACTCACTGGAAAAGACCCTGATGCTGAAAAAGATTGAAGGCAAAAGGAGAAAGGGGAGGCAGAGGATAAGATGGTTAGATAGCATCACTGACTCAATAGATATAAATCTGAGCAAACTCTAGGAGATAGTGGAGGACAGGAGCCTGGTATGCTACAGTCCATGAGGTTACAAAGAGTTGGACATGACTTAGCAACTGAAAAACAATAGTTGATTTACAATCTTGTTGGTTTCAGGTGTACAGCAAAGTTAATTAGTTATACATATACATATATCCACTCTTTTTTAGTTTATTTTCCCATGTAGGCCATTACAGAGTACTGAGTGCCCTGTGCTATACAGTCCTTATTAGTTATCTATTTTATATTAGTAATGTATATGTATCAATCTCAATCTTCCAATTCACTGCAACCCCATCTATATTTAAATGAACATAAAACTACATAAAACTACAAATCCAGTTCCTCAGTCACACTGGCCACATCTCAGGAACTCAAAATTTGCATGTGGCTAGTGGCTACCATATTGGATAATGCAGATATAGAAATTTTCTGTAGCTGCAAAATATTCTATTGGACAGCACTGGCCTAGCTCTAACTACCAATTTACAGGGAATACAGAGGACAGAGGAACACATGAAATCATACCATAAGGATGCACTAAGCAATGTTCAGGTTATGGGAAACTCTTATTTTTTTTTCAACAATGACAAAAAATTACGAGAAAAAAAAAGAATAGAGAGTAAACCTATAGATTAACAGACTTAAGAAACATACTAGCCAAATGAAATGTATGGATTTATTTGCATCTCAATTCAAACAAACTATTAAAATCGTATTAAGACAATTGGGGAAATGTGAATAAGATAATTGATAATAATGGAGTAATTATTGTTATGGGGAGTATTCATTGAATTGTAATTATATTCTTTTATAAAACTGCTTGGGGGGAATAAAACTGCTTAGATCTTAGAGATACATATTGAGAAATCTGTAGATAAAATGATATGATGTCTGGCATTTGCTTCAAAGTGTTCTGGGAGTGGGGAAGTATGCAAAACTATGGAAGATATAAGATTGGCTGTGAACTGATAATTTTTAAAACTGAGTGATTGAGTACAAAGGATTTTATTAGCGTATTTTCTCTGCTTGTGTATATGTTGACATTTTTCATAAAAAAATTTTCAGCCTTTTAAAATGAAAATGAAATCCTGCATTTGCACCAACATGGATGGACCTAGAGAATATTATGCTTCATGAAATAAGTCATACAGAGAAAGACAAATATTATAGCACTTACACATAGCTTTTAAGAATAATACAAATGAACATAAAACAGAAACAGACTCATAGATATAAAAAACAAACTTGTGGTTATCAAAGAGGAGAGGAAGGATGGGAGGGACAAATTAGGGATATGGGATTAAGAGATACAAGCTACTGGGAATTTTCTCTGTGGTCCAGTGGCTAAGATTCTGAGTTCCCAATGCAAGGGGCCTGGATTGGATCCCTGGTCAGGGAACTAGATCCCACGTGCTGTGACTAAAACCCTGTGCAGCAAAAGAGAGAGATACAAACTACTATGTATAAAATAGATAAGCAACAAGGATATGTTGTATAGCACAGAGAATGATAAGTTTCAATATTACCTTGTAATAACTTTCAAGGGAGTATAATCTGTGAAAATGCTGAATCGCTATGCTGTACACCTGAAATTAATATATTATAAATCAACTATACCTCAATAAAAATGAATAATGTATTAGCAATAAATAAATAAAATGAAAACATATGCATAGATATGTCCAGCTGGCTTCCTTGTCGCATCACATTTAACATAGAACTGAATCCAGGGAACCCACCAGGAAGAGGAGATGGATCAAGGATGGTCCACAGCAAGTTCCCTGCAGGTAAGCTATCAGCTACTTGGCAAAGGAGAGAAAGAAAAGAGAAGCTGGGATGATGAGGAGTGGAGAGGTTGTAGGAAGAAAATTCTGCAGATTAGAGAAGGAAATGGCAACCCACTCTGGTATTCTTGCCTGGGAAATCCCATGGACAGAGGAGCCTGGCGGGGTACAGTCCATGGGGTTAAAAAGAGTCGGATATGACTGAGCAACTAACACATACCAGAAGGGAGAAGCGAGCCAGCAAGAGGCACAAGGAAGGGTGGGAGTTAGGCTGGCTCTTGGCTGAAGAAGAGCCACTGTTTCTAGGAGGTACAGTAAGTCCCTACATATGAACCTTCAAGTTGCAAACTTTCAAAGATGCCAATGTGCATTTGCATGTCCAATGATGTCAGGCATGAGTGAAACTGCAGCTTGCCCTCCATCTCCTGTTGCTGATGATTCTTCAGCTCTACCATCTCCCACCTCCTCTCCCTACTCCAGTCAGTAACTCTTCTTGCCTGTTCACTCAATGCCAGCACCTATATGCCAGCTGTTGTACCATACTACGGTACTTTTCAAGGTACTGCACTGTAAGAATAAAAAATGTTTTATTTTATGTATTACTTGTGTGAAAAGTATTATAAACCTATTACAGTACAGTCCTATATATAGCTGATTGTGTTAGTTGGGCGCCTAGGCTAACTTTGTTGGACTTAATGAACAAATTGGACTTACGAGCTGGCTCTTGAAACAGAACTCATTCGAAGGTAGGGGATTTACTGTATTGGCCTGTCCCCTCACCCCCAGGGTGGCCTCACCAGCATTCAATCCAATTCATGGCAATAGAGTCAAGACACAATGTGCATTTCTGGGCCATCCCAGGCACGCTCCTCTCAACCCATTCTACTTTGCTTCCATCTGTCATAATGGAGGGGCTTCCCTGGTAGCTCAGCTGGTAAAGAATCCGCCTGCAATGCAAGAGACCCTGGTTCGATTCCTGGGTCAGGAATATCCCCTGGAGAAGGGATAGGCTACCCACTCCAGTATTCTTGGGCTTCCCTGGTGGCTCAGATGGTAAAGAATCCGCCTGCAATGCGGGAGACCTGGGTTCGATCCCTGGGTCGGGAAGATCCCCTGGAGGAGGGCGTGGCAACCCACTCCAGTATTCTTGCCTGGAGAATCCCCATGGACAGAGGAGCCTGGTGGGTTACAGTCCATGGAGTCGCAAAGAGTCAGGCTGAAGCAACTAAGCACACACCACGACTGAGCACTCACGCACAAGACCACATGTAACAGTGAGTTCCTTAGGGTTATAACTATGGGGTGCTGCCTGCAGTTCAGAGGATGGAGCCCAAAACTGAAAGCCAGGAAGCTACTAACAATGTCTCAAGACAGAGGAGGAAGGTTGAAGGGGACAGGGTAGCCAAGGATCAGAGTCAGGTTCAGTAGGCCCCATAGGAAGTCCTGAGCTAGGGTGTAACTGGCATGCTGTCTATGCTTGACTTGCATATAATGAAAACATTACTTTTATTGAGTCACTTAAAAAAACCCATTCAGTGGGGACTTCCCTGCTGACACAGCGGCTAAGACTCCAAACTCCCGATGCAGGGGGCCCGGGTTTGATATCCCTGGTCTGGGAATTAGATCCCACATGCTGCAACTAAGAGTCTACATGCTGAAAGAAGGTTGAAGATCCTGAGTGCTGCAACTAAGACTCATTGGAGCCAAATAAATACAATTTTAAACTGTATCTCCTGAATGTGATGGTTTATTTTATATGTCAACTTGACTGGACCACAGGGGACCAGATATTTGATCAAACATTACTCTGAGTGTGTCTGAGGGTGCTTTGGGATTTTTTGTTTTTTCAGCCATGCTGCACAGCTTCTAGGATCTTTGTTCCCCAACCAGGGATCGAACCTGGGCCCTGTGAGTGAAAGCACCAAATCCTAACCATTGGACCACCAGGGAAATCCCCTGTGAGGGTGTTTTGGAATGAGGTTCACATTTGAATCCGTAGACCAAGCAAATTGCCCTCCTGCATGTGGGTGGGCCTGTTCCAATCAGTTGAAGGCCTGAATGCCTCCCACCTGACTGTCTTTGAACTGGTACATTATTTTTTTCCTGCCTGCAGACTGGAACTGAAACATCGGCTCTTCCTTGGTCTTGAGACTGCTGTCACTTGGCCTGGACTACATTATCAGCTCTATGGGTCTCCAGCTTGTCGACTCAAGACCTTGGGACTTGTCAGGCTCCACAATAGCATGAGCTGATTCCTTATAATAAATCCCTTTCTCTCTATATATATACCCACATCCTATCAGTTCTGTTCCTCTGGAGAATCCGGACAAACACACTGAATAAATAAATGCCATTACTAGATAAATATTTCAATGGACCCCATTACTTTTCAGCTCAGTCTCAGGTAACATAGAGCCTTTGAGTCCTTCAAAGTAACAAATACAGCCTCTCTGCTTCCATAATTAGAATATCCAGCCCAAGATACTCTTCATAACTTCTCCCCTCCCCCAGCTCAGGCCTGCTTCCAATTGAAACTGTCCAGCAGCAAGTCTGTGTGACTGACTTCCCTTTCTCTTTCTCCATCTTGCACTTCCCCTTCCCTTCCGCACCTCCAGCTCCTCAGGGGGAGGGTGGAGTAGGGGAAGGAGTGGTGTCTATTGATCTGGTTCTCTCTCTGGGCCTGGCAGGTATCTAGAACTGATTCTCTCTTCCTCAAGAGTGTTCATGGGCATTGCAATGGCAGTACCTCCCAGCTTCTCTCTAAGTAGAGATCTCCTTACTCCCCACCCCAGAAGTCCTCTTGGGTAGTCTGAGATATCCCGTAAGGACGCTGTCTCCTTTCAGGGCCAAGGAAATACCCAGACAACCTTTCTCCCAACACAGTATAGGCTGATCCAACATGGCAGTGCTCTCCTGTCTTAGTCACTGAGGCAATGAGCCTGTCATTTGCCCTTTAGATGTCCAGGGTGGGAAGAGACCCCAGTCTCCAGCCTGCTTTAGCTTTCTCAGGTATGGAGCTGACACAGTTCCTGGGGCCCCGGCAGCAGCATGTCCCCCTGCTGAACTAGCACCTCTCACTGGGGCCTGGGCTTCTTTGTGGCTGGGTGGAGGCCGGGGGAACCCAACATTCTACATGTGACATTCTATATGTGTGCAAATACCCTAAGTGCAACCCTCAATCTATTCAGGCTTGGAGCCTGAATAAAAATTTTAGAAATACTGTCTTTTTCCATCACTCAGACAGACGTTCCTGAGGCACTTTTTATGTGGCTCCTCAGGAAGTCCCCAGTGATATGAGACCCCAGTTCCCTACAATAATGATGAACTTGGATTGGCGTTCCCTTCTTCCCTGTTTCACTCTTCCCTGTCCTTCATTCCTGTTCCTTGGGGCAGTGGGAAGTGTCAGTGGCTCAGTTGTGTCTGACTCTTTGTGACACCATGGGCTGTAGCCCACCAGGCTCCTCTGTCCATGGGATTCTCCAGGCAAGAACACTGGAGTGGGTTGCCATGCCCTTCTCCAGGGGATTTTCTTGACCCGGGGATCGAACCCAGGTCTCCTACATTGTAGGTAGATTCTTTACCACCTGAGCTACAAAGGAAGCCCTTGGGCCAATTCCACATACACACACACACAAAAACTACGCAAAGCCCTTTTCTCAGGCTCTGCTTTCAAGAGGGAGTGAGGACACCGGCTCAGAGGGACACCTTATTAGGCTTTGGGTTAAAAGGCATCACCTCCCACATACATCCTTCCCCATATAAACTCTCATTTTTAGGGGGTCGGTGGGGTCTCAGACATGACAACTACTATCTACCTCTACCTCAAATCTCTTCATCTATTTTCTACTTCCCACTCTCAGACCTTTCCTATCCTTGACCCCCAGAGTCCAGGAACCATTTCTTTTGTAAATCTGTATATGATGACATATGCCAATTTGGAACCTCACTCTGTAAGTTCACAGTTACTGTCACTTGGTGTCTCTGTAGAGGGTTCCATTTTCATATCGGTTACCCCACTAAGCATTCAACCTAGAGTTCCTTTTCCGGAAAGCAATGACATCTAGTTTTTCATAGTGTGTATACCACAACTTCCAGTTCTACCATCCTGCTCACCCCCCATCCCCCACCACACCCAGACCTGTTCTGAGCTGGGTTACTAACGTCAGTCTGAAACTATGCCCACTCCCTCCCCACTGCTAGTGATACAATGAGGCGCACTCCACCTAAGATCTGACTGGCAAACAGCCTCTGCCTAAATACTACGCAGCTGTAAATGCAGCCTAATACTATGCTTGTTTTAGCAGCCACGTCATCTGGCTACTCAGTGGCTCCCGCTCCCTATTTCCTAATGCCCGCTGGTCATTTCCACTCGGATGCCTGCAGGCTCCTCAGATTAACAAGCCCACAGCAGGGCATCATCATCGTTATGCCCTCCCACTTAGCTCTGCCTCATGTATTTGTGGTCTTGGTGGATGGAATCATTGCAGGCTAGCCACCTCGGAGGCTTTCCGAAGGGCTCTGACTCCAAGTCTGCAGAAACCAGCCTTAACAGGCTTCCTCAGCCTCAGCCTATGCCTGTGTGTGAGGCCCACGTGTGTGATCTTCCTCTGAAGTCCAGTGAGATTGTGGCTTGAAGCTCTATGTCCCTCTTCACTTCTGACAGAAACCCGGTGACTGTGCTTTTCCAGTGTCATAACTTTCTGCTCTCATCATTTTATTCTTTCATGGAGTCAGGTTTCTCAACGATGACACCTTGCTATTAATTTTCAGAGACTCAGGATCATGCTGGCTGCATGTAAATAGCAGTCATCGGAGTACATAGTCCCCAGTCGCCTAGGACCATCAAGTGACCAGGGCTCATTAGGAAGCCACACGAGTGGCCTGCGTGCTGTACTCTTAGCACCCTGGTTTCACAGGCGAGATCCTGAACACTGTGATCTTCTCCACTCACACCTCTCCGTTGTTGATGTTGCCCTGAGAGGCTAGGGCACCTTCAAAGGACCTGCTTGGGTCCATGAATCCACAGAGGCTGATGGGCATGTCCATGCTCTTGGAGTGCCAAAGGAGACCCCGGCACCACTGGAGTGACTAAATCCACAAGGTGGAAGCCACTCAGACTCTGGGTGGACAGTTCTTAACTTGGGACCTATCAACCTGTAGGTGGTAAATCCCCAGAAATGTTTGGTGAAGTCTGATGATGGGTATTTACACTTCTGGGGAGAAAATGTACAATTTTCCTCAGATTTGCAAGGGGGTTTGGGACACAAATGAAAAGTTCAGAGAAGGAGAACAAAGGGGGCTTACAGAACCACTATTTTGTTAGAATATGTTTATTCCTGATTATATTATATATGTAACTCATATGTGCACTGTAAAATTGGAAAATAAGATGGGCACACAGACTCTAAAATTACTTTTGGGAATTCCCTGGCAGTCCAGTGATTGGAGCTCCACGCTCTCACTGCCAAGAGCCCCAGTTCGATCCCTGGTCAGGGAACTAAGATCACACAAGCCACTCAGCACAGCCAAAAAAATGTATACACATCCCTCAAAATCTGGACAAGATGCTCCTTTATGACCTGCTTCTTTCTACTTAAAGTATTATGGACATTAAAGATTTTTCTAGAACTTTAATGACTTAAATGACTTCAGAGTACTCAGTCCTTTGGGTGCCCTATTTTTTCACATTGGTTTCTTTTGCTTGTCTTTGCTGTTATAAATAATATTGTGAAAAACATCTTCTTACATACATTTTCAAAATACATTTTTGATTTATTTTAATGCAATTCTAGAAGTGGAATTTCTAAACGAAAGGGTATAAATGCTTTTATTTAAGGACTTTAATATTGACAAAATTGCTGTCCATAAAGGTTGACTGCAATTTATTCTTCCACAGTAAGAGGATATTTGCAATTTGAAATATTACATCTCAGGTCATATTGGCATCTCTTGTGGAAGCTGGTCTGTGCTCTAGCTGTGGATTGCACAGTTAACATTGCCTGAGAAGTCTTTCCAGAGTTTTGGCAACTCTCTGACAGGTGCTATTCAATAGAAGATGACTCTGCTTTTCTTTACCTGTTTACGAGACCTGACATGGTGACAGATTAATTTTCAGGCAGTGATTAGAGTTCATGAGATTGAGTGGTGACAAATAAATATTTGGTGTCTCTTTAAAAAGATTCCCTCCTCTTACTCCCTGGTGCTCCAGGGATTAGGACTCTGAGTTTCCAATGGAGGGTGCACGAGTTCGATCCCTGGTTGGGGAACTAAGATCCCGCATGCCACTTGGTGTGGCCATAAAAGAAAAAGATTCCCTCCTCTCATCCCTGGCTTAAGTCAAAATTTCTATGTCTTGTTAAAGTTTAAGAATTATGGCTTATGCACAAATAAACCCGTACACATAGGTTCAGTTCAGTTCAGTTGCTCAGTCGTGTCCGACTCTTTGCGACCCCATGAATCGCAGTACGCCAGGCCGCCCTGTCCATCATGAACTCCCGGAGTTCACTCAGACTCACGTCCATCGAGTTAGTGATGCCATCCAGCCATCTCATCTTCGGTCATCCCCTTCTCCTCCTGCCCCCAATCCCTCCCAGCATCAGAGTCTTTTCCAATGACTCAACTCTTCGCATGAGGTGGCCAAAGTATTGGAGTTTCAGCTTTAGCATCACTCCTTCCAAAGAAATCCCAGGGCTGATCTCCTTCAGAATGGACTGGTTGGATCTCCTTGCAATCCAAGGGACTCTCAAGAGTCTTCTCCAACACCACACTTCAAAAGCATCAATTCTTCGGTGCTCAGCTTTCTTCACAGTCCAACTCTCACATGCATATATGACCAGTGGAAAAAGCATAGCCTTGACTAGACGGACCTTTGTTGGCAAAGTAATGTCTCTGCTTTTCAATATGCTATCTAGGTTGGTTATAACTATTCTTCCAAGGAGTAAGCGTCTTTTAATTTCATGGCTGCAGTCACCATCTGCAGTGATTTTGGAGCCCCAAAAAATAAAGTCAGCCACTGTTTCCCCATCTATTTCCCATGAAGTGATGGGACCAGATGCCATGATCTTCGTTTTCTGAATGTTGAGCTTTAAGCCAACTTTTTCACTCTCCTCTTTCACTTTCATCAAGAGGTTCTTTAGTTCTTCTTCGATTTCTGCCATAAGGGTGGTGTCATCTGCATATCTAAGGTTACTGATATTTCTCCTGGCACTCTTAATTCCAGCTTGTGCTTCATCCAGACCAGCATTTTGCACGATGTACTCTGCATAGAAGTTAAAATAAGCAGGGTGACAATATACAGCCTTGACGTACTCCTTTTCCTATTTGGAACCAGACTGTTGTTCCATGTCCAGTTCTAACTGTTGCTTCCTGACCTGCATACAGATTTCTCAGGAGGCAGGTAAGGTGGTCTGATATTCCCATCTCTTTCAGAATTTTCCACAGTTTATTGTGATCCACACAGTCAAAGGCTCTGTCATAGTCAATAAAGCAGAAATAGATGTTTTTCTGGAACTCTCTTGCTTTTTCGATGATCCAGCAGATGTTGGCAATTTGATCTCTGGTTCCTCTGCCTCTTCTAAAACCATCTTGAACATCTGGGAGTTCACGGTTCAAGTATTGCTGAAGCCTGGCTTGGAGAATTTTGAGCATTACTTTACTAGCGTGTGAGATGAGTGCAATTGTGCAGTAGTTTGAGCATTCTTTGGCATTGCCTTTCTTTGGGATTGGAATGAAAACTGACCTTTTCCAGTCCTGTGGCCACTGATGAGTTTTCCAAATGTGCTGGCATATTGAGTGCAGCACTTTCACAGCATCATCTTTCAGGATTTGAAATAGCTCACCTGGAATTCCATCACTTCCACTAGCTTTGTTCGCAGTGATGTTTTCTAAGGCCCACCTGACTTCACATTCCAGGATGTCTGGCTCTAGGTGAGTGATCACACCATCGTGATTATCTGGGTCGTGAAGGTCTTTTTTGTATAGTTCTGTGTATTTGCTGTATACCTGAATCTAATACAATATTGTAAGTCAACAATACTTAAATTATAAACAAATTATGGCTTATCCCAAAGTCCCTCTGGCATGCCCCGATAATTTAATAATTCAAGGGAAAAAATGAGCATGTCTAAATAAAAAACCATCCATAATTAACAAACATCTGCATAAAGGCATTTCTTATTTTATGGAACAGACATGCTGGGATTCCAGAAAATTGTGGCTAGCTGAAATCCTATTTCTAATTTCTCTTGGATTGCCCAGGGTGATTCTCTTTGTGAAATAATAACATTTGTTGAAAATCCACATTTTTGTCTAGCTAGAGGGCTGTAAGTCATTAGTCTGTTTACCAGAATACTAATGTATGAAGAACTTTGTGTTAGGACCCGTTGGAAGGATTTTGCTTTTAGTTCTGCTGTTACAACTGTTCCCACTGTCTTCTCAATCTTTCGGTACCAGCAGCTTGAAAGGCACAGCTGAGGGAAAGCAGATAAATGTGGAAAGTGACCCCAGAGTCACCAGCTCAGACAGTACTGTTGTAAAACTGGCCAGCAATGTCAACCATCAGTTTTTTGGTGGTGTTTTTTGGCCGCCTTGTGGGGCATGTGGGATGTGGAATGGAACCCGCACTCCCTGCAGTGGAAGCGCAGAGTCTTAACCACTGGATTCCAGCAGTTTGTTTAAATGGAAAATTGTTCCTAAAGGGAAATGCCTGCATTTCTCTGGTTTTACAGTAAGGCTAAAGATTTCCACAGATGGTTACAGCATGGCATGAAGACACAGAATATTTTGAAACTTCCCCCATCGACTTTGCTTTTCAGTTTCTTAATGTAATACAACCAAATCCAAGTTCATGATATATCTCCATGGAAAGAAGAGGATGAATAGGCAGAAGTCAGAAACAAATGGGGCGTGTCCACAAAATGCCATGCCAAAGTTTGTGGTTTCAAGCTTGGAATGCTTTTTCCCAGAGGAAAACAGTAATGTTTAAAATGGTCGTCAGATTTCTAGGCTAGACCTCAAAATTCTATATATGTTATATTATGGCTGAAATACCCGTATCTTATAATTAAAACTTAGTAAGAAACAAACTGTCATTTTACAAAAATAATTTTTAAAGAAACAAAGGAAAAACAATTTCAGAACAGAAAATAAGACAGGTTTTATTCATCCACATCACTAGTACTTAAAAAAAAAAAACACCAAAACACACTTAATAGAAAGTAGAAAAGAAGCCATTAACTTTTAGGAAGATTTAAATAGGTACTTTTGAATACTTTCAAAGAGTTTAAGGACTTGAAGTCATTGGTACTTTTGGTCTAATTTTAGTTCACAATGTATGGCCTTTTTTCAATACAACCACAGCCCTAAAAGCTCCCTGGTTTAACATCAGCCATGGTTAGGCGGGGCTTGGGCTAGTACACGGAATTAAAAGAGGGAGAGAGATTATTGAACTAACTATGTACTAGTTGGAAAGAAGCTCTGGGGAAAAGGTGAAGGAGGACAAAAGTGAAAAAAGATAGTCTGAGGTGGAATTACCTTGCTTGGCATGGTGACAGACAGTGGTGAGCAAAAAGAATGGTGAAGGTAAAGAAAGCTTGGGTCTGCCAGTGTCCTGGCCTGCAGAATGGCCTGGGAGCTTGGGTTCTGTACCTGGTGTTGGGAAAGGCATGCAAGGCACCATGTGTATCCCACCACTCACATACTCACATATAAGTCCTGCTTTAATACTGGTGTTTGAAACCTCCTCATGCCTGCTCCATGGTTCTACAAAGGACTGGTATTCATGCTCCTGGACCCTGACTGACTCTGGAACTTGTTTTTTGGCTAACAGAAGAGTGAGGAATGACACTGTGTGACTTCTGAGGCTAGGTTCTAAGGAGTCTTGCAGCTACCACCTGGGTCTCTTGGAACACGTGCTTTGGCTGCCATGCTTGCTTCAAGAAGCCCAAGTCCTTGGAGACTGCCATGCTGTAAGGAAGCCCACAGTTGCTTTCCAGCCACTCCAACCCAGGGGCCAGACAAGAGTGAAGAAGATTCAGATAAGTCCAGCCTTATGCACCATTTGACTTCAACCAAACTCAGAACCTCAAAGAAGCACCGCAGAGCTGAGCCTTTTTTATCATCCCTCAGAACTCTGTGGCTAGTGGTAAAGAACCCGCCTGCCAAAGCAGGAGATGCCTGAGACTAGGGTTTGATCCCCGGGTTGGGAAGATCCCCTGAAGGAGGGCATGGCAACTCACCCTGGTATTCTTGCCTGGAGAATCCCATGGACAGAGGAGCCTGGCAGACTATGGTCCATAGGGTTATTTTATTTATTTATTTTTGGCCACACTGAGTGGCATGCAGGATCTTAATCTCCCAACCAGATATTGAACCCATGCCTCCTGCACTGGAAGAATAGAGTCTTAACCACTGGACTGCCAGGGAAGTCCCTGGGGTGTCTTTTATATAACAGTACATAACTAGCACCCAGATTAAGCCCCAGTTTCCTAAGTGCACCAAAATTTCAGTTCCAAACTACTGTCTACTCCCATGAGGATGTGCTGACTCATCCTTCTGCATGCTCAGCACAAGGGAACATCAAGAATCTCCCCAGCATTTATACTTCAGCTTTTATTTAAAAAAATTTTTTTTAAGATATGCATTTTTCTTTTCTTTTTTTAAAAAATATTTATTTGGCAGCACTGGGTCTTAGTTTCAGAATGTGGGATCTTTAGTTAAGAGCATGTGGAAAAAAAAAAAAAAAAGAGCATGTGGGATCTAGTTCCCTAACCAGGGATTGAACCCAGGCCCCCTGCATTGGGAATGCAAAGTCTTAGCCACTGGACCACCAGGGAAGTCCCTATACCTCGGCTTCTAGACCTCAATTAGTTTCTTCTTGGGTCTTACTTGTGGGCCCCCTTTGCTAGATTGGAAGTTTTGTGATTACAATTAAGGAAAATAAGTAATAACAATCATGAGCCTCTTGAATGAATAAAGGTAACATTAGCTACTGGTAGCATTCTGGTGGAACCCGGGAAGTAACTCTGGGCCAATGTTCCAGAACTGATTGGAAAAACAGCTTCCGGTTGCTATCAATTCACTGCTCTTAGTTAAAATCATGTTTCTCCAGGATCTCTTTCTAAGAACTGGGTCCTTCTGGAGACATAGAACACAGTACAGGTGTTTTTCAGAGACTGGCTTAAAGAACTCAGTAAAGAAAGACAATCTGGGCACTCTGCCTGCGAAACGACTTTAGCAGAGCAGTCGTTTTCTTGCTGAGTTTTCACAGGATTGTTGTTGTTGATGATGACGAGGCTGGTAGACTCAACGCTGAACAATTACACACATGAAGGCAGTCAGAACAACACAGTCATTGAGCTGACAGAGAGATTCCAGTTTCACCAATTCCCTCCTCTCAGAAGAAGGAACATGTTAATTATGTTGATGGAGCTGATAAGACACAAAGAATTTGTCCAGGGGTCAGTGTCCCCCACAGGGTAGATAATCAACGGGAATTGCTTTCTTCCTTCTCCCTGGAATGCTGTCAGGAAACACAGATGGTACTCAAAAATGTCTGCCTAATGAATGAATCTATGAGTTAGAAGTCCTGAAACTGAGTAGCTTGGAGTCAGGTAACCCACAGAGATACTATAAATAGCCGGACTGAAAACAGCTCCATTCATGGTGTAACTGAGTCACACCCTAGCTAACTATACAGGGTAGTCATCCAGAATGGACAGGGGCAAAAATATAGAATGTCATCAGGACATCACCAGGTAAAAAAAAGCATCTTTGTTTCCAGAGTTTATGGACGCCCTGTATATTAAGACCAAATATTTCTGATCTTTTACTGGTTTGATCTCAGAGGATGTAACACATCTTTGTTGTGTGTTGGAAGGCTTTGTTCAAAATCCTGTGCGAGGACTTCCCTGGTGGTCCGGTAGTAAAGCCTTCTGATGCAGGAGGTACAGGTTGGATCCTTGGTCAGGGAACTAAGATCCCACCTGCCTCATGGCCAAAAAAACCAAAACATAAAACAGAAGCATTATTATAACAAATTCAATAAAGACTTAAAAAATGGTCCATGTCAAAAAAAATCTTTAACAGGAACCAAACCAACACTGTAAAGCAATTATCCTTCAATTAAAAATAAATAAATTAAAAAAAAAAACTTTTAAAAATATTAAAAAAAAAAACCTGTGTGGCATAAACCCTATGGTCAGCACCGCCAAGGAGTCTTGCACAGAAGAGGGACTCAGAAGTGACAAAGGTACTTGTTAACTGGACTGTGATAGCTGGTTTCTCTTGGGTCCCCAAGGGCATGGCGAAGATATAAGCAGTGCAGACCCAAGGCCCAACGGCCAACGGCAGGGAACGTGGAAGCAGAACAAGAAGAGGCCTGACACCACCCCTATAGACACAGACTCCCAGATCTTTCTCAAGAAATAGTTTCCCTGAGGGGACTTGCCTTTCTTTTCTCTCTGCTTCACCATCCAACCCCTGTGGAGTCCCTGGAGGACCTGGGAGAAATGTTCTTCCTAATATTGAAATCCCAATTCCCAAGGTGATGAAATTAGGAGGTGTGGCCTTTGGGAGGTGATGAGGTCATGAGGGCAGAGCCACAGTGAATGGGATTAGTGTCCTTATAATAAAGGAGAGCCCAGAGAGCTCCCAAGCCCCTCATGTCAAATGAGGCCACAGAAGCAGATGATCATCTAGGAACTAGGAAATGGGTTCTCACCAAACACTGAATCTGCCAGCGTCTTGATCTTGGACTTCCAGCCCCCAGAACGGTGAGAAATCAATGTCTGTTGTTTCTGAGTCACGCAGTCTCAGATATTCAGTCTGAGTATTTTGTTACAGCGGCCTGAATGGACAAGACAGTTCTCCAGTTGTCCTTGTGATGAGGTCAAGAAATAACAGAAGTTTGTGATGGTTAATTAACCACCAAGTAAGGAGCCCAGCCTGCTATTAAAGTTAAGCTAATTGAAGAATATGATTGTCCAATAAACCTTTGGGGGAAGTGACAAAAGGAAAGTTCAGCATGTATGTCACTGACTAATTTACATCTCTGGACACTCTCTAATCATCTTCCAGGATCATCAGAAAACACTTCGGCCAACATTTTTCAGAAGAGCTTACCAAGAAGGAAGGCGATAATGATTTCACTAACCAGCAAGAAAGGAAAGGAGGGGATTGGCGTTGGGCCTCTAAAAGAAATAAAAAAAGAAAGAAATCGACTTCCACTGTTACCACCACGAAACAATAACAAAAGGATTACAACTTTAAAGGCACCTTTGAAGCCTCTGGGTTTCCCTGGTGGCTCAGAGGTTAAAACGCCTGCCTGCATTGCAGGAGACCTGGGTTTGATCCCTGGGTCGGGAAGATCCCCTGGAGAAGGAAATGGCAACCCACTCCAGTATTCTTGCCTGGAGAATCCCATGGACGGAGGAGCCTGGTGGACTACAGTCCACAGGGTCGCAAAGAGTCAGACATGACTGAGCAACTTCACTTTCACTTTGAAGCCTCTAGATATATTTTAATTGCCTCAAAGTTCTCACAAATCATGGTGCAAGAAGCAGTATTTAAAAGAGAGGGAGTACATAAAGAAAAAAAACAAAGTTGCAAGTCAGAAATGCTAACTGGTGTTTTTAGAAAACAATCTTTTTTTTAACTAGAAAAAAATTCTTTTAGTTGAAGAATTTTGTGATTCACAATATTATGTTAGTATATAAAAACTTTAAATTCTGAAATAATTATAGATTCACAGGAAGTTGTACAACTTAGGACAAAATTAAAATCAGGAAATGTACAATACGTAGACTGTATTCAGATTTCATCACTTTTACATGCACTCATTTGTGTGTGTGTCGGGGGGCGGGGGGAGCTCTGTGCAAAGCTATCACATGTGCAGCTTTGTGTAACCACCACTGCAATCAAGACACTGAGTTCTACCATCTCCAAAAGTTTCCCTCAGGTTATTCCTTTATTGCTACTCCCATTCCGCTCACCTCCCCCATCTGAACCCCTGGCAATACGAAGCTATTCTCCATCTGTAGAATTATGTTATTCCATTAAAGTCATATAAACAGAGTCGTACAGTATGTACTCTTTTGCAACTGGATTTTTTTTTCCACTCAACATAATTCCCTGAAGATATGTCCATCTTGTTGTGATATGTACAATATGTCTTAGGCAGCTCAGGTGGCTGTAACAGAGTACTACAGACTGAGCGGCTTAAACAACAGAAATGTATTTCTCATAGTACTGGAGGCTGGAAGTCAAAGATCAAGGTATGGCAGATTGGGTTCTTGGGGAAGGCCCTCTTTCTGGCTTCAGACAGCTGCCTTCTTGCAGTGTCCTCACCTGACCTTTCCTCTGTGTGTAGGATGGTGACGGGGAGGGAGAGGGAGGAAGACCGAATGCAAGCACACTCTGGCATCTCTTCCTCTTTTTTATAAGAGCACCAATCCCACAATGAGGGTCTCATCCTCCAAACCTCATCTAAACCTAATAACCTCCCAAAGGCACCACCTCCAAACACCATCACACTGGAGCAGGGAGGGATTAGGGTTTCAGCATATCAACTTTGCGAGTCCATAAACATTGAGCCCATAATACAATAGTTTGTTCTATGGTATAGTCTGTTCATGCTATGGATGTACCATAGTTGAACCAGTCATCCACTGAAGGACATTTGGGTAGCTTTCAGTCTTTGGCTATTACAAATAAAGCTTCTGTGAACCTTTTATACAAGTTTCTGTGTGAAAATAAGTTTTTTTTTTTTTTCTGGGAAAAATGCCTGAGTGCAAGGGCTGGGTTGTATGGTAAATCCATTTTTAGTTTTAAAAGGACCTGCCCAACTGTTTTCCAGAGTGACTGCATCATTTTACATTCCCAGCAGCAACATAGGAGAAATTCTGTTTCTTTACATCCTTTCCAGCATCTGGTGTTGTCAGAATTTTAAAAATTTTAGCCATTCTGATAAGTGTGTGGTACTATCTCATTGTGGTTTTAACGTGTATTTCTGTAATGGCTAATGATATTGAATAACTTTTCATGTGCTCATTTGCCATCTGTATACTCTCTTCAGTGAAATATCTGTTCATGTCTTTTGCCAATTTTCTAATTGTATTATTTATTATCATTAAAATTATATATTACAGATACAAGTACTTTGTAAGATGTATGATTTGCAAATATTTTCTTCCAGTTGTTAACTTGTCTTTTCTTCTTCTTACCAGGGTCTTTGGCAGAGTAAAGTTTGAAATTTTGACATGGTTTCATTTTAAAGTTAAAAAAAAGATATACAGTGATCTCCCAGCCTATCCTGTATTCCATGCCAAATAAGGGCATGTACATATTTCGTCCATCTTTCTGCCCATTCATCCATCCAATGTTTTTATTAAACACTTACTATGTTTCAGGTACAGAGTCAGGTCCTCGTGATGTGAAAAGGAATAAAGTACAGTTGCCTTTAGGTGTCCATAATCTAGCACGGACAGGGACATGGAGCACGTGCCTTCTATGGAATGTGGTAAGGGATGGAAAGCAGGTTGTGGGAGCCCAAGATAGAGCACTTACTCTGACCGGGGAAGGTGGGAACGCTGATCCTTGCTTGCCTCTTTTCACACAGCTTCTCAAGGACTGTCAGTTATGGGTGAGTTGAAACTCTAGTATTATTCTAGCTATACATAGGTCATGGTATATTTTGTAAAAACATTTCCACCTATTCTTCTCATGAAAATTACCACTCATTCATTTTCTAGAATATTCTTTCCACATCCCCCACTGACTAATACTCCAACTGAGATCCTATGAGATTAATGGAGAATTCACCCCCTGGATGTGATTATTTTTCAAAAATAAAATGACACCTGTTAGTTCAACAGGTGGTCTTCACTAAGAAGTTCCGGCATCAAGGAAAGGTGTAGCTGGGTCTTGTTGCATAACAGTCCTTGGTCTTAATATAGCAACGTCACCCAAGAAGCTTAAAGGACTGGACTCACATGACAAGCTGCCTCATTTTGCACTGACTCTTCAAAGAAGGCAAGACAAGATTTATTATGCAGTGGCCTATATTCCTAGTAAAGTATGATGTTCCCTCCCCAGGGACCTAGAAGAGTATGTCCAGCGACACATTTGGGAGGAACCTAGGGATTCTTAGGGGCTTCCCTGGTGGCTCAGACAGTAAAGAATCTGCCTGCAATGCGGGAGACCAGGGTTCGATCCCTGGGTTGGGAAGATCTCCTGGAGAAGGGAATGGCAACCCCCTCTAGTATTCTTGCCTGGAGAATCCCATGGACAGAGGAGCTTGGCGGACTACAGTCCATGGGGTCACAAAGAGTTGGACATGACTGAGCGACTAACGCTAACACTTTAGGGATTCTTAAGTGAGAGAAGAGGATCAAATTTGGAATTCCCTGGTGGTCCAGTGGTGAAGACTCAGCTTCCAGTGCTTCCACTGCAGGGGGCAAGGGTTTGATCCCTGGTCCCTGTTCAGGGAGCTGTGCATAGCTGCTGCTGCTGCTAAGTCGCTTCAGTTGTGTCCGACTCTGTGCGACCCCATTGATGGCTGTGCATAGCAGGCAAGGCCAAAAACACAAAACAAAAGAAAAATCTTATGGAAAAAAAAAAAGGATGGAACCAGTGGTTTAGGTCAAGAATCTTTTAAGTAGAAAGCTTGATCAAATTATCATTATAACAAATACTTGAGGCTGAAAACGTGAGAATGCTTTCTGTTCTTATGTCTAATCAGGACTTCATTCTGTAAATTCTCCCTTGGTGACGTTGCTCCCTTATATTCTCCCTTTCTTCCTATTCCTACTTCAGTTTGGTGTGGGGACACTTGACATATCCAGCTTCAGTTTCTCTGCCCCCTGCCCCAACCCATCCTGTACACTCTAGACTGAAAGTTTGTGTCCTCCCAAATTCATGTGTTGAAGCCTAATCCCCAATGTGATGGCATTAGGAGGTGGTTAGGTCTTAAGGGTGGAGCCCTCAAGAATGGGATCAGTGCCCTTATAAAAGAGACCTGAGAGCTCCCTAGTCTCTTCTACCTTGTGAAGACATGGTAAGAAGGTCTCTCCCATGAAGCAGAAAGCAGAACATTGCAGTACCCCAAATCTGCTGGTGTCTTTATCTTGAACTTTCAGCTTCCAGCCGCATGAGAAGTAAACGTCTGTTGTTCATAAGCCACCCAGTCTTGCGGCATTCTGTGATGGCAGCACAAGCTAAGAAAGCAACAATAGATTTACATCCCAAATGCAACAGTTCCTCCTGTCACTCCCTGCTTAGAAATTTTTAGTTTCTCCCCACTACTTACAAAATAAAGTCCAAATACTTCATTTTCCATAATCAGCTTCAACCTACCTTTCTTTTTTTCTTACCTTTTAGTCTCCCCCATTTGTCTAAACTTAAACACCTTAGTCAATGGATGGCCAACTCCATGACGTCAAGGACTGGAGTCTTGCTTATTCACCGCTGTATTCCTGCTTTGTTTTGTTGATAAACTATCAAATTGTCCCCTCCAACCATTGTTTCTAAAACTCACTGTTACAAAAAATTCCCTGGCCATTTCTACCCCACCCTGCCCACAAGTTTCCATATACTAGGTTTTTTCTTCTCCCTCATCCCCGCAGCTACCCCCACCAGAAACGCCTTTCCCCTCCCCTCTGATCCTAACCATATCTGAATCCTAACCACATCTCCAGGTTTGACTCAAGCTGCAACTTTGAAGGCTTCTGGAACTTTCTAGCCCACCAAGGTGTCTTCCTTCTTAGAAGAGCTATTGTACTGTTGGTGGCTCAGAGGTTAAAGCGTCTGCCTGCAATGCAGGAGACCTGGGTTCGATCCCTGGGTCAGGAAGATCCCTTGGAGAAGGAAATGGCAACCCACTTCAGTACTCTTGCATGGAGAATTCTATGGACGGAGGAGCCTGGTGGGTTACAGTCCACGGGGTCGCAAAGAGTAGGACACGACTAAGCAACTTCACTTTCATTTTCACTGTTGGCACCAGTCATTCATTTGAAAGAAAGTGTTAGTCACTCAGTCTCATCCAACCCCTTACGACCTCATGGACTATAGCCCGCCAGTTTGCCCTGGACTCATTCATTTGGTCCACATTTAACAAGACAAACAGCACGCAGGCCCAGCAGTAGAGGAGCTCACAGTCTAGAAGGCATTTACCACATATTGCCTCATGTTGGGTTAATCACTTTTTGTGTATATGTCTTGTCTCCCCAGTTCTGTGATTGCAGAGGCCATTTTCGAATCTAGCATTCTTTCTTTCTTTTTTAAAAAACTTTTTATTTTGTATTGGGGTGTAGCTGATTAACAATGTTGTGATAGTTTCAGGTGAACAGCAAAGGGACTCAGTCATACACAGGCAGAGGCCATGTTTTAAACTTGCCACCCCTCACATCCAGCTCTTATCTTGGTGTTCAATAAACATCTTTTGAATCGTAACCAACAGGACCTTATGGGGCATTCCTGGGGTAGGCCCCTCCCCTGCATCCTTAGCTTTAGGCTCCTCTCCTGAGGAGGAGATGGGGCCTTTGGAAGGTGATACCCAGATAACAGTATCTGAGTTGTTTTACAGATGTGAAAACTCTCCACCACATGGAATTATGTTATCTACTGACCTTAGCACATAGCCTACTGGAGCCTAAGGATTGATAATGTTAACCCCTGTGACATCCCCCTGCTACCTCACCATCAGCCAATCAGAGAGCCGTGCATAAGATGATTACAGACCTTGCAACCCGCTCCCCCTTACCTGTCCTTTAAAAATACTTTCCTGTTACAAACTGAGTGAAGTAAGACAGAAAAAGAGAAATACCTTATGATATCGCTTATATGGGGAATCTAAGAAGAAAAAAAAACAGCGATACAAACGAACTTATTTACAAAACAAAACAGAGTCATAGACAACTAATTTATAGTTACCTGGTGGGGAGGGATAATTAGAATTTGGGATTGACATGCACACACAGCTATTTAAAATAAATAACAAACAAAAGGACCTACTGTTAAAAAACAATAGATATGGCAGAAACCAATAAAATATTGTAAAGCAACTATCCTCCAATTGAAAATAAATACATGAAGAAGGGACAAGAGAATAAGATAGATGAGATCAGATTGGCCATGTGTTGATAATTCTCAAGGCTAATCCCCCATGGGGATTTATTACACTAGTCCTTCCACTTTTGTGTATGTTTGAAATTTTCCATAATAAAAAAAAAGTTAAAAAAGAAAGTTTCTGAAACCCAGTTGGGGTTTTTTCAGCACTAGCTGGCCCAGATGACTTGTATAAAGCCTTATAATAAATACCACACTTTTCCTTCATGACAACCTGGTTGTCAGTAGATTTGCTTTACTGTACTCAGGGGAGTAGACCCAAGTTTGGCTTGGTAACAGAATGATTAAAATGACAATTTGATTTGATATTTTTCCCTCTCTGTAGTTTTCTTCCTCCAGCCAGATAAAATAATTTCCTATCACCCATACATGATACTTAGGAGATGGCTCTCATTATTCTTATTTTATCAATGAGGAAACTGAGGCGAAGAATGGTGAAGTAACTTGTTCCCAGCTGCAAGGGAGTCATAGTTGCTTCATTCAAAATACAGGCTGAACATTTTTGGAAGCAAAGACAGAGCTATCTCCATGGTGCTAGTATTTAGATCTCTCTCTCAGACACTGAGTACAAATTGTGCCCTGTTACACACACATACAGACTTCATCAAAGCTGCAAAGAGGGACATGTATATGCTTGGAGTCAGAGTTTGGTTTGTGCAGTATAATTAATATCCTTCTATTCAAGATCAAGTTGTGCAAAAGGTAACATATGAAAGATACAAAAAAAAAAAAAAAAGAAAGATACAAAAACATTCCAGAGAGGAAGGAGTGGGTGGCAGTCAGTGAGCTGCGACATTTTTCCTTTCATAGAGCAATTCTTGTGGAAGAAACAGCATTGCTGCCTTTTTTCTATTTTCGGCCCAAAGTAACGCTTAACTAATCCAATTATTATTCAAGAGAAGGTATATAGCCACAAAGCTTCATTTAATCTGTGAGTTTTGCAAAACAACAAACTAACCTGCAGCAGAGGACACAGATGGGTGGTCTGCTGGCACGACTGAATTCATATAAACGGTTTACAGATTTTTCAGTTTAATTTGCAATGCACAGAAATGGGTATTTCGAACATCTGTGAGGCAAGAAGAATCAGGAAAAACAAACCCTCACATACCCGTCAACCCCGCTTAACGAATAGAACAGTACCAATAGCCTGAAACCTAGGCACACACTGTAAGATTGGGGCATTTCACACAGAAGTCTGGATGGTTAGCCTTTCTGGAATAACCTGGCACCCCTGGGCCTGCATTCCTCTAGGGAAATATTAGTAGGCCCCGCATGGAGTCTCCCCTCCAGTTTCACCATGTCCCCCACTATGTCTGGCTGTCTTCCTTCATCCACTGGGCCTGTCTGGCCCTGAGGAGTCTTGAGGTTATAACCTTCGGACCGTGTGTTTCCTTTCGGGGTTGGTTATTTCCCCTTTGCCCTATCCAAGCCCTTCATTTCCCCAGTTCTTCTGTCTTTGCTTTGGGACATCTCTTTTCTGGGTGAAGCAAGATCTTTAAGAGGCACTGAGTTCTATGGAGATCTGCAGAAAAGAAAGTGTCTCTGCCCTCAGTGGACATGTACCCATGGAGGTACTGACCTGTGTACACATGTATGTATGTTACGCAAAACAGGAAGCAATGGAAACAGAGAAAGGGCCGCGGGAGCACAGAGCAGGCAGAAACTGTGTCAGGTAGAGTTCTCAAAGAAACAGAATCAATAAGGTTCTGTGTATGTGTCTTTTTTATTGATACGTCTTTCTATCTATCAAGAGAGAGATTTTAAGGAATTGGCTCATGTGATGTGGGTGCTCAGAAGTTTGAAATATGCAGGGTGGGCTGAGAGGCTGGAGACCCAGGGAGGGGCTCCTGTTGCAAAAGCCTTTTTCTTCTGGCAGGCTACAGTCCATAGGGTCGCAAAGAGTCAGACACGACCAAAGCAGGCACGCATGCATGTACATTATGGACTATGATTATCTGCTTTATTCAAAGTCTACCGACTTAAAAGTTATTCTCACCTGAAAAGTATCTTCCCAGCAATGCCTAGATTGCTGCTAAGTCACTTCAGTCATGTCCGACTCTGTGCGACCCCATAGACAGCAGGGGTTCTCCAGGCAAGAACACTGGAGTGGGTTGCCATTTCCTTCTCCAATGCATGAAAGTGAAAAGTGAAAGTGAAGTCGCTCAGTCGTGTCCGACCCTCAGCGACCCCATGGACTGCAGCCTACCAGGCTCCTCCATCCATGGGATTTTCCAGGCAAGAGTACTGGAGTGGGGTGCCATTGCCTTCTCCGATGCCTAGATTGGATCTGACCAAATACCTGGGTACCATGGCTGAGCCAAAGTGGACACATCGCAGGCTGCATTGGAGCGTGCAGGTGTGCTTGTGTCTGTGTGTAGGTTCAGGTAGGGATCTGAGAGGTGGGAACACAGAGGAGGAACATTTCGTGGGGAGGAAACACTGTGAACAGAAGGAACAGAGGTGGAGAAAAACGGAGTCTGAGTCTGTTCAGAGTACTGCGCAGTCCAATGGAGAGGCGAAAAGTGCCAGGAAGGAGCCGGAGACACTCGGCAGGGGGCAAGGCGCACAAGCGGGGTGGGGAATAGTGGGGAGCAGCAAGCTAGGTCAGGAAGGACCTTGGAAGCAATGGGAGGTGTTAGAGGTTTCTGAGCAGGGAAGTGGCACACTAGGACTCTGAAGAAGAAAACTCTGGCAGATCTGTAAAGGGTTGGGTAGAGCGGGGAGAAGGGAGGGAGCAGAGGCAGTGAGGAAGCTCCTGGGATAATCAAGAGCAGGCTTGAGCCATGTTCCAACCATCTGGGAGAAGATAGTGTTGTTGTTTTTTTTTCCTCTTGTGGGAAAAGACAGCTTATAAACATGTATATTGTTCTTAAATTGACACTAATGCAAAAAAAAAAAAATGCTCACTACTAATGTGGAAGTTAAAAAAAAAAGGCTTGAACCTGGCAGTGAGAAAAGGAGACCAATTTGAAAGGCATAAGGTAGAAAAGAGAAAGGGACTGTTTATGGTTAGCAGGGAGGAGAGAAGAGACACAGTGGTTTTAAGTCTAAATCTTAAGAGATGATGATGCTCTTATCTGAGATAAAGACTGTAGGAGGAAGTCATTTTGTCCGCTATAGGACTGTCTGAGTTTGAGGGGTCTGAGATGCTCTGGTATCTCACTAGCCTTACTAGCCTTATGAACTAGTCCTGCTAGAACCACAGCAAGTCCTGGGGCCTCTCATATGTACACCAGGGGTTGGGGTGGAGTACCGTACCTTCCTTGAGGGCTGCTGTGAGAATTCGACAAGCTAATTACGCTTGAAGCACTTAGAACAGTGCTTCTAAATAGACCCAGAAAACTGTTGAACCTGCAGCTCTTTAGCTTCCCAGAGAACACAGAGTTCCAAAGCACCTTCTCCAGACTCCACATCCCAGGAGGAATCACCTGCCCTGTGTATGTGGTGACACTCACAGACTGTCTGTAATTAAACTGTATTTCCAGGATGAATCTTCCCTGCCTTTTTGCTTTATAATATTAGAATGGCCAGTGTGAAGGGAAAATTCACAGAAGCTCCACGGTTCTATCTAGGAACAAGATTTGGTAGTTCTTAATAGAGCAATGGGAGAAGGCAATGGCACCCCACTCCAGTACTCTTGCCTGGAAAATCCCATGGACGAAGGAGCCTGGTAGGCTGCAGTCCATGGGGTCGAGAAGAGTCGGACAGGACTGAGCGACTTCACTTTCACTTTTCTCTTTTCATGCACTGGAGAAGGCAATGGCACCCCACTCCAGTATTCTTGCCTGGAGAATCCCAGGGATGGGGGAGCCTGGTAGGCTGCCGTCTATGGGGTCGCACAGAGTCGGACACGACTGAAGCGACTTAGCATAGCATAGCAATAGAGCAATGGGCTGGACAGTACAATTCTGGCTCCAATCACAATGTATGTTTGTTTTCCCACATCACCCTGCAAATCTCTGTCACCAGCTGATCCTACAATTCAACTCAGTTCTGACACCATCTACCTGCAGAAGCAGGCCCCACAGGCCAAGGGCTCAGTCTCAGGAGACTGTGGCTCCCCCAATTTAAGAAAACAATTGTAAATCCAGGTGTCACCTGCGCTTCTGACCACACGACTATAGAATGGAGGCTCCAATACCCCTGCCTGTCCCCCACCCCCGCCTAGGGTTCAATTAATTTGCCAGAGTGGCTCCCAAAACTCAAAAAGAACATTTTGCTTACTAGATTACCAACTTATTATAAAAGGATGTAACTTAGAGACAGCCAAATGAAAGAGAGAGCGTAGGGTAAGCTATGGGAAAAAGTCACAAGCTTCCACGCCAACCTGGAAACTCTCAGAAACCAGTCTTTTTGGGTGTTTATGGAGGTTTCCGGAGAAAGCAATGGCAACCCACCCCAGTACTCTTGCCTGGAAAATCCCATGGGCGGAGGAGCCTGGTAGGTTGCAGTCCATGGGATCGATAAGAGTCGGACACGATTGAGCAACTTCACTTTCGCTTTTCACTTTCATACATTGGAGAAGGAAATGGCAACCCACTCCAGTGTTTTTGCCTGGAGAATCCCAGGGACAGGGGAGCCTGGTGGGCTGCCATCTATGGGGTCGCACAGAGTCGGACATGACTGAAGTGACTTAGCAGCAGCAGCAGCAGCATGGAGGTTTCATTATGTAGGCATGATGGATTAAATCATTGGCCACTGGTAATTGAATTCACTCTCCAGCCTCTCTCCCCTCCCCAGAGGGCCCCAAAATCACTGCGTACAGTGACTGGAACCACAAAATTAAAAGATGCTTGTTCCTTGGAAGAAAAGCTATGACAAACCCAGACAGCGTATTAAAAAGCAGAGACATCACTTTGCCAACAAAAGTCCATACAGTCAAAGCTATGGTTTTTCCAGTAGTCACGTAGATGTGAGTTGGACCATAAAGAAGGCTGAGCGCTGAGGAATTGATGCTTTCTAACTGTTGTGCTGGAGAGGACTCTTTAGAGTCCCTTGGACTGCAAAGAGATCAAGCCAGTCCATCCTAAAGGAAATCAGCCCTGAATATTCATTGGAAGGACTGATGCTGAAGCTGAAGCTCCAATACTTTGGCCACTTGATTCGAAGAGCCGACTCACCGGGAAAAATCCTGACGCTGGGAAAGATTGAGGGCAGGAGGAGAAGGGGGTGACAGAGGATGGCATCACCAACTCAATAGACGTGAGTTTGAGCAAACTCCAGGAAATAGCAAAGGACAGGGAAGCCCGGCATGCTGCAGTGGGGCTGCAAAGAGTTGGACACGACTGAGCGACAGAACAATTGAACTCTCCAGCCTCTCTCCTCTCCCCAGAGATGAGGGCGTGGGATTGAATGTTCCCACCCTCTAATCACGTGATTGCCTTCTCTGGCAACCAGCCCCCATCTTTAGCAGCCTTCACAAAGCCACCTCATTAACATAACAAAAGACCTTTAATCTCTCCCTTCACAGGAAATTCCTAGGGTTTTAGGAGCTCTGTGCCAGGAACAAGGTCAAAGACCAAATGCTGTATGTATTTCTTATTATTAATCTCAAAATTACAGTCAAAACAAGACGTCTTTGAAAGAATAAAAATTAAAACATTGAAAAGATTTTATTTATTTTTTTGAAAAGATTTTAAAAACTTTAAAAATGATTAAACCTACTAGCTATCAAGGTCTATAGGGCAATGAGAGTAATAATCACTAAATCGGAAGGAGTAGGGAAAAGTGAATTAATTTCAGGAAGCTCAGAGTACGTACAGTTGGCCCTTCATATCTTCGAGTTCTATATCCGAGGAAGGAAAATATTCACGGAAAAAAATTCCATAAAGGTTCCTAAAGCAAAACTTGAATGTACCCTGTGACAAGGACTTCCCTGGTGGCTCAGACAGTTAAGCATTTGTCTACAATGAGGGAGATCCGGGTTCGGTCCCCGGGTAGGGAAGATACCCTGGAGAAGGAAATGGCAACCCACTGCAGTACTTTTGCCTGGAAAATCCCATGGACAGAGGAGCCTGATAAACTACAGTCCATGGGGTAGCAAAGAGTCGGACACGACTGCTTCACTTTTCATTTACATTGTATTTACAACCATTTTTGCGTGTGTGCATGCTAAGTCGCTTTAATCGTGTCCGACTCTTTGGACCTCACGGACCTGCACTGTAGCCTGCCAGGCTCCTCTGTCCATGGGATTCTCCAGGCAAGAATACTGGAGTGGGGTGCCATGCCCTCCTCCAGGGATCCAGAGTTCGAACTCAAGTCTCTTATGTCTCCTGCAATGGCAGGCGGGCTCTTTACCACTATTGCCACCTGGGAAGCCCTATTTACAACTATTTACATAGTCTTTATATTGTATTAGGTTTTATAAGTAATCAAGAGATGGTGTCAAGTACAGGCACATCTCTTTCTCCTTGCTTCCAAGATAATTTGTTTTTTACAAATTGAAGGTCTGTGGCAAGCCCTCATGGAGCAAGTTTCTGGGCATCGTTTTACCAACAGCATTTGCTCACTTCATCTCTCTGCGTCATATTTTCGTAATTCTCACAATATTTTAAGCTTTTTCGTTATTACATTTGTTATGGTGATCTGTGATCAATGATCTTTGATATTACTATTGCAAAAAGAGTACGACTCTGAAAGCTCAGATGACGGCTAACATTTTTAGCAATGAAGTATTTTTAAATTAAGGTATGTCCATTTTTTTAGACATGCTATTGCACACTTAATACACTACAGTACAGTGTAAACATAATTAATTTCCTTTTGGAGCTGTGCCGCGCAGCTTGTGGGATTAAGGATTGAACCTAAGCCTTCAGCAGTGACAGTGTGGAGTCCTAACCACTGGACTGTCAGAGAATTCCCAACATAACTTCTATACACACTGAGAAAGCAAAAAAAAAAAAGTGTATGACTCGAGTTATTGCAATATTCGATTTATTGTGGTGCCCTGGAACTGAACCTGAAATCTCCGAAGTCTGCCTGTATATGGGAGGATACGCATAGGTTATACTATGCCATTTTTTATAAGGGACTTGAGCATCTGAGGATTTGAGTATTTGAGTGGGATCCTGGAACCAATTCCCCGTGGATACAGAGGAATGACTGTAATTCCAACACAAGGACTGCTATTCAGCCATATCTGTGAGGTCATGGCCAAGTTCTTTATCATCTGAGAGAGAAACTGCTAAAAATGCCCCTATTACTTAAGACACAGCAAGGAATTTTGAAGGTCTGTGATCCCGTTGCTGTATTTCCAAGACCTCTTGTCTTTTCTCTCAAAGCAAGGCAGCTCTACCCAAGGTTTCTTTGTTATTTAGTCCTATTACTGCCCAATCACTTCGCATGAATGAAGGCAGAAGGACACTGGATTCTTCTGTTTGAAAATATTTTTAGCAATGTTAGTTGTAGAGAAGATGCCCTCCAATATAATTTTGTTTTTAATCTTGCCATCTCTGTGAAAGGAAAGCAGATTCCAGGCCAGATCTGCTATTTGGTAGTACGTTGTTGTTTAGTCGCTAAGTCGTGTCTGACTCTCTGCGACCCTGTGGACTGTAGACTGCCAGGATCCTCTGTCCACTCGATTTCCCAGGCAAGAATACTGAAGAGAGTTGCCATTTCCCTCGCCAGGGGATCTTCCCGACCCAGGGATCGAACCCATGTCTCCGTCTCCTGCATTTAAAGGCGGGTTCTTTACCACTGAGGGAAGCCCGTTGGGGAGTATAATAATTGCCTAAAACAAAGCTGGTTTTGTATGTACCAGCTCTCATCCTTGGAGAATAAAAGTGTACAACAATATCCTAGAGCCTAGGATTCCTCTTTTCCCTTTAGAACTTTTATCTGCCTTCATAGTAACATCTTCTTAATTACTGTAAATCATCTGGCATTAGAAGCTTAACCAGTTGTATCTGAGGCCACAAACAAACAAACAAACACTCAAAAAGGCAATTACACTTTAAAACATAAAAGGAGACTCACTAGGCAACAGCTTTAACTCTACACCTATAATTATCGTTCTGATTACAGGGGAGTTCTGCCCTCCGTGAATTTTATTCACTATCCACACTAAAGTGAAGTGTGGGTCAACTGGACCCAAAAGGCCTCCTGGACCTTGCAGAAAAATGACTGGCAATCATGAGGTTGATTAAAGGCTCTGAGGTTTCTGTCTCCTGGAATTCCTCTTATTACTGCTTTTCTTCGAGTTGCAGACTACTGTAATTATCTTTCTGTGAGGTTTTAGGCTACTTGGACATTTTATTTTATTTGCATCACGATAATGTGATTTCAGTCTATCTTAGTCTCAGAGTGGTGATGAAATTTTCCTAAAGCCATGTGTGGAAGCAAAATAATGGATGTAACATGTCCCATATGTTGCTGAGGCCGGATATCTGCACTGTTCATTCATCTTTAACATCTATTGGGCCTCTGTGTGTACCGCACCTTGTGCAGTCCTGGGGTGGGACAAGTTCCCTTCCCTCCGTGGGCTCACACCCAACTGCAGTACAACACTGAGTGTTACAGTGGAGACTTGAACAGCGAGTGCTCTTGGAGCCCAGCAACCTACTCTTCTGGGGTAGTTGAGACAACGGAGAGATAGATACAGAAATATCCTCACTCCTTTTATGCGTGAGCCCTTGAATCCCAACCACGTTTTGAGGCAGAAACTAAACTATTTTTATTCTAACTTTATAGACAACGAACCTGAGGCTCTAAGATGTCAAGTAAGTTACCCGAGTCACACAGCTTGTAAGCAGTAGAAGGGCAGGAGATCTGCTCCCGATGGAGGGGTGAGGAGGGGACAAGAGTCGGAGTGGTGCAAATAGTATATTTGTTTCAGTATGGGTGCTCAGCTTAACAATGCCTGGGAATGTAAGAAAAGGAACATGTGAAAAAAGTTTCTTTGGTTTCAGCTTTTCCTAACTATTTTTGAAGTGAAGTGAAGTCGCTCAGTCGTGTCCGACTCTGCGACCCCATGGACTGTAGCCCAGCAGGCTCCTCCGTCCATGGGGTTCTCCAGGCAAGAATACTGGAGTGGGTTGCCATTTCCTTCTCCAGGGAATCTTCCCGACCCAGGTCCCTTCAAATAAAATTCACAAAGAAGGGCCTTGTGATGGGACTTTCTTGGCCGTCCAGGTCCAGTGGTTAAGACTCCTCACTTTCACTGCAGAGGGTACAAGTTGCATCCCTGGTTGGGGAATTAAGATCCAGTGAGCCACACAGTGTGGCCAAACAAAAATAAAACCTACAAAAAGGGCCTAATGGAAAAGATATGCAAATATCTGCTTAGAGGTAAAGTCATTCGGGGTGTTGTGAAAGTTGGCTCATTTAGCTACCTCAAGTGCACCCATCCTTTTTCAGAATGAATGCGTTTGAAAACAAAGCTTTATGTTTATTTTGCTTCCTTTCCAAATTGATATTCCAATGATAACAAATTGATTAACAAAACATGCCAGTGGTTTGAACTGAGAATGCCCGTGAGCAGGGGTTAATTGAAAGCGGGAAACGGCTATATATTTTAATTCTTTTAGATACTCCCATGGCAGTATCCTTTAATTGGCTCTACTTAAAAGCAAAATAAAGCCCAGAACCTGGGTACTCAGAACATCCCATCGTTGCTATATGCAGTTTGAACTGTCGGAACTCTGGGCTTTCAAATGTTTACTCTGGTCCATACGAAAAGGAAGCAAAACCAAGTGAAAACTCACCTCACCCGTGCTCATAGGGCTGAAAGGGACCTTAATGATCATTATTAAGCTTAATAGTTCTCAAGGGGGCATTGTGAAAATATATATATATATTTTTTTTGGCTGTTGCAATGATTGGCAAGGGCTACTAAAGGTAGTGAGCAGGGACCAGGTTTCCTAGATATTCTAGCAATATCTGAATAGTTCCATATCTGACAGTTCAAATCTGAACTGTCCCATACAGAGAAAAATTGACCCAACGGAAAAAACAGTTCATCATGATATAAGCTTAGAACTAACACTATATTTTACCTATAAACAAAAATATTTTTACCCAGTTTCGATATACACTGAATTCTAGGAATAAAACTCACTTGAGGGAAGACTATCGTGTTTTTGTTTCAAACATTATCAAGAGTTTGCCATTTTGGAAAATAAGGTCACCAATGTAACATTCTTTATGGTACTTGAATTGTGAAAACACTTTTTTCAGTTTGCATTTGTGACTGCGCTAGGCAGGTATCTATCATCATTTAGTGCCCCTGTGTGGGAGCATTCATATATTAAAATATATTGCATTATTATAATTATTTTGCTTTTATTCTCGTTAGGTCGTGTTTTTTGAAATTGTGTGTTGTTAAGTTAGGTTATATTATCTGTGGTGTACTATTTGGTTAAAGGGGACATTACCAAATAGTTATTATAAAAAGGAATTTGGTCTTTCACGGGGTCATGTCATAAAAGTCCAACTCCTTTTATAGAGGAAATCGAAACCTAAAGCAGTTAAGCAACTTGCCCAGGACAGAAGTGTTATTTTATCTCCCTATCTCGTTAGAATTTGTTTAAATTAAAAATTGGAAGAGAAAAGCAAAAGTACGTGATGTGAACGAGCTGTTTGAATTCTGGCAGCAGATCCTTTGGGGGATGGTTGGAAACCCTGTATATTATTTAATTCTGTCAGGCTGAGGGTCAGAAAAGAGAAAAACGTTTCTAAGAACCATGTATGTGCCGCCGCTCGCTTAAAGCCAGGGATTCACTAGTCAACACATTTTCTTCTATTTAAGGTTCTGTGGCACTGAGGTTGGGACCGGAGGTCGCCTGCTTAGGAGTGGGGAGCATAAGGGGTGCCTCCGACCCATTCCGGCCATTCCCCATCCACCGCAGTGGCCCTGGGTCACCCTGAACCCAGACCGATGATGCGGTAGACTTTCTTCGGGAGGCCCAGATTGCGCCCAACCACAAACGCCTCCGACTCCCTAGGAGAACGGCTCTCCATCCCCAGAGTCCTCTGGCTTTGAGGGAAGCAGCACCGCGCCGGTGGTGGCCATCGGCCCTGAGCCATTGGACGCCCCGCAGTAGGAAACCTACGGCCTAATGGAGCCGTGGTGCCGGCGGAGGGCGGGGGTCCCAAGAGGGTGCGCTACCACCCGCTCGTGTTCACAGCGATTGTCTCATTGTTTCTTAACTGCGGGGGGCGGGGACGCGCGCGCCAGAGCGCGCTCTCTTGGTGGGGGAGTCGGAGGTGTGTGTGGGAACCAAGGGGCTATGGCATTCCTAGGCGGCGCACCCGCTGCCTAGGCAACTAGTGTCCCACCACCCGTGCGCGCCGCCAGCGCCCCTCCACTTCTCCCTCCCCCCCACGCCCCGTCACCATCACGCCCTCTTCCCTCCTCCTTCCTCTTTCCCCCTCCCCCCTTCTCCTCTCCCCTGCTCCTCTTCCCGTCTCCTCCCTCCCTCTTTCCCCTCTTCTCCCCCCGATTCCGAGCACTCTATTTTAAAACCACGGTTTCCTGCTCCACAAAATGGCCTCCGCATTTGGCACCTGCGGTCACGTGACCCCCTGTCCCCCTGGGCTTCGGGCCCCTCATTGCCAAACTTGGATCTCGGGGCTTCTGCCCGGGAAAATACGTGGGCTGATTAGTTTGGAGAAATCGCACAACCTTTCAAAGTCTAGGGGACTGAGAGAGAAGGAAAGAGTGCTCCCTAGAAAGAAAGGAACAGTGAAAACTGAGGACGTCGGGAAAAAAAGGGGAAAAAGGTCTAGGTTATATTTTAAGGTCTCCTAGCTGGCGGAAAATGGGAGGGGATGAGGTCTCGCGAGATCTCGAGACCTCCCAGGCTTGAGAAAAGGTAATAGCGGAGGACAGGGGAAGTTGCACTCAAGCGATCTAGGACAGCATTTAGCGCTGAGTTCCAAGGTAGGACGACGAGCCGCAGACGCGACCGACTAGGAAATCCCGCGAGGTTAGGACTAAACGAGCGCGCAGTAGCTAGGCAAAAGTCGTAGCGGCGGGAGGAGTGCGGGTGTGAGAGGGCGGGCACACGTCGTACGTGCTGACGTAGCAGTCACTCGAGCGGGTATATTAGATCCGTGGCCGCGCCGTGCATTTCAGAGCCGCAGTTCTCCCGTGAGAGGGCCTTCGCGGTGAACCCAACACATTAGCTCAGCAGCGGAAGACTCCGAGTTCTCGGTACTCTTCAGGGATGAGTCATGTGGCGGTGGAAAATGCGCTCGGGCTGGACCAGCAGGTGAGCCGCAAGGAGCCTACCGGGATTGTTGCTGCAGGAATCTCTCCCCCGATCTAACCTGGTTTGTGGCGCAGTGCTACCTGGTACCCTAAGTTCCAATTTTCTGGGTCCCTTAGGCTAACGAGTGTCAGTGCCCCGGGGCTGTGGGGGAACGGGAAGGTGACGGGAATGCTGATTGTGGCTGTCGCAGGGGCCCCAGCTTGGCCGGCGGTATTGTCCCCGGGCAGAGCACAATGGCGGCTTTTGTGTGTGCGTGCGCAGGCGGGCGGAGGGGGAGGGGGCGCGCGTTCTCGCGGAGGCGCGCACGCGCGAACCTCGACTTGACTTGTGACCCATGGGTGTTGCGGGCGGGGGAGGGGCGCGGCGCGGAGGTTCGCGAAAGGGGACCTTTATGGCCCTGAGAGTTCGGGCGTGCGCGGCTCGGATTCTTGTCGGAGACCCAGGCGGCGTTGGCGTGTCTGTGTTGTGTGCACGCGCGTGTGAGCGGGAGGTGGAACGCGGCCCTGGAATGTGGGAGGGGGCGGTGCGGGGGGTGGCCTTCGCTCGGGGTAATGGCGGCGGCCTCCTTTGTGTGGTGTCGGGTGGCTGGGCGGCGCTGCGCCCCCCGAGCGGGGAAAGACGGGCCGCCGAGGGCCCGGAAACGGGGATGGATGGGCATCTTGTTCTTCCAGGGCTTCCTTCCCCGGGGCTTTTTTTTCGCTCCAGCCCGGTTTCCGCAGCCTCGGCTCCGTGGCCCGCGAGGCCGCGTTTCCGGAGTGGAAAGTTTTGTGACGCAGAAGATTCGAGGAGGAGTCGGGGGGGGGGCGGAGGATGGAGAGGAGGGAGGAATGGGCCGCTGCGCGGTGGCGCCGGGCTCTGGAGATCGAGGTGGAACGCGGCGAGGAGGTTAGCGACCCGGCACGGCCGGCTCCGCCTCACGTGTTCGCAATAGTCAGTATGGAGATTTTGCTCCGAGCCACGCGTCGTTTTGGGAGATAACCACGGAGTGTACCAGTGTCCTCAGGTTGGGGACGTTTGGTGCGGGGCTCGGCCTGGGAAAAAACGCCTGGAATGTAGCTTGGGAAGAAATAAGGAATTTTGTTGGTGACTTGTTGCTGCTTGTGAAAATTTTGAAATCGGTCAGAGGCCCCGGATTTGTCGTCTAATTGGAACCCCTCTTGTAAGGGTTTAGAGGTAGAGGACGGGAGGGCGCGTGATCGCAGAGGAGGGGTTCTGGGCGGAGATGGCAGAAGTCTGCATCCCTCAGCAACAGTGGCACCACGCTTCAGAAAAGCTCTTCAATTGATGTTTTGTTGCTTTTTAAGTAAACTTCTGCGTACCGCGAGCTCCAGAATTCTGAAACGAACTTGAGTGACACAAATGAATTGTTAATAGATTTTCAGTCGTGTGTAGTATTTTTTAGGGACTCGGCTATCTGGGGGAGAGCATTTTTTCCATTAACGAATCAGAATAAATCTTCCAAATGCTGACATGTTCCGTGTTAAATGGAGCAGAGACATGAAAAAAAATCTGGTTATCAAGAACATGGCCAATCCCCAGTTTTAAAATTTAACATATATGTGGTGCCGGCACCTATTTAAGATTATAAGCAGAAGTAAAATTTGAAATCGAGATAATTGGAAAAAAATACACGCAGTCGTTAGAATTAAGCAGCAAGCAAATTCACAATTGAGAAAATTGCATTAATGTCACCTTAGCAATTTACAGTAGCATTTAAAGTGCTCTACGTAGTTCATTTTGCCAAGTGTAAAATTAATAACAAAACGTACTGCAATAAGTACAAAAAGGAAGTTTTTGTGCCTTAAAGTATTAGTCTGTTGCTGAGAACAATCGTGCAGAGAAAACACCGCAGTGTTTTGTTAATAGAAGTTAGGAAACGAGCTGCCTCCAAAGTGTTACCGTATTCATTTTTTTCTTTAGCATCTTCCAGTTTTCAATGATTACATTGATGCTTGCAACTTGACAGTATATAATTTTAAGCTTTTAACAGAGGACTTAAACGTTGTGCTTTATTGGAAACACGTGGCAATAGTGCCGTGTGGCTGGTTACATTTTTTTTTTTTTAAAATGAAATACTGCTTTTGGCACATAGTTCCCTCCTCGTTGCTTGTAAATAGTTTGTTTAGTCATTACAGAATTCGATGAAGCGCTTTTTTTAGAATGTAGAGGCTTTAAGTTACCAGTGTAAAGGGATGGGTAGAAATGGAGCTAAAAGGCAGTAAAACGTGCCATTTATGTCCGAAGTGTTCTCAGCTTAACTGTGAAAATGGAAAAATACATTGGTACCTACTTAATAGGGTTGTGTAGTGGTTATATTGTAAATTTTTGTTCTGAAGAGTGGTACTCTAGTTGCAGTATTTAGAAATGAAAGCTAAGAAATGGTCGATACAAGTTTTGTTCTGAATATTTTTCAGGTGTGCTCTGTAGGTTTAGAATAATTCCAAGTAGAAAACATCTCCAAATGTTTGGAGCTAAAATAAACCCACTGACTACTTGACATTTTAAAATAATTTAAATTTTTTGAACTTTTACAATGGAAAAAGTTACAGGGAAAATTCATTTTGATTATGAATTTGGACCCGGTTTCTCCTGGATAGCGCCACCATCTTGGTTAGGTACCTTCTGCAGTGTATCCTGTAGTACTGTAGTATTTTGCGTTTGCTCACATTCTTAGTCACATTCTCCTTAAGAGTTCCATTAAGTTTTCCTTTAGTGTAATGTTTCTGCGCATGGGCTGCTAACCAAAATTTAACTCTCTTCTAGTTTGCTGGCCTAGACCTGAACTCATCAGATAATCAGAGTGGAGGAAGTACAGCCAGCAGTAAGTAAAATATTTTATGCATTTACTGAATATTAGAGCTTTTTAAAAAAATTGTCAGAATATAGTTGATTTACAGTGTTGTTACTTGAGTATTAAAACCATAATAACTTAGTGTTTCATTGGATTTATTTAAAATTTAGAAATTTCCTTTCCAGTTTTTACTGTGTAAAGAATGTGGGTAGCGGGTCTTTTGATGAGAAGGAGTTTTCTTGAGTGAAAAAAATCGTTAAGGACCTTATACAACACACAAATTATAGAGTTTGATTATGTCCATTATGAATCCTGAACACAGCTAAAAGGTGGTGGGAATGTACATTTCACTATTAAGAGTGAATTTACTGGAATTAAAATGAATACAGAGAATATTCACATTGATCAGGTACAGCCACTCCTTTCCCATGAAAAACATGAGAATTACTAATAGAACAAAGCTATAATGAACCTTGAAGTGGTGGTTAGGATTTTAAATTCAGAATTTTTTTTTTTGAAAAGAAGTTTTTTTTTTCTCTTGAAAGGGTTTTTTTTTGAGGCATGGTAAAGATTAAGGTGTAGGGGCTCTTGGTGGTTTATTATTGGCAGTAGACCTGCTTCAGCTCAGATCTCTTCCTATTGAATTAACCGAAAGAAAAAATGTAATATGTATATTGAGTGTGTTAATGTCTGAAAGCACTGTTTCTTCAAGCTCTGTTTATTGCATAGTTAAGGGATGTTTATTTTTAGACAGGACGGGCCTCACTGGGCACAGTTACTTGGTATTTGTTTTAAATTTCACTTTGTCAGGCTAAGAATCTTTTAGTAATTGACCATTCTAATGGAGATCTTTAATATTTAATTCAACCCAGAAGTGAAGAGGTTAAATTGCAGATTAACTAGTAATAAAGCAAGTTGATGTTACTTAGTTGTGTATATATTACTTGCTTTTGTTCTCACCTATAGTCTAGGCTGTGTTTTTATTTGCATACAGAACAACAGTTGACTGTCGTTAAACAGTGCAAGTCTCAAAAACCACAATTACTTGAAATCATTTCACTCTGCAGCTTTTCCCATATTACGTACGTACATATGTTTTGGATTTAACCAGAGCAGGAACAAAAAAGCTTAGTGACTAGATACACGATTTAGGTTGTTACAGTAATAATTTATGCTCTATAAGAGACTTGTTAATACATTTTTGTTATGTGTTCGCTAGATTATTGTAGTAACAATGCTGCAACTCTTGTTATTTATGACAATTCTCTGAAATCCTAGCAGACGTTGTAAAAATAGTGTGTTAAATTGACCACTAGTGGCAAATTAAATTTATTTGTAGATTTCAACTACTAGGTTCCAATTCAATTCAAATCTCTTCTCCTTCCCCTTTTAAAATTCATCTTATTAAAGCAGTAACTTATTTAAAATAGAAGTAGACCAGACTAGAAGACTAGAGATTCAGATTTTTTCTTTCCAGGACTTTTTTAGCATCACAAATTTTGGTAAAAAGCTTTTAAGTTTTTTGGAATGTGAAATTTAACTTTGTCATTTCTTTTAGAAGGGCGCTATATTCCTCCTCACTTAAGGAACAGAGAAGCTACTAAAGGTAAGTTTTTTGAGCAACTTGGTATACTTAATTATCACTGCATTTAAAAATTGGAGCTTAGGGAAAGTGAGACACCTCAAGGTCTGAACACTGTGCTCTTCTCTCCTACTGTCAAAATAGTTTCAGATACTAGGGCTTACTTGCTTGGAAAAACTCATCTAATATCAGATAGAGGAAATCTCTGCATTTCCTGTGTCACACACTTCTGAGGCCAAGGGCATGGTTTTGTACAATTTCACTAGTCTTGTGCTTAACCTCTGTGTATGTAATCATTAACAGCACGAGTTCAGTTTGAAAAAGGTGAGTGGGGATCCTACTGTGTAAACAAAAACTGCTGCACAGTGATAACAATCCAGTTATTTCTGTCTTGCAGAGGTGCCAAAATGAAATGGGATTATTGGGGAATAGTTAACAAACATCAGGCATGCTCCTGATAGAGGGGAGTGGTTCTCTGGCTTGAACTGCTTCATTTAAATAGGTGATCTGAGATTTTGGAGGAAAAGGGAAGGTCAGGAAAACTAAAAGTCATGAAGAGGGAAGATACTGGATAAAGAAAGCAGGATTGGAAGGGTGGAGAGTCCACAGGAGCACATGATTTGCTGTCATTTGTCTATATTCATAGGTAGTCTGTATTAGGTTCACTATCCAAGGCAATACATGGAATATAAAATCTAGGGAACGGAACTAAAATCCTGCCATGGAACAGAACGGAACTAAAAACATGCCATGGGGCCAAAAACATTAAAAGAACTCCTATATTATTTCTTAGGTGTCACATCATTGTTTTTAGTTACTGTAGAGTCAGATTCTCATTCCTTAGAATGTACTAGCTGAAATTGACCCCCATGTGTATTTAGTGCTTTTCCTGCCTTATTGCAATGATAGGAATCAATGCAGGGAAAGAGACAGTATCGTACAGAAGTTAGAGCTGAAATAGGTCTTAGAAATCTAACTCAGCTCTTTATTGGTAGCTAAGGCTGTTAAATTACTAGGTTAGTAGAGGCGTAAGGGAGAAGGAAAGTAACCTAATTAACTTGTAAACTATCTCTGACTATTTAATAAAATGTCACTGAAGCTAGTTAAATCCTCTGCTTGTCTTTAAACCATATACCTGTTGGGCTAATTTACCTTGCTGAATGTTTATAGCTATACCCTAGGAACCTATCTACGCTGAGTGTATCAGGATTTTCCTTTTCTAGGTATTCCTAATTCTCATCTGATAACTATGTATTGCATGTAAACAGAGCACTGTTTTTAAAAACTTTACTATTGAAACCAAGAAATACTATATTAAACCAAGCAAATTTCTTAATGTTTTAAATGAATATCACTTCAAAGAAACAGAGAGATAATGCTCTTTCCTAATAAACTCATTCATGCCTATTAAATGAAATTAAATTGTGGTGGTCATGTAACAAGACCATAGTCATTGTGTTAAAGGCAAACCTACTGACCTTTTAGAAGTTGTATTCATTCAGAACATTTTCAGACTTGATTGTTTTGTTCAGCGTATAGTGTGTTCTAGTACCATGGTAGGAATATTTCCATTGTCCCTCTGGTCTAGAGATGTGATTAGTCATTAGAGGGCTTCAAACTCAGAAACATAGAAATCACGTTTTAAAGTAGTGTCATTTTCTAATTACTACAATAAAATGAGTTTGCTTTTGTTTTTAATTGAAGGATTCTATGATAAAGACAGTTCAGGGTGGAGTTCTAGTAAAGATAAGGATGCATACAGCAGTTTTGGTTCCCGTAGTGATTCAAGAGGAAAGTCTAGTTTCTTCAGTGATCGTGGAAGTGGATCAAGGGGAAGGTAAGTGATTTATTATCTTCTTGCCTTTCTTGCATGTGTACAATAAAGCCATTTAGAAATTGGTCTGTACCCTGCCCGTTAAGCAAGATTTATCTTTCCCCCTTAGTGGACCACCCGTTTGGATGTTAAGTATGTCTTTTTAATCATAGTTTTTTTATTACATCAAAATTAAATGAGAATAAGAATATGCCCTTTGGCATAATGAAATCAATTATTTTTACATTTCTCTAATTTTATGTATTCTACTTAAAAGAGTAAGTTTAGTGAATGGCCTAATTTGGTTGACATTTTTGTGGATATTCTATGACAATTTTTAAACCTTATATTTTTGATTACACAAGTGTGATGAACTGACCTCATGCGCCTAATAGCTGTGGTTAGTCCTGTGTGTCCTGCTTTTTCGAAAACAGGCCTAAAACTAAAAACATCTTAATTCAGGTAAGGATTATTTTCTACCTTTTATCCAGTCTGTCACACAGGTGAGTTGTCCTTTAAGTAGCATCCTAATGTAACCAGGACAATTGATATTTGGTGTGATACTTTGCTTTTTTTCTCTAACACTAAAAATATTTGGATGAAAACATTTAAAGGTGTAAGTTAATGTGCTGGTTTCACATATAAGACTGATTGCCCCAAGGGTTTTTATTTATATATTTATTGAAGTGTAGTTGCTTTACAATATTATGTTTCAGGTACAAAGATTTGATTCTTGATTTCAACATGTATGAGGACTGTATCGGCTATATAATAATAAAGGAGGATACTGAATTTAGAAAATAAAGCTATATAAATGGTATAGTCTGGTTAGAGGGCCTTATTTGTCAAGTAAAAGTAAGCCGGAATTGGACTGGTGACATCCTTGAAATTAGCCATAATGAACCTTTCTCCAGGTACAGTTCTAGTGGTAGGAATCTAATAATGGTTAAATAAGATTTTGATTAATTGCTTGTGCTGTTCAGGTTTGATGATCGTGGACGAGGTGACTATGATGGCATTGGCGGCCGTGGTGACAGAGGTGGTTTTGGCAAATACGAACGTGGAAATAGCCGCTGGTGTGACAAATCAGATGAAGATGATTGGTCAAAACCACTCCCACCAAGTGAACGCTTGGAACAGTAAGTTTCTGAAATGTATGTTAATTGTGATGAAGCCTTATCAGCTCTGTGTAACAAACTTAACAATCTTCTGATTTCAGAGAACTCTTTTCTGGAGGCAACACTGGGATTAACTTTGAAAAATATGATGACATTCCAGTTGAGGCAACAGGCAACAACTGTCCTCCACACATTGAAAGTGTAGGTATTTTTCCATGACCTTTAAGACAGGGAAGTGTAGATCTTTTCACAGCACATCAAGATGAGATGGGCTTCCTAAAGACATACGTAGACGGCCTGCTTTATCTTGACAGTTTTTTAAAGTTAATTTAAAAACCTGCCTCGTTGGTTTGTGGAAAGGGGGACAGTGAATTCGGTGTTACCATTACTAATAATTTGAAATAGAAAATGGGTCGGGTGTTGACCTAAATGGGAAGGAAATTCAAAAGGGGGATGTGTATACATATAGCTGATTTAACTTTGCCGTACAGTAGAAACTAACACATCATTGTAAAGTAATTGTATGCCTATAAAAACTAACTTAAAAAGTAAATAGTCAAGAAGCTGAGAATTGAAATAAACAAGGCAAAAGATTGGGGATAAAAAGAAACAGTAAGTGGGTCAAACATAGGAAGAACCCAAAACTTTTCCATTGTAGGTTAAGCTTAGGGAGTGGTTTGGTTTTGTTTTTCCTCAAAATGTGTAAGATGATGACTTTTACTATAAAGCAAACTGAAAGTTCAAATTGGTTGATAGTTGTCCCCCCCTCATTGTATTTGTATGAAACAAAATGCTCCAAATAGCATTTCTGCTTGTTTACCCTGATGAATTTCTTGACAGTTCAGTGATGTTGAGATGGGAGAAATTATTATGGGAAACATTGAGCTTACTCGTTACACTCGCCCAACTCCAGTGCAAAAGCATGCTATTCCTATTATCAAAGAGAAGAGAGACTTGATGGCCTGTGCCCAAACAGGTAAGCAGACTTGATGAAAGTAAAAAGTTGTCAAGAATACCTTGACTTGGCTTGCTCTAATAAAAACCAATACCAGGAAAATATGCATGGAGCATTTTAAGTTTCATGAGGAAGCTTGAGTCCTGTATGTAGCCTGACTGGTACACCTTGGTAAGGAGTAGCTGGATGGATCTCTTTTGTCTTAGTCTTTTGGTTATATTACTTCTAGTGCTTTCATTAGGGTATCTTAGGGATGGCCTATAGAAAGTCATGAACCTGATACTACTGTAACAAGTGGATAGGTTTTTGTGATTGTAGTGGTGGGGAATTGAGGACTATAGAAAATTAGAAAAAGAGAATAGCCTGTGATCCATGGAAATGTGGCCAAAAGAAGGTTCATTGATGGGTAAAGTAGTACCTCCCTATTAGTATATACAGTACCTACAAGGAAGTGTTAGAAATTGACACCAGTTTTGAGACAGAATTCCTACTCTGTCTACACAAGTGCTTCCTAGTGGCTGCCTGCAATGCAGGAGACCTAGGGTTCAATCCCTGGGTTGGGAAGATCCCCTGGATGTGGGCATGACAACTCCAGTATTCTTGTCTGGAGAATCCTCATGGACAGAGGTGCCTGGTGGGCTACAGTCCATGGGGTTGCAAAGAATCGGACATGACTGTGTGACACATACGTTAACACAAGCGAAGCAAAGAAGTCAAAACTACTACAATGTTTGTGACCAAAATTTGGTGTGTGTGTGTGTATATGTGTGTATATATATATATTTTTTTTTTTTTTTGGTAAATGAAGAAAAATATTTTTTTGGCTGATGGACCGTGTGGTCTCTGCAACTGTTGTATGAAAAAAGCAGCCATAGATGATATGTAAATTACTGGTCACAGCTATATTCCAGTAAAGATTTATTTATAAAGATAAATAGTTTGCTAACTCCTATTACAGGTTGATCAAAGTCATCACTTGATGGTATTTTAAAATTAGCCTATTTATAGAAATTTAATTTGGGAATTAAAGTGAGATTACTAATTGGGCAGTTAAAACGCCATCATCTACCAATATATGTTCAAAAGTAATAAGCCAGTTTTTCTGTGGTTAAATGAATATGCTTTTTTTAAAATAGGGTCTGGAAAAACTGCAGCATTTCTCTTGCCCATCTTGAGTCAGATTTATTCTGATGGTCCCGGTGAGGCTCTGAGGGCCATGAAGGTAAATATTTCTGTATAAAATGGGAAAGCTTTCTAAATGACAGTAAGACTTGCATTCTAATCTGTATAATTAGTAACAGCATTTACATGTAATCTGTAAATTGCAGAAGGGGATTATGTTGTAATGAACCTATAAGAGAGGATGTTAACAAGTTTAATAAATTATTTCTTAGGAAAATGGAAGATATGGGCGCCGCAAACAATACCCAATCTCTTTGGTGTTAGCACCAACTAGAGAATTGGCCGTACAGATCTATGAGGAAGCCAGGAAAGTAAGTATGCCTTTCAGGTTATTGGCCTTCTCATTGATTCTGATGAAGTGTTTTATGACCATGTAAAAATCTTGGTCTTAAATTTAATAAATTTTTCTTTGCTTATAGTTTTCATACCGATCTAGAGTTCGTCCTTGTGTGGTTTATGGTGGTGCTGATATTGGTCAGCAAATTCGAGACTTAGAACGTGGATGCCATTTATTAGTTGCGACTCCAGGACGTCTAGTGGATATGATGGAAAGAGGAAAAATTGGATTAGACTTCTGCAAGTATGTTAATTTTTAAATGTGTGAAATGCATTTTTTAGTCTTCCAACTTTTATAAAAAGTTAGCTCATTGTAATTTTAGTTTAAGTGATTTTAGTAGAGGCTAAGAATTACCAGACCGTGAGACCAGAGTCAAGTATAAGAGCTAATTTGGCTGTGCGATTTAGTGGGGGAGATCCTGTGCTGTGTCTTATGTATGTGGGTCAGATTGTATGGTGTGAGGAACTAAACTACCTGAATGAATAATTAACTGTGCTTATAGAAATGGAAACTACCTTTTCTTTTCAAATTCTAAGCTGGATTTTTTTTCATGGCAGGTACTTGGTGTTAGATGAAGCTGATCGGATGTTGGATATGGGGTTTGAACCTCAGATACGTAGAATCGTTGAACAAGATACTATGCCACCAAAGGGAGTTCGCCACACTATGATGTTTAGTGCTACTTTCCCTAAGGAAATACAGGTATTGTTTGCTGCAGATCTTTCTTAGGAATTTGTTTCTCTCAATAGATGATAAAACAATAATTTTTTTCTTTCAGATGCTTGCTCGTGACTTCTTGGATGAATATATCTTTTTGGCCGTAGGAAGAGTTGGCTCTACCTCTGAGAACATAACACAGAAAGTAGTTTGGGTTGAAGAGTCAGACAAACGGTCATTTCTGCTTGATCTTCTAAATGCAACAGGTATAATTTTAGCATCAGTCTGGTGGCTTAGGTAATCTATTTGGGTCACCTTTAGTGCTTTTCCTTCTCATCCAATACATTCTGTTGAGACAGTCTATTTGCCTCTATTCGCAAGTTTACTAAGTGCAAAGAGAACCAAGCCACTATTAGTGACAGAAACCTTGTGATATTTTAACTTCAGGCAAAGATTCACTGACCTTAGTGTTTGTGGAGACCAAAAAGGGTGCAGATTCTCTGGAGGATTTCTTATACCATGAAGGATATGCTTGTACCAGTATCCATGGAGACCGATCTCAGAGAGATAGAGAAGAGGCCCTTCACCAGTTCCGCTCAGGAAAAAGCCCAATTCTCGTGGCTACAGCAGTATGTAAAATTTAATCTTATTTTCTAGGTCAGCATGTTCAACTATTTACTTTGTTTTAAATGGACCATAGGTAACAAAAATTATTTTCTAGGTAGCAGCAAGAGGACTGGACATATCAAATGTGAAACATGTTATCAATTTTGACTTGCCAAGTGATATTGAAGAATATGTACATCGCATTGGCCGTACAGGACGTGTAGGAAACCTTGGTAAGTGTGTGGTTACTTAGGATGATCTGGTGGTTTCTGATCTTCAGTGTGATTCTTACAGCAAAGAACTTTTCAGGGTCTTAGATGAACTCTGATTTTCAAGGAATGCTATTAAAATATCAGAAGTGGCAGGGGGAGGAAGTCAAGGTTTGTTCAAAGAACAAATAGCAAATTATCTTTTTTAAAAATTATTATTCTACTTAATATTCTAATATGAAAGAATATTGTGCTGCTCTGTGGAAGACCTTAATTTATGTACTTTTTGGAACTGTTTTAGGCCTTGCCACCTCGTTCTTTAATGAGAGGAACATAAATATTACCAAGGATTTGTTGGATCTTCTTGTTGAAGCTAAACAGGAAGTGCCATCTTGGTTAGAAAACATGGCTTATGAACACCACTACAAGGGTAGCAGTCGTGGACGATCCAAAAGGTGAGTTAGAAATAATGTGTATTACTAAATAATGTGTGTAATGGAGAGGGGTGTGATTTTTAAGGTTATTTAAGTGACCTTCAGTGTCAGCTTTTCACAGCTAAGGCCTTATAAAATTCCTATTACAGAAAAGAAGGGCTGGGTGGAATTGCTTGAACTGGAAAATCGGAAATTGGTCCTTGGGAATTTTTAACAAGAATTGCGTTATCTTTATGTAAACTAACATTTTGTCCTTATAGTAGTAGATTCAGTGGAGGATTTGGTGCCAGAGACTATCGACAGAGTAGTGGTGGCAGCAGTTCCAGCTTCAGCAGCAGCCGCGCCAGCAGCAGCCGCAGTGGTGGAGGTGGCCATGGAAGCAGCAGAGGGTTTGGTGGAGGTAATGTTAAATTTTAACCTCATGCCTTTGGGGAGGTTTTTGCCCTTTTTCATCTTTTTCAAAGCGTAATTTAAAATACTGGGCCCTGTAGATTGCTTTTTGTAATTTTACATCAAAATATTTAAAGAAGGGAAAGATTGTATTACACAATGGATGACTTAATACTTTTTTTTTTTTAATCTCTCATTAGGTGGCTATGGAAGCTTTTACAACAGTGATGGATATGGAGGAAATTATAACTCCCAGGGGGTTGACTGGTGGGGTAACTGAACCTGCTTTGCAGTAGGTCACCCTGCCAAACAAGCTAATATGGAAACCACATGTAACTTAGCCAGACTATACCTTGTGTAGCTTCAAGAACTCGCAGTACATTACCAGCTGTGATTCTCCACTGAAATTTTTTTTTTAAGGGAGCTCAAGGTCACATGAAGAGTCGAAAGGAACAATCAGCAGCCCTGTTCAGAAGGTGGTTTGAAGATTTCATTGCTGTAGTTTGGATTAACTCCCCTCCCAACCCCCATCCCAAACTGCATTTATAATTTGTGACTGAGGATCATTTGTTTGTTAATGTACTGTGCCTTTAACTTTAGACAACTTTTTATTTTGATGTCCTGTTGGCTCAGTAATGCTCAAGATACCAATTGTTTTTGACAAAATAAATTTACTGAACTTGGGCTAAAATCAAACCTTGGCACACAGGTGTGATACAACTTAACAGGAATCATCGATTCATCCATAAATATTATAAGGAAAAAACTTATGCAGTAGCCTGCATTAGGGCTTTTTGATACTTGCAGATTGGGGGAAAACAACAAATGTCTTTGAAGCATATTAATGGAATTAGTTTCTAATGTGGCAAACTGTATTAAGTTAAAGTTCTGATTTGCTCACTCTATCCTGGATAGGTATTTAGAACCTGATAGTCTTTAAACAAGCCATTCCAGTCATGATGAGGTGATGTATGAATACATGCATACATTCAAAGCACTGTTTTCAAAGTTAATGCAAGTAAATACAGCAATTCCTCTTTCAGTGTTTAGGCAGATCATTAATTATGAGCTAGCCAAATGTGGGCATACTATTACAGGGAAAGTTTAAAGGTCTGATAACTTGAGATAGGGTTTTAGGAGAATTCATCTACTTAGACTTTTTAAATGCCTGCCATAAGTGAAATTGAAATGGTAGAATGGCTGACCACAGCAATGACCAGCCCTCATTAGGGCCCTGGATGATTTTTGGTCTAATAACGCATGCTAGTGTTGATGTTTTTTGGTCAAGAGGGTATGAACAGGAAGAATTAAATGCAGCAGGCTTTCTTTTAAATGCCGATTCATATTACTCTGTTCAAGCTGCGTTGAGATGTTAAACTGGCTTACTATAGACTTTGTAAAAACGGCTCCAGAAGAGTAACAAACTGAAATCTTTGAGATCACACAGGTTGGAAATATGTACATAACTGCACAAGGTGTCAATTCTGCTACACAGTGCAGTTTTAGTCAGTTTTAGTTGCATAGGTTTCCATTGTATTTATAGTCTGTTTATGCTAAATCTGGCCAAAGATGAGCATTGTCCACCACTAAAATGCCTCTGCCACTTTTGAATTCTGTGCTAATTTTGTGGCCAGAATGCGGTGATCAAAATGCTCAATCTTTTTACAGTGGCATAGGAAGATGGCAAAAATTTCCTAAAGTGCAATAGATTTTCAAGTGTATTGTGCCTTGTTCTAAAACTTTTATTAAGTAGGTGCACTTGACAGTATTGAGGTCATTTGTTATGGTGCTATTTCAATTAGTCTAGGTTTAGGCCCTTGTACATTTTGCCCATAACTTTTTACAAAGTACTTCTTTTATTGCACATTCAGAGAATTTTATATATATGTCTTGTGTGCGTGTCCTTAAACTTCCAATCTTATTTTGTCTCTTGGAGATTGTTGAACGCAGCTTGTCTAGGAAGGGGATGGGACTAGATTCTAAAATTTATTTGGGACCATGGGAATGATAGTTGGGAAGAAAACTATTTGCACACGACAGATTTCTAGATACTTTTTGCTGCTAGTTTTATGTAATATTTATTGAACATTTTGACAAATATTTATTTTTGTAAGCCTAAAAGTGATTCTTTGAAAGTTTAAAGAAACTTGACCAAAAGACAGTACAAAAACACTGGCACTTGAATGTTGAATGTCACCGTATGCGTGAAATTATATATTTCGGGGTAGTGTGAGCTTTTAATGTTAAGTCATATTAAACTCTTAAGTCAAATTAAGCAGACCCGGCATTGGCAGTGTAGCCATAACTTTCTGATGTTAGTAAAAACAAAATTGGCGACTTTAAATTAAATCATGCCAAGGTTTTGATACACTCGTCTTAAGATATTAATGAAACACTTCAAAACACTGATACGAAGTGTCCATATTCAAATATTGTGTGTTTTTGTTTCGTTGTGTGTATTTTTTTTTCCAGTGAATGTCTGGCTCATTGCAATCCTGAAACATGTGGTTATCTTTGTTGTATTGGCATAATCAGTGACTTGTACATTCAGCGATAGCATTTGAGCAAGTTTTATCAGCAAGCAATATTTTCAGTTAATAAATAAGGTTTCAAAAATCATGTAAGAATGACGTTAAACTTGCTGAATGTAAAGATTGAACCTCAAGTCACTGTAGCTTTAGTAATTGCTTATTGTATTAGTTTAGATGCTAGCACTGCATGTGCTGTGCATATTCTGATTTTATTAAAATAAAAGTTGAACTGCACAGTCTCTTTTGTTGTTGTCAATTGTGGTTTATTATTAGGTGAAAATAAAGTTGTGGTCTTGCCTGAAGAGTTGTAAGATGTAATTTTTTGGGGTTGCCATCCAGTGCTGATTTTGAAATAACTCTTGGATACAGAATTACCCTGCTTTGTTAATAAAAGATGAAGATGGTGTTAGTTTGGAATACAGTGAAAAAATGGATTTTTGTAATAGATGGAAATCCAAAAAATCCTTGTTGATGTATAGTTTATGATTATAGTTTGAAATTTATGGATGGAGGGGTGGAAACTATTCTTGGAAGCACTTGATACATAGGATGATTGAACAGTGCAGTAATGAATTGGTTTTAAAAATGCATTAGTAATATGTGCAATAAATACTTACAGATCAAGAATGTTATTTGGGGTTGGGGTCATCAGTTCAGTCGCTCAGTTGTGTCTGACTCTGCGACCCCATGGACTGTAGCACGCCAGTCCTCCCTGTCCATCACCAACCCCCGGAGTTTACTCGGACTCATGTCCACTGAGTCAGTGATGCCATCCAACCGTCGTCATCCTCCTACAATCTTTCCCAACATCGGTATTTGCCAATAAGTCAGTTCTTCGTATCAGGTGACCAAAGTATTGGGAGTTTCAGCTTCACCATCAGTCCTTCCAATGAATATTCAGGACTGATTTCCTTTAGGATGAACTGGTTGGATCTCCTTGCAGTCTAAGGGACTCTGACTCTTCCCCAACGCCACAGTTCAAAAGCATCAATTCTTTGGTGGTCAGCTTTCTTTATAGTCCAACTCACATCCATACATGACCACTGGAAAAACCATAGCTCCGACTAGACAGACTTTTGTTGGCAAAGTAATGTCTCTGCTTTTTAATATGCTGTCTAGGTTGGTCATAGCTTTTCTTCCAAGGAGCAAATGTCTTAATTTTATGGCTGCAGTCACCATCTGCAGTGGTTTTGGAGCCCAAGAAAATAAAGTCTGTCACTCTTCCCACTGTTTCTCGTCTATTTGCCATGAAGTGATGGGACCAGATGCCATGATCTTAGTTTTCTGAATGTTGAGTTTTAAGCCAACTTTTTCACTCTCATCAAGAGGCTCTTTGGTTCTTCGCTTTCTGCCATAAGGGTGATGTCACCTGCATGACTTGAGGTTATTGATATTTCTCCTGGCCATCTTGATTCCTCGTAGTGACTTCCATTTCTTGTTTTCATTGTTGATTCTTTTCTCCATTTCCCTTACCTATATCTGACTAGGTTGTCTTTAGAGTAATTCCAGATTATTTTGACATAGCAGTATGTTTGATTGTGTTGTGGAAGAATATTTCTCATGGAAATGTTTTTTAGAGAAAACAGTATAGGTCAACACATTTACTTCAAGGAGGTATCTCAAAAGACTTAACCAGAATTATATGACTTAGCAATTCTGTCTAGGAAAAGAATTTAGAGTTTAGGCTTGTGTGCAAATATGCGTTAGCATTATTCACAACCCCAAAAAGAAAGTGTTAGTCATTCAGTTGTATCTGACTCTTTGTGACACTATGGACTGTAGCCCGCCAGGCTCCTCTGTCCATGGGGTTTGCCAGGCAATACTGGAGTGGGTAGCCATTTTCTTCTCCAGGGGATCTTTACGATCCAGGGATTGAACCTGAGTCTCCTGCATTGACAGGTGGATTCTTTACCACTGAGCCACTTGGGAAGCGTGTGTGTGTGTGTGTGTGTGTGTGATTTTAGTTGAGGTATAATTGTATGTTTCAGGTATACAATAGTGGTTCATAATTTTTAAAGGTTCTACTCCGTTTACAGTTATAAAATATTGGCTATTTTCCCTTTGTTGTACAATATACCCTTGTATATTTATTTCATGTATATTAGTTTGTTCCTCTTAGTCTGCTACCCTATTTTGCCCTCCGTTCCCTCTCCCCGTTGGTAACCACTAGCTTGTTCTCTGTATCTGTGAGTTTGTTTCTTTTTTTTTTTGTTATATTCACTGGTTGGTTTTATTTTTTAGACTCTTAAGTGGTATCATACAGTATTTGTCCTTCTCTGAATTATTTCACTAATGCCCTCCAGGTCCCTCTGTGTTGCAAATGGCAAATTTTCATTCTTTTTTATGGCTGCATGGTATTCCATTGTTTATATATACACGTCATCTTTATCCAGTCATCTGTTGATAGACACTTAGGTTGCTCTCCTATCTTGGCAATTGTAAATAATGCTTGAACATTGAGGTGCATGTATCCTTTTGAATTAGTGCTAAAACTTCTTTTTAAGTCGAGAATTCAGAATATCCAGCTAACGGGAGATTAATACTTTTTACATGGAACACTCCTATTTATTTATCCTGGGATCATACTTCTCTTGGAACATGTCCATGGTACAAGTCTATGTACAAGTCTATGAAATGCCACATTTTGTGGAGAACATTCATGTAAGAATATTAAGGAGTCCAGTTGCTAGTCATGGCAGCATGGGTATTTTGGATCAACCCTCCTGCTGAAGATTACCATAAAACTGCAAGTATAAATTTCATGTAGGCCTTCCTGTTCTGAGCCAGTAAGCATCTTCTGGAAGGGTGCCTGTTAGGGAGAGACAAGTAAGTAAGTTAGTAACTGCCTGTTCCAAAATGGCAATATTCAGCTAATCCCAAACTTGGAAGAAACCTTACACCTTTTCAGTTTCATCTTAAAACTCATTATTTTGAGAGTACTTTGGAGTCTTATCTCAATATTCATTATCAGCATGCTTGGGATTTAATTACCATAATGTTCCAGAATTTTAATAACACTTAAAAATTTAATGGCAGTTTTCGTCAAGGAACTGTATCCTTGGAATGTGCTATGGTGTCTTCCTGTAGACATTCTTTAGTTGGCATACACTTAGGCAGAGCCTTCTCTTTCACAAGGGGCTCGGAAGCTGCCAAGTGCAATTCATGCTCCTGTTTAGTCTGTGGATTTCAAAGAGACCTACAGTGTTAACAGTTTATTTTATAAGAGGACCTGTGGGATAAATTTATCTCAGGTATCGGTGTGACAAACAGGCTTTGCTTCTAAGAAACATGTTTTTCTCTTCTGAACAGTGTGAAAACTACATGATTTCACTCTCCACCCGCCGCCCCCCCCCCAACCCCATCCTCAAGGTCTATGGCATTTACCCCTAGTAGATCTTCACCTACTCATTTTTTCTTTTCTGACTTTTTTCATTTTCTTGCATGGACATGTATAAGTTGCCTCCAAATTTCAGAGTTAAAGTATAAATCTATAAAATGAAACTTCACACTATGTTTTGGTTTCTTACCAAACAAGGAATATCCTGAGATGGGAATTTGGATTTAAGGATGATGATAAAAATTATTTTGTTTTAATTAAAGTCATTACTAAAATCTGGCAGCACAGCAACTCAAGTAAACTTATTCATTTCTTGCTTAGGACTTTGTTGTTCAGTTGCTTAGTTGTGCCGTGACTCTCTGTGACCCCATGGACTGCAGTATGCCAGGGTTCCCTGTCCTTCATTATCTGCTTAGGTCTTGAAAGTGTCACTCCCTCAGTCATGTCTGACTCTTTGCGACCCCATGGATTGTAGCCACCTAGGCTCCTCTGCACATAGAATTCTCCAGGCAAGAATACTGGAGTGGGTTACCATTTCCTTCTCTAGGGGATCTTCCCAACCCAGGGATCAAACCCACATCTCTATGTCTCCTGCATTGGCAGGTGGGTTCTTTACCGCTAATGCCACCTGGGCTGAGAATCTACTAGGGGAGATGAAACAACTAGTGAGATTTGTTTTGAATGGTAATGTCAATAAGTTAGACATAGCTACAGGGTTACTATGTTTTCATCAAGCAGCCAAAATAAAAGTGTGTAGCACTAGAAGATAAGGCTGTGTTTTGATAATAGATGTGCTTAAAAGCTTAAGAAAGGAACTGGCATCATCCCTGGCCTTATTGTGCTTTTTCTCCTCTCACGTGCTTTCTATTACTTTCTAGTAGAGGAAGTATGGAGGGCTGTTGTTTAAGGACCAGTCTTCTGTTTGTGCCTTTCTCATCTATTTCTCGGAGAAGGCAATGGCACCCCACTCCAGTACTCTTGCCTGGAACATCCCATGGACGGAGGAGCCTGGTAGGCTGCAGTCCATGGGGTCGCTGAGGGTTGGACACGACTGAGCGACTTCACTTTCACTTTTCACTTTCATGCATTGGAGAAGGAAATGGCAACCCACTCCAGTGTTCTTGGCTGGAGAATCCCAGGGACGGGGGAGCCTGGTGGGCTGCCGTCTATGGGGTCGCAGAGTCGGACATGACTGAAGTGACTTAGCAGCTTAGCAGCATCTATTTCTGCCTTTTTCAAAAACCTAGCACTCTCATCTTTTTTTTTTTTTGCTTTTTAATATTTATTTATTTGGCTGCACGGGGTTTTAGTCACAGCATATATGATCTAGTTCCCTGACCAGGGATTGAACCCAGGCCCCCTGCGTTGGGAGCAAGGAGTCTTAACCACTGGACCACCAGGGGATCCCCTCTCTCATCTATTAATGCATTATCCATAATGCCCTCTCTCCCGGATTCTCTATTTTTTAATTAATTATTTTCGGCTGTGCTGGGTCTCCGTTGCTGTGCAGGCTTTTCTGTAGTTGCAGTGAGGTGGGACTACTCTCTAGTTGCAGGCTTCTCATTGTGGTGGCTGCTCTTGTTGCAGAGCATGGGCTCTAGAGTGCACCGGCTCAGTAGCTGTGGCTCTCAGGCTCAGTGCACAGTTCAGTAGCTGTGGCCCACGGCCTTAGTTGCTCCACAGCATGTGGGATCTTCCTGGATGAGGGATCGAACCTGTGTCTCCTGCATTGGCAGGCAGATTCTTTAACATTATTCCAGCATCACAGTTGATGGGGAAACACCAGAAGAATTCACAATTATTTAATGTTGTACTGGAGATACTAATTGAAGCATATATTTTCCACATTTTTTCCTATTTTTTCCCTACTCCAACATATTATCAATTCCTCTTATGTTTTCTTCTTTTTTAAAAAACTATTTTATTTAGCTGCATTGGGTTTTAGTTGCAGCAGGCTGGCTCTTTGTTTTGACACTGGCTTCTGTAGCTGCAGCTCTGGGGCTTAGTTGCCCTGGGGCATGTGGGATCTTAGTTCCCCATTCAGGGATTGAACCCACGTCCGCTGCATTGGAAGGCAGGTTCTTAACCACTGGACCACCATGGAAGTCCCTGCTTTCTTCTTTTATAATAGTTACACGTCTATTTTTATGGCTATGTCTTATGGTTATATTTTATATATTAATTTTTTAATCCATTTGGAGTTCATCTTGTTGTATGATAATGGTGTGTACATGCAACATTTTTTACTTTTTGACCCAGTTACCATCTACTGAAATATCTGTCTTTTCTACGCTGTATTAGTTAGGGTAGGGTTAAAATGTCGTAACAAAGAGGCTCTGAAATGCAATGACTTAAACAAGGTAGTAATGATTTCTCTTACCTACCAGTTCAGAATTCATGTTCATAGGTCAGTAGGTGACTCTGTTGCCCTCAGTCATTCGGATTGAAGTTCCTTCCGTTTTATTCCTCTACCTTTAGGGCAGTAGTTGTCAAAACATGGTCCCTACTCCAGCAGCATCAACATCACCTAGGAACTTGTTAGAAATACAAATTCTTGGGGCCCACCCCAGATCTGCTGACTCAGAAACAATGGAGATGGGGTCCAGTGAGCTGTGTTTTAACAAGCCCTCCAGGGGATTCTGATGCCCTTACGTGTGAGAACCCCTCATCTAGGGCATTGTCCTCATCTGTGTGGTTCAAATAAAGCTGCATTATAGATAAGCTGAAAAAAGACAAAAGAACCCAGAGGAGGCACACTAACCAATATGTTCATGTGTCAGTACAGAAGTGGCACACATCACTTTACTCATGCCATTTTGGCAAAATCTTCATCACATGGCCACATCTAACCACAAGGAAGATTGGGAATTGTAATTTAGCTGGGCACATTCTACTAGTAGAAAAGAAGGTGTGAATGTATTTGGGAGGGTACCTAACAGTCTCCAACAGAGTTAACAATTATCAGATACAAAACTCCCATTATACCAATGGACTTCTGAAATTTTTCTATTGTGTTAACCCTGGTCTTTTATGTCATGTGCTAGACCCACATAGTTTTAATTGCTGAGGCTTTGTGATATGGTTTAATATCTTTAATATCTACTACTGCCTTCAATGTTCTTTTAGAGTTTAATTTTTCTCTTCTTGCTTATTTTTATTTTCTATAGTTTAATTTTTATTGGAGTATAGATGCTTCTTGCTTATTTTTTTTAATGACAGTTTAGGTCTAAATATTTGTTAGGCTTTTTTGAAATGAAGATCTTATACATTTCATGTGATGTTTATTTTTAGGTATTTTATGTTATTATTTGTTGCTGTTATAAATGGAGGAAGGAATTCTTTGGAAGGAATGATGCTAAAGCTGAAACTCCAGTACTTTGGCCACCTCATGCGAAGAGTTGACTCATTGGAAAAGACTCTGATGCTGGGAGGGATTGGGGGCAAGAGAAGGGGACGACAGGATGAGATGGCTGGATGGCATCACTGACTCGATGGATGTGAGTCTCAGTGAACTCTGGGAGTTGGTGATGGACAGGGAGGCCTGGCATGCTGCGATTCATGGGGTCGCAAAGAGTTGGACACGACTGAGCGACTGATCTGATCTGATCTGATAAATGGAGTATCTTCTTCCGCTATATTTCCTAGCTGCTAAAATCTTGGTCCAAGATAACTTCCTTTCTCACCAGAACTATTCTAACAGCCTCCTTAACTGGTCTCCCTGCCTCCTTTATGGTTTCTAATACTCTACCTGATTAGGTTCCTCCCAACTTCCCATCCACTCTGCTCCTATTAATATCATACCAACATTCCAACCCCTAACCATGCCAACATCATCCTTTCGGCTAGATCCTCCTTTCTTCTCATGGCTGTCTCCTCCTCATTCAGGTCTTAACTCAAATGCTGCCTCTTCAGAGAGGCCTACCCTGACATTGCTACTGCTGCTGCTAAGTCGCTTCAGTCGTGTCCGACTCTGTGCGATCCCATAGACGGCAGCCCACCAGGCTCCCCCGTCCCTGGGATTCTCCAGCCAAGAACACTGGAGTGGGTTGCCATTTCCTTCTCCAATGCATGAAAGTGAAAAGTGAAAGTGAAGTCGCTCAGTCGTGTCCGACCCTCAGCGACCCCATGGACTGCAGCCTACCAGGCTCCTCCGTCCATGGGATTTTCCAGGCAAGAGTACTGGAGTGGGGTGCCATTGCCTTCTCTGCTGACATTGCTAGCTAACTAATTAAAGTTCCATGCAAGCCCTAAAGGAGAGATGTGCAATCTCGGACAGGACCCTGGGCCAGTCTCTTGCCTAGGAAAGGTGCGGCGGGAGCCGCTGAGGCTGATGACTCTTCTTTGGCTGCACTTCGAGCTAGTGGGGGACAGGTCACAGAGGGCTGTGCTTCCACTGTCTCCTGGTCACTGGATGCAGTACATGCTCTCCAGATGCTTCCTGGTTACCTTGACACTCGTATATTGAGGGCCATCCTCCCCTACTGCCTTCCCTCCATGCAAGATCTATAGCATGAAACCACTTTTACTTTCTAAAACTAAGATGTTGTCTCTTTACATGTGAGAGAAGACCACCCCACTAACTGTGACCTTCAGCAAGTACCTTAACCTCTGAATCACAGCTTCTTTAGCGTGAAGTAGGAATAACAGTACCTGCCCTTTACACTTTTTTGTGATAATTAAGGGGACAGTGTATGTAAAGTGTCATATTATGATTCCACGATATCAGTGGATATCTAATAGTAAACAGTCACAACTGTCACAAAAAAATAAAACCCCACCCCCAAAACCCCCATCCTTCTACTCTCCCAGGGTAGAAAGCTCAGAATCACCCAGACAACTTATTTCACCACCTCTCTCCACCAGCTGGTCACCCAAAGCTGCCTCATCTTTTCTGAACACTGCTCACGTTTGTGGTCCCTTCCCTTCCTTGCTGCCTTCAGCTCAGACCACAGAAACAGCTGTCTTTCTGCCTCCATCCTCTCCCCATCGCTGACACATTCCTCTCCGCTCTCCTCACTAACAGAACTCCAATTTGGCTCAGGATGGATGTACTTCTCTAAGAATATTTGGCTCCTCAGCCTCCCTTGCAGCTTGAATCACCTTATCCCCCAGTTCTGGTCAATGAGATGTAGGTAGAAAGTCCCTGAGCTGAGAACCCCTTCCCCAACAAAACCTCATGAGAAGACTTTTGGCTCTACTATTTTTTTCCTCTCCTAGAACTTGGAGCATAACACCCAGAGAGGCAGGAACTCTTCTGCAACCACGAGGACAAAAATATATGCTGACAATGGTGGAGTGGAAGATGAGCCGGCCTGTATTCTAGATGACCCGGTGAGGCCAGTGCCCCAGCCTGAGCTGTCTTTCTCTGGACCTCTTTTTACATAAGAAACATAAATCCCTGTGTATCTCATTCTCCATCCTTTGGGCTGCTATGTTTGTAAGTCTTTGGCAGGTTTAATTTTTTTTTAATAAAAAATTGAGACATAAAAGAACTTGTATGCTAGTGGAAAAGGGCACATCCAATGATCTCTCATGACACAAATATTTTCCATCATATGAGATATTATTTACATGACCCTTCTGCAAATATTATAAAGTTCCTTGTTTTAAAACTCTAGCTGTATATTTTTTAAAAAGACAATACACATATACACACTCCTCCCAGGGATATGGAGAGCAATGATACTGTGTCATCATAGTTCCACTAGGACAGAGGTGAGCCTGCTACATGGAAAAACCAATAGCAAGTCATCCACAGCCAATGACTTTGTGATAATGACCATCACTTTTGTTTTAAGGGCTTCCCTGGTGGCTCAGATGATAAAGATAAAATTCTCTCTTTGAGTCATTGAACTTGCTAATTCTTGTAAGCACCCTGATATTAGGAATTGCAGTAGTTTTTTTTTTTTTTTTTTAAGTGTGACAATGGTAATGCAGTTATTTTTGAGAGGGGCTCCTTACCTTTTAGAGATACATTTTTAATAATGAAATGATGTCTGGGATTTGTTTCAAAATATTCGAAGGGGAAAGTGGGTCAGGGTATAGATTAAGCAATATTGGCCATGAGGTGATAGTTGTTGAAGTTGGGTGATGGGTAAGACTTAAAAAAAAAAAGTCCCTGGGCTTCCCTAGTGGTCCAGTGGTTAAGAATTCGCCTGCCAACGCAGTGGTCACACATTCAATCCCTGGTCTGGGAAAATCCCATATGCTGAGGGGTAACTAAACCCATTGGGCTTCCCTTGTGGCTTACCTGGTAAAGAATCTGCCTGCAGTGCGGGAGACCTAGGTTCGATCTCTAGTTTGGGAAGGTCACCTGGAGAAGGAAACAGCTACCCACTCCAGTATTCTGGTCTGGAGAATTCCATAGTCCATGGGGTCACAAAGAGTCGGACACTACTGAGCAACTTTCACTTTCAACTAAGCCTGTGAGCCACAACTCCAGTGGGTCCCTGTTGCCCTCATGAAAACCCAGATTCCTAATGTGTTGACATCGCATGGCTCTTGCTTCATCTTTCCTATCTCTTTTTAAAGTTTTTTTCATCATCCCCTCCACTCCAGTCACACTGAACCACCTTTCTTTTTCTGATCCTGTCGGGTCTTTGTCTCACTTCCTGCCTTTTGTACATGCTGTTCTGTGAGAAACACTTCTTCTTCCCCTTCCTCTGGCTAATTTACATCCTCCAAATCTCTTTAGTGATTGGATCCATCTGGGGTCTGAAAAAAAAACAAACCCAGAAGCACACTTGGCAACATGAAAACAATTTACATACAGTAAGATTGACTTCTTTAGGGGTGTACAGCTCTGAGTTCTAACGTGTAGAGACCTGTGTAACCACCACAATCAGGATACAGAATAGTCTCATCATCCTGAAATGCTCCCAACAGGTATTATTTTATAAGTCACACCCTCCCCTCACCCTTAACCCCCCAGCAACCCCTGATCTGTTCTCTAGTACTATTGTTTTGTCTTTTCTAGAATGGTATATAAATGAAACCATAGAGTATATAACCTTTAGAAACTCGCTTCTTTCACTCAGCGCACCTTAGAGATGTGATCATATTATTGCATGCATTAACAGATCATTCCTTTCCTTTTATTGCTGAGCAAATATTTTGTTGTATGGATGTACCACAGTTATTTGCTCCATTCACATGTTGAAAGGCATTTGGATGGTTTCCAGGTTTTGGTGATTATGAATAATACTGATATAAACATTCCTATACAACTTCTTCTGCAAAAATAAGTTCTATGTTTCTACAGGTAAATGTCTACAAGTCAGATTGATGGGTCATGTGATAGGTACACATTTAATTTTATGAGACTGTCAAACTGTTTTCCCTAGTGGTTATATCATTGTGAACTCCCATCTGAGAGTAGCCGCCCTTCCATGTCATTGCATGACTAGTGCTTGCTGTTGTCAGTATGTTTTTTTTTTAAATTTTAGCCATTCTTTCTCTATACATTTAAAATTTTCATCTCTTTATTTTTAAAAATTATTTTATTGAAGTATAGTTGATGTACAATGTGCTAATTTCTACTGTACAGCACAGTGACTCAGTTATACATATGTATACATTTTTTTATATTCTTTTTCATTATGGGTTATCACGGGATATTGAATATACTTCCCTGTGTTATACAGTAGGACCTTGTTGTTTATCCATTCTATGTGTAATGTGTTTTAGCTATTTTAATACTCTGTATCTCCTGGTGCTTTTGTTTTCCTTTTCCCTAATTGCTAATGATGTTGACCATCTAGTCATGTGCCTATTTACCATATATGTTTTTTCTGTTTGTTTAAATCTTTTGCTTGTTTCAAAAACTGGTTTGTTTTCTTATTGTTGAGTGAGTTGGTGATGGACAGGGAGGCCTGGCATGCTGCGATTCATGGGGTCACAAAGAGTCAGACACAACTGAGCGACTGAATTGAACTGAAGAGTTATTGATTTATTCTGGATAGAAGTCCTTTGTTGGATATGTGCATTACAGATATTTTCTCTGCAGTCTGTAACTTGCTTTTCATTCTCTTTAAAAAAATTTAATAACACTTTTTTTTTTATTGTGGGGAAAATACACATAAATATAACATTGGTCATCCTGACCGTTTTTTAGGTGAGTTCACTGGTTCGCTGTAAAGAATAATATTACATAGGAACCTGGAATGTTAGGTCTGTGAATCAAGGCAAATTGAAAGTGGTCAAACAGGAGATGACAAGAATGAACATTGACATTTTAGGAATCACTGAAATAAAATGGACTGGAATGGATGAATTTAACTCAGATGACCATTATATCTACTACTGTGGGCAGGAATCCCTTAGAAGAAATGAAGTAGCCCTCATAGTCAACAAAAGAGTCTGAAATGCAGTACTTGGATGCAATCTCAAAAACGACAGAATGATCTCTGTTCATTTCCAAGGTGAACCATTCAGTATCACAGTAATCCAAGTCTATGCCCCAACCAGTAATGCTGAAGAAGCTGAAGTTGAATGGTTCTGTGAAGACCTACAAGACCTTCTAGAACTAACACCCAAAAAAGATGTCCTTCTCATTGTAGGGGACTGGAATACAAAAGTAGGAAGTCAAGAGATACCTGGAGTAACAGGCAAATTTGGCCTTGGAGTACAGAATGAAACGGCAAAGGCTAATAGAGTTCTGCCAAGAGAACGCACTGGTCATAGCAAACACCCTCTTCCAGCAACACAAGAGAAGACTTTACACATGGACATCACCAGATGGTCAATACCGAAATCAGATTGATTATATTCTTATATTCTTTGCAGCCGAAGATGGAGAAGCTCTATACAGTCAGCAAAAACAAGACCAGGAGCTGACTGTGGTTCAGATCATGAACTCCTTATTGCCAAATTCAGACTTAAATTGAAGAAAGTAGGGAAACCACTAGACCATTCAGGTATAACCTAAATCAAATCCCTTTCAATTATACAGTGGGAGTGATTCAAGGGATTAGATCTCATAGAGTGCCTGAAGAACTATGGATGGTGGTTCATGACATTGTACAGGAGGCAGTGATCAAGACCGTCTCCAAGAAAAAGAAATGCAAAAAGGCAAAATGGTTATCTGAGGAGGCCTTACAAATAGCTGAGAAAAGAAGAGAAACTAAAGGCAAAGGAGAAAAGGAAAGATATACCCATTTGAATGCAGAGTTTCAAAGAATAGCAAGGAGAGATAAGAAAGCCTTCCTCAGTGATCAATGTAAAGAAAGAGGAAAATAATAGAATGGGAAAGACTAGATATCTCTTCAAGAAAATTAGAGATTCCAAGGTAACATTTCATGCAAAGATGGGCATAATAAAGGACAGAAATGGCATGGACCTAACAGAAACAGAAGATATTAAAAAGAGGTGGCAAGAATATACAGAAGAACTATACAAAAAAGATCTTCATGACCCAGATAACCACGATGGAGTGATCACTCACATCAGCCAGACATCCTGGAATGTGAAGTGGGCCTTAGGAAGCATCATTACGAACAAAGCTAGTGGAGGTGATGGAATTCCAGTTGAGCTATTTCAAATCCTGAAAGATGATGCAGTTAAAGTGCTGCATTCAATATGCCATCAAATTTGGAAAACTCATCAGTGGCCACAGGACTGGAAAAGGTCAGTTTTCAATCCAATCCCAAAGAAAGGCAATGCCAAAGAATGTTCAAACTATCGCACAATTGCACTCATCAAACACACTAGCAGAGTAATGCTCAAAATGCTCCAAGCCAGGCTTCAACAGTAGGTGAACCGTGAACTTCCAGATGTTCAAGCTGGATTTAGAAAAGGCGGAGGAACCAGAGATCAAATTGGCAGCATCTGTTGGATCATCAAAAAAGCAAGAGAGTTTCAGAAAAACATCTACTTCTGCTTTATTGACTACACCAAAGCCTTTGACCGTGTGGATCACAACAAACTGTGGAAAATTCTTAAAGAAATGGGAATACCAGACCACCTTACCTGCCTCCTGAGAAATCTGTATGCAGGTCAGGAAGCAACAGTTAGAACTGGACATGGAACAACAGACTGGTTCCAAATCGGGAAAGGAATACAGCAAGGCTGTATATTATCACCCTGCTTATTTAACTTATATGCAGAGTACATCATGCGAAATGCCGGGCTGGATAAAGCACAAGCTGGAATCAAAATTGCTGGGAGAAATATCAATAAACTCAGATGATAATAAATAATGCAGATGATACCACCCTTATGGCAGAAAATGAAGAACTAAAGAGCCCCTTGATGAAAGTGGAAGAGGAGAGTGAGAAAGTTGGCTTAAAACTCAACATTCAGAAAACTAAGATCATGGCATCCAGTCCCATCACTTCATGGCAAATAGATGGAGAAACAATGGAAACAGTGACAGACTTTATTTTGGGGGAGCTCCAAAATCACTGCAGATGGTGACTGCAGCCATGAAATTAAAAGACGCTTGCTCCTTGGTAAAAAAGCTATGACCAACCTAGACAGCATATTAAAAAGCAGAGATGTTACTTTGCCAACAAAGGTCTGTCTAGTCAAAGCTATGGTTTTTCCAGTAGTCATGTATGGATGTGAGAGTTGGACTATAAAGAAAGCTGAGCACCGAATAATTGATGCTTTTGAACTGTGGTGTTGGAGAAGACTCTTGAGAGAGTCCTTTGGACTGCAAGGAGATCCAACCAGTCAATCCTAAAGGAAATCAGTCCTGAATATTTATTGGAAGGACTGATGCTGAAGCTGAAACTCCAATACTTTGGCCACCTGATGCGAAGAACTGACTCACTTGAAAAGACCCTGATGCTGGGAAAGAGTGAAGGCAGGAACAGAAGGGGGACGACAGAGGATGAGATGGTTGGATAGCATCATCGACTCAATGGACATGAGTTTGAGCAAGTTCTGGGAGTTGGTGATGGACAGGGTAGCCTGGCGTGCTGCAGTCCATGAGGTCGCAAAGAATCGGACACGACTGAGCGACTGAACTGAACTGAACTGGTATTAAGTTCATTCATGTTGTTGTGCAGCCATCACCACCATGCATCTCCTGAAATGTTCATCTTGCAAAACAAACTCTGTACCTTACAGTAACTTCCCACTTCCCCCTCCCCCAACCACTGTTCTACTTTCTGTCTCTACAGATTTCACTATTCCGGGTTCCTCACATAAGTGGAATCATACAGTATTTGGCCTTCTATGATTGACTTAATTATAGTCACCACTACTCTCTTTTTGGTTACTATATTCATGGAATATCTTTCTCCATCCTTTCACTTGCAGTCTATTTGTATGCCTAGATCTAAAGTGAGTCTCTTGCAGATAGCAAATAGTTGGGTAATTTTAAGAAATCTATCCTGTAAATTTCTGTCTTTTTATTGTAGAGTTTAATCCATCTACACTAAAAAATCACTTACATTTAATGTAGTTATTGATACATTAGATTTAGAACTACCATGTTATTATTTTGTTTTCTGTTTTTCCCCATGCCTTTTTATTCCCCTGTTTTTCCTTTTCTGCCTTCTTTTGGATTATGGGAATATTGTTAAACATTTCAGTTTAATTTATTAATTGGCTTTTTTTTTACTATGTTTCATTGTGTAGGTTTTTATTTATGTATTTGGTCGCACCAGGTCTTAGTTGTGGAATGTGGGGTCTAGTTCTCTGATCAGGGATCAGACCTTGGAGTCTTAGCCACTGGACTACCAGGGAAGTCCCCCACTATATAGTTTTTAAATGGTCGCTCTAGGGATATGTACACATACATAAATTTTGACCAATATTTTACTACTCCAAAAGGAGTGTAGAAACCTTACCATCATATAAGACCATTTACTCTTTTTTACCTTTTAGTTATTGTAGGTATTACATCTATGTACATTAAAACTCCTGTAGGAAGCATTACAATTTTTGCATTCAACTGTCATATGTATTTTAAAGAACTTAGGAGGAAAAACTCTTATGATATTTACTCAGATACTTACCATTTCTATTTCTTTTCCTTCATTTGTAAAATTTCATATTTCCTTCTGGTATCATTTACTTTCTGTCTAAAGAAAGAGCAGGACTCACAGTGGCATATTCTCTTAGCTTTTCTTCATCTGAGAATGTCTTTATTTTGCCTACATTCTGAAAAATATTTTCACAAGATATAGAATTCTGGGTTGACAAATTTTTTAGCACTTAAAAATGTTATTTTTAAACTTCTGGCCTTATGGTTTCTGATGAGAAATATTTAGTCATTTGAATCATTATTCCTTTGTATGCAATGAATTGTTTTTCTTTGCTTTAATTTTTTTTCTTTGTCTTTGCTTTTCAGAAGTTTGGTTATGTGCCTGGGATTGATTTCTTTGAGTTTATAATGGTTTTTTTTTTTCCAATCGTTTTGAATCTTTATGCTCGTGTCTTCCTTCAAATTTGGGAAATTTTCCAATATTATTTCTTCAACTATTTTTTCTGCATCATGCTTCTTCTCCTTTCCACCTCAGACTCCAATGACATGAATCTTACACCTTTGGTCAAATCCTGGATGTTGGTTTGTTGTTTTTTTTAAGTAATTAACTTTATTTTTTGGCTATGTAGGGTCTTGGTTTCAGCGCACAGGCTCAGTAGCTGTGGCACACTGGCTCAGTTGCCCCGAGGCATGTGGGATCTTAGTTCCCCAACCAGGGATGGAACCTGAGTCCCCTGCATTGGAAGGTGGATTCTTAACTACTGGACCATCAGGGAAGTCCTTGTTCACTTAAAAAAAAACCTTTTTCCCTCTGTTGTTCAGATCAGATAATTTCTGTTGATGTATCTTCAAGGTCGCTGAGTCTTCTCTGTTATCTCCATTTTTATTGAGTGCATCCAGCAAATTTGTATTTCTTATTTCAGTTATTCTAATTTTTAAGTTCTAAAATTTCTTCTACTTGGTTTATTTTTGTAGCTTCTATTTTTTTTCTACTGACACTTTTTATAATTCCAAGAGTATTTGCTCATACTCCTTGGAGCATGATTATAATATCTGTTTTAGAGTGTTTCCTGATATTTCCAACACCTTGGGCACCTTAGGGTTGGTATATATGGATTGTCTTTTCCCTTGTGAGTTATTGTGATTTTCTTGGTTCTTCATATGCCAAGGCTTGTTATATCCTGGACATTTGACTATTATGTTATCAGACTGTGAGTCTTGCTTAGATTCTATGGAAAATGTTGATTTTTTTGTTTGTTTCTTTCAGGTAGGTTTAGGCACCAAGTTCTGACTTCTCTTCTTTTGTAGGCTGTGGTTCCAATATCAGTTTAGTTTTGAAACATTTTGCAGGGCTATTCAGACCTTCTCCATGTGTGGGCCACCCAGGAGCCAATCTGCATGCTAGACTAGACAGTGTTGTGCTCCGTAGCTTAGCTGTCAAAATCTTCAGTATTGACTCTTTAGAGTCAAGGCCATATATCTGGAGCTTGGGCTTGAGTCCAGGACTTTATGCACAACTTTATGTGATCCCTTTCTCAAGTTCCCTTCTCTTTGCAATCACTCTATATTCCTCAGCTCCAAGAGGATCCCCATCCTGGTCCTATGGTTAGAAAGCCTGGGCCTTAGCCTCATGGCTTTGCCATATAGCTCCTGTGACAGAGTTTGCTTTCTTTTAATTTTCATTTCATTTCATTTTTAATTTAAAAAATATGTTTTTATTTATGGCTGTGCTGGGTCTTCATTGCTGTGTATGGGCTTTCTCTAGTTGTAGAGAGTGGGGGCTACTGTCTAGTTTTTGTGTGTGGGTTTCTCATTGCAGTGGCTACTCTTGTTGCAGAGCACCAGCTCTGGGCACGTGGGCTCAGTAGTTGTAGGTCAAGGGCTCCAGAAGTTGTGGCGCATGGGCTTAGTTGCTCTGTGGCATGTGGGATCTTCCCCAACCAGGGGCTGAATCAGTATCCCCTGCATTGCAAGGCTGATTCTTAACCACAGGACCACCAGGGAAGTCCTCATTTCATTTTTTTGGCTGTGTGGCTTGTAGGGTCTCCTTGACCAGGGACCAAACTCATGCCATTGGCAGTGAAATCAAGGAATCCTAACCATTGGACCTCCAAGGAATTTCCTCCATCTGTTTTCAAGGTCAAGCTGAAGAAGGACAAACAATCAAAAAGCAACAGTGATTTCCTGAGGTTCTTTGTACCACAGTCCCTCTAGTTAGAGAGAATTCCTTTGGTTGAAGAGAAATTTTAGGTACCTGCTCAGCCACTGTTGCCATTGCTGCTGCCATGGGACTGTAGTTTTGAAAGTGGGACTTGCTTGGGGTTTGGAGTTGGAGGAAAAAAAGGTATTTTTCCACTTTCTCTATCCTTTGGGGCTCCCCTTCCCATTCTGTGAACCAGAAAGAGAACACTTATGTGAATATCTTTCACTCCACATCTGGTATACAATTCTGGGATTTGTACTGTCTTAATCCAGGCCAGGAGATATGGGAGGTAAAAAAAAAAGTCTAGGAATCTCACCACTGGATTGGCCATTCTTTGAGTTCTGATATATATCCCCAGTCTACCTGCTACCATTTTCTTTTCACAGTCCTCAAATAAGGTGCTTCATGCACTCGGCCCAGGATTTTCAGTTGCATTTAGTGAGAGAAGCAGGACTGAAAGTAATTCCTCCATCATCTTAACCAGAATCAGAACCTAAGTTTTTATTTTGAATTTGGATTTACAAAAATGTCACACCAAAAAGGACAAAGACTTTCTGCATATCCTTCACTCCGCTTTTCCTTGTTCTAACATCGTACATAAAAACCTGAACGAACTTTTTGGCCAACCCAATACAATGATCAAAACCAGGAATTTAAGCTCAGTGTGATGCTATTTAGTAAACTGTGAACCTTAGCAACAGCAACAACAACAACAAAAAACCCAATTAAAAAATAAGCAGAGGAGCTGAGTAAACATTTTTCCAAAGATGACATACAGATGGCCGATAGGCACACGCAAGGATGTTCAACATCACTACTTATTAGGGAAATGCAAATCAAAACTACTGCAGGTTTCACTTGTATGTGGAGTCTAAAAAATAAAACAGGGCTTCCTTGTTGGCTCAGTGGTAAAGAATCCACCTGCCAAAGCAGGAGACACGGGTTTGGTCCCTCGTCTGAGATCTCACATGCAGCAAAGCAACTAAGCCTGTGAGCCACAACTGTTGAGCCTGTGCTCTAGAGCCCGGGAATCGCAACTCCTGAGCCTACATGCCACAATTCCTGGAGCCTGAGTGGCCTAGAACCTGTGCTCTGAAACAAGAGAAGCCACCGCAATGAAAGGCCGGTGCGCCACAACTGGAGATTAGCCCCCACTCACTGCAACTAGAGAAAAGAGCACGCAGTAACAAAGACCCAGCACAGCCAAAAAAAAAAAAAGAATGGCTAAATAAAATAAATTTTAAAATTAAAAACAGAACAAATGAACAAACGTAACAAAACAGAAATAGAGTTATAGATACAGGGAAACAGATGGTTGCCAAAGGGGAGAGGGTAGAGAGAGGAAGGAATTAGGTGAAGGAGATTAAGAAGTACAGACTTTCAGCTGTGAAATAAATGAGTCACAGGTATGAAATGCACAGTGTGGGGAAAATAACTATGAATATTTTTGTATGGTGACATACGATAACTAGACTTACCATGGTAATCATCATTTGAAATATCAAATCACCATGCTGTGTAACAGGAACTAACAGTGTAGTAGATTAACTATATTTTGAAAACAAACAAACTTATAGAAGAGAGATCACATTTGTGGTTGCCAGAAGCAGCAGGTAGAACGGACGAGGAATTGGATGACAGTGGTCAAAAGGTACACACACACTACCAGTTATAAGTAAATACCTAGGGATGTAATGTACAACCTGATTAATATAATAATCAACACTCAGCCGTAAAAAAGATAAACTGTTAACCATTTATGACAACACTGGATGGATGTTGAGGGTATCCAGTTAAGTGAAATAAGTCAGATGGAGAAAGACATGTACTGTGTGATTTCACTTATTTGTGGAGTCCAAAAAACAAAAAAAGAAATGAATAAACAAACCAAACAAAAATAAACATGTAAATACAGAGAACCAAGGAGTGATTACCAGAGAGGAAGGGGAAGGGTTGGGGAAGGGCAACATGGGTAAAGGGGATCACCTATAGGATGACACACGGAAGCGAAACTGGTGGTGAGCATACTGCAGTGTATACAGAAGTAGAAATGTTGCACACATGAAACTCATATGATGTTAGAAACCAATATTACCTCAATAAAAAATAAAGAACAATAGCAAAACAAAAATCTATGAAATTAATTCAAATTTCACCTTTTCAAAAAAAAACAATATTCTTTTACTGTTTTAGGATCCAACCCAGGATTCCTCATTGCATTTGGTCCTTACATCTCAGTCTCCTCCAATCTCTGACGGTTCTTCAGTATTCCCTTGTCTTGCTTTGATGCCTCTGAAGTGTACTGGTCATGTATTTTGTGGAACATCTCTCCATTCAGGTTTGTCTGATGTTTTCTTGTGGTTAGATTGAGGTTATGCATTTTTAGCAAGAATCCACAGAAATGATGCTATGCTCCTCTCACCGTATCTGGGGATACAGGATATTAATGTGTCTCATTACTGATGATGTTAAGGTGGTTTGCGCTGTTTCTCCATTGAAATTTACTATTTCCTCCTTTGTTATTAATAAATATCTTGGAGAAGATAGTTTGAGACTATGTGCATATCCTGCTTCCCGTCACACTTTTGCTCGCGGCTTTTAGCATCCATCAGTGGATCTCGCCCGCCACTGTTATTACTGTGCTGTGTGTTGTTTGTACTCCCCTCATTCCTTCTACATTTATTAATTGGAATTCTCCTGCAAGGAAGAGCTGTCCCTTCTCCCTCATTTATTTACTGTTTTGCCCACACCACTTGGCTTGTGGGGTCTTAGTTCTCCAACCAGGGATCACACCCGCATCCTCGACTGTGAAAGTGCAGAGTCCTAACCTCTGGGCCACCAGGGAAGTCCCATTTATTCATTAATTCAGTTAGTACTATTAGTATGGACTTCCAGGTATTTATTTTATTCTATAGGATATAATTCAACACTGTCATTATTTATTTTGTTCTTCAAATTGTTCTAACTTTGGCCATTAAGAGCTCTTTGAGGGGATGTCCCCGGTGGCCCCAGTGGTTGAATCCATGCTTCCATTGCAGGGGGTGCAAGTTTAATCCTTTGTCGTGAACTAAGATCTCATAAGCTGCATGGCCCGGCCCAAAAAAATAGATAACAGAGGGTGGGGGGGATAAAAGGTGGACTCCAGTGCCCTTTCAACATTCTTCCATCCTTTTGCAAGCACTTGCTTACTTTCTTCATGCAGAACTTTTGAGCTTTTTTAACAATTTACTTTTGTCTGAGCTGGGTCTTCATTGATGCACGTGGGCTTTCTCTAGTTACAGCGAGTGGGGACTACTCTTCCTTGCAGTGTGCCAGCTTCTCATTGCAGTGGCTTCTCTTGTTGAGGATCACAGGCTCTGGGGCATTCGGGCTTTAGTAGTTGTTGTGGCACATGGGCTCAGTAGTTGTGCTGCACGGGCTTAGTTGCTCTGAGGCATGTGGAGTCTTCCCAGATCAGGGATTGAACCAAAGTCCCCTGCATTGGCAGGCAGATTCTTAACCACTGGACCAGCAGGGGAGTCAGAGATTGAAGGGACCATTTGCAAAGGTGTTGGCAGGATGAAAGGAATTAACAGGGGACATTGAGGCACCCAGCAACTAGCAACAGCAGGAAGCCATTAACACCCATAGATCTGAAGGGGTAGGTGGAGGCAATGATGCGCTGGCAAGAGCTGAAGCCATGAAAAGGGGCCACTTGACAGAAGCCATGGCCACAAATGGTTCTGGCACTGCCAGAACTGCAGTGGGGCATAAAACAAAGAAGAATGGAGACTCTAATTTCTTTTTTTTTTTCCACCTCAGTCTCCTGCCTGTTCTTCTGATGGGCTGGACCACCTAGAAGCCAGAGAGGCAAGGGAGCTTGGTTGCTGAAGTCTGTTAAAGGTCAGCTTCCAAGCACATAGAATGGATCTGGGGGCAAATGGAGAATAGCCATCACAAAATATCACTCCTTCCAAGAGTCCTTTCCTGACTGCCAAGCCTGGTCAGATGCCTACAGCCTCCTTGTCCGAGCACTATCCTGGCATACTGCTAGTTTCCCCCCATTGGTCTCTCTCCCTAGACAGTCAGAGAAGTGGAGCTGCCCTGTGACCCCTTTCAGGGATGGCCCTTGGTAGGCTCTCAGTATATGTTGTGGGAAAAGATGAGATCAGGGCGATGCAGGCCAGAGATGGAATAGTCACAGGGACCACCACTCCCCCAGGATTCTACTCCTGAATCTGAAAAGTGAAAGTGAAAGTGAAGTCGCTCAGTCGTGTCCGACTCTTTGCGACCCTGTGGACTATAGCCCACCAGGCTCCTCCGTCCATGGGATTCTCCAGGCAAGAATACGGGAGTGGGTTGCCATTTCCTTCTCCAGGGGATCTTCCTGACCCAGGGATCGAACCCAAGTCTCCTGCATTGTGGGCAGACAATTTAACCTCTGAGCCACCAGGGAAGCTCCTGAATCTGGTCACCCTTTAACCCTTTGGAGGCTGAACACATACATCATGTAGTCTTCATGTCTCCATGTCTTTTACATACTATTTGCTGTCCTTAGAATGCTGATTCTGACAGCTGGTAGGTGATATTAGATGGGCCAGATGATGATTGTTGTTGAAGTTGGGTGATAGGAATATAGGAGCTCATTGCACTAGTCTCTCAGTTTTTGTATGCCTGAGAATTCCCATAAAAATAGATTCTAAAAGCAGCATTTATGGGGCACACACTGCGTGCCAGAGCTTTTGCTTACAGATGCTGGGGACACAGTGGTGAACCAGCTAAGTGCGTGTGTGTGTGTGTGTGTGTGCGCGCGCGCTCAGTCACTCAGTTGTGTCCAACTCTTTGCCACCATAGCCCACCAAGGCTCCTCTGTCCATGGGATTCTCCAGGCAAGAATACTGCAGTGGGTTGCTGTTTCCTCCCCCAGGGGATCTTCCTGACCTAGGGATCAAACCCTCATCTCCTGTGGCTCCTGCATTGGCAGGCCACTGCAATTCTTTACCACTAGCACCACCTGGGAAGCCCCAGCTAATGGAAGAAAGGAGGCTATACAGCCGCTCCTCCTACTGGAAAACTCCTCTCTGCTCCACGTCTTGCCCTGGCCATGCTCAGGTGGCCTGCCTCCCACCCCATACCTGTCTCCTCCATAACTCTGACCTAGCACAGAAATGAACAGGGTTTTCCTGGCTGAACTGTTGCCCGACCTTGTCCCCACCATTCATATGTTGAAACCCTAAACCCTTGATATGGTGACATATGGAAATGGGGCCTTGTTGAACAAGCTTCACTGGTGTCCACTGGTGTTAGCAGTAGGGATAGAGGCTAGACAAGTAAATCTACGCTGCTGGCACGAATACTGAGCTGCAGAATGGTGCTGGGGTGGTAGGTGACCGTTTTCTATGTGAAATTGATGTAAGGGGCTCATTTAAAGCTTTGTATGTTGAATTATTTTGGTGAAGAGAACGCTGCAGGATTGTCCTTTAGTAATCAACAATACATATCTACCCAAACTGAATATATACATTCCCTGATCTAGCAATTCCGCTCCTAGGTATAGACCCAATAGAAAGGCAAATGGTGGTCTACCCAAAGATAAAAATGTTCACAGCAGCACTCTGGAACAGCCCCCAACTAGAAACTACCCAAATACCTGCCACCAACATGGAACAGAGAAAGGGTGTGTCTTCACACAACTGAATACTATATAGTAACAAGAATGAACAAGCTATTGGTATTGCACGGATGAGCCTCATCATATGGAGGGAAAAGGCAAACAAGCATAAGAGTTCATACTGTATGATCTGTTTATATGAAGCTCAAAGGGAGACCAACGAATCCCTGATATTAGAAGTCAGGATAGTAGCTATACTTCACTAAAAAGTTTTAAAAATCCATGAAACCAATGGTTTACAAAGTACCTTTGCACATCTGTTGTCTTGTTTTTCTGTTCTTTCTCAGTCCAACAATACTTCTTTTCAGATATATGATTTATATGTAGCAAAGTGCAGAAATCCTAAGTGACCAGCTCAATGAATTCTGCCACATGTCTACACCTGGGTAGATGAAATTATAGAACATTGCAGCAGTCCTGAAAGTTCCCCTACATTATCTTCTTTTATCTTCATTGACAACCTCAGGCTAGCAAAGGAACATCAGCCTGAGACACGGAGACCTGCCAAAGTGCCACTGCCTCCTTGGAGGCAGGACAGCACTGCCCTCAGGGCAGAGGGATGGCTGAGAGGCCTTCTATCTTGAGCTTGCATCATTAGCCAATGAATTAAATTCCTGAAACAGGAGGCTCTGTCCCCCTTTACATATAGCCCGGCAGGGAGTTGGGGTGGCAGGATGGGAGGCACTGTTTAGTTATTTTTTAACCTTGGTCATTTTCCAGAGCCATCTCCCAACCATCAACATTCTGGACGATGCCCTAGAGTCTGAGGGTTATCATCGCCAGGTGGGGGGACGCTAGTGCCAGACTAGAAACTGCCCCCTGGGGACAGAGTGGCCCCCAACCCACCAAACTGTGTGGGCAGGGCACCTGGTAAGGAACAAGGCAGTTCCAGTCCACTGATGCTGCTATGGAGTGAGGCCTGGAAAGTGCCTCCAGCCGAAGCTTCTGGAAGGTCAGTGTGGATGCATTCAGAGTCCAATTCTCACTGTCCCCCCAGCCTGGTCTGGGACTGGATGAAGTTGGAGGGCTGACCCTAGGCAAGCTCGAGGGAATAGAAGGTGCACGTTGGGGACTTCCCTGGTGGTCCAGTGGTTGGGAATTCACCTTGCAGTGCAGGGGTCGTGGTTTGATCCCTGGTCAGGGAACTCAGATCCCACATGCCTCAGAGAGAGTGCCGCGACTAGACAGAGTACGTGCACCTCAATGAAAGATCCCACATGATGCAACTGTGCTGCAGGCAACTAAGACCCGATGGAGCCAAATAAATATAAATAATTTCTTTTTTTAAAAAAAGAAGGTGTACCATGAGCTCCCCCATGGATTTCTCCCTCCAGTTCAAAGGCCTCTATCCCTAGGACACGGTGCTGGGGACACATCCCGAAAACCTGGGTGGCCTCATTTCCTCAAAACTCTGGCAAGTTTTTTTTCTTGGCCCTCTTAGGAGAAGTCCTCTTGACTCTTCCAGTCACGAACAGAGCTCCCCTACCCCTTCCTGGGACTGGAACCCCATTCTGGAAAGGCCAGAAGACTGCCGAGCAGGCAGGGGGCAAAGGCCTCACCTGCTTCTTCCTCAGGGCAGAGTCCGGTTAGCTCTGCTCTCGCTGGCTTCTGCAAGTGGGAGGTTGAGGAGCTGGTGACTCATCCGATTTCTGGGAAGGAAAGGATCAGAGGTTCCGATGGGCTTATTTATTTATTTATGACTGAGATCTGGATCACGAGGCGACATGAGAACCATACAGAGGCTTGATAAAATTTAGCAGAGACTTGGGCAGCAGCCCGTGTGGAATCCATTCGTTTTTCTATTTAAAAAGGTGGGAGAGGGGAAAACCTTCATTCCAAAGCTGCAAATGAACTTACACCATCTGCTCCTCTCCCAGCCAAGGAATACAATTCCAGGAAGCAGGAGAAGGGAGGCCTGTCGGGGCTGATCGGTGATGGCTGTCAGCTGTGAACAGTTGTTTATCCTCAATGACTATTTCCACGTAGACTTCTAGCAGGGGTCTGCAGTTCTTGACATGGCAGAGAGGAAACATAACCTCTGATGCCGTGTACAGCAGTTCTCCACCGCCCCCCCCTTCCTCCACCATTTGACTGACATGTGGTGGCCTTGGCTGAGTCCTCCTTGGGACTCGGTAACAAACCCAGAGACAAAGAAAAGCCGGGTCTCGCCTGACTCTGACCCACCCCACAGGGAGCCTGCGCCGGCAAGGCAAGGAAACACCCTTCAGTTGTTCCAGGGACTAAGGTTTCACTTGGTTCAAAGAAACGTTCTTTGTGCTCTCAGGAACTATGCTTCTGAGTAACAGCTGTCAGAGTCCTACACAAATAGCTGCATGTGGATTTGCCACAGGATCCGGGGCGGTGGGCTTTGCTATGAATTCTAACCCTATGATTTCAGCACCTTTTCTCTCCATGTGTGTGGAGGGGAGAGGGGACTAGAATCATTTCTGGATAGGAAGTCATACAGGCAAAAAAAAAAAAAACAACCCGCAGAAACAAACAAAAAAGAGGACGCTTTACTTTGAGTACAAAGGAGCCACACCTTGGCCTGAAAGGTCCTTCAAGAGAGATACGGAACTGGACAGCTAAAACCACATGCTGCCCAAGCCTCAGTGAGAGCGAGGTGAAACGGAAACTTCCTGTTTATTTTAGTCCTTTAAAGCTGTGGGGGTGGGGATTTAAACCAGGGCTGTAGGACGTGGAAGGAATCACAACTACTAGATCAGTCCGGAAAATTGTGGCACCCCCTGGCCCACGGACCATGCCCTCCGGTTCCCACCTGAGGACTAGACAGAGGTAATAGCATAATCAAGCAAAGGAGCCAGGACTACCACCAGATGCTTTCAATTAGCCCATTTTAACCTTACAGCCTCTTTCTTGGGGTGGGGGAGGGGAGCAGGGGTGAGGATGGAGAGCAAATGCCATCCTCGTTGTTTTTTTGTTTTTGTTTTTTTTGTTTTTACACAATAGAGGCCTGCCCCGGAGGCTAAATGACCCAGTAACACACAAACAGCAAAACAAAGGCTGAGTCAGGACCTGGCTGGGTCTCAGGCCTTACCCCCAGAGCAGCTACTTCCTCCTAAATATCTCTAAGCCCTCATTTCTTGGGCCTTTAGTTTTAGCACCTGGGCTGCCATGCTTTTGCTCCTAGTTACGCTGTTTCCACCACCTCCATCTGGGGATCTCTGTGGAAGTGAAACCGCACCGCAGATGGGACTCAAGCCCTATTGTGCCTCAGATGGGACTTGAACCTACAATCTTTAGCTTAGGAAAGGGGTTTGAACCCCAAATCTCCCAGCTGAAACTGCATACGTCGTCTCAGGACTTAAAGAAGCTCAGGTTCTTTGAGTCTTGGCGAGAAAGAATTCGGTAAGAGGCAAACTGATAAGTAGATTTTCTGAGAGATAGACACTCCACAGATAGCCCATGGGCCATCTCAGAAAGGGAGAGGCTGTGTGTGCTTGTCTGTGTGTGTGAGTGGTTAGTTTTTATGGGCTGGGTAATTTCATAAGCTAACAATGGGAGGATTGTTCTAACTATTTTGGGGAAGGGGCAGGGATTTCCAGGATTTGGCCCCCACCCACGTTTTGGCCTTTTGTGGTCCGCCTAGTAACTGTCATGGTGTCTGTGGTTATGTCATTTGCTGCTACTGCTGCTAAGTCACTTCAGTCGTGTCCGACTCTGTGCGACCCCATAGACGGCAGCCCACCAGGTTCCCCCATCCCTGGGATTCTCAAGGGAAGAACACTGGAGTGGGTTGCCATTTTCTTCTCCAATGTATGAAAGTGAAAAGTGAAAGTGAAGTCGCTCAGTCGTGTCCGACTCTTAGCGACCCCATGGACTGTAGCCCACTAGGCTCCTCCGTCCATGGGATTTTCCAGGCAAGAGAACTGGAGTGGGGTGCCATTGCCTTCTCCGGGTTATGTCATTTAGCATATGCTAATATATTACGAGTGTGTAATAAGGCTCAAGGTCCACAGGAAGTCCAATCTTCTGCCCTCTTGGATCTAACCAGTTTTTGTGTATCCTCAACGGCTATGTCATTCGTTTAGAGGTTGTGCCCAGCTCCATTCTATCCTGTCTCAGAAGGTCATTCACCCAGGGCCACCCAACACCTCAAAGTAGTCCCAGGTAATTCTTGGGATGGTAGACAAGCAGGGCTTCCAGAATTTAGCACCTCAAACTTTGTCATACCCATGGATTGTGTTAAAAATACATACGGCAAGGATGTGGAGAAACTAGAACCCTCATTTATTGTTGGTGCAGCTGCTGTGGAAAAGACTTCAGAGGTTCCTCAAAAAGTTAAACATAAGAGTTATCCCATGACCCAGCCATTCTAGTGTCTACCCCAGAGAAGTGAGAATTTATGTCCACATAAAAACTTGTACACAAATGTTCACAGCTGCATTATTCATAATAGTCAAAAAGTGGAAACAGGCCAAATATCCAGCAAAAGATGCATGGAAACAAAATGTGGTCTGTCCCTACAGTGGAATATCATTCAGCAATTAAAAGGGATGAAATACTGACACCTGCTACAACATAGATGAGCCTCGAAAACTTAATGCTGCTGCTGCTGCTGCTAAGTTGCTTCAGTCGTGTCCAACTCTGTGCGACCCCATAGACAGCAGCCCACCAGGCTCCTCTGTCCCTGGGATTCTCCAGGCAAGAACACTGGAGTGGGGTGCCATTGCCTTCTCCGAACTTAATGCTAAGCAGTCACAAAGGACCACACATTGTATGATTTTCTTTAAAGGAAATTTCCAGAATAAACAAATCCATAGAGACCAGTGGATTAGTGGTTGCTAGGGGCTGGAGGAAGAGGGGAATGGGGAGTGACTGCTAATGGGTATGGAATTTCCTTTGGGGGTGATGAAAATGTTCTAAAATTAGCCAGTGGTGATGCTTGCAGAACTCTGTGAATATATTAAAAACCATAACTTGTACACTTTAAAAGGGTGAATTTTCTCCTCACAAGGAATATTCACTAAACTTGTAATCATTTTCATGACTTACGTAAGCCAAATCATTATGCTGTAGACCTAAAATTTCTACAGCACTGTTTGTCAACCAGATCTCAATAAAACTAGAAGAGAAAGAAAGGTGAATTTTATGGTACGTAAGGTATAACTCACTTAAAATGAGTGAAGTCAGTCAGTCGTGTCCAACTCTTTGCGACCCCATGGACTGTAGCCTACTGGGCTCCTCCGTCCATAGAATTTTCCAGGCAAGAGTACTGGAGTAGGTTGCCATTTCCTTCTCTAGTGGATCTTCCCGACCCAGGGATAGAACCCAGGTCTCCCACATTGCGGGCAGACACTTTACCATCTGAGCCACCTGGGAAGTCCTATAACTCACTTAAGCTATTACCAAAAAAAATGTAGACACCTGAGCCTACCCTCAGAGATTCTGGTTAAGCAAGTCTAAGATGGGATCTGTGTAACTACCATTTTAGTAAAGTACCCTAAACGAGAGAGTGATTTACAAGGAAATGTATGACTTTGAAACTGCACAACTCAGATTGGGACTTGAACCCAATCTTTTTTTATTTTTTGGGGTCACACCATGGTATGCAACCCACTCCCCCTACAGTGAAAGTGGAGTCTTAACCACCGGATCACCAGGGAAGTCTTTTTTTTTTCTTTTCGGGCTGTGTGGCTTGTGGGGATCTTAATTCCCTGACCAGGGATTGAACCCAGGCCCTTGGCAGTGAGAGTGAGGAGGCCTAACCACTGGACCACCAGGGAATCCCCCCATATATCTTTTATTTTATTTTTAAAATGACAATTTTAGAAAGATATAATTTTATTTATTTATAACTGCGCTGGGTCTTCATTGCTGTATGTGCTTTTCTCTAGTTGCAGAGAACGGGGGCTACTCTCTAGCTGTGGTGCACAGGCTTTAGTTCCTCCTCAGAATGTGGGACCTTCCTGGACCAGGGTTTGAACCTGTGTCTCCTGCATTGGCAGGCAAATTCTATACCACTGAGCCACTAGGGAAGCGCCCCCCCCCACCTCCTGTCTTTTAATTGAGATCACACACTTAATCTCAGGACTTATTGAAGTTCAGGTTCTTTTTGTTGTTGTTACAGGTAGAAATAGTTTATTTCTCTTCATTGCTAAGTAGTATCCTATTGTGTGGATATTAAACAAATTGAAGATGTATTTCCCATTTTTTAAAGAGTTTCCTGTGCTATACAGGTTTTCATTAGTTACCTATTTTATACATAGTAGTGTTTATATGTTAATGTCAGTCTCCCAGTTCAATCCACCCTTCCCTTTCTCCCCTTAGTGTCCATATATTTATTCTGTATGTCTGGGTCTATTTCTGCTTTGCAAATAGGTTCATCTGTACTATCTTTCTAGATTCCACATATACATGTTATTACATGATATTTTTCTCTTTCTGACTTACTTCACTCTGTATGACAATCTCTAGGTCCATCCATGTCTCTGCAAATAGCCCAATTTTGTTCCTTTTTACGGCTGATAATTTTCCATTGTATATATGTACCACATCTTTATCCGTTCCTCTGTTGGTGGACATTTAGGTTGCTTCCATGTAACCTAGCTATTGTAAATAGTGCTGCAACAAACACTGGGCTATGGGACTTCCCAGATGGTCCAGTGGCTAAGACTCTGTGTGCCCAGTGCAGGAGGCTTGGGGTTCGATCCCTGGTCAGGGAACTAGATCCCACATGCCACAAGTAAAGATCCCATGTGCCACAACTAACACCTGGTGTAGCCAAATAAATAAATATTTAAACAAACAAAATAACCCACTGGGCTCCATGTATCTTTTGGAATTATGGTTTTCAGATTCTTGATGTTGCAGAAAGATTTCAGTGAGAGACAAAGTGATACGTAAGAAGTGAATTTATTTAGAGAGATACACATTTCATAGACAGAATTCAGTCCCTCTCAAAAGGCAAGAACAGCCTTGGGATAAACACATTCCACAGATGGAGTGTGGGCCATCTCAGAAGGCCAGAGGCCCTGAAATACAGGGTGGTTAGTTTTTATGGACTGGATAATTTCCTAGGTTAATGAGTGGGAGGATTGTTTCAACTCCTTAGAGGAAGGGGCAGGGATTTCCAGGAGCCGGATCACTGCCCATTTTTTGGCCTTTTATGAGTGGCCTTGGCACTGTTACTGAAAGAGTGTGTGGGTCTGGCTGCTCGCTGCTCAAAAGCTAATAAACAGGCCAGGTTGGTGGAAACGAAAGTTTGCTTTATTTCAGATGCCGGCAACAGGCTTGGTGGGCGGGGTCAGGACTGACGTCTGTTCAAAGGCCGACTCTCCGCCCCACCCCCCAACTGGCAACCAGTGGGGCAAGAACTTTTATAGTCAAAAGGAGGGGCTACGTGCAGAAACAGCACAGTCAGCTCTGACAGTCATCTGAAATTGGTCATCTTCATTTAGGTAGAGTTAATCTTCAGTTCCAGGGTCCACTTGTTCCCATTTCTCTGAGGCCAGTTCTCAGAATTGTGGCAGCTCATGTCCTGGGTACAGTCTGGTCATCACGTAGTTAACTTCTCCACCTGGTGTTTTAGTATCGCTAAGACAGCTCACAGGATGTGGCTCAAAATCTATAGTCCTTGAGAAGGAACTAGAGGTGCTTGACTATGCCTAATGACTACGTTATTATTATTTGGTCTCCTTTGACTGTTTTCCTTTGTTTCTGCATTTCTCATTTCTCTGATTAAACTTAATTCTTTGAAATTTTCCACAGGTAAAAGGCAGGCAGAAGACATGGGTGGGCGCCGGTCGGGTGGGGGCGGAGCAAAGACCATGGGGTCCTGCTCTGTTACAGAACTGTCATGGTGCTTGTGGGTGAGAAACCTATATGCAGGTCAGGAAGCAACAGTTAGAACTGGACATGGAACAACAGACTGGTTTCAAATAGGAAAAGGAGTACGTCAACGCTGTATATTGTCACCCTGCTTATTTAACTTATATGCAGAGTACATCATGAGAAACGCTGGACTGGAAGAAGCACAAGCTGGAATCAAGATTGCCAGGAGAAATATCAATAACCTCAGATATGCAGATGACACCACCCTTATGGCAGAAAGTGAAGACGAACTAAAAAGCCTCTTGATGAAAGTGAAAGAGGAGAGTGAAAAAGTTGGCTTAAAGCTCAGCATTCAGAAAATGAAGATCATGGCATCTGGTCCCATCACTTCATTTCAAATAGATGGGGAAACAGTGGAAACAGTGTCAGACTATTTTTCTGGGCTCCAAAATCACTGCAGATGGTGACTGCAGCCATGAAATTAAAAGACGCTTACTCCTTGGAAGGAAAGTTATGACCAACCTAGATAGTATACGGAAAAGCAGAGATATTACTTTGCCAACAAAGGTCCGTCTAGTCAAGGCTATGGTTTTTCCAGTGGTCATGTATGGATGTGAGAGTTGGACTGTGAAGAAGGCTGAGTGCCGAAGAATTGATGCTTTTGAACTGTGGTGTTGGAGAAGACTCTTGAGAGTCCCTTGGACTGCAAGGAGATCCAACCAGTCCATCCTAAAGGAGATCAGTCCTGGGTGTTCATTGGAAGGACTGATGCTAAAGCTGAAACTCCAATACTTTGGCCACCTCATGCGAAGAGTTGACTCACTGGAAAAGACTCTGATGCTGGGAGGCATTGGGGGCAGGAGGAGAAGGGGACGACAGAGGATGAGATGGCTGGATGGCATCGCTGACTCGATGGACATGAGTCTGAGTGAACTCCGGGAGTTGGTGATGGACAGGGAGGCCTGGCGTGCTGCGATTCATGGGGTCGAAAAGAGTCGGACACGACTGAGCGACTGAACTGAACTGAACTGAATGTATTACGAGGGCTTCCCAGGTGGCGATAGTGGTAAAGAACTCGCAGGAGACATAAGAGATGCTGGTTTGACCCCTGGGTTGGGAAGATCTCCTGGAGGAGGGCAATGCACTCCACTGTTCTTGCCTGGAGAATCCCCATGGACAGAGGAGCCTGGCAGGCTACAGTCCATGGGGTCCCAAAGAGTCAGACATGACTGAAGCGATTGAGCACACACGAAATGTATTACGATGAGAGTGTGCTGCTGCTGCTAAGTCACTTCAGTCATGTCCGACTCTGTGCGACCCCATCGACGGCAGCTCACCAGGCCCCTCCATCCCTGGGATTCTCCAGGCAAGAATACTGGAGTGGGTTGCCATTTCCTTCTCCAACGATGAGAGTATAATAAGGCTCAAGGTCCACTGGAAGTCTACTTTTCTGCCTTCTTGGGCCTAACCAGTTTTTGTGTATGCTCAACGGCTATGTCGTTCTTCTAAAGGTTGTGCCCTGCACCCTTCCCTCCTGTTTCAACATCACATGTGTCCTTGAGGAGTTCACAGTCACACTGAGGAAAGATAAGGGTCTCCTAGGGGACAATTCAGGATCAGACCGTGTGGTCTTAGAAAACAGCACAGTTGTGGAGAGAGAGGACAGTTGTGGGCCAGGGTGGCCTGTGGCGGGGGGAGGGTGAGGGAACTAAGCTGAGCCTTGGAGGAGAGACAGGATTATGCAGACAGAAGAATGTGTTCTGCTGGGAAATGGGGCCTGGGAATGTGCATGGCATGTGCTGATTGGGGGTCTGTGCAGACCGACATGTGGGTATGGGCTGAGGTTCTCCCTGAATACAGGATGCATTGCAGGCGAAGATGCAGAGCCAAAGATGATTATAATGATGTAAAGAAAGCAGGGTTTTAGGAGGTGTAGCCCGGATTTTGTGTAAAAGTGTACTCTAAGCAAGGACTGGCAGTAAAAGGCCAACTGAGAAGCTGGGCCAGGAATCAAGAAATGAGTGGTGGGGGTCTAGGCCTGGGACTGGATGGGGGACTGGAGAGGAAAGAGCAAAGTCAGAGTTTCAAGGGGAATTTAGCATGAGATTGGCTAATGGGGAATGAAGAAAAACAATCAGAGGGAAGCCTATACAATTGTAGACACATGGCTATTTCCTGAGTGAGACCAGCTGCTGCTGCTGCTGCTGCGTCGCTTCAGTTGTGTCCAACTCTGTGTGACCCCATAGACGGCAGCCCACCAGGCTCCCCCGTCCCTGCGATTCTCCAGGCAAGAACACTGGAGTGGGGTGCCATTTCCTTCTCCAATACGTGAAAGTGAAAAGTGAAAGTGAAGTCGCTCAGTCGTGTCTGACTCTTGGCGACCCCATGGACTGCAGCCTACCAGGCTCCTTCGTCCATGGGATTTTCCAGGCAAGAGTACTGGAGTGGGGTGCCATTGCCTTCTCCGGAGTGAGACCAGAACCTGGTTTAAATCCTAGCTCTGCCGCTATTGGCTATGTGACGTAGGCAAGTCACATGACCTCTCTGTGTTTTAATCTTCCCAAGAGTAAATTTCAAATAATAGTAACTATCTCATTGAACTCCCCTGATGGTCCAGTGGTTAAGAATCCACCTTCCAGTGCAGGGGGCTCTGGTTTGATCCCTGGTCAGGGAATGAAGATCCAGCATGCTGTGCAGCCAAAAAAAAAAAAAAAAAAAGGCCAGGGCTTCAACACCATAAGTACTTGGGCTGCCCCATCTGTACTGGGTGGCCAAGTCAGGCTAATCCCTGTGGAAAGAATTGTGTTCCTTTTATCTATCCTTCTGATATTGACGCTTGCCTTACATTTTAGGGTAGGCAGACTGAGGTGTTCAGCCCTTGAGTGTACTTTTCTGAGGGGCCCGGAACACTCTGGCTGGATCCCAGGCTGACAGGAAAGCAGGTGCTCATTTTCTGGAGGCCACCCAGGTCCTTACTGGTAGAGTCCCTGCTCAGGCCACACCTATCGGTGCCAGGACAGGTGAGTCAGGGCCGGGCGACAGCCCCAGGGAGTGTTCCCTGTCAGCCGGGAGCCTGGTCCTGGCATGGGGCCAGAGGACATGGAAGCAACTCAGTTCCCATCCACTACCATGGCAACCTGGGCAGGGTGGCCCAAGGCCGTGGGAGTGCCCAAGGGCAGGTGGGCAGGTCACTTCCGTGGCCAGGCCTGCCTGGTTCATCCCCGACCTGGCCCAGGAGGGCATGTTGGGCAATTCCCGGAGGACGGCAGTGGCTGTGCATACAACCCCTGATTTCCACATAACTTGCCCCTTCTTGTTCTTCCTGTCTGGGGTCATTTCAGTTGTGGCACGGTTGTTACTTTCCAGCTGAACTGAAAAAGGAAACCAAAAAGAGCATCTTTATTTGGACTGAGAGGGAAGTTTGGAGATGGCTTTCATTTTTCCTGCCGAGGCTCCCCTATCTCACCTCGAGGCATGTGGGCCAGGGGGCCCCCTGCATTGGAAGCACAGGGTCTTATCCACTTATGGATGGATAGCTTTTCAAAGCCCTGGTTGAGAAGGGAAGAGTGGGAATATCATTTTCTGAGGCTCTCGGGTACTTCAAGAAATCACAGAAATGACAGCCATTTTTCATGCGATAATATTCATCCTCGTGACACAACATGGATACGGCACAGCCTCGTTTGCCAAGTGGTTTTGAGATTTTTCTGATTTCAAACGCCTGTGTTTTCTGCCAATTTTTAAGTGTGAAAGCTGTTCCCTCAAATGATTCAAGTAGACAACTCATTCTGGCATTCAAAGCCACTGTAGTTTGATCCTAGCACCTCAAAAATCAGTCTTCTCCCTTAGTACTCAGTAACATAAACTCCAAGCTTGTTCATTCATTCATTCATGCATTCAGTAAACAGTTTTAGAGCACAAAGTGTGTGCCAGTATACTGCTTGAAGCTGAGGATTCAGAGATGAAACACATAGTCGATGGGGGAAGGGAGGGAGAAAATAAAAACAAACATACCCTGGAATGCCATGGTGGACCAGTGGTTAAGACTCAACACTTCCGTTGCAGGGAGCATGGGCTCGATCCCTGGTCAGGGAACTAAAACACATGACCAAAGACAAACAAATAGGACATTCCTGGGGGTCCAGTGGTTACGAATCCGCCTGCCAATGCAGGGGACATGGGTTCGATCCCTGGTCTGGGAAGATCCCACATGCTGCAGGGCAACTAAGCACCTCAATACCGAGCCTGTGCTCTGGAGCCTAGGAACTGCAACACTGAGCCCACATCATGCAACTTCTGAAGCCCACCGGCTCCGCAACAAGGGAAGCCCCCACAATGAGGAGCCCATGCACCGCACCTAGAGAGTAGCCCCCCACCCCAGCCACAACTAGAGAAAGCCCACACAGCCAAAAGTAAAAAGAAAGAAAATCACTTTAAAAAGAAAAAAAAAGACCAACAAGAAATGTGTGTGAAAGTGTTACGCTGGATGCTGAGCTCACTGGCCACCGTGCTAGGCAAGTAACTGCTTTCTAGCCCAGGGGCCTGCCTCTCTCAGTACCATTCATTCCAAGGAGAAAGAGCCAGTTGAAGAGAGGGCAAGCCTCTCCTTCCATTGCTCCTACTAGTTTCCCTTTCCTCCTTTGAAGGAGGAAGGCAAAACAAATAAATGAAACCGTGTCATTCTCTTCAAGTACCCACAGGGCAGAGCTCATTTTGTTCCTCCGTTTGTATTTTTTTCTGAACACGTAACACACACAAGCGAACCAAGGTAGCCTGGGAACAGCCTTCCTCTTTCCTCTGTCTGCTAGTCACACGGTCCACTCCCTAAAGTGTTCTTGGGACTGGTTTCTTGGGTATATCCCCAAGATATCTTATGCATTTACCAACAGATCTGATTGTATATCTTTGGGGGGCCCTATATAGATAGTAGCATTCTGCACACCACCTAAACCTGGCATTTTTGCCTAAATATAATTCCTGATGTTGTTTCTACATCAGTGTATCTGGAATGGTTGCATTTTGGGGGCCATACCATCATGTATTTGGCTAGTCTTCTATTGATAGGTATTTAGGTGGCAGACTTGCTGTTGCACACAATGCTGCAATGTATGTTGTTGTTTTGGATCTTCTTGCACATGTGTGAGTACATCTGTAGGATGAATCCTTAAAGGTGGAGTTGCTGGGTCAAATGGATGAGCAACTTCAATTTTCATAGATATTGCCAGCTTGCCCTCCAGAGAGGATATACCTATTTACATGCCGGCCAATGAGAAATGAATCAGCCCGTTTCTCCACACCCTTTTAAACACAGCATATTAGTTTTCTAATTGCCACAAACTCGGTGGCTTAAAACCCCACCCATTTATTAGCTCACAGTTCTGTAGGTCAGAAGTCTGGCATGGCATAGCTGAGTTCTGTGCTCAGGGTCTCACAAGGTTAAAATCAAGGTGTTGGCTAGACTGAGTTCTTATCTGGAGGCTCTGGTGAAACATCTGCTTCCAAGCTTGTTCCTGTTGTTGGCAGAATTCAGATCCTTATGGTTGTAGGACTGAGGTCTGCCTCTCCTTGTTGGCTGTCAGCTGGGGGCCATTCTCAACTCCTAAAGACTGCCCGCCTTCCTTGCCACGTGCCCCCCACCCCCCGACCCCAATATTAAGTGAACAACAACAAATCAAATCTTGTGCTTTGGATCTCTGCCTTCCCTGTCTCTGACCTCTAGACCTAGATTTAAAGGACACATGTGATTAGGTTATACCTATCCAGATTACCCTGAAAAGTCACTTGTTTTGGGAACATAATTACATCTGCAAAATCTCTTCACAGCAACATCTAGATGAGTGTATGAGTGAAGAACTGGGAGAACTGCTGGTATACCATGAGGTGGGTGACCATCTTAGAATTCTGCCTGCCACACACTGAATTATCTTTTTCATGTTTGCAAAATGTGGGAGATGAAAATGGAATTTATTGGATATTTCTCTCTTTGCCTGGGAATCTTTTCAGTGTTTAAGATCCATTTGCTTTTCTTTGTGGGTTTTTCGCCCCCCTCTTCGGTGAATGACATCTGCTTATATCCTTTGCCCCTTTTACTACTGGGTTCCTGGTCTTTTTCTTTTTTCTTTTTAATTAACAGAGCTCTTTTTTTTTTTTTTTTTTTAGCCACACCACACTGGCATGTGGGATCTTAATTCCCTGACCAGGGATCAAACCTCTGTTCCCTGCAGGAGAAGCTAGGATTCTCAACCACTGGACTGCCAGAGAAGTCCCTAGAAGAGCTCTTTATATGTTAAGGATCTTTCCTACCTTAATGACTTTGTCTTATGTATTTTATCTGGAACCCCACCCTCCTCCTTGCTGCATCCAGAAACACCATTCATTCTTTACAGCTCAAGTCAAACCCACATTTCCCAGAGGCCATGCCTGACTTTACCAGTGCTCACTTATCAACTCCTCTTCGTTCATTTCTTACCCTGTTCTGTGCTTTATGTTTATTGATTACTCTTGGCTCCCCAGCTGGGATGTTGAGTGCTTTTTACTACAGGGATTCAAAGAGATTCGGGTATTAGACTAAGCATGTGATATGCACAAAACTAGTATCAGTAAACCGATGAATTGATGCCTTGAACTGGAAATCAAAATTGGAGGTTTTGTCTTCACATTTCCTATGTTTATTACAAATACATATCACCATACACCCTTAACAGCCTAGTCTTTGTGACATCCATCCATTTTTGTAATTATTAGAAGACACCTAAGCATGTTAAGGGCTTTCTTGGTGGCTCAGACCGTAAAGAATCTGCCTGTAATGTGGGAAACCTGGGTTTGATCCATGGGTTGGGAAGGTCCCCTGGAGGAGGGCATGACAACCCAGTCCAGTATTCTTGCTGGAGAATCCTCATGGACAGAGGAGGCTACAGTCCATGGGGTCTCAAAGAGCTGGACACAACTGAGTGACTAAGCACAACACAGCACACAGCGTGTTAGTGAGTAATCTCTCATGTAGTTACTCATGTTTTTGGTTAGTTTCTCTTTGACATGGTTTGATCAGTGAAATGTGTCTCCAAATCTAACATTTTTGCACATTATCTGATTTGAAATTAGTTCAAGATTTTATCAGAGAATATGTGTTCATTTCTTAGAGTCAAGTTGAACTGAAAGGCTCATAATCAGGGCAATCGCTCTGCCCCAGCCTTTCCTATCTGCTTCACTTTTCTACCAAAGCAGATATTTTCAGTTTTTTCTTTCTCCTGATGTATCTCTCCGTATTTCTAATACACTTAAGCCACTATGGTTTTTTTTATTTTGGTTTTGGCCCCGCCAAGTCGTATGTGGGATCTAACCTGTACCCTCTGCCCTGGACCACCAGGTATGTCTTATTTTGAAAGTTTAGATGTTATTTGTTGCTTACTGTCATGGTGATGAGGACTGGACCTTTTCAGATATCCTGATCCCATTTGTTCCCTTCCCTCTGCTCCCCCCAGTAGAGTTCTTTTTTAAATTTTTGATTAAAACAAGTCACTGTTTACATCATTATGGCCATGCAAATGTTCACTGCTGAGCTAGACTGTGCTTCACAGCCAAACTTCCTTTCTGACTCAACAGCTCTGTAAATGTGGATATATCAGTAAGGATACACTAAGCTGCAACTAATAGAAAACCCATCTCGCCAACAGTGGCTTAAACCACAAGGCTGTTTCTCACTTTCTTTTTTTTTTTTCCCCCATACTTTCTTAACATGTATAAAGTAGCAGGGCCAATGGGTTGGTTCAGAGTCCTGGCAGTATCATCAGAACCCAGTCCCTTCCCTCCTTCCATTTTGCCATCCTGTGTCCTGGTTTTCACATTCAGTTTTGCTTCTACAAGAAGAGAAAGAAAATTCTCCTCCCATACCTCTCTCTTTTGTTTTGATTGGAGAGGGGGTGATTCCTTTCTCAAAACTCCAAGTGGATTTTCCTTTATATCTCATTGGCCAAAACTAGGTCACATAAACTCCCAGCTGTAAGGGAAGCTGGAAAAGCAAGTATCTGCATTTTCACTCTCTATAGTGAAAAAAGAGGTGAGGAATGAGTAGCCAACCAATAACATCAGCCTCATGGGGTGTTTCCCCCCCCCCCCCACAAGTAGCAGAAGACTCAGCTTAAAATGACTTAAACAATAGTGAGGTTTGTCATCTCATAAAAGAAGTCCAGAGCTTGGGAATTCCAGGGTTGGTTAATTTAGCGACTAACTCAACAGTATCAGGAAAGTTCCAAGCCTTTTCCATTTTTCTGCTGTGTTAATTGTTGGCTTTGGTCCTCTGGCTTGTCTCTGCATGGTCACAGGGGGGCTGCAGCAGCTGCAAGGGTCACAGAACATCAGCTGGATTTAAGAAAGAATGTCCTGTCTTCCAGTCCATTCTTTTTTTTTAAATTTTATTTATTTATTAATTTTTGGCTGCGCTGGGTCTTCGTTGCTGCATGGGCTTTCCTCTAGTTGCGGTGTGCGGGCTTCTCATTGTGGTGACTTCTCTTGGGCTTCTCACTGCGGTGGCTTCTCTTGTTGTGGAGGATGTGTGGGCTTCACAAGTTGCCTTGTATGGGCTTAATAGTTGCGGTTCCCAGGCTCTAGAGCAAAGGCTCAGTAGTTGTGGCGCATGGACCTGTTGCTCTGTGGCATATGGGATCTTCCCAGATCAGGGATCGAACCCATGTCTCCTGCATTGGCAGGCAGATTCTTTACCCCAGGGAAGTCCTTCTTGTCCTTTTCTTACGTGTGAGAGTTTTCTTAGAAACTTCACAGCAGGTTTCTTGGGTCTCACTGACCAGTATTGTATCACCTATTTATTTGTAAACCAGTCACCATCAAAGGGGATAAATTAGCATGATTGGCTTTTACTAATTTCTCCCTCTGGCTTCCTGGTGGCTCAGATGGTAAAGAATCTACCTGCAATGCAGAAGACCTGGGTTTGATCCCTGGGTTGGGAAGATCCCCTGGAGTAGGAAATAGCAACCCACTCTAGTACTCTTGCCTGGAGAATCTCATGGACAGAGGAGCCTGGCGGGCTGCAGTCCATGGGGTCCCAAAGAGTTGGACACAACTAAACGACTAACACTTTCACTTTATTCTCCCTCTGGGCTTCCCAGGTGGCACTAGTGGTAAGGAACCCACCTGCCAAGGCAGGAGACATCAGAGACTTGGGTTCAATCCCTGGGTCGGGAAGATCCCCTGGAGGAGGGCATGGCAACCCACTCCAGTATTCTTCCCTAGAAAATCCCATGGACAGAGGAGCCTGGCGAGCTACAGTCCATGGGGTCGCAAAGAGGTGGACATGACTGAGCAACTTAACACACACGCACAGCCTCCCTCTGGGGGACATAGAGGAGTCCCAACACTCCTGAAGTAGATGAAACTGACCTATACTTAAACAAAGTTAGAGTTCCATTAGCAAAGAAAGAGGGATGGCAACTGAGGAGGTAGGAAATAATTTCTGCCACACCATTTTTTCGTGGAGTTTATAGTTGCCTTGACTTTTCATTCACTTATTTTTTTGGTAAATTTCATAAATGTTTATTGAAGCGCTACCAAATTCAAGGCACTATTCTAGGTATTGGGTATTCCTCTTCAACAAGAAAAACTTAGTACTTGGTTTTATGGATTTTACAACAAGATCATACAGACTAGGAGCACTGATCAGTGAGCAGGTCTCTAAGCTGTCCTAAATAATTGTCTTCTGCAATTTTCATGTGCATCTGCTCATACTTGTTTGAGGAACTCAGCCTGCTCAACAATTGTGTATTCTTTTAAAATTTCAAACATTTCTTGACCTGTCCCTGAATACTTAATTTGAATTCTTAGGAGAGGTTTTACCATTTCAGAGGTCAATTACTTTTCATATCCCTCAAACTGGATAATCAGCCAAACAATCTCACTTCTGTAGAAGTGAAAGGATGGATATTTTTGTTTTCTTGTGATAAATATCTTTGGGAACCTCCAGCCATTCCATGTTAATGTTTAACTGCTGTTCTCACTGAGAAATAAAGAAGGATGAGGCCACATTATGATATAGAAGGAAGGAGGATTTTTAAAAGATTTCATGCTTTTTGCAGACACTCCTTTTCAAGGCTATTTTCCCCGAAATTGAGTCAGAATAAACAATAGATCTTCTTAAGATTTGCCTTTACTGTCATTAGCAATTTCATTTCTAGGAGCTACAAAATTTCAGAAGTTTTTCTTCTAAATTCTGCTGTGACTTTGTAAGTTTTGGTTTTCCAAAGTCAATAATTATATTTTTATTTTGAGCAGACACACCAGGGATTTCAGTAGCATGTCCTTTATGGCTCATAACAATACAAATATTTATGTAATTACTCAGTTAACTACCACAATAAAATGTAAAGTTCAGGGTCTTTGGGACTTCCCTGGTCGTCCCCTGGTTGAGAGTCCCCGTTCAAATGCAGGGGTTGCGGAGAGCTAGGATCCCACCTGCCTCTCTGTCCAAAAAACCAAAACATAAAACAGAAGCAATATTGTAGCAAATTCAATAAAGGCTTTAAAATAGCCCACATGAAAAAAGAATCTTAAAGCTCAGGGACTTTCACATTAACTATATTTTCATAAAATATTTTAGTAATGATAGGAACAACTTTTCATGTTTGAATTTAGAGAAGTCTTTCTAAGAGATAAAGTTTCACTCAATACCATTGACGAATTCTTAAGAGGCTTTGGAACAAGACTTTTCCACAATTGTTCTGCTTTTTGTTAGTGCTGATAAAAAACACTGGTTTTAGATGTGTGAAAATTGATGTTTAGTACAATTTGAAATCGTGGCTATGTTAGGTAATGGGGTGAGCTATTAAAAAGACAACTGTTTATTTGACTATAAAATTACTCTTCCATTTTAACAGAATAGTTTCATGAAAATTTTCTTCACAGACACGATAGAAGTTGCAGAACTGGCAGGAAACTGATGGTTCTTTGGTTGTGTTCGTGAAGTCAGATTTCCCACTGTAAAAGAACATTTACGCCACTTTTCCACTGAGTACAGACGGTGCAAGTTCAACATGTTAAAACCTGTATGTTCTTCTCATGCCTTTTGCACTCATTTTGATACTGAAATGGAAAATTGCATTTAAACGTTTCCTCAAAGGTTTCCTCAAACTCTTTAAACAGCCTGAAACTGTTGACAAAGTTAGCCCAACGGATTCCCTGGGAGCCCTGACCTTTTGTTGGTGAGGAATTTTGCCCAAGGCTTCCCAGCCTCCCACTGGACTTTGTCCCTCGCCACCCCAGCTCCCGATGCCGTGTGTTCCCTCTCAGGTCCAGTCTTCCTCTTACCCTTTGGTCTGCTTGAAGGATTTCAGTTGCCTCAGACCTGGAGCTCACAGGACACACCCAGCTTGGCCTTGCCACCGGCTCTTTCTGTTCTAGCTGCTTCCTGCAGGGGCCCCCACGCTGGCCTGGCCCCAGAATGGACCCCGGCACTGGACTTCCAGGCCACTCCTCACCAGGGCAGAGGCATGCATCGTGTTATAGGGACAGGGATGAGGTGGCTGTGGCCCTTCAGGGTGTGAACCATGACCTGCTCCCTTACCTCTCCCCCAGCCCCACGCATGTGTCCCTGCCCAGGACAGGTTGGGACATCCGCTCCTGATCACTGAGCATCCGTGGGGATCTGCCTGCTGGACTTCCTCATGGACCCACTTCGTCCATGTCACAGCACGATCTGATACACCTCACAGCCTGCACTCAGTAGACCTCCCTTTACCCTGTTTACCAAAGAGCCTTTCCACCTCTGCAGGCCACCCTCTACCTGATTGCCAATTGAGGCTGCAATTTTACATAATGATAACCTTCCTTGAGTGCTTTCTGTGTGCCCAGCACTGTGCTGTTTCCCATGGCTTAGCTCCTTAAGCCTAGTTACAACCCTGTGTCATCAATGTTCAGTCGCTCAGCTGTGTCTGACTCTTTGCCACCCCATGGACTGCAGCACACCAGGCCTCCCTGTCCCTCATGACCCTGTGAGGTGGGTACCATGTTCAGTCCATTTCCCAGCTCAGGGAATTGAAGCTTCCAGAGTTTCTGTCACTGGTCAAGAGTTACCACAGCTTTCTAATTCATGCCCCATAGCTAGACTGAATGACTCATGTGGCCCCATGCCGATTCATCATCCAGGTAACCTGCCAATTCACCTCCCTATATCCAGAACATTCCATTCTTTGGTCATTAGAGCTTTCATTCCTATTGCCTCTGAGACCAACTCATAACGCCAGCTGCCAGTTAATATCTAGCAGGGCTTGTCCTTGCCCAGAAGGACACAGTGCCCGTCAGCTTTAAGAAAGGCCAATGGGAAACCCTACAATGAGGGGGTGAGGGAAATATGACCAACAGACATTGGGCTTCAAGAAGATGATCAGAGAAAATAACCCAAGACTCTCTTCCGTCCTACTGCCTCCGCTCTTCTTGTTGAAAAGCTGAAGTATACTTTCTCAGGCCATGCAGGCTCACAGGCTTCCTTAGCCCTGGAGAATTCCACTGTTGGTGACCCCTGTCCAGTCACCCCACTGTATCTTCCACCACTCCCTGCCTCAATTGGCTCACTGAGGGCCTACCCCCCTTTCTCCCTATATATGTGTGCCAGGTTGCTTCAGTCATGTCTGACTCTCTGCAGATCCATGGACCATAGCCCACCAGGCTCCTCTGTCCATGGGATTCTCCAGGCAAGAATACTGGAGTGGGTGGCCATGCCTTCCTCCAGGGGATCTTCCCAACCCAGGGATTGAACTTGCATCTCTTAAGTCTCCTGCATTGGCAGGTGGTTTTTTTTTTTTTTTTTTTTTTTTTTTACCACTACTGTCACTCGGGAATCCCTTCCTCCCTGTATGACTTTCTTACTGTGGCTGTAACAAGTGATGACAAACTTACTGACTTAAAACAACACCCATTTATCATCTTACAGTTTGGAAGGTTAGAAGTCTGGACATCAGGGTGCTGGCCACATTACTTCAGGAGGCTCTAGAGGAGAATGGATTTCCTTGCCTTTTTCAGCTATAGGCTGCCACATTCTTTGGCTCATGGCCCCTCCTTATGTCTTCAAAGCCTTGAATGTAGCATCTTTCAATCTCTCTCCCATCTGAGCAACCAACACTTTCACTTTTCTGCTTCCATCATTAATCACTGCAGATGGTGACTGCAGCCATGAAATTAAAAGACGCTTGCTCATTGGAAGAAAAGTTATGACCAACCTAGATAGCATATTAAAAAGCAGAGACATTACTTTGCCCACAAAGGTCCATCTAGTCAAAGCTATGGTTTTTCCAGTAGTCGTGTATGGATGTGAGAGTTGGACTATAAAGAAAGCTGAGTGCCAAAGAATTGATGCTTTTAAACTGTGGTGTTGAAGACTCTTGAGAGTCCCTAAGGAGATCCAACCAGTCCATCCAAAGGGAAATAGTCCTGAATATTCACTGGAAGGACTGATGTTGAAGCTGAAACTCCAATACTTTGGCTACCTGATGTGAAGAACTGACTCATTTGAAAAGACCCTGATGCTGGGAAAGATTGAAGGTGGGAGGAGAAGGGGACGACGGAGGATGAGATGGTTGGATGGCGTCACCGACTCAATGGACGTGAGTTTGAGCGGGCTCTGGGAGTTGATGGACAGGGAAGCCTGGCGTGCTGCAGTCCATGGGGTCTCAAAGAGTCGGATACAACTGAGCGACTGAACTGAACTGAACATCACATATCACCTTCTCCAGCTCTAACCCTCTTGCCTCTCTCCTAGAAGGACCCTTGTGATCACACTGGGTCCAGCTGGATAAACTATGCTGATTTCCCCATCACCATATCCTGAACTTGATGATCATGTCTACAAAGTCCTTTTTGCCACATAAGGTGACATAGTCACAGGTTCTGGGGATTATGATACCTCCCACCAGAACAACCTACCAACTACAGATAGGAAGCAGAACACAGGGGAGGAAGTACTGGGTTGTGGCAGAGACCGTGCTAACTCATGTTAATATGTGCTGTGGAAAGAGGAGGTGGATCAGGAGCACCTGAGGAAACCTGTTTTTCTTCCCAGGAAAACACCAAAGTCTTTCCTTAGACAAATTTGAAGCAGCTTGATTCTTCCTTGCTCTACTCAGCTGCTTGGGGGGTCGGGGAGGGCGGATGGCAGAGAGATGGGGCTGCCCATAAACTAGGTCATCTTAGCATCCCCCATAAGATGGATGGTTAGCAAGGAAAGCCACTGCTCCTGCACACATCCCTACTCCTGTCCTGCCCTCTGCCCACGCCCCTGTTCTACCTCTGCTTCTAACCTGGAAACTTGCCTGCTCACCTTACTTTCCCATCCTGGGCCCCAGTGGCAAGCCCACCCTCTGGCTTCTCCTACTTCAGTAGAAATCCATCTACCACCTTTGGTCCCTGGATGCCAACTGCTGTACCTCATGGAGGTGGACATGTCTCAGAGAACCGTTCCTTTGTTTACCCTGGCCCCTTGCCCACCGGCATTCTGACCAGAAATGCGCTGCACACACCATCTTCCCTCAACAGAATGTGGGTCACTGTGAGCTCAACTTTGCAAATGATTGTGTGAAGTCGGTTTTTTTTTTCAGCTCTACTATCTCAAAAAATGCTTAATGACTTGCTTCATGTATAATTCATCAAGATCCTGGAATTTAGGGGGAAATGATTTGCAATGACATGCAGACAGACTATTTAAAATCAGGATTGTTCAAGAATAGCCAGAACATATGATCAACATCTGGAAAACATCTGCATAAATGGTGTGGCTGCAACAGATACCAGAGATTGGAAATTTTAAGAACTATACTGAGGGTTTCTGGGTCCTAAGAACAGCAAAATGAAGTCCTTGTAGATTATATAGCAAATGGTTTTTTTTAGATGCACTGTGCGGTGTGCAGGACTTCCTTGACCATGGATCGAACCCATGTCCCATATAGTGGAAGTGTGGAGTTTCAACCACTGGACCACTGGTGAAGTCTGTTTGTTTGTGAAACTTTTTTTTAATTAAAAAAACCCCTCTTTATTATAAACTAACACATAGACACAAGCAAAACAAATGTAAGACTTAATGAATTATTTTACTAATAAATAAATTAATTTATTATTAATAAATAATAATTTATTAATATATTAATCTCCTCCCACCTTCAATCTTTCCCAACATCAGGGTCTTTTCAAATGAGTCAGTTCTTCACATCAGGTGGCCAAAGTATTGGGCTCCTTTTAACTACCACCCAGCTCAAGAAACAGAGCACTCTAGAAACCTTTTCACGTTTCTCATTCAAATCATAGCCCCCTCCCTTGCCCAGAAGTAACCATGATTCTGACTTTTCTGCTAGTTACAAAAAAAAAACCCAAGAGTTTTATCACCTACTTTTGCATCCCTACACAAGGTTAGCTTCCCTTAAAAAAATTTTTTTTGGAGTGTAGTTGATTTACAATGTTGTATTATTTTCAGGTGTACAGGAAAATGATTCAGTTATACATATATATACGTCTATTCTTTTTCAAATTCTTTCCCCAATCAGGTTGTTACATAACATTGAGCAGAGTTCCCTGTGCTATACAGTAGGTCCTTGTTTGTTATCCATTTTAAATATAGACTGGAAGTTCTTTTATTTTTTTTGCCACAGTCTTTTACTGCTCCAGGCAGCAAGTTCAGTTCAGTTGCTCAGTCATGTCAGATTCTTTGCGACCCCCATGGACTGCAGCATGCCAGGCTTCCCTGTCCATCACCAACTCCCGGAGTTTGTTCAAACTCATGTCCATCAAGCCAGTGATGCCATCCAACCATTTCATCCTCTGTCATCCCCTTCTCCTCCTACCTTCAATCTTTCCCAGCATCAGGGTCTTTTCCATTAAGTCAGTTCTTCGCGTCAGGTGGCCAAAGTATTGGAGTTTCAGCTTCAGCATCAGTCCTCCCAATGAATATTCAGGACTGATTTCCTTTAGGATTGACTGGTTTGATCTCCTTTGCCTCAGGCAGCAAAGGGAGGTCCCAATCCAACATTGTCCTGGTACATGGGCAAGAGGACCTAGCCCTGGGCTCCATGCTTAGGAGGGTGCCATATACCATGAGATCTCGAAGAATGTGCCTGGTAGAGATTGCCTTGGGATCCAGTGGTCAGTGCCGCCAGAGCCCTGAGCCCAGAGTTCTGCCCTTTGTGGGACAGCTCCTGGTGTGATTCAAGGACTGTTCAGGCCCCAGGGAAATAAATCTGTGCTGTAGCTCACACTGTATTTTCAAAACAAAAGGCAACTATTTATGGACACCATGAGGGTTTTCGGGCTGTGCCTCCTCTGACCTTGGAGAGGCCACTGCTTCAGAGGGCCAGGAGGACTTGAGCTGCAGAAAGTTGAGGTGAAAGAAAAGGCAAATTGATTTGTCACACCCTTTCTTCCAGAGAGCATGAATGCAAGATTCACATATAACCAAGTATCATTTCCCACTGATGCTGCATGTCCGTATTCTTGCTTATCTTCATGGTTCCAGAGGTATCGCACAGTGACTAGGAACACCATGAGACATTACAAAATTTGTATTATTCTTAAATCTATAATACATATGATAGCTACACACACACACACACACACACATTTTTAATGTGAAGGAAGCACAATGTTAGCTCTACTACAGAGCCCAGGATGGGCATTGAACACTAATCATGCAAAAAGTTATGTATTTAATAAAAGCATTTACCAAGACTTAAATTTTCAAATTAATAAAATTTCAGCATAATTTAAATCATTTTGACTTGAAATTTTGACGTATACATTTTAGGTAGACGTGTGCCATGGGACCTGTGGTCTTACCTCGGGCCAGACCTTGTCCTGGCCCCAGGCTACCAGGCAGTTCAGAGAAATGTCCCAGCAGCCCTGCTAACTGCAAACTGCTTTCTTTAAAAGTTCAGCACCTGAGCCATTCTCCTTTGAGAATGCTACAGTTTCCTCCCTCTTCCCTTTTTGCCTCTATCTCTAATATTTCAATTATGAACACAGATTACTTGATTAATTGTGTTCCTGCTACTGCATGTGCTAAGTCACTTCAGTCATGTCTGACTCTTTGCAACCCCATGGACTGTAGCCCACCAGGCTCCTCTGTCCATGGGATTTTCCAGGCAAGAATACTGGAGTGGGGTGCCACTTTCTCGTCCAGGGGATCTTCCCAATCCAGGGATCCAACCCATGTCTCTTAAGTCTCCTGCATTGGCAGGTGGTTTCTTTACCACTATTGCCAAATCCTAAAACCCTTCATGTGTTTTGTGGTAGTCTGGAGTAGTAAGATGTCAGAGAATTTCTTCTCTTCATAACTTTTCTGCTGCTGCCAAATTCTCTACTTTTCTAAATTTTTCAAGTTTTCCAAATGGCTTTTATCGTCTAAAAAAAGAATTATAAAGGGACAAAAAAGAGAAACTTCTGTTGTTGAGCAGGATGTAACTCTTCTTGATCAGGAATCTGATTCCAATACACTTTCAGAGAATCAGTTCAGTCCTTCAGTGACTGTTGGCTGAGCAGCTGCTTTGTGCCAGGCACCATTCTGGAAGCTGGAGAGAGCAGCGCAGCTTTATTTTTTGTGGCGGGGGGTGGGGGTGGGTAGGGAAGCCACAGGATGAAGTCAAATGGATGATGGTTGAGCATGAGGAAAGGGAGGAACAGGAGGTAGATTTAACTCTGAATTGATTTGGGATTGGTTTGTTTCATCCTCCACCTAAGTCTCCATCCCAACGTATGAAATCATTTCAATACTCTGTACGTAAGCTTATACCACAAGCCCTATTTTATTTATTTTATTTTCTTCCAGATTTACTGAGATGCGATTGACACACAGCACTGCATAAGTTTAAGTTGTACAGCATGATGATTTGACTCAAATACTTCATGACATGATTACTATGATAAGTTTAGTGAACATCCATCATGTCATATAGATACAAAATAAAAGAAAAAAGAAAAAATATTTTTTTCCTTGTGATGAGCACTCTTTGGATTTACTCTCTGAACAACTCTCATATATAGCATACCACAGTGTTAATTATATTAATCATATTGTATGTTACATCCCTAGTATTTACTTATAACTGGACGTGTTACCTTTTGACTGCCTTCATCCAGTTCCCCCTCCCACCATCCCCCTGGGAACCACAAATCTGATCTTTTTTTTTTTTTTTTTCTGTGAGTTTGGTTTTGAAATATAATTGACCTGTGACACTGTTAGTTCCTGGTACACAACATAGTGATTCAATGTTTCTGTGCATTACAGAATGACCATCATGGTAAGTCTACTTACCATCTGTCACTATACAAAGATATTACATAGCTGTTGACTATAGTCCCCGTCCTGTACATTTCATACTGGTGACTCACTGATTTTTTTTTAATTATTTATTTCTGGCTCTTCTGGGCCTTTGTGCTGCACAGGCTTTTCTCTAGTTGTGGCAAGCAGAGGCTACTCTCCAGTTGCGGTGCACAGGCTTCTCATTGCAGTGGCTTCTCTTGTTGCAGAGCATGGGCTCTAGGCTTCAGTAGGGTATGCAGGTTTCAGTAGTCAGAGTTCTCGGGCTCTAGAGCACAGGTTCCATAATTGTGGCACATTGGCCTCGTTGCTCCACAGCAGGTGGGATCTTCCTGGACCAGGGATCGAACCAGTGTCTCCTGCATTGGCAGGCAGATTCTTTACCACTGAGCCACCAGGAAAGCCATCGCCAACTCATTTATTAACAAACCCTTTTAAAACGGGCAATTAGTCATTACTCCAATGAAATGGAATAATTTTTATATGTTAAATATATTCATTTACATGTTTCTTAATTCTCTGTGTGCTAAGTCACTTCAGTCGTGTCCAGCTGTTTGGGACCCCATGGATTGTAGCCTGCCATGGGATTCTTCAGGCAAGAGTACTGGGGTGGGTTGCCATGCCCTCCTCCAAGGGATCTTCCTGACCCAGGGATTGAACCCAGGTCTCTTATGTCTCCTTCATTGGCAGGCGAGTTCTTTACCACTGTGCCACCTGGGAAGCCCTATTAATTCTCTAGGTTAGAGTAGTTGCCCACTCGCTCCTTTGAAAGACAAAGACACCGACAGCCACCTAGGGGATTCACAGGAGAGCTGGGACCAGAATTTGGGAGACAGAATTGAGTCACTGATGAACTAAGATGCTCTGCTGAGTCATCTGGGACAATTCCTCTAAACTTCTGAGGAGACTTTGCTAAGTTGTCTTTAGTGTTCGTGTTCTGCCTTATCTTAAACCCCTCAGTTCCCCTCTGTCTCCTGACTTCTTGGGGTTGAACCTGCAGTCTGCAAACCTGAGGTCTGATTCTGCCACGAAACTCTATTTTCAGCCCCCTCAGCTAACTACTCTTCTCAACAACTCTGCTTCTGTCCTTGTGACATCACATAAGTCCTAGGAGTTGTCCTTCCCAGTCACAGAATTACTGTGCTGTCTGTGGGAATATAAATGTATGAGTATGTTTTGGCCCCAAATTTTATCTGACCAATAGACACAGATGATAGATGCGCTTGTATCCCAGACTTCTCCTTGGAGCTTCAACTGAAATCTCCAGTCACCCATTAGCTATTTCACCACATTCAGGGGCTCTGCCACCTCACATGTGTCAAACCAGCCTCCTCACTTTCCCATCCACGTTATTTTTTTTCTTCTGTGTTCTCTCTCTCTCTTTTAATATTTATTTATTTATTTCTATTTATCTGGCTGTGCCACATCTTAGCTGTAGCATATGAGATCTTGGATCTTTGTTGCATCATGCAGGATCTAGGCATGTGGGATCTAGTTCCCTGACCAGGGATTGAACCTGGGCCAACTGTGTTGGGAGCACGGAGACCACCAGGGAAGTCCCTGCAGTCATTTTTGAGATTTTTTTTTGTGTGTGTGTGTGACATATGAATGTGCCATGTGTGTGCTTAGTCACTCAGTCGTGTCTGACTCTTTGCGACCCTATGGTCTGGCCTGTCAGGCTCCTCTGTCCATGGGATTCTCCAGGCAACAATACTGGAGTGGGTTGCCATGCCCTCCTCCAGGGGATCTTCCCACCCCAGGGATCGAACCCAGGTCTCCAGCATTGCAGGTGGATTCTGTACCCATTGAGCCACCAGGGAATCCCAGGAAAGACATATGAATGCTTATGTTTAAAAATTCATGAAAAAAAAAGCCTCAATGAGAATGCATAATGATGAAAATCAGCCTCTTTAATGGAGTCAGGGGGTAAAAGACTAGCAGCTGCCTCCCCAGGTGAGAAGTCTATTGCAGATTTTTCTGTGGTTGAAGATTTCAGCTTCTTGCTCAAAGGAATAGGAGAGACGGTTCTTTTTTGTATGTTTTTAAAAAAGTTTATTGAAGTATAGTTGATTTACAATGTTGTATTACTTTCTGGTGTATAGCAAGGTGATTCGGATATATATACTCTTTTTCAGATTATTTTCCATTATAGTTTATTGTAAGATGTTGAATATAGTTCCCTGTGCTATACAGTAGGACCTTATTGTCTATTTTATATATAGCAGTGTGTATATTGCTAATCAAACTTCTAATTTATCCCTCCCTTACCCTCCCTTTTCCCCTTTGGTAGCTATAAGTTTGTTTTCTATGTCAGTGAGTCTGTTTCTGTTTTGTAAATAAGTTCATTTGTAGCATTTTTTGGATTCCACATGTAAGTGAAATCATAAGGTATTCATCTTTCCGTCTGAATCCCTTCACTTCACATGATAATCTCTAGGTCCATCCATGTTGCTGCAAATTGCATTAATTCATTCTTTTTATGGCTGAGTAGTATTCCACTGTATATCTATATACCCTATCTTCTTTATCCATTCATCTGTTTATGGACATTTAGGTTGCTTCTATGTCTTGGCTATTGTAAATAATGCTGCTATGAACACTGGGATGCATGTATCTTTTTTGAATTAGAGTTTTCTCTAGATATATGCAGGCGTGGGATTGCTAGATCATATATTAACTCTTTTTAGAAACCTCTCAACTGTTTTCTATAGTGGCTGCACCAACTGACACTCCCACCGACAGTGTAGGAGGGGTCCCCTTTGTCCACACTGGAACCACAGAGAGGGTTCTATAACCCCCCGCCTGGGGGCGGGGCCCTGGTATGATGGGGCACACCCAGATGAAGCTGGGAACTTGACAACTGCTGAAGAAGGCAGGCAGAGTGGGAACACTCAAGTTAGCTGGAAAGGCAAAGTTCAGGTCTCATGCCCCTTCCTGGCCCGTTGCCAAGCCCCAGAGCCTTGACATTTTAAATTTGAATATTTTGTAAATTGACCTCAAATTGAAGAGAGATTACTTCCATTGGAGGGGGAAAATGGCATCCGTGGGGTTAGGGACTATAGAAAAGGTCCCCACTCTATCCCTACCTGGGGGAGGGAAGGAAACAGGGAAGGCCTCTGTGAGGGGCTTTCTTGTCACCTGTCTTCAGGCTTTGGGTGGATGTGGCCAAACCCCCACTAGCTATTGCCTGGTTGACATTTAACTTTAATCAAGCTTTCTACAAAAGCATGGTTGTTTCCTTATGTTTGTAGAATGGGAGAAAAACCTGTCAAACTTACCCTTGCCAAGGGTCCAAATGATTACTTGCTTCCTGAATTCATTTTAATCTGTGGTACTCCCACAGCCAGTACCATCCTTGGATCTAGAGTAGTGGGGCCCCGGCTCTGTGCCCCTCATTTCAGAGAGCCCCATGGCAAGTCACGAAAACCCACTTATTAACAGGCACATAAGCACCTCTTGGCTTAGGATCAGCTAGTAGGCATTGGCATAGGCTGGCCTGTGACCTTGAACATCCACTCCCAAGACTGACTGGTGTTTAGGAAACCCATGGCCTTCAAACAAAAGGAGCCCAGAGGGGAATTCCTGGTGGTCCAGTGGTTAGGACTCTGTACTTTCACTGCTGAGGGCGTGGGTTCAATCCCTGGTCAGGGAACTAAGATCCCACAAGCCTTGAGGCCAAAAAATAAAAAGGTGACCAGAGCCATATGCTGTGGAGATTTGTGGGTTGGGCTGCTGAAGACTCCAGAGGTAGGCAGTGTTTCAGAACATGTGGAGGAAGGTTTGAGGGACTGAAGCGCTTGGTAAGAGAAAGGACGTTGTCACTGAACATTACATGAGCATAACCCATTGCCCCAGCGATTGAGTGTCCATTTTCTTGCTTCTCTTAGAATTCCAATGCATGGTTCTGGACGTACTCATGGAATTAAAGCGATTTTCACAATATAGCAGCTGAGGAACATCATCAAATATTGAACAATATTTTCAGACATAAGTAGTAATAAATTTATTTTAAAATTATTTTTATATTTTAAAACATAATATAAAAAATTTATATTACTCTTAATTTGTTGTATATGTAGGTCTCAACCTAATGTGTGAAATGTTTATATTGTTTTATTGTTGTAAAATATGTAGTAATTAATTAATCTTTCAAAAACAAAATATCATCTTTATTTAAATAATTCAGATAAAAATTTGGTATCTTGATTACATTTCCAATTTCTTTAAAAATGTTTTTATTATGGTAAAACACATATAAAATTTACCTTAACTAGCTTTAAGTGTAGAGTTCAATAGTATTAAATACATTTATATTGTTTTGCAATCATCATTGATATCCCTCTCCAGAATTCTTTTCATCTTGCAGAACTGAAACTCGGTACCCATTAAACACTAACTCCCCATTTCCTCCACCCCATTCCTTGGCAACCACTGCCATTGAATTTTAATACACAATTTTGAATATTTTATGAGAAAAATATTTTTGAAACCTATAAAAATATTTAAATATTTTGATTTTTGCTATGTGAAAGTGAAAGTAAAGTCACTCAGTCATGTCCAACCTACCAGGCTCCTCCATCCATGGAATTTTCCAGGCAAGAGTACTGGAGTGGTTGCCACTTCCTTCTCCAGGGTATCTTCCCAACCCAGGGACCGAACCCAGGTCTCCCACATTGTGGGCAGACACTTTACCGTCTGAGCCACCAGGGAAGCCCAATTTAAAAATTTGCTGTAAATATATTAAAAATGTATACAATTTTAATGCAATTATATCTTGTGAGATAATAGAAAATACATATATTGGTCTCGGTGTCTGGTTTCTGGCACAAAGTTCCCCAAACCCTTGTCGTTTCCTAAGTGATAAGAGCACTAGGAGCATCTTTGGTTCTATTATTTGATCTTTGGCCCCAGTTCCTGACACAGAGCTCTTAAGTCGCTTGGAATTTACTTGGTGATACCAGGGTCCTTTGCTCTAATGAGGTGTCTCTTGGTGGGGTCCTGAATGGGGACTGGATCACCAGAAAGACCAAAGCATGATTAGAAGCACAGAATTTTAAGTCCCATCCCCCATTCTCCAAAGCAGGGAGAGGGGTTGGAAATTGAGCTAGTAATCAACCATGCCTATGTGAGGAAGCCTCCTTAAAAATCCCCAAAATACTGGATTTGGGAGAGTTCTGGGTTGGTGAACATATGGAGATTTGGGGAGAGTGACGCACCCAGACAGGGCTGGAAGCTCCAACCCCCTTCCCACATACTTTGCCCTACACCTCTCTTCCATCTGCCTGTTCATCTGTATCTTTTATCATCCTTTTATAATAAATTGGTAAGCAGTACATAAACCATTTCTCTGAGTTATATGAGTCACTCTAGCAAATGAATCAAATTCGAGGAAGGAGTCATGGGAACCTCTAATTTATAGCCAGATGGTCAGAAGTACTGGCAGTAACCTGGGCTTGCAATTGGCATCTGAAGTTGAGGGTGGGGCAGTCTTGTGGGACTGAGCCCTTAACTTGTAGGATCTGATTCTGTCTCCAGGTAGATGGTGTCAGAATTGAGTTGAATTGTAGGATACCCACCCAGCTGGTGTCACAGAGAATTGCTCGGTAGGGAAATCCTTGGAAGAAGAAATTCAGGTGTCAGAAGTGTTGTGAGTGTGGTAATAGTGTGGGCATCAAAGACAAACATAGGAGAGAGACTAAATTTTTTCTAAAACACATCTTCAGTAAAATCCTTTAGATAGTTACTATCAACAGAATACTAGTTTTGTGAATTTTTATAGTAGTATAATTTGTGACTTTGTAAACTAAGGCAATAAAATAAAACTTAAACTGTATATATATATATGCTAATGTATGAATTATGAACACCTTTATTTTATTATTCCCCTAAACTCACAAATGGACATCACCTAAACTCTACTCATGGACATTACCAGATGGTCAATACCAAAATCAGATTGATTATATTCTTTGCAGCTGAAGATGGAGAAGCTCTATACAGTCAGCAAAAACAAGACCAGGAGCTGACTGTGGCTCAGATCATGAACTCCTTATTGCCAAATTCAGACTTAAATTGAATAAAGTAGGGAAAACGACTAGACCATTTAGGTATGACCTAAATAAAATCCCTTACAATTATACAGTGGAAGTGAGAAATAGATTCAAGGGATTAGATCTGATAGACAGAGTGCCTGAAGAACTATGTATGGTGGTTTGTGACATTGTACAGAAGGCAATGTCATCCCCAAGAAAAAGAAATGCAAAAAAGCAAAATGGCTGTCTGAGGAGGCCTTACAAATAGTTGTGAAAAGAAGAGAAGTGAAAAGCAAAGGTGAAAAGAAAAGATATACCCATTTGAATGCAGAGTTCCAAAGAATAGCAAGGAGAGATAAGAAAGCCTTCCTAGGTGATCAGAGCAAAGAAATAGAGGAAAACAATAGAATGGGAAAGACAAGAAATCTCTTCTGGAAAATCAAAGATACCAAGAGAACATTTCATGCAAAGATGGGTGCAATAGAGGACAGAAATGGTATGGACTTAACAGAAGCAGAAAATATTAAGAAGAGGTGGCAAGAATACACAGAAGAACTATACAAAAAAGATCTTCATGACCCAGATAATCACGATGGTATGATCACTTACCTAGAGTCAGACATCCTGGAATGTGAAGTCAAGTGGGCCTTAGAAAGCATCACTACGAACAAAGCTAGTGGAGGCGATGGAATTCCAGTTGAGCTATTTCAAATCCTAAAAGATGATGCTGTGCAAGTGCCACACTCAATGTGCCAGTAAATTTGGAAAACTCAGCAGTGGCCACAGGACTGGAAAAGGTCAGTTTTCATTCCAATCCCAAAGAAAGGCAATGCCAAAGATTGTTCAAACTACCGCACAATTGTACTCATCTCACATGCTAGAAGAGAAATGCTCAAAATTCTCCAAGCCAGGCTTCAACAGTACATGAACCATGAACTTCCAGATGTTCAAGCTGGATTTAGAAAAGGCAGAGGAACCAGAGATCAAATTGCCAACATCCATTGGATCATCGAAAAAACAAGAGCGTTCCAGAAAAACATCTACTTCTGCTTTATTGATTACACCAAAGCTTTTGACTGTGTGGATCACAACAAACTGGAAAATTCTGAAAGAGATGGGAATACCAGACCACCTGACCTGCCTCTTGAGAAATCTGTATGGAACAATAGACACTAATTCCAAATCGGGAAAGGAATACATAAAGGCTGTATAATATTACCCTGCTTATTTAACTTATATGCAGAGTACATCATGAGAAATGCTGGGCTGGAGGAAGCACAAGCTGGAATCAAGATTGCTGGGAGAAATATCAATAACCTCAGATATGCAGATGACACCACCCTTATGGCAGAAAGTGAAGAGGAACTAAAAAGCCTCTTGATGAAAGTGAAAGAGGAGAGTGAAATAGTTGGCTTAAAACTCAGCATTCAGAAAACTAAGATCATGGCATCTGGTCCCGTCACCTCATGGCAAATAGATGGGGAAACAGTGGGAACAGTGACAGACTTTATTTTTTTGGGGGGGTTCCAAAATCACTGCAGACGGTGACTGCAGCCATGAAATTAAGAGACGCTTACTCCTTGGAAGAAAAGTTATGGCCAACCTAGATAGCATATTAAAAAGTAGAGACATTACTTTGCCAACAGAAGTCTGTCTAGTCAAAGCTATGGTTTTTCCAGTAGTCACGTATGGATGTGAGAGTTGGACTATAAAGAAAGCTGAGTGCTGAAGAATTGATGCTTTTGAACTGTGGTGTTGGAGAAGACTCTTGAGAGTCCCTTAGACAGCAAGGAGATCCAACCAGTGCATCCTAAAGGAAATAGTCCTGAATACTCATTGGAAGGACTGATGCTAAGCTGAAACTCCAATACGTTGGCCACCTGATGTGGAGAACTGACTCATTTGAAAAGACCCTGATTCTGGGAAAGATCGAAGGTGGGAGGAGAAGGGGACGACAGAGGATGAGATGGTTGGATGGCATCACTGACTCAATGGACATGAGTTTGATCGGGCTCTGGGAGTTGATGGACAGGGAAGCTTGGCGTGCTGCAGTCCATGGGGTCTCAAAGAGTCAGATATGACTGAGCGACTGAACTGAACTGAAACTCAGAAAATACACAGACATACATAAATATAGCTGATTTCAGTAGTTTTTGATATTTTATTGACTCATTCATACAAAAAATATCATAGCTTTACATATATATTTATCAACTTTGTCATTGTGAGGGTGTTTTTGTCAAGATAGGAGAATAGAACATATTTTATTGAACAGTTTGCTAATTGAGTGTATAACTTAGTCTTTAGACATATAGTGTAGGGGCCTCCTTTTGTACTCTGGTCCTTGGCAGTATACTTGGCCAAATTTAGCAAACAAAAATACAAAAGGCAGTTAAATTTGAATTTCAAATAAACAATGAATAAAATTTTTAGGATAAGCACACTCTATGAAATATTTTTTAATTGAAGTATATTTGATTTATAATATTTCAGGTATATAGCAAAGTGATTCAGTTATGCATATACATATATCTTCTTTTTCAGGTTCTTTTCCACTATGTAGGTTATTATAAGATGTTGAATATAGTTCCCTATGTTATACAGTAGATCCTTATTTGTTATCTATTAATATTTTATATTTAGTCATGTGTACATATGAATCCCAAACACCTAATTTATCCCTCCCTTCCTTTCCCCTTTGGTAACCATAGGTTTATGTTTGTGGGTCTGTTTCTGTTTTGTATATAAATTCATTTGTATCATTTTCTTTAGATTTTGCACATAGGCGATATCATATATTTGTCTTTTCCTGTTGACTTATTTCACTTAGTATGATAATTTCTAGGTCCATCCATGTTGCTGCATGAAATATTTGAAATATGCTAAAAAACTATGCACTGTTAACCTGAAATTTAAATTTATTGGGCGGCCGGCCTCTACTTTATCTGACAACTCTACTTGATTTCCTCAGCTATAAGGCAGACACTTGCCCACAACCCACTCTAATCTTCTGTGATTTTTTACTGTAACTCAACTTTGTGTAACCTGCTAGGGTTTAAAATGGCACCCCACTCCATTACTCTTGCCTAGAAAATCCCATGGATGGAGGAGCCTGGTGGGCTGTCGTCCATGGGGTCGCTAAGAGTCGGACACGACTGAGCGACTTCACTCTCACTTTTCACTTTCATGCATTGGAGAAGGAAATGGCAACCCACTCCAGTGTTCTTGCCTGGAGAATCCCAGGGACGGGGGAGCCTGGTGGGCTGCCGTCTATGGGGTCACACAAAGTCGGACACGACTGAAGCGACTTAGCAGTAGCAGGGTTTAAAAAAAATCTAGATAGGATTCATTGTGTGTATTGGAAGTCTGTACTTAGATAAATGAATGGAGGAAAAAAAGAATATTACCTAATTTCGTGAGCCAACTATTGCTCAAGTTGAAGCCAGAAATTTATGTCATTTTTATGTACATGTGAGAATTGCTCCTTTTACCTTAAATTTAGGTATCATAGGCGTTTAGTTTGTGGGTTTCTGAAGTTTTCAGTCCTAGGAAAAAGGGAATACAAATAGCCCTCCTCAACTTTCTTGAGCTTCCTTTTATCTTGCCAGTTTTGTGGTTGTTCCATCAGCTCAACTCAGTCCTATAATTATGGTGTCTGTGTGCAGGAAACAAGATTTGGAAAGGAGGCAGGAACAGCTCCTGCTGACTCAGGTCAATTTTTTCCAAGTGAAATATCTGTAATTAGGCCAGTAATGATATTTTCCTGGAGAAAGAATTGAGTGAATTTACGAAGAGTTTCAGAGCCCAACATGCCTGTGGGGGTAGGGGGCAGTTGAAATGCAAAATAAGTGTTCAGTACAATATTCATCCACCCACTTTTTTCAAGAAACAGATTTTTAGTAACACCAATCCTGTTATTTGAAGAGAGAGATCTCCAAGAATAAAAGAATATAAATGTTTTAGAAAGAAACATGGGTGGTTAAAACAAATATTTTCATTGGGAAAAACTTTTTAAAACAAGTTCCTAAACCCAGAATTCACAAAGCAAAAACTGGTAGTTTTGATCAATATAAAATTTTAAATGTCTCTGTAAACAAAAATACCATACCTAAAGACAAAAAATAATTTTTGAGAGTTTGATATTGAAACTGCAACTAAAAATCTTAATTTAGTTAAAAAATAATTGTAATATATAGTGGAACTATTGGTAACTTTGTTCTGTATTTTCCAACTCTCCTATAAATGTGTTATCATACTTTCATAATTTAAAAAAATGAAAAATCTTTTAAAAAGACAAAAAATAATACATACCTCCCAAAATCTTGAAATACACATGGCAGATTATAGGCATATTTCCTGAATACATAAAGAGCTCTTACTAATCAATGAGAACAAAGACTAGTAACCCAATAGAAAATGAGCAAAGGTCAAGAACGGGTAATTTACAGAAAAAGAAATATCAGTGGCTAATAGGCATGCAATAAGATGCTGAATATAAATCCTAATTAAAGAAATGCAAATTAAAATGACAATATCAGCCTATCTAATGTTCAAAGATTTAAAAGTTTGACAAAACCAGGACATGGTGGAAACAGAAATTCTCATTCTCTCTTGATCTGTGTGTAAATTGGCAACTCCTTCAGGAGATAATTTTATCAGATCTAACAATTAGGCAATATTTCTTCCCTGGTGCCTCAGTGGTAAAGAACCCACCTGCCAGTGCAGGGAGATGTGGGTTTGATCCCTGGGTCAAGAAGATGCCCTGGAATTAAAAATGGCAACCCACTCCAGTATTCTTGCCCAGGAAATCCCATGAACAGAGGAGCCTGGAGGGCTACGGTCCATGGGATCACAAAAGAGTCTGACATGACTTAGTGACTAAACAATAAGCAACAACAACAAAGTACAGTTTAAAGATAAACAAACTGTTTGAGCCAGCAATTCTCCTTCAAGGAATTTAGCCTATTGATATACTGAAACAAGTGGGTAAAGATAAAAGTGAAAGAACATTTATTGTTGAACGGCTTATATTGCCCCGTGAGAGGCATTGGTTAAGACATTTGCAGTACATGTTTACTGTGGGTGAACGAGGTAGATCTGTAGGTCCTGATGTGAAAAGATCTCCGTGGTAGTCACTAAAGATGTTCTGAGGGACTTCCCTGGCAGTCTAGTGGTTAGGTCTCCGCACTCTCACTGCCAAGGGCCTGGGTTTGATCCCTCGTTGGGAAACTGCAGTGTGGCCAAAAAAAAAAAAAGTTCCCCCCAAATTTCTCCCCCCGCTATACACAGGGTAAGATTGTGGCCAATGATATGTAAGCAAAAATGACATATGTCCCTTCTGGTGTGAACACCTTAAGTACTGGTGTATGATATCCCCTCTCCCTGCCCCAGTGATTGTGGACATGTTACTGAGTCCAAGCTCTGCTCGCCACATGACATGGTGTTTAGGCAAGGAGTCTGACTTTACTCAGAAAGCCAGCAGACCAAGAAGATGTCAGACTAATATCTTAACCATCTTATCAGGGTCTGGATGCCAGGTTCTTTATAGAACAGAGATGCGGGGATGTGAGGAAGTAAAGTAAAATGGCCATTAATGTTGCAAATATCTCCTGGAATGGCCAGCCTCAGGAAACAGATGTGTTAATTTCTTCCTTCCTGTAGCCATCCACAGGTGGACAGGGTCCTGAACAAAGGCACTTGGTTTAATATTCAGGCAGAGGGGCAGGGTTCCCCAAGGTAGGCCTTATATATGGACAGTATCCTTTTAGTGAGCAAAAGCAATGGGAAACAAATGTTAAAGTATCAGATCCAGCATGGAGTCAGAACTGACTTCCCTGTAACAGACACAAATGTTGGGATGGGGCTTGGGTCTCTGAGTGACTATGATGAGCATGAATCTCTTATTTCCCCAGCTTAGACATGTAGTAGGAGGGGGAAAATTTAAATCACCAAGATTGTGAATACTTTTCATTACTTCAGCATATTCCAGCACATCATGACTCATACAATCTCCAAGATAATTGTTCAAGAAAAAAAAAAACCCAACCCAAGTGCCAAAAGAGTGATCTCATTTGTATGCATAAGTTTTTAGATGCTCAAGATATTTCTGAAAGGAGAAACTTAATAAGGCTTACAAAAAAAGCATTGAAAGGAAGCAGAGAAGAGAAAAGCAATTTCTGCTTTTCACATTATAACCTGTACTGTTGGGTTTAAAAAAAGAAAAACATGGTAAGTTTACATTTAAAACTAGCTAATGTTTCCACAAAAAGATTCCTACAGGATTGTTCATGGGTGCCTTATTCACAGTAGCCCCAAACTGGAAATAGCCCAGATGTCCTCAGAGAATGTATAAACAATTGCAGTATAATCATACAATGGAATACTCACTATCCCGCAGTGGAAATGAATGAACTACGCTGAATGTCATAACACGGATACTTATACAGATAAGACCCTGAGCAAAAGAAACCACACACAAAAGAACAGGTACACTTGATTCTGTTTATAGAAATTGGCAAAACGAATTTATGGTGTTAGGAGAGTGGCAGGCTTCCCTGGTGGCTCGGTGGTAAAGAATCCGCCTGCCTATGCAGGAGGAGACATGGGTTTGATACCTGATCTGGGAAGATCCCACGTGCTGTGGAACAAGTAAGCCTGTGCGCCACAAGTACTGAGTCTGTGCTCTAGAGCCTGGAAGCCACAACTGCTGAAGCCTGAGCGCCCTAGAACCTGTGCGTGGTAATAGGAGAAGCCACCCCAGTGAGAAGTCTGCGCATCAAAACTAGAGAAAAGCCCTTGCAGCATGGAAGACCCAGTATACCCAAAAATAAATAAAATAAAATAAAAGCTGATTGAAAAAAAAAGAAATTAGGAAAGTAGCCATCCAGCAAGGTGTTCTGCCTGAGGATGGGCTGGGGGTGGCGGGGCCTAGGCTTCTGGGGTAAGGGCTGCAGGGCTGTGCTCAGTTTGTGGAAATGCATGAAACTGTATCTTATCATAGGTGTACTTTCCAATATCCAGGCTATACTTCAATAAAAAGTGCAAAATCACATCTACTTGATATAAAGAAGAAACCAATAGAAAGAAGGCAGCATTGGGCAGGCAGTGCTGGCCAGTGGTACCCTGTTGACAGCGTGGTGTGCAGGCCTGGGCATGCTTGTGCACTGCAGCCCTGAGACAAGGGCTCTGGTGTGAGCCCCCCCAAAAAACCTGAGCAGGCTGCACCCTTCCTCCCATGCACGACCTCGGCCCCAGCCACTTAGCATGGCATTAAAAAACCCTGCGTGGACATCTGCTGGAGCCAATGTGGTGATCAGGGTTTTCCAGCCGGGACAGCGTGTCCTTGGCAACCAGGGCAGGAGCCTCCGTTCTGTTGCAGGAGAGATGCAGAAACACAAGCTCAAACAGGAGCTGCTGGCCTCTTGGCAGCGATGCTTAATTATTAATCGCTTCCTGCAGGAGATTTTGTTTTTAACATAAAAAAATATCTAATTGAAGCAATATTATTGAACAAGGAATCTTACCATTTAATCCATTCCTATATAGCGCAGTACAGGAATCCCACCTATTTAAAGCTACTTTCATAATAATACTAAGGCATTGTTTGCATTTGTCACCGTCATTCTCTCCCTAAAGTACAGCAGCATTTTCCAAGCAATATGTTTGCTAACACAAAAGATTGAAAGGAGAAGTGCTTGGAGAATCCACTGTCCTCTTTATGCAATAGCTGAGAGATTTGCAAACATGTAAAACAATGCCATTCCTCTGGCTAATTTTGTTTTGGAAAATATAGTTTTTTTCATAAAAGAATATGATTTATGTTAATATGTAATAGGTTCTTATTCTAAATGAATTGATGAATACTTTTTTTCATGTTTATTTATTTATTTGGCTGCATCAGGTCTTAGTTGCGGCACTCAGGTCCTGCAGGATCTTTCCTTTGTGGCTGGGGTGGGATCTTAGTTCCCCCACCAGGGATCAAATCCATGTCCCCTGCATTGCAAGGCAGATTCTCAACTACTGGACCACCAGGGAAGTCCCATGAATATTTATTTTTAAATTTTCTGTTTTAATTTCTATACAGTAAATATTAATAGATATAACCCACACAAGCCACAGCTCTTTGGGGATCCTCAATAAATGTTAAGAGTGTAAAGGCATCCTGAGACCAAAACATTTGTGAACGGTTGCTGGCTCTATAGTTTTTCCAAAAACTATTTTTTTCTTTTGAGATAAATTTAGATTTACAGAAAAGTTGTAGAGCTGGTATAGAATTCCCATGTACCTCTTACCAAGTTTACCCTAATGTTAGCATCTTCCATAATGTACATGGTGCCTTAGGAACCAACAACACTGGCACGTTGCTTTTGTTTGTGTTCGTGTGGCTGTGCTAAGATGTGGCATCTTAGTTTCCTGACCAGAGATGGAACCCGCACCCACTGCAGTGGACGCACAGAGTCTTAACCTCTGGACTGTCAGGAAGTCCCAGTACATTACTATTAACTAAACTATAGATTTTGTTTGGATTTCCCCAGTTTTTTCGCTGTCATTTTTTGTTCCGGGATCCAATCTGAGATAGTACCAATACATTCAGTGCATGTAATTTATTTTTAAATGGAGGATAATTGCTTTACAATATTATGTTAGTTTCTGCCATATATCAACATGAATCAGTCATTGGAATACTGGACTGGACTGGAAAATATGTCCCCTCCCTCTTGAACCTCCCTCCCACCTCCCACCTCATCCCACCCATCTAGTTGTCACAGAGCACTGGTGTGAGCTCCCTGAGTCATACAGCAAGTTCACACTGACTCTTTTAAATATGGTAGTGAGAGTTCCAGGAAAACATCTATTTCTGCTTTATGACTATGCCAAAGCCTTTGACTGTGTGGATCACAATAAACTGTGGAAAATTCTGCAAGAGATGGGAATACCAGACCACCTGACCTGCCTCTTGAGAAACCTATATGCAGGTCAGGAGGCCACAGTTAGAACTGGACATGGAATAACAGACTGGTTCCAAATAGGAAAAGGAGTTCGTCAAGGCTGTATATTGTCACCCTGCTTATTTAACTTATATGCAGAGTACACCATGAGAAACACTGGGCTGGAAGAAGCACAAGCTGGAATCAAGATTGCCAGGAGAAATATCAATAACCTCAGATATGCAGATGACACCACCCTTATGGCAGAAAGTGAAGAGGAACTCAAAAGTCTCTTGATGAAGGTGAAAGTGGAGAGTGAAAAAGTTGGCTTAAAGCTCAACATTCAGAAAACAAAGATCATGGCATCTGGTCCCATCACTTCATGGGAAATAGATGGGGAAACAGTGGAAACAGTGTCAGACTTTATTTTTTGGGGCTCCAAAATCACTGCAGATGGTGACTGCAGCCATGAAATTAAAAGACGCTTACTCCTTGGAAGGAAAGTTATGACCAACCTAGATAGCATATTCAAAAGCAGAGACCTTACTTTGCCAACAAACGTCCGTCTAGTCAAGGCTATGGTTTTTCCAGTGGTCATGTATGGATGTGAGAGTTGGACTGTGAAGAAGGCTGAGCGCCGAAGAATCGATGCTTTTGAACTGTGGTGTTGGAGAAGACTCTTGAGGGTCCCTTGGACTGCAAGGAGATCCAACGAGTCCATTCTGAAGGAGATCAGCCCTGGGATTTCTTTGGAAGGAATGATGCTAAAGCTGAAACTCCAGTACTTTGGCCACCTCATGCAAAGAGTTGACTCATTGGAAAAGGCTCTGATGCTGGGAGGGATTGGGGGCAGGAGGAGAAGGGGACGACAGAGGATGAGATGGCTGGATGGCATCACTGACTCGATGGACGTGAATCTGAGTGAACTCCGGGAGTTGGTGATGGACAGGGAGGCCTGGCGTGCTGCGATTCACGGGGTCGCAAAGAGTCGGACACAACTGAGCGACTGAACTGAACTGAACTGAACTGAATATGTATGTTTCAGTGTTACTCTTCCAAATTGTCCTTCCCTCTCCTTCCCACACTGTGTTCACAAATCTCTTCTCTGTGTCTGCATCTCCGTTGTTGCCCTGCAGTAGGTTCATCAGTACCATCTTTCTAGATTCCGTATATATGTGTTAATATACGATGTTTGTTTTTCTCTTTCTGACTTACTTCACTCTGTATATTAGGCTCTAGGTTCGTCCACCTCATCAGAACTGACTCAAATGTGTTCCTTTCATGGCTGAGTAATATTCCATTGTGTATATGTACCACAGCTTCTTTATCCACTGATCTGCTGATGGACATGGAAACAACCTAGTGCATGTAGTTTTTCCTAAGTTTTCAAATTTCAGTAATGGTCTTTTTATACTTTTAAAATTTATGCTGGTGAATGCATAATATACACCCAGCTTTGTATTTAATGTATTATGAAAAGCTCATATATCATAAGTGCAGAGGTGGAAGAATATTCACAAACAGCATCTAGAACAAGAAACAGAACATGACCGTAGCCCCAGAAGCCCCCTTCATGCCCTATTTCAGATACTACCTCCCCAGAGATAATCACTGTCCTGATTGCTAACAGCATAAAAGAGTTTTGCCTGATTTTGTACCTTATGTAAATGGAATCAACCAACTACAGTGTGTGCTCTTTTGGGTCTTTTTTTTTTTTGCTCAAAAGTCTGTGAGATTCATTCATTGTGTGTTCTTGCAGTTCATTCCCATTGCTTTAGAGCCAAATTTTTCTGTGTAGGGGCAGAGAGTAAATAAAGATTTTAAGCCTCTGAGCCATATATTAGTTTCTATCACAACTACTCAACTCTGCTGATGAGAAAAGCCTTAGACAGAAGGTAAACAAATGAGCATGTCTGTGTCCAGGTAAAACTTTATTTACAAAAACAGGCAGCAGGCTGGATTTGACGTGCAGGTTATAGATTGCAGACTCCTACATATAGTATCCCATTGTGTGACTATCCACAACTTACGGATCCATTGTATTCCTGAGGTGTGTTCTAATAGTTTGCAGTTTGGGCTTGTTAGGAATCATGCTGCTCCGAACATCCTGCTGCTACTGCTGCTAAGTCACTTCAGTCGTGTCCGACTCTGTGTGACCCCATAGACAGCAGCCCACCAGGCTCCCCCGTCCCTGGGATTCTCCAGGCAAGAACACTAGAGTGGGTTGCCATTTCCTTCTCCAATGCATGAAAGTGAAAAGTGAAAGTGAAGTCGCTCAGTAATGTCCAACCCTCAGCGACCCCATGGACTGCAGCCTACCAGGCTCCTCCGTCCATGGGATTTTCCGAACATCCTAGTATGTGAATTTCTCTTGGCTGTACATCCAGGAGTAGAATGGATACTGCCAAACAGTTTTCCAATTCGATACACTCCCAGCAACAGTGTAGGAAAGTTCAGTTATCCTATGTCCTTACCAATGCTTGGTATTCTTTTGAGCCATTCTGGTAGGTATGAAGTGGTATGGTTTTTATTATATAATTATCAAGTCATATTATGGTTATCATTTGTAATAATTTCCTGGTAATTAATGAAGTTGAACAACTTTACATGGGCTTTTGGGAAGTGTGTATTCAAGTCTTTCATCCCTTTACACTTACCAAATATACATGCCTGCTATTTCTTTCTTTCTTTCTTTCTTTTTTTCCTTTTGGCCATACACGGTTTGTGGGATGTTAGTTTCCCGACCAGGGATTGAACCCAGGCCACCTGCGGTGGAAGTATGAAGTCCTAACCACTGTACCACCAGGGAAGTCCCATGCCTGCTGTTTTGATTGCTTTTTCCACTTCAGATTCCTTTATGTGAACATTTGCATGTTTTCACGTGGTGCACATGTCATTAAAATTTTGCTTAGTTGTCCCTCATATTGCTGTATACCGTGCTGTTTTCATAACTCACTATTACCACTTGCTTGAGAGCTTTTCTTTAAAATGGGTTGTATGTGTGTGTGTGTGTAGCAAAGGGTTCTTTGGGTTATATTCCCCAGAATAAAATTACTGTGTCAAAGAGTTTGAATACTTTTACAGTTCTTGTTATATGTGACAATTGTATATTTTGTGTTATGTTTTCATCGCTTAAAAAATATTCACTTACAGATTTGTATTAGTCAACTCTTTTGGTTAAAAGGTACAGGAATTGAACTCAAAACAGCTTAAACCTCAAAGGAAATTTATTGGGGGGTGGCAGAGAAAGGGAGTTGTTATTTAATGTTGTTATTTAATGGGTACAGAATTTCAGTTTGGGATGATGGAAAAGTTCTAGAGAAGGATAGTGCTGGATGGTTGCACAACAATGTGAGTGTACTTAATGCCACTCAACTAGTATTTTATTTATTTTCAATTAAAAAATAATTTGTTTTTAATTGAAGGATAGTTGATTTATAATATTGTGTTGGTTTCTGCCAAACATTAACATGAAATAGCCATAGGTATACATATGTCCCCTCTCTCTTTAATCTCCCTCCCACCTCCCACCCTATCCTACCTTTTTAGGTAAAATGGTAAATTTTATGTTCTATATCAGATCAGATCAGTTGCTCAGTCGTGTCCGACTCTTTGCAACCCCATGAATCACAGCACGCAGGCCTCCCTGTCCATCACCAACTCCCGGAGTTCACTCAGACTCATGTCCATCGAGTTGGTGATGCCATCCAGCCATCTCATCCTCTGTCGTCCCCTTCTCCTCTTGCCCCCAATCCCTCCCAGCATCACAGTCTTTTCCAATGAGTCAACTCTTCGCATGAGGTGGCCAAAGTATTGGAGTTTCAGCTTTAGCATCATTCCTTCCAAAGAAATCCCGGGGCTGATCTCCTTCAGAATGGACTCGTTGGATCTCCTTGCAGTCCAAGGGACTCTCAAGAGTCTTCTCCAACACCACAGTTCAAAAGCATCGATTCTTCGGCGCTCAGTCTTCTTCACAGTCCAACTCTCACATTCATACATGACCATTGTAAAAACCATAGCCTTAACTAGACGGACCTTTGTTGGCAAAGTAAGGTCTCTGCTTTTGAATATGCTATCTAGGTTGGTCATAACTTTCCTTCCAAGGAGTAAGCGTCTTTTAATTTCATGGCTGCAGTCACCATCTGCAGTGATTTTGGAGCCCAGAAAAATAAAGTCTGACACTGTTTCCACTGTTTCCCCATCTATTTCCCATGAAGTGATGGGACCGGATGCCATGATCTTCGTTTTCTGAATGTTGAGCTTTAAGCCAACTTTTTCACTCTCCATTTTTACCTTCATCAAGAGGCTTTTTAGTTCGTCTTCACTTTCTGCCATAAGGGTGGTGTCATCTGCATATCTGAGGTTATTGATATTTCTCCTGGCCATCTTGATTCCAGCTTGTGCTTCTTCCAGTCCAGCATTTCTCATGATGTACTCTGCATATAAGTTAAATAAGCAGAGTGACAATATACAGCCTTGACGAACTCCTTTTCCTATTTGAAACCAGTCTGTTGTTCCATGTCCAGTTCTAACTGTTGCTTCCTGACCTGCATACAAATTTCTCAAGAGGCAGGTCAGGTGGTCTGGTATTCCCATCTCTTTCAGAATTTTCCACAGTTTATTGTGACCCGCACAGTCAAAGGCTTTGGCATAGTCAATAAAGCAGAAATAGATGTTTTTCTGGAACTCTCTTGCTTTTTCCATGATCCAGCGGATGTTGGCAATTTGATCTCTGGTTCCTCTGCCTTTTCTAAAACCAGCTTGAACATCAGGAAGTTCACGGTTCACATATTGCTGAAGCCTGGCTTGGAGAATTTTAAGCATTACTTTACTAGCGTGTGAGATGAGTACAATTGTGCGGTAGTTTGAGCATTCTTTGGCATTGCCTTTCTTTGGGATTGGAATGAAAACTGACCTTTTCCAGTCCTGTGGCCACTGCTGAGTTTTCCAAATTTGCTGGCATATTGAGTGTGGCACTTGCACAGCATCATCTTTCAGGATTTGGAATAGCTCAACTGGAATTCCATCACCTCCACTAGCTTTGTTCGTAGTGATGCTTTCTAAGGCCCACTTGACTTCACATTCCAGGATGTCTGGCTCTAGGTCAGTGATCACACCATCGTGATTATCTGGGTCGTGAAGGTCTTTTTTGTACAGTTCTTCTGTGTATTCTTGCCACCTCTTCTTAATATCTTCTGCTTCTGTTAGGTCCATACCATTTCTATATATTATGCCACAAAATTTTTTTAAAGAGGGGGAGAATTTCTTGGCTCTAGCAACTGGACTTGCCTCAGGCATGCTGGATTCAGAGGTCCAAGCACTATCATTAGGCTTCTTGCCTTCTTGCTCCCGTATCGTTGTTTTTTTTGTGTGTGTAGATTTCAACCTCAGGTAGACTCTCTATAGAAAGCAACTGAGATGGTCACCAGCATCATAAGGTTTATGTTCTCCTTAACCCTCAGAGTTCTGGAGAATTTACCATGATTCCTTCTCCCCAGTGTCCTTATCAGTCTTTGAAAAGGGCTCTTGATTGGCCTGTGTGGATCACATGCCCATTAGGACAATCACTATTTTCAGAAGAATGAGTTACTCTGGCCACTTGGGTCACCTCCCCTTTGCGGGTCCAGGGGATTGACAGTTTCACCAAAGTCATGCAGAGTGGGGGAAGGGACGTTCCCCAGAGAAAGATATGACCTCTGTTACCAGAAGGGAGAAGAAATGGGGCAGGGCAAAAACAACAGATGTCCACTACATATGTTCTGGATTTCCTGTGTAACTCAAGCACTTCCTGAGAGAGAGCATTTAACTGTGTCAAAACATTCCTATGTGATCGGCATTTTGTTTTTGTTATTTTTAAAAACTGTAGTGCCTTGTGGTTTGACCATTTGGTGGGCAGTCTTTTCTGCCTTTTTGCAAATACCAAACCTAGTAAGTTGCATTAACTCATTAATGTGTGCTCAATCAGAGAAAGAGGCTTAGTGATCCAATATATGGTCATAGTCTTTCATATGTGTGTTTGCAAATGATATAACCTATGAACATTTGCGAGAAGACTATATGAATTTGCCCCATCTTTCATTTCCCCACGTTTGTTAAACTCATGCTGTTTATGGAATTGCCTTCTAGCACTAGCACAGAGGTCCTGGAACATAGTAAGAACCAGCACCCCGCCCCCCCACCGCCCCGGCTGCCAAGATTTTTGAATGAGTTATTCAATCACGTAGTATTTTAAAATATATTCTTTGTCTATTATTTCCTGAAATGGAATGTTGAGAGTTCCAATTAAAATAATGTTTGCTTTCTATTTTTTCTTGACTTTGTGTGCTTTTTGTCTCTCTTCTTTTCCTGACTTTTTTGCGATGGTTTCTGTAACACACACATTCAGTATTTTTCAATTTTCATAATTTAATGTATATTCGGCCATTATGTAACAACCTTACTTATTCATTGTACTGCCTTTTGCTGTTACACCTGCTTTATCTGCTACCAAAAAGTAATCCCAGCTTTTCCTCTGTTCACACAGAAATATCCTCTTACAGTGCCAGTCTGTTGATTTTTTTGGTTTGTGCTTCTCTTATAGGCAAATTGTTATATTTTGTTCTTTTAACATTCAGTGAACTGCCTTTTTAATTTTTTATTTTAATTTTTTTTTAGTTTGCTAAATTTTTATTGACTTAAGAAAAAAAAATTCCTGGCCTCAGAGAAGAGGGCAATATAATCCCTAAATATTAGCTAAGACAGTCTAGTGCTTCTAAAGCCCCAGTCTTAAGCTGGAATGCAACATTCTCAATACCTCTTATTGTTGTTCACTGAGTCATGTGTAACTCTGCAACCCCATGGACTGTAGCACACCAGGCTTCCCTGTCCTTCACTATCTCCCAGAGTTTGCTCAGACTCATGTCCATTGAGTCAGTGATGCCATCCAACCATCTCATTCTCTGCTGCTCCCTTCTCCTCCTGCCCTCAATCTTTCCCAATACATCCTTCCAATGCAGGAGACACTAGAGATGCAGGTTTGATCCCTGGGTCGGGAAGATCCCCTGGAGTAGGAAATGGAACCCACTCCAGTATTCTTGCCTGGGAAATCCCATGGACAGATGAGCCTGTCAGGCTATATAGTCCATGGGATCGCAGAAGAGTCAGACGTGACTGAGCGACTGACCATACACACAGACATGTGTATATATGTGTGAGTCTGAGGAGAATATTTCCCTTAGAAAGAGTAGAGTTGTGTAAATCATCACATTTCTATCACTGATGGGACTGCTGACAGTTGTGTCATATTTTAAAGTCACCTCTAAAAACAATATGTAACCTTATATCATGAATTTTAGGCATTAACTGTAGCTTCAGTTTATTTTTTATGTTCTCTTTTCCTTCCTGTGGAATTTTGTCACTTTGGTTAGAAAAAAATGAGGAAGAAAGATTCTCATTGTTGAAACTCAGTTTATTTTATTGTGTTGTATGCTACTAGAATGAGATGAGTTTTAAAGAAAAACAATGAATAATTTCCTTTTAAAAATTACTTATTTGGCTGTGATGGTTTTTTGTTTATGAGCTTTGTTGCTTCATGTGCCATCTACTTCCCTGACCGGGGATTGAACCTGGACCCCTGCATTTAGAACTCGGAGTCTTAGCTACTGGACCATCAGGGAAATCCCAATAATATTCTTATTTATATGTTCCAAGTCTATTTAATGGATATTTCCCAAAAGATTGGCGGAGCATCTCCAAATTTGTGGCTCATCACCTGTGGACACCCTTCAGTTAAACTTATGTGGGGCCGTAGCTTTGCTTGATAACCCACAAGTGAAAGAATGCTCTTCAGTCTTTATGCTAATCTTTAGTGTAGACTTCTGTTGTTTCCAGAAAAATCTTACCAAGGAAACCACAAGAGAACTCATTTCTGATATGATATTCATAAAATGACTTTAAAGATGGCCTTGGGTATCTATGTGATGAAGGATTTTCATGTCCAATTTAACATCCACCTTACTGTTTAAAACATAACAAAGCCTTTCTGCACTTTTGGGCTCCAAAATCACTGCAGATGGTGACTGCAGCCATGAAATTAAAAGACGCTTGCTTCTTGGAAGAAAAGCTATGACCAGCCTAGACAGCATATTAAAAAGCAGACATTACTTTGCTAACAAAGGTCCATCTAGTCAAAGCTATGGTTTTTCTGGTAGTCATGTATGGATGTGAGAGTTGGACTATAAAGAAAGCTGAGTGCCAAAGAACTGATGCTTTTGAACTATGGTGCTGGAGAAAACTCTTGAGAGTCCCTTGGACAGCAAGGACATCCAACCAGTCCATCCTAAAGGAAATCAGTCCTGAATATTCATCGGAAGGACTGATGCTGAAGCTGAAACTCCAATACTTGGTCACCTGATGCAAAGAACTGACTCATTGAAAAAGACCCTGATGCTGGAAAGATTGAAGGTGGGAGGAGAAGGGGACGACAGAGGATGAGATGGTTGAATGCCATCACTGACATGATGGACATGAGTTTGAGTAGGCTCTGGGAGTTGGTGATGGACAGGGAAGCCTGGCATGCTGCTGTCCATGGGGTTGGAAAGAGTCAGACACGACTGAGTGACTGAACTGAACTGAACTTCTGCGCCTTTACCCAATTTGGTAGCTCAAGTTAACCAGAGATTCCCATGAGACCATTTTTACTAGAACTCCAAGCCTTGTAGTTGAATCTGTCAACTGCAAGTTGGCACTTGTCATGGGTACTTGCCATCTACCTCTACAACGATTAAGTCATGTGCTGCTGCAGCTGCTGACCTTCAAAACCCCCTGAAAGTCAGAGTTCAGAATGGAAAGCAGACTTGAGGCACTCTGTGCTGGAGGAAAAAATGGCAAGACAGGTCCTCAAATAGTCAGATATTTTCAGGACTGATTTTATGAGCCCAATTCTTGTATCTCCTCATATGTAGAAAAGCACTAAAGTCCTTCATGGTGATGACTGTTTCTCATGACTAGTGAAGGTGTCATGAGACTAGTAGAAACTGTAAGGCGAGTGCAGAGAAAAAGAGAGCGAGCCGGGCAGTCAGGCAAGAAAAAGGAAATTTATTAGAGGGAAAAGAGAGGGTGACTGGCTCTTAAGGAGAACCAGCATTCTCCCTTTCTGATGGAGTCCTTTAAGAAGGACCCCATCAATGAAAAATTCTCTGAAGGGATGGTCACGTAGCTGGAGGTCTGGAATCTGGTGGTCTTGCAGCTTCGAGAAGATAAGCGCCAGCGAGATAACAGGATGCCATTTGGACAATTTGGTCAGTCTCACAGATCACTGTGATTTTAGTTTTCATTTGTAAGGTCGACATAATGAGCCATCTTATCAATGAGACCTCATGTGGGCCCTATCAGAAACCTTCTGGAAAAATATGTCCTTGGTTGCGTGTATTCCCCCTTCATCAAAATCTCTTATATATTTATCTTTCTCTCTGCCTTTTTGGAGCAGTTTCTCAGCTATCTGAGGTGCTGTGTCCCGGGCTGCAGCCCTCATTTTGCCCCAAATAAAACTTAACTTGCAACTCTCATGTTGTGCTTTTTTTTTTTTTAAGTTGACAAGTCTCTGCCAATAGTATTGGGTCCACTGCACATTTCACTTCCTTATTCCTTATAGTGGGAGAAATATCATTAGTTTAAGAGTGAGTGGTAGCACTGTTTTGTGCTTATCGTGCAGCCATTTCCCCATCTAATCGCTAACAGTACTCTGATTTTCTTTGGGGCTTCCCAGGTGGTGCTAGTGGTAAAGAACCCGTCTGCCAATGCAGGAGACATAGGATACGTGGGTTCGATCCCTGGGTTAGGAAGATCCCCTGGAGGAGGGCATGGCAACCCACTCCAGTATTCTTGCCTGGAGAATCCCATGGACAGAGGAGCCTGGCAGGCTACAGTCCATGGGGTTGCACAATGTCAGACACAAGTGAAGTGACTTAGCAAACACGCATGCACCTAGCCTCATGGGACAAGGAGTCTTGAGTTTAGCTTATCATAGCCCTCTTATGCCCTATCTCCAGAGACTCAAGTCTCCCATCTTCCTTTGCGGTTAAGAGTAGCCATGTGAAGGAGCAGTCTACTGGGCACTTTCTGGCAAAAAAATTTCTCTTGGTAAGAAATAGAGATGAGGAGAAGGTGGTGACTTCCCTGAGTGCACTGCCCTGATTCCTTCCTTTGAAAAATACATGAAGTTAATGTCTGGAGCCACAGCTGCTATCTTGCAACAAGGCTGAAGGTGACAAGCCAAGATGCAACAGTGGGGGAATGGAAGGTAGGAAGGCACCAGGGCTTTTGGTGGTGTTACCTGTTCAACCAACCCTGAGACCCACTACCTTAGATATCTTAAGTAAACAATAAAAGTCTTTACATTTTTAATACTGTGGTTCTCAAAATGTGTTCTGGGGAGCCTTAAAACCCTTTAAAAGGTCCCATGAGAACAAAATTTTAACTAAGCAGGGTCCTAAAAGGCCTTCCCGGGACAGACCCTCCCACCACCATGTCCTCTTGTTTGTAGAAAAACTTTAGCCTCCTAGACCTTCCCCAAGTTCCAAAGAAGAAATTTAACCAGAGAAATGAGATAATGCAGAAACAAAGAAAAACAGTCAAGCGAGACAAAAGAATAATAGTTTAGCCATTAAGCAAAGGCAAGGACCTCCTTAAGGGCTATAGCCAAATCCTTTGAGCCTTTTGCAGATACTGAAACACCCACCAGGTGCTTGCATGCTAGGTTGCTTCAGTCATGTCCAACTCTTTGTGACCCCGTGGATTGCAAAATGCCAGGCTCCTCTGTCCATGGGATTCTCCAGGCAAGAATACTGGAGTGGGTTGCCAAGTCCTCCTCTAGGGGATCTTCCCGACCCAGGGACCAAACCCACATCTCTTAAACATCTAACCTGCACTGGCAGGCAGGTTCTTTACCACTAGCACCACCTGGGGAGCCCAAAAGATCACAAAAAGTCCTTTGAGCTGGAACTGAACCAGCAATTTATGGATTGCCACTGCTCACTCCCTCCAGTTCTCTGCTCTACCAACTGAACTAAGACGTTAACTGTAAGCTGCCCAGAAGCTTGCAGACCCCAGACCAACCAGCTGGTCACATACCCAGCAACTGTCTCCCTCATCTTTAAAAATCTTCCCCTAAAAGCCACCAGGAGTTCAGACCTTTTGAGCATTACGTGCCTGGGCTCCTTGCTTTGCGTCTTGTGCGAAAGGCTACATTTTCCTTCATCACAACCGGGTATCAGTAACTGGCTTTACTGTGTGAGAGAGTGGAGCCAAGATGGGTTTGATAACAGTTAAGACGTTATTTACCTTTTTCACCCTCATTCTCTCATGAGCATACAGTGGGGTTTTCCAGAGGTCCATGTTGTTTAATACCAGAACAGACTGAAGGGAGAAGCTGTGAGAAAATCCAGCTGTCTTCTATTATATCAGACATGAAAGATTTGCAAAAATGTATCAGTCATTCTCACTCATTTTTTGCTTTTGTTTTGGAGAATAGAGCTATTTTTCATGAAAATGTACTATTTATGTTAACACGCAGTGGGGTTTATAACTTATTTTTTAATGAATACAAATCTTGAAAGTTTCTCAGTTTTAACTTCTAATGCAGTAAATATTGACAGATATAATCCACATGAACAAAGAAAGGCTTTTGGGGATCCTCAATAATTTAAGAGTGTAAAGGAGTCCTGAAAACCAAAAAAGTGTGAGAGCTGCTGACCAAAGGGAGTGGATTTTTTTGTTAATTGCTGCAGAAATTGTTAATTTCTGAAAAGCATTCCTGAATGATTTGGGATTGAATTCTTGGGTGAGAACTGTCTTTGTTTAGAAAAGCAAACTAATGGGCCATTGTGGTTATAGAAAGATAGCAGGGCTGGGGCCACCTGGGAATGAGACAAAGAGAAAGCCAGACTGCTCAGCATAAGAAAAGCCTGAGAACCTGGGGTGAGTTTGCTCTGGAGAGGAACAAAGAAGGGGGAGATGGCCCGCACAGTGACTGGAGGTGGAGCTAAGTGGGAGAGAGGCCCAGGGAAGGGAAAGGGCCCTTGGCGGGGAAAGGGGTGTGGGAAGGGAAGAAGTATTAGGGGAACCATTGACTAAAACCGCTGCCCTCGCCAGGGAGCATGAAAGTGAAAGGGGGCTTCCCTGTTGGCTCAGACGGTAAAGAATCTGCCTGCAATGCAGGAGACCTGGGTTTGATCCCTGGGTCGGGAAGATCCCTTGGAGAAGGGAATGGCAGCTCACTCCAATATTCTTGCCTGGAGAATTCCATGGACAGAGGAGCCTGGTGGGCTACAGTCCATCGGGTCGCAAACAGTTGACCAGGCACCATAGTAACCACTTGCATGAATTATCTTAAACTGGAGGCCCTGGTAAGGAATGCGGAACTAACAAGCTACCACCAACCGGAAGAATTTAGGAAAGGTCAAAAGGAGAGATGAGATGCTAGTCCATATGGCCTACGAATTTCCCAGAATCCTTCTTGCTGGAATCCATCTTGGCTGAGCAATGCATGCACCTGAGTCAGAATGACTGGCCAGAGACAACGCAGAAACTGACCCCATCACCATAAAACCTGAGACTGCAAGCGATAGTGGCAGAGCAGTTCTCCTGAGTTCCCTTACCCCGCTGCTCTCCACCTGGGAGCCCCTTCCCAATAAAGTCTCTTGTTTTGTCAGCACGTGTATCTCCTCAGACAATTCATTTCCGAGTGTTAGACAAGAGCCCACTCTCAGGCCCTGGAAGGGATCCCTCTTCCTTCTACAAGTGTATGAATGAGAGCCACCTACATTCTGTCTTAAACTCTCCAAGTCCTCAGCCAAAATCTGCTACACATTTACAACAGCCTTGATGAGTGGTGTTCTGGGGACATTATTCCATGTTAGGGTTGACAGGGAGTAGAGAGAAAACAAGAGGTGAAGTGTGGGTGACAGAATTCTGAGCAAATCAGAAATCAGAATCAGAAGTCACTAGGTAAAATGTACCCAACTTCACCCCACTATCCCATGAATCCCTGTAGGTATTAGAAAAGGACATGGGGCTTCCTATCACAGGGGAATTTGAGACCATTATATTAGAATTTCAAAGAGCTGCATCACTGTAGCTGGTGTCTGCATTAGCAAAGCGCTTGTCAGCTGTTTCCTAGAGGCTTTGGCATTTAATGGCTAAAAAGTTGCCCTCATCCCTTTCTAGGTGCCAAAAGACAGGACTCCGGTAGCTCCTCACCTCCTGGTGAAGACTTAAAAAAGTAGGTACAGGTCTCTGGAGATCTCTTGGGAAGCAGTCAAGTCGATTTTTCCAAACTTGCAATCTCAGCATTTGATTTTATTACTGCTGCCCTCCGGGTTTTGGCAGGCTTACCTAAAAAGATGGCTACTTTCAATGTTCATTTACTCTGTTTACAAAGAAAAAGGTTTCTGTTGCCAGCATGCTTTCGCTCAGATTTGGGGACTCTGTACTTATTTAATATGTTTTAAAAGTCTAATGAGGAGTTAGTAAGCATTTGGAAACTTTGCAGCTTTCAGGATGAAAGCAGCCATCTGTGGTTATGACATCATCGCTGTTAATTACCCCTTTGCAAAAATCTGCCTGAATGGAGAAGAGGTGGGTGTGTCTATGTGGGTATTTAACGTGATGATTAAAATATATTAATGATAGTTTTCACTTCTCAAGCACCGTACATCTTAGGATCTTTAAAAGTGCTTCCACAGGCTTTAATTAGCTCTTATAACTCTGCTAGGAAGAAGTAAAACAGCTCCATTTTACAAAAGAGGAAAGTGAAACACAAAGAGAAGGGTCCTGTTTGAGGGTAGACTAAAGCTGCTTCCTTGCAGTTGAGCAGTGAAGCTCAACCTTTCTCCTTTGCTTGACCAAGAACTTACACCCACAAACTTTAGGTAAGAAGCACAAATTGGTTCCCATCTTGACGTGCTAGACACTTGAACCAAAACAGAACATTTGGGAGTTCAATATTACTTATTATAAGTTGCTTCTTAAGGCTATCTAAACAAACAAACAAAAAACCCAAGAAAACCAAAAATCAAAGGGATTATACAGCTCAGAAGTTCTGAGTCTCAGTTTCCTCCATAGTTTAACCATTTTGAATTCTGGGTTATGTACGAAACTGTGCTAGATCAGAAAAGGAAGCCATAATTGCCAATTATTCCACGTTTTATAGATTGTTTTCATTTTCAATGAAGGAAATGTAGGAAAGTTGATAGGAGTGCATAGAAGGAAATGTAGAGAAAAATGCAAAAATTTCTTCCCACCAGATATATTTATCTGTATATCTGAAAAGGGCCAAATGAAGAGCATACTTTTTAAAAGCTATTATGAAAAAATTTCAAACACATGAGACACCCCCATGTATTCATTACTCAGTTTCCACACTTATCAACTTTCTGCTATTTTTGTTTCAATTCTCCCCTGCCACTTGTTTTGTGAGAGTATTTCAAAGCAAATCCCAGATATCCTATTTCACCATAAATACTTCTATATTTTTTCCTAATGTATAAGAATTAAAAAAAATAGAACCATAATGCCATTATCACACCCAACAGAAAAGTAATTCTTTAATATAATAGTCTATATTCAGTTTCTACTGATTGTTTCAAAATTGTCCCAAAATTACATTGACTACTATCTCCTTCTTTTCTTTTTGGCTGTACCCCGTAGCTTGGGGGATTTCAGTTCCCCAACCAGGGATTGAACCCCAGGCCATGGCAATGAAAGGCTGGAATCCTAACCACTAGACCAGCAGGGAACTCCCATTAAGTACTATCTCTTAAGTCTCTTTTACTTAACAGGTCTCCCTTCTTTTCCTTTGTTCCCCCCCTCCATTAATTTATTGGGAAAAGTGGCTCATTTCTCCTGTAGAACTTTCACAGTCTATATATTTAGCTTATTGTATCTTTGGAGTCTTTTAACATATTTCTCCATCCTTCACATTTCTTTAAATGGTAGCTAGATCTGAAGGCTTGATTAGCTTCAGGTTATTTTTTTCTGTTCCAAACTTCAGTGGTAGAGCTGTGTATTTTCTATTATATCACATCAAAAGGTACCTAATGTCTGGGGGGCATTTGGGGGAATGTTTAAGAAAGATCGGTAGGATGCATGATTTCATTGCAATATAGTGATTTCCTCCTTCTATCGCTTCTGCATTTATTAGCTGTGCTTCTTTTATAAAGAAAAAAACATTCCCCCATCAACTAGCATATTTGGTTATCCTGAAATACAGCCCATAAAAGAAAAGGCAAGATAAATGCTTGATTCTTTCCCTTTAGTTATCACCTTGGAAAAAAACGCCCTAGTAACCTCCAAAGTCATGGATTTAACAAAACTGTTTATTTCATTTTATAGTCACTATACTTATTGGCCCATCTTTGGCCAGTGGAACCACTCAACTTTCCTTCTACTCAAATATCTCTGATGCCTTGTCTTCTGAAATAATGAGATGTTCCAGGATCATGTACTTTGCCTGCCCCAGACCTGCAAACAGACTTCTTCAAGGATCTCTGGCCCCTTTTACTGGGAAATGAAGAGATCTACTTTTTGATGGCAACCCACTCCAGTACTATTGCCTGGAAAATCCCATGGACAGAGGAGCCTGATAGTCCATGGGGTCGCAGAGTTGGACACAACTGAGCGACTTCACTTTTTGATGCAATATAAAAGAGGCTCCAAGGAGGTGTATCTCTGGGCAGTGGGCAGAGTTTGCTGAGTGATACAGCAGGAAGGGATCCTGAGCCAGCTCTTATTTACAGATGAGCAAACACGGTACCAGGCACCATCAGAGTTACAAGGCGGGGTCAGGAGGGCAAGGCTCTGGTAGACCTTCCTCAGGGTGTGACCTTTGACAAGTCAAGCCCTCGCCCTGGCATCCCTTCCAGCCGGATATTCTGCGGCTCCAGGTGCGTGACTAACGTTTCCGGCACAGACGCGCCCTGGGACTTTCCCGGGCCCGGACCCCGCCTCGCCGAGCTGGTGAGAGTGGCCCGCGGGGGCGCGGGGCCGAGGAGTGGGAGCCGCCCTGCCCGGAACCGGAGCCTCAGCGCCCCCTGGTGACTGCAGTGGCTGGGGCGGGGCTTGGCGGGGGCGGGGCTCAGCGCCCGGCGGCTCCGCCTCTTCGTTCCCCGAGGGGTGGGGGTTGGGCTGGTGGTTGCGGGCGGGAGCTGTAGAGGTTTCGCAAGGACGTGACCTTAAGGGGGAAAAACCCCACCGTGTCACGAGTGGTTGCTAACCGGGGTTAGCGAGCTGAACTAGTTCTCCAACGCCCGGGGAGGGAGGGATGGAAGGAGGGACTAGGCCGAAACGTCCAGACATGTGACTCGCTGCCTACTTGCACCTCCATTAGCGCGGTGGCACGCCCTCCGCCCTGGGGAGGATGGAAAGGCGTGTGAGCACCCTGACTATGTCTGGGCCTGCAGTTGGGGCGACGTCACTCCACCGGCAGTCAGCAGAATGAAGGCAGTTTCCTCTGCCCCTCCCCTCCCCCCAGTTCCAGAACCGCGGTCCCTGAGCACAGGCTGATCTAACCAGGCCCCTAGGAGCTGAGTTTCCATTGGAAAATTGGAAGTGAGAGCAAGTAGGCTGATTTGCTCAGAGAGAACAAAGGAGTTAAATGCCGGAGCCGCAGAAAGGTTTCAGCGGAGGTAGTTTAGAGGTGCCTGGCGAGAAGGGGAGGGGCTCCCTCCTCTTTTCCCCCTTCCTCGAGCACAGGCAGCGGGAGTGGCCAGGGGGATGGGGATCCATGGTATTCCAGTCTCACTAGGGTGCCAGAATAACCCAGGGACTGGGAGGCAGGAGGACTGGGTCCTAGCTCTACCTCCACTTCACTGTCACCCCGGGGAGCAGGTCACTTAACCTTTGTGGGCCTCAGTTTCCCTACTTGAAGAATAATGGTCTGGACTAGATTATGGAATAGTTTCAAGTACTGTAAGGCATAGGAAGCGGGGGTATCTGTCCTGAGACCACAGAGTAAGTCAGAGAAAAAGCTGGGGTCAGGGGCCAAGGCTGTCGTGTGCCCCAGTCTTTTTCTATAGTTGTCGTGTTCCCCCAATTCTCACATGGGCTTTATTAGCAGACATTTGTGCACTACTACCTGGAGAAGGAAATGGCAACCCACTCCAGTATTCTTGCCTGAAGAATCCCATGGAGGAGCTTGGTAGGCTACAGTCCACGGGGTCGAAAAGAGTCAGACATGACTGAGTGACTTCACTTTCACCTGGGACGTGGTGGCAGAGAGAGTGCCCCTGCTCAAGGGCTGTGGCATGGCTTCCCTCTCTTTCTTGCCTGTGTCCATTGCACACCACAAGGGCCCTTTCTCACACATTAAGTGTCCATTAAGTGAAAGTCGCTCTTTGCAACCCCATGGACTATACAGTCCATGGAATTCTCTAGGCCAGAATACTGGAGTGGGTAGCCTTTCCCTTCTCCAGGGAATCTTCCCAACCCAGGGATCGAACCCAGGTCTCCTGAATTGCAGGCAGATTCTTTACCAACTGAGCCACAAAAGAAGCCCTATCTCACACATGCCCTCAAGTAAATGGCTGCTGTTTAAGACTACCCCCAGGAGGATAGACTAACAAAATCGGGTTCAGAATCTGTTGGGCATGGAGTCCTGCGGTCCCAGTTATCCAGAATCTTGTGCACATGTCCTTGGCACCTTGACTCCTTGTCCTTCATCTTGCCCAATCTGAGGGTGGTAACTGTCAGACGTTATGGCGGTGGGACCACACCACAGCCCTGGACCATTGAAACAGTACAAAGGTCAGGGCTGATCCCTGTGGGCAAGGAGGGAGGGTGCCAAGAGGGTCTCATCTCTTAGAGGAGGTAGTGACTTGTGCTAAGCCTATGGGAAGGCTGGAGTTTCAGCGGGTGAAGAAGTTCAGAAAGAAAGGAGCAAAGGCCTTGAGGACCGGCCATCCAGGGTCAGAATGTCTGTGAATTGTGACCATGATGTAGAAAGGTGGGGGGGAATCTGTGTTCTCAGAACAAGAGGCTTCGCCTCCAAGTATCACTGCACAGTGGAGGGTGAGGCCACCAGCTGTGGAGTCTCTGAGGGGCAGCCTCACCCATCAGAGGAGGGTGAGACCTTACAGCCTATCCTAGGGCAGCTCTGCATAGAGCAAAAGTTCCGATACCCCTCCCTGTACCATGCGTCCTTGGTCATCAGCATTTCTTTCCTTTTTTTAATTTAAAGATTTTTAAAAAATGTGGACCATTTTAAAAGTCTTTATTGAATTTGATACAATATTGCTTCTGTTTTATGGTTATTTTTGGCTGCAAGGCATGTGGGATCTTAGCTCCTGACCAGGATTGAATCTGCACCCCCAGCTTTGGAAGGCGAAGTCTTAACCACTGGACTGCCAGAGAAGTCCCAATCAGCATTTCTTTATCAATGACAAATTGGGGAAGGGATTCCAAGGTGGCTCAGTGGTCAAGAATCTGCCTGCCAACGCAGGAGACGCTGGTCTGATCCCTGGGTTGGGAAGATGCCCTGGAGGAGGAAATGGCAACCCACTCCAGTATTTTTTTTTTAAATTATTTACAGCTGGTTGGGTCTTAGTTGTGGCACTTGGGCTTCTCTCTAGTTGTGGACTTGGGCTTAATTGTTCTGCAGCATGTGGGATTTCAGTTCCCGGACCAGGGATCGAACCCGTGTCCCCTGAATTGGCAGGTGGATTCTTAAACCACTGGATCACCAGGGAAGTCCCTGCTCCAGTATTCTTGCCTGGAAAATCCCATGGACAGAGGAGCCTGGTAGGCTACAGTCCATGGGGGTCGCAGAGTTGGACAAGACTGAGCACACACAACCAACCAAATTGGGGAAGTTAGTTACTCCCCCAGTCCCCTGATTTGTTACAAGAGATAAAAGCCTGGAAAGACGTTTTCTTTAGGAATCAGTGCATCACCGTTATTTAGTCTGCTTGCCAGAGGCTGCTGGAAGAGAAGTGGCTCCCCATCTCCTCTGGGAGCACCCTCTACCAAGGGTGGGAGTGGGTGGACAAGTGCCCCAGCTCCCTGCCCCGCGGAGGAGATCGTTCTGAGACGTGTGCTCAGTCTTGTCTCGCAGCGTTTGCTTGTGTATTAGGCTCCGCATTCGACTCCGCGGAATTAGGCTCTGCTGGCTCACAGCGCCAGCCTGTTTGATAACACCATTGATTTCTACCTTCCCCAGGCTCCTGCTGGGGCTTCCACAGTCGCTTCACAAATCCAGTACTTTCATTTGTATCCTTGTCCCAGGATCTGTCTTTGGGGGATCCAAACTAAGCATAACGCCATTTCATGTTGCAGTTGGGTCCGGGGTAGCTCATTAAAAGCGTGAAAGGAAGCGATCTCTGACTTCCTTCCGGGGCTCGGCCGGGAGTTTGCCTCATCCGCCCGCCTCCTAGCAAATGCAACGGGGCACCTTGCTTTGTTTCACTCGGTGCCAGGCTGAACATGCCCGCGCGCGCTGACCCTGCACAATGGTCTCGTCTCCCTGTGGTGTGTGTGTGTACACGCGGGCCAGCAGGAGTCGGCAGCAGAGAAATGGAAGGAATCTGGTTTAGTATCCAGCACCGCCCCCTTCCTCCCCGAGGATGCCCATTTGAGGCCGCTGAAGTCTGAACCCCTGAACCCGTGGAGGAATTTTGTCTTTTCATTAGCGGCCCCGTGCTGAGTCTTGCTGGCGGCTTCCAAACCAATGCAGCAGGAATGACAAAGAAACGCTAGAGCTCCCCCCCGCCCCCACTGCTGATGGAAGCTTTTCGAGAAGGCCACCTGCAAAGGCAAAGCCCCGCATCCCGGGCGCCTCTATGTCACGTGCTCACTTAGCCCACCCCTCCTCCCTTTTCCTGCCCCTCTCATCAGCCACCAGCTGCATCAAGACCGAGAACCAAAGCCGGCAGCCCCCACCTCCGAGTTGGCGGTGTGTGTGTGTGTGTGGCGGGGCGCTGTCTTGTCTGAAGACAGGGTCCAGTCTGGTGTTTCTCCTCAGGGGCTCGGCAGTCCATCGCACTTCCTGTGACACCCCCTCCCCTCTTGCCTTTTTTTTTTTTTAAACCCCCTGGGAACTAGTCTTTGATGACTAGGCTCCTTGTTCCCCAGTCGGTCAGTGTGACTAGCTGGTGCGGTGAATGGGCCCTCCTTCGTCTCTCGCCTGACAGGCTTCTCATTGCTCCTTACTTTGCACTCAGGAGAAATGTCTGATTTCACAGGCAGAGGTAGTCTTCCTCAGGGAGACCCTTGGCCCAGAACCCCAGGCCCACAGCCTGCTGAAGACTGAAGGCAAGGTGGACCTGGAAAGCGCAGCCCATGGTCATAGGTGTTAACAGGCTGGTCTCAGGGCTGTGTTTAAGCCTGTGGCCTGCTGGTGGCACAGCAGAGGCTTCTTGGGGCCAAGGTTTGGAAAGAGGTCTGCAAGAATGCCCCCAGCATGAGTGGTCACCAGGGTAGTGCTGCCCACTGCTCCCACCTAAGCAGGGAGGGCCCACTCCTGGGAATAGGGAGTTCATTTTTGGGGGGGGGAGGGGCTCCTCCAGTATAGTTTCTTTCCTAGCAGAGGTTATGACAAGTGCAGCCATATTTTGACTTTCAAGACCCAAAGAAAACAACAATTCCCCAGGGCACAGCAGTCTCTGTTGCCTGGTTCCAGGCCAGGACAGCCAGGATGTGGCAGGTTGCCATGGATACCTGGTGAGCAGAGGAACTTGCTGAGCAGAGGATCAGACCCTACAGTCAGGCCTGGTGGATCTGATGGGGCCAGAAGAATGTAGGGACACCTAAACCGCTGTCATCACCTTGAGCAGAGCCCCTCCACCACTCCCCTGAACCAGGGCTTTCCACTTTAGGGCTCATAGTTGTTGTTGGTCAGTTGCTAAGTCGTGTCTGACTCTTTGTGACTCCATGGACTGCAGCATGCCAGGCTTTCCTGTCCATCACCAACTCCCAGAGCTTGCTCAAACTCACGTCCATTGAGTCAAAGATGCCATCCAACCATCTCATCCTCTTTTGTCTCCTCCTGTCTTCAGTCTTTCCCAGCATCAGTCTTTTCCAACAAGTCGACTCTTCTCATCAGGTGGCCAAGGTATTGGAGCTTCAGCTTCAGCATCAGTCCTTCCAATGAATATTCAGGGTTGATTTCCTTTAGGATGGATTGGTTTGATCTCCTTGGTGTCCAAGGGTCTCTCAAGAGTCTTCTCCATGCATAGGAATCTTGTTAAAATAAAGATGCTGGCTCTAGGGGCCTGGGGTGGGGATGCTGAGACTTCCCCATTCCCAACCAGTTTCCAGATGCTTCTGCTGGTCTGAGGCCACACTCTGAGTTCTGGTGGATTTGGGAAATCTCAGCCAGGTTCTGAAAATGGCCATGGACCTGCTGCCTTGGGTGGGGGAGGGCAAGCATCGCCTCGACCTCAATGTTGGGACTCTAGCCTTGGTGATAGGCCCACTCCAGTCTGTTGTTGGATCATCTGCCATCAGCTTCTCAACAGAGAAAGGAAAGCAGCAGCGTGCATTTTGAGAAAACATCATTATTTTAAGCTGTTCTGCCCCTTCCCCATCTCTCCAAGTTCTATGACACATCCTTGTTGAAAATGCTGATAATGCTATTTGGGTGGCGGGAAGCCAATTTCTGGCTGTTCATTGCTTGAGGCTGGGGCTAGGGTCAGGGCAGGAGGCGGGGTCTGTGGAGGGTTTAAGGAGAGAAAGGGGCCAGGCAGATGGAGAAGCCAAGGCCTGGGAATAAAGCTGATTGGTGTGTCAGCAAAATCTGTCTCTGGCTTTGGTGATTCGAAAGGCAGACACATTCTTTCATCTCTGTTAATCCTCATCTGATACAGGATTTCCCTGCCATTAAATCTGGAGAAAGAAAAATAGGTACTCAAACCTGCACCAGCAACTATTTCTCCTCTCCCCCTGCTCACCATCCTCCCTGCCCTCACTTTACTTCTCTGTCGAATCATTTTTAACATCTGTGGCTGCTTGATTCGGGAGACGGATGGGCTGGGGGAGCCGAAGGGCACCTCGGAGGAGGAGCGGGATCAAGCAGACCCCTAGGATGGTAAGCGATATTTGGGGACCATGTGGGAACACCAGGTTTCCTCTCTGTCCTTTCCTTGCTGGGTTGTCAGTGAGTCAGTCTGAGTTGTTGTCAGGTTTTAGCTTGACGGAAGGGTTTCCAAACAGATCCAAGCTGTCAATTTGGCGGGGTGGGGGGGGGCATGTCTGATTGGCTCTTGTTACTGGTTTCTCTTAAGGGAACATCAGGATGATGGGGAAAGAGGTGTGCGGTGAAGAAGGGGGAGAGGCAGGGCATTCATGAGGAAGTGGAGGTATAGGGAGGGGCCTGAGTGACCTGGTTCTCCAGTGACCCCTCCTGGGCACCCGGTGACCTGTGTTCTCTCCCCTCAGGTAGGGATTCCACAGCTGGGTGGTTCTAAACCAGCAGGCACATGGAAAGCTGCGGGATGCTGAGCCTGCTGCTGCATGGTGAGTTCCAGGGCCCCCTCCTTCATCCCCTAGCAGACACCTGCCAGTGGGTGCAGGGGTTGGGGAGCCAGTAGAAGATGCTCGAAGATGCGTGGAAACCGTAGGGCTTCCGCCCAAGAACCATGGGCTTCAGGTGGCTTCCATGAAAGCTGAACCTGGGCACCAATTCTTCTGAGTAGGCTTCACTGAATGTGTGACCATGGGGGAGGGGATGGAGCAGGAGAGGAAAATGCAGGTGGGTTTTTTATTTTTCATTGTTGTTTCCTGAGCCAAATATATGAAATAACCTCTTGGTGGTTTTCTTATTCTAATTTCAGATATGAATTCACTGGTGTAATCACCAAAAAACTACAGTGGTTTTCTAATCCCATTATTTTAAGCTCATTTAGTTTATATAAAAAAAAAACCTCAATTCCTTAAGAAAATCATCTTCCTAAAGGAAGAATATGACATGAAACATATCATGTTAGAATTATGTGATTAGGGATGTTTAGAATTTTTTTTCTAAGTTTTTTTGGTCCTATTGTTACATGGATTTTAATACAACAAGAAGACTCAGCCCCAATTTTTTCTCACGTCTCTACAGCTCCAGCTGTTCCAACCTAACCCAGATAGCCCAAGGAAAAATCCCTTGTTAAGTTCTGCAGCAAATGATTTAGACAAAGGATCTGTTTTCCTGACCCTCGAGTGAATGTAATTATTTGAGGTTATAACGACCCATGTAATAGGCCTCTGCCGTGCTGACAGAGAAAATGTTACCAGATAATTCTAGAATTCAATAATAGAATTTTCTCACTCTTTAATTCCACCTTTTCAAAAAGTAGAGCTTGCTCTATTCAAGGAATCAACAGGTACACACTGTACCTTGAATACACTCTAGGGATATCATGAGAGAGATAATTGCATAGCCTTTGTCCTTGAGAAATGTACATTCTTTAATGGCTGACTCAATAAGTAAATGAGAAAAAAAAATTGGAACAAGGCATAGGGAACAGTATGATAAATAGGACATGACTTCCTAGCTGGAGGAGACTCCAAAGGACAGAGGTTGACATTTATATAATTACAAACAGCCAGCTCCTTGCCATTTCTCCTACCTAGAAAGGATATGAAATTTGATTGACTCACTGGGACAGAATGTTTGCTTCTAAGAGCCAACATGATTTTCAATCTGTACCCAAAGCTCTCCTGTTCCTCACAGAAAGCAGACAGTATTCATAGCCAGTATGCTGCCAAACAGGAACTGTCCCTGCTGCAGAGACCCGAAATACAGCCAGACTTCTTGTGACAAGTTGGAGAGCTGAGCGGTGACATCATCTGCTAACAATAGACGCACTTAAAATTAATGACCGTCTTCCACATCCCCTGGCGCTTTCATTTAAAATGCACTCAGCAGCGCAGACCATATTACTCTGACTACAAGGCACAGGATTACAGATGACATGTTCCCGAAGAAGCAGGCAGGGATAGGACTCCACCTCTCCAGCTAGAGAAAAATGGCTGAATCAGCCTGACAAAACAAGGTCATGGTGGAATCAGAGGTGGCTCATAGCAGGGTAAATGTGGAGCAAAATGGAAAGAGAAATTCTCCGGACACGAGGTCTCCTGGCCTCTCCTCTCCCCCGACCCCATGGCAACCCTTGCAGGGTCTTCCTGCTGTCCGCAGCACAATATACCTCTTCCTTATCCTGCTTTACAGGGGTCTTCACCAAAGGCTTGCTTTAAACCATGAGTGTCTGTGAGGGCCAGGGTTTCTGTCTTATTTACCTCCTGTCTCCAGAGTGCTTGATAACGGTTAGGTTGTTGAATGGGTGAAGCTGCTAAGATTTGAATCATGACAATATCTGATAAAAGTCTTGCATTTGTACACACGCACACACACACACACATATATAGTGGTTTAGTCACTAAGTCATGTTCGACTCTTTGCCATCCCATAGACAGTAGCCAGCCAGGCTCCTCTGTCCATAGAATTCTCCAAGCAAGAATACTGGAGTGGGTTGCCATTTCCTTCTCAGTCTATCTTCCCAACCCAGGGATCAAACCTGGGTCTCCTGCATTGCAGGGGGACTCTTTACCAACTGAGCCACCAGGAAAGTCCATATATGTGTATGTGTGTGTATATACACACACATACACATATATATACACACACACATATATATATACACACACATATATATGAAACTCTTCAAATCAGTTAATAAGGCAACCCAATTTTTAAAAATTGGCAAATATTTTTAAATAGCTATTTCTTCAAGGAAGATATACAAAATGCTAATAAGCGTATGAAAAGATGCTTCATGTCAGTAGTCATTGGGGAAATGCAAACCCAAACCACAATGAGATGCCACCTCACACCACCAGGATGGCTGGAATCAAAAAGACTGTTGCAAGTGTTGGTGGGGATGTGGAGCAACTGGGATTCTCAAAGTCTGCTGGTGGGAATGCAAAATGGTTCAGCCACTGTGGAGAACTGTTAGGCAGTTTCTTGGGTGGTAACTCAACAATTTACCATATGGGCCGGCAATCCCACTCCTATATAAAAAGGAAATGAAAACACATATCCACAAAAAGACTTGCACCCGAGTCCGTACCTCAGCTTTAGTCACAAGAGTTGAAAACTGGAAGCAATCCAAACGTCCATCACCAGGTGACTGAATATACAAATGGCAGCACATTCATACAGTGGAACACTGCAAAGCGATAACAAAGAATCGTCAACTGGTATTTGGAACAACAGAGCTGAATTTCACAAATGTAATGTTGACTGAAAGAACCATTTGATTTTGTTTACATGAAATTCTAGAACAGGCAAGGCTGTACTTCGAAAACCATATCAGTGGTTACCTGGAACAGAGGATGGGAAGCGGACTGCTGTCAGAGGGGCCTGGGGAAACTTTCTGGGAGGCAGGAATGTTCTAAATCGTGATTAGGGTGGGGGTTACACGGGTGTCTATGTTTGTCATACTTGCTGAATTACATACACTTAAAATGGAGACATTTTATTGTAAGTAAATTATACCTGAATCAACATGACTTAAAAAAAGGAAGGTTGTATGTAGAGAGAGAGAGAGCAGCTGCACCCCAGGAGAACAAATCCTTCGTTATCAACCAGGTGCTGTGGAGAGCCGGGCAGTATGTGTGTGAGATTTGATGTCATTACATAGAGAAGTAGCTCCTTCTTTTTGATTGCCAAGTAATTTTCCCTTGTTGGGGTGTACTGGTTTATTTATCCATTGCCCTAGTGTTGAGCATTTAAGTTGTTTCCAGTTTGGGTCTGGAGGACTTTCTGAGGCCTAGTGTTTGCCTCAGATGGGACAGCTCGCCACCTCAAGATCCACAGGGCCTGTGAGGCCATCAGAAGACCATCTCTCTGAAGACCAACCAATCTACCCACCATGATTCACACTGGCCGGCAAAGCTGCAGTGTGAATCCTTGAGCCTTTCTTTTCTGTCACAATCTCTGCATGATGTGAGAAGCAAGTTATGGGGTCCCCGTGAGATGAGAGGCCATGGGATGGTCCCCCTCACTGCATTTCTGCTTCTCTCAGCCTATTTGGTTCTGAACACCCAGCACTGGGGCTTGGTCTCTGGAGTAGTTGGGATTGCATTTTCCAGGAGAGGGGAATGACTTGTAGAGCCAAAGTGGCTGAAGAGATTTTGCTGAAATCAGAAAACGGACCATATTTTCCCTTGCTATTTTGGTTTCATGAGACACAAGTTCTTTGAAAACAATGAGGATGAAGAAACACTTCAAACTCATTCTGTGGTTGGAAACTCCATGAGTAACTGTTTTCCTAGCAAACCTCAAGGGGCCAAAGCACATACTTGAAAAGCCGAGGACCTGCGGAGAAATCCCTCAGCTGGTCTGCATTAAGACATCATTCTAAAAAATTAAAAAAGAGACATCATTTTGCGGGCATCTGAGCTTGGCCATTGCCGCCCCCCTGCAGCTTGGGGGCTGGACCAGAACACTGAGGCAGAGACCCATTTCCGGTGTTTTCCCCAATTCAGGGACAGCTTATAACATTTTGTTGTTGTTGTTGTTTGAAGTAAAATTCACGTAACAGAAGATGAGCCGTTAACAAGTTGAAAGTGTAGAATTTGATGGCAGTTAGTACATTCACAGTGTTGTGAAACTCTCCTCTCTGTCCAGTTGCAAAACATTATCACATCCCGAAAGGGAACCCAGTACTTATTTAGCAGTCACTCCTCACTCTTTTCTTCCCCTAAGCCCCTGGCAACCACTAATCCACTTTCTTTCTCCATAGATTTGCTGTTCTGGATACTTCATATAAGTGAAATCATATGTGGCCTGTGTGTCTGGCTGCTTTCACTTAGCACAATATTTTTGAGGTTCAGCCATATTGTAGCATGGGTCAGTACTTCATTCCTTTTTATGGCAGATTAACATTCCACCCTGTGGCTAGACTATGTTTTATTTGTCCATTTACCTGTTGATGAACATTTGTTGCTTCCATCTTTGGGCTGCTGCTGCTAAGTCACTTCAGTCGTGTCCGACTCTGCGAGACCCCATAGACGGCCTCCTACCAGGTTCCTCCGTCCCTGGGATTCTCCAGGCAAGAATACTGGAGTGGGTTGCCATTTCCTTCTCCAGTGCATGAAAGTGAAAAGTGAAAGTGAAGTTGCTCAGTCGTGTCCGACTCTGCAACTCCATGGACTGTAGCCTATCAGGCTCCTCCACCTATGGGATTTTCCAGGCAAGAGTACTGGAGTGGGGTGCCATTGCCTTCTCTGATCTTTGGGCTATTGTGGGACATTTGTGTACAAGTATTTGTTAGAACACCTACTTTCACCGAGGAGTGAAACTGCTGGGGCATATGGTAACTTTGATGTTTAAAGTGAGTGAAAGTGTTAGTCACTCAGTTGTGTCCAACTCTGTGACCCCATGGACTGTAGCCAGCCAGGCTCCTCTGTCCATTGAATTCTCTAGGCAAGAATACTGGGGTGGGTAGCCATTCTCTTCTCCAGGGGATTTTCCCATCCCAGGGATTGAACCTGGGTCTCCTGCATTGTATGTAGATTCTTTACCGTCTGAGCCACCAGGGAAGCCCAAATTTATGTTATACCCTGTGACACTTTATACCTCAGAGGCGAATCCCATCTTTATAAAGTTGGTCCACCTAGACCCCTGGTTTTTGACTTGGGCTGTATATTGGAATTCCCTGTGGAGCTTTAAGAGTACTGATACCTGGTTCCACTCTGGAAAATTCTGATGTAATTGGTCTGGTGAGTTGGTTAAAAGCTCCGTAGGTGATTTTAATATGCAGCCCAGGTATCGAACCATTCTAAATTCTTCCTTTGCAGTCTAACTTGTAGTGACAACTTCAATATTCTCATACTTGGTATTTTGTATTCCACCCTTGGGCAGATATTCACCTGGTCCTTGAAGTACTGATCCTTTGGTGAGGTTTAATCTTGTGACAACAGTGGCTCATGGCACCTACCGTTGGCTTGCCTCAGTGCTTTCATAGCTATTTCAAGCATTACCAGTCGTCTATTCCTCACAATTGTCAACCTGTTAACAGGTGAGGAAACTGAGATATAAAACCAAAACCAAAAAAGGCAGTGTCATCAGAGTTTATGAGAGATCTAGAGTGACAGGCCGCTGCCTCAGGGTGAGTGTTTCCAGACTGAATGCTCTGGAAAACCCCCACATGGGAATACCGGAGCTATGACAGAGGCAGGCTGAGCCAAGGCTGGTTCTGCTGAATTTCTCATCTTCCTCTCCCTACCTCAGGCTGGGAATAAAAGCACTGAAGACTTTTCAGATTTCCACATGGATCCTTCCCTAAAATTCCAATGGGGGAAAATAAATTGCTAAGCAACTGCCAGTGTTTGACTTTCTCTTCTCACACACTGTGATCTTTATTTTAATTTGGCAAATGTATTTTTGGCCAAGGTATTCCCATAGAACTCAGCTCTGGACAGCCAAGGAGATTTGTCTTTGGAATGATCACTTCTGATTCCAGGAGAGACCACTTTTCATTTGAATTTCAAAAAAAATCAGGGATAGCATAAACAATTTTTGATTCCATTTTCTATATTTCCTGGTGATGAATGGCACGGAGCTTTGTTTGGGTTGACAGGCGCTGCTTGGTCTCAAGTTTGAGTTGTTTTTTCTCTTTCAAGGTGAAGAATTCAAGAGGTTCTGGGAGGGGGGGAGGGGGAGGAACCAGAAGGCGATGGTACTTGAGGGAACCTGTCTCACTTAGGATGTTGCTCAGGAATGGCATTGCAAACCTTAGAACCCACTCCAGGTCATTGAAGATGAGAAGGGGTTTATTCAGAGATGCTAGGTGTTCCCAGACTTCCTGGTTGGAGGTCCACCCCCTGAAGCAATGCCTAAATCAGGTAGGGGGGCAGTTCCAGCAAGATCCCATGGCCACCACATGCTGGGTTCTGGGTGCCAGAAATTCCACCATGGGAACCATCTTGGCCAGATAATTGTTTCCACCTGGCACCAAGTTCTGAAGTCAAGCCTTGCTGGGTGTGTGGGACTGGCAGAGCTACGTCACATGCCTGGGGCCTAACTGCAAGGGAAGTTGAGAAAAGAGAGTTTCTGGTTTCTACTTGAGGAGGCAGAACTTAAAATATAGGAAATTTCCTAAATGTACTAACAGTAGTTAGAAGGTTGTGGGTGACCAGCCAGAAAAGGGCACTGGTCCATACAGATGGGTTTGAGTAGGTTTCTGAAATGGAAACAGGGAAATGTCTCAGAAATAGCTATAGCAGGGCCTTATGCTTTCTAAAGGCTGGCCAGGAGCTTTGCACTCTCCCTGATCTCCTTTTCTGGGATCCTCGGGGCCGGTTTAGTTCTCTGCACACTAGTTTCCTCAGCTTGTCTTTGGCTCTTGCTCTGATTAACTCTACCTAGGTCAGATGTTCCGGAGAAGGCGATCGCACCCCACTCCAGTACTCTTGCCTGGAAAATCCCATGGACAGAGGAGCCTGGTAGGCTGCAGTCCATAAGGTTGCTAAGAGTCAGACACGACTGAGCGACTTCACTTTCACTTTTCACTGTCATGCATTGGAGAAGGAAATGGCAACCCACTCCAGTGTTCTTGCCTGGAGAATCCCAGGGATGGGGGAGCCTGGTGGGCTGCCGTCTCTGGGGTCGCACATGGTTGGACATGACTGAATTGACTTAGCAGCAGCAGCAGCAGCAGCAGGTCAGATGTTCACCTGCAGTCCAAACAGCTGTGACTCCGAGAAGGCTACAGAGACACACAGGACCCTTAGTGGCGTATTTTTTCTTAGATGTGTTGCTTGGCAACAGCTGTTGTCCAGCTGTGGAAATGAGAGCCAGAAGGGCCCTCCAGGGTCAGGAAGTGCAGGCTTTTCAGTTCAGTTACAGAAAGGGAAGCTCAGAAAGGTTAGGGGTGGGGGGTGAGGGATAGTACAGTACAGTGGAAAAGACAGAAATCAAAGGTTGGTGTTGTTTAATTATCCTGGACCTCAGTTTCCTTTTTTGTGAGAGGAGAATAATACTTACTTTGCAGGGTTGTCATATTAAATTAAATGATATAGCAAGCTTCAGTTCAGTTCAGTATCTCAGTCATGTCCAACTCTTTGCGACCCCATGAATCGCAGTACGCCAGGCCTCCCTGTCCATCACCAACTCCCAGAGTTCACTCAAACTCATGTCCATCAAGTTGGTGATGCCATCCAGCCATCTCATCCTCTGTCGTCCCCTTCTCCTCCTGCCCCCAATCCCTCCCAGGATCAGAGTCTTTTCCAATGAGTCAACTCTTCGCATGAGGTGGCCAAAGTATTGGAGTTTCAGCTTTAGCATCAGTCCTTCCAATGAACACCCAGGACTGATCTCCTTTAGAATGGACTGCTTGGATCTCCTTGCAGTCCAAGGGACTCTCAAGAGTCTTTTCCAACACCACACTTCAAAAGCATCAATTCTTCAGCGCTCAGCTTTCTTCACAGTCCAACTCTCACATCCATGCATGACCACAGGAAAAACCATAGCCTTGAGTAGACGGACCTTTGTTGGCAAAGTAAGGTCTCTGCTTTTCAATATGCTATCTAGGTTGGTCATAACTTTCCTTCCAAGGAGTAAGCGTCTTTTAATTTCATGGCTGCAGTCACCATCTGCAGTGATTTTGGAGCCCCCCAAAATAAAGTCTGACACTGTTTCCACTGTTTCCCCATCTATTTACCATGAAGGGATGGGACCAGATGCCATGATCTTAGTTTTCTGAATGTTGAGCTTTAAGTCAACTTTTTCACTCTCCTCTTTCACTTTCATCAAGAGGCTTTTTAGTTCGTCTTCACTTTCTGCCATAAGGGTGGTGTCATCTGCATATCTGAGGTTATTGATAATTCTCCCGGCAACCTTGATTCCAGCTTGTGCTTCTTACAGCCCAGCGTTTCTCATGATGTACTCTGCATATAAGTTAAATAAGCAGGGTGACAATATACAGCCTTGACGTACTCCTTTTCCTATTTGGAACCAGTCTGTTGTTCCATGTCCAGTTCTAACTGTTGCTTCCTGACCTGCATATAGGTTTCTCAAGAGGCAGGTCAGGTGATCTGGTATTCCCGTCTCTTTCAGAATTTTCCACAGTTTATTGTGATCCACAGAGTTAAAGGCTTTGGCATAGTCAATAAAGCAGAAATAGATGTTTTTCTGGAACTATCTTACTTTTTCCATGATCCAGCGGATGTTGACAATTTGATCTCTGGTTCCTCTGCCTTTTCTAAAACCAGCTTGAACATCTGGAAGTTCGCGGTTCACATATTGCTGAACCCTGCTTGGAGAATTTTGAGCATTACTTTACCCTGAGCAAATACTTATTAAAAGTTGGTTGTTGGAAGAGCAAAAGAAACCCATAAACTATTATTAACTTGAAAAGTAGTAGACATGTTTGTATCGCCTGGACAACATAGGGCGCCATACTTTCCAAACTGTGTCCTGTGCGTATCAGCTGTCTTTGGGGCTAGAATACATCTGCAGGCCATGTGCTGTTGAGCTCCCAGAACCACGTCAGGCAGGTCTGTTCTGGGACTGCATATGTGTGTAATCGTGTCGAATGCATTATTTCAGCCCTCTTTTGCTCACCATAATGTTTTTGTTGTGTCAGTAGTTTGTTCCTTTTTATTGCTGAGTCGTATTCCACTGAATGACTATGTTGTAATTTATTTCTCTGCTGTTGAGTAATTTCCTGTTTTGTTCTATTCTGAATAAGCCACAATGAACTTTCTTGTACAGTCTTTATGTGGACATTTTTTTTTTTCGTATCTCTTGGGTGAATACCTAGGACACAGTCATATGTTTAGCTTTAATAGATACTGTCAAAATTTTCCTAAGTCATCAAATTATATTTTCCATTCTCATCAGTGATGTAAGAGAATCCCATTGCTCTATATCCTTACCAGTATTTAGGGTTGTCACCCATTCTAGTGAGTGTGTAGGGAATCTGATTGTAATTTTAATTTGCACTTCCCTAATGGCTAATGATATACAGCACCTTTTCATGTGCTTAATGGTTACTTAATAAATTCTTTTGTAAAGTGTTCTGGTCTTTTACTCATTTTTATTTAGTTTGTCTTCTCATTCTTCATTCATAGGAGTAGTTTTTATATTCTCTATACAAGTCATACACACAAACGGTATCTTTTTTAAAAAATAGCTTTATTGAGGTATAGTTGATATATAACAAATTGAACATATTTAAGGTATATCCTTGTGAAACTATCAGCACAACTGAGACAGTGAATATATCCCATATCCATCACCCCCCAAATTCATGCCCCTTTATAATCCTTCCCTTCTGCCCCTCCGTGCCTTCCCACCCATCCCCAGGCAACCACTAATCTTTCTGTTACTATATACCAATTTGTTGTTTCTAAAATTTTTTGTAAATGGAATCATATAGTATGTACTCATTTTTGTCTGGCTTCTTTCAGCAGAATTATCTTGAGGATCATCCATGTTGCATATATCAATAATCTATTCCTTTTAATCACCGAGTAGTATCCATTGTATGCATATATCATAATTTATTTACCCATTCAACTTTTGATGGGCGTTTGTGTTGTTTCCACCTTTGGGTTATTATGCATAAAGCTGCTGTGAACATTCATGCTCTAGCCTTTTTATGAACATGTGCTTTTATTTTCCTACAAGTAGAATGAACTGATCATAAAGCAGGTATATGTTTAACTTTTAAAAAAACTGCCATGTTGTTTCCAATGTGGTTATACCATTTAACATTCCCACCAGCAGTATAAGAGAGTTATAGTTATATATGCTCTCCAACACTTTGTATGGTCAGTCTTTCTAATTTTAGTCATTCTAATAGGTAACTTTTTTTCCTGAGTTTTATGGTTTTATTAGCACAAACAAAATGTGCACACCAGCTGTCTATTCATTTCTTCACTGTGCAGGCTGGTGTTGGGACTGGTGATTCTGATGGCCAGCTGGGCTGCTCTTTTCACAATGGCCTTGAGGTTCCTGGAGGAGACACTGTGAGCAGTCTCAGCACAGTAAGATTTTTTGTCCAACAGCAGTACTTCAAGCTCCTTGACGTTGTGGATGAGGTACTTCCCAAAGCTGCTGGGCAGCATGTGCCTTGTTTTCCTGTTGCTCTAGTAACTGATGTTGGGCATCAAGATCTGGCCTTTGAATCTCCTGCGCACCCTGTTGTCAATGCCTCTCAGTTTCCACCAGTTCTGCTTAATTTTGACACATTGTTCTGACTGGTACTGGATTAACCTTTTGGTCCCCTTTCGGGTGATCTTGGGCTTCAGGAGGGGTCTGAAGGTGGCCATGATGCTGAGTAAGAGCTATCTGCCACCTCTATAGGCAGCACACTGAGGAAGAGAGAGCAATAGGTGACTATTTTAACTTGTATTTCCCTAACAACTAATGATGTTGACCATCTTTTCATGTCTTTGTCTCCTGTATATCTTTTCTTGGTAGTGTTTCTTTTAATATTTTGCCCATTTATTAATTGGGTGATTTATTTCTTATACTTTTTTATTTAATATTATTTATAAAATTATATTTATTTAGTTTAATATTATTTAATTATTATAATTTATTGCCTATTTTCTTATGAGTTTTGAGAGTTCTTTACAAATGCTGAATACAGGTCATTTATGAGATATATACAAAGGATATATATAAATATACCTTAAATATCTTTTCTCACAGTCTGCTTGTTTTTTTGTTTTCTTGACAGTGTCTTTCAAAGAGCAGAAGTTTTAAATTTTGATGTCTCTAATTTATTACTTTTTTCTTTTATGATTAATGCTTTTTTCCCCCTAATAAATCTTTACCTACGATGAGGTCACAAAGATATTCTCCTGTGTTATCTTCAAGAAGCTTTATAATTTTAGCTTTTACATTGAGATCTATGGTCCATCTAAAATGAGTTTTTGTGTATGCTGTGAGGTAGGAGTCAGTATTCTTTTTTATTTTCTAGGAGCTGCAATATGCATCTTTGATTTATCATGCTCTACTGTCCCCACCTCCCCCTGGCATGGAAAAACTCTCATCTATTTGATTAAACAAAAATAAAATAAGCTACATGGGAACAATTTTAAAGTCCAAAGAGATACCAACTTTAAGGCTGCAGTAGCTGATACAGCATCCCCTAGCTATCTTCTCCAGCTTTCTCTGTGGGCCACAGACATACATTCAGATGCCTGTGAGCTAACATGGGAGTTGCTGAACATTTTTCCATTGGTTCTTCACCAGCTCATTGCCTGTTATGCCTGAGGCCTGCAGTATATCATGTAAGATTTAAAAGTAAAACTCCAGAGCTGGGGAAAAACCCACCCCAAACAAAAACCCACATTAAAGGTTTTGGGGAAAACCTTTGCTTCTCCATTCTCCATTTAATTGATGGAATCCACACCACCGTTGCAATGCCATTTTTAAAAGTGTCAAGAGGCAGTCAGCACCCAGGTGGGCTTGCAGCATGGTTTCTGTGGCCCAGGCAGGTATTTTGGTGGTGCTGTCCCTTACATCATGTCTGTATCACTGTCAACTTTGAATAAATCTTAATACAGTTTCATGTCTAACATAAGATCCTTCGGAGAGTACAATTTAGTGTACTTCCCTTCTCATTCTTTATGCTATGGTCGGATTTTTCATTTACATATGAAACATATGTAAATGTTTCATTTTATATTTCATTACATATTATTACATTGTTGTTTTGTTTTCAACAGTCACTTGTCTGTTAAGCAATTAAGGTGAGAGGAGAGTAGTCTTTCATATTTAGTGGCACATTTGCCATTTCCATGGCTCTTCATTCCTTCCTGTGGATCTCACTTCCATCTAGTGTCATTTTCCCTCAAGCTAAAGAATGTCTTCATTTCTTGCTCGGCAGAAGATCTGCTGGAGATGCATTTTCTCAGATTTTGTTAACCTGAAGGCATCTATTTTACTTCATTTTTGAAGATATTTCCATTGGATATAGAATTCTAGGTTGCCAGATTTTGCTTTCTTTCAGCAGTTTAAAATATATTTTATGTTTGGCCACAAGAGTATATATAGCCATTTCAGAAAAGGTTTTAAGATACTCCCTTTAAGGAACATTTGTCTAGACACATCTTCATTGCCTTGTGTGAAATTAATAGCTTAAAAAGAACTCTGTGAATGGTTCTAAATGCAAACTTTGAAATTGTTGAATAACTTAATTAAGATGCATTTCATTCCTGGTTTATGAAAAAAAAGATATCATGTTATTGTTTTATGGCTCCTTTGTTGCTGATTAGCCAGACATCATTTTTAAATTGATGTTTCTCTATGTAATGTGTCTTTTTTCTCTGGATGCCTTGAAGATTTTTCTACTTTGGTTTTCAGCAGTTTGACTGTGATGTGCCTAGATAAATGTGTTTGTGTGTGTGATATTAGTTGGGAGTTTTGCCGAGCTTTGTGTTTTCAACCCAATTTTGGAAACTGTCTTCAATTATTTTTCTGCCATATTCTCTTTTCTCCTCTGGGACTCCAAATACATGCATGTTAGTCTAATTGCTTGATATTGTCCCACAGGTCATCGAGGCTGGATATTTTTTCCAATCTTTTTTTTTTTTGGTCTCTGAGTTTCATTTTGACTTCTTTCAAATTCATGAATATTCTGTCTAGTCTGCTGTTTTTCTTATTCAATGATTTAAAAAATTTTTTTAGATATGGAATTATTTCAGTACTAAGATTTCTATTAAGTTCATTTTCATAGTTTCCATACCTCTTTTTAAAATATATATATAATTGATTCATACCTCTTCTAAAATTCACATTCCTCATGTCTTCATCCATTATACCCATCTTTTCCTATAAATTCCTTAACATTTATAATAAATCCTTGTTTTGTAATTTCAGTGTCTGGGCTGTCACTGTGTCTGCTGCTGTTGACTGTATTTTTTTCTCTTGAGAAATGTCATGTTTTGCTGCTGCTTCACATCTTGTTTTAACAATCTTGTTTAGTCGGTAAGTCTTGTCCGTCTCTTTTGCAACCCCGTGGACTGTGGCCTGCCAGGCTTCTGAGAATCTAGTTTCTGTAACTACATCTACAATATCTGCTATACATCAATTACTACTAGATTTGTCCATTTTGGACAGAGGAGCTTCTTCACATATCTAGTAGTATTTCATGTATAGCAGATATTGTAGATAGTAGTTACAGAAACTCAACATTCTCTTATCTTCCTTTGAAGCATGCTGAATTTTCTTCTGGCATTTGGTTAAATTACCGGCAGATCCCCTTGATCCATGGGAAGCTTGGTTTCAGTCTTTGTTAGGGAAGGCCTAGTTTAGTTTTACCCTTTGCCCTGGGAAATGGTCTTTATTCCTAAGGTGTGACCTTTTGGGGTTTCAATGGAAAGCTGGAAGTATTTTATAAGCCCTTCTAACTTGGTGGACTTTGAACTCTTAATCTGTTTCCCATTACTGGGAAATTGCTGAAATCTCCGTTTAATGCTTTTGGCCTTCCATTCTTGGCTCCTTGGAGTCATCCCCCCCACACACTTGAAGACTCAAACGAGGATCTAAGTGAGGAGAGTTTGTGTGCCAATTTTCTGGCACCTCTTTTGTAGCTCCCTCATTCTCATGGTTTCCCTCCTCAGGCCACTGCTGCTGCTATACACTCTGACCTCTTAATTTCTCAGCCCAGTAAGACTCTTGCTTTCTGCTTGAGCTCTACTGCCAAGCAAGTAGACTTACCAAGTGGCGCTAGTGGTAAAGAACCTGCCTGCGAATGCAGGAGACATAAGAGGTGAGGGTTCGATCCCTGGGTTGGGAAGATCCCCTGGAGGAGGGCATGGCAACCCACTTTGATATTCTTGCCTGGAGAATCCATGGACAGAGGAGCCTGGTGGGTTTTCCATAGTGTCACAAAGAGTTGGACACGACTGAAGTGACTTAGCATGCATGCCCATGTGCAGGGTGGACTTGAAAATGCCCTGAGAGGAAAAGCCAGTTAGATGTGCCTCTCACCCACTTTGCTTCTCTTCATTTAAGGGTCCTATCTCCTCTGGCCACCTGTTTGTTTCCAAAAGTGCCTTCAAATGATTTTTCTTTTTCCATTCAAGTATAGTTGATTTCCATTTCAAATGATTTCTTAAAAATATTTTTCCAGAGTTGACACTAGCAATCAGCAGGAATGTTAGTCTGATACAAGTTGCTGCTGCTGCTGCTGCTAAGTCGCTTCAGTCGTGTCCAACTCTATGGGACCCCTGAGACGGCAGCCCACCAGGCTCCCCCATCCCTGGGATTCTCCAGGCAAGAACACTGGAGTGGGTTGCCATTTCCTCCTCCAATGCATGAAAGTGAAAAGTGAAAGTGAAGTTGCTCAGTCGTGTCCGTCTCTTCGAGACCCCATGGACTGCAGCCTACTAGGCTCTTCCGTCCATGGGATTTTCCAGGCAAGAGTCCTGGGTTGGGGTGCCATTGCCTACCCTGCCATTATTGCAAGCAGAATTTGCCCAACTATGTTACTATTTTTGTTGTTGTTGTTTAGTTGCTAAGTTGTTTCTGATTCTTTTGAGACCCCATGGCCTGTGGGCTGCCAGGCTCCTCTGTCCATGGGATTCTCCAGGCAAGAAAACTGGATCAGGTTGCCATTTCCTCCTCCAGGGATCTTCCCAACCTAGGGACAGAACCCACGTCTCCTGCATTGGCTATTATTTTTAATAATTAATTTATTGGCTGCACTGTGCATCATACGGGGATCTTAGTTCCCTAACCAGGGATCAAACCCAAGCCCCCAGTAGTGGAAGCATAGGGTCTTTACCATTGGACCATCAGAAGTCCCTATGTTACTATCTTATAAAGTTTTGTTTTGGTGCCTTGTTTTTCTGGATCACTAGGAATACACTTAGCCTTCATGTTGGGTAAACCCATACTGGAGTTTGGTTGTCTAAGAATTTACTTGATTTAGTTTAAACTTCACTAAATAATCCAGTAAATCAGTTATTGTTCATAATGGCTATCAAAGTTTCAGAGGTTGAAAACAGGTCTTTAATAGTGACAACATCTTGAGTGTTTAAAGTTAAAAAAATTTTTTTTTAATTTTGTGAAATAGGTAATACATTCACATGGCTCAAAATATACAAGGTAAAAAGGATATATAATAAAATGCTTCACCTCCACCTTTTGCATGTATTAAAAAAAAAAAAAAAACTGGCAGCGAAACAGCCAAAAATTTGATCTCTTGTGTTATACAAACAAATGGAATATATCCTGTCTGTCATAATCCAATGAATTCTTTGACAAAGTTTTAAAAATAAATGACATTCCCAAGCAGGAATTGTTACAGAGGAAGGCATCAATTCCATTTAATTCTGCAAATATTTACTGAGCCATACAGTGCGCTTGGAACAATATTATCTATTGTGGAGTAGAAACATGAGTCATATGGTTGAGAGTGCACTTCCCTTAATTAGAAAGGAGAAGAGAGTAGAATGAAGGACTCTTTGTAAAGAAACCTGATGCCTCTGCTTGACCCAGTTGGAAGAGTTAATAGAAAAAGGTTCGGCCTCTGTCCAGCCAACGCCTGGAGTTAGGGTTGTATTCTTGGCCCTGTCTCTCTAACAGGGTGTCTGTCCCGCCCAGCTGCTGCCCTATTTACAGCCAAGTCCAGCACAGGGTCCAAGAACCTTGCTGGAACCTTGGTGTCTAGTTCACACTTCTTTGGGAGAAGGGAAAGCGAAGTCTCTGGAACATTAGAATGTTGAACTAGCTACAGGGTACAACTCAAGGGCTGCTCAAAGGGCTGAGTGTTCTCTAGCCAAGTCTCACAGGGCTGAATCCCCTTCCTGGCAGCTGAGAAAAACATGAGTGTCCATAACAGATGTACTGAAAAGACAGCTGGAAGCTAAGCAAAGCTACAGAGGCAGCAGCAAGCATATCAACACACTCCTTCTGTGGCCACGCCTTCAGGTTCCCACAAAGGCTTGGTTAGGCAAAGCAGGGTAATGTGTACACAGTGGCAGAGACTGCGTGGTAAGTCAGGGTGTTTGCTAGGAATTGGGGAATGCTGCTGAGGACAGGTAGAAATTCTGAATAACAGTGGTCAGGTTTTACATCTGGGTACCTTTGTTCCTCTTGCAAGAATTTCAGGTGGAGCAGAGCCCACTTGCCAGCTGGTCCTGTCCAGAGAATAAAATTTGTGCATTCTCCATGCTGCCTTTTCCCCTGGAACTCAAGATGAGGCTTAGGACTTCTGGCTACCACACGGAAGCAGGCCATGCCACTCTGCTTTCCTGCAGGGGGCGAGCCACCTGCAGGGCTTTGGAAGTCTGTAGCTGATCTTCCATTCAAATGCTCAGAACAAAATTAATTTATAAGCACCAGTCCTTTCCTGTAATGTGCAAAAAAGGCTCTAGAGAACAAAGGCTGGTGAATGGAAGTTAACCACACAGTGTCCATAAGTACTTTTTGAGATGTGTGAGATGATAATTTATTTAGTGTACTGTCATTATGGCTTACGTATAGTGACCGTTAGAGAAAAAGATTGATAGGTTTTCCCAATCTATTCCCTAATTGTCCACCCCCATTTTTTGACCTTGCTGTATCACATGTGGGATCTTAGTTCCCCCAACAGGGATCAAACCCATGCCCCCTGCAGTAGGAAGACCAGTTCAGTTCAGTTCAGTCGCTCAGTTGTGTCCGACTCTTTGCGACCCCATGAATCACAGCACAGGCCTCCCTGTCCATCACCAACTCCCGGAGTTCACTCAGACTCACGTCCATTGAGTTGGTGATGCCATCCAGCCATCTCATCCTCTGTCGTCCCCTTTTCCTCCTGCCCCCAATCTCTCCCAGCATCAAGTCTTTTCCAATGAGTCAACTCTTCGCATGAGGTGGCCAAAGTACTGGAGTTTCAGTGTTAGCATCATTCCTTCCAAAGAACACCCAGGGCTGATCTCCTTTAGAATGGACTGCTTGGATCTCCTTGCAGTCCAAGGGATTCTCAAGAGCCTTCTCCAATACCACAGCTCAAAAGCATCAATTCTTCAGCACTCATCTTTCTTCACAGTCCAACTCTCACATCCATACATGACCACTGGAAAAACCATAGCCTTGACTAGACGGAGCTTTGTTGGCAAAGTAAGGTCTCTGCTTTTCAATATGCTATCTAGGTTGGTCATAACTTTCCTTCCAAGGAGTAAGCGTCTTTTAATTTCATGGCTGCAGTCACCATCTGCAGTGATTTTGGAGCCCCCCAAAATAAAGTCTGACACTGTTTCCACGGTTTCCCCATCTATTTCCCATGAAGTGATGGGACCAGATGCCATGATCTTCGTTTTCTGAATGTTGAGCTTTAAGCCAACTTTTTCACTCTCCTCTTTCACTTTCATCAAGAGGCTTTTTAGTTCCTCTTCACTTTCTGCCATAAGGGTGGTGTCATCTGCATATCTGAGGTTATTGATATTTCTCCCAGCAATCTTGATTCCAGCTTGTGCTTCTTCCAGCCCAGCATTTCTCATGATGCACAATTGTACTCATCTCACACGCTAGTAGAGTAATGCTCAAAATTCTCAAAGCCAGGCTTCAACAGTACATGAACCGTGAACTTCCAGATGTTCAAGCTGGTTTTAGAAAAGGCAGAGGAACCAGAGATCAAATTGCCAACATCCTCTGGATCATGGAAAAAGCAAGAGAGTTCCAGAAAAACATCTACTTCTGCTTTATTGACTATGCCAAAGCCTTTGACTGTGTGCGTCACAATAAACTGTGGAAAATTCTGAAAGAGTTGGGAATACCAGACCACCTGACCTGCCTCTTGAGAAACCTATATGCAGGTCATGAAGCAATAGTTAGAATTGGACATGGAACAACAGACTGGTTCTAAATAGGGAAAGGAGTATGTCAAGACTGTATACTGTCACCCTGCTTGTTTAACTTATATGCAGAGTACATCATGAGAAACACCAGGGAAGTCCCTAATTCTCCCTTCTTCATGAGGCTTAATTTACTCAGTAGGGGTTTTCAGGAATTGAATTCTTATGGTGGGAGGGACTATAGCAGCACCAATAGAAATATAATGCAAGCCACACATGTTTAAATTCTCTGAAAGTGAAAGTGAAACCGCTCAGTCGTGTCCGACTCCTTGCGATCCAGTGGACTGTAACCCACCAGGCTCCTCCACTCATGGGATTCTCCAGGCAAGAATACTGGAGTGGGTTGCCATTAATTCTCTATAAGCAGGCCAATAAAAAAGGTAAAAAGAAACCACTGCTATTGATTTTAATATTTTAGCTAAGCCAATATATCTAAAATATCATTTTAACATGTAACCAATATAAAAATTGATGAGATATTTAAAATAATTTTTTTTGGACTTCTCTAGTGGTCTAGTGGTTAAGACTCCGTGCTTCCAGTTGCAGGGAGCACAGATCAGTCCTTGGTCAGGGAACAGAGATCCTGCATGTCTCCCAGGCCAAAAAGAAAAACAAATGTTTAAAATACCTTCTTTGGCTACTAAGTCTTTGGGATCTGGTGTGTATTTTTCACTTTGAGCACACCTCAGTTCGGGCTAGTCACATTTCAAATGTTCAACAGCCAAGTGTGGCTAGGGGCTAGGGACTGTGCAGCACAAGACTAGAGCAGAGGCCACAGTGATGCTGTTCAGGTCCGTCTATGCATGCAGACAACGAGCCTTCTGGGCCTCATTCTAGGAGAGCACAAGCGATCATACAGGCAGGAGAAAGAGTAGTTAGGGTGGGGTCAGGTGCCGGATTCCAGTTGAGTTTTGCTGATGAACAGAACTGGAAAGCCAAGGGAAAGGACATGATGGGTGGGAAAACCTGAGTAAGGTCTGGAAGGTGGAACGAGTGCCGCGCGGGACGTTTGAGAACTTGGTGGATGGCTGCATCCCGCCACGCGGAGGGATAGAATCCAACCTGGGGAGATCCTGTGGCTGACAGCTGCCTTTTCTGTCTTTTCTCCTCCCTCCCCGCCCCGTCCCCATCAGCGATGGTCCTCGGCCTGCCCAGCACCCGGGCTGCCGAGGACACCTGCGTGAACGCCTGTCCGGCCGCCTGCGTCTGCAGCAGCGTGGAGCGCCGCTGCTCCGTGCGCTGTGACCGCGCGGGCCTCCTGCGGGTGCCGGCCGAGTTCCCGTGCGAGGCGGCCTCCATCGACCTGGACCGCAACGGCCTGCGCTTCCTGGGCGAGCGGGCCTTTGGCACGCTGCCATCGCTGCGCCGCCTGTCCCTGCGCCACAACAACCTGTCCTTCATCACGCCCGGCGCCTTCAAGGGCCTGCCGCGCCTGGCCGAGCTGAGCCTGGCGCACAACGGCGACCTGCGCTACCTGCACGCGCGCACCTTCACCGCTCTCGGCCGCCTGCGCCGCCTCGACCTGACAGTCTGCCGCCTCTTCAGCGTGCCCGAGCGCCTTCTGGCCGAGCTGCCCGCCCTGCGCGAGCTCGCCGCCTTCGACAACCTGTTCCGCCGCGTGCCCGGCGCGCTGCGCGGCCTGGCCAACCTGACGCATGCGCACCTGGAGCGCAGCCGCATCGAGGCCGTGGCCTCCAGCTCGCTGCTGGGCCTGCGCCGCCTGCGCTCGCTCAGCCTGCAGGGCAACCGCGTGCGCGCCGTGCACGGCGGCGCCTTCCGCGACTGCAGCGCCCTGGAACACCTGCTGCTCAACGACAACCTGCTGGCTGCGCTGCCGGCAGATGCCTTCCTCGGCCTCCGCCGCCTGCGCACGCTCAACCTGGGCGGCAACGCGCTGGGCCGCGTGGTGCGCGCCTGGTTTGCCGAGCTGGCCGAGCTCGAGCTGCTCTACCTGGACCGCAACCGCATCGCCTTCGTGGAGGAGGGCGCCTTCCAGAACCTCTCGGGCCTCCTGGCCCTGCATCTCAACGGCAATCACCTTACTGTGCTTGCCTGGGCCGCCTTCCAGCCCGGCTTCTTCCTGGGCCGTCTCTTTCTCTTCCGCAACCCGTGGCGCTGCGACTGCCGCCTGGAGTGGCTGCGGGACTGGATGGAGAGCTTTGGGCGCACCGCCGACGTGCCCTGCGCCTCTCCGGGCTCGGTGGCTGGCCTCGACCTCCGCCAGGTGGCCTTCGGGCGCTCCTCCGAAGGCTTCTGTGTGGACCCTGATGAGCTGAACCTCACGGCTTCTAGTCCCGGCCCATCCCCAGAGCCGGCGGCCACCACAGTGAGCAGGTTCAGCAGCCTCCTCTCCAAGCTGTTGGCCCCGAGGGCCCCGGTGGCGGAGGCGGCCAATACCACCAAGGAGGGGCCGGTTAACACCTCGCTGTCCGACAGCTTTCCCTCTCTCGGGGTAGGCGGCTCGGGCTACAAGACCCCGTTTCTCGTGGGCTCTGGTCTCCTGCTCAGCGTGGCTCAGCACGTGCTGTTTGTCCTCCAGAGGGACTGACTGTGCCACACCAGGGTGGCCCAGACTGCCTTGGCGGGGCAGAGGGGAGGTTGTTAACTGGGCTGGATGGTGGTTGGTGGGGAGAGGGGCACAGGATGGGGGCACGGAGTGAAAGTTTCAGCGAAGGATGGAAGGACCAGTCTGCCATCAGAGGTGACCTGGGAAGAGGAGGACCTTGGGAAATACTCTGTGCGTGAGGGTGGGGTTTATGGATTTCTGCTCTTGTCACATGAGCATCAGTTGAAAAAGAGAAGCAACAATGAACAGGTGCCCTCTGGTGAGAAGACTAGGAATTGGAAGTTTCTGTGGCTACAGAACTCCATCCCTGCCCCTCCCCACCCGCATCTTCTAGGAAACTGGGTCTGCATGCCTGAATTAGAGTTAATCCATTCAGTTCAGTTCAGTCGCTCAGTCGTGTCCGACTCTGCGACCCCATGGACTGCAGCACGCCAGTTAATCCATTCGCTAAGTACTAAAAATTGTGCCAATTCTCCTGGCGGGGCAACCATTAAGTCCAATCCCTTTGTTTTCTAGTACAACCCTCCTCCCCCTCCTCCAGGAGCCTGGGGACACTAGAGTCCAGGAAGATGGGTAGGACAGAAGGCCAGTGGGAAGGGGACTTAGACCCAAGGTAGTGGAGGTGGTTCCTGTGGTCCCAGATGTGTCAGGAGGTGTTTAAAACAAAGATTCATTTCACTTACTCTGCACTTATTCCCAGGGGTGGCCTTAGCTTCAAAAGAATTTTAGGGCAGGGTAGGGGAAAAAAGAGGAGGGGTATTGTCTGTGGACAAATATATTTATAAAATCTTAAGGTTAAAAAAAAAAAAGATTAAACAGGTTTCTCTTCTGCAGGACTTTTCAAGGGTCTTTTGTGTGCAAACATGCATTGTTACTCTCCGGAGGAGGCCACAAAGTCCTCTTTGCTTTGTGTTTTGGAAAGACACAAGAGATGCTATATTAGCGGAGCAGGGAGTCTCCAGCTTAGACGATCCCATTAGGTGTGGGAATTATCATGAACTTCGCACTTCGGGGCTAGGAGAAAAGGTGGCAGCCAGTAGCTGGGCAAGGGGTGCTGAGAGATTTTCCAGGGTGCAAGGTGGCCAACTGTAAGCTCCCAGGCCAGAATGCCAGAGCAGGGGCTGTGTGTCTCTGTGTATGTGCTCAAGTCATCCTCCACACGTGTAATGATGACTGCCTTTGTGACACTCTGGCAGTCTCTAATCTTAATGTTCTCTCTCTGTATTTGAAGGGCTGAGTTTTCAAAGCCCACGTGGATTCAGGGTGCACAGAGCTGTGTTCTTCAAGGGCATAGTGCTTCTTCTGTGTCTCCAGGTAACACTAGGTATTAGAAATGTTGCAGAAAGCACCACTGAGGGCAGGAGTGTTCCGATGGATTATGACCGTTAGCGGTCATCAGCTCAATGGGTCTCAGCTGGCATTAAAAAAAAAGGTATAACCAAAAGTCACAGAACATCATGTGTAATAAGTGTTATTTTGTGGAATTTTTAATTTAATCTGTATGCATTTGTTCAGATTTTATATATGTGTGTGTGTGTCTGGATTGCTGCATACAATTTATATTGTGGTTTATTGTTAAAAAAGTTTGAAAGTCACTAATCTGGAACATACATGGTTCTTTTAAAATGTTTTCTTTGGAAAACTCTCAAACCTACAGAAAAGTTGCAAGAATAATAGAATGAACACTTCGGCCTTTCACCTAGGTTTCTCATTTGCTAACATTGTATTGTATTTGTTTTGTCTCTTTGTTATTATCATTTCTCACAAACAGTTTGAGTTAGTTGTAAACATCATGCCTCTTTATCTATACATACGTCAATGTGTATTTCCTAAGAACAAGGACTTTCTCTTATCCACAGTGGCACTATCACAGTCACGAACTTTATCACTGGTAGAATACTATTATTTAAAATAGAAACTATATAGACATTTCAGCAGTTGTCAAAATGATTTTTTAGGCAGTCATTTTTCATGCGGGTGGAAAATGAGGTTCCTAGGTCATGGCTTGTATTCATTTGATCACAGTACTCAAAATTCTTAATTCATCAGTTGATTTTTAAGGTTTCAAAATAAATTCGTTCTCCAAATGTCTTACTTTTCGAATGTGAGAACCAGATGAGGTCAGAAATGTTGTTTGTTCAAACCGTGTGTTGTGGCCATGGTAACTGAATGAGGATCATGAGAATCCTGGAGGCGAGATCTCTGCATTGGGTAACCATGTGCATCCACAGCAGCCTGCGTTTCTGAGGAACAAGGTGCTGCCCTGGGAGGAATGTCCATCCTTTCATTTGGAGTGGGTTCTTGAGAGTCAGCTTCAAAATGCTGCTCCAATTCTGCCTGGTGGTGAGGTGGTGAGCTGTTTAATGAACATTTGTTTGGCTGAATGTTTCTAAACAAGTATAAGTGCTGAAATAGCCTCCAGGGAACAGATTTTTATAGAGCTACCCAGCCCAGTAGAATTCTGGGAACGTGGGAGTTCCTTACTGCCAAACAGATCCAGAGCTGCTTGGAATGAGTTCCCAGCGAATTGTGGCCATTATGAGCTCTCATGAGAGAAAGGAGAGTGGAGAGTTCCCAGTTTGGAGTTCAGTAAGTTTCTTACCCCATCATTGGCTAATTAGTACCTTGAGAAAAGTTAAGGTCCTGTGGGTTATGCTAAGCAAATCCATGTGCCCGTCAGGATGGACCACGTTATGCTATGGTAACAAACAACCTCCAACCTTGGTGGCTGACTGAGGGTTATTTCTTGGTCATGCTACATGTCCAACATGGACTTATTAGGGGGGCTCTGTGCCTTGTAGCCATTCAGGAACCAAGGCTGAGGAAGGATCTGCCACTCGGGCCCTGGGATTTGCTGCAATGGAGAAAGCAAGCTTGGGAGAATCATTGCTCCAAAATGCTTCCACCCAGATGTGACACCTGTTGTTTCTCACTTTTTACTGGCCAAAAATGTCACACAACTGCACTTTAGCAAGGCAGGGAAGTATGGTTTCTCCATGTGCCCAGAAGGAAGGGGAGAACTGGGAATATTGGTGAACACTGGCAATGCTCCAAAGCAGTAGAGACTCCAGGCAGCTCCCCTGATAGAATCAAGTCTGGACTGCTCAGAATTGTCAGAAGAAATAGAGGCTTGAGGGGGCAATCTGGTGAGTGAGTCACTAGCCCCAGGCTTTCTCTCCTTCCAGCACCCTCACTAGGCTTTGAAGACAGTGTTTACTTTAGCCTATAGGAATGCTGTGGCCTCACTGTATTGGTTCTTTCAAGAAAGGGGAGAGAAAATATAGACAGGAGGTTCATATTTACCCCTTAAACAAATGTTTTCCATGCCAGTATTAAAACCTCCAGAAGTTTGATCTTTGGAATTTCCAGGGGTCCATCAGAGCCAAAGGGGTCAGTCAAGTTCGATCCTCAGCCTGCCTGCCTACTTGCTGGGCAGTCCCTTCCTTATCCCAGCTCCATAGGTCCTGAAAACTGCTGCTCAGAGTTCCAAATGAACAAACGCTTCTGGGAACACCAGTTAGCCTAAACTTGCACAAAATACCGCAAGTATTTTTTCTTTCTTGGCCATGACACATGGCATGTGGGACATGAGTTTTTACTTCCCCAACCAGGAATGGAACCCATGCCTCCTGCCATGGAAGCACGGAGTCTTAACCACTGGACCACCAGGGAAGTCCCCAAAAGTTGCACAAAATAAAGTCATATTTCTCTCCAAAGAACACCAACATTGGGGAGATGGGGTGACACAGCTGAGAGAAAACTACAGAAATCGCCCTCCTTTTAAAGTGTTACATGTATAACCAAAGTTTCTTTTATCTTGAAAGATACTCCCTTTTTCTGTTGTCAAACAGGACCCTTCATTTCCTGCTCTGAGATTGTTCAGGTTTCCCCCAAGAGCAAGGAGTGCGTCCTGGCTTTCTATTTGCACTTGGCCCCATAGCTTCATAGAGCAGAGGAAGATTATCCCAGAGGCATTTTCATGTTTTAAGCATCAGTAGCAACTCGATCTCCGCTCCCTGCCCTCCACGCATGCACGCAGTCACGGGGGATGAACTGATTGGAGGAGTCAGAGGCAACCTCTCGTCTTAGAGCTCTTGGGTGTATGTCTACCTGAGGCCTGGGGTACAAAGCTGGAGTGAAACACAGCCCCTCCACAGTGAGCCTGGCCGACTTCAGTGGCTGAATGAATGTTGCTTATGTTCCTTCTATTTGTGTTCCAGGAACAGAAAATTTAGAAGCACTTAGACAAACATTTGCACTTTTCAAGGGAGTTCCCTTGAAATGTTGCTGACTTTTACTACTGTGCTCCTGAGAGGAGAAAAAGAGTTTTTGTTCACAACCAGACTGAGTGAAACACCAACCTGCAGGGAGGCCCATGGAGGGCCACCACTGTGGTTCCCAGTGGCCTAGTGGGAGTTCTGTCTGCAATATACGACCTTGAGGCCGAGGCCCACTTGTGGCTCGCTCACGATCCATTAGTGGGTCATGGCATTGGTAGCGGCAACCAGCATTAAAAATAATCGTGACATGGACCTTCCCTGTTGGTCTAGTGGTTAAGAATCTGCCTTGCAATGCAGGGGTTGTGGGAGCTAAGGGTGAGGGAACCAAGATCCCACATGCTGCAGGGCAACTACTGATCCTGAGCTCCACAACTAGAGAATCTGTGTACCACAAGGAAAGATCCCGCATTCTGTAACAAACACCCTGAGTGCAGCAACTAAGACCCAACACAGCCAAATAAGTAAATATTAGAAAAAATAATCGTGACAAGGTATTTGGGGAAATTTCAGCAAGCACCACAGATATTAAGAAAGGCATTATTTCATTAAATTTTTGCTTCAGTTATATATGTGTATGTGTATACTGGAGCCCAGTATAAAAATGTACTCTCATTGGGGGTCACAATCGTGAATATTTGAAAGCCACTGTCATAGATCACTTTGATTCCTTATATATTTGCAAAGAGCATGGGGTTGAAAGTAAAGCCCAGGACTATTTTGTTGATTAATTTTCTCAGCCAATTTATTTTCTTGTGTCATCACTAAAAAGTAGACTAGCCTTATTTATTCCCTGTTTAAAGACTTAGTTAGATCAAAAGAAGCAAGATTGGGCATTTCGAAGAGCACCTGGGCAATTAGAAGGTAGAATTGAGGTGCTCTTTGATGGACTTGAAGGGGCAGGAGGAAGTGGAATGTGCAAACCAGGTGGCTAATGGGTGTGCGGCTCCTGCAGTGAGGATCTGTAGAGGCCCACAGAGCGCTAATGGTTGTTTCATTTAATAAGTTAATAACTAATAATGTGAATGTCTTTGAAGGACCCTCTTGGTGTCTCACAGTGATATCTATTATTAAAGCATCCAATAAGATGAAAAACAACCTCAAGGGTAAAAGATTGAGATCATGATCATTTAGGGAAATCCTGCGATGTTACCTCAATGTCCTAGTCCTAATATTCTATATAACTGCCTTTATATGTTGTTTCTAATTCTATTCCAAATGCTTGTTGCTGTGGAGTTCAAATGGCTACCATTATTGACTATCTATTATGTGTCAGAGTCAGTGTCTGATCATAAAATTCTCTCATTCAGGCATTCTTATCCCCATTTTACAGATGTATTTAGAAACTAAGGTTTAGATAATGTTATAAGTAACTTGCAAAAGTTTTGAATCCAGATCTCTATGCTCCAAACGCACAGTAAACTCCCCTGCCTCTAGATTTGATGTGACATTTTTCACCTGTGGAAATTTTTCTCTTCTGGAGCTAATCATTGAAGTTCAGAGGAAATGACTTAAAAAAAAGATTCCAAAAGAATTGTATGCCATGACCAAGTGGAATTTACTCCAGGTGTGTAAGGCTGCCTGAATCTTTGAAAATCAATGTAATCTAACATATCAACAAACTGAAGAAAATCATATAATCATGCTAGTTGGTACAGAAAAAGCATTTGGCAAAAATCCAATACCCATTCATGATAAAAACCCTCAGCAAGTTAGAAATAGAGGAGAATGGTCTGAACTTGAGAAAGAAGCATTTAGAAGAAATCTGTAGCTAATATCATACTTCCTGGTGAAGGACTGAATGTTTTCCCATAAAGTCAGCAACACAGGGAGGATGTCCACTCTCACCACTTCTATTCACCATAATACTGGAAATTCTAGCTAGAGTCATGAGTTAAGAAAAAGAAATAAAAGACCTACATATTTGAAAGAAATAAAACTGGCCTTATTTGCAAATGATATAATTTTCTACATAGCAAATTCCAAATAATATATCCCAAATTCCTAGAAGTAAAAAGTATATTCAGTAAGATCACAGGGAACAAGATCAGTACACAAAAATCATTCATATTTCTTTTTCTTTTTTTTTTTTGGCCACACCGAGTGGCATGTGGGATCTTAGTTCCCCGACCAAGGATCAAACCTGTGGCCCCTGCAGTGGAAGCACAGAGTCTTAACCATTGGACTGCCAGGGAAGTCCCCATAAGCAATGAACACATAGAAACAGAAATTAAAAACAAATACCATTTACAATCACTCCAAATGCTTAACATATACGTGTAACAAAACATATACAGCCTCTCTATGAAATGCTGATGAAAGGACCAAAGATCTAAACAAGACACACTGTTCATGGATTGGAAGAGTCAACATTTAAAGGTATCAGTTCTCCAGAAAAAGAATTCAGAATAATGATAGTGAAGATGATCCAGGATCTCGGAAAAAGAATGGAGAAGATGCAAGAAATGTTTACCAAAGACCTAGAAGAACTAAAGAACAAACAAACAGAGATGAACAGTACACTAGAAATAGATTAATGGCAGAAAATCAAACAAATGTTTGGCAAACATGTATACATGGGAGAGACCCCAGAGAACTGAATAACTCACCAAAATGGCCAAAGCCCTCACCTTAAATACCATCTTCAGCTAAAGACAAAAGAGGATGTTGGTGCTGGGGGACATCAGTTGTGGAGGTGACCAGGAAAAGCACAGTGAGACAAAGGTAAAGTGGTTGTGTAGGTTTAAGTCCTTACCTTCTCCATTGATAAGAGTTTCTAGAGGTAAGGTTATCCACCTCTTCCTGGTACTGTGTAGGAGACACCCTTAAAGGAGATTTCCCTTCTACAGTAAAGGTCTCTTACAAAAATGTAACTTCTGCTTGGGTTTCAGAGTACCTCCCAGGTCTACTGTTTCTTAAAAAATAATCATCCTAAAATAATCCTTATGCCAGAGAGACACATTTTGGGGCAGCAAATTTTGCCCTCCTACAGAGTAATGAGATTTCTATCAATCTCAGCAAAGTCCTTGGTAGACTTAAGACAAGCATCTTTAAAGTTTATACAGAAAGACAGAGGCCATAGAATAGTTAAGCTAATCCTGACAGAAGATGGTAAAGGGGGAGGAATCACTCTATGTGAAGACTTAAGTCTTACTGTATAGCTACACTAATCAAGACAGTGTGATATTGTCAGAGATAGGCGCATAGAAACATTGATCAATGAACAGAACAGAGAACCCAGAAATGTACCCACACAAATAGGTTCAGCTTGTTTTTTTCCCTATTAATCCTCTTTTGATTTGGATTTTTCTCAGTTCCCCATCCTGTTTTTTCTTCTTTATTTTTGGCTACTCTGGATCTTTGTTGCTGCGTGCATGCTTTCTCTAGTTGAGGCAAGCCTACTCTTTTCTAGTTGCAGTGGCTTCTCTCATTGCAGAGCACAGACTCTAGGCTCACAGCTTTCAGTAGTTGCAGCTCAAGGGCTTTAGAGCACAGGCTCAGTAGTTGTGGCTCATGGGCTCAGTTGCTCCATGGCATGTGGAATCTCCCTGGACCAGGGATGGAACCCATGTCCCCTGCATTGGCAGGCGGATTCCTATCCACTGTACCACCAGGGAAGTCCTCAGCTCCTTTTTCACAAAAGTGCAAAAGCATTTCAATGGAGGAAGGATTGCCTTGTCAACAAATGGTGCTGGAGCAATTGAACATTCATGTGCAAAAAAATGAAACTAGACTTAAGCCTCACACCTTAATCAAACAGTAACTCAAAATGAATCTTGGAATTAAATGTAAAATCCAAAACTATAAAACTTTTAGGAAGAGAAAAATTCTTGGGATTTACAAAGCTAAGGAGTTCTTTGACTTGACATTGTCGGGGAGGAAGAAAGTCAAAAGAGGATATTAGGCGTAGTAGTTTCGGACTTCACAGGCAGTGGAGGCGGGGCAGGCAATTCACAAGAGATGGAAAAACAAATGTTTGGTAAATAAATGTTTGCTGAGCCATGCACAGACAGTGAAGACTCACTAATTTTAATAGACTTCCCTATGTTCCTGTCTACTCACTAGTTCGTACTGTAGTTATCTATGGTGCTAGCTCTTTTCCTGGAACAGGTCCTCTAACTGCCTAAATCCTTTTAGGCAGGAGGCAAGTCAAAGGTTCTTCCTGAGTCTTTGGGGCCTTAAAAATAACCTACATTAATCTTCAGGCCAAAGGGACACAATTCAGGGCAGTGTAGCTTGCTTCCCTACAACATGGTTGCATTTTTTGGTTTTCCCTGGCTCCCACCAATAAATTTCTTTGCGGACCATTTTTTGCTTTCTCTGGTTTAAAATATGTTCTTCAGCAAAACAGAACACTGTCCATTATGCAGAACATCATCAAAAAACTCCCCCTGGGGCTTTGAAGCGTCTCTGTGAAGCTGAGAAGTGGCATTGCGTGTTTCCCTGGCATGTGTTTTGGTCCTATAAACGAGCATCCTCTGGTTCGGGAGCTGGTTTCCAGACGGACGAACCCACCACAGCACATCACTAATTTCAGGTTAAGGCTGACCAAGAACAATTTGTGCTTTCTGGTTTCCCTGGCACATGGCTGATATTACAGGGCTGACTCATTGTGATTAATCCAGTGACTGCAGGCACAGCCTTGTGGAAAGACAAAGCCAGCATCACTTGTCTCACTTCACCACTGAGTGCCGAAGCTTCCATTTCCTCATCGGGAAAAAGCTTTTTACCTCAAAGAGCTATTGTGAGGCTTGGAGAGTTGAACTAGCTGTGAAACACTTGAGCCAGCCAAGGAAATGTGAGTCACCATTTTGAGTCTCAAATAGGATTGGATTCAGCTGTGAGTAACAGAAACCTCCAAATACTCGTGGCTTAAACAAGGTAGAAGTTTATGTCTCTCTCATGATCAAGATCCAGGGAAGTTGTAGGGGAGGAAAAATAATTTTTCTTCTACCCTCCTGAGTTCTTAGCTGAGACCCCTGTAATAAAAGATGGATTAACAGAGAAAAGGGACTTCCCTGATGGTCCAGGGTTAAGACTCTGCACTTCCAGTGCAGGCGATTCGGGTTCCATCCCTGGTCAGGGAAGTTCCACATACCATGCCATGCGGCCAAAAGAAAAAAAAAGCCTACAAGTTTTAATTAACATGTGTATCTCCTGTATATCTGGGAGAGATCCAGGAAAACTGACTAATTCCCTGAGGTGGCCTAACCAGTTTCTATACCATCTTCAGTTAAAGACAAGAGAAGGTGTGTGTGCTGGGCATGGGGGACAGTTCTGGGGGGTCACCAGGAAAATCATGGTAAACAAGGGTAAAGTTGTTATGTAGATTGAAGTTGGCACCTTCTTCATTGATAAGAGTTTCTTGTGATTTAGTCTTTCTTTCTGGTAAAGAGAGGGAGACACACTTACAAACGAAGATTTTCCTTGTAAGTGTAAATGCCTCTTACAAAAGAGTAGCTTCTGTTTTCAGAGCTTCTCCTACACCGCATTTCTCAAAATAATAAGCTGAAATAATCCTTAGGGCTGTTAAAAAAAAGACAATGGGCCCAAAATGGATTCACTTGGGCTAAACCCACGTCACCAAACCAAGACTTAACACCTAATTTAAATACAGTTTCAACCTCTCCCAGGAGTAGACTCTTAAGCCAATCAGTTTGGAAGGTCAGCACTAACGAGGTAATCTGCCTGATGGATTCCTGCCATCTCCCAAAGGAGCTTGACCTTGCCACAATCCTCTCTTTGCTAGTAACTTCCTTGTCCTGCCCTCTTCTGCCTATGAAAAGGCAAAATAAAAATCCTTCATTTTGTACAGCTCCTCAGAGCTCCTTTTAATCTGCTGGATGGGATGCTACCCAGTTCATAAATCACTGAATAAAGCCAATAAGATCTTTACAATTGGGAATTCCCTGGTGGTCCAGTGGCTAGGACTGATTCTGCACTTCCATTGCTGGGGGTCTGAGTTCCATCCCTGGTTGGGGAACTAAGATCCTGCAAGCTGCACAGCGTGGCCAAAAAAAAAAAAAACCCAAACAAGAAAAAGAGACCTTTATAATTTACTTAGTTGAACTTTTTTTTTTTTTTTTCTTTTGCCTTGGCAAAAAGGCATTTTTTGGAGTGGTGCTACCCTCCAAAATCTGGAGCCTGTGTGGCAGCTCTGCTCCACAAAGCTCTTAAGGACCCAGATTCTGCCTATGTTATTGGTCGTCTGTGTGTGGTTTCTCTTCTCACAGTCACCTCTTGATCCAAAAGGGCTGCAGAGCATCATCCAATTCTGTCTCCTCTACTTAATACTTCACTCTTGTCACTTCTGTTACCACATGAGTGGTAACGTTTCCCACATTAAACAATTCTGTGACACCAGCTAAATGTCCTACAATTTAACTCAATTCTGACACCGTCTACCTGGAGATAGAATCAGGCCCTTCTCTGATGTTGAAAGCTCAGCTTCTCTATACATGGGTGCCGGATCTAATCTCGGAGATAGAGTTTTGGGTGAAGTAGAAAAGAGTAGCTTTATTGCACACTTTATCCATACTTCGGGGTGTGGATGGGGAGGCATTTTTTGTTCACCAACCAGGAAGCTCTCCAAACACTGTCCTTTTGGGTTTTTGTGGAGTCATAATTGATTAAATCCTTGACCGTTGGTGATTAATTCAATTTCCAGCTGCTCCCAGGAGTTGGGGGTGGGGGGTGGGGTGGAGATGAAATTTCTAACCAGTCCCCATCCTGAGGCTAATCCAGGAGCTTGCCCCAAACACCTAATTAACATACCCACTGGTCTTGAAAGGGACTTGTTAAGAGTAACAGAAGTCACCTTCATGGCTTTTATCACTTAGGAAATTCCAAGGGTTGTAGGAGCTCTATGCTAGAAACAAGATCAAATACATATTTCTTAGTATAAATCATGGTATCGTGCCAACACATCCTCAGTCAAGCCAGAAGGAGGGAGAAAGAGGGTGAGGAAAACCACATCTTCTATCAAGAATGCTCTCTGACAGTTGCACAAACCCCTCTGCTCCCATCCTGTTGGCCAAACCCAAGTCACATGACTAAACCAAAATGCAGAGGAGGCTGGGAAACGTCATTTTCCTCCCACCCAGTTATATAGCCAGCTAAACAATGAGGATTCTATTACTGCAGATAAAGGGAAATTATATAAAAAAGGGAGACTGCCACAACTTGGTTGGTACTCTAGGAAAGTGGAGGACTGTTATCTAACTTCCCCCAGTCACCTGGGGAAAGGTTGTGTTGTCAGCAGACTTTGATTAAGGCAATCAAAATATTCACAAGTGTACTTTCACATCCAAACTTCTCCAGGGTCACATCTGGACTAAAAGTCAGAGCCCCAGCCCTCCACTCCCATCCCCATCCCTGAGAGAACTCGCCCGACTTCCCAATTTTGTAAACTCTTGTATGGTCAGGCCATTCATGATGGTTGCCATTTTTTTTTTCCTTTTTTTGCCATTTTGAATGGCTATACATCCCCAGCTGGACCAGTGCCTGCTTCACCTACACCTATTCACATGACTGACCTTCCTACATATTTGCCCCAGGCTCCAGTCAGTGGCTTGTTCTAACCTTTAGATCAGAATATCACCATAGAGCTTATCAGAGGGGCGGTGAGCGGTGTGTCCCTCTGCTGGTTTCCTTGTTAACCACTGACCAGTCCACCTGACGTCAATTTCCCCTATAATTGACAGCCTCCTCCCATCCCCAGACTGAAGACTGCCTCCACAACTTGCTGGCGAGATGTTGCTCCAGGGTTTTGCTTTAGATATGTAAACTTTCCCGTTCATTAAACTGTTGCTGGAGAGCAAATGTCTCGTCCTGGGACCCCAAAGTGAACGGCCTTCACTCTGCGCAGGAAATAATTCAAGAGCAAGTCAAAGAAAAGCCAAGGTGAGTTTATTTAGAGGGATATGTATTCCACAGGCAGAGTGCAGACTGTCTCAGAAAGTGAGAGCGGCTCTGGGGTGTGGGGTCATTGGTTTCTTTGGACTGAATCATTTTATACGCTACCCAGTGTGAGGAATGTTCTTGCTGTTTCAGGGAAGAGTGGGGTCTTGGCAGGAATTGGGCCTCTGCCCACTTTTTGGCCTTTTATGGTTGTCTTGGTACTGTCATCGTGTGAGGGGGCGTGATTTTAAGTGTTACAATGAAGGTGTGTGTGTGCTCAGTCAAGTCCGACTCTTTGCGACCACATGAACTGTAGCCTGCCAGGCTCCTATATCGAAGGAATTTTCCAGGCAAGAATACTGGAGTGGGTTGCCATTTCCTCCTTTGGGGGTTGTTCTCAACCCAGGAACTGAGCCTGTGTCTCCTGCATTGCAGACGGATTCTTTACCACTAGAGCCACCTGGGAAGCCCTGTTACAAGGAAAGTATAATGAGCTAAAAGGAAAGTATAATGAGCTAAAGGTCAATGACTGGGCTCTTCTCAAAGCCATCTTGGTTTGAGCTGGTTCCTGTCGGTCATTCTTGCATCCCAGCTGTGCTCCCTCTTCATTTATTTAGTGGTTGCGCCCTGCCCCCTTCCCTCCAGTCTCATTTTCCCCTCAGAGACTTTTCTCCCATAGTCTTCTGGGAAGCAGAAGGGTCACGGTCCTTCTGTAACTGCTTCAGAGCTGAGTAATGGCATCAACCCTGCTGGTCAGGGAGTAGAAATCTCTGGATGCCTGGTCTAGGGGTCCCCGGGGCAGGACAGCTTGTTTTAAGTTGAAGGGCAGTATGGCCTGGAATCCTTGCATAGCCATCATTTTGATGTGGAACTGTTGTAACCTGGAAAACATGAACTTTACCAAGTGTTTCAAGAGGCAGAGTCTGAAGAGGAGGATGACCACGACTAGGCCTGGGAGGGGCAGGAACCCAGTAAGGCTATGGAGGATGCTCTTAACGGAGAACCACATGGCATTAGGGTCTGACCCCTGGTTGTAGGGTGTAACCATGATGCTTGTTCATAAATCTTCTTGATGTCCATCTTGATTTGGCCCGAATTGTTGACACAAGTAGAGCAGGTTTCGTCTATGACTGCACAAACACCACCCTGCTCAGCCAGCAAGTAATCTAGGGCCTTTCTATTGTCCATAACCACACTGGCCAGTGAGTTTAAAGAAGTTGAAAGTCTGTTTAGGGCATTTCCAGTGGTCAGGGCCGGACTCTCTATAAAGTGTTGGTTACATTTTCTAGGGTTACCTCATAGTTGGCAAAGCCTCCCCATGGAGCTGCCAATCCCCCTGCCAGTCCTATTCTTGCCAGTATTAATCCAATGGCCCTCTTGGGATGGTACTGAGTGTTACTATGTAGTGTTACTAAGAATGGGACCCAATGTCCTAATGTATCGGCAGGCTCCCTTGTGCCACACACCATCAACCTAAGGATAAGCATTTACACAGGGGCCAATTTTTCTCCCGGCTGCCCTTGTCTTTGGGCCCTCTTTCTGGCGAGTGCCACATACGCAGACATATTCTGAAGCTGCAATAAGAGATCTGGGAGCAGACGAATTTAACAAGGAAGCCACCGTCTGAATCCATGGAAGGGACGAGTTTTGAACACAACTTGGGGATAAGGGCCCATTAATAAATTCAAAATAGTTAAGTTCTGGAGTATTCCATGCCCTTGGCTTAGATGAGATGGTGAAGAGGGTTTTACCTACAGCTTCTGTGAAGTCCAATTTTTAGTCCATGGCACATGGGCTTCATTCTCAGCACACAGAGTGGAGGTGTTTGTGGGAAGGCAGTTTGGGTCCAGGTTCCAAAACGCTGTGATGATGTTACCATCCGGTGGCCACGGATTGCTCCAAAGAGGCTCACCACAGCCAAGAGAACCATTAGAGGTGTAGTAGCATTGGAAGCATAACTGGTTTTCTGGATAACAAAAACAGCCATCATTAATGGAAAAGTTATGTCACCTTTTAAAGAGAGTTAAACTTGGCAAAGTATTGAGCCTGAAGGGAGTAGTGCCCAGCACGCTCAAATCTTAGGCATGGAGGGGAGTGGGCGCTGGATTTTTATGTGTGTGTGTGTTTTAATCTTATTCTGTGCTGGGTCTTTGTTGCTGCCTGGGCTTTTCTGTATTGCAGTGTGCTGGCTTCTCATCGTGGTGACTTCTCTTGTGGTGGAACACTGGCTCTAGGGTGTGAAAACTTCAGTATTTGGGGCATGTGGGCTTCAGGAGTTGCGACTCCTAGGCTCTAGAGCACAGGCTCAATAGTTTAGGCACGTGGGCTTAGTTGCCCTGCAGCATGTGGGATCTACCTGGATCAGGGAGCGAACCCATGTCTCCTGCACTGACACGTGGATTCTTTACTACTGAGCTACCAGGGAAGCCCCACCATGTTTGAATTGATAATACTCTGTTGTGTGTACCTATTTGTACCTGTAACAATTGTTGTAAGCCAGGATATTTATGGCAGACACAACATTTAACTAGTTTTTCTCCTAGGGAGACTACTTCAGATGTTGACTAAAGCATTATTTTCCCATTTTGTCTGAGCCATGACATTGTCAGAAGTCCTACTAGGAGTATCATAGCTTTTGACATCATATTACTATATTTTTGTCTCAGACCCAGTAAGGATAAAGAAGATATTTACCAGGGCGAGGGCTTTCTGAAAAGCTGCAGAGTAAGAGCATGATAGAAACACAAAGATTACTAGGCCAACCTACCACAGCCATGTGAAGTCACTTACCTGTTCTCTTGAACAGGTATCTGAGGTCTTCCACGGGCTCGCAAGAGTAGGCCGTCTCTGGTTCCTGTTAGGGCTTAAAAGATACAGGTTTTATTCTAGACAGATGTACCCAACTAGTAACTCTCTGTAGCTTGTCAGCAGTTGGGGCACTTAGTAACATTTGATATGGTCCCTTCCATTTTGGTTGTAGCTGGTACTCACGTGACTCTTCCCTTAAGTTTTTAGTAGGACAGAGTCCCCTGACTGGACTGAGACCTTGACCTTCTCTCTTGGGGGGGGGGGACAGCACTTTGTTTCTGTATTCTTGGATGGTCTTTTGAACCTGGCTCAAGTTAACAACTGGGGAAACCAGTTTATGGATTTCCTCATGGAATAAGAGATCTGAAGTTAAAAAGGGGTTTCCCATAGATCATTTCAAATGGGCTACGTTTTAAAATTCCCTTTAGGGCCATTCTAGTCCATAGAAAGGCTACAGGCAGGAGGGAGACCCAGGTTTCTGAAGTCTCTTAGCACAGTTTAGTGAGTGTTGTTTTTAGATTTGCTTTTTCTACCTTGCCTGACGGCTGGGGCCTCCAGGAAGAGTAGAAGCAGTGGTTAATACCCAGAGCTGCAGAAACCTTGTGGGTCACCTTGGTGGTGAAGGAAGGTCCTTTATTACTCTGTAGGCTTTTGGGCGACTTGAATCTCCGAATTATCTCTTAAAGTAGAAATTTGGTGACACCTTGTAGTTTTGATTTTGATTTCTCTAATAACTAGCAATGTTGAGCATCCTTTCATGTGTCTTTTGGCCATCTGTATCCATCTGTATATCTTCTTTGGAGAAGTGTCTATTTAGATATTCTGCCCATTTTTTGATTGGGTTTTTTGTTTGCTTGATATTGAGCTGTATGAGCTGTTTGTATGTTTTGGAGATTAATCCCTGGTTGGTTGCGTTGTTTGCAAACACTTTCTCCCATTCTGTAGCTCGTCTTTTTGTTTATGGTTTCCTTTGCTGTGCAAAAGCTCTTAAATTTAATTAGGTCCCATTTGTTTGTTTTTGTTTTTATTTCCACTACTCTAGGAGATGAATTCAAAAAGATATTGCTGTGATTCATGTCAAAGAGTGTTCTGCCTATGTTTTCCTCTAGGGGTTTTACAGTATCTGGTCTTAACATTTAGGTATTTAACCCATTTTTATTTTTCTGTGTGGTGTTCTAATGATCTATTTTCATTTTTTACATGTAGCTTTTACATTTACCAGTTTCCCCAGCACCACTTACTGAAGAGACTTTTCTCTGTTGTCTTTCCTCCATTGTATATTCTTGCCTCTTTTGACGTAGATTAATTGACCCTACATAGATGCTTGGATGTATTTCTAGGCTTTCTGTCCTGTTCTATTGATCTATATGTCTGTTTTTCTGCCAGTATCATACTACTTTGATTACTGTAGATTTGTAGTATAGTGTTAAGTCAGGGAGCCTGAATCCTCCAGCTCCATTTTTTTTCTCAGGATTGCTTTGGCTATTTAAAGTTTTTTGTGTTTCCATACAGATTTAAAATGTTTTTGATCTAGTTCTGTGAAAAATGCCATTGGTAATTCTTTAGGGATTGTATTGAATCTGTAGATTGCCTTGGGTGGTATAGACATTTTGATAATACTGATCCTTCAATTTAAGAACATGGTATATCTTTCCATCTGTTTGTGTCATTTTTTTTTTGCTTTTTCTGTATGCTATGTATTTTATATATTTATTGAACTTTTTATTTTGTATTGGGGTATAGCCAGTTAACAATGTTGTGGTAGTTTCAGGTGAACAGCAAAGGAACTCAGCCATACATACACATGTATCCGTTCTCCCCTCAACTCCCCTCCCATCCAGGCTGCCACATAACAGTGAGCAGAGTTCCCTGTGCTATACAGTAGGTCCTTGTTGGTTATCCATTTTAAATATAGCAGTGTGTACATGAGTTTGTGTCATCTTTGATTTCTTTCATCAGCATGTTATAGTTCTTGAAGTATAGGTTTTTGTCTCCTTAGGTAGGTTTTTTTTCCTATGTATTTTATTCTTTTTATGAGATGGTAAGTGGGATTGTTTCCTTAATTTCTCTTTCTGATCTTTTGTTGTTAGTGCAATAGATTTCTTTGTATTAATTTTGTATCCTGCACCTTTACTGAACTCATTGAGCTCTAGTATTTTTCTGGTAGCATCTTTAGGATTTTCTATGCATAGTATCATGTCTTCTGCAAACAGTGACAAATTTACTTCTTTCCCAATTTGGATTCCTTTTCTCTTTCTTCTTTGACTGCAATGGCCAGGACTTCCAAAACTATGTTGAATGAAAGTGGTGAGAGTGGATATCCTTGTCTTATTTCTGATCTTTTCTTTTTAATATATTGAAATGTAGTTGACATACAATGTTTCAGGTGCACAGCAAGGTGATTCAGTTATACAAATACACATATATTATTTTTGAAATTATTTTCCATTGTAGGTTATTACAAGATAATGATTATAGTTCCCTATCCTATATAGTAAACCTTTGTTGCTTGTTGCATATTTATTTTTTAATTAGATATCTAGCATTCTATGCTGGAGAAGGCAATGGCACCCCACTCCAGTACTCTTGCCTGGAAAATCCCATGGACGGAGGAGCCTGGTAGGCTGTAATCCATGGGGTCGATAAGAGTCGGACACAACTGAGTGACTTCACTTTCACTTTTCACTTTCATGCATTGGAGAAGGAAATGGCAACCCACTCCAGTGTTCTTGCCTGGAGAATCCCAGGGACAGGGGAGCCTGGTGTGCTGCCGTCTATGGGGTCGCACAGAGTCGGACACGACTGAAGCGACTTAGCAGCAGCAGCAGCAGCAGCAGCATTCTATTCATACTGAGTCAAATAAGTGGAATCAAAATGTCATAATTTTTTAGTTAGGCAAAAATTCATAGGTTTTCTAAAATATATATATTATACATATTTATATGTATACAAAAGCTTTTCTACTACACTTGATAAAAAGACTTGAGAAAGAACATTTAAAAAAGAGAGATGGAGAAATTGGAGAACATAAACTAAATGAAATGGAAGCACTGAATATGAAATAGAAAAAGTGAAACAAACTAGATAAAAGTAAAAGAACATCATACAGTCCAGTTGTTTTTAAACATGACTGCTCATTAGAAACATATCTGGAGCTCTGGAGAAAAAAATCAATACCTGAGCACTTGTATTTTTTGAAAAATTTCAAGATAATTCTGATATGCATCTGGATTTTAAATGATTGCAGGTTTTTCTATTAAATGGTAGTTTTAGTGATATAGAATTCTATTATTTTTCTGTTGACCAGTCAGGATACAATGGTATTAAGTGAGTAAGTTACATAATCACGAGAGTAAAAAATGTTTTATCAGTTTTCACAATCAATAGCCAGACAAAAAGTAAAAGATAATTACAATTGTGAGTCATAATGGGAACAGGATTAACTTAACAATATAAAATAATTACATACAATTTGGTGGGGGGTGGTGGTCAGGCAGAGTGATGTGGTAAGTGGAAGTTCATAATGCACATGTTTTAATCCACCCAGCCAGTCTGTGTCTTTTGGTTGGTGCATTTAATCCATTTGCATTTAAGATAGTTATTGATGTGTGTGATCCTATTACCATTTTCTTGATTGTTTTGGGTTTACTTTCTGTGGGTCTTTTCCTTCTCTTGTGTTTCCTGCCTAGAGAAGTTCCTTTAGCATTTGTTGTAAAGCCGGTTTGGTGGTGCTGAATTCTCTTAACTTTTGCTTGTCTGAAAAGCTTTTGATTTCTCCATTAAATCTGAAGGAGAATCTTGTTGGGTAGAGTATTCTTGGTTGTAGGCTCTTCCCTTTCATCACTTTAAATATATCATGCCATTCCCTTCTGGCTTGCAGAGTTTCTGTTGAGAAATCAGCTGATAGCCTGATGGGAGTTCCCTTGTATGTTATTTGTTGTTTTTCCCTTGTTGCTTTTAATATTTTATCTGTGTCTTTTTGTTTGTTTAGTTTGATTACTGTGTGTCTTGCTGTGTTCCTCCTTGGGTTTATCCTGCCTGGGACTCTCTGTGCTTCCTGGACTTGGTTGACTATTTCCTTTACTATGTTTGGGAAGTTTTCAGTTATTATCTTTTCAAGTATTTTCTCAGGTCCTTTCTCTCTCTTTTCTCCTTCTGGGACTCCTATAATATGAATGTTGGTGCATTTAATGTTGTCTAAGAGGTTTCTTAGGTTGTCTTCATTCCTTTTCATTCTTTGTTCTGTGGCAGTGATTTCCACCATTCTGTCTTCTAGGTCTTTTATCCATTCTTCTGCCTCAGTTATTCTGCTATTGATTCCTTCTAGTGTATTATTCATCTGTTAGTTCTTTAGTTCTTATAGATCTTTGGTCAACATTTCTTGCATCTTCTCAGTGTTTGCCTCCATTCTTTTCCTGAGATCCTGGATCATCTTCACTATCATTATTCTGAATTCTTTCTCTGGAATGTTGCCTGTCTCCACTTCACATATCTGTTTTTCTGGGGTTTTATCTTGTCCCTTCATCTGGGACATACCTTTCTGCTTTTTCAGCATGATTAACTTTCTGTAATATGGTTTTTGTTTTAGCTGCTGTGGGGCTGTGCTTCTTCTTGCTTCTTCTGTCTGCCCTCTGATTGATGAGGCAAAGAGGCTTGTATAAGCTTCTTGATGGGAGGGATTGATGGGTAAAACAAGGCCTTGCTCAGTAAAGCTGTAATGCAATTACCTGCTGATGGGTGGTGTTGCACTCCCCCCAAGTAGTTGTTTGGCCTGAGGCAACTCAGCCCGGGGGCCTACAGGCTCTATGGTAGGGTTAATGGTGAACTTCAGGAGGGTTTATACCAAGGGGGACCTTCCAGTGCTCCTGTCCCTGTGGTGAGCCCCTGCTGACCCACGCCTCCACAGGAGGCCCTCCAACACTGGCAGGTAGTTTTGGTTTAGTCTCCTGTGGGGTGACTGCTCTTCTCCTCTGGGTCTTGGTGGGCACAAAACTGGAGTCTCTGTTTCTACCAGTCCTCTGGAAGTCCTATAATCAAATCCTGCTGTCCCTCAAGGCCAAATTCTGTGGGGATTCCCAGTCCCTTTGTCAGATCCCCAGGTTGGAAAGCCTCATGTGGGGTTCAGAACCTTAACAACAGTGGGAGAACTTCTTTGGTATTACTGTTCTCCAGCCTGTGGGTCACCCACCTGGCAGGTATGGGGTTTGATTTTATCATGATTGTGCCCCTCCTACTGTCTTGCTGCAGCTTCTTCTTTGTCTTTGGATGTGGAGTATCTTTTTTTTTTTTGGTAGATTCCAGCGTCTTCTTGTCGATGGTTGTTCAATAGCTAATTGCAATTTTGGTGCTCTCGCAGAAGGAGATGGGCACATGTCCTTCTACTCTGCCATCTTGAACCGGAAGCCTGTTCATGATCTTAAAGGGAATGCTTTCAGCTTTTCATCATTGAATATGATATTAGCTGTGGGTTTGTCACAATGGCTTTTATTATGTTGACATATGTTCCCTGTATGCCCATTTTCTGGAGAGATTTTTTTTTTTAAAAAATCACAAACGTATGTTGAATTTTATCAAAAGATTTTTCTGCATCTATTGAGATAGTCATATGATTTTATTCTTCAGTTTGTTAGTGTAGTGTATCACTGATTAATTTGTGGATATTGAAAAATCCTTGCATCCCTGGGATAAATTCTACTTGATCATGGTGTATGATCCTTTAATGTGCTGTTGGATTCAGTTTGCTAGTATTTTGTTGAGGATTTTTTGCACCTATATTGTATCATCAGTGATACTGGCTTGTAATTTTCCTTTTTTTTTTCGTGGTATCTTTGTCTGGTTTTGGTATCAGGGTGGCCTTATAGAATGAGTGTGGAGGTGTTCCTTCCTCTGCAATTTTATGGAATAGTTTCAGAATAGGTATTAACTCTTCTCTAAATGTTTGACAGAATTTGCCTATGATGCCATCTGGTGCTGGACTTTTGTTTGTTGGGAGTTTTGAAATCATAGCTTCAAATTTCAGTACTTGTAATTGGTCTGTTTACATTTTCTATTTCTTCCTGGTTCAGTCTTGGGAGATTGTACCTTTTTAAGAATTTGTCCATTTCTTCTAGGTTTTTTATTTTATTGGCATAGTTGCTTACAGTACTCTTTTATTGGTCCTTTGTATTTCTGTGGTGTCGGTTGTAACTATTTTCATTTCTAATTTTATTGATTTGGGCCCTCTCCTTTTTTTGTGATGAGTTTGGCTAAAGGTTTAACAGTTTTGCTTATCTGTCCAAAGAACCAGCTTTTGATTTCATTGATATTTTCTACTGTTTTCTTCTCTATTTATTTCCGCTCTGATCTTTATGATTTCTTTCCTTCTGCTACCTTTGGGTTTAGTTTGTTGTTTGTCTAGTTGCTTTAGGTGTAAGATTAGGTTGTTTATTTGAGATTTTTCTTGTTTTCTGAGATTAGCTTATATCACTGTAAGATTACATCTTAGAACTGCTTTTGCTGCACCCCATAGGTTTTGGATTGTCACATTTTCATTTGTTTCTAGGTATTTTTTGATTTCCTCTTTCATTTCTTCAGTGATCCATTGGTTGTTTAGTAGCATATTGTTTAGCCTCCACGTATTTGTGTTTTTTAGAGGTTTTTCTTTCTAGTTGATTTCTAATCTCATAGCATTGTGGTTAGAAAAGATGTTTCATGTGATATAAATTTTCTTCAATTTACTGAGACTTGCTTTATGGCCCAGCATATGATCTGTCCTGGAGAATGTTCCGTGTGCACTTGAAGAATGTGTATTCTGCTCTTTTGGATGGAATGCTCTGTAATATCAATTCAGTCGATTTGGTCCAATGCAGCATTTAAGGCCTGTGTTTCCTTATTGAATTTCTGTCTGGATGATGTGTCCATTGATGTAAATGGGGTATTTTTTAAAATGCTTTTTTATTAATTTTTATTGCAGTGTAATTGCTTTATGATGTTGTTACCTTCTACTGTATAGCAAAATGAATTAGCTGTATGTATACATATATCCCTTCCCTTTTGGATTTCCCTCCCACTTAGGACATCACAGTGCATTAAGTAGAGTTCCCTGTGCTATACAGTATGTTCCCATCAGTTGTCTATTTTATATATGGTGTCAATAGTGTATATGTGTCAATCCCAATCTCCCAATTCACCCTACCCCCTCACCCACCTTGGTATCCATATATTTGGTCTCTATGTCTGTGTCTCTATTGCTCCTTTGCAAATAAAGTTATATATACCTGTTTTCTAGATTCCATATATATGCGTTAATATACAATATTTGTTTTTCTCTGACTTACTTCACTCTGTATGACACATTCTAGGTCCATCTGTGTCTCTACAGATGACCCGATTTTGCTCCTTTTTATGGCTGAGTAATATTATATTGTATATATGGACCACATCTTCCTTATCTGTTCCTCTGTTGATGGACATTTAGGTTGTTTCCATATCTTGGCTATTGTAAATAGTGCTGCTATGAAGATTGGGGTGCATGCACCTTTTAGAATTAGAGTTTTGTCTTTTCTGAATATATGCCCAGGAGTGGAATTGCTGGATCATATGGTAACTCCACTCTTAGCTTTTTTAAGGAAACTCCATACTGTTCTCCATAGTAGCTGCACCAATTTACATCCGCATTAACACTGTAGGAGAGTTGAGAGTTCCCCTTTCTCTATGCCCTCTCCAGCATTTATTGTTTGTACATTTTTTGATGATGGCCATTCTGACTGGTGTGAGGTGATACCCCATTGTAGTTTTGATTTGCATTTCTCTAATAATTAGCAACATTGAGCATCTTTTCATGTGTCTGTTGGCCATCTGTATAGCATGTATCTTTGAACACTATAGTTTTGCTTGTTTTCAATGTTTAAATGGAATCATACTCTACATATCCCTTTGTGTGTATCTTCTTTTTATTTGGCATTATGAGTTTTACTCTTGTTTTGTGTGGTATAGTTTGCCCATCTTCCTTGCTTTATGATATCTCATTGTATACTATATATACTACAGTGTATATACTTGCTCTACTGCTGCTGGATATCTGGATTATTTCCACTTTGGGGTTCTTGGGAATAATGCTACTATTAATAATCTTCTACATATTACTATTCTGTACAAGTATGTACATTTCCATTGTATATATACCAAGGAGTGGAAAAACTGGGTCATGGGTTATCCATTAGTTGATAATGCCAAATTGTTTGTCAATTACAAGTTACATTTCCTCCCATGCAGTATGAAGTCCCCATTCCTCCACATCATTACCAGTACTTGCTACTGTTTGATAACACCAGTGTGTGTTGACTGTATAGTAGTATCTTGATGTTTTAATGTACACTTCTCTGATCACTGCTGATGTTGAGAATATTTTTATGTTTCTTGGTTAGTTGGGTACCTACTTTTGTGAGGTACCTGTTGAAGTCTTGTACATTTTTCCACTGGATTGTTTGTCTTATTGATTTGTACGAAATCACCCATTGACATATTTTGTAATATTTTCTCCCATTCTATGACTTGCCTTTTCAGCTTCTTAATCATATCTTTTGATAGTGTTAAATTATTCCTAAGATCCTAAATTTAATATTCTTGTTTATCAGTCTCTTTCTTTATGGTTTATGCTTTTTGTGTCCTGTTTAAATCATCTTCTCCTACCCTACATTATGAGGATATTCTAGAATACTATTTCTGTAGAAGCTTTATTGTTTTGCCTTTCACAGTTTGGTTGCTCTGTCGTGTCCGACTCTTTGCCACCTCATGGACTGCAGCACGCCAGGCTTCCCTGTCCTTCACTATCCCCTGGAGTCTGCCCAAACTCATGTCCTTCAAGTTGGTGATGCCATCCAACCAGCTCATCCTCTGTCATCTCCTTCTCCTCCTGCCTTCAATCTTTCCCAGCATCAGGATCTTTTCCAATGAGTCAGTTCTTTACATCAGGTGGCCAAAGTATTAGAGTTTCAGCATCAGTCCTTCCAATGAATATTCAGGACTGCCTTTCACATTTAGATCTATATTCTGTGTGTCTGATGTAAAGTATGGCTCAAGAATTTTTTTTCCACATGTTTATCCAGTTGTTGTCACATATTATTTATTGAAAAGACTGTTCTTTCCCCACTGCCCACCTGTCTGCTAAGGTCCAAATATGCTGGGACTCTTTCTGGGCTATTTTATGCTAATATCGCACTTGTCTACTTACTATAGCTTCATGGTAAATCTTAAAAGTCTTTACAGTCACAGACACAGAAAATAAACTCATGGATATGAAAGAAGAGAGGGATGCAGGGAGGGACAAATTAGAAGTATGGGATTAACAGATACAAATTACTATATATAAAATAGATAAGCAACAAGTATTTATACCACAGGGAATTATACCCAATATCTTATAATAACAGATAATAGAATATAATTTGTCAAGCACAATATTGTAAATCAACTGTATTTCAGTTAAAGTCTTTAAAGGAATTTCTCATACCTTGTTCTTCTCCTTCAAGTTTGTTTGCCTTGACTATTCTAGATCCTTGGAATTCTCATGTAAATTTTATGATCAGTTTGTCAAGTTCCACAAATAAACAAAAAAAGCCCTTAAAAATTTGAATTTGATTGCATTGAATCTGTAGACTATTTTGAAGAAAATTAGTGCCTTTATGAGGTTGCATATTCCCAGTCATAACTATGGTGTATTTTTCCCTTTATTTGTCTTCTTTTAAGTTTTTCAATCACACTTTATAAACTATAACCTACATAGGAGTCTTTCATGTCTTTGGTTAGACTTATTCCTGGGTGTTTGATGTTGTTCAAATCTTCTATAGTCCTACTAATTTTTTCTCTGCTTCCCTATCATTACTGAGAGAGGGATGTTATAATAGCCCACTATTACGGTGATTTGTCTATTACTCCTTGAACTTCTGTCATTTTCTCCCTGTACTTTGAGGAGAGGTTATTAGGTGATTACCGATATAGAATTGTTATATCTTCCTAGTGATAGGATGATAAACTTTTTTATCACGATGAAATTATCTCTAGTAAATGCTTTTTGCCCGAAATCTATTTTCTTTAAAATTAATATAGCTACACTGGCTTCTTTTGGCTGTTTTCACAATATATTTTTTCTGTCCTTTTTATTTTAAACCTTTATATAATGCTAAAGATGTCTTGTAAGTCTAGAGACTAATTTTTAAAAAGTACAGTCTGATCATCTTTTTCTTTTAATTGGAATGTTTAATCTATTTCCATTTAATGAAAAATTTTAAATATATTTGGGTTTGCATTTATTTTCCAAGGACCTTCAATTTGTCCCTTCTGTTATCATTGTTTATCTTTCTTGCCTTCTTATGGACTGACTTATATTTTTATTTAGCTTGGAAGTTACACTTTTAAAATTTTTGTTTTAATGGTTACTCTAATCTTGAATCCCTGACTCACAAAAGTTTTTTTTTTTTTTAATATTAAGACTCATACCCTCTCCCTTGACAATTTAAAGAGCTTAAGACATTAACTCTTTTAAAAAAATTTAGGGTTGTGTTTTTTAAAAAAAATTTATTTTTGGTTGTGCTGGGTCTTCATTGCTGGGTGCAGCTTTCTCTAGTTGCAGCGAGTGGGGGCTATTCTTTGTTGAGGTGCGTGGGCTTCTTATTGTAGTGGTTTCTCTCGTTGCAGAGCACAGGCTCTAGAGCACACAGGCTTTGGTAGTTCTGGAGCACAGGCTCTAGAGTGTGGGCTCAGTAGTTGCAGCCCACGGGCTTAGTTGCTCTGTGGCATATGCAATCTTCCCAGATAAGGGACTGAACTTGTGTCCCCTGCATTGGCAGGCAGATTCTTAACTGTTGGACCACCAGAAAAGTCCCATGTTAATTCTTTTTACCTCTTTCCCAACTTATATGTCAGAGTATGTATTTTAATTCTGTGTATTAATTGTGTATTAATTCTGTGTATTAATTTAATTCTGTGTATTTCAATTGTTCAGTTGAAACACAACTGAACATTCAGTTCAGTTCAGTCATTCAGTTGTGTCCAACTCTTTGCAACCCCATGGACTGCAGCACTCCAGGCTTCCCTGTCCATCACCAACTCCCAGAGCTTGCTCAAACTCATGTCCATCAAGTCGGTGATGCCATCCCACCATCTCATCCTCTGTCGTCCCCTTCTCCTCCTGCCTTCAATCTTTCCCAGCATCAAGGTCTTTTCAAATGAGTCAGTTCTTCACATCAGGTGGCCAAAGTATTGGAGTTTCAGCTTCAGCATCAGTCCTTCCAATGAATATTCAGGACTGATTTTCTTTAGGATGGACTGGTTGGATCTCCTTGCAGTCCAAGGGAGTCTCAAGAGTCTTCTCCAACACCACAGTTCAAAAGCATCAATTGTTTGGCACTCAGCCTTCTTTATGGTTCAACTCTCACATCTATACATGGCTACTGGAAAAACCATAGCTTTGACTAGACAGAACTTTGTCGGCAATGGACCATTAGTGTTACTTATTTATATACATGTACCCATCTACTTACCTATTTTCTCCTCATGTGCTCAGTTATTTTTTGTTGTTCTTCAGACATTGTATCTGCTAAATATTTGCAGCAAATAGATGAGGCCGCTGCTGCTGCGTCGCTTCAGTTGTGTCCGACTCTGTGTGATCCCATAGATGGCAGCCCACCAAGCTCCTTTGTCCCTGGGATTCTCCAGGCAAGAATACTCAAGTGGGTTGCCGTTTCCTTCTCCAATGCATGCATGCATGCCAACTTGCTTCAGTTGTGTCCGACTCTGTGTGATCCCATGGACAGCAGCCCTCAAGGCTCCTCTGTGCACAGGATTCTCCAGGCAAGAATATTGGAGTGGGTTGCCATTTCCTTCTCCAGTAGGTGAGGCCTAGGATGATTATATCTTCCTTTAGAGATGAATGACGGAGAAGGCAGTGGCACCCCACTCCAGTACTCTTGCCTGGAAAATCCCATGGACAGAGGAGCCTGGTGGGCTGCAGTCCATGGGGTTGTTAGAGTCGGACATGACTGAGCGACTTCCCTTTCACTTTTCACTTTCATGCGTTGGAGAAGGAAATGGCAACCCACTCCAGTGTTCTTGCCTGGAGGATCCCAGGGACGGGGGAGCCTGGTGGGCTGCCGTCTGTGGGGTCGCATAGAGTCGGACACAACTGAAGCGACTTAACAGCAGCAACAGCAACAGAGATGAATGACATTTTTTTTCTGCAAGGCACCTGGGCACAAACCATCTGTGATTACATCTGTGATTTGAATGTCAGGGCTTGAGAAGGTTTGAATCTGAGGGGTCACCCTTACTCTTAGGAGGTAAACTCTCAGGGTCCCCACTGAAAGTGAGGGAAGTTCACTAGCTCCTCCTCAACCCCTCACCTTCCAAATATGCCCGGACTCTCATCCCTTCCCTCTACCCCTGGGAAGCTGCCCCAAGTGCTACTGGGCCCCTTGGCCCCCTCCTCTGGAATGGGCAAATGCCCCCAGAGGAAAGTGGCCTTAAATGCTCACTCACTCCCTTAGACATTCAGTTCAGTTCAGTCACTCAGTCGTGTCCGACACTTTTCGACCCCATGAATTGCAGCACGCCAGGCCTCCCTGTCCATTACCAACTCCCAGAGTTCGCTCAAACTCATGTCCATCGAGTCAGTGATGCCATCCAGCCATCTCATCCTCTGTTGTCCCCTTCTCCTCCTGCCCCCAATCCCTCCCAGGATCAGGGTCTTTTCCAATGAGTCAACTCTTCACATGAGGTGGCCAAAGTATTGGAGTTTCAGCTTTAGCATCAGTCCTTCCAAAGAACACCCAGGACTGATCTCCTTTAGGATGGACTGGCTGGATCTCCTTGCAGTCCAAGGGACTCTCAAGAGTCTTCTCCAACACCACAGTTCAAAAGCATCAATTCTTCAGCGCTCAGCTTTCTTCACAGTCCAACTCTCACATCCATACATGACCACAGGAAAAACCATAGCCTTGACTAGACGAACCTTTGTTGGCAAAGTAATGTCTCTGCTTTTGAATATGCTATCTAGGTTGGTCATAACTTTCCTTCCAAGGAGTAAGTTTCCTCCAAATCCTGGTCCTGTAATTCTTCACTATCTTGTTAGTTTACTAACATCTCTAAACAGATGTTTTAAATATTTCAATCAACTGTTTCAGTTGTCTTAAGTATGAGAATTGGTCCAAATCACATAGTCTACTATTAGTAGAATGTGAAATCTGGTGGCTCAAATGTAAAGAATCTGCCTGCTGTGCAGGAGACACAGGTGACGTGGGTTCGATCCCTGGGTCGGGAAGATCCCCTGGAGGAGGGCATGGCAACACACTCTAGTATTTTTGCCTGGAGAATCCCCTGGACAGAGGAGCCTGGTGGGCTACAGTCCATGGGGTTGCAAAGAGTTGGACATAACTGAAGCGACTTAGCATGCACGCATGTGCAAAATCTGTTATTAAGACTTTAATTTCTAATTGTCCTGATTATTTGTGAGTTTCAAGAAAGGCCATTTTGATTTTATCTTCTGTGACTTGCTTGTTTATGTATTTGCTCATTTTTTTCTCTTTTAAATTTTATAAATAATGGATGGTAATTCTTTGTCAGTTAGATGTGCTGCTAGCATTATCTCCAGGTTTGTGGCTTATCTTTTCGGTTTACTTATGGCATCTTCTATAATTTCATTTTTAATGTAAATTAATTCAGCTTTATTGATCCTTTTCTTTCATGGTTTGTACATTTGATTGTTAAATGTTCTTGTCCTTTGTTCATAGATTGGGATGTCAGTATTTTTAACCACTTTATATAAGTTCATTGTATAATAAATGTATCAACTCTTTATATATCATATTTGCTGCAAAATGTCCTTCCAAGTTTGTGGTCTGCAACTTTTCAATAGAAAAGTTTATATTTTTATGAGATCAAATCTTTTGGCTGCTTTGTGACTTTGCTTTCTTATAAACTTAAAAGTTACTCTCTTCTAGAGTTTTCCTGACTAATTCTGTGTTCTTTTCATTTTCTATCCTTTCATTAAAGAGTTCTTTGTCTAACACTAGTTTTGGTGTAGGGTGTCTTAATTGTCTTAGCTTTGGAACAGATTACAATCTGGAAGGGTTACACATCCCTCCTTGATTTTCTTTCCTAGTATTTCCTTTAATTAAAATTAGGAAAAAAACCACTGTTTATTCTTCTAGATGAATAGTCATTTTGTAAAGGTCCAACATTTTTGTTTGGATTAAAAAAATTTTTTTTGGCCATGCTGAGCAGCATGTGGGAACTTCCCTGACCAGGGGTCGAACTCTCACTCTGGAAGTGCGGTACCTTAGCCACTGGACCACCAGGGGAGTCCCTGTTTGGATTTTGGTTTGGTGCTGTATTAAACTTCGACATTAATTTGGAAAAAAATTGATGCCATTAAAATACTTAGCTTTTCCATTCAGGAACATTTCTGTTTATTCAAGTCTTTTATATTCTCAGCACAGCTTTGAGGTCTTTTCATATAAATCCCATGGATTTTGTTGGTTTTTAAAAACTTGCTGCAATGGAGAATGGCATCTGCTTTTACCATGAACATTTTCTAACTTTATGGCTAGTATATAAGGAGAGCATTGAGTTCTGAGTGATTTTGTACCTGCTTTTTATTAACTTGAACAGCTTGCCAGTTGTTCTCATGGGTATTTTAAGGTACATGATAGTATTATTAGCAAATATGCACAGTTTTGTCTCATCTTTTCCAACTTTGATACTTCTTTGCTCTGTTTTTGGTTGGTGTTTTAAAAGCAATATTAAATAATCATGGCAGGAGGATTATATTTTAGTGTGTGTGCTTAGTATGTGTTGAGTATGCCCCCACTGCATTAAAAATATAGATATATTGAGATATATTACTGTGGAAAAATACCAGCCTGGAAGAGATACAGTGTTTATAGCATTTGTCTCCAAGTGGCAGAATCTGGCTGAATGTCTCCTTTTTGTTGATCCATATTTTCTAATCATTCTAGGAAGCTCATGTGTTATTTAAGTAATTTAAAAGATTATTCCAATTGTAATGTCTTTATTGTGCCACTTTTAGGTGGATCATGTTGACTATGAGTTGAAATAGCTATTTGTCTGCTGAAGACATTTTCTATCTTATTTGTAAGAGTTTTTCTTTGTCTTTAGAAGTGCGGGCTGAATTTTGTGAAATTTTTTTTGGCAACTGTGAAGATGATCATATGATTTTTTTTCCTTTTTTTTGTAATTGAGGTCTATTTTATGTTCAGTAGAATGTGCAGATCTTAGGCATTCGGTTTGATGTGTTTGGCATATGCTGATGTAACCACCACCCCAAATGGGAAATAGAACATTTCCATCACCCTAGAAAGTTCTAGGAGAAGTCCTGTGGTAAGCTGTTGATTTGTGTGGCTGAGCCTCCACCTCCAGCCTGCGAGCGGGCTTGATTCCCCTGTCTCCAGCCTCAGTTTAACATTTCAAGGGCCTGGTGCCACATGTCACATCCCAGTAGGCTGTCCCCTCTGGTCATTCATCATACCATCCTGGGGATAGAAGGGAAAACAGATTCTTTGCCAAGCAAGTGGCCATGGGGAGGGAGAGATAAAGCTGCCTCCTGAGATGTGAAGAGGGAACTGCAGACGCTTGGAGCGTTCAGTGATCTAGCCTGAGAATGTGTCTCTGGCCAAACTGTTTCTGGGCACCACTCTCTGAAATGTGAGGATGGGGGAGGACCATGGAGAGAGGCCAGTGCATACACTACCTTGACCATGGAGTTTCACTGTAGAGCCTGTGGCCTGTGTGCTGTTCCTGGAGAAAACAGATGCCACCTTGCCTGGTCCTCTAAGGGGACTTGGTACTCTCAGGGTACTCAAGGTCACTACTCTCGGTGACCTTGAATTCCTGGTCAGTGTCTGCTACCCTGTACCAACGTAGCTGGGTTCTTGTTGCAGACCTGCAGGCTCTGCTGCAATGGGTCATGGAATGATCCCCAGTGTTGTTTTCAGCTTATCATATTATGTCAGCTGGGCAAAATATAGAAGTACATGTTTCTATTCATTCCTACCAGCTTAATACTGTTGGATGTGTCTTCAATGCCCTGAAGTGCAGAAAATGAGCTTAGTAGTAGCATTATGCTTTTGGTTACCTGTACATGTAGGGTATGAAATCTGCAGAAAGATGATTTGTGTGCATGTGTGCTAAGTCAATTCAGTTGTGTCCAACTCTGCGACCCCATGGACTGAAGCCTGCCAGGCTTCCCCGTCCATGGGATTCTCCAGGGAAGAATACTAGAGTGTGTTGCCATGCTCTCCTCCAGGGGATCTTCCTGACCCAGGGATCGAAACTGTCTCTCTTATGTCTTCTGCATTCCCACTAATGCCACCTCTGAAGCCCTGAATCAGAGGACTTGGGGACCCCTGAATCAGAAGGCCAGAGGCTCAGATTTCTTATCTGAATGTGACCCAGACTCTTCTGTGTGTTTTCCATAGGGTGAGGTTTACCTGACTGAGGTAAATAATATCTCCTGTTTATGTTTCCTTAATATGTGTCTTCTCAAAGTGAGCAGTTTAAAAAAAAAAAAAGGTGAGCCCTGGTAGTATATTCAGGCCCGGCTATTTCTAGGGGTGTTGGCGCTGGATACATGCAAGTGTGGGTTCCTGAAGCCGCCTTGGTTCTGTACTTGGGCAGAGAGCCCCGGGCCAGGAAGGCAAGGTGTGAAGTAGGTCATTGAGGCACACAAGGGGGCGTCTCAGGCCAAAAGCCCAGCTCCCAACCCCAAGGGCAGCAGGCTTCCTCCTGAGGCTTTCCATGCAAACGTCAAGCAAGGGACGGCCTTTCCATGCTGGGCGCCTGTACAGCTTGAATCAGCTTAGTCACCTCTTCCTAAGAGCTGTCGCAGCTTGGATTTTATTTTTTCTTTTTCTGTTTAAACCTGAAGCTATTTAAAGCCTGCATCCAAAGGCAAGTAGTTGAGTTGCAGGGCCAGGGGGCGCGCGCCTCTGGCGGGGGAAGGCCAGGCCTTTATGGGAAGGTCTGTAAGGCCTAACCCTCTCCCTCTGATCCTTGGGTGGTTTGTCCTGCAATCTGAGGAGACAACTACCTTTTCATGTTTTATACATTTTATTCATACATTTCTCCAACTTTGAAATGACAAAAGCCCAATTCTATGGTTTCCCATTACACAGCATCCTACAGGTATGTATATTCTACAAAGAATACTATGGAGTTTCTCTTCCTCCCCTGTCACACAAGAGACAACTGATTAGGGTTGCGTTGACTTGTCCTGTACCGACAGTGCACCAGCGTTCTGGGTGTTCTGGCGACAGGGCAAAGGGATCAGGGCAGGAGGGCGTGTGCTAAGGCATGTAAATAGATAAACACAGAGAGAAAGAAAAGCGGGACATTTACAAAGAATCCGAACCTTTCCGATGCCCTCACCTCCGGGGTGTCGGAGGACACAGACGCTCTTGCACGCTAAGGCTTGGCTGTACCCTGCAAATACTTACAATTGGATACGGTGAAATATACAACAACTGTTAACATCGCTCTCTTTTAATCACTGAGACAATACTTCAAAACCTTTTATAAAAAGGCAATTATACATACAGAAAAAAAAAAGGAACACGTTGGCAAAACTTTATGCAAAATAACCCCAGAACTGAGTTTGAATGGTGACGTGCCTGCCTGGCAATTAAACATGATGCTATGGTCTCTGCACGTGGGTATTGGGATTGTTCGGCCTTTGTGTCAGTTCCTGGGCCTGCTCCCCCACAGCTTCTCACTCCCTGCACAGGCGCCCTCTGGGGACACAGCAGAGACCAGAAATTGAGTCCCCCAATTCTTGGTTTCTTCAAAATGCAAATAATAGCCAGGGCTGCTCACGGTGGAGAAACCCCTATTTCCACCCCCGAGCAGAACTCCTTCCAAGAGACTGCACAGCCTCTGGGTCCCAAGATGGTCACCCCCAGGGCTTGATGGGTGAGACCACTGGCACGTTCCTTTGGTCACATGTGGGAGAGAAGGGAAGGAACACAGATGGGGCAGCGAAGCTCCAATGTTCTATGTGTAAAGAAATAGGGGGTTGTGCTTGGGGCCAGAAACGAGGTCTCCCGTGTGTGGTGCCAAACATCTCTTTCTGTTTTCTTTTGCTTGGTCCATTTGCACAGGGTCAAGAGAGTTGATGGTTAGGTGAGGGATGGGGGTAGCTCTGGATTTTCTATATGTCAGCCCACCTTCTGCAGCCCAAGAGAAGCAGAGAGAAGACCAGATAAAAAGGATGTGGACTGGTGGACATAAACTCTTTCTTTCTTTCTCTCACTTCCTGGATGCCTGTTACCCCTAAACTTCACTCACTAAACTGGAAGACCCAAGACTTCCAATAGCTCCAAGTTTAAGGCAAACCGATGAGTGGGTGTGGGCAAAGCCAACCAAGCGTTGAGCCTTACAGATGACGTCCTGTAACCAAAGACACCAAGTGGAGAGGAAGACCTTACTTCTAAAGGGGTAAGAAGTGGAAAAGTTCTACCAAATGAAACAATTCATGAGGAAAGCTTGTAGCCCTTCTGTAAGCTGCAGTCAGAAGCAAAAGATCTTTCTAAGAGGAGAATTAATAAGAGGCGCAGAACAAGAGAAAGAACACTTGGGGACCTTGGTATCTAAGCCCTTGGAAACAGGATGGAATTAGGAGGCTGTGTTCAGTTCTGGAAAAACAAGGCCCTCCTCCGTGTCCCCCCCACCCCCCGCCCCGCAACACACACACAAACACACACACTGGTTTGACAGGAAATAAGCAGGGGGATGAGAATCCACAGGGGCTTGTTTGGAATGCTGATTGCAAAATGCCTTCTCTTCTTTCCAAGGAGATAGCCTGGGAGGCATTAAGAATATATTAATCAAGAAATGTTCTTGCTAGCTTTAGCGGTATGTTCTCTTTGCCCTCAAGTGACTGACCTGAAATGAAGAAAAGGATATCAGGGGGAGACAAGAGCGTTTGCTTTGGGTCACCTGTCCTTAAAGGGCAGTGTCCATGCTGGACATTTCCACTGCTCAGTGTCCCCAGGGGTGGCTCAACTGATTACACTTTTTCCAGGAATGAACGCAAAGGCTTAATGAACAGATTAACTACAAGTGATTTAAAAACAAACCAAAAAAACCCTCTATAATCATGAGATCAAAGTCTTAAAAAATAATCATAACATGGAGTCCAGGCCCAGTGGGCTGGCCCCATCAGTGGGAGATGGACTGGGCCCTGGGGAAAAAGGAGCATATGCTGGTCCTTCGCGCGGTAAGGACTTTGCAGCATCTTTGGATACCCCACCGCCAACGGGACGGGCTCAGAAGATGCCTTCTGAATGCAAATTGCCAAGAAGTAGGTCACCCATTTCTGTTCCTCTCTGAGCAAATATTTTAAACCATCTCACCTAACAGGAGATATACTTAATTGCTTTTTAAAAGGCTACCATATTATCTCAACACTGGGATGCTTCCTGAATTAAACTGAGTGACATTTTCCTTTTTAGTGTTAAAATTGAACATGCTGCCTGGGCAAAGTAATTACTGTTTTATGATTAGAAAATCAGGACATTCTTTTTAACAGCTAATTTGACATATTAACCCCTATCCCCGTTTCTTGCTGTGAGGAATAGGACTGGAAAGAGAGCCCTCAGAATATGGCTGAATTGACCAGTGTTAAGATTTAATAATCTAATCATCTGCTGTTCTTTGAAAGGAAAAAAATGATTTTGTGGATGGAATGGAAACACTAAAGCAGCTTTTGAGCAATTTTCTGATTGCTCAGTGGACAATTGTAATGGAGTGGCAGCAGCAGTGTACTGTAATTACTCTGGATTCAGAAATTTAAGTCTTTTCTGCTAGGTCACAAAGACACTGCTTTAGGATAGTCGTATATCAGCAGAAGGGAACAGATGACCTCTTTGAGAAGTCAGAATGAGTTCTGGGCGCAGGAATTTTGCCACCTGCACAATGGTGAGAATGCCACCAGCCTGTGTACTTCTCAGCCCTGGGGCCACAGACTACACTGGCATTGCTTTTCTCTTCCTCTGCCTGACCTGCCTTTACCAGCATGGTGGGTGGCTCAAGACAGGCATCGTCAAGCATCCCCAGAGACTTGGTCTCAGAGGGCAAGTGGGCCATGGGGGTTCCTACCAGAGGGAGGGAGCTTCATTTCTCAGGTGTCAGTTGCATTCTTCTTTGTGCTTCATTGGAAAAGAGGTAGCGCGGGCATGCTCACACTGAGAAGAGCCCCATTGTGACCAATACCATCCTGGGAATGACTGGCTGGCCTTGGCGTTGCTCAGATTGCAGTCAGTCCCATCGCAGCCCAAACAGCTCTCGGGGTTTCTGCCTCCACCCAGGGTGTCTCTGGTTTAGTGGTTTGGTCACCCTGAGGTGGGACCCCAATGGAAGCAGTTTACTTAGCACTTTGTAAGCTGTATACTCATCGGGTCACCGACAAAGGACAACATCAGAGGAAAACCCAGCATTGTTCGGTAAGAGTAGGGGGAGGGGAGGGCGACACCGTCAAGAGTATACAAAAGCCTTCTCTGTGTGGTCCTTCAAGAGGAGCTGTTCTGCTCAGAACACATCCTGCATGTCCTGCCGAGGCACAAAGCAATGAGGCCATCTAACCTACAAGAAGGAAACTCGATGGTATTTTTTTCAACGATCTCAGGTTAATAGAACCACTGACACTCGAATGGAAAAACCTGCCACTGACCTCTGGCAAAAAGCGAGAAAACCGCCAGCCTGACTCACCTGTATTGGAAGAACGTGACCTCACAGAAGGGTGATGGGATGGTTAATGTCTCTGATGCAACAAGGACATGATTCTCCTGTGCCAAGGGATATAGCAAGAGGAAGGAGAAACCGCATGTTGCCTCCAGCACATGAGTGGCCCTCGGGTGCACTGCATTCTGGGAGCAGACGAGGTCCCAGCTGTGCTCTGGCAGAGTATTTTGTTGTCCTGCCAACTGATAGTCATTCCTAGGCCTTCGATGGTTCAATGAGCATCTAAAGGATTATAAAATCTAAAAGGTCATCACCTTGTAAACCTGAACAAATCTATGATGAAATGAAGGACCCAAAGGCATTTAATTATTGAACACATAAAAGGAAGTATATTTAAAAAAAAATTGGTCAAACTGTCCTGTTATCATTTTAAAGGAATTTACAGGGCTGTTATAGATTATTCTTTTGGAATAATTCAGTTTATAGCAAATGCCTAAACTGGTTTCTTCATTGCACAGTATATTCTCTTAAAATGGGTGCTTTAAAACAATTACATACATATTAAAAATCCTCATTTCTTTGCTTAATTAAAATGTTAATACTCTCAGACAACACAGATCTGAAATGGTGAAACCAGCAATTCCCCCTCCCACCTTACAACAAATTAAATTGAGACAAAATTACAAACACATTTCACTACATGGTTATTATTAATAAAAATCAGTTTCTTTTGTTTGTTTTTTTTATAAAGTTGCCCGAAATGCAAGGGATGTGCATAGGTTTACAACTTAGTCATAATAGCATTTTATTCTTATTCCCCTGGGTGTGCCCCGTGAACGGAATGTACTTTGTTGTAGATTACAGATTGTTTTGTCCAACACAGACACACCGACAGCATAAACGCTCGCGACTGTCCACATGCATTAAGAGTCAAGACCCAACTTCAAATCTCTAAAAGGTTTACAGGGTGCTTCAAAGAGACAGTATCACATTATCTGGATGGTACATAAAGGACTTAAAAAAAATACTATTCTAAAAAAAAAAAGAGGAAAAAAAGGCCTTTAAAAATTTATGAGTTTTGTAATCACTAGACTGATTATTTCAAATAAATAAAGGAAAGAAAGATATTCCAATCCATAAAATCAGACTCTAAAAAGAATGTAGTGTTCCAACCCCAGTCAAGGTAACAGAATCATTGTTTATTATTATTAAAATAGATTATAGAAAGCAGCATCTATTTTGTGCAGTTTTTAGGGGCCTTGGAAATAAAAAGCTATGATTTCCAAAAATATAACATTCCAAAGGATTGAATAATACATACATTTAAAGATACATTTTATTAAAGTTTAGGAGAACTGATTAAAAAAGATACTGTCTCTTTAAATTAGTGTGTAATTGTTTTTCTCCTCCTATCTATTCGGACATGACAATAATTATAAATGTAGGTCACACTACAACTAGGTAGTCTCTAGGGACCACGACCTGCTGACACAAGGCCGATAACAAAGAGGCTTTTCCATGTATGAGGTGGCTCCCAGTTATGCGGCAGATATCTGGGGGAGGGGGGCCTAATAGACCCAGGAGACGGGGACCCACTGCGGGGCTGTGCACACGTGCTCCACGGCTTCCTCCAAATGTCTGATTGTCTCGTCGATTTCATTGTTGATAATTGTGAGATCGAAGTAGTGCGCGTATGTTCTCTGTAAGATGTCAGACTCCTTCTGCAGACGCTGAAGAGATTCATCCTAAATGGTGAGGGGATGGAGGAAGGGGTGGGCGTGGGAGGAGGGAGAAGCAAAGAGGAGAGAGAAGTCAACCAAGATGGTTTTCTCGGGCTACATTTCTGTCTGTCCCGGTGTCAGAAACAGTTGAGGCCTGCCCATGATGGGACACATCTGAGTGTGAGGCCGAGGCCGCTTCGTGACAGAGGAGATGATGGCCCCCAGGATCCAGGGTCACAGAATGACGGCTTATAACCGTGACTCCTCACCATGCAACAGGGCCTCTATGCCAACCTGGATGGACCAGGACACAACACTCCTCAGCAAACACGTGACCCTGCTCTGGCGGAACTGTGCCCGTCTGGAGTCAGCCAAGACTGTCAGAGTCAGCTGCTCTGTGCTCATCCTCCTGACCCAGGCCTGCCTCATCTCAAACCACTCTCCTGTTTGGCAGAGTGGAGGGGGCTTCGGGGGCGGGGGTGAGGTCAGAGCCCTGCATCCCCTTTCCTTGGTCCTCTGCTCTTGTTTGCACCGAGCCCCGGATCCCAGCTGTGTTTGCCCCAAGAAGCCCCTGCCTCTGGACAACAAACGAAGTTGAATTTTTCTGCCATGTTCCCGGAATTCAATTACATACATAATGCATTGCCTTCACTCACTAGCAGTGGATATGCCAGAGGCAAAAGCTTTTTGGATGTTACCAGTAATGGATGAAATGAGGCCATATCCCAGATACAAAAGCAACTGACACCCGATGAATCCCTTCAAGGTGGTCTGCATTGGAAATGGCCAAACATCACTGTTTGTAGGTCCTCATATCTCTTATGGGAAAAACTCTGAAGGAGAAGCAGCTACTCAACTCTTTGCTGCAGTAAAGACTTTCCCTAAACTTCTGCCGTGAGCCCCAGACAGCCTCAGGAGGGCAGTTCTTTCAAGATGAGGATCTCTTAAGGGCCACCAGAAAGTCTGCCTCTGCATCTTCATGGTGCAGATATTGTTATTCTGAGCTTTTAATGGGGAAGTTCAAGTTTGAAACCAGGAAACTCTGTAAGTCAAATTAACTGATTAGGTAGGTGAGCTGTTGGGTGGACTCTGAAATATATATCTATCAATAGATACAATTCAATGCCTATTTGTTTGATTAGTATCTCTCTCCCCAACTATAGCACAAACTTGCCCTGCTGTGCCCAGCACTTGGCATTTGCCTTATACATAGTAAGTGCTTAATAAACCTTACCAAAAGAGCAAGCGCTTGGCTGGCTAATACTGGCCGTGATAGGATGTGAGGAGTGTTAAATTGGAAATCTACTAGGAAATGGGGGCCCATGATGACAGAGACCCATCTCTGAAAGGTGTGGTGCCATCATTTGGGAGCTGTTGGCACTCACTGCAGGCTTAGGACTCCTCTTTTCCCTGAGGCCCACCTGTTTATAAGAGACTCTTCCTGGGGGAACCTCGGTGTGTGGTGCAACCCTTTGACAAGGGGATTTGAGGTAAGATAGTAACACTCAATTCCATCACAGCACTACAGTGGGGATGACAGACACCAGACAAATTGGGAAATCAACCTTTTCTATCAGGACACTCTGAAATGAGAATGTCCTAACCTGTTTTGTCATCTACCAGAATTTCAAAGCAGGATGTGGCATGCTTTGAATGTTAGGTATTAACTACTTCAGCGTAGGTAAGACCTCAGTTAATCATTACCTTCTAAGGTTGTATCAACACACTTTCTGCTTGCACTTAAAAAGCATAATATTTTCACTGTGGCTCGACAAGAAACACAACACAAAAGCCCCATTTTAGGAAACATGCCTTCACCCAAAGACAGGAGTGCTTCCTACCAGTATGAGAAGGAGCAATTCCTATCATGTCATGCTCCAGGCTAGGGGATTCTATTGGAATGTACAGTAGTCCTGGGCTATTGTAGTCCTGGGCTAACATAAAGTCCTGGGCTTTAAGATCCACTAACAGGGCTTATAATTTGTTCAGAAAGCTGGGCTGATGAAAACATTCAAGAAAATTTATGACTGAGCGCATCACATTTTTAATGTAGTTCTCCCCCCCACCTTAAAGTTCCCTCTTAATGATCTTATAAGATGAAGTTACATTTGTCAGTTTCTTCCTCTACAACAGCTTGTTTGCAGGCTTGACTTAACATGAGCAGGGTTTAACTCAGTGAAAACAAAATGCCTTTATTCTAACAGCAAAAGCAAGGATTTGTGGGAACAAAATGTCTACATTCTAATTCTATGAAAGGAAACAAGGCTGTATTTTATCACCTCCTAGCTGGTACTTACAGGCAATTTTCTGCACCATTTTGGCAGCTATGGAAAATTAGTAAAAGGGAAGGAAAAAAGGCAAAAACAAAAACAAAGCAAAGATGGTAATTCAAGAAAAATACATGGTAACCAAAGGATAAGAGCTAACCACAACATGGAGTTTCAAACATGTTTGTGTATTAAATAAGACAGAAAAGTAGACTTTAGACTTTTTTTTCTTTTGCAAATGAAACATCAAAAAATGACTGAAAATATGAGTGACGTAGAAATCAAGATATTTAATCTTTAAACCTAGATGAATTCCCTGGTGGCTCAGATGGGAAAGAATCTGCCTGCCATGCAGGAGATGTGGGTTTGATCCCTGGGTCGGGAAGATACCCTGGAAAAGGAAATGGCAACCCACTCCAGTACTCTTGCCTGGATATTTAATTTTTTTCCTTAAGGTGAAAATCTCCAAGCTTTGATTTTACTGTCATAGACTTGGGTGAGTCTAGGCCACTGTTAACTAGACAGTGCCAAGAACATTCTGGTGGGTTCTAGACCCTGTGGAAGGGATGGTCTTCAGTATTAACTTTGTAGAGAGTTTCCTCGTATGAATGATCCTACAGCAGCAATATATTTACTGGACATGCCATAACTACCTTCTCATCAGCCTGGCAGTAGAAGGCTATGTGAGCCAGCTTGGTTCTAGATGCTACAGCTGAGCCTCACAGGCACCATCTCCATGGTGGCTGCTGACTTGAGTAGGCCTGAGAGGGGACTGAGCTCATTTCTAGGTTTGGGAGTCTCCAGGGGCCTGGGTAGAGGTCCTGCATGGGTTCTACACTGGAGGATGCTCAGGGGAGCCTGGGCAGCTCAGCCAAGGCGGTGGATGCCTCATAGTTGTCCTCAGGCAAAGCCGTCTTTGGCCCCGAGCTCTGTCAGTACAGCTGTGATCAGGAAGGCAGCCCCACAGGGCAGGAGCAGGCCCATGGAGAAGGCTGACTGTGCTGGACACTCAAGCTTGAATTTGCCTAATGACTCTGATCTCGGAAAAACCATACTTCTCTGTGGGGTGTAATTCCTCCTTCTGAAGGAGGACCTTGATCTCTGGAAATCTTAATGGCTGGCATGGAGGACAAAGCAGAGCTTCACTTAGTTGTCTTAATGAGATGGGGCTTTGGCCTTGAACGAGCAACAAAAAGGCATCCTTACTCGGGATTGCTGAGTAGAGGACAAACTGATTAATTCTTACCTCATTCAAACCTGGAGTGATAGTTGGTGCGGCAATAAAAACAACAAAAGGAGCAAACTCTGCTGTTCTCAGGACCTTCAGTGCCTGTGTAAACAAAGAGGAAAACTGAGACTTAGAAATAGCTGATGCAGTGTTCAAACAAGCCCATAGAAAATGATACAACTGGAAAAGCCCTTGATTCAAATTTTTGGCCAGATATTATTAAATTTACCACCATTATAAATAACTTATATGACTTCTTTTTGTCCAAGGGCTGGACAGTAGCCATTGGAAAATAAAAGCTGACAAACTGGACATTTTTCTTAGGAATCTCATGAATCAATCTGAACTCTTTTTCTGCAGAAAAGTAAATATTGATTATGTTTGGTTACTGTTCATTCAAACCTGGTCATTTCAGTTTTTAGGAAATGCATTTTGGGGTAGATGGGGGCCAGCAGGCTGGCTCAGAACTCATCTAGAGCCCGCCAAGCCACACTGCAAATTGCTCACAGGGAGAGCAAGTCCTGACCACTGTGACTGTGTTCACACCGACACAGGCATTCTGAGTTGTCCCAGGGGAGGCCACCCCGCCCTACTCTGGGACTCTACAGGGAAGGGAGACCCCATGTAGAGACGGAGCGTGGAGCTACTCTAGACGCCATGTGACTGTGAGTAATTTGCAGGCCTGTGATAATACCTGTGTTCAAGGGAGAGGCACCTCTGAGGCCCCTTTCAGTTCTGTTCTGAGGCATCCAAAACCTCTAACTGCAAGCTACTAGTTTGTACAGAGATACTGCAAAGTTTGCACGTCATGCTGTGGGACTTGATTCTGGTCAGGGGTTGGTGCTTCTGCCCCTCCCCTCTGAGGACAGGGCTCTCCCCTGACCCCAAGCAAGGGGTTACACGCCCACCCTGCAACAAAGTCCAACATAGGCACACAATTCACAAGTGACTGGCATATAACTAATTCGTATGCATCAGGGGTAAATATCTTGCTGTCCTTTATTTAAGAATCTAACATGTCTATTCTGTTAGCCACAGTTTGCTTTCTTTTTTTAAATTTTTTTAATTAATTTATTTTAATTAGAGGCTAATTACTTTATAATATTGTATTGGTTTTGCCATACATCAACAGTTTGCTTTCTAAACAGCCTTTCAGTTGTTTGTGTTGCCCTATCCCTACTCCCCCATCCCCACCCCCAGTGCCTGGTTTGCTGTAATAACAGTTTGGGCTGCTTTCCAATTCCCAGGTGGCTCAGTGGTAAAGAATCCGCCTGCCAATGCAGGAGACACAAGAGACGTGGGTTCAATCCCTGGGTTGGGAAGGTCCCCTGGAGAAGGACATAGCAACCCACTCCAGTATTCTTGCCTGGAGAGTCCCATGGACAGAGGAGCCTGGCAGGCTACAGTCCATGGGGTCGCCAAGAGTTGGCCACGACTGAGCATGCGTGCACAGAGCTCCTTATTAGCCACGTGATCTTGGTCTTGGTCAGAGTGAACCTTTAGCACACAGAGTGATTGTTTTAACGGGACTTTCCAGGTGGCGCTAGTGGTAAAGAACCTGCCTGCCAATGCAAGAGATGTGAGTTCGATCCCTGGGTCGGGAAGGTCCCCTAGAGCAGGGCATGGCAACGCACTCCAGTATTCTTGCCTGGAGAATCCCATGGACAGAGAAGCCTGGCGGGCTGCAGTCCATGGGGTCGCAGAGTTGGACACAACTGAAGTGACTTAGTATGGCATGGCACAACCCTACTAAGCCCTGCCATTAGAATGATCTTTGGGAACTACAAATTTCCTCATATCACCCCTCCACTCTAAACTCTGCGAGATCTCCTTCTTGGCCTTGGGATGAAATGTAGCCTGGTCCATGCTCACCTTTCTGTCCCCCTCTGTGGACAGGCCTTGCTGAACTGCTTTTAGTTCCACAAAGGGTCATCCTTTCTCTTCCTGCTCCCTCTGCCTGGATACTCATTCCATCCCCTGGCCCCCCTTCCCCACGCTCCCTGTTGCTTGGCTGAGTGTTCTTTCTTCTGCAAATCCTTTGTGGGGTGTGAGTGGAGACGGGCGCCCCTCTGGTTTGCTCCTGACACACCCACACTTAGGCACCTGTAGGGCCCGTCACCATGGAGATGCAAGTGTCTGGATGTTGCCAGCTAAGCTTCTTGAGGGCAGGGCTGTATCATTCAGTGGTTGCCCTCTTGCCCCAAATGGCACCTGGCAGAAATTGTCTTTTGATCAAGCAAAGATGTAAAAGTAGTACATACAATTCACACAAAGTCTGTTTTGCCTTTTGAGGCAGGTTTGATTAGAGGGTATTGTGTTTTCATGCCTCAAACGACTCTCTCAGCCTCTCTCAGCTTCTATGAATATCAAGGCATGGAAGAGGCAAACTGGCTGCTCAAGGTTTTGAGTTTCCTGTTCAGTGCAAGGTTCACTTTCTCCAGGATTATGTTTCTGAATTTTAGTTACAGTTTCTCCTTGTGGGGTAAGGGAGTGTGGCACATTATTTTGCCTGCCATCAAAGTGCTGTCAAAAAACAAAACAAAACAAAACAAAAAAAACGTGCTTTAATTGTGAAAGTCACAGGCTCAGATTCCCTGTGGGAGAAACCTCTTCAAACTTGCATATGTTCATTTTTGAAAGAGGTAATTGGCAGTTCTTTGCAAAGCCTTTTGTGATTGAAGATTTTCGCAAGGAACAAATACCATGAAGAAGTCCATATATAGCTCAATGGAGCTTAACAGGGATCTTCGCTTAGAATGGGCCTTTCTATCATTAATATTGGGGGCCTTTTTTCTGTCCTTCCTATGCTCATAAATCAGGTGACTCCAGGGTCAGTTGAGACATAAGTTTTCCTGGTCATTCCACACCCACCCAGAGTCACCTTCTGGGCAACTTGGATGGGGACAAACTAAGGCATAGTCCCTACCCTTGCTCCCATCCCTGAGGTGCCAGATAGATGTCCATGAGCCACAACCCTCGGATGAAGTTGAGAATACCGCCCCTGGTGTGAAACGGACTTTTCTCCACTCAGTGACCACAGCCTAAAAGCCACCTAATTGAGTATTTTCAGTTCTAGTCTGCTATCCTATTACTACACCAGAAAACTCAGCAACTGTTATCTGCGTGAGGATTACCCTGCTCTACGCAGCATTCACGGGCTTCCCAGGTGGCGCAGTGGTAAAGAATCTGCCTGCCAACGCAGGAGACATGGGTTAGATCCCTGGGTTGGGAAGATCCCCTGGAGAAGGGAATGGCAACCCACTCCAGTATTCTTGCCTGGAGAATCCCATGGACGGAGGAGCCTGGTGGGCTACGGTCCATTGGGTCACAAAGACTGGGACACGACTGAGCAACTGAGCACAACCACCCCAAGACATTCACACCCTTAGTCTTTAACCATGAAGACGGGAAGGTCGTTCAGCACCTACTGCATGAGACCGTCAATGTAGACTGTAGTCACCACATCACCAACTGCCTCTTATGTCTAAGAATCAGGTGATATATTCCGTTAGCAGTTAACTCCAAGGAAAAAACCAACATACTTTCCACTAGATGAGAATTATGTGATTCATGACATTCTCCTTTTTGTCCTGGCTGCCAGGAAGTTCCGAGCCTCATTTCATGTTTATCACAGTAACTACAGTAGCCTCTGTGGTTAGTATATTTGCTTCCTCCTTCTGCTCATGGCTTTGACTTTCTCTCCTATATTACTATAGTTTCAAAAATGCTAAGATGCCTCGAATCCTGACTGAGATCTTGCCTAGTCTCCCTCATATCTTCAGCAGTCACCATGCACATCCTCAGTTCTTGAAGGCCTCTGTCCCCAGACTCTGCTCTACTTATGGCTCTCAAGTGGGTGCCATTTTCTGGCATAGTCTTAGCTTGCCTGAAGTTCAGGAGCAGGAAATGGGATTGCTTCACCAGGATCCCCCTCTGTCAGGCCATTAGTAGGTGGCTTTAAGATGATCTCTAAACCCTCTTCCTTTTTGACTTTTAAGACGAGACACAGATTTGTTAATATTCATAGGCAAATATCTCTTTCTGAATCCCCAAGAAGGGAGAGTCTAGAAAGACCACTGAAAATATGTTGGATTCAGACAGGCAATGAAGCATTAATTTAACATTTAAAGCTAACTCTTTCTCTTTTGCAGATGAGTTGATTTAATGGCTTATCTGTGGCCAATAATTAATCTCAGGTTACTACCCTCAAGGAATAAAAACTCATTTGACCAAATATCTAAGCAGCAGCTATCTTTAAGACTTAACTAGGAGAAGGAAATGGCAATCCACTCCAGTATTCTTGCCTGGAAAATCTCATGGACAGATGAGCCTGGTGGACTAGTGTCTGGCATCCCAGAGTCGTACACAATTTAGCAACTGAACAACAACAACACACAATCAGGCAGATGGTGATTTGGGGAAATAGTTCTTGATGGAAATGTGACATGAAATGAAGAGTGAAGTGACCTAGCAATATGGAATACAGAGTTTTGTAAGAAATTAACATTTGTGTATAGAATAATAATTGCAAATATTCAAACAATAAAGTCCATGGCTAAAGAAAAAAAAAAAAAGACTTAACTGGTTTTTGCATCGAACCTTGACTGGTGATTCGTTTCACATATGATATTATACATGTTTCAATGCCACTCTCCCAAATCATCCCACCCTCGCCCTCTCCCACAGAGTCCATAAGACTGTTCTATATTAAAAAAAAAAAAAAAAAAGATCTTAATGACCCAGATAACCACACACAAAAGACTTATCTGGTTTTTGCAAAATTAAAAACCACTTAAGGGCAAGTATTGGAGTCATTTTGGAGAAAGATCTAAGGGCTTAAGAAGAACACAATGATCCCAGAAACTGACTTCACATAACAGCTCCTAGTTCAGAACCTGGCTCTTGTTTCTAAGCCCAGATCCCTAATAGGACTGTACATCCTCCTTGATGACAACCTTTCCCCCTGTGGGCGAAAGCAAAGCCACAGCAATTTTGTTACTGGCAACTCTTCAGTGCAGCAAATGGCCAAATCAGAATATAATTAAAATCTAAAAAAAAAAAAAAAAAACCCAAACAAACACCCCCCCCACCTTTTTTTAATTATATCATGTGGCATGTGGGATTTCTTAGTTCCCTGACCAGGGATCAGACCTGTGCCCTCTGCAGTGGAAGTGCAGAGTCTTAACCACTGGACCACCAGGGAAGTCCCTAAAACTGTCTTGGCTACACATTGGAGCTATGAGAGTTCTGGGATTAGGGACATAGATTATTTTCTGAGCCATGGCTTTATTTCCATGAGAAATCAGCTCTACAGCTTTCCTCAGGTTTAACTTCCTTACAGATTTTTCTAAATGTTAAAGATTTAAATTGTACTCCTATATACAAGGTGCACCAGCTTAAGGATTAATCAGGGTTAACTTTTCTAGGATGCTACAGTGAAAGGAGGCTGGGATTTTCTGTTTAAAAGAACAACCCGAATGCAAACCAAGACTGTTCAAGTGACAGTTAGGTTAAGCCTTGATTTCTTCATCTACAAAAGTGGATACAGACGTCTCGATCTCTGGTTACAAGGATTAGGTAGAAGAACTAATTGCTTGGCAAATGTAGAGGAACATAATCTATTCCTATTATTTTAAGAGAAGTCAGGTTACTCATTTTTGTCTAAAGTCTTTACCATGGTCCTTTGGGATTAAAGTAGAACTGTAGCATCTTATACAGTATTATTAGACATGTGTTCAGTTTGGCCTGAACTGTCTAAAGTCAGTTAATATGGCACAGACAACGAGCTGAACACCAGTGTGGGCTTTCTAGGGTGTCAGCAGTGGCTGAAGGGAGAGAGTTGTAAAAATGCCACCTGGCACTTCTCCCATTATAGATGGTTTTTGATGAACACTGAGGAAGGAATTTCATCCTTACCAGCTTGCCTTATTTGTATTCTTAGCTCCTGGCAGAATGCTTAGAACATACTAAGCAGTTAATACAGGCTGGTTGAGTCCAACTGTCCGTGACACACAATGGAGTGGGTAATCAGACGGCCAGGGTGGGAAAAGGGCGTGGAGAAAACGTCTTAAGGAGAGAGACTCCCCGAAGCAATGGGGCTCTGCCTGACAGCAAGTTGGTCATGGCCACGGGCATCCTGAAGGCAGGGTGCAGGCCCCGTCCAGCCGCGGGGGTGAGTGGGCTGAAGGGAGAGAAGCCTGAGGGCAAAGCCCAGGTGGTGCAGGCTCTGGGCACCTGTGGCTGGACCGCTGGATGTGACGGTCACGGTGCCTGGGACCAGAGCGGTCAACCAGACTGATGAAGGAAGTGGGATCCGTGTGATCCCCGAGCCCAGGGCCCTATCTCTCCCGAGAGACCCCAGTTCTGAGAGGAGGGGGACAAAGAAGGCAGGAGAGAAGAAAGCGGTGAGCCCCGCCAGCAGATAGGGAACAAGGAAGATGCCCAGGTCGGGCCACAGGTTGCTCTGGTGCCCAGTGCCGCACGTGGGCATCCTGGTAAGGCCGAGACAAGTGTCTCCCGCTCAGCAGTGCAGAGCAGTGCAAGGCTGGGCAGGGGAGAGGGCACAGGGAAGCTGGGTGCCAGGAAGGGAGCAGCGGTAGCAGCAACAGCAACAGCGGTGGCGGCAGCGGCAGCAGGTGAGGCAGAAAGCCCTGGAAAGTGGGCTGAGGTAACGCGGAGGGGGTCTGAGGAGCCCTGCAGCCAGCATACTGCTAGAGACATTACTACCAGCAGAAAACGACGTTCAGGTGAAGACCAGTGTGGAACCCAAGGACAGGGTGTCGAAGACCAGGACCAGGATTGAGACTTTGCCTCTAGCCACCCCTGGCCAGAAGATTTTTCCAATCCCTAGTAAGGAGGGATCAGTAGTTAAACAAAAATCAATCTACATTACACATCATATATTTAGTTCTCTAAAGGTCCAAGTTCATTGTTAAGTAGCTGTATAGCGTTCACCCTACTGTTGCTTTCCTCCCCAGCCCCTTAACCAGATTCCAAGTTCAAGAACCCCATTAGGTGCTGGGACATGGAAATGGCTGAATCCCCTGGCCCTGAGGTTAAGATCTGGGGGCCAAGTAACTGAGCCGCCAAGCCCCAGGTCACATAAACCCTGGTTAAGCTGGTTCCATTCTCTTTTTGGGGATGGTTAGGGGCCCAAGTCTCACACAGTGGCCGTTGACCAGGGATCCTCCCTGCCCCAGGGTAGCCAAGTAAGCCTTCTGGTGAGACAAAGCCTGCTGGAGGAGAGCTGGTCTACCATTTCAGCAGGTGGTACACTGATTCTACTTATAAGTGATAAGGGATTTTCCGTACAGGTTGGTCTTAGAAACAGCAGGCCGCAGAGTCACATGGGCACCCACAAGCCTCTCCTGTAACCTGCCCGGGTGTCTACAACTCCCAAATCCTTCCTACTAGGCTTTGAGTCCCACTTGTTAGTTTGTCCTCAGATGAAAAATAGCTTGTGAGCATTTCTGATGTAAGGCCTTGTGCTTTTTCCTTTGCAAGTTTAATAATTTCAATTTCTTCCAGCACAGGATGCATCTGCAGATCATCTAATCGTCTCTGAGTCCAGCTCTCTGAGCCCTCTCCAGGTTCTCCATATGCCTTCAAGTTTAAGCTCAGGGTCAGGCACTGGCCCTTAGTAAAGAGGTGGAGGAGGCTGAGAACCACCACGGGTCTGTACCCCTGCTCCACCTGGCATAACCTGGGGCTCGCTCGTGCTTGCATTCATAAAGCTAGGGCTGCACATCAGACCCAGGGCTCAGGGTCAGAATTTCTTGCTGGTGATTAACCTAAGATGCTGGCAGAGGCTCTGATGGTCTAGTGTGAGCTGTACCAAGAGAGGAAAGGTGGCTGTGGTGTTTAACCAAGTGCCAGAGTCTCATCCTGAGTCAGATTAATGGAGGGTTTCTGGAGACCTGATCAGGCGCCTTACTGAGCACCTGAGTATAATGAATCTCATAAGAGAATAGTTTCTCTTTCTTAGATACACTGTGTGCAGTCTGAGCACAACGATTAGCTTGCATTTTGGGTGGTTAACTCATGGTGCCTTCATTGCTGATACTTTCCTGTAGCTTGCTATTAGATTATTATGTGACCCATGATGTTCTGATGGCACATTTTGTTTCAGAACCTGAGCTTAGCATGCAGGCAGGATGACGGCATGCCAGGGGTGGCCGGGCATTACCTGAGGCTCCACGTCCAGTATCGCAATCAGACCTTGCTCGTGGATCTTGCGGATGGTCTCCAGTTTTGTCCCGTACATCGCATCCTCGTGGCTGCCGTACTCCAGGTACTCATTATTAGAGATGTCTTGCATCATTTGGTCATGAGATACAAAGTAATAATTCTTTCCGTTTTCTTCATCTTTCTTTGGAGGTCTGGTTGTATCTGCAAAGTCACAGGTCAAAAGAGGTTTAAGAGGCTGAGCGTATGAGCCGATGCTCCCCATGGACCTGTGCTATGCTGTGCTTAGTTGCTCAGTCACATCCGACTCTTTGTGACCCCATAGACTGTAGCCCGTCAGGCTCCTCTGTCCATTGGGATTCTCCAGGCAAGAATACTGGAGTGGACATCCTATCCTTTCTCCAGGGGATCTTCCCAACCCAGGGACTGAAGCCAGGTCTCCTGCATTGCAGGTAGATTCTGTACCATCTGAGCCACGAGAGGAGCCCCCAGTGGACTTACCCGAACTCATTCTCTCTTAAAAGCCATGGATCCTGTAGCATATGTCACCCTCTGTTCCCACCCCCAGTAGCTTTGTAGAAATCAGTTCTAGAAGTCCTATTTGTTCATGTGACACCAGAACATAGTAGTTGGTTAGTTGTTTGGTTTGGTGAACCTTTCCGTGTGTAGATGAGATCTATTTCATCCCTTCAAGGGTAATGACAGGGGAAAGACACTAAATGACCCAGGATTAACTTAACTTGCTGTATGGTTTAATGCAGTTAGGTCTTCAGAGAAGGAAAAAGGAGAATTAAACAATAGAAAACCCCAAATGGTTATTTAAGTAAATGAAAATTAAAAAAAGTTTAAAAATTCAGTTCCTCAGTTTTACTAGCCACATTTCAGAGGTTTAGTACCCACATGTGCCTAGTGGCTACTGTACTGGACAGCACAGATATAGAATGCTCTCACGAGAGAACATTCTATTGAATAGTGCTGGTTTACAGCATCATGTACAAGGAGACTATTAGAATACAGCAAAAGGGATATTGGAAACATAATGACCTTAGCCAGACATGGCCATAATAGTTAGGAAAGACCTAAACTAGGAATTGGCAAACCATGGCTTGTGGGCCAAACATGGCCTGCTGTCTGTTCTTGTGAATAAAATTCTATTGGAACACAGCCATGCTCATTTGTTTACATATTGCTTTCAAGCCACAATGGCGGAGTTGAGCAGTTGTGTCAGAGACCATATGGCCTTGAAAATCTCAAATATTTGCTGTCTAGTCCTTTACAGAAAAGGTCTGCTGACTCCTGACCTGAGTGAGTGTTTACTAAAATATCTGCCCATAAGTCCTACTTCTGTGGGATACTAACAGGACCAGCATTCTCCAAAATGCACTTTAGGAGATGTTTTTCTAGATAAGCCAGAAACAACAGTTTTAGTTTTCTTTCTCCTTTTGCTTCTTTGCTTTTTTGAGCAGGGACAAATTTATGCAACTCTTTGTGGTACATGAGTCCAAACCCAGGGGGAGTTCCCCATCTCCTGCTCCAGCTAGACTGCACAACTCCTAAGTGCTCATGGACATCAAAACGTGGATGTTTAAAGAAGAACCCTTTCTCCAGGCACACAAAAAACTGAAGAAACAGCATACTACACTGACGCTGTATTATGTGCTATATACATACCCACGGTCAAATATTATGGCAAGTAGACATGATTAGGGTCAGCAAAGCACAATTTAAAACCAAGCTAGTTCATTGGCTATTTAATAACATAGAATTTCAATTGCTTATGTGATCAAGAAGAAGGTTAGCTAAGCTTGCTCTACTCATGGTCTAGACATAAGGAGAATTAAAATAATATTTGGAAGTATTTTACTAGAAAACTCAAGTGGTACCAATTGAAAGAATATTTGGTGAATTTCTTTCTTTCTTTTTTTTTTTTGAGTAAATCAGATAGGGTTCTGGGATGAGAGTGGTCTGATGAAGCCTCACAACTCTCTGGAGTGTAGAGAAAAGTCAGTGGTGTTGACATGGCATTGGAAGGCACTGCAGGATGGAGTCAATCATCACACATTCTCCTTTAGCTCTTCTCACTCTGAACAAAGCTCTAATTGCGAGAAGGCTTTTGGGATTCAAATTTTAAACTTTGGAATAGTAATAATAAAAATAATAAAATGAGAGTAGTAAGGTGCTATTATCTATCCAGTATCTGCTAAGTACTTCACATGACCTTAAATCCTCTTCATCTTCCTGGAATTACTTCATTTTGTAATTGAGGAAGCAAAGAGGACATGAGATTAAGGATAAGATAGAGAAAATCAGGAGAATAAAAATATTATAGATTTAAAATTCTTTACAATAAGCAGTGGATAGCCCATTGTGTTTTAAAAGTGATAAAAGTCAACAATTTAGGTACTGATTAAGGAAAATATTGTTATATCAAAGAAAACTATACTATCATTAAAACCTATTTTTCTGAAGAATAATTCATCTGGGTAACATTTATGACATACTGTTGGAAAAATTAGTTTATGAACAGATTGGATGAGCCCAATTTTGTTAAACTATAACAGTGATAACACACACATACACATGATGTGTTTGTACTAAGAGAAGTCTGGAAGGATATTCAATAAAATATTGATGGCACTATTATTTGGGGGGGTGGTGGTGGTAGGACTTCCCTGGTGGCTCAGTGGTAAAGAACCTGACTGTCAATGCAGGAGACTTTGGGTTCAATCCCTGGGTCAGGAAGATCCCCTGTGGAGGAAATGGCAACCCACTCCAATATTCTTGCCTGGGAAATACCATGGACAGAGGAGCCTGGCGGGCTACACCATGGGGTCACAAAGAGTCGGACATGACTGAGTGACTAAACAACAACTATAGGGGGTGGGTGGGGTTGGGATTAACTGTTAACTCATTTTCTTCTTTGTTCTTTTCTGGATTTTCCAAATTTCCTATAATGAACAGTTCTTACTATGTTATCAGAAAAATATGTAAATTACAATATTGGAAAAATACTAGGAAAAATATACTTAATTGCTTACGTGGAATAGGGTATGCAAACCGGTCTGGGTGCTTTGTGATGAGGGTGTTCTTTATGTGTCTTCTCCCAACACCATGCGCACCTATGTCATTTTTTAAAAAGTTAAAATTGATAATCGTTAATAATAATTGTAAAATGTTTTGAAGATGAAAATAAGAAAGCCACTTATACAGTCAAACTTACCTAACAGGACTAGTGTTTTCCTTTTGAATGCTGGCAGTTTTACTACTTCTTCATATGTAACAAGATCTAATTGATCAAACACTAAAATGCAAAGATTTAGAAGGAATATAAATTTACAGAAGGAATAGTTCATGTATATAAATTATAATTTTACTGGCAAAACCAAAATTATAGTAAATCCATGTCTTAAGAAATATGAATCCAACTTATGATATATAGCTCATATGTAATTTAAGTCATATAACCTTTTGGGAGAAGAGTTCACTTTTAAGCCCATGAAAATGCACTTTAGAACCAGGGGCATCCAAAGACATGTTGGGCACATGCATATAAGTCCAATTGTGAAAGATACTGCATCTCTTTTCATGCAGTATCCAACAAATCATATGAGTTCATTCAAAACCACATGCTGTTCATATTTTTGCAATTTTAAGAAATCAGCAATACTAAAAAGAAAAAGTCTCCAGACAGTGACCAACATGAATATAGCGTGAATGCAACTAGAATTAACCAAGAAAGAGTCCAGCCAGATTATTTCTAGGGATGGATGAGAGATGCATGGACAGCTGGTCTTTAACTTGACGGTTCTTTCTTTCAGCAGAGTTGCTGAAGGTAGCATGCTAGATTCTGTCAAAGTCAAGTTCTGTAAGTGTGATTTCACAAACTTTGGAAATGAGCATCTCACAGGTTTTATTGTAACCCAGCTAGCTATCCATTCAGTGGAAAGTCTTGGGTGTGTAAGTAGGGGAACATGCTTCACTGGACCCCTAACTTTGTCAGCCTGTGTATGGTAAGTCGGGATGGATAGAACCAGAAGAAGCATGAAGCAGTCTGAACTTGGAAACCTTTGCAAAAAGGGAGTTCTCTAATCATTACAGACTGAGAAGAAAAGCTTTAAAAATAGTTTTTTGAAACCTGATTCTTAATAAAACTATTACAAAAACTTTCCCAAGAGGATGACCGTTCCTGTTGAAGTTTAAGGTAGTCCGATTCTCACATACATTTGAAAATTCTCACAAGAAGGTTAAAATCATGTATCTGTGTTCCTGTAATTTTTTTTCTATGTGGAATTACCCAAATGTTGTCAGGCACACACTGAAATTTCTTTCTTTCTTTTTTAAAGAATATTGAATAAGGTCTGGATTTTAGAGGGGTTGCAATAAATTCCATGAAACTGATTCCATGGTATAATAGAGGAATCTACAATGCTTCAGTCAATTATTAAGAGAAGCATCTATTCCCTGAAACAATATGGCCAACTGCTTTTGAATATTAGCTCAGTCCTTAACATTTGTGATTTTCCCAGTAGCAAAGAACCTTAAAATGCAAAATAGGATACTCTGGAATGCAATAGATCAGAAACAAACAAACAGAAGTATAATTCCCAAAATATTAAAAAAGAGAAATACAATATGTTAAAAATAAGGGTTAGTGCATGTTAATGGGTATTTGTGCATTTGTTTTCCTTTGATAACTTGATTGCATAAAGGTTGACTAAAAGACTTTAAAGCATATTTCTCTAGCAACAGCTAAAAAACCACAAAATGCTTTCTGTGTTTAGAATGGCAGATTCACAAAATTGAAATGAACAGGAGGTTCTCTGCATGGCAGAGCTAGCTAGTCATGCTGCAGTGGTAATGGTGACGAAGAGTTGTAAAAATAAAAGGAGAGCAGACGGCATTGTTCTTTATACCTATTGCCCTCTGAGTGCTATGTCCATCAAGAAAAGTATGCTTATGAAAGAGGTCCATCAGCAAGCTGATATACTTTAGTATCTAGAAATAATCAAGCATCTCACAAAAGAGCAAGATGTTGACACATATTTTTCTGAATGGTATGTACATCTCTTTCCCTCTATAGATTCTATTCAATCTTACTGAATTAAGTCATCTTTTTTCAACCACATAAGAATGAGTTAGATACTAACAATCAACATGACAAACAAATGAACAGATATGTTACACATCAATATCTTAATCATAAATGAGTAGCATGAAGAGGTTACTCTGGTCTAAATGAAATCATCACATGGCCACAGGATGGAGAAACAGTAAAAGAGGATATTTTCAAATATGACATACAAGGAATATAAGGAGAACACTTAGAGACTGAACTTTTAAAGGTTTTAAGTTGTTTGCTGATTAAAAGAAAGGGACTTGATGAGAGGAAATCGTCAAAAACAAAGAGGCACAGTCACTCAACAGGTTACTTACATGCACAGAGGCCATTGGGAGTAAGACAGCATGAAAAATGTACAGGGGTCATTGAAATATGGCTTTTAATATATTAGTAAAATAAAAGTATAATATGCACAAAAGAAACTTTACCATGCAATATTCTAAACACAAGGCAAATAAATCACATTAAGAAACAAACTCATTTTAATAAAAAATCCAACAATAACCTTATATATAAGTCAGTGGGTTTTATATACTAGCAAATGCATACAAATTTTGTCTGGAAATCATTACAAGAAACCTTCTTCAGGGAGTGTAGGAGTGGAAGTCTTTTGCTTTTCATTTTGTGTCTTTTCTAATCACATCTGCCTATTACTTTTACTATTAAAAAAAACTGTCAACAGGGCCACTTTCAGTTGTCTTTAGAGTTCTCGGTATTAAAGAAAACAAAAGTAATAGATTTTAAAATTCAACAGTACTAATTTGTGGTATTAAGCATAATTTAAACACACCTATGAATGGTATTGTAGAAATCCTCTATAGATTTGTTCATATTTGTATATATAAATGGGGTTTCTCAGGATATTTAAATACCACTGCTCAGGGCTTTAACATTAAAAAAAAAATGAATTAATGAAGACATTAAGAAAAAAGTTTGTATTAATAACTTGACCTAAAACTGATTTTGGAAGTCCTAGGGCTGAGGAATCTCAATGCCTCAAAGAGTATAGTTCTTCTAGAAACACGACAATGCTTTTTGTGTCAAATTTGTGACAAAATTTTTTTTATGTTTTATAGAAAATGTATATACTGTAAAACTCAAACATAATCAAATCTATTCCCAAGGCTTCAGAAATACAGTCTGGCACATTGTTCTGACTTCTCTGTAAGCTATTCAAGACACCTGTAAGTATTTAGGTAACTATTCTCTAGTAGAATCTTTTTCCATAAAAAAAACTTTAACATTTATTCCTTGTCTCAGTAGGAAAAGCCACATAGTATCTTCAAATACTAAACCTCCACTTAGGTGAGAAATTTCACACAGGTAACACTGGGCTGAGCGCACACACAAACGCCTGCAGTGGCCAGGCAGCTCATTTGTTTGAGTGAATGGGCCACATGCAAGCATGGAGCCCTGGAGACAATGGATCCTATAGAATGAGTGTCCATCAAGAGGGACCTCAACAGCCTAGAGTCGCTAAGGGAGGAAGTGGGCCCCATGTTAGCACACTCCGTTCCTTCAAGGAAAGGTAAGAAACCAAGATTTTATGTTAAATATTTGATTTTCAGATGATTATTTTAAACACTATATATGTATGGAAAAAACATTTGTTTATGGGTCACATTCAGCTGATAGATTCCCACTATATAAAGTGAGAAGTAGGCAACAGTTTGAATAGAATTATGCTTTAACTAGACATGTGGAATTTTCAGGTAACAGAAATGGAAATAATTAATTCTAGTATTTTATCATTTCTATCAGTTCTAGGTCTTAATAAAGTTCTCGTCTTTCATTTTTACTACAAATATAAACAACTTCAGAATTTAATGATGAGGTTTGGATCCTGCTATCAATAGTTGCAGAATTCTCAAAGAAAGGAAAAAAAAATATAGTCCTTATTTTTTAAAAATTATTTTTCAATGTATAAAAATCAGTGGCATTTCTTTTTTTAATTGAAGTATAGCTGACTAACAATGTTTTAGTTTCAGGTATATAGCAAAGTGATTCAGTTTATATATATATTTTCAGATTCTTTCCCCTTATAGGTTATTACAAGATATTGAGTTCCCTGTGCTATACAGTAGGTCCTTGTCGGTTACCTATTTTATATGTAGTAGTGTGTATATGTTAATCCCAATGGCCCTTATTTTATTTTACTGAGGACTATGGGAAGATCCCCTACTGTATTTTACAATCAACTCTTGAATAAAACAGAAAACCCCTTTCAGAAATATAGTTTGATTTGTGGCCTATGAACCCATTTGTCCAGTTCTTGGTATTTAAAAATATGATATTTCAAAGTACTCAAAGCATTTACTTTCCCATTGGAGGTCAACAGTATGTGTTTCTCTCTTTTAGAGCAATTCTTTATGTCAACAACACCACGTATTAGGGTAAACTTTCATCATAGCTAAAAGCAGAACAGCTGATAAAATACTTGACTTTCCTTCCTGACAGTTTCATCTCTTATAAAGTCAAGGTAATAAGCAAATGGTTCTTCTGGTCTTTATGATTAACAAAAGGTAAGAGTTGGTTTGTGATGGGGAAGAAAGCTGAAGAGAGGTGGCAGAAAGGACTTGATGAGGAAGACCACTGCTTAGGAAGATGCTACAGGTAACAAAAAGTGGTGGTGGTCTTTGCTACTCCTCTTAATTTTAAGTTTACAAGATCTTAGATACATCCATGGTTTTGGATAGGAGAGTTGTGTTAAAAGACGACAGAGAAAAAGCAATCCTATTCCATCTCTATGAGGCTCCTGCCTTCTCTATCAGGGGTGATAAAGCCTTCAATATAATGGGCAACGTTTACCAGAGCTAAACTCTCAGATAAGGGACAGCAACTGAGTACTTGGCTTCATTAAATGATACCCATTTGTCAGGCTCAGTGATGAGATAACCTGAGATCCACTGAACTTTAGAATTGGCAAAGGTACCCTTGAGGGACTAAAACCCAATTTCCTCATTTTGAGGCCCACAGGAGTCAAATGATTTGCTTGAGCTGAATGGTTACTCAGGTGTGCTAACTCCTGGTCCTCGCTCAAGCTGGCTGTTAAGCTTACAGGTGTGTTTGCAGGCTCACCAAGCACCACCTATGATGAATCAGAGAGAACGGGAACAATGGAAGGTCAGTGGTGCCCCGGTGGTCAAAGAATGGAAAAAGTGGACTGACCACCAGATGGGATACTGGTTCTCTGGTAAAATTCGTAAATGAACCATGCAATGGATTCTTTGTCAGAATTTAGAGATTCTAGTTTTTCAACTGACTTATTTTTCCTCAGAGTTGAATTAAAGAGTACTGACAAACTGAATACTCATGTCTACACGCCCTCTATCAGTACAGTATAAAAAGCTAAGGATGGATTAACAGCCTCATTGGCCATTTCTTTGCTTTTCTAGGTTTAAATTAATTTTAATCCATCTATATAAAAATTACAAGGTGATACATATATATGTAATGTCAACAGGCCTTTTGAACCTGTTAGAAGCTGATGGAAATCAAGGTGATTATGGAGACAGCAATAACCACTGACATTTTGTGTTAAATAACATTCTGCTGATACTACAGTGAATTTCTTCAAATAGTATTATGCAAGCATTTACAATTAGTTTTAACTACTTACATTTAACTAATCTACTTTAAATATTTCTTCCCTTTATAAAACCAAAAATGCCATTATTAGACTAGTGTTTTATAGTGGTGCTTAATCAGAGATGATCCATTTTATCGGAATAAAAATATCATGATGGGAAAGATTCCTTATTTAACTGAACCATTTAAAATTAAGCCATGTGGTCACTCACATTCATTCCACATTAAACAGTACTTCAAAGTATTTACTTTTACTCTCAGATCAAGAAATGAATCATTCAGAGTTTCAAAAAAATTTTTCCTGGTAAATGCTAATAAAACATTCTACAGAGGGAAAAGCATTTCATATTTGTCAGAAATATTATACCATCTAATTGGGTATGCATGATTGCATTCACTTGATTTTTTTTTCTTTTGCCATACGTTTGATGTTAGAGTTATTTCTGAAACCTTGGGAACTAGCCTAATGCCCATGTTGGGGCTTGCAATTCCTCAGAAAAAGTTCCTTATAAAAGGAGTCATATTAAGAAGGTATTAAAAGTAAGTAAATCCTACTCTATATCATCATGCAGTTTCTTTAACTTAAGTTACATCCTGTGAGTCTTCTGGGAATTTTACTGCAATGACAGAGCATGGTTTTTTTGTATTCATTTCAGTTCTTAGCAAATGAGTGACTATTTTGACTTAAGTTGAATGCAAGCTTCAAAACAGACAAACATACCATGAAGGGCAGGCCAAGATAACGTTCTTGGTCTTTTAGGAGCTAGGAAGTACCGTGAAGGGAGACTATTGACAGGAACCGATGCTATTTGTGCTCTTTCAAATCAATCACAGCTCTGTTAAGAATGCGCATTTGCCCTTAGGAATGTGTCACAGGGCTATATCCTAGGGCCAGAGAGGAGCCAGGGGTGAGGGTACTTGCTCAAAACCAATCTCAGCAAGGGGCAAGAATCCTGGTGACTTGGCAAGCCCTCAATCTCTCATTTCTCAGGGCAGGACTTAATGTACTGGGTTCTCTGAGTTCCAGAGAGTTCTGTTTCCACATAGCATTTTCTTCCTATAAAGTAGAACTCTGTAAAATATTTGGCAAATATAAGCAACATAATAATTGAAGCGAGGGGTTTCTTAAAAGTTTTGTAAGCTGATGAAAGATCGCATGTGGTGACATTTTTGGATAGAGAACTCTGAAGACGTAATTGAGGTGTGACATCTACTTTGGTCTTTGAGATGTTTAACCCATCTTAGTAAGTCGTACTTTTCCCTACCTGCATTGTGCTTTGCCAAATATTTGTCTTTGTACTGCTTCTTTTTCTTGCCAAACCAAGTGCAGCTGGCCTGCTGCTCCTGTTTGGTCTTCTCCATGGCAATGCAAGCGACTCGCCTAGCACACAAAGAAAGGGGAAAAAACCCCACAAATGTAAGTTTTATGCTGATAAGAGAGAAAAACCAGTCATTTGAAGAATGAATTGCATGAACAAACTCCTCAGAAATGCTTCAAATTATTCAGTAAAGGTTTGTTCCTTGAAAATTTCCTAGAAACGTTTAAAAAAAAATGCAGGTTTGTAACAAAATAACATTCTATCACTTGAACATATATATTTAACTGATGACACGGATGAGAAGTAAACATAATAGTCATGAAATACAGTGCAATGAGTGTGGGATTTTGAGTTGAGACAAGTCTGATTTGCATCCTGGCTCTCTCAATTATTAGCTTTTATCAATTTAGTGTTAGGTACTTTTCTGGAAAATTTATATATATTCATTCATTTAATCTTTCTAGCAACTTGTGAAATTGTGTCTGTTTTACAGATGAGGGGATCAAAGGACTGAGAGGTTAATTAATTTGTCCCATGTGTGTGCGTGTACTCAGTCGCTCAGTTGTGTCCAACTCTCTGCAACTCCATGGGCTGTAGCCTACCAGGCTCCTCTGTCCGTGGGATTCTCCAGGCAAGAATACTGGACTGGGTTGCCATTTTCCTACTCTAGGGGATCTTCCTGACCCAGAGATTGAACCCACGTCTCTTGCGTCTCTTGCATTGTCAGGCAGATTCTTTACCACTGCACCACCCGGGAAGCCCCGAATTTGTCCCGATCAAACAGCTAAATAAGTGGAGAATGAGGACAGTTTGGCACCAGAGCCCATGCACTTAGGTGGTACATTGTTTCGGTAAGTTCCTTAATCTAGAATCCTAGAAATGTTTAAAAAACACAGGTTTCTAACAAAATAACATTGTCACTTGGACATATAACTGATGACACAGAAGAGAAGTAAACATATAGTCATGAAATACAGTGCAATGAGTGTGGGATTTTGAGTTGAGACAAGTCTGATTTGAATCCTTGCTCTCTCAATTATTAGCTTTTATCAATTTAGTGTTAGGAGTTTTTCTAGGAAATTTACATATATTAATTCAGTTAATCTTTCTATCTCTTGGGTGACTGTTGCAAACAATTTTAACCAAAAATGTAAATCATTTCTCTATCACAGTAGCAGGCACAGCAGTTGCCTAATAAATGGTACTACTATTACAACATGGAGATTCTAGGTAGGGAGAAAAACTATGATTGAATTCAGTTAGGGTTACATTCAGAAAAATCATGATTTTGTTCTACATGATTACAGTATTCAACATTGGTAACATATGCATAAATGTTGTTAGTAAGTTGCTCTCTTAGGTTCAGTCTAAGCAAGTACTTACCTTTCAGGATATTGCCACAGAAGGTTTTGCTTACTTAATGACTTTGCTGTGGGCCAACGTGGGGGTCCCTGAGTGAACCACGTATAAGGAGGACTCAAAAACACTATCAGAATGCCATACAATGCCATTGAAATGATGCGTTGTTTTCTAATGAAGTTGTACTGACTTGTTATTCTCCCACTAGCAGTGTAGAGCTCCTATTGTTCCATTTCCATGTCAATACTTGGTATAATCAGTCTGTAGTTTTAGCCATCATGGTGGATAAGCAGTGAAATAACACTGTTTTTGTATTTCACTGATCATTAATGAGATCAAACATCTTTTCATATGCTTATTGGCTGTTGGATTTCTTCTTTTGTAAAGTGCCTGTTCAAAGACTACTTTCTTATCCAGTTGTCTTTTCCTCATTGATTTGTAGGAAGTGTTTATATGGCCCAAATATTACACTTTTGTTAGTTATATATGATGCAGGTATCTTCTTCCACTCTGTGGCTTGCCTTTCTAATCTTTTTATAGTATTTGATAAAGACAACTTATTAGTTTTAGTCAAATCTAGCAGTATTTTCACTTATGGGAAACATTTTTGTTATCTTTTTAAGGAAATCCTTCCTTGTCCCTAAAGATATTCTCCAGTATTACCTTCTCAAGAGTTTATAATTTTGCCTTTCATGTTTTGGTTTTTAATACACCAGAACTGGTTTTTGTATATAGTACGAAGTTAGGGGTCAATTTCTCATTTCCTGCCCCCTCAATGGATACACAATCATCCCAGAATAACTTAGGGAAAAGTCTATTCATTCCTCCCTAGTGACTATGTATGAGAGTGTTTAGGGGGTCTCTTCAGTTGGCCTATTTGAGCATCTCTAAGCCCATACCTTATTATCTTAACTACCAAAGCTTTAGAGTAAGTCCTGGTATCATTGAGGCAAGTCCTCTCTCTCTATTCTTCTAGAAGAGCATCTTGACTATTTCCAATTCTGTGCATTTCCATGAAAACTTTAAAATTAGCTTGTCAATTTCAAAACGGTTGGGAATGAATTGAATCTATTAATCAATTTGGGAGGAATATATATCTTTGTAATATTAAGTCTTCTAGTCCCTAAATACAGTATGTCTATTCATTTATTTAGGTCTTCTTTAATGTCTCAATAAGTTTTATAGTTTATCCTCTAAATGTCTTGAACAACTTTATTAGATTTGTTCCTAGGTTGTTGATTTAAAAAGATTTTATAAATGGTTTTTAAAAATTTGTAATATGGAAAAATTCAAACATATACAATAATACCGTGTAACGAACCTCAAATACCTATGACTCAGCTTCAACATTTATTAACTCATGGGTTACTTTGTGTTATTTACAACCTACCCACCCTAAGATTAGGGTTCCCAGGTGGTGCAGTGGTAAGCAATCCACCTGCCAATGCAGGAGACACAGGTTTGATCCCTGGGTCGGGAAGATCCCCTAGAGAAGGAAATGACAACACGCTCCAGGATTCTTGCCTGGAAAATCTCATGGACAGGAGCTTGGCGGGCTACAGTCCATGGGTTCACAAAGAGTTGGACATGACTCAGCGATTGAGCATGCACCCTAAGATTATTTTGGAAAAAAAAAAAATCCAACTTTGTATTATTTCCTCCTTAAATATTCTTAAATTCCCTTTAAACCTATAGGTTTCCCCTTCTTCCCCCTCCCCCTTTTCTTCTTGCAATTTATTTGTTGCAGAAACTGGTTGTCTGTCTTATAGTTTCTGATTTTACCCCTGTGGTGTCTTTAATAAGTTCCTGTCTTTTGTATTTCTTGCAAACAACTAACTAGATCTAGAGGTCTAATCAAACTTGAGCTTTATTTTTTTTTGCAAGAGTACTTTATAGTATTATGGTGTTATATAGGGTATTTTAAAAAATTACTTTCTATTTTTTTACTGGTAAATAGAAATATAATTGATTTTGTATAATGATTTTTATATCAGCCATCTTGCTAAACTCTCATATTAATTGTAATTGTTTATATATATATTAATATATTAATAGATTTCTTTGAATTTCTACACAGAATCCTATCACCTGTGATTTTTTTTCCTTTCCAATTATGTTTGCTATAGGTTTACTGTAGATGCTCTCAATCAGGTTAAGGAAGTTCCCTTCAATTTCACAGTCTGTGAGAGTTTTAATTATGAATGGATTTTGGATTTTAACAAATGCTTTTCCTGAATCTAATGATAATGACTTTGTGGATTTTTCTTCTTTAATCTGTTAATATGCTGGATCGGTTTTCAAATGTTGAACCAGCTGTGCATTCCCAGTACAAACTCTACTGGGTCAAGATGTATTATTCTTTTTGTATATTGCTAGATTCAGTTTGTTAATATTTTGCATCTGTGTTCATGAGGAATATGGGTATTTAACATATTCAAAATGTATTGAATTTTGGTATCAGGGTAACACTGGGGTCATGAAATGAGTCAGGAAGCATTCTCTTCTACTTTCTTGAAGAGTCCTTCCTCCCTGCCTCTTTCTTTCTCTTGCTCATCGAGGGCTTTATTTATTTTTGGTTCGGAGAAAGGCATTTATTGGGAAATAATGTGAACTGTCTCTCAGCAACAGTACCAACGTCAATCTCCATATATTACCTAAGTGGCATCCAGAGGAGGCTGATGAAACGTTTGGGAATTCTTCCAGTACAAGCCAATATGTGCTGTTAGTCATAACTACAGCTTCTGTGAGGCATATACTCTTTGGAAACTTAAACAGAACTGAGGCATTTTTGAAAGGTTAAGAGACCAAAATAAAAAAAATCCTGACCTTGTGAAGCTTATGTTATAGTGTACAGAGTATCTTACAAGAAATGATTTTAAGCTTAAAAAAAGTTCCCAGTAAAAATTTGTGGTGTGGTCATGTGTGGTGTAACGAGAGAGGAATGAAACTGATTTTTACCAGACACTCAGGAAATGAATGTTATTTCTTTTAGTTCTGCAAGTGCAAGAAAACTGTTAGAATTTAGGTCAACATGGAGGAAATTTCAAACACATGTTTAACATTTATTGCTGACTTGGATGAGGATCTAGTAGGCAAGGGAAGGGATGACACATTCAGGGACTCAAACCATATCCAAGGATTAGACTGATGGGCCTTGTCAAGCAAGATGAAATTTACCACGGATAAAGAAGGTAAGGTATTTGGGTTCAAAAAAATTGATTTCTCATCTGGAGAATGTGAAAAATTTGATTTGGTAGCAATACATCTAAACAAAGCTTCCGGGTTTGGCTGATCGGATTGTTTCAAATCTTTCTCATTAGCATTACCTGTCTACCATATGACATTCTAGAGACCAATTCACTTTTCCAACAAGGAATTCTTTTTCCCCTCAGCTGGGAATGTCTTCTTGTACCTCCAAAGTCCTACTCAACATCTCAAGGAACATACTGCCCAGTGGGCCTCTTCCTCATTATTCTAGTTAGAATTCCTTTCTCCCTCTATAGTCTTTGCAACTTTATTGAGCTCAGTTTTTCTGAAGTAAACTGAAAATAATATATAAAGTTTAAAATTTCAGTTTTGAAATATTATACATCCCATGAAACCATCACCATAATCAAAATAACAAATATTTTCATCATCCCAGGACTTTTCTTATGCCCTTCTGTAATTCCTCCTTCCTCCTACAGATCCCCAGGAACTAAAGGTTAGTTTTGATTTTCTAGAGTTTTATATAAGGGAATTATATAGTATGTTCTCTGTTTTGCCTGGAAACCCAGCCTAGTGATTTTGAGTTTCACTCATATTGTTGTGTGTTACCAATAGTTCCTTTCTTTTAACTGCATCCTATTGTATGGATATGCCATAATTTGTTTATCCACTGACCTGTTGATGAAAACATTAAAAATGTTTAGAAATTTAATTAAAAATTTTTTTAATTAAAAAAAATTGTAATAGGTATGTGGCCACTAAGTTTTTGTTAGTGCATTTTTTTTGTCCTTGGAAATTCCTTTAGGTTCTATTTCGAATCTGTTATGCCATTCATCCCTCCCCACATACTCTGAAGATATTTTTTAAGCATTGTTGTTCAGTCACTCATTTATGTCTGACTCTTTGCAACCCCATGGACTGCAGCATGCCAGGCTTCCCTGTCCTTCACTATCTCCTGGAGTTGGCTCAAACTCATGTCCATTGAGTAGGTGATGCCATCCAACCATCTCATCCTCTGTCATCCCTTTCTCCTCCTGCCTTCAATCCTTCCCAGCATCAGGGTCTTTTCCAATGAGTTGGCTCTTTACATTTGGTGGCCAAAGTATTGAGGCTTCAGCATCAGTCCTTCCAATGAATATTCAGGGTTGATTTCCTTTAGGATTAACTGGTTTGATCTCCTTGCTGTCCAAGGGACTCTCAGGAGTATTCTCCAGCACCACAGTTCGAAGGAATCAATTCTTCTGTGCTCAGCCTTTTTTATTGTCCAGCTCACACATCCATACACGACTACTGGAAAAACCATGCTGCTGCTGCTGCTGCTAAGTCGCTTCTGTGCGACCCAATAGACAGCAGCCCACTAGGCTCCTCTGTCCCTGGGATTCTCCAGGCAAGAATACTGGAGTGGGTTGCCATTTCCTTCTCCAATGCATGAAAGTGAAAAGTGAAAGTGAAGTCGCTCAGTTGTGCCCGACTCTTAGCGACCCCATGGTCTGGAGCCTACCAGGCTCCTCCGTCCATGGGATTTTCCAGGCAAGAGTACTGGAGTGGGGTGCCATTGCCTTCTCCGAATTAGAGAAAGGAAATGCCATAGCTTTGTCCATATGGACCTTTGTAGGCAAAGTAATGTCTCTGCTTTTTAATACACTAACTAGGTTTGTCATTGCTTTTCTTCCAAGGAGCAAGTGTCTTAATTTTCAAGGCTGCAGTCACCATCTACAGTGATTTTGGAGCCCAAGAAAATAAACTCTCTCACTGTTTCCATTGTTTCCCCATCTGCCATTAAGTGATGGGATTGGATGCCATGATCTTCGTTTTTTAATGTTGAGTTTTAAGCTAGCTTTTTCACTCTCTTCTTTCACCTTCATCAAGAGGCTCTTTAGTTCTTCTTTGCTTTCTGTCATAAGGGTGGTGTCATCTGCATATCTGAAGTTATTGATATTTCTCCCAGCAATCTTAATCCCAGTTTGTGCTTCATCCAGCCTGGTATTTAACATGATATACTTTGCATATAAGTTAAATAGCCAGGGTGACAATATATCACCTTGACGTACTCCTTTCCCGATTTGGAACCAGTCTGTTGTTCCATGTCCAGTTCTAACTGTTGCTTCCTGACCTACATATAGGTCTCTTAGGAGGCAGGTAAGGTGGTCTGGTATTCCCATTTTCCAGCTTGTTGTGATCTACACAGTCAAAGGGTTTAGCATAGTCAGTAAAGCAGAAGTTGATGTTTTTCTGGAATTCTCTTGCTTTTTCTATGATCCAATGGATGCTGGCAATTTGATCTCTGGTTCCTCTGCCTTTTCTACATCCAGCTTGTACATCTGGATGTTTTCGGTTCACATACTGTTGAAGCATAGCTTGAAGAATTTTGAGCATTACCTTGCTAGCATGTGAAATAAGTCCAAATGTGTGGTAGTTTGAGCATTCTTTGGGACTGGAATGAAAACGGACCTTTTCCAGTCCTGTGGCCACTGCTGAGTTTTCCAAATGTGCTGGCATATTGAGTGTAGCACTTTAAAAGCATCTTTTAGGATTTGAAATAACTCAGCTGGAATTCCATCACCTTCACTAGCTTTGTTTGTAGTGATGCTTCCTAAGGTCCACTTGACTTCACATTCCAGGATGTCTGGCTCTAGGTGAGTGATCACACTATTGTGATTATCTGGGTTGTGAAGATCTTTTTTGTACAGTTCTTCTGTGTATTCTTGCCACCTCTTCTTAATATCTTCTGCTTCTGTTAGGTCCTTACCATTTCTGTCCTTTATTGAGTCCATCTTTGCATGAAATGTTCCCTTGGTATCTCTAATTTTCTTGAAGAGATCTCTAGTCTTTCCCATTCTATTGTTTTCCTCTATTTCTTTGCATTGATCACTGAGGAAGGTTTTCTTATCTCTCCTTGCTATTCTTTGGAACTCTGAATTCAAATGGGTATATCTTTCCTTTTCTCCTAGCCTTTTGCTTCTCTTCTTGTCTCAACTATCTGTAAGGCCTCCTCAGACAACCTTTTTGCATTTCTTTTTCTTGGGGATGGTTTTGATCACCACCTGCTGTACCATGTTACGAACCTCTGTCCATAGTTCTTCAGGCACTCTGTCTATCAGATCTAATCCCTTGAATCTATTTGTCACTTACATGGTATAATTGTAAGGGATTTGATTTAGGTCATACCTGAATAGCCTAGTGGTTTTCCCTATGTTCTTCCATTTAAGTCTGAATTTTGCAGTAAGGAGTTCATGATCTAAGCCACAGTCAGCTCCTGGTCTTGTTTTTGCCAACTGTATAGAGCTTCTCCATCTTTGGCTGCAAAGAATATAATCAATCAATCTGATTTCTGTATTGACCATCTGGTGATGTCCATGTGTAGAGTCATCTCTTGTGTCGTAGGAAGAATGCTGTGACCAGTGCATTCTTTTGGCAAAACTCTGTTAGCCTTTGCCCTGCTTCATTTTGCACTCCAAGGCCAAACTTGCCTGTTACTCCAGGTATCTCTTGACTTCCTACTTTTGTATTCCATTCCCCTATGATGACAAGGCCATTTTTTTTTTTTTTGGTGTGAGTTCCAGAAGGTCTTGTAGGTCTTTATAGAAGCATAGTTAGTGTTAATCACTCAGTCGTGCCTGACTCTTTGGGACCCCATGGACTGCAGTCCACCAGGCTCCTCTGTCCATGAGATTTTCCAGGCAAGGATACTGGAGTGGGTTGCCATTTCCTTCTCCAGGGGATTTTCCCAACCCAGGGATCGAACCCGGGTCTCTTGCACTGCAGGCAGATTCTTTACCGACTGAGGTATAAGGGAAGCCCTTATAGAAGCCACCCCCCTTTTTTAAACAACTGTGTTTACTAGCAGGCTTTTAATAATCAGTAATATGTATATTACTTGGTCTCCTAATTCCAATATATGATGCGGGTTTGATTCTGTTTCTGGTGTCTGTTATTGCTCACTGGTTTCCATGTGCACCCGCGTATTTTGACTTGCTGGTCACTGCCCTGGAGAAAGTCCATGCTGGGGGTGGTTAGGAGGAGCCCTAGGATAAAAGTGCTCTCCTTCAGAGACTTTCATTTGTCTATAACAGATATATGGAAGTATTAGTAAACAAGAAACCTCACATCAAGTGCATAGCTGGACTTCCCCTGGCTGTCCCAGGCTATGTGTACCTGGGTGCAAATTCATTTGGGGTAGACCAGTAGCCACAATGGAGAAGGCGATGGCACCCACTCCAGTACTCTTGCCTGGAAAATCCCATGGATGGAGGAGCCTGGTGGGCCACAGTCCATGGGGTCGCGAAGAGTCGGACAAGACTCAGCAACTTCACTTTCACTTTTCACTTTCATGCATTGGAGGAGGAAATGGCAACCCACTTCAGTGTTCTTGCCTGGAGAATCCCAGGGATGGGGGAGCCTGGTGGGCTGCTGTCTATGGGGTCGCACAGAGTCGGACACGACTGAAGCGACTTAGCAGCAGCAGCAGCAGCAGAGGCCACAATGTTTTCAGGGAAACTTTGTTTTCCTTTTGCTGTGCTCACTGACAAGGCATCCTTCTCTACAGTCCCCTGGTGTGGAAGGGAAGTAAGGGAATGCTTATCAGTTTGCTCTTAACCTAGGGATATAGCTTTTTGCAGTCCTAACAGTGTGGGATGGGTCTCCTAACTGATTCTCCTACTTATACAGGCCTTACTGGGTCTTAACCTTGGTCCTCTGGCAGAGAAGTTCTTAGTAATAGAATGCCCTCATGGCAAAGTGGACCAATTTGGAACTCTCATTTTTACCGCTCTGATTAATGGCTTTCATATAAAAATTGGTCACTGAGTTCCCCAATACCTTTTAAGGTAATTTTCAAAAACATATTTTCTGCAGCACATCTCATTTTTTTCCACCAGGAGGATTGGTCCAGACAATCTAGTCTACCATTATAGGCAACAGGAAGCAAATCTGCTTTTCCACTGTCATTTCTCAGGCTTCCCCCAGGGGACTTAAGAGTTATAGGTATTGGTGAGACATAATTTATACAAATGATCTGACCAGGGAGAAGAGGTCTAGAATCTACATAAATATTTTCAAGAGACACTCATTCACATATGGCAACATTCAAGAACACATTTTGTAAAATGTAAATATCAGTGCTAACATAATAACATCACTAGCAAAAGGACTTAGACATCACTTTCCTCTCACTAATGCTTAAAGTGTTTTTTGAAGATCGGACCCAAAGATGGCATCAGAGGGAAGGCTTCTACTTCCGTTATGTGGGCCTATGTTTCCTAGTATAAAATGATGGCATCTGAAGTTCTTAGCTCCAATGTGCTAAATTTAAAAGTATTTTTGGGAACCCTGGAATTTAGCTGAAAGAAGTGATCAAGCAAAAGAGATTAACTGAAAAATCCCTTTAATTAGTAAAAAACTGGGTGGAAAAAAACTATGCGTCTATGAACTTGATGCCTTTAATCTCTTTTAGTTAGGTTCAAATAAGTATTTTGGACATGAAGATCTCTCTCTTTTGAAGATATCTCTTTGGCACTAGATTTCTGATATATATTGCCAAAGTACAGACAAAGGTAAAACTATCAGCATTTTTAAAAAAACAGCAAATTATAACATTAATAACAGAAATAGATTTTACCAAAATATACAGTAATCCCTGACTCCTCTCAGTTAAAAACATGTCTGAAAACTGCCTGATTTTAACCTGCTTTCAAAGCTTAAACTTTCTAACAGACACACATTTTAAAAGACCTGGCAGGGTAAAGAACGAAGCTTCTGTCTCCCTTCTAATAGCGAAACACTTTAAATACCTGGAGTGACCGTGAATCCTGGCATCTGAGTTTTTCACTGGTGGTGGAGCGGAATGGGGTTGGTGAGAGCATGTGGAGGGGCAAAGAGAGGGTACATTTAAAAAAAATGCAATTCTAAAAGGCTGGAAACAGCATACAGGTGTAGAGGGCTCTGCTAAGAGATCACGATGTGACTATGACCCGACTCAGCCTCTCTCTAGACCTTCCTCTCCTTCTGTGTGAAACAAAGACCTGACTCTATAAATAGGAGCTCACTTGGGGCTGACAACTGAGAATTCTCGGCAGACTCATTTGAATTGCGTTTGGCTAATAGAGCAAACAATATATTAAACAGGTTTTACCCTATAAAACAGCAAAACATAAAGGTGGAAAATGGCTCGCCAGGCTTCGTTTACATGAGAAACCAAAACAGCACAACACAGACATACCATTCCTGAAGTTCTGGAGAAGGAATGAGACCTGCCGCTCCATTTTTGGAGTTTTCCAGTTTACCCTGCCACCAATTGTGATCGTCCTTACTAATAATCTGGATGACGTCACCAACTCTGAATCGAATGCCAGCTTCTTTGCAGGGGATGAGGTCATCCTTAGCTGGATCATATTCAAATTGTGCTCTTACATAGATCTATAAAACAGGAGTTTGTAAGAAAAAACGCCACAGTGATATGAAAGAAAACAGTCAGTTCTAACTGAATAACCATGGACTAACACTACAATACGAACAGGACATTAGATGGTGAACACAAATATGATGCATGGAAATACAACACAGAAAACTGCTACCACTAGAACAATGTACTGTTTTTGATGTGTACAGTTACAAATCTCTGCTCTTTTTATTTGGATAGAACATTTAAGGTATTTGTTCAATAAAGACTTTATTTCTGCTTTTACTATAACAGAATAGGCTTAAAATTATAGTGAAATATGCTTACCGTTTGAAAATCTGCATATATGTAGTTGATATTATGGGTAAGTTGTCATGATCACGTGGCAGGCTTTAAGCCATAACCACAAGCATTCAGGGAAGGTTTTAACCCTAAAGCAGCACGATACGAAACTAGCAAGAACTCAGTGTTGGTAATGTGCTATAAAATGCCTCCATGACAACCGGCAGTGTGTCTACACACTGCTGATAAACTTAACTGTAACTCAAACATTTTAAAAAAGCACTTAAAGGTAGTTTAATTTTGCAAATAGCATTTCTACTTTATATTCGCATTTTACTCTTCTTCGAGAAGAAAAATGAATTTAAGTCCTACGTTTGCCAATGTAACACTTAAAATCTGCAGAGCTTCAGGAGATGGATAGTTCAAGGCTCTGAGTTTTATGATATGTAAATGTAACTAGTAAATATAAAAGGAAACAGATTAGCATACAAGGGGTTATCACATGGCACCATTTTATGAATTACTGGATTTCTAAATAATGTAAAACAAGGTGCTAGATATTCAGTATTGCATCATTGGAGTGATTTCTATCAGGTGCTAGTTTATGCAAATCTTAACTCCCAATCTGATTATTTTTAAGAGCACATTTCAAGAAAAATTCCATAAAATTTCTATCTTGAAATTACATTTGAATATTAATATTAAAGTCACTGTAAAACCAACCTGAAGGGTTTGGAACTATTGTGTTATTATTCTGTTTGTTTCTTTTCAGAAATCCAGCCTATAAAAGTTATAAGTCTCTGCATTTGCACCTAAAATTTAAACTCAATGTGCCAGCAAATAAAAGTTGCTTGTCTCAGGCAGCACTTAACTTTTCATGTTTGATTAGGGACATAAAGCCAGGATTTTTCTGTTGTTGTTTTTTCCCCACTGTATGTGGCTTTCAGAAATACACATGCAGATACAAATTAAAAAACCTTCAAGCTTCAGATAATTATTGCTTAAAAATGTTCATTGGAATGTACATTTTAGTTATTCTTAGAATTCAAAGTATTTTGTAGCCTTTAAAAATTTATTTCCAGCCTAGAGGCAGGCCCATAAGATCCCCAAAGGCTGAATTCTTAACCATCAACACAAAATGATCAGGTTGAAATTACAATAACCATCACAGCTACAAAGATGTTAGGGAAAAAATCCTTATAGAGAATTAGTCATGTGTAATGTGTTAAAATGAAATGGTACAAGCTCTCAATGCTCAAATGTTATGGTCCAAAATGCAGACATTATGGGATGGAAAGGGTTAATAAAGGATTGGCTATTAGCAGCTCAGTTTAGATAAATTTCTATAGAGGATATCTATTCACCTGTCGTCCTTTTGGTTGGGTAGTTGATGGCAAGTCCTGTAGAATAAAGCCAACCCAGGAGAAAAATTTTCATTTACTTTTCAAAGAGTACAAGGTAATTTGTGTGTTCTGTTACATTATGGTTAAAAAATGAGCTAGATTTAAGTTGTAAAGAGATAATATACATTATTCCATTTCTCAGAAATGTTGAGTTATCAAAAAAGAAAAATCAAACCCAGGCCATTTAGCAGCAAGCTGAAGAAAGCAGGTAAATTTAAGCAGAGAGAAATGTGTTCTTAAGAAACAACTCAGCATCTTCAACACAAAAGCCACTGCAAGTGAAACAGCCTATTTAAAAAACCCCCCCAAAACTCAAAAGAGCTATTGCCCTTTTCGACTTAGTTACTGCAACCATTTAAGATTTTGAAAAATTCAATGGTTGTATGGATTTTTTACCATCTTACAGTTGTTAAATGTTAACTGTTATAAATGAATTCCTTTGGTAGCCTATTTTGAAGTTGCAAATAAAAGTCACAGGAAATTTTCTAACATTTCTCTTACTTATATCATTCCATCTGAGGTGATCTCAAATTATTTATAAATTAGCTCAAATTATTTACAAATTTACCTCATAAAAATGATATTTTTTAAAGGGCAAGTTAAAGAGTGATACTGCTGTATCATTAGAACTCTCATTTTTAACAGCAATATCAGCAACTTAAGAGATTTTGTTATTTCAAAATATTTCAAAAATTCACACACCTGCACCTGTAAGTGCTCCCATTTGCTTACATAAATTAAAAACAATTCTTTTTACTTTCCAAAATGGATAGTTCTGACAAAAAGTGAAATTCCACGTTCAAGTCAAAATATAAAGTACTTTGTGTTAAAGATGTGATAATAGCGTGGCTTAAGTGCAGTTTGAAGCCAGTTCCTTTTGCTTTTCATATCCAGGCAAGGCTTATAATTCACAGAAGTATGTGCACGTACCACAGTAACAGAGGGCACACCAATTCGTAAACTTAGATAGCGGAAACTAAACATGTTGCTGATATCACTCAGAATAGACAACTACAAAGCCCGAGAATACCCAAATTCCTACTCTGCAAAATTCTTATATTTCTTTATCTTTCGCAAGTGAAAAAAAAATGTTTAGAAATTTCAACAAATTTCCATTTACATCCTCTGCATAACTTTGAGCAAAGTCATAGACAGCAGCTGGGTGACACAGAAATATTTTGAGAATGACCAAAGCAGTCTTGAACTACATTTCTTAAAATTTAACTAATGAAAGGTATTTTCAATGAGAAGAACAAGATTTTCCAGGAGTAAACTGCATTGTAGCTGTAGTAGCCTTGTATATCGGCAGAAGACAATATTTCCACTGAACACATGTAACTAGAACACTCATGGCAGGTGGCACCAACAAAATTGTCACACTTTGCTGTGTGGAGCTAGAGTTCTTACCGAAACAGAATTGTTAGTGCTGCTATGACCATTAGCTGGGGACTGTCTGGAAGTGGAGGGGGAATCTCTCTGAAATAAGACACAAGGTTCATTAACACAGAACACCAGCAGAGAAACAAGAGATATTCATATCAACAGTTACAACCACAGGCTGACAACCATTTCCTTTGAGGTTTTAGCTGTAAAGGTGCCATACTGACTTACTTGCATGATTTCAGAGAAGCATGAAAAAATGTTTGTGCAGTCTGAAGATTCACATGTTGTAAGTGATGACCGTGTCATTCATTAATCATTTCTTTCCTGTCTCTAACATTCTGTAACCTTTGCTTTTTTAAAATGAGAACCCGAAGGGTGACTTGATATTAAAATCCTATCAACTACTGTAAAGTGACAAAGATTACTATAACATTGTGCTAAAGATCCCAATTGCATATCTTTTTTAATTGAAAATTAGGTGTTAAAAGTATTTAATAATCTTTAGGTACCTCAGTATCAAAAATTACCGAATGACACAATTTGAAGAGAAGTGAAGTCGCTCAGTCGTGCCCGACTCTTTGCAACCCCATGGACAGTAGCCTGCACCAAGCTCCTCCGTCCATGGGATTCTCCAGGCAAGAGTACTGGAGTGGGGTGCCATTTCCTTCTCCAGGGAATCTTCCCGACCCAGGGATCGAACCCAGGTCTCCCGCATCGTAGACAGACGCTTTACCGTCTGAGCCACCAGGGAAGTGAAGTGAACCTTAAAAAAGACTTCTTACGTTGCAATCACCTTAGAATCTTTCTAGGCTAGATATTACTAATAAGGGTAAAAGATAGTTATAGACCAGAGAAGAAACCTTTATTTTTAAAGAATATTTTAGCAGATTAATTAAAACAATAATCTTGAGCCTCTACAAATATTACACTTCTGGCAAAGATTCCAGCAGCCACAGCCAACTATACTATATGACACACTCAAAATCCTTTCCAGGCTCCACTCCCTTGTTGTCCAAATCAACTATAATGTTAAAACAAGGAGAGGATGAAAGTAAGTATTTAAAATTTTAGTTGAGTTCTTGGAAATCTTTGAAATGTGCATGTCCACTCAAAAGGCATTTGCTTTTTCTAGAAGACTTAAAGAAAACTTCTGGAACCTGTTGGCCTTTAAATAATGGGATTCCTTAGATGAGGATTCTCAGATGTTAGTGAGCAGAATGTCTAGGTGCCACCCCCAGAGACTCATGTCAGTAGGGCCAGGACGTGGGGTGGAGGTCCCCGCTTTTACCAATGGCCAGGGTGATGCTGAGGTAGGTAGCCAGAGAGCCTTTCTTTAGGAAGTACTGTTGTAGCTGGGAGGAATTCAACCACAGGCTTGAACTCTGCCACAGGACAGGAGAGTCAAAGAGATTGGTGGGGGAGGTACCTTGATTCCTACTATTCAGAGGTTGAGAAGGTAAGAGGGGGCTCTTTTTACTCAAGAGCATAGCATTTATATGTGTCCTACTGGTCCTACATCAAAACCAGTTCAACCACTCAAAAACACAAGAGAAACTTATATTAATAACTAACACTATCTTCTGGCTAGTGAGCCAAAAAGACAAAAACCAATCGGACTTACTAAATTTCTTCCAAGATGTGAAATGGTATGAGGACCACTTATGATTTTTAGAATATCAGAATGCTTGACATAAAAGATGCATGTGACAGTTTTTCTTTTCCAGCAAGGTTTGTGTACTAGGTAACAAATTTCAAAACTATGAATCCTGGAACAGAAGTTCTGTATTTTGTTTTGAAATGTAATTGAAGTTCCATAAAAAGCCACCAAGAGGAGCTCAAGACTTGATATAACAGAAACCCCACTTGTCATGGCTCACTAAAAATATACTTGACGAAACTACAAATTCTTATACCTATCTTCAATAGGTTTAGGGAAAACAGGAAGCCTCTGATTTTTCTTGTGAAATTTACATCATTACTAGAGACAGGAAGAAACACTGTAATTTCTCCCTCAACTTCTCCTAAGTACAAATTCAATTTTCTAGACCGGTTCCAGTAAGTTGCCAGCCAGTCTTAAACACTCACTGGAGGAAACGTGTACTTCATACTGATGTTACACACACTTGGAAGGTGCACATCAAAGTGCGAGCTTCAGACAAAAATATTCAAACTGAAGGTGCAATGACCGAAGGATGCCCTCACTTAGGCTGGCTCATATTTCCAAATATAAAAAGAATGATTTTTGAATCTCACTTGCTAACCAATAGCAAACTGAATAATATAGGCTGGGAAAGCTACAGTTTCTCAAGGATAAGCCTACTGTAAGAAAGGAGCTTGGGGTTTGTATTACTCTAGAACACTTACTTGTTTCCAAGTCAGATAACATTCCAATTTAAACAATTTCACAGAAGGTTGTAAAAACCTCTATTCCACTAATAACATCAGTTATCAATTCCTCATAGGCTTAAAATCCATCTAGAGACCTCTCAGAATTATTTGAATACCTCTATCTTAACAAGAAATAGACCACTTTTCAGATTCTTGGAAAGAAGAACTATCTAATGTGATTTCTTAACAAGGGAAGTAAATATACTTCCTGGAAACATTATTGCAATTATCATCTTTCATCCTCCCCCAGAGACTCATTCTTTATTAAACCTCTGTCATTATTTGGAGCTTCTCTCTATGTATTTTGCTTCGCTTCCAGCCTGCAGGAAGTTTAGGTGCTGAGGAGAACCCCGTGGAAGAGGGCTGAGTAGGTGGGTGGGACCTACTCTGTTCCGTTATCTTTGTTGTAAAATTGGTGTGCAGTGATCAACAGCACAGGCAGAAACAATTTCCCAGAAGAAGCCAAAACATTCAGCCATCAGCAGACAGTTAGTTAAGAACCCAGAGGAGATGGGGTGTTTCGTTAGAGCTATTACCTCACAGGATGATGACTGAGTGCGGTAACTTGGCACGATCTTGAAGGTGATACTCCCCCGCATTTCCCGCTGGAGGAAACAGAAAGGAGAGCTCTTTGAACAAACAAATGTTGCACACAACAACACGTAAGAAACCACTGAAAACGTTTCAGGGGTATTTAGTGCAAGCCAGCCGACAGCACAGGGGCCTAAAAACGAAACCGAGTTACAAAAGCAGGAACTGCTCACAGTAACACAGGAGGCTGCTCCTGGGAACAGCCCTGCAAAGTCAAGGCTGACTGCCCTGTTCACACAGCAATGGTGCAACAGACCTCTGACGGTGATCTTTTCATAGATGCGGAGACAACTCTAAGTGACATGCCTTTCGAAAGTGAATACAAGTTGAAATGGACTACAGAACAAGTAATTATGTAAGAATTATATTTGGGAGGCTACATGATGATGGTGTACTCCATAAAATCTGCTTTTTAGTTCATAATTTAGGCCTTAGTTTTGACTGTCAGTGACTCTGTGGTGCTTACTGTACCTTCAGTAGATATAAATAGCACAGGAGGCTGCTACACTGCGGTGGGAAGAAGGTGCAGGACCAGAGGTCTAAACATCTCCCTCTGCTCGCCAGGGCCTGTCATTCTGCAGCCCCCAGCCCGCCCCAATCCAAAGCCTAATTTGAACACCAATTTTGGATATATATGGTAAAAAATGGCCTGATCTACCATGAGTTTCCTTTTCCCTGCTCTATAGAGAAATCCCATATAGCTGGCTATGACTCAGCTACACAGGAAAGAGGTTTCTGACATTGCTGATGTCAGCAGAGTTGAGGTCAGTGAGAAACTAGTTCACAAGTATGCACAACTGCAAAGGTTTTCTTTAAACATCTGCTCACTAAGAACCAGGAGACAAAGGACTGAAAGGAGAATGTTCAAGCCCACACTGCTGAAAATGGGCAAAATGTTTCTAAGCTCTGCTGCATGTAACCATTTTTCTAGTTCTCAGTTTTTATGAATGTTGCACAAGACCACACAGATGATCGTACCAGATTACAAAAGAATACCCCTTATTTAATAAACAAATTAATGAACTGAAAGTTGATTTCAGAAAAAGTGACTTTCATTTGACTCACAAGCATTTTTTGCAGCTGTTCCACTGTTTGGTTGGCTACACTGATGCCATTGATTTCTCGAATTTCATCTCCGACATGAAGTGTACCTAAGAAATTACACAAAATTATAAACATGAAATGATATATACTTTTATAATAATAAAATCCAAAGTCAGCAAGGTAAGTAATTTTTAAAAATTAAGCTAAATACTAAAGGCTAATATTTCAGAACCAGGTATGAGTTAGGCTCATATAGTAAACTCGCCAAAACAGATACACCTAACTTATGGAGGACACAGTTTTGAAAGATGACTAAAAATCTGCTTATTTTTCTGAGAGACTCCTTATGTATATAGCTGTTTAAAACTATGACTTCCAGATGCAGCCTATCTGGGTTCATATCTCTGCTTCATCATGTATTAGCTTCCAGATCTTGGGTAACTTACTGAAAATTTACCTGAAAACTCATATTTATAAAATGGAGATGAAAATAGTATCTATCTGATAGGATTGTTGTGAGGATTAAATGAGTTTATTAGATGCAGAGGACTTAGAACTGTTCTTGGTGCATAGTGCCATTTAAGTATTTGCTGATATCATCATTATTATCTACCAAATATGATACAAAGGTTGTTGATTTTTCAAAGAATTGTGGTGATAATATCTGTATATCAATAAATTTATATTAGACATACTGAAACTTTTTAATAATAATTTGGTAGGCACTTCAGGGTTCTGTCACACTTCAACTAGAAAAAGTGAGAAACAATGGTTAAATAGTGTTACGTAAATTTTTGCTTTATTTATGAATTGCACACACGTTTAGTCATTGACCTGACTTCATTATGCAAAGCTCATGGTATCTTTAAGACATACACACTAAAATGCAGATAAAAAGCCTTGTATTTGCTTCAAAGTAATCCAGGGGCAGTAGGGCAAATACAGGTGAAATCAGTATGGTCATGAATTAACAATAATTCTACCTGGGTTATGGGTACGTAGGTGATCATCGCACTATTCTTTCCACTTTTCTCTACTTGAACTCACTGCACTATTCTCTCTAACCATGTTTGAAAGTTAACATAATTAAACATAAAACAAAAATTTGGGGACTTTTGTTTTCAATATGGTAGATTGCTGCTAAGTCGCTTCAGTCGTGTCCGACTCTGTGCGACCCCATAGACGGCAGCCCACCAGGCTCCCCCGTCTCTGGGATCCTCCAGGCAAGAACACTGGAGTGGGTTGCCATTTCCTTCTCCAGTGCATGAAAGTGAGAAGTGAAAGTGAAGTCGCTCAGTCGTGTCCAACTCCTAGCAACCCCATGGACTGCAGCCTACCAGGCTCCTCTGTCCATGGGATTTTCCAGGCAAGAGTACTGGAGTGGGGTACCATTGCCTTCGCCTCAATATGGTAGATTAGGCACTCACAAACTCTCTTACAACTATATCCCATGTAGGGCTCACCCCTTGAAGTGTTACTGGTCTTACAAAATGAATGTGAATCCCCAAGAATACTTCCCATTTCCATCCCCACTCTCCCTTCCACAGTTAAGAACCCAGTGAGCTGGATCCAGAGTGGTGGCAAAATCAAGATGGAATGAAACCAGTGGGAGGGGTAGATGCCATTGCCATACTGCTTCCTGGCTGCCTTCTGAGTCTTGGGCCAATAGCAAGTTAGAGAAGCTAAGCCCAGGATTCTGCAGGGAGCCAAGACTCAGTTCAGTGGCACTCTGTGGCAGCTGGTAAAACACAGAACAGACCACTTTTGGAGGAAAGTATTCCCAGTTTAGGCTCCCACGACTTCTACTAATTTGAGCAAGCAATAAGCTTATAATCAAAGATCACCAAACATACAATAAGGCAAACTATTATGTGAGTCATCAGAAAGAGAAGAAATAGATTTAGACCCTCAAGGAGGATAGATGCTGGAATGGTCAGATATAGACTACAGGAATACCTTGTTTTCTTGTGCTTTGCTTTACTGTGCCTCAAAGATAACCACGTTTTTTATAGATTGAAGGTTTGTGGCAACCCTGTGTTGAGCAAGTATATCTGTGCCATTTTTCCAACAGTGTTTGCTCACTTCCTGTCTCTGTATCACACTTTGGTAATTCTCACACTATTTCAAACTTTTTCATTATTATTATATTCATTATGGTGATCTGTGATGAGTGATCTCTGCTGTTCTGGGAGTGTTATGAACCGTGCTTATATAAGATGGCAAACAATTGATTGCTGAAATTGCACCAAAGGATTTAGAATATTACATAAACTTAGTTAATAAAGCAGTGGCAGGGTTTGAGAGGATTTACTCCTGTTTTGAATGAGGTTCTACCATGGGTAAAATGCTATCAAGCAGCAGTGCATGCTACAAAGAAACCACTTGTGAAAGGAAGAGTGGGTCAATGAGGCAAACTTCATTGTCTTAAGAAACTGCCACAGCCAACTCAGCCTTCGGCAACCACCACCCTGACCAATCAGCAGCCATCAACATCTAGACAATACCCTCCACCAGGAGCAAAGAATATGATTTGCTGAGGCTTAGATGATGGTTAGCATTTTTTTAGTAATAAAGTAATTTTAAATTAAAGTATATACATTTTAAAAGACATAATGCTACTGTACACTTAGTAGGTGATAAGTGAAGTCTCTCAGTCGTGTCTGACTCTTTGCGACCCCACGGATTGTAGCCCACCAGGCTCCTCCATCCATGGGATTCTCCAGGCAAGAATACTGGAGTGCGTTGCCATGTCCTTCTCCAGGGGATAGCATAGTACAAACATAAATTTTATGTGCACTGGTAAACAAAAAAATTCATGTGACTCGTTTTATTGCAGTGGTCTGAAACCAAGTCTGTAGTATCTCTAAGGTATGCCTGTATAAAATAGTTATATGTTAAAGAAAAAGAAAGAAAGGGACCTTTTTTGCAAGGATGAGCATGCAACAAGAGATTATCAGATGTGAACAGACAGATCTGAAAACAAAAATAAGAACAAGTGACTAGTACTTCTAGAAAGGAAAAATATAATCAGTAGCGTAAGTCAATGAATGGATGAGTTGAACAGGAGTTCAGATATGGCTGAAGAGTTTCAGCTAATTGGAAGACATAACCAAATAAATTAACTAGAATGCAGGTAAGAGAAATAAGGAGGTAAGGAAGATAGGAAACAAGAAATAAAACATGAAAAAGATATTAAGAGATATGGAGGGAATGTCTAACACACATCTACCTAGAGTTCAGAAGGAGATGATAGAGTGAATGTAGAGGCAATATTTTAAGAAATATGGTTGCAAATTTTCTTGAATGATGCAAACATGATCACACAGCTCCAGGAAGAATAATGTATCCCAAATAGGATAAATAAAAAGAAAGCCATGCCAGGAGGTAGTAAAAGTACAGAACATCGAAGACAAAGAGCTTATAAAGTCCAGGGAGAAAGGAGAGATCATCTACAAAGCAAGGACAATTGTAGTGACACCAGATTTCTCAAGATCAAACAACAGATGCCAAAAGAAACCGGAATGGTAACCATTAACCTAAAATTGTGCTCTCAGCAAAAGTAATCAAGATTGAGGTAGAAATGAAATATTTACAGATAATACCACCTGAAGGAGTTCATCAACAAGAGACTATCACTAAAGGAACTATAAAGGATACAGTTTAGGAAGAATGAAAAATGCTCACCAAAAAAAAAAAAAAAAAAAAAGAAAAATGCTCACCAAAGGGTGGTCTGCAATGCAAAAGGAATAATAAACAAATAAAATCGTAGACATTTATGTAAATTCAAACAACAATGGTCATGTATTTTAAGATAATTTCAAATTTGTGGATTTAAAATAGGACAGAATAAAAATGCTGGGCAAGAATAATATGTAAGTCAAGTAAGAAAGTGAAGTCGCTCAGTCGTGTCCGACTCTTTGCAACCCCATGGACTGAAGCCTACCAGCCTCCTCCATCTATGGGATTTTCCAGGCAACAGTACTAGAGTGGGTTGCCATTTCCTTCTCCAGGGGATCTTCCTGATCCGGGATCAAACCCCGATCTACCGCACTGCAGGTAGATGCTTTACCGTCTGAGCCACCAGGAAAGTGCATGTAAGTCAAGAATGGGATCTAACTTGATTCCAATGTCTTTGTATTCTTTGAGAGAATGGAATTAATATACTGTTTCCCTTTAGTGTGAAAGTGAAAAGTGAAAGTCGCTCAGTTGTGTCCGACTCTTTGTGACCCCATGGACTGTGGCCTGCTAGGCTCCCCTGTTCATGGGATTCTCCAGGCCAGAATACTGGAGTGGGTGTAGCTGTTCCCTTCTCCAGGGATTGAACCCAGGTCTCCCGCATAGCAGGTGTCTGTCTGAGTCATCGTATGTCAAGTTAAATATGTATGACAAGTTTTCAAGGTAACCACCTAAAAAGAGAAATAGAATGCTGAAAGTCTAAGCTACCAGGGCGGAATGAACAAACATGAAGAAAAACATCAGTTAAAATATGGAATAAATTAAAAAAAAACCCAAGATGATAGAAATCATTACTGAAATATTAATGGACTACATTAAATATTGATGGACTATCCTTGCCCATTAAAAGATAGCAATCATCAGAAAGTGAAAGTGACTCAGTCGTGTCCAACTCTTTGCGACCCCATGGACTGTACAGTCCATGTAATTCTCCAAGCCAGAATACTGGAGTGGGTAGCTTTTCCCTTCTCCAGGGGATCTTCCCAACCCAGGGATCTAACCCAGGTCTCCTGCATTGCAGGCGGATTTTTCGCAATCATCAGAGGGCACTACAAAATGAAAACCTCAGATTTAGAAATGTTTGTAAGACACACTCTACAGCACACAGGCACAGAATGGTTAGAAATAAAAGAAGAAGACATCCTAGCAAATAACTAAAATAAAGCTGGAATAATTACATTAAAATAAAATAAGTTTTAAGTAGAAGGTATAATAAGGATAGACATGGTTACCAGGCACTTCTATGCTCCTAATAAAACAGCCTTGAATATATACATCGAGAGATCTATAGATAGAAATAGAAAAACTCAACTGTGATAATTGGAATATTTCAATAATTATTGATAGGTCAAACAGAAAAAAAAATAGTCAATATATAGAATGTTTGAACAACAATTAACCTTAAGCAATCATATAGAGAACTCTGCATGTAACAGGAACAAAACAGTCTTCTTAGGTACAACATGGGCCATTTATAAAAATGACGAAAGGTCTATGCCATAAAGCAAATCTGACCAAACCTCAACAAAATGGTGTCATATAGACCGCATTCTCTGACTCCAGTGCAATTAACTTAGAAGTAAAACACAAAAAGATAGATAGGAAACCCTCTTAAATGTGGCACATAAAAACATCTCTAAATACCTTGTAGGGCAATGAAAAATATAATAATAGAGATGTTAAAAATACTTATAACTGAATTACAATAAAAATGCTTCATCTCAAAACTGGTAAGATACAGATAAAACAGTACTTCAAGAGGTAGAGTTTAATCTTAAATACATAGAGATGAAGAAAGACTGGAATAAATGAACCAAGTGTCAGATTTTAAAAGTTAAATAAAACCAATAGAAAGTAGAAGGAAGGAGGAAATAAAAAAATAGGTCATGAAAAAATAAAATAGGTAAGTTGATCAGGAGGAAAAAGACAAGGCACATATAAATGACCTTAGGAATAAACATGGGTACATAATTACAGAGACAGTAGAAACATTAATAAAAACGTAAGAGGACACTAAGAAGAAGCTTACTAGAATAATTTTAAAAATGTAAAAAATTTCAGGAAAATGTAATTTACCAAACTCACCCAAGATATAGAAAGCCTGACCAGCCTTATGAATGTTAAAGAAACTGACAGTGGTAACAAAAAAATATTCCTTAAAACAAAACAAAACATAAAACACCAGGCCTTGATTGTTTTATAGGCAAGTTCTACTAAACTTTCAGGCTACAAATCATTCCAATGTTATACAATATTCAGAGAACTTATGAAGAGAGTTTCTCCAAGTCATCTTTGAGGCCAAGGTAACTTTGAAACTAAAATCAGATAGAGAAACGTAGGAAAGGAAAATTAACCACAGGCCAGTCTCACTCACAAATGTGATCACAAAAATCGAAAACAAAATAATAGCACATAGAATCAAGCAGTACGTACCAAAAGATAATACACAATGAATACCCTGGGCTTATCTGAGAAATGCTGGGGAGGTTATCATTAGGAAATCTTTAAAAGTCATTCACCACATTAAGAGAAAAGAAAATAAATCATCTTAGCAGATGCAGAAGAAGCATTTGATAAAATTCAAACTCAGTCATAATTTAAATGTCCAGTAACTAAGAATATAAAAGAACTTCTTCAGCTCTAATAAAAAAGTATCTACTAAAAATCTATAGTAAACATTCTTCTTCGTGGGGAAACATTGGAAAGCTACCTCTTAAAAACAAGAATAGGACAAGGATACCCACTATACCACTTCTATTAAAGACAGCAGGGGCTAGCCAGTGTGGTAATAAAAGAAAAAGAAATTAAAGAAATAATGATGTAACTTTACTGAATGTATACTAAACTGTTAAAAATAATAAGCAAAAAATTCCTACAGGATTCTAAAACCAAGTATCTTTCTGTGTGAGTGCTATCCACTCATGAAACCTATAGACTGCACTGAAGGTAGCAGTAATGCCAGGCACCATCTGTGTACATAAGCAGTCATCTCCAAAGAGGACAAGAAAGCACTAAAAGGCTGATGGTGTTACCTCTTGCTCTCCAGGGTGAAGGAAAGAGGTGTTAAGCACATATACAACACGATCTCAAAGAAAGGAAGTCTAATTTTTGGACAGGAGAATCACTTTTGGATCAGGCTCTAAATACTAATACATATAACACAGTCGCTTCAAAGAGGAACCTAAACCTGCATGTCCAAATCTTATCCACTGGAGAGTTAACAGTAGCTCCACTTTCTCAAAAAATCATTTTTTGTCTACTTCAGTCCTTAGTGAATTCCCTTCTCAACTACATTTACTGTAGCAGGTATTAAGAACTTAATTACGGATTTGATCTTTCTTATTTTACCACTGAAATATTATATTGTTATTTATCAAACTCTGATTTCCTAATTTATAAATAGTATATCTCATTCCTGAATGAATTATAGTAGTCAACTGTCATTTAACTTTGCAAATATATATACATATATCTTATATCCCATGGTAGATGTCTTCCATATATCCTGGGACCCATATGATACTTCAGTTTATCTCCCATGGCCTCTAATAAGTCACTAAAGAGTGACTCAGAGATGCTCCAGCAACAGAACTGTATAGTATAACTGAAGCATGTGGAGATGAATACAAGTGAGTGGAGGCCAACAATGATTAAAACCAAAGACAGATAAATCATTTGTATAAACCATCAATCAAACTGATTTTTTATATGGATCATAAAACACTATACTATATGAAAAAAAACTAAGATAGGAAAGAAAGAATTATATATGGAACTTACCTTGCCTGTGAATCATGCCCCCATGCATGATTCTTGCAACGATACAGTGATTTAGTTCATTCATTTTTAAAGTGATTCCCTGTAAAAAGTTAAGCAAAAATAGAATTACTATGACAGGGCATTCTTTTTATGTCTGTGATTATGCTGTAGATAACCTTAACTACAAAAGTAGGAAAACATTAAAGAAAATATGGAAAATGGAGGAAAAAACTCTACTATGCCATGACAGAAATATTAATTTTGCTATTTTGGTTACTCTCACAATAGCATACATATATTTTATATAATGCTTTTTAATCTTATAAGTATTTTCCATGTTGCTAATTCTCCACTTGGTCATGATGTATTTTTCTTTTTTGAGGTATGGATTTGTTTAGAATTTGTGCATCTAAGTACCTGGTTACTGGTCTGTAGTTTTCTTTACTTGCAAAATCAGACAATGTCTGATTTTGGTATCAGGGTAATGCTAGTAGCTATTATACCTCTTCTTCCTCCTTTTCATCAAAAATAGTAAGTTGGGAAGAATTCTTTTCTTTTCAATGTTTTGGGAGGAGTCTGTGTACAATTGGTACTGTTTCTTTATTATATGTTTGGTAGAATTTACCAGTAAAGCCACCTTGGCCTGGAGTTTTCTTTGAGGGATTTTTTAAAAGACTAACTTCAATTTTTAAATAGTATAGGGCAATTCAGTTTATTCCAAAGTGAGTTTTGGTAGTTTGTCTCCCCCAAAATGTGTCTATTTAATTTGGGTTGTTTAATTTATTGACATAAAGTTGTTTACCATATTTCCTTATTATTCTTTTTATATCTGTAGGATCTATAGTAATGTTACTTCTCTTATGCATGATATTGGTAATTAGTGTCTTCACCCCCACACCTGATTGATCTGATCTTGTCAAAGGAAAGGCTTGTTTTATTGATTTTTAAAATTGTTTCACTTTCTTAAAGTGAAACAATTGATTTTTTAAATTGTTTCCACTTTGATCTTTATTATTTCTTTTCTTTTACTCACTTTGGGTTTAATTTGCTTTTTTGGTTCTAGTTTCTTTAGGTGGAAGGTGAGGTCATTGTTTTAAGATATTTCTTTTTTTTTTTTAAGACTGGTATTTAGTGCTACACTTTTCTCCCTAAGTACTATTTTAGCATATTCTACAAGTTCTGGTGTGTTGTGATTTCATTTTCATTCACTTCAAAATACTTTAAAATTTCTCTTTTGATTTCTTCTTTCATCCATGGGTTATTTGGAATTGTATAATTTAGTTTTCAAGTGCTTGGGGATTTTTCCTGACATCTTTCTGTTATTCATTTCTAATTTAATTCCACTGTGGCCTGAGAATATACTTTGATATTAATATAGTCATTTCAGCTTCCTTTTATTAATGTCATCATAGTATATCTTTTTCCAGTCTTTTCCTTTAAAATGATTTGTTTTCATTTATAAAGCATTTCTTATGGGCAATATATAATTTGGTCTTGCTTCCCTCCTATACCCCAATCTGACAATCTCTACTTTTTAATTTGGGAGAATTTAGACAATTTATATTTCATATGATTACCGATTACTGATGAATATATCTTCTTGCTATTTGATTTTTATTTGTCCCATCTCTCCCATGCTCCCCTTTTCTGCATTCTTTTGGATTAGTTCATTTATTTTCATTCTATTTTCCCCTCCTGTTTTATTAGCTATAATTGTTCTGTTGTTTTAGTGGTTGCTTTAGGGTTTATAGCATACATCTTTAACTTACCAGTCTACCTTCAAGTGATATTATACCATGTGAAATGTATTATAAGAATCTTATAACAGTATACTTCCACTTCCTTCCTCCTGACTTTTGTGCTGTTATATATTTTACTTTTACATGTTAAAAAATCCCAAACTCATTGCTACTATTTTTGTTTAGACTTCCATTTACCTTTCAGAGAGATTTAAATGATAAGGATATCCTTTAACATTTATTACACTGTAAGTCTATCAAATTCTTTCAGTTTTGTTAAGTCTGAAAATGTCTTTATTTTGCCTTTTTTTAATTAGTGTTTTTTTAAAATACTATTTTATCTTTTGAATTAATTTTTATTAGAGTATAGTTGCTTTACAATGTTGTATTAGTTTCTTGCTGTACAACAAAGTAAATCATATATATATATATATAATATACATATCATATACATATATCCACTCTTTTTAAGACTTCCTTCCTATTTAGGTCACCACAGAGCATCAAGTAGAGTTCCTTGTGCTAAATGGTAGGTTCTCATTAATTATTTTATACATATTAGTGTACCTATGTCAGTTCCAATTTCCCAATTTGTCCCACCCCTGCTCTCCCCCTTGGTAACCATAAGTTTGTTCTCTACAAATGTGACTCTGTTTCTGCTTTGCTAGTAAGTTCATCTCTACCATTTTTCTAGACTCCACATATAAGTGATACTATATTTGTTTTTCTCTGACTTCACTCTGTATGACAATCTCTAGGTCCATCCACATCTCTGCAAATGGCACCATTTCATTCCTTTTTATGGGTGAATAATATCCCAAAATTCCAACAATATTCCACTACACACACACACACACACACTGTATATCACATCTTCTTTATCCATTCCTCTGTTGATGGACATTTACGTTGCTTCCATGACTTGGCTATTGTAAATAGTGCTACAATGAACACTGGGGTGCATGCATCTTTTCAAATTATGGTTTTCTCCAGATCTAGGAGTGGGATTGCTGGGTCATATGGTAGCTCTATATTTTAGTTTTTTTTGGAACCTCCATACTGTTCTATATAGTTTGCCTTTATTTTATGATAGATAATTATACTGGGTTTAGAATTCTAAGTTGAGAGGTTTTTTTCCCCCCAGTACTTTAAAATTATTGTTTTCTTGATTATACTTTCTCATAAGAGATCTGATACCACTCTTATCTTTGTCCCCCTGTATGTAACATTTCCTTTTTATCTCTGTTTTTAAGATCTTCCTGTTTATCACAGGTTCTAAGCAGTTTGATTATGATGTACTTTGGTGTTGTTTTCTTCATGTGTCTTGTGCTTGGGGTTCACTGTGGTTCTTGTATCTGCAGATTTATAGTTTTCATCAAATTTGGAATGTTTTCAGCCATTATTTCTTCAAAAACACTTTGTTTCTTCCTCACCCTCTTCTCCCTCATAGATTCCAATGAACCAAGTATTAGTTTGCTTGAAATTGTGCCACAGCTCAGTGATATTCTTTTCATTTCTCAAAATTCTTTTTTCTTTCTGTGTTTTGTTTTGGGTAGTTTCTATTGCTATGTCTTTTGAGTTCATGAATCTATTCTTCTGAAATGTCTAAACTGCCATTAATCCCATAGTGCAATTTTCCTGCTAATTCAAATAGTGCTGTCAGTTATTTTTTTATTTCTATATTCTTAAGCTTTGTCCTGGGATGTAGTTCAGTTATTTGGAAAGAGTGATCCTTTGGGCCTTGCTTTCAGGATTTGTTAAGGCGGGTCTGGAGCAATTCTCTGTCTAGGGCTAATAATTCCTCATTACTGAGGCAAGACCTTCCTAAGCACTCTACACAACGCCCCTTGAATTGGTTTTTCTAGTCTGGGAGGTGGGGACAGACAGTGAGTGTTGGGCACTGTTCCCTCTCATCCTTTTTGGATGGCCTTTCCTTGGCTCTGAGTAGGTTCCTGTCATAAACGTGCAGATCATTATTCAGATAAATACACGAGGGGGACCCTCTAGAGTTTTGTCTCTGTGCAGCTCTCTCCACTTCAGCACTCTGTCCTATGAATGTTATTGCTTTGGTCTTCCCAGGCCCTCAGCTCTGTGTCCTCAGGGAGTCTGATCTGCCTCAGTTCCCCTTCACCATGCTGTGGCCTGGAAACTCTCTCATGTCAGTAAGGTGGGACGATCACTGGGCTTGTTTGCTTCCTGTTTCTTAGGGATCACTGTTCTTTGCTGCCAGATGCCCAATATCTTGAAAACAGTTCTTTTATCGTTGTGTGTGTTCTTTTTGTTGTTGTTGTTGTTTCAGGTGAGAAAGTAAATCTGTTCGCTGTTATTCCACCTTGGTTGGAAGTGGAACCTCTGTATACTTAATGCCAGAATACTATTCTATGGAATAGATGACAACTTTTTGTTTTTAATTACAAGCCTTCTGGACTGGTCTTAAAAAATATTTATTTATTTCTTGGCTGTGCTGGGTCTTCATTGCCACAGGCAGGCTTTCTCTAGCTGTGGCGAGTGGGGATGAGACTTTAGATGTGGTGTGTGGGCTTCTCATTGCGGTGGCTTCTCTTATTGTGCAGCGCAGGCTTTACAGTGTGGGGCTTCAGCAGTTGTGGCTCGCGGGCTCTCGAGTGCGGGCTCAGTAGTTGGGTGCATGGACTTAGTTGCCCCATGGCGTGTGGAATATTCCTGGATCAGGGATCAAACCCATGTCCCCTGCATTGGCAGGCAGATTCCCAACCACTGGACCACTGGGGAAGTCCGATTACAACTCTTACTTTCCAGTTATTCACCATTATAAGACAAGCTTTCATAAACATATCTTTGTACTAGACTTGGTTGTTTCTAAGAATCACATGGAGACCTTTTAGATAATACTGATTTCTAATTTCACTCTTTTGATTAGTCTGGAATAGAGCCCAGATCTATATTTTTAACAAGCTCCCTCAGTGAAAACTGATCTTGAATTTGAGATGATTGGGGGTAGCAGGACTCTGTCTTATTTTCTTCACCGGAAAATAACAGTTAGAAAGTTCCATGAAAATATTTGAGACTTTATAATCTAGACCCTACCTGAATTTGTACAATTCTACAACATATAACTTTGCACAGTTCCTATTTTGTGGTTCTTAGAAATGGTAAGCAAGCAATTAAAAATAAACTGGTTTCCCAAATGTTTCTAGTCCCACATTCAACTGTACTGCTCAAGTTTCATTTCCAACTTGTACATTCAATCAGCACATATGGTTACCAAGAGAGGTGCTCCTGGAAAAATGCTGTAAATTAATGTGTAAGTCAAATCTAATTTCATAAGGGAAATGACAGTACAATGAGGATTCCATTCTTGAAATTGCCGAATTAGCATATTCATTCAACCAATATTACTGTGAACCTGTTATATGGCAGATACTCTGCTAGGCATGGAAGTGAATGAGACAGACAAAAAAAAGTAGGTAGCCCTATGGAAACTGAGCTCCAGGAAGGGGCAATGTCTTGTCCACCACTACGTCACTGGCATGCAGTCATCTGCACATCGTTGTTGTTCAGCCGCTCAGTCATCTCTGACTCTTTGCAACCTCTTTGTCTCCTCTCACGGCTAGGGAAAGTTCACCTCAAATCAACCAAAGTTAATATTTATTATTTTGTCTGCTTCAAACGTTTCTCTGCAGAGAAGAACTGACTCATGTTTTCTCTGTTCACAAGTTCCCAAATTCCAGGGAAAGGCTTGGCCCAGCTACTGCTGAACCTAGCCCAGCTTGCTATAAACTCCTGGCTTTTCCTTGTTTACATAAGCCTCTTCCCAATTGTCTACACTATTTGAAGTTCAGTGTTTAACACATGCAACTATGGGAGTTTCCCAATCAACAGAGAAATAATTCAAAGTGTGATGTTAAAAATGGGAAAACAAGGGTGTAATGTGAATATATCACCCTTGGGGGATGGACCTAGCATACCTAATTGGATATATTTTAGAAGGTCCAAAAAGCAAAAGAAATCAGACAAGTATATGCTGCATGATACTATAATGTTTTTTAACAGGACAAAGAAGCAAATGAAGTTGTATTAAATGTAAAACTATAGAAAACTATATTCCTGAAAATATATTTCAGATAAAATAATTTCCATTTTTATGGCAACCAATTAAAGGGAGAAGAACTACACACCTTCACTAGGATCATAGAAGATGGAAGAGAGAAGGGCTTCTTTAAGGAGACTTTTGGGGAAGACTCAAGGCTATTTTACGCTTGCTGAAAAGTGTAATTCAGGGGTACAGATTTATGCTTTCACTCAGTCTATGTTTCTAATGTAGTTAATCTTCATATGGAACATCAAGCAACTGTCATTGAATTGCTTTAGAACGTGACGATCACAAGACACTTCTGGGCCTCCTCCTCCTTTTTTTTTTTAAAGTCTTTATTGAATCCATTACAATATTGCTCCTGTTTTATGTTTTGTTTTTTTTGGCCATGAGGCATGTGGGATCCCAGCTCCCAGACCAGGGATCGAACCTGCACCCTTTCTATTAGAAGGCGAAGACTTAACCACTGGACCACCAGGGAAATCCCTGGGCCTTTCTTGTGGTGCCTTCCACTTTCCTATCTACTCTGATTGGCTGAACATCACCTCTTCTCGTGCTTCTCTGACACAGTCTTTCCTCCCCTATAGTTCTGTCATAATCACACCTGTTAAACAAACTGTGCTAAAGTGCATATCTACTTGTTTAATGTAGGGGGCCCTGGGACTTTCCTGGTGGTCCAGTGGTTAAGTCTCTGTGCCTCCTGGGTATGGGGGACAGGTTCTGTCCTTGGCTGGGGAACTAACAGCCTGCATGCTGCACAGTGTGGCCAAAAAAAGAGTAGGTAGCCCTATGGAAACTGAGCTCCAGGAAAGGGCAATGTCTTGTCTGCCACTACATCACTGGCATGCAGTCATCTGCACATTGTTGGTCAGCCGCTCAGTCTTCTCTGACTCTTTGCAACCCCATGGACTGCAGCACACCAGGCTTGCCTGTCCTTCACTATCTCACAGAGTTTGCTCAAACTCATGTCCATTGAATTGATGATGCCATCCAATCATCTCATTCTCTGCCACACCCTTCTCCTCCTGCTCTCAATCTTTCCCAGCACCAGGGTCTTTTCTGCACATAGTGGGTACTTAAAAACATTTGCTAAATGAGTGAATGAATATATGAAATGAATGAAGGAAGTGTTAGACTTTGAGAGCTGGGTAGGATCTGGGTAGGTAGAAATCAAGCACACTTTTGATCATACTTGCTAAGAAAAGTATGAGCAAAACGAGGTCTCCACCGACATGAAGTGATTTGCCTGAGGGACCCAAAGCTGCTACTGCCTGGGCTGTTAAGTCAAAGAGTTGCTTGGTGAGCACCAGAGGGGTGAGGTGACTTCATGTCCCATGTCTGCTGTAAGTGCTGAGATAATACAGTCTAACTGGCAAAGAACAGTAAGTGAGAATTACAACCTGAATGTCTAGGGTTGAGGGCTTTCTGGAAACTGCCATCATAGGATCACTGCTCTGTAATTCTTCCTTTAACCTGGAAAGCAACTGGGCAACATTCTTAAGTAATCTGTTTTCCTATATCCCAGGATCCCTTTTCTATGTTCTGAGGAGCAGATACGAATACATACGTTTGAATGTTTTCCTTTTTCCTAAAGAAATCATTCCTCCTAAAAACTGGAACTCTCCCAATATTCCCTGTCTCAGTGGGTAGCATCACTGTTCACCTGGCTGTGAAAAACCTAAAGCTTAAGGTCACACTAGACACTTGTGTCTGCCTCAGTCCCCATCAACAATCCATTCTCAAGGTCTCCTGAATTACTCTCTTATTGAATCTATTCCCTTCTTTCCACTCGACATCCATCCCTGTAGTTCAGAGCTCCATCATCTCTCCCATGTATTACTGCAGTTACAGTCTCTTAACTGGTCTCCCCCTAGCCACTCTTGTCCCCCTCTAATCCATCTTCCAGAGTGCTTATTTCTAAAATGAAAATCTGATTTTATCTCCCTGCTTAAAACTCTTTAATAGCCTCTCACTATTTTTAAAATAGATAACAAAATCAATACTTATGAGGCCCTCTTCTGACACACATCTTGTTTTCTACAGTCCAGCTGTGGTGCCTTCTTTCCATTTTGAAACTGGGCTAAGAGACTTTTCACTAGCAGGTTTCTGCATATGCTACTTGGTTTGGCTGGATGGTCTCCCCTCTCACTGCCCCCTCTGTGCAGTTAACATCAAGGAGCCTTTCCTTGATCTTCCCAGTCTATGAAAATTCTATGAGGATGAAGCAGGGTTTAGCATCAGTTCTATTCCAATGCTACACCTAAGAACTGAGAAGGTGAATTCATACTAAACAGGTAGGTGTTAATGGAAGGAACTTTAACAATGGCACTCGATTCTTTGAATGTCTTCCCAATTAGTCTTCCTCTAATTTTGTTGAGGGCAAAAGATCTGGACACCACTCGACTTGTAAAAGGAACTTTAGACGTTCACCTTTTCAACACCAATTCCAGTATTTCACATTGGACCCTGTCCCTGCTATCCCAGAGGTCTTTACACGCTAGACTAATATATTAGGTCTGTCTTTTCTTTGTTGATGTTGAAGAGCAACTGTGAAAGGAGAGGTGAGAAGGAAAGCCAACATACCTTAGGCACGGTGTCAGGCAGGACAATTTTAGGTGGGGGTAGTGGGGGCGGGGGTATGGTGGTGGCCTTGAAATGAGGATCTGGAAACTGATTTCTTGAAAACTCTCCACACCCTCCTTTCCTCCCCACCTCTAGTAGTATAGGTTGAAGGTAGGTGCTCGAACTCATGCTGGGATTTTATGAGAATACAGGAGATTTTTTTTCCCCTACTTACCATTGGTTCATCTGTGTTCTTTTGGAACTGGACCAGGCGAACTCTGGTCACGTTCTCCATATCCATGTCTCCGTTTGCACTTTCTGGAGAATCACCATTTAAATAGGGAGAAGTGGGAGGAGGTGTAACCCTCAATGCTTCATCACTGTAAACTTCATGAGCCACTACATCGTGAGTCTGAAGTAAGGCCTGATATTTTATGAGGGAAATAAAATATTAATAATAGAACTGTTTCAGTAGGAGTCTATTACATAAACACATAAAATTATTCTTTGCCTCTCAAAGGTATCTCTCATCTAAAGAGAATTCACAGCACATTACACCTAGATAGAGCCATGCCATAATTTCTCTCTGACACGTAATCATGACAGATGCAGCTTCCCAGGTGGCCCTAGTGGTGAAGAACCCGCTTGCCAAAGCAGGAGACATAAGAGGCAGGGATTCGTTTTCTGGATCGAGAAGATGCCCTGGAGGAGAGCATGGCAATCCGCTCTCGTATTCTTGCCTGGAGAATCCTAAAGACAGAGCAGCCTGGCGGGCCACAGTCTCTTGGGTCGTCAAGAGTTGGACATGACTGAAGCAGCTGAGCATGCACAATCATGATAGATGGAGTTTTAAAAATGAAGGAACAAATGAAAGAATGGGTGAGCCAATCAATGAATGGATGTGTTTGTTCATTATCTGGGTAAGAGGTGTTGTCTGATGCTCTAAAAAATTGTCCAACTAACTTGCTCAATTAAAGGCTGACATAACACAATTTGAAATAATTGAGCAGAAAGAATCTTTTGTACATAGAGCTGGCAAATTTGTGCTGGGGCTTAAAATGAAAACAAATTTAAAAATAAACAGTGCAATAATTGGTGCCTTGAGCAAATATCCTTTACCAGTGGTATTAACAATAACTGCTACATAATGCAAAGGATAATTTATAATGTATGACTTAGTGAAAGAAAAAAAACCACACACAAACATATCTGAAAAAATGTAATTTCCCCAAATATCACATGATATGGAGCTCAAAATCTTAAACCTAGTTACTGTTTTTGCTCATTTCTACTTTTTGGAGCACTAAACAAAAAATCAGCTGACAGTTATTATCATGACTTCTTTTTGCAAAGCCCATTAACAAAGAAAAAGTGATTTCTTTGTGTTGATATCTTCGTATGTCCTCGTGGTGAAACTGGGTAACAAATATCATTTTGTTTCCCTGAAAAGGCTATTCTTCCACTTACTGTACATTTCATGCCATCATAAGAAAGTTTTTAATAAGAATAAATATTTTAACATTTCTACTTCAAAGAGAATTTTACAGCTGAGATCAACATATTTGGCACTTTATATATTGTATTTTCTTGTGAGCTAACTATAAATTCAGTTCTTTTTTAATCTGTGATCTGTAGGGTAATGAAATATCTGAGATAATGAAACATAATTAAAATTGCCTTAACAGCATAACCTGTAACATCTCAAGTTATTTAATTAAAAGATTTACCAAAGTCATGACTCGGCTATTTTCACTTTTCAGTTATATATACGAGGCAAAAATAAGGTAACAATGTGGTAAAATCATAAAGATGATGGCGTTGATTAGTCATCAATAGAGCGTATGCTCTGTTCAATACCCATCTGAATTTATAATAGAAATGGCAGATATTTGCAAGATCTCAGAGGGCTGGTATAGGCACTGAGGGGCAGTAAGTAGCACAGCTTGAAAGCCAGCCTCCACAATGGCCCTGGGGACCTGGGCTTCCTGACCTGTGTCCTGGCTACACCCAACATGAGTACCCCTGGCCAAAGTGGTGGTGGCTGTGCTATGTGGGGAAATCCTTCTTTGGCTGGTTTAATTATAGCCTCTTTAGAGACTAAGATTTAAGGCAGAAAGCAAAAATTAATTATAGGTGAACTGAAAAACTTCGTCTGTTAAAATTAGGTTCAATGTATTAATTATGGGGCTTCCCAGGTGGCGCTTGTGGTAAAGAACCCGCCTGCCAATGTAAGAGACATAAGAGATGCGGGTTCTATCCCTGGGTTGGGAAGATCCCCTGGAGGAGGGAATGGCTACCCACTCCAGTATTCTTGCTTGGAGAATTCCATGAACAGAGGAGTATGGCGGGCTACAGTCCATAGAGTTGCAAAGAGTTGGATACGACTGAAGCAACTTAGGACGCATGCATTAATTATAGATGTGTTTTCTATAAACAGTGAATTTTTAAAAATATGCTTTGTATGACTGGAGGATATATGCCCAGGTAAACAGAGAACCAAGTTTCATTAGGAAAATGTCAATTACATGGGTTGGAGAAAGTGTTTATACTGTTTTTTGCAAATGGTTTCTATCCATCCTTTTAAATTATATAAGCAAACACTTGTATTAATGTTTTATGTATAAGGAAGGATAAGGCCACAATCACAAAAATACCAAAATTGAACCATAAGAGAAAAATCCTTAAATTATATCACCAAATGAGGTCATACTTGATACTAACTTTTATTTGCTACTATAAAAGACTGCTACCACAAAATGAAACTTTTATCCAACACATACACAAACAAAAATAAGGGGCCACTTACAGATTGTTAAAAAAGTCATTAAAAGAGTATGCCAAATAAAAAATAGAGTTTGAATATTTTTTTTCAAGTATGTTATGTGGTGATTCAACAATTGTTACTAAGCTGAAATAGCTATTATATTTAATTACATAAGAAGAATCATGAAAAAGGAAAAAAACAATTTTTTGTTTTGTATGTAAAAGGGACATGGACAAGACAACTAAGAACTTCAGACTAGAGTGGGAAAAATTCATTTAAAATTTATAGGAAAAAAGAAATTTTAGGTTTGAAAGTAGTTCTTCAGGCTTCTTAATTACAAATCATAAAATTTATCACTTAATAATGAAACTTTCAAGTCAACCTAAGGTGATTATAACCACCTTGTTTTTATTGAGAAAGTAAGATACCAATTTCAAAAAATAGGATTTAGGACAGAAAATTTTAAAGGAAAAAAATCAAAGCATAGACATTCAATTCTGTTTATTGTCTTTATCCTTAATGTTTTATATTTTACAAATGCAATAAGCAAAGGATCTGTTCTCTTAAAAGAAAAGTCTTTAAAATGGAATAACTGAAAAAGGATAGTGTGCTAATATTTTTTATCATGACCTCTAGAGTACAGAGTTTAAAAAATCATTTAAACCTATACTCTCTTCTTTTAATTACTGTAAAAAATTTAAGTATCTGTATTTTTAAATGTAAGGTAACCCAACATTAAATCCTCATGTTTTAATGATCAGAAAGCAAAGAAAAAGTCAAATAATTGAAGAAATAAGTACAAAATTATATGCTAAGAACAACTCCCAAACTTTGGTATAATAAAAATTATAAATTAAAATTTTTCCTTTATTAATATTTCTTTAACAATACCAAAAATTTGAAATCATGATCTTAAAATGTTTTTAAAATAGAAAGCTATAGCATTTAAAAGTTTAACATAGTATATACAGCTCAGAATTATACCTCCCACATAGGACATTATCCAAACATATGCTTATTTGGGAATGCCCACTGAGTTCAAATTAAGTTTATAGGAAAATCAATCCTTGTTACAAGTCATTTAAGAGCACAGCCTTTGGAGCCAGAAAGATCTGGGTTTTGAACCTCCATAAGGCCACTTACTAGGTAGGTGACCTAAAGCAAGCCTCTTAGCCTTTCTAGGATACAGTTTCCTCTCTGAACTTAAAATGGAGTTAATTACATTACCTCACATCTCAGCCATCAGCAAGTCCGTGTTCAACCACCTCTAAAGCAGAATCCCAATCTGCTCATTTTCCATCAGCCCCATCCTTCTCCAAGCCTCTACCACCTCACAGAAGCCTCCTAATTGGTCTCCCTCTCTTAAGTCTTATCCTCACCACAGTCCATTCTCTACACAAGAGCTCCAGCAATCTCTAAAAAAGTACAGGTCTAACAATATTTTCTTGCTTGCAGTCACTGTCACCTGTGCAATCAGGAGAAAATCCAGATTCCTTACCATGGCCCCAAAGGCCCTTTGTGGTCTGGCCTCTGCCACCCTTGCCAGGTCTTCTTGTTTGCCAGCTCAACTCTCCCCTTTGTTTACTATATCCCAGCCACAATGGCCTTTCTTCTGTACTCTGACTCTACGAAGCTCTTTCTTGCCTCTGGGCCTTTGCATTTGCTCGTCCCCATGGTTGAACATTCAGAAAGCTGATTCTTTCATAAAACAAGTCTCAGCCCACATGTTAACTCCTCAGAGGGCCTTTGTCCTGACCCTCTGAAATAGCTTCTCCTTTACTATCATCTCTGCCCCACTGTCCTGTCTTTTTTTCATAGTTACCACGATACGAACTTATCTTGCTTGTTTACTGGCTTACTGTCTGTCTCTAGTTCACCTATCCACGCCTCACCTAGAATGGAACTTCATTGATCCTACTCACCACTACCCTTAGTGCCCAGCATGGTGTCTGGTATACAGTAGGCATTTACATATTTGATGAGTAAATGAAAATGTCTTTTAAGCACCTAGCTGGGTGTTCAGAAATTACAAGTGAAAGTGAAAGTCGCTCAGTTGTGTCCAACTCTTTGTGACCCCATGGACTATATAGTCCATGGAATTCTCCAAGTCAGAATACTGGAGTAGGTAGCCTTTCCCTTCTCCAGGGAATCTTCCCAACCCAGGGATCGAATCCAGGTCTCCCACATTGCAGACAGATTCTTTACCAGCTGAGCCACCAGGGAAGCCCAAGAATACTGGAGTGGGTAGCTTATCCCTTCTCCAGCAGATCTTCCTGAGCCAGGAAATTACAAGAACTATTTATTATTTCTGAAAATGCTTACTAATAGCAATGCACATATTAATTTCTCTCTGATGTCAGAAAAGCAAAATAAACCAAAGCTTCGAAGTTAGGTAAGTTGTGAGAGATGGGGCTGTCTTAGCTTTAATGGTTTTGAAAAACAAACAAACAAACCTTAACCTTAAAAAAATGATTTTATTTGGGTATATATTATTTTCTTTTATTTAGCTTACTTCGAATCTGAAAGATCTACTGATCTCAATGGTCCTACATCATTCTCGGAATTGAGCTGAGGGTTACTTATCAATTAATAGATAGACCCATCTGTCCAGAATGTACAGGCTTCTATCTGCGGAAAACACACTGCACAGAACAGTCAGTTGACTAACTTATCTCCAAATGGGCAAGTTGCTAATCTATTCAGTGTTTTACTGAGTACTGTGCCCTAGACATGACAGATACTATGGAGTAACTAATAATATTCATTAGCTAACAATTATTAGGCATTAAGGATATATCAGACACTGTGCAAAGCACAGTAGATGTATCATCCACTTAATTCTTATTCCAACTCCATGAGGTTGGCAAATAGCATCTTTATAATTTGATATTATCTGGTATTATAATCTTAACACTCTGACATATGGCTGAAAGCACATTTGATGAAGATGGCTGTATTTCATAAGAATTAGTAAAACCCTCTTTTGAAAGTGAGGTTTTATTTCTACAGAAGTTTAACTGTTACTCACCATGAAATGAGGTTGTGTTAAAATACGCTTTAATTCCTTTGCATCGTTATTCTCAGGGTAACATGAAATTTCTTCCAATACCTAAAAAAACAAGCAAGATATAAAATAGTATGAAAATATAAAATTCTTTTTAAATGAAAAAGTATGAATGGATTTTTATGGCAGACAAAATAATTATTCTGGAAAAAAATTCATCATTTTATTCAAAGGTATTAATACAAAAGAACTACATTGGTGGTAATAAAAAATAAAAAAAAATTGCTGTAATAGTCTCTGCCTTCATTACCCAACTATAACTCGAAAGATTATTGAAAAATACAAAACAAAATGACAACTCTGTAATACATATTTATTACAGGCCTAGGTAACTTAATTAAACTTAATGGGAAAATGTCTCCGCAAATCTTTTTCCAAACTTACCATCAAGATGAATCTGTAGTACAAGTTGATAACAGATTTCTTTTATAATTAACAAAACTGTCCATTCCTTTCAGAAAGATTAAAATTGCAAAGGCTCAAACAAAAATAAAGAAGAGAAACACAAATATTTTCCCTTGTAGCCTGACAGAATCAATGTTATTCTCCACACTCATCTCCTCACATAGATAAAACCACGTCTTGGCAATGGTTCCCAGAATTAATTGCCAGGGCATGAAAGGGTTCCCAGTGGGCTCAGTGTTAAAGAATCAACCTGTCAATGCAGGAGACCCAGGTTTGATCCCTGGGTTGAAAAGGTCCCCTGGAGAAGGGAACAGCTACCCACTCCAGTATTCTTGCCTGGGAAATCCTATGGACAGAGAACCCTGGCAGGCTACAGTCTGTAGCGTAGCAGATTTGGATCTGACTGAACAACTAAACCACCACCACTAGTTGAAAAACAAAAGAAACAATCAAAAACTTTCCTCTTTTCACTCACATTTTCTTCACTAATTAGTTGCTAACATTTTCTCTGTACAGGTTTAAATGGTTGTTTTCAAATGAAATTGTTCTTCAAAAGTTATCCCTTACCACTAGAATGGAGTTTGTGACACGAGCCCCAGGGAAGTCCTCTGTTCCTTTTCAGAGTAAACCTATTACTGCAGTTCTAACTGTAGATAGTTGGATTCAGAGTGGTTATAATTCTGTGTACTCAATTCTAAAAGTCAAGCTGATCAAGGATTGCTTGAGCAGTATTGGCTGTCAGGGGCATGCAAGTCATGTACCCACCAGGAGTCTCTTGACTTGCCTTTGAGAATCCTACAAGTGGAGCAGGAAGGGATGTTTTGAGGTCACTTAGCCTAAAGATTGGAGAAGGCAATGGCACCCCACTCCAGTACTCTTGCCTGGAAAATCCCATGGATGGAGGAGCCTGGTAGGCTGCAGTCCATGGGGTCGCTAAGAGTTGGACACGACTGAGCGACTTCACTTTCACTTTTCACTTTCACTTTTCACTTTCATGCATTGGAGAAGGAAATGGCAACCCACTCCAGTGTTCTTGCCTGGAGAATCCCAGGGACGGCGGGGCCTGGTGGGCTGCCGTCTATGGGGTCGCACAGAGTCGGACACGACCGAAGCGACTTAGCAGTAGCAGTAGCAGCCTAAAGATTAGATGTTAGCTAGTACTACTCAATCACCTTCTTAGGTAAGAAAAAACCAACGAAAACTATGAGATTCCTTTCTTATGGAAATGTACTCTTAACTCATGCTGATTAGGCTATTAATTCATATTGTTTAATGATAATAAGCCGATTCTCCTTTGGTGTATTTTATGCTTTGCGTTTTTTACCATTGAAACAAAAGAAGAAACAATATACTCTCTCTGGTTCTCTGTTACTCTCACAGCCTATGATTTTAAGCACTGCAGTGTGGTCTCCTAATTTAGAGAGAGTCTCTTCTGACTGTTGCCACCTCTATTTCCTTGGTCTTGTTTCTCAGTGAATATATATTTTCCAGTACAGGTTTTGTGTTTAAAATCTGATTGGGAAGGAATTAGGTCTTCATATTCTTTCACATAGTAATTTCATTTTATAATAAAAGTAATTTTTTTCAAAGGAAAATATTTCTTTGGATGAAGACTTTTATGACATCAAAAAGTGAAAAGAAATCACTAGGTGTCTAACAATGGAGGCATTGTTATAATTTAGTAATAGCAAAGAAAAAACTATGCCAATATTAGAACTTATTTACAAAGACCAAGTAGAAGCATGGAAAAATGCTTATTATATTATATTAGGTTAAAAGAAAGATTGGGGCTTCCCTGGTGGGTCAGATGGTAAAGAATCTGCTTGCAATGCAGGACACTGGGGTTTGATCCCTGGGTTGGGAAGATCCCCTGGAGAAGGGAATGACTACCCTCTCCAGTATTCTTGCCTGGGAAATCCCATGGACAGAGGAGCCTGGTGGTCTACAGCCCATGGGGTCACAAAGAGTCGGACACGACTGAGTGACTAACACTTTCACTTTTCAACAGAAAGATAAATTTTGATTGTAACTACAAAAAATTTATATGCAAATGATAGTGAATGGAAAAAGGGAAGTGAAAGTGAAAATTACTGTAAGGAGATGGGATTATAGATGAATTTCTACTTTCCAAACTTTCTGCAATATTTTTCTAATGTTGAAAACATGTTAACATGTTTTCTAATGTTTCTATAATAAAAAGTTAAAAGTTTGTGAAAGATGTACATTAACTGGCAATTCATAAAAATGACTTCTCTCTGAAGTTAGCTGCTGTAAATATTTAATTAACTTTCGAATATTACCACCTTAAAAAAAGCAACCCAAATTTTCATAGCACATCTATTTCCACCAAGTGTGGTAAAATAACTTTTTCCTTCTTTTTAAAAAGAGAAGTAAAATCAATATGCTAACCTGTTCAAGTTTACATAGCAGAACCAGAACTAGAAATCTAGGCAACGTTGCTGCTAAGATTTCTTTTTTCTTTTCTGTATGTAAATGCTCAGTGATAAACTTAGAAATACTAAATCTGAGTATAATAGTCTACTGTGACTTCAAGGCAACTGCCTCTTACTGTGTGGCAGAAACATTTTCATTAGGTAGCACATATGAAACCCAAATACATTTACAAAATACTTATCACTTACCTCTTTGGCTCTCTGTACTGCATCACTCGGAGGATTCCTGATTTGCGGTGAAGACTTTGTGTTAATTTTGTCATACAGCTAAAAGCAAAGGAGAATATCCAATCAACATTCATAATTCCTGGCTAAAATTCAAAGCTTCATATTTATTATCTCACGAAACAATATTTTCCCCTTAAAAAGGCATGCTGATGACTGCAGTGGGATGTTCTTCTTAAATCTCTTATTCATTCAAATGAGACTTGTCAGGATGAGTGCTACGTCCATCTTTTAAAAAATCATCAATATTTCAGTAATCACAGCATTTTTTCCCTCTGATAGAAGCGACATTTAATAAGATGAATAGAGAGCAGAAAGAAAGAATGCTTTCTGGCCAAGAAATATCTGAAGGAATTTTCACAGAAATCTAAATCTTGGGAAAGGGCAAACCCAACTCCTTCTAGGAAGGAATGTTCTCATGAAAGGTTTATACTTATTTTACTAGGGCTGTTCATTAACAGTATCAGTGCTGGCATCCTTCAGCAAGAAATTAAGAATACAAACCTTTTTCTGTTTTAACCTGTAAATTCATAGATTACAAGAAGACATTAAAAGAATCGATAATTTAAAAACTCCACAAATCTAAATGATCCAAAATTTAACTTTCTGAAGAAATTTTTTAAGAGAAAAATGTCTATAGTGTAGAAATGCAATTAAAATATTACTTTCTGCCTCGGATGAAACATCTCATTCAACAGTCTGCTCTGAAAAGTGAAAAGCTGAAACTGATCTTGGTTAGTCTGCCACTTCTATTTCCTAACTTCTCTAAAATAGGTGGGGGGTTTTGAAGGATTGGTTTTGTTTTTTTTTTCCTCTCCTACGTGCACCAGTGCCAGTGCAGAGGTCAAATACTGTAAACATTCTCCAGATTACAGTTAGACTTGTTTATACTGATGCAAGATAAAACTTAATGACTTGTAAATATTTGAGCCATACCATACATAAAAATTCCTAATGATTGACAGGCAGATAGATAGGACAAATAAATAAAGCCTAATGATAGCACTGAAAAAGTCAGCATTAAGAAAGTACTACTAAATTAGAGCTTAAATAAATAATGTAAGAAGGCTAGTAAAATATTGGTCTATTTAAAGTATTATATTAACATTTAGAGAACTAGCAATATGTGGCTTATTTATAAAAGTTTGCTCAAATCCCTGTAGCATACATAAGCACAGTCTCTGTCCTCTGAATGACTTCCATCTCTAAAGATTGTGAATTCTGAAATTTGGAACCAGTGAATATTATTTTTCAGTAGAAATAATATTATATACTGTGTTGGTTCCCAGACTAGTCTATAGAGACAAATTAAATACTGTACATCTGCAATAAAAAGTAGGAGGGGAAAAGAACCCAACCCTCCAAAAGTAAGGAATTGTAAGTTAAAAATAAAAAACCACATTTAAAATAGCCAACACTTAAAACTATCACCTGACATGTCATCATATTAATAAGCAAACAAAATGAAAAAATATACATGAATAATGAAAAGATCTTTAAAACTCTTGAATGCTGTTTAAAAACAGACCAAATTTAATTTGAAGCTTTATAAGTTGTCGGCACTGTCATTTATAATTACAATGTCTTTATAATGCCTAATTTTACCACAAAGAGTTTTGCCATTTTCTTGACCAACTGAAAGTCGCTCAGTCGTGTCCAACTCTTTGTGACCCCATGGACTATACAGTCCATGGAATTCTCCAGGCCAGAATACTGGAGTGGGTAGCCTTTCCCTTCTCCAGGGGATCTATCGAACCCAGGTCTCCAGCATTGCGGGAGGATTCTTTACCAGCTGAGCCAGAAGGGAAGCCCAAGAATACTAGAGTGGGTAGCCTATCCCTTCTCCAGTGGATCTTCCCGACCCAGGAATCAAACTGGGGTCTCCTGCACTGCAGGCAAATTCTTTACCAACTGAGCTATCAGGGAAGCCCTGCTTGACCAAGGACTATTGCTAATGTTACTTTCAAAATTTTCAACCATGATTAATTTCTATTTACACATTTAATAAATGCACATTAGTTTTTAACTTACAAAGCAACAAAAACTCCAAGCTCCCAGAATCACTCTGTTACTGGAGGCTTTTTATTTTTGGCTTGGTCTTACAATGTGGTTCCTTAGGTGAGTGAATCTTGAGAACAAAGGCGGGCTCTCTTTGTTTATCACCCACCCTTTGTCGCCTGCCCCCATCTATCAATATACAAAGTATACTTAGAAAGATGGGGTTTGGGGACTTGGCCTGCTGTCTTAGACCTTCAGCTAAAGCCCAGAGCTAAGGCCAGTAGGAAGTAAGTGGTCTGTTAGTAAGCTGCCAGGCCATCCCTCTAGGGCTTGCTGAAATGTAGATAAATTGGTCCTTCCATACTCATCCCAGCACTGTATTTTGCCTGACATGTGGTGTTTGGGGTCCCAAGTGGAAAGAGCCTCTTTCCTGGTTGGAGGCTGCCTGGGACAGTCCTTGATGGCAGGGTGAGGTCAATAGCAGGGCAGCCTGAACTTGGAATGTATGTTGTGGCAAGAATGTGTTTCCCGTGAGTCTGGGAGCTGCCTCAGAATGTAATCTGGCTGGAGCCATCTTGGTGGAAACTCTGACCAAGAGGACCCAGAAGTGCCTGTGGGGTCATGGCTGAAGGCAGGAGCTGAGAGGGTGCTGCTGGGGCCAGCTGCAGAGTACGCCGATGACGCAGAGGCAACCTGGGACTGAGACAAGATCTGGATGCCTGCCATACCCTGGGCGCTAACAGCCAAGAGAGCACTGGCTGCCTGAGGGACATGACTGCAGGACCTGCTGTTTAAGTATTTTTTCTTTTTTCTATGATCAGACTCTTGAGTCCTTTGACATTCAGTAACAGCACCTACTCTGAGACTGTGTACATAATAGATGTTTAATAAATGTTTCTTAAACAAAAAAGGGAGTATTTAACTGGTGTATAGGAACTATAAATGGATATTTAAAAAAAAGAAACAGAGCAGGAATACTTATTTTAACTGCTTTCTTTAGGAACCAGATATCATGGATCATCTTTCTGACTACACAGTTAAAAGCCTTCCCTCAAAATTAAGAAATAAATTTTGACCACATTTAATTCTTTTAATTTTTTTGCTATGTTTCAGGCCTGACTTCAAAAATTTTTCAAGGTAAAAGAGATCTTAGATATTGACATGATTCAACTCCTCCATTTTAAAAAAGAGAGAGCTGACATCCAGTAACATAAAGTGAACACACAGCATCTGGGAGCCAGAGTAGCAGGGAAGAGACCGGCCTCCTGATGTGTGCTGTTCTTTCTCTCATACTACAGTACCATGGCTTGTATTAGAATTCAGTAACACAGTCTCATGCCAGGGAGACACCTTCAGCAAATATTTGGGGAAAGAACTGTAGAAAATGCCATTTATAGGCTGTAGGGAAAAAAAGTAACTAAATATGATTTGTGGAGAAGGCAATGGCACCCCACTCCAGTACTCTTGCCTGGAAAATCCCATGGACGGAGGAGCCTGGTAGGCTGCAGTCCATGGGGTCGCTAAGAGTCAGACACGACTGAGCGACTTCACTTTCACTCATTGGAGAAGGAAATGGCAACCCACTCCAGTGTTCTTGCCTGGAGAATCCCAGGGACGGGGGAGCCTGGTGGGCTTCCGTCTATGGGGTCCCACAGAGTTGGACACAACTGAAGTGACTTAGCAAATATGATTTGAAAGATATTAAGCAATCAACTGCAAGTCTTGCCCTATTAAAGAATGTTTAGAATCCTCATCCTTGCCCGGCCAAACGATGAACATTTCAGTTTTGTGGGCCATATGGACTCTGTCACAACCACTCAACCCTGCTGTGTGTGTGAAGGCAGCCATTAATAGTCCATAAATGAATGGGCATGGCTGGGTTCTCATAAAACTTTATTTACAAAAACAGGTGGCTGGCTGGATTTGGCCTGACAGCTGTAGTTGCCAACACGTGCTCTAGAAGCTCAAATTGAAGGTGAATTGAAATGACAAAATATATTTCTGTTGGTTGTTTGCTTCCCTGCCATCTGAAGACTTCAAGTGTGTTTATAAAGCTGAGGTGTAGAGGGTGAGGCAGAGGGAGGGAAGAATGTTTAATAAACTATTCCTAGACAGAAAACAAGAATGAATGTCTTAGGGTTTTTCTCTTTCTAATGCAATTATAGTTACGCAAGTTCAGCACTTTTTATTAAAATGCACACACGCACACACACAGCCCAAGGCAAAACGAGGAAATGTGAACAGCTGCAAGGGGAACAGACTGTTTCACACTGTGTCACTCCCAGACAGGCCTGCTCACTGCCAGTGTCTGGCACTGGGTCATACACGACCCCACATGGCTGCAAGGACACGCTTCATCTGTCTGTCTTAAGGAGTATAAAAGCACAGTTCCGTTAAGAGGCCACATTCTATATTTGAGATGGGTTGTTTTTGTATAAAAGCAGAATAAAGCTGGTGGTCATACTAAATTGAATTCTGCTGAGATTGTACTTTCAAACATAATGATGGTGAAATAAGTTAATGTCATTTTTTTAATTTACATGCAAAACACTAAATCAAGTTTCTTTTTTGTTTTTTTAACCCTACTCCATGGCACCTCACTGTCTTCTGATTTCTTTCATCAAATAGAAGCTTCTGTTTTGTTCATAGTTTGTACACAGCACTTAGCAGTATCAACATTTAAAATGGAATGGTTAGTGGAGAACCTATAAAATTACTATCACCAGGTTAGATGTCCCACTAACTTACTAGCAGAGAGAAAACCAAACCTTAAGGACCAGAATATACTTTAGATGAGAAAGATTATGACTTTTGCAACTAGGCTATAGATGTGAGCCAAATAATGAATGAATGGGTTTGTAGAGTTGATGGAACACAAAAGTTCATTAAGCTACCACCATCTTACCACCTAAATCAAAGATATCAAGGAGAGTCCCCGCTGGAAAAGAATTAAAGTTTTCAAGAGTCAAATATTTAGCTGCAAAGTATGCAAAGAAATGTGTCTGTAATGCTAGTAAAAAGATAATAACAGTGTTCACAAGTTTATACTGCACAACGATAATGGGAATTTAAATGACTTGCTCTGGAAACAGACTATCATATTAAGAATTTCTTTACAGTTGCTGTGAAGAAGCTAGGTGATTAGGAACAAAGTTCCAATGTCGCATCCTTTCAAGGAACCCAGCAGATCAGCCATTGATATCCAACAGTATTTTAAAAAATACATTTGAGAACTGGAAAAATGTTAGGGAAAGGTGATTTAATACTAAAATATAAGGAACTGATATTCAACTACTGTGCTGGAGGTGGTCTTCTGAAGCTAGAAATCAGAGAACATCTGAGCTCTAAAGAACTACTTTTCTTGCTCAAGTTTATGTATCAACTCACTGTCTTTAGGTTAAAAATATAAAAATGTCCTCTCAAAGATCTTTAATGTCATTAAACACGACACAGTCACAAAATAAAAAGACAACCTACTGAATGGGATAAAATACTTGTAAATAATATGACTGATAAGGGGCTAATATCCAACATTTATAAATAACACATATACAACTCAACATCAAAAAAAAAAAAAAAGAAATAATTATAATGTGATTAAAAAATGGGCAGAAGAACTGAATAGGCAATTTTCCAAAGAGGAAATGCAGATAACCAACAGGCACATGAAAAGACACTCAGCATTGCTAATCATCAGGGAATTGCAAATGATAACCTCAGTGAAATATCACCTCACACCTGTTAGAATGGCTATCATCAAAAAGAACACAAATAACAAATGTTGGTGAGGATGTGGAGAAAAGGGAACCTTAGTATGCTATTGGTAAGAATGTAAATTGGTACAGCCACTGTGGAAAATAGTATGGAGGTTCCTCAAAAAACTAAAAATACAACTACCATATGATCTAGCAATTCTATTCCTGGGTATGTTTCTTAAAAAAAAAAAAAACAACAACAACAACACTAATTGGAAAAGATACATGCACCCCAATGTTCACAGCAGCATTATCTACAATTGCCAAGCTATGGAAGCAACCCAAGTGTCCATCAATAGATGAATGGATAAAGAAGATGTGCACACACAGGCACGTGTGCACACACACACACAATGGAATACTACACAGTCATAAAAAGAGTGAAACCTTGCCATTTGCAGCAGGCATTATGCTAAGTGAAATAAATCAGACAGAGAAAGACAAATACTGTATGATATCACTTCTAGGTGGAATCTAAAAATAAAACAAACTGGTGAATATAACAAAAAAGAAAGAGACACATAGAGAACAAACCAGTGATTACCAGTGAGGAAGGGATTAAGAGGGACAAACAATTAGGTATAAAATAAGCTATAAGGATGTACTGTACAACATGGGAATATAGCCAGCATTTTATAATAACTATGGACTATAATCTTTAAAAATTGTGAATCACTAATTGTACTGTGCTGTGCTATGCTTAGTTGCTCAGTCATGTCTGACAATTTGCGACCCTATGGCCTATAGCCTGCCAGGCTCCTCTGTCCATGGGGATTCTCCAAGCAGGAATACTGGAGTGGGTTGTCATGCCCTCCTTCAGGGGATCTTCTCAACCCAGAGATGCAACCCAGGTCTCCTGCACTGCAGGTAAATTCTTTACTGTCTGAGCCACCAAGGAAGCCCCACTAATTGCACACCTATAACATATAATATTATATGGCAACTATACTTCAGTTTAAAACAATGACATAGTTGAAACTTGGAAAACAGCAGTATATTTAATAGTGGTATAAAGATTGTGTGATGGGAAACAATTAAGTGTGAAATAAACACACTACAAAATTTAAAATGGCATTTTCAAATACTTTAGGAGCTACAATTAAACTTTGGGAAGAACTTATATAGTCTGTCTATCTTACAAACCTAAAGATGATTATGCATCATTGGGATATTATGATTTAGAAAAGGAAATTAAATCACTGAGGCATTTTGCTCTCACAGGATTAAATAATGCCTATTCTATCAGCATAAAAAACTGCCTAACAGTTTATATTTTGTAAAATTTCTAAAAATCAATTCGATTAAAAAAACTGAAGAAAGCACTCAAAGATTAGTCATGCCGATGACTCTCCATCTGAAATGGAGATAATATATTCCATTCATTTGATGAGTGTACTTTCATTATCTGTACATGATCCTTCACAATTTGTACTATGTATTAACTTTCCCTCTAAAAGTTCAGAAAACATGCAAATAGCTAAATTTTATAAATCTTAAACTAAATTTGTTTCTCACTTGATAAAAATGTGTATCAAATCCACAAATCTAGTGATGGTAATAAACTGGCAAGAGTCGCACCTTGGAATTTAGATTTTTCCTAGAGAAAGATTCAGGGCTGCTACCAATATTATGGCCCAGTTTAATACTGGATAACTCAAGTTAGAAATGGATACCCAATGGAGTTTACTTAGTGGCCAATAAGAATGTTGCTGGAAACCCTTAAATCAAGTTTTAGAAACTCATGGTGGGGGTGTATACACTTTTGAGTCTTAGGACTGGCCTAGTGGCCTAGTGCTATACTGCTCTACCTAAATCCATTATGAAAGTTTTCTTCTGATGGCAAACAGGAAATTAAAAATCAATATATCTGGACCATTTTAAGATTTCCTGAAAGGGTTGCAAAATACACTGGATCTTGACAGCAAAATCCTACCAAGGAGGCCCCTGTTTGGTTTAGGTTTTCCTTGTCTGTGTACAGAGCTGCTTGTGTTTCAATCCTATTAGAACATTGCTCTTTCAGGGATTTATCTTTGATCCAAGAAATCAAGACTTGCTTAACCTCCTGCTGCTGCTGCTGCTGCTGCTGCTGCTGCTAAGTCACCTCAGTCTGACTCTGTGCGACCCCACAGACGGCAGCCCACCAGACTCCCCCATCCCTGGGATGCTCCAGGCAAGAACATTGGAGTGGGTTGCCATTTCCTTCTCCAATGCATGAAAGTGAAAAGTGAAAGTGAAGTCGCTCAGTGGTGTCCGACTCCCCGAGACCCCACGGACTGTGGCCCATCAGGCTCCTCGGTACAGGGGATTTTCCAGGCAAGAGTACTGGAGTGGGGTGCCACTGCCTTCTCCGCTTAACCTCCTAGTTCAATCTAAAAAGACTGTTGATGGCCTAACAACATAGGCCACTGTGGTGGATTTCTGTTCAGTTGGCTGCTTGCTCTGAGAAACTCAAACACTGGCCTCAGATGACCTAACTTGACTGACCTCACTCGGTCTTTTTCAGTTGGCCAATAACTCTAAAATGAAGCCTTGTAAGAAACAAATCATAATGCCTATTCTTGAGCAAGCAAAAGAAAGCATGAGGAAAAATAACCAGTTAGATGATACAGGCAGGCTTTATTTTACTTTTAATTAAATCTTATGAAATAGGACACTTTCAAATACTAGATCCAAGAGTTTTTCCAAATGTGAGAAATTTCACTATGATAAACATTTCTTTTCCATAAAAAACCTACTAAAATTAAAAAAAAAGTGCTAAAACCTCATTTCATAAGGTGTTCTTCTGAAACATCTACATTAGTAGTTAAATACTATTTAGGGTAACTGAATTTCCTATTATTAATTTGCTTCTTTGAAAGAAAATATTTACATTAGGTATGTCATATGATATTTCATTACTGAGGCAGTTCAGTAAGTTTTGACTTAGGATATGAATTATTTTGTATAAGGAAACACCAAGCATTGGTACAAATAGCTGTAGCAAAAATGAATTTGTTGTGGGAAGTTAAAAGAGAACAAAAAAGACAGTCTGGCAGAAGTGGTTTTATGAGATAATGTTTGAAGGACCACAAAGAGAAGAAAGCAACTATGTTCTTGGATGTGAAGGCTACAAGCCAACCACATCGAACATTCTTCAACTGAGCATGCCACATTCTTTTATGGGGGAACACCCCCCCAACCCTTCCCTTGGGAACAGCATGAAGAAGAATCAGAGCCTGTTGCACTTGGAAGGCTTTTTGAACATTCCTCTGCCTTCTGGTAAAGTGGACTACAGTGCTACAAAAATAGAAGAACACTCAGTGGGAAACACTGGTGCTGGGGACAAGCTGACTCTTGGTATTTTAGAATAAATTCTGATCACTCTTTTAGGAGGTGATTCACCTGGACAAATAAGGGAATGAGAGGGACTGCTGTAGTTAACAACAGTTTCAGTGAAACTCACACATTCCTTTCACAGAGATGTATATCAGGAGCTAACCTGGAGACCAGAGAGAGCGCAATTGCCTGGGGATGAAACTAAGGCTGAATTCCCCACTACTGGCCACTTTTACCTGGAGGATTTACCTTTTCCAAGTATATAATTATCTGCCACAAAATATTGATATTGGATGAATGGATAAACAAAATGTAGTATATACACAAGATGGAGTATTTTTCAGTCTTTAAAAGGAAGGAGATTCTGATACATACTATAACAAGGATGAACCCTGGGGCCATTATGTTTGGTGAAATAAGCTAGTCACAAAAGAACAAATAAGGTATGATTCCACTTCTCTGAGGAACCTACAGTAGTCAAATTCCTTGAGACAGAAAGTGGAATGGTGGCTGCCAGGGGCTAAGGAGAGGGGGGAATGGTTTATTTACATCTTCCTTACTTTTTTTCAACAATGGTTATAGTTTTTGGTGTATAATCTTATATCTCTTTTATTCAATTGTTTTATCCTTTACAATAGTATTGTATTTTTAAAATTTTACTTTCACTTTATTCATTGCTTTTATATAAAAGTATAGTTAATTTTTGTATGTTGATCTTGTATCCTGCAGTTTTGCTAACCTTATCTATTAGTTCTAGTAGATCTTTTGTAGTTTCCTTAGGATTTTCTATATATAAGAATATTTCTCTATGAGAATATGGCTTTACTTCTTTTCCAGGCTGCATGCTTTGAATTTCTTTCTCTTGCTTTACTGCACTGGCCAGAACCACCATAAAAATATTAAATAGAAGTGGTAATAGTGGAAAATCCTTGCTTTGTTTCTGGTTATATTAGTTTTCTATTGCTGCTTAACAAATGACCATATTCCTAGTAGCTTCCCCCCCCCTTTAAGTTTATTGATATTTACATTGAGAATGAAGAAAAACTAATTTGAAAATATTTAGGTCAGATGATAGTTCTAGTTCTCTTTATCTTAGGAATGTTGTTTCACATGACACTTCCCTATTGATACTAATATTTTGGTACGTGATGGAAACAGACATTGGAGTTTTTGCCCAATCAGTTAAAAACAGAGGAATGAGACCCCCCATGCCTAAAGCAAGCTTGGGATACTTCAATCTCCAGCCCCAGGAGGCAGGTGGCACAAGGCCACCTGTGCCCTGGCACTTACCACCCAGATGGTTTCATATTTGCTGAAGTTTACTCTTTAAGATTACATGGGACCCTGGGAAGGTACTAGTAGCTCAGCCTCTAAAGGTCCTCAGGCCTTATTTTTGCAGACATGTAAGTGCAAATCGACCAGACTACAAGTCCATGGGAAACTTAGCTTTGGTATTTCCTGACTGGTAACCTATTTAAACATCCAAACTCAACACTGTATCAACTTACTTCTCAGACCCCAGATTGCTCAAAAACATCAAATTATTGCAGAAGTTCCATGTTTTTCCCTATTAGGAAACTTCTGAGTTCTAAAAATAAGCTATTTCCAAATATGACTACCAATTTACTATCTTTAAAAAAGCAAAACAGTAAATCAAGAGTTGTAGTTTTCCAGTGTTAACTCCAGGTCAGACAGAAAAACTCTCTAACTCTCCCTAAGAAGCGAAAAAAAAAATCATAATAAAGATGTCAATAACATAAAATATGGAGGATTAAAGACATCAACTCATTTCTACACAATATTTTAAAATATTATTTTATTATAAAAATTACTTATAAAACTGCTAAATTGCTATTGTAGTTAGTCTTTGCATTATTAATCTAATCACTGGGTTTTTTTTTTAAGAACTTCTCAAGAAAATAATCTTAATTAAGTGGGGTACCACATTTACCATGGAAACAGCAGTCTGTAACAAATGTTAACAGCTGCTCAGAGGTATGACAGATGGTGGGTGAATGTTTAAAACTTAGTTGTCGAAGTTTGGCAGAGAGGAATAAATGTGTAATTTAACAATGTTTTGTAACATTATTGACTTACAAAATAAACATTAATTCTGTACTAGGAAAATTTCTACAAGAACTTAATAAGACTGAGAATCACCACCAAATAACATTTGCAAAATACTTTATATCTGGAAAAAACTCTTGATTTTTCAGCCCAATGAAAACACATCCATCATCTCACCATCCAGTGTATCATATACAAGTTCCAAAACTGATTCAAAATATTAGTAAAAGAGACAATTATACTTTAACATCAATTCCCAAGAAAGAAAGCCTAACTAATGAACAACAGGGTAACACTTCATTATTTTATATTTGATTTTTATAATCTGCACTCATACTTGAAAAATCAATTCAGGGCAAAATTAGTTTTCCATGTTGTGCTGGGCTGGAGATTCTCCCCTCAAATTCATGGTTACCTGGAATCTCAGAATGTGACTTTATTTGGAAGTCAGGTCTTTGCAGATAGTAATTAATTAGGATGAGGTCATATTGGACTAGAGTGGGCCCTAAATCCAGTGACTAGTATCCTGATAAGAAGGCCATGTGAAGACACAGAATCACACACATACAGAGAATGCCCTATGGAGATGGCAGCAGAGACTGAAGTACTGCAACTACAAGCCAAAAAACACCAAGGATTGCAGGCAACTACCAGAGCAAGGGAGGATTCTTCCCTGGAGCCTTGGAGGGAGCATGGTTCTGCTGGTACCTGACTTAAGACTTCTAGTCTCCAAAAGTGTAAGAATAATCTGTTATCTTAGTGAAAGTCGCTCAGTTGTATCTGACTCTTTGTGACCCCATGGACTATACAGTCCATGGAATTCTCCAGGCCAGAATACTGGAGTGGATAGCCTTTCCCTTCTCCAGGGGATCTTCCCAAACCAGGGATTGAACTCAGGTCTTCCGCATAGCAGGCGGATTCTTTACCAGATGAGCCACAGGGGAAGCCCAATCGGTTATCTTAAGCCACCCCATTTGTGGCAGCTTTAGCAAACACACCAAAGTGTATTTTACTAATACTGATCTATGTATTTCATATACAGAGCATCACTGTGCCAGTGCTTTAAATCTTTGAAAGCAGAAATACTGGAACAAGCTGGACCAGGCACAGTTCCTCCTCTTTATCTCTTCCTACAAAATGAGAATCAGCATATGTGTGCCAGGGTGAACTAGTTGAATAGAAAATATTTAGACATTCTGGATCTATTTCTAACTACAGATTATAATAGAATTCAAATCTAAAGTATTTCCTCCCGCAGTGGAACCCACAGTGTTTTTCCTTTTGTTTTAATGTAAATTCTTTCCATACAACAGATATTTTGTTTCCCTCAAACTAATTCTAAGAATGTTTCTTCAAATTCTGAGCTTGTTGCTATTTTAAAGGAATGGCTAGAAAAAACAGGGTGCTACACAATCTTTTATCTTCTGCAGGAACTTAACCTTGTTTCGTTTGGTCAGCTGAAAAATTATGGCTGCAGACTTAGCGATTGTGAGTGTTATTGAATTAGTAGAAATTATTTAAGTATAATAAAAATATTTCATGAAATGACTCAGTGAGATTAAAGTAGCAATCAAGACATGGTCCACAAAACAAGGCCACTAGGTGTCACTGCTTGGAATTCTTGAAAAGGAACCAACAGAGATTCTGTAACACAAAACAATCTGATTCCAAGAACACCAGAAAGAAGAATGAACGGTTAAAGTTGAAAAGCTTCTTCTCAAGTGTTGGTCTGTACAATGATCCTTTTTTTGTTATGCAGACCATAAGTTCTGAAGTACTTAAACATTTTTCAATGGCTAGACTTCTTTAAATGGCAGCCATTTGAACACTTCATGGATCTCATGATTGAAATGTTGCCTGCTAACTCTGAAACAAGAGTTTAATGAGCCATATTTAAGGGCTGTAGATCATGGGGGCATTATCTCATTCAGGATGATTGAGCTTTCGTTGAAGGATGGCTCAGTTTGGATCAAATGCATCCCAACACTGCCCAGAGCTGGCCTTATAGTCAGTCATCTCAGGAGAGTTCTGGGCTTCACATGTAGTGCTTGTCTGCAAAATTCTTAAGACGTGATATCTTTGGGGGAGCATGGCTTATTTTTAGGCCACCAGCTCCTTTTCAAATAGAGAAGCATCGATGGCGCAGATACTGATACAGACACTTCTAAGTTTATAATTAATAAAAATCCAAAGGAACTTTAAACACAGTTTTCCTCACTAAAGTCTACGAATCTCTACGTCTACCCGAGAATGCAGCAGTTATTCAAAATAAATATTTGCAGTGAGGTCTGAGAAGTTTAGCATTGGATGGTAATGGCGGCCTGGCTCAGTTCCAAAATCCAGCCTGTGTTTGGTTATCTGCCCCTCTTTGTAGAAGCTAGCAATGTTCTTGTATTTCCTCTGCAGTCTCAAGCTTGGTATGCTCAGTTACATTAAGTAAGAAGAATATAACTCTGAAAACTAATTTGGGCTTCTTTTAGCCTTTAAGTGACAAAAAGTCCTTGATCTAAAGAAGGTCAGTAAATCTTAGCACTGACTAGTACTGAAATAAACCAAATCTTCATGCTCTACTGTAGCTTCTTTCAAACATCCTACTTACTAGTTTTAGTAAAAGCTGTGACTTCTATGGAAAATTCACAACTGTCACAACTTTCTGCATCTGGGACTTCCCTGGTGGTCCAGTGGTTAAAACTCTGCACTTCCACTATAGGGGGTGTGGGTTCGATCCCTGGTTGGGAAATTCCTGTATGCCTTCGCCAAAAAAAAAACACAAAACCCAACAAAAACAGAAAACCAAAACCAAAAAGAACAAAACTTTCTGCATCATATGAAACAATGATAAAGAATAGATATTTAAATAGCCAAGTTAAAGAGGTCAAACTAATTCAAATAACACATTAACAAAAACAATGATGACAAAACAAAGGAGAAAATGGAATGCTAGGAGCTGTTCACAAAATAGAATTCATTTCAAGGGCTTTTTGGTGTCCAAAGAAAATAACAAGTTATTTAAAATAAATTTAATCTGAAATGTTCTCAAATTACTTAAGATAAATTACACTAAGGAGAAAATCCATTTCCTTATCTTCCTGAGCACATTTTTTAGCTTTACTGAAGTATAATTGACAAATAAAATTGTAATATATTTAAAGTGTACTACATGATGATTTGATAAATGTAAACATTGTGAGAGGATTCTAACAATCAAGTTAATTAATACATCCATCACTTCAAATAGTTATCATTTCTTGGGGATGAGAATACTTACGTTGTATTCTCTTAGCAAATTTCAATTATAAAATACAGCGATATCAACTATAGTCACCATTCTATACATTAGATCCTCTGACCTTGAAGGAGGAAACAGACAGAGCTGGGCTCCATCTTATGCCAGGCTGCGAACATTAGGCTACAAGCATGGTCCACCCTCCCAATGGACTCTGAACTTTGTGCCTGGAGTCTATAGAAATGGCATACCAATGGAAAACCAGACCCCGCCTGATAAAAGAGCCTCAGGACTTGTACTTGGACTCTCCACTGCCTAAAAGAATATGCTAATTATCTCTGTAACAGAACAAAGTGGTAGATTCCATTATGTTTATCGGGATATGACCACAGGCCTATTGATAAATATCTACCGTTTATCTAGTCTTGTGACACATGACTCATAAGTTAACTTTGACCCTATCTCTCTTTTACCTTGTCCAGACTAGTTTCAAGGAATTTGGGGAGGTGGGTTTGAGCAAGTACCCTTTGGGTATATAAGGTTTTCACAAAAACTGGTTGGGGTCCTTGGCTTCAAGAGGAGACTCTGCCTTGGGCCCACCCGTGTAATAAACTGCACTCCACTATCTGCATTGTCCTTCTGAGTGAGTTTGTTTCCCGGAATGCGTGGCTACAACAACCTTATTTATCTTAGAACCAAAAGTCTGTACCCTTTTACCAACTTCTCCCCATTTTCCCCACCTCCCAGCCTGGGCAACCACCATTCCACTTTGCTTCTATGAATTCGACTTTTTAAAAAATTGATACTATGCAGTATTTGTCTTTCTCTGTCTGGCTTATTTCACTTAGCACATTTAAAAACTATTTCCCTTGTATGGCTGAGTCCCTTAGCTGTTCACTTGAAACTATCACAACATTGTTAATTGGCGGTAGCCCAATCCAAAATAAAAAGTTTAAAAAAAAACAAACAACCAAAAAAAAAAAAACCAACCAAAAAAAAAAAAAAACCTATTTCCTAGCTCTCTTGCAGCTACTCAAGCATGTAACTAGTATTTGCTAATGGAACACAGACAACTCTGATACAGCCCACTTGCAACCCTCACCCTGCAAAATTTTCCATTTTCTCTCATCTGCTGGCTGGGTGCAAAGGATGCAGTGGAAGAAGCCTGGATCCCTGAATGCCTGTGTGGAAGAGACTCTTCCTGCTCCTCTCCTTCTCACCTACTGCAGTTGACTGTGATGTGAGCAAGAAATAAACTTCTATTCTGTTAAGCCACTCAAATTTTAGGATTGCATGCTGTAGCAGTTACTCAGTCCTGAATTAATACATATACTCTGTTAAAATGCGTAACTATTAAAATGGTGATTAACTTAATCAAATCTATGGATAGAAGCAACTGTGAGATACTATACTTGGTGGGAAGTTGAAACATACTGTGACACTCTTAGCTTGGCTTTTCCCAAACTGGTCCTTACCAATTTGGCAGGATTGTGAATGAAAATTCTCTGCCCAAATTAGTTTGAGAAATGCTATTAGAGTTAATTGGGTTTTTTGCTATAGGACATCTTAGAGCTGCTATATACTAGCACCTGTTGTGAATCCATATAAAGGGAATAAAGAACATAGCATTTCTCAAACTTATATAGTCAGTAAAAAAATTTAATCAATAAATTTTAGATCTACTCCTCTCTCTTGAATGGTAACACCCACAACTATCTCCCAGAACAATGCTCTGTAGAATACATTATGGGAAATTTGCATTAGTTTAATAAGTATCATATGGTTGATTAATCAGTGAGCACCACAAAGTTCTAGGCATCCCAAAGCAAATTTTATTCTTATGAAGGGAAGATTTTTCTTGTAAAAAGACTAATATGTACAAGTAGACTAATATGTGCTAAGAAAGGTATTTTACTTAAAATATGACTGAAATGAAGGCAGATGTGAACTGTCAGCTTCTGACTTGTATCTGTCAGTGCAGTCTGTCATATTTTATAATGGAATATATCCTTATGTTTTATAGAGAGACACCGAGTTTATGAAAGCCAGCAATGTTAAGTATGAGATGTGTGTGTGAATAGAGTCCACTGCACAACGTCTTGGAGAAGGCAATGGCACCCCACTCCAGTACTCTTGCCTGGAAAATCCCATGGACGGAGGAGCCTGGTAGGCTACAGTCCATGGGGTTGCAAAGAGTCAGACACGACTGAGTGACTTCACTGTCACTTTTCACTTTCATGCACTGGAGAAGGAAATGGCAACCCACTCCAGTGTTCTTGCCTGGAGAATCCCAGGGATGGGGGAGCCTGGTGGGCTGCCGTCTATGGGGTCACACAGAGTCGGACACGACTGAAGTGAGTTAGTTAGCAGTAGCAGCACAACATCTAGCTTAATTCTCTCTCTCCTATACTCATGTTTGAGGTGCAATGTTTGAAAACAATATTTAGAAGCAATGAGAGGTAATCACAGCAAAGCTCAATGGATTCTTCTAAAGATATACATATATACTTATTTTTTTCCACTGTGACTTGTTAGGCTTTATTGCATTTGTACCATATATAAGATACTTAATTTCAGTTATGAATCTATGATGGATGACTTCCTGCATTTCTCACAGACAGGCAGCAACTGAAAAAGGACTGTTATGGTAACTATTCAGTTTACCCAAAAAAATTAATAAAGAGAAAGACTTACATCTAGTAGTGTGTGAAGATGCTGATCCTGGAAAACACTGTGTAGAAAATCTAAGTCCTTTTCACTGCAGTCTGTAAGTGCATGAATCTCTTCCAGGCTGTCCAGCACCTGTGACACTGCTCCTAAGGGGAACAAACAGAAAAGAAACAGCCAGTAGAGAAAGTCAATGTCAAACTCACCTTCATAACCTAAATCTGACACTTCAGAACTGTGGACTAACACATTTCAAAGGTTCATGTCTTTACTGGAAAACAGACTTAAACGTGTTTCATATCACTTAATGATAAGAGTATTTGCAGTGAATTTATGTTTTTAACAATGTATTTGCACGTTCCTCACTTTCAAAGTAAATTGCCTCTTGTCTTACTTGGATTAGGGCAATTCATCAACCACAACTGAGCTACTAGAAGATCTGGGTGCAGAAAGTCATACATCAGAAAGAGACTGTGGGTTCCCAGGACTCCATGATGTTTTGAAATATGATAGAAATAACGGAGGTGGTCATTTCACACAGGGGCTTTCTAACAAGAACAGAAGGTGAAGCCAGATGTAGATGTGAGGGACAAACCTTCAACTGGGAGCTCCTGCTATGTAAATCCTTCTAAGGATTAAAAAAAAAAAGATTTATTTAATTATTTAATTTGGCTGTGCTGGGTATTAGTTGTGGCATGTGGGATCTAGTTCCCTGACCAAGGATCGAGCCCGGGCCCCCTGTGCTCTGAGTGTGGAGTCTTAACCACTGGACCACCACGGAAGTCCCCTTCTTAGGATTTTTAAGGCTCAAACTTAACTAGCAATAATCTCACTCCATTCTTTTTCCTCCCTTTACATACAAAGTCAAGGGAACCAAGTTGTTCTCAGTTAATTGGGCCCCCTTTAGGATAGATATACTTGACTGACACTTCAGAATACCATAGTAGATATTAGGGGAAATAATTTTTGTAGGACAGTGTGGTCACTTTAAATTTCCTCTAATAACTGGGAATCCAGAGAGGTAGTAACAAAGTCACTTAGCCTTAAAGAAATGGTTAGCCTGTTCTACTCTGCAGACAACACACACATATGCACTTCAGAGAAAGAAAAGCACCCTGAGAGCCTACACTTCAGGACATTAGTGTACACAGTGTTAGAGACATTCGAACATTAAGTGCCTCACTGCGCATGTAAATCTTAAATCTGTAGTTTTCAACCAGCAGCAATTTTGTCCCTCAGGGGGAGATTTGGCAATGTCTGGAAACACTTTTGATTGTCACAACTATGATGGTGGTCAGAGTGGGGAGATGGGGAATGGGGAAGAGTACTACTTTTCCAGAAAGCAATCTGATAATTTATATCAAAGAACCTCAAAAATGCTCATGCACTTTAATTCAGGATTTCTATTCACAAAAACTTACATTAAGGAAAAAACAGGAATTGTAGAAAGATTTATGTGTCAGGATATCTATCATATAAAATGGATAAATATCTAATAATTAGAGAATGAATATATAAACTATAGAACATCCACAAAATGGTATACACAGCTACATGAAATTTGTTTTTGAAGAATTTTAAAGACAGAAATCTGCATGATATAAAATTTCAGAGAGCAGAAGGCAAAACCACATAAACTGTGTACTCCCAATTATAACTGAAAAAAATACAAATTCAGAAAAAAACCCAACAGAATGAAGAATACCAAAAGATAATAGTAATTATATTTATTTTTCTGCTTCTATTTCATTCTGTGTTTGTCCATATGTTCTAAGGTTTCTACAATAGAAAAAAAGTTGCTATACAAGCAACTGCTTTTTGTAGTATTTAATTATGTTAAAAATGTGGGGCTTAAGACATATTAAGTGCTTATCTATGTGGAAATTACTGTAGCTAATTTTTAAAAAAATTTGACTTTTTCCTTTTCAGATAACTGTAGATCCACATGAACTCGTAAGAGAGAATACAGAAAGATATCATGTACCCTTCACCCAGTTTCCCTATTGTGGTAACATCTTGTAAACTGTCATATATTATAACCAGGAATATTGACATTGGTATAGTCAAGCAACAGAATATTTCCATCACCCCAAGGATCTTCATGTTGCCCTCTTATAACTGTAATAATTTCCCTCCTGCCCTTCCTACCTCCTAATCCCTGCCTGGAAACTACTAACCTGTTCTCCATTTCTATAATTTTGTCATTTCAAGGGATCTATATAAGTGAAACAATATGGTGTGTAACCTTTTGGGACTGGCTTTTTTGACTCAGCATAATTCTCTGGAAATTCACCCAAGTTGTTGCATGTATCAATAGTTTAATCCTTTTTATTCCTGGGTAGTAGTCTATGGCAGGGATGTGCCACAGTTTACCACTAATCTGTTGACAGGACTGTGAATACTTTTAAATTTTGAATAATTACACCTACCAGGCTATTGGTATGCCTTCACTGAAAACATTAAGTGGACACTAAGTGGAATAAAAAAGGTACAAGGCAGAAACCAGTCTTCAGTTCTCCTGCTAGTCTTAAAAGTGTATTAATCTAATCCACTTCCTTCTCCCTGCTCATCTCAGGACTTATACTTTGTTCTGAGAAGGAAAAAAAATCTGGAACTTAGTTAAAAATCAGGTCTCTTGTCATCCCTTACTAAAAGCCTTGGAAAGCAACAGGTGATGTGAAGAAATTAGTCCCAAATATTCCACTGAGTCCTTGATCCCGGTACATCATCAACAACAGAATTATATGATGCCAGGTTTATAAAGTTACTAAAGCCAGTTCTAAGCTTTTGGATTAACTCCAACAACAAAAATACTAATGAAATGTGGATTTTTTTTTTTTGTATATTAAAAAACTTAACAGAGAGCAGAGAAAGCTAATTATTATTTTCACTCAGTTATCTTAGTGGAATCTTATTTAGTTTTTATTGTCTCTATCCAGCATTGCTTATGCTGATCTATTCTATCTATATCTATTCTATTCTATGTAGTAGTTTATTAATGGAGAAGGCAATGGCACCCCACTCCAGTACTCTTGCCTGGAAAATCCCATGGATGGAGGAGCCTGGTAGGCTGCAGTCCATGGGGTTGCTAAGAGTCGGACATGACTGAGCGACTTCCTTTCACTTTTCACTTTCACACATTGGAGAAGGAAATGGCAACCCACTCCAGTGTTCTTGCCTGGAGAATCCCAAGGACAGAGGAGTCTAGTGGGCTGCCGTCTATGGGGTTGCACAGAGTTGGACACGACTGAAGTGACTTAGCAGCAGCAGTTTATTAATACTGTAAGATTAAAATAAAACAAGCTTGTATCTAGCGAATACTAAGATGGTAAGTCTAACCATTGGGAAGCAATTTTGGCTGTATCAGACCAGGGATGTATCATTTGTTGGTTTGTGAACTCCCAAAGCTCTGTGCAATCCCTGTCCTACAAGCATCTTCATGCATTACCCGACATGTGCACTTGCTTACTCTTCATTTCTGTGCTGTGAAGTCCTTAAGGCATGCCGATATTTGATTAATTTCATTATTTCTACAAAGTATGCCTTGAATGAAGTATTAAAGAAACAATGATAAGAGCAGTTCCCAATTCCTGAGTGTTTGTGATGTGCCGGGCACATCCCCAGGACAACATAGTAAGGTAAATACAGTACCCGACGTTTCTAGATAGGGAATTGAGGATCAGAGAGATCAAGGAAGGTCACAGCTAGAAGTGGTAAAGCCAGGACTCAACCCAGTGTGTCTGGATCCAAAGCGTATGCGCTTCTTGACTTTCTATGGTAACTGGCTGGATTAGGAAACGCAGGGAGACTCTTCAACAAGAAGTGACACGTGGTTTATGCATGGATATGGAGGTTAGAAAAGAATTTGAATCCTACTGGGTCAGACAATAAGCAAAACTTTTATCACATGTTCCTGCTTTCTCCCAGGTATGAGGCAGGGGTTTCAAGGAAAACAGATATGATACCCATTCTCAAGGAAAGGGCTCTCATGCAGGTGTGTGAAGTAGGCACATTATACCCTGAAGCAAATGATTTAGAGGAGGTAAAAACTAAAGTGGCACAGAAACAGGCTGCCCAGGGAGAAGCTGGGACAGTCGCAGAGAAGAGGTGAAAGTTCAAGTAACTCAATCATGTCTGACTCTTTGCAACTGAGTCAGTTCCTAGGCAGGTTGATAAGAAGTCCGGGGTCCCCGAGGAGGAGAGAGGGGTCTGGGATTCTCAAGGAGGAGGAAAGGACAAACACCTTTTTTTCCCCTCTACATTCCTTAGTCTTAGTCATATAAAACTTTTTTTTTTTTTAAGCCTGGAACTGATGATTACACACACAAAAAACAACTCAGTTTAAACGCTATACTAAGGATTATATAACAATAATGTATCCTGCTTGAGGACAATTTCTCCTTCCTGAAAACCTTCTGACTAATCCTGTTATCTTAAAATGTATATTATGGGAGTGGGTCTGGTAAGATCTTTCTATTGTTAAGTTATAATTCTGTCATCTTAAAATGTAAATTGTGGGAGTGGGTCTGAAGTGAAGAAGTGAAAGTCGCTCAGTTGTGTCCAACTCTTTGCGACCCCATGGACTATATAGTCCATGGAATTCTGCTGGGAGCCAGCACGGGAGTTCCCACCCATGACAAGGTCATGTGGGAGAGCCCTGACGGGCAAGGCGAGTCAGGGCTCAAGGGCCCCCCTGGTCTGCCTGAGCGTCTACCCCAAAACCAGAATCTGTCTGTTTTACTATTTCACGACTTTCACCAACTCTTCTGACATTAACGGGGGGCTATCCCCGACCACCTTTCTCTGAAGAAAATTAACTTAGAGCTCTAGTTAATAATTCTCCTGGGCATAATAGGAGTGTTTCAATTCAAACCCCTTTGATGGCGTTCTAGCTTGCCTGACAGGTTTGTTCGGACTCCTGCAGCTACGCATGTGATTGTTCACAGCCTCCCAACCAGGAGAGGCACGGGAAGCTTAAGATATTCTAACAATGCAGAGCTTCTCAGAGAGTTAAAATTGTTAGAATAGAACTAGTAGAGGATTTCTTTGTTGAGCTAATGCTTGCTGCCAAGTTTCCATATCCCTTACCTACTGTGTCCCTGGGAGTGTATTGATTAATATAGTTGGTGTATAGACATGTAAGTAGTAGCTTTAATGTTTGTAACCTCGGACCCTTGAGTTAATTCTTTTCTTGTTATAGCCCACCACACTTTTGCCCTATAGGAATGCAACTTTATCTAATGCTTTCAGAGGGTGGTGCCTGACTTTAGAATAATCACCTTTAGAGAAAAATAAGTTTTCTGAAGAAAGGGTCATAAAATGTTAACAGGCCTCCTGGCCAGAAGATGATGTAAATCACCTAAAGCTTTTGCATATGATAAGTTTGCAGAAAGAAAGCCTGGCTTCGATAAGGATCAAGGACTGCTGACCTTGCATGACTCTACCCCCGCCCCCCATTATCCTCTATGCACAACTTAAGGTATAAAAACTACTTTGGAAAATAGAGTGTGGGCCATGCTCATCAAGCTTGGTCTCCCCATGTCGTTATTTCTCCTTCCTTTTCAGGCTGATTCCCTGGAGTGCAGGGGCCCTCTGCGTTCACTTTCCTGCCTGGGCTTCTAAGACCCACTTGAGAAGGTGCCTAAGGTGGGGCACCTTCAGCTATTCGAGAGGGTGCCTGCGGCCTACGTGAACAGAGCAAGTCCCGTGCTGGGGATTTTTTGGCTTTCTGCATAAACCAAGGAATATCAGCCTCTTTTCTCTCCTCTATTTTCTTAACCGCAAAATTCTTTCCTTATCTCTTTCTCTATTTCTCTCAGTTGCCAACGCTGTCCTCCTGAGGGAATCCCTGGATCCAACCGGGGCAGGACCCTGGCAGAATTCTCTAGGCCAGAATACTGGAGTGAGTAGCCTTTCCCTTCTCCAGGGGATCTTCCAACCCAGGGATCGAACCCAGGTCTCCTGCTTGGCAGGCAGATTCTTTATCAGCTGAGCCACAAGGGAAGAGAGTGGGTCTAGTAAGATCTTTACAACCTTGAGACATTCTTTTGATTTATTGTAATAACCAATTAAAAAAGTATAGAACTCCCTTTTCTAAGACTAGTGAGTGGGGCACTCTTCGTCCTCCTTCTGATATCTATGTCAGAAGCTTTCTCTATTTTCATACTTTAATACAACTCTGCTATACAAAAGCTCTTGAGTGATCAAGCCTGGTCCCTGGTCCCAAAGCTAAATCTTCTTCGGAGATCACGAATCCGACATCGTTCACCTTAAGCTATCACAATCCCATCGACTATACAGTCCATGGAATTCTCCAGGCCAGAATACTGGAGTGGGTAGCCATTCCCTTCTCCAGGGGATCTTCCCAACCCGGGGATCAAACCCAGGGATCCCTGGGGGATATCCCTCACTGCAGGCAGATTCTTTACCAGTTGAGCCACCAGGGAAGCCCAAAGAAGTAGATGAGCAGGAATTCAACACCTCCACCTAGGTTTCCAATATGCTCTGACAGACCCAGTGGATGCTTTGCTGGAAAGCACAAGGGCAACCATTAACCTGTGTCTCTAGTAGGTAAGACCTACCAGGTCAACAGGTCTATTTAATTTCCTTGGATCTGTCACCTTTTCTGAACTGATTTATAGTCTGATCTTGTACCCAAATGTGATTAACTTTGTAGGTTTTCAATCATGAAAGGCAGTAGTTCCACAGGTGTGCTCAAAGTGTCCCTAATTTAAAAGTTTCTGTCATTAGCTAGGAAACTTAATAGTCCTTATTCCATCCCTCCTTTGTCTTTTCATATTTAATAAACACATATTTTTGGTCTAACCTCAAGATCTTTTTTTACCTTTGATCGTTTTAACACCTCTCCTGACACCGCTTCTAGATTCGTTTGTTCTTTCTTTGAGTATGACCAGCAGAACCACATCTCACAGATGGGTAAGCTGATATCTGCAGTTCAACACCAAGTCATGTAAAATCTCATAATTTTTCAATTCATTATAAAACATTAATATACACAAAGACATTTCTGGGGCTTCTCCATCCCTACTGTTTTACATACAGAGGCAGACGTAGTAATTAATGTAACACAAAAACACACACAGGATCTTAAGTTGTCATTAGTAGTATTTATTTTGTTGATCAATAACTGTCATATCTGAAAGACCTACTCACTTTTCTCAAAAACTGAAAAGGATGTTTTTTTCCTATAAAACCCCTGAATGAACTTGTGACCATCTTGAAACAAAAAAAATCAATAAATAGTATGTAAGTTCACCTCAGAGGGCAATTTATCTAATGGCAGGACTGTAGGTATCCCATTCACTTTTGTTTTCTAGGCTACATTTTGTAGAGTGTTTTGTACAAAAAAACACTATAAAATATGTTTGATTAAACTTATTGTTTTCTTCTGAAAGTAGCATCGACATACACACACTACCATGTATAAAACAGATGGCTGGTCAGAAGTTGCTAAATAACCCTGGGAGCCCAGCCTAGTGCTTTGTGACAACCTAGGTGTGAGATGGCAGGGGGAGGGGGGAATTTAGAGGGGTGAGACAGACTGGGGAGGAGGGGAGGGAGGGGATATATGTACTATTATGGCTGATTTGCGTTGTGGTATGGCAGAAATCATTACAACATTGTAAAGGAATTTTCCTCCAATTAAAATTAAATAAAAAATTACTGTTTTCTGAGCAAATTCTGAAGCATTGAAAATAAAATATTGTAATAAGAAATATGTAACCACAGAAAAGTTTATTTTATGGCACTGTTTCCTCAAAGTCATGATGAAAATTATTTTACTACTTATATTTGTGTAACAGTTTATAATTTCCAACAGGTTTTTTATGCTTATTATCTTATGCGATTCCACAATAACCCTGCCCTGAAGACAAGTGTTTCTACATTTGGAAAAAAAGGAGGCTCTTTCATGTTAAATGACCCTGGGGCCACAGCAGTTGAGTCGTAGAACCCAGGCCTCTAGCACCTAGTCCTTCCATTACAGACTGATCCCTCCTGAAACCATGCCCTCACCAACACACTTGAATACATCTCTTGGTCTAAACTTTCACAATGATAAATTTATTAGAAAGTAATCAAGCTCTGCCTTTGGAATAGTATTTTACTTTAGCTTCTGCCTAATTCACTTGGTCATCAAGTTTGTATCTAAACAATAGGTTAATAATCATACATTTAAACTTTGAACATTTCTACCTTTCCCAGGAATCTCATGGATACAACTTTCTCAAAAGTTTTCTGCTACTGTTATGAAATAATAATCAAGAAAGCATAAATATGTCAATTGTTTTAAAAATATGCTTTAAAAACTTTGAGTCTAGAACTGTTTTGTTAGAAGTAGAAAAGTCTCATGACAATGTTGACTGAGTAAAAATTAACCTGAAAGGAGGACAGAAAAATAAATAGTAGAATGCTTAAACTGTTCTCAGTGTTAAAGTAGGTAGAGTCTGTCTTAAAACTATTTCCCCCAGCTTTACTATGAAAAATTTCAAACATATAAAAAGTTTAAAGAATTGTATTCACTACCTAGATTCTACAATTAACAGTTTGCAATATTTGCTTTATCACATATCTATCCACACATCAATTCACCTTATTTATCATTCATCTCAAAGTAAGTGGCAGAGTGGTCAACATTAGTACACTTCACCTCTAACTAAACACATCAGCATAGATTTTAATACTCCCCTCTCTTTCTCTCTCTCAGGTAAAATTTGTATAGAGTGAAATACACAAATCTTAAATGTATCATCCAATGAGTTTTCATAAATGTATACACTGCATACATCTGATAAACAGTATACATCCATGTATGCAGTTATTTCAGTAACAAAGATTTATATATTTAAAAATTATATATATAGTTGTAAAACCCAATATCACTGAGCAAATTCAGTATCTCAATCTAGTCTAGTTTCACCTGGAGAGTTATCAATAACCTCTATTTCCTATTACATTGCTGCTAAGTCGCTTCAGTCGTGTCTGACTCTGTGTGACCCCATAGACGGCAGCCCACCAGGCTCCCCCGTCCCTGGGATTCTCCAGGCAAGAACACTGGAGTGGGTTGCCATCTCCTCCTCCAATGCAGGAAAGTGAAAAGTGAAAGGGAAGTCTCTCAGTCGTGTCCGACTCTTCGAGACCCCATGGACTGCAGCCTACCAGGCTCCTCCGTCCATGGGATTCTCCAGGCAAGAGTGCTGGAGTGGGGTGCCATTGCCCTCTCCATCCTATTACATTAGGAGTCCTATTTATATAACACTGAATCAGTATGCACACATTCATATCAACCACTCAAAGTCCTTCCCGGCAAGAACAGTAGCATTACAAAAATCTGCTTACTAAGGTAGGATTAAGTTAAAATTCATCAGTTTAGGTATACATTTTCATCACTCCACAAAAGCTCCTTCTTTGAAGTCAATCTCTTCCCCTTACCTTTACCCCTGGACAACAGCTATTAATCCCATGGTACAAACCAAATTTTGGTTATTAGTCAAGTTATAACCTATAGTGAATCCTGTAATGAAAGCTGTATTTTGGACTTAAGCATCTGTGCTATATCCAATTCAAGTTATGAAAACTTACACATGGTGATAAATGCATTAGATTCTTTATGTATGGGTTATAGTTGTTTTTGTTGTTGTTTCAACCCCATGGATTGTAGCCCACCAGGCTCTTCTGTCTGTGGGATTTCCCAGGCAAGAATACTGGAGTGGGTTGCCATTTCCTTCTCCAGGAGATCTTCCCAACCCAGGGATTGAACCTGTGTCTCCTGCACTGCAGGCAGATTCTTTACTGCTGAACCACCAGGGAAGCCCATTGATTATAGTGCAGATGACTTAAAATTTATTAGTTAAAAGAAGTAAAAACTCTGCAAATGTATTCTGTCAGAGTGCAGATACCATAATTCTAATGCCATTATACTTGTTAAAGCAATCTATATTTCTAAATAGCAACATCGTTGGGCACAAAGTTGTCAAAGTACTTGAAATAACATTCTGCTGGTTGTTAAGTGCCCATTCATATAAGGCTTTTGGAGAAGGAAATGGCAACCCAATCCAGTATTCTTGTCTGGGAAATTCCATGGACAGAGGAGCCTGGTGGGCTACAGTCCATGGGGTTGCAAGAGTCACACACGATTTAGCAACTAAACCACCACTACCACCAACATATAAGGCTTTACAACTAAGGAAAAGCACTACTTGATACCTTCAAGATGCTTTCATTCCCAAATGACACAATAGATCTACTTGATTAAAAAAAAAAAAAAAGAAGGGTACTAAATCTGGAGAAACAAAACCAGTTACAAATGGGAAGTGTCTTATATTTCAATGGTCATTAACATGTACATAGTGGGCAGCCTCTGAGATGGCCCCCAAGATCCCTGACTGTTGGTATTCATGCCCTCATATAATCAGTCTTTTCCCTGGAGTGTAGGCTGGACTTATTAACTCACTTGTAACAAATAGAATAGGGCAGAAGGGATAGAATATCATTTCTGAGATTAGGTTATAAGAATGGTGGTTTCTGTCTTGGGTACACTCTCTTACTTTTGCCCTCTCTCTGATTATCTGTGCCAGGGGAAGCAAACTTCAAGGCTGTGAGTAGAATTGAAGCCTATCAACAACCAGGTGAGTAAGTGTGGAAGAGGATTCCCTCTGCAGTTGGGCCTTCAGGTGAGATCACAGCTCTGGATGACATCTTGACTGCAGAGTCATAAGAGATCTTAAGCCAGGGGTACTCAGCTAAGCCATGCCCAGATTCTTGACCAACAGAAACTGTGAGATGATAAATGCTGCCTTGACATTATTCATTAGAGATCAACAGATAACTAACATGCTGTGAGATTTTTATATTAAATTGGCTGCAATTTGAGCTACAAGTAACTAATACAAGAAAGTGTGACAATGAATTTTGTTATTAGCACCCAGATTTTCTATTTATCTTTGTCTCTTATATACTTTCCCCCCAGTAAGCACAATGCTAAAGTAAAAATTTTTTCTACTGTTTTAACTGAAATTATTACTTAGATAATTGTAGATTTATATGCAGTTATTAAGAAATAATATAGAGATCCTGTGTATACTTTGCTCAGTTCCCCACTGGTAACTTTTTAAAAAACTACCATGTAATATCACAACCAGAATACTGACATTGATACAATCCACCCATCTCATTTAGATTGCCTTAATTTTACTAATACTCATTTGTGTGTATGTAATTTCTTACATACATTTTACTTTACTATTCTCACTTACTCAAATTATATCTTTTTATAATTAAAATCTAGCCATTATATTATTCTTATGTTCTTTCTGATGGTAGAAGTTGTTAAGAGACATAAATCCAGGAGTTTATTTCATAGCTCCATAGCAATACTGAAAATAGTAACAGAGAGTAATAAAAACTGCATATAGATTATATAACAATTAAAGGAACATTCACTTACCCTGAAAGGTTTCTTGAAAGCAAACTATAAAATAAATTGTTAGCCTTCTCCCAGAATAATGTATTTGTGCTGGAAATTAAGATGTGAAATAATATTAAGTGCGCTTAAAATTTTAACACTGCCTCTTTTTCCTCTTATGAAAGAAGTAAGAAGTTAGTAGTATTTGTGTAACAATGCTCCAGAAACTCAGTACATCCAGGTTTTTATTCTATGGCCAGGCAGTGTTAAAATTCATACATAAACATCTAAGCAGAAACAGCTGAGGATAGAGTCAAGCTGATTATGAACCATGCAAAGCCAAACACTTTTGCATAAAAGATAAACCTTAGAGGAAAACAAAGGGATACCTACTTTCTGCTGCTAGAAGTCCTAGGAGGAAGGCAGCATATGGACAAACAACAAACAGTATGATTTTAGAGCAAGCAGGTTATCAAGCCACAGTTGGGCTCAGTAGATGAGCCACAAGAAGCAGAGTCTCTTAGCTGAGCCCCAAGTGAGCCTTTGTGTTCTGAGAGCACATTTGCTGGGTTCTGAGTCTGGTTTCTTTTATTTGAAATATGAGAACAGAATATTTCCACTTGGAATTGGTAAATAACAAAGCAACAAAACACTGTTTATTTTAAGATTAAGCCTAACAATTTCTGGAGAATGTATAACTGACTTATTTCAATACTCAAAATAGGAAAAAAACCTCTTATAAAAAAATTATTTTACAATGCAAACAGCATATCTAAACATGTTAAATTCTTCTTTAGAGGACCGGTTGATTTGTTTTCAATTATTTTTTTCCACTGTTAATGAGAGGCTCTGTTAAATTTTTTTAAAATTATAATTATAATTTTGAATAGAATTTGCACTAAAAGACTATTGCCAGCTTTTAATTTGGTCAAGCAAGGTCTTTAAGAAAAAAAATTTACCAAACTACCATTCATTCTTATTTCATAGAAAGAACAGAAAAGGCATTATCTAAAGATGAAACACAGTCTATCTCAAGAAAGGACCGTTGGTGACCTTATGCTATTTTCTAACTCCTCTTTCTCCAACCCCTCACCCCTGCCCGACAAGCACATGCTTTACCATTACTTTTCTCTTTTTGAAATGGGTTTTCTGGAAGACCTCTCAGGTAATAATGCAAAGTACTTTATGTTTTGTACTGTAAAACAAACCCATGCAAATTTTGACAGAAAGACAGTGTAAAGGATAACATTGGGACCTTAAATGATGGAGAATTAAAGGACTAGAATTAAATAGAGAAGAATTTAGGCTTAAAAATTGAGAAGAATATTAAAAATAAAAATACTTTGAAAAATTAAAATATAGATGTGCTAATTATCTAGATAAAATAAAGGCTTTCTGCAACCAACCATATAACCATTACTTTTACATTACAGTTGGAGAAAAAAAATTTGCAAAGATAGATATTTGGTAAATAATGCTTCCCTTTAAATGGCTTAGTATTAAAAGTTAAAAAAAATCACAATATTGTAAAGTAATTATCCTCCAATTAAAAATTAATTAAAAAAGTTAATTTTAGGAACATATGAATAATTCCTGCTAGCCATGTGAAATTCAGGAAAACATTAGAATTTTCTTGAAAAATTTCCTTTGTTTTGACATCTGACTATATAAAAATTTTCTCTTCATTTAGGGTAGATGATCAGATACATACACTGCATAACAATTTTATCTTTTATTGTTAGCAGCTGAACAGTGCCATTTAAAAATATTTTAGAGACATTTAGCATATCAAATGGATAGACTACTTTTAGGATCCTTAAGATGCGAGAATTTTAAAAAAGATAGGATGAGATGACAGGAAGGGGAAGCAATAAGGAATGCAAAATTGTGAGTAACTAATTTGAGGGCTTGCAAGACAGTGTAAGAAATTTCTTTTTTGTTTAAAAAGCAAGTACTGTAATCAGAAACTATTTCAACAATATCATTTAGAGATTATACTGGAAAAAAAAAACAAAAAATTGAGCAATGAAAATGTGTTTAATAGAAAATAAGCATGTTTATAACTGTAGACAATTCCTTTCCCTAGAAGAAAAATCCAGCTCTTCACAGAAAGGAATACTTAAGAGCTCATTAAACTCTTGCTAAGCAAAGGTAAATATTATGGGGCAACAGTAAAGAATCAGGTCTATGAAGCTGTTGCAAGGACTGTCCTACTGTCTTCCTATTGCTAAAGATGAAAATGGTATTAGAGATCTTGGCCCCAGATCTCTAAATATATTATTCCAAGTATGTGACTATATCACATAGTCAGAGTACAACATAAAACTGTTATTAGATCCACTCCCCCTAGAAAGGGTCAACTGTAATCTAAGTGTGAAGAGGGAAGGAGGAGTTTCAAGTTAAAAACAACAAAAAGCTATGAATGGAGAGAACAAAATGGACTGGAAGAAAAAAACACAGACATGAAACAATAGGGAGCGTTGGGGAACATACCAGTAACTGAACTACAGCCTTTAATGTGGGAAGGACTCTGGATAATTACCAAGTCAGCACAAGAGGAAAAGAGCAAGTCCTCCTCCTCAGAGTCTCTTCTTTAAGATTCCCGTTTATAAATGTTTTTGGAAATCACCTTCATTCAAAAGAGGAAGAGTCACATCCCAATCGGTAAAGGTCAAAATGAGGAACTATATAGCTGTTGGAATGGGAAATTTGATCCTGTTATTTTGCACAAGGTATAAGCACATACCAACTGGTCAGAAACTGTGTGTGCACATGTGTATGTGAGCATGTATGTGTACCCATGTGTATAACAGAGGAAAGAAGAAGCATAAATATTGACAAATGCTCATGGTTCCAACATGAAAGAAGCATTAGCACATCCATTCTTCCTATACGGCTAGCTATGAAAGACAAACAACTCATGCTTTAGGAAGGGCTCTGGGTCCTGATTCCAATGGTAATGCATGAACACTGAATGAGCCAGTGCAAGAGTACAAAAACCAAATCACCAGTACAGAGTCAACCAAATGACAAACACTGAGTAATTCTAATGAAAGAAAGAAAAGCTGATTCCAGAGGACATATGATGTAGGAGTTAATAAACACACAAATAAAAATTAAAAACTAACACACATACATGCATTTGCGTATACACACAAATGGGTCCTATGTATTTTTAGCAAATAATCCTTGAGACTACCTCACAGTAGGATGGAAATCTGAGCATTTTAAAAAATAGTTTTGTGAACACTAGTGAGTTTTTTCAGGAGTACCTATAGACATTTCATCAAAATAGGTAATTCTTATATGTTGCTCCCCCTTGAATGCTTATATAGACATGCTATAGACTTCATAAAAAGAGAAGAACCTGTAAATCATTTCAAGAGATAATTCACAACACAGTTTTACATCGAAAGATTCAATTAAAAGCAGTGTTGTTCCAAAGTCTGATATGCTACAGTTGACATGGGGAAAATTTTACATCAGAAATTTGTGTTGAGGCAGAAGGTAATCACAAATATTCAAGAAGACTGACTACAAATGTTGGATTGGATGAAGTGCAATGTTGGGTCTGGAGAGAGGAAAGGGGAAGAAGTATTTCCGATGTTAAAAATAAAAAGTGAAATGTCGGCTTGGAGCAGTAGGGGAAAGCAATTTTGGTATTAAAACAAAAAAGGAATCAGATACATGGGGAAGGAATCTGGCTGCTGACAAACTTCCTTAGAATTCCTTGGAGACCAGAACTAGATTCACAGGAAAAGTTTATTCATAATGAAAAAGAAAGGATGTAGACACCACACGATTCAGTCTAGTGAATGAATGAATGATTCAATTACCTGAGGAGGTAGGGTCTTCGGAGAAATCTGGCAACTCTTCAGGGGGATCCCCATAGAATGAGTTGAATTTGTGACTTGACACAGCTGCTAGTACTGCACCCTAAAACAAAGAGATGAAAAAAATAGATATTTATATTTATATATATATATATATTTAAAATTTTTCTTTTGTTTTTGGCTGTGTCAAGAGGCTTGTGGGATTTTAATTCCCTGACCAGGGATTGAACCTGGGCCCTCAACAATGAAAGCATGAAGTCTTAACCAATGGACTGCCAGGAAATTCCTGAAAATATATATTATTAAAAGAAATACAATAAACAACAAGGTCTTATTGTATAGCACAGAGAATTACATTCAATATCCTATGATAAACCATAATTGAAAAAAAAATAAAAAAGAATGAATCACTTTGTTGTACAGCAGAAATTAATACAACATTGTAAACCAACTATACTTCAGTAAAAGCATTGATAAAAATACATAAATACAAAAAAGTTAATTATGAAATGGTTATTTAAGAAATATGGACATAGATGGACATATTCGTTCAGGCATGTCCAACTCTTTGCAACCCCATGGGCTATAGTCTGCCAGGCTCCTCTGTCCATGGGATTTTCCAGGCAAGAATACTGGAGTGGGTTGCCATGTCCTTCTCCATGGGATTTTCCCAACCCAGGGATTGAATCTGGGTCTCCCACACTGCAGGCAGACTCTTTACTGCTGAGCCACCAGGGAAGCCCATTTAAGAATTATTCAGGAGGTCAAATATATAGGAAATGAAAGCTAGAAAAGAGGTGGCTTAAAATAATTTTGAATTCTTTTAGATAAAGCACATACACATATACCTGAATAACACTGTCAGGAATTGCAGAAGTATATGAAACCATTTACATCTTGAACTTAAGCATGTACTAGACAATGAAATATTCTGCAGTCACTATAAAATGATGCAGAAGAAGAGTGTTTAATGAAATGATAAGGTGCTTGTGATGATAAGGTGCTTGTGATGAATTACACAAAAAAGTTTTTGAAAATCTATAGTATGATCTTATTTTTGAAAAAAGTTAATCAAGACATAAAAGACTGAATATATATTAAAATGTTAATAGTATTAATTATTCTTGGATAGTAAGAATGAAGTCATTTTTCTTTTCTAAAATCTTTTTTCCCTTTCTTTTTTATACTAATAATGACTATGCATTACTCTTGTACAGTAATTCTCAATTAGGCTACCCAGTAGAATCAACTACATCTTGACTATTTTAAAGCACATGATGCCTCCATTGATTCCTAGCTCAGAATCACTGTCATACCAAGTCCATGACATCTCTTAAGATTACTGGGTAGAAAAATGCTGGGAATGATTGTTTCAGTAACAAGAATGATAATGTTTGTAAGTGTCCAATCACGTGAGTGCTAGGCGTAGGTCAGAATATCCAGGTGTGTTCCTGGGTGCTGCCACTTTCCATCTGCATGACCTTACTTGAGTTAATCATTTAACCTCTTGAGGTTTTCTCATACAGTGAGGATATTAAAAGTGACGTGGCTTACCTTACATGACTGTCAAAAGTCGTAATGTTTATGAAAGTGCTTTGTGAACCATAAAGCATTTTGTAAGTGCAAATTATTACTGTGTTTAGAGAGCTAAATAAACAAAGAGTCAGACATGACTTAGCGACTTATACAACAACTACTAATATGTAGTTAGAACCTAAGCAGAGCCTTTGCTGCTCTAGGTAGAATTTCTCACTCAGGTAGCCTGAGTATCATATCACCCTTGTAGTCTAAGTGTAAAGTAGCCTAAGTCTACATTTTAAATACTGAACTCTTAGACTTTTTTGGAAAAAAATGATGAATCTTTTGTGAGTGCAGGGATTCATTAAATATCACTGATAATCACAATCTATTTGAGTGTGTGCTCAGTCGTGTCTGACTCTTTGCAACTCCATGGACTGTAGCTAGCTCATCAGACTCCTCTGTCCATGGGATTTTCCAGGCAAGAATACTGGAGTGGGTTGCCATGTCCTTCTCCAGGGAATCTTGGTGACCCAAAGGTCTAACCTGCATCTCCCTTGTCTCCTGCACTGGCAGGCAGATTCTTTACCACTAGCTCCATCTGGGAAGCCCCGATAATCACAATAATGCATAACAAAATTATTAATAATCATTAGTAATTGTAATAACATTAATAGAAACACATTCCTACAAGGTTCATTTTTAGAAGGGTGGTTATATAAGGTTTCTTTCTACAAATATAAACTGAAAAAGAGAGACAAAAGAGGGAAGGGCAAAAATAGAGAAGTGATCTTGATGATGATACCATTCCATACAACTTTCAGATTTCCAAAAGTCCAGGGTTAATGCCTGAGAGTGTCTCATGCAGAATTTTATGAAAATAATTGTACTGAATGTTGAGTTCTTCTTTCTGTAGTAGACGCTTATTCCACTTTATATATATGTTCTCTAAAAGCTGGGTGAAAATGGAATTTTTATAGATCATAGCACATGTTTCCCACACACTGAAATTAAAATCTTTGAGATGCTTAATTTTTATTTCCAAATAAAGTTCAGTTGAGTTTCTTACATTAGTTTTATGTTGTAAGGCCTGTTCTAGCTATTAAATACCACTGTAGTAAAAGATCTATAAATACTTTTACTAGGAAAGCACTATTTAAAAGAGCCCTGAGAGGTAAATTCTTTTGAAACAATAGTACCAAGTTCCTGATTTATCTGTCTTATGGTTAGCAGTTTTGTTTATTTAGCTCTCTAAACACAGAGATGGCTGTGCTTCTGCAAGCGCGGCGGCTGCGACGGACCGCGCAGAAGCGCGGCGGCTGCGACGGACCGCGCAGAAGCGCGGCGGCTGCGACGGACCGCGCAGAAGCGCGGCGGCTGCGACGGACCGCGCAGAAGCGCGGCGGCTGCGACGGACCGCGCAGAAGCGCGGCGGCTGCGACGGACCGCGCAGAAGCGCGGCGGCTGCGACGGACCGCGCAGAAGCGCGGCGGCTGCGACGGACCGCGCAGAAGCGCGGCGGCTGCGACGGACCGCGCAGAAGCGCGGCGGCTGCGACGGACCGCGCAGAAGCGCGGCGGCTGCGACGGACCGCGCAGAAGCGCGGCGGCTGCGACGGACCGCGCAGAAGCGCGGCGGCTGCGACGGACCGCGCAGAAGCGCGGCGGCTGCGACGGACCGCGCAGAAGCGCGGCCGAGAGGAGCTACCCCACGCCCAAGGTCAAGGGCAGCGACCGAGAGCGCCAGGCTGCGACGGTGCAGAAGCAGCTGAGAGGAGTTATCCCACCTCTGAGGTCAGGGGCGGCGGCCGGGAGGAGCTACCCCACATCCGGGGTCAGGGGAGGCGGCCGGGAGGAGCTACCCCACGTCCGGGGTCAGGAGCGGCGGCCAGGAGGAGCTACCCCACGTCCGGGGTCAGGGGCAGCAGGCGGGAGGAGCTACCCCACGTCCGGGGTCAGGGGCGCCGGCCGGGAGGAGCTACCCCACCTCTGAGGTCGGGGGCAGTGGCCGGGAGGAGCTACCTCACGTCCGGGATCAGGGGCAGCGGCCGGGAGGAGCTACCCCACGTCCGGGGTCAGAGGTGGCGATCAGGAGGAGCTACCCCACGTCCGGGGTCAGGGGCAACGGCCGGGAGGAGCTACCCCACCTCTGAGGTCAGGGGCGGCGGCGGGGAGGAGCTACCCCACGTCCGGGGTCAGGGGCGCCGGCCGGGAGGAGCTACCCCACGTCCGGGGTCAGGGGCGGCGGCCCGGAGGAGCTACCCCACGTCCGGGATCAGGGGCGCCGGCTGGGAGGAGCTACCCCACGTCCGGGATCAGGGGCGCCGGCCGGGAGGAGCTACCCCACGTCCGGGGTCAGGGGCGCCGGCCGGGAGGAGCTACCCCAAATCCCGGTTCAGGGGCGCCGGCTGGGAGGAGCTACCCCACGTCAGGGGTCAGGGGCAGTGGTTGGGAGGAGCTACCTGCTGCGCAGGCGCAGGAGGACCAAGAGGAACTACTCCACGTTCAAGGTCAGGAGGGGCGACCTCGTCCAAAGTAAGGAGCAGTGGCTGTGCTTTGCTGGAGCAGCTGTGAAGAGACACCCCACGTCCAAGGTAAGAGAAACCCAAGTAAGACAGTAGGTGTTGCGAGAGGGCATCAGAGGGCAGACGCACTGAAACCATAATCACAGAAAATTAGCCAATCTGATCACACGGACCAGAGCCTTGTCTAACTCAATGAAACTAAGCCATGTCCTGTGGGGCCACCCAAGACAGGAGGGTCATGGTGGAGAGGTCTGACAGAATGTGGCCCACTGGAGAACGGAACGGCAAGCCACTTCAATATCTTGCCTTGAGAACCCATAAACACTATGAAAAGGCAAAATGATAGGATACTGAAAGAGGAACTCCCCAGGTCGTTAAGTGCCCAATATGCTACTGGAGATCAGTGGAGATATACCTCCAGAAAGAATGAAAGGAAGGAGCCAAAGCAAAAACAATACCCAGTTGTGGATGTGACTGGTGATAGAAGCAAGGTCCAATGCTGTAAAGAGCAATATTGCATAGGAACCTGTAATGTTCACTTTAGTTCAGTTCAGTCGCTTAGTTGTGTCCAACTCTTTGCGACTCCATGAATTGCAGCACACCAGGCCTCCCTGTCCGTCACCAACTCCCGGAGTTCACTCACTCACGTCCATCGAGTCAGTGATGCCATCTAGCCATCTCATCCTCTGCCGTCCCCTTCTCCTCCTGCCCCCAATCCCTCCCAGCATCAGAGTCTTTTCCAATGAGTCAACTCTTCACATGAGGTGGCCAAACTACTGGAGTTTCAGCTTTAGCATCATTCCTTCCAAAGAAATCCCAGGGCTGATCTCCTTCAGAATGGACTGGTTGGATCTCCTTGCAGTCCAAGGGACTCTCAAGAGTCTTCTCCAAAACCACAGTTCAAAAGCATCAATTCTTCGGTGCTCAGCCTTCTTCACAGTCCAACGCTCACATCCATACATGGCCACTGGAAAAACCATAGCCTTGACTAGATGGACCTTTGTTGGCAAAGTAATATCTCTGCTTTTGAATGTGCTATCTAGGAACTTTCCTTCCAAGGAGTAAGCGTCTTTTAATTTCATGGCTGCAGTCACCATCTGAAGTGATTTTGGAGGCCAAAAGAATAAAGTCTGACACTGTTTCCACTGTTTCCCCATCTATTTCCCATGAAGTGATGGGACCGGATGCCATGATCTTCGTTTTCTAAATGTTGAGCTTTAAGCCAACTTTTTCACTCTCCTCTTTCACTTTCATCAAGAGGCTTTTGAGTTCCTCTTCACTTTCTGCCATAAGGGTGGTGTCATCTGCATATCTGAGGTTATTGATATTTCTCCCGGCAATCTGGATTCCAGCTTGTGTTTCTTCCAGTCCAGCATTTCTCATGATGTACTCTGGAATGTTAGGTCCATGAATCAAGGCAAATTGGAAGTGGTCAAACAGGAGATGGCAAGAGTGAATGTCGACATTCTAGGAATCAGCAAACTAAAATGGACTGGAATGAGTGAATTTAACTCAGATGACCATTATATCTACTACTGTGGGCAGGAATCCCTTAGAAGAAATGGAGTAGCCATCATGGTCAACAAAAGAATCCAAAATGCGGTACTTGGATGCAATCTCAAAAACGACAGAATGATCTCTGTTCGTTTCCAAGGCAAACCATTCAATATCACAGTAATCCAAGCCTATGCCCCAACCTGTAATGCTGAAGAAGCTGAAGTTGAACAGTCTTCTATGAAGAAGTTGTAGGTCTTCTAGGAAGACCTACAAGACCTTTTAGAACTAACACCCCAAAAAGATGTCCTTTTCATTATAGGGGACTGGAATGCAAAAGTAGGAAGTCAAGAAATACCTGGAGTAACAGGCAAATTTGGCCTTGGAGTATGGAGTGAAGCAGGGCAAAGGCTAATAGAGTTTTGCCAAGAGAACGCACTGGTCATAGCAAACACCCCCTTCCAAAAACACAAGAGAAGACTCTACATGACATCACCAGATGGTCAACACTGAAATCAGATTGATTATATTCTTTGCAGCCAAAGATGGAGAAGCTCTACACAGTCAGCAAAAACAAGACCAGGAGCTGACTGTGGCTCAGATCATAAACTCCTTATTGCCAAATTCAGACTGAAATTGAAGAAAGTAGGGAAAACCACTAGACCATTCAAGCATGACCTAAATCAAATCCCTTATGATTATACAGTGGAAGTGAGAAATAGATTTAAGGGCCTAGATCTGATAGAGTGCCTGAGGAACTATGGATGGAGGTTCGTGACATTGTACAGGAGACAGGGATCCAGACCATCCCCATGGAAAAGAAATGCAAAAGAGCAAAATGGGTGTCTGGGGAGGCCTTACAAATAGCTGTGAAAAGAAGAAAAGCAAAAAGCAAAGGAAAAAAGGAAAGACATAAGCATCTGAATGCAGAGTTCCAAAGAATAGCAAGGAGAGATAAGAAAGCCTTCCTCAGCGATCAATGCAAAGAAATAGAGGAAAACAACAGAATGGGAAAGACTAGAGATCTCTTCAAGAAAATTAGAGATACCAAGGGAACATTTCATGCAAAGATGGGCTCGATAAAGGACAGAAATGGTATGGACCTAACAGAAGCAGAAGATGTTAAGAAGAGGTGGCAAGAATACACAGAAGAACTATACAAAAAAGATCTTCATGACCAAGATAATCACGATGGTATGATCACTCACCTAGAGCCAGACATCCTGGAATGTGAAGTCAAGTGGGCCTTAGAAAGCATCACTATGAACAAAGCTAGTGGATGTGATGGAATTCCAGTGGAGCTCTTTCAAATCCTGGAAGATGATGCTGTGAAAGTGCTGCACTCAATATGCCAGCAAATTTGGAAAACTCAGCAGTGGCCACAGGACTGGAAAAGGTCAGTTTTCATTCCAGTCCCAAAGAAAGGCAATGCAAAAGAATGCTCAAACTACCGCACACTTGCACTCATCTCAGATGCCAGTAAAGTAATACTCAAAATTCTCCAAGCCAGGCTTCAGCAATATGTGAACCGTGAACTTCCAGATGTTCAAGCTGGTTTTAGAAAAGGCAGAGGAACCAGAGATCAAATTGCCAACATCCGCTGGATCATCGAAAAAGCAAGAGAGTTCCAGAAAAACATCTATTTCTGCTTTACTGACTATGCCAAAGCCTTTGACTGTGTGGATCATAATAAACTGTGGAAAATTCTGAAAGAGTTGGGAATACCAGACCACCTGACCTGCCTCTTGAGAAACCTATATGCAGGTCAGGAAGCAACAGTTAGAACTGGTCATGGAACAGCTAGCTGACTGGTTCCAAATAGGAAAAGGAGTACATCAAGGCTGTATATTGTCACCCTGCTTATTTAACTTATATGCAGAGTACATCATGAGAAACTCTGGGCTGGAAGAAGCACAAGCTGGAAATCAAGATTGACGGGAGAAATATCAGCAACCTCATATATGCAGATGATACCACCCTTATGGCAGAAAGTGAAGAGGAACTCAAAAGCCTCTTGATGAAAGTGAAAGAGGAGAGTGAAAAAGTTGGCTTAAAGCTCAACATTTAGAAAACGAAGATCATGGCATCCGGTCCCATCACTTCATGGGAAATAGATGGGGAAACAGTGGAAACAGTGTCAGACTTTATTTTCTTGGCCTCCAAAATCACTGCAGATGGTGATTGCAGCCATGAAACTAAAAGACGCTTACTCCTTGCAAGGAAAGTTATGACCAACCTAGATAGCATATTCAAAAGCAAAGACATTACTTTGCCAACAAAGGTCCGTCTAGTCAAGGCTACGGTTTTTCCAGTGGTCACGTATGGATGTGAAATTTGGACTGTGAAGAAAGCTGAGCACCGAAGAATTGATGCTTTTGAACTGCGGTGTTGGAGAAGACTCTTGAGAGTCCCTTGGACTGCAAGGAGATCCAACCAGTCCATCCTAAAGGAGATCAGTCCTAGGTGTTCATTGGAAGGACTGATGCTGAAGCTGAAACTCCAGTACTTTGGCCACCTCTTGTGAAGAGTTGACTCATTGGAAAAGACTCTGATGCTGGGAGGGATTGGGGGCAAGAGGAGAAGGGGACGACATAGGATGGGATGGCTGGATGGCATCACCGACTCGATGGACGTGAATTTGGGTAAACTCTGGGAGTTGGTGATGGACAGGGAGGCCTGGCGTGCTGCGATTCACGGAGTCTCAAAGAGTCGGACATGACTGAGCGACTGAACTGAACTGTAACACAGTGACTGCATGTGGGCTCAAAAGTTCAATGCAAAATGGGTCCAAAACAGATTATGGATTTATAGAATTTTATTAGAATTTGAGAGTCAGCTGTAAAGATGATTCATTCTAAAAAGACGTATTTAGCAGATGAGGAAAACAGGTCCAGAGGGGCTTACTAACCGCTTAAGGTTGCTGCCAACTTAAAGAGACAGATCAGGAGAATATAGAATTGAGGTCTTCTGAGTAGTTTCTTCAGTCAACGGTTTTTACTATTACAGGGGTCAAAAATACTTTCCTGTAAAGGGCTAGACGGTGAATATTTTAGGCTTGCAGAGCATATGTTCTCTGCTGCAACTATTCAACTCTGCCATTCAGCGTGAAAGCAGCTATTTCTGTGGTCCAATTAAACTTTATATATAAAAATAGAAAGATAGATGCATTAATTTATGAAAGCATAGAGCTCTTTATGGATAAGCATCTTATGGATAGCATCACTGACTCAGTGGACATGAACTTGGGCAAACTCCAGGAGATAGTGAGGGACAGGGAGGCCTGGCATGCTGCAGTGCTGCAGAGAGTCGGACATAACTGAGTGACTAAACAACAACAACAGAGAACTCTTATGTGAGTGCTTTCGTTTCCAGATTGTATATTGTCAACCTCCCTACTATGTTGTTGCTATTGAAGAGCCTGTGGGTATAACAACATAAAACCAGATCTTCTAGTAGTTCTTGAACCTTCCCACTTTTATTCAATCCTTGTTAAAGAAGCTTTTCTATCTACTTTAGAGGATATACTCCCATAAGCTTTGAGTAAAACATAACAATTTTGACTTAAGACCATTCACAATCTGATAACTAATATTAAAGATGCAATTTTCTACTAAGCAAATTAACCTAGAAATGTGAAGGAAGATTCTAAATTCAAAGAAAAAGGGAAGTACAAGTAATTAAGCACAATCATATTTGTAGTTAATATGTCAAACATGAAAATGGAATGCTCCCCCCTAGAAGATTCTGTGTCTCATTTAAGGAAGTGGGAAGCAAACAACAAAAAAAATGGTTAGCTCAGACTTCTGCTAAATTAAACTACTGTACACACTTAAGGAAGCAACAAAGTTATTGAGTAGGGAACAGGAGAGTTGAACATGGATGAATTACTGACTTGAAGACAATGTCAAAAGCCAATACTCCCTTTTTGGTGATCCATAACTGAACTCAGAAAAAAACACCATGAAGCTTGATAGGCATGAGGGCAGGGAGGTATATTTTTAAAAGTCTAAATACAAAACACACAAGCATGAGACGTAGAATAACTCACTGGCATTGTACTCAAGTGGTGAGGACACATCTACTCATTTTTTGATACACTGAGGGGGCAAAAGGCATCACAGGGAGACACAAATAAAAGTGTGACATAAGGATTTGAGAGAGGATCATCTTACTAGGATTCAGAATACTGAACTCAAAACCTTAAAAAGGGTGGAGAACCTGGAGAGGTTGAAGCTGAAGAGAGATGACCAAACGGCTAGAAAAATCAAGGCAGAAATGTTAAAGGACTGAGGCTGACTATATTTAAGAATTAGGTTCTAGATGATAATGAGGTAAGACCATTGATTAAATCAGAACCTCCCATCTCTCTCCATGCAGTCACAGCCAAAGTTATCATTCAGTTTAGTCAGCTTAGCCTACATGTATCAGTCTAAACACAACTCTAAAACCTAGAATTTCATAATTAAGTCAGGACACGTGATTAAAGGAGGTTGTGCTATCATCTCTGAAGATTAAAAATGAGTCTTGTTGGTAAAGTCAGTATGGCTATATTTAAGGGCAATTGTGGGGCTTCCCAGGTGGTGCTAGTGGTAGAGTACCTGTCTGCCAATGCAGGAGACTTAAGAAATGCAGGTTCGATCCCTGGGTGGGGAAGATCCCCTGGAGAAGGACATGACAACCCACTCCAGTATTCTTGCCTGGAGAATCCCATGGGCAAAGGAGCCTGGCAGGCTATGGTCCATAGGATCGCAAAGAGTTGGTCATGACTGAAGTGACTTAGCATAGCATAAGAGCAATTGCATGGAATAAATAACTGAGGAATCCTTTTGGGTCTGTGTAAAAGTACTTTATAAAGATGATCTTTTAATGTATATAACAACTTTCAAAAGCCAGACTAACTTTGGAAGTAATAAATTCTGCATTTCAGAATCAAAAATGCATAAATTGCTTTGCAAAATATAGGAAGATCAAACTCATGTCAGTTATTATTTATGTAACTGTTCATACCAGAATAACAGTTTTCAGTTCTCAGAATCAAAAGTGCCCTTTGGATACCAGATTTACTGCCTGAGTGTCTGGGGCCCACCATCTTTGTGCTCATGTGCTGTCCTCTCCGGTAGTGAGAGGACTGTGGGTATAAGTGCTGGTTTTCATTAGGGCACAAAGGTCCTTGATAAATCCTTAAGTAAGCTCTTGTTGAATTGACGGAAAGAGGAAGATTGACAAAAGTCAAAGTGCAGTCGCTCAGTCGTGTCCGACTCTTTGCGATCCCATGGGCTGTGGCCTACCAGGCTCCTCCGTCCATGGAATTTTCCAGGTAAGAGTACTGGAGTGGGGTGCCATTGCCTTCTCCAGGGGATTTCCTGATCCAGGGATTGAACTCGGGTCTCCTGCATTGCAGGCAGATGCTTTACCATCTGAACCACCAGGGATAGCTCAGAGTGACAAAAGGCAGCTAATTAGAGCTTCCCGGCTGGCCTCTCAAAGATGCTGCTTAGGGGTTTCAGAACTCTGGCAGGTAGTAGTGCTGTACAATAGAACTTTCCGTGATGATGGAAAGGTCTTATGCCTGTACTGCCCCAAAGTGTAGCCACCAGCCACATGTGGTATTGAGCAACTGAAATGTGGCTAGTGCAACTGAGAAATCAAATTTTACATTTTATTGGTTAAAATTAAAGTATCAGTAGCTACATATGCCTAGTGGCTATTGCACTGGACAGTGAGTACTGGAAAACAGCATTCCTCAACATTTTTTTCCAGTTCTGCAAAGTACAGGAACCCAAGAGACCAACTGGTAAGTCAGAGAAGTAACGCAGGCTATATTTTTGTAATCTGCAAAATCAATAAAGGAAAATTATAGGAAGTTATCAGAAATCTCCCTCCTTTTCTGTATATACAAGGAATAAATGGTTTTAACCTCTAAACTGAATTATGTGGATGCAGCTCACCATTTCCTGAACTGATTGCAATAAATTTACCCAAATATAGGATATTACTTCTATTTGTACAGAATATCTTTGACATACTTCACTACAGGGAAATTTGCTTTCTAATTCATGAACCAAAGAGGATGGTTTCTAGAACAGATTCCCTCCTGAGCCTCTTCCCTAGATAGACAAGCTCAGGCACCCACAGCCCTTTTGCGTCCCCTGCCCCCCCTTGCACCGTAACTCCTTCATGTAAATGGCACCCAGAGTTAGAGTACAGGAATGCCTCCTTAAGAGACACACACCCATAGAGCGCAGATTTTTCAGACAGCCTGGAGCACACAGTTTGTCCCATGCATCCTAATATTCAGTCTGAGAAAATACAATCCTCATATCTAGTACTCTTGCCTGGAAAATCCCATGGACGGAGGAGCCTGGTAGGCTGCAGTCCATGGGGTCAAGAAGAGCTGGACACTTACTGAGCGACTTCACTTTCACTTTTCACTTTCATGTATTGGAGAAGGACATGGCAACCCACTCCAGTGTTCTTGCCTGGAGAATCCCAGGGACGGCAGAGCCTGGTGGGCTGCCGTCCGTGGGGTCGCACAGAGTCGGACATGACTGAAGCGACTTAGCAGCAGCAGCAGCAGTCCCGTGCTCAGGACTATGTAGTTTATATGAGAAGCACTGCTTCTAGAGGATTTAAAAAAACTGAAGTATTAAGCTCAGTTTAATAGAGCTCAGCTGTGGTGTTCTAAATGGAAGGAAATCCAAAAAAGAAGGGATATATGTATATGTACACATGATTCACTTTGCTGTACAGTAGAAACTAACACAACTTGTAAATCAACTCTATTCCAATAAAAAAAAAAAGATTCTAGAGCTTGGTATGAAATAAAAGGAGGGGAAAAATTCAACATATGAAAGGTCTGATAACCAAAATGGGGAAAAGAGTTTTTCCATTATCATTCACAGATATAAAATAAAATAATGAAAGAAAGGAAAGTAAAAATAAATGGGTGATAATTCAAATGACATGCAGGGTTCTATAAACATTTAAAACCTACAGTTCAGACGATAGTCTGAAAATGATGTTAATGCTTTATAATTGTCCAAATAATCTTCTCATCAGGGATTTGTTGTATCCTGTAGGCTGCTGAACAGGTTAAATGCCAAAATGAATGTATAAATGTGGAAAGGAACAATTTCTGATTGCTGAGTGTTGACATTATTATAACCAATAATGAGCGATAGTCTTGAAATTTCAGTAGAGTAAAATGAATAATGTTTTACATTCTGGCATAAAACAGTTCCATAAAATTTTCAGAATGGGAAAAAGGTTTAATTGCAAATATAATAAACTCACTACCAAAAATACATTAGAATTTATTCAAACAGGTATAAGCCTTTTGGAAGGTGAATTATTTATAGAGATCAAATATCTTATTAAATACATGTACACATTCTGATGCCAACAATTTCAGTAGCAAACTTATCCTAACAATATAATCAGAAGTGTACAAAGATTTAGTAATAAAAATAGAGCCAATGCAATAGTATTTATGGCCATGGAAAACTGGAAGTAATGCCCACGTCCAATAGCTGGTTAATAAATTATGATGTGTACGTATGATGGAATTTTGTAGACCCATTACAAGTTTGTGCTTCAGAGTAATGACTCTCAATAAAGTAAACTTTTTGAGATCAGAATCACCCATGAGGCTTTTTCAAAACAACGCATGCCCCTCGAACCTCTTGCATGCCTGGGGCTGAGAGAGGGATGGTCAGTGTCTTGGGTGAGTTGAGTGGTGCAGTGAGTTACTGTTAGTATGCGAAATGTGTCACATCTCTCAAGTGTGCAAAAGTGAAAGCCAGTATTTAAGAAGAATATTTGCATAAATTCACATAACATAAAACTAACCCTTTTAAAGTGTACAATTCAGTGCCAATTAGTACAGCCACAATGTTGTGCGATGACCATTCCTGTTTCATCCTAAACCCATTAAGTAGTCTATACCCACTAAGCAGTCCATCCCATTTAGGAATTACAGCTGTTTATAGAGATCAAATCAAGCATATTAAATAAATACTAAAATAATAATGAAAATAACAATAAAATATTAATAGAAAATGGTTATCTATGGAGAACTTATGACTGACAGGTACTATTCTAACCGCTAATAATATATTAATTCATTAAATCCTTACAACCCTATGAGTTAGCTATTATCACCATCATCCCCATTTTATAGATAAGGAAACTGAGGCACAGAGAATTGAAATAACTCGTTCAAGGTTACACAGCTAGTGTCAGAGTCAGGATTCACCTCAGGCAATGTAGCTCTAGAGGCCATTCTTTCTCTGAATGCTGTACTCCTCTTTCTTCTTGCTACAAAATTTCCTACCTCTGACTTAATTACAAAATCAATTTTCTACTGCTTTCTGTGAACTTCCCTTTTAATCACTTCAAAGGGAATCATAATAATTAGGTTGTTTCCACCATTTGATGAGCTTAAAAATAGTGTCTGAGTAGAAGGATGGGTACCTAGCTGTTCACTTGTGAAAATAAATTGGGCGGTGGGCTCTGAAAGCCAGGAAAGTTGCAATCTTTGTTGTAGAAGCTCCTAGAAGTGGCAGAATGAGAAAGAGTTTTTTGAGGAGAGTAGGTATAACCAGCTTTAACCAGGGTGACTGAATCACTGAATGGGATGCAGCTTTACCAGAAGCTGAAAAAACCTCAATGACAAGTCTGCTGATGTTCCTAATTCTAGGTTGTTTGGTGGGTCTTAAAATTTTAAATAGGCCTGCAAAGGGATGTGGTAAATTCACATGACCCCTCTCTGCTGTGACAGCTTGCTCCTGTCCAAATGAATCTTAGTCACCACTTTGGCTATTTTAGGCCCAAGTCCGATTCTGTGGCACTGGGAGAAATACAGCATGTATTTCTTGTGATGAGGCAAGCCTGAGCCCTGCAGTAAAAGGCTTGTACTTGGGCAATGAGAGGTTCAGTCTCAGACAGGGTAATATCACATAGGCCAAAGCAACATCAGAGTTAAAAAGACTTCAGGAAAGACTTGAGACAGAGGTATAGTTAATAGCTTCTTTGGGAAAGAAACTAATTTAGAAAATGGCTGACCAAATTTCACTTTGGCTAAGATTTTTTTTTTCTTTTGTAGCCTGCACTGGTTCAGGTGTATAGTAAAGCAAGCAAACAAACAAAACCCCAGAGTCTTGGGAAACTTCTTTGGGCACCATCTCAATAACAGCATGTTATCAATAATTATTTTTCTGCCGAGGATTTTTAAAGTAAATAGAGAAGAGCCAGTCTGAACCTCCTGACTGCAAAATCACCTAGGAGAAAGGCTAACTGGGAATAATAAACCCCAACAGTGACATGTTAGAATTGCCCTTACTCTACAATTGTACTCTCCAGTAGAACTTTCTGCAGTGATGGAAACAGGCTATACTTGCATTATCTGATACGGCACCACTAGGCTATTGAACGCTTGGAATGTTCTAGTGTGACTGAGGAACAGATCTTTTATTTATTAATAATTTAAATAATGTAATGATTAATATCTCCCTTGGACAGCAAGGAGATTAAACCAGTCAATCCGAAATGAAACCAACCCTGAGTATTCACTGGAAGGACTGATGCTGAAGCTGAAACTCCAATACTTTGGCCACCTGATTTGAAGAGCCGCCTCACTGGAAAAGACCCTGATGCTGGGAAAGATTGAGGGCAGGAGGAGAAAGGGATTACAGAGAACAAGATAGTTGGAGAGGACGAGATGGTTGGATGGCATCACTGACTCAGTGGACATGAGTTTGAGCAAACTCTGGGAGATAGTAAAGGACAGGGAAGCCTGGCATGGGGTCACAATGAGTCAGACATGACTGAGTGACTGAACAACAAATTAATAATTTTAACTAATTTAGGGGACTTCCTTGGTGGTCTAGTGGTTAAGAAACTGCCTGCCAATTCAGGGGACGGAGGTTCAATCCACATGCTGCGGGGCAACTAAGTCTGCACGCCACAACTACTGAGCCCACGTACCACAGCTGGAGAGAAGCCTGTGTGCTGCAACCAAGACCCGATGCAGCCAAATAAAAAATAAGTATTAAAAAATAATCCTTTTACTTCACTTAGATTTTAACAATTACGTGTGGCTAGTGGCTAATATGTTGGCCAGTTCGGCTCTGTGTGATAATATTGTGGCTTACATAGTTTTCCAAAAATTCATAAAAACATTCTTATAAATCTAGAGTTGAAGGCAATCATTCACAACATATTTCAAGGGTCAACTACTAGTGAATGAATAAATATTATTGCAACTTATGATGTATCTGAAAATAGTTATGAAGAAAAGTTTTACAGCTTTCAGGAGTCACATGGCTAAGGAGGACTCTTATCTAATCAACCACTTAGAGAACAGAGTTAAGTTTTTTAATAGTAATCAAAGTAAGTCAAACCTGAGTTAATTTTAAGACCATAATATAATCGTTTCCTTTGTTGCAGGGAGGAGGGAAATGCTGTCCCTTAAGATTTTTGTCCAGTGCTGTAAAGATTCCATTATCTTATTCTGGGTCTTTTTCAAAAACCTCAAAAACCTTTTAAAGTCAAATGGGCTGTCCAAATGAAGTAATAGTGCTTTTTTTCTTTTCCAGTGGTTTGGAGGATAGGGAGTATGGTAAATGGGAGAAAGGTATCCTAGGAAGAATAAAGAAAAAGCGAGAAAAGTGATCTGGAAATATTTTCTAGTAGACCAAGGTTGTGGGGATTTTTACTGCTTTTTGATGGTTGTTCAATCCTAGTTCCAACTCTAATTTTGTGTTGTTTCCATTGAACTAAACTTATGTTTTCTGTCAAAATATTTAAGTTTGAGAAAATGTGGCCTAGATTAAAATTCAACAATAGTGGATAATAGCAAGTTCCTATTTTTAAAGTAATTATATCTCTGCTATGAATTTTTAAAGATAATATAACTCTAAAATGTGATTCATCTTCCATTTATTATAACTTATTGCTGGGATTTACTTAGATATTACCTTACATTATTTAAAAAAAACCCAAATCTTACTGAAATACTGGTAAATTTTGGCATTGAGAATTTGGCTGTAAGAAAACTACAGCCAACAGCAGTATAATATTTATGGGCACTGAAACAGAATACAAATATCAGCAAATGCCTCTGTCTGGCTTTTTGCTGATTTAATTTACCTTTAGTTTCCTCCGTGCATTGAATTTCCTCAGTTGCTCTACTGTTTCTGGAAGATGAATCTTGTAGGCATAACGATCCCGCTCCTAAAAAAATATGAAAGATAATAAACACACATAGCTCTTTAAAAAAGTGAAGAAGCTAAATTTAAAATAAACAACAAGCCCAATTGGATATGAAGGTCAAAACTGATAGTAAAATAGTATTTCATCTTCATCAATAACAAAGGGCTAAAATAATGGTCCATGTAATTTTTCAGATACATGGCTATGTGGCTAAAATAATTTATTATAATTATTATGAAGGTATGAAGTTGACACAATCTTGTCAGGTAAAACGAGCCTTTAGGAAATTAACTCACAACTAATTCAGCATTCTGAGTTGTCAAGAATAACTGGATTTTAAAAGAAAAGTCACAGTATCTTCAAACTAGGACAAACTTATCAAGCCCATTCTAATCCAACCATTTCTCCATGTGGGATCCCCTTCAATCTCTGATGGATGATCACTCTGTTTGACTTCATACAGTAGGAGAGTATTACTTTATGGCAGCCCACTACAATTTTAAGAACGTGAAAAAATTCTTATTCAGCCCACCTGTGGCTTGTCTGGACTAGCTCTTCTCTTTGGGAATCACAGAGTAAACACAATCCCTCTTCCATATAATACCCCTTTAGTAGTTATGAGGGGGTTCATGCTTCCCAGTGAATCTATTCTTCTCTGTGGTAACATCTCCAGTTGCCAACTTCTCATGTGTATTTCAAATCTCCTGTCATTCTCCTTATTGCCCTCTTTGGTTCTAATTTGTCAATGTATCTTGAAGATTTTATGCTACAGGTACTTATTTTAGAAATATTTCTCGAGTACCTACTATGTGCCAGGCATCGTTCTATGCACTTGGGATTAACAAGTAAACAAAACCTTAACAAAGATTCTGGCCCTGATGTCATTCATATTTTAATGGGAGAAGATAAGAAAATACAAAGAAGGGAAATTATAGAGTATGTTAAGAGTGCTATGGAATAAAGCAAAAGGGAAGTCAGGGTAAAGGTGCATTGCAATTTAAAGTAGGGTGGTCAGAGTATGACCCAAATGAGAACGTGACATCCAAGAGGTGAGGAGAGTGGCCTAGGCAGATAGAACAACTACGTGCAAAGGCCTTTCAAAGGAGACAGTGTGCCTGAAATTATCAATAAACAGCAAGGAGACTCGTGTGTAGAGTAAATAGTAGATCAGACTAGACAAGTGGCAAGGCTGGTGCAGGCCACCAGGGGCCTTTGGCTTTTATGTTGAGTGGGAGATGGGGCAACTGGGGGGTTTGCAGCTGGAGTGACGTGATCTGACAATGTAGAGGAATACTCTAGCTGTTGTGTTGAGACTAGATTGGAAAGGGGAGAGAGTTAAAAAAAAAAAAAAAGCATGGAGAACAGTTAGGAGGTTATTGTAGTAATCCAGGGGGGAAATGAAGATGGATAAAACCAGATGGAAACAATAAAGACAGTGAAAGGGAGATAGACTCTGAATGTAGTTTGTCTTCCTGAAGACGTTTTACTTTTTCAGGTATAATTAGCATACAATTAACTGCACATATACAATGGGATAAGTTTTGACATACGTATACAAACATAAAACCATCCCCACAACCATAATGGACACATTCAACACTCTCAAATTCTTTCTTGTGTCTCTTTTGTCACCCCCTTCCCCATCCCCAGGCAATCACTGATCTATTCTGTTACTTTAGATCAGTTTTCATTTTCTAGGATTTTACATAAATGGGATAATACAGTACATATTAATTATTATCCAGCTTTATTCACTCTGCCTAAATATTTTAGCTTCACCCACATTGTTGCCTGTATCAATAGTTCATTCTGTTTTATTGCTGGGGGTATTCCATTGAATGTGCTGCGCTTAGTCACTCAGTCGTGTCTGACTCTTTGTAACCCCATAGACTGTAGCCCGCCAGGCTCCTCTGTCCATGGGCATTCTCCAGGCAAAGATACTGGAGTGGGTTGCCATGCCCTCCTCCAGGGGATCTTCCTATCCCAGGGATCGAACCTAGGTCTCCTGCACTGCAGGCAGATTCTTTACTGTCTGAGCCACCAGCGAAGCCCATTCTATTGAATAGATGTACCATAACTTCTTTATCCATTCACCTGTTGATGCACCCTGGGCTGTTTCCAGTTTTTGCCTGTTAGGTATAAGGATGCCATGAACATTAATGTACAAATCTCTGTATGGACCTAAGTTTCATTTCTCTTAGGTAAACATGTAGGAGTAGAATGGCTAGGTCATTTTATAAGAATATGTTTAACTTTTTAAGAAACTGTGCAATAGTTTTCCAAAGTGGCTGTACCATTTTACATTCCCACAACAGGTATGAGTTCCAGTTGTTCAACATCCTCACCAACACTTGGTGAGCCCCTGGGTAGCATACAAGAAGGACAGACTAGATGAGTACTGCAAAGACATTGAAAACGAAACTGGCATTTGAATCATAGTGTGTAAAAATGGGGTAAGACGTGTGTTCTGAATCCAACTGGGTTAACTGCCTACCAAAATAGAAGATTTAAATAAGAATCATAGTCTCATAACATAATAATACTAAAAATGCCCAGCACACTATCCAAAATTACTCTTCATACTAAGAACCAGGAAAATCTCAAATAAATTAAATTTAAACACTTATACTCTACAGGCTTTAACCCTTCTGTAGGCTTCCTAATTCTGAATATCTCCAATCACTCACCAAGCCTCATCAATCTTCCTTAATCGCTCTCAGTTTGGACACTTCTTTCCCACTCCCGCTATGACTCCCCAGTTCTGGCCCCTGTCACTTCCTGACTGGACAGACCGGCTTCTATAGGACCTTTTTGCCTCTATTGCTTGTATCCTGACAGGTAACCCACCTGTGCACAGTGTCCAAAGGAATTACATGAGCATGCTGCTCATATAATTTTGCATCACTCAAAAGCTTGGAGTAGCTTTTTACTCTCTATACCCTAATATCTAAAGTACCAAATTTGGCATTCTAGATATATTCTTCCCTCAAGCCAAATTTTCAGTCTGCTGCAACCCTATTTAAATAGCTGACATTTGTATTATACCAGTGTTTCCTGACCCCTTCCCTGAATACCCTGAACACTTATAATGCTGTGCCTTCTCTGTGCCTTCCACTTTGGGTATGTGGCCCTTTTAGTCGTATTAACCTGTGCAGCCTCCCTCCCCACTAGCTAGAGGGTAGCACTGGCCGACAGTGACTTTTCACGCTCCCCGTTAGTCTTCCGGGGCCCATACTTCCGTATTCTTGTGAGATGCCTCTCATGTGTGACTTCTTTGAGGTTATCTTTCTATGTCTTTATGTTATATCAACAGCATTTGAAATTCCATTTCACAGTCTCACCATGCCTTAAGTTTAGAAGATAACAGACAGTGAAGTGAAAAGGGAGAGAATGATACAGTAAAAATTTTCTTTAAATAAAATTATGCTTAAATTATGATTCCTGATATTTTCTAAGCAGATGAAATCATAAGATTAAAAAAAAGTCTATTAACGTACCTCTTACCACAAAACAAGTAAATATTAACTCCACAGCATTATAAAACTAAGACGAAAGAATAAAAATAATATTTTCCAGATTAAATAATCCTACCTGAAACTAACAGTAATGTGATATGAATTCAGAAAAATGTTATTAGCAATGTGTCTTGCATTTAAAGAAGTGTTTGATTCACTATCCATTGTGCACACGAGATGCTAAATATACATTTAATTGATGTGTTGATTGATTATTCCAAAATTCAAATTGATTAGGCTAATATAAATACCCTTTTCATCTTTATTATGGTCAATATACTTGGAATCTACATATTAAGGCTACAAAGGGTGTGAAAAGAGCTTAATTATCTGTGAGAAAATTACAATCTTAGTTGGTCTTTTGTTGGAATGAATATTTACAGCAAACAGCACTAATTTAGATAAAAGTATTAAACAGGTATAATTTAATAACTTCAAGACATTCACATATTAATTGGTCTATTTACTCAAATTCTCATTTTATATGTCATGATTGAATAGGACTTTTTTGTGGTCTTGCCAAAGAAATAATACTTTTTTTTTGACACAAAACAGTGGTATCATGACTTTTGGTACTCCTTACTACAAGGATTTTCATCATTTTATTTCTTTACATTGCAGTTACTCAGGAGTTTTTCATATTTAAACTTTAGCTTAAATTTTAGCCATTGCTAAATTACCACCACTTCTATGCACAGCAATGATTTAAAAGTATACATGGAAAAGTACTGAAATATAACATGAGCCATAAGTCTGTTCTCATCAGCTTGATAACATTCTCATTGAATTCTTCCATCTTCAGAAAACACACTGTAGTGAACAGTCTTCAGGAATTTTTTCATTTAAGTTACTGACACTTTTGTCTTTTGTCTTTCTGGTGCCAGAAATCTGTTGTCTATTAAGCTCAGATTATTTGGCAAAAGAACTATAATCATTGCAGGGATAAGAGTTCCCAAAAATAAATATTATTAGTCAACATATGCAAGATAATGAAAGCCAAATTTTCCAAAGGATATTAAAAATGACTAATATGGCTGCCATTTTCACTGTTAGTTGGCATTTAAACTAGCTGCAAACAAAAAAAGATCCTCATGATAAGAAACTGAGAAAAGCAAAGGAAAATCAGGAGGTTCCCTGAACTGTTTATTTCTGGGAGAAAATAAGTACTAAGAAAGTATCTCACTTTCACTCTTCTCTGGAGGAAGTATTTCACTCTTTTCTGGAGGAAGTCAGGAATAACTATAGCTGGGGAACTCAAGTCGAGAATAACTAAAGCTGAGTATCAGAGGATTGAATGCTGATGTGAAAAGTAATATTCTTAAGGAGAATCAAGATCTACTGGAATCTCAACATTGTTCAATCATACTATTATCCCATGTCATCACTGCTAAGATACACTATAAACCTATATTTAAATATTATTATTTTGCATAATTTCTGGGGAGCTAGCATGGTATAGTAGTGTGAATACATTTATACATTCACTCATGAAATCATTAACTGATATTTATGAGCACCTACTAAATGTCAGGGGCTTCCCAGGTGGCGCTAGTGGTAAAGAACCCATCTGCCAATGTAGGAGATATAAGAGAGACAGGTTCGATTCCTGGGTGGGGAAGATCCCTTGGAGGAGGGTATGGCAACCCATTCCAGTATTCTTGCCTGGAGAATTCCATGGACAGAGGAGCCTGGCGGGCTATAGTCCATAGGGTCGCAAAGAGTCAGACACAACTGAAGCGACTTAGCATGCACACACTACATGTCAAACACTTTGAAAGGTTCTATACAGAAGTGAACCAAGAGACAAAAATTCCTGCTCTGTATGCAGCTTATATTTTATGGAAGTAGACAGAGAAACAAATAAGTAAAATGTAAGTATGTCTCATGGTGATCAATGCTATGGAAAAAAAGTAAGGCAGGGAAGAGGGGTAAGGCATACTGGTGGCAGGGGACATATCTTCCCTCAAATTTTAAATTGGGTGGTCAGGGAAGATCTCACTAAGAAGCTGCTATCTAAGCAAAGACTGAAGATGGTGAGGGAATAAGCCATGAAGATAGCTTGGGGAATAGTATTCTAGGGAAAGGGCACGACTAACACAGGCGCTGAGGCAAGTGTGGGCCTGCTGTCTGAGGAGCAGCGAGGAGGCCGGCATGAGGGAACAAAGTGAGAAGAGGAGAGTAGGAAGGGGTGAAGGGGTGAAGTCAGAGAGGTATGAGGGAGTGAAAATGGTAAACTAAATTAATAATACTTCAGGGGACAGGTCTAGCCTAAAGGTATAAACTCAGTTTGTACAGATAGCATTAGAACCCATTAAAACTATTAATAGATGAGGTCTTCAAGGATCTGGGGCTTCCCTGGTGGCTCAGCTGGTAAAGAATCCACCTGCAGTGCAGGAGACCTGGGTTTGGTCCCTGGGTTGGGAAGATCCCCTGGAGAAGGGAATGGCTACCCACTCCAGTATTCTGGCCTGGAGAATTCCATGGACTGTATAGTCCATGGGGTCACAAAGAGTCAGACACGACTGAACAACTTTCACTCTCACTTTCCAAGGGTCTGAGTGTAGACAGGAAGCAGAAGAGCAACGGGCTGTAGCACTCCATTGTGAAGATGGTGCAGGGAGGTGAGGAAGAATCAGCAGGATCTGGAAGGGGCTGCCACAGAGGAAGAAGGGAAACCAGGGAGAGAGGTGCCCTGAAACCAAGAGAGGACAGAGTTCCAGAAGTATGGATGTCCAAATGCTGATATGCCAAGAGGGAGAATCATGAGATCTGACCACTAGACTCAGCAACGTGAAGTTCACTGGTGCTTTGACGACTTGACGAGAGCTATTTTAGTGGAGCTGGTAGGATTGCAACCCTGACTAGGGTGGGTTCAAGAGAAAGTGATGGGAGAAACTGAGGAAAGTGAGTAGAAATAACACTTTCTAGGAGTTTCGCTGTCAAGGGGAGTAGAGAATAGGGGCAGAGGCTGGAGCGGGTTGTAGGGTTAGGAGAACATGTGTGTGTATAATGAAAATAAATGGTAGCTTGTTAGATCCCACAGAGATAGGAAGGTGCTGATGCAGGGAAGGGCATAGGATAGGGATAGGATCCTGAGTACAAGGGGAAGGGTGTAGTAGGCTGAATCCTGGTTCCAACATCAACAACTTTTGTGACTTGGGGCAAGATCTTTAACCTGAGGCTTAGCTTTCTCACTTGTAAAGTGAGAATTTCCTGGAACTGTTGAACACTGTAATGTCTTCATCAAATAGTACTATCTCACTGAAGTCCCAAGTTATAATTTTCTTTAATAGTGATACTTCATTGGCAGGTTGGGATATAAAAAGAACTTTTAAAATCTGCTTTTTCTAGAGCCTGTGAGCCACAACTACTGAAGCCCACACACCGTGGAGCTCCTGCTCCACAACATAAGACGTCCCTGTGACGAGAAGCCTGCACACCACATTAGAGAGTAGTCCCCTCTTGCTGCAACTAGAGAAAGCCAGCATGTAGCAATGGAGAGCCAAGTGAAAGTGAAGTCGCTCAGTCGTGTCTGACTCTTTGCGAGCCCATGGACTGTAGCCTACCAGGCTTCTCCATCCGTGGGATTTTCCAGGCAACAGTACTGGAGTGGTTGTCATTTCATTATCCAGGGGATCTTCCCAACCCAGAGATTGAACCCAGGTCTCCTGCATTGTAGGAAGATGCCTTACCGTCTGAGCCACCAGGGAAGCACCCAGCACAGCCATAAATAATAAAATTAAAAAATCTTTTTCTTAAGAAAATAAATCTGTATCTAGGATCTACTGAAATAAAAATAATGCTATAAAGTATACAGTCACAACCAAAGCAATGATAATCGCTTTGTAAATATCACATACTAAGTGCTCCTTCTGTTGTTCATGTTGTGCATCCTTGGAAGATGTGTTGGTAGAGAACAAACAAGCCTTCCTCTGGGATGGATTTTGCCTTAATCCTCTTTAGTACCCTCTTGTAATGAAGCTGAATGTCACTCAAATGGTACATCCTCTTAGATGTTTACAGAGAATGCACAGAAACAGTAAATAAGGTGAACAAAACTAATGAAAAATGCTCAGGAAAAAAAAGGGTGGAAAGGGGCACCTTACAGAGTAATGCATTCTTGTCACTGGACTGTCCAAACCAAGTGCAGATGGCCACCTGTGAGCTCACATACCTTAAGCCATGGGTGATTCAGTGCTTCATAAACGGTGATCCTCTCGGCGGGATCCAGCATCAGCATTCGGCGTACGAGGTCTTTGGCACTTTCAGAGATATGGCTCCACTGCCTTGGATTCATCTGAAGAGGGGGAAAGGAAGATTACACAGGTTCAGTGAGACGTTAATGTTCACTGTTAATATCCCTACATTCTTTCAATGCGAATAAGATTCAGGTAGCAAAGTAGAGAAATCGGATTCTAAAGACTTGCTTTCTAAGGAAGAAGACGACTGAGGTCATGCATTTCCTGTTGTTCAACACATGAGAATTTGCATCAGTAAATATTCTTTATACATATTCTGATTAGATATATAATAACATTTTTAATAATTAAAGAACAGAATGTTCACGATTCCAGGCTCTATCTCAGGTAAAATAAAAAGTCTAGCATCTAGACTCTAAGGAGATGAGAATACTTTGATCTAGAAAGGACTAAAATAAAATTTAAACATTTTAAAGAAGTGTTTTTAATATTTTGTTTTTAAAACTGGGAATTAGCAATAACCGTGAAGCCACACAAGCAGCTTTTATTAATAGGATACTTTGGTCACTGTATGTCATTTTCAGCATTTAGGAAAAAATATATTACTATAGGCCTTACAAAAAACCCAATTTACTTGTATATTATTCTTAGTGAAGTGACTTTTTTTCCTCTTTTAGAGATGAGACAACTAAGCTACAAGGTAAGTCGCCTAAAGCCAAACAAAAAAATAAATTATGAGTTGTTCCTAAGACACAGGACTTGTGAGCAAGGCTGTGGATCTCTGAGGAAAAGAGTTGGAAGACTCCTGGGAAAAGGGGTATGTCTGAGACCAGGAACCAGAAGAAATGGAAAGGAATGCTTGGGGTTTGGAGTTGGGAAGGCAAGTGGGGACAGGCGGGAAGAGATGGAGCAGGGTCTCACTCCCTATTTAATATCAGGAAACTGACTGACTGAGCACGTAGGAGCTGTCCGTTGCCAGAAGCTTTAAGCAATGCCATGGCTTTAACCGGCCAGAGACCCACGTCACTTTCTATGGGAGAAAGATGCAGAATAAAGTCCGTAACACTTTAAAGCCAAATAAAATCACCGCTTGTAGTACACACGAATCATTATAATCTGGCCAAGGTTTAGTGTCAGACATTTTGCTCTGGCTAATGTGAGGCTTTGTTCTAGTAGATAGAGAGTGGAAAATGTTCCATCTTCTTTGTCTTAACAGGCAGAATTCTAAGCGGTAGTCACTTCTCTTGTCAGATCCCTTAATTAAAAGTGAATGCCGTGAGACTGTTGAAATACTGTCATCCTATTGAAACTGTGATCGGTTGACAAGTTTGAAATAGGGAGGCGAGTGATTAGATGGGGCTTAGACAGCCTTGCTTCCTCTTTTCCATCTTGGAGATGATGTTCTCTTCCATGTCTGAATGATCTGTCCTCGGGAAAGGTGTTGAGAAACCATCTGAAAGTGGTCGTAAGATTTCTGAAGTGAGCAGAGGTTGAGAAGTATACTCCCTGGTCCTTTTCATGAGGGAGCCCAATCCAGGGTTTTCTCTTTGGCAGAAAAGAGTAGCTGATATTAATTTAGGAGGTCGAGTATATCTTTATCATCTGAGCCATCAGGGAAGCCCTTGAATATATAAGGGAGAACAAAACAGGGCTATAAAGCAGTCTTAATTATTTGAATATGAAAGCGAGGCAGCTGAGAACTCCTGCTGTGTAGACACCAATTGGATATCCAGAAACAAGTGATATAAGGTGACATTGTATCTTTTATACACTTTGGGAAATATATTTTTGTCCTTTATAAAAAATTAATTGAAATTAAATGTTAGCATATATTTTAGCTAAAGTATTCTCTCCTATCGACCTTAAAAGATCAAGTAAGCTAGTAAACGAGAATAAAAAGTTAAAATTATTTAAGACTAGTAGTAGTTTATAAACTCTGACATTTTAAATATATTACATTTAAAATATGTCATCAAAATTTTCTTGAAAATACTCATAGAGATCAAGGATTTTTAATTTTTGTTGTTGTTAAGAACCACCAGGGTGGTAAAATATTTTTGAGATCTGCTCCAAAATAATACAGTAGCGTGTAGAATATAGATAAAACAATATTGGCTGGATGTTGATAAATATTAAAACTGTGGGTTCATTATACTATTACCTCTACTATTTTGTTGGAAATTTTCATTAGTAAAAATTTAAAAATGAATGCTGACACAATCATAGTATTTTTTTTAAAGGCCCAATAGAGTCATCACATAGTAAAGATGGATCTGTACTTCAAACTCAGCTACTGAAAACCTGGCGCCTTTGTAAGGAAAGCCATGAGTATAAGCGAGAGGTGAGGTTAGCCAAGTAAAAGTAAATATGTTATTAACTTTAAACCCCCAGGTACAGAAATTATAGTATAGCTGCCACCATCCATCTGACTATATTATGCTGGAATACTAAGAATAGAACATTTTAAAACAGTTAAACTTTTGGACATATTTGACTAGTCCAAATTTTTTTCTAAACAAAGAAACAAAGATAACTATTCAGTGCTTTAAAAATAGACAAAATCAAATACCAAGAAGCTGTTGGAATGAAGTACATTGCCTTGGAAACCAGGAAGTTAGCAACTGAACAAATACAAAGGAAGAATTCTATTATTAGCAAATGCTTATAGCTCAAGAAGGCAGGTGGGAGATTTTATTATATGGTACCTACGTCATAAGTCACTGTGAGGATGAAAAGAGTTAATATAAGTAAAGTGCTTAGAACAGTTCCTGGAACATAGTAAGTGGTATGTATGAGTTAGCTATCATTATTGCTAGTATTATTATTACACTGATAGAATTACTGTGTTTATTTTCACGTTAGTATCTGTGATTTCACTTGGCAAAATTCAACGAGAAAGCCATAACCGTGCATTCCTGATAGCCACTCACAATTTCCAGGCATTGAAGGGAGATGATTACTTACGAGCAGTTTCCTGAGACTTTTAGTTACCTTGAAAGGATTGATTTTATTTCCAATGGTCAACTGACTCTAAGAGAAGCAGAAAAACCTATATGGAAAACGTCTTTCTCTGTTACCAGAGTTTTCCCATAGATCTTCATCTAAATAAAGACAAACCTGTGTACCTTTATATATAAGCCGATGGTACACAAGGAAAAAAAGTACAAACCATTCTCATTGACTTCCTTCCACAAGCTTCAGTTGCAGTTTAAAGAATAAGGCCACAACTCTGAAATTACTTTACCTTCATTTATTTTTTCCCCTTAAGTTTTGTCAAGTCCCATATAAAATTCTAACATTACTGAGGAACAGAGAAAAAAATACTTTAGGGGCCTCACAGTTTTGGAGTGTAGTGTTATATGAATATAAACCTATGTGTTTGGTTTTTATGTTACCAGGCGTGGCCGAAAATGAAAACAGTGATTTTGTTGAATAGAAAGTGCATGTGTTAATAATAACGGGAGGAAGGAGAACTTCCTCAAAATAAACTGCCCTGATTTGATATCCAGACACATACTCTTCTGTGCTTCCCATACAGAGTATCGTATTCCATCAGCCATACAAGGCGGCACGGGGCAATACAGTGTAAAAGCTAGGGTAGTGAGACCAACCCCAGGCTGATTTCCAAGAGCCTCCCAGGTCTTTTCAGTATAGCCACTCATGACGTCAGTAATGGCTTCTTAAATTATTTAGTAATGAAAGTAATAATGTACTAATCAGAAGTCTGGGAACAGTACATGTAGTTTCCAATTCACAATAGCCAGAGATGAATATAAATATTTAAATTACACCAAAATGGCTCTAAATTACATTATGAAATGCAGTTGTGATACTGGCATTTCAGTTTATCCTGGAAGGTAAATGGAAAATTTTTCAGCTGTGCTGGCTGACTACATAAAATGCAATAAAATAACATGCATGCTAGAGCAAAAACAAATAAAGGTTAATAGACACTAAATCTAAAAGTAAGATAAAGAATTACTAAAATTACCTGGATGAAATTTCCATTTTACTTTAGAAATGAAGTAATAAAAATAAAGCCCTTTTCTCAAATTACACAAAGAAGGGCCAAAGAAGTTTATGCTCCAGCTCAGCCTGGATAAATGGGTTCAATCACCAGACAGCTAATGGATATTTTAAAATCTGGGCTCGAGTCTGTCACAGACACCTTACCCAGGGTAAAATAAAAGCTCACATTCTCTCACAGTAAATTCCAAGGAGTATTCCAAATTCTTTCCCTGATCTAGAATTTTATTTGAAATAAGTGGGGCACAAAAAAATTATTATGAATTTGAGTTAGCTAAACAGGCAGTTTCACTAGAATGTACTTGTGGTCAAAGATTTTGACTTGTCGTGTGGCTTTGTGACTCTGAGGGCCCAGAATGTGGAGGAAAAGGGGAACATCCATCGGTTCGGGTCTCCGGTCTTTATAGTGTATCAAAGACAAGTCGGGTCCCTGTTTTCTGGACTAAACACAGAGTTGGAATCCAAATACGTGGGACAGACTAGAGGCAGCACAGAGGGAATGAGAAGGGAGGTATGAGGCAATGGTTTTTTTTAAAGCCAGTCATCTGGATGATAATTTGGCTGCGATCGACTCTGAAATTTACTTGAGAGCTTTGTTGCCTAACAAGGCTAGTGGATCAAAGATGCAAGCAAAAAACTTTTCTCTGACTGGGTAACTATGTTGACCATCAATAAACAATCCAGAGAGACAACAACTTAAAACTTTTTTTTTCAGAATAATTTAATCTCAATGGAAAAATAAAACATTCATAATATATTACCTTATATTTTCCTTTAATAATGCCTTCAAACAATCTTTCCTTGGTTCCATAAAAAGGCAAACAACCGCTTAGCAGGATAAAAAGGATCACGCCACAACCCCAGACATCTACAGGTTTTCCATAAGGCTCTCTCTTGACAACTTCTGGGGCCATAAAATGAGGTGTTCCAACGCGCCCTATATTTAAAATGACAACATCAAGGAAAAAATGTTTACATAAAATGAGCTTCCCCCTATTTGAAAACTGAAAATAACAGTGTGAATGACAAGTTTAACGATGTAAATATTACCACCTCTTCCCTCCTCTATAAAATCAAGGGAAAAAAAGGCAGAAAGAAAAAACTTATTTATCACCTCTTGAAAATACTGAGCCCAGGAGAGACAGGTACTCTGTCTTCTAACACTGCTACTTCCTACTGAATTCTGCAGGGTGCATGGTAAATATTTACCTATTTCTTACATCATGAAGAAGTTGTTTAAATTTTATTGTTTTCACATGTTTGAAAATAATTACTAAAAAATACAGAGTAGAGACAGTGGCAGGGAGAGGGGGGAACAAGTGAGAAAATATCTGTGGAGAAAAAGATTACTTTTGACTGCCAAACAAATTCTGAAATTAAACCTAATGTTGAGAACTTTTGCTTGGAATATGACTCTGAATCCGAAATCCTGTTCAGTAGATTTTAGGAATTAATTGCAGCAATTAACAGTGGTTAACGATATTTTGTTATAATAGGATTTTAGCTTCCTTCAAATATTAATATTGGAAGAGAATGAGAGCAAATATATGACATAAACCAAAGCAAAATCATGAGGCTCTTCCCATTTGATTCTCTTTGATTTCTATCTTCTTTAAAGTGTTTTTCTTTTTTCCTATCAAACTTAGGTTTCAGGAAGGAATCTGAAAGCAGTTGTTTGCACACCAGTAGCCATCTTTAATGCAGCACCCCCTTTTCTTCTGTAGAACAAAAGATTTGCATCCTAGGGAAATTCCTGTGGGAGGGGACTGCCTGCCAGATTTGACAGCTCTTCTAGCTCTAGGCGGGCCCAGTGCCCTCCTCTTCTCCCTTCCCTACACCCCCCACCTCGTCATCCTGAGTCCAAGATCATTTTTATTTCGAAGACTGCACAAAATTTTATGGAGAGCTCAGAATGGTGTTCAGAGTTTGGAAAAAGACCTCAGAGATCTTCTAATCCAGCTAGAGAGAAAGCCTGTATCATAAAGTCTTGTTGGTGATTGCCAAACCTGGTTAGGATGGAAATGGTTGGGAACAGGTCCGAGCTTGTGTACTGGGAATGTTCCTTTGCTGAAAATTGTGGGTCCCCTCCTTCCCCCATAACAGAGGAGATTATGTTCAGCATTCAGAGAGTGAAAATATTTTTATTTAAAATGTATGGTAGATCAGAGGAAACTCTGTACCAGTTAGAAGGAAAGATTTTTATTTTCATGTTGCCCCATTTAGTTTCCTCAAGTAACATAAAGAAGTGTGAAATGATGAGAACTAAGCCTCCTACTTCATGAACAGCTGGGACAGGGCAGTGCCCTTGGGGAAATGTGCCTTGGTCTGATGGACAGGAGCTGGTAAAAGTGGGGAGAAGCAGGGTAAGAGATCACAGTACTCATACCAGGGCACCAGCCAGGTACCTGCTGGTGGTTGGGATACTGCTTGGAAACGCAACTTGACTCTTACAAGCAACTCAAAATGCAGGTCTCAATCTGGGACTAGTTAAGAGCCCCCATGGCCAGCTCTGGCCAACCAGGGGGAGGTTCTCTCCGTTTATCTAGATTGAAGACTACCATGGTATTGGAGAATCAGTGTTCATCCTTGAGGAAGATACATATCTTTTGGTTAAGGAATTTGCTCATAAAAATGAAAAGGGCAAAGACCATCATGTGTGCTAGTCACTCAGTCGTGTCTGACTCTTGGTGACTCCATGGACTGTGAGCCCGCCAGGCTCCACTGTCAATGGAGTTCTCCAGGCAAGAACACTGAAGTGGGTTGCCGTTCCCTTCTCCAAGGCATCTTCCTGACCCAGGGATTGAACCTGGGTTTCCTGCATTGCAGGTGGACTCTTTACCACCTGAGCCACCAGGGAAGAGAAAGATTTTATAGGAGTGGATTTTTAAAAATTTATTTCATGCAGATTGGTAGAATGTGAAAGGACTGGAATTACCCTTTAAATATACTGACCTCCCCAATTTCCTGGTTTGTGATCACTTGACTTTTCCTTCTTTGTGGTCACTTGATTTTTTTTTTTTTTTCACTTGATTTTTATGATGCTGACCACAGAATTCTAAGAACGGGAAGCCAAATTACCAAACCAAATTAAATGTCATTGTATATGAGACACTTTCAGATGTGCATTTAAAAATTTAAATGTTAGTTTTTTTGATAATATAATAAAACCTTATTACCCAGAACCTCAGGGAAGGGGGAGTTGTTCTGAATAGGTACATATTCATTATACTTTAGGACTTGAATCTTTACACACCCACCCCTTTTTACTTTAAGAATTTTGGATGGCTCTCTTTCTATAATTTCCTGACTTCTTTTATATATGATGCTGCACATAATTCAACCTTTTCTTGATGACTCAGAATTATTATTGTGATACCAATGAAAGAAATCTGGTATAGAACCAAAAATGCATTGCATACCCCAGAGAATAAAGGTTGATTTTTTCAGTATAAAAGGCTGCTGTGCTTTCCAACTTTTGGTATCTGCTCAACATATTTTTTTTTTTTTTTGATCAGGCTTTCATTTCTTTTCTTTCACTGTGCTTACTCTAGCCTTGTCTTCTCCTCATTTGTTGCATAAAATTTGCTATAAACTGTAAACTCATTAGAAACCAGATTCTTTGACTTAGTAAAAATTTCCCAAGTGCCTGCTTGGTCCTAGACACAGTGGTCTAGGGCCACTGGGGACATACAAGGGATAAGCCATGGTCCCCCTTTGCCCTCACAAAGCTCAGTCTTTGATATAATTACAAATCCCCGCGTGAAATGCTACATGAAGGCATGTAGGCCAGACAGCTATGGGAATATGGGAGAGAACGAACAGGGTTACCTAACTTGGGATGGTGAAAATCAGCCTGCTTCTAAGAAAACTTCGTTAACTAGATACACAAAATGACAAAAGGCATTCTAACCAGAGGGAAAGGCAGGTGGAAGCTATGAAGGAATGCCAGTCCACAGAACTTTCTGAAAAATGGAAGCATGTCAGCCTCAGAATGTGTCTTCACATGTTCACTTGAGAGAACCATGAACAGCTATTAAGGGCAGAAAATGTCTTGCTGCTATTAAATTTATTTTCTAGGTTCCTAGTTATATTCTGGATAAGTGAGTTTTCCAAACAGCTGAGTTTCAGATAGGGAACATGTAAATATATGTAAATGGTTTTTATTATATAGGACATATAATGGACAGAATTACTTTTGATTTGGAGGACTCAGTGATCAAAGATTCCAATCTAACAGGAAAATAGCTTTCTTTTAGATATTAGCAAATGAGCTGATACATTTTCAGAAGTGTCTTAAACATGAAAACTTCATAAGAGAAATCATTTATCCTTTATCTACATATCTAGATTGCATTTTAAAGACACTGTAATACTTGAAGTAGTAATGCAAGCAAAGGTATGTTTAAGAAATGACAGTATTTTGACCACCACAAAGTATTTTAACTCTATAAGGACTGAGAAAAATAAATTTTGCACAACTGATACACTGTGGGTTAAAAATCAGCTTTAAAAATACAAACTTGATGGGAAAGATTCATGGACTTTAGGAAAATAGATTAACATGTAAAAAATGTCTGGATAAGTCATGAATCTGTTTTTCCCCTTCAGTCAAGGTACATAGTAAAATGAAGTCCATACCATCTTTAATGCTAACAGGATGCAAATTGAAATCAAGAGAAACAAAGTCACTCTAAATGGCCAATATATATAACAGCATATAAAAGGAATTCATTTTATATCATATCATCCCATTAACCTTGAGGATATAATTGTCAGAATTTGTTATTTAATTGTGTAGTCTTAACACGGGGGTGATCTGTACAAATAGTGGATGTGAGAGAGTTAAACAGCAATGTTTGTTTAAAAACAACTTGGGATTTGTAGTTGATTGCAAGATTAATATGAGCCACCAGCGTTACAACAGGGTTGTCCTAAAAGCTCATGCAATTTGGGGAGGCTAATAGGAATGTAAGATCCACAGCAAAAGCAGTGATAGCTTCAAGTTTCTATGTGTTGGAAGTGCCTGGAGATGTGCTCGGTTTTGGCTCCGTACTTGGTGCAGTCAGGAGACTGAAGTAGTTTACGTGAGGAATGACAGCTAAATCAACCTAGGCGAGTTAACTTGGATAAAAAGGCGGATATGATGGCAGTTTTTAAGCATCTGAATGACTATCATGTGGAACGATTAAAATTGCTCACCGTGGCTCCAAAAGCCAGAAGTAGGACTCCTGGGTGGAAGTTACAGGAAGATAGACTTCTGTTTAATGCAAGGATGGATGTTTCAATAGTTAGGGAGCTTTTAAAAAATGGAATGAACTGTCCTGGGACACAGTGAATTCTTTGCCACCTGAGGAATTAAACTAGAGCTCAGTCTTTTGCAGGGAATTTTATGAGAGAATTCAATCTTTAGTTTACAAGACTGGAGAAGTTAAGGCCTCTTCGAATTCTGATTCAGTGATTCTATGGTTAAATTGCATGTTGTTACCCTGACCCTGTGGTCAGTCTTCTGATCACAGATGATAAGTTTCAAACTTTTCATAGGTTTTGAATTCACTAGTTCATTAGAATTAGAAGAAAAAATAATCAGTTTTCAAAACAATACTCAACTTGCAATTTCTTGTATCCTTGGAAATGATTAACTAGAAGAAAACCCAAAACTAGAAGAAAATCTAAACACAATTTAATTTTGGAGGGCAATGTGGTAAAATAATGATTTAAAGACTACAACTATGACTCATAGCTCATTTTTCAGAAGATGGCCTATGTTAATACTGCTTTGATGTTTTAGTAACAGTAAATGAAATGAAGTGAAATATTCTGTGTAAAAGATTATTATTTTGATATTTATCATTTTTCAGGTATTTGAATTTAATATAAGCATTCTTGAAAGATGACAGGTTTAAAAAGGTTCTGTTGATATTTTTCCTCTTTGTGAAGGCTGGCAGTACTTGGAGATGGAAAATAGAAAGCAATGGCTAGAAGACTGGTAGTTGGTAGAATGGAGAACTAAGCAATTTGCAAAACTAAAGAACAAAACTAAAAACAGGGCAGCATTCTGAGCTGGAATCTACTGAAAGGAATAAATAAAACCAAATACTTGAATCTGTAATTAGCATCCACCTCTGCATACTGGTGAAGAAAGTTTGTTTTAACTTTTCTTCCTTTTTTATTCTGGCATGGGAATTTTCTAGTTATGTTTGCTTTGGCTAATAATAAAATTAGGCTGTGTTCATATCTGCTTGCTCTTCCCAAACACACAGACTGATGGCCTAAGTGTGACTCTTTCACAAGTGGAAAGAGGAAAGCAGTGTGAAATTAAAAATCAGCCACAGATATAACCTGAAAGAAGTGAATCCACACACTTTAGATTTGACTTCATTTGGCCAGTTCAACTTTAAAAGTCTCTTTGCCTCAAATATCACCTTCTTCCAGTACTGTTTTAATCTCTGTATGTTGGGTCTCTTCCCTGTTAAATGTTGAGGATACAAAGAGTAAAAAGATGGAGTCTATTCTTAAGAGACTAAAATTCTAATTATGATTGTAGAATTATTAAATTCAAAACTATATTATGGCACTTTTTTGGGGGTGGGGTGGAACATGGTCTGAAACACTGAGGATAGACTAATATTTAGTTTGAAAACTTTACACCAGCCTATAAAGTGATGCGGTTTTGAAGGAAATTTTTTAAAAAAGCATTCTTACCTCCAGCTACAAGTCCAGACTCCCCTAATTGAATAGCTACCCCAAAGCCCCCAAGTTTAACAGGTGCCGAATTTTCCTTTGAGGCAAGGAGAACACAGTGGGGCTGAAAAGAAAAACAAACAAACCAAAGAAAATGATTAATTGTCAATGAACAATTTGCACAAAGCCAAATAACATGACCATATTTGTTGTTCAGTCGCTAAGTCGTGTCTGACTCTTTGTGACCCCATGGACTGTAGCCTGTTAGGCTCCTCTGTCCATAGGTTTTCCCAGGCAAGAATACTAGAGTGGGTTGCCATTTCCTTCTCCAGGGGATCTTCCCGGACCAAGGATTGAACCTGTGTCTCCTGCATTGGCAGGCGGATTCTTAACCACTGAGCCATCAGGGAAGCCCATATAGTAAAATACTTTAAAAACTCCTGGAATTACTTTGGATGCTTGAATTATTTGTCTATTCTCATGTCTGGCTGATTTCTCCAAAGACTTACCTGTTTTATCCAACATTTTTCAGGAATTATTTGCTTCTAAAATTAGGGTGTGGTGCTTGGAACCACTCAGGAGGAATGGATGTTCAAGGCAGACAGACAGATGTGTTTTCTGCCTTTTCATGCAATATTTTCTCTCAATGAGTGACAGCCTACATTTGTGTAAGGAAAAGTATATTTTACACCTAAGTTTCCTGAAATCTGACTTTATCTACAGAACCACTGTATCTTGGCCCTTAGGGGATGTTGATGACCCTTTCTCTGCCCCCTCTCCCACCATCCTATTTTTCTTTATTCGTTCCACTCCCAAGTAAGATTTAATGACTCTAATTGAGCCCTTCTCTTCTGGAATTCAATGCTCTTCCTTCCTGGGGTCTCTTCTCTGGATGTGCCCTTCCTCTCTGTGGGAAGGGGAAGTGAGAAAAGAAAAGTGGGGAAGGAGACTACTGGGCTGGCCTCTAGTCCAGGGTAAAGACCCACCCCCTCCCCCACCCCGCCCTGAGGAGCAGCTGCTTGACCAGGGCTGTCTAAGAATCATATGATTTTTGGTTACAGTGAGAGTCTCTTTATAGGACCTAGTCCTCCTGCATCTGCCTTTTTCTGGGACCTTGTTGGGGCTGGTGTCAGGAAGGCATTTAATTGTAGGGAACTTTGGTCTCTGCTCAAATACTATGCTCCTCTCTGTGACTAACATTACATATGTTATGACCTTCTCTTAAAATATGGGTTTAGTGAAAAAGGCAAGCCTCTTCAGGCTTGGAAGATAAAGGTATTTTTTATTCTCTCCCACACTTGATCAGATATAAAATGACCCAGTTTTAGTTCAGGTTTAGCCTACATGATAGTGGGCATGAAGAGACCCATGCAATAAAATTCTGAGCTGGTACACCCACAGTGATGTTTGATGATAGATATACAAAAGTAGGAAGGATTCTTTTATACTTTAGAAGTTATTTTTTGTCCAAGGGTATTTAAAGACCTTTACAATAGAGTGTAGCACAAATAAAAATGAACCCTTGAGTATAAATGTGTGTATGAGTGTGTATGAGTGAGAGAAAGAGGAGAGAAAAAGCAAGTGTACATGGATGGTGAGCAAACTGCAGGAAGACACAAAGTAGCTGGTAGGGCCTATCGAAGGACAGGCAAACCTCTACAGAAACCAACTGACAGAGTGTTCTCTCTCAATGCAAACTTTCAGTTGGTTCAAACAGAGATCAATGATAAGAGGTCTAGTGTGGGGCACGGCAAATGAACAAGCCTAGAAAAGGATGGGCCTGACGCAGAAGAAGAAAATACAGACTAGACCCAGACAGGGTCTCCCGGCCAGTGTCATCATTACCTTCTTAGGAAAGAGTAGTAGAAGCTTAAATTGGAATCCCAGGGTATACACTTTATAGTTTGTTGACTATATTTACGCTTAAGTTAATGTTATACTGAGATTTATCCAACAGGGTGTGGATTCAGTCACTCTCAACAAACCCTTTAGTGAGATAAGTCATAAAATTGAAACTTAAAAAATAAAGAAACCAACATACGTAAATGAGTAGAAGACTCTAGTAACGTTAAGTAATGTTAAGTGCTAAGGAGGGAAAATTAAGCTGGTGAGGAAGTAGGTGTTACAGGTTTGGAGACCAGGGAGCTGTTATTTACTAAGACAAGGAGTGTCAGAGAAGACCTCTCTAATAGGGTAATAGGTGAACACACACCAGAATGAAGCGGCAGAAAGTCACACGGAGGTAAGATCTTGGTGTGGAGCATACTATGGAGAAAAGCTCAGAGGCACAAAGGGGGTTGCTATGTTTGGAGACGAGTGAGGAAGCCAGTGTGTTGGGAAAGGAATGAACAAAGGTAAGAGGGGTAGGAAATGAGATTCAGATGATCAACGACCCTATTGTCTAGGGTTTTGAAGTCAAGGGCAGAGCTCTGGGTTTTAGGCTGAGCAAGATGGGAAACCATTGGGAAGTTTTGAGCAGGAGAGCATGAAAATCAGTTTTAGGTTTGGAAAGGATCACTTCAGCTGCTGTGGGGAGAAGAAATGGCAAGGGCGCAAGAATAGATGAAAGGAGCCCAGGTAGGAGGCTTCTGTGGGTGTTCAGGCAAGAGAAGATGGTGATCTGGACTAGACCAGAGTGATAGAGGCTGGGAGGGTAAAAAGTCGTCACGTTCAGGATATGTCTGAAGGTAAATTTGACAAGAACTGCTGCTGGATATGAGGTGTGAAAGAGAGAGAGAGGTCAAGTATGGTAATTAGCTTTTTTGTCCTGAGCAACTGAGTGAAAATGAGGATGTCATTTACTGAATTTGGGAAATATAGGAGTAGAAATATGAAAGAGGGATCGAGAATTTGGTTTCACACAAATTGAGTGTGAAGTCATGTAAGACAGGAGAGGGAAGGCTGGGACTAATTTGGGATCAAAAGCATGTACATAATATTTATAGCCAAGATAATGAATGAAATCACTTAGGGAGTGAACTACTAATAGAGAAGATGAGGTCAGAGGATTGAGACCTGGTACACAGCAGCATTTGAGGCAAGGAAGATGAGAACAATCTAGCAAAGGAAACAAAATGTCTGGACAGTGAAGCAGGGGGAAAATCAGAAGACACTGGTGTCCTGAAAGGCTACTAAGAAGTCATTAAAGGCGAGAATTGATCATGATATTTGGCAACTTGAAATTCACTAATGACCTTGATAAGAAGGATTTTGGTGGTATGAAAGTGAAAGTGAAGTCGCTCAGTTGTGTCCGACTCTCTGTGACCCCATGGACTGCAGCCTGCCAGGCTCCTCCGTCCATGGGGTTCTACAGGCAAGAATACTGGAGTGGGTTGCCATTTGGTGGTATAACAGACAAAAATCCCCACTGAACTATGTTCAAGACAGAATAGGAAGAGATGATGTGGAAATAGTAAATTCAGATATCTTTCAAAACTTTACTGCAGTAGGGTTAGAAAATGGGATGTAGCTAGAAGAGAATGTGAAGCCAAGGAAGTTTCTTTAACTTTTTAATATTTACAACTGGAGAAACCAAATTAACAAAGCCTTCAGGTACCAATCACCCAGTTTCACAATTATTGACATTCTGTCATTACTGCTTTATCTATCTCCAACCATTTATTGTTACTATATTTTTTGCTGAAGTCTTTTAAAACAAACCACATCATTTCACCAGTAAAATGTTCACATATGGGGAATCTGAGTGAAAGGTGCCTGCGATTCCTTGTATAATACTTTACCTGTAACCCTATTTTAAAGTCACTTAAAAGAATTCTCCTTGTGGTTATACTTTCAGTTTGTTACATAGTGAGGTCAATTTGTTTTAACTAGATTTTGACTTAATTTGGTGTTCTAATTATACAAAACATGTTCATGAAGTTTCAAAGTCAACTATGTTAGTTGCTCAGTCATGTCTGAATTGACTCTGTGTGACTCCATGGACTGTAGCCCGCCAGACTCCTCTGTCCATGGGATTCTCCAGGCAAGAATACTGGAGTGGGTTGCCATTTCCTTCTCCAGGGGATCTTGGAGACCCAGGGATCAAACCTGGGTCTCCTGCATAACCGGCAGATTCTTTACTGTCTGAGCCACTAGGGAAGCCCAATCATAAACAAATACCTCTCAGAGAGGCCTACCTTTTGTTTCCTCTCCTCAAGCCCAGTCTCTCCCTCCTCATTGGCAACAGAGTGTATCAGTTTTTGGTTTATCCTTCCATTGTTTTGTTTTGAAAATGAGATAATGCATACAAATACTCAAAATTTTCACGTAACAACATATGCATTAGGTCACTCCATCAACATCTTCAGGGAAGTTTTGTTTTGTTTTTTAAAGACAGACATTTGCATGCTGGTGGGAAAGATCCTATAGAAAGGAAAAAAATGACCTCAGAAAAGAAAGGGGATGGGATGTAGTGTACAAGTGGGAAGGGGGTTGGCCCTAGTGACAGTGAGGGAGGCACCTGTAGACGCAGGCAGATGTGAATGTTAGAAGATGAGGAAGTTCTCTTCTGAGCACTTTTATTCTCCATTTACTTGAAATAAAAAGTGATCAGCAACTGACAGTGGGGAAGGAGAGGGGGCTGTTGGCGGCGTGAGAAGAGCAAAGGTGTGAAAAAGTATTTTCAAAGGATAGGAAAATGAACTAAGACAGTGGTTCTCAAACTTTAGTATCATACAGAGTTGCTGGCCTACATCGCCCCAAGTTTCTGACTCATAAGGTTTGGGATGAGGTTAAGAACATGCACTTGTAACAAGTTCCTGAGTGACGCTGATGCTACTAGTCTGGGAACCCATGCTTTGAGAAGCCCCAGACTAAGGAAATAGGGCAGGACTGCTGGCAGCATAGGAGCCCACTCAAGGCGTGTGGTCATGAGTTTAAAGCAAGACCCATCAACACTATTCTGTGTTTACACCCAGCGGTCCTCATTTTAGCTGGTGGGGTTCAGGCCTAGAATGGGAGGTCAGCTGAATTTAACCAGGGTTGGGATTTAGATAAAGAGAGGCGGGTGATATCAGTAAGAGCACGAAACCAGCATATCTGTTTATTTCTTCTTTTCTACTTTTATCTTTTGTATAAAGAGCTAAGATAGCAACAAAGTTCAAGGAAGGGGAAGGGTGAGCGGAAGAGGATGTATGGGAATAAGCTAAGAACACCGAGACAAAAAGCAGAAAGCTCAGAATGAACAGGAAAAAGGCTCATACAAAGGAAGAACTAAGAAAAGCTTATACTCAAAATTGGGTCACAGTAGGGTCATTAGGCGGAGAAGGCAATGGCACCCCACTCCAGTACTCTTGCCTGGAAAATCCCAATGACAGAGAAGCCTGGTGGGCTGCAGTCCATGGGGTCGCTAAGGGTCGGACACGACTGAGCGACTTCACTTTCACTTTTCACTTTCCTGCATTGGAGAAGGAAATGGCAACACACTTCAGTGTTCTTGCCTGGAGAATCCCAGGGACGGGGGAGCCTGGTGGGCTACCGTCTATGGGGTTGCACAGAGTTGGACACGACTGAAGCGACTTAGCAGCAATAGCAGCAGCAGGGTCATTAGGGAACTGAAGATTGAAACAGAATTAGTGTTTTGAAAAGGGGATGGCTTAGGTGTGGAAAAATAGCTACTATGATAAAAAATTTATATTAGATTTTATGAAATAGAACATATAATAAACACTAGTCATTAAAAAATTCCTGCCAGGATTCTGAAAAGCTATTTGTACACCTGTGTTTATTGCAGCATTATTCACAACAGTCAAGAGGTAGAAGCAATGCAAATGTTCACTGACAGATGAATGGATAAAGAAAATGTGGTCTGTACATACAGTGGAATATTATGTACCTTTAAAAAGTAGTCTGTCATATGGTACAACATGGGTGAACCTCAAGGATATTATGCTAAACAAAATAAGCCAGGCATAAAAAGCCAAATACTGTATGATTTGACTCAGATGAATTGTCTAGAGTATTGAAAACCACAGAAAGTAGAAAGGTAGTTGCCAAGGGTGAGGGTAGAGAGAGGAGGGGTTCTTGTTTAGTGGACACAGAATTTGTTTTGCAAGATGAAAAATTTCTAGATACAAACATAACAATAAGTATATTTAGCACCACTGAAGCATATAAATATACTTACACAATATAACTTATATACTTATATAAGTATACGTATATAAGTATATATAAGTATACTTATATACTTATAACAATATAAGTATATTTGCACAATATATTTAACACCACTAAACTATACATTTAAAAATAGTTAAGGTAGTTAATTTATGTGTTTTTTTATACCTGCCTTCCCCACATGAAATTCCTCCCAGACCAATACAGTAATGATCTGCCTTCTCAGAAGTTCTAGGGGGAAGTAAGAGCTACAAAATGTTTTTATTCTAGCAATTTAAAAATACTCCATCCTAGGTGTCAAATTTATAACAAACTAAGAGCACTGGAGAATATGATATTTAGTAGAGAGAATGTACTCCAAGATAATTAAAATTGTTAGATAAAGCCCAATGAGTTAAATATTATTTAGTGCAAAATAAACAGAGTTGCAGTGCAATAATTATGGGGAGGATAAGAACTAACTTTTCTTCATTTCAGATGACAACAACCAAAAAAAAGGGGAAATGTGATTAAACTGCAGGGCCAGCAGTTACATAGATGGACATATAGTGGTTAAACACTGGACTAGGACCAAAAACACTCCCTGCAGAGTAATTTCACTATTTTCTTTAAAATATAGGAGATATTTCAATCTACTTGGGAGAGTTTATCAAGGAGAGAATACTATTACAAATTTCATCTAATCCTAAAATTATGAGATTCTGTTAGAAAATAAATCCAAGGTCTTAATTAAGGGAATACATAAAATACACTAAGTAACACTTTAAATAATAGAACGATTCATTACTCATGTTACTATAATGCAATACAGGAATGCTATTTTATGTTGATTGCCAGTTTCTAAAATGAATCCAGAAAGAGAAATTAAATGCTTATGCTTTAAAGGTCCAGATAGCATATGACGTATCATTACTTAGGAAAAACAGAAAATGACTATTTTAGCTTAGAATTTATAGACTTCTTTATTTGGGGGGGGAGGAGGGAAAACTTTTCATAATTGTCAAGGTGGAAGGTATTCATGTAAAAGATATAAGCAATTTCCTAAAGTTAAGTGTTGATTGAGCTTAAAGATAAAAGTTTTGCATAGTGGTGAAGTTTTTAATATTTTCACAGGGAGTCTAAGGGTTGTCATATTGAAAAAAGAAAGGCGAAAAATACACCTATTACCACATTCAAATATATTAAAAAAGACTAACCCAACCAATTGCACCACAACCGGATGGAGGAACCCAGCTGACACACCAAGACAAGTCTGTGTGTAGGGAAGCTTGGGGATCAGCTCCTTTTACTTCAGGAGAGCCTGAACTGTGAGTATGCCTTGATTTCAACTGCATAAATGATCCTTTTTGAAGTTACATTTTGATGATCTGAATAATAAAAATGAAACCTGCTTCATGGGTGACTAGCAATGCTTTGCTTCCAGAACTCTGAGTAAACTGCTTGAACGATACCACTGCCTTGACTTGACTTAAAATGAGGCCGTATCTTTTTTAGGATATGCGATGTTTAGGATCATACTATCAATGTGGTCACATTGTTTGTACTATGTTTTGTATCCTGGACAAAGACTTGCAGATCTACTTGAATCAATTAAGTTATTTTCATATGCAACACACTTTATTTCCAGTGTATTATAAGTACCTTTTAAGTTATGCTGACTCTCTACTTTTAATGATAGTATTTTCTTTATTATATGGCTTCTATTTTATGGTCATTACCAGATCAATTAAAATTTAAGTTTCATGTTTCAGAGGTTGCTATGGTGAATATTAGAGAAAAGAAAAAGCAAAATACACTTTAGTCAATGCGCTTAAATTTAAAAAAATGTTTTAACCACAGTTAAATTGATAACAAAATCTTATGTACTACTAATAGTATTCTTTCCAAAATGACATGCTTTTTAATTTTCATTTTGTATGCAGCAATTAGTGCAATTTTTAAAGCATGGCCTGAGTGATTCAGTGGATATCACGTCAAACCACAAATGTGAAAGGCTGATAGCACTGCCAAATAGGTATGTATTTTCTATGTGATGTTTTCACAAACATAACCAAACTGCATTTTTATACATGAATTTATTATATGGGAATAATTTTCACTGGTATTTTGTTAGCTATAAATTCGGAAAAGCTTCAACTATCTTTTACCATTGATTTTTGGTTGTGCTGGGTCTCTGTCATTTTGCGTGGGCTTTCTCTAACTGTGGTGTGCGGGCTTCTCATTGCCGTGGCTTCTGTAGTTGCAGAGCACAGGCTGTAGGCACATGGGCTTCAGTAGCTGCAGCTCGCAGTAGCTGTGGCTTGCGGGCCCTAGAGCAGGCAGGCTTCAGTACTTGTGGCATACGGGCTCAGGAGTTGTGGCTCGGGGGCGCTAGAGTGTGGGCTCAGTAGTTGTGGGGCATGAGTTTAGTTGCCCCGTGGCATGTGGAATCCTCTTGGACTAGGAATTGAACCTATGTCCCCTGCAATGGCAGGTAGATTCTTATCCTCTGTGCTACCAGAGAAGTCCCCTCAAACTGCATTTAAAAAGCTTTTGCTCATTGGAGGCTACAGTGGAATCTTGGGTCCTGCCCCCCAGTACAGAAGTTCCTATAGCAGCCAGTTGAAAAATTACTGGCCCAGAAAGGTGGTGCTAGTGGGTACAGTGCAGCACTAATAACAGGGTTGCGAACGTCAGGATTTGTCAAGTAATACCATTAAAAACCATTAACCATCTACTATCAAAAAACCACAGTGACCGCTTCACACAAGTCACAACTCATATCCACTGGGAAACTGGTCCACTCTGTGAATGTAGTGGTTTGTTTCTTATCTTCACTGGCCATTCTTAACAAATCAAGTAAGTAGTTTTGAAAACATCATTAAATGGCCTTGGGAACAGAAAGTGACTGGCACATTGTAAAGGAGACAGAAATCAGCCATTAAGTTCAAAATGGGATCTAATCTGTTAATTCATTAATAAATGACAACACTAGCCATTCAATATAGGCTTCTAAATGATGGATATTATTATTATTAAAAAAATACATTGTTCTCTTTGAGCTTGAAAGTGCAGCAAAACAAGGAAGGTTTATTGGTGATCTTACTCAATTATTATTTATTTTATCTGCAGATTGGAGCTGAGGCAAATGGTTTCAGGCTTTGTGCTAAATGGCTTTCTAGAAACATCTTGATCATGGCTATCAGGCCTAGAAATAAGTTTGAAAGACATACTTTGGGGGAAAATCTGCTCAGCATTCTGAGAATTTCAGCAAACTCTGGATTGACTGACTTATTTTCATGAACATAGCAAACAAAAAGATTAGTACCTTTTCCAAAGAGGTAAATTTAGGTGATATAATCTTTCCTTAAAACTGCTAGTGTGAATAATGTTAAAGGAATCATATCAAAGTATTGCTGACAGAACTCATCATTAATAAAGAAAATGCTGATCATTTGGGATTAGGAGGAGCAAGGTTTGGTGAAACGGATCACTGGCTCTGAAAGTCAGATGGATTGTGTGGCCATGGGTAGCAATCATGAACATCTTTATTTTTCATTAATACCTCCCTCACAAAGTTATTATAAGGATTATGTAAATGAAATAATATAAATACTCTTATTAACACACTGCCTGATACACAGCAAATGCTAAATAAATATTACTTACCAGTTCAGTCATCTAGCTCGAGGGTTCAATTCTGACTGTACATTAGAATGCCCTGAGGAGCTTTTAGAGGAAACCATTGCTTGGAGCCCATTCCAGACCAATTAAATCAGAAGATCTAGGGAGGGGGCCAGGCATTGGTATCTTTAAAAAGCCATCAAGAGGATTCTAATACGTAGCCAGGACTGAGAGTTACTGAGTCTCTTCTACAAAGTACCCAATCATGGTAGTCTCAAAAAATCTCTGGTGGTAAGACCCTTACTACTTCCCAAGATAGACGGTTTCATTCTAAAAAAGTATTTCCTTAAAAGGAGACAACATCTGTTTTGGCATTTTCACTCACTGGTCCTTGTTCTGCTTTCGGGAGACACACAACACAAGGTGCAGTCCTTTTCCCCACGGCCTTGAACGCATTCCCATCTCCAGGTGCCCGTTTCCTTCCACTTGCTCCTTGCTCTTCCCCACCCCCACCCCCCACTGGCTCTGTGGCCTTCTGTTAGTGTGCTGCTGAGGATGAAACCCTGTACTCAGGGTCAAACCTTACCAGCTGAGGACAGAACTGGATTAGTAGGACAGTCTTCATTTAAGACACTCCATAGGCATGAAGTCAACCAAGGACAGGTTAGTTTTTGTTGCAGCCACATCACACAATGGATATGGCAACTGCAGTCAACTACAACTGTGTTTCTGTTAATGGAGCTAACGCCCTTCCTGTACTTGAACAGTCGATTTTAATATCCACATGTAGGACTTCACACACTTTTTGAGTAAATCCCTTCTTTCATTCAACAGCATTTATTGTGCTAGGCACTTGGTACACAGAGGCAAATTAAACAGACTTGTTTCCTAACTCTGTTGTTCAGTTGCTCGGTCGTGTCCGACTCTTTGCAACTCCATGGACTGCAGCACGCCAGGCTTCCCTGTCCCTCACCATCTCCCAGAGCCTGCCCAAGTTCACGGCCATTGAATGAGTGATGCCATCCAACCATCTCATCCTCTGTCGCCCTCTAATGGAGTTTAAAATACAGCAATGGAGAAAATAAAAGAAAAAAACAAAAAAACCCCTCTACAGTTTTCAAAGTTATTTCAGCTATCTTAGCTCTCAAAATCACGTCACCTGTCATACCTCAGCTCACTTTCATCAGTGGCCATGAGCTGTTTCTACCTGAGCCTCAGTCATCTCCCTATGTGACCATGTAACACAGGTCCTTCTCCAGGGGCCCTTCTCTTCCTGGTAATCTACACTGCACGCTTAGCTCCATTTTTGGCAGCCTGCCATTCTTCCTAGATTGCCTTTTCCTTTTTAGAATTTCAGATCACCAGAAACACGCCTGTACGTTTCTAACAACTTTGTGAAATCTGGCTCCCTGCAGTTGAGACACACAAAAGACTGGACTCAGTCCTCTTGCCTCCCTTCCTCTGTTATTCTGAGCCCTGCACTCTGGGGACAGGCTGTCATCGGGGATTACATAACTTCCTCTTCACCAGTCAGTTCCCCTTCTGAGGATTCAATTTCCCTCTTTACAAAAATTTAAACTGGAATTTCATGCTCTACTAAAATGGTTGCTTCTGGATGAAATTATGGGTAGAGTTTTAAGAAGGGCTAAGTTCTTTCAAATGTTTTTCTCTGTGTATAATGTCAAATCAGAAAATGAATTACAGTAATTCAAATCTACTTTACAGCATTCAAAGTCTGAATGCACACTCCTGAAAAGATATTTTCCGAGAGCAGGGTCTCTGTCATATTCACCTTCATTTTACAAGCAGTATTTAGGAGGTGCTAAATATTAGGAGAGTAAAGAAACATCAACAACCTCAGATATGTGGATGATACCATTCTAATGGCAGAAAGCGAAGAGGAACTAAAGAGTCTCTGGACGAGGGTAAAGAAGGAGAGTGAAAGAGCTGGCTTAAAACTAAATATTAAAAAAACTAAGATCACGGCATCCAGCCCCATTGCTGCTGCTGCTAAGTCGCTTCCATCGTGTCTGACTCTGTGCGACCCCATAGACGTCTGGCAGCCCACCAGGCTACCCCGTCCCTGGGATTCTCCAGGCAAGAACACTGGAGTGGGTTGCCATTTCCTTCTCCAGTGCATGAAAGTGAAAAGTGAAAGTGAAGTCGCTCAGTCATATCCGACTCTCAGCGACCCCATGGACTGCAGCCTACCAGGCTCCTCCATCCATGGGATTTTCCAGGCAAGAGTACTGGAGTGGGGTGCCATTGCCTGACAAATAGAGGGTGAAAGGTGGAAGCAGTGACAGATTTCCTGTTCTTGGGCTCTAAAATCACTGTGGATAGTGACTGCAGCCATGAAATCAGAAGACATTTGCTTCTTGGCAGGAAAGCTATGACAAACCTAGACAGTGTGTTGAAAGCAGAGACATAACTCATGACAAAGGTCCATAAAGTCAAGGCTATGGTCTTCCCACTGGTAACATACCATTGTGGGAGCTGGACCGTAAAAAAGGCAGAGCGCAAAAGAATTAATGCCTTCGAACTATGGTGCTGGAGTCCCTTGGATAGCAAGGAGATCAAACCAGTCAATCTTAAGGGAGATCAACTCTGAATACTCACTGGAAGGACTGTTGCTGAAGCTGAAACTCCAGTATTTTGGTCATCTGATGCAAATAGCTGACTTATTGGAAAAGTCCCTGATACTGGGAAAGATTGATGGCAGGAGAAGAGGGTATCGGAGGATGAGATAGCTGGATGGCATGGTGAGGGACAAAGGGGCCTGATCCATGCTGCAGTCCATGGGGTCACAAAGAGTCGGACATGACTGGGCAACTGAACAACAACAGTGGTAAACAACCCGCCTGCCAATGAAGGAGACATAAGAGATGTTCGATCCCTGGGTTGGGAAGATCCCCTGGAGAAAGTAATGGCTACCCACTCCAGTCTTCTTGCCTGGAGAAACCTATGGATGGAGGAGACTGGCAGACTACAGTCCATAGGGATGTAAAGAATCAGACATGACTGAAGCGACTTAGCACGAGATATTCACCAAAATGAAATTAATCAAAAAGTGGTGTTTTAAATCTGTCACTGAACACTTGTATATGCCAGGGTAAACAAAAGAACAGTTTTGTTGTTTGTAGAATGCATTTCTTTCATTTCTACAAACAAAAAAACTAAGGCTTAGAAAAGGTTATTTTATTGACTGAAGGTCACAGAGTTAGTTAGGTCCCATTTTGATATGAGACCCTGAATGTCTGTTACACCTGCTAAGAAGCTTCTGTAATGAAGTATGGCAGTCATTCTAAGAAAGAGATGCGATGAGACCCCCTAGAATCCTATCCTCTCATCTTCTCTTTATGATGACCTCTCAGACTGAGCTCTTCAGAGCTGCCAATGCCCAACAAAGAGCAGGTAACAAATAGCATTGCTTACATTGTCTGCTGCCACAGACAAGTGGAATTCACACACTACCAACAGTCCCAAACGCCCTAGCCCACAGACTATGTCAACTGCAGGTACTTGCTTTCAAAATCTTGGATTGCACGTCCTCTTTCCTATTTACATTGCCACTCTATGCTTCTAGGTCAGCGGACTCTCCAATCTGACTCTCTGGCGGCCATCATCACCTGTCTTGGTTTTGTTTGGTACTTTGCTCTCCTGTGCAAATGTTGCGAGTCTACCTAACCAGGCAAGTGCTGTGCTCTATTGGCCTGTTATATTAATTGCACACCCCGGTAGGCAAGTGATTTTAATACCTTCAATGAGGTGTTAGATTGAAAAAGAAATTTATGACCCTTTCCTCTATTTCTTGGAGAAGGGGATGGCAACCTACTCCAGTATTCTTGTCTGGAGAATTCCTTGGACAGAGGAGCCTGGTGGGCTACAGTCCATGGGTCACAGTCGGACATTTTTCACAATGTCTAAAAAATCAACCATCTACTATTTGTGCAAAGAGTCAGACACAACTGAGCAACTATGCTATGCTATGCTATACTAAGTCGCTTCAGTCGTGTCCGACTCTGTGCGACCCCATAGACGGCAGCCCACCAGGCTCCGCTGTCCCTGGGATTCTCCAGGCAAGAACACTGGAGTGGGTTGCCATTTCCTTCTCCAATACATGAAAGAGAAAAGTGAAAGTGAAGTTGCTCAGTCGTGTCCAACTCTTAGCGACCCATGGACTGCAGCCTACCAGGCTCCTCTGTCCATGGATTTTCCAGGCAAGAGTACTGGAGTGGGGTGCCATTGCCTTCTAATACACCTCTATTCCCACTGTGGAATGAGAGACTGCCACAGTCTGTCACATACTACATGGCTGCTAAGTCGCTTCAGTTGTGTCCAACTCTTGTGTGACCCCATAGACGGCAGCCTACCAGGCTCCCGTGTCCCTGGGATTCTCCAGGCAAGAACACTGGAGTGGGTTGCCATTTCCTTCTCCAATGCATGAAAGTGAAAAGTGAAAGTGAAGTCACTCAGTCGTGTCCGACTCTTATCGACCCCATGGACTGCAGCCTACCAGGCTCCTCCACCCACGGGATATTCCAGGCAAGAGTACTGGAGTGGGGTGCCATTGCCTTCTCCGTACTATAGGTGCAAAAATGAATGAATGAATGAATGAATGCCATCTATGAGGGACAGAGTCAAGGCAGGAAACTGGACAGGGGTCAGCAGTGGGTTCAGTTCACTCATGTCTTACTCATGTCTCACTCACGTCTTCACTTTAGGGAAATTGACAACTCATCTTTGAAAAATATAAGCTGTCATCTCTATCTCCATTTCTATTCCCATCCCAGCTTCCCCAAGAAAAGACAAGTCCATAGTTCAGTTGATTTTAATATAATAACAGACCTTGAACACGGACCATAGGATAGAAAAAGTTAGTGTAGGATGCTCCAACAGCTTCTACACTATGTGCTGCTTGGCTTGTGATACCATAATGCTCCTGCATAGATTGTGCAGATATCCACATGGGCCAAAGTAGGATAAAAGTTTCTTATAATGTCTGAAAAATCAATCATTTACTATTTGTGCTTTGAGCTAAAGTATTGTTACAAACATAACAACAACTCACTCAATGTTTGGCATTCTGTTGTAGGAAACATCTGAGGACATAAAAGCTACACTCAAGGAACATGTCCTTTTAGCACCTTCACTTTTTGATCTCTACAGAAGAGAATGAGAAGTCAGATGGTGACGATGATGACAACTTCAGTCAGCAGCTGGTCTTGCTCCTCCAAAGGAGTGCACTTTAATTATAGCGTTCAATCACCACACAACGTCTCAGGAGCATCAAATTTTACTGCCTGCTCCATGGATGAAAAATTACTCTCCAGTGTGTTAATAACATTCTACTCTGTTATTTTCATCATGGGGCTGGTTGGAAACATTATTGCCCTCTATGTATTCCTGGGTATCCACCGCAAAAGAAATTCCATTCAGATTTACCTACTCAATGTAGCCATTGCAGACCTCTTACTTATCTTCTGCCTCCCCTTCCGAATAATGTATCACATTAATCAAAACAAGTGGACACTAGGTGTGATTCTTTGCAAGGTTGTGGGAACACTATTTTATATGAACATGTATATTAGCATTATTTTGCTTGGATTCATCAGTTTGGATCGTTATATCAAAATTAATCGGTCTATCCAACAACGGAAGGCAATAACAACCAAGCAGAGTATTTATGTTTGCTGTATAGTATGGGTAATTGCTCTTGCTGGATTTTTAACTATGATTATTTTAACCCTTAAGAAAGGAGGTCATAATTCCACGATGTGCTTCCATTACAGAGATAAGGTCAATGCAAAAGGAGAAGCAATTTTTAACTATGTTCTTGTGGTAATGTTCTGGCTCATTTTCCTACTAATCATCCTTTCATATATTAAGATTGGGAAGAATCTATTGAGGATTTCTAAAAAGAGGTCAAAATTTCCAAATTCTGGTAAATATGCCACTACTGCCCGGAATTCCTTCATTGTGCTCATCATTTTTACTGTATGTTTTGTTCCCTACCACGCCTTCCGATTTGTCTATATTTCTTCACAGCTAAATGTGTCGTCTTGCTATTGGAAGGAAATCGTTCACAAAACCAATGAGATCATGCTGGTTTTCTCATCTTTTAACAGCTGTTTAGATCCAGTCATGTATTTCCTGATGTCCAGTAATATTCGCAAGATAATGTGCCAGCTTCTTTCTAGACGATTTCAAGGGGAAGCAAGCAGGAGTGAAAGTACTTCAGAATTTAAACCAGGATACTCCCTACATGATACATCTGCCGTGGCTAAAATTCAGACTACTTCTTAAAGGACTTATGATGAACATATGAAAAAGTGATAAAATGAAGCCTAATTCCCTGAAGAACAAAAAATCATGAAACAAAGCTCAGGTCTTCCTGAAGTTCTTTGCTTATCTGTGATATTTCATTTGCTTAATTGTAGTATATTTCAAGAGTAAGCTCACAGTCATCACTGGAGTACATTTGTATATAAAATCTTTTACAAATATATTGTTAGGCTAATGCTGTTAACATAGATTATAAAATTAACTGAAATTTATGGTTTTGACTATAGAATAATGAAAGAAAACGTCATAGTTTCTCAAGTCACTAAAGTAATTATTCAAAATCAAGTACCTAATACTAATTTAAAGTGTGTTTAACAGTTAACTGATTTCAGGACTGACTTACAATGTCAGAAAATATATGTTCATTGTCATTTGAAAAGCTTGTATAATTTGCCACTGTATTCATTTATGTCTAAGCCTATCAACAGATAAAATGATAATTAATAAAATTCTAACAAATCTGAAATCAACCTATTATCTATGACTTCTTAGATAAAATGGAAAGAATTTAAATACTGTACAGTAAAAATCAAACGATAGATGAGCTAAAATTCAATAGCCTAGCAATAGGACTTAAGACTGCAACTTACTTAAAACAGATTTATTAGCAATTTAGCCATCTTGGACCGCACAGTTTGGTAAAGTATAATTAAAGATGCATATACCCTATGAGCCAGCAAGTTTACTGCTAGGTATACATCTTACAGAAGCACTGAAACATATACATAAAACACATGTAAAGATGCTCACTGACCTACTGCTCATAATACTAAACAAACGGAAACAACCTAAGTATGAGTATGCATCAGCAAAGGAAAGGAGAAATAAACTACATCTGCATGCATCAACATGGAGAATTCTCAAAAATAACATTGAATAAAAACAAACAAAAACTGCAAAGGGTATCTACCATAAGAAATAATTTATGTAAAATACAAAACCATGTTCATATTCTTTACAGATCTATACATATGCAATAAAAATATAAAACATATGTGGTAGCACAAACATATACACCAATTTGAAGTTAATGGTTACATCTGGAGAGATTCGAAGCAAACATGGCAAATTATTAATAATGTTTGTTAAGCCTGTGTGGTGGTACATGAGTGTTATATTATTTCTGGTATATATCTTAGTGTTTAAAATATTTCATAACAATACAGAAAACCTGTAGAATACAATTAAAAGCAAATTCTGAAATTTTCATGTACATTAAAAAATAACTAGAGAGTAAACTAAGAGAAAGGGTCCTTATATTCTTTAAAAAAATTTTTATTTTACTGAAGTACAGTTGTACATTCTTTTTCATATTCTTTTCCATTATGGTTTATCATAGGATACTGAATATAGTTCCCAGCACTATGCAGTAAGACCTTATAAATTTTTTATTACTTTGCTTTGACAACAACAAATACCAAAATGAAATTGAGTAAGTATGACAATACTGATTTCCTCTCATGTTCTCAATTTTTTTTTACATTGTTAGTAAACATTTTATATCCCTATGTGTCTTTATTGTAAACATACAGTTTGAATGGTTAAATTACATTATCTATTATTATTAGTAGTTAAGGAACATTAAAAGTAACATACGTACTCATAATTCTAGAAGCTTTCTCATTATTTATATTAAATGTGACAGTTCCTATAAAGCCCTGCACAATGGCATTATCAAAGAATAAAAAAGTACACTAAGTCAGTTCTTGCTATAATATTTGTGTTAAAATAAATCTTGATAAAAGTCAACCTATAACAACAGATGTTATAGTAAACTGAATCCTTATAGTAACCTATACACCTCACAGTAACCTGAATCCTGTAGAATATTTCTACATTTTTAGAAAAACTTGCTAAACTTATCAAATTCGAAGCTATTTATTATATATAGTTTTCTATTTCTTATTGAAATACTGTCCCTAGCTCCCCCAAGCCAAGGTTTAGTTCTAGAAGCATACAGAAAAGGGAAATGCAAAAGTACATACGTATCCTCACCTTGCAACAGATCTTCAGAACAAGTCTCTAAATAATATCTCACATATGCAAAACCAAACAAAGGCAAAATTAACTGCCTGGTTGCAAGAGTAAAACCTAAATGCTGAGTATTGCTGTTAGTTTTGGAAAAGTTATTCTGTGCAGAGCTGGGTTTGATGGCAGTTGAATTTCTAAGATCAGGTCAATAGAAGAAGAAAATGATGTTCTAGTACAGAAGGTTTTATTTTCAACTTCTTTTTAAAATAGATTCTTTAGTCCTGCTGATATGAAAGTAGAACTAATATAATTACAGCTCTGTGAAGCAAAGCATTACTGAAAGTTATCCACAAGAGAAAAACAGCATGAAATAGAGTTTTCTCAACAGGCAGCCTGGATTCTGCAGAAACATATTAACAGGCTAATTATTTTCTAGTTTTTTGAAATATGAATGGAAACTTCTTTTAACAGATATTAAATTTTATTCTTATCCTTTACTAATGATGGCACTGCATGGAGCACATGCAAAGATAAACTTATCAGTGGAGCAGAGCTCACATCTCTATGCAGACCCTCAATGATACATGAGAAGATTACATGCCAAATTAATCTCTCAAAAGGGTAGAAGCAGAAACAAATCAGAGGGCAACCCAAGATTCTCGATGTGCAAGAATCTTGCAAAGTGGGTTTAAAACTTTTTTGGGTGACTGATACACTTTCCTCCTTCAGAGAGAATCCCTACAAATGAAGACAACATCATAAAAAGCATTGGGGAAGGAAGAAATCATAAATAGTGCTGCACTTATTGAAAATAGTGTTGTGGTTATTTAAAAGAAAATAAAAAGCCAATTTAGAGATGGTTGGATGGCATCGACAATGGACATGATTTTGAGCAAACTCATGGATGGTGATGGACAGGGTAGATGGTGATGGACAGGGAAGCCTGGCGTGCTGCAGTCCATGGGGTCGCAAAGAGTCAGACACGACTGAGCAACTGAATAACAACAACTTGTATCATACCCCTCAAAAATTCCAAGTGGATCAGAGTTAAATGTAAATAATGAATGCATTAAAACACTAACTCATCTGTGGAAGGGAGAGGACTTCCTGTTAATAAAATAGAAATAACCATAGGGAAAGATGCATAGTTTTGACTTTAAAAAGTAGACTATTTTTGGGGGGTGTCAAAAACTGTAAACAAAAATAAAAGCTAAAGCACAAAGTGGGAAAAATACTCACAACAGATATGACATTTACTGGAGAGTCTTCTATGTCAGGCACCAAAGGACACCATAAACTTCTAAAGAAACTTGTATTTTTGATCAGAACAAAGCGATTGAATCTCACTATATAATCTGAATTATGTCAACTTGGTTGAGATAGACTCTCACAATGGATGATACAGTGTCCTTTTTCATAGATACTTGACCCAGTTGAGAACACAATTCCTCTAAGTGCCTCAGTTTGGTTGTGATTTTCAAATTTAAGATGTGGAGGGCTGGTTTCATGGTGGTTTCACAATAGACCCTATGCTAAAAAGAAGTGCTAGGTTTGTCCTAAACTTCTATTTTGCCCCTTCAAGTTCACATACAAGAGAGTAGGAAGCAAGGTATTGAATAAAATATATTTGTTGATGTGCCTTTTACTGTGCTGGGTGCTTGACATGCATTAAAATCATTTAGTCCTAACTGCATTGTGATGGAAGTATCAACTGCATTTTTCATGAGGCGATGCAAGTTGGTAGACTTTTATTCCATAGGCACTATCTCTGCTAAAACACTGCTTTTCATTTTGCATTTTATTTTGTCCAAGCAAAATGGTAATTACTGAGATGTCTTCTGTTATTAAAAAAACACATCATACATGGTCATTACCATGTAGTTAGGGCAAAAAATCTGCTATTACTCATCAAAAGTATGTGATATAAAAAAAACCAACATCTTAAAAAACTAGTTTTCTAGCTATCACACATTCATACACTCTGTAAAAGCTCTGCCTGAAATATGGATGATTAAATGGTACAAAAGCAAGTTGAACAGAAGGAGAAAAAAAGAAATCAAATTAAAGCATCTCACCCTTATTAATTTTGCTTCTAGCCCAGGAAATGCACAAAGAACCATCCTAAGATAAGCTTTGGAAAGGTTTCTAATTATGGTTTGGATACAGGTATTGATGATGCACAGAATCTCTTTTTTGCTTTAGTAAGCCATACAAGCTATTCCAGGGGCAACAGTGAACTGTTATACTCTGGTTTGGAGAAGGAAATGGCAACCCACTCCAGTATTCTTGCCTGGAGAATCCCATGGATGGAGGAGCCTGGTGGGCTACAGTCCACAGGGTCACAAAGAGTTGGACACAACTGAGCGACTTCGCTTTGGTAATTCCACATATACTCTTCTTTTAGGTATAAAATAGTTCAAACATACAACAAAGCAAAAATACAAAAATACAATGTAACAGGCAGCTAAGCACCCATCAGGGAGATTGTGCAGATGTCAAATGTTTGGGCTCTATTCACTTGACTGTTTCCTTGTACCTATACATAATCTAAGAAGATATACTAGAGCTCATCTCGAGGTTGCCGCTTGCCTAAAGTTAGTGTATATTTCTCTGGTGTACATGTTTACCCTATTATAACATATGTAGGGAGAAGGTGATAGCAGCCCACTCCAGTACTCTTGCCTGGAAAATCCCATGGATGGAGGAGCCTGGTGGGCTGCAGTCATGGGGTCGCGAAGAGTCAGACACGACCGAGCGACTTCCCTTTCACTTCTCACTTTCATGCACTGGAGAAGGAAATGGCAACCGACTCCAGTGTTCTTGCCTGGAGAATCCCAGGGACGGGGAAGCCTGGTGGGCTGCCGTCTATGGGGTCGCACAGAGTCGGACACGACTGAAGCGACTTAGCAGCAACATACATAAGTGGTACGAATAACAATGTACATTAGCTTTTGTTTTAAAAATTTACACAAACAGTATCTTACTAATACACCCTTTTGTAATTTTTTTCACTCAAATTGTGTTTATGTGGATATATGAAGGTCCCCCTCATTCATCTTCACAGATGCATAGTGTTTATTGTGAGAACAAACAACCGTTTGATTCTCCGTTTCTCCTAACAATGGGCCTTTAGGTGGTTTCCACAGTTTTGTTATTAGAAACCACGTTCAAGTGAAGTCTCCTGCGCGCATGTGTGGAAGTTTTCTATGGCTGACACCGAGAAGTAGAAATGCTTGGTTGTAAAGGGTATACACATTTTCATTTTATTTCACTTGTGACGAACTGCTCTCTAAAGTGATTTTTATCAATTTATACACCTATTCCACCACTAGTAAGATGAGAGTTCCTCTACCCACATCGTCACCAACACTTTAGTTTTATCAGATTTACTAACTTTTGCCAATCTGAGAGGTGCGAAATGGCATCTCCCCAGGGTTTTAATTTGCATTTCCTTGATTACAAGTGAAAAGGAGCAGCAGCATCTCTTTGCCCATTCATGTTTCTTCTTGGGTGAATGATCTATTCATATCTAAACCTCCTTCCCTTTTCCCTATAATGAGTTGCCTGTATTGTTTTCTTCTTTCAAATCATTGACATAATTCTTTAGATATTCTGTATACTAATCTTTGGTTCTTTATATGGGTTGCAAATAACTTCTACCAGTCTGAGACGTGTCTTTTACTTTGCTTATGGTTTCTTCTGCCAGTCACCACAAGGAAAGGAAGACATTTTCTAATCAATAAATCTAGAGGAACCCTGGCCTTCTGGAATACAGACACCCTTCAAGGACCAAGCTAAAGAATTTGTAGATGAAATGATCTTATAATCAGACAGCTTAGCATTTCATTCAGTTATAGTACACAGGAGTGCAAATGAGGTGTCCTTTGAGAAGAAAAATGTTTCCTGAGTGTTAACCTACAAAATTCAAACATGTTAGTATAGACATGCAAATTATTTTAGAGGGATAGAATGTCTCCTAGACCAGGAGTAGATCTGTTAAATGTATCAACATATTTAAAGAAAGAACTGGCCATTCACTAGCAGGTGAGAGAAACTTGGAAGAAAAAGTGAGGTGGAGACTATGAAGATGTTGGTATTGCCCATCCGCACAGAGTCCAGGAGAAAACTCTTAATCAATGGACCAAGAATATTATCACCCCACTGGTAAGGCCACAGTGAGGATTATGGTGGGGCTGGATCCAATTGGTCTTCTTAGCCTAGTGACATTAAATATTAGATAATGATCTAGGAGGCAGCATAACAGGTTCATAGGGCAGCTGCTGCAACCAGACTGACTGAGTTCAATTTCTTGCTTCATCACTTACTATGTAACCTTGTACAAGCTCTCTTTCCTCTACTGAGAAAATAAGAATAATAGGAATACCTAACTCATAGTGTTGTGAAGGCTAAATGAATGAATACATGATCCTAGCCATTAAGAAACATTCAATGTATGTTACTGAAATACTCAAATGCCAAAAGAAAGACAGGGGAAATATACAAAATGGAATGGTCAGAAGCTTAAGATAAACATCAGAACTATGAAGATACACAGTGGAAGCTGACTTGGACCAAATGAGGTGGGGAAAGCACTTAGAAAGGGCAATTGAGCTTTCACCAACAACAGCAAAGTCCAGGACAAGAGCCGTGCAGACTCGTGCTATTTTGTGCTGGTCAGAACCATATTCTGAAATTTGAGCAAGTAGCAGAGCAGAGGAGAAAGGGGTGGTTTGAAAGAATGGGATTATTTAGCCTTAAAGCAGAACACTAAAGGAAAGACAGAACAAAACTGTGTGTGTGCAGGTGCGCGTGTGTGTGTGGCCTCAGCGAGCAAGCAGAAAGAGGACCAGTGAAGGACAGGAGCTGCAAAAGCAGCATGTTTCACCTGACTATAGAATAGGAAGCCAGTGAGTTATCTGCTAGCAGAACTATTTCATTATAGATGGATCCTCAGCAGGCTGGGAAGGCAGCATTTTGAGCACTTAATAAGGTTTGGGTCTGATGTTCCTAAGATCTCTTTGACAGAAGTTTTGGGTTTTGCCTTCATAATGAGTGGCAACCAGGGGCCACGGGTGATCTTTGTTGGTCCATCAGGCTGTGCCTGTATAGTCATGGCCTCGGGCTCTTCAGATTGTGCGGCTGAGGTGGGGTGGTGCAGAGGAAGGAGGCTGCTTGCTGTATGGTCAGTGGTCCCCAAGCAGTTTTCCAGAACTTTCTTTTGTAGCAGATTTGTTCATTCATTCATTAATATTCACTGCTAGAGAGACTGCTTAAACTCTACCTAAAATAAATCACTGGATTCTGGGAGTTTTGTGACATTTGTTATGTTAGGTGCTCATTGTAGGGTAAGGGAATTAGAGAAGGCGAGGTTCGGAAAAAGAACGAGACTGGCACTTAACAGGAACAGATCACCTTTAATGAGGCGAGAAGGGGCAGCAGTCAGATTAGTGAGCTGTTGCACTAACCCAAGAAAAAAATAAGTATATATAGGCATATATGTGGAAATCTACTGTCTTAAGGAGGCCTGTTCTTTTCCAAGGTTGTTCAGGTTAGTTATCTCTTAAATGGCTGGGGCAAGGAATTCTGGAGATTGGCCAGAGGCTGGGGTTGGCTGGGAGCTGGGTATAATCAACCTTAAGGTCCATTTTTTTCTTGGGGTGAGAGAGTTCTTTGTTTTGCATAGAATGGTGGGGAGGACCCAGAGGGGAGTTTCAACTCCAGGCTATTTTGAGCCGTGTAACTTTCCTTCACTCACATCTTTGTTTTGTTACTGTCACTTGGCTTTGTTATGTGTAATCAGAGTGGTTGAATAGGTTACCACCTTGGATCCTGAACTGGGAGACAAGACACCTTCACTGTACAACTGCCTCAATGGTATAAACTCAGGTGGGAATGGTAATCACTCTGATGTGTGATTATTTTCAAATGTTATCCAGTGGCAAACTTCTGGACTAAAAGATCTAGATGCCTTCCTTTAACACGGGTGGCAATGCTGTTACAGGCCCTTTCCTGTTACACACATTTCCTTTCTATGTTTCCTACCTCTTCTCATGTTCTATCCCCTACCAGGACCTTCTAGCACCCCCAATACCCTCAACTCTAATTCTTTCCTCTCCTATACTCAGCAGCACCTCTTTCTCTTCCCCAGTTGAGTTTTATCTGTTTTCTGACTTTCTCTTTGAATCGCCTTTCTCACAATGTAGTGTCCTCTTATGTGTCCCCTGATCTGTCGGAAGCAGAAATGTTTCATTATTTGGGTGGAAATTTGGTTTGTACTCAAAAGAAAAACACTGTTTCCGTTATATTAAAAACAACTTTCAGCTGGTTGCAAAGGGAACTGATGGTTTGCATGCATGTTCATATTCAGTTCCCCTTTGTGGCCAGTGAGACTTGAAAAACACTGGAACACACAGGGTCAGCTCTTGTGCAGACTGATTATAGAGTTCCAAATATATGTGGCAAGTGGTGAGAGGAGTCAGCTAAATAAGTAAATAAGGGTCTCATGCTCTGTCAGCTGGCATTTGTGATCCTGCAAATAACTAAACCTCCAGTAATAAGTACAACCTAGCATGGTGGAGGGAACGCTACTAGAGGGGCAAGCTAGAATAATCATCTTTCTATATCCTTTCAGGCTCTAGTATTGGAGATATCTGGGGCTTCCCCGATGGTTCAGATGGTAAAGAATCTGCCAGCGATGCAGGAGACAGGGGTTCGATCCCTGGGTTGGGAAAATCCCTTGGAGGAGGGTGTGGCAACCCACTCCAGTATTCTTGTCTGGAGAATCCCAAGGACAGAGGAGCCTGATGGGCTACAGTCCATAGTGTCACAAAGAGTCAGACACGGCTGAGGTGACTTAGCAAGCAGGCAGGCATTGGAGATATCATGTCCACTTTAGTGTACTGATTCCTAAGATGTTGATGCTCACTCTTGCCATCTCCTGCCTGACCATGTCTAATTTACCTTGATTAATGGACTTAACAAAAATTCCAGGTTCCTATGCAGTATTGTTGCTTACAGCATTGGACTTTACTTTCACCACCAGACACATCCACAAATGAACGTTGTTTCTGCTTTGGCCCAGCCGCTTCATTCTTTCTGGGAGCTATTAGTAATCGCCCTCCACTCTTAGGATCCACTTCTTATAATCAGGTTAGCAGAAAAAGACTTTTCCTCTAGTTTTACTGAAAAGCTAGACTAGTTCTGGAAATAGAAAGGGGCTATTTACAGAGGATAAAAAGTACAAAGGAAAGACTATGGATTCCTGATACTTTCAATACACCTCTTCATAGAAGAAATGAGCAAAAGAAAATGACAGCTCCAAGACTGAAGCGAGGCACAGTGGGTATGTCTTTGCAAAGTAAAGTTTTCTTTTTGGATGTTATCCAAGAAACAATGGACTCTGAGGCACGCATACTGTATTAATCCTTAAGGAAGAGCCACTGTATTGTACTTTGAGGGAAAAAATATAAAAATCTAGTTAGAACATTGCTGTTGCAAGTGCATTAAAGAAAAGACGGTACATTAAAATTCTCTACAGCTCTTCCCATCGAGAAGTGGAGTCTTGGCCCATCTCTTGAGTCTGAGCAGGTACTGTGACTTGCTTTGACCAATAAAACGTAGTGGACATTGTACGCCATCTGAGCAAAGCCTTAAGAGGCCTCGCAGCTTCCAGTTTTGTGCTCCTGGAACCCCAAGACCACCACAGGGTAAATAAACCCAGGATGAAAAATTACATGGCGAGAGATACTTAGCCTGTACCACCATCTCAGCTGAGGCTCCAGACATGAGCGAGGCCATCGGAGACCACTGAGGCTCAGCTGAGCTGCCCGATAATGAAGAAGCTGCATGAATGACCCCAGAACAAATTGCAGGACTGAGAATGAACCAATGGTTGTTGTCAGAAGTCACCAAGGCTAGGCGTGGTTTGGTATGCAGCAGCAGATAAATGATGCACATAACATTAAAAGTACGTATGCCATTAATTTCTAAAAGGTGACAACAAATATAGTAAGTAATTTCATTGACAAAAAAGACAATGCCTTGAATTATTTTGCTTAAAAGCTGTGTGTGTGTATCTGGGTATGAAGGAGAGAAGGGGAGAAATTTATTTTCCAAACCACTGAAGGGTGGGGAGTGGAAAGCCTATTGAAGATTTAGTAATGAACAATGTGTTGACAGAGATAAAAACAAGCATATGCTGTGTGATGAGGCAACTGGTTAGGTGATCTCTTAAGAGGGGATCTACAGAGTTTCTTAAGCAGACAGGAAGAAGTGACTACAGGGGAAGGTCAAGGTAATTTCTCCCCTGCTTTCTTCATTAGGTAAAAGACCTTTTAAATGACATCAATTAATAACATGACGCGACATGCTGTTTTCATTACAAACCTTTTAGTATTATTTGAGTTTACAAAACTATGTCCATGAATTGCTATGATTAAAAAAAAGTTAAGAAAAGCTACAGATATGAGAAAAACTTTCATATAATAAAATGTCAGACTTTCTTTTTACCACTACGGTAACCGTAGTTGTGAATGACTTTACGAAGGTAGTGCTTGTGGTAATCACTAGTATAAAGCAAAACAAAATCTCCAAAGGACATAGCCTATTAAAGACAGATGAGTGTCAATGGGTTTTCAGCTTAAGGACAGAAATCCATTGTCCATACAATGACTTTTATCTTACCACGTTTAAAGTGTTTTCCAGCTACGAAAATAAAGAAGTTTATCATTTTCTCAGAGCTTAAAAAAAAAAAAACCTAAACTTTTAAATTGTTCTAATTTTCTAGCTGGAAGATAGTGCAAAGCAGGCAGCTTATGCTTCAGCCTTTAACAGCAAAAGAGGTTTAACTAGGGCTGGTAGTAGATTGCCCTCTACTGGTCAAAGCATCACCAAAGAAATGATTCTCTACAGACTTTTTCCTGTGTTAAAATTTAACTGTGGTTGCTTCTTTTCAATTTTCTCTACCAAATACTTTTGGTGATATGGAATTCCAGAGAACTTATGTTTCCTGGGTTCAATATTTATTTGTAGGTTTATTAAAACTACATTTTAGACTGGCTTTTGATGGAGGAAGAACAAGAGACTACATGGTAATATTAGAAACTATACCACACATAGTACAATTTGAGAAATATCTAATGAAACACCAACACTTGATTAGAGTGATACCTTAAAATGACTACTTCAAGTCTAATGTGTCTCTACCAGCCAAAATATTATGAAGACACAACCACCAATATAAGAAATGATTCAGACAAGGATCACCAATGAATGCTAAAATCCACTGGGTAAAATGGAGAAAAATATATTTAGAGAGTCTCAAAATATGACACCCTCAGACTACTTATCAATTACAAAGGGCAAAAGCACTTCTCCAGTATAATGGAGAAGTGAAGTGAAGTGCAGTCGCTCAGTCATGTCCGACTCTTTGTGACCCCATGGACTGTAGCCCACCAGGCTTCTCCATCCATGGGATTTTCCAGGCATGAGTACTGGGGTGGGTTGCTATTTCCTTCTCCAGGGGATCTTCCCAACCCAGGGATTGAACCCGAGTCTCCCGCATTGCAGGCAGACGCTTTACCATCTGAGCCACCAGGGAATCTGTATAATGGAGAGTTGGCAGCAATTAATAAATGTCCAGATTGAAACATGATACAGTTTTGGTCACCAGGAATATTTGGTCACCTTTACCTAAACAGTCCAGATTCTGGTAGCAGCGAAGAATATGGGATCTGAAGTCATACTACCAGTGACTTCAGTAATAGCCATACAGTATACCAGGTGTAGTACCATCAACAAGTTATTTATCCTCTATGGACCTAAGTCTCCTCACCTAGGAAATGACTAATAATGGTACCCATCTCAGAGATATTTTAATTAAATATAGCATAAAAAATAAATGAATTAATATATATATATATATATATAAATAAAGCACTTCAGTGGTTATCATTTGTTATTATTATAAATTTCCTAAAAGTGGTTCTCAGGAAAGCTTGTTACTGCAAAACCTGGGGCTCTTAATAAGAGAAAATAAATATAGACACTAATAGGTCGAGAGGAGCTACCCCATGCCCGAGGTCAGGGGTGGCGGCCGAGAGGAGCTACCCCACATCCAAGGAGCGGTGGCTGAGCGGGCGCAGGAGGGCCTACAGGAGCTACTCCATGTTCAAGGTCAGGAGGGGCGGCGGTGAGGAGATACCCCTTGTCCAAGGTAAGGAGCAGTGGCTGCACTTTCCTGGAGCAGCTGTGAAGAGATACCCCATGTCCAAGGTAAGAGAAACCCAAGTAAGACAGTAGGTATTGCAAGAGGGCATCAGAGGGCAGACACATTGAAACCATAATCACAGAAAACTATAGTCAATCTAATCATATGGACCAGAGCCTTGTCCAACTCAATGAAACTAAGCCATGCCCTGTGGGGCCACCCAAGATGGGCGGGTCATGGTGGAGAGGTCTGACAGAATGTGGTCCACTGGAGAAGGGAATGGCAAGCCACTTCAGTATTCTTGCCTTGAGAACCCCATGAACAGTATGAAAAGGCAAAATGATACTGAAAGAGGAACTCCCCAGGTCAGTAGGGGCCCAATATGCTACTGGAGATCAGTGGAGATATAACTCTAGAAAGAATGAAGGGAAGGAGCCAAAGCAAAAACAATACCCAGTTGTGGATGTGACTGGTGATAGAAGCATGGTCTGATGCTGTAAAGAGCAATATTGCATAGGAACCTGGAATGTTAGTTCCATGAATCAAGGCAAATTGGAAGTGCTCAAACAGGAGATGTCAAGAGTGAACGTCGACATTCTAGGAATCAGCAAACTAAAATGGACTGGAATGGGTTAATTTAACTCAGATGATCATTATATCTACTACTGCGCCCAGGAATCCCTTAGAAGAAATGGAGTAGCCATCATGGTCAACAAAAGAGTCCAAAATGCAGTACTTGGATGCAATCTCAAAAATGACAGAATGATCTCTGTTCGTTTCCAAGGCAAACCATTCAATATCACAGTAATCCAAGCCTATGCCCCAACCAGTAACACTGAAGAAGCTGAAGTTGAACAGTTTTATGAAGACTTACAAAACCTTTTAGAACTAACACCCAAAAAAGATGTCCTTTTCATTATAGGGGACTGGAATGCAAAAGTAGGAAGTCAAGAAACACCTGGAGTAACAGGCAAATTTGGCCTTGGAATACGGAATGAAGCAGGGCAAGGGCTAACAGAGTTTCGACAAGAGAATGCATTGGTCATAGCAAACACCTTCTTCCAACAACACAAGAGAAGACTCTACACATAGATATCACCAGATGGTCAACACCGAAATCAGACTGATTATATTTTTTGCAGCCAAAGATGGAGAAGCTCTATACAGTCAGCAAAAACAAGACCAGGAGCTGACTGTGGCTCAGACCATGAGCTCCTTATTGCCAAATTCAGACTTAAATTGAAGAAAGTAGGGAAAACCACTAGACCATTCAGGTATGACCTAAATCAAATCCCTTATGATTATACAGTGGAAGTGAGAAATAGATTTAAGGGCCTAGATCTGATAGATAGAGTGCCTGATGAACTATGGACTGAGGTTCGTGACACTGTACAGGGGACAAGGATCAAGACCATCCCCATGGAAAAGAAATGCAAAAAAGCAAAATGGCTGTCTGGGGAGGCCTTACAAATAGCTGTGAAAAGAAGAGAAGCAAAAAGTGAAGGAGAAAGGAAAGACATAACATTTGAAGGCAGAGTTCCAAAGAATAGCAAGGAGAGATAAGAAAGCCTTCCTCAGCGATCAATGCAAAGAAATAGAGGAAAACAACAGAATGGGGAAGACTAGAGATCTCTTCAAGAAAATTAGAGATACCAAGGGAACATTTCATGCAAAGATGAACTCAATAAAGGACAGAAATGGTATGGACCTAACAGAAGCAGAAGATACTAAGAAGAGGTGGCAAGAATACACAGAAGAACTGTACAAAAAAGAGCTTCACAGCCCAGATAATCACGATGGTGTGATCACTCACCTAGAGCCAGACATCCTGGAATGTGAAGTCAAGTGGGCCTTAGAAAGGATCACTATGAACAAAACTAGTGGAGGTGATGGAATTCCAGTTGAGCTATTTCAAATCCTGGAAGATGGTGCTGTGAAAGTGCTGCACTCAATATGCCAGCAAATTTGGAAAACTCAGCAGTGGCCACAGGACTGGAAAAGGTCAGTTTTCATTCCAATCCCAAAGAAAGGCAATGCCAAAGAATGCTCAAACTACCACACACTTGCACTCATCTCACACGCTAGTAAAGTAATGCTCAAGATTCTCTAAGCCAGGCTTCAGCAATATGTGAACCGTGAACTTCCAGATGTTCAAGCTGGTTTTAGAAAAGGCAGAGGAACCAGAGATCAAATTGCCAACATATGCTGGATCATCAAAAAAGGAAGAGAGTTCCAGAAAAACATCTATTTCTGCTTTATTGACTATGCCAAAGCCTTTGACTGTGTGGATCACAATAAACTGTGGAAAATTCTGAAAGAGTTGGGACTACCAGACCACCTGACCTGCCTCTTGAGAAACCTATATGCAGGTCAGGAAGCAACAGTTAGAACTGGACATGGAACAGCTAGCTGACTGGTTCCAAATAGGAAAAGGAGTACATCAAGGCTGTATATTGTCACCCTGCTTATTTAACTTGTATGCAGAGTACATCATGAGAAATGCTGGGCTGGAAGAAGCACAAGCTGGAATCAAGATTGCCAGGAGAAATATCAATAACCTCAGATATGCAGATGATACCACCCTTATGGCAGAAAGTGAAGAGGAACTAAAAAAAAGCCTCTTGATGAAAGTGAAAGAGGAGAGTGAAAAAGTTGGCTTAAAGCTCAACATTCAGAAAACGAAGATCATGGCATCTGGTCCCATCACTTCATGGGAAATAGATGGGGAAACAGTGGAAACAGTGTCAGACTTTATTTTTTGGGCTCCAAAATCACTGCAGATGGTGATTGCAGCCATGAAATTAAAAGACGCTTACTCCTTGAAAGAAAAGTTATGACCAACCTAGATAGCATATTGAAAAGCAGAGACATTACTTTGCCAACAAAGGTCTGTCTAGTCAAGGCTATGGTTTTTCCAGTGGTCATGTATGGATGTGAGAGTTGGACTGTGAAGAAAGCTGAGCGCCGAAGAATTGATGCTTTTGAACTGTGGTGTTGGAGAAGACTCTTGAGAGTCCCTTGGACTGCAAGGAGATCCAACCAGTCCATTTTGAAGGAGATCAGCCCTGGGTGTTCTTTGGAGGGAATGATGCTAAAGCTGAAGCTCCAGTACTTTGTCCACCTCATGGGAAGAGTTGACTCATTGGAAAAGACCCTGATTCTGTGAGGGATTGGGGGCAGGAGGAAAAGGGGACGACAGAGGATGAGATGGCTGGATGGCATCACTGACTCAATGGACGTGGGTTTGAGTGAACTCCGGGAGTTGATGATGACAGGGAAGCCTGGTGTGCTACGATTCATGGGGTCACAAAGAGTCGGACACAACTGAGCGACTGAACTGAACTGAACGGAATAGGTATAGGATGTAAGACCTTAGATACTCAACTCTGTACTCATCTTCCTTTGACATCTTTTTTCCCCTTAAGTAACGATACTGACACAGAGCAGCAGACTTACCCTCCAGACAATTTTATCTAGAGATTCCAAAGAAGTGATTGGTAATAAAATGGCCAGGAAATGGTCTTTGGAAGAAAGGGGCAGTGATGAGGGTTCTGGGCACTGATACATGATGCCTTTTTAACTCCCTAAATCTCACTGCAAGTCATAATCCAAGTCACTAGGGTGTAGGTGTATGTATATATTTTATACCTGTGACAATAAAATGGCCTAAATTATTTTAAGAATTCTATCATCCAATGTTCCATTTTCAGAAATTTTAGTCTACTTTTGGCTTTTCAAAGAACTTGAAAACAAAAAGGTAGGTAGGTTCTGAAGCATGATATGAACCAAACTTGATTGACTCAAAGATGTTGAAGTTCAAAATTTGACTGTCCTCAAAAATATCTTTGCTTCATCTAATCCAATGCTGAAGTTTCCCTCTTCCTAAAATCTGCGAATTTCCCATCTGCTTTCCAACTGCCACCTCTGTGGAGATTCTAGTTCTAATGACTGCCGCCATGTTTCGATGGTGTGCATTTCTAGAAGACAATGTACCCAGTACGTTCAAGAGTATCTGGAAAGACAAAAGCCAAAGGTGAAGTATAGTGAAACTCTAACTGGCAGTTCCATTTTATGTTTTGCCATTAGACCTTTCTTACAAAAGAAAAGAAAAGAAAGAAAGAAAGAAAGAGAGGGAAGTCACTCAGTCGTGTCTGACTCTTTGCGACCCCATGGACTGTAACCTACCAGGCTCCTCCGTCCATGGGATTTTCCAGACAAGAGTACTGGAGTGGGTTGTCATTTCCTTCTCCAGAGGTAATCACTCTTCTGTGCTATTATACATTTTCACACTTTGGACTATAATTTCTGTTGGTTTTTCTTTTTTTTAAAACAGTTCTTGAGGGAAATACTCCCAAGCCAGCTTGTAGCAGCAAGTAGAGGATCTTCATACCCTGATTAAGGGTGAGACAGCCATGATTATAGTTGCTCGTGGTAGATGGTGAGGCCTGAGCACAGTGCAACTGGAGACAGAGACAGGGCTGTGGCCAGACACCACATCCTGAAGAGAGCAGGGACCTCAGAGAGCCTTGAACAAACCACAGCTTTGAGTAATAGGTCTCTGTTTCACTCCTCCTAAAGGTAACTGCTGGCTTGGGTGTGCAGTGAACTGGATAAAGGCTTCCACTGCCCCCTCATCCCACTCCCCCTTGAAGAAATAATTATCTTTTGAATGTGAAGTTCTAATGTGGACCACATAAGGCATGTCTTCTCTTACTGCACACCAGCCTCCCAATGCCCTCAGCTTCTGAGTCATCAGAGACAGGGCTTTAAAGACCCACTGTTGCCATTTTAGAAGACACTAAGCTGGTAGGTCAAAATAACTGTCTAGTTTAAGCACAATGTTACAGGTATGACTGAGCTGTTTTGTGTCCTCTGGGTTCTGGCTCTGAGGCAAGTTGAAAAGGGACTCTGTCCTAATCCCAGTGATCCACCAGGAAAGCTTTTTTTTTTTTTAGGAAAGCTCTTATATACCCCTGCTGAATACAGCTCACTGTGGATTGTCAAACTGCACTGGAGCATGCGTGCCCTTTGAACATCTAACATCTCAAAAGCAGGAAACTTCATACATGGCAGGACTTACACTCTGGGGAATTACTCTAATACCTCAAGGAGTAAATCATAAGGGTCAGAGCAGAACACTGAGGAAGCCAGTATTTGGCAGAGGCTATAGGAAGTAATTAGAATTGGTTAGGCAAGAGCATTTAGACTTGGAAACAGAAGCAGAACTTTGAAGAAGAGAAGCATGGGAAAGATGAATGAGAACCAAAGAAAACTATAGGTGACCTAAATGAGAAAAGTCCAAGGGGTCACTTTGACAGAGAACTTGCAATTCTTGACATTTCTGCCTGAGCTATATTTCTGGTAATTCTCTGACATCCACACCTTTTACCAATTGCATGAATACTGCCCAGTGTCTTAGAAAAATATAAATAAAATTTTCCTTCTATTTCAATTAGGGAACTCAAAATCACTAAAATCATAAAGACTTTATACTGATATTGACAGAATAAAAATTAGCTTAATGAAGTCCAAAGTTCTCCAAGAAAGAATAAAATTGGGCTTGAGTTCTCCCAGTCAATTCTGCTACCTCAGAGCCTAGAAACCCTGTCTATGAATAAAAGTATTGAAAACTTGACTCTAGTTTACTTATCCTTATTGACTCTAAAAAAACCAGTAATTGCTGCTAAGGGAGAGGGTGAGGTTGAAAAAAAAAAAAAAAACCCAAACATGTACCTTAAAGTAAATTTACTAGCTGTGCCACCTTGGGCATGTTATACTTCTTCAGTGACCTCCACACACTACTGGAAACACAGCAGTAACTCCAACAAACATTTGTGAAATGAACTGCACTGTTTAAGAGAACTACAGAGCATTAAAAAAAAATCAAAATAGAGGAAGAAAAGGTGAAAATTACACCTGTCCAGGCATTCTTGCCAGATAAATTATGTCATCTGACTATCATTTGAAGCAGTACTTCTGACTCTTCCTTGGTTCAATGGTTGACTGCCATCTGTGGTAGCCAGCATCCAAGATGGCTCCCAACGACCATCATCTGCTGGTATTTATACCTCCCACACTGAATCCCTGCTGGCTTTAGGAGACCAACAGAATACTGCAGAAGTGGTGGTGTTGACTTTACAGGCTAGATTTTTTAAAAAGGCATTGAAACTATGGTCTTGTTCTCTTCAATTACCTGCTCTGTGAGGACAGATGGCTACGCGAACTTGGGCAACTTACGTGACTTTTCTGAGGTTCAGTTTTCCTCACCTATAAAATGAAGATACTTATTTCACAGTATTATTTCACAGAGTATTGTGAAGACTAAATAAGACATGCATGTAAAGCATTTAACAGGATGCCTGGCACATAACAGGCTTTCATTAAATGAGGCTAATACTAGTGGTGGTGGTGACAGAAGCCGCAGTAGCAGCAATTGATTGGATGTGAGATGCAAAGGAAAGAGAGGAATCAAGGGTGATTCCTAGGTTTTTAGCTTGAATAACTGAAGAAGTGATGGTATCATCTACTGAGTTTGGGGACAATGGAAGATAAGTTGTAGAGAGTAAGGACATTCTTTTTTCTTGGGCTGAAGGTGCTTAACCCTCAAAAAGGTAATACCAAAATTATCTTTTGATCACTTATAAACAGGATTCCTTTTACATTCTTTCTTCTCTAAATTATTTCAAACTATTTTATAAAAATTTTATTAATTGGTAGAAAATTGCTTTACAATTTTGTGTTGGTTTCTGCCGTACAACAATGCAAATCAGTCTATATATATCCCTTCCCTCCCTCTCTCTATCCTACCCTTCTAGGTCATCACAGAGTGCCAGGCTGGGCTCCCTGTGTTATTTAGCAACTTCCCACTATTTCACACGTGATAGTATATGTACGTCAAAACTACTTTCTCAGTTTGTCCCACACCCTCTGTGTCTACAAGTGCATTCTCTACTCGGTTCATCAGTACCACTTTTCTAGATTTCATATATATGTGTTAATATGCGGTACTTGTTTTTCTCTTTCTGACTTACTTCACTTTGTAAAAGAGCCTCTAGGTTCATCCACCTCACTACAACTGACACAAATTCATTCCTTTTTATGGCCAAATAATATTCCATTGTATAAATTTATCACAATTTCTTTATCCATTCATCTGTTGATGGACATCTAGACTATTTTTTGTTCTAAATAATTTCTTCCTGGAACATGAAAAATTGTTGAAATAAAAATGATAGGAATTCCAGAGGCCAGACTACTTCAATCAATGGCCATGTAACCCCAGATGAGTCACTGTTCTTAATTAAATGATGGCAAGCATTGCAAAGATGAATAACAGCAGAACAAAATCCAGACACTCAGGTAGTCCTCATTATTATTTTAAAGAGAAATATTAGCAAGCATTCGGGTGAATTTATCCAATCAACAAGAAATAAGATAGCATGATGGGTTATGAGAAATGGCAAAGTATATTTCTTAATTTTAAATGAAGATTGTTACAGATAACTGAAGTGCTTGAGCCTGATGAAATTAGATTGCTGTTCCCATCCTCAGACTCCCACTGGTTTAACTATGGTACTTAGCGTTCATTTAGTTAATGGTTAATAGACTGATGAAACAATCCTGTACCTCAAATTGGTTTCACAGTTCTTTATATTGTAATATAACTATTGATTTGAGGCATATTTGGTCTTCAGTTCTGGCACTTTCCAGGATTTCCCAAATTCATAATGAAATGCTCCAATGTACTGCTTTTGAATCTGAATGGAGGCAGCAGAGGACAATCTGAAGTAGAATGGGTCAGTCTATTGGGGAAATGGCAACCTATGCAAGTATTCTTGCTGGGATGATCCCATGGACAGAGGAGCCTGGTGGGCTACAGTCCATGGGGTCGCAAAGAGTTGGACACGACAGAGCAACTGAGTGCATGTGCACACACACACCCCCCACCCCAAGATGAGACCAAAACCCTTGAGTGTAGGCTGTGCTTACAGTGTACTGCTCTGGGCCTCACTTCTTTATCCCCCAGTTCTACATTTGATTCCAGTAACCTCCTACAAGTAAAACAACTTTGAATTCTGCTTCCCTTTATTTACAATAAAGCTGAGTTGCAAATAAGCCATCCACAAATGATTTTACAAAAAAGTTTGTACCAATATTTTAGAGGGTTACTATGGAATGGTTTCCTCTACCACTGTATTTTTACAAAAGTAACTAGCCACGGGGACTAAACCTTTGAACTTAACTTCTGCCAAGCATGCTAATGAAGCTAAGTGAGGTGTAACCGGTTCATGAAATAATAATAAGGAAGCACAGTATATATATTGTCCACCAACTTCCTCCCACTATAGAAATAGAGAAATGAGTTTTTTTTTTTTTCAGAAGGTAGTTGCTACATTCACCATAACTATCGAATTTCTTCAATACTGCGTTTAATTTCCTTTCTTCCCACTGTAGTTGGTGTCATGCAAGAATCTATTTTCCTTGAGTAAAACTGAAAGATAATGGAAGACTGATGATCAGAGAATTATAAATCTGAAATTGAGCATCACCACCCTGAACAACAGAGCCTTGGCTGGCATAAACTACTGATACAGGTAAGACTGATCACTCAGTTTGAGCTTAAAAGTTAACTCTTTATATAAAAACTCTAACAGGATTAAAATGTTTACATTTTAAAACTGATCACTAAGAAAGGTCAGCATATTAATTATGTAGGTAACCGCTAGCAGCTAAAGTTAGAATTGTAGACGTCTTTCATTTGTCAAATTAGCAGAGGTACAATGTGTTACAGGACTGATTCAAGACAGGCATTCTGCTGAGCGGAACGCAGACTTGCACACATTTTCTAGAGAGCCATTCTGTATATGTAACATGTGATTGTTATTTGATTTCTTAAGCCTTATGGTTTCTGAATTTTAGAAAATAATTATCTAGCAGTTTTATAATCAAACTTTACTTTTAAAGGAGAGGTACCTAGTAGATACAAGCTTGATGTTTGGCAAGCTAAAGATGGTCAACTAGTTGTTGTCTGTTATACTGAAGGTGCCTCTAGAGTCTCAAGGTCATCCATCCGAAAAAGCTAGCCTCTGTGAAGGTCTTTTTACCTCTCCTCTGTTCTGAAGCATCTGCTAGGGTGAAACAGAAAAGCAAGGCAATGGTAATGAATAAGATGGTGACAGATGCCCTAGTGGTGGTCTAGCTTTTTTTTTTTTTTTTTTAAAGAATACTATCCATTAATACAAAAGCACCACCTTTATAGATTTTAGAACACAACGCATTTTCTATACAAGGCAGTAGCTAGTGTTTTTCTTTAACATCATCACAAAAGGAAGTTCCATTTTTTATGTAATATAAACAACCACTTTGATCAGATAATTGTTTTTCTTAAGAAATAAACTGGCTAATTTCACTGTCTGATTTTTAAATCAATTTCCATTTGCCAGGCTGTACTGGACTCAGATACAAACTCACTCTGAAGCATATGCATCATTTTCTAAATAAAAATTGCAAAGCAACAAAATAACATGATAGACACTGGTAGACATTAAGGGTCTTAGTATTTGAACCTACAGATACCCAAGCTTTCAAGCCTTTGAGTGAAGATTGGTTTAAAAAGTAATTTCAAAAATACAGTGCTATATTTTGGGAAAAATCCCTACTTTTATAATCTAAGATGCAAAAAATATAATCTGATGCTGAAGAGGGGTAAAGAGTAAAATATTCCTGAGGGGCTAGGAGCATATAAGAATCTCAGAAGGCACTGTACAGCAAAAAAATTTTGTGTTTATCAAAAGAGAGAATGAGAAGAAAAAAAACTGAGTATCCTTATTCTAGATTATAAAAGAGTGGAGAATGTGGTACTTAGAAATGTACGGTGAAAAATATGGAGAACTGAAGCACATTCTGAAAAGAGCTCATGGTTTTTATTTGACCAGAATCCAAAACCTTTTCTTATTTCCAACTAAAAGAAAAATAAAGGAATGAGAAAAATATGAAAAGGAGTCTGTATGTGTACCTTTTGAAGCAAGAGACATTTAAAAACAAGACATTAAAAAGGCCAAATCATACCTGCATTTATACTGTGGTTAAAGTATCTTCTAAAAAACAAAAAACAAAACACTTCTCTGAAAAACCAAGGTACTAAGTTACACACAAAGACACATGAGGGCGCTCTAACCAACAAGCAATAGCAACTACTGTTTGATTCAGAATCTTGAACTATATTTTTACTAAAGTATGATAGATGAGCATTAAATATCTGAAATAAGAAATTACTGATGACATCTGGTAAGGACCCTGTTATCCTGGTGTCTATCCTTGGTCACTACATTTTTCTTCTGTTTAATTCAAGATCTTGCCTGGATGTTGATACAGAATTAAGTTTACTTCTGAAATACAAAAAGAGACTCTTCTAATAGTACTGGATTAGAGAGAAGCTCTTTAACTTAGCCATGAAAAGACACCATTTTAAAAAGTACTTATGGACAATTAAGGTGGTAATTTGGAGAAGGAAATGGCAACCCACTCCAGTATTCTTGCCCAGAGAATCCCAGGGACAGAGAAGCCTGGTGGGCTGCCGTCTATGGGGTCGCCCAGAGTTGGACATGACTGAAGCAATGCAGCAGCAGGGTGGTAATTAAAAATTGGTCTTGTGTTAACATGACCGCAAAATACTTTTGCAACAGTTTACTTTGGCCAGTAAGTATTGCTTGCAAGTACCTTTAAATTCTAAAAATTACCTTCCTAGGCCAAAATCAATTGTCTTTTACAAACTACCTTAAAATCTAGTATAAGAATTACACATTTCTCTAGTATAAAAGAATAAATCTCAGGCATTTAACTATTTCTATCAAATTTTATTCTTTAGACAAAGGCACCATCCACAATAATCAACTACCTGCTTTTATTTCAATTGGACAATCGTGATTAGAAAAGGTGAGAAGGCATCTCTACTTTCCCTTTCCGTTCACTATATTTATGTTACTATTTTATTTTAGCCAATGCTTAAAAAATTATTCAGTTTAAATACCATTTGTAATTTTAATATTAAATATCTGCAACTCTGTTCTAGCTCCTGTGGCAAAATTCAAGGAAATCTGATATAAATGAGTAACAACTCAACATGTATTCAACCATCCAAGATCTCTTACATGGCTTTACCGATCATTTATACCTTCCTTTGTATCATTGGTCTGTTTGGAAATTCTCTCTCCCAGTGGATATTTTTAACAAAAATAGCTAAGAAAACATCAACACACATCTACCTAGCACATCTCGTGACTGCAAACTTACTCGTGTGCAGTGCCATGCCTTTCATGGGTATCTATTTCCTAAAAGGTTTTCAGTGGGAATATCAATCTCCACAATGCAGGGTGGTCAATTTTTTGGGAACTCTATCCATGCATGTGAGTATGTTTGTCAGCCTCTTAATTTTAAGCTGGATTGCCATAAGCCGCTATGCTACCTTAATGAAAAAGGATTCCACACAAGAGACCACTTCGTGTTACGAGAAAGTATTTTATGGCCACTTGCTGAAAAAATTTCGCCAGCCCAGCTTTGCTAGAAAACTATGTGTTTACATATGGATAGTTGTTCTAGGCATAATTATTCCAATTATCATATACTACTCGGTTGAAGAGACCACAAAAGGGGAAGAGACGAAGTGCTATAATTCACAGATGGAACTAGGAGCCGAGATCTCTCAGACTGCAGGCCTCATTGGAACCACATTTATTGGGTTTTCATTTTTAGTTGTCCTAACATCATACTACTCTTTTGTCAACCATCTGAGAAAAATAAGGACTTGTACATCCATTACAGAGAAAGATCTGACTTACAGCTCTGTGAAAAGGCACCTTTTGGTCATACAGATTCTACTAATAGTTTGCTTCCTTCCATACAGCATTTTTAAACCCATTTTTTTTGTTGTACACCGAAGACTGGACTGTCAGCAACTGAATGATTTAATTGAAATAAAAAACATCCTCACCTGCCTTGCATCAGCCAGAAGTAGCACAGACCCCATTATATTTCTTTTTTTAGATAAAACATTCAAGAAGACACTATACAATCTCTTTACAAAACCTGATGCACCCCATCTGCAACCCTCTGATTGATTTCTGAACGGAAAATATCACCAAACAGAAAACTGTTCATATGACCCTACTGGGACCCCTAAATGACGGGTTTAACAGGTCATAGCTTGGTTGAAAATAGGCACCTAGAAAGCCTCTTTGGTTTTTAAAAACAAAATCAACCAACCAACAAACATAAAACTCATTTTATGGTTCTACTTAGAGTGAAAGTTGAGAGGAGACTTACAGAGGCAAAAGACAAGCATATTGCAAGGAGCCCACCACATATGAAACCACCAGATGATTTTCTGTTTAAACTCAACCATGGATGCTTCTATGCAAAGCACAATAATTCAAAACTATAGGATAAAGCAGCAAGTGGTTTATGACTTTCCTACTTTCTAGTAATTAGACTACAAGGGTCCATGTATGGGTAATGTATTGTTGGTAACTTTTAAAACGAGTAAAATAAAAAAGTGAATAAGAAAATTCCTCATTTAAGTCTTATCTAAGTGTATGAATAATGTACTGTAAAAAATCCAAGGTTTTATAAACATATTATTTATTTGGTATTATCCGGTCCACGATCCTGGGAGAAGCAATATTCATTGATTCCAGTATTTATTAAGTAGATGTTATTTATAAATACGCTTAAATATTTGGATTAGGCTTTGTCAAAATAAAAATGTCATTATATGATCTTCACATTTTGTTGATTCTCCTCTGTATTCAATATAAATAATGTTATTAATGACAAACAGTACCTAGCATGTAAATGTGTTCAATTAATTTTTGTGAAATGAATGAATGAATGATAGGCAGTATAACAGTATCACCATTGTGAGACTGGTCTCTGGAGTTAGAGTCCCTAGATTCAGTCCTAGTTCCAACTCTTATTTAGCTGGACAATCTCAGGGAAATCACCCTCTGTAAGTGTTAATTTCTTCATTTGTAGAACAGAAAAATGCTATGTAATTCATAGGTACTATTATTAAGCCAGATGACATTACTACTATGAGTAGCTCTCATTTACTAAGCATGTGCTATGTGCTTACAGGTTTCACATGTATTATTTTAATCGTCACAACCCTGATGTATGCCAATTAACTGATGAAAACACTGAAGTGCACAGTTAAATAAGTCATCTAAAATTTTCTCTAATATCTACCTAAATATTTAAAGAGTAAGCCTTTCTTTATGGTAATTTCTTTCTTAGATGTAATCTTATAAGACAAATGATGATGGCTATATTCTGTATTATATACAATATAATTAAAAATAAAAAAGAATGTGTGTTTATCTTCCTAAAGAGACCATAAGCAACTTTGGAGCTTTAGTCTATTTTCTATTTCTGCTCCTATGGTACTTGTAATTGCTTGGATAAGAACCAAACATAAACAGCTGAACAAAACTGAAGCTGAATAAACCTGAACTGTAACCTGCTACTTCATTGCTGCTGCTACTGCTACGTCACTTCAGTCGTGTCCAACTCTGTGCGACCCCAAAAACGGCAGCCCACCAGGCTCCCCCGTCCCTGGGATTCTCCAGGCAAGAACACTGGAGTGGGTTGCCATTTCCTTTTCCAATGCATGAAAGTGAAAAGTGAAAGTGAAGTTGCTCAGTCGGAAACTGCTTAAAGACTCATCTATTCCCTACATGGCAATTTCTTCAGTGCTCAAAAGTTAGTTCACATAGCACTCTTAAGCCTTTCATCTCATAGCATGTTTTGTTGCAGAATTTAAAATGTAGAAACAATTAACATTACACAGAAACAAATCTGTGTGATTTTCATTAAGAATAGAAAACAGTAAATAATTTTTCTCCTTTTTTTACTTCAGTGTTTAAATGAGAGAAGAAAATGTTCAGAGAAATATGTGAAAAAACTCATGCTGGCTTCAAATATTTATAGTATACAATTATTCTTTTATAGCAGCAATCTTATTTCTGGCTGATTATTTTTAATTTGCAGAGACAAAGGAAGACCTGGGAACTCCAGGTGACTCCTTAAGTGTTGGCTGTAAACAAGGGTGTCTAATCTAGCAATTTCATAGACATGAGAATCACATATTAACTCAAAGTCAACCCAAACACCCAAGTTTCTCCACAGTTACAGCAATACTTTCTTCAGTTCAGTTCAGTCTCTCAGTCGTGTCCGACTCTTTGTGACCCCATGAATCGCAGCATGCCAGGCCTCCCTGTCCATCACCAACTCCCGGAGTTCAGTCAAACTCACGTCCATCGAGTCGGTGATGCCATCTAGCCATCTCATCCTCTGTCGTCCCCTTCTCCTCCTGCCCCAATCCCTCCCAGCATACTTTCTTACATAAGGTTTAAACCAAAACTCATTAGACTAAAAGGAATTGAGAAGCTGATCAATAGTTCTCACTTAACATAAGCAACGCTGAATCAAATCTCACTTTACTTAGTTTCAAAAACATATGTAACTTCTGAAAATCATTATTAAAAAAATCACTTTACACCACTATTTAAATAAAAGATACTACACCAAAGTAGACTTCTCTACATTAGAAAAAGGCAGAAAAGGAGATATGCAATTTCTCAAGTTACTCATTCTGGTAGAAACTTCCATTTTAATTCTCTGTACTGAGCTTATTAGTCACCATGTTTATCTTTACACCATAGATGCTTTCATGAATAGGTGATTGCAAATTATGTTGAATTTTTTTGTGTAATTGAGGAACTGACTATTTAATGTCATGGCAAATATTTTTTAGGAAGTATCACTTTCTAAAATTTATCCTAAATTTGGAGTGTGAATTTCAGGAAAGTGATGCTTTTAATGTGTCTGTGAGTTAACATCAAACACAATTTCAGAAACCCCAAATTTTGACTTAAAGATTGACAAGATTGTGTCTTAACAGGCATGCTGAGTCGCTTCAGTCATGTCCGACTCTGTGTGACCCCACAGATGGCAGCCCATCAGGCTCCCCCGTCCCTGGGATTCTCCAGGCAAGAACACTGCAGGCATGACAAAGGTTTATTTCCCCCTTTATCCTTTCATATATACACTCCCATCAAGGCAACCTGCAAACTATTAATCAGGAACATGAACAATTAAGACTAGAACAGCAAAATGAAGGATGGAGTACTCCTCCTGGAAGTGAGTTTCTATTCTTTGGGGAGAACAGGAAGATGCTGGGGAAGGAAAAAATTTTCCTCTACTCCTGTAGGTTCTCCTGACCTGAAATGGATTAACAGGAGAAAAAAAAAAAATTACATACCTAAGGGGAATATGGCCTCATATCCTCTGGAATATGAGGCTCAAGGATAAGCTGGGCAGTTGGAATTTATGAGCCAACTGAGAGAAGGAGAAGAGGGTAGGGGTTGGGGACCTCAAAGGGGAGGAAGGCAATTCACATGGAGATGGAGAAACAAATGTTTGGGAAACAAATGCTTGCTACCAAGACTACGGGATGCAGAGGGGACTTTGGTCTCCCTAGCCTGCTGAGTTCACCCACCACACCTAGCCCACATTCTCTGCAGACATCTCCGGTGCTAGTACTCTTCCTGGATCAGACCCTTTAAATTGTTTCAGGCGGTTAAGGGGGAGGTGTAAAGAAAGACTTCCTGAGTCTCTTGCTTCTTAAAAATAACCAGCCCCCAATAATCTTCAAGCCAAACAGACACATTGTGGGGGTGGCAAGTGTTGCTCCCCTCCAATGTCAACCCTGCTCTGATCTGGTTAAGGCTGGCTGCAGCCCACCTGGGGCTTTGCAGTCTGCAGAGAGGGAGCTGTTATGAGCGAATATGCGGAGACAAGCTGAGAGGGAATCTTGCTTGGCAAACCACAAAGGGAGCACAGCACAGAGGGGCACTGGTAGTTTGCTAAGCATTTCAATCCCACAACCTAATGCCATGAGCCTTCTTTGACTGCCTTGGGATTCAAAGTGAATTGATATCAGTGGCAAGAGTTACTACAGCCTGAAGGGTTTTTATACATGACAGTACAAATGCACTGGCTGTATGGTACATGCTTGCTACTGCTGGCTCAGAAGGGAACCAGCAGTGAAAGTACTCGCGTCTACTGAGCAAAAGAAAGTTGGAGCTGATTTTTTTTTTGAAACGGGGGATGGGTGGAAAAAGAGAAGCAAGGTCATCTTTAATATATCTTGTATTTCTAAGTATTAAAAACCCCATGATCAAGCTGAACATGTACATTACGCTCGACAATCTTACAAAAGTAACAGAGAAGGTAAGCCTGCGTGCTTATTATAATAAAGAACAGAATTTACTTTCATCTTAAGGAAACTCTCAATGTTCTATATAATATAAACATGAGGGACTTTGGGGGAGCTATAGTAAGAGATGTAAGACAAATGTCAAGAGCGATGGAAGAAGAAATACCATAAGAAATCCACAATGCCACCGCAACTAGAGTGATGTGATGAACAACCATTTATAATGAAGTCTGGCCCTCGGCTGGTGAAAGGAGAACTGATACCAGAAGGTGGCCAGAGAGCAGCCGGGCGTGTTCATGGGTTAGCGAGGAAACCATTTAAAGGAAGCACACACAGAAACGCTTGGGTGGAGGTTCCTGGCTGAGCAGCTGTGAGATTTGGGGTTTTGCAGTTCTGAGAACTAAACCAGAGCCCCCAAACCTCCTGGGCACAGGCCCTATTCAGAATAGAAAGGGACTGTGTGTCAAGCAGTTTGCTCAAAGAAGCGGCTTAACTTCAACTTGGCTTATTAAAATCAGACGTCAGTAGGTCAGTGGCGTAGAAAGGTCTGAGGCTTGGTGTTCTCGCCGCGCTCAAGTGATGCTTTGTGTGGCGTCTCTGGGAGACAGGAGAGACAATAAAACGGCGACTCTCATGGCTGAACAGAGGGAACGAAGGCCAGCAAGGAGCCAGGAGTTGCATTTACCTAAAAAACTGGACTATTTTTTTTTAAAGTACTTTTCATTTAGGGGCGAGAGGAAGAAAACACTGAAACATAATGAAAGTTTTCACATCCTTTCACAAGAAAAAAAAACAGGAATAAAAGGAAAGGTGATAGAAAAAAGAAATTTGCATACATGCCCTATTTAATGCCTGTAGGGAGGCAAAGCATGAGAAGTAGAATATTATGACTGTGGGCATCAACCAGGGGTGGTTTTTGAGGGGCATTTGGAAATGTTGGGAGTCATTTTTGAGCGTCATACAGCGGGGAAATGCTACTGGCATCTACTGGGTTGAGGCTAGGCAGAGGTAGCAACACAAAGGAGAGCCCCCCACAACAAAGAACCCGGCCCCAAACGTATACGGCTGTTGGGAGATGCTGTACTATGATGACACGTCTTCCCAAACTTACGTCAGTCAGTTCAGTGGCGCAGTCGTGTCTGACTCTTTGACCCCATGGACTGCAGCACGCCAGGCCTCCCTGTCCATCACCAACTCCTGGAGCTTACTCAAACTCATGTCCATCATGTTGATGACACCATCCAACCATCTCATCCTCTGTCGTCCCCTTCTCCTCCTGTCTTCAGTCTTTCCCAGCACCAGGGTCTTTTCCAATGAGTCAGTTCTTTGCATCATGGCCAAAGTATTGGAGCTTTAGCATTAGTCCTTCCAATGAATATTCAGGACTAATTTCCTTTAGAATTGACTGGTTTGACCTCCTTGCAGTCCAAGGGACTCTCAAGATTCTTCAAAGAATTATACAATTACATTTTACACAATTTCATATGAAACTGCTTCTTCACATGGCACCATAGACTCAAATGTAACCTGATAGAACCAAACATTTTTAGACTCAGGTATTCTGATTTCATGGAGAAGGCAATGGCACCCCACTCCAGTACTCTTGCCTGGAAAATCCCATGGATGGAGGAGCCTGGTAGGCTGCAGTCCATGAGGTTGCTAAGAGTCGGACACGACTGAGCGACTTCACTTTCACTTTTCACTTTCATGCACTGGAGAAGGAAATGGCAACCCACTCCAGTGTTCTTGCCTGGAGAATCCCAGGGACAGAGGAGCCTGGTAGGAGGCCGTCTATGGGGTCGCACAGAGTCGGACACGACTGAAGCGACTTAGCAGCAGCAGCAGCATTCTGATTTCAAAAAGAAATGCTTACTAAGTAAAGAAAAAAGTATTAATATAATTCTAGAATGTTTGAAACCCAATGCTTCTGGATCTATGCCAAGAACTTGGGGGGAGGGGAAGGAAGGAGGGAAGGAGAATGAGAACCAGAACAAGGGAGAAAATGGGAATATGCTTGGCTAGCTAAAAGGGACGATTAAATAATCGAAATTTTTCTCAAAGGAATGGACTGTTGCAATGGTCTTCTGTTTTCTTTACTGAGTAAAAAGGAAGAAAACTTTGACAAAAACTCACTATAGAAATCAAAATCTATATACAGAGGAAATCTATATCCAGACAAGTCACTGAATATCCACTATCTGAATATGAAGAAAAGCTTCTTCACAAAATTTGTTATTATTAGCAAAGAGTAAGAACACATCCAGTGAAAGTTTAAATTATTAGCCATGGGAAATGTACTGTCATTAAAGTTGCATTATTATTAAAGATCACTACATTGGAAAACCTCTATAATAAGGTCCTGAATGAAACTACTTTGGGTTATCTAAGCTACTGAAATTATATTAGCAAATCCTGTGGACATAACCTTCAAATATACCTGGAATCTACTTTTTTTTTTTTTTTAATCACTTCCTTGCTACCACTCTGGCCCTGCCAGGCAGGACCATCTCCTGTTTCCCAAGTTCCACCCTGGAGCCCCTATTCAATCTATTAGAGCAACAAAGCAATGTCGTCCTGTTACCGTGGAAAGTCAGATCACCATCTGTCTTTGTTCAAAACTCTTTGTGAATCCTCAGTTCTGTCAGAGTAAAGGTTAAAGGTTCTCCTCCCCTCCTTTCCTCTCTAACCTCATCTACTATCCACTCTCCCCTTTGGCCACTTGGCTTCAATCACACTGGCCTCCTTGTTCTTGCTCAAATAGGCCACTTATGCTCCTGCCTTTCTTTTACCCAGAATCCTCCTCCTTTGGTGTCCCCCAAAGTTAGCCCACTGTCTCTCCTTGCCAGAGGTCAACTGCTCAATGGGGCCTGCTTCATCACCCTATTTAATACTGCAACCCCTTCTCCAGCAGTCCTCATTCCTTTGGCTGTTTTTTTTTTTTCTTCCCTGTAGTCCTTTTCACATCTCTAACCTACTATACAGTTGACTTATTTATGCTCAGTGGTCAGTGTCTGTCTCCCTGAACTACAAAGTCAGCTCCACAGGGTCAGTGATTTGGTCTGTTTTGTTTGATGATGTAGCTCTGGTTCCTAGGATACTGCCAGACACACAGTAGGCACTCGATATGTATTTTTGGATGGATGTCTTAAGAAAAAAAAAAACCCAATCCCAATTTACCAATTAGCTAGATGTGAGCACTATAGTTACATGCGAAATGTATAGATTTCAGGTACTAAAATATAAAGAATATCAACAATAATGTGTGCTCTGTGTTGAGAGTCTGCTTCCCAAGTCAACAATGGTGCCTTTTCTGGTGGTTTCTTATTAACGTGCAGTTTGAGAATCAGTTCTCTCTTCCTTTCCTTAGACTGTTTCTGAATGTGTGTGTGCATGCTAAATCGCTTCAGTCATGTCCGATTCTTTGCAACCCTATGGACTGCAGCCTGTCAGGCTCCTCTGTCCATGGGATTCTCCAGGCAAGAATACTGCAGTGGGTTGCCGTGCCCTCCTCCAGGGAATCTTCCTGACCCAGGGATCAAACCTGCATCTCTTGCATTGGCAGGAAGGTTCTTTACTACCATTGCCACCTGGGAAGTTCATGTTTCTGGATGCTTCCTCAAAATTATTTGGCATGTGCCTTAGATATAATAAACTTACTAAAATTTATTACAGTAACTTTGAGCTGTTGCCTACACTATTCCTATTGCTTGAAATGTCCTCTCATCCTGTTGTAACTCCCCCATGACTCAAGACTAGGCTCAAATGCAACTTTCTCCATGAATTTTCTATGACTCTGCCCACCCCATACCTTGGATGGTAATTATTTGTTTTGCCTATCTGCGAAGATGGCCGTGAACAAGTCCTCCTATCCTTGTGCACATATGTTGCTCCTCTAAAAGGCACAACCTGTTTTTCCTCCTCTTGAATCCAGGCTACTCTTGTGACATTTTGACTAACAGAAGGCAGAAGACATGACATGGTGCCATTTCTAGGTTGAGGCTTCATTTTTGCTCCTTTGGTGCTGTGAGACACTGTCCTGCTAGAAAGGGAGGCCATGAAGAGGTGAGAGAGAGAGAGAGGTTCTGAATGAGAGACTGCAAAGAGGGCCCAGCCAGCTTCCAGCTGTTCTATTTACTTCTGCTGAGATGCCAGAAAAGTGAGTGAAGCCTTTGTGGATACTAGCCATGCCACCTTAGCCAACAGCCTGTGAGACAAAATTGAGCAGTCCTCCTCAAGCTTTGCCCAACTGCAGAACTGAAAGCAAATAAATGGTGATTGCTATAAATCACTGTGTGTTGATCTGTAGTAGCTGGTAACAGATACAGTATTTCATCTGTCTACTGAGACCATAATGCCTTTAGGACTCGAAACATAGTATACTGTGCGAAGTAGGTACTCGGATATTTGTTGAATAAATCAATCAGAATGTAAATGAAAGCTGAAGCACAGTATTCAAACATAACTACTTAGGGACTGTATTTGGTTTTGGACTGTCATTATACCATGGCCAACCAAAAAGCTGACTGACTATATTATTGAAAGTATTAGAGTGTGTTGTCCATCATTATTTCTCATATGGTGCTGATGTAATTACCTCTCAAGAACAGAATTCAAAATAAAATTGCTTCTTACAACTCAGTAACAGAATCCCAAACAATCTGATTTAAAAAGTGGGCAGAGGATCTGAACAGACATTATTCCAAATAAGACAGATGGCCAATAAGTACACGAAAAGATGCTCGAAATCAATAATCATCAGGGAAATGCAAATCCCCAAAATGAAAGATCACCCCCTAACCTGTTAGAATGACTATCATCAAAAAGGTAAGAAATAACAAGTGTTGGTGAAGATGTAGAAAGAAAGGGAACCCTCACACACTATTGGTGGAAATATAAATTGGTGCAGTCATTCTAGAAAACAGTATGGAGGTTCCTCAAAAAACTAAAAATAGAACTACCACATGGGGGCTTCCTTGACAGCTCAGTTGGTAAAGAATCTGTCTGCAATCCAGGAGACCCCAGTTCAATTCCTGGGTTGGGAAGATCCACTGAAGAAGGGATAGGCTACCCACTCCACTATTCTTGGGCTTCCCTTGTGGCTCAGCTGGTAAAGAATCTGCTTGCAATGTGGGAGACCTGGGTTTGAACCCTGGGTTCAGAAGATCCTCTGGAGAAGGGAAAGGCTACCCACTCCAGTATTCTGGCCTAGAGAATTCCATGGACTGTGTAGTCCATGGGATCACAAAGAGTTGGACACTACTGAGTGACTTTCACTTTCAACAAGAACTACCAAATGATTGAGCAATTTGACTTCTGAGTACTTATCTGAAGAAAACAAAAATACTACTTTAAAAAGATATATGCACCCTCATGCTACTGCAGCATTATTTACATTAGCCAAGATAGAAACAACCTAAGTGTCCATTGACGGGTAAATGAACAAAGATAGTGTGTGTGTGTGTACACTCACACACTCACAACAGAATACTACTCAGTCATAAAAAAGAATGAACTCTTGCCATTGTGACAAAGTGGATGGACCTTGAGGGTATTATGTTGAGTAAGTCTGATAGAGACAGACAAATAAGATTTCAGTCATACACAATCTCAAAATCAGAACAAATGAACAAACGAAACAAAACTCACAGACACAGAGACCAGAATGGTGGTTGCCAGAGAGAAAGAGGGTTGGAGGGACAAAATGGGTGAAGGGGGTAACCGGTACAGACTTCCAATCACAAAAATAAATAAGTCATGAGAAGTAATGTACAGCCTGGTGACTAGTCAATAATATTATATTGTACATTTGCATGGTGACAGAGAGTAATTAGACTTACTGTGGTGATCATTGCACAATATATACATATATCATTATGTTGTACACCTGAAACTAATATAATGCTAAATGTTAACTATATCTCAATTAAAAAAAATTACCTCTTGAGCAACAGTCCTTAACATAATGCTACTATATGAACTCAGAATTTGTTTTACATATTTCTAAACACTGTATTTATTTATTTGGGGCTGTGCTGGGTCTTCGTTGCCGCGCAGGCTTTTCTCTAGTTGCAGTGTGCAGGTGTCTCATTGCAGTGGCCTCTCTCGTAGCGCAGCACGGGCTCTAGGGCGTACGGGCTTCAGCAGTTGCAGCATGTGGGCTCGAGAGTACAGGCTCAGTAATTGTGGCGCGTGGGCTTAGTTGTATGGTGCATAGGCTCAGTTGTTGCGGCATGTGCCATCTTCCCGGACCAGGGATAGAACCCATGTCTCCTAAATTGGCAGGTGGATTCTTTACCACTGAGCTATCAGGGAAGCCCCCTGTTTTACATATTTTAAGTTTTCAAATGATCTTTTTTTGGGGGGCTTACTGTGTGGTATGCAGAATCCTAGCTCCCCAACCAGGTATCAAACCCATGCCCTCTGCAGTGGAAGTGTGGGGTCTAAACCACTGGACCACCAGGGAACTCCTGCAGATTGTCATTTATGGAGATATAGTTCATTCTGTATATATGCATTTTCTTCTATTAATTAAATGCAAAAGAATAACATGACATATTGCTATCACTGACCATTCCCCACCCCCCTTATCTTTCTACACTTCTCACTCTCTTTGTTTGCATAACTGAAGAATACTTGCTTATAAAAGTGCTATGTATCCACCGAGTTGTTTAAAATGTTGAGTGGAGATAATAACAATATCGCTTTCCTATCACTACATTTGAAAAGAATAAGATGTTTTACAACTAATTTACACTAATGTGTATTTTGTACATTTCTCCAATGATTTTTCATTGCTATTATAACATTCCACTAGATGGGTTTGGAATTGCTCATGCTTTCCCTCAGCTTTTAACCACCAGAATTTCAGTTAAAATTTCTCAGATGTTATAGAAAATTTAATTAAATTCTTTAATTTTCTTAACCATTAAAGTCTACTGAAGAAGCCAGGCCTTTGGTATTATTTCTTGAGAGAAGAAGAGCACTGTACCTATGGATGCTATGGGTTAGAGAGAAACCAGTGACAAAATAGGAGCATGTGACAGTGGACAAGAGGGCCGGAGAGATCGCAGGGGCTCTTAGCCACTCAAGGCCCTGAAAGGGGGTGGGCATGAGCAGGAGGGCCATGTCTCCCTTGCTTTCACGCTTCCTTGTTCTGCCTGACACCATAATAAGCCAGGAACTGACAGTTCTCATGAAATGATACTGGGATCAAACAGGCATAAACACTGAATAATGGTAATATTCATATTCCTAAGGGTACAAACTATTATAATTTATGATTTCAGACTATGTTTCAAAACTCTCTGCAAAGAAAATAAAATGCTGACTATTTTACATTGCAACATTACAGAAATGTAAGTGTGATGAAATATTCCTATATCAACCAAATTCTCATTTTCCCCTCAATTAACTTAGTGCAGAATATTGTTTGTTCTTCCTATCTGCTGGATTTTCACACTTCTCTTACACACACACACAAAGGCAAAGAAAGAATAATGGAATTTTAGAATGCATGTACATTTTAATAAAAATAAGGAAATGGAAATGATAAAATTGTTCCTATTAAGAATTACTACAACTCTCCAAATATAAACCACTTCAACAAATTTTTATTTGTAAGTAAAATTAACTTTAAGATGTTCTTCATAAAAACATTAAAGAAAAATTTTCATTACTATCATTGCTATAAGTCAGTATCTATTCACAAATATTAAAGTTAGTAATAAAAATGACTTACCTTCACATCCCTGTGAATTATGTTATTATCGTGACAATAGCGTAGAGCTTCCAGTATCTGTCTCATGTAATGACTGTAGAAAAACAAAAGAAATCTAGAACTGTAAAAAAAACTTTTATTTTTAAAACTTAATATACAATGTCCCTAGTTTGTAACTCCCACCTTCATACTCGCTGCCCACAGACACTTTTCATTTGAGTAGACAAGATTGGTGGAATGCACAGCTTCATAATGAAAAAGTTGGCAGACATGTAAGTTTGAGCTTTATGAAGAAATAATGTGTTCTACATTTTCTAAGATATCTAAGTCAAAGGAATTTTCACACATTCACACAGCTCCTAGGTAAAATAGCTCTTCAAACTAAAAATTCAACCTTAAAATATGAAAAAAATAAGTAACAGTTCTCTGACATTCAGTTAATTTTACTTAGTTACTCTGGATTGCTATTAAGTGAGCAGTGCTCAGAAGTACACAAAGAATTCTAACTCAAGGGGTAGGAGTCTTTCATCTGCCAGCAGAGGCTGGTTAGCTGTCTTATTTCCATTTAGCTCTAAGAACAAACAAGAGAGAACCCCCTTATGCCTACAATTTCTTTTTGCAACATAATCAAGTTTTAGATGGGGTATCCTTGAACAAAGCAGATTCCTTCTGGGCTGAAGGAAAATCAAACTCCTCACAAGGCCAGCAGGGTCCACCGAGGCTCTGAACTGGGTCCAGGAGAAGAACAGAGGAGGAGTGAGCATTTAAAAGTGCTAACAGGGTCATTAGCCACTGGGTGTGATAAGAGCAGGTCATTCAGTATTACTTGAGAACTTACTTTGATTTCCTTCTCTCAATTCTAAAGTTCTTCTTCTGCAATCCTACTGTTTGTCTTTAAGGGTCTTTTTCATCTTCTCTTCCTCTGAATTTTATTCCCTATATAGCTGTCATTTTCTTCCTACTATCTTCTTTTCTCATTTTTCCCCTTTTCCTTCCCAACCAGCCATGACACAGAAATGCAATTTACTTAGCATTATTTATTGGTTAGTATTTACTTTTGTTTTTTTCTATCCAGATCTTTCATTCTCCAAACTTTAAAATAAAGGCTGAAGAAAGCTTATCTCTGGAATTCCCTTAACAGAATGTCCCTGGCTAAGGACTGCCTATCATAAAAAGAACCCAGGATCCCTGAGGCATCAATGGCTTCGTGGAGGATGGTGTATAAGCTATACCACTCTCCAAGATACACAATGGAGATGCTTCATAATTGAAATGCTCCCCTCCGTGTGTGGAATCTCACAGACCTCATGTAGAGACCTCATCTATTCTGGGCCAGCGGTGATTTTCTGATGCAGGAAGAAGTGAAGAGCTACCCTTAAAAGGCCCAGATCTCTCTCAGCTTCAGCTAGGTCTTTTGATTGGCTGTATCCTTACAATTGTTCAGTAAAGCCTGGTGCTAGGGAAGAATATCTCTCTGATTTGTGAGAATTTGATTTGATAATCTGATCCTGTGTGTTAGTTTACTCCACAATTCATCACCTCTGAAAAACAGAGGTAATCAGTAATTGGGTCAGCCATTTCGAGAAAAACAACACTATCAGTATGATTACTTGGTCTCTGAGTCTTCTTTCACTTGCTCTCACTAGAACAACTGATACAAGCTGCATTTCCCAACAATGGAGTATAGGATCAGAGAGAAGGAAGGTAGAAGTTATCTGGTTGAATGTTCTAAACCAAAGGAAGGATCTATGTGCCCTTGGTTACATGGTCACTGGTACTCTGCAATAGGGGACATACCTAATCATACTTTCTGAGGTCCCTCCCTATTGTCATTTTTAGGAAGGGTTTTAATAAATTTTGCCAAATCCCTCTCTTTGCAGTATCATTTATTGATCCCAATATTACTCTTTTCTTTGGTCCATTCTGGTAAGTTCCTTTCATAAAATCACCATTTTAATAGCAATATAGGTGGATTTTTAAAATCAACAGACTTTCATCTTGATGTACATAAACATCTAACTTTCCTATAATCTCAAGATTGTGAGAGACCTCCAGTCATTTCACTCTATGACATCATCTCTACAACACTGGTATTCTTTATGTTCTAACACCTAGCACAGTGGCAGAGACAGGCTCAAAGTTAAAGAAAAGTAATAGGAATGAGTAGTTCAGTTCAGTCGCTCAGTAGTGTCCAACTCTGTGACCCCATGGACTGCAGCATGTCAGGCCTTCTTGTCCATCACCAACTCTCGGAGTTTACTCAAACTCATGTCCATTGAATCACTGATGCCATACAAGCATCTCATCCTCTGTCGTCCCCTTCTCCTCCTGCCCTCAATCTTTCCCAGCATCAGGGTCTTTTCAAATGAGTCAGTTCTTTGCATCAGATGGCCAAAGTACTGGAGTTTCAGTTTCAGCATCAGTCCTTCCAATGAATATTCAGGACTGATCTCCTTTAGGAAGGATTGGTTGGATCTCCTTGCGGTCCAAGGGACTCTCAAGAGTTTTCTCCAATACCACAGTTCAAAAGCAACAATTCTTCGGCTCTCAGCTTTCTTTATAGTCCAACTCTTACACCCAAACATGACTACTGGAAAAACCTTAGCTTTGACTAGATCGACCTTTGTTGGCAAAGTAATGGATGAGTATGGAACAGAGTAAAACCAGTAGTGGTTTAACATCAACTCTGATAGCCTATCTGCCAGGTATTCCAGTGTCTTTGTGGTTCAAAAAGGAAAAAGTCATCTTCCTCCATCAAGTTTCACTGTTTTATGAAATCAACGCCCAGAATATTTAGTTTTCCCTGTTTGATGCTGCTAAAGATAACAATATGGGAAAATACAAAACTCTAATTCTTTAAGAAATAAATATGAACAATGCTATGCAAAATCTGAGGGTTTCATTTAGTAGGAGAAAGTGGCATACCACTATGCCATAAGAAAAATCAAGAAAGCATTGATTATTAAAGAATGTTTTTTAATTCTAAAATGCAATACAAAATAAAAACTTTTAATTGTGATAAGAACACAAAAGCAAAATGGGATTAAAAAAAAGAACCCCCCCCCCAAAAAAGAAAACCCTAGAATATACTTTTAGTGAACAAGGCACAAAATAAAAAAGGATATTTGGCCTCAGTTCTACTATGAATAAATCAGGAGTTAAAAGAAGGAACTAAAGTTAATATATATAAACTCTCATTTGCTTCCTCTCCCTAGCTCCAGGAGTAGAAAACAGCAGCTACCTAAAATTTAGTATATTCTTTATCTTGTGTTACGGTTATGGCTGCTCCACCTCCCGAAATGGGGGCCCTTGCTGCTCAGTCAGGAGAAGAGTGTGCAAAGAATCTGAAGAAAGTCAAGTCATTCTGAGCTTAAAGTTGCATGGGGGTAGTAGTCCCTAAGCTGTTTTCAGCCATATCTGTCCATTGTGCCATAATTATAAAAAGAATGGTAGGAGGGAGAATGTTATAATCATTTAATGGTAACTGTTTCCTAAATGGTAGAAAGTTTGAATAAACACTTACAGGTTTGAACCCTTTAACATACCATGGTTAGTGACTAAGGAGGGTTGCTGTAACTCATGTATTAAAAAGGCAACTTATTGGAGTGGGTATTTATGATATGATTGTCACCAAAGCAGAAAGCTGTACTGCTCCAAATCTATAGGCAAGTGACCCAGTGCATGGCTCCTGTGATTTTTCATATTAAATCTTTATTTTGAGTAGGAACTCCTTCTCTTGGAACAATGATGACTACTTGATTGGGAGATCCAATATATTCAGCAGAAAAACTGTGCTGTTATTTCTGTTCTTCTGCTGTTCCGTGCTTTTTCTCAGATTAACTGGTCACAAAACAATCTGCTATCACTAAAAGGCAAACTGAAGAACTAAAGAGGCACATCTGCTAAAAAGCAAAAATCAAACACACACCAAAAAATCCCCAAGTTTCCTTCTACATAGTTCCTGACCTATAAAATTCCTCCTTGTATAAAAGTCATCAGAAATGGAAAAGATGGCAGTGGTGATGTTAAATTCTAAATCCATATAAATAAATCCACTGTTTAATATTTTGCATTTCCAGTCACTGTTTGGTTCCACTAAGGCACATTAAGAGATGCTCCTTGTAAGAGTGGCAGCCTGCTTGTCATTCAAAGAGCAGGATGCTTCATATGATTTCCTTGCCAGCTCCCTTTTACTTCTACCTTTACTTTGGGAAGTTGATACAAATTACATACCTGGCGACAGCTTCACTGTATACGAAACCAGCATCAGCTCGTTTTACGATTTCAAAACACAGATCTGCTCCATCCATACTGTAGAGAGATGTGAAAAAGAAGATAAGGAAAGAGAAAATTTCAGGAAGAAAACATTGAAAGCGAATACATTGTAAGTAAGTTTTTAGTTGACTTACAGCTAAAGATTATAATAAATTATTTAAGTCTCCTTCTTTTGATGAAAAATAGATACCAATTATAAAGGACATTATAACCATCTTAATATTGAAATCACTATGAACGGTGACTGCAGCCATGAAATTAAAAGACACCTGTTCCTTGGAAGGAAAGTTACGACAAACCTAGACAGTGTATTAAAAAGCAGAGACATCACTTTGCTAACAAAGGCCCGTGTAGTCAAAACTATGGTTTTTCCAGTAGTCAAGTACGGATGTGACAGTTGGACCATAAAGAAGACTGAGTGCCGAAGAATTGATGCTTTTGAATTGTGGTGCTAGGGAAGACTCTTGAGAGTCCCTTGGACAGCAAGGAGATCAAACCAGTCAATCCTAAAGGAAATCAGTCCTGAATATTCATTGGAAGGACTGATGCTGAAGCTGAAACTCCAATACTTTGGCCACCTGAGGCTAAAAGCTGATTCATTAGAAAAGACCCTGATGCTGTAAAGACTGAGGACAAGAGGAGAAGGGGGCAATAGAGGATGAGATGGTTGGGTGGCATCATTGAGTCAACGGATATGAGTTTGAGCAAATTCCAGGAGACAGTGAAGGACAGGGAAGCCTGGCTTGCTGCAGTCATGGCGTTGCAAAGAGTGCAACAGGCCTGAGGGACTGAACAACTACAACAGCCTTCTTTGTGGTCCAGCTCTCACATCTGTATATGACTACTGGACAAACCATAGCTTTGACTATACAGACCTTTGTTGGCAAAACGCTGTGGGGCATTGTGGGTCAGGGCATCTCCGACCAGGGATGGAACTCGTGTCCCCTGCATTACAAGGCAGATTCTTAACCACTGAATCACCAGGGAAATCCAATAACTAATTAATTAATAATCATTACTAATCATTACTAATATTACTATTCTTCCAGCATCATGGAAAGCATTCCTTGTTTTATCTCCCTTCATTCTTACTATCATCCCATGAGGTCAGCATCCTTCATGTTCTCAAATAATTTGTCTAAGTGAGTAGACATGTATGTGACAGGGACAGAATTCAAATCCCTACCTATATTCAATGCTCTTTCCATTATCTACAGCTACATCTACTAAGTGTGCAAGGAACAAATATACATATTCAAGCTCAACAGTTCAAACATCGGATGAAGTTCTAAAAGAACAAGTATATTTTATACTTTCAACATATTCCCACCTAAAACCTGGCAGAATACTAGGCACACAGTAAATATTTAATGATTAGTTGACCATATTACATGAAAATACTTTCACATTTATACAAAGCTTCACCAAGTTTACCTAGTTTTCATTTCACGGCCAATGAACTTTTTCCAATGTTCAATAGGATTCTTTTCTAAACTAATTTTTATGATGGCTCAGTCTACTCTGAAGTATGGCAGGGTCTATTTTGCATCATCAGAAATAAAACCCAGATGAATGTGATCATGCATCTATGTGAACAACCCTGATCACCTGCAACAGTCCTACAAGCAGAGTTGCTAGGTCAAGAGGCATAGAAAGAATGCTTTTGATACATATACTACTGGAAAACTTTCAACAATTTACTCCGCAACTACCGAGTGTGAGAGTGTTCTTTCCTACCTTGCTTGCCTCTCCTAGGATGAGTATTCTTTTTAATCTTTGCCAATCAGATAGGAGGAAAAAAAGTCACCCATAAATGCTTTCATTTACATTTCCTTGATTACTAGAGAGGCTGAATATTTTTCATTTCTTTGTGTTGTGGGGAGAAGAAAAGCACTATTTTTAAAGCTGGCTGCAGTTTAAGCTTGGATGGTTGATTTGTGAAGACTAAAAACACATAGTGAGGGAATTATAGTTTTGTTTAGCCTTTTTCCTTTTTAATTGCAAAATGTGAGGATAAGCACTATGCATCTTAGATGAGAGAAGAGTTGGGCAAAGGAGAGAGCTAAACTGATTGCATCATAAAGCAATAAGAATCCTTAGAGCCAGAGGAAGGCTTTTTGGAGGGATCTGAAAGGGGGAAAAATCCTAAGGGTGGGAGAAGGTAGTAAGATGGTGAGAGGCAAACATTTAAAGAGGGAACCAGTCAGTGGGAAATAACTGGAAATCACTTACTGCCCTGGGCTACAGTTACCAGCATGAATCGATTCATTTTCCTGGACATATGTGAAAATACTAGTAATTGAAATGACAATTTCTACATATGCATATACACATACGAGATTATTTTTAGGTTTATACTCTTTTCCACTATTTTGGTATCTAGTCTGATACCAATTTTAATTCTGCAATAGTATCCATTTTAGTATTTGGCAAAATAAGTCTCATTTAGTCATTACTCTTTGCCAACATTTTCCTATGAGATTTTCTTTTTCTCACAGCTGAAATTTAAAATCAATTTCTCAAACACTATAAAGTTTTAAAAAAATATTTTGCTGAAATAGTATTATATTTATAGATTAACAAGTAGAAATTAACATTTTCCTAACATTCTTATCTGTGAATGATATCCATCTCCATTTCCTTTTATGTCTCTGAGTTAGAATTTCAAGGTTTTCTTCATATTGGTTCCAAATATTGATTATTGGGTTCCCCACCCCAAGGCATTTTATATTTTTAGTTGCTATTATAAATGGTATCTTTTGGCTATTATACATTTTTTAATACAATGGTTCATAACCAGGGGTACCAAACAAAACCGCCTATATAATGTTTAAAACATGCATGCATGCTCTTTGAGGCTTTAGTCTGAAAGTAAGTCATTACTGTGAAAGTAATTTTTCAATTATTAAAGCTATTTGATTAGTCATTTGTAATGTTAATTGATATTAAAGTAAAAGGCAATCCATTAATTCAAAATTTCATGATATAGAAATATAAGCTAAAAATACTTTTATGCAAATTTTACTCATCATAGAAACTTTAAATATACATATTCATAAAACATACAATCCCAGTATAATAATCTTGAACAAAAAGTTCAATGTCCTAATTCTTGACAAACTTTACTTGATAATATGCTTTTAAAAACAATTATAAGGCTTCTCTTATTGGTTTTCTCTTTGGTTTCCCATCTTAGGGTGTTTCTGAGGCTGCCAAGAAGCTTCAATAAGCATGCTCTGAATTTCCTTAGTTGGTTCCATTCTGAGGGAATGAAACGAGAGAGAAGAAATCCTGCTATGGAAGAGTATGGGGAATGTTTCTATACTAAACCCAGAGAAAAACTATGGGATGTTTACTCTGAATTGTGAAAAGTGGTAGGATTATGAATGATCTTAACTGCCCCTCATTTCAACTATCTGAATTTTAAAACTTCTGTAATAAACATGCATTACTTATAAAAAATTTAAACATTATCCAAAAACAAATGCTCCAAACAAACAAAACAGATCACAGGTCTAGAGGGACAAGGTATGGCTGTAAGTATGTGGAAGGGATCAAAATATTCCAGCCCCAAATATGCCACTTTAGCAGAGGATTATTTTGAGCTGAAGGCAACTGAAAATCAGCAGATACATGAAAACACTCTACTCTCCTCCATTCTGCTTACAAATGGGACATTAATTTCCCTTTATTAAAGTGACAGAAATTTCCTTTTGTAAAGGTGTTCCCCTCTCATGTACCAGGAAGAAGAAAACCACTCTTACCTGTGTAACAAACCTTATTAAATAACTCTTTTTTACCATATATTTTCTGATTACCTTCCTACAATTTACTTCCGACCCTAGATACCCAAACTACCCTCTCCATCCTTTGTCTAGTCTCTTCACTTTACCTCTTTGTTAAAATGGTATATAAGTCTCTGTGGGTTTCACTTTTTCCTGTGCGTATGCCCGCTCCCTATTGCCCACCAAGTGTAAATGAAAATCTTCTCTCCTGTTATTTTGCCATTTGTCTGTTTAATTTGCAGGCCCCAGGTACTTAATTAAGAGTATATAGAAAGTTTTCTTTCCTCCTCTACAATGTATTCTATAAAAGCAGAGAAAGAGAAGGCTCGTAGGAGACTAGTAGCTTCTTGTATGAAGAAGCGCTTCTCAAATTAACTGTGATCATGGTGGTGGTTTAGTTGCTAAGTTGTGTCTGACTCATTTGTGACCCTACAGACCCGCCAGGCTCCTCTGTCTATGAGGTTCCCCAGGCAAGAATACTGTAGTAGGTTGCCATTTCCTTCTCTAGGGGATCTTTCTGACCCAGAGATTGAATTCGTGTCTCCTGCATTGCAAGTGGATTCTTTACCATTGAGCCATCAGGGAAGCCCAACTGTGATCAAGGACTACCTTTCACCACCCCCCCTCCCCACACACACTCTAGTATATTAAGAGCTAATACATTTTTTACAACATACAAAACCATGCTGTGATTTCACAGCAACATAAATCATTCTAACAGTTTCTAGATGTTTATACTCAGTTTCTGTTCTTATTTCATTATAAAGTGGTAAATGACTGGTAGACTAGAATTTGTCTGCAAACTATTCTTTGAGGAGCACTGTAAAGAACAGATCAAATCTGGATTTCTCTGATCAGCATTTCCCCTGAAGGTGATAAAAACAACCACAAAATCTAGATGAAATATTGGGTACGGAAAAACTCAAACTTTCTGGCCAGCCCAATAAAAATTTTTTTAAGTGTTAAAGAATTAACAGCATAAACAGTGAAAAACCACCTATGAGAACAGAGAAAGGATTAGAACTCAAAGAGGGAAGCAAGAGCTGCTTCTGCTCTGGGGATATGGAGGGGTTATGGAAAGAAGGCAGCTGTGGAGGCAAGAGGTTTCACTTCTGGGGAACTCTAGAGAAGGGATGGGCTTCCCTGGTGGCTCAGATGGTAAAGCGTCTGCCTGAAATGCGGGACACCCGGGTTCAATCCTTGGGTTGGGACGATCCCCTGGAGAAGGAAATGGCAACCCACTCCAGTACTCTTGCCTGGAAAATTCCATGGACTGAGGAGCCTGGTAGGCTACAGTCCATGGGGTCGCAGAGTCAGACACGACTGAGCAACTTCACTGATGCAGATTTACAGGGTGATCCAAGAGGAGAGAAAGTGCTCTTCTTCTCACAAACCACAAAAGAGTCCACCAAGGGGTAAGGCTCTGACAAAATATCTCATACTCCAGGGTGGAAACATAAAGAGTTGCATTTTGAAAACTGCAGTATACAATATATTCTGGTATGTCTTATCAGTAGCATAGGAAAACCCCAATGCTTACCATGGAGATAAAAACTGAATTTTAAATATTCAGTAAGAAAGAAATAATCAAAAGTGACACTATAGATTTGAAAAAGCAGCAAGAAGAAATTTAAGAACAGAAAAAAATAAAAATTAAGACTTTGAACAGATTAGATAGTCAAAGAGAAAAGTAGTGAACTAGAAAATAATCAGCTTGAAGCAAGGAGAGACAAAACATGGAAAAAATAAAAGTGAGATTAAGAAATGTAAAAGATTACTTTGAAAGTCAGCATATATTTCATTGAAGTTTAAAAAGCGAAAAGAAAATGGAGCAGAAACAATACTAAAAATATAATGACTGATAATTACCCAGAGATGACTAAAGATATCAATCCACTGATTTGAAAAGCCCATTAAACATCAAGGAAGAAAAAGAAATCTATAGTTAGCTGTATACCACTGAAAACTGCAGGAAACAAAGAAACATAGACAATCTCAAAAACAGTGAAAACAACAGACTATCAGACTGATAGCTGACTTTCAGTAGCAATAGTGGAAGCCGGAAAACAGTGGAAAAGTGTCTCAAAATAACTGCCAATATAACCTTCTCTTCTCACTTAATAAATCTTTACAGAATGATGGGGAACACATGTATACCCATGGCTGATTCATGTCAATGTGTGGCAAAAACCACTACAATATTGTAAAGTAATTAGCCTCCAATTAAATAAAAAGAAAAAAATCTTTACAGAATGAAGGTGGAAAAACAATTCAGATAAGTAAAATACTGAGATAATTTGCCACGAGCATATCTATCCCTAAAGGAAATATAAAAGAATATTCCTCGGGAAGAAGAAATATGAAGAAAAGTCAGAGATTCAGCAAGGCATGGAAAACATAAAATGTAAATATGTAGGTGAATCTAAATGAACAATGATTGTATAAAACAACTATTTTCTCAGTCTCTCTCTGGAGAGAGAGAGAAATCATATAAAACAGTTACTGTTCAGAAATAGAGAGAGGTAGGTAGTGGGGTGGGATGGGGTATGCCAGGAGGAGATTGACTGATTTTAAATATAAATACTTGACAACAATAACTTATATGTCAGGAGGTATACTTTAATTTCTAGGTCAACTATTAAGTTCTTTTTCTTTGAATAGACCTTCTACCTTTGTGTATAACTTTATAACATTATGCATTCAGTTCAGTTCAGTCACTCAGTCGTGTCCGACTCTTTGCGACCCCATGAATTGCAGCACGCCAGGCCTCCCTGTCCATCACCAACTCCCGGAGTTCACCCGCGATCCACTCACGTCCATCGAGTCGGTGATGCCATCCAGCCATCTCATCCTCTGTCGTCCCCTTTTCCTCCTGCCCCAAATCCCTCCCAGCATCAGAGTCTTTTCCAATGAGTCAACTCTCCGCATGAGGCAGTGGGTTACCATTCCCTTCTCCAGGAGATCTTTCCGACCCAGGAATTGAACCTGGGTCTCCCGCATTGTAGGCAGACGCTTTACCATCTGAGCCACCATGGAAGTCCCCCAAAACATTATGCATTAGTCATTTGAAAAACACTGGTCCACTGAGTTATGCAGAATTTCCTAATATTGACATGTTTGATTACATGATATTAAAAATCACTGCTGATTACATGAGAAACATTCTTTAAGTCCTCGGGGGCTTCCCAGGTGTCTCAGTGGTAAAGAATCCACCTGCCAATGCAGGAGATGCAGGTTCAATCCCTGGGTCAGGAAGATCCCCTGGAGGAGGAAATGGCAACCCACTGCAGTATTCTTGCCTGGAAAAACTTATAGAAAGAGGAGCCTGGTGGGCTACAGTCCACGTGGCTGCAAAGAGTTGGATATGACTGAGTGTATGCACACACGCATGCACACACACCCCTTTAAGCCCTGGGAAGCTGTTAAGCTCATTGTGGCAGATATAAGTTTTCCAAAATTCTAATTTTCACTTGAAAATTTTGAATTTCATCATCAGCAACAACTACTGTGAATTATTTCCCTGGAAGCAGCAGGCTCGCTTTGTTCATTTTTTAAATTGAATGTCTGCCACATACTCAAGTTTGGGTAACTGTGGCTTGTCTGTTAGTCATTCTTTCAAGTAAAAGTGATGTCACACACACACAAAATACTAGTTTGGATTACAACTCAAGATATTGCAGAAGTGGATTTCTAAGACCTAACAAAATTTAAAGAACTGCAAGCAGAGTATGTTTTCTAATCACAATATAGTTAAGTTAGAAATTTAAAAAATAACTAGAAAATTCCCAAATGTTTGGAAATTGAGAAATACATGCTAAATAACCTATGAATCAAAGGCGAAATCACACTGAAAATTAAAAAGCATTTCTAGTATTTCTAATAATGACAATAAAAACTACATATCAAAACTCATGCAAGATTGAGGCATTACATTTCAAGACTGGGGTGTTGCCATTATTAAACCCAGAAATATAAAAATGGCTGAAAGAAGAAGTTGGGGCATAGGTCCAATCTTCCAGTATGGAAAGCTAGCTACAGCCCCATCCCCACAACACACACTCCTCAGTGCTGGAGAAACTTATCTTGTATCAGGTAACCCACTGATGACAAATAAAATACATTAATACAACCTTTTCAGTGGACAATTTTATAATGCTAGACAAAGGTCTTAAAAATGGGCATGTCCTTTGACCCAATGATTTCATTCCAAGGGAAATAATCAGATTATTTGCTGAGTTTTAATGACAAAGGTTTATCACAGCTATTTTTAATAGGGAGAAATGGGAAAAAACCTAAATGCCCAACAAAAAGAGAATGATTAAATAAACTATGGTAAATCCACAGAGTAGGATATTATGCTGCCATTAAAATGATGCTATAGAAGTATATTTATTGATATAGAAAGATGTCCATAATAATTTAAGATGTACAAACATATATGCATTATCTATGTGCATTCAAATGTATTGAGAAATTTTTGGATATTACAACACAGTGTTAAAGAGTAAATGGGTAGGACTCTGGATTTTTTGTTTCCTTTTTACTTAAAAAAAAAAAAAAGAACAGGTATTACCATTTTGGTCATACTAAAAACAGTTCTAAATGTTAAAAAATAAAATGCAAAAATATTCCTTCAGTATGTTGTTAAAATAGTATTTATAAGGCAGTCTTAATACTTTAAAAATTATTTAAATTTAACATAAATATTACAAACACTGATGTAAAATATTAGAAAATAAAAGCTGAAGTCAGTGACATTCCACCAGGAGAAATTTTTTTAATAGAACAGCAAATTAAATCTGTTCTATTTAAAAAGGAAATGATAATGAGCAGAAATTAATGAAGAAAAAACAGGGCAAAAGGCAAAGCAAAAAAATATTCTTGGAAAAGATTTATACAAGTGAACTAGAAAAATCCCAATTTTGAGAACTGAATAATAAAAAAAAACTGAACCAATTTTATTACACAGATCTCAGAATAAAATCATTAGAAAATGAGAAAATATTTAAAACTGAATAATAAGGAAAATCAATGCATCAAAACTTATATGCTATAAATGCATATATTAATATTCTAAAAGAAGAAATGTTCAAGATTTATGATAAGCATCCATCTCCATAAGTTATATAAAATCATCAAATTAAAGTCAAACAAATTAGAGGGAAATAAAGATAGAAACCAATGACATGGAAAACAAACAGATACTGGGAGGATTAACAAAGTTAAAAGTTGTTTCTCGTGAAATGATACATTTTGGGCAAGCCTGAATTAAAAAATAGACATATACAGCAGCCCGTATGAAGAATGAAAAAGGAGAAATTCTATATCCTGCAGACATTAAAAAGATGATATCAAAACTTTATGCCAAAAATTTGAAAATTTATATGAAATGGACAAATTTCTAGAAAAATAAAACTCATTAAAACACAAAAAGAATTAGAAAACCTAAGTAATTCTTTACTAATTAAAGGAACTGAAATAGTAATTAAAAACCTTCTGGCATAGAAAACTCTAGGCCTAGATGGCATTTCTCACAAGTTCTACTGAACACTGGGAGGAGAAATAAATAAAAAGCAGGAACAGTTTCCAATTCATTTTATGAAGCTAGCGTAAACTAGATATAAAATCTGTTAAGGACAGCATGTGAAAATTAATGGCCAATCTCACTAATGAACATAGATGCAAATAAGCCAAACGAAACTATACTGAGCTATATTGAAAAACTGTAACAGGACCAAGATGGGTTTACCAAAGGAATGCAAAACTGTTTTAACATTTGGAATTCAATTAATAGAATTCTGTACACTGAGATAGATTAAGGAAGAAAAAATAGTGACCACCTCAATAAAAGGAAAAAATATTTAATAAAACTATGGATTTAAATCTTAAGAAATTCTTAAATTGAAGAAGGCAAAAATGTCTACCCCAACAATTTAACAATATTGTGAAGGTTCTAGCCAGAGCAGTAAGGGCAAGATAAAGAGATGAAATGTATAAGAATTGAAAAGGAAGAAACAAATCATCATTATTTACAGATGGTATAAGTGTATATGCAGAATATTCAAAATAATCTAAGGAAAAATGAAAATGAATCAGAATTTAGTAAAATTATTGACATAAAACAAATGAAATTAAAAAAAATTTTTTTCATTAAAGAGCATAGGAATAAATCAAATAAAAAGATGTGTAGGATCTCTAGACAGAAGAATATGATTTTTTTAAGATAAATTAAACAACTAAAATAAATGGAAAGAAAATTATCTTGTTCACAGACTGGAAGACTCAGTACTGTAAACAGCTCATCTTTCCCAAGTTAAAGCATAAATTCAATGGAATTCCAATCAACATCCCAACAGGTATCATATTAGAAACTGTTAAGCAGAATCTAAAATGTATATGGAAATGCAAAAGAACAAGAAGATCCAAGTATTTTGGGAGAACAATGGTGGGAAGATTTGCTCTACTTCAAAATTTTATAATACAAAGCTTAATAATTAAAGCTGTACGCTATTGACACTAGGATAGACAAACAGGATAGTAGAACATAAGAGCAAGCCTAGAAACACACACACACACACACACACACACACATATGGATGCTAGATATAGGACAAAAAAGTAACTGCAGAGTATTGGGCAAAGACAGTCTCTTCAAATAAATATGTGCTTTTGTGGACCTGAATGTTCATAGCAGTACTATTCACAATAGTCCCTAGATGTCAACAATCCAAATGTCCATTGGTAGTAGAATGGATAAAATATTAATATATTTACAAAATAGACTATTAAATAGTGATCAAAAGAAATTAGCTATAGGTACACAAAAATTTGGTTAAATCTTAAAACGTAAACTGCATGATTTTTTCTATATACGGTTCAAAAGCAAATAATCTTGCTTTGTTGTAATAAAGCTAGGATTTATTGAGTGCTTACTATGTGACAGGTATTTTCTAAGTGCTTTATGTGCACTAATTCATTTAACAGTTACAAGAGGTCTATGAAGTTAAGTATTTTTACCGCCCTTATTTCACTTATGAGAAAACTGAGAAACAGCAGACATTAAGTAACTTGCCTAAGACATCACATAGCTAGTAAGTGGCAGAGCCAGGATTTAAACTCAGGCAGTTTGACTTTAGAGACCATGCACCCAAATGTTCAGTTTACAAAGAGGGAAACTTCTAACTTCTGTTCAAGGTTCTGAGTCACTTAATGGAAGACAAGAGATTATAGCTAAGAAGGTCATAGTATGAAGGAGGGCTCTGAACAATCACATTTTCATGGTGTCATGGGGAACCCATGCTCTAGAACAATCTAGTGGTATCTTCGAAATGCAAAGCCTCCATTTTCATCCTTCCAGATGATACATGTAAATACTTTATTGTTGATATGGTTTAAATGAATTCTCTATACGTAAGTTTGCTGATAGATGCTTTAATCCTTGCATACACAAATCAATCTCTATTGATTAGAAATACCCACAACTTCGTTTTATTTTCTTCTAATTCAGGGCTTTTCTTGTGGTACTGTCTTGACATCTTCACAAATGTCCCATCATCTTTTCTCAATACTTTTATGCTTTATGATCTTGCTGGAAATGTCCTCTCTCCACTCTTCCACCTCTCTCTCTCCTACACTTATGTTGATGCTCTTAATCAACTTTGTACAAGCCAGCCTGCCTTTTCCAGCTCCCAAATGTTTCCCCTACTGATCTCTTGTGAAGTGAAGTCTCTCAGTCGTGTCCGACTCTTGGCGACCCCATGGACTGTAGCCTACCAGGCTCCTCCGTCCACGGGATTCTCCAGGCAAGAATACTGGAGTGGGTTGCCATTTCCTTCTCCAGGGAATCTTCCCGACCCAGGGATCGAACCCAGGTCTCCCGCATTCCTGATCTCTTAGGGCCCTAAGAATCTGTGCCTCTCTATGGTCACTTAGAACTATGTTGCCAATTATTATTATTATTTATTTCATGGATAGGCACTTGACTGGTTTGCATAGTTTGACTATAAATAACATGAAGGCATAAACAAGCCTTTTATCACTTCATAATATCCCACATATTGATGGATATTCACAAATACTTTTGCAGTGAATTCATTTCTGAAAGACAGAGGAGTCATAGACACACGATCTTTTTTTTTAAAAAACCCTTTCCCCATCTAAAATGGGCTTTCCCTGATAGCTCAGTTGGTAAAGAATCTGCCTGCAATGCAGGAGACCCTGATTTGATTCCTGGGTCAGGAAGATACGCTGGAGAATGGATAGGCTAGCCACTCCAGTATTCTTGGGCTTTCCTGGTGGCTCAGCTGGTAAGGAATCCACCTGCAGTATGGGAGACCTGAGTTTGATCCCTGGGTTGGGAAGATCCCCTGGAGAAGGTAAAGGCTACCCATTTCAGTATTCTGGCCTAGAGAATTCCATGGACTATACCCGTGGGATCACAAAGAGTCAGACACGACTGAGTGACTTTCACTTTCACCCATCTAAACTAAGTTAATTTGGGGAGGAGTTATAACAGTGCATATTAGAATTTCGATGGAAGGAAAGGGTGTGTCTTGGAGGGATTCAGACATCCTTTGTGGAGTTGGCAGCTTCTGAGATGGGTCTTGAAGAAAAGTAGAGGGGAAAGGGAAAAGTGGAGCCATGAGAATGACAGAAAGCGAGCAAGCGGGGGCGTGGTGGAGACTACGAGGTAGTTAAGAGGAGAGCAGTATTTCAAGGCATTTTCTCTGACAAGTCAACAACAATAAAGCTGGGAGCACTAAAAAAATGAGTCAACATGTTAGGTGGGTTTGGAGGAGATTGTGGAAATACTCAAGGGGTCATAATTGGAGCCAAGTGCTCCTCTCCCATCTATTTTGAAAATTAAGGTACAATATTACATTCTTTCACATGAACAGACAGGGACCAGAGAAGGTATTTATACAGGCTTATTAACTATAATATGGAAATATATAGAAATCTTCATCTCTTCAGTGGAGAAGGGAAATGTGCCCTGCAATGGGAATTCTTAATAAAGCAATTTTGATATATTATCAAGTACATTAAAATGACTGAGCACATCCCTGTATGTCTATGTACAAGCTGCATTTATTTTGGTGGGAACTGTCCCTGCCCATTTGTATGTGAAGCTTAATATCTTCCCTTCCATTGGGGTGAGCTTTCTTTATCTGTGTCCAGTAGAATATAACCCTTTTATATGCCAATATTGAAGCAAATTAATTTTCTAGTTTTTTTTCAATTTTAGCTCAATCTATTGATGTTTTCCTTTGTGAATCTCAGTCCTTTGAAGTCGTAAAAGCTTGCCAAAGATCTGTCAAATAATTTTAATTTTTTTGCTAGCTTTCCTATGACTTGTTTATATAAACTCTATTCTGTCTGTGGTTTTCTTTTTTGGTGGGAGGGGTTAGATCTAAACTGACTTCTGAATTGCTAATGCATTTTCTCAACACTATTTAAAAATCCTTCTTTTCCTATTATATTTACTGCACTTTGTATGTCCTGCTGAAAGGACTCCTTTGAAGAGAAATGCCTGGCACTGGCTGGCAAGCAGTATTTTTTGTCCTGTATCCTTCTAAGTGGATCAAATGCCAAAGGTGGTCTGAGGTATTTTGTGGGTCTGAATGTTTAGTACTGTCTAAAATCAAGCCTACCACGGCTGGGTGCTGCAGATTAGGTAACATCTGAAGGGTACTGGTTCACAGCTCTGTGAAGGAATAGATGTACCAAGAAGCTCTTCAACTGAGCATGGGTAGACACAAGGAGAGAGAGAGCATCAAAGGAAGGGAAAGGTCATGGTCATCAAGAGCGAAGACAGAGCACACTGCACACACTGTTCTACCTCACAACTTTGCCTTGGATCAGCCCTGGTGGCTCAGTCAGTAAAGAATCTGCCTGCCGTGCAGGAGACCTAGGTTCGATTCCTAGGTCGGGAAGATCCCCTGGAGAAAGGAAAGAACACCCACTCCAGTATTCTTGCCTGGAGAATCCAATGGACAGAGGAGCCTGGTGGCCTACAGTCCATAGGGTCACAAGAGTTAGACATGACTGAGTGACTAAACCACACAGCAGGGTAAAGATTCAAAGTTGTTCTGACCCACATGTGAGGCCTCCCTTAGTTTAGGCCAACCTGGAGCATTTGGAGGGCCTGAAACAAGTGTACCAATTGAAGTCCATGATGCCATATGTTTAAATATTAAAAAATTATACATGAAACTTACAAATTGCTAAATATGTTCTAACCTTTGACCATGATTCATAAGGGCCTAGAAGTTTAGGATCTATTAAATATTCTTGGGTTCCTTGGATTTCCTTACCAGAATGTGGCATCTTGGGATATCCAGCCCTTGGCCAGCCCTCAATTTTTACCCCACCCCCAGCTCCATGCCTAATCTTACAGCCTTCCTATGCTGTGCCTGATATCCTAAGGTACAAGTGGGAACAGTCCAACCACAGATTTTACAACTACTTATCAAGGCTACTGTGGAGAAGGCAATGGCACCCCACTCCAGCACTCTTGCCTGGAAAATCCCATGGACGGAGGAGCCTGGTGGGCTGCAGTCCATGGGGTCACGAAGAGTTGGACACGACTGAGCGACTTCCCTTTCACTTTTCACTTTCCTGCATTGGAGAAGGAAATGGCAACCCACTCCAGTGTTCTTGCCTGGAGAATCCCAGGGACGGTAGAGCCTGGTGGGCTGCCATCTATGGGGTCACACAGAGTCAGACACTACTGAAGCGACTTAGCAGCAGCAGCAGCAGCAGCATCAAGGCCACTGACTTCCCTTCTTGGAATGGTGTCTTCGGCCACCCCTCCTCTACTTATTCTTATTCCTTAATGCTGGGTCAATTAAGGTTGTTAGTTACAAGAAACAGAAACCAACTCTGGCTGACTTAGGCAGAAAAGGAGTTTATTAATAGGACACTGGATTGCTCAGAGTGGTAGAGATGTCTGTGAAATCAAGACTGGTGCTGTGCTGTCAGAAACAAAACCCTGAACTGATCTGACGAGGGCACCACTGCAGCTGTTCTACACCAGCTGCAGCAGCTTGCACCACTGTATCTGTTAATGCTAGGTGCTGGAGGCCTTCCAGAGTGCTACTTCAGCTATACCAGTGATTGTACCTGCTATTACCTGAGAGTTCCACATGGCCCTTGTTTTTTTGTCAGTAGCTATTACATCATGAGTGGATGTCTCTGACTCATGAAACCCGTATCATATTCTCATATCCCAACGGCCAAGGAGAGCAAACACCTGGCATTTTCAGCTTCTATAGTAGAAGTTGGGCTTTGTCCTCCATCAAGACTCATAAGATGGGATTTTCTTCAAATATCGGAAGAGGTTTCAGACACAAGACAGTCAAAATCAATGAGAAATGACCCCTTCCTGTGGGTTCTGTTCTCAAGTCTACCTTCAACTGCTTGTGGCACCTAGCTCGTGCTACTTAACCTTTCAACCTTGAGTTGACAATGACTCCTCAATAAAATGATGTGGTTCAATTTAGTAATCTCTAAAACTGCAAGGAGATCCAGCCAGTCCATTCTAAAGGAGATCAGCCCTGGGTGTTCTTTGGAAGGACTGATGCTAAAGCTGAAACTCCAGTACTTTGGCCACCTCATGTAAAGAGCTGACTCACTGGAAAAGACCCTGATGCTGGGAGGGATTGGGGGCAGGAGGAAAAGGGGACGACAGAGGATGAGATGGCTGGATGGCATCACTGACTCGATGGACGTGAGTTTGAGTGAACTCCGGGAGTTGGTGATGGACAGGGAGGCCTGGCGTGCTGTGATTCATGGGGTCGCAAAGAGTTGGACACGACTGAGCGACTGAATTGAACTGAACTGAAAGTCTCTTAATACCACCCCCCTCCCAAGAAATTCTGATTCTTTGAAAAAGGACTGGTTTGAAAGAATTTGCCACTTCTAAAATTGAAATATAGTGTAAGATATTATTTATCAAGTTTTAGAAACTGAGTGTTGTTCTAAGGCCTATCTAGATATCAAAGGTTGATTTGTCACCATTTTCCTGACTCCTTATCAATGCTGTTTGACAATGGTGCCTCCTAGTGGGTGAGGAAACTCCAGTTACAAATGACAGCAAAGGATCCTAAGACAAGAGCAGCAGACCTCTTGATTTGTCCCTCAGTTTGGTTTTCCGAAATTCTCAGAAAAGAGAGGAAGGCAGTTGTGAACACAACTTCTGTTCTGTTTACTAGGTAAGAACTTGACTGTTAGCCCTCAGTGTTCTCACCAGTCCCCTCTACCAAACACGCACCTCCCAAACCTTCAACATGCACACTCACACACACACACACTCATACACACACACACACACACACACTTCTCTTTCAGTTAAAGCTCTGAAGGAACAACCAAAAGAGGAAGAGGGGCGTCCAGCCACAAAATCATGATAAGTCATATGACAGAATTTTAGAACTGGAAGTTTAATTGGAAGATTTGCTTTAGGTCAGTAGCTAATTCATGGCAATTGGAACTAGAACCTCAGCTTCTTGATTCTCAGCTCCCTGTATAGCCCCACGCTTTTTTGAAGGAGGAGGTTCTTTTTTTTTTGAATCAAGATCGAAGGTTAGAACATATTTAGCAACTTGTAAGTTTGATATATGACCTTTTTATACATAATTTTCCCTTGCTTTAGCATAGACTTATGTGGTTTGTTGAAAGGATAGTAATAGTCTACTTCTTTAAGGGCCTTTTAAAAAAGTACTGCAAATCCTCACAGATGAAGAGATCTCATCTGTGCTTTCTTTCCCCTCTGACCAGAAGACAGACAGATGGTTTCACGGTGCTAGTGAGGAACTAAGTTTCCAAAGTACCCTTGTTTCTTCTCCCAGCATGAGGTCTACAGGGTTCATTTAAGACATTGGTTACTATATAGGGCTTCCCTGGTGGTTCAGAGAGTAAGGCGACTGCCTGCAATGTGGGAGACCCAGGTTCGATCCCTGGATCGGAAAGATCCCTTGGAGAAGGAAATGGCAACCCACTCCAGTATTCTTGCCTGGAAAATCTCATGGACAGTGGGTTACTATATGGCCCCTGGTATATGTGCACAGGGCAAAGTGTCCAAAGGCCTGGGTACTTGGAACTTCTTTCTTTTCTATCCTGCCTACTCTCCCCAGATCTTTAAACTTCATTAATTCTTAACAAAAAAAGTTAGACCTCTGATCTAGTCCTGCTTACTTGCATAGGTGAGAGTCAAGACAGACCCTCTGCCACTCAAAACAAAGTCACTCATAATCAGTGCATCATTACTTGGCACCGCTGCAGCTTACTTTCTATCCTATATACATTCCTATAACTCCAGTATGGGGAATATGTGTATGATTCTTTGTAAGTCTCTGTAGCTCTTCTTCCCACCTCTTCTCTCTAGAAATACAGTTCTGCGTCTTGCTCCTCAAAGCCCTCTCTTCATTTGCAAGCAGGTTCGTCAGTGCAGTCCCTGCCATCACTAGCAGGAAAGCTCCTGGCCTACAGGAGGGAGCACTCCTTCCAGGGATGCAGATACGAAAACCGCGACATGATTCTCCTAGCCATGTGTGGGATGCAAGGATTTGGGGCCATTCTTTGACAGTTCTACCTCTGGCACGTCCTCAGTTCATCTGTCTCAAGGAACATCTAAAGAACAGTAAATCATCAGGCCACACCCTGATGCAGTGTTGCATGTGAGAAAGATGGCCTAATTTGGAAAAAGATCCCATCTTTGGCAAACATACCAGGGATTAAAAACTCATCACACAGTTAATTATTGATTTTGTTTTCATGGTACCGCCATTTGTACTCTGAAATCAAACTGGCTGGTATAATTCTTACTTCTAGGCAGGTTCCTAGCTAACATGAAGATGCTAACGTTGGTACTTAGAAAACCAGAGATATAAACAGAGGCATAATCATAGGTATCTGCCCAAGATTAAATTGTTTCAATTTAGCAAGAAAAACAGAACCATTCCTATGCCCTCACGAGAAGATTCCACAAGCCCATGAATTATTTCCAAGTTTCAAATATGACAAAGAAAGAAATCGGAGTTCTTGAATGTTCAAATAACATCATGGCCAATTCGCAAACAGCAACAGAACTCTGTATGTGGACAAAGAAAAGTCAACAGTTAACTAGAAAGATCCTTCGAGTATTATAGGAAGGCATAGATAACTAAGTTTATTATCCTTATAGACTGATTTTCACACTAGTCACTCCTCTGGGACAAGATACTGAAGATTTCTGTTAAATGTAGATACGATAATAGCTAATAACAAAGACTGAGCATTTAACTATAAACCAAGTGCCATTTTAAGAGCTTTACATGTAATAACTTATTTAATCCTCATAACAACACAAAGAGACAGGTACAGATGAGGAAATTGAGGCTTAAGACAAATGTTATATAACTTGTCCAAGGTTACATGGTTAGAAAATAGCAGTCAGGATTTGAACCTAAGCAATCTGGTTCCAGAATCCTAGCTCTTAAACTCTCATCCTGAGACTCTGTAATAGAGTTTATGACAATGACAATGAAGGTGATGGTAAGACTATCCAGCGTTTTGCTTATCAGAATACTCCCTCATTTCCTTTCATTCTTGCAAGTACTTGGGCAGAAACTGAAGTACCAAGAGGTGAAATGGGCCCTGTTCTAATGGTTATGACTCCTAACCTTCACCTTGAGCCTGGATTCTTCTCCTGGGGGGCCAGATTCAAATGGTCGCTGTGCACCACACATCACCAGGTAGGAGTCCCACGATTGCCACACACTCGAATGAGCCAAAAGTTAATTCACAACTTTCTTCCCCAAACCGTATTTCTATCTGAAGGGGACAGTCTTTCTTCTATTGGGTAAAGTTTGGGACTATCATCTTTTCGAGTAAGGGCTCCCCTCATCATCACTCTCTCTGCATTTTACTTCTAGAATTCTGTCTGAATTCATGTATGTTGGATCTTCTCAATGTGGCTTCCATGACTCTTAGCTTCTCTTTCATACTTACTGTCTCTATCTAACTGTGCTTTGTTCTATGTTGGTTCTTCAATACTGTCTTTCAACTTGGCCAGACTGATTCCCAACATACAGTGTGTGCACACACACGTATGTGCTCTCAAGGACTTTCCAATGTTCACCAAATAGAACAGCCTCTTGTATGAATGTTACCTGTTCTCATTATCTTTTTGAGGAAGCTTAAGTCCCTTTCAGATTTTCCTATTAGTTCCATTTCCCTTAGACAAAATTTCCTATGTTGACTTTGTTTCAGGATGTTAGTTTTTCCTTGTATGCTTTGAAAATTTCATTCAAACACTAATCTTAACTGGGGATTTCTTATTTTTGTTTTTCTCTTTAGGCCCCCTGAGCTATCCTTTTATGTAGGATGGCTAGAGTTTTTCTTAGCTACTGTTTAGGCTGAGGGTGTCTGTCTCATCCCTGGATTCCATGTGGTGAGCTAGACTCCAGTTCTCTTCCTCTTACGGGCTCTCAGTTTCTGTTACAATGAAGAAGCTGAACTCTAAAATCTCATCTTGCCTGGAATTCTTTGTTGACTTTAGTTTCGACTGTCTACTACATTGTTCACATGGAGTCTAGGGGTCTCTCCCTGGTGCACAAAATCTGATTATATTATTACCTTGGTAGAATTACTTCACTGTGCTCTACCACCTACAGAATAAACTTCAAAGTCCGATCCCATGTCACCTCCTCAGAAAGGGCTATGCGAACATCGTATCTGAAGTAGCATCGTCATCACTCTTTATCCCTTATGTGGTCCTTGTTCTTGGCAGCACTTGTCATTACTGGCTATTATTACCACACATTTACTTGTTAGTTTGTCTCTTCCAGGAGAATGTAAGTTTCATGTAGGCACTGATTTTGAATTACTCACTGTTAAATCCTCAGATATGCAGATGACACCACCCTTATGGCAGAAAGTGAAGAGGAACTAAAAAGCCTCTTGATGGAAGTGAAAGAGGAGAGTGAAAAAGTTGGCTTAAAGCTCAACATTCAGAAAACGAAGATCATGGCATATGGTCCCATCACTTCATGGGAAATAGATGGGGAAACAGTGGAAACAGTGTCATACTTTATTTTTGGGGGCTCCAAAATCACTGCAGATGGTGATTGCAGCCATGAAATTAAAAGACGCTTACTCCTTGGAAGAAAAGTTATGACCAACCTAGATAGCATATTGAAAAGCAGAGACATTACTTTGCCAACAAAGGTCCATCTAGTCAAAGCTATGGTTTTTCCTGTGGTCATGTATGGATGTGAGAGTTGGACTGTGAAGAAAGCTGAGCACCGAAGAATTGATGCTTTTGAACTGTGATGTTGGAGAAGACTCTTGAGAGTCCCTTGTACTGCAAGGAGATCCAACCAGTCCATTCTGAAGGAGATCGGCCCTGGGATTTCTTTGGAAGGAATGATGCTAAAGCTGAAACTCCAATACTTTGGCCACCTCATGCGAAGAGTTGACTCATTGGAAAAGACTCTGATGCTGGGAGGGATTGGGGGCAGGAGGAGAAGGGGATGACAGAGGATGAGATGGCTGGATGGCATCACTGACTCAATGGATGTGAATGTGAGTGAATTCCGGGAGTTGGTGATGGACAGGGAGGCCTGGCGTGCTGCGATTCATGGGGTTGCAAGGAGTCAGACATGACTGAGCGACTGAACTGACCTGAAATCCTCAGAACCTAGAACAGTGCCTGGCACATTGTAGGCATTCAATAAATACATGTGAATGGATGTATTAATATTAAAATCCTTGACATGGCAGCAGTGCTTGCTTCAGCAGCACTTATACTAAAATTACTGTAGGAACACAAGCCCTAGATGTATCAGAGCAATAAAAGAGTGAGGGCTCTAGAGTCAAACTGTCAAGAATCTTGGCTGCAGCACACCAACTTTGGGACCTTGAGCAAGTCACAGCCTCCTAAGCTGCAGTCTTCTCATCTGTAAAATGGGTAGTCAACCTTAGTGGGTTCCTGAGAGGAATTCGCAGACAATAGACAAGTTAGTGTAGCATGTGCAGTCACACCCATCACCAAAGGTTTTTTACTATTATATGTCCAAGCTCATCTCCAGTCATTGTCTCATCTTCTACCACGTTCCACAGTAACAGCCCACTATGACTAATGATGCCTCAACCATATAAGCTGACTCACATTTCTCGCTATTCCACATGCTCTTGCCCATAATGGTTACCTCCTTTACCACTCATATAGTCAATCTGCTTCCCATCCAAAATTAAACTCTTCCACCTAGAACCCTAGCCCAAGCATGGAAACGAAGTGGGCTTTGATTTGCCCAGGTGGGACATGGGACAGACGCCAAATTCAAAAGGAGGTTATCCATAGGGGGTCAGGTCAATAACTTAGGATACACAGGGTTTTACAACAGAAAGAGGAAACTGAGCTAATAGATAAATTAATTCACTCATTCATTCGTATTCTCTTTCTTTCTCTGTCTGGAATGTGACATAAGAGAAGCAGAAGGAAACAGCTGGCCCTGCAGGTCATGCAGACTTGGGAACTAGGGTGCCTGTTTGGGGCTCTGGGCAAGTCCTTGAGTAAATATGGAAAGCTGGTCTTTCCAGAGCAGAGGAGATGCAAAACCCTGAGGGATGAAGGGAGTAGTAACCCAGTTCCTGAGGTTTTTCTCTCTAGTTCTTATGAGGCCTGGCTTCATTCTGTTTTCTTTCTTTACATTTCGTGAGATTTCAGTATCTTTTGTCAGCTTGGTCCCTGTCACTGCCACTTGGCCAACTCCAGGTCATCCTTCACATTTCAGTATTGCCTCCTCTATGAGGGATCTTTCTCTTCCTTCCTCTCTTTCTCCTTCTCATTATAATGTTTCCATGTCCATCTATCTCCATACTGAGCCTCCAGCTATATTTCATAGATAAAAGGCATTAAGAAACAAAATTACTAAGTTTCTGACAGACTTAGGACAATAGCACAGGCCTCTCCATTTGCCCTCTCATATTTCACTCTCTCTCTCTCACTAAGGAAATAAGTAATCAGATAGAGATACCAAATAGGAGAAAAGAGATAACAAGAGATGGCATAACGGGAGGATATCCCAGAACTGAGCTCATGCATAGCATGAGCACTGGATACTGGTTGAGGAATAAGCAAGTTTGGTGAAGGATGGAACCAAGAATTGCAAAAACCCTTCATTTCCACACAATATTGTTCTTGATACACTCTCTTTACCTGGCGTCTGTGACATCCAGCAGTCATGATTTTCTTTCCAGCTCTTGAGCTATTCCTTTGCTATCTCATTTGATAGCTATTCTTCCTATTCTATACCCAACCCTTTCAAATTTGGAAGACCCTCAGTCTTCAAGTCCTCTATTCATAACCTTCTCTATACCCTTTCTAAACCATCTAAATGGGCTTCCCCGGTGGCTCAGACAGTAAAGAATCTGCCTGCAATGTGGGAGACCTGGGTTTTATCCCTGGGTTGGGGAGATTACCTGGTCAGAGGAGGGCAAGACAACCCACTCCAGTATTCTGGCCTGGAGAATTCCATGGACAGAGGAGCCTGGCAGGCTACGGTCCATGCAGTCACAAAAAGTCAGATATGACTAAGCACAGCACATCTAAATAGCTGCTGCTGCTGCTAAGTCACTTCAGTCGTGTCCAACTCTGTGCAACCCCATAGATGGCAGCCCACCAGGCTCCCCCGTCCCTGGGATTTTCCAGGCAAGAACACTGGAGTGGGTTGCCATTTCCTTCTCCAATGCATGAAAGTGAAAAGTGAAAGTGAAGTCGCTTAGTCGTGTCCGACTCTTTGCGACCCCATGGACTGCAGCCCACCAGGCTCCTCCGTCCATGGGATTTTCCAGGCAAGAGTACTCGAGTGGGGTGTCATTGCCTTCTCTGATCTAAATAGCAACCATCCTCAAATGTCTGTATCTATCCAAGATCTCTCTATGTGCCTCATCCACATATTTAGCTTCATCTTTAGCAGTTTCATTCAGAGGTCTCACAGAAACTTCAAACTCAACACGTCCAAAATGTATTTTACCATCTATTTCCAAGTACCATTATCTTATCAGGTGCTCAAGTCAGTGATCAGAGAATCAACTTTGACTCCTACTTCCTTATTTCCTTTATCCAATCATCAAATCCTGTCCATTCTAATTCCTAAACATCTTCAGGTTCTATTCACTTCCTTTCACTGCTACTGACACTGATCTATCCTAGCCATCAACATTCATACTAAATCACTCTAATGGCTTCCTAATTCTCTCCACATTTAAATCCAATTCGCTAGCAATACTATAGCCAAAAAATGCTTTTAAAATGGAAGTCTGATCATATACCTTTGCTTATCATGGCATCTACATCTTTAAGATAAAATCCCAAATTCTTGCCATGTCTTAAAAGACTCATCAAGATTTTGCTCTTATTTCTTGTGAACCTCTTGAACCCTTGATGGTATGCAGGAGAAATATGAAGAGTATCTTTAAGCCAAATAATACTTTCTAGACTCTGGTAAAAAGGCAGAATAAATATATTTTTCATATTCCCATACTAATATTCAAAGACACTGCCTACTGACTTAAGTCAATGACCAGTAGAGGGACTAACAACCTTATCTCTACTTCTGAGTATTACAAATTCTCTTGGGCCCAGTGATCTCACAAAGATATGAAATCCACTCTAGTTAATGGCATTCTAGTCAAGTCCACAGATAAGGACTAAGGCCATAAAAACAAAACAGAATTCATCTACAACTCTCTCTGTCTAGACTTATACATGTAAGGGCAGTTTTAGAATGAAATAAAGTATTTTTCTAATTAATATGACAGAGATTAGTTCAGTTCTTTATATCACAATTTCAAGTTAAAGTCTACAACTCTTATGCAATGCTCATAGGAATGCAAAGTGGTACAACATTTGATGGAATACAAACATAGATGGAATTTGGCATTAATAATAGTATAAAATGATGTACATACAGGGTTATTAATGTAAAAGAAGAAGACTAGAAATTACCCAAATATCCATCAATAGGGACCTGACTTAATAAACAATTCGACATCCATAATGGAGTACTAAGCAGGTGTAAATAGGAATGAAGAAGATGTTTACATATTGCTATGGAAAGATTCCTGGTGTTTTCATATTGTGAAATTTAAAATAATCAAGATTTAGAAAAGAGTATATAAGAGTGTGTAAGAAGGGGGTGGTACAAAAATATATATGCATTTTCTCATATTTTCAAACAGAAATAATGAACAATAAAATTAAAACTAATTTTACAAAATAATTTTCTCTAAGGTAGGAGGTGAATGGGGACAGAGTCAAGTGAGACCTTTCTGAATGAATCTTATTCATAAGTTTGACTTTTCAATCATGTACATATATATAATAATCTAAAAACAAAATTAAGTCAAGAAGAAGTAAGAGACAGTTCCTAAAATGTAAGTGATATAGACATCTGAGTAAGCTCAGGAGACTATCAGTGCAACACCCTGGTTGTGATATCATACTAGTTTTGCAAAATGTTAACACTGGGAGAAACTGGGAAACATCTGCAATACAAGGATCTCTCTGTATTATTTCTTACGGCTGCATGGAAGTCAATAATTATCTCAATAAAAACTTTAATAAAAAAAGAAACTGAAATAAACATACCTAACTGTATGTCAAGCTTGTGGCATAGGCACAAAGAGAACAGTTATTTAAGTGACTTTAAAACCCAGTGTTTTGATTGTGCCACCCTACTGGGATATACTCAAAGGATGAACAGAGGGCAAAGAAATCCTAATCTGTATTCAGTGTCTTGCTTTTATTATATGTTTAAACTAGTAGGATGAAGCTATTAATAGTATGCTACTGTGGCAAGACATCCAGATTTCCAGACAAAAGATGTACGAATATAAAAATTTTAAAGTTAAGTAAAATTTTTACTAAATTATGTTAAATATTATAGTATAATGTATATAGTAAATAGTATTATATAGTATAATGTATACTATACACTATACTATATACTATAGTATAATGTGTAATATAATATATACTATATAGTATTATATAGTATAATGTACATAGTATAAAGTATTATAGTATAATAAATAAAATATGTAGTATAAATTATGTTAAGTATTATAGTATAATATCTAGTATGCTAAGTGAAATAAGTCAGATGAAGACAAATACTGTATGACATGACTTACATGTGGAATCTAAAAAAATAAAAACAAGTGAATACTTATTTCCAGTTACCAGTGAGGAAAAGGAGAAAGGAGGGGCAAGACAGGGGTAGAGGATTAAGAGGTACAAAATATTATGTATAAAATAAATAAGCTATAAGGATATATTATATGACACAGGGAATTTAAACAATGTTCTACAATTAATACAAATGGAGGACAACCTATAAAAGTTGTGAATCACTATATTGTATACCTGTAACATATATTAACTAATGTCAATTTTAAAAATGATTTAAAAAATTAAAATTAAAAATTAAGTAAAAAACTCTAATTTCTTTCTTGTTTTTAAAAAACTTTATCTTATGGAAAATTTCAAAAGTATAAAGTAATGAAGGCTCCTGTATTCATTACCCTACTCCAACAATTAACAACTCACTGGCTAATCCTGTTTTACCTATACTTCAGTCCCATTCTCACTGCTCACCCCCTACCTGATTCTTATGCAAACCCCAGACTTTATGTATAAATATTTCAGTACTTATCTCCAAATTGTAGGAACCCTTGTTGCAAAATAACTTTTATAAAATTATAAAATGATACATTAAAAACTAACAATTCCTTATTATATAATAAATGTCTCACTAAATAAAAATTTGTAATTGTTACTTTAAACTGGAAATAATAGTGTAAACTCAAGGTTTCATGTTTGATTGCTTAAGTCTGATTGACGAAAACTTTTTCATTTCTAATAACTTTAGATTTACATAAAAACTGCAAAGATGGTTCAGAGAGTCCTTATATACCCCTCACTCAACTCCCCTAATGTTAACATCTTAGGCAACCACAGGACATTTGTCAAAACTAAGAGAGTAACACTGGTGCATTACTATTAACTCAACTCCAGATTGTATTTGGACTTCACATGTTTGTTGACTAAAATACTTTCTTTGTTCTGATTTTTTTTTTTTTTTTTTAGATGGCAGTTGTGGGTTTGGGGGTAAGGATACCACAGAGGTGAAATGTCCTTCTGAGAACATCACCTCAGTGGGCATGTGATATCCACATGACTTACCAGTGATGTTAACTTGCTTCTTTGGTTAAAAAGGGTCAGCCAAGTTTCTCCATTGTAAAGTTACTATGTTCCCCTTTCCAACCTCTGTTCTTCGAAAATGAGTTGCTAGGTCCAGTCTACACTTAAGACGGGAGGGGATTATCTACATATATTATTTGGAACTTTTCTGTAAGGAAGGTTTTTCTCTTCTCTGTGTATATGTTCAATCATCTCTGACTCTTTGCGACCCCATGGGCTGTAGCCCACCAGGCTCCTCCGTCCATGGGATTCTCCAGGCAAGAATACTGGAGTGGGTTGCCATTTCCTCCTCAAGGGGATCTTCCCGACCCAGGAATTGAACCCATATCTCCTGTGTCTCCTGCATTGGCAGGTGGATTCTTAACCCACTGAGCTACCTGGGAAGCAGCTCTTCTCTACCATTGATTTATTCAATAATTTATTTATATTGGTATGGGCTCATATATACTTAATTCCTACCTTGGGTTATAGCCTAGTACTGGGCTTCCCAGGTGGCGCTAGTGGTAAAGAACCTGCCTGCTAATGCAGGAGATGAAAGAGATGCAGGTTCAGTCCCTGGGTTCAGAGCCTCGTGGATGACAGCCCATGGGGTTGCAAAGAGTTGGACATGACTGAGTAACTGGAGCACATAGCCTAGTGCTACACTATTTTGTTGCTCTAATCTGTTCCCGTTTTGGCCACTGGGAGCTCTTTCAGATTGGTGCTTTGTCCCTTTCACGTGCCCCCTCAACTTTCTGTTTTGTTTTTTTTTAGCATTACCTTACTTCCAGGCAGTATAAAATGCTCCAAGTTTGTGTTTTCTCTGCCTCAGTCTTAGAATAATTTTTATAAAGAGCCTTGGCTCCTTTCATGGGAGAATGTATTTAGAAATGAAGATTTGGATGTGGGTTTGCTCATTATATTGCAGTGCCACAGCTTCTAGGCCCTTTCAGTGGCAGAAATGTATGTATGTGTACTAATCCATACACATGTATTTGTATTTATTTCTGTATCTGTACTCACATGTATATGAGTACATGTATGTATACACATACAGACACACATATGTATACATTCATGTGTGTAAACATGTTAAATATGTGTACATGCTAAATATGATGTCATTCTGCCATCTCCAACTCTAATCCAGCACCACAGGCTTCACTCTAGTCTTCATTCTTATTTGTAATTTCTTTCCCTAACAGAATCTTAAACTTCTGCATATTTAAAAAGTCAATACAGAATGGAGTATTACTCAGCCATTAAAAAGAATACATTTGAATCAGCTCTAATGAGGTGGATGAAACTGGAGCCTATTATACAGAGTGAAGTAAGCCAGAAAGAAAAACACCAACACAGTATAATAACGCATATATATGGAATTTAGAAAGATGGTAACAATAGTCCTGTATGTGAGACAGCAAAAGAGACACAGATGTATAGAACAGTCTTTTGGACTCTGTGGGAGAGGGCGAGGGTGGGATGATTTGGGAGAATGGCACTGAAACATGTACATTATCATATGTGAAACAAATCACCAGTCCAGGTTTGATGCAGGATACAGGATGCTTGGGGCTGGTGCACTGGGATGACCCAGAGGGATGGGATGGGGAGGGAGGAGGGTGGGGGTTCAGGATGGGGAACACATATACACCCATGGTGGATTCATGTCAATGTATGGCAAAACCAATATAATATTGTAAAGTAATTAGCCTCCAATTAAAATAAATAAATTTATATTAAAAAAAAACACAAAAAGTCAACATACAAAAAGGTCCAGAAATGTAAAACAAAACAGGCAAATTTTGGGAAAATAGTTGCAAATGCATGAAAAAGGTAAATATCCTTAGTAAATAAGGAATTCTTACAAAATGGCAAAAAAACTAAAGAAAGTAAACATGAAAAAGAAATGGGTAAACATACTTCTAAAATATTTGACGATATTAGTAATAAAATTAATGCAAATGAAACCAAAATGTCATTGTGACCTACCAAAATGTAAACATGGTTGCTTTCATTTATCACTGGCTTGATATAAATTAGTACCATCCTTATGAGCAATAACATGACACTACGTAAAAGGAGTTTTAACTCTACTGCCTACACTTCTGATAGGTGATGTCTCTGAGTGAAGACAATAGAAAAGCTGGATCAAAAGTTCCTGAAAACATCAAAGTACTAATCAAATTGTCAGGAATAGTGGCTAAAATCTAACAGTGGGAACTAAGAGAGGAAAGCCAAGGATCAAAGTACTTCTCTTGCCCTGGGGACATTTGCTTATACAGAAGATCTCTAATGGAAAACAAGTCAGAATTCAGGGGAACATCATAAACTACTCTCCAACATCATGCGAAATGCCGGGCTAAATGAAGCACATTCTGGAATCAAGATTGCAGGGAGAAATATCAATAACCTCAGACATGCAGATGACACCACCCTTATGGCTGAAAGCGAAGAGGAACTAAAGAGCCTCTTGATGAAAGTGAAAGAAGAGAGTGAAAAAGCTGGCTTAAAACTTAACATCAAAACATTAAGATCATGGCATCTGGTCCCATTACTTCATGGGAAATAGATGGGGAAACAATGGAACAGTGAGAGACTTTATTTTTTGGGGGGCTCCAAAATCACTGCAGATGGTGACTGCAGCCATGAAATTAAAAGACGCTTGCTCCTTGGAAGAAAAGCTATGACAAACCTAGACAACATATCAAAAAGCAGAGATGTTACTTTGCTGACAAAGGTCCATCTAGTCAAAGCTATGGTTTTTATAGTAGTCATGTATGGATGTGAGTGTTGGATCATAAAGAAAGCCGAGCGCTGAAGAACTGATGCTTTTGAACTGTGGTGCTGGAGACTCTTGAGGGTCCCTTGAACTGCAAGATCATACCAGTCAATTCTAAAGGAAATCAGTCCTCAATATTCACTGGAAGGACTGATGCTGAAGCTGAAGTTCCAGTACTATGGCCACCTGATGTGATGAACTGACTCACTGGAAAAGACCCTGATGATGGGAAAGATTGAGGGCAGGAGGAGAAGGGGATGGCAGAGGATGAGATGGCTGGATGGCATCACCGACTCGATGGATATGAGTTTGAGCAAGCTCCAGGAATGGACAGGGATGGACAGGGAAGCCTGGTGTGCTGCAGTCCATGGGGTCACAAAGAGACAAACACGACTGAGCAACTGAAATGAACTCTCCAATATTGAGCTAGGACCCTAAAGAGCTAGGCATGAACTGGAAGTGATCAGTGCCTTCACATACTTGCAATCCCGCTTTACCTTTGATTGGCCCTGAAAATCTAAGCCCTGAACCTTGATTAAGGTAGTCCCAGACTGCTAGTGCTTAAACGTGCCAGTAGAAGGGAATTAAAGTTCTCTCTAGAGGAAGAAAGCATTATTCAGTGCCAAATATTTTCAAAATAATTTCTAGCCCGCAGTCAAAATGAATCAGGTATATAAAGGGGTAAGATATCTTGATCAAGAACCAGCAAAAATGACAGACAATAATGATGAATAGGGATTTTATATACAGAGATTATCCTACATAGATTATTGAATAGGGAAACCTACTATGTCTCATAATATAAAAGCTGAGCTTGAATATTTTTTTGAAAAAAAGAGAAAATATATAGATTTTAAAAAGGAAAACACAAAGTTCAGAAAAGAAGGTAGAAGATATAGAGAATACTATAAGGTATACCTATATCTATACTTAATTGGGTCACAAAGGTGATGAGAGAAAAAGGCAAAGGTAGTATTTGAAGAGATAATGGCTGAGAATATTCTCTAATCATAAACAATATCAATACACCTATTCAAGAGACCTAAAAACCTAAGGCAGGATTAAAACACATGCACACACACACCCCACATCACAGAAAAAACTATAGAAAACAAAAGATGAAGAAAACATTTTTTCAATAACCTTAAAAATAAAGAAAGACTATCCTCAGAGAGAAGTGACAGAGTGCTAGCTGAAGTCTCAATATCAATGGAAGCTAGAAAACAGTAGAATCATATATAATGGAAAGAAAACATCAACCTAGAATTCTCTACCCAGTGGCTATCCCTCAACACTAAAGGGAATCTAAAGAAATTCTGAAACTAACAGAAATGGAGTTTGCACTTAGCAGATTGACACACAAAAAAATGAATCCAGGTAAAACTTTAGAGATGCTGAAAGAATAAATAACAAAGAAAGGATTAGTGTGTAGGTAAATCTAAACAAATAACAATAATAATATAATTTGGAGTGATGTAAATACATGCAACTTACACATTTATATACACAAATATCCTATAAGTCAAGGGTTGCATTATATGGAATTAATGTGCTATACAGTGCTGATATTGTTCAGGAAGACAATAATGACATCAACATTAGGATTTGATGAATTAGGGAGGCATTTCTGGGGTATACACTCAGATAACGGCAAAGGGTACTTAAACTTCTGAATTAATAGAAGAAAAATGAAATAACAAAACGTTTTCAACTGATTCAAATAAATCAGGGAAGGTGAAGAAATACGTAATAGTTGGTATAAAGAGAAAGCACATAAGAAGACCATAATGTCAATCAAAATATACTAAAATTAAATGTAAAAGAAATAAATGCTCTAATTAAAAAATGAAGATTCAGAGTCTAGAATAAAAAAACAACTATATTCCTTTAATGAGAGACACATGTAAAACCCAAGGATACAAAAAGTTTGAAATTTTAAAAAGGAAATAAATTCTAGAAAATTAAATCCAAAGTAGAAGGACAGAAAAAACAACAAATAGAAATTACTGAAATAGAAAATAAACACACAGTAAAAAGGAATTAGAGCTAAAAGTCACTGATTAAAAGACTAATAAAATGGGTAAATATCTGGCAAGGCTGGGAAAGAAAAAGAAAAGGCGGAAATTACTTCCATTAAGAATGAAAAAGACCCTGTAGAGATATTATGAACCACTTTATGATAAAATTGTTTAAAGTTTAGATAAAATGCACTCATTCCAGCAAAATACAATTATTGAAGGGTGAAAGATTAATAAACAAAAACCCAAATATTCCTATAAATATTTAAGGAATTGAATCAGACATGAAAACCCTTCTCAAAAGAAAGTCTGGCCTGGATGGGTTTATAGGTGAGTTCTACCACTTACGTACGGAAAACAAAAAACAGAGACTACTTCTCAATTCATTTTATGAGACTACCGTAATCTAGATATAAAAATCTGATACGGATAGTACAAGAAAATTATAGTATAATCTTCCCACAAACATAGATGTAAAAAGTCTAAACAAAATACAAGCAGACCAAATCTAATAATAAAAAGGATTATATGGATTATAAATCAACACCAAGTGTGGTTAATGAAAGAATCAATGAAATTCATTGCATTAGCAGAGTAAAGAAAACCATATGATCACTTCAATATACACAGAAGAAAAAGAATTTGATAAAATTCACCATCCATTTATGCCTAGCAAACCCTAAGATCAGAAATGAATAAAGATTTGCTATCATTATTCTGGATATTTTATCCACTGCAGTAAAGGCTAGAGAAAGAATCCTCTTCATACACAGATGATCAAGTATGCAGAAAACCCACACAGTTCTATAGATAAATTATTAGAAATGATGAAGCTTGATGAATAGAAGGAATATAATGTCAATATAAGGAAGGAGAGTAAGAGAGAGAGAAAGGGGGAGGGAAGGAGAGATTGACCTACATTTAAAAGCAAATACCTAAGAATCTAACAAAAGATGTATATAACTTCTATGAAGAAAAGTATAAAACTTTATTGAAAGACATCAAGGATCTAAATAAATGGGAAGACAGACACTATATTCATAAATTGGAAGACTCAATAATAAATCTGTCAATTATTCTCAAGCTGCTATAAAGATTTGACATAATAATTTAAGGCAAAATCTCAACAGTTTTTTAAGTGTGCGTATGTATAAATTGACAACTTGATTCTAAAATGGAAATGGAAAATGCAGAGACAAGTACAGCTCTTAAGAAATGTCTAAAGAAGAACAAAGTGGAAAGCCCTGCTCTACTAGTAACCAGGACTTATTGTAAAGCTAAGACATTGTACTCGCAGCACAATGTCAGGCAAATAGGCCAAGAGACCGGAACAGAGCCTGGAACAATCGCACATATATAGATGCCTGATTTATGGCAAAAGTGGTACTACAGAGCAGTCTTTTCAGTAATTGTGCTGAGACTATTGACTATCCATATGGAAAAAATGAAACTAGACTGCTACCTTACGGTGTACCTCAAATCAGTTCCAGGTGGACAGGAAAACAACAGAATATCTTCATAATCTCAGGGGAGTAAATAATTTCTTAAACAAGATACAAAAACACTGGCCATAAAATTTTAAAATGATAAATTAGACTATATTAAAATCACAAACTTCTGTTAATCAAAAGATATCATTACAAGAATGAAGAGATAGGTGACTAAATGGCAATTAGGGAAGAATATTCAGGAAGATTACCAGTGGTCATGTATGGTTTTGAGAGCTGGACCATAAAGAAGGCAGAGCGCCCAAGAATTGATGCCTTTGAACTGTGGTGCTAAAGAAGACTCCTGAGAGTCCCTTGGACAGCAAGGCGATCAAACTAGTCAATCTTAAGGTAAATCAAACTTGAATACTTATTGGAGGGACTGATGCTGAAGCTGAAGCTCCAGTATTTTGGTCACCAGTATTTGGGATGCGAACAGCTGACTCATTGGAAAAGTCCCTGATGCTGGGAAAGATTGAGGGCAGAAGGAGAAGAGGCCGTCAGAGGATGAGGTGGCTGGATGGCATCAATGATGCAATGGACATGAACTTTGGTAAACTCTGGGAGATGGTGATGGACAGGGAGGCCTGGTGTGTTGCAGTTCATGGGGTTGCAAAGAGTCACACGACTGGGCGACTGAACAACAATCAGGAAGAACTACAAGGAGATTCTACTACACACCAATTGGCTACAATTGGGATGTATATAGAGAGTAACATGGAAACATACATTACTATATGTAAAATAGATAGCCAATGGGAATTTGCTGTTTCACTCAGGAACTCAAACCAGGGCTCAGTAACAACCTAGAGGGGTGGAATGGGGAGGTGCAGGGATGTTTAAGTGGGAGGGGACATAAGTAAACCTATGCCTGATCCATGTTGATGTTTGGCAGAGACCAACAAAACACTATAAAGCAATTATCCTTCAATTAAAAATAAATTTAAAAATTCCAACAATGCCAAGTATTAGCAAAGGTGTGTAGCATAGGTAATAATTAATCATGAGAATAAAAGGAAGGCATAAGTTAGCAAATAAGGACTAAAAACAGTATTTTAAACATGGGGCAGTGCCAAGAAAACTAGGACTTGGATCACCTTAGAGAGGCATATACCACTGGTAAAGGGTCAGTTTACACATCTACTTTAGAAAATAGCCTGATGTTATCTAGGAAAACTGAAGTTATATCAATATAAACTCTGAAACCTATTAACTCTACTCCTAGGTCTACACCCTATATGAATGTTTACTTAGGTGCACTAGGATACAGGTACAAGATTGTTTACAACATTACTGTTCAACATAGCCAAATCTGGAAACAACTCAAATACACATTAACATTTACATGAATAAATAAACGTGTGAATGTTTGTTCACTAACACTATATAGCACTATAGCAACAAAGTAATAGAGATCAAACTAACCTGGATAAATCTCACAGACTCAAAAAGAATGTATACTGTATGAGTCTATGAAAATAGATTTCAAAAGGTAGATAACACTGAATTACACTATTCAGGGATACCTATTTAGATGGTATACAAAGAAAAAACATGGAAGTTAGGTCTAGATTAGTGTTAATTGTGAGAGAGGTAGGGGGTTGCAATCAGAAAGGGGAATTTGAGGGCTGTTGAAGTGCTGGCAGTTTTAAAATTTCTTGACCTGGGTTGCAGCTACATGGTTCCTTACTTTACAGTAATTTATGCTTGTATAGTGCTGTGTATGCATTTTTCTAAATGTAATACATTCTATTAAAAAGGTTAAATCTATGTGTGATAGAGGTGTTTGTATGCATTCATATACTAATTCTAATATCTAGGAATTCAACTTCTAAAAACTCATTTTGAGGACATAAGGCAATCAGGGGGTGTGTGCAAGTAATTAAGTACAAGAATATGATTAATTATAACATTACTTCTAATACAGAAAAACAGAAAACAGTGTAAATATCCAACTTTAGAGAAAATTTAAGTGTAGCACAAGCATATATAGTTCAGACATCTTAATGTGGCCATTAAAATGTTATATCTAAAAAAGTATTTAAGCGTATTATGTGCATACATGCTCAGCTGTGTCTGACTCTTTGCGACCCCAGGGACTGTAGCCCACCAGGCTCCTCTGTCCATGGGATTTTCCAGGCAAGAATACTGGAGTGGGTTGCCATTTCCTTCTCCAGGGGATCTTCCTAACCCAGGGAGTGAACCCGCGGCTCCTGCATCTCCTGCACTGGCAGGAGGATTCTTTACCACTGGGAAGCCCCATTTACTTGTATAGCAAAATGCTTAAAATTATTAAGTTAAAAGAACCAGGATACAAAATTGTATGTATAAATGATCTCAACTTAGTGCAACTGTGATCATGGGTATACATAGAAGGAAATGTTTTTGAAATGCTCACTGTGATTACCTTTTGCAAATGCTATTATTCTTATCATTATAATTTTCCATAATCTCTAAATTTGTACAAAGGATGTGTATTATATTACACTAAAAACAACTTATAAATTTTCATTTTAAATGAACTTCTTTTAAAAAACAAAGTTATCTGAACTTTCTTATTTTATATATACACAAATTTATTCAAAGTTATTTCATACACAAAAAAATTACCAGAGTGACAATTTCAAATGCATTTCTGAGATAGTAGGCATCAGAATGAAGTTTGTTTCCTAAAGTATTCAAAGCTTAACATCTATTCTACACTGTAATATCTCAATCTAGGATTTGTTTTATACAGAAATTGGGACACCTCCATTTTTTCCCTCCAAGAGATGTCAAAATGATATACTAATTACAATTAATAGTTAAAAAAAAAAAACAACCCAAGCTTTGCAATTATCTTTATAGGTAATTATATTTTGTTTTCAGATCCAGGAGTTTATTAACTCAAATCCTTCTTATGTTGTTCTCTATTATTGTGTGGAAAAGAGTTAACATAGAAGGTCTAACTATTATCTCTCAAAAGGCTTGCAAGGCATACCTCCAAGGTCAGCTCTTGATTGGCATATGGGAACTTGGATGGGTTCCGCCCCTCCTAAATGAAAAGAGTGGCTCACTGTGTCTAAACTGCTTGTGCAAACAATATGATTTATCCTGAACACCTGCTTTCTTTCTGGGAGTCTGGAATTTGCTATGTGCCAGGCAGAGGGTGTTTACATGACAAGCCCCTGACAAAAACCCTGGATGCTGAGTCTCTAATGAGCTTCCCTGGTGGACAACATCTCACATGTGTTGTCACAGCTGCTGGCTGGCAGAAGACCCTTGAAAGCTTGTGCCTTGCTACCCCTGGACTACAATCCATGCATCTTCTCCTTTTGCCGATTGTGCTTTATACCCTTTAGCTAGTAATAAATCATAGCTGTGAATATGACTATATGCTGAGTCCTAGGAGTCCTCTTAATGTTAGTAGCTCAGTCATGTCCAACTCTTTGCAACCTCATGGACAGTTACCAGGTTCCACTGTCCATGGAATTCTTCAGGCAAGAATACTGGAGTGGGTTACCACTTCCTTCTCCAGGAAGGAGTCCTCTTAGTAGATCATCAAATTTGGGAGTGGTCTTGGGGATCCCTGACACATAGTTCTTAAAACTAAAACACAACTAAACATTTAATATAGTGGTAAACCTAAGTCAACAGAAATGTTTAACACTGAGCACTTCCCTGGTGGCTCAGATGGTAAAGAGTCCTCCTGCAGTGCAGGAGATGTGGGTTCGATCCCTGGGTTGGGAAGATCCCCTGGAGAAGGAAATGGCAACCCACTCCAGTATTATTGTCTGTGAAATCCCATGGACAGAGAAGCCTGGTGGGTGACAGTCCAGAGTGTGGTAAAGAATCGGACATGACTGAGCAACTAACACACAGAGTTGTGTGTGAGTGTGCAGTCGCTTAGTCGTGTCCGACTCTTTGCGACCCCATGGACTGTAGCCCGCCAGGCTCCTCTGTCCATGGTATTCTCCAGGCAAGAATACTGGAGTGGGTTGCCATTTCCTTCTCCAGGGGATCTTCCCAACCCAGGGATCGAACCTGAGAGTTACAGAGTTCCAAATGTTATGTGCAGCCTGGATGGGATGGGGGTCTGGGGGAGAATGGATACATGTATATGTATGGCTGAGTCCCTTTGCTGTCCACCTGAGACTATCACAACATTGTTTGCTAATCGGCTATACCTCAATACAAAATAAAAAGTTTATTTTTATCCCTGCGATAGTCCTGGCCCTGCTGAAATCACATAAATAAAAGCATATCACAGAAAAAAAAATAAAAAGTTTTAAAAATAAAAAAAATGAAGAAGCACATTATAAAAAAAGAGAGATGTTTAATTTTAAAAAGTTTATGACACAGACATTTTCTTCCTCTTCTAACTAGCATTTACCAAAGACCTATACAGTCGCCTGGGCTTCCCTGGTGGCTCAGATGGTAAAGAATCTGCCTGCAGTGCAGGAGGCCCAGGTTTGATCCCTGGGTCGGGAAGATTCCCTGGAGAAGGAAATGGCAACCCACTCCAGTACTGTTGCCTGAAGAATCCCATTGACAGAGGAGACAAGAGGGTTATAGTCCAAGGGATCGCAAAGAATCGGACATGACTGAAGTGACTCAGCAAACACATACACACACACACACACACACACACAGAGTCACCCAGCTAGGTCCTTTCATGTATCTTAGATTATTAAATTACCAGAAGTATCAAGTTTCTAATGTTTACTAGGACCAAACTATTTCCCAACCGTTTCCTATTACCCAGCACTTAAAGAGGCATTCAAGAAATATGTGCTCAATGAATGAAGAGCAATTTCTATCATTACACATAAAACCACAAAATCAAAATAGATAAAACTAGCTATAAAAATATGTACAAATTTTCATATAAATTGTTACATCCAGATTTTTCTTGCCTGATATGAAACAAGTATGTTTTCTCTTAAGTGGCAAATTTGCTGGTAAGTAGTAATCAGTTCTACTCTATCAGTATAAATGACTTCCACAAACATTCCCTTCTCTGAGCATAAACACCAGATTAAAAATAAAATTTTAACAATAAAATTAAATAAAAGGACTTTTAGTCTACCTCTTTTGTGAGCTTCAAAAATACAAACTGTTAATATTATTTTAAAAGATACAAACTATTGTCTCCATGTCAGATGTGTTTTAAATCCATTTTTAATTACTCTAAGTCTCCCTGTGGTATATGTAATCATTCTATAATAAGGTAATTAAAATTTCTTGGCCAGCCAATTTAGGATTTACAGCTTAACTCAAGTATCAGATGCTACTAAACATAAGCCCTGATGTGTGACTTAGAAATAAACATTTTTTTTTTGGAAAGGGACAAAAGGGACAATATTTATTTACTCATTTTTTAACTTTTTATTTTATATTGGGGTATAACCGACTAACAATGTTGTGATAGTTTCAGGTGAACAGCGAAGGGACTCAGCCATACATATACATTTAATTTTGAGGTGGGGGGGTGACATGACACAGCCCTATCTTCAAAACTGGACCTATGTTTTAAAATGTTTATTTTGCTGAAAACAACTGCAAACTGCTACAGGCAAGTTCTAACTTAACTGTAATCTGGAACCCATGGATATAGTGTAAACACATGCAGATTTCTAACAAACTACTGTGTGTGTTGGGGATAATGACAACATGGTCTCTGAATAGTATTACCCTTACTTTAAAAGTCAATCATCTCTTGACCTCTCGCTTCAGGACCCACATTTGTTGACACTGAATATCTAGGGGGTGGGGCCTGGTACATCCTGGTTTAACAAGTTCTACTCAGGATTTTCCATTGCCAAAGTCTGAAATCTACAGCGCTAATCTTTTCCAGCAGTAAAATTCTGGTTCTGTCTCTGTATTTGAGTATGCTTCAGGCTTATAAATAAATCATTTATATCAACTAGTTCTAAGGATTCGCTAACTTGATAAGCAACAAGATTGAGCCATGTAATGTTGTGACTTCAGTTTAGGGGAAAAAAGGGGAGAGCTGGTTATAGATAGTCTGTGGCAAAGAAAGATATGGATACCATACCCAGAAAGTCAACAGTAACCCAAATATATTTGCTTGGTCTAGCCTTTTCTCCATCAAAATTATCAGAGCTATTTCCAAGTAGTCAACAAATAACAAAGTCAACTGACCTTATTTCATTTGCTTTCTCTTTGTCTACTCTGTATCAACGTCATGTCAGAAAACTAGAAAAGATCTAGATAACCCATAACCTGAGCAAAGAGACCTGAATACTAAGGGTCATCAGATCTATTGCCAGAAAAATTCTAGTGTAGCCCTGTCTATAACACATAGTAGCTATGTGAGCAATCTCTTATCTAGCCAGTAGGTGGAGGCGCGCACAAACTTATGCTTTGCTCTTTGATCCACAGGACTTTAAATCTTATAGCAATGAATGGTTTGGGTTTGTTCATTTGTTTTAAACTGAGAGGATCAAAGGGAATGCAAAAAAAAAGGGCAAAGATGACTGTTGAGGTGAATTTATAAAAAAAGAATGATACAAAAGAACAATTTTATATTTCTGTTTTGTTTCTAGCCCTTCTGAGAAATAACTAAGTTATTTTAACTGTGAATTTACAATCTACTTCCAGATCCCTAGGGCTAAAAGAACAATTCTAAATTGAGAAACAGATCCTTTAAAAATTCATGTTCAATCAAGGAAAGCAACATTAACTGAATATGACATGATACTAAGGAGTTGTTGAGTCTGCTAGATATGATAATAGTATTTTATACATACACAGAGACACACATATGGAGTCCTTATCTATAAATACAAACAGAGTATTTATAGGTGAAATGATATTTAGAAACTGCCAAGAAAAAAAAAAAGACAACAGTGAAGGATAAACAGAATAAGAATGGCAAAATATTGATAACTACTGAAGTTCAGTGACAGGCGCACAGAGGTTCCTTATATTATTTCCTTTCTATTTGAAAACTTCCAAAATAAAAGGTTAAAAACTAGGAAGCTATGTTCTAGTTATTTGGGTTAACAGTGAGATTATGTGGCTGGTAACTATGTAACTTCAATGAGGTCTTGTTCTTAATACATAGCCATCTAATCACAACTGAATCATACAAAATTTAGCTATATAAAATCCCATATAATTCAACATTGTGAAACTAAAACTAACCTGTTAAATCCACTGGAAACAATACTTTATCACTGTAGAGCAAGTCACCATCTTATAAGGTGAATGAACACTAATCTCTCATCTAGTTTTCATAATCTTATGAAGATTTTAAAGTTAAAAGACTTGGTCAAAGTCACGTAATTAGTAAAAATGATGGCGGTGGGATATTAACCCAAGTTTTATGACACCAAGGACCATCTTCTCTGTACTATACTTTTGCTTAGACCCCTTTGAAACAGATAGCAAATGTGAAATTTAGGTGAATTTTACAATTTTGCTTTCTGTGCTTGCCACTTTATAGTAAATTGCAAAATCTGCTGTCTAGTTTTCTTAGTGAATAAAAAAGTATGGACAGAAACAAATTTCTTGAATAAAGAATAAAATAAAAAAAGAATTATAATATGTCAAAATTGGAAGGGACGTTAAAGCCCCTCTGTAGTCCAAAATTAAAACCTTTTCTTCAGGACACCTGGATGGATCCAGGTTTAGCTTGAGCATTTCTAGTGCGGAATGGCAGACTCAGTGAAATAGCCGCTTCATTCATGGAATTAGTCTAATCATCAAAGAGGGCTTCCTTGCTTACAGGTGGAATCTACCTGCCACCTGTTGATTCTAGTTACAATTCCTCACCCTACACTGAATAATCACAGAATCCTCTTATACCTGATGATCTTTCAAAGCACTAAAGACATCCATTATGATCCACTATGGGCTTATGATCTGGGGACTCTCTTAGCAGCAAAAGAAAAATGAATAGATTCCTGGGTAACTAAAATTTCCTAGTCTTTTCAATAGCTCTTCCAGGCCAAATGGCCCTCAAAGTGGGCCTTAGGTATTTCTGGGAATACTCAAAGCGTTTTCAGGGGACACACATATCAGGATATTTTTAAGGCATTTAAGCCAAATAGGAAAAAGGAGTACGTCAAGGCTGTATGTTGTCATCCTACTTATTTAACTTATATGCAGAGTACATCACGAGAAATGCTGGGCTGGAAGAAGCACAAGCTGGAATCAAGATTGCCGGGAGAAATATCAATAACCTCAGATATGCAGATGACACCACCCTTATGGCAGAAAGTGAAGAGGAACTCAAAAGCCTCTTGATGAAAGTGAAAGAGGAGAGTGAAAAAGTTGGCTTAAAGCTCAACATTCAGAAAACTAAGATCATGGCATCTGGTCCCATCACTTCATGGGAAATAGATGGGGAAACAGTGGAAACAGTGGCTGACTATTTTTTGGGGCTCCAAAATCACTGCAGATGATGATTGCAGCCATGAAATTAAAAGACACTTACTCCTTGGAAGGAAAGTTATGACCAACCTAGATAGCATATTCAAAAGCAGAGATATTACTTTGCCAACAAAGGTTCGTCTAGTCAAGGCTATGGTTTTTCCAGTGGTCATGTATGGATATGAGAGTTGGACTGTGAAGAAAGCTGAGCACCGAAGAATTGATGCTTTTGAAGTGTGGTGTTGGAGAAGACTCTTGAGAGTCCCTTGGACTGCAAGGAGATCCAGCCAGTCCATCCTAAAGGAGACCAGTCCTAGGTGTTCATTGGAAGGACTGATGCTAAAGCTGAAACTCCAATACTTTGGCCACCTGATGAGAAGAGTTGACTCATTGGAAAAGACTCTGATGCTGGGAGGGATTGGGGGCAGGAGGAGAAGGGGATGACAGAGGATGAGATGGCTGGATGGCATCACTGACTCGATGCACATGAGTTTGAGTGAACTCTGGGAGTTGGTGATGGACAGGGAGGCCTGGCGTGCTGCAATTCATGGGGTCGCAAAGAGTCGGACACGACTGAGCAACTGAACTGAACTGAAGCCATAGCTACATTTGCCATGATTGGGTCTGTCTGAAAACAAGCCTGTGGTCTGTTGATTTTCCTTTTGTATCTCCACTCAGAAGAACCCATCTCAAAAACCAACCACTTACCTAGGCTGAAAAACCTGCCTAACTTCAAAGATACAATTGGGGAATGCAAAGCTTATGATCTGTGAGAGCAAAACTGCTTTGGAAAGGACGGGGAGAGCCACCTTATTTCATTCAGACAATATATTCACGGCAAAGCCATATCTAGTTTAGAATTAGACATCAATAGTAAGATGACTGTCACAGTGATGTCTATCAATGCTTTAATTTTATTTGAAAAATGAAGTCTGATTTGTTTTTCTGAGAGAAAGTGAGCCTGATTTGGCTGATGAGTTTGACGATGATGGCTAGCTCTGCCATTTAGGTCACAGAGCAGACATTTTCCATACACTGAATGAGATAAAGGTATAGTGCTAGAGTTTTGAAGAGAATGCATTTTTAAAAACATGCAAATGACTAAGAATTGCATCCTCACAATAAAAGTTTTTAATCAACTAAAAGCTATGTCTGGAAGCACATAGTTTTCAAACATCTTTTAGCAGGTTTGCCAACAAAAACTTTGCAGGCCGTGTCACTATGATGGAATTTCTAGGCTCTTTCCCACTCAGGCGATCCCATTCCGAAAGCATGCCAGTGTCCTGCTTATTAGGAACATTCTAGGGAGAATGGGCAATATACTGATATAACACACTGGGGCTGGGGCTTGGTTCTGCACACCACACACTTCTACTTAATGTACCCGAAGGTTCCATCCAGGGCTTTTAAAGCTGTTACAACAACTAACTAAACTGCTGACATCTTTTTCACATAAGCAGTTACACCTAAATTCACAGTGATCTTGCACTTATATACGTGAATGAATGAGTTTATATTAATTGGTCTTAAATTTCACCTTCTTTGTTTTAGGTCCTTGTAAAATAGTTTAAAATTTGGTCTAGATATTCACTTGATTAGCTAGCCCCTGGAGAGGGCAGCTTCTGACAAAGCTACCACCTCCAGGTCTTCACAACCTGGTATAATCCTCTCCTGTTGGGTTTGGACTGGATCTAGTGAGTTATTTCTAACTAATAGAATATGGCAGAAGTGATGGTGTGTGATTTCAGAGAGCAGGTTACAAGACTGACTTCTGTCTGCTTCCTACTTTTGTGGTCTTGCTTGCTGACTGACCCTGATGAAGCCAGCTGCCATGGAGCCTCTCTAGGGAGAAACCCAGTGACGAGGAACCTAGGGAGGCCTTGGGCCAACAGCTCATGAAAAACTCAGGCCCTCAGTCTGATAGCATGCTTCCAACAACCATGTGAGTGAGCTTGGAAGCAAATCCATCCCCAACAGAGCCTTAAAATGACTTTGGCCCTGGAAAATGCCTGGATTACCACCTTGTGAGAGACCCTAATCAAAGTCACTGATTAAAATTTTGAATAGTATGCCACCCCATAAGGCTTGATACAGTCTCTTTGGACACAATCATCCAACCAGCTATGAAACTACCCAACTGTACTACCCTTAGGCCACATTTCTCCATCTTACTGACAAAATTTTTGTGAGAAACATGTTGAGTGGCTTCCTCAAATCAAGACTTACTGTTATCTACAGAATATTCCTTGCCAATATGGTGACTGCATTAAAGGAAGTCTGTTAGTACTTGTTTTTAGTTGCTTAAGAGAGGCTTGCTCGGGGCTTCCCTCATGGCTCAGCTGGTAAAGAATCTGCTTGCAGTGCAGCAGACCTGGGTTCAAACCCTGGGTCAGGAAGATCCCCTGGAGAAGGAAATGGCAACCCAGTCCAGTATTCTAATGCCTGGAGAATCCCATGGACAGAGGAGCCTGGTGGGTTACAGTCCATGAGGTTGCAAAGAGCTGGACATGACTGAGCGACTTAACCACCATAGACAGGCTCGTGACATGGAGGCCTCTACTCTCAACCCAATCCTTTTCACTAAGACTCCTGTAGTTGGAATCGTATCTTTTGGGACCTCCTATTCTTCTGAACTCTATCTCCTCCGTTTTCCACTTCTCTAAAGTATGCTAAAAATGTGAGGGTAACCAAACATGCCCTTAGCCACTATGAACCTTACAGTGAGAGGTTCCTTTTATTCTTATTACTTCAGGTCATTCTGAACAGATGTGTTCACAACTATTTTGAAATTTTAAAAGTGTCAGCATTATCTAAGATGAACACTGCCTAAAGCTAACACTTAAGAAAATAAAATGCACACTCACAATTCAAAAACCATGTAAAGCATTCCATCTGAGCTATATGTCTCCAATAATTCTACAATGTGGGGATGTTTCAGCATATGACAGATACTGGCTTCCCGCTTTAGATCTGAAAAACAAACACAGAACACCTTGTTAGGCAGAATTCAAAAGACAATTCGAGTGAATGATGAATGAATGGATGGGATCTATGGTAACATGAAGACTTCTCTAACTATAGAGATGAAATCCCCCATTCAAACAAAGCTTAACTTTTTGCACTTTGACATCTTTGACAATATAACTTTTTAATATTTTTGCCAGCTTAAATCAATATACAAGTCAGCTATTATTAAGAAATGTAAATAACACAACTAAATACTTAACCCAAACTCTTGTAAACAGGTTTCAAAATGTATAACCCTTTCTTGATCAGCTAATAAACAACTCAATTTGCTGTCTTGAATTTTACTTCTTTTTCTGAGGTTTCCCTAAATTGCCTAAGGATATGATGTTTATTCCTTAGTCTAAAATCTAGCATTTATAGACACACATCAGGGAAGTTACATGAATAGAAGGCAAAAAATCAAAACAAAACAGTAAAGGTAAACAGAAAAGGCACTACTCTCAACATCAAAGTTAGAACTTACTTTACATCATCTATAAAATGTGTTGGATAATTCAAGATACTATCTTCACAGTGTTATTTTAAAAAACAAATTCAGATAATGCAGGAAAGACTGCTGTGTAAGTTACATAATACTATTTGAAAAATAAAAGTGTTAATATCCTCATCGTCGTGATCATCGCCATCACACAAAAATAGTTTGGGTGTAAGTGTCACTAGTCATGTCTACATGGAACAAGATAATTAAAGCCTTCCTGTGTTAACAGTGCTGGAGTTTCACCTGCTTGGAGATGAAAAAAATCCAATGTGACATTTTTATATTTGGAAGTAGAAGGGAGACAGGTAAAAGAACCAAGGTTAAGGATATACTGCACAAAGCAGAGAGATAATATTATGTCCTCTCTGATTTGTTAACTCAACTTAGTCTTAGCAACAAGAGCAATGGCCACAGAAGGAACCTTAGAGGATTCACAGAAGGTATAAATAAGGAAGTCAGTAAAGAAGACAAAAGAGAAGCCACCAGAAAAGGAAGAATCAATAATACAATATTAAGAAAGTCAAGAAAATGGGGGAATTAAGGCAACAGTAGTAAGAGAAGGGAGTTTCCCTGGTGCCGCCTGCCAAGGCTGCAGATGTGGGTTCAATCCCTAGGTTGGGAAGATCCCCTGGAGAAGGAAATGGCAACCTACTTCAATATTCTTGCCTGGGAAATCCCATGGACAGAGGAGCCTGGCAGACTACAGTCCATGGGGTTGCAAAGAGTCAGACACAAATTACCAACTAAACAAGAACAAAATTTAAGAGAAGGCTGAGAAAAGGCTGTAAGAAAGATTCAACCAGGAAAAGGCCATAAATGTTCTAAGTAAGATCAAATTCCGTGGAGAGGTCAGATTCAAACTTAGGATGCAGACAATGATGATATAACAAATTTAGGCTGATCACCTCTCTCACTGGTCTAAGTACTCAATATGATTGTTGTCATTTAATGTCCCAACAAGCCTGCGAGATAAGTATTTTACAGATGAGGAAACTGAGACTTTGAAACCTGTTCAGGATCACATAGCGATTACAAGGGGTTGGTTTTGAGCCCTGGCCTAACTCCAAAGTCAGTCCTTCCACAATGCCAGGCTGGGTTTAGACACGATCCTGGTAGTAGGAAAGGAATAGCAGGGTCGAAGAAAGTTTGATTTTTTTTGGTCTGTTTTTGCTGTTGTTTTAAAGAGAACACTGCGTTTGTAAGTGTCAGTGATGAAAATCCCTTAGGATCTGGGGTCAGAAAACTCGGTGCCGGTCCAGCCTCTGTCATTACTATTGCTGGCTGACTGCTAACCTCTACAAATGCTTTCCTTATGGCAAATGAAATGTGGATGGTGACATGACGCAGGACCTGCATGGTCTACAACTTCAGAGGGCAGTGGCAAGATTCTAATGAGAAAACAGATGGGAAAGGACTGTGTGGATGCAACAGTGTGGGGCTGAAGGGGTTAAGGTGGTTCGGTGTTCATTGTGGAGAAAGAGATGAGATACAAATGAAACATGGTCTCTATCTCCAGGAGAGGACAGGTGTGAATAAAGTGTGGCTTTTGCGCTAGGGAGTCATAACTATGAGGAAGACTTGACAAGTGCACTAGAGGACCAGGCTGAAGCCAGACAATATAAATCAGATGTCTGCAGACTTTTTTCTCTCCCTTTAAGATTATTCTGCCTTCTGATTCTACGAAAAGTTTAGGAGTTCTAGTACTGGTTTTAATGTTTATCTCCAGCTTCTCATTTTATTAGAAGTGACCCTCTTCATACCTTCTGCTTTCACCTTAGTTTCTCTTTCCATTGCTTTCTATTCTGATCAAAGTCTGATTCTATTCAATGTTCTGACATCAGAGTCAAGAAGTAAATGGAGATTTAGTGTTTGTCACAACAAAAACGGGTCTTTTCTCCTGTTTTCCATTTACTTTAAATGTTGCCCCTTTCATGTAACTGCAATGTGTTTCAACCTCCATATTCAGCATTTGACATGTGCCACATTTTTTATACTGAAATATTATAGTAGAAACGGATGCTCTAAAGACCTCTCCATTTGACACACACGTCTCCTTGGTATATGGCTGAAAATGCTTATGGTCTAGTCTCTTCTAATCCACCCTCAAAAATAAAGGCAGGTTTGCTGGGGACCCTGCCTTCAAAGATTAAAACACTTTAAATGTCACTGGGCCTGTCAGTAAAGCATCTGCCTGCAATGTGGGAGACCTGGGTTCAGTCCCTGGGTTGGGAAGTTCCCCTGGAGAAGGAAATGGCAACCCACTCCAGTATTCTTGCCTGGAGAATCCTATGGACAGAAGAGCCTGGCAGGCTACAGTTCATGGGACTGCAAGAGTCGGACATGACTTAGTGCTATCTTCTGACATTTCAGGGACTAAAATTCAAACAATGATTGAGCAGCACAAAACTAACAACATAAAAACATATTGAAATTATAAGGGCAATGATGCAAAATATGGCTTATATCTAGGATAACTGAGGCACCATTTTCCGTAATTCAAGTATCGATTAAATGGATGTATTAAATAGCCCGAAAAGAAACATCAGAGTTTACAAAACACAAATGCACCATCTATGCATTCAAGCTATAGATTCCAAGAAGTTAAGCTCAAAATATGTGTTTAGATGTGAGTGTAAATTAAAGACTAACTGCTATTAATTCCTTGCTGATATAGCAAACTAAAAAGAGTATTTTCCTACAAATCAGCTCATGAAGTAGAGTAGGAAGGAATTTGAAAGTAGGTGATAATAATATGATTTGAAATTGTCATTATCTGACTGCTCAGAGATACTAGCTTAGAACATTCCTTTGAGTGACCCGACCCAGGGTTACCATGGTGTTTTGAAGATCTACTTTATCTTTAGTGACTGGGAACTCCTCCACTCTGCCTTGTATTTTTTCATTTTGCAGGGAAATTTTTAAAGATTTAAGGAAGAATCTACTTCTATGTTTAGTGTCCCTATATTTAATTATGTGCCTATATTTTATCAATTTATTTTCTTTTAAAAGGGGCCATTAGTAATACGGAAAGTGATATTTGATATTCTGACCAAAACTGGAGAAACACACTTAAACTGAATCAACCCACTATATGGTGTAATAAGTTCAGGCTATCCAATAACAGTAGAACAACTATGTCCTCCAGGGTCTACTTTTCAGTCTGCCCCTCAAATAAGGGAGGGTTACTTAGGAAACCTGTTTCAGGTGGTTTAAGAAGAATTTTCCTGAAAAGTATGTAGCATTCATTTTTAGAATACTATTAGTTGTTGTTGGAAAAGGAGAATTTTTCATACTACCTTTTAAAAGTCAGATGCTGCTTTTGGAGCCCCACGACTCTACAGCAAGCTAATTTGACCATGGGTCAAAAATAAGTCGGGTATTTACCAATGAGACTAAACAAAGGAATGCTCTCTGACATTCTTAGCACTGGAGTGGCGATCTCATTCTCAATGTCTGAGCTTTAAAGGTCAAATTTAAGAGTCAGCTTTCTCAGAATCGTTCAGTAAGGTTTTAGTTTAGCATCATCCAAAAGAAATACAATGCAAACTTCACACACAATTAAGATATTTTCAGTGGCCACATTAAAAAGAAGAAGGTGAAATTTAACATAGTCTATGCAATCTAATATATCCAAAGTATTATTATTGCAACATATAGTCACATTAAAAAGTATTAATGAAATATGTTACATTCTCTTTGTGTACTAAGTCTTTAAGATCCAGTGTGTTTTATTCTTATACGACATCGCAATTAGGAGCAGTCACATTTCAAGTGCTCAATAGCCGCATGTGGCTAGTGGCTAACAAACTGGAATGGTGCACCTCTGGATAGATTGACTTGATTTAATTCTTGTCCTCTCTCAACTGTGAGTTCGTCTGCATATCTTACATAGCCATTTGTAAAGTCATTCAGTCATTCCAAAAAGAATCTAAACTCAAACACATTTAAAAAAAATTGAAGTATAGTTAATTTATGTTATGTTAGAGTCATACAGCAAAGCGATTCAGTTATACATATATGTATGTGTGTGTGTGTATATATATATATATTTCTTTTTCAGATTCTTTTCTATTATAAGCTATTACAACATACTGAATATAGTTCCCTGCGCTATACAGTTGGTCCTGTTATCTATTTTATATATAGTAGTGTGTATCTGCTAATCCCAAGTGCTTAATTTATCTCTTCCCCCTGCACCCTGTTATCCCCTTTAGTAACCATAAATTTGTCTTCTATGTCTGTAAGTCTATTTCCAAACAGATGTGTTTTTAAAAAGCACTTCCACAGAAGGAAACGACAGCTTTTAGTAACCCAAATCCATCACTTAATGACTAAATCTGGAATTTCTTCCCTATTGTTAATCAAACCCTTTTCTGGTTTCAGTTCAGTTCAGTTGCTCAGTCATGTCTGACTCTTTTCAACCCCATGGATTGCAGCATGCCAGGCTTGCCTGTCCATCACCAACTTCTGGAGTTTGCTCAAACTCATGTCCATCGAGTCGGCGATGCTATCCAACCATCTCATCCTCTGTCATCCCCTTCTCTTTCTGCCTTCAATCTTTACTTGTTTAGTAGCTTTTAATTATTTTATCTTGTTTAATCTATGAAACACTCAAAGGGTAGTCAACATCTGCTGAATAGCAGCCCTGTGGACACTTCAAAATTTATTGAATGATCTTAGACCATCCAGTGCGGTATCTGGGATTTTTAAATGTTCCTCCATAATTCCTCATTTAATAGTTACAATAACCCTGTGAGGTAAATATGTCTAGTTTCACTTTACAGAGGAAAAGACTGTGCAGTGAGATACTTAGGTTGTTGAGATCACAGAAGTAGTGAGTAGAGGAAGCAGAGCTAATAACTGAAGTCCAGTGCTCTCCACATCATACCACAATGGCTCCTGCGGCTACATAGTTTTTATATGTTCCCTCAAGATCCAATCATATAACAGTTGTAATACTGACATGGGTGATCAACTATCAAGACTGCTACAGAACCAGCTTTATTTCAGCTGCACTATCACCAGTGATGATCAGAAATTAGACACTGATTTTTAACAGACAAATACATAAGTATTCTCACTTGTTTTCAAAGAATTTCCAGGCTGTGTTAGAAATTCAATAGTTAAAATTCAGAGCTGACCCAGGCTCCAACTGCACATAAAGAATGTTCTAATCTAGCCATAAAATAATTAGGACAAGGATTAATGTGTTCGTTTGAATCAATATTAATAACAAAATAACTAAATGAAAGTCATTACTGACTCAACATTTTTTCCTTGGCCAGCTGAAATTAATGATCATGTGGTATTTTAAGAAAGGGATCCAAGCAGAATCTTGGAAAGATTATAGCAGCCAAGTTAAATGCTGCTGCTGAGCTCCACCTTTATCTAATAACCAGTTTGAAGACTAAAGATCCCAGCTGCCTTTGGCAATAATATAGGTCAGGCTGGCTTTAATGAGGCCATCTTCCTATAAATCAAGAAAATTGACCTTCTCAACTAGAGGATGACCAGAGGCCTAGACAGGCCCCCACACCAATCTGAGTTAAGGGGAAACTCATTATTTCTTTGATCTTCTATACATTTTACTAGCAGATTTTATTATCTTTTTTCACATACAATGAGAAATGCAAGCAGCTTGTAATTTCTTTGAATTCTTGCCCATTTAATACAATCTTATAGCCTAACATCTCACCTGTTAGGTGCATGAAGAAAAGCAGCAGCATACCATTAATTGAGAATGTTTGACTAGTGCAAAAATTGTTCTTAAATAGGCAAATACATCAGTTAGAAATCAATATCAACTACACTGTTGTTTAGTAGCTAAGTCGTGTCCGAGTCTTTGCAACCCCATGCACTGTAGCCTGCCAGGCTCCTCTGTCCATGGGATTTCCCAGGCAAGAATACTGGAGTGGGTTGCCATTTCCTTTTCCAAGGGATTTTCCTGACCCAAAGATCAAACCTGTGCCTCTTGCATTGGCAGGCGGATACTTTACCACTGAGCCACCAGGGAAGCCCCTTAACTATGTTAAGCATTTACAAATTAATGATTTTAGTAATACATTTCCCAAAGAATTTTGAGTTCTGGAAGTATAATAAATATATTAAAGCATCCTGGCCAGTGAATACCAAATTTAAACTAAATTCAACACTATATTTGAGGTATTATCAACAACTATCAGCAGTAAATTATAATAAAGCCACTTACTGTAAGAACTACTTGTCTCCCTTCTCATTCTTCATTAGGATGAGTTTGGTAAGTATCATTTATTTCTAGGGACTTGCATTTAAAATAACTCTAGGTCATTCTTAATCAGTATTGAAAAACTATAATTCATTTAGCTTGTTAATTAGATATTAATAAAGATACAGGTGATCAGTTCAATGATCTTTATAATATTTATCTTCTGAGGTGTTCAAATGTTCTGAAAGAAGAGCAAGTGCTTAAAAACTATATATAGAGCCAACATTAGGTTCAAATGTAACTCTGAGTCATCTATTTAAGGAATTACTCAACCATGAATTTGGTGAGGATCTGTTTTGAACAAATAAAAATAGAAAGATGTTAGTTGCATGGATAAAGGAAAAAAGCAGAGGTGACTGAAATCCAAACAACATAAAGTTTCAGCATTAGAGTTTTTCTCAAATATATGAATGACCATTATTACAATCATATTTTACACATGATAAAAGTAGAAATATAATGTTCTGAACATCTCTAGAAGGTACAATTCCTCTGCTGCTTTTTATTTGGGGAAAATGTAAACCAAAAAAGCTTTAAAAAAAGAGAGAAAGATTGGGGCATTTTACTATTATAAAACCCAGACACTGGGCACTTCCCTGGCAGTCCAGTGGCTAAAGAGTTCTCCTTCCAATGCACAGGGTGCGGGTTTGGTCCCTGGTTGGGGAGCTAAGATACCACATGCCTCGGGGCCAAAAAACCGAAACATAAAACAGAAGCAATACTGTAACACACTCAATAAAGACTGAAGGGAAAAAAAAAACCTCAGACATCTATTTCAAAATGGTACTCCTTTATGAAAGAAAATTGGAGAAATATCAGTTTATGCTTCAATTACTTTTCAATATTAAAGTCTTGAAAAATATGTTAGGAGCTAAAGGAACTTTGTGGGATGACAGAGTGTACTATATTTAAACTCATCATATATACATATTAGAACTCTTTGGACTGTACACTTAGATGGATTCATTTTTTTCTGCATAAAGTTTTATTCAATAAAGTTTGAAAAAGAAAAGTGTTATTGCAATAAGACAGGAATTCAACTAATAAGTATCAAGTAAAAAAATGTTCACATACCTTGTATTTTACATTTTCCTAATTATGCCATCTATATCGTCTTCCCCCATTATCTGAAAGTAGAGTGTTTCTATGAAACCTCCTATAAGCCAAAATGGCATAAAAGGACGATGTAGTTACTTTTTTTCATAAAAGCAAAACTTATCTTCAGATTTTTTTTTCAGTTAGTGAAAACTGATACGAATGTAGGTCTTTTGTAAAAGCAAAGTGCTATGAAGAAAATTTTTTAAAAGTGGGAGATGTGTCTATTATGTTCTATTTTTATTTATTTCCAGCTGAGTTCAACAGGGATATGTGGTAGGAGATGTTGCCTCATGACCCACTCCTGCTACACCTCTTTCTTCCACGATGGGGCAAGCCCAGGAAATACTGCCACCAGGAGCAAAATTCTCCCCAGAAAGCAATCGACAGTGTCTAATATACAAAGAAAAGAATGACTGAGGCCGAAATTCTCCATGGCATAGTGGAATAACTATCATAATATTTAAAAATAACATGAGTTTCCTGTATCCAGCAGTTGGATACTTCTGTCAACAAATCTCATGATAGGGAAAAAGAAAACTTATTAGTGAAAAAATTAGTAACAATGAATGGCACTTATTTTGAAAAGGATCAAGAAAAACAACTAGCTAATTATTTTGATAAACAGCAGCTTGAAATAGGAGATTATGCATAACCCTGCAGACTCACAGCCACAACTGCCAAAATTAAATCTTTGTTTTGTTGGCCCAAATCCAGACTTATATAGATAGTTGCAAATGGCTAAGAGGTATGTGTAACTTAAATAGTTCATCTTGTTATCTTTATTTTACAAAAACTAATGAAACAGCTTCAAAGAACAGTAGTAGAATCAAGGACAGCAGCTACGGTGGCAGAGAGGAGAAGATAGTTTTTGTACAGAGTGGAACTCTGGACTAGGGAAACAAGGAATTCTGAAAAGGCCATATTTCTCCTTGTTTTAATAAAATTTTAAGTAAACAGTACACTGCTTTGCCCTTAGAATAAACTATCTTGATTTAATCCTCTCCACAAAACCAGGAGGCAGCACACGTAAGTATCTGAAAATGTGGCCACTCTCTACATTGGCAATTTTTTAACTTATTTGGGGCCAGAAGCCATTTTCTACATCTGCTATAGTGATAAAGATTTTGTAGAAAAAGAAGGAAAAAGCGCAAGGGATTGATGTAGATACTGATGTTCAAGGGCATGAGTTTGAGCAAACTCTGGGAGGACAGGGAAGCCTGGTGTGCTGTAGTCTATGGGGTGGTGAAGAGTTGGACAGGACTTACAGACTGAACAACAGCAACAAAGGATAAGATAATCATCTAACCCATCTCAAGAAGGTCACAAAAACACTGTCAAGACTGGAAAGCTACAGAAACTAGCGCCTCCTTGTACACCTGCATAATGAGCACAATTTGAGGACAATCACTACTTAGATTAAAAAAATAAGCATATACCTTATATTCTTTTACAGCTTCCCTGGTAGCTCAGATGGTAAAGAATCTGCCTGCAATGCAGGAGGCCTGGGTTCAACCCCTGGGTTGAGAAGATCCCCTGGAGAAGGGAATGGCAACCCACTCCAGTATTCTTGCCTAGAGAATCCCATGGATAGACCATGAGGTCACAAACAGTTGGACACGACTGAGTGACTAACACTTTCATGTCGTATTATTTTAGCTTCAACCCCAAACTTAGCACTTTGCTGTGTGAAATGCATGGAACTATCACAAAGTGTTTTTCTTCTTTTTTTGAAAAATTACAGAACGTTCTCTTGGGGACATTCCATGTGGTCCAATTTCTTGTTTCCTATCTTGATATCAAAATAATATAAATTGTTTACTTATTAGAGTATAATGTTTAATACATAAAATAAGTATACTTTATGCTCAGGGGTTTGCCTGTTTGTTGTGGGTTGAATGTCAGAATATGTATTTCCTTACTCTTTAAAGAATGTACATTTATAGTCAACCAGTCTTTTTTCTTGACTTTTTTCTCTATAGTTCCTTTGCCATTTCATCAGACTTGGAATGGGTAAAACATAAGTTTCCTTAAAAGTTGAGAGAGAAACAGAGGCTTCTGGCATCTGATTCTCATACAGTTTAGTGCAATCTCAGCGAGGCAGAGCCAGTGAAAACAAGGAAAGGAAGTTAGGTAGGGCCTTAATCCCTGTTCACTTGTGACCTAGGTGGTGTAGTGGTAAAGAACCCATCTGTCAATGCAGGAGATCCAAGAGATTGGGGTTTGATCCCTGGGTCAGGAAGACCCCCTGGAGGAAGGCACAGCAACCCACTCCAGTATTCTTGCCTGGAGAATCCCCATGGACAGAGGAGCCTAGCAGGCTATATAGTCCATGGGACAGCAAAACGTTGGACACAACTGAGCACACTCAAGTCTAATTCATGTCTTAGTAACATGGGAAACAAATACAAATAATACCTTATTCAGGTCATTCTGCTGCTGCTGCTACTAAGTCGCTTCAGTCGTGTCCAACTCTGTGCGAATCCATAGACGGCAGCCCACCAGGATCCCCCATCCCTGGGATTCTCCAGGCAAGAACACTGGAGTGGGTTGCCATTTCCTTCTCCAACGCATGAAAGTGAAAAGTGAAAGGGAAGTCGCTCAGACCCCATGGACTGCAGCCTACTAGGCTCCTCCGCCCATTGGATTTTCCAGGCAAGAGTACTGGAGTGGAGTGCCATTTCCTCCTCCAATGCATCAAAGTGAAAAGTGAAAGTGAAGTCACTCAGTTGTGTCCGATTCTTAGAGACCCCGTGGACTGAAGCCTACCAGGCTCCTCCATCCATGGGATTTTCCAGGCAAGAGGACTGGAGTGGGGTGCCATTTCCTTCTCCAGTGCATGAAAGTGAAAAGTGAAAGTGAAGTCGCTCAGTCGTGTCCAACTCTTCTCGACCCCATGGACTGCAGCCCACCAGGCTCCTCCACCCATGGTATTTTCCAGGCAAGAGTACTGGAGTGGGGTGCCATTGCCTTCTCCGTCAGGCCATTCTAGACAATGGCTTATTTCATATAAGTGACTTTTCCAGAAAGGGTGCCAATGTGTCCTAGTTTGCCCAGTGCTTTCTAGTTGTAGCACTGAAAGTTCTGTGTCCCAAGAACCTGCCCTCAGTCCCAGGTAAACTGGGATGGTTGGTCACTTATTTCCTCAGATCTGGCACTTATCCTTTCAAATGCTAACACTCTTCTGCTTGGAGGCAGTTATGATATAATAGAGCAACAGATTTGTAGTCAAAAGGCCTGTGTTTAAATCTTGGTGGCTGAGATGGTAAAGAATCTGACTGTGATGTGGAAGACCCAGGTTTGATCCCTGGGTCAGGAAGATCTCCTGGAGAAGGGAATGGCTACTCACTCCAGTATTCTTGCCTGGAGAATCCCATGGACAGAGGAGCCGGGCAGGCTACAAGCCCACGGGGTTGCAAAGAGTTATACATGACTGAGCAACTAACACTTACTTACTTACTTTCCATCATTTAGAAGATGTTATGACCCTGAACGTTGGTCTCATCATCTATAAAATGAAAAGACTAAGAGAATAGCTCCCATCCTGGTTGTAGTTAGCCCCGGGTGACTGTGAAAGTGCCTTCCATGGGGCATGGCACAGAGCATGTGCACCGTAAGTTGTTTCCTTTCCCTTTGACCATTTTTGGTGGAAATAATTCTCTCTTACCTTTACCAAATGTCAGTCAAACCAAGTTTGATGACAAGAAGTTGGCAACACGAACATCCAATAACTGAAACACAGTACTACATAGTTCTAAACCTACTCTTACTTTGAAATTTTTCATCTACATTTTTTTGGGAAACCACTTAAAACAATTCATAAGGAACCAAATCTGAAGTTGACCAAAGAATTATTTGTGTGTGTGTGTTGGGGGGGTGGGGGGGTGGGTAGTAAAAAGCAGGTACAGTTGAAGTGTCTAATAATGAGGACACTGGTTTTTAAAAAAAGCAAAACACAATCCACATAGCTTTGTATGTGTGGCCCACTGACTACTGGCACCATTACTCTTCTAGACAGTCCTTAGAGTCATCCTCACACCAACTACTACTTTTCTCCCACTTCCATATGCAGCTGCCAAAACCTGTCCATTCAATTTCTGTAACACCTGTCAAAACAATCTGCCCCTTCTTGCACTTAGCCTAGTTTCAGCCCTCATGGATTCTTGTCTGGATCACAGCAAAGATCTTCTAATGGGTTTCTCTGCTTCCAGTTCCTTCTTTTCACTCTACTCATTAAATTGTCATCATAGTTTTTTATTCTAAAACAAGTACTATATCACTTCAAAAACCTTCATGGCTGTCCATCCTATCTACCAAGATGTTATAATTCCTCAGCTCCACGTGGGAAGCCTTTCCAAAATGATTTTTAAGTCAAACAACTTAACTGGGGTGCACAAAGCTATTTAGCAACATATCTGGAAGAAGAACCCAGTTCTCTTATTTCTTGGGTTTCCCAGGTGGCTCAGTAGTAAAGAATTTGCCTGCCAAGCAGAAGACCTAGGTTTCATCCCTGGGTCAGGAAGATCCCCTGGAGAAGAGAATGGCAACCCACTCCAGTATTCTTGTCTGAAGAATCTCATGGAGAGAGGAGCCTGGAGGGCTACAGTCCACACACACACACACACACACATCTTCTGCTTCTTAGTCAAGTAATTTAGGTTTACTTTTTTCTTTCAATTTTGGGGTTGGGGGGATGATGTCACACACATTACATTCATTTCTAACTTCTCCCATTATCCTCCCTGACTCCTACTGTGAACTACCCACAGCTACTGCAACACCTACTCTATCCCCCATGCTCTTTGTGCTCTTGAAAATTCTGCTCCCTGTTTGATGCTCTGTGTGCTTCCTTCTCTGTTGAAAAACACCAACTCATATCCATTCAAATTCTACTCACACTTTACCGCAAAACAGTCTCCTCAGCTGAGGTAGGCACACCCTGCTGTGATCTCACAACAGCTCTCCTATACACAACTCAGTGTTTCAGTCTTTCCCAAACTGTGCTAGTGCTGGTGAGTTATATTCCGGCTAACACTGCTGGAAGGCAGCACCAAACACACATACCTCACTCAACCAATGTCTATTATGTCTTCTCTCTCACATCAAATTGTACGTGTGTGTGTATCATTGAATCAGAGAGGGTTGGAAATGGGACAGTAAGGGAGCCATCATCACATGCTCCTCTTCATCCTCACATTTTACTCCTAAGAGAAACGAGGTGAAGTCACACAGCTAGTTCATAGCACAACTAGAAAATGAATTTAGGTCTCTGATTCTCAATCTTTCCGTCACTCTATACTCTACTGGAAGAGAACTCTAAAAATCTCCAAAATTTCAGACAATCTAGTCCAGGTAGCACATACACACTGATTAAAGCATTTTCAGAGAATGGCCCAAAAATGCCATCTGTGTGAAGATAATTGACTGCTAAGGTTATTTTGTATATTGTATTATAACTTAAAATGAAAAACTTCAAGGTGCTACTGAGTGCACTGGCTTAAAGCAAAAGTAACATCTGCCTAACATTTCTATGTCACTGCAGAGTGTATGCCCTGTATTATTTAATATTATAAATCACATGGCCAAAAAAAGTCTTCTCTTGAAAGAATGAAGAAAGAAAATGAAAGTGTTGGTTGCTCAGTCATGTCCATCTCTTTGCGACCCCATGGACTGCAGCATGCCAGGCTTCCCTGTCCATTATCAACTCCCGGAGCTTGCTCAAACTCATGTCCATTGAGTCAGTGATGCCATGCAACCATCTCATCCTCTGTCGCCCCCTTCTCTTTATGCCCTCAATCTTTTCCAACATCAGGGTCTTTTCTAATGAGTCAGTCTTAAGGTGGCCAAAGTACTGGAGCTTCAGTTTGAGCATCAGTCCTTCCAATGAATATTGAGGATTAAATTCATTTAGGATTGACTGGTTTGATCTCCTTGCAGTCCAAGAAGTCTTAAGAGTCTTCTCCAACACCACAGTTCAAAAACATAATTCTTTGGTGCTCACCCTTCTTTATTAGGTTAAGTGATCACATAATTCCAAAAGAAGTATATGAAAAGAGCACATCTAATTTTCTTCCACTAGAGGACACTAAAGATCATATTATAGCTAGTTAGGCAAATAATATCACCAAGATCTCTGGCTACAGACAATAATATTATTGCTCTTGATAATATAATACACAGATGAGATGGTTATTTGCCTTTGACATGTCTAAAAGCAATAACCATTATCTAACATTTTTGGAGTCAGTCTCAGAAAATGTGTGGACTCATTTAACCCTCACAACAACCCTAAGAAGTAGATGATACTCACTTTATACATGAGGAATCTGAGGCAGAGAGCAATTAAGTCACTCACTCACAGATGCAAGTTATAAATAAGCTCTTTGTAGGGACTTCCCAGGTGGGGCTAGTCGTAAAGAACCCGCCTACAATGGAGACTTAAGAGACGTGAGTTTGATCCCTGGGTTGGGAAGATCCCCTGAAGGACATGGCAACCCACTCCAGTATTCTTGTCTGGAGAATCCATGGACAGAGGAGCCTGGTGGGCTACAGTCCATGCAGTCACAGAGACTCAGACATGATTGAAGAGACTTAGCTAGGAATATAGAAGCTGAAATATAAAGTCTTGATTAAAGTTAAATCAGAGCAAAGTTCAGTAATAAAATCCTACTATCTTTCAAAAAATTCTCAGTTTAGTCTATCCAAGCCACCTGATTATATCTTTGAAAACCCAGACTGCTGTAAGGTGCAGAATCATTAAAAATACGACTAGGTAGGGCTTCCAGAATGGCTGTGAGTACAAGGAAACCTCTCCCATAGAGAGATGAATATGAAGCAGGCTAAAATTAACAATCATTCAAAGTCTCTGGAGATTGATCAAAAGACTTACAACAAACTGAGAAGCAGTTATTCAATAACATCTACAGAAACTCGATAAGAAGAATGGGAGGCTGTGGCATTCAGGACTGGGACTGAACCTGTGTCCCCTTAGTTCTGCCTGAGGAGGACCTGTTCAAAGGGGCTCAGCAGCTGTGTGCAGATCAGCTCCATGAGGAAGAAAAGCTGTTTAGGGTGGATCTCGCAGCTGGTGAACATCAGCATATCCCACTTTCCATGGTTCCATGCTGTCGAAGGCTATCTTGAGTGGCTGGTAGAAGCTGGATGGCAGCGCCTAGTTGCCACTCCCAAGTCCAGCTAAATCCAGATTTATCCAGGCCGGGCAGCTGGTAAAGAGTAGTCAGTCCCTCTTTCCTGCAATGCTGGAGAGCCACAGAGGTGGGCCTGGCAGCCCAGTGGCAGCTGTAATCTCCTTCAACTTTCTAGGCCAAAGAACTTGTCCAAGACAGTTAGCATCTGGTGAACAATGGCAGATATCATCCTCCCTGGCTCTGATGTGGAAGATCCCTATGCAGTGGCAGTAGCAGCCAGAAGGGAGCTCCCCTCCTCTCCTCGTAACCCCCCCTCCCCAAATACAGCTTGCTCCATAGGGAAGATCTGCGTAGAGTAGCCAGTGAAGAGGAGTTTCCTTTTCCACCACGCTCTTGTTCCATAGAAGAGATTCTGCCGAGGGGAGGGTATAGCAAGCCTCATAGGCTAGCAAATCCTTCCCCTGACAAGGGGCTCAACTTTAACTGGATCAGAATATGGAGTAAGTTATACCACAAGGCATTGTCAAAAACAATAGAGCAATCACTAACAATTAGTACAGTATGATGCCAACAGAGGTAGATCATCTTAATGGGAGATCAGGGGATGAGTGGGTCGAAGGAGCCCAGTTAAAGCCAGAGTCATTCCTAATAGTCAGGAAAGTTGTGCACATTCTCAAGGCTACTCCCTCTGAAGAGACCTACCAGAGGTTGCACTGAACCAACAAGCCACTAAACAAACAAGCAAACAAGAACAACTCCTAGAGTACAGGAGGGCTGTTCGTATCCAGATCTACCATAACAAAAAGTTGAGACACACACAAGACAGGAAAGCTCTATCCTTGTACATTTTTACAGGAAAGAATGATACTTGTACATGTTTTTTTAAAAGCAGAAAATAGAAACTGCCTTAAGGAGGTCCAGATGTTGGACTTATCAAAAACCCCTCAAACTGGCTACTATAAATACATTCATAGAACTAAATGAAATTCACATTTAAAGAATTTTTAAAAGGTGTTACAACAATGTCTTATCAAATAGAGAATATCAGTAAAGAGAAATTATTTTAAAAAGAACAAAATTTATACTCTGCTGTTAAAAGTACAATAATCAAAATGAAATATTTACTAGAGAGGTTCAAAAGTAGATTTGAGCTGGCAGAAAAAAACACAAACTTCAAGACAGATTATTGATAGAGATTATGAAATCTGAAAAGTATGGAAGAGAAAAGAATGAAGAAAAAATGAACAGAGCATCAGAGAAATATTAGACACCATTAATACATTAATATATGTATAACGGGAATACCACAAAGAGAGAAGAGAAAGAGACCTGAAAAATATACTGATAAAAAGATTGAATAAATAAATTGGGGAAAACAAACCTCCTAGATAGAAGATATTCAAATACTAACCAAGTTATCTGATTCTATTCTTTAAGATTTCATGAACCTGTTTCTCTGTGTCCATTTCAACTGCCACTTGGAAGTTAGTTGAGGTCATCATTTATCTTGCCCAGATTACTGCAAATCTCATCCTTATATTATAGTCAAAGTTTTTCCTAAAACTAAAATTCAATCATACCTAACTACCAGTCCCCTACCCCACACTCAAACTCCATTCCCCTCAGATGTAGCTTGGCCCATTTAGAGCTTTTCAGAATCATCACAGTATTTATTTTAAGAAGAGGTTCCTGGCCCACATCCCATACCTACTAGATTAGACTCACTGAGGGAGGAGGCCCAAAACCAATCAGTGCTTTAAAATAAGCACCACCCTCACTCTCCTCTCCCACAATTCTTCTGAACAATGAAGAATGAAAACCATAGTGAATGGGCCACTGTTTATGTCTTTACCCTTAGCTCTCATTGCTCCCAGAAAGTTTCAAATGGTGATCATGATGTGACCACAGAGGGCTATATTGTAGGAGACAGTAACCAGACATTCATACAGTATAATAAATGAATGCATAAAATTATTTAGGGAATCATAATTCCACTGTATGAATAAATAAACCCTTAATTCCACTGAAACATGGTAGTCTAACTGTATGCATTTCTCTTTTACCTCCTGAAGCCCAATTAATATTTCAATAAACACATTAAAAAAGACATGACACACAAAGATAAAAACAACAAGAGAGGAGGCAACAGCACACTAGTTGAGTAAACAAAATCTTAGATGGTAGAAAGTGCCGGGGACCAGCCCCGGCTGATCCAGGGTATTCGAAGGACAGACGGCATAGGCGAAGATCAGGAAACAATTGCTTAATTAAATGTTAATTAAGGATATAAAGAGTAATAGAATGAGGATAGCTCAGTAAAATTCAGTGAAGAAAAGAGGCTGAAATAAGGATAGCTCAGTGAGGAAATTCAGTGGAGAAAAGAGGCTGAATAATTCAGCCAGAAGGTAAGAGAAAGAACGACATGGTGAGACCAAGTTTCGGTGAACAAGGCCCGCACTTTATTTTCCAAAGTAGTTTTTATACCATAAGTTATGCATAGAGGATAATGGGGGAAGGGGTAGAGTCAGGCAGCAAGCCAGGCTTTCTTCCTGCAAACTTATCATATGCAAAAGCTTAGGTGATTTGCATCATCTTCTGGCCCGGAGGCCTGTTAACATTTTAAGACCCTTTCTTCAGAAAACTTATTTTTCTCTAAAGGTGATTGGTCAGGAACCACCCTCCAAAAGCATTAGATAAAGTTGCGTTCCTACAGAGCAAAGGTGTGGTGGGCTATAACAAGAAAAAGAATTAACTCAAGGGTCCCAGGTTACAAACATTAAAGCTACTACTTACACCAATTATATTAATCAATACACTGCCAGGGACACAGCAGGTAAGGGATATGGAAACTTAGCAGCAAACACTGGCCCAACAAGTGAAAATCCCTTCACCAATACAATTTCTAATCAATCTTTTAACTACTCAAAAGAATCTGTGTTTAGACAGCTTAGAACATCTCCTGCCTCTCACAGTTGGGAGGCTCTGAACATGTGGCCGGAAAAACCTATTCAGGCAGGCTAGAGGATTTCCAAAGGAGTTTGTAGGCTGAAACACTGTCACACACAGGAATTATTAACTGGAGCTGTAAGCTAACTCTTTTTTCAGAGAGGTAGTGGGGGACAGCCCCCCGTAAAGTCAGAGGTGTAGGTGAAAGCACAAAGCAGAAAGTAGGCAGACTCTGGTTTTGGGGGTAGATGCTCGAGAATTTCCAGGGGGACTCCTGAAGCTCGATCCCGCCTTTGCGTATGCCGAGCCTCCTTCCTCATGACCTTTGTCATGGGTGGAGTTCCTCACTGGCTCCCAGCAGTGATAGAATTCCAGTTGAGCTATTCCAGATCCTGAAAGATGATGCTGTGGAAAGTGCTGCACTCAATATGCAATATGCAATATGCACTCAATATGCAATATGCCGGCTCCCGGCAAGAAAGTAAATGGATAAAGGTAGCAGATCAGAGAAAGCTGAAATCCCAATGTGGCCACCATTAAGATGTGACTCTCAATCTCTTACTCCAGGGATTGTGACTGACTGAGAATCCCAGGCAAAGCACTATGAATCCATCACTGTGTTCCCATCACCACCATGTATCTCACAGGTTACTCTCAGTCATGACTGGAAAGCAGCAGGACTATTAAGGCAGGCTCATTTAGCTATGGGACTCTGAAGGCCCATATTGGCTCAAGGACTCCCAACAGGCTTCACCAAAACTTTCTGGAGATGGCACCTTAGTCTAAGATTTTTCCTGCTCTTTCTCCTCCAAAGGACTCAGACCTGCATAACCTGTGATGGTTCTCTCAGTTTCCTTAGGCTCCCTCCCCTTTTTCACTTACAGGTAGTTTTCCAATTAATTTCTTGCATATCCAATCTGTTCTTGGCATATGCTTTTTGTAGAACCTGAACTAACACACCAAGCTTATACGAGGCAAGAGAGTAAGAAGTAAGCTCCAAAGTCTACCAAAATGCTCCCCAAAAGTTTAGGAAAAGGAAGCACCATGTATCTTTGAAGCCAGGAGTCTACAGAGGAGCAGACAACAGAAGGATTGGCTGAACCTTTACAGGAGTAGTTTGACCCTAGACATCCTCAACAAAGCAAATTATTCCTGTCTTACTCTTTGGAGAGTTGAGACACCAGACTCAGTTCACATCAGAATGAAGTGTTGTATCTCAATAGGAGGACTAACTGTAAAGTCTATGTGTTAAATAAATAAACATGTTAAAATAAAGACCCTTACCTCCTTCCCCAACGTGGCTCCTGGAACTACTGCAATCAGGCTTAGAAATGAATTCCTCCCCATTCTGTACACACAGCCCTAGCCCAAGATACAAGATTGAAAGATTGTTCTCTGTTAAGCCAACCTGCTTAAAAACAAAAGACCTACAGATACTGACATCCATAGGGCTCTTGAAAAATGGTTCAGTCCTTGTTAGATCACTTGTAATTAAGTTACTCATGTACATAGAGTTTCCAGGCAACTGGTTAAGACTTCTTTCTTAAAAATAAAAGAAGAGCCAAGGATCATCAGACATTTGAGGAAAGCCTCTAAAAGGTAAGAGACTAACAAACAAATGGGAAGAAAATATTTCTGAGGAAACCATTACCAGGGTAAATAAAATAAATAAAATTTCAAAAAATGTACTATTTTGAGATAAATAAGAATGATATGAAATCTATGAAACAAGAATATGAAACTATATAATACTAATAATTTAAAAGAGAAACATTCAGGGGTACAAAATAAGTTCTTAAAAATAGAAAATGAGAGCAAAAATAGGAGATTCAAATAGAAGGGCTAGAAGATCAAGTTGAATAAACATCTCAAAGTAGAACAAAACAACAGAGAAGAAAAGGTTAGAGATAAAGATCAATCCTATGAGCCCTGACTCTCATATTATTTGAATAATAGTAACTCCAAAACTGAAGAAGAGAGAAACTGGAGAGAAGGAACTTATTTAAGAGATAATACAAAAAAATTTCTCTGAAGAACCAGTTTCCAGATTTAAAAAGGTTTCTAAGAACCAAACACAATGACTTTCAAAAAGGCTGACACTAAAGCCCAGCATAGTGGTATTTCAGGATACTAAAGAAAATATCATTAGAGTTTTCAGAGAAAGAGAAAAAGGGCCAGGTACTATTCTAAGTGCTTTATTTTTGTTGCTTACCTACTCTTCTCAATAAATCTAAAGGTAGGTAAGGTTATTATGCCCGATTTTTAGATGCGGAAACAGGCACAGGGAGGTTAAGAGACATGGTTCCTAAGCTACACATCTGATAAACACCATATGAACCCAAGCTGTCTGATTGCATAGTATAAGCTTTTATCCATATGATATACTTCCTCAAAACTCTAAGAGCAAGCTACTTCCAATGTAGAATTATACATTCACCCAAACTATCAAATTGCTGAATAGAATAAAGACGTTTTCAGATATCTCAAAAAATATACCTTTCCTCCAGAAGTCACTGAAGAACATACTCAACCAAAATGAAGATGAAAACTGAAAAAGAATATAGGAGATCCAGGGAACAAGTAACATGGAAACAGCACAGATAAAGGGTGAAGATAATTCCCATGAGGAAAGTCCAAAGGCCAAAACTGCAACCAGTGAAACAGATGGAAGGACTCAGGGAAGGAGTTCTTTGTTGCCAAAAAAAAATGTGATAAATTATCTGATGGGGCTAAATGTAAAAAAAAAAAAAAGTTATATATCATTCAGTGGGATACTCTGGGGATGAATTAGCTATAATACATAGAAATTAAGTAATGATAGAAATAAGTCAACAGCTTACCCAGGGTATAACAAATTGCACAAGAAATATAATTAATGCCTTAAATATGAATAATGTCCTAAACATGGGGGAAGGCAAGGGAGGAAGCACAGGAGGGAGCAACATAAGAGAGCTATTAACACATCTTTCATAATAGTAAGTCAATAACTGATAACATCTGAAACTATAAAGTCAAGAAAAAGAAATATAAGCATATGTTGTTACAAAAGAAATAGCAACAATTGCTTACAGTGGTTGCCTTAGATAATAAGCTGGTAGTGCTGGAATGAATTAGGACAGCAATTGCCTTTTGCTGTTATTAAAAGTAGTGTGATTTAATGTTTAAAACCTATATGGGGACGTGGGTAAACCTATGGCTGATTCATGTTGATGTTTGTTAGAAACAAATGCAGTACTGTAAAGCAATTATCCTTCAATGAAAAATAAATCAATGATTTTAAAAGTAGTATGATTTAATGTTTAAAACCTATATTTGGGTAAAGAATTCGCCTGCAATGCAGGAGACACAAGAGACACGGGTTCAATCACTGGGTCAGGAAGATCCCTTGGAGGAAATGGTAACCCACTCCAGTATTCTTGCCTGAAAAATCCCATGGACAGAGGAGCATGGAGGCTGCGGTCCATAGGGTCGCAAAAGAGTTGGACACGACTTAGCAGCTAAACGACCACTACCAGGAGACATAGTAGAGACAAGATGGGTGAAATTTTGAATATTTAAAAACTAAACAAAATAAAGACTACTACAAGGAAAAAGTGCTGTTTGCTATAGTACACAAATACATTAAAGATGAGGAACAAATATAGCTATCTTTTCTTTAGAATTTTCATTTATAAAGTATATAGTGTACTTTCCTTACTGTTACCTTACCCATTTCTTGGGCTTCAAGGTGCACTTCATTTTATAGGGCATATATAAAATATATCTTAAGAAAGAAGTATAACAATGATTTTCAAGTGATTTGGGAAAATAAATATTCAATTAGCTGCATTCTCCCACAAATTCCCGATGACATACTGAATTTTAGAATTGTTGGGGCTGGGTGCAAACATTTTCTTACACAGTTGCCAATCCACCATTTGTTGAGTATTTATTTATATACATACACAGAGATCCACACATTTAAAATACAACTGGACAAAAAAAGACATAGAACAGAAAAGAGAAGGGTCCAACTGTGAACTAGGGTCCTTAGGAAGTCCGTTTTTCTAACTGAAACTACTAAGGTGACACAAGGGATCTCTAATAAACTTGTTTTGTAAGAGCTGAACACCAGTCAAGGCTCTCTTCTCTGGGGGGGATTGTTATTTTACATTTACAAATTATAAAGCTTCTTCTACAGCATAACAAAGCTGATGTGATGTGCTGGAGCTGAAAACATATCATCACCAACAAAAGGAAGCAATCTCAAGCTGCTTTGTTTTTTGTTTAAACTTCATTTATTAATCAATTTGTTGTTTGTTCTTCTCTATAATATTAACAGAAAAAAGCCTTTTGGTAAAAGAACAGAAATTTTAAAAAGCATTATCTAAATCATGGTAAGACTCATTCAGGTCTTGGATACTGTGAACTAAATGCAATGCTTGTTTTGTCTTATAGACTGACAGCTCTCCCATTTTAACATAAGCACTCATTTCATACTATCCCAACTTATATGTCATTTGCTCCATTGGTAATGGAGTACTAAAAACCACAATTAAAATCGTTTTTTTTTTCTCCCTGTTTTATTTCTTGGTTAATTGCAAGGTTCAAAGAAATCACTCGAAATAACTCCCTTTTAAAATTCTCAGTTTTGCTCATTTTTGTGCTCTCTTTAAAAAAAAATATGGCATGGGTCTTATTAATGTCATTAGTTGTGATGCCTGCTGAGAGAAAATACTCATTTCGTGAGCATGGAATCAATTTTCTGAATTAAAAAGGTTTTTGTGAGGGTACTTCTTGCATAGTGTTTATTTTTTCAGAAGCCTTCACTGTAGGAAATGCTTTAATTAATGTGGTAGGTACCAGATTACCAAATACACATTTATGTAATGAAATCATATGAAATTTCTTGAAACAAGTTCCTTCACTGCTTTCGGTTATCCAACCTTGCTGCAATCTTAAATGCACTAGGAAGTGTAAGAGGACTTTAAGAAGCTTCCTTCCCCAGGATGATTACATAGACATTTCCTAGCTTCATATTTGTGGGTTTGGGAACAAAGGTTATTCTTGAGTGAAGCAACATCTAATGAGTGAAAAGAGATTAGAAAACAGAGAGGGCAGGTGAGGAGTGGGGAGACAAGGGGAAGAGGGCATTATACACTCAACTTAGGAGCCACTAGGTTAGCAGGTCAAGGACAGAACTGGGAGGTGCCAAATAGTATTACGGTACCATGCTCTGGGGCCACTACTGAAGGATAGGTCCAAAAAAAAGTGGTGGTGGGTCAGGGAGGGGAAACCCAAACCACAATTACTATAAGGAAAGACACCAGATTCAAAGACATAAAGTTCAACCCAGAATTCTGAGATAAAGACAGTGCCCCCAGGAGCCAGCTCAGGGGTAGAAATGGTAATGCCTAACACAGATACAGCCACTGCTGTGACAAAGGAGCACAAGAGTACCCCAAAGACCACTGCCTAAGTCTTCAAAGGAAATCCTTATGATATGGGGCTTCTACAGAAACAAGGAATACTAGAGAAGAGTGCAGAAAAGTGAGGTGTAGAATGGAAACTTGGCATTACTTTTAAAAAATGGTCAGAGGAATACAGAAAAGAGGGGGATGCTGGGTTTTTTAAAGGACAGTACAATTACATTAATCCAAACTATCTGGTACATTCCGACTTTACAGGCACTGAAATTAATGGGAAATATTTAGAAATAGCACACATTCAGAGATGCATACTCCTCTTCCACACACCTTATGATCAGATATCTAAATATTTTAAATGTCGGGATGTAGTCACTATGATGCTAACAAACACTATTGAAATGACATTAAATGAAGAAACAATAGATGCCAAAAAAGCTTCTGTTCTGTGTTTCCTGAAAAGTAGATGGGTCAAAATTAAAAGTATTACTGGACCACCTATTGTATTTGAGGGTGAGGTGTACACACACACACACACACATTTTAAAGTATTTTAAAATTCTGTATTTCTTAAGGGAGAAGATTATATATTGCAAATTTCTGTTTGCTTCAAAATGCCATGTAGTATACTTGGTAGATGATATAAATAGTAGACAATAAATGTTTACTAAATAAGACTTTCAAAGAATGTGAACCTAATGGAATGAATATATATATATATATATATATTAAAAGGACAATCTGTATACAATGAATTCCAGGATATACTTTAGTGAAAAAAAAAGATGCAGTACAGGGTGTAGAATATGCCAACTTATAGGAGGAAATACACACATACATGTATTTACATGTCCTTACAAACACATGTGCATTTAGAATTTTTTGGAAAAGACAATCAAGAGTAAATAAAAAGTTAATGAAAATGATTATTTACAAAGGAAAGAGGTAACTGGGATTGAAAATACACTCATTTTTTAAAATACAGTTTGTCTTTGGACCCATGTAGATTGTTTTATAGAATTACAAAACAAAATGAAAAAATTTAAAGTACCTAGAAATTAAAATCAAAACAAAACAAAGAACCCATGAATAAGCAAGTTGGTAAGCTAAACCACAAAGAAGATATTTTAAGTAATTTAAAAATATTTAAATCATTTTATCTTGAAAAAATTTCAGATTTAGAAAATAATTGAATATTTTGCTTCTATACATAGCCACCAGTTTTCGAGTCATGTAATTCTGCTCTCATGGAGCTTTATCATTCTTAAAAAATAGTTTTATTGCAATAAAAATGATGAGGTTTCTAACCACCCAGCCTCTCCTTAAGATTTCCAACCACTCAGCCTCTCCATAGATTTCCAATCCCATGCAGACAAAAGGAAGATGCCATCAGAACTTGTCCAGAAGTGTTGCTTAAACGATGCCTGACCTGACCTTTTGAAGTAAAGCAGTGAAAATATGACCCAAGAAAGACTGCTATACAAAACCTGAAGTGGGCCCCCAAAATATCATATCCCAAACTTGCAGTGCTGGAGCTGACCCCATAATAGTCACAGTTGCCATCCACTTTTTTCAAAGGCAGCATGGCATGGTGATGATGAACAACAGGGCCTTGGGAGTTTGAAAGAACTGAGTTTAAATGTGGGCTCCATAATTTATTAATACTTCACTGATATGTGAATTTAAACAAGTCACTTAACCTCAGTTCAGCTTCAATTCCTTTATCTGTAAAAAATGGGCATAATAATTACCTGTAATAGATTGCAATGAGAACTATCGAGACATTTCTTCACAAGATACCTTGCATTACTAAAATGCTAAATATATGTTAGCCATAGCCATTTTTGGTATATAACTATATAATTAACTTTTGTCACTGTAAAACTATTTTATTTTAAACCCACAAACTTCTATTCTTAACCATATTGGAAATATAGAGATAGTCTTCCAACTAGAGCATCAATGGAAATAAGGTAAGTTCTACCCATTATATTTGACAAAATTCCATAATATTCTGTCTCTATCTCAAAGTTAAATCATTAGAATTAAAATTCTTTACTGTTTTGTTAAAAACCATGATAATAATGTCTGCTAAGTATGAAAGTTTAGTTGGAACAGAACTTTCTTTTTCCACTCAATTAGAAAACTGAAGAAATATTTTAACTCACTGGGACAACAGACAGTAAAAAAAGGACTATGATTCCTACAGAAAGGGAAATGAATGGAGTGCATGCCTAATTAGATAGGTCTGGCTATCATTTTCTACTTTTCAGAAAAAGGAGGCAAAGTTGAGTGTGGCAGTGTAACTGAGTTGAGGAGACAAGAAAACATGTTTCAGTAAGGGTGAAGGAGACGAAATGTTGAGGGCAGAGAATCAAAGAGAAGGGGGCTAAGGTATAGAAAGAGCTCCAAAACTCTGTACAAAGAACGCCATAATAATCATTTGTGCATGTATAGGTTGAAACTCCACGAGGCTGGGCAAAGAGAACAGGGAAAAATTGGAGCTCTAACTAGTCACAGCGGAGAGACCTTGCTGAACACTAAAGACAATCAGTAGAGATGTCAGAAAATTACATGTAAGTGCTGAAGCTAAAGTAAGTCTTAGAACAAAGGCTACTCTAGATCTGGACAATGAAGGAAGAGGCAAATTGTAAAGCATAATGAAAAGGAAAGCTAATCACTGCTACTGCTGCTAAGTCGATTCAGTCGTGTCCGACTCTGTGCGACCCCATAGACGGCAGCCCACCAGGCTCCCCCGTCCCTGGGATTCTCCAGGCAAGAATACTGGAGTGGGTTGCCATTTCCTTCTCCAATGCATGAAAGTGAAAAGTGAAAGTGAAGTCGCTCAGTCGTGTCCGACTCTTAGCAACCCCATGGACTGCAGCCTACCAGGCTCCTCCGTCCCTGGGATTTTCCAGGCAAGAGTACTGGAGTGGGGTGCCATTGCCTTCTCCAGCTAATCACTAAAAGAGACCTATAAATGACAGCAATGAAGGCATTACAAAGCAGGAAATCCAAACTTTTTTAGAAATATCTTCAAGGATTTAAAAGAGATTGAATACAATGAGGTGAGAAATAGAAGACATACAGACAAAAAGGAGCTTCTAGAGTTGAAAAAATACATTATCTTAAATGAGAAACTCATCGGATGAACTGGAGAAGGAAATGGCAACCCACTCCAGTATTCTTGCCTGGAGAATCCCAGGGATGGAGGAGCCTGGTAGGCTGCTGTCCATGGAGTCGCACAGAGTCAGACACGACTGAAGCGACTGAGCATGCATGCATTCATTGCAGAAGGAAATGGCAACCCACTCCAGTGTTCTTGCCTGGAGAATCCCAGGGATGGAGGAGCCTGGTGGGCTGCTGTCTATGGGGTCGCACAGAGTCAGACACGACTGAAGCGACTTAGCAGCAGCAGCACCAGATGAACAGAAGATTAGACAATGTGTGAAAAAAATCAATTAATTTGAAGACATAGCAACAGGAATTTCCCACATATAAAGCACATTTTTCAAGAGATAAAAAAGACTGAAAATAAAATAAAATATTGAAGCTCAGTGACATGTGGGACAATATTAAGGTGTCCAACACACATGTATTTAAGCCCCAAAAGTAGAGGAGGGATGGGTGAAGACAGAAAAGAATCCTGGAAAAATAATGTCCCAATTTTCCCCCAATGTTATATAAAATATAAGCCCACAGATAAAAGAAGCTCAAAGAATCTTGAGAGTAAAATGCAAAAAAAGTCACCAAAGCACACCATTAACAAATCGCATAAAACCAGTGATAAAAACAAAATTTTAAAAGCAGAGGAGAAAACACCACATAAAGGATAAACAAATATAAAACATCAGTTCATAATAATAAGGCTGTCAATTGATCAAGAAGGCAAAACAATCCTAAATGTGTATGATGTAATAACAGAACATCAAAATACATGAAAGAGGGAGAGAAGCAAGATAGGGATAGGGGGTTAAGAGGTACAACCTATTAATAAATAAGCAATAATGATATATAACACAGAGAATATATCAATATTTTAAAAATACATGAAAGACAAAAATGAAATAAACTCATGAAACAAATCCAGAATTAAAATAAGCAGAAAGATAATGAAGATATGGAAGACTTGAGCAATATTTTTAGCTAGCTTGAAATAATATTCAAAGAACACTACACACAAGGGCAGATTATGCCTTCTACTTAATTGTACATGGAACATCTGCCAAAATAGGCCATACTCTGGGCCATTAAAAGAAACGTCTCAAATGTAAAAGGATTCATGCCATACAAAGTATGTTCTCTGATCATAATGAAATGAATTTAGAACTCAATATTTGAAGCTAAATATTTGGAAAATAAATAAAAACACTTCTAAATAACCCATGGGAAACCAAAAAGGAAAAAGAGAAAATTTTCTAAACTAATAAAAACATGGAATGTCAATAAAGCAGAACTAAGGGAGATATTTATAGCATTAAACACACGTTAGAAGAGAAGAAAGCTCTCCATTGAATGATGTTAGCTTTCAACTTAAGAAACTAGAACACAGTTTCTTGAAATAGGTCAGTGAAACTGATAAACCTCTGGCCAGACTGATCAAGATAAAAAAGAGATGAGTTAATCCAAGGACAAAGACATGACATTACTGAAGATTTTACAATAATAAATGTAATGTAATAAACAACTTCATGCCAGTAAATTTCATCAACTTGGGTAAGACGGACAACTTCTAGGAAAGATATAAACCATCAAACTTTCTTCAGTTCAGTTTAGTTACTCAGTCATGTACGACTCTTTGTGACCCCATGGATTGCAGCAAACCAGGCTTCCCTGTCCATCACCAACTCCCGGAGCCTACTCAAACGCATGTCCATTGCGTTGGTGATGCCATCCAACCATCTCATCCTCTGTCGTCCCCTTCTCCTCCTGCCTTCAATCTTTCCAAGCATCAGGGTCTTTTCCAATGAGTTGGTTCTTTGCATCAGGTGGCCAAAGTATTGGAGTTTCAGCTTCAACATCAGTCCTTCCAATGAATATTCAGGACTAATTTCCTTTAGGATGGACTGGTTGGATCTCCTTGCAGTCCAAGGGATTCTCAAGAGTCTTCTCCAACACCACAGTTCAAAAGCATCAATTCTTCAGTGCTCAGCTTTCTTTATAGTCTAACTCTCACATCCATACATGACTACTGGAAAAACCACAGCTTTGATTAGATGGACCTTTGTTGGTAAAGTAATGTGTCTGCTTTTTAATATGTTGTCTAAGTTGGTCATAGCTTTTTTCCAAGGAGCAAGCGTCTTTTAATTTCATGGCTGTAGTCACCATCTGCAGTGACTTTGGAGCTCCCCCAAAATAAAGTCTGTCACTGTTTCCATTGTTTCCCCACCTATTTGCACGAAGTGATGGGACCAGATGCCATGATCTTAGTTTTCTGAATGTTGAGTTTTTTTTTTTTATTTTATTTTTAAACTTTACATAATTGTATTAGTTTTGCCAAATATCAAAATGAATCCACCACAGGTATACATGTGTTCCCCATCCTGAACCCTCCTCCCTCCTCCCTCCCCATACCATCCCTCTGGGTCGTCCCAGTGCACTAGCCCCAAGCATCCAGTATCGTGCATCGAACCTGGACTGGCATCTCGTTTCATACATGATATTTTACATGTTTAAATGCTATGAATGTTGAGCTTTAAGCCAACTTTTTCACTTTCCTCTTTCACTTTCATCAAGAGGCTCTTTAGTTCTTCTACACTTTCTGCCATAAGGGTGGTGTCATCTGCATATTTGAGGTCATTGATACTTCTTCCGGCAATCTTGACTCCAGCTGTGCTTCCTCCAGCCCGGCATTTTGCACGATGTACACTGCATATAAGTTAAATAAGCAGTGTGACAATATATAGCCTTGACATATTCCTTTCCCGATTTTGAACCAATCTGTTGTTCCATGTGCAGTTCTAACTGTTGCTTCTCGACATGCATACAGATTACTCAGGAGGCAGATCAGGTGCTCTGGTATTCCCAGCTCTTTAAGAATTTTCCAGTTTGTTGTGATTCACACAGTCAAAGGCTTTGGCATAGTCAATAAAGCATAAGTAGATGTTTTTCTGGAACTCTCTTCTTTTTTGATGATCCAGCAGATGTTGGCAATTTGATCTCTGGTTCCTCTGCCTTTTCTAAATCCAGCTTGAACATCTGGAAGTTCATGGTTCACATACTGTTGAAGCCTGGCTTGGAGAATTTTGAGCATTACTTTGATAGCATGTGAGATAGAGTGCAATTGTGTGGTAGTCTGAACATTCTGTGGCATTGCCTTTCTTTGGGATTGGAATGAAAACTGACTTTTTTCCAGTCCTGTGGTCACTGCTGAGTTCTCCAGATTTGCTGGAAACTTGCTTAAGAAGAAATAAACTGAATAGTACTATACTATATTAAAAATAGAATTTCTAGTTAAAAACCATCCTTCAAAGAAAACTTCAACCTAAACGGCTTCACTGATGAGTTCTACCAAACAATCAAGAAATAGTATCAAATTCTACACTGCTGCTGCTGCTAAGTCGCTTCAATCGTGTCCGACTCTGTGCGACCCCAGAGACGGCAGCCCACCAGGCTCCCCTGTCCCTGGGATTCTCCAGGCAAGAATGCTGGAGTGGGTTGCCATTTCCTTCTCCAATGCATGAAAGTGAAAAGTGAAAGTGAAGTCGCTCAGTCGTGTCTGACTCTTATCGACCCTATGGACTGCAGCCTACCAGGCTCCTCTGTCCATGGGATTTTCCAGGCAAGAGTACTGGAGTGGGGTGCCATTGCCTTCTCTGCAATTCTACACTAACCACTCTCAAAAATTAAAAAGGAAAGAATACTTTCCAATTCATTCCATGAGGTCAGCATTCCCTCAATATTGAAACTAGATATTACAAGAAAGACACTACAAGAAAATTATAGGTAAACATCCAATTTCCAGGAATAAAGCTTGGCTTAGCACTATAAAAATCAAACTATAATTCAACATGTTAATAAACTGAATAATTAACACATCAAATGTATTTGAGAAAATCCAACATCCATTCTTGATAAATAGTCTCAGCAAACTCAGTCTGTTAATAGAGGGGAACTTCTTCAACTTGAATATTGACAAATTCCTGAAAATAGTCAAATTACCAAAACTGACACAAGAAGAAATAGAAAAATAGTCTTGGATAGCCTTGTATAATAAGAAATTGAATATACAATTTAAAATCTCCCCGTAAAGAAAAGCCCAGGCTCAGATGGCTTCATGGATGAATTCTAACATACATTAAGAAAAATTAAGACCTCCATGGTGGTCCAGGGTTTAAGAATCTGCCTTCCAATGCAGGGGATGTGGGTTCAATCATTGGTCAGGGTACTAAGATCCCACATGCCTTGGGGCAACAAAGCCAGAGCATTCTGAAGCCTGTGTGCCACAACTAGAGAGCCTGCATTGCAACTAGAGAGCCTGCAGGCAGCAACGATTAGTCCCATGCACCGCTAGAGAAGCCTGCATCCTGCAACAAAGAATTTGTGCCACAACAAAGAAGGAATGCGGCTGCCCCCTAAAGTAAAACCAATTCAACACAACCTTTTCAAAAAGGGGAGAAAGGAGTTCATTATATGAGATTGGTATAACTAGATTCTACTGATAACATGTGCTTTGTCACTCAGTCGTGACCGACTCCTTATGACCCCAGGGACTGTAGCCCACTAGGCTCCTCTGTCCACTGGGATTCTCCAGGCAGAAATACTGGAGTGGGTTGCCATGCCCTTCTTCAGGGTATCTTCCCAACCAAGGGATCGAACCCTGGTTTCTCACACTGCAGGCAGATTCTTTACCGCCTGAGCCACCAGGGCAGATGACTCTACTGATAACAAAGCCAGTAAAAACTTTAAAGAGAAAACTGGAAAGCAATATCCTTCATAACCATTGATACAAAGATCCCTTAAAATATTGACTCTGTTGTTCAGTAGTTAAGTTGTGTCCAACTCTGCAACCCCATGGACTGCAGCAGCCAGGCTTCCCTGTCCTTTGCCATCTCCCAGAGTGTGCTCAAATTCATGTCCATTGAGTTGGTGAAGCTATCTAACCATCTCATCCTCTTCCGCCCTGCCCTCTTCTCCTTTTGCCCTTGATCTTTCCTAGGATCTTTTCCAATGAGTCAGCTCTTTACATCAGGTGGCCAAAGTACTGGAGCTTCAGCTTCATCATCAGTCCTTCCAATGAACATTCAGGGTTGATTTCCTTTAGGACTGACTGGCTTGATCTCTTTGCCTTCCAAGGGACTCTCAACAATCTTCTCCAGCACAATTTGAAAGTATCAATTCTTTGGTGCTCAACCTTCTTTATGGTCCAAATCTCACATCTGTAGAGGACTACCGGAAAAACATAGCTTTGACTAGACAGATCTTTGTGGGCAAAGTGATTCTAAAAATACCCAGTGGCAATACCACATGCTCTTCTAGAACCATGCCATTCCCCATCAAAATAGGGTGCACTTCCTATTCTCCTGAGTCTAGGTCATTAAAAATGATATGACTCAACTTAGTTCTCTGTATGTCTTTTGATTTCAACATTTACCCTTAGAACTCAGCTGTCATGCTTTGACAAAGCCTCTCAACATGGAAGGGCCATGTGAAATGTGGCCAAGAGTCCTAACTAAGCTCTTTAAGTCAATAGCCAGCATCAACTGCCAGATGTGTGAGTGCGTGAACTTGTAGATTACTACATTCCCTAGTCTTCAAAGATCATGCCTCAGACACGTGAACATACAAACTCTATTCCTGCTGCGCCCTGTCCAAATTTATGGCTCCCAGAATCTGTGAACATAGTAACATATGCCACTAGATTTTGGGGTAATCTGCTATGCAGCCATAGTACCTACAACACCAACACGGTCAGGCAAAATGTTGTGATCAGAGCTGTCTATTAAGCTGTACATGAAAATGAATTTTTGATTCTGTTTCTTTGAGCTAGAGTGACATCACTGATGGTGTCATACTGTACATTCCATTTCTTGACATAGTACCTATGTGCAAACATTTGTTGAGCATTTACATGTATAAAAATTTAAGATTGCTTAAAAGTCAGGTAACTTTCAAAAGGTCAAATCTGAACCTAAGTCTTCCTTGTACTTACTCAGGGCACTATAATTCCTATAACAGTAGACACCACAGCTATTGGTAACTAGACTGGCCAACTAGAATATTTTCGTTGTACCTCTGAAATCTTCCTTCCTCATCCAGTTCTACGGTCTTCCTTCTTACCATTACTTTCAGCTCTCTTAGTTCCGTCATCCATCATGTTTGCCTCCCACAGTGTAATACCTCCCACTATGGTGCAATCCACCCAAAGGGTTCTCATCTCCTAAATTTTAGGCTAATTACTGCTGCTGAGGGACTTATCAGCATGCTGATAAGTGCAGCTACAAACTCCTCACATCCAGGCACAGCTCAGCCCCTTAGGCAAACTAGCAATTTCTCCTCATATCTCCTTTCCATTCCTCTGAAGTGCAGTTACAAACTCTCTTATCTCTCTACTCTCTATTACCCAATTACTCTCAGTGGGTGGCTCCACTTTCTTTTTCACACACACACACACACACACACACACACACACACACACACAAATCAGGTTTATCAGCTGAGGGCTTTAATGTCCTCTGCTTTCTCCTTCTGCCTGAAGACGCAACTCTATCTGTGCCCAGTCTTCCTGTTGTCTCAGTGGAAGAGGGGCCCACTTCCCATCTATGCCTTAGACACAATTTCCAACATGTTTATCAAAGACCTCTCTCCATCAGTATATCCTTTTGCTCATTGCCCCCTAGCATAAAAAGATGCAGAAGTCCCTCCCATCTTAAACTCTACTCCTATTCCACAGGGGCCTCCACCTACCATTGTCTCTTCTGCCCAGTCTAGTCTCTTGAATATTGTTCTGTATTTACTTTCTCTACTTCCATACTTCCTTGGTGGCTCAGACAGTAAAGAATCTGCCTGCAATGCAGCAGACCCAGGTTTGATCCCTGGATTGAGAAGATCCCCTGGAGAAGGAAATGGCAACCCACTCTAGTATTCTTGCTTAGAGAATCCCATGGACAGAGGAGACTGGCACGCTACAGTCCATGGGATCACAGAGTCAGCGTGACTGAGCAACTAACACACACACACACACACACACACTTCCTTACTATCCATTCCTACCTCAGTTCAGTTCAGTTCAGTTGCTCAGTCGTGTCTGACTCTTTGCAACTCCATGGACTGCAGCATGCCAGGCTTCCCTGTCCATCACCAACTCCCAGAGCTTGCTCAAACTCATGTCCATCAAGTCGGTGATGCCATTCAACCATTTCATCCTCTGTTGTCCCCTTCTCCTGCCTTCAATCTTTTCCAGTATTCGGGTCTTTTCCAACGAGTCAGTTCTTCGCATCAGGTGGCCAAAGTATGGGAGCTTCAGCATCAGTCCTGCCAATGAATATTCAGGACTGATTTCCTTTAGGATGGACTGGTTGGATCTCCTTGTAGTCCAAGGGACTCTCAAAAGCATCAATTCTTCCGTGCTCAGCTTTCTTTATAGTCCAACTCTCACATCCATACCTGACTACTAGAAAAACCATAGCTTTGACTAGACGGATCTTTGTTGGCAAAGTAATGTCTCTGATTTTTAGTATTCCTTCCTCAACCTACTACAATCTGGCTTCCATACCCAGCACAACACTGAAACTGCTTTGGTCAAGGTTCCCACTGATTTCCATATTGCCAAATTCCATGGACATTGTAGTTATTCTCTCATTTGGTCTCTTTATAGCATGTGAAACCACAGAAAATCTCTCAGCTTCTGTGACAGCATGCTCTGTGACACACGATAATATTCCTATTTCTCTCTCCTCTTTCTGGTTCCTTTCTCTTGACCCATCCCTTCTTAAAAGGTAAGTTTTCTTCAGGATCCTAACCTTGACTGTGTTTTATTTCCACTGTGATCCTTTAATGTCTTGTCTTTGAGCAATCATCTCTATTTCCAGGATTCCATCTGTTACCTACTTGATGATGCTAAAATCTTTCCTCTGTTGCTCTGACATTGGTCCTAAGTTTTAGAGTAAAATTTCTAAGTGCCTACTCATCATCAACATTCATATTTCAAGTGTTCCTCAGACTCAACATGGTCAAAACTCATTTATTCTCCCTGATCCACTTACCATTTGATAGTGTCTCTGTTTTTATAAAATAAATAGCACTGTTATCCATTTGGTTGCATGAACCAAAAATGTGGGTGTTTCTTAGAATTTTCCTTGAACTTAAACCCAATACCAAGTTCCACTGATTGAATCTCCTGAATATTCTTCGATTTAGGCCCTCTTCTCTATCAGGGACTATTGCCAAAGCTTGGATTCAGGCGCTTGTCTCTTATGTGGACCACTGCAACTTCCTAGCTGGTTCTCCCTCCTTATCCAGCTTCTACTATGCTACTTTACCAGTCTTCCTAAAAAGCTCACTGTATGACTCTCCGACTTAAAATATACCAATGGCACCCCAGTGTCTAGAGAACACAGTTCAAACTTCTTAGCACTGCTCGCAAGACATTCATAACCTAACTGGTGTCTCTCTCACGCTTCCCTCCCTTTCAACTCCAACAAAACCAAACTACTTGACTTTCCTAAACATGCCTTGCTAATAATTCACTGCTCCACATCCTCATGCATATTTTCCCCTTACTTTTCATGGCCCACCGCCACCAAGTCCATGTATGAATTCCTTACCTTGTCACAATGGAATGTCATATACCCTCTGTTCAACAGGGAATGCTTATCTTTTTATATCTGTTCTGTTGTGTGTTAGTTTACTATGGCTGCATGAAACTACTTCAAACCTTGTGGCTTAAAACAACATCAAGTTGTTCCCACACAGTTCTGGATGTCAGAACTTCAGTGAGTCTTACAGGGTCAATATCAAGTTGCTAGCAGGGCTGGTGCCTCTGGAGGCTTAAGTGAAGAATCAGGTCCATGTCTCTTACAGTGTCTAGAGGCTGCTGACAATTCTTGGCTTGTGGCCATATCACCCCAATTTCTGCTTGCTTTGTCCAATTGCCTCTTCCTATAGCCAAGTCTCCATCTTCTTCTCACTTATAAATATCCTTGTGATTATATTGAGCCCAACTGTATGATCCAGGCTTCCCTGATAACTCAGTTGGTAAAGAATCCTCCTGCAATGCACAAGACCCCAGTTTGATTCCTGGGTTGGGAAGATCCCTTGGAGAAGGGAAAGGCTACCCACTCCAGTATTCTGGCCTGGAGTATCCCATGGACTGTACAGGCCATGGGGTTGCAAAGAGTCAGACACGACTGAGTAACTTTCACCTGTATGATCCAGGATAATCTCCCCATCCTAAAATTTTTAATTTTATCACATCTGCAAGATCCCTTTTTGAATGTACTGTAACATATTCACAAGTTCTGGATTCAGATATCAACATCTTTGGGCTGTGGGGGAGCATCATTCCACCTTGCACACCTGTAATGATAATCATTTTATATGCATGCCTCCCTGACAGCACTGTGACTTCCTTTTGGGTGGGTATGTTTTTCTCACTATCTGACATACAGTGAGAAATTAATAAAGGTCTGTTAAATAAATCTAACAAAGGATTTACATTGGGAAGTAAGAGTTGAAATAAGACTGGTCTCGTAATGTGGGTCTAGATACGGAACATCAGAAAAATCAAACATCAGAATTTTAATTCAATCCTGAAACAATAGGAAAACAGGGAGAACCACTAATAATTATATGTTTCCCAAGATTGGGAAAAATGATGAAAGTTATAATTAAGGAAGATAAAAATGGTAGTAGTTAGCAGAATAAATTAGATGGGGTGGAATTAGAGAGTATGCAGTAAGATTCCTGCAGTAGTTGGGCAATGAGAAGATTAGGGCCTGATTGAGGTATTGGTAAGTAGGAACAGAAAAGAGAGAGAAAGATGTAAGATTTATGTTGTTATTAAAAATGATTATAATAACGTTATTATAAATGATATTATTAAAAATGATAAATTAGCCTTAATAATGAGACAGCTGGTGGCACTACTCCACAATATATCTGTTAGCATTTATATAATGCACAGTACTGAAGAGATTCACCTGATCATACCGCCGTCCTTATACCTATGCTTTAAACTTTTTATTTCAAAGCCAGAAACACGCTGGCTTTTACTTTAACATACAGAGTGATAATGGTTCCAGCAAAACTCATTTGAACATTCAATATTATTCTACACCATCTGTTTAGGTAACATATGTGGAACCCTAATATCACAGGAACAAATACTCAACATGGACTAATCCAATACTCTAAATCAAACTGTGGGTCTGTTCTATTTAGATGGATGATTCTTCAGGTAGAATTTGACTTTTAAACTTTAATTTTGTGGAAGTGATAAAAATCAATGCTAAAAATTCTACTTTGGAAGAAATAATATTTAGTTACTCAACATTTCAGGGGAATAAGTGGCTCAGACGGTAAAGCATCTGCCTACAATGCAGAAGACCTGGGTTCAATCCCTGGGTCGGGAAGATCCTCTGGAGAAGGCAATGGCAACTCCAGTACTCTTGCCTGGAAAATCCCATGGACAGAGGAGCATGGTAGGCTGCTACAGTCCATGGGGTCGCAAAGAGTCGGACACGACCGAGCGACTTCACTCACTCACACATTTCAGGGGAATAAGTAATAGGAGAAAAAAAACAAAAACAAGCAAACAAAGCACTGCCAAGTATTACAGATAGGGTTGCTTGATAAGATAGCTCACCACTGTCATACACTCCATCCCCATGCCATCTACTAATCTTTCAGCTCCAAATTCACCCTTCACTGCCTGCCCTGCACTGTTGAAGCTGGATTCTAAGTATCTTTCCAGCTGGCACAAAATTAAGTTTTGTCAGTAAAGGGCACTGGAGGAGAAAGAGGTTTGCCCTCTTGGTTCCAATGTTTGTTTGTTTGTTTTTGGTCAGGCTCCTGCAGTAGGTACAGTTGTATTTGCAGCGCCCATTGCCCAGCATGCATGCAGCACCTATCCACGGGCAGGCAACAAGGCAGCAGAGCTTCCTCCAGCACACTCTGGCAGCCAGCTGAAAGTTCAAAGGAGAAACATGTCCTCCACTAAGGATGGCTTTTCCTGGACTTTGGAGGGCAAATTTCCAAGTCCCACCACCACAGTGTCTCAGTGAGCTTCTTTGTATCTGTTGACCCAGGGTCATGCCCTCTCCTACAAGGATTGGATCTCAGCCACGCCAGGAGGGAGGCTAGTCATCTTGGAGTGTTCTGTTTCAGCTCCTGGGTTTGTGGCTGCTCTCTGTCTGCTATTCTTGTATTTTTCAGAGTTCTCTAGTTCTGACTAGCCAATTCCCCACTATTCACGTCTCCTGGTAATAATTTTTTCATATTAAACTTTGCCTGTTCAAATTACTGTTTTGTTTCTGTCTCCTGACTGGACCTTGATTGATATACCACCTCCATTCAGAGGGAAAAAAAAAAAAGGCAAAAGCATTCTGACTGGGCTCTAAGAGGCCTTTGAAATGACCAGATTATCTAAAGTGATAAAATATTCCCTGTAGATATCCAAGAAATTCTTTCTGTGGGAGAAATGATTGTCTGGAATTATGGAAATTAAACGGGTCACATACAGAATCAAAGGAAAGAGAGACATCAGTTTTAGCATTATTTTAGAATCAAACATTTATAAAAATGCATTATAAAACCATCAGCAGCAACTATGTTTCATTTCCTGAATTTTTTACTTTATCTACACCTGCCTATTCTAATGAAATCAAACTAGATCTGCATTCACCTCTAAGGACCTCCCCACATGAGAATTTTATGACATGTTCAGGACTCTTGAGCTTTCTGGTGGCCACGACACAACTGGTTGACAGATGATTTGTTCTTCCAAATTGTTTTACAGACATAAAGTTTTTACTAAAAATGAAAAACACTTTATAGTTCAAAAGGTAATCAATACCTGTTTCATTATTAATATTTTGAGAAGACTGCCAAACCATATTACAAAAAAAAAAAAAAAAACAAACAGCCTGCCTAAAATAATTTCCCTATCTTTTGATTACCAAAAATATTAAAATTCAGTTTTAATAAACAGTGCCAGACTAGATTTTTAAATAGTCTCTTTCTAACTGCAGAACACAATATGTCCTTATTTTGGTCTCCTGTTTATAGTGACAAATTATGCACTGCTGTCATATGTATCCTGAATTGGTACTTGATTTGATTCTTTGGCAGAATTTTAGTACTACTTTAGAATGGAGTAGCTACCAGCTATTACAACCTCACTCAACAATGAAGGCAACGAAGTTTAACAAATAAAAATAGGAGAAGGGAAGGGCAACCCACTCCAGTATTCTTGCCTGGAGAATTCCATGTACAGAGGAGCCTGGAAGGCTATAGTCCAAGGGGTCACAAAGACTCAGACATGACTGAGTGACTTTCACTTTCAAGTTTAAAAATTATTCAATGTGGCAGATTAAAGACAGCCAGAAATTAGTCATCATCTCTCCCATTCAGAGGTGAGATCTATGTCCCCTCTCTTTCAGTCTTTAGGTGGTCTACGTGGCTTCTCTGACCAGTAAAATATATAGGAAATGAAACTATGCCAGTGAACCTGATGGAGCATTTTCATTAATATATCACCCAAGGAAAAGGTCAGTTTTCATTCCAATCCCAAAGAAGCGCAATGCCAAAGAATGTTCAAACTACCACACAATTGCACTCATTTCACGTGTTAGTAAGGTAATGTTCAAAATGCTTCAAGCTAGGCTTCAGCAGTATGTGAACCATGAACTTCCTGACGTACAAGCTAGGTTTAGAAAACGCAGAGGAACCAAAGATCAAATTGACAACATTGACTGGATCATAGAGAAAGCCAAGAGAATTCCAGAAAAACATCTATTTTTGCTTCACTGACTACGCTAAAGCTTTGACTGTGTGGATCACAACAAACTGTCAAAAATTCTTAAAAGAGATAGGAATACCAGAGCACCTCACCCATCTCCTGAGAAACCTGTATGCAGGTCAAGAAGCAACAGTTAGAACTGGATATGGAACAATGGACTGATTCCAAACTGGGAAAGGAATATGACAAGGCTGTATATTGTCACCCTGCTTATTTAACTTACAGGCAGAGCACATCATATGAAATGCTGGGCTGGATGAATAACAAGCTGGAATCAAGACTGCAGGGAGAAATATCAATAACCTCAGATATGCAGATGATATCACTCTAATGACAGAAAATGAAGAGGAACTAAAGGGCCTCTCGATGAGGGTGAAAGAGGAGAGTGAAAAAGCTGGCTTAAAACTTGACATTCAAAAAACTAAGATCATGGCATTTGGTTCCATCACTGCACAGCACATAGAAGGGGAAAAAGTGGAAGCAGTGACAGATTTTATTTTCTTGGGCTCCAAAACCACTGCAGATGGTGCCTGCAGCTATGAAATTAAAAGATGCTTGCTCCTTGGAAAGAAAGCTATGATAAACCTAGACATCATATTAAAAAGCAGAGACACCACTTTGCAAAAGACAGTATAGTCAAAACTATGCTCTTTCCAGTAGTCATGTAGAGATGTGAGAGTTGGACTATACAGAAAGCTGAGTGCGGAAGAATTGATGCTTTTGAACTGTGGTGTTGGAGAAGACTCCTGAGAATCCCTTGGATGGCAAGGAGATCAAACCAGTCAATCCTAAAGGATATCAACCCTGAATATTCATTGGAAGGACTGATGCTAAAGCTGAAGCTGCAATACTTCAGACACCTGATGCAAAAAGCTGACTCACTCATCAGGAAAAGATCCTGATGCTGAGAAAGACTGAGGGCAGGAGGAGAAGGGGGCAACAGAGGATGAGATGGTTACATAGTACCACCAACTCAATGGACATGAATATGAACAAACTCTGGGAGACAGTGGTGGATGCAGGAGCCTCGTATGCTGTAGTCCATGGGGTTGCAAAGAGTCGGACATGACTGAGTAACTGAACAAAAGCAACAAGGTCCATGTCACCATACCACTCTGGCCTTTGGTTGAGATTGGTTTTAAAATATTGGATTTTGTGGAAGGCTAGACTAATAGTTGTCAAATTTCATTTAAAAGAAGACCTAAATATCACTTTATTATAATTTTATCCCTTTTGCTATTCTTGGCTTAATTTGAATAATTAGTTAATAGGAACTCATGATAAATTTCCAATTTTTCATGTAAATTGATAAAACTGTCATTAAGTGCTCTGTGCTTAAGCATTAACAGTATATTAAGAGAAAAAAAGTTTTAAAAGATATTAGTAAGATCATGCTAAGATCATGCTTAAGACAAAACTCCAACAGAAAGTAGCCACCAGGTAAAATCTAAATGGGAAAGGTAAACACACTTGATTTCACTTAATAACCCTGAGAGTAAGTTTAAGAAAAAAATAAACCTGAAAATACCCTCAAACTAAATGTAAGTGATAGAAATATACACTAAAGAGGGATTTCAATGATGAACTAGTCAGATGTAGTCAATATACAGTAAGCCAGAAGGTAAAAGGGTCAGGCTTTAATAAACACGCCAGACTTGAGTGGAAGTTATGTTATTAGCCACTCTGGGGGCAAAGAGTTTGTAAAAAGATAATAACTTCCATTAGCATGCTTATTTTAATTTTTTTTTTTTTTTGGAAATTTGTTTTGTAACAGTATTAGAAGAAAGGGCTTCCCTGGCAGCTCAGATGGTGAAGAATTCGCCAGCAATGCAGGAGACCCAGGTTCGATCCCTGGGTCAGGAAGATCCCCTGGAGAAGGGAATGGCAATCCACTCTGGTATTCTTGCCTAGAGAATCCCATGGGCAGAGGAGCCTGGCAGGCTACCATCCATGGGGTTGCAAAGAGTTGGACATGCACACATTAAAAGAAAAAGCAACTAACGCACACATTAAAAGAAAAAAAAATCATGTCTTATCAGAGCTTAAAAAGAAATTTTTATTATTTCTATAAGAAAACCTGTAAAACCTTTAGCTATAACCCACTTAATATTTAGTAACATCAAACTTTCCATGAATTTAATAAGAACAAGATAGTATTGTTTTTAGCCTTGTGCAAGACACTGATGTTTTCACATAACATAAAGAGAGGTGATGAAATTAAAAAGATAAAGCCTAGATTCCCAAGGTCATTAAAAGAAAAAAAATTACTGAAGAAACAAATAATTAAGGTCAGGATGCAAGAAAAACTTGGTAACATTTTCATTCAGATATTAGACGTGCTAAAAATGTATACAATATAGAGACAAATTGGCAAAGCTTTTCAGAAAACCTGTATTGCTTATAAACTTTGCACTAAAAAATGAGTAATTTGGAAATCATTCCCAAACAGAGAAGGAAATGGCAACCTACTCCGGTATTCTTGCCTAGAAAATCCCACGGACCGAGGAACCTGGCGGGCTACAGTCCATGCATGGGGTTGCAAACATCAGACACAACTCAGTGAGTAAACCACCAACCACCACCCAAACAGTAGTCTTAAAATTCTCTGGCAGGTATTTCTGAAGAGTATACAGAATAGATAAACTCTACCTTGTTTATGGGGATGAAACATAAGCTAAACAAAATAAAGGTCAATATCATAGACAATGCCAAGCCAATTTAAATGTGTGTGTATGTGTGCTCAGTTGTGTCCAACTCTTTGTGACTCTTTGGACTGTTAGCTTGCCAGGCTCCTCTGTCCATGGAATCCCCGAGGCAAGAATACTGGACCAGGTGGCCATTTCTTCCTCCAAGGGATCCTCCCCATCCAGGAATGGAACCCACGTCTCCTGGGTCTCCTGCACTGCAGGTGGATTCTTTACCTGCTGAGCCATCAGGGAAGCCAATTCAAATAGACTAGTGGAATTCTTTCCAAAGCATTTCAGAAATGGCACTTCTTATGTTGAAACTTTAGATTTGCTTTGAACGAAATGCCTCGGCATTATTTCCTAAGCACCCAGTAAAAATACCAAAACAAGATCATCTGTGTCTTGAGTTGCTCTCCTTGGTTATTTACTATCAAGAATAAGGATTATCTGTCTGGATTACTAGATTTCAAGGTATCCATGTTTGATTCCTATATATATACTCACCCTGGTACTTAGCATTCTGCATAGAATAGGTACTTAATGAGCCTTTACCCACTAAGACTGATGAGTACTTCTGTGAACTAATAAACAAGATCCTCACTAGGCAAAATGCAAATATCTAAATGGTCTAGAGAGATCTTTATCTCTGACCAGAAAAGCTGACAAGATAAAATGGTTCCATTCTTTCCCCTAGGACACTGTATACCTATTACTTGTACATAAGTCGTAAATGTACAGCTAGAATTTTCAGTGAACTCACCCATGTAACCAGTACCCAGATCAAGAAACAGAAGATGACCAGCAAGCATGTCAGAAGCCCCTATATTATGCTCCTTGCCAATCACTACCACCCCCAAAAAGTAACTACTATTTTGATGTTAAATGTCATAGATTACTTATGTTGTTTTTGTACTTTAAATAAATGCAATCATAGGTAGGTAGTCTTTCATGCCTGGCTTCCTTCACTCATCATTTTGCTTATGAGATTCATCTATGTTTCATGTGTAACAAAGGTTCATTCATCCTCTTTACCTTGTAGTTGGTTGGTGCAAATATAATTGTGGTTTTGGATTGTGAATTTTAAATCATTATGACTAGGCTCAAACACATCTTTATTAATTAAAATAGGAACCATTACAATTAACACATTTTTGCCAACAAGAAATAAGTTGGTTTATTCCTGTAGCATGAAAATCTGTGCTTTGGGATTTGACAAACTCTTGGAAAGCATTTTCTGCCTCCTGCTGGTTGTGGAAGCATTTTGCATGCAAAAAGTTGTCGAGGTGCTTGAAGAAGTGAAAACTGGTTGGTGAGAGGTCAGGTGATTATGGAAGATGAGGCAAAACTTCATAGCCCAATTCGTTCAACTTTTGAAGTATTGGTTGTGCAACACGCATTGTTGTGGAGAAGAACTGGGCCCATTTTGTTGACCAATTCTGACTGAAGGCATTTGGTTTTTGGTGCATCTTAACGATCTGCTGAGCATACTTCTCAGATGTAATGGTTTTGCCAGGATTCGGAAAGCTATAGTGGATCAGACCAGCAGCAGACCACCAAACAGTGACCAAGACATTTTTTTGGTGCAAGTTAGGCTTTGGAAAGTGCTTTGGAGCTTTTTCTTGGTCCAACCACTGAGCTGGTTGTTGCTGGTTGTTGTATAAAATCCACTTTTCATCATGCAAGAAATGGTTTGTTGTTGCACAGAATAAGAGAAGACGATGTTTCAAAATGACAATTTTTCTTGATTTGCGGTCAGCTCATGAGGCATCCCAGAGAAGGCAATGGCACCCCACTCCAGTACTCTTGCCTGGAAAATCCCATGGATGGAGGAGCCTGGTAGGCTGCAGTCCATGGGGTCGTGAAGAGTCGGACAGGACTGAGTGACTTCACTTTCACTTTTCACTTTCATGCATTGGAGAAGGAAATGGCAACCCACTCCAGTGTTCTTGCCTGGAGAATCCCAGGGACGGGGGAGCCTGGTGGGCTGCCGTCTATGGGGTTGCACAGAGTCGGACATGACTGAAGTGACTTAGCAGTAGCAGCAGCAGCAGCAGCATGAGGCATCCACTTATCAAGCTTTTGCACCTTTCCAATTTGCTTCAAATGCCTAATGACAGTAGAATGGTCGATGCTGAGTTCTTTGGCAACTTCTCATGTAGTTGTAAGAGGATCAGCTTTGATGATCCTCTCACTTGATCGTTGCCAACTAATGATGGCCAGCTTTTATGCTCTTCATCTTCAAGGCTGTCTTCTCCTTTGCAAAACTTCTTAAACCACCCCTGCACTGTACGTTCGTTAGCAGTTCCTGGGCCAAATATGTTGCTGATGTTTTGCAAGTTATCTCTGCTGCTTTATAACCCATTTTGAACTCGAACAAGAAAACCACTTGAATTTGCTTTTGGTCTAACATCATTTCCCTTCCCTAGTCTAAATAAATATAAAATAAACAGCAAGTAATGTCATTAGCAAAAAAAAACAAAACAAAAGCAAGAAATGCACAGTAAAATGATATATAACATAACCAAATTTATTTAAGAATATATTCCAATATCAAACAGCAAAGTTCAACAATGCAAAATGGCAATTACTTTTGCACCAACCTAACAGCACTCCACTGTATGAATATACTACATTTATGCCATTCTACAGCTATTGGACATTTGGATTATTTCCAATTCAGGACTAGTATAATTCTGCTAAAAGCATTCTTGTACATGGTTTTTGGTGGACATATGTTGAGGAATTTCTGATGGGTATATATCTAGGAGTGAAAATGCTAGGTTATTAAAGTATAGATACATCAGTTTTGGTCTATATTCCTAAATAGCTTATCAGAGTGGTTGAACTAATTTATACTCTTATTATAGTAAGAGTTTTGGTGGTTCTATGTCTTCACCAACATTTGAAATTGTCATTTTCAGTTTTTAGTAACATGGTTGAGAAAGCAGTGGTAATACTTTGTGGTATTAATTTGCATGTCTCTGATGACTAATGAAGTTGTGTACAGTTTACCAATCATTTGAATAAATTTATTTTCCTGAAATATTTTCCAAGTCTTTTGTCCATTCCTGAGACTTCCTGATCTTTCTCTGGTATCTCTACAGAAATTACTTTGAGGATACCTAGACTCGAATTTCTCATATAAGAAGGCTACCACCCACTACCATAACTAATTATATGACCTCATTATAGCAAGCTGCCAAGCGAGCTTCCACACCAAAGTAGTCTGGATATGCTAGAGTGCTAAGTCAGGTAAGAAGGGATAGATAAGCACAGTATTAAAATCATGTGATAATCAAAGTATTAGAATTAGGGCTCCAACTTTGGAGTTGTAACCATCAAAGCGTAACAACAGCCTATTTACATTTTACAGATGTAATCTTTGCAAAAGAGCATAAACTTTCTTCTGCTCATCAACTATTACATTGTTCTTTTATTGTGTCATCCCGAGTATATGTGAGTGAGTGTGTGTGTGTGTGGGCATGCTCAGTCGTTTCTGATTCTCTGTGACCCCATGGACTACAGCCTATCAGGCTCCTCTATCTGTGGAATTTTCCAGGCAAGAATACTGTAGTGGGGTGCCATCTCCTCCAGAGGAGTTGGTATCAATATAATTTTGAGACTTGATGTTTCTTTTTTCTGTTGGAACCATATGTTATATTTTATTTATGTGCTCAGTTGTATCCAATTCTCTGCATTCCCATGGACTTGTAGTCTGCCAGGCTCTTCTGTCCATGGGATTTCCCAGGCAAGAATACTGGAGTGGGTGGTCATTTCCTGCTCTAGGGATCTTCCTGACCCAAGGATCAAACCCACGTCTCCTGCATTGACAGGTGGTTTCTTCACCACTGACCACCTGGAAAACTCATCCCTAGAATCTTCAGTAAATTCACAAAACTTACATGACATTCCTTCACTCACTCAATAAATATGTACTGAATATCTACTTTGTGTCAGATATAGGTCTAGATGTTCAGAGTAAAGTTGTGAAGAAAACAAGGAAAAATTTGTTTCCAATCCACACACACGTTTTGTTTGTGGCAGAGGAGGCATATGAACACAAAGGTAGCTACACTCTAGGATACAAAGCCTGAGGACTAACAGTCTGACATGTATGGAAAAAATGGGCACTAGAGTCCAAAAGGCAGACCAACTTGGGTTCAACTGGCTCTATCATTTCTGTTCATCAATCAAAAAGTTCTCTCACTTCTCTAATCCTCAATATCCTCATACACAAAATGTAGGTAACATATATTTTGCAGGATTTCTTGGAAGAATAGATGAGATGACATATATAAACACAATACCTAACAACAGGCCTAGCATTTTAAACAATGAAGGATCTGGACATCGCAGTGATGAAAAGGGGAATATGCCTATTTATTTGGTTACTGGTGAAGTCTTCACTACAAAGAGAAACAAAATTGATTCTGTTTATGTATACATGCTGCTTTTTTTGATGTGCTACTACCAAAATCATTTAATTATAATTATACAGTCAGTTATTCATGCTGCTGAAGAGGTGAGCAGTTAAGATTACAAAGCAAAAATTCATATGACAGAAAATTTTTTATTTTTTTTTAACCACTCAGCAAAATTTTAGTGGCTAAGTTTACTATCAAGCTAAGTAAATCTCCAAACCCAGCCATTCGCCTTGTGTAAATCAAATTTAGGCTTTAGTCAAATTACAAATTATTTCTAATCAAGGTCTTTCAAGACTCAGAAGTTGACTCCAAGCTTATCCATGAAAGGTTCTACTGTAAAAGTTTGATTTTTACTTATATAGTCCTTGGGTATATCCTCTTTCTAACTCTAAGTACCTATGATTTTCTATGAGACTAAAAATAAATGTGATCTCAAATGAAAGGTACAGTTTTTATCCAAATAATGTCCTAAGAAATAATTTCTACTGGGTTGTTTTATAAGTGATGGAACTGGTTTCTAAAAGGAGAGTAACCTAATAATAGGAACCAGCAATTCGAGACTCTCCACTGATGAAGACTGACCTAGATTTGAAGGCCCTGATTACAGATCACCATAACAAATGTAATACTGAAAAAGTCTGAAATACTGAGGGAATTACCAAATGTGACATAGGGACATAAAGTGGGCAAACACTTTGGAAAAATAGTGATAATATATAGACTTGTCCAAGGTAGGGTTGACACAAACCTTCAATTTGTAAAAAATGCAGTATCTGCAAAGTTCAATAAAGCAAAGGGCAATAAAACAAGGTATGTCTATATATACTGTTGATTCATTAATATTGAACTTCGGCCAACAGTCCTATAACTCATGCCTGACTAAGCTTATCTAACACTTGAATTTTCTCTCTAGGGCACAATGCAACCTTACTGTGCTTATGAACACTAGACAATACTTGTAGTACTATTCTTGGGGACCACTTGAAGCAGCAAACTAACACAAAGATGTAAAAAAAAAAAAAAATATATATATATATAGCACTAAATAGATCATAAAAGAACCCTTGTTTCTATCATGAAAGCCAGAACAAGAAGGCAGAGTGTAGCTTGTTCGACCTCAGCTGGGCATGTGTGCACAGAGTGATTCAAATTTTTTGCCACGTTGCACATGTCTGTGAATGACTGTGATAGTGCCAAGCATATTCATTTTGGGGTTACAAATAAATTTTAGCCAGTAAGTATATTTGCAAATACAGACTCTCTGAATTGGGATAGACTGTCCATAAACGTTCACAGCAGCATTATGCATAATAGCTAAAAAGATGATACAATGCAAATGTCATTAACTAATACATGAATATATAAAATGTGGTATATCCACACAAGGGAATGTTATTCGGCTCTATAAGGGAATGAAGTACTGGTATATGCTACAACTTGGATGAACCCCGAAGACACGTTAAGTGAAAGAAGCCAGGCACAAAGGTCACATATTGTATGATTCTATTTATATGGAATGTCCTCAATAGGCAAATCCACAAGAGACAAAGCAGATAAGTGGTTGACAGAGGCTAGGGAGGGGTTAGATAATATGTGTCTACTAATGGGAACGGGGTTTCTTTTAGGGGTGATGAAAATGGCCTGGAAATAGACAGTGATGAGGGTTGCACAAGTCTGTGAATATACTAAAAGCAAATGAATTGTATAATTTAAAGAGGTAAATTTTATGGGATATGAATTTATCAAAAAAAGCTATTATGAAAATAGACCCCACTCCAAATATGCTCAAATTTTTGTGGCTTAATTATCCATTTTGTGAATGAGCATATAGATCATGAGAAAACTTTAAGGATTTTTTTTTTCATTTTAAAATTATTGTACTTAACAGAAAGTGCAAAGATAGTACAGAGAGGTTCTTAACTCACTCTCTCCCTGATGGTAACACCTTTTGTAGCTAAGTGAAAGTGTTAGTCGCTCAGTCATGTCCGACTCTCTGTACACGGGATTCTCCAGGCAAGAATACTGGAGTGGGTTGCTATTCCCTTCTCCAGAGGGTCTCCTGACCCAGTGATCGAACCTGGGTCTCCCACATTGCCGGCTGATCCTTTACCATCTGAGCCACCAGGGAAGATCCCTTAGTACCTAACTGTAGTACAATATAAAAACCAGGAAAGTGAAATTGGTAAAAACAACAGGCCTTATTCAGATCTCACCAGTTTTACATGAACTCATGCGTATGTGTAGAGCTAATCAATTTTATCACAATGTGTAACTTCACATAGTCACCACACCAGAGACACAGAACTGTTCCACAAAGATCCCTACAACAATCCTAACATACTACCCTTTATAGTCACACCTACCCCTCTTCATGCTCCTCACACAAGCTTTGTGGTCCCCAGCACCTGACAGTCATTAATCTGTCTTCCGGTTCTATAATTTTATCACTTTGAAATGTATACAAAGAAAATAACACAGTATATGACCTTTACAAATAGCTTTTTTAAAAATACAGCATTAATTCCCTTGAGACTTTTAAATACAGCATAATTCCCCAATTCCCAAATAGCTGTATGCGTCCAAAGGTTTCTAGTCTTTTTTCTTCCTTCTGTTGAGTAGGTGTCCATGGTATGGATGTACCACAATTTGGTTAGTCATTAACCCATTGCAGGACATTTCAGTTCTTTCTAAATTTTACCTCTTTCAGATAGAACCACTATGAAAACCTGGTTGCAGGTGTTGGTGTGAAAACAGGTTTTCCTTTCTCTGGGATGTACATTTCCCTAGAGTACAATACCTAGACTGTATGGCAAATTGTTTTTCCATAGTGACTACACAACTTTAAATTCCAAACAGCAACATATGAAAGATGCAGTTTCCCTATATCCTTGCCAGATGTGGTACTATCATTTTAAAAAATTTCAGCTTTTCTGATAGTTGTGTAGTGTAACCTCACTGTGGCTTAAATTTGTACTTCTCTAATGATGTCAAACATATTTTCACGTGCTTGGGAGGAACCTGTACAATCCTTTTTGGGAAAATGCTTCTTTTACCCACTGCCTAATTAGATGATCTCTCCCTCATGCCCTACTTCCTCCTGTACATGCACATGCTCTTTGTCTATCTCCCTTCACTACTGTTGAGATTCTTTTTTTTTTTTTTTAATCTACAAACTGTGAATTTGGTATCATGTCTAAGACCTTCGTCTACCAGGTCCCAGAGATTTTCTAGTATGCCTTTAAAAAGTTCTGGAGTTTTATGTTTTACATGTAAATCTACCATTCAGTTTGAATTGATTTTTATATAAGATGTGAGGTTTATGTAGAGGTACAATTTTTGGCCTATGGATAGCTAATTGCTCTATTACTCTTAAAATATAAAACACCCTATCTGTTCTTCATTGAATAGGATTTGAACCTTTCTCAAATATCAGTTAGTTGTATCTATGTGGGGCTACTTATGGGCAATCTAATGTGTTGCAATGAACTATGTGTCTATCCCTCTGCCAGTACTACACTTAAATAACTATAGCCATATAAGTTTTAAAATGGGGTGAATGATTCGTCTCATTTCATTATCATTTTTTCAAAATTTCCTATGCTTTTGTCTTTCCATGTATATGTGAGGATAAGCTTTCTATATCCACAGCAAATCTTCCTGGGGTTTTAACTGGAACTGGAGCAAATCTAGAGAGTAATTTGGGGAGAAATGACATCTTTACTATATTGAGCCTTCCAATCCATGAACAGAGTACATTTCTCCATTTATTTAGATCTTTGATTTCTTTCATCAGAGTTCTGTAGTTTTTTAACATACACGGCTTCTACAGGTTTAGTGGGATTTATACCTAAGAATTTCATTTTGCTTTGGGTGATTGCAAATAGTATTTTGTTTTTAACTCTAGTTTCCAGGTGTTCTTTGCTAGTATATAAGGATACAGAAATATAATTTTGCTATGTTCATCTCATATTATTGATAAACTCACATTAGCTTTAAGATGTTTGTTTTTTGGTAATTGTGATTTTGTACAAAGACTTTCATGTCATTGGCAAATACGAGCAATTTCATTTCTTCCTTTCCAATCTAAATGCTTCTATTTCCTTTTCCTGTCTAACTGAGGTGGCCTTCAGCATTAGGCTTAATAAGAACAGTCACCGTACACATCCTTTGTTCCCATTCTGAGGAGAAAACCATTTTGAGTAAAATTTTCCAAAAGATGTAAGGTCTAGATTCTAGATTGTCTAGATTCTTCAATCTAGATTCAATGTCTAGATTCTTCTTTTTGGCATGTGGATATCTAGATGTTACACCAGCATTTGTTGAAAAGACTATCCTTTCTCCATTGGATTCCTTTTGCTACTTTGTTAAAGACGAGCTGACTCTATTTGTATGGAACTACTTCTGTGCTCCCTTTTATATTCCATTAATCTATTTGCTGAATTTTCACAAATTATTGAAGCTTTAAAGTAAGCACTGAAATTGAGTAGTGTCAGTGCACCAACTACGTTCTTTTCATCTTCTTTGATTTCTACCATGAGTTTTACACAGTTTTCTTTGTATAGAGCTTGTATGTTTTATTAAATTTACACATTTAAGTATTTCAGTATTTTTAGTGCTAATGTAATGGCACTGTATTTTGAATTTCAAATTCCAATTGTACATTGTTGATATACAGGAAAACAGTTGACTTCCGTATAGCAACCGTAGGACTTGAAACCCTTCTACAATCACTCATTAGTTTTAGGAGGTTCTTGTTGATTCTTTGAGATTTTCTACATAGTCATATCATCTGATGATAAAGTTTTATTTCTTCTTTCCCAAACTATATAGCATTAATTTCCTTATCCTGTCATATTGCATTAGCTAGGACTTCCACACAGGAAGCTGAATAGTTGTGGTAAGCAGGGACATCCTTGCTTTGTTCCCAATTTGAGAGAGAAAGCATCTACCTTATTACCAATAAGTATGATGTTGGCTATAGCATTGTTGTTTTTTTAAATAGCTCCTCTTTATTAGGTTGAAGAAGCTTCCTTCTATTCCTATGCTGCTGGAAGTTTTTATTCATGAATGGGTATTGGATTTGACAAATACTTTTTCTGCAACTATTGATATGATCAAGTGATTTTTCTTCTTTGTCCTATTGAGATGATAGCTTACAGTAATTGATTTTTGAATGATGAACCAGCCTACTGTACCTTCATTTCTTTTTAACATAGGAATAATATTCTACTATAAGTAATGTTTCATTTTGTTTATCTATTCATCAGTTGATAAACCTTTCATTTGTTTCCATAGTTAGGATACAGTGAATGAATAATACTGCTATAAACATTTGTGTACCAGGTTTTGCATCAACACATATTTTCAGTACTCAGGAACATACCTTGGAGCGGAATTGCTAGGTTATAGGATAAGTCTATGTTTAACTTTTGAGGAATTGCCACACTGTTTTCCACAGTAGTTCCACTATTTTATATTCCTGCCAGTAATGTATGAGGATTCCAATTTTCCACACCCTTGCCAACATATGTCACTGTCTTTTTGAGTATAGCCATCCTAGTAGGTGTATAGTGGTATCTCATTATGGTTTAGATTTCCATTTCCCCAATGACGCTGAGCATACTTTGACATGTTTATTGACAACCCTTAAATCTTTCATCCCCAAGGAAAAAAAATGCAAAAAAGCAAAATGGCTGTCTGAGGAGGCCTTAGAAATAGCTGTGAAAAGAAGAGAAGCGAAAAGCAAGGGTGAAAAGGAAAGATATACCCATTTGAAGGCAGAGCTCTAAAGAACAGCAAGGAGAGATAAGAAAGCCTTCCTCAGTGATCAGAGCAAAGAAATAGAGGAAAACAATAGAATGGGAAAGACTACAGATCTCTTCAAGAAAATTAGAGATACCAAGGGAACTTTTCATGCAAAGATGGGCTCAATAAAGGACAAAAATGGTATGGACCTAACAGAAGCAGAAGATACTAAGAAGAGATGGCAAGAATACACAGAGGAACTATACAAAAAAGACCTTCACGACCCAGATAATCACAATGGTGTGATCACTCACCTAGAGCCAGACATCCTGGAATGTGAAGTCTAGTGGGCCTTAGGAAGCATCACTATGAACAAAGCTAGTGTAGGTGATGAAATTCCAGTTGAGCTATTTCAAATCCTAAAAAATGATGCTGTGAAAGTGCTGCACTCAATATGCCAGCAAATTTGGAAAACTCAGCAGTGGCCACAGGACTGGAAAAGGTCAGTTTTCATTCCAATTCCAAAGAAAGGCAATGCCAAAGAATGCTCAAACTACTGCACAATTGCACTCATCTCACACGCCAGTAAAGTAATGCTCAAAATTCTCCAAGCCAGGCTTCAGCAATACATGAACCGTGAACTTCCAGATGTTCAACCTTGATTTAGAAAAGGCAGAGGAATCAGACATCAAATTGCCAACATCCGTCAGATCATCGAAAAAGCAAGAGAGTCCAGAAAAACATGTACTTCTGCTTTACTGACTATGCCAAAGCCTTTGACTGTGTGGATCACCACAAACTGTGGAAACTTCTTAAAGAGATGGGAATACCAGACCAGACCACCTTACCTGCCTCTTCAGAAATCTGTATGAAGGTCAGGAAGCAACAGTTAGAAGTGGACATGGAACAACAGACTGGTTCCAAATAGGAAAAGGAGTACATCAAGGCTGTATACTGTCATCCTGCTATTTTAACTTATATGCAGAGTACACCATGAGATATACTGGGCTGGATGAAGCACAAGATGGAAACAAGATTGCTGAGAGAAATATCAATAACCTCAGATATGCAGATAACACCACACTTATGGCAGAAAGCGAAGAACTAAAGAGCCTCTTGATGAAAGTGAAAGAGAGTGAAAAAGTTGGCTTAAAGCTCAACAATCAGAACACTAAGATCATGGCATCTGGTCCCATCACTTCCTGGGAAATAGATGGGGAAACAGTGGAAACAGTGACAGACTTTATTATCCTGGGCTCCAAAATCACTGCAGATGGTGATTGCAGCCATGAAATTAAAAGATGCTTACTCCTTAGAGGAAAAGTTATGACCAACCTAGACAGCATATTAAAAAGCAGAGACATTACTTTGCCAACAAAGGTCCATCTAGTCAAGGCTATGGTTTTTCCAGTAGTCATATATGGATGTGAGAGTTGAACTATAAAGAAAGCTGAGCACCAAAGTATTGATGCTTTTGAACTGTGATGTTGGAGAAGACTCTTGAGAGTCCCTTGGAATGCAAGGAGATCCAACCAGCTCATCCTAAAGGAAATCAGTCTTGAATATTCACTATAAGGGCTGATGCTAAAGCTGAAACTCCAATACTTTGGATGCCTGATGCAAAGAACTGACTCATTTGAAAAGACCTTGATGCTGGGAAAGATTGAAGGCGGGAGAAGGGGATGACAGAGGATGAGATAGTTGGATGGCATTACTGACTCAATGGACATGAGTTTGAGTAAACTCCACGAGTTGGTGATGGACAGGGAGGCCTGGCATGCTGCAGTCCACGGGGTCACAAAGAGTCGGACACGACTGAGTGACTGAACTGAAATCTTTGAAGAATGTCTATTCAAACCAATTATTGATTTTAACTGAGTGTCTTTTTATTGACTTTTCAGAGGTCTTTGTATATTTCATATAATATATCCTTCTTAGAGACATGATTTGGAAATGTTTTCTCCCATCCGGTGTCTTATCTTTTCACTTTCTTGACAGTGTCCTTTGAAGTACAAAAGTTTTCCATTTCGATGAAGTCCAAGTTATTTATGTTTTTCTTGGTTGCTTATGTTGTAGGTTTCATACCTACAAAACCATTACTTAATTCAAGGTCATAATTTATTCTCATGTTATCTCCTAAAAGTTTTATAATTTTAACTCCTACATTTAAATTTTTATTTATTTTTTTAATATAAATTTATTTATTTTAATTGGAGGTTAATTACTTTACAATATTGTATTGGTTTTGCCATACATCAACATGAATCTGCCACGGGTGTACACGTGTTCCCCATCCTGAACCCCCCTCCCTCCTCCCTCCCCGTACCCTCCCTCTGGGTCATCTCAGTGCACCAGCCCCAAGCTAGTACATGATAGGCGGCCAGCTGTGTGTTTTTGTCCCCCTTCCTAGTACCTCTGATTTGGAGAGATTATTCTTTCTTTATTGAATCACCTTGGTACTGTTGTGGAAAACAATTTGACTGTAAATGTATGGCTTATTATTAGATTCTCAATTCACTTCCATTAGTCTATATGTCAATCCTTTATGCTAGTATCACACTATATATGTATTAAAGTAGCTTTGCAGAATACTTTAAAGGGGGAAAATGTGAGTTCAACTGTGTCTTTTCCCCTCAAGATTATTATGGATATTCGGTGTTCCCTTGGCTTTTTGTGTGAATTTTATAACCAGCTTTGCAATTTCTACAAAAATGATGGCAAGGATTTTGGCAGGGATTGCATCAAATCTGTAGATCAATCTGGGAACACTATTTTCTTAATAATATTAGGTCTTCTGAATGATGAACATGGGCTGGATTTCCATTTACTATACCCTTAGTTTTTCAATAATATTTTATCTTTTTTATTAAAAAGATTGTTTTTGGCTGCACTGGGTCTTCATTGCTGTGCACACGCTTTCTCTAGTTGCAGAGAGCAGGACCTGTGTGTTGCAGTCTGTGAGCTTCTCACTGCAGTGGCTTCTCTTGTGGAGCATAGGCTCTAGGTACTTGCGCTCCAGTAGTTGCCATACATGGGCTCAGAAGGCATGGCTTGTGGGCTCCATAGTGCTAGCTCTGTAGTTGTGGCACACAGGCTTTATTGCTCCACAACATGTGCCGCTGCTGCTAAGTCGCTTCTGTCATGTCCAACTCCACGGGACCCCATAGACGGCAGCCCACCAGGCTCCCCCATCCCTGGGATTCTCCAGGCAAGAACACTGGAGTGGGTTGCCATTTCCTCCTCCAATGCATGAAAATGAAAAGTCAAAGTGAAGTCGCTCAGTCGTGTCCAACTCTTAGCAACCCCATGGACTGCAGCCCACCAGGCTCCTCCGTCCATGGGATTTTCCAGGCAAGGGTACTGGAGTGGGGTGCCATTGCCTTCTCCACCACAACATGTGGGAGATCCCCAAACCAGGGATGGAATTGTATACCATGCCTTGGCAGGCAGATTCCCCACTAGACCACTCGGGAAGCCCCTCAGCAATATTTTATTCTTTTCAGTTTACAAATATTATATTTACTATTTCCTTGGTCAAATATGATAATTATTTTATTCTCTTCAGTGCTACATTAAGTACATTTGTAGTCTTAAATTCATTTTTATATTGATCCTGTATCCTGCAACCTTCCTAAACACATTTATCAAAATAATATCAAATACACATTTTTTGGTGGATTTTTTAGAGTGCCCTACATACATGATCAAGTCTTCTGCAAACTGAAGAAGTTTTATTTCTTCCTTTCCAATCTGGATACATTTCTTTTTCTTGCATAATTTCCTGACTGAAATTTCCAGTATAATGTTGTATAACAGTACTAAGCATTGACATCTTTGGTTTATTTGCAATTTAGAGGGAAAGCATTCAGTCATACATCATCAAATATGAAGTTAGCATTATTTTTCTTAAATGCTTTTACTCACATTGAAAAAGTTCCCTTCAACTCCCAGTTTGTTGAGTGTTTTTTATCATGAAAGAGTATTGGATTTTGTTAGGTGCCTTTTCTGTATCTATTGAGATGATCATATGGATTTTGTCTTTTATTCTACTAAGATGTATCACATATTGATTATTTAAAATGTTCAACCAAGCTTGTATTTTGAGTGTAAACTCCACTTACTCATTGCATACAATGCCTTACAAAATAGCTTGAGATAATTAACATACCATACATTTTGTCTACAAAATGTACAATTTAATGGATTTTAGCATATTCAGTCATGTAATCACCACATTCAATTTTTGATTATTTAATTACCTCAGAAAGAAAACCTATACCCATTAAAAGTACTCTCTACATTCCACTTTTCTCCAGATCTTGGCAGCCACTTATCTACTTTCTTCTGTTACTATATGTTTGCCTATTCGAGACATTTTATATCAAGAGCATATATAATATGTGGTCTCTTGTGATTAACTTCTTTCATTTAGCATGATGTATTCAAGATTTATCCATGTTGTAGATTATATTAATATATGTTTCCTTTTAATTGCTGAATAACCCTCCATTTGATGGATATACCACATTTTCTCTAACCATTCATCAGCTGACATTTGGGTTCCAACTTTTAGCTATTATGAATAATGCTATTAATATTCTTATACATGGTTTTCTGTGGACATGTTTTATTTCTTCTGGGTTTATGCCTAAGAGTGAAACTGCTGGGTTATATACTAACTCAAGTTTTTAACTTTTCGAAGAACCGTAAAACATTTATTTGTTGCTGGATCAGATCAGCTAGTATTTTTTTTGAGGACAGATGTGCTAATATATTCACCATATGTGATATTTTTTCGTGTTTTCTTCTCTTGTGGTGTCTGTGTCTAGTTTTATTACTGGGGTTAACGTAGGTCTCATAGAATAAGTTGAGAAGTATTCCTACTTCTAATTTTTTAGAAGAATCTGTGAAGGAATGGTACAAATGCTTTTAAAGTGTAGTACAGTTCACCAGTGAAATCACCAAGGTCTGAAACTTATATGGGAAATTTATAACATTTTCAGTCTCTTTTCTTGTTAAAAGTCCATCCACATATTCCTTCTTGACTCAGCTTTGGTAGCTTGCCTCTTTCTAGAAACTAATCTGTTTCATCTAGCTTATCTAGTTTGTTGGTATACAATTGTTCATAGTATTCTTACTTTTTTTTTTTTTAACTTTTGCAATGTCATTCCTGATTAGTTTGAATCATCTCTCTTTTTCTTGGTCAGACTAGATAAGAACTACTCAATTTGGGGCGTCTTTTTAAAGAACTTTTAGTTTCATTGATTTTCTCTATTGTTTTCTGTTCTTTCGTTTATTTCTCCTCTAATCTCTATTATTCCCTATTTCTGCCTGTTCTGGGTCCAGATTTCTAGTTTCTTGAAGTGAAAAGTTAGGTTACTGATCTTCTGTTCAATATAGGCATTTATAAAAAAATTTCCCACAAAATTTTGCACGTTGTTTCCGTTTTCATTTACCTCAAAGTATTTCAATTTTTTCTTTGACTCATTGGCTATTTGATAGTGTGAGGTTTAATTTCCATGTAATTGTGATTTCCCCAAATTTCCTTCTGTTACTGATTTCTAATATCAGTCCTTTGTGGTCAGAGACTATATATGATTTCAATCCTTTAAATTTTATTAAGACATATTTGATGTGCTAGCATTTATACTATATAATGTTCTATGTGTACTAATGAGAATGTTTATTCTCCTGTTGTTGGTTGAAATGTTCTATAGGTATCTATCAGCTCTAGTTGGTTAGTGTTATTCAAGTCTTTTCTTTTATTGATCCTCTATCTAGTTGCTATATTGATAATTGCAAATTAGTCAATGAAGTCTCCAACTATTATTGCTAAAATTTCTATTTCTCCCTTTAATTCTGCCTGGTTTTGTTCTATATATTTTGGGGCTCTGCTGTTAGGTGCATATATGTTTATAACTATTGTATCTTCAAGATGAACAAACCATTTTATCATTATAAAATATCCTTTATCTCTAAGTAACAATTTCTGTTTTAAAGTCTATTTTATCTGATATTATTACAGCCACACCAGCTCTCTTTTGGTTACTGTTTGCATGGTATACCTTTTTCTATTCATTTACTCTCAACCTAGTGGTGCCTTTGTATCTAAAGTGCGTCTCTGTTTCTAAAGCAAAGAAAACCATAAACAAAATGAAAAGACAGCTAACAGACTGAGAGAAAATATTTGCAAACAATGCAACAGACAAGGGCTTAATTTACAAAATATACAAACAGTTGAATTATAAATTAAAAAAACAAAAAACCCAATCAAAAAATGGGCAGAAGATGTAAATGGACATTTTTTTCAGAAAAGACATACAGATGGTCAATAAACACATGAAAAGAGGTAACTCACTGCTAATTAGAGAAATCCAAATCAAAACTACAATGAGGTACCACTTCACATGAGTCATAATGGCCATCATTAAAAAGTCTACAAATAATAAATGCTGGAGAAGGTGTGCAGAAAAGGGAAGCTCTTACACTACTGGTGGGAATGTAAACAAGGTGGACCATTATGGAAAACAGTATGGAGGTTCCACAAAAAACTAAAACTATAGTTGCCATATGATCCAGGAATCCCATTCCTTGGCATATATCTAGACAAAACTAGAATTTCGAAAAATACATGCATTCCTATGTTCATAGCAGCACTATTTAAAATAACCTGGGCACGTAAGTAACCTAAATACCCACTGACAGATGAATGGATAAAGAAGATGTGATACATACATACAATGGGATATTTGCCATTTGCAGCAACATGGATGGATTTAAGAGATTATCATATTAAGTGAAGTCATTCAGAAAGAAAAAAGACAAATACCATATGTTAACATTTATATGTGGGATCTAGAATATGACTCAAATGAACTTATCTATAGAACAGTCTAACAGACATAGAGAACAGACTTGTGGTTGCCAAGGGGGAGCGAGTTGGGGAGGAAAGGATTGGGAATTAGGATTAGTAGATGCAAACTATTATATATACAAGGGATAAACAACCAAGATCCTACTGTAGAGCACAGGGACCTATATTCAATTTCCTGTGATAAACCACAATGAAAAATAATATGAAAAAGAATATGTATGTATAACTGAATCACTTTGCTGTACAGCAGAAATTAACACAACATTTAAATCAGCTATACTTCAAAAAAGTTACAAACAATAAATGCTGGAGAGGGTGTGGAGAAAAGGGAACCTTCTCGCACTGTTGCTAGGAATATAAATTGATACAGCCACTATGGAGAAGATTATGGAGGTTCCTTAAAAAACTAAAAATAGAACTACCATATGACCCAGTAATCCCACTACTGGGAATATACCCCAAGAAAACCATAATTCAAACTGACACATGTACCACAACATTCACTGCAGCACTATTTATAACAGCCAGGACACAGAAGCAACCTGGATGTCCACTGAGAGATGAGTAGATAAAGAAGTTGTACAAATACACAAAAAGTAAACTTTAAATTGGTGGATTAGCAGAGTAAGAGATAAACCATCAATTAAAATAAGTTTTAAGATAATAAACAACGGATTTCATTAATGGGGTATGTATTTAAGTAGGAAAATATCCTCCAATCCTAATATAAATTCACTCAGCTTTCATTTAATAGAAGCTTCTTTTTCATCTCATGCCCCTAAACATCAACTTCACTTTTTCATACATGTGAAATAATAAATTCTTAACCATTTAGGAATAATATGTCTTTTTAGGAATCTAATAAGAACTTAGACTTTCTAGGAAAATGAATATATATATATATGAATATATATATATATGAATATATATATATATGAATATATATAAAACCCTTACAATTTAAGGGTTTCTTGGATATTCTGCAGCCTATAAGTTAGATCGCCTATTGAAAAAAAATTATGATTTTAATGGGAAAATACAGAACAGATATTCAAATAATTACAATATCTTATCTTCAATAGAGCAATGAGTGTAAAATATTAAAACATATGTGTTGCTGCTGCTAAGTCGCTTCAGTTGTGTCCGACTCTGTGCGACCCCATAGACGGCAGCCCACCAGGCTCCCCCGTCCCTGGGATTCTCCAGGCAAGAACACTGGAGTTGGTTGCCATTTCCTTCTCCAATGCTTGAAAGGAAAAGTGAAAGTGAAGTTGCTCAGTCATGTCTGACTCTCAGCGACCCCATGGACTGCAGCCCACCAGGCTCCTCCGTCCATGGGATTTTCCAGGCAAGAGTACTGGAGTGGGGTGCCATTGCCTTCTCCATAAAACATATATAGGTGGTCTCTAATTACTATACATATTTCATTTCATATTTGTAATTTGTAAATTATATATTTAGAATTTATTACTTATTTTTCTTATAAAAATATTAGAAACAATGGTTGGGACTATTAAATTGCAAGTCTCTTAAGAATAGATGCTCTTAAGATAGAAAACTAATAAGGACCTGCTGTATATAGCACAGGAAACTCTTCTCAATACTCTGCAATGACCTGTATGGGAAAAGAATCTGAAAGAGTGGATATTTGCATATGTGTAACTGAATAGTTTGCTGTATAGCAGAAATTAACACAACATTGTGTATCAACTATACTCTAGTAATTTTTTAAAAAAAATAGGTACTAAAAAGCCTCTTGATGAAAGTGAAAGAGGAGAGTGAAAAAGTTGGCTTAAAGCTCAACATTCAGAAAATGAAGATCATGGCATCTGGTCCCATCACTTCATGGGAAATAGATGGGGAAACAGTGGAAACAGTGTCAGACTTTATTTTTCTGGGCTCCAAAATCACTGCAGATGGTGACTGCAGCCATGAAATTAAAAGACGCTTACTCCTTGGAAGGAAAGTTATGACCAACCTAGACAGAATATTCAAAAGCAGAGATATTACCTTGCCAACAAAGGTCCACCTAGTCAAGGCTATGGTTTTTCCAGTGGTCATGTATGGATGTGAGAGTTGGACTGTGAAGAAAGCTGAGCGCTGAAGAATTGATGCTTTTGAACTGTGATGTTGGAGAAGACTCTTGAGAGTCCCTTGGACTGCAAGGGGATCCAACCAGTCCATTCTGAAGATCAGCCCTGGGTGTTCTTTGGAAGGACTGATGCTAAAGCTGAAACTTCAATACTTTGGCCACCTCATGCGAAAAGTTGACTCATTGGAAAAGACTCTGATGCTGGGAGGGATTGGGGGCAGGAGGAGAAGGGGCCGACAGAGGATGAGATGGCTGGATGGCATCACCGACTCGATGGACGTGAGTTTGAGTGAACTCCGGGAGTTGGTGATGGACAGGGAGGCCTGGCGTGCTGTGATTCATGGGGTCACAAAGAGTTGGACACGACTGAGTGACTGAATTGAACTCTTTTTATTTGTCTATGTATCATAATGACCTAGGCAAATAAACAGCATACTTTTTATTCCCAGGTGACCCTTTATGAAACTTATTTTACTCAATAATGTATTTGAATACAAATGTACTAACAGGAAAAAATACTGAGGCAATGACAAAGACTAAATAAACCACAAAAAATATAATAAAAAAGAAAAGAATAAAATTGATTTTAAATTATCTGTTGCTTGAGAAACAGGCTTCATTAGAGGAGAATATAACGGTAAATATAGATATTTCTAGATATTTTTGTTTGAACATACAGGTTCCTTTTTACTGTGTTTCAGATTTCACTGCAAATATGTTTCTTCTTAATACAATATCTCCTACCCTTAGCCATAAATAAGGTCATTATTGGACAGTAACAATTTTAATGGACTGGAAGGGCAAATATGCTTTGCCTGTAGTGACTGAAGAGCGTTGAAAAAAGTAAGGGGTGGAGAATATTGTTCAAAGAGGTTTTATATAATAAAATAAATAATTATTTATTATACATCTTAAAACGTGTTCACATTAAATTTAAGTGTGTGTGTGTGTGTGCGCGCGTGTGTGTGTTAGTCGCTCATTCGTGTCCGACTCTTTGCGACCCCATGGACTGTAGCCCTCCAGGCTCCTTTGTCCATGGGATTCTCCAGGCAAGAATACTGGAGTGGGTTGCCATTTCCTTCTCCAAGCTAGTATAAAAATAACCAATAGAGGGTAAAGGAGCTCCACTGAAAAATTTTTTTAAAAGAAAAAACTTTGGAGTGGGTTGGAGATGAAATTTTTATTGTTTCTTAATCATTATGAATGTCACTGTGTTAAAGAAGATGGAAAAACTACATTTTGGTGCCATAAATATAAAGGAACAATTGCACATTTTCATTTGAATAATGTCGAACTTTTATCAAAATGAGATAAAGTCGTGCATAATATGCAGAATTCAACTGGATACCATTTAATATCTATAGGTTGTGACCCTATCATATAAGATCAATGGATTGACCCAGCCTTGTCTTCAGAAAAGGTCTCAAAGACATTTGTATACTCAAAACAATGCCAAAGCACTAACAAGTGAATGACATAAGACTTAACCTCAGAGACATGGATGATATACCAACCCTATCTTTTTAAGTTTGGTATTTGACTCCCTGGCTAGGTGACAATGAAAGAAATTCAGTCTGGCAGGCTGGGTCTATAGCTCCCTGTTAATGAAATCTGTCAATAAAGAACCTCAGCCAACTGAGAAAGTAATTAATTGTCCTCATAAAAAATGTCTTTAGACTGTAGATTCAAAATTAGGTATAATAATAAATAAAATCAACATAACATAGGCATATGGAGTGATTGATTTAGACTTATGATTTTAAACAGGAATCTTACTAAATTCATCAACACTATCAAAGCATTTAAAAGAAATAAAGATTCAACACATCTACATATTTACTGAACTAGGTTTATACAAAATTACCTAAGTATTCAGGAAGTTTTTTGTTATTAATTGATATCTAAGGTACAGAAAATCAAATACAGTATATTAAAGTGCAGTTTAAAAGTTTTAGGAAACATAGTGGTAAAACCTGATTAGAAGTAAATTTCAAATTCTGCTCAGTTTATAAAATAATTTGTATTCAAAATAGCCAGCTCCAGAATATGAAACCATAAAATGTAAAAGCCCTAAATCCAAGAATTTAAAGATTAAAGCACTAAAACACCTGTTATCCTTTGTGAATAACAACTTGTAGAATCTTCCACAAACAGTAGGAATAATTCAAAAGGTTTCAAAAAAGTATTTAAAACTAAGGATACTGAAAAAAGATCTGAAGGAATAGATTAACTTGGAGCTCATAGTATGTGGGCTTCTACTTGTTAAAGTAAGATAACTGGATAAAATATAAAAAGGCTACTCTGCTTTAGCTTTTCCAATTTAAACTATTAATTGCATTGCTCTTGAGATTAAGAAGGAAAAGACTTAAGAAGGATATGTCTTTTACTGGATTGTGAAAAAGTCTAAAGTTAGAAGACAGGGTAATTAGAAAAGTTAATAATATAATTGTGCCATCTGCTTATATATTGCTTATATATACTGCTTATATATTGTCTATAAACATTTATACATAAACATGGTTAACTATATCAATGTCTTAAAACAAAATTTTGAGTCCTGCAAGTCCAAACAGTACAGACCTTTCAAATTTTCACAGACACCATAAGTGACTTAAGCAAAATGTGAGGTATTAGTCTTTTAGTTCTGTTAGATCACAATCCTAAGGGTAATAAGTTACAGACTTTAAGGGAACTCAGATGAGTTTGTTTTGAATCTGCAATGATTATATTTGTGCCGTTATTTCTCTTTTCACCCTTCCCATTCCATGCTCCATACTATAGGACTCCAAGTTAGATTCTACAAGATATATTTTCACATTTTACTTTCTTCCTAGTAAAAAAACATAGGCCAATAGCAATCCTAGATGATTTTATAACTTTGTTAATCACTCTAGCTATCTTTCAAATACTGTGTTCTAGAACTCCAGAAAGCTACAATGGAATTTAAACTGTCTCCACCCACTTCCCACTATATTATACCCTCCACTTCCCCACCCCCAGATGAAGGTTAGGTTGATAGATGGATTGAAGATGAAATAAAGCCAGACATCAAATAACTTACTTGAAATCCATCTCTTACCTTCTGTACTTAACCCTGGACTTGATGTGAACTTGGCTACATCAACAATTTTTACAGCAAATTGTTGCCCAGTTTCTCTGTTGATGCATCGTCGTACAACACTGAAGGGACCCCTAAAATAAAAATAAATAAAAGCCAAGTTTAAGTTGCTGATTTTCTTAAGTTCCTATTACCCTTTAATATCTTATTCATATTTCATTTTCTACTATAGCCATAGTTTTCAAGATATAATTGAACACAATTTTGAAAATATTTTCCTATAATTTATGAGGTAATTATTTGAACTTACTAAGCCATAAAAATAAGAAACAAATTTACATTTCAAAACCACTTTAAAAATTTTGAGATAGAATTCTATTCAAGGGAAATAATCTTGGTAATTTTCTCTACACATTATCAACATCTTAAATAAAATAAGAAAATGTTCACAGTGGTAGTGTATGTAACTTTTACCTTTTGAACCAGATACTTAAATCATTCTCTCATCTTAGCCATCACTTATCTAATCTTCACTAACAAGTCCTACTGAGTTTATCTCAAATATCTCTTAATCCTGTCCACTTCTCTCCATGTCTCATAACCTAGTCTAAGCTACTACCAATTTCTACTGGGACCAATGAAAACTTGTTTCTCCCATGGTTATTGTGGTGATGCTTTAAAAATGAAAATCTGATGGTATGTTTCTGCTTAAAATCCCACAGAGACAAGGTATTTGCAACACATGCACTTAGTCAAGAACCAAAATAAATAATTCTTAAATAAGAAGATATGCTCCAAGGAAATCTGGGCAAAAGACTTGAATAGACACTTCATGAAGAGTAAGACCTGCATTATTCAATTTCCAGCAGCCTCTCCAGTCTCAACTGAAGTCACAGAGAAATCCTTCATCCTCCTCAAACTTCAAATTAGAATTATTCTAAGTCGCCACAGAAAGAAAGTAATTTCTACTAGCAGAACCACTGGTCCAGACATTCTTACCCAGTTCTCTCCTCAGTTGAAATTGGTGGCTTTCAATACTGGCCATATAATTGAAGCAACTGGGATGATTGATAAAATAACAATGCCCAGGCCCAGGCATTAAAAACACAAATATGCACTTGGTTCCTTATGACACATTATTGACCAGGGGATTCTGGCAGAAACTAACACCTGTAGCTGACAATTTGTTATGTAAGTTAATATTGAAACGTCTCTGGTCAATAATGTTTGGGCAACAAAAGACGAATTAATATGTCTCTGGTCAATAAATTGTTAATAGTTGAAAAATAAGTTTCTGAACTAAAGTTAATCCAACATGCTTGAATCAACTACTGATTAATATAGAGTTCAATCACAATTTACTACATTAGTTTATTTGAAGGCTAGCATAGATTTTTTTGGAGACTACATAATTTATTAAATACACACACATGTATGTGTATACATGTATGAATTTCCCTCCTTCTCAGGAAACAAAACAATGTCGCTGATTTTTACAGGTAGAAAAAAGTACACCTGGATGTGTGTGTGTGCTAAGTCACTTCAGTCCTGTCCAACTCAGTGCAACCCTATGGACTGGAGCCCCCAGGCTCTTCTGTCCATGGGGATTCTCCAGGCAAGAATGATCAGAAGACAGCAAAAAGTTCTTCATGTACAGTAGGACATTTGTGATACTGCTTGCCTTAAAGTTTGTTTGTCTTTATTCTTGCAATCAGAGAACAGGCAAAAGAATATAATCTAACCTAGATTTAAACATTTCTCTGAGATCATATGAATCAGTTATTTCATCCTGCAGTCATCAGGACATCAATTATTCCTCAGTTTCAAATCTCTCGTCCAGCAATCTAATAAAGCTAAACTGAAACAAAAAGAAATGGTAATAATGTACCTTTCAGCACCCTATACAAAAAGGACCTTTTGATAATCAAAACCGTTCAAAGATTTTCCTCTGTGAGAAGACAATATAACAATGTGAGTCTGCACTCCCACAAATGTTTTCATTCTCAAGGTGGATGTCTTACTTGTGATGACTTATCCTGACAATACCAAGCAATTTCAGGAAATGTTTAGTGTAATTGGTTTTTGTCCACACATAAACCCTTGGGACTCTATTTATATATATATTTGTATAGTATGCTTCAATTCACTACACCTTTTGGATAACTTCCAAGTTTTAAAGGACTGTGAGAATGAGAGAAAACAATAGTAATTAATAATTAAATTTTGGAAGCCAGAAAGCAGATGGAGTAATGGTAACTGGCTTAGCATTTGTAGGAAGCCTGAATTGCAAGGGGAAAATAATAGTTCAGAACCAAATTCATTTACACTACAGAATTCTCAAGAAGCATCTGAACTCTGAGAAAGAGAGGGTGGGGCTAAACTAACAAGGTTTGAATGAAATCTATTAGAGAAGTAGTTAAGAGTCTTAGATCTGGGACTTCCTTGGTGGTTCAGTGACTTCCCTGGTGGCTCAGACTGTAAAGTGTCTGCCTACAATGTGGGAGACCTGGGTTCAATCCCTGGGTCGGGAAGATCTCCTGGAGAAGGAAATGGCAACCCACTCTAGTATTCTTGCCTGGAAAATCCCATGGATGGAGGATCCTGGCAGGCTACAGTCCATGGGGTCGCAAAGAGTCAGACACGACTGAGCAACTTCACTTTCACTCTCTTTTTAGTGGCTAAGACTCCACACTCCCAATGCAGGTGCCCTGAGTTTGATCCCTGATCAGGGAACTAGATTCCACATACTGCAGCTAAGACTTGGCATAGCTAAATAAATGAATAAATTAAAAAAAAAAAAAAAGAATCTCAGATACTCCTCCTCTATTCCACGCCACTGGGTACATGCCCTACCTTAACCTCACAGAGGGCAATTCACTGAAGAGGGTAAAACATAGGGTCATATAACTGGTGACACAGGCAGCTGAGGAAGTGGACACTATATAAAAAACAAAGGGATTATGTGATCACACACAAAATGAATGTAGACAGCCCATCTTCTTTTCCCATTCACTGGGGGAGATATTAAAAGCTAGCTCTTTACCCTTCAGGCAGCAGAGAAAAGATTTTCTATTGAATATGTGACCAGGCCAGAAGGAAAGACCTAAAGATAATGACATTATGTTGCTCACCACTCAACCAGATCACATTTCTTGAAACCAAAGTCAACAAGTTCTGCCATAAGTTCACAGTTTTCAATCAACTTTCCAACCACAGCATTGATCACATTTTGGGCTAAATAGTTCTTTGCTGTGCAAGGATTTCCTGTGCATTGTAGGGGGCCTAACAGCACCTGTAGCCTCTACCTGGAAATGCCAGTAGCACCCCCTCAGCCAGTTTTGCCAATCAAAAATGTCTCTAAACATTGTCAAATGTCCCTAAAGAACCCCTGCCCTATTTCTACTCATTAATAGGCAACCAACCTCCCAAGATATCTGGAGAAGAGTCTCCAATTTGGATGACAGAGATCAAAACAGAAAAAGGAACTTAGAGGAAACAGACTAAACAAGAAAAAAATTTCCAGCTATTAATACCATTAATATCCTTGGAAACATAACTATGAAACAAAAATGGAACTTTCAGAAAACAAGAACAGGGCTCTTGAAAAATAAGCATATGAAGAAATTTAAAACTCAACAGAAGGGCTGTCAGAAAAAGTTGAGGAAATTTCCCAGAAAGTAGAGCCAAAAGAACAAAGAAAATGGAGGAGAGGAACTCAAATAAGCCAAGAAAATTTCCCAGACCTTAATCCTGAGTTGCCCAAATTGAAAGGAACCACCAAGTGGAAAAGCAAAAAATAACATACAAGGGAACTCCCATAAGGTTATCAGCTGATGTCTCAGTCAAAACTCTGTAGGTCAGAAGGAAGTGGCACAATATATTTAAAGTTATGAAAGGGAAAAACCTACAACCAAGGATACTCTACCCAGCAAAGCTTTCATTCAGACTGAATGGACAAATCCAAAGCTTTACGGACAACCAAAAGCTAAGAGAATTCAGCACCACCAGACAAGTTTTGCAACAAACACTAAAGGAAATTCTTTAAGTGTAAAAGAAAAGGCCACTACTAAAAACAAGAAAATTATGAATGGAAAAGATCCCCAGAAAAGGAAAACATAAAGTAAAGGTAGGAAATCATCTGCATACAAATAAGATATAAAACCAAGCAACAGCGAGAAGAGCATAACACAAATGCAGGATACTGGAAATACATTTGAAATTAAAAGACCAGGAACTTAAAAATAATCTAGTGTGTGTGTGTGTATGTGTGTGTATATATATATATATACGTATATATATATATATATACACGTATATATATATACAGATTATTATATATATATACACAGATTATTATATATATACAGATTATTTTATATATATATAGATTATATATATAATCTGTATATATATATACAGATTATATATATACAGATATATTATATATTATATATATGTATATTATATATATATTATATATACAGATTATTATATATACAGATATATTATATATTATATATGTATATTATATATATAGATAGATATATATATACAGATTCTTATATATATATACAGATTATATATATATCTGTATATATATATACAGATATATATATATAATCTATAGACAGATTATAGCAATATATATATATTGCTATAATCTGTCCGCAATGCAAGAGACCTGGATTAGATCCCTGGGTTGGGAAGATCCCTTGGAGAAGGGAATGGCTACCCACTACAGTTTTCTTGCCTGTAGAATCCCATGGACAGAGGCGTGTGATGGGCTACAGTCTATAGGTCGCAAAAAGTCAGACATGACTGAGCAACTAATACTTTTCAACTTACATCAAAACCTCACAGTAACAGCAAACAGAAAATCTACAATAGATATACACACAAAAAAGAAAAATGAATCTGAACATAAAACTAAAGTTAGTCAACAAACCACAAGAAGAAAGAACAAATGAGAAAGGGGAAAAAAAGACCAACAAAAATGAATCCAAAACAATTAAGACAATGTCAATAAGGACACATGCATGTATGCTCACTCAGTCATGCCTGACTCACTGTGACCCTATGGACTGTAGCTGACCAAGTTCCTGTGTCCATGAGATTTTTCAGGCAAGAATACTGGAGTGGGTTGCCATTTCCTCCTCCAGGGGATCTTTCCAACCCAGGATCAAACCCATGTCTCCTGTGGCTCCTGCATTGGCAGGCAGATTCTTTACAATTGAGGCACCTGAGAACATACTGATATCTACATTAAATGTAAATGAACTAGATGCTCCAATAAAAAGATACAGACTGGCTGAAGATACACTTTCCCAAGACTGAACCAAGAAGAAATAGAAAATGCAAACTGACCAATCAGAAGCACTGAAATTGAAACTGTGATTTTAAAGCTTCCAACAAATGTCCAGGACTGGATGGCTTCAAAGGCAAATTCTAGCAAACATTTAGAGAAGAGTTAACACCTATCCTTCAACTATTCCACAAAATTGCAGAGGAATGAATACTCTGAAACTCATTCTATGAGGCTACCATGACCTGAATACCAAAGATGACCCAAAAAAAGAAAATTAAAGGCCAATATCATTGATGATGCTTTTTAACTGTGGTGTTGGGAGAAGACTCTTGGACAGCAAGGAGATCAAACCAGTCAATCCTAAAGGAAATCGACCCTGAATATTCATTGGAAGGACTGATGCTGAAGCTGAAACACCAATACGTTGGCCACCTGATGCAAAGAGCTGACTCATTAGAAAAGACCCTGATGCTGGTAAAGATTGAAGGCAGGAGGAGAAGGGGATGACAGAGGATGAGACGGTTGGATGGCATCACCAACTCAATAGAAATGAGTTTGAGCAAGCTCCAGGAGATGGCGAAGGACAGGCAAGCCTGGCATGCTGCAGTCCTTGGAGTCGTAAAGAGCCAGACACAACTAAGTGACTGAACAACAAATCACTGATGAATATAGACATGAAAATCCTCACAAAATACTAACAATCTGAATCCAATAATACATTAAAAGGAGCATATACATGATCAAGTGGGATTTCTCCCAGGAATGAAAGGATTTTTCAGTATCCACAAATCAAACATGGGATACACCACATCAACATATTGAAGAATAAAAACCATGTGATCATCTCAATAGCTGCAGAAAAAGCTTTTGACAAAATTCAACACCCATTTATGATAAAAAAAAAAGTATGATAAAAAAGAAAGTGGGAATTGAGGGAATATATCTCAACATAATAAAGGTCATATATGACAAACCTACAGCTAACACCATACTCAAGGTGAAAATCTAAAAGCATTTCCCCTAAGATCAGGAACAAGACAAGGATGTCCATTCTTGCTACCTTTATTTACCATAGTTTTGGAAGTCCAAGCTGCAGTAATCAGAGAAGAAAAAGAAATCCAAATTGGAAAAGAAGTAGTAAAATTATCACTGCTTGCACATGATATGATACTATACATAGAAAATCCTAAAGTCACTACCAGGAAACTACTAGGGCTCATCAATGAATGTGGTAAACTTGCAGGATGCAAAATTAATACACAGAAATGTCTTGCATTCCTATACACTAACAAAGAAAGATCAGAAAGAGAAATCAAGGCAACAATCCCATTTACCATCCTATCAAAAAGAATAAAATACCTAGGAATAAACCTACCTAAGAAGACAAAAGACCTGTACTCTGAAAATTATAAGACAGTGATGAGAGCAATCAAAGATCACACAAATAGATGGAGAGACATACCATGTTCTTGGATTAGAAGAATCAATATTGTCAAAATGACTACAGTACCCAAGGCAATTTACAGATTCAATGTAATCCCTATCAAATTACCAATGGCATTTTTCACAGAACTAGAGCAAAAAGAATTGCAAAATTTGTGTGGAAACATAAACCCTAAATACCAAAAGTGATCTTGATAAAGAAAAAGGGAATCAGATTTGCTGACTGCAGACTGTACTACAAAGCTACAGTCATCAAAACAGTACAGTACTGGCACAAAAACAAAAATATAGATAAAACGGAACAGGATAGAAAGCCCAGAAATAAATCCATGTACTTATGGCCAATTAATCTACAACATGGAAGCAAAATTATACAATGCAGGAAAGACAGTTTCTTCAATAAATGGTGCTGGGAAAACTAGACAGTTACTTGTAAAAAAATGAAATCAAAACATTCTTTAGCACCATACAGAAAAATAAGCTCAAAATGGATTAAAGGCTTAAATACAAGATCAGATACTATAATACTCTTAGAGGAAAACATAGGCAGAACACTCTTTTACATTAATCGCAGCAACATTTTTTTCTGAGCTGTCTCCTAGAGTAATGGAAATAAAAGCAAAAATAAACAAATGGGACCTAATTAAACTCAAAAGCTTTTGCACAGCAAAGGAAATCATAAACAAAACAAAAGGCAGCCCACAGAATGGGAGAAAATATTTGCAAATGATGCAACTGACAAAGGATTAGTCTCCAAAATTTATAAGCTCTTATGGCTCAGTATCAAAAAAAACCAAACAACCTAATCAAAAAACAGTCAGAAGACCTAAATAGATGTTTGTTCAAAGAAGACATACAGATGGCCAAAAGAGACACATGACAAGATGCTCAACATTGCTAATTATTAGAGAAATGCAAATCAAAACTACAATGAGATATTACCTCACACCTGTCAGAATGGCTATTATCAAAAAGCCTATAAACAGTAAATGCTGGAGAGGGTGTGGAGAGAAGGGAACACTCCTGTTGGAGGGAATGTAAATTGGTACAGCTGCTATGGAGAACAGTATGGAGGTCCCTTAAGAAATTAAACTCAGAGTTACCCTATGATCCAGCAATCCCACTCGTGGGCATATAACCAGAGAAATACATGGTTCAAAAGGATACATGCACTGCTATGTTCATTGCAGTGCTATTTACAACAGCCAAGACATGGAAGCAATCTAAATGTTCATCGGCAGATGAATGGATAAAGAAGATGTGGTATATTTCTACAATGAAATACTAACTAGCTACAAAAAATGAAACAATGCTATTTTGCAGCAACATGGATGAACCTAGAGATTGTCATACTAAGACAAAACCAAATATCATATGATATTGCTTTTATGTGCAATCTAAAAAAATGATACGTGAACTTATTTACAAAACAGATATATATTCACAGACATAGAGTATGAATTTATGTTTACCAGGGGGAAGGGTAGAAGGAGGGACAGATTGGGAGTTTGGGATTGACAAGTATACACTGCTGTAATTAAAATACATAATCAACAAGGACCTATTGTATAGCACAGGGAATGCTGCACAACATTCTGTAATAATCTAAACGGGAAGATAATTTATAAAAGAATAGTTACATGTATAACTGAATCACTTTGCTGTATGCCTGAAACTAAAACAACATTGTACATCGACTATTCTCCAATATAAAATTTAAATGAAAAAAAGGATCCGCAAAGTACTCAGCAAAATAGGTAATAGATACATGTTCACACATGCCACCGTGAAATTTAGGAACCCTGTGGGCCAGAGAACATTCAGATTTCCAGAAATAGGAGTAAGGGTGCACAAGGAGGAGAGGATGATATGGTTAATACACAGGAACTGCTGTGGTTTCCCATCTCTCAATGGCAACACTAGAGGCAATAAGACAGTAGAGCACCTTCAGAACCATGAAGAAAAATTATTTCTAACCTTTAAAGTCTACATCTAGTCAGAAAAATCAATAATAGTAAAAAAGAATTTTTTTTCAGACACAAAAAACCTCAATACCTTATTTGCAATGCATACTTTCTGAAGAAATTATTGTAGGATGTGTTTGCTAGAACAAGAGAGCAGACCAGTAAAAACAGGACAATCAAGGGACAGCAAATGCCTTCAACACAGGAATGAGAGGAAGATCTCAGGCTGCCAGCTATGCACTGAGCCATCAAAGATTCCCAATGCCACCTTTTAACTTGAAAACAGAACCCCATAAGCTGGGGCCAGATTGCTCGGTTTTGCTTTTTCTGACCAGGGGCTGATGAGATTCCTGCTCCTCTCTGCTGCCCAGATCAGCAGAGGACTCTCACTTCACTCCACAGCAGTGTTCTCAGGAATAGCTGAGTGGGAGGCCGCCTCAGTGAACTGAAAAGCAGGAAATGCAGAGCAGCCCATGCCCCCTGACTGCATTCCAGCTGGATGTTCAGTACCCCGTCCTGCACTATAGCACGGATGTCCTGCCTGTGGAGAGCCCTGTGTTTGGGGATTTACTCGGGATCTTGCCAATGGATTTCTTAGCAGGGGCTCCTATATGTTCTCAGGTATGTGAAGCCAGACTGAACAAGAGGTTCTGTTTGTCTTCTCTTCCCTTCTGATTCTTCACACAATAGTGGTATTATTGCCCTTTCCTTACACAGCTAACTTTGTGCTTACTACTCATTTTTAATGAATAAACAATATACTATTTAGGGATACATACATAGATGGTAAAGCTATAAAGAAAATCAAAAGGAATCTTGAGTACAAAAGCCAGGATAATGGTTATGGGAGAAAGGGAGGTTATGATCAGAAAGGGGTACACAGGGGGCTTTTAAAGGTCTTAGTAATATTTTATTCTTAACTTGGAAAATAGATTCATGGGTTTTCAGTTCAGTTCAGTTCAGTTCAGTCGCTCAGTCGTGTCCAACTCCCTGTGACCCCCATGAATCGCAGCACACCAGGCCTCCCTGTCCATCACCATCTCCCGGAGTTTACTCAAACTCACGATGGATGTGAGTTCATTTTATTAGCATTCTTTAAAATACACATATGTGCAGGCACACAGATACACACACTATATACTCCTCCATACACATATTTCCTAGTTAAAAATAATTGTAACAGCTGAGGGATACATCCCTAAGATCTCACTAATCAAAAGAGGTCTTAATTTTTAAATATATGTACAATATAAATTATTTTATATGACTTGTGTATATATATATATATATAAATGAAGAAAAACTGTGTTTATGTCTCGAACATAATAAAGTCAACATGGATTATGTTAACCGTAATTGTACATCTAACTGAACTGAACTTAATCCATTAAGCTGTTACATGTAAACTTAAGAGTGACATCTATAATATAAAGTTTTCAGAGGTTTACAAACAAAAACTTACATATCTGAGGAGACCTTCAATGAATGGGGTGAAATTCCTGTGTCCTTCCTAGGAACTTCATTACATTTATAATGAATTGTGCAATGTACTACAATAGATGTAGGAAAAGCATGAAGAACAACCACCAATTAACCAAAGGGAAGATAAAGATGGGGGAAATGAAGCTGTTTGGTATTGCTGGCATGAAAAATTGGAGGGTGAGAAGTGGTTGGAAAAGGAGAAAGGCGTCAGAGACCACTGTGACAGAAGAAGGGAAAATAGGTTGAGGAGTGAATGGGGGCCACTCAGAAAGTTATTACATTAGCCTAAGTATAAGATGATAAAGACTTAAACCAATGCATCAGTAGATACAACTGAGAGACTTAAACTGACAAGCAACATAGTTAATTAGTGATTAGCTAGGGGATGGTTGGGGGTTGGTTGAAAGAATGACATACAGATTTCTGGCAAAACTTACAGGGTAAATAATGATACCACCAAATGAAAATGTGACTACTACAGGAGAAAGAACTGGTAGAAGGCTGAGAAAGAAAAGAGACACACAGCTGTGTTTTGAAAATACCAATTTCCAAATTATTCATTTCCATGGATCAAGGCAGAGATTTAGAGAGTGCAATTAGATAGGAGTATATAGTTTAAGGAAGGGTCAACATGTAGATGATGAAGACAACATCAACTACCATTTGCAGCATACCATGAGCCAAGCATGCTGCTGAGAACTCTATATAGATTCTCTCATTCATCATCAGATCAGATCAGATCAGTCACTCAGTCGTGTCCGACTCTTTGCGACCCCATGAATCACAGCACGCCAGGCCTCCCTGTCCATCACCAACTCCCGGAGTTCACTCAGACTCACGTCCATCAAGTCAGTGATGCCATCCAGCCATCTCATCCTCTGTTGTCCCCTTCTCCTCCTGCCCCCAATCCCTCCCAGCATCAGAGTCTTTTCCAATGAGTCAACTCTTTGCATGAGGTGGCCAAAGTACTGGCGTTGCTGTATTAGGTATTATAAATAATCTAGAGGTGATTTAAAGTATATGAGAGGATGTGTATAAGTTACAGACAAATATTATGCCATTTTATAAGGGACTTGAGCATCAGAGGAGTTTGGTACTCATGGGGTTCTGGAAGCAATCCCCCATGGATATTGAAATGACTGTACTAACATTATCACAACTGTCAAATTCTGTGTGCATAATCCAGTCTTCATAAGCTGAAACTAATAATTATAGAAGTCTGACAGTATGAAATTACATTGTAAATCCTATTCATAAAAGGAATATATTCTGTTAATATGTCACAAACATCGGTTGTTTTCCAAATGCTACATTAGCCTATAACAGTATTATTCAGTTCAGTTCAGTTGCTCAGTCGTGTCCCACTCTTTGCAACCCCATGGAAGCCTGCCATTAATTACCACTCTGCACCTAATTAATATTTGAGCACGGAAGTTGCTATCTTCATTAACATATTTTTTTCCAGTCATACTTCCATGGAGTGCTGTTAATCTCTTCCCATCCAGAGCCATGTTGCATGGATCTCCATAATACGTTAGATCTACTTCTGAATTAAATAAAATTTAAATTAGTTAGTGAAAGAAATTGCAAAGCCAGCAACACTTCTTTCTCTATTATTCATTTTAGTTGCATCAAGATTATGCAAAATTTATATAGTAGCACACAAGAAAAATGTAGTTAGCAAACACTCTAAAGGGTTTCCCAAATCAGCATCTTGTAGAATCCTGAAAGAATACAAGTTTCTCTGTCAAGTAAGTTTGGTAAACTCCATATACAATCCCTACCCTCCACCCCCATTCCATATTCACATTACACATTAGCAGCCAAGTCCTGCAGTTAGGAAATAAACATCTCTCTACCACAGTGTACCCAAATCATCCATGTAGCACTTATTAATCATTAATGTTTCTCAAAAAACACTTTGGAGATGATTATTTAAATTTTAATATTTATAACAAACAGTACAAATTATGATGTTGTAATAGCCAGGAATCACCCAGATTTTAAACAACATTTTTTCAGAAACAAATATTCTCCTCAAACATAGCACAGAAATTGCTTACATTCTTACAAGGGGGGCGGTAATCCAATTGTTTGCTTAGTAAAGGATGGAAAACATTTAACTGTGCGATTTAAATGTCGATTCATTAATAGTCCCAAAAGTAATTTACTTTTTACAAATGTTAATATAAGCATATTCAGCAGGCAATAATGCAACCTCTGGTCTTTTAACCAAAAAAAAAAAAAAAAAAAAAAAAAAACAAAAAAAAAAACAACAACAGTTAACAAAAGGCAAAGCATACAAAGGAAATAAGCATTTATACCCAATTACTCAGCTCAGTGCAGGGCAGCAGAAAATAGGTTTTGAATCATGATTGTAGTCATCAGTTTCTAGGTCTAAAGAAGTAAAGTAGATGATCTGGAAAGTAATTGCTTTAGGAGAAAGAAATAAGAGTATAAAATAAGTGGATATAACTGCTTGTGTAAGATAGTAAAATTAAATATGCAAAGAGTTGGGGAATTTTTCAAGTTAGGTAAAGAACTGAAATCCTTGCATGTCACAAAGACTACGTGAGTTAGTAACGCTCAGTGTTAACCAGTTTCCCAAGGATGGTTCAACCTTTCAGTACTCATAAAAGGACTTCCTTTTAACTAATAAGGCACACAATATATTGGGCATGGAGGATAGGAAAAGACAGGGCCATCATATCCCACAACATGTCTGAAACTGAACTCCATCTAAAGGCCAACTCCGTACTTCCTTCCAGTTGCTTAGCCAAAAATTATGGTGCCAACCTTGATCCCTTTATTCTTTTCACATTGCAAATCCAATTCATTAGGAAATGCTCTTGGCTCTACTTTGCTGAGATATTCTATCTTTCCATTTGTTTCAAGAAAAATTTGTGACCAATTCGTAGAGCAATTTTACGATAGCTGAACTAAAACCATCATGAGATAATTCCAAAATCTGATTCAACTCACTATTGACCTCCTCTCATTCAAACTGTGGTTTTTCTGGTACTTGGTATGACAAATGGTTTTCAACTGTAGCATGGATATTTTGGTCATTGTTAGGAGACCCTTGATCACAGATCTTCTATTTTAGTAGGCAGTTGCTCTATTTAGGTTTAGTGTACCAGCTCTAGACTAATTATGTGGGGTTTAGTTCCAGTGACAGTTTAGTTTTCTAAGACCTTACAATGCTATTTTGGTCTGCTTCATTCTTCTGGTGCTGCTGGGAGCTCCCAATCAATCCCTGTTGATGCAATCCTCAGGAACAAAAGGTGCTTCCCAGGCCCAGTTGCTAGCCTAGGGCAATCTTGAAGGAGAAGCTATCAGAAGCTACTGGGCCTGGGATTCTTTCTGCCCTGAGGTGGAGGGCAGCAGGGAAGAGACTAATATAGCAAGGTCTTTGCTCTTGCTGCTATTGTCAACAGGACAGATGACAGGCCTGGATTGTGGCATGGGGGCTGAAATGGCCATGTTCGCTGCTGCTGCTGGCAGGTCAGACTACATGGCAAGGCCCCAGCTGTGGAGCAAGGGCTGGGATGGCTAACGTCTTTGCTGCTCCTGTTGGGGCTGTGGGCAGATCAGATTGCCCACTAGGCCCCATATGTGGACCCAACTAGGTCTCTGTTGGGTTTCCCCTTTCCAAGTCCTCCGGTCAGTGAAAGCAGGCTTTTGTTTTTGTTTTCTATGCCCTGTGATGGGTTCTGGATAGTAGGTCTCTCTAACAGCCAGCCCAGGAATAATCAGAAGGTAAAAAGAAAACCTCATGAACTCTCCATAATGTCATTTTTAAAGTGCTGAGGTTCCTAGCTAGTCTGCCTTCTTTCCAACTTTCAGAGTTCTTTTGCTGCTGTCAGTTGAATAACTGCTCAGTTGTATTTCACGGGGAAAGGGCAGTTAAAAGTGAGTCTTACACCACCATGTCCTAAAAATGAAAGTCTGCATTTTCAACCTTTGCTAGCATTAGGAATCCATTTCATTCAAAACTGTGAGAGAAGTGAGTTCTTTTATATCCAAGTTAAAAATTTTTATCCAAGTTAAAAATAGTAGCCATTAAGCTCATCAGGTTCATAACAGAGTTTTCCATGACTGCTGGTTCAGAATTTTAGGATAAGTAACTGTAATGGGGTGTTCCTCCATGGGGCCCTTCCCCCATATCCTCTGTTTCAGCTCCTCTCAGAAGCTCCCATATAATAATATCTCATGGATATTTCTTGACTTTTCCAGATGCTAAAAACCTCCAACAAATGGAAGCAATTAATCAATTGATGATCATGAGTACATAACTCCAGACATACTGGTGACTAAAGATTAATAAAGTTAACTGCCCTGTTACCTCAACATCAACCAATGTGCAGGGAACTGCACATGAACTGATCACACACCCTACAGCCACCCTCCCTCACCTGTCCTTTAAAAATGCTCTGCTGAAACCCTTCAGGGAATTCAGGGTTGGGTGGGGGGCACGAGCTACCAGTGCCCTTACTTGGCCCCGCAAAAAACTTTTCTCTGTTTCAAATTCCTACAATTTGGTATTCTTTGATCACTGTGCATTAGACACATGAGCCTGCATTTAGTATTGGTATTCTTCAAATCCTAAAAGGCTGAGAAACACAAAACTAGCCAAAGTAGACTAGAATAGGGGTGTCTTTCCATTCTCTCAACACATCAGGTATGCACACAAGCATATGTATACACACACACACTCATACTGCCTCACAGCCTTCCTGAGTCTAAATGGAGAGCTAAGACATCAGCATCTATTTAGCATATTTCCGTTATGGCAAATTGGCTGGGAAGTGGTGTTTTTAATAACAATTTCATTATTGAGTCTTACACATTACAGAAAGTGAGAAAAGTTAGGGATTACAGTAATTTACATACGTAAGGTTATATACAACTGAAGATCAACTTTTAAAAAAGATCTATTGGTAGACTACATTAGCTCTTTGAGGGTGAGGATTTTCTCTTATCCATCCTGTATCTCTAGCATGTAGAACTATGCCTGATATTATGGTAGTAAAGAATCAGTAAGTGCTTTCTGGATAGACAAATGGACAGATAAAGCCATTTTAGAATGCATAAACATAGCTGTCATCTATAAGACAGTTGCATTATATTTCAGTTAATCTCAACTTACAGCTCTTTAATAGCTTTTATATCTCTTTAATCCCCTAGGGGAGATTTTCACTTATCTAGTAGAAATAAAAATTTTTCTTTGTCAATGTTAATTGCCAAAAGTTAGATAAAAAGTTATAAAATCATATACCAAGTTATTTAATTTTAAAATACTTCTTCAAAAATGAATTTTTTTTACTAGAGATGTTGATTGCCAATTCAAAATCCTTCTAATGTTATCATAATTAAAATTCAAAAAACACTCTTTTTTACTTCTAACATACACTAACATCTCTTCTTAAACACTTTGTTTTAATGCTTTAAAATAGGCCTTGAAAACTTGAGGCATTTTACAAAAATAGTCTGCTGTAATTGCAGAGAACCAAACACAGTTCCTAAAATTCGGAAAGCTTTTCAATCTAAAAGTTTATAAAATTAACTGTGACAAACATGAACTCAAAATTAATTAATTCAATCTTTCGTTTGACTATTTAAACAGTTTCAGTTAAGTTCAGTCAATCAGTCGCATCTGACTCTTTGCGACCCCATGGACCAAAGCACGCCAGGCCTCCCTGTCCATCACCAACTCCCGGAGTTTACTCAAACTCACATCCATTGACTTGGTGATGCCATCCAACCATCTCATCCTCTGTTGTCCCCTACTCCTCCTGCCTTCAATCTTTCCCAGCATCAGGGTCTTTTGAAATGAGTCAGCTCTTTGCATCAGGTGGTGAAAGCATCGGAGTTTCAGCTTCAACATCAGTCCTTCCAATGAACACTCAGGACTGATCTCCTTTAGAATGGACTGGTTGGATCTCCTTGCAGTCCAGGGGACTCTCAAGAGTCTTCTCCAACATCACAGTTCAAAAGCATCAATTCTTCGGCGCTCAGCTTTCTTCACAGTCCAACTCTCACATCCATACACAACCACTGGAAAAACCATAGCCTTGACTAGACAGACCTTTGTTGGCAAAGTAATGTCTCTGCTTTTCAATATGCTATCTAGGTTGGTCATAACTTTTCTTTCAAGGAGTAAGCGTCTTTTAATTTCATGGCTGCAACCACCATCTGCAGTGATTTTGGAGCCCAGAAAAATAAAGTTAGCCACTGTTTCCCCATCTATTTCCCATGAAGTGATGGGACCAGATGCCATGATCTTTGTTTTCTGAATGTTGAGCTTTAAGCCAACTTTTTCACTCTCCTGTTTCACTTTCATCAAGAGGCTCTTTAGTTCCTCTTCACTTTCTGCCATAAGGGTGGTGTCATCTGCATATCTGAGGTTATTGATATTTCTCCTGGCAATCTTGATTCCAGCTTGTGCTTCTTCCAGCCCAGCGTTTCTCATGATGCAGTCTGCATATAAGTTAAATAGGCAGTATGACAATATACAGCCTTGACGTACTCCTTCTCCTATTTGGAACCAGTCTGTTGTTCCATGTCCAGTTCTAACTGTTCGTTTCTGACCTGCATACAGATTTCTCAAGAGGCAGGTTACGTAGTCTGGTATTCCCATCTCTTTCAGAATTTTCCAGTTTGTTGTGATCTACATAGTCAAAGGCTTTGGCATAGTCAATAACCAGAAATAGATGTTTTTCTGGAACTCTCTTCCTTTTTTGATGATCCAGCAGATGTTGGCAATTTGATCTCTGATTCCTCTGCCTTTTCTAAAACCAGCTTGGACATCTGGAAGTTCACAGTTCACGTATTGCTAAAGCCTGGCTTGGAGAATTTTGAGCATTATTTATTAGCATGTGAGATGAGTGCACTTGTGTGGTAGTTTGAGTACTTGTTGGCATTTCCTTTCTTTGGGATGAATGAAAACTGACCTTTTGGAGTCCTGTGGCCACTGCTGAGTTTTCCAAATTTGCTGGCATATTGAGTGCAGCACTTTCACAGCATCATCTTTTAGGATTTGAAATAGCTCAACTGGAATTCCATCACCTCCACTAGTATGTTCATAGTGATGCTTCCTAAGGCCCACTTGACTTCACATTCCAGGATGTCTGGCTCTAGGTGTATGATCACACCATTATGATTATCTGGGTCATGAAGATCTTTTTTGTATAGTTCTTCTGTGTATTCTTGCCATCTCTTCTTAATATTTTCTGCTTCTGTTAGGTCCATACCATTTCTGTCCTTTATCGAGCCCATCTTTGCATGAAATGTTCCCTTGGGAGCTCTAATTTTCTTGAAGAAATCTCTAGTCTTTCCCATTCTATTGTTTTCCTCTATTTCTTTGCACTGATCACTGAGGAAGGCTTTTTTATCTCTCCTTGCTATTCTTTGGAACTCTGCATTCAAATGGGTATATCTTTCCTTTTCTCCTTTGCTTTTCGCTGCTCTTTTCACAGCTATTTGTAAGGCCTCCTCAGACAGCCATTTTGCTTTTTTTGCATTTCTTTTTCTTGGGCATGGTCTTGATCCCTGTCTCCTGTACAATGCCATGAACCTCCGTCCATAGTTCATCAGGCACTCTGTCTATCAGATCTAGTCCTTTAAATCTATTTCTTACTTCCACTGTATAATCGTAAGGGATTTGATTTAGGTCATACCTGAATGGTCTAGTGGTTTTCCCCACCTTCTTCAATTTACATCTGAATTTGGCAATAAGGAGTTCATGGTCTGAGCCACAGTCCACTCCTGGTCTTGTTTTTGCTGACTGTATAGAGCTTCTCCATCTTTGGCTACAAAGAATATAATCAATCTGATTTTGGTGTTGGCCATCTGGTGATGTCCACGTGTAGAGTCTTCTCTTGTGTTGTTGGAAGAGGGTGTTTGCTATGACCAGTGTGTTCTCTTGGCAGAACTCTATTAGCCTTTGCCCTGCTTCATTCTGTACTCCAAGGCCAAATTTGCCTGTTACTCCAGGTATTTCTTGACTTCTTACTTTTGCATTCTAGTCCCGTATAATGAAAAGGACATCTTTTTTGAGTGTTAGTTCTAAAAGGTCTTGTAGGTCTTCATAGAACCATTCAATTTCAGCTTCTTCAGCATTACTGGTCAGGGCATAGACTTGGATTACTGTGATATTGAATGGTTTGCCTTAGAAATGAACAGAGATCATTCTGTCATTTTTGAGATTGCACCCAAGTACTGCATTTTGGACTCTTTTGTTGACTATGATGGCTACCCCATTTCTTCTAAGGGATTCTTGCCCACAGTAGTAGATATAATGGTCATCTGAGTTAAATTCACCCATTTTAACAGTTTTAATCAGTTTACTTAAAACAAATTTCAGTTTGTATAATCTGACAAGATTAAGCCTCAATCACTATAATAGTTTATCCCCTCAGGATATAAAAAAATGGAAACAAACTACTTATTTTATCCACATGATCACCTTTTTGAGTGAAATTACAAGCAAATAAATTCAAGACTTAGAAGACAATGAAACTTCACAGTTTCTAATTAATGGTGAATTGAAGACTGAGAATTTTAAGTACAGGCTTAAATCAGTAAATAGACATTAGATCATAAAATGAGAAACATTTTAACCAGTGACTATCGTTCAATTCATTAAAAATCAATACCCATGTAGTTAGTTTCCTGTACTTTAATCAAATCCTTTATTTTATAGCAACCAATATGAAAAAAATAAGGAATGAAGCATGAAGAATAGCTAGCTAGCATAGATACAAAATAGATGGTTTGTGATCATATAAAAGAACATGTTTTTAATCATGAATTTTCAGGTAGCTCCACTGAGTGACCACTGAAATTTTTAAAGGAAAAAAAATGTATTCTACTAGCTAAGAATCCTTGCACCTTAATAATTCATAATGAATTTACAACTTCCTTTTGGTATGCCTAAGTGAAAAGAAAGTGAAGTCGCTCAGTCGTGTCCGACTCTTTGCGACCCCATGGACTGTAGCCCACCAGGCTCCTCCGTCCATGGGATTCTCCAGGCAAGAATACTGGAGTGGGTCGCCATTTCCTTCTCCAGGGTATCTTCCTGACCAAGGGATTGAACCCAGGTCTCCTGCATTGCAGGCAGACACTTTAACCTCTGAGCCACCAGGGAAGCCCAAGCAACCTGGAAATACAAACACTATAATTGCAAACATGGTTTAGAATGAAAAAGTCCCTTTAAGATAAGGTATGTTAACCCCTGAAAGACTAACTTTCTCCTCTCTGAATCAAAGCATAAATATAATAAGAGCATAAACATAATATAATCATAATATAATAAAACATAACATAATCAGAGCACAAACAGAGCAGGCTTGAGTGTTCAAAAGACTTGGGGCTAAATCTTGCATCTGCCCATTACAAACTCTGATAACATTTGGCCACTTATTCAGTCTATCTGGGCTCACTTTATTTAAACTGTGAAATGGAGATAACAGCTACTCAAAGGTTCTGAAGAGATAACAGAAGGTATAAAGGGTTGTGCCTGATACATATGCACAGAGGGGACTTCTTCAAGGGTGATCTGTTGTTGACCTCTTCTTCTCCCCTAAAAAGTAAAAAATGTATGCCATACTACAAGGGTACGATTTCACTATCAAACCCAAGGATCAGGAAAGAACCAGAAAGTTCTTTCTGCTTTCAAGAACAGTAAATAACCTGGACTAACCTTCCTACTGAAAAACAAAATAAAATCTGGATACACACACACACACACACACAAAATCTTGGAAGTATAAATATAATATCAGATCAGATCAGTCACTCAGTCGTGTCCGACTCTTTGCGACCCCATGAATCGCAGCACGCCAGGCCTCCCTGTCCAACACCAACTCCCGGAGTTCACTCAAACTCACGTCCATCAAGTCAGTGATGCCATCCAGCCATCTCATCCTCTGTCGGCCCCTTCTCCTCCTGTCCCCAATCCCTCCCAGCATCAGAGTCTTTTCCAGTGAGTCAACTCTTCGCATGAGGTGGCCAAAGTACTGGAGTTTCAGCTTTAGCATCATTTCTTCCAAAGAACACCCAGGGCTGACTTCCTTCAGAATGGACTGGTTGGATCTCCTTGCAGTCCAAGGGACTCTCAAGAGTCTTCTCCAACACCACACTTCAAAAGCATCAATTCTTTGGTGCTCAGCCTTCTTCACAGTCCAACTCTCACATCCATACATGACCACAGGAAAAACCATAGCCTTGACTAGACGAACCTTTGTTGGCAAAGTAATGTCTCTGCTTTTGAATATGCTATCTAGGTTGGTCATAACTTTCCTTCCAAGGAGTAAGCGTCTTTTAATTTCATGGCTGCAGTCACCATCTGCAGTGATTTTGGAGCCCAGAAAAATAAAGTCTGACACTGTTTCCACTGTTTCCCCATCTATTTCCCATGAAGTGATGGGACCGGATGCCATGATCTTCGTTTTCTGAATGTTGAGCTTTAAGCCAACTTTTTCAGTCTCCACCTTCACTTTCATCAAGAGGCTTTTGAGTTCCTCCTCACTTTCTGCCATAAGGGTGGTGTCATCTGCATATCTGAGGTTATTGATGTTTCTCCCGGCAATTTTGATTCCAGCTTATGTTTCTTCCAGTCCAGCGTTTCTCATGATGTACTCTGCATATAAGTTAAATAAACAGGGTGACAATATACAGCCTTGACGTACTCCTTTAAGGTACTTCAATTTTGCCAGTTAAAGATGGAGGACAACAAGAGAAGCCAGAGCAGGAAGCTCAACCACACACAGCTATTTTTGCCCATAGGGCAATTCTCCACCCTTAGGAAGCAGTTGCCTCAAAGGGCCTCATAGAACAGAAGAGTGAAGAGAAAACTTGCAATCTACTTGATAAACCAACCCTCGCTTTGTTCTTGTTTCTTCTGAAAGGCTGGATGGCAGTGAACGAAAAGCAAATCTAGTCTTGCATGGACTTGCCTGGCTCCTCATCATCTGGTAGTCTAAAATCTAGGAGCTGGATTAAGGCAGTCCTGGCCATAAGCTCTCCCCTAAAAACCCAGCACAGGCAAATCCGCTCTTAAAGATAATGTTGTCTTAGTGTGAGCAAGCATCATGATAAGAGACAAAAGAAAAATACCAAGTTTCATCCACCTCATATAAATTTAAATTAAAAAAGAAAAATACCAAGGCATGGGATATTGAAACAAAAAGATATAATAGCCCGAATTTTAAACTCAGAGGATAGATTTCAGAGCAGCTGAAAGCTGAAGAAAGAATTAGTTAAGAGGAGTATAGATCAGAAGAAATTATCCAGAATATATCATGGAGAAAAATAAAAAGAAAACAGACAAGATAACAGACTTGGATGAAATGAGAAGATTTAATGTATAATATGTTAACTGGGGTCCAAGGAGAGAAAGGAATGAGGTAGACAATATTTGAGGAAATGGCTGAGAATTTTTCACAGAACGATTTCATAGAATTTTCATCAGATTTGTCTATCCATAAATTCAAGATTCCTAGTGAATCACAACAAGATAAATAAAAATAAAACTATATGCCAAGACAAAGCATTGAAAGACAAAGAGAGAAAAAACCTTAAAATAACCAGAAATCTTAAAAACAGATTGTCTTCAAGAAGTGACAGTTTGACAGCTGACAACAGAAACCTGAAGACAATGAAATAGTGTATTCAATGATATAAAGTGCCATCCAAACTTCTATACCCAGGGATTTCAATAATGAAAGCAAACTAAAGACAAACACAAACAGAAAGAACATGTCTTGGCAGACCCACACTAAAAGTTTCCAAAGGATACTTTCGGCAGGAGGAAAATTACCCCAGACAGAAGGTCAGAGACACAGCAAAGAATGAAGAACAAAATAAGACATAAATATGTGGGTAAATATAAAAAATACTGACTGTAAAAAACAACAAATAATAATGACTTCTGGGTTTACAAATATGGATAATTTAAATGTATGACAAACATTAACATATAAATTAAGAAGGGATAAAGTAAAAACATCCTAATATTCTTGCATTGGCAGCCATAAGGGCAGTAAGACATCAATATTATACCTTGTAAGTGCACAATACATGTTGCTATTTTAAGGAAAACTACTAAAATAATTGAAGCACAGTGCTGAAGTTTCAATCTAAGTGAGGGCAGGGAGGGAATGGAGTGACCAAAAAAACACAATCACATAAGAGAGAAAAATGAAATGACAAGAAAGAAAGAAACAGGACAGGACAAAGCACAAAATAAAAAATTTAAACTCATATTACTGTTGTGTACTGGGAGTATGAAGAAATATACAAACAATAAGTATAATAAGTAAATTATTAAAAGGGGCTAAGTCTATGGAAAAAAAATAATATTGAGGAACTGGATATACAAACCAAGGTGAGTTTAGTACCAGGTTTCAGTATTAAATACAGCAGTCAAGGTGGCCTCGTTAAGAAGGTAACCTCTAAGCAAAGACTCCTTCCCTCTCCATAGCTAACTTAAAGTCACGTACCTCCACTCCATTCACAGCTCTGAGACTACCACTATGGGGACCATTATTTTTAATGTATTGTACTCCTCCCAAGTTTGTTGCTCCTCTGTTTCCTTAAGGGTTTCTGAAAGAGTTCTTTCTTCCTGGACTTTCCCTGATGATGATAATAGCAGCAGTGCTACTGTTTATTGAACACTGATTATTTGTCAAGCATTCTAATAGGTGCTTTGCAAAATGTCTCATGCAATTTTCTCAATAGCTCTAGAAGAAACAGACTATTATTCCCATTTTACAGATAAGAACATTAACTTTAAACTCTTACCCAGGGTCCCACAGTTAATACAATGCAGAGCTAGAATTTTAATGTAAAATTGGCCTGGCTATAAGGTATGAGGGCCATCCACTATCCATGCCATGTATTGTGCCATTATTGCCAAGAACAATGAAAAGTGAATTGAGAAGGACAAAGACTCAGCAAATGGTCAGTAGGTGCTATTAGACACACTGAAGATACTCAACAAGCACTTGATTCAGGATTCACAGAGGAGGTTTCATGACCAAGGATCAGCTACAGAAAAATGCTCAGAGAACTGGGTCTACAGACCACAATGGGAAGCCAGTTAAGTCACTGTCAACAGCTATTCTTCCTGTCACCTGTCTGGTCTTCCTCTTGACTTGCTTTGGTTTGTTATGGTTCTTTTCTTCTTATCGTCGGCCTGAGCATGTCCAAAAAAACTTACTGTAAGCAATACTCTATGTTTTCTGATCTCATTTCCTTTCTCTGAACTGTAATGTCTTGATTTTGCTTCTTGTATTTTATGCTGGGTTCTTTCCCCCAAACAACAAAAATTTAAAGTCTAAGAAACAGGAAAACTTGAACTTCTTCAGGCATAGTATTTTTGACAAATTCTTATTTTAATTGAAGTATAGTTGATTTAAAATGTTGCGTTAGTTTCCAGTGTACAGCAAAGTTATAAGAATTATAAAGTACTTTTAAATATTCTTTCCCATTATAGTTTATTATAGGATAGTCAATATAGTTCCTTGTGCTGTAAAGTAGGACCTCAGTGTTTATCTATTTTATATTTAATAGTTTTTAATCTGCTAATCCCAAGACCCTAATTTATTCCCCTTATCAGTCCATGGGGTCACAAAGAGTCGGACACGACTGAGTGACTGAACTGAACTGATCCCCTTTTCCCCTTTGGTAACCATAAGTTTGTTTTCTATGTCTGTGAGTCTGTTTCTGTTTGTGTCATATTTCAATTCCACATATAAGTGATACCATGTATTTGTCTTCCCTCTGTCAGATTTAACTTCACTTAGTATGGTAATTTTTAGGTCCATCCATGTAGCTACAAATGGCATTATTTCATTCTTTTTTATGATTGCGTAATATTTGTGTGTGTGTGTGTGTATTTGTTGTTGTTCACTAAGTTGTATTCAACTCTTTGTGACCCCATGGACTGCAGCAAGCCCAGCTCCCCTGTCCTACACTATCTCCTGGAGTTTGTTCAAATTCATGTCCGTTGAGTCAGTGATGCTATCTAACCATCTCATCCTCTGCTGCCCCCTTCTCCTTTTGCCTTCAATCTTTCCCAGCATCAGCATCTTTTCCAATGAGTTGGCTCTTTGCATCAGGAGGCCAAAATATTGGAGCTTCAGGGTTGATTTCCTTTAGGATTGACTGGTTTGATCTCCTGGCAGTCCAAGGGACTCTCAAGAATCTTCTCCAACACCACAATTCAAAAGCATCAATTCTTCAGTGCTCAACCTTCTTTAGGTCCAACTCTCACATCCATACATGACTAGGAAAAACCACAGATTTGACTATACAGGCCTTTGTCGGCAAAGTGTGTATACACAGCATATTTTCTTTATCCGTTCATCTGTCAGTGGACATTTAGGTTGCTTCCATGTCTTGGCTATTGTAAATAGTACCACTATGAACTTGGGGGTGCATGTATATTTTTGAATTATAGTTTTGTCCAGATATATGCCCAGGAGTAGGATTGTTGGATCATATGGCGACTCTATTTCTAGTTTTTTAAGGAAACTTCAAACTGTTTTCCATAGGGGCTGCACCAATTTACATTCCCAACAACAATGCAGGAGGGCTCCCTTTTTTGAGAATTTCTTAGGCAATACCTAATTCTGTCAAGCCATTCATGTTACACTCAGTCACTGGGAGTACCCTAAAAACCTATAATCAACCTACCAATGAGTTGGATTCTTTTTCTTTTAGGGGGAGAAGTGGTGTTGGGGAAGGGAGACACGCTGTCTCTAATAATCTGGAGAGAAATGAGAATGAAGCCTATAAGCTGTATTAGTTTTTTTTTTCTTTTTGCACAACAAATTATCACACATTTAACAGTTTAAAACAGTATCCTTCATGATATCTAAAGTTTCTGTGGGTCAGGAGTCCAGATGGCTCAGTTAGGTTCTCTGCTTAGGGTCTCGCAGGCTCAAATCCAAGTATCAGCCAGACTGTGCTCTTATCTAGAGGCTCTGGAGAAGAATCCACTTCCAAGCTCAATTCAGGTTGTTGGCAGACTTCAGTTCTTTGCAGCTGTAGTTGACTAAAGTCCATTTCCTTGCTGACTGTTAGCAAGCCTCAGAGCTCCTAGAGCCCATCTGTATTCCTTACCAGTTCCTTCCATCTTCAAGCCAGCAATGGGAAATCTCTCTCATTTCAGAGCCGTTTCACATCTCTTTCTCTTAGGCAATCTCTTTTAGATCAATCCTCTTTACTCAAATTTATTTTTTAAAAATCACATCACTTCCATGAACAGAAAAAGTTATCAGTTACCATAAATAGACCTTAAAAATAAATAGAACTAAAAAAATAACACTAAAAATTCTAAACACTAAAATTCAGATAGGCACTGCTGCCTTTATTTCCAGAGGCTGTGGGCTGGAGGAGAACTCTCACTTTCACTTGAAGGGGACAGGTGGGAGGGAAGCTACATTGGCTATTAATGTTATATTAAAACAAACCATGAACTTTCTCAAAGGTATTACAGTAATCAGAAAGCCTGAATGAAGACTACAGAGAATTCCATCTGTTTATTACTGTTTACTTAACAATTTATTGGGGTACCATCTAAAATCATACAGTGTATTGCAATACCTGTTACTCACTTCAGGAAATATTACTGTAAGCCCTGGTTAAAATCTGGACTGAAACAAAAGTGGTATAGGGTTTTTCTAAAGGATTTTGAATTCTGTATCATAATAAAATCAGTAAAATACAAATAAAAAGACCATAATCAGATTAAACCTAATAAGAGCATGGTTAATGAAATGCCCTGAATTCCGATACAAATATACATACCTTGAGGTTTGAAAGGCACAATGATGCATGGACATCTATACCTACATTGCTGCCAATGTATTCTCTTTTATAACAGATGGAAAGCAAGATTATTCTATTTTGCTCAGACTGTATTCCTTTACGAATTCTTAAAGGAGAAATTATGGTGCACCTAACAGAGCTGAGCAACAAGATCACTTAGATTAGAGGTCAGCAAACTACTGCTGCTGCTGCTGCTAAGTTGCTCAGTCATGTCCAACCCTGTGCAACCCCACAGACAGCAGCCCACCAGGCTCCCCCGTCCCTGGGATTCTCTAGGCAAGAACACTAGAGTGGGTTGCCATTTCCTTCTCCAATGCATGAAAGTGAAAAGTGAAAGTGAAGTCGCTCAGTCTGTCCGACTCTTAGCGACCCCATGGACTGCAGCCCACCAGGCTCCTCCGTCCATGGGATTTTCCAGGCAAGAGTACTGGGGTGGGGTGCCATTGTGTTCTCCCCAGGCCAAATCCAGAGTGCTGCCTGTTTCAATAAATAAGGTCTTATTGGAAGGTAGCCACGCACACTTGTTTACGTATTGTCTATGAGCATGTATTTGCTACAACAGCAGAGTCAAGTGGTTTTGACAGAAACTGGCCTGCAAAAACTAAAATATTTACTCTCTGACACGTTACAGAAAGGTTGCCCACCCTTCACTTAGAGTTTCCTGAAAAGTGTTGATCTCAATCACATGAAATGTTCCATGTGGAGGTTTCAGATTATGCTAAATGACTGTTTCTCACTCTTTCAATTCTTTTGTGGGTAAATCAGTGTGTCAGTTCTACTTAGAATAATTGTACTTGTTGAAAAATTAATACTACATTACTAGGATTATCAGCATCTAGATCTCAAGGAACATCTCAATCCATGTTCCTCTAGCCTTCCTTAAATATTTTATTCATCTCATCACCAGGAGATCATCTAAATAGAGCCAGACCACATCTTACAATACTGTTCATTTTTTAAAATAAACTTTTTTAGAATAGTTTTTGATTTTCAGAAAAATGACAAAGATAATATACAGACTTCCCATGTACCCTGTACCAGCTTCCCCATTATTAATATTTTTCATTAGAATGGTACATTTGTTACAATTAATGAACCAATACTGATACATCAGCATTAACAAAAGTCTACTCTTTACTCAGGTTTCCTCAGTTTTTAGCCTAAATGTTCTTTTTCTGTTCCAAGATTCATCCAGGATATCACATGACTTTCAGTCATGTCACATTAGACCCCTGTTGACTCCGAGAATTTCTCACTTATCTTGTTTTTGATGACCTTGACAGTGTTGACGAGTACTATTCAGGTAATTTGTAGAATTTTCCTCAACTGGGATCTTTCTGATATTTTCCCTCATGCTTAGACTGAAGTTGTACGTTTTGGGAAGGAAGACCAAAGAAGTGAAGTTCTGCTTTTATCATATCATCAAAGGCACACGGCTTCCCAGGTGGTTCAGTGGTAAAGAATCTGCCTGCCGATGCAGGAGATACGGGTTTGATCCCTGGGTTGGCAAGATCCCCTGGAGGAGGAAATGGCAATGCATTCCAGTATTCCTGCCTGGAAAACTCCATGGACAGAGGAGCCTGGCGGGCTACAGTCCATGGGGTTGCAAAGAGTCGGACACAACTGAGCATAGCACACAGCACAGCATCAAAGGTACATGCTGTTGACGTGACTTCTCACTGTTGGTGTTGACCTTGACCACCTAGTTGAGGCAGTGTTTGTCAGGTATCTCCTCTGTAAAATTATTCTTTCCATACTGTAGTCTTTGGAAGAAGTCACTATATTCAATGCACATATAGTGTTCATTTCTTAGTTATTAAAGTCACTTCAATAAATATTCATGTAAAAGTAAAAATTTAACAGCTAAAGTGTTCTACCTGCCACACAAACTGCCTTCACATATTTGGACTAAATTAACACTGTGAGAGTCTTTCTCTTTTTCATTCCCAGTACTCTGGAAATTCTTACAAAGATTCATTGTTTCTGAAGGCATGTCACAGAGAGGAAAAAATCTTATCATTTTCAAATTAAGTAAGTCAAAATCTCCACAAGTAAGTATTCCTTAAGCAAAACGTCTAACAAAATGTGACTGATTCTGGACTATTTTTCCTACCCCTTTCATCCCATTTTGTACAAGTAGATGAGTGATCACCATCTCACAACCTAATGGAGCCTTCCCTCTCCTTGAAATGCACAAAGAATTCAGATACGATTTTGTGAAGAAAACAACTAAGATTTCTTGGTTGAGTTATGTGGGATTTGATTGGTGCCCTTCCTCAGGGTGGTGATAACCAAGCCAGTACACAATGAATCACAAGGTCATTGATGGGCCTGGCTGCTGAAGCAAAATCATTACCAAAATGAACTTAGAAAGGAAGAGCCTTTTGCTAATCCTTTTCAAGCCAGAGCCTGAGCTGGTCCTAGACTAAACTAAGGCACTGGTGAAAGCTGGGCTTTGGCACTGACTGTCTTCCCATTCCAGAACCCTTCTCTGTAGTCTGTACTGGCTGCCAACTATCACTCTCAACAGAAGCAGCCTTCAAGTGAAGCTGTTAGTGGCAACTGCTCTAAGAGAAGCTCACAAAAGACTCTGCTGGCCAGTTACCTACCTTGCCATGGCCAAAAAAAAGACAGGCACTCAAGGGCCCATAAGCCTGGAGATCAGAATCCACAGGACTCAGAGTGAGGGCAGATATGCTGCTGAGGACAAATGTTACCCAGGAACTGAGAAAGTTCAAATCCACTTCATGGAACTCATCTAGAACTAATCCTGTATAAGATGTCTAACACATTAGCAGAGGACATGGGCTTACTTATTTTTTCCCTTATTTTTTCATATGATCAAATACTTTGTGGTTGAAGAATAAAATAAGCGAAAAGCTTGCAGAAAAGTGCTTTGGTCAGAAGTAATGACAAACAAAAAGAATAAAATGATGCTAGCTGAATACTATCTAAAAGATAAATTTTCATAAAACTTTTTATCTCAAAGATTTTAGTCATTCTACAAATTTTAGCAAAAAAGAAGAAAGAAATCAGTATTTCTGACCTTGACCTAACACTGACTCACTCAAGGGACAGCCTAAGAAGAAAATGCAAAGTTGATGCTGACCTTGCTTTCTGGGTCAGGGGGAAAAAATGAGAACCCAATTATGTCACCCAGAAAGTCACATTTATGTCACTTAACATCAAGTGCGTCAAACAAAAAGCTAATAACTGAAGTAAAAGGTGAAAAATGCATACCAAACCAAGACTTTAAAACAGTCCATCTGGTGTGCAGTTCACTGTAGGACTGCAGGCAATTAGGGTTTCCTCAAACAGCCTTCACAGAGCCAGCTTATTATAACAGAGGAGAAGAAATGAGTTCTATAGCACAGTGCCATTTTATTTTGGAGATACCATTATTAGTAAATCTATTAAATAACAAAGACTTTCCTATCAGTTGAAGAAATGATGGGCCAAAATTCTTTCCAGGGAACACATCAAAAAAGCCATTACCATGCCATTTTTGGAAAAATTCTGATACTTTCACAATACACAAATGCAGAGCTACTGTCCTTAATGAGACTGCAGTTTGTTACTTTCATATAACACACTGGATTTTTGAGCCTTTTTATACCTCTGATTTACCACAAACACTTAGCTGATCCATAACACAAACAATTCAGAGTGCTATTAATACATACCTGCTTTCATTTCTTGGATAAAATGGATCTCAATGCCTGCTAAGGAAACCAAATAGGTAATACACTATTGATCAAGACTAAATTCTTTTTGAAAGAGACCACTCAACTTAGGAAAAATACATCATAGTGATCTAGTAGGCAAAATACATCATAGAGATCAGAAAGTAAGACGGTTCAGTAGAATTATCACAGTCTATTTCAGTCACTGCTCAAGACACTCAGACTTGCCATAATATTGCTTTTTACAGAAGAGACAAGCATGAATAGTAACAGATGCTTACTGGTTTGGATTAGTACTTGATTCTAATATACCATGCTTAATGTCTTTCAATCTTAATAAAACATTAAATAAATTAAACTACCAACCACAGTTCATGACGCTAAAGCCATTATAGCAAATCTGTTTTTACTGCTTTATTTGAAATCTTGGAAAGAATCCTACCCTAAACCAGGAAGTCACTGCAAAGCAAGAGAATGGTTTCAACAATATGCTCTTTTAAATGTAAAATTCTGTATCTTACATATTTGCCTAGAGTAGAACTGATCAGAAACAACAGTATTTGAAAATCATAATAATCCTTTTTAGTACTTCCTTGAATTTCAGTGACTCTTCTTTATGGCCTGACTAAACACTGTGGCCTTCTTGTCCTGTTGAAGCTCCCTTTCTTCAGGAACTCAGATTCTTTAGAGCATTTGCAAAACCATTTTGGAGCCTTCTTCCTTTCCTCAGCTTTAACTCTTCACACACAACATCTTGGCTTACTCCAAGCCTCAGATGTGCTACTCTCATCATTATCAGAAATATCACTTCGAGGACACCTTCACTCCTGGTCACTTAATAAGCCACAATAGGCTCAGCTTATGCCCTCTGACTCTAGAGTTATTGAGATGTTTTCAAGAAAGTAGTGTTAACGACAATATCAACTTGAGGGGGACTTGGTGGGGAGGACGACCAGGGAAACAAGAATGCATGTTAAATGAAGCATAATAATCAAGAAGGCATAATAATGTTACCCTTAAAAAAACTATATTGGTTAGTATATTAGTATATAATGATTAAAAAATGTACTATGATTCCAGTACCAAAACAAATTTGCAAAAGTGGAAGCTGAAATAAAATATGATATTTAAAAAAGCCTGACTTTAGGATTTACACAGAAAAAAATTAATCCCAATGAAAATACTTTCAGGAAAATAAATATGAAAATAGAAAAATTACAAATGGTTTAACTGTATGATACAGAAAATTGATCAAGGAATTAAGTTGGCTTAGTGGAACCATCTGGGAAATACTTTCTCAACAAAAAATTCATTAATATTGGTTTAATTCTGATTAAAATATTTATATTTACATCCAACTAGTCAAAAGCTTCCATAGGTCAAAGGTCTTGCACTTATCAAAGAAGCCTAAAAGGATTACGCATTCACATGGGATTACCCATCACCCTAGTTTTCCAAAGAGAGCAATAATAAGAATGATAAAATCATTGGTAACAGGTACTGTATTAGTATATATTAGAAATAGTGTTAGTATATTATTAGCAGTGCACCCTTCCCAGGTGGTGCTCAGGTAAAGAATCTGCCTACCAATGCAGGAGATGCAAGAGATGCAGGTTTGATCCCTGGGCTGGGAAGATCCCCTGGAGTATGAAATGGCAACCCACTCCAGTATTCTTGCCTGGAAAATCCCATGGACAGAGGAGCCCAGTGGGCTAGTCCATGGGGTCACAAAGAGTGGGACATGACTGAGCAACTGAGCACAGCACATAATTAGTATCACGGGTACTTAGGATGCACTCACTACATGCCAGTCAATTTTCTAAGACATGATGGTGTTATTAACTCATTTAATTCTCATAACTACTCTATAAAACAGACAGTGTCTTTGTTCCTATTTTAGAGATGAGGAAATCGAGGTACATACAGTGAAGTTAAATAGCTCGGCCATAGCCCCACTGCTAGCACTACTAACTGGTTCAATCAGAATTCAAATCCAAAGATTCCAGACCCAGAGCCAATGACTTTAACCACTGTTATCCCTTCCTCACACCTGTATCACCATTAAGTCCAAGGTCCCCTGCTGAAGTTATCCAATCTTTACCCCCTTTACATAAGGGAAAACCCAACTGTTGTATTTATCAGGAAATTTTGTAGAACTCAGGTGTCTTGTGTACTTTATTTATGTTCTATAATACTTTAGATTTTCTTTATAACTATTACATAGTATGTATTCATTTATATCGGAGAAGGCAATGGCACCCCACTCCAGTACTCTTGCCTGGAAAATCCCATGGATGGAGGAGCCTGGTGGGCTGCAGTCCATGGGGTCGCGAAGAGTCAGACACGACCCAGTGACTTCACTTTCACTTTTCACTTTCGTGCATTGAAGAAGGAAATGGCAACCAACTCCAGTGTTCTTGCCTGGAGAATCCCAGGGACAGGGGAGCCTGGTGGGCTGCCATCTATGGGTCACACAGGGTCAGACATGACTGAAGCGACTTAGCAGCAGCAGCAGCAGCATTCACTTATATGATATACAAAAATACTGTATTTTGTAGACAACCTCCCTCTTCAAGTTTAAAAACAGTGTTGCTTTCTCTAGTTGCAGCAAGCAGGCACTACTCTTTGTTGTGGTACACAGGCTGTAGGATGCATGGGCTCAGTAGTTGTGGTGCATGATGCTTAGTTGCTTCAAGGCATGTGGAATCTTCCCAGACCAGGGATTGAACCCATGTCCCCTATATTGGCAGGTGGATTCTTATCCACTGCAGCACCAGGAAAGTCCTGCAACAATGGACTTCTGCGTCACAGTGACTCTATGATGGCTTCCTCACTTAACAAGAGGGTGTTAGAGGCGGATAAATACTTCGATTCTGCCAAGCTCTAAATTCTGACTTCAGAAAAAAAACCCATAAAGCACTAGAGATTTCCTCACAGGTTTTTCTATTGACCCACCCCTGTTTCATCAGCTACCACAGGACAATCATCTTCTCTGACTGTATACTGGAACACATATGTTCTAGTTTTCAATATATCACTATTAGTTCCAGCTGTCTGTAGCTTCCCTCAAATAGGGGAATTAGACTGGTTCCCAGTCTCTTTTAGGGCTTCCCAGGTAGTGCTACTGGTACAGAGCCCATGCCAATTCAGGAGACTTAGAGATTCAGGTTTGATCCTTAGATCCCCTGGAGGAAAGCATGGCAACCCACTGCAGTATTCTTGCCTGGAGAATCCCATCAACAGAGGAGATTGGAAGGCTACAGTCCATAGGGTCACAAAGAGTTGGACATGACTGAAGCAACTTAACATGAATACACCAATCTCTTTTTGTAGGTACAAGTCCCTTTATTTACCCAAAGAGTGAAGAGTAACAATCAGGAGTAAGAAGGAGAATACTCAAGAGACTCAGCATTTTCAGAGTGGAGGAAAGGTTTGTTCCTGATAGAAGTTATCAGAGTCCAGCCTCACTGCCAAATAGATATTATGAGGGCAAAACCTATAGCAGTAACCTGAGACCACCAGAAAGACCAAAGCTCAGAGGGAGAGGGTATGCCAATAAATATTAAACATATCTCTGTGCTTCTTTTGCTTGATACACTCATTATCTTAAAAGGATGCTATCTATGGCAGTGGAGTACCTGTGCCTAACAAAGGCAGCCATTCAGTAAGGTACTTGCTGATTGCAACTCTGAGCAATCAGATAAAAATTGAACGTCTACCAAAGGATTCAGTCAATCCAGATCTAGAACACCAGGCTCTTAAGAAATCATTTACCATTCTATTCCATGAGATTCTCTCCATTTCCACAGTATCTAAGTAAGGTAATAATACTTTTATAATTTAGCAGAAAGGCTTCCCTGATGACTCAGATGGTAAAGAATCTGCCTGCAATGTGGGAGACCTGGGTTCAATCCCATGGTCAGGAAGATCCTCTTGAGAAGGAAATGGCAACCCATTCCAGTATTCTTGCCTGGGAAATCCCATGGACAGAGGAGCCTGGAGAGCTATGGTCCATGGGGTCACTAAGACTTGGACACAACTGAATGACTAACATTTATCCTGGTTTAAAGTGATGTAAAATACAGCTTACCCTTGAACAACATGAGGGTTAGAGGTGCTGACCCACTGTGCAGTGGACATGAGCTGTTCAAAAGTCAACCGTACAACTAAGTCACGACAAAGCCCGACTTACCAAAAAGGATACACAGCATCTGAGACACAGTTGCACAACATTGTGAATGCAATTAAAGCCACTAAATTGTACACTTGATCACTGCCTCCTGTACAATGTCATGAACCTCCATTCACAGATCTTCAGGCACACTATCAGATCTAATCCCTTGAATCTATTTGTCACTTCCACTGTATAACTAAGGGATTTGATTTAGATCATACCTGAATGGTCTAGTGGTTTTCCATACTTTCTTCAAGTTTGATTTTGGCAATAAGGAGTTCATGATCTGAGCCACTGTCAGCTCCTGGTCTTGTTTCTGCTGACTGTATAGAGCTTCTCCATCTTTGTCTATAAAGAATATAATCTATCTGATTTTGGTATTGACCATCTGGTGATGTCCATGTGTAGAGTCTTCTTTTGTGTTGTTGGAAGGGGGTGTTTGCTATGACCAGTGTGTTCTCTTGGCAAAATACTATTAGCCTTTGCCCTGCTTCAATCTGTACCCCAAGGCCTAATATGTCTGTTACTCAGGTATTTCTTGACTTCCTACTTTTGTATTCCAGTCCCCTACAATGAAAAGAACATTTTTGGGGGGTGTTAGTTCTAAAAGGTCTTGTAGGTCTTCATAGAACCATTCAACTTCAGCTTCTTCAGCATTACTGGTCAGGGCATAGACTTGGATTACTGTGATATTGAATGGTTTGCCTTGGGAATGAACAGAGATCATTCTGTCGTTTTTGAGATTGCACCCAAGTATTGCATTTCAGACTCTTTTGTTGACTATGATGGCTACCCCATTTTCTTCTAAGGGATTCTTGCCCACAGTAGTAGATATAATGGTCATCTGAGTTAAATTCACCCATTCCAGTCCATTTTAGATCACTGATTCTTAAAATGTCAATGTTCACTCTTGCCATCTGCTGCTTGACCACTTCAAATTTACCTTGATTCATGGAACTAACATTCCACATTCCTATGTAATATTGCTCTTTACAGTATCGGACTTTACTTCCATCACCAGTCAAATCTACAACTGGGTGTTGTTTTTGCTTTGGCTCCATCTCTTTATTCTTTCTGGAGTTATTTCTCCACTGATCTCCAGTAGCATATTGGGCACCTACCGACCTGGGGAGTTCATCTTTCAGTGTCCTATCTTTTTGCCTTTTCATACTGTCCAAGGGGTTCTCAAGGCAAGAATACTGAAGTGGTTTGCCATTCCCTTCTCCAGTGGACCATGTTTTGTCAGAACTCTCCACCATTGTACAGGAGGCAGTGATCAAGACCATCCCCAAGAAAACGAAATGCAAAAAGGCAAAATGGTTGTCTGAGGAGGCCTTACAAATAGCTATGAAAAGAAGTGAAAGGCAAAGGAGAAAAGGAAAGATATACCCATTTGAATAAAGAGTTCCAAAGAACAGCAAGGAGAGATAAGAAAGCCTTCCTCAGTGATCATTGCAAAGAAATAGAGGAAAACAATAGAATGGGAAAGGCTAGAGGAGATACCAAGGGAACTTTTAATGCAAAGACAGGCATAATAAGGACAGAAATGGTATGAACTTAACAGAAGCAGAAGATACTAAGAAGAGGTATCAAGAATACACAAAAGAACTATACAAAAAAGATCTTCATGACCCAGATAATTACAATGGTGTGATCACTCACCTAGAGCCAGGCATCCCGGAATGCAAAGTCAAGTGGACCTTAGGAAGCATCACTACGAACAAAGCTAGTGGAGGTGATGGGATTCCAGTTGAGCTATTTCAAATCCTGAAAGATCACGCTGTGAAAGTGTTGCACTCAATATTCCAGCAAATTTGGAAAACAAAGCAGTGGCTACAGGACTGGAAAAGGTCAGTTTTCATTCCAATCCCAAAGAAAGGCAATGCCAAAGAATGCTCAAACTACCATACAATTGCACTCATCTCACATGCTAGCAAAGTAATGCTCAAAATTCTACAAGCCAGGCGTCAATAGTAAGTGAACCATGAACTTCCAGATGTTCAAGCTGGATTTAGAAAAGGCAGGGGAACCAGAGATCAAATTGCCAACATCTGTTGGATCATCAAAAAAGCAAGAGAGTTCCAGAAAAACATCTACTTCTCCTTTACTGACCATACCAAAGCCTTTGACTGTGTGGATCACAACAAACTGTAGAAAATTCTGAAAGAGATGGGAATACCAGACCATGTAACCTGCGTCTTGAGAAATCTGTATGCAGGTCAGGAAGCAACAGATAGAACTGGACATGGAACAACAGACTAGTTCCGAATCGGGAAAGGAGTACATCAAAGATGTGTATTGTCACCTTGCTTATTTAGCTTATATGCAGAGTACATCATGAGAAATGCTGGTCTGGATGAAGCACTAGCTGGAATCAAAATTGCCGGGAGAAATATCAATAACTTCAGATATGCAGATGACACCACCCTTATGGCAGAAAGTGAAGAAGAACTAAAGAGCCTCTTGATGAAAGTGAAAGAGGAGAGTGAAAAAGTTGGGTTCAAACTCAACATTCAGAAAATGAAGATCATGGCATCCGGTCCCATCACTTCATGGCAAGTAGATGGGGAAACAGTGGAGATAGTGACAGACTATTTTTTGGCGGCTCCAAATCACTGCAGATGGTGACTGCAGCCATGAAATCCAAAGACGCTTGCTTGTTCCTTGGAAGAAAAGTTATGACCAACCTAGACAGTATATTAAAAAGCAAAGACATTACCAGCAAAGGTCCGTCTAGTCAAAGCTATGGTTTTTCCAGTAGTCATCAATGGATGTGAGAGTTGGACTATAAAGAAAGCTGAGGGTCAAAGAACTGATACTTTTGAACTGTGGTGTTGGAGAAGACTCTTGAGAATCCCTTGGGCAGCATGCAGATCCAACCAGTACATCCTAAAGAAAATCAGTCCTGAATATTCATTGGAAGGACTGATACTGAAGCTGAAACTCCAGTACTTTGGTCACCTGATGCGAAGAACTGACTCATGTGAAAAGATCCTGATGCTGGGAAAGATTGAAGGCAGGAGGAGAAGGGATGACAGAGGATGAGATGGTTGGATGGCATCATCGACTCAAGGGACATGAGTTTGAGTAAACTCTGGGAGTTAATGATGGACAGGGAGGCATGGCATGCTGCAGTACATGGGGTCACAAAGTGTCAGACATGATTAAGTGAATGAACTGAACTGAACTGAAATTGTACCCTTAAAAATAGTGAAAATTGCAAACTCCATGTTAAAAAAATTTTTTAAATGGGTAGGAACAGAAAAACACATCCTAGAATACATTTTATTTTCATGAGGCATGAGTATGTGTTTTAGAAAATTAACTAGTACCTGTTTTAAGTGAAATAAGTACTTATGATGCTTGTGTTTTAAAGAACCAACTTTTTCACTACTAGCGCTAATCAACGGAGAAGGCAATGGCAACCCACTGCAGTACTCTTGCCTGGAAAATCCCATGGACAGAGGAGCCTGGTGGGCTGCAGTCCATGGGGTTGCTGAGGGTTGGACCCGACTGAGTGACTTCACTTTGACTTTTCACTTTCATGCATTGGAGAAGGAAATGGCAACCCACTCCAGTGTTCTTGCCTGGAGAATCCCAGGGACGGGGGAGCCTGGTGGGCTGCCATCTATGGGGTCGCACAGAGTCGGACACGACTGAAGCGACTTAGCAGCAGCAGCACTAATCAATGTCGATCACATTATGTCAAAAAAAAAACCAAAAAACCCTTAAGAACCAAAAATTAAATGCCTACAGAAATGGGTGGATTTAACTTTACACATGTCATACTTCTGAAAACTTTGTTACATGTGAGGTACATAGAAATGGATTTGAGATAGAAAAAAACAAGTGAACATGAGGAAAAACTGATTTAAAAACTCAGCTTGAAAAGGTGATTTCTCTACAATGAAGAAAATTTTTGCAAAGCAAGCAAGTGAACAATAAATCGCCTAAAATTCTGGTTTCTATACATGGTTTTGGTAGTGAGGCTCATTTAGAATTAAAAATATCGAATGTAGAGATGACTCCAGGTATCACTTGTTCTAGTCCCTCATTTTATAGATGAAGACTCTTGAGGTCTGCAAAAGGCGAGAGACAAGCACCATCTCCCACACATCTCAAAACACATGGATGCAAGAGGTGATGGTGACAGAGCTAGGATCTGAATTCTGGAGTTTAAAAATACAGCAGTCTTCATTCACTTCATACTGTTCTCTATTTCTTTTCCTTCCAAACAAAGTGGCTGAAGAATGCCAAAGACATTTTAAGATGCATAAGAAAAAAAAAAAAGATGCATAAGAAACCTTGTTTACTCATATTTTAAATCATCTTTATATATCCCTATCACATTTCCCAAGGTGTGTTCTGAGGCTCACTATTCCTACAAAATGCTCTACCACTTAGTTTCCATAAATAAATTTAGGAAACATTCTATATCAATACTTAAAAAAAAACTCAATAAATATAAGCAAATGTAAGGCCCTGAAAGGTGTAATGGAAATTGTTAGATTTCATTAAAACTTGCCTTTCCTAAACTTCTGAGCACATAATCTTTTAAAAAGAAAAATCCTTTAAGCATATTTTGGGAGATGCTATCCTATAGCCTCCTTTAAGATCTGGAGTATTAATGTACCTGTGGAATTGAATTCAACTCAGAACACATCAAGGAAAATGTCCACAAAAACCAGCTATCAATGAACTATACATTCTTTGGGGGAAGAAAATGTATTATAACATATAAGGATAATAGACCCTTCATAGTAAAAGAGTAAATTGTGGCAAATTACTTTTATTCAAAATTTGACAGTGTTTAAAGTCATTTAAATAGAAAGACCAATACACAGGTTTTGATATGGAACATGTTCTTTACCTGGATTCAAAGAAGTTTCAAATAAGACTGTGTCATACAATAGGTAGACTAGACACATGCTGCTGCTGCTGCTGCTAAGTCGCTTCAGTCGTGTCCGACTCTGTGCGACCCCGTAGACGGCAGCCCACCAGGCCCCGCCGTCCCTGGGATTCTCCAGGTAAGAACACTGGAGTGGGAGACACATGCTACACTACCCCAAAGAACAAATACTCTTTAGACTGATGTCCTCCCAATAGTTTCTGGGCAGTCTTTCTGTTGAAGTGATCATGTAAAATTGGTGGCAACATGCAACGATCATATTGGTTTTCTGCTAAACTGAAGGCAGCAGGGTTCAATGAGCCTACACTAAATGATCAGATTGCATTTTTTTTTTCAGGATAGCATTTTCTTAACTCTTTAACAAAGCACAAAATTTTGGAATCTGAAATAAAATGCAATTACATATACCTTCTATAATTTGAAATGTTCTATCTACCTGTACTAACTACAGTGTCAAATTATGGAATGTCAGTCACAAATGTTTCCAAACTTCCCGCAGCTGTGCACTAGATGGCAAATACAATGGAAATTTAAAAACCCTACCTATCCTACAGAGTAGAAGATTTAGCTTAATAATATGCCTCTGGGGCCTGAGAAAGACATGCTCTAAAGCTATGTGGGAGAGTCCTTGTTCCAATGAGGAGGGGTTTACCTTTACTCAGGGGACTGGCCATATGATCCCTGGTAGCCTTTTAATTCCGCCTAAACACCTACAAGAAATTTAAGTACTTGAGAAGGGTTATGACAGTTAATTTTCCTGGATGTGTTTAAATTACCTTATGCTGTACTCACATTTAAGATTCACAATGCAATCACAAATTAGATTCAACCTTTGAACGTTCTTTGAACGTTCTCCATGATATGGAAAAAAAAAAAAAACAAAAACACACTCTCACTCTTCAACACACCTACCTACATATCTCTTTCAGAGCGTCTACCAATGCCAAATAATCGTTGCCCAGAGATGTAGAAATAGCAGGTTTTTTGAAGGAACTGAGAGTCACATGGCAAATGAGGGAAAGCTGTATCGTGAAGCATGCACTGCCGGCAGCATTATCACAGGTGCTTGGCCGATATGGCCTCCCTCCACTTTGTCTCAGACTGCGCTTAAGACCCAGATGGAACAGACTAGAATCACTGACTACAAGGGGCCAAATGGGAAGAATTCAAATGCCCAAGCATGCCTATGAAAATATGAGTCAAATAATACTCGGTTCTAATTTTTATGCCAATTATACTTTTCAACTTCTATTATAAAATCTGGAAATCCTAGGCAACAATCAAATATTTATCATAAATAGAGCTGCTCTATTTGTTTATTCTTTAAAAACTTTATTGCCCATGTTAAGGACTTCCCAAGTAAATAGCCAAATAACTGAAGATTATTTAACTTTGGAGCTCAGCAAAGAAAATTTTAAATATCAAAAAGAAAAACATGCAAATAAAATGCCCTTACCTTACAGAAATTAAAAATCATAGTTTACTGTTTTTCATTTACAGGTAAATTTCAGAACAGTCCTTAAAGAGATCCCATGAGATGTTGTATAGGAAGATGATGGAGAATTTGGAAGCAGCAGAAAAATGCATGAATTATTGCAGTGACTAGGGCTAGTGTCATTTGTTAGAAATGGTAAGCATCAGTCTGTTATCACACTAAATAAATCTGAAATTTTTCCCAAAAAGTGCTACAAGAGTATATGATTTCATTTATGATTACTCAGCAAGAAATCAATTATTCAGTTGAGTATTAAGAACATGAAGGAGGATTTTGTGTCCTAAAAGTCCTGAATGTCATTAACATTCAGATTAATACAAAGAGATTCAACATCACAACTTTGGAAACCTAAACAGAACTATTTCGTGAATTTAAGACTTGTAGGTATTTTCAGTATGCGACTTTTATTACAGGGAAATCAATGTTTATTTACCATTCCTTGAATATTCTCAAATACCAAGAGTAGTTTCACATCTACTGAACATGTAAAAATGTGCAAGTTGCTTTACTGAATTCCAAGAATGACATCTTATAGGAACTAACATAGTAAGGCATCACAGAAATTTATACATCTTTACGATTAAGACAACTGTTCTATCCTTTGATTTGTGATTTTCATACTTTATTCACTCCCAATTTAACAGCTTTATTAACAACACTATAAGTAAGCTCTATGATATATACAACTTTGAAAACCTGTCCTACTTCCTTGGGTATAACTCACAATGCTAGAGTCATCGCATTTCACTTGCACAACACTCAGAAAAATCAAAGCACTTTTAAAATTTGTCACTTTCCAACACTCCTGAAAAATGAAGAAGACAGTATTACCCTTATTTTAAAGATAAAAATGGAAGTGCAGGAAGCACAAAGAGGATTTCTAGTAATGTCCTAGTTTCTTGAATTGGGTGGTAGTGTGTTCAGTTTGCAAAGTTCATTAAGCTACATACACTTATGATTTTTATATTCCTCTGTATGTTGTAAATACATACAGTAAATAGCTCAAAAAAGTAAAAAGCTGGAGACAGATTCCAAAACATCCAGTGACTTGCCAAAAGTCGGTGGTAGAGGCTGGCTCACATGCAAACCATATGATTCCTAGGCAGTCCTCAGTGCTCTACATCAAACTGCCCATGTTAGTCATTTCCTTTCACTCAATCTCTTATTTTTCCTTTGATTATTAACAAATAAAGCATTCTGACTCATCACTGGACTATGCCTGGAAAACATGCTTAAAAAAATCTCTTGATGTCAATGCAATCTTATACACATTAAGTAATATATATAGTCCTACAATACCCAAGCCTCATCTTAGCTAACAGATCCAAATCCATTTCACTAATCAATAACCAGGCTTTGGCTGTCTAACTGCAACCCTTATAAACAGTTACTGCATTGTGTACAATTATGTTTTAACAATAATCAATAGTTAATATAATTTATCTCCTTATCTAAACTATAATGTTCAAAATCCTTCAAGCGAAGCTTCAACAGTACATGAAACGAGAACTTCCAGATGTACAAGCAGGATTTAGAAAAGGCAGAGGAACCAGAGATCAACTGCCAACAGTCATAGGATCACAGAAAAAGTAAGGGAATTCCAGAAAAACATCTGCTTCTGCTTCACTAACTACACTAAAGCCTTTGACTGTGTGGATCACAACAATTTGTAGACACTTCTTAAAGAGATGGGAATTCCAGACCACCTCATCTGTCTCCTGAGAAACCTGTATGCAGGTCAAGAAGCAACAGTTAGACCTGGACATGGAACAGACTGGTTCCAAATTGGGAAAGGAGTATGTATATCAAGGCTGTTTTAACTTATATGCAGAGTACATCATGTAAGATGCCAGGCTGGATGAAGCACAAGCTTGGAATTGAGATTGCTGGGAGAAATACCAATAACCTCATATATGAAAATGATACCACCCTTATGGCAGAAAGCAAAGAGGAACTAAAGAGCCTCTTGACGAAGGTGAAAAAGGAGAGTGAAAAAATTGACAGAAACCTCAACATTCAAAAAACTAAGACTGTGGCATCTGGTCCCATCATCTCATGGCCAATAGATAGGGAAAAAAATGGAAACAGTGGCACATTTTATTTTCCTGGGCTCCAAAATCACTGCAGATGGTGACTGTAGCCACAAAATTAAAAGACACTTGCTCCTTGGAAGAAAAGCTATGACAAATCTAGGCAATGTATTAAAAAGTAGAGACACCACTTTGTGGACAAAGGTCTGTCTAGTCAAAGCTATGGTTTTTCAGTAGTCCTTTACAGATGTGAGAGTTGGACCACAAAGAAGGCTGAGCACTTAAGAATTGATGCTTTCAAATTGTGGTGCAAGAGAAGACTCTTGAGAGTCCCTTAGACAGCAAGGAGATCAAACCAGTCAATCCTAAAGGAAATCAACCTTGAATATTCCTTGGAAGACTGATGCTGAAGCTCCAATATTTTGGGCACCAGAAGTGAAGAGCTGACTCATTGGAAAAGACCCTGATTCTGGGAAAGATTGAGGGCAGGAGGAGAAGGGGGCGACAGAGGATGAGATGGTTGCATGGCATCACTGACTCAATGGACATGAGTTTGAGCAAACCCTGGGGATAGTGAAGGACAGGGAAGCATGGTCTGCAGCAGTCCATGGGGTTGCAGAGAGTCGGACACAACCTGGAGACTGAATAATAACCACATAGTTATTTTTAATATTTTTCCTTTACTTTTATATTAGAGTTAAGTGGTTTATGCACCTGTGTTACAGTATTAGAGTATATATTTACCATTACTACTAAGTTTATACACTTTCATATGTTTTCCTGTTGCTAACTAGTGTTTTTTCATTTCAATTTGAAAAATTCTTCTCACATTTCTTATAAGACAGGTGATGAAGAACTCACTCAGCTTTTATTTGTCCGGGAAAGTCTACCCCTCCTTCATTTCTGAAGGACAGCTTTGCTAGATACGGTATTCTTGCTTGACATTTTTTGTTTGTTTGTTTGTTTTAGCCCCTGGAACATATCATTCCACTTTCTCCTGGATTACAAAGTTTCTGGTGAGAAATTTGATTAGCCTTATGGGGAGGGGGCTAGGGGTGGAAGAGGGGGGAGTGGCAGCAGTGGCTCAAGTTGCTTTTCTCTTGCTGCTTTAAAAATTCTTTGACTTTTGACAATTTGATTATAACATGTCCTGGTGAAGACCTCTTGATGTTCAGCCTACTGAAGGTACTCTGAATATTATGGGTCATTTCTTTCTTATGATTTGGAAAGTTTTCTATCATTCTTTTAGTAAGCTTTCTGCCCCTTTCTCATTTTCTGCTTTCCATGGGACTACCACTCAGAAGGTTCTAACATTGGAGAACTTATGACAATTTTATGTTCACTTTCTACTTAACCATGGTACCTCTCTCCCAATATAGATAGGAACCAAGATCCTGGGTAAACTGCATCATCTGGTGGCAGAAATAAGAAAATAGCATTACATTTCTTCTGCTTTAATAAGATCATACAGAGAACACACTGACCATTTATCCATCAGTGATTAACTCCCTACCTGGCAATTATGTCCATGTATTTCTTCTTTCATTTTTTCCTAGTCTTTTCCAAATGTTCCTGTCCTTAGGAAAAAAGCACTCCCCAGAACTAATTTCTCTCAATTTGTGTGTCTAAAAAGCAAATGCACCCCAAGCTGCCCAGCTTCCCTGGTGGCCCAGATGGTAAAGAATCCACCAGCAATGCAAGAGACCTGGGTTCAACCCCTGGGTTGGGAAGATCCCCTGGAGGAGGGCATAGCAACCCACTCCAGTATTCTTGCCTGTCCAGTCAAAGCTATGGTTTTTCCAGTAGTCATGTATGGATGTGAGAGGTGAACCATAAAGAAAGCTGAGTGCCGAAGAATTGATGCTTTTGAACTGTGGTGTTGGAGAAGACTCCTGAGAATCCCTTGGACAGCAAGGAGATCAAACCAGTCAATCCTCAAGGAAATAAGTCCTGAATATTCACTGGAAGGACTGATGCTGAAGCTCCAATACTTTGGCCACCTGATGCAAAGAAATGACTCAGTGGAAAAGACCCTAGTGCTGGGAAAGATTGAAGGCAAGAGGAGAAGGGGATGACAGACGATGAGTTGGTTGCATGGCATCACCGACTCAATGGACATGAGTTTGAGTACGCTCCGGGAGTTGGGTGATGGACAGGGAAGCCTGGCGTGCTGCAGTCCATGGGGTCGCAAAGAATTGGACCCGACTGAGTGACTGAACTGAACTGAATGCCATTAGTCTCTAACCAATTCAAAGTTAGTGACTCTTAAAGCTGGATACTGGTTAGGTGGTGGTGAATATTTGATAAGACCATATGTCAAATGAGGCTAGAGTTCAGAGAAATAAAGGAACAGTTCAGGATATGTGTATATGATGACTTTCATTTTAACAGCTTTGGAGCCCAATCCTACAAGAGACACAATCAAACTAGAGCTAGCCATTCTCTGCCTGCAGCCTTCAATCTAGATTGAGAGTCACATAATTTGAAGCTTTTCAGGGCTGTAAATACCAACAGCCTCTGCACCTCAAATTGAGGTGATTATAAGCAGTAACTCACAGAAGTAGCTGTCTTAGCAGGAGATAAGACCACAGCCCCAAGCTGTTTTAAGAGTTCTCTTCAGGACAGGGAAGAAAACCAGCCAGCAAAAATCAGATTAAGAATGCTGCCTACCTCAAGGCTGCTGGCTATTAATTTAAAAGCTAAAAGAAAAAGGGCTGAGCACAGAGGCTGGTAAGCAGATGAATTTTCAAGCTTAGAAACTATCTCTAAATGTGGCTTCCCCCACCACGGAGCTTACTAAAAGCAAAAACAGCAAAAATCTTTTAAGTTTTTGAGGGAATAATACTATCGTAGGAACCCTCGGACTGTTCTGCAGCAGCCAGGAAGTATTAAATCTCTATAATAATTCATGGCCCCAAACCCTCATCCACAGAACATTAGCTATGAAGGCTGTGTGTTCCCCAAGAAAAGTATACTGCCCAGTAGGTACTTCAGATAGGGCCATGAAGAATGCACAATAAAGAATCTATAGAGATCAGTCAGGGGCCAGTTCTGGGGCAAAAGGAATCCCCCTGTATTATTCAGACTATTTCAGTTGCTGCTTTGACTCTGGTATCAATTTAGATAACCACAGCTGCCTTGCCTTTGGTGGCTTGAGTCCCACTTGGCCTCTGCCACCGAAGGATCCACTTGCCTTCATTGTATTTAGGTTTCCAAATTCAGTGGCAGCAGCTCTCACTGTAATTTCTGACCTATAGAGAAAAGCAATCACACAGCTCCTCAAGGATCTTGGAACTCCCCTCCCAAATTTATTTCCCAGACAAAGGAAATCCCACCCTGCCTAGTGAGCAGAACCAGGGGCTGCCAGATAGGTCATCAAAGGGACTTCACTGCCAGGGCAGGGAGTTTCTGCTCTTCCTGTCCAATATAGTATTTGATCCCTGCTATCTTTCCCATTCTTCCTCTTTTGAGAGAACTTTTACAAGATTTATCCTATTCTTTTCCTACCTATTATAACGATGAAGGAGGGAGGTAGTTTGTGGGACCCCAGACCACAGGAAGCCATACCCAGACCTATTGAGGAGGACTGCACATCACCAAGAAATTGAGGACGTAGAAACTGGATACAATAGCTAGACAAGACTTTGGAGGTGTTTCCATTGAGGAGAGGGAGAGCATGTTGTTTGTATGGAAAGAAGATTGAATGAGGATTGGATAGCTAAAGGAGTATACTGAAGGAAAGATTGCTTATCATCTACCTAATATCTGTTCTCCCTTCTTTCCTGCTATCTATCAGAAGCCCAAAGTTACTGGGCACCAATGTGCTCAAGTAAAAGTACATGTTCCAGTTTTATGGTAGATGAGGTGGCCATGTACTATAGTTTGACCAATGATATGAAAGCAGACTTCACTGTATATGGTTTACAGGAAAGTTCTTTAAAGAGGTCTTACCTGGCAGTCACCATTTTATGCCTCTCCACCTTCTAGCCTGCCCAGAACACAGATGAGATGACTCAGGAGCTACCTGGTAGCCATGAGCATACACTAATGATGCCTGGGAAGAAGGATAGAAGGCACCTAAGTCTAATGGTATCTTGGAAACACCCTACCAGCCCTGGAATTCTAAACTTTAGAATTCTCATTTAGTAAGTGAAAAATAAATTGATTTATTTAAGTCATTATTTGGGGGGTTTTCTATTCTACATAGTGAAGTTCACAGAGTTCTGTAACTCACTAAGGAATTAACCACATTTATTCTAAATTTATGTCAAAATAGAAACTGTAAAAAACAAAAAAACATTATCAAGAACCTTAGGTGTACTTAGCCTGACTGCCACATATTTGCCATCCCTAAGTTGCTCCCATGTCCATTTCAGGCACAGGTAATCAATCAATCAGGGTACTTTATCCCAATAAGCTGGAAGTACATCTACAAAACTGTTTCAGCTCCAAGTCTCAAGAGCCTGACAAACGATATAGAACCTATTTTCCACTTATATCAACTTCAGTTTCTCCCAGTTCTAGAATTCTAAGAGAAAATCAAAATAGTACAATGGAGAAAATGTGTCAAGATTTCTATACCTATCAAATAACTCAGATTAAATAATATAATCTAATTCTTTAACTCTGGATCAGTCACATTTTCTAAAAAAAAAAAATTAAACTTATTCCTTCACTTGTGAGATGGAAGAAATGGTAAAACCTACTTACACCTCATAGGACTGATGTGAAGATCATACACAAAATGAGTGTGAAAAATTTTGACCCTTAAATTATAATACTATGAACATATAAATGATTAATACATCTATAATATGTAATTTATTCTTGACAACTAGCATAATTTGCTATTAAAAATATTCAACATCTAAAACTAAATCCACTTCAAGAACATGGTTATACTGTCCTGGGTATCAGTATAGAGAACTCAAGTAAGAGTTCATTCTTCTGATTTTATACCAAAGAAGTAATGGACTGGGATGCAGGAACCGCACACAAATCAAGAATATATTCCAATCATTTTCATAATTTTAATTCCACCAGGCAGAACTAGCACTAGCATTCATGTAAGAATCCAATTTTACCCTATTGAATTAGTCTTCTTAGAAGAAAAAAGAAAAGAGGGGGAGGGAAAGTTTATCACACACAAAAAGTATTTTTTTTTAACCCAAAGTGGAGAAACCTCTTCAGATCTACAGACTAAAATTTACAATAAGGTAAAAATAACTAGGCAAGTTTAATTAAATCAGCAAGTATTTGCCTACCAAATATAATGACTCATTGCTATTACCCCCAACCTCAATAAGAGCAGTGAAATAATCCCTGAGATCCAAGTGTTAGTACCCAGGATAAAGGTAATTGAAGTTTCAATGTTCAGAAAAGCTTTAGTAATATAAAAAATGTACTCATTAACATCCCACTATCAGTGGTCTTTAAAACAGGTGCTATAGACATATTCCCAGGTGAAATTCATTAAAGTTTTCCAAAACCTATTTTCTTTGAAAGACGACCCAGAGGGAGGGTACGGGGAGGGAGGAGGGAGGGGGGTTCAGGATGGGGAACATGTGTATACCTGTGGCGGATTCATGTTGCTGTATGGCAAAACCAATACAATATTGTAAAGTAATTAACCTCCAATTAAAATAAATAAATTTATATTAAAAAACAACAACAACAACAAAAAGAGAAACACATAGAAAGTCTAGAAATGTAATTTATAGAAGCTTGGAAACTGAGCAGACTTTATCAAAGAAATAACAACAATATGGAACAAGTTATGAAGACATCTTTAAGGCCAAGTTTATTCAAGTCACTTTTGGAATACCTTACATACTGAATATATAAATATAACACAGATGTTAACTACAGAAAATAAAAGGTATATATGTGGATAGTAAAAGTGACTGTTCTACTAGTGCTATAAATTAATATGTCTGAATGTTAAAGGAACTTTATTTTAAAATGAACAACAACAAAAAAAAAACACATGCAAGCAGAGTTAGGAAACTTCAAGTTATAAATCAAAACCTTCTGGCTAGATGAGAAGATAAAAGCTTCTTTCAAAAGCACAGCTACCTGCCAAAGATAAAAGCACTAGATAGATCCTATTGTCTAATCCATCCTCCTACTTAGCTAGTATGGATGGAAAAGACTGTAACTTTCTAAAAGCCACTTTACACAATGGGTAAACCATGGTGTACCTTTGATACTGGGCATAAACACCCCCAATCAGGAGACATATGCTAGAAGCTGTGCCATTAACAGCTTTCTCCCTTGCTATTACTGTCCACAATGGGCACCATCTGGGATGGTTTACCAAATCACACAAACAAAAACACAATATATAAAATACACTGCATATTCTCCTAAACTCTACTAGAATATTCCATAGTGGAAATATTGTTTTTTGAGGAAAATGTTGAAATAAAAGTCATAGCACAACATAAAAATGAAATTTTGCATGATCTTCAAGATCACCTACATGGAAGAGAAATCAGAATGCTATAGACTGAATGTTTGTGTTCCCCTAAAATTGTTATGTTGAAACCTAATCCCCAATGTGATGACATTTGGAAGTAGAGCCTTTGGGAGGCGATTAGGTCATGAGGGGGCTTCCCTGGTGGCTCAGAGGTTAAAGCGTCTGCCTCCAACGCGGGAGACCTGGGTTCAATTCCTGGGTCGGGAAGATCCCCTGGAGAAGGAAATGGTAACCCACTCCAGTATTCTTGCCTGGAGAATCCCATGGACAGATAAGCCTGGTGGGCTACAGTCCACGGGGTTGCAAAGAGTTGGACACGACTGAGCGACTTCACCTTCACCTTCGGTCATGAGGGTGGAGTGGTCATGAATGGGATTAGTTCCCTTATAAAGAAAACCCCAGAGAGCTCTCTCCCCTGTTCTGTCATGTGAGAACACAGCAAGAAGAAGACCACAGGGAGCAGGCTCTCAATCAAACACTGAATCTGCCAGCACCTTGACCTTGAATTTCCCAGCTTCCAGAACAGTGAGAAATAAATGTCTGTTGTTTAAACCACCTAGTTTATGGTGTTTTTGTTACAGCAGCCTGAATGGATTATGGCAGAGGGCAAATTTTTCATCATAAGTATGTCCCAAACCAGGTTCTCATAAATTCCACCCCCAATCTGGCCCGGCTTCTGCCCAGGAGACCTTCATCTTTTTCTGGGCTAGCTCAGTCCATACGTTGTGTGGGTGTGTGTAAATGCCAAATTCCTAACCAAATACTCAAATATTTAATACTTCTGAAGTCTTAGTGCTATCTAAGCAAATAAAACGGGGTATGATACATCTGTACATTTCCAAGATAAGTGCATTTAAATAGTCTACACATGCCCTAAACAGACAGAGAGTGAAACATCAAAGCTTAATGTACCAAGTCGAGGAATCACCTTGGATTCAAAGGGCACAGTAAGCAATACATGGTATGTGGATACAAGGGAGTGATTGAGGTCAGGGCCATTTTATTCTTTTCAGTAAATCATAAGACTTTTTATTTTCAGGTATCAGGCACAGCAGGATCAGCAAATATTGAATTGAAAGCTTAACAACAGTCTTTTTGAGACTTACACAAAGTAGTGATATCTTTCTAATTAGTTTAAGCCATGTCTCTGAAGGCACCGAAAACGAAATCATATCTACTGAAATCATCAATTCATTACAAATACCACTTTTCCACAGCTAATCCTAGGTGAAGAAATGTAACTCAAAAGATAGAAAATCCAAAGCAGTAACATTAGTATCTAGTCATTCTTCTATCTGAAAAATGTCAGTATTTCTCAAATTCACAGAAAATATCACAATCTTCAGTGTCTTATTTCCCATTTCACTTTTCTATCCTGGAATGGAAAAATAAAACTCTGACACAATGATTCCAATTTAGCCATCTGCCAATAGATCATAAAGCCATCTGAAGTTTGAGACTACACAACAGCCACAGGTAGCTCCAGATGGTTTGAAAAACTTGGGGACACTTGCTGCATGTGCTCTGTGCTGCTTTCTAGTGAGAATTCCCATATCCTAAACTGGGAGAGGGGAAAAGAGCTTGCAGATGGTACTTCCCAGAGCAAGGGAAGGAAACAACTTAGAGAGTAAGGCCCTCCAACTGAAACACATCTCCCCTGTTGGGTGGTTGTTGGTTGGTTGGCTGCTTTAATACAATGCTGATGATTCACTCTGGAGTGACTTATAATACAAATAAATGCTGGGAAGATTAAATAGAACCTATCAAACCAAACAATAATATTTTGAAAGTAAAATTCATATAGTAAAATTCATAAAGTAAAATTCTTTAAAGAGAAAAAATTTTTAAATGTAAAACCAGCATAAACACCACTGTATAGTAAAAATTACCACTAGTAACATTTGCTTCATAACAGTTTAATATTAATCCCATATTTTCCATATAATACTTATAAACTGTTCACAGCCTTAAATTGTATTAGATGCAGTATTTCACTAACTAACCTAATGCTATGGCCCAGGAAAAAGCAATAATTGCACTGAGAGAGGTCAACTTATTCCAGAGAAAGACTTACAAGAAACAACCATAATTCAAAGGACTAAGGGATTATTATAGGGAATTTCTCCACAGAAATTGGTAAAATAGATGGGGACAAATCACAATTTTGAATTTGACAGTATCTGTAGAACTTTGCTTAATTCCGTCCTTGTGGGTATACCTTTTATTAATAAACTAGCTATTAACTGTTTATGATTATTAAGCTGCTTAATAAACTACTTTAATTCACTATTATCCAAATAGAAACCAGGTGCCCCTTCAAATCACCATTTGGGGCAGGCCCGGGGTTCTAAAAGGGGTTTCTTGGCAAATACCCATTTCTTGGTGTGTGTGTGTCTGTAAAATACCTATTCACTACATGCCCTGCTGCAACCCAAGGACTACACTGACCATCCACTCCCAAGACTAGAGCAGTTGTTAACCAGAAATGACACTTTTGATCAGTAACTTTTAAGACAGCACCTGTTATACTAGCAACACCAGCACATTACTTGAGGACTACAAAAAAAATCTATTTAGATCTTAACTTCATACCGAAAAATAAAATAAATTTCAGATACATCAAAGAGTTAAATGTAAGAGATAAATCAAAATCAAGAGAGAGATGTAGGTGAATTACCACATGACTCCCAGGAAGGGAAGGACTTTCTAAGCATCCAAACAGTTACAGAAATAACAAAGGGAAGGACTGACAGAGTTGGACTATGATTAGAAGCTCTCCTAATCAACCTCCACATGACCAATTTCACAGATTTACCCATTCCCCCATCCACCACCTGCCCCGCCCGCCAGCCCCTGTCAACCCATGTAGAAACCTAAAGAATGCCTACAGCACAGTGACGGCTCAAGGCTAACAGGCTACTGTGTGGTACACCTGCCTATGAGCTCTACAAATTGCCTACTTACCAGGAGTTATTTATGTTTGTTTCCAAATGTGTTCTTCTTTATGCTAGTTGTGTGCCTGTTACTGTAATTCTTAATTATAAGTCACATCTATCGGATGTGAGTGCAAAAGAGGGGAACTGGCTAGAAAAACCAGATAAAGGTGAAGTGAAGTCGCTCAGTTGTGTCCTACTCTTTGCGACCCCATGGACTGTAGCCCACCAGGCTCCTCCCTCCATGAGATTCTCCAGGCAAGAATACTGGAGTGGGATGCCATTTCCTCCTCCAGGGGATCTTCCCGACCCAGGGATTGAACCCAGGTCTCCCTCATTCCAGGGAGACGTTTTAACCTCTGAGCCACCAGGGAAGCCCAGATAAAGGTGATGTTGAATTTAACATGGGTGACAAGCCTGCTAAAGACCTGGGGGGAGTGGGGGGTGGGGGTGGAGGAGTGGATTTTTAAATACCTGAAAGGATTCTGCAACAATTACAGCTCATTAAGGTATCACTCCGCTTTAAAGAAACTAAAACTAGAAATCACTGATGATGAATTTTGGATGAGATGTAAAAAAAAGAAATATATAATAGCAGATTTTTAATCAATTAGACTCATATTCAAAGAAAAGCAGCCCAAGATAAAAGGATTAGCTATTTAATGTGTATTCTGAAGCTTTAATGTTGAAGATACATAAACTTTTTTTAGGATACCCCTTCCTATTAAGCAGACCAGCAATGAGAGCTAATCACACCAAATAAAGACCCCCCTTCTGTATGACTGTCAGTTTCCACAGATCGAAACGCATCAGAAACAGAGTGAAAAATAACTTGAAAAATATCTGAAAGACAATGGTAATAGGTTAACACGTTTGATAAAGTTTAGCTAAATTAGCAGGAAAAACATTAGGTAACTAATAGGAAAATGGAGAAAAAACCTAAATGGCCAATTTATAGAAAGAAAACAAAAAAATCAAGCATGAGGAAATTGAATACTTTCATTGGTTATCAAAAAGATGAAACAGTTCAATGAAATAACATTTTTGCGATGAAATGTCCTATAGATATCAATTAGGTCTAACTGGTCTATTGTATCGTTTAAAGTTTGCGTTTCCTTGTTAATTTTCTGTTTAGTTGATCTATCCATAGGTGTGAGTGGGGTATTAAAGCTTTGGCAGTAAGACACCCTTCAAAGTGTTATTTATTATAATATTTTAAAATTTGAGAAAAACCTTTCAACAAAAATTACTGTCAGGCACTGAAGATGAAATAGTCAACAAAACAGTCCCAGCCCTCTTTTGAGTTTAGAGCCCTTGGGGAAAGGGAAACAAATTAAACAAGTAATTATCTGAAGTCCAACAACAGGGGAATTATCAAATAAATTATGAGCCATCCAAACGATGAGATGATACACAGCCATCAGAAATTATTCATAATGAATTATCAAGGACATGAAGAAGTACTTATACTAAATGAAAAGCTATCAAACTATAAATGGGTATTAAAAATATATTCCGACAGCAGGTACTAACAATCCTAGGTAAGACAGGCAGTATCTCTGGCATTTTAACTGGGAGCTGCTTTCATTACCCCCACTACAATTCTGTGGCTTTATAGCTCTGTGGACACTGACACTGTGGAGTTGAGCCGATTTGGAGCTCCAAGGGAAAGCTCCAGGCCTGTAGCATTGTCGAAAACAATAGGGATTATTAGCAAACAAACATCACAGCTGCCTAAAGCTGCAATAATGGTTGGGGCAAACAAGACCTCAGTCCAAGACACAAAAGGGAGCTCAGGGGAATGAGACAGCCACAGGGGGCTTAAAGCTCTGACATATTCTTGGGGTTCTGGAAGGCTGGACAAATGTAAGGCCCTGCATTAGATGTACTGTGGATAAGGAATTCAGTTCAGCTCAGTCACTCAGTTGGGTTTGACTCTGTGACCCCATGGACTGCAGCACACCAGGCCTCTCTGTCCATCACCAACTCCCAGAGTTTACTCAAACTCATGTCCATCGAGTCAGTGATGCCATCCAACCATCTCATCCTCTGTCATCCCCTTCTCCTCCTGCCTTTAATCTTTCCCAGAATCAGGGTCTTTTCTAGTGAGTCAGTTCTTTGCATCAGGTGGCCAAAGTATTGGAGTTTCAGCTTCAGCATCCTTCCAATGAATATTCAGGACTGATTTCCTTTAGGATGGACTGGGTGGATCTCCTTGCAGTTCAAAGGACTCTCAAGAGTCTTCTCCAACACCACTGTTTAAAAGCATCAATTCTTCAGTGCTCAGCTTTCTTTATGGTCCAACTCTCACATCCATACATGACTACTGGAAAAACCACAGCTTTGACTAGACGGACCTTTGTTGGCAAAGTAATGTCTCTGCTTTTTAATATGCTGTCTAGGTTGATCATAGCTTTTCTTCCAAGGAGCAAGTGTCTTTTAATTTCATGGCTGCAGTTACCATCTGCAGTGATTTTGGAGCCCCAAAAAAAAGTCTCTCACTGTTTCCATTGTTTCCCCATCTATTTGCCATGAAGTGATTGGATAAGATGGATAAGGATAAGGAATTAGCAAGGATCAAAGAAAGATAGAACAAAGGCTTCCCTGATGGTTCAGGGGGTAAAGAATCCACCTATAGTGCAAGAGACACACAAGATTCGGGTTCAATCCCTGGGTCGGGAAGATCCCCTGGAGGAGGAAATGGCACCCCACTCCAGTATTCTTGCCTGGAGAATCCCATGGACGGAGGAGCCTGGTGGGCTACAGCCCATGGGGTCACAAAGAGTCCGACACGACTGAGCGACTTCACTTTCACTTTCTTCATTCTTGCCTGGAGAATCCCATAGACAAAGGAGCCTGGCGGGCTACAGTCCATGGGGTCACAAAAGAATTGGACACGACAGAGCAACTAACACACAACACACACACAAGGAAAAGAGGAGAGCTTCTTAACTTTTCTACCAGAAGGATTTCACTGTTTCACTTGAATTTCTATACAAGAAGAAAGTAAAACCCAAGGCAGACTGGTAAACTGCCTGAAATTTGAAGCCATGGATTGGGACACACATTCAAAGTCCATGCATTTAATAACCCTACCATACTCAAGACATTATGTAGTGCTAGAGATATAAAATCCCTGGTTTCTGCCTCGGAGAAGCTCATATTCTAATCATGGAGCCAGATAACCAAGAAGTAATTAGAAAGCTAAGAAAGAGAGTTTTGATGGAGGGAGGGGCTTTAGATTAAACACAGTTGATTGAATATAAACATTTATCAATCTCCCTTCAGAAGCCATGAAAGTGAATAATTAGGAAAGATATAAAACAAGATAAAGAAAGTGGGAGAGAATCTGACACAGAGAGAGAGGTCTACAAAATTTTAGATGAAAACAGTTTGAAAAAAGGCAACTAACTTAGCTGTATCTTTCTTCCTTCTGCCAAGTACCTCCAGTAAGGGCACCTAAACTGAAGCAAGTAAGCCAGTTCATTCCTGAGGGCCTTGGAAAAGCAGAAGGTAAAAGTTCAAGAAGTGAAGTTTCCAGGGACATCTGAAGGAAATAGGAATTTACTTTTAAGAAGGGGGGGCGGTGGTGGGGAGCGAAGAGGAAATCCTTTAAAAGAGCAGTAAGACTCTCAGATTCTTTCTCCTCAACCAGAGGATCAGGTAATTGCCTTTTCTCCACACAGCAGAAGACTTTCTGGAAAGGTTGAACTCAGGAACACCAGTCATAACTGAGAACAGAATGGGATGCTCTACCACAAACAAGGGGTAGGTAAACATCTGCACAGCCAAGGGTGAAAGATCCAGCCCTTTCCAGACTGGGCTTCTGAATACTAGATTCGACGTTATTACCCTCAAATTCCCTCCCACAAGAGATTCAAGGAGTCCTAGGAAGAAAAACTGACTGGCTTAAGGAAAAAAAAAACACCTCACAGTTAGTTCCTCATAAATATCCTGGCCTCCCCCAATCAGAGAAACCCAGTCAACAAGCCCCATTCATGTCCACTGACTTTCCAATCAAGTTTTCCATAATAGAAGCAAAACCTGCTCAACTATTTGTTGGAGGGCTACCTCTAACATGAAAGACAGATACCAAGACTAAGAAACGGGAAAAGAAAATCAGAAAAAACAGACAAGATGAGGAAGATACAATTCACATATCATAAAGTTCACCCTTTTAAAGTATACAATTCACTGTTTTCTAGTATATTCACAAAGCTATATCTCGATCAGCAAGCATGCTGCTGCTGCTGCTAAGTTGCTTCAGTCGTGTCCGACTCTGTGCGACCCCATAGATGGCAGCTCACCAGGCTTCCCTGTCCCTGGGATTCTCCAGGCAAGAACACTGGAATGGGTTGCCATTTCCTTCTCCAATGCATGAAAGTGAAAGTGAAAGTGAAGTCGCTTAGTCGTGTCCGACTTTTAGCGACCCCATGGACTACAGCCCACCAGGCTCCTCCGTCCATGGGATTTTCCAGGCAAGAGTACTGGAGTGGGATGCCATTGCCTTCTCCAGATCAGCAAGCATAGTGCTTATCTAATTATCTAATTCCAGAACATTTTAATAATCTCAGAAAGAAATTCTACCCCCATTAGCCATCACTCCCCATCCTCTCCTTCCCCCTTAGCCTCTGGCAACCACTAATCTAGTTTCTGTCTCAATAAATTTGCCTGTTCTGAACATCTCATATAAATGAAATCATACAATATGTGGTCTTTTCCATCTGGTTTCTTTCACTTAGTGTAATGTTTTCAAGGTTCATCCTCGTGGTAGCACATATTAGCACTTCATTTCTTATTTCTTTTATGGCCTAATAATACTCCACTGTGTACAAGTACATTTTGTTTATCTATTCATCAGTCAATGGCCATCTGGGTTGTTTCCACTTTTTGGCTATTACGAATAATGCTGCTATGGACATTGCTCTACAAGTGTTTTGTGTGAATATATGTTCCCAATTTTGCTGGGTATGTATCTAGGAGTGGAATTGATAGGTTGTAGAAACTATAACTCTCTGAAGAACTGCAGGGTGTTTTCCACAGTGGCTGCACCATTTTACATTTCCATCAGCAAAGTATGAAAGATCCGATTTCTACACCACCTCACCAACATTTGTTATTGTCTGTCTTTCAGACTCCAGCCATCCTGGTGTGTGTTAACTGATATCTCATTGTGGTCTTGATTTGCACTTCCCTAATGACTAATGATGCTAAGCACCTTTTCATGTTTATGGGCCATTTGTAAATCTTCTTTGGAGAAATATCTGTTTAATGAATTTTAAATTTCATTTAACATTGAATAGCCATGTCTGGTCAGTGGCTAGAGTATTAGGAAGATGGCCAGGATTACCTCTGGCCCCTTACCTTTGCTCAAGGTCAGGCGGGGATGGGCTAAGTGACTGGAAGTCCAACCCAGCTTCATACCTCACTCTGGATGCTCCAGATGGAATAAGGAGTGAGGCAGCAAGGAGAGAGGCAAAGGAAATTTGTGCAACACCTGGAAGGAGGATGTACTAGGCACAGAGCTTGGCTCTCAAAACTTTCTGTTGATGATGAAAGCAACTCATGTTTATTGAGCACTTACAAGGTGCCAGGAACCGTGCTTTATAGCCATGGTCTCATTTAGTCATTAAAACAAATCTATGAGGTAGATTCTACTGTCTCCATTTTACAAATGAGGACACCTTTTTAGACAGATCTGGTAAGACAGATCTTAGTAACTGTACTCACCATAAAATTCTCCATTCCATTTCAACCTTAGAAATGTCTTTTCTTCCTTTAGTTTAATTGTAACAATGATCTGACAGTTCTCAATAGGGATGCTAAGTGTTATTCAGGATTCCATCATTATGTTCAGCATATACTGTACAAGTCTGTATCTGCTAACCTATCTCACAGGGACATGATGAGAATTAGATGGTTTTTGAAGCAGCAAAATATTAGCACTAAATGAAAATCTGAACTCCCGACTTTATGCATTATGGGTCAGATTTTATCTTTTTTCGTGTGTTTATCTATACCCCCCCTGCTCTGAATTGGCTCAACAACTATATGATGAAAACTGACCGTGTGCCAGATGCTGTCCTAGCTGTAGAGAGACAGCAGCAGCTATAACAGCCATGAATCCTGACCTAATGAAGCTGAAAAGATATATTAAAGAAATATGTGGTTTGAAAAGTACACAAGCTCCAATAAGTTTCTGTCACATGGATGCCTTGTTGCAGTGTCTATTTCATAATGAACCTTATCTTTGCAGCAGAAGTACCCTTAAATGACACTCTCTGCCTACGAAGAAATTCTTAGTCTGAACATTATAGCTTTTCAAATGGCTTAAAATCCACGCATTTGGCAGAACTCGTCTATCGTAGCTGCTTCTAGGGAAGTAGCACCCAGCTCCCAGGCACCACCAGCTGCCGAGGAACAAAAAGGAACTATTAAAGCTTACCTCCAGCTCCACAGGGCCGTCCCAGACTCCCAGACAAAGGAGAACACAGCCAGTCACCAGAGCACTTCTCTTGCCTGAAGTGTGCCATGATTCCCCAATCTTTCACCACTACCCACCCCTGACCCCTATTTTCAGGTAGATAAAACAGAAACGATGAGGCTGTTCAGATGATTCGTGTGGGTGGCTACTGTGCTGACTGGGACAATAAGGCTGCAGAACACTGCTCCCTCTTACAGAGTTCACATTTTATTCACCACTATAAATAACAATTTAGTTCTTAAAACACTGCATTTCCACACTGTATTGTACAAAACAGTAAAGCTCAAGTTCTCCAGTACACAGGTTGCTTCTGACAATAGAACCAAGTAGCCACATTTTGAGGGCTGGCCTCTGTCTGACCTTCTCTCCCTGTACCTCACCTCCAGGATGAGTAAGCAGGGCAAATGGTATGAATTAACTTGACTGGCACAGCCTAAAATGAAAGGTCTAACTCGACCATTTCCAGTCTTAAGCTCACGATTTCCTGTGTCTTACCCAGCCTCTCCTACCAAAGTAGTCAACCCGAGTTGACTGAAAGAAATCATGGGCCCAACAAACTCACCAGTAATACAGCTCAGTATCATTTGGCCAAGTCGTGTTTCCTAATTTAAAACATCAGTCATGTACAACCAGGGAGTTACAGCTGCAAAAACGACACTTTTGCCCAATCTTACTAAGAGAACTAATGGAGACTAGGAGAAGGCCTCCCTCCACCCCTACTTCCTTCAGTGGTGTGGGTAGAGAGAAGGACTCCAAGTGCATAGATAAGAACAACACTGAAGTTCAGTTCGTGGATTTTATATGATACTGACCACCAGTTACCTTAAAGCCTGAGAGCAAGTACAAAAGATTATTGAGGGAGGGTGCAAGAATATTGAGGTGATATTCCAGCTAAGGATAGAAATAACCATCCTTGGTTATGGGAAGGCTAACAAAAACTCATCCAGTAAACATCCTAAGATTACCCACAGTATTCATTATCTGTGTGTTCATAAACATCCTTGTGAAGTACAAGTGACTAAAGCACTCCAGGCCAAGGATAAAAATTTTCCAAATGGAATGATGCTGTTTCAATGGCTTAGAGTACACCAAACAGCTCCAGTGAATTCCTAAACTTCGCAGTCACAAAGTGATTTTTTTTTTCTTGGGGTAGTAAAAAGGCAGCAAAAATTGGGAGAAATGAAGACTATAATATATAATAGATCACTAAGTTCGGTTACACTGGAGTACAGCAAAACCAAGGACACCCAGTGCAAAAATCAGTGAGGAAATGTCACAGAATTGTTAAACAGGCTACCACTATTATCAAACATAGAAGGAAAGGGCACAGTAGTATATTACTTTTATTCACAAGTCTCTAGTCACTGAGCAATAATTTGACATCAAAGAGAGCAATGGGCAGGAGTAAAGGGAAAAAATAGGTGTTTACCTATTGATTTCAGATATTTGTAGTTCAGTTATTATGGGAAAGAAATCAATACTAAGGCTTCAACTTGGGCTGGGATCAGCAAACTTTTTGTGTTAAGGGTCAGAAAGTAAATGTTTTAGGCTTTGTGGACCATATGGTCTCTGCTGCAACTACTCAACTCTGCCCTTGTAGTGTGAAAGCAGTCACAGACATTATTTAAATGAATGAGTGTGGCTGTACTCCAGAAAAACTTTATTTACAAAAACAGACAGTGGGCAGACTTGGCCCTTGGGCCATAGTTTATTGAGCTCTGATCTACAGTTCTAAATCAATGCTTCTCTAATTTTAATGGGCCTCAGCATCCCTTAAAGAACTGTTAAAAAGGAAATTGCTGGGTCCCACCCCCTAGAGCTTCTGATCTATAGGACTGGGGCCTGAGAATCTGCATTTCTAACAAATCCCCAGGTGATACTGCTCTGCTGGTGAGGATGAAGTCCACCCTGGAGAACCACTGCTCTATACTTCACTACTAAATAGGAAGTTCAACATTTTAAGTAGCTGCCAAAGTTCACACCAGATTGACTACAAAATTCTGCCACTTGTAGTGAGTTCCAAACTTCAAAGCTCAAATAAAATTCATTTAAAGAAAAGCAAGGAGAAACACACTAGGCAGGATTTTTCCTTCACTGACCTCCATGTAAATATTACCCCATCAGTGAAATACACACAAGTCTTCCTCATATCTCTTTATTCAACATTTTTCACCCAACATGTCCCCAGTCCTATAAAGCTCCAGAAATCAAATAAGAAATCAAATCAGTTTTACAGACAATGGTAAATGAATCTTGCAAAATCAAAATATACTTAACAAAGCCCACTTCTAATTAGAAGTGCTTCATTGCAAAATAATGTATTTAAGATAGTTTAAGATATTTGAAAAATTATGTCATTTTGTGTTCATAAGGATCAAATGAGGTAGTTCAAATACAGCCTTCACTATCCTTCTTTTGCTTCCCTTGGGGCTCAGATGGTAAAGAATCTGCCTGCAATGCGGGAGACCTGAGTTCGATCCCTGGGTTGGGATGATCCCCTGGAGAAGTGAAAGCTACCCACTCCAGTATTCTGGCCTGGAGAACTCCATGGACTGTACAGTCCATGGGGTCGCAAAGAGTTGGACATGACTGAGCGACTTTCGGAGAATGCAATGGCACCCCACTCCAGTACTCTTGCTTGGAAACTCCCATGGACGGAGGAGCCTGGTAGGCTGCAGTCTTTGGGGTCGCCAAGAGTCAGACACGACTGAGCGACTTCACTTTCACTTTTCACTTTTCACTTTCATGCATTGGAGAAGGAAATGGCAACCCACTCCAGCGTTCTTGCCTGGAGAATCCCAAGGACGGAGGAGCCTGGTGGGCTGTAGTCCATGGGGTCGCTAAAAGTCGGACACGACTAAGCGACTTCACTTTCACTTTCACGCATTGGAGAAGGAAATGGCAACCCATTCCAGTGTTCTTGCCTGGAGAATCCCAGGGACAGGGAAGCCTGGTGAGCTGCCATCTATGGGGTCGCACAGAGTTGGACACGACTGAAACGACTTAGCAGCAGCAGCAGCAGAGCAACTTTCACTTTCACCCCTATTTTACAAGATAATGAAACCAAATGCTGATGTGTCACAACTAAAATTCTTTCCTTAAAATAGTACTTTTCCTAGCAAGTTCTGATCTGCACTTATCAAATCCAACTTGTACATGGCTTTGCAGGACTATGTCTATGAATGTATCTTCATGGGGAAAAGGGTCACTCTAACAAGATCTTCAAGTCCATATTCACATTTATGGGGCTAATTCTGAAGCCATCCCAGCAAATCTAACCAAGAAGCCTGAACTTTAATCAGATCACAATTTAAAACATGCTTGACCTTTAGTGTAAGCAGGTCATAGATTATAGAAGTGTGGTGATCCCTTCCCAGCAGTATAAGAGAAACACTCAGCAATGGGAGAAATACTATTAATGGAGATAATAAAAAAATAGAGCAGCAAGCCTAGAATCTCCCCCTCCATATTCTATTCCCAGGCTCTTTCTGCAACAGTGATCATGTATTCATTTGAACAGATACTAACACAAATTATTTTTACATCCATTTTAAGAGGGAAATGCTTTTAAAAAGAAAACCAAGGAAAGGAATATAATCTACAATATGGATGGTCAGTAGAGGGTTTTTTTCCATTCTTATTGGCATGCTTTTAAAAGTATTGCACATGTTGATTATAATGTGAGATAATTACATTGTCACTTTAACCTGTGATCTGCATATTCCAGTAACGATTTTTTTTTAATTTACATGAAATATAATTAAAGAAAGTCCTTAGTGAAAATGCCCTCTTGTTTGTTTTACAAGTATCTAATTATTTTACAAGTGACTAAATTAAAGAAAAAATATGAAAAAGATAATCTCAAATCCAGTGCCAGATACTACTGCTGGGACAAAGATCCAGTTAAGACAATATTAAGCCTAAGGAGACCAGTAAAGGTTCAACATAAAAGCTCACCATTCTGCTTCTGAACTAATGGCTCAGATGGAATTCAGCAAAAACTTCCAGCCTGAATAATGCAATATAAGTAATACTGTCCACAAATTATCATAGGAAGAGATGCCTTTTACTGTTCTCTGAAGCCAACCTAAGAAGTATTTTCATCAAAGTAAGTGGTCTAAATAGATTTCAACATGATCATTCTTCTACTTGACAATGTTAACATGACCTAGTAGATGAAATGCTCTTCTGTAAAGGTAGGTAATTTAGATTTGGTGCCCAATCACATCAGAGAATACAGCTTCAGAAACTTTCCACCTCATTTTGTTTGTGATTAAGATGTGGACACTGCTGCCATAATAAAATCTGGGGAGGTTACATAAAAGAACACTACAATATCCATAAATCCTATATATGGCTGTTTCCTAAATATATACTCTGGGATTCTCCTTGTCTCAGTTTTGAAATTTCACATAATGAACAATTAATTCATCTGTCAAATGTCCAAATGCAAAGACAGAAGTTGCTACAAAACTCCCTCTTTTAACATAATCTTTGGAGCTTTTCTCAACACTACAAAAATTATAATCTAGAACAGTCTTGCAAACGATTGATGTAAATCTATAAGCTCAAAGAATACTATCTTTCCTATGTACCAAAGATACAATGACAGTTTTATTTTAAGCCACAAAGCACTCTAAATAGTATATGTCTACTACCTCAAAATACATTGTGCAAAATGGATTTCAGATACAAAAGAGAATTTTGAAGTTTTATTTATACTACGTAAACCTGTGGTAGATTCATGTTGATGTATGGCAAAACCAATACAATATTATAAAGTAATTAGCCTCCAATTAAAATAAATAAATTTATATTAAAAACAAACAAACAAACAATGACTCTAGCAAGGGCTCTTGGTGAAGTCATTAAATATACATCGTTGGCACATCATAACTCTCCAATTAGGGATGGAGATTTAGTGAGTGTTGTTCCCCCTAATTTTTTTAAAGCTATTTTTTTTTTTCAAATACTCCATTTCTGTCAATTTCTAGTATGTTCTCAACTCTGCTTTCATCCATGCCACGGGCAATAAGAATGAAGGAAACAAATGTTTTCAGGCACTCCACATTTATTCTGTCTCCAGTCAGACAATAAGAATGTTAATGAGTTTCTTCCCCTTTAGCTTAGGGTCAAAAAGAGAATCCAAAAGCAACAAACACACACACACACACACACACACAACCACCTAAACGTATAGTATTTCTCCATTTAACAGTGAAAATATTTCAGTGGACCAGTCTCAATATCTTTATATTTTGTAGAAACAACCTACTACTATGGGGCTATTCAGACTATTCACCAACCTTGAAGGTAAACAAGACTGGGAACTGGACAGTCAGCTCCAGCTTCATTTTTAATCTATAACAGGATCAGCAAACTAAAGCCCAGGGCCAAATCTAGCCCACCACCTATTTTTGTAAATAAAGTTTCACTGGAACACAGCCACACTAATTTGTTTTCCCATGGTTGTCTTCACATTACAATGTCAGAGTCTAAGTAGCTGTGACAGATGTGTGGCTCGTCAAGCTTAAAATATTTACTATCTGGTAGTTTACACATAGTTTGCCAACCCTTGGTCTACAAATATCTAAAATTGTTGAAGATCAGTATAAACATGTCCACGAGATAAAAGCTTGACCAACAACCCGTAAAATTTGCTTTATGTCACAGTGTCAAACAGACTCTGTAGGCAAACTCTGATAGTACTCACCTGATTAGAAAGCATTCTAACCCTCATAGACCACTGGTGGGAATGTAAAATGGTACACTTTGGAAAACAGTTTGGCATTCCTTAAAAAGTCAAAGACAGTTACCATTTGACCCAGCAATTCCACTTCTAAGTATATACCTAAGAGAAATAAAAACAAAACTTGCACATGAATGTCCATAGCAGGATTAATTATAATAGCCAAAAGATGAATACCACCCAAATGAATTAATTTGTCATTAATTGACAAAAAGATCAACAAATGTGGTCAAGCCACAGGATAGAATACTATTGGGCCTTATAAAAGGAATGAAGTGCTGATAACATCTACAACAGGGATAAACCTTGAAAACCTTATGCTTAGAAAAAGAAGCCAGTCACAAAAGGCTATAATATATTGTATGATTCCATTTGCATGAAATGTCCAGCATAAGCACATCCGTAGAGACAGAAAGCAGATTAATGATTACCTAGGGTAGGGAGGGATGAGGAGTAAGAGTTAAAGTATACAGAGTTCCTTTAGGGGGTGATGAAAATGTTCAGAAATGTATTACGGTCACCATGCACAACCCTGTGGCTACACGAAAACCCGCTGAATTGTACACCTTAAATGGGTGAACTGGATGGTATGTGAATTATACCCCTATACATCTGTTACTCAAAAAAAGGCATTCTAGTAATCTGCTAAAACACCTAAAATCAGAATATTAGAGGTTTATATTTTGGAATACCTCTTAAAAGACAACCAGTCTCTGCTTATACTAAATGAGAAGCAGTGTAACATTACTAAAGAGCAGGCACTCAGGTCGCGTATGTTGTTGTTTAGTCACTAAGTTGTGTCCGACTCTTTTGAGACCCCATGGACTGTAGCCCACCATGTTCCTCTGTCCATGGAATTTTTCCAGGCAATACTGGAGTGGGTGGCCATTTCCTTCTCCAGGGGATCTTCTTGATTCAGGGATTGAACCCGAGTCTCCTGCATTGGCAGGCAGATTCTTTACCACTGAGCCACCTGGAAAGCCCAGGTCACATATACTAAGGTGCAAATCCCCACGTTGCCACTTATTATTGCCACTTTGTCCAGGGTAAATTACTAATCTCCTTATTTCTCAGTTTCCTTATCTGTAAAATGGGGAGGAGGGGTGACTGCCTCAAAAGGAAGGGTTGTGGCCAAGGTCATATTAGAAAAATATAAAGAATTAAAGAATTTAACACCATGTCCAGCGCATAATGAGCACTCAAACCATAGGATCTGGGGACAACAACAAATTCCTGAAGTTGTCCCTGTAGAATTTAGTTTTTTACTTATTGTTTGAATATTTATGTTACCAGTGTCACTAAAATAGGAGCTGTGAACCTAAAACTGCTCTCAAAAATATAAGAAATATTAATTAAAAAATAAAACAAAGTGAACATTTTTAAGAACTTTAAAGTGAAAGTTGCTAAGTCGTGTCCAACTCTTTGTGACCCCATGGACTATACAGTCCATGGAATTCTCCAGGCCAGAATTCTGGAGTGGGTAGCCTTTCCCTTCTCCAGAGGATCGTCCCAATCCAGGGATCGAACCCAGGGCTCCCACATTTCAGGCAGATTCTTTACCAGCTGAGCCACAAGGGAAACCCAAGAGTACTGTAGTGGGTAGCCTGTCCCTTCCCCAGCAGATCTTCCCAACCCAGGAATTGAACCAGGGTCTCCTGTACTGCAGGCAGATTCTTTACCAACTGAGCTATCAGGGAAGTCCCTGATCTTAAGAACTTTAAGATTTATTTAATTTTCCCTACCTGTATTCCTCTACTCTTTTACTCAATCAGCACAACACCCCTGCAAGGTCCATGTTATCACTCTCATTTAACATATAAAGAAACTGAGGCTCAGAGAGCTTAACTAACTTGCTCAGGGTCACACAGCTAGAAATGAATGCCTAAATGAAAAAATGAACGAATGTTAGCACCACTAAATTTTACACACATGGTAGAAAAGAATGTTCATTTCACCGTATTATTTATGTAATAGAGCCTGTGTTTAGCACTGAGAAAGTGCACATTTGGAAATTGTTGAAACTTATCTACATAGCTGCCAAAAGTAATTTGAGTATCTCAGAGACATTCTAGAAATAAAAAATACTTATGCTGCACTTCACAATCACTAATCCATGCAAATGGCTCATGAAGCAGCTATCATTCCTTTATAAATAAAGGAGAAAATGGTGATAATGTATCCGAAGGTTACCAGATCAGATCTTAGGGGGCTGCCTTACAGTCTTCAAAGCACTGTTGATCCATATGTTTGGGGGAAAATAGATAAGGGTAAGCAGGAAGGATATGATGTTTCTTATCAGTTTTATAAGGTAGTAATGTTACAATGGTAATCTGCACATGATAGCCAGGGCCAGAGACCTCTGTAACTGAATTAGTAACATTGTTTTCATAAAACATTAAAATCTTCATAGGGTTAAATCCATCCTAGATTTGAATATACCAAAATACTCTGAACTCAGGGTTAGAATTAGAAGCCTGTGATACAGTCAATGTATAATATTTTGTGTTATTAAACTACACTGAGAGAGGATACAATCAGCATTCTTATCTGTAAATGATTCAAATATTCAAAACAATGGTAACAAAGTAAAAAAATGTATCAAAAGAAATAAAAAAGAAAAAGAATGTGTAACAGAATCAAGAAGTTGAATTGCAACAATATGCACTTAGATACAAAGAAACTGGATTAAGTATCATAAAGTAATCCTTTCTCGTTGTGAATGGATGTGGACAACTCAAAAAAGGCCAACAAATGAATTTAGTTGGTGGGATGGGGGTAAGAGGGGTGTAAAATGGGAGGAGAGTATTACAGTTATCCAACTGGGACCAAAAACCTTGAGGCATGGAAGAATTCAGTTCCCTATAGGTGAAGAATTTAATACGAGAACAATGGTTTGAACTTAAAGTGTCTAAAATTTACTTTGTCATTTCATTAAAAGGGGCCCATTTAATTCAAGTTAGGCACCAAGCTTGGGAATCAAAAAGACCTAACCTTAGGGAAAAAAATGGTTTTACCTAAAAGCCAGCCATCAGAATCTGCAAAACACAAGTAAAGTGAAAAAGAAATGTACTTTTTTTTTTAACCCTAACTATGTTGTGGAGAAGGCAGTGGCAGCCCACTCCAGTACTCTTGCCTGGAAAATCCCATGGACGGAGGAGCCTGGTAGGCTGCAGTCTTTGGGGTCGCTAAGAGTTGGACACGACTGAGTGACTTCACTTTCACTTTCCACTTTCATGCATTGGAGAAGGAAATGGCAACCCACTCCAGTGTTCTTGCCTGGAGAATCCCAGGGACGGGGGATTCTCGTGCCGTCTATGGGGTCGCACAGAGTCAGACACAACTGAAGCGACTTAGCAGCAGCAGCAGCAACTATGTTGTTGACATAGATTCACAGAAAGACAGTATAATGGTACCAACATCCACAGAAATGAAGTCAGAATCTTGCTTTTCAGTCACATGAGGAATGGAATATTAAGCATCATATTAATATTTATTTTGATAAATGCTTTAAATAGCCTCTGTTATAGACAAGCCTATTCTTGGTCCTCAGTCAGTGCATTGGCATTTTATATTATTGATCTGCCCCACCTTGAGACTTCTGTGATCCAGCTATCCCAATTCTTCTAATTTCATGAGTTATACTCCAAACCACAAAACCCCACTGCTAGTTCCATCAACCCCCAAGAACTCACTCATTCATAGTTTAACTTCCACAAAGTTGATTTCCAAATCTTCACTATCATTGTAGACCTCTCATTCAAACTCCACCCATGTATTTACAGCTACGATCACTTAGAAATGGCCTGCACTCAACTCAAAGTGCCATCCATATCAAGGAATACTGGGCTGCAGTTTAAGGGAAGACAGAGTTAGTTAGTTAGATAGATATATAGATGGATATGGAAAGGCCATCAGATATACTATGTACAATGTAAAGTGAATATTTCAGTAGAATGTACAAATATGAGCCCATTCTGTTTTTAAACAAAAATCTTCCAGAAGATGTACAAAAACTGGGGACTTTCTTGGAAGCCCAGTGGTTAAGACTGCTCTCTCCCAATGCAGGGAGTGCAGGTTCAATCCCTGGACAATGGTTACCTTTGGAGAATAGAGCTATGGATGGATGGTGGGAGAAAGGAGAGATATTCACTATTTACCTTTGTGTCATCTATATTTTAAAATTTTATAATTTTATAAATACTAATAAAAAGAAAGTTAACAGAATATTATTAAGTCTTAAAACTGCAAACATATATGAACTCTCTAAGTCAAACTAGCTTCAGAAGTAAAATCTTCCCAGTGTAGAAAGACAACTAAAAAATACACCCAAAATGTGAGAGCTGTGCACCCACCCCATCAGCTTGTGCCTGGGGTTAGGTACCTGCCCCGCACTTGATTACTAACTCAGTCACTTGATTACTTAGGTGCTCAGTGTTGACAGAGAGTGGAGATGCTCACCACTCAGCAGCTGTGGTTCAGTACACAGTTTTCAGAGTCAGAGAAAACAATTTCAATATTTTATCACAGGATATAGGAATAACTACCCTGTGGAAAGAACCCCACCCCACTCTCAACAAACACCTATCTCTGAAACCTCATTACTTCTGGTTTGGCAACTTAGGAGTAATCAATCAACTATTCTGTCTGTTGGGGCAGGCGAATCGGAAGGGAAAAACTGGAGAGTAAAAAGGGTGGAGAAAGTTCCGAACAAATTATATTTTGGATGGATAGTCAACATTCTATATTGCCATGGCTAAGGAATGCATAAACTTATCAGTCTGGTGGCAAACGCTGATATTTTATTAGAAAGACAAAAAGAAAAATGAAATAAGATGAGACAACGAACCTCTGGGCTTCTCATGTGGCCCAATGGTAAAGGATCTGCCTGCCAATTCAGGAGATCCCTGGGTTCAGGAAGACCCACTGGAGAAGGAAATGGCAACCCACTCCAGCATTCTTGCCTGGAGAATCCCATGAACAGAGGAGCCAGGTGGGCTACAGTCCATGGAGTCGCAGAGTTAGATACGATTAAGCGACTGAGCATGAATGCATGGAACGTCTACTGAAGAGGTAAGAAATTTAACCAAAATGTCGAACAATTAAAATTTGCAGTAAATTCTGGAAATAAAGACATATGCCTTACTTTAAGGACACCCACTGCAGTATTTTCACAGCTGGAATCAACAGCAGACTGCAGCATGAAATAAACGGGGTTTAGAACTGGTAGGATTCCCATGTGATCTTGAGCAAGTTACTGATCCCTCTGAATCTCAGTGTTTTCTGTAAAATGGGTACAATGAAAGGAGCTAACATATGTAAAATGCCTAATATTTGAAGGCATAATTGTCCCTTCATGAAAAAGACATGTTAAGTTACAAAAGATTTTTTTTAACTTGTGAACATATGTCAAAGTTCCTTTAAACCATTTCTTCCAGATTTAAAACGTGAAAACATTTACAAAATGCAATAATTCAAGCACCATCTCCAAAAGTGAGGTACGCCTGCTTCTTTAATTTACTGAGTAAAGCTATCACTGAGGATGGTGAAAGAATTTTCAATTTAAAGGAGCTATCTAGAAACACAATATAAGGGACATTAAGGAGCTATAGTTCATCAGGTGAAACCATTGCAGATACGAGGCAGAAATGGAGGGTTGGGGGGAATTGCACATGTCAAGGCCACAGAATATGTCACCATCTTGGAAGGTAAGGGAAAAACCACAGGAAACATTATGAAGACCATGTGCAAACCACACTTAAAGTCCTAAAGCAGTCTGTAGAAAGTGGACATGAAGATACTCGGAGAAGGTTGTGCACATGCACAACTGAGAAGCTCAGTTCACTCCAAAGGGGTCTTAGAATCAAACTCCGTCATCAGGGATCACCACTGCTTACCCCCTCCCGATAACACCTGCCGTCTGGAGGAATCTGCATGTAACATGCTTTTCCTCTGCAGGACTTCAGTTGATCCCCCACAGCTTGATCTTTCTGGGGCACCAGCACTCTGGTGATTGTGTTTCTTTTTCCCTTGTTAAATGATTGTCCCTCGGATCAAGCACTTCTTTCATGAAACATCTCATTTCTGGAAAATTCTTGGTTCCTTTAGGCTCTCACTTGACTTTATTTCCTAACATGAACAACTAGTTTACCTATCACGTCTTGCTAAAGTTCTTGGGAAAGATGTTCCAACATGATGTAACACTGTTCCTCCCCCCACCCCTACCCCATGGTACTAGAAACCCAAATCACTGGGCCAATCAATATATGTGAAAGCCATAGTAATTAGGACAAATTAGTAAAGCTGAATTTTCTCTATGCTAAATTATATATTCTGCATATTATTAATCTGGTTTTTACACAAACACTGCATTTAACTCAATTCTCTGACAAGCAGCATTACTGGAATTGCAAGTAGGAAATTTAAAGTATATAAGCAACTTAACCATATCCTTTTAATAGAGTGTATGTGCAAACACAATCCATACTAAACTGATAGATGCCTTGTTATTAAATTAAGTCGTCATAGTAGACAGCCATCATCAACTGTTATTGAAGCAATCCTTGTTCTATGCTGTTCCAAGCATCAGACAATCACCATGTTAGCATTAGATGAGTGTCATAAATCAATGTAAATCTTAAAAGACCCAAAGAAATCAACAGCAAACATAGGCTGAAACAAAACTGTTAATACAATAAGGCTCAAAAACACAGTGTAGAGAAAATAAAACCCATGTCTTGGTCTTTTGGCTTTGATACTCCCCCCCCAAATATTTATTCCACTTTTTAAAAACTGTGAGCCTTTGAAAAGCCAGTCCCAAAATATTACATACATAACCTAAGTTTTAAACCAGTGTCTCTCAATCATACCTGCACATTAGAATCACTTAGAGACCTTTAAAAAATACCAATGACCAGAACCCTCTCCCAGAGATTCTGAGTTCATTGCTCTGACACAAGGCCCTCTCATTGATCTTTTTTAAAAGCTCCCCTGGTGAGTCTAATATGCAGCCAGGTGGTCAACTACTACTTTAATACAGCCTTTTGGGACAATAATTGCTCTAAAGTTGATAAACATGCATTTTGCCTTTCAATGAGATTTTATTATAAAACTACTCAATTCATTCCATAGCTAATGAACAACTGTTACATTGCAGGTTTTGTGTTAATAATAAAGAAAGATATGTAAGATATATTTCCTGCCCTCAAGAAGCTCCCTGTTAGCTAGGGCGAGTGACTCATAAATAAGAAACTGTAACTAAATATGATAAGTGCTCTTGAGGTGTAAGCAAATACAGCACGCCTCACAAACTTGTATGTCATCCTTGAGCAAGGGTCAGACTGCATCATTCCAATTTTAGTTTATGTCCTACCAAAGCAGGAAAGTCAGAAGTTACAGGTTACTAAATACCCAGGCAAAAATATTCAGCCTACACAAGGTGAAAACAGTACATTTTGCTACTCTCTTTCACAGAAAACTGCTGTACCATGAAGGTAGGCATTTCTACATTTTAATTTGGATGAATCATTTTAAAATTTCCTTCATGTAATATTACTGATTGTGCACTTGCCTATAAAACCATCAATTTGCAAAAGATACAGTAAATGCTCATGACCATAAAAATTAGCTGATTACCTGTATTTGCATAATACCTTTCCCTTCCAGTAATTTGCTACATTTGCTAAGACAAGAAGTTTTGGGACAATGACAGCATAGACCGTTTGTTTCAGTCACTTGAAAGATGTTACATGGGAAAATGTCATGGAAACAATAGGCATTCAAGGACCACTTGCAAGACTTTCAAAAATAAGAAACACAGGGGAAAAGAGTTTAAATTAAAAAAAAAAGGAAGGGCATTCTCCCAATATTCATAATGAATCAGACAACTGATTCCCAGTAAAATAATGGGTGGGTGAGTGAGCAGGTAAGTAGTGAGGCAGGGGAGTTGAGTGGGTAGTCAACAGATGGGTAAAAAGGTGAAATCCATTTTAAAGCACTTCAGTGAAAATTTAAACCTGTTAAATCCTAGGGGTCAAACACAACTTGTGATGCTAATTTAGTTATAAAAGAGGAATCACAATTCCAGAGAACTTGGATAGCAATCAAGAAGGTTTTCTGTGCAAAGTGAATGTCTTCAAGGGCTTTCTGTTTAAATCCAGAGTTGAACAAATTCTGAGTTTAAATGCCTGCTGTCAGAGACCCTGCAAGAAAATCTCAAGTGAATTTCAATTTTCAGATCAATATATGCTGAGACAATTTACCAGAGAAAACCCTCCAACCTTTACACAGGGTGAGGAACACTAGCATTATGTTCTCTGCCACAAAGCCTACCTTGAATGCATTATTTCATGGAACGACATATCATAATCGGCACTGACCAAGTCAGGCTTTGTAGGATATGAACAAGGCTTCACATTCACAATAGTTAAGGTAGCCACAGAGGACCTATCACCTCAAAATTAGCTTGTTCCCCCTCCTCGTGCAGCTCTGAAGTAACAGAGGAGATGAACCTCGTTCTCCCAGAGGCATTTCCTGAAAATATTCTATCAATTATAAGTCAGCAGAATACCGATTGTGCTAATGTGATGCTGACCACTTTTCTTTTCAATATCCAAAGAGATCACATCATCACTCTTTCAGATCTCAAGGAATCAGAACTAGCTACTAACATTGATTCAATGATGCCTATATTCCATCATCACAATAGAACTAACATTTTAATCTCACATTTTCCGATTATGACTTTGCTGGCTCATTTGAATCAAATATAACTGAGACACAACAAACATCATTCCCCTTGGTACCCACTCCCGCCCCCACGCAATCATTTGGGGGCTTTTGGGAAACACCTTATTTACCTTCTTGGATGCCAAGAATGAAGAAACCAAGATTTTTTTTTTGACATATTTGTCTTTCTAGAACTGTGCTATTCACATATGGATACAAGCACTTGAAATGTGGCTAATCCAAATGAGGAGCTGAATTCTGAATTTTCTTTCTTTTTAATTAATTTACATTAAATTTAGAAAGAGATAATTCAGTTATTAGAAAACTTTTAGGTATGTTTGCAACAACTTGGGTATGTGAACCTACTTTTGCAAATGCAAATTTTATGAAACCTAAATACAGAACAAGTATGTCTGATGAAAATTCAGCTTAGTATCAGAACGGAGATGTATGGTTAGTGTAAAATACACACTGGATTTTGAAGATTATGAAAGAAAAGACGTAAAATACCTCACTAATGATTTCTATACTGATTACATGTTGACGTGATATAGTCTGGATCTACTGGGTAAGAGAAAATATTTTGTGAAAATTAATTGCACCTACTTGCTTTTAATCTTTTTAATGTGGCTATTAGAAAATTCACACATGCAAATTTTACATATATAAAATTATATACGTGGCTCGCATTAAATACTGTACAGACTGCTCTGCTCTAGAGCACTTCCACAACCACCTTAACAGAGCACATTTGGATACTGTTCTTCCAGTAGACAAGCTAGTCATGTAACAATAGGGGCAAAGAGTAACATGTCCTTGTATCAATTGGATCTGAGCAAAGTATGTAGCAAGCTCTACCCACAATCTCACCATGTGAGGCAACACTGTAATACCTCAACATGGAAGGAAATTAGTGAGTTATCCACACTTAAACAAATTGAAATTCAGTACTGCAGACAACTTAAAAAAGAGATTGAGCCAACTGCTCTAAGGTCTTGGTTTCATTTCCCAACTGCGGACCTTAAAATAGACAATAAAGCACCACTTCCAAAAAGAGGTAAAATATTTCAACGGTAGCTATCTACCAATCCTTAAAAACTAGGCAAAAAATTTCTCTTCAATTTTATCTCCTCAACTTCTAAAGCCACAGAATACACGCTGAACTAGGAAATCAACTTCAGATCGCCAGCATTTCCCTCACAAGCAAATTAGCAGGATTGTGCACTTGGAATACTGTTTGACAAGAATGAAAAGGAAACTATTCAAAACAGATTTAAGGAATGGACAATTAGATGAAGAACTGCAGATTTAATTCTCAATCAGCCCTGTGATTAATCTGATTCCCTGCTTTTCCCTAGTGTAATTATACAACACAGATGAAAGGATGAGCATTTGGACTGTCAGTTCTATATTCTGGACCAGCCCGGTGACTCAAAGCAGACGGCGCTACCACGCTAACCACCATCCCAACAGTCGAGGGAAGCCTCGAACACTGATTTAACAGTCATTGCATAACGAGGCATTAAAAATTCGGAACCCCCCAACTCTTTCCACGTTGGTCTACACCAGGTGAAGAATTTGCTGAAACCGAACGCACCCCGTCTTAAATGACCCCCTCCAATCCGGGCATGGGGTGAACACAAAGGCATGTATCTAATACCATGCACAATAGACCCACACCCCACAATTTAAGACCCTGGACGTTCTTTCTCTGTCTCTCCACGGAAGCAATGAAATGCAAGCTGCTCTTTTCTTTAATGGTCTGTGGTACACGCAAGGTAACAATAAGCCCAACTGTTCCCAGGAAGCAACTATAAAATCGGTTCTGCCACGTCCCTGTGCAACCGTCAGATAAAATGCAGACAGCAGATTTCAGCCGGCCCCACGCCTCATAAGGGGGCCGACCTCGGCTCATCGGCCTCCACGGATCGCCGAGAAGCCCCCAGACTCCCGCCCGGCTGGAGGTCCAGGTACACGTCTATAAATACTCCGGGGTGAGGAGGACAGGGGAGGAGGAGGGGAGGAAGGGCAGGGGGCAGACCCGGGTGGGTGCGGGTGCGGAAGGACCCGGGCATCACTAAATGCATTTTCCCACACTCCCGCTCCCCCGCGTGGAGACTCACTTGCCGATCACCTCGCACAGCTCGTACACATCCTCGAACAGCACGTCGTCGTCAGCCATGGTCCGGAGGGGACAGTGGCCGCAGCGTGGAGGGCTCCGAAAACGGGGGTGGGGGCGCCAAAGAGCTCAGTGCCCGGCCCCTGGCTCGCCTCCTCCCCTCAGGACCCGCGAGCCCTCGGTGCCGAGGACACTCGAGCGGGGCGGCGAGGCCCGGAGACTGCGGCGCCTTCCTCAGCTGGCGACCGCCCCGGCGCGGGCGGCGGGGCCGGGGCGCAGGAGCGAGGGCGGCCCGGGCCCGGCGCCGCCCGCCCGCCCGCTGCTCCTCGCGCTGCTCGGGCCGCGCTGCCCGGCGTGCGGATCCTCGGGGATCGCGCGGTGCCTCGCTCTCCTCTCGTCAGCCCGCGCGGGCCGCGAGGCCGCGACCGTTCCCTCTGTCGAGGCTGGCTCCGGCTCCGCGCGGGGCACCTCGGACTACAGGGGGGGCCGCGGCAGGACCGTGGAGGGAGGATGGCCGCGGAGGGAGGTGGCGGCGGCAGATCGGCGTTGGGGACCAGGAGGCGGCGGCAGAGACGCTCCCTCCTTCTTCTCCTCCTCCCGCCGCCGCCGCCGCCCGCCCGCCTGGGAGTGGGAGGGGGGCTTCGTGGGACTGGCTCTCCGTGCGGGCGGGAGCCACGGCCACCGCCTTCAACTCCTCCTCCGCCTCGGCTGCCGACCAGCTCGCGAGCCCCGCGCACCGGCCTAGAGCACACACGCGCTCCTCCCGCTCCGTCCGCGCGGCTTCCCGAACCACAGGCCCCGCCCACTCCAGCCCGTCGGGAGGCGGTGGCCCAAGGAAAGCGACCAGGCAGAGCGACGCATGCGCGCGCCGCCGGCCACGTCACGGCAAACCGGCGGGCGCCGGGAATCTACGAGGGGCGGGGGACTAGGGCGCCGGGGCGGCATCTGCTTAGGCGGGGGTGGGGCGGGGTCGTCACCCCCGCGACCAAGCCGCGGAAGGGGTCGGGGACAAAAGATCTGCACGTTCTTGACTCTCTGAGGCGTGAGGCTAGGAAGCCGGCCGCTCCCTCCTTTTGTAACCACGCGAAGCATTTCCCGGTTTTTGCTGGGGAAGGAGGCTCGGAAAGGGTCCTAATGAATGGGAAAGCAAGAACAGAGGTGGCGAGGTTCTCACTCCAGATCGTGCTAGGCGGGGGATGCTTTTAGTGCCACTGTCATTCCTTAATAAAAACGAGGGCTGTGGAAGAAGTGTTGTCCACCTACAAGAAAAGGACCAAACAAAAACTGTCCAGGAAGGCGTGCAACAGCAAATGGTAATTTGTAGAGATAGCTTATCCTGCATTCTGCCCCAAACTCAAATATCTATCCAGCGCCTGTTCTGAATAGAGACAGTCCCGAGAGAGGTCAGTAAGGCAGGGACTTTAAATTCCTTTGTATATTGCACCCCCCTCCCCAAGTCTCCAGTACCTACTCTGCTCCTTTTACTTTCTACAAATGTTAGGCATGTCAGTATAAAAATGCAACTAGAGGGAGTGGATGTACAGGGTCAGCCAGGGAGTGAGGTTATGGGTGTTGCCGCTGTGTTAGGTTGTATTCAATATGAAAATTTCTGTTCAACTGAGCATGTGCGGAATGAGCCAACGCCATCAGACAGGTATATGCCTCAGCTGAGGACCAATAAAAAAAGTCTTTGTTCCTCTGCACAGCAGAAGTGCCCAATTAGTTCATAAGTCAGCTTTGAGAAATCTGGTAAAATTCTCAGTGCAGTAGTTGAAAAAAAAAAAAGAAAAGAAAGAAAGAAAAAGATAGTATTTACTAAAGTGTGTGAGGGGGTGGAGACCCACTGCCTATTTTCTCTTCAGAAACATTTTCTACAAAACCTTAACCACTCCCTTAAGAGCCTGAGAGATTTGCCAGTGCTACAGATTTGAGTACTAGACTTTTTTTAAAATGCAAACCAGAGGGAAAAATGTAATTATGAGAGATTTTCCTCCTTTTCCAAAGAGCGTGAGCATTCTCTAGAGAAGGGAGCATCAGAACTTGGGAAACATTGCTTCCATTGAGGGTTCCGCACTTCCAAGTCACTCACTCCAAATTGGCATGTCCACTTGGTACCTACTGATTAAGATGTTACTCCATTCTGCCCTGAAGTTTACAGCAACCCTCATCTTGTCAGTTTCACTTCCTTTCCTCAGTCTAAGTCTGAGCTATGCCAAAGCTTGTCGACTTCATTCGGGGGTTTGTTATCTTCCACGGGGACCTATGCTCAGAGGTAGACAAGGACAATAATAAAAGAAATAAAGTTGAATAAAAAAGATGACCACAGGGATAGGTTTGCAGTCTGCTCATGGAATCACAATGGGTTTAGATTTGGAAAGTGCCCTAGAGGTCAGCCAGTCCCACTCTGTCATCTTTAGACATGAGGGGGTGCCACCATGATTGATCTAACTTGGCATTCCCTGGTCACTGGCCTTGAATGGTTCAAGGTCTTCCAACCAGCACAAAGCTTAGGACCTTCCCCTCACTATGGATGTGAAGCACTCTGTTTCTCCCCACCCCATTTCCCAACCATCACACTGGCTTGAATAAAGAAGTGGACACCCTCAGTTGTTGCCAGCAGACATCTCGTACCCAAAAGGCTAGTCAGACCTAAGATGAAGGTGGAACTGAGGGGCAGCAGCATAGAGATGTCGTCAATGACATTATTAATCTCTTGTTTAGCCAACTCTCTGCCCTTTCCCATCATATAAGTCAATGAATTCCCTTACTTTCTTAATCCATTTTGAGTTGGGTTTCCTGTTACTTTCAGAGGAAGCATGCTACAAATGGTACAAAAAGATGAGGAAACAAGTTCAGAGACAAATATATGTCCATGATCACGTACTTAGCTGAGTATCTAATCTGAACCTAGATCTCCCAGCTCCCAGTGTGCTATTCAGTGATACTCAAGTCCTCTGTAATACAAATCCCTCAGAACTTGTACCAGGCATTGTGGCTAGAGGTAGCTCCTCTGTTTTCTATAATTAAAATAACCAAGCCTCTTTAATGAAGTTAATTCTTCTCTAGATTTCTTCTAAAAGCCCAATACTCTTCAAACAAATAAGCACACATATAAATGATCAGCTGTCTATAATTTACTTGTTTTCATTTCCATGAAGAAAATGTTAAAGTAACTAGGTGCATCAGTTAGAGATTGTGTTTAAATGTTAATAATTGAATACTCAATAACAGCAGTTTAAACAAATAGGGGGACTTAACTTTTCCGTGGCTTCCAGGTAGCTCAGTGGTAAAGAATCTGCCTGCCAATGCAGGAAACATGGGTTCGATACCTAGGTCAGGAAGATCCCCTGGAAAAGGGAATGGCTACCCACTACAGTATTCTTACCTGGAGAATTCCATGGACAGAGGAGCCTGGCGGACTACAGTCCATAGGGTTGCATAGAGTTGGACATGACCAAGTGACTTAGCATGAATACACACAACTTTCCCCTACAGCAGTGGTACTAGAGTCTTGTGTGTTAACTGAGACTCTCAATTGATGCTTTTGAACTGTGGTGTTGGAGAAGACTCTTGAGAGTCTCTTGGACTGCAAGGGGATCCAACTAGTCAATCCTAAAGGAAATCAGTCCTGAATATTCATTGGAAGGACTGATGCTGAAACTGAAACTCCAATACTTTGGCCATCTGATGCAAAGAACTGACTCATTGGAAAAGACACTGATGCCAGGAAAGATTGAAAGCAGGAGGAGAAGGGGATGATAGAGGGTGAGATGGTTGGTTGGATGGCATCACTGACTCAATGGACATGAGTTTGAGCAAGCTTCGGGAGTTGGTGATGGACAGGGAAGCCTGGCATGCTGCAGTCCATGGGGTTGCAAAGAATAGGACATGACTGAGCAACTGAGATGGTCAAAGTCCCATGCATGAACTACTTTCAAGTAATTCTTCCTTTCTCACTTGCTGCACCCTGTCCTCTCACTTAGTTACTTTTAAAATGGAGAGCCTCCCATAGTAATTATAAAATTCCTTAAATTATTTGAGTCAACACTGTAGTTGCTCCTCTCAAATCCCCACTGCTTGCTTTAACCATTCCTGGGTTCCCCTCCCCCAGCACCAGCATGTTTTTGCTTCCAAAGGCCACACCTGTGACTTCAAAGGACATCCCTTATGGAAGTGCCTGGGAGTCTAGGTCTCTACCATCTGGCCATTAGTGCAGGAATGTGAAAGTCCAGCTGCCTTCATGGGGGTTGGGGGAGGAGGACAACTCTGAGGGGTTAGTTACAGCCTGAGCTTTCCTGTGGGGTCAGGCTGCAGCTACCGTCGGAGACTGTGCCTGGTTCCCCCCCTCCCCGTCCTTACTCCTCTCATTCTCCTGGGAGTACTTCTTTCATAAATCATTTGCTCATGAATCCCCTTATCAGGATCAGCTTTGGGAAAAGCCTAACCTAAGGCAACAGCGTTTTCCCTAAGTGACAATTGCATCTGAGTCACCTGGGACCTTATGAAAAACGTTAAAAATGTTGATTCCAGGGTCCTATCCAAGATCTCCTGAATCTGAATCTCTTGGAGCAGGTCACAGGGATCTGTGTTTTAATAAGTTCCCCCAAGTGAGTCATGAATATCTAAAAATTAAGAATCATTGCCCTAACACTGGCTGCTGAATAAGCTCTCTGAAAAAAACAAAAACAGAAAAGGACCTAGGGCTGACTTCATCACTAAGGTGGAGAAACCATAAGAAATGCAAAAGAACACTTCTGGGAGTAGAAGAGGATCTAAATACAAATGTTTCCTTCTGTAAACCACTGTCTAAAGATTCATTTTACCCTTCTTCCTTTAATATAAATGAACAAGTCACTGGAAGCTTTTGTTTTTCAGTAGAAACAAAATTGCCTTTGGACACAGCGAAGTGGTGATATACACTGAACATGTTGTAACTCAAAAGTTAACTAAAAAGATATCCCTTCATTGAGCCACTTAAGATAACAAGTGCTCGCTGGCCTCCTGGGGACCCAACACTGTGCTATATGCTAATGGGGATTGTAATAGTCAGGATTCTTTTGGTTGCAAATGACAGAAAACGCAAACCAGCTTAAACAATACAGAGAATCTATTGACTCACATAACTCAGAGGTCGGGATGCATGGTAGCTTCGTGTGACGCATGATCCACGTCACTGAAGACACACTTTCTCCCAGTCATACCATTGTGCCTTCTATGGTACTGGCTTCATTCCTAAGTCTACAAGGTGGCCCCCAGAGTTTCAAGCTCTCCTCTTGAAGTGGCAAAACAGTTGCCTCTGTTTCAAACTTTACTTCCTTTTATATCGGCATCCAGGACAAATATTGAGGTCTTACCCAGTAGGTCCTGCCCTAGATTCACTCTCTCATTGGCCAGGTAGAAGACACATGACCATCCCTGAACCAATCACTGTAGCCACGGAATGAGCGTCACTGAGTAATTTAACCAACCAGGGTTCACCCTTAAGCTGAGTGTGGGGATCAATCTCCTGGGGCTGGGAGTGGAAGGACAGGAAAAGGCCTCAAAGGGATATCAGGACACTTTGGATAAGAGAAGGGAAGAATGAATGGTGGGAGGCTTCCTGTTTTGGTCACCCAGATACTGGCTCCCGGCTTTGTCTTAGCACCCCACTTCTTTCACTGTGTTCAGCTAGTCACCGGGCCCTGTCAACTTTTCTTTCAAAATTTCTTTTAGATTCTCCCTTTCTATTCATTTCTTCAGTCTTCACCACAATCCATTCCCCCACCAACCCATACTTAATGTTGCTTCACTTCACTCACTGGACTCCTGACTCCAACTGCTTGTCCCATCCTGCTAACCACAGAGAGGCCCAGTTTAGGTCCACGAAAGAGAATTCTCAGCATCTAGAACAGTGCCTGCTGTGCAGTAGGCATTCAAAAGGTATTTGCTGAATGATGAATGAATGAATGGCTTCATAGCCCTTATCACTTCCTGGAATTCTTTTTTTTTATTATCTTTTGTTGCACTGGGTCTTTGGTTTGCTGTGTGCAGGCTTTTCTTTAGTTGCACAGAGTGGAGGCTACTCTAGTTGTGGTGCATGGGCTTCTCATTGCGATGGCTTGTCTTGCTGTAGAGCATGGGCTGTAGGCATGTAGGTTTCAATAGTTACAGAATGCGGGGCTCAGAAGTTGTGGCATGGCCTTAGTTTCTCCGTGGCATGTGGAATCTTCCCAGACAAGGGATCAAACCCATGTCCCCTGCATTGGTAGGCAGATTCTTATCCACTGTGCCACCAGGGAAGTCCTGGAATTCTTTTTGTTTGTTTTGTTTATTATAGCCTTTCCCCTTCAACCCTTGGACCTAGAAAGTATCTGAAACATAGTACACTATATGTTTATTACATACATGGCTCTTTGTTTCTTGAGTCGGGTTAGAGAATCACTCATAATTAGGAAGAGATTGAGGAGCTAATTTGGGTGACTTATATGGAGTTCAGCTCTGGCTAAGTTGCAAAGAATCATGTAAGTCACCCAAGCTTCAACAGAAAGGAATATGATTTACTATGTTAAGTGCACTGTGGAAAAGGTCAAGTGATTAATATCACCAATGTGAAATACAAGCCTATCAACACTGATAGGTTTAATCATTTACACTCTCTGGGCACAGATGTACCAGATCCTCTCTGGGGGTCTTCTATGCAGTATGAGTCTGCAAAACTCTCAAGGAAATATTTCCTTCATACCATACCTTCTCATAAAAGATACTTTTTGAAAAAATGGAGACACTTTTCTTGAAAAATATTCTCATAGTGAAAGTCACTCAGTCGTGTCTGGCTCTTTGCAACCCCATGGACTATACAATCCATGGAATTCTCCAGGCCAGAATACTGGAGTGGGTAGCCTTTCCCTTCTTCAGGGGATCTTTCCAACCCAGGGATTGAACCTAGGTCTCCCAAATTGCAGGCAGATTCTTTACCAGCTGAGCTACAAGGGAAGCCCAAGAATACTTGAGTGGGTAGCCTATCCCTTCTCCAGGGGATCTTCCTAACCCAGGAATCAAATTGGGGTCTCCTGCATTCAGGCAGATTCTTTACCAACTGAGCTATGAGAGAAGCCCTAATTATCATAGAGATAACCCATAATGTCAGGATTTGTATGAATAACATGTTTTCCATTTTGGTCAAGAGACAAAAATAACTTGGCTTTTCCACAGGCTGTGTGTGGTGGTTCCCAGATTTGACAGGAACTCTTCAATGATATTTTGCCTTTAAGTATTCTAATCAAATATTTCCCATTCAAGCTTATTTACCTTTGTTATTTATCTTAATTGTCTTGTAAATAGAGACAGTAGCTGAGAAAGCAACCTTTTAAAGTGTTAGTCGCTGAGTCCTCTTCTACTCTTTGCAACCCCATGGACTGTAGCCTCTGTCCATGGGATTCTCCAGGCAAGAATACTGGACTGAGTGGCCATTCCCTTCTCCAGGGGATCTTCCCTACCCAGGGATCGAACCTGGGTCTGCTCCATTGCAGGTAGATTCTTTACCATCTAAGCTTCCAGGGAAGTCCCAAACTTTGAAAGACAGTAGCAAAATCAAACTAAGGGGAAAAGATAGAGATTCTAATGGTCTGGAAAGAAAGAATGGATGTACCATTTATTGAGGACTTATAAATGCCAGATACTTTGTAAAGATGTTACACATATTTCATTTAATACACTTAACAACTTTATCAGGTAGATAGTATTGCCCTTATTTTACAGATGAGGAAACTGAAACTTGAAGAGAGTTGTAAACAAGGATTACACAGCTAGAAAGATCAATGTTTGAACCAAATCTGTCAGAGCCCTAAGCCTGAATCATTCTTGTGTTTCTCTGAGGCAGTAAGTTTTATTTTGACTTCTTTTCAGATTAAGCAAAGTATGCCTTGGCAAATGGTACAATGGGTTGAATAAAAAACAGTAACAATAATATTCGTTCCTGCTTACTGAAATTTTATTTAGCACCAGATAATGTGCTAAGCGTTTTTTAAGCATTTATTTCCTCATTCAATAAAACTTTATTGAGCCTTCATTACATAGTAGGCACTGAGGGTATAATAATGAGCAAAATCAACATAATTCTTACTCTCTTGGAGCTTATAAGTTAGAGAGGTGGTCATAAATCAAATAATCACAATGACAAAAGTATAATTATTTCCACAAGGGTGCCAAGACTATTCATTGGGGAAAGGACAGTCCTTTCAACAAATGATGCTGGAAAGACTGGATATCCACATCCAAAAGAGTCAAACTGGAACCTTACCTTATACCATAGAAAAAAATTAACTCAAAGTGGATTAAAGATGTAAATGTAAGACCTAAAACTATAAAACTCCTGAAAGGAAATATAGGGGGAAAGCTTTATGACATTGGATTTGGCAATCATTTTTTTGGATATGACACCAGAAGCAGAGACAAGGGAAGTAAAAATAGATTAATTGGATAATACTAAATTTTTACAAATTCTGTACATCAAAGGACACCATCAACTGTGAAAAGCTACCTATAGAATTGGAGAAATATTTGCAAATCATATATCTGATAAGGAGTTAATAGCCAGAATATATGAAGAGCTCCTACAACTCAACAATAAAAACCAAATAAAACACAGAGAAAATAAGTGTTACTGAAGATGTGGGAAAACTAGAACATTCAAATTAGAACTGTTCATGCAAATTTAAGGGAAGATCTCCTAGAAGAAGGCATGGCAACCCATTCCAGTATTCTTGCCTGGAGAATGCCCACGGACAGAGGAGCTTGGTGGGCTGCAGTCTATGGGGTTGCAAAGAGTTAGACTGAGCAACTAAGCACAGTCAGTCAGTCCAGTTGCTCAGTCATGTCCGACTCTTTGTGACCCCATGGACTACAGCACGCCAGGCTTCCCTGTCCTTCACCATCTCCTGGAGTTTGCTCAAACTCACGTTCATCGAGTTGGTGATGCCATCCAACCATCTCATCCTCTGTCATCCCCTTCACCTCCTGCCTTCAGTCCTTCCTAGCATCAGGGTCTAATGGAATGTTCAGTCACTCAGTCGTGCCCGACTCTTTGTGACCCCACAGACTACAGCACGCCAGGCCTCCCTGTCCATCACCAACTCCCACAGTTTACCCAAACTCATGTCCATTGAGTCGGTGATGCCATCCAACCATCTCATCCTCTGTTGTCCCCTTCTTCTCCTGCCTTCAATCTTTCCCAGCATCAGGGTCTTTTCAAATGAGTCAGCTCTTCACATCAGGTGGCCAAAGTGTTGGAGTTCCAGCTTCAACATCAGTCCTTCCAATGAACGCTCAGGACTGATATCCTTTAGGAATGTTATGCAACTTTAAAAAGGAAAGAGATTGCACCATATGCTACAACATGGCTGAATCTTGAGAACATCATACTAAGTGAAATAAGCTAGTCAAAAAAGACAATGCTGTATGATTTCACAAATATGAGTTATACAGTATAGTTAAACTTACAGAAACATAAAGTAAAATGGTAGTTGCCAGGGGTTCGGGAAAGAGGGAATGGGAAGCTATAGTTTAGTGGGGATAAAGTTCCAGTTTTGCAAGATGAAAAAGTTCTGGAGATGGATTGTACAACAATGTGAATATCATTAACACTGTACATTTAAAAATGATTAAGATGATGTTTTGTGTTATATGTATTTTTATCACAATTAGAAATTTAAAAATCATTCGAGTGTATAATTAAAATATTTATTTCAAAATTTTTAAACAACTCTATGAAAGAGCTTTCCGTTGTGCTCATTTTATAGAACAAATCCAGTGTTAGAGAGGCCAAGTCACTTGCCCAAAGTGATACAATTAGTCATAGGTAAAGATGGAATTTGAACCCATTTCCTGAGCCGAAAGTTCATGCTCTAAACTGTCACCTGACTTAGCTAGCCAGGTCTTCAAACAAATCAACCAAATACCGGTCACTGGGTTTGGTCACTGAGGTTGGAGAGATCATAAAGAACCTGGTTGAGAGTAGAGTGTGGGTAGCAGTGGGTGTCAAGGGTGCTGATGAAAGGCTAGTCCCTCCATAGTTATGCCAGTCCCCCCCAGCCAATGAGAACTGCAGCTAGTGTGGAATCTTAATAAGCAGTCTGGTTTCCTTTATTTCTATTCCATAAACTTTCTACGTGTTTTCTTCTACACCAAAGGTAGTACCTTAAACCCAAGTGGTGATAGAAGTTTGAAATTTTTAGTGGAGTGTGTGCATGCATGCAAACTCGATTCAGTTGTGTCTGACTCTTTGTGACCCTATGGACTGTAGACCTCCAGACTTTTCTGTCCATGGGATTCTCTAGGCAAGAGTACTGGAGTGAGTTGCTATGCCCTCCTCCAGGGGATCTTCCAGACCCAGGGATCGAACCTGCGTCTCTTGTATCCCCTGCATTGGCAGGCAGGTTCTTTACCACTAGTGCCACCTGGGAAGCCCTTTTAGTGGAGCAGCTGCCTTCAAATTCCATTGGCAGGGCAGAATGGTGACTGGGGCATAAATGTCTAAGATAAAGCCCTTGGTTACATCCTGGAATTCTAGTTAAACCACAGGTTGCTTTAGCCTAAATAAAGTAACTGGTGGCCTGTTGGACTTGGTGTAACATTAAAGAACACGCTCTAGCTACTATCTTAAGCAGACCAAGACTGATAACATTGTGAAAACTGTGGGCTAGGCCGAAGGAGAAATAGAGGCAGCAGGTAGCAAAAGTGGACCTGCGGGTAGGCTGCCTGCTACCTGCTTAAGTGGGAACGAACAGAGACAGAACTTTGGTCAAGTGAATGATGTAGCCCTATCATAAGTTCAAAAATACCCAGGTTAACGTGGATGAGGTAGACATGGTTCACAGTTGCCTAAGCAAATCATAGCTTCATCTCCAAAAGTTTTAAAGTCTCTAGAAATTATTTCCTACCATGAACTTGAGAATATAAAAATGGCTGGAAAAGGATTCTGGGTATTTTGATAATGCAGCTTCTCTACCCAACGTGACTCTTTTTGATAAGAAGAAAAACCTGGGCAAACTGTCTCTCCCCTTAATCTGTGAGCTATTTTCCTTACAGTTACTTTCTCTGAAAGCAATATAACAAACATTAAAAAGAACACTAGAGTCCAGGATGATCTGGAAAGAATATTTTAAGGAGACAAGGAACATCATTTGAGTGAATTTATCACATAAAAGACCACATAGCCCACTTAGAATAGTAAGTTGAGGCTCTCAGGCCAAACTGACGGATGCCAGTTCTCTTATGAATAGTTCAATTAAGGGAACTGAATTAGCAGTAGGCTATAGAAAACCCCACTAAACTTGAATGTTTAGCATTCAGAGAATTCTAAGACATAGGGGGTAGTCTTTAAAAAAAAAAACAAAACACCTGGGGTGCTTTGAAGTCATAAAACCCGTCATTAAAAGTTGCCACATATCAACGTACACACAAATAATTATACCACTCCGATCCCTTCTACTGACTTTTGACTGAGAGGAATAAACATTGCAGCTGGTCTCTAAGCTGAAATTTCCTGAGTCATGAATCTTTATCCTCTGTGACCTGGGAGGTAGGACAAACGCTGAGGAGGGAGGCGGGGAGAGGCTTCCAGTGAAGTCATCATTTATGTCTGGAACACTGAGGCAGTTTTATTGTACCTTACCAGGCACTTGTGGGAAGCATGGCCTCCTCTGGGAGACCAGGCACTGAGGCTGTGCTGGAGAAAACGGTTACGGGAGAATGATGGAAGGCATTATTGCTCCCAGAAATAAAGGGACAGAACACATTTGGCGAGGAAAAAATTACTTTCTTCAGTGAGATCCTATATAACTGTGTTTTAAAGTTAATTTTCTCTCCAATATCCCCTTTTGCTTCTGCTTGAATTCAAGGAAATAAACTCAATTGTCATTTGTTAATATTAGTCATTCATTCTTTCTTTGGGTGCCTGCTAGATGCCTGGCATTGTTCTCAGCATGGGAAGCACCAGGGGGAATAAAACAGAAAAAGATGGCTTCATCAGAGGATCCTATGAGATGGATATGGAATTGTAAATGAAGATAAGTGTTCTCGGGAAAGACATCAATGGGTATAGAGTGGAAATTTAACCTAGACTGCCAGGGGGCAGGGAGCAGATAAGGTTTATGCAGCAGACTCATGGATTAGGTAGGCCAAGGGTTGGGTTGGGTTGGAGGTGAAGTCCAGGCAGAAAGGCCTTGCAGCTTATTTTAGGAACCAAAAGGCCTGCGTGACAGGAATAAAGGGAACAAGGGGGAGAGGGACCTGAAATGAGGTTGGGGGCATAGTAAGAGTTTTTAATCCTCTTTGGAAGCAATTGATAGGTTTTAAGCGGGGATTGATGCTTTTGAACTGTGGTGTTGGAGAAGACTCTTGAGAGTCCCTTGGACTGCAAGGAGATCCAAGCAGTCCATCCTAAAGGAAATCAATCCTGAATATTCATTGGAAGAACTGATGCTGAAGCTCCAATACTTTGGCCACCTGATGTGAAGAGCTGACTCATTAGAAAAGACCCTGATGCTGGGAAAGATTGAAGGCGAGAGGAGAAGGGGACAACAGAGGATGAGATGGTTGGATGGCATCACTGACTCGATGGACGTGAGTCTGAGTGAACTCTGGGAGTTGGTGATGGACAGGGAGGCCTGGCGTGCTGCGATTCATGGGGTCGCAAAGAGTCGGACATGACTGAGCGACTGATCTGATCTGATCTGATCTGAAGCAGGGATTGATGCTTTTGAACTGTGGTGCTGGAGAAGACTCTTGATTAGAGTCTCTTGGACTGCAAGGAGACCAAACTAGTCCATCCTAAAGAAAATCAACCCTGAATATTCATTGGAAGGACTGATGCTGAAGTTCCAATACTTTGGCCACCTGATGCGAAGAGCTGACTCATTGGAAAAGACCCTGATGCTGGGAAAGATTGAAGGCAAAAGGAGAAGAGGGCAGCAGAGGATGAGATGGTTGGATGGTATCACCAATTCAATGGACATGAACTTGGGCAAACCCTGGGAGATGGTGAAGGACAGGGAGGCCTGGCATGCTGCAGTCCATGAGGTCACAAAGATTCAAACACGATTGGGCAACTGAACAACAACAAAGCAGGGATTTGCCATAATCAGATTTGCATGTTGAAAAAAGTCACTTCTACCTCAATTTGGAGAATATTTTGGAAGGGGTAGCAATAGTGGATGATCCGAAACTCTCCAGGCTGTATGTAGTTTAGGAGATAGATGTTGATAGATTGTATGAAGGTGGTATGCTGGATGCTCTCTATTTGCCCTTCCAAGTTTACTCTTCACCCTCTCCATCCTGCTTTAGGCTCTGAGAAGCTGAACTCTAGGAACTACATAAACAGGATCTCAGGTCCTCTGGCTTCTGGTTGAGTTTGGTCAATAGGGAGCCCCTAGAGGAGACTGGAAATTTGGAGGAGAATGAGGTCAGGGTGCCATTTTTCCAATCGCCCTCCTTCCTGGTTGCCTCTAGCTGGTTCTGTCTCTCAACAGATGATCACGTGTGCTATGCTGTGATAAGTCTCTCAGTCATGTCTGACTCTTTGCAGCAGCCTGCACTGTAGCCTGCCAGGCCCCTCTGTCCATAGGACTCTCCAGGCAAGAATACTGGAGTGGGTAGCCATTCCCTTCTCCAGGGGATCTTCCCGACCCAGGGACTGAACCTGCATCTCTTCCATCTCCTGCACTGGCAGCCAGGTTCTTTACCATCAGTGCCATCTGGGAAGCCCCAACAGAAGATCATACTCTTCTCAAAGTGACCTTGTGTACATGACTGTCTTTCTAGATAACTACTTCCCCTGGTCCCTTCAGGTCTAGAGGTGGTGTAGCTTTACTTTTATTTCTAAGGGTTTCTCTGTTTTCTATTTCACGTAGTTTCTCTGCACTCACCCCATTGTAAATAACCCCACCTCCAATTATCCCAATTTGAGTATGACATAGGTTTCCTGTTGGTACCCTCATGAACATAGGTGGTGAAGACTCTTGTAGGGAAATGAACAGGTTAGAAATGTATTTAGGAGGTTAAATTAGCAGGGTTAGTGATCATAAAAAGCATTACTTATAGACATAAAAATATTACAGCAACAGTACTTTTATTTTTACCACTAACAAAACAGATGCCATGGTCTACTAGCTGAAAACACTTACTTTTGTGTTCATTGTCATTTACAGGAATTCTGATTTTAAAAGCAGCAAGATTCCAATAGTGAAAAGTAGACAACAGTGATAAAAAAGTAATGTTTGCTAATTCCACTTTTACCCTCTTTCTCTTCTTCTGAATTTGCCTGTTTTTCCTCTTCCCTAAATTTGTTGTTCAGTATCTTAACAGGAAAGCTAGTTATATAGCTCTAGATCCAAACTCTTTGCAATAATTTTCTCCAATTATCTTATCTGGTTTTCTTTCTTTCTTCTCTATTTTAAAAACATATATTCCCCGGTAGTATGCCCTGGGCTTTGCTCCTAAACCCTTTTTAATCATAGGGAAATACAAGCACATCTATTAAAAGATTGCTTATGACTTGTGCAACTCATAAATATCCAGCATTGGCCCTGCTTTTAGTGGAACTGCACATAAACCATACCAATAAATAAATCTTCCTCCATTTTTAAGTATTCCTCTTGAGATGCCACAATCTTCTTTGATGACCAAAAACACCTAATGATGTTATAGTCTATGCTGCTTCCTGATTTCTGTGAGGATTAACACCAGCTCACCATTACACTATGAATAAAAGATGTTCATTTGCTTGGAAACTTCCCAGCATCATTTGCCCTGTTTCCCCAAGTTAACTTTTTGCTTTTGTAATAGTTTCCTATTGATGCAGTAACAAATTACCACAAACTTGGTGGCTTAAAACAATACACATTTTCCCCTTATAGTTCTGGAGGTCAGAAGTCCTAAACTAAGTTGGCAAGTCTCCATTCATTCTGGAAGCTTTAAGGGAGAATCTGTTTCCTTGCCTTTCTAACTTTATGGCTACTTACCTTTGGCTCGTGGCCCCATCCATCTTCAAAGACAGCCTAGTAGCATCTCTTCTCTTCCTTTCTTCTCCTCCTCATCCTTTTTTTTTTTCTGTCTCTCTACCTCCCCCTCTCATCTTCCACCATCATCTTCTGGGTCTGTGGCCCTCCTGCATCTCTTTTATAAAGAGGCTTGTGATTACAATGGGTCAGCCAGGATAATCTCCTCATCTCAGGATCCTTAACTTAATCACATCTGCAAGGTCCTGTTTGTCATGTGAGGTAGCATATTCATAGGTTCCTGGGATTAGAACATGGTCATCTGTGGGGTGGCACCCCACTCCAGTACTCTTGCCTGGAAAATCCCGTGGACGGAAGAGCCTGGTGGGCTGCAGTCCATGGGGTCGCTAAGAGTCAGACACGACTAAGCGACTTCACTTTCACTTTTCACTTTCATGCATTGGAGAAGGAAATGGCAACCCACTCCAGTGTTCTTGCCTGGAGAATCCCAGGGACGGGGAGCCTGGTGGGCTGCCGTCTATGGGGTCGCACAGAGTTGGACACGACTGAAGCGACTTAGCAGCAGCAGCAGCAGCATCTGTGGGGGCTTGGTGGCTCAGCTCACCACAGCTGCGTTCTTATTACTGTATTCCAAACATACCTCATCTTTCCCAGCTTCACCCTATTTGTTCCTGTTGCTTGAATGTTCTGCTATTACCTTTTCATGAGGGCTTCCCTGGTGGCTTAGCAGTAAAGAATCCACCTGCCAGTGCAGGAGACATGGGTTTGATCCCTGGATTGGGAAGATCCCCTGGAGGAGGAAATGGCAACCCACTCCAGTATTCTTGCCTGGACAATCCCATGGATAGAAGGGCCTGACAGGCTGCAGTCTAAGGTGTTGCAAAGAGCTGGACATGACTGAGTGACTAAACAACAACACTACCTTTTCATATATAAAAATCCTCCTCCAATTCAATGGCAAATGAATAAATAATTTCAGAGTATCATGCTAGACTTGGAGATACAGTGGTGAACAAGACACTGCTAACATTCCTGTTCCCTTGGAAATCTCCCCACCATGCTTACTTTTGGGGAAGGGAAGCCCCAAGGAGTGGTGGAGTTGAACTCTGCATTTTTCCTAACTGCTTGTAGCTGTCGAATTCTCATTGTCCTAATCATTTCTGTGCATAAAAACAAACAAACAAAACACATTCAACATTCCAGTGGGTCTCCTCTGTATTCTTTCCACATCCCTCATTTGCGAATCTGGTACAAAACATACTTAAATGTTTCAAATGTTACAGGAAATAAGGAGAAATGTACCAGACATTATTAATAATATCTTTGCCATCATGGGGGTGGGGCATGAGGAAGGAATGTTCCTGGGTGATTTTCTTTATACTATATTTACTAAATGTTCTACAGTGAACACATAGTTTTCTAATTAAATGAAAATACAAGATAGAAAAGCAGTTTCCAGGTCTTTAAATCCAAATTTCATAGTAACAATTAACACTGGATTTTGCATAGACCCAGAAAACAAACCTGCTTCTTAATTTAAGCAATTGCTTATAATCAGTACTGACTCCATAATTTGTGGAGCCCAATGTAAAATCAAAACACAGATCCCTTGTTCTAAAACTACTATGGATTCCAAGACAGCGACAGCAGCAGAGCATTCAATGAAGTGTGGGGCCCCTCCTAAGCGCAGCCCTGCCTGTCATTATTGTCACACACAGATACAATGGCCTTTTCATCACATTAGGCAAAAATCTGAGAACTGGAACTAGCTTCTACAAATTTCAGTGACGAGAAATGGGCTTTATGTGTGGTAACAACCACCTTTGCCACTTGGGTGTTTTATCTTTGTACAATTTTGAGATGGTCATTATTAATTTGTGCCTGATACCAAAATTCATTTTAAAAAAGTGAAAAATTAAGTTACCTAGATCTTTCCCCAGGGATACATATTACATATAATGCAACAAACAAATTGAAGTATAACCTTTGATGACAAGACTGAACCTCAGCGTGAGGCCTCCAGAACCCCTCACCCTCCCAAGCCTATCTTCAGCAGAGTGGAATATTTTACTCAAGTGACAAACCATTTGAGTCTGGCCATTGAGTTAGAGGTTAAAATACAGGCCTCCCAAACTACTGAAGTTTCTTCCTGGCTCTGTGTTGAAATTACCTAGAACAGCTTATTTCATCCTGCTGTGAATGGGAAATAATTAAATTCTTCTAAGTCCCAATCTAGAGAGGTACCAAATGAAGTTAGTGCTTGGAGAGCCTCAGATAAAATATGCTTTGAAAATGCAAATCTTCCTCTGCTTCTTCAACCCCCAGCTCCCATTTAGCTGAGGAGTTGTGCTCAGTCATGTCGTGACTCTTTGCGGCCCCATGGACTGTTGCCTGGCAGGCTCCTCTGTCCCTGGGATTCTCAGGCAAGAATACTGGTTGACACTGCCTTCCTCCAGGGGATCTTCCTGACCCAGGGACTGAACTCGTGTCTCCTGCTTTGGCAGGCAGATTCTTTACTGCCACACCAAGTGGGAAGCCCCTGGAGTTACTCTTTCTAGAAATCTTTTTTTTTGGCTATCCATCCTGTCCCATTCCCTGTTCTGTGCTTCCATAGCAACCTGGACATACATCTATCATAACTTTCCCCACATTGTGATAAATTATAATGGGGTATGTTTTTCCCACCACACTATAGCCCCCCTTCAAGGACACACTTGCTGCCCAGTCACAGGAAGTGTGGTCAGCCCCTTCAAGGTCTGCTTCCACCACAGACAGCCTCCTGGCCAGCCCACAATCAATGGCTGCTCAAGTTGGGGATTTCAAGTGCCAATCAGTTCAGCCAGGCTCAGGACAACTCTGATGGACAAGTTTTGCTCCAGAGCTCCTTGCTAGATTCAAAGAGATTCTGTGGGGCTTGCATTGCAGTTCAGTTTCTGTCTGTGCTCAATCCTGTTCCCCAAACATTCCCTTCACAGGTGTTGATCCCTAATAATCATCAGTAACCCAAACTGCATCTTGCTGTTTGCCTTTGGAGAGTCCAACCTATAGCATAGACTATGCCTTAGTTTTTTAAAATTAATTTATTTTAATTAGAGGCTAATTACTTTACAATATTGTAGTGGTTTTTGCCATATATTGACATGAATCACCCATGGGTGTACATGTGTTCCCCATCCTGAACCCCCCTCCCACCTCCCTCCCCATCCCATCCCTCAGGGTCATCCCAGTGCACCAGCCCTGAGCAAACTGTCTCATGCATCAAACCTGGACTGGTGATCTATTTCACATATGGTAATATACATGTTTCAATGCTATTCTCTTAAATCATCCCACCCTTGCCTTCTCCCACAGAGTCCAAAAGTCTGTTCTTTACATCTGTGTCTCTTTTGCTGTCTCGTATACAGGATTATCGTTACCATCTTTCCAAATTCCATATATATGTGTTAGTATACTGTATTGGTGTTTTTCTTTCTGGCTTACTTCACTCTGTATAATAGGCTCCAGTTTCATCCACCTCATTAGCACTGATTCAAATGTGTTCCTTTTTATAGCTGAGTAATACTCCATTGTGTATATGTACCACAGCTTTCTTATCCATTCATCTGCTGATGGACATCTAGGTTGCTTCCATGTCCTGGCTATTGTAAACAGTGCTGCGATGAACATTGGGGTACACATGTCTCTTTCAATTCTGGTTTCCTTGGTGTGTATGCCCAGCAGTGGGATTTCTGGGTCATAAGGCAGTTCTATTTCCAGTTTTTAAAGGAATCTCCACACTGTTCTCCATAGTGGCTGTACTAGTTTGCATTCCCACCAACAGTGTAAGAGGGTTCACTTTTCTCCACACCCTCTCCAGCATTTGTTGTTTGTAGACTTTTTGACAGCAGCCATTCTGACTGGCATGAGATGGCACCTTATGTCCAGGCAAGAGTACTGGAGTGGGGTGCCATTGCCTTCTCTGATTTATGCCTTAGTTTTTGTGAATCTTAGCACCCTGTCATAGTTCACCTCAAATCTGTGTTGGTTGAACTGGACAGTTCACTATAGACTTAAAAATACTCTTATTCTTGATTTTCTCTCTCCCTCTCATAGAGAACCATATGATGAAAATCACTGTGAAGCTTTTTAACATTGTTAAACATGTCATCAATAAAGAAAAATGTAATAAAGTGGTGCTGAAATATATTTAAACAAATTATTCAGCCAATATAATCTTTATGTGCTATCTGTATAATTTTTTAACATAATAACGTCAGCGTTTTAATATACTGTCAGATTTTGCCAGTCTCTTTATAGACTGTTAAAGTGATGTCTTTGTTTAAGCCTTGGGAAAATGTTTATTTGTTGGTAGAAATGAAGGTGATCCCCAAAGTGCTTTTTAATATGAAGAATGTAATGTGGATTCTTAGTTATGGGTTTTCCTTATAATACATTTTTGTTTGTTTTTGAACAAAGATGCCTTAGAAGAGAAATTGGGAGAACTGAAGGAAGCAATGAAGAGAAGAAATAAATGAGTTGCTAGCAATATCAAGAGGCTGTGAGTGACATTACAGCTGCTAAATCAGTTCTCCCTGCAATTAGGATAAGGAATAAAATTGGCAGAAAAATCTAAAGAAAACACAGCAAGTACCAAACAATACTCCTCCTACTACCACCCTCCTGAAGAAGCCCCCCAAAGCCACAAAAAACTTATCTAATAATCTAACATCATGCCAAGTATAGAAACTTTGATTTCCAATTAACAGGCACTAAATTAATCTAAATGCAATGGTTTTTGCAGCTCAAAAGATGCCAAAACTCAAGGGAGAGGGGTATTCAAGTGCAGGATGAGAGAAGCCAAATGGGGGTAAGACAATTTGTGAGACCACAAGGGGACTTGATATAGAAGTTGTCTATTAAAAAAAAAAACACGAGTTTATCAGTTTGTAAACTAGTATCCATGTTGTCCTCTGAAAATGATGGAAATTTTAGTTAAACTAAACAGTGTAAGTTTCAAATGCTTTGCAACTGTTTATTCAAAAGACTGTTGCAGTCAAAACCACAAAGGCAAGATTTCCCTGGTGGTCCAGTGGTTAAGGCTCAGCACTCCCAATGCAGGGACATGAGTTCAATCTCTGGTTAGGGAACTAAGGTCCCACATATTGCATAATGTGGCCTAAAAAAAAAATCCTAGTAAACTACTTTCAAATTCTGTAAAAGAAATAAATGCAAAAAAGTCCATTGAGGCAGTAAAAAGATCAGTGGTAGGGGGAGAGATGAGAGGAAAGAATGACTAGATGGAGCACAGGGGATGTTTAGAGTACTGAAATCATTTCATATGAAACTGTAATGGTGGATACATGACACTATGCATTTGGCAAAACCCATAGAACTGTACAAGGCAAAGACTGAATCCTAATATAAACCATGAAAGTGAAAGTTGCACAGTCATGTCCGACTCTTTGCGACCCCATGGACTGTTAAAGTCCATGGAATTCTCCAGGCCAGAATACTGGAGTGGGTAGCCTTTTCCTTCTCCAGGGGATCTTCCCAACCCAGGGATGGAACCCAGGTCTCCCACATTGCAGGCGGTTTCTTTACCAGCTGAGCCACAAGGGAAGCCCAAGAATACTGGAGTGGGTAGCCTATCCCTTCTCCAGTGGCTCTTCCTGACCCAGGAATCAAACCAGGTTCTCCTGCATTGTAGGTGGATTCTTTACCAACTGAGCTATGAGGGAAGCCCAATATAAACCACAGACTTTAGTAAATAATAAAGCACCACTATTGGTATGTCAGTTGTAACAAATGTACCACATTAATGCCAGATGTTAATAACTGGGGAAACTGAGGGTGGGACAGTGGGGGAGGAAGTATATAGAAACCCTCTGTACTTTCTGCTCAGTTTTTCTTTAAACCTAAAACTGCTCTGAAAATAAAAATACATTCATTAATACACACATACCCCATTTCTTTTTAAGGGATGGAATAAATCATTTGTTGATTCATTCAACCGATATGTTTTAAGAGCTACCAGGTGATAGCATTCCAAGAGCTGGAGATTAGAGGCCAGTGGTGACGTGGATAAGGATTTATAAAGACAGTTCTGCTCACTACTTCAGTGGAAACCAGCAAACAATGCGAGAGGGTAGGAGAAGGAAATGGCAACCCACTCCAGTATTCTTGCCTGGAGAATCCCATGGGTAGAGGAGCCTGGCAGGCTCCAGTCCATGGTGTCACAAGAGTCAGACATGACTTAGTGACTAAACCACCATGTAATATCTTTGTATATGATAGACCATAACTAGACTTATCATGGTGATTATTTTGAAATGTACAGAAATATTGAACCAGTATGCTGTGTAACAGGAACTAACACAGTGTTGTAGGTCAGTTATAATTCAAAAACAAAATCAGAAAATGAGACAAGATTTGTGATTATCAGGGGGAAGAAGAATTGAATGAAGACAGTCAACATGTACAAACTTCCTATTATAAAATAAATAAGTTCTAGGGATATAATGTATAACATGACAAAATTAACACTGCTGTATGTTATATATGAAAGTTGTTATCATAAGGAAGTTCTCTGAGTTCTCATCATAAGGAAATTTTTTTTTCTATTTCTTTAATTTTTTTAATCTATATAAATGGATGTTGACTTAAAAAAAAAAAAAAAAAATGAGAGAGGGTAGCAGTTGCTAATGGAGCCCTGCCCAGATTCCATCATTCTCACCACTTCTGAGCACACAGGCCTGAAGGTTTCCTCTGCCCCCCAGAGCCCGCTTTGCCATCCAAGCAGAAGGGCAGAGAAATTAATGCTCCTTTGGGAGTGCATGCTTAGCCAATAAATGACAGAAATTGGTGTATAAATACTCCAGCTCCCTGGGTGGAATAACTTTGAGGTATATGTACTCCACCAACTCCCAGAGTTCCTCAGTGGACCTGGGTTCAAGTCATAGAAACAACCTGATTATCCCAATTTTATATATGTTTCAAATTAGTTTCAGCAACATGCCAAAGTGATACTTAATCCTAACCTTTGTCTTCTGTAATCTATGCTCTTCCAAGTGAGAGGATTTCCAATGGCCCTTGCAATTTTAACAATCGAAAATTTGTAGAGCCAGGCAGTGTTGATTTCTGATTAATCAATGTTCTACTTACTTCAACTCTTATTTTATCATCTTTCTGAATATGTGCTAATATATCCATTAGGATAAATGATACAATTATGTTAAAATTTTTTGTAATTTAGATTCCTAGAAATCAAGAACTTTTTTACTTTACTTGCTTACAAAATAGTTTAAGTATGAATAATTGATATTTTTTGAGTACTTACTATGAGCCAGGCACTGTTTCAACTATTTGACACGTATTAACTCATTAAACGGGGAAGGCAATGGCACCCCACTCCAGTACTCTTGCTTGGAAAATCCCATGGACGGAGGAGCCTGGTAGGCTGCAATCCATGGGGTCGCTAAGAGTCGGACACGACTGAGCAACTTCACTTTCACTTTTCACTTTCATGCATTGGAGAAGGAAATGGCAGCCCACTCTAGTGTTCTTGCCTGGAGAATCCCAGGGACGGGGGAGCCTGATGGGCTGCCGTCTATGGGGTTGCACAGAGTCGGACACGACTGAAGTGACTTAGCAAAAAAAAACTCATTAAAATCTCCAAACGACTCTATGAAGTAGATAACTTTATGATGCCCTTCTTTCAGATAATAAAAATGAGGCACAAAGAAGTTTCACATCTTAACCAAGGTCCCATGGTGTGTTAGATTGCAGTACTTGCTTATAATTTTTCCATCTTGTCTTATCCCCTTTCCATGGAAGAAGTATACTTCCCTGTTTCAATGACATAGGCTTTGGCCAATGAAATGTTAGTCTGCATATGACACAAGTAGAGGTTTCAGATGTGCCTGCATGACTTTGACTTTCTTCCTTGCACTTCCACCATGAGGAAACATACCCTGGGGGTCTTCTCCATACCGAGGAGGTATAGGAAACAGACCTGAATCCAATCCACAGCCTGGAACCAAGCCCAGCTGACCCTCACTGAACTCTACAGCATGCATGCTCAGTTATATCTGACTTTTTGTGAACCCCTGGACTGTAGCCTGCCAGGCTCCTCTGTCCATGGGATTTTTCAGGCAAGAATACTGGATTGGGTTGCCATTTCATTTTTCAGGGGATCTTCCTGACCCAGGGATTGAACTCATGTCCCCTATGGCTCCTGCATTGGCAGGCGGACTTTTTACCACTGAGTCATCAGGAAAGCAAACCCCACAGAGCCATAGTCAACCCAGTGGCTTGCAAGTGAGAAAAATAAGGAAGATTTGATAGTTATTTACTACACAGCTTTATGTCAGCAAAATATGACTAATACACGCAGCTAAAAAGAGGAACAACCAGAATTCAAACTGCATAATCTACATTTGATTTGAACAACTTCAAATCAATTTGAACCATTGCTCTAAAAGCACTCAGTTCACAGATTTTTTGACCTGGAATGCAGGCTACCTGTGCTCCAAGTATTGTACCTCGAAAGCATGTCTAAGATATAAAGAGGATGATATTGCTACTATAAAGAGCAACTCAAGGCAGACAGCCTTACACTTATTTAGACTTGCTCTAACTCCACTAAAAATAACTCAAGATTTTGCTCCTGGGGGCCACAGAGCCCAATTCAATATATTCTGTAAACTGACTCAGACAAAGAGATGTGTAGTCAATATCTTCCCTTAGATTTACTAATGGCTTTATTTTTCTTTTGTAATGGAATCATAAACTTGGGCAAGATATCCTATTTTTATGATGCTGCACAAAGGACATATGAAGTCTGGTAATGGTTCTTTCAAGCTATTTTTTCCTCCAGTAGCACCTGAAACAATGCTATGAATTGTGTTCAATTCCACGTGGCAACCATAAAGGTCAGCACTTCCCTCTGCCCGCTAGTCCGTCATGGCTCGCCTGCATGGGGCCGGGTCTGATGGTGTCTTTACTCCCAGATGGCATGCCTGCCATGCTAACACGCCTGGCTCAACATTCTGTAAGTCTTAGGTAATCAAGAATGTAAATCTATTCATTCACTTAGTAAATATTTATTGAGCATTTGCAGGATGAGGCATTGTGCTAGACAGGCACTGAGATGCAATTTGCTATTTCTTCTACACCATAAACAGGTGACAAAAGAGGATGCAAAATTGAGATGTGGGCAGAGTGAGCCTGTGACGTTTTCCTGCCTCTTTCCTTCTTTCTAATGAGTCTTGGTGTTGTTTCCCCTAACTCCCAGTCTTTCCCTGCCCTGTCCAACCTCTGCTTACCCCATTTCACTTCCACTCCACTCGCTTCTGCCCTTTGTACAGGCAGGGGGGCTTTTACATACCTCCTTGAGTAATATCATTTCCCCCTTTACATGTGACTCAAACTGCCTTGACTCCAGTTAAGGAATCTGACATTTAGGGACAGCTGACCTTTTTGGCATATGTAGATAGGGCATCACCGTTGGTGGGGATGAAGCTACTGTTGACAATGCTCCAGAGGACAGAGGCATAGAACACAGTGTGGCTTAGGTATGTTCTGGTTGCCTTAGCCTCCATGATCCTTAATCCCCTCACTTGTAAAATGAACACACACATATGCACACACAGACACAACAATCTGAATGTCCCCCAACAAAAGACAAGTTAAAAAATAATATGAAGGGGAATTCCCTGGCAGTCCAGTGGTTAAGACTCCACACTTCCACCACACAGGGGGGTTCAATTCCTGATTGGGGAACTAAGATCTAGCATGCCCCCCCCCAAAAAAAAGAAAGAAAGAAAATATGAAATATATATACTTTGGGGTTCTATGTAGTCATTTTCAAAATGAGGTAGATTTATATGAAGTCACATGGAGAAAGAACTGTAAGTTATTATTAAAAGTAAAAAGCATGTCAGTATATGCACATTCCCATTTATAACAAGATATATATATATATGTATGTATATATATATGTATGTGTGTGTGTATATATATATACAATTAGGATTTACAATAGTCAAGACCTGTGCTAAGCACTCCTCATATGTGTTCATTATTAATTTTCATTATAACTCTGCATGTTAGATACTATCATTTTACCCCCACTCCTCACCCTCTACCCCACACATATTTCAGGTGAAGAAACAGGAGATGATAAGACCTCTAAGTAAAAGTTGGGGAAAGAATTTGAACTCCAGACCCTCTACTTCCCTTGAGGTAAAAAATGGAGGAAAAAAGAGTGAAGCACCATTCCTAGTCTTCTTCCTACTTCTAGGCCTTTAGTCTCTCCAGAACAGGGTTCTTTTTTTGTGTAGAACTTGTGCTACTGGAAGTGTGTGCATGCTAAGTCGCTTCAGTCGTGTCCAACTCTTTTTGACCCTATGGATTATAGCCCAACAGGCTCCTCTGTCCAAGGGATTCTCCAGGCAACAAGACTGAAGTGGGTTGCCATGCCCTCCTCCAGGGGATCTTCCTGACCCAGGGATTGAACCCACATTTCTCATGTCTCCTGCACTGGCAGGCGGGTTCTTTACCACTGGGCCACCTGGGAAGTGCAGAGAGAGAATTTCAGGGATGGCTTTGGCAAGCCTCATGCCCACCATTCAATAACATTAAGTCAGAATTGAGAGCACTATTCCCTGTTGAATCACTTTTAATGTACTGATTACATGACTAACAAAGTTTCAACTCAGGGCTGGTCTTTTAACACCCTATAACACTTGCTTTTTTTTTTTTTCCACGGAAAGCCACCTCAAGCTCCAGGAAGTCAAGTGTTATTTAGTTAGACTTTAGTAAAATTGTGCTGTTTTCGTTGTATTTATATCTATGGTTATCTTCTACTTAAGACAAATGATACAGAGTATTGTGATGATGAAGTGTTTTCTCTTTTAGGGAAATGTACTTAAGACTTTTCTTCATTTTAAGTGTGTTAATTTAAAGAAAAATATTAAGTGGTAGGATAAGTGGTATATAGATATAACAGAAGTCAGCACTTGTGTAACTAAAATTTTAAATACTTCACTGTGCAAATGTCCCAAATAGCCATGAAACTGACTTTACCTGTCAACACACACCAATTATTTGTCAACCAATTGATGCCAATAAGATAACACAAATAATATTTCTTTTTATAGAAGCAGAATTTGAACAATAAAATGTAATTTTAGTTTATACTGCTACTCAGTAAAGAACTCTAAGGAAAATGTAGTTAACATAATTACTGATGCTTGTTTATCACTTAATACAAGCCAGGCACTATTCCAAGTATTTTACATATATTAAGTAACAACAGCACTATGGGGACCATTATCTTTATTCTACTAATGAGGAAACTGAGATACAGAGAAGTTAAATAACTTATCCAAGGTCACATAGATTATGTCTTATCCAGAGTCTATGCTCTTAATCATTATGCTGTAATACCAGTAGTCATGTACAGACATGAGAATTGGACCATAAAGAAGGCTCAGCACCAAAGAATTAATGCTTTTGAACTGTGGTGCTAGAGAAGACTCTTGAGAGTCCCCTGGACTGCAAGGAGATCCAACCAGTCAATCCTAAAGGAAATCAACCCTGAATATTGACTGAAGGACTGATGCTGAAGCTCCAATACTTTGTCCACCTGATGGGAAGAGCCGACTCACTGGAAAAGACTGATGCTGGGAAAGATTGAAGGCAGGAGGAGAGGGAAGTGACAGAGGATGAGATGGTTAGATAGCATCCCTGACTCAATGGACATGAATTTGAGCAACCTCCAGGAGATAGGAAACAGGGGGCCTGACGTGCTGCAGTCCATGGGGTCACAAAGAGTTGGACATGACTTAGCAACTGAAAAACAAAATACAACCTCTCAATAATAAAATTATTCTAAGTGTTAATGCAAATTCTACTTCTTTTGAAATGCTCACTGGGACTGCAGAAACTGAATGCCAACTTTCAGCTAAGATACCAATCATTATCTTCCACCATAGAAGTGTGATAGCATCCCCATCCTCAGTTCAGTTCAGTTCAGTTGCTCAGTCATGTCCGACTCTTTGAGACCCCATGGACTGCAGCACACCAGGCCTCCCTGTCCATCACCAACTCCCTGAGTTTACTCAAACTCATGTCCGTTGAGTCAGTGATGCCATCCAGCCATCTCATCCTCTGTTGTCCCTTTCTCCTCCTGCCTTCAATCTTTCGCACATCAGGATCTTTTCAAATGAGTCAGTTCTTTGCATCAGATGGCCAAAGTGTTGGAGTTTAAGCTTCAACATCAGTCTTTCCAATGAACACCCAGGACTGATCTCCTTCAGAATGGACTGGCTGGATCTCCTTGCAGTCCAAGGGACTCTCAAGAGTCTTCTCCAACACTACAGTTCAAAAGCATCAATTCTTTGGTGCTCAGCTTTCTTTATAGTCCAACTCTCACATCCATACATGACAACTGGAAAAATCATAGCTTTGACTAGATGGATCTTTGATGGCAAAATAATGTCTCTACTTTTTAATATGCTGTCTAGGCTGGTCATAACTTTCCTTCCAAGGAGTAAGCATCTTTTAATTTCATGGCTACAATCACCATCTGCAGTGATTTTGGAGCTCCCCAAAATAAAGTCTGCCACTATTTCCACTGTTTTTCTATCTATTTGCCATGAAGTGATGGGACCAGATGCCATGATCTTCATTTTCTGAATGTTGAGCTTGAACCCAACTTTTTCACTCTCCTCTTTCACTTTCATCAAGAGGCTCTTTAGTTCTTATTCACTTTCTGCCATAAGGTTAGTGTCATCTGCATATCTGAGGTTATTGATATTTCTCCCGGCAATCTTGATTCCAGCTTGTGCTTCCAGCATTTCTCATGATGTACTCTGTATATAAGTTAAATAGGCAGGGTGATAATATACAGCCTTGACGTACTCCTTTTCCTATTTGGAGCCAGTCTGTTGTTCCATGTCCAGTTCTAACTGTTGCTTCCTGACCTGCATACAGATTTCTCAAGAGGCAGGTCAGGTGTTCTGGTATTCCCATCTCTTTCAGAATTTTCCACAGTTTATTGTGATCCACACAGTCAAAGGCTTTGGCATGGTCAATAAAGCAGAAATAGATGTTTTTCTGGAACTCTCTTGCTTTTTCAATAATCCAGCAGATGTTGGCAATTTGATCTCTGGTTCCTCTGCCTTTTCTAAAACCAGCTTGAACATCTGGAAGTTCACGGTTCACGTATTGCTGAAGCCTGGCTTGGAGAATTTTGAGCATTACTTTATTTACTAACATGTGCTGCTGCTGCTGCTAAGTTGCTTCAGTCATGTCTGACTCTGTGTGACCCCATAGACAGCAGCCCACCAGGCTCCTCTGTCCCTGGGATTCTCCAGGCAAGAACGATGGAGTGGGTTGCCATTTCCTTCTCCAATGCATGAAAGTGAAAAGTGAAAGTGAAAGTGAAGTCGCTCAGTCGTGTCTGACTTGTAGTGACCTCATGGACTGCAGCCTACCAGGCTCCTCTGTCCATGGGATTTTCCAGGCAAGAGTACTGGAGTGGGGTGCCATTGCCTTCTCCGACTAGCGTGTGAGATGAGTGCAATTGTGCTGTAGTTTGAGCATTCTTTGGCATTGCCTTTCTTTGGGATTGGAATGAAAACTGACCTTTTCCAGTCCTGTGGCCACTGCTGAGGTTTCCAATCCCCATCCTAGGTGCAGGTTTTTGGACCAGGAGTTTGCCCCTGACTTTCTCCTGGGAATTTAGAATTGGAACACTATGAAACTTAGTTCAGAAATGGGGACACTGAAAGCCTGAATCTTAGAAATAAAATCAAGTGGAGATAGGGCAGGAGTTAGTGCCATGGCAAGCTGATACTACATGTGAACTGAAGTTTTGGCGGTGTGAAGAAAACCAGAAAAGCTAGGATCAAGCAATCCTACCAATAGAAGAAATTGTGTTGTGGCTCTGCAAGAGTGGGAGAGACCTCTACAGTGCATGGCACTCCAGTTTCCATTTCTGTGTGGCCTGACTGTAATCCAATTCTTATCCTCGAGTGCCCATGAGATTGTAGCATTTACTGTTACAATAAATCCTGCACTTCAAGCTAGTGAGATTAGATTTCTATCACTTGCTATAAAACATGACTAAACAGGAAGCAAGTTGTATGCAGTTGATCTTGAGCAAAAATGTGGAGTGACGGTAGGATCATCCCACGGTGATGATAAGGTAGGAAAATGGCAGTCCATTCAGTAATGGCAAAGCAACCCCTTAAGTTGTAGGCAGCTGGGGACTTACTTGGTGGTCCAGTGGTTGGGACTCCACACTCCCAATGCAGGGGGCATGGGTTCAATACCTGATAGGGGAACAAGGATTCTGCATGCCATACAAAGTAACCAAAAAAAAAAAAGTTATAGACAGCTGTCTCAAGGGTCTTTGAGTGGGTGCCTACCAAGGAGGAGGATTTGCAGTACTTAGTAGCCAAATATAAGGATAGCTGAGTGAGTTGGTTATTACATCTGGTGGCTTAAGTAAAGAATATCAAGAAAGAGGTAAATTCCTTCCAGGATGCCCAGCTGAAGGAAGATAAGGAAAAGCAAGGTCCTTAAATAATTTTCATGGGCTGCTCTTCCTGTCTGTAATAATTTGTCCCAGAGCAGTACTGGCAACTCTCTAAGGTTTAAAATGGCTTTAATAGGAAACTATATCAGACTCTACTGAGTGATGCTTTGGAAAATTGTTAGTAGGTCTGACAGTCATAAATAAATCATTTTGGAGAGATTATTTAAATTATACATCATTGGTAATGATTATTCAGGTGTAATGACTTTAATTGATTACAAGAGTGTTTTTTTAAGATGATGTAATAACTGCCAGTGTTAGTTTGTTGTTTGAAGTGTTCACTAGTGGGAATGATTTAAAATTTTAAAGCATCTGATTTGCATTAGTTGTGAGAGATATTTTAAAATATGTAAACAAGATTGGTGCTCTCCCGTAGCCCTGAATCACCCTGGCACTAAAACAGAAAGCTTTGGTTAATGCTCCAGAGCTCCTATTTTGAGGCAGTTATCTCAGGCAAATCCATAAAGGCCAGTTAATTATTGGTTCTTGTCTCTCCCCAACCAAAGGGGGAAAGAAGAAGAAGAAAAGAAATCTTGCCACCAACCATACTTTTCAGCCAACTGTGGTCAAGCTGATACCCCGCTAGATGAACCATTATATGTCTGCCTTCCACATTTCTACCTCTCCAACACACTATGGACCAACTTGGAGATCCAGGGGGTGTCACAACAATATTGACATATGGGAGTCAGGCAGGTGTACTGCTCAGAGCTCCCTTCAAGGAAAAACGTGCCATCTAGCACCAAGGAGCTCTAATCAGCTGACAGCCTTCAGCTATTCTGTCTTCAGGATCTACCTCATCTTTGGAGCTGAGACCAATCTGTTCTCAGGCAGCTGCAGCCAGTGACTCAGCACACTAGCAGTTCAAGGAGTGGCCGTTTGAGTTGCTTTTTGAATTAAAAAAAAAGTTTTTAATTGGAAGATAATTGCTTCACAATGTTGTTAGTTTCTGCTGTACAACAAGGTGAATTGGCTATAAGTATACACATATACCCTCCTTCTTGTGCCTCCCTCCCCCTCCAAGACCCCCTCTAGGTCATCACAGAGCACTGAGCTGAGATCCCTGTGCCATACAGCAGGTTCAATGTGGGGCTCTTCTAATGGCAGTCTTTGCTCCAAAGCAGGCTTTTCCTGCCCAATCCTGTTTCAGCCCCCTTTTGCCTTTCATAAGCTCTATCCCCCCAATAAAGCTATTACACTTCTAATTCAAGTTCCGTGTTGGCTTCAAAGAGGACCTAACTGAACATGTGATTTCACTTTTATCTGCTGCCACCCCTAAACCAAGACCAACACTATTTTCATGAGAAGTTATTAGATTGAAAAGGAAGAACTTCAATAAAAAAGGTTCATAAAGACTTCCACTACTGATTTCAAGCCATAACCAACCCAACATGCTGGCAGTCTGAGTCTACTGGAACCCAAATGAGGAGACAGCTGTGAGCCTAGCTGAATAGCACTGTCTGGTTTCTACGTCACGCTGGGTTCCTTGGGTTAAAATTAATGCCCTAATTGGTAACGCTCTTGGTCATAGGAATGGGAATGCTATGGAGAAGCCAAAGGAAGTGAAAAACCCTGAATCTGGGACCCCTCTAAAAGCCCAAGTTCTCCAAGCTAGACAAATGTGATGATTCCTCCAAATATAAGGCCAAACCTGAGATGCAGTTGGGCTGATTACAAGCAAAGGCCAACAAAGCTCCACCTATGTGTCAAGTTCCGAGCCAGGCAGAGAAAACATAGCAAGGGAGGGAAAAAAACAACCCTGCCCTCATGGAGCATGCATTCCAGGGAAGGTGGGGAGGGGGAGATAATAAAAAGGTGAATTATTTGTTAAATGGTTATACATGCTGTGGGAAAAAAAAATGAAGCAGATAAGGAGGATGGACTGTAAGAACAAGGTTGCAATTTTAAATAGGGTGTCTGGGAAGGCCTCACCGATAAGCTGGCCTTTGAATAGGAGGTACCAAGAAGTAAGCCATGTGTATGTAAAAACGAAAAGCACTCCAGGCAGGAAGAATAGAATTTGCAAAGACCCTGAGATGGAAACCAGTTTAGCATAGTTGGCAAGCATCCAGAAGCCAGTGTGGCTGGAGAAAAGTGTCAAAGAGGGGGAGTGGTAGTGACATGAAGGCAGAGAAGTAGCCAAATCAGGTCATGTAGGGCTGGGTAGGCTACTATTGGGACTTTGACAAGAGGGAGGAGCTATTGAAGGATTTTTATCAGAGGAGTGACATGATCTGGCTTATTTTAACAAATTCACTCTGCTACGTGGATGATAGACCATAGAGAAGCTTGAATGAAAGTAGGGAGGCCAGTGAGAGGGCCCTGCACCAATTGAGGAGTGAAATGATGAAAAGATAATGGCATGGAACAAATAGGGTAGTTTGCAGCAGTGAAAAGCTATGGTGGGACTCTGGATACATTTTGATGTAGGAATCTGACTTAGAAACTAGGCTGCTCCAGTGGTCAAACTGGTCAAAGTGGGTCTAACTTAAATTGGACTAGGTTCATGGTGAGGCCTCAGATGAATTAAAATTTAAGACTGAACTAATAGGTTAAATTTACCATAGATAATCTTAGCATTAAGAATTTTTTGGAAGTACAGTTGATTTATAATGTTCTCATTTCTGGTATAAGCACAGTGATCCGGTTATACATATATATACATTAAAAAAAATATTTTCCAATATGGTTTATCCCAGGATATTGAATACGGTTTTCTGTGTTACACAGTAGGAACTTGTTGTTTATCCGTGCATGTGTGAGTCGCTCAGTTGTATCCAACTCTTTGCGACCCCATAGACCATAGCCCGCCAGGCTCCTCTGTCCACAGAATTCTCTAGGCAAGAATGTTGGAGTGGGTTGCCATGCCCTCCTCCAGGGGATCTTCCTGACCCAGGGATCAAACCCAGGTTTCCTGCATTGCAGGCAGATTCTTTACCATCTGAGCCATCAGGGAAGCCCCTGTTTATCCATCCGATATATAATAGCTTACATCTGCTAATCCCAAACTGCCAATCCATCCCTCCATCTTCAGGTCCCCTTCCCATCCCCACGTCCCCACCCACAAGTCTGTTTTCTCTGTCTGTACCACAGATAATCTTGAATTTCAGTGGCTGCAGTGGAGAAATTTGAACCATCTTACTTTTGATTTATTCTTATTCTCGATACAGCTTTGTAGCAATGCCACATACCTTCTTAAAAAACAAATGATTGGCACCCAAGTGCAGAGCGGTGAGCTGCACACACGTGCATCCCTCCTCGCTGGCTGCAGGAGCAACAGGAGGCTGTACTCTGAAGAGTCTTTTCTGGCCTCTCCGTTCACCTCCAGGCAGTGACTCAGGAACACAGAGATCTGGGCACCACTCGAACGAGGAATTCCTGGTCAGAGACAGAAACTATAGTTGGCCCAAAGGCAAGCTAAGTTTCCGGAGGAGGCCGAAGAGAAGCAGCAGTCATTGTATTCTGACCTTTACAGTTGGACCCCAGGGGTGGCTGGGGGCTTGGCTTTGACCTTTCCCTTTTTCCTGATGCTGGCCTTGACCGTCAAAAACGACCTCAGGTCTCCACCCAAGGCTTTGCTGACAACTCAGAGTTGGCAGCCATGAAGAGCCAACAACTTTCCAAAGACTTCATCAGCCCCATTCCAGCAGCGGGACCTGCTGAGTCCCTGCAAGTTCTGACACCTGTGTGACTTTCCCCCTTCTTTTTCAACACCGAGTTTTGGACCTTTATTTTTGCAGCTCTTGGCACAAATGTTTTAAAACTGTTGTTGAGGTGGGAGAGAGGCCAAGACGACAGAGGAGATGGACTTTGACCACACCTCCTTTCAGGAACACACCAAAATCACAGCTGCTGAACAAACATTTCCCAGACTAGCAGAGGTAAGTTTGATGGGTCCCTAGAGCAAAGGAGATCTGTGTCCAGCTTCTCAGCAGTGCCCCTGGGAGGGAGCAAGACCCAAGAGAGGAGTGGGTGCTACTTGGTCAGGGCCAGCATGGGTCTCAGTGTAGACCAATTACAGAGGACCACATGGACACGCCCCCCGCCCCCCCACACAGTACTTTGACCCTTCATAAGACCCCACGCATGGACGACAGCCTTTAGGGAAGGGAAACCCCCAAATGACCAAAGTGACATTTTACAAAAACATCAAGGTCATTTCCTCTTTTTTTTTTTTTTAATTGAGTATAGTTGATTCACAATGTTGCCTTAATTTCAAGTGTATAGCCAAGTGATTCAGTTATACATATCTGGATAGATAGATAGATAGATGCTTTTTCAGATTCTTTTCCCTTATAGGTTATTACAAAATATTGAGTATAGTTCCCTGTTCTATATGGTAGGTCCTTGTTGGCTATCTATTGTATATATAGTAGTGCATATATGTTAATTTCAAACTCCAAATTTACCTCTCCCCAAATGGCAACCCACTCCAGTGTTCTTGCCTGGAGAATCCCAGGGACAAGGGAGCCTGGTGGGCTGCCGTCTACGGGGTCGCACAGAGTCGGACACGACTGAAGTGACTTAGCAGCAGCAGCAGCAGCACCCCTTTCCTCTTTGGTAACCATAAGTTTATTTTCTATATCTGTGGCTTTGTTTCTGTTTTTGAAGTAAGTTCATTAGTATCTGTGTTTTTAGATTCCACCTATAAGCAATATCATATGATATTTGTCTCTCTGACTTCATTTAGTATGATAATCTCTAGGTCTATCTACGGAGAAGGCAATGGCACCCCACTCCAGTACTCTGGCCTGGAAAATCCCATGGATGGAGGAGCCTGGTAGGCTGCAGTCCATGGGGTTGCTAAGAGTCGGACACGACTGAGCGACTTCATTTTCACTTTTCACTTTCATGCATTGGAGAAGGAAATGGCAACCCACTCCAGTGTTCTTGCCTGGAGAATCCCAGGGACGGGGGAGCCTGGTGGGCTGCCGTCTGTGGGGTCGCACAGAGTCGGACATGACTGAAGCGACTTAGCAGCAGCAGGTCCATCTATGATGCTGCAAATGGCATTATTTTATTATTTTTATGGCTGAGTAATATTTCACTTTGTATATATGCACACACATGCACACCCCCCCCACATCTTCTTTACCCATTTATCTGTGAATGGACATCTAGGTCCCTTGCATGTCCTACCTACTGTAAACAGTGCTGTAATCAACATTAAACCACATGTATGTAAAGGTCATTCCTTGCACCCATGGATTTGTGAAGTGAGATTTATTAATGTCACATCCTTGCTTTATCAAAGATGTATTATATACAGTTTAGCTTTCATGTCATATGCAGTTGATTATAAACTGATAATTTAAAACTGGACCCCCCAAATATGGTGTTGACAAAACTTTATACTTTATGATCACATATATTCCTGGTAATAACCCTGTGAGATAAAAAGAATATGTATTACTCCTACCACTATCCCATTTTATAGGTGAAAAAACTAATTCAGAATGGTCAAATGAATGAACAAAAGTCACACAGCTATGCTAGACGCAGAGTTGATCTGATATGTAACTGCATAAATCCTTATGTAATATCATGCTACCTCTATTAATCAAAATGTTGATTTTTAAGAGCATTCCATTTCCTGACCACGTTAAACAAGTACACGTTTTCTGTGTTTTGGATTAGTTTTTCCCAGCAAAGTGAATTTGCATTTTTCAAAATTCAGTTTCAATTTTCAAATATCCATTATAGAACTGATGCCACATTATTTGTTAATTGTTGCCTAATTGTTGAATTTTCTTGTCTTTTGGTACAGCTAAACTTTTTTTTTTTTTTTTTGGATGAGACACATTTTGCTAAAATTACCTGCTGTTGTTTGTGATTCCGGTGGTGATGCTGCCAGCTGGAGAAAAGGGGCGGCAGCTTGACTGAAATTCTCATGTTTGATATCTTCAAAGTGGAACCCGCAATTACTTCCCTCCATTTTAAATTTTATAACACAGTGGGGCTACTTAGATTGTACAATGTAGTCCTAAGGTTTTTTGATGTTTTCCCAAATTCTGAGACTTGTTTTATAATCATGACTGCATAAAAACTCTCAGTGGCTTAGCAGACTTACATGGTTACAAAGGAAGCTCACTTCCATAAAATACTCATGTAATAAAAAAAAATCTTTTCTTTGGTATTCAGCTATGTTAGTGCCCTGGAGAAGATGAGCCCATGTTAGTCCTTCACCATAAAGTTGTATATTGTCATTATGACAGCATTCCAAAAGCATTTGTCAAAAATAAAAATAGACCACTTCATTTCTTTCTAACATCTTCACAAAGAGGAACAAAAGAGGACCCAAGTACTAGATAGGAATGATCTTGGAAATACCAGCATTGAGCAGTGACTACAATATGAAAAGAAACCAGCACGATGAAAGACCTGTTTGTCTATTTCTCCATTTTGATCCCCAAAGCAAGTGTGTGGTTTACAATGAAAACCAGCTTCACTGAGAGTGTGACTACGAAAGAGAGAAGCACAATGGTGCAGAGTAGAGAATTCTGGGTCATGAGGGCTGCCAGCCCAGTTTTGTTGCTGACTTGTCAGCAAATCATTAACCTCTTTATGTATAAGAATCTTATTTGTGAAATGAAGATCCCTCCACCTGTTCTTAATCAAGTGTTAATGGTTATTAGAAGGATTAATTGTACAATCCCTTGAGTTCCAAAGGGGAAAATGAGGTGTGGAGGCAGCAGCCATAGTCTCTGAAACAGATGCTGTTGTATAGACCACTGTAGGAGCAGGCTGGGTGGCTTCCCCGGTGGTTCAGTAGTAAAGAATCTGCCTGCCAATGCAGGAGCCATAGAAAACCCGGATTCAGTCCTTTGGTTGAGAAGATCCCCTGGAGGAGGAAGTGGCAACCAACTCCAGTACCCTTGCCTGGAAAATTCCATGGACAGAGGAGCCTGGTGGGCTACAGTCCATGGGGTTGCAAAGAGTCGAACACGACTGAGCACACACGCACAGGAGCAGGCTGCCTGTGCTTTGACACTCTCATTCCCTTATTTAGGAAAGTTAAGCTATAAAAAATGAATTTTTAAACAATCAATAATTTCCAAATAAAAACAATAAGCATAAGCACCTTTTAATCACTATATTAGAATCAATCATTTCATCAATTAATTAATCCATCAAATTAACAACCAAGAGTAGAAGCACCATCTAGAAATTTGCTCCCCCCTGTTGAACCCTTTATGGGAGGTAGATATTATCCATGGACATGTGTGCACCAAATTCTTTTTTAAGCCATACAAAGAGCTCAATGCCTAAGATCCCATGATAGCATGTAGAATCAGAATGCAAAATTATAAATATAAAATTTCAAATAAATATGTTCTAACCATCATCAGTTTTTAAAATTGGACAAGCTAAGTCTGATCATTATATTGTTCTTATTAAATGCATTTTTAATGAATAATAATTGTTTTAATTTTCAGGGCTAAAAAAACTGGACTAAGGCTATAATATAAAAAGTTCAGAAGTCTTAGCCAGCATACTTAAAACAGTTATAAGATCTATCAGTTTTATCTCTCAGATAATTGTTGCCATATAATAGCTGGTCTTATACCCCTCATAAACTTTCAAATTAAGCTTCTACATGCTCTCCTGATTCATAATTTTGTTCTCATGGACACCACTGATATCAGTTAAAATCAAGTCACCTAATGGCTTTCTCTTTAGGAAACTTGCTACTAGCCTATTATCTTACTTAGAATGAACAATTATCTTTATAAGGGATTGAAAATTCACTAAACAAACACAAAGCTGGATAATCAAGAACAATAACCAAATCAGAACATGGAATACCCAGTCTAATCTATGAGTGGGAGAGTGTTAGTTCTACCGTTTCTGAGTTATAAAATGAAACAACTGAAATGTTGATGCTTTTAAGGCCAGATTTTGTCATTCAAAACATAATACAATTAAGTTACAAATGAATCAAAAATTGTTCTAAGAAAAAGGGAGAAGGAAGCTTTTCTTAGAAGCAAGCAGTGGGCATTTAGTGAATGCAAGGCCCTAAAACAGTGAAAGGAATACTAAGGTGCCATGTTCATGCTTCTACTTAAGGCAGTCGGCACCTGGAAGGAAGATAAGCCTTGAATCAACTAGGAAACAAGTTAAATGATGCTAGTATAATATTGAAAGAGAGGAAATACTAGTGTTTGTTTTCTATGACCTCTATACAACCTCATCACTGATTTATCTCACCAGACATAGGATTCATATAGTGTGTTTTCTGTTGCTGCATAATAGGTTACCGCAAACTTAGTGGCTTACAACAACTCATTTATTATCTCACTGTAGGTTAGAGTCTGGGCATAGCATGGCTGGGTTTTCTGCTCAGAGTCTCACTGAGCTGATATCATGTAAGTTAGGACTGTGGTTCTCATCTGGGGCTTGAAGTGCTCTTCCAGGCTCTCTGGCTGTTGGCAGAATTCAGTTCCTTGGGGTTGTAGGACTTAGAGCCCCGTTTTTCCTGTTTGTTGTTGGCTGGGGACTGCTCTAAGCTTTTGGAGACGGTGCCTAGTTCCTTGCCATGCAGCTGCCATAGGCAGTTCACATGGATGTGTGCTCTTTTCTAGGCCAGCCAGTGGGTATCACTCTGCCTTTTTCTTCTGTGACTAGCTAGAGAAAGCAATTTGCTTCTAAACGGCTCACTGGATTTGGTCAGTTCCACTGAGTTGACTTAAAATCAGTTGTGCCATGCAACAAAATAATCATGGGAATGATATCCTATCATATTTTTAAGTCCTTCCCACATTTAAAGGGAAGAGATTATACAGGGATGTAAGTCACGGCAGGGGTGGGGGTGGTCATCTTTAGAATTCTGTCCACCATGTTTAATTCACAAAACATTTCCACACAGTTTATAATTCCACACTCTCTGAAACTTTATGCTCCCCCTTTTAAAAATAAGAAACCAAAATGGGACTAGGACAAAGAAGGGGAGAACCATCAATTACAGAATTCCTACTGTGTGCTGGGACAAAACTGGGTGCTTTTCATGCAGTGCCTCTTTTCATTTTCACAAAGCATTTACGATAGTAGCCTTATCCTACTTTACATATGAGAAACACTAGGCTCAGAGTAGATGAATAATTTGCGCAATGTCACAAGGCATGTAAGAAGTATAGCCAAGACTTATATCCAAGTCTTTTGATTCCAGTTTGCTTTTTTCTTTTTCTTTTTCGGTTGTTCAGAAGAAGAACAAAATACTTCATGCAGCGTATGCTTCACAAAAAGAAGACGACAGTTACAGGTTCCTGGGTACAGGCGGGTGAGTAGAATGCAGACAAACACGTCAATGGGTTTCGAATCCAGTAGGGGTGCTCAGAAGGGAATATAAGACCAGCACATTGGACTGTGTGGAGAACAATTTGACTACTCCTATCAAAATTTACAAAAAGCATATGACTTCTGATTTAGCAATTCCACTTTTAAGACTACATCCTACCATATATTTGCTCATGAGAAAAATGAAATGCATACCAAGTTATGCTTTTCAGCACTGTCTGTAATAGAAAAGAATGGAAACATCCCAATTGTCCATCCATAACGGGCTGTTTCTATAAACCATGACACATTCTTGCAATGGAATGCTGTGCAGCTAGAAAGAAAGAATGAGAAGGCTCTTTATGCATGAACATGGGGATGATTTCACTATTTTGTTAAATGAATAAAAGCAAGATGCAGAACTGTGTGCATGTGGTCACTGTTTTTATAGAAAGAGGGAAGGAAATACAGATATATCTCTCTAATGATTGTGGTATGTGTGTGTGTGTGCATGTGTATGTAACTTGTATATGCATAGACTATCTCTGGAAATACACACATGAAAACTGACAACATGATCCATCTCCAGGCAGGGAAACTAGGGTGCTGAGAATAAAAACTGAGTAGAAAATTTCACTGTAGAGACTCATGTACCTATTTGACTTTTGAAATGTGTGAAATGTGAGTATATGTTATACAAGTAGGTGGTCTGCTGGTTATGATAGATCCAAAGGGAAGGGGAAAAGGGGGCTCAAGAGACATGGAAAAAACTTGCATGTAGAACTCTGTTTATTTGGCAAGGGACATAGAGTTATTTCTGAAATTTTTGTTTGAGGAGCCAGAGTTTAAATTTATGTCACTGCTTATTAAGTCCAAAAATAATAGCAAGGAGAAATTAATAGTGAGTAGAAGCCACAGAGAGAAGTATGAGGCCCAGAACATTTAGAATCTAAATACGTAAACAATGAAGCGGTGTAAGAAGTCTGATGGAGCCAGGAATGAAAATAATAGAATATCACGTAAATGAAAGAAGTTTCTACTTTTCGTTCATGCCAAGGGAAATTTCAGTTTACTATCTAGAAACTTATTATTCTCTAAAAAACTAATGCCTGTATACTTTTTAACTAGAGCATCTTAAATAAACATCCTCTGTTTTCCTGAAAGCAACTACAAAAGTCAAATAGGGGTCTGTCTAAGTGCCAAGAAAACTAAGTGTAGCCTCAAACCTTCAAAATAAAAGTTTTCAAAGCTTGGAGCTTACAGATCTCATGTGCATTAAAGACTTCCAAGATTTACACACAGAAACCTCTCTAGGAAGCAGTGTCTTTGAACCCCTCTCCTACGAGGCTGTGTGGTGGTCTTTAGTGTTGGGTTGGGGGTGCGGTGAGGAGGAAGAAGATGCGGGAGAAACTGGAAGTATAGAAGAAAGAGCAGACCCAGAGGATCCAATGGGATGTTTCCTTTTCTCCTCCTGTTCCCTGTGTCCTTAAAGGCACCATTGCCTCCTTTGAGAGCCAAGAAACTGAGATTAGTCAGATTATGCTTTGTGTGCCTCGGCTGACACCAGAGTGTCCAGCAAGTAAAATTACGGGTTCTGTTGTGCCTGTACCATCCTCATAACCCTGCCTTTCTATTTTGCAATGGAATTGATCACCCAGTAGACCCTCTGGGGCCATCGGTAATTTTAAGCCCTATTGGGTGGACAGTCTACTCCAAAGAACACACCTCCAGCATTTCCCTGAAAAGTTCTCTCTTTTAAATTTATTTGCAAATAAAAAATTCCCCTGTAGGTGCTGTGACAGAAATGGTTCAGGTCTGTGTTTGCCCCTGAAATTGTATACATCCTTTCCACCCACACTGTTTCTAGAGAACTCAGTTTCTGAAATGTGCCCTTTATTTTTGTCCCTTCCTGTCCCTCATAACCTTCATGGGGTGGAAATTTAAGTAATTAAAATCTGAAAGAACAACTCTAATTTGCGTTCAAGTTGGAAGATGAAATTATTTTTGCTGCAGAAATTGCCACGGCACTATACCTAAAAGTCATGACATGTGAATGGGACCTGCAAAGTTTTGTTGAAACAAATTAACTCGACGTATTGTAGCCTCACAGTTCACACGACTGTAGTAGCTTTATGGAATTCCATGTTTAATCAATGCACCAGGGACAAAGAGACCCTTTCAGTTTGGTCACTGACTGCTTCTTTGATGGGTTTAAGTTTGGAGACTCCAAATTAACCCTAAATATTTGCACTCATGTTCCTTGGGCAAAATTAGGCAAAAGAAAAGAGACCATTAGGTCTTTTAAACATTGCAATCAGGTAAGGCTGTAGAGGGATGTAAAGATACAAAACTGAAGGCCATGTGGGCCAATTGTTGTGTATTTTAAAATCCCAGAGGACAAAGAGTACGTGCATCTGTCATATCTAGGATGCTAGAGGGAAAAAACCACAATAGTCAAAGGAGAACACCAGCTTCAGAGAAAGATGGCGCTATGAAAGCAGCATTGTGAGTATTCCTAAAAGTTTCCTTTAGTCGTGTGAGACTCAGCTCTCCACTGCTGATTACAAACTCTCTGAATTTGAGAGAGATTTTGAAAGTAAACTCTTCAAACTCTGCTCAACTCTGCTGACCCTTATTTCTTGGACTGCAAGTTGCCAAGATCATGAAAGCTAAGTAGAGGAGTAAGAATGACCAGAGAATTCATCAAAGTAAAATGTAGGTCAGGTGGAGGCCTTAATTTGGGCACCCCCCTCCCCCCTCCAGAAGCCAACCTGAGACAAGGACTGGTGTAAGTAGTTTATTTGGAAGGTGAATGAAACATCCAGTAGCAGGGGAAAGAAGTGAGGCAGGAAGTCAGATAATGTAAAGCACTACACAAACAGGATTGCTTTTAATCCAGTCTTGTTTTACAGTAGGCAGAATTGAGGCCCGAGAAAAGACCTAAGTTTCACAATTCATCTAATTCATTGTAGCAGAGCCAAGTCTACTGTCCACTAATTCCACTTGAACAGAATTCTCTTAGCATTTCCTGCTTCCCAGGTGGCGCGGTGGTAAAAGAATCTGCCTGCCAATACAGGAGACACAGGTTTGATCCCTGGGTTGGGAAGATCCCCTGGAGGAGGAAATTGCAACCCACTCCAGTATTCTTGCCTGGAGAATCCCATGTAAAGAGGAGCCTGGCAGGCTACAGTCGGTGGGGTCGCAAAGAGTCAGACATGACTGAGCAACTGAGCATGCATGCTTTGGGAAAAAGACAAAAGAGAAAATAATTTTGTATCAAAGATGTAAAAAAATTAAAAATTACTTTCCAGTGTATGCCCTTGGGTCCGTGAATTTTTAATCCGATTTATTGCATTTTTTTCTCTATAATGGTATACTGAGAATCTACAGTGCTACTTAGAATAATAACCTTAAGATAAAGGAAAACCCTGCATTGTCTAAGGGAGCCCTATTACTATTCTTATAAAAGCAGGAAAGTTAACTAATACATTTTTAAAGGATATTAAGAATCAAGGTTGAAAGAAAATGTTCTAGTTAACCTGCAAATTACATGTACCCTAATATTCATTCTGTAGTTCTCATTCATTCGATTTTAATAGATTTATAAAATGAGAATTTTAGTGTTGAGAAATTTTGTGTTAGAAAATGTGAGTTACTATCCGAAGTGAGACCATGAGAGGTGGCTGGATGCAGGAGACAGAGTGTAAGTGTTGGGATCAGAGAATTAAGGTCTACACTCTAGCTCTGCCACTTAATAGCTGTGTGGTCTGGGGCAGATTACTTAACTTCTCTGTACCACGCTGAATCTTGTCAAGGATTGTAAAAGAATATCAGATCCTTTCAGGCAGAAACTTTGTTTTGTTCACCGCTGTATCCTCAGTGCCTGAAACTGATTAGCAGAATAAGCATTAGAGATAAACTGTCAAGTGTCCAGTAGAGCATCTAGCATGCTGTAGGTGTCAACATAAGGTAGCCACTTTTATTACCATGAAGAGAAGGATACTGTTTTTAGGAAGAGTATATGATCTCCGTTTCTAGCCAAGCAGGAGGCACAAAGCTCAAATCCAGGGTCAGGAATTGAGGAAAGATAGCAGGGAGTCCTGGTGATATAGTGCAGGAGACATAGGTTCGATCCCTGGGTTGGGAAGATCCCTTGGAGAAGGAAATGGCAACCCACTCCGGTATTCTTGCCTGGGAAATCCCATGGACAGAGGAGTGTGGTGGGCTACAGTCCATGGGGTCACAAAAGAGTCAGACACGACTTAGTGACTAAATAACAACAAGGCATGGAGTCAGAGGCATTCAATTAAAACCATCAGATACCACTTGACACATGTAAGATTTTTTTCTTTTAAAAAAAGGGGATAAAAGTGTTAGTGAGGATGTGGAACAATTAGAGCCCTCATATGTGCTGGTAAAAATGGTGCAGTTGTTATGTAAAATAGTTTGGCCTTTTGTCAAAAAGTTAAACATAGAATTATCAGGCTGCTGCTGCTAAGTCGCTTCAGTCGTGTCTGATTCTGTGCGACCCCATAGACGGCAGCCCACCAGGCTCCCCCGTCCCTGGGATTCTCCAGGCAAGAACACTGGAGTGGGTTGCCATTTCCTTCTCCAATGCATGAAGGTGAAAAGTGAAAGTGAAGTCGCTCAGTTGTGTCGAACTCCTAGCGACCCCATGGACTGCAGCCTACCAGGCTCCTCTGTCCATGGGATTTTCCAGGCAAGAGTACTGGAGTGGGGTGCCATTGCCTTCTCCAAGAATTATCATGCGTGTGTGTGAGTGTGTGTGAAGTCGCTCAGTCGTGTTCGACTCTTTGCGACCCTGTGGACTGTAGCCCGCCAGGCTCCTCTGTCCATGGGATTCTCCAGGCAAGAGTACTGGAGTGGGGTGCCATTGCCTTCTCCAAGAATTATCATGCGTGTGTGTGAGTGTGTGTGAAGTCGCTCAGTCGTGTTCGACTCTTTGCGACCCTGTGGACTGTAGCCCGCCAGGCTCCTCTGTCCATGGGATTCTCCAGGCAAGAATACTGGAGTGGGTTGCCATTTCCTTCTCCAGGGAATCTTCCCAACCGAGGGATTGAACCCGGGTCTCCTGCATGGCAGGCAGATGCGTAATCCTCCGAGCCACCAGGGAAGCCAAGAATTATCATAAGACCCTGCAATTCCATGAGCTTCCCAGGTGGCTCAGTGGTAAAGAATCTGCCTATAATGCAGGAGACCTGGGTTTGATCCCTGGGTGTGGAAGATCCCCTAGAAAAGGAAAGGGCAACCCACTCTAGTATTCTTGCCTGGAAAATCCTATGGACAGAGAGGAGCCTGGTGGGCTACAGTCCATGGATTTGTAAAGAACTGGACAAGACTGAGTGACTTCACACACACCCATAATTCCACACCTAGGTATTTACACAAGATTATTGAAATCGGGGACTCAGATACTTGTATATTGATGTCCACAGCAGCCTTGTGCAAAATAGCCCAAAGGTGGAAACAACCTAAGTGTTAATCAACAAATGAATGGATAAGCAAAATGTGGTACTTATATGCACTAGGGTATTATTCAGCCATTAAAAGGAATGAAGTTCTCATACATGCTACAAAGTGGATGAACCTTGAAAACATTATGCTAAGTGACATAATGCAGACACAAAGGGACAGACATTGTATGATCCCACTTTTATGACATATCAAGAATAGGCAAATTCATACAGACAAAAAGTAAATTAGCAGTTACCTGGGGGATGAGGAAGCAGGGAGTTATTGCTTAATAGTTACAAAGTTTTTGTTTGAGATGATGAAAGGATTTTGGAAATGGATAGTGGTGATGGTTTTATAACATTGTGGATGTAATTAATGCCACTAAATTATACACTTAAAATGGCAAATTTTATGTCATATATATATTTATTATACATATATATATATTTACCATAATAAGAAAAATAGAGAAGCAATGTTCTCACCTAGAATCAGGATGGTAGACTGAATAATACTTTCCCTGCCTCAGGTATGCACACTCTAATCCCTGGTTTTATGCCTTTGCATGTCATATTATTTGGCAAAAGGGACTTTGCCATCAACCTCTGATGATTAAGATTACAGATCTTCAAATAAGGGAAGTATTGCAGATTATCTCTGTGGGCCTGATATAGTCATTACAGGGCCTTAAAAGTAGAAGAAGAAGGCAGAAGAGGCAGTCACAGAGATGCTATGGAAGAAGAGACAGGTGAAGTTCCAAGTATGAGAGGCTGTTGATCTATCCACCATTGCTGCCTTTGAAGATAGGGGAAGAAGGCTGTGAAACCAAGGAATTCTGGAGATGTCTGGAAGCTGGGAAATGGGACCTCAGTTCTACAGCTACAAGGAATTGAATTCTTCCAGCAACCTGAATAAACAAAGAAGCAAATTCTGCTTCACAGCCTGCAGAAGAGAACACAGCCCTGCAGACACCTTGACTTTAGCCTGGTAAAACCTGTGTTGGACTTATAGAACTGTAAAATAATAAATCTGTGTTTAAAACAACAAATAGTGATGCTATTGTGGAGGTGGCTATTACTGTGTGATTGGAAGACAGCTAAGGTCTAGATGAGGTGTTTTGCTGAGTAAGCAGAAAACAGAGCAAAAATGACCATTAAGAGTGTTGCACAGATTGTTTTTTTCAAAGATGGTTACAATAGTATCTCCCATCCTGTTCTCTTATGCAATGAGAACTTGCCACTCCTCTATCAAGAAGCCCCTCCCCTTGATTCCCCCTTTGAATCTCCCCTTTGTGACTTCCTGGTAACCAATGGAATATAATGAAAGTAATCCTGCATGATTTCTGAGTCTGTGTCCAAAGAGACCATGTAGCTTCTGCCTGGCTCCCTTAAAATACTTGTTCTCCAGGTACTACTTCTCAGGACATTATCTCTTGGAACACAGACTCCATACTGTGAGAAAGCCCAAGTCACACAGAAGGGTCATGTTTACGTGCTCCAGTCAATATTCCCAACTGAGCCCAGCCGTAGAGTCATCCCCACCCAGATGCCAGATGGGTGAAGCCCCTACATAATTCCAGCTGACAGTCGTTTGAGTCACCTGCAGCTGAATCTGAATCTATATGCCCCCCCCCAAATTGCAGTATGTAATTCCTGCCAGACTCATAGTATCTGTGAACATTAAATAGTTGTTTATGTAACTGAGTTTGGGGAGTTTTGTTACAGAGCAATAGATAACCAGAACAAGTGATAAAAGAAGAAACACAATTTAATAATGCCCACAGAGAGGCTAGGGAGTGAAGAGGCATATAGATTGTTCTGTGTCTTTTGCTTTGGGGTTAGGGGGATGATGGTCCTCATTACTCATGGAAAGCAGATTTCCAGGGGTGGAGAAGAGTCAAGGAAAAAGATCATCCTTCTATGAGCAATATGAAAATGAGGGATACCTTTGGTTTTGATGGGAGGCTTGTGATTGAGCTCCCTGGAGCTACTCTTAGCACTGTGAGGAACAGCACTGTAATTCTCAAAAATATCGAAGTTTCAGTTTATCGCAGCCTGGCTGATCCTGAGAAAGGGTTGACCAACCAGTAAGGGTTGACAAGAATTACTGTCAGTTGCCTAAAGTAGAGTAGAGATCTACATATTGAAGTGCCAATGAAGAATGCGTTCCAACATATTGAATTCTTGTGAAAAGCTGCTAAATAATGAAAACTACCCTGGATGCTTGCTGCAAGCCTTTTCAAATGACCTAAATTGTGATGGTCAATAAATACAAAACTGAAAACATTATGAGATTAAAGAATTATGTCCAGATCAAGCCATCCTGAGAGGGTCCAACAAAAATGCTCTTGTAAGAAAGCAGCCTTAGCATTCTATGAACATAACTGTACCAAGAAAACAAGCAGTGATGCAGATTAAATGCACAGAGCCTCTCTCTAGATGAGCCAGTGATTCATTACGCTTGGTACGCATTATCTTGGCTATCAGGAAAATTAAGGGGAAAAGCGGACAATCGTTAACAGTGAAGTTTAACAAAAGATTTCTCAAAAGGAACCTCACAAAAAGCAGTTTTTTTTTGTTTATTTATTTATTTTTGGTCAGTGAAGATTCCAACAGGTGGCCACATCTATGTTTGTTAGAATCCTTTGGACCCTCACTGTTCATTAGAACTTCATTACTCAAGAGCAGAAGACCAAAGGCAGTGTACTAACTCAACCTGGTTTCTTGAGTACTCGGCTGTGCTACACTAAATAAATGCATTAAATAATGGGCCTCTTAGCCCCAACTTGTGGTTTTTCATTCTGTACTTCACACCTGCAGGGAGCTTATCCACATGTACAAATTTAAATTACTCCTTCTTTAAGAACTACTTACTGATTCCTGGACTTCCTGGTGGCTCAGATGGTAAAGCGTTTGTCTACAATGAGGGAGACCTGGGTTCGATTCTTGGGTAGGGAAGATCCCCTGGAGAAGGAAATGGCAACCCACTGCAGTACTATTGCCTGGAAAATCCCATGGACAGAGGAGCCTGGTAGACTACAGTCCACGGGGTCTCCAAGAGTCAGACATGACCTAGCGACTTCACTTTCACTTTACTGATTCCTATATCTGTGTCTCCCAGTTCTTTCTCCTCACCCACTCTTCAGTTCCACCCTAAACTAAAGGGTGAAACTAAGGGAAAATATCTGCTCAGATATTTCCCCAGCTTTTTCATTTTTAAATAAGAACTCATTATCCTAAAGTGATTGGAATAGATTTTCAGTGGCAATGATCATCACACCTTTTTATTTTAATCTAATTAATTTGCTTTGTGAATTTGTTTTCAGTACTAGCACTCCAGTAAGTGCCCAGTCAACACTCTGAATTATTGTGATCCAAATTATGAGGATTTTTAAGAGAAAGCTAGCATCAGCGTTAATAAACATGGATACTATCCTGCAGACTTTAAGAGAGAAAAATCAAAATCCTCTATCCATCAACATGAGAAAGTTGATCACTGCTTTTAAAATTGGGCAGTATGAGCTTGAGGGAGTCTGTGACCTCCCTTCAGGGATGCCATTGAGATGAGCGGGCTCTCAACATGGAAAATTTCCTCTTCCCTTGCCTCCCACAAGTATAAACCAAAGCAACTCCATTTTCATTTGTTTTTCATATTGTAAGTTTTTTTTTGGTATAAATGTTTCTGAATCTGATTTTTGTTTGGAAAATTTGCAGTCTGGCTGATCTGTAAGACCTCCTATGGTGCTTATATTCAGTGGTCCTATCAAGTCATGAAAAAGAGGCTGTGGGATCAGGACGATAAACAAAGTAGTTTAAATATATCTTCATAATCTACCTTTATGCGTTAGATGAAATCAGACAGCAAGTGCAAAGGGAGCTTTACTGTATTGTGTTGTGCAGGTTGGCTGATGCTCTTGATTTGCAAGGGCAAAAGTGCTCCTGCTTCACTGCCACTCTTTAGCAGAATAAAAGGTGCTCATATTTCATCATCTTGTGGCCTCTTAAGGCATTTTGGGGCTTTGAATAACCAGAGCTTGAAAACTGAACAATGACTGTAGCAGATGCTGTTGGTGCCCACATTTATTCTTGCCCTCACCATTCCCACATATGCCCACAGTTTCTTCTTGTAAGCACCTGCAACTGCCTGAGTCCTTTCTTTGGCTGCAGGAACAAACTTGGTCTATGTACAAGGAAAACTGGAGATGCTAAGTGTTGATGTTTCCAGGACTAGCCCTCAATGAAGGACCAGAGTTGGTGGATAAATGCTCCAGCTGCAACCCCCACTTGGGTGAGACAATTATAAGACAAGTTCTGTAGTCACCAAGAGGTCCCCAGTAAGGTTAAGCCCTTATGGCCCATGGCAGTAACTTCATTAACTCACCGTGGATTGCCTTCCTTCCTTCTACTGTCTCTCCTGCTAGTTCTTCTTGGTATTGTCTCCAAAATAAACCGGTCCCAAATAAACTTTATTGTCTAATCGCTCAGTTGTGTCTGACTCTTTTGCGACCCTTGGACTGTAGGCCACCAGGCTCTTCTGTCCATGGGATTCTCCAGGCAAGAATAGTGGAGTGGGGTGCCATGCCCTCTTTTAGGGGATCTTCCTGATGCAGGGATTGAACCTGCATCTCCTCTATTGCAGGCAGATTCTCTTCTGCTGAGCCACTGGGGAAGCCCCCCCTCCCCACCCCAAATAAACTACTCACATTCATGTCCTTTTTGCAAGGTCTGCTTCTAGGGGAAACACAAGTGTATTAGTCAGAGTCCAGTCAGGAGACAGAAAGCTCACCAGTTATTTTAACAGGAGAATTTAATGTAAAAAATGTCAGCTAGGTATAAAATTAACTTGCTGTCTGCATTAGTTTCCTGGGGCCACCATAGCAAAAGACCACAAACTGGATGGCTTAAACAACAGAACTTTTTTGTCTCACAGTTCTGGAGGCCGGAAGTCTGAAATCAAGATTTTGGCAGGGAGTTTCGTCCTGAGGGCTGTGAAGGAGAATCTATTTCATGCCTCTCTCCTAGTAGCCTCAGGAGAGGCTACCTCTTCTGATTTCCTCAGGTTTTCATTGGCTTGTGGATGGTATTCTCCCTGTGTATTCACATCATCTTTCCTCTATATGGAAATGGCAACCCTCTCCAGTATTCTAGCATGGAGAATCCCCATGGACAGAGGAGCCTGGCAGGCTACAGTCCATGGGGTCGCAGAGTCAGACACGACTTAGCAACTAAACTACCACCATCCCTTTATATGTTTGTCTCTGTCCTGATTTCCTCTTTTGATAAGGACACTGATCATATTGAATTAGTTCAGTTCAGTTCAGTTCAGTCACTCAGTCATGTCCGACTCTTTGCGATCCCATGAATCACAGCACGCCAGGTCTCCCTGTCCATCACCAACTCCCGGAGTTCACTCAAACTCATGTCCATCGAGTCGGTGATGCCATCTAGCCATCTCATCCTCTGTCGTTCTCTTCTCCTCCTGCCCCCAATCCCTCCCAGCATCAGAGTCTTTTCCAATGAGTCAACTCTTTGCATGAGGTGGCCAAAGTACTGGAGTTTCAGCTTCAGCATCATTCCTTCCAAAGAACACCCAGGACTGATCTCCTTTAGAATGGACTCGTTGGATCTCCTTGCAGTCCAAGGGACTCTCAAGAGTCTTTGAATGAAGGCTCATCCTAATGACCTCTTCTTAACTTGATCATTGGCAAAGACTTTATTTCCAAGTAAAGGTACTAGGACTTCAACATCTTTTGAAGGGACACAGTTCAACCCATAAGTGCACCTGAAGAGGAAAAAAGAGATCTCTAAACTATCATGGAGGTAGCAACTTGAAGAAACTTCAAGAAACAGCTACCATCCCTAGTACTGAAGGAACAGAGAGAAGATGTCAAAATTATTCAAAGTTAGACATCTGGAGGAAGGACCACATCAGGCTGAGACACAGATGCTTGAGGAAGGGACACCAGTTGACTGGGACTGGTGTGTTTGTGCTAAAACAAGAGGCCTCATGTGGCCTGGACCCAGACCTCTAAAGGGAGAGGATGCTGGTATCTCTGGAGGGGGTACACGATGAAACTGGCTCTGCAAGTGTTGGAAAGACTGCAAACTGGATTCAGCTGCTGGTACAAGAGGAGACTGCAACTTCTGGGATTAAGAAATGAGGTTGGGGTGACTCTCATAGGAACAGGAATCTAAGTGGAAATGCCAAGAAGCAAACAGGAAGAAGCATGTCCCTTCTCCTCCTTCAGCCTTGCATCTCTTTCTAGCACTCTGTATGAACGAAGCCTAAAAGGGAACAGCTGTCAGGCAGAAATGTGGTTTGTCAGATCCCAGTCTCAGCATCATAAAGTATAGAATGCTCAGTTTGGAGCTGAGCAAGAATAGCTTAATAACTAGCACATCAACCTGAGACAATCAGGCAACTGCGAAAGGTAAGATTTTTATCTCAAGGAATGAGGAATGTAAAGATTAGGTCTAAAAACATCAATATAGATGCTTGATTAATGGCAGTTAATGAAACAGTATCTGAGTGAGAAAGAAACACCTCTACAGAGGTGTGGCTATAAAGTAGTATGATTGAATTTTTAATAACACAGTAGAACTTCAGCATACAAATAAGAGCAGTTCTTTCCAAAGTAGTTTCATGGGAATTTTTCCAACTTATTCTTTCAATATGGCCTTGGCCATGGCCAAAGATAGAACTTCTCTTTGTGAGTCCATGGATTGCATTTTGATTCAATCCATGTTGCCAATACTTTGTCTTTTGAGGGTAAGTTAACTTTTTGGAAGCAATTTAATATCATTCCAAACTAGGTGAATAAAAGTCACATGACTAGGCTTGACTCTGCTGTTTGGGGGCAGGTTGGGGAGAGAGGTTTCTGAGGGGTAGTATGTCAAAATACAGGTATAATTATTGCCTTAAGGTGATATCTGACTGGTGGTCACTGAAGCTAAAATTCTGAGTATCTTCTGGGCACTGAAAATCAGATTGACATATTTATATATGTGTATATATATTCACACACTATCATGTGTAAAATAGATGGCTAGTGGGAAGTTGCTGTATAGCACAGGGAGCCCAGCCTGGTGCTCTGTGATGACCTAGAGGGGTGGGATGGGGGCAGGGTGGGAGGGAGACTCAAGAGGTTTTATATATATATATATAGAGAGAGAGAGAGAGAGAAAGAGAGAGAGAGAAAGAGAGAGAGAGATGGGCATACCAGACCACCTGACCTGTCTCTTGAGAAACCTGTATGCAGGCCAGAAAGCAACAGTTAGAACTGGACTTGGAACAACAGACTGGTTCCAAATAGGAAAAGGAGTACGTCAAGGCTGTATATTGTCACCCTGCTTATTTAACTTATATGCAGAGTACATCATGAGAAACACTGGACTGGATGAAGCACAAGCTGGAATCAAGATTGCTGGGAGAAATATCAATAATCTCAGATATGCAGATGACACCACCCTTATGGCAGAAAGTGAAGAAGAATTAAAGAGCCTCTTGATGAAAGTGAAAGAGGAGAGTGAAAAAGTTGGCTTAAAGCTCAACATTCAGAAAATGAAGATCATGGTATCTGGTCCCATCACTTCATGGCAAATAGACGGGGAAACAGTGACACAGTGGCTGACTTTATTTTTCTGGGGGCTCCAAAATCACTGCAGATGGTGATTGCAGCCATGAAATTAAAAGACGCTTGTTCTTTGGAAGGAAAGTTATGACCAACCTAGACAGCATTCCGTCTAGTCAAGGTTATGATTTTTCCAGTGATCATGTATGGATGTGAGAGTTGGACTATAAAGAAGGCTGAGCACTGAAGAATTGATGTTTTTGAACTGTGGTGTTGGAGAAGACCCTTGAGAGTCCCTTGGACTGCAAGGAGATCCAACCAGGCCATCCTTAAGGAGATCAGTCCTGGGTGTTCATTGGAAGGACTGATGTTGAAGTTGAAACCCCAATACTTTGGCCACCTGATGAGAAGAGCTGACTCATTTGAAAAGACCCTGATGCTGGGAAAGATTGAGGGCAGGAAGAGAAGGGGACAACAGAAGATGAGATGGCTGGATGGCATCACCGACTCGATGGACATGGGTTTAGGTAGACTCTGGGAGTTGGTGGTGGACAGGGAGGCCTGGTGTGCTGTGGTTCATGGGGTTGCAAAGAGTCAGACACGACTGAGGGCTGACCTGAACTGAACTGAATAGAGAGAGAGAGAGAGAGAAGAGAGAGAGAGTCATATATATAGTCATAACTATAACTATATATAGTCATAACTATAGTATGACTATATATATGATTATATATATAGCCTCTTGAGCCTATATATTGACTATATATACTTGTGACTATATATAGTTATGACTAATTGATGCTTTTGAACTGTGGTGTTGAAGAAGACTCTTGAGAGTCCCTTGGACTGCAAGGACATCCAACCAGTCCATTGTGAAGGAGATCAGCCCTGAGATTTCTTTGGAAGGAATGATGCTAAAGCTGAAACTCCAGTACTTTGGCCACCTCATGCAAAGAGTTGATTCATTGGAAAAGACTCTGATGCTGGAAGGGATTGGGGGCAGGAGGAGAAGGGGACGACAGAGGATGAGATGGCTGGATGGCATCACTGACTCGATGGACATGAGTCTGAGTGAACTCCGGGAGTTGGTGATGGACAGGGAGGCCTGGTGTGCTGCGATTCATGGGGTCGCAAACAGTCAGACACGACTGAGCGACTGAAGTGAACTGAACTGATATATAGTTATGACTATATATATATATGACTATATATATATGACTATATATAGCTATAACTATAGATATGAGTATATATATGACTTGCCAAAAGACAGATTTTGGTTGTCCTCATTGTCCCCAGTGCATTGCAAAGAGTCGGACATGACTGACTGACTGAACTGATCTATAGTTATGACTATATATGACTATATATAGTCATGACTATATATAGCTATAACTATAGATATGAGTATATATAGTTATGAATATATATATGACTATATATATGACTATTATAGTTATGACTATATATTTGACTATATATAGTTATGACTATATGCATAGTTATATAGTTATATATATATATGACTGATTCACATTGTTGTGTGGCAGAAACCAACACAATATTGTAAAGCAATTATCCTCCAATTACAAAATAAATTGGATTGAGAGCGATGCACAACCACACAATCCAACTCTCAGACTGTTATGTGAGCAATGCACAGGGGAGAATGAGGACAACCAAAATCTGTCTTTTGGCAAGAACTGGGTCAGGCTAGATCTCTGCTCATTTTGGGGATGAGTAAATAGAAACAACTTAATAGAGGTCTGCTAAAAACATGGCAGAGCAAGAGGAACACCACCCTGAAGACTCAGGAGAAGAGTGTGTGTATGTGTGTATTCAGTCATATCCAACTCTTTGCAACCCTATGGACTGTAGGCTACTCTGTCTATGCAATTTCCCAGGCAAAAATACTGGGGTGGGTTGCCATTTCCTCCTCCAGGGGATCTTCCCAACCCAGGGATTAAACCTGCATCTCCTGCATTGGCAGGTGGATTCTTTACCACTGCGCTACTAGGAAAGCCCATAGGAGAATGCTAACTGTGAAATGATTTACTACTGAAACCAACAGAAAATTATATCTATGAGACTACAAGTGGATGTAACTTCTACAAGATAGGAGCAGTAGCAGAAATGAAATCAACTATAGAAAAATAATAGGAAAATGGTTGAAATAAGGAACAAATTTTAAAAGAAACTGTAAGAGAACTAGAATAGCAGAATCAAAAATCCTTTCTGGGAACAGAATTGACACTAAAATACTGAATTGGTAATGCAGAAAACAAACATAAAAAATTTCCCAGAATGTAGAGAAGAAGGAGAAAACAAATGAAAAGACATGATTAAACAGAAAAATGATCAAACCTAAAAATTATGGATACACAAGAGAAAGATTAGTATAACTGGAATCAAGCAATGATCAGACATAATTGAAGAAAATGTTCATAAGTCAATAAAAGATCTGATTGTGCAGTTTGGAAGTCCAGAATCTTGCAGGGACAAAAAATAGAAAGAAATTCTCATGAAGATGTATTTATGAATCATAAGAATTTAAATATATCCTACAAATATCTAGTCATTTAATTAGTTTACTTATAATGGAAGGAAAAATCAGGCTAGTCTCAGTGTTTTTAACTAAATTGAATGCTGAAAGGCTACAGAACCATGTCTAAAATATTTGGTGAGAAAAAGATTTGGTTCAAATAGCCAATATTCATTTATGAATGAAAGCAACAGAAAGGCATGAATATTATGATTAATATGCCATCCATGTTATATTTAGAAAAAAGTAACTTGATCTCTGTGTAAACATTTACTATATAGATTGAAAAAAATTTATAATGACTAAATGGAATAAACACAAAAATGCATAGACTACATGTGTCTTTAAAGGAAAAACAAGAATACCCAAAATGGCATAAAAGCAATGAGACATTAGTTATACAAATAAACAAAAGTTGTTATAACTTCTTAGTAAAATAGAAATATGAACTGTGGTGTTAAAGGAGACTCTTGAGAGTCCCTTGAACTGCAAGATCAAACCAATCAATCCTAAAGGGAATCAGTCCTGAATGTTCATTGGAAGGCCTGATGCTGAAGCTGAAGCTCCAATACTTTGGCCTCCTGATGCAAAGAACTGTCATTGGAAAAGACCCTGATACTGGGAAAGATTGAGGGCAGGAGGAGAAGGGGACAACAGAGGACAAGATGGCTGGATGGCATCACTGACTTGATGGACATGAGTTTGAGCAAGTTCCAGGAGTTGGTGATGGACAGGGAAGCCTGGTATGCTGCAGTTCATGTGGTGAAAAAGAGTCAGACACAACTGAACAAATGAACTGAACTCTCTGATTAGATTATAACATATACCTCTATATTGCTTGTGAGAGTCAAAAAGACACTGAATCTTAAAAATTAAAAATGGACCAAAATTTATATTTGTTTGCAAATGCAAATAAAAGGAAAGTAATATTAATTTCAGGCAAAGGTGACAATTTCAGGCAATGCAGAATTCAAGACAAAAAGCATTATGCAGAGCAAAAAATAACAACTATGAAACTTATATGCCAAATAACTGTGTTGGTATTTATAAAGCAGAAAGAGTCAGAAACTCTTTGACAGACACATTAATTTAATAGCTTTTTAGAGATGTTAATGCAACTGTATCAGATAAAACATAAAAATAAGAGGATATATCTAATTTGGATAATATAATTAATAAAGTTAATTTAATAAAAATATGTTGAACTTTATACCTTACAGAGAACATTTTCCTTCTAATTAGTTACACCATAATTAAAAAGCTTATTTTACTAGGTCTTAAAGAAAACACGAATGTATTTCAAACAGCAGAAATCATGCAGGCTGTGCACTTAGGCACAATGCAATAAAACTGGAAAATAATTACAGTAGTTTAAGCAACCCCCAAATTGAGTTTCACACCCTTTTGTTCAAGCCCATGTAAAGGGGTTGCAAGAGGAAAGGTGTTAAATGACATTGGTAAGCTTCGAGCTAATGGTAAAGAACCCTCCTGCCAATGCAGGGGACATAAGAGAAATGGGTTCGATTCCTCGGTTGGGAAGATCCCTTGAAGAAAGAAATGGCAACTCACTCCAGTATTCATGCCTGGAGTATCGCATGGAAAGAGGAGCCTGGTGGGCTATAGACCGTGTGCTGTGCTTAGTTGCTCCGTCGTGTCCAACTCTTTGTAACCCCGTGGACTGTAGCCTGCCAGGCTCCTCTGTCATTGGGGATTATCCAGGCAAGAACACTAGAGTGGGTCGCCATGCCCTTCTCCAGGGGATCTTCCCAACCCAGGGATTGAAGCCAGGTCTCCCACATTACAGGTGGATTCTTTACTGTCTGAGCCACCAGGGTAACACAGAGCTGGACACGACTGAAGCAACTTATGACATCACCACAGACTTGTTCAATTTCCTACCTATAGGGCTTAGGTGCTTCTGATGTCCTGTAGAGGAATCTATTTGGAAGAATTAAACACAGGGGATAGAAGATCCGCTGATATATAATACTCAAGCTTTAGAGATCCAATTCTCTTAGGATTTTGTAGCAGTTTGGGTTTCACAGACAGAAACTGCTGGCTGACTGTGGTTTCACAAACAGTCCAAATGACCAAAGCTATCTTACTGTAAAAAAAAAAAAATATATATATATATATATATATATGTGTGTGTGTGTGTGTGTGTGTATACACACATGTATTTTTTTCTGAAAAAGTAAGTGGATGGGAGTTTAATTTGTGTATACTGAATATACTAATTAGGAGTGAGTCATGATGAGTTAAAAATCTTTCATTCTCCTTGGGCCACACTCACCTAATATTCAGGCTGACGTAGGCATGAACATATTACTCCAAGCGAGATGTCTGGATGGCCTCCTCTTTCCCTTCCTGATTGCTCATCTTCCTTTTAACAGTCAGAAAGGCACTTTCTTCCTTTTCTCCCTTTCTCCTTTCTTTCACTCCCATTTTTTCTAGCTCTTTACTGGAGAGGATTAGTGTTGAAGTTAATGGTTGAAACAGTGGAGATAAGTTGTTGGATAAAAAGAATCTCAAGACAGTTCTCTGGATTGATGAGATTACTGGGATCATGTGCCCCACCCCTACTGCTAAGGGCCTTGTTCAGCATTAGTAATTACTAATGTAAGGCAGGAGGGTGGAGAGAACCTATGTTGTCTTTTATTGATACCTGAGAAACTCAGGGACTTTACAGATTAAAATTCTTTGCACAAATTTCAGTAGAAAATAGGGACTCACTTGGCAGTTCAGTGGGTAAGACTCTGCCCTTTCAACGCAGGGGGCATGAGTTCGATCCCTAGTTGGGGAACTAAGATCCCACATGCCGCATGGTGCATCCAAAAAAAAAAAAAAAATCAGTAGAAAATAAACATTGGTAAAGATGTTATTCAAAGCATTATTTCCTAGAATAGTGAACTCTAATCATAGGCAGTAGCCATGAAATGACTCAACATAAAAAAAAAGAACCCTGCATGAATACATCAAAATTTCACATCTAAGGAATGGGTTCCTCCATATAAAGATGAAGATTTAGTCAGTGAGATGATTGCTCTAGGTTAAAAGTCTACAATGACTCCTAGAATTTGGCTATGCACTTAATGCATGTCTCTCTCAAACTCAGATAAGGGCTAAGTCTGTAGCTAAATACTGTCTAAATAAATAGTAACCAAGTTAAGTATGTAATGCCCTAGTGAGCCAGCTGACAAAAAATAAGGGTGACTCACAGTCTGGTTCCAACAACATAAGGCAAGTATGTGCCAGACTCAAATGTACTTCTGTGCCATTCCAATCTCTGATTGAGCATATGGTCAACATAGGAAGAGAGCTCTGTTTTGTCAGGAACATGGAAGTAGAAGGAAAAGCACCAAAGGCTTACATCCATTCAGTTGTTCTTTCATCGAACATTTACTGAACCGCTGTTGGGAGGCAGACATTGTATTAGACTGTGGGGATAGATTCAAAACCTTGAAGGCTTCTCAGGCCAGCCACGGGAGACAGACACATGATCAAATATAATATACATGATAGATGCTGGACCAGTGCTTCTCAAACTTTAATATGTGTAAGAATCACCTGGAGAGCTTGATTAGACGATCGGATAGCATCACTGACTCCATGGACATGAGTTTGAGCAACCTCTGGGAGGTGGTAAAGGACAGGGAAGCCTGGCATGCTGCAGTCCATGGGATCCCAAAGAGTTGGACACGACTGAGCAACTGAATGACAACAACAACATGGACGCAGATGCAGGGCATGGTGTACATGAGAGGGGGTTATCTACTTTACCTAAAGGTGATGACTGAGCTGCATTTCAAAAAATAAGTAGCTATTTACTCACCAGGCAGAAAAAGGGGAAGTGTATAGAATTCAGCAACAGTTTGCTGGGGCCCAGTGTGTGACAGATAAGGATGTAGAGAAGAGCATGGAACACATCATGCAGGGTGAAAAGAGCCACATGAAGGAGTTGAGATTTAATCCTGTAGGTAGTGGAGAGTCACTGAGAGTTTTAAGTAAGAATAAGCCATGCAGGTATTTGACAAAGAACATTCCAGTAAGAGGAAACAACAAGGGTAAAGACCTTGAAGTTGGAGTGTCCTTGGTGTGTTCATGGACAAGCAGGGAAGCCAACGTGGCCGGAGTACAAGTGTTGCAGTACCAGGTGATGAGTTCAGAGAACTAGGCAGGGGACAGATCGTGTAAGGCCTTAAGGGCCATTGTAAGAACACTGAATTTTATTTTAAGGCCAGTGAGCTGAGGTATGACATGATTTAACTTAGGTTTGAAAGTGTTACTCTGACTACCATTTGCACGTGTAAGGGGATAGATGTGGAGGTAAGAAAGTAGTTTGGAGGTGATTGTAGGAGTCCAGGAGAGAGTTGATGGTGGCTTGGACCAGGGTTTTTTTGACACATTCATATATTCATGTATATCCACCACCACAGTCATGATATGGAACAGTTCCATTAATCTAAAAACTGCTTCATGCTGCCTTTTTGTAGCATACCATTCCCCTAAGCCCCAATTACTAGGGCTAAACTTACTTCTGTCCCTATCATTTTGTCTTCTCCACAATTTCACATAAATAGAATCATACAGTATAGTGGCTCAGAGATTAAAGCGTCTGCCTGGAATGCGGGAGAGCTGGGTTCGATCCCTGGGTCAGGATGATCCCCTGGAGAAGGAAATGGCAACCCACTCCAGTACTCTTGCCTGAAGAATCCCATGGAGGGAGGAGCCTGGTGGGCTACAGTCTATGGGGTCGCAGAGTCGGACACGACTGAGCGACTTCACTTCACTTCACTTCACTTGATGTTATGAGAATCAATAGTTCATCCCTTTTTATTGCTGAGTAGAATTCCATTTTATGGAGGTACTACAGTTTGTTTATTCATTTACCAGCTGAACCAAATGAAGGATATTGGGTTGTTTTTCCTGCTTTTGGTGATTATGAACAAAGTCAATATAGATATTTGTATGTAGTTTTTTGTATAATCTTATTTTTATTTCTTTTGGATAAATATCTGGGATTGTGATTGGTATATATGTAAGTGTATGTTTAACTGTATAAGCAACTGCCACACTGTTTTCCATTAAGAGTTTACCATCTTATACCATCTTGCATTCTTGCCAGTTAGAGTTCCAGTTGCTCTGCAAGTTTGTCAGTATTTGGTATTGTCATTATTTTTTATTTTAGCCATTCTAGTGGATGTGGAGTCATGTCTCATCGTGGTTTTCATTTGCAAGCTGTTGGCAAGTAATGTTGTTGTGTAGAGTAGAGTTGGAAGGATTCACTAGTAAGTGGATGTGAGACGTTAAAGAGTAAGGAGTCAAGTGTGATTTCAAGATCTTTGCCCTGATTAACACGACAGTGAAAGAAGTAGAGTATTCAGAATCAGAGCTTATGTGACATTTCAGTGGCTCTGGAAGAGTAGTCATTAGGAAAGAGAAAATGGTTATTGTTACTGGGCAAAGGAAAAGTGATAGCACACTCATATTCCCATCAGGAACTACGAATGAGATTTATTTAGAACAAATAGAACTGAAGATGATTAAAGAACTTTATTTTATGGGTGGTGTGTGGGTGGAAAATGAAAGGTGTCATCCTCAAGGAAAGACATGTCAGTCTGGGAAAAGCAGGCTCCTGTTAACATCTCAGTGATATGATTCACTGTGAAACCCCAAAACCTGTTTTATAGCTTGGGTGGGTGGTGGCTGGGGCAGAGTTGTTTTTACTAACACAAAGAACAGAGAGAAGCTGATGGATTGGATAATGGAAACTGGTACCTGGACATAATAGACCATGATGTCATCTTGAATAAGCAAATCTAAGGAAAGATACTAGTGCACACAAAGTAGAGCTGTAAGAAAGCTGACAAAATAAGAGGGCCTACCAGAAATTCTTTGTCCGGAGTTCTCCACCTGGTTTCTCAGGACCCAAGATAATTAGTGTAGATTATCAGTCATCTCTGGTTCAGATAAATGTGAGGATGATATAAGGTACACTAAAGAAGAGATTATCAGGGACCCTCCTGGTGCCACAGTGACAAGGTTCTAATCAGACAGAGATCTTCCTATCATATTTCTGGGATGCTTGATGGCTCAATTTCTAGTCCTTCTTTGGCTTCTGTATTAATTCCCTCTTTAAAACTTTCTGTCTTTATTTTTACTTATTGTTTTTAATAATTAACATAGCACTATTGTTTTTATTTTTGCTTTGTGAAAAATTCAAACAATTTAGAAACATGTAATAAAAAAAGAAAAAGTTTTCTTAAACCTTACCACCCCATATCGTTAGCATTGTTTTGGTACACCATCCTTTCTCGTTTATGCATGCATTACTCACAGCTGTACTTTTACTTAAATGATTTAATAGTACACATGCTTGTTTCTTTAACTCATGGAAACTTTTGAAAGACTGTGATTTATTTAATTTTTTTATTGATACCCCCACCTCCCACTGTAACCAGTGTAAATAACTCTGTTTTTTCTTCCAGAACTTTCTCTATAATCATAAATTTTTACACATGTACACACATACACACTGTTAATTGTTTAACAAAAACAAGATTTTTATAATGTACCTCCCTGGATCTTCCTTTCCTCACTGTATTTGCATAATTCTTTTCTATGATTATCTAATATTCTGTGCTCCAATTGGTCAACATTAATTTTGCTTCCCTTCTTTCTGCCACTACAAACATTGCTACATAGGTATCTCTATATATATCTTATATACTAGAGATTTGTTGATCATACTGCCATCTTTATTTCTATGTGAGAGAATCCAAGAAATAAGATTTCTGAGTTGAAAACTATGTGTAATTATAGCTTTAATAAATATTGCCAAATTAGCTTCCAATCAGATTGTTCATGATATCCTCATTTTAGTTTCCCATCATTATTAAAGTATAATTGGCAAAATTGTGTATATTTAACAATTATGACAATGTTTTGATTTACATATAAATTATGAAATAATCACTACAATGTAGCTAATTAATATATCTATCACCTCATATGTTTCCCATTTTTTTTGTGGTGAGAATTCTTAAGGTCTATCTTAGCAAATTTCATCTATACTATACAGTATTGTTAACTATATTCACATTGCTTTACAGTAGATCCCAAGAACTTACTCATCTTGCTTGCATAACTGAAACTTTGTACTCTTTGACCAATATCTGCCTATTTCCCCCTCCCTCAAGCCCCTGACAACTACCATTTCACTCTCTGTTTCTATGAGTTTGACTATTTTAGATTCCATATATAAGTAAAGATCATGTTTGGCCCTTTTTAAAAAAATGTATTTATTTTAATTAGAGGCTAATTACAGTATTGTGGTGGTTTTTGCCATACATCAACATGAATCAGTGTTTGGCTTTTTTCATTTAGTATAATGTCCTTTGGGCTCAGCCACATTGTTATAAATGTCAGGATTTAAAAAAAATTTCAATCAGATAATTTGTCATTCAATTGGAATATTTAGTTCATTTATATTTAATGTAATCAATTATATAGTTGATTTTTAAATCTACTATTGTACTATATATGATACATGTGTACAATCTGTCTTTTGTTTTTTTCCTACTTTGTTGCCTTTTTAATTATTATTCAAGTACTTCTTATTTCATCTTTTCCATCTGTTAACTTGTTAGTTATACAGTTTATTTTAGTAGTTTCCCTTCTAGTATGACAGTGTGATAACCACCATGATTTGTATCCAAGTAAAACTGGTGAAAATTATAAAACTAATCCAACCATTTAAAGTCTCAGGAAATGGTCCTGTGGACACAAGGCAAATGGAAGAAGCATGTATTCAAAGCAGCTTTCTAAAACTTTGTATGAATTGCAGAAGCGTATGGTACTTGAACCAAGACCTGTGCCATCCTTCCCACTTTCCCACCCTAGCAAGTTGGAACCTCCACTCCAGACTGGTAAGCCAAGAACACAAGGCTCCCTCTACCCTCAGCTCCCAGCTACAGTGCTATCTTCCAAGGAGGGGCAGGATATCAATATTTCTCTTTCTGCTCCTAGGTACTTATTGCTGAGACTAAGTTCTTCATGAATGGAGCTGAGAGGTGGAGCTACCATCTTCTGCTCAACCCCACCAGTGGGATGAAGGCTCTTCCTTGGGCATGGTACTGCTTATAATACTGGGGCCCAGATTTCCTTGCTCTGGCTTGTGGGGCAGGAGTTCCATGCTGAGAGATGCAGGCTGATACTGCCCTCTCCGATTCATTAAGTACTCAACTCCTAAAGCACCGGCATCACTGAGAAAGAATACTTTCTCTGTACTGGCATCAGACCCCTGGTTCAGAGTTTTGAGCAGGGAAGAGAAGCAGACTCCAGAACAGAGAGCTTCAAATCTTCATCCAAAGGAACTCAGTTTATTTGCAACAGATGTGAAGAAATTAGAGCCTAAGAGGCTCACAAAAATAGTGGAAGTTGTGGTAAAAGTCAATTGGAAGAAGATTCATATATTCATTGGAGATATAGGCTAAACTGTAAGCCAACTAGTTTTCCAGAGAGAAACAGAAGAGACAGCTGTTGATCCTATAGATTATAACATGCATAATTGACATATTACAGTTTAATTGAAACAAATGATTTATCACTTCCTGAACATTATAAGAACTTTATAACTTTTTTTAACAAATAAACAATACAGATATTTAATAGAGAATTAACTAGCTTACTTTCAGCATACTAACATTAAAAGAAAAGAGAAATAGAGCAGATAATGCATTACCAAATTGGGTTTTGACCAACATCCAGACTTAAACAGCACTGGGAAGTCCTGTGTCACAGCACATCTGGAGTCCCAGTTGGGAAAGCCTCCCAGGCAGCGCATCTACTCTGTGGGTGAGACTTCAAAGATTGCGATTCAGTGTTCCCGTTTATAATCCCAGGACAGACACAAACTGATATCATCATCAATCTGTGACCAAATTGCAAGCTGGGTTTCACATTAATGCTATTTGTTTTGTTGTGTAAAACTTGGAATGTTGTTAAGCCTGGGGTTTGGTTGGCCAGGCCCCTGTCAGGGGCTCAACAATCTCAAGATTTTCCCCCATCTTATCTATGGTGCTGCAAATCTTGCACTCACAGCAGGCAGTCAGTCACAGTCACTCCCAGTTAAGACAGTATCCAGGCAGGTTAGACACAAGGTCAGAGGTCTGCTGTGCTTTGCCTCTGAAGCCTAAGCAAAACTATTTATTTAATTTCCCTAACATTCAGCCCCAGGATTATTTAGGCTGAAGAGCAAAGGAACAAGGCAAAATAACATACCAGTCTTATTAATTGTGTAAGTAACAATGGAGAACATACTGTAGGTTTTAGTGAAAACAGTCCATTCACAGTAATTGATGGAGTGTTCCAATAAACAGAGCTCTCAAACTTGAGAAGTTGGTCCATACAGCAGTCCTTCCATAGCCTTGTCACAATCTGTCAGTAATGGGTGCAGTTATCAAAGTCTAGATAATTTAACCACCTTTGCAAGAGTCCATGATTTTATGTTTCTATTGGCCAACAGTAGTGCAACAGTACAGACTTCCCTCATAGCTCAGTTGGTAAAGAATCTGCCTGCAATGCAGGAGACCCTGGTTCAATTCCTGGGTTGGGAAGTCCCCTGGAGAAGGGATAGGCTACCCACTCCAGTATTGTTGGGCTTCCCCTGTGGCTCAGCTGGTAAGGAATCTGCCTGCAGTGTGGGAGACCTGGGTTTGATCCATGGGTTGGGAAGATCCCCTGGAGAAGGGAAAGACTGCCCACTCCAGTATTCTGGCCTGGAGAACTCCATGGATTGTATAGTCCATGGGGTTGCAAAGAGTCGGACATGACTGAGCAACTTTCACTTTCAGGGCAGGTGAAGAGGGTTAAAGATGCATAAAAGTAGAAGAGCTGTCAAGATACCTAGAAGAAAGGCTAGACAGGAGAATCAGGACCAGACATTGGCCCATGATGTTAGTGTTTCTCTAGGTATAAGAAGATGCAAGAATTTGGGCTCATAAAAAAGAAAAAATCTTTACCTGAAAACATCTATCTGAAGGCCTGTTTTGTCCATTTTTCCCAGAGCACAGATTGAGTACCTAATTTCTGATATCCATCCTGTATTCCTTTCAAGGGGTGTTGAAGTTCAGCAGTTGTAGTGGCCATGATTTAATCTTTGCAGAGTCTATGATTTAATCTCTGCAAATTGAATCTTTGATTTAATTTGCAGAGTCTGTAAATGCAAGTTTCCAGTTGGCAGAGCCCCTTCATAGCCACAGATTTGAACACACTTTGGGGGAATTTCATGGCAATTGTGTCCCATGGGGCTGGAAAGGCTCATTTCCAGGTCTAGCGAAGATTCCATTGATAGGCCACTCAGTGTGCTGTCATTGGACTAGGCCCTGTGAATAGCAAAATTCTCCAGACCATTCCTCTCTTACTAGCCTCTTGGTCCAGGAACATATTCCCTCTTGTTGCTTCTTCCCATATCTAGAGTTACATTATTATAATCATTGATCTCATATGGCACTACATATATCATTATTTTATCAGTGACTCAGTCACATACTTGGTAATGTAAGATACAACAATTTTCTGAAACAGGCAACATAGAACATGATTAAACTAGCAGTTATTAGTAAGGTTGCAAGCAAGAAGTTAAGTAAAGAATTTTCATTAGGTATAGCTCAATATACCCCTGGTCATCTGACTTAGTTAAATGATTATATCCAGGTGTTCATCTCCTGGTTGTACATCATGGAGCATTTGATCTTTATCTAAAGATTAACTGCTGATATAAGCTTTAGAAACAAAGTTAAAGTGTCCTTTTAACAAGTTAACTAAAATCTTAACAATACAACATAACAACAAGGAACTATTTCAGAAGTGAATAACAAAACTAGAATGTAATGTTCAGTTCAGTTCAGTCGCTCAGTCATGTCCATCTCTTTGCAACCCCATGGACTGCAGCACGCCAGGCCTCCCTGTCCATCACCAACTCCCAGAGATTACTCAAACTCATGTCCATTGAGTCGGTGATGCCATCCAACCATCTCATCCTCTGTTGTCCCCTTCTCCTCTCGCCTTCAGTCTTTCCCAGCATCAGGGTCTTTTCTAATGAGTCAGCTCTTCACATCAGGTGGCCAAAGTATTGGAGCTTCAGCATCAGTTCTTCCAATGAATATTCAGGATTGATTTCCTTTAGGATGGACTGGTTGGATCTCCTTGCAGTCCAAGGGACTCTCAAGAGTCTTCTCCAACACCACAGTTCAAAAACATCAATTCTTCGGTGCTCAGCTTTCTTTATAGTCCAACTCTCACATCCATACATGACTACTGGAAAAACCATAGCCTTGACTAGACGGACCTTTGTTGGCAAAGTAATGACTCTGCTTTTTAATATGCTGTCTAGGCTGGTCATAACTTTGCTTCCAAGGAGTAAGCATCTTTTAATTTCATGGCTACAGTCACCATCTGCAGTGATTCTGGAGCCCCCGAAAATAAAGTCTGCCACTGTTTCCACTGTTTCTCCATCTATTTGCCATGAAATGATGGGACCAGATGCCATGGTCTTTGTTTTCTGAATGTTGAGCTTGAAGCCAACTTTTTCACTCTCTTCTTTCAATTTCATCAAGAGGCTCTTTAGTTCTTCTTCACTTTCTGCTATAAGGGTGGTGTCATCTGCATATCTGAGGTTATTGATATTTCTCCCGCCAATCTTGATTCTAGCTTGTGCTTCTTCCAGCCCAGCGTTTCTCATGATGTACTCTGCATATAAGTTAAATAAGCAGGGTGACAACATACAGCCTTGATGTACTCCTTTCCTGGTTTGGAACCAGTCTCTGTTCCATGTCCAGTTCTAACTGTTGCTTCTTGACCTGCATACAGCTTTCTCCAAAGGGACGTAAGGTGGTCTGTATTCCCATCTCTTTAAGAATCTTTCACAGTTTGTTGTGATCCATGCAGTCAAAGGCTTTGGCATAGTCAATAAAGCAGAAATGGATGTTTTTCTGGAACTCTCTTGCTTTTTCCATGATCCAGCGTATGTTGGCAATTTGGTCTCTGGTTCCTCTGCCTTTTCTAAAACCAGCTTGAACATCTGGAAGTTCACGGTTCACGTATTGCTAAAGCCTGGCTTGGAGAATTTTGAGCATTATTTTGCTAGCATGTGAGATGAGTGCAATTGTGCAGTAGTTTGAACTTCTTTAGCATTGCCTTTCTTTGGGGTTTCTTTTGATTTTTTTAAGGCAGGCCTTTGTAAAAAGCTAGCTGTTTTAAACTGCATATGCAAAAAGAACCAGTTTTGCAGTTTCAAAGAATTTTCATTTTAACCAGTTTTCTCCAGATTCTAAAGAATATCACGGCCATCCTGTGTCAAAAAAGTCATTTTTTCTTTTTCTAGTCATAGTTTTATAGCTAAAATACAGACTAAAATACAAATAGTACTCAAATTGACTGTGATAACAGGGGCAGAAAGAAACTTGCTAGAGTGAGGTGAAACAGGGGGGAAGCTGGTTTCCCCCTCTCCCCTGAGAGATAGGGGAAGTTAGCTGATGGAGAGGGCTTTCCTGGTGGTTCAGCTTGTAAAGAATCTGCCTGCAATGTGGGAGATCTGGGTTCCATCCTTCTGTTGGGAAGATCCCCTGGAGAAGGAAAAGGCTATATACTCCAGTATTCTTGCCTGGAGAAGTCCATGGACTGTATAGTCCATGGGGTCACAAACAGCTGATGGAGAGTGAGACTGAGGCAGGTGGGGGTGGGGTGTAAGTCAGCAACAGGACAAAGAAAGGAGAGGGAAACTGTGGCTGGCTCAAGGGAGAGCCAACTTAACAAGTGAAGATTTGATCAACTAAAATATAATTTTGGCATTGTAACATAGTTGTACTCACAAATCACATAATTCTTTTTTCCATTTGTAACATCTCCTCAGACAATTTTAAATTAGCTTCATATACCTAACAGTAGGCAGAGAGGAGGATCCAGCCTCCCACCTAGCGAGTCACATTCTTATCCTTTTTCAACCTGTGCAAGGTGCAAACATTCAATAACTTCTAAAAGTTTGGCCCGCTTTAACTTAAGGTTCCAGTTCTCACACAATTCAGTGAATATGTCCCATTCATTAGCTAAAGAGCAATAAGGTGAATCCTCCCATCTGGGAATGAAAGCTGCTGCTGCTGCTGCTAAGTCGTGTCAGTCGTGACCGACTCTGTGCGACCCCATAGACGGCAGCCCACCAGGCTCCCCCATCCCTGGGATTCCCCAGGCAAGAACACTGGAGTGGGTTGCCATTTCCTTCTCCAATGCATGAAAGTGAAAAGTGAAAGTGAAGTCGCTCAGTTGTGTCTGACTCTTAGCGACCCCATGGACTGCAGCCTACCAGGCTCCTCCATCCATGGGATTCTCCAGGCAAGAGTACTGGAGTGGGGTGCCATTGCCTTCTCCGGGGAATAAAAGCTACATCAACCTTAATCTCTCTCTTCTTAAAGAATGGCATTTTGCCTCACAAATCCTGCTCACAGCGCCAATTAATGTTCTGCCAAAAGTTTTCACTTTTGTCTCGAGTTCAAAGAATTTGTTAACAAAATAAGCCACTCATTGTATACAAATAAATAATACAGATATTTATTAGAGAATTATCCAATCTGTATCAAGACCGTCCCCAAGAAAAAGAAATGCAAAAAGGCAAAATGGTTGTCTGAGAAGGCCTTACAAATAGCTGTGAAAAGAAGAGAAGCAAAAAGCAAAGGAGAAAAGGAAAAACATACCCATTTGAATGCAGAGTTCCAAAGAATAGCAAGGAGAGATAAGAAAGCCTTCCTCAGCGATCAATGCAAAGAAATAGAGGAAAACAATAGAATGGGAAAGACTAGAGATCTCTTCAAGGAAATTAGAGATATCAATGGAACATTTCATGCAAAGATGGGCTTGATAAAGGACAGAAATGGTATGGACCTAACAGAAGTAGAAAATATTAAGAAGAGGTGGCAAGAATATACAGAAGAACTATACAAAAAAGATCTTCATGACCCAGGTAACCATGATGGTGTGATCACTCACCTAGAGCCAGACATCCTGGAATGGGAAGTCAAGTGGCCTTAGGAAGCATCACTACAAACAAAGCTAGTGGAGGTGATGGAATTCCAGTCGAGCTATTTCAAATCCTAAAAGATGATGCTGTGAAAGTGCTGCACTCAATATGCCAGCAAGTTTGGAAAACTCAGCAGTGGCCACAGGACTGGAAAAGGTCAGTTTTCATTCCAATCTCAAAGAAAGGCAATGCCAAAGAATGCTCAAACTACTGCACAATTGCACTCATGTCTTTATGTTGGTACTTTAATTTTTAACCATTTAATATATGTTATTCCATTGAATTCTGTGTTCTATGATTTTTTTTTTGAAAAGACAGTTGTTGGTGTTATTGCTATTTTGTTGGTAATATGTCTTTTTTTTTTTTCTGTCTGGAAGCTTTTAATATTTTCCCTCTGTGTTGGGGTTTTAGAAACTTATTATAATGTTTCTTTGTATTTATGGGCTTTCCTGATAGCTCAGTTGGTAAAGAATCTGCCTGCAATGCAGGAGACCCTGGTTCAATTCCTTGGTTGGGAAAATCTGCTGGAGAAGGGATAGGCTACCCACTCTAGTATACTTGGGCTTCCTTTGTGGCTCAGCTGGTAAAGAATCTGCTTGCAGTGTGGGAGACCTGGGTTTGATCCCTGGGTTGGAAAGATCCCCTGGAGAAGGGAAATACCTACTCCAGTATTCTTGCCTAGAGAATTCCATGGATAATAACAGTATAAATTGTATTTATACTGCTAGGAGTCCATAGTGACTCTGGAATTGATATTTTCATGTATTTAGTTTTGGAAAATCTGGGCAGTATTTCTTGACACACTGTTTTTGTTTTCTCTTTTATCCTGAGACTCTAATTTGCACCTTTTAGATCCTTTAATATTACCCTATATGATTATTTTTGCATTTTTCCATCTTTTAATTTTCTCTCAATCACTGATACTTTATATTGACTTATATTCTAATTCACCAGTTTTCTCTTCTGCTTTTAAATCCTGAATTCTTAATTTCAGTGAATGTACTTTTCAGCTATAGAATTCTATTTGACCCTTAAATTATATATATATATATAAAGTTTTCTGGTAAAATTCTTCATTCTTTCTTCTACTTTCTTAAATGTATTGTTCATAGTTATTTTAAGTTCCTTTTCTGATAAGGCCAGTATTCAGATTTCCTGTTTATTTTTATTGTCTGTTCTTTCTCTTGATTTTTAGGCACTTCTTCATGTTTCTTGACATGTCAGGAAATGCTTTTTAATTGGATGCAGGACACTGTATATGAACAATTGCAGATGCTTCAGCTGATGTGAACTTTATCCTAGCATTGGAAGATCACCTTGATCCAGTTGATGGCAGGTCTTAGCCTTTGGCAGGGCTGATTTATTTCTAGTTCTTACTGGTAGAGTATCACCCTTAGTCTTAGGGCTTTTTTTTTGTTGGAGTCTTGATGTAAAGCCTTGTATATTTAAAAGGGCTATCCCACTTACTTGAGGCTGAACTCCATTCTTTGATTTATTAGCACTATTAGAATTCTGATGTCATTTATTAGCTCTTCAGCACCCCCAGAAGTTGCTTTCTTCTTGCTTTTCTTGGACTGTCATCTTTAGCATATACACAGCTTAGAAGTCAGAAATATTCAAGGTGAGATTGATTCTAGAATTTTTTTGATTCACTCCTTTCCTCCTATTTGAGTTCTGGTCTCCTTGACAACATAACACTTTTTTCTCTGAAACCCTGAGAGATTTCCACAAGCCCTGACTACTGCTTTCTGCTGGGTTTCTATTCCCAATGCAGAGACCTACCAAATGTACTAAGGGAAAAAAGTCAAAGGCAAATGAGAGAGGGGCAGGCTTACCTCAATATACTTCCTAACCATCTGAAATTTTGACCCCTAGAGTCTTGCCTATTTTATTATCCTCCAGTGGCTTCACATAGATACATTGTGCATTTGCACCAGCCTTTATGCTCTTTCTTGGCAGGAAGGTTATTTCAAGACAAGTTGTTCTTTTGTGGTTGGAAGTTGAAGTCCATTGCTTTATTTTGTAATATTTTTTTCCTTGATCTTTCAGACCATTAATATTGCTCTCAAAAGTGACCGTCTTCTCTTTCATTTCATCCATTGATTTTTAAAAGGTAAAAAAAAAAAAAAAAAAAATCCTATGTCCTGATCTCAGAAAGTCTTATTTTGAACTGTGGTTCACCATCACTAGGTGTTCCTTTATTTTCTCCATGTCATTAGCTAAATTCTTTAGTAATGCTGTTTCAGTGTTGTATCAACGGTTCCTCTCTGGCACGTGGTCTGCCCTCTATAGAGACACGAGGATGAAGCTGCCCTGCTCAGTCTCTTTTCAGACTGAAGACCAGATTCTCACAGCCTCTTAGGCAGAGAGGACTCACCTTCAGATTTAGCTATTCTACAGGTCCTTCCTGGAGCATTTCCTGTGGCTTGTACCACCCTTCCTCTGAGGTGGGATAAGTAACAAGATTTTTCAGGAGCAAACATTTCTAGTAGTTGAGAAGCTCTGGTTCTCACCTTTAGATTTTTTACCATAGGAATTTCTTAAACTTTACAAATGGAGGGAAGCGAAGTTCTGCACCAGCGCCTTCTTCAAGATGCAGAGGTGTCTAACCAGGCCTTCTTCTCCCTCTTTGGTTCCCACCTGAGCCCTGAGCCCTGTGGATGCTCCTGTTGAGGAAAAGTAAAAGGCATTTGAATTGGTGCTGTGAGGCATTGGGAAACAGGGATGCATGTTTCTGTTGACACCTTCTAGCTTTCTTTCCACCTCTCAATTAGATAGTGCCCATAGAAAACTTGGTGAAAGCCATCGGTGCATTGAAAACCAGGCAAGTTGAGAATCTGAATCAACTAAACATTGCTTAGGTTAAGACATTTAAAAATCAGTTGTTATCATTTAGCAAACAAACTATAATATACATAAATAAAATGAAAATTTGCCTTAACATTCAGAATATTATGATTCTGGCAAACCTACTTTAGTTGGCTCTGGGTCCCCATGAAGGAAGAGTAAGAAAAATGTCATAGAAGTTAGGAATGTGTCAGTATCATTTCTAGCACTTTCCAAATTGGCTTTAACTGGAAGGTTAATAAGGGTGTCATACAGGTTTTTTAAAATTCTAAAACACACAATTAAATGGGTTTCTGTTTTGCTGCTTGTCTTTTCAATGCCATTCTTATCCTGACTTGTAAATATCCAGGAAGGAGAAATCAATGGTCACAGGTAGCCTATCGCTATTTGGGGAAATATTGTTCTTTTTCAGTGATCTATGAAATAACAGTTCATTCTGTCTGTCATCAATAACATCCCCACTTGGCAAAGCTATTCTGTTTTAGTTTGGATTTCTCCAGAAGCATTTCATAAGAGTAAGTCTGAGTGGAGAATTTTATTTGGGAGGTAATGTCAAGAAGGGCTTCCCTGGAAGCTCAGCTGGTAAAGAATCCACCTGCAATGCAAGAGACCCCAGTTTGATTTCTGGGTCGGGAAGATCCGCTGGAGAAGGGATAGGCCACCCACTCCAGTATTCTTGGGCTTCCCTGATGGCTCAGACGGTAAAGAATCTACCTGCAATGCAGGAGACCTGGGTTTGATCCCTGGGTTGGGAAGATCCCCTGGGGAAGGCAACAGCTTCCCATTCCAGTATTCTGGCCTGGAGAATTCCATGAACAGAGGAACCTGGCAGGCTACAGTCTATGGGGTCGCAAAGAGTCGGACACGACTGAGAGACTTTCACATACAATGTCAGGAAGCACTACTAGGGACATGGAGAAGTGAGACAGGGAAAAGAAAATAGCCAGTGGAGAGTGTGTTGATGTGGCTAATTGGTGATCTGTTTTGTTGAGGACCTCTAGGAGAGGGTTATCGGGCTTCCCAGGTGGCTCAGTGGGTAAAGAATCTGTCTGCAATGCAGGAGATGTAGGAGACTCGGGTTTGATCCCTGGGTTGGGAAGATCCCCGGAGGACAGCATGGCAACCCATTCCAGTATTCTAGCTTGGAGAATCCCGTGGATAGAGGAACCTGGTGGGCAGAGGTTCATGGGGTTGCAGAGTCAGATATGACTGAAGCAACTGATCACGCACACACTAGAAGGTATAGAACATTGTACGTGAGATTTGAAGAAATTGAAGAACTGATCAACCAACTCTCATGCCTCTGCATCTGAGGGTAGTGTGTAGAGAATAGTGAGTTCCAAGATGATATGGGTTGGATGCCAACCGTATCTGCTAAATATTGTAAATAGTAGTGTAAAAGATTATGCATATCTCATTGACTTTGTATATTTGCTGTTTGGGGTATTTGCCCCTCATACTGCTGCTTCTTAAAATTCTCTGTCAAATATTACTCCCCTGAGAAATTGATGCTTTTTAACTGTGGTATTGGAGAAGACTCTTGAGAGTCCCTTGGACTGCAAGGAGATCCAACCAGTCCATCCTAAAGGAGATCAGTCCTGGGTGTTCATTGGAAGGACTGATGTTGAAGCTGAAACTCCAATACTTTGGCCACCTGATGCGAAGAGCTGACTCATTTGAAAAAGCTTGAGGGCAGGAGGAGAAGGGGACGACAGAGGATGAGATGGTTGGATGGCATCACTGACTCGATGGACATGGGTTTGGGTGGACTCCGGGAGTTGGTGACGGACAGGGAGGCCTGGTGTGCTGTGGTTCATGGGCTTGCAAAGAGTCGGACACGACTGAGTGACTGAACTGAACTGAGAAATTCTTCATTAATTCTTTCAGCTATAAATGATATCGTTCATTCTATTTACCATCATAACATTAGTTTTAAACTATTATGTGAATAATTTTGCTCTTCTCTTCTGCAGTTTACTGATATTGCATAATTTGTTGTTGTTCAGTCATTAAGTCATGTCCAACAGGCTTCCCTGTCCTTCACTGTCTCCTGGAGTTTGCTCAAACTCATATTCATTGAGTTGGTGATGCTATCTAACCATCTCATCCTCTGCCGCCCCTTTCTCCTTTACCTTCAATCTTTGCCATCATCAGTGTCTTGTCCAGTGAGTCGGCTCTTCGCATCAGGTACCCAAAGTATTAGAGTTTCAGCTTCAGCATCTGTCCTTCCAGTGAATATTCAGGACTGATTTCCTTTAGGATGGACTGGTTTGCTCTCTTTGCAGTCCAAGGGACTCTCAAGATTCTTCTTCAGCACTACAGTTCAATAGCATCAATTTCTCAGTGCTCAGCCTTCATTATGGTCCAACTCTCACATCCATACATGACTACTAGACAGACCTTTGTCAGCAAAGTGATGTCTCTGCTTTTTAATATGCTGCCTAAGTTGGTCATAGCTTTCCTTCCAAGGAGCAAGTGTCATTTAATTTCATGAATGCAGTCACCGTCTGCAGTGATTTTGGAGCCCAAGGAAGTAAAATCTGTTACAGCTTCCACTTTTCCCCCTTCTGTTTGCCTTGAAGTGATGGGATTGGATGCCATGATCTTAGTTTTTTTTTTTTTTTAATGTTTAGTTTCAAGCCAGCTTTCTTACTCTCCTCTTTCACCCTCATTAAGAAGCTAATTCCTCTTCAGTTTCTGCCATTACAGTGGTATCATCTGCATATCTGAGGTTGTTGATATTTCTCCTGGCAATCTTGATTCCAGCTTGTGATTCATCCAGCCCAGCATTTCTCATGATGCACTCTGCATATAAGTTAGATAAGCAGCATGACAATGTACAGCCTGGTCATACTGCTTTCCCAATTTTGAACCAGTCCATTGTTCCATGTCCAGGTCTAACTGTTTCTTCTTGACCTGCATTCAGGTTTCTCAGGAGATAGATAAGGTGGTCTGCTATCCCCATATCTTTAAGAATTTCCCACAGTTTGTTGCATTACAGTTATTCATAATAAAATTATATGTCTCTTAACAAGACACTTTACCCTTGAAAGGAAAGACATATCTTATTCATGTTTCCATACTTGCCATACTTAACACAGTGGCTTGTGCAGGACAGGATCCCAGTCAATGTTTTCTGAATGACTGAAAATGTTTGTATTGTAGAACAGAGACTACATTAGCATAGTATGAGTTAATGCACAAAGAATTCATTTGTTACTTCTACAAGTAAGAGTATGGTTTGAATCACTTATTTTTGGAACAGTCATTCTCAGTTGTTGGATGAAGTTTGTATCTGGATGGCCAAACATTTAATATGAATGCCAAGAGGGGCTGGGTAATTTCATCATTCCATCTGGACCACAAGACATGTGTCTGGGTGGATCTGTTCTGCAGGCATGCTTAGAAGTAGTTAAGTATGTCTTTGGGAATTTTCTGACTTTATCCAAACAGATGTTTTCTGTAACTTGCATTGGCCTTTGTTGAGATAAATAAAAAAGTCAAGATAGCTCCATTTTGCTTTTTTAATAGAAAAAGCTGTGTTTCTTCTGCATTCATAATGAATGTTTACAGTCATTTTACATATTAAATGCTATTAATCAAGAGAAGTAATCTGAGTTAAAAGCTATTGCCCTAAATGAGTAAAAAATGGGGGTATAATTGGAAATGGCTTCCCCTCTCCTGTATCTGTACTGTTCTACTTAATATTTGGCAGATGGGGTATGAATAGAAATGCTTAAGTTGGAATGCTTTATGGGGTTTTAGACCGTTGTTAATTAGTCATGAAATAATTTTAATTACTTAAAAACTCCATTATGATAGTGCTTCAAATGTGTGTCACATATTGGCAAAGTATTACAGACCAACGTTTGTAAATCATTTTACTTACACTTATATTTGATGGGATGAAAAATAAGGTGAATATATTTAATATATTCATAATGAAGAGATTTGACAGGGTAAGGACTGTTTACCTCAAATTAGGCTATAAAAATCCTGAAGCCTTTGGGTTTTTATCAGTGGTTCAAAGCAATTAGTTTAAAAAAAAATGGAACAGTAGTATAAAAGAAAGAAGATCAATTGAGTTTAGGTCCCTTTTCCCAAACTCCTCCTTTTACTATTTTCATTCTTTATTTTGGCTATTTGCAATTTTGTCTATAGCCCAGAAGAAGGAGGTGACAGTTATGACTATAAAAAATGGCCTTTAATATAGCTCTTGGAAAATTTGCTGAGGAAGGATGATGTTATATATACAGTGCTGGGGAGTAACGGAAGGTTCATTCCTTTGTTCATTCAATCTTTCAAATATTTGTTGAATAAATAAATCAAAAATTAGGAAGACATAGTTCTCAACGTCAAGGAATTTAAACTTTAGTAGGAGGCAGAACACATGTAGTCAATTGACTATCAAACAGTATAGACTATGGAAGTACCTGAAGACAGGTTGGAAAGTATCTAAAAAATATAAAAGAAGCAGAATCACTTCACATTTGTGTGTGGGGTGGGGCGAGGGGGATGGAGTCTGGAAAGACTTCTTTAAAGAGGTAGTCTTATCCTGAAGAATGTGTAAAAATTTAACAGGCAGGTGGAAAAATATTTACAAAAGATGCATTATCCTTTTCCCCTTCCTCTAACTGCACCCTCTCCTGTACAGCCCAGGTATGTTGGGGAAGCCTGTCCCTATTTCAAACTCCAGGGGTGGCCTTGGTTGACCTAAGCAGATCAGCATCTTCTGTCCCCTGGCCAAAGTGGAAAAGGTCCAGGGAAATCAATGGGTTAGAATCACAGGCAAGGTTTTTTTCATCAGAGACCTGGATTGGAGGAGGATCAAGATGCCAGAAGTTGAGGTGATTGGGCATTGGTGCTGTTAGAGTTTGGGGAACTTGGATTGAACATCAAATGTCCTGGATCCATTGTTTAGGTCAGGGAAATTATTTCAATTCAGAATGGTATAAGATTTGACTGAAATAAGGAAGTTATTTCCATGGCGTGTCTGGAATCCAGTGACTTTTAACACACTGGCTCTGGTTCATCTGAACATTCAGTCTGGTTTTAACATAGCATTCTGTATTTCCCCTACCACCTGGGCAACACATACACACACACACATACACACACACACACACACACAATGATTAATTCTTCAATTGTACCTTCATAAATTTTTCAGATCTCTTTAATACCTCCCCCCTTTTTTGGTTTTGTTTTTTCACTGGGCTGTGCCAGGTCTTCGTTGTTGCATACAGGATCTTAGTTCCCTGACCAGGGATCGAGCCTATGCTCCCCGCCTTGGGAGGGCAGAGTCTTAACCACTGACTACCAAGGAAGTGTTTCTCTTCACTTCTTTCTGTCCCCAAGTTGCTGTCCCAGTTTTCTTCTCACTACTTCTCATCTGGATGATTGCCATTCCCTCCTAGTTGATCTCCCTGGCACCTCTTTGGCCACTTCCCATTCTAGAATGACCTTTCCAGAACACAAATCTGACAGTAGTATTCCCAAGTCTTGTCACTCCCCAACATCCTTGTATGCCTCACTCATACTGAACATGCAGCAGCTTCCTAAATATGACAATGCCCTTTACCATTACCTATGATTCTTCTTTGCTTATAACATTGTGTCTCCTTCCCTCTGTCCCCAGCTTATACACCAGGCCTTCCTCTGAATATGAGTTTATGGGACCCCCCCCTCCTTAATTCTCAACCTGAAAGTTAAAGTGTTAGTTGCTCAGTTGTGTCCAACTCTTTGTGACCCCACGGACTGTAGCCCACCAGACTTCTCTGTTCATGGGATTTCCCAGGCACGAATACTGGAGTGGGTTGTCATTTCCTCCTCCGGGGGATCTTCCAGACCTAGGGATCAAACCCAGGTCTCCTGCATTGCAGGCAGATCCTTTAGCATCTGAGCCACCAGGGAAGCTCAGCCTGCTGAGATTCTAAGGGAGGGGGTTGATGTGTTAGTCTCCTGCTGTGACTATGGGGGTGAGCACTGGTCACCACGGTGTCAGCTTCAGTAAGATATTGTAGGAAATGTACTGAAGACTATTCTGTCTCCTGCTACAACTCTTGTGAAGCTAATAGTGAGTGAGAGCAGGGCATTGGAGAACAGACTGGCCATTAACTAAGATCAAGACAGCCAGAAGTCAGGGTCTAGAGGGACATGGACTGTAGCGAGGTCCAGGACTTTGAAACAAGACTGGGAAGGCAAAGAGGTGAAGGCCATGGACTTTCTAATGCCTCTTCTGTTCTCTGCTTTTGACTTGCCCAGCTTGGCCGCAGCACCCACCCGCACCTCCCAAAGGTGGCTGATGTAAAATTATCTTGATGTTTAGAGGAACTATTTTGCATTATTGTTGAATCTAATTTTGAATCTCATCTATTTGTGAAATCTAATAACAAATGCTTCTAGTTTCAGAAAAGTTTGTGTTTTGAAAAACTTTCCCGGCAATATTTGTTTCTAAATTAATTTTGGTCTATAGGTAGAGAAGGCTAATTAATTAATTCATAAGAATGAGCTTTTAGAATAATTCCTCTCTTGCCTCATGCTGTGTGGAATTTTAACTAAGTACCAGATAAATTAGTTCTGCCTTTGTGGCGTTTTCCATAGCTAATGTTTTACAACTGTTCAAAAACATAATCAGTCATTGTCGGACAGCAGTGTTTGCAGCTGCATTACAAAGAAAGTTGCATGGTCTGGATTTGTCATCTTCACCAATCTTAATGTTGTTGCTGTTAAATTCTTATTGAAGAAGTGAAGTGAAAGTTGCTCAATCATGTCCAACTGTTTGTGACCCCATGGACTATACCGTCTATGGAATTCTCTAGGCCAGAATACTGGAGTGGGTAGCCTTTCCCTTCTCCAGGGGATCTTCCCAACCCAGGGATTGAACCCAGGTCTCCCACATTGCAGGTGAATTCTTTACCAGCTGAGCCACCAGGGAAGCCCTAAACTCTTATCAATAAAGATTAAATAAACTCATTTACTCAACTACTGTTTATTGAGCACTTAGTGTCAATGACATATTGTGCTAGGCACTGGCAGGGATATAAGGGTATAAAAGACCCATTGTACCTGTCAGAGAGAGAATCTGGCAGGAAATATAAGATACATAGAGAAGAAGTATAGAAGAAGAAAATAGAAGGAAAGATTTAATAACATGTCTTCAGTGAGGTATATTGTGAGGTAGTTATTCTACCGAAGTGATTGAGGAAGAATTCTTGAAGTATATGTAGGAAGCAGAGGTGAGAAGAGAGGAGTGGAATGTCTAGACAGAGATAATTCTGTGAGTCAAAGTTCAATGGTAAAAAAATACAGAAGTTATTCAGAGGAGTGATGAGGGAATGCTTGGTATTTTGAAAATGTTGATTGGGGCAGATTTGCCCGGGATGTAAAACATGCTAGTCTGAATGCTTGCTTATGTATGTATGTATTTATTTGGACCTCTGGTGGCTCAGACAGTAAAGAATCTGCCTGCAATGTGGGAGACTCGGGTTTGATCTCTTGGTTGGGAAGATCCCCTGGAGAAGGGAATGGCTACTCATTCCAATATTCTTGCCTGGAGAATCCCCATAGACAGAGGAGCCTGACAGGCTACAGTCCATGGAGTCACAAAGAGTAGGACACGGCTGAGCATATGTATTTATTTTTATTTTTGGTCAGTATTTTTAAAATGACACTTGCAGGCCTACAAGATCCATGCTTTTTCTTTTAGATTATTTTTGCAACAAAGGATTATTTCTCATTCACTTTTATATCTACCTTGTGGGTTGGCTGTGGCTCTGTGACACTCTAGGACACGAGCTATTGCAACAGCGTCTCTCTGGAACATTTCTGGTTGGCGGGGCAGGGGGGGAAGAAGAATATGCAAAGTGATGCTATGTCATTTAAAGCTTTTGTTCAGAAGTAATGTGTTTCATTGGCCAAGTAAGGCCTATGAGAACCGAAACAGTTTTGTTTTTATTTAGATGGTAACCTAAAAAAATTTTTGATGCATTATGGATGACCTGCACATTCACCTTTAAACTGAGGACAACCACGGGAAGTTGTGTTAGCTTTAGTGATTGGATAGCGATGAATAGGATCCGTGGATCGTTCTATTAGCATTCCCTAGGCAATCAGAGGCAGTTGGAGAAAGTAAATGCTCCTGATGTTTTTTTCCCCAGCTGAAGTCAAATGACATCACCGGCATACAATGAAGAGATCCTAGAGCTTTGAATAGAGCAGTGGGAGGATTTAGTCATCACAGGTGCATTGTAATATAGGTGTGCCAAAAAGCAACAGCAGCGACAACAAACAAAGAAATCTGTGCCATAGCATTCAGTGCCATACTTAGGTTTGAGATGATAATTTAGTTTAAGCCAATTATTATCTGTCACATTAAATCATGTTGCTAATTTGACATTTATTGGTTTGGTAGTTTTCATTTGTTAAGTTATTTTAGTTTATGGTCATATAAGAGATCTAAACATAAAGGGTTTATGACATTTTTATATTTTCCGTAAGTAAAATGCTGATAAAAGTAATTTAACATTTTTTCCCTTTAAAGGGATATCCATATATTACTAACATTTGAGAAAAGCTGCAGTAGCTAATGAGAACTCAATGAAGAGTTTTGTGGATATGAGATATGGTTGGGGCTGTGCCTAAGAAAACTGGTCTGGTAACAATATGGAGTGTTTACTGGAAAAAGAAAAGACAGGGATAGGAGGGAAATGCAATTCAGGAATCCAGGTGTGTGGTAATAAGAGTTTATGGAAATGGAAAAGAATGGACAGATGGAAGAGATGTTGATAAAGAAGCATTAAAAGGAAGTTTTCAGGGACTATTTTGATGTCTGGAGGGAAGGAGAGGAAGGAGTCAAGGCTCTCTTGAGATTTTATTCTCTGTAAAGAAAAGAATGGGCTTTCCCGGTGGCTCAGTGGTAAAGAATTTGCCTGCAATGTAGGAGACACAGGAGACTTGGATTTGATCCCTGGGTTGGGGAAATCCCCTGGAGAAGGGACTGGAACCCACTCCAGTATTCTTGCCTGGAGAATTCCATGGACAGCAGAGCCTGGTGGGCTATGGTCCATAAGATCTCAAAGAGTTGGACACTACTGAATTGACTGAGCATACACACAGGTGGCTCAGAGGTTAAAGTATCTGCCTGCAATGTGGGAGATCTGAGTTCAATCCCTGGGTGGGGAAGATCCCCTGGAGAAGGAAATGGCAACCCACTCCAGTATTCTTGCCTGGAGAATCCCATGGATGGAGGAGCCTGCTGGGCTACAGTCCACGGGGTCGCAAAGAGTCGGACACAACCGAGCGACTTCACTTACACACAGGCAAAGGATAGAATAGGAGTACCATGAGTAGAACTGGAGAAATGGAAAAGGAATCAGCAAAGAGAGAGTTTGACTTTGTTGTGTGTGTGTTTTTAGTTAATTTTATTGGAGTATAGTTGCTTTATAATGTGGTGTTCAGAGTTTGACTTTGGACATAATTTTCACTCTGTTAATAATAGTTTTAAAAAAGTTAATGGTGCTTTTTGAATGAGGGGGTTAATAGTTTACCTACAAATAGTTCTATTTTTATATCTTTAGCACCTAGAACATTGGGTGGCACCTAGTCTTCTTTCAAAAAATGTTAGATGAATTTGTTGATATGAATTAAATAAGTACTTAAAAAGATGAATCATTTGAATTTGCATATCTGGCATTACGACTCAAAACAAATTTTGAAGAACCCTGCTGCTTCAGAACAACTGTATTCTGCATAGAACACACTTTTTGAGACGTTACCAGAGGAAGGGAATATATTCAGGAAGCTCCCCAACATATTCAATACCATGAACTGGACCTAGAGTGGCAGAGAACTGGGAATAGAGAAGTGGGCTGTAATGAGAGGCAGATTTCCCCTGAAGGTATGTGACAATCAAGGCTTACAGGTGGAATATTGAGCCTTGGGACAATAAGGAGGTAGGGAAGATGATCCAGGAACTCTTGCGCTCAGCCAAGCACTTCAAGTTGAAGTAAACCCTCGGCTCCTGGAAAAAGAAAGAGCAAATGCTCTCTAGAGGAGAGCTTCTCCAAATTTTGCCTACAAGATTCCCACTTAATTAAATGGAAATGATGATCTCACAGTCAGAGATGATGAAACCCAAGGTATAGAAATTCACAATGAGTGAAGATCATCAGAAACCACAAACAATGGATTTAGACCCTTCAAGGATACAGATATTAAAATGATCAGATATTGAACACTGAACAGTTGGGTATGATCTGTTTAATGAATTTAATAGCACAACAATGAATCTAAATATACAACAAGATACTACCAGGAATTACCAGATAGAATTGAAAAAGAAAGTTAAATCCTAAAAATGAAAACTATAACTGTTGAATTAAAAATTCAATGACAGATCAAATAACATATTAGACAAAGATTAAAAGAAAATTAGCAAATGTGGTTTAAGAAGACAGGAGATGGAAAACAGTAAAGAGAAATAGAGAATAGAATGAGAATATGATCTAACATGCATCTAATCTGAGTGCCAGAAGGAGAGACTAAAAAGGATGAGAAAAGGCAATATTAAGGGGATTTTTATTGTATAGTTGCTAAGTCGTGTCCAACTCTTTTGCAACCCCATGGCCTGTAGCCTGCCAGGCTCCCCTGTCCATGGGATTTTTCAGGCAGGAATACTTGAGTGGGTTGCCATTTTCTTCTCCAGGGTATCTTCCTGACACAGGGATCAAACCTACATCTCATGCACTGGCAGGTGAATTATTTACCACTGAACCATCTGGAAAGTCCATTAAAAGGATAATGGATGTGAATTTTCCAGACCTGATGAAAATTATTAATTCATAAACCCAGGAAGCAGGACTTGCCTGGTGGTCCAGTGGCTAAGGCTCTACACTTCCAAGGCAAGGGGCCCTGGTTCAGTTCCTAGTCAGGGAACGAGATCCCACATGTCACAACTAAGAGTTTGCATGCAAAACTAAAAAATCCCGCATACCTCAACAAAAATCAAAGATCCCTCATGCTGCAGCTAAGACCCAGCTCAGCTCCCCCCCCCAAAAAAAAAACAAAACAAAAACTGAGGAAGACCAACATATTCCAAGCAGTATAAATACAATGCAATTAGATGACATCAGATTTTCCACAGCAACCAGGGAAAGAAGCAAAACAAAAGCAACAACAATAACAACACAACACAACAAGAGTGGCGTAGTATCTTCAGAGTGTTCAAAAAATTATTGTCAACTGTGTTATTAGAAGACCACTTTTCAAAATTGAGAGTAAAATACATTTGCAGTAACAAAACCTAAGAAAGTTCACCTCCAAGATACAAGCAGTAAAATACATTCTAAATAATAATCTTTATACATTAGGAAAATTATCCCATAAGGACAGTGTAAAATACAAAAAAGAATGGTGAACAAATAAAATCATATATATATGTAAATCTAAGCAAATATTGTATCATAAACAATAATTATAGCCTTATTAAGGTTATAATTATTATATGTTGTTGTGTGGACAATAGCATATAAGTTGAAAAAGGGGTGTCAACAAAGTGTTCAAGAAGTGGGTTAAGATATTATTTATCATTACATTTTGCAAGCTAAACAGTAATGCTTAAAAATTCTAACTACTAAAAGAATAAAAAAATAGAATATACAAATTCCACATCAATAGAAAAATAAAATAGAATAAAAGATCAGCTGAACAGACTCAGTCAATCCTGAAAAGTATTAAAGGAGAAAATAGAAGTAAAAGCAAGTCACATAAAAATAAAAATATAAGATGTAGAAACATATTCATTCATACTGATGATCACAATAAACAAATATATCAACACAAAATCATAAAAGACTCAATTGACTAGGGAGAGATGAAAATTCTAAATTTGTATACATCTAGTATCATAGCCTCAAAATATATAATGTAAAAATTGATAGAACTACAAAAATTGATGAAACATCATAGTTTATATTTCAGTATATATTTCTCAATGTATAAAAAAATAAATGTATAGAAGTTTTGAACAACACAATGAAAAATCTTGATCTACTGGACATATGTAGAACTCCACACTCAATTATTAAAGAATATACATATTTCTCAATGTCATATGGAACATTTGTAAGTATTGATTATATACTGATCCATAAAGCAAGTTTTAAAACATTTCAAATAACTAATATCATATAAACTACATTCTCTTACCATATGCAGTTGACTTAGAAGTAAATAATAAAAATTTCCAAATATTTGGAAATTATCCAAAACTCGTCAATGAAGAAGAAATAATAATGGACATTTAAAAAATAGTTAGAAGTGAATGATGACAATACTATATATCATATTCCAGGCATGTAGAGAAATCAGTATTGTCAGTATTAAGATAAAACTTTACAGTCTTAAAATGTTTATATTATGAAAGAAAGGTTTTAAATTAATGAGCAAAAACTAAGAAATTAGAAAAACAGCAACATATCAAGAAAAGTAGGAGAATGGATAAAGATACAGTAGAAAAGATTAACAAAGCCTAACTTGGCTCTTAGAAAATGTTAATAAAGATAAACCTCTATTAGATCAAAAAAAGGAGAAGGCATAAATAAACAATATTAACCCCACGTCCAAGGTAAGAGAAACCCAAAGTAAGACAGTAGGCGCTGAGAGAGAGCATCAGAGGGCAGACAGACTGAAACCACAATCACAGAAAACTAGCCAATCTGATCACATGGATTACGGCCTTGTCTAACTCAATGAAACTAAGCCATGCCCGTGGGGCCACCAAAGACGGACGGGTCATGGTGGAGAGGTCTGACAGAATGTGGTCCACTGGAGAAGGGAATGGCAAACCACTTCAGTATTCTTGCCTTGAGAACCCCATGAACAGTATGAAAAGTCAAAAAGATAGGACACTGAAAGATGAACTCCCCAGGTCGGTAGGTGCCCAATATGCTACTGGAGATCAGTGGAGAAATAACTCCAGAAAGAATGAAGGGATGAAGCCAAAGCAAAAACAACACCCAGCTGTGAATGTGACTGGTGATAGAAGCAAGGTGCTATGCTGTAAAGAGCAATATTGCATAGGAACCTGGAATGTTAGGTCCATGAATCAAGGCAAATTGGAAGTGGTCAAACAGGAGATGGCAAAAGTGGACATCGACATTTTAGGAATCAGCGAACTAAAATGGACTGGAATGGGTGAATTTAACACAGATGACCATTATATCTACTAGTGTGGGCAGGAATCCCTTAGAAGAAATGGAGTAGCCATCATAGTCAACAAAGGAGTCTGAAATGTAGTACTTGGATGCAATCTCAAAAATGACAGAATGATCTCTGTTCATTTCCAAGGCAAACCATTCAGTATCACATTAATCCAAGTCTATCCCCCAACCAGTAACGCTGAAACTATAAAACTCCTAGAGGAGAACATTGGCAAAACACTCTCTGACATACATCACAGCAGGATCCTCTATGACCCACCTCCCAGAATATTAGAAATAAAAGCAAAAATAAACAAATGGGACCTAATTAACCTTAAAAGCTTCTGCACAACAAAGGAAACTAAGCAAGGTGAAAAGACAGCCTTCAGAATGGGAGAAAATAACAGCAAAGGAAGCAACTGACAAACAACTAATCTCAAAAATATACAAGCAACTACTACAGCTCAATTCCAGAAAAATAAATGACCCAATCAAAAAATGGGCCAAAGAACTAAATAGACATTTCTCCAAAGAAGACATACAGAAGGCTAACAAACACATGAAAAGATGCTCAACATCACTCATTATCAGAGAAATGCAAATCAAAACCACTATGAGGTACCATTTCATGCCAGTCAGAATGGCTGCGATCCAAAAGTCTACAAGCAATAAATGCTGGAGAGGGTGTGGAGAAAAGGGAACCCTCTGACACTGTTGGTGGGAATGCAAACTAGTACAGCCACTATGGAGAACAGTGTGGAGATTCCTTAAAAAACTGGAAATAGAACTGCCTTATGATCCAGCAATCCCACTGCTGGGCATACACACTGAGGAAACCAGAATTGAAAGAGACATGTGTACCCCAATGTTCATCGCAGCACTGTTTATAATAGCCAGGACATGGAAGCAACCTAGATGTCTATCAACAGATGAATGGATAAGAAAGCAGTGGTACATATACACAATGGAGTATTACTCAGCCATTAAAAAGAATACATTTGAATCAGTTCTAATGAGGTGGATGAAACTGGAGCCTATTATACAGAGTGAAGTAAGCCAGAAAGAAAAACACCAATACAGTATACTAATGCATATATATGGAATTTAGAAAGATGGTAACCATAACCATGTATACGAGACAGCAAAAGAGACACTGATATATAGAACAGTCTTTTGGACTCTGTGGGAGAGGGAGAGGGTGGGATGATTTGGGAGAATGGCATTGAAATACGTATAATATCATATATGGAATGAGTCGCCAGTCCAGGTTCGATGCACGATACTGGATGCTTGGGGCTGGTGCACTGGGACAACCCAGAGGGATGGTATGGGGAGGGAGGAGGGAGGAGGGTTCAGGATGGGGAGCACATGTATACCTGTGGTGGATTCATTTCGATATTTGGCAAAACCAGTACAATATTGTAAAGTTTAAAAATAAAATAAAATTAAAAAAAAAAAAGAAGCTGAAGCTGAATGGTTCTATGAAGACCTTCAAGGCCATTTAGAACTAACACCCCCAAAAGATGTCCTTTTCTTTATAGGGGACAGGAATGCAAAAGTAGGAAGTCAAGAAACACCTGAAGTAACAGGCAAATTTGGCCTTAAGACAGAATTAAGCAGGGCAAAGGCTAATAGAGTTCTGCCAAGAGAATGCACTGGTCATAGCCAACACCCTCTTCCAACAACACAAGAGAAGACTCTACACATGGACATCACCAGATGGCCAACACTGAAATCAGATTGATTATATTCTTTGTAGCCAAAGATGGAGAAGCTATATACAGTCAGCAAAAACAAGACCGGGAGCTGACTGTGGCTCAGATCATGAACTCCTTATTGCCAAATTCAGACTGAAATTGAAGAAAGTGGGGAAAACCACTGAACCATTCAGGTATGACCTAAATCAAATCCTTTATGACTATACAGTGGAAGTGAGAAATAGATTTAAGGGACTAGATCTGATAGAGTGCCTGATGAACTATGGACGGAGGTTCATGACATTGTACAGGAGAGAGGGATCAAGACCATCCCCATGGAAAAGAAATGCAAAAAAGCAAAATGGCTGTCTGAAGAGGCCTTACAAATAGCTGTGAAAAGAAGAGAAGTGAAAAGCAAAGGAGAAAAGGAAAGATATACCCATTTGAATGCAGAGTTCCAAAGAATAGCAAGGAGAGATAAGAAAGCCTTCCTCAGCGATCAATGCAAAGAAATAGAGGAAAACAACAAAATGGGAAAGACTAGACATATTCTCAAGAAAATTAGAGTTATCAAGGGAACATTTCATGCAAAGATGAACTCAATAAAGGACAGAAATGGTATGGACCTAACAGAAGCAGAAGATATTAAGAAGAGGTGGCAAGAATACACAGAAGAACTGTACAAAAAAGATCTTCACGACCCAGATAATCACAATGGTGTGATCACTCACCTAGAGCCAGACATCCTGAAATGGGAAGTCAAGTGGCCTTAGGAAGCATCACTACAAACAAAGCTAGTGGAGGTGATGGAATTCCAGTTGAGCTATTTCAAATCCTAAAAGATGATGCTGTGAAAGTGCTGCACTCAATATGCCAGCAAATTTGGAAAACTCAGCAGTGGCCACAGGACTGGAAAAGGTCAGTTTTCATTCCAATCCCAAAGAAAGGCAATGCCAAAGAATGCTCAAACTACCGCACAACTGTACTCATCTCATACATTAGTAAAGTAATGCCCAAAATTCTCCAAGCCAGGCTTTAGCAATATGTGAACTGTGAACTTCCAGATGTTCAAGCTGGTTTTAGAAAAGGCAGAGGAACCAGAGATCAAATTGCCACCAACTGCTGGATCATTCGAGAAGGCAATGGCACCCCACTCCAGTACTCTTGCCTAGAAAATCCCATGGGTGGAGGAACCTGGAAGGCTGCAGTCCATGGGGTCGCTGAGGGTCAGACACGACTGAGCAACTTCACTTTCACTTTTCACTTTCATGCATTGGAGAAGGAAATGGCAATCCACTCCAGTGTTCTTGCCTGGAGAATCCCAGGGACGGGGGAGCCTTGTAGGCTGCCATCTATGGGGTCGCACAGAGTTGGACACGACTGAAGTGACTTAGCAGCAGCTGGATCATTGAAAAAGCAAGAGAGTTCCAGAAAAACGTCTGCTTCTGCTTTATTGACTATGCCAAAGCCTTTGACTGTGTGGACCACAATAAACTGTGGGAAATTCGTCTAGAGATGGGAGTACCAGACCACCTGACCTGTCTCTTGAGAAACCTGTATGCAGGTTAGGAAGCAACAGTTAGACCTGCACATGGGAGAACAGACGGATTCCAAATAGGAAAAGGAGTACGTCAAGGCTGTATATTGTCACCCTGCGTATTTAACTTATATGCAGAGTACATCATGTAAAATGACAGGCTGCATGAAGCACAAGCTGGAATCAAGATTGCTGGGAGAAATATCAGTAACCTCAGATATGCAGATGACACCACCCTTATGGCAGAAAGTGAAGAACTGAAGAGCCTCTTGATGAAAGTGAAAGAGGAGAGTGAAAAAGTTGGCTTAAAGCTCAACATTCAGAAAACTAAGATCATGGCATCTGGTCCCATCACTTCATGGGAAATAGATGGGGAAACAGTGGAAACAGTGGCTCACTATTTTTTTGGGCTCCCAAATCACTGCAGATGGTGAATGCAGCCATGAAATTAAAAGACGCTTACTCCTTGGAAGGAAAGTTATGACCAACCTAGACAGTATATTGAAAAGCAGAGACATATGCTTTACCAACAAAGGTTTGTCTAGTCAAGGCTTTGGTTTTTCCAGTAGTCATGTATGGATGTGAGAGTTGAACTATAAAGAAAGCTGAGCACCGAAGAATTGATGCTTTTGAACTGTGGTTTTGGAGAAGACTCTTGAGAGTCCCTTGAACTGCCAAGAGATCCAATCAGTCCATCCTAAAGGAGATCAGTGCTGGGTGTTCACTGGAAGGACTGATGTTGAAGCTGAAACTCCAATATTTTGGCCACCTGATACGAAGAGCTGACTCATTTGAAAAGACCCTGATGCTGGGAAAGATTGAGGGCAGGAGGAGAAAGGAATGACAGAGGATGAGATGGTTGGATGGCATCACCGACTCAATGGACATGAGTTTATGTAGGCTCCGGGAGTTGGTGATGGACAGGGTGTCCTGGCATGCTGCAGTTTTGGGGTCACAAAGAGTCAGAGACGACTGAACAACTGAACTGAACTGAACTGAACTGAGGAATGAAAAAGATATAATTGTAGCAGAAATTGAAAATATAATAAAATATTATGAAAATATTATCAACAACGGTCTCGTATCAGGGATTTCCCTGGTGGTCCAGTGGCTAAGACTCTGTGCTCCCAATGCAGGGGGCCCAGGTTTGATCCCTGCTTGGGGAACTAGATCTCACATGCCCCAACTAAGACCTGGTGCAGCTGTCAATTAAAAAATACAGATATAATGGAAATTTTTCCAGAAAAAATAACTTATCAAAACAACTTCAAAAAGAAAGTCTTATTACCACAAAATAAATTGAATTAGTTTAATATTTTCCTACAAACATCAGCTCTACATAGTGGTACAGATGAGTTTATTAAAATTTTAATCATTAGGTTATTTTAATTTTACACAGTCACATACAAAGTTTCCTATAAAACTTAACTGGTATATCCACCTGGTTATAAGTTTAATACCAAAACTAGACAAGGATATTATAACAACAAAAACCTACAGACCAATCTCATTGCTGAATATGTGCAAAAATCCTTAATAGATTGTTGTTGAACCCCTCTATTGAAAGTTTCAGTTCAGCTATTATGTTCTACTGTCACGCTGTTTGGATAATTTCAGTTCAGTTCAGTTCAGTCGCTCAGTCATGTCAGATTCTTTGTGACCACATGGACTGCAGCATGCCAGGCTTCCCTGTCCATCACCAACTCCCAGAGCTTGCTCAGACTCATGTCCATTGAGTCGGTGATGCTATCCAACTATCTCATCCTCTGTCGTCCCCTTTTCCTCCTGCCCTCAATCTTTCCCAGCATCAGGATCTTTTCCAATGAGTCAGCTCTTCACATCAGGTGGCCAAAGTATTAGAGCTTCAGTTTCAGCATTCAGCATTGTATGCTTTACCTCTGTAATTTCTCTGTTTGGTACTTTTTGGTATTTTTGATCTCTATGCTGAATTTCTCACTGTGTTCATCCATTACTTTCCTGCTTTTGATATGTACCTTTATAACCATTATTTTGAACTCAATAAGGTAAATATTTTATCTCTAGTTTATTAAGATCTGTTTCTCAAATATTAGCTTGTTCTTGTGTTGGGAACATATTCCTCTGTTTCTTTATTTTCCTTGACTGTGTTGATTTCTGCACATTAAACAACCACCTCTCCCAATTTTGACAGAATGGTCTTATGTAGGAGATCAGTTCCTGCATCCATTAAAAAGTTGTGTTTTGATGGTGGTGTTTGCTACAGTCTTGTGGGACTTGTGAATGCAAGTCCCATTGACTGTTAGAGCCAGGTGATCCAGTGGCCTATCCCTTGGGTGGCTGCTACAAAAAGTGGGGATCTGAGGTGTGCTCACAAGTTCATTCCACAGACATACTGATGACTTGGTCTTACTGGAGTCAGCTGGAGGGAGAAGGCACGAGCAGTCATCTACTGGTTTCCCTGGTATCTGGGGAAGACTACAGCCAGCACCTACACACGTGATATATTACAAGCTGACCTTCAGGCAGCAGCTTTTAAAGTATGCAGATGTACTTCTTTCAGAAGACTAGGAGATAGGTGATTTTGCCTATTGCCTGTGTGCTGAGCCCTGAAGTGATAGCCGGTTACAAAATATGTCTCTGTTTGCTACAGTCCCGTGGAACTTTTGAACGGAAGCCCCTTTAGCTATCAGAGCCAGACAATCTGGACACGTGCCTTTCAGGCAGCAGCCATAAATGATGGGCTGCAGACACATGTACTAGCTCCTTCCAGAGAGATGTTGTTGATTTGGAGCAGGTGGGAGGGAGGAGCCTGGAGAAGTGCCCTCTGGCTTCCCCAGTCTCTGAGGAGGATTGCATCCAGCCTCTGTGTGTGTATGTGCTCAGTCATGTCCAACTCTTTGGGACCCCATGGACTATATCCCTCCAGGATCCTCTGTCCATGGACTTCTTCAGGCAAGAATACTGGAGTGGGTAGCTGTTCCCTTCTCCAAGGGATCTTCCCTATCTGGGAATTGAACCTGCGACTCCTGCATTGGCAGGCAGATTCTTTAACACTGAGCCACTTGGGAAACCCCTAGTGCCCACTAAATTAGAAACCTGGCCCTGAAGCAGCAGCTTTTAAAGTCTTCAGCTAAACCTCTTTTAGGGAAAGACTGGGAGATGGGTGATTTTGTCTGCTCTGTCTGTGATAAGCCCTGGGTGGTGGTGGGGTTGTATGCTCATTAAGAATTGCCTTTTTGTTTGCTCTAGTCTTGTGGGTCTCAGGGACACAAGCCCTGTTGGCTTTCAGAGCTAGGTGTTTTGGGAATCTGTCCCTCATGTGGGATTCTTAAAAACTGGGGTCCAAATTCTTCACTATTCAGGGAGAAGTCAGGAGTTGGTGATTCTGTCAATTTTATGGTGCTGTGCTCAGGTTTGGAGAAGGCGATGGCACCCCACTCCAGCGTTCTTGCCTGGAGAATCCCAAGGATGGAGAAGCCTGGTGGGCTGCCGTCTACAGGGTCACACAGAGTCGGACACGACTGAAGCGACTTAGCAGTATCAGTAGCAGTGCTCAGGTTGGGGTTTATGGTCAGAGTGTGTCTCTGTCTTTCCTATCCATTATAATGTAGTCATGTTCTCATTTATTTAATGTATAGAAATCATTCAGCTAGTTTCCAGATCTCTTTCAGAGGAAATGGCTCCATGTGTAGATAAACATTTGATATACCTCTGGCAAGTGCAGAGCTCAGGAGTCTCCTATATCACCATCTTGGTTGACTCTAGAAATCTATTTTCAAAAGATTCTTAGATAAATGATTATTACCATATATGTGTTTGTATGTGTTAGTCGCTCAGTTGTGTCCAACTCTTTTGTGACCCCATGGACTGTAGCTAGGCTCCTCTGTCCATAGGATTTCCCAGGCAAGAATACTGGAGTGGGTTGCCATTCCCTTCTCCAGGGGATCTTCCCAACCCAGGGATCGAACCCAGGTCTCCTGTATTGTAGGCAGATTCTTTACTCTCTGAGCCACCAAAAACATGCTAAGTGGAAGAAGTCAAATATATACTGAGCCACCAGGGAAGCCCACCATATATATATAGAGAGAAGAGAGATATAGATATGTAGAAAAAAATGAAACTTGATCCCTTCCCCACACCATACACAGAATTCAACTCTAGATGGATTAAAACAGAAATGGAAAAAGCAAAAATTAAAAGAGTTTCATAGAAAAAATGGGAGAAGATATTTCTTGCCTAGAGATGTGAAAGGATTTCTGAAACAAGATAAAAGTTCCAACTGTAAAAACAATATTGATAAATTTACTGTAGAATTAAGAACTTATGTTTATCGAATGACAGCTTAAAAGCAACCAAAAAATAAGCTACATGTTATTAAAATATATCTGCAAATATAAAACTGACAAAGAATTAGTGCCCAGAATATATGAAGAACTCCTAAACCAGTAAGAAAAGACAACCACCTATTAGGAAAATGGGCCAAAGGCACTAGTTAGCATTTTATACAGAAAAAGAAACAGTGGAAAAATGGTTACTGTGTTAATTTGGGTTCTCCAGAAGCCCAAGATAGGAGTTTTTCAGCAAGAAAATACTCTAAGGAGAAACCTTTAAGAACATGAAGTAAACAGGATGGAGCAGTGAAATGAAAGTCACTCAGTTGTGTCTGACTCTTTGTGACCCTGTGGACTATAGAGTCCATGGAATTCTCCAGGCCAGAATACTGGAGTGGGTAGCTTTTCCCTTCTCCAGGGGATCTTCCCAACCCAGGGATTGAACCCAGGTCTCCCGCATTGCAGGCAGATTCTTTACCAGCTGAGCCACAAGGGAAGCCCAAGAATACTGGTGTGGGTAGCCTATTCCTTCTCCAGCGGATCTTCCCGACCCAGGAATCGAAGCCGGGTGTCCTGCATTGCTGGTGGATTCTTTACCAACTGAGCTATCAGGGAAGCCTAGGGTATAGCAGGGGAAGAAGCTAAACAGAGATGTAGTTTCAGCCTGATCCCACGGGGGAACTCTGGGCCATGGATGGCACCACACATTTGTCTCACTCGAAGAAAAAGAACTGGACCTTTCTATTTCTTTATCAACCAGCCATTGGCTGTGGTCTGCCCAGGCTTTTCTAAGTGAGATGCCTCCCATAGGTCAAGTGAATTTATCCAGAGAAGAGTGAAGATGTGAGCCATTAGCAACCAGTCTAGCAGCATCTGGGGGAAACATGCACCGGCCCAATAAAAGGTACCTGGTTGAGTACCAATAATGTCTCTTACAATCACTGTCATTAGTAATCAAGGGAAATGGAAATTGTGACGAAAATGAAATATGATTTAGAGCATGTTGTAATGCATACAGAAGTCAAAATATAGTGTCATACACATGAAACTTATATAGTGTTATAAACCACTGCTACAACTTAAAAAAAACACAAAACATCATTTTATTGATTTATTTTTAGCTTACTGAGGTAGGTTATGAACTGGACTGTATCTCTTGAAATTCATATGTTGAAGACCTAACACCCTCTGTGACTGTATTTGGAGATAGGATCTTTAAGGAAATAATTAAGGTAAAATGAGACCCTAAGGGTAGGACCCTCAGGGATTTCCCTGGTGGTCCAGGGGCTAAGATTCCACGTTCCCACTGCAGGGGACTCCGGGTTCAATCCCTGGCCAGGGAACTAGATCCCACATGCCACAATTAAGAGTTCTCATGCCGCAAGTAAAACATCCCACATGCTACAATTAAACATCATGATACTACATGCTGCAGCTAAACACTGAAGACTGAAGATCTCGTGTGCCACAACTAAGACCCAGTTTCAGCCAAATAAATATTTTTTAAAGAGTAGGGCCCCAATCTCATAAGACTGATGTCCTTATAAGAGGAGGAGAGTGCTCTCTCTGTTTCTCATCACACATACAGAGGAAAGGCCAGAGCCCTCTACCAAGCCAGGAAAGAGAGATTTCGCCAGAAACCAACCTTGATGGCCACATTAAATTAGACTTGTAGTTTTTAGAACTGTGAGAAAATAAATTTCTGTTTGAGCCACCCAGTCTATGGCATTTTGTTTTGGCAGCCCGAGCACGCTGATACAAGTATAATTTACATACAACAGAGTTCACTCATTTTAAGGGCGCCATCTGATGAATTGTGTTCATTCATGTAACATCCACCACAACTCAGATGTAGAGCATTTCTATCACCCCCAAAAGTTTCTTCATACCCTTTTTGCAGTTGATACCCTCCCTTGTCCCCAGGCAACCACTAATCTGTTTCCTATCCCTATAGTTTTGAATCTTCTGGAGTTTCGTACAAATAGAGTCATACAGTATTCAGTCTTTTGTGTTTCATGTCTTTCACTTAGCATGTTTTTGAAATTCACCCATGGCAATGGCACCCCACTCCAGTACTCTTGCCTGGAGAATCCCATGGACGGAGGAGCCTGGTGGGCTGCCGTCTATGGGGTCGCACAGAGTTGGACACGACTGAGGTGACTTAGCAGCAGCAGCAGCATGTTATTTTGTCTCTTAATATAAAAATGACTTTATACCCACTGTATTTGTAAAAATCATGCAATTTGACAGTATCAAGTGCTGGAGAGGATTGGATTAATGTGAACTCACATATTGTTGGTGGAGTGTAAATTGTTGAAAACATTCTTGAAAACATTTTGGCATTTATATTGTAAAATTGAACAGTTGCTTACCCTGTGAGCTGGGAATTTTTTTAATGTAAATACCCTAAATAAAATCTTTTCTATGTGCTGCAGGATATATATACACACATGGGAAAATAAAACCCCCGAAATCTCCAAATGTTTATTCACAGAAGAAAGGATTAAATTTTGTTATATGTATAAAATGTAATATTATACAGCAATTAAAATGAATGAACTATATCTCCCAGCAACAATATGGATTATTCTTCGAAGCATAGTCTTAGGTTAGAAAAAAATAAACTTCCAAAAGATTATATGCAGGTATACATCCCTGTTTTTGGACTCAAAACAAGGAAACTCAATAACATAGGGTTTAAGTGTACATATAAAATTGATAAAATTATAAAGAAGAAATAGAATGATAAACACAAAATTTAGGGTAGCAAATATTTCTGGTAGGGAGGTAGGAAGATTGATTAGGAAAGAATACATAGGTAGATGCAAATTATTTACAATGGACAATTTATAGTCCTTAGGTAGTAATTTCTTTGATTTTTATTATAGTCCCTTGATTTATAGTTTATTTAAATGTTCTATGTACTCTTTCCCATGTATAAAATATATTCAAATATAAAGGAAAACAATATATTTAAAATTAACCATTTACAAATTGGAAGTCGTTTTTCCCAAGTGAGCCGTTTGATTTGATCTTATATTTTTATCTGTATTCATCGAGTAATCCACCATTTCTTCAAGTTCTTTATTAGTAGTAATTCCTGTGTTATATTCACTTTTTTTAATGGAAAAATTCCCAAAGGAAACTTTTTATCTTTTTTGCTTAACAGTTTCTCCTCAAAAAAATGTTAGTCACATGAAACTGCCAAAAGATTTAAACAGTCCCCAACAAAGCATTTTTCACCCAAATAAACTCTTTTAGATGATGTCATCTTGATATAATAGTTCATTTTAAAAATACAGCTTCATTTTATTTCCATGGGTCTGTCATGTTCTGTGAGGTATTGGTTCAAAAATCTGAGACAGGAAACTCTGAATTAAAAGATGACCCATACAGACAAGTGATGATGGCTTGGGAAGAAAAAACCTTGCATGTCCTCCTTTCCCCGCCTCTTGGATGTAGCTCACTTTTCCTCTCCAATTTGGACATTCTGGGAAATAATTTTCCAAGAGGTACCTTCTCTTATGAAAATCTATTGAGATGTTTTTGGGTTTTCCACTTGGACACCCAAGCTGCTAATCTTTGCTAAAGTAGGAGATGCAATCTTGGGGACAATGTCAAAGATAATAATGGCCTCTAACTGCAGCTAGCCTACATTGCGCATGTCCGTTCATCTACCTGAGCTCCTCCTCTACTTTTCAACAGATGAAAGGAACCTACAACTCCACAGAGAAAATAGATGCATGCTGGACATAAAGTCCCTCAAGTTTGTACTTTATTCTCTAAATTTAAGACTTTCCAGTTTTTCTCTTACTTTAGCTCTGTAGCATTTAATACTACTGACCATGCTGGACAGGCAACTTAAATAAGTGCAGTGAAAAAGTATAAGTTTATAGGGAAACATAATTTTTTTTATAGGGAAGGTAAAGACTGCATGATCTAAAGAGCTAATTTTTGCTGTGTAATCTGCATTTTCAAAAGAAACTGGAGCTACAGACTTGAACTCACCACAGAAACCCAGGAATATCTGTCCCTTGCAACTTTCCCTAGGATAGAAATTCATCTCTTTCTTCCATGTTGAATTTTGGTATCATAAGGAATCTGTTGCTGCTTCAACTGTAACTGGACTACAGTGTCTCCCCTCATTACCTGCTCTTCTCTCTGCTGCAATGCTGGGAGCAGTTTTCTAAGTTGGAGACCATATACATTTTCTTGTAGAAATGATGATGGTGCTCAGTTACAGCTGAAAAAGGATCCTGAGTACACTGCGATTCTTCAGATATATTAGGGATTAAATAGACAGCTCTGCTTTTGCTTGGGAATCTAAACAATGCTTTGTGACATTGTTTTTAAGGGAAAATGCACTCCGAGTTCCAAATAATTGACTTCTAAACAAACACATCCAGTGCCTGTGTTGGGAACTGCCTGTTCTGGAAGCTAAGATTTCATTGTGTTTTAAAAAGTGGCTTTTTGCCTTTTTTCCTTAGGTCAGCCATATTTTTTCTGATTCTTGTATCATGTATTTTACTACATCAATTAAAATAATTTTCTCTAATATTATACTGAAACATCTGTCCATCCATCCATCCGTCAATATGTCCATCCACTTCTTTGAATAATATGCTCATTTTTAATGTGCTATTGATACCATGTTTTTAAAGCATCTCTATTTTTGAACTGTTCTCCTACTTGCTAAGGACTTTTTGTCTGCATTGATTGTATGCAGTTTTAACATATGAAAGCTAAATAGAAACTTTCATTGGTCTGTAAACTTCTCTGTTGTTGATGTTCAGTTGCTCATTCATATCTGACCCTTTGTGGCCCCATGGACTGCAGCATGCCAGGCCTTCCTGTCCCTCACTATCTCCTGGAGTTTGCCAAAATTCATGTTCATGAATTGGTGATGGTATACATCCATCTCATCCTCTGCCACCATCTTCTTCTTTAGCCTTCAGTCTTTGCCAACATCAAGGTCTTTTCCATTGAGTCAGCTCTTCTCATCAGGTGGCCAAAGTATTGGAGTTTCAGCTTCAGCATCAGTCCTTCCAATGAATATTCAGGACTGATTTCCTTTAGGATTGACTGGTTTGATCTCTTTGCAGTCCAAGGGACTCTCAAGAGTCTTCTCCAGCACCAAAGTTCGAAACCATCAATTCTTCAGTGCTCAGCCATCTTTATGTTTTAACTCTCACATCCATACATGACTAATGGAAAAGCCATAGATTTGATTATACAGACCTTTACTGGCAAAGTGATATGTCTGCTTTTAATACGCTGTCTCTGTTTCTTCCTTCCAAGAAGGTTTCTTCCTTCCAAGAAGGAAGTGTATTCTAATTTCATGGCTGCAGTCACCATCTGCAGTGATTTTTATATGCAGATATTTGCAGATAATTTTTTTCTTTACACAATTCAAATTATATTGTGTATTGGGTTTGGTAATGTGTTTTTCACTTGCGTTTATTGCAAGCATTTCTTAGGTCATTCAATATTCTTTGAAAGCATCACTTTTACAGCAATAAAAAGTATATATGACCACATGATATAACTGTAGATATATCATAATTTTTATCTATTTTCCAGTGATTTGAATATTTTGGTGTTTATGTTTTTAGTGTTATAAATAATATTATGATGACCATCTTGTTACATAAATCATTATGTATATATTTGACTATTTCTTTAGCGTAGACTTTTAGATGCCCCTATTCCTTTTAAATGAAAAAATTTGATATATTTGCATTATTATCATTTTTAACAGGATTTGCATATTTATGAAGAACAATTTGGCAACAAAAAAGAAGAATGAAAATTCTGTTTATATCTTTTAACCTGGTTATCCCCTAATTGGGAAGAAATCTCAATAAAATAGAAAAAAAAAAAACAAATTTGTCCAGAGGTATTTCTAGCACTGTTTATTCATAATAATAAATCATATAAAACTATCCAAATATTTCAAACTAAACATATGAACACATGAGCATGATACATAGCTGGAAAAAATGATATGAATATTTTGCTACTTGGAAATATGTATACAAAGCAATGTTAAGTGAAAAAAAGACAAAGAATAGGATGTATATACTGGTTCATTTCAGTTCAGTCACTCAGTCATGTCCAACTCTTTGCGAGCCCATGGACTGCAGCACACCAGGCCTCCCTGTCCATCACCAACTCCTGGAGTTTACCCAAACTCATGTCCATTGAGTCGGTGATGCCATCCAAGCATCTCATCCTCTGTTGTCCCCTTCTCCTCCCACCTTTAATCTTTCCCAGCATCAGGGTCTTTTCAGATGAGTCAGTTCTTCGCATCAGGTGGCCAAAGTACTGGAGTTTCAGCTTCAACATCAGTCCTTCCAATGAACACTCAGGACTGATCTCTTTAGAATGTACTGGTTGGATCTCCTTGCAGTCCAAGGGACTCTCAAGAGTCTTCTGCAACACCACAGTTCAAAAGCATCAATTCTTCGGTACTCAGCTTTCTTTATAGTCCAACTCTCACATCCATACATGACTACTGGGAAAACCATAGCCTTGACTAGATGGACTTTTGATGGCAAAGTAATACCTCTGCTTTTTAATATGCTATCTAGGCTGGTCATAACTTTGCTTCCAAGGAGTAAGCATCTTTTAATTTCATGGTTACAGTCACCATTTGCAGTGATTTTGGAGCCCCCCAAAATAAAGTCTGCCATTGTTTCCACTGTTTCCCCATCTATTTGCCATGAAATGATGGGACCGGATGCCATGATCTTCATTTTCTGAATGTTGATCTTGAAGCCAACTTTTTCACTCTCCTCTTTCACTTTCATCAAGAGGCTCTTTAGTTCTTCACTTTCTGCCATAAGGGTGGTGTCGTCTGCATATCTGAGGTTACTGATATTTCTCCCGGCAATCATGATTCCAGCTTGTGCTTCATCCAGCCCAGTATTTCTCATGATGTACTCTGCATATAAGTTAAATAAGCAGGGTGACAATATATAGCCTAGATGTACTCCTTTTCCTGTTTGGAACCAGTCTGTTGTTCCATGTCCAATTCTAACTGTTGCTTCCTGACCTGCATACAGGTTTCTCAAGAGGCAGATCGGGTGGTCTGGTATTCCCATCTCTTTCAGAATTTTCCACAGTTTATTGTGATCCACACAGTCAAAGGCTTTGGCATAGTCAATAAAGCAGAAATAGATGTTTTTCTGGAACTCTCTTGCTTTTTCGATGATCCAGAGGATATTACTATTTACAACTAAATTAAAAAATATATTCCTGTATACTGGAATACATTGCAAAGGGATTTAGAGCAGTATCAGGATTTAAGCTTATGGGAGACTTTTCTGTAAGCTTGTTTACATGTTGTGTCAGTTTGACTTTTAAACTCACTCAGTCATGTTCCTTCAGGAAAGGGGAAATATATTGTTTGGATGTACACATACTAGAAATAAAGAGTAGAAAGACATCAGCAATTGGTGTGGTTCTGGGAATGAGCCTCTCTTCTGCTTTCAGTTCTTTTGTCTCTGTGCATCATCTTTGCTGCACATAGAGCTGCCCTATCTTGGCTGTGACCCACTCTTGCCCTCCTTTTGACTTCTGATTCTCATGATCCTGTCAGACACTCAGGGCTTTCCAAGTCACTCTATGGAGCAAGGCACTCTGATTTTTCTGTGGGACGTTTTAGCTTAAAGACTGTTAGGTTTTTAATTTTTTTTGTATTGGAATAGAATTGCTGGTTTTTTTTTTTTTTTTTTTTGAGTAGAATTGCTTTGGACTTCCCTGGTGACTCAGATGGTAAAGTGTCTGCCTACAGTGCATGAGACCCGGGTTCGATCCCTGGGTCAGGAAGATCCCCTGGAGAAGGAAATGACAACCCACTCCAGTATTCTTGCCTTGAAAATCCCATGGACGGAGGAGCCTGGTTGGCTACTGTCCATAGGGTTGCAAAGAGTTGGACACGACTGAGCGACTTCACTACCACTAGAATTGCTTTACAAAGTTATGTTAGTTCATGCTGTACAGCAAAGTGAATCAGGTATATGTATACTTATATCCTCTACCTCTTGAGCCTCCCTCCTATCCCCTCATCCCACCCTTCTCAATCATAAAACTGGGGATCTTGAATGAACTGATTCATCAGGGCTGTCTGCCTGGTCTTTCCCAAATCACTATACTGATAAACAGTGTTGTACATGGCTGCTTTGGAGCCACAGGCTATGTGGTTTTCCCAGAAGTTAGGGTAGACACATTTAAATTTAGCCTATGAAAATGTGGTGTTTGTTCTAAGTAAATGAACCTCTAGGTGCTTGAAGTTCAGATAATGTAAGGAAGGTATTTAGAATGAGACTTTCCTATGGGCCATCAAATTGTTTCATTGGCTCCATATTCTACCATGCTGCTGCTAAGTCGCTTCAGTCGTGTCCAACTCTGCGACCCCATAGACGGCAACCCACCAGGCTCCCCCGTCCCTGGGATTCTCCAGGCAAGAACACTGGAGTGGGTTGCCATTTCCTTCTCCAATGCATGAAAGTGAAAAGTGAAAGTGAAGTTGCTCAGTTGTGTCCGACTCTGTGCGATCCCATAGACGGCAACCCACCAGGCTCCTCTGTCCATGGGATTTTCCAGGCAAGAGTACTGGAGTGGGGTGCCATTGCCTTCTCTGATATTCTACCATAAATGAGTACAAATTCAATTCTCGAAATTCTACAAGGGTTTTAATGACTGAGGCATGCTGCCTCATCAGGTCCTTTTTGGGATAAGATGCTAAGGTGAGAAAGAAACACCTGGGACCAAAAAATAGGAATGTTAAGAGAGTAGCTTCCAACTTTTTTCTGTACAGAGAAACTGGCTTCCCTGCTTACATTTCATAGGCAAGAATCAATCATATGGTCCCAGTTAGATGCTTGGTGTAGGGATGCTGGTTAATATAGTCGATCTGGATGGCCACTCTGCAGCACCAACTCTATACCATAAAATACATTGATAGATTTGTATTGGTCAGAGAGTTGTCTCTGTTATACTCTTCCAACCTGTTTTCTGGTCTCTTCTATCTCCTTAATAAAATTTGCATGGGTGCATGCTAAGTCACTTCGGTTGTGTCTGACTCTTTGCCACCCCATGGACTGTAGCCCACCAGGCTGTTCTATCCATGGGATTCTCTGGGCAAGAATACTGGAGTGGGTTGTCATGCCCTCCTCTGGGGGATCTTCCCAACCTGGGGATCGAACCTGCATCTCCTGCATTGTAGGCAGATTCTTTACCACTGAGCCACCAGGTAAGCCCTAATTAAATTCAGCCCCATGCTTTAATGATTAATTAAGCAGCTCTAATTATGTTAGTTAATTGCTCAAAAACAAAGCCAAAAACCATTTATGGCTCCCCAATGTCTGTCAAATTAAGTTTGAGCTTGGTACTCAAGCCCCCAAAGAACACAATCCCATCCTAGTTTTTGGCCTCATCCTCCAATACTTTCCTACTGTTTTTTTTTTTTTTTTTTAATATTTCAGGGAGAATGGTCAACTTGCTGTTTTTAAAACAAAGGTCTTTGTTTCATCCTATGTTCCCATCTGGCATTCTATCCACCTCACCATTCTGCCAATCATGGGTCGTATACGTTTAAAATAAATTGTTTTTTCTTCTTCTTATTTTGTGTCTTTCTGAGTCCACTAGAGAGGACAGCCACTGAATTCTAAACTGTCAGTGTCAAAAATTATGTCCCTGTCGAACATTACAGCACTTGGCCACAGCAGGAGACTGAGCCCGCCAGCCTGAGGAACCAGGTCTTTCACTGACATGTTACAATTAACACCCATGGAGACAGCAGCTTACGCATATTCCACTGTGCGTAACTACTAGTTTCGAGTGTTGCCATGAAGTCATTTCCTAGAGTATAGTGCCTACCAGATAGAAGTCAGAATTTCACTGCCTTTATAAAGTGAAATGTAGGGCGTTTCCTGATGTATATAAAGATTCATGAGAATAAGAAGACAAATCAATTTGAAGGAAAACGCCATACGCAGAATGAAAATGATAATGAATGAAATAAAGCAGCAGAGCATTAGATGAGGACTCCTGAAATGATGTCTCTAAGCTTCTTAACCTAAGATTCCCAGTGCTGGGAAGGTAATCTAGCTACAGACACTTGGTTATCTTCATGCTTAGTAACCTATTTGCCAGGTTTTCCCTGAGGTTTTCAGTTTTGAGTATTCTGTAGCATTGCCTCCAGGCATACAACCCAACTCTTCAGTCTATGCACACCAGTCTTTGCTGGAGTCTCCATTTCTTTCTACTGTGATGACCTGCTCCTCTCTGAGAATCTGACTTTTTCTTACTGAAGACATAGGTGTTACCTCTGCTAGCTATCTTTTCAGCATTCACTCTGAATCCATTCTGACTTGGCTGGCTCTCAGGACCAATCCATTTTCATAACAGGTAAGATCCCTAGACCCCTGCCTAATATTTGGTTGTTTGGTTGAAATGAATGTTCAGAAAGAATATATAAAAATTACATTCTCAGTCTTCAAGACAGAAACAAGCAGAATATCCAGCCTCTCTAAACTGTTAAGTGAAAATTTCTTTGACAGAGTCCCTCCCCCATCTATTCTTCAATTATTCATCCATCCATTCATCCATCTAATATTTATCGTGTGCTTACTCTGTGTAACCATTGTACTAGATGCTTCTGCTAAAGTCCTTCAATAAAAGAAACAGGAAGTTTCCCACTCAGCATTTACTCTAACCATGTCCTTTTCCAAACTCTTGGATATTTTTTGAGCTGTCCTCTTTTGTTTTTAGGTTCGATGGGTGGTCTGCAGCTTATATGAATGGATACCCTAGAGGCGAAAGACTAGGAGAGTTAGAGAGAAATTGCTAGCCAAATGGCTGGAATAAAAGCAAAGAGTTCAGTTCCTATGCATGAATTACAAAATTGTTTATTGAATTCCTATCACGAGTAAAACAATATGGTAGACTTTTTGAGTGATATCATGAATAGATTTTTATACTTATTGAAGATTTTTGTATTTATTGAGCTTATTTTCTATAAGATAGTAGAAGATGGATATAAGTACTTAAGGTAGACTTTAGTGAACACGGAAGGAGCAGTGCAAAAGATTTGGTATTTACAGGTGAGAATGAACATCCCTGATTGGAACTAATCAGGGAAGTATCCTTGAAGGATCTTTTGAGCTTAGGATTTGAAGGATAGATATGAATTCAACATGAAAAGAGAAAATTGCCCAGGCAGGAGGACCAGCAAGAACACATGTATAGAAGCAGGGAAATAAAAGAGCAAGATAGGGGATATTTAAGGGCAAATTTTGGAAAACTGTTGTGTTTGCTTTTTCTTTGTATTATTCTCAATTTTGTCCCTTGTCTTGTTTTTGCTCTTCTCTTTCCTTCTCTGTGCCCAGGGAGACTAAACCTGAAACTTCTCTTCAAAGCTCCAGTGGGAGGCACAAGCAGGAGATTGGCAAGAGGAAATAGAGCTCGGGGTATTTTTCCCAACTCTTTTTTTTGCTTTGGTGTGATATCTGCACATCTTGTCCATCTCAGCTCCTGCCAGGCAGCTATTCTGTGGCTCCAGCTCTCAGTAGGCTCTGGAAGCACTACAACTTCCCTTTGTCCCTTCAGCCTTTGGGCTGCTAATAACTTCCCATTGTTACTATCTCTGCTTCAACATCCATTGTTAGTTCCCTTGACATTAACCACACATCTACAGATGTGTCCCTTCATTAAGCCGCTTCACTGGAATAATCTGGAGGAATTCTGCTTCCTGCTGAGACTCGGATATAACCATAAATACCAAGCTAAGGTTTGATACCTTTAGCACCTGTCTGCAGCATCCTAAATCCTGACTACATCCTGACGCTATTATCGGAATTTCCGTTCTTAAAGTCAACCTGGAATCATGCTGGACTCTTCTTTTCCATCATCTTTCACCTAGAATGATTTGTTGGGTCTTGCAGATTCACTTTCATGATGCCTCTTTCATTTTTCTTCTTTTAGTTTCCACAGCCGCTGCCCTAGCTCAAGTCTTCATTGCCCTTGATCTGTGACTATGCAAAAGCTGCCTAACTTCTTTGTTTCTAGTTTCTTCTCTCCAGACTACCCATGTACCATCATTTAGACTAATAACTTTGCCTGTGTTGTTTCCATGGTCAAAAGTCTTCAATGTCCTTAATAGCAAGCAAAATATTTCAAATGTATTAGACAATGTAGAGGAAATGAAATAAATATTTCTCAGTTTGACATTCAAAGGCCCTTTTTGAATGAGTCCTCCCAACTTTTCCCAGATCATCTTCCAGTACTTTCCTTATTCTATTTAATGTCCTAACCACAGTCTTTGCACCCCTCCAACATGCTGCCACCTCAAGATCTTTCCTAAGGTAGTCCCCTTTCCCTTAATGATCTTTTACTCAATTATACCTGTCAAAATCCTATTCATTGTTAAAGATCTTATATACATGATGAATGTCTTAGTCCATTTGGGCTACTGAAACAAATATATCATAGACTGGATGCTTTATAAACAATAAGAATTTATTTCTCACAGTTCTGGGGAGGCTGATAACGGATTTTTTCATTTGATGAGGGCCCACTTTCTGGTTCATTGATGGCTATTTTTCCACCATAACCTCACATGACAGAAGGGCAAGTGGTGTGCCTGGGGTTCCTTTCATAAGGGCACTAACCCTATTCATGAAGTCTCCACCCTCATGACCTAATCACAGTCTACTACCATCACCTTAGGGGTTAGGATCTCAACAGATGAATTTTAGGGGGAAAGAAAATTTCAGTCCATACAAATGGAGTTCTTCAAGTTTGTTTTCAAGATTTACACTTAAACCATTTATCCCTCTCTTTGAACAGTGGTAATGTTTTTTTCTGTATGTGTGTAGGTATACTTTGCAGGGTAGTTTTTAAGTACAAAAATAATGTTAATTTAAGGACAATTCATTTTTTTCACCTCAAATTAAGGGCTATCTTTCTCAGTTATTGAATTTTAGAGAATTTCTAAAATAGTGTTGTGCACAATCAGGTTTGCTGTAAATGTTTGTTGGCTTGAATTGGCAATGTTTAGTCATTTAAGGTCTGTGAGGAAGGAAGCACATAGCCAGGGAAGAAGGGAGAAGTGATAAAGGCTAACTAGGTGGCTATTGTTACAGCTGAGAGAGGAAAAAAAATTGGGCCTCAACCAGAGTGGTGGCAGTGAGAATAAAAAGGATAGGATGGATATAAACTTCCATGCAAAGTGTGAATGAGAAGGAGGAGAAAGGAGTAGAAATAACACAGAGGACTGAGGCCTGGATGACTGGAAGAATGATTACTGTGAATAAAAGTAAAGAACTCAGAGGAGGGAGTGGCTTGGGCAAAGAGGTAGGGCCAGGCAGGAGATAAGGAGTTTAGTGTTTTCCGTGCTGAGCCAAGGTATGAATGGAACCAGGAGGAAGGGCACACAGGTGGGTGGAAATCTGGCATTGTAGCCTCTGAGCGCCACCAGATTAGAGGTGGTGTTTGAAACTGAAAGAGTGAGAGAGACTTCCTCTCAAGATACCTTGTAGAGACAAAGAATGGGCCTCCCTGGGGGCTCAGATGGTAAACAATCCGTCTGCAATACAGGAGATCTGGGTCCAGTCTCTAGGTTGGGAAGATCCCCTGGAGAAGGGAATGACAACCCATTCTGATATTCTTGCCTGGAGAATTCAATGGACAAGGAGCCTGGCGGGCTTCGGTCCATGGGGTTGCAATGAGTCGGACATGACTGAGCAACTAACATTTCACTTCAGAGCCAAAGAAGAGAGTTGGGAAAGAGACCTTATGAATGCCCATACGCACAGAACGTTGTCACGTGGGGCTGTTTTTCTGACAAGATTTGCTGACATAGATAGCATCTAGCACTTAGCTATTTCATTGTAGCTGCTGTGAGTTTTCTTTGTTTCACCTAGACCTTAACTTAGAGGACAGGAAATTACTTCCAAAGCCTTGGGAGCTTGCCTTTCAGAAAGCACCAGATAAAGTAGTTACTTTTTAACCAGAGAGCAAGAGAAAATGTACAAATACTGGAGATAATGAACTGAATTCTTCTGCATATCAGGGCTAAGTGTACTTTGAACTTGGAGTGGAGAGCAAGGAGAAATCCATAATTAAGATGAGAAGTATATAACTTGGATAAGAAATGGGAAAAATATGGGACTTTAATGGTGGTTCAGTGGCTAAGACTCTGTGCTCCCAATGCAGAGGGCCCACTAGGGAACTAGATCCCACACGCTGCAATGAAAGATTCTGCATGTCACACCAAAGACCTGGCACAGCCGAAAAAGAGAGAGAGAGAGAGAGAGAGAGAAAAATGGGAATTCTTTGTTTAGATAGAGCCAACCCAGAAACTCTCAGCTTTTTTTTTGAGAAAATTGAGAAAGCCTCCTAAACAGACTCAAGAAACATTTATTAAACATTTATTATGCTCCAGACTCTGTGATCAGTTGTTTCACATTTCATTACTCTCCCAAGCCTTGTGAAATGGATATTCTCTTCATTTTCAGAAAAGTGTATCATGGGCAGTTTTTGGAGCATGAACCTGACTTACCTCTGTTGGCACTGTTGCCAGGACCACTGGATGCTGCTCTCACTGCTCCCACCAAATGGTAGGTTCCGTGACACCAGAGTCCTCAATTGCTGGCTGAGTCCAAGGAGAGACATCTGATTGACTGAGCCTGGTCATGTGTCTGTGCCCTAGCTGACAAAGCTGGGCCTTGTGGCTTTGGTAGTTGCTTCTTCCAAAGGTCCCTGCAAAGGACCCCTTGTCCCCTGCCAAAGGTAAAAGAGGATCAGATGTGGAGAAGCCTCTAAATAATCAATAAGAATCTACTACAGTGAAGAAAGTGGAGTTTGTATGTCCAAGGATACTGGTAAGCACTGGAGTTGAACTCAAACCTGGTTCTTGTGAGTCTGATTAATCTTTGTATTGCACTATAGCTGTTTTGCTGCAACTGTTTGAAAGGGATCAAAATTAGTTTCCCTCCTGTTTACAAAACCCTTTACAATTAACAAACATTTTTCCGCCCTTGGTGCTTATTATATACCAGACATGGTGCTAGGTGCTTGGCATACATTGTTTACTCTTTATGACATCCTTTGGAGACAGGTATTACTGGAATTACTTAGTATCCCTATTTTACAGATTAAGAAAATTGAGAGAGAGGTTATGTGAATTGGTCAAAGATTGTCTGTAAATTAGGGGTTCTGTCTATCAGATTACAGAGTTAATTACAAAGTGAACATCACTTTGTCATTAGAGGATGAGGCTGGGTGAGGGTTTGCATCTCATTTATCTTTGATTTTTCTCCTACTTCCAGCTCCTTAATTCAGTGGCTGGTACATAGCAAGCTCTCCATCAATGAGTATTGAATGAATGAGCAGGTATGGCAGAGCTAAGTGGAGGGAGTAGGGACAAACGCTTTAAAGAGTGATAGAGGATTAACAGGGCTTCCCAGGTAGCACCAACAGTAAAGAACCCACCTGCCAATGCAGGAAACATGAGAGACACAGCCTGGGTCAGGAAGATCCCCTGGAGGAGGGCATGGCAACCCTCTCCAGTATTCTTGCCTGGGAAATCCTGTGGACAGAGAAGCCTGGTGGGCTGCAGTCCATGGGCTCACAAAGAGTCAGACATGACTGAAGTGACTTGGCACACAGTGCACAGGGGATTAACAGTGATGATTTTGGGACTAGAGGTGAGAAGAAATCTTGCAATAAGGTAGAATTGTGTCTCGCTAAATTAAAAAAAAGAAGACAAACACATTAATAGTTGAGGCGCATTTATCTCTTCAGTATCCTGATTTCAATTCCGTTGGATACATACAAGTGAAATTACTGGATAACATGATAGTTCCATCGCTCTAAATCTTTGTTGTGACGAGACAAAGAACCATACACTCGAGTGACAGTTCTATTTTCAGTTTTTTGAGGGGAAACATTTGGAGGTGATGGATAGGTTGATAGCATAGACTGTGGTGATGGATGTATACCTATCTCCAGATTCACCAAGTTGTATATTAATTATGTACAACTTTTCATGTGTCAAGAAGTAAAGTAAAGAAAAAAGAGTTAGGATACTTTGAGAAAGCTTACACTGTGGCGGTTCCACCCAGGAATATCAGAGCCTTAGGTCTAGACATCTAGGAGGTGTAATTCACTCTCTGAGGTTCTCCTGCAGGGTCAAAATGCAGCTACTCTCTGAAGGACTTGACTAAAATCACACCCTTGCTTGTCTTTCTCGTCATTATCTGTCATGCTTCACTCCTTCCCTTCCTGGCTTTGCTGGAGAGCAAGTTCTTAATTAAATCAGTTGTGCCCAAATCATCAACTCAGGGATCTGCTTCTGGGTAACCCAACCTAAGCCCAGGGCCTATTCTAGGACAGTATGCCTAGGCCCTGGTGAACGAGCATTCAACACTTATTAAATGGGTGAATCCTGGAACTGTCCTCCCTCAGGCCAGATAATCAGGATTGCTACTGCTAAGTCGCTTCAGTTGCGTCCGACTCTGTGAGTCGTGTCCGACCCCAGAGACGGCAGCCCACCAGGCTCCCCCATCCCTGCGATTCTCCAGGCAAGAACACTGGAGTGGGTTGCCATTTCCTTCTCCAATGCATGAAAGTGAAAAGTGAAAGTGAAGTCACTCAGTTGTGTCCGACTCTTAGCAACCCCATGGACTGCAGCCTACCAGGCTCCTCCGTCCATGGGATTCTCCAGGCAAGAGTACTGGAGTGGGGTGCCATTGCCTTCTAATCATAGGATTATAAAGTCTTAAAACTTCTCTGTTCCTTATATCCTCTCTCTCTTTTCCTTGGATGAGGCCTGCCTTACTCCTCACCTCTTTTTAGGGGTTTTCCAGTCCCCTTTAGTCTACCTGCTCCGTTGCTCCATGAATTCTATACTAATTCTGAAGTTCAGAGCATCTGTCATTCATTGTCTGAAATTCCTCCAGTAATTTTCCCTAACTTATAAGGTCAAGGAAAACATTCCTTGCTAATCTGTCACTTGCTAGGGGCAACCTCTACCTCACCTCTCCCTGCTCCCTTACCTCAGGCCTGCCTTTTGCTCCAGGACCTCTGAACTACTTGTAGTTTCTGGAGCCTGCCAATCTTGATCTTACACTGTTGCATCTCTAGTTGCCCATCTATTGTTTCTTTATTTTCTTGAGATACCCTCCTTTGGGTTCTTACTTGGATGGCTCCTTTGAAAGGATATTTCTTGAGGTCAGTATTTTAGATTTGTCCTGACACCAGAAGAGCTCTTCTTAGCTATCTATTCCCTACTTCTCTCCAAACCAGTTAGCCTACAATTTAACATACATCTCCAGTAAATCTACTAATCTTCTCCCAATTGTCAACTTCCACTGCTATCGAGAGTGCCCTTAGGCTTGAACTTCTCTACTCTCTGTTCCAGATGAAATCAGTTCCTTCAGTGGAATTTGGAACTCTCTGGTCTGTGGCCTTTCCCCCCGAGGCAAAATCTCTTAGGACTCTGGTGCTGTGGTTAGGGTTAACGGCTTCCTTGTCTCTGAGTGATAACCCTCGGCTTTGGGAACTGCATGCTTGGTGGATGGAGGGATGAAAGCAATCCTGTCTCCTAGGCTTGTCTCTCTTGGTATGAAAACACTGCCCCAAGATCTGGATTAGAGACAATTAGAAACCCAGTATTCTCAGTGGCAGTGAGCCCAAGATAATACCTCTGTCCCGTGAGTGGGGCCTGGGAAGAAGGGAGCCCCCACCTCTGCCTCATTTACCTAGAAATTAGTCTCAGCAATAGGAGTTCTGTGTTCCTGAATGTACCAGTCTGGAGCAATTTCTGTCTTATTTAATTGGGAGATAGAAGGGAAGGCACATATTTTCGTTCATATACCACAGACTCTTAATATTTCTTTACCAAGTTTTAGTGGATTTTCTTGAATAAGTGTTTCTTCGTTTGCTGTATGTTCATAGAGCCATTTCTAGAGTTAGTAAATGGTTGCTTTAAAAATAATTTTCACCAGTTTACCTGGGGAGTGGGTCCATAGAGTTACTTGTGCTCTCATGACATAAGTTGAATTCCTCCAATAATTTCATTCCTGAACACAGATTATTATTTTTTCCATAATCAGATTCTGGCTATATGAATTTCAGCAATCATCTACTTTAATGGTGTCCTCTAATTAAGCACTTACAGAAAAATGTTAAATCAAACTCCTTTATTGATTAGGACTATCTGTACTTTAAAAAATGAAAAAGATTCAAATGGTTTTAAAGCACATTTCAAGATTATGAACAATTTTAGAATTTTTAGTTGCAAATGTAGTATAATGGACTTTCTGATTATTTATAAAGCCAGACTAAAATCTACATTTGCTGTCTGCCTTCCAACTTTGAGTCCATGTTTGAAATTCCCACTTCCCCCCTCTGTCACAGTGGTGATGGTCCAGATTCTCCTTGGAACTTAGTTGCTATGGGCATCATGGCTATGAGCACTGGCTGCTGAGATGTTTGCTCTGTCATCTACAGGTTGGTGCAACCTGTGGGCACACATTGTCCTGTGTAATCTGAACTAAACAGAATTGGGTTTTGCTCTGAGCTTTTGCCAGTCATGGGGTAGCAGGTGAACAGAAAAACTGCTTTCACTGCCCAAGGACTAAGTCCTGTTCTCTACTCTAGAGTTTCTAACATTAGCTTCAAGAGTTTAGTTTCAAGAGAGCTATTTCATGGGTGACTGCTTTAGTTGTCACACACATGAGTGCCTCCACATAGGCAAAGTTATTTGGCAGCAATAAACCTCTTCACAAATAAAGAACAATTGTATTCATGTCAATTCCTGATTCTGTACTAATTTAGCCTATGAAAAACACTACAGAAATGAAATTCACTTATGCCCCCCCCCCCCAAGAAAGTTAATTATTAACTTTCCCTTGCTCCTTCATTAAATCTTCTTTCTTTGGCCTACAAACTTGGATGAACAAGAGATGTTATTTTGCATTCTTTAATTTTTCCAAAATCAGTTGAAATCTGAATCTTATTTTCTGTCCTGTCTGGACTGTGGAAAATACTATCTCAGGTATGACCAGTCCTTGTCTCTCCCTCTTTTGGGCTGTGTTGAAGCCTGGCTTTTATATCACACGATAAACCTGCCTCATGTTTAAGCCCGGGCTGCTTCCAGGTCATCAGCCACTGGGGGTCTTTGCTGGGTCTTCCAGTGCTATCCTGGTAGCTCAGTTGGTAAAGAATCTGCATGCAATGCAGGAGACCACGGTTTGATTCCTGGGTCAGGAAGATCCCCTGGAGAAGGGATAGGCTACCCACTCCAGTATTCTTGGGCTTCCCTTGTTTGGCTCAGCTGATAAAGAATCTGCCTACAATGCAGGAGACCTGGGTTCAATCCCTGCATTGGGAAGATCCCCTGAAGAAGGGAAAGGCTACTCACTCCAGTATTCTGGCCTGGAGAATTCCATGGACTGTATAGTCCATGGGGTTGCAAAGAGTCGGACACAACTGAGCGACTTTCACTTTCACTTTTCCAGTGCTATGGTGTATCTGTGTGTGCTTCCCCAGCCTCCTAGAGGCTCCCTAGCTTCTCCTCATTGAGATCCTCCCCAAGTCAGGGGTCAGAGTTCCATCTCAGACTCAGAGATGTCTTTTCCATCTGTGATTTAACTGCTTTCATTCTTGGAACCCAAACCTCAACACAAGGGGAAGGGCTTTCCCTTTCTCCTCCTTTTGATGGCTTAATTGCCTGAATAATCTAAAGGCTGTGAAAACAAAACCCAAAAATTGTGTATAATTCCTACCCTGCTTTCTGCCATGTAACAGCCCTCCCCTCTCTTACCTGCACAATCTCCCCATCCCCCAGGCAAAAGAATACAAAGGCTTTTCTCCTTTCTTTGGGGAAGGGAAACATTCATTGAAAACTTACCCATAAATATTCCTTCCATGGTTCCTAATAGACTATATGCACTGCTTTCCCCTCTCTGCTTGCCTACTCTCTAGGGGAGTTTCTTAATGAGATTGTTATAGGAAGAGAGAAAGAAGTAAAGAAGATAATATAGTGCTAGGTGAATGATGGGTTTCTGATTTAGTAATTGATAGCAAACTATATGTGCAATGATATTAGGTGTGAATAACATTTGGTAATACTCAAGATGGCATCACTGACTCAATGGAGTTGAGTTTGAGCAAACTCTGAGAGACGGTGAAGGACAAGGAAGCTTGGCGTGCGTGCTGCAGTCCATGGGGTCTCAGAAGTGGACACAACTGAGAGACTGAATTATTGGGGGCTCCAAGATCACTGCAGGTGGTGACTGCAGTCATGAAATTAAAAGATGCTTATTCCTTGGAAGAAAAGTTATGACCAACCTGGACAGCATATTAAAAGGTAGAGATATTACTTTGCCAACAAATGTCAATCTAGTCAAAACTATGGTTTTTCCAGTAGTCATGTATGGATGTGAGAGTTGGGCTATAAAGAAAGCTGAGTGCCGAAGAATTGATGCTTTTGAACTGTGGTGTTGGAGAAGACTTTTGAGAGTTCCTTGGACTATGAGGAGATCAAACCAGTCCATCCTAAAGGAAATCAGTCCTGAATACTCATTGGAAGGACTGATGCTGAAGCTGAAACTCCAATACTTTGGTCATGTGATGTGAAGAACTGACTCATTTGAAAAGACCCTGATGCTGGGAAAGATTGAATGTGGGAGGAAAAGGGGATAACAGAGGATGAAATGGTTGGATGGCATCATCGACTCAATGGACATGAGTTTGAGTGAACTCCGGGAGTTGATGATGGACAGGGTGGCAGATCACAAAGATTCGGACACGGCTGAGTGACTGAACTGAATTGAACTGAATGACTGAACAACAACAACAAGATGTCCTTTTCTCCCTCTCCTTACAACTTTGAGGGCCACAGTGACCCTCCTATGTCCCTTCATATGTTTAGTTTTTGCCATAAAATACCCGATATACTTCCACTAGCTGACTGACTCCTGTGATTCTACCATTAGAGCTATACATCTTTTAAGTAGAAATAGCCTGAGAGGATTGTTAGCAGTTTCCTAGAGCTGCTATGCTAAAGTACCACAAATTCAATAACAGAAATTTATCTCTTGCAGTTTTGGAGGCTAGAATTCTGTGATCAAAGTGCCTGCAGGGCCATGCTCCCTCTCATGGCTGTAGGAAACTCTCTACTCCTTTTTCCTAGTTTCTGGTGGTTGTCCACCATCTTGGCATCCCTTGGCTTGTGGCTGCATCACGCTAATCTCTGCCTCTTCCTTCCCTGTCTGCCTCTCTCCAAATCACTCTCCTTATGAAGGTAGCAGTCATTCGATTTAGGGCCCTGCTCTAGTCCCATATGACCTCATCTTAACTAGATTACATCTGCAAGGCCTTATTTTCAAATAAGGTTATAATCACAGCTACTGAGGGTTAGGACTCAAACATATCTTTTTGGGGTGGGCTGTAGCTGAACCTGGACAAGGGTTTGCACTAAATTACTCCCAGACACGTAAAGATTTTGCTGACTGGAAAAAATGCACAACCTAAAAGTTGAGAGTTCTGTTTTATTTGGTGGACTTTCTGAGGACTCAAGCCCAGGAGGAAGCCTCTCAAATAGCTCTGAGGGACTGCTCTGTAAAGGTAAGGGAGGAACCAAGATATACAGAAGTTTTTATAACAAAAACCAGATATTCAGAGCATCAAAAGATCACTGTTGATTAAAGAAAACCAGAAGTCCCAAATTAATGAATTTAGCACTTTTCTTTGTATGGGAACATTAAGGGTCTGGGCTGATTGAAATCATTCCTTTGATATGCACCTCAGCTATCTAGGGCCAATATCTGATTCTATCCCATCTTGGATCCCCTCAGGGTGCACCATTGTGGGGGTGGGGGCGGCTACAGTGGCTGGTGGCTTGTTGGCTTGGCATCCTTTGTTTGCTGATATGGAGGGAGCATTTTTCATTCACAGTTAGTTTGAAGGAAATGTTTTTAGCAGGTTTTCTTTGAAAAGGAATTTTCATAATCTCTGGGCCTTGGTGGTGGGGGATGGGGCAGAGATAGGAAGGAGCCTGGGGGTATGGTGCTCACTGCACATTAATGCTGAGGAGTGGGTCTGCCCTGGTCCTGTGATTTCTCTGCTACTTTAATCATAACAAGCAAGAGGAGGCTGAGAAGACAAAGGAGCTGTAACTGGACAAAGAAACAGGAATTAAGTGACTTTGTTGGAATTCTAGATGCGTCCAAAGGTAAAGAAATCTTGGTATGATCCATGATTTGAGTAAAATGTTCCTCTCTAATTTGAATAGTTTTGAGAAGTGACCAAAAGCTCACATTCATAAGTTTTAAAGTTTTGCCTCATCTCTTCTTCATCTTTGGTTGTTTCATAATTGAACTATGAAACATTTGACTTTTGGTTTCCTGTAATGGGATTTGTTTTATAATCCTAAGAAACCATTGGGTTGTTACTCCTTTTCTAATGTATCTATCTTAATTATTTAAAGATTAGAAAAGCTATCAATGTCAAAGATAAAACTAAGTGTGAGGCACAATTAACAAAGGCTATTTATTCATGAACTCTCAGCAAGGGAAGACTTCTATAGGTCACTTTGGTTTCAGCAGAAGTTAAAAGGTGTAGAGAGAAGAATTTGTTTTACAGTATAAAGTTACGAAATACTGAGACAGTTTCCACTTGGCAAGCATTCTACCAAAGTGGGATTTTTGGAAGCAGAGGAGACTTTCTAATTGTCTTTATACATAACTAGCAGTCCCTAGTTGGTTGCCAGGGGGAAAACTAGCAATTTGGGGACGTTTCAAAAGAAGGATTGTTTAGTGTTGGGGTGGAGGGTTTTATGTGGCTGGCCATTTCCTGGAACAAGTGGAGGCCAATAGGATGCTTTTTTTTACAGTCAAATTGCCATTGTGGCCCTTACTGGGGGAGGGGGATCTTCCATGGCAGACAGTTTCCCAAAAGCTGTGAGAGCTTTAGATAATACATTCCATAGTAATGGGATGTAAAGGATAAGATAGACTGCTAACCACCAGCTTGGAACAAAGCTGAATTTATTTGCTTGCATGGCAACACTCAAATACTAGCTCAGCAAGACTCTCAGCAGAAGTAAAGGTCTAGATATAGATATGAAAAAGAAGAAAGTGAAGCTGAATCCAGCCTCTGTACTCGGACACCAAATTAATTCTCAGGGACAGAGTTTTAGGTGAAGTAGAAAAGAATAGCTTTATTGCTTTGCCAGGCAAAGGGGGCCACGGTGGACTAATGCCATCAAACCTATGAGTCCCCACCTGGAGGGGGTACTGAGGAGTTTTATAGTAATGGTTCAATGAGGGCGTGATCTGCTTGTGGACATTCTTTTGATTGGTTGGTGGTGAGGTAAGTGGGAGTCAGCATAATCAACCTTCTGGTTCCAAATGGTCTGAGTCTATGTGCTTATGGGCAGCATACCTTTAACACAGTCCAAAGATATTTTTAGGTTTATCGCTTGAGAGGGAACCAGGACCCTTCCCCAAGGCTGGACTATTATGTCTTTTGACTGTTCCTCCCTTATCCCTGCATCCCCTCACTTTTGTAATTGACATCTGCTTGAACCTGTCCCATTGGAACTCACAGAGAAGGCAATGGCACCCCAATTCAGTACTCTTGCCTGGAAAATCCCATGGATGGAGGAGTGAGTCCGACACGACTGAGCGACTTTACTTTCACTTTTCACATTCATGCATTGGAGAAGGAAATGGCAACCCACTCCAGTGTTCTTGCCTGGAGAATCCCAGGGATGGGGGAGCCTGGTGGGCTGCCGTCTATGGGGTCGCACAGAGTTGGACATGACTGAAGTGACTTAGCAGCAGCAGCAGGAGCATTGCAACTCAGGGAAGATCATGGAGGCTGAATGAAGTCTATTTCCTGTAATCAAGAAATGGGGGATAGAGAAAGGCTTTTGTGCCTGGGAGCCCCACAGGATCTTGCTTGGTATCAGTTCAGTTCAGTTTAGTTCAGTCGCTCAATTGTGTCCGATTCTTTGCGACCCCATGGACTGCAGCATGCCAGGCCTCCCTGTCCATCACCAACTCCTGGAATTTACTCAAACTCATGTCCACTGAGTTGGTGATGCCATCCAACCATCTCATCCTGTCATCCCCTTCTCCTCCCACTTTCAATCTTTCCCAGCATCAGGGTCTTTTCAAATGAGTCAATTCTTTGCATCACATGGCCAAAGTATTGGAGTTTCAGCTTCAGCATCAGTCCTTCCAATGAATATTCAGGACTGATTTCCTTTAGGATGAACTGGTTGGATCTCCTTGCTGTCCAAGGGACTCTCAAGAGTCTTCTCCAACACCACAGTTCAAAAGCATCAATTCTTCAGCACTCAGCTTTCTTTATAGTCCAATTCTCACATCCATACATGACTCCTGGAAAAGTCATACCTTTGACTAGACAGACCTTTGTTGGCAAAATAATGTCTCTACCTTTTAATACTCTGGCTAGGTTGGTCATAGCTTTTCTTCCAAGGAGCAAGTGTCTTTTAATTTCATTGCTGCAATCACCATCTGCAGTGATTTTGGAGCTCAAAAATATAAAGTCTCTCACTGTTTCTCCATCTATTTGTCATGAAGTGATGGGACTGCATGCCACAATCTTAGTTTTCTGAATGTTGAGTTTTAAGCCAACTCTTTCACTCTCTTCTTTCACTTTCCTCAAGAGGCTCTTTAGTTCTTCTTCACTTTCTACCGTAAATGTGGTGTCATCTGCATATCTGAGGTTACTGATATTTCTCCCGGCAATCTTGATTCCAGCTTGTGCTCCATCCAGTCCAGCATTTCTCATGATGTAATCTGCATATAAGTTAAATAAGCAGGGTGACAATATACAGCCTTGATGTACTCCTTTCTCAATTTGGAACCAGTCTGTTGTTCCATGTCCAGTTCTAACTGTTGCTTCCTGACCTGCGTACAGATTTCTCAGGAGGCAGATCAGGGGGTCTGGTATTCCCATCTCTTGAAGAATTTTCTACAGTTCGTTGTGATCCACACAGTCCAAGGCTTTGGCATAGTCAATAAAGCAGAAATAGACGTTTTTCTGGAGCTCTCTTGCTTTTTCGATGATCCAGCAGATGTTGGCAATTTGATCTCTGGTTCCTCTGCCTTTTCTAAATCCAGGTTGAATATCTGGAAGTTCACGGTTCACTGCTGTCGAAGCCTGGCTTGGAGAATTTTGAGCATTTCTTTGCTAGCATGTGAGATGAGTGCAATTGTGTGGTAGTTTGAGCATTCTTTGGGATTGCCTTTCTTTGGGATTGGAATGATTACTGACCTTTTCCAGTCCTGTGGCCACTGCTGAGTTTTCCAAATTTGCTGGCATATTGAGTGCAGAACTTTCACAGCATCATCTTTTAGAATTTGAAATAGCTCAACTGAAATTCCATCACCTGCACTAGCTCTGTTCGTAGTGATGCTTCCTAAGGCCCACTTGACTTCGCATTTCAGGATGTCTGGCTCCAGGTGAGTGATCACACCATTGTCTGGGTGAAGATCTTTTTTTTGTACAGTTCTTCTTGTATTCTTGCCACCTCTTCTTAATATCTTCTGCTTCTGTTAGGTCCATACCATTTCTGTCCTTTATTTTGCCCATCTTTGCATGAAAATTTCCCTTGGTATCTCTAATTTTCTTGAAGAGATCTCTAGTCTTTCCCATTCTATTGTTTTTCTCTATTTCTTTTCATTGATTACTGAGGAAGGCTTTCTTCTCTCTCCTTGCTATTCAAAATTATATCAAATGTACAAATGAAGCAAGTTTCTGAGTTCAGGTCTCTGGTTGTCTCATAAAGAAGTTTGTAAATACTTCTATGTGAGTGGCCACATTTATGTTTTTCATTACCAAGGGCTGGAAAACCTAGTTTCCAAAAAATCCAAGATAGGATGTGTAACATTCCAGGGTGGTTACATGCATTCAGTGGAATGCTCACATGCACATGCAGGAAACTCAACAAGTTTGTTCTTTAACAAGGAAAACTTATATCAACACTAAAGAAAATTGAAGCCGAGAAAGCATCAGTAATCTTCCAACCCTACCCTCTCATACAATGTTTTATTTTGGGGTATGGCTTTTAATTTTTTGTCCAATAAGCTCACATTTAATAGCACACATACTGTACATACTACTTTATATTTTGCTTTCTGACTTGACAATACCCTAAAATAGTTTTCCACATTACCATGTGGTCTTTATTACTAGAATTTCAATGACCATATAATCACTCAAATGTATATAATATCAGTATTTATTCACATCTCCCATTTTTGAGCATTTGATTGTTTCTAATTACCTGTGTTTATCTTTGTAGGGCAACAGTGAACATCTTTTTAATTCAGGAGTTTTTTCTTCTCTTGAATTATTTCTTTAAGATTACTTCTTCCAAAGTGAGCATCTACATCAAAGGGAAGGAACATTTTCTGACTTAGGGCCACATTTCCTCCAATTTCCAGTGAGTGTTCCCTTTACCCCCACCCCACCCTAGAGCAGTAATTGTACGCTAGGTTACTCCAACTTTGCCAGCATACATTGTTCTTGCTATCAAAAAAATCTTTTAGTTTAACAGCATAAAACAATACCTCAAAATTATTTTAAATTGTATCTCTTTATTTGGGAGGATAAGCATTTTCTCATATCTTTATTTTCCAATGTTTATTACCTTTTTTTGGTCCTTCGTTCATTTGAACAAAGATAATACACTGCCCTCTTCTTAAAGTATCCCCATGAAGAGTCCCAGAGGGATGGGATGGGGAGGGAGGTGGGAGGGGGGTTCAGGATGGGAGCACATGTACACCCATGGCTGATTCATGTCAATGTATGGCAAAACCCACTACAATATTGTAAAGTAATTATCCTCCAATTAAAACAAATAAATGTAAAAAAATAAAAAAGGAAGCAAAAAAAAATGCTTTTTTTTGTTCTTTACCTTCTACATGGGGTGGTTGCTTACAGCCAAAACAGTCTTTATTTTAAAAACTTTCCTTTTGCATTTCAGTCTCTGTAATATAAATAAGAGTTCTTTGGCATAGTTGTCCTTGATGAAAAGACAGATTTCTGCTATCAAAAGAGCCTTCCAAGAATAATGCAAATGTCTTTACCTTCTGATTTTTTTCTTAGCCAAATTAAATGACAGATTTTAACATCTATGGTCTATTTAGTCAAGATACGTCCCCTCTAGGAATGATACAAAAGAGTTCCTCCTGAATTTTCTTTGATTTGCTACCAACTGCAGCCAGTTGATCCTTTTGTATCATGGTCCTTTGTACCTCTCTACCCAATGCCCCTTCCCCACCCTGATGTTGCAACCACCAATTTTTTTTCTACATTAGAAGGGACATATCAGTGATTAATCACAAGTGCTTTTAAATGTTTTCACTTTTCCATTGACTTTTTGTTTTAGTGCAGATTGATTATCTAGTATTTCCACTGCAGGAATGAATGTGAACAGAGTCTTGTACATTTACCATATTTTGTGATTTCATATAAATACCAGTATTCTACCAATCATAGGGCTTGCCCCAAAGTCAATACATAATTTTACAGTCAGACAATTTTTTCTGTAAAGGGCCAGATAGTAAATATTTTTGTCTCTGCTGGCCACATAAAATCTCTCTTTCTTCACCATTGCCATTATTTTTGTCATCATCATCGACAATCCTTTAAAAATGTAAAAAATCTTTCTTAGGTCTGGGCCTTACAAAAACTAGATATAGTTGGAATTTGGATTTGGCATGTGATCTGTATTGGTCAGCTTTGAACTAGAAAACTTCAGAAAAAATTAAGATTATTATTAAAAAATATTATTATTTTTATTTGTGAGTGAAATGATGCATGAATAGGATTAGTTAGCTAGTTGTTTTTTCTTTTTTAACAATAACAAAAAACAGATTCATGGCAGTGAGGATGGGACTCCTATGAATGGTTAATATTTATCTTAACATAGCTGTCTTTGAGTAGTTCTTAGTATTTTCTTAAAAAAAATAAGAAGTGTCCAGATAACACTTGGCACTTGGATTTATTTTCTTCATATCTTCAGGAAGGTCTTGTGATAGGTACCAGAATGAATACATTTCCTGATGGTGCTTTCAGAAAACTAGTCATGATTATTGTATTTAGAACTTAATTAAAACATGAGCACCAAAAGGTGCTTCATAACAATGTACTTTTTTCCTTCTTAGATTTGTTCCCCAGAGTGCTAATCAGTTGTGCTTTACATTGGGCAAAAGGACTTATTGAGCAAGTATTCAGGTGAATATCAGTTATGGCACTGGAATTTTACCTTATAATACATTTCCCAATACATCATGTATGAAATGTCTCCAAGAATTTTTCTTACATAATACTTTATTTGAATTTTTCTTATATAATACTTCATTTGAATTTTAAAGGTAACTTCTTATCTAGCAGCTCCACTCTGAGTACACAGGTAGGATCCTGGAAATTGGCAAAAAAAAAAAGATTATTATGCAGTCTATTAGTCTGCTCAGGCTTCCATAACAGAATATCACAGATTGGGTAGCTTAAACTAGAGACGTTTTTCTTTTCACGGTTTTGGAGAAGTTCAAGATCAAGGTGGTTTCTGGTGAGGCCGCTCTTCCTAGCTTACAGATGGCCATCTTCTTCCTGTATGTTTACATAGCTTTTTCTCTGCATTCAGAGAGAGGGAGCTCACGTGGTCTCTTTCTCTTATAAGGTCACAGTCCTTTTGGATTAAGGCTCTACCCTAAGACCTCACCTAACCTTTATTATCTCTTTATAGGCCCTATCTCCAAATACAGTCACACTGGGGGTTTGGGCTTCAACATATGAATTTGGGGGAATGGGACACTAATTCAGTCCACAATACAGTCAAAACATATTACAAAGTCCATTGGTTTACTTTATTCTGTAATCAATTCTAAGAAATATTCATTTTATTTCTGATGCTGAAAACTTGAGCTCTGTTCACTATTGTTGAGTTGAATCTCGAAGACAGAGTTTTGGGTGAAGTAGAAAAGAATATATGAATGCCAGGTAAAAAAAAAAGAAAAGAATGCCAGGTAAAATTGGACACAGTGGACTCATACCCTGAGAAATTGTGTCTCAAGCTGGGGAGATTTGGTGAGGAGTTTTCTAGCAATGGTTCAAAGATGCGGTGGTGTATATTTCTTCAGCAGGAACCAGAACCTGGCTTTAATGGCTGCTCTTTTGTTTATTGATTGCTCCTCCTTTGTTTCTGCATTCCTTCCTTTCCTTGATTAGCAATTGTTAGCCCTTTGGAACTCGGGGACGTCTGGAAATTGAATGAAGCCTATTTCCTACAAATTGGAAACGGGGGACTTGGAAAGGATTTGTACCCGGGAGGGCTCCGCAGAGTCCTTCTGGATTTCACTACCAGATTGTCTGGTGTATTTCTTCCCCCTCTCCACTCCTTACCTCTACCCAGAGGAATCTTGCTGTAGTCTAGGTCCTCAAATCTGTCTTCCTTCATTTTTTCCCTCAAACTTTTGTTCTATATTCCAGAGGCTATCTTTTCTCCTAGGTCCTAGGGAATTACCCTATTGGAAACCAAAGTTCTTTTAGGAAACTTGTAAACTATTTCCATTTTTAGTCCCTCCTCTACCCCTCTTGCAACCAAAGAACTCAGAACTGACTCTGAGCTTGAATGGGATGGGGAGAGGGGAAAACTTAGAATACCAACATTTTTTGCCAGACTCTTCATAGCAATCCTTTGAGGTAGGTACTGTTACCATCCTCATTTCCCAGAGGAGGAAACTGAGACTCAGAGAGGTTAGGTTGCCCAAGGTCAAATAGCTAGTAAGTGATGTGCTAAAGCCAGCATCCAATCTCGGTTTTGTCTGCTCCTATGCCTGTGGTGCTTCCCAGGTGGCTCATCGGTAAAGAATCCACCTGTCAATGCAGAAGACTCGGGTTCGATCCCTGGGTTGGGAAGATCCCCTGGAGTAGGACATAACAACCCACTCCAGTATTCTTGCCTGGGAAATCCCATAGACAGAGGAGCCTGGCAGGCTACAGTCCATGGAGTTGCAAAGACAATCGTGATTGAGCAACTGAACACACACACACACATGCCTATGGTCACTTCCATGTATCCTCAGAAGAAAGAGAAGAGTTTCTTATCTGATGTGATAAACTTTGTAGAAATGAACTCTGCATTATTTTCTTTGCATAACAAGTAATAGGCACTTCTGCCACCCTACTTTATGAGATTTCGTCTTTTCTACCAGCAAACCTGTACCATGAAAAGCGACCTTCCAGAGAAATGGGGCTTGGCAATTGGAACCAGTCACAGGAAAAACCAACATCAAAACATGTGAACCATGTGTCCCAAATGGGTGGACCTTGTTGGAAATGAAATAACAAGATAGGTACACCAAGGATACCTCCTAATTGTACAAGTCCAGAGGCAGTATTTAATTTCATTTTCTAGAAGAAAATGATAGGCAAGTCTGTGTAATTAGAAATTAACTGCCATACTTTGAATTATGCAAACAGTAGAACAGTAAAACATTAAACAAAAATGTAAAAAAAAAATCCTTTTGTCAGCATTATTTTTTACTTAAACTGAATATTCATAGTTGACTTTTGCACAGGGTGCTTTTTCTTCCTATGTCAGTGGTGTTCTCCATGTGGGAGCTGATGGTCTGGATCCCAGATTCAAGAGCTGGAAGCTTCACCCTGCTGAAAAGTTGAGGCTGGCTTTAGTCAGCAGGCGGAGGCTTCATCAGCGGCAGTACCTCTTAGCCATATGTCAATAAATAAATGCTATAATAGGAAACAAATGCAGAAAGTGAGTCATCAACTTTCTGTCTCTTCCTTCGGAAAGTTGCATTTGTCATAAAATGAAGGAACATTTTACCCCTTTCTCTTTACTTTTGTATAAAACCTTCTCACCCTGAGTTTCCAAGGGTACTTGCAAGCTCAGTTTGAAGAGGAAAAGTTAAAATTTTACATAACCTCCTGCTCCTTCTGCCTCTGTAACTCAGCTTGCTCCTTGCAAAGTCTGAATCACGTAGGTCATGTAGTCTCAGAAAGTGGGGACTCACAATACTAGGAATTGGAGCTTATCTCACTCACCCTTGTCCTGCTCTTTGCAACTGCCCAGCCCCTGCAAACCTGCTTAATCATGCCTGTCTGTGTAAAGGTCAGGCATCCCCCTCCCCATCTTGACTGCTGTTCTCGTGCACTCAAAACCCTTTAGTTTAAACCAGCCTATTAGCACACTAGGTTGCCCACTATAGTCTGTCTGTATAAACTCTGTTACCCCTTTGTTTGGGCCTCAGAGCTTAGAGTGTTAACTCCTCTGGGCCCGCTGGTGTAATAAACCTGAGTTCTCCAACCCTCCAAGTGTGGTGCTTGGTTTCTTGATTACTGGTTTCTGCAACAAGTTGGAACCTACAAGTGACTTGGATGGCAAGTTCCTGGTATAAGGGGATGTGACCATCACAGAAAAGAACAGCAGGAAAAAGCAAGCAAGCCGCCACACAACTGGTTGTTAGATTCAGAGGCTGTCCTTTCTCAGAGTCTGGATTTTGTAATGCTTTTTGGGGTGAAGTAATCACACAGGCAACCAGCTGTGGAAACTAAATAAGGCCTTTCAGAGTTTCCACTTTTACAGCTGTGGAAAAACATGCAAAATTAAGGTGAGTTTGGCATGGGGGCCCATTGTTAGTGTCCGCTGGAAAAAAAATGCACAACCTAAAAGTTGAGAATTCTGTTTTATTTGGTGGACTTACTGAGGACTCAAGCCTAGCAGGCAGCCTCTCAGATGGCTCTGAGGGTCTGCTCAGAATAGGAAAGGGAGGAGACAGGATGAATAGGAGTTTTGCCCTAAAACTCAGTAATTTGTAGCATCAAAATTTACTGTTAATTAAGGAAAACCAGATATCTCAAGATAATGAATTTAGCCCTTTTCTATTTATGGGAAGATGCAACAGTCTGGGTTCATGGAAATCATTCCTTTGATATGAACCTCAGCTAATTAGGGCCAGTATCCTGTTCTTTCCCATCCTGTGTCCCTTTAGGGCTCTCCTATGGGTAGGAGGCGGAGAAGGCAATGGCACCCTACTCCAGTACTCTTGCCTGGAAAATCCCATGGATGGAGGAGCCTGGTAGGCTGCAGTCCATGGGGTCGCTAAGAGTCGGACACGACTAAGTGACTTCACTTTCAATTTTCACTTTCATGCATTGGAGAAGGCAATGGCAATGCACTCCAGTATTCTTGCCTGGAGAATCCCAGGGATGGCGGAGCCTGGTGGGCTGCCGTCTATGGGGTCGCACAGAGTCGGACACGACTGAAGCGACTTAGCAGCAGCAGCATGGGTAGGAGGTAGTGGCTGGTGGCTTGATGGCCTCAGCATCCTTTCTTTGCTAATATGGCAGGTAATATTTTTCATTCTCATTAGTTATAGCAAAACCTTCAATGATTGAAACCCACTGTATTTTAGAGAAGAGTTGATTATCCCTACTGTGTTTCCATTTAGCAAACGGTTTTGTTGTATTCTTAAACTCGGAAGGAGTGTATGGCACTTCTCAGTGGATTATCACCATCATAATTTCATGGTCCCATCCATTGAGGCCCTTATAGCAAATATGTATTTTTTTAAAAAAAAGCTTTATTGAATTTGTTACAATATTGTTTCTGTTTTATGTTTTTGATTTTTGGCCACGAGGCATGTGGGATCTTAGCTCCCCAACCAGGGATGGAATTCCCTGCTTCAGGAAGTGAAGTCTTAACCCTTGGGCTGCCAGGGAAGTTCCCCACATATTATTCAAATTACTTATTCCATCCAACCAACAACTGATAAATACTTTGTGATCATAGATTTGGCTAATATGTTTTGTTCCAGGTTTAATTGAAGGTCTCAGACATAGTTTGCTTTCATCTCCAAAGAGATTCAATTCATCTTTGCCAGGCTGCCCATAGGGTATCTCAACAGTCCTGTAGACACACAGTCTTACAGGCAAGATCTTAAACACTCTAACCTTCTCTAGGAGTATAACATTTAACTGATGCCATCCCCCTCCTCCCTCTTCCAGGATTGATTCAACACACTTATTCAGAACATACAAACAGTCACTAACGAACTCACACAAAAAAGGAAGGGACCATTGCCCTACACATAGTACAACACCCTGACACCTCAGTTAAAGTTCTGAAATTGTCAAGAAATAGTTATTGATTCTGTTAGCACCCACAACATTAAAATAGACCCAGTATCTTTTTGGCTTTTGGTTCTAGAGGCAATGTATTCCTCATTTATGAATTTTGCTTAAGCCTGTTTGTTTATATTGTTACTTATAAACTGGCCCACTTTAAATGGGATTACCTACAACAGAAGGCTCCAAAATCTGTTCAAATTGTAATAAAACAGGCATTCCTGTGAATGCCCCTAGAGACTCCATCGCTGAAGAGGATGTAGTGACCTCACCTCCTGCCTCTTGAAGTCTCTGAACCACTGACAATGGTCATAAATTGCCAATGCCTTCTGGTAAAAGAAACTGCCCTCCTTACCCACATGCTATCTATGTACCCTTAGAGGAAAAGTACTGTTCAGATGATGCGTCCTTCTGAAAATGGAAGCTCTCAGATGCTAAGCATGTGGCCGTCTGTACTCAGATGACCATTGTGCCCTGGGTCATGAAAGCAGCTATTCACGAAACCTTGAGCTTCTCAGCTACTTTAATTTCAAACAACTCATTTGAAATTAATTTGGGGACAAATATGTGCTCTATTGAGAAAAGAATCCCCCTGTATTTATTTCTCTTTGTCTTCCCTGTATTGACTCACCCAGCTTCCACACTCTCCCATTGTCCTGTTTCTCTATTTTATTTCCCTAGAGTTAAAAAAAATATATATTATGATGCTCTAAGAGACTTGATGCCACCCAGATTATCCTTCCATTAGGGTGTTTTTGGCTTGTTCACATAATCACTTCCACAGTATTCATGCTTATGCACTGAATCTTAACACTGAATTTTATCACTGCTCCATGAATCAAAACATCAATAACAAGCTAATAAAATAATATTGAGCTGGGGTTGAATGAGGGGAATCAGTGTGCCACAGGTCTTTCATGCTCTCCCTTGGCATATAGATTTAACATCACATCTGATCTAAATCCACATAGTAGCTAAGCCCACCATGTGCTGCTTTCATTACAAAAAGAAAAAAAAAAGCCTCCTCAGAAACATCTTTTCAGGTCTCTTTTCACTTTAATACCCTTTAAATGATGGAAAATCAAATTTTCCCACTGACTATGCCTTTTGTCCCAAATGATAAATGATGGCTTCTGTCTCCTCCCCTCTCTGTCTGGTTCTGAACGGTGTTCAGAATAAGCCAGCTCTTTGCGTTGCGTTTTGCTGCTGTCAGGGGATTTATGTAGGGTGTGAGCTGAGCTATGGCAACTGCAGCGATTGGATAACGGCTCCCTCAGAGCTGCACGCGTAGCACCAACCATGGTGGGTTTTTTTGTTTGTTTTGTTCTTCCCCAAATAGCTGCCATTCTTGTTTGGGGCTTTAAAATGTTAATGTATTTCTGAGTAAGAGAACGAGTGAAAAAAAAAATTGGGCAGTTTATGACTTAAAGAATGAACACTTCATTACACTGGATGCGTGACTTTGGATGACACTTTTAACCTTTCTGTGCTTCAGTTTATTTATCTGTAAAATGAGGAGATTGATGCCGCATGCATTTTAAGGTCCCTTCCACGTATGAAATTCCATGTTCTATATCTGGGCCCTTAAAGTGCTTGACTCAAATTGTCTTTAATAGCTTTTTCCTTTTGCTTCAGATAGGGAATCCAAGAAAGGAATGGTGTTCTTTTGTACTTTGTGTTCAAAAAGTGAATAAATAACATTCTGATAAGTCCAATGCTGAACTTGCTGTGCCTGGTAAGTCCAACGCTGAACTTGCTGTGTTTGCTCCAAAACTCCTTTGGGATTTCCCTGGAGGTCCAGGGGTTAAGACTCCGAGCTTCCAATGCCCAGGACATGGGTTCGATCCCTGACTGGGTAACTAAGATCCCACATGCCCCATGCTGTAGCCAAAAAAATTAAAAAAAAAAAAAAAGCAGACCCCCTTCTTCCCCAGCATTTCCCACGTTGAGTAACAGCACGTCGTTCACCCAGTTTCCCAATCTGGAAGCTTCTGAGTCATTCGCAGTCCTCCCCACATCCTCTGACCTTGCCTTTTGCAGCTCTCAGACACTGTGTGTGTAGAATGGGTTCCTTGGAGGCTCAGCCCACCCTGCCATCTAGGCTGGTCACGAAAGGCAGAAATTCTTAGTGGAAAAAATGCTTGCATGTGATCAGTCAGCCTAGGCTCCCATCCCAGCTTCACCCCTTACTACAGTCAGTGTGACTTGGCCTAGGCTGGATTAGAGGGCTTGGCTTCTAGAAAGTATGAGAGGCTGTGATCCATGTATAAGTTATGACACCACAGCCTGCTGGCCTTATGACCTTTCAAAGCCATAGTATTTTTTTTTTTCTGAGAAATGCTTATAATAATAGTGCCCAGCTCTCCAGGATTTAATGTTTGTGAAGTGCTTAGCCTAGTGCCTTAATGCATCATAAGTACTCAATAAATGTGAATAAATGTTAGTAGTTATCATGACTATTACTGTGATAGAGGCTCATTAGCAGCCTCAGTCCCTGTGTATAGTGTGGCCTAGAATAAAACATTGCTGCCAAAAACCATCTCTTGGTTGAGCCAGGTATTCACTCTAGATGCCTTTGTCACCATGAAGCCTAAGCTTATCTCAGTCACCTTTCACAGCTTGCTATGGTTCTGCTGAATTAATAGGCTTTGACTCCTCTATCTTAAAACTCCTCTCACTTGGCTGGGTAGGTCAGTGGAGAATGGGTGAATTGCTTTGATCTGATGCCACCTCCCACTGACTTTGAGAATCACCCGCCAGGCCCTGTGTGTAGGATCTGCACCCTTGAGCTGTTGAAGACTGTCTCCTCTCACCTTCAGTGACAGCTGAAGTTCTGCTAGTTGCGCCTTGTCTGTTGAAGGTCTGTTTTTATCATGTCCTCTCCTGCTCAGACCTGGCTTCCTCCCCTCCTTCCTCTCAATGTTGTTGAGTGTGGCAGTTAGATTTTACCTAAGACCACTACAACCACAGCTCCCATTTCACAGGCTCTTCTATACTGGGACCTGCCACTCCCCCATCAGGAAGAGGAGCCGAATTACCCTCTTCTGGAATGTGGGTTGGGCTTAGTGTCTTGTTTAATAATTGATATAAAGATTCTTACTAATTAATCAAGATTACTTATTATTTGTCTGTCCCTTTCATCATTCAGGGGACTAGCTTAGGCTTCCTTGCCTTCCAAAGAGGGCAAAGGTGCAGGCTCTAAGACTCTTGATGTCTAGGCTCTGCAACTCACGGTGTCACCTTCACCACATTTTATTAGCCAAATTTATCATTTATGTATCTCTAATATGTTATTAAGGTTGATAATAGAATGTGGCAGGTGTGATGCCATATGACTTCTGAGCTGGGTCAGAAAGGGCTGTGTAGCTTCTGCCTTGGTGTCTTAGAGTGATAGCCCCCAGTTACTCCTCTCAGGGCATTCTTGCTCAGAAGCCAGTCGCCATGATGTGAGAAATATAAGCCATAGGGAAAGGCCACGTATTGCACTTCAACTGTCCTAGACCAGCCACATGAGTGAGGAAATCACTTGGAAGGGGATCCCCCAACCATAGCCATTTGAGTCACCTTCAGCTGTTCAAGTCATCATCCCAGACTTCATGGAGCAGAGATGTCCCCACTGTGCTTTCTCTGAGTATCTGACTTGCAGTTTCCAAGTGCATGATAAAATGGGGCTTCTTTCATGCCACCTCACCTGCTCTCATCTGAAGCCACTGAATTTCATGTGTGTGAACCCTGGAAGCCTCCAAAGGATCCATTTTGTTTCATCTGCCCTGACTCTGCCTTCATTCAGGTCTTCATCCTCTTGAACTGGAGTCTGTGTCACGGTTTCACAACCACTCTTCTTGTTACCAACTTCTCACCCTCCAATTCAGTTTCCTTACCCATCTTTTTTTCCAAAAAACAAACCAAATCATATCAGTTTGAAAGTGATGGATATAACCTTTCCATTCCCCATAGTCCCTAACTTGGAAAACAAGGCCTTTCATAATCTGATTTCATGCAAACTCTTGAGCCTCATCTACCCACCACTTTCTTACCAGAATCTCATATTCTTGCCATCCAGAGTTCTCATCGTGCCCGAAACACACTGTGTTCTTGAACACTGCAATATTGCAGTTGTTCTTTCCTGTTTTGAACAACCTTTCCCCCATTTTTCTTTTCTCTTTTGCCCCCTCCCTCCTTTTCTTCTTGCTTCTCTCTCTCTTCTCCTTCCTTTCTCCTTTCCTTTCTTTTTTTCCCCAGTTAATGCTTAAGTCTTAGTTTTCTGTTGTTGTGCAATAAACCACTCCAAAAGTTATTGACTGAAGACAACAATTTATTATTTCTCACACACCTGTAGGTTGACTGCGTGGTCTCATCTGGACTCACTCAAACTGTCAGTTGGTAGCTCATGGGTGGCGGAAGGTCTGAGATGGCTTTGCTCACATATCTGGAGTTTGGGCCTTGCCTCTTGGTGCCATTTCTTGTCACTCAGTGGTCTAGCCTAGGCTTCCTTATGTGGCAGTGTGACATGTGTGTTAAGTCACTTTAGTTGCGTCCAACTCTTTGCGACCCCATGTACTATAGCCTACCAGGCTCCTCTGTCCATGGGATTCTCCAGGCAAGAATACTGGAGTGAGTTGCCATGCCCTCCTCCAGGCGATCTTCCTCACCCAGGGATCGAATCTGTGTATCCTGCATCTCCCGCATTGGCAGGCAGATTGTTTACCACTGAGCCACCAGGGAAACTCTTATATGGTGGCAGGAGCATTCAAAGAAGTCAAAGGTAGAGGCTTCAGGGTCCTTTTGAGGTTTAGGCTTTAGAACCCACAGAGTATCACTTCCACCAAATTTCACTGGTCAAAGTAAGACACAAGCCAATCCCGATTAAAGGGCTGAGGAAATAGAATCCACCTTTAATGAAAGGAGGTGCAAAATTTTGTGCCTATATTTATTATAGCTTACATATCCATCAAGGTCAAGTTCATGTACAAGCCATTCCATATTCTGTTCATTAATTCATTCTTTAATTCCATCATCCATTCTTTCATGTACTAAAAGAATATGTTAGGTACCTTGTATAAATCAGGAACTGGGCACTGAGAACACAGAGGCAAACTACTTATGGTCCCACCACCTTTTATCTCTACTTATTTATAATATTTATCTCATTGTGTTATAATTGCTTGTTTACACGTTTAATTTTCCTGGTAGACTGTGGGGTCCTGGAGGGGAGAAATGGCACCTTATCTCACTTTCAGTGAGTGACAGAGTGTTGTTTTAAAGCTAAAAATGTATTTTTTGTTTGTTTTTTTTTTTCTTCTATTTTTCCTGGAGTAGGTAGCACATTCTTTTGCAGAGGAAGATTGCTTTTTTTTTTTCTTTTAGGGAGAAGTGTTCATCAGTTAGATGAGACGTCTGTCTATGGAAATCCTGAATTTTTACACATTTATTTCATAGAAAAGTTAAGTGGGAAGCAAAAGTGCCAACTTGAACATGTCTTTCTGCCTGAAAACTTCTCCATTAGTGCTTGCTACATCAGGAATGAAAATAAAACCCCCAATTTAAGCCTTGGGGGAAGACTAGGCAGGTTTCTCCATAGAAAAACAGCAGTCAAGGCTCTCTGTTCTTTGGATGTCATAACCACATTTCCTTGAGGGAAATGTTAAATCAGATGACCCAACAATTGGACTTAATAGGAATTGTTCCTTTCATTTCCTGGGAAAATATGGAGAAATGATTTTATTAGTTCCATAGTTTACACAACCAGGCAGGTACTTAGTTTGAGTGGTTACATGGGATGTTTGTTTAATATAAATGAGAAGAAACAAGTTACTCCTATGTTTAAGGATATAAAATATAAGATTTCATTTTGCATTTTGTCTTTTAGTTTGATTTCTCTTTTTTATGCCAATTTTTTCTCCTTGTATAAAAAGGACCAACCCATTTTTGCCTAATGCAAAAATAAGTATACCCACAAGTGTATCTGCATATACTCATTAACACACGTATGCATATTGTAGCCTGAATCAAACAGTTTAAAGACTTATATTTTTTTCTTTTTTTAACAGATTTGGGATTCTCCTTTATTTAGTATAAAAAGCTGATGTACATATATTTTCACTTAATATTATCACAAGTACTTTCCTATCTCATTAAATGTTCTTTGAGGAAATAATTTCTAGTAATGTAGCATAATTTATTTAAACATTTTCTCCAATGTTGAATAGTTTTTAGCTACTAAAAGTAATGTTCCTAAGTATTTTCATGTACATAAATTTTTGTGTTTATCATCATTTCCTTGGAATACATTCCCTGACAGCTAAATATTGGGTCAAAGAACATGAACATGTACAAGCTTTTTTCTCTATCACCGTATTGCCTTTAAAAAAGGTTGTAACAGCATACCATCTTTCAAATAGTGTAGGAGAGTCCGTTTCTCTGCACTTTCTTTTCCTGTATTGGTAATTTCATTAAAAATCGCTTTGCTAGACTGACAGTGAAAATGGCATGCTGTTGTTTTTAATTTGCCCTTTTTCTGTATATTGATGTAGCTTCTCTTTCAATAGATTGTGGGCTTCATCTTTAGACCCTTACAACCAGAGGGTCACAGTACATCTGTCTCCTTAGATTCTGAGTTTATGTTATCATTTCCTGAGCTATAACTTGACTTTTTTCATTGAAAGTAAAGTCCAGGTACCACATATCTCCACAGTAACCTCTCTGAGCTCCCCAAGGGGAATCTACTCACACTGAGTAAACAGGGTCCAATTCACTGAAGATTTTGCAGGGGAGACAGAGGAGCGAGATGATATTGCACACCTCCCTGCAAATGACTTGAAACCTTTTTGAGATGTTTTGCTTACCCCCAAGCTCATCTCTTTCCTCTCTCTGATGTCCCAGTGTCCAGGGTCTTCTTTGAGTTCTTCCTACATGTGGTACTTCATCTCACTAAGTTCTCCACAGCCTTTGAACATCTCCCTTTATTATCTCAGCCAATTAGTGACCCTAATTTGTTAACCAGACATACCCCTTGAGGTCTTTACTCCCACCTCCACCCCCTCAAAGAACTTACCAACTTATTTTCCCATTAGTAGAGAGTGATTCTTATGTAGCAGCTAAGACAAAATTTTCTCCACATTGTTTCAGAAGCATTATATAAAATGTTTGGTAAATTTAAAAATTGTATATATATGTATACATACATATAAATATTTTGGGGGAAGGGTGGACTGCACTGTGTGGCATATGGGATCTTAGTTCCCCAACCAGGCATTGAACCTGTGTCCCTGCACTGGGAGCATACAGTCTCAACCACTGGACTGCCAGGAAAGTCCCCCAAATGATATATTCCTTAGGTCAGATTCCCAATTTTTTCTTAGGGTGTGGGGGTTGCAAGATCAGCATTTGCAGGGGAGTAAGGGAAGCAGGAGAATTCTTCTTGCCTGGAGAATTCCATGGACAGAGGAACCTGGCGGGCTATAGTCCTTGGGGTTGCAAGAGTTGGACATGACTTAGTGACTAAACCACCAAGGGAAGCAGGATTGGGCAGAGGGAGGTGTTGAGCTGTGATGTTGTCATAACAGAGGGCTTTAGCTGACCCTGTGGGGAGCTCTGAAATTGACCTGGTTCTTCAGAGTTGCCCCCAAATGAGGCAAAGGGGGTGGACATTTATACCTCATAGCCACGGATCAGTCGTTGGATGTGGCTGCCCTCAAAGAGTGGGCTTAACTTTGGGCAGCTCCTATATACCAAGGGCAAATCCTGGTGAGGACACAGCCAGGAATCTTGAGCAACCAATACTCTCAGCAAACTGGAGGTGGAAAAGCAGAGTGAGGTCTTCAAAATTGGCCAGAGGTTAGGGCAGAACACTGGTTCAGGCTACTTTATCTGTATAGTATTGTCTTATGCAAGCCATTTACACCTCTGAGTCTTTGTTTTTCCATCTGTAAGATGGTAAAAATAACACCTTTCCCCTTAAGTGGTACATGCATGCGTGTATGCATAGCAGCTCAGTTGTGTCCTACTCTTTGAGACCCCATGGACTGTAGCCCACCAAACTCCTCTGTCCATGGGTTTCTCCAGGCAATAATACTGAGGTAGGTAACCATTCTCTTCTCCAGGAGGTCTTCCCTACCCAGAGATCAAACCCAGATCTCCTGTATTACAGGCGGATTCTTTACCAGCTGAGCCACCAGGGAAGCCCCAAGGGGTACATAAAGTGAAAGTGAAAGTTGCTCAGTCTTGTCCTACTCTTTGCAACCCCATGGACTATACAGTCTGTGGAATTCTCCAGGCCAGAATACTGGAGTGGGTAGCCTTTCTCTTCTCCAGGGTATTTTCCCAACCCAGGGATCAAACCCAGGTCTCCTGCATTGCAGGCAGATTCTTTAACAGCTGAGCCACAAGGGAAGCCCAAGGGGTATCTAAGAGAATTTAAATAAGATGACTAATATTAGATGTTTAGCACTGTATCTCTTTGGCACTTTGTAAGACATTCAGTGTGTATTATTTTCTTTTACTTCATCCTTCCTCATCCTCTAGCATTTGTCTCAAGAAATTTTCTTCCTTTTGACAATGTGGAGCCCATGTACATTTAATATTCTTGAATAGTCCTTCAAGAACTCAGAAGCCCAGGTTGTAAAACTGGAAGCTTGGACCGTTTGATCTTTAAGTTTAGTTCCAACGTTTTAAAGTTCTGTTCTAATATTCTGTGATTCAATGCATTAGCGCACACCACACAATTAATCCTCATTTCATTAGTATTCTTACTACCATCACCTTGATTTTAATGAGCTACATTGGCTATTCCGGTGCTCTGTGTATTCAGATGTTTCTGGTAATTAGGAGAATTACATGAAGAAAGTCTTTTGAGACAGATTTAGGACCAATGGCACCAAATGATATTCCTTTGTTGCCAGTTTCTTGTGAAGAAAGCACTGATCCTGTATCTCTAAAGGAGAATGTCTATTGCATGAATAATACAATTGAGAATAATTAAGTATTTTATACACATCAGTTTTCTCACCCTAACGAGATAGTGAGCATTTAGCTGTTAGGAATTGTCTCTCCTATTTCTTATTTAAAAAAAAAATTTGTTGGGGTATAGTTGATTTATAATGTGTTAGTCTCTCCTGTTTCTTGCAGGACCAAGTTCTTACTGGTTCGGCCTAAAACCCCTATGACCGATCATCACCATTAGAATCACACACACACATACACTCACGCACACATTTTGATCACTCAGCAACAGAGCAGCTGAGTCAGTTAGTGGTTGCTGTTGTATTAATTGACCCTAAAGATGGCCTGGGAATCTCTTTGTATTCTGTGGATTTCCCAAATATACTAGGTTAGTCAACTTGGGATGCCACAACGAGAAACCATACACAGGGTGCTTCAAACAATGGAAATTTATTTTCTCACAGTTCTGGAGGCTAGAAGTCCAAGGTCAAGGTGCTGGCAGGATCTGCTTCTAGTGAGGACCCTTTCCTGCTTTGAAAGTGTTAGCCACTCAGTCATGTCTGACTCTTTGTGACCCCATGGACTTTAGCCTGCCAGGCTCCTCTGTCCATGGGATTCTCCAGGCAAGAATACTGAAGTGGGTAGCCATTCCCTTCTCCAGGGGATCTTCCTGACCCAGGGATTGAATCCTGCCTTATGGATGGTCTTTCCTCTGTGTACATGTTCAGGGAAAAACAGAAAGTGAGAGAGAATTCTGATATCTCTTCCTCTTTTTAGGAGTACACCAGTTCTACTGGATTAGGGCCCCAGCCTTATGACCCCTTTTAACCTTGCTTACCTCCTTATAGACCCTATCTCTAGATAAAGTCACATTGGGAGTTACAGCTTCAACATGTGTACTTCAGGGGGGTGGGCATTTTAGTCTATAATAATCCAATCTCTAAATTTGATTTTGACTTTTACCTCTATTTGATTTTGATTCTTGGGTAATTATCCAAGTACCAGGTAATAGATTAGGCAAATCACTCACTGCTGTAATTTATTAGCTATTCAAGAGTGAACTAAACATAACTGTATATACACAAAGTAATTTGACTTGTTTTTGACTTTGTAAAGTCTGTAGACTGATTTGGTTCTCAGTTGGAGATTTCTTTTTAATGGTTACTTGTAGAGCATTTAAATCTTCAGTTTTTAGTTTCTATTTTTGTTCAGATTTCCTTTGTATTTTGAACTTCTTTTTCTGAGCACTGATTTGCTGTGTTATGACTGGTTTTCAGAGATGAAGCCTTTCTGTTTCATTTAGGTTGAAAAGTTGCTGTTTGAAGCTGTTTTATGTGAATTTTGCCTCCTCTTTCAGAGCAAATAAGTTTTGTTTATTTATTTTCAAGGGAACTGTTTCTCAGAAAAATGACTCCCTACAGGTTTGTGATGGTTTTAATACATCTATAAACAAGGCTATTTCCCTAGAACTGCCATTGTTAACTGCCAATACTTAAGAGAATTCTTTTATTTGTCTCCATTCAAACCTATATTTGAAAATAATTGATTTTTGTTTTACCTATTCAAATCTTACTTTAAGCTCTGTTTATCCATTTCTAAGCCCCTTGGAAAATTTGATGGTAGGTATCCATAGCTGAAATTCCCTGTCCTGAGCTTTATTTTGGTGTTTTCCATTTCTGTTTGCATGGAGCCAGGTGGCAGAGAAAAGTAGGAAACACGTCTTCCTACTTTTCTCCAACTTAGGAGCTTCTCTAAATCTTTAGCTTGATTCCACCCTGAACAAAGAATTCTTAAAAATCCATGACCTTCATGTCTTCTGTTATGTTACTGTTGTCTTCTATCTGGAGCAGAATGGAGCTTCTAATCCACAGCTTCTCAAAGGATAGTACATTCTGTATGGTTGTCTAACTATTCAATGCTCGTCCATGATGACATAAGTGAAAAACTGCGAGTAAGCATTTAAAAACTTTCATAGTAATTTGACATTGCAAAGACACTTAAATGCATATTCAATGAACTCACCCTCTTGAATAGACTCTGCACTATTCAGCATGGTAGCCACTAGCTGCTTGTGGCTAATTAGCAGTTGAAATGCAGCTAGTCTGATTTGAGATGTCTGTAAATGTAAACTACACACAAGATTTCAAAGGCTAGTATGATAAAAAGAATATAAAATATCTCATTAATAATGTTTTATATGTTGCAATAATAATATTTTGCATATATTGGGTTAAATAAAATAAAAAAAACTAAGATCACTTATTTTCTTTTTACTTTTAAATATAAATATACTTTTTTAGAGCAGTTTTAGGTCCACAGCAAAGTCAAGCAGAAAGTTCCTGTATACTCCTTGTCCCCACACATGCACACCCTACCTCACTGTCAACATCCCCCACCAGAGTGGTGCGTTTGTTACAATTGATGAGCCTACATCATTAAAGCCCATATCACCTAAAGCCCATAGTTTATCTACTATTATGGGCTTCCCTTGTGGCTCAGATGGTAGAGAACCTGCCTGCAATGTGGGAGACTGGGGTTTGATCCCTGAATCTGGAAGCTCCCCTGGAGAAGGAAATGGCTACCCACTCCAGTATTCTTGCCTGGAGAATCCCATGGACAGAGGAACCGGGAGGGCTCTAGTCGATGGGATTGCAAAGAGTAGGACATGACTGAGTGACTAACACTTTCACTTTCATCTACTGTTATAGTATCATACATAATAGTTTTACTGCCCCCAAATCCTTTGTGTTTCATCTATTCATCACTCCCTCCCTCCTTACCCCTGGAAACCGTTGATCTTACTGTCTCCATAGTTTCACCTTTTCCGGAATTCCATATAGTTAGAATCATACACTTTGTAGCCTTTTCTGATTGGCTTGTTTCACTTAGTAATATGCATTTAAGTTTTCTCCATGTCTTTTCATAGCTTGATGGCTCATTTCTTTTTAGTGCTGATTAGTATTCCATTGTCTGGGTGTACCAGAGTTAATTTATCCATTCACCTACTGAAGGACATCTTGGTTCCTTCCAAGTTTGGGCAATTATGAATAAGCTGCTATAAACATCTATGTTCAGGTTTTTGTAAGGACATAATGTGAAGTCAAGTGGGCCTTAGAAGGCATCACTATGAACAAAGCTGGTGGAGGTGATGGAATCCCAGTTGAGCTATTTCAAATCCTAAAAGATGATGCTGTGAAAGTGCTGCACTCAACATGCCAAAAATTTTGGAAAACTCAGCAGTGGCCACAGAACTGGAAAAGGTCAGTTTTCATTCCAATCCCAAAGAAAGGCAATGCCAAAGAATGCTCAAACTACTGCACAATTGCACTCATCTCACACGCTAGTAAAGTAATGCTCAAAATTCTCCAAGCCAGGCTTCAGTGATATGTGATGTTCAAGCTGGTTTTAGAAAAGGCAGAGGAACTAGGTATCAAATTTCCAGCATCCACTGGATCATGGAAAAAGCAAGAGAGCTCCAGAAAAACATCTATTTCTGCTTTATTGACTATGCCAAAGCCTTTGACTGTGTGGATCACAATAAACTGCAGAAAATTCTAAAAGAGATGGGAATAACAGACCACCTGACCTGCCTCTTGAGAAACCTATATGCAGGTCAGGAAGCAACAGTTAGAACTGGACATGGAACAACAGACTGGTTCCAAATAGGAAAAGGAGTACGTCAAGGCTGTATATTGTCACCCTGCTTATTTAACTTATATGCAGAGTACATCATGAGAAATGCTGGGCTGGAGGAAGCACAAGCTGGAATTAAGATTGCTGGGAGAAATATCAATAACCTCAGATATGCAGATGGCACCACCCTTATGGCAGAAAGTGAAGAGGAACTAAAAAGCCTCTTGAAAGTGAAAGAGGAGAGTGAAAAAGTTGGCTTAAAGCTCAACATTCAGAAGACTAAGATCATGGCATCTGGTCCCATCATTTCATGGGAAATAAATGGGGAAACAGTGGAAATAGTGTCAGACTTTATTTTTTTGGGCTCCAAAATCACTGCAGATGGTGATTGCAGCCATGAAATTAAAAGACGCTTACTCCTTGGAAGGAAAGTTATGACTAACCTAGACAGTATATTAAAAATCAGAGACATTAATTTGCATTTCCCTGATGACATATGATGTGGAACATCATTTATATATTCTTAATTGCCACCTTTATATCTTCTTTGGTAATGTGTCTGTTCAGATATTTGACTCATTTTTAATTGGGTTATTTGTTTTCATATTGTTGAGTTTTGAATTCTCTGTGTATTTTGGATAACAGTCCTTTATCAGATGTGTCTTTTGAAAATATTTTCTCCCAATTTGTGGCTTGCCTTCTTATTCTCTCGACAGTATCTTTCAGAGAGCAGAGGTTTGTAATTTTAATGAGGTCCAACTTATTGATTATTTCTTTCATAAATTGTGCATTTGATGTTGTATTTAAGATGTCATTGTCATACCCATGGTCATCTAGATTTTCTCATGTTATCTTCTAGAAGTTTTATAGTTTTGTATCTTTTTTTTGTTTGTTTTTTGGCCACACCTCATGGCTTGTGTGATCATGTTCCCTGACTGGGGATCAAACTTGATCCCTGGCAGTGAAAGTACCATGTCCTAACCACCGGACCACCAAGGAATTCCCAAGTTTTGCATTTTACATTTAGGTTTGTGATCCATTTTGAGTTAATTTTTGTGACAGGTATGATTTATATATCTAGATACATTGTTTTGCATGTGGATTTTCAGTTGTTCCAGCACAATTTGTTGAAAAGACTATCTTTTCTTTATAGTATTATCTTTGCTTCTTTGCCAAAGATCAGTTAGTTATATGTGGGCCTGTTGCTGGGATCTCTATTTTGTTCCACTGATACACTTGTCTACTCTATTGCCAAGTCCACATCATCTTGATTACTGTAGCTTTATAGTTAGTCTTGAAGTCAGGTAGTGTCAATGGCACCCCACTCCAGCATTCTTGCCTGGAAAATCCATGGACAGAGGAGCCTGGGGGGCTGCAGTCCGTGGGGTCGCTAGAGTTGGACACGACTGAGCGACTTCACTTTCGCTTTTCACTTTCATGCATTGGAGAAGGAAATGGCAGCCCACTCCAGTGTTCTTGCCTGGAGAATCCCAGGGATGGGGAAGCCTGGTGGGCTGCTGTCTATGGGGTCGCACAGAGCTGGACACGACTGAAGCGACTTAGCAGCAGCAGCAGCAGTGTCATTTCTTGAACTTTGTTCTTTTCCTTTAATACTGTGTTGGGGATTCTGGGTCTTTTGCTTCTCTAGTAAACTTTAGAGTAAGTCTGTCAATATCCAGAAAGCAACTTGCTGGCATTTTGATTGGGATTGCACTGAATGTATAGATCAAGTTGGGAAGAATTAGCATCTTGACAATATCATCTCCTCCTTTTACTTTTCTGAATGTGAAAAATTACACATTTGTGGCTGTTGACCTCTTTGGGTGTTGTTTACATGCAGTTTGAGAAGCACTGCTTTCTACATCCTTAGACCTTGTCTTGCAAAGTAGAGCAAGATCTGGGGACTTCAGGTGGCTTTTCATGTTCCTGAATATTATTTACTCTAAATACCTGGGAGGGCCATTGGTACTTTCTTAGGATGTGTCCCCAAGTCACATAACACAGCCAAGTTAACACATTCCATTGAAATCTCATTCTCATAAATTGAGTGTTACTTACCCGAAAGAACATTGTGTGTGTATCTTTGTGTTTAACAAAAGCATTCCTCCCTCCAATTCCCACTAAGCCACTCACTCCTCACTAGTGGATACTATTTTGTGAGTTTGGCTTATGTGACCAGTTCATTATCACCTCTAGGTTCATCATATTGATGGACAAATCCATTCCCTCCCCTCAAACTGAGTTCCAGTGTTATTTCCTCTGTGCAACAGCCCCACCCCACTCCTGCCCTGAGCTAGAGGCTTTCTTATATGACTTCCCATAGTACTTGTAAATGCTGCCCAGTAGGCCTTCCTCACCTAAAGCTCCTAGAGCTTAGGGAGTTTACATTATTCATCTTTGTAATGATAGTTTCTAGGCAATTGAAGGCATAATGTAACTCTTTCAAATATTCCCCAGATTGGATCTGCAAGGAGTTTAAAAAATCAGTAACACATTTTTAGTGGCCAATATCAATCATTCAGTTAAAAAATATTTTTTGGCTACTTCTTGTATTAAAAAAATGCTTTTCTGGATATGTTAGTGGCAATACTGTGCTGTGCTGTGCTTAGTCACTCAGTCATGTCTGACTCTTTATGACCCCATGGACATAGCCCTCCAGGTTTCTCTGTCCATGGGGATTCTCCAGGCAAGAATAATAGAGTGGGTTGCCATGCCCTCCTCCAGGGGATCTTCCCAACCCAGGGATTGAATCCAAGTCTCCCACATTGCAGGCAGATTCTTTATTGTCTGAGCCACCAGGGAAGCCCATTTTAGTGGCAATAGCTTCCCTGGTGGCTCAGACGGTAAAGAATCTGCCTGCAATGCAGGAGACCTGGGTTCAGTCCTGTGGGGAAGAAGTACTCAAGTAACTAACAATATGGACCCAGAGTAAGATTGGGAGACATCAGTTATTAGGTGGAGACTGAAGATACATGAAAGGATCATATGCTGCAGAGAGAGTAGAAAGATGAAAGAGAGGAAGGCTGAGGTCCAGGTCTTGGGGAAGAAGGTGGTGGGGGCAGGTTGATAGGGAGCAAAGAAAAGAGGTTGAAGAGCAGGGAAGGGAGGTAAGAGAAACAGGCAAGTAGTCTGTGAAACACAGAGGACCAAGGCTAACTGACCTATCTGGGGGTCAAACCTGTGACTGGACCTCCTTCATTTCTGTGAGCCAACCAGTCATAGGCAGTGTTCATCTGGTTCTATGGAAAGTCAAATTCTTATCTCATAATGTGGCAGTGATTTAACTGGATGACTGATGTATCAGAAAGATTTGAGGCATCATTCTAGAACTCTGCCCCAAACGATAAGCCCATGAACTTAAGTGTGTGCTTGTCTTAAAATAAGTTGTCATAATAATCCAGTCTCGAGAGTTTTTATAGCTATTTGGGCTTCCCTGATAGCTCACTTGGTAAAGAATCCACTTGTAATGCAGGAGACTCTGGTTCAATTCCTGGTTTTGGATGATCCGCTGGAGAAAGGATAGGCTACCCACTCCAGTATTCTCGGGCTTCCCTTGTGGCTCAGCTGGTGAAAGAATCCATCTGCCACATGGGAGACCTGGGTTTGATCCCTGGGTTGGGAAGATCCCCTGGAGAAGGGAAAGGCTACTCACTCCAGTATTTTTGCCTAGAGAATTCCATAGACTGGACTTCCCTGTGGCTCAGATGGTAAAGCATCTGTCTACAATGCGGGAGACCCAGGTTTGATCCCTGGGTTGGGAAGATCCCCTGGAGAAGGAAATGGCAATTCGCTCCAGTACTATTGCCTGGAAAGTCCCATGGACAGAGGAACCTGGTAGGCTACAGTCCATGGGGTCGCAGAGTCTGACACGACTGAGCGTGCTCCATGCATGCTCCGTGTATAGTCCATGGGGTCACAAAGAGTCAGACACAACTGAGTGACTTTCACTTCTGTGCCTTTACAGTTATGCAGTATGCTGTGTTCCCTGCTGCTAAGTCACTTCAGTCGTGTCCGACTCTGTGCGACTCCATAGACGGCAGCCCACTAGGCTCCCCTGTCCCTGGGATTCTCCAGGCAAGAACACTGGAGTGGGTTGCCATTTCCTTCTCCAATGCATGAAAGTGAAAAGTGAAAGTGAAGTCACTCAGTCATGTCCGACTCTTTGCAACCCCATGGACTGCAGCCCACCAGGCTCCTCCGCCCATGGGATTTTCCAGGCAAGAGTACTGGAGTGGGGTGCCATTGCCTTCTCCGCTGTGTGCCCTGACTTGCACACTATGCCTTAGATGAATTTTGGTTGTGGTCTTTTTTTACTGCACAGGATTCCAAATTTACTATCTATTTTAGTCACTGGCATTATGGTTTTCTTTAGAGAAAATTAAGCAGTAACCATTTACATTTTGTAAGTAGATAGAAGATGATCTAAAATTGCATGCTCCTTTGCTGGTGATCTCTATGCCAAATTCTTGTCTTAATCATCTAAATATTTTGATTCAGTGCTTTCTATTGGATCCTGTTGTCTCGTGACTGGCATGTTCAAAATACCAGATGTGGAATTTGCCCCTCGATATATTCTTCAACCAAGATATTACTGTGGTTCGCCAAGTCTTAAAGGGCAACACTGACTTAGAGATTTAGTGTATTTGAATACTGCCTTCTCAATAGGAAAATACACTGCTGCCTTTTGTTGGATAGTTGAAATGTACTAAGTGGTATGTTTGAGCAATAAAACCTGATTTAACACTAGGACAGACAGCAAGACTCAGGGACGGTGCTGGGCCTGTAACTTCTAAACCAGAAGAAAGGAGTGCAACCATGGGCACATGCATGCTTTAAGTACTTTAGAAGGACTTCTAGTCTTCTGAGCTGCTGCCAAGAGAAGGACTGGACGGTGGCTCAAATGATAAAGAATCTGCCTACAATGCAGGAGACCCAGGTTCGATCCCTGGGTTGGGAAGATCCCCTGGAGAAGGGAATGGCAACCCAATCCAGTATTCATGCCTGGAGAAGTCCAGGGACAGAGGAGCCCGGCAGGCTACAGTCCATAGGGTCGCAAAGAGTTAGACAAGACTGAGTGACAAACACGGCTTAATGTAATTTAGGAATGTTACCTCCTGAGTTGCAATGATGTGTTGAGCTCCATGAGCATATGGAGAACTTGACTATGATCTGGGTCAGAGCAAGGCTTGATTTGAAATACTCCGAACCCACTTAGGTGCTGAGTTCCATTTCAGAGGCACTTCTCCTTCTTATGTTGTTTCTGTTTTAAGAGAAGAGTCATTTTTTGTTGTTGTTGTTCCACACACAGGCGCTCCTTTCTTTTATTTCTTTCAGGCTATGGTAACCCATACCTTTAGGATGCTTCTATAAAAGGCCTTGATGGAAGCTCCAGATATGTGAAAACAGCAATTTAGATTGGAGAAGAACATAGGAACCTAAATGCTAGTTTCAGTGTTCTTCTTTGGCTGTGTCTATTGCATGTGGCAGCTGTGACCCTACATGGAAGATTTGGTCAGTTGATTCATCATGGCTGCCTGACAGGTAGGCCTCAGACCCTTCTCTCCTCTGACAGAGTATCATCATCCTTTGTTGGCCCAGGACATCTAGCATCCCAAAGCTTGGGCAGGGGTTGCTCCTTGCTAAATTAAATCCCACACTACCCTGAGCCCAGTACCTTAGAGTCTTCCTCCTTTGGGTGGTAGAAGCTTAATCCTCCTAAAGAAACCCAGAATCACTGTGTCTTGGTTTGGGTTCTCCCAGAAGTTGACTCTGAGACAAGGATTTGAGGTCAAATACTTTTTTTTTTGGTAAGTTACTCAGGGAAATAGCAGTGGGGGCCTGGGGAAGGGTGATGAGAGAGAGAAGGCAACCAGTAAAGGCACAGTATCCAGCAGGTTACTACTGTGGGCAACTGGAGCTCAGTCCCACTGGAGACCTCTAGGAGACAGCGTGGAGTAGGACTCAGAACTGCCCCAGCAAGGAAGCGGGGATATTTGTCCTGCGGCTCTCATCCATCATCAGCTAAGGGCTGATTCCAGGAGAATTAGCTCCCTGGAATATTTGTTTCATCTAACTTCACAATAAATACCAAGGAAGAGAGAGACCGGCAGGTTTAGATGAAAAATGAAAACACTGGGACATTTTGGAGCACCAACACTCATCTTAATTCTTGGCTGTTTTTATTCATTGATCTTTTGGGGGAAGTGAGTGGTGCAGCATTGAGTTACTGTGCTCAAGTTCTCTGGGCAAATAGGAGAGCCTGAGAGCACAATTGATTCTTACCTAAGCTCTAACCATCTCCTTCTTAGAGCCTGCTGTGACTTCTTCCTACTTCTCAGTTCATTTTGCACAGGTTCCAAATGAGCTTTTCCTAGAATGCTCTTCTTTCCCCTTGCCAATCTCCTGATGCTGTCTTCTAAGATTCCTTTCTCATTTGATTCCAGTCTATTTGCCAGGCATCTCTTCTATCTGCACCCTATGCTGCATCCAAATGAGATGATTCTGAATTATATTTAGGGTTCCTGTCTTCTGTGCCTCTACTTATGTTGTTTTGTCCACCTGGAGTACCCTCTACAAACCCTGTTCTTGCCTTGTGTGGTCTTTTGGAATGCCATCAAGTCTTTAAGGCCCCACTCAAAGTTTTCTCTTTCCTGAAGCCTTTTCTTGGTCTTTTAACTCTCTGTGACACTTTTACTACTGTCTTCTATTATTGTTTTGGGTATGTGTTCTCTCTCCTATTAGGTCTTAAATGTCTTGGGGGCAAGGACCATGTTTTATTTATCTCTGCCTTAGTCCACATTTACCTACTCAATTTACCAAAGATTTATTGAGAGCCAGAGAATACATTCCGTCTAGGGCTCCCAAAATGAGTAAAACGTGGCCCTTGTTTTCAAGGGAGCTCACAGAGTAGGCATAGGGGTGTGATTGGTATAAATATGTGTGTGTGTGTGTGTGTGTGTGTGTCCATCTCAATGCTTCAAACATTAGCAAGTGGTCAAAGATGATAAGTGTGGAGAATGAATGAAGCTCAGGGAGAAGATTTATCTCCAGCCTATTTTCTGCAAATGTTCAGAAATTAGTTTGGGAAGATAGTTTTGGGGGAGAAAATGAACTAATTGGATTATGGTGGGAAGTGCCTCTGTGTATCTCTCTTAGGGGTGATGGAATGGTTTAAGAAAGAGCAGATAAGCTGTAGCATCAGATTGCTTTGAGTCTGAATGCTAGCTGTGCCAGTGTGTAAAGCTATGTGACCTCGGGCTAGCTACTTGCTTACTTTCTTATGTATAAAATAAGTAATCCCCGACTCACAGCATGATTGTGGAATTAAATGATATCAATAATCCCTAGCACGTTTGGAATATATTGGAGGCTTGATCGCTAATGCATTCCTGTCTACTACCTTTTAAAAGTGTAATGCTTTTAAAAAAGAAGGATTTTGGATTTTCTCTCTCTGTACTAGAGTAATCTGGCTAGAGAGGGTTTGGTTTTCTCCATACCTTTCTGTGCTTAAATGCAAAAATGGAACATACATTTGTTTTTCATTATTATTTTTTATTTGCATGCCCATTTCAGCCTTAGATTTAGGGTACTGTTGGGCTCTCAGAGGAGTTGACAATCTTCAAGTGGAATCTAAAGGAAGATCTTTAGATAGAGTAATGTTCTGAAAGTAGTGGTGGTGGTGGTTTAGTTGCTAAGTCGTGTCCGACTCTTTGCAACTCTATGGACTCTAGCTCTCCATGCTCCTCTGACCATGGGATTGCCCAGAAAGGAATACTTGAGTAGGTTGCCATTTCCTTCTCTAGGGAATCTTCCCGATCCAGGGATCGAGCCTGCCATCTCCTGTGTTCCCTGCTTGGCAGGCAGATTCTTTACCACTGAGCCACCTGGGAAGCCCAATATTCTAACTTACAGTTACATCTTAACACTGGAATTTGTGAATCCATTAGATCTTAAAGAATCCTTGTGAAACAAAAACTGGCTCCTTTTTAAAAAAGTCATTTCCATTTATTATTAGAGAATTCAGTGGAAAAATACTGCTTAGTGTGTCCTGGAATCCTCAATTTTTTCTTTTATTTTTTTTCCAATCAACAGTTTGAGCATCTGTTGAATTCTGGACACTGACTAGTGAGCACATAGTGAAGGAAACAGACATGGGCATTGCCGCATGGACCTGGCAGTCTGTGATGACAGAGGTTGGCATTGATCAAATAGTTATATGGAGAAATATATAATGCCAAACTCTGAAAAGAGCTGGAAAAGAAATTACAGGATGCTCTGAGGCCTGTTCTAGTCTAGAGGGTGACTCATGCAGTTTTCTGGAGAAGGGAGACCTTTGAGTTGATTTGGATTTATGGGTAAAATGTGCCAATGAGTCAGAGGGGATTGGACTGGCCATGGGCATACCAGCAAAAAGGAAGGCAGAGTGTGGCTTGAATGGGAAGGAGAGCAGGAAATAGAGCTAAAGAGATTGCTGCTACTGCTACTGCTAAGTCACTTCAGTCATGTCTGACTCTGTGCGACCCCATAGACGGCAGCCCTCCAGGCTCCCCTGTCCCTGGGATTCTCCAGGCAAGAACACTGGAGTGGGCTGCCATTTCCTTCTCCAATGCATGAAAGTGAAAAGTGAAAGTGAAGTCGCTCAGTCATGTCCGACTCCTAGCAACCCCGTGGACTGCAGCCTACCAGGCTCCTCCGTCCATGGGATTTGCCAGGCAAGAGTACTGGAGTGTGTTGCCACTGCCTTCTCCCAGCTAAAGGGATTGGAAGGGGCCAAATTCTGTAGGACCTGGTGGGCCATGGGAAGACATTTTTTTTTTTAATGGGGAAACTTTGAAGGATTTAAAGCAGGAGGATGCAATGGGGTTTGCATCCTGAAAAAGTTCTTTCAGTTATGGTGTGGAATACAGATTGGAGCAGCTAAGAATGGAAGCTGGGAGAAGAGTTAGGATAGACCAGGTGAAAGTGGATGGAAACTTGGTTCAGAGACTTGGCGGTGTGAATGGAAAGAAGGAAATGGATCTCCAGAGAGATTTAAGAAGTCAACAGCATTGGGTGATGGATTGGCTATGAAGGTCAGAGATGGATTCGTGACCTCTGACTTTATTGGTAAAGCCCTGAGAACCACACACATGCTGATAAGCATTTTAGACATTGCCTGCAAACTCAGAAGTATCCAAGGGCAATCAGAGGGCCAGAGAGAGCACTAGATTGGGTGTAAGAACAGTTTTCTAGGCCATGACCCTGCGGTATTCATAAACCATTGAACTCTTGTAGACCTAAATGTTGTCATCTGCAAAATAAATGGATCATATTAGATGATCTCCATACATGACAAACCTAGACAGCATATTGAAAAGCAGAGACATTACCTTGTTGACAAAGGTCTGTATAGTAAAACTGTTTTTTCCAGTAGTCATGTAAGGATGTGAGAGTTGGACCATAATGAAGGCTGAGCACTGAAGAACTGATGCTTTCTGAACTGTGGTGTTGTAGAAGACTCTTGAGAGTCCCTTGGACTGCAAGGAGATCAAACCAGTCAATCCTAATGGAAATCAACTCTGAATATTTATCGGAAGGACTGACACTGAAGCTTCAATACTTTGGCCACCTGATGAGAAGAGCCAACTCATTAGAAAAGACCCTGATGCTGGGAAAGATTGAAGGCAGGAGAAGGGGATGACAGAGGATGAGATGGGTGGATGGCATCATCGACTCAGTGGACGTGAGACCCAGGGAGATTTCGTTTGTCTAAGGTTACTAATTGTTGGCATACTTAGAGTTCTTAAGTCTCCTAATTCCTTATATGACCCCATTATATTAGATCTTTCTGCCTTCTATTTTATATTTGCATGCCTTTACCAGTCCATTCTGAAGGAGATCAGCCCTGGGATTTCTTTGGAAGGAATGATGCTAAAGCTGAAACTCCAGTACTTTGGCCACCTCATGCGAAGAGTTGACTCATTGGAAAAGACTCTGATGCTGGGAGGGATTGGGGGCAAGAGGAGAAGGGGACGACAGAGGATGAGATGGCTGGATGGCATCACTGACTCGATGGACGTGAGTTTGAGTGAACTCCAGGTGGGAGGCCTGGAGTGCTGCAATTCATGGGGTCGCAAAGAGTTGGGCACGACTGAGCGACTGATCTGATCTGATATTCTTTTTAGTCCCATGCTATTTCATTGAGGAGGGCATATCAACCCACTCCAGTATTCTTACCTGGAGAATCCCATGGACAGAGGGGCCTGATGGGCTACAGTCCATAGGGTCGCAAAGAGTTGGACATGACTAAATGATTTGGCACGCGTGCATGCTATTTCATTAAGTATTCCATCTGGGGAGGCAGAGAGATGCCCCACAACTCACTTTAGTCAGTTTTGATATTTGGTTTGAAACTACATGCTCGTTTGAAGCTTGAGACTTCTTTTTGATTATTCTTGCTACTCCTGACCCAATTACTAAGAATAATTAATAATTTGGGCAGATTCCAAATGTTGATATAGGCAAAATGTAAGCACACACAGAGGATGTGAAACACTGGCCTGATTAAGAAGTCTATCATTATGGTGTTTTTCAACTTTTGCTTCCAAAGCAGAAGCAGGCAGTCACCATTTTTATAAGTGGATTTGGTTCTAAAAAATCTTATAAATGACAGTGAGCTTGGGGGTTGTTCATTTCTGGAACCCTATTTAATACATTCTTGTATCTTCAAAGGGATTCAGCTCAAGAGAAAAATCCAACCTAGTGAATAGTTTTTATCGGAGGACCATCTTTCCTTCCTGCTTAACTGGACTGGACAGTTATGCAGCAGGTTGTTTTAGTCTTCATTCAATAAACAGATATCTGGCCAGCCCTGATTGTGTACCTGCCATGATCCCCTTCTTACTTTTTCTGTTCTGGAACCATCTAGCTTTTAAAACCAAGGGTACTGCTTTAGTAGTAAAAACTAGAGAGACAGAAAGAGGGCCTATGAATGCCCTGAAATCCCAAGTGTTTTATAGGCTTAAAAACTTGAAAAGTCCATAGACCAATAAGGATCTTTTGCCTGTGTTTCACTATCTACTGTGGTGAAAAAGCCAAACCCCAAACTTAATGCTCTTAAATAGCAACACGTTTATTGCATCTCATGATTTTGTGGGGAATAAATTTGGTGCGGGGTTCTCCTGGGCAGTTCTGTTCCATGTCCTGTTGATTGGGGTTATTTGATGGTATTCAATTAATGGCTCATCTGGCCTGGAAGATCCAGGATGGCTTCCGTCACATCTATGGCACTCTGATGGGGATGGCTGGAAGACCTCTCCACTGGGTGTCTCTGGAAGTGTTGTCAAATTTCTTACATGATGGTTCAGGGCTCCAAAAGACTGAGTTAGAAGGTGCTGGTTCTTAAAGCCTGGATTTAGAACTAGCATAGCATCACTTCTGCTATCCTTTGTTGGCCAAAGGAGTCACAGATTAGACCAAATTCAAGAAGTGGTGAAATTAGACCACATCTCTTGATGGAAGACATGTCAAAGAATTTGTGTTGTTGTTTTCGGTCACCAAGTCATGTCCGACTCTTTGTGACCCTTTGGACTGTAGCCCTCCAGGGTCCTCTGTCCATGGGATTTCCTAGGCAAGAATACTAGAGTGGGTTGCCATTTCCTCCTCCAGAGGCTCTTCCTGACCCAGGGATTGAACCCACATCTCCTGCACTGGTGTGCAGATTCTTTACCACAGTGCTACCTGGGAATCCCATAGTAGCCTTGGCCTGCATATTTTTAGACTTCCATAGGAGAATAAAATAAAAATCTACCTTTTAAAAATGACATTTTTTTTTTTTACAGGTTTCCTGGACATCTCTGGCAGAGCTTATCTTAATGGGTACAAAGTTATATCTGGCATTAGATTATGTGAGATTGGTCCCCAACAATGTCAGAAAAACAAAGGAAAAAAAATACCAATGGCAGGACAGAGAAAACATTACTAACTATGGGTTCTGTGGTATTTCTTAAAATATTTTCAAAGGTAAATTTTTAATTGGAGAATGAATTTCTTCCATCCTCATTTCAAGCTCTTTTTTCTTAACTGTCACAAAAGATTGGGAAAATTGTTCCACTTCTAGAAGTCTTTCTGATTTTACCAGTGTCTTCTGCTATATCTTAAAGCACAAATTGATTCCTTTATTACTATTAGAAAGTTCACCTGCCAGATTATACTGATTTTCTGGAGTCTTTTTAGACAAAGGAAAGGTCACATTGTTTATTTTTACTAAAGATATGTTTTTCCTCCTGTATCACTTGCCTGCTTTTATTTTTTCAGCTTCTCTTTTGTGATGAATGTCTTAAATAACACATTTTCCCAAGATATCTAAAGCAAAAATACTTAACCTTTGTACAACCCTTTTGTCTCCAGAGTCTTTTACAATGAGTACTGAAATCAGAAAACTTCCTGAAAAGGCCACTGGTGCTACAAGTGAGCATGGGGAGAATTTTGAGTTCATGAACTGTTAGGTACAATTTTAAGAGTAGCCAACAACTTACAAAAGCATCCTCAAGAGTCTAGTTGTACAAGATGCTGTGCTTGGTGTTGATGCAAAGAATTCTGGGTCCTGAGAGTCTTGTCCAGTAGGAAGTCTCACTTGGATACATCTGTGAACATCAGGCATGGAAAGTGGCATCTCAGTCTTGACCGCTCTCATTCTAGTCCCTTCTGTTCACTCTTCTTTCCTTTTTCTGCCCTTCTGCTTTCTTCTACCCCAGCTTTACAAACACTCCACCTTCGTCTTGCAGGAATGCTTTTTCCCCATGGTCTTAGTTGGAGTTTCCTTAGAAACAGACTTTGAGATAAGAATTTGAAGTTAAGGAGTATATTTGAAAAGTGATCAGATTAGAACTATTAGGGAAAGGGAAGAGGGGAAACCAGAAAGGAAAACTGAGCAGGTTATCAATATGGGCTAATAAAAAATAATCTATAGAGATTGCTATTAAGAATTGTATCTATTTACCTGTATCAAATCTGATAATTTTTTAAATTAATTAATTTATTTTAATTAGAGGCTAATTACTCTACAATATTGTGGTGGTTTTTGCCATACATTGACATGAATCAGCCTTGGGTGTACATGTGTCCCCCATCCTGAACCCCCCTCTCACCTCCCTCCCCCATCCCATCCCTCTGGGTTGTCCCAGTGCACCAGCTTTGAGTGCCCTGTTTCATGCATCAAACTTGGACTGGTCAAATCTGATAATTTTAACATTCTAACAGAGGACATTTCTCTACTCCATGTCATTAATATTTATTGTTATTTTTAATTTGACCTTGAGGCTCAAGGAGTACTTCTGAGCACCCACTAAGTATGTGCTGTTATGCTAGGCACTGGGAGAGAGTAAGGGATTTGATAGAGAAAATTTAGTTCCAGCCTTCTAGAATTTATAACAGAGCAGGGAGAAAAGTCATGTGCTTGCTATAAATTATAGATATTATATAATTTATGTGATTTATTAGAAATTAATTTTAAGATTATATACAAGCCAGTGTAAGGCAGTGTCAAGTAAGATAATACATGGTTATGCTAAAGGAATGATAAATAACGGAAATACCACTGTAGGGTAAGTGCAGGAGAAAGTGAATTTAGTGCTTTACCTAAAGGATTTGACTTACAGAAAAGAAAGAGGGAGGGACGTGCAGGGTGGTGGAATGGTATGAGCAAGATCGTGGTGGTTTTCTGTTAGGTGTTCAGTTGCAGAGGGAGACTGTTGAAACAGATCGTGTGGGACCAAGTGATGAAGGGCCAGGCTGGCCCAGGTGATGGAAGACCTTGACAACCAGGCAGAGATCTTAGAACTGGATTCAATTTGGAAATTAGGCAAGAGGCAGATTGAAAAGATTTTTAAATATTCATGGTTAATATATGATAGCTTTTTCCATTTTTCAGTTGTACAGTTGATGTACAATATTATATGATACAAGACACTGCTTATTTTTTTTCTTTTTTTTGGACTGCTTATTTTTAGTTGAAGTATAATTTACATAAAATAAGATGGTCAGTTCTTAAGTACACAGTTTGATGAATTTCTACAAATGTAATCACCCTTATATGGGTAAGCTCTGCCCATGTAATCACCATTCAGACAAAGATATGGAATGTTTCCATCAGCCAAGAAAGGCTTTTTATGTACCTTCCCAGTGAATAACTGCCCCACCCTCACCTCTTAACTACTACTAAAAGACGTTGTTGAAACTGTTGTTAAACTCGATATAATTGACTCATGTAGTATAAATTATTTTATGACTAGCTTCTTTCACTCAACTCAGTGTTTGGGATAAGCAGTTCCTTTTTGTGCCTAAGTAGCATGTCATTGAATGAATATGCTACACTTTATCACTTCTCCCATTAATGGAAATGTCAATTGTTTGCAGTTTTGTGCTATTATGAATTGAACTTCTCTGAACATTCTTGTGCATGTCTCTTGGTGGACACAGGCACTGGTTTCTCTAGGAGTGGGGTCATTGGGGCATAGGTCAAATATATCTTTATCTTTTAAAGATATAAAATGTATCTTTTGAGTTACTGCCAAATAGTTCTCTGAGGTGGTTAACTACTCTTACCAGCAATGGATGAGAGATGCAGTTCTTCACAACCACATCAATACTTGATATTGTTAATCTTTTCAGTTTTTGCCAGTCTGATGAGTATGCAGTGCAAATAATTTTTTAAAAGAAAGATTAATTATAGATTAAATAAAGGATGGGTTGGCTATGGGAGGAAGACCAGACGCAAGTAAATCAGTTAGAAAACTATTGTCCCAGTGCCAATGGGAGGATGCAATATCCTGGCCCCTGGAGAATATAAGAGCCTGGGGAGGAAGAGTTTAAAGAGTGACTCAAGAGAGCTTGGTAGTGTCTCAGGGATCTGTTCTCAGTATGTTTCTTCTATCTAGAAAAATCTTTCAGCATTTAAGTCACTTGCTATTAATTGTAGCCAGAAGAGTGGAGCCACCTTCAATTTTTCTGCCTGAGAGAGATCTTACTGTATTATGGACACTGTAAATATTTGAAGAAACTTACAAGGACAGCCTGAGTTTCAGGCATGAGAGGATTTGGCATGGGTTAAATGAATTGCCACATGAGGATTTTTTTAATGTTTAATTTTGTATTGGGGTAGAGCCAATTAACAATGTTGTGAAAGTTTCAGGCGCACAGCAAAGTGACTCAGCCATACATATACATGCATCCATTCTCTCCCAAACTCCCCTCCCACCCAGGCTGCCAAATGACATTGAACAGATTTCCCTGTGCTATACAGTAGGTCCTTGTTGGTTATCCATTTTAAATATAGCACTGTATACCTGTCCGTCTCAAACTCCCTAAATATCCTTTCCCTCCACCCTTCCCCTCTGGAAACCATAAATTCATTCTCTATGTTTGTGAGTCAGTGTTTTGTAAATAAGTTCATTTGTATCATTTCTTTTTAGATTCTGCATATATGATAGCATATGATCTTTTCTGTCTGACTTACTTCACTCAGTATGACAGTCTCTAGGTCCATCCATGTTGCTGCAAATGGCATTATTTCATTCTTTTTAATGGCTGAGTAATATTCCATTGTATATAGGTACCACATCTTCTTTATCTATTCATCTATTGATGGACATTTAGGTGGCTTCCATGTCTTGGCAATGTAAACAGTGCTGCAATGAACATTGGGATGCATGCATCCTTTTGGATCATTTTTTTTTTCTGGATGTATGCCCAAGAGTGGGATTGTAGGGTTGTATGGTTGCTCTAATTTTAGTTTTTAAAGGACCTTCCATACATTCTCCATAGTGGCTGCACCAACTTACATTCCCATGAATAGTATAGGAGGGTTCCCTTCTCTCCACACCCTCTTCAGCACCATCAGCCACTCCCATTACTTGAAATGCTCTCCTCTCTTGAATTCTGTGACCCCACTTCTCTTAGTTTTCCTCTTATCTCTCTGGCTAATCCTGTTCAGCCTTATTTCCTACCTAATCTCCCTCTACTAAGCCAGCACATATTGAGGATTTTAGGTCTTCCTTTGTTTCTTCTCTATACTTATTCCCTGACTGACTCCATTATGAATTCATAACTTCTTTTTTTTACCTACATGCTAATGATGCCTAAATTTCTGTCTATAGAAGACCTGTAAACCTAGCTGGCTACTTGATGTGTCCACTTGAATGTCTCAAAAGTAGGCCAAACTCAGCATTGCAAAAGCATATTCAGGACATCTTCCCTCTGGAAGTGTTCCTTTTTATCATAATTGGCACTATCAGCCATCCATTTATTCATTCCAAGAGCTGAGGAACAGTCTTAACCATATAATCTCTCTTAATTCCCCCTATCAAGGCCATTAATTTCTTGTTGATTTTACTCCCTAAAACATTTCTCAAACCCCTTTATTTCTTCCTCTTAGTCTAAACTACTATACTGGCCTCTGTCATGAGCTCAACCTGAATCTGATTCCACTTGCCCCCTCCACCCCCCCACTTCAGTACATCTACTCAGGAGCCATTGTGAAACTTTCTAGGCTTACATACCATCATGTTCAGTTCAGTTCAGTTCAGTCGCTCAGTCGTGTCCGACTTTTTGCGACCCCATGAATTGCAGCACACCAGGCCTCCCTGTCCATCACCAACTCCCAGAGTTCACTCAGACTTACGTCAATCAAGTCAGTGATGCCATCCAGCCATCTCATCCTCTGTCGTCCCCTTCTCCTCCTGCCCCCAATCCCTCCCAGCATCAGAGTCTTTTCCAATGAGTCAACTCTTCACATGAGGTGGCCAAAGTACTAGAGTTTCAGCTTTAGCATCATTCCTTCCAAAGAAATCCCAGGGCTGATCTCCTTCAGAATGGACTGGTTGGATCTCCTTGCAGTCCAAGGGACTCTCAAGAGTCTTCTCCAACACATGGTTCAAACACATCAATTCTTCGGCGCTCAGCCTTCTTCACATTCCACCTCTCACATCCATACATGACCACTGGAAAAAGCATAGCCTTGACTAGATGAACCTTTGTTGGCAAAGTAATGTCTCTGCTTTTCAATATGCTATCTAGGTTGGTCATAACTTTTCTTCCAAGGAGTAAGCGTCTTTTAATTTCATGGCTGCAGTCACCATCTGCAGTGATTTTGGAGCCCCCCAAAATAAAGTCTGACACTGTTTCCACTGTTTCCCCATCTATTTGCCATGAAGTGGTCCAGATGCCATGATCTTAGTTTTCTGAATGTTGAGCTTTAAGCCAACTTTTTCACTCTCCTCTTTCACTTTCCTCAAGAGGCTTTTGAGTTCCTCTTCACTTTCTGCCATAAGGGTGGTGTCACCTGCATATCTGAGGTTATTGATATTTCTCCCAGCAATCTTGATTCCAGCTTGTGCTTCTTCCAGTCCAGCGTTTCTCATGATGTACTCTGCATATAAGTTAAATAAGCAGGGTGACAATATACAGCCTTGGTGGACTCCTTTTCCTATTTGGAACCAGTCTGTTGTTCCATGTCCATTTCTAACTGTGCCTTCCTGACCTGCATATAGGTTTCTCAAGAGGCAGGTCAGGTGGTCTGGTATTCCCATCTCTTGAAGAATTTTCCACAGTTTATTGTGATCCACACAGTCAAAGGCTTTGGCATGGTCAATAAAGCAGCAATAGATGTTTTTCTGGAAACTCTTGCTTTTTCGATTTTCCAGTGGATGTTGACAGTTTGATCTCTGGTTCCTCTGCCTTTTCTAAAACCAGCTTGAACATCAGGAAGTTCACGGTTCATGTATTGCTGAAGCCTGGCTTGGAGAATTTTCAGCATTACTTTACTAGCGTGTGAAATGAGTGCAATTGTGCAGTAGTTTGAGCATTCTTTGGCATTGCCTTTCTTTGGGATTGGAATGAAAACTGACCTTTTCCAGTCCTGTGGCCACTGCTGAGTTTTCCAAATTTGCTGGCATATTGAGTGCAGCACTTTCACAGCATCATCTTTCAGGATTTGAAATAGTCAACTGGAATTCCATCACCTCCACTAGCTTTGTTCATAGTGATGCTTTCTAAGGCCCACTTGACTTCACATTCCAGGATGTCTGGCTCTAGCTGAGTGATCACACCATCGTGGTTACCTGGGTCGTGAAGATCTTTTTTGTATGGTTCTTCTGTGTATTCTTGCCACCTCTTCTTAATATCTTCTGCTTCTGTTAAGTCCATACCATTTCTGTCCTTTATCGAGCCCATCTTTGCATGAAATGTTCCCTTGGTATCTCTAATTTTCTTGAAGAGATCTCTAGTCTTTCCCATTCTGTTGCTTTCCTCTATTTCTTTGCATTGATCGCTGAGGAAGGCTTTCTTATCTCTTCTTGCTATTCTTTGGAACTCTGCATTCAGATGTTTATATCTGTCCTTTTCTCCTTTGCTTTTCACTTCTCTTCTTTTCACAGCTATTTGTAAGGCCTCCCCAGACAGCCATTTTGCTTTTTTGCATTTCTTTTCCATGGGGATGGTCTTGATCCCTGTCTCCTGTACAATGTCACGAACCTCCGTCCTTAGTTCATCAGGCACTCTATCTATCAGATCTAGTCCCTTAAATCTATTTCTTACTTCCACTGTATAGTCATAAGGGATTTGATTTAGGTCATACCTGAATGGTGTAGTGGTTTTCCCCACTTTCTTCAATTTCAGTCTGAATTTGGCAATAAGGAGTTCATGATCTGAGCCACAGTCAGCTCCCAGTGTCTATTTTGCTGACTGTATATAGCTTCTCCATCTTTGGCTGCAAAGAATATAATCAATCTGATTTTGGTATTGACCATCTGGTGATGTCCATGTGTAGAGTCTTCTCTTGTGTTGTTGGAAGAAGGTGTTTGCTATGACCAGTGCATTTTCTTGGCAAAACTCTATTAGCTTTTGCCCTGCTTCATTCTGTACTCCTAGGCCAAATTTGCCTGTTACTCCAGGTGTTTCTTGACTTCCTACTTTTGCATTCCAGTCCCCTATAATGAAAAGGACATCTTTTTTGGGTGTTAGTGCTAAAAGGTCTTGTAGGTCTTCATAGAACCATTCAACTTCAGCTTCCTCAGCATTACTGGTTGGGGCATAGGCTTGGACTACCGTGATACTGAATGGTTTGCCTTGGAAACGAACAGAGATCATTCTGTTGTTTTTGAGATTGCATCCAAGTACTGCATTTTGGACTCTTTTGTTGACCATGATGGCTGCCCCATTTCTCCTAAGGGATTCTTGCCCACAGTAGTAGATATAATGGTCATCTGAGTTAAATTCACCCATTTCAGTCCATTTTAGTTTGCTGATTCCTAGAATGTCGACGTTCACTCTTCCCGTCTCCTGTTTGACCACTTCCAATTTGCCTTGATTCATGGACCTAACATTCCAGGTTCCTATGCAATATTGCTCTTTACAGCATCGGACCTTGCTTCTATCACCAGTCACATCTACAACTGGGTATTGTTTTTGCTTTTGCTCCATCCCTTCATTCTTTCTGGAGTTATTTCTCCACTGATCTCCAGTAGCATATTGGGCACTTAACGACCTGGGGAGTTCCTCTTTCAGTATCCTATCATTTTGTCTTTTCATACTGTTCATAGTTACCAAAAAATGTGTGTTGAATAAATACCTGAGAGAATGGGTTGAGTCAAGCTATGTTATATTGTGTCTCATGGAGGGGTATTGTAGAAGCCTAGGTACACACAGTGGCTTTCTGGTAAGCAATGCCAGCTAAGTATGTTAATAAATATTCCAACCAGAGGTTGAAAATTGGGGATCCTAGGGAGAAGGCGATGGCACCCCACTCCAGTATTCTTGCCTGGAAAATCCCATGGATGGAGGAGCCATGGGGTCGCGAAGAGTTGGACACGACTGAGCGACTTCACTCTCACTTTTCACTTTCTTGCATTGGAGAAGGAAATGGCAACCCACTCCAGTGTTCTTGCCTGGAGAATCCCAGGGACGGGGGAGCCTGGTGGGCTGCTGTCTATGGGGTTGCACAGAGTCGGACACGACTGAAGCGACTTAGCAGTAGCAGCAGCAGCAAGCTATATAGAGCCTGGTAGAAATGTTTAGTTTGGTCTGCACAACTTTTTTTGAGAAAAACTTGAACTATATGCAAACATTTCAAAATCTGGAGATTTCATGTAAAACTCTGAATTTCTGGCTTTCCCTTTTTTTAGGAAGCTCTGGCATTACTGGGCCCACATTTGCTTGAGGCACTAACCAGCTGGAGTTGAATAGGGGCTGCCCCATTTTGATAGGCACTAGTTCTTTGATTCATTATTGTTACCACCTAGTGTCCCTCACTTATTTAATTACCTGCCTGGCTCATAGAAGCATATCCCTCATTGAGTTTGCTATTCTTGGTCTAAGCTTCCTTTATTAGAAATGGTTGGATCCAACTAATTAGGTAGCATGATAAAAATCCCTGAACTGTTGGCATGAAAAACCAAACCATCAATTTCTCTGACTAATTTTTAGGAAGTTACCTTAAAAATGCAGAATTCTTTCATCTTACCCTTTCACTTTAGAGATGAAAGAGCTGAGGGCCAGAGTAGGTATTAACTTGCCTCAGCTCACAAAGCTAGTTCTTTGACTCTTGGCTGGTGTGCTTAGAAATATCAACAAAAATATTTAGGGATATGTATTCTTTCATAGATTTGCCATTTTAATTTTTATCTTCCTAAATCTGGAAGAACTAATTTAAACACAGTAATTGCTTTTCTAAGTCTCAATTTAATCTCATTAGTTTTTTTCTTTATCTTGTTTGGGAAACTTAGTGTCAGTTTTGTAGAAGGGGTGGTATAAATAGTAGTAATAACCTAATCCAGTCTGTGAAAGTGTGAATTATTAATACTAGGCTAATAATTTCCTCTTGTAAAGATTACGGATTTCTTTGTTTGTTTTTTGAGCTTGTGAATTTTGATTCCAGTTTTATTTTTAGCTTTTTTAAAATTATGGTAGGAAGTGTCTCTGGAGGTCCAGTGGTTAAGATTCTGTGCTTCCAATGCAGGGGGCATGGGTTTGATCCCTGGTCAGGGAACTAAGATCTGACATGCTGTACGGTGTGGCTAGAAAAATAAAATTTAAAAAATTATGGTAAAACACTCAAACACAGGGCTTCCCTTGTGGCTCAGCAGTAAAGAATCTGCCTGCAATGCAGGAGGTGCACAAGACGAGGGTTCAATCCCTGGGTTGGGAAAATCCCTTGGAGGAGGGCGTGGCAACCCACTCCAGTATTCTTGCCTGGAGAATTCCAGGAACAGAGGAAACCGGCTGCTACAGTCCATTGCGTCCCAAAGAATTGGAAACAACTGAATTGGCTGAGCATACATGCATGCACACATAGACAATGATAAAACCTGTCACCACAGCTGTACCCATTCTAAAGTGTACAATTCTGTGGCATAAGTGCATTCTCAATGCTGTGCAACTATCAATTCTGTCTAGTTTCAGAAGTTTTTCTTTACCCCAGATGGAAACCCTGTGTCTGATTAGTGTATGCTCAGTTGCTTCAGTCATTGTCCGACTCTCTGTGACCCCATGGATCACAGCCTGCCTGGCTCCCCTGTCCATGGGATTCTCCACTGGAGTGGGTTGCCATGCCCTCCTCCAGGGGATCTTACCAACCCAGGGATCGAACCTGTTTCTCTTATATGTCCTGCATTGCAGGCAGATTCTTTATCACTGAGCCACCGGGGAAGCATATCTGATTAGTTGTCTTTCCCCATTCCTGCCTACCCTCAGTCCCTGGCAAGTACTGCTAATCTGCTTTCTTTGTCTATGGATTTACCTGTTCTGAACTTTTCATATATTAGTAAAGGGAATCACACAGTGCATGACCTTTTGTGTTTGGCTTCTTTAACTCAGCATAATGTTTTCAGTGTTCATCCGTGTTGTATCACGTATCAGTACTTTATTGTTTTGTAGTTAAATGACATTCCATTGTATGGATATACCACATTTTGTTTATCCTTTCATCCATTGATGGATATTTGGGTTGTTTCCAGCTTCTGGCTATTGTGAATAAAGCTTCTATGAATGCCTGTGTATAAGTATTTTTATTCCAGTTTTTAAAATTTGTATTTAAGGATCCACTTATCATTTCTGAAAGGCTGCTTGCCTATTGTGAATGAAGTTAAAAAAGGAGTTGGCAGGCCAACCGGGTATCAATTTCTATTGACTTCTCTTCTGTATCTCTGGGTCTGGCTTGAAATTGCAGTTATATTTACAGGCTACAAACAGCTCATTTTCAGTAGGCATCTACCTGGAAAACACCGGGTGCTTTAAACAAATTTACAAAGAAGAAATCAAACTAACCAAATGGTGTGGCAATTATTAGCTATTAAATGTTATGGGGAAAGTATGGATCTTATTCAGAAGGTAATCTACTGAAGAACAGTTTAGCTTTGACTCAAGGTATGTTTGTTGAGCTTTTTACTTTCATTCAACATTTAACAAATACATATTGAGTGCCTCTGAGCCTGGTATATGCATGAATGGAGCTTAGAGTCTAGTGAAGAAATATAGATATTAGTTAAGTAAATACACACGTGTAATCACAGACAATCCTCAATGAAAATGTGTAAGGAGTATGAGAGTATGTAATGGGGCTATCTGCTCTCTTCTGGGGACTATGAGATAGCCTTGCTGAGGAAGTGACTTTTGCCTCAAAAGACGGGCAAATAAGTATTGAGGGTCTAACAGTTATTGCCCTAAATGCTCTGGCTTTAAGGATTACTAAGTGGCTTCTGTCTGGGCTTCCCTGGTGGCACTAGTGGTAAAGAACCTGCCTGCCAGTGCAGAAGACATAAGAGACGTGGGTTTGATCCCTGGGTTGGGAAGATCCCATGGAGGAGGGCATGGCAAGCAACTCCAGTATTCTTGCCTGGAGAATCCCATGGACAGAGGAGCCTGGCAGGCTACAGTCCAAGGCGTCACAAAGAGTCGGACACAGCTGAAGCGACTTAGCATGTGCACGCAAGTGGTCTCTGTCCACAAGAAGTTTTGTCTTTTTGAGCTGGTTAAGTAAAATCCATGCTGACTCATTCAGTAGTCACCTCTTTGGCTGGATCCCATTTATTTTCCCAGAGGTTTTTAGGGGTCTCTCAGGGACACGCTCAGAGAGGGTGGAGTAATTTTGACAGGAAAGTTCTCAAATTGTTCAACTGTGATTCAGGTCTATGTTCTGATAGGCTCACTGACAAACAAAGGATCCAACATGAAGTAGTGAAATCAACAAAGAGGTGACTAGTTGATTTCAGCACTTTTTCTTGGGCAATTGTCATTCTATTACCTTTAACAATGAACAGCTGCTTGCTTCTTGGGAGAAAGCTGTGATAAACCTAGATAGCGTATTAAAAGTCAGAGACAATCACTTCGCTGACAAAGGTTTGTATAATCAAAGCTATGGTTTTTCCAGTAGTCATGTATGGATGTGAGAGTTGGACCATAAAGAAGGCTGAGTGTTGAAGAATTGATGCTTTCAAACTGTGGTGCTGGAGAAGACTTTTGAGAGTCCCTTGGACTGCAAGGAGATCAAACCAGTCAATCCTAAAGGAAATCAACCCTGAATATTCATTGGAAGGACTAATGCTGAAGCTGAAGCTCCAATACTTTGGCCACCTGATGTGAAGAGCTAATTCATTGGAAAAGACCCTGATGTTGGGAAAGATTGAGGACAGGAGGAGAAGGGGGCAACAGAGGTTGAGATGGTTAGATAAATAGCATCACTGACTCAATGGACATGAATTTGAGCAAACTCCTAGAGATAGTGAAGGCCTGGTGTGCTGCAGTCCATGGAGTTGCAAAGAGTCAGACTTGACTTAGGGACTAAAGAACAACAGCGAACCCTCCCCAGCTTCTACATAGATGGAGCCCGCACCCTTATTCAATGATCTCCTTCTCAAAGTCAAGCCAAGGTTGATAGGGCAGTGTGTGTGATGCACACACTGGTTCAGTGAACCACCACATTGGGTGGTTCAGAGAAGTCCTGATCAGTCAAGATGCATTATCTTTGCAATGAGGCCTCATGCTGTGCAGTGTTCTGAGCAGAGTAATGAGAAATGACTAGAATAATGAGAAACAGGCTATTTGGTCAATAAGGAAATGGAGCCAATTAGAATGTCAGATAATGCCAGTTTGCATTGTTTGAAATAGATCTGGGGTGAAATATACTATTCTCATGGAGTAGTGCCTTTCTTTGGAGTGCGTGCATGCTTAGTTGATCAGTTGTGTCCAACTCTTTGCAATCCCATAGACTGTTGTCTGCCAGGCTCCTCTGTCCATGGGATTTCCCAGGCAAGAATACTGGAGTGGGTTGCAATTTCATACTCCTGGAGATCTTCCCCACCCAGGGATTGAACCCATGTCTCCTTTGTCTTCTTCATTGGCAGGTAGATTCTTTACCACTGCACCACCTGGGAAGTCCTGCCTTTCTTTGGAGATCAGTTCCTAAATGATTTTTACATCCGTCAACATCTGCTCTGCACTTCAGATCTTCCCCAGCTACTGAAATGTGAGGGCTCCTTTCATAGGAATGGAGATATGAGGAATATGAGAAAGAGTATTGCTGACTTGTATTGTATTATTTTGGATATCAGGATGCATTTTTATTTTAGGGATTCATTTTAGATTTCAGGAGGACGTCTTCTGTAAAGTTCATTCAAATGCAGTGACAGATCACCTGATTTGGGGAAATCTTAATTTAGAGGATGAAGAAATTTAAGCAACTATTGATATATAAAAGGTCTCACAGTGAGATTTCTCTAAGTGGCAAGTCCTCATGTTCATAGTAAATATGATTAAGTTAATAGTGATGTGTCTTACAACTTTTTAGGAATTCCTTTACTGAGAATGAGGTTACTGAGAATAAATTGCCATGGACACGCTCCCATTGTAGAATGTGACTGTAATTCTAGCAAAGGTGTTGTTCATTCCTGGCATGAGAGCCTCCAAAGAAGTGAGGTATTGTGTGTGGAAGGCTTAGTAGTCCTTTTGAGAAGAGCAGGGATTAGGGAAAGGGAGGGTGAAAGCAGAGAGAGAAGGAAAAGAGTAATGTGAGGGATGAGTAAGATGGAGTCACATGACATTACCTTTGTCATCAGTCAGTTACCTGGAGATTTTGGGGCCCAACAAGTTGGACTAGTGAGAAAAACCATTCTCTGAAGCCTGTGCCTGTTAAAGCTGCTCTTTTTGATTAGATGGTTCTAGAATCTCTGTGGCCCCACCCTATTTGAGATGACTAGAGCTATTTCAACAAAAGCAAAGACTCTCTTCTACACTGGGGAGTAGTGAGGAACATAAAGGGGAATCAGAAAGAGCACACATCTTGCTCAAGAAGGCATTAGAGAAACAAGATCTGGAGAGAGAGAGAGAGCAAGTGAATAACAGATTTAACACAGACAAAATACAAAATCATTGCATACAAAGAGAAACTGGAAGTAGATAACAGAGGTAATTGATATTATGGTGATAGAATTGGAGGTCTCTTTCATTTTGTCCAGAGTTTTTGTGGCATGATTATATCATGTTTTTCATTTTAAGAGACAGTAATTCATTTCAGTAGGGTGTGTCTGTGTGTGTGTACTTGTAGTCAGATGTTCTGAGTCCAGCCTCAGTTCTGTTACAAACTACTCATAGAGTTTGGGGTTAATTAGTCAACCCTTCTTGCCTTGACTTCTTTATGTTGAGAACTGAAACCCATATAAGTTCCTGTTCCTGTGTTTAACAACACTGTATGCATGCTATGTCACTTCAGTCATGTCTGACTCTGTGTGACCCTATAGACTGTAGTCCGCCAGGCTCCGGTGTCCGTGGGATTCCCCAGGCAAGAATATTGGAGTGAGTTGTCATGCTCTCCTCCAGGGAATCTTTCCAACCCAAGGATCCATCTTTTAAGTCTACCTGCATTGGCAGGTGGGTTCTTTACCACTATCACCACCTGGAAAACCCCTTAACAACACTAGAACTGGGCATATTTTCTTGTCCTCATGATATAAAATACTGAGAACAAGCAAAAATAACTTAAGCACATGCTTCAGGAAATAATAGTTCCTAGAAGCTACAACTCAGAGAATGCAATGGCACCCCACTCCAGTACACTTGCCTGGAAAATCCCACGGATGGAGGAGCCTGGTGGGCTACAGTCCACAGGGTCGCGAAGAGTCGGACACGACTGAACAACTTCACTTTCATTTTTCACTCTCATGTATTGGAGAAGGAAATGGCGACCCACTCCAGTGTTCTTGCCTGGAGAATCCCAGGGACGGGGGAGCCTGATGGGCTGCCGTCTATGGGGTCGCACAGAGTTGGACATGACTGAAACGACTTAGCAGCAGCAGCAGCAGCAGAAGCTACAACCATTAACTATCAATAAAATAACTACTTACTTAGATTACCAGCTTGCTCATAATGTCTTGTTCAAAACCCTTCTTTTGTTGTGTCCACCAGGCCAAAGCTTAAATTATGTCCCAAACTTGGCCCCGTCTCAGCCACCTTGCAAAACCCACCTTAAAATCATCCAGGTAAGACGCTAAAACGCTATAAAGATCCTTGACAACTTCTAAGTTACTATTAAAACTGTCAAGACGGTGTTCTGTCCTCCTGAAGTAAGTCTGATAAATGGCTTTACTTGATAACAGATTTTTCTGGGAGTTTTTTGAGGACTTGAAAATATGTAAAAGAAGATTGTTGGACACTATACTCTTGAAAATTCCTTTTATCTCACATTCTCAGATTCATGCTGGTGACATTTTCTCTTGGCTCTCTTTCATCCATGGATTCGGCCACTTCTACAAAAATTTTTTAAGGTTTTACTGTTTTCTTTTACCCTCTTTAACTTGAAAGCGCAGTTGAAGCTGGACATTTCAGAGGAACACTCACTGGGAGGTTTTAGTTGCAATTAAGAAGGAGAGATGAATGGTGGTGACAGTTGTAGAACAATGTGAATGTACTTAATGCCACAGAACTGTTCACTTAAAAATGGCAAAAATGATAAATTTTGTGTTGGGTGTGTTTTATTGTAAGAGAAAAAAAAAGAAACAGACACTTAAGGCAACTCCCTCCTTGCAATCTTTGTACAGGCACCATAGGATCCCAGGAAAAGTCTGCAGGAAATGCTGTCTCCTTCTAGATTAAATGACATACATGAAGGCACAGTGGCTGTTAGGGAGTAAGGAAGTGCTCAGTGTTTCCAGCCTTTCTTCTCCTTCTCCTGCTACAGGGTAGAGTAGGGCAGTCAACTCTTTATTTCCTTTTTAAAGTAACTGGATTTCACACCTGAATTTCAATACCCAGAACCTGGTTCAGGAAGGCCTTAGTTCCATATTTCTCTCTATTCTGACCGCATTTTTACACTAATAGATGAATAATGTGATGGCAGGAGGGGTAATGCAGGATGTATGAGTACCAATTTTTTTGGCAGTGAAAGGGAAGAAAGATCCAGGTTTTTTTATGTAAGTATAACCCCTGTGAGTCTGGGTTTTCTAGTTCTCATCATGAGGCCCATCCATGGTCAGCTCTATAATCTGTGGGCCAGGTGCAAAATGAACATGCAAAGTCCCTTGTTCAGAAAGCAGGGGAAAGTACAGTTAAACTTAAAATACAAAGCCTTTTTCTTTCTCCCGTAGTTGACCTGTTCACTTTCCTAATGGTTTTTATTTGCTATTTAATGTGGTTCTGAGTAAAGAAAAATTACAAATTTAAATTGTTACGATGAATTTTACCATTCATATTTATATTGAAGAATGATAGCTTTAAATGCAAACATAAGAGCATTTAACTCATGTGTGGAATCATCAAACGTCACAATTTGTATTCTGTGGTTTGTATATTTATATATGTATTTCATTCTTAGTAGAATGGCAGAAATGCTGCACAAAAGGAACCCAACCATTTAATTTCACTGCTTGGTTCACGTGCATTCTACTCACTCTCTTTACCTTTGGCTCACTGACGAGTAAAGCAAGCCTGAAAAGAAAGGAAAAGGGTTTGCCCTATCTTCCTCTACCTTTAAAAAAATGTTTACTCTGTAACTGGTTGACTAATACAGAGAAGTAACACAAGTAAGAAAGGACATGATTGGGTTCCTTAGTCATTTCTGTTTCTTCAAATGGGATTGCTTTCTTTCATGTTTGAAGCAAGTTCTGCTTTATATGGAAAACAAGGCCTCTCCAGACCACTTAGTCAGTTGTAGACATCACGCACTTACCTGATACTTACTTTGCGTCTCACTGAACTCCCAAGCATCATGGGTCCATTAGAATTCTGTGCTCATGGGGGCATCACAAAAGCTCTCCATGAATGGAGTAGCAAGAAATAGTGGGCGACCATATTGCATGTACTGCTTCAGCTCAAGCACATGCTCCTCTTGGGCTTCATTTATGAAATATATATTTAAAGACAAAATTATTTAGAATTTTAAGGTGGCAACAGCAAACATTAAACCAATCTCTCGGGTCTTTCTTAACATGGGTCCCTGTGGAACTATATATGTTGCATGTTCATGAAGTGGGCCCTGGACCCATTGTTGCATTATGTGCTGTGCTAAGTCGCTTTAGTCGTGTCTGACTTTTTGCGACCCCATGGACTATAGCTCACCAGGCTTCTCTGTCCGTGGGATTTCCCAGGCAAAAATACTGGAGTGAGTTGCCATTTCCTTCTCCAGGGTATCTTCCTGACCCAAGGATCAAATCTGAGTCTCTTATATCTCCTGCATTGGCAGGCAGATTCTTTACAACTCGTGCCACCCGAGAAGTCCCTATCTTGATATCACATCCAAAAAATAAAAAAAAATAAAACAAAAAACCCAGTACTCTCCAACATCCAAAAAATCTGTGAAATTCAACTTTGTTTTCACTGAAATTTCCTTGAGACTACTAGGAGAGGGTGTCAAAGCACATTACCAAGTAAAATTTTCCCCCAATCCTTTTTAAGTTTCTCTCTCATCAGATTTCTCCTGTTTCAGGCAGCTGCTATGTTGGCAGGCCCTGGCCCCTGGAACTCCAGGCTCATCCCAGGATGAATGAGGGACAGGATGGGTTTATGGCTGGACACCTAATTGGCTACAAACACCTACTTTCCCAAGGGAGCCAGTTGCTGAGGTAGAACCAGTTTTGTTGTTGTTGTTCAGTTGCTCTAACCAGTAGGAATATGAAAAGAAAGTGAAAGTCGCTCAGTTGTGTCTAACTCTTTGTGACCCCATGGACTGTAGCCTGCCAGGCTCCTCTGTCCATGGGATTTCCCAGGCAAGAACATTGGAGAGGGTTGCCATTTCCTTCTCCAGGGGATCTTTCCGACCTAGAGATTGAAGCCGGGTCTCCCACATTGCAGGCAGGCAGATTCTTTACCATCTGAGCCACCAGGTGGACTGATAAACATAGTTCCCCTTACTTTGTCAGAGTGTTTAACCCTTTGCTCTTTTAATGAACATCTAAGGCAACTGCATTCATTTTTGGTAAGTTTTGAAATACCAGAGTGGGCTTGAAGGGAAAACATAAGTTATCAAATCATCTTAGGGCATGGCGCAACATGGAAGCTCACTGGTAGCCCCAAGGTGAATGGCACCACTGGAATTGGAACCCAACTCTCTGGCCTCTGAAGCTGGACTCTTTCCTCTTGATTATGTTGGTCCCCATAAAAAGGAAGAAGACAGCCATTGAATACCCACTGTGCCCCCAAATGTATAAGCTGCTTTATGAAACAACTATATGATGGAGCTATTAACTATTTTCCATTTTCCTTACAGAAGACTAAGGCTCAGTGCATTTCATAACCTTGCCCAAAGTCACAGAGCAAGTAACTGACAATGTCAGCACCTTGGAGCTCCAGGCTCATTTCTGAGTCCAAAATTCATGATGTCTCTCCAATTTGCACAAGGTACTGGATCATGGAAAAAGCAAGAGAGTTCCAGGAAAACATCTATTTCTGCTTTATTGAGTATGCCAAAGCCTTTGACTGTGTGGATCACAATAAACTGTGGAAAATTCTGAAAGAGATGGGAATACCAGACCACCTGATCTGCCTCTTGAGAAATCTGTATGCAGGTCAGGAAGCAACAATTAGAACTGGGCATGGAACAACAGACTGGTTCCAAATAGGAAAAGGAGTATGTCAAGGCTGTATATTGTCACCCTGCTTATTTAACTTATATGCAGAGTACATCATGAGAAACGCTGGACTGGAAGAAGCACAAGCTGGAATCAAGATTGCCAGGAGAAATATCAATAACCTCAGATATGCAGGTGACACCACCCTTATGGCAGAAAGTGAAGAGGAACTCAAAAGCTTCTTGATGAAAGTGAAAGAGGAGAGTGAAAAAGTTGCTGAAAGCTCAACATTCAGAAAACAAAGATCATGGCATCTGGTCCCATCACTTCATGGCAAATAGATGGGGAAACAGTGGAAACAGTGTCAGACTTTATTTTTTTGGGCTCCAAGATCACTGCAGATGGTGACTGCAGCCATGAAATTAAAAGATGTTTACTCCTTGGAAGGAAAGTTACGACCAACCTAGATAGCATATTGAAAAGCAGAGACATTACTTTGCCAACAAAGGTCCGTCTAGTCAAGGCTATGGTTTTTCCTGTGGTCATGTATGGATGTGAGAGTTGGACTGTGAAGAAGGCTGAGTGCTGAAGAATTGATGCTTTTGAACTGTGGTGTTGGAGAAGACTCTTGAGAGTCCCTTGGACTGCAAGGCAATCCAACCAGTCCATTCTGAAGGAGATCAGCCCTGGGATTTCTTTGGAAGGAATGATGCTAAAGCTGAAACTCCAGTACTTTGGCCACCTCATGCGAAGAGTTGACTCATTGGAAAAGACTCTGATGCTGGGAGGGATTGGGGGCAGGAGGAGAAGGGGACGACATAGGATGAGATGGCTGGATGGCATCACTGACTCAATGGACGTGAGTCTGAGTGAACTCCGGGAGTTGGTGATGGACAGGGAGGCCTGGTGTGCTGCGATTCATGGGGTCACAAAGAGTCAGACACGACTGAGCGACTGAACTGAGGGGACCACCCAGGCTTCCTAGCTTCTCCTTCATTGATCTTTCTAGAATACCCGGCTGCTTCTACTATTAAACTCTCATTGGTTGATTGATCGATTGAAAAAAGTTGCAGCAATCAAAACAGTAGGGTCCTGGCATAAAACAGACACATAGATCGATGGAACAGGATAGAAAGCCTAGAAATAATTAATTGACCCATGCAGTAATGGTCAATTAATCTATGACAAAAGAGGCAAGAATATACAATGAAGAAAAGACAGTCTCTTCAATAAGTGGTGCTGGGAAAACTGGGCAGCTACATGTAAAAGAATGAAATTAGAACATTTTCCCATACCACATACAAAAATAAATTCAAGAGCTAAATGTAAGACCGGATACTATAAAACTCCTAGTGGAAAACGTAGGCAGAACACTCTTTGATTGAACATCTCAAGGGCTGTTCTGTACTTGTCAAGGGACATAAGGCTTTATGTGGAGGAAGAAAGAAGAGTTCCACCAGTTGCCTCTTTGATTCAGTTCCTGAACAATGAAGCCCCTTCCCCAGTCCCTATTAACTCTTCTCTACCTTGGCCCTCCCTGAAACATTTGCTGGTGGGGCATGGTGGGGAGGGGGTGGGAATGGTTAGGAATGAGGAGAGAAGGCCGTACCTGCAGTTCTTTTTGTCCTGGCCCGAGCTCTGTTGGTATATTTCTTCAAACATGTTCAGTGGCCTGTCACCACAAGAATTTGCTTAGTTCAGTGGAAATAGTCTGAACTTACATAGGATTTTAATTTCAGCTGCTGACGCTTAACCCAGATAGGTTAGAATTTTAGTGCATGTAGCCAAAGGCTATCAGAAAACTTCTGGAGTAAAAATCAGTTTAAGATGCTTTCTTCAGAATAAATTGTAAAATAAAAACAAAGCAGTAGTACTTCTAGTTTCTAAGTATGATAACCCATACTTAATGTGAGCGTGCATACGTGCTCAGTTGTGTCTGACTCTTTGCCACCCCATGGACTGTCACCCACCAGGCTCCTCTGTCCATGGCATTTTCCAGGGAAGAATATTGGAGTGGGTTGCCATGTCCTCCTTCAGGGGATCTCCCTGACCCAGGGATTGAATCAGCTTCTCCTGTGTCTCCTGCACTGTAGGCAGATTCTTTACCACTGAGTCATTGGGGAACACCACTCCCCTGCAACACCGCCCCCCCCATGCCATACTTATTGTGTAATGGTCTATAAACTTTTTGTGGGAGGTATACTTTTATTTCTTCATGCCTGACAAAATGAAGGAGGTGAGGGTGAAGAATAGAGAGAGAAGAGAACTCTGCTGGAAGCATCAGGTGAGGTCTGTGAGGTGAAAATATTTCTGGGCCTCAGCCTCTGTGATTTGTTTGAGCATTTTGGATTTTGTATTGATGGCTGACTCTCAACTAACTAGTCTTTTAGTTTGTCCTAAGTAACATCTTCCTGGAGAAGAAGGAAGGCATGGTGGTAGGGTCAATGGAGAGAGGGAAAAACCCATCCTTAGGGTCCTCCTTCTTCAGATTGCTGGGCTCCAGGGAGGAATGGCAGGTAGGAGCCCCTGAGTATAGTGAAAAGAGTTGGTGTCTAAAGTTTTTTTATCTTTATGCATCCCCGCGTGCATACTAGGCTGTTCATTCCTGGGTGCAGCCAGTGGCCTGTGGCTTTCAAATGTCAGCTCCTGTCAGTTTTGTCTACAGGTTTTCTCTGACTGTGGACACCTGCCTGGTCCATACCAGGAGCCAGCCAGAAATGCCAGAGTTAATTCCCCCATGCCCTCCTACCTCCATCATCCTTCCACAATGACTGATTAGAGTTGGTGGATGAATACTTCCACTTCCCGCCTCCTTGTCAGGGAAACCTCTATGGTGTGTTCTGTCCCATCTCCCAGAGCTCCCTAGCAGGCTTGAGCTCCACTGGCCCACAGCCTCAGCCCTTGCCAGCTTTATAACACGTGTCTTATCAGCTGCCTTCCTTTCTCATACCTCCTTTCCCCTGCCCCCTATGGCGGCTTCTCAGATCAACTCCCAAATAAAAGACTTGTACTTGAAGTCTTGTCCTCAGGGTTGGACTCTGAGGAAGCCTGGTAGAAGACAGGTCCTTTGTAGGCAAAATGACAAAAATCTGGAGGGCATCTTGGCACTCCAGGTGTCACTGAGAGTCTCAGTGCTGCCACACGGAAATCAGGCTCCCTCCTGGGGAGCTCGGGCAAGGCTGTTTTCTTTCTGTGATTGGCCATGTAAAGTGCAAAGCTGCCTGGAGGTCAGAAGTGCTTGGTGCCCTTGCACTTCCGTGATGTCTCTATAGTGCTTTCAAATTCATCATGGGGTGCTGTGAAAGACAGGAAGATGGCAAGTGCCAGCCCATACTTTCTACTAGTTTATAATCTCCACAAATAGAACAAGGCAGGTGTTTCAATAATTTCCATACATGGCAGAAAGGAAGGGAAGAAACAAGAGTATTCCATAATTTGAGTGTTGACCGTCAAGGATTTTTTTGGGGTGGGTCGGTATCTGAGATGGTAATTTGAGGCCATTGGAAATGAACGGGGGCAAGAATTGCTTTCACTAAGTGGCACTGCTATGGAAAAAGCAACTTTTGAATCATAGAAAATAATGCAGTCACATGATCAGAAGACCCACATAAGACTGTTGGTAATGACTGAGTGGCAGAAATGTAGACTGAGAAATCTATTCTTGAGGTTTATATTCCAAAGGAGCCACTTTATTTTAGGTGAGTAGACCAAAGAAAGCTGTAATATTTTAAATTATTGTTATTATTCATAACAATACTTTGAATTTGTATAGTACCTTTCTTCTGAGGAGCTTGAGGCATTTCACATATATTATCTCATTTATCTTTTATACCATCCCAGTGGGAATATGTATTATTAACTTTCTAGTGCCATGGGACTGAATCTTTTGCAAATTCTTTTTCCTGGGGATGAATGGAACTACATCATTACAGAAGCAGATGTTGACTGAAGACACCCACAACTTGCTACTGAATGTGAGCTAATTATAATAGCTCGATTCTCCGACTTTACTTTGGGAAACCATTTTGCCTCTCTGCCTCAGTGTATAGGAAAATGAAGGAGCTTAGTTAATCAGCTTAGTTGATATGAAATCAACCCATAACTATAAAAAGAAAAAAAAAGTAGAAAAACCTCATATACAGTTAATTAATACATGTAGAGTTTGTTAGTTACAGCTAAATATTGACATAGTATTTTCAGTAGGAAAGGTTACATATGAACTTTGTCTGCTACCCTCTTTTAAGTGGGGAAATCTTCAGTTAACTGAAATTGCCTGGTTTTGGTCTTAGCTGAAAGGTAAATTTCTTTGTCAAGTTCAGGAACACTGTGTCCAATCATTATTGAATAATAGTGTTTAAATCCTATTTCTATTGCACCCAAGAGGAAAATTTAGATATGGTTTTTCTCATTAACTGGAAACACTACAAAGTTCATCCATGACTTCTTCTCCATAAATTACTGCCTAGTAAGGTTTGCCAGAAAAAGTCACAAGAAAAATTCTTTTCTAAGTCACATCTGAGGAGTAGCAGGGTTTCTGAGAAGCTCTGCAGAACTCTCAGAGCCTCGGTCATATCTGGGTATGGTGATATGGGTGCTAAAAATGAGTTGCCTGTATTGGCCAGGGAGGAGAATCACCCCTTCTATTCCCTGTAGTTTGCATGCCTTTCTGGCTTCAATCTGTGTTGGAGTCTGCCATTAAACACACCAGAAAGTACCTCTCCCTCAAACAATCTATAAAATCTGGGTCAAGAGAAGCCTGAAATATTGTCAGACTTTACAGTCTGAATTCAGGGCCACAATTTTTAAGAATCTGTCATATTTCCAATCTACAGCAGGTTCCATAGGATTTGCAAATGCCTCTTTCATCGAAAAGGCCAGGAAAATGGAAATAGCTGTCCTGTGAGACAAAGCAGAGGAGGCTCTGCTCCTCAAGGAAGCTTACAATTGTCCCGTTGCCTATTCGGACAGGGCTAGGTTGGTGTCTTTGTTGATTTCAGTGGTGTCTTTGTTGATTGCAGCTCAGCTACTTTCTTCCATGTCTGATTAATGGAGGTGACTTGCTTCCAATTTCATGCCAGGGCTCATACTGCATTTGGTCACAAGATTCTCCAGTGGTCATACTAGACCTCTTGCTAGGCTTTAAGGAGATAACTTTATAAGCTTCATATATTCTTTTCCATAATCTTATGGTCATCTATAAAAATGATTAAGTGAATCTGGCCTCTTTCAGTCCTTCTGATTCAACAGAGTTGTCTCTTGTTTATAAATCCATTTCCGTAATCTAATCCATCTGGCCATCCCTTGTGGCCTCTGGACTTCCAACAGCTACCAAAACTGTAAATAAAGGCCCCCTGGATGCTTAAACAATCCATTTCTTCTGTCCAGAAACATGTGCTTTATACAAACTGAAAATGGAGCATAAGGAGAAGTAGGTGAGGTAAGAGGAAGAAGAATAAATATGTCATTGATTGGAACATACTAGGTATGCTCTAAATATGTACTGACTGCAATAAAAAATTAAAATACTGTCTGCAACATGAGTTGGATCTTTCTTCAGCTTTTTTGTGCCAGAAACGAGGGTCTGATATACCTAGAATGGCATAAATGATTGGCCAGGAGGGCTAGTAAAACGTTTAAGCTGATACATTCTGGCAACTTTGTTTTCATATACAGTAAGGACATTTTGTGTGTTGTTTTTTTTTTTTTTCCCCACAGCATCCCTGACAGTCCCAAGAGCTTCTTGGGTGCTCACTGAGTGCAGGGTGTGGTATGCCTTCCAGTAGGATCATGAGCAAGATACAGAACCCAGAGACCATACAACTGAAAGGTACACAATGTCATTTAATGAAAGGGATGAACAACGACAACTGCACTTATGTCATTTAATAGCATGTGGTAAACACTTTTGAATGATAGAAAAAAAGGAAGACAGTATGTGATTTGGAGAGTATAAGCATTCTTACTTGTTTACAAGCTAAGAATTGTAATATAGGTAAGCACGCAGTACTATGCAGGCACAGAAAAAGGGATCCTGGCCTAGCCTGAAGGTTCAGTGAAAGCTTCCTGGAGGAGGGATAGCCTGAACTACATCCTGAAGGATGTGCTGGACTTAATCAGACCAAGAAAAGAGGTAAGAGCGATATGAACAGCAAATCTAACTTGAAGCAAACCCACAGAGGCCTTTGCATAGGAGGATCCTGGCATTTCAGTTTTACTAGAGGGTGGGAGAAGAAATTGGGTCATGGAAAGTCTGATATTCATACATTCATTTATTCATTATTTCATTCAACAGATACTGGCTCAGTGTCTGCAGTGGGTCAGGTAGTGTTCTAGGCATTTTGGTTACAGTTATGAACAAGATGGACAAGATTCACTTCTCAAGGAGCTACTGGTGGCAGGAGGTACTAGAGATTTCACTAAGCAACTAAGGTCCTTATCCAATAGAATAGACATCAGGGAGTCACTGAAGGCTTCTAAGTAGCAAAATGATTTCTGTTTTAGAAAAATCATGCTAGTCTAGACAGATATAATAAGTGTGGCTCCAGATTCTTGGTGGCTATAATCAGAACAGTTAGAACAATGCTGATGGGAATTTTTGATGATTGGTTTATTTAAGTACAAGAGACATTAGGGCTTATAAGAAGAAAGAATTTACAGATGATAAAACATTGAAATACGGAAGGGCTTGTCATTCTATCTCCTAGAATTGTTCACAAAAAGAATGTATATGCTCTTTCTCTGAGAAAAATGATGGGGACTTCCCTGGTGGTCCTGGGGCTAGGACTCTGCACTCCCAATGCAGAGGCCTAGGCTTTGATCTTTGGCCTGGGAACTATAGCCTACATGCCGCAACTAAGAACTGCTGCAGCCTAACTAAATAAATATTTTTGAAAAAATGATGAAAATGTCTTAAATGGTTCAATTGTTTTCTTAACTGAAGAGAAAAGGTTTAAAGGTTTAACAGATGACCTCTTAGAGTTTTTTATGGCTTTATTACTTTATGATTTACGAAGTGAAAATAGCAATATAAACTGTACTTAAGACTGGGAGTAAGGCTGTGATCAAAGTTTTACAGACCCTGTAAGGGCAGGAAGTTTAATTTCTTTCTCTTTTATAGAGAAACTATTTACACAGAACTTATCACAGGGCAGGTGGCCCATGGAAGTCCTCAATATTTATTATTTCTAGTTGTTCCTCTCCTTCCCCTCCCCTCACCTGCCTCCCCATTTCCTCTCCCTCTACTCCTTCCTCTTCCTTCTCTTCCTCCTTCAGTCCTACTATTTTCATTTATCCTAGAGGGATGATATTCCTCTTACCATATTATTGTACATATTTTAGTTAAGTGGAAATAGTAAGGATGTCTGCTACATGGATTTCATTTTTATTCACTGTGGATGACTGTATGTGCTGTGCTCAGTCGCTCAGTCATGTCCGACTCTTTTCGACCCCATGGACTGTAGCCCCCCAGGCTTCTCTGTCCATGGGGATTCTCCAGGCAAGAATACTGGAGTGGGTTGCCATGCTCTCCTCCAGTGAATATATAATTGTTCTCAATTACTCAATCCTACTTTCCCTGTAAGAGAATTATATATCTTCACCTATTGCCAGGTAAACTTTCCATGGCTCCCTGAGGAGGACTGTATTTCCCCATCTTGTTCATACTTGACTAGGTGACTTGTTTTGGCCAATGAAATATGAACGGAAGCTTTAAGTACATCTGCCAGCTCTCTTATTCTTTGTTCTCTGTCCCAGATAAGGGAGACCCCTTTATTTGGGGCCCTAGAATGACAACATGGCACCCCACTCCAGTACTCTTGCCTGGAAAATCCCATGGACGGAGGAGCCTGGTACGCTGCAGTCCATGAGGTTGCTAAGAGTCGGACACGACTGAGTGACTTCACTTTGACTTTTTACTTCATGCATTGGAGAAGGAAATGGCAACCCACTCCAGTGTTCTTGCCTGGAGAATCCCAGGGACAGGGGAGCCTGGTGGGCTGCCGTCTATGGGGTCGCACAGAGTCGGACACGACTGAAGCGACTTAGCAGCAGCAGCAGCAGCAGAATGACAACAGAGAGTTGGAGGTGACCCATGGCAGACATGGGTGAGAAATACCCTTTGTTGACATAAGCCACTGAGATTTTCAGGTTCTTTGTTACTGCAGCATAACATAGCAAAAGTTGTCCAATACACATAATCAAGTGAAAGTGTTACTCACTCAGTCATGTCCGACTCTTTGTGACCACATGGACTGTAGTCCACCAGGCTCCTCCGACCATGGGATTTCCCAGGCAAGAATACTGGAGTGGGTTGCCATTTCCTTCTCCAGGGGATCTTCCTGACCCAGAGTTTGAACCCAGGTCTCCTGCATTGCAGGCAGACTCTTTACTGTCTGAGCCACCCAGAAAGCCAGTGTAGTCAAGAGATGTTAAATTCAATTACTATGAAAGATAGTGACAATAAAAATATCTTAATTTTTACAAATTTCTAAGATTTGTGCTAAACAGTGTTTGTTTATTGCAATGAAATTCTAGTTTCTTGCAACCCCATATTTACAGCATCTCTTGATATTCACTTGTCAAACCCTACACTGTGGCCCATATATGCATAAAAGAGTTCACCCTATGAAAGGATTTGAGAGTTTAAGTTGTTCTGTATTTTCCCCTAGCTTTAACTGACAAATATGCCGTGGTTGTAAATGAATAGATCATATATGCATGAATTTATTTCTGGGCTCTCTGTTCTATTCCATTGATCTATGTGAATGTTTTTATGTCAATACTATACTATTTTGATTAATCTAGCTTTGTAATTTGGTTTAAATCAGAAAGTGTGATGCCTCCAGCTTTGTCATTTTTCCAGATTGCTTTGACTATTTGGGATCTTTTGTGGTTCTATAAAATGTGGTGCTGTGTTTTAACACATAAATGAGCACTGAATTCTGTTTGAATGTGAGCTAGTGGGCCATACTATAATGCCTGAATTTCCCATTGTATTTAGAAGTTGGATAAAAGTTGCAAAATGTTGTCTCAGCTCCCTAAATAGCCAAGGATTAGGCGTGTGTGCATGTGAAAATTGTGATATTCAATTAATTTAATGATCTTCTGGTTTCTCAATCCTTTGGTTTCTGAATGGTAAAATTTTTTGATGCTGAAGATTATTAAGTTTTTTTTTTTAATTAATTGACCTCCCTACTCTCAGTGTGATATTTTTAGGAATGTGGCACTATCAGGACAGTCTCCTGGAATACTTGGTCTGCTTCTTCCCATGCCTGCTCTCTGAAAGGGCCACTTCCTTACTCTGGTCAGCTCCTCTTTCTGTTTTCTCCCCCTACATTATGATGCTTCAAACTAATTGGGCTTCTTCTTTTTTTTTTTCTCTCACACGCTATTAAGGATTCTTTGATGGAGGCAAATGTATGTAAAGTTTAAGTCACCATAACTTTTAATAGAGTATAATCTGTGAAACTACTGAATCACTGTGCTGCACACCTGAAATAAATATAATATTGTAAATCACCCATACTTCAATAAAAAACGTCATGAATGAATATTGAACTGTCTCAGTGAATGATGTAATTGTCTCCAAGGATTTGAGTGGCGTGATAGAATTGGCTGCCAGAAGAAGGAAGGAAAGTTGTGAGGAAAGGGGGACTATATGCTTACCTTCACTCTAATCCGAGGGATCCCATGATAGGCCACTGACCCAGCCTATCCACTAGGCTACCTTAAGCTGCGTGTATATGGAACATATAAAAGGACTGCTCACTATCTACTATTGGGAGAAAAACTTTTCCTCTATCAACTTATGCTTGAATAGTTGGGGAACTCTTCATGACGGTGAAAGAGGAGAGTGAAAACCTGACTTGAAACTCAACATTCAAAAAACTAAGATCGTGGTATCTGGGTCCATCACTTCATGGCAAGTAGAAGGGGAAAAAGTGGAAGCAGTGACAGATTTTTATTTTCTTGGGCTCCAAAATCACTGCAGACAGTGACTGCAGCCATGAAAAGACACTTGCTTCTTGAAAGGAAAGCTATGACAAACCTAGACAGCATATTAAAAAGCAGAGACATCACTTTGCCAACAAAGGTCCGTCTAATCAAAGCTATGGTTTTTCCAGTAGTCATGTACAGATGTGAAAGGTGGACCCTGAAGAAGACTGAACACTGAAGAATTGATGCTTTTGAATTGTGGTGTTGGAGAAGAATCTTGAGAGTCCCTTGGACTGCAAAGACATCAAACCAGTCCATCCTAAAGGAAATCAACCCTGAATATTCATTGGAAGGACTGATGCTGAAGCTCCAATACTTTGGCCACCTGTTGTGAAGAGCCAACTCACTGGAAAAGACCCTGATGCTGGGAAAGATTGAAGGCAAGAGGGGAAAGGTCGACAGAGGATGTGATGGTTAGATGGCATCACTGACTCAAGGGCCATCACTTTGAGTAGACTCCGGGAGATAGTGAAGGACAGGGGAGCCTGGCATGCTACAGTCCATGGGGTTGCAAAGAGTCAGACAGCATTTAACAACTGAACAATGGCAACAAGTTGGGAGCCTGCAAATTAATTGGCAGAGACATGTTAACAAGAGGAAAGTTTATTTCACATGCATGTGGGAATCCAAAAAGAGTTGGCTTGCTGAATAGCCAGGGGTAGGGGTATACCAGTTTAACAAAAGGGAGATTTTTTAGGGCTTCAATGTGCAAGTAGGGAGGGTTCTATTGGTCTTTTTTATTCCAATGCTAATGAAGAGTCTCCTTCCTAACTGGAAGCTCCCTTGGAGGGGGATTTATGGCAGGTGAATTCACACCTCCCAGGTGCTAAGGATCAGTCTTCTCCCAAACAAGAAATACCCTTGGAACAGGGTTAATGGCAGCCGTATTTCAGGAGGCTCTGCTTCTGTTCAGAGAAGGTTTCTTTTCTGTGGCTGCTGTTTGTTCAGGTGTTTTCAGTTTATAGTAATCTTCATGCTATGCTGGTGGGCTATTGGTCCCTTTATCTATTAATATCTATCTATCTTAGGCTTCCCTGGTAGTTCAGATGGTAAAGAATCTGCCTGCAATGTGGAAGACCTGGGTTCAATCCCTGGGTCGGGAAGATCCCCTGGAGATCATGGCAACCCACTCCAATATACTTGCCTGGAAAATCCCTATGGACAGAAGAGCCTGGTGGGGTACAGTCCATGGGGTCACAAAGAGTAGGACACAACTGAGTGACTAAGCACATCTCTCTGTCATCTGTTAAAAATCACTAATAAGTTTAGAGGTAGAACAGTTTGAAGGTACAGGGACAGAAAAGAGGTGATTGGGGTTTACTTTGTCTCCTTTTCTATCTTTTGACAAGCTCTTTCCATCTAGGAGGACTCCTAGCTGAGCACTACAGGCCCAAACTCACATCTTACCAGCTAGGCAGCTCAAGCAGGGAGAAAGACTTTCCCTCCATTCCTCTGGCAGTAAAGTCCCAGAGAGGATGCCAATTTATGTGATTGGTTACATGTGCCCCTACTTGACTCAACTACGATCAAGTGGAAGGGGTCCCCTGGCCCAGTCTTAGGGGCATTTGCCTTTCTTTTGACATGAAACCACATGAAATGGGTTCTTCTGTTTCTAGAAGAGGTGGGATTCTAGGTAGGGAATTTCCCTCTATGACTTATCTTCTTTGCCCTCTAATCTCCACCTCCATTTTAATGAAATTCCAGTAAAATAATTGGATGTTTTTGAGGAAAATGCTATATAATCAGTGAGACAGAAAAAACCCTGAAGTCATACTTAAAGATGTGTTTCTCCCAGACCTAGTGACTCTTGTGTTAAGTCTTAGAGCTTTTCTGTCTTGAGTTTCATTTTGAGCTTTTGACTTGTTACTGAGATACACAATCGGCCACTTCACTTTTCCACCTGATAATGACACACTGTTAAATTAAGACAATGATAAATTCATAGGGGTATATAAGGGCTAATTAATTAAGGCCTGTAAAGTTCTTAGTGATCCTTCAATCAAAGGTACTTTATGAAATTACAAAATGGTAATGTTATGAGGAAATCTCATGAAATGAACTTCAGATCTTTTTGCTGTATTGAAATCAATATCAAGTATCATTAGAAATACATGGTCTGGAATCCGGAAATCATTTTAGTATACAGAGAGTATGTCCTCTCATGGTTTGATTTGTATCACAGCCTCTAAATAGTTGTGAAATTCTCTTTGACAGATGGTCAACTGAGGCGGGCTATCTAATTTAACTGAAAATTAACATTGGCAGCTGTTCCTGCTGAAAAGATAATCTATCTCTCAAATTGAGTGGAGCAATGCTGACCTGTTTCCAAGTCCTTTCCTATAATTGTGGGCAAATGACAGTTTCCCTCCTGCAAACACTAAGCTCATACATGCTGGGCCCTTCATTCTAGGTCAAGTCAAATGGGATTCACAGCTGCCCTCTGTAGTAACAGCCACTGATAGCAGTTCTGGTTTCTGTTTAACCCTGTTTTCATCATAATTCTCACTGAATGAGACAGGTCACCACTGGCCTCTTGTTTATTCTTAATACCATCTAAAATCCTTCTAATAATCTTTACTCACAATATAAGGAATTCCAATCACTCATGTTTGGTGGGTATGGATTTCCTTATGTTTTTTAATTGGGGGAAATGTGGAAAACATCTGTCTTAGTTGGGTTCCCTGAAGCCAGACTCTGAGATGGGGAATTGTACACAGGAGGTTTATTGGGGGCTGCCCCTGGGCATATCACCTGTGAGGGAGTGAGGGAATAGGCTTAGGGAGTGGAAGACGCTGGGCTGCAGTGTAGTTACAGAGGCCTCTGCAGAAGCCATGGGCAGTTCCAGAGACGGGCTGGCCCTTCAGAGATGTCTCAAATGATGGAAAATGGGACACATTAAGGAAAGCTGTACCCCTATATTGACTAGAGACTGATGAGGGCTGTCCTCAGGCTGTCCCTTCAGTAGAGAACAACGCCTAGAGAGAGCCTCAACTATGAGTCATCAGCAGTCAACACTCCCAGCAGCTGGGAGATGAAACACCTTGTCCTAAAGGGGAGATCTGGTGATGCAATACAGTCCACTGTAGTACCAGAAAGTACAAAGGCCCATCACCCTGACTCCTTTTACCTGCAGTGAACACCGGTGACATTTTGACACGTTGGATTCCTGTCTTTCTTCTATGTATATATTTAAACATTACTCAAGTAACATGAGCATAACCTTCTAGGAGTTAGAACATTACAAGTGAAGTTCCTTTGACTATGCCCTCCATTTCTAGTCCCTTGGATGCAGCATTGAAGAGGTCACCAGAAAAACCCAGAAAGATACACAGGTGTAGGGAAAGAGCAATTGGCCAAGATGGTGGTGGTCAGGCACCCTTACCCCATGGCCTCTCTCTTGCTCTCACCCCACGTTTTGTAAATATGTAACAGCTGAGATCATTTATAGCCCCGCACATGTGTGTAACTTATAGAAGCACCAGCTGAAAAGCCCTTGCGGCTGTGTCTTCTGGGTCAACCACAGGCAAATACAGCATGTATGCTTTGTTTTGGTGTCAGCCAGGAGAGAATAAACATGTTTGCAGTTCCTATGGTTCCTCGCATCTTCTTCCAGCTTCCTAGCTCAGGCCTTGCCTATGCTGGGTTCAGCCATCAGCGAGACAACATGGAACAAAACCAATGTCTGCTTTCGAGCAGCTGCAGAAGCACCAGCACTGCAGCCACAGAGGGTTTCTCTGTCCAGTGTTGCTCCCACGGGGCTACAGCATGGGGAATATCTTTGTAAACCTCTTCCAGGGCCTTTTTGGTGAGAAAGAAATGCCTGTTCTTGTGGTGGGTGTATATACTTTGGGAAAGACCACCATCCTGTACAAATTGAAGCTGGGTGATCTCATGACTGCCATGCCCACTGTAGTCTTCAATGGGAGACTGTGGAGTACAAGAACATCAGCTTCACCATATAGGCCTTGGGTGGCCAGGACAAGGTCCGACCACTGTGGTGCCACTACTTAAAAAAAAATACATAGTATTTGATGTGTTATTTTCAAAATATATGTTTATTTATTTTAATTGGAGGCTAATTACTTTATAATATTATAGTGGTTTTTGCCATACATTGACATGAATCAGCCATGGGTGTACACGTATTCCCCATCCTGAACCTCCCTCCCCATCCCATCCCTCAGGGTCATCCCAGTGCACCAGCCCTGAGCACCCTGTCTCATGCATCGAACCTGGACTGGATATCTGTTTCACATATGATAATATACATGTTTCAATGCTGTTCTCTTAAATCATTTCACCCTTGCCTTCTTCCACAGAGTCCAAAAGTCTCTTCTTTACATCTGTGTCTCCTTTGCTATCTCACATACAGGGTCATCATTTCCATCTTTCTAAATTCCATATATATGCATTAATATACTGTATTGGTGTTTTTCTTTCTGACTTACTTCACTCTGTATAATAGGCTCCAGTTTCATCCACCTCTTTAGAACTGATTCAAATGCATTCTTTTTAATAGCTGAGTAATATTCCATTGTGTATATGTACCATGGCTTTCTTATCCATTTGTCTGCCGATGGCATCTAGGTTGCTTCCAAGTCCTGGCTATTGTAAATAGTGCTATGATGAACATTGGGGTACATGTGTCTCTTTCAATTCTGGTTTCCTCAGTGTGTATGCCCAGCAGTGGGATTGCTGGATCATAAGGCAGTTCTATTTCCAGTTTTTTAAGGAATCTCCACACTGTTCTCCATAGTGGCTGTACTAGTTTGCATTCCCACCAACAGTGTAAGAGGGTTCCCTTTTATCCACACCCTCTCCAGCATTTATTGTTTTTAGACTTTTGGATAGCAGCCATTCTGACCGGTGTGAGACGGTACCTCATTGTGGTTTTGATTTGCATTTCTCTGATAATGAGTGATGTTGAGCATCTTTTCATGTGTTTGTTAGCCATCTGTATGTCTTCTTTGGAGAAATGTCTGTTTAGTTCTTTGGCCCATTTTTTGATTGGGTCATTTATTTTTCTGGAATTGAACTGCAGGAGCTGCTTGTATATTTTTGAGATTAATTCTTTGTCAGTTGCTTCGTTTGCTATTATTTTTTCCCATTCTGAAGGCTGTCTTTTCACCTTGCTCATAGTTTCCTTCATTGTGCAAAAGCTTTTAAGTTTAATTAGGTCCCATTTGTTTATTTTTGTTTTTATTTCCATTACTCTGGGATGTGTGTCATAGAGGATCCTGCTGTGATTTGTGTCAGAGAGTGTTTGCCTATGTTTTCCTCTAGGAGTTTTATAGTTTCTGGTCTTACATTTAGATCTTTAATCCATTTTGAGTTTATTTTTGTGTATGGTGTTAGAAAGTATTCTAGTTTCATTCTTTATAAGTGGTTGACCAGTTTTCCCAGCACCACTTGTTAAAGAGATTGTCTTTTCTCCATTGTATATTCTTGCCTCCTTTGTCAAAGATAAGGTGTCCATAGGTGCATGGATTTATCTCTGGGTTTTCTATTTTGTTCCATTGATCTATATTTCTGTCTTTGTGCCAGTACCATACCATCTTGATGACTATAGCTTTGTAGTATAGTCTGAAGTCAGGCAGGTTGATTCCGCCAGTTCCATTCTTCTTTCTCAAGATTGCTTTGGCTATTCGAGGTTTTTTGTATTTCCATACAAATTGTGAAATTATTTGTTCTAGTTCTGTGAAAAATACCATTGGTAGCTTGATAGGGATTGCATTGAATCTATAGATTGGGTAGTATACTCATTTTCACTATATTGATTCTTCAATCCATGAACATGGTATATTTCTCCATCTATTTGTGTCCTCTTTGATTTCTTTCATCAGTGTTTTATAGTTTTCTATATATAGGTCTTTTGTTTCTTTAGGTAGATTTATTCCTGAGTATTTTATTCTTTTCATTGCAGTGGTGAATGGAATTGTTTTCTTAATTCTATTTCTGTTTTCTCATTGTTAGTGTATAGAAATGCAAGGGATTTCTGTGTGTTAGGGATTTCTGTGTGTTAATTTTATATCCTGCAATTTTACTATATTCATTGATTAGCTATAGTAACTTTCTGGTGGAGTCTTTAGGGTTTTCTATGTAGAGGATCATGTCATCTGCAAACAGTGAGAGTTTTACTTCTTCTTTTCCAATCTGGATTCCTTTTACTTCTTTTTCTTCTCTGATTGCTATGGCTAAAGCTTCCAAAACTGTGTTGAATAGTAGTGGTGAGAGTGGGCACCCTTGTCTTGTTCCTAATTTTAGGGGAAATGCTTTCAGTTTTTCACCATTGAGGATAATGTTTGCTGTGGGTTTATCATCTATGGCTTTTATTATGTTGAGGTATGTTCCTTCTATGCCTGCTTTCTGGAAGGTTTTTTTTTTTTATCATAAATGGATGTTGAATTTTGTCAAAGGCTTTCTCTGCATCTATTGAGATAATCATATGGTTTTTATCTTTCAATTTGTTAATGTGGTGTATCACATTGATTTGTGAATATTGAAGAATCCTCGCATCCGTGGGATAAAGCCCACTTGGTCTTGATGTATGATCTAAAAAGGGGTATTTTGATGAAAGAAATATCAAAATTTTAAATATAGGCAGGATTGGTCACCATGTTGTGCTGAGTCATAGTAGTGCCTAAGGCAAAAGGGAAAATCAGTAAATTTTCTGTCTGTATTTAAAATTTCAGTATTTTGTTCACCATATATTCTTGCATTAATTTTGATTTTTAAAAAACAATTGCATTAAAATATTATCTTGATAACTGAGTATTTTGATATGCTGGTAAATTTTGTGCCTCGGTCCTCTTATCCTAGTCCTAACCATGAGATGTAGCTACTGTTATACCTTTGGTGCATATATTTCCAGGCCTTTAAAAGAATCCTTATAGATATATATTTATAACTATTAGTATATATCTATATCTATCTATACCTATATGTATCTATTTAGTCATTGGCCATCCTGTTGACTTTATCTCTAAAGCAGATCCCCAGTCCTCAATCTCTGCATCCCACCACATCCCAGATCCAGTGTCCATCTTTTCCCAACTTTTGCAACAGCCTCCTAACAACTGGTGTAATAACTTCTACTCTTATTTTGTTGAGCCCTTTGTCTACAATGCAGTGATGTTTTAAAATCGTAATTCAGGGCATGCCACTTCCCCATTTAAACACCCTCCCTCTCCGAGTGTCATCCCATTTCCTTTAAAACATGAGCTTCCAATATGGCCCCCAATGACCCTACATGATCTGGGACCTGTCTATTTCTCTGTTTTCAGTGTGACTATTTTTACCCTTGCTCGCTGAGCTCAAGTAACGCTGGTTTCTCTGCTTCTCTATAAAACTATGCTTCATCTTCCCCTAATGTGGCCTTCATACCATCTGTTTCCTCTGAATGGCCTGCTTTCTGTCTTCAGCTCAATGTGGAAGCATCCTTCTGTCATTCACACCTGAGGTCTTCTCTGACCAGCTAATCAAAATGGTTCCCAGTCACATTGAAACATATCATCCTGTCTTGTTTTCCTTGCAGCATTTGTTACTGCTGGATATTTTTGGCATATGTTTGTTTGTATGCTCCTCCTCCTGCTATTGAAAGAATATAAGCCCCATGAATACAAGATATTGTTAGGATCTCATAGTCTTGTTTACAGTACCTGGTTCACAGTACCTAGAACTGGGTCTGGCATGTAGTCAACGTTTAATAACTGTTTCCTGAATAACTTAATGTAGTTATAATAAACATGTAGGATATTTTCAGTGTATAGGTTTTTCCTTTTTTAAAAAAGTTGAACTTCTGTTTTTCCCTAACAGTTGTAGGTTCACAGCAAAATTGACTGGAATATACCAAGTGTTCCTATGTACTGTCTGTGCCCACACATGCACAGCCTCCACCATCATCAGCACTCTGCATCAGAATAGTACCATTGGTTCCAATCAATAAACTTATACTGACACATCATTATCACCCAATGTCCATAGTTTACACTAGTGTTCACTCTTGGTGTTGTACATTCTGTGAGTTTTGACAGATGTATAATGATGTGTATTCACTATTATAGTATCATGCAGACTAGTTTCACTGACCTAAAAATCCTATGTGCTCTTCCTGTTCATTTCTCCCTCTCAATCCCATGGTAAGCACTGATCATTTTACTGTGTCCATGGTTTTACCTTTTCCAGAATTCCATATATTTGGAATCATAAAATATGTAGCCTTTTCAGACTGGCTTCTTGCACTTAGAAACATGCATTTAAGATTCCTCCATGTCTTTATGTGGTGGCTTCATAGCTCATATCTTTTAAGTGGTTAATAATATTCAACTGTCTGGATATACCACAGTTTATTCATTCACCTACTAAAGGGCATCTTGGTGGCTTCCAAATTTTGGCAATGAAAAATAAAGCTGCTGTAAACATCTGCTTGCAGGTTTTTGTGTGGACATAAACTCTTATCTCATTTGGGTAAATAATAAGGAATGTGATTGCTGGATTGTATAGTAAGAGTATATTTAGTTTTGTAAGAAACTGCTGAACTGTCTTCCAAAGTGACTCTACCATTTTGCATTCCCATCAGCAATGAAAGAGAGTTCCTGTTGCTACACATCCCCACCAGTGTTTGGTATTATCACTGTTCTGGATTTTAACCATTCTAATAAGTGTGCAGTGGTATCTAACTCTTGTTTTAATTTGCAATTCTCTAATGATATATGATGTGGAACACTTTTTCACATGCTTATTTGGCCAAATAAGAAGGCTTTCTCTACCCTTATATTATAAAGTTATCACTTTATATTTTCTTATAATAATTTGAGATATGTATTTGTTTGTTGATATTCCAGGTCTTTTATCGACCTGGAATTTATATTTCTGTATGATGTGAAAGATTTAATTTTATTATTTTTAATTAATGAAATTCTAGTTATTTGCGTATGCTCTACACATTAACTTTTCTTTCCACCGGGTTTGTCTTTGTGGCCTGTATCTTGGTGAACATGATGTACAGGGCACTTATCTACGGAGTCTGAACTTAACTATGTTTTACCACTTGGTAATTTACCCACTTACCACATCTTTCTGCAAACTGTAAATACTTAGATTCTTAGTAGTCATTGGCTAAAAAGAAGAATGTGTGTGCTAACTCACTTCAGTCATGCCCAACTGTTTGTGACCCTATGGAGTGCAGTCCATCAGGCTCCTCTGTCCATGGGATTCTCCAGGCAAGAATACTGGAGTGGGTTGCCATGCCTTCCTCCAGGGGATCATCCTGACTCAGGGATCAAACCCATGTCTCTATGTCTCCTGCATTGGCAGGTGGGTTCTTTTCCACTAGAGCCACCTGGGAAGCCCCAAAAGGAGAATACTGAGGCACCAAATGGTGAACATGGTTGAATTGTCCATTGAATCAGGGCAGGCTACCCAAGGTCTGACAAATATCCTTGAGTCTAGACTGGAGAAAATATTTCTAGAAATTCCTTGAGGAATACAATATAGCACAATGGCATTGCAATCAGACAGAGCTGGGTTTGAGTATTAGCTCTGCCCTGAATCTGTGTAATCCCGGGCAAGTTTGTTAATCTCTGAGACTGTTTCCATATCCTTAAAAAAGGTAATAGTAATTCTTATTTTTTAGGTTAGTTGTGAAGATCTGAGATAATCCTTATAAAGTACTTGGCACACGTTTAGTGCTGACTCTTGTAAATCATTATTATTTCTAATGGTTTATGATGATGACTTCTGCAGAGATGTGAATTCTGGGGGTGGGGCAGAGGAAGAGAAAGAATTGAGAAATGACAACCAATCATTTTTTAAAAATCTATTCTATTGAAGTACAGTTGATTTACAATGTTGTGTTAATTAATGCTGTACAGCAAAGTGATTCAGACATATATTTACAGATATGTACATACATTCTTTTTCATTTTCTTTTCCATTATGATTTATCACAGGATATTGAATATAGTTCCCTGTGCTATACAGCAGGACCTTGTTGCTTATCTATCCTATAGATAATTATTGAGAAATGGCAACTAATCTTGAAGGGTTGAGTTGGAATGGATGTTAAGCTGTTGACACTCTCAGAGAAGCCCAGGAGAGGTTTTGTAGCCCTACTACAATAGTCGAACACCCATGCTAGGCCAGTAAGAAAGCACCTGGGGCTCAAGGCTCTTGGCTTGTTAAACAAAACCATGAGTCATGACCTTGGGAAAGAGTGTGGGACCTAGAGAAGGAATGTATGAACAGAGGGCCTATTGTCTGAGAGCAAATAAACTGAGGATATATTCAGGTGGAAGTGGAACAAATTGTCCCATGAGTATGGCTTAATAGGGCTTAATAGACAGTTCCTAGGGCCAAATCTGTGGAGAAGGCAATGGCACCCCACTCCAGTACTCTTGCCTGGAAAATCCCATGGATGGAGGAGCCTGGTGGGCTGAAGTCCATGGGGTTGCTAAGAGTCGGACATGACTGAGTGACTTCACTTTCACTTTTCACTTTCATGCATTGGAGAAGGAAATGGCAACCCACTCCAGTGTTCTTGCCTGGAGAATTCCAGGGATGGCAGAGCCTGGTGGGCTGCCATCTATGGGGTCGCACAGAGTCGGACATGACTGAAGAGACTTGGCAGCAGCAGCAGCAGCAGCAGCAGGGCCAAATCTGAGAGCTGCAAGAAAGAACTCAAAGGGATGCCAAGATGGAGTGCACATGAAGAATCCCTTCATGTGTCTGAGAGCCTTTTTGGTTGGCGTGGGGGAAGCCCTGCACCATTCTCTAGGAGGCACAGAGGCTCCTGGCTTGCTGGTGGGCTTTGGCTGAAGTGGTTCAGATATGGTAAGGATCAAAGAGGGAAGTGTAGATTCTGGGTAACGTGGTCATAGAGCAATCTTGGTGACCTGTGTACTTCATAGATCTTTTGTACTCAAAATGGAGTCCACAGGCTGGCAGTACAGGCCTTCTCTGGGAGCTTGCTAGAAATGCAGGCTTTTAGGTTCCACTCCAGACCTACTGAATTAGAATCTGCAGTTCACCAAGATCCCCAGGTGATTTGAATGTATGCTAAAGTTTGAGAAGTGCTTGTCTAGGTCAGGGATAAAACAGGCTCAAGTGGAAGAAGGCGTTTCTTAGAAGATTTGTTGATTAGATGTCTCAAAAGTGAATACATTCTATTGTGCAGCATGAAACACTTTTTTTTACCCTAAGATTTCAAATATTCATATTCCAGAAGTGTTGCATCTATTAGTGGTCAGGTAAAGAATACATTGGCCTGGGATTATTTTAAAACCCAAATAAACCATTTTTTTTACTCTAGATGAGAAAGAAATCCTACTTTAATTTTTCCACAGGGAAAAAGACTTATCAATATTAACAAGTACTATTTTTAATTCTTTTCTTTGTCTCCAATTGGGAATCATGCTTAGTTATTGAAATGCTGTGTGAGAAAGAAATGCCTATTAGATATTTACTGAGATACTTAAATCTACTCAGTTGAAGAATTTTGCTCAGATGGGATCACCTCAAACACTAGGTCTTAACATTAAAGAAACTTCTAGAATTTTCTTTTCATTTTGGTAAGTCCAGGGGAAAGTGCCTGGTGAAAATTCATTTTGTTCCATCTGCTACATTTGGAATAAAAGCAAAACTTCATTTGGCTCCTTACCTTCTAAGAGCATATTCTCAAAGTTTGATCCTTGGACTAGCAACATCACCTGAGAACTTGTTAGGAGTGCAAAATTCTCCAGCCGCATCCAAGATCTACCGAGTTAGAACCTCTAGGGGTGGGGCCCAGGAAGTTTAAACATTTAACAAGCCTTCCAGGTGATTCTGATTCACGCTAAACTTTGAGAACCACTGTTAGAAGCCATGTGGGCCAAGAAGTGAACGGTTAAATGCATACATATTTGGGGGGGTTGGGGCAGAAGCTGTGGGTTCCATTCCCATCTGTGACCTTCAACGTGTGACCTTGGATAAGGCATCACATTACTCCAGGCTTCAGTGTCCTCATTTTTAAAATGAAGGAGTTGGACTAGATGATATTTAAGTTTCCTTACATCTCTGATAGATCAGATACAGCAATTGAAACAGTGAGTTTTCATTCAGGCATCCCCACCTGGAATTAACAAGATAAAAATAACAATCTAAAAAGATCTTTAACATTAAAGCATAGACTGTGAGGTGATCCAACTGAGGGAAAAGGTTTTTGAGTACATTTAATGGTCTCCATTCATATATCAGATGTCTGTTCTTGACAGATAACATTGCCAGTTATCTATCAGGTAATCATCCATGGATCCACTTTACTACAGGTTAGGTCTGATATTTGACTCCTTGTATGACAAACACTTTTAAGTTCTGACTTATGAGAATTTACTTCCCTTTCTGAAACAATTCAGCTTTCAACTTGGGATTATACTAAATATGTCCCCATGTGGTTGAAATAGTTATTGCAAAGTCAAGGTAGTCAAGCTCATTTTATTATTTTTTAATTTAATTTTTATTTTATATTATAGTTGATTCAGGGCTTCCCTGGTAGCTCAGCTGGTAAAGAATCCACCTGCAATGCAGGAGACCTGGTTTGATTCCTGGGTTGGGAAGATCCCCTAGAAAAGGGATAGGCTACCCACTCTGGTGTTCTTGGGTTTCCCTGGTGGCTCAGTCAGTAAAGAATCCTCCTGCAATGCTGGAGACCTGGGTTCAATCCCTGGGTTGGGAAGATTCCCCTGGAGGAGGGCACGGCAACCCACTTCAGTATTCTTGCTTGGAAAATCCCCATGGACAAAGGAGCCTAGTGGGCTGAGTCCATGGGGGTCGCAAAGATTTGGACTCAACTGAGTGAATAAACAAAGCCACGGCACATAGTTGATTCACAATGTTGTGTTGGTTTCAGGTGTACAGCAAAGTGAATTGGTTATACATATACAGTTATATATTCATTTTAGATTCTTTTTCCGTTTAGGTTATCATAGAGTATTGAGTAGAGTTCCCTGAGCTATATATAGTAGGTCCTTGTTGGTTATGTATTTTATGTATAGTAGTGCATATCTTCGGAGAAGGCAATGGCAACCCACTCCAGTACTCTTGCCTGGAAAATCCCATGGACAGAGGAGCCTGGTGGGCTGCAGTCCATGGGGTCGCTAGGAGTCGGACACAACTGAGCAACTTCACTTTCACTTTTCACTTTCATGCATTGGAGAAGGAAATGACAACCCACTCCAGTGTTCTTGCCTGGAGAATCCCAGGGATGGGGGAGCCTGGTGGGCTGCCGTCTATGGGGTCACACAGAGTTGGACACGACTGAAGTGACTTAGCAGCAGCAGCAGCAGCAGTGCATATGTTAATCCCAATCTATGCTCCCCCGCCCCACACCTTTCTCCTTTGGTAACCATAAGTTTGTTTTCTATATTTGTGAGTCTGTTTACATTTTGTAAATAAATTCATTTGTATCCATTTTTTTTTAGATTCTACATATGTGACCTCATATGATGTTCATCTTTTTCTGAAGCCCATTTTATTTTTTAGCACACTTGGTTTCATAGTTTTCCTGGCACATGGGTGATTAGAAACAACCAGCTATAAGGTGATATCAGTAGTCGTCAAGAAGGGGCTGCACCCTGCTACTGGGAAGCAAAGATGCTGACCCCCCAGGATATGGAGAAAACTACAGAAGTAAGTCCAAGTACCAAGAGGATAGCACCATTTACTAAAGAGGACATCTTTCTGTTGCTCTAGGTGATCATTGATGTTTCTACTAGCAGCTTTCAGTGATGAAAATATTAAATTTACCTCTTTGGAAAGTAGAGATTGTGCAGTTAGAATATTAATATCAAAGCCTTATTTCTCAAAGAATTATGTTTCAGTTATCTGGAAGCTGAATTTATGTAACATACTGATTTTTCTAACAATGATGGATTGAGTCACTAGTGTACTGAGGATGAAAAGGGAAATGGGTATAGGCAGCAAATGGAGATATACCACATCAAATAACTGAACAGCTTACTTGGTCATTTTAGGAATAGTGTTTACTGAAATGCTTTGAAAAAGGTACTTGTATGAATGGATTCAGATGTATTTTATGTGTTGTGGGGTGTCATGTATGATTTCCATAAACAGAGACAATCCTTTTATTAAGCTCTCATATTTTTTTCTCCCCAGCGATTATTCCAACAGGTGAGCACCTGGAATAAAAATGGGAAAAAAAATGTAACAGAACATTATCACCTAGGTTTCGGGTAAATAGAATATGGCCATTGTTATTCTTTGTCAATTATAGGGAAAGAAATCCACCCCATATCACTGGAAGTCAGGGGACTTGGGCTCTTAGCATAATTTTATGCCTTGGGAAATTCATAGATGCTTTTTGGGTTTCACTTCCTTTACCTGTAGATTGGTAAAGACTAGATAAAATATAAGGTTAGATTCAGTTCAGTTCAGTCGCTCAGTCGTGTCCGACTCCTTGTGACCCCATGAACTGCAGCACGACAGGCCTCCCTGTCCATCACCAACTCCTGGAGTTCACCCAAACTTATGTCCGTTGAATCGGTGATGCCATCCAACCATCTCATCTTCTGTCGTCCCCTTCTTCTCCTGCCCTCAATCTTTCCCAGCATCCGGGTCTTTTCAAATGAGTCAGCTCTCTGCATCAGGTGGCCAAAGTATTGGAGTTTCAGCTTCAGCATCAGTCCTTCCAATGAACACCAAGGACTGATCTCCTTTAGATTAGATAAAATATAAGACTATAAGATAAAATGTAAGATTATATAATGTAAGACTGTAACCTCTACCTAGTATAGACTAGATAAAATATAAAATTCACTTCAAGGTTGGGATCCCATAATTTTTTATTATGCCCTCCAGTTCACCTCAGCTACATTTTATCATGGCCATGTTCAATGGCTTTACCCTCTTCAGGCTCTTAATCTGAAACACCTCAACTGTTCGACAACTACCTCCATGTTTTTAGCTTACTTCTTTTAGATACACTCAGTCCACAACTCTGATCCCAGTAGGATCTCCAATGCATTGAGTGTACTCCTCGTTAAGGTCCTTATATGCCCTTGTAAACTTTAATTAGAATCTATGGTCTATGTTTATAATCTTCCCCTTGTTTAACTTTCAGTTCCCTTACCTGTCTCTTCTCTATCATGATGATTTGGTGCAATTGCATCCCTGGTGTCTGAGGGCAGGATCTCTAGGAAGTAGACTCTGATTTGCATGCCAAGAGTGTTTTGGGAGCGCTTTGGGGAACATCACGTGCGAGGAGTGAAAGAAACAGGATTGGGCAGGAGACTTTGAACTGCGATGCATTTGCAATAGAGGCTTCAGTTGATCCTATAGGGTATGCAGAAGAGCTGGGATGTCCCAACTGTCTCACCTTGGGATAAGATGACTGAGCTTTTTTTTTTTTTAATCCCTTTCATTGATCAGTTATTAAGTGGCAAAAGTCCTTGGAAGTGGGCACAAGGCAACTTTTTTCAGTTGAGGGTGATTCCTGGAGAGTGATTCATCTGAGAGCTGTAGGTATCCCATGCTCCCAGCAGCTGGGAGAATGAATGTCTCAGTCCTGCAGGGGGAATCTGGGTGGTGCAGCACAACACCCACTACCCCTAGTTAAGGCCAACTCTCTACCTCCTCCAGGTCTGCAGCTGAGCAGCTGATTGAGGCTGAAAGAAACTTAGAACCAAGCTGAATAGTCTCACTTTAAATTCATCACCACCAACTTCAAGTAAGCTTCAGTTCTACCCACAGCCCTACTACATTTCCCTGTTTCATACCTTCACCTTATTTTTCCAATACCCTTTCCCAACTTCACTCTTGACTCTTAACTGTGACTCACTTGAGAAAATATAGAGAACTTCTGTATTTTTCTTCCACCAGTATAGCAGTGTACACACAAACATATCCTTTTACTTTTTGGTATTTTGCTTTTACTTTTTTACCATTTTTGGTAAATTGTTGATATTCTTCTCTAAGTCCAATTCCTCCTTGCACTGAATTCCGTTCATTCTTACCTACTCAAGGGCATCCCTTTTACAATTTTCCCTATTTCTCTTGCCTGATTATTTTTTCCCCTTGCATTGGATCGCTCCCATTGACCTAAAAACACGTGCACAACATTTTCCATCTTAAAAGTACCCTGTCATGACCCACATCATTCTTCAGCTACCAAAGTCATTGAAACCATTGTTTATACTCTCTGACTCCCCCTTTCTCCACTTTATCACTTTTGTTCTCATTCTTTCTTAAACCCTATCCAGTAACTCCTACTATCTCAGTGATAATCCATTTGTCAAGGTCTCTAATCTCTTCATGTTACCTTACTTGGCCTGCAGTACTGAGTGAGATAGGTAATCTTTCTTTCCCTGAAATACTTTCCTCATCTGGCTATGGGGATACCATCATCTCCTGGTTTCCCTCATATCTCACTGGCTGCTCCCTTTCAGTCTTCTGTTCTGGATTATCCAGTCTGCCCAATCTCTACATTTTGCACAACTTCAGTGCTGAGTTGAACTTATTTCTGTATCTTTCTACACACAGTTGCTAAGTGGTTTCATGCATTACATATCCTACTGCCTATCTGATATCTCTACTTGGATAATAACAATACCTAAAGGAATTGAATGTTTCCTATATACCAGGTATTGTTCTAAGCCCCTTATGTATATTTATTCAAATAATGTGTCCAGTAGACACCTAAAACTCAGTGTATCTGAAACTGAACCTCTGACTCTCGTTCCCACTAAAATCAGCTCCTCCCTCAATATTAACCACTTCAGTGAATGGCAGAACCTTTGATCCAGTTGTTCAGGCTCCAAACTGCAGTATGATCCTACCTCCACTCTTCTTTTATACCCCACGGCCAACCCATCAACAAATTCTATTAGCACCATTTTCAGAATATATCCCCAACCCAAACAGTTCTTATCACCACCCCCTTGATTCAAGGCTCCATCATCTCCTGCCTGGAATATTACCTCTTTACTGGTCTTTTTGCTTTCACTATTGCCCCTCTCCAAACAGAGACTGGGGTTCCCAGTGGTTTGGTGGTAAAGAATCTGCCTGCCAATGCAGGAGACACAGGAGGTGGTGGGTTTGATCCCTGGGTTGGGAAGATCCCCTGGGGAAGGAAATGGCAACCCACTCCAGTATTCTTGCTTGAAGAACCCCATGGAGAGAGGAGCCTGTCTGCGTCCATAGGGTCGTGAAAAGTCAGACACAACTGAGCAACTGAGCATGCATGCACACAAACAGCAACTACAGTGAGCCTTTAAAAACATGTCAGATTGTGTCTTTCCTTTGCTCAAAATATACTAATGCCTTCCCATCTCACTCTGACAAAAATTCAGTTTTAACTGTGGCTTGCAAGGTTTTATGGTAGCCCCCTAGCTTCCCTGGTGGCTCAGAGGTAAAGAATCCACCTGTGATGCAGGAGACGCAGGAGATTTGGATTCGATTCCTGGGTCAGGAAGATCTCTTGGAGGAAGAAATTGTGACCTACTCCTTCTTGCCTGGAGAATTCCATGGACAGAGGAGCCTGGAGGGCTACAGCCCAGAGGGGTCACCAAGAGTCCAATACAACTGAACAATTGAGCACACGCACCCCTACATGGCCGGCCCCTAGTTAACTCTTTGCCTTCCTCTTCTACCACTCTTTAATTCTATCACTGTTTCGCTGCACTGGCCTCCTTGCTGTCCCCTCCCTAAGAAGGCTTCCATTTTAGCAACCGTGCAATGCAGTTCCTTCTATAGGTTGACATAGGTATCAGTATGCTTAATTAAAATTGGCATTTGAAGATTGTTCCCTGGGATATTTTTATTTGCATGTATGGTCTGATTATCTTGAACTCACAAGCAAAGCCATGAAGTTATTATTTTTGCTTGACCTTCTTACGTAAACAGACATTCTCTGTATAGAAGTTAAAATATAGAAAGCAGTTAAGTATAGAATTTCAGCTTAGGCTATGTCTTTCTACTATTAAACTCAACAATGATGATTTAGTTTTAGCAAAGCAATGTAATTGATCATATTTGAGGCTTTGAATTTTATTGATTCTGTAGTTTTGTTTGCATTTAATTTATAAATTAGCTTCAGCTTTATAGCTGAATGAGTGATCAGCATAAGTTTATTTTTAGTTTTATGTTTGTGACTTTTTAAGTAATATCATGATAGAAATAATGAGACAACGCTGGTGTCTGTAAGCATATTTCCCCTTTAAAAGAAATGTGTGTATTAAATCAAACTTGAGAAACACATTTTAGGTGATTACATAATTATTTTCACAATAAAAATTCCTTATAATAGAGAAAGCAACAGAGAAAGCATGAGAAACTTAAATATTTTGGACTGAAGTTAAAAAATAAGAAAAGTGTTGGTAGTTCATTTAGCCAATTATAAAGAAAAAGAAATTGGTGAAATTGAAAAAAAAACTTTCCTGGATAAGGAATTATTAAACATTTAGAGCCAAGAAAGAAGTTTATATTAATTTTCCAGACATTTTCTACTTTCCATTTCTCTATTCCATTAAATAACCCCCATAGGGAAAAAAAAAAAAACTAGAGACCTGAAGATGAAATAATATTGATAATTTTGAAAGGGTTTTTTTTCCTATAATAAAGCTACATGTATCCTTGTCTTTTTTATTTTTTTGGAGGTAATTCTCATAAAGAGATGTTTGAAGTTCATGCTATGAATATCTGGTGACTGAAAGACAAAACAAAAACACAAAGCACCTCTATAAACTTAGCTTTTGTTTCAAAGAAAGACTTGAAAGGAGTTTTGAAAACTTTCAAAGTTTCTCCATAATTTGACTCCCCCCAAGTCACTGACAAAATGAACAAACTTTATAAAACCCAGTTAAAGTCATTGAGCAATTAGTTAAATCAGTATTTGGAACTATTGAGAAAGAAATTGCAGGAGACAGAATTCTAAGATAGTCCTCCAAGATTCTGGATCCCTGCAGTACATGCCCTTTCTCCCAGTTACTCACTCAAATGGTAAAGTAGATACTGTTGTGAAAGGATCTTGCAAACGTAATCAAGGTCTTAAATCAGTTGACCTTAAGATTATCCTGGGCTTAGCTCAAATGGTAAAGAATCTGCCTGCAATGTGGGAGACCTGGGTTCCATCCCTGGGTTGGGAAGATTCCCTGGAGAAGGGAATGGCAACCCACTCCAGTACTCTTGCCTGGAGAATTCCATGGACAGAGGAGGCTGGTGGGCTACAGTCCATGGGGTCGCAAAGTGTTGGACATGACTGAGTGACTGACACTTTCACTTTCACTTAAGATTGTCCAGGTGGACTTGACCTAATCACATGAGTTTTTTAGAAGCAGAATTTTCCCCCAGTGGTCACAAAGAGAATGTCAGAGAGACATATTTTCTGGTCTAGAAGAGAGCAAACATCCACAGGAACTGCCTATGGAGGCCACATGGCAAAGAAATTTGGATGGCTTCTAGAAGCCCAGAGCTATCCTCAGCCAACAGCTACCAGGAAAAGAGGACCTCAGTTTGATAACTGTAAGGCAATGAATTCTGTCAACTTCCATTGAATTTTGAACAAGACTACAAGCCTCAGAGGAGAAATACAACCCTTGATGGACACTTTGATGTCAGCCTGGTGATACCTGAGCAGAGTCAGTCACATTGTGCCCAGACTGTCACCTACAGAAGTAGGAGATAAGAAACGTGTGTGCATGTGTGTAAAGCTCCTAGGTTTGTGATAACTTTATATAGCACTGGAAAACAAATACAGAAATAATTTCTCTTTTCAACCAGTTATATCAGAATCATATAGGAACTGTCTATATTGCCTCTTGGAGCAGAGATGGGTAGAAGTCAAAATTGCTGTTTTTATTTAATCCATAATCTGACACTTCATTAAGATAGGACTATGTCCTAAACAAACTTCAGACTGTCAAACAATACAAAATAAATAATGAAAACTGAACAGCAACAGGGAAACCACAGGGTATAACATGGGGTGCTGAGTTTTCTGCAACTCCAGCTGCGGACCTCCAGCTGGGAGTCTAGATGTGGTCTCCAGGAACCTCTGATGCACCATACTGAATTACAGGTATATGCTCAGATAATAAGGCCTCAGGGGATGAAGCTCATTTATAAGAAGTCAGTCTTAAATAACAGAAACTGTGATAAATCAACAATATAAATTCTGCATGCAAAGCATACACTGAGTACTATGAAGGTAGAATTGTTGGCATTATTTTGCTTGGTGGGAAAAAAAAAAAAAAAAACCTCTAAGTAAGTAAAAGTTGAAGAGTGTCTCTTGTCTTTCAGATTTATATAGTAGGAGACTATCTATACCAGGGGTTGGCAAACTTTTTCTAGAAAGGACTAGATTTTAGGCCTTGTGAGCCATGTGGCCTCCATTGCAACTATTCAACTCTGCAGCTAGAGTGTAAGATCTGCCAGAGATGATTGTGACTCAATGAGTGTAGTTGCATTCCAGTAAAACTTTATTTACAAAGAGAGGCAGTGGGCTGGATCTGATCAGGGCTGTAGTTTGCAGCCATGGGTGAGGAGGGCCTGAACTGGTGGTGGCATCTGGGGGACAACTGAGCACACACACATGCACACAGACATCTGAGAGACATTGTGGAAATAGAACTCATGGGACCTGACAACTAATTGGCTTTGAGGGGAAGGAGAAGATGGAAGGGATAGGGGTGCATGATTATGTGCATGTGTACATGTGTGTATGTGTGTCGGGGTGGGGGTTGTGGAGAAAGTGAGCTTGGTATTGAATTAATAAATTTGAGATGACAGAATATTTTTGTGGAAAAGTCCAGGAAGCAGATAGAAGTAGAACTTGGGTGCACACGAGAGAGTGTGAGAGAGAGGCAGAGAGACAGATTTAGGTGATTAGGGAGTTATCTCCATGGAGATGATGTCTTGAAGCCATAGATATAGGTAGGATCACACATGGAAGGTTTGTAGAATATGAGCTAATGTATATAAAAGTGCTTTCAAAACTGTAGGGCATTATCCAAATGCAAAATATTCTTATTATTAAATGTGACAAACAGAAGCATAAAAGGCAGTAACAACCATTTTATGTCTCAGAATCCCTGCTAGTTCCCAATTATTGCATTTTTATCCTGTGATGGCCTTTGAACAGCTTGTTTTCCTCCCCTTGCGTGCACACTGAGAGTATAATGCATTAAACATTATCAGTGTGGTGGCATAATGCCTTTTTTCCCCCAACAGATACTCTCAAACCTCACTTGGTAGACATGAACTTCTAAAGGGGGTAGGACAAAGACACAGAGATGCCGCTTTGATATTAGGCTGGAATGCTAGAAGTTTTATTTAAATGAGGAATGAATGAGGCAGCAGGTTTAGGCAGATCAATATTTAATCACTTAGGAAAAGAGAAACAGAATGTAGGGGCAGAATAGACTGAAGAGATGATATCAAGTTAGAGTTGAGGAAGCCCTGGATTCTTTTTAAAAAAAATTTATTTATTTTTGGCTGTGCTGGGTCTTTGTTACTGAACAGGCTTTCTCAAGCTGTGGGAGTGAGAGAGCTACTCTTTGTTGTGGTGCAAGGGCTTCTGTTGCAGTGGCTTCTCTTGTTGCAGAGCACAGTCTCTAAGGTGCTCAGGCTTCAGTAGGTGTGGCAAGGGGGCTTAGTAGTTGCAGATCCCAGGTTGTAGAGCACAGGCTCAATAGTTGTGGTGCATGGGCTTAGTCACCCCATGGCATGTGGGATCTTTCCTGACTAGGTATTGAACCCGTGTCCTCTGCGTTGGCAGGTGGACTCCCAACCACTGGAAGCCTCAAGCCCTGAATTCTTGCAAAGTCTTTTCTGTGGGGAATCACTCTTTTCTCTAATCTCAAGGACAGCAGTGTTATCTCTTAAGCAGTCTTGATTTGCATTTCCAGGGTATTTCAGTTACTTCAAACGGCTCAACAAATGATTCTAAAACTTAGTGGCTTAGAACGGCAACCATGTTATTAAATTTGATGATTTTGTGAGTCTGGAATTTGGCTATGCCTTGGCAGGTTGATTCTTCTGTTCCATGTAGTGTCAGTGGAAGTCATTTGTTGGTATTCAGATGGTGGATGGACTGGTCTGAGAGGTCAGAGACAGTTTCACTCACATGTCTGGTACCTTGATCAGATGGAAGGCTGGATCCAGTTGGGACGAGGGGCTGGGGCACTTCCATGTGGCCTCTGTAGCATGGTGCCCTCAGGATAGTCAGATTTCTTAGGTAGCAATTCAAGGTCCTAGCAAAGAAGACATATGCTGTGTAGGTTTTAATGAGCCAAACTTGAAGTCCTGTTGTGTTACTTCTGCCATATTCTATTGGTTAAAGTGGTCATGAATCTTTGAATCTTCCCATAAGAGAAGGCTTCCCTGGTAGCTTGAATATTAAAGAATCTGCCTGCAATGCAGGACACACTAAAGATGGCAGGTTCAATCCCTGGGTGGGGAAGACCCCCTAGAGAAGGACATGGCTACCCACTCCAGTATTCTTGCCTGGAGAATTCCATGAACAGAGGAACCTGGCGGGCTACAGTCCAAGGGGTCACAAAGAGTCAGACACGACTGAGTGACTTACACAACACTACTACTATGTTTAAGGGAAGAATGATAAACCCCACCTGTATATGGAAAGAGCATGAAATAATTGGTGGCTATGTTTTAAAACCACTACAATGTCCCTTTGGCAGAAGGATATATGTCCTTGATTACAGCTCAGATGATGTGGATGCTAGGAAACTCTGCTCTCCTAGGCCTAGCATTTCTTGGAGAGATGGAGGTTGCAGCATTCCATGTGGGTTGCATATTGGTGGAATAGGTTCCTCTACCTAGGGAGCAGATCTTGAGACCAGAACTTGGATACAGGTAGTTTATTTTAGGAACTGATCCCAAGAAGCAGGAGTCAGAGACCGGGAAGAGTGAAACAGGGAAGGAGCAAAAGCCATCCCAGTTTGCACTGTTGAGGTGGTCACTGCTGTGGGTTTTTAGGGCACAGTCCTGCTGATATCTTCTAAGTTGCTGTGTCATTGAACCTTAGAATTGTGTGTTGGCAGGACAGAAGATAAATTCACCAACTCCCGTCTCCTATTGGTCAGGGGCTGCCCCATGGGATGTTGGCTCTCTCTTACTTCTGGCTCTACCCATGTGTAAGTCTTGATGGGATCCCATTTTGTAACATCAGACAGATTCTGGCTCAGACAGCCAGACACCTAGAGAGCTGAATTAAGGTACTGTCAAATTATACTTGCATAAAACTGGTTGCTATAGCAACATATGGGGTAAAAGGTGGGCTGGGAGGATGTGAGATAGTCACAAGAGGTACCTGATATGCATGCACATGCTTGAACTTTCCCATTAATTAAGCCAAGGATACAGGCTTTAAAGCAAGGGACTACACAGCATAAACAGATGCAGTATAGCTGTTTCAGTTTTTTCCCTTCTTCTGGATTCCCAACTGTGATGAACATGCACGTGCTAGGAACATTCTCCTCAAGGCTCATGTCATCCTTCTGGAAGAACTTCCATCAGTAATCAATGAACTCCTATTTAAGAAAAGATTTGTACAGATCAGACTTTTCCTGGTTCATGAATAATCAGCTCTAGCAAGGGTCATATTCTTATCCTAGAGGACAAACCAGAGTCAGTGACCTGTCCAGGTGTTCCCAAACAATGCCCCTGCCCTCAGCTCTCCAGTGGACAGGAAAACTCAATTCCCTCAGTACAGACGAATAACCATTCCCCACCCTCTAGTCCTAAGAGGGGTGTTGACAGCAGTCCTGATTGGCAATGTTTATCATTACATCTGCTTGACAGTATCAGAGGACAAACCAATGGATGGAATTGAAGGAGCAAGGAAATCAATGTAGTTTCAGAGGCCAATTTCCAGGCACCTAGTGAGGGAGATGTTAAGTTTATCCCATTCTAAGTGAACCTACATGTGAAATCCATATTTCTGTATAAAAGAAGGATGGTTCATCTCTTTACCAAAGAAGTCTCCAGGGGACTAATTTGCCTGTTGAGCTCCCCTGGGGAATTTTATTTGTGGTTTCATTTTATTGAAAGCATAGGCCTGCATAGTACGCTGTAATGGTTCTCAAAATGATTCTAGACCATGGATATTCTGTTTCAGTGAAAGCTTTTATGAAAGTTCAATAAGTGAATCTGATGGAAAGGGCTACTCAGCTTCAAGCAGGGGGTAGATACTTGTAATTGTACATTTTTCTCTCAGTCTGTCTTCATCCGTCCACTTTCCTTAATCCTTGAGAGAGATCAACATACCTCGTATAGTTCCTAAGATCACAATTTAGAAGTCTCTGATACATAGTACAAATTGGGAATGTGTCCTGCTGCAAGCAATAGAAAATGGGACAACAGTGGCTTAAAGAAAGAGGGAATTACTTTTTACTCCCTTATTGAGAAGTCAGGAAGCGGGTGAACACTATTGTTTCAGCAACCCCAGTCCTTTCTCTATTTTTGTTATGCTTAGTCTATTGACTTATTGCCTTTAGACTGAAAAAGAACTATAGCATCTCTGGGTGTCACATGAGTTCAAGGCATAAAGAAAGTTGAAGGTGAATTTTCTTTTTGCCTTCTGAGTCTCTATTTTTGGGGAGGGTGGGAGAAGTGACACATTACCAGAAGACTGTCATTTAGATAAAGAATCTGCTTGAAATTCAAGAGACCTGGGTTCTATGTCTGGGTTGGGAAGATCCCCTGGAGAAGGGAATGACTTCCCACTCCAGTATTCTTGCCTGGAGAATCCCACAGACAGAGGAAGCTGGTGGGCTACAGTCCGTGGGGTCACAAAGAATCGCAACCAACTGAGCGACAGACACTTTCACTTTCAGCCAGAAATAGCTCACAGGCCCATCATAGACCATTACTGACTAAAGGGCATGAATAACAACTTAGTTCGTGTGGCTAATGAAGGAGACTTTCCTCTCTGCAATCACAGAATCTCTGCCTGATTCTTGAACAATCAGGATTTTCTTAACAGGGAAGTAGGGAATGGAGAAGAGCAGTTAGATAGAAAATTGGATAGATGACAAAATGCATCTCTCAGAGCCAGTGGGCCAGGAAACTTGATTGTGAGTTCTAACTTGGCCACTTAACTGATTGTGAAACATGGGACAAGCCACTTGACATGACCTGGCTGCAGTGACCTCATGTATAAATTGATGAAAGTGAACAACTTGAGTGCCAAGTTTCCTTCTAGCTCCTATATTCAATGGTTTCAATTTTAATAACTTCCTGAATGTTCATGGCTAAGCCAAAACCGGTTTGTAATTGAAACAGATGCCCTAATGGAGCTGTTCTGGCTCTGAAGAACTGGCTGCTAGTATTTTCATGCTGTAGATTATGTGCTGTGAATTTCAAAGAAATTCCCACCTTTTTTTTTTTTTTTTAAACTTGGAGGAAAAATCAGCTCTCTGTTCCCCTCCACCCCATAGTTAAGTCTTATATTTGAATAGTACAGCTTTCTTCCATGCAATTCTTATTTAGAGTTTCTTAAAAAAAAGAAAGAAAAAGAAAATCAACTTTCCTATTTGGTATAAATCTCCTTCTAAGTAACAGGAAATTATTACCAGCCCTCTGTTTGATTGTACAATATTAAAATAAATAAATAAAATAAAGTCTTAAAATATATATAATTGCAATTAGTGTTTGGCTGTGTTGAGTATACAGTTTTCACCAGTTGTTAATAAAAGTGAAAGCTTAAGGTTCTGATCGGGTGATATACCTGTAGTTAGCATCGTGCATGATTTTGGTAATTACTCAGTGTTTTTTTTTTTTTTTTTTTTTGAATCCCCGAATTATGAGAAGAAGTATAAATGAGCCAGAGTTGACTAGGGTAGAATTAATCCCTCAGAGTTAGATTTTCATAGTTTTAATATCCTTGATGTTATAAAGGAGGGCATTGGAAAAGAGCTTACTTGAAACATTTGATTGATAGTTTATATTATTTGTACATTAGTCAACGTACAAACGAAAGTCCGAATTAGTGTAGCACGCCAGTTCAGTCACTGACTCTGAAGTGTCCTCTAGGTGCTGAGCACTCACAGTAGTGTGGTACAGCAGTGAATCAGCAAGACCATGGTCCCTGCTCCCATGGAGCTGTGCTCTAATGGAGGAGACAGACAATAAATAAGCAAGAACTATTTCAAGTAATGGTAAAAACTATGAAGAAAATGGAACAAGATAATGTGGTAGATAGTGGGTGAGTGAGCAGCATTAGTTAAGGCAGTCATGGAAGGCTTTTCTGAAGAGTTGGTATTTGAGCTGAGACCAGAAGGGAGTTAGCCCCATGAAGATCTGAGGGAACAATGTTCTAGGCAGTGGAAACAGTTAACTGCAAATGCCTTTGGGTGGTAATTAGCCTGCTGCATTTGAAGATGAATAAGAAAACCAATGTGACTCAAGCGTAGTGGACAAGATTGGTCAGGAGAGGTGTCCAAGGGCTAACCTGTACAGAACCTTGTAGAATGAGGATATTATTCTAACTGTGATGAGATTTTATGTAAGATTTTAAACAGGGGAGGACATGGTCTGCTTTAATTTTTTTGTAAAATATTCTATCTTCTGGGTCAAGAATGGATCAGAGTGGGGAAGACCACACACAAAGATGTCAGTTCAGTGGCTATTGCAACAGTGGGAGAAGACATTGCTTTATGAGCAGGGAGATGGGGAAAAGTAGATAGGTTGGAGATCTATTTTGGAAGCACAGCAATAGAACTTGCTAATGGATTGTATGTGGGGATTGGTGATGGATGGAAAGGAATGAAGCATGGCCTCTACGTTTTTGGCTGAAGTGAGTGGGAGGAAGGGGTGACTTTTTTTTCTGATCATTCGAAAAGGGTGGGGAGAAGCCACTGGGGTAGGGGTGGTGGCTGGCAGTCAGAAGTTCTGATTTAGAAATGTTAGATCTAAGCTATGCTCCAGACATCTGCATCTTTAAAGTCTACTTTGAAGCAGGGGCTTTACAAAGGTGTCCTCTTTGGAATGCAGTGGTTAAAGACAGAAGAAAAGGAGTAATACTTAACAAACCTCAAATAACAGAATCTCCACAATGCCAGGTCTCTCTCTTCTTAAATAGACAGAGATAACTCTTCCAAAATAATCTCCCTGATCAAGAAAAGAATTGAGAACACAAAAGTTTAAGACCTTTGATATGGGCTTCCCTAATCCCCTCTTCACCTTTTTGATTGGCCAAGTGCTTACCTCGGCAGAACAATCTAAGCAAATAGAGGCAACTTTGTAGAGAAATGAATTGTGGGGAAGTCTGCTAGGATTACCAAGATTAATAGAAAATAACAGAACTGTCCTCAGATAAGCACAAGATAAAATACCAGAATGAGACAGAGAACAAACCAGAAAAGAAAAATCCCCAAATCTAAGGTTATATTTTCATTTTAATATAGTCAAAATGTGTAGGCAGACAATTATTTTTGAAACGTATTCACTTGGTGAAGCTGTTCAAATAAAATCTACATACTTTTAATTATAAATTGAACAGAAAGGGTTTTGTGTGTCTCTAAGTTTAGGATCAGAGTTTTATGTTCTTGATGCAGGTAGGTTTGAATTCTAGAATGTGCCCGATCCGAGATCTCATGGGCCCCCATAACGTGTCTTGAGGTGGTATTAAGGCAAGGTGAATCTGATAATGGCCTAGTCATGATACTCTAGTCCTAGGAAAACATGAGACTTTTCTTAGAATCTCTTGTTTTCTGGATATATTGCTAAGAATTCTCTTATGGCACACTTTATTCTGTCAAATGGATTGCTTCTCTTTTTTCCCATCATCCCCAGGGCCAGGTTCTAGCTAATGAACACTTGAAAAGGGGTCACTCACTGGGTGACCCACTTGGGCAGGCTTTTAGCTTTCTCTTTCTCCTTCTTCTGGCAGGTGAATAATTGGAGAGTGAGGGCATGATCAGGCTGGCTGGCACTTGACTTTGATGGACTGGTCTACAGAGGTCTTCAAAGTTTCTCTAGAGTCTCATCTCAAATGTGACATTTACAGGTTTTATAAGTAGTAATGTTTTTTTAAATTGTGAGTGGTGATCCATTAATATGTCATGAAGTGGATTTAGTGCTATTGACCAAGATATCAAAGACAAAAATAAGATAAATAGAATAAAAATGTCAGTGTGCATTGTGCATCATAAGGTTAAGTATTGTTTCATGAAGCTTCATTTGTAGATAAACCTGTATGTCCTGGGTTATGATGTAGAATGTGTGTTTTACTCCAATTTGTTGTTAAAAAGAAAGTTTGAGAAACACTGCCCTAGAGTGTAGGGGCTGAGAATGTGGCCTCTGTAGTTAGAAGGCTTATGGAGAAGAATCTCAGCTCCATAATTATCAGCTGCCTAACTATGGGCAAGTTTTATATCCTCTTTGAGTCTTAGATTCCTCATCTATAAAGTGGGATAAAGATAGATTCTGACTCAAAGGGTTATGTTTGTTGAGAGGATTAAAGCCTTGACTACAGTGCCTGGCACACAATAGGTAGCGATTGTTATGATTATCTATGAAAATTGGTTGTTAATTTGTCATGAGGGTGTGTGGCAGGAGAGTGTAATTAAAATGAGTCATATGAGCCTGTTCCCAGCGAAGTAAATGAGTTCGAGTCATCCTTGAGGAGTTGAGTTCTTTAGCCTCCGTATTCACTGTTGGTCTTCTATCTGAAATGATGTCTGATATCCTATTTTGAATCACTTGTTTGAAAATCAAGACATCCTCACTAAGAAATAATTCTTAGGATTTTCAGAAGAGCATAAATTGTATTTTGATTTCTATTTACCTTTCCCAAAGGAATAAAATTAAGAGTAATAGATACAGTGATTGGATAGGGTTGCACCCTTCCCAAAGCCTCCTGGTATGGGAAGTGCAGGGCTGTGCCCCTCTTGCTTCTTATAAGGTCTACTTGTTGAAGTCAGCTTTCTGCTGCTAGGAATTAATTTCTTCAGGCTGTGCTTCTAGTAAACTCATTTGCATTACACTGTTCTAGGGATGCTTAACACGTTTATTGGTCATTTATTTAGGGCTAGTATTTTTTGGTAATGGTTGTGTTAATTTTTTGAAACAGATTTATTAAAGCACAATTTACGTACCCTGAGTTAACGCAAGTATACAATTCAGTGATTCTTGAATGAACAATTCAATGATTGTTGACTTTATAGAGTTGACTATAACCATCACCACAATCCAGTTTTAGAACATTTCCATCACCCCCAAAAGACCCCTCATGTCCATTTGTAACTCTTCCCAGGCAACCATTAATACAACTTTCTGTATTTATAGATTTGCCTTTTCTGGACATTTCATTAGAAGGAAATCATACAGTGTGTGGTCTTTTGGGTCTGGCTTCTTTCACTTAACATAATGTTTTTTGAAATTCAGCCACATTGTAGCATGTTTAAGTACTTCATTACTTTTTATTACCTGATAGGGTTCTAGTGTGTAGATATGCACTTGTTTTTCCATTCCTGTTGATAGATATTTTATTGCTTCCATCTCTTGCCCACTATGAATAATGGTGCCATGAACATGCATGTAGAAGTCACTGTATGGATATATGTTTTTATTTCTCTTGGATAAACAGTCAGAAGTAGAATTGATGGGTCATATGCTAAAATTATGTTCAGACTTTTAAAGAAATTGCCAAACTCTCTTCCAAAGTATTTATACCATTTTAAATTCCCATCAGCAAAGTAAGACTCTAGTTTCTGTATTTCCTTGCCAACTCTTACTACTGTCTACCCTTTTCTGACGATAACCATTCTAGTGGGTGTGAAATGGTAGCTCATTGTAGTTATAATTTGAATTTCACTAATGAATAATGACTTTGAGCGTCTCTGTACATATTGTTAGTTATTTATATATTTCTTTCCTGAAACATTCATTCAAAACTTTTGCCAAAAATTTAACTGGGTTGTTTGTCTTCTGTTGTTGTGTTGTAAGAGTTCTATATATACTCTGGGTACAAATCTTTTATCAGATATGTAATTTGCCCAATATTTGATCTCAGTTTGTGGTTTGTCTTTTAATTTTCTTAAAAGTAATTTTTGAAGAGCAAAGTTTTACATTTTTATAAAGTGAAATTTATCATTTTTCTTCTATTGGTTGTATTTTTGATGTGGTAGCTAAGAATTCTTGGCCTTACTCGAGGACGTAAAAATCTTTTCCTGTATTTTCTTCAGAAAGTTTTATACTTTTAGCTCTTAAATTTGTACTGTGAGTTAATTTTTTGTGGATAACATGAGGAAAGCATCTAAATTAATCTTTTTCCATATGGATATCCAGTTGTCCCAGTGACATTTGTTGTAAAGGTTTTCATTTCTCTGTAACATCCCATTGACACATGGAGGTCTAAGAAATAATACAGTGTGGTCCCTGGTACGCTTTGCCTCGTTTTCTCCAGTGGTAGCATTTTGCAAGGGCTTCCCTGGTAGCTCAGCTGGTAAAAAATCCTCTTGCAATGTAGGAAACCCTGGTTCAATTCCTGGGTTTGAAAGATCCCCTGGAGAAGGGATAGGCTACCCACTCCAGTTATTCTTGGGCTTCCCTTGTGTGGCTCAGCTGGTAAAGATCCACCTGCAATGTGGGAGACCCTGGTTTGATTTCTGGGTCAGGAAGTTCACCTGTAGAAGGGATAGGCTACCCACTCCAGTATTCTTGGGCTTCCCTTGTGGCTCAGATGGTAAGGAACCCACCTGCAATGTGGGAAACCTGGATTCGATCCCTGGGCTGGGAAGATCCCCTGGAGGAGGGCATGGCAACCTACTCCCATATTCTTGCCTGGAGAATCGCCATGGACAGAGGAGCCTAGAGGCTGCAGTCCATGGGGTTGCAAAGAGTCAGACACAGCTGAGCGACTAAGTACAGCACAGCACAGCGTTTTGCAAAACTAAGTTGTAATAATGTAACCTCGATATTGACATTGATAAGATCCACAGGTCTTAGTCAGATTTTCCTAGTTTTATTTATACTCATTTGTGTGTGTGTGGGTGTGTGTGGGTGTGTGTGTAGGGGGTGGAGTGGAAGGCTGTGGGTTTTTATTACAATTTCATCACCTTTCAAGGTACTGAGCAGTTCCAACACTACAAGATCGCTCCTGTTGCTCTCTTATAATCACTCCCATTTCCCTGCCGCCACCACCCTTGCCCCTCCCTGACCCTTGGCAAGCACTAACCTGACCTCTGTTTGTAAAATTTTGTCATTTCAAAAATGTTATGTAAAGAGAACCATGCATTATGTAATAATTCAGGATTAGGCTTTTCACTCAAAAAAATATGGAACGCTATGAATTTGCATATCATCCCTGCACAGGGGCCAGGCTAATCTTTTCCATCTCATTGCCACTTTTGTGTATGTGATGCCAAAGTGCACATAATAATTTATTTTTAATGTAGGTTTTAATGTATTTGTATCATATCTCTCAATTTTTATGTATTTGCTGTGTATCATGTCTTTTTGTTCCTGTATTCCTTCTTTACTACCTTTTTTGTATTAAATAATTTTTTTCTGGTGTACTCTTTAAATGCCTTTGTTTTTTGTTTTTAATTATATTTTTGGAATGATTTCCTTAGTGGTTCTTCTGGAGGAATTACAATATGCTTCTTAACTAAAAGCAATCTATTTCAGATAATTCTAACTTCATTTCAGTAAAATATAGAAACTACTCCAATATAGCTCTATTCCCTCTCCCCCCTTTGTGATATTATTGTCTTATATATTGCTTCTTTATATGCTATATTCCTCCAATTATAACTATTCTTTATGCAGTTCTTTTTTAAATATGTTGAGAAGAAAAGAGAAAACTCTTTATACTATCTCTTTTATTGAACTACATTATTACCTTTACTCATGCTCTTTATTTCTTTGTGTGGCTATGAATTACTATCTAGTGCCATTTCTTTTCAGCCTGAAGAATTTCCTTTAGTATTCTTTATAAGGCAAATCATCTTTATCTGGGAATGTCTTTATTTTACATTCATTTTTGAAATATAGTTTTGCCAGATATGGGATTCTTGGTTGATTTTTTTCTTCTTTCAGTACATCAAGTATGGGCTTCCCTGGTGGCTCAGTGGTAAAGAATTCTCCTGTCAATGCAGAAGGTGAGGGTTCAATCCCTAGGTCAGGAAGATCCCCTGGGGAAAGAATGACAACTCACTTCAGTATTCTTGCCTGGGAAATCCCATGAACAGAGTAGCCTGGGGGCTACAGTCCACAGGGTCATGAAAGATTTGGACATGACTTACTGACTAAACAACAACAACTTTGGGCTTTCTGGGCTTTCACCATTTTTGATGTTAAACTATTGAGTCCCCTTCCCATTGTATGTGATGGATTGTTTTTATCTTGCTACTTTATATTTTCTCTCTTTTTTTTTTGGCTCTCAGCACTTTGACTATGCTGTATCTCAGTGTGGATTTTTTTTCCCTCTGTTTGGAGTTCATTTAGCTTTTTGAATGTGTAGATTAATGTTTTTGATCAAGGAATGCAGAGTTCCAGAGAATAGCATGGAGAGATAAGAAAGCTTTCTTAAGTGAACAGTCCAAAGAAATAGAGGAAAACAATAGAATGGGAAAGACTAGCGATCTCTTCAAGAAAATTGGAGATACCAAGACAACATTTCATGCAAAGATGGGCACAATAAAGGACAGAAACAGCAAGAACATAACAGAAGCAGAAGAGATGAAGAAGAGGAAGCAGGAATACACAGAAGAACTATACAAAAAAGGTCATTATGACCCAGATAACCATGATGGTGTGGTCACTTGCCTGGAGCCAGACATCATGGAGTGTGAAGTCAAGTGGGCCTTGGGAAGCCTAACTATGAACAAAGCTAGTGGAGTAGATGGAATTCCGGCTGAGCTATTTCATATCCTAAAAGATAATGCTGTGAAAGTGCTGCACTCAGTATGCCAGCAAATTTGGAAAATTCAGCCATGGCCACAGGACTGGAAAAGGTCAGTTTTCATTCCAATCCAAAAGAAAGACAATGCCAAAGAATGTTCAGAGTACTGTACAATTGCACTCATTTCATACGCTAGCAGGGTGATGCTCAAAATCCTTCAAGCTAGGCTTCAACAATATGTCAGCCAAGAACTTCCAAATGTACAAGCTGGATTTAGAAAAGGCAGAGGAACCAGAGATCAAATTGCCAATATCTGTTGGATCATCAAAAAAGCAAGGGAATTTAAAAAAATTACTTGTGCTTCACTGACTATGTGAAAGCCTCTGATTGTGTAGATCACAACAAACTGTGGAAAATTCTTAAAGAGATGGAAATACCAAAGCACCTTACCTGCCTCCTGAGAAACCTGTATGCAGGTCAAGAAGCAACAGTTAGAACTGGACATGAAACAATGGACTGGTTCAAAATTGGGAAAGGAGAATGTCAAGGCTGTATATTGTCACCCTGCTTATTTAACTTCTATGCAAAGTACATCATGTGAAATGCCAGGCTGGATGAATCACAAGCTGGAATCAAGATTGCTGGGAGAAATATGAATAAGCTCAGATGTGCAGATAATACCAATCTAATGGCAGAAAACAAAGAGGAACTTAAGAGCCTCATGATGAGGGTGAAAGACGAGAGTGAAAAAGCTGGCTTGAAGCTCAGCATTCAAAAAACGAAGAACATGGCATGCAGTCCCATCACTTCATGGCAAATAGAAGGGGAAAAAATAGAAACAGTGGCAGATTTTGGTTTTTTTTGGGCTCCGAAATCACTGTGGATGATGACTCCAGCCACAAAATTAAAAGATGCTTACTCCTTAGAAGAAAAGCTATGACAAGCATAGACAGCATATTAAAAAGCAGAGACATCACTTGCTGACAGAGGTCTGTATAGTCAAAGCTATGGTTTTTCCATTAATCATGTACTGATGTGAGAGTTGGACCATAAAGAAGGCTGAATGCTGAAGGATTGAAGCTTTTGAATTGCGGTGCTGGAGAAGACTCTTTGGACAGCAAGGAGGTCAAACCATTCAATCCTAAAGGAAATCAACCCTAAATATTCATTGGAAAGATGGATGCTGAAGCTGAAGCGCCAATACTTTGTGCACCTGATGTGAAGAGCCAATTCATTGCAAAAGACCCTGATGCTGGGAAAGATTGAGGGCAGGAGGAGAAAGGGATGACAGGATGAGATGGTTGGATGACATCACTGACTCAATGAACATGTATTTGAGCAAGCTCTAGGAGATGGTGAAGGACAGGGAAGTGTGGCCTGCTGCAGTCCATGGGGTTGCAAAGAGTTGGACATGAGTTAGTGAGTGAACAAGAAGTATTTTTAGCCATTATGTCTTCAAATGTTTCTTTCTGTTCCTTTTTGTTTCTCTTCTTGAACTCCAGGAACACATATGTCGGTACACTTTATGATGTGTCTCAGATCTCTCAGATCAGATCAGATCAGTCGCTCAGTCGTGTCCGACTCTTTGTGACCCCATGAATCGCAGCACGCCAGGCCTCCCTGTCCATCACCAACTCCCGGAGTTCACTCAGACTCACGTCCATCGAGTCAGTGATGCCATCCAGCCATCTCATCCTCTGTCGTCTCCTTCTCCTCCTTCCCCCAATCCCTCCCAGCATCAGAGTCTTTTCCAATGAGTCAACTCTTCGCATGAGGTGGCCAAAGTACTGGAGTTTCAGCTTTAGCATCATTCCTTCCAAAGAAATCCCAGGGCTGATCTCCTTCAGAATGGACTGGTTGGATCTCCTTGCAGTCCAAGGGACTCTCAAGAGTCTTCTCCAACACCACAAATTTTGCTAAAATTTCTTCAGTACATTTTCTTTCTGTTCTTTGGACTGGACAATTTCCATTGATTTACCTTCAAGTTTGCTGATTCTTTCTTCTGCCAGTTTAAATGTTTGAATCCCTGAAATGAGTGAATTTCTTATTTCAGTTATTGTAGTTTTAAACTCCAGAATTTGAAAACAGTCCTTTAAAAATAATTTTTGTCTCTTTATTGATATTCTGTATTTGATGAGTCATTATTGTTATTTTTCCTTTTAATTCTTTAAACATCATTTTCTTTAGTTCTTAGAACATATTTGTAATACCTGCTTTGAATTCTTTGTCTGGTAAGTCCATCATCTAAGATCTTTCAGAGATAGTTTCTATTGCCTGTCTTTTCTTGTGTATGGGTCACACTGTCCTGTTTTTGTTTTGTGCTTGCCTTTTTGTTGAAAACTGGACATTTTCAATAATGTATGGTAGCATCTCTGGATTCTTATTATCCTCTCCCCTGGGTTTGTTTTTGCTGTTTTTGTTTTTTGTTTATTTATTTAGAAATGTGCCTGAACTAAATATATTTCCCTAGTAGTGTGCAATCACTGATGTGTATACTCAATATTTTAAGAAAATAATTCTTTTTCCAGTTTTTTAAGGAATCTCCACACTGTTCTCCGTTGTGGCTGTACTAGTTTGCATTCCCACCAACAGTGTAAGAGGGTTCCCTTTTCTCCACACCATCTCCAGCATTTATTGCTTGCAGACTTTTGGATAGTAGCCATTCTGACCAGCGTGAGATGGTACCTCATTGTGGTTTTGATTTGCATTTCCCTGATAATGAGTGATGTTGAGCGTCTTTTCATGTGTTAGCCATCTGTATGTCTTCTTTGGAAATAGAACTGCCATACGATCCAGCAATCCCACTGCTGGGCATACACACCGAGGAAACCAGAACTGAAAGAGAGACATGTACCCCAGTGTTCATCGCAGCACTGTCTACAATAGCCAGGACATGGAAGCAACCTAGACATCCATCAACAGATGAATGGATAAGAAAGCTGTGGTACATATACACAATGGAATATTACTCAGCTATTAAAAAGAATGCATTTGAATCAGTTCTAAAGAGGTGGATGAAACTGGAGCCTATTATACAGAGTGAAGTAAGTCACAAAGAAAAACACCAATACCATATATTAATGCATATATATGGAATTTAGAAAGATGGTAATAATGACCCTATATTTGAGACAGCAAAAGAGACACAGATGTAAAGAACAGTCTTTTGGACTCTGTGGGAGAAGGCTAGGGTGGGATGATTTGAGAGAACAGCATTGAAACATGTATATTATCATATGTGAAATAGATCAACAGTCCAGGTTTGACACATGATACAGGGTGCTCAGGGCTGCTGCACTGGGATGACCCTGAGGGATGGGATGGGGAGGGAGGTGGGAGGGGGGTTCAGGATGGGGAACACATGTACACCCATGGCTGATTCATGTCAATGTATGGCAAAAACCACTACAATATTGTAATTAGCCTCCAATTAAAATAAATAAATTAATTTAAAAAAACAAAAAAATTCTTTTTAAAAATTGAGGTATAACTAACATGTAAAATTAGTGTCATGTGTACAACATAATTATTTGATATTTGTATATATTTTGAAGTGATCATTATAATAAGTCTGGTTAATTAACATCACCATACATACATAGTTACAATGTTTTTTCTTGTGATGAGGACCATTACTGCCTTAGCAACTTTCAAATATTCTGTACAGTATTATTAACCACAGTCACAATGCTGTATATTACATCCCTATAACTTATTTATTTATAACTGGATGGTAGAACCATTTGACTCCGTTCCACCCATTTCACCCACCCATCAACCCCATCTCTGTCAATTGCCAATCTTTTCTTTGTATCTATGAGCTCATTTTTTAAAATTCTCTGTATAAGTGAGATCATATGGTATTTGTATTCCTCTCTATGGAATGATGCTAAAGATGAAACTCCAGTACTTTGGCCACCTCACGCGAAGAGTTGACTCATTGGAAAAGACTCTGATGCTGGGAGGGATTGGGGGCAGGAGGAGAAGGGGATGACAGAGGATGAGATGGCTGGATGGCATCACTGACTTGATGGACGTGAGTCTCAGTGAACTCTGGGAGTTGGTGATGGACAGGGAGGCCTGGTGTGCTGCGATTCATGGGGTCACAAAGAGTCGGACACGACTGAGCAACTGATCTGATCTGATCTGATCTGATATTACTATTTTACTTAGCATAATGCCCCCAAGCTCCATCCATGTTATTGCAAATGGCACGATCTCACTCTTTCTTATGGCTGAATAGTATTTGTATTTACTATTATTAATAATCTTTGTATATATGTGTATGTATGTATAAGAAAGAAAGTGAAGTCACTCAGTTGTGTCTGACTCTTTGCAACCCCATGGACTGTAACCTACCAGGTTCCTCTGTCCATGGGATTTTCCAGGCAAGAGTACTGGAGTGGGTTGCCATGTGTATATATATCACATCTTCTTTATCTGTTCATTCATTGATGGACACTTAGGTTGTTTCCATATCTTGGCTATTGTAAATAATGGTACAGTGAACATGGAGGTGCATATATATTTTCAAATTTGTATTTTTGTTTTCTTTAGATAAATACTCCCCACTCCAATTTTTTAAAAAGCCTGGCTTTCTGTGGTTGCTCCTTGGTTAACATAACTTAGTGATTAACCAAAGATTGCTCAGATGTTATATTTAATCACCTTGAAACAGTAGGACTTTTATCCTTGCCCATGGATTATGTGTTTGGGAAATGACATTCAGAGTTTAGGTACTGTAGAAGTCCTTAACAGCTTTTGCTTTCTGTGCTTGCAGTTTTACATTTATCCAAGGACAAATAGTTCACTAAGGGCTTCTCCAGTCTTTCTGAATGTGAACACATAGTCTTTCAGACCTCCAGGGATGTTTGGGAGCTTATCAATGCTGACTGTGGTTGTCTTGATCCCCAGATCTCACTGACAATTCTTTTTTAGTTTTCTGCTGGTATACCCAACCAGTATGGCAAACTCAGACTAGCTTTTTTGGTCTTCTTTGATTATTTGCTGCCAATATTGCTATTGTTTTCAACAGTGCCCCTGGGCATGAGTTTTCCTCTGCTTACTCCAAATCATGTCAGCTTCTCTAGCAATGAAACTGCTGGTGTGTGTGACCTGTGTCTCAGAGCTGGGATGCAAGGAACAGCTTCAGACAAAAACACAGTAAACTCTCTTTGTTCTTACTGAGATTCAACAGTATTTTTTTTTTTTTAAATAAGTGCTCATCTGTTTTTTGCCTTCGGTCAATTTTGAGATTCCAGGAATGGTTGTTTTTTTGACAATTTTGTCCAGTTTTATTGTTGCTTTTGGTGAAGAGGATTTACCAAGCTTCTCACCAGCAATTCTGGAAGCCCTTCTCCAGTAATGACCTTCTGAGGTTGTGTTCATCACAGACAACACCCAAACAGGAAGGCTTCCCAGAACAGATTCATATTTGGAGTAGTGGCTGCACATGTTGGGTGGGGCAAGGGTGGAACAAGTTCCACTGATAGATCCATCTTTTTAATATCTCATCAACATTCAAAGGAGACTCACAAAGAGACTGAGCATCTTGTAATCAGACAGAGGATGAGATTGGTGCCCTAGAAGTCTGCCATTCTACATGGAAGTGAATAGGAAAGCTGGTGTGGGTGGAGTTTCCACACCCATTTTTAGAACAGTCTTCAGGATGGAAAATTGAGAAGGGAGGGGGAATGTTTTCCTTCATTAGACATTAATTGTGGGAGATGAGAGGATGGAAAACCACCTCTGGAGAAAGCTTCCAGATGAAAAACATATTGCTAAGGAATATGTTTTTCTTGCTCTTCACACATTTATACATCTATAAATTGTTGTGAGTCTCTTTGTCCATTGTTTGAGTCAGTGGTCTCTCTTGGCCTATCAATATACTCGTGAAGATAGATGGGCGTCCTTCATGGTCAGAGGGAGTGATGGTTCCTGTGGTGTTGTGGGGTCACTGAGTGTCTGTGTGTGTGCCAGAGGGAACCCCTTCCCACACAAAGCTTCTTGGGATACCAGAGCTGCTATATGCAAATGAAATTCTTTGATGTGTATTTTCAGTCAATCAATGACTTGCATAAAATAACTGAAGTTATTTTTTCCCCCTTACCAGCCTTAATTCATAGGCTACAACGTTTATGAAGGTTGGGTTTTTCCTGATGTTGCTTCAAATTTTTGCACTGTCTTTTGCTTATTTTACTAATTACCTGTGCAGGAACATAGTGTCTGATTGGTCTAAAGGCATCTTTATAAATTTAAAAACAATGTTGAGAAGCAGTACTCTTCTCAAGTATGAGTCTTATGAATGAGGGTGAGCGTTTAACCAATTACTATGCAGGAACCACATAACCAACTGCTGCCTGAAAGGAGAACAACTTGCTTAACCCCATTTAAAAAAAAGTAGACCTGTTTTTGTTTTCTCTTTCTCTGTTTTAGCTGGTATTTTAAAGAGAGATGTGATTTTGCAGCTTCGGGGAGTACTCGTCTATTTCGGGCAATTGTCAGAACCAAGAGAACTGGAGGAACTTAAGGAGAGGGCTCCGGTGCTCTGTTCTAAAAAAATACTGCAGAAGCAGAGAGTCTTAGGTTTTTAACAGCCAAGTTCTGTCCATTTTGTGAGCAAGTGTCGTACTGAAAGACAGAAATACAACTCAGAGAAGAGCTTCAGAGGACAAATGGCGGGGGAAGTCCAGGCAGCTCTAACTTAATGCTTTAGTTGTCTTCAATAGAAATGGAGCCTCTAGCCACGCCTAATATATAATGTATCATAAAACATATGTCTGTCAGTCTCCCAGGTATGATAAACAGGGAAAACACAGACCCCAAAGGGAGGCTATGGCGGGCTGTGCAGAGTGGCTCAAATTACTTGGCTTGTTGTAGGGGGTTGAAAGCGGTGGAGGAGGAATGATGTAATGTGTATTTTTAATGTTTCTAAGAAGTGACTGTCTTCAGCCCTGTTCTGGTGGGTCGTGGGAGGGGGAAATGGGAAAGGGAGGGGCTGGAAAAATTGAGTTGGCTGCCCGTTTTACAGGTGATTTAAATTCTTAAAAAATTTTTTTTGGAATACACACACACACACACACACACAAACACACACACCCAAGGAAATATAGTATAGCAGGAGAGAGATAGGATATATCTAACTGATGGCATTTCACAGAATGTCCACCACGTTTGCATCTTGCTATTGCCTCATCCTTTGCTCTTGGTGAAACAAGGGCCCAAGGCAACCTAGTAAGGATGGTTGTCTCAGTCCCAATGCTCAGGAGGAACAGTTAATTGTACCCCTTAGGGTGCCCTAAGCCACCATCTGAATTTCCTGCTGTCCCAGCATGGAGTAACAGGCAAATTTGGCCTTGGAGGACAGAATGAAGCAGGGCAAAGGCTAACAGAGTTCTTCCAAGAGAATGTAATGGTCATAGCAAAAACCCTCTTCCAACAACACAAGAGAAGACTCTACACATGGACATCACCAGATGGTCAACACCGAAATCAGATTGATTATATCCTTTGCAGCCAAAGATGGAGAAGCTCTATACAGTCAGCAAAAACAAGACCAGGAGCTGACTGTGGCTCAGATCATGAACTCCTTATTGCCAAATTCAGACTTAAATTGAAGAAAGTAGGGAAAACCACTAGACCATTCAGGTATGACCTAAATCAAATCCCTTATGACTATACAGTGGAAGTGAGAAATAGATTTAAGGGACTAGATATGGTAGACGGAGTGCCTGATGAACTATGGATGGAGGTTCATGACATTGTACAGGAGAAGGGAGCAAGATCATTCCTAAGAAAAAGAAATGGAAAAAAGCAAAATGGCTGTCTGAGGAGGCCTTACAAATAGCTGTGAAAAGAAGATAAGTGAAAAGCAAAGGAGAAAAGGAAAGATATACCCATTTGAATGCAGAGTTCCAAAGAATAGCAAGGAGAGATAAGAAAGCCTCCCTCAGAAATCAATGCAAAGAAATAGAGGAAAACAATAGAATGGGAAAGACTAGAGATCTCTTCAAGAAAATTAGAGCTACCAAGGGATCATTTCATGCAAAGATAGGCTCAATAAAGGACAGAAATGGTATGGATCTAACAGAAGCAGAAGATATTAAGAAGAGGTGGCAAGAATACACAGAACTGTACAAAAGAGATCTTCACGACTCAGATAATCACAAAGGTGTGATCACTCACACTCACCTAGAGCCGGATATCCTGGAATGTGAAGTCAGGTGGGCCTTAGGAAGCATCACTACGAACAAAGCTAGTGGAGGTAATGGAATTCCAGTTGAGCTATTTCACATCCTAAAAGGTGATGCTGTGAAAGTGCTGCATTCAATATGTCAGCAAATTTGGAAAACTCAGCAGTAGCCATAGGACTGGAAAAGGTCAGTTTTCATTCCAATCCAAAAGAAAGGCAATGCCAAAAAATGTCAAAAAGTGCATGCACAATTGCACACATCTCACACGCTAGTAAAGTAATGCTCAAAATTCTCCAAGCCAGGCTTCAGCAATACGTGAACCGTGAACTTCCTGATGTTCAAGCTGGTTTTAGAGAAGGCAGAGGAACCAGAAATCAAATTCCCAACATCTGCTGGATCATCTTAAAAGCAAGAGAGTTCCAGAAAAGCATCTATTTCTGCTTTATTGACTATGCCAAAGCCTTTGACTGTGTGGATCACAATAAACTGTGGAAAATTCTGAAAGAGATGGGAATACCAGACCACCTGACCTGCCTCTTGAGAAATCTGTATGCAGGTCAGGAAGGAACAGTTAGAACTGGACATGGAACAACAGACTGGTTCCAAATAGGAAAAGGAGCACGTCAAGGCTGTATATTGTCACCCTGCTTATTTAACTTATATGCAGAGTACATCATGAGAAATGCTGGGCTGGAGGAAGCACAAGCTGGAATCAAGATTGCCAGGAGAAATATCAATAACCTCAGATATGCAGATGACACCACTCTTATGGCAGAAAGTGAAGAAGAACTAAAGAGCCTCTTGATGAAAGTGAAAGAGGAGAGTGAAAAAGTTGGCTTAAAGCTCAACATTCAGAAAACTAAGATCATGGCATCCGGTCCCATCACTTCTTGTCAAATAGATGGGGAAACAGTGGAAACAGTGGCTGACTATTTTTCTGGGCTCCAAAATCACTGCAGATGGTGATTGCAGCCATGAAGTTAAAAGACGCTTACTCCTTGGAAGGAAAGTTATGACCAACCTAGACAGCATATTAAAAAGCAGAGACATTACTTTGCAACAAAGGTCCGTCTAGTCAAGGCTATGGTTTTTCCCGTGGTCATGTATGGATGTGAGAGTTGGACTGTGAAGAAAGCTGAGTGCCGAAGAATTGATGCTTTTGAACTGTGTTGTTGTAGAAGACTCTTGAGCGTCCCTTGGACTGCAAGGGGATCCAACCAGTCCATCCTAAAGGAGATCAGTCCAGGGTGTTCATTGGAGGGACTGATGTTGAAGCTGAAACTCCAATGCTTCGGCCACCTGATGCAGAGAGCTGACTCATTTGAAAAGACCGTGATGCTGAGAAAGATTGAGGGCAGGAGAAGGGGACAACAGAGAATGAGATGGTTGGATGGTATCTCGGACACAATGGACATGGGTTTGGGTGGACTCCAGGAGTTGGTAGTGGACAGGGAGGCCTGGCGTGCTGTGGTTCATGGGGTTGCAAAGAGTCAGAAACGAGTGAGCGACTGAACTGAACTGAACTGAACAGCATGTTTTGCCCTGAGCTAGACAATCCTGCTGGGTAGATTCTTTTCTTTCCTTTTTAAAAAAATCATTGTATTGTATACTTTATTTTTTTTAACTATTAATTTATTTTGTCTGCGCTGGGTCTTCATGGTTGCATGTGAGCTTTTCTCTAGTTGCAGAGAGTGGAGGCTACTCTCCAGTGGCCATGCTTGGGCTTCTCATTGTGGTGGCTTCTCTTGTTGCAGAGCACAAGCTCTAGGGAGCGGGCTCAGTAGTTGTGGTGTGAGCGTTTAATTTCTTTGCAGCATATGAGATCTTCCCAGACCAGGGATTGAACCCATGTCCCCTGCATTGGCAGGTGGATTCACTGGGCCACCAGGGAATCCCCTGCATGGTAGATTCTTGTCATTTCCCATTATTGATCCTACTTTTTGAGTGCCAGTTCCACCTATGAGCTGAAAGACCTTGGATATAACCTCTATGACTCTGAGTTTCCTTATATGTATCATGGGAAAACTAAACTATCTCTTTGGGCCTCAAATATAGGTATGCTGACTTCAACTCTAAACCATGCTCTATGGCTCACCACAGGGTCCCTACACTCAAAATGTCATTTCTGCTGTATTTTGCCAAGCTACAGCTGACCTTAACAATGAAGGGCTTAGGGCTGCTAATATCCTCTTCCCCACCTTGGTCAAAAATTCATCCAAAAGTTTATAGTCAACCCTCTGTATTCACAGCTGCAAGTCCACATCCAGAGATTCAACCAACCCCAGATTGTGTAATACTGTAGTATATATTTATTGAAAAAAAATTCACTGACCAGGGTACCTAGGTAGTTCAAACCTGTGTTGTTCAAGGGTCAACTGCATGCCCTGTTTCTCCCAAGAAAAACCCACTGAAATAATTTCCTATATCAAGTTTTTTCAAAATACATGAACTTGGCTCCATTCATTCCATTTATGCTAAGAATTCTCTATACTTTTGGATCTTTCTAGCATTCCACCTCTCCTGTGTCTCGCCACAGAGGCCAGCATTGTGATCACCATGGAGCATGGCTAGAGTGTCTCTTCATGTGATATTGTTACCGAAAGAGTGTGGTAGGGCCTGGCTACTCACTGTTCAAAAGCCAATAAGCAGACCAGGTTGGTGGAAAGGAAAGTTTGCTTTATTTCAGATGCTGGCAACTGGGGAGAGGTGTGGAATGCATGGCAGAAGTCTGTCCAAAGGCCAACTATGCTGCCTAAAGCCCCCTGCCCATTGGCAACCAGTGGGGCAAGAGCTTTTATAGACGGAAGTGGGGGAGGGGACTACATGCACAAACAGCACAGTCAGCTCTGACAGTCATCTTCAAATCGGTCATCAGTGATCTGACCAGCATCATCTTGGTCGTTTTAGGTACAGTTAATTATCAGTTCCAAAAGGGTCTGTTTGTTTCCATTTCTTTGAGATCAGTTCTCTGAATTGTGGTAGCTCATGTCCTGGTTAGAGTCTGGTCATCATGTAGTTAACTTTCCCACCTGGGGTTTTAGTATCTATAAGACAGCTCACAGGATGTTGCTCAGAATATTATCTATAGCCCTTGAGAAGGAACTAAAGGTCTTTGATTATGCTTAATGACTACATTATTATTATTTGGTCTCCTTTGACTGTTTTCCTTTGTTTTATATGTTCTCATTTCTCTGATTCGGAGAAGGCAATGGCACCCCACTCCAGTACTCTTGCCTGGAAAATCCCATGGATGGAGGAGCCTCGTGGGCTGCAGTCCATGGGGTTGCAAAGAGTCGGACACGACTGAGTGACTTCACTTTCATTTTTCACTTTCGTGCATTGGAAAAGGAAATGGCAACCCACTCCAGTGTTCTTGCCTGGATAATCCCAGGGATGGGGGAGCCTGGTGGGCTGCTGTCTATGAGGTCGCATAGAGTTGGACATGACTGAAGCGACTTAGCAGCAGCAGCAGCAGCAGCAGAATTTCTCTGAGTAAACTTATTCTTTGGCTAAAATCTTCTACAGGCAAAAGGCAAGCAGAGGGCATAGTGCGGAAGGTGTGGCAAAGACCATAGGGTCCTTCTCTGTTTCAATATGTGATATGATTTAAAGTTATAGTGAGAGCAGAGTCTTTGCCCTAAAATGAAGAATGCAGCCCTTTATCCAACTTTAACAGCCTAGTTCTTTCAATTCATGATGCTTTTTCCATGCCTATTCTACTGGGAACAACTAAATTATTCCCTCATCCTTGGCACGCCTGGGCACAGGTGAGGTACCTGGAGACTGGGGGCAGGCTGCTATTCGGGGGGGATGTAAAATGGGCACCTAAGTTCACCTGACTCTTATGCCAATGTTTCTCAGGCTCAGCCCAGTCCACACAGCTGTGTCTGGTGTTTAGATGTTGCTGTCATTTATGAATATTTAAGCATTCTCACACTTGCCCAGTTTCTCAAGATTTAAAATCCCCTTCAGGGCCTGAGCCCTCCTTTTCTCCTTTTGCTGTCTCTTCTAATGTTGTCTATGGGGATCTCTTTCTCTGGTAGAATAGCTTTAGCTTTTGATCATGATCCTGCATAAGAAAGACATTTTATACTTCAACCCAGTATATATGTGCAGGTATACAAATATATGTGACTGAAATAAGGCTTTTCCAAAGTTATACTAAGCTTCCTGTCTGCCAGGTCAAATGCAGTTGATCGATTCTATTGTGTTCTATCCCATTTTATTTTCAAACTTTAAACTTTTTATTTATTTTATATTGGAGTATAGCTGATTGACAATGTTGTGGTAGTTTCAGGTGAACATTGAAGAGACTCAGCCATATATATACATGTATCCATTTTCTCCCAAACTCCCCTTCTATCCAGGCTAGCACATAACATTGAGCAGAGTTCCATGTGCTATATAATAAGTCCTTGGTGGTTATCCATTTTGCATATAGCGGTGTGTACATTTCCAAAACTCCCTAACCATTCCTTCTCCCTGGCAACCATAAGTTTGTTTTCTAAGTCTGCGAATCTCTTTCTGTTTTGTAAGTAAGTTCATTTGTATCATTTCTTTTTAGATTCCACATTTAAGAGATGTCACATGACATTTCTCCTTCTCTGACTTACTTCACTCAGTATGACAGTCTCTAGGTCCATCCATGTTGCTGCAAATGGCATCATTTCATTCTTTTTAATGGCTGAGTAATACTCCATTGTATATATGTACCACATCCTTTCTATCCCATTTTTTGATCCACTGTGGTAAAAATGGTTACTGAACCAATTTCTTCTTTTGGGCATATAGCTAGTCTACATTTTCCAACCTCCCTCATGGCTTGATGTGGCCAAGGCTCTGAATTCTAGCTAATGAGATGTGGTCAGGAGCAATATGTGCCTTTTTCAGGTCTGACCTATAAAAGCCTTCCACATAGGATCCATCACACCACCGTCTTGACACAGACAAACACGGCAGTCTTGAAAGGCATATGTTTAAGGTGGCAGTGCCTGAAGATGGAGTGAGCCTGAGTCCTACGCCCTGAGTCTCCAGTTAGAACAGCTACTTTGGACTTCATGTGAGGGACAAATAAGCTTCTATCATTTTAAACTACTGTACATTTTGGGTTTATTATCACAGCCACTAGCATTATTCTAACTTGATATACCTCCAATAAATGCATCAATTGAATTTACATACACTATCCTTTTTAATTTAAAGTTTTCCAAAGAGACTTTCTGCAGTACCTGACAGGTCTCTTTGATTCCCTTGAACCCAGCAGCCCCACAAGCAGCACTTTGTAATAGAAGAAATCAAAGCACAGGAAACTGCTAAACAGATTGTTGGATACAGTTGTTAGAATACATCTGTGACAAGTATTTGGGGCCACATTTGCAGGCCACTTAACCCAATCGTCTTGTGCTCACAGCATAGTGTTTCTTAAAATGGCAACTGTAGGTTGTGATAGTGAGAAGTGTAACTTGATTAGTATGGGGGTTTCTTGCTATAGATTTTTAAATAAAGCCACCTTCCTTGCCTGGGATGCAGAACGAGGAAAGGGACTTTGTTAAGAATGGTCAAAGCACACCTGTCATTCCCCTGCCTTGTGCTTTCTGAGACCTTTGAGGCTTTATGGCCCCTGATTATTGCTCTTAAACTCTTGATAAACTTACAGAATAAAATTAGCCTGGACAAGAGACAGACATCCTGGCCAGCCACAGATTCCCTCATCCTGAGGGGAAATAAGAGAAGAATCCATTGGCTTATCATTCTTCAACTTCCTCTCTTCCTCCCTGTAGCCCTTTAGATTCCCCTCTGCCTGTCTCCCTTCCTAGAACTCAAACTGAAAAAGTCTAGTATTGGGAAAAGCCCTTGTTGGGCTTTTTCTTACACAGTAGTGACTGGAGAAGAGTAGCTTCTGTTTTCCATCTGTCATCTTCTTTCCAATCCTGCTATGAGGACTACTAAAAATACCCCAGCTCTGTAAAAACTTCTCAAGTGCAGCCAGGGTTGGGAACCACCTTGGGAGCGTCCAGCCAAATCACTGCTTCTCACACTTTCTTTGCATGTTGGTCACCAGGGGATCTTGTTAAAATGTAAATTCAGTTTCACTAGATCTGGGTTCGATGTCCTGCACTCCTAATGCCCTCCCAAGAGATGTCTTTGCTGCTGGTTCTTGAGCCACACTTTGGGTAGCAAGAAGCCAGGTGACCTGGTCAGATTGCTCTTCACCATCGGATGCTATAGGTGCTCATCAGCAAGAATAAGAGGAGTCCAGAATCATTTTCTGGCTTTTGTATTCATCAGGTCATCTGACTCTATTCCACATGGCAGGCACTGTGAGGATTAACAACCATCTCCAGACAAGGTAGGTGCTTTTGACAGACTCTGACTTTTAACTGCTGAGTCCAACTCTTTGTCGACCCCATGGACTTTAGCCCTCCAGGCTTCTCTGTTCATGGGATTCTCCAGGCAAGAATACTGGAGCGGTTTGCCATTTCCTTCTCCAGGGGATCTTCCCAGCACAGGGACTAAATCCAGGTCTCCTGCACTGCAGGCAGATTCTTTACCATCCAAGCCACCAAGAGTACCCCATAGGTTAGATATCACTCTGGTGATAATTTCAAGATTCTTTGTTAAGGTGAAATTTATTTTTTAAAATCTAAACATCCCCAAACCTTTCCAAAACTTTCCCTTTGAAAAGGTTAGGAGGTTCTCTAACAAATAACCTTCCTCACTGAATATTTGACACCAGAATTTTATTGAAGAATTCATACAGGATTGACACTGGAAAGGGATGTTGGAACCCAGCTTTCCCACTACCCTGCATTTGAAGAAACTGGAGAAATTGTAGACTCATGCCTTGTGTTGAAGTACAATCTTCAAAATGTTAAAAACATGACTCTCATGCAGATATAGAATGGACACATGTCAAAGATTTTATTCATTTCATGAATTAATGAGGGAACCAGCAGGATGGCGAGGCTGATTCAAAGGACACATAGTTACATATCCTCAGTTGAAGGGATGCTGAAATGAATTTGCTAATAGAGACAAAACTGGTAAATGTTTTATGGGACCATAAATCTGTTACCTGTGCATGCGTGCTAAGTCACTTCGGTCGTATCTGACTCTGTGTGACCCCGTGGACTGCCTGCCAGGATCCTCTGTCCATGGGGATTCCACAGGCAAGAACACCGAAATGGGTTGCCATGCTCTCCTCCAGGGGACCTTCCCGCCCCAGGGATTGAACCTGTGTCTTCTGCACCTCCTGCATTGTCAGATGGGCACTTTACCCACCTGGGAAGCCCCCACTGTTACCTGTGGGATCAGCTTTTCTACTAAACAAAAAGATGCAAATTAATATCTAACATCACAGTCTTGGGGCCCCTATCAGATAGCAAATAGCAAAGTCAAACACAAGTGCATTCTTCTGTACAATCAAAATATTTGGGGGTAGGCCTGGTTAAAATGACACTGAAAGGATATGCCATCATTCTCTTGCTTAAGTTCCCAGTTTTGGATAATTTTTCTCAATACTAGACAGAACTTGGATCCCAGAATACTTTTAAACTTCCCTGTCCTTGGCAGATTATCAATGACATCACTTTGGGCAGCTGTTTTAAAGTTTTTCTTTACCAGTGATATCCAATGGCAGCCACATATATGACACACTCCCCTGGGCTCACCCAGGGTTATATGGGGGCACTAACACCACCTTTTTTTCTCCCACTAGAGAAAATAATTGTGTATGTGACTCTGATGTTATTAGGGGAAATATATATATTCATATATTTTATTTAAGAAACTGGTTCTTAAACTTTGCTGTGTAAGCTAGTATTAGTATAAATACATCTCCTCAAAACTCACCTCAAAACTGACCTCAACATATTGGCATGGCTTGGCATGGCTTGATGAATGGTGATTTGTGAGAGCGAAACTCCCACATGTTTTGCAAAAATATCCCATACTGCCTTGATTGAATTTGTTTCTGTTTCTTTGTATGTTGCCTTGTTTTGTGCTGTGGAATCTCAGATTCCACGTACTTGGCTTGACAGGAAGAAATGCTAGAACATATGGAGTTTGAGACACACTGAATGATCCTTAACCATATAGAGCCCGACAGTCACAGCCTGGTGGTCACTAGGGACCTGAGACGAGCTTCTAGTTTGTCACATGTGTCTGTCAAACCTGTGTCTCAGCTCTCTAATAGGCAGGAGGCTGCATTTTTCAAATTCTCTGGGTGACATGTCTCAGTGGTTTTCCTCTGCTGAGTTGATGCTGTCAGGCTCACAGTGGCTTCAGGATTATGGTGGACACCCTTTTCCTGGACTTGTAAAACTCGGCGGTGGTGTTCCATGGCCATATCTGTACTCTGTGACCTCGTTACCTGGGCCATGGTTGATGGGGAGGTAGAAACCCAACTCCCCTGGGGTAGGTGAGGGACTCTCTCTTGGAAATTTTACCTTGGGACAGAGACAGTATTGGAGTGATGTTGGCACCAAGTCCCTGCTGATCATAGCTCTTTAGGGAGAAACTCAGTGGATGTTTCCTCCCGAGGGCCCTGGAACTGCTCTAGGGCTAACAATTCATCTGATACTGTAAGATAACCTAGGTGCTGCTGCTGCTGCTAAGTCGCTTCAGTCATGTCCGACTCTGTGTGTCCCCATAGACGGCAGCCCACCAGGCTCCCCCATCCCTGGGATTCTCCAGGCAAGAACACTGGAGTGGGTTGCCATTTCCTTCTCCAATGCATGAAAGTGAAAAGTGAAAGTGAAGTCGCTCAGTCGTGTCTGACTCTTAGCGACCCCATGGACTGCAGCCTACCAGGCTCCTCCGTCCATGGGATTTTCCAGGCGAGAGTACTGGAGTGGGGTGCCATTGCCTTCTCCCAATATATCCTAAGTACTTTTTTATTAAATTTCACTCACCCACCAGGCTCCTCTGTCCTTGGGTTTTTCCCAGAAAGAATACTGGAGTGGGTTGTCATTTCTTCTTCCAGGGTGTCTTCCTGACCTAGGGATCAAACCCACGTCTCCTGTGTCTCCTGCATTGGCAGGTGAGTTCTTTACCACTAACGCCACTTGGGAAGCCAGTCAGCATGAGTAAAACCACTCAAACCACAGGCAACACTAGCCAATGACCAAGAATAAGATTTAATATGGTACTTTTCATGGGCACCAGCAGTCTAACATTGAAAGGAATGATGCCCTTAAGGATCAGAATGTCTGGAATTGACAGCAGGAGGGTTGTATTAATTTATGACTCAAGTCAGTCTGAGTCAAAATGAGGTGAATATAGCAGGGCTACACAAGGGATCATCCAAGACCCCTTCCTCTTTCTCCACTGGGTTTCTTTGCCTCGTCTCCTTACTTCTCTCTGCTGCTCTTCAGCATTCTTCTCTCTTTCAAGTTGAATGGTTTCTTCTGCCTCTCTGAGTACATGAGCCAAACATGGCAGCATCAGATGATGCCCTGGCTTCTAAGTCTATCAGCTGACATGTCCATCACCTGTAGTTAACTACTGAACTGAGTTTCACTTCCAAGTTGCAATCAAGAGGCCATAACCCAGCTTGGCTCCAAGTACACTAAGCTGTGGGCAGACTTGTTGTTGTTCAGTTGCTCAGTCGTGTCCGACTCTTTGCAGCCCCATGGACTGCAGCTTGTCAGGCTTCCCTGTCCTTCGCCATCTCCCAGAGCTTGCTCAAACTCATGTCCATTGAGTCAGTGATGCCATCCAACCATCTTGTCCTCTGTTGTCCCCTTCTCCTCCCGCCTTCAATCTTTCCCAACATCTGGGTCTTTTCCAGTGAGTCAGCATTTCTCATCAGATGGCCAAAGTATTGGAGGTTCAACCTCAACATTAGTCTCTCCAACGAATATTAAGGGTTGATTTCCTTTAGAATTGACTAGTTTGATCTCCTTGCAGTCCATGGGACTCTTAACATTCTTCAACACTGCAGTTCAAAACCATCAATTCTTTGGTGCTCAGCCTTCTTCATGGTCCAATTTTCACATCCATATATGACTACTGGAAAAACCAGAGCTTTGACTATATGGACCTTTGTAGGCAAAATAATATCTCTGCCTTTTAATATGCTGTCTAGGTTTGTCATAGCTTTTCTTACAAGGAGCAAGTGTCTTTTAATTCTGTAGCTGCGGTCACCATCTGCATTGATTTTGGAGTCCAAGAAAATATAGTGGGCAGACTTAGCCAGTCTGGAAAAGTTTGCCTGGGCAGGTCTTCTGAGCAGAACCCTGCATAGGAAGAAGGGAGTGGCCACCTCTCTTGCACTGGAGGGGAGATTTGCAGTGGAGGGCACCCCAGGATGTAGATTCTGTTATCTGGTTACTCACAAGGCTGAATTTGTCCTCGGTAACCATCCTGGAGACCATTGGCAGTCACTGCTAGGAACGTCCTCCCCTTAGCTGCTGCTGCTGAGTCACTTCAGTCATGTTCGACTCTGTACGACCCCAGAAACAGCAGCCCATCAGGCTCCCCTGTCCCTGGGATTCTCCAGGCAAGAACACTGGAGTGGGGTGCCATTTCCTTCTCCAATGCATGAAAGTGAAAAGTGAAAGTGAAGTTGCTCAGTTATGTCCAACTCTTAGCGACCCCATGGACTGCAGCCTACCAGGCTCCTCCGTCCATGGGATTTTCCAGGCGAGAGTACTGGAGTGGGGTGCCACTGCCTTCTCCTCCCCTTAGCTACACAGTTTCAAAAGAAGATGGAAAAGTTAGGTGACAGCTGGTGGTTTGTTTTTATTCTTTTAAGTCTCAAATGACTGGAGTTGTCTGTTAATTAGCCTCCAGGAAAGCCCTCTTTTACTTTGTTTCCTGTGATGGACCACTGGGCATCTAAGCCTAGACATGGTGGCACCTTCACTGCCATTTTGCTTGCCCTATTTTCCCAGAAGTTAAGGTAGATGCATCTCCTGTTAACTCAGTTGCAACAATAAAGAAGACAGTCTGGTGCTTCAGAGAAAATCCTGCCCACTGAAGCCTCAGAGAGGGCAGGATGCTACGTTGCGTCGAGCTCCTATTGTGTGCTGGAAACATTTCCTCCAACTTCTTCCATTGATCTCATAGCTACGATATGATGCTCAGCAGTGAGAAGTCTCATGTGGTGGGTGGGTTTGTAAATGCACAGCTTCTTATTTAGATATTGCCTTTTTTTATCTGGATGTGGAATCATCATAGTTCCCCTTGTTTCATGGAGAATGAAATGAAGGTACATAGCTGTTAGAGCCCTTTTTTTCCTTTGAAGTAACACAGCACCACTGTTAGAAAAGAATCCACCCCTAGAATCCTTTGGCATTTTTAAGCAGGGATGCTGTCTATGTGAGGGATTTGCTATGGAGGGGGTATTCTTTTGTGAAGGATGGGGGATCACAAGAAGAGAAATATCCTTTGTTTGATCTTAAGTATTTTCATAAAGAGCTTTAACATTCAATATCTTGCCTCTCAGAATGAAAGAATTCCTTTAATTGGCTTCAAACAGCAAATTGAATGTGTGTACATCCTCAGGTTGACTAAACATTGTTTAGTTGCTGTAATGAAATTCCTGGTCATCTTAGGACCCTCCAGGATTAATCCCTAGTTTCTAAAACTGGGGAGCCTACCAGGGGGAAGGTGAGCAGGAAGTGCTGATATTGGTATTTAACCCCAAAGCTGTAAATGGATGGAAATTCTGTAGCCATAATAAAAGGTTATGAAAGTGAAAGTCACTCAGTGGTGTCCGACTCTTTGTGACCCCATGGACTATACAGTCCATGGAATTCTCCAGGCCAGAATACTGGAGTGGGTAGCCTTTCCCTTCTCCAGGAGATCTTCCCAACCCAGGGATTGAACCCAGGTCTCCCGCATTGCAGGTGGTTTCTTTACCAGCTGAGCCACAAGGGAAGACTGAAATTTCTTGAGTGCATCAATGACACAAGGAACCTTATTTGGATTTGTTTTGGCAACACTGTGCAGCTTGGGGGATTTTAGTTCCTGACTGAGGCTCGAACTCTGGGCCCAGGCAGTGAGAGTGCTGGGTCCAGTGAATCCTAACCACTGGATGGCCAGGGAATTCCCAGGGTGCTTTAATGGATTTTCACAATGATCCTAAAATGGAAGCAGCATTATTCCAGTCTTAGAAAGAAGGGGACTCTAGGTCAGAAGTTAAGTATCTTGCTCTGGAGAAGGAGTTTAAGGGTCATGGATTCACATGTCCCCTGTAGCTTCTTAGGTATGGGAACTTAGCCTCAGGTTTCTCATCTGTAAAACTGTGATGATCAAAATCACCTATTCCATCGGGTTCAGGTTCAGGTGAAACAGGATCCAATATGTTTGGGTCCTCTTCTGACTGCTCCTTAAGGCCATGCAGCCTACAAGTGGCAGGCCTAGGACTTGAACCCAGGGCTGCTGGATTCACAGCTTGTAACATTCCACACTGCATACCTTGGGGGAGTTTATTTTTTTTTAACATTTATTTGGCTGTGCCGGGTCTTTTGTTTATGTGTTCGGGCTTTCTCTAGTCGCAGAGAGTGGGGGCTACTCTTTGATGTGGTGTGCCTGGGCTTCTCTTGGCAGTGGCTTCTCTTGTTGTGGGGCACAGACTAGGCACGTGGGCTTCGGTAGTTGTGGCACATGGACTCATTTGCCCTGCAGCATGTGGGATCTTCCCCGACCAGGGATCGAACCCATTTCCTCTGCATTGGCAGAAGTCCCCATGGGGGAGATTTTGATTCCAAAATGAAGACAGACTGGTGACAAGGAAAAATTTTGGTGTTCAGAGTCAGTTTAACTGATGGGTGACAGTCCCTCTCCTCCATACATCCACATATACTAATTTATTTGAGAACATGTGTGTACAGATTTAAGGAGAATTTTATTAGGATTGCCCTTTCATACTGTTCATGGGGTTCTCAAGGCAAGAATACTGAAGTGGTTTGCTATTCCCTTCTCCAGTCACAAAGAGTCACAAAGAGTTGGACACAGCTGAGCAACTGAATTGAACTTATTAGGATTGGGCAAGAAAAATCATACCATGATGTAGCATGTGTACTTACTGACAGACGTTAGTTCGGCTAGGCAATCCTTTCATTCTTATTGTTTTCCTACATAAACCAATGTCACTGAACTATAATTCACATGTAATAAAATGTACCCATTTTAAGTTTGAGGAGTTTTTTGACAAATGTGTAATCTGTGAATGTTGGCTTCCCAGGTGGCACAGTGGTAAAGAATCTACCTGCCAATTGCAGGCAACGTGGGTTTGATCCCTGGGTTGGGAAGATCCCCTGGAGGAGGAAATAGCAACCCACTCCAGTATTCTTGTCTGGAGAATTCCATGGACAGAGGAGCCTGGCAGTCTACAATCCATGGGGTCACAGATTCAGACATGACTGAGTGACTGAGCACACATATATCTGTGAAAGCACCATGATAATCAAGTTACAAAGCCTTCTCACCATCCTAGAAAGTTCTCTCATGCCTCTTTGCAGCCAATTTCCCTATTCCTAGCCCTAGGTGACTGCTGATATGCTTTCTATTACTATATGATTTGCATGTTTTAGAATTTCATATGAATGAATTCACATAGTTTGTACTCATTTTGTTTCTGATTTCCTTTGCTTGGCATAGTGTCTGAGATTCATCCATGTTGGTTTGTGTACCCGTGGTTTATCAAACCCTTTTCTTTCTGTGTAGTGTATCCTTGTGTGGATATGTACACGTGTTTATCCATTCATGCTGACAGGCAATCATCCAGCCAAGGTTCAGGCCAGACAGAACCACCTTAGACCTGGGCAACTGGCACCATTCCTTTGGCCCTGGGCTTTAGAATACCTCTCTTTGACCAGACAATCCCCTGCCCAGATGGCCCTGAATCTGCTGCCAGGACCTGCGGGGGCCTTTCTCCTGCATCAGTCCTGTAGGTGTTCAGCTTCTGTAAACTAAATTATGTGTGTCCGCCATGAAATTAAAAGATGCTTGCTCCTTAGAAGAAAAGCTATGACAAGCCTAGACAGGATATTGAAAAGCAGAGACATCACTTTGCTGACAAAGTTTCATTTAGTCAAAGCTATGGTTTTTTCAGTACTCATGTATGGATGTGAGAGTTGGACCATAAAGAACACCAAAGAACGGATACTTTTGACCTGTGGTGTTAGAGAAAATGCTTGAGAGTCCCTTGGACTGCAAGGAGATTTAATCAGTCCATCCTAAAGGAAATCAACCCTGCATATTCATTGGAAGAACTGATGTTGAAGTTGAAGCTCCCATACTTTGGCCACCTGATGAGAAGAGCTGACTCATTAGAAAAGACCCCACAATGCTGGGAAAGACAAGGCAGGAGGAGAAGGGGATGACAGAGGATGTGATGGTTGGATGCCACCACTGACTCAGTGGACATGAGTTTGAGCAAGCTCTGGGAGATGGTGAAGGACAGGGAAGCCTGGTGAGCTGCAGTCCATGGGGTTGTAGAGTCAGACATGACTTAGTGACTGAACAACAACCACAACTCTGCGATTCACTTGTTGAAAATTAATCCTCAATGTATTTGGAAGTGAAGCCTTTGGGAGGTAGTTAGGTAATAAGGACAGTGGGATTAGTGCTCTCATGAAAGAGGCCCAGAGAACCCTCTTTCCCCTTCTGCCATGTGAGGATACAGTAAAAAGATGGCTGCCTATGAATCAGGAAGAGGATTATCACCAACACCAAATATGCCAGTGTCTTGATCTTGGAGTTCCCAGCCTCCAGAACTGTGAGGAAGAAATACTTGTTGTTTATAAGTCACCCAGTCTATAGTGTTATGTGTCAGCCACCCAAATGGACTAAGACAACAGTTCCCTACTCCCCAGCCTGAGGGACTGTGGTCTGCAATGACTAAGGGAGCGTGAGGGGCGGGGAGTGTAGGGAGAGTGTCAGGCCCTTGGAAGTGCAGGCTGAGCTGCCCATGCTCATGCACACAAGACTCCTCCCTGAAAAAGAAGAGGAGGCCTGCTATAGGCTGGTGTCCTTTTTTTTTTTTTTTAAATTTTATTTAATTTTTAAACTTTACATAATTGTATTAGTTTTGCCAAATATCAAAGTGAATCCACCACAGGTGTACATGTGTTCCCCATCCTGAACCCTCCTCCCTCCTCCCTCCCCATACCATCCCTCTGGGTCGTCCCAGTGCACTAGCCCCAAGCATCCAGTATCGTGCATCGAACCTGGACTGGCATCTCGTTTCATACATGATATTTTACATGTTTCAATGCCATTCTCCCGAATCTTCCCACCCTCTCCCTCTCCCACAGAGTCCATAAGATTTGTTTTTATTCTTTCCTCAGCCCACAAATGTCAGTGGTGGGTGTGTGGCCATAGGAGCAGGAGCACAGGGATAGAAAAGATTCTTCTGAAGAAATAAAAATTGTAAAGAGACAGAAAACCAATCTTAGAGGTCATAGAACAGGGGGTTTTAGAACTGGAAGTGACTTTAGGTTTCCTGTTCTCTCATTTTGTCATTTCACAGATGAGAAAATGGAGGCCCAGAGAGGATAAGTGACTTCTCTAAGGTCACACAGCTGGTTAGTAGTGGCACAAAGATAAGACGTGAGATTTTCTAACTCTAGGCTAGTGCTCTTTTAATAAATAGAAAAGCAGCAGTCTTCAAACTCTTTTGTTTGCATATCCCCTAAATTATTTTTGTTAAACTTGTGCACGCCCTTTACATATTTTGAAATTAATAACTAAAATATTTTTAATCATAAACTAAGTAGTTGCAGATAATTTAATTTCCAGTTTTTTGGAAATATTGTCATTTTAAAATAAGACATTTTTATTACAATTGGAAGTAGAACCCAAATACCTTAGGGATTGGCTCCATGGTAAAGAATCCACCTGCCAGTGCAGGAGATGTAGAAGATGCTGGTTTGATCCCTTGGGAAATGACAACCCTCTCCAGTATTCTTGCTTAGGAAATCCCATGGACAGTGGAGCCTGGTGGGCTACAGTCCATGGGGTCACAAAGAATCAGACATGATTGAGCACACGTGCACCCAACATCCATTTACAAAACACATGAACAAGTTCTACCTTAATAGATAGAAATTTTATATCACTCCTTTTTCTCTTTGAACTTGAATTTTCTTTTTATTCTCCCCTCAAAATTATACTCATATACTGTATGCTTGAAAAATTTCTATTTATCACTCTAATTTCCTGCTCACAAACACACATGTACACAATCTGCTGCTGCTGCTGCTAAGTTGCTTCAGTCGTGTCTGATTCTGTGCGACCCCATAGGCGGCAGCCCACCAGGCTCCCCCGTCCCTGGGATTCTCCAGGCAAGAACACTGGAGTGGGTTGCCATTTCCTGCTCCAATGCATGAAAGTGAAAAGTGAAAGTGAAGTCGCTCAGTTGTGTCCGACTCTTAGTGACCCCATGGACTGCAGCCTACCAGGCTCCTCCAATTCATGGGATTTTCCAGGCAAGAGTACTGGAGTGGGGTGCCATTGCCTTCTCCGTGTACACAATCTACATATATATACACACACACACACACACATATTGAAATTTCACATTGCTATTTTCCATCTCTTCATTTATTAAGCAAATATTATCGAATGTTTATTATGTGCCAGACATTGTTCTAGTAAACAGAACAGACAAAAATCCCCATCCTCATATAACTTACTTTATGATGAGGGAAACATTTGGTATACATGATAAATAAGTAAAATATATGTAACTTTTTCATGCAAAGATGGGCTCAATAAAGGACAAAAATTGTATGGACATAAAAGAAGCAGAAGATATTAAGAAGAGGTGGCAAGAATACACGGAAGAACTGTACAAAAAAGATCTTCATGACCCAGATAATCACGAAGGTGTGATCACTCACACTCACCTAGAGCCAGACATCCTGGAATGTGAAGTCAAGTGGGCCTTAGGAAGCATCACTACGAACAAAGCTAGTGGAGGTGATGGAATCCCAGTTGAGCTATTTCAAATCCTGGAAGATAATGCTGTTAAAGTGCTACACTCAATATGTCAGCAAATTTGGAAAATTCAGCAGTGGCCACAGGACTGGAAAAGGTCAGTTTTCATTCCAATCCCAAAGAAAGGCAATGCCAAAGAATGCTCAAACTACTGCACAATTTTACTCATCTCACATGCTAGCAAAGTAATGCTCAAAATTCTCCAAGCCAGACTTCAGCAATACATGAACTGTGAACTTCCAGATGTTCAAGCTGGTTTTAGAAAAGGCAGAGGAACCAGAGATCAAATTGCCAACATCCGCTGGATCATTGAAAAAGCAAGAGAGTTCCAGAAAAACATCTATTTCTGCTTTATTGACTATGCCAAAGCCTTTGACTGTGTAGATCACAACAAACTCTGGAAAATTCTTCAAGAGATGGGAATACCAGACCACCTGACCTGCCTCTTCAGAAACCTACATGCAGGTCAGGAAGCAACAGTTAGAACTGGACTTGGAACAACAGACTGGTTCCAAATAAGGAAAGGAGTATGTCGAGGCTGTATATTGTCACCCTGCTTATTTAACTTATATGCAGAGTACATCATGAGAAATGCTAGGCTGGAGAAAGCACAAGCTGGAATCAAGATTGCCAGGAGAAATATCAATAACCTCAGATAAGCAGATGACACCACCCTCATGGCAGAAAGTGAAGAAAAACTAAGAGCCTCTTGATGAAAGTGAAAGAGGAGAGTGAAAAAGTTGGCTTAAAGCTCAACATTCAGAAAACTAAGATCATGGCATCCAGTCCCATCACTTCATGGCAAATAGATTGGGAAACAGTGGAAACAGTGGCTGACTTTATTTTCAGGGCTTCAAAATCACTGTGGATGGTGATTGCAGCCATGAAATTAAAAGACACTTACTCCTTGAAAGGAAACTTATGACCAACCTAGACAGCATATTGAAAAGCAGAGACATTACTTTGCCAACAAAAGTCCATCTAGTCAAGGCTATGGTTTTTCCAGTGGTCATGTATGGATGTGAAAGTTGGACTATAAAGAAAGCTGAGCGCCAATGCTTTTGAGCTGTGGTGTTGTAGAAGACTCTTGAGAGTCCCTTGGACTGCAAGGAGATCCAACCAGTCCATCCTAAAGGAGATCAGTCCTGGCTGTTCATTGGAGGGACTGATGTTGAAGCTGAAACTCCAGTACTTTGGCCACCTCATGCGAAGAGCTGACTCATTTGAAAAGACCCTGATGCTGGGAAAGATTGAGGGCAGGAGGAGAAGAGGACAACAGAGGATGAGATGGTTGGATGACATCACCAACCCAATGGACATGGGTTGGGGTAGACTCCAGGAATTGGTGATGGACAGGGAGGCCTGGTGTGCTGTGGTTCATGGGGTTGCAAAGTGTCAGACATGACTGAGTGACTGAACTGAACTGAACTGATATGTAACTTTAGATTCTGTAAAGTGCTAGGAAGTGAAAGAAAGCAAGATGGGAGGTGGTATTGATGTTTCGATAAGGTGGCCTCCCTGAAAAAGATCTGAAGGAAGTAGACGATCCAGTTATGTGAATCTAAGATGAAGCACCTGCTAGATACAGCAAATAGCTGGCACAAGCCTGAGGCGAGCATGTGCCTCTCATGTTTGGAGAAAGGCAAGAAGTCCAGCATGGCAGACGCAGATGGACAGTGGGGACCTTTGGGGCCACCACTCACCTTGGAGATGAGTTCAGAGGTCATGAATAGTAAAATTATGTAGGGTCTTGTAGGATATTTTGAGGATTTTTATCTTTGACTGATTATGGAAGGTTTTGAGCAAAGAAATGATATTATAAAAAGAAATGAAGTCATCTGATTTAAGCTTTAGTAAGATCTTGGACATGAACTTGGGCAAACTCTTGAAGTTGGTGAGGGGCAGGGAGGTCTGGCATGCTGCAGTCCATGAGATCGCAAACAGCAAGATCTTTCTGGGGGCTTCCTTAGTGGTTCAAATGGTAAAGAATCCGCCTGCAATGTAGGAGACTGGGGTTGGATCTCTGGGGTGGGAAGATTCTCCTAGAGGAGGAAATAGCAGCCCACTCCAGTATTCTTGCCTGGAGAATTCCATGGACAGAGGAGCCTGGTGGGCTACAGTCCATGGGGTTGAAAGAGTCAGACACAACCGAGCGACTAACACTCACTAAGGTTGCTATGACTCATGCAGTTCTGGGCTAAACCAGGGAAAGCTGTTAGGAACGGTGCTAGATAGCTTTCATTTGCTCTTCAAATCTACTCTCCACCTTTCTCCAGCCTGCTCTGTGTCCTGGGAGGCTGACATCTAGGGACTACAGAAGTGGGCTACTTGCTCTCTGGCTTTTAGTGGATTCAGTTCATGGGTACCCGTTGGAGACGAAACAAAGAGAAGAATTAGATGCAGGCGTATATTCCACTTAGTCCTCTGGTTCCATCCCTGTAGTCACTGCCATTTGGCTGTGGCCCACAGGTCCTGTCAGGTAGTGAGTTTCCCTGTAGCTACCCTACTGGGCTTCTGGTAACTGCTGTCTTCTGTTGCTCCTTTAGGCCTAGAGACAGACATGGAGGCCTTCTCACTTGAGCCCCTGTGGCTTCATTATCCATTAACCCTCTTTCAGTTCAGTTCAGTTCAGTTCAGTCGCTCAGTCGCGTCTGACTCTTTGAGACCCCATGAATCGCAGCACGCCAGGCCTCCGTGTCCACCACCATCTCCCGGAGTTCACTCAAACTCATATCCATCGAGTCGGTGATGCCATCCAGCCATCTCATCCTCTGTCGTCCCCTTTTCCTCCTGCTCCCAATCCCTCCCAGCATCAGAGTCTTTTCCAATGAGTCAACTCTTCACATGAGGTGGCCAAAGTACTGGAGTGTCAGCTTTAGCATCATTCCTTCCAAAGAACACCCAGGGCTGATCTCCTTCAGAATGGACTGGTTGGATCTCCTTGCAGTCCAAGGGACTCTCAAGAGTCTTCTACAACACCACAGTTCGAAAGCATCAATTCTTCGGTGCTCAGCTCTCTTCACAGTCCAATTCTCACATCCATACATGACCACTGGAAAAACCATAGCCTTGACTACATGGACCTTTGTTGGCAAGTAATGTCTCTGCTTTTCAATATGCTATCTAGGTTAGTCATAACTTTTCTTCCAAGGAGTACGCGTCTTTTAATTTCATGGCTTCAGTCACCATCTGCAGTGATTTTGGAGCCCCCCAAAATAAAGTCTGACATGGTTTCCACTGTTTCCCCATCTATTTCTCATGAAGTGATGGGACCAGATGCCATGATCTTCGTTTTCTGAATGTTGAGCTTTAAGCCAACTTTTTCACTCTCCTCTTTCACTTTCATCAAGAGGCTTTTTAGTTCCTCTTCACTTTATGCCATAAGAGTGGTGTCATCTGCATATCTGAGGTTATTGATATTTCTCCTGGCAATCTTGATTCCAGCTTGTGCTTCTTCCAGCCCAGCATTTCTCATGATGTGCTCTGCATATAAGTTAAATAAGCAGGGTGACAATATACAGCCTTGATGTACTCCTTTTCCTATTTGGAACCAGTCTGTTGTTCCAAGTCCAGTTCTAACTGTGGCTTCCTGACCTGCATACAGGTTTCTGAAGAGGCAGGTCAGGCAGTCTGGTATTCCCATCTCTTTCAGAATTTTCCACAGTTTATTGTGGTCCACACAGTCAAAGGCTTTGGCATAGTCAATAAAGCAGAAATAGATGTTTTTCTGGAACTCTCTTGCTTTTTCGATGATCCAGCACCTTTGTAAACATAGTTCCTTAATTAAACTCACTTCAGTTACCCCATCAGTATGCCATCTATTTCCTGTTGGGGTTCTGGCTCTTTCAGTTATTTACTGGTGTAGAAGAAACCACCCCCAAACTCAATGGCTTACGACAACCACATCGTGGATATGCTCATGATTGTATAGTTTAGGCGAGGCTTGGCAGGGATGGCTTATCTTCACCCCATGTGGTATTGGCTAATGTATCTGGGGCTGGAGGATTCACTTTCAAGAGGGCTCACTCAATTGATTGGCAATTTGGTCCTTGCTGCTGTCTAGGAGCTCAGCTGGGGGCTTTGATTCTCCTCCAGGTTGGCCATTAGGGCTTCCACTTGGCATGGGGGCTAGGTTCTGGGAGGCAAGAAGCAGAAGCTGCCAGTCCTCTTAAAGCCTGGCACAGCATGGCTCCATCTATATGCAACTGGCTAAAGCACTCAGAGGCCAAGGCCACATGCAAGGAGCACAGTGAGTTCATGACCATCTTTCATGTACCATGCTACCTGAGACTAGAGGCTGTTGTCATAATCTGGCTGAGAGATGAAGATGGCTTGAACCAAGCGATGGCGAAAAAGATGTTGGATCCTGGCTATAGTGTGAAGTGAGCTGACAGGATTGGCTGGTTGGCTGTGAGGTGGGAGAGACAGAGAGGAGTTGTGTTAATCTGTGCCTTCTGAGAAACAGAGGCCCAGGTGGAATTAAACACATCAGTGTTTTATTATTATTATTTCCAGTGTGAAATAAAATAGGAAAGGGGCCAGGGAAGGCTGGGTGAGCCATCCCATCATGATGGAAGTCCAACTCAGGATGAAGAGGAGAGGAGAGACCTGGGGTTGAAAGAGTCCAAGGCCACCATGCAGTCTAAGGAAGCTTTGGCAAAGCCATTGGAGAGTTGGCCAACAAAGGAGTCCTATGTCTCCTGGGAATAAGTCTGCCTTAGTATTCCTGCTATACTCAATTACTGGTGGGGAGCAGTCCATGGAAGAAGTGGCCTTCATGCATATGCAATGATGGGTTTTAGGCACAGCATCTGGTGCTCTCACTCAGTTGAACTCTCTGGTTGGGAGGTCTGTGGGGCATAGTCTCACGGCTACCTCAGAAGTCAAGGACAACTCTAAGGTTTTTTCTTTTTTTGGCTGTTCTGGGTTTTTTTGTGGTGTGCATGCTCTTCTCTGCAGTGCTTGGCCTTTCTCTAGTTGTGGTACACAGGGGCTTCTCTTGTTGTGGCACATGGGCTCTAGACCACATGGGTTCAGTAGCTGTGGTGCTCGGGCTTAGTTTCCCCATGGCATGTGGGATCTTAGTTCCTCAACCAGGGATCGAACCCACAACCCCTGCATTGGAGGGTGGATTCTTAAACCACTGGACTACCAGGGAAGTCCCAACTCTAAGGTTTTTGACATGATCAGCTGAAAGGATGAGTGCCTTTATGAACTGTGGAAGTCTACAGGAAAAGCTGATATGAAGAGGAATACCAAAAGTATGATTTTAGACATGTCTTAAGTTTGAGATATCTATTACATATTCCAGTAGAAGTATCAAATAGGCAACTTAAACAACATGCCTAGATTTGGGGGAGATATTCATGCTGTAGATAATACATTAGAAACAGTGAGACTCTAAGTGCTGAAAAAAAATCTCTTCTCAATGAAGTTGTAATGACTGCATTATTGGTACCAAATTGATCAAAATAATATAATACATGTCAAAGTTTGACAAATAAAATGTAAATTACCAAGCATAAAAGTAAAATTGTATTGGAAATGCATTTCTTTATAAGATGTGCCTGTGAATGAGTATTACTTATTGCTAGAAAGAAACATTCAGCATCGACTGTATTCCTCTTTTTCATACGTATTAAGTGTCCAGAAATCTTATTCACATAAATACACAGATCAGAGTGGAAGGCATTTTATTATAGTAACATTTCTTGGTTCTTTATTTATTTTTTAATTTTATTTTATTTTTAAACTTTACAATATTGTATTAGTTTTGCCAAATATCGAAATGAATCCACCACAGGTATACCTGTGTTCCCCATCCTGAACCCTCCTCCCTCCTCCCTCCCCATACCCTCCCTCTGGGTCGTCCCAGTGCACCAGCCCCAAGCATCCAGTATCGTGCATCGATCCTGGACTGGCGACTCGTTTCATACATGACATTATACATGTTTCAATGCCATTCTCCCAAATCTCCCCACCCTCTCCCTCTCCCACAGAGTCCATAAGACTGATCTATACATCAGTGTCTCTTTTGCTGTCTTGTACACAGGGTTATTGTTACCATCTTTCTAAATTCCATATATATGTGTTAGTATACTGTATTGGTGTTTTTCTTTCTGGCTTACTTCACTCTGTATAATAGGTTCCAGTTTCATCCATCTCATTAGAACTGATTCAAATGTATTCTTTTTAATGGCTGAGTAATACTCCATTGTGTATATGTACCACAGCTTTCTTATCCATTCATCTGCTGATGGGCATCTAGGTTGCTTCCATGTCCTGGCTATTATAAACAGTGCTGCGATGAACATTGGGGTACACATGTCTCTTTCCCTTCTGGTTTCCTCAGTGTGTATGCCCAGCAGTGGGATTGCTGGATCATAAGGCAGTTCTATTTCCAGTTTTTTAAGGAATCTCCACACTGTTCTCCATAGTGACTGTACTAGTTTGCATTCCCACCAACAGTGTAAGAGAGTTCCCTTTTCTCCACACCCTCTCCAGCATTTATTGCTAGTAGACTTTTGGATTGCAGCCATTCTGACTGGCATGAAATGGTACCTCATAGCGGTTTTGATTTGCATTTTTCTGATAATGAGTGATGTTGAGCATCTTTTCATGTGTTTGTTAGCCATCTGTATGTCTTCTTTGGAGAAATGTCTATTTAGTTTTTTGGCCCATTTTTTGATTGGGTCATTTCCTTCTGCACTACATGCTGAAGATCCTGTAGCAAACTATTATCAAAAAATATTTTTAATTATCAGCTGACAACTCCAGTAGGTCTTCCTGCAGTTTCGGTGAAAGCAAAAAAAAAAAAAAAAAAAAAAAAGGATCCCACTCAACTACAACAAAATTGGTTACTGAATGATTAGAGTCATTTGCTTCATCAACACAGGCTCAAATTTGAAACTTTCCCTCTGTTTGATGCCTAAGACATTTTTACTGTCTGGGGCATATAACCAGTGTAAAATTCTGGAAGGATAAGATGTAGACCTTTATTTCAGCAGAGTGTAAAAGGGAGGTAGGAAAGGAGGGTCTGCATTTTTATCACAGGTATGTCCTTCAGCAGATTTTAGAAAGAGCATCTGAAAATCGAGTCCCTTGAAACACTTTTGCATGTACTGGATTGGCCAAAAGGCTTGTTCAGTCTTTTTCTGTAAAATGACTCTTCAGTTCAGTTCAGTTCAGTTGCTCAGTCGTGTCCGACTCTTTGTGACCCCATGAATTGCAGCACACCAGGCCACCCTGTCCATCACCAACTCCTGGAGTTCACTCAAACTCATGTCCATAGAGTCGGTGATGCCATCCAGCCATCTCATCTTCTGTCGTCCCCTTCTCCTCCTGCTCCCAATCCCTCCCAGCATCAGGGTCTTTTCCAATGAGTCAACTCTTTGCATGAGGTGGCCAAAGTATTGGAGTTTCAGCTTCAGCATCAGTCCTTCCAATGAACACCCAGGACTGATCTCCTTTAGGATGGACTGGTTGGATCTCCTTGCAGTCCAAGGGACTCTCAAGAGTCTTCTCCAATACCACAGTTCCAAAGCATCAATTCTTCGGGACTCAGCTTTCTTCACAGTCCAACTCTCACATCCATACGTGACCACTGGAAAAACCATAGCCTTGACTACATGGACCTTTGTTGGCAAAGTAATGTCTCTGCTTTTCAATATGCTATCTAGGTTAGTCATAAGTTTCCTTTCAAGGAGTAAGCGTCTTTTAATTTCATGGCTGCAATCACCATCTGCAGTGATTTTGGAGCCCCCCAAAATAAAGTCTGACATGGTTTCCACTGTTTGCCCATCTATTTCTCATGAAGTGATGGGACCAGATGCCATGATCTTCGTTTTCTGAATGTTGAGCTTTAGGCCAACTTTTTCACTCTCCTCTTTCACTTTCATCAAGAGGCTCTTTAGTTCCTCTTCACTTTCTGCCATAAGGGTGGTGTCATCTGCATATCTGAGGTTATTGATATTTCTCCTGGCAATCTTGATTCCAGCTTGGAATTCTTCCAGCCCAATGTTTCTCATGATGTACTCTGCATATAAGTTAAATAAGCAGGGTGACAATATACAACCTTGCCGTACTCCTTTTCCTATTTGGAACCAGTCTAGTGTTCCATGTCCAGTTCTAACTGTGGCTTCCTGACCTGCATATAGGTTTCTGAAGAGGCAGGTCAGGTGGTCTGGTATTCCCATCTCTTGAAGAATTTTCCACAGTTTATTGTGATCCACACAGTCAAAGGCTTTGGCATAGTCAATAAAGCAGGAATAGATGTTTTTCTGGAACTCTCTTGCTTTTTCGATGATCCAGCAGATGTTGGCAATTTGATCTCTGGTTCCTCTGCCTTTTCTAAAACCAGCTTGAACATCTGGAAGTTCACGGTTCACATATTGCTGAAGCCTGGCTTGGAGAATTTTGAGCATTACTTTACTAGTGTGTGAGATGAAGGTAATTGTGTGGTAGTTTGAGCATTCTTTGGCATTGCCTTTCTTTGGGATTGAAATGAAAACTGACCTTTTCCAGTCCTGTGGCCACTGCTGAATTTTCCAAATTTGCTGACATATTGAGTGCAGCACTTTAACAGCATCATCTTCCAGGATTTGAAATAGCTCAACTGGAATTCCATCACCTCCACTAGCTTTGTTCGTAGTGATGCTTCCTAAGGCCCACCTGACTTCACATTCCAGGATGTCTGGCTCTAGGTGAGTGATCAAACCATCGTGATTATCTGGGTCATGAACATCTTTTTTGTACAGTTCTTCTGTATATTCTTGACACCTTTTCTTAATATCTTCTGCTTCTGTTAGGTCCGTACCATTTTTGTCCTTTATCAAGCTCATCTTTGCATGAAATGTTCCCTTGGTAGCTCCAATTTTCTTGAAGAAATCTCTAGTCTTTCACATTCTGTTGTTTTCCTCTATTTCTTTGCATTGATCACTGAGGAAGGCTTTCTTTCCTTGCTATTCTTTGGAACTCTGCATTCAGATGCTTATATCTTTCCTTTTCTCCTTTGCTTTTCACTTCTCTTTTCACAGCTATTTGTAAGGTCTCCTCAGACAGCTATTTTGCTTTTTTGTATTTCTTTTCCATGAGGATGGTCTTGATCCCTGTCTCCTGTACAATGTCATGAACCTCCGTCCATAGTTTTTCAGGCACTCTGTCTATCAGATCTAGTCCCTTAAATCTATTTCTCACTTCTACTGTATAATCATAAGGGATTTGATTTAGGTCATACCTGAATGGTCTAGTGGTTTTCCCTACTTTCTTCAATTTAAGTCTGAATTTGGCAATAAGGAGTTCATAATCTGAGCCACAGTTAGCTCCTGGTCTTGTTTTTTCTGACTGTATAGAGCTCCTCCATCTTTGGCTGCAAAGAATATAATCAATCTGATTTCGGTTTTGACCATCTGGTGATGTCCATGTGTAGAGTCTTCTCTTGTGTTGTTGGAAGAGAATGTTTGCTATGACCAGTGCGTTCTCTTCGCAAAACTCTATTAGCCTTTGCCCTGATTCATTTCATACTACAAGGCCAAATTTGCCTGTTACTCCAGGTGTTTCTTGACTTCCTACTTTTGCATTCCAGTCCCCTATAATGAAAAGGACATCTTTTTTGGGTGTTAGTTCTAAAAGGTTTTGTAGGTCTTCATAGAACCATTCAACTTCAGCTTCTTCAGTGTTACTGTTTGGGGCATAGGATTGGATTACTGTGATATTGAATGGTTTGCCTTGGAAATGAACTGAGATTATTCTGTCATTTTTGAGATTGCATCAAGTACTGCATTTTGGACTCTTTTGTTGACCATGATGGCTACTCCATTTCTTCTAAGGGATTCCTGCCCACAGTAGTAGATATAATGGTCATCTGAGTTAAATTCACCCATTCCAGTCCATTTTAGTTCGCTGATTCCTCGAATGTCGATGTTCACTCTCGCCATCTCCTGTTTGACCATTTCCAATTTGCCTTGATTCATGGACCTAACATTCCAGGTTCCTATGCATTATTGCTCTTTACAGCATCGGACCTTGCTTCTATCACCAGTCACATCCACAACTGGGTATTGTTTTTGCTTTGGCTCCATCCTTTCATTCTTTCTGGAGTTATTTCTCCACTGATCTCCAGTAGCCTATTGGGCACCCACTGACCTGGGGAGTTCCCCTTTCAGTATCCTATCATTTTGCCTTTTCATACTGTTCATGGGGTTCTCAAGGCAAGAATACTGAAGTGGTTTGCCATTCCCTTCTCCAGTGGACCACATTCTGTCAGACCTCTCCACCATGACCCGCCCGTCTTGGATGGCCCCATATGGCATGGCTTAGTTTCAGAGTTAGACAAGGCTGTGGTCCATGCGATCAGATTGGCTAGTTTTCTGTGATTATGGTTTCAGTGTGTCTGCCCTCTTATGCCCTCTCGCAACACCTACCGTCTTACTTGGGTTTCTCTTACCTTGGACATGGGGTATCTCTTCACGGCTGCTCCAGCAAAGTGCAGCCGCTGCTCCTTACCTTGGACAAGGGGTATCTCCTCACAGCCGCCCCTCCTGACCTTGAACATGGAGTAGCTCCTCTCGGCCCTCCTGATTGTCTTTGACTTCATTTGAGATAATTTTGTTAGATTGTATTGTGACAGCTGTCATATCAGTGCACATTTAAAAATCTTATCAAAATTGGTGAATTTTTCTGTAGCCATTTTAATTTTGAAGATGAAAAAAAAAGCAACATTTTCAGTATATTATGCTTTATTATTTCAAGAAAGGGAAAACCAACTGAAATGCAAAAAAGGATTTGTGCAGTGTATGGAGAAGGTACTGTGATTGATCGCATGTGTCAAAAGTGGTTTGTGAAGTATTGTGATGGAACTTTCTCAGTGTACAGAGCTGTACTGTCGGGAAGACCAGTTAAAGTTGATAGCAATCAAATCGAGACATTAATTGAGAACAATCAACGTTATACCATGTGAGAGATAGCCAATAGACATATACTCCAAATATCCAAATCAAGCACTGAAAATCATTTGCACCAACTTGGTTATGCTGATCACTTTTAATGTTTGGATTCCATATAAGTTAAGCAGGAAAAAAAACCTTCTTGACCATATTTCCACATGCAATTCTCTATTGAAATGTAATGAAAATGTTCTGTTTTTGAAACAAATTTTGATGGGCAATGAAAAGTGGATACTATACAATAATGTGAAATGGAAGAGACAAAGGGCAAGTGAAATGAACCACCACCAACCACACCAAAGGCTGGTCTTCATTCAAAGAAGGTGATGTGTATATGGTGGAATTGGAAGGGAGTCCTCTATTATGAGCACCTTCTCAAAAAACGAATGATTAACGCCAACAAGTACTGCTCCCAGTTAGACCAACTGAAGGCAGCACTCCATGAAAACATGTGGAATTAATCAAGAGAAAACACATAATCTTCGACCAGGATAACACAAGACCACATGTTTCTTTGATGACCAGACAAAAGCTGTTCAGCTTGGCTGGGAAATTCTGATTCATCCACCATATTCACCAGACATTGCACTTTCGGTTGTCCACTTACTTCAGTCTATACAAAATTTTCTTTGTGGAAAGAATTTCAATTCCCTGGAAGACTGTAAAAGGTAAACTGTCCTTTGCTCAAAAAGATAAAAAGTTTTGGGAAGATGGAATTATGAAGTTGCCTGAAAAAATGGCAGAGGATAGTGGAATGAAACAGTGAATTTGTTGTTCAGTAAAGTTCTTGGTGAAAAGGAAAAATCTGTCTTTTAATTTTACTTTGAAAAACCAAAGAAACTTTTTGATTAACTCAGTACAATGGAAAGTCTTCTTATATCTCAGTCTGTGCCATATGAAGCACAGTGATTGCAGAAGTCCTTGGACAAGATGGTAGGGTTTATTTAGAAGGCGATTGGAGCAGGTCTCCAAGGCGTTTGACATAGGGACATGTTAGGGAGCTTATCTGAGGGGACCCTGCATTGGTACAGGACAAGGCTTGTCCCTTGGCCTGGAGGAAGGTGATCCTGTTTTTCTGGCGTCTCAGGCTGTACTGAAGTATAAAAACCCAGGTGTAGGCTAGGGCCAGAGTAAGGTAAAAAGATTGGAGAAAGCAAACTGATAATGATGCTAAGGGAGGAGACTGATGTGGAAGATTGAGGTGGGAGTGGCTTTTAAGAACCCAAGCAATGAGTTAGACCCCTGGAAACCAGTTTCAAAAATTGAGGGACTTCCCTGGTGGTACAGTGGTTAAGAATCTGCTTTGCAGTGTGGGGGGTGTAGGTTGCATCCCTGGTTGGAGGAACTAAGATCCCACAGGCTCTGAGGCAACTAAGTCTGTGTCCCACAACTACTGAAGCCCATGTGCTCTGGAACCCACACGCCATGACTAGAGAGTCTGTGCACCACAGTGAAAGATCCCACATGATGCAGCAAAGATCCTTGCAGCTAAGACCTAATGCAGCCAAATAAATGAATAAACAAATAAGTAAATAAATTTTTTTTAAAAAAACTTGAGACTAGGTGTATAGAATTGGGGTGAATTGGGGATCAGAACCAGCTTAAAGATTGTGTAAGGAGAAAGGACAGTTCAGATGGCAGGTGGAGAAATTACTTACTCTCAAGGGATCTGGCTCCTTAGAAGCTCTTTTCCCAGTCCCTTGGGTGCCATGAGGTCTCCCCACAGTGAAGGTGAGTAAGTAGCCAGCTAAGGGGCCACCTTAACCCATTCCCCCCCTCCCCACCTTCTTGATGTTGTAGAGAGATCATGGCATTCAAATCAGAAGACCGTTTATCCTTCACTGGTTGCGTGACCTTTGGAAAACTCAATTGTGAGCCTCAGTTTCCTTATCTCTAAAATGGGAACAAAAAATTGACTTCTGCTTCTTTAAAAAATTAATCTAAATGGCTCCTTTGTTATTTTGCTGCTTTTTAATGTTTTAAAAGTCAAAGGTGGCTATTTGTGACTGTGCTTTCTGAATTATGAAATACTATATAACTAGTGAAGTGAAGTGAAAGTCTCTCAGTCGTGTCTGACTCTTTGCAACCCCATGGACTATACAGTCCATGGAATTCTCCAGGCAAGAATACTGGAGTGGGTAGTCTTTCCCTTCTCCAGGGGATCTTCCCAACCCAGGGATCGATCCCAGGTCTCCCACATTGCAGGTGGATTCTTTACCAGCTAAGCCACAAGGGAAGCCCAAGAATACTGGAGTGCATAGCCTATCCCTTCTCCAGCTGAAGTTCCCGACCCAGGAACTGAACCAGGGTCTCCTGTATTGCAGGCAGATTCTTTACCAACTGAGCTATCAGGGAAGCACATATAACTAGAGGCATGGGCAATTCAAATCAGTGAGTAAGCCCCTATGTGCCAGGCACTATAAGGTGGGAAGATTCAGACACAAAAGGCAGAAACTGCCTGGGGTGAGAGCCAGGCACTGAAAACTCAGAATAAGGGAGAATCAAAGAGAGGTACTGGCTGCACTGGCAAAGCAATCTGAAGCCACTTGGGGAAGTGATAATGAAGTTGAACTCAGGGGATGAGAAGTTGGTCGTGGAGGAGGACGAGTTTGCCTTGAACCCTGAAGGCTGGCATAAAGGCATTGCAGGCTGAGGTGCTCATATGGAGGCATGGAAGTGCCTATCCACAGCACAGAACACTGTGGACATCATTTAGGTTAATTTAGGTTAGATCCTTTTTTTCCCTCTATTTGAAATATTGCTGCCATGAGCAGTCTTACATGTATTTCCTTATCAGTTTAGTTCAGTCACTTAGTCATGTCCGATTCTTTGAGACCTCATGGACTGCAGCACACCAGGCTTTCCTGTCCATCATCAACTCCCAGAGCTTGCTCCAACTCACGTCCATCAAGTCGGTGATGCCATCCAACCATCTCATCCTCTGTAGTCCCCTTCTCCTCCCACCTTCAATCTTTCCCAGGATCAGGGTCTTTTCCATTTGAGTCAGTTCTTTGCATCAGGTGGCCAAAGTATTGGAGTTTCAGCTTCAGCATTAGTCCTTCCAATGAATATTCAGGACTGATTTTCTTTAGGATGGACTGGTTGGATCTCCTTGCAGTCCAAGGGACTCTCAAGAGTCTTCTCCAACACCACAGTTCAAAAGCATCAATTCTTCGATGCTTAGTTTTCTTTAGTCCATCTCTCACATCCATACATGACTACTGGAAAAACCGTAGCTTTGACTAGACGGACTTTATCAGCAAAGTAATGTCTCTGCTTTATAATATGCTGTCTAGGTTGGTCATAGCTTTTCTTCCAAGGAGCAAGTATCTTGATTTCATGGCTGCAATCACCATCTGCAGTGATTTTGGAGCCCCAAAACATAAACTGTCACTCTTTCCATTGTTTCCCCATCTATTTGCCATGAAATGATGGGACTGGATGCCATGATTTTAGTTTTCTGAATGTTGAGTTTTAAGCCAACTTTTTCACTCTCCTCTTTCACTTTCATCAAGAGGCTTTTTAGTTCCTCTTCACTTTCTGCCGTAAGGGTGGTGTCATCTGCATATCTGAGGTTATTGATATTTCTCCCGGCAATCTTGGTTCCAGCTTGTCCTTCATCCAGCCTGGCATTTCTCATGATGTTAAATAAACAGGGTAACAATATGCCTTGACATATGGCTTTCCTGATTTGGAACCAGTCTGTTGTTCCATGTCCAGTTCTAACTGTTGCTTCTTAACCTGCATACAGATTTTCAGGAGGGAGATCAGGTGGTCTGGTATTCCCATCTCTTTCAGAATTTTCCACAGTTTGTTGTGATCCACACAGTCAAAGGCTTCGGCATTCAGAAATAGATGTTTTTCTGGAACTCTAACTTTTTCGATGATCCAATGGATGTTGGCAATTTAATCTCTGGTTCCTCTTCCTTTTCTAAATCTAGCTTGAACAACTGAAAGTTCACAGTTCATGTGCTGTTGAAGCCTGGCTTGGAGAATTTTGAGTTGAAGCCTTGCTAGTGTGTGAAATGAGTGCAATTGTGCAGTACTTTGAGCATTCTTTGGCATTGCCTTTCTTTGGGATTGGAATGAAAACTGACCTTTTCCAGTCCTGTGGCCACTGTTGAGTTTTCCAAATTTGCTGACATATTGAGTGCAGCACTTTCACAGCATTATCTTCCAGGATTTGAAATAGCTCAACTGAAATTCCATCACCTCCACTAGCTTTGTTCGTAGTGATGCTTCCTAAGGCCCACTTGACTTCTCATTCTAGAATGTCTGGCTCTAGGTGAGTGATCACACCATCATGATTATCTGGGTCATGAAGATCTTTTTTGTATACTTCTTCTGTGTATTCTTGCCACTTCTTAATATCTTCTGCTTCTGTTAGGTCCATACCATTTCTGTCCTTTATTGTGCCCATCTTTGCATGAGATGTCCCCTTGGTATCTGTAATTTTCTTGAAGAGATCTCTAGTCTTTACCATTCTATTATTTTTCAATATAAATATCAGATATCAGGTCAATGGATCAAAGAACCCTTTCTAGGCCTCTGAATATATAATACTATATTACCCTCCCTAAAGGTTGTGCTGCCATCTCTTGTATGTGCAGGCTGGTTTTAATTACATCCTTCCTCTGAATCTACAACGACTTTTTATGTCAACATAACAGGATTATGATATCTGATGATGGTGTTTGATCTATGATCTATGATTTGATCCCAAACCTTCTTTTCAATATCATTTCTGTCTCACAGGCAGTGTGTATAGTGGTTAAGGCCATTGCTCCAGAGAAGAATGTTTAGGATTGAATCCTGGAACTACCAGTTCATATAGAAGGGTTGAGCACTCCTGCCAAGGTGGCTGAGGCTCTCCAGGCTTTGGTTTTCTTATCTCTGGGGGAGAGTGGCCCTATGAAAAATTTGGGGCGGGGGCTCACTTTTGGTTTTCAAATCTTTCTATGATGATTATCCATTGTGTGTTATTTTAAAACATCTTATGACATATGATGGAGAAGGCAATGGCACCCCACTCCAGTACTCTTGCCTGGATAATCCTATGGATGGAGGAGCCTGGTAGGCTGCAGGCCATGGGGTCGCTAAATGTCGGACACGATTGAGTGATCTCACTTTGACTTTTCACTTTCATGCATTGGAGAAGGAAATGGCAACCCACTCCAGTATTCTTGCCTGGAGAATCCCAGGGATGGGGGAGCCTGGTGGGCTGCCGTCTATGGGGTCGCACAGAGTCGGACATGACTGAAGCGACTTAGCAGCAGCAGCATGACATATGAATGGCTTGACATGATCAGTCTCTTTGGAAGGTCAATGATAGCCATTAAGACATTGAATCTGAGAAGGCAGGGTTGGGAGGTTGGCAGAGTGGCCTGGATGGAGGTGCTCAAAGGAGGGACAGCAAGATGGGAAGGGCTGAGATTCTGGCAGTGACAGTCAGAAGGGAGAGAGTAAAGTGGAAGAGAGAGCAGTGGGTGAAGCTGGTCAGGAAATACTAACTTCCAGTTATAAGATGAATACGTTCTGGGGATGTCATGTATAGCATGATGACTATAGTTAACAATACTGTATTGTATATTTACAAGTTTCTGAGTAGATTTTAAAAGTTCTCATTATAAGAAAAAAATTATAACTATGTAAGGTGATGGATGTTAATTAAACTTATTGTGGTAGTCATCTCACACTATATACACATACCAAATCATGTTGCATGTTTTACACTAATATAATTATATATCACTTATTTCTCAGTAAAACTGGAAACAATTGTATACAGCCTAGATTAAGAAACATATATTATTTATATAATGTTTAATTTTAAAATCAATGGAATATAAGTTTAAAACATTCAGAAAAGAGAGAGAGTAGAGAAGGCTAGCAGAGGGAGACTCAGTGGGGCATGGTGAGCGCGTGGATGGAGTGTGAGGGCGTGGGTAGGAGGCCCCCTTCCCAAGTCTGGGGGACGCTGTGGTCCTTTTTCACACCAAATCTACCTGTGGGGAAAATACTGGGCTTGTCAGTGTGCCAGAGAGAGCTGGTTTTTATTGCTACCTCACTGCACCACTGGTTTTACCCTGGCTTCAAAAATGCTCTTTTAACAGCAAATGCCATTCTGATGAGACTATCTTTTCCTTGTCCTCCCTCTTTCATTTCCTGTCACTCTTTTTAACTCCTCTATTACTCTGCTGCTGGGCATGTACCATGGGTAAGCACCATGGCAGCTGCCATGGGGGACATAGAAAAGAGACAATGTGAACCTCACTCTTAAAGGGACATGACAGTGCACCTCCAGTTCCTTATGGTTTCTTCCCCAGATGACTTTGGAAATCACAATGTGATGAGTGAAGTAGAGAAGGGGCCCTTTGATTATTGATTACCTCCTGCTATGTTCCAGGTAGCTTGCTGGATGCTCTGCATACATTTTGTTATCTAATCCTCTCAATGAGTGGTAAGCATTATTACCTTGTCTTATAGATGAGATACGATCCCTGGGTTGGGAAGATCCCCTGGAGGAGGGGATGGCAATCCACTCCAGTATTCTTGCCTGGAGAATCCCATGAACAGAGAAGCCTGGCAGGCTACAGTCCATGGGGTCACAAAGTGTTGGACACGACTGAGTGACTAACACTTTCACTTTCATAGATGAGAAAATTGTGGCTCAGAGAGTTTCAGTAACTGTTGCAAGGCTGTAAAACAGATCTGAGAACAGATCTGTTTCGTTAACATTCCATCCCATTCCGCCTTCCCGGTCTTTACATCCATTGGCAGAGGGACTGTGGAAACCCATGACCATCCCTCTCTGGCTGTGTTGAGGGCCTTGTTTATACTTATTCTGGAAGGAAGGTGAGAGTTCTGGAAGTGAATGAGGAGCAGGTTCCAGTCAGCTCTTGCCTCTGAAAAGAGTCATGTGTGTGGGCCTGGGTTCCGGAGGATGGTGATTGGCTTGGACAGGTGAAAGTTCTGGAAGGGCTGTGAGCAGTGAACTTTTTAGAACAACTTCCGTTCTCAGGCTCCTCAAGACCATGCTGATCATCTGCCTGGATTCCCAGTGGCATGAGGAAAGCCAGACTTGGATCAGCAGGAAGCCTAGTGTGCTCGCTTTCTGTAGAAAACCCTGGAAGCCACCACGTTGCTGTTGCTGGTGATGTTGAGAAGTGATTATGAGAAACAGGCTGATTGCAGAGCTTCACAGCTAAAAGGACATTTGAAAGCGAAAGTGTTAGTCACTCAGTCATGTCCTACTCTTTGCAACCCCATGGACTATAGCCTCTGTGCATGGACTTCTCCAGGGAAGAATATTGGCATGGGTAGCCTTTCCCTTCTCCAGGGGATCCTCCAGACCCAGGGATGGAACATGGGTCTCCCACATTGCGGGCAGATTCTTTACCATTTGAGCCACCAGGGAAAGCCCCAAAGGACATTTAGCCACCAGGTTCTGGGCCCACTTGGTTTTATCCATAGTATGGCTTCTTTCAAGTTGCTGTTGATTAGACCTCTTGAGAACAGTGTGAGCTTGGCTACTCTGAGACAGCCTGAGGTGTCTCCCAGGACAGCCTGGGAGGCCCTTGTTGCTAGGAATCCTGAGGTGGCAGCTGCCAGGGGATCTGGGGGCAGCCTCAGCCATGCAGTTCTCAGCATCCAGGGCCTTCAGAGAGCCCTGGTCTGACCACCTGATACTCCAGGAAGTTGTGTTTCTTGTTGCGGGATTGGGGAACATTCCTCTGGCCCTCAGCTCCCCAGTGACTGAAAGAGATGTTGAAGGCTGAACATTTCTGGGGCTCCTCTCTGAAGGGAGTTCCAGGAAGCTCTTCTGGCAGGCTGGGTAGGAGACTTCCCTCTGGGAGTCCCTAATATCACATCCACATTCCAAGCCTGTACTTATCTCATTAAGCTGAGATGAACTGCCACTGAAATTAAAGATAGATCATTAGAGGCAGGTAGAGAAGACTTGCCAGCACCTAGCATGGTGCCTGCCTGGTACACAAGAGATGCTCTGTCAGTGGTGACCCATTTGTTGAACTGAGAGGGCTACCCTCGAGCAAGGGATGGGGTGGGGGGGGGGACTCAGGTTCTTTCCATCTTCTGGATCTGCTTGTGTCCTCAGAGTTGCACAATGGCTGATTTGTTCCTATAGCTCATATCTGCATTGCAGGCAGTAAGAAGGAGACGTGGAGAAAGTGGAAAGGATGACCTTTTTTCAAGTAAACAGAAATCCCTGGTAGATCAGTGTTTTCTGGCCATTTCTAAGCAGCAAGAGTGTCTGGGAAGGTGGATGTGTGTTACCCAGGCTTGTTTTATTAAACAAAATCCAGGCTCTTTTAGCTTACGTGGGAATGTATTCTTTTTCTAGTGCTGCTGTAACAAAGTACCACAAATTAGGTGATTTAAATGATCAATATGTATTGTCTCACAGTTCTGGGGGCCAGAAGTCTGAGATCAAGATGCTGGCATGGTAGATTCTTTCTGAGGGATATGAGCGAAGGATCTGTTCTATGTATTTTTTGTAGTTTGGTGGTTTGCTGGCAATCTTTGGCATTCCTTGGCTTGTTCCTTGGCATCACCAAGATCTCTGCCTCTATCTTCACATGGCATTCTCCCTGTGTGTGTGTGTTCTCTGGGTCCAGATTTCCGCTTTTCATGAGTTGCTTGGAGTGCAAGGAGATCAAACCAGTCAATCCTAAAGGAAATCAACCCTGAATGTTCATTGGAAGGACTGATGCTGAAGCTCCAATACTTTGGCCACCTGATATGAAGAGCTGACTCACTGGAAAAGACTGGAAAAATGCTGGGAAAGATTGAAGACAAAAGGAGAAGGGCGTGCCAGAGGATGAGATGGTTGGATGGCATTATCCACTCAATGGCATGAATTTAAGCAAACTCTGGGAGATAGTGGAGGACAGAGGAGCCTGGCATGGTACAGTCCACAGGGTCCCAAAGAGTTGGACATAAGTTCATGACTGAACAATAAAGACATAGTCATATTGGATTAAGTGAATTAGGCCCACCCTAACGACCTCATCTTAATTTGATCATCTACAAAGACCCTATTTCCAAATAAGATCACATTCACAGGACTGGGGCTGGGATTTCAACATCTTTTAGAAGAACACATTTTGACCTCTAGTAGGGAATTTTAAAACATAGCCTTCATTAACATTCTTCAACACTCCTCCCATCAAGAGGTAGGTCTTGCACCCCCTTTCCCCCAAACCTGATTGCTTATGATTATGTCTACTAATAGAATATGGTGGAAATGATTTCCAAGGCTATTGGAGAAGGCCTTGCTTATGGCCCCTGCTTGGCTTTCTTGGGAAACTCTGGAAGATGCTAGTCACCATGTTAGAAGCCTGACCATCCTGAGATCATTATTGTGGAGATGTTGGTGCTCCAGTCTTTAGTCCCAGCTGAGCTTCTGGACAACAGCTGGCATCAACGTCTGCCCTGTGTGTGTACCATGTTGGACATCCAGCCCACTCGAGCCTTCAGATGACTGCAACCCCAGCTGGCATTTGACTGCAACCACATGAAGGCCCTAAGCAAGAACTGCTCAGACAAACCTTTCCTGAAGTCCTGACCCACAAAATCATGAACAAAATCAAGCTGTTGTTTTAAGGTCACCCAATTTGCTAAGCTGTTACACATCAATGGAAAACTAGAATAATCAGCAAGAAAAAGAAAATGAATATTGGTCATCCAATAAGAGCAGTGAGGAATCTGAGACCCAGAATTATCATCAGGAAGATGGCCCCCTCTGGAGCCCTTCATCAGAGGTTTTGGGTTCCCAGATTTTCACTGAGGGTTGGGGTCCTTCCTTCATTCTGAGACACTTAGTTAAGACAAGCCTATATCTGAGTGACCAAAATGCTGATTTTTATCTGAACGTTCAAATAATCATTTTCGTGGGAAAAATTGTGTCAGGTGTAATCACAGCTAACTATTGTAATGAAAGCAGTGATCCTTGGCTTGTCCTTTCACCAAAAGGCTGCTTTGTCTGAACTGGGGATTAGTTGTCATTGGAAAACATGGTGCTGGCTTGTATTAATATAACTTTGCCAGGAAGTAGGTACCTCCCATCCCCCCTTTTATAGTCAATGAACTGCCCTATGGGTAGCATGTTACTGGCAGACTCTAAATTCTGCACCATAGTTTTCAGTTTTCTAGTTTATTCTGGGGCTCCCAGAACCAGAAATCTAGTTCTCAAGTGATGGATGAAAACAGGGGCTTGTCTTGTGATAGAATTTTCTGAATGTGCTAAAGGTCAGTCTGTGCTGGCCAGCTCACCCATGGGTATCTGTGCTGCCTTCAGTGTCCAGGTTCTACTTCATTTCTGTCCGTGTGGTTCTGTTTCTCTGTGTGTTTGCTAGGCCTGAAGACTCAAGATTTCTCCATTATCCTTTCTTTATATTGTGTCTAATCTTGATTAGACCTTGATTTGTTCGACCTTTGTTCTATTTTCCTTGACTTCTTCGTATTCAGTTTCATGCTTTGCTCAATCAGTCTCACAACAGTTGCCAAGCAACTTCCTTTCTTTTCTACAGATTCCCCCTAAATTCCATGTTTCATGAAGCCCTTTGCTCAGCAACACTGGTACGCTCTAGTTTTTGTGTATAACTGTGTTAAAACTATGGATTATAAACCAAAGGGAACACTACATGGAGCAGGATGCAAAGTGGTTAGGGAATGGGCTTTGAAGTCAGAGAAGCCTGGGTTCAGATTTTGGCTCTGCTACATATTAACTGGGTGATATTGAGCAATCTGTTTAACTTTGCACACCTCCATTTCCTCATCTGTTAAATGGGTACAACAAATTGTATTTTCCCAAGATGGCCACAACATTCTCTCATCACCCATTTTCTTCTAGAACCTTGCTGCTTCCTTTCAGAAGATGAGGCCTATGCTCTTTACTTTTGAATCTGGATAGGTTTGTGGCTTGCTTGTAATTGATTAAATGCAGTGGATATAATGCTACATGACCTTAGAGGGTAGGTCAGAAAAGGTGATGCAGTTTCTAGCTTGCTTGCTGGAACATTCATGCTGAAGTCGCCAGCTTCTGAGTAAGCTGTCTAGCTGTCTAGAACCCACCATGCTGTGAGGAAGCCCAAATGAGTTCAGGTTCAGTTCAGTCACTCAGTCATGTATGACTCTTTGTGACCCCATGGACTGCAGCACACCAGGCCTCCCTGTCCATCACCAACTCCCAGAGTTTACTCAAACTCATGTCCATTGAGTTGGTGACGCCATCCAACCATCTCATCCTCTGTCATCCCCTTCTCCTCCTGCCTTCAATCTTTCCCAGCATCAAGGTCTTTTCCAGTGAGTTAGTTCTTCGCATCAGGTGGCCAAAGTATTGAAGCTAGAAACCAAATTGAGAAGCTCTCAAAATACCGTTGATCCTCCCTACAGGTAAATCTCCCTACTTGCCGAAATTTATGTGTAACCCAAAATCAATACTTGCAGAGGGCTTTTGTGGTCCTTTGGGGACATGTGTATAGTGACAAATAATTTGAGTCACCTGATGCATAGTTCCCAGCTAATATTGAACAAGACTTTAATCTCTGCCTTCTTGTTTCAGCACTCAGATGGTGCTAGTGGTAAAGAATCCACCTGCCAATGCAGGAGATGTGAGACGTGGGTTTGATCCTTGGGGCAGGAAGATCCTGTGGAGAAGGGCATGGCAACCCACTCCAGTATTCTTGCCTGGAGAATCCCATGGACAGAGGAGCCTGGCAGGGTCCATGGGGTTGCAAAGAATGAGACATGACTGAAGTGACAGCACATTCGCACACACTAAACAAGTGTCCTTTTGGTGGTCTAATATTTTGTGCCATGTTTTGTTGAGTGTGTGTTTGTATTTTTTATTGGTGTTTTGCTGCTTAAAGTGACCCCCAAGTGTTGAACTGCGGCCTTGTGTTCCTAAGTGCAAGAAGACTGTCATGTGCTTTACAGAGAAAATATGTGTGTCAGACACATTTCCTTCAGGCATGTGTTCTATTGCTGTTCGCTGTGAGTTCAATGTGAATGAACCAACAATATGGATCCAATAAGGTGTCAGAAACACATGAAACAAGGTTTACATATTGATCAGTTGTTGAAAATATTGTAAAGGGAGGCTTGCGGGAACTTAAACCTGGTATTTCCTCAGGAGCATTTGCTAATTTAGTTTTTATAGTGGTGACTTTATTGGGCGTAAGTACTTCAAATAATGAGAATAGACTGTGCATGAACATGAAGGGTGCTCAGTCAGCCCGCAGCTGCTCCAGCCTCCTACAGTCCCTGCTACAGTCACTGTCTGACTGCAGCTTCAGGAAAGACACTGAGCCACACAGCACAAGAGAGTCCCCAGATTCTTGACCTCAGGAAACTGTGAGATACAGTCATTTTGCTTGTAAGCAAAAATATTTAATATATTATTGTTGTTATTTATATATTTATAATACTTATCATGTTGTTGTCTAGTCACCAAGTCATGTCTGACTGTTTGTGACCCTATGGACTGCAGCCCGCCAGGCTCCTCTGGCCATGGAATTCTCCAGGCAAGAATACTGGAGTGGGTTGCCATGTCCTTCTACAAGGGATCTTCCTGACTCAGGGATCGAACTTGCATCTCTTGCTTGGCAGGTGGATTCTCTACCACTGAGCCACCTGAGAAGCCCAATATTTATCATTCTATTTATTGATATTAAAAACAGTTTGTTGCCTCAGTAGCAGCCAGAATAATGGGTGTTAAGAGCACATCCCTCACAAGGTTGTGGGGAGGATTAAATGAAATGGTGTACATCAAGTTGAAAGGGTTAAGTGTTTTTATTAAGCACCAAGCACTATGTTACCACTAATATCATAAGTCCTCTGTATTAGCCTTTATTTTTATAGAAACACAGATTATTGTATTGAAAGAGACTTGAAAGATCACCTTGGCTAATCCCTGTATTTTCTGGTATGAAATCAGAGGCCCAGAGAGGGGAAATTTGTCTGTACCACACAGAGTTGATGGCAGAGTATAAATTAGGAGTAAGACTCTATCTCTGTGCTGAATAGAAAAATCTTGTAACTGCTTGTTTCAATTATAGATGTGCCTTAGTTATTGAAAAAACAAAGCAGAATATGACTCAAATATACAGAGGTCTTGAATTTTCACTGCTCCCTTTAGTCCTGGAATCACAGGTGGGGTGATCCTTCATAATTGGTCTTCACACAAGAGAGTTGTTCTGAGGGATGGAAGTTGTGCTCTGGGATATGCTTCAGTAGATATCAATATTATTATTGGTTTTTGATTAAAGGCTTGGTCCCTTTGGGGCTTCCTTGGTGGTTCAGATGCTAAAGAATCCACCTGCAATGCAGGAGACCCAGTTTTTGATCCCTATGTCAGAAGATCCCCTGGAGAACAGAATAGCTTCAGTATTCTGCCCAGAGAATTCCATGGACAGAGGAGCCTGGCAGGGTTCATGGGGTTGCAAAGAGTCAAACATAACTGAGCATCTGAGCTAAGCTAAGCTAATGGTTGTTTCATTTCTAGTTTTTTAAGGAATCTTCATACTATCCTCCATAGTGGCTGTATCAATTTACATTCCCACCAACAGTGCAAGAGGTTTCCCTTTTCTCTACAGCCTCTCCAGCATTCATAGTTTGTAGACTTTTTGGTAATGGCCATTCTGACTAGTGTGAGGTGATACCTCATTGCAGGTATCACCTACACTGAGATTTTGTATTTCTCTAATAATCAGCGATGTTGAGCATCTTTCCACGTGTTTATTGGTCCTTTGTATGTCTTCCTTGTAGAAGTGTCTGTTTAGGTTTATTGCCCATTTTTTGATTGAACTGTTTGTTTTTCTGATATTGAACTGTATGAATCCTGGTATTACTAATGAATCTTTTGGATAACTGGCATAATCTATCATTTTGAGAAGAAAAATTTAAAAGACTATAATTTTGAAGAATTGAGATACCATTTTGGATAAACTTTAAAAGTACCCAATACAAGATCAAACCAATAGCTTGGTCCTATAATTTTTCCATCTCCCATGACTGAGGCCGGGCCTCTGGATGGCTTTAGGAAAGTTCATCAGGGTTCGTTTGTCTCTGGCCACAGTGCTACAGGGTTAGTGGAACCATAGCTTCTGTTGCTCCACTTCCTTACCCTCTGCCAGGAATTTTCTTTTTCCTTCTATGTCGTGGGACCTTAAAACTTAATCCAGAACTTAAAATTGCTCCCCAAGAATTAATGGAAGGCTGATTCCATCCCTTTCCTCTGATCCTTTATGTGGTGATGTTACAACTTAAATCTCAGCGAGATTAAGTCTCTTTAAAGAGACAGGATGACTTTCAGGTCTGTAAATGATCACATAATGCATCCTGAGTGAAGGGAATGCAGTCATTTTGAGTTAATTCATAATTTAATAGATATTTATTTTATGACTCCTAATGAAGAAATGTGTCCACCAGAAAAGAAGTTGGTCCCCTCAGGGACATAGATACAAATGCATGTCACCTGGGCTAATGGCAGTTCCCTTCAAAGCCTTATCTAAGACACAGTCTGCCTTGCCCCATTGGGTACTAGGGGAAAGTGGATCTTGATTATGAAGACAGAGGCATCAGACACTCTCAACCTAACAGCACCCAATAGTGGTTCCTCTACCCAAAGTCCTTGCCTGATTCCATGCCCAATAAGCAAACCATTGATTATGAGCTTCTTCCCATGTGAGATTTCTTCTAGGGAGAGAATGCAGCAGTGCAAGTGTCCAGCCTCCACCTGTGGACAGATTCTTCTTTGTAAATCAGTAATCCGGCATTCCTATTTTATACATCAATCTCCCTGAAGGATGTGGTTAAGGGGTCGGGGGCTCTGTCCTGGAAAGAAAAATCCACAAACCTTTTCTTGAGTTTCCACTGAGTTGTGCGGGTTGGGAAAATGGAGGTGAAGAGAGGGAACTTGCTAGGACCAAACTTTGGGGGAGTTGATATGCATCGAAAAGGGGGTTATGCAGAAAACTGAACAAATGTCTGATAGATGTGTATGTATGTGTCTTGGGGACAGGCAGACCTAGGGGTCTGCATTTGTCCCAACTCAGAGTTTTTCAAAGTATGGTCTTTGGGTGTGGGGCCCTGGGATCTGTGTTTTCAACAAGCTCCCTGGTGATTCTGGTGTTCATTTAAGTTTGAGAACCACTGTTCTGGTCCACAGTCAGTCAGTCAGTTCAGTCGCTCAGTCGTGTCCGACTCTTTGTGGCCCCATAAATCGCAGCACGCCAGGCCTCCCTGTCCATCACCAGCTCCTGGAGTTCACTCAGGCTCACGTCCATCGAGTCAGCGATGCCATCCAGCCATCTCATCCTCTGTCGTCCCCTCCTCATCCTGCCCCAAATCCCTCCCAGCATCAGAGTCTTTTCCAATGAGTCAACTCTTCGCATGAGGTGGCCAAAATATTGGAGTTTCAGCTTTAGCATCATTCCTTCCAAAGAAATCCCAGGGCTGATCTTCAGAATGGACTGGTTGGATCTCCTTGCAGTCCAAGGGACTCTCAAGAGTCTTCTCCAATACCACAGTTCAAAAGCATCAATTCTTCGGCACTTGCTTTCTTCACAGTCCAACTGTCACATCCATACATGACCACTGGAAAAACCATAGCCTTGACTAGACAGACCTTTGTTGGCAAAGTAATGTCTCTGCTTTTCAATATGCTATCTAGGTTGGTCATAACTTTTCTTCCAAGGAGTAAGTGTCTTTTAATTTCATGGCTGCAATCACCATCTGCAGTGATTTTGGAGCCCCCCAAAATAAAGTCTGACACGGTTTCCACTGTTTCTCCATCTATTTCCCATGAAATGATGGGACTGGATGCCATGATCTTCATTTTCTGAATGTTGAGCTTTAAGCCAACTTTTTCACTCTCCTCTTTCACTTTCATCAAGAGGCTTTTTAGTTCCTCTTCACTTTCTGCCATAAGGGTGGTGTCATCTGCATATCTGAGGTTATTGATATTTCTCCCCGCAATCTTGACTCCAGCTTGTGTTTCTTCCAGCCCAGCATTTCTCATGATGTACTCTGCATATAAGTTAAATAAGCAAGGTCCACGGTATCTTTATCCAATTCTCTGTCCCTCCGTATCAGTGTCAGAAATAAAGAGTGAAAGGGTAACATTGTGTGATTAAATCTGGTTCACCATTAAAGTTCCTCTGTTTCTGTAGCTAAGCATTAGCAGAGCTCCCCCCACTCCAAATGAACTCACCTCTGGCTTTCCAGGTGGCACTAGTGGTCAAGAGCCAGCCTGCCAATGCTGGACATGTAAGAGAGGAGATTTCAATTCCTGTGTCTGGAAGATCCCGGGGATCTTCCATAATCCTTCCATGCCTCTCCCATGCCTCCTTCCCAGGAGGGCATGGCAACCCACTCCAGTATTCTTGCCTGGAGAGTCCCCATGGATAGAGGAGCCTGGTGGGCTGAGTCCACGGGGTCGCAAAGAGTTGGACGTGACTGAAACGACTTATCATGTAGTCACTAAATAAACATGTTTTCTAAAAATTTTAACACCTTAGTTCAAATATCCATGAGGTCATAAAATAATTTAGGGGAACAAGTATTGGGGTGAAGGAGGACAAACTAGATGTGAGATTTAAAAAGGCATTTAAATATTTTATCCTCAGAATTGAGATTATTATGCTCTTAAGCAATCAAAATAAACATTTACATAGCACATAACATGTTCTTTGTGTCAAGGACTACCTAGAAAAATTTGAATGAGGGAACTGTCTCTTTCTACCTTTCAACATTCTTCCTTGTTCTCTTGGTCTGTGCTCCAGGGCTCTTGTGCTGATCCCTGATGACTCAGATTCAGCACCTATATAACCTGTGATCCAAACTTAGCTTTTTCTAATCAAAACTTACCTGTGTTGGAGTTTATTCTCAGCCACTACTCAAATAATTGTCTCTCTGGAAAGCAATCTGATTTACTTATTCATGGCAAAGTGTTGCTAAAGAATAATAGCTGAAGGTGTTTCCCCCAAGGATCCTTGAGGGCCTAATCTGTCAAATCAAATATTTTTTAAAAATTTATTTATTTTTGGCTGTGCTGGGTCTTCATTGCTGTCTAGCCTTTCTCTAGTTGTGACAAGTGGGGGCTGCTCTCTAGGTGTGGTGCGCAGGCTTCTCATTTTGGTGGCTTCACTTGTTGTGGAGCTTGGGCTTTAGTAGTCATGCTTCCTGGGTTCCAGAGCACAGGCTCAATAGTTGTGGCACACAGGCTTAGTTGCTCTGCAGCACGTGGAATCTTCCTGGACCAGAGATCAAACCCATGTCTCCTGCATTGGCAGGTGGATTCTTTACCACTGAGCCACCAGGAAAGCCCCCAAAATACATTTCTAATGGTGGAGTCTAATGCCTCATAGAAGGAAGGAGGGAGGAAAATATTTGGGGAGGCAGACTTTCCTAGCATTCCTAAAATTATACCACAGACTATTATTATTCATTTTAAGGACTCTTTTGCTCAAAGCTAAGGTTTAGAGAAATAGTATAAGGATATTCATTAGAACTAAAGACCAAAAGCCAACTATAATAGGTGATTAAAAAAAAAACCCATGTTCAAAAAAACATCTGCAGAACTCATTAAAATTTAACAAAAACCATCCAGAGACTACCACCCCAGCAGCATAGTGAAGAGAAGGCTAGAAATTCAAGAAGGAGATTGAAGGTATCAGTAAGTACTGGCTTTTCTCCAGCCACCCCAGTATTTTCTTGGGATGGAACAGCTGTGATGTAGCTCTTGGGAGAAATTTATGTGCTTTCTTTGGAATTTAGGGATGTTTAGGATTAAAGAGACTCATGCCCACTTCTCACCTGGAGAAGTCTGAAGGGCAAAGCTGGCTGGAGAAGCAGGAAGAGCAGTCCAAATATAGGGGCAGCAGGATACGCTGTGTTTCCATCACTTAGCGGTCTGGGATGCAGATCGTGGGGGCCGAGAGGACTGTGGGCAAGGTAGTTGGAGTCATCTTTCAGGGACCCTGCCCAAGAAGGTGACTTGTTGGAACAGGGGGATTCTTAAAAGTAAGAGGCATCAGGATTTCTTTCAGGTAGAAAAGCTGAAGGGGTCAGAACTGATCAGCCAGAGTGTGTCACCAGAGTCAGGAAACAGCTACTCAGAGGTCCCTGTGGACTATCCAGAGGTCCAAAGATCACACTCCCCTGGCAGCTGTGGACCATAGAAGATCCAGCATTTTGGTGGCTGCCATGACAGAGGCATTTTAATAGCATCATTGACATGAGATGGGCTTCCTAGGTGGCGCTAGTGGCAAAGAACCTGCCTGCTAATGCAAGAGACACAGGTTGGGTCCCTGGCTCAGGAAGATCCCCCAGAGGAAAGCATGGTGACTCACTCCAGTATTCTTGCCTGGAGAATCCAATGGACAGAGGAGCCTGGTGGGCTATGGTCCATGGGGTCACAAAGAGTCAGACATGACTGAAATGACTTAGCAGCACACTGACATAAGCTGGTTCCTTTCTCCTATAATCTCTCTATCTCAGAGAAGCAAGCAGAAGTGTGCAAGAAGGGAAAGTGTACCAGCCTGGGTTTGGTGAGAGGAGTAGAATTATGATGGGTTTGTTATAGGAATTAGACCTTATACTCTGTGGGAGCTTATGGAGAAGTCTACATGGGACTGTTGCTTCTACATCTGGTTTTGGGGCCAATGTCTCTATAGAAGAAGGAATTCTGGGAAAAGCTGTTTCAGGTTAGTTAACCGGACACACAAGAAAGAGTTGAAAGAACTCTTATGACTTCTTGTCCAGCTTTTCGGTTCTCTGAGCCAGGGGAATGGGAGAAGCTTTGAATTGGATATGAGATTAAAATATTGACTTATATTGGATTTTTAAAATGCCAAAATAAGGCTTGTTTTTAAAGTGGCCTGGAAGCCAGGAGATTTTAGATCTGAAACTAACACAATATTATAAATCAACTATACTTATATTTTAAAAAGTCAGGAGATTTGTCTAGGACATTTTCACAAGGCAGGGAAACTGGTTTGATGTAACCAAATTGAAGGCAATAATGAAGAAAAATACAGCCATTTCCTGTTTATACTTGGTCAGGTTGAGCTTGTTTAATAAACCAGTTCCACAGGCATTTAACTTGTATGAGTTCAACTGTACACATTGCTACATACTTCCATGGTCATCAGTCCTTATCTCATATAATTTAAAATACTTAAAATGCTATTTGGTATCCCTTCTTTATTAAATATTCTTTACTACATACTTAATACATATAAAATACATGAAGAAATTCATATAGCTGTATAGTTTTGCACCGTATATACAGAATCACCTATACTGTTCCTTGTGGAAAATTTAAAGCATTTTTTCAAGGGCTGTTTTTACAATAAGTGATGTTTGCCTTATGTACTGGTTGCTGAAGTTAACACTCTGTGTAAAACGAAGGTATGACTCTTCTGTACTGCAAAATTCAGGGGCAAGGGAAGGTAGGGTGAAGAAAGCATATTGTTTTTGTAATCATTGATGTGCCCAGTATATCCAGTTCATCCAGTTTCTTCTAGAGAAAGTGTGTTTTCATGTTTTCACCTTCTAAAATGATAACATGTTAGAGTTTAAAGCAACCTTAAAGGTCTTTGTTGTTGTTCAGTCACTCAGTTGTGTCTGACTCTTTGTGACCTCATGGACTGTAGTACGCCAGGCTTCCCTGTCCTTCACCATATCCCTGAGTTTGCTCAAACTCATGTCCACTGAGTTAGTGATGCCATCCAATCGTCTCATCCTTTGTCACCCTCTTCTCATTTTGCATCAGGGTCTTTTCCAGTGTGTTCGCTCTTTGCATCAGGTGGCCAAAGTATTGGAGCTTCAGCCTAAGGTCACTACTCACCCCTCATTTTACTTTATTTTTTAATTACTTGATTTATTTTAATTGGAGGCTAATTACTTTACAATATTGTAGTGGTTTTTGCCATACATTGACATGAATCAGCCATGGGTGTACATGTGTTCCCCATCCAGAACCCCCCTCCCACCTCCCTCCCCGTCTCATCCCTCAGGGTCATCCCCGTGCACCAGCCCTGAGGACCCTGTCTCATGCATCGAACCTGGACTGGATGTCTGTTTCAAATATGATAATATACATGTTTCAATGCTGTTCTCTCAAATCATCCCACCCTTGCCTTCTCCCAGAGTCCAAAAGACTGTTATTTACATCTGTGTCTCTTTTGCTGTTTGACATATAGGGACATCATTACCATCTTTTGGATAGCAGCTATTCTGACCGGCGTAAGATGGTACTTCATTGTGGTTTTGATTTGAATTCCTCTGATAATGAGTGATACTGAGCATCTTTTCATGTGTTTGTTAGCCATCTGTATGTCTTCTTTGGAGAAATGTCTATTTAGTTCTTTGGCCCATTTTTTGATTGGGTCATTTATTTTTCTGGAATTGAGCTGTAGGAGCTGCTTGTATATTTTTGAGATTCTTTGTCAGTTGCTTTGTTTGCTATTATTTTTTCCTCATTCTGAAGGCTATCTTTTCACCTTGCTCATAGTTTCCTTCATTGTGCAAAAGCTTTTAAGTTTAATTAGGTCCCATTTGTTTATGTTTGCTTTTATTTCCATGACTCTGGGAGGTGGGTCATAGAGGATCCTGCTGTGATTTATGTCAGAGGGTGTTCTGCCTATGTTTTCCTCTAGGAGTTTTATAGTTTCTGGGTTACATTTAGATCTTTAGTCCATTTTGAGTTTATTTTTGTGTATGGTGTTAGAAAGTGTTCTAGTTTCATTCTTTTACAAGTGGTTGACCAGTTTTCCCAGCACCACTTGTTAAAGAGATTGTCTTTAATCCATTGTATATTCTTGCCTCCTTTGTTAAAGATAAGGTGTCCATAGGCGCATGGATTTATCTCTGGACTTTCTATTTTGTTCCATTGATCTATACTTCTGTCTTTGTGCCAGTACCATACTGTCTTGATGACTGTAGCTTTGTAGTATAGTCTGAAGTCAGGCAGGTTGATTCCTTCAGTTCCATTCTTCTTTCTCAGGATCGCTTTGGCTATTCGAGGTTTTTTGTATTTCCATACAAATTGTGAAATTATTTATTCTAGTTCTCTTAAAAATACCGTTGGTAGCTTGATAGGAATTGCATTGAATCTATAGACTGCTTTGGGTAGTATACTCATTTTCACTATATTGATTCTTCTGATCCATGAACATGGTATATTTCTCCATCTATTTGTGTCATCTTTGATTTCTTTCATCAATGTTTTATAGTTTTCTATATATAGGTCTTTTGTTTCTTTAGGTAGATTTATTTCTAAGCATTTTATTCTTTTCGTTGTAATGGTGAATGGAATTGTTTCCTTAATTTCTGTTCTCTCATTGTTAGTGTATAGGAATGGAAGGCATTTCTGTGTGTTAATTTTATATCTTGCAACTTTACTATATTCATTGATTAGCTCTAGTAATTTTCTGGTGAAGTCTTTAGAGTTTTCTATGTAGAGGATCATGTCATCTGCAAACAGTGAGAATTTTACTTCTTCTTTTCCAATCTGGATTCCTTTTATTTCTTTTTCATCTCTGATTGCTGTGGCTAAAACTTCTAAAACTGTGTTGAATAGTAGTGGTGAGAGTGGGCACACTTGTCTTGTTCCTGACTTTAGGGGAAATGCTTTCAATTTTTCACCATTGAGGATAATGTTTGCTGTGGGTTTATCATATATGGCTTTTATTATGTTGAGGTATATTCCTTCTATGCCTTCTTTCTGGAGGGTTTTTATGATAAATGAATGCTGAATTTTGTCAAAGGCTTTCTCTGCATCTATTGAGATAATCATATGGTTTTTATCTTTCAATTTGTTAATGTGGTGTATTACATTGATTGATTTGTGGATATTAAAGAATCCTTGCATCTCTGGGATAAAGCCCACTTAGTCATGATGTATGATCTTTTTAATATCTTGTTGGATTCTGTTTGCTAGAATTTTGTTAAGGATTTTTGCATCTATGTTCATCAGTGATATTGGCCTGTAGTTTTCTTTTTTTGTGGCATCTTTGTCAGGTTTTGGTATTAGGGCGATGGTGGCCTCATAGAATGAGTTTGGAAGTTTGCCTTCCTCTACAATTTTTTGGAAGAGTTTGAGAGGGTGTGTGTTAGCTTTTCTCTAAATTTTTGGTAGAATTCAGCTGTGAAGCCGTCTGGTCCTGGGCTTTTGTTTGCTGGAAGATTTCTGATTACAGTTTTGATTTCTGTACTTGTGATGGGTCTGTTAAGATTTTCTATTTCTTCCTGGTTTAGTTTTGGAAAGTTATACTTTTCTAAGAATTTGTCCATATCTTCCAAGTTGTCCATTTTATTGGCATATAATTGCTGATAGTAATCTCTTATGATCCTTTGTATTTTTGTGTTGTTTGTTGTGATTTCTCCATTTTCATTTCTAATTTTGTTGATTTGATTCTTCTCCCTTTGTTTCTTGATGAATCTGGCTAATTTTTTGTCTATTTTATTTATTTTCTTGAAGAACCAATTTTAGCTTTGTTGATTTTTGCCATGGTCTCTTTTGTTTCTTTTGCATTTATTTCTCTCCTAATTTTTGTGATTTATTTCCTTCTATAACCCTGGAGTCTTCATTTCTTCTTTTTCTAGTTGCTTTAGGTGTAGAGTTAGGTTATTTATTTGATTTCTCTCCTGTTTCTTGAGGTAAGCCTGTATTGCTATGAACCTTCCCCTTAGCACTGCTTTTACTGAATCCCATAGGTTTTGGGTTGTTGTGTTTTCATTTTCATTTGTTTCTGCATATTTTGATTTCTTTTTTATTTCTTCTGTGATTTGTTGGTTTTTCAGAAGAGTGTTGTTTAGCCTCCATATGTTTGTATTTTTAAGTTTTTTTTTCCTGTAGTTGACATCTAATCTTACCGCATTGTGATCAGAAAAGATGCTTGGAATGATTTCAATTTTTTTGAATTTATCAAGGCTAGATTTATGGCCCAGGATGTGATCTATCCTGGAGAAGCTTCTGTGTGCACTTGAGAAAAAGGTGAAATTCATTGTTTTTGGGTGAAATGTCCTATAGATATCAATTAGGTCTAACTGCTCCATCATATCATTTAAAGTTTGTGTTTCCTTGTTAATTTTCTGTTTAGTTGAACTATCCATAGGTGTGAGTGGGGTATTAAAGTCTCCCATTATTATTGTGTTACTGTTAATTTCCCCTTTCATACTTGTTAGCATTTGCCTTACATTTGCCTTTGTTGGGTGCATATATATTTATAATTGTTATATCTTCTTGGATTGATCCTTTGATCATTATTTAGTGTCCTTCTTTGTCTCTTTTCACAGCCTTTATTTCAAAGTCTATTTTATCTGATATGAGTATTGCTACTCCTGCTTTCTTTTGGTCTCCATTTGTGTGAAATATCTTTTTCCAGCCCTTCACTTTCAGTCTGTATGTATCCCTTGTTGTGAGGTGGGTCTCTTGTAGACAGCATATATAGGGGTCTTGTATCCATTCAGCCAGTCTTTGTCTTTTGGTTTGGGAATTCAACCCATTTACATTTAAGGTAATTATTGATAAGTATGATCCCATTGCCATTTACTTTGTTGTTGTGGGTTCAAGTTTATAAACCTTTTCTGTGTTTCCTGTCTAGAAAAGATCCTTTAGCATTTGTTGAAGAGCTTGTTTCCACCTGTCATTTTAGAAAAGGGCAGCCAGTTCCTAGAGAAGTGAATTAATGTGTCCACTGTTACATGGCACCTTAGTGGTAAATCCTGAGCTAGAACCTATTAGTCCTGTATGCAAATTGACCTTCCCTTTCATCTGCCATGCTGCTCTGCACTCTGGCCAGTCAAGCAGGCACTGTGAGCCTGCAATGGTTTTAAGCCAGCTAGGGACTGAGGATCCCCAAAGCTTGGATCCAGGCCATTGCCCTTGGTTCATTCTGGAGAAGACAGGGATGCAGGATTGATCTCAGGTGTATCAGAGCTGGTTTCTTCTTCAAAGCAGGATTCCCAGGGTAGAAGGGATCTTTTCCTTTCCCTTTGTATACATCCCAAACCTCTTCCCTGGGCATGTGCACTGCCTACTTCCCTACTCTGGTCCAGGCCCAGGACTGAGACTCACCACAACGAAGACTGGCACTGTGAGCAAATCAGCCCCGAGGCTGTAGTCCTAGCCACGGGGGCTAAAACATTCTTCTACAAGCCCTCTGATCTCAGTGGTTTTAACTCACTCTTAGAATCAGCTTTCCCTGGGATTCTGTTCTCAGCAATCACTTCTATCAAAGGTTGTAGTACCTGAAGAGATCTTTGTGAAGGAGAAGGATCTTGTTCATCCACCCCCCTCCCTGGCCCATCTGATTCCAGGGGAGATAGCACTTAAAATTCTTCTTGGTCCCTTTGGGACATTCAGATCTTGAATGCTCTTCTTCCACCATCAGATGTTTGTCTTGATTTTGTAGCTTTTACTTCTAGAGTTTCAAAGCAGGTAAAGTGAAGCCTTCCTGTGACATTTGGAAACCTCACTGTTTTTCTTTACCTCAATTGGTAAAGCGAGTGAGATCTCCTGATACCCCCAGATGTTTAAGCATCTTGGTTTTAGACAACCATGGAAAATTCTGGCCTGTATTTTGTTTACACCTGCTGCTCAGTGCTGCTGCCCCTACCACAGGGAGCACTGCTCTGTTTTCCAGCCTGGAAGAATTCATTTACATCCCTCACTTTCCCTTAAGACAGTATAAAACTTAACAAAGCCCATACAAAGAAAATCAGTGCCTATGAATGAGGGGATTTTTTTTCTACTTAAAAATCAGTATTGCATTTTTCCTGTTATTTTTTGACAGCTGACCATACTGAGGCCTCTCAAATAATCTGTTAATTGCAATGAGCTGAATGTCTGTCTTTCTCATGGAACACACATCTGATTCATGTCTTCTGCTCTTTCCTTTGCAGCCCTGACACTGTGATGATGATGCAACTGGCATATAAATCTTCTCACTCATGCTGGAGCAGAAAATACAAGCAGAGTGTCTGCCAGCCCCCCGGGTATCGTGGGATGAAAGGAGGCAGTCACAGAGGCAGAAAAGAGTGGATGCTGTGTTTCATCAGGGTATTTCCCAGGGTGTTTCACAAATGTGTGTTTGTGTGTGTGAGAAAGAGACAGAGAGAGAGAGAGAGAGAAAGAGAGAGAGAGAGAACCTTCAAACTCTGAAGAGGCCACCATCTTTGAATTGGCATCTTTGTGTGTTCTGGAATGTCCTCAAGGGCTTGGGAGGAGGCCAGGATAATACTGTATCTATTTCAACAGATACATATTTTTATGATGTTTTCTTAAGGGTGTTAGGGAATTCAGAAGACTGGGGTTCAGCCTTTGATCACAACATTACATCAACAAGTGCTCAGACATCGATTGAATCATATAATGGGAAACAAAAGTCTTTTTTTCCTGCCTCCAGCTGAGCAAGTCCTAACACAAGGGTGATCAGGACGTGTCAGTCTTTAGAGGGCTTTGCCTTCTTCTTCCGGGCCCAGGTCACTTAGGGTAAGGGTACCCACCATGTGCCAAACCCTTATGTGAATAGCTGGGTGCTGAGGATGCAATATGGAGTGCGACAGGCATGTTAAAGAGACCTGAAGATATGAAGGAGGTTTAAGAAGAATGATGTGACAATTCTAGGCCCTTGAAGAGTGGGTCCTCCTGCATATATATTAAATTGTGCCCATTTGCGTTAGGTTTTATACATACCCACATCCAACCAGCTTCTATGTCCAAACAGCTGGGTAGTTTAAATCACAACTAGATGTTTTAGATTTTCTATCTTTAGGCTGGTGGTTCTCAAAGTGTGGCCCAACTGCATCACCATCACTGGGAACTTTTGAGACATGTGGATTTTCAGGCCCCATCCCAACTCTGGGACGAAGTCTAGAACTCAGTGTATTTTAACTGGCTCTCCAGCAGATTCTGATACACACTCATGTTTGAGAACCACTGCTTCAGGAGAATTTGTGCCCACTGCTTTTAGTAGCGTTGTTGTTTTCACTCCTCCAAATGGAAGCCAACATGGTCAAATAAAGATCAAGTGGAGCATTCCATACAAGAGGAGTGCATTTGTCACCTGAGTTCACTTGCTAAGATTGCCCTGGTCTCTTCCAGCATCTGGTTGTGAAAGTGGGTGTTGTAGGAAAAAAAATGAACCATGGATATGATGACCTAAGAGATTTTTAAGAACTCTAACTTTGGTGAGCATTTGTTCCTTGAATGACTCACCTTTTCTTTGCCTTTGGGGAATTTCTTTCTTGGTAAAAAAATAATTTGAGTTGCAAAGGGGCTCCATATTAGATTTCCGGTAGAGATGAAAGGGGCGTAGGTAATAGATTGTCTTATAAGATGTAATGTTATATTGAATTGAATGTCAAGTTAATGATCTATTTTCTTTGAAGTTAAGGTTATGGAGGATCTTGAATCAAAATGATTCAATGAGGCAGAAAGACAGCAAATTCCTTTTAGTGATTTACTTGGTAACTCTGAGTAATTCTGCTATCTACTGCATCTACTTGCCCCACTTCCTTTAATGACAGGCTTTTACAGGTTGTGTTGGGTATTGATGATGGTTCACAGATCTAACATCTCTTAAACATGACATTTTGTGGTGTGAAGAATAAGAGCTTTGATATTGTGCAAAGGGGGTCTTGAAGGACCTTCTGCCCAAGGAGAGAGTATTTTCCACTGTGTCGATGGGTGTGTGCTGGAGCCATGCCAATTGTCTGCCTAATTGGATCCATTAATCTCCACTGATAAGGTAGCCAATGTACAACCCTGCCCAGGTAACTACAGTGAGTGAATCAATAAGCATCTGTTGAGGACCAACTGAGTGAGGAAGATGCTGAGAGTTTACGGTTGAGGAAGAAAAGAGATGTGAAGGAGGCGTTTTTTGCTTTCAAGTAACTTCAGTTCTGAACAAATGCATCTTTTAAAGAAAACTCTAGCAGAGTTACCAAGAATGGGCCTTGTAGGGATTGTTAAAATGCCAGTCAGACCATGACACTCCCATGTGCACAACTCCTACACTTCCCACGTGACACAGTGTAGATGCCCTCGTGCTTACTAGGCACTCCATGTCCCAGTCCTCTGAAACCCTTCTGATGGCATCCTCTTCCTACTCACCTCTCCCCATTCACTTATTGGTTGGGGACTCTGCCAGGCACAATTCTAACTCCCTGCTTTTGGATTTCTTGTTCCCTCTGCCTAGCATGTTTTCTGTGTCCTGCCTGCCTTCCTTGCAGCACCCTCCTCATTATCACCTCTTCCCCTCCTCCTAATCCTTAGTATTGGTCACCATTTAACATGCTTTGTACTTTCTTTAATAGATCTTATTTATTATTTGGACTCCAGTAGAATGCAAAGGGACTTCTCAGGTGACTCAGTGGTGAAGAATCTACCTGCTAAGCAGGAGACGCAAGTTTGATCCCTGGCTTGGAAAGATCCCCTGGAGAAGGAAATGGCAACTATAATAATAGTTATATATTAATATATATTATATATTATTATAAATATAATAATACAATAATGCCAGTATTCTTGCCTGGGCAATCCCATGGACAGAGGAGCCTAGTGGGCTACAGTCCATGGGTTTGCAGAGTCAGACACATCTGAGTGATTAAACAACAGCAAATACTCTTTTCCACAGTGGCTGCACCAACATACATTCCCAGAAATAGGGCTTAGAGGGTTCCATTTTTTGCACACCCTCTCCAGCATTTGTTATTTGTAGACTTTTTGATGATGGCCATTTTGACCAGTGTGAGGTGATACCTTGTAATTTTGACTTGCATTTCTTTAATAATGAGCAATGTTGAGCATATTTTCATGTGTCTGTTGGCCATCTATATGTCTTTTTTGGAGAAGTGTCTATTTAGGTCTTCTGCCCATTTAAAAAATATGTATTTATTTGGCTGCACTGGGTGATTTTTGTTATGGTACATGGGGTCTTTAGTTTTGGCCTCTGAACACTTAGTTGAGGCATAGTTCCCTGACCAGGGATGGAACCCTAGCCCCCTGCCTTGGGAGCACGGAGTCTTAGTCACGGAACCACCAGGGAAGTCCCCTGCCCATTTTTTTCATTGAGTTGTTTGTTTTTAATACCAAGCTGTATGGGCTATTTGTATATTTTGGAAATTAAGCCCTTGTTGGTTGCATCGTTTGCAGATATTTTTCTCCTGGTCTGTAGATTGTGTTTTTTGTTTTGTTTATGGTTGTGCCTTGGTGAGTTTGGGCTTCCTGGGTGGTGCTAGTGTTAAAAGAACCCACCTGCCAAAGCAGGAGATGCAAAAGACTTGGGTTCGATCTCTGGGTCGGGAAGATCCCCTGGAGGAGGAAATGGCAACCGACTCCAGTATTCCTGCCTGGAAAATTCCATAGAGAGAGGAGCATGGCAGGCTACAGTCCGTGGGGTCACAAAGAATCAGACATGACTGAAATGACTTAGCATGCATGATTGGTGAGTTTAAGATACTGATTCGACATCCAAGTGGAGGTGTGAAGTAGGCAGGTGAATGGAAATCACTGATGTAACTGCCAGAGCTGGTGTGCTTTAGAGTAACATCACCTTCTGACTTAAGAGGGAAACTGAGCCATAACTTGTCTGTTAGGCTGACTATGCTGAACATATATCTCCCCTAGTGCTGGGAGGGCCTTGGTGTTATCTGCAAACCTGTGATGCTTCATTTTGTTAAAAAATCACATCCTCATCACCTCTTTTTACCATGTTCAGAGAAGCAATGGCCATCACAGTACATGAAATTTTTATTAGGGATTCAGACCTATGTGAAATTTAATTTTTTTTTTTACACCCAGAGACAGTGGCCCATCAACTTCTGGCTTTTCCTTCTGTATCAATTGGTTATGCATGTTTTCATTTCTATATCATGAGTGAGAGTGAAGAAGTGATCATCACAGTCCAACACATTGTCAGGCACATATGAATATGTGTCCCTCTGCCTGGAGGTAAAAAAAGGCCTTCTGACTTCTTGCAGTTGAGGTATGCACAGGGTGGGGAACACCCAGAATGCAAGCTGATCATTGGTTATCATCTTGGAGTTGGCAGCAGGTGGGTGAGGTGGAAGAGCCACCAGTAACTGGCATGCCATTTTTGTCACACATGCCATAGGTTGTCAACCTGAATGTTAGAAAATGTACAAAGCAGTTATCAGGCTTCAAGGGATCAAGATTACATGTGTTTAAACAAACAATTAATGAGCACTGTGATAGTCAGGATAATGGCTCCCCAAAGATTTCCTCATCTGAATCTCCAGAACCTGGGAATATACCTTACAGGGCAAAAGAGACTTTGCAGATATGATCAAATAAGGGCTTTATGAAAGAGATATCATTCTGGATTATCTTGTGGGCTCCACGTCATCACAAAGGACTATATAAGAGTGAGGCAGGCAGGTCAGAGATACTGAAGGAGATGTCACAATGGGTGTGGAGGGTGCAGTTATGGGCCCATGAGCCAAAGAATGCAAGTGGACTCTAGAAGTAGTAGGAAATTAAGTGCTTTATGATATTTGTGCTAAGTCTTTATATTTATTATTTTACTTGACCTTACTAACACCACTCTGAAGAATCATTTCTATTGTCCATTTTAAAGATGGTAAAACTGAGGCTCGGAGTAATTATGGCTAGTGAGCTCCAACGTGGTCACATAGTAAGTAAGTGGCAGAGCCAGTTTTTGAAGCAAGGCCCTTCCTAATACTAAATTGGAATTCCAAAATAATATGTTATAGTACTTCATATGCGTGAATGCTAATTTGCTGCAGTTTTGTCTGGCTCTTTGCAACCCTGTGGACTGTAGCTGACCAGGCTCCTCTGTCTATGGGATTCTCTCCAGGCAAGAATACTGGAGTGAGTTGCCATGCCCTCCTCTGAGGGATCTTCCTAACCCAGGTTTCAAACCTGAGTCTCTTATGTCTCCTGCATTGCAGGCTGATTCTTTACCATTAGTTCCATCTGGGAAGCCCAGTAGTTCATATATGTATATATATATATATATATATATATATATATGTACACACACACACAAATATGTAAAAGAAAAATTGACTTTAAAAAATTAAGCAGAAAAGCAGAATGGATTTTTTAGGGGAAGAGGGCAATACCTACTTAACTCAAGTCCCTTTGAGGTCAGACAACCTCCTTTCATCTGGCAGATCCCACAACCAGCATATGGTGGATACTTGAGTGGTATTGATTGGTCAAACCATCGGTATATGCTATGCCTCACATGTGTGCTGTGGCTTCTAATTTTATCCCACTAAATATTTGAGTCAGACTTGAGGGGTAAACCTCAGCACTGTGGCCAACCCTCACCGTGGGTGTGTCCTGGCAGAGCTACTAGAGTATAGAGTCACATGCTGAACTACATGCAAATGGAGGGGCTCTGTGAGCCCAAATAATTAAAAACTCTGAGAATAATCAGAAATCATCTCTCCAGGGCTTTTGAATATCTTTACCTCCTCATCAGATTGCTCTTAAAATGGCTTTCCTTTGCCTGAATATATATCAGCTCCTGTTTGGGAAGATTACCCAATAGGGTGAATGTGACAGAAAAGCAGGGCTAAGGTATACATTTTGCTATTGATCGTCCACCAGCTAGAGAATCCAGCTGAGGATAATTAAGAGTGAACGGACGGTTTCCAGGTTGCCCTGCTTTGTGTTTATTTGTGCAGGTATTTATGCTGGTTCTAACCTCTCTGGAGACCAGGTCTCAAGACATACAAGGTCCCTTTGCACCTCCCACACAAGGGTTCTTCCTGGCCTTTCCTGCCATTTCCCAACACCTCTGCCAGTTCTTGCCTGTGGTCACCAGTTTTTCTGCTAAGGCCAACTTCTCTGTCTCATTATTTCCGGTATCTTCTTTCACTAAAAGCTATTCCATGGGGAGTTGTCTGACCTTCAGCAGCAGAACCTCTAGGGGAGCCACCTGGCTGAGCCCTTCCTAGCATCCTTCTCCAAGTCCTCTCACACTCCCTGTTCCTGCCTCTCATGGTCACTTTTGTGAAAACTGGAGCAAATAGATGTCTCTGCAATGAACACCCTGCCATCAGAAGGCCTCCTCAGACTGAAGCCCAGCATTCAGGTCCAGTGGGGAAAGAGATCACTGTTTAATCTTCTGCATCAATCACACTTCAGCATGAGGAAATTTGGGGCTCTTTCCTGAAAAGAGAGCTACCTGAATCAACTAATTAATGAAATGATTTTTAGTGGAGAATCCAAGGAAGTTACCGAAAGATTTTGCACATGGTTGGGTTTCCAGAATGATTTGTGTTGAAAAGGTGAGAAAACCTGTGGTGGTGATTTGGTGGTTTAGTTGCTAAGTTGTGTCCAACTCTTTGCGACCTTGTGGACTATAGTCTGCTAGGCTCCTCTGTCCATGGAATTTTCCAGGCAAGAATACTGGAGTGGGTTGTCATTGCCTTCTTCAGGGGATCTTCCTGACCCAGAGATTGAACTCGGGTCTCCTGAATTGCAGACAGACTCTTTACCAACTGAGCCACCAGGGAATCCCAATTTAATTAATTAACTAATTAATGAAACAATTTTTAGTGGGGAGTCCAAGGAGGTTATCAGAAGATTTTGTACATGGTTGGGGTTCCAAAACAATTTGTGTTGAAAGGGTGAGAAAGGGTAAAGCGTCTGTCTATGATGTGGGAGACCCGGGTTCGAGCCCTGGGTTGGGAAGATCCCCTGGAGAAGGAAATGGCAACCCACTCCAGTACTATTGCCTGGAAAATCCCATGGAAAGAGGAGCCTGGAAGGCCACAGTCTATGGGGTCGCAAAGAGTCAGACATGACTGAGCGACTTCACTCACTCACTCACTCAAAAAAGGAGTAGAAGAGGTCTTAGGATGGAGTCCTTGAAAGCTGACTCTACCATGTGGTTTATTTGAGAGGTAGAAACCCCAAGAAGCACCACTGCAGAGGTGCACTCCCGAGCCACTTATCATATGGGTGACTGGAGCCCTGAGAGACAGTGAGGGGATGTGCCTCAGTTTGATCCCACTCAAGGGGCAAGGTGGCCTGGGTGTTCCAGTCTGCAATAGGTTGAGAGCTCCCCCTGCAGGTGCAAACTGCCCGGAACTTCCAGCCTGCCAGTGCTCGGGAGACACATGTTCTCTGAGCCAGAAAAAGCCCCCAGACAGACGTTGCAGGTGTTGGCAGCCAGAAACTCTTGACCTGGATGGAGATCAGAGAGACGTGCTGAGGAGATTCAGGTGGGACTGACCACACCTAATATAGCACCAGAGTCCGGAGGGCTGTTTCAAATGCAAAACTTCCTCCTCCACAATGTTTTGGTCTTAATATGCCTCATACAACCTAGCTCCTAACAAAGGGCTTTGCAGGCAGTGGCTTAGTCTGTTTGGGCTGCTATAACAAACGATCATTAACTGGGTACTTATACACAACCAGGGCTTCCCTGGTGGCTCAGACGGTAAAGAATCTACCTGCAATGCGGAAGACCTGGGTTCGATCCCTGGGTCGGGAAGATCCTCTGGGAATCCCATGCACAGAGGAACCTGGCAGACTATAGTCCATTGGGTCTCAAAGAATTGGACATTACTGAGCAACTAACACCACACACTGTAAACAACCAACATTTACTTCTTGGAGTTCTGGAGGGTGAGAAATCCAGGACCATGGTTCCTGTCCATTTGGTGTCTGGGGAGGGCCTGCTTACTCATATATGGTGCTTTCTTGTTGTGAATCACATGGTCAAAGGGCAAGGGAGCTTTGTGTTTTTGCTTTTATAAGGGCACTAATCCTATTCCTGAGGGCTTCATCCCCATGACCTAATCACCTTCCAAAGGCCCCCACCTCCTAGTACCATCACCTTGGGTATTAAGTTTTCCACACATGAATTAGGGGGACATAATTCAATCCATAGCAGGCAGTAAGCACACTGTACATACAACTTGATGGATCCAATGAGCAAGTGCCCTGCAGCAGAGATTGGATTTTCTCCCCAAGCCTACCTGTCACCCATTACTATTTCCTGTAGGCCAGGCATGTGCCTCTTCCACATATACTTTAAATATTCTTGTTCTAGAACCTGGGCTTTCTGAGAACAGAGACATTTCCTATTGCTGCCTCAGCTTAGCCCATAGTTTGCAGGTAATATATTTCAGTAACATTTAGAAAAATTTACCGCACAGCTTGTTCTACACACAAAAGCTAAATGTTAATCCAGTGTTTTACTAACTGTGCTAAAATCAGCTAGCCAGCTGGTGAATTACCCAGAGGCCCTTTACTGTTGAGACTCACATGGGGTTTTGTAGCCAGCCTGAATATCATTTATGTAAAATCACAGTGGTGATGTCAGGTGGGCGCTCTTCAGCTTTATGGCTGGACTGGGCAGATTGGATATTTACCTGGGGCTTTCTCTTAACCCCTGCCATGTCACCTTTCTCTCATCCTGCCGGGTGGACATGCCCACCACATGGAGGGCCCAGGGCATGGCAGAGCCACAGCAGGGTGCCAGGCAGGAAGTGTTCCTGTTCAGTGGGTCCATCATTAGCAGAAGGAGTCACAGATGTAGAATGAAAGTGAGAGGCCCAGCTTTGCCACTCAATCTGTCTGGCTCCTGGTTTGAAGGCAGATTTGTGCCAGGGTCGATACCAGTGTGGCTGTCAGCACCAGGGAATCTGGGTCTGTCTGGTGGACTCAAACACTGAACTGGGTCTCTGGGTTTGGATTTTGGCCTCAGGGTTAATTTCTGCCCTGGTTCTCCCTGTGATTATTTTCATCAAGCCATTTTACTCTCTCAAAGCTCTGGTTTGCTTACTGCTAGAACATGCAGTGAATATATTTTACTTTGTAGTATATATTAATACTGGAATGCACATTCATTCATGTGTTCGTTCCTTGCATGCCCACTAACATAGATGGTGGGAATGTAGCTCGCAACTGAAACAGTCCTGGCTAATTCTCCCAGCCATCTCCTGACCCAGGTTGGAGAAATCTGGAGGCTGTGTTTCTAGTGACTTCACTGCTGCTGCTGCTGCTAAGTCGCTTCAGTCGTGTCCGACTCTGTGTGACCCCGTAGACGGCAGCCCACCAGGCTCCCCCGTCCCTGGGATTCTCCAGGCAAGAACACTGGAGTGGGTTGCCATTTCCTTCTCCAATGCATGAAAGTGAAAAGTAAAAGGGAAGTCACTCAGTCGTGTCCAACTCTTTGCGACCCCATGGACTGCAGCCTACCAGGCTCCTCCGTCCATGGGATTTTCCAGGCAAGAGTGCTGGAGTGGGGTGCCATTGCCATCTCCAAGTGACTTTGCTGTTGCTGCTGCTACTGCTAAGTCGCTTCAGTCGTGTCCGACTCTGTGCGACCCCATAGATAGCAGCCCACCAGGCTCCCCCATCCCTGGGATTCTCCAGGCAAGAACACTGGAGTGGGTTGCCATTTCCTTCTCCAATGGATGAAAGTGAAAAGTGAAAGTGAAGTCACTCAGTCGTGTCTGACCCTCAGTGACCCCATGGACAGATGGGATTTTCCAGGCAAGAGTACTGGAGTGGGGTGCCATTGCCTTCTCTGAAGTGACTTCACTAGTAATGGCTGAATCAGGGGCAGTTTGGTCCTGTTGCCAGGTGGTAGTCTTTTTAAAGAATTTAAGCTCACTATTACTTCCTTGAAGAATTGGAGAATATTTATTTCGAGAAAAGTGAAATCTTAGGGCCGATATCAAGAGGGTTCTTGTTTCCTTTTGTTCTTTATCACAGATTAAGATCCAGAGTTTGATCTTCTAGTTGAAACATTATTCTTACAATGACAAATCTTGCTTATAATCTCAGATTGTTCTAATGTGTTCACTGACCTGGTGTGAGGAATTGTCATCTTCTTGTTCATATTCTCTGCTGGCTTCCAGAGCTGTCTACCAATGGAAATGAATACAAGAGGGTTGTAAACAGGAAGGAAATCTAAATGTGCATCCTGAGACTCTGAGTGGGTGTAAGCTTAATACAGTACAAAAGAAGACACTATATAGAACACACTCCTCTGCATTTGGAAGCTGCCTAATTTCATACTCACTTGTCTTAAAAGTAGAATTTTTGGCAATTTCATTTTGCCTCTACCTTCCCAAAGGGGACCAAGTGAAGCAATGCATTTCTTTCTGGTATTCATGTCATCACGATGAAAATCTTTCCATGGCAGCTCAACAGTGGGGAACTGCTATAGTATGCCCATTACTTGTTTTCCTTTTCTTCTTCTAACTCACATTTCTCCTTCTTTGATTTGGAATGTTTGGCTTATTCAAGGAACAAAGTGGGAAGTAAAACCAGCCCTGGTGAGTGGCAGTTAAAGGGGTGTTGAGGCTGTGGAGGAGAGGCAGAAAGAAGGGTTTATGATAGAAGGAGAAATGCCTGCTGTCTCCTTGGGTGAGGAGGCAGCAAGACTACACTGTGCTGCTGCTGCTGCTGCTGCTGCTAAGTCGCCTCAGTCGTGTCTGACTCTGTGCGACCCCAGAGACGGCAGCCCACCAGGCTCCCCTGTCCCTGGGATTCTCCAGGCAAGAACACTGGAGTGGGTTGCCATTTCCTTCTCCAATGGATGAAAGTGAAAAGTGAAAGTGAAGTCACTCAGCCGTGTCCGACTCTTATCGACCCCATGGACTGCAGCCTACCAGGCTCCTCCATCCATGGGGTTTTCCAGGCAAGAATACTGGAGTGGGGTGCCATTGCCTTCTCCAGACTACACTGTGATGAGGGCTTATATCTGAATTCATATTATTGGAGGAGGGGCGAATGTGTTATCATCATCATAATTATTATATTATTATATTATGTTATTATAACATTACATTATATTATTATTACATTATTATTATTATTCCTATAATTCGTGAAGCTACCAGGAGAGGTTGACAGACATATATAACAACCCATGTCTGAGGAAAACCTGAGAAAAGCTGCTATTGTATCTGTCTGATAACTTTGTGTGTGTCTGTGTGGTATATGGGAGAGAGACAGAAAGACACAGAGAGAAATAATTTTATTCTAAAGTGGTTAACTAATCTGTAATTGATAAATACAATAGAGGAATATAGCCAAGAATGAGTAAATGAAATACCCTAGGTAGAAATTAGTCCTTTTTTGTATATTGCAGTGCTATATATTACTGCCACTCTTATGGTCTTCCTTTGTCATATTAACCAACTAGTTTCCCAGCATTACTTGGGAGAATCTTTAAATAAATAATCTCTTCTGCAGCTCGTCATGGAGCATCTTCTTAGAGCTGTCCAACTTAGAAACATCCCGATCACAAATCAGTGCTTGTAAATCACACAGTCCACTTACAGACTCAAAGTGGAAATCAATCTTTTCAGTTGTCTCTCTTTACATTGGGAGGCCTAGGGGTATCTTGTTACACCTTAGCCTTGTGTGGTGTAGAGACTGAATATTTCTCTTATGGATACGGACCTCTGATGGGCAACTTGATGTGATTTCCTATACAACATTCAGCATATATTTTATCAGGCAATTCAAAACATATCTTCCAAACCTGATGAAAATCCATTCAATTATTTTCACATGATGTGGCAACCATCAGACAGAAACTCGATGTCATTTATTTATATGAGAAACTTTTGATTTTTATGCTATGCTTTGTGTATTCAGAGCTTTGCAATAGCTGCTTACAGCTGAAATGGAAAGAGCGAGGAATACCTCTGTTTGCTCAGCATTTCTCAGCATTTCAGAGCAATGCTAACATCTTTCCAATACAGCCCTAAGAACCAGTTGGTAGGATATTTCCAGAGGTCAAGAGCTACTTGATAGTTTCTTTGAGTTCTTGGCTATTGAAATTTGGAATGTCTTCAATTGATGTGTCCTGCAGCCACAAACCCATCCTTTACATCTTCTTTATGGGAGACAGAAGTGAGGAAGGTTAGCTGTTGCTTCATTCCTAAAAATCTTTGAGTAAAAAGAAGGTGGTTATGGTTTGCGGACAACCAGATTTCAGGCAGGGGTGGCAGCAAGGTTTGGGAGTAGATGGTCACACCTGGTCCTCTTTCATTTAGAATGTGTGATAGGAAGTGCCACTGAGATATTACACTGTGCTTTGTTCTCACTATATTTTTGCCTCTTGGGTTCCAAGAAGGTTTTCTTACCAGATCATTTCCTGTGTCTTGGGGAGATTTATGTCACCGGGCTAAGTACCCCACTGTGCTTCACTTCCCTTTCTGGCTTTTGTTTTCCAAAGCCACAGCATGGAATGTTAGGGATTTTGCATTTTCTTCCACGGCTGATTATGAAAAATATCCAACATATGGCAGAACTGAAAGAATTTTACAGTGAATACCCATTACCCACCATCTAGATTTTACCATCAACATCCTACTATGCTTGTTTTATCATCGTCATCCATCCTTCTATCCACTCAGAGAGCTGCTTTTTTTTTTTTTTTTTTGAAACAGATGGTACTGAAAAAAAGAGAAGAAAGAAAAGAGGGAAGTATCTTCAAGACTGGAAAGGGGGTGCTGGTTTGGTGCTTCATGGGTGATGGAGGCTCATGGCCCATGGCTTTCACAGTGCCTGAGAGAAGAACCGAGAGGAGTGTGGCTAGGAGGTGTGCAAGATTACCAGGCCCCCAGGCACTGAAGTGCCCAAGTGGGGCACATATATGGCAGATCTGCATTCCTGGAACAATGGAGGCTCCACCCTTGGTGATAGTGAACTTGGATTGAAGATCAGCAGGATTTTTCTGATTTTGGAGTGGTGCCTTAAATCCCTAGGGGCATCTGAGCCACTTCTCGGAGTCAGGGAGAGGTTCAATTCCCAATGATGAGAGTTAGTGTTTTTTCAGTCTGGTGAGAATGGGACCTCAGTGTTAGATGCGATTTGATTTCTGAAAACTTAATGTACTTTTATTTGCACAGCTGGGTTTGGAGAGTTACATTCACTCCTGTTATAAATCTACTTGTATATGGGAACTTGGTATACTGGTATTTTTGAGCAATTATATAATACATATATATTATGTATATATTATATATATACATAATAGATATGTATTCATGAGAAAGATTCATGAAGGTGTTTTTTTCACCTTTCTGGTAAGTTGTGGTTCAAACATCTTAAGGGTCTTTGTGAGACTTACCTGCTTCTACTTGTTTAATTCAGAAGTAGTCACTTAAATCCAGTCTCCAGTTTCATTTTCCTTTTTAACCGGGGCAATTATTTTTTTCATTTTCCACCTGTAACCTCCCACTTAAAGGGGATGGGAGGTAGATTTCAAAGCAGCAGTGGGAAGGGTACATCAAAGCCAGAGCCAATAATGAGCAGTGATTAGCTTCCAGATTTCCACCAGATAAAAGATGGCGAATTAAATGTTTCCTCACAAAGAGTGGGAAATTTTATCAATTTCCACTCTTTGGTCCCACTCTCCTGTTTAGGAAGCAATTCTATTCAAAGAAATTGTCCCTTTAGAATGAAGCATTTTAGGCCCCCTTTTGTCCTAAGTCCCCAGTACATGTTTGACTGCAAGATGTGGTATGGATTAACGGATCTTTTCACATCCAGGCATGCAATTTGAATCATATTGTTACAAAGCCAGTGGAGACGAAGTCTTTGGTGGTTCAGCTAACCATCTCTGGTTTGTGTTCTATAATAAATCACACGTCGGGGGGCGGGGGCTGATGCTTTAGCTCAAGGCTTTGGATTTCAATCTGTGCTTGCTTCCCAGTTCCTTTACCAGCTCCTGTTTTTCCATAAAAGGATAGTGTCAGCTTAAGAGACAGCTCCACCATTGCCTGTATGAGGCTGCTGTGTTGTGTGTAAGCAGGTTTCTGAGCTGTACTTTAGAAGATAAGGAAGGGTTGGACCAGGAGCTACAGAGACTTCAAGATTAAACAGTTATACTGATGACGAGAGCAGCGAGGCTGGAACAAGCTGACTGCTAGCCTAGATGTGAGCTTGTGTGGGCTGTGGGCACAGGGGCAGGCCCTGTAGTCATGGAGCATCCCCTGGCTCTCTGCTCTTTGGGTTTTAGAATATAGCCATAAGCAAGAACTGTATACTGCCTGACAATTTCAGAAGCAGGTTAGATTAAGAAGGGCCTTCCTTGGTGGCTCAGATGCTAAAGAATCCACCTGACAATGCACGCAATGCAGGAGAGGCAGGTTCGATCCCTGGGTCAAAAGATCCCCTGGAGAAGGGAATGACTACCCACTGCAGTATTCTTGCCTGGAGAATCCTGTGGATAGAGGAGCCTGGCAGGCCACATACAGTCCATGGGGTCACAAAGAGTCAGGCACAACTGAGCGACTAACACACACACAGTCAGGCTCTGATATTATAAAGTAGATAAGATTGACAGAGAACTTAGTCTAGAAAGTGGCCCTTTCAAGTAGCCCTCTAGTCTGGCCCACACCTTTATGTTCACCATGAAATGACCAAGTGCCCAGCATAGGGCTTGGCACAGCACAATCCCTCAATAAATATTTGAATGAGTTAATGAATGAGTGAATAAAGGAATGCTCAAAGCTAAGATGCTCCAAACCTCTCTGGACTCCCAAGACCTCTCTCTAGAGACCTCATATTTTCATCTCTTTTTTGGTTCAGTTAAACTTAAAAAATACCTAGAGAATTATGCTTTGTTCAAACCATTTTCCCTTTGGACTTGTTAGGCAAAAGTCAGGCTTACCTGTCACATATGTTCTGGTCTCTACTTAAGGAGCAACTGAAATGTGATCAGGAAACTCTTATAGTGCTTCAGGACCAGGAAAACTTATTGACTGCCCTGGAACCCCGGGTGGTGGGAAGAAGGATTTTAAACAGCTAGAGACCCCTTGTCATGTGAGTGGTTGATTTAGTGCTACTTGAATGGTCAAGGTGTTTTGTGGCTAATTTATTGAGATAAAGGAGGTAGAAGTTTACAAAAGAATGGAGTAGAGAATCATGATATCTTAAAATGCTTTTTGCTTCACACGAGTAATTATTGATTGAAAAATAAATGTGTTAACTATGCTCTTTATGGATACCTACAGGGGGGCACCCACTCCAGTACTCTTGCCTGGAAAATCCCATGGATGGAGGAGCCTGGTGCACTGCAGTCCATGGGGTCGCTAAGAGTTGCACACGACTGAGCAACTTCACTTTCACTTTTCACTTTCATGCATTGGAGCAGGAAATGGCAACCCACTCCAGTGTTCTTGCCTGGAGAATCCCAGGGATGCGGGAGCCTGGTGGGCTGCCGTCTCTGGGGTGCACAGAGTCGGACATGACTGAAGCGACTTAGTGGCAGAGGGGGGCAAGAAAGGGTCTGTTTCATCCATCACATGGTCTATCATGGTTACCAAGCAGCTACCATGATAAAAACCCAGCATTGTGCATACAGAGAAGAATATCAGGTATGGTTATTTTCAAGAAGACAAAAGTGGGTTTTGTCTTCCCAGCCCAAAGAACACTGAAGTGTCATTCAGTTGTCTGTCGTAGAGGAAGATAATATGGAGGAAGGTGGCCAGGAACTGTTTTAAAGGACCACTAGGTCAGTAGCTTCTGTCAACCATTTGATTGGCATCCTTCAACCTTACTTCTGTGCTTGTAGACAAGCAAATGCAAGTATACTATAGCAAATTCCCATGACATGTCAATTCTGTACATGCTGGTCTGACTTCTAACTACCATCAAGAGTGGATCTTTATTTGCAGATTTTTTTTCCAACTGTGGGAGCATGATCTGTCTGCATTTGAGACAAGCTGGCAGTGTGAAGGACTTCATGTGCCCCAGGAGCAGCCCTCAATCAATAACTGATGGGCATTGGTATATAATCACCACAGTTCCTCACCTCTCAGTTGGGATAACTCTAGGGTGTGTTCTAGGTTTTCCCAGGGGACCCCAGAGGAATTAAGCTCCCACTACCCACAGTATTAACCTGCTTGGTAACACATTTTTTTTTTTTTTGGCTTTCTTCCCTTCCCTGTCCCATGTCTTCACTCTCCTGCTGGTATTTCCCAGGATCACTTCCCAAACAAACTACTTGCACTTGAATCCTTGTCTCGCAGTTTGCACATTAGAATCTATGTAAATAGGCTTTGCCACTTATTGGAGTGTTGGAGATCTCATGTCAGTATGTATAGATTTGTCTCATTACTTTTAGGATTTCACAGTATGGGTACATGCTATTTTAGTAACCATTTTCTACTGATGAAAGTTTATTTTTCCTGTTTTATGCCCCCCTCTCACTAACAAGGAAGCAATGAGTTCCTGTTAAGACTCAGTTTACACTGCATCTATTACAATGTTGATACCAAAAAAAAAAAAAAAAGCTTAAGAAATCCTTCTGGGAGGTTACGGTGATAAACTTTAGCACAACATGTGCTTGAGGATGCGGACTGCAGATACTACAATAGTTTGTTAGGGGTAAGAATAGTGTCTGCATAACTCACTCCCCTAGGTTCCATGGGAAGAATTATTTGTTCATTATGTCCTTGTGGGCCCCAAATTCAGGTTCTAAAAGGAAGGACAAAGTCAATGATAATTCTTCTGTGACTCTAGGAAAGCTAGAATGAGTGAGGGTAGAGCTTAAGAAACCTATAACCAGGGTGACCACTTTGTATTCTGGAATAGCTGGTAGGCATCTGATTATGTGGGCTTTCCTGTATTATCTTTGAGATTTGATATCTTTGAACATCGTTGAGTTTAAGGGCACCAGATTTGGAGCTGCATTTTAGTTCTTGTTTGACTTGTTAATTGGAAGGGCCCTTATCTGATCATGTGTAGCTATCTTCCTATTTTGTGTGTGTGTGTGTGCTCAGTTGTTGTGTGACCCTTTGTGAACCCCATGGGCTGCAGCCCACCAGGCTCCTCTGTCCATGGGATCTCCCAGACAAGAATATTGGAGTGGTTTGCCATTTCCTCCTCCAGGGGATCTTCTTGACCCAGCAGTTGAGCCCACGTCTCTTGTATCTCCTGCATTGGCAGATGAGAGTCTTTACCACCGAGCCACCTGGGAAGCCCACCTTCCTATTTTACATATGTGAGGACTAAAGCCCAGTGAAATTAATATGTCATTGTCCAAGGTCACACAGTAATATGGTAGGTTATATGGAGTTGGGTTTATTTATCATCAGAAATGTTTTTAGGTTGTCCTACAGGAAAATGATTCTAGATGTAAGCTCTAATACACATTGAAATGGACTTATCTTCCTTAGAGATGTCAAAAGGAATACAACACCACAATGAAATGTGCTGGGAGTCTTAGAGCCCTTCCAAGAAATAGAAGGTTAGATCAGATTAATTCATTGACAGGTTTTTCTTAAACACCTGCGACAAGTGGAGGATGCAGAGGAGGTCATATGTGGTCTCCTGAAGCTTATGGTCTACTTGGTAGTGCAAGGTGTTGTCATCAACGTGACAGCTCAGAAGGAGAAGGCTGCAGGTAGGCCTGCCTCATCATTTAGACACAACAGGCAAAGTGCCTGGGGCCCGTAATACTTGTGGGGGTTCATGAAAATGTTTCCGCTTCTTTTAAAATCAGAAAAAAAATGAATCTTTAGGTCAAGGAAAGTGTTTGAATATCTGATATTTCTATATTCATCTTTATAATAATGAAGTCATAAAATGTAATCTTTAATAATTTTTTCATGAGAAAAGGGCCCACAAAGGCAAAAGTGTCTAGGGCCACAGACATCGAAATGTGGCCCTGGGTCCACATTGTCACTAAGTACCAAGTGAGAATTAATATATTAGTTTGCTGGGGCTGCCATAACAAAGAACCACAAACTGGATGACTCAAACAACAGATATGTATGGTCTCACAGTTTTGGAGGCCAGAACCCTAGGGTCAAAGTGTCAGCAGCAGTGGTTCCTTCTCAGGGTGTGAGGCAAGCATCTGTTCCTGGCTTCCCTCCTTGACTTGTAAGATCGCCATCTAATTCCTGCATCTTCACAACCTCTTCTCTGTGTGCATGCTAAGTTGCTTCATTGAGTTAGACAAGGCTGTGGTCCATGGGATCAGATAGGTTAGTTTTCGGTGATTGTGGTTTTCATTCTGTCTGCCTCTGATGGAGAAGGATAAGAGGCTCATGGAAGTTTCCTGATGGCAGAGACTGACTGAGGGGGAAACTGGGTCTTTTTCTGATGGGCGGGGCCATGCTTAGTAAATCTTTAATCCAATTTTCTGTTGATGGGCAGGGCTGTGTTCCCTCCCTGTTCTTTGACCTGAGGCCAAACTATGGTAGAGGTAATGAAGATAATGGTGACCTCCTTCAAAAGGTCCCATGCATGCACTGCTGCACTCGGTGCCCCCTCTCCTGCAGCAGGCCACTGCCAACCCACTCCTCTGCCAGAGATCCTGGACACTCTTGGGCAAGTCTGGGTCTGTCTCTTGTGGGCTTACTGCTCCTTTCTTCTGGGTCCTGGTGCACACAGTCTTTTGTTTATGCCCTCCAAGAGTCTGTTTCCTCAACCCTGTGTAAGTTCTGGCAGCTTGATGGTGGGGTTAACGGCGACCTCCTCCAAGAGTGCTTATGTCATACCCAGGTCTACTACACCCAGAGCCCCTGCTCCTGAAGCAGTCTGTTGCTGACCCATACCTCCACAGGAGACACTCAAACACAGTTCTGTCTCAGTCTCTGTGGGGTGTCTGGGTCCTGGAGCCCACAAGTTTTGTTTGAGCCCACTGAGCATCTCTGGCAGGTATGGGGTTTGATTCTAAACATGATTTCACCCCTCCTACCATATTTCTGGGGCTTCTCCTTTGCCCTTGGATGTGGGGTATCTTTTTTTGGTGAGATTAATGAAACTTCTCCTGTCGATGAAACTATGAGCCAATCCGTGTAGGGTCACCCAAGACGGACAGGTCATGGTGGAGAGTTCTGACAAAATGTGGTCCACTGGAGAAGGGAATGGCAAACCACTTCAGTATTCTTGCCTTGAGAACCCCATGAACAGTATGAAAAGGCAAAAAGATAGGACACTGAAAGATGAACTCCCCAGGTCGATAGGTGCCCAATATGCTACAGGAGATCAGTGGAGAAATAACTCCAGAAAGAATGAAGGGACAGAGCCAAAGCAAAAACAATACCCAGTTGTGGATGTGACTGTTGATGGAAGTCAAGTCCAATGCTGTAAAAAGAAATATTGCATAGAAACCTGGAATGTTAGGTCCATGAATCAAGGCAAATTGGAAGTGGTCAAAGGGGATGGCAAGAGTGAACATCGACATTTTAGGAATCAGTGAACTAAAATGGACTGGACTGGATGAATTTAACTCAGATGACCATTATATCTACTACTGTGGGCAGGAATCCCTTAGAAGAAATGGAGTAGCCATCACAGTCAACAAAAGAGTCTGAAATGCAGTTCAGTTCAGTTCAGTCGCTCGGTCGTGTCCAACTCTTTGAGGAAATGCAGTACTTCAATGCAATCTCAAAAATGACAGAATGATCTCTGTTCGTTTCCAAGGCAAACCATTCTATATCAGAGTAATCCAAGTCTATGCCCCAACCAGTAATGCTGAAGAAGCTGAAGTTGAATGGTTCTATGAAGACCTACAAGACCTTCTAGAACTAGCACCCAAAAAAGCTGTCCTTTTCATTATAGGGGACTGGAATGTAAAAGTGGAAGTCAAGAAATGCCTGGAGTAATAGGCAAATTTGGCCTTGGAGTACAAAATGAAGCAGGGCAAAGGCTAACAGTGTTTTTCCAAGAGAATGCACAGGTCATAGCAAACACCCTCTTCCAACAACACAAGAGAAGACTCTGTACATGGACATCACCAGATAGATGGTCAATACCAAAATCAGATTGATTATATTCTTTGCAGCCAAAGATGGAGAAGCTCTATACGGTCAGCAAAAATAAGACCAGGAGCTGACTGTGGCTCAGATCATGAACTCCTTATTGCCAAATTAAGACTTACATTGAAGAGAGTAGGGTAAACCTGTAGATCATTCAGGTATGACCTAAATTGAATCCCTTATTGATTATACAGTGGAAGTGACAAATAGAATCAAGGGATTAGATCTGATAGAGTGCCTGAAGAACTATGGACCAAGGTTCGTGACATAGTACAGGAGGCATTGATCAAGACAATCCCCAAGAAAAAGAAATGCAAACAGGCAAAATGTTTTTCTGAGGAGGCCTTACAAATAGCTGAGAAAAGAAAAGACGCAAAAGGCAAAGGAGGAAAGGAAAGATATACCCATTTGAATGCAGAGTTCCAAAGAATAGCAAGGAGAGATATGAAAGACTTCCTCAGTGATCAATGCAAAGAAATATAGGAAAACAATAGAATGGGAAGGACTAGAGATCTCTTCAAGAAAACTAGAGATACTAAGGGAATATTTCATGCAAAGATGGACTCAATAAAGGACAGAAATGGTATGGACCTAACAGAAGCAGAAGATATTAAGAAGAGGTGGCAAAAATACACAGAAGAACTATACAAAAAAGATCTTCACGGCTCAGATAATCACGGTGGTGTGATCACTCACCCAGAGCCAGACATCCTAGAATGTGAAGTCAAGTGGGCCTTAGGAAGCATCACTATGAACAAAGCTAGTGGAGGTGATGGAATTCCAGTTGAGCTATTTCAAATCCTAAAAGATGATGCTGTGAAAGTGCTGCACTCAATATGCCAGCAAATTTGGAAAACTCAGCAGCGGCCACAGGACTGGAAAAAGGTCAGTTTTCATTCCAATCCCAAAGAAAGGCAATGCCAAAGAATGCTCAAACTACTGCACAATTTTACTCATCTCACACACTAGTAAAGTAATGCTCAAAATTCTCCAAGCCGGGCTTCAACAGTATGTGAACCGTGTACTTCCAGATGTTCAAGCTGGATTTAGAAAAGGCAGAGGAACCAGTGCAAGCTAGAATCAAGATTTCTGGGAGAAATATCAATAACCTAAGATATGCAGATGACACCTGACTTATGGCAGAAAGCAGAGAATAACTAAAGAGCCTCTTGATGAAAGTGAAAGAGGAGAATGAAAACGTTGGCTTAAAACCCAACATTCAGACACCTAAGATCATGGCATCTGCTCCCGTCACTTCATGGCAAATAGATTGGTAAACAATGTGACAGACTTTATATTTTGGGGCTCCAAAATCACTGCAGATGGTGAATGCAGCCATGAAATTGAAAAATGCTTGCTCCTTGGAAGCAAAGTTATGACCAACCTAGACAGCATATTAAAAGGCAGAGACATTACTTTGCCAACAAAGGTACATCTAGTCAATGCTATGGTTTTTCCAGTAGTCATGTATGGATGTGAGAGTTGGACTATAAAGAAAGCTGAGCACTGAAGAATTGATGTTTTTGAACTGTGGTGTTGGAGAAGACCCTTGAGAGTCCCTTGGACTGCAGGGAGATCCAACCAGTCCATCCTAAAGGAAATCAGTCCTGAATATTTATTGGAAGGACTGATGCTGAAGGTGAAACTCCAATACTTTGGCCACCTGATGCGAAGAACTGACTCATTTGAAAAGACCCTCATGGTGGGAAAGATTGAAGGCAGGAGGAGAAGGAGATGACAGAGAATGAGATGGTTGAATGGCATGACCGACTCAATGGACATGAGTTTAAGTAAGCTCCAGGAGTTGGTGATGGCAGGGAAGCCTGGCATGCTGCAGTCCATGGGGCTGGAAAGAGTTGGACATGACTGAGCGACTGAACTGAACTGAACTGAAGTTGCTTCAGTCATGTCCAACTCTTTGTGACCCTATGGACTGTAGCCTTCCAGACTCACTCTGTCCATGGGATTCTCAAGGCAAGAATACTGAAGTGCATTTCCTTGCCCTTCTGCAGGGGATCTTTCTGACCCCTGGATTGAACAGATGTTTCTTACGTCTTCTGCATTGGCAGGTGGATTCTTTACTACTAGCGCCACCTGGGAAGCCCTTTCTTCCTCTATACTTGCGTCTTTTCTTTGCATGGTATTCTCTTTATAAGGATACCAGTGATATTGGATTCTAACCCACCCTAATGATATCATCTTAACTAATTATATCTGCAACTACTTGTGTTTCCAAATAAGATAATGTTCTGAGATATTGGCGATATTAGGACTTCAACATGTGATTTGGGGGTGGGGTCAGTTACAGGTAGTAACAGTAACTGCTTGGGCTCGGCAGGGGTGGGGGGTTTGCAGTAAGAGTGGAAGGGAGGGTAGAGAGCTTAGAAACTGGAGGACAGAAGAGGGGAACTTGGTCCACTCTCAAAGTATGGGATGAAAAAGAGAAAATGTTAGGTGTGCAGAAAGAGGCAAAGTGGCGACTGTATGAGCAAAGAGTTGCAGGTGGCAATGTAGAGTGTAAACTGGATGGATACCAAGGAGGCCAGTTCATCAGGTGTTAGGGAAGATTGGATAGGGAGCTGGATGCCTATGTTCTGGAAAGCCTTGAATAGAGTGTAAAAGGGAACACTGGATGATGCTATGATTTCTGAGAGTCTCTTCCAGTGTAATTATAGCCAACCTTCCCTCTTTTGTCTACCTAAACTTACTAGCTTGGGAGATTCAAGAGCCTAAAGACTCATTCTTGTTTTGAAAGCTGTCGGTTTGTGATACAGATTTTCTCATCTCTTTTCTGATTCGGGGCACCACCTAAGGGAGATACCTTTATTCTTTATTTCCATCTAGTCATTGTATTTTTTTGCCCTTGAAAATACCTGAACTTACTGAAAATGATTGAGGCTCCATGGTGTTGCAAAAGAGTTTGCCTTTCACTGATAACCTGGAAATATTAATTAATCCACATGTTATTTAATTGGCTTAACTTTTCTGTATTAAGGGCATGGTGAGAGGGAATAGAAACCTTGGTCTGTCTCAGCTTTCAAATAAAACTCAGTCCCTTTGGAAAAACATCTGGGACTAATGTAGATGCTAAAACTGTTACTTCATGCACACCAGTTTTATTTGCTCTTTCATGATGAAAATTTTCCCCTTATAGTTGCCCAGATCCACACGTATGTTATTCAGTATCTGATGTAGCATGGGCACCATTTGTGGCCACATCCTCTGGAAACCACTTTAAGTAGGTTTCCAGAGTCTTTAAAAATAGGCTGGATTCTGGCAAATCTTACAAGCATAGGAGGGAAAAACTCCACAACTTAGCTTTTTGAAAATGGTTTTAATTGTAGCCTTTTCTTCCTACTTTTACTTGCTTACAGATCTCAGGATATTAGTAGAACGAATATTATGAATTTCCTATTCATTTTTTCCCCCAATAGATCCAAACTAACCATCTGATTTAAATTCTTCAATGGCAAAATTCTTGTTTTCTGTATTGTTCTGATCTCTTAAAAGCTCTTAGTTTTGTGTTTTCTGTACTCCAGTATTATTGCCTGGAGAATCCCATGGACAGAGGAGTCTGGCAGGCTACAGTCCATGGGGTCACAAAGAGTCAGACACAACTGTGCGATTGAGCATGCACGCAGGCACGTACTCAGCAAATCACTTTGCAGTGCTGAGTGAAGCTCCCCCATAGCAACTGGAGCACTGCTTGATTATTTCAACTGTGACTTCTTTGACACCTCTGAGCAGTAGTGTGCTTCCCATACGGTGGTCACATTAGAGCACATTGCATCTAAATGGCTGTCAAGCACGTTGCCATAGCAATGGAGCTCCGTTGGTCAGCTGGAATGGAAGTTCTTCAGTTTTTGCCAGGAGTCATTCTCAGTCTTGGTGTGCTATGGAAAGAAGCATCTGGGTGCTTGTTAGAAATACTCACTCCCAGATGCTGCCCTTAAGCATCCTGATTCAGGAAGTTTGAGGGAATGAGCCTGTATTTATAACCATACTTCCAGGTGAGGACCATTCAGGTGGCCTACAACCATCAGAAAGACTGTGTACAGCACCTAGACATGGCCCAAGTTATGCCTCTTAGAGGATGTTGGTCTTTGTCCCCACTGAATCAGTGTCCAATATTGCCCCCTCCTTCAAGTTGCCGAAGAATTTTCATTCTGCCTCTTGCAGGATCTTCATATGTGAGTATCTGCCACACATATGCTTACTCTGTTTTTCTCTAGGTAAATCCCCCAGCTCCAAAAGGAAGGTCATCTGTTAGTAATTCTCTGTTGCAATTGGCAAATGACCTACCAAGGACAGGCAATTGAAATTAGCATATGCGTTCTGCTGGGGTTTACAGTTTCCTTCTGCCTGGGACTTCCTGGATAGCTTATTATGGTGCGTGTATGGGGAGGGGCGGTAAAGGGAGGCGCTTATGAAACCCCTTTGAAAAGACCAGCACATCTGCATGAGAAAGCAACTCCTGCTGGACTAGCAGAGTGTTCAGGAATTCAGGGCTTCTCTTAGTCCATTCTGTATTTTAGATTTTTCAGTGGTTTAGGATCAAGCATGCTGATTTATGAGAAAGGAAAGAATGAGTTATTTGTTGAATGTTGTGATCAGTATCTTTGCAGTGGGTACCATTCACTGCAGTGTCTGGATGCTTTCCTGTTAATGTGGTTACTTCATAAACTTCCAGAAAAGAAGCAATAGCTAACTGCGAAAGAGGTGAGGTGAAATGGGTGTACAGTTGTACTGCCAATATTGACTTAGAACAGTGGGTGAGCGTCTCAGCCGCTACCATGGTGGAAAGCCTATTTCAGCCCACTTAGGATGGAGGAATACCTACCTGTTCATCAATTAATTTGTTGACCTCTCAGCTTCTCAAAGGATATCTTAGATGGTTCTTTCTTCTATTTAACAACTAATAAATTCACCTGTATTTATTCACTGTTCATATTGAAAGCACCGACTTTATCTTGGGCGTTGTGCTAGCTGAAATAGGGATTTAAAAAAAATAATCCTTTTCTAAAAGTATTGCAGCCTCACTTTTTTCCCCAAAGGAGGTGGTTCCAACAGGAAGGACTTCACAGGGCATTTATCAAATATGTCTATTTGGGACCTAAAAACACACACAGGGCAATGCTAGGCCAGTACTTCTTTTTCATTTCCCAGAGAGGATAGAGAATGGATGATTCTACTTTCCATCTTACAAAGTAGAATTATCCTTCAAAACTGAAACAACTCTGATTAAAGTGCTCTCAACCTTAAATTTCTCTTCCAGGCTGAACAAGTTCAGATGGTTTTCATTTCTCCCTCTGGTCTGAGTTTTTAATTTTTCCAACCCTTATCATTTTGAAACAAAATTTGCTGTAAACTGAGGCAGATTTTTGCATGGAAAACACAATGCTACTTGCAAAAGACTTCAACTTTTGCAAAACTCAAGTGGATAGTGTAGAGAAGAGATGGTACCAGATGGATTTAAGTTCAAATAACGTCTTAGCCAATTAGTAGTTATTGGAAGCTGGGCATGTTTCTTAATAACTGAGACTAAATTTCTTCTTCTGTGAGACGGCCTGGCTCCTTTGAGGAATCTTGATGACTACATTTGAACTGCTCAATATAAAGTACCTGGCACATAATGTCAGTTTCTTTTCTCAGCTTTCCTGCTACCCCAAATAAAAACATTTAAAGATGGAAATGCATTAAGGGAGGGCTATATGTCAAGAGAAGATGAGGGAGTTTTGGTTTTAAATGACCTTGATCTTTGGTTATTTATGGAGTTATCTCTTGGCTCTGAGAAGATTTCAAATTAGGCTTCTAAAATGTATTGGCTATTATAACTAGAAACAAGGTCAATCTCTGTTGCTCTGCCTGCCTACCCACCACCAACTCCCCACCTCGAAATCCTTTCTTTGAAATAAAATGTTGTGCAAATAAGGTAGTTGGCCAAATGCAATCTTTAAAGCTATAATGGCTGATTAAACAGTACTTCTCATTTAGGACTGTGACTGAGAATCACCTGGGAGCTGTTTTTTTTGTAGCTTTATTATTAATTTTTTATCAAAGGAAAATTGTTTTACAGAATTTTGTTGTTTTCTATGAAACCTCAACATGAATCAGCCATAGGTATACATATATCCCCTCCCTTTTGAACCTCCCTCCCATCTCCTTCCCCATCCCACCCCTCTAGGTTGATACAGAGCCCCTGTTTGAGTTTCCTGAGCCATACAGCAAATTCCCCTTGGCTATCAATTTTACATATGGTAATGTAAGTTTCCATGTTACTCTTTCCATACATCTCACCCTCTCCTCCGCTCTCCCCATGTTGATAAGTCTATTCTCTATGTCTGTTTCTCCATTGCTGCCCTGTAAATAAACTCTTCAGCACCATTTTTCTAGATTCTGTATATATGTGTTAGAATATGATATTTATCTTTCTCTTTATGACTTACTTCACTCTGTATAATAGGTTCTATATTCGTCCACCTCATTAGAATTGACTCAAATGTGTTCCTTTTTATGGCTGAGTAATATTCCATTGTGTATATGTACCACAACTTCTTTATGCATTCATCTGTCAATGGGCATCTAGGTTGCTTCCATGTTCTAGCTATTGTAAATAGTGCTGCAATGAACAATGGGATACATGTGTCTTTTTCAATTTTGGTTCCCTCAGAATAAATGCCTAGGAGTGGGATTTCTGGGTCATATGGTGGTTTTATTCCTAGTTTTTTAAGGAATCTCCATACTGTCTTCAATAATGGCTGTATCAATTTGCATTCTCACCAACAGTGCAAGCTGGTTTGGTGGTACTAAATTCTCTTAACTTTTGCTTGTCTGAAAAGCTTTTGATTTCTCAAAAATCAATTTTGAATGAGATCCTTGCCGGGTATAATAATCTTGGTTGTAGATTTTCCCCTTTCAGTACTTCAAATATATCCTGCCATTCCCTTCTGGCCTGCAGAGTTTCTGCTGAAAGATCAGCTGTTAAGTGTATGAGGTTTCCCTTTTATGTTACTTGTTGCTTCTTCCTTGCTGCTTTTAATATTCTTTGTGTTTAGTCTTTGTTAGTTTGATTAGTATGTGTCTCGGCATGTTTCTCCTTGGATTCATCCTGTATGGGACTCTTTGTGCCTCTTGGACATGATTGACTATTTTCTTTTCCATTTTGGGGAAATTTTCAACTATAATCTCTTAAAAAATTTTCTCATACCCTTTTTCTCTTTTTCTTCTGGGACCCCTATAATTTGAACGTTGGTGCATTTCATATTGTCCCAGAGGTCTCTGAGACTATCCTCAGCTCTTTTCATTCTTTTTATTCTGCTCTTCAGAAGTTATTTCCATCATTTTATCTTCCAGCTCACTGATTTCGTTCTTCTGTTTCCGTTTTTCTGCTATTGTTTCCTTCTAGAGTATTTTTAATTTCAGTAATTGTGTTGTCTCTGTATGTTTATTCTTTAATTCTTCTAGGTCTTTGTTAATTGATTCTTGCATTTTCTCCATTTTGTTTTCAAGGTTTTTGATCATCTTTACTATCATTATTCTGAATTCTTTTTCAGGTAGTCTGCCTATTTCCTCTTCATTTATTTGGACTTCTATGTTTCTAGTTTGTTCCTTCATTGTGTAGTATTTCTCTGCCTTTTCATTATTTTTTTTTGACATTGTATTTGAGGTCTCCTTTTCCCAGGCTTCAATGAAAGTTGAATTCTATCCTTGAAGAAGGTTGAATTCTTTCTTCCTTTTGATTCTGGCCTCCTAAGGTTGGTCCAGTGGTTTGTGTAAGCTTCGTATAGGGTGAGATTTGTGCTGAGTTTTTGTTTGTTTGTTTTTCCTTGATGGGCAAGGATGAGTGAGGTGGTAATCCTGCCTTCTGATGATTGGGCTTGTATTTTTGTTCTGTTTGTTGTTTAGATGAAGTATCCTTCACAGGGTGCTACTGGTGATTGGGTGATGCTGGGTCTTATATTCAAGTGGCTTCATTTGTGTGAGTTCTCACTAGCTGATACTCCCTAGGGTTAGTTCTCTGGTAGTCCAGGGTCTTGGACTCAGTGCTTCCACTCCAAAGGCTCAGGGTTTGATCTCTTCCCTTATTTCTGATGCTTTTGTCTGTGGGGTCTTGCGGACTCCAAAGAGGCTATCCTCCCAGGGTAGGCAGTTCCTGAAAGGCCACCCATTGGCAGCATGTGTGCTGTGCTGACCCCCAGACTCCTCCAGACTCCTTTGGCTCCTAATCTGTCTGGAGATGTTCTGCATGAAATGGATGCACCTGTGAGCAGTGTGTGATGATTATGAGGCCCACCTGGGGGCTTTTTATAACTATCCATTCTGGCTCCCTGCCAGACCCAGTAAATCTTAGACTCTGGGTCTGGAGGCTTGGCATAGGAAAAGTCCCCAGGTGATCCCAGTAATAACCTTTGCTTTAGGGCAGTGTTTGCACACTTGAGTGTGCTTCAGAATCACCTAGAAGTCTTGGCTCTAATCCCACCACACAACCTCCCAACCTCTGACTCTATAGGTCAGGGATAGGACTGGAGAACTTGCATTTCCAATGTAGTGTGAAAGTGTTAGTTACTCAGTCGTGTCCAGCTCTTTGCTGACCCCATGGACTGTAGCCCACCAGGCTCCTCTGTCCATGGGATTCTCCAGGCCAGAATACTGGAGTGGATAGCTGTTCCCTTCTCCAAGGGATCTTCCCAACCTAGGGATTCCAGTAAGGTGATGCTGATGTTGCAGATCTGGACCTCACTCTTTGAGGGCCTCTGATTTAAGGCTTCCTGTTATATGAATACAGTGGGAACCCAGTGGTAACTGCAGCAGCCCTAAACTGTTCCTTTACTTTCTGACCCCAAAGATCAAGTCCAGGAAAGAAGATACATAGAAATGAAGAAATAAGCCTTTTAGGGAAATTGAAAGAAAACAATTGTTCAAATTCCTAGATGTTAAGGTTAAAAGGTGAAGATTACTGTCTTCAATAAGGTGGATATTTTTGTTTGTTATTGAATGAGACTGATTCTAGTGGTTTGCGAGAAACTTGTCTTTGTACCTTACTAGTGAAGTTGGGTTATGGACAAGAGGGCAGTCACATTTAGAAAGGTGGGCAGCTTCTTGGGGCCTCAATTCCTAATCTTCCAATGGCTGTGAAGCGATTAGGCATGGAATTTGGCAAAAAACCTTGGGCCCAGATGCTCTCTTATGGTGACAATGTGGGTTGAGTTGCCCCTCTGTCCTGTGCATGTTTTTTTTTTTTTTTAAGACTTTATTTTTTTAGAGCAATTTTAGGTTCACAGCAAAATTGAGGGGAAAGGTAAGAGATTTCTGTATCCCTCTGACCTCACACTTACTTAACTTCCTCCATTGCCGACACCTCCCAGCAGAGTGCAACATTTGTTACAATCAATGAACTTACATTGACACATCATCACCCAGTGCTCATGTTTTACACTAGGGTTTTTCCCCTTGGTGTTGTACATTTTATAGATTTTGACAAATGTATAATGACATGTATCCACCATTTTAGTATCATACTGAATATTTTCACCACTCTAAAAATCTTCTGTGCTTTGCCTATTCGTCCCTCCATGGGATTTTTAAAAGTAAAAATAAAAAAGAGTTTCAGAGCACTGCAGACAGAAATAACAGATTTTCTTTCTGTTCCAAAAAAAAAAAAAAAAGCAGAAAAAGTATAGAAAGCAATATTTTGAATTATAAGAGGTAAAAGAATGAAACAGTATATAGTTTTGTTTTTCAATGTTTTAATCATATCTCTGTGGAAGTCCACAACCTGAGCCTTCCAGCATCAGTCAAATGGAAATGTGATTCCCAGGGCTGCTATGTCTGCAGAAGTGTTAGGCTTCTTTGTGTAAAATATTATCTTTCTCCTTGGGAAAGATCTTCAAACAATTTCTCAAAATACAGATTGTTAATGGAGCTTGAAAGATAATGCCATAATTTTCACATTGATGAAAGTGAGACTACGGAGTTTGCAGAACACATTTGAAAAAGTGGATGGAATTTTGAATGCTGTAAAAAGAAAGCATAAAAGAATCTGGAGGCTAGTTTTCTCCTATCTCACAGGAAATAGAAATATGAAAGACTGGCAGAGTCTGAAAATTATATATTTCAGTTGATTTGATTATCAGCGGGTGGATTAATTCAGTTTGTTGATTATGTGCAACAAAATTGTAATCCCAGTATGGCTTCTTCAGGTTGCTTTGCCTGCAGTTAGGTAGCATGTGCTTGGGGAATGCCAACGGATTCTAGTATTAGCTCCAGGAAAAGATAATCACCAAGGTAAATCTGCAGCTGCTTCAAGAATGAACATGTACCAGAGCTGGACCCCACTGAGTTTTCTTTTGAACGTGGTCAGGGATTATTCAGGCTATAAAAATGCAGATAATCAGGAACAGACTGAAATTTTCCCTTCCAGCATGTGGGATTTCCTTTTGGTCATCTTTCCACAGCCCTGGTTTCACTGGGCTTCTTTCCTGCTCAAAACCTACTGAAGCCTCCTGAGCTGGAGGTAGGGCACTGGCACTTAGGGCTTCTCAGGTGGCGCTAGTGGTAAAGAACCTGCCTGCCAATGCAGGAGATACAAGAGACATGGGTTTGATCCTGGGTTGGGAAGATGCCCTGGAGAAGGGCATGGCAACCCACTCCAGTATTCTTATCAGGAGAATCTCATGGACAGAGAAACCTGGTGGACTACAGTTCATAGAGTTGCAAAGAGTTGGACAGGACTGAAGTGACTCTGCATGCATGCACACATGAGGCCAACACCATGAGCCGCCTTGAACTTCCCTCACCACAACTACTGTTAACTGCTACTGTAAGTTTTAGGTGGAGTCTCCAAATGCCCCTAACGGTCACATGCAAAGACTACTCTGTCACTAAGAAATTGTGTACCTGTGAGTAAAAGAGGTAGTAACAAAAGTGTGAGATTGAGTTTAGCTATAAATAGAAATGTATTTTTCAGAGTATCTATGTATGCTCAGTGGCTCAATCATGTCCAACTCTTTGCAACCCTATGGACTGTAGCCCACCAGGTTCTTTTGTCCATGGGATTTTCCAGGCAAAAATACTAGAGTGGGTTGCCATTTCCTACTCCTAGGGGTATTTTTCAGAGCAACCACTGCCAACTGAAATTGAAATTCCCCAGGAAAACAAACCCCCCAAACTTTCCTCAGGGCTCCTCCTCCCATTAGTCAGGATTAGCTTCAGTTGCCTATGGCAGAATACCCAAAATAACAGAGGGTAAAAAAGATCAGAGTAAAAAGACAAAACTTCAAGGTCTATTTCTCTCTTATGTAGGAGGCAGTTTTACAGAGTTATCACAGTCATGGGCTCCTGGCAGCTTGATATGCAGCTGTGCTCAACAGGTGGTCTTCATCAAGGTGGCTGCTCAAGCCCCAGTCATCACATCCACCTTTCAGCTGGCAGAAGAGTGGAAGGGTCAAAGAAAGCATGTCTTTTCCCTGTAAGGAAGAATTCTGAAAGTTTCTCAGGACTCTTTGGCTTATATCCCATTGGCTGAAAGACTTGGTCATGTGGTCACATCAATGAGGCTGGGAAATGTTGTCTTTATTCTGGATGACCCAGTGCCCAGCTAAAAATGGAGGATTCTGTCACTCAGAAAGAAGAGGAGAATGGATAATCAAGAGATAATTAAGAGTCTCTGTCGCACACTGCTTGTCTTTTCTTAAGGGCAAAGCAAGCAGGCCTCCAGTAGGGATGGTCTTAGATTACAGGTTGTCTTTATGCTTCATAGGGAGGGAAAGCCTGTGCTTTTTCATAGTCTCTCTCCAGGTCCTCTCCAAGTCCCCTCTCTTCTGCCCTCCTTTCCCGAGGCCCTGACCTCAGGGAACAGCTGTGGGCCCAGACCTCTCTATACGGCTTGTCAGGAAAAATTGTGGAAGTCACTGAAATAAAAAAAAAAAGTTACTGTGTCTTGTCTAGTGTACCTTTCATGGTTATCTCCACCATTCATTGTCTTGGAGCTTTTTTACAACTGTGCAAGTTGTTGAAAACTGATAATGATGCAAATTATTTTTCCCATAGAAATGCAAATTAGTTGTGTCTAGTGGAGTGCAATTGATTTTTTCCTAATTTTGCATATATTTGTAATTTCATTTCGACATTCCTTATCTGCCTATATATGTGTGGTGCTTTGAATTCTCCTTGGAACGGGTTGTAATGTCTTACTGGTTCCCTCATTAATTAACGAGTGAAATAAAATCTTAGACATGTGTTCATTTTGTATTTGTAAGAGAGTCATGTTTGTACCTTCTTTGGAAAATTTTCTTTTAATAGATTCTTGGGCTGGGTTCTGTGGCTGGTGTTTTGGTATATTCTGATATTCTTAATCCTCTTCACCCCCACCAAACCTAGTCCCTCAGCATCTTTCATGCACTCTGTTTTACTTTTAGAAAACAAATTGAAAGAGGATATCAATAATGATAATAGTAATGGCAACATCATCTGCTGGGTGCTAATTAGCTAGACGCAGTACACACCTGACCCATCCAACCTTCCTAACCCCACCCTGTTGAAATGAATGTGATTAGACTCATCTTACAAGTGTGACAACTGAGGTTTGGAGTGATTCAATATTGTTTCCAAATTTGCCTATCTGGAAAGTGGCAGAGACTGGATATGAGCTCAGGTTGAATTCCCAAGCCGATATCTATTTCCCAATTTTTTCAAAAGTTAATGGCCTGTTGTGGCCATGATGGCATTTCTTTTAGGGATATTCTCACATTAACAGAGAATTTTGAGACTAAAACTTTAACCCAAAAGGATGAATGCCACTGGGATTTCAGACTTTTTTGGTGCTACTGGTGTGAGATACTTCCTCAGGAGACAGTTTCAATCGTCATGGAAATTGTGACTTGCCTATTTAGCTTATGAGTCTAGCTAGCTCTGCTCTGCGAACAATAACTGGATGGTAGAAAGAGCTCTGACAGCTGGAGAACCAGCTTTTAGTCCCATCTCTTCTAATGACCCTGATGCTGGGAAAGATTGAGGGCAGGAGGAGAAGTGGGTGACAGAGGATGAGATGCTGGGATGGAATCATTGACTCAATGGACCTGAGTTTGAGCAAAATCCAGGAGAAGTGAAGAATAGGGAAGCCTGGCTTGCTGCAGTCCAAGAGGTCGCAAAGAATCAGACATAACTTAGCGACTGAATTCCAACTCCTAATGACTGGGCTTCCCAGGTGGCACTAGTGGTAAAGCATCCACTTGCCAATGCAAGAGATGCAGGAGACATGGATTCAATCCCTGGGTCAGGGAGATCCCCTGGAGGAGGAAATGGCAACCCACTCCAATCTCCTTGCCTGGAGAATTCCATGGGCAGAGGAGCCTGGTGGGCTACAGTCCATGGGGTCGCAAAGAATCAGACTAGACTGAGTGAGCATACACTCTAAATAACTCACTATGGGACATACCAAAATAGGGCCAGGAAGGTGTTTGTTACTCACTACTCATCTAATTGATGAAGAAATTGAGGGTCCAATAAATGGCTCTGACTTTCAGGGGATCTACTTGCTAAGACAGCACGTAGCATGGAACGCATTCAGAGGGCAGTAATGCCGAGGCAAAGGAGACAGCCAGGGAAGTGGAAATTGTCTGAGGTTGGAACTTGAAACTCTGAGGGTTGAGGGCTGGCTCTGCTGTGTGATGATGAATCTGTTACTTTGGCTCTTTTCACCTAAGGGGTCTCATCTTTAAACTGCAGGCTATAAGGTTTCCAGGATTTTTCTAGCACTAAAAATCTTTGATCCTCTGAAGTCGGTGCATTGCAGAATTTATTAGTGTTGACTCTAAATCTTATTACCTGTGGTGAAAAGCCAAATATCTCCTTTGTTCCATCACCACGTACTTGGAGTTTTCACATAATTGCCTTATTTAATCCTTTTTAATGATTTCTGATCTCCAGTAGCATATTGGGCACCTACTGGCCTGGGGAGTTCATCTTTCAGTGTCCTATCTTTTTGCATTTTCACACCGTTCATGGGGTTCTCAAGGCAGGAACACTGAAGTGGTTTGCCATTCCCTTCTCCAGTGGACCACATTTTGTCAGAACTCTGCACCATGACCCGTCTGTCTTGGGTGGCCCTACCCTATGGCATGGCTCACAGTTTCACTGAGTTAGACAAGGCTGTGGTCCATTTGATTAGATTGGTTAGTTTTCTGTGAGTGTGGTTTTCAGTCTGTCTGCCCTCTGATGGAAACAGTGGAAACAGTGGCAGACTTTATTTTCTTGGGCTCCAAAATCACTGCAGATGGTGACTGCAGCCATGAAATAAAAAGACGCTTACTCCTTGAAAGAAAAGTTATAACCAACATAGACAGCATGTTAAAAAGCAGAGACATTACTTTGCCAACAAAGGTCCGTCTAGTCAAGACTATGGTTTTTCCAGTAGTCATGTATGGATGTGAGAGTTGGACTTTAAAGAAAACTGAGCTACTAAGAATTGATGCTTTTGAACTGTGGTGTTAGAGAAGACTCTTCAGAGTCCCTTGGACTGTAAGGAGATCCAACCAGTCCATCCTAAAGGAAATCAGTCCTGAATGTTCATTGGAAGGACTGATTTTGAAGCTGAAACTCCAATACTTTGGCCATCTGATGCAAAAAGCTGACTCATTGGAAAAAGCCCCGATGCTGGGAAAGATTGAGGGCAGGAGGAGAAGGGGACAACAGAGGATGAGATGGTTGGATGGCATCACCGACTCAATGGACATGAGTTTGAGTAAACTCCTGGAGTTGGTGATGGACAGGGAGGCCTGGCATGCTGCAGTCCATGGGTTGCAAAGAGTTGGACATGACTGAGCAACTGAACTGAATGATTTCTGAATTCTCTCAGCTGAGTTTTCTGTACATGTTTTAGAGATGAAGAAACTGAGGGAAAGAGGGGTTCAGTCATCTACTTAAATGCTCTGTGTAATTTCCAGGGCCCCTGGAAGTGGATTTTTGGAAGGAGGAGCTCCTGGACAAGTAGGTATGTCCGAAGGCTTGGGGCCTTAGGGATGTGCCAAGTCCTCAACACTGTCATGAGAATGGAGCATGCCTTCTAATTGTTCTTTTAGTAACTTGCAAGTGAAAACATTTGAGAAAACTATTTGAAGGTCTTCTCTAGCTAAGAAGGTAAAAGTTGGCTTCATCTCGAAAATGGCTTTAATAATACCTGCCTTGCAAGGAGGTTGTGAGAATTAAGTGAGATAATGCCAACAGAAACCTCTAGGACACTGAGGGACACACGTTAGACACCCCCAAAGATGAGCTTTTGAGAGTTATTATCCTAAATTAGATCTTACTCTTAATAATGTGGTTGTTATGTTGTAGGTCCTACTATTCAGACATCTTAAAAGAAGTCTGCTTGGGATACCCATCAATGAGGCTGCCTTTGCCAACAGGCATTCAGCTCCTACATTGGGTATCAATACAATAGCCCTATGACTATAACTCACTTATATCTAATTTAAAATAAAATAAAGCTCCTCTAGAGGAAAACAATCACCTAATAGCATAGAGAATACAAAGTCAGTGGTCGACTTGGGCAGGAGGCACATCTGTCTCCTTAACTTAAGCTTTTGGATTTGATGGTGTGTTTTCAGTCTGCAGGACTTAATAGAACTGTGTATGTGTGTGTGTGTGTGTGTGTGTGTGTGTGTGTGTGTGCTCAGTCATGTCTGACTCTTTGTGATCCCATGGACTGTAGCCTGCCAGGCTCCTCTGTCTATGGAATTTTCCAGGCCAGGATACTGGAGCAGAACCATAGAGATTTTTTTAAACTTTTCCTTTTTTAGCATAAAACTAATACATTCATACAATAAATATGTCAAGCAGAATATGACTTTATAAGAAAGCTGCTGTGTAGACTAGTTTTTTTCTCTAACCACGCCCCCACCCTACCCTTCCGAAATAATCCTGTTAGCCATTTTTGGAACCCTTCTAAAAATTTTTGATGCACCTATAGATGTAGGGCTTCCCAGGTGGCACTAGCAGTAAAGAACCTGCCTGCCAATGTAGGAGATATAAGAGACACGGGTTTGATCCCTGGGTTGGGAAGATCCTCTGGAGGAGGGCATGGCAACCCACTCCAGTATTCTTGCCTGGAGAATTCCATGGACAGAGGAGCTTGGTAGGCTACAGTCCACAAAGTTGCAAAGAGTCAGACACGACTGAAGTGACTTTGGACACAAGCACACACCTCTAAATACCTTCTTTGAAAAAAAAAAAACCAAAAACTAATAGGATCATATTATTCCATACCTTGGTTTTTCTCTTAATAATGTATCATGAAGATTATTCTTTATCAGCTCATCTTTACACATTTTATTCTTGTTAATGATGACATAGTATTACAGGTATGAATATACTATAATTTATTTAATCTGTCCCTTGATGGTTACTTAGGTTATTTCCTCCTTTTCTTCAAGTTCAAATCATACAGCAATGAACAGCCCTGTAATATATTTGGATAGTTGTGGGAGTATCACTAGGGTTGTGTGTGGACTCATATTGGACGGCCAATCATTATGGAATGGATTGGGGACTTGAAGGTGCCCCAAAGACCACCTGTGACTTGTGTGTGTGTGTGTGTGTATCTGCGTGTGTGTGTGTGTATGTGTGTGTGTGTGACCTTGGGCAAGTATTTGGCAAATGGAGACACTGTGGACTGTAGCCTGCCAGGCTCCTTTGTCCATGAGATTTTCCAGGCAAGAATACCTTCTCCAGGGGCTCTTCCCAATCTAGGGGTCAAACCTGGGTCTCTTGCACTGCAGGTAGACTCTTTACCATCTGAGCCACTAGGAAAGCCCAGAGACAACATACTTATCTCAAATCCTTACAACAGTTATGTAAAGGGCCAGGGGTCTGCTTTTATTACCTATGTCCTATACCTATGCTGGTACTCTGCACTTAGTGGGTATCAATGACAGCTCCTTGAAAGGGGATTGAATGAAAGGTTTGTTAAGCTGGGAGAGGTGGACTTTGACAAAGGACCAACTAGAGAATGGGGGGATGCTTTGTGTTTGTCTGCTAGAGGGGCTGTGATGAGGAGCAAGATTTGAAGAAAGGGGAGTCCCCCCCACAAAACACATTTTTGAACAGAAAATCCATCAAGGATTGTGCCTGATCCTCAATGGAGAGGCAAGAAAGTCTAAGAAAAGGACATTAAAGTGTTGGGTTGGCCAAAAAGTTTGTTACATCATCTTACAGAAAAACCCATACAGATTTTTGGCCAACCTAATACTATCTATCTCCTTTCCACCAGATGGTATTTGGTCTAATTGCTTTGTACTGACAGATGAGTGAAGTGAGACACCGTCTACATTCTACAGTTCCCACGACATAAAAATGTATGGCTGAAGTCTCAACATTACAGAGTATTAGAGTTTGATATCCTCAAAAAGAAAGATGTATTAAAGACGCTACTACTTAGAGGATTTTGATTGATGTTCACTGTAGTTTCTTTGCATTCTATGAAGGCCTTTATTTGCTCACCTCAGAACATGTTTATTGTAGTTTTAGATTGACCATTTTAAAGTCACCTGGTTGGGGATTTGATGCTTCATGAGAGTGAAGGAACAAAATGAAACAACCTCTGGGAAACACGTTCCCACTAATGTGGGATTGGTAATTGTTCTCTGTGTTATTATTTCACAACTGGGTCAGTTCAATGTTTGTAAAAATTTAAGTTTCTCTACCTTGCTCTTTTAGATTTTTGACTCTGAGGGTCACAGTATAAAATGGAGTGAGAAGTATGGCCTAGAGAAATAGAGTTAAGGGATAAAAAAAAAGTAAGAGTGGTAAAATATGTTTGTTGTTGTTTAGTCACTAAGTCATGACTTTGTGACCCATGGACTGTAGCCTGCCAGGCTCCTCTGTCCATGGTATTTCCTAGGTAAGAATATTGGAGTAGGTTGCCATTTCCTACTCCAGGAGATCTTCCTGACCCAGGAATTGAACCTGCATCTCCTGTGTCTCCTACATTGGCAGGTGGATTCTTTACCACTGTGCCACCTGGGAAGCCATGCTTAAAATCTTTTGAATTTGAACATACTTATGTATTTTATTTCCAGGTGGCTCAGTGGTAAAGAATCTGCTTGCAATGCAGGAGACGTGAGTTCAGACCCTGGGTCAAGAAGATCCCCTGGAGAAGGAAATGGCAACCCACTCCAGTGTTTTTGCCTGGGAAATCCAGAGGAGGAGGAGCCTGGTGGGCTACAATCTGTGTGGCCGCAAAGAGTTGGACACGACTGAGTGACTGAGCACACATGCAGGTTTAAGCATGTGAGGAATAAAACAGATTTATATAGGAAAGCAAAAGTACAAAAATAGTGGAGAAATAGATCTGTTCATTTAACACCCATTGGTGTAAATGTTTGATTCTCCTGCATAACTTAGACACAAAAGCATAGTATGTTTTATTCAATCTCAAAAGAAAACCAAATGGTATTAAGGTTTTCCCCAAGGAAGGTCTTCAAGGGCATCAAAAGAGTTGGCCCAGGATAACAAGAAGGTCCTGCTGTGTCTATGTGTATGTCAGGGAAAGAAAGAGAGGCATAGAGACTACTCTGAGGGGTGGTAGTGGAAACCTGCATGGAGTAAAGACAAGGGTAAAAAAGAGGAGTTATTTGTTTTGCTTGTATCTGCATATGTAGTATACGGCTGGGTTTTTTTCAGAGCATCTGGCTTCCCGGATGGCTCAGTGGATAAAGAATCTGCCTGCCAATACAGGAGAAGTAAGAGACATGGGTTCCATCCTTCGGTCGGTAAGATCCCCTGGAGGAGGAAATGGCAACCCACTCCAGTATTCTTGCGTGAAAAATCCCATGGACAGGGTTGCAAAGAATCAGACACGACAGAGTGACTAAACAGACAGACAGACCAGGAGGGTCTATAAATGTAGAGTTTCTCTCATTTATAAATAGTTGGATAGTGGCAGTTATGCATTTCTTCTGCTTCTCTGTCTATATGCAGTGGATTTCAACCTATATGCACATTAGAATCACTTGGGAAAGTTTTATAAAATAGGTTGCCTTACTATACACCCGTTGAGTCAGAAATTCTGGGAAGTGGAACTTGGGCATTTTTTTTAAAGCTTCCCAAGTGATTCTGATGCATAGTGAAATTTACCCAGTGGCCCAGAAGTATTGCTCTAAGTGCAGGACTTGTAACTTCAATTAGGATCATAGCCAGCAACCTACTTCTGGATAAAGATGTGGTACATCCTATATATTGCAAAAGTGTATGGGTTTTGGTGACCCAAGTAGGACCCAAGAGACCCTGTGTCTTACTACAGGTGAGGTCTTAAGCACGTTGACTGTTTATCTGAACCTCAGTTGTTGCACTTGTAAATTGGAGACAACATCCACTTAATAATGTCATTGAGAGGATTAAGCGAGGATCAAAAAATTATCTGGTAGAAGTTGTCATTTATTCAATGTTTTCCATTTGTTCATTAGGCTCTGTGCCACCAAAACCTAGTAAAGATGTTTAAGACATTCATCAAGTCTAAAAACACAAAACTGGGAAGTATAGCTGATCTAAGAGATGTTAGAATCAAAATTCCACAAAAAGTTTGACAGTCCAGAAGGATGGCCAACACTTGCAAGATAAATTTGGGGACTCGAACTTAAAATGTAATAAAAAATAAATATAGAGTCATGATTTATACTAGGATAGGATATGAGAGTAGTTCCTGTGCAAAAGGTCAGGGAGTTTCACTGACAACAAATTTAATAAGAGGCAGCTGTACAGTGTGACTGCTAAGGAAGCTGATGTGGTTGGAGGCTGAATGAAGATAAATGTAGAATGTATGTCTCACGTGGCCATAGACTCTCTGGGCCCTGCCCTGTCCTGAATCCCATTTTTTTTCTTTTTTTAAAAAAGAATTTTGTTTGTGTATTTATTGATGACTGTGCTGGGTCTTTGTTTCTGTGCCGACTTTTCTCTAGTTGTGGTGAGCAGGAGCTACTCTCCAGTTGAGGTGCAAGGGCGTCTCATTGCAGCAGCTTCTCTTGTTGTGGGGCACGGGCTCTAGGGGCACTGGCGTCAGTGGTTGTGGTTCCTGGGCTCTAGAGCTCGGGCTCAGTAACTGTGGTGCATGGGCTTAGTTGCTTCATGGCATGTGGGATCTTCCCAGATCAGGGGTCGAACTCATGTCTCCTGCATTGGCAGATGGATTCTTTATCACTGAGCCACCAGGAAAGCCCTAAATCACATTTTTAAAAAGCTCATTTATTTCTACAACAAGATTTACTGAAAACCTTTAATACTATTTGCCAGGCCTTGTTCTAGGCTCTGAGGATTCAACCTCTGCCCCCTTGTAGCTCAAATTCTATGGGGGATGAGGGTTGGGAGGAGACAATACATGAAGAAATAAATTACATGAACTGTTAGAAAGAGATGAGAGTTTTGGAAAAAATAAAAAGGGAAGGGGGATGGTAGTGCTAAAGTGCAAGAGATTATTTGCAATTTTAAATAGGGTGAAAAGGGGTGGCTTCATTGAAAAAGTGACTTGGGCAAAGATTTGATAGCAACAAAGAAAAAGAGACATGGATCTCTAGGGGAAGAAGACTCCAGGCAGAGGGAACCACAAGTGCAAAGACCTTGATGGGAGATGTGCTTGTTTTATTCAAGAAAAACGAAAGAAGCCCTAATTGAAATATCATGTTCAGTCCTAGGCCTAATCTTTACTCTTTTTAGCTGAACATGAAAGTAAAATATTTGGAGACAAAGGATGGGAAAAATACAAAAATGTTTGAAGATGGTGTAAATCACCCACTATTCAAGTATTCCTGATATTTTGGCAGATTTCTTTTCAGCATATAAGTAGACCGACATGCAAAAGTAGCACAGAATAGCAAAGTTGAATTGAGAATTGTCTTCTCGGGGCTCTCTGGGGCTCCGTTTCTAGTTCTAGTGATTCAATTCTGCATTCTTGTCATGTGGTATTCAAATTTGGGCCTAAGTATACTTTCAAATTTCTACCGGTTGATTCTAGCCTTTGAGGTTCCTTCACATAGCTGAACTCATAGATGTTTATGCTATATATATCCTTCACATTCAGGGTTTATAATTTTTAAAGTGCTTGCCACTTTGGCAGATGAAAAATTCTCTCATACTTTCAGCTGTCATTACTGTTGACATTGAGCATTCTTTCCTACGTTTCTTGAGCACTTATTATTCTTGTCATTTTCCTGCTTACCAATAACCCTTTATAAAATGTGGCAACTAAACTACAGCATTTCTAGAAGATGCTGTGTTGAATGGTGAAGACTCTTACCTTTCATTCTAGGCTGTAATCTTCAATGGTTGGTTGCTACCAAAAATGGCCATCACAATTCCTCCCGGCCATGTGCCCTTTTGTGATATGACTTTGCCCCTCCTCCTACCAAGAAGTCAAGTTGATTTTCCCTCCCTTGAATTCTGCCTGGCCTTGTGACTTACTGCGGCCAACAGAATGTGGAAGAAGTGACGATGTGACTTCCCAGCATGTCCTTATGTAGAGAGATTTTTCTAGAAGTTTGTGACTGAGCTTTCCAGAGCCACTGAATCTCGTGCCATTCCTCAGGCCTGCTTGTTCAGCCTTTCCTTCAATTCTGCAAAGTCATTTTGCTTCGAGTTAGCCAGGGTTGATGTCTGTGGCTTGTGACTGAAGGATAAGCTGAACAGGATAAAATCCCAAATTATTAATAATCTGAGTAGATTAGGAAGCCAGCAGTGTTGACCTTATAGGTTGGCATGGGCCAGACAATTTATTTTAAACATCATTCTGGTCTCTGGTGCTTCCTCTTCTGAATGCTTCCTCAGTTCAGTTCAGTTCAGTTCAATCGCTCAGTTGTGTCCAACTCTTTGCAACCCCATGGACTGCAGCACGCCAGGCTTCCCTGTCCATCACCAACTCCTGGAGCTTACTCAAACTCATGTCCGTTGAGTTGCTGATGCCATCCAACCATCTAATCCTCTGTTGTCCCCTTCTCCTCCTGTCTCCCCACCAGGACCCAGTAGCCCCACAGAGACTGAGACAGAACGGTGTTTGAGTGTGTCCTGCAGAGGTATGGGTCAGCAGTGGACTGCTGCAGGGGCAGGGGCTCTGGGTGTAGTAGAGCTGGGTATGACATAAGCCCTCTGGGAGGAGGTCACCATTTACCCCACCATAGTGGTGCCAGAACTTACACAGGACTGAGGAAATAGACTCTTGGAGGGCACAAACAAAAGATTGTGTGCACCAGGACCCAGGAGAAAGGAGCAGTGACCCCACAAGAGACGGACCCAGACTTGCCCATGAGTGTCCAGGAGTCTCCGGCAGAGAGTGGGTCAGCGGTGGCCTGCTGCAGGATTGGGGGCACTGAGTGCAGCAATGCATGCATGGAACCTTTTGATGGAGGTCGTCACTATCTTCATTACCTCCACCATAGTTTGGCCTCAGGTCAAATAATAGGAAGGGAACACAGCCCCGCCCATCAATAGAATGCTTCCTGGCTCCCCCATAACCCACTTATGGGTGCACTCTAGAGTTCAGTGAGAGATGATGTTCTTGGCCTGGAGTAAGGGCAGAGAAGTTGCAGAAAATGAGCCTTCTCACTCCTAACTCTCTGCTGTAGACAGGAGGGAGAACTTGGTGGCCTGCTCCCCCTCCTCTGCCGCCCTCCCAGTGGAGTTGATCTTGATCTGCCCCGTCTCCTGAATGGTGTAAGTTATAGGAGATCTTTTAATACACACTGATTCCACCAATTAGAAAACATGATTCACTGAGTCTTGCAATTTGACCAAGCAGATTAGTCCTCATCCTTTTGGATAGAGTAAAAAGCCTTGACTTTGATACATCTCTCCAAGAGGAATGAACGATGGAAATAAGAGGGAAGCCTTACTTGTCTTTTAAAGTCAGCAGAAGGTTTCTAGAGTTGCATCATTTGGCCAGCCCTCAGTTCATCCTTCCACTCTTCTCCTATTTTTCTGTGCCTGCTGGAGGAAAATTTTCACCTCTAATTGTAGGTTCTCCAGGCCAGCTAACCAGATTTGTAAGGCTCCCAGGGAGAGGATACAATAAATACCCATTACCAGAAGTAATTGGAGACTGAGAGTGCAGAGGAATTTTCCCCTTAGCAATATACTCTTGTGAGGACTGAGTTCTCTGGGCTGAGGGATGAGCTGGGGGCTCTGTGGGTAAACTGGAGAATAGTCCTATATGACTTGGGGCTGAAAATGAGTACAGGAGCCTGCCTCATTCTTGTTCAAGTTCCAGAACAGAAATTAGATAGACAGAGAAAAGATTTCAGGGGTTGTTTTCCCAGGAGGATCTCCTCCTGATGGTGCCCTGAATTTCTTGCTCAGCTCATATATGTTTGCCCTCAGCTCATATCTGGGCTCCGATCCAATCCCTTACTAGATTGGATCTAGTGGCTAGAACAGAGATATAGAGAACCTCGCTGATGGTAAGTAGAGAAGGAAACTTGTGGTTATTGTTGTTTGGTCACTTAGTTGTGTCCAACTCTTTGTGACCCCATGAACTGCAGCATGCCAGGCTTCCCTGTCCTTCACTATCTCCTGGAGTTTGATCATATTCATGTCCAGTGAGTCAGTGATGCCATCTGTCTAACCATCTTGTCCTCTGCTGCCCTCTTGGGCTGCCTTTATCCTTAGATGGTGGAAAGGCCCATGAGTCCTCAGAACTTCACCCTTATAGAGTCCACCGTGATGTCCTTCAGGTGGGCTCCAGTGCCTTCAGTCCTATTCCTGTATTATATTAATATTTCCATTAAAGTTCTTGGACATTTATCAGCTCCCCTCCTATGCACTACAATCTTACAATTTTATTTCAGGAGAGAGCGTTAGAAGCTATCTATATAGCTGCTCCATTTTACAGATGTGGAAACGAGGAGTAGAGCTTAGAATTGTACAGCGTAAGTTGGAATCTTGAGGTCACCTTCCATGACAGTAAAACAATTCTGTAAGTGAAACATTTTAGGAAGGGAGGGTTGCAGCGAAGTCCCAAAGAAGAAATATGTAATTGTCAAGGTCAGTGTAAGATCCTTATGTAAATAGAATAATACAATATAGATTATTTTTGTGCCTTGCTTATCTAGCTACAAATAATGCTTTTTTTTTTTTTTGCTATGCTACAAAGCTGGTGGGACCTTAGTCCTCTTGACCAGGGATTGAACCCATGTTCACTGCAATGCAAATGCAGAGTCCTAACTACTGGACTGCCAGGGAAGTCCCATACAAATAATGTTTTTGAGAGTACATTTCTTTCTATTGCTGAATGGTATTCCACTGTATGGCTATACCTCAGTTTGTTCATCCATTCACTTGTTGATGTACCTATAGGTTGTCTCTGACTTTTGGCTGTTTTGAATAAAGCCACTATAAACATTGATGTGCATGTCTTTGGGTAGACATATATTTTTATCTCTTGGTAAATATCTAGGATTAGACCCGCTGGCTTGAGAGAGATAGATTTTGATACCAGTTCTGCCACTAATTTGTTACTTTAGGTACATTATATACCTTCTCTGATCCTTAGAATCTTCATTTGTAAAAGGAAGGGATTGGACTAGATTAGTCTTTTGAAACTGTGATCCTACAATCCTCTAGATTCTGAATCTTTTGATGGAGGGAAAGAGGAATAAAAAGTGGACTGTCCCCAGACAGCTTCACTGATGTCTAACTATTGACCTTCTTTATTGGAGTTCATTTGAAGAAGAAAGTGTTCTATGAATAGAAATGCTTAAAACCCATTGGCCTACATGATCTCTAAGATTCCTCTGACTTTGTAACATTTTTGGAGTCTATGAGAGAAATTGCCTTCTTCCTAACTTCTATGAGTAATGTTCTGGGAACAACATTTAAGGTAACAGAGGAACAATCTTGGGTGAAAATCACCTCTCCTTTCTCTTTATACATGGCCAAAGGTGAAACTAAGCCATAGCTGAGCTGAAATACATCCTCTAAAGGACATTTCAGACTTCTGGTCCAGACAGGATGGTATAGACACACTTCTCTTAGCTAAGTATAATTACAAACCCTGGAAATAATAACATAAAAGGCAACTAAAGGAAAATTCTAAAAGGTGGTAAGTGAAAGGCAAACTGTTTTGGGACCCCAGAATTAGAATAATCATGTAGCTGCAGGGTGTCTGATTTCCCCCCACCAACAGAAAATGGCAACTGGATCTGTTTTTTTTCCTGACCTAGCTTAGCAATGGGAGCTCCCCAAGTGGCTCAGATGGTAAAGAATCTGCCTGCAATGCAGAAGACCCAAGTTTGATCCCTGGGTCAGGAAGATTCCCTGGAGAGGGAAATGGAAACCACTACAGTCTTCTTGCCTGGAGAATCCCATGGACAGAGGAGCCTTCCAGGCTACAGTCCATGGTGTCACAATGAGTCAGACATGACTGAGCATGCATGCATGCACACAACTTAGCAATAGAAGACAGCCCAAATAGCCTCATCCCTCCCCCAGATCAGGTGAAAGTCCTTCTGACAACACCAGGCAAGCTCAGCATCACCAGTAAGGGGATTGATGGGGAGTACCCCCAACAGTGCTTGGTTAGGGAAGTGCTCTCTTTCCTTGCACAGCCTGAGAGTCCCCTCCCCTCCAGAGAGAAACTGAGAGATACCTATGTGGGTGGGTTTCCCAGGTGGTGCAGTGGTAAAGAATCCACCTGCCAATACAGGAGATGCAAGTGGTGCAGGTTCGATGCCTGGGTTGGAAAGATTCCCCTGGAGGAGGAAATGCCAACCCACTCCAGGATTCTTGCCTGGAGGATCCCATGGACAGAGGAGCCTGGTGGACTACAGTTCATGGGCTTGCAAGAGTTGGACATGTCTGAGCATCTGAGCACCTAGGTGGGCCACACCAGCAAAGGAGATCTCAGCACAAGTGGCCCAAAAGGCCAGGAAGATGCTTTGTCCTTATGGGCCTGAGACGCCCCTCCCCTACCCTCAGACACCTGCCTGCCTGGCTTGGGCAACACCTTCTGCCCCCTCAAGCAACACACAAATGAAAAAAATAAAAAATCTCTGCCAAAAAGAGACATTTCTAAATAAGAGGATATACAGATGGTGAATAAGCACATATTTGTATCATTAACCATCAGGGAAATACAGATTAAAAAGTCATGATACCAAATGCTGATGAGGATGTGGAGAAACTATGTCACTCACACATGCTGGTGGGAATATAAAATGGTTGTATGACTCTGGAAAACAGTTTGACAGTTTCTTAAAAAAAGCTAAATCTACAACTACCATATGACCTTGGACATTTATCCCAGAGAAATGAAAACTTATGTTTCCATAAAAATCTGCACACAGATGTTCATAGCAGCTTTGTTCATAAAAGCCCCAAACTGGAAACAAGCCAGATGTCTTTTCAACTGGTAAATGGTTAAGTAAACTGTGGTACATCCAAACTATGGAACACTACACAGCATTAAGAAGGAATGAACTACTGATACACACAACTTGGGTGAGTCTCCAGAAAAAAAGCCAGTCCCCAAAGGCTGTGTACTGTGTGATTCCATGTATATAACATTTTTGAAATGATACAGTTTAGAAAGGAGAACAGATTACTGGTTACCGGGTCCTAGGGGTTAAGGACTAGGGTGTGGAGAGAGAGAAGATGAGGGTTATAGAAAGAGGTGGGTGAGGTTACGAAAGGACAATGAGAGTGATCTTTGTGGTTATGGGGGTGGTTTGTATCCTGACCATGCGGGTGGTCACAAGAACCTACACAGGGAATGAAACTGTATTAAAACTAAACACGTGCACACACAAATGAGTACAAGTAAAACTGGGGGAATCTGGATAAGATGGATATATTGTATTAATGTCATCACCCTGGTACTGTCCCAGAGTTTTGCAATATGTCACCATTGAGGGAAAGTAGTGAGTAAAAGGTACACAGGTTTTTTCAGTATTATCTCCTAAAACAGCATGCGAATCTACGATTATATCAATAAAAAGTTCAATTAAAAAAGAAGGGCATTTCAGAAGCAAGGAAGTAGACGGTGGACACATAGTCCGACGCTAGGAAGAGCGGATGTTCCAGGGAGTCAGGGCGGCTCTTCAGTCCTAGAGAGGATAGTGATGGGGGAGGTTTCCTTGACAGCTTGTGAAATGCAGGCAGCCGCAACTTCCTGCTCCTGAAGAGAGTTCTTTACAAAAAGGCAAAATGGTTGTCTGAGGATGCCTTGCAAATAGCTATGAAAAGAAGAGATACAAGGCAAAGCAGAAAAGGAAAGATATACCCATGTGAATGCAGAGTTCCAAAGAATAGCAAGGAGAGATAAGAAAGCCATCCTCAGAGATAAATGAAAAGAAATGGAGGAAAACAATAGGGTGGGAAAGACTAGAGATCTCTTCAAGAAAATTAGAGATACCAAGAGAACTTTTCATGCAAAGATTTGCAAAATAAAGGACAGAAATGGCATGGACCTAACAGAAGCAGGAGATATTAAGAAGAGGTGGCAAGAGTACACAGAACTGTACAAAAAAGATCTTCATGACCCAGATAATCATGATGGTGTGAACACTCACCTAGAGCCAGACATCCTGGAATGTGAAGTCAAGTGGGCCTCAGAAAGCATCACTACGAACAAAACTAGTGGAGGTGATGGAATTCCAGTTGAGCTATTCCAAATCCTAAAAGACGATGCTGTGAAAGTTTTGCACTCAATATGGCAGCAAATTTGGAAAACTCAGCAGTGGCCACAGGACTGGAAAAAGATCTGTTTTCATTCCAATCCCAAAGAAAGGCAATGCCAAAGAATGCTCAAACTACTGCACAATTGCACTCATCTCACACTCTAGTAAAGTAATGCTCAAAATTCTCCAAGCCAGGCTTCAACAGTATGTGAACCATGAACTTCCAGATGTTCAAGTTGGATTTAGAGAAGGCAGGGGAACCAGAGATCAAATTGCCAACATCTGTTGGATCACCAAAAAAGAAAGAGAGTTCCACAAAAACATCTAATTCTTCTTTATTGACTATGCCAAAGTCTTTGACTGTGTGGATCACAACAAACTGTTGAAAATTCTGAAAGAGATGAGAATTCCAGACCACCTGACCTACCTCCTGAGAAATCTGTATGCAGGCCAAGAAGCAACAGTTAGAACTGGATATGGAACAACACACTGGTTCCAGATCGAGAAAGGAGTATGTCAAGGCTGTATACTGTCACCCTGCTTATTTAACTTATATGCAGAGTACATCATGAGAAATGCTGGATTGGTTGAAGCACAAGCTGGAATCAAGATTGCTGGGAGAAATATCAATAACCTCAAATATGCAGATGACACCACCCTTAGGGCAGAAAGCAAAGAAGAAATAAAAAACCTCTTGATGAAAGTGAAAGAGGAGAGTGAACAAGTTGGCTTAAAATTCAACATAGAAAACTAAGATCATGGCATCTGGTCCCATCACTTCATGTCAAATAGATGGGGAAACAATGGAAACAGTGACAGACTTTATGTTTTGGGGCTCCAAAATCACTGCAGATGGTGACTGAAGCCATGAAATTAAAAGACGATTGCTCCTTGGAAGAAAAGTTATTTGCAACCTGGACACCATATTAAAAAGCAGAGATAGTACTTTGCCAACAAAGGTCCATCTAGTCAAAGCTATGGGTTTTTCCAGTAGTCATGTATGGATGTGAGAGTTGAACTATAAAGAAAGCTGAGTGCCAAAGAACTGATGCTTTCAAACTGTGGTATTGGAGAAGACTCTTGAGAGCCCCTTGGACTGCAAGGAGATCCAACCTGTCCCGGAAAGGAAATCAGTCCTGAATATTCACTGGAAGGACTGATGTTGAAAGTGAAACTCCAATACTTTGACCACCTGATGCTAAGAACTGACTCATTAGAAAGGACCCTGATGCTGGGAAAGATCGAAGGTGGGAGGAGAAGGGGATGACAGAGGATGAGATGGTTGGATGGCATCACTGACTCAGTGGGCATGAGTTCGAGTACACTCTGGGAGTTGGTGATGGACAGGGAAGCCTGGTATGCTGTGGTCTATGGGGTCGCAAAGAGTCAGACACGACTGAGTGACTGAACTGAACTGAACTGAATGCTCTTTATTTAAATTTGAAAAATGAGGTAGCCTGCTTTTGTTTGGGCCTGCCACTGAAGGAGACTGTAATTAGTGAAGTATTTTCAGGAGCACTAGGGCTCCTACCATTAGTCATACCGGATCCAGGACGTTTTAATTGCCCTTTTATAACAAGTGGCTTGACAGACACGTTTGTCTTCACTTGATGTGTTAGAAAAAAAAAAAAAATCCCACAACTGCAAACACCACAGCTTAGAAGAAACAGCCTTTTGAGAAAGGATGTTTTGAATATAACATCACATCACTGATGGAATTTAATTATATAGGAACACTTAAGTTTAGTACCTTGTAGCCAGTTTTTACACTTGCGATTTTTGGTTGCTTTAATATATTTACTCAGTATGCCAGATGTAACTTAATCTTTCTAAATGCTGAGTCTACAGGGAAGTTTCCTCTCCAAGTCAAGGCTGGCTATAGGAGACTGAAATGATCTGACTTGCAAGGCTGTTGCAAATTGCTAAGAGGTGATGACAAGGCAATGGTGTAGGGGATTCCTAGTGCTTGGCCCAGTCCCCTCTTCAGGGCTAGAACACTCCTACCCCAACTGCTGGGAATATCAGCCACTGATGGCTTACAGATGAGCCCTTCCCAGACCTTCAGTGGGCTTCAGGGAACTCCCTCACCCGAGATAAGGCTGCCTCCCAGTGGGACATGGGGTCAAAGATCGGCAGAACCTCAGTTGAGGACAATTCTAAGGAGTTCAAGAAGCTCCTTTATCATGCCCATCCTTTAATGGAAATGTTCCCTTGAAAGTGAAAAGTGCAAGTTGCTCAGTCGTGTCTGATTCTTTGCGACCCCATGGACTGTATAGTCTAGACCCCATGGGCTGTATTCTCTAGGCCAGAATACTGGAGTGGGTAGCCTTTCCCTTCTCCAGCGAATCTTCCCAACCCAGGGATCGAACCCAGGTCTCCTGCATTGCAGGCAGATTCTTTACCAGCTGAGCTGTCAGCGAAGCCTAATGTTCCCTTGATAGCTCCCATTTTCTTGAATAGATCTCTAGGCTTTCCCATCCTATTGCATTGACCTCTATTTCTTTGCGTTGTTTATTTATGAAGACCTTCTTATCTCCCATTGCTATTCTCATGAAAAACATAGCATATTAAAAAGCAGAGACATCACTTTGCCGACACAGGTCTGTATAGTCAAAGCTATGGTTTTTCCAGTAGATATGTATGCATGTGAGAGTTGGACCATAAAGACGGCTGAGCACCAAAGAATTGATGCTTTCAAACTGTGGTGCTGGAGAAGACTCCTGAGGGTCCCTTGGACTGCAAGGAGATGAAACCAGTCAATCCTAAAGGAAATCAACCCTGAATATCCACTGGAAGGACTGATGCTGAAGCTGAACCTCCAATACATTGGCCACCTGATTCGAAGAGCCAACTCATTGGAGAAGACCCTGATGCTGGGAAAGATTGAAGGCAGGAGGAGAAGGGGACGACAGAAGGCAACATGGTTGGATGGCATCACTGACTCAATGGACCTGAGTTTGAGCAAACTCCAGGAGATAGTGAAGGACAGGGAAGCTTGGCATGCTGCAGTCCATGGGCTCGCAAAGAGTAGGTCATGACTTAGCAACTGAACAACAGGAAGAAGCTCCTACATTGCAGGGGGAATTTCCAGGGCAAAGCTCTATCCTTTCACACTGAGTTTCTGTATATGGCACAGAACTATCAGTGGAAAGAAAGGTTCAAAAACAGATTAATTAAAAGGTCTTTTGTTTACTTGCTTGCTGAGCTGGTTGAGCAGTCAGTTATTTTATTGGTCCCACTTCTCTCTGTGTCAAGCTAGACATGTAAAAAATAGGTACTGATATGAAGTCCTAGGACATCCAAATTGTGTTAAGATGTGTTTACCTTCAGGAATTGAAAGAGAAAAATAAGATTTCTTTCTTAAAAAAATGCACAGGAGAAAACCAATTGAGAAAACATCAGGGGCTAATCTATGTCCACTTTGAAGTGTTCAGGGCAGTGGCTCTCAAAGCATGGTCTTCAGACCAGCAGCAGCAGTATCACGTGGTGACTTTTAGAAATAGAAAATTTTGGGACTCCCCTGGTGATCCAGTGGCTAAGACTCTGTGCTCCCAATGCAGGGGCACAGGTTCAACTGGGGAGCTAGATCCCACATGCTGCAACTAAAGATCCTTCATACTGCAATGAAAACCCAGAATAGCCAGATAAATAAAAGTTTTAAAAAAAGAGATGGACATTATTTGGTCCCACCACAGATCTATTGAATCTGAAACCTTGGGGATGGGGCCCAACTGTCTGTGTTTTCACAAGCTCCTCCAGGGATTCTGATGTGAGCTAACGTCAAAGAACCACCTGTCTGATTTCAGATCATTCACTTGTACCCATGATTTCAGCAGCCAAACCATGGATTTAATTCACAAATTTTGCTCCAGGTAGGCAGGTTTAGAAATGAAGGGGCATAACGTGAGAAGTTATTCAACAGCCATTCCCTTTGTTAACCTCTGTGTTGCATGGGTATACTATGAGGACAAATTTTAAAGATGTTTAAACCATCTGGAAGATGACTTTTAATCTTTTATGTTTCTGTTGTCAGCTATTGTCTATTTCTGTCCTCCCCACCCACAAAACACTCATCATCAGCAATGTGTCAAGCATTCTTACAGATATTTGGGATGTAGCAGTGAGTGAAACAGACAAAAATTCTTGTCTTCATGGAGCATGAAGTCTGATATGTGTGTGTAAGATGCAGTGTATGTGTGTGTAAATCATCATTAAATATAAAATAAATTGCAGAGTATATTAGAAGATGGTAAATGCTATGGAGAAAAATAAGGCAAGAGCGGTGGATAGAGAGTGCAGGAATGGTGGTGGAGGGGGTTACAATGTTAAATAAGGTGCTTGGGGAGCCTTCACCTTGGTAACACTGGAACCAAGTTTGTAAGGAGATGAGGGGGTGAGCAGTGCAGATAATTAGGGGAATGTAAGTTCCAGGTGGAAGACCAGCAGGATCAAACAGGTGCCCTGAAGTGGGAGTGTGCCTCTAGCATTCAGCATCTGTTCTAAACCTAGGTATAGAGAAAATTCTGGGTGACAGGAGAGTTTCATTTGCAACTGTCGGTAATTGACCTGCCAAACCCAGCTACTTTTGAAAGTGGAGGCATGTGCGTCTGTGCTTAAAGTGATGGTGGGAACTATTATGAGGTCCATTTTATATACAATATATATTTATAAGTTTATCTATACCTACATTTATACTCCTATTTGAGTAGTATGCATTTGTGAAATTTATTTATAATACAGAATATAAATACAGCTGGGCTGCAGTTTCAAGGAGGCAGGAAACCTGAGTGGAAGATGGCACTCATTTCTTCTTACACACCCTTGGTTTTAGAAAGTGTTGTGGAGCCACTTGAGTGTGTGAGTGCTCCGTCGTGTCTGATGGCTTGTGACCCCATGGACTGTAGCCCACCAGGCTCTTCTGTCCCTGGAGTTTTCCAGGCTAGAATACTGGAGTGGGTTGCCATTTCCTCCTCCAGGGGATCTTTGCAACCCAGGGATCAAACCCATGTCTCCTGTGTCTCCTGCATTGGGCAGGTGGATTCTTTACCACTGTGCCAAGTCTTATTCAATGATATAAACTCTGAGCCCAGTAGAAGGAATTGCAGACAGTGGAGGAGGCTGGCCTTTCAGCCTTGCTTCAACAATTCCTTGCCTTTGTGGCTTTCATTCACCTTTATCTAACTTCAGGCTTGAACACTTCTATATCACAAATAACCCCTTGGAAAAATTGTAATGTGGTGTCTTAATGGCCACCCCTTCCTTTTGGTTATGTAAGAAAATTAGTAAGGATCTCAGGGTGGATAATTTCGCTCTAGGTAATCAATCAGGCAGTTCCTTACATGAAGGCAAATAGCAGTTGGGGCTGGAGAGCTGGGCTGATAATAACTACAGGAGAGCTTCAAGTGATTATGAAAGGAGCCTGCTGATGCACAGCTTTGGAGTTTTCTGTGTCAGCACTAAATGTCTTGATTCAGGTTAAACAAAAACCACCACTGCTTGGAAGTAGCAGTTCTCAGCACACTCTTTCACGAGCAGTTTGCCAGAGATGATGATTTATTCAGTGTATTAAGCATAGGGGCAACTTTTCTCATTAGTGCTGGGAAGTATTTGGAAGGCAGTCTTGGGTTTCGCCATAGTTGTTGTTCAGTTGCTCAGTCGTGTTCAGCTCTTTGTGATCCCATGGACTGCAGCATGCTAGGCTTCCTTGTCCTTCACTATTTCCTGGAGTTTGCTAGAAATCACGTCCTTTGAGTCGATGATGCCATCCAACCAAGAGGATGCTTGGTTGCCCCCTTTCCTCCTGCCCTCCATCTTTCCCAGAATCAGGGTCTTTTCCAATGGATCAGGTGGCCAAAGTTTTGGAGCTTCAGCTTCAGCATCAATCCTTCCAATGAATATTCAGTGTTGATTTCCTTTAGGATTGACTGGTTTGATCTCCTTGTGGTCCAAGCGATTCTCACTATAGCAGGCAAGGTTATTCTTTCCATACATTTCCAGACAGTCCCTTGGATTGTGATGCATCTGTCAACAGGTTTGCAGGAAACCCACGAAATTTAATTACAGTGGGGTTTATAACTACTGAATTCTGGATGTTGGTTCAATACAATAAACAATGAGAACTCAACACTGAATGATGTACCCTACCGTTGGACGTAGAGAACTTCACTTTTGAGGAATATTGAAGAAAGCCCATGTGGAATAAACAAACTAACTTTCCACCTAATAGAATTAGAAAAAGAAGAAAAAATAAAGCCCAGTGTTAGTGGAGGGAAGGAAATAAGGATCAGAGTGGAAATAAATGAAATAGAGATAAAAAGACAATAGAAAGATCAATAAAACTAAAAGATGGTTCTTTAAAAAGATAAACAAAATCGACATACCTTTAGGCAGACTCACCAAGAAAAAAAGAGAGGGGGCTCAGATAAAAAATCAGAAATGAAGGAGGACAAATTATAATTGACACCAAAGAGATACAAAGGATCATAGGAGACTACTCTGAACAATTATATGCCAAACAAATTAGACAACCTAAAGTAATGGATAAATTCCTCAAAACATACAATCTTCCAAGACTAAATCATGAAGAAATCAGAAAAGCTGAACAGACCAATTGCTAGTAAGGAGATTGAGTCAGTAATCAAAAGCTCCGCTCCCCCAAAAATGTTCAGGACCAAGTGGCTTGACTGGTGAATTCTACCAAAGATTCAAAGATTTAATACCTATCCTTCTCAAATTCTTCCAAAAAACTGAAGAAAAGGGAACATTCTAAAATTCAGTTTATAAGGTCATCATAATCATGATACTAAAACCAAACAAGGACACCATGCAGAAAAGAAACTTTCAGGTCAAAATCCCCAATGAACGTAGATGCAAAAATCCTTGACAAAATATTAGCCATCCAAATTCAACAATACATGAAAAAGATCATACACTCTGATCAAGCGGGATTTACTCCAAGGAATGCAAGAATGGTTTGACACCTGCAATCAATGATACCACATAAACAAAATGAAGGATAAAAATCATATGGTTATTTAAATAGATGCAGAAAAACATTGATTTATGATAAAAACTCTCAACAAAGTGGATATATACAGAATGTATTGCAACATAGGATTTCCCAGGTGGCGCTGGTGGTAAAGAACCCACCTGCCAATACAGGAGACTTAAGAGATGAAGGTTCAATCTTTGGGTGGGGAATAACCCCTGGAGGAGGGCATGGCAACCCACTCCAATGTTCTTTATCTGGAGAATCCCATGGAGTGAGGAGCCTGGTGAGCTACAGTCCATAGCGTCGCATAGAGTTGGACATGACTGAAGCAACCTAGCATGCACACACGCAGGCACACATGCAGCGCAACATAATCAAGGCCATATATATCATACCAAGAGCTAACACTATACTCAATGACTCAATGCTGAAAGCTCCCATAAGTTCAGAAACAAGATAAGGATGCCCATACTTGCCACTTTTATTCAACAGCGTATCAGAATACCTAGTGAGAGCAGTTGGGCCAGTAAGAAATAAAAGGCATCTAAATTGTAAAGGAAGAAGTAAAGCTGTCACTACTTGTAGAAGACATGATTTATATATAGAAAATCTAAGGACTCCACCCAAAAACTCCCATTAGAACCAATAAACAAATTCAATAGCCCATGTTATATGTGAAGTATATAGTTGATTCAACCAGTTCACAGATGAATTCCTAGTTTTCACTCAACTCCTCCCTCTCCCCACATGAAGTCTACAGCCTAGTGGTTGGAAATTTTGAATTAGATGGCTTTCCAGAATGAAGTTTTTTGTACTTCATAGCGTTCTACCTCCACCCTCAACGATGCAGTTTGGTGAATGCCAACACTGGCCTTCTGAGGGTGGAGGGATAAGGTAGGAAGAATATCTTCCATATGACTAGTGGAGCCTGCCTACCTGTGGCAAAGGGGAGAAAGCAGGACCCATCTGGGGTCATCGTGCAAGTTATCCAGCTTGGTATCACCCGCTGCGTCTGTATTGCATTGCCAGAGAGTCCCTGGCCTTCACTCAGCATGACTTCGTGCTGTTTTCTCTTCACTGAGTGGATTTAGTTAAATATTAAGGTCACTGTGTTCCAATGTCATCACTTATAATCTCTCCCATGACGATCTTCTCTTGCCCGTGTCATTCATACATGGAGAGCATTTCCTTTTAAGAACAAAGGGCTCAGTGTGGATTTGATTCTGAAAGGGCAACCCAGGTGGAATAAAGGCCCCACTGACCCTGTAACTAATGTTGTGGGTAAGGCTTTATTTTATTTTATTTTTGAATCTAATCTCTTGCAAACTTGAATTGCAAAACATGAAATTCACTCTTCCCCAAAATGTTAGTGAAATGTCTTTGGAGTAGCTCCAGTTGCTTCTCTTACTCCAGTGATGCGTGTGGGTGTTTTATATATCCTGCCATGTGAAGGACTCACACAGACCTTTTAAAGTTAATTAAAAAACCTTCCATGGGCTGCCAGATTTGGGCAGCAGCACTACTCCATAACCTTTTGTACCAGATTAAGAAACCTCTGACAATCAAGGATGTTGCCAAATTTCAAATGAAGTGTTCAGAGTAAATTCAATAAGCTGCACAATTCAGTCAGCTTCACAGTGACTCCTGTTTCTATCAATAGTTCAGCAAGAGCTGTGAGTTTGATGGGGACTGAATCTCTTCCTTTGAATACCTGCTTACTGTACTGCTCTTTTCTACAGCACCCCACCCCTGCTGCTCCATCACCCACCATGTTTCCAAAACCATAAGAGAGTGTTGTCTGATGTGTCATGGGTATGCTTTTGAAATTTAATTTAATTAAAAATTTTAAAATTTAAATTTATTTATTTTAATTGGAGGCTAATTACAAAAAGGTTCCTTGTTATATGCAGGACAGGAAACCCTATACACCAGATTACCAATGCACACAGCATATCAAAGCTTCTGAGCATTTCTGCAGAAAATGGTTCATTCTCTTTAACACAGTGTTTTCCACTTATGTCTGACCATACTGCCTATTTTTCCTGCGTAACCTTTAACAGCTTCCCAACGAGCTTGCAACATCTCACAAAGGACTGGGTCGAAGGCTCTGTGGAATTGAACCCTCTGACACTTAAATCTTGTAAAAGTCGTGGTTTGCTGTGATAAGCGCAAACGATACATCCCCAGCAGAACATACTAGGAGACAGCAGGCTGAGGAAGGATGTTTGGTGAGCAGAAATTGTGAATTTCCCCAGTATCCAGTGGGCCACTTGCTCTGGTTGGTGGTTATCAAATATTTGGAGAGAGATTCGGCCAGGTCATAGGACTGAGCTCTTCATATTCCCAAATATATCCCCCTAAAACACGCCCTTGTATGTATCGTTGTAAAAATTGTCTTTCGCAAACCACCTCACCATCATCTGTCACATGGCTATGACTTTTACACCACCAGCACCATCTGTCTCCTTTGTCCACTGTGTATACAGTAAAGAGCAGACATCACCGGTGTGCAGTGACCTTGCAACTATGTAAGGAAGACCAGTTTGTGGACACACATGCTTAGTTCTTTTTTTTAAAGTATTTATTTCTTTGGCTGAGTCAGCTCTTAGTTGTAGCATTCATGCTTAGTTGTACCATGGCATGTGAGATCTTACTTCCCCAAGCAGGGATCGAACCCGAGACTCCTCATTGCAAGGCCGATTGTTCCTCACTGGACCACTAGGGAAGTTGCACATATACTTTATGAGGTTTAAGTGAAACTCAGCACCACAAGGAAATCAGCCCTGAATATTTACTGGAAGGACTGATGCTGAAGCTGAAGCTCCAATACTTTGGCCAGCAGATGGAAAGAACCGACTCATTGGAAAAGATGCTGATTCTGGGAAAGATGGAGGGCAGGAGGAGAAGGGGTGACAGAGGATGAGATGTTTGGATGGCATCATCAACTCAATGGACGTCAGTTAGAGCAAACTCCAGGAGATAGTGAAGGGCAAGGAAGCCTGGCGTGCTGCAGTGCATGGGGTTGCAAAGGTTTGGACACAATTGAGTGACAGAACAACAACAACAGCACCACAGACCTGACCGAGGTGCCATCCAAAACTAGTGTTTTGCGGAGCACACATTGATCTGTCATTACTGGTTTGTAAGCTCCAAACTGTCTGGGTCAGTAGAAACTGGAGAACACTCAATACAGTTTGAATTCTTTAGTAAGGTCAGAGTCAAGGGCCCAGCAGAGAATAAGTGGCACTTTTAAAGGGATTTAACTAGAAGAGAGATTAATGGAGAACTTATTGGGGTGGGAATGAGGTTGAGGCATCTAACAGGGAATGGGGAGGCACCAAGAGAATAGCAACAGCAGGAAGCTATTACTACCCTAGGACTTCCTCTTTTTAAAGCAAATTCATCATTTTTTTTAATGAAAATAAAATTAAATGACAGTCAAATGACAATTAAAAGCCAGACCAAAGTCAGACCAAACTTCTGTGTTTCTTGAAAGAAACCATGTCTAAAGACAAATTTTGAAATTAAGCCTCTGTCTTATTGTAGGTAAAGAAAATAATAATTATAATTAATGGACTATAGGCATACATCAGAGAAGGCAATGGCACCCCACTCCAGTACTCTTGCCTGGAAAATCCCATGGACGGAGGAACCTGGTAGGCTCCAGTCCATAGGGTCGCTAAGAGTCGGGGATGACTGAGCGACTTCACTTTCCCTTTTCACTTTCATGCATTGGAGAAGGAAATGGCAACCCACTCCAGTATTCTTGCCTGGAGAATCCAGGGGACAGAGGAGCCTAGTGGGCTGCTGTCTATGGGGTCGCACAGAGTCGGACATGACTGAAGTGACTTAGCAGCAGCAGCAGCAGCAGTAGGCATACATAGGCCAGGTCTAGAGAACAGAGAGACCCTTATAAAAGCTTGCAGATGCTTTCTCAGTCATGTCCGACTGTAGCCCACCAGGCTCTTCTGTCCTTGGGATTTTCCAGCAAGAATACTGGAGTGGGTTGCCATTTCCTCCTCCAGGAGACCTTCCTGACCCAGGGACTGAACCTGGGTCACCTGCGTCTTCTGTGTTGGCAGACAGATTCTCTACTGCTGAGCCACAAAGCTTACCTATGGAGTATTTTCACACCTCATCTAACTCCATCTTCATACGTGGCAACAGAAACAATACAAGGAGTTTCACAAGAATTGTCTGAGGGTTCTAGATAAATAGCGCTAAGAGTCTTCACAAATCAGGGCCATATATTTAATTTAATTGTAAGTTTAGAAGCAAGTAATGCATTACTAGCACATACTTCAAGAGTAAATGTTTTGAGAAGTACTTATAGATTCTAAAAATATTAAGGGCATTCTTTGCAATCTGATATTATACACACACACACACACACACACACACACACATATATTCCCTGATGTTTGAATGTCTCTGCTCTATTTTTTTCATTTATTTATTTTTGGACATAACATGCAGCATATAAGGTCTTCCCTGACCAGGAAGGGAAGAAGTGAATACAAAGAGGTCATTGGGAGCCTACTTCATTGGGAGCACAGAGTCTTAACTACTGGACTGCCAGAGAAGTCCTATTCTGATATCTTTATTGAGTGAGAGCAACAATGAATAAGAACTGTGAGTCCACACAAGGAATGCAGTGGCCTGTGGTCACAGTTTAAATGGGTACAGCTGCACACATTTTTAGAATTAAATAAATTAAATAACAACATTAAAGTATAGATTCTTAGCTATATTAAAAATGTAGATTTTGAGATGAATACCAAAGCATAGCAAAAGTAGTTTAATCAACTTTACTCGTACAAACTCTCACATTTCTAGATCAAGTCTGGTCATTGATCTATTTTTGATAAAGTTGATGTGAAACTTGACATTTTACAGATTGAATAGGATCTACACTTCTTTAGGAAGGCTTAATTAAAGTACTCTTAGGTTCATTTGCCACTTTTAGACCATTGCTCCCTTCCCATCTCTTTTGAGGGTGTATCATCTTCTCCCTTTTTTCCTTGGGATCATCAATTAACTTCCATTGTACTCTCCTCCTCATTTATTGAAGATTTTAGCTCCCATGTCACAATTTTCATCCCCATTATTCTGGGGGTAAGTTAAAAGTCCCATGGAAAGTGAAAATGTTAGTCACTCCCCACCAGCCTCCTTTGTCCATGGAATTCTCCAGGCAAGATTATTGGAATGGGTTGCCATTTCCTCCTCCAGGGAATCTTCCTGTCCCAGGGATTCCCGATCTCTGACACTGCAGGCAGATTCTTTACCATCTGAGCCACCAGGGAAGCCCATAGAGATGGCTGTTCAGTTCTTTGACCTCTTCATATTCAATGACTGTCTCACCCACCATCCTCCAGCCCCCAAATTCCACAGTCACCCTGGGCACCATCATCATTGAAAATCACTTGATCTCCACATTTACTCTTTGAACAGATTCTCCTTGTCCCATGGAAAGCTTCATTTTCTGGTTCCTTTGCAGTATGGGACCATGTGAGTAGTCTGGCCAATGGCCCCAAAACTGTATAAATGAATAAATGAATTTCATGCTTTCTTTCTGTGCCACAACGACTGAGGCAGGTGCATACTATATAGGTGGTCCAATTTTCAGATGTTACCCTAGATAACTGAGTGACTGTGGCAGAAATCCCTGCTGATCTGCATCAGAGCAGATCAGTCGCTCAGTCATGTCCGACTCTTTGCGACCCCATGAATCCCAGCACGCCAGGCCTCCCTGTCCATTACCAACTCCCGGAGTTCACTCAGACTCACGTCCATTGAGTCAGTGATGCCATCCAGCCATCTCATCCTCTGTCGTCCCCTTCTCCTCCTGCCCCCAATCCCTCCCAGCATCAGAGTCTTTTCCAATGAGTCAATTCTTCGCCTGATGGCCAAAGTACTGGAGTTTCAGCTTTAGCATCATTCCTTCCAAAGAAATCCCAGGGCTGATCTCCTTCAGAATGGACTGGTTGGATCTCCTTGCAGTCCAAGGGACTCTCAGGAGTCTTCTCCAACACCACAGTTCAAAAGCATCAATTCTTTGGCGCTCAGCCTTCTTCACAGTCCAACTCTCACATCCATACATGACCACTGGAAAAACCATAGCCTTGACTAGACAGACCTTTGTTGGCAAAGTAATGTCTCTGCTTTTTAACATGCTATCTAGGTTGGTCATAACTTTCCTTCCAAGGAGTAAGTGTCTTTTAATTTCATGGCTGCAGTCACCTTCTGCAGTGATTTTGGAGCCCAGAAAAATAAAGTCTGACACTGTTTCCACTGTTTCCCCATCTATTTCCCATGAAGTGATGGGACCAGATGCCATGATCTTCGTTTTCTGAATGTTGAGCTTTAAGCCAACTTTTTCACTCTCTTCTTTCACTTTCATCAAGAGGCTTTTGAGTTCCTCTTCACTTTCTGCCATAAGGGTGGTGTCATCTGCATATCTGAGGTTATTGATATTTCTCCCGACAATCTTGATTCCAGTTAGTGTTTCTTCCAGTCCAGCATTTCTCATGATGTATTCTGCATATAAGTTAAATAAACAGGGTGACAATATACAGCCTTGACGAACTCCTTTTCCTATTTGGAACCAGTCTGTTGTTCCATGTCCAGTTCTAACTGTTGCTTCCTGACCTGCATACAAATTTCTCAAGAGGCAGATCAGGTGGTCTGGTATTCCCATCTCTTTCAGAATTTTCCACAGTTTATTGTGATCCACACAGTCAAAGGCTTTGGCATAGTCAATTAAGCAGAAATAGATGTTTTTCTGGAACTCTCTTGCTTTTTCTATGATCCAGCGGATGTTGGCAATTTGATCTCTGGTTCCTCTGCCTTTTCTAAAACCAGCTTGAACATCAGGAAGTTCACGGTTCACATATTGCTGAAGCCTGGCTTAGAGAATCTTGAGCATTACTTTACTAGCGTGTGAGATGAGTGCAAGTGTGTGGTAGTTTGAGCATTCTTTGGCATTGCCTTTCTTTGGGATTGGAATGAAAACTGACCTTTTCCAGTCCTGTGGCCACTGCTGAGTTCTCCAAATTTGCTGGCATATTGAGTGCAGCACTTTCACAGCATCATCTTTCAGGATTTGTAATAGCTCGACTGGAATTCCATCACCTCCACTAGCTTTGTTCGTAGTGATGCTTTCTAAGGCCCACTTGACTTCACATTCCCGGATGTCTGGCTCTAGGTGAGTGATCCCACCATCCTGATTATCTGGGTTGTGAAGATCTTTTTTGTACAGTTCTTCTGTGTATTCTTGCCATCTCTTCTTAATATCTTCTGCTTCTGTTAGGTCCATACCATTTCTGTCCTTTATCGAGCTCATCTTTGCATGAAATGTTCCCTTGGTATCTCTAATTTTCTTGAAGAGATCTCTAGTCTTTCCCATTCTGCTGTTTTCCTCTATTTCTTTGCATTGATCGCTAAAGAAGGCTTTCTTATCTCTTCTTGCTATTCTTTGGAACTCTGCATTCAGATGTTTATATCTTTCCTTTTCTCCTTTGCCTTTCACTTCTCTTCTTTTCACAGCTATTTGTAAGGCCTCCCCGGACAGCCATTAGTGAGAAAAAAAATTGTATCTTAAACCAGTGCAATTTTGGAGTTTATTTTTACAGCAGCAGTACCTACCTTTTAGTGACTAATTCACTTTTCTGCCCACTACCCTCTAGTCTTCTGCCTGACTACCATCTACCAAAACTGCTTTTGATAAGGTCACCATGTCCTCCATATTGTTAAGCACAATGACTACTTTTTAGTCCTATTTTAATTTACCTCTCAATAGCATTGCATACAGCCTATCATTCTCCATTCTTGAGATATTCCACTCCCTTGGTTTCTATGACACCAGATTCTCTTGGTCACTTCTTCATGGTAACTTTTCCTGGCTCCTCTTTTTCTTTCTTTACCTTTTGGAGTTCCTCAAAACTCAGGCTTAATAGTTTTAGCCATACTGGCCTTCTCTCAATTCTTTGAAAGAACCACACTTTCTGTCTCATGACCTTTACACTTCTTAGCCAGGAGCAAAGAGAGGAATGGAAATGTTAAGTCAGATGGAAGGAAGAGAAAAATATTCCAGACAAACCCCTATACTGTAGATTTCATCTTAACTACCAGTTCTTCAGGGATTATGTCCCTCACGTCTCCAAACTAGGTTGTGTCCCCCCGATTATTCTCTCTGATAGTACCCTGAATGTATTCTGTATAGCATTTACCATATATTATGGCAACCCACTCCAGTACTCTTGCCTGGCAAATCCCATGGACGGAGGAGCCTGGTGGGCTGCAGTCCATGGGGTCGCTAGGAGTCGGACACGACTGAGCGACTTTGCTTTCACTTTTCACTTTCATGCATTGGAGAAGGAAATGGCAGCCCACTCCAGTGTTCTTGCCTGGAGAATCCCAGGGATGGAGAAGCCTGGTGGGCTGCCGTCTCTGGGGTTGCACAGAGTCGGACACGACTGAAGCGACTTAGCAGCAGCAGCAACAGCATTGTAATTATAATTATTTGTGTAATTATTAAGTATATGTCTCCCTTATTAATATGCAAGTTTCTTAAGGGTTGTTTCTGTTTTGCCTACTATTGTATTTTTGGTTGTTATCACAGTGCTTGGTTCATAGTAGATGATCAGTAAATTTTTGTTGAATGATTACATGACTGGTAGTTCTCATCTTTGCTATTATACTTTTATGAAACATAATGCATTTTTCAAAGGCATATGGAGCAAGAGTATGGCCATATGGTCAGAAATCCCACTTTAATCTTGGAAATCATATACATCTTCAAATTCCAGGAACTGCATATCTTTTTAGGGGGGCATAATTCATGTTTACTTCCCTGGTAGCTCAGCTGGTTAAGAATCCGCCTGCAATGCCGGAGACCCCGGTTCGATTCCTGGGTGGGGAAGATCCACTGGAGAAGGGATAGGCTACCCACTCCAGTATTCTTGGGCTTGTTCAGCCTAAACAGTTCCTCTTGAAATTGTGTCACTCATAGGACAGATGCTTAATAATTCAGATACATTGTGAGGCTTGTCTTCCAAAGAAAGCTGCAAAAATTTAAAGTATAATGCATAAAAGTGTATGAATGTCTTCTGCAATTGCAATTTTGCTTCTACCTAATAGTTCTATAATTTTTAAAGTTTGCTGTACTACACTGAACTCAGTGGTTTCTATACAAAATAACTGGAATCTTAACGTCAATTTGCTCCATCAGTTTGAATGTGAAAAGTTGTACTTCCTTAACTAAACAGCCAAGGCAGCCTCCCCTACCCCACTCCTGTAGAACTTTTTGATAAGACAAAAATTAATCTGTGGAATTAATTTGGATGCCTGGATTATATATGTTTTTTAAGAGATTTGCTGAGTGGCATATATTCACTTTTCTGTCAAATGGCTTTTCAGTAAGGACACTGACATGAATAAATTAATGATTTTTTATAATTTCCTCCATTTCTCATGCAGAGAACCATATTTGCAAATTTAATAGTATGCATTCTTCTTACAAATGTTGTAGTGAAAGCAGTACACACCTATTTTTACTCAAAAGGAAAAAGAAAAATTTCTAACCTCAAGATTATCTCAATAGATGCAGAGGAAGCAATTTGATAAAAATCCATAATCCATTCATAGTAAAAAAATTCTCAACAAGTTGGAAATAGAAGGAAACATCCTCAGCCAGATAAAGAAGCTGTACAAATACCCTACAGCTAACATCATACTTAATGGTGCAAGTCTAAATGCTTTCCCCTAAAGACTGGGAGCAAGGCAAGTCTTTCTTCTCTTACCCCTTCCTATTGGACATGTACTTGAAGTTTTAGTGCAATAAGGCAAGGATAAGAAGTAAGAGGCATCCAGATTGAAAAGGCAGGAGTAAACCAATCCTAATTAGCAGATAGCACAGTTCAGTATATAGAAAATGCTATGATATCCACAAAAGTTACTGGTAGAATTAACAAATCCCTTAAGTAAGGTCATAGGATATACTATCGATGTATAAAAACTCGTATTTGTAAGCAATAAACAATTCAAAAATTAAATTAAGAAAACAATCTCATTCACAGTAGCATAAAAAGAAGAAAATACTTAGAAATAAATGTAACAAAACAGCAAGAATTCTATGTTGAAAACTGTAAAACATTGCCTACAGAAATGAAAGAGGATCTTAGAAAATGGAGAGGCATTGCATGTTTATAGATTGGAAGTCTCAATATTATTAAGATGGCAATTCTCCCCAAACTGACTTATAAACTCACTGCAATCCATATCAAAGTTCTAGCTTGCTGGTTTTTTTTTTTTTTTTCCCTGAAATTGACAAGCTGATTCTGAGATTTATTTCGAAATGCAAAGGACTCAGAATCACTAACACAGTCTTGAGAAAGAAGAACAAAGTTAGAGAACTTGTGCTCGGTGATTTCAAAACTTAGTGCAAAGCTAGAGTAGTCAAGGGGGCCTCTCCAGTGGCTCAGCAGTAAGGAATTCGCCTGCCAGTGCAGAAGACTTGCAGGAGACACGGGTTTGATCCCTGGGTCGGGAGTATCCCCTGGAGGAGGAAATGGCAACCCACTCCAGTATTCTTGCTGGGAGAAATGCATGGACAGAGGAGTCTGGCAGGCTACAGTCCATGGGGGCACAAAGAGTTGGACATGACTTAGTGACTGAGCACACAGAGTAGTCAAGGCAGTGTGGTACCGCCATAAAGACAGGCATTTGGATCAAAGAAATGGTAGAAGGGCAACTGGATACCCACATGCCAAAGAACACTTTTAGACCCTTACCTCACACCATACACAGATATCAGCTCAAAGTCAATTTAGACCTAAATGCTGCTGCTGCTGCTGCTGCTAAGTCGCTTCAGTCGTGTCCGACTCTGTGCAACCCCATAGACGACAGCCCACCAGGCTCCTCTGTCCATGGGATTCTCCAGGCAAGAGTACTGGAGTGGGGTGCCATTGCCTTCTCCTAGACCTAAATAGAAGAGCTAAAACTACAAAACTCTTAAAAGAAAACATAGGAATAAATCTTTATGATCTTGGATCAGACTTCCTTGAAGTAAAACCATTTATGCTTCAGAAGATGCCATTAAGAAAATGAACCCAGAGGGATGGTACGGGAAGGGAGGAGGGAGGAGGGTTCAGGATGGGGAACATGTGTATACCTGTGGCGGATTCATGTTGATATATGGCAGAACCAATACAATATTGTAAAGTTAAAAAATAAAATTAAATTAAAAAAAAGAAAATGAAAATACAGGTGGTAGACTGGGAGAATATTTTCAAATCCTAATGAAGGGATTTTATCTAGAATATATAAAGTGCCATTGTGGCTCAACAGTAAAAATAATAACCCGATTTTAAAATGAGTAATGGATAGGAATAGATACAGCTCCAAAGAAGTTATATAAGCAGCTGGTGAACACATAAAAAACTGCTCAACCTGATTAGCCATCAGGCAAACAACCTAAATGTCCATCAACTGGTGAACGGATAAACAAAATATAGCCTATCCATACAGTAGAATAGCATGGGGCAATAACAAGGAATGCTCCCTCATGACTGAACTTGAAAAAACATTATGCTAAATGAATGAAACCAGAAGTAAAAGACCATGTATTGTATGATTCTATTTAGATGAAGTGTCCAGACAGAAAGCAGATTAGTGGCTGCCGGGGGTGGGCAGTGGGGTGGACTGGAGAATGTGCCTTCTAATTCATATAATTGGGCTAATGAACTGTTCTGGAATTAAATAGTGGTGGCTGCACAACTCTGTGAATTTACTAAAAAAACTACTGAGTTGCACATTAAAAATAAGTGAATTTTATGTGATTTGAATTATACTTCAATAAAGGCATTAGAAAATAAAAATAACTCTCTGGCAACAATTCCCTTATGACCAGTGCCATTTGTGTGCCAGCTGAACTCAGTTTTTTCATATTAGACCAAAATTGAAAAGTTATTTACTTGCGCAATGTTAGTCTGTTGTTTATGTGTGCAAACTAATTAGGTATCGGATTTGTCTTTCTTTCTTTGTTGGTTATTTTTTTTCCACTAAAAGCACAGGAGGAATCTTTCCAGGGTCAACTAGATTGCATTTGTTGTACAGTGGTTAAACCCTTAGGCTCCAGGGTTTGGAGAGCCTACCTCCATCACTTAGCTGTGTTAATCCGGACCTCAATCATTTAAACTCTCAAAGTCTCCCTCATCTTTAAAGTGGAGAGAACAACAGACATGTCTTCAAGTTTATTGAGAAGGATTAAATAGGCTTTTTATGGTGTCTGGTGCATTGTAAGTGTTCAATCAGAATAAATGCAATCTACTCTATGGGCTGAATGGTAGACACCCTGGTATAAACTAATAATCCACTTACTAATTATAAGACTTGCTCAAGTTTGTCTAAGACTGAGCTGGAACTAAGATCTTCTGGCTCTTTGTTCTGTTTCCTTTCAGATTCCAGCATGCAGAGTGGATGCCCTGTTTCTTCCTCCCCACCCTACCCTCTTGCCCCCCATCCCCTTCCCCATCCCAGCCTTAACCTGGTCTTGATTTTGAGTTTCCTAGATGGTTTGGACAGAGAAGGCAATGGCACCCCACTCCAGTACTCTTGCCTGGAAAATCCCATGGACGGAGGAGCCTGGTAGGCTGCAGTCCATGGGGTCTCTAGGAGTCGGACACGACTGAGTGACTTCACTTTCACTTTTCACTTTCATGCATTAGAGAAGGAAATGGCAACCCATTCCAGTGTTCTTGCCTGGAGAATCCCAGGGATGGGGGAGCCTGGTGGGCTGCCGTCTCTGGGGTCACACAGAGTCGGGCATGACTGAAGCGACTTAGCAGCAGCAGTAGCAGCAGCAGATGGTTTGGATGTATAAAAGTCTCAGAACCAGCTGTTGCAGGCTGGATACCCCCTAAGAGTCACTGTTCTGCATGTGGGAATGGTTCCAAACCCTCAGAGCCTGTGAAAGTGAAAGTCACTCATGTGTCTGACTCTTTGCGACCCCTTGGACTGTAGTCCATGGAATTCTCTAGGCCAGAACACTGGAGTGGGTAGCCTTTCCCTTCTCCAGGGGATCTTCCCAACCCAGGGATCGAACTGAGGTCTCCCACGTTGCAGGTGGATTCTTTACCAGCTGATCCACAAGGGAAGCCCTTTGGGTGAAGCTAAAGTGGCTTTGAGAATGGCCTTAGACCTGTGGTGTATATGCAACAGGAAGAACTTTTGCTTTTTTTTTTTTTTTTTTTGCAGTGTCTTTCAAATTTTGCTTTGTAGCTAGCCATGATGAGATTTTTCAGAGCTTCAAAAGCAGACAGAAACTGCACCTAAAGAAGAATTTATAGCCAGGATATAAAATGAAGTGGATATCAAAGGGGGGCCAAGTGTCCTCTAAAAATAACAAAATCAGAGGACGGGGAGTAATAGTCTTAGGAGCAATATCTCTGAGAGAGATTCATAACAGAATCCAGCTCATTATCAGTTCATGGAGTAAGAGATCTTGTTCCAGCTACATGGACTCTTAGCACTTTATAAATTAATATGGACCAGACTCCAGGTGAAATGCACACATCGACATTGTGAAGGAGAATTTCTGCTACTTGCACCATGTTGGAAAAGAGTTGTTTCAAAGGTCCCAGAAGTCAAAACCGGGTCTCCTGCATTGTGGATGGATTCTTTACCATCTGAGCCACCAGGGAAGCCCAGTCTCCCCCCACCCTGCCAAAAATAACTTGCCTACGACATTCTTGCCATGTCTTCATTCTCTTTCTTGTATATCTCCTCATCTCTCCACCTCTGCTCTGCTGACTTCTACCTGGCTCCACTGCACGGCAAGGTAAAGAGTGAGAGGAGACATTGAGTGAATGTGGTGTAGCCTGCAGACTGATTTTTCTTAGTCCAAATCTTTCTTTGCTCATTTTAAGAAACAAAAACACCAAACATTCCCTCCCACACTTTTGGTTCTTCTTTGAAGTATCATCTGATATTGCTAGAAGAGCATTTGTCTTTTTTTTTTTTCTTCAGGTGCAGAGCATTGAATTGATCACACTTCCCAGTTCAGGGCATACCTTTTTGTTATTCCCTGTTTACTCCCCAAGCTTTTCTCCCAGCCCTCACCCTCACTAGTATCAGATATCCATCTGTCTCTGTCTGCTGGGTGAAGCCAACCACTGTAGACTCCACTACCTGAGCTCCCTGGCTGCTTTGTTTCTGTTGAGCTTTGGCCAATGAGAGGCACTGGCAGGAGGATGGGGGTGAGGTGGGAGGAGTTGGGGTATTTGTACAGTGTCTGTCTCCCTCCTCAGTGCAGCACCTTGGTTCTAGCCCTGCTGTATGCATTCTTAGTCACTCAGTCATGTCTGACTTTTCATGGCCCTGTGGACTGTAGCCCACCAGGCTCCTCTGTCCACGGAAATTTCCAAGCAAGTATACTGGAGCAAGTTGCCATTTCCTTCTTCAGGAGATCTTCCCAACCCAGGAATCAAACCCCGCATCTCTCCACCTCCCCTAGGGTTATGATGTCCTCCCCTTGCCCCTTTAGCCCTAGAGATGCTAATGGCAAGAGGAGAAGGGGATGACAGAGGATGAGATGGTTGGATGTCATCACCAACTCAATGGATATGAGTTTGAGTAAGCTTCTGGAGTTGGTGATGGACAGGGAAGCCTGGTGTGCTGCAGTCCACAGGGTTGCAAAGAGTCGGACAGGAATGAGTGACTGAACTGAACTGAACTGAATGCTAATGGCTTCCTGCTATTACTTTCTGGGGCAGACAGAATAATGGTGCCCTGAATATTTCCACACCCTAATCCCTGGAACCCATAAGTATGTTATCTTATGTGGTAAGCAGAATTTTACAGATGTGATGAATGTTGTGAACCTTGAGATGGGAGATCATCGAACTTTATTTGGGTGAACCCAATCTAATGACTCTGGTCCTTAAAAGCAGCTGTAGTCAGAAAGAGATGTGACAATGGAAGTAGGGTCTAAGAGATCAGATGTTGCTAGTTTTGAAGATGGATAAGGGGGGCCATGAGCCAGGGAATGTGGACAACCTCTAGAAGTTGGAAAGGTCAAGGAAACAAGTTTTCCCTTGATGCCTTCCTCTGGAATGCTGCCTTGCTGCCACATTGATGGACACATTGATTTTAGCCAGATCTATGCCAGGAACCTACAGAAATGTAAGATGATAAATTGATATTGTTTTAAGCCACTAAATTTATGGCAATTTGTTATAGCAACAATAGAAAACCAGCACACATTCCCTATCCTCTTTTTTTTTAAGCTTTCACTCTCCCCACACTGCTGTAGGTAGTCCATTCACTAACATCTCTTCCTTTAAACTATTTGGAGTGAAATATGTTTACTCTTCTTACAAATGTCCCCTCTCATTTTGTTCTTCCTTCCTTTCTTCTGCCATTTATTCTCTATGCCATGCAATCTTCTCTCCCATTAAATGGGCTTCTCTGATAGCTCAGTTGGTAAAGAATCTGCCTGAAATGCAGGAGAACTGGGTTCGATCCCTGGGTTGGGAAGATCCCCTGGAGAAGGGAAGGCTATCCACTCTAGTATTCTGGGCTCAGAAGGAGTCTGACGTGACTGAGTGACTTTCACTTTCATATATGTAACTTGCCTAGTAGATACAAGTGAATGTATACATTTTAAATTTATATGAACTATCTTCTATAATACATTGAATTTTTTCTTAGTTTTTAAGTTTCATCCAATGCTATATTTTTGAGAATGATCCAAGGGGCTGTCTGCACTGTAGTTCCTTGCTTTTGATGATTGCATCCTTGAAACATGTGGTCCTGTCATCAAAGGAATCAAATGAAACCAGGAGGGGTCTGAAAGATCCTGAAAAGAGAGCAACCTTAGACCTACCTTAGACCTTGAGGTGAGGGCAGAGAGCAGGGAGATTGGAAATGGAAGGAGAGGAAAAGTGAGGCAATATGACTGGAGCGATGTCCTTAGAAATCTTTCACTATAAATTTATAAAATGAGAATGAGGGAGAGATTCCATCAATAACAAGTAGCTTGCCCGCATTTACATTTTTTCCAGTCTCCCTAAATTTCTGTATCTTTTATTGGCTTACCTCAGACATTTCTCTCTGATTCTAGAAAGTAAAGCAAAGCAAAGCACAGTGTATCTTGCCAGGTTCTTAAATTGTGGTGCTGACCAAGACCTTATTTACTCTTCTGATACCTAAATATTCATCTCCCTTGTGTAAATTTACTGCCTCCTGATTTTGGAACCATATGTAGATCTAACTCATGCAAATAACTATGTTTTTGACCCATGTTAGTATTTCTTTTCAAGTAATTATATATTTTCTTCTTAGTGGAAGTAGCTTTTTTTGGCTTTTATTTCTGATTATAAACGCAATTCATGATTATCATACAAAAGTATTATTGCAGTAAAGTATTATAATACAAAATAGAATAAAGAACTAAACATTAGTTATTATCTTATCTGATTTTAACATTTTTGGAATATGTTATTTTAGCCTTTCTTTCTCATTAATAATATTCATTCAATAAATATTTATCATGCAATCTATGGTGCTGGGTGCTGGGAGACAATAGTGAGCAAAAATAACAAAATTGCTGCCCTCTGGACCTTGTAATCTAGTGAGGAAGAATTATATTTAATTATATGATTATTTAATGTCTGCAACAGTTAGGATGCTTTTGCTGATGCATCAACGAGGTATTGCCACAGTAATGCTCCATAATATATCACCCCAAGCTCAATGACATACAACAATAAGCACTTATCCTTATGGTCACAATTCTGCAGGTCACTTGGGGTAACTGTGCTTTAGAGAGTGGGTCCATGAACTGGCAGAAGTTGCTCTGTTTTAGGGTGTCAATTAAGCTTAGGCCTGTATTTTATGTATTGATTCTGGTACCAGGCTTAAAGGAAAAGCAGCTAATTGTGGGGGGAATGCTTTTCCCATGGTGGATCACTGGAGAGAACAAGAGCCAACCAAACCATGAAAGCATGTGGCGAACCTTTGCTTTCATCATGTCTGCTAACATTCCATCGACCAAAACAAATCACGTGAACAAGCCCAAAATTAATGGGTAGGGAATATCACGCCTCTCACCATGAGAACACAGTAAGGGTGTGGATGTCTATTATAGATGAATGAAAAATTGATATCAGTAATTCAACCTACCATGTGACACATAGCCAAAAGTGTTACTGATATTTTCTTCTCATGGTCACAAAGTGGCTGAAACATTCATAAGCATTATATTCTCTTACGAGATTATCCAAAGACAGGAAGAGAGGAGTCCTATCTTGTTCTTTGCTAGTAATCCCACTCCCTATCTTCATGTTCTCTGACTTCTCATTAGCAAGGGTTGCTTCACATGTCCACTCCTAATTCATTCACTGGTAGGGAGAATACATTGACATGATTGATCTGCACTAAAAAACATTTACACCCTGGGGCTAGGGAATGGTTCCTGATAAAATGCCTAATATCTGAACAAAATGGGGGTTATATAGACATGAATAATGAGGTGAGATGGCATTTAGCAAGACAAATAATAGTCTTACCAGTCTGCTTCATTGTATTAGTGTGATTGTCATAAGGGTTCTAAATTGTAAGCAATTACAAGAGAACTTTAGTTTGGAGAGAGAAGTCAGGGAAATGAGTATTAAGCTGAAATTTGAAGGATGAGTAGGAGTTACCTGCACACAGAACATTTTGGGTAGAGGGATATGCATAAAAGTTTTGTAGTGGAGTGAGCTTGGGATATGGGAATCTTAAGAAATGTGAAAGTGTGATGGTAAGCATGATGGGAATCAAGGCTGTAGAGGATAAGAACCATACCACTGAGGGCCTTGCAGATCAAGTTAAGGCTTTTATTCTTCATCCTAAGAGCAATGGAAAGTCACTAAAGAGCTTTAAGCAAGGTAATGATATGATCAGAATTGATTTTAAAGGAAGGTCGCACTAGCTACAGTGTGGAGATAAAGTGAGGAGATTCTGGAATGACTGGAAGGGGGGTCAGTTGGGAATTTATTACACAGTTCATCTGAGAGTAGATTATAGTTTAGTGAGAACGGTAGTGGTAGAGACAAAAAGATTTTAGAAATACTAAATTTTAGAAATATTTAAGAGGTAAAAATAGAACCTAATGATGAATTATGTTTACAGGTAGTGACAGATATAGATATCAAGGAGTAGCCTTAGATTTCAGGATTATGTAGCTGGATCAATGTTAGAACCAATCACTGAGACAGAGAATACAGGAAAAGGTCCAGGTTTGAGCAGGAAAAGCACAGAACAGATATTCAGCTTAAGCTGCCTTTGAGATACATAAAAATAATCATTGGATTTATAGGTATTAGATATTATGGGTTATCTGCACATAAATAGTAATTGATGCCAAAGATATTAATAAAAGAGTATATAAAGTGTGAGGAGTAACGGGTCTAGGAGTAAGCCTTGAGGAATACCAGTGTTTAGAGAGCTAGTAGGGAAGGGTGAGCTTATGAAATGGCAAAGGAAGTTGAGAAAGAACAGAGATGTAAAAAAAAACCCACAAAACAAAGACAAAACCAAAAAATGCAAATATAGAAAGAAGACTTAAAAACCAAGTTCGTGCTCACCCAGGAATGCTCCTTTCTTGGGCTTCCCAGGTGGTGCAGTGGTAAAAGTATCTGCCTGCTGATGCAAGAGAGGTAGGTTTGATCCCTGGGTTGGAAGATCCCCTGGAGTAGGACGTGACATCCCACTCCAGTATTCTTGCTTGGAGAATCCCATGGACAGAGAAGCCTGGGAGGCTACATACACTCTATGGGGTCACAAAGAGTCAGACACGACTGAGTCCAACAACAAGGACTGAAGAAGTTAAATTGGATTTGGTAACATTAAGGTCATAGTTCAGAAGTAAGTTAGCAAGTACTGTTTTGGTGAAGTGATGAATGTAGATTGCAGTGTGTTGAGAGGTAGGAGTTGAGAAAATGGACATGTTGGCTTTGAAGTGGACAGAATTTGTAGTGGGAAATGCAGCTCAAGGAGATTGCGATGATGAGAACTTAAAGTTGATGAAAAGTATCCAGTTGAGGGGAAGAGTTTATTATATGAGAGGCATGGCATAAGAAAGACCAAGACTCTTCAGAAAACAGGAAGTAATGGGATCCATGTATGTATTTATGTAGTTAAAACTTACATGTTATATATATTTTATGGATATAAACTATTAAAACGTGATATATTTGATTGCAAGGAATACAATGCCCCATCAGCAAAGTATTAAACAAGAAAGACATTTGACTACCCTACCCAATTCAAAAATTGGAAGTTGGCACTTCCAACTGTGTGACATTGTACAGGAGGCAGTGATCAAGACCATCCCCAAGAAAAAGAAATGCAAAAAGGTAAAATGGTTGTCTGAGAAGGCCTTACAAATAGCTGTGAAAAGAAGAGAAGCAAAAGGCAAAGCAGAAAAAGAAAGATATACCCATTTGAATGCAGAGTTCCAAAGAATAGCAAGGAGAGATAAGAAAGCCTTCCTCAATGATCAGTGCAAAGAAATAGAGGAAAACAATAGAATGGGAAAGACTAGAGATCTCTTCAAGAAAATTAGAGATACCAAGGGAAATTTTCATGCAAAGATGGGCACAATAAAGGACAGAAATGGTATGGACCTAACAGAAGCAGAAGAGGTGGCAAGAATACACAGAACTATATAAAAAAGATCTTCACAACCCAGATAATCATGATGTTGTGATCACGCACCCAGAGCCAGACATCCTGGAATGCCAAGTCAAGTGGGCCTTAGGAAGCATCACTATGGACAAAGCTAGTGGAGGTGATGGAATTCAAGTTGAGCTATTTCAAATCCTAAAATATGATGCTGCACTCAAACCTAAAAGAAAGTGCTGCACTCGATATGCCAGCAAATTTGGAAAACTCAGCAGTAGCCACAGGACTGGAAAAGGTCTGTTTTCATTCCAATCCCAAAGAACGGCAATGCCAAAGAATGTTCAAACTACCGCACAATTGCACTCATCTCATACACTAGCAAAGTAATGCTCAAAATTCTCCAAGACAGGCTTCAACAGTATGTGAACCATGAACTTCCAGATGTTCAAGCTGGATTTAGAAAAAGCAGAAGAACCAGAGATCAAATTGCCAGCATCTTGTTGGATCATCGAAAAAGCAAGAGTTCCAGAAAAACATCTACTTCTGCTTTATTGACTACGCCAAAGCTTTTGACTGTGTGGATCACAATAAACTGTGGAAAATTCTTCAAGAGATGGGAATACCAGACCCCTGACCCGCCTCCTGAGAAATCTGTATTCAGGTCAGGAAGCAACAGTTAGAACTGGACATGGAACAACAGACTGATTCCAAATTGGGAAAGGAGTACGTTGAGGCTGTATATTGTCACCCTGCTTATTTAACTTATATGCAGAGTACATCATGAGAAACGCTGGGCTGGAGGAAGCACAAGCTGGAATCAAGATTGCAGGGAGAAATATCAATAACCTCAGATAGGTAGATGACACCACCCTTATGGCAGAAAGCGAAGAAGAACTAAAGAGCCTCTTGCTGAAAGTGAAAGAGAAGAGTGAAAAAGTTGGCTTAAAACTCAGCATTCAGAAAACGAAGATCATGGCATCTGGTCCCATCACTTCATGGCACATAGATGGGGAAACAATGGAAACAGTGAGAGACTTTATTTTCTTGGGCTCCAAAATCACTGCAGATGGTGACTGCAGCCATGAAATTAAAAGACGCTTACTCCTTGGAAGTGACTGAACTGAAACACCTGAGCTGAGTTTTTTCCATCTTTTCCATCTTGCCTCTTCAGTGTGTCAGTGACATCTCTCCTCCTGGTCTCCAGATGGCTGCCACAGCTTTACATATCTCATCCTCATAAGCAGCATTCCAAGCAGAAAAGCAAGTAGGGGTAGTATGAGTAACCAAAGTGTTTTCTGTTTTTGCCATTCACTTTATTAGGGAGAAATCTTAACCTGAATCTATCAACAAACTTCCTCTATGTCTCATTGTCTAAACTGGGTCACATGACTACCCTTAGCCAATTGCTAGTAAAGGGAAATGAGATTTCAGTGGCTGGTGTAGACCCATCATTTTTCATCCCTGGTACTGGGCACAGTGCCACCCAAACACATTAGGGCGAGAAAGAATGTGGAATAAGTTTGAACTGACAGCTCCAAGAGTGGTTACCATTAAGAGTGTTTGCCTCAGTAGCTATATTGATTGGTTGGTGTGTATGTGTCTATGTATGTGCAATTATAAAATTAATTAATAATATTAAAAGTTTATATACTGAAAGATACAATAGAATAAAAATAATGTAAAATCTCATTAATTGTGAAATAAGCAACTTTCATTAACATTCTGATTTAGAGCCTTTCAGAATTTTTCTATGCTAAAAACAGACTTTTTCTTTTTTTTCTGTCTCATAATTGAGAGAGACTCATGCTGTGTGTATGTATGACATAATTTGCCTTTTGCACATGGAGCAGAGTTTTTAAATGATATGCTAAAACTGTAAACTAGATCTTGGTAAATTATGTTTCTGTTTGTTTACTGTTCCATATATTATTCTAGCAGTATTTGAACATACTCATCTGTTTATATTCTTAACAATACTTGGTATATGAATCTTAGGAATCTTTGGTAATCTTATGAGATAAAAGTAATAAATCAGTGTGAAAATGAAAGTGTTAGTCCCTCCATCATGTCCGAATCTTTGTGACCTCATGGACTATATAGCTCACCATGCTCCTCTCTTCATGGAATTCTCAAGGCAAGAATACTGGAGCAGGTAACCATTTCGTTCTCCAGGGGATCTTCCTGACTCAGGGATCGAACCCGGGTCTCCCTTTTTGCAGGCAGATTCTTTACAATCTGAACCACCAGGGAAGCCCCATAAATCAGTATAATTTATATGTTTTGTTTTAGGTGTAAAAGCTTTCCATGAATATTTTTGCCATTTGAATTGTTTTTCCTTTTGTTTATTTTTTTTATTGATTTGTGTGAATCCCTTTATATGTTGACACTGATATAATACTTTGACATATATGTTTCAGATATTTTTGTTTTCAGTTTGTGGTTTCTCTTTTCATTTTGTCAATGATTTTTTTGTATTATGCAAAATATTTAATTTTATTAATTACATCTTTCTCTTATGGCTTCTGAGATAGTATGACATAGTATTTAATATCTGAGTCTCTGGAGACACCAGACACGAACTCGAATCCTGTCTCTTTCCATGTGATTGCAAAGACCTTGGAGAAAATGACTCAACTTTTCAAACACTTTTTTTCTCCACTGGTAAAATGGAGATAATAATGCCTCCTTCAAAAGACTGTTATGCAATGTGTAGGCAAATCGTGTATGAAAAGAGTTTAGTTCAATGACTGGCACATTTCAGTTCAGTTCAGTTCAGTCGCTCAGTCGTGTCCGACTCTTTGCCACCCCATGAATCGCAGCATGCCAGGTCTCCCTGTCCATCACCAACTCTCGGAGTTCACTCAAACTCACGTCCATTGAGTCGGTGATGCCATCCAGCCATCTCATCCTCTGTCGTCCCCTTTTCCTCCTGCCCCCAATCCCTCCCAACATCATAGTCTTTTCCAATGAGTCAATTAATGCTCCCTAAAATTCAGTTACTGTTATAAGAGCAAATATTAATATTATGATTATCAAGAATTTTTCCAGTTAAATTTCATTAAAATGTACACATATTTTCTTGTCCTTAAATGTAAAAATGAAAATATAATCTTTATGTAAAACATAATGATTTTTCCAGTAGTCATGTATGGATGTGAGAGTTGGACCATAAAGAAGGCTGAATGCTGAATAATTGATGCTTTTGAACTGTGGTGTTGGAGAAGACTCTTGAGAATCCCTTGGACAGCAAGGAGATCAAACTAGTCAATCCTAAAGGAAATCAGTCCTGAATATTCATTGGAAAGACTGAAGCTGAAGCTGAAGCTCCAATACTTTGGCCACCTAATGCAAGGAACTGACTCATTGGAAAAGATTCTGATGCTGAGAAAGATTGAAGGCAGGAGGAGAAGGGGATGACAGAAGATGAGATGGATATGAGTTTGAGCAAGCTCCAGGAGTTGGTAATGGACAGGGAAGCCTGGCGAGCTGCTGTCCATGGGGTCACAAAGTTTCAGACACGACTGGGCTGAACTGAACACTGAAACAGTTTCACATAGATTATACTTTGAAGTTGAGTAATATGAATTCAAGGGCTATTACTGGGGATTTTGAAGTATTATAGAAATATTTATACAATTACTGGACATCTATTTGCTTTAAGTATAGGGTCTGTTTAATGGTTAAAAGTAACTTTGTGATGTTATTTTTCCTTTATTCAACCATTCCAGCTTTCTCTATTTTCAGTGAATCCAGTGAATTATTGACTGTGGAAGAAATCAAATAGATATTTTTCATATTCTTGTTCTCTCCAAGACTGTTAATTAAAAGAGAATTTTAAAGATTTCATGAAAACATTAAAGAAAGAAACCATAACTTCCTCTTTAGTGTTTTCTTACCATTTCATTTAATATGCAGAAGGGGTGGCCATATTCTTAAGGTAGTTGACCACAAACTGTGTTACTGATGCTGTCATGGATTTCCCCAGTATTTCATGGGTGAAGAGTTTTATGTATATGTATGTATGTATGTAGGGCTTCTCTGGTGGCTCAGAGGTTAAAGTGTCTGCCTCCAATGTGGGAGACCCGGGTTCGATCCCTGGGTTGGGAAGATCCCCTGGAGAAGGAAATGGCAACCCACTCCAGTATTCTTGCCTGGAGAATCCCATGGATGGAGAAGCCTGGTAGGCTACAGTCCACAGGGTCACAAAGAGTCAGACACGACTGAGTGATGTATGTACATGTGTATATATATATGTATTCATTCTAAAGTGCTGACATGATGTAATGGGTAACTGGAATTATTGCTTTGAGAATGCTGACTGTATAATGACTCCTTTCATTGGATGAGATTGTGCTTCATGACTACACACACCGGGTAGGAGGGTTACAGAATGCCATGCTCCTTAGACAGTAAGTGTGGTGTGGGGTTTAGAACAGGATTCCAGACTACCTGGGTGTGCATTCCAGCTGTGTGGCTTAGGAGCTGTGAGGCCTTAGGCAAGCTACTAACTTCTGTGTACCTTGGTTTCTTTGTTTGTACAATTGAGATAAGAGTAGTACCTACCCCATAAGGGTATGTGAAGATTCAGTGACTTAATACCTTTAAGGCACTTAGAATGGTACTGAACATAGTAAGAAGAGAAAGAAAGATAGCACTAAGTAGTGTCTGACTCTTGCGATCCCGTGAGCCTGCCAGGCTCCTCTGTCCGTGGGATTCTCCAGGCAAGAATACTTGAGTGGGTTGCCATTTCCTTCTCCAGGGGAACTTCCCTACCCAGGAATAGTACAATTGGGATAACAGTAGTAAAGGGTATGTGAAGATTCAGTGACTTAATAACTTTAAGGCACTTAGAAGAGTACCTGACATAGTAAGCAGCCAGTAAATGCTATTATCGTGATTCTGTCTTCCTCTATATAGGGCTTACCTGGTGGCTCGATGGTAAAGAGTCTGTCTGCAATGCAGGAGACTTGGGTTTGATCCCTGGGTTGGGAAGATTCCCTGGAGGAGGGCACAGCAACCCACTCCAGTATTCTTATCTGGAAAATTCCATGAATATAGAAGCTGAGGGGGCTATGGTCCCTGGGGGTCACAAAGAGTCGGACATGACTGAGGGCACACTTCTTCCTCTCTAGAACTTCTGTCTTGCCTTGTGGCATTTACATTTGAACTATAGTGTTGTATACAACTATAGAAATATCTGGAATTTGTCAATTGTCATTAGGGAGAGGAAACCCCAGGGTCTCTTAAGGGTTCATGCTCCAGTCTGAGTAGAGAAGGATGAAGATGGAAGGTAAAGAAAGTAGAGCGCATTTAACAGTGCATCAAGATATCAGTGCCGGCACCTCTCTCTCTCTCTAACCCAGAAAGGCACTCTTTTATGTCATATATGAAATAAAATCTATTCCAGGCATTCATAAGATAGTGTCAGAATCCATTTATGATTTCTACTGGCTATTGTGTTATTCGGGTATCTGTTGGCATATTGCTTTGTGTAAATGGATGATGAAACACTCATTCGATATGCAGACCTGCAGTACAGTGTATTTAGGAATTAGCCTAAAGTTTCATCAGTGTTTGTTATGAAAAGGCCAGAGAACAGAGAGATTGCCCTGCTGTGTTGAAAGAGAAACCTCTTAAGTGATGGCTGAATGAAGTATAAGCTCAGATAGCAATCCAAGTAGTCTTTATCCTGTCTTACTTCCCCTTTCTATAAGAATTTCTTCCATTTCCTTTGTGCTAGCTGTGGTAAAGAGGTGTAGAAAATTATCAATGAGTGTGGAGTTACATGTAATATTTTTTTTAACTATTTGGCCACGGAGCACATGGGATCAAACCTGCACCCCCAGGATTGGAAACACAAGAGTCTTAACCCCTGGACCGTCAAGCAAGTCCCTGGAGTTGCACTTTCTGGCCTCAATTATAGTCTCTCAGAATTACACAGCAGCCCTTTAAATAGGGAAATATCTATACAACTAGCTCCCAGAACATCAAGCACTGACGTTATACCTGTACTGAAGATGCTTTTTTGCATTACAGTGAGGTTGAGATCTAAAAGTTAATAGAGGATGTTTGCTAATAACCTCAGTACTGGAGTAAGAGGAAAAACTTCAACAGAAGTCCTCCTTTTTTAAGGAAAATGCCAATTTCTTGGTGACTTCAACAATAATCCTTAGAATTAATAAAGTACAACGTTTTTTGTTCAACTTAGAACTCAGGTAAAATTCGTTTTTAAGACTCTAGTTACCTAGTACATTTAAAACCAGATTTAAAATAATAACGCCTTAGAGTTGTGTAGGTCAACCTGGTGTCTTTTAGCATACACCACTTGAGGGAATGTAACCTTATTGGCAGAGGCAGCACTGAATGTCTTAGACATGTAATTATATACTGAGTGGTACTAAAGTACTCCCTAATTCAAAGTCATTGCCAACTCTGACCTTTTCTACTCAGGTGTGAAGGGAAAGATGAAGGCTTCTTTCTCTGTTTTGGCTATTCCTTCACGTGGCCTCTTCCTGAGTGGAGAATGAATCCTACCCCAAGATGATTGTGAGGATAAAATGAATTAATCCAGGTGTTAGCCTGTTGTTTACTGCCACAAATATGTTAATTGCTCTTATTCACGTTCATCTTTTCTTCGTGGTAATATTTGCATAACATAAAATTACCATTTTAACCATTTCTGTGTGTATAGTCTTTTGGTATTCACTACATTTGAATTGTTGTACATCACCACTACTCAAGAGCTTTTTCATCATCCTAAACAGAATGTCTGTACCCATTGAACAGTAACTCTTCATTCTCCCATCTCCCCTGACGACCACTATTTTACTTTCTGTTTCTATGAATTTGCCTATTCTAGGAACCTCACATAAATAGAGTCATGTAATGTGTGTCCTTTTGTGTCTGGCTTCTTTAATTAACTTATGGTTTCCCTTGTGGCTCAGCTGGTAAAGAATCCACCTGCAATGCAGGAGACCTGGGTTCGATCCCTGGGTTGGGAAGATCCCCTGGTGAAGAGAAAGGCTACCCACTCCAGTATTCTGGCCTGGAGAATTCCATGTACTGTATAGTCCATGGGGTCACAAAGAGTCAGAAATGACTGAGCGATTTTCACTTTACTTCACTTCTTTAACTTAGCAGAATGTTGTCAAGGTTCATCCATGTTGTAAAATGTATCAGAACTCCCTCCCTCTTTAAAGCTGAATAATATTCCATTGTATGTACATACTGCATTTTGTTTATCCATTCATCTGTTGATGGACATTTTGGTTACATTCATAAAAGGTTGCATACAAGTGACTGGAAAGCTTATACTGGGCCCTCTGGAGTAGAGTCTTTTATCTAGGTAGATTGTATTTGCTTATAATTCTTCCTTCCCTCCTCCACCCTTGTCATGGTCCACTATGAGTAGAATATATTTCACCATCCTGTTTATGTTAATCTTTGCCATGTGACTTGCTTTGGCCAAAGAAATGTGGGCAGAAGTTTCAGTGTGCCAGTTCTGAGCCAAGGCCTGAAGAGGTATTGCATGTTTCTGTTGGTCCCTCTTAGGCTTCTGTTATTGCCACCAGAAAAATATGGCCTGCGTAAACGCTGGGCCAATAAGGAGAAGATGCATGAAAAAACTGGATCCAGCTCACAGCCTGGAGCCAAGGCCAACTAATTTCAGCAAAGTCCAGCACAATTACAGACAATCGACAGACCTGTGAGTAAGAAAGATATGATTATTGTTTTTAAACCACTGAGTTTGGAGTGATGGCTTATATAGCTTTATTTCAGCAGTAGGTGACTAGTACAGGCTTTGGTGAGAAAAGGAGATAGCTTCTCTTCCTTAGTTCTAGGGCTCACTGTAGGTTGTGGATAGGGAGAATTCTCTCAAGGAAAATTCAACTGATGTTGACATAGCCAATATGTTGATAAAAAGAGCCACTGCTTATAACTAAAGAGTTCAGGGGTAAGATTTGGGTTTTATCATAAGCAAAAACTTCCTTTGGATTTTTACCTAGAAATTTTGATTGGCTCCCTTTAAATAAACTAAAAGGCTATATTTTAGTATGAATGTTTTAAAAAAAAGTCACAATAATATTGTCTAAAAGAAAATTGAAAATATGCATAATTTCCCGTGGAAATTAGGAAGCCTGTCCCTCAAAGTTGAAAGGTTCTACTTACAATTTAATTGGTAACTTCAGATTGGCTGACATTGTCTACACAGATTGTCTGCTTGTGTGTTAAGGGTGAAGTAAGTCCAACATTAGTATCCCTTTTTCTTGAGATAAGGGAGAGAAAAGAAAGTGACATCACCTTTTGATGACATCATGCAAAACCCAATCTTCAATTTGAATTAGTTCTTGAAAAAGCCTGCCTTAACTTAGAAGAGTCTCAGGAAAAACTATGAGTAACAGTGTATAAAAAGCAGATTGAGAAATTCAGGATGAGATTACCATTGCTAAATGTGCAAGTGTGGTATGTTTGGAGCACTCTGCTGTTTAAGACACACACACATGCAAGCAGCACTGAGTTGCAATGTGTATTCTGCCTTTAGTATTTTGCAGCTTCTGACAGTTGATACATCAGTTTTTCTGGAACTTCCAAGAGCATAGTTTGGGGTCAGTAATAATCATTTAGTGCATTAATCTTACATTCTCAAAAAATGCCATTTTATTTCCTCAGGACAATAATGTCAAATCAAATTTACTCATGGGCCAATCTCCTCTCATGAAAATCCTGGTGGGGTGAACTAATATTTCACACAAAAAATATGCCAACTGAAGTAAAGCTGTTTACAGTGAGGTTGTGTCATTGAATGATGACCTTCTGCAGGCTGAAGCTGGCCCACAGGCTCGATGTTTGACATTTATACTCAAGGATATTTCAAGCTTACTTGTCCTAATGATCAAGGTAACACTGTTTCATAGGCTTTTAGGCTTGGAAGGGATTTTGAGAGCCCATTCATTCATGTGGGACTGAATCCTTTTTCTTCAGTGGAACCTTTTATACATATGTGATACAGATGACAATACGTATTTTGTTTGACCGCACTGTTGGGAAAATAGCAAGAGGAAACAAGTTTAAAGTGGAGGATCAGACATTTAAGTTGGATATAAAGAAGCTACTGATAGAATAAGCAAAACACATGAGAAATAACTATCATGATTGTCTGGCGAATCACTCTGCCCTTCTGTGGTTGCATATTTGTGGCTGCAGTTTGTTAATGTGTGTTGCACAATCATGAGTTTTACATTTTCTTTTTCTTCTTAGATTAAGTTAATCCACAGTGTTGTAGACTGAAGAGGGCATAATTATGAGTAAATGCCTAACCTGAGTGAGTATAACCTGGTACAGTGGCTGGGTTTGGCCCTTACCTTTATCAGACATGGTTCTGATATATGCAAGTTGCTTAATGTAAACAAATCACAAGAGACAGATGTATAAATGGAATGTCAATGTATTATTCATATATTCCAGGGGGAAATAGTACTTTCTGCTGAGCAGGATGATCCTAACCTCCACCTAAGCTACCAGCCTCCTGGGATCTGAACCAGCTGTTGCGGCAAGTGTTGTTTGTCATCTTGGCATCCACCCCCTCCTTTTTGATTCCTAACTAAATATTTTATCAGGTGTCATTCACTCCCAGACATGGCCCATGTGCCTCAGGGAAAGCTGGTTGACCCCCGCCCTTGGAGCTCTGATTGGTCCAATCTAGTCATTTCTGCCCTGGTTTACAAATAGTCTGACCCAAATCAATTCATTTCAGTGAGAAACAAAATGAACTCTTCTGAGTGTTTGCAAATGCAACTTTCTTGTTATAAAGCACAGTTACCAGAAGTCAGCTTCTCACTGGATATGAATGAGTAGCCATTGAGCAGTAGTTTATAAAGGGGGTATCCTATAGACATGAGAGCAATAAGTCTTGGGGTGAAGCAGATAGTATAGGTGTCAGAATGGAAAGATGGGGGTAACATGTGTCTTTGATGACCTCCTTGATCAACTTACCCTGAAGCCTCTTCTACAGCCAGAATTTAGTTTTGGTAGCCAGTACATGGGCTTCCTCGATGGCTCAGTGGTAAAGAATCCACCTGTAATGCAGCAGATGCTGCTTTAATCCCTGGGTCAGGAAGATCCCCTGGAGGAGGGCATGGCAACCCACTCCAATATTCTTGCCTGGAGAATCCCTATGGACAGAGGAGCCTGGTGGGCTGTAGTCCATGGGGTCACAAAGAGTCAAACAAAACTGAAGCAACTGATCACATATCCACACGTGCCATACTTTATTATTGTTAAAGATAGTTTGTGTTGAATTTTCAATTTTATGCAGCTTAAAGAAGTCTAACAGTTACTGAGTTTGTTACCAGGAGTGGGGTACATCAAGTAACAATCCTTAAGATGTGGAATTGGCTGAGTGGAGGCAGTATGTCAGAGGGACTCTTAGATTTTTCTATTATTGTCATGGCAGAGTGAAACACTTGTCATTCTCTGTATAGAGCTTAACAAAGTGTCTGACTTACACTTTGTGTACCAAAATAAATTGATAAGATAATGTTATTTTCTCCTCCAATGGATTACTGCAGTCTTCAACACAAATGAATAATCCAGATGTGAATTGGAAAATGTGAAATGGTCATGTAAAATATTCAAAGAAGCATCATGTATTGATAACTCTGGTAAGCTGGATTATTGCTTCCAACTCTGTTCCCACTCTGTAGTAGATTGGTACATTCATTCACTTTGCCTTGTGACTTGTGGTGCTCCCCATTTGAATATTCAGAGTGTAATTCTCCACCTCATTGCTTTTTGGACTTTGCCATGTGATTTGCTTTGACCAAAGGATTGTCAAAAGATGTGGTATTATATTGGGACAAATAGTATCTCTCCTAAATTCATATCCACCTGGAACCTGTGACTGTGATGTTATTGGAAGTTGGGTCTTTGGGGATGATTAGTTAAGGTCTTACTGGATTAGGGTGGACCCTATATCCAAAGACTGGTGCCTTTATAAGAGAAGGGAGAGGGGGCGTGGTTATAGAAATGCACATGAGGAAGAAGGTCATGCAATGATGGAGGCAGAGATTAGAATGATGCAGCTACAAGCCAAGGAACAATCAAGATTGCCAGAAAAACACCAGAAGCTAGGAAGAGGCAAGGAAAAATTCTTCCTTGGAGCCTTCAGAGGGAGTATAGCCTTGATAGCACCTTTAGTTTGGACTTCTAGCCTCCAGAACTTTGAGAAAATAAATTTCTGTTGTTTTAGACCACCTAGTTGATGGCATTTGTTATGGCAGCTTTAGCAAAGTAATACAGACATGTACAGAAACTTTAAATATGCTTGTATATTTGGCTTGAGCTCTTATGTCTGCCATCTGCCATGAAAAGAGCATACTTTGAATAGGTGCTGGTTCTAGAATGAGGAGACTTGTGAGGTATACCCGAACCCAACCCACAGTTCGGAGCAAATCCCAAGTATTCTCAGCAGAGCTTAGCTAACTCACAGACTGAGCAAGAAATAAAGACATGTGGTTTTTATTAAATTTTGGACTTGTTTATTACACAGAATTATTATAGCAATTGCTGACTAGTAACATGATAGATTAGGAATGAGAGATGGAGGAGAGGAATCTTAGAACCTGAAACAGTTCCAGATTACCCTTATTTAAGTCATTATCTTTAGGAATAGATGCAGACTAAATGTATTGGAGCAGTGATGGGAGGAAATAAGGTCCCATTTTATATATCATCTTATCTATTCATAAGAAGAAGGAAAATGACTACTTTCGAGTCACCCATCAAGTTTTCTAGGTATCCATTTACATGAACGAGGGCTTCCCAGGTGGCTCTAATGGTAAAGAATCTGCCTACCAGTGCGGGAGATGCTGGTTCGACTCCTGGGTTGGGAAGATCCCCTGGAGCAGGATGGGGCAACCCATTGCAGTTGCCTGGGAAATCCCATGGCAGAGGGCCTACAGTCCATGGAGCCGCTAAGAGTCAGACATGACTGAATGACTGAGCACACACGTTTAGATGAACAGGCAATGAAAATGGAATAAGTGAAAGGGGAGCAGAAGGGAAAAACTGGGATGGCCCCTGAGTTGTTCCTATTCTTGTTAAAGGAACCAACAGCCCAAACAAGAAGGGGTTGTCTTTAGAAATGACATATGGCTAGGTCAGACTTCGAAAAATTAAAAATGGAAAAAGATTTTTCAGTGCTTCTAGCTTATTAAGGCATAAAAATGAGAACCAATTTGCAAAGATGTGGGCAGTAGCAGAATGAATAGTGGAGGCTGATTAGGTATGTTTGCCCAGGGCAACTCATTAAAAAGCACCTGACCACAGTGCTGAAACCCGTGTAATTTCCACTGCCTTCCACCATTCCCACTTTATCAGCTACAGAGCAAAAGTTAGTTTATTCTTCAAAAAGGCCAATTTCTGCAATGTATTTACCCCCAAAGTCCTTTTCCTTCCCATAGAAACACACTGGAATCATTCAGTTGCTTTTGAATGGGTGTGCATGGCAATATGTCTCCTTAACATTGAGGCAGGAGATTAAAGATTGATAACTGAGCTCTGATACTTCTCTGCCTTGTCTTTCTTCTAGTCAACAACATACCCTTACAGATGAGGTAAGACATCATGTGCTCATTCTCTGTGTGCATGTAAAATGTGGATTCCGCAGGTTCATCTCTTCTCTCTGTTTTGACAATGGGGAAGGGAAGGCTGCTTTGATCTTCAAAAGTTATGACTATAAAGGATGTCTATTCAAATATTCACTCAAGATTAAAACAGTGATCGCTTTTGAGTTGTTTTTAGACTCTTCCACTTCCAAAGCCCCCTTTCCTTCTTTGAGTGTGCTAGATGCTGATTGAGTTCAAATTTCCACATTATATCTATGTATCTGAAGTGTATTTGACAAACAAATGCTGCACTGTTTTTCAGATAAATATTTTATATTTTAGTTTTTTTTCCTCATCATGAAAGTAATGCATGCTTATTATATATACAGAAAAAGGGTAAATAAGGAAAATATTAAAAACCTGTATGCATTCCATTCAGAAATACTGCTAACGTCTATATCTATATACTTTTATAAATATGGGCAAATGTAAATCTTATCTAAGTATACACATTTTCCTTAAAAATCAATCATTATATTGGTTGTACAGTTTTGAACTTTACTTTTTAAAACAGATGAACTAGATGGTGCTCAATTCAGTGTATTTGTTGTGTCTGTGGTGAGATGTATTATTTTTCCTGGTGGTGCTTTGTTTAGGAAGCTTTCGTAGCCGGGTCTTTTTTATTCTGGCTTCATAGTGTGTGAAGAAACGCTCTCCTGTGTGTGTGAAGGAGGCTCTTTCGTTTGCTACTCTTTTCAACGAGAATGGCGAATCTAATTCTGCAGTTTTAGATTTAACTCCATGGCATATTTGACCGGAAACTTAAATGCTAGATGGTCAGACTTCCAACCATGCCATTCGGGCAGAATGAGATGCTAATTGAGAGCTTCTTGTGAATGTGGGGAGCCATCAGTCCTCAAGTGACCAGCAGTTCATAAAACAGTTGCCGAGGAGAGAATGGGTCTGGTGGCGGGGGTAATGAATGGAGTGGACTGGCCAAACGTGAGGGCTCCGCTCTAGAATAAGAAATGCTGTACTCGCATGTGCAGAGGCAAGAAAAACGTCTTTACAAATGCGAGGAACAGCAAGCAGCTTAGCTTGGCAAGCACAGAGGAGCCATGCAGGGGAGAACAGACTGGAGGCTGATTTGTTTGGAGGGCCTGGACACAGGGCAGACAAGCCTGAATTTGACAACACAGATGGGAAGGGTCCCAAGTAGGTTTCCCAGCAGGGGAGTGACATCAAGACAAGCACATTCAAAGCACCTTATTTTACTGCCTGTGTCTATCTGCAGCTCCTGTTATCTGGTATGATCGTTCTAAGAGCCTGAGTGCTAGGCTTCTGCCCCGTTGGAGTCTGGCCTTTGAAGTTGTGTGCAGCTTGTGCCGCTAGTATCACATCCTGTCCCACTGGGAAAGTCTGAGGTGGGCCAATTTCATCCCCTTGAAATAATTAGTTCCCACTGCTCTCTGTGCACAGAACCAAAGGGAGTAATTTATTGGCATTTGGGTAAGGCCCAGAGACTGCCAACAGCAAGTATTAAACTAACCGGATTGTAGGAAAGAACAACGAAGATTATTTTCCAACTATAAACCCAACTTTAGAGAGAGTACTGGTCTTCCTTACCTCTACTCTCCCAAACTAGCACACACATTTTTACCACATGAAACACCTGCTCCTGTCCTTGTACATTGCTGGTGGCGATGCAGAATATTAATAGTACCTATGAAGGAGAATTTGGTCATTTCTAACCAAATTACACCTGCATTTATCTTTTGAATTACTAATCCCACATCTCTGGGAGTTGGTGATGGACAGGGAGGCCTGGCGTGCTGCAATTCATGAGGTCTCAAAGAGTCAGACATGACTGAGTGACTGAACTGAACTGAATCCCACATTTGTGAATCTATGTCAAAGACAAAATGGCAAAAACTATAGGGAGATCTATATATAAAGTTATTCATTATGACACATTGCAGCAAAAGATTGGAAATAATTCCATCAACGGAGGTTGAAAATTTGTCATACATTTACACAAAGGAGTACTATGTAGCAACAAAAAGGAATGTTATATCTGTATGTATTGCTAGGAATGGTTCCTAGCATATTTTATTATATGAAGAAAACAAGGTGAAGAAGTGTGTATGTGTTATTTAAGAAAGAGGATTATGAATTTATATATTCATATATGTGTATTTAGGCTTCCCAGGTGGCGCTACTGGTAAAGAACCCTCTTGCCAATGCTGGAGATGTAAGAGACACGGGTTTGATCTCTGGGTTGGGAAGATCCCCTGGAGGAGGGCATGGCAACCCACTCCAGTATTCTTGCCTGGAGAATCCCATGGACAGAGGAGCCTGGCAGGCTATAGTCCATAGGACCGCAAACATTTGGACATGACTAAAGTGACTTAACACACACAGTTTTCTTCACATAAGTGTATTCATATATAATATGTTTATTTACTTATATTAAAAAGGAAGGGTGAGCCTAAACATAAAAATTTTAAGAAATAGGTTACCAATGGGGAAGGAAGGCAGGAAACAAGAAAACAAGATAAAGGAAATGAATAGAAGTGAGATTTCTCCAAATATAGATTGTTTTGTAGATTTGATTTTGGAAACGTGATTATTCTATGTAAGTATAATACAAAATGAAATTTAGAAAGCAATTCTTAAAAGTAAAAAAAAGCAATGTGAAACAGCTGAAACAAACCATGTAACAAAGTCTTGGCATAACCACACAGAGAAGAACTCTTCCATATGATTTCAATTAAACACAGTAATGTGATTTCACATTCCTAGAGGAGTATATGCTAAGGACAGAATTGTAAAAATATCTTGGTAATGTTGGTGTTGTAATTTTGACATTGCTGTGTGTTAGTGTGGGATAAAGCAGATGAGTATTTATGTTGGTGGTATTTAGAATAGGGATTTGGAGTGTAAAAAAGAGATACAGATATAATAATATAGATGAGATTAAGTAAAAACCTTGTATTTCTGAATTTGAAATGAAAATATCAGTGAAAGCTCATGTTGTTTTTCATCTTAAAAAAAAATATCTAGCAAACTTTGAACACTGAAAAGATCTAAAAACAAAGACCAGTGGCAGTGAGTATCCCTGGTGTCCAAGTTGTGATCTTTAAGTACCATTTTCCATTAAAAGGAACCGGGGCTCTTTAGTTGATAGCAGCAGAAAATGTACAAGATAAGCCTGGAACATCCTATTATACTAAGAATCAGGGAAGCTTTCAAAGCCTGCTATGGGCTTCTCAAAAGGACACAAGGAACTACTTAAAGAAGGACAATTTGATCATCAATAAAAATAACAGTCAAAGTGGATTGAAACAATTATATATGTTTAATCCATGTGCTCTTTCTGATTTTAAAAAAAGTAAACCTCATTTGCCAGCTTTGGATCTCTTTTGGATTTGTTAGAGAAAAACAGGTATTTTGAAAACTAGAATATAATGGTGGGAAATTCTGTTTTTTTTTTCTTGCCTTTTCTACATAAAAGGCACAACATGATAACCAAATAATTGATAAGGGGAACTTCTTCCATAGAGAAGCATATTAGCTAGGAATTGAAGAAGAAATGATAGAACTATAATACTATCAGTTTGCACCTATTAATGAAATACTGAATCCTGATAATGGTCATTAATGACTACTATTAATAATAACACACACAAATATTAGCCTTTTTTGACCTTCTGACAGATGGCCACAGCACCACCTGAAGGATTGCCAAAAAACTGAAACTGAGTATGATCAAAACTTCAATCACCAATTTACAGAAAATACAGGGAACAAAGGAAAAATTACACAAAATACAAGGGACAAGCAATGTCATGAGCTATAATTAATGAAGTCTAGACTGTGGAAAATACTAGGGACTCACAAACTAATTTATTCCATGGGAATTGCAAGAAAAAAAAGAGACAGGGGAAAGAAGAGACTTAAAATAAGAAAAGCAGTTACTAAGTGTATGTCTTATTTGGATTCAGAGTCAGTCAACACAATGCAAAAATACAAATATGAGACAATCAGGGAAATTTGAATATTGACTATTTGATAATATTAAGACCTTATTGTTAATTTTTGCACATGGTATTGGTTTTTCATTCCTTTTTTTTTTTTTTGAGGTAAACACTGAGATATTTGCAAATGGCATGATAAAAAATCTTTTTTTGCATCAAAATAAGGGAGTAGCATCGGAGAAGGCGATGGCACCCCACTCCAGTGCTCTTGCCTGGAAAATCCCATGGACGGAGGAGCCTGATAGGCTGCAGTCCATGGGGTCACCAAGAGTCGGACACGACTGAGCGACTTAACTTTCACGTTTCACTTTCACGCATTGGAGAAGGAAATGGCAACTCACTCCAGTGTTCTTGCCTGGAGAATCCCAGGGACGGGGGAGCCTGGTGGGCTGCTGTCTATGGGGTCGCACAGAGTCAGACACGACTGAAGCGACTTAGCAGTAGCAAGGGAGTAGCATGTGATGAGGAGGACAGTGAATGAGGCAGTGGATGAAATAAGATTGGCCGTAGATGAATGGATAAGCTGTGGTACATATACACAATGGAATAACTCAGCTATTAAAAAGAATGAATTTAAATCAGTTCTAATGAGGTGGATGAAACTGGAGCCTATTATACAGAGCAAAGTAAGTCAGAAAGAAAAACACCAATACAGTATACTAATGCATATATATGGAATTTAGAAAGATGGTAACGATGACCCTATATGTGAGATAGCAAAAGAGACATGGATGTAAAGACCAAACTTTTGGACTCTGTGGGAGAGGGCAAGGGTGGGATGATTTCCGAGAATAGCATTGAAACATGTATATTATCATATGTGAAATAGATCGCCAGTCCAGGTTTGATGAATGAGACAGGGTGCTCAGGGCTGGTGCACTGGGATGACCCTTAGGGATGAGATGGGGAGGGAGGGTCAGGATGGGGAACATATGTACACACATGGCTGTTTCATGTGAATGTATGGCAGAAACCACCACAATGCTGTAAAGTAATTAGCCTCCAATTAAAATAAATTTTAAAAAAAGAAATAAGATTGGCCATGACTGATGGTTAGATAATACGGGGTCTTCATTAGTTTTGTGAAGAGGCATAATGGTATTGCGATTTTGTGGCAAAATATATTGATCATTTAGACAGGCACACTGAAATATTTGGGGATGAAATAATATAATGTCTCCAATTTACCTTAAAATGCTTCAGCCAAAAAGTAGGTATTACTGTTGTGATAATGATTTTGTGGTTATGTGGGAAATTCCTGGGTTAGGAAGATTCCCTGGAGAGGGAAATGGCAACCCACTCCAGTATTCTTGCCAGGAGAATCCCGTGGACAGAGGAGCCTGGCCGGCTACAATCCATAGGGCTGCAGAGAGTTGGACACGACTGAAGTGACTTAGCACACATGGGAGAATTGTTTTTATTTTTTACAGCTGCTCACTGAAATATTTAGAGTTGAATGCCATTGATGTCTGCATTTACCTTAAGGTACTTTAGGAAAAATGAAAGGCAAGATAGCAAAATACCTGTATCAATTATACCGAGATAACTTATATGTCATTCCATCTCTGTGTTCATAAAGGTTGATATTGAGTTTTCTAAAAAGTAGAGGGCAAAAGATAAAAATATTGGCCATGGGTTATTAATTTAAGTTAAGTGCTGTCTGACTCTTTGTGAACCCATGGACTGTATCCCGCTAGGCTCCTCTGTCCCTGGAATTCTCCAGGCAAGAATACTGGAGTGGGTAACCGTTCCCTTCTCCAGGGGATCTTCCCAACCCAGGGACTGAACTCTGCATTGCAGGCAGATTCTTTACCAGCTGAGCCACCAGGGAAGCCATATGATGACTACATGCATCGCTAACTCATGATAAATAGGCTTAATTGTCTCAAACAAATATGAGGAGTAGAACAGACAGAGAAAAAGCAGTGTCCTAATTTTTTAAAGTTTACAATCTGCTTAAAGTTCATGAGTAATCTTTAAGGATGGTAAGACTTTATTAGATTTTAAAAATACAGTTTATATCATTTTTGACTCATAATTATCAAGTAGAACTGAGAACTCCCATAAAAAATCTGAATTTACCCCAATATTTAGAGATGAATTATACAAGCCATAGCATTGGGCTTATTAGAAAAGGTGACATTTCCAATTGTAATATGTACACACGAGTCATCTCTCCTATCAGAGTGCACTGTTGACAGTGGCTCAGGCTTTAGCTAAGTTGTATTTGCTGCAGACTGTGTGCTTTATTTCTCTGTAAGACTTGCTGGGTGTTAGTGCAAACACTGCTCATTTGTCATCTTTTACTAAGCAAAACTTTTCTGTGCAAATGGCACACAAATCTACTCTTTTATCCCTGACCTTCCTGGGACCTTTGTTCCCATCAGCAATCTCTTCCTTGACTGCCCCACTGTCATCTCAAACAAAATCTGCCAATCCCCTGGTTTCTTCTGAAGTGCTTCTCTTGACAAAGCCTAGTACTCCGTGACCCCGGGTCCCAGGAAATACTCTTTGTGTTTGTCTTTCTTTGCCTATGACTGCAGGTCACCTGGGGAACTGTTTACAGTTTCAGATATCACCAGCCGCTACTGAAAAGGAAGAAAAGTAAAACTCTGTCTCCTTTGAACTCTGTGGAGATAAAGATATTTTAAACTCTGGAAGACAGGAAGGGAGGGCCTAGCTGAAACCTTTACCTTCATTGTCACAAGGCCTTTACTCTTTTATTTCTTATTTCAGGGTGGCTGCTGAATTGATTTCAGTAGTATCTACTTCAGAGCATGATTTTATGGTAAATAGTACTGTCTGACTTTGTTGTAGAATTTTATTAAATGGATGAGAAAAAAAATCACCAAAGCATACTTGGGATTTATTTTTGAACTCAATGTGATCATTTATGCAATTAAGAGATAAATCTGTGCCACCCTCCAAAAAAAGATTGAGGTACTTTTGATCACCTTTTCCCTCACATTTCTCTGTTATATTTAAGCATATTAATGATAGACATTAATAATGCCTTGCATTTGTAAATTATTACTGTATTCAAACCATTGGTATTGATGTTGTTGTTGTTTAGTCGCTAAGTCATGTCCGACTCTTTGTGACCCCATGGACTGTATCCCGCTAGGCTCCTCTGTCCGTGGAATTCTCCAGGCAAGAATACTGGAGTGGGTAGCTGTTTCCTTCAGGGGGTCTTCCCCACCCAGGGATCAAACCTGCATCTCCTGAATTGCAAGCAGATTCTTTATCACTGAGCCACCAGGGAAGCCCCAACACTAATGTTATCTCATTTTAAAGGGTAGGCAAAGCAAATATTAGAGAAATTAAGACATTCTGACATCCAGGGATGTCAGAAGAATTATCAGAATCAGTGACAGAACCCAGAGTCAAGAAATGTTCTTTCTACATCTCCCCATTTCTCTCCCCAAACCCACCTCACTTAAAATTTTTTTTTTGTTTTTAATCGGAGGATAATTACTTTACAATATTGTGTTGATTTCTGCCATACATCAACATGAATCAACCATAGGTATACATATGTCCCCTCCCTCTTGAAACTCTCTTCCACCTCCCACCCCATCCCACCCCTCTAGGTGCTACCTCTCTTTTTAAAGAATCAGATTTGATTTCATGGATTCTCTTTTTAGCCTGGAAAAGCACTAGTTCATTTATTGTCTCACAGTTTTTGTGGAGTTTGGACATAGCTTAGTTGAATACTCTGCTTAGGTTTCACAAAGTTGCAATCAGGACGTCAGTTGGAACTGTGGTCTCACCTGATGCTTGGGAACCTGTTACAAGCTCATTCAGCTTCGGATCAGAACTAAGTTCCTTGCAGCAGCAGAACTCATGGAGCCGTTCATCTTCTTTGAGGCCAGTAGGAGACTATCTCTCTGGGGCTTCACCCTCTTTTACAAATACAGCTAATTAAGTCAGGGCCACCCCTAATAACCCCACTTTTGATTAACTCAGAATGGGCTGATTAGTAATCTAATTATAGGAGTGAAATTGTACACTCAAAGGGAGGAAACTATACAGGGCACATATACAGGAGACGCAGTGGCAACCCACTCCAGTACTCTTGCCTGGAAAATCCCATGAGTGGAGGAGCCTGGTGGGCTGCAGTCCATGGAGTCGCCAAGAGTCGGACACGACTGAAGCGACTTAGCAGCAGCAGCAGCATACAGGAAATGCTAATCTCAGGGTCATCTCTGAACTCGGCCAACCACAACCTGTATACTGAAAACTTCAAAACACTGCTGTGAGGAATTCAAGAACTAAATACTTTATGGAGAGATATACCACGTTCATAGGTTGGAAGGCTCAATATTGGTAAGATATCAATTCTTTCCAAATTTATTTATAGATTCAATGCAATTCAAATTAAAATCTTAGCAGGTTTGTTGTTGTTGTTGTTGGGGGGGGGTAGGTGTTAATAAGCTGATTCTAAAATCCAATAGAAATGTAAAGGACCTAAAATAGCCAAAATAGCTTTGAAAAAGAAGATCAAAGTTGGAGTATTAACACTACCTAATTTTAAGACTTCATAAGGCTACAGTTATCAAGTCAATGTGATGCTGGCATCAGGATAGATGGACAAATCAATGGAACAGGATAGAGTCAAGAATCAGACCCACACATATGTGGACAACTGATATTTACCTTCATTAATTCATTTTTAATGCTCTTCCTCTCTTTTTGCAGATCTGATTTTCTGACCTATATAATTTTCTTTAGAATTTCTTTTACATTTCTTGCAAAAACTGCATTGATTTTTCTGTTTCCTTTTTTCCATTTTCAAATTTCTTGATTTCTGGTCTTAAGTTTATTGTTTCCTTCCTTCTGTTTGCTTTGGGTTAAATTCTTTTTCTTGTTTCTTAAACTTAAAGCTGGGATCATTGATTTGGGACCTATCTTCTTTTCTAATACAAGCATTTAATACTATAAATTTCCTTCTAAAGACCACTTCCTGCATGCTACACATTTTGTTATGTAGTATTTTTATTTTCTTTCATTTCAAAATGTTTTCTATCCATGGGTTATTTAGAAATGTGCCATTTATTAGGTTATTAACTTCTAGTTCAATTCCATTTTGGTCAGATAATATGCTTTGTGCAGTTTCACTTGATTTTATTCAGTCGTGTCTGACTCTTTGTGACCCCATGGACTGTATAGGCCAGAATACTGGAGTGGGTAGCCTTTCTCTTCTCCAGGGAATCTTCCTAACCCAGGGATTGAACCCAGGTCTCCCTCATTGAAGGTGGATTCTTCACCATCTGAGCCACCAAGGAAGCCCAAGAATACTGGAGGGGTAGCCTATCCCTTTTCTAGCAGATCTTCCCAACCCAGGAATTGAACCGGGGTCTCCTGCATTGCAGACAGATTCTTTACCAGCTGAGCTACCAGGGAAGCCCTGTAGCTTTGTTTTTTGATTCAGGACAGGATCTCTCTCAACTGTTCCATGTGCACTTGAAAAGAGTGTATTTTTGCTGTTGCTGGATGAAATGTTCTCAAAGTATCAGTTAGGTCATGTTGAATGATAGTGCTGTTCAGGTCTTTTATATTTGTATTAGCCAACTTGTGTGGTTGTAAAAGAATACCATGGACTAGGTGGCTTAAACAACAGAAACTGATTTGTCACAGTTCTGGAAGCTGGCATGTCCAAGATCAAGGTGCTGGCCAACTTGGTTCCTGGTGTGGAGAGGCTGTCTTCTTGGTTTATAGGTGGTCCTCATCTCACGGTGTGCTCACATGGCCTTTGCTCGGTGCACAGAGAGATCCTTCTCTCTTCCTTTTCTTATGAGTCTTCCAATCAAATTGGATTTAGACTCCAGCCTTTTAAACTCATTTAACCTTAGTTACGAAGAAAGCGATGGCACCCCACTCCAGTACTCTTGCCTGGAAAATCCCATGGATGGAGGAGCCTGGTGGGCTGCAGTCAATGGGGTCGCTAGGACCGAGCGGACACGACTGAGTGACTTCACTTTCACTTTCATGCATTGGAGAAGGAAATGGCAACCCACTCCAGTGTTCTTGCCTGGAAATCCCAGGGATGAGAGAGCCTGGTGTGCTGCCATCTATGGGGTCACACAGAGTCAGACACAACTGAAGTGACTTAGCAGCAGCAGCAACAGCAGCAACCTTAATTAATTAACCTTAGCTACCCCCTAAAAGCCCTTTCTCCAACTATAGTCATAAAGGAGGTTAGGGCTACAACATATAATTGGCAGAGTACACAATTCAGTCCATAGCAACATGCTTGCTAATTTTCTAATTATTCTATTAATTACTACAAGATGAATGTCAAAATCTGACTACAGTTATGGACTAGTTTATATCTCCTTTCTGATCTGTTTTGGCTACATATGTTTGAAGTTTTCTTGGTAGTGCATACATTTTTTGGGATTGTTATGCCTTCCTGGTGAACTAACACTTTTCTAATTAGGTAATGTCCCTCTTTGTCCTTGGTGATTTTCCTTGTTCTGAAGTCTTCTTTTTGACATTAATATAATTATTCCAACTTTCCTTTGACTAGAGTTTGCATGGCATATCTGGTATTCTGTTTGTTCTCATTGGTTGTTGTTTCTATTTCTCTTTTCCTACCTGCCTACTTTTGAATTATTTCAGTTTTCTTTGGTATCCCATTTTATTTTAAGTGTTTTGCTATGTCTCTTTAAATTAATTTTTATGGTGGTTCTATATTCATTCTTTCAAGAAAATGTAGAAGTGTTACAACCATGTATGTCCCTTTACCCTTCCCCCTTTCTGTTACAATTGTCTTATATATCTACACACACTGAAAACTCTACCAGACGTTGTTATAATTTTTGTTTTCACAGTAATACATACTTTAAAGAACTTAAACAGAGGAAAATAGTACCTTATCATTACCCTGATATTTGTGCTTTCTGTTGCTCTTCCTCATTTCTGAAGTTCCAGATTTCCCTCATGTATCGTTTTGCTTTTGTCTAAAAAACTTCTCTTAACATTTCTTTTAGAGCAGGTCTTCTGGCAACCAATTCTCTTAGTTTTCCTTCATCTGAGCATGTTTTTATTTGCCTTCATTTTCAAGGCTGTCTTCGTTTTATATAGAATTCTGGGTTTACCTACTTTTCTTTTGGCACTTAAAAAATGTTCCACTGTCTTATGTTCTTAGTGGTTTCTGATGAGAAATCTGTAGTAATTAAGATGATTGTTGTCCTATATGCCAAGTATCGTTTTTTTTCTGGAAGCTTTCAAGATTTTTGTCTCCATTTTTGATTTTCAGAAGTTTGATTACTGTGTCTCTATTGTAGTGTTCTTTGTATTTTTTTATCCTGCTTAGTATTTGATGAACTTCTTGCTTCTAAAATTTATATATCACCTAACTTTTGCCATTTTGGGTAATTTTACTGCAACTTTTTCTGGACCAGTCTATTTATTATCTTCTTATGAGACTCATTAACACAAATGTTAGATCTTTTGATATTGTGCAATAGGTTCCTGAGTCTCTTCACTTTTTAAAATCTTTTTCTTTCTGTTCTTCAGATTGGATAGGGTTTCTGTTGACTCATCTTCGAGTTCTCTGTCATTTTCTTCTGTTGTCTCTATTCTTTTATTGAGCTCAACCAGAGAACTTTTAAAGACCTTGTATTTTTGTCCTCTAAAGTTTCCATGTCTCTGCTGTGATCTTTTCATTCATATCAAGTATGTTTTACCTTTTCTTTAGGGAACATAGTCAAAACAGTCCTTTAAAGTTGTTGATAATTTTAACATCTGAGTCATCTTGAGGTGACATTTGCTGATTGTTTTTTCCTTGGAAATGGGTCACATTTTCCTAGTTCTTTGTATGTGGAGTGATTTGGGAAAAACTCCTGGACGTTTTGAATATTTGGCTGTAACTCCTGGACATTTTGAATATTTGGCTGTGAAATTGAAACCTTTTAAAGTCATCTGGAGAATTTTAGTGTGTGTACATGTTTGTGTGCATAATTTTAGCAGAAGATCACCCCAGTTAGGTTTAGACCATAAGTTCTCTCTTATCCTCTATCAGCAGTAGGTCCAACGTTTGTTTTCAAAGTCTTAGCTACTTCTTTGGGTTTGTCCCATGAATGTGCCACTCTGGAGTCAGTCTGGAAATTGGGAAGTAGTTTATATTGCATTTCATTTCCCAAAGCTTTTGTGGTCCTGTTTTTGTTCTGTCCCCATGCATATACCACTCAGGGATTATTTTGGAGCTTGGGAGTGATTTTTTATTTTACTTCAGTTTTTATATTTTACTTTAGTTCTCAAAGTCTTTGCTATGCTGATTTGGGTCTGTCCCAGCCATCCATGGGCTTCCCTTATGGCTCAGCTGGTAAAGAATCTGCCTGCAATGCAGGAGACCTGAGTTCGATCCCTGGGTTGGGAGGATCCCCTGGAGGAGGGAAAGGCTACCCACTCTAGTATTCTGGGCTGGAGAATTCCACGAAGTGTATAGTCCATGGGATCACAGAGAGTTGGATACGACTGAGTGACTTTCACTTTCACTTTCTTTCTTTCAGCCATCCGTACCTCAAGTGTGAGCCCAGGTCTTGTGTGAGTTGATACACAGAATTCAGAAATATCTACTCCAGCTCCCTCTTCTTTGGAATTCTTAGGCCCTTGCACACCCTACTCCTACCTCCACCACTAGCATTGACTTGCAGAGGTCCTTTTCTTAGTTCCACAGCTAGAAGGATGGTGTTTCTCTTGTAGATTTTATTTTTATTGCCTATGGAACCATTGCCATTAACTCCCAACCACTGCCCATATTTGGGTCAAAGCCATGAGAGAAAAGAGCGAAGTAAACTCGGGAAAGTCACCCCCACATATGGGTCACTTCTTTGATTCTTCTCCCCAATCTGCTTGCTTTTGTTCACTTTTCAGAGTCCTCAGGTAGTTGCTTTTTGTATTACATCCAGAGTTTTCAGTTACAATCAATAGGATCACTCCATCTTGGCCAGCACTAGAAATCTCTCCCCACTTTACTTTTAAGAAGAGAATGCATGCTTCATATTTGCTCTACAGTCTCCTACCACATTGTAGGAAAAAATGCAAGCCTTTTAAAACAAGTCATTGTAGTCCTGTTTTCTCTAGAAGGCAGCACTAATAAGCACTTCTTTGCCCCAGACCTCTGTAGCCTCAAGGACATGGATGCAATCTTGGCAACTTGTGGTTTCAAATTCCCACAAAGAGAAACCCTGGGAGTTCAGGGTCCTCTTCTCCACTCATTTCTACTTTTTCCTTGTGGGTTCTATGTGGCTGGTATGTTTGATAACTGCAAGTTAGCTCATTCTCCATCTGTCATCAGTGTGAATGCCATGTCCACCTGTGGTAACATTCATAGCAGTTACTACTTCTAGTGTTTGCTCAGCTTAGCATAGCTACTTGAGTGGAAGAGGGCTTTCCTTTCTGGTAATGTTTACAGTTCCTTCAGTAGATTCCCCAAACTGACTCTTTCAATGTTTTCAAAGTCTCTTCTCTGAAGAAAGCTGGGATAAATACTCTCCATATTAGGTTGAAAACTATGAGAGCCATTAGTTGCTGCTCATCAAATACTTCTGGTTCTCCAATTTCTTACTGCTTAGTAGGGTTGCCTTCTTGGCCCACTTGTGGTTGGGTCAGGCCACAGGATTAATTCTGCCCCATAAACTGAGTTGAAAGTCATGAGTATCACTTCCAGGCTGGCACATTAAACCGCCAGTGTGAGATCTTCTAGAGTTTGCTAACATTCCAGATTGTATCTTGTCTATCACTCAGATATCACATAGGCCTCAGGGTGAGAGCTGCATGAAACAGAGTCCCCTGAACACCTACAATGACCATGTAGCACGAGTCAGAAATAGACCTTTGTTGTTTTAAGTCACTGAGATTTGGAGGCTATTTATTAACCAAACATTACCTCAGCAAGCCTAAATAATTCAGAAGCCATATGAGAAGCACTACCTAGCATCATACTAAAAAGCATTATTCCTTGTTACCCACTTCAAACCAATACAATGTTGTAAAGTTAAAAAAAAGAGAGAGAGAGAGAGAGAGAGAGAGAGACTCAGGGCAGATATTCATCATCTTGACTTGATCCCAGCTAATTTTGAATTCTCTGCTCATCCAGGCACTGGAAACTAAAGCTATCTTTGTCTAGCTGGAGTTTAAATCTTGGTTTCCAGGAACTGACTGTCAGTCTTGACATTTATACCCAACTTTCATTCCCTGAGACCAAGTGCATCTTCATGCAACCAGAACAACTGGCAGCCTGCCATTTTGAAACCTGGAATTCAAGAGATGGGCTATAATTTCGACTCTCTTCTCTCCTCCATTCTACACTAAAGTTATTTACTTTTTTCCCTTCCTTTACTAAGTTGTTTACTACTTTATCTACACCAGTCATTTTAAAAAACATTCTTTGTCCTTTTTGCCCCTTTCTCCTTTATCTCCCTTTTGTTGCATCCCTCACTGAAGACATCTGGTTACTTCTTACTATGCTCCTATTCCCTTGTTTCTCTTAGGGGACTACCCTTTCCCTTACCTAAATTAAGCTCAGCATTCTCGCTTGAAGGCTCTTTAACACTTCTATTAAAGTTGATTCTGTCTAGCTCTTGTTTAATTCCTGAATCCCTGGTAAGAAAGCAATATATTAAGTCTGGAATAAGAAATTGCAGAGACAGTGCCAGATTGTGATAACAGCTCACCCTCACACTTATTATGTACCAGGCATCTTTCTAACCTTATTGGAATCTATCGACTCATTTACGGCTCACAAAACTCCATATACATGCATAAGTATTATAACCTCTATTTTAGAGATGAGGTAAAAGGTGCAAGGTGTTATATGACTTGCTCAGGGTCACACAGCTTGTAAGTGGCAGAGCCAGAACTAAAAACCAGATTATCCAGCTCCAGAGCCGATATTGTAGCCTTTAAATTCTATCGTTTCTCTATAAACACAGAGGATTTTAAATCAAGGATTAGTAACCTGTGGTCCTCAGATCATATATGACTTGCTGTGTGTGTGTGTGTTTGCTAAACTGCTTCCGTCATGTCCTACTCTTTGTGACCCCCATGGGCCATAGCCTGCTGGGCTCCTGTGACAATGGGATTCTCCAGGCAAGAATACTGGAGTGGTTACTCATTCCCTTCTCCAGGGGATCTCTCCCAACCCAGGAATCGGACCTGGGTCTCCTGCATTGCAGGCAGATTCTTCTATCTGAGCCACTAGGGAAGCCCGAATGCTAGGGAAGCAAGCTAAATGACTAGTAAGGCCCTGAGTGATATTATATGCATTGGTTCCTATAATGCTCAGAAGAACATTATGAAAGGAAATGACATGCAAAAAAGCATAGAGCATCCAACCAGAGTTTTTCTGCACCTATACTGTAAACGTTTTAAGGGAAAAGACTATTTTCTCACCACAGTGGAAACTCAAGTGCTCAATAAACGCTTGTTGAAAATATTTATCCAGTTTAATCACGTTGTTACAACACTCATAAAAATATTAACCACTGTTGTACTCATTTTTTACATTTTCTGGTATTATTATGACCCTATGGGGTAAGAACAAGAATGGGTAATGACTAGCCCAGTGAGTTAAATATGCTATGAATTCACATTATGGAAATTTTAATTATATTACATTTATTAATCAAAGTGTTTGTTGATAGATTGTATATTTTGTGCTCAAATGTGATTTATAATAGAAAATAGTCCAGTTGAACCTGATGAAATGCCATAATGAAATATTTGTTTGTGAATTTCTGGTGGTAATGATAGTAAGGAAGTTAGAAGACAAGCGCACACTTAAATAAACTTCACCGTCCCTAACAAACACACTCACAAACATTTTAATAATTAGTGTTTTACTGAAACCCATTTCAAAATGAACATTTTGCTGAAAAAAAATTTAAAAGAAGAAGGATCAAATGGCTCTGGTATCCTATCTTTCTTGCCTTAGAACTGAGGTAGATCATTAGAGGGATTCATATTATTTATTCAGTTCTCACAGTTGTTTATTGTTTGCAACATTAGAAAAGAATAGTTTTTGTGTCATAATAATTTCACAAGGCTTTGACAGTAAAAAAGGACACTGTTGCCTGGAAGAATTTTTTAAATACAGAGAGAAATGATTGCATGTAATAAAAATTTTTTAAATTTCATATATATATTAGTTTGACATTTACAGGTGAAAAGTATTTGATCTCTCTGTTTGAAAGAGCATGCTTTTGTTCTTTATCTGATGAATAAAATAATACTTTTCTTTGTACCTATTTCTGCTGAATAACTAAGACAGATGATTCCTTATATAAAATCTTATGATTAGAAAAATTAAATAGATAATTCCATATTTCTTTAATTATTATCCATTTAGAACTTTTTTATTAGACACTGGGATATCTTTTTGTATACATATATACATGCTGCTGCTGCTGCTAAGTCGCTTCAGTCGTGTCCGACTCTGTGCGACCCCATAGACGGCAGCCCACCAGGCTCCCCCATCCCTGGGATTCTCTAGGCAAGAATACTGGAGTGGGTTGCCATTTCCTTCTCCAATGCATGAAAGTGAAAAGTCAAAGTGAAGTCGCTCAGTTGTGTCAGACTCTTAGTGACCCCATGGACTGCAGCCTACCAGGCTCCTCTGTCCATGGGATTTTCCAGGCAAAAGTACTGGAGTGGGGTGCCGTTGCCTTCTCCAGACATATATACATATATATGTATAAGTATATACATATATGTATATCTTTGTCTAGGATTTATAAAACATATTATAAATATGTATGAATATATTAAGAAATTAATGTATATGAATAGGAAAAGAACTTTCTAATTGAAAAATATTTTTAAATATGCTAAGGATCTGGTAGTTTCTCTTTTTATGTTTCAAAACTATTGGATCATTTCTCAACTGTGTCATCTAATAATCTGGGCTTTCTCACACAAGCAGTTTCATCATTTTCAGAAGCATATATTATTTCAAGCTTCTATATTTTACTTGACTCTACAGGTAATAATTGACAAAAATATAAGTGAGGAATTGTAAGAAACCCTATTACCTGCTCCTCAGCCATTGAATTTTTGCTTATTAACTGTAGCTTAACTAGTTTCATGTTATATTTCTGTAATTTTTTAAATAGACATTTTTTTGTAGATTACTATAAAGCAATTTAATGAGAAGTATAGTTTTTTCTTTGGTGGAAAAAAGAAGCTGTAGAACCTAAAAGAGGGTTGACATTAGGGAATAATTTACTTGATCACTCATTATTTTATCAGTCAACATGAATTTCTTAGTAGGACTATCACAGTCCTGAGGTTAAAGTGATAAAAGACAGGCCTGGTCCACAAGGAATATTCTGCCTACTTAGGAGACAAACAGCTTTACAGTTATAATACAACATGATAAATATTATCAAAGAATAGTGGGCTTATTATGGGGCTTCAGACCAGGAGGTCTACTATATAATTAAGGTACAATATATACCATGGGCTTCCCATGTGGCACAGTGGTAAAGAATCCACCTGCCAATGCAGGAGATGCAGGAGACACGAGTTCCATCCCTGGGTCGGGCAACCCACTCCAGTATTCTTGACTGGGAAATCCCAGGGACAGAGGAGCCTGGTGGTCTACAGTCCATGGGGTTGCAAAGATTCAGACACAACTGTGCACAGCACAAAAGGCAGGTTTATATACGATAGAGTTAAATAACTAATAAAATATCAAATACTTGGAAATTAGAAAAGTTTTCCAAGTAATTCATGAGTCAAAGAAAAAAAATCAAAAATAAAATTAGAAAAATGGGGAATTCCCTGATGGTCCAAGTGGTTGAGACTTCATGCTCTCAGTGCTGAGGGCCCAGGTTTGATTCCTAGTCTGGGAACTAAGATCCCACAAACTATGTAGCATGGTCAAAAGAAATTAGAATAATGTGAGGTTAAAATTCCTTGGACTGCAAGGAGATCAAGCCAGTCAATCCTAAAGGAAATCAGTCCTGAAAATTCATTGGAAGAACTGTTGCTGAAGCCAAAATTCCAATACTTTGGCCACCTGATGTGAAGAGCTGACTCATTTGGAAAGACCCTGATGCTGCAAAAGATTGAAGACAGAGGAGAAGGGGACGACAGAGGATGAGATGATTAAATGGCATCACCAACTCAGTGGACATGAGTTTGAGCAACTCTGGAAGTTGGTGATGGAGAGGGAAGCCTGGAGTACTGCAGTCCATGGGGTCACAAAGAGTCGGACACGACTGAGTTGACTGAACTGAAATGAACTGAGCTGAAGGATAATGAAAGTACCAAATATTGTTAGATATAGTCTTCAGCAGTACTAAAGAGAATATTTATAACCTTAAATTCTCAAGTTAGAAAAGAAAGATTGAAAAAAAAGATTGGACTATGAATGGGTCATGTATCCAACTCAAGAAGTTTTTAAAAAGAACAATGCAAACCCAAAGAAAATATAAGTAAAGGAATAAAAGGAGTGAAACTAAAACTCTTTAAAATAGTAAACAAAGATATATAGCTATTGGTAATGCTTACCAATAGCTAGTTATTTGAAAAGACAGATAAAATAGAGAAATCTCAGGCAATGTTGGTTCAGAGAAAAGTGGGCACAGGAAATAACTGTAGGAATGGAAAAAGGACAGATGAAGGAATAGAGCAGAGACTGATAATATTATGAAAAATTTTATGCCAATAATTTTGAAAACAACATGAGAAATTTCTGAGAGAATATACTTACCAAGACTTATCCAATACAACATAAAAATCTGATTAAGGATATAAAACTAAAGGAATTGTATCAGTAGGTAAAGTCTATCCCTTTCCTCCACACAGAAAAGTATCAGACAAAGATTATTTTACAGAATAATTTTCACAATATACTCAAAGACCTATCTTATACAAATGAATCTAGGATATGAGAAAAGAAGGAACGTATGTTATAATTCTTTTCTAACCAAGTAAAACGAACATAACTTGACTAAGTTAGCCTTGTGAAATGATAGGATGAAAGGAGAGTTTAATATTAACAACTCTATTATGTAAGTCATGACTTCCCAAGTAGCACACTGGTTAAAGAATCTGCCAACAAATACAGGCGATGCAGGAGATGTGGGTTCGATCCCTGAGCTGGAAAGATCCCCTGGAGTAGGAAATGGTGACCCATTCCAATATTCTGGCCTGGGAATCCCACGGACAGAGGAACCTGGTGGTTTACAGTCCATGGGGTCACAAAGAGTCAGACATGACTTAGCACATATGTAAGCCATATAAAGTTGCCCTATTCATCATTATGACAAACAGGTATATGTTGGCAACTTCATATGGCTCAACCTAATAATTTACCACCTTAGGGGACTAAAGAGGAAAGATGACTTGACCATCTCAGCAGATTAAAAAAAAAATGCTTACATTGAATATCAAACTTAGTGATGCAGCATCATAAGCATTCCCTTTGAAATCAAGGAAAAGACAAACAACCATCAGTAGTTCTATTTTACATGATACTGATTTATATTAATTGGAAAGAAAGAAAAAAAGCAACAAACTGTATACTGTAACTTTTTTCTATGTAAATAATGTAAGAGAATCTACAAATTATGAAAAACTTACAGAATTTTGCAGTGTTGCCTGAAGTAAGATCATTATACAAACATTGAATTTTTAAACACCAAAATTAAGCAAACTACAAAACAGCAGTGATAAACATAAAACATGCAAGGAAAAAATCTAACTAAAATGTATAATTGTTTTGGAGAAAATTGTAAAGCCTTTAATGAAAAACAAGATGACTAAAATAAATGAAGAACTATCAGTAATACTTCTTAATATTTTAAAGATATTAATTCTTTCCAGGCTATTTGACAAATTCAATGTCATTCAAGTAGAATAAATGATTTTCATGAAAATTTACAGCTTAGTTGTCAAGCTTGTATAAAAGAAAATAAAAGAGGCCTTAGATAGTCAACACAGTGTTAAAAAGAAATAGTTGGGAGGACCTGCTTTATCAGATAGCATGATTTATTAAAAGCTAAAATAATTAGATAACATGGTATTATCTTGGAAGTATACGCATAGACCAGTGAAACGAACTTGAAAGTGCAGAAACAGCTTCCATGTATAGGGGACTTGATACATGACAGAACCGGCATTGTGTTGTTTCCTAGGGCTCCTGTACAAAGTTATCACAAACAATGGCTTAAAACAGAATGTTGGTATCACATATCTGGATGTAGGCAGAGCTGTGCTCCCTCTGAAAACTCTAGGGGAGAATCCCTTCTTGCCTCTTCCAGCTTCTGGTTCCTCCCGATGATTGGCTTATGGTGATATAACTTCAATCTCTGCTTTTATCTTCACATGACCTTTTTCTTCTGTGTCTGTATCTTCTCCTCTTCTTATAAGGACACTTTTCATTAGATTTAGGGCCCACCAGCTTAATCCAGGATGATCTCATCTCCAGCTTCTGCATTTAATTACACCTGCAAAGATTCTTATACAAATAACGTTACATTCACAGGTACTAGAGGTTAGGACCTAGACATATATTGCAGGGGGCCACAATTCAACCCACTATAGTAAGTAAAGGAAAGATAGTTCAATATATATTGTTAAGGCAATTGGCTATTATCAAGAAAAAAATTTGCATTCCTAAATCACACCATATCCAAACCAAACCTCCATGTTGATAAAATACCTAAATGTTAAAAAGATAATTTTAGAAGAAAATATGTAGAATATTATTATTATGATCTGTATGGTGAAAGTGAAGTCGCTCAGTTGTGTCCGACTCTCTGTGACCCAATGGACTCCTCTGTCCATGGGATTTTCCAGGCAAGAGTACTGGAGTGGGTTGCCATTTCCTTCTCCAGGGGATCTTTCCCAACAAGGGATTGAACCCAGGTCTCCTGCATTGTGGGCAGATGCTTTACTGTCTAAGCCACCAGGGAAGCCCATTAGTGATCTGTATTAGTTCAGTTCAGTTCAGTCACTCAGTCGTGTCCGACTCTTTGTGACCCCATGAATTGCAGCACGCCAGGCCTCCCTGTCCATCACCAACTCCTGGAGTTCACTCAGACTCACATCCATTGAGTCAGTGATGCCATCCAGCCATCTCATCCTCTGTCGTCCCCTTCTCCTCTTGCCCCCAATCCCTCCCAGCATCAGAGTCTTTTCCAATGAGTCAACTCTTCGCATGAGGTGGCCAAAGTACTGGAGTTTCAGCTTTAGCATCATTCCTTCCAAAGAAATCCCAGGGCTGATCTCCTTCAGAATGGACTGGTTGGATCTCCTTGCAGTCCAAGGGACTCTCAAGAGTCTTCTCCAACACCACAGTTTCAAAGCATCAATTCTTTGGTGCTCAGCTTTCTTCACAGTCCAACTCTCACATCCATACACGGCCACTGGAAAAACCATAGCCTTGACTAGATGAACCTTTGTTGGCAAAGTAGTGTCTCTGCTTTTCAATATACTATCTAGGTTGGTCATAACTTTTCTTCCAAGGAGTAAGCGTCTTTTAATTTCATGGCTGCAGTCACCATCTGCAGTGATTTTGGAGCCCCCCAAAATAAAGTCTGACACTGTTTCCACTGTTTCCCCATCTATTTCCCATGAAGTGATGGGACCAGATGCCATGATCTTCGTTTTCTGAATGTTGAGCTTTAAGCCAACTTTTTCACTCTCCTCTTTCACTTTCATCAAGAGGCTTTTGAGTTCCTCTTCACTTTCTGCCATAAGGGTGGTGTCATCTGCATATCTGAGGTTATTGATATTTCTCCCACCAATCTTGATTCCAGCTTGTGCTTCCTCCAGCCCAACGTTTCTCATGATGTACTCTGCCTATAAGTTAAATTAGCAGGGTGACAGTATACAGCCTTGACGTACTCCTTTTCCTATTTGGAACCAGTCTGTTGTTCCATGTCCAGTTCTAACTATTGCTTCCTGACCTGCATATAGGTTTCTCAAGAGACAGGTCAGGTGGTCTGGTATTCCCATCTCTTTCAGAATTTTCCACAGTTTATTGTGATCCACACAGTCAAAGGCTATGGCATAGTCAATAAAGCAGAAATAGATGTTTTTCTGGAACTCTCTTGCTTTTTCGATGATCCAGCGGATGTTGGCAATTTGTATAGGAAATGAATTTTTAAGCAAGACTACAAAAGCACAGGAATAGGAGGAGGAGCCAAGATGGCGGAGGAGTAGGACGGGGAGAACACTTTCTCCCCCACAAATTCATCAAAAGAGCATTTAAACGTCGAGTAAATTCCACAAAACAACTTCTGAATGCCGGCAGAGGACATCAGGCACCCAGAAAAGCAACCCAACTCTTCGAAAGGAGATAACCGAGTGGCGGGGAGGCGATAAGTCGCAGCATTGGCGCTCGCCTGGGAAGAGCAAATTGGCGCTCGGACCTGGGAAGAGCACAAAACGCAGGCCCAACTGAGTCTGCGCCTCTGAGGACTACCCGAGTGCCTGAACCTGAGTGGCTTGGACCTGGGAGGTGCATGCAGCCCAGGGCCAGCCTCGGATTGTTCCCGGCAGAACAACCTAGAGTCCGAGCAGTGTGGACAGGGAGGCTACACGCGCCGTGAGCGGGGGCAGACCCAGGGTGGCTGAGGCACTGCGAGCCCACGCCAGTGTTATTTGTTTGCAGCATCCCTCCCTCCATCCCCACAGCGCGACTGAACAAGTAAGCCTAAAAAAAAAAAAAAAAAAGTGTCCTCCACCGTGCCCTTTGAGTCAGGGCGGAAACCAGATACTGAAGAGACTAGCAAACAGAAGAAGATATAACAGAGGGAAACGCCTTGGAAGCTACAGGCAATAGATCAAAACCCTGTGGTTACTACGGACTACATAGGAAGGGGCCTATAGATCTTGAGAAATATAAATCTGACCAAGGAACTAGCCAAAAATGAACTGAACCCACAACACCCACAAAAAAAAAAAAAAAAAACACAACCAAAAAAGTCCTAGATATATTTTTATTATTTTTACGATCATTCTTTCTTTCTTTTTTTTTTTAACTAAAAAAAAAAAAAATTTTAAGTCCTCTATTGTTCCTTTAATTTTCACTTTTATAACCTATTACTTTGCAAAAAAAAAAAAAAAAAAAGACCCTATTTTTTTCTTCTTCAGCAAACTTCACATATATATATTTTATAATTTTTTGACCTTGTTTTTTTTTGTTTGGTTGTTTTTGTTTTTGTTTTTTTCTTCTTTTCTTTAACATTGTATTTTTGAAATTCCAAACTCTACTCTAGATTTTTAATTTTCGCTTTTTGGTATATGTTATCAATTTTGTACCTATAGTTTTTTTTTATATAATTTCTGTGACTTTTTTTTTTCTTTTTTTTTTCTTCTTCTCTGTTTCTTTCTCTTCTTCTTTTATATAACATTGTATATCTGAAATCCCAAACTTTACTCTAGATTTTTAATTTATGCTTTTTAGTATTTGATATCAATTTTGTACCTGTATTTTCTTTATAATTTTTGTGACATTGTTCGTATTTGTTTGTTTGTTTTCTCTCTTTATTTTTCTTCTTCTTCTTTTTTTTTTTTTTTAACATTGTATTTTTGAAATTCCAAACTCTACTCTAGATTTTTAATTTTCGCTTTCTGGTATTAGTTATCAATTTTGTACCTGTACTTTCTTTATAATTTTCACGACCCTGTTTGTTTTTGTTTGTTCGTTTTTTCTCTCTTTCTTTTCCTTCTTCTTTTCTTTAACATTGTATTTTTGAAATTCCAAACTCTACTCTAGATTTTTAATTTTCGCTTTCTGGTATTAGTTATCAATTTTGTACCTGTACTTTCTTTATAATTTTCGTGACCTTGTTTGTTTTTGTTTGTTCGTTCTTTCTCTCTTTCTTTTCCTTCTTCTTTTCTTTAACATCGTATTTTTGAAATTCCAAACTCTACTCTAGATTTTTGATTTTTGCTTTTATGTATTTGTTACCAATTTTGTACCTTTAAGGACCCAATCTTCAGGACCCATTTTTCACTAGGGAGTGAGATTACTGGCTTGACTGCTCTCTCTCCCTTTGGACCCTCCTTTTTCTCCACCAGGTCGCCTGTGTCTCCTCCCTAACCCCTCTCTACTCTACCCAACTCTGTGAATTTCTGTGTGTTCCAGATGGTAGAGAACACTTAGGGAACTGATTACTGGCTGGATCTGTCTCCCTCCTTTTCATTCCCCCCTTTTATCCTTCTGGCCACCTCTGTTACCTTCCTCCTTCTTCTCTTCTCTGTATAACCCCGTGAACATCTCTGAGTGGTCCAGTTGTGGAGTGCACATAAGGAAGTGACTACTGGCTAGCCCACTCTCTCCACTATTGATTCACCTCATCTCATTTGGGTCACCTCTAACTCCCTCCTCCCTCTTCTCTTCTCCATGTAACCCTGTGAACCTCTCTGAGTGACCCTCACTGTAGAGAAACTTATCATCTTTAATGTAGATGTTTTATCAATGGTGCTGTATAGAAGGAGAAGTTTTGAAACTACTGTAAAAAATAAGACCGATAATCGGAAGCAGGAGACTTAAGTCCAAACCCTGACTCCAGGGAACTCCTGACTCCAAGGAACATTCACTGACAGGAGCTCATCAAATGCCTCCATACCGACACTGAAACCAAGCACCACATAAGGGCCAATAAGTTCAGGGCAAGACATACCAAGCAAATTCTCCAGCAACAAAGGAACACAGCCCTGAGCTTCAAGATACAGGCTGCCCAAAGTCACCCCAAAACTATAGACATCTCATAACTCATTACTGGACATTTCATTGCACTCCAGAGAGAAGAAATACAGCTCCACCCACCAGAACACCGACACAAGCTTCCCTAACCAGGAAACCTTGACAAGCCACCTGTACAAACCCACACACAGTGAGGAAACGCCATAATAAAGAGAACTCCACAAACTGCCAGAATACAGAAAGGACACCCCAAACTCAGCAATTTAAACAAGATGAAGAGACAGAGGAATACTCAGCAGATAAAGGAACAGGATAAATGCCCACCAAACCAAACAAAAGAGGAAGAGATAGGGAATCTACCTGATAAAGAATTCCGAATAATGATAGTGAAATTGATCCAAAATCTTGAAACTAAAATGGAATCACAGATAAATAGCCTGGAGACAAGGATTGAGAAGATGGAAGAAAGGTTTAACAAGGACCTAGAAGAAATAAAAAAGAGTCAATATATAATGAATAATGCAATAAGTGAAATTAAAAACACTCTGGAGGCAACAAATAGTAGAATAACAGAGGCAGAAGACAGGATTAGTGAATTAGAAGATAGAATGGTAGAAATAAATGAATCAGAGAGGATAAAAGAAAAACGAATTAAAAGAAATGAGGACAATCTCAGAGACCTCCAGGACAATATTAAACGCTACAACATTCGAATCATAGGGGTTCCAGAAGAAGAAGACAAAAAGAAAGACCATGAGAAAATACTTGAGGAGATAATAGTGGAAAACTTCCCTAAAATGGGGAAGGAAATAATCACCCAAGTCCAAGAAACCCAGAGAGTCCCAAACAGGATAAACCCAAGGAGAAACACCCCAAGACACATATTAATCAAATTAACAAAGATCAAACACAAAGAACAAATATTAAAAGCAGCAAGGGAAAAACAACAAATAACACACAAGGGAATTCCCATAAGGATAACAGCTGATCTTTCAATAGAAACTCTTCAAGCCAGGAGGGAATGGCAAGACATACTTAAAATGATGAAAGAAAATAACCTACAGCCCAGATTATTGTACCCAGCAAGGATCTCATTCAAGTATGAAGGAGAAATCAAAAGCTTTTCAGACAAGCAAAAGCTGAGAGAATTCTGCACCACCAAACCAGCTCTCCAACAAATACTAAAGGATATTCTCTAGACAGGAAACACAAAAACGGTGTATAAACTCAAACCCAAAACAATAAAGTAAATGGCAACGGGAACATACTTATCAGTAATTACCTTAAATGTAAATGGGTTGAATGCCCCAACCAAAAGACAAAGACTGGCTGAATGGATACAAAAACAAGACCCCTACATATGTTGTCTACAAGAGACCCACCTCAAAACAGGGGACACATACAGACTGAAAGTGAAGGGCTGGAAAAAGATTTTCCATGCAAATAGGGACCAAAAGAAAGCAGGAGTAGCAATACTCATATCAGATAAAATAGACTTTAAAACAAAGGCTGTGAAAAGAGACAAAGAAGGTCACTACATAATGATCAAAGGATCAATCCAAGAAGAAGATATAACAATTATAAATATATATGCACCCAACACGGGAGCACCACAGTACGTAAGACAAATGCTAACAAGTATGAAAGGAGAAATTAACAATAACACAATAATAGTGGGAGACTTTAATACCCCACTTACACCTATGGATAGATCAACTAAACAGAAAATTAACAAGGAAACACAAACTTTAAACGATACAATAGACCAGTTAGACCTAATTGATATCTATAGGTCATTTCATCCCAAAACAATGAATTTCACCTTTTTCTCAAGCGCACATGGAACCTTCTCCAGGATAGATCACATCCTGGGCCATAAAGCTAGCCTTGGTAAATTCAAAAAAATAGAAATCATTCCAAGCATTTTTTCTGACCACAATGCAGTAAGATTAGATCTCAATTACAGGAGAAAAACTATTAAAAATTCCAACATATGGAGGCTGAACAACACGCTGCTGAATAACCAACAAATCACAGAAGAAATCAAAAAAGAAATCAAAATTTGCATAGAAACGAATGAAAATGAAAACACAACAACCCAAAACCTGTGGGACACGGTAAAAGCAGTCCTAAGGGGAAAGTTCATAGCAATACAGGCACACCTCAAGAAACAAGAAAAAAGTCAAATAAATAACCTAACTCTACACCTAAAGCAACTAGAAAAGGAAGAAATGAAGAACCCCAGGGTTAGTAGAAGGAAAGAAATCTTAAAAATTAGAGCAGAAATAAATGCAAAAGAAACAAAAGAGACCATAGCAAAAATCAACAAAACCAAAAGCTGGTTCTTTGAAAGGATAAATAAAATTGACAAACCATTAGCCAGACTCATCAAGAAACAAAGGGAGAAAAATCAAATCAACAAAATTAGAAACGAAAATGGAGAGATCACAACAGACAACACAGAAATACAAAGGATCATAAGAGACTACTATCAACAATTATATGCCAATAAAATGGACAACGTGGAAGAAATGGACAAATTCTTAGAAAAGTACAACTTTCCAAAACTCGACCAGGAAGAAATAGAAAATCTTAACAGACCCATCACAAGCATGGAAATTGAAACTGTAATCAAAAATCTTCCAGCAAACAAAAGCCCCGGTCCAGACGGCTTCACAGCTGAATTCTACCAAAAATTTAGAGAAGAGCTAACACCTATCCTGCTCAAACTCTTCCAGAAAATTGCAGAGGAAGGTAAACTTCCAAACTCATTCTATGAGGCCACCATCACCCTAATACCAAAACCTGACAAAGATCCCACAAAAAAAGAAAACTACAGGCCAATATCACTGATGAACATAGATGCAAAAATCCTTAACAAAATTCTAGCAATCAGAATCCAACAACACATTAAAAAGATCATACACCATGATCAAGTGGGCTTTATCCCAGGGATGCAAGGATTCTTCAATATCCGCAAATCAATCAATGTAATACACCACATTAACAAATTGAAAAATAAAAACCATATGATTATCTCAATAGATGCAGAGAAAGCCTTTGACAAAATTCAACATCCATTTATGATAAAAACTCTCCAGAAAGCAGGAATAGAAGGAACATACCTCAACATAATAAAAGCTATATATGACAAACCCACTGCAAACATTATCCTCAATGGTGAAAAATTGAAAGCATTTCCTCTAAAGTCAGGAACAAGACAAGGGTGCCCACTTTCACCATTACTATTCAACATAGTTTTGGAAGTTTTGGCCACAGCAATCAGAGCAGAAAAAGAAATAAAAGGAATCCAAATTGGAAAAGAAGAAGTAAAACTCTCACTATTTGCAGATGACATGATCCTCTACATAGAAAACCCTAAAGAGTCCACCAGAAAATTACTAGAAATAATCAATGACTACAGTAAAGTTGCAGGATATAAAATCAACACACAGAAATCCCTGGCATTCCTATACACTAATAATGAGAAAACAGAAAGAGAAATTAAGGAAACAATTCCATTCACCATTGCAACGGAAAGAATAAAATACTTAAGAATATATCTACCTAAAGAAACTAAAGACCTATATATAGAAAACTATAAAACACTGGTGAAAGAAATCAAAGAGGACACTAATAGATGGAGAAATATACCATGTTCATGGATTGGAAGAATCAATATAGTGAAAATGAGTATACTACCCAAAGCAATTTATAGATTCAACGCAATCCCTATCAAGCTACCAACAGTATTCTTCACAGAGCTAGAACAAATAATTTCACAATTTGTATGGAAATACAAAAAACCTCGAATAGCCAAAGCGATCTTGAGAAAGAAGAATGGAACTGGAGGAATCAACCTACCTGACTTCAGGCTCTACTACAAAGCCACAGTTATCAAGACAGTATGGTACTGGCACAAAGACAGAATTATTGATCAATAGAATAAAATAGAAAGCCCAGAGATAAATCCACGCACATATGGACACCTTATCTTCGACAAAGGAGGCAAGAATACACAATGGATTAAAGACAATCTCTTTAACAAGTGGTGCTGGGAAATCTGGTCAACCACTTGTAAAAGAATGAAACTGGACCACTTTCTAACACCATACACAAAAATAAACTCAAAATGGATTAAAGATCTAAACGTAAGACCAGAAACTATAAAACTCCTAGAGGAGAACATAGGCAAAACACTCTCCGACATACATCACAGCAGGATCCTCTATGACCCACCTCCCAGAATATTGGAAATAAAAGCAAAAATAAACAAATGGGACCTAATTAACCTTAAAAGCTTCTGCACATCAAAGGAAACTATTAGCAAGGTGAAAAGACAGCCTTCAGAATGGGAGAAAATAATAGCAAATGAAGCAACCGACAAACAACTAATCTCAAAAATATACAAGCAACTCCTACAGCTCAACTCCAGAAAGATAAACGACCCAATCAAAAAATGGGCCAAAGAACTAAATAGACATTTCTCCAAAAAAGACATACAGATGGCTAACAAACACATGAAAAGATGCTCAACATCACTCATTATCAGAGAAATGCAAATCAAAACCACTATGAGGTACCATTTCACACCAGTCAGAATGGCTGCGATCCAAAAGTCTACAAATAATAAATGCTGGAGAGGGTGTGGAGAAAAGGGAACTCTCTTACACTGTTGGTGGGAATGCAAACTAGTACAGCCACTATGGAGAACAGTGTGGAGATTCCTTAAAAAACTGGAAATAGAACTGCCTTATGATCCAGCAACCCCACTGCTGGGCATACACACTGAGGAAACCAGAAGGGAAAGAGACACGTGTACCCCAATGTTCATCGCAGCACTGTTTATAATAGCCAAGACATGGAAGCAACCTAGATGTCCATCAGCAGATGAATGGATAAGAAAGCTGTGGTACATATACACAATGGAGTATTACTCAGCCATTAAAAAGAATACATTTGAATCAGTTCTAATGAGGTGGATGAAACTGGAGCCTATTATACAGAGTGAAGTAAGCCAGAAGGAAAAACATAAATACAGTATACTAACGCACATATATGGAATTTAGAAAGATGGTAACAATAACCCGGTGTACGAGACAGCAAAAGAGACACTGATGTATAGAACAGTCTTATGGACTCTGTGGGAGAGGGAGAGGGTGGGAAGATTTGGGAGAATGGCAATGAAACATGTAAAATATCATGTAGGAAACGAGTTGCCAGTCCAGGTTCGATGCATGATGCTGGATGCTTGGGGCTGGTGCACTGGGACGGCCCAGAGGGATGGTATGGGGAGGGAGGAGGGAGGAGGGTTCGGGATGGGGAACACATGTATACCTGTGGCGGATTCATTTTGATATTTGGCAAAACTAATACAATTATGTAAAGTTTAAAAATAAAATAAAATTGGAAGAATAAAAAAAAACAAAAAAATAAATTCCATAAAAAAAAAACAAAAAAACAAAAGCACAGGAATAATGGAAAAAACTGATATATTCCACAACATTAAAATTTAAAACTTATATGCATCAAAGCTACCATAAATAAGAAAAACACATCATGTTAAGAGAATATATTTGCAATTCATGTAGCTGATAATATGTACAAATGAAATAAAAACAAAACAAAAACAATAAAAGTAGAGAAAAGTATGAGCAGACAATTCAGAGAGGAGGAAACCCAAATGTTCAATGAGCCTATGAAAAGATGCTCAAACTCACTACTAATTAGAGAAATGAAGTTTCAAGGAGGAATGAGATTCTTTTACAAACATTGCATTTATTGAAATTGAAAGACCTGAGATTTATACTACTTGATTTAAACCGCCTGAGATTTATACTACCAATATTTGGTAGTAAAAATTGGTATAACCACTTTGGAGAGCAAATTGGCACTGTCTAGTAAAATTGGAGAAGGAAATGGCAACCCACTCCGGTGTTCTTGCCTGGAGAATCCCAGGGACAGGGGAGCCTGGTGGGCTGCCGTCTCGGGTCGCACAGAGTCGGACATAACTGAAGTGACTTAGCAGCAGCAGCAGCAGCAGTAAAATTGAAAGTGCATATACCTTTAACCCAGAAATTACCCGTGGATACTTGTACATTGCAGCTTTGGGTCATCAGCAAAGGAATGAATGTTGTGTAGTATATTCATGCAGGGTAATGCCTGCAGCAGTTGAAACAAATGAATTAGTGGTATCTATGTCAACCTTTATGAATCTTTAAAATAAGGAAAAAGGCACATTTCAGAATAGTAGATACAGTATGATATCATTTATATGAAATTTTAAAACATGAAAGTCAACACTATGTGTTGTTTAGTGATACCAACATTGGTAACTAAAGTATGAAGATCTCATGAGAATACTAATCAAACTCTAGAGGGTGATTCCTCTGGTGGAGGCGGTGGAGAGAAGGAAATTTAAGCGGGGGAGATGACATATAGGGTGTAAACTCTGTTCACTATGTTTTAATTAGGCTGGCTCATGAGTACATGGATATTCATTATATTAATTTGTTGACTTTTTATATTTCTTAAATCTTCTTTCATAATTCCAAAAGAGAAAGGTAAGAGACAATTGAGTTACTACAAGGAGGGCACTGTTCTAATAATTTGAGTCTTCTCAAATTTAAAATAAGATGAAGTTGCAACTAAAATTATAGTAAGATAGGATTTAGCCACAAGGGAGAATGAGTAAAGAAGGAACATGGGAAGTCTGTGGGCCTGGGGCTCAGTTTTGATTTTGTCATCAGTTAACTTTGGGACCATGGACAAAGCCTTTAACTTGTCCAGACCTTTGCAAAGTTGGGTTGGACCATGGTCTTGATCAAATGCTTTATGTTTGCAAAATTAACGAAAACATGGCCATATGAACTTAATGGATTAGAGGGCTGCACTAGAGCAGGTAAGTGAAAGCTAAATCTTTGTTGGTTGAAGTTCCAGAATACTATGTTTCTTTGAAGTTAAGGCTGCAGAGTAAGGAAGACTAGAAGTCAGATAAATTTGAGGCTATTTAGCAGAGATGTGGTTGGACCTAGAGAATGTCATACAAAATTAAGTAAGTTAGACAAAGAAAAACAAATATATATATCAATAACCTCAGATATGCAGATGACACCACCCTTATGGCAGAAAGTGAAGAGAAACTAAAAAGCCTCCTGATGAAAGTGGAAGAGGAGAGTGAAAAAGTTGGCTTAAAGCTCAACATTCAGAAAACGAAGATCATGGCATCTGGTCCCATCACTTCATGGGAAATAGATGGGGAAACAGTGGAAACAGTGTCAGACTTTATTTTTTGGGGCTCCAAAATCACTGCAGATGGTGACTGCAGCCATGAAATTAAAAGACGCTTACTCCTTGGAAGGAAAGTTATGACCAACCTAGATAGCATATTAAAAAGCAGAGACGTTACTTTGCCAACAAAGATCCATCTAGTCAAGGTTATGGTTTTTCCAGTGGTCATGTATGGATGTGAGAGTTGGATTGTGAAGAAAGCTGAGCACCAAAGAATTGATGCTTTTTAGCTGTGGTGTTGAAGAAGACTCTTGAGAGTCTCTTGGACAGCAAGGAGATCTTGCCAGTCCATCCTAAAGGAAATCAGTCCTGAATATTCATTGGAGGGACTGATGTTGAAGCTGAAACTCCAGTACCACCTGATGTGAAGAACTGACTCATTTGAAAAAACCCTGATGCTGGGAATGATTGAAGTCAGGAGAAGAAGGGGACGACAGAGGATAAGATGGTTGAATGGCATCACTGACTTGATGGGCCTGAGTTTGAGTAAACTCTGGGAATTGGTGATAGACAGGGGTCCTGGCGTGCTGCAGTCTATGGGGTCGCAAAGAGTCAGACACGACTGAGTGGCTGAACTGACTGATATATGTGAAATCTAGAAAAATGATATAGATGAACTTATTTGCAAAGCAGAAATAAAGACACAGGCATAGAGGACAAATGTGTGGATACCAAAGGGTTAAGAGGAGGTGGGATGAATTGGGAGATAGGGATTGACATATATATAGTACTGTGTATAATACAAATAACTAATGAGAACTCATTGTGTAGCACATGGCTCTCTACTCAATGCTCTGTGGTGACCTAAATGGGAAGGAAATCCAAGAAGAGGAAATATATGTATATGTGTGGCCAATTCATTTTGTTGTACAGAAGAACCTAACACAACATTGTAAAGCAACTATACTCCAATAAAAACAGAAAAAGAAAGTCCTCATACCCCTGAACCTAACAATTCCTCTGGAAATGTATACAGAAATATGTACTGCAGCTTTGAAAGAAATAAAGAAGAAACAGGAATATGGCAAAGAATAATCTTCTAGTACAGACTTGAGATGATCAAAACTGGACAAGAAAAATTGAGAAAGATTTTATGTGTGGTATTTCTCATCTTGCCAATCGTGTTACATCTCAAATAACATTTGTACTGACACTTGGAGAACTGTGTAAAACAAGATGCTGGAGAATACGCATTAACTGCAAACTCTTTTGAAGGGTGGGACTGGCAGGCTGGCCGGCTGGCAGGCTAACTCCTAAAGATCCTCAAAGTATGGCATTCATCATAACAGACCAGAGACTGCCTCTCAGTCGGTAGAAAACTCTTCTAATCATCAAATGTATAAAATAGAAATGGAGAATTCAGATTTTATTGATGTTTACCCCAAATTGGAAGTTCTCTCCTTGAAAGAGATTTTCTCTAAATTTAACAGATAATATTAAAAATAAATAAAATAAATGACATTTTTATTAAGTTATAAACTAAAACTTTTCCAAACTGTTAGTGATAAAAAATTTTCAAACACTCATTTTTAGGAAACAACTATCTATTGTCTCTATTGAAATGATATTAAAAAATCATTAACACATGAAAAGGCAGTTAAGACATATGTATCAAAAATGTGGGGAAAGTACTATAGAAGTGGGTCAGGTTTTCAATTAGTAAAAACATTGTGTTACTTTTTCTGGATTATGTTTTAATTATGGCATTTCTCAGCTTTTTAAAATGTGTACTGTATTGTGATTTTTTTCATTCTAAATAAGTATTTACCTTTACATGTAGACTTGCATTCTTAATTTTTTATTCTCTTCTAAAATATGGTGTTTCAAACTTCATAAACTTCAGATTCCACAAAACCCCTTTCTTTCTGGAGCTCAAGCGATTGTAAAATTCCAAATGTCAATATGCCATGTACATTGCAGATCCTAACTGGGTCAGGAATTACCTGTGACCAACCCTGATGTCAGATTTATTAGAATGAAAACTATTGGAAAATGGGAAAAATTTCATACAGAGTTGGAGTATTTGCAAACCACATAACCTGGTTAAGAAGCTGTGTTGGTAGAGCTGGTTAGAAATAATACTTATAAAAAATGAGAATCATATCTAATTTTTGTTGAGCACATACTGTGTGCCAAGCTCACAGTATGCCCTTTATATCTGTTTTCAGTGATTCTTCGCATAAACTTTTATTACAGTAGCTGTCATATAAATAAGGGCAAATGCCCAGACAACATACTGGCTAAGACCTGCCAGATCAGTGATCACTGGGGAACTCATGGATTAATAGCAGGAGTGCAGGTCCTCTCCTCCTTATTTATTCTAGGGAAGTACATGGTGGCCTAGCAGAGCCAGACATTCAATTCCAGAAGAGGTGCCCCGACTGTTGGCTGTGGGGATTTTTAAAACATTTATTGGAGTATAGTTGATTTATAATACTGTGTTAGTTTGAAGTGTACAGCAAAATGAACTAGTTATACATATACATATATCCACTCTTTTTTAGATTCTTTCCCCATATAGGTCATTACAGAGTGCTGAATAGAGTTCCCCATGCTATATAGTAGGCCTTAATTAGTTATCCATTTTATATATAGCAGTGTTTATATGTCAACCCCAATCTCCCAATGTATCCCTTCCTCCTTCACCCCTGATAACCATAAGATTGTTTTCTACATCTTTGACTCTGCTTCTGTATATACGTAAGTTCTTTTGTACCCTTTTTTTCAGTTCAGTTGCTCAGTCACTTCTGACCCTTTGTGACCCCATGGGCTGTAGCATGCCAGGCTTCCCTGTCCGTCACCAACTCCCAGAGCTTGTGCAAACTCAGATTCCACATATAAGCAATATCATGATATTTGTCTTTCTGTCTGACTTACTTTGGCTGTGGGGATTTTAGGTTGCATGATCAACCTTTTGAGAAGGCTTTGTAATGTGTTAACTTGTCTAGGCTAAATTACATTTCCCAGAGAATTCCTTTCTTCTGTTTTTCTGGTTAGAGTGGGCCACAGAGGGATTCCCAGAGAGATTTGGAAGACTAAGAAGGAAGCAGCTGCTGTTTTGTTGCAAACACCCATTGCTGATCTGCTTCCTTACCTCACTGCAGTGAAACAGAGATGGGGCTACATGTGTTTTTAACCCTTTGATGAAGGGCCCTGCTTTTCCCAGGATACCTCGATTTCAGAGGCATCAAGAGTGGATAAGAATTTTCATCCATTTTTGTCAGTTTCCAGCTTGTGCTCATGGGCTTCCAGCCTGCTTATGTTCTTTCCTTCCTGACTGTTTGCCCTCTGCTTAGCCAGTTCCCGCAACAGTAAAAACAACAAATCCTCTCTAATAAATTCATCTCTCTCTCTCTCTCTCTCTTTATCTATCACCTATTTATCCCCTATTGGTTTTGTGTATCTGGTTGACTTACAACTGATACAATTACAGAAGCACTGGCCTCTTCCCTGGTGTAAGGGCTCTGGGTTCAACATCTACGGTTGTAGGTACATGGCATTGCAAAGTAGTATAAAGATCACCACTTCACTATTCATTTTGGAGAAGAACTTATACTTTACCTGGCATGATTGTGGAGCTAGAGCCCAGGCCTGCAATTGAGCAGGGTTGATTATGCTTATTACTGGGCCATAGCTGGTTTCCATGGAACACTGCTAGAGGCTAAGAGGCCAGTTTGCAAGGAATTAGTCTTGGACAAGAGGAGAAGATTGTATTATCCAACAGTGGCTGAAATAATATATATCGCATCACACAGACTCTTCTAAGAATTTGATATTGCTATTTCTCCATTGAGAGAGGTCTGTGTTCCCTCCCCTGGAACTTGAGAAAACCTTTATAATCTCCTTCACTAAAAGAATGCAGCAAAAGTGTGAACTTCAAAGCTAGATTATAAAAGGCAATAAGGATTCCATTTAGTTCTCTCTCATTCTTGAGGCACTCTTTCATAGAACACAGCCACCATTGTACAAGGAAGCCTAAACTAGCTCTGCTAGTTCCATATGGGAGACCATACGGAAAGGCCCATGTGGAGAGGAGCTTAAGACTCCAGCTGATATCCAGGATTAACCACTAGATATGTGACTGAATGGGGCTTCCCAGGTGGTGCTAGTGGTAAAGAATGCACCTGACAATGCAGGACACCCAAGAGATGCGGATTTGATCCCTGGGTGGGGAAGATCCCCTGGAAAAGGGCATGGAAACCCACTCCAGTATTCTTACCTGGAGAACCCTATGGACAGAGGAGTCTGTCCATGGGACAGCCTACGGTCCATGGGGTCACAAAGAGTCAGACACGACTGAAATGACTTTACACACACATACACATGCACACATATGTGACTGAATGAGGCTTTAGAAGTATCCAGCCCCCAACTTTTGAGACTTCCATCTGAAGCCTCAGATGTGGAACACAGTGGAACAGAGATGAGCTATCCTCATGCAACCCTCCCCAAATTAAAGATTTGTGAGCAGAATAAATATTGTTTTTCACCACTAAGTTTTAGAGTAACCTGTTATTTGGTATTAGAAAGTGGAAAGACAAGTTAGCTTTGTGTCATAGTTACCAGTTGCTGTATAACAACTTACTCCAAAATGTAGTGATTTAAAAGTATAAATATTCATTATTTAATGCAGTTTTTGAAGGTCAAGTATTCAGGAGTTGGTTAACTTATTAGTTTTGGTTCAGAGTTTCCCATGAGGCTGTAGTCAAAATGTTGGTCAGGGCTATGGTCATTTAAAGGTTTTCTTAGGTCATTTAAAGGCTGAAGAATCATCTTCTAAGGTGGCTCCCTCATGTGGTTCTTGGTAGGAAGCCTTGATTCCTTGTTGGATGTTGGCAATAGGCCTCAGTTCCTCGCACATAGACCTCTCACAGAGCTGTCCGACTGTCCTCATGATGTGGTAGTTGGTTTCCCCTGGAGTAGGTGATCCAAGAGAGAAAGCAGGAATGAAGTGAAAATGCCTTTTATGATCATCCCCACCACATTCTGTTTGTTAGAGTCACTCAGTACAGGCCACAGTCAAGAGGAGGACAGTTAGACTCCATCCTTTGAAGTGGGGCAGTATCAAGGAATTTGTGAATACATGATAAAATCACTATACCCTGACCTGAAAGGCAGCCTCTATGCCTCTGTCTACATTTCATTTTCTTTCCACAAAAGTAGGCTGTGAAGCTAGTTATGTCCTCTCGCTCGGAAACACTGGAAAATACTAGCTTGGAAGGTCTGGGAGACTATCCAGGGGGGCAGATGATGTTCACCTGTTGCAGTTGGAGGAAGGCCATTAGTAGGAAGGATCCAGGAGGCATGTATTGTCTAATCTAGAAAATATAACAAGACTGGCACCTGCAGCTGCTTTGCGGAGTTTGAGAAAATACTAACCAGAATTTGCAGTTTCTTAAGTCTCTTCCAATGACTGGGGAACCTATGTCATCCTGAAGGAAAAAAGAGCTCTTCTGCACTGTTGCTCAGCCGTTGATCCTATGGTCCCTTGGTAAGAATTTTGGGCATTTGAACTCAGTGGAATTTGAAAGGGAATGGGAGATACCAGTCACAAAGTAGTCTGAGGAGAAATTGGAATGGTGTCCATTTTCAATGTCCCAATGTCCCCATACATCTTGTATCAAATAGAAGAACCATTAACAGAATAGATTAAAAGAACACTTCTTTGCATGTATGGCCACTTGGATGACAGTTCTCCTGGAGTGCAAGATGGCTAATGGGCACTGTTCCCTGAGTCTCCTGTAATTTCTGGTGTTCCATTACTACTAGTTGAGGCGCTTCTTCTGGAAGTGTTTATTCCATCTGGCTTATTACCGTATTTCACTGGAAACCCAGAAGTTAACCAAACACCGCCACATTAAAAAAATTATTATTGCTTTTTTAATTGTTGGGGTGAAATTCACAGAACATAAAATTAACATTTTCAAGTGTAAAATTACACTTGACATTTAGTACATTCACAAGGTTGTACAGCTACCACCTCTGTCAAATTCCAAGACATTTTCATCATTCAAAGATGAAACCTTACCCGTTAATCAGTCATTTTCCATCTTCCCTCCCTGTAGACCCTGGCAACCACCATTTTTCTTTCTTTCTCTATGAATTTACATTTTCTAGATTTTTTCAAAGAAATGGAATCATACGATATGGGACATTTTGGGTCTGGTTTCTTCTGCTTAGCATAATATTTTCAAAGTGCATCCATGTTATAGCATGCATCAGTACTACATTCCTTTTTGTGGCTGAATAATATTCCATTGTTTGAGTAGACATCATTTTGTTTATTCATCTGTTGATTGTTACCACCTTTTGGCTATAGTGAATAGTGCTGCTGGGAATATTGGTGTACAAATATTTCCTTGAGTACTTGTCTTCGACTCTTTTGAGTATACACCTAGCATAGGAATTGCTATTATTCTATGTTTAACTTTTGAGAAACCACCAAAATATTTTTCAGTGGATGAACCACTTTATATTCCCATCACCAACGAACGAGCGTTCCAATTTCTCCACATCCTTGCCAACAGTTATTTTCATTTTTAAAGTAGTAGCCAACCTAGTGGGTGTGAAATGATATCTCATTGTGATTTTGCTTTACATTTCCCTCATAATTAGTGATGTTGAGCATCTTTTCATGTCCTATTGACCATTTGTATATCTTCTTTGGAGAAATGTCTACTTAAATCCTTTGCTCATTTTTTTCTCAGCTTTATTGAGGTATGCCTACATGCTAAGTCACTTCAGTCATGTCTGACTCTTTGCAACCCTATGGACCATAGCCTGCCAGGTTTCTCTGTCCAGTGGGATTTCTCAGGCAAAAATACTGGAATAGGCTGCCATGTCCTTCTCCAGGGGATCTTCCTGACCCAGGGATAGAACCTGCATCTCCTGCACTGGCAGGCAGGTTCTTTACCACTAGTGCCACCTGAGAAGCCTGTCAATTATTAGGTATAATTGGTGAAAAAAATTTTTAAGATATTTCAAGTGTGCAATGTGATGATTTTATATACATACACACCGTGGAAGGACTTCTCTGAGCAAGTTAATTAACATATTCATCACATCATATATTTATCTTTTAGGGGGTTGAGAACATTTAAGTTCTACACTTTTAGCAAATTTCAGTTATTATAGTCACCATATTATACATCAGATCCTCAGATTTTATTCATATTTTCTTTCTACAAATACATTTTATTAAAAGAGACATTTTATTAACTAGTGAATACATACACACACACACACATACAGACAGTTGATTCTCATTTTTCACAGTAGTTATATTCTTTAAAGTCACCACATACACTGAATTGGTAAATACGGAACCATTTTCCCTAGGGGAAGTACAGAGTTAGGTTCCTATGAGCCTCTGATCACATTTTCATTAACCAATCAATGCAACATTGTTTTATGTGTGATTATGCTTAAAGACATGCTTTATTTAATATACATTGTTGATTCATCAACATTGAACTAACAGCCAACAGTACTATAACTCAGGCCTGAATGAAGTTTATTGAATATTGTATTTTCTCCATAAGGGACGTTATGACTTGTTCTTAGAAGCAATAGACAGCACTTTGCTTGGAGATCATTTTAAAGAAGAAAATCACCAACAAAAAGCACAAAAATTAAAAAGAATGTAACACTAAATAGTCTGTGAAAAAAACACTTGTTTATCGTGTGAAACCTAAAACTAGAAGACAGAGTAAGTATTGCCTTGTTTGACCTCAGGTGGAAACATGCATTTTAGGCAACTCAATTTTTTTTGGTCACTTTGTGTATGTCCATGAATGACTGTGAAAATACTTTTTAAAATTGAAGTATAATTGACTTACAATATTATTTTAGTTTCAGGAGACATTATTCACTTTATAACTGAAAGTTTGTACCCTTTTATCAACCTCTCCCTATCTCTCCTACTCCCATCCCCTGTAACCACTTTTCTCCTCTCTGTTTCTAAGAATTCAACTTTTTTTCCCCCAGTATTCCACATGTAAGTGATACCACATAGTATTTATTTTTCTCTGTCTGGCTTACTTCACTTTACATTGTGCCCTCCAGATTCATCCATATTGTCACAAATGACAAGATTTCCTTCTTTTTAAAGGCTGAATAATATTCCATTATTTGTATCTTTATATCTATAGCCATATATCACATTTTCTTGATCCATTCATTTGCCTACAAACACTTAGGTTGTTTCCATACCTTGACTATTGTGAATAACGCTGCAATGAGTATAAGAATGCAGATATCTCTTTAAGATAGTGATTTCATTTCCTCTGGACATATACCCAGATGTGTAACTACTAGATTGTATGATAGTTATATTTTAATTTCTCCGTACTTTGGCCACCTCATGCGAAGAGTTGACTCAATGGAAAAGACTCTGATGCTGGGAGCGATTGGGGGCAAGAGGAGAAGGGGACGACATGAGTCTGGGTGAACTCCAGGAGTTGGTGATGGACAGGGAGGCCTGGCGTGCTGCAATTCATGGGGTCGCAAAGAGTCGGACACAACTGAGCGACTGAACTGATCTGAAGGAATCTCCATACTATTTTCTGTAGCGGCTGTACCAGTTTACATTCTTACCAACAGTTTACAAGGGTTGTTTTCTCCACATCCTTGCCAGCATTTGTCATTTGTTATCTTTTTGATAATAGCTGTTCTAGTAGGTGTGAGGTGATATCTCATTGTGGTTTTGATTTCCATTTATTAAAAAATAACTAGTGATGTCAAGCACCTTTTCAAGTACCAAGTACCTGTTGGTCATTTGTAGGTCTTTCTTTTGGAAAAAATATTTATTTAGGTCTTTTACCCATTTGAAAATTGGATTATTTCTTTTTTCACTATCAAGGTATATAAATTCCTTAGATATTTTGGATATCAACTCCTATATGTAGCTTGCAAATGTTTTCTCTCTTTCCTTAGGTTGCCTTTTCATTTTATTGGTGGTTTCCTTTGCCTTGCAGAAGCTTTTTAGTCTGATGTAGTCCCATTTGTTTATTTTCACTCTTGTTGTCTTTGTTTTTGGTGTGAAGTCCAAAAAAAGCATTGCCGAGATCAGTGTTGAGATTACACGCTATGAAATTGTACAGATAACCCTTATACTTGTACTAAAAGTTCCATTTTCATTTAGCATTTATTTCATTCTATGTAATTTTATTTTTAAAAATTTATTTACTTTAATTGGAGGCTAATTACTTTATAATATTGTAGTGGTTTTTGCCATACATTGACATGAATCAGTTATGGGTGTACATGTGTTCCCCATCCTGAATCCCCCTCCCACCTCCCTCCCCATCCCATCCCTCAGGGGCATCCCAGTGCACCAGCCCTGAGCACCCTGTCTCATGCATCAAACTTGGACTGGTGATCCATTTCACGTATGGTAATATACACGTTTCAATGTTATTTTCTCAAATCATCCCACCCTTGCCTTCTCCCACAGAGCCCAAAAGTATGTTCTTTGCATCTATATCTCTTTTGCTGTCTCACAGATAGGGTCATTGTTACCATCTTTCTAAATTCCATATATATGTGTTAGTATACTGTATTGGTGTTTTTCTTTCTGACTTACTTCACTCTATAATAGGCTCCAGTTTCATCTACCTCATTAGAACTGATTCAAATGTATTCTTTTTAATAGCTGAGTAATATTCCATTGTGTATATGTACCACGACTTTCTTATCCATTGCTTTGCTGATGGATATCTACGTTGCTTCCATGCCCTGGGTATTATAAACAGTGCTGCAATGAACATTGGGGTACACGTGTTTCTTTCAATTCTGGTTTCCTCTTTATGTATGTCCACCAGTGGGATTGCTGGGTCATATGGCAGTTCTATTTCCAGTGTTTTAAGGAATCTCTACACTGTTCTCCATAGCGGCTGTACTAGTTTGCATTCTCACCAACAGTGTAAGAGGGTTTCCTTTTCTCCACACCCTCTCTTTTGGATAGCAGCCATTCTGACTGGCATGAGATGGTACCTCATTGTGGTTTTGATTTGCATTTCTCTGATAATGAGTGATGTTGAGCATCTTTTCATGCATTTGTTAGCCATCTGTATGTCTTCTTTGGAGAAATGTCTGTTTAGTTCTTTGGCCTGCTTTTTTATTGGGTCATTTATTTTTCTGGAGTTGAGCTGAAGGAGTTGCTTATATATTTTGGAGATTAATTCTTTGTCAGTTGCTTCGTTTGCTATTATTTTCTCCCATACTGAAGGCTGTCTTTTCACCTTGATTATAGTTTCTTTCTGTGTGCAAAAGGTTTTAAGTTTAATTACATCTCATTTATTTTTGCTTTTATTTCCATTACTCTGGGAGGTGGGTCATAGAGGATCCTGCTGTGATTTATGTCAGAGAGTGTTTTGCCTATGTTTTCCTCTAGGAGTTTTATTGTTTCTGGTCTTACATTTAGATCTTTAATCTACTTTGAGTTTATTTTTATGTATGGTGTTAGAATGTGTTCTAGTTTCATTCTTTTACAAGTGGTTGACCAGTTTTCCCAGCACCACTTGTTAAAGAGATTTTCTTTTCTCCATTGTATATTCTTGCCTCCTTTGTCAAAGATAAGGTGTCCATAGGTGCGTGGATTTATCTCTGGGCTTTCTATTTTGTTCCATTGATCTATATTTCTGTGTTTGTGCCAGTACCATACTGTCTTGATGACTGTAGCTTTGTAGTAGAGCCTGAAGTTGGGCAGGATGATTCCTCCAGTTCCATTCTTCTTTCTCAAGATTGCTTTGGCTATTCAAGGTTTTTTGTATTTCCATACAAATTGTGAAATAATTTGTCCTAGTTCTCTGAAAAATACCATTGGTAGCTTGATAGGGATTGCATTGAATCTATAGATTGCTTTGGGTAGTATTGATTCTTTCAATCCATAAACATGGTATATTTCTCCATCTATTTGTGTCATCTTTGATTTCTTTCATCAGTGTTTTATAGTTTTCTATATATAGGTCTTTTGTTTCTTTAGGGAGATTTATTCCTAAGTATTTTATTCTTTTTGTTGCAATGGTGAATGGAATTGTTTCCTTAATTTCTCTGTTTTCTCATTGTTAGTATTTAGGAATGCAAGGGATTTCTGTGTGCTAATTTTATATCCTGCAACTTTACTATATTCATTTATTAGCTCTAGTAACTTTCAGATGGAGTCTTTAGGGTTTTTTTTTTTTCCAACTACAATTTTATTTTATTTTTAAACTTTACAAAATTGTATTAGTTTTGCCAAATATCAAAATGAATCCGCCACAGGTATACATGTGTTCCCCATCCTGAACCCTCCTCCCTCCTCCCTCCCCATACCATCCCTCTGGGTCGTCCCAGTGCACTAGCCCCAAGCATCCAGTATCATGAATTGAACCTGGACTGGCAACTCGTTTCATACATGGTATTTTACATGTTTCAATGCCATTCTCCCAAATCTTCCCACCCTCTCCCTCTCCCACAGAGTCCATAAGACTGTTCTATACATCAGTGTCTCTTTTGCTGTCTCGTACACAGGGTTATTGTTACCATCTTTCCTATGTAGAGGATCATGTCATCTGCAAACAGTAAGAGTTTTGCTTCTTCTTTTCCAATCTGAATTCCTTTTAGCCTGTCAGGCTCCTCTGTCCATGGGATTTTCCCAGCAAGAATACTGGATTGGGTTGCCATTTCCTTCTCCAGGGGATCTTCTTGGGCCAGGAATCGAACCTGGATCTCCTGCATTGCAGGCAGATCCTTTACTGACTCAGCTACAAGGGAAATCTCAGCAACATTTTCTTAATGATGTTATCTCTGGTGCACCAAGATGACTGGCTAAATGCAAATAGATGGAAGAAGTTTTCTTCTTTAAAAAAAATTCCTATTTAAAATTGATTTTGGCATCCTACAGACATGAGGATATCTATTTTTGCACCATGATACATATGAAGACTAATGTTGATGAGAATAACACAGTCCCATGGACTCAACCAAGAGTTACTTGTGTGTTGACTGATTGTAATCTTCATTTTCCCTAAAGAAGTCACGTGTGAATGCCAGCAAATAAGTCTGGCATTATTTTAACCAATACATTTGAACCTTTTCTTAGTTATATAAAAAGCAAACATCTTACCTATAAAAAGCAAACATTTTTAACATGTTGAAACTTTATAATTAGTGATAAACATGGACACTAAACGTCAGAAGTGACTCTGCATCATGATGGATACCAAGACTGAGAACCAGCCAACTTGCCCAAGCCCTTCATCTTACAGAAGAGGAGAAGGGAGATTAGTTGCTCAAGGTCACACAGAGGAGGATGACTCCGGAGTCCCTTCACTCTGGGCTCAGTCACTGAATTCTCAAACACTTACTGAGCTTCCCCTGTGTCTCATGCCCCATGTCCAGTATAATGGTGAACAGGACACTGCCTACTTCAAGGACTGGGAGAGTAGAGACTGGAATGGGAGCAACTTATGAATAAATCATCAATTACAGAACAGTTCAAGGGAGACATAAAAGGGTGGGTGGGATCTCATATCAGGGGCATCAGACTGGACTTGGAAGTGGGGCTGGGGAAGGCTGCTCAGAGGGGATGATAGCTAACCTAGGCCTGAAGAATTAATGGGAGACAAATCATATTTGACCAATTGATAATCAGTATTAAGGTAAGACTATGCCCAAAATTGGCATAAAAGAGGGAAAACCAGCTCTGGAATCTTAGCCAGAGATAGATTCTTTAGTTGAGAAATGATGAATAACAATACCCATTGGTTTATTGTTGTTAATTATTCAAAGCATCACAGGCAGATTCTTTACCAGCTGAGCCACTAGGAAAGCCCCTATTCAAAGCAAGTAATAGAATTTAATGTGATGAATGGTCACATGAGTCTATGAGGGAGAAAGGATGAGTATAATCAGCCTGTCAAAGAATGGCCTAAGATGAATTTAGAAGTAAATAAAGTGATATTATAGTGGATGTGACTCTTTTGATACTTTTTCTGAGCTATTAGAGTACCTGTGGTAGCTCAAACGCACATTGTCTATCTTTTGTTCATTAGAGAAGCAGAAAATACCATACCAGTCATGTCACTCAGTGTTCTTCCCATGACCACCTTGAATTCTAGTGCTGAAGCTCCAATACTTTGGCCACCTGATGCAAAGAACCAACTCATTGGAAAAGACCCTGATGCTTGGAAAGATTAAGGGCAGGAGGAGAAGGGGGCAACAGAGGATAAGATGTTTGGATGGCATCACCAACTCAATGCACATGAGTTTGAGCAAACTTTAGGAGATAGTGAAGGACAGGGAAGCCTGTTGTGCTGTAGTCTATGGGGTTGCAAAGAGTTGGACACAACTAAGTAACTGAACAACAACAACAACCCCACAGTCAGCCTTTGGCCTCTTTCCACAGGATGCCCCTATCTCCCCCCTGATTGCAGCTGTTGGACTGAAATTGAATGCTTTGATCCTGACCCTATAAAGCAGGGCTAGGCCGATCAGATTTTCTAATAAATGAAGTTATTAGCACCAATTTTTAACCTTCCTTGCATCCATATCCTTATCATGATCTCATTATGGGCAGAGAGTATTTGCCCATCCCTGACTTTGGGCTTGCCAAAATGTGACTTGTGTTGGCCAATGACATACAGAAGGAAGTATCACCATGCCATTCTGAGCCTAGGCTTTAAGATACCTTGTGTGTTTCTGATCTCTGTCACCCCTTGAGAAGAACTGCTCCTGAACTATTTCTGCTCTTGTAGCCTGGATCTTCGGAGAAGGCAATGGCACCCCACTCCAGCACTTTTGCCTGGAACATCCCATGGATGGAGGAGCCTGGTGGGCTGCAGTCCATGAGGTCGTGAAGAGTCAGACACGACTGAGCGACTTCACTTTCACTTTTCACTTTCCTGCATTGGAGAAGGAAATGGAAACCCACTCCAGTGTTCTTGCCTGGAGAATCCCAGGGATGGTGGAGCCTGGTGGGCTGCCGTCTATGGGGTCACACAGAGTCGGACACGACTGAAGCAACTTAGCAGCAGCAGCAGCAGCCTGGATCTTAGCACGTGTACCTGTAAAGCAGAGCCACCAACGTGAGCTAGTTAAAGTCAGCTAACAGCTGACATACAGAAACATGAGAATAAATGGTTAACGTTTTCTCATGTTTTCAACTAACTTGAGTGAAGACTGGTGCTCAGGTTGGAAGTTTATGTAGATTTATAGCTTGGTCTGCCATTTTGGACCACAAATGGGTGAGTAAAGGAAGCTGGTGTACAGAGTTAGGTAGGGAGTATAACACACATGCAGAGAGAATTCTTTAACTTTCAACAACTTTCTAGATTCAGCTTCTACAAGGCAGAAGTTATGGGAGTAAGTAGCAGGGCTCTGGTCTCTGGACTCAGTTTCCTGGCAGGTGTTTCCTCCTTTGAGATGACTGGCTATCGTTGGCCTGTCTGCAAGAAATGGGGATATCATGTTGTTTCTTCAAGTTAGGCAGAAGTATGAACAGCAGAGGGGCTTCCCAGGTGGCGCTAGTTGTAAAGAACCTGCCTGCCAATGAAGGAGATGTAAGAGACATGGGTCAGATCCCTGGGTCAGAAAGATCCCTTTAAGGAGGGCATGGCAACCCACTCCAGTATTCTTGCCTGGAGAGTCCCATGGATAGAGTAGCCTGGTGGGCTACAGCCCATAGGATCACAAAGAGCTGGACACAACTGAAGTGACTTAGCACACATGCATGAGCAGTAAAACTGAGGAGCCGAGTCAGAATATGGTCTCTACAAGGTTGTCTTAAAGCTGAGTCACCTGAAAAACCAGGACAGTTTAAATCTTTCTGATGGAGGACAGAGTCAGTCCAAAAACTAAGGAGTGTCTGGGCTTACAGCTGGGGATCAAGAATTTCCAAGGATGAATGAAGGAAGTTCAAGGAGCTTGATTTGTGTGTCCAGTTCCCTTTCCCATGTTTGCTCTGAAAATGGTCCTGTGCAAAACATACCACCTTTTCTAAGTTTCCTCTCCAGCTTAAATTATACCATCCCCTACCAGAATCCTAAGTGGTCAACCCTAATACAATATCACTCTGCCCTTCCTCTCTGCTCATCACAAAGTGGACTGAACCAAGGATGTATTCCTGCCTGACTGGAGGGAAATCAGTCCATGCAATGTGGGTGGGCCTAACCCTGGATACAGGGGTGTGCATGTGCCGGAGACCTGGCAAACAGACCAGTTCATCTACTTGGCTTCAGTGGTTGATCCAGTCTCAATTCCAGGGCCTTTGCCAGGATAAAAAGAGTCTTTCCTGGGATTTTTTTTTCCTTCCAGAAGTTTAAGGAGAGACTGTTATTTCTGCACTGGCGATTGAACTGGCAGGGTCTGAGGGTAGAACTGCTAGTTGCTATTTTGATGTTATACAGTGAAAACCTGAAGATGAATTCTGGTAATGAAAGAAGTATGGTAAAGAAGTAGGAGGGAGGGAGAGAAGGAGGAAAAGTAGGAGGGAGAGAGAGAGAGAATGAATAATATGAGTATGAGGGACAGACAGCCAAAAACCTGCAAATATTATCTGAACTTGTGGATATGGGTCAGCTAAAGCTTACACAACCCCTGGATTTGCTAAATGCTAGACCAATAAATCAGAGAAGGCAATGGCACCCCACTCCAGTACTCTTGCCTGGAAAATCCCATGGACGGAGGAGCCTGGGAGGCTGCAGTCCATGGGGTCGCTAGGAGTTGGACATGAATGAAGCGACTTAGCAGCAGCAGCAGCAGACCAATAAATGCTCTCCTCTTTTCTTTCTTGAACTAGTTTGAGTTAAGTTTCTATTACCTTAGACTGGCAGAGTCTTGATGAATGTACCAAGGCAACTGAGGGAGAAAGGAGGTGGGCCATTGTGAGGACTTAGATCTGCTTTAATTGCAAAGAGTTCAGCTCCTTCAAATACAAAAGTTGCATAAATTCTACTGAAGATGGGGAGAAAATGGTTAAACCACAAAGGAGGCCAAAGCAAAACTGATCAGGCCTAATGACATTTACATTCTGATTAGTAGATAAAGGTTTGTGTAAGATGTTTAAGACTTACTATGCTTTTGTAATTGCCAGTAGTGGGTACTGATAAAGCTACACTGCTTATAGTCAGGAATTCATGACGGGCTGAGGAGATTTTGTTTGAGATCTCTTACGCAGTTATAGTCCAGTGTTATCTGGGGTTGCAGTCATCTGAGGTCTTGACTTGGTTGGATGTCCAAGGTGATAACACTCACATGGCTGGCGTCTGATGGTGGTTATCATCTGGGAGTTCAGTTGAGGTCATCAACTGGAGCATCTCCCTATTCGTGTAGCTTGGCTCCCTCACAGTATGGCTGCCTCATGGTTATTGGACTTCTTATTTAGGGGCACAGGAGTGTTGAAATAAACAAAGCAGAAGCTGCCTTTCCTTTTCTGGCCTAGCCTCAGGGAGTTGCACATCACTTCTGTATTATTACTGTATTATGTGTGTGTGCTCAGTCATGTCTGGCTCTTTGCAACCCCCTGGATTGTAGCCCACCAGGCTCTTCTGTCCATGGAATTTTCCAGGCAAGCATAGTGGAGGGGGTTGCCATTCCCTTCTCCAGGGGATCATCCCTACCCAGTGATCGAACCCACATCTCTTGCATCTCCTGCATTGGCAGGCAGATTCTTTTCTATTGTGCCACCTGGGAATCCCATTGGCAGGTAAGTCATAAGCTTGCCTGTGTTCAAGGAGAGAAGATATAGATCCTGCCTCCTGATGGGTAAGTGTCACAAAATGTGTGGACATAAAAATAAAACTTCCACAATGACTTTCTCTATATTTGTATGTTCTATTCATGTAAATAGATCTTGCAAGGGGGAGATTTATGGTTGGTCCTTCCCCAGGTTACCTGATGTCCTTCAGGGCATGTGTCACTGAAGTACCATTTGCTCTGTTTAAAGACCTTGGGTATACACACTCTTTGTGCTGCTGCATACTTTTAGCTCAAGCCATGAATGAGAGATTAATCTTGCCTCTGTATAAGGTAGTCCTTGCCCTTTGTTCCATACCCACCCCATTCTTGTTCTCACTTTCTCTGGAGGTGATGCTACACCCTTTGCAGCAGGTGGCCCAGAGCAAGGCTGTCATCAGCCTATTCTCCCCATGAGTGCCCACTCTGAGTTCCACTCAGCTCAGCTCAGTGAATACTGCTTTGGTGTTACTCTCAGTTTCATTGCTTACAGCCCAGTGGATCTTCAGATTAGGTCACTATGGTTTATGAAAATCTCCTTCCTAAATTCTCTTTAAAGGAGGAGGAACAAAAGAGGATGGAGTGTTATCTGCCACTGACAGACATGGGAGAAAACTCTGAGAAAGTTTGATATTTTTCCTGCAGAAACTTGTGCACATGCTAAGTTGCTTCAGTCGTGTCCAACTCTCTTTGATTCTATGGGCTGTAGCCCTCCAGGCTCCTCTGTCCATGGGATTCTCCAGGCAAGAATACTGGAGTGGGTTACCATGCCCTTCTCCAGGACATCTTCCAAACCCAGGGATTGAACCTGTGTCTCTTTTGTCTCTTGCATTGGCAGGTGGGTTCTTTACCACTAGAGCCACCTGGGAAGCCCTAGGGGACATTAGCAACGCTGGCCAGTGACCTCTGAAAATAATGTTGATTCTGATTCTTTGGTGATTTTTCCAGGAAACATCTAGAAACAAAACACAACACTGAGACTTTTACTGCAGTAAAACATTTTAAAGCAAATCAAAACACAAAGAATATAATATGCAGATAGATGCAATAACTTTGCATTACTATATTTAATATTTTCAATTTTTGAAGGGATTTGGTGCGCTGCCAAAATCATCCAAAATGCTAGAATCCTGTTAGTTGTTAAGAACCAATTAGGTAGGAAGTCGTCTACTTGTAAACTAATTTTGGACCTCTAAGAGGAAAAATAAATCTAATTATTTTAAGGGGCCACAAGCTTCTCTTACACTCCTAAATATATTTATGCTACAACCAACATAGATAACACTGCCCAAAATGTAACTTTAAGATAAGACTGAACAAGAACTTTAAAGCCCCAAGGAAAATATTTATGAATAGTCTAAAAGAGGAAAATTTGTAATTTATAAAGTAGATTGGGAAATGAGATTCAAGGGGATATTATGTTCAAAGCATATGTCATAACATAGAGTGTTAGAGTGTCCTTGAAGCTTAGAAGCCAAAAGAAAAAAAATCACAAAATTAGAAAGCTAGTCCTTAGGAGTTGAAAAATGTGGTAATTATCCCAGTTGTGGTTAAGGGTACAGGTAATTCATTTTAAGTAATACAACACTGTATTTCCCTTTCTGAAATCTCACCAAAAAAGCAATTTCAGTAGGATGAAAAACAACAACTTGAAAAAATGGTTGATTTGGCTTTTTTCATCACCTCATTTACCAAATCAAAGACTGTAGACCTGCTTGTCCTGATTATGAAGAAATGTATAGACAGAAAAATGAGTCCTCCTAAAGTTAATTCAGAAGCAAATTCTAAAATTGATGGATAAAGTAAATCAACCCTGAATATTCATTGGAAGGACTGATGCTGAAGCTCCAATACTTTGGCCACCTGATGTGAAGAGCCAACTTCTTGGAAAAGACTGTGATGCTGAGAAATATTGAGGTCAGGAGAAGGGGGCGACAGGGAATGAGATGGTTGGATGGTATCACCAACTCGATGGACATGAGTTTGAGCAAACTCTGGGAGATGGTGAAGGATAAGGAAGCCTAGTGTGCTGTGGTCCATGGGGTCCCAAAGAGTCCAACATGACTTAGTGACTGAACAACAACAGCAACTAATAAGAATCCTTTTTTCAACAATTCTTGCTATAAAAATGACTGTTAGCTTGCTTTGTTCTGCCTCTGGTATTAGACCCCCTTCCTACATTAAAAAAATTTTTTTTTTTGAAGCTTAACATTGAAAAGTTTCTGGGTTCACAGGTGAAGGAAAAGAAACTATAAGAGAGGATGTATTCTAAGGCAAGAATGGGAAGTACTTCTAGCTTACTGTCTTTCTTCCTCCTGTTTTGCTGTTCATTTTTACTTTTTATTTTTCAATTGTAGTTGAAGTTGGCAGGTAAGCATTCTGGGAGTGCAGTCACTTTGCTGATCTCTAACCTAGACTTCTCTAGACTTCAGATCAGATCCAAATCCCATCCAAGACCTCTACTTGGAGGGCACAAAGGCACCTCAAACTCAAAGTGTCCAGTGCAGAAGTCATCATTTATCCCTTCCCTACCATGTACTCTTAACTTCTCTTCCAACAGAACATTCATATAGCAACCAAAGTCTTCTTTCCATACATGAATCAAATCATGACCTTTGTCTGCTTAAAACTCTCAATGGCTCTTAGAGTAAAGACCCAAATCCTTAACAAGACTTGTATGACTTGGTTCCTGCTGACTCATCATACTTCTTTCCAGGGACAGACACTGAGACAAAGTTTGGCATACACAGTGTTTACAAATAAACACCAGTATTTGTGAAAGGAAATGAAGTAGCAGCAGCATAAGGCGGAGGAAGAAGTCAAACTTTGATTCAGGGTCACTAAAGCCTCAGCCAATCCAGTGGGGAGCTCCAGTGTGAGTTTTGCTTATCAGACTTTTCAAGCCTCTGGCCTTTAGATCTTACCTAGAATGAACTCAGGCATGACCCCAGGCAAAAACTCTGGCAAAGTGTATCTCTGCAGCCCTGGCAGATCTTGGAAGAGTAGACAGCTGGGGCAAGTCCTTGGCATGTGTGGGGTGGGAGGCTGTTCTGGGGGGTTCTGGGTGGTCCTTCTCTATATATACCATACCCATACTCCAGTCATACTTGATTTTTCCACTTCCTCACTCCATTCCATCTTTCGTGTCCGAAAGATGGGAGAGCACTTTCTCCCTTCTTACCTTTGTGTCTACTATTTCTGTTCCAAAGCACTCCCCTTCCTTATACACCTCGTTACCTCTCATAGCACGTTTCATAGTCTGTGATTTGTACTATTTTGACTAATTGTTCTGCTTATCTCCTCTACTATTTATACTATAAACTTCATGATGAAGGCAGAATTGGACAGAATTTATCATCAGAGACTAGTGGCATGCCTAGCATATAATAAACACTCCATAACTGTTTGTTGAATGAATAAATAAATGTATGATTGAAAAGGCAACCTGGAGGTTCTAAGATCATGCTGAAAGAAGTATCAGGAGGTGGGAGAAGGGCCATAGTGGAAAGATGGGATGGAGTTAAACTAGTTCATACAGCCGCTCTTCAATAATAAAGCATCTGTTTCTATGCAGAAATTAAAAATATAAATTATTCTACTTTTATGAGATCACCATTTTCCTAATGCTGTTGAACTGAACATAGATTTAGAATATGGTCAGCCATTTCTGTGGTAAGAAGTCCTGGTCAGAGTTATCCTTTTATTTTTTAGCACTAAATCTCATGGGAATTTTTATTCAAATTTATGATATTATGACTGTCAGAAAGCTCAACAATCTGTCAACCTCCTTTTAGGGGCTTCTGTAGATCAAGAGGTATAAGACCCATAGTCTGATTAGCCTTGAAATAAACCTCATTCAGGTCCTTGCATAGCAGCTCCAGCTCCACAGGGGCAGAAGGATCTTAACTTTCTTCAGTTCAGTTCAGTTGCTCAGTCATGTCCGACTCTTTGCAACCCCATGGACTGCAGCACGCCAGGCTTCCCTGTCCATCACCAACTCCTGGAGCTTGGTCCAACTCAGGTCCATCGAATTGGTGATGACATCCAACCATCTCATCATCTGTCGTCCCCTTCTCCTCCTGCCTTCAGTCTTTCCCAGCATCAGGGTCTTTTCCAACGAGTCAGTTCTTTGCATCAGGTGGCCAAAGTGTTGGAGCTTCAGCTTCAGCATCAATCCTTCACTGATCCTAAATCCAGGAGGCCCAGCCTGGCAGTCATTCAGACCTGTCCCACGGGCAGGCAGGGTGGAAACAAGCATAGTAATCATTAGCTCAATATATGCTGGGCTTGGTTAAGATCCCATGTGGGAATTCTTTTCTAACTTATTAGGTGACAATTTCTTATTTCCTAAGAAATAAATTTTTCAAGTAGAGAATCTTCAGAAAAATCAGTAGAGAAATCAGGAAAATGAGACAACATAATTCCCCTGCAGGAATTAATGTTTAACAATCAACAAAAAAGATGCTACACTTTGGAAGGAATCTACTGACATCAAATGGAAAGAGAGAGCAGGAAATGCTGACACACCAAGTGGGAGATTTTGGTCGACATTTTCGGAGCAGTGCTTTCCTGGTGGCTCAGACAATAAAGAATCCACCTGCAATGCAGGAGACTTCGGTTTGATTCCTGGGTTGGGAAGATCCCCTGAAGGAGGAAATGGCAACCCACTCCGGTATTCTTACTTGGAGAATTCCATGGACAGAGGAGCCTGGCAGGCTACAGTCCACGGGGTCACAAAGAGCATTACTGAGTGACTAACACACACACACCAATGTAGAAAATGGTCATGGTCTAATCAGTCTTGTTTGCAACTGTTGTCACCTAATAAGTGTGTGTTTGTGGCCTTATCTGCTGCCAGCAGTGAGTCATGCTCACGAATGAAATAAATATTAGTCAGTTTGTATGCATAGAATGAAGTGAAAAGAAAGCAAAAGTTTAGTTGCTCAGTCATGTCTGACTCTCTGTGACCCCATGGAGAATAGCCCTCCAGGCTCCTCTGTCCATGGAATTCTCCAGGCAAGAATACTGGAGACAGTAGCCATTCCCTCCTTCAGGGAATCTTCCCAACCCAGGGACCAAACCTTGGTCTCCTGCATTGCAGGCAGATGCTTTACCATCTGAGCCACCAGGGAAGTGCCATGCATAGTATAGTTTACACAGATCCTGTGAATTGTAGTCCAAGAAATAACAAGTTTAGGGAGCAAAATAAGTCCTTAACTTGGCAGTTTTGATGTGTGATTCTATGTAGTACTATTAACTTTGCTAAGAGACAGAAATGTTATTTGAATACTACCCAATGATGTTTGCTGGCATTTTCCAGGCTGAATATCTGCTATTGGCCACAGTTCCTTGTAAATATTACAAAACTTAATATTTCTTAGTTATTAAATATTTCTTTCCAGATATAAGCAATAATGAATAAAGAGTAAGAGGAATGTTGGAAGTATTTTATTTATTTTTTTTTTGATCTTAATTTTTTATTTATTTTTTTAAATTTTATTTTATTTTTAAACTTTACATAATTGTATTAGTTTTGCCAAATATCAAAATGAATCCATCACAGGTATACATGTGCTCCCCATCCTGAACCCTCCTCCCTCCTCCCTCCCCATACCATCCCTCTGGGTCGCACGATACTGGAAGTATTTTAAAAACAGCTTTTGATTTGAAATATTCTTGAGATTATCCCAGAATTCTGATTTCTCATTGCAGAACTCCAAAGATTAAAAAACTTAGGAATTCAAAAACACTAGCCTGGCATAAACCCCAAGCACCTTCCTTGTCAGGTCCGTCAGGTAGGTCTCAGGTGGGTTGCTGAGTTTCTGGCTTGAATCCTGATTTGGGGGCTGCTTTACTATTCTAAGTCTGATACCATCCTGAGCTCCAGCTTTCTTAACACCCTAGGTTCACCTTCTCTACCTTTGGCATTGGACATTACTCTTTCATATCCCATGCTGGAACTGGGTTCTTGAGTCCCCGAAATGGACCACCTGAAGAATTGTGTGCCTGTTATTCTCTGTTAATGTCTTTCCCCTGGGTCTAGGTCCATTTTCTCCCCACTTGTCTGCCCTGTTCTGTGTTACAGGAGGCTTACACTGGTGGACTGCTTCACCTGGGCTCCCTCTGGGTTGGATTTTGGCTCATGGGTCCAGTCCACTGCCTGTTTTTATGAATAATGTTTGATCAAAACACAGCTACATTCATTTGTTTGCATATTATCTATGGCTCTTTTCATGCTACAGTGGCAGAGTTGAGTAGTTGTAACAGACTGACTGGATGGCTCACACAGCCTAAAATATTTACTATCTGACCCTTTATAGAAAATGTTCACTGACCCCTAAGTTAGGCAGTAGATCGGAGGCTCTGGCATTCCATGAGCCTCTGGCATTCAGAGCTCAGCTCTGAAATCAGCAGCACCTCTCCTGGGCTAGAGTTTCCTACAGAAGGCCTCTCCTCCAAGGCTCCAGCTTTCCTGAGCTGAAGGCCTAAAGGTAGTAGTGACTTCCTGCTGTAGATAGTCTCTGGATGACTCAATGTCCCTTGTTTGATCCCTTAATTCTCAGTTTTGTAAATAGACCTTAATTAAAGTCTCTTCACTGCCATGGGTAAAGGTGATTTGCCTATTGGCTAGCTCAGTGGGCTTCACTGCTGAGTTAGTGTCCCCTGTTCAGGCTTTGTCCTTAAGAATAGCTAATCCTTTTTCATTGTTGAACCATCCTCAAAGTCCCAGCATGCTCTGTGATTGAGTCTTGTATGTAATATACAAGATGCCGGTAAATCTCCTTATACTTTTCTCTAGTAAAATATGATGAGTGTAGGAATATCCATGAGTTAAGCTGGTTTTAACTTCTCTGCTGGTGTCCAGATCAATTGCTTCTAAGACAAGTTGAAATAGTTTCTTCTTTCAAGTCTTATACTATCAGAAGCACAAGTGAGTCTCTCTCTAGACTTGCAGGGTTTGGGTTGGCATGGGGCTGCTATGACAGCAACTCTAAATCTGACTTCTTACAGTTTTTATTGGATGAGATGACTTACAAATCTCTTGTCTCACTATCCCAATAATCTGTGCTTGCTGGAATTTCTTTCTCTGGAAATTATAGAAGAAATGATTTTTTTTACAATGTTGACTATAACCCAAGTTGCTCCAAAGTTTTCCCAAAAATTAAAACATAATTTTCACATTTTCTATTAGGTTTGCTATCTGCAACATTAACTGCAGAACATAAAACTTGACCAAGAAGATTATGAAAGGGACAAAATTTCAAAATAAGTAATACCCAAGAATGAAAGTCATATATGGATCTAGACTTCAGTGATCTTGTTTCTCATCTTGCTTCTGCCTCTCTGTTAGACTATTTAAAATTCTCTATATAATAACTAGTTAAATAAAATCTACACTCCTATTCAAGGAGAGTTATATACATTTTAGGAATGTAAGGGCTGCATTCTACAATATTGGTGTTCTACAGTTGGTTGTTGTTAGTTATGGGTACAATGATGTGAGGATAGTAAGTACTAAGCAAACTTAATAACTAACACCTACTTAGTTCTTTATAGTTTACAAAGCATTTCCTCATTCATTTCTTACTGATACTCATAATAACCTTGTCAGGTTAATTCCCACTTTGCAAACAAGGATATTGAGGCTAATTTATTTTTTCAATGTAATATATCTGGTAAGTTTTCGTATTGCTAGTGGGCTTAAGGCTAGTGTGGAGTCGAGGGAGTGGGACCTCCAAGAGGAAGAATTGCAAGTGTGGCAAACTGAACCAGCTGCAAGGAATAGTCCCAGCATGAATACCTAGATAGGCTGATCCCAGGAGCTGACAGGTAGAGCAAATTTAGGCAATAATCAGTATCAAGAGAGAAGCTACTCTAGATTATGAATCACAGCAGTGGAAATAATTAGACCCTGAGCTATTCTGGAGTTTAGAATAGAATTCCAGATTTCTATGGAACTCCCATGTTGGCCCAGTGCCATCAACTGGGCCAACATTGGAGGCAGTGAAATGCCTACCAGTAGTGTTAATTCTAGGTTCCACCCATAGATGTGCTGACTTCTGTTATATATCCTGCCTGTTTCGTTGACTGCCTCTATGAGTAGGCACTTTGAAGGCCAGGGCCAGGCCAACATATGGCCTATTATTGTGATATTTAATAAAGTTAGACTGCAACATTAATTGTTCTAAAGCCCAATCATATATTTTATCATCTCCTCCCTCTTACACTGTTGGTGGGAATGCAAACTAGTACAGCCACTATGGAGAAACTGTGGAGATTCCTTAAAAAACTGGAAATAGAACTGCTGTATGACCCAGAAATCCCACTGCTGGGCATACACACTGAGGCAACCAGAATTGAAAGAGACATATGTACCCCAATGTTCATCGCAGCACTGTTTACAATAGCTTGGACATGGAAGCAACCTAGATGCCCATTGGTAGACAAATGGATAAGAAAATTGTGGTACATATACACAATGGAATATTATTCAGCTATTAAAAAGAACACATTTGAGTCAACTTTCTTCCAATTTTACTTCTTTTCTAAAATATCTATTCTTAGTTTCAAAGACCACTTGAAACATGATTGTGTCTCATATTTTCCATGGATATAAAAACTCTTTAGAGCTTTATTGTTTAATACGGTAGCCATTAGCTATCTGTGGCTATTGAGTACTTGAAATGTGTGTGTGTGTGTGCATGCTAAGTCACTTCAGTTGTGTCTGACTCTGTGCAACCTCATGGACTGTAGCCCACCAGACTCCTTTGTCCATGGGATTCTCCAGGCAAGAATACTAGACTCAGTTGCTATGTCCTCCTCCAGGGGATCTTCTTGATCCACAGATTGAACCTGTCTCCTGTGACTCTTGCATTGCAGGCATATTCTTTACTGTGAGCCACCAGGGAAGCCCCATTTGAAATGCGGCTACTCTTAACTAAGATATACCATAAGTATACCTGTGGCAGATTCATTTTGATATTTGGCAAAACTAATACAATTATGTAAAGTTTAAAAATAAAATAAAATTAAAAAAAATTTGTTAGGAAAAAAAATAAAAAAATAAAATATATAATGGATGTTGAAGACTTAGTATGAAAAAAATGTAAACTGTCATTAATTTTGATGTTGATCATATGTTGAAATACTACTATTTTGGAGATATTAAGTAAAATATATTATTAAAATTAATCTCACCTGTTTCTTTGGATTTTTTTGGTGTGACTCCAAGAAAATTTAAAATTACACAAGTAGCTAATGTTATATTTCTATTGGATAGTGCTTCTTTAAGGAGAAGCACCAAGTTCCTAAAGGATTGCTCCCTTTCAGCCTTTGCCAAATAATTCTCTCTCCTCTAGGCTAGTTCTAACAAGTCAAATAATGCAGATTTCATAATTGGAAGGAAGGCTGCAAGTCATTTGGAAATTAGGTGATGAAACCGCATGACAATTTGCTTTCCTGAGCCCTTCTTATTCCAAATGGAATAGTCACTGCTCTGTTCTCTCCTCTAGCTAATTTACATCTTATTTTCTTTCTGTCAGGAGTGTCATTTCCTGTGATTGATGAAACCATCTTTGCTAAATGCAAAAACAAGGCCACCACGTTACTCAAACTGGATTCACTACAAATATTTCCATCCTCTGGATCAGAAAGAATTCATATAGTTGCTTGAAAACCCTTTGAAAAATCACAATGTTTGGTTCCTTTCAGAAATTTAAATCAAGACTACAGGAACAAGAAAATATCATTACCATTACAAATATGAAAAAAACTGAGACTATCTGGCAGAACAATTTTTCTTTTATCTTAGGTCATGTTTATACATGGCCTCTGAATTTGCCATTTTTTGACTCAAGGGTTTTAGAGTCAACTTAATGATGGGTTTCTATACAATTAATTAGATTGACAGTTCAATAGAGTTAATTCATTTAGAGTTGATTCAGTTTTTAGAGGTGATTTTTATAAGCCCATAGCCTTCATTTATGAACACATCTAAGTCACTAACAGCAGTGTTAGGACTTTAGAGTTGTTATTACCTGAAAATGAGGAAGACATGTTAACCAAAAGGAAACAGACCTTTTCTCTTTAGGAAACAGCTGGGACCAACCACATGGTTTTATATACTCCCATGACTGCCATTTTCCTGCTTTTCTTGAGTTTCTTTTAAATTATCTTTATCAAATTTAGTAAAATGTCAGTACCTCAGAATTGTTTATTATTTTGTATTAAGTTGCATATAGTAAAATTCACTTTAGATTTGTAACACAGGCATAGATTTTTGTAACCACCACTAACAGGATATAGAAAAATTCCTGTACCCCTCGAGATTCTCTTTTGCTACCTCTTTGCATTCAGACACTCCTTCTATCCACAGTCCCTGGCAACCACTGAGAGGTTCCATGTTCCTATAATTTTGCCTTTTAGAGAATACCGTATGAATGGAATCATATAGTATGTAACCTCTTGAGACTGATTTATTTTAATTAGCATAATGTATCTGAGGATTCATTCATGTTGTTGAAGCTATCAATAGTTTGCTCCTTTTTACTGCTGACTACAACAGTATGTTTATCCATTCACTTAATGAGGAATATTTGGTTTGCTTCCAGATTTTGGTAACCACAAATAATGCTGCTGTAAATGTTCATATATAGGTTTTTGTGTGAATGTAAGTTTCATTTCTCTAGAGTAAATACCTAAGAGTGGGAAAGCTGGGTCATATGATAAGTGTATGTTTAAATTTATAAGATTTTGCCAAACTGTTTTCTAGAATGGCTAGGCTATTTTGCATTCCCACCTATGAGAGTTCCAATTGCTTTGAAGCCTCAGTGGCACTGGGTATCATCAGTATTTTTTATTTAACCCCTCAGATAGGGGTATAATGGTATCTCACTGTAGTTTTAATTTACATACCTTTAATGATGAGTGATGTTGAGCATCTTTTTATGTAATTATTTGTCATCTGTGTATCATCTTTGGTGAAATGTCTATTCAAATCTTTGCCCAGTTTTAAAAATTTGGTTATTTTCTTACAGACTTCTGAGTTATACATCTTTTATCAGATATGTGAATTTCAGATATTTTTCTCAGTCTGTGGCTTGTCTTTTCACTTGCTTTATAGTGTCTTTCACTTTCAGAGAGAAAAATTTTAAAATTTGGGAGATGTACACTTTTTCAATTTGTTTTCTCTTATGGACTTTTATGGTGCTTTTGGTGTCATATCAAAGAAATCTTGGTGTCATCTAAGGCCACAAGGAGTTTTCTCTGTTTTCTTCTAAGAGTTTGGGTATTTGATCCATTTTGAGGGTTTTGTTTTTGTTTTGATTTTTGTATACAATACAGGTTAAGGTTCAAGTTTTTTTCATATGGGTATGCAATTGGTCCACCATGTTTTGTTGAAGACTATCTTTTCTCTAATGAATTGCCTTTGCAACTTTGTCAAAAGTCAATCAACCTCACTTAATATGGGCCTCTTTCAGGACTATTATTTGCATTGATCTACATGTCTATCCTTCATCTATCCTTTGGTCAATATCAATCTGTCTTAATTACTGTAGCTTTAGAGTATGTTTTAATATTGGGTAGTGTGAGTCCTTCAAATTTGTTCTTCTTAAATATTGTTTTGGTCATTCTACTTCTTTTATCTCTCCATCAAAATTTTAGTCATATTGTCTATATGTGTAGAGAATCCCAATAGCATTTTCATCAGGGTTGCTTAAAACATAAACACCAGTTAGGGGAGAATTGACATTTTAACTATGCTGAGTTTACTTAGGGCTTCCCAGGTGGCTCTAGTGGTAAAGAACCTGCCTGCCAATGCAGGAGACATAAGAGATGTGGGTTCAATCCCTGGGTCAGGAAGATCCCCTGGAGAAGAACATGGTAACCCACTCCAGTATGCTTGCCTGGAGAATCCCATGACAGAGGAGCCTGGCAGGCTACAGTCCATGGGGTTGCACAGAGTTGGACACGACTGAAGTGACTTAGCAGGTATGCATGCAAGACATGAACATGGATGTCTCTCCATTATTTAGCTCTTTTTTAGTTCTGTCATTAGTGATTTGTAGTTTTCCACATATAGATCCTATATGTTTCTAAGAGATTTATACTGAAGTATTTAATATTTTTCAGTTCAGTTCAGTCACTCAGTTGTGTCCAACTCTTTGCGACCCCATGGACCCCAGCATGCCAGGCCTCACTGTCCATCACCAACTACCAGAGTTTACCCAAACTCATGTCCATTGAGTCGGTGATGCCATCCAATCATCTCATCCTCTGTCGTCCCCTTCTCCTCCTGCCTTCAATATTTCCCATCATCAGGGTCTTTTCAAATGAGTCAGCTCTTTGCATCAGGTGGCCAGAGTATTGGAGTTTCAGCTTCAACATCAGTCCTTCCAATGAACACTCAGGACTGATCTCCTTTAGTGCTATTACAAATGATAATTTTCTTTAAATTTAAAATTGTAGCTGAACATCACTACATATGGGATGCAATTCCTATCCTATGAATTTTGTATATTAAGCTTGCTTATTACTTCCAGGAGATTTTTTGGAGATTCTTTGGGATTTTATGCACAGGTAATCATGTCATATGCAAAGAATGTCTTCCTTTCCAAATCTATATACATTTATTTCTTATTCTTGCATTACTTAGGACTTTCAGTAGGATGTTGAATAGTTGAGAAAGGATGTTCTTGCCTTGTTTCTGATTTTGGGGGAAAGTGTCCATACTTGAGTCCAGTCTCAAGTATGATGGTAGCTATGGATATCTTGTAGATATTATTTATAAAGTTGAGAAAGTTCCCCTCTTTTTCTAGTTTGATGAGTTTTTTTTTAAATTACAAATGGGTTCTGGATTTGTCAAATGCTTTTTCTGCATCTATTGATATGATCATATGATTTTACACTTTTAGACTGCTGACATTATGGATTATGTTGATTGAATTTTGAATGTTGAACTAGTCTTGCATTCCTGAAATAAATCCCATTTGGTCATGATGTATACTTTTTAAAAACACATTGTTGGATTCTATTTGTTAATATTTTGTTGAAGATTTTTGCATCTATGTTCATGAGAGATACTAGTCTATAGCTTTCCATTCTAATGTCTTTATTTGGTTTTAGTATTAGGACAATGCTGGCTGCCTGGAATGAATTAGGAGGTATTACCTTTGCTTCTATTTTCTGGAAGATATGGTGGAGAATTGGTATAATTTTTTCCTATAAATTTGGTTGAATTCACCAGTGAAATTAGCTGGATTTTGTGCTTTCTCTTAAAAGATTATTAATTGTTGATTTAGTTATTCTAATATGGTTATTCAACATCCCTAATTTTCCTTTTGTGAGTTTTGGTAGTAGTTTGCATCTTAATACGAGTAGGTCCATTCAATCTAAGTTATCAAATATGTGGGCATAGAGTTGTTCATAGTGTTTATTTATTGTCCAAATTTCCCTCTACATACTTTTTCTTGCATCTTACAATTTTGATAAGTTGTATTTTTATTTAGTTCCACAAATAGATCCTGAACATATTTTGTTAGATTTATACCTATATATTTCATAGAGGGGCTATTGTAAATGGTGTTGTTTTTAAATTTTAGTATCCAGTTGTTCCCAGGTGACTCAGTGGTAAAGAATCTGCCTGCCAATTCAGGAGACGAAGATTCAATCCCTAGTTTGGGAAGATCCCCTGGAGGAGGAAATGGCAACCCACTCCAGTATTCCTGCCTGGAAAATCCCATGGACAGAGGAGCCTGGTCGGCTAGAGTCCATGGAGTCACAAAGAGTCAGACATGACTGAAATGACTTAGTGCATGTAATATGTACATCCTACTCACCTTTTCCTTATTCACAGAAGCTCATGACACTAAGAATTATTTAACAGGTAAATATCAACTGACTGGACGATGTAAGTGAAGAGTGAAATGTCATTATTCAATAAAATGATGTTAGTAACTCCACAATGTTCTTCTGAGACAGATAAGCTTGATCAGTTATAACCACTTATAAACATTGAAAAGAATTGTGTAAATATCTTCATACCTCTGAGAATAAATTGGCCATTAAAAAAAAGACAACAAAATAATAAACCAATAGAAAAAACTTCCAAAATATTTTTTAAAAAGAAACATTGCTATATACTGGTTACCCTCTTTCTCTCTGGTTTAAATTCAAGCACTGTGGAAATATGTTAAATAAGCACATTTAGCATACTTGGTTTATGAAAATGCCTTTTGTCAGTTTGATGTAAACTGCATTGAGGGAAATAAACAGTAAAATCTAGAATTAATGTTCCCAATTGCAATTGCTGGGAGCAGGAGAGGATAGTGAAAAACCTCAAGTAGAAATGACACTAAAAAATAAATCCTTCCTTCCAGCCTGTCTGGTATCTATTTCCCAAAGCACTGAGCATTTGTTGTCTTTCATCTGAAATAGATGGTTTTGTCTTGCTGGAGCTTACACATATGTACATTTGTTTATTCTTTGAAGGTGATTCTTCATCATAAGGTATTGGAAACAGATTCTCTAGGGAAAACATCTGCTCAGCTATAATGCTAGCATCTGCCAAGTTAGGTGTATGAAGAAAAAACGAACTTTATCTTAGTGGTTCAGGGACCTCAAATCCACAGTCTAACATAGTAACAAAGGCAGACGAACTGCATCTTTCCTCCATTGCTCCTGCGGTAGCCTGGCCCTGGTCATGCCAGGTGCAGAACACATAGTGAGATGACGCTGGTCCTCGGGACAGGAGTCAGTTCTGGAGGTGGAAGTCATTTGGTCAGCTTAGAGAAAGGGCTTCAGATGAAACTAGACACTGGCTCTGCTTTCATGTTTCCTTAGAGCTTTCCCTGTTGCTCTGGGTAGGGGGATAGCAGAGGTGTGTGGGCTTAATGTTTATGGATCAAAGGTCTTGGGTCTGGCACAATGTGAGAGAGTTGTAGCGTAGTGGATCAGAGTATGGGCACTAGAGCCAGATTGCCATGGTTTAGGTGCTCGGCTCTGCCACTCACTGTGTTACTTGGAAACCCAAGTTAATATTGGAAAAGATCCTTAATCTTCCCGAGTCTGTTTCCTCATCGGTAAAACAGAGATGATTATTTCAGAAATGGACATAAATTAACTAGAAGTGTAAAGGCATTGTATGCAATCTGGGCATATGTGTTCTTAGAACTGTTTAAAATGAATAGCAAAATAGTTATGACTTTCTTAGTTCAGTTCAGTTAAGTTGCTCAGTTGTGTTTGACTCTTTGCAACCCCATGGACTGTAGCACGCCAGGCTTCCCTGCCCACCACCAACTCCTGGAGCTTGCTCAAACTCATGTCCTAGTTTTCTTCCCAACCCAGGGATCGAACCCAGGTCTCCTGCATTGCAGGCAGATTCTTTACCAGCTGAGACACAAGAAAAGCCCATGTCCTAGTTAAAACCAGGTAATGACTAGCTTTTTGGTAAAAGTCCCCCTTGGTAGATGATGCTGAGCCTCCAAAGGATTTTAATCTACATTTCTCCCCACTTTACCCCAACTCTTTTTACTCCAACAGAATCTATAACTTCCTTCACCTATAGTGTGTCCTCCCTGTCCTGGGGATAGTGAACAACTTGAGTACTTCCTGGAATTTGCAGAGTATTTATAAGACCTGAGCTGATGGAGCTTCAGCTCCCACTCCATTGTCATTCCACACATATTTTATGAGGTTTTCTGGAAGACAAGGCATTTTGGTGCTGAGTAGGAGTTTGGTGCTGGCAAAAGCAAGTTTTGGTTCTAAAGTCTGTTCACTGTCCTATTGCTCTTGATTAACCCTTATCTGATTCTGCATTATGCATTGAACTCTGTGCTAACAGCTTCTTTTGCTCCTTCTTCTCCATTGTTCCTGTATCTACAGTAATGCTGCTCCACATTGTTGTCATTCTTAGAGTCCACAATGAGATGTCAGCTTAGAAACTTATACAGTTGAAATGAGATTTCTGTTTGAGAGTTCAACTGTAAAGGTCATATGCAGTAGATCAGGGGGGATAATTAGTGCTTTAAAGAGGCAGCAGGGCTCTCAGACCAGCAAAGCTGGACAGCAAATGGAAGTGCTCTGTTAACATTTGTGAAGGACAAAACAGCCTGGGTGGTGGTGGCTTCTTCCAAGTGCAGTACAATACAGAGGGAATTAAGGCCAAGTAGAATGACAGGTGGGCTTCTCATGTGGTGCTAGTGGTGAAAATCCTGCCTGCCAATGCAAGAGACGTAAGAGACATGGGTTCAATCTCTTAGCTGGGAATATCCCCTGGAGGAGGGCATGGCAGCCCACTCCAGTACTCTTGCCTAGGAAAGCCCATGGACAGAGGAGCCTATTGGGCTATACAGTCCATATAGTCGCAAAGAGTTGGATATGACCAAAGCGACTTAGCGTGCACGAGAATGACAGGTAGAGCATCTTTGGCCAGACTCCCTGTGCTGGGGGAGGGTACTCAGGCTACTTCAGCTGAGGAATATTTCTCAGGATCAGCTAAAGTTTTCTTGAGTGACTCCATAGTCATCAAGATCTCTGGCCTCCCATGTATAAAGATAGGGTATGTGCTGATCTGCCATTTTGAATCTTCTGTTACTCTTGACATTTGTATTTCTCATTGTAAATGCATGAGTCAGCATTTTGTTGGGTCTTTCATCTTAGTTCCATGAGCTTAATGAGTTTGAGGATGCATCTTAGAATGGGGGTTATGACCCATGTCCAGACAAATGAAGTTCCTGGATCTGCGACCTAAGGCCTAGGCCTGGTTTGATGACATTATTGTCCAGTACTTGTTAACTTTGACAAAAAAACAAGCTCTTGCCTAAATTGTGACATCACTTTCCTAACAAATTTCCCATGTTCCTGCCTCTTGTTTCCTTACCATCTAGTTCATCCTGTACCTAACTTCTTGCCCCAAATTTTTGCTCCTATGTTTTTCTCAAGAAGCTATAATGGCTATCTACTGCTCTCTGAAAGAATTTGAAGGAGATTATAAAATATATCCACCAAACAATGTTTTGTCCCATCCTGACTGCCAAACTACCAGAAATGTTACCACCAGAGCTTCATTCCTTTTAGTTTAAGGTCCAGAATTTTGGAGCATTTTATTTCTATTGTCTTCTGATCTCCACTGCTTTTTATCAGAAGTCAGACATCATTCTTACTTTTGTTACATTGTATATAAATGTGCTTTTTTTTTTTCTTCTGGCTACCTAAAAAATTTTATTTCTGGTTTTCAGTATTTAGATTGTGATGTGCCTATCTTTGACTTCCTTTGTATTTACAGTACTTGGGCAGGGGTCAGTGAGCTCCTGAACATGTGGAATTTAGATTTTTATTAAATGTGGGAAAATTTGGTCAATATTTATTCAAATAATTTTTATGCACAGTTGTCTCTCTTCTCTCAGTCTGGGACTCAAATTACACTTAAACCAGACTGTTGGGTATCATTCTGTATGTTACTGTGGTTCATGTTATCCTTTTTCAAAATTTTGCTCACTCTGTGCTTCATTTTGGTTGATTTTATTGTCCTGTCCTCAATTTTACTGATTCTTTATTCTGTTGGTACAATCTACTGTCAAAGTCATTGAGTGAATTTTTAATTTTGATATTAAATTTTTTTAGTTCTAGAATTTTTATTTCATGCTCTTGGTCTTTGTTGTTTAGTATAGTTTGAGAATCTCTCCCCAAACCCCTTATTCCTCTACCATTTACTCAATTTTCCCCTGTAAATTCTTTAACACGTTTATCATAGTGATTTAAAAATCCGTGTCTGTTAATCACAACATCTAGATCACCTATGGGTCTGTTTATAGTGACTGATTTTTTTTCACATCTTCTTATTTTTTTACACTTACAAATCCAATTTTTTTTCTTGTGTAGTACATGATGCATTACAGAGATTCTGGATTCTCTTGTCTTACTCTGAAGAGTGTTGAGTTTTGTTTTAGTTGATGGCTAAATTACTGATGGGTCACCTTAATCTTTTGGAAATTTGGTTTTGGATCTCATTAAGGAAGGTTTACTCCCTGGTTTGGAAAGATCCCCTGGAGAAGGTAATGGCAACCCACTCCAGTATTCTTGCCTGGAGAATCCCATGGACAGAGTAGAGCCTGGTGGGCTGCAGTCCATGGGGTCACAAGGAGTTGGACACGACTGAGTGACTTTCACTCACTGACTCATTTTAGTTTTGCTTTTTTGCCCTTGGATGAATCCCCTAATCCTGGCATGTGGCATTTCTTATAAAGATGTGGCCCTGATGAAATTGCAATGGAAAGATTGAAGTGTTTAAGTTTGTGACTTGTCTTTCTAACCTGAGATTACCTAAACTCCAAACTCTCCTCTGCAGTGGGCAGTTGTTAAAATTGCTATTCAGTTTTTCAGCTTTCTAGCTATCATTTCTTTTTTAGACTCCTTGGACTCTTATTCCGTGTTTTATAATTCAGAAGTCAGTCATAGATTTGAGGAGTATTTGTATGCATATTTGGGCTTCCTTTGTGGCTCAGCCGGTAAAGAATCCACCTGTATTGTGGGAGACCTGGGTTTGATCCCTGGGTTGGGAAGATCCCCTGGAGAAGGGAAAGGCTACCCACTCCAGTATTTTGGCATGGAGAATTCCATGGACTCTATAGTCCATGCAAAGAGTAGGACACAACTAAGCAATGTTCACTTTCACTTGCACTTTGTATGCATATTTTGTGGCTTCCCTCTTTGCAGCTCCCTCTTTTCTCGAATTTCTCCCTCCTCAATTCCCAATTGTTCTGTAAGGTCTGAACTCTGTCCTCTAAATCTTCAGGTCAATAAAACTCAAGATTTCTTCTCTAGTGAAATCCAAGATACTTATGAGAACTAAGGGGTGCCCTAAAAAAAAAAAAAAAAAAGACATATCGATGTGAATCTCAGCTAGTGTAATTCTTAGCAAAATGCCTGGCATAAAATAAGTGTTCATTAAATCATTAAAAATTTGAAAAGTCAAGAAAATAGCTTTGCTATCACCATGCTGTTAGGGCAAAAGTAGCAAATTCAGGATGAATTTCCCCTGGATCACTGTTTCTCAGAATGTGATCAGCAGACTCCCATGCAACAGAATTATTTGAGATTGCTTATCAATAAGGTAGATTTCCTGGATCCTAACTTAGAATGACTAAACCCAAATTGGCAGGAGTGGTGTCTAAGATTATACTTCTAATCAGCTTACCAAGTAATTTCTTTGCCCATTACATTTAAAAAACTACTAGATAACTCAGAGGCAAAGAGAAATTTTTGGGGGAAGGGGTTGGAGAGACTGCAAAACTTTGAACTTCTGCCTCACCTTCCAGAAGTCTAGATTTTATTGCCTTTCTGGCATTGATGTCTGCATGCTTATTACTTTAGATGGAGACTGAAAAGTTTCCGTCATCCTTAAGTGTCTAGCCTGAGGGCAATTGGCAGAGTGATTAAACCAAAAGAGGTTATAATTCATCCTTCAGATTCGTGGTTAAAGGCATTTTGCTGCATAACTTTTCACTTGTGAAGTACTCCACAGCACTTAAATCATCTTTTACTAAATGGAAGTCCCAGCTTCCTGGAAGAATAGATATTATTTTTAAACCTTCATTCCTCTTGCTTTAAACAAACATGTTAAAAACAATTAAATTTTAGCTTGCAATTTTCATTTCCTTATTAAAAATTAATTAATTTATCTATTTTAATTGGAGGCTATTACTTTATAATATTGTGGTGGTTTTTGCAATACATTGACATGAATCAGCCATGGGTGTACATGTGTCCCCCAGTCCTGAACCCCCCTCCCATCTCCCTCCCCATCCCATCCCTCTGGGTTGTCCAGGTGCACCAGCTTTGAGTGCCCTGTTTCATGTATCAAACTTGGACTGGTGATATAGTTTACAAATGGTAATAAACATGTTTCAATGTTATTCTCTCAAATCATCCCACCCTTGCCTTCTCCCACAGGGTCCAAAAGTGTGTTCTTTGTATCTGTGTCTCTTTTGCTGTCTCACAGATAGGGTCATTGTTATCATCTTTCTAAATTCCATATATAGGCATTAATATACTGTATTGGTGTTTTTCTTTCTGACTTAGTTCACTCTGTATAATAGGCTCCAGTTTCAACCACCTCATTAGAGCCAACTCAAATGCATTCTTTTTAATAACTGAGTGATATTCCATGTGTATATGCACCACAGCTTTCTTATCCATTCCTTTGCTGATGGGCATCTAGGTTGCTTCCATGTTCTGGCTATTATAAACAGTGCTGCGATGAACATTGGGGTACACGTGTCTCTTTCAATTCTGGTTTCCTCGGTGTGTATGCCCAGCAGTGGGATTGCTGGGTCATATGGCAGTTCTATTTCCAGTGTTTTAAGGAATCTCCACACTGTTCTCCATAGTGGCTGTACTAGTTTGCATTCCCACCAACAGTGTAAGAGGGTTCGCTTTTCTCTACACCCTCTCCAGCATTTATTGTTTGCAGACTTTTGGATAGCAGCCATTCTGACCAGAGTGAGATGGTACCTCACTGTGGTTTTGATTTGCATTTCTCTGATAATGAATGATGTTGAGCATTTTTTCATGTGTTTGTTAGCCATCTGTATGTCTTCTTTGTAGAAGTGTCTGTTTAGTTCTTTGGCCCGTTTTTTGATTGGGTCATTTATTTTTCTGGTATTGAGCTGCATGAGCTGTTTATATATTTTTGAGATTAATTCTTTGTCAGTTTCTTTGTTTGCTATTATTTTCTCCCATTCTGAAGGCTGTCTTTTCACCTTGCTTATAGTTTCCTTTGTTGTGCAAAAGCTTTTAAGTTTAATTAGGTCCCATTTGTTTATTTTTGTTTTTATTTCCATTACTCTGGGAGGTGGGTCATAGAAGATCTTACTGTGATTCATGTCAGAGAGTGTTTTGCCTATGTTTTCCTCTAGGAGTTTTATAGTTTCTGGGTTACATTTAGATCTTTAGTCCATTTTGAGTTTATTTTTGTGTATGGTGTTAGAAAGTGTTCTAGTTTCATTCTTTTACAAGTGGTTGACCAGTTTTCCCAGCACCACTTGTTAAAGAGATGGTCTTTTCTCCATTGTATATTTTTGCCTCCTTTGTCAAAGATAAGGTGTCCATAGGTGCGTGGATTTATCTCTGGGCTTTCTATTTTGTTCCATTGATCTATATTTCTGTCTTTGTGCCAGTTACATAGTGTCTTGATGATTGTAGCTTTGTTGTATAGTCTGAAGTCAGACAGGGTGATTCCTCCAGTTCCATTCTTCTTTCTCAAGATTGCTTTGGCTTTTTGAGTTTTTTTGTGTTTCCCCACAAATTGTGAAATCATTTGTTCTAGTTCTGTGAAAAATACCATTGGTAGCTTTTAGGGATTGCATTGAATCTACTGTTGAATTGTGGCAGGGTTCTATAATCTACTTAATATTGCATCTAGACTTAATATAACATAGGGTAATTATGAGGGCCTTAAATACGGTGCCATCATGGTTTTTAAAATCTTTCTGGAAAGAGAACAGAAGTTTCTGTCCTTAGTCAACAAATACATAGACTGAGATAGTGTGACCAAACTCATGGAAAACAGGTGAGAATAGGACTCACAGGGATCTTAGGTACTCTTAGGATCTTAAGACTCAGGCATTTTGTATATTGCCTGTCATTCAACACATTGAAAGGGGCTTCCCAGGTGGCTCAGTAGTAAAGAAAAAAAATCCACCTGCCAATGCAAGGACATGGGTTCACTCCCTGAGTGGGTAAGATCCCCTGGAGTAGAAAATGGAAATCCACTCTAGTATTCCTGCCTGGAGAATCCCATGGACAGAAGAGTCTGGCAGGCTGCAGTTCATGGGGTCTCAAAGAGTCGGACATGACTGAGCAACTGAGCACACACAGAGAGATTGAGTACCTGAATGAATGAATGCACATTATGTGCTTTATGTTTGGAATTGACGGAGTCCCACTTTTGAGTCGTTAAATGGTACATTCTGTCTTATGAGAGTCCTCCCCTCACAGCTTCTCCACTTTCAACCAGATGTGCCAGGATGAAATGCTTTGGACAAATGGCAATTGCAGAAGTGGCTGAATGGGCTGCCAGGCTGGCACAGGGTCAGGGATGGTGTATCAGTGGGCCCCTGCCTATGGCTTCCTCTCTGGGCATGCTCCTCTCCATCTCACTCTATCCCACAACCCACTTCTCAGAATTTCCCTCATGTTCTCAGCGTACTCAGTCTGTGTTGCCTCTCAGAGTGCTACTCAACTCAGGATTCTTCCCTGCTGCCCTTCAAAAGGACCTTTTTGAAAATCTTACCAGACAAGTGAGCAGCAGAAACATAATCATGAAACCAACCCTTTTGATCTGGAAGCAAAGTAATTCAACACCCACCAAAAACTGACAGACACCTGCTCGTGAACAGCAGTGGCAGTGTTCTGGATTTGCTTGCGAGCTGTGTCACTTGCTGAGGGAATTGTTTTCAACTTCCAGGCTATGGCAGACCTGGAGAAACATATTCTAATATGCAAGGCACAGGCCCCAATTAATGTTTCACCCATTGCATGCGGCTTGACAGTTCTCCTGACTTGTTGCAATCATAAGTGTGAAACTCTGGGGGTTTCAGTTAAATTGTTTTGTGACATTGCAGCTTAAGTTTTTCATTCCAAACCTTACCTTTTATTGAAAGAATTTTAAAGTATTGCCTTTATACAGTGACTATATATCCATATATGCACCATGTTTTGTTCACAGAAAGATTTGTTGTAAGTGTGAGGGGCATTCCATCCCTGCTTGTTTTGGTTACAACTCTTATGGATCAATTTATGTCTGATATATAACCAATAAATCCACAGTTCTGTATATGATGTGTGTGTGTGCATGTGTGTATGTGCTCAGTCATGTCTTACTCTTTGAGACCGCATGGACTGTAGCCTGCTAGGCTTCTCTGTCCATGGGATTCTCCAGGCAAGAATACTGGAGTGGGTTGGCATTTCCTCCTCCAGGAGATCTTTCTGACCCAGGGACAGAACCTGCATCTCTGGCATCTCCTGCATTGGCAGGCATATTCTTTACCACTGTGCCACCTGGAAATATGTAGAGGAAGGGGAAAAATGTTGGCAGCTGATACAGCACACAAAGTAACTGAAAGCTGGTCTTGGGTGAGTGTTTTGTGCTGATGGGCCAGGAATGAGAGGGCACAGAACAAGTTGATGGTGATGGTTAAGAATCACTAGTTTGCAGCAGACACTGTTGAGGTCCTGCTCATATCCCCTGCCCCATATCACCTGTGATGGGTTATGGTCACCTAAAAGACCTGTCCATATCCTAACCCCCAGGATATGTGAATGCGGCCTTATTTGGAAATAGTCTTTGCAGGTATAATCCAGTTAAGGATCCTGAAATGAGATCATCTTGGATATAGGGTGGGTCCTAAATCCAAAGTTCCCTGGTGGCTCAGATGGTAAAGAAGTCTGCCTGCAGTGTGGGAGACCAGGGTTCGATCCCTGGTTTGGGAAGATCCCCTGGACAAGGAAATGGCAGCCCACTTCAGTATTCTTGCCTGGGAAATCCCATGGATGAAGGAGCCTGGTGGACTATAGTCCATGGGGTTGAAAAGAGTCGGACATGACTGAGCAACTGACACATACCCCTAAATCCAAAGACAAATATCCTTAGAAGAGAAGAGAAGGGGAGAAGACACAGAGACACAGTAGAGAAGGTGATGTTAAGACAGAAGAAACTGGAGTGATGTAACCACAACCCAAGGAAGGCCAAAGGCCATGTGGACCCACCAGAAACCAGAAGGGGGAGAAAGAATCCTCTGCAGAGTCTTCGGAAGGAATGTGTCCCCAAAGACACCTTGATTACAGATTTTTGGACTCCAGAACTGTGAGAGAATCAGCCTCTGTGTGTCAGCCACCTCATTTGTGGTTAGTTGTTATGGCAGCTCTCAGAGACTAACACCCCACCTCAGCGCATGCTGGTGGGCTGAACTTCTGGCCGGCCAGAACTGGCATTTCTTTACCTGGAGGCTTCCTCTTGCTGCCCAGACCTACTTTTGTCCATCTGCTGAGCAGGTTAGGCCAGCAGGTGTGCTGGGGAGGAGGTAAGGAACGTCTATACTAAAGTTAGATGCTCTTTTTTTAGAGTTTTCAAATTTCCTTTCTCATCTTCATTGTCCAGTCAGGACTGATGAGAGTAGATGTATAAAGACACTAGCCCCCTCCCTCCTTAGGTGGGGTGACTCGGAGGAATACATCCTATGCTGGCTCCTAGAATTTTAGAGCAGCTCTGCACAATGGTAGCTAGTGTGATGAGCCTGGTACTGGTGTCCCTCCCTTCCCCCATTTCAACTGTCTACTTCCATATCAGTTTTTGGTGGAATCGCCTCCCAAGTAAACTCATTCTCCTTGAATGCTTGTCTCAGGGTCTGCTTCAGGGTAGAACCCAAAGCAAAACATAAAAGAAACGACACGTTGTCCTGGTAGCTTACAGAAGGTGCCATTTCAGTGATATGATGCCTTGGGCATTTTCCTGGACCCTTTTACGAAAGTTTTCTGATTCTGACCTTAAACCAAATAGAAACCTGCTGTCATTAAAAATGATCTCTCAAGATGTGTATTTATTTACAGCCTCCTTTTGAGAAGGATTTGAAGTAGCATTTGAATTGAGCTAGTTAATGTATCATGTCATATTCTTTAAAAATTATGATACCCTGGTACAAAATTGGTACCTAATAAATGTTTGTTTGGAGAAGGAAATGGCAACCCACTCCAGTGTTCTTGCCTGGAGAATCCCAGGGATGGGGAAGTCTGGTGGGCTGCCATCTATGGGGTTGCACAGAGTCGGACACGACTGAAGTGACTTAGCAGTAGCAGCAAATGTTTGTTAAATGAATGATTTATTTAATATTTACGTATTTTAATATCCCAGAAAGCCTCCCATATATATTATAAAAGTTATCTTAGGTAATATCCTTGAAATGAATAAAACATTTGTCTTTCTCTTCAAGTGAAAATCTTTGATTGATACCATTTTCTAGACCACTATTTGATGAAATATGTACTTTAATCTAGGTGATGTCCACTTGTGGGCTTTCCCACCCAATGGTTCAGAGGGTAAAGAATTGGCCTGCAATCCAGAAGACAGGAGACACAGGTTTGATCCCTGGTCAGAAAGGTGTCTTGGAGGAGGAAATGGCAACCCACTCCAGTATTCTTGCCTGAAAAATCCCAATGACAGTGGAGCCTGGAGGGCTACAGTCCAAAGGGTTGCAAAGAGTCGGACATGACTGAGCGACTAAGCACGCATCCATATGTAGTTTATCAATTTCAATTTTCACTTGCTCATCAATCTATATTTTATATACAGAAATTATTAATATTTTATAGCTCTACCTTCAAGGTTGGGGTCAGTGCTGCTGCTGCTGCTAAGTCACTTCAGTCGTGTCCGACTCTGTGTGACCCCATAGACGTCAGCCCACGAGGCTTCCCCGTCCCTGGGATTCTCCAGGCAAGAACACTGGAGTGGGTTGCCTTTTCCTTCTCCAATGCAGGAAAGTGAAAAGTGAGAGTGAAGTCGCTCAGTCGTGTCCGACTCTTAGAGACCCCGTGGACTGCAGCCCACCAGGCTCCTCCGTCCATGGGATTTTCCAGGCAAGAGTACTGGAGTGGGTTGCCATTGCCTTCTCTGGCGTGAGTGCTAGTAAATGGCAAATGGTGATTTTTATTTTATGCAAACATGTTTTTCTCTATGTTAACAAACAAGATGCTCTTTTTTAGAGTTTTCAAAATTCCTTCCTCCTCCTCATTGTCTAATTCTACATGTTGCTCTTATTTCTACACACCAATTTTTGTGAAATTTGAAAAAATATGATTTTTTAATAAGTAAAATATCATAATTAAGTTTCTATATGTTATATTTCAACTTTTCCGTAAATTTTCACTTAGTATGCCTTTTTCATTTTGGTTCCCATAGACTTTTTGCTTTCATCTTGAGTGAGTAGCCTATCCCTTCTCAAGTGGATCTTCCTGACCCAGGAATCAAACCAGGGTCTCCTGCATTGTAGGTGGATTCTTTACCAACTGAGCTATCAGGGAAGCCCTCATTTAAACAAGCAATCCAAAAATTGCTAAGTGGAGAAAAAGGTGAATTTTTTCTCTTATAATTTTCAATGAATGTAAAACCTGTTCTCATATTCAAAAATATTTGCTTCTTTGATGTTTGTCTTAAATGGTTAAATGAATCTTCTCCAAATATTGGTAAAGATTTTTGAAGTCACTGACTTCATTTCTCTTTTAAAAAAATTAATTTATTTTAATTGGAGGGTAATTACAATATTGTAGTGGTTTTGCCATACATTGACATGAATCAGTCATGGGTGTACATGTTTCCTCCATCCTGAACCTCCCTGCCACCTCCCTCCCCTTCCCATCCCTCAGGGTTGTCCCAGTGCACCATCTTTGAGTGCCCTGTTTCATGCATTGAACTTGGGCTGGTGATCTATTTCACATATGGTAATATACATGTTTCAATGCTATTCTCTCAAATCATCCCACCCTTGCCTTCTCCCACAGAGTCCAAAAATCTGTTCTTTATATCTGTGTCTCTTTTGCTGTCTTGCATATAGGGTCATTGTTACCATCTTTCTAAATTCCATATATATGCATTAATATTCTGTATTGGTGTTTTTTTTTTCTGACTTACTTCACCCTGTATAATAGGCTCCAGTTTCATCCACCTCATTAGAACTGACTCAAATGCATTCTTTTTAATAGCTGAGTGATATTCCATGTGTATATGTACCACAGCTTTCTTGTCCATTTGTATGCTGATGGACATCTCTCTTTTTTATCTCTTTTCAAAACACTGAGGAGATGGGCTGAAGGCCAAGTAAACAAGTTGATAAACAAAGGGTGATCTATTCTACAGGATTTTAAAAATAAAACCTTTTTAATGGTGTGCCCTGGTCCAGCCAAAGTGTGTTAATTTCAAAATTATCTGGAAATAATGGCACAGTTCAATCTGTAGAAAACGCATCTGACGTTTGAAAAATGTACTGCCCACACTGATGACTTTTTTTTCCTTAAGAAAATATAGGAAATTATGACAAGTTTCAAGTTTGTTGAAAAAGACGGCAGCTAGCTGTGGAAAAATGTACTGAGATCATACAACCAAGAAATGACTATTTCCCTCCTTCCAAAAGTAACAGGCTCCCTTTAAATTCTTATTGCTCGTTTCTTAACAGAACACTTTTGGGTCCATACATTCAATCCAGAAATCTTTATTGGAAGTTTCTTAGATCTTCAGAATGAAGTAGATAATCCTTCTTGATTCCATTTATTAATTTATTATCAAAAACACCATTCACTGAAAAAAATATGAGCAAACTTTATATTAATATAACTAGTGTATTAACTTTAATCTTTAATAAAAATGTACAGAGTGGGATAGAAATGTGATAATGTTTCAAAAACCCATTCTTATTGTCTGTATTCACAGTGAATTAAATGCTTATCCTTGTTTTTCCATAGCAGGAAACAAAGCATTTTTTTTTTTAATCAAAAGGAGGCCATTTGCTGACTTGTGGATTTGTATGCGATTTTAAATATGGCTGAAAAGTGCAAAGTCTGGGGACAAATATCATAAGAATGAAATTAAACTGAGATATTTTGTATTGAAGTACCAAATCCAGGTATTAAGGAACTGATTGAGCCAAGGATGAAACCTAAATTAAGATTCCATTATTGTGTCAGTCTTTGAGGGAGGGAAAAAAAATCCTATCATCTAGATTTTATCATAAATTATGGTGCAAATAAATTTTCAGTTGAGGTTATGCATTGAATTTAAAGTAGCACACAGTACTTTATTAATAACTTTTAGATATTTTATTCCTTTATGTGGCAACTGGACCAGACATCACACAAATAAAAAGGAAAGCGTTTCTTTGCTGTAGAAGCAACTATTTCACGTGATTTTTTCTTATTTCTAGATTAATCTACTATCACTATGCTTCTCCCAATGACTACCATGATTTTTAATGGGTTTTGAATGGCTTCTTTTTAAATTTGTGCTGCAATTTCAGGTGTAAGGACAGACCACTTATTCCCAATTATCCTTTGAAATAGTGAGGACTTATAGTCAATGGTAATCTAATGATTCATACATCACTCTGCAATGCATTATGTGATATTCTTACCCAGATCTGCCCAATTCAGTTGCTTATGCTCACTAGGATCCTGACAGCTGTTTGCATTTCTTGATTGGGCCCTGGGCACTGCTGGTGTGTGTGTTCAGGGTCATGTCAGGTAGATATTTTGGGTGGCAGAGGTAATCAGTTCAGAAAGCTCTGGGGGAGTCTTGGTAAAGTGGCTTCTCTGACTTTGTAGGTTTTCAGAGGGTTCAGGATGGGGAACACGTGTATACCTGTGGCGGATCATGTTGATATATGGCAAAACCAATACAATATTGTAAAGTTAAAAAATAAAATAAAAAAACCCTTTCATCTAGCCATCTAGCCTAACAGTTGAGATACCAAGAAAACTTATTATTCTCCATTCTCTCTGGGCCAACGTGGGCTTCCCCAATAGCTCAGTGGGTAAAGAACCCACCTGCAATGCAGGAGACACAGGAGATGTGTATTTGATCCTTGCCTGGGTCAGGAAGATCCTCTGGAGGAAGAAATGGTAACTTGCTCCAGTATTCTTGCCTGGGAAATCCCATGGACAGAGAAGCCTGGCAGGCTACAGCCTCATGAGGTCGCGAACAGTCAGACACGACTGAGTGACGACACATGCATAGTGGGTCAACATGCCAAGAACTGTGTGCTCATCAGGCCACTCCCCTAGTCCAACTCAGGGCTCCTGAGTTCACCACCCCAAGGGGGATCAAGGGCATATCTCTTGTCACAGTGTATTCTTGCACACAGTAGTTTGGTCTCAAAATGTTTGTAAAAAAAATTTAAAAGGAGAGAAAGCCCAACTTCTTGCACAAAAAGAGACTGAACCAGCTTTCTGTGTGAGATAGATGCTGCAGGGAACCAAACTGACAGGTCAAGCTTTTCCACAGGACTGGGCTGTTGTTGAAGGTGTATGTGAGGCGAGATTCTTGTCAGTATTCTACACAAAATATTGTGCTCTGTATTAAGTAGGATCTCAAGAGCATGTGAACTGGGACTTGCTGTCACCCAGGTCTGAATGCAATGCTTTTTCAGAGCTTCTGTCACTGTTTGTCACGCCTCGGGATGCTTGTGAAGAAGGAAAACACTGAACATAAGTGCTAGACACTTTCGTACATGGAGTAGGCTTTAGCAGATTACAGTGAAAGCCATCCATCCTCGTCAATAGCCTGTAGAAAGAGTTGCAGGATGGGCACAGCACCGTTCTGTTGTCACCAGCTTTGCTTCTCCATTGCCTGTGATTTCTGAGTGTCCCAAACATTATGGCAGAATTGTGGAATAATGGAGATTTTTCTCTGGGCTTCTGTAGTCAAGCAAATCCGTTTATAAAGAGTGATTGCTTTTAGAGGTTATGTGAGACACCATCATTCAAGGCATTTCCAGACACAAACCAGATGACAGCTTAACAATTCAAATGCGCATGAATCTTTTCCCCTTACAGATTTAAGCTTTATGATACTGAAGACATCAATACTTGTGTTTGGGGAGAGATAGTCTGTCTACAGGACTAATGATTTATGGCAACTTTATAATCCCACCAAGCCTAGCCAATGTCTTCTGTATTCCTTGGGGAGCTGGTCCACCAACATAGGATTATAAAGAGCAGAAATTGTATCAATTTGTCAGACTATGCCCATTGCAATTCTCCATGACAAGGCTCCAAATTATATTTATCCCTAGGATCAGCTGAGATGAACTTCTTTTACCTTACCAAAGCCTAGTTATGCTGCCAAAGTTTAATTTTCAAAAAGTTAGAAGTGCAACTCACAGGCATGTAGTATGAACACATGTTGAAGATTTATACACTCAAGGCTATGGTTTTTCCAGTAGTCATGTATGGATGTGAGAGTTGGACTATAAAGAAAGCTGAACACTGAAGAATTGATGCTTTTGAACTGTGGTGTTGGAGAAGACTCTTGAGAATCCCTTGGACTGCAAGGAGATCCAACCAGTTCATCCTAAAGGAAATCAGTCCTGGGTGTTCATTGGAAGAACTGATGTTGAAGCCGAAACTCCAATATTTTGGCCACCTGATGCGAAGAGCTGACTCATTTGAAAAGACCCTGATGATGGGAAAGATTGAGGGCAGGAGAAGGGGATGACAGAGGATGAAATGGTTGGATGGCATCACTGACTCAATGGACATGGGTTTGGGTAGATTCCGGGAGTTGGTGATGGACAGGGAGGCCTGGCATGCTGTGGTTCATGGGGTCGCAAAGATTCAGACACAACTGAGCGACTGAACTGAACTGAACTGAATGAGAGAATGGTAACATGGCAAAGGCTGATTGAAAGAGCATTTTTGGGGGGCTGAGCATTTATAGGCATTTTAAAAGGATATTAAAATAAATTGCTATTAGATAACAAAACTGATTTATGTCCTATAGGACAATAAATCACCATAACCATTGGGATTTCCTTTTCAGGTGGATAGAAATCATTTGCATTGTTACTGGAAAAGATCTGCAAGTTAACATGTAACTTCACACAATCTGAGCCAGTGATTAACAGTAAACAGCCAAGTCAAACAGAGGTACATTCCTGTAGATAAGTAAACAATGCTTAGTAAGCTTGCCTGAATATGACATTAAAAGGACCTTTTCCCCAAGGTTTAGATATTTTTTTCTTAACACCTTGTGTTACATTAATAAGGTGAATGCAGATTTCATTTGCTCTTGCTTGCCTCCCCACCCATGCCCCAGTTTCATTTAAAGCCTTCGTGTGTGTATGCTAAGTTGCTTCAGTCGTGTCCAGCTCTGCAACTCCACAGACTGTAGCCCGTTAGGCACCTGTTTATGGGATTTTCCAGACAAGAATACTGGAGTGGGTTGCCATGCCCTCCTCCAGGATGAATTCCCGACCCAATGATTGAACGCACGTCTCCTGTGTCTCCTGCATTGGCAGGCTGGTTCTTTACCACTGGCACCACCTGGGAAGCCTTAAGGGCTTCAAGTCCTGCAAAATATCCACTTCCCTTGTCCAACAGGAATTCCTGGGACTAACCAGGGGGACCACAGATAATCTCTCCTCCTGACTACGACTCTACTCCCCAGGGGGCCTTGGCTGCCACTTCTGCCCCTCTGGCCCTCTAGTCTCTATGGTTCCTGCTTAGCTGTTGTTGGGATATGAACAGCCTCTACAGATTCACTGGAACCTTCAGTCTTGCTGTCGAGTACACAGTGGTCTCTTCTTCGGTGGATCTGCCCTGTTCTGATAAATGTGTAACAACTGGCTCTCTCTCTCTCAAAAAAAAAAAAAAAAAAAGGCCTGATTTGTAACATTTGACAGTTTTCATGATATAAATACTTCCACTATGGCCAATTGCCAGCTGCCAACATGCTGTCAACCAGCTAATCTGATATAAACCAGCTCCAATACACGGTTGGCTAGAGGCAGGAAGGGTGCCTCTCACCACTGAGATGACAAATGCTGTTCAAGAATTCCAGAGCAGCACTCCAGAGGCTATTCCCAGGGTTTTGTAATTCAGCACAGTTTCTTACAGCTTTCCATTTTCCTCTTGATGACCGAGTAGGAGAGTCTCAGACAATGCAGGGAAGAGGCAGTTCCAGTTAGACCCAGAGCAGTCCTATGCCTGGGCTTGCCCAGCCTGGCCAGCACTTAGTTCATAGCTGATACTTAAGAATGAAAAGCTATAAGGAAGAAAAGCTTAGAGCTGTTTTACTGAAATCCTGGGAAACACTCAGCCTCAGGAGCCGTACTATAGGATCCTGGAGTCATCAGAACTTGTTTGAAACTGTTATAAACAGTAGGAATTTAAATGTGCACAACCCCAACACAGATGTACTCAGTGTTCTTTCTTAAACCTAAGTAATCTATTTTACACATGGTAGTGTATATATGTCCATGCTACTCTCTCAGTTCATCCCCTGCTCTCCTTCCCCTTGGTGTCCACAAGTCTGTTCTCTCTGTCTGTGCCTCAATGCCTGCTCTGCAAATAGGTTTATCAGTACCGTTTCTCTAGATTCCATATAGATGTGTTATAATTAATGTATGATATTTCTTTTTCTCTTCTGACTTCCTTCACTCTGTGTGACAGGCTCTAGGTTCATCCATATCACTTCAACTGGCTCAATTTCATTCCTTTTATGGAATGACATACTCCATTGAGTATAGCACAGGAAACTCAGCTTAGTGCTCTGTGATGACCTAGAGGGATGGAATGGGAGGGTGGTTCAAGAGGGAGGGAATATATGTATACATATGGCTGGTTCACAATGTTGGAAAGCAGAAACTAACACAGCATTGTAATGCAATTATTGTTCAGTCACTAAATCATGTCCCACTTTTTGCGACCCCGTGGACTGCAGCACACCAGACTTCCCTGTCCTTCACTATCTCCCGGGGTTTGCTCAAACTCATGTCCATTGAGTCAGTGATGCCATCCAACCATCTCATCCTCTATTGTGCCCTTCTCCTCCCACCTTCCGTCTTTCCCAGCATCAGGGTCTTTTCCAATGAGTCAACTCTTTGTATCAGGTGGCGAAAGTATTGAGTTTCAGCTTCACCATCAGTCCTTCCAATGAATATTCAGGGTTGATTTCCTTTGGGATTGTAAAGCGATTATATTAAAAAAAAAAAAAAGATGGGGGAGCTGGTTTTCCATTAGTAAAACTCATGAACCTTAAAAAAATCAAAGTAAGAATCATATATTTGGGGGTAGGCTTAGAGGTCACTCATTCACCAGAGGGCTAAGAACCTGCTCCAATGTTAATGCCCTGCTGTTAGAGCTAATACTCAAACTCTTGTCAGTGCTGAATGACAGAATAACCAATAAAGTTTTGCTCCATTGTTATGGCTAAAATTGACCAGCCTAAGGATTACTTGTCAACTTCACCTTCTTCGAGGAGTTGCTCATTTAGGATCCTGTTTCACCACACCACCTGGGGCATTTTGTTTCCTTGTACCTCCTCCTGATCCTTTATGTGCTTTTGAGTGCTGTGAACAGAGCTGCACATAGTGTCCCAGCTGGGAACACCTTGCATTTGGAACAAAAATAGAAATAATTGCTGATTTATTTTATATACCTCTTCAGAGGCATTGCAACGTTTTGCTGGTTTCTTTCATCTGCAGAAGCATGCCAAATCAATGTCTTCAGGAATGCAGACAGCTGCATGCCTGGGAAGTTTTCTGTTTATGACACTCCTTACATGGGCAGGGACCTAATCCTGGCTTCTGCTAACCCACCCAGAACCGTTGTCTAAAACAGAAAGATGCTCCTTTAAGTAGCTCTGTGCTAAGGCACAAGACCTATTGAACAGAACACAAGCTGCTCATGCTCTGCATATTTCTAGGGTGTTTGACTGCATTCACCTTCCTACTTAGAACACTACTGATCATTCGTCCTTTTCTACTGACTTTAAACCAAACATTTTCCCTCTATAAGAGTCCCTTCAAAACAGAACCTTTTCCAGATCCTCTATGAAGGAGAAATGCCACAAAGGCAATTCATTTTTTTAGATCCTGGGAAATGAAGCAAGCTGGCCTATGAGGCTAAGATGCCCACTGCCTGCCCCCATTCCAGACCTCTGTTCCTGGCAAATGGGCTTCCAACATTTTTACTTTTGCATACCTCCTAAGATAACAGTAATTTCACTGAAAGCTATGTAGCCCCTAGGACATTTTTCAGTTGACATTTAAATTTGTAAATCTTAAAACTAAATAGCTGTAAAGGATGTGATTTGTGGCATATTATAAATATTGACATTTAAAAATAAAGCTCTTACATTAACCTGAGTCCATTTGGGCTGCTATAACAAAATAGCATAGACTGAGAGGCTTATAAACAACAGACATTTATTTCTCACAGTTTGGGAAGCTGGGACGTCTAAGATCAAGATGCCAGCAGATTTGGTGTCTGGTGACGTCCCACTTCCTGGTTCATGCTGCTGCTAAGTCGCTTCAGTCATGTCTGATTCTTTGTGACTCTATGGACTGGAACATTCCAGGCTCCTCTGTCCATGGGACTCTCCAGGCAGGAGTACTGGTGTGGGTTGCCATGCCCTCCTCCAGGGGATCTTCCTGATCCAGAGATCAAACCCGCATCTCCTGCACTGAAGGCAGATTCTTTACTACTGAGCCACCACGGAAACCCCTTCCTGGTTCATAGATGGCCACAATTTTGCTGTGACCTCACATGGAGAAGGGAGGACGGAGCTCTCTGGAACCTCCATAAGGGCACAGATTTCATTCATGATGGTTCTGCCTTCATGACCTAATCATCTCCCAAACGACCCACTCCAAATACCATCACACTGTGAATTAGGTTTCAAGAACTGGACATGGAACAACAGACTGGTTCCAAATAGGAAAAGGAGTATGTCAAGGCTGTATATTATCACCCTGCTTATTTAATTTATATGCAGAGTACATAATGAGAAATGCTGGACTGGAAGAAACACAAGCTGGAATCAAGATTGCCGGGAGAAATATCAATAACCTCAGATATGCAGATGACACCACCCTTATGGCAGAAAGTGAAGAGGAACTAAAAAGCTTCTTGATGAAAGTGAAAGAGGAGAGTGAAAAAGTTGGCTTAAAACTCAACATTCAGGAAACGAAAATCATGGCATCCGGTCCCATCACTTCATGGGAAATAGATGGGGAAACAGTGGAAACAGTGTCAGATTTTGTTTTTCTGGGCTCCAAAATCACTGCAGATGGTGACTGCAGCCATGAAATTAAAAGACGCTTACTCCTTGGAAGGAAAGTTATGAGCAACCTAGATAGCATATTCAAAAGCAGAGACATTACTTTGCCAACAAAGGTCCGTCTGGTCAAGGCTATGGTTTTTCCTGTGGTCATGTATGGATGTGAGAGTTGGACTGTGAAGAAGGCTGAGTGCCGAAGAATTGATGCTTTTGAACTGTGGTGTTGGAGAAGACTCTTGAGAGTCCCTTGGACTGCAGGGAGATGCAACCAGTCCATTCTGAAGGAGATCAGCCCTGGGATTTCTTTGGAGGAAATGATGCTGAAGCTGAAACTCCAGTACTTTGGCCACCTCATGTGAAGAGTTGACTCACTGGAAAAGACTCTGATGCTGGGAGGGATTGGGGGCAGGAGGAGAAGGGGACGACAGAGGATGAGATGGCTGGATGGCATCACTGACTCGATGGACATGAGTCTGAGTGAACTCCGGGAGTTGGTGATGGACAGGGAGGCCTGGCGTGCTGTGATTCATGGGGTCGCAAAGAGTCGGACATGACTGAGCGACTGAACTGAACTGAACTGAAGTGAATTGGGATTATTCAATCTATAGCAGAATTATCCAAAGGAATCTAAATGTCATAGTGATTCTGTATCAGCTATCATTTTTTTTTTTTAGTTTTCTTTTTTTAAATTAAATTTTATTTTATTTTTAAACTTTACAATATTGTATTAGTTTTGCCAAATATCGAAATGAATCTGCCACAGGTATACCTGTGTTCCCCATCCTGAACCCTCCTCCCTCCCCATACCCTCCCTCTGGGTCGTGCCAGTGCACCAGCCCCAAGCATCCAGTATCGTGCATCAAACCTGGACTGGTGACTCGTTTCATACATGATATTATACATGTTTCAATGCCATTCTCCCAAATCTCCCCACCCTCTCCCTCTCCCACAGAGTCCATAAGACTGATCTATACATCAGTGTCTCTTTTGCTGTCTCGTACACAGGGTTATTGTTACCATCTTTCTAAATTCCATATATATGCGTTAGTATACTGTATTGGTGTTTTTCTTTCTGGATTACTTCACTCTGTATAATAGGTTCCAGTTTCATCCATCTCATTAGAATGGATTCAAATGTATTCTTTTTAATGGCTGAGTAATACTCCATTGTGTATATGTACCACAGCTTTCTTATCCATTCATCTGCTGATGGGCATCTAGGTTGCTTCCATGTCCTGGCTATTATAAACAGTGCTGCAATGAACATTGGGGTACACGTGTCTCTTTCCCTTGCAACTGACTAATCTCAAAAATATACAAGCAACTCCTACAGCTCAGCTCCAGAAAAATAAATGACCCAATCAAAAAATGGGCCAAAGAACTAAATAGACATTTCTCCAAAGAAGACATACAGATGGCTAACAAACACATGAAAAGATGCTCAACATCACTCATTATCAGAGAAATGCAAATCAAAACCACTATGAGGTACCATTTCGTGCCAGTCAGAATGGCTGTGATCCAAAAGTCTACAAGCAATAACTGCTGGAGAGGGTGTGGAGAAAAGGGAACCCTCTGACACTGTTGGTGGGAATGCAAACTAGTACAGCCACTATGGAGAACAGTGTGGAGATTCCTTAAAAAACTGGAAATAGAACTGCCTTATGATCCAGCAATCCCACTGCTGGGCATACACACTGAGGAAACCAGCTATCACTTTTTTAAAAAATATACAAACATGCTCTTCTTTAACAGAAGTTCTACATCCTGCCTTTATCTCATTGAACTCCTGTTGCATTCTGCTTCCTTCACAGGATTTTATTTTTATGTAGTTTATTTGTGTGGTTGAGAGAATTTTATTAATCACTGTACTATACTCTCTACAATAAAATATATATAAATTACCATCATTATTGTATTTATTTCCTTTTACTACAAGCACTAAGTGTTTAAAAATGTCTTCTGGGTTGAGTCATTGTTATAAAGCTTAGTTGTTCCCAACTTATTAAAATAATACAAATATATTACAAATTCTGATAACCATTAAACATAAAAAATAAAATTTTATTGAAAATACATTTTCTAATAAAGCAAATGGGGATCTTCAAAAATATTTCATGTATCTATGGACAATTTTTTCAAATTGCTGGAATGAAATGGCACTTAGCATGATTTTATTCCTATTTTTAAAAATAATATCAGTCATAAATAATATTAAGGAGAGGGGTTTTTGGATCAATTTTACTAGGTTGTTTGAATTCCTTTCAAGTTATATACCAAAAATTCACATGGGAAATGGAAGTCTATTTTCAAATATAGTCTTAAATGACCTGTCAGCTGACAGCTCAATAATCTGATGATGTCTGTAACTACCTGACTGGCTAAAGTTTGTAACCCAGTCTTGAGAATCTTTCACTTTTTCAATGCCAACCCCAGTTGTACCTTTGTCATTTGGAAGGTTATTATACTCCAGGACAATTCACCAGAGTAACATTCAGGAAGGAAGGCATTCAATAAACAATCACTTTTTCAGTGGTGGGGGGGCAGCTATATTGTAATCAATAAGAGTTTGAGTTCTCAAATACAGCTGCCTGGATACAAATCCAGGCTGTATCACTTATGAGAGTTGTGCAATTTTTCTATTGCACAACTAATGCAATAGAGCAACTTATGCCTTAGTTTTTTCATTTGCATATTGGAGGTAATAATGGAATGTATTTCAAATAGTTGCTGTGAAATTTAAATGAAATAATGCAAAGTGTTTAGAACAATGTCTGGCCCACAGTAAGCACTTAATACATCTTGTTTGCTGTCGCTATTATTATTATCTGTATTGATGTGAAAAGGGAAGAATGTGAAAAAAAGTGTGATTTCATTTTATTGCCTCTTTCCGCTTGCACACTAGACTTGCTCTCAGCCCTGCTTTTTTATGCCAACATCGTTGAGAAGTAGGGTCCTTTAATTAATCAACCATTTTGACTAAGAGATCAGGGCCATATATTAATAATTTCCAAAGCAGCACAGTCCAATAAGATGGGCAGAAAGTGATTTTTTATTATATATAATCTACTCTTTGTCAGATTAGGAGGGTTTTAAGCCCCTGTTACAGATTGGGTTCCCCAAGAAGCAGATTATGAGATGGAAATTAACATGCAGGAAGTTTATGGGGTAGAGCCCCTGGGGTCAGCAACAATGGAAGGAAGGTTAAAGAAGCAGAAATGAACAGAGGAGGGCATCAAGCTGCAATGTAGCCTTGATTGAAGTCTACACCCATCTCCTGGGGGAGCTCTGAGCCTTGCTGCTCCCTCGGAGTTGTCTTGAGTTGGAGCCAGCGGGTTCAGCCTTTATGTCTGTGCGCTGATCAAACATTTGATGCAGGCTACCCTAAAAGTAATCATGGCCATGGGCGAGGTAGTTTACTTTAGCAGAGGCATTTCTCAAAGAGGGCTGACAGCTGAAAACCAGCCACCTTCTGATAGCACTACCAACAGCTAAGGCAATAGTCCCTCCGCCCTCCTGCAAGGGGTCGGAATGTCTGCCGCCTGGTGCTTTGTGCACAGTTATTTTCATGTCAGGCTTCCCAGGTGGTGCTAGTGGTAAAGAACCTGCCTGCAAATGCAGGAGATGTAGGAGAGGTGGGTTCATCAGTTACCCAAATATGATAGCTGTACAGTTTTGTAAAAAAGAGAACCTAGTATCCCAATGAAAAAAATTCCACAGTGCTTTGGCTTCTCACAGAAACTGAATTCAAGTGGCCTATTTGTTGCCTGTGAGGCAACATCATCCTTGTACCATGGAAGAGTTCTGAGAATATTTGTTTGCATGTGTGTGTGTGTGTGTGCATATACGTGCATGTGTGTGTTTCAATACAATCCAAGACATTGTTCTCTTTCTCTCTCTTCCCACAAACCATCTTCCCACTCTCCCAGTCTTGCTTTATCTGTCTCTTCTGTTCAGTGTTTTTAATACTATATTTCCTTGTAACAGAAGAGAATATAAGCCAGAGCCATGGGGGGACTGACCTTTATGTGTTGTTTTCCACAGATGCTGAGGATTAGCTGAAACAGGCACTTGTGAGGGGAAGGATTACCCGAAGGACACAGTAGGTCCCAGGGGAGGGAGGTCAGTGTTCTGGCAGAGATGATGGTCATAGCAGCTGGTATCATATGGCAATGGTGGCCTGGGGACAGTGGGGTGAGCACTGGTCACTGGGCCTCTGTTTGGGAATAATGTAGGTGTGGTCATCTTTGTACCCGCCATCTTTGGTGCTGCCGATTAAACATGGAGCTGGCACAAGCTTACACCTTCCTTCTCCTTCATATGAACTTGTTCTGTCTGAGATTTATACTTTTCAAGCTATTGAGAAGCACTTGTCTTGCCAGGACTGCCTGTTAGTAAGGGCCTGAAGAGGAAGGCAAGACACTGTCATTTTTCCTACCACCATTTCAATTCCCATGGTAGTGCAGGTGATTGCTCTTGGTAAACATTTGCAATAGGGAGAACAAAGAAAATCTCGGAGACCTTATCTGTAATGAAGGGAAATGGTGGCAGTAGACAGTGGTGTTCAAATGAAGAGTTCCAGTGTTGTATTTCCTACACTTCAATCCCTTATGGATTTCTTATCTTCTTCTTTTGTACATAAGCATTAAGAATTGAGAACTGAGTGGTCAAATTCATGGCCTTTGAGCAGAAGAAAAAATTACTAGTTTTTGTGGAGTGTAGGATGTGGTAATGCAGGATGCAAAGTCAGCCAGACAACAAACATTTGTTGAGTGTCTGAAGTGGATACACAGAAAAACAAGGGGGCTAGAGTCAGTAGCATATGCTGCCCATGCCCTGCCTCATATCTTTTAAAAAATTTTTTTTAATTTATTTTTTATTGAAGGATAATTGCTTTACAGAATTTTGCTATTTTCTGTCAGACCTCAAAATGAATCAGCCATAAGTATACATATATCCCCTCCCTTTTGAGGCTCCCTCCCATTTCCCTCCCCATCCCACCCCTCTAGGTTGAACAGAGCCCCTGTCTGAGTTTCCTGAGCCATACAATAAATTCCCATTGGCTATCTATTTTGATAATGTAAGTTTCCATGTTACTCTTTCCATAAATCTCACCCTCTCCTCCCCTCTCCCCATGTCGATAAGTCTATTCTCTATGTCTGTTTCTCCACTGTTGCCCTGTAAATAAAATCTTCAGTACCATTTTTCTAGATTCCATATATATGTGTCAGAATATGGTATTTATCTTTCTCTTTCTGACTCACTTCACTCTGTATAATAGATTCTAAGTTCATCCACCTCATTAGAATTGACTCAGATGCTTTCCTCCTTTTTATGGCTGAGTAATATTCTACTGTGTATATATACCACAACTTCTTTATCCATTCATCTGTTGATGGACATCTAGGTTGCTTCCATGTTCTAGCTATTGTAAATAGTGCTGCAGTGAACAATGGGATACAGGTATCTCTTTCAATTTTGGTTTCCTAAGGGTATATGCCTAGAAGTGGGATTGCTGGGTCATATGGTGGTTTTATTCCTAGTTTTTAAAGCAATCTCCATACCATCTTTTATAGTGGCTTTATCAATTTACATTCCCACCAACAGTGCAAGAGTGTTCCCTTTTCTCCACACCCTTTCCAACATTTATTGTTTGTAGACTTTTTGATGACCACCATTCTGACTGGTGTGAGGTGATATCTCATTGTAGTTTTGATTTGCATTTCTCTAATATTGAGCGACGTTGAACATCTTTTCATGTATTTGTTAGCCATCTGTATGTCTTCTTTGGAGACATGTCTGTTTAGGTCTTTTTCCCACTTTTTTTGGGGTTGTTTGTTTTTCTGGCATTGAGTTGTATGAGCTGCTTGTATATTTTGGAAATTAATCCTTTGTCAGTTGTTTCATTTGCTATTATTTTCTCCCATTCTGAGGGTTGTCTTTTCACCTCACTTATAGTTTCCTTTGCTGTGCAAAAGCTTTTAAGTTTAATCAGTTCCCATTTGTTTACTTCTGTTTTTATTTCTGTTACTCTAGGAGCTGGGTCATAGAGGATCTTGCTTTGATTTATGTCATCGAGTGTTCTACCTACATTTTCCTCTTAGTGTTTTATAGTTTCTGGTCTTACATTTAAGTCTTTAATCCATTTTGAGTTTGTCTTTGTGTGTGGTGTTAGGAAGTGTTCTAATTTCATTCTTTTACACATAGCTGTCCAGTTTTCCTAGAACCATTTATTGAAGAAGCTGTCTTTGCCCCATTGTATATTCTTGCCTACTTTGTCAAAAATAAGGTATCCATAGGTGCATGGGTTTATTTCTGGGCTTTCTATCTTGTTCCATTGGTCTATATTTCTGTTTTTGTGCCAGTGCTATACTTTTTTGGTGACTGTAGCTTTGTGGTATAACCTGAAGTCAGGAAGCTTGATTCCTCCAGCTGCATTCTTCTTTCTCAAGGCTGCTTTGGCTATTCGGGGTCTTTTGTGTTTCCATATGAATTGTGAAATTTTTTCTTCTAGTCCTGTGAAAAATGTCATTGGTAATTTGATAGGGATTGCATTAAATCTGTAGATTGCATTTGGTAGTATAGTTATTTTCACAATATTGATTCTTCCTACCTAGGAACATGGAATATGTCTCCATCTGTTTATGTCATCTTTGGTTTCTTTCATTAGTGTCTTATAATTTTCTGTGTACAGTACTTTTGTCTCCTTAGGTAAGTTTATTCCTAGATATTTAATTCTTTTTGTTGCAATGGTGAATGGGATTGATTCCTTCATTGCTCTTTCTGATTTTTCATTGTTAATATATAGAAATGCAAGCAATTTATGTGTATTGATTTTGTATCCTGCAACTTTGCTAAATTCACTGATTAGCTCTAGTAATTTTCTGACACTCTCTTTACGGTTTTCTATGTACAGTATCATGTCATCTGCAAACAGCAAGAGCTTTACTTCTTCTTTTCTGATCTGGACTCATTTTATTTCTTTTTCTTCTCTGATTGCTGTAGCTAGGACTTCCAGAACTATGTTGAATAATAGTGTTGAAAGTGGACACCCTTGTCTTGTTCCTGATCTTAGGGGGAATACTTTCAGTTTTTCGCCATTAAGAACAATGTTTTCTGTAGGCTTATCATATATGGCCTTTACTATGTTGAGGTAGGTTCTTTTTATGCCCATTTTTTGAAGAGTTTTAATCATAAATGGGTGCTGAATTTTGTCAAAGGCTTTTTGTGCATCTATTGAGATGATCATATGGTTTTTATTTTTCAATTTGTTAATATGGTATATCACATTGATTGATTTCTGTATATTGAGGAATCCTTGCATCCCTGGAATAAATCCAACTTGATCATTGTGTATGAGTTTTTTGATGTGTTGCTGAATTCTGTTTGCTAAAATTTTGTTGAGGATTTTTTCATCTATGTTAATCAGTGATATTGGCCTATAGTTTTCTTTTTTGTGTGTTGTCTTTGTCTGGTTTTGGTATCAGGGTGATGGTGGCCTCATGGAATGAGTTTGGAAATGTTTCTTCCTCTGCAATTTTTTGAAAGAGTTTTAGAAGGATAGGCATTTATTTGATAGAATTCTCCTGTGAAGCCATCTGGTCCTGGGCTTTTGGTTTTTGGGAGATTTTTTTTTATCACAACTTCAATTTTAGTGCTTATAATTGTGTTGTTCATAATTTCTATTTTTTCCTGATTCAGTCTTGGAAGATTGAACTTTTCTAAGAATCTGTCCATTTCTTCCAGGTTATCTATTTTATTGCCATATAGTTGTTCATAATAGCCTCTTATATTCCTTTGTATTTCTGCATTGTCTTTTGTAACCTCTCCTTTTTCATTTCTAATTTTGTTGATTTGATTCTTCTCTCTTTTTTCCTTGATGAGTCTGGCTAAGGGTTTGTCAATTTTGTTTATCTTCTCAAAGAACCAGCTTTTAGTTTTACTAACCTTTACTATTGTTTCTTTCATTTCTTTTTCATTTATTTCTGCTCAGATATTTATGATTTCTTTCCTTCTATTAATATTTGTTTTTTTTTCTTATGTTTCTCCAGTTGCTTAGGTGTAAAGTTATGTTGTCTATTCAATGTTTTTCTTGTTTCTTTAGGTAGGATTGTATTGCTATAAACTTCCCTCTTAGAATTGCTTTTTCTGCGTCCCGTAGGTTTTGAGTTGTCGTGTTTTCACTGTCATTTGTTTCTAGAAATTTTTTGATTTCCCTTTTGATTTCTTCAGTAACCTGTTGGTTATTTAGAAATGCGTTGTTTAATTTCCATGTGTTTGTGTTTCTTACAGTGTTTTTTCTTGTAATTGATATCTAGTCCCATAGCATTGTGGTCAGAGAAGATGTTTGATACAATTTCAATTTTCTTAAATTTACTGAGGTTTGATTTGTGACCCAAGATGTGGTCTGTCCTGGAGAATGTTTCACATGCACTTGAGAAGAAGATGTATTCCTCTGCATTTGGATGGAATGTCCTGCAGATATTTATGACTTGTGTTTCCTTAATTTTCTGTTTTGATGATCTGTCCATTGGTGTGAATGGGATGTTAAAGTCTCCTACTATTATTGTGTTACTGTCAATTGCTCCTTTTATGTCTGTTAGTGTTTGTCTTATGTATTGGGGTGCTCCTATGTTGGGTGCATAGATATTTACAATTGTTATGTCTTTCTGACCAATCCAAGTATGTAGTGTCCTTCTTTATCTCTTGTAATCTTCTTTATTTTAAGGTCTATGTTGTCTGATATAAGGATTTCTACTCCAGCTTTCTTTTGCTTGCCATTTGCATGGAATATATTTTTCCATCTTCTCACTTTCAGTCTATATTTGTCTTGAGGTCTGAAGTGGGTTTCTTGTAGACAGCATATGTATGGGTGTTGTTTTTGTATCCATTTAGCCAGTCTGTATCTTTTGGTTGGAGCATTTAATCCATTTACATTTAAAGTAATTATTGATATATATGTTCCTCTTGCCATTTTATAATTGTTTGCGGTTGATTTTGTAGATCGTTTTTCTTCTCTTGTATTTCTTGACTATATAAGTCAGCTTAACATTTGTTGTAAGGCTGGTTTGGTGGTACTGAATTCTCTTAACTTTTGCTTGTCTGAAAAGAATTTCATTTCTCCATCAATTTTGAATGAGATCCTTGCTGCATACAGTAATCTTGGTTGTAGATTTTCCCCTTTCAGTACTTTAAATATATCCTGCCATTCCCTTCTGGCCTGCAGAATTTCTGCTGAAAGATCAGCTGTTAAGCATATGAGGTTTCCCTTGTATGTTACTTGTTGCTTCTCCCTTGCTGCTTTTAATATTCTTTCTTTGTGTTTAGCCTTTGTTAGTTTGATTAGTATGTGTCTTGGTATATTTCTCCTTGGATTCATCCTGTATAGGACTCTTTGTGCCTCTTGGACATGATTGACTATTTTCTTTTCCATTTTGGGGAAATTTTCAACTATAATCTCTTCAAAAATTTTCTCATACCCTTTCTTTTTTTCTTCTTATTCTGTAACCCCTATTATTCGAATGTTGGTGTGCTTGATATGATCCCAGAGTTCTCTGAGACAGTCCTCAGTTCTTTGCATTCTTTTTACTTTATTCTGCTCTTCAGAAGTTATTTCCACCATTTTATCTTCCAGGTCACTGATTCGTGCTTCTGCTTCAGATATTCTGCTATTGTTTCCTTCTGGAGTAATTTCAGTAATTGTATTGTTTGTCTCTGTATGTTTATTCTTTAATTCTTCTAGGCCTTTTTTGTTGATTCTTGCATTTTCTCCATTTTGTTTTCAAGGTTTTTGATCATCTTTATTCTGATTTCTTTTCCAGGTAATTTTCCTATTTCCTCTTCATTTATTTGGACTTCTGTGTTTCTAGTTTCTTCCTTCATTTGTGCAGTATTTCTCTACCTTTTCAATTTTTTTTAAGTTATTGTGCTTGAGGTCTCCTTTTCCTAGGCTTCAAGGAAAGTTGAATTCTTTCCTTGAAGAAGTTTGAATTCTTTCTTCCTTTTGGCTTCTACCCTCCTAAGGTTGGTTCAGTGGTTTGTGTGAGCTTCATATAGGGTGAGATTTGTGCTGAGTTTTTGTTTGTTTTTCCTCTGATGGGCAAGGCTGAGTGAGGTGGTACTCCTGCCTTCTGATGATTGACTTTGTATTTTTGTTCTGTTTGTTGTCTAGATGAGGTGTCCTGCACAGGGTGCTACTGGTGGTTGGGTGATGATGGGTCTTGTATTCAAGTGGTTTCCTTTGTGTGAGCTCTCACTATTTGATAGTCCCTAGGGTTAGTTCTCTGGTAGTCTAGGGTCTTGGAATCAGTGCTTCCACTCTAAAGGCTCAGGGCTTGATCTCTGGTCAGGAATGAAGATTCCACAGGTGGTTTGTTATGGCATTAAAGAAGAGTAAAACAAATATCCAAAAATGAGAAATCAAAGATGCACCCCAGACAAATGGCAGTTACAAAATCAGGCAAATACTAATTAAAATAATGGAATATACACATATACATATACACCCATGAGCAAAGTGAAAACAGTCCAACAAAAATAGAGTGCAGTAGCTTGATGTGGTGAACAAAGGAAATCAAAAATTATATTTACCAGTTAAGAAAAAAAGTAGCTTAAGCACAAACTGGAAAACAAAACTGAAGCAAGGCACCAAATAGGGAATAAAGCAATGAAAACAAGGAAAGAAAGAAAAGAAAGAAAGAATAGATATGCAAAGTTAGAGGTAGGTGAAAAAGATTTATATACATTAAAGATTAACTGCAAGGGGAAAAGAACAGTAGGAAAGGCAAGTGAAGGAATAAATGTAGAAAACATATAATAGGTTTAAAAAAATTTTAAATTAAAATTATAAAAAAAGAAAAGAGAAAAAAATGGAAGAAGAAAGAAAAAAGGGAAAAAGAAAGAAAACTCCACAGAACTGCAAAAGCCCAATGTAGAGGCAGAGGTTTATAGGCAGCAATAGAAAGTGTGACTGAATATGCACATATACATATACACCCATAAGCAAATTCAAAACAATCCAAGAAAAATTAAGTACAATTAGATTAACCTGGTGAATAAAGCAAACCAAAAATTATATCTACCAGAAGAAAACTAATTTAAGCACAACCTGGAAAACATAATTAACACAAGGTGCCAATTGGGGAATAAAGCAATGAAAATAAAACAAATATGTTCAGAGGATAGGAGAGAAAGAAAAGAGAGAATATATATGCAAAGTTAAAAAGAGGTAGATAAAGAAGATTTATATATGTTAAAGATTAACTGCAAGGGGAAAAGAAAAGTAGAAAAAGCAGACAAAGGAATAAATGTAGAAAAATTAGGGTTTTAAAATTAAAAATTAAAATTAAAAAATATAAAAAAAGAGGAAAAATTCACAGAACTGCAAAAGCCCAACATAAAGGCAGAGGTATATGACAACAATAAAAAATGTGACTGAGGAAAAAGAAAAAAAAAACTCAAAAGCTTAATTGGACTTCTTAGTGACAATAAAATCGACAACTACAACAGAGGGGGAAAAAGCAGAAAAAAAACAAAAAACAAAAAACAAAAGAGTCTGCAGAACAAGTCAAAAAATAGGAATAAATGTTTTTCTTGAGTCTCTGCTGTCAGAGTCCTTTCCCATGCTGGGAATCACAGTCCACCTTACCTCCCTAGGATGTCCTCCAACACTGTACTGATCTCTGGACCTACTGTGGGGGGTGCTCAGATTCTAATCTGGTCCTACTCCCGTGTGTTCTTGCCTCCAAAGTCCACAGCTATCAGAGCTAGTGTGTTTTTTGTGGGAGCTCTCAATGACCTTTTATATATTCCATAGATACAGAGTCTGCTTAGTTGAACCTGTGGATTTAATCTGCAGCTTGTACAGCTGGTGGGAAAGTTTTGGGTCTTCTTCCTTAGCCACACTGCCCCTGGGTTTCAATTATGGTTTTATTTCTACCTCTACATGTGGGTCGTCCTCTGGGGTTTGCTCCTGAGGCTGCCCTGGAGGGCTTGTGTTTGCCTCTGTGAGGGCCAGGTCGAAGTGGTGCAGCTGCTTGGGTCACAGGGGTTCTGGCAGCACCAGGTACTCAGGGGTGTTGGCGGCTAGGGCAGCAGGAAATACAGTGCTCTAGAAGGGTATAGCAACCAGTATTGGCCAATACACTCCAGTATTCTTGCCTGGAGAACCCCCTCTCTGACAGAGAAGCCTGGCAGGCCACAGTTTACAGGGTTGCAAAGAATCAGACAGGACCAAAGTGACCCTGCACGCATAAGCACAAGACTTTTTTTCTTTTTTTTTTTTGCCTGTGGCAGCTCTGCCCCAGTGAGAGTTGAGCTTGCAGGGACCCTGGCAGTGCCAAGTGTTTAGGGACACAAACTGCCTTTGCAGCAGGAGTTATGGCCCTCTCAGAGTCTTTTTTTGAGCCTCTTGTAGCTGGCAATCAGAAGGCCTCTTTGGCCAGTCTTTCTCCATAGCTCTGCCTGTTCAGGCACTTAGAGGGATCCCTTGCCTGGAATCCTTCTCTGTTGGTTGACGTGTCAGGCATATAGAGAGGCCCCCCCTGACTGGAGTCCTACTCTGTAGATCAGTGCCTCAGTCACTTAAAGGAGCACTGTGGGTGGGGTCCTACTCTGCAGTGCAGTGCGTCAGGCGTTTGATGGTCCAGCCTCTCTATTGTTCAGCTCCCAATGCTGGCCTGTGGAGAGAAAGAGGCTATGGTGATGGCTCCACCACTATGTGTGACTCAGCAGTATCACCTTGCTTCCATGCCTGCCTGGCTTTCCTCCACAGGCATTTCCCACCACGATCTCCTCCCTTCCATCCCCTCGATCTGTCTCTCCACAGTCAACAGCAGCCCTCGCACTGGGATTGCTCCACAATCCCTAAACTCCAGCTCCCAGCTGCTGCCCTTTCCAGGAGACCCACATTCCTGCTGGGCATATGTATGGCTGCGGCAAGGACTGTCTGATTTTCATTCCATTTAGGCTGCCACAGATCAGCTGTTTCACTCTCAGCCTTAAATATTTCTCCTCTGACTCAGACCCCCTGCTTCAGTGCCCCCACCTGCTGAGGGTAGGTTCAGTCCTACTAACACTTCTGTTTTTTCCCCTAGTTCCTTCATCCTACAGAGTTTTGCATGGTTCTATATATTCTTTTCCACTAGTCAGGTCCTCCTGTCCACTCTCAGGTGGTATTCTGCATGCACTTCTGTGTCTGGAGGTGTATTCCTAATGTATTCATGGAGAGAGATGTAATCCATGTCCACCTACTCCTCCTCTGTCTTGTTCTAAAATTAAAAAAAAAAAAATTTTGCAGGAAAAGTCCAATCTATGATTTTTATTTACAACTGCTTTAATTACACAAATTAAAGTATTACTATGATAGTTTACATGACAATGAGATTCTACATTAATGGAAATTCACAGAATGCACCATTTTTGTTTCCTTTTGAAAAATGGTTTTTGTGTATGTTTTATATAGTAAATATTTTGCACAAGATTTGTCTGCCAAATGAGTTAACTTTTGAAAAACACCCATTTGTACTTTCCCTTTAAAAATAATTATTTTATATTGGAAAATAGTTGATTTATAAAGGGGTTTCCCAGGTGGCTCAGTGGTAAAGAATCCACCTGCCAATGCAGGAGATACAGGAGATGCGGGTTCGATCCCAAAGTCAGGAAGATCCCCTGGAGAAGGGAATGGCGACCCACTCCAGTATTCTTGCATGGAGAATCCCTTTGACAGATGAGCCTGGCAGGCTATATTTCATGGGGTTCCAGAGTTGGACATGACTGAGCATGCATGTATACAATGATTTACAATGTATACATGATTTACAATGTTGTATTAGTTTCAGGTGTACAGTAAAGTAATTTAGTTATACATATACATGTATATGGGGCTTCCCTGGAGGCTTAGTAGTAAACAATCCCCCTGCCAATTCAGGAGACATGGTTTCGAATCCTGGGTTGGGAAGATCTCCTGGAGAAGGAAATGGCAACCCACTCCAGTATTCTTGCCTAGGAAATGCCATGGACAGAGGAGCCTGGCAGGCTACAGTCCATGGGATCACAAAACAGTTGGACACAACTTAGTGACTAAACAACAACAACAGCACACACAAACACACACATGTTCTTTTTCAAAATATATCTATATGTGTGTGTGTGTATATATATATATATATATATATATATTACACAATGTTGAGTAGAGTTCCCTGTGTTATACTGTAGGTCTTTATTGGTTATCTCTTTTATTTTTAGTAGTGTGTATATATTAATCTCAACCTCCTAATTTATCCCTTCCCCTACCTTTCCCCATTGGTAATCATGGGTTTGTTTTCTCTGTCTATGAGTCTATTTATGTTTTGCATATAAGTTCATTTGTGTCATTTTCTATATTCCAAATATAAGTGATATCATATGATATTTGTCCATTTTGCTGCAAATGACATTATTTCATTCTTTTTTATGGCTGGGTAAAAAGCAGAAACATAGCTTTGTCAACAAAAGTCCATCTAGTCAAGGCAATGGTTTTTCTAGTAGTCATGTATGGATGTGAAAGTTGGATGAGTATAAAGAAAGCTGAGCACAGAAGAATTAATGCTTTTGAACTGTGGTGTTGGAGAAGACTCTTGAGAGTCCCTTGGACTGCAAGGAGATCCAACCAGTCCATCCTAATAGAAATCAGTCCTGGGTGTTCATTGGAAGAATTGATGTTGAAGCTGAAACTCCAATACTTTGGCCACCTGATGACAAGAGCTGACTCATTTGAAAAGACCCTGATGTTGGGAAAGATTGAAGGCAGGAGGAGAAGGGGACAACAGAGGATGAGATGGTTAGATAGTATCACTGACTCAGTAGACATGAATCTGGGTAAACTCTGGGAGTTGGTGATGGACAAGGAGGCCTGGCATGCTGTGGTTCAATTCCACAGGGGTCACAAAGAGTCGGACATGACTGAGTGACTTAACTGAACTGAACTGAATATTCTGTTGAGGCTTCCCTGGTGGTTCAGTGGTAAAGAACATGCTTACCAGTGCAGGAGATGTAGGTTTGACCCCTGGGTTGGGAAGATCCTCTGGAGAAGGAAATGGCAACCCACACCATTATTCTTTCCTGGGAAATCCTATGGACAGTGGAGCTTAGTGGGCTACAGTCCACGGAGTCCCAAAAGAGTTGGACATAGCAGCTAAACAACAACACATATTCCATCATATATATATATATATATACACCACATCTTCTTTATTCATTTCTCTGTAGATGGACATTTCAGTTGCTTCCATGTCTTGACTATTGTAAATAGTGATGCAATGAACACTGGGGTGGTTTATCATTTCTAATTATGGTTTTCTCTGAATATATGCCTAGTAGTGGAATTGCAGGATCATATGGTAGCTCTATTTCTAGTTTTTTAAGGAATCTCCATATTGTTCTCCATAGTGGCTGTACCAATTTACATTCTATACACTAACAATGAAAGATCGAAAGAGAAATTAAGGAAACAAGTGCATTTACCATCACATCAAAAAGAATAAAATACCCAGGAATAAGCCTACCTAAAGAGGCAAAAGGCATGTACTCTGAAAACTATACAATGCTGATAAGGAGATCGACTATGACACAAACTGATGAAAAGATATACTGTGTTTTTGGATTTGAAGAAAAAATATTGTCAAAATTGCTATACTATCCAAGGCAATCTACAGATTAAATGCAGTCACTATCAAATTATCAATGGCATTTTTCACAGAACTAGATCAAACATTTAAAAAATTTGTATGGAAGCACAGAAGACCCAAAATACCCAAAGTAATCTTGAGGAAAAAAAATGGAGCTGAAGGAATCAGGGTCCCTGATTTCAGACTATAACACAAAGCCATAATGATTAAAATAAGTATGGTGCTGTCACAAAAAGAGAGATACAGATCAATGAAGAAAGCCCAGGGATAAACCCACATACCTTGATCACCTAATCTATGACAAAGGGAGCAAGAATATACATGGAGAAAAGAGTCTCTTCAATAAGTGGTGCTGGGAAAACTGGACAGTTACATGTAAAATAATGAAATTAGAACATTCTCTAATACCAAACACACAAAAATAAACTCAAAATGTATTAAAGACCTGAAGATAAGACCAGATACTATAAAACTCCTAGAGGAAAACATAGGCAGAACACTCTTTGACATAAATCAAAGCAAGATTTTTTTGGCTTCATCTCCTAGAATAATGGAAATTTAAAAAATAAACAAATGAGACCTAACTAAACTTAAAAGCTTTTGCACAGCAAACCCTACCCCCCACCACCCCCCCCCCCCAAAAAAAAAACCTCTCAATAAAACAAAAAGACAGCTAACAGAATGGGAGAAAATATTTGCAAATTATATGACTGACAAGGGATTAGTTTCCAAAATATATGAACAACTCATACAGCTCAATATCAAAAAAAATGAGCAACCCAATCAAAAAACGGGCAGAAGATAAAAATAGACCTTTCTCCAAAGAAGAGAGATAGATGGCCAAAAGGCACATGTAAAGGTGCTCAAAATTGCTAATTATTAGAGAAATGCAAGTTAAAACTGCAATGAGGTATCACGTCACACCAGTCAGCGTGGCCATCATTACAGTCTACAAATAATAAATCCTGGAGAGGCTGTGGAGATAAAAGGATCCCTCCTACACTGGAGGCAATGTGTTGGTGGCAATGTGTCTTTACTTTTTCAGTGAGTATGGGTCCCACTTATGACTGTCAACATGTGTGTTTCATTGCCTGGGTTCTTTCTCTGGCTATCAGAGCCCACTTGCCTGTGTGTAGGATATCGTGGAAGTGCTGGGAATCAATGCTCCCCAGGTACAAGGCTCAAACATGATTGACATGTTGGGTAGAAAACAGCCCATCTCCCTCTTTCTCTATACTGGCTCTGGTAGGTCCCCACTGGATGAAACCCAGTGGAACTGGCTTGATAATAGATCTTTTATAGGCTGTCTTGTTTTTCCCTGTCTCACTTCCCTACTCTTTTGTGGGTGTTTTCAAAGATTACTTCTCAAATAAACTCCTTGTCCTCTGATCTTTATCTCAAGGTCTCCTGGGGAACTCAAGCCCAATCTGTTGGGGGAGACAGATGTACTGATAAGTGTGAAGAGTGCTACAAGGAGAAGTACAATTTGCTTCAACCTCAATCTTCGGTTTAATTTTCTCTGTGACATTCAGGGTCCTTTGTCATGAAGAAGAAGAAAAATAGGTAAAGAAGTACTTGTTTGGCTATATACAATACAGTGAAGAAGTTTCTCTGCTTTACTGAAAAAAATACAATTACAGATCCAACCAAGAGCATGATGCCTCTGTCATCTGCGTTGAGCAGGTTGAGCAGAATTCTGAAGTACCTGACGGAATCTGGTGAGGCGTGGGCACACAGGGCTCCGCTAGGCAGCAAAAGAGGATAAATGCCGGTCACATTTTTAAAGCCCTTTGTGATGGATTCAATAACTTTAAACACACATTTGATAACTTGGTATGCAAAGCTCTTTGTTAGCTTTTTAAAACTAAAAGCAAAAGTATCAGAAGTAATAGAACTGGGATGAACAAAAAAATGATTTCCTAGGCAGCTGCTGACCATTACAAAGTGGCTTCCCTTATGTTGAAAGCGAAAAGCCACTAGCCTCCAAATTATTTATGACAGTGTAACAGCTGCAATTCTAAGGGTATGGATGCATTTCCTAAAACCCCTTAAGCTTGCTTTCAAATACTGGTTTTATTAGCATCAGTGATTGTCTCTGTTGAGTAGTCCAGCATATAGTGAGCCGTACTATTTATCTCTGGCCAGTGCTCAGAAAATGTTATTTAAGCAATGCAAAGGAAAGCCATTTTGTCTGGGGCGCCCAGCCTCAAACCACTGCTCCTTTGTTAACCTGCTATTTACCTAGTGTGGAAACAGTGCTGCAGATCAGAAACGGAAAGGAAGACGTAAACACCCCTTTCCGTCCCCATTCTCCATTCCCAGACTCTTTGGCGCAGAGGAGAAACAAGGGCAGGAGGTGTTAATGACACTGGGGGCAAACTGCACTCTGAATCTTACTCTCAGGGACATGACGGCCAGTCAGTTCAGGCCACTGTGGACCCATGTTTCATTTCCTTCCCTTTTGACTGAAGGAGAGTATTGTTCCAGGCTGGGAGGGGGGCCTCGAGGAAAATGAGTTAGGTTTGAGATCCTAATCAAGTGCTTGCCAAGGTGTGGGCAAGTGATTTTGTTCCTCCACTGGAATTTTCTCTGCAGTCCTGTCCCCTTTTATCCAAATACGTGCCATGTGCAGAGACATGCATTTAGTATCCAACAGTACATCAGTAGATCTCAGTTCATCACATCCCCTTTCAGAAGAACCTTCCTCCTTCTCAGTAACAGTAGAAAGTTGTTTTGTTTTCCCACAAGGAGAATAATAGATATCTTCATATGGCAGATTCAGTGTCAAACAGGGAACCCTGGCAGACAGAGCCTGCTGATTTCACAGAAAATAATTTTATTTCTGAAATTCTTATTTAAAGAGAGCATTGATTTTATTTAATGAGGATTCCACCTGCTGTACAAGGAGGAGTGAAGGAGAGGTGCCAGGAAATGAAAGCCTGGTGAGGGAAATTAGAGATGACTAAGTATTCTTTAGAAGCCACATCTAACACTAGGCATAAAAGCTGGTGCTGGAAAGGGGCCAGCCTATGAAAAAGGAGCTAACTGTACTCCTTGCCAACTCCAGTGGGCAGGGCTAGCAGAGGAGAAGCTGAAAAGGGGCAGTTGAGGAGGATAACAGTGAATAGGAGGCTATTAATTCAGAGTCTTTAAGAAGAATTTGTGCTTAAACACTGCAGCTGTTATTTAAGTTAAGGAAACCAAAGGGGAAAGAAAGGAAAGAACCACGAGACTTCTGGAAGAGTTATCAGTTGAGGAACACAGACCTTTCTCTGTCACTTAATCCTTAAGCTTTGTTTGTTCACTGCATAATTCCCTGTGGTTCTTGCTTCTTTATGAAGACATCTGATGAATTAAGCTACACTGATGTGTTATTGAGTATTACATAGTCATTGTGTTTCTTTGCACAGGTAGCGTATTTGTATTTAAAGGGGGGTGCAGACTTGAAGGAATAACTTATCACAAAGGAGTGGTAAACTCAGTTAGCTCAAAGCCACATTTTCCCCCCTCTTATTCTTGTCACATATCCGTTTGCTGTGAGTTCAAAAAACTTCCCTCTTCAGGTTTCTGTTGGACTGTTCATCACATTCCTTAAATGTGTGAAGTGTGAAATGTAAAATATTATTATAGGAGAGTGTAAAGACATAACAGAGGCAAGGAATAAGACTGAATGGCAGAGATACGTGAGCTTACCAACACCCTAAGTCTAACCAGCCCCATGCTTGGGTGAAGGCATTTCTAGAAGCTGCAAGTTTTATGACTATGCGAGGTCTGCATTGACTATTAGCAGAAGACTCAATATGGAAAGCATTCAGTCTGAGCTAGCCTCTTGCTAGAATTTTCCAGGATCCAATGGATTGTTCTCAAGACTCTCTATGCCTGTAGCACTTTGTCAGGTGACCATGTAACTCATCATCTATACTTTGGGGTACAAGGCAAGGTATAAAAACTACCAAATTCCAGTCTATAGTGAATAGATTTATGTTGATGTGCTTTAAGGTACACCAGCACTGTTCAATAGAACCTTTCATAATGATGGAATTCTAGATTTGTGCTCTCCAGAGTGTAGTCACTAGCCACATGTTGTTGAGCATGTGAAATGGGAGTAGTCTGATTCAGGAAGTGGATTTTAAATTTTGCCTAGCTTTAGTTCATTTAAATGTCAATGGCCACATGTGGCTAGTGGCTACTGTGTTATACACAGTGCAGAAGTAAACCATGGAAAATAATAAAAAGGAATAATTAGCAACATTTATCTTTAGCGTGGGCTTCCCAGGTGACTCAGTAGGTAAAGAATATGCCTGCAATGCAGGAGACACAGGAGACATGGGTTCAATCCCTGGGACAGGAAGATCCCCTGGAGGGGGAAATGGCTACTTGTTGTAACATTCTTCCCAGGAAAATCCCATGGTCAGAGGAGCCTAGCCGGCTACAGCCCATAGTGTTGCAAAGAGTCAGACATGACTGAAGTGACTGAGCACAGCACAGCACACTATAGCATAAAAGAGAAACCTGGTATCCTGGAGTCACCCATTTAAGTAGCTGTTTATCCTGGTAGCCACATGTGTCTGTGAGTTTGCATGATTTACATGTTGCTCAGTGTTTCCTTATGGTGATTTAGTCACTAAGTCATGTCTGACTCTTTGGGACTCCATAGACTGTAGCCCTCCAGGCTCCTCTGTCCATGGAATTCTCCAGGCAACCACACTGGAGTAGGTTGCCATTTCCCACTCCAGGGGGTCTTCCTGACTCAGGGATCAAACCCGTGTCTCTTGTGTCTCCTGCAATGGCACACAGGTTCTTTACCACATGTAAATTTGGTGTCAAAGGAGGGTCCCCTTGTCCTCTTTTTCAGCCTCTGGCTCAGGCTAATATGTAGAGGAGCTTTCGCCTCGAGACAATAGGCATTGCCTCCCAACCCTGAATCAGTTTTTTCAATAAGACAAGAAGTTGGAGTCTTTCCAAATAATAAAAGCTTTCCTTGAAGACAAGACATTCTCTAGACACTGGCTGTAGAAATGAGTGGAGGCTTCTTAAGTAGATATAACAGCAATCCTTCCTTCAGCTCTCACTGGGGATGACAGCATTAGTGGTTTGAATACATTAAAGGCTGGATCACTCTATACCCACTTCAGGCGGATCATATATATATATTTTAATTCCTTGCCCTTGGTCAACCAAGAGAAGGAATTGGGGACTGAAATGCCACGTAAGCCTCCTTGGAATTTAAAGCCCACTTTGATGAGACAGGATTAAGCAAGATAAAGGAAAAAATCAAGAAAACGAACACAAACACAATTAGACTAGACCAGCCCTTGAGTCAAGTCATGTGTAATTTCCAATGCAAAAAGATTTAATTATGCTGTCATGACCAAAATCACTTATTAGGTGCCCAGTTATATGTGATGCTAAACTGGGAAGTATATAGAAAAAACTCAGACTCGGTCTCAGCCCATTCAAGAGACAATAATGAAACAGAAAGATATTCAGGATGGGAATTAAATACATTAATGAATATTTACTTTGAGTACAAATGTAGCCCCCACAGAACAGGCTTGAAACTCAAAAGACTAAAGAACAAAGCTCTGTACTGTTCTCACTTGGATGAAGAAGGTGGGGGTGGGGAGGGTGAAAGAGGTTGTTTGGATCTCTTATTCTTTTTCCAATATGCATGACCATGCTATTTGTCCTTTGGGAAAGGTGTGTGTATGGCAGTGGGGCTGGTTTAGGACTTAGATAGCTTGGAAGCCATACTCTTTCTGCTCCAAACCAGAGAAGCACAGTGAGGCACCACCTCTCCTGCAGCATGCACTAATAAAGGTGACAGACAGTGTGTGGAAGAGAGGGAGAGAGAAGAGAGTGAACAACAGCTCAAGTGAGTCAGTGAGCAGTGGAACTCCATTGTCATATATCACTGCCAGATTCCTTCTAGACTACAATTGGAGCAGGGATTTTTTTCATCCAAGGATGTGGAGGTGAGAGAAGTTAACTATGCTTAAAGCTAAGCACAAGGCTGATGACCAAGAAACCAAGAAGAGGAATCCAAATTTTGCCAAACCAAGGGGGCACTGGAGTGGTGGCTGCATGGCGTTGGAGTGACTTTGAGAAGATACCCCATGTCCAAGGGCAGAGAAGCCCCAGCAAGATGGGAGGTGCTGGAGCATGGCTGCATAGCGCTGGAGCAGCAGCTGCACTGGTCTGGAGTGACTCTGAAGAGATAACCCATGTCCCAGGGCAAAGGAGAAGCCCCAGAAAGGCAGCAGGAGGGGCAAAATCATGTTTAGAATCAAACCCCATACCTTCGAGAGATGCTCAGTGGGCTCAAACAAACCTTGTGGGCACCAGGACCCAGAGACCCCACAGAGACTGAGATAGAACTGTGTTTGAGTGTCTCCTGTGGAGGTATGGGTCAGCAGTGGACTGCTGCAAGGGCAGGGGCTCTGGGTGCAGTAGACCTGGGTATGGCATAAGCCCTCTTCGAGGAGGTTGCCATTAACCCCACATAGAGCTGCCAGAACTTACACAGGACTGGGGAAACAGACTCTTGGAGGGCACAAACAAAACCATGTGCACACCAAGACTCAGGAGAAAGCAACAGTGACCCTAGAAGAGACTAACCCAGACTTGCCCATGAGTGTCCAGGAGTCTCCAGCAGAGGCATAGGTCGGTGGTGGCCTGCTGCAGGGTTGGGGGCACTAAGTACAGTTGTGATTCCAAGGCAAGACCTTTTGAAGGAGGTCTCCATTATCTTCATTACCTCCACCATAGTTTGGCCTCAGGTCAAATAACAGGGAGGGAACACAGCCCCGCCCATCAACAGAAAATTGGATTAAAGATTTACTGTGCATGGCCCCACCCATCAGAAAAAGACCCAGTTTCCCCCTGTCAGTCTCCCCCACAAGGAAGCTTCCATGAGCTTCTTAATTCTTCTCCATCAGAGGCAGACAGAATGAAAACCACAATCACAGAAAACTAACCAATCTGATCACATGGACAACAGCCTTGTCTAACTCAATGAAACTATAAGCCATGCCATGTAGGGCCACCCAAAATGGACGGGTGATGGTGGAGAGTTCTGACCAAATGTGGTCCACTGGAGAAGGGAATGGCAAACCACTTCAGTATTCTTGCCTTGAGAACCCCATGAACAGTATGAAAAGGCGAAAAGACAGGACACTGAAAGATGAACTCCATAGGTCAGTAGGTGCCAAATATGCTACTGGAGATCAGTAGAGAAATAACTCCAGAAAAAATAAAGAGACAGAGCCAAAGCAAAAACAACACTCGGTTGTGGATGGGACTGGTGATGGAAGTAAAGTCCTATGTGGCAAAGAGAAATATTGCATAGGAACCTGGAATGTTAGGTCCATGAATCAAGGCAAACTGGAAGTGGTCAAACAGGAGATGGCAAGAGTGAACATCGACATTTTAGGAATAAGTGAACTAAAATGGACTGGAATGGGTGAATTTAACTCAGATGCCCATTATATCTACTACTGTGGGCAGGAATCCCTTAGAAGAAATGGAGTAGCCCTCATAGTCAACAAAAAAAGTCCCAAGTATAGTACTCAAAAACAACAGAATGGTATCTGTTTGTTTCCAAGGCAAACCATTCTATATCACAGTAATCCAAGTCTATGCCCCAACCAGTAATGCTGAAGAAGCTGAAGTTGAACAGTTCTATGAAGACCTACAAGGCCTTCTAGAACTAACACCCCCCAAAAGATGTCCTTTTCATTATAGAAAACTGGAGTGCAAAAGTAGGAAGTCAAGAGATACCTGGGGTAACAGGCAAATTTGGCCATGGGCTACAGAATGAAACAGGGCAAAGGCTAATAGAGTTTCATCAAGATAATGCACTGGTCATAGCAAACACCCTCTTCCAACAACACAAGAGAAGACTCTACACATGGACATCACTAGAAGGTCAACACTGAAATCAGATTGATTATATTCTTTGCAGCCAGTGGTGGAGAAGCTCTGTACAGTCATTAAAAACAAGACTGGGAGCTGACTGTGGCTCCAATCATGAACTCCTTAATGCCAAATTCATACTTAAATTGAAGAAAGTAGGGAAAACCGCTAGACAATTCAGGTATGACCCAAATAAAACCTTTTATGATTATACAGTAGAAGTGAGAAATAGACTCAAGGATTCAAGAAATTAGATATTATAGACAGAGTGCCTGAAGAACTATGGATGGAGGTTTGGGACATTGTACAGGAGACAGGGATCAAGATCATCCCCATGGAAAAGAAATGCAAAAAGGCAAAATTGGCTATCTGAGGAGGCCTTACAAATAGCTGTGAAAAGAAGAGAAGTGAAAGGCAAAGGAGAAAAGGAAAGATATACCCATTTGAATGCAGAGTTTCAAAGAATAGCAAGGAGAGATAAGAAAGCCTTCTTCTTAGTGATCAGTGCAAAGAAATATAGGAAAACAATAGAATGGGAAAGACTAGAGATCTCTTCAAGAAAATTAGAGATACCAAGGGAACATTGCATGCAAAGATGGGCTCAATAAAGGGCAGAAAGGGTATGGACCTAACAGAAGCAGAAGATATTAAGAAGAGATGGCAAGAATACAAAGAACTATATAAAAAAATCTTCACGACCCAGATAACCACGATGTGTGATGACTCACCTAGAGCCAGACATCCTGGAATGCGAAGTCAAGTAGGCTTTAGGAAGCATCATCGCAAACAAAGCTAGTGGAGGTGATGGAATTTCAGTTGAGCTATTTCAAATCCTCAAAGATGATGCTGTGAAAGTGCTGCACTCAATATGTCAGCAAATTTGGAAAACTCAGCAGTGGCCACAGGACTGAAAAAAGTCAGTTTTCATCCAATCCCAAAGAAAGGCAATGCCAAAGAATGCTCAAACTACCACACAATTGTACTCATCTCACACGCTAGTAAAGTAATGCTCAAAATTCTCCAAGCCATATTTCAACAGTACATGAACTGTGAACTTCCAGATATTCAAGCTGGCTTTAGAAAAGACAGAGGAACCAGAGATCAAATTGCCAACATCCACTGGATCATTGAAAAAGCCAGAGAGTTCCAGAAAAACATCTACTTCTGCTTTATCTACTATGCCAAAGCCTTTGACTGTGTGGATCACCACAAACTGTGAAAAGTTCTTAAAGAGATTGGAATACCAGACCACCTGACCTGCCTCCTGAGAAATCTGTATGCAGGTCAGGAAGCAACAGTTAGAACTGGACATGGAACAGCAGACTGGTTCCAAATAGGGAAAGGAGTACGTCAAGGCTGTATATTGTCATCCTGCTTATTTAACTTATATGCAGAATACATCCGGAAAAGGCAATGGCAACCCACTCCAGTACTCTTGGCTGGAAAATCCCATGGGTGGAGGAGCCTGGTGGGCTGCAGTCCATGGGGTTGCTACGAGTTGGACACGACTGAGCGACTCCACTTTCACTTTTCACTTTCATGCATTGGAGATGGAAATGGCAACCCACTCCAGTGTTCTTGCCTGGAGAATCCCAGGGATGGGGGAGCCTGGTGGGCTGCTGTCTCTGGGGTCGCACAGAGTCGGACACGACTGAAGTGACTTAGCAGTAGCAGCAACAGCAGCAGAGTACATCATGAGAAATGCTGGCCTGGATGAAGCACAAGTTGGAATCAAGATTGCTGGGAAAAATACCAATGACTTCACATATGCGGATGACACCACCCTTATGGCAGAAAGTGAAGAAGAACTAAAGAGCCTCTTGATGAAAGTGAAAGAGGAGAGTGAAAAAGTTGGCTTAAAGCTCAACATTCAGAAAACTAAGATCATGGCATCCAGTCCCATCATTTCATGGCAAATGGATGGGGAATCAGTGGAAACAGTGGCTGACTTTATTTTGGGGGGCTCCGAAATCACTGCAGATGATGATTGCAGCCATGAAATTAAAAGACGCTTAGTCCTTGGAAGAAAAGTTATGACCAACCTCAGTTCAGTTCAGTTCAGTTCAGTCACTCAGTTGTGTTCGACTCTTTGCGACCCCATGAATTGCAGCACGCCAGGTCTCCCGGTCCATCACCAATTCCTGGGGTTCACCCAAACTCATGTCCATCGAGTCGGTGATGCCATCCAGTCATCTCATCCTCTGTCGTCCCCTTCTCCTCCTGCCCCCAATCCCTCCCAGCATCAGAGTCTTTTCCAGTGAGTCAACTCTTCGCATGAGGTGGCCAAAGTATTGGAGTTTCAGCTTTAGCATCAGTCCTTCCAAAGAACACTCAGGGCTTATCTCCTTTAGCGTGGACTGGTTGGATCTCCTTACAGTCCAAGGGACTCTCAAGAGTCTTCTCCAACACCACAGGTCAAAAGCATCAATTCTTCGGTGCTCAGCTTTCTTCAGAGTCCAATGCTCACATCCATACATGACCACTGGAAAAACCATAGCCTTGACTAGACGGACCTTTGTTGGCAAAGTAATGTCTCTGCTTTTGATTATGCTATCTAGGTTGGTCATAACTTTCCTTCCAAGGAGTAAGCGTCTTTTAATTTCATGGCTGCAATCACCATCTGCAGTGATTTTGGAGCCCCCCAAAATAATGTCTGACACTGTTTCCACTGTTTCTCCATCTGTTTGCCATGAAGTGATGGGACCAGATGCCGTGATCTTAGTTTTCTGACCTAGACAACACATTAAAAATCACAGACATTACTTTGCCAACAAAGGTCCATCTAGTCAAAGTTACAGTTTTTCCAGTAGTAATGTATGGATGTGAGAGTTGGACTTTAAAGAAAACTGAGCTCCTAAGAATTTATGCTTTTGAACTGTGATGTTAGAGAAGACTCTTGAGAATCCCTTGGACAGCAAAGAGATCCAACCAGTCAATCCTAAAGGAAATCAGTCCTGAATATTCATTGGAAAGACTGATGCAGAAGCTGAAACTCCAATAGTTTGGCCATCTGATGCGAAGAACTGACTCATTTGAAAAGACCCTGATGCTGGGTATGATTGAAGGTGGGAGAAGGGGGCCACAGAGGATGAGATGGTTGGATGGCATCACCACCTCAATGGACCTGAGTTTGAGTAAGCTCTGGGAGTTGGTGATGGAGAGGTAGGCCTGGCATGCTGCAGTCCATAGGGTCGCAAAGAGTCAGACATGACTGAGTGACTGAACTGAGACTGATAATGAAGAAAAAACATGATCTCACTAAATACTATCTACATGAGACTCACATTAAATTTGTGTGCTCAGTTGCTAAGTTGTGTCTGACTCTTTGTGACCCCATGGACTATAGCCCACCAGGCTCCTCAGTCCATGAGATGTTCAGGCAAGAATACTGGAGTGGGTTGCCATTTCCTTCTCAAGGGATCTTCCCAACCCAAGGATCAAACCCATGTCTCCTGCATCTCCTGTATTGGCAGGCAGATTCTTTACCATTGAGCTACCTTGGAAACTCTAAATATAACAGCATAGATGGGTTGAAAGTAAGAAGATAGAAAAGATAGAGCATGTATTCATTAATTAAAAAAAACAGGAGTATCTATATTAATATAATAAGTAAACTTCAGAGCAAAGAAAATTACCAAGACAAAGAAGGGCATTACCTAATGATAAAATAATCAATCCACTAAAAAGACATAATGATCCTATATATGTAAGTATAATAGTGTTACCAGCAGAATGGCAATTTCCTCTGTTCTTGTTCTCTTGAGGGAAAGAATTCAGATGAGATACACAGAGTAGTTTTAAGTAACAAGAGTGTTATTAAGCAAAATGAAAGTAAACTCCCAAGAAAGGACGAGAGTGTGCTGTCTGGAAACCAGAAGCAGTCCCACAATGTTGGCAGGGCTGTTTTTTTTCAGAGTGGTGGAACGTCCCTTCCTGTGTCCTGCATTGTTGTTTTGACAAGTTGGCAACTTTAGTTTGTATAACTTTTTTCTTTGTGCACAGGCACTTACCCACAATCACCCAAGTGAAACCTACAGGGGCGGGGGTGCAAAAACCAAAATGCTAATTTATTACAAATTTGGCACAATGAACCTCAGGTTATTTTGTTTAGGTCTTGGTTCACTTGCACCAACTTGTGCTGGTGGGTTTTAGCTTGCTTAGTACTGATAAGGCTGGCAACTTCGTGGTCTTTGACCACAAAAAGGGAGGATCTCTGGTGTGATCTGGACACCAGTATTCAGGTGAGGGAGGGAAAGATGACCCTGTCCAGGTTAGGCCGGGGACCCACTCATGTCTGACTACCTACCTAACAAAACAACAGAGCTTCAAAATATGTGAAGCAAAATCTGACAGAGTCGTAGGGAAATTTAGGTAAAACTGTAATTATAATAATTTTATATAATTGTATTAATTTTATATAATTATAATTCTATAATTTTTGGAGAAAGAAATGGCAACCTACTCCAGTATTCTTGCCTGGAGAATCACCATGGACAGAGGATCCTGGCAGGCTACAGTCCATGGGGTCACAAAAGAGTCAGAGACAACTGAAGCAACTGAGCACACATGTATTTATAACTGGGGACTTCAACAGTCCACTCACAAAAATTGATCGAATTACTAGAGAGAAAAATGGCAAGCATGTAGAACTGAAAAACATCATCAACCAAGATTTAATAGAACACTTGACTGAGTAATAATAGAATACACATTTTTCAAGTGTCCACAGAACATTTCACATGGCCAAGATAGACCATATCTTAGGCAATTAATCATACCTCAACAAATTTAAAAGAATTGAAATCATATACAGTATGTTTTCTTATCATAACAGAATCAAACTAAAAATAATAGAAAGAAAACAGGGAAAATATCAGAATATTTATAAATTAAACAACACATGTGAGTAATTGATGGATCAAAGAGGATGTCTCAAAGAAAATTATTAAAAAAAAACAGAAAATAATGAAACTGAAAAGACAACATATCAAAATGTGTGGGATACAGTCAAAGCAGTACTGAGGGAGAAATTTATAGCACTAAATTTTACATTAGAAAAGAAAAAAGTGTCAGTTCCATAGTCTAAACAACTACTTCAGGAAACTAGAAAAGCAGGAACAAAATAAATACAAATCAGGCAGAAGGAAGGAAATAATAAAGATAAGAACAGAAATACATGAAGTTGAAAATAGGAAAAGAACAGAGAAAATCAATGACTCAAAAAAGCTAGTTATTTTGAAAAATCAATAAAATAAACTCCTAACAAGACTTACAAAGATAAAAAGTGAGAATATACAAATCACAAATATCACTAATTAAATGGACTGTCAGTACAGACCCTACAGCCATTAAAAGGATAATAAGGGAATACTATGAATAACTTTACACTCATGAAATCAACAGTTGAGATGAACCAATTCCTCAAAACGCACAAACTATTTATCACCAAGATGAAATAGACAATATGAATAGATCTGTAACCTATTAAAGAAATTGAATTTGTAATTGAAAGCTTCCCAAAACAGCAATCTTCCGGCCTAGATGGTTTCATTGGCGAATTCTACCAAACATTTAAAGAACTAATGCCAGTTTTACACAATTTCTTTTAGAGAATAAATGATTGTGGTTGTTTTAAGCCGCCTGGGCTTCCCTCATGGCTCAGTTGGTAAAGAATTTGCCTGCAGTGCAGAAGATCCGGATTCAATCTCTTGGTCGGGAAGAATCCCTGGAGAAAGGAATGACTACCCAGTCCAGTATTCTTGCCTGAGGAATCCCACGGACAGAGGAGCCTGGTGGGTTACAGTCCATGGGGTTGAAAAGAGTGCTGAGTGACTAACACTTTCACTTTCAAACTTTGACATGGATTGTTCCATAGTAATAGATAACTGAAACACCCAGTCACTTACATTCTCTTCTTGTGGTTCTTTTGTATTCTGTAACTCATGCCAGTCCAAATTGGCCCCTTCTTTATAAAAGAGCTATTATATTAATTGTAGAGAATTCGACTGGTCTGTCTGCAATTGTGCAGTCACTATACTTGTACAGTTGACCAATGCCTTACTTAGATCACTTTGCTATTCCTGTTTTGAAATGGTTTGTCCTCTAGCTCATGCAGTACAGAAACTCTTTCTAGGACACACTGAAATAAAGTAAATATATAGAATACAACCAGCTACTTGTCATCTCCATTTCCTCTATCTGTCTGCCTTAGACCTTTACTCTGCTCACAGTGGCCATAGAGCCTGCTCTGTCTATGGCAGGAAGATATTTTGGGCTGGTCATTAAGGTTTTAGAGCTGTTATTTATAATTAACATTTGTTGACATCTTATTATGTACTGGGACTATACATGTATTTTTCACTTAATTTTTTTACAGTAGCTTCAAAAGAGAAGCACACTGTTATCCACATTTTACAGGTGAGGAAACTGAGGCTTAGAGGATGTAGTAGGTTGAATAGTGTGACCCCCAAATTCATGTCCACCCAGAACTACAGAATGTGACTTAATTTGGAAATAGGGTCTTTGCAAATGTAATTAGTTTAGATGAGATCACATAAGAGTAGAATGGGCCTCTAGTCCAAGGACCCAAGTCATTATAGAAGGAGAGGGCACACAGAGACCCAGAGAGAAGAGTCCCTGTAAAAACAGAGGCAGAGATTGGAGTGATGTCAAGGAACACTAAGCATTGCCAGCAAACTCCAGTCAAGAGAGGGGCATGGGGCCATTTTTCCTCAGAGCCTTCAGAAAAGAACCAACCCATCCAACAGCTTGATTTAGGATTTGTGGCCTCCTGAATTATTAAAGAAGAAACTTGTTATTTTGAGCCACCCATTTAGTGATAATTTGTTATAGCAGCTCAGTTGCTAAGTTGTGTCCAACTCTTTTGTGACCCCATGGACTGCTGCCTTCCAGGCTCCTATGTCCATGGGATTTCCCAGGCAGGAATACTGGAGTGGGTTGCCATTTCTTAGGCCAGGGGATCTTCCCGACCCAGGGATTGATCCTGTGTCTCCTCCATTGCCAGGTGGATTCTTTACCATTGAGCCACCAGGGAAGTCCCTTGTTATAGCAGCTCTAATACAGAGGTGTTAAGTAGTTTGTCTAAGATCTCACTGTTGAAGCCATGGCTTGAAACAAGGTTTGTCTGATTCCAGAGCGACAATATTTAACAAATATACTGTCTAATTTCTCTATAGTGCCACATCAAAACATCTCCCTACTACCCAGAAATGCCTCCTTTATGATATATAGTAAGTCCCCTACACATGATCTTTCAAGTTACAAACTTTCAAAGATGCAAGCGTGTGTTTGCATGTCCAATCATGTAAGTTAGTTCGCGTGTCTGGCGTACATTGTCATGTGTATGTATCCTCTACAAGTGACTGTGCTTTTGTGTACTTTACTGTGATTGTTTGTTTGTTTTATGTATTATTTCTGTGAAATGTATTATCAACCTATTATAGTACAGTAATATTGTACGGTACTATATAGTTGATTGTGTTAGTTGGGTACCTAGGCTAGCTTTGTTGAACTTACAAATAATTGGACTTATGAAGTGCTTTCAGAATGGAGGTCTTTAAGCATTTAACATCTTCCTTGGCCCCGGGAACCTAAGTTTTGTTGCTTGACCATTTCCTGCCAACTCTATGTGAGTTACTCTAGTTTCTGTGGTTAACAACACAGATACAAGTATAGGTGTAGATGTAGATATAGATAGATATAAATAAAATTCAGTGTAAGTAAGGCTTTCTGTTATAGGTGCCTTTGTTTCCTGGGTACATGGTTTAGTGTTCTCTATATCTAACAAAAGTTCAATAATGCCTGGTAATTAATTAGAAAAGAATGAATAGATATTTTCTATTGAGGGGCTTATAATCTCATTTCAAAGATTAAGTAAATCTTTAATATCAAGCCTATGCATCTAGTTAAATAATGTGAAGAGAGCATGGAAATTAATTTTTTAATATAGTAATTAAGAGCATGGGCTTTTGAATCACTGTTTATGGGTTCAAATCCAATCTCTATCACTTCTTGGCTGTGTGTCAGTGGGCAAGTTGATTTATGTCTTTGAGCTTCATTGTCTTATTTTTCAAAATGATGATCATAATAAATACCACGAAGAGTTTTGTTAGTATTAGCTCAGTTCATGAATACAAAATGCTTAGCATGGTACTTGGCCCATACAAAGTGATCAAGCTATGATAGTTCTCAGTTTTAGATGAACATATCACAAATATACACAGCATGAACAAGACTAGGATTTTTATATTATCACATGAATATATAGAGGAACACATATATTTTAATTGTTACTAAAGGTGGATTCAATTATTTGAATGAACCTTTGGTTTTCTTCATAAAGTCCTCTATTAATGAATCCCTCTAGGTCTTGTTGTTGAGTTGCTCAGTCGTGTCCAACTCTTGTTACTCCATGGACTGTAGCCCACCAGGCTCCTTTGCCCATGGGTGTTGGGGGCCAGAGTGAGGTACTCCGCCCATGGCAAAGGTCATGAGGAAGGAGGCTCGACATACGCAAAGGCGGGATCGAGCCTCAGGAGTCCCCCTGGAAATCCTCGAGCGTCTACCCCCATAACCAGAGCCTGCCTACTTTACTACTTTGTGCTCACCTACACCTCTGACTTTACGGGGGGCTGTCCCCCACCACCTCTTTTGGAGAAGGAGTTAACTTAGAGCTCCAGTTTATAATAATTCCTGGGCGTGGTAAGAGTGTTTTAACCTACAAACTCCTCTGAAGGTTCTCTAGCCTGCCTGACAGGCTCGTCCGGCCACATGTGATTGCTCACAGCCTCCCAACCGTGAGAGGCACGAGATGCTTTAAACCTTCTAAAAACAGGTTCCTTAGAAAAGTTAGAAAACTATTAGTATAAGTATAATGGGCTGATTAGAAATTGTATTGGTGAAGGGTTTTTCATTTGTTGAGCCAATGTTTGTTGCTACGTCTCCACATCCCCTGCCCTTACACACATTAATGAATATATAGAAGAAATAAGTATTAACCTTTGATATTAATCACGTTAGACCTTAGGCTAAGTAAATTCTTTCCTTAACTAAAATCCACTACACCCTCACCCTGTAGGAATGTAACTTTATTTGGGTGGCGTCTGTTTTGAGAATAATCAGCCCTGGAGAAATAAGTGTCCTGATTGACTGACCTCTGTCACAAGGAGAGGGTCGTAAATTGTCAGCAGGCCCCCCTGGCCAGAAGATGATGTAACACCCCTAAGACCTCTGTATACATTTGTATGAAGCACCTGACTTTGATAAAAGTCAGGACTGCTGTCCCCACGTGACTTTTGTATAACATCTTAGTGTATAAAAACAGACTCTGGAAAATAAAGAATTGGGATCAGTTTCTCGAAATACTGGTCTCCCCATGTCGCTCTCTCTCTCACTCTGGCTGAGTCTCCATCTGGAGCGCGGAACCCACCATGCTTACTAATTATGCCTGGGCTTCTAAGATCCGACCGGGGAGGCCTCAGTGTCTCCTCTCCTTTGGGAGAACAGAAGGACGCCTGCGGCCTACGTAAGTGGTGCTAACTTCTTGTCTTGAAGTTTTATTGGTCTCCCGCGTAAACCAAGCTACTCAGCCTCTTTTCTCCACTGAATTTTCCTACTGAGCTATCCTTATTCTATTACTCTTTATATCTTTAATTAATATCTAATTGAAGCTATTGTATCCTGATCCTCGCCTACGCCGTCTCTCCTTCGAATACCCTGGATCAGCCGGGGCTGGTCCCCGGCACATGGGATTTCCCAGGCAAGGATATTGGAGTGGGTGGCCATTTCCCTCTCCAAGAGTCATTTAATATAGCTAATTCCAAAAGAAAGTCCAAGAATTGCCATTGCTGCCAAGACTTTGGGACAGAGGAGGTAAGCACTCTCCTCATGGAAAGCTTCCTTAACCACCTAGACACCCGTGGATGTCGCACACCTTCTACTACTACACTGCCTACACAGAGTAGATGGTATTTCAATGTGTCCATGGTTTTAACTGAATTTTTATTAATACCAATCTTTCAGAAAAGTCTTGGTTGGAGATTGCTAGCAGCCACATACCTAAACATTTCTCGGTGGGGAAGAGCTGGGTGACATCACTTAACTGGAAGATACGAGGGATCTGGCTGTGACTGTGTTTTCAGAAGGCTTGGCAGCTCATCCGTTTCTGGGCCTTCTAGCTTAAGCAAATGCCTGGAATTCTGATGCTCTGAATGCAAACTTCCTGGCCAGCCAGTTGCTCCATTGCAGGCCCAGATAAATCTCTAGAGCTCTGTTCCCCTTCCTGCAAAATAACATTCTCCTCCCTCACCTCTCATTTCTCTTGCTGCGTGGAAAATGTGATATCTTTATGGCCCTTAGTGGCAATGCATGATTTAGAATAGCTAAGTAAAGAGAGCTATAAACAATGGTTGGGATGCAGTACGTTCGCCACCTTCTAATTTATTTCCTCTCCATCTGACTTCAGATGAGAAAAGAAAAGTTGCTGTTTATTTACAGGAACAATATTTTTATTGCTCAGCTCTATCAAGTTAGGTTTTGAGTCTGTTTAACATAAATTTCTTAAAGTTAAACCCCAATTCTATCTACATTTTTCTAAGGTAGAATTATAAATTAAGTGAAAGTTGGGTCAGGTAAATAGTTCAGTCGAATCATCTATATGGTTTCTTCTGTTAAGGTCTTGGGTCCAGCTGGGCTGAACATACCCAGAGGAAGGTGGGTAGGCCCTCTCTCCTGTCCCACAGACTCCAATAAACAGGGTTGTGTTGACCTTCCCACCTCTTTATATTATGGAATGCTTCTTCTTTTAGACTTCTCCTTCTCACCACTATTATGCATGTCTAGCCTACTGTCTTGGTTTATATTGTCTTCCACCACACCCAAAAGCAGACCCTGATTGGATAAACAACCAGGTCTTACTGTATGGCACAGGGAACTATATTCAAGATCCTGGGATACAAGGTAATGGAAAAGAATATAAAGAAAGAGTATATGATGTGTATGGGCTTCCCTGGTGTCTCAGTGGTAAAGAATCCACCTGCCAATGCAGGAGCTGGAGGTCATTGCTGTGGCTATGGGTAAGAGCGTCAAAAGTTGAAACCAGGAGAGGAGATAGGGCCAAATCTTGAGGCTTTGGAAGTATAGCTAAGGGATTTGGACTATACACTATATTTAATGATGAGGCACAGATTTTTTTTTTTTAATTATTTATTTATTTTTGGCTGTGTCAGGTTCTAGTTGTGGTATGCAGAATCTTTTGTTGCAGCATGCAGGCTTTAGTTGACCCAACCAGGAGTCAAACCCACATCCCCTTCAAGGCAGATTCTTAACCACTGGACCACCAGGGAGGTTCCCAGATTTTAAAGTAGTATAATTAGATAGGCATTGGAGATAGATAACCCTGGAGCCATATGGTGGGAATAGTAGTGTATGTGTTTGTGTGTATATGTGTGTGTGTATAAGCCTCCAGGAGATTCTGATGTGGCTCCTCGCTTGACATCAATTGTTACACAGGATGAAGGGGAGAGAAAGAGCTGTTGAGAGGGAGGAAGCAGTGAGGAGCTGTGATGGTCAGCTTTATGTATCAACTTGATTAGGCTATAGTCCCCAGTGATTTTCTAGACATGATTAACATCTCTAATCAATTAACTTTAAGTAGAGGAGATGATTTTAGGTGATCTGGGTGGGCCTGGCTTAATCAGTTGAAAGGCCTTAAGGGGCAAACTGAGTTATTCATAAAGAAGAAGAAATTCTGCCTGTGAATGGCAGCAGATGCTCACCACCTAAGGGTTGCAGCCTACTGGCCTGCCCTTTGTATTTTAGATTTGTCAGTTTCCCACAATCAGCACATCTCTCTCCTATTAGTTCTGTTTCTCTGTCAGAACCCTGACTGACACAAGTGCGGTTGACAAAGTTCAGATTAAAGACAATGAAAGACATCCCTTATTGGGATCATGGGAACTGAGATGGAAATTGTATTTTAAGAGGCATTTCTGAAATGAAATCAATGGGGGTTAGAGATGAGACTTAAAGTAGGGGTGAGAAATAGAAAAAAAGTAAAGTGAGACTTATCATCCTAGAAATTGCATGGATGGTTGTGTTGTGGATGGAGATTAAGAACTCAGGAATGATAAAATGTTTGGGGATGGAAAAAGCCAGTTATTTTAGGACTCCGCATTGCTGTGTGTCCAGCTGGCATTTGAAAATGAGTTTGATTCTCAGGGGGACGTCTGCATGCAGAGAAGAATCTGAATATTCACTTGATTCTGGAAAAATGTTTTTCTCTCTTCATTTAATTATGCCCATTTCCTTTTAGTCCAGTTCTATTTGTTCATCTTTGTTTTTTCATAACATGTGTATATGCCTTGTCACTTAGTTGTGTCCAACCCTTTGCAACCCCATGGGCTGTAGCCCAGCAGGCTCCTCTGTCTGTGGGATTTCCCAGGCAAGAATACTGGAGTGACTTGCCATTTCCTTCTTCAGGGGATCTTCCTGACCCAGGGATCAAACCTGAGTCCCCTATGTCTCCTGCACTGTAGGCGGATTCTTTGCCCACTGAACCATTAACCCAAATATGACCTTCTTCAAATTTCTAGTGATTCTTGGATGTCAGTTCATATTTAGCCTGATGCTGTATCCACTACCTATGCTCTTGTGCAAATGTGTTGCTGCTGCTAAGTCACTTCAGTTGTGTCTGACTTTGTGCAACCCCAGAGATGGCAGCCCACCAGGCTCCCCTGTCGCTGGGATTCTCCAGGCAAGAACACTGGAGTGGTTGCCATTTCCTTCTCCAAGGCATGAAAGTGAAAAGTGAAGTCGCTCAGTCTTGTCCGACCCTCAGCAACTCCATGGACTGCAGCCCACCAGGCTCCTCCGTCCATGGGATTTTCCAGGAAAGAGTACTGGAGTGGGGTGCCATTGCCTTCTCTGACAAATGTGTTAAGGAAATCTAACTCAGAATTGGAGGTTGTAAGCCATGAAGGGAAGGTTCTCATGTATGTACTATTCAAAAAAACTTGCATAGTCCTGCAGGAATAAGGGAGATTTTCTCTTGGCAGCCAACAGCAAGGTAATCTTGCCTGCAGCCAATGAGAAACCATCACTACTTCAAACTCTCATTTTCCTCCAATGAACTTTTGTTCAAAACAACCCCTCCCAACTTCCTCCTTTCCTCTGTAGAAGAACACTGTCCTCTGTTCTCTGGGCTTGCCTATCATTTGCCATAGTTTGGTTGCCCCCAGTTGCAATTCTTATGCTATTCCCAAACAAACTTGGTTTTGCTGGCCAAATCACTTACCTTTTTCTTTTAAAAGATTGACGCCCTACATAACAATGGGGGGCAGGTAGTGAAAACCCACTGACAGTGTGTACCTAAGACAATTCTCTAATGAAGTACCTTAGAGCGTTTTTCAGTCTTAAAATTAGTTAACGCTCATCTTAAACCCTTGAAGATAGTTACATAGGCTTCCCTGGTGGCTCAGTTGGTAAAGAATCTGCCTGCAATGCAGGAGACCTGGGTTTGATCCCTGGGTCAGGAAGATCCCCTGGAGAAGAAAATGGCACCTTACTCCAGTGTTCTTGCCTGGGAAATCCCATGGACAGAGGAACCTGGCAGGCTACAGTCCGTGGGGTTGCAAAAGTCAGACACAGCAACTAAACCTACCTATATACTTGCACTGATACTTTAAGTTTCTGGTTCCCAGTTATTTTTTCCATAAACAAATTTTATCAGTTTTCCATGTTCCAGGGTTTCAGAATTTTTAGTTCACTTCCAGTTTCCTCTCTTGACTTCCTTTCTTGTGTTCCAATTTCACTGTTTTATGTTTTCAAAAAATCACATTTTCCTGCCTTTGGGGACCTTGGCAGAACAGTGTCATGGATATTCTGCACTTGAGTCTTTAGATCCATGCTTCCTCTCTTCTGCTCTCTTCCCCAGGAACTGAGTTGTATGAGCTGCAACAATGCACCCTTTTGCCTATGTTCTGGTTGATTTTGGCCAACAGCAAGCACTTGCAAGAGAACAGAGGGCAGGAAGAGAATGAGAGAGGTTAGGATATTTATACCCAGAGTTACCTCCCTGTCAAGGTCAAAGTTTGGTAAGGTTCCATTTCTCTGCTGATAGCCATGGCTCCTACCCATTGATCCTCTCCTATAGCCACAGGTCTTCCCAGGTTCTGGTAACTGCTCCCTCCTCTTGCTCATTCAGCTCTGGGGATCACAGGAGTGCTTGGAGTGCTTCATCATTTCCTGTTGCATTCTCTTAATTCTGCCCAACCTTGTAAACAGTTCCTTAATTAAAAATTTTAAAATCATGCGAATACCCTTTAATTCCTGTCAGCATCCAGACCCACTTAGGAGTGGAGGAAGAGGCTTGAATTAGAAGCTCAGTGAATGAGATTAGGGATTCATTTGAGTAAAGAGGTCTTCAACACCTATTTTTGAACTTCAAATGGCCAATTCTTCCGTTTGTTTTTTGTTGCAGCGCAATTTAGAAGTTAAGACTCCGACCCTGGAGTCAGATCGCTTGGGTCTGAATACCAGTCCCACAATTGCTAGCTGTTCATCCTTGAAATTTTACCTGACCATTTTGAACTTCAGTTTCTTTATTCATAAAATAGAGATCATAATAATATCTGCCTCACTGGGGCTGTTTTGAAGATTAAATGAGTTGGTTAACTGCTCACAGTAGCTCAACAAGGACTACGTTATATGTTATATATGTTACTAAGCTAAGGAATATGTTAGCTGCTACAATTATAGTAGTTATCAGTATTATTATCCTTTTTTCTTGTTCCCTTATCCAAACACATGAGAGGCAGCATGACTCAACACTACTTTTAGAGCTAGAAAGACAACTTTACAACAGGCTGCTTCTCCAAGTCCCCTGTGCAAGATTATTTAGCAGAACAAAGAGAAACTGAACACTTGAATCAGTTCTGAAGTTCCCACATAATTTCCATTTTTTGGACCCAGTACATTAGTGTTCTTGTCAGGGTTCTTGTATCTTCTCTCCTCTTTCTCCTTTCCAACCCTCATAATTTAGAGGACTGAATCATGCTCTCTATCTTAGGAGAGTGAAACACTATTTCCGTTGCTGAAACTTGAGTGCACGGGTCAGGGAGTGTTTTAACCTCTGTCCTCTGGTGTCCTGCCTGTTTGCCAAGCCCATTCTCTCCTCAGTGTATTTGGTCTCATGTTGGACTTCCCAGATAGCACTGGTGGTAAAGAATCCACTTGCATTGTTGGAGATGCAAGAGATGTGGGTTCGATCCCTGGGTGGGGAAGATCCCCTGGAGGGGGGCATGGCAACCCACTCCAGTATTCTTGCTTGGAGAATTCCATGGACAGAGGAGCCTGGAGGGCTACAGTCCATGGGGTCACGAAGAGTCAGACATGACTGAGCATGCACACACACGCGCGCGTGCACACACACACACTGATTGAGATGGAAAATGTAGAGGTTTTACATTTTTCAGATCTGTAGCTAACGTACACCGGAGACTCTACAAACAAGAAATGATACAGTGTGATTCCTAGTTACTACTCAGTGATGTTAATGGAATAATCCTGCTTGTCATAGACAGGGTTCTTTTAGTTGTAAGAAACAGAAACCCACACAAACTAGTTTATGCCAAAAAGAGGAATTTTTTACAAGAATACAAGGATAACCACAGAACGTAAATGCAGGGAGTGGAGCTAAGCCTCTGTGAGTTGGAACTATGAGTTAAAAGTTCAAACAGTAATTTGAGGTTGTCTGTCTGTCATACTTTTTGATCTCTCCCACTGTGGCTTCCCCACTCTTGATTATTTGAAGGCTGGCTTCTCCCCATGAGTGGTAGGTAATGACTGCCCTGCTTTTTTCACATTTGTCTGTTCTTTCTTCCAGTATCAAGAGACTGACCAGATATAAAGAATCTCACCTGTACATTCCAAGGAGAAAGACTGTGACTGGTCCAGCTTGGAGGCAGAGTCTGCCCTGGATCCAATCAGCTGTGTGACCTGAGACTCAGGGTTCCATAATACAGACATGGTTGCCAGGGCCCCATCCCTATGGGTGACAAAAACAGTTCTCAGAAAAACAGGCCTATTTGGGGATAGATAGATATCCTTAAATGTGTTTCTTACACCTTTGTTTTCCTCTTTTCACTGTCTCTTCATATTCTCCCATGGTAGAAATAAAATTTTTATTTGATTAAAAAAAAATAGGGAACCCTTTTCACTCTTTTAACAATTTTTTCATACAATTACTGGAGAAGGCAATGGCACCCCACTCCAGGACTCTTGCCTGGAAAATCCCATGGATGGAGGAGCCTGGTAGGCTGCAGTCCATGGGGTCATGAAGAGTCGGACATGACTGAGCGACTTAGCAGCAGCAGCAGCCATACAATTACCTTAACTGAACTTGACTCAGAAATTAGATCTTAACTTATAAAAGACCAGGATGTTGGAAATTTCTATAACTAAAAATTCTAGACATGAATGGTTCCTGGTAATTTAAAGCCAAATTTTGTGGTAAGAAGTTTGGGCATTTAGTATATATTGCAAATACCCTTATACTTTGTGAAGAGTCAAATTATCTTCTTTGTTTTTATTATCTGTCTGAAAGACCAGCTTCAGAGGATGTTTGGGGAATTATTTAATGTCCTGTGGTCTGAAGTGAAAGCCCAGGCTCCAATTTTGGATTATAGGTATTTCCTTAGTCTAGGATATTGTAACCTATTAATAAACAGATTGTACTTTGTTCTTGTGAGTCAGCGTCAGGAGTACAGCCTGGCTACAGGAATAAAATGAGAATTTCTCAGCATTCACGGCAGTGGCAACAGCAGCAGCAAAGGAAAATGCTTAAACAATGCTTTGAATGCTCAGCAGTATCTTACAGGTGTCACCCATCTCTTTATGTGTGTGTGAGCAAATGGGTGATGGCCACTGAGTAGAATCTTGGTGATTTTGAGATTCATGTGTTGGTAAGGACCTTGGGAGAATGTTTGGAATAGTCTCAAGAGAAATGACACAGGTTTTCAGTTTGGCCTATTTTCACTTTGTGTTTCTAAAGAACATTGTGCCCTTGTTATGTTGCTCAGTGTCAAGCCTGGAGCATCAATGCAGTCGTGGCAGGGTAATTTCTTCCAGACGACTGAAAACCAAGGTGTAGAGTATAGGTAGAACATGCGCTCCATTGCCTTACAGTAGTTAACTGGCTATCAGGGCAGGCTGCTTAAACATTTTGGACAGAAAGACAAAGAAACTGATGAGAGCTCTCCATGGGGAACGTTTCAGTTTAGAAGTTTCTTGTTCACAAGGCTCATCTGTTGTCTAACAAATAACACCCAACAGCATTTAGATACTATGCACTCAAAGGACATTTCTGTTTCTGTCTTTCTTATTTGTTTTCATTGTTGAAATAGCAGGCTTTGAAAATATCATTAATGTCAGAGACATATACCTTGACCTTCACCAATGGTTACTGGTCACCCATAGGAAAAGCAGACAGTACAGTGAGCAAGGGCTAAATCCAAAGCAGGATTTTAATTTACCATTTCTGGAGCACAGTATGAAATGGACGCCATCATAAGAGGTAGGAGTCAGTGTGATTACTGCTTAATGAGTTTAACCATATGTATCTTCCTAGTGATCAAGCAAAAAAGTCATCACCCAAGACATTTAAAATGTCATAAATAAAAACAGTAAAGTCAAGAAATAGTCTTTTCCCAGTAATTCTCCAACACTACCTTTTTTTCTTCACCGTGGTTGAGTAGGGGAGTGGTGTTTCTGAGATTGCTTTACTCATTCTTTAAATAAATGTTTATTGACCAGTCTGGTGGCTCAGACAGTAAAGAATCTGTGTGCAATGCAGGAGACCCGGGTTTAATCCCTGGGTCAGGAAGATCCCCTGGAGAAAGAAATGGCTACCCATTCTAATATTCTTGCCTGGAGAATCCCATGGACAGAGGAGCCTGGAAGGGCACAGTCCATTAGGTCTCAAAGAGTCAGACATGACTGAGTGACTAACTTTCATTTTCTTTCCTTTTCACTACACACAAAATATTATTCTAGGACTTATGTAAATGACAACAGAACATGGATAAATATGAAAAAGGGACAAACAGCACATGTAAAGTGGTGAGCACAGATTCTTATTTCTCCCTGCCTTTGCCTTGTGCTGATTCTTTTTCTTCATTGATCTGAAAGGATATACTTGTGACAGCTTGTGACATGCCTCCTAATCCCCTTGTTATTTCTTTGGCAAAGAAGCTCTTAGAACTTGTACTTAGGGGAGAGTGGTGGGAGCCTCCTCACCAGGAACATTCCCCTAAGGCCTCAGGGTAACTGAATGAGAAGTACCACTTTAGTCCAAGAAGCATTTGAATTGATTTTCGTGTGCCTGCACCAACTTCAGTAATATACCATTCTCTAGAGTGCAGTCTTTTGGGAAACTCAACCATGGTGGTTGCCATGGTGGGCAGATTTCACTTCAGGAACAAAGCTCTTACTCCCCCAGCTATTGGAAATGTTGCCTGTAGGACAATCTTCAGCTCTCTCTCTGGAGATTGCCTCCAACTGAAGAAAACTGCCTTGTTCAAGATCTTCTCTCCCTCCACATGTAGTCTGAAGGTTCAGCCCCCCTCGTCCTAACATGAGACAGCATGGAAGGCTACCCCAGCTCCACAGATACCTGTGGGACTGGCTGAACCTTTGATGAATTGGCAGCACAGCCCAGTTTCTCCTTCTGCCTGACTCCAGATTTCTTCCCCTCCCTTTCACAAGATGAACTTCTAAAATACTCCATAATAAAGGTCTTGGCATGCTAATTTCTGTCTCAAATTCTGTGCTCTGGAAACCCAAACTGTGACATTAATACTTCTGCACATAGCCTGAACTTAGAAATAGGTAAGAAAGGAACACGAGAAACTTGATATCTTGATATCATGAGTAACATGATAATTACATCATGAATCTCTTACATAAAAAACTTGAGGACCATGCAGGACAAAATAGGGAAAGAGATAGGTGAGCAAAGTATTCTTTGTTCCTGTATGCCCTTGGTGAGTACCTGCGTTATACAAATGAGTTTATTCAAGGCTGTGTGTCCTGGGGTGGTAGCTGAACATTGCTAATGACTTCCTCTCCACAGTGGAATGACCGTTGGCAGATAGAGATGGAGGTAGGGGTGGGCATGAATATAGAACTTTGCTGGATTCATGTCTGTAGCTGCTTGCAAGCAGAGACTCCAAAAGCCCTATGGCTATGTGGACCCTGTGTGTGCCTTTCTGGCTGGTGTATTTGTTAGTTTTGAGCATTGCACATGTGTTCTGGTGTCCTTGGCAGATGGCATTGGGAAATGCCCATCAAACCTCTGGTTTATTTGAGAGGATAAAGGGTTCCTAAATGGAATGGAGGAAAATTTGAAGGGAAATAGCTGCTTCTAAAATGTTGAAGGGTCAGAGAATGTAGGAAAAATCTAAGCTAACCCAATAATGTGTGTAGACACCTACTACGTTAGTAGCTGCTTCAAGGCCAACATAAAAAAATAGATGATGGAATATGGGGGGAAAGTTGAGCATGTGTTATGTTGAAGGAGAACACGTTACTGAAAAAGTAAGAATCATCTCCGATTTACTTATCTGTCCATCACTAGTGCTTAGCATAGTGTCTGGTACATAGTTGGTGCTCATTCCATGTTTGCAGCATGAGTGAAAAAATGCATGGAGGTAATGGGTGAGTTTAAGTATATGAGGACTGCAGGGGAAGAAAAGAACATACACTTGGGGTTGATTTAGGAAGGCTTCATGGACTTTTGAGATAGTCATAGGTGGGAGTGAAAATTTTGGAAGGTAGACAACAGTGTAGTAGGCAGAAAGATCTATAAGGGTAAAGGAAAAGAGGCTGGATTTTGAGGTTGGAAACAGAGAAGGTCATGAGAAAACAAGTTCTGAGTTGGTGACCAAGGAAAGAGAAGAAGCTAAAGGTAAAATGGGATCAGTTAATGGGAGGCCCTGAGGGCTCCATCTGGCTTTGACCCGATGATCAGTGAGAAACCATCTGGGACTCTTAAAGAAAGGACAGAAACTGGTGTTTTACAAAAGTGTGTTCACTTGCTCAGTCGTGTCTGACTCTTTGTGACTCCATGGACTGTATCCCACCAGGCTCCTCTGTCCATGAAATTTTCCAGGCAAGAATACTGAAGTGGATTGCCATTTCCTACTCCAGGGGATTCCCAACCCAGGGATCGAACCCCCATCTCTTGAGTCTCCTGTATCGACACACGGGTTCTTTACCACTGTGCCACCTGGGAAGCCCCATAAGTAGGAATCTTTATCTCACTTTACACGATTTATGTCTTCTCCTTATGATTCTTATCACCAGCACTGTTATCACCTTCAATCAATATTGAATACTAAGATTAGAAATAACAATAGCCACATTTTCTATTAAATCTGACCAATTGGCCACATGCATTTATCTTGTTTTCTTCCCAACACCAAAATTAAGGCAATGGAATAAAAATATATAAACTCATGGCAACAACAAGAATGATAGAGAGGGCTGGGAGCAAGTGAAACTTCAAGTTTCTGGAAGACAGAAAATATATGTAAGGGTTTGCACTAATGAATCAGGCAAAAGATGCCATAGCTCATACTATGCATGAAGGGGTTACTGTTAAGGAGGGCACAGCCTATCCTGCAGAACTACAGCTATAATGGGGGCTATGGGAAAGATGCTTTCCAGGTGGTGCTAGTGGTAAAGAATCCACCTGCAAGTGGTGGAGACATAAGAGATGAGAGTTCAATCCCTGGGTTGGGAAGATTCTCTGGAGGAGGGCATAGCAACCCACTCCAGTATTCTTGGATCCCATGGACAGAGGAGCCTGGCAGGCTACTGTCCATGGGGTCACAAAGAGTTGGATATGAGCAGCGACTTAGCACGAAGGGAGAGATGTGAAGGATTAGTTTCTATGAAACACAAAACTCACCCATCCCCTTTGAATGTAGCACTCACTGGATGTCTTTCACGCAAGCAAAATGAGAGAATTCGTCTCAAAATAATTAAATGCCCTCAGAAAAAAAATTTCTACATTCTGGCATTTAATAGCTACACAGTATAATGGCAGAGGGCATAGGTAAACAACATCGAAATGTGTAGACACCCCCCTTTCTTTATCTCTTCTCCCCACCTCTGGTGGGCATTTAAGGAAAAACTCCAATATGAAAAGACACTTAGAAAAATAAATAGAAAAAGAAGACAATTTCAGAGATGAGAGATAATTTGAGCAAGAAAAGAGAGTTTGAAAGTTAGGAGAAATAAAATAAATATTGTATTAGGGAAACAAGTATGGGATACTATGGCAAGGGAAAAATCTGAAAAAAATTCTCCCCCTCTTCTCCCCCTCTTCGCCCCCTCTTTCTCCTTCTCCCCCCCTTTTCCCTCCCTCATGCCTTCCCCTCCTCTCCTTTAAAAAGAAGTTTTAAATATCATCGCTAAAATAAAAATATGTTGAAAAGAATTGGAAGATAAGGTAAAGGAAATCTTCCAAAAGAGTACAAAAAGATGCTATATCTATCAGGGCTCTACCAGAGAAAAACAAAACCTTGACATATGTATTTATATGAAGACATTGGCTTATGTGGTCTATGAAGGCTGACTAGGAAAGTTCAAGATCATTAGAAAGGGTAGCCTGGAACTCTTGGAGAGGAGCTTATGCTGCCATCCACAAGTGGAATTTCTTCTTCCTCAGGGAAGCCCTAGGTTTGCTTTTAAAAAGGCTTTCAACTGATTTTGTCAGGCCTACCCAGATTATGGAGGATACTTTAAGTCATTTGATTGTAACTGTTAACTACATCTACAAAATACATTCACATTCAACATACATTCAACATATTATGTTTGATCGAGTAACTGGGTACTGTAGCTTAGCCAAGTAGATACACAAAATTGATCATCACAGATGAAAACAATAAGAGATAAGAAGATTCATTCAGGAGGTCTAACATCGGACTAATTAGGGATTCCAGAAAGGGAGACTAGACAAAATGAGAGGGGGAAGTTATCAACAATGTGGAAAGGAAAACCAATTCCAATACAAAAGATCAGGAATTTGAGCATCCACATGGAAAGGGCCTATTGTGTGTTAAGGAATAAACAAACGAGCAGAACCACTACTCACAGGTGAGTATGTGAGATACCTGTCAAGATGCTGGAGAGAGCGCTCCTACACTGAGAGGGAGATTAGATTAGAATAACCCTGGCTTCTTAAAATTTAATGTACACACAAATCAACGAAATCACCTGGGGGTCTTGTTAAAATACACATGCTGATTCAGCAGCTCTGGGGCCTGAGGTTGTGCATGTCTAACAAGCTCCCAAGTGATTCTCTAGCTGCTGGCCCTAGGACCCCACTTTGAGGATCAAGGAGATTGACCATCTCTGATGTCTATTTCAGCTCTGCCATTCCATCTTAGTTGTGGCATGTGGAGCCTCGTTCCCTGATCAGGGATTGAACCTGGGCCCCCTGCATTGGAGCTAGGAGTCTTAGCCACTGGACCACCAGGGAAGTCCCTGCCATTCCATCTGACATTAGTAATGAAACATCTGGAGAAGGGAATGGCTGCCCACTCCAGTATTCTTGCCTGAAGAATTTCATAGACAGAAGAGCCTGGCAGGCTACAGTCCATGGGGTCACAAAGAGTCAGACACGACTGAGCAACTAGCACTTTCAATACAACTCATAAACTTTGAGTTGTCTCTGGAGGTCTTGGCAATGCAAGTTACAATGTAACAGAAAAGAAAATGGCTTTTCTCTTATGCAGGATAACATTGGTAGCATTAAGAAACATATTGACCAAGTATAGAACATAAAATAGGACCAAAATACTATAGAATTCTTGTCTATCCCATGGAAATTGATTAATTTCTGGGGAATGTTTTTATTTGACTTATATTTAAGTGTCATTTGTGAATAAATGGTATGCTAATGCTAAGTCACTTCAGTCGTGTCCGACTCTGTGCGACCCCATAGACGGCAGCCCACCAGGCTTCCCCGGCCCTGGGATTCTCAAGGCAAGAACACTGGAGTGGGTTTCCATTTCCTTCTCCTATGCATGAAAGTGAAAAGTGAAAGTGAAATCACTCAGTCGTGTCCGACTCTAGCGACCTCATGGACTGCAGCCTACCAGGCTCCTCCATCCATGGGATTTTCTAGGTGAAAGTACTGGAGTGGGATGCCATTGCCTTCTCCGGAATAAATGGTATATAAAATACCATTTTAGAAACTTGGAAACTGGACCAGGAACAAGAGAAAGAATTCTAAAGCACCATGATTCTTTTTATCTCAGCCATTGATTCACAACTTCAGAAGGTGAAGAGTATAAAGCTATGTATTTTCAGGTTGGAATAATTGTATCATCAGTGTTTTTATTAATTTTATTGTTATTTTAACTCAGAGTAATTCATGAAAGTGATTTTAAAAGTCAATTTGTAGAGAAAAGTATGTGTAATATTCAGTTGTCTCAGATATCACCTTTGCCCGATTGCATCTACTTTTAAACTACTTCCCTCCCCTTTTTTGTAGCTATTGATATATCTCTAAATACAATATATAATTCTATTATTTCTTGATGTATTAATTATATACATTCTATATTGACTCCCTGCTATGGGAAATGAGAATTTCACTCACTTATGTGTTTTTTCTCTTCTTAGCTGACCAATAAATTCACATCTCTATTTTGGTTCCACTATTTGTTACCTCTGTAGCTTTAAGTACTATAATAATTTCTATTTTATCAACTAGACATGAGGATCTTAGAGACTCTACCCTTTCTCAACTCTTCTCCCACATGCCTACCTCCTAATTTTGCCACCATACACTTACTCTTGCTTTTGAAGGTTAACAACAATAGATACAAAATTCAAATAAATCAATTCTTTCTTTTTCTATGGGTCAAGTATACAATTGGAAAATAAAAAACATTTGCATGATTGAGGCTACATAAATATTGCTTGGGCTTCCCTGGTGGTTCAGTGGTAAAGGCTCCGCCTGCCAAGCAGGAGACGCAGGTTTGATCCCTGGGTTGAGAAGATCCCCTGGAGAAGGAAATGGCAACCCACTCCAGTACTCCTGTCTGGGAAATCTCATGGACAGAGGAGCCTGGTGGGCTATAGTCCATGGGGTCACAAAGAGTTGGACACGACTTAGCGACTAAACAACAACAACAACAACAAAAACATTGCTCACTGTCAGTGAAGTAGTACTGTACTATTACATTCCCTTCTTCAAAATTTGTTTCTTGAAATTTCTATTGTTTTTCTATTGCAGCAATAAATTAGGCCCTCCCTTGACTTGCAGAGGTATTCTTAGTTGAAGAGTGCTTATTTCATTAGTTAAAAGTTTCAGAAAATTTCCAGGTCTCCTTTTTGTTCCTTTACATGCTTTTTGGTCCTGTTTTAATTTTATTTTGGTTTGGATTCATCCTTGTTTCTGGTTTTTAGTGAAAGCTGAGTTCAGATTTCTCCAGGATACAGAAAGAGAAGGGATGTCTGGCTTTTCAAACCCCGCTCTGGAGTAAAAGACCAATGGGCTTCCCTGGTGGCTCAGATGGTAAAGAATCTGCTTACAATGTGGGAGACCCTGGTTCAATCCTTGGATCAAGAAGGGCATAGCAACCCACTCCAGTATTCTTGCCTGGAGAATTCCATGCATAGAGGAGCCTGGTGGGCTACACCCCATAGGGTTGCAAAGAGTTGGATATGACTGAGCAACTTACAGAAGACCAACAACTAAATTATCTGAATGCTGAAAGGTCAAGATTTCCTTCTCAGTATTTTTTAAACTATAGGTTACTACTCAGTAGTGGGTCATGGAATCGATTTACTGAGTCAAAATCAACATTTTAAAACCATGAAGTAGAATAGAGTAGGCAGATTTCATTACTCATAATATTTGTTGTTGTTTAGTTGCTTCAGTTGTGTCTGAATCTTTTGCAACCCCATGGACTGTAGCCAGCCAGTCTCCTCTGTCCATGGGATTTCCCAGGCAAGAATACTGGAGTGGGTTGCTCTTTCCTTCTCCAGGGGATCTTTCTGACCCAGGGATCAAACTCATGTCTCCTGCATCGCCTGTATTGGCCGGCAGATTCTTTACCACTAGCACCACCTGGGATGCCCATTAATATATTATGCCACTTACAAAATAAATAATATTACACTACCAAAAAAAAAAAAAAAAACCCAAAGGTACCAGTTTGATAAATTTTAATTACATTACTGTCATTTTTGAAAAGCAACAAATAAAAGCCAACAGAAAAAGAAAACCACATGAGGAAACATTTCCAAGAGGATGACTGCCACTAAGTTCAGAGATTTCATCCCTGGAATGACAAAATTGAAGTAGCTCAATTTCTGTTTCTTTGTCTTTAGAATCATTTGGCTCTCATTGTTTATTTTGGATCTACTGTTTCAATGTGGGGCTGTGTAGTGCCCTGGGGGTTGGAGACAGAAACTGCATTCAGAGTGAGCTGAATCTTTTGGAATTAGATTTTCTCTAGAAATGAACTATGTAGCTGGATCTGTGTGTGTCACAGGCTGGCTCTAGGACTGAGAGTTCTCCGAATTCATTTCCTCATAGAATACCATGCTGATTGAAGGATAATCACTAAAAATTGCTCTCTTGAAGTTTACATACATATTATAGTATTAAAACTTGAAAGGAACAAGAACAACCAGAGAGTTTTTGGAGGAGGACTATTTTGTCACTGACTGGTGAAGCATTGCCAATGCATGATGAAAAGAAAGCAGACCAGCTTAGCTGGCATTATTATTGTTTTCCAATTACCTGCAAACAGTACAACCCTTTATTGCCTACACCTGGGTCTGACCTTCCCACTGCCCCACCTGTGGATCACCAAATTCCGGGAAGGAAAATTACTCCCATTCTTTCACAAGTTCTTTTTGATCATTTGTTTAGAGCCCTTGAATAGCATTAGGAAAACAAGCCTGTGACCCACAGCACAGTGAGTCTTACTCACAGTTAGTCCCTCATTTCCTTTTGCTGGGCCCTAAGCCAGGGAGTAGGTTTATGGACTTTTGTGGTTCTAAAGGAGTGCTCCCACCATGTCATGTGTGTGTGTGTGTGTGTGTGTGTGTGTGTGTGTGTATGTGCACGTGCTTGTGTTGTGGGGACCACAGAGGAAGGAGGATGGGTATTAAGTGGAATGAGGAAAACAGATTTGGCTACACAGTGTTAGGGTATAAGTATAATGCCGAGCAGAAGAAAAGCCCTGAATATTTTGTAATACTGCTAACATAAATTAGAGTATCATCAGAACCTTGGAGTTCTTTTGGCCAACATACTTGCAATTCACATGGGCCTCCTCAGGCACTATCTCTGTGCTTTTCACTCCCATCCCCAGTTGTTTTTCTCTTACAAAAGACAACTCCAAATAAACTCTCTTCGGATTCTCTAAGCCATAATTCCCTTTGGTCCACCCTTGCTTTTATTTTTCTTCCCTTTTCAAATAGGAGAACATTTGAGACTGACTCAGTCTGTCTCCAGAATTATAAATGTGCCTCCCCAGCTTACATTCTCGTCTGCCTCAATGGCAAAGGTTTCCTTGTTTTGTGCACATGCGGCTGAGCACATTAAGTCCACCCAGCCTAGCCTGGCACTCAGAGCCCAATGGAGGCATTTCTTCTAAAGGGAACATGAGGCTGAACACGAAGGAACAGTTGGATGCCAATGAAATCTTTTAGAACAGTGACAACAGTGGCTCTCTGTCTTTCAACAGCCTTCTCATCTTTTGAGCTCACCATTCATTTCATTACTCATCTTGTTTTAGACACACTTGTGGTCTGCAACGTGCCCCGGGCCACCTTTTGGCTTTACTGCCAGCCTGGCCTATGCTTCCCCTTCAACTTCAAGTAGGGAAGAAGACTCGCTCATCTTTCAAGTTTCAGCTTGGAGGCTGGGCCTTCAATGTAGTCTAGGACTCCAGCCAAAAGTTCTTAGTCTTTCCTCTACACTTCGAAGCCTCTTACTCCCTTGTTGCCCGTGACTTGCATAGCTTGCTGCTCTGCACTGTAGATGTCCACTTAAGGGTCTTATGCAGCCAATGGCCTATAAGCTATTTAAGGGCAGAGTCTATATGTGTTGAACAATTTGTGTCTACTAGAGTGTGTAGCACATATCCTTGACCATGATGTGTTCATAGTAAATTTGCCTACTGAATCAAAGATTAAAAATAGAAGTCATTAGAGAGTCATAAAATAGACTCCTGGATTAATTTGAATATGAGTATGCATGTAAAGTTATCATCCATGATTTCAATATAAAGCAAAACCTTTCAAAACAACATGTAAAAGACAAACATTCTAATAGATAATTTGGAAATGAAGTGAATGTCTTTTTCACATGCTTGTTAGAAACTTCTGTTTTTTGTTTTGTGGAATGTTTATTGACTGTCAATAGCAATCAGGGAAATACAGATGGACATAATAGCAAGAAATCACCTTTTAGAAGTAGAGTCATGAATGTAGAGAACAAAGTTAGGGTTACTGGGAGAGTAGGGATAAACTGGGAGATTGAGATTGACATATACACAATAGTATATATAAAATATTAATAGATAACTAATAAAAAACTGCTGTGTAAGCACAGGGAACTGTACTCAATACTCTGTAATAGCCTATATGGGAAAAGAATGTAAAAAAAGAGTGGATAAATGTATTTGTGTAAGAGATTCATTTTGCTATACACCTGAAACTAACACAACATTGTAAATCAACTATACCCCAATATAAAATAAAATAAACGCAGAGAAGTCACACATATGCACACAAACACACACACAGAAACTACTTTTTGGCCTCTTGAAGTGGCAAAGGTTTTTTTTTTAATTTAAATTTATTTATTTTAATTGGAAGCTAATTCTTTACAATATTGTATTGGTTTTGCCGTACATCAACATGAATCCGCCACGGGTGTACACTTGTTCCCCGTCCTGAACCCCCCCTCCCACCTCCCTCCCCATATAATACCGACTGTTGGGAAGGGTTCCACATGGTGCCTCATAGCTGCTGGAAAATACACTGTAAGGGGAGAAAATCTTTGTGAATGGCAGTTTGCGTCAAGAGACTTAAAATGTGCATATTCTACAACTACTTGGGAAAAACTGTTTGACAGTATCTACTGAAGCTGAACATATGCTGTCTTTACGACCTAGTAATTCCACTCCCAGGTACATATCCAACAGAAATGTGTACATATGTTCACCAAAAGACATGTACTAGAATGTTCATAGCAGTACTATTCATAATAGCCTTAAATTGAAAAGAACTCAAATACCCATCAGCAGTAGAATGGATAATGAATTCGGCATATGCCCGCAACGGAATACCATCCAGCAAATGAGAATGAACAAATGATTGCTAGGCCCAACCACGTGGATGAATTCCACTAATGACATACTTTTGAGTGAAAGGAGCCAGATAAAAAGAGCACATACTGTAAAAATGATTCTATTTATAACAAGTTGAAAAACTGGTAAAACTCATTTGTTGTGTTAAAGGTCAGTATAATGTGTGCTAAGTGACTTCAGTCATGCGTGACTCTTTGCAGTCCTATGGACTGTACCAGGTTCCTCTGTCCATGGGATTTCCCAGGCAAGAATACTGGAGTGGATTGCCATGCTCTCCTCCAGGGGATCTTCCTGACCCAGGGATCAAACTGGAGTCTCCTGCATCTCCTGCATCTCCTGCATTAGCAGGTGGGTTCTTTACCACTAGTGCCAGCTGGGAAGCCCAAATATCAATGTAGCTGTTACCTTTATGGCATTTAGGAACTGGGAGGGTGACTTCTGGGAGGTTGGTAATATTTTTGACCTGAGTATTGATTCCACGGATGTGTTCACTCGATTAAAAGCTCATCAACTATTAACATTTATGATTCGTGAACTTTCGGGGATGGATGGCATCCTTTAATAAAAATTACTTAAAGTCTGTATGCTCTTTCAACTAGTAATTTCACAACTAGCATTTTATCCTAGTGAAACAATTATGGATGTTCCACCACCCCACCCCACCTCCCCCACCCCCTGCAAATTTATACGCAAGACTTTGTATTCAAAGTGCTCTACTTTTAACAGTGAGAAATTGAACGCTATAGAAGTGTCAGATGGTAGTGAAGTGGTCAAATATATTATGATAGGATATTTACAACCCTGAAAAGTCATGTTTATGAGGAATATATAATGACACGGAAACATATGACTCAAGTAAAATGAAAAAAGCAGGATGCTAAACTGTATACAGATAATTATCATAAGTTCATTAAGAAATATATCCATAGTCAATGCCCACACTGCTTACTTTGGAGTGATCGTTTTTTTAGGTGGTCTTGTTTTCTTCTTTATACTTTAATTCATATTCTAAATTATAAGCAATGATTACATTATTACTTTATAATCATAAAATGTATTTAAGAATTCAATAAATGCATCATCCAAAGAGGATCTTCAGTCCATGCTTTTTCAAAGCCTATGAAAGCAGAAAAGTCAAATAGGCAAACTCTATTCTCTTTACCTTGGCATTCAGACCACTTCTCTAGGCCTACTGACTCCAATATAAGTATCTGAAACCCATGGAAAACCTTACAAATCCTAGAGGGAATTAAAGAAATGAGTGACTTAATCTCATTTCTTAATAGCGAATGTGGACTGGTGGTAGAATACAGGAACTGCAGGAGATAGGAAGCCGTAAGAGAGGAATATGGTGATTTTCCCTTTCCTAGGCTTGTAGTGAAGTTAGCTGTGTGAACTGCCTGTGTTTTCTTTTGTCCCTGAAGCTCCACATTTGGATAGTGACAGTGGAGGATAAACCCTGGGCAATTTTTCTGTTTGTGATACTGGATGATGAACAACCTTGTACCTGCGCTGGGGGAGGAGGCCTGGTTTGGATTACATCATTGAAGTCAGAGGCAAAGGAGGGTGGCTTTTCTTGGACTCGGGCATCAAGACTTTATCAATTGAAGCAAAAAATTCTGAGTGAAGTAAGTCAGACAGGGAAAGACAAATATGATATCGCATATATGTGGAATCTAAAAAAATAGTGCAAATGAACTTATTTACAAAGAGAAATGGAGTCACAGATGTGTAAAACAGTCTTATGGTTACCAGCGGGGAAAGGAGAAAGGGGTAAATTGGGATTGACATGTACACACTGCTATATATAAAATAGACAATTAATAAGTACCTACTGTATAGCACAAGGGACTCTATTCAGCAGTCTGTAATGACCTACACGGGAAAAGAATCTAAAAAAGAGTAGATATATGTGTACATATAACTGATTGGCTTTGCTGTACCCTGAAACTAGCACAGTATTGTAAATCAACTATACTTCAATAAAATTCTATTTGTTAACTGTGATAAACACAGTTCATCCTAGATGTTTTATAAATCACAAGGCATCTTTAAACCCAATGTACGGAAATGTATCATACTTTGCAAGGCAGCACACCATACCTAACAGTCTGTAGTATGGTCAATGGGACACTAAAGTTAATGATTTGCAAAATGTCCAGAATGTTTGTCCAGGTCACAGGTCCCTTTGCTGAATGGAAGGTCTCAGCCAAAAGTGTCATAAAATGTGAAAACTATTCCTGTTCCAGTGCCCAACATCTATGATTTTGTTCATTGTAAACATTATAATATCAAATATAATGTGAAGACAGCTATACGAGGTGGTGCCTCAAGAATTCAGTAAGTAGGTAAAATCTAAACCATATCGTATATGGGATGGTTAGCTTAGTGCATGAAAGAAGAAACTAGAGAATTGTCTGGAGGAAATAAAGACCCTTCCATTTGACATCAGTCTGCCTGCAAATTATATAAACCTATTGTGGCAGGAATACAAAAAGTTACTGAGGCCTGATGTCATCAAATCATATACCATTCCACTACCTGCTGTGATGTTCTATGAAGACAGAGACAGTATAGGTTGTGTGGCCACTGTATTCCTCGTGTGCACGCACTTGACATGCAGTTTGTGCTTGTATTAGTTTCCTGTAACTGCTATAACAAATTATCATACACTTGGTATCTTAAAACTACAGAAATTCATTCTCTGACAGTTCTGAAAGCCAGCAATCGGAAATTGGTATTATTGGGATGAAATCAAGGTGTATATCAAATCAGGACTCCATTCCCTTCAGGGAACATCCATTCCTTGTCTCTTCTGGCTCCTGGTAGCTGCCTGCATTCCTTGGCTCTTGCTTACATCACTGAAACCTTAAAGGCTGCCATCTTCAAATCTTTCTCTACTCCATCCTCATATGGCCTCCTCTGTGAATGTGTAGTCAAATTTCTCTCCTTGTGATTGCAAGCCCACTTGGGCTCTAAATCCAGGATAAATCCAGGATAATCTTGCCATCTCAAAATGCAAATACCCTTTTCTCAAATAAAGTAACATTTACACATTCCAGTGATTAAGACGGGTTATTTTTGAGTGTTGTTATTCAGCTTACTACAGTGTTTAATAAATATTTGTTGAATGGCTGTTGGATCTACCAATATTGAAGAGTTTTTTCAATCCGTCTAGAAGTTTTATTTCTCATTGCAAATTAACAAATTTGCACTCTGAATTTACATATCAATCCCTAACGAGCTTTGTTAATTGGAGGCAGCATCCAGCATAAAACCATCTTGAAGACGTCAAGAAGGCTGAGTTTGCTGGGGAACACCCCAGGACAGTGGAGATTTCTAAAGTGACTTGCAAGCACCAGCCACATTTTTTTTCAAAGAAAAGATTTCCCAGACAGAAAGTTCTACAGTTTCATTTTGAAAAAGAGTTAAAATAAGCCATTTGATAAAATGCTTTAGAGAAACTTTGCTGCTGGCTCAGCCTTGCTCAAAAAAGTAATTACAAATGGATTTAAAAAACTCACAGCAAAATAAAAATACATGTAAGTTCTTTTTCTTTCTTCTTTCTGGAGGTTGGTGTGGTTAAACTTCCGGTTCAAACCCTGCCCTTTGTATGTGAAAGGAAGCTGCAGGGGTGGATAACATTTCTAGACTTCATGTCTTTCTTCTTTCAAACATGGAAAAGGTGACTGGGCAATTCACCCCAGCAAGCCTCCCTTTTCTTCCCTTTCTCACCTTTCATTTTCTCTGGTGCTGGTGGGGATGATACCATTCACCAATCTAGGCTTTTCTTCCTCAGCTAATGAGCCCATTGGATGAGTGACTCCCGGTCGGCTCAGAGGGTAAAGAATCCACCTGCTGTGCAGGAGACCTGGGTTCGATCCCTGGGTCAGGAAGATCTCCTGGAAGAGGAAATGGCTACCCATTCCAGTATTCTTGCCTGAAAAATCCCATGGACAGAGAAGACTGGCAGACTACAGTTCATGGAGGCACAAAGAGTTGGACATGACTGAGTGACTAACATTTTTACTTTTCACTTTTACCACTAATACCTTGGATTTTATTGAAGGACTTTCTTTGAGGGCTCAGACACACTTGCACGAATATACATGTTAACCTCTCTATAATCCTTCAAAGTGACAGAGACGATGGGCATTTATAAAAGACAGAGATGATGCTGGCCCTGCCCTCAAGTTGACTTAAGTATATTATGCCTGTGTCTGGCATTCTGTCAACCATGACTCTCTATTAATCAGCAGATGTGAACATCAAAGTAGGCTGAGATAAAAATCCATGTTATTCATGTAACCCTAAGTCACTTAAGAATCCTAAAGGGTTTTTAGAATTATCTGAGAAAGAAATTTTATCAATCATGGTTTTAACAGTATGGATTTATAATAATCATAATCCTTGAGTTTTAACCCCCAAATGCTACATTCTATTACTTGATTAATGAGAATACTAAAGGACTTTGGACCTTTAAAAAACATTCAGATTCCCAAATCTTGCCCCAAATAAACTGATTCAGGACCTCTTGGTTGGGACCAAGGGATAGGTGTCTGTCTATCTATCCATCTCTATTTCTATATCTCTCCATATATAGTATACTTGTGTGTGTGTGCATATATATATATATACACACACATATTATATATATATATATATATATATAATATGTGTGTGTGTATGTGTGTGTGTGCGTGCACTCAGTCATTCAGTTGTGTCTGACTCTTTGCAACCCCAGGGACTGTAGCCCACCAGGCTCCTCTGTCCAGGGGATTTCCCAGGCAAGAATACTGGAGTGGGTTGTCATTTCCTCCTCCAGGGGATCTTTCCGACCCAAGATTGAACCCATGTCTCCTGCATCTCCTGCATTGGAAAGCAAATTCTTTACCACTGTGCTATCTGGGAAGCCCTAATACTTTTTAAAAAACTTATTATTATGTAATTTTTAAACATATACAAAAGTAAAAAAAGAGTATTCCCCATCCAACTTCAACATTTATCAACACCTGTTGTTTTACTTTCAACTCTTCTTTGCCATCATTGCCCTTTTGTTTATTGGAGTATTTCAAAAGTAAAAAACAGACTTCAGATAATTGATTAAAAAAATATATCAGTATCTCATGTTTTAAGAAAACATGACCAAAATATCATTATTACACCCACAAAGTTAATAATAATTCTTTATTATCTGATGTTTGAGTGAGTGAAAGTTGCTCAGTCATGTCCAACTCTTTGTGACCCCATGGTTATACAGTCCATAGAATTTTCCAGGCCAGAATACTGGAGTTGGTAGCCATTCCTTTCTCCAAGGGATCTTCCCAACCCAGGGATCTAACCCAGGTCTCCTGCACTGCAGGGGGATTCTTTACCAGCTGAGCCACAAGGGAAGCCCTCATCTGATGTTTAGTCTGTGTTTAATTTCCCCTAGTAGTCTCATGAAATGAGACTACTTTTATGTAGTATATAAAATCAGAATACAAACAAGGTTCACACATTGTATTTGGTTGTTTTGTTTCTGAAGTCTCTTCTATGATAGTTCTTCCTCCATTTATTAGTATACTACATACTACATACTTTTCTCCATCTAGCTGTTTGTAGATAGTCTTATTCCTTTTTAAAGTTGCATAGGGCTCCATTAGGTAGATATACCATATTTTATTCAATCCTTCTCTTGGTGATGGATATTTATTTGTGTTGTGTCTAGTCATTAGCTATTACAAATAGTATATTTTTGACAGTGTATTTTTGGTATAGATTCTTAGAGATGACACTGCTGAGTCAATGACTGCATATTTATTTTTGCTCCATCATCAGGAGATTCTGGTACTTTGATAATACATTTTACCTTTATCTCAACTCTCATGGTGTTTTCTGGGGAGTGATGCCAATTACTACCTTGTTGCTTTGCTTGTCACCTGCTTTTCTTTTGTGCCCTGTGACTCTCATGCATTGGAATAGATGACTAACTTCAAAGTCTTGAGGTATTTGTTCCTCATGGTTACCAGGTTCTAAAAACCGTATACAGCCAAAAAGCCAACTCGCATATAACGCAGTTTTGGGGCATTATTAAACTCTGCAATCTCTACATACTTTATGCCTATAAATTAGTGTTTATATTTCAAAATCCATAAACAGCAGCCCTGTGGGACCCCTATCTGTCACTATCCTTACTCCAATGTTATCACAATTAAGATAATTGCTCCCAGGAAATTTACAAGAACAACAGCTATTCTGTCTCACATTTCTTGATTGAAATTAAATGACTCAGTAAATTTAGGGGAAAAAAAGAAGAAACCTTACTATATTATTTTAGGAATTAGATTCATTATTGATAGCAAAACACACTGAAGCTGAAAATGGGGTCTACGATAACTTGAGATTTAAGAAAATAAGAATACAAGAAGAAAAACAAAGACTATTAAAATATTTAAAACAAAAAGGATGAAGTTATTATGAATAAATGACAGTCAAAACATTCAAGAACAGTAATATGCATATTAAAATCTCCATGCTAATTTAGCTAAGCTATGCCTGTATTTTTTCTGAGACTGAACTAGACTGGACCAATTCATAGTAAATGGGCTAAATAGGCAACAGGCAGGTTGAGGGAACCTTGGCATGAACCAACAGTGGGTCTCTCTGCCCCCTGATTGCAAAGCATTTGTGGTGATTCCTTTGTGTTGTACATTGAATTCAGCCAGAAAAGTATATATTCTTTCTTTTCCACTCTCATACTTCTCAGAAGTCACACTGAAAGTTTTGTTAGAAACTGAAGATGTACCATTAACAATTTGCAAGCCAAATATGCTTTTTAAGATCAGACAGACCATAGTTTAACCTCAACTTCTCAGTGGCTATGTGACTCCATGCATGATATAAGCATTCTGAGCTCCGTTTCCTCATTTTAAAATTGAATATAATGATGCTTGTCTGTGGTGTCAGGCTTAAAATTAAAGCTCTGTAGTACATACTACTTTGACATCAGATAAAATTGTGAGGGCTTTGAAAAGACTAACCACAAATTCCCTCCCAATTCTGTTCTGGTGGATAAGGTCCCCTAGGCAAGCAACCTTCTTTATCATAGGGACCAAGTTCCTGCCTGTCCATGACTAGTGGGTTCCAGTTCTCTGCCAAGCCATGGAATTGCACAACTGTGGGATTACACATTTGTAATGTGGGAACCAGGGGCCATCCCACCATCTTGACACTACAAAGCCTGCCTCCTGCAGCACATAATGGTTCACTCTGCTCCCAAGTGCATCCCCCACGTGGGCCTGCATAGTGTGGTGTCCTCTTCTTGAGGAGTCTAAATACATGTGATTAGCAAATTGCCAGAGAAGGCAATGGCACCCCGCTCCAGTACTCTTGCCTGGAAAATCCCATGGACGGAGGAGCCTGGTAGGCTGCAGTCCATGGAGTAGCCAAGAGTCGGACACGACTGAGCGACTTCACTTTCACTTTTCACTTTCATGCCTTGGAGAAGGAAATGGCAACCCACTCCAGTGTTTTTGCCTGGAGAATCCCAGGGACAGGGGAGCCTGGTGGGCTCTATGGGGGTGCACAGAGTTGGACACGACTGAAGCAACTTAGCAGCAGCAGCAGCAGCAAAGTGCTATTAATCTCATCTGTCCAGTATTTGGTACTGTGTGATCAGTCATCCCCATTACCCTAGGATGGGAATTTCTCCCTCACTAATGGGATAAATAGGAGGCTATTTAAACAATATCTTATGGGGTTATTGTGAGGAATAAATGGAACTAAGTGAAATGCAAGAATTTGTGCCCTCAAGGCATTCAAAGCATAGTGGAAGAGAGATATCACATAGCACTGTAATCCTTGATTTACTTGTGGAAGTTGAAAGTGTAGAGATAAACCGAGGGTTTTCTGTGAACCAAAGAAAGGCATGCAATTTAGTAAACTTTATCATTTCATTTGTAAAATGGAGATAATAATATACCTACCTCATAAGGCTGTTTTGAGGATTTAAATAAACAATGCATAAATCCCTTATTCCCATTTCTGGCCTACAGTCAGGGCTTAATAAATTGTAGATTGAGTTGAATTAGAAGGACAAATGGATCTTACTAGGTGAAAAAAGTATTTTACAAATGGAAATGCCCCCAGTTTATTTCCAGGATTGCGATTCTTGTTTTTCTTCAATAATATCTTTTCAAGGAGAAAACAGCCAATTAAGATGAACAGAATAATGTCACAGGCAGTGTCACACAGTAACTGCTAATACTACTGGCACAAAAATCCCCAAAGAATCCTATTAAAAACACATGGAAATCAACCGTTTTGCCAGCCCTGGCATGTTTCTTAGGCAGCTAGAACTGGTTGATTCCATAAATCTCCTTTGCTTAGTTTTTTCTTTCCTTTTCTTCTTTAAAAAGACTTACAGTAGATATTGCATAATTTTGTTAATAACTGAAAATACAGGCAGTGTTCAGGGTCCAGTGTGATAAATATCACCCCTGTCTTGTAATGCCTTCTCAAAAATGACCAATATGCAGTGGATTTTGTAATAGACCTTTTTTACTGTGAACAGAGGTTTAATTGAAAATTATCTGCAACCTTTTGGCTGTTTATTCCCACTCACCTGAGGAAAGGGCAGTATAGCAGAGTAGAAAGTGACCCATTCAAGCATCACTAGCCAGTGTCTTTTGTCTTAGTCCTGCCCTTAGCTAATTGTAGAACCTAAAGTATGTCTCTTAACCTTTTTCCTTTTTCTCTTCTGTAAAATGAGGTGTTGGGCTGACTCAAAGATCCCTCAAAACCCTAATAGTCTAGAAATGAGAGGGTCAGAGTTAGGGGTTTGGAGCCCAACAGACTAGGCTTTGAATTTTGATTTGTCACTCACTAGCTCAGGGACCTAGGTAAGATCTCCTTGGTCACTTTCTTCATGTTTCATAAATATTATTACCCTTATTCTACTAAGAGTTGTTATGAAGCTTAAATAATGTAATCAATCCATTAGTAATTCCTTTGGCTCCACCTTCAAAATAATTCCAGAATCTGACAACATCTCGTTATTCCAAAGTCACTACCATTTCTTGCCTGGATTATTCCAGTAGCATCCCACAATAGTCTCTGTAGCTTCTTCCATCTTGTCTTCCCCACTCACAGCAATCTGTTTTCAGTGCAGCAGCCAGATCAATTCTTTAAAAATGTGTGAACTCATGCCATTCTTCTGTTTGAAAAATTCTCCAGTGGTTTCCAATCTTACTCAGAGTGAAAACTCAAATCCTTATGGTGGCTAATGAGGCTCCACATGATGAAGCTTCCTACCACTTACTCTCCTGTGACTCTTGGAATAATCTACTCCAGCCACACTGGCCTTCTTTATGTTCCCTAAATACTTTTCTTTCAGATATCCTATAGAGACACTCCTTTACTTCCTTTGAGTATTGCCAATTTTTTTCTCATCAAAGAGGCTTTTCTGTCTTCTTCCTCCTTCCCCGCTCTTCCTTTCTCTTTCTTTTTCATTTTGTTTACAACAGGGTAGTTGAGATGGTGGGCCCCAGGACTTCACATATGCAAATCTATCTTCTTTAAAACAGCATCTAATCTCAAAAATATACAAGCAACTCCTCCAGCTCAACTCCAGAAAAATAAATGACCCAATCAAAAAATGGGCCAAAGAACTAAATAGACATTTCTCCAAAGAAGACATACAGATGGCTAACAAACACATGAAAAGATGCTCAACATCACTCATTATCAGAGAAATGCAAATCAAGACCACTATGAGGTACCATTTCACACCAGTCAGAATGGCTGCGATCCAAAAGTCTACAAATAATAAATGCTGGAGAGGGTGTGGAGGAAAGGGAAACCTCTTACACTGTTGGTGGGAATGCAAACTAGTACAGCCACTATGGAGAACAGTGTGGAGATTCCTTAAAAAACTGGAAATAGAACTGCCTTATGATCCAGCAATCCCACTACTGGGCATACACACTGAGGAAACCAGAAGGGAAAGAGACACATGTACCCCAATGTTCATTGCAGCACTGTTTATAATAGCCAGGACATGGAAGCAACCTAGATGTCCATCAGCAGATGAATGGATAAGAAAGCAGTGGTACATATACACAATGGAGTATTACTCAGCCATTAAAAAGAATTCATTTGAATCAGTTCTAATGAGGTGGATGAAACTGGAGCCTATTATACAGAGTGAAGTAAGCCAGAAGGAAAAACACCAATACAGTATACTAACGCATATATATGGAATTTAGAAAGATGATAACAATAACTCTGTGTACGAGACAGCAAAAGAGACGCTGATGTATGGAACAGTCTTATGGACTCTGTGGGAGAGGGAGAGGGTGGGAAGATTTGGGAGAATGGCATTGAAACATGTAAAATATCATGTATGAAATGAGATGCCAGTCCAGGGTCAATGCATGATACTGGATGCTTGGGGCTAGTGCACTGGGACGACCCAGAGGGATGGTATGGGGAGAGAGGAGGGAGGAGGGTTCAGGATGGGGAGCACATGTATACCTGTGATGGATTCATTTTGATATTTGGCAAAACTAATACAATTATGTAAAGTTTAAAAATAAAATAAGATTAAAAAAATAATAATAATAAAAAAAGAAAAATTAAAAAAAAAAAACAGCATCCTCCAGCCTCCATCCTATCACTCTGTATCATCCTTGCCCACTCTTATTTCACTTTATAGCATGGATCATCATTTTTTGTCTTCCACTGACTGGAATATAAATTTCATAAAGGAAGGGACTTTGTTTTATTCATTGAGGTAGCCTCATCCCTTACAATAGTAGGCACTCAACAATTATTTGTTGATTAAACTATTACTCTATAAAATTTCAGACACTAGATAAATGTCATTTCCCAATGCCCCTCTTAGAAACATAACACTGGGAATCTTTTAGTCATATTCTTTGATTTAAATGCAATGATGGACAGACTCTGGTTTCAGCTCTGACATGTAAAGAGCTTAGAAGTCTTCACTCCTGTTTTTATGAGGAAAAAAAATCTAGACAAGCTGAAAATCAACAATTTTTTTTGGACCCACTAGAGAACTGAGTTTCTGGAGCAAATCACTCTGAAATCTGTATAGAAAGGTGCATCTAGGTAGTTACAACTGAGATCTGCTAACATGGAGCAGAAGCCTTTGGAGATATAGACTAATAGGAACATTTGAATGGTAATTTTTGATGAATTGCTGAAGGTTGAGTGTGGACTAGGTAGAGAGTGAGAAAATCCTGGGGTTGCAGTTTTAAAGAGCCGCACAATTTTGTGGAATTTACCTACAGAGGTGAACTAGATTCTCCTGGGGAAAATGTGAGAAAGATCCCCTCATGGTTCTGGCACGGGGAGGAGAAGAGTAATCTTTGTGAAATGATCCCAGGGTCTTCTCCATAACAAAAACCTATAGCGTCGAGGGGATAAAACATTTCCTGATATTTACCTCAAATGGAGGAAGAGTGTTCCTCCCACTTCAGACAGGCTCCTCTAGCCCTCCTGTCTTACCTAGGGCAGAAAAGCATGATCAACAAGGGTCAGAGCTTCACCTAGGAAATAGATTGTGGATATTGCAGCCAAGAAGAGAGTTGGGGCAGGGGGAAAATCCATGTCACTGGAGAAATATTTGTGAAGGTTATAGTTCTGAGACACAGGACCACTAAAACACTGAGATTTAAGCAAAACATTATCAAATGCTCACCTCCTACATACTTACCATAGGTCTCTAGTATAGTAAGGGTGAATTATAGCCAAAAGAGCAGCAAGAAATACTTTCTTTGAGTACTTTAGGAAGTATCCTTGTTTTTGTTTTGGAGAAGGAAAAGACACTAGAGGATTTTGAAGTCTTTGGCACTTATAGCTACAGAAACCATTAAACAGAGCCCAGTTTCCAGCCAGATTAACAATCATATTCACATTAAAAGCCTCTTTGCCTCAGTACTTATTACTGGTTGGCACAGTGGTAAAGAAGTCACCTGCCAATGCAACAGACACAAGAGACCCAGGTTCTATCCCTGGGTTGGGATGATCCCCTAGAGAAGGAAAAGGCAACTTGCTCCAATAGTCTTGCCTGGAAAATCCCATGGACAGAGGAGCCTGGTGGGCTACAGTCCATGGGGTTACAAAGAGTCGGACACGACTGAGTGCACACACACACATATATGTCTGGTTTTCAACAATAGAATACAAGGCATGCCTGGATGCCAGATAAAAAAGAATCTGAAGAGATAAAGCAATCATAAGAACCAGACTCACATATGAAACAGATGTTTTATTCATTAGACAATCTAAAATGACAGTGATTAATATTTAAGGTCTGCTGACTATAAAAATGCACAACCTAACAGTTGTGAGTTATGTTTTATTCAGGGTTTTATTGAGGACTATAGCCTGGGAGGTAGCTTCTCAGATAGCTTTGAGAAAACTATTCCACAGAGGTAGGGGAGCAACCAGAGAAGGCAATGGCACCCCACTCCAGTACTCTTGCCTGGAAAATCCCATGGATGGAGGAGCCTGGTAGGCTGCAGTCCATGGGGTCGTTAAGAGTCAGATACCACTGAGGGACTTCACTTTCATTTTTCACTTTCATGCATTGGAGAAGGAAATGGCAACCCACTCCAGTGTTCTTGCCTGGAGAATCCCAGGGGCAGTGGAGCCTGGTGGGCTGCCATCTATGGGGTTGCACAGAGTTGGACACAACTGAAATGACTTAGCAGCAGCAACAGCAGCAGCAGGGGAGCAACAGGGTATGTAGGAGTTTTTTTTTGAAGAAACAAAACAAAACATGAAGTGAAACATCAAAAGATTTCTGCTAATCACAAAAATCAGACATCTCAAATTAATGATTTTAGTTCTTTTCTATGCATAGGAAGATGCAAGAGTCTGGGCTTATTGAAATTTTCCCTTTTCTATGTATCTTAACTATCCAGGGCCAGTATCTAGTTTTTCTCTATCCTGAATTCCCCTCAGGGTGCATTGTGGGAGGTGTCTGCAGTGGCTGATGGCTTGATAGCAGGCAACAGTCATTGTTTACTGAAATGGCAGACAATATTTCTTTTTGTCCACAGGGCTCCAATAGAAAAAGTAGACAATATGCAAGAACAGATGGGTAATGTTAAGTACAGAGACTGAAACTCTAGAAAGAATCAAAAGGAAATGCTACTGATGGACTCATCCATAGATTTGACTTGACAGAGGAAAGATTCAATGAGCTTGAAAATAGGTTAATAAAACCTCTTCAAACTCAAGTGCAAAGAGAATAAACAGTGGGGGAAAAAAAACAGAAAAGAGCATCTAAGAACTGTGGGACAATTTCAAAAGGTATAACATACATGTAAATGGAATATTATTAATAGAAAAGAGAACGGAGCAGAAAAACAATTGGAAGCAGTTACATTTGAGAACCTTCCAAAACTAATGATGTACATAAACCACCAATCAAGGAAGCTCATAAAACACCAGCAAGAAAAATAGTTCCCCTCCAAAACAAAAACAAAAGCAACCCTCTTCAAAACCCCATACCTTGGCGTATCCTATTTAAACTACAGAAAACCCAAGACAAAGAGAGACTCTTTAAAGAAGCCAGAAATTTGGAGAGAGGGGTTACAGTGGAAGTAGAAACACTTTACCTATATAGAAATAAGGATAAAAATTATAGTGGCCTTCTAAACAGAAACCATGCAAGCAAGAAAAAGGTGGCATGAAATAAAGTTTTAAAAACAAATAATCACCAATCTAGAATTCTATATCCAAAGAAATTAACGTTCAGATATGAAAGAGAAATAAAACCTTTCTCAGACAAACAATAACTGAGACAGCCAACTGCCAGCAGATTTGCCCTGCAAGAAATGTCGAAAGAAGTTCTTTAGGCATAAGGAAAATCACATAGGTCAGAAACTTGGATTTATAAAAAGAAAGATAGATCATTGGGAAATAAATAATTGAAAACACAGTAAAATCTTTTAATTTTTTATTTTTAATTGATCTAAGAATGACTACTTATAGTAATAGTAGTAACAATGCACTTAGTGATTATAACATATGGATAAATGAAATCTGAAATGAAATGAATGAATAAATGATAGTCAGTTCAGTCACTCAGTCGTGTCCGACTCTTTGCAACCCCATGAACCGCAGCATGCCAGGCATCCCTGTCCATCACCAACTCCTGGAGTTCACCCAAACCCATGTCCATTGAGTTGGTGATGCCATCCAACCATCTCATCCTCTGTCGTCCCCTTCTCCTCCTGCCCTCAATCTTTCCCAGCATCAAGGTCTTTTCAAATGAGTCAGCTCTTCACATCAGGTGGCCAAAGTATTGGAGTTTCAGCTTCAACATCAGTCTTTCCAATGAACATCCAGGACAGATCTCCTTTAGAATGGACTGGTTGGATCTCCTTGCAGTCCAAGGGACTCTCAAGAGTCTTCTCCAACACCACAGTTCAAAAGCATCAATTCTTCGGTGCTCAGCTTTCTTCACAGTCCAACTCTCACATCCATACATGACTACTGGAAAAACCATAGCCTTGACTAGACGGACTTTTGTTGGCAAAGTAATGTCTCTGCTTTTTAATATGCTATCTAGGTTGGTCATAACTTTCCTTCCAAGGAATAAGCATCTTTTAATTTCATGGCTACAATCATCATCTGCAGTGATTTTGGAGCCCAGAAAAATAGTCAGCCACTATTTCCACTGTTTCCCCATCTATTTGCCATGAAGTGATGGGACCGGGTGCCATGATCTTATTAGTTTTCTGAATGTTGAGCTTTAAGCCAACTTTTTCACTCTCCTCTTTCACTTTCATCAAGAGGCTCTTTAGTTCTTCTTCACTTTCTGCCATAAGGGTGGTGTCATCTGCATATCTGAGGTTATTGATATTTCTCCCGCCAATCTTGATTCCAGCTTGTGCTTCCTCCAGCCCAACGTTTCTCATGATGTACTCTGCATATAAGTTAAATAAGCAGGGTGACAAGACAGAAATGTTACAAAAATGGGAGGGGAGAATTGGAATACTCTAAGGTACTTGACCACACTTAAAGCATATAGTGTTATTTAGATATGAAATTAGATTAGTTAAAAGAATATATTGGAAACTCTAGGATCATTGCTAGGATTTTTTAAAAAATTGCATATGACTTATATTCTAAGAGAGCAGACAAAATGAAATCATACAAAATACTCAACAAGATGTGCTCAGTCACTTAGTTGTGTCTGAGTCTTTTGTGGCCCCATGGACTGTAGCCCACCAGGCTCCTCTGTCCATGGAATTTCCTAGGCAAGAATACTGAAGTGGGTTGCCATTTCTTCCTCCAGGGGATCTTCCTGACCCAGGAATCTAACCTGCATTTCCTGCATCATCTGCATTGCAGGTGGATTCTTTATCCAGCTATATCAATAGTCATCTTAAATGTGAAAGGTCAAAAATACACTAATTAAAAGATTCAAAAGAAAGCAGGACTTCCCTGGTGGCTCAGACGGTAAACCGTCTGCTTACAATGTGGGAGACCTGGGTTCATTCCCTGGGTTGGGAAGATCTCCTGGGGAAGGTAATGGCAATCCACTCCAGTATTCTTGCCTAGAAAATCCCATGGATGGAGAAGCCTGGTAGGCTATACAGTCTGTGGGGTTGCAAAGAATCGGACACGACTTCACTTTCACTTTCAAAAGAAAGCAGAAAGATTCCTTTGCTGAGCAGAAGCTTCTTTCTTAGTTTGAAGTAGTCCTTTTTATTTTTGCTTTTGTTTTCTTTTCTGAAGATACATATCTAGAAAAATATTGCTAAGACCAGTGTCAAAGAGCACACTGTCTGTTTTCCTCTAAGGGTTTTATGGTTTCAGGTCTTACATTCAAGTCTTTACTCCATTTTGAGTTTGTTTCTGTGTATGGTGTGAAATAGTGTTCTAATTTAAATTTTTGCATGTGTCTGTCCAGTTTTCCCAACACCCTTTTTTGAAAAGATTATTTTTTCTCTATTCTATGTTCTTTGCTCCTTTGTCATAAATTAATTATGAATGGTTAAAGAAGATGTGAAATACACACATACACAGACATACAGAAACATATACGCACAATGGAATACTTACTACTCAGCCGTAAGAAAAATGAAATCTTGCTGAGGGTTGGGGGGAAAGTAAGGACATTGGAGAAATCTGACAAACACTTTCTTAGCCAGGTGATCAAGGTCAAAATCAGCAGCGATAAATCATGTTGATAGTATGTACCCTGAAAATGATGTGATGAGATTGGTACTTTATTTCTGTGGTCTTCTTTCCCCAAACCCACAATCCTTGTCTAATCATGAGCAAAACATCAGAGAAATTCCAACTGAAGGACATTCTTCAAAATACCAATATCTGACCAGTGGTCTTCAAAACTGCCAATAGAATATGGGGTCCAGGATGGGATCCTGGAACAGAAAAGGAACATTAGGTAAAAACTAAGGAAATCTGCAAAGAGTATGAACTTTAATAAATAATAACATATCAATATTGGTTCATTAACTGTGAGAAATGTACCGTACTAATGTAACATATTAATAATAGAGAAAACTGGGTGTCAAGTATATGGGGACTCTCTACAATTTTTGCAACTTTTCTTTAAATTTAATACTATCCTATAATTGTACAAATTTATTTAGGATTGCAATACTGAAATAGAATATTCAATTTTTTTAGATATGAGACTTTTTTTGAGCACAAAAGAATGTGTTCAGGAATCTATTGTTAGGGTAGAGATTTAGGAATTCAATGCACTGGTATTATTTACTAAAGCCCAGATTTTATCAGCAAAGTCTTCTCATTTTGTTCCTTTGCCTTTATTAGCATTTGCAACACTCTCAATTTAGCATCGTTTGCAATATCATTACCATGCTGGTTATTTCCTCTTCCAGATCATTAAGTTAAAATAGACCAACTCCGACACCACACCCTGTGGCAGTTTTGAGACCTTGTCCTCAAATGGCTGCAGAGCTATGAAGTTAGAAACCAACTAAATAATAATTATCTGCAAATGGCAATTTCCTAACTTAATTGGTTGAATTTCATTCTGCAGGTGGTGATATTAAAGCAAACACTTTTCCTGCTGTCCAAACAGACACTCTGTGGTTCTGAATTCTGATGGAAAAGTAACCAAGTGAGCTTGCTGTGGCATATTACTTGTCACTCCCCAGAGCTAATTGTTTATATCTCAGAAAGCTGATCATTATCAGATCAGTATTTCCACAACCCACCTTTATCACTTCGTACTACTTTCTCGTGCATGGAGTGTGTTTGAGGTTTCCCCATGGTAGCAACTAAACTAGATGTCTGTCACCAACCACGTTTTTCTCTGGCATCACTAGCTATAGAGACAGCTACATATATGGCAGGTGTACAGCTCAATTTATTTTCACAAGGTAAGCACGTTCTTGTAACCAGGGTCCAAATTCAGAAATAGAACATTAAAAGCATCTCAGAAACCCCTCATGTGCCACTATCCTCACCTGCCACCACCTCCCAACCTCAAAGAGTAATCATTATCCTGATTTTGAAACCATAGGTTGGTTTTGATTGTCTTTCACATGTTTTACGTAAGTACATTGAATCATGCATTATGTCCTCTTTGGGGCCTGAGTTCTTTTGCTCAACGCTATGCTTGTGATAGCCTATTTGTTTGTGGTGTATCTCTTAGTTGCATGTAGTTGTAGATAATTCATTCCATTGTGTAAATATACTACAATTTATCTGTTCAATGACTGATGTTCATTTGGGTAGTTTCTTGTTTGGGGCTTTTAAGGACAGTGTTACTATTTAACTTTTTAGTTAGTATGTTGGTGACCATGTGAATGCATTTTTGTTGTTTTTTAGCTTTAGTAGATATATTAGGTAATATAAAGTGCTTGGAGCTTAACTTCAGATAAACCTGGTAATTCAGATCTACTGCTTACTAGGAATGTAGACAAATTACTTAATGTCTTTGAGCTAATTTTTCCAAAATCTTTCAAATGGAGATTCAAATAGTTCCTATCTTGTAGAGTTGCTGTTCAGATGAAAGGAAAAACTGCATGGCCAAAATTTAATACAGTGCTTGACATAGAGCAAGCCCTCAATATGTCAGCCATTGTTACATTTTCGATATTTTTTATTGAAAAGTTGCTTACCATTATTTAAACTTCAAACAAAGGTGAAATAAACACATTATTTACAACAACACTTTTTTGTTTGTTTTAACTTGTGAAGTGAAGTGAAGTGAAGTTGCTCAGTCGTGTCCGACTCTTTGGGACCCCGTGGACTGTAGCCCACCAGGCTCCTCTGTCCATGGGATTCTCTAGGCAAGAATGCTGGAGTGGGTTACCATTTCCTTCTCCAGGGGATCTTCCCGACCCAGGGATCGAACCCTGGTCTCCCACATTGGAGGCAGATGCTTTAACCTCTGAGCCACCAGGGAAAAAATGTGTACATACCTTATAAATACTACTCTTAAGACCTCTCCACTTAGCCACACCCTAATTATTGTTCCTTTCTCCCTCAAATTCTGAGCACAAAACAGCAAGCCTGCAGCTAAGCCTTCTCCATCCCACAGTCTGCCATGGAAGCTGAACAGAAAATGAGGGGAATAAGTCTTCATTTCTGTCACATTTTCCTTGTGGAAAAAACTGAAAGGATATTTGATACCTGGGACTCACTGCCAAATTTGTTTCCATCTTGAACTCTTCATCTATTCTAGCTTATTCAGACCAGATCTTTATTATTAAAAATATATTTCATAGAATTGTACAAATACTATGTTGAAATAAAATGTCACACTCAAGAGATACCCATATCTTCTTTGTGTATAAAATAACTTTTTCTTCCTTTCAATAAAAATCATTCATACTCTTTGTAAAGATACTGAAAAAATACAGAGAAGTTATCCAGAAGAAAGTGAAGAATATTTGTAATCCTATTGCCCAGAGATTTCTCAGTATTCTTTACAGTCTTAAATAAATAATTTTTCAATTACCAACATTTGAAAATAATTTTAAAACAGTAAAGCAAAAACAAAATAACAAATAAAAAAATCCCTTACAGTGTCACTATTCTGAGATATACAGTAAAGTATCAACAGAGGTTGCTAAGAGTCCGTAGGGTTACAAAAAGTTGGACACGACTGAGTGAATAACACTATAAACAGCTCATACTAACTCGACATAAAAAAATGATTAAAAATGGGCAGAAGAACTGAAATTAAGAATGTTTATGATTCATGGGAAGAAATCAAAATATCAACATTAACATGAGTTTGGAAGAAGTTGATTCTAACCCTCATAGATAACTGAGGGATTCAAGACTCAATGGAGGAAGAAACTGCAGTGCAGTAGAAACCACAAGAGGATTAGAATTAGAAGTGGAGCCTGAAGATATGACTAAATTGCTTCAATCTCATAATAAAACTTTAATGGATGAGGAATTGCTTCCTATGGATGATCAAAGAAGGTGGTTTCTTGAGATGGAATCCACTCCTGATGACGATGCTGTGAAGACTGTTGAAATGATAACAAAAGACTTAGAATATTGCATAAACTTAGTTGATAAGCAGTGGCAGGGTTTCAGAGGACTGATTGCAATTTTGAAAGAGGTTCTACTGTACATATTGTTCATGAAAAGAAGAGTCAATTGATGCAGCAAACTTCACTATTGTCTTATTTTAAGAAATTGCTACAGCAACCTCAACCTTCAGCAACCATGACTCTGATCAGTCAGCAACCATCCATATTGAGGCAAGAAAACCAGGAAAAAGATTATGACTTGCTGAAAACTCAGATGGTGGTTAGTAGTTTTGAGCAATAAAATATTTGAAAATTAGGTATGTACACTGTCCTTTGTAGACATAATGCTATTCCACACTTGATAAACTACAGTATAGTGTAAATGTAACTTTTTTATGTACTGGGGAAACAAAAAAGTTGTGTGACTCGCTTTATCATGATATTTGCTTTATTGTGGTGGTTAGGAACCCAACCCACAGGATTTGGGAGCTATGTCTGTACTAATTTATAGTCTATGTACATTAAAAAATCTGGTCACAATTGCCAAATTGCCTTCTAGAAAGTTTGTGCCATTTTAATTTATTCCATCAATTTATAGGAGGGCTGTTTCATCATGCTTTTGACAGTATTGAGCATTATAATTTAAATTTTTACAAATACATAAAAATATTTCAGTGTTCCTTTATTTCTTTGATTAGCAGTGAGGTTGAATTTTTTTCAGTTATTTTCCATTTTTTCTTCTATAAATTAGTTTTTTATGTCTTTGACCATTTTTCTTAGTTTATTTATTTTTCTATTGAGTTGTTAGTTCTTTACATAAGTGATACTTTTACATGCTTTTTATATTTTAAATATGTTAAATTATTAATATTTTTAAATTTATTGTTAATATATTTCCTAGCTCATAAATGACATTCATGGTGTTCTTGGGCATACGGAAATTTAAAAATTTAAAATCAAGAACCAAATCTTCTTTTTATGTAATCTTGCTATTAGCTGTTTACAATATGATTTCTTATTTTATATTTAGAAAATCAATTAGGAATTAATGAAATAGCAATTTCTAGTTAGTTTCTGCCTTAAAAAATAGTTTTGTTCTTGGCATGTGTCTTCTTGATTAATCTGGCATTTACTTGACATTATGAGATTATACTGGGGTTTCCCTGGTAGCTCACTCAGCTGATAAAGAATCTGCCTGCAGTGAAGGAGATGCCAGTTCAATCCTGGGCCAGAAAGGTCCACTGGAGAAGGGATAGGCTACTCACTCGAGGATTCTTGAGCTTCCCTGGTGGCTCAGATGGTAAAGAGTCTGCTTGCAATGCAGGAGACCTGAGTTTGATCCCTGGGTGGGGAAGATCCTTTGGAGGAGGGCATGACAACTCACTAGTGTTTTTGGGTGGAGAATCCCCATGGACAGAGGAGCCTGGTGGGCTACAATCCACCGGGTCACAAAGAGTCAGACACGACTGGGTGACTGAGCACAGCATGAGATTATATTATAAAATAAGACTATAACTTGATTTTCTCTAAATAGTAATTTCCCAAACTCCTTGTGTTAAACACCTAATCCCTATTGCTTTGTGATTCCTTCTTTACCATGTTTGAAATTACAATATGTTTCATGGTTATCTGTTTGCTCCCATTGATATTTTATTTAGACAACACGTTTTCTATTGAGTGCCTATACCTACTATGTCCCAGGCCCTGTGGCAGGCACTGGGACATATAAAGGTAAACAAGAAAGATCCTGTAAGAGAGTATGTTATCACACCATTGATTCTAGTTCAAGTCTTCTTAATACTTTCTGTTTTTTTTTTTTTCACTTCCTTCTTTGGGGCTTCCCAGGTGGCTCTTTTGGATGGTAGAAAAACAGTTTTGTTTTTCTACTCATACCTTGATAGCTTTTTTGTCAGAGCCAGATGGACTATAACAGCCCCCGACTGGGCCCTGATTGATTGGGGAAATCAATCAAAAATTTTTTTTCTGCTCCTTCCCTTCTACCTTGATAAAGCAAAGGCATAGATCTTTATTTTTAAGATGCAGCTATAATGCATGAGACAGTTCAACCAAGAGTCAGAAGACGTGTTTGAATTGTGGTTATGTATTCAATTTATGATATTCAAAAAAAGTCTTTACTTCTTGGAACCTCAGTTTCCTCGTCTTTAAAGTGGTCATGAGAATCTTTAAGGATGAAATGAGGTTAGGTATTAAAACTCTGAAAAATGTAAACTGTCATAGAAATATAAACTATTATTGTTACTTTTAGTCAAACTAAAGTACAAATTGCCTGAAAGTGGGACTTATATCTTGCTGCCTTTGTAACCCCTTGTCTAAGTACACTGTTTATTTAGTACTTTACTCATAGGGAGCTTTCAGTAAATACAGAAATAAATTTCTCTGCTCAGGTAGATGCTGTTTTAACATAACCTGATGGAAACATCCCCTGCCCAGGAAATCTAAGCAAATAACTTATTATTTGCTATGGATTTCAGTTGCCTTTAGTAGCTTATGTAAGCTTCCTGTTATCCCAGAGTTTGGAAACCAACTTAAATGTTATTTAAAAGAATAGAGAGACTCTATAAGATAATACACTAAGCCTTTGACACCTGAGAGGGATACCTCCCTAAAACCTCATAAATCTCCAGATTGGCAAGTACTATAATAGGGTACACTTTGCATCATTGAATTCACTAAGAGGTAACTAAAATATTTATGGTCAGAATTCTGGTGATTCTTTAAATCTACTGGCCCCTCAGTCTTGAGTCAGGCTGTTTGGACTTTGCTTTCTCTTGGGGAGGCGATTTTTCCTGTATCTCTTTGGCCTGCCCTTAAACAGACCCTGTGTTGTGCTGTGCTCATTTTGTTCAGTTGTGTCTGACTCTTTGTGACCCCATGGACTGTAGCCTGCCAGGCTCCTCTGTCAACAGGGATTCTCCAGACAAGAGTACTGGAGTGGGTTGCCATGCCCTCCTCCAAGGGATCTTCCTAACCCAGGGATCAAACTCAGATCTCCCTCATTGCAGGTGGATTCTTTACAGTCTGAGCCACCAGGGAAGCCCTAGCTGCTTCCTAATATGCCTGAATTCTGAGTCCAGAATGAACACAGCTTATGACAAATTGACATCCTTCCTCCAATTCGAATCTTTTCTACCAGGAGAACAATTCAAAAACCTTAACGAGGTGGGTGAGGCCAGTTAAATGACCAGGAGTTTGACGAGACTTGAGAACTCCAGCTGAAAAGAAAAAAAAAAAAAAAATGGGTAGCAACAGTTCATCTGTCCTGTCAGAGTTTTAATCTCATTTTATATGTGAGGAAAACTAAGACTCAGAAAATTTTTTTAATAGCTAGTTCAAGGTCAAAGAGCTGAAAGAGTCAGGATTTCAAGCCCTATTGGAATCCATATTTCATACTCCTAACCACCTTGTTCTATGATAATGCCAAGTGCTTTTGAATACTAGGTTTTGTTTTGTTTTTTTTTTCATGTTAGATGCTCAATAAATACTCAGATAGGTTCAGGAATTGTAGAGAGCAATTTAGGCATTCTATGTAATTGGAAGGTAAATTTTATTCTGCTTCAAATATCTCTGTGAACAATGAAGCGAAGTAAGCAGCTGGTTAGCAATTAGGGGTCTGGACAGCTGATCTCCACACTGAGCAAGATAGACAGGCTGGCAAGTGGCCGTGGGGGGCAGAGTCTGGGCTCTCAGTGCTGGCCTGGTCTGGTAATGTGGTGACCCTGGGGATTCTAATCCCTGCATCCCCATAGCACCTCCACTACTATGCTTAATTAATTCCTGCATCTGTCAGTAGATACCCAAACATCTCCAATCTTCATGCTAATAGCATTTGGTCTAAAGACAAATCTGGAATGAGGAGGTCCTGCCTGAAACCCTATCTAAGAAGGAGATTTAATTTTGTTACTGCAGTATCATAAGGTTCCTTTTTGGGTCTCTTCTCAGTGCTGCTTGGCATGTTGAAGATACAAAATGTGCCTCCCCATAATCATACCCTTTCCCCACCTCCTGACCCATGTTGTCTGTCAGGGAGACACCATCTCACTTCTCCTATTCCTTTAATTACACCTTTGCATCAATCCCAGCCCTCCTCTGGGAACAACAACAACAAAAGAAAAACCTTATTGAGATTTCCCTTTATTCAGATTTGGAGCCACAGACATCTACCAAACACTGCAGGGGTTATCTATTTCCCATCATGTGTGGTTTTTATTATAGTTCATTGAATACATATTTTTGCCAAATATTCAAAGGCCAGTGTTAAAAAATCATAGTGAGTCCAAGCTGAAGCCAAAGCTCAAAATCACCATCATAAAATGAACTTCTAGATGATGAGGATAAATCTGAAAATGTACCAAAATATTGTTTTCATTTATTTATTTGGCTGCACTGGGTCTTTTTTTTTAAACTTTTTATTTTGTATTGGAGTAGAGATGATTAACAATGTTTGATAGTTTCAGGTGGATGGCAAAGGGACTCAGACATACATATATGTGTATCCATTCTCCCTCAAATGCCCTCCCATCCAGGGTTCCACATAACATTGAACAGAGCTCCATGTGCTATACAGTAGGACCTTGTTGGTTATCCATTTTATTTTTTTAATTTGTTTATTTTTAATTGAAGGATAATTGTTTAAGAGTATTGTGTTGGTTTCTACCAGACATCAACATGAATACAGCAGTGTGTACATGTCCAACCAAAACTCCCTAACTATCCCTTCCCTCTTATTCTTCCTCCCAGCAACCATAAGTTTATTCTTTAAGTCTGTGAGTCTGTTTCTGTTTAGTAAATAAGTTAATTTGTATCACGTATTTAGATTCCACACATAAGGGATGTCATACAATGTTTCTACTTCTCTCTCTGACTTGCTTCACTCAGTATGACAATCTCTAGATCCACCAGTGTTGTTGCAAGTGACATTATTTTGTTTTTAATGGCTGAGTAATATTCCATTGTATATATGTACCATATCTTCTTTATCCATTCCTCTGTTGATGGACATTTAGATTGCTTCCAAGTCTTGGCAATTGTAAACAGTGCTGCAATGAACATTTGGGTACATGTACCCTTTTAGGCCATGTTTGTCTCCCAATATATGGCCAGGAGTGGGATTGCAGGGTCATATGGTAGCTCTAAGAAAATGTACCAAAATATTTTTTATGAATAATCTAAGAGTGAACTTTTACAAGATTGACATTATAAATCAGAATCATGTTTAAGATCATGACAATGTTTTCTCTGGTACTATCAGCTGCTGGATTGATTGTGTGGTCACTATAATACACATTTATGAAACCAAATGGATGCTAATTTTCAAATGAGGTTGGTGGTTGAGCAAGATATTTTGAGGCTTGTTCTGTCAGCATAGGATTCTACTGGGGCCAAGGCTGCCACCATATTATTAAGCCTTCCCTTCTCTCTACTGGGGCTTCCTAGGTAGCACTAGTGGTAAAAAACCTGCCTGCCAATGCAGGAGATGTAAGAGACTGAGAGCTTACGGTGAACAGTGTTGGATTTGTGATCTCTGAAGAAGATTTAACTTTGGGACCAGGGACCAGGCTTGATCACTCAAGAGCTTTTGTATAGCAGAGTTTTATTAAAGTATAAAAATGGACAGAGAAAGCTTCTGACATAGACATCAGAAGGGAAATGGAGAGTGCCCCCCTCACTAGTCTTTAGCAAGGGAATTATACTTTTTAAAATTAGCTATTACAAGTCAAAAAAATGTCTCAAGGTTGTAAAAATTTTACCAGACTCACTCCCACAACTTGCACTTTAGGACAACAGGATTAAAACTTAACAATAGGAAAATCCTATCAGACCCACTCCAATAGCATACATTCTAAGATATCAGAATTAGTCAGAAGGTTTTCAGGAAGGAGAAACTCCTCAAGCAGGATACACTGTTGTTGTATAATCCCTAGTACAGAGTTTAAACTGAGTTGTTTATTGTATAATCATCAGTTCCAGGCTTAAAGAAAAAAAAAGTTTCATGTGACTAAGACTAAGGAATGCAGAGAAATAAAAAAAACAAAACAGTTGTCCTTTCCTCCTCCTTGAGAATTCCAGACCTCTCTCTCCTCGGGGACCTCCGGATTTCTTATCAACCTGCCTAGTAACTGACTCTCTCATTCCCCCTTTTTCTTTTAGGAGAATTATGTTGCCAAGGGAAAGGGGCATCATTTTCATTCCATAACTACTTCCTGCTGTTGAAGGGCGTCATCCCTAAATTGCTGAGGCAACATATTCTCCTAACCCTCATATTGAGGATCTCTGATCCATGTGCCCCAAATAATAGTTGGAGGAGTCTGTGGGACTCTTAGGAGCCTGGACAGCTATTTGTGACTTAAAAGCTTTCAAATGGTTAGAAACAAATCCAGTTACACAGTTACAGATGCAGGGAGCAAATAGTAAAAACAGAACAATTAGAGTTATTACATTTAAGATAGGTTTCCATCAAGGGGAGCTAGTTAACATTTCCCAAAGTGAGGTGACTGAGGCTTCAGGAGAATCCATAGCCTGTTCATGTGTTTAATAAAGTGAGTAACATTAGTACTCATATATGGTATATATGTACAACACTGGGTATGAATAATAACACAAGTTCCTCCTTGTATGGCTGTTAGAATATCTAAGGCCAATCTGTCATAAAACCACCCTTCTAATTTGTATTTGTTTGGCATTAAGGGCTGAAACGGAGAAGGCAATGGCACCCCACTCCAGTACTCTTGCCTGGAAAATCCCATGGATGGAGGAGCCTGGTAGGCTGCAGTCCATGGGGTCTCGAAGAGTCGGACACGACCGAGTGACTTCACTTTCACTTTTCACTTTCATGCATTGGAGAAGGAAATGGCAACCCACTCCAGTACTCTTGCCTGGAGAATCCCAGGGACGGGGGAGCCTGGTGGGCTGCCGTCTACGGGGTCGCACAGAGTCGGACACGACTGAAGTGACTTAGCAGCAGCAGCAGCAGCAGCAGCAAGGGCTGAAATAGCTTTTTGAGAATCTTGTAAAGCCTGTTGAGTAAAGTTAGAGCATCAACTCATAGCATAACATTTGTAGTTCCCAGAGAGGGAATGAATATTGCAGCCAGATAATCATAACAGTGAAATACGGACCTTACCCAGTGAGTTTTAAGGTGGCAGATTAGCAGGTTTCTCTGAAAGCTCTGAAAATATGAAGCTGTGAGTAAAAGGTAAACCTAGGGTGCATCTCCAGAGAAGCCAATGGCACCCCACTCCAGTACTCTTGCCTGGAAAATCCCATTGATGGAGGAGCCTGGTAGGTTACAGTCTGTGGGGTCGTGAAGAGTTGACACGACTGAGCGACTTCACTTTCACTTTTCACTTTCATGCACTGGAGAAGGAAATGGCAACCCACTCCAGTATTCTGGCCTGGAGAATCCCAGGGACGGGAGCCTGGTGGGCTGTCGTCTATGGGGTCGCACAGAGTTGGACATGACTGATGTGACTTAGCAGCAGCAGCAGGGTGCATCTCCCTATCTAACCAGGGGGAAGCCATGCCCATACATAAGAGCCACATATCCAGTAGGTCCCACTAGGCGCAAAGCAGCGTGACTGAGGGTCCAGTCCCAATGAGTGCCTGGCCAGGCAAAAGGGAGGACCTGAACTTCTTATGAGCAGCAAAATAGTCATTAAACCAAGATAATGTATAACCAAAGTCGAAAGTCACATTATGTCCATAGTTAAGGTACAAAGTGTTACACTAGTCCATTTTAGGATTGCCAAATATCATCGGATTAAAGAAAGGCATCACACGTGATTGTTGTTGGTGAAGATATTCAGAGTTGAAGAAAGTCTTTTCCTTGAAATGAAGAAACCCACCATGGGAAACCTTCAACCGATGAAGAGGGGAGTGCTCTGCAGACCCAGAAACTAGACTGTGGAATGCAGTGTAAGAATGAACCCAGGACAGGAAGGCATTGTCTTGAGGGTCAAACGGCAGACTCAGGACTTTTGGAGTCAGCAGGAGTAGGCCCACATAGATTATCAGGCCCATCTGAAAAGTAAAAGGTGAAAGCATAGAGGATAAAGACATAAAACAACATTGTTTAGTTTTGGTCAGGGTGCCACTTTTTAACTCGAGTGTGGTGCACTCAAGAATCAGTTCCTGGTACCTTGACAGCTGTGGGAGAAGAAAGAATAACCTGGTAAGGGCCTTCCCAGAGGGGCTTGAGAGATTGGCCTCCAGATGTCAAAGTCTTTATCAGGACCTCGGTGCCTGGTTAAACAGTGGCTTGTTTGACTCAGAGGCTGGGTCAGGAGTCACCTCCCGGAGTTTCCATAACATCTCTTGAAAGGCTGAAAGCTGAGTCGTATAGTTAGTTAACGCTAAGGCTTCAGGGTCTATAACAATGTCTGTGCATAAAAAAGGTCTTCCATAGATACTTTCAAAGGGGGATAGTCCTTGCTTTTTAGGGGCAGTCCGAGCCCTCATTAAAGCTATGGGTAGAACTTTAAGCCAATTATCCTGAGTCTCTTGAGTTAATTTATGCAGATATCTCTTAATAATGTCATTAGCCTTTTCTATCTTCCCTGAAGATTGGGGTCTCCAGGAACAGTATAAGTGATATTTATTCCTGGAGCTTTTGACACCTCTTGAGTTACAGCAGCTTTAAAGGCAGAGCCATTGTCACTCTGGAGGCTCCATGGCAGCCCAAACCTGGCAATAATTCCATGGATTAAAAATTTTATAACTTCCTTAGCCTGTCCTCTACAGCAGGGAAAGGCCTCAATCCATCCAGTAAAAGTGTCTACCCAGACCTGCAAGCAAGAAAATCCATTTGTTTTTGGCATATGAGTAAAAGGAACCACAGCCTCATTTATTATTCATAAGTCTTGAACTAGTTTCCATTTATCATTTGACTTTTTCACACCCAAAATAGGAGTGTTGCATGGACTATTACATGGAATTAATAGCCCCTGCTCCTTTAAATGCTCAATGATGGGTTTTAACCTTTCCTTAACCTTGGGCTTTAGTGGGTACTGCTTTAAATGTGTAAATAGGTGAGGGTCTTTGAATTTGATAATGACCGGAACAGCATTTTGTGCTCAATCCACCATTTTTCCATTAGTCCACAATTTAAGATTTACATTTTGTTCAATTAATTGGAAAGAAAGAGCAGGTTCCACGTTCATGAAAACAGAGGCCTGGATCTTGCTCAGTATATCCCTCCCCAGAAGGGGTGAGGGAGACTCCAGCATGATCAGAAACTCGTGAGAAAATAGCACAGAGTCCCAGCTGCAGCTTAAAGGATGACTGAAATAATAGCATTTGGCTGGTCCTAATGGTCCCATTACAGTAGTGGATCAAGAGGAAAGTGGACCAGGGGCTTCAGTGAGCACAGAGAAAGTTGCCCCAGTGTCCAAAAGAAAATCGACTGATTGGCGCCCCCCCCCCCCAGTTATTAATACCCGGGGTTCCTCAGGTGTTATTATGATGGGAGCTTGTGTGGGGACCCCCAGGCACCTTCAGTTCTGATTGTCCCGAGAGCCTGACCCCTGGGGCTGACACCTCTGGGGGCAGTCTCTCCTCCAGGGTGGTCCTTTACAGACTGGACAGGGAGCCAGGGGCAGCTTAGGTTCCTGAGAGCAACTTTGCTTGAGATGCCTCTCTTTTCCACAGTAATAGCAAGCCCATCCCTTTTCACCTGGGTTCCTCTGGGCATTTTTCCTCAGGCTGCTTCAGAGAGGATCTAACAGCCATTGTTGGGGCTTCAGTCTTTCCCTGGTCTTTTTTTTTTTTGCCTCCTATTTTCCTCCTCATTTTCTCTACTGTAATATACTGTCTGAGCCAGCTGAAGCAGTTTTTCTAAAGACTGATCCAGTCCTAACGCCTGTTTTTGGAACTTACAGAAGATATCTGGAGCTGACTGAGTGAGAAATTTATCTTTTAGGATCATTTCTCCTCTGCACTTTTAAGATCAACTCAGTAAACTTGCAGAGAGCCTCCTGTAGTCTATCTAGGAATTTACTAGGAGTTTATCAGGAGTTTCCTTCTCTCCCTGTTCTATGTCAGTCAACCTAACATAGTTTAAAGTCTTAGCATGTTCACTTGGGTCTACAAGAATACATCTGGCAAAGTGGTTCTGATCCCACCCTCTTTTAGCCATGTTATAGTCCCAGTCTGTCTCTGCTATGGGAACTTCTTGTCTCCCCATAGGGAAGAGAGCTATTTCATGTCCCCTCTTTCCTCCTTGCCTCACGCTCAAGCCATTCATCTCCAAAGCAGTAGCTCCCCTCAAAACTTGAACTCTCAAGTCAGGAGTCAGCATCTCCCCCAAGACATACATTACATCTCTCCAAGTAAGCTCATAAAGTAAAATTAGTCCCTTAAAGGCTTCTATGTACTTTTCTGGATCCTCTAGATAGTCTCCAAGATCTCTCTTTATCTGTTGTACCTCTGGATAAGAAAACAGCTTATGGACTGGTTATTTTTCCCAGTGGGGGCTTCCTCAAGAGGCAGTAAGTTATGTGGCTGCTCCTCACCCCTCTAGCTACGCTTTGCATACATTCCCAGGGATAGATTAGTGAAACCTGCTTTTTATCATCTTCATCCTCTTTCTTGTCCTCTGTCTCGTCCTTAGTTTTGGTTTTCTGTGCCTCCTCTACTTTGACTGTCTGAGTTCCTATTGAAACCAAGTTAGTCTGAAGCTGCCTTGGAACTGGGGTTGTTTGAACTTCTATCGATACTGAGGCAACTCTTCCTGGAGGGATTCCTTGCCCCTCATCTTGCTCAGTTGTGAGCCCAAGATACAGAGGCAAAGGCAGAGTAAGAGGACAGGAGGGAGCTGAAGGCTTTACACCCAAATCTGTACCCTTAGGACATAAGTCTGGCATATCTCTCAGAGAGAAAAAGAGTAACACATATGGCACTTCTACCCATTTGCCTTGTCTTCTACAGAACCAGTCTAGTTGTAAAACAGTATCGTAATTAAGAGACCCTTCAACCAGCCATTGTCTGCCTGCCACCCTCCAGTGTATATTGTGGCCATGAAGATTTGCCAAAGAAAGTCAGGCATGTCTTCTTTAAACTCTGGGGGTCAAACTTATCCCAGTTTTTCAGGACACAATCCAAGGGTGTGAGTCTGTAACTTTGAGTACCTCCCCTTTGTAAGAGAGAAAAAAGCGGTGACCAGGGCCTTTGCTTCCTTCCATTGGAGGCGTCCCTCCCTGCTCTACATGGGGGTGTAGACAGACTTTCCACTGAAGCTTCCCTTCCTTAGTCTGTCCCTTACCCACCCAGGCACCTTACCCGTCCCTCCTGGTTCTACCAATGAGGCAGGGTGGAGATGCACCAGGGGTAGACCTGATGGCATCCTCAATTGATTTCTAGTTCCATACCACCACGACCTTTGTTTGATTTGCCAGAGTAGTTTCCCAGAATGTTTCCCAAGCTAGTAAGCTAGTACTACTAGAGGAAGCACCCATCTTATGTGTCCCCGTTCACGTTCCTGAGTACAGTCCTGACTGCAGTAGAAGCAATGAATCATTGCCACGTCAGTAAACCACTGGAGAGCTGTATCTAGTCCACTAAGAGCTAGTACAGTGGAAGAAGCCCACCGTACTCCCAAGCTGGGATTCTGAACCTATGTTCTTAGAAACCTCATGTTCGCTAGCAAGTCTGGGTTCCTATGACTATCAAGCTTGGCATCTAAGTAAAAGTATACAGTAATGGCATGAATCACAAGTCCATTGAAAGTCTATGATTTGACAGATTAAGTTGGTAGTTCTAATTTCCCACACAATTTTGAAATGGTCAAAGAGACCAGGAAAAACTGACTGAGAAAGGAAAGTTTGGCCCAAATGCTTTGCCCATGTCTGGTCGCTCCCTTCACAGGGAACTTGGGAGTCTCTTGCCATTGGTTGGTTGGTATAAACCCTGGACAAGGCTCCCCTTTTTAGGGCTGCCTTCAGTCATTACAAGGCACAGTGAAATCACAGAGCAGGGCTCATCACTTGCTTCATGCAGAGTGTGTCATTCATTCACATAAGCACACCGAAGAGTTAGTAAAGTAAAGCAGAAAATGTGTATACTGAGAAAGCAGAGTGGCTAGAGCTCTGAGTGTTCTTACTTTGTCCTGAAGATCCTGGACGAGCCTCCAAGATGATAGCTTATGGTGAATGGTGTCGGATTAATGATCTCCAAAGAAGAAGAATATTTAACTTTGGGACCAGGGACCAGGCTTGATCACTCAAGGGCTTTTATATAGCAGAGTTTTTATTAAAGTATAAAAAGGTACAGAGAAAGCTTCTGACATAAACATCAGAAGGGGTACAGAGAGTGCCCCCTTACTAGTCTTTAGCAAGGGAATTGTATACTTTTTAAATTAGCTATTACAAATAAAAAGAATGTCTCAAAGTTGTAAACATTTTACTAGACCCACTCCCACAATCTACATTTTAGGATAAGAGGATTAGAATTTAACAATAAAAAGAGCCTACCAGACCCACTCCAATAGCATACATTCTAAGATATCAGGATTAGTCAGAAGGTTTTCAGGAAGGAGAAACTGTCCTCAAGCAGGATACATTGTTGTTATATAATGCCTAGTACAGAGTTTAAGAGTCCGACACGACTGAGTGACTGAATTGAATTGAATTGAACAAAGTTTAAACTGAGTTGTTTGTTGTGTAATCATCAGTTCCAGGCTTAAAGAAAAAAAAAAAAAAACCAACATGTGACTAAGACTAAGGAATGTAGAGAAAAAAACAAAACAAACAAAACGTTTGTCCTTTCCTCCTCCTTGAGAATTCCAGACCCCTATCTCTTCGTTGAGAACCCCAGACCCCTCTCTCCTCGGGGACCCCCAGACTTCTTATCAACCTGCCTAGGAATTGACTCTCAAGATGTGGGTTCGATCCATGGTTTGGGAAGATCCCCTGGAGTAGGAAATGGCAACCCAACTCCGGTATTCTTGCCTGGAGAATCCCATGGACAGAGGAGCCTGGTGGGCTACAGTCCATGCAGTCACAAAGAGTGGGACACCACTGAAGCAACTTAGAATGTGCTTCTCTCTACCAGTAACCAGAAAAGTCTAAGGATATCTATTCCTTGTCTGTTGGACTTGAACATTGGTCATGGTGATACACTTCGGTTGAAGCAGTCACCTTCAAAAAAGCTCTGTGCATTGCTTGAGAAAGTTGCTTTCTTAACTGTTCAGAAATAGTTGTGTTACCTAGTTTAATAGTATAAATGATAGCACTGAAATCAATCCCTGAAAGCATAGACTTATAATATAGTTTAATCTCTGTTATTTGGCCTTCTATTTAAGTCTGTATGAAATGCTTGCTGCTTTAGAGAGGAATTAATCTTCTTCATTAATTTATCAATGAATACTCATACTTAATATGGTATAAACTGTCAATCTATGTCCCTACTTATTTAACTATTTAAAAATACTTAATAATTGTCTTTGAATATAAAATTGACAGCTTTCACATCATTAATTGTAGTAGCATTTAAGTTTTGCGAAGATCAATATACATTTATGCTTCAACAGTTTGAAAGAATTTCAATATGTAAAGCCCATGAATTTTTTTTTTACTCCAAGTTATATCTAGAATACTTCTCTCCAAATACATCTAGAATTTGAATGTGAACATTCTGATAATGACAATAAATCAGAATTATATGTCTCATTCATTCATAAGTGTTATGTTGATTAAATATCAGGGTAATCTATATACTCTCATATGACTTTTGATTAGTGTAAATAAAAAGATACCAGAAATTATATGTTTTATTTATTTATTTTTTGCCTTCCAAGGGCTGAGACAGATGCTGATTTTATCTCTATAACCGAATTCAAAGCCTGATGTTGGGTCCATCCTTAGTTTCAGCTTAGACAGTCTCAGGATCAGGTTTTGAACCAGTCCTCCTTCATTTGACTTTAATCTTCTAACTCAGTATGATCCTACTACTTCCCTTCTTTCATGGCCACATCTTTCAACAATGGTTCCACTTTTTCTTCTATTTCTGCATTAGTCACACTCTCATTTATTCATCAAAGAAGCTCTGAACTTTACAATATGGCAGGCGGTGTGCTAGGTACTGGATATAACAACTAAGAACTAAACATTCCCTTTTCCCAAGCAGTTTTTACTGTAGGGGTTGAAAGATCAGTAAACACGTGATTTCTATATATACAGTATGTGATTAATTCTGTGAGGCAGGAGAACACAGTGTGTGTGTGTGTGTGTATTTGTTATTTATTGCTGCTCAACAAATTACCCCAAAACTTAGTGGCTTAAAACAACATAATCTCATAGTTTCTGTGTGTCTGGAATTTGGGAATGGCTTGACTGGGTGGTTCCAGCTCAGGGTTGCTCATGTTATTGGAGTCACAACGTTGGCTAGGGCTGCAGTCTCTGAAGACTTGACTGGGGATGGAGGATCTGCTTCCAAGATGGAGCACTCATGTAGCTACTGGCAGGAGGCCTCAGTTCTTCGCCATATGTGCCACTTTATTGTGGTGCTTGAATGTCCCCATATGGCAGCTGGCTCCCACAGAGAGAGTGGTGAGACAAAAAGAGAGGGAGAGAGGATGAGAGGGAGAAAAGCAGAGAGCAAGAGAGATGCAATGCTTTTTATGACCGAGTTTCAGAAATCACACATTGCCACATTTGCCACTTTTTAACAGCTAGACAAGCTAAATCTGACCCACTCTCAGTGGGAAGGGAATTAGGCTCTGCCTTCTGCAGTAGTCTTAAAGACTTTGTGGACATATTTTAAAACTATCACAATTTTTGAAAGAATATCTGTAAGAATAAATGCAACATTTAAAACAAAAATTATCTCTAGGTGGTGAGACTATGTTATTGATTTATTTGTATTTTAATTGCTTACATGGATATGGATGTATTAAAATAATACTGTATACCTATACAGTTTTAAATAGACCACAAAAAATGTTATATAATGTTGACACTGTAGAATGTTGAACACATTTCTTAAAACATTCTCAGTGGACTTACTTAAGATGATTTGGCAGAAATAGTTCCATGATACAGAACTTCTGATTTATATATCACATTATCCCCAGTTTACAAGTGATGGAACCAAGATATAAAGAGGTTAATAGAGGTTAACCAACTGCCCAAGGTCTTAAGGTAAATAAGTGGTATAGATGAGGTTTGAATCTAGGTAGCCTGGTTCCACAGCCCAAGCTCTTAAACTAAATGAAACATCCGCAGTAAATAGTGGACTATATAACACTGTATATCAGACAAACAATAGCTCAGAAAGATGAAAGAGCCAGAACTGATCTATTCAGGCAAAGCTTCACAGAAGAAGCAAACAGCAAGCTGTGCCTTGAAGGAAAAAAAAAAAAGGAATTTAAGTGATGTAGGGTTGACATTCCAAATGAAAGGAATAACCTGGTGAGAGTCCATAAATGGGTTGAGAAAACTGGTCCTGGTATAGTAGAAGGGTTCCTGGTGAGCTGTATGATTTAAGGCAAAATGGAGTGAGGTGGGGGATAAGAGTGGACTGCCAGAATTACAGAAGCTCTGGCTGCAGGCAGGAGGGTTTCCCCTTAATCTGTGTTCACACACAAACTTGGAGCTCTTCACCTTTTGCCACCAGGAAGCAACTTAGAAATTTTCTGGTGCATGCCTTTTATTTTAAAAATGGGGGCCTAAGGCCTGTAGGAGAAACTGATTCACTCTCTTCCCAATTTTATTTTACTTATTCTATTATGTTAGGAATTGTTGGAATGTTAGGGCATTTTTTTTCATTTAAAGTCCTGAATTATTATATTTTTACCATTAAATTTTTTTCTAATATAAATAATGTTTTCTAAAATTGACCACTGAAGTTTATAACATGTTCCATCATAATTGAACTTATTCCATCGTAATTGAACTTCTCCCATCATAATTGAACTTATTCTATCATAACTGAACTTACATATGCTAAACCAGGATGCTGCCATTAGTGCCATCAATGCCCATTTCCAAAATTACCCAGGGGATTTCCTGTTGATGTGGGAGATATACTTGTTTATTTACATGTTCTGGGTACAAAGGACTTTTAAAACCAGATATACAAACCTGTTCCCAAGGATTTAGCACTTTATAGCCTGTGAAAACTTCGAATTCAACAGAATTAGACCTTTTCAACAGGCACTGGTATCTTATTATTCTTAGATGTAATTTCCAGGATGAAAAGTTTTAAACTATCCAAATAAAAAACAATACCGTATTTGCTTTCTTTTCTTCTATTTATTCAAAGTTTATGTTGAAATGAAGAACCTAAAGAGCTGAGATCAGTCCTCCATGATAGTACCCATTTCACACCATGGGCTTTTTAGATGATGTCATGCTAATTACCTGGAAAGGCTGGATGAAATAATTTTTTCCCTTTGATGAGTAATAATAACTGGTTTTATCCTGCTCTCTCTGTTTTTCCAGCAAGAATCCAAGGAGTCTTTGCTACAAATTGGATATGGACCCCAAGTTCTGAAACATATCAAGTCCTCTCATTCAGACTGAAGATCAAGATAATTCAGAGTACGCACAGATGGCCCTAGGAACTAAACGAGACATCTTTACTTTGCTGGTAACTCCCAAGGTACCAACACTGCCTCATTCATGGGCTCTAGTAGTTACCAAGAGTGAGTTATAGTTTGCTCTTGCTGCCTCCTGTCTCCTCCCTCCCTCTCTCTTTTCCTTTCTTCCCAGAAACAAGGCAAGAGAAACAATATACAGTTATTGCCGGGGCAGGGGCAATTCAAAGCCAATCAGGGAAAAGAACTGTCTATGTGACATTATCAAAGAGGTTAGGCCATTAGCAGGATGATTAATGTACCCGATGCTGCCTCTCATTAAGGGTCAAGTCTCCTTAGTAGCTAATGTGGGCAAAATGATCTTCTAGCATCCATTAAGGCTCTCAGATAAATGCCCAAGAGAATTAATTCAATGGCTACCTCTACTTGGGAACACTGTTCTCCCATGACCCAGACCTTCTTACCCAGCTACAGTACTTACCTCTCTTAGGTGACTCATTGGGCTCAGATCCACTTCCAGGGTGCTGCTCGGCTTTTCACTCTTCCTGCCCGTTGGAGACCTCTTATCCAGAGATCCTCGTGGCTATCTATCTTTCTGAGCTTCCTTTCCTTTATCCTGCATCATTCAATCAATCTAAATTGGCCCCGTTTTGTTCCTTCTCAGGTTTTTTTATGCAGTACCATTTCATCTGCATTTTTCTTGCCTCTGGTTTTTCTTTGGTCACAATTTTTATTCTTTAAAACTTTACTATGGTATTTTAAAAAAGAAAGTTGCTCCTGCTAATGGTGATTAAGTTGTGGGTGTATAAGATACACATTTAGCAAATGTTTCCCAAGGACAACATAATATGGTTTCCCTCTCTCTATATGTTTATGTGTGAATTTTTAAATCCATGACTTTATTTTGGAGTGAAATTAGGCTATAGATGTTATATCAGGGGAAGAACATTTTAGCTCAATACCTGGTTATTCATTTACAATTTCTATTCACATATTAGTCATATTTCTGCCGAGAGAATGCTGCTTTTTATAAAGCAACTTCTTAGATCTCAGCAGTTCATGACAATAAGCATTTTTTCCTCACTCTTCGTTCTATAGGTTGGCCAGGGAAGCAGCGAATAGGTACATGTGATTGAAACATACACGGGGAGGGTGTCAGTAGGAAACAAGTGGAAGAAGATGAGATTGAACAGGCAAGCAGGTGGCAGGTTTAGAAGGGCCTCATGCAGCAAGGAGACCATGGGGAATCCCAGAACTTTTAAAGTAAAGACGTGGCATGATTTTATTCTAGAGAATAACACTGATGCTGTGTGGAAGGTGGGCTGAAGCTGGGGTTCCCTGGAGTCACGTGCCCACCTGGAAGGCTGTGATAGGAGTTGAGACAGGAACTGGTGAGCCTGTGAAATAGATTTGGGCCATAAAATATAGAGTACAGAGCACAGATAATAGACTGCAAAATTAGCAGTATATTAGATGTAGGGAGAAAGGAAGAGAAAAGGCTAGGATGAAATTAGGGTTCAAAGGTCATCTGGGAAGTGAGTTGTGCAGCCCTGGAGAGAGTAGATGAATACAGGAGAAACAGGGAGGAAAATGAGATCACTGGCATCCTGTGTAGATCCTGCCAGTGTATAAAGGAACAGGTACACCGATTTGTTTTCTTAGCCACAGATTTAATTCAGAATGTGGGAGAGGTAGCTAGATGATGACAGTGAAGATGGTGGTAACAATTGCCATCGATGTTGACAATAAGCTAGATGCTATCTCCTTCCATGCATTTTCTCATTTGATCTTCACAACAATTCTATAGAATAGGTACTTTTAGAAAACGTTATATTGGAGTATATTCAATTTACAATGTTGTGTTAGTTTCAGGTATATAGCAAAGTGATTTAGTTATACATATAGATGCAAGGAAGAACTATACAAAACAGATCTTAATGACCTGGATAACCACAATGGTGTGGTCACTTACCTAAGGCTGATCATCCGGATTATGAAGTCAAGTGGGCCTTAGGAAGCATTACTATGAACAAAGCTAGTGGAGTTAACGGAATTCCAGCTGAGCTATTTAAAATCCTAAAAGATGGTGCTGTTAAAGTGCTGCACTCATATGTCAGCAAATTTGGAAAACTGCAATGGTCACAAGACTGGAAAAGGTCAGTTTTCATTCCAATCCCAAAGAAGGGCTATGCCAAAGAATGTTCAAACTACCATATAATTGCCCTCATTTCGCATGCTAGCAAAGTTGTGCTCAAAATCCTTTAAGGTAGGCTTCAGCAGTATGTGAACTGAGAACTTCCAGATGTATAATCTGGGTTTCAAAGAGGTAGAGGAACCAGAGATCAAATTGCCAACGTTTGCTGGATCATGGAGAAAGCAAGGAAATTCCAGAAAAGCATCTACTTTTGCTTCATTGACTACACTAAAGCCTCTGACTGTGTGGATCACAGCAAACTGTGGAAAATTCTTAAAGAGTTGGGAGTACCAGACCATGTTACCCATCCCCTGAGAAACCTGTTTGCAGGTCAAAAAGCAACAGTTAGAACCATACATGGAACAACTGACTGGTTCAAAACTGGGAAAAGAGATTGATGATGCTGCATACTGTCAGCCTGCTTATTTAACTTCTAGGCAGAGTGCATCATGCTAAATGCCGGGCTGGATAAGTCACAAGCTGGAATCAAGATTGCTAAGAGAAATATCCACAGCCTCAGATATGTAGATGATACCACTTTAATGATAGAAAATGAAGAGGAATAAAGAGCCTCTTGATGAGAGTGAAAGAGTAGAGTGCAAAAGCTGGCTTAAACTCAATGTCAAAAAAACTACAATCATGGCATCTTGTCCCATCCCTTCATGACAAATAGATGGGGAAAAAATAGACACAGTGACAGATTTTATTTTCTTGGTCTTCAAAATCACTGTGGACAGTGACTGCAGCCATGAAATGAAAAGATGTTTGCTTCTTGGAAGAAAAGCTATGACAAACCTAGACATATTAAAAAGCAGAGACAGCACTTTACTGCCAAAAGTCCATATAGTCAAAGCTATAGTTTTTCCAGTGGTTATTTATGGATGTGAGAGTTGAACCATAAAGAAGGCTGAGCACTGAAGAATTGATGCTTTCACATTGTGGTGCTGGAGAAGATTCTTGAGAATACCTTGGACTGCAAGCTAGTTAATCCCAAAGGAAATCAACAGTGAATATTCATTGGAAGGATTGTTGCTAAAGCTGAAGCTCTAATACTTTGGCCATTTGATGCAAGAGCCAACTCATTGGAAAAGACCCTGATGCTGGGAAAGACTGAAGGCAAAAGAAGAAGGAGGTGGCAGAAATGAGGTGAGGTGGTAAGATAGTATCACTAACTCAATGGATATGAATTTGAGCAAACTCTGGGAGACAGTGGAGGACAGAGGAGCCTGGCATGCTGCAGTCCATAGAGTTGCAGAGTGGGATATGACTTAGTGACAGAACAATATCAACATGCTGCTGCTGCTGCTAAGTCACTTCAGTCGTGTCCGACTCTGTGCGACCCCAGAGACGGCAGCCCACCAGGCTCCCCTGTCCCTGGAATTCTCCAGGCAAGAACACTGGAGTGGGTTGCCATTTCCTTCTCCAGTGCATGAAAGTGAAAAGTGAAAGTGAAGTCGCTCAGTCGTGTCTGACTCTTAGCGACCCCATGGACTTTTTCCAGGCAAGAGTACTGGAGTGGGGTGCCATTGCCTTCTCCAAATATCAAGATATATATATCTATTTTTCAGATTACAGAGTATTGAGTAGAGTTCCTTGTGATACGTATACAGTAGGTCCTTTTGATCTATTTTACATATAGTAGTATGTATATATTAATTTAATATCCTTGTTTCACAGATGAGGAACCTGCTGGGTAGAGTTGATGAGGTTATAAAGGCACACAATTGATGAGTAGTAGAGAAATTTGATCAAGTGTGTCTGTCTCCTCTCTACTTCCACTGTGGTGAGGTGTTTGTAACTCCAAGCCTAGCCTTAGTATTCAGGTAGGGCTGGCTGGCCTATGCCCAAAGGGATGATTTCACACTTTTTGAAGTCTGCTTGAAATAGTCTGGATCTTATAAGGCAGTTCCTTTCTTTACACAATCACTGACTGATTGTAGTGTCTTCACGACAATCATCTCCCTAGCTAATAAAGTTGACCCCCTGACATGAGTAGCAGTTTTTCATTTCATAAAAATCTTTCACACACATCTTCCTATTTGTTCCTTACAAAAATGCTGTAGGTGTTATGATCACCAAAGGTCTGCAAGCTTTTTCCTTAAAATATCTGATTGTATGTATTTTAAGCTTTGGGAGCCATATGGTGTCTGTCTCAACTACTCAACTCTGCTCCTACAGCATTAAAGCAGGTAGCAATGATACACAAATGAATGATCATGTCTGTATTCTAATCAAGTTTTCTTTACAGAATTAGGTGACCAGCTATATTTGGTCTATGAGCCATAGTGTGCTAACTCTTGTTCTAGATGAATGAGCTTCCATTCAAAGTGGTTAAAATGATCCTCCCAATCTCATGCAACTTATAGGAGTAGAAATGGAACCTAGGTTTCCTGTTTATTCATGCAGTAAGTATTTGAGTCCTTATTATGTGTCATGCTCATGCACGTTCAGTTGCTTCAGTCGTGTCCATCTCTTTGCAACCCTATGGACCATAACCCGCCAGGGTCCTCTCTCCATGGGGATTCTCCAGGCAAGAATACTGGAGTGGGTTGTCATTTCCTCCTCCAGGGGATCTTTCTGACCCAGGGATCCAATCTGCATCTCTTCTGTCTCCTGCGTTGGCAGCCAGGTTCTTTACTACTAGCGCCACCTGGGAAGCCCCAGGTGTCAAGCATTGTTCTAAGTAGTGGGGATAAAGAAGGTCCAGGCTCCCACGCAGTTTACATATTCCATGGAGACAGATGATGAACAAGTACATGAGCAAAGAAGATAACTTCCAAAAGTGAGAAGTGCCATGAAGAAAAGAAAGCAGTGTTAAATAGAAAATGACTTTAGCTATGGGAATCAGAGAAAACCTCTCTGAAACAGAAAAAAAAAATTGAGCTGAAATCTGGAGGAAGAGAATAAGTCAATTACACGGAGATTTGGGGAAGATTTGTTCCAGGCAAGTGGAATAGCGAAAAAAAAAAGCAGTGTGGCTAAAGTGAACAAAGGGGAGGGGAAGATCTGAGAAATAGGGGGGGAATAAGGGTAAGAATTATAAGCCATGACAAAGAATTTTATTCCGAGTGAAGTGGAAAGCCAGTGCTTTTTTGACTATAACATGCTGTTTTTAAATCTCTTTGTGTCTCCTCCAATGCAGAAGTTCACACACATGCTCTCGGAATATTATATATTAGTTAATTGGTGGGTTCTGTCACTTAAGTTCCTTCAAGGCATGAAAGATCCATCAACATGTGGGGATCATTGACGACCTTTGTGAGGAGCCACATTAAATAGACCCTCTCTCATGGGACGTTTCCAAGAAGGCTATGCCTGATACATTTGTCCAGGGACAGCACAGCAGCCCCTTGTTTTCTCCCGGGACAGTGTTGGGCACCATCCAGACCATCTGCTCTGGCCCAGGTTCCCTGGCCATAGGCTCTACCACCATTTGCCAAAACACCCTGAAAGCCAGGAGTGGGTGTGTCTGACATCACAGCTACTTTGTCAGGATGAGCCATCATAGTGGATCAAGAGATTTGTGGTGATCTAGTTCTAAGTATACAATTGACCAGCTGTGGGTAAGTTTTCTGTCTCCTTTTTCTCCTTTGTAAACTCACAGCACTGTTGGGCTGGTGACATGAAATTATGTATGTTAAAATCTGAGCCAGAGAGTACTTGTGTGTGCATATGTGCTAAGTCACTTCAGCCTGCTAGGCTCCTCTGTCATGACGATTCTCCAGGCCAGAATACTGGAGCGGGTTTCCCTGCCTTCCTCCAGGGGATCTTCCTGACCCAGGATCGAACCCGTGTCTCTTATGTCTCCTGCACTGGCAGGCAGGTTCTTTACCACTAGTGCCACCTGGGAAGCCCCAGTATGGTCTCACTGAGAGTCAATTCTTTTTCTTTCCCAAGTACTCTGGTATTTAGTGATTACTAGCTAAAGTCCCATGGAAAGTAGTGATTTATTTACCATCTTCATTTTATTAGGACTTTGAGAAGTACTGAAAAATTACAGGAAGCCTTGAAGTACTTGGAAACATTCTGAAGTGATTTGGTCATCTCTAAAATGCCTGCCTTTTCAGAGAAGTTCCTTGTGCTGGGTCCTGTGATGCTCCTCTGCCCAGATCACCCTTCAGTGAAGGACAGGTTGTTACCAGCAGTCAGCCTTCAATGTCAGCACCTTCAGAGATTGCCTTAGCTGCAAACTGCAGCCTCACCGAGGCCACTCCCTTCCCAGATGACTTTTTTCCAATGCCTGATTGAGAAGGGAGTATAACAATCTGACTATCTTGACCCAATGCAGGAAAACTCCCGAGGCTCTGACGATGCTCAAGAGGGTGAGCTTAGACTGTTGTTGACCTTGCATCACAACCCAGCTTCTCCTGCTATTCAATCCTGCTGTTGTTTCCTTCTTTCTACGGGTGTTGATCCTAAGATCACTCCCTAAAAAACATTGTGCACGTTAAACTCCCAATCTGCTTTCCAGAAAATCCAACTTGTAATGATTTTGTATAGGTGTTTTGCCTTCTTCACATTCCTGTGACCATATATATTAGTGAATCTGGTGCTTGTGTACAATGCTTCTCTACAATTGTTAACATTTTATGTCATGTATATCTCTGAAAGGGTATGTGTGTGCTTAGTCACTCAGTCGTGTCCGATTCTTTGCGACCCCATGGACTGTAGCCTGCCAGGCTCCTCTATCGATAGGGATTCTCCAGGCAAGAATACTGGAGTGGGTTGCCATGCCCTCCTCCAGGGGATCTTCCCAACCCAGGGATCAAACCCAGGTCTCCCACATTGCAGGCAGATTCTTTACCATCTGAGCCACCAGGGAAGCCCATGAATACTGAAAAAATATATGACTTGTATATTCTTTATGAAAAGATCCTTCTTCCATAAAGTTAAAAAAAAAAATGACACAGAAGTAAAACGTTCATTCAAGTACCTGAAACCTATAATTTCTCCAGCTAAAAAATTAAAATTTTTTAAATTTAAATTTGATTACAAAATGCCCATTTATTAGGCATGACTGACATGAGATGTATATCAAATGAATGATTAATCACAGTTAGCTAATGAGTACATGTATCATATCAACATTCAAGGGAAGGAAAAGGAAATACTGGCATTTGAGGGGTTAAGTCAGGGTCAGAAAGATTAAGAAATTTAGAAAAGCAGCATGAGAAAGATGGTGTATTTATTTGAATCCCACATAGCAAATGATTTTGCTTCTTTTGGAAATGATATTAAATACATGTACATGGCAGTGTGTGCCCTTAGCAGAATGTCCTTGGGCAAATTAGTCTTAGAGAGGTTAAATGAGGGCTGTAGTGGTGATTAAATGAAAAAATGGTGGGATGGAACATGGTAAGTTCTCAGTAAATGTTAGCTGTGGCTGTTGTTGTTACTCAAAGTGGCATCTGGGTAACAGTCTCCAGGGAAGCCTCTCTCAACAGCTAACAGAAAACACTAATGAAGGCCTGTGGGGAAAAATAAACCTCCCAGCATGGAAAATAAAACTGATAGATCATATACTGTCAGAACCTTGAAGAAATTGGAACTAATTTCAGGACAACAAGAGCTGGGTTTGGAAACAAAATGCTTCGTAAAAGGTAGAAAAGTATTTTGTTCTCCACTCACTAGAGATTCACCCAGAGATTCAAGATTTGAATCAGCCAGAAATGTGAGTATCTTTCTTTTCTCCTGAGTATGGGAAGGGATGGTACATACACAGATAATAGGTTTTTAGGGCATCATTTACATGGGGCCATTGTAGAAAGAACCCAGGTTGTAGTGCATGCTGGGAATTATCATTTTTTCATGTAACCCATCAGTTCAGAGAACCAGGCCATCAGGTAGGAAGGACACATCATCTCACATGGGACAAAGGTGCACAAAGGTAAATTTTGCTTAAATTTGCACATCGACTTGTCATTTTGTTCTAAGTAGGAGAAGTATATTCTATCACTAGCTGGAAACAGGGTACAGGATCAAGGACTAAGATGAATAAGTAACAATTAGGCCTGTGAAAAATACCATAGAACAATGGGGGAGATGTATCTAGAAGACTCAGAAGAATAACAGACTTCTGATAATTATCTACCAATGAATCCAGAGGAAAACGTCAAGAAACTATTTGACATTTACAACAGAGCACAGGAAGACATAGTCTTCATAACATAGCTGCAGAATAGAAGGATAGTAACATTAATAAAAAAAATCTTGTTATAAAATCAAATAAAAATGTCAAAAATCATTCCAAAATGAGAAGATCCATGATTATTAAAAAAGATGGTAGATCTAAAATTCTTTGTTATATTATTAATAAAACTGAAAAGGTTGTGGGGACCAGGTAGTGAGGGTCAGGAATATAAGCTTGTGTTATATCCTTTGTCTCAAACAGAAGAGACTCAAATGATATAATTTCACTTCTCACTCATATAGATGAGTAATAGTTTGTAAAGATAACCTTTAAATAACCACTAGCACAATTGTCAGTTATTATCAAAAAACAGAAGCAAAGGAAACCAGAAAGAAGTGTTAAATGTATGAAAATATAGAATAAGATGACATAAGCCATAATAATGACAAATGTCAATAGGTTAAATCAGTGGGTTTCAAAATTTCAAGCACTTAAATCTTATTCTCAAAGAAAATGCTACATTTATTTTTCTGGAGTTGAGCTGTAGGAGTTGCTTGTATATTTTTGAGATTAGTTCTTTGTCAGTTGCTTCATTTGCTATTATTTTCTCCCATTCTGAAGGCTGCCTTTTCACCTTGCTAATAGTTTCCTTTGTTGTGCAGAAGCTTTTAAGTTTAATTAGGTCCCATTTGTTTATTTTTGCTTTTATTTCCAATATTCTGGGAGGTGGGTCATAGAGGATCCTGCTGTGATGTATGTCGGAGAGTGTTTTGCCTATGTTCTCCTCTAGGAGTTTTATAGTTTCTGGGCTTACATTGAGATCTTTAATCCATTTTGAGTTTATTTTTGTGTATGGTGTTAGAAAGTGTTCTAGTTTCATTCTTTTACAAGTGGTTGACCAGTTTTCCCAGCACCACTTGTTAAAGAGATTGTCTTTAATCCATTGTATATTCTTGCCTCCTTTGTCAAAGATAAGGTGTCCATATGTGCGTGAATTTATCTCTGGGCTTTCTGTTTTGTTCCATTGATAAATACTTCTGTCTTTGTGCCAGTACCATACTGTCTTGATAACTGTGGCTTTGTAATAGAGCCTGAAGTCAGGTAGGTTGATTCCTCCAACTCCTACAGCTCAACTCCAGAAAAATAAATGACCCAATCAAAAAAATGCGCCAAAGAACTAAATAGACATTTCTCCAAAGAAGACATACAGATGGCTAACAAACACATGAAAAGATGCTCAACATCACTCATTATCAGAGAAATGCAAATCAAAACCACTATGAGGTACCATTTCACGCCAGTCAGAATGGCTGCGATCCAAAAGTCTACAAGCAATAAATGCTGGAGAGGGTGTGGAGAAAAGGAAACTCTCTTACACTGTTGGTGGGAATGCAAACTAGTACAGCCACTATGGAAAACAGAGTGGAGATTCCTTAAAAAACTGGAAATAGAAATGCCTTATGATCCAGCAATCCCACTGCTGGGCATACACACTGAGGAAACCAGAAGGGAAAGAGACACATGTACCCCAATGTTCATTGCAGCACTGTTTATAATAGCCAGGACATGGAAGCAACCTAGATGTCCATCAGCAGATGAATGGATAAGAAAGCAGTGGTACATATACACAATGGAGTATTACTCAGCCATTAAAAAGAATACATTTGAATCAGTTCTAGTGAGATGGATGAAACTGGAACCTATTATACAGAGTGAAGTAAGCCAGAAAGAAAAACACCAATACAGTATACTAACGCATATATATGGAATTTAGAAAGATGGTAACAATAACCCTGTGTATGAGACAGCAAAAGAGACACTGATGTATAGATCAGTCTTATGGACTCTGTGGGAGAGGGAGAGGGTGGGGAGATTTGGGAGAATGGCATTGAAACATGTATAATATCATGTATGAAATGAGTCGCCAATCCAGGTTTGATGCACGATACTGGATGCTTGGGGCTGGTGCACTGGGACGACCCAGAGGGAGGGTATGGGGAGGGAGGACGGAGGAGGGTTCAGGATGGGGAACACAGGTATACCTGTGGCAGATTCATTTCGATATTTGTCAAAACTAATACAATATTGTAAAGTTTAAAAATAAAATAAAATTTAAAAAAATAAAAAAATTTAAAAAAAGAGAAAATGTTACATTTAATTCCAAATGACAAAGCAGTGCTTTTAAAGTTGCATTTATTGATTATAAGATCAATTAATGAGGCCAATGATAATGAGAAAGTCACCTCCACTGAGTGGATACCACTGTCTTGGATTGTCAGTTTATCTGAAAATTATAGATAATTTTCAGTCATAGCACAATTTTTACTAGAACTTGACAAAACGATTCTAAAGAATATTTTGAAAAAGAAGATAAAGTCAACAACAAAGACAAAAAGAAGAGTATGAGGGTGGGTGTAGAGTTGCTATACAAGATATTAAAATGTACTGAAAAACTAATAATTAAAGGCATGATACTACCCCCAGATACCGGTTCCAAATTGGGAAAGGAGTACGTCAAGGCTGTATATTGTCACCCTGCTTATTTAACTTTATATGCAGAGTACATCATGCAAAATTCAAGGCTGGATGAAGCCCAAGCTGGAATTAAGATTGCCGGGAGAAATATCAATAACCTCAGATATGCAGATGACACCGCCTTATGGCAGAAAGTGAAGAGGAACTGAAGAGCCTCTTGATGAAAGTGAAAGAGGAGAGTGAAAAAGCTGGCTTAAGACTCAACATTCAAAAAACTAAAATCATGGCATCTGGTCTCATCACTTCATGGAAAATAGATGGGGAAACAGTGGTAACAGTGAGAGACTTTATTTTGGGGGGCTCCAAAATCACTGCAGATTGTGAGTGCAACCATAAAATTAAATGACACTTGTTCCTTGGAAGAAAAACTATGACCAACCTAGACAGCATATTAAAAAGCAGAGACATTACTTTGCCAACAAAGGTCCATTTAGTCAAGGCTATGGTTTTTCCAGTGGTCATGTATGCATGTGAGAGTCGGACCATAAAGAAACCTGAGCATGGAAGAATTGATGCTTTTGAACTGTTGTGTTGGAGAAGACTCTTGAGAGTCCCTTGGACAGCAAGGAGATCCAATCAGTCCATCCTAAAAGAAATCAGTCCTGAATATTCATTGGAAGGACTGATGCTGAAGCTGAAACTCCAATACTTTGGCCATCTGATGTGAAGAACTGACTCATTGGCAAAGACCCTGATGTTGGGAAAGATTGAAGGCAGGAGGAGAAGGGGATGACAGAGGATGAGATGGTTGGATGGCATCACCGACTTGATGGACATGAATTTGAGCAAGCTCTGGGAGTTGATGATGGACAGGGAAGCCTAACATGCTGCAGTTCATGGGGTCATGAGGAGTCAGACATGACAGAGTGACTGAACTGGACTAGCTCCTGAAGAGTAATAGCATTTAAAATTCCAAGTATATGTGCAGTTGTCCACATTTTTTAACTTAGAAAAGTTTGCAAATCTACTCAGTTGGAAATGTATGAATTATTGAAGGAATGATTTTAGACCAGAGGGCTAACCCATTTGAGAAAAATTAAATAACAAAGTTGATTATATTAAAGACAGACATTTCAAAAGTGAAGCCATAAAGTAAGAATAGATTATAGAAAATAATATATCCTTGTGGTATAGAACCACTTTCCAAACATGACACTAATAAGTTAAACCAGAGGTGGAAAAGCTACTGCCCACCCATTGTTGTTAAGTCATCTCCAACTCTTTGTGACCCCATAGACTGTAGCCTGCCAGCCTCCTCCATCCATGGGCTATCCCAGGCAAGAATACTGGATACAGGAGTGGGTTGCCATTTCTTTTTCCAGGGAATCTTCCTGACCCAGGAATCAAACCTGAGTCTCCTGCATTGGCAGGCAGATTCTCCTGTGTTGGCAGGGAAGCCCACTGCCCACCCGTGGCTGAATTTAAAATGAAGACATGCCCATTCAGTGACTATCCTCTAGGGCTGTTTCTGCTCTACAAAGACAGAGTTGTGACAGACCATTTGGTTGGCAAAGCCTGAAATATTTATCATCTGTCCCTTTACAGAAAAAGTTTGTTGACTCCAGACATCAATCATAAAACAATTTTATATGGTCAAATCTAAGAAGTTTACACTTTGGCATGGAATATAACCTCATAAATAAAAAGGAACTGGGAAGAAGATTTGCAATATATATGATAGATATATGGATATAATGAGATGGTTGGATGGCATCGCTGATTCAATGGACATGAACCTGGGCAAACCCCAGGAGATGGTGAGGGACAGGAAAGCCTGATGTGCTGCAGTCCACGGGGTTGCAAAGAGTCAGATGCAACTTGGGGACTGAACAACAACAACTACAACAAAATGGATGTAACCATCTTTTACAAAACAATAGGAAAAATTGTACATTAGTAGAAAAATGGGCAAAAGACAGAAACAGGCATTGCACAGCACAGAAATTATAAATAACCAATAAAACAATGAAAAAATATCAGTTCTCACTAATATTTTAAAAAGTACATTTAGAAATAATGCTACAAATAGATATTAGGCAACTCAAAAAATGGAAGATAGATAGCATGCACCAAAAGACTCTCACTGGCTAGTGGTGGATGTGTAGAAAGAAGGTGAATTAGCAGCATATCAGAAAAGCTCTAAAATGTATATACCCTTGATAAAGGAACTCCGCTACTAGGATTTACCCTAAGGAAGTAATAGGATGTTTATTGCAGTATTATATATAATAATACAACATTGGAAGCAACTTTAAATATGAAAGAATATATCATTTCCTGAATAAATTATAACCAACCAACAGGATGCAATATTCTAAGATATTAAAATTATGTTGTTGGGACTTCCCTGTTGGTCCAGTGATTAAAGCTCTGTGCTCCACTGCAGGGGCCCCACGTTCAATCCCTGGTCTGGGAACTAAGATCCCTCAGGCTGTCTGGGGTGCCCTAAAAAAGAAAATCATGTTATACTTTTGTCAAAAAAGTACAAATGTTCAGAATATATTCTAGAGAATAAAAGATAGTTTAAAAAAAAAACAGAAAATATATTGTAATTGCAGTTTTGAAAAGAAATTCACATAAAAATCCCTGGCAAACATCAGTTAATATTAGTTATAGCTGCCCTGTGGGATAACAGATGAGTTTTATTTTCTCCTCTTTGCTTATTCATATGTAAGTGCTTTATTGAACTGTCTCATCTCTGTGGGGTACAAAGAGGAAATGGTTTTATTTTTCTCCATTCTCAGCCTTCACTCCCACAACTGTGTTATATGAGAAGTCCCACCCGCTGGGTCACAGACCCCTTAAGGACATTTTGGGATGATTCCTTGACTTCATTTTTAGGATATTAAAAATCTGTCAATTTCATGTACTCTCAGAGCTTTTCTCTTTCCCCAAGTTTACCAGGTTTGTGGCTCAAGGGCCCTGGAGTGAACCATGGTGTGTGGCAGGGCTCCCAAGTGCTGCCCCTTCTTGGCAGGCTTCTGTTGTGTTGCAGGGGTGAAGGAGGAGGGATTAGGGAAAATAGTAAGTGATTTAGCTGCATTCCCTGGCAATCTGGTGGCTCAAACGGTAAAGAATTTGCCTTCAGTGCAGGAGACCTGGGTTCAATTCCTGGCTCAGGAAGATCCCCTGGAGAAGGAAATGGCTACCCAATCCAATAATCTTGCCTGGAGAATCCCACGGACAGAGGAGCTTGGTGGGCTACGGTCCATGGGCTTGCAAAGAGTCGGATACGACTGAGCAACTAACACTTTCACTTTCCTGGCAATCAGCTCTTAGTTGTTGCGGCTTCTCTGACAGGGGCCAGATGCCCTCTGGGTGACAGGTCTAAACACTAGCTCTCACTGGGGACAATGAAATGTTTACCATGTGACTCTTTGATATCTTCCAAACTCCACCTCCTCTCCAGCCTTGCTCACTAACCACCAGCCTGCTGCAGCCAACACAGCCACCTCAGAGTGGGGGCAGGGATACACGCACATTTGAGCAGGTTTGGCTTCCTTACAAGCCATTCAGATAACCCGAGTGAAACTTGGCCTTTAATGCCAAACTGACCATCGGGCATATAGACTGCTCCATGGCCAGCCCTTTTCTTGTCCCCCTCGGGAGGATCAGCAAGTCCTCTCTCTAGTTACATTTCAAGACAGGACCTGGTGCCAGTCTTCCCTTCTTGCAGAGACACCCAATGTCTATGCGTGATTCCCTTGGAGCCTCTTCCCTGCTTGACTTTCACTGTATTTTGTAAACTTTGGTGAAACAAGACTCTGGGTCATTTGGGGGTGCGGGAGATGGGAAAGGGAATTTGGCAGCTTTCCTAACTTCTCCCATGGCTCAGGACTCCAGCAATGCCTTGCTTTTTTCTCTCACTGGCCTTTTCTTTATAAACCAGGGATAATATAATTTTAAAAATCCCAGTGAATTTTTTTCTTGGGATATTATAGAAAGTTCTTTGTGAAGAATGTACTTACGAATAATGTTATGAAATACAAAAAAAATATGGACATTTGGAATGACTTGCTTTACTAGATATCAAACAAACAAACAAAAAGCTACAGCATCATTATGACCAGAAATATTGAATGATCAATTTAAAAGAACATATAGCTTGCAAACAGTTCCTAGCATATGGAAGAACTTATTGTTGTTGTGTTTAGTCGTTAAGTCATGTCCATCTCTTTGTGACCCCATGGACCCAGGCTCCTATGTGCATAGGATTTCCTAGGGAAGAGTACTGGAGTAGGTTGCCATTTCCTTCTACAGGGGATCTGCCTGACCCAGGGATTGAACCTGTGTCTCCTGCATTGGCAGGCAGATCCTTTACTGCTGAGCCACCAGGGAAGCCCTATGGAAGAATTTAGTAATATGCTAAAGAAAATATCACAGATGAATGAGAAGGAATGACATATTCAACAAAAGTGCTGAGAAAATTATTGGGGAAAAATATCAAGTTACATTCTTGTCTTATATCATACACCAAAATACATTTCAGATGCTTTTAGAGTTAAAAATCTAACCACAAAATCCCTAAAGTTAAAATAGGTAGTATTAGAACTAATCTTGAATTGAGGAAAATATTTCTCAGCCAATAAGCACTAAAAGAAAACACAAAGGAGAAAATATTACTAGCTTTGTGTAAAACAAACAAATACGCAAATATTTTATAGGTATATTGAAAACTCCATAGAGATAAGTGACATATATTAAATAAATTTTGGTATAACAGGACAGACAAAAGTTTATTATAGTTAATGCATAAATATGCTGCCAATCAGCAACCAGAGCTGTAATGTCTCCGTAGAAAACTGGGCCAGTGCATTTACAGAAAAGAAAGAATGTTTGCATGCCTCTGAATTATATCAGAAACATATCTGAGTTCCCTAGGAATAAAAAATGCAAACATAAACAACAAGATACCTTCCCACCCATAAAATAACAAGAGGTTTTAAACATATACAAAGATGTTGACAGTACAGTGAGATGATCATTTTTAGCCAAAGCTGATAAGAGAACGAATTGACCTAACCTTTCAGGAAAACAACTGAGAATAATGTAAAATGAGCCTTAAAGAGTAGCTGTTCTACTCTAAGAAATCTATCCCAGGGAACCATTTGGAGGCCCAAAACAATTTATTTACAAGAATATTAATCATATTTTTATTGAACAGGGAACTATAGCTAATATTTTGTAATAACTTATAATGGTAAATTAATCCTATATTTCAAAATAATCATCAAAAATTAGAAACAAAGCATTATCCTATTATTGAGTATTCAGGTTAATAAATCAGTCTCTTCACTGGATGGTTTCACTGTCTGTGAGATATCCCCAAAATTCTATTTATTGGAGAATTTTAATTGGCATTACAAAAGTGCTTATGTGAAAAAAGCCATATACAAAACTATTTATATCTTACAAACATGGTTCTGATCACTTTAGTTTTTATGCCTGTTAGATACTACTTTTTCCGTACAGACAGACAGAAACAACCTTCCCAAAGTATAAGAGTTTCAGCCCAAAAAGGAAACAAGGAATTGTGTCCTACATTCCAGTTATAGCAGAATCATTTTTATCCTCATCACTCTCCTTTGCTATAATTTAGAAAAAAAATTATAAGTAGATTCAAACATTCAATTTCTATTTCCTTAATTACACTTCTAATTAATAATGTTTCTCCTTATATTGTTTACATTTTAAAAACAGCTTACTTTGGGAATGACTTACGTACAATAAACTGCATGCATTAAAGTGTGCAGTTTGCTACATTTTGACATATGTATATGCCTGTAAAACCATCCCCACAATCAAGATAATGAACACAGCACGATTGGAATTTGATTATGAAAGCATATGGCCTAGAAAGAACTACTCTACAATGCTCAGATTATTTATATTTAGAAAATTTTATTTTACTCTTTTGCATATATTTTCAAAAATTTCTGCAATGTGCATGTGTTACTTTTCTGAGCAGAAAAACCCCAAGGAAAAGTTGGTAACCGTGACTGAGGATGGGTGGCAGAGTGGTAGATCATGAGATAGATTTTATAGAAAATGAAGGAAGAGAAATTCTTTTTATTTTTTAACTTTTCATTTTATATTGAAGTATGGTTGATTTAAGAGTATTGTGGTAGTTTCAGATGCACAGCAGAGCAACTTAGCCATACGTATACATGTACCTATTCCCCCCTCAAATTTTCCTTCTAAAAAAGGAAGGCTCAAGAGTTTTAAATCCCATGGATTAGATAATTAAGACTCTACCAGAAATGATCCAGAGTTGTTTCTGTGGCAAATCAACAGTGGAGACAGAAAATAGTGGGTCAAGAAATAAATGGGTTTGGCAGAGTGGAAGAGGAGGGGCCAGAGTCCAACTGGCAAGGTAAGTTTTGTTTTTTTTGTTTTGTTTTGTTTTAACTTAATTTTATTTTTTAACTTTACAATATTGTATTGGTTTTGCCATATATCAAAATGAATCCACCACAGGTATACATGTGTTCCCCATCCTGAACCCTCCTCCCTCCTCCCTCCCCGTACCATCCCTCTGGGTTGTCCCAGTGCACCAGCCCCAAGCATCCAATATCGTGCATCAAACCTGGACTGGTGACTTGTTTCATATATGATATTATACGTATTTCAATGCCATTCTCCCAAATCATCCCACCCTCTCCCTCTCCCACAGAGTCCAAAAGACTGTCCTATACATCAGTGTCTCTTTTGCTGTCTCGTACACAGGGTTATTGTTACCATCTTTCTAAATTCCATATATATGCGTTAGTATACTGTATTGGTGTTTTTCTTTCTGGCTTACTTCACTCTGTATAATAGGTTCCAGTTTCATCCATCTCATTAGAACAGATTCAAATGTATTCTTTTTAATGGCTGAGTAATACTCCATTGTGTATATGTACCACAGCTTTCTTATCCATTCATCTGCTGATGGGCATCTAGGTTGCTTCCATGTCCTGGCTATTATAAACAGTGCTGCGATGAACATTGGGGTACACGTGTCTCTTTCAATTCTGGTTTCCTCACCATCGGAAAAGATTACCTGGTTCCCTGAGCTAATGAGGTTGGTTATTGGCAGCGGGTGGTGTTAGAATTTCATGTTGGAGAGTGAAGAGTTGACAGCTGCACTTTTTTTTTTGCCTGTGATAAAAGTGGCAAGGTGGTATCCTACCAATAATGTGGCTTAAATGTTGTGATGGAAGACACTGGCGAATCTTGTCAGTGGCTAGGAAGTAGCTGGTATCAATGATGTACACCTGCATTGAAGAACTACCTAGCAAGGAAGACCCACTATTTGAAATGGTCTTTATTTCCTTGTTTTGATTAATTTTATCAGAAGAGGAAAAGTGAGTTGTGAAATTAATTCAGTGCTGGGGAAGGGGGATGGGCTTCCCAGGTTGTGCAGTGTAAAGAATCCTCTGGCCAATGCAGGAGATGTGGGATTGATCCCTGGGTCAGGTAGATCCCCTGGAGAAGGAAATGGTAACCCACTCCAGGATTCTTGCCTGGAAAATCCCATGAACAGAGAAGACTGGCAGGCTGCAGTCCATGGGGTCGAAAAGAGTTGGATTTGACTGAGACTGAACAGGCATGCACAGGGCAGGGGGAGGTGAATAAACAAGGGAGTAAAGAGTTTGGGATACAAGTTAGGAAATGGATGTTTTATTATTGGAAAAGCAATTGTTAGTTGGAATATAAATTAGGAGTGCCTGCTGTTTAAACAAAGCAGAGTTTTTTTTTTTTTTTAATTAAAGCTATTATTTTTGGTGTGTGGCTGATTTTGGTCTATTCCAACTTGGATTATCACATTCTCTTTCCAGCTAATTCTTCACTCAATATTTAGTTCACATTTTTTTAACACTCCGTGTGCTAAGCCATTTCATTCTTAAAATGAAGTAGTTAAAATAGTTCTTGTGTTTCCAATGAAATGCCTGAAGTAGTGTCTGAACACAGTTAGCATTCTACAAATGTATGGAATAGATGACCAGACATTGCTGTACATCTACAGACATATATAAAACAGTGCATCATTGAGTAATGGCTTTGAGGTTCTTTAAGATGGACACTAATAAGTAAAGGCAGAGTAAACATGATCTGTGGTGTATACTTAGTAAGAAAACTAATTTATAAGTATTCCAGTGTATCCAAATGGAGGAATAGCCCTACTCAACCAAATCAGTGACATATCTGATAGGGTTTTCAGTTCTACACAGATCAGATGACAACTGCAAATAGGTGTTATCTAGTGAAAATTTCCCACCATATTACACTTGCTTGCTTCAGACATCTTCATGTTTTATTAAAGTCATTAAATAAATTTCCATTTCTTTAACTTAGCTCTTGGAGTGTTCTAGAGTGTGAGAGGCATTACTTTTCAGAGAGCACATGACATTACAGAACTTGTTTATCAGCACTAGGTATTTCCTTGGAGGGTTGAGCTTTAGAGAGAGCATATATTTATTTCCACCAATCATGGAGCTAAAGGAAATTGTCAATGACTAACATTAAACAGCTTGAAGATATTTGCACAACCCCAGACCTAGCATTCACTGAAGATAGTTTTTGGCAGTATTGTGTGTGTGTGTGTGTGTGTGTGTGTGCACGCACGTGCATGCTTCCTGTCTCTACTTTCCTTATTAAAGCTATCTTCATCATTGAAGGTTCACTCTCTTGAGTTTATATTCTGAAAGAGGCCAGCCTATTGTTGATTTATAGGGTATTTCTGTGCCTACGTTTCAGATGTAAGTTTCATCCTGTTGTCCAGGAAGAGCATCATACAATGGCTGGGTAAAGTGACTTCATACTCTGTTGCTATAGTGATATCTCAGTGAAGGCTCTTGACCCTTTCCATGCCTCAGTTTCTTCATCTATAAAATGACAATAATATGCTGGGTTTTATTCTACAGAACTTTTCAGGGATTCAATAGGATTTTTATGGAAAAACACTTTGAAAAGAATTCAGAATGAAGGGTAAAGAAGATGTTATATATGTGTGTATGTATGTGTGTATATATATATGTGTGTGTATATCTATATATATATATATAAACGGAATATTATTCATCCATAAAAACCAATGATGTTCTGCCATTTGAAGCAAAGTGGATGGATTTAGAGAACATTATGCTTGGTGAAATAAGTCAAACAGAGAAAGACAAATACTGTGTGATATCACTAATTTGTGAAATCTAAAAAATCATACAAATGAATGCAAAATAGAAACAGACTCACAGATATAGAAAGAAAACTAATGATTACCAGTGAGGAGAGGGGAGAGAAGAGGGGAAAATTAAGGGAATGGGATTAAAAGATAAAACTACTAAGTATACAATAGGTAAGTAACAAGGATATATTGTATAGCATAGGGAATTATACCCATTATCTTGTGATAACTTTTAATGGAGTATAATCTGTAAAAATACTTAATCACTATGGTATATACCTGAAACTAATGTAACATTGTACATCAACTATACTTCAATTAAGAAAAGAATTCAGGACAAAATAAATATATATATATTTTTTTTCTTGGAAGAAGAGCTCAACTCAATGTAAATGAAGTTTCTTCTTTCTAGAATGTTGCTACTGGGATTCTGCCATAATTTCTTTCAGTGTTTTTATGAAGACTTCTGGTTGAACCCCTCTTCTATCACTGTGTAGAATCCACTAAGCTTTATTAATTTTAGCTTATTATAGATGGCAAATTCCATTTCCTTGTTCCTGTCCATTAATATCTGGGGAAAAATGGAACCCAAGATTTCAAGAGATACATTGAAGACTCTTTTGAAAATATGATAGTTGGAATTCAGTCTCCTACTGAAAGGGCAAAGCCATCTCGAGTTATTGAAGAATAGTTTTTATATTTAGTTTGATTTCATTCCTGATAACTTAATTGTTATACTGATTTGTTTATAATATTGAAATTACCTCTCAGCTCAGTCAGTAATGATTTATTTTGATATTACAAAAAGTCATTAAAGGTAAGATAATACTCCTTCTTCTATTACTTTGCTGCTTTCCTAAAGATAATTGCCTCAGGATTTATAGTCCTCTTATTCCTAAAATAAGAACATTTTTCCACACACAACTATTTGCCTAGCTCTAATAAAATATTGTCTACAGGACTTTTTTTTTCTGAAGAAAGAAGTATACTTGAACATTTTCACTCTGAATTTAATCCCTACTGCAAACGACAAAGGTTGTCAGTGTGAAGACAGGGAGCTGGTACAGTGGGCTGAGTATTACCATTTAGTGCTTCAGCATGGAATGACTTGGGTGCCAGAGTCCAGCTCCAGCAGCCAGGGAATCAGCCTGAAGGGGTGAGTGGTGTTGGTGGACGATGATGTAGCCTCTGACTCATAGTATGGAACTACATGTTTATTTCAAGCTTCAGGTTCTCTTTTATACTTTGACAAAAGCATTAGGTCAGAGGTTTGACATTTTCAGTTTCCCCCACCCAGATTTACTGTCTCCAGAAATCACTGTTGTCTTACAAACAGAGTTCCTCTTCAGCGATTCTCTCAGAATCAGCTTTGCTATCTATTATCTATTTCTTCTTATGTGTCCTATACTTAACTTGTGATTACATTGTAACTCATGCTACATTCCTCAGTTTATTTCTTATCTTTCTAAATCCTGTTTGCCCCTAGCATCTTAAGATCACTATCTCCTAAAAAGGCTTCTAGCTATTCTTAATTATTCCTAAACCCTGAACTCAGCAAACTTCTTTTGCCATAAATATTTCCTTCACAAACAGGTCTCAGATAATAAGCCTTCCCATGGCCTCAAGCTGCGGCCTACGTGCTCATCCTGGGACATTCTTTGTAAAGATCATTGAACAAATGTTAATGGTTACTTTATAGATTATTTTCTGGGCACAACTTTAGAAGGCTTTGTGCTTTCTCATGCTTCTCTCAAGCACCTTAACATTCTTTCCAGCCAACTCAACCGAAGAAAGGAAAGAACAAGTCAGAATCACAAGGCCTAACTCCTTCATCCTGGTACTGTGCCCGCGAGATGAGGAGAGGGGGTTGGCGCCATGCCTCCATTTTGTCAGTAATGTCTAACGCGGCTCCTGACACTTGGGTATAGTTGGAATAGTTAGAACATTGCATGGGGATTTGCATCTTAGTTTCTTTTCTGTTGTAAAGGCTGCTGAAAGGACTTCTACCTAGATATACAAAATTACCACATTACCCCCAAATGGTTGAGATAGCAGATGTTGTCAGGGCCTCATCCATCTTTCCTCAGCCTTAACTATTTCATTGCATGCTGGACCAACTTCAAATGTCAGAAATGGCAACTCAGGGCTTCCTCTGGCAGCTTGAGTCAACTCTTCCTTTCCAGAGGTACCAGGAAATTCATGCCACCTAGGAGCAGTCTTCAAGCAATGGCTGATAGGAACAGCTGAATAAATAAATGCCTTGGCCCTTTTGCCCCTTGGATAGTGTGACTCTGAGGTATGTGTTCTACACCATTTCCCATAGTTACCAGTGGAACTGAGCTCACATTGCCCCCAGTAGTGACTTCATGGGGCTTCCTTGGTGGCTCAGATGGTAAAGAATCTGCCTGCAATGCAGGAGACTTGGGTTAGACCCCTGGGTTGGGAAGAACCCCTAGAGGAGAGCATGGCAACCCACTCTAGTATTCTTGCCTGGAGAATCCCAATGGACAGAGGTGCCTGGTGGGATACAGTCCATGGGGTTGCAAAGAGTCAGACATGACTGAGCAACTAAGCACAGCACAGTGACTTCATGATTGTGCCCTTTTTATTGCCTTTCTTTTCTTCCCTGTCTCACTTCTTCACTCCGTTTCTGTTATTTTCTGGATCACTTTCAAAAACGCTATTTTCATCCAAATCCTTGACTCAGAGTTGGCATCTTGGGCAATCCAAACTAAGACAGTTGGGAATCTAGAGGCTGTTTCTACAAGTATGTTTAGGGAGGGAGGGTAACAGCTAGAGTCCATAAAGGGATCATGGGAGGATGATGATGAGTGACCTTATGGATTCACAACATAAAAAATATTCAGGAAGTTTATAATGACATCAAGGGGGAAGGCTTTCTGCTTTGAAATAAAGGGGCAGGTGAATAGGTAACTGAGTTCATGCAGCTGAAAGAGAGCACTTGAAGGGCAGGAAAAGAGTTTGAATTTGGCAGTGGCAAATAAAGGCATGCAGCAAAAGTTCTCTCCTTTCCCTACTTATGTTCAGTTCAGTTCAGTCGCTCAGTCATGGCCAACTCTTAGCAACCCCATGGACTGCAGCATGCCAGGCTTCTCTGTTCATCACCAGCTCCTGGAGCTTGCTCAAACTCATGTTGATTGAGTCGGTGATGCCATCCAACAATCTCGTCTTCTGTCGTCCCCCCCACCCTTCTCCTGCCTTCAATCTTTCCCAGCATCAGGGTCTTTTCTAATGAATCAGCTCTTCGCATCAGGTGAAGCGTCAGCATCAGTCCTTCCAATGAATATTCAGGACTGATTTCCTTTAGGATGGACTGGTTTGATCTCCTTGCAGTCCAAAGGACTCTCAAGAGTCTTCTCCAACATCACAGTTCAAAGGCATCAATTCTTTGGCACTCAGTTTTCTTTATGGTCCAACTCTCACATCCATACATGACTATTGGAAAAACCATATCTTTGACCAGATTGACCTTTGTTGACAAAGTAATGTCTCTGCTTTTTAATATGCTGTCTAGGTTGGTCATAGCTTTTCTTCCAAGTAGCAAGCATCTTTTAATTTCTCCCTATGTTACTGCCACCCCTTAGAAGGCAGGACCAGGACTTTATTATCAGATTTCTGTGTATCTCTCCCCTACTATGTGATTTAAAAAACAAACATGGATAGATCATTATGGTGGGAATGATAAACCTGAAGGTAGTTAGTGTTCCCAGTTAAGATACATAGAGCAGCACTAGAAGAGGAGTAGGATGTTGTTTGACATTTAAAAATAGACCTAACTCTACCAATTAGTCTGTTCTGCCCATGGTAAACTTACTCAATGCTATGGTGGTAATCGTTTCTGGAAAGCTTTGACATTTTATAATTGAACTGCCAGGTTCACACTTAGCTATAATTCATTCACAGATAAGTATGTCTTGTTAACCAAATTACGTTGACTCTCTTGGAGAGCTGGTGTGAGGTCTTTCCTGTTTCCTGTCTTCGTGTGGTTTTACATTCTCATGACATACCATTAGTGTGATGAAAGATTGATTATTGTCTTAGGTACCAAACTGTAATTTGGCCCCATTTTCATTTTTCTTTTTCATCAGCTGCGGAATCATATGCATTTATCAAAATGGGTGTCATCTGTTTTGAAATTCATGAAGTTAGATTGCACACTTGTCAAACATTTTTTTATGGGCATTGACAAAAACCTCAACATCAAGCTTTACTTAAGCTGTTTAGAAATAGAGATGTCCAGGTGAAAGAATGGTGGAATCAAAATGAAAGACTACGGGCTAGGCGGGCTCATTCATTCTATCACCATTTCTGAATGCATTCAGCAAATTGCCAAACATGGACTGAAGCCTAAGGCTGACTCATTCATTGACAATTAGTGCCCACAGTGCTCTGCACTATACTAGGCACTGGAAACAGCAGTAACACCATAGGCCAAGTCTCTTTCCTCATAGGGTTTATATTCTAAAGAGTTTATGTGAGATAAAAGAAGGGGACTATTTAGCCCTTATCCTCAAGGATCCAATAATCTACTTGGAGGGAAACAAGCAAATGCACGGAAAATTTCAAAACAATGCAGAGATGGAGCCAATGAGCAAAGGATGCATTTTAGATGGAGTTGATGAAGACAAGCACAGTAGAAAATAACTCCACACTGTTTTTCCAGAGACTGGCTTATGACCCTCCTCCAGGAAGTCACTTAACTGCTTCTATTTCCCAGAACAGTGCCCTAGGGACAGTTTTGCTGCTGATTAGAACCTCTGATACATGACAAAGGCCATTCACACCGAGTAATCTGGAAGAACAGCAATCTCTGAATGTGACTCTAAACACCTACAGTGAATTGGACATGGAGAACAGACTTGTGGACAAGGGCAAGAGGGAGGAAGGAGAGGGTGAGATGAATGGAGAGAGTAGCATGGAAACATATATACTCCCACATGTAGAATAGATAGCCAGTGGAAATTTGCTGTATGATGCAGGAAGCTCAAACTGGGGCTCTGTGGCAACCTAGAGGGGTGGGATGGGGTGGGAAAGGGTGGGAGGTGGGAGGGAGGTTCAAGAAGGAGGGGTCATAGGTACACCTGTGGCTGATTCATGTTGATGTACAGCAGAAACAAGCAATATTGTAAACAATTACCAGTCAATTAAAAATAAATTAATTAAAAAAGCATCTGGTCCCGTCACTTCATGGGAAATAGATGGGAAACAGTGGAAACAGTGTCAGACTTTATTTTTTTGGGCTCCAAAATCACTGCAGATGGTGACTGCAGCCATGAAATTAAAAGACGCTTACTCCTTGGAAGGAAAGTTATGTCCAACCTAGATAGCATATTCAAAAGTAGAGACATCATTTTGCCAACAAAGGTCCGTCTAGTCAAGGCTATGGTTTTTCCTGTGGTCATGTATGGGTGTTAGAGTTGGACTGTGAAGAAGGCTGAGCGCCGAAGAATTGATGCTTTTGAACTGTGGTGTGGGAGAAGACTCTTGAGAGTCCCTTGGACTGCAGGAGATCCAACCAGTCCATCCTAAAGGAAATCAGTCCTGAATATTCAATGGAAGGACTGATGCTGAAGCTGAAACTGCAATAGTTTGGCCACCTGATGAGAAGAACTGACTCATTGGAAAAGTCTCTGGTGCTGGGAAAGATTGAAGGTGGGAGGAGAAGGGGATGATAGAGGATGAGATGGTTGGATGGTATCACTGACTCTATGGACGTGAGTTTGAGTAAGCTCTGGGAATTGATGATGGACAGTGAAGCCTGGGGTGCCACAGTCCACGGAGATGCAAAGCGTTGGACATGACTGAGTGACTGAACTGAACTGAGTTCCTTCCATAGAAAATTCAAGAGACTCAAAAAGCTATTAGAACTATTAAGAAATTTCAACAAGTTTAATGGGTAAAAACAAAACTTAAAAATCAATAATATTCTAATACATCAGCAACAGCCAATTAGAAAATATAATTTTAAGAATGCAACTCATAAAAAAGAATGCAATTCATAAAAAAGAATGCAATTCATAAAAGTAACAAATGCTTATCTATAAATAAATCTGATAAAAAATATATATACCTGAATGTAGAAAGCCAGGTGCAGAGCACTATAAGTTTGTGGATATTTTGATAAAAATCCCAACAGTTTAGTGGGTGTGTCTTTTGATAAAATGATCTTAAAATGCAAACAGATATAAAATAGGTAGCTAATAAGAGCTTGCTGTATAGCACAGGGAACTTTACTCAGTACTCTGTAATGGCCTGTATGGAAAAAGAATCTAAAAAAGAGTAGATATATGTATATGTATAACTGATTCACTTTCCTGTACACCTGAAACTAACACAACATTGTAAACTGACTATACTCCAATAAAAATTTTAAAAAATTTAGACAGGATAGTAAAAAGTCAGAGACATGAAGACACTTAAAAAAAATAAAAGCAAAACGGAAAAAATAGCCTCTCTCTACCTATATCTATCTATCTACCTATCTATCTATATTTATATCTATATCTATATCTATATCTATATCTATATCTATATCTATATCTATATGGCTTCCCTGGTGGCTCAGTCGGTAAAGAATCTGCCTGCAATGCTGGAGACCCAGGTTCGATCCCTGGGTTGGGAAAATCCCCTGCAGTAGGAAATGGCAACCCAGTCCAGTATTCTTGCCTGAAAAATCCCATGGATGGAGCAGCTTGGCGGGCTACAGTCCATGGGGTAGCAGAGCTGGATATGACTTAGTGACTAAACCACTATATATGTGTATATATATATATATATATATATATAATTAAGACAGTGGGAAAGTAGACCATTTATCATAGGAAACTTCTCTGCTCTTGGCCAGGGACTCATGCTTTCATCTTTGAGATGTACGATATTCAGTTCAGTTCAGTTCAGTCACTCAGTAGTGTCCGACTCTTTGTGATCCCATGGACTGCAGTGCACCAGGCTTCCCTGTCCATTACCAACTCCTGGAGTTTGCTCAAACTCACGTCCATCGAGTCAGTGATGCCATCCAACCAACTCATTCTCTGTCGTCCCCTTTTCCTTTTGTCTTCAATCTTTCCCAGCAACAGGGTCTTTTCCAGTGAGTCAGTTCTTCGCATCAGGTAGCCAAAGTATTGGAGCTTCAGCTTCAGCATCAGTCCTTCCAATGCATATTCAGGACTGATTTCCTTTAGGATGGACTGGTTGGGTCTCCTTGCTGTCCAAGGGACTCTCAAGAGTCTTCTCCAATACCACAGTTCAAAAGCATCAATTCTTCTGCACTCAGCTTTCTTTATGGTCTAACTCTCACATCCATACATGACTACTGGAAAAACCATAGGCTTGACTAGACAGACCTTTGTTGGCAAAGTAACGTCTCTGTTTTTTAATATGCTATCTCAGTTGGTCATAGCTTTTCTTCCAAGGAGCAAACATCTTTTAATGTCATGGCTGCAATCACCATCTGCAGTGATTTTGGAGCCCCCCAAAATAAAGTCTCTCACTGTTTCAATTGTTTCCCCATCTATTTGCCATGAAGTGATGGGACTGATATTGATGAAGTGATGTACGATATTGGGGACATTTAATTCTTTTTTAGTTTAAAATTTTTTTCTTTTATAAATTGTGGTAAAATATACATAGCATCAAATTTACCATCTTATTCATTGTAAGTGTCCAGTTCAATGGCATTGAATAACATTCATACTGCTGTACAACCATCACCACCCTTCACTTCCAGAACTCTTTCCATCTTGCACAACCGAAACTTTGTGTCCATTAAACGATAGCAGTGCTGTTTAATTTGGATAAAAATAGTTTTATCTAGAGTGTAGAATATTTCAAATTATGGTCCTTCTTCCCTCCCTGCCACCATTTCCTTCCTCCCTTCCTCCCTTCCTTCCTTCCTCCTTCCGTCCCTCCCATCCATCCTCCCTTCCAATACAGTGAGAAATATCTTTGTAGCTTCTTCAGATAGTTTAACATAATGGAAATTGTGGTGGTTTTCTTGATTGACTAAACTAGCCACTACTTAAAAGGAAGGGACTTTGGATGGACTTCTCACCAGTATCCTTAATGTCTTTGTAGTGGACTAAATGCTTGTGTCCCCCCCTGGCCAAATTTTTATATTAAAATGATAACCCCCAATGTGATGATAATAGAAGATGGAGCCTTTAGGAGGTGATTATGGGTCTTGAGAGTGGAGCTCTCATGAATGAGATTAATGTCCTTATAAAAGGAATCCCAGGGAGCTTTTTCCTTCTACCATGTGAGGATATATCAGTTGGTAGTCTGCAATCCAGAAGAGGGCTCTTACCAGAACCTGACTATGCTGGCTCCTTGATCTAGAACTTTCAGCCTCCAGAACTGTGAGAAACAAATTTCTGTCATATAAAAGGCACTCAGTCTGTGATACTTTGCTTTAACAGCCTGAACTGATTAAAAAAGTCTTTATATATTGCTAGGGCTTTCTCTTTAATTATGAGAAAGCTTGCCCCTGATCTTTTTCAAATTACTAGCATGCTACAAAAAGTCAGATGTGAACAAACATGAATTCCATAGAATACTACAAAGTTTGTTTGCACTGAATTATGTTAAACAAATATAAGCTCTAATAGAGTGTACAGTATAAAAGTAAATGTAAGCAAGATGTTGAAATGGGATATAGTTTCCGTTCTGACTGAGACTCCAGGACAGTAGAGGAAATGAAGGGCTAGACCAGTGAAGCAATTCCAACTTATAAAAACATTTGAAGAAAATGAGCGAGTTGGATATTAGCTCATTCTTTAAAGAACACTGTTGGGCATTGTATGTGCCCTGTTACCATGGAAAAGGGGGAGAAGCCCTTGCCCATCACCTCAAGTCTCTTTTGAGAAAGCCATCAGTGAGACTACTTCCAGATTTTAGTATGTCATCCTCTGGAGTTTGGGAGGTGCTGTACCCTGGTATATATTATACTTGTGAGGAATCTAAAGTTCCAGAGACTTAGAGAACAAATATACAGACACCAAAAGGGAAAGCAGAGGTGAGAGGAATTGGGAAATTGATATTGACACATATGCACTAGCGATACTATATGTGAACTAGATAACTAAGGAGAACCTACTGAATAGCACAGGGAACTCTACTCAGTGCTCTGTGGTAACCTGAATGGGAAGGAAATCCAAAAAATAGGGCATATATGTATACATATAGCTGATTCACTTTGCTGTACAGTGGAAACTAAGCCAACATTGTTGTTTTACAATAAAAATTAATAAAAACAAACAAGAAATAAAGTTCTAGGGCCTGGCTGAAGCAACTTACCATTGTGGCTGGGGAGTAAAGTGATACCCATTGATGACTGGTCAAAGGTTTGAGTTTCTGATGGACTAAATATGTATAGAGAAAGTAGGTGAGTCTGAAACTACTCAAAGGGATTTTGCCTAAGAGGGCCTTAAGAGGAGGAATAGTACAAGGTCTGTGTGGAGGAAGAATGCAAAGAAATAGTGGGTCAAGGGTAGATTCTCAAAAGGCCAGGTGGAGAATGTATCACTCATGTCGGGGACAGCGGGTAGAACGTTCTTGGTGATGAGTATGGATGAGGAATTCAAAAAACCCATGGGGCATTCCACAAGAGGGATAAAATTAAAAATTCATCATATCTAAAGGAGGAAATTAACACTCCCTCACAAGGCCTTTTTCTGTTTCCCTCTTGTCTCCCCAAAATTTGGCTCCAGAGGGGTTAGAAACGACAGTTAGTAAGTTAGGGAAAGAAGTGTAGATATTCAAGGTGGTAAACTAGAGAGGAAGCAAACTTGTCTGTCTTCTCAATGCAAGTTTTCCACCTGGCTAAGGGCTCAGCTAGGAGAATGGAGAAGCTCTGACTCTGAGAGGAGTTTGACATTTTTACTGTTATTCCAGAGGGAAATAACTGACATGAAGTTGTTTGGGGAATTGAAGAGAATTTTTCAGTATATTTGAGAGTAAGCAAAAAAGCTATGGGTTTCACTCTAGTTTTCCTATAAGAAGTAATGTCACGGAGCAGGCTACAGGGTGAGGAAGGTTAATGGTAACTGGATGTCTTCTACAATATTCTTCATGTTGTGTGTGTATGTTTTAAGTAGATCAAAATTAAAATTTCAACAAAAGAAAAAAGAACAAATGGCATCTAATTGACCAACTTTAAATAATGCTTATTCATGGTAAAGAATCTCGGTGTCAAAGTTTAGAAGCTGCTAAAAAGCCATTTAATCAAAATTATTGAAAATAAGTTTCAGGAAAAGCATGAAAGATGCTCACCGGCATGTTGGTACATCTAGCATCTTATTTCTACATCATCACTTGCTCAGCTCCGTTGATGGGTTGTCTCACCAGTTATCCCTTGCCTTTTACCTGGCTTTCTGTAAACTACTCAGCTGCAAGGCCTGAGACTCCATGATCAGTGTCTGATTTATGTCCCATTATTCTTGTGTCTGTCAGACTTTATTTTGGGGGGCTCCAAAATCACTGCAGATGGTGACTGCAGCCGTGAAATTAAAAGACGCTTACTCCTTGGAAGGAAAGTTATGAGCAACCTAGATAGCATATTGAAAAGCAGAGACATTACTTTGCCAACAAAGGTCTGTCTAGTCAAGGCTATGGTTTTTCCAGTGGTCATGTATGGATGTGAGTGTTGGACTGTGAAGAAAGCTGAACGCCGAAGAATTGATGCTTTTGAACTGTGGTGTTGGAGAAGACTCTTGAGAGTCCCTTGGACTGCAAGGAGATGCAACCAGTCCATTCTGAAGGAGATCAGCCCTGGGATTTCTTTGGAAGGAATGATGCTAAAGCTGAAACTCCAGTACTTTGGCCACCTCATGCGAAGAGTTGACTCATTGGAAAAGACTCTGATGCTGGGAGGGATTGGGGGCAGGCGGAGAAGGGGACGACAGAGGATGAAATGGCTGGATGGCATCACTGACTCGATGGACATGAGTCTGAGTGAACTCTGGGAGTTGGTGATGGACAGGGAGGCCTGGTGTGCTGTGATTCATGGGGTCGCAAAGAGTCGGACATGACTGAGCAACTGAACTGAACTGAACTGAACTTATTCTTGTGTCTTTCTGTGCTTTTTGTGTGGTTCAGATATGTATATATCAAAACATAAAAGCTGCTAGCTAACAACAACAACAAAAAAACAAAAAACAAAAAAACAAAAAACCTCCAAATATCAGCTAAAAACCCTGACATTGTGGTTGGGATAACTATACCTAGGAAGTGATATGTAAAATTTAAAAGAAAAATTCAACTAGAGACTACCAAAAATGTACTAGATTTTTGATAAAAGAGAAGTATAGACTTCTCTATCAGTGACCACCAACTGTAAGTAGCCACATTCATGGCAGGGAAGAGCCAAGAGGAGGTGAACTGGAGAGAAAAGGAGATAATAAGTTAGAGTTTCTCTCAAAGCTTCTGCTCTCCTTCTAACTCCACCATAGCCTGAAGACATCTCCTTTTTTTGTGACCAACTCTCCTAAATCTGGGCTTCCCTGGTAGCTCAGATGGTAAAGAATCTGCCTGTAGTGCAGGAGACCTGGGTTCAATCCTTGGGTCAGGAAGATCCCCTGGAGAAGGAAATCGCAAACCACCCCAGTATTCTTGCCTGAAGAATTCCATGGACAGAGGAGCCTGATGTGCTACAGTCCATGGAGTCACAAAGGGTCAGACACAACTGACGGACTAACATTCTGAGATCCATTGCATACTTGTTTAGTCTATCTTGACTAGTTTTCCTAGGGCTTCCCTAAGTACCTCAGTTGGTAAAGAATCTGCCTGCAATGCAGGAGGCCCTGGTTTCATTCATGGGTCAGGAAGATCTACTGGAGAAGGGATAGGCTACCCAGTCTAGTATTCTGGCCTGGAGAGTTCCATGGACTATATAGTCCACGGGGTCACAAAGAGTCGGATACGAATGAATGACTTTCACTTTCACTGATTGTATATGTCTGGCTTTTTTTTTTTTTTAATTGTTTACTTATTTGACTGCATTGGGTCATAGTCATGGCATGTAGGATCTTCAATCTTTGTTGCAGCATGTGGGATCTTTAGTTGAGGCATGTGGGATCTAGTTACCCAACCAGGGATCAAACCCGAGCCCTCTGCATTGAGAACACTGAGTCTTAGCCACTGGACCACCAGGGAAGTCCCATTTCTGGCTTTTTGTAGCAGAATTTTCAGCCTGTAAAAGCAGAGTGGATGAGATGAGAGATTTGAAGTCCCATGTTTCTGAGTGAGCCACATAGACGAAGCCAAGCCTTGGGGAACACTCTGTTTCTACTGAACTATGTAATCTTCTTTTGTGGTCCTATGGTATCTAAAGGAAATCTAACCTTGTAACGTTATCCATCATCACAAAGAAAGAAAAGCACCTAGAATCCAAGATGGCACTTGAGTTTGATGGGACACAGTGGATTTCATTAATTTCTGAGATTAATCTCTCTCTTGATTTTATTTATTTATTTTTGTCCACACTTCACAGCTTGTAGGGTCTTGGTTCCTTGACCAGGGATTGAACCTGGGCCATATCAGTGAAAGTGATGAAACCTAAGCACTAGGTCACAAGGCAACTCCCTCTTTCTCTTGCTTTAAATGAAATTATTTATTATTGATCAGGGGCCCATATTTCCAACACATAATGGGGCTGGTATCAGCGTTTTCATCCACTTATTTCCAAAGTCGGTTTAGGTAACGTGACCATCAAGTTCAAAACAAGAGATATCATTTGTTAGGAAAGTTAAGCTTGTAGTATCTTTGTGACTTGGCAGGCTGTGTGTGTGCTCAGTTGCTCAGTCTTGTCTGACTCTTTGTGACCCCATAGACTGTAGTCTGCAGACTCCTCTGTCCATGGGATTTCCCAGGTAAGAATACTGGAGTGGGTTGCTATTTCCTATTCTAAGGGGTCTTCCCGACCCAAGGATCAAACGCAGTTCTCTTTTGTTTCCTGCATTGGCAGGCAGATTCTTTACCACTGTGACACCCGACCATGTATCACCGCAAAAGGACCAGATTCCGTATTACACAACATGAAATTAGAATCTCCACAATGATTCCTACCTGCTGTGTGACCTTGGGCAAATTTCTTAACCTCTCTGAGTGTCTATATCTGTATGAAGGGAGTAATGATTTAAACATTGTGAAGCTGTGAGATTTAATTGAAATAGTGTATGTAGAGTGCCTCATAGAATGCCTGGAACATTAGGGAACAGTAAAATAATAACTTCCCTGGTGGTTCAGATGGTAAAGAATCTTCCTGCAATGCAGGAGTCATGGGTTCAATCCCTGGGTTAGGACATTCCCCTGGAGAAGGGAATGGCAACCCACTCCAATATTCTTGCCTGTGGAATTCCATGGACATAGGAGCCTGGTGGACTACAGTTCATGGAATCCCAAAGAGTTGGACATGACTGAGCATCTAACAAGTCACAAGTCACTCCATTTTTTAGCCCTATATTATACTTTTGAAGTCCTCAACTGGCTAGGACAAGTTTGGTGTCTGTTTAATCAGGATGGGCTGGTTTATATTGTTACATGAACAAACCTAAAATCTCACTGTCTTACAACAACAAAGGTTGATTTCTTGCTCGTGTTATTTAGTCACTGTAGGTTGACCCTGGTTCTATTCCATATCATCTTCTCTCTGGAATGCAAGAGGGGAGCAGCCTCTGTTTGCAATGTTACCAGTAGCTGTGGCAGATGGAAAGGAAAACATGGTGAGGAAGGCATTGGTCCTTAAAGCCTCCATCCAGAATGGATACTTCTGCTCACTCATTGGTCAAGGTAAGTGACTTGGCCATATGTAGTTTTAATAGGATGGAGAAGTGTAATCCTCCCATATGAATGAGCAACAAATATTAGTGAAGCATAGCTGTTTACTACATACAGCTGAGTCTTTAGTTCCCTAAACTCTGCAAAAAAAAAAAAAAAAAATAGGTATTGCGTATCTGATTCTACAATTATCCGTTCATATGAAAGTCTATATAATCCTACCTACTTATCCATTTAATTTCAACTAAGATGCTGCTTCTACCATAGTCTTCCTGGATTCTTTTTGCTGGAAAATGAATAAACTACTATGGCCTGACATTTTACTTCTGAGGGCATGTACCACGCTCTGCCATGTATTACACTGTATTATTTCACATGTATTTTTTTCTCAGTGGTATTCACTTTCAAGGAGTTTACAATCTGTGTCATATTCATCCTCAGGACCCTTATGGTACCCAATTCAGTGTCTTGAACATAATTTATTCAAATTATTTGTAGAGCTGAATTAAAGAGCTCAGATGAGAAGTGAACAGTATATGTGGGTGGGGTGGAGGAAGTGGGTGCTACACAATGAAGAAATATCTCCTTTTGAAGTCAAATATATGTTTTCTGGAAGTCCTTGGTAGTAATCATGGGAAACTCTCTGGGGAAACTGGAATGTCAGCTGAGACTCCTGAGAATCACTTTTGCAAGGCTCAGAAAAGACAGAGGCTATGAGAGAAAATTAAGGCCATTGGAGAACTATATCAGCTAGTTCATAATTAGCAATTAGTGCAGAAAGGTGAAACATTTATTTCAATCTGACAAGTAAGATTGCATAATTTCACCAAGAGTATTTGTCTATACCCTTTCCAGAATGCATTAAGCATTTACAAAGAGAAACAAATAGCTTCAGCATTGGTGGTAAAAGGAAGAAAACAGACTTTCTAGGCTGTCCTGGGCAATAATATGTGGTATAGTATAGTTGCCATGTGGGTGGATTAACCGTGTCTTTCTGTTCCTCTCTTAACCCAACAACCTCTAGTCTTATGTCAAGTCTGAGAAAGAACCAAGAAAGATTAATTCTTTCCTGGTGACTTGAGATAATCAAGGAATCACCTGTGTTTTCTTTAGTTCAACTACTATTCATTGATTCATCTGCTAGAGACTGTGATAGTTTGAGTCTATTCAGTCTTGTACACAATCTAGAGTCTTATTCTTAATATGTCTTTATACATGTTATTCTTTTGGCCTGAAATTTTCTCATCTTTGTCCTGAATAATCCCTACTTATCTGTCTGCTTTTGGTTTCTGCATCCCATTATTTGGGAAGAATTTCTTGTCCTGCAAACAAAGGTTTCGCTTCTCCCCTTCTGTGTGCTTTCAAAACAAAATAGATGTCCCTCATCATAGCATTTTCCACAATCAAACTGCATTGTGCTTTCTTGTTTAATTGTCTGTAACTCCCATTGACCTGTACACTCTAGGAGGGTGAGGCTGTTTCTTGCTCACTGCTGTAGCCTCTGTACTGTAATGTCTGATGAAAGTTGATTAATGTATCATTATCTTTTTATGGCCATTATATGATTATATTATTATAATATATTAACATGTCAATGCTCTATAATAGTGGTAAATGTGTATCTTTGAGGAATTTAGCCATTTGCAACTAGCTGTAATTTTTAAAGAGTTATCTTCAGAACATCTATGAATTAGTCTGTCAGGGCAATTTGAATAGAGTGCTCTGCTTTTCAGTAAAATGAACAAAGCCAGGAATCAAGGCTTGAATTCTAGATTTGGCTCTAACTATCTTGCTGTGTGTTCTTGGGGATTAACTTCACCTCTCTAAACTGTTTTTCACATATGCCAAAAAAACAATGTGGAATAGAGATGTTATATGCCTGACATTCTGTGACTACCATTGTGTGGTGATTTGAAATGTTACCCAAACATTCTCTGACTGTTTTCCCATGGAGGGGTGGGGGTCTATGTTCCCTCCCCCTCAATCTGGGTTCTGTGACTGATTATCAAGAAAATATAGTAGAAGTCATACTGTGCCAGTTTCTAGGCCCAATCGAAGAAGTTGACAGCTTCTTTCTGCTTCTTGGATGTTCATGGTTGAAACCAAACTACCAAGCCCTGCTGCTGCTGCTGCTGCTAAGTCGCTTCAGTCGTGTCCAACTCTGTGCGACCCCATAGACGGCAGGCCACCAGGCCCTGCCGTCCCTGGGATTCTCCAGGCAAGAACACTGGAGTGGGTTGCCATTTCCTTCTCCAATGCATGAAAGTGAAAAGTGAAAGTGAAGTCGCTCAGTCGTGTCCGACTCTTCGCGACCCCATGGACTGCAACCTACCAGGCTCCTCTGTCCATGGGATTTTCCAGGCAAGAGTACTGGAGTGGGGTGCCATTGCCTTCTCCCACCAAGCCCTAAGGAAGCCCAAACATCCTGTGGAAAGACCCACCATGGAAAGAAACTGAGCTCCCTTGTCCCTATCCCCTGCTAAGCTCTCAACTGGCAGCCAGCACCAAGTTACCAGCCATATGAGTGAGCCATTTTGAAAACAAGTCCTCCAGCCTCCAGTTGAGCTGCCCAAGCTGATGCTGCATAAAACAGAAAGCCTCTTTCTCTCCCCAGCTCTCCTCAACATGCAGATTCATGAGCAAAATCACTGATTCTTGTATTGAGCCATTAGGCTTTGGAGCAGTTTGTTACACAGCAGTAGCTATCTGATACATACCTTTAGTTATTACTTCCTAGTGTCTCAGACTTTTCATCCACTGAAATATTCTGGTATGTGTAAAATTAGCTCCAGACCTTTGACGAATCAATGTTTACTTCAAAATTATAACAGGAATAACAGCAGTAAGGAGAATATACCATTAAGTGATCACATACTGGATGAGTAGTGCTCCTCCTGGACTTCTCAGCAGAGGTTAATGAAGAAAGCTTTGGTCAAATTAACTGATATAAATAACAAATGGGTCAACCAATCTTCACTGGCATGTAAGATCTATGATCTATGAGTTTTTGCTGGACTTTTTGGAGATGATTACCAATTATGGGTGAGTACCCAAACTACCATGAAAACTTAGCCTTCATTTATTTTGTGTGAAGTGATGTTCTCAACAGTAGCACAAGGTATCCATTTACTACTGTGTCCCCTCAGTTAACCTAGGCTGGGAAACAAAACCATTTCTTTAAAATGGCATAGTTATATATAAAATAATATTTTTATACCTCATGTAAATTAATATCTAGCTAAAGCAACCCAGGGTGTATAATGAACACCTTCAGTAGCTAAGTAGTTAATTGTCAGTGGGTTCAGGAAATGAGGATTGATAGTGATGTCTTTGTGCTGCCACAGTAGTTCCTGGGACTGGTGATTTCTAGACAAGGTATGGCTTCTGGGATGATTCCCACATCTATGAGGGCAGTGGCCTTTCCCCCTTAGGGCATAGTTATGAGCAAAAACCATGAAGCCAAATAATCTGGGTAAAAGCTCAACTTATTAGTTGAATGACATTGGACAAATCGCTAGGTCTTTCTATGCCTCAATTTCCTTACCATGGTGACAATAGTAGTGACTATCTCATGGGATTATTTTAAAGGTTAAATGATTTAATATGTTTAAAGGACTGAGAACAATGCATGCTATATAAGTGTTAGTTATTAATATTACTATTAATATTACCACTAGTTACTATTATTTTTCTTTCTTTCTTATCTTGTAGCTGAGAACCCTGTCTACAATTAAATCCTTTGTATATGGACACCAGACAGAGCCTGCCATACCCAGGAGGCCATTGATTAATTTCAAAAGTCCTAAGTGTACCATTGGCATATGGAGCATTCGAGCATCCTTTTTCCTCTCTTAGTCCTGCTTCCTCTCGAGAAGTGTTCACTCCATTCCACTTACACCAGTCACTCTTCATACCACCATTAGTTACAGAAGCATCTGGTTCTGAAAGTAAAGGAATGTAGAGAGGTTTGGATGGAAAAAAAGCATTAGAATGAGTTTTCTCTTATGGGTATTAAAAATAGCACTTTAAGAAAGTGATTATTATAAATGTTTAATTTTATGTCATATATTGTTGGCATTTGAAATTTAGCCTTTACTTGAATGTATACAGTAGAGTTTTAACAAAGCAAGTTCTATATTTATTATGTTTAGTGTGATTTGAAATTCCGTCTTTCATGTTTTACATAAAGTGAAATTTATGTATGATTTGTACATAGATATACAAGATTACATTAAGAGCCTTTAAGATTTAAAGATTCTGGGACTTCCCTGGTGGTCCAGTGGCTAAGTCTCTGTACTCCCAATGCAGGAGGACTGGGTACAATCCCTAGTCAGGGAATTAAATATCCTGAATGACTCAACTAAGACCTGGCACAGCCAAATAGATAAATAAGATTTAAAGATTTTATATTTGGTCAATATAATTGAGATAAGATTTGGGTTTTGAGGCCCAGTGGGTGCTTGCTTGTTTGTTCATTTCCCCTAACATTCAGGTTTAAGTCTACACCTTAGGCTGAGTTCCCTGGAAACTGACTGAGATCACATTGTGTGCAAAGGTTTATTAGGAGGTGCTCTAAGGAGATATGGCTTCCCAAGTGGCACAGTGGTAAAGAATCTGCCTGCCAATGCAGGAGACATCAGAGACACGGGTTTGGTCCCTGAGTTGGGAAGATCTCCTGGAGAAGGAAATGGCAACCCACTTGAGTATTCTTGCCTGGAGAATTCCATGGACAGAGGAGCTTGGTGGGCTACAGTCCATAGGGTCACAAAGAGTTGGACATGACTGAGTGCCTGAACATGTCACTCACTGAGCATGTCACTCACTGAGCATGTCACTAGGGAGACAGAGCCATGAGGAAGTGAGGGGGCAGGATTGGAGAGAGGCAGAAGCTGACTCTCCATGTGGTTGCCACAGAGGTCTCAGCTGATCGTACAGGGAGTGATGGAGCTGGGAAGGCCGTCCTGAGTCATCCCGAATTGAGGTTGAGGGCCCAGAACTTGAATCTCCAAATCAGACACTGAGGCTGAACTCCTTGGAGGAGACGTAAACTTGGACAAACAAAGCTGCTTCCTGGAGCCAAGAGCACTTCAAGCTAAGCATCCCAGCTGTGTCTGCAACTGATCATCACAACAGCTGGGGATGGGAGCACCAGCCCTGACAAGGGGACTGGGACAGAGCCCACAGTATCCGCTAAAGTGCAGACAAAGTGTTTTAAGAATGATGTATTTCTAATGAAAAGCACTTCCACAGCTACTAACAAGAAGTGAACGACTCAGGCAAATTACTTAATCTCTCTGAGCCTCATTTTCTCCTGTTCATTGGAGATGAGATCATTTATAAGGACTAACAGAGCTCTACTCCTGTGTCTTTCCCATAGGAGACAACTCCATCAATTCTAGTTTCTGTCCCACCTGGCTCCATTCTGTGATATAAAGAATCTAAGGTCTGGAAATTCTAGCCCCTGTGTTTTCAAACAACTCTAGGAACTGTAGTTCTGCTCTTGCTCAGGGTTAGCTCTCTGGGCAGGAAATGAATGTCACTGAAACACCTAGAATGGGCCAGGCTCTTTGCCAATTCTTTATCCAGTTCTTTATCTTTATTTCTCTTTATCCCTCACCATGATATTGAGGGGTGGATGTGAGCACCCTCATTTCACATGGCAGGAAAGTGAAGCTCATAGAGGTGAAGTGTCCTGCTCAAGGTTACATGGCTAAGAAGGGGCAGAGATCGGGTTCCGACCCAAGTTCACACATTGCTTCGTGTACTGCTGCCCTAGCCCAGGTGTTGCGTGCCCTTCACTTGAAAGCTCAGGCTTCCAGAATGTAGCTAGGAAAAGGAAATTAAAATTTTAAGGGGGATTAATATTTTAAAAATATTGATGTCATTTTCTATTCTGCTTTCCTGAGCATGTGATCTTACCCTGGACAGCCTAGGATACTCGATAGCCTAGACATTTTTTGAGGGTTTTTTTTTTGTGTGTGTGTGTACACTAGTGATAAGAAGTGTTAAAGAAGAAATACAGAAACATAGGAGGATGTTCACAAAAATAAGATTATGCAGCAGACCACAGCTTTGTAAGTTCAGCTATGGTTTTCAGAAAGGATTTGCTCAATTTTTTAGCATATATTAATGCATATATATGGAGTCTAGAAAGATGGTATTGATGAATCTATTTGCAGGGCAGCAATGGAAACGCAGACATAGAGAACAGGCTTGTGGACACGGGGTGGGGGAAGAAGAGGGTGGGATGAATGGAGAGAGTAGCAGGGAAACATATATCACCATATGTAAAGTAGCCAGTAGGAATTTGCTGTATGACTCAGGGAGCTCAAGTAGGTGCTCTGTGACAATGTAGATGGATGGGATGGAGTAGAGGGTGGGAGGGAGATTCAAGAGGGAGGGGACATGTAATACGTAAAGCTGATTCATGTTGATGTATAGCAGAAATCGACACAACATTGTAAAGCAATTATCCTTCAATGTAAAGTAAATAAATTTAAAAAAGAAAAGATTTGCTCAATTTTGAAAGCAGACCCCTCTTCTCACTCCCCTCTTGCACCTCAGCATCTCCAGCATCAAGGACCCAGAGCAGAACAGAAACACACTGAGTTCACATAGCAAAATGATGACTCTCGTTGCTTCAGTGCAAGGAGAATGTGACCCCAGGAAAGTAGGAGACAGCTGTGCCCCTTTCCCTCAAGAGGAAAGTGGGAAAGAGAAAGAGAGAGGAAGAAAAGGGAGAAAAAAACCAAGCTGGTGTGGATCCTGATTCTTACCTTTCCAGGTTTCAGTGAGAAGATGGGGGTGGTGGTGACTTAGTTAGAAATTAGGGTGACTCCTAATTCGACCCCCTGATGTAAAGTGCCAACTCATTGGAAAAGACCCTGATGCTGGGAAAGATTGAAGGCAAAAGAGGATGAGATGGTTGGATGGCATCACTGATTCCATGGACATGAACTTGGGCAAACTCTGGGAGATGATAATGGACAGGGAAACCTGGCATGCTGCAGTCCATGGGGTCACAAAGAGTTGGACATGACTTAGCTACTGAACAAAAACAAGGGTGACTCCAAGAATGAATCAGGCATGGCATGGCCAGACACAGGAAGATCCTGAGTTTCATTTAGTGGCAATGCCAGCTCTCAGTTCCTATGTGCCATAAACTTAGAGTTGAGTACCCATTGACTTTTTATAAGGACCCCCTGTGGGAGGATGAGGGACACTTCATCTGAATCTTAGGTTGGGGTGCTGGGCTGGCAGATGGGATGAAGCCCTTGGCAGAGACCCAGGGATGGGTCAGTGACCTGTGATGGTTGAGGTGAGGCTAGAATCACCACTGAGCCTTACACAAGGCGAGGGGGTTAGCAGCCTGGGGTTCTACCATGCACAGCCCTCAGTGGATGGCGCTGGCATGGTGGGCAGGACACTCAAGGGAACTGAGGGCTCCCTTGTTGCCTTGGAAGCAGAAATGACCTTGTCTGAGGACCTCACACCTTTCCTGTCATCATGAGGGTCTATAAGTTCCTTTTCTCCACTGAACCATGTGTTATTTATTCTTGCCCCATCTCCCTGCTGGCGCTAGTGGTAAAGAACCCAATTGCCCATGCAGGAGATGTAAAAGACATGGGTTTGATCCCTGGGTGGGGAAGATCCCCTGGAGGAGGGCGTGGCAACCCACTCCAGTATTCTTCCCTGGAGTATTCTGTCCCATGGACAGAGGAGACTGGCAGGCAACAGTCCATAGGGTTGCACAGAATCAGACACAACTGAAGCAACTTAGCATGCACATCTCCCAACACAAGATCCATTTCCACCCTTTTGCATTTTGTTCTGGGTCTCAGGAGGCTGACTTTTCACAGGCTGCATCAACTGGCTTGCCCTCTGGCTTCTGGGCACCTCTCACCAATGGAAGGCACCACCTGGGGACCAGCATGTGGGTGGAAAGAGAGACGGGTTATTTTCCTTCTGCTCCCTCCCTATCTGGCAATAGCTTATAAGTGACTGCATTCCTCTGCCCAAGGACCGATGCACAGCCCTCTCCTGAATCTAGAAGTCTCATCTGGCTCTAGAACCCTTCCCTCTTTTTACCCGTTTAGACTTCTGAACCTTGCGTGCTTCCCCATCTCTCCTTGGCTTCTCTTAACTCTATCAACCTATCAACCTTGGGCTTCCCAGGTGGCTCAGTGGGTAAAGAACCCCCCTGCCAATGCAGGAGATGCAGGTTTGATCCCTGTGTCAGGAAGATCCCCTGGAGGAGGGCATGGCAACCCACTCCAGTATCTCTGCCTGGAGAATCCCATTGACAGAGGAGACTGGCAGGCTACAGTCCATAGGATCTCAAAGAGTTGGACATGACTAGAGCTTCTTAGCATGCACACACAACCCTATCAACACTGTTAACAATAATCTTTTTCTTTTTAAATTGAAGGATAGTTGATTTAAAGTGTTGTGTTACTTTCTGCTTTATAGAAAAGTGATATATATATATAATGTATATTTTATATATATATATTCTTTTTAATACTAATTTCCATTATGGTTTATCACAGGATATTGAATATATTTCCCTGTGCCATACAGTAGGACCTTGTTGTTTATCCATTCTACATAAAATAGTTGGTGTCTGCTAATCCCAAACTCCCAATCCAACCCTCCCTCACCCTTCTTCTCCTTTGGTAAACTTAAGTTGGTTTTCTGGGTCTGTAAGTCTGTTTTATGTTTCACAAGTAAGTTCATTTGTGACAACAGTCTTTTAATTAAACAACCCCACTTTGCGTGTGGTTTGCTGCTGGGTGGAATGACTTTTTGTCCTGGTTTGCCTCCGATGGTCCCAGTAGATTCCAATTGTCCCAGTGTGATGGTTGTAGCATCCCTCTTAATGCTTAGAGGATCCTGTCTGGATAGTGTCATACTCCCATGACCCTGGCTGCCTCACCATCTCAGAGAGGATGGCAGGTTGAGAGGCTGGTGAATAGACATACACTTGAACCAGACTGGGCCCTTAACTCATTGGCTCTCCTGCTTACTCACAGGAGGGCATGAGATTACTTATAGATGCGATCAAAGAAACCAAATTTTCTCTAGGTTTTTAGGCTGTGGTGTGAAGGATTTTTCAAGTCCTGTTGCTCATTTGTCACTCCTGGGGGGCAGGGCTCAATCTTATCCATCTTTGCCAACTCCGTTCTGCCTAGTGCCCTGCCTGGCCTGGGGTCCGTAAACACTGTCTGAATGAACAATAAGGGCATGGTCCCACCGTGTTCCATCAGTGTGACAACTCATTTACACATAGATGTAACCATGGCACCAGTTCTCCCAGGAGCTGTGTATACTTCACAGAGGGAGCTGCTGTTATGGGGAAAGGAACTGGCAGGGTGCTTGTGTATGTGTGTGTATGAGTGCATGTGTGTGTAGGTTTGGGCATGAGATTACAATCTAAATATAAACTCACAGTGAAAAGTCATTTCTGTTGTTTGGATGGACATGAAATTTAGAGGGGCAGGATACATTTTGTGTTTTAAAGTTCTCCTGCTTTTCCCTTTCTCACTACACACAAAAGAAGCCACAGAGCTGACCCCTGCTTTTCCTGGGTCAAGGTGGTTTCTCTCAGTTCTGTAGGATTTAGCAAAAGCATTCAATGAGCACACACTGGTTGCCAGTTCTAAGGCAAACAGGTGTCTCTCTCTCTTTCTCTTTTTTTTTTTTTCTTTTGTGACTGGTTTACTCTAGTTAGCATGTTTGGAGATTCATCCGTGTTGTAGAATGTATCAGTACTTCATTCTTTTGAGGGGCGTTTTCACCGAATGTATTTTTGGAGCTTTATTGTTCTCTCTTTTTATTGGAGTACAGTTGATTTAGAGTGTTGTGTTAGTTTTAGGTATACAGCAAAGTGACTCAGTTATACATATACATATAACATTCTTTTTCAGATTCTTTTTTTAATTTTATTTTTTAACTTTACAATATTGTATTGGTTTTGCCATATATCGAAATGAATTCGCCACAGGTATACATGTGTTCCCCATCCTGAATCCTCCTCCCTCCTTCCTCCACATACCATCCCTCTGGGTCATCCCAGTGCACCAGCCCCAAGCATCCAGTATCATGCATCGAACCTGGACTGGCAACTCGTTTCATATTTTCTGTGCTATACAGTAGGTCGTTGTTGTTAATCTATTTTACATATGGTACCAGTGTGTATCTAACAGGTCTCTTCTTGGAGGTTGACTTGCAAATATCGTGCTTCTAGTCTTGAGCCTCCCTGGATCCAGTCAGTCTGCTTGCTTCTCAAGTTAAAACTCACTGCCTCTGCCTCCTTCCTCACCTTATTCTCTTTTTAGGTGAAGAAATCAAAGGATTTCAGCAGAATCCAGTTTGTTTCTATGGAAAAGCAGGGGCCCGTTCTGCAAACCCTTTCTGGAGACGTAGCCGAACTTACAAAGCTGTGGTCTGCTGCATACTTTATGAACATCATCATGCTTTTCTGTGTGGCAACTTAGAAACTCAGACTACTAAGAGCAGCCTTATTCCTTTCGGGGTGGTTCTGCCCTTCTTCTCGGGCAATGGCAGTCATCAGTGAGGCAGGGTTAGTGATCAGAGGTGGGTGCTATGACACGAAGCCTCCTGTGTACTCAGCACAGGTCTGCTCATGGGAAGAGCTCTGAGTCAAGCCTGGGTGATACCACAGTGGTACCCCTGGAAACAATACTCACATCGCACTTATCAGGGGTGGCTCGCTAAATGCACTTTCTTTTTTTTTTTTTAATTTTATTTTATTTTTAAACTTTACATAATTGTATTAGTTTTGCCAAATATCAAAATGAATCCGCCACAGGCATACATGTGTTCCCCATCCTGAACCCTCCTCCCTCCTCCCTCCCCACACCATCCCTCTGGGTCGTCCTAGTGCACCAGCCCCAAGCATCCAGTATCGCGCATCGAACCTGGACTGGCAACTTGTTTCTTACATGATATTCTACATGTTTCAATGTCACTCTCCCAAATCTTCCCACCCTCTCCCTCTCCCACAGAGTCCATAAGACTGTTCTATACATCAGTGTCTCTTTTGCTGTCTCGTACACCAGGTTATTGTTACCATCTTTCTAAATTCCATATATATGCGTTAGTATACTGTATTTATGTTTTTCCTTCTGGCTTACTTCACTCTGTATAATAGGCTCCAGTTTCATCCACCTCATTAGAACTGATTCAAATGTATTCTTTTTAATGGCTGAGTAATACTCCATTGTGTATCTAAATGCACTTTCATTTTGACCGCTGCTCTTCTGGGTTCATTCTCTCTGCATATATGTTGTGTGTTAATTGCTCAGTCATGTCTGACTCTTTGCAACCCCATGGACTGTAGCCCGCCAGGCTCCTCTGTTCATGAGATTCTCCAGGCAAGAATATTGGAGTGGGTTGCCGTTTACCCTTACATTAAACAGCCTTTATCCTCAGGTCTGGTTTCCCTTTGGGGCCAGCATTTTCCCACAGCAATTTCCACTGACCTACCCATTCTGGACCTTGTCCCTGGCGTCTATGGGCTCTTTTTTACATTTTCTCTGGCCATGGCCACAGACAGCCTTTAAAACTCCCTGACAGATGCCCTGAGTTCTAATTCTAGCTCCTCATGGCCAGCTCCACGTGTTTCCTACACACTGAAAGGACAATGGGTTTCCCAACTAAAGAGGTATGTCACAGTCTTAACACATGGCTGCCAACATTTTGTTATCCCTCCCTTTAAGAGTGCTAAGTTGCTTCCATCGTGTCCCACTCTTTGCGACCCTATGGACTGTAGCCCACCAGGCTCCTTTGTCCACAGGATTCTCCAAGTAAGAATACTAGAGTGGGTTGCCATTTCCTTCTACAGGGGATCTTCCTGACCCAGGGATCTAATCTGGGTCTCTTTTGTTTCTTGCATTGGGAGGTGAATTCTTTACCACTAGCACCACCTGAGAAGCCCCTCCCTTTAAGAGGTGGACCCTTAAATTCCCCTCTCCTTGAACATGGGCCGGCCATAGTGATTTTCTTCTGATGCACAAAACGTGGTGAATGCGACTCTCTATGATTGCAGATGCAGTATAAAGGAAGAGACAGCTTTGGTGTGACTCTCCGTATCTCTTGGGAGTCTCTTGGAACCCAACTTAGGCAACAGAGATGGGACACATTCTGGCTGGCAGCCCCAGCTGGGGCCCTAGCTGACAAGCAGCATTGTTCTCCAGAAAGGTAAGAAAGGAAGCTTTCAAGACGACTCCAGCCCCAGTAAGTGACTAAAACCACATGCTCGAACTCCAAGGGAAAACTGGCTCATTGAGCACAGTTAGCTCCCCAGACCGACGAGATATATTGATAAATAATTGTTGCTGTTTTAATGCTGTTATGATCACGGTGGTTTGTTAGGCAGTTGTAGACATCCATAATGAGAGGCGAGAAGAACTTGGAGAAAGTTCACAGAGAGCCAGAGGGTGATTTAAAGGTTATGTATAAAACACGATAACATGGTAGGGAGTCTGAGCTTTTTAGTCAACCAAAGGAAAGATCAAGGAGAAATTTTAAAATGTCTTTAAAAAACGTAGCAAAGGAGATGAAACCTACTCAGTTTCCTGTGAGGACAACAGAAGAGACAATCAGCTTAAATTGCAGCATGATGAATTTGGGATTGATGTACACAGTGATTTTTGAGTGGAGGATAAAAAGCCATGAGCATCATAATTTAATGAATCATATATTGTCTTACTGCCCTCCCATCCAGCTAGGTTCCTGCCCCTGCTTCAAATTCACTGTGGTCTCTAAAAAAAAAAAACAAAACACAAAAACTATTAATACACAATTTAATAAATATGTATTAAAGGTAAAATGTGTTAATGCTGTGCTGTGTGTAGTCACTTGGTCATGTCCAACTCTCTGTGACCCCATGGACCGTAACCTGCCAGGCTCCTCTGTCCGTGGTATTTTCCAGGCAAGAATACTGGAGTGGGTCGCCATTTCCTACTCCAATTATGTAGCTTAACAACCATTTACATAGTTCCCAATTCTGTGGGTCAGCTGGATCAGATTGCCTGCTACAGTATCTATGAACTCTGGTCCAAGACTTTAGTGGAGACAGTTTTGAGATGTCTTGAGCCATGCAAAATGTGAGGTGCTCTGTAGCAACCAGGAATATGGTAGCTCATGAACAGAGAGTCACAAACCCTTGACTAACCCCAGCCCCTACCCCACCCAGTCTTGAAATACACTTTTGTTCCTTTTTTCCACCCCTTCCACATTTATCCACCCACTACCACTGTTTGGGCAGGGCAGAGAGCTAGATTTACAAAAAACATCCAGAAGCCTCTTGGAAGAACAAGAGCAGCCCTCCTTCAATGTCTTAAACATAATCACAAAAGCCAAACTCAGAATTTTTCCCTACTGCTTCTGCTGCAATTTTTTGATGCTGGAGGGCATTTATTCAGCTTTTATTATTTTCTTGTTAAAGAATATTTAATCTTACTGGTGGGTGCGTGTGGGTGGCAATCACATCAGAGGAAAGAGAAAGAAATCCAAGTGTGTTTCTGAGGGAAAAAATGTATTAACTGTTACATGGTGGTACATTCTTTATAGTTAATATGCAGCTCAAGAAAGAACATAATAGAACAGCTTCCAAACTACGCAAAAAGCAAAATCAACTCTGCGTAGATCATACCCTTTGTTAACAAATTTAGACCTATATTTTCTAGGAAACTAGATTTGTATGCTGGGGAAGTTGTTTTTTTTTTTTTTTTTTTAGAATTAACCTGTTGTTTTTGAAATGTCCTGGGGCTAGAGAGTAACATTGGCTAAACAATGAGTCAGAGGTTCTCTTGAACTACAGTGTTGAAGGCTCAACACAGGAGGCCCAAGAGAGCTAAGAAAGAGCTTTGGAATGCTCAGTATACAAGCATTCCAACAAGGCCAGAATTTTGGAGAAGATATCTCAATGACATTGCCATTAGCAAAATCACAATTCAATAAAATTGTATCGATTTACCTCTATCATAAGATTTGCTATAATGGAATAACCCTTTCAGTTTGTCCCAGCAAACAATGATCTGTGATATGTTATTTGTTTGTTAAGCTTCAGTTTCTGGATATGTAAAATGGGAAATAATGATAATGTCAATTTTGTGAGGCTGTTGTGATAATCGAATGAGGTAACGTTCATAAAATTCTTAGCTGAGTGCCCAGCACTTAATACAAGCTGGCATTTAGAGTAATTGTTATTATTACTGCTGGAAGGCAGTATAGTATAGAGAAGAACATGTGTTTTGAAATTTGATAGAATTGGATTTAAATCCCAGTGTCTTTTTGTTTTTTAAACATAAGTAGCAATGTGTCCTTGGGCATATTACTGTAAAACTGTGATAATATTACTTATATGTTTTCTATAAGGCTTAACTGGAATTACTTACAAAAAGAATTGAATGTAGTGACTGGTACATGGAAACTGATGAATGAATGATAGCTTATATTACTCTGTGGACTTTCTATAGTATCTAGAGAGACAAGTTTGGCTTATTCTATACCTATGTGCTTGTGTGCTCAGTTGTGTCCAACTGTTTGCGACCCCATAGACTGAAGCCTGCCAGGCTCCTCTGTCCATGGAATTTTCCAGGCAAGAATACTGGAGTGGTTTGCCATTTCCTTTTCCAAGGGATCTTCCCAACCCAGGGATCTAACCCACACCCCTTGTGTTTCCTGCATTGGCAGGCAGATTCTTTACCACTGGTGCTACCTGAGGAGCCCATGCTATATCTGATACTATGCAAAAATGAACCATAATACTTCAGGATTTGCAGTGATTGTGGACTGAGTCCATTCAGTCCCTCATAGAGGATGGGATTAGATACAAAGGAGATTTATAGGGAGAAATAAGTGTGAATGCTAAAAGGGGAAGGTGCAGGAGTAGGCAGGGAGAGTCTTCAGACTGCGATGCAGGTATGACCCCTAAGAAAGGAAAAGGAAGGACAAAGGATGGGATTGGAAGAGCCTCAGACATAGCCTACCTCTGAGAAAGTCTCAGCCAGGCAGATGGGGAGCCCCAGAACCAAGACTGTCCATCAGAGAAGTCCTGTGTCAGGCAGAATGGCCCAGATCTGGTGCCCCCACCTTGTCACCACTGAGTGGGAAATCCTGGGGCCTGAGTGGCCTTGGCAGGAATGCTGCAGTGGATCCTAAAGGCACAGCAGCTAGGGGCTCTCAGTGAATGATGCTCATCCAAGCAGGGTCTCTTCAAGAGGGCCTTTGGGGTACCTCTATGGCCACGCTGACGGATCAAGTTAAGCTCTACCCCAGGAAGAATTGTCTTGTTCATATTAGTTAGTTCCTGCTCTGGCTCTCATAATAGACCCTCTGTTAGTGTGGAATTCAGTAGAATTTTCTAAGAAATGAAACACTGCCAAGAGTATTTCTGGAGAATGATTGAAGCATTTAATAATAAAAAAAAATATTTGTTGAAAAACAAATTTCTTAAAAATCAAGTTAACAGTTTCTCTCTGGAAAAGAGCAAGGTAGGTATGGGCCTCTTGTACATGTGTAACTGGAAAAAAAAGTGTATTTTTAAGTGACATCTTTTAGTTATGAAGTTTCGATAATTCATTCTAGTTTCTCTTCCTGTCTAATTGCACTACTCAAAGTTATTTAAATTTTCTGTTTTAGAAGGATGTCAGGAATATAATAATAGAAGTAGATTGAGAGGATATAGCAAATCTGCTTTTAGCTTTTATTTTCTCTGCCATGAAACCATTGCTTTTTCCATGTCTCACCTTTATCTTCCTCTTCATTAGTAACACCATGGAGGAAAAACTTTTCCTCTACCCTCTTTATTCAATGTTTGGGGATTGCAAATTAAATTGACAAGAGACAGATTAGCAAAAGAAAAGGCAGATTCCAATCATGTACATAGGGGAGTTCACAAAGAAAAGTAACTCAAAGGGGTGTTTAGAATTTGGGGTTTATATACCATCTTAATAGGGGAAGGGGGAGAGGATGAAGAGCATTACGGGACAATGAATGACTTTGTGGAGAGACAAGTGGGCCCTTAGGAGAGAGAGAAACGATATTTTTGTGACAATATCTGTTTAGGTGCAGTGTGAAGGCTTTTCATCTTCAGTAATGACTCAGTCTTCCTTGGTTGTTCCTGGGGAGGAAATTGATAACGCCTGAAATCTTGTGGGAGGCTCTGCTTTTAGGCAGAGAAGGAATTTCAGGAACTCAAATGCCTTCTGCTCAAAATAATTTTTAAGTCACAGTGGTGTATTCTGGACTCTTTTAGCGAAGCAGATGCCAAAATATTGGCTTATCACACAATGTGAGGACCCAGATCAAAGATCGGGTTTAAGATCCAGTAATAGTAGTGCTGTTGTCTCAATAGTTCTGTGTTTATTCAATAACAATTTAATGGTGGTGGAAAACAGAAGCTAACTGGCATTCAGTAATGGCATGGGTCATAGAACCAACTCTTTGAAAATTAAAAAAAAAAAAATACAACCCCTCCAATCAGAACAGTACCATGATGAGGGAGAGGCATTGAAGTTGAGGGCCAGAGAGGGGAGAAAAAGGATGCAAAATATCTGACAGAAGATTCAGGGCCAAGCAATAATCGACTCGTGGCTGAGTGAACTCACTGTTTAAGAAAAGACAACAGGTGTTAGATATGTGAAACCAATGAAATCATCGCATTACCAGGGAATTGACATTGCTAGTAAATCAGCAGCAGGCCTGGATAAATGAAACCTGGGCCATGCAGGCAGAGGCCATGATCACAGTTGTTATGACCCCTTCTAAAATTTCTACCCTAGCTGAAAATGAGATGAGGGTTAAAACAAAGGTCAGTGTTTATGCTGCAGAATGCATCTTGCACAATCATTTTAAAGTTTTTGATTAAAAACAATGTGGGCTTTTGTTGTTATTGATGATGTTGGCTTAAAGTTGGGCATCTCTGAGAGGCAAGGGCAACAGGGTTATATAATGTGGGAGTTTGTTGGCATGACTTTGCCTGTGACCAGAGTGATGTAGGACTAAATAGTTTACTCAAACTTGTGTTAAGTGTATGAAGGTCTGAAAGTGAGCAGGTAATTGACACTTTTGACTGAGGAACACTTCTATACTACCTGGCAAACTGATTCTCTTTGAACAAGTGGGCTTACGCTTAATAATATTTATTGTATCATTGTTTACAGTGACCAAAAAAGCCTGTAAACAATCCAAACACACATCCATAGGAAAATTATCAAATAAATTGTAATATTTCATACTACACAGCTATTAAAATTGAATATGATCAATACTGATTGACCTTTAGAGATATCCATGAGGAAAAGAAAACACATTAAAAGTATTTTAACAATCACACCTGAGAGACTTTAAAACTCCTTTTGTTTATGGTATGAACTATATATGAATCCACCTTAATAGTGAATAGCAAATTTATTAAATTCTAGTTCTTTGAATTTAGCTGGTAGGTAGATGAATTCTGTACCTGGAGCTTGGTCCACTTTTCTGTGCTTCAACATAGCAAAAATAATCCTGAGAAGATGATTATAATATTAGAAGTACCACTTATTAAAATTTTAAGAGGTAAGAAGATTTAAGGAGGTAAAGGGTGGAGGAATAAATGTGTTAAATTATATGCCTGGGGTAAGGTGCTTTTAAAAGTTTCTATTGAGAGAAGGAAAGACTAGAGACTACGTACTACTGTTAGAGACAGAGGAACGAAAGTAGTCAATGTAAAAGGCCTAGAATTGCAGATGCAACCACATTTCTGGATAGAGCATTGCAGTTTTAAAAGACATTTTTACATCCAGTTCCTCACTTGTCAGAGAGCTGGATATATGACTGCCATTTCACAGAAAAAATAAAAATAGAACTAGATTAGTTCTGCCTAAGTTCTGTCTCTGAGTGCTAGCTAAATTGGATAATTGATAAAAATCTAGATGTGGAGCTGGTGAAGAGAAAATTAAGGTTTCCTTCATTGGAGTTTGGAATTGAGATAGTCTTCAGTGTAAATAAATGCATGAACTGCTCTGTGGATGATGCTCTCAGCATTCCTGAATCTTCCACAGGCTCTAGAAGATTGGAAGCAGAATAAGAATGGAGTAGAAGGGACACCATCAGGGTAGTGATGCCTGTTAAATGGGAAGAGCAGAGAACCTGGGGTAAGCCGGGGCAGGGGGGCATGGTGGAGGCGGTCAGAGAGGAACCCAGGTGATGACTGTGCTGATCCTGGGTACAGAGCTTTGGCTGGTAAGGGTGGACCAGTTAATTAAGACCACCCCTTCTGAGTTTGAGGGAGAATAGATACATGTATCGGAGAAGGCAATGGCACCCCACTCCAGCACTTTTGCCTGGAAAATCCCATGGACGGAGGAGCCTGGTGGGCTGCAGTCCATGGGGTCGCTAGAGTCGGACACGACTGAGCGACTTCACTTTCACTTTTCACTTTCACGCATTGGAGAAGGAAATGGCAACCCACTCCAGTGTTCTTGCCTGGAGAATCCCAGGGATGGGGAAGCCTGGTGGGCTGCTGTCTCTGGGGTCGCACAGAGTCGGACACGACTGAAGCGACTTAACAGCAACAGATACATGTATGTGTATGGTGAGTCCTTTTTACAGCATTGTTAATTAGTTCTGAAAGTGAAAGTCGCTCAGTCATGTCCGACTCTTTACTATCCCATCGACTATACAGTCCATGGAATTCTCCAGGCCAGAATACTGGAGTGGGTAGCCTTTCCCTTCTCCTGGGGATCTTCCCAACCCAGGGATCAAACCCAGGTCTCCCGCATTGCAGGCCAATTCTTTACCAGCTAAGCCACAAGGGAAGAATACTGGAGTGGGTAGCCTTTCCCTTCTCCAGGGAATCTTCCCAAACCAGGGATCAAACTGGGGTCTCCTGCATTGCAGGCAGATTCTTTACCAACTGAGCTATTAGGGAAGCCCTAATTAGTTCTACCCCAATGTAAAATAAAAAGTTTTTATAAAAAAAAGGCCAACCCTCCTGCTGAAGACAACGAAAAAAAAGCTGGGAGATATGTAGATACATAATAACTAATATACTATATAATAAAATACATTATTTATACCTATATTACATATAATATATATTATTACTGTGCTGTGCTTAGTCACTCAGTCCTGTCTGATTCTTTGTGATCCAATGGACTGCAGCTCACCAGGCTCCTCTGTCCATGGGATTCTCCAGGCAAGAATGCTGGAGTGGGTTACCATGCCCTCCTCCAGGGGATCTTCCCCACCCAGAGATTAAACCCAAGTCTCCTACATTGCAGGCAGATTCTTTATCAACTGAGCCACCAGGGAAACCCATGTTATTACTAATACAAGATAATAATGATATATAGTTATTAATATAATCACTGATATTGTTATTAATTATAGTTATAATATTGTTATTAACAATATATATCTATTAATTATTAATATATTGCATTATATTATAAAATATTCTGCAAAATGCCAGTTCAGATAGCTAAACTAGAGTCAAGAATTACTAGGCCAAGGTCAATAGGGAAGATGATGGATACCCAGGGAGTAAACCAGAGTTTGCGGCCACTTTTCCCCTGGGACATTTGATAATTCCTTGCCAGGTGACTGAGAGCCTAAAATGCATGAATTTGAGCATCGTTGAATGTCACTTTTGACAGTTTTATAAGGATAGAGATACAGGATATGGCATTCAGGACTTTATGGCCTTGGAACCATAGACAGCCTGTATCCTAGATGTGAGTGTGCACCCTCGACTGATACTGAAGTCCAATTTATCTCAATCCTTGAGTGGATTGAAGAGTTCTTGAATTACCAGTGTCCCCAGACCAAAGCATGAAGAAATGAAAACCTACTCTGAAGGAGGCTAACATGATCCTATGCCTCATATTATTTCTATAAATAGTTTATAAATATAGTATCTGGCAAATAAAAATTAACCTAATACATAGAGACAAGCCCAATACCTTGGGATGTCATCTTTAAGATACTGAAAGAAAACAACCACCATCCTAGAATTCTATACTCAATGGTCATCTCCTTCAGTAATTAAGCTGACATTAATGCATTGTTTTAGTTATCTGTTCCTCCTTAGTCATATTGCCACAAACTTGGTGGCTTAAAATAATAGGTATTTATTAACTCATAGTTTACATGGGTCAGGAGACTGTACATGGATTAGCTAGGTCCTTTGCAAAGTTTCAGTGAAGGTGTTAGCCAGAACAAGTTTTTCATTCCAAGCTCATGTGGTTGCTGGCGGCATTCAAGAGCCTCAGTTCTTGCTGGCCATCAGAAGCTGCAGGTTTCAATCCATGTATCATAAGAGAAAGGCTGAAAATGAATGAGTTAATCATTCATTTTAAGAAATTAGGAAAAGGAAGGCAAATTAAACTCAGAGGAAGTAGAAAGAAGAAAATAATAAAACCAGAAATTAATCAAATGGGGAAAAGGTACAATAAAAAGAATCAGCAAGGATACAATTGGTACTTTGAATCAAATAAAATAGATAAAAAATCTTAAAATGTCACTGTAAATCCTACAGATATAAAAATATGTTAGAAACCATTATAAACAACTTTATGCAAATAAATTTTTAAAATTTATATTAACCACACACATTTATAGAAAGATACAACTGGGCTTCCCAGGTGGCTCAGTGGTAAAGAATATGCTTGACAATGCAGGAGATGCAGGAAACGCAGGTTTGGTCCCTGGGTCAGGAAGATTCCTGGAGAAGGAAATGGCACCCCACTACAGTATGCTTGCCTGGAAAATTCCATGGACAGAGGAGCCTGGTGGATTGCAGTCCATGGGATCACAAAAGAGTCAGACATGACTTAGCAACTAACAACAACAATTTTATAAGCCAGCACAAGAATAGAAAATCTGAATAAAGCATTTTAAAAAATGGAATTTAGGAGATTTTCTACAAAGAAAATTTCCAAATGACTTCACTAGTAAATTCTGCCAAACATTTAAGGAAAATAAAATGCCTGTCTAAACCTTATCGAATATAGGGGAAAAAATGGAACATGTTCCAACTCACTTTATGAGACCAATATAACAAAGCTAATAAAAATCTGAAAAGGATATCGTAAGAAATAATACTTCAGGACAATGTCACTTGAGAACATGTTGCAATATACAAGCAATCTAATAATCATTCAAATTTAGCAATATATAAAATATATAATACCTCTGTGTCAAGTTGGGTTTATTCAAGAAAGACAAGGTTGGTTTCATACTAGAAAATTAATCTGTAATTCTGGCAGTAACAGGATTAAGGACAGAAGTCATATGATCATCTCTATAAGATGCTGAAAATAACTGATAAGAGTCTATGTCCATTTATGGAGGTAAAATCTCTGATAAGCAAACTAGCAATAGACTTTCTGAAACTAATAAAGTTATCTACAGAAAAAAATCTACAATGAGTACTATTCTTTTCTTTTTATTGGAGTATAATTGCTTTACAATATTGTGTTAGTTTCTGCTGTACCACAAAGTGAATCAGTAACACATATACATATATCCCCTCTCTCTTGAATCTCCCTTCCATCTCCCACCATCCCATCACTCTCAGTCATCACAGAGCAGCAAGCTGAGCACAAGTACTATTCTTAACCATGAAATGGTGAAAGCTTTACTTTTAAAAAAATTATTTATTTTAATTGGAGGATAATTTCTTTACAATATTATGGTGGTTGAAAACTTTTACTTTGTGACTGAAAACCAGATAACGTTGCCTGTCATTACCCCTTCTATTCATCATTGTACTAGAGGTTTGACAGTGCAATAGGTGATTTAAAAAATAAAAAATCTCAGAACTAACATAGAGAAAAAGAAAAATAACCGAACTCTGAAGTTTGCTTGGTTCCACTTTATTTTGAAAAGGGCGTGGCTAAGACTTTTCTGTTCTCATTTTGGTATATAGGTCTATTACCCTTTAAGTCTCCTGAGGTTAGCTCTATGTAAGTAAAATAGATCATTTGGGGAAAATATAAAAATACAGTTAATAGCAATTTGAATTGACTTCTTAGGGGAGAAGACATTTGGGATCAGCCTTTCTCTAGTCAGATGAAGCTTTATGAGGCCTAGTGAAAACTCATACTTGAGCCCTATGCAGGACAATATTTCTGAAAGAACTTATTTTGATTTTACTATGGTTGAGAACGACGAGGTGGAGTACTGAAAGAATACTATTTTGGAAGACATTTTCTCTGGAGCTATTTTTTTTTTTTTCAGTTAGAATGAAATTTCAGGGTACCAACATATGTTTGGGGACTTGGGGACTGACTGATCAGTCTTGTGACTCATCTACTCTTCAAGAAAGTGATATGTATCTGGCTCGTGCACACTGTGAAAGTACCTAAGCCTGGTGCTCATGAATGAGTAAGCTTAGCTTCAACAACTAGGATGATAACAGAACTATTTATTTTTAAATTGGCAATTACTAGACGAGTTCAAGCAGCAGGAATGATCATGCTAGAATTGATAAGGGTCTTTGTTTGATAGATTGACAGACCCTGCAGATATAAAGGAAGCAATAGATGTAATCTACACAGACATCAGTGTAGCGTTGATTATACTAAAGTGATATCCTCCTCCAAAAGACAGAAAGATTTATCTGCTATTCTTAGATATCTACTAGGAAGTTAATAGGAAGTAATGGGTCATCATGGTAGTCAGTGTATACATGAAAAACCTAAAATAAATTGTGATTTGTTGAAGTCAGCATGACTATACTTGGGAATGGGTTTATAGGTCCCTAAATGAATTTAGGATGTTTCCATAGATGTTTGTCATCTTCTTTTGAGTCTGACTTAAGTGGGTTGGGAAGATCTCCTGGTGAAGGGAATGGCAACCCACTCTAGTATTCTTGCCTGGATAATTCCATGGACAGAGGAGCCTGGCAGACTGCAGTCCATGGGGTCTCAAAGAGTCAGACACGACTGAGCTACTAACACTTTTACTTTTTCTTTCAAGTGGTCACAAGTAACCGTGACAAATTTTTCCCACTGACTTGGCTGTTATTGAGCTGTATGTATGCAATGCCAAAACCACAGAGAACTTTTGAAGCTTAGCCAAGGTCGGTGATTGACTCACATTGCCTGTGAGATAGCCATATCTAAGGGTCTTCCATAGACTGAAGTGCCAATATTTGAATTCATCTTCTCACAAACACATAAAATGTGAGTAGGAGCAACACACCACTAAGATGTTAGCAGAGCCATATGCTGCCCATTACTAGCAATTATGGAATGCTTTAAAATAGGAGAGGTATTCACATATTGAGGTTATTATTTTTAGATGTTTATCTCCTTTGAGGCAGCCAACTGAACCGAATCTTCTGGAGATTTGGTTTTGCAATGTGGTTTCAGGATCCTAGAATGAGCACTGCTCCTAAATGACACCTTCCCCTAGTCTCTGTATAAAGTTGCTTAGATTGTGCACGGTACAATGTTCCCATATCTACAATGTTACAATCTAGGCATTGTGGACATTGACAGAATTAATGGATGCTGATGCTGAAGTTCCAATACTTTGGCCACCTGATGCGAATAGCCTACTCATTGGAGAAGACCCTGATGCTGGACAGATTGAGGGCAGGAGGAGAAGGGGGCAACAGAGGATGAGATAGTTGGATGGTATCACTGATTACATGGACATGAACTTGGGCCAACTCCGGGAGATGGTGAGAAACAGGGAAGCCTGGCATGCTGCAGTCCATGGGGTCACTAAGAGTCAAACACAACTTGGCAACTGAGCAACAACAACACAGAATTAACTTACATGGGAGCACTGCAGGGAGTGTAGACATTTCAGGGCTCTTGGCTGAGTCCTGGAGTACACAGTCACACGTCCGCTGACTGTACTTTGAGTGTCTGGATTCCTTCAGTAAGCAGTTCCCTTACTCTGCTCTTGTCACAGTCAGCTCATCTGGGGCTGGGACCTGTGTAGACTGTGGAGCTTGTGTGTTGGGCAGGGTAGAAATGTGCAGTGATGGAGGGCTGCGGTGTATCTGGGCACAAGCACCTGCTGCTTTCAGACCTGAAACTATCTTCGGGCTCACATGGGGTGCATTTGAACAGGCCTGGTTCAAATTGTAGTGAGATGCATGTGTTCTAGCCAGCCACTTACAAAGCCATCTAAGTTACAACCTCACTGGATGTTATTGCTTTAGCCCTGGAGATAGTGTTCCACTGCTTTCCTGTGTTCCTCTCCTGTCCCTTTCTGTTTTTTTTTTTTTTTTTTTTACATAGGCCACTGCTGGGATCACTGTGGTAGCCTGTAAAAGTAACCACCTGAGGTATGCATGCATGCTAAGTCACTTCAGTTGTGTCCAACTCTGTGCGACCCCATGGACTGTAGCCTGTCAGGCTCCTCTGTCCATGGGGATTCTCCAGGCAGGAATACTGGAGTGGGTTGCTGTGCCATCCTCCAGGGGATCTTCCTGACTCAGGGATTGAACCCACATCTGTTATGTCTCCTGCATTGGCAGGTGGGTTCTTTACCACTAATGCCACAGGGAAGCCCCCCTCCCCGAGGTATATGTACTTTCCAATCCCAAGAACATGTGAATATTACTTATTAGGCAAAAGATGTGATTAAGGATCTTAAGATGTGAAGTTTATCTTGGATTATTCTGGTGGGTATATATGCAATCACATGTATTCTTAGAATAGAAAGGCAGAGGGAGTTTTGAGGCAGATACAATCCCCTATGTAGCTGCAAGGGTCAATAGCTGTTTGCTGTCTATGGTTGCTGAGATTGTGTATTACTGTATGTATTAGTTTTCTGTTGCTGCATGTCAAATGACAACAAACTTTGTTACTTACAACAACACATGTTTATTCTCACAGTTTCTGTGGATCAGGACTATGGGCGTGGTGCAGCTGGGTCCTCAGACTGCAACCCAGGTATTGGCCAGAGCCGGGTTCTCATCTGGAGGTTCTAGTGGCAGTGGATCTGCTACCAGGCTCTGGGGGTCATTGGCAGGATTCACTTTCTCATGGCTATAATGCCAAGGGCTCTAGCTTTGTGCTGGTTATTGGCTGGAGGCTATGCTCAGCTTCTAGAAGCTGCCAGTAGTTCCTTTGTGTCCCTCTCCAAAGGTCCTCTTGCCACATGACAGCTTACTTCTCAAAAGCCAACAAGGGAGAAAGGTAGCACATTTGCTTGCAAGATGGAGTCATGTCATGTAATGGAACTGTGGGAGTGGCACCCCATCACCTTTGCTATATTCTATTGGTTAGAGGCAAGTCATAGGCTCCACCTACACTCAGGTTGAGGGAACCATACACAGGTGTGAACTCCAGGAGGTAGAGATCATGGAGCCATTTAGCGTTTGCCTGCTACAATGTAGTCCTTTATTAAGGCATTATTGAGAAAGCAAAGCCTTCTTCTAATTCACACAAAGGGCTCATCCAGGTTGGTAGCAGCTGTTTTCCCATCTCTTTTTTCCTCTTTATATTTTTCTGGCTAAAGTAGTGCTAAAATGTAAGCCAAGTGATAGATGTGTATTTATGAAGTGACAGAAAGTGACTAAAATCTGCAAGAATGTAATCATAGTGCAGTTTTATAAGAGTTCCATCTTGATAACATTTATTAGAATGTGCCTGGTTTTGGAAAAGAGAAATTTCAATAAATAAACCACCACAATTGAAAATATCTCTTGGCTCAAATTCTTCTTTTGATCAGACAAAATATCTCCCACACAGGTTCTATAAATATGCATTTGTTAAAAGTTGTGTGTTTATCTTAGTGAATTTAGAAAGCATTTACTTTCTAATGAGGTTACTCATTAGTGTTGATCCAGTTTCTTTAGGTTCCTCTAATTGGACAGCATTATGAGCTATAGTGCATTGAATGGGCAATTCTTGAAAATAAATTTCTCCTTCTTCAAAACCTTCTCTGTTCCCATTGGTCCAGGAAGGGATTAAGCCTGAGTGATCACTCACCTTGAGGGCTTCCCAGCTGGCACTAGTGGTAAAGAATCCACCTGCCAATGCAGGAGATGCAAGAGACCTGGGTTTGGTCCCTGGGTTAGGAAGACCCCCTGAAGGAGGGCATGGCAACCCACTCTGGTATTCTTGAGCCTGGAGAATTCCATGGACAGAGGAGCCTGGTGGGCTACAGTCCCTGGGGTCGCAAAGAGTCAGACACAACTGAGCCTAGCACAGCAGCACCACTCACCTCGACTGTTGCCACAGATTCCTGACGTCTCCTTATTTTTGCCTATGCTTCTCTGATTTATGTTTCTCCTTAGCCTGAAGGCTTTTTGTAGTTCTTCATTCCCTTCATCTTAAATTCTGTGCCCTTTTGCCTATCTTCAAGGCCTTGCATGGTTCTCCTGCTAGCCCATCTAGCCTCATGGTACATTCCTCCAGACCCTTCCCCAGTAACCAGGGAAGCCATATTGAATGAAGAAACCATGGTCCCATGTGCCATAGGCTTTACATCTTTTGTTCCTTCAACTTCAAATACAGTCTTCCCTTTCTTCAACTCATAAACTCCAACTTATTTCTTTAGTGTTTTGTTTTGCTTTTGGTTATTTATTTATTAACTTATGTTGTGAAGCAATTAACCATAAACAGAAACAGAGATAGTAACATAATAAACAAGGATGTCTGCACCATCTGTTTTTAAAATATTGATATTTTGCCATATTTACCTCAGATGCATGTTTTTTTTTCAGTTTTTATGATGAACATTTTCAGACATATAGAAAGGTAAAAGAATAGTACAAAGAACTCCCATATATTTGTGTGTGTGTGTGTGTGTGTGTGTATGTGCTCAGTCATGTCCGACTCTTTGCGATCCCTTGGACAGTAGCCTGTCAGGCTCCTCTGTCCATGGAATTCTCCAAGTAAGAATACTGGAGTAGGTTGCATTCCCCTCTCCAGGAGATCTCCCCAACCCAGAAATTGAACTCAGGTCTCCTGCATTGTAGGCAGATTCTTTACCAACTGAGCTACCAGGGAAGCCCCTGGTAGTATATTTAATACTGATTTAAAACAATTGTTAATGTTTTATCATATTATCCTTTCACCCTCATTTCTTCCATTACCACCTCTTTCTCAAAACACACACACACACACACACACACGAGAAATATTTAAACTTAAGTTGCAGGCATCATCATGACAATTTATCCCTAAATACTTCCACATACATTTCCTAAGAATAAGGTCATCTCCTATATAACCTCCACATCATTATTGCAACTAGGAAAATAAATGGTTCCTTTAATTCATGTAATGCTCTGCCCATTTAAAAATGGCAATTTTCCCCCAAATGTTCTTTTTATAACAATTTTTTATACACAATATCTAATCAAGTTTCACTCAATACATTTGGTTTGGTTTCCTCAAACTCTTAGCCTAGAATAGTCATCCCTACAACTTATTCTTATGATATTGGCTTTCTAAAGTGATCAGGACAATTGACTAGAGGCATATCTCATAATCTGGATTTCTCAGAATTTTTCCTTATATTTTAATTTAACATCTACCTTTAATATATATCCTGAAAATTGAAAGTTTTCTTCTTTCCCATCACCCTTTTACATAATGGTTTTAATGTACATTGATGCCTGGATCAATGATATCATTTCTAGTTCTAGAATGATAATTTTCTAATTCTGTCAGTTAAATTTATTAGTTGCCATTCTGCTGTGAAGAAGAACATTCACTCAACTGGGAATACATTTAAATTCCTCATCTAGGGTGATTACTTCATTCTTTCCCTTTAACTAGCAATTTTCAGAGTAAATCATCTCTAGTGATGGCAAATGATTTCATTTCCCCCCTTTTTACTTTGAGAATAATAGGCTAATTATGGGTTTTCCCAGAAACAGACTGTGAGATAAGACTCAAGTACAGGTAGTTACTTGCGAGGTGATTCCAAAACCACTGGCAGAGGGGTAAGGAAATGAGACAGGGAGAGAAGTAAAATAATCAGGGAGTGTTACTTAGCTATTTTGTTGTTGTTGTTTAATTGCTAAGTTGTGTCTGACTCTTTTGCCGCCTCATGGACTATAGCCCGCCAGGCTCCTCTATCCATGGGATTTCCCAGGCAAGAATACTGAAGTGGGTTGCCATTTCCTTCTCTGGGGTACTTAGCTGTTTACCACTGCAATTAACCACTACAATTAATTAATTAATCCTGCTTGCAGAACTCAGAGAGCTAGTGTAGTACATGTGTCTTTGAGTTATTTCATTTGGGGGGTATTTATCCATTATCTTCTGTCAGTCATTCTTTGAAGACTGTTACTAGGGAGCATTAATTCCCTGACATCATCATCCAAAGGGGCTTCAATATTCAGAAAAAGCCTCCAGGCAAAGAAATACAGGTGCTGACGGTCGGAAGTCCACTAACTAAGGGGTAGCAGTAGGACATCATCATTTAAGGTTAAGATTTTTGATGCTTAAAGTCTCCCCAAATTGACCAATGGTAAAGTTTAAAAATTGAAGTATGGTTGATTTATAATATTATTTTATTTCAGGTTTACAGCAAAATGATTCAGTCAAATACATATATTATTTTTGTAAGATTATTTTCCATTATAGGTTATTATAAAATAGTGAATTTTGTCATTTGTGTTATACAGTAAATCCTTGTTACTTATCTGTTTTCTATATAGTAGTGTGTATATATTAATCCCATACTCCTAATTTATCCCTCCTCTCCCTATCCTCTTTGGTAACCATAAATTTGTTTTCTAATACTACCCAAAGCAATCTATAGATTCAATGCAATCCCTATCAAGCTACCAATGGTATTTTTCAGAGAACTAGAACAAATAATTTCACAATTTGTATGGAAAAACAAAAAATCTCGAATAGCCAAAGCAATCTTGAGAAAGAAGAATGGAACTGGAGGAATTAACCTGCCTGACTTCAGGCTCTACTACAAAGCCACAGTCATCAAGACAGTATGGTACTGGCACAGAGACAGAAATATCGATCAATGGAACAAAATAGAAAGCCCAGAGATAAATCCACACACCTATGGACACCTTATCTTTGACAAAGGAGTAAAGAATATACAATGGAGAAAAGACAATCTCTTTAACAAATGGTGTGGGGAAAACTGGTCAACCACTTGTAAAAGAATGAAACTAGAACACTTTCTAACACCATACACAAAAATAAACTCAAAATGGATTAAAGATCTCAACGTAAAACCAAAAACTATAAAACTCTTAGAGGAAAACATAGGCAAAACATTCTCTGACATAAATCACAGCAGGATCCTCTATGACTCACCTCCCAGAATATTGGAAATAAAAGCAAAATAAACAAATGGGACCTAATTAAAATTAAAAGCTTCTGCACAACAAAGGAAACTATAAGCAAGGGGAAAAGACAGCCTTCAGAATGGGAGAAAATAATAGCAAATGAAGCAACTGACAAAGAACTAATCTCAAAAATATACAAGCAACTCCTGCAGCTCAATTCCAGAAAAATAAATGACCCAATCAAAAAATGGGCCAAAGAACTAAATAGACATTTCTCCAAAGAAGACATACAGATGGCTAACAAACACATGAAAAGATGCTCAACATCACTCATTATCAGAGAAATGCAAATCAAGACCACAATGAGTTACCGTTTCACGCCAGTCAGAATGTCTGTGATCCAGAAGTCTACAAGCAATAAATGCAGGAGAGGGTGTGGAGAAAAGGGAACCCTCTTACACTGTTGGTGGGAATGCAAACTAGTACAGCCACTATGGAGAAGAGAGTGGAGATTCCTTAAAAAACTGGAAATAGAACTGCCTTATGACCCAGCAATCCACTGCTGGGCATACACACTGAGAAAACCAGAATTGAAAGAGACACGTGTACCCCAGTGTTCACATCGCAGCACTGTGTACAATAGCCAGGACATGGAAGCAACCTAGATGTCCATCAGCAGATGAATGGATAAGAAAGCAGTGGTACATATACACAATGGAGTATTACTCAGCCATTAAAAAGAATACATTTGAATCAGTTCTAATGAGGTGGATGAAACTGGAACCTATTATACAGAGTGAAGTATGCCAGAAAGAAAAACACCAATACAGTATACTAACACATATATATGGAATTTAGAAAGATGGTAACGATAACCCTGTATGCGAGACAGCAAAAGAGACACAGATGTATAGAACAGTCTTTTGGACTCTGTGGGAGAGCGAGAGGGTGGGATGATTTGGGGGAATGTAATGGAAACATGTATAATATCATATAAGAAATGAATCACCAGTCCAGATTCCATACAGGATCCTTGGGGCTGGTGCACTAGGATGACCCAGAGGGATAGTACGGGGAGGAACGTGGGAGGGGGATTCCGGATGGGGAACACGTGTACGCCTGTGGTGGATTCATGTTGATGTGTGGCAGAACCAATACAATATTGTAAAGTAATTAGCCTCCAATTAAAATAAATAAATTTAAATTAAAAAAAATTGTTTTCTATGTGTGTGAGTCTATTTCTGTTTTTTTGTTTCTTTTTCTCTTTTTTGTTACTTTTTTGTTACTGGGTCTTTACTGCTGCATGTGAGGTTTCTCTAGTTACAGTGATGGAGGCTACTCTTTAGTTACGGTGCTCAGACTTCTCATTGCAGTGGCTTCTCTTGTTGCAGAGCATAGGCCCTAGAGCATGCGCTCAGTAGTTGTGGTGCACAGGCTTAGTTGCCCTGCAGCATGTGGGATCTTCCTGGACTAGGACTGAACCAATGTCTCTTGCATTGACAGATGGATTCCTAACCACTGGACCATTAGGGAAGACCTCTATTTCTGTTCTGTAAGTAGATTTGTTTTTAGATTCTACTTAAAAGTGATGTCATATAATATTTGTCTTTCTCTGAGCTAGGTCCCTTAATATGATAATCTCTAGGTCCATCCATGTTGCTGCAAATGACATTATTTCATTCTTTGTACAGCTGAGTAATACTCCAGACCAATAGGAATTTTTAAAAACCTGCTTACTTTTGGCATGCTTCCATCAGCTTTGAGCACTTCCTTACTTTTGCCAAGTGACGAATGACAGTCACTTAAAATTTTTCCTGACCCAGACCTGGAATTAACCATTTCTCCAATGAGCTCTGATCCATTTTAGAGGGAAAACGAGATGTGAAAGCTAAAAGTACCCATTGCAACTGGATGTGTGATTCTTTTTTGGCCCTTTTAGTGGCCTCATTTCTCAAGTCCACCTGAGGCTTTTCAATCCAAATTTAGCAATAAGAATTTTTACTTAATTTATTTGACTTGACTTTTATTTTTTTCTTTTCTCTTACACAGAAAATATGGTTTCTAATAGGATTAAGATTTCAAAATCACTATTAAAATACTACTATTAACTGAAGAAAGATTATCATAATTTCTGTACAGTTCTTTCTGTTCTTACTATTATGCCAATAAAGATGTACAATCAGAGTACTATGTTCTATAATCACTTGAAATAATTTTCACTTTCTTTCTTTTTTAGCCATTTTGACACACAGGATCATTTTTCTCCTACTTGTTTGCAATTTTAAGGTTTTTAAAATTCTATTTTTGAATATAGCAGAACATTTACACAGTTCATGCATCAAAACATATGCAAAGAGGTACTCAGAGAAATCTGCCTTTTTTTAGTTTCCTGGTTTACCTTTTCAGTGCTCATTTTTCTATATGTATTTTTATTTCCCTTTCTTTCTTATCCATATGGCAGCCTGCTATATATACATTATGTGCCTTGTGTTTTTCTCTTAACAGTATATCCTGGAAGTTATTTCCTTTCAGCTATAGAGCTCTTCCTCATTATTTTCCATAGTTTCATCTCCATGTTGTAGCTATAACATAGTTTATTTGTACAGCCCCTATTGAAGGACATTTGAGTTGATTCCATCCTTTATTATATGTGTGTTTGTGTATTTTGTGTGTATGTTTGTGTGTGATGGCCTAGAGGGGTGGAATAGCAGGGTAGGAGGGAGGTTCAAGAGGGAGGAGGTATATATATATACACATATAGCTGATTCACCTCATTGTACAGCACAAACAAACACAACATTGTAAAACAATTATATTCCACTAAAAATTGTTTGCATATGAATCTTCATCTTATGGTCCACTTTTGGGGATCTTGATTTGATATACCAACAGTTGAGAAAGCTCAAGATATAGAGGCAGAGAAAAGTAGATTAGCTCATTCTCTCTCCACTGAGCAGTCTGTAGGGACTGAGACATCCAAATGTCTTAACCTGCAGCACATTCACTCTTGATAGGCCTTGATCCTTTGTCTTTCTCTCTTACCTTGAGATTGTTCTATTTTGTCCTTTTATTCTTTACTTTTGAGATCTCCTTTCTTTTCTTACTTTGCTTAGGCTAATGATGGCTCCTAAGTCCTAGGAATATATGTCCTAATATTTCCCCTTGTTTATATTAACTGGAGCCGTGGCTGCACGGGCACAGGAGGGCCTAGAGGAGCTATCCCACACTGAAGGTCAGGAAGGGTGGCGGTGAGGAGTTACCCCTCGTCCAAGGTAAGGAGCAATCGCTGCGCTTTGCTGGAGCAGCCATGAAGAGATACCCCACGCCCAAGGTAAGAGAAACCCAAGTAAGATGGTAGGTGTTGCAAGAGGGCATCAGAGGGCAAACACACTGAAACCATACTCACAGAAAACTAGTCAATCTAATCACACTAGGACCACAGCCTTGTCTAACTCAATGAAACTAAGCCATGCCCGTGGGGCAACCCAAGACGGGCGGGTCATGGTGGAGAGATCTGACAGAATGTGGTCCACTGGAGAAGGGAATGGCAAACCACTTCAGTATTCTTGCCTTGAGAACCCCATGAACAGTATGAAAAGGCAAAATGATAGGATACTGAAAGAGAAACTCCCCAGGTCAGTAGATGCCCAATATGCTACTGGAGATCAGTGGAGAAATAACTCCAGAAAGAATGAAGGGATGGAGCCAAAGCAAAAAGAGTACCCAGCTGTGGATGTGACTGGTGATAGAAGCAAGGTTCGATGCTGTAAAGAGCAATATTGCATAGGAACCTGGAATGTCAGGTCCATGAATCAAGGCAAATTGGAAGTGGTCAAACAAGAGATGGCAAGAGTGAATGTTGACATTCTAGGAATCAGCGAACTAAAATGGACTAGAATGGGTGAATTTAACTCAGATGACCATTATATCTACTACTGCGGGCAGGAATCCCTCAGAAGAAATGGAGTGGCCGTCATGGTCGACAAAAGAGTCCGAAATGCAGTACTTGGATGCAATCTCAAAAATGACAGAATGATTTCTGTTCGTTTCCAAGGCAAACCATTCAATATCACAGTAGTCCAAGTCTATGCCCCAACCAGTAACACTGAAGAAGCTGAAGTTGAACGGTTCTATGAAGACCTTCAAGACCTTTTAGAACTAACACCCAAAAAAGATGTCCTTTTCATTATAGGGGACTGGAATGCAAAAGTAGGATGGCAAGAAACACCTGGAGTAACAGGCAAATTTGGCCTTGGAATACGGAATGAAGCAGGGCAAAGACTAATAGAGTTTTGCCAAGAAAATGCACTGGTCATAACAAACACCCTCTTCCAACAACACAAGAGAAGACTCTATACATGGACATCACCAGATGGTCAACACCGAAATCAGATTGATTATATTCTTTGCAGCCAAACATGGAGAAGCTCTATACAGTCAGCAAAAACAAGACGAGGAGCTGACTGTGGCTCAGACCATGAACTCCTTATTGCCAAATTCAGACTTAAATTGAAGAAAGTAGGGAAAACCACTAGACCATTCAGGTATGACCTAAATCAAATCCCTTATGATTATACAGTGGAAGTGAGAAATAGATTTAAGGGCCTAGATCTGATAGATAGAGTGCCTGATGAACGATGGACAGAGGTTTGTGACATTGTACAGGAGACAGGGATCAAGACCATCCCCATGGAAAAGAAATGCATAAAAGCAAAATGGCTGTCTGGGGAGGCCTTACAAATAGCTGTGTAAAGAAGAGAAGTGAAAAGCAAAGGAGAAAAGGAAAGATATAAGAATCTGAATGCTGAGTTCCAAAGAATAGCAAGAAGAGATAAGAAAGCCTTCTTCAGCGATCAATGCAAAGAAATAGAGGAAAACAAAAGAATGGGAAAGACTAGAGGTCTCTTCAAGAAAATCAGAGATACCAAAGGAACATTTCATGTAAAGATAAAGGACAAAAATGGTATGGACCTAACAGAAGCAGAAGATATTAAGAAGAGATGGCAAGAATACACAGAAGAACTGTACAAAAAAGATCTTCACGACCCAGATAATCACGATGGTGTGATCGCTCACCTAGAGCCAGACATCCTGGAATATGAAGTCAAGTGGGCCTTAGGAAGCATCACTACGAACAAAGCCAGTGGAGGTGATAGAATTCCAGTTGAGCTATTCCAAATCCTGAAAGATGATGCTGTGAAAGTGCTTCACTCAATATGCCAGCAAATTTGGAAAACTCAGCAGTGGCCACAGGACTGGAAAAGGTCAGTTTTCATCCCAATCCCAAAGAAAGGCAATGCCAAAGAATGCTCAAACTACCGCACAGTTGCACTCATCTCACACACTAGTAAAGTAATGCTCAAAATTCTCCAAGCCAGGCTTCAGCAATATGTGAACCGTGAACTTCCTGATGTTCAAGCTGGTTTTACAAAAAGACAGAGGAACCAGAGATCAAATTGCCAACATCCGCTGGATCATGGAAAAAGCAAGAGAGTTCCAGAAAAACATCTATTTCTGCTTTATTGACTATGCCAAAGCCTTTGACTGTGTGAATCACAATAAACTGTGGAAAATTCTGAAAGAGATGGGAATACCAGACCACCTGATCTGCCTCTTGAGAAATCTGTATGCAGGTCAGGAAGCAACAGTTAGAACTGGACATAGAACAACAGACTGGTTCCAAATAGGAAAAGGAGTATGTCAAGGCTGTATATTGTCACCCTGCTTATTGAATTTATATGCAGAGTACATCATGAGAAACGCTGGACTGGAAGAAACACAAGCTGGAATCAAGATTGCCGGGATAAATATCAATAACCTCAGATATGCAGATGACACCACCCTTATGGCAGAAAGTGAAGAGGAACTCAAAAGCCTCTTAATGAAAGTGAAAGTGGAGAGTGAAAAAGTTGGCTTAAAGCTCAACATTCAGAAAATGAAGATCATGGCATCTGGTCCCAAGACTTCATGGGAAATAGATGGGGAAACAGTGGAGACAGTGTCAGACTTTATTTTTCTGGGCTCCAAAATCACTGCAGATGGTGACTGCAGCAGTGAAATTAAAAGATGCTTACTCCTTGGAAAGAAAGTTATGACCAACCTAGATAGCATATTCTAAAGCAGAGACATTACTTTGCCAACAAAGGTTCGTCTAGTCAAGGCTATGGTTTTTCCTGTGGTCATGTATGGATGTGAGAGTTGGACTGTGAAGAAGGCTGAGCGCCAAAGAATTGATGCTTTTGAAGTGTGGTGTTGGAGAAGACTCTTGAGAGTCCCTTGGACTGCAAGGAGATCCAACCAGTCCATTCTGAAGGAGATCGGCCCTGGGATTTCTTTGGAAGGAATGATGCTAAAGCTGAAACACCAGTACTTTGGCCACCTCATGCAAAGAGTTGACTCATTGGAAAAGACTCTGATGCTGGGAGGGATTGGGGGCAAGAGGAGAAGGGGATGACATAGGATGAGATGGAAGGATGGTGGAAGGATGGTGGAAGGATGGTGGGAAGGTAGATGGGAGGATGAATGAGAGGATATGAGAGGATGTGACTGGATGGATTCCACCATCCTTCCACCATCCTTCCAGCACGCTCCCACCATCCTCCCACCATCCTCTCACCCATCCTCCCATCTCTCCTCCTATCCACCCACACTCTCATTACCCCTCTCTTTGCTTCTCTCCCTTCATGTCTTTCCTTCCATATAATATTTATTGAGGGTCTTCTGTGGGATGCAGTAGACCCTGGTGATGAAATAATGAACATGGCACAGTAACCCTTTTTCTAGAGGGGTGCAGATAGGGAAGCCATATGGTGTCTCTCTATCTTTCTTTGGATGAAATCTCACCCAGAATCACAACACAGAAAGCCAATAAATCCTGGATACCCTAGAGGTCTAAAAGGTCAAGTTTATAAACCAAGATCAAGCTAGATGCTCCCATTTTATGTATAAGAAAACAGGTTCTCCGATTTGAACCTACTCCACAGGGGTGGGAAGATGAATGGGAGGGTGGATTGGAGGGAGGTGGGTGGGAGGTGGGCGGGAGGTGGGAGGGTGGAGGGTGGGAAGTGGGTGGGAGGTGGGAGGGTGGTGGGCGGGTGCTGGGAGCGTGGATGTGAGTCTCAGTGAACTCTGGGAGTTGATGATGAACAGGGAGGCCTGGTGTGCTGTGATTCATGCAGTCGCAAAGAGTCAGATAAGGCTGAGCCTGATCTGATCTGATATTAACTGGAAGTCTTGTGTACTAACAAAGTTGTGATGCAGTTTTGAGCAACAAGATAGAAGGAGCCAAAGGGTCTCCTTTTAATATGGGTATTCTGGGTGTCCCTGGGGTACCAGGCATTTTAGGAATATGTATTGTAATGTATCTTTGGTATGTTTTCCATGTGTGGTAGACTGTTACCTTTTCAGGGCTTCCCTGGTGTCTCAGACGATAAAGCATCTGCCTGCAATGGGGGAGACCCGGGTTCGATTCCTGGGTCGGGAGGATCCCCTGTAAAAGGAAATGGCAATCCACTCCAGCACTCCTGCCTGAAAAATCCCATGGATGGAGGAGCCTGATAGGCTACAGTCCATGGAGTCGCAAAGAGTTGGGCATAATTTCATTAATTAATAATATTTATTTGGCTTTCCTTTTCCTTTAGCTCCTAGTGAAAATACCTAGGGGAATGTTTTTCAAATTGTAGTCTGGGGACCACTGAGATCAAAATTACATGCGGAGAGAAGAGAGGCTGTAAATTTTAGAGTGTGGGTCCTACAAAAGATATACTAATCGGACGCTCTAGGAGGTAAGGCCTAGGATTCTGGATTTTAAATAAAATAGCCAGGATAAAATAGCCAAATAAAATACAGGATAAAATAGCCAAATAAAATACAGCTTGCAATTCCTGGCCTAGAATTTTAGATCACTCAAGAAACATTTGTTGAAATAAATGGACCTTCTTGCTTAAATGATACATGCAGGAAAAGAAGCCTATTGGAACTGTTAGATCACTGAAGACTTGATAAGACTTTTTAAATGATTAAAGAATTCTGGAAGCATCCTACCCCCCTCACTGGTGGAAATTTGAATAGGTAACTTCTACAACACAAATCAACTTAAAACAAAATTGTTGAGGAGGCACTGGGCAGTTATGTATAAATAGATGCTACAGCTAAACATTTGAGTCAGCAGTCATTAGTTAATACACTTTGCCTCAGGTAACTAGTCCTTGGTTATACATTTTCTTTTTGTGGAAAAATAAAAAAACCCTTCATTCTAAATATTAGTTGGAATCTCTTATCTGTTGGTGTTTGAAAATTTTAGTCAGAGCAGGTCCCAGCCAGAGCTCACCAAAACTGATAAGCAATCCTTGGCGTTTTTTACTGCACAGTGTAGAGAAGCCTGTTTCCATGGAAACAGACGCCAACTTGCTTAAAACCGAGAACTTTAGCATTAATTACTATTTCAATTTGAATTCAATTGATTTCCGAGTAAATCTGGAGAAAACTTGGCAGTATTATTGTGAGATTGCTGTAGGCATGCCCTACACTATATTAAAACAGCTTAACAAATATAACGAGGTACTGTGGGTTATAAAAGAGAACCAGAGCTCAACTACTGAAGTAAGCACAAGAAAAATATACACCAAAGTCTCAAAAGTCAATTTTGAACTGTGTAGTTGAGTGACTTGCTTTTAATGAATCTAAATTTCCTGTGACAAGCCAAGTCATTAGAGTATTGCTTTTATATCCTTCCCATAAACACTAAGGAAGAAAACACAAAAAGTGGCAAAAAAAAAAAAAAAAAAAAAGAAGCCTTACTTTGGACACCTCTAACTTTGACACTGGTGGCTCAATGGTAAAGAATCTACCTGCCAATACAGGAGATGCAGGTTCAATCCCTGGGCTGGGAAGATTCCCTGGAGAAGGAAATGGCAAGATCAGATCAGTCACTCAGTCGTGTCCGACTCTTTGCGACCCCATGAATCGCAGCATGCCAGGCCTCCCTGTCCATCACCAACTCCCGGAGTTCACTGAGACTCACGTCCATCGAGTGAGTGATGCCATCTAGCCATCTCATCCTCTGTCGTCCCCTTCTCCTCCTGCCCCCAATCCCTCCCAGCATCAGAGTCTTTTCCAATGAGTCAACTCTTCGCATGAGGTGGCCAAAGTACTGGAGTTTCAGCTTTAGCATCATTCCTTCCAAAGAACACCCAGGGCTGATCTCCTTCAGAATGGACTGGTTGGATCTCCTTGCAGTCCAAGGGACTCTCAAGAGTCTTCTCCAACACCACACTTCAAAAGCATCAATTCTTCAGCGCTCAGCCTTCTTCACAGTCCAACTCTCACATCCATACATAACCACAGGAAAAACCATAGCCTTGACTAGACCAACCTTTGTTGGCAAAGTAATGTCTCTGCTTTTGAATATGAAATCTAGGTTGGTCATAACCTTCCTTCCAAGGAGTAAGCGTCTTTTCATTTCATGGCTGCAGTCAACATCTGCAGTGATTTTGGAGCCCAGAAAAATAAAGTCTGACACTGTTTCCACTGTTTCCCCATCTATTTCCCATGAAGTCTTGGGACCAGATGCCATGATCTTCGTTTTCTGAATGTTGAGCTTTAAGCCAACTTTTTCACTCTCCACTTTCACTTTCATCAAGAGGCTTTTGAGTTCCTCTTCACTTTCTGCCATAAGGGTGGTGTCATCTGCATATCTGAGGTTATTGATATTTATCCCGGCAATCTTGATTCCAGCTTGTGTTTCTTCCAGTCCAGCGTTTCTCATGATGTACTCTGTATAGAAGTTCAATAAGCAGGGTGACAATATACAGCCTTTATGAACTCCTTTTCCTACTTGGAACCAGTCTGTTGTTCCAGGTCCAGTTCTAACTGTTGCTTCCTGACCTGCATACAAATTTCTCAAGAGGCAGATCAGGTGGTCTGGTATTCCCATCTCTTTCAGAATTTTCCACAGTTTATTGTGATCCATATAATCAAAGGCTTTGGCATAGTCAATAAAGCAGAAATAGATGTTTTTCTGGAACTCTCTTGCTTTTTCCATGATCCAGCGGATGTTGGCAATTTGATCTCTGGTTCCTCTGTCTTTTTGTAAAACCAGCTTGAACATCAGGAAGTTCACGGTTCACATATTGCTGAAGCCTGGCTTGGAGAATTTTGAGCATTACTTTACTAGTGTGTGAGATGAGTGCAACTGTGCGGTAGTTTGAGCATTCTTTGGCATTGCCTTTCTTTGGGATTGGGATGAAAACTGACCTTTTCCAGTCCTGTGGCCACTGCTGAGTTTTCCAAATTTGCTGGCATATTGAGTGAAGCACTTTCACAGCATCATCTTTCAGGATTTGGAATAGCTCAACTGGAATTCTATCACCTCCACTAGCTTTGTTCGTAGTGATGCTTCCTAAGGCCCACTTGACTTCATATTCCAGGATGTCTGGCTCTAGGTGAGCGATCACACCATCGTGATTATCTGGGTCGTGAAGATCTTTTTTGTACAGTTCTTCTGTGTATTCTTGCCATCTCTTCTTAATATCTTCTGCTTCTGTTAGGTCCATACCATTTCTATCCTTTATCGAGCTCATCTTTGCATGAAATGTTCCTTTGGTATCTCTGATTTTCTTGAAGAGATCCCTAGTCTTTCCCATTCTTTTGTTTTCCTCTATTTCTTTGCATTGATCGCTGAAGAAGGCTTTCTTATCTCTTCTTGCTATTCTTTGGAACTCAGCATTCAGATTCTTATATCTTTCCTTTTCTCCTTTGCTTTTCACTTCTTTTTTTCACAGCTATTTGTAAGGCCTCCCCAGACAGCCATTTTGCTTTTTTGCATTTCTTTTCCATGGGGATGGTCCTGATCCCTGTCTCCTGTACCATATCACGAACCTCAGTCCATAGTTCATCAGGCGCTCTATCTATCAGATCTAGGCCCTTAAATCTATTTCTCACTTCCACTGTATAATCATAAGGGATTTGATTTAGGTCATACCTGAATGGTCTAGTGGTTTTCCCTACTTTCTTCAATTTAAGTCTGAATTTGGCAATAAGGAGTTCATGGTCTGAGCCACAGTCAGCTCCTCGTCTTGTTTTTGCTGACTGTATAGAGCTTCTCCATGTTTGGCTGCAAAGAATATAATCAATCTGATTTCGGTGTTGACCATCTGGTGATGTCCATGTATAGAGTCTTCTCTTGTGTTGTTGGAAGAGGGTGTTTGTTATGACCAGTGCATTTTCTTGGCAAAACTCTATTAGTCTTTGCCCTGCTTCATTCCGTATTCCAAGGCCAAATTTGCCTGTTACTCCAGGTGTTTCTTGCCATCCTACTTTTGCATTCCAGTCCCCTATAATGAAAAGGACATCTTTTTTGGGTGTTAGTTCTAAAAGGTCTTGAAGGTCTTCATAGAACCGTCCAACTTCAGCTTCTTCAGCATTACTAGTTGGGGCATAGACTTGGACTACTGTGATATTGAATGGTTTGCCTTGGAAACGAACAGAGATCATTCTTTCGTTTTTGAGATTGCATCCAAGTGCTGCATTTCGGACTCTTTTGTTGACCATGACGGCCACTCCATTTCTTCTGAGGGATTCCTGCCCGCAGTAGTAGATATAATGGTCATACCACTCCGGTATTCTTGCCTGGAAGATTCCATGGACATAGGAGCCTGGCGGGTTATAGTCCATGGGGTTGAAAAAGAGTTGGACATGACTTAGTGACTAAACAACAACAAACTTTTGATTCTGCAGTTTGAGGATGAGAATGCTAAAGTTCTTTAAATTATTTCTCTTACTTGGCCATTGCATCACTTAATTTACTTTATTGGCCTTCTGATTGTGTACGCACGTACGTGTGTGTGTGTGTGTGTGTGTGTGTGTGTGGTGTGCTGTGTACACTGAAGTGTAAGAGATTGCTTACCAATTTTGGTGAGCTCAGGTTTGGGCTTGCTAGGACTAAGTTTCTCTAATACCCACAAATATGAGATTCTAACTAATTTCTAGAATAATACCTATATATACTCATGTCTTCCTATTAATACTTTGAAAATAAATGCCCTTGAAAGGGCTTATGTACTAGAATATTATTCAGCTTGGAAAATAATAGTTGAAATGAGTTGGCTCAGAGCTAGAAGTGGCTGGAAAATAAATAATTCGTGAGAAGTCAGGATGAGGGGCCCAAAGGAGAGACAAAAGGAAGAACAAAGTTTGCCAAAAGCAAATTTGTCTATTGAACTGTTTCACTGAGGCTCAACTCAGACTGTAAATAGTACATATTAAAAAAAGAAAAACCTAGGAAACCAATATGGAGAGCATGTTTTTGATCAGCATTCTGTCAACTGGGACTTTTAAAAAGTCATATTTCTCCCTAGAGAGGTGTGTAAAATGTGTGCATTTCTTTTCCTTTTTTTCTGGTCTAAATTAGGGGGCTTCTATTCTTGTTTTTATTGAGGTATAGTTGACAAAGTGTCCATTTCTTGATCACAGTTGCAAAGCAGAGGATATTGACAAAGTCAAAAGCCAAATGTTACAAGACAGAAAGCATTATGAGTGAGAATTCTAGAGTAGGACATACTAGAGAGACATTGACTGATTATCTGAGCCCACTCTCCAGCTTCTCTGTGTTTTAAACAGCTAACGTCTGTGGCCTTCCTAGTGCTGTCTTTTGGATTACTGGAGCTGTTTTCTTGGCTTAGAGAGAAAAACTTGGGAGTTCACATATCATTTCAATACCTTCCTGTTGTGGGATTATAAAAGGTCAGATTCCTTTTCTAGGGGTGAGACAAACTTTGAGGTGTAATTAACACTTCCAGAGCTGGCTGCTGAATCAGGCTGGAGGCTGGGACTTTGCCTGAAATCTTGTCTTTGCTTAGCTCTTATCCCTTCTCATCCTATATTTAACTAGCCCCCAAAATGGCCATCGTCTTCTCTCACAATGAATAGGGTTGACCTATGTCAGCAGTCCCCAACTTTTCTGGCACCAGGGACTGGTTTTGTGGAAGACAGTTTTTCCACATACTGGGGGAGGGGGTATGGTTTAGAGATGATTCAAGCACATTACATTTATTGTGCACTTTATTTCTATTATTATCATTACACTGTGATATATGATGAAATAATTATACAGCTCACTGTAATGTAGAATCAGTGGGAGCCCCAAGTGTGTTTTTCCTGAGTTCAAGCAGTAATGCTAGCAATGGGGAGCAGCTGTAAATAAAGATGAAGCTTCATTTGCTCACCTGCCACTCACCTTCTGCTGTGTGGCCCCATTCCTAACAGGCCACAGACTGTTACCCATCAGTGGCCTGGGGGTTGGGAACCCCTGACCTATGTAACCAATAGGATATAATAAGGATGATGGTGTGTGACTTCTGAGGCTGGATCATTAAAGTCATTGTAGCTTCCACCTTGCCCTCTTTTGTGTTATCCTCTTTAAGGGAAGCCATTTGTCATGTGAGGCAGACACTCAAATAACTCTAAGGTCCATGTGGCAAAGAACAGAGCCCTTTCACCTTTAGGTAGCACAGACTTGCCATTCCCATGGGTGAGTTATTCAGGAGGTGGTTCATTCAACCCCAGTCAAATCTTCAGATGGCTGCAGCCTTGGCTCACTTCTTGACTGTATCGAGGAGGAAGAAATTCTTCTCTACCCTTTGAAGTTTTTCTGGCTTGTCTAAAAATTAAATTGACATGGGACAGATTAACAGGAGTTGTTATTCAGTTGCTAAGTCATGTCTGACTCTTGGACTGCAAGAGTCCAAGGACTGCAAGACCCATGGACTGCAGTATGCCAGGCTTCCCTGTCCCTCACCAGCTCCTGAAGTTTGCTCAAACTCATGTACATTGAGTTGGTGATACCATCCAACCATTTCATCCTCTATCGTTACCTTCTCCTCCTGCCTTCAATCTTTTCCCAGCATTGGGGTCTTTTCCAGTGAGTTGGCTGTTCTCATCAGGTGGTCAAAGTATTGGAGCTTCAGCATCAGTCCTTCCAATGAATATTGGGTTGGGTTGATTAACAGGAGAACATCACACAAAAGTTTTGTAATGTGTACAATATACAAGAGAGAGACCCAGTAAAAATAAGTAACTCCCTCAAATGACCGAAACCCTCACCATGAATATTAATTCAGCTAAAGACAAAAGAGGGTGTTGGGAGTAGTGGTTTGGGATTTCAAAGATGAGGAAGGAAATTCACATGCAAATGTTTGATAAACAAATGTTTTCTGGGCCATGCAGAGACAATGGTACACAGAGTGGACTTTGATCTCTTAAGAGTTTCCCCACCACACCATGCCATGTATTTTACAAATATCTCTGATGGTAGTTCTGTTCTGGGAACAGGTTCTCTATCAAAAAAAATTTTTTTTTGGCAATTGGGGGAAGGCCAAAGTTTCTTCCTGGGTCTTTTGGACCTTGATTATTTTCAGCTTGAAATAATGCATATATCACATAAATATTTTGGGGTGGCATATTTTGCTCCCCTGCAACTTAAACCTCATGAGAGACCCTGAGCTAAAAACTATTCATCTTAAGCCACTCCTGAATTCCTGCCCCTCAGAACACGTGTGAGATAAAAATTCTTGTTATTTTAAGCCAAGTTTTGAGGTAGCAAAATTGCTTTTTTAATGTAGCAATACAAAATGGATACATACTGTTTCCTCCACTCTTTGTTTTTTCCTGGTGCTCAGTTGCATCTGACTCTTTGTGACCCTGTGGACTGTAGCCGACCAGGCTCTTCTGTCCATGGGATTTTCCAGGCAAGAATACTGGAGTGGCTAGCCATTTCCTCCTCCAGGGGATCTTTGTGACCCAGGGATCCAACCCACATCTCCCACATTGCAGGAAAATTCTTTACCACTGAGCCACTGGGGAAGCCCATTTTCTCCTAGTACTATCTGCTTAATAAATAACCTTCACCTGAATCTCATATTAGGATCTGCTTCTGATGAACCTGATTTAAGATATTTGAATTCAAATCCCAGTTCTGACATCTATTAGCTGTGTGACCTTAGGCAAGTCACTAATCCCTCTATTGTGCCTTGATAAAATGTGGATAATGATAGTACTGATCTCTTAGAACTCTGGGAGGATTAAAGGGATCAATGCTTGGAAAGTGCATAGCATAGTGCCTAGCACATTGTTGGAACTCAGCAATGTTAGTAATTTTTATGAGTAGCATAGGGTGACACTTGTCAGCTGTGAGGTCTAACCAAATAGAATTTTCTATAGCCTCTGTGGCCCTAGTCATCCATCTTGCTGGCTTTTGACCATATGGAAGTATAAAAAGGTGATTGTAGCTACTTCAGCCCAATTTGGGAAAAAACAATTCAAGGCACATGGCTCCTTGTGGTAGGTCAATAGTGTTATCTTCATAAATGAAACTCAGACCATTGCATTATTGTGATAAGATCTGCTATTTTACTTGAAATAAACAAACCTTGCTGCTGGATCCATCACTGTTCCCACCACAAAGAAGGCATAGACCTGAAGCAGCTATTTTAACAGCTAAGTGACAATGTTTTTCTGTTGAAAATTGAAGGCTAGACACTGCCCTCCTCCCGTAGCTTTTAAATCCAGGAAAAAGTGTATAAGGCAATACCCCAATTAAGAAATCTTTATAAAGAGAGATTCTTTTCTTCTAGTAAGCCTGATACAAAAAATTATTCATGTAATATTAACATATACATATGAGTAGATAGTGGGCAATTGTAATAGACTGCAGAAAAAGATTATCTTGTTCTCACAGTGAGGATATAATGAAGAAAAATCAGAATTCTGCAAGCTGAATAGGGACTATAAGATGGGAAGATTAAAAGATGGAGTCTGAACTTCAGACTCCAGTTAAAGACAATGAGCAAGAATCCTGCATTAATGAGGGGCTAAGGGAAGAGCCTTGGCTTTAAAGCTGCCAGATGAAAGCCTGTACTCATAGAGAGTCAGAAAGTTCTCTTCAGTGCCATTTGGTTCTCCATCATGGTAGAGAGAAACAGTAGCCCCAATAATATGTTTCTGTTGTTTTTGTTTAGTTACTAAGTCATGTCCGACTCTGCGACCCCATGTACTACAGCATACCAGGCTCCCCTGTCCTTCACTATCTCTTGGAGTTTGCTCTAACTCATGTCCATTGAGTTGGTGATGCTATCATAATAAGATTAAGACAACATTTTCTCCTGAATTTTGCTTTAACTTCTACAATCTAATTTGTAGTTACTAGCTATGAAGACTTGTTGATTACTTCTTGTAAGACAAAACACTTGGAGAAGTTGAAGGTGAGAGGTAGAATTAAAAAGCATAGTTGGAGAGAAGCTTCCCCGGGAGCACTAGTAGTAAAGAATCCTTCTGCCAGTGTAGGAGGATGTAAGAGATGCAGGTTCGATCCCTGGGTTGGGATGATCCCCTGGAGGAGGAAATGGCACCCCACTCCAGTATTCTTGCCTGGGAAGTTCCATGGACAGAGGAGCCCAGCAGGCTACAGCCCATGGGTCTCAAAGAATCAGACACAACTGTTGGAGAGAAGGCCAAGCACTACAAGGAGTTTTGAGACTTGACCATTTGTGGGTTCATTGTGGTTTGCTCTATTTCCAGGATATGTTGAAGAATACTCCCTAAAGTAGGCACTGTTGGTTATAGTGGTTATTCAGAGCCTTTCTTGAGATACCTATGGAATCTGTGGTTAAGCCAACACATAAAACTAGCAACTGATGCCAAGAGAGATGTTCCTTTTGGCTCAGTAATAGCTCTGTTTAACACATGTTGGCTGAGCCTGCCAATAGTCAGGAATGATGCAGTGGGATTTAAAGAAGGAATTTTGACTGAGAGTAAAGTCACATAGAAAGCTTTCCTGAAGGTCCTTGGTCAGCTCAAGAATTGTTCTTGCATGGCACAGGGAGAAGGAATCTTGAGCAGCTCTGACCTTTTATTCATCATGATGAATGGACCATCACTGTGTACATCATTGACTCTCAAACCATTTGTTAAGATCTTATTAATACAGTACTCCCTCTCCAGTGGGCACAAAGTGAGTTAACTGGGCCCTCTTATGAACTGTTGGCAGGAGGATAAATGACTATAGTATTTTGGTAGACAGTTTAGGAATATGTATCAAGATTTTAAAAGCATGGCATCATTTAGGGTCCTGGCACAGAACAGATGGTGCTTCTAAACAGGGTATTGAGAACATGTATGCAGTAAGACCTTAGGGAAATTGACAAGGGCTGGTACAATACCTGAGACCAACCAGAGTGAGGAACCATTAATACCTTAGGGCTGAAGGGGCAAGAGGAGGCAGTGGTTAAGAGAACTTGGAGCTGTATGGAAGGGTACCCTACCTGAGCTGAGATCTTGGTAGAAGGATGCAGCCATATTTTGGTAGAAGAATGTGCTGGTAGTAGGAGTGCTGGGAGAAACAAATATCTCAAACTCACTCTCTTCTGTTCTTGCAGTCTCTTGTCAGCATCTCCCAGCAGCAAAATTGACCAGAAACCATAGGCAAAGAAGTCAGTGCAGTCCATATGAGTCATCCTCCTCAGGCAGGATTCTAAAGGATGGAGAGTGGGTCTTCAGGGACAAATAAAACATCTGGCACATGAATATACCTTTTGACTCAGCAAGTCTATTCTTACAATGCTTTCTAAAGAATTGTTTCAACAGGTTTTCAAAGATAATCAGTATAGCATTTCTTCAGAATAGAGAAAAACTAGAAAGGACCTAAATGCCCACTATTACTAAGGGTATATTCATATTATGGGATACTATGTAGCTATTAGGAAAAATAAGATAGAATCAACATGGGCAGATATGGAAGCACCCAAAAAGTGTGGTTGTGTAAAAAAAAAAAAAGTAAAACCAGCAAACAAAAAAAATCCAAGTTGCAGATTAATATATAAAGTCTGATCCTATTTTTTGTTTGGGGGGAAAAAACCCACAATCATTAATCAGATCAGATCAGTCGCTCAGTCGTGTCCGACTCTTTGCGACCCCATGAATCGCAGCACTCCAGGCCTCCCTGTCCATCACCAACTCCCGGAGTTCACTGAGACTCATGTGCATCGAGTCAGTGATGCCATCCAGCCATCTCATCCTCTGTCGTCCCCTTGTCCGCCTGCCCCCAATCCCTCCCAGTATCAGAGTCTTTTCCAATGAGTCAACTCTTCGCATGAGGTGGCCAAAGTACTGGTGTTTCAGCTTTAGCATCATTCCTTCCAAAGAAATCCCAGGGCCGATCTCCTTCAGAATGGACTGGTTGGATGTCCTTGCAGTCCAAGGGACTCTAAAGAGTCTTCTCCAACACCACAGTTCAAAAGCATCAATTCTTCGGCGCTCAGCCTTCTTCACAGTCCAACTCTCACATCCATACATGACCACAGGAAAAACCATAGCCTTGACTAGACGAACCTTTGTTGGCAAAGTAATGTCTCTGCTTTTGAATATGAAATCTAGGTTGGTCATAACCTTCCTTCCAAGGAGTAAGCGTCTTTTAATTTCTTGGCTGCAGTCACCATCTGCAGTGATTTTGGAGCCCAGAAAAATAAAGTCTGACACTGTTTCCACTGTTTCCCCATCTATTTCCCATGAAATGGTGGGACCGGATGCCATGATTTTCATTTTCTGAATGTTGAGCTTTAAGCCAACTTTTTCACTCTCCACTTTCACTTTCATTAAGAGGCTTTTGAGTTCCTCTTCACTTTCTGCCATAAGGGTGGTGTCATCTGCATATCTGAGGTTATTGATATTTCTCCCGGCAATCTTGATTCCAGTTTGTGTTTCTTCCAGTCCAGCGTTTCTCATGATGTACTCTGCATATAAGTTAAATAAACAGAGTGACAATATACAGCCTTTATGAACTCCTTTTCCTATTTGGAACCAGTCTGTTGTTCCAGGTCCAGTTCTAACTGTTGCTTCCTGACCTGCATACAAATTTCTGAAGAGGCAGGTCAGGTGGTCTGGTATTCCCATCTCTTTCAGAATTTTCCACAGTTTATTGTGATCCACACAGTCAAAGGCTTTGGCATAGTCAATAAAGCAGAAATAGATGTTTTCCTGGAACTCTCTTGCTTTTTCCATGATCCAGCGGATGTTGGCAATTTGATCTCTGGTTCCTCTGCCTTTTCTAAAGCCAGTTTGAACATCTGGAAGTTCACGGTTCACGTATTGCTGAAGCCTGGCTTGAAGAATTTTGAGCATTACTTTACTAGCGTGTGAGATGAGTGCAATTGTGCGGTAGTTTGAGTATTCTTTGGCATTGCCTTTCTTTGGGATTGGGATGAAAACTGACCTTTTCCAGTCCTGTGGCCACTGCTGAGTTTTCCAAATTTGCTGGCATATTGAGTGCAGCACTTTCACAGCATCATCTTTCAGGATTTGGAATAGCTCACCTGGAATTCCATCACCTCCACTATCTTCGTTCGTAGTGATGCTTTCTAAGGCTCACTTGACTTCACATTCCAGGATGTCTGGCTCTAGGTGAGTGATCCCACCATCGTGATTATCTGGGTCGTGAAGATCTTTTTTGTACAGTTCTTCTGTGTATTCTTGCCATCTCTTCTTAATATCTTCTGCTTCTGTTAGGTCCATACCATTTCTGTCCTTTATCGAGCCCATCTTTGCATGAAATGTTCCTTTGGTATCTCTGATTTTCTTGAAGGGACCTCTAGTCTTTCCCATTCTGTTGTTTTCCTCTATTTCTTTGCATTGATCGCTGAAGAAGGCTTTCTTTTCTCTGCTATTCTTTGGAACTCTTCATTCAGATGTTTATATCTTTGTACATCTAAATATTTATACACAAACTTGATTGGGAGTGAGCCAGCAAAAAGGAAATTTTAATGTTTTTCCTAGATATATTTGTATTGTTTGAAATGTCTCATGAACATATTTATATATTACTTGCGTAACTAGATAAACCAATAAGACAGTGCAACTGAATGACTTAGACGTAAGTTGTAAACTCCTAGTGGTCAGAAACTAATTCCCTCCTTAATGCCCTTCCTTCCTGTCTTTCTGTCTTTCGTGGGGATTGAGAGTCTTGATGTTCAGTTTTAGTTCTGCCCCTGCCAAGTCAGTGCTCAGAAAACCTGGGGAATTAGGAAATCTAATTCTCCTTCAGCCTGGTAGCCATAGAATATGCTCACTGGGATGTCTCCTTTCCCTTTGACCTTTGGTATCTTAGCTAGTTTGAAACCCAACCACGTTTTATTAAGACTTAGGCAAAATGCAGAAAATGCACACTGACCCGTGTCCACGCTGGAGCTGAAATCTTGGACCTTCTGATCTGAGCCTCACATCTTCTCTGTTGCATATTAACCTGTTTCTTCATCTCTTTCTTATTTCCTGATTTCCCAGGTGTTCCTATTTGGCATCCACAATATTTGAGTGCTCTAACTTACACCGTTACTTGCTCTTGTTTCATCCTGGCATTTTTAAAATCGCACTTCTGGTAATTTGCCCCAATGGCTAGATGGATAAGCCACCATGTGCTGCCTTAGCTGACAACCCTGCCTGGTCTGACCTCATTTCCTCCCTGCTTTATGAATTTGACTCCAACTAGGTCCAGAGAAGTCCTTGCATTGGTTTTCTAATGCACTAAGGTGTATTTGGGTCTGCAGGCCTGTCCTGGACCCATATTGACTGGTTAGGACCTGCCCATCTTGCCTGGCTCCTACTAATGTTCTCTCACCAAAAGACTTCACCTGGCTTCCTGTATGTCCAAGTTCTTCTGTAGTACTCTAAATCAAGAAAGTCACCTGTACCTACTTGCTACCAATTCTTAAGTTTCATCATTATCTCAAAATGTGGTTTCATCATTATCTCAAAATGTGGTCCCTAGACCAGCAGTATCAATATCACCTACTATTTATGAGAAATACAAATTCCTATATATTCTTATATACCCAGGAGTATAGATATCAGAATGCAGTGTACTTACAGTACTTTTCTCACTTATTTACACACCTCTTCAGCTTGCATTTATTGAGTATCTACTATATGCAATGCACTGTGCTGAGTGCTATGGGGAGATAAATAAGAAAAAAATACAGGGCACCCCAGCCTGATTTTGCTGCCTTCAAGGGACTTCTAAGTTGTTTTGAAAGATGGGACATTTATATGAAAAAAGAAAATGACAATACAATAAAAGACAGTGCGTGCATGCTCAGTCAAGTCTGATTCTTTGTGACCTCATGGACTGTAGTCTGTCAGGCTCCTTTGTCCATGGAATTGTCTAGGCAAGAATACCTGAAATTATAGTGGTTTGCCATTTCCTCCTCCAGGGGATCTTCCCAACCCAGGGATCAAACCCATGTCTCCTGGGGCTCCTGCATTGTTAGGCTGATTCTTTACCTGATCCACCTGGGAAGCCAAAAGACAATAGCAAAAGCAAAATACAATAAAAGAAGCTCAGAAGACTGAGTGATCCCAGTGGATTGGAATGGTCTTAGGAAAGGTAGGCTGAGGAAGGCTGGTAGGATTCAGACTGTAGTCTGAAGGATATTCCAGCCAAGAGACACACATATGAAATATACAAGTGTGTTTATGGAATGATGGATAAGCTAGGATTTCAAAGCAGGGAAACCAGCAACCTTGAGCTCTCAGATCTATCTATGGGGTCACAAACACTGCTAGGGCTTCTTTTACTTCCTCATTCATAATTTGGTTCCTGAGCACTCAAGCCCTTTGCTTGCCAGCTATCCACCTACTGACCAGAGCCAACTGCTTACCCCTCCTTTAGGTCATCTCTGCTGGTAAGATGCATTATCTTCCAAGTAGCTTTTTTCCCTTTCCCTTATCTCACTCACGCTTCACTTGTGGCTCAAATGGTAAAGAATCCATGTGTAATGCAGAAGACCTGGGTTCGATCCCTGGGTTGGGAAGATCCCCTGGAGAAGGGCATGACAACCCACTCCAGTATTCTTGCCTGGAGAATTCCACAGACAGAGGAACCTGGTGGACTACAGTCCATAGGATCACAAAGAGTCAGACATGACTGAGCAACTAACACTTTCACCTCTACTTACTTACTATCTCACCCAGTTATTCTTTGGGATTTATTCATGTCCTTGGAGATTGCACTAGGGAAGGCTCAAGTTCAGTTCTCTTTGCTCCCTCAGTTCAGTTCAGTCACTCAGTCATGTCAGACTCTTTGCAACCCCATGGACTACAGCATGCCAGGATTCCTTGTCTTTCACCAACTCCTGGAGCTTGTTCAAACTCATGTTCATCCAGTCAGTGGTGCCATCTAACCATCTTATCCTCTGTCATCCCTTTCTCCTCTTGACTTCAATCTTTCCCAGCATCAGGGTCTTTTCCAAGGAGTCAGTTCTTCACATAAGATGGCCAAAGTATTGGAGTTTCAGCTTCAGCATCAGTCCTTCCAACGAATATTCAGGACTGATTTCCTTTAGGATGGACTGGTTTGATCTTGCCTCCCTATCTGGCTGCATAATTTGAAGCAGGTGGTATTCTCTGGCTGTCTGCTTCTAGGATTGCAGTGTGCGTGTGTGTTGGGGGTGATGGTGGTAAACCATAAGTTCCAAAATTTTACACACAGTCCTTCCTTTGGGATCAAGAAATTCCTCCACTCATGGAGCCCCAGGTCCTGCCTAAACACCTCAGGGCTTCCTGAGGTGTGCATGCAAATTAGACCCAAACAGTGACACCAGATGACACAATTTTTATTGGGGTTTGAGTATTCATAAAAATAAATGCACATAGCATTCAGAACCACCCCCCAATGGACTCATTTTGAATATCTCATCTTGGAAATAACTAATAGGTATTAGAGGTGAATATTTTAAGAAAGTATTTCAAGGAAGGTTGCTTGGGTTGGTTTGTTTCTCCTTTTTCAAGGACATTGTTGTATTCTGTGTAATTGGAAAATTAGATATGAATGGGGAGAAGAAAAAGGATCAATGAGGGCTGTGAAATGCCAGAAGGGCAGAAGGAGGAGCAGCTAATGGCTGGGGTTGTTTTGTAGGCTTACATTGGGCAAGTGCAGTTTCCTTTCTCAGAAAAGCCAATAAATTAGGCTTCAGAAAGAGAAAACAAGCAGGTGAGGGTGTTTGGGTATTGGGGGATGCTTTGCAAATATTTCAAGTGCTGCTTTTTTTAAAATTATTTATCCTTTCCAGGCATATCACCTTGGTACTATCATTTATATGGCTTTACCAGGTAGCTCACTGACAAATGACATCTAGATAGACTAGGCTCCTCTGGTAGAAATGTGCCAGAAACTAGCACTCAGGCTTCCATGAAGACTTTCAACCAGAGAGAACCAAGATCATCTTGGGGCTGGAATCAGAATGAGACCCACTGTGTTCTTAGTCAGCACTGCCCTGTGTCCTATAGCAGTCATAATGTGTTGTGCTTCTAATGAATCAGCTTCTATGCAACCAAATGTACCTCCTTTTCTCATTAAAAGAAGAAGCTTCTAGAGAGGGAACCTCAGATGCAGGAGAGCTTCAGCTTGTCAGGCAGTTCGAGAGATGGCTGAAAAATGGGAAGATGAGAAATCCAAGTCAATTTGGACCTAAAATGACTCATAATGTCATATGCTCTGAGCCACTTCCCAAAGTCATTAATTCTTTCACAGAAGTTGTGATTTGTAAAAGATCAATCTCATTTGCCCTGATGGTATTCACACTCAGTGAAAGAGGAACCAGTGCCCTGACAAATGAAACAAAGGCTTCAGTGAAGTTGAGTTTGGGTTTATTGTGATGATGGGTTTTGAAACTCCATTCAGTTTCAGCCTTGAGTAATCAAACATTTTAAATCAAAGAAAAAACAATCAGATACAAAGCATGATCTCTTATAAATGTAACTTTATTTTTATATATTTATCTATTCAGACTGTGAACTTCTCCAGATAGGGGTGTGTTTCATTCTATAAAGCCAGGCAATAGTCCAGAGAGGGCCACTTAGAAGATGCTCAGTAAGAACACTTGTATCAATTGAATAGTAGTTAAAAATGTTAGGCAGAAAACATGCAGAGCCCTTGCAAATGTTTTGGGTTGTCAAGAACCATACAAAAAGTTCCCAGGATCTACCTGATGCTAGATTGAGCATCTGGGCTAAATCCTTGATCTTGTGAAGGTCGAAATTTTGGGCAGTTGGAAAAAGAATCTAGAGTGGGAGAATTTTGGGGAGTGGAAGTTTAACTTCTCCACAGTCACTCTAAGTGCTGTTTTGCAAGCCTATCACTTTCAGATTTACAGTGGGCTCCTTAGTATATTGGCTGGGCTTGTCAATATCTAGAAAGAAAGCTGTTGAACTTACTATTTGTTTGCTGCTGCTGCTAAGTCGCTTCAGTCGTGTCCGACTCTGTGCGACCCCAGAGATGGCAGCCCACCAGGCTCCCCCATCCCTGGGATTCTCCAGGCAAGAACACTGGAGTGGGTTGCCATTTCCTTCTCCAATGCATGAATGTGAAAAGTGAAAGTGAAGTAGCTCAGTCGTATCTGACTCGTAGCGACCCCATGGACTCCAGCCCACCAGGCTCCTCCATCCATGGGATTTTCCAGTCAGGAGTACTGGAGTGGGGTGCCACTATTTGTTTACTTCTTGCCTATTCCAAGTGTACTTGAAAGGGTTTATGTAGAGAAAAATGTAAGCAATAATAGGGAAAAATCTGATGAGTAGGGAAATGGATAAATGTGTATGTTGAGATAATAGGCTTTAAGTTCTTTGAAAGAAGCCATTCTTTTTTCCCCTGGTTCCAGTCTCAGGGAACAATGCATCACAGGGGACATTATGTAGGAGTATTAAGTGATAAGCAAGTCATGCAGAAGTAAGAGTCCTAAGGTTAATCATTTTTTGATAGTCACCTTTGCTAAAAGTTGAAAGCTTAACTATATTAAAAACAATAATAATTTACTGAGAGCTATTCAACAAGAAACAAACGATTGAAGGCAAAAGGAGAAGGGGGCAGCAGAGGATGAGATGGTTTGACAGCATCATCAACTCAATGGACATGAATTTGAGCAAACTCTGGGAGATAATGAAGGACAGGGAAGCCTGGCATGCTGCAGTCCATGAGGTTGCAAAGAGTTGGACACACCTGAGAAACTGAACAGCAACAACAAATTCAGCAAGAAACTAGATGCTGGGCTCTAAAATATGAGGTGGAACTCCCTGGCAGCTAAGGTTCCCAGACCTGGAATTGAACTTGTCTTGCAGTGAAGTCCAGCTCTGACTTTTACCACCCTGGAGATTTTGTGCAAATTAATTCACAGAAGTCTAAGTTTCCTCAACTAAAACTAGTATAATCATGCATTTCCTAGGGAACTGTGATGTTTAAAGTGAGACAGTATGTGAACGTTCTTAATATAGTGCCTGACTATATAATTGCTCAAAAATGTCTTTAAAAATTTCTCTTAATATATCCTGTGTCTCAGTTATTTTGGTTAATATTTAGAATACCCCAAATAGAGGAGAAACAGTGTGTCACAGGAATGTTAACTTGGAACATATTATAATTTAGATTTACTAGATTACATTATGAGCTTCCCAGGTAGCTCAGTGGTAAAGAATCTACCTCCAATACAGGAGACCCTGGGTTTGATCCCTGGATCGATTCTTGCCTGGAGAATCCCCTGGACAGAGGAGCATGGTTGGCTACAGTCCATGGGGTCACAAAAAAGTCAGACACGAGTGAACTACTAATACTTCACTTAAAGTTACATAATGTATTGTGTTAAACTATATTCTCCAAGCATAAAATCTTTCTTCACGAGCAAGGATACTGAAAACAGTTTATAGAAAATATTTTCAAGGTTAATGGATGTGAATCAACACAGCACTTCAGGATATGGGAACACAATTTTTTGGGGGGGATGGGCGGCAACAAGTTACCCACAGTAACAACTGTCCTTGCATAACACTGGGCAAAAATCTCTCCAAGGTGCTTGTGTGACTCGAAAAATATCAGCAGTGAAAAAAATAGTAGCATAATATTCTTTGAACACCTCTTAGGATAAACCTTATTGACTCCAATATTTTTTGAAAAGTTTTATTTCATTTTAAAAGAACCAGCCTCAAATTAAAGGCAAACATGTCTGTTCTGAGTTGCATCTCATTTTTGTTAAATTGGATTTATTTTCAGCTTTTCTGGTAACCTTGTAAAGAGATCTGATGTCTATTTGTTGTCATGGCCACTGCTTTGTGCTCTGTGTAGATTATCCTACTATATTTCATCCATGCTGCAATGCCATTGATCGTCAGATATGCCATAACTTTATGTAACAGTAAAATACTGCTATTTAAACTATGGCATAAATATTTCTTATCACCTGGAATTTCTATTAGTACTACCACCTGAAAGAGGTCTTTCAGACTTATGTGAATATAGATTTTATCATATGTCACAATTGTTCATATATAAAAAGGGAAACATGAGTGAAATAAATTGATTAATGCATTCCTAAAACATTTTCACATTTAGAGAAAGTTTGATTCTTTTGACTCACTTCTTGGCTGAAAAGTTATTGATTGATGTCCATGTTTTTTTCTTCACTAGTAATGTCCTCTGTGCCAACTAGAACATTGATGATGCAAACATTTTTTTAAAAGTGTGATGCTCTATTGTCTTCATAATTTTCTTCCAAAGCATTCTACATATTCTGTAAGCTTTGATTTCACAATACAATGGCCATGGAAGATATTCAGACAAAAACTGGACTCATTCTTTTTTTCTTTTAATTAATTTTTATTGGCATATAGTTAACTTACAATGTTGGGTTAGTTTCAAGTGTACAGCAAAGTGATTCAGTTATACATATACATACATCCACGCTTTTATGGATTCTTATCCCATATAGGTCATTACAGGGTATTGAGTAGAGTTCCCTGTGCTATACAGGAGGTTCTTATTAGTTACCTGTTTTATATGTGTTTGATTTTAAGGTCATTTTATCAAAACACACATATATCCATGAAACTGTTGGGATTTTTTAAAATTAACTTTGTATTGAAGGATAATTGCTTTATAGAACTTTGCTGTTTTCTGTCAAACCTCAACAAGAATCAGCCATAGCTATACATATATCCCCTCCCTTTTGAAACTCCCTCCCATTTCCCTCCCCATCCCACCCCTCTAGGTTGATAAAGAGCCCCTGTTTGAGTTTCCTGAGCCATACAGCAAATTCCCGTTGGCTATCTATTTTACATATGGTAATGTAAGTTTCGATGTTACTCTTTCCATACATCTCAACCTCTCATCCCCTCTCTCCATGTCCATAAGTCTATTCTCTATATCTGTTTCTCCATTGTTGCCCTGTAAATAAATTCTTCAGTATCATTTTTCTAGATTCTGTATATATGTGTTAGAATATGGTATTTATCTTTCTCTTTCTGATTCACTTCACTCTGTATGATAGGTTGTAGGTTCATCCACCTCATTAAAATGGACTCAAATAAGTTCATTTTTTATGGCTGAATAATATTCCATTGTGTATATATACCACAACTTCTTTATCCATTCATCTGTTGATGGACATCTAGGTTGCTTCCATGTTCTAGCTATTGTAAATAGTGCTGCAGTGAACAATGGGATACATGTGTCTCTTTCAACTTTGGTTTCCTCAGGGTATATGCCTAGAAGTGGGATTGCTGGATCATGTGGTTTTATTCCTAGTTTTTTAAGGAATCTCCATACCATCTTCCATACTGGCTGTATCAACTTACATTCCCACCAACAGTGCAGGAGTGTTCCCTTTTCTCCACACCCTTTCAAGCATTTATTGTTTGTAGACTTTTTGATGAGGGCCATTCTGACCAGTGTGAGGTGAAATCTCATTGTAGTTTTGATTTGCATTTCTCTAATAATGAGCAATGTTGAGCATCTTTTCATGTGTTTGTTAGCCATCTGTATATCTTCTTTGGAGACAGGTCTGTTTAGGTCCTTTCCCCACTTTTTGATTGGGTTGTTTGATTTACTGGTATTGAGTTGTATGAGCTGCTTGTATATTTTGGAAATTAATCTTTTGTCAGTTGTTTCATTTGCTATTATTTTCTCCCATTCTGAGGGTTGTCTTTTCACCTTGGTTATAGTTTCCTTTGCTGTGCAAAAGATTTTAAGTCTAATCAGGTCCGACTTGTTTACTTTTGTTTTTATTTCCATTACTCTGGAAGGTGGGTCATAAAGGCTCTTGCTTTGATTTATGTCATCGAGCATTCTGCCTATGTTTTCCTCTAAGAATTTTATAGTTTCTGGTCTTACATTTAGGTCTTTAATACATTTTGAGTTTATCTTTGTGTATGGCATTACAAAGTGTTCTAATTTCATTCTTTTACACATAGCTGTCCAGTTTTCCCAGAACCATTTATTGAAGAGGCTGTCCTTGCCCCCATTGTATATTATTGCCTCCTTTGTCAAAAATAAGGGACCTGTAGGTGCATGGGTTTATTTCTGGACTTTTTATCTTGCTCCATTGGTGTATATTTCTGTTTTTGTGCCAGTGCCATACTCTCTTGATGACCGTAGCTTTGTACTATAACCTGAAGTTAGGAAGCTTGATTCCTCCAGCTGCATTCTTCTTTCTCAAGACTGCTTTGGCTATTTGGTATCTTTTTGTGTTTCCACATGAATTGTAAAATTTTTTGTTCTAATTATGTTAAAAATGCCATTGGTAATTTGATAGGGATTGCATTAAATCTGTAGATTGTATTTGGTAGTATAGTCATTTTCACAATATTGATTCTTCCTACCCAGAAACATGGAATATCTCTCCATCTGTTTATGCCATCTTTGGTTTCTTTCATTAGTGTCTTATAATTTTCTGCATACAGTTCTTTTGTCTCCTTAGGTAAGTTTATTCCTAGATATTTAATTCTTTTTGTTGCAACGGTGAACGGGATTGATTCCTTCATTGCTCTTTCTGGTTTTTCATTGTTAGTATATAGAAATGCAAGTTATTTCTGTGTATTGCTTTTGTGTCCTTAAACTTTGCTAAATTCACTGATTAGCTCTAGTAATTTTTCTATATTCTCTTTAGGGTTTTCTATGTACAGTATCATGTCATCTGCAAACAGTGAGAGCTTTACTTCTTTTCTGAACTGGATTCCTTTTATTTATTTTTATTCTCTGACAGCTGAGGCTAGGAATTCCACAACTGTGTTGAATGATAGTGGTGAAAGTGGACACCCTTGTCTTGTTCCTGATCTTAGGGGGAATAATTTTAGTTTTTCACCATTGAGAATAATGTTTGCTGTAGGCTTATCTTCTCTTTCTGGGACCCCTATAATTCAAATGTTGGTGTGTTTGATATGGTCCCAGAGGTCTTTGAGGCTATCCTCAGCACTTTTCATTCTTTTTACTTTATTCTGCACTTCAGAAGTTATTTTCACTATTTTATCTTCTAGTTCACTGATTGGTTCTTCTGCTTCAGATATTCTGCTATTGATTCCTTCTAGAGTATTTTTAATTTCAGTAATTGTATTGTTTGTCTCTGTATGCTTATTCTTTAATTCTTCTAGGTCTTTGTTAATTCATACATTTTCTCCATTTTGTTTTCAAGGTTTTTGATCATCTTTACTATCATTATTCTGAATTCTTTTCCAGGTACTTTTTCTATTTCCTCTTCATTTATTTGGACTTCTGTATTTCTAGTTTGCTCCTTCATTTGTGCAGTATTTATCTGCCTTTTCATTTTTTTTAAGTTATTGTGTTTTTTCCCAGGCTTCAATGAAAGTTGAATTCTTTCCTTGAAGAAGTTAGAATTCTTTCTTCCTTTTGGTTTCTGCCCTCCTAAAGTTGGTCCAGTGGTTTGTGTAAGCTTCGCATATGGTGAGATTTGTGCTGAGTTTTTGTTTGTTTGTTTTTCCTCTGATGGGCAAGGCTGAGTGAGGTGGTACTCCTGCCTTCTGATGATTGACTTTGTATTTTTGTTCTGTTTATTGTTTAGATGAGGTGTCCTGCACAAGGTGCTACTAGTGGTTGGGTGATGCGGGTCTTATATTCAAGTGGTTTCCTTTGTGTGAGCTCTCACTATTTGATACTCCCTAGGGTTAGTTCTCTGGTAGTCTAAGGTCTTAGAGTCAGTGCTCCTGCTGCATAGGCTCAGGGTTTGATCTCTGGTCAGGAATGAAGATTCCACAAGTGGTTTGTTATGGCATTAAGTGACAGTAAAATATCAAAAAATGAGAAACCAAAGATGAACCCCAGACAAATGGCAGTTATAAGATCAGGCAAATAATAATTGCCCATCCAGGTTCGATGCAGGATACAGGATGCTTGGGGCTGGTGCACTGGGATGACCCAGAGGGATGGTACGGGGAGGGAGGAGGGGGGGTGTTCAGGATGGGGAACACGTGTACACCCATGGCGGATTCATGTTGATGTATGGCAAAATCAATACAATATTGTACAGTAATTAGCCTCCAATTAAAATAAATAAATTTAAATAAAAAAAAGATCAGGCAAATAATGATTAAAATAATGGAATACACACACATACATTTACACCCATGAGCAAAGTGAAAACAGTCCAACAAAAATAAAGTACAGTAGACTGATATGGCAAAAAAGGAAATCAAAATTATATTTACCAGTTAAGAAGAAAGCTAACTTATGAACAAACTGGAAAACAAAATTAAAGCAAGGTGCCAAGTGGGAAATAAAGCAGTGAAAACAAAACTAACAAATATGTTGAAAGGAAAGGAAAGAAAGAATAGATATGCAAATTTAAATAGAGGTAGATGAAGAAGATTTATATACATTGAAGTTTAACTGCAAGGGGAAAAGAACAATAGGAAAGGCAAACAAAGGAATAAATATAGGAAAAATATACTAGGTTTAAAAAATTAAAGTTATAAAAAAGAGAAAAGAGAAAAAAAGGAAGAAGAAAGAAAAAAGGGGAAAAAAGGAAAACTCCACAGAATTGCAAAAGCCCAATGTAGAGGCAGAGGTTGATAACAATAGAAAGTGTGACTGAATATTCACATGTATATACATCCATAAGCAAAATCAAAATAGCCCATCAAAAATTAAGTATAATAGATTGACCTGGCAAACAAGAGAAACCAAAAATTATATCTACCAGAACAAAGCTAAAGCACAAACTGGAAAACATAATTAAAGCAAGGTGCCAATTGGGGAATAAAGCAATGAAAATAAAACAAACTAATATGTTGAGAGGAAAGGAGAGAAAGAAAAGAAAGAAAGAATAGATATACAAACTTAAATAGAGGTAGATAAAGAAGATTTATATATGTTGAAGCTTAACTGCAAGGGGAAAAGAACAGTAGGAAAAGCAGACAAAGGAATAAATGTAGAAAAAATAATAATAGATTTAAAAAATTAAAAATTAAAATTTTAAAAAGAGAAAGGAAAAAGAAAGAGGAAAACTCCACAGAACTGTAAAAGCCCAACATAGAGACAGAGGTTTATGACAACAGTAAAAAATGTGACTGAGGAAAAAGAAAAAAAAAAAAAACACCTCAAAATCTTAATTGGATTTCTTAGTGACAATAATATCAACAACTACAACAGAGGGGGAAAAAAGAAAAAAAAAGAAAAAAAGAAAAAAGAATCTACAGAACAAGTTAAAAAACAAGAATAAAAAATATTTTTCTTGAGTCACTGCTGTCAGTGTCCTTTCCCGCTCTGGGAATCACAGTCCACCTTACCTCCCTAGGATGCCCTCCAACACTGTACTGATCTCTGAACCTGCTGTGGGAGGTGCTCAGATTCTAGTCTGGTCCTACTCCCATGTGTTCTTGCCTCCAATGTCCACAGCTATCAGAGCTAGTGTATTTTCTTTTGTCGAAGCTCTCAATGGCCTTTTATATATTCTGTAAACACAGAGTCTGCCTAGTTGATCATGTGGATTTAATCTGCAGCTTGTACAGCTGGTGGGAAGGTTTTGGATCCTCTTTTTTAGCCACCCTACCCCTGGGTTTCAATTGTGGTTTTATTTCCACCTCTACCTGTGAGTCATCCATTGGGGTTTAGCTCCTGAGCTGCCCTGTAGGGCTTGTGTTTGCCTCTGTTAGGGCCAGGTGTGGAGGTGGTCCATCTGCTTGGGTCACAGGGGTTCTGGCAGCACCAGGTACTCAGGGGTGTTGGCGGCTAAGGCAGCAGGAAAAATAGTGCTCTAGAAGGGTATAGCAACCAGTATTGGCCAATACACTCCAGTATTCTTGCCTGGAGAACCCCCTCTCTGACAGAGAAGCCTGGCAGGCCACAGTCTACAGGGTCACAAAGAGTCGGACAGGACTGAAGTGACCTTACGAGCATAAACACAATCTTTTTTTGTTGTTGTTGTTGTTGTTGTTGTGGCAGCTCTGCCCCAGTGAGAGTTGAGCCTGAAGGTGGTGCAGTTGCTTGGCTTTCAGGGACCCTGGCAACGCCAAGTGTTCAAGGACACAAACTGCCTCCGTGGCAGGAGTTATGGCCTTATCAGAGATTTTTTTTTTTTGAGCTTCTTGTAGCTGGCAATCAGAAAGCTTCTTTGCCAGTCTTTCTACATAGCTCTGCCCATTCAGGCACTTAGAAGGATCCCTTGCCTGGGATCCTTCTCTGTTGGTTGGTGCATCAGGCATATAGAGAGGCCCCCCTGACTGGGGTTCTACTCTGTAGATCGGTGCATCAGTCACTTAAAGGAGCACCCTGGATGGGGTCCTACTCTGTAGTGCAGTGCGTCAGGCATTTGATGGGTCAGCCTCTCTATTGTTCAGCTGCCAATGCTGTCATGTGGAGAGAGAGAAGCTATGGTGATGGCTCCACCCCTATGTGTGACTCAGCAGTATCGCCTTGCTTCCATGCCCATCTTGCTTTCCTCCACAGGCATATCCCACCATGATCTACTCCCTTCCATCCCCTCAATCTGTCCCTCCATAGTCAACAGCAGCCCTCGCACCTGGATTGCCCCACAATCCCTAAACTCCAGGTCCCAGCTGCTGCCTCTTCCAGGAGACTGACATTCCTGCCTGGCATATGTATGGCTGCAGCAAGGACTGTCTGACTCTCATTCCATTTAGGCTGCCACAGATCAGCTGTTCCACTCTCAGCCTTAAATGTTTCTCCTCTGACTCAGACAATTGCCCCACTGGGGATCGGACCCCTGTTTCAGCTCCCCAACCTGTGAACGGTAAGTCCAGTCCTACTAACACTCCAGTTTTTCCCTCCAGTTCCTTCATCCTACCAAGTTTTGTGTGGTTCTATATATTCTTTTCAACTGGTCAGGTCCTCCTGTCCACTCCCAGCTGTTGTTCTGCATGCAGTTCTGTGTCTGGAGGTGTATTCCTGATGTATCCATGGAGAGAGATGTACTCCATGTCCACCTATTCTCCCACCATCTTGTTCTCCCCAACTGTTCGGATTTTTATTGAAATATCCACAAACATGTAGTGCTCGCCACCTGGTTTTCTGCATTCAGGTGTATATATTTTTTACCAGATTTATTTATAGATAAGGATTTGTTACTTTCATAAATTAATTATGTTGATATTTTGCTCACCGTTTTTGGCACAGGAGAGGCAAAATGTACTATACTGTTTCCAGAGGAATCCCAACAAGTGTGATTGTGTAAGCTTATATAAGAAATTTTAAGAGTTCTAGGTTCATATGTTGAGTAGTCATCATTTAACAAATACTTATTGAGCACCTAGTATGTGTCAGATACATTCTTCTAAAATTCCAATTGTGAGCAAAAATAGAAGTAGATCCTCCTTTCATCAAGTTTATAATCTGGTGATTTCAAGTTTATATTTCATTTGAACTGCTACAGAAGCTTACAAATTAGTCTCCAGACATCAATGCTGAACACCCCCCTAATCCATATTTTATCCTGAAAACAGGATAAGTACAAATGTGATCATGTATTTTTTAATTTATTACTCTATCCTGAGCGTCTAGAAGACTGGCAATAGGAAGCACTGTATTTACTGAAAACATAAACAAACATCTCCTGTTAGATGTTAAAAACCAATATCTTTAACTTGGTCTATATGACACAGCATCACTTTGTCCTGCTTAGTGCTCCAGTATTATCTTTCATCAGTGTCCTTCCCAGAGGCTTATTACTCTTGGTAACCCACAGAGTAACTCATGGCCATCAAACTGGGCTTCTTTAAGCTTCTCAAATCCTTCCCTCTCTTCCCAAAGGGTATTTTTTTTTTTTTTTTTACTTTGGCTACACTGGGTGTTAGTTGCAGCACCTGAGATCTTTGATCTTCATTGTGGCAAGCAGTATCTTTTAGTTGCATGTGGGATCCTTAGTTGTGGCATGTGGGGTCTAGTTCCCTGACCAGGGATCAAACCCAGGCCTCCTGCATTGGGAGCATGGAGTCTTAGCTACTATAACTCCAGGGAAGTCCCTCACTACAAAGGAGGACTTTGTAGTCCTCCTTCACTTAATGAGTTCTTATCACTTCCTTCAACTTTTATTTTACTTTTAAAAAATTTAGTTTCATTTTATTTTTGGCTGTGCTGGGTCTTCATTGCTTTGTGCAGGCTTTCTCTAGTTGTGGCTAGTGGGGGCTACTCTTAATTGTGGTACTCGGGCTTCTCATTGCAGTGACTTCTTTTGCTTCAGAGCACAGGCTTTAGGGTGCACAGGTTTCAGTACTTGTAGCACATGGGCTCAGTCATTGCAGCTTATGGGCTTGGTTGCTCTGCAGCATGTGGAATCCTCCTGGAGCAGGGATTGAACCTGTGTCCCCTGTATTGGCAGGCAGATTCTTATCCACTGCACACCAGGGAAGTCCCTTCTTTCAACTTTGCCTCCTAAAGAAAGCCCATCCTCTCTGAACTCTCAGGCTGTAACAGTTTTCTTTGTAACTTACTTAAGAGGCTCACACCCTTTTCTTTCATAATATTTTTTTCTCCATTTGTAATTATGTATTCACATCAGTATAATCAGTGGATTAATGTCTATTTCCTCATTTAAATGAATGGCTCTATTAGAGCTGGGAATATCTTGAGTTACTCCCTATCACTTAGCACCATGCCTGGCTTATAACTGAAATACTATAAATGTTTACTAAATGAGGCAAATAACTTTCTTGAGAAATTAATTAATTATTAATTACAACTAAGTGTATGATTATTTTATAAAACCTCTAAATGTCATTGCAAATAAGTTGGGCCCAGTTATGGTGTTCTTTACCTTTGCATCATTTCTTTTCTTCAGTAGAGTCTCTGTGTGTTAGTCACTAAGTCATGTCTGACTCTTTGTGACCCCATGGACTGTAGCCCACCAGGCTCCTCTGTTTATGGAATTCTCCAGGAATACTGGAGTAGGTAGCCATTCCCTTCTACAGGGGATCTTTCCGACCCAGGGATCAAACACTGGTCTCCTGCATTACAGGCAGATTCTTTACCATCTGTGCTACCAGGGAAGCCCACAGTTGAGTGTAGTCTACTATAGAAGTTGTTGTTTTTAATTGAGTTGTTTATAACCATGGGGAAGACAGTAAAGAAAGTATTCATTTAGAATACTAGCCATAGACAGACAGAATCCTGACTTCTTCTATGTTTATAGAGTTAAAACTTAAGAAGTTTGTCACTTATAACTGTCATCAGGTAGCAAAACACTTCTATTTTGCATTTTGGGACCTAAGAGAAAACAAACCAAGTAAAAGCAAACAGAGGCAGCCATGAAGTTGAAGGGCTTGATTTTTCACTCTGCCAACTGTCTGAGGGGAGAATTATTTAATTCAGCCAGTGAGTCAACAAATCAGTCTAATTCTCTAAATCTGGTTATTTTCCTTTGCAAAATGTATTTGTTCTCCCTACCACAAAAGCATATTTGCAGAAGGCGTTGACTATGAAATTCTCTTTGCCACAGTTATTGAAAAAGAACATACAGAGCCCATAATAATTAGACAATTGATGTTTTCAAAATAAGATTAAGGTTTTCATTCCCATTCAAAGTCATCCTTTGTCAACTGAGCTATGAAAGCTCTCTCTATCCAAAAACTGAATTTAAGAATTTGTAGAATTTCTCTAACAAAGATCCTGAAAACTTAGGATATTTTACTCATTCACGGATATGTTCTTACTGAAAATATTTGGAATTATTAAATACTATTTTGACCATATTTCATAATTACAAGTGCCAACTATTTTTTCAATGTTCCATGTGTACTAAATTAAGAAAAAAATTTAAGACAAGGAATACAGATGCATTTTTCTTCATGGGCATTGCAGATAACCAATATGCTTATGCTATGCAACAAGTATTTCCATGTCACTTTACAGTCTATGACATATATTGCTTAATGTGACTCTCAGAATAATCCTATGAAGATATTCCCAGATGGCTAAACTGAGGATTATAGATTACAAAGCTAATATTTCAGCCATATCTTCAGATTTCATGTCTCGTGCTTTATTGCTCTACTCCAAAGAAACTATGGTGTTGGAGAAGACTCTTGGGGGTCCCTTGGACTGCAAGGAGATCCAGCCAGTCCATCCTAAAGGAGAGCAGTCCTGGGTGTTCATTGGAAGGACTTATGTTGAAGCTGAAACTCCAATACTTTGGCCACCTGATATGAAGAGCTGACTCATTTGAAAAGACCCTGATGCTGGGAAAGGTTGAGGGCAGGAGGAGAAGGGGATGGCAGAGGATGAGATGGTTGGATGGCATCACCGACTCAATGAACATGGGTTTGGGTAGACTCCAGGAATTGGTGACGGACAGGGAGGCCTGGCATGCTGCGATTCATAGGGTCACAAAGAGTCGGACACGACTGAACCGAACTGAAAGAAACTATTTTTCAAAAACTTTTGCTAAATTCATTATTAATGGGATAAATTCAATGCCCTTTTGCATAGCTTTCCAGGCCTTTATGCTTTGAAAAGTAGATTGAGTAGGAATGAATTACAGTGTGTTATTTGTAAACAGGACAGTCATGGGCATGATCAATTAGTTATTTCTATAAAGTGAAGTCAGTTTAAAAAAACACTACCTTATATATCTTAATTTATTACTCCACCAAATACAGAGTTAGAAAACAGAGTTGTGAAACTGCTATGCATAGATGCTGAAAAGATTGTCTCTTTGGAAAAAAATTCCTTGCTTTCTTGGAGAAAGTGGAAGCTATGAAAGTAAGTATTTTCTTACTGATGGAAGCCTGCTACTTCATTCTATGATGGTTATTTGGAAACATTTATTTTAACAGAATGGGGATTATAACCATTTTCTTGCATCAACAGAGTTTTAAGTGTCAGCCTCTTAAATTCTACTGTGAAGTCTTCCAGAGGTTGAGCCCTGCCTTTGGACTCTTCAGGGTCCACTGAAACTTTAACTGCTGAAAACTTTAAAGATATTGCCTCATCCAGAAATGCTACAGAGGGCTTGCTGTGTTAGCTTAACACATGGTGTGTGTGTGTGTGTGTGTGTGTGTGTGTGTAAATTCTATCCTTTGCCCTCTACTAATACAACACAGTCTTCAACAATAAGCAAGATATTTTTGAATTGTTGTCTAAACCGTCATGGTAGATAGTACTGAGTCATTCACCTTCTTCTGTCTTGTTCAACAGTCTGGTTTACCTTTAAATACTAAAGAGAACATTTTAATAAGAAGGAAAATTTTCTAGTGAGTTGGAAAAAATCAATTGATTAAATTCAAGCCTCTCATTTTTAAAAGTGGAGTCTGTCTGACACAACAGCTGGGACTTAATTCAGAGGAGATAACACAGTACCTTGGGTCTAAAGTTCTTTTATGAAAAAAAATGCTACTTCCTTCATTACTATGCCTTGACTCCTGTTCCAATGTAATAGAAAAAGAAAAGTGTAAGGTAAGGTCAGTTAATATAGCTCTGGGAAATGTAGAAACGAATGAGGTCTCTTCCCGTTTGCTACCCTGCAAGTATCTAAGAAGAACTCCTACCAGAAGAACTGTGATATGGGTTTGAGTCCTGTTTCCTCCATGAATGGTTGTGAAATTGCTTCACCCACGGGAAGAACGGGTTGTTTGGTTGATACCGTGGCATGGTCTTTGAGTCTAACATTCTCTGCTCTGTGATGTGTTTCTTTAATTCTAGTAAGGCTCTCTCTAAGAATTTAATAAAGGAATCTCCTGGCTTCCAGGGTCCCTGCACAAGTGGGTAAAACAGGAAAGAGAAGGAAATATAAAATTACAACTTGGGATGTAAGATCCTACCACCCACCCTTTCATCTGTATCTCTATGGGGTTCTCTGATCAATCTTCCTCCAGGACACAGTAGAGTTTCAGGCCCAGGTCTGCCTCCCACTTCTAAGGGAAACAATCAGCAGCTTTAAGTTTAGGATCTAGGGGAGAGAGGGCATAATGGTGGCAGGTGGAGGCAGGTGTTTATGTCAGACGGTAGGTCTGCTCCAAGGCAGAGCTCATGATTTGCACTGAAGGTAAAGCAGACCTGGAGTTGGTTAAGAATGAGAAATATCCTTGTGCTCACAGTCATAATTACCAAGTATGGCATAACTACCATGTGCTGGGACTACACTAAATGCTTTAATTAACTTATTGAGTTCCCTCTATAACCCTGTGAGTTAAGTATTATTAATAACACATGATGAAACTGAGGTTGCTGCTGCTAAGTCGCTTCAGTTGTGTCCGACTCTGTGCGACCCCACAGACAGCAGCCCACCAGGCTTCCCCGTCCCTGGGATTCTCTAGGCAAGAACACTGGAGTGGGTTGCCATTTCCCTCTCCAATGCATGAAAGTGAAAAGTGAAAGTGAAGTCGCTTAGTCATGTCCGACTCTTAGCGACCCCATGGACTGCAGCTCACCAGGCTCCTCCATCCATGGGATTTTCCAGGCAAGAGTACTGGAGTGGGGTCCCATTGCCTTCTCTGGAAACTGAGGTTCAGTTCAGTTCAGTTCAGTCACTCAGTTGTTTCCAACTCTTTGTGACCCCATGAATCGCAGCACGCCAGGCCTCCCTGTCCATCACCAACTCCCGGAGTTCACTCAGACTCATGTCCATCGAGTCAGTGATGCCATCCAGCCATCTCATCCTCTGTCGTCCCCTTCTCCTCCTGCCCCCTATCCTTCCCAGCATCAGAGTCCTTTCCAATGAGTCAACTCTTCACATGAGGTGGCCAAAGTACTGGAGTTTCAGCTTTAGCATCATTCCTTCCAAAGAAATCCCAGGGCTGATCTCCTTCAGAATGGACTGGTTGGATCTCCTTGCAGTCCAAGGGACTCTCAAGTTAGCAGTGACTAAATACAGACCTTGCTGCTGCTTCTGCTTAGTTGCTTCTGAATCTGTGTGACCCTATGTACTGTAGCCTGCCAGGCTCCTCTGTCCATGGATTTTCTCCAGGCAAGAATACTGGAGTGGGTTGCCATGCCCTCCTCCAGGGGGTCTTCTTAACTAGGGATCAAACCCAGGTGTCCTGCTTTTCAGGCAGATTCTTTACCACTGAGCCACCAGGGAAGCCCACAGAACCTTACCTAATGTCTTGTAACTAGTAAGTGGTATAAACAGGATTTAAATTCTGGTATGACTATATTCTTAACCACTCTACCTTATACTTGTCTTCCACAGCCATGATCTGATTTTTTCCCTTTATTCAAAATTATCATGATAACAGATGTTGCTTAAAATAAATGGGATTTGGAAATACTTCATCAGGAACTTTTTTTTTTGCCATGGGAGATACAGATATGCAAATATTGGAAGAGTCTGCAGAGTGTGTGTATAAACATGGATATGAGCAGAGACTGTGGGAGCCCCCAATAGTGGGCTGGCAGGACCCACCAGCATTATGCCACTAAATTATGATTATTATGATTCACCCAGAAGCTCTGAGTTCTTTCCATTAATTCATTTGCTTATTTATTTATTCACACATTTATCCATTCACCTATTCAATAAATATTTATTGAGGGCCTCCTAGGCACCAGACTAGGTGTTGAGGATATATCAGTAACCAAAATATATTACATATATAACCAAATATATCATATACCCTCTCACTCATTGGGCTCAAATTCTAGTACAGGAAGACATAAGCAAAATAAGGGATGTATTTGAAAACAAAAGGTGCTATTGAGAAAAAATAAAATAAGAAAGTACTGATAAGGTGTTGTAATTATATTTTTTAAAATTAATTTATATTATTAATTGCAGGCTAATAACTTTACAGTATTGTGGTGGGTTTTGCCATACATTCACATGAATCAACCACGGGTGTACATATGTCCCCTATCCGAAACCCACTTCCCACCTCTCTCCCCATCCCATCCCTCTGGCTTGTCCCAGTCCATTGGCTTTGAGTGCCCTGTTTCATGCATCGAACTTGCACGGGTCATCTATTTCACATATGGTAATATACATATTTCAATTCTATTCTCTCAAATCATCCCACCCTTGACTCCTCCCACAGAGTCCAAAAGTCTGTTCTTTATATCTGTGTCTCTTTTGCTGTCTCGCATATAGGGTCACCATTACCATCTTTCTAAATTTCATATATATATATATATATATGTTAATATACTATATTGGTGTTTCTCTTTCTGACTTACTTCACTCTGTATAATAGGCTCCAGTTTCATCCACCTCATTAGAACTGATTCAAATCCATTCTTTTAAATAGCTGTGTAATATTCCATTGTGTATATATATCACAACTTTCTTCTCCATTCATCTGCCAATGGACATCTAGGTTTCTTCCATGTCCTGGCTATTGTAAACAATGCTGCAGTGAACATTGGGGTACACGTGTCTCTTTCGATTCTGGTTTCCTCAGTGTGTATGCCCAGCAGTGGGATTGCTGGGTCATATGGTAGTTCTATTTCCAGTGTTTTAAGGAATATCCACACTGTTCTCCACAGTGCCTGTACTAGTTTGCATTCCCACCAACAGTGTAAGAGGGTTCTCTTTTCTCCACACCCTCTTCAGCATTTATTGTTTGTAGACTTTTTGATAGCAGCCATTCTGACTGGCTCATTGGAAAGATTGAGGGCAGGAGAAGGGGATGACAGAGGATGAGATGGTTGGGTGGCATCATCGACTCGATGGACATGGGTTTGGGTGGACTTTGGTGATGGACAGGGAGGCCTGGCGTGCTGCAGTTCATGGGGTTGCAAAGAGTCGGACATGACTGAGGGACGGAACTGAACTGAACTGATTCTGACAGGCATGAGATGGTACCTCATTGTAGTTTTGATTTGCATTTCTCTGGTAATGAGTGATGTTGAGCATCTTTTCATGTGTTTATTAGCAATGTATGTCTTCTTTGGAGAAATGTCTGTTTAGTTCTTTGGCCTGTTTTTGGATCAGGTCATTTATTTTTCTAGTATTGAGCTGCATGAGCTGCTTGGATATTTTGGAGATTAATTCTTTGTCAGTTGCTTCATTTGCTATTATTTTCTCCCATTCTGAAGGATGTCTTTTCACCTTGCTTATAGTTTCCTTGGTTGTGCAAAAGCTTTTAAATTTTGTTAGGCCCCATTTGTTTATTTTAGCTTTTATTTCCATTACTCTGGGGGGTGGGTCATAGAGGATCTTGCTGTGATTTATGTCAGAGAGTGTTTTGCCTATGTTTTCCTCTAAGAGTTTTACAGTTTGGGGTCTTACATTTAGATCTTTAATCCATTTTGAGTTTATTTTTGTGTATGGTGTTAGAAAGTATTCTAGTTTCATTCTTTTACAAGTGGTTGACCAGTTTTCCTCACACAACTTGTTAAAGAGATTGTCTTTTCTTCATTGTATATTCTTGACTCCTTTGTCAAAGATAAGGTGTCCATAGGTGTGTGGATTTATCTCTGGGCTTTCTATTTTGTTCCATTGATCTATATTTGTCTTTGTGCCAGTACCATACTTTCTTGATGACTATAGCTTTGTAGTATAGTCATAAGTCAGGCAGGGTGATTCCTCCAGTTCCATTCTTCTTTCTCAAGATCGCTTTGGCTATTCGAGGTTTTTTGTATTTCCATACAAATTGTGAAATTATTTGCTCTAGTTCTGTGAAAAATACTGTTGGTACTTGATAGGGATTGCATTGAATCTATAGATTGCTTTGAGTAGTATACTCATTCTTCAGTATATTGATTCTTCCGATCCATGAACGTGGTATATTTCTCCATTTATTCGTGTCATCTTTGATTTCTTTCATTAGTGTTTTATAGTTTTCTATATATAGGTCTTTTGTTTCTTTAGGTAGATTTATTCCTAAGTATTTTATTCTTTTCATTGCATTGGTGAATGGGATTGTTTCCTTAATTTCTCTTTCTGTTTTCTCATTGTTACTGTATAGGAATGCAAGGGATTTCTGTGTACTAATTTTATATCCTACAACTTTACTATATTCGTTGATTAGCTCTAGTTATTTTCTGGTGGTGTCTTTAGGGTTTTCTATGTAGAGGATCATGTCATCTGCCAACAGTAAGAGTTTTACTTCTTCTTTTTCAATTTGGATTCCTTTTATTCCTTTTCCTTCTTGGATTGCTGTGGCTAAAACTTCCAAAACTATATTGGATAGTAGTGCTAAGAGTGGGCACCCTTGTCTTGTTCCTGACTTTAGTGGAAATGCTTTCAATTTTCACCACTGAGGATAATGTTTGCTGTGGGTTTATCATATATGGCCTTTATTATGTTGAAGTGTGTTCCTTTTATGCCGCTTTCTGGAGAGTTGTTATCATAAATCGGTGTTGAATTTTGTCAAAGGCTTTCTCTACATCTATTAAAATAATCATATGGTTTTTATCTTTTAATTTGTTAATGCAATGTATCACACTGATTGATTTGTGAATATAGAAGAATCCTTGCATCCCTGGGATTAAGTCCACTTGGTCTTGATGTATGATCTTTTTAATATGTTGTTGGATTCTGTTTGCTAGAATTTTGTTGAGGATTTTTGCATGTATGTTCATCAGTGATATTGGCCTGTAGTTTTCTTTTTTTGTGGCATCTTTGTCTGGTTTTGGCATTAGGGTGCTGGTGGCCTCATAGAATGAGTTATGGAGTTTACCTTCCTCTGCAATTTTCTGGAAGAGTTTGAATAGGATAGGTGTTAGTGCTTCTCTATATTTTTGGTAGAATTCACCTGTGAAGCCTGGAAAGCCTAAGAAAGAGTCAAGCAGAAACTGAAGAATAAGAAAGCCATGTAGGTATCTAAGGGAAGACTGTCTTAGGCAGAGACTGGATAGTATAGATGCACTTAGATGGGGGCCCAGGTCTGCATATTCAGGAGCAGCAATGGAGACAGTATGACTGGAGTGGAGTAAGAAAGATTGAGGGTAGTAGGAGTAAGGATCAGAAAAAGACAATAAGATTGTCACCTTAGAGACCATTGTAATGACTTTGGCTTTTATTCTGGTCAGCCTGAGAAGCCACTGGGCATTTTGTGCCAAAAACTGACATGGTCTGATATGTTTTAAAAAAGATTGCACAGATTTCTGTGTTGATAATACACTGGAGGGAGGCTAAGGATGGAAGCAGATAGATCAGTCAACTTAAAAGGCTTTTGTGACTATGTAAACAAGAGATAATGCCTGTATTAGTTTCCAATTGCTGCTTTAACAAACTTCCACAGACTTAGTGGCCTAAAATAACACAAATTTCTTATCTTGTGGGTTTGTCAGCTACAAGTTCATAGGGCAAAAGTCAAAGTATTGGCAGGCTGTGTTCCTTTCTGGAAGCTCAGGGGAGATTTATTTCCTGCTCATCCAGATTGTTGACAGAATTCAGTTCCTTGTGGTGTCTAACTGAGGTCCCCATTTTCTCATTGACTAGAAACTGAGGGATATCCCAAGCTTGTGAAAACCTCTTTCCAATCCTGGCATGTGGCCCCTTTTATCCCAGAAGCAGCCATAAATTCAGGATGCTGAACCCTTCTCATGCTGTCATCTCTCTAACTCTCCTTTCATTGTCACATCTTTCTCTGACCCATTTGGGAAAGATTCTCTGATTTTTGGAATACCTGTGATTAGGTTGAACCAGACAGTTCAGATATTGTTGTTAGTCACTCAGTCATGCCCAAGTCTGAAACACTGTGGACTATAGATAGCCCACCAGGCTCCTCTGTCCATGGAATTCTCCAGGCAAGAATACTGGTGTGGGTTGCCATTTCCTTCTCCAGGGGATCTTCCTGACCCAGGGATCGAACCCAGGTCTTCCACATTGCAGAAAGATTCTTTACCATCTGAGCCACCTCCCCCATGTAAACGCTTTTGCCCTTAACACATCTTCAAAATCCCTTTTGCAATGTAAGGTAACCTATTCATAGGTTCTGGGGATTAGGGTGTAGATATGATTGCTCAGTGGAGGGGATTATTGTACCTATCACATCCATGAACTCCATGGTTGAGACTTATGTGTGATGTTTATCTCATCTCTAAATGGAATGGATAATATTGCCCCTTCATTGGATTGGTGAAAGGATTAGAATAATGTCTCTACAACATCTGCCATATACACACTTATTATTGTTTTATTGTTATTATTCTTCAAACAAAACAGGTCTTTAGTATTTCTTACTTAGAGCTTGCTTTCAGGAGTTTTAGAATGAAGGGAAAGATGAAACTTCACTGGGAATCAGCAAAGCCAGAAAGGTGATTAAGAGAAGTGGTAATTTCTTTTCCCAACCTTCATGTACCCATTCTGCATTTCCTGTACTTATGACATTCAATGACACAATGAGAATTCAGTAGGTGCATCAGCACTGTATTGTATAAGAACTGACCAAGCATGAATTGTTGGACATTAGGACCAATAGAAAACTCCATTTTGTCAAAGATTCCTTATCCCACGTAGTTTGACATATTCATTATTGATTTCTCTGCCTTTATCTGTAAGAGGTACTTAGGAGGAGGACTGAGAGCATGGCAGAGGTTGGAGAAAGCCTGCTCCAGGGACAATTCCAGTTACCCTTGAAAGAGGACTGTAGACAGGGCTGTCCTAGGGTGACAACTTCAGTTTCCCATCGTTTTTGTCCTGGAGTTTCCTGTGGTGGTGGAGAAGGAGGGAAGCAGTGTCAAGATGGCCCTGGGCAGCAGCAGGAAGAGTGGAAGTAGGAGGAGGTGGCAACGTTGCCAGCTGAATTGGGCATAAAAATGCTCACATACCAAATCACCACGAAACCTCCAGCTTTCCTCCCACCATAAGGCTTCCTATGGGTGGTGAAGCCTTATCATCTGGTACACCATTCTCCCACCTCCTGCACACCAGTATCTGCTTCAGTTTTTTGAGTTCTTGGACTCACTTCCGTGACTCAGTTTCTTTATATTTTCAAAGAAGGTTTCAGTCTCAAAAGTTCTTATCTACTTAAGCAGTTCCAGATTTCTATTGATGTTGGGAAGGGTGAAGAATAGGTTTGGGGGACACTTTGGTCAATTCTTGGAAAGAAGGAGCCCTTTAAGTTTTTCTACTTTCCCTGGCATTTCCCAGACATCTTCCTTCAAAGTTCTTCTCTGACAATATCATTGCTCTATCCATGGATGGAGTGGGCCGTGATTCTTTCATATCACTGAGAAGGGGCACTTTTACCACTGAAATCACTTGACTGCCCCACATTTTGTCTTTCTTTAAGAGAAGATGCTCTCCTGAAATCTGGATATCTCAATAAATATGAAATCCACTGAAGTATGGTTCTGCAAGCTGGGAGCTATAGGAGGAGAATACCTTCCCATTGTGCTGTCAGGCTTAGCCATGTGGCTTGTCTTGACCAGTGATTCACTAGGAGAAAGGATGTGAGTCACCTTTGGCAGAAGCTTCAAGAATCCGTGTGAGGCTCTTTTTTCCTTTTGTCCTGGTGACTGGAAATATCCACATTGGCTGCTCCAATAGCCTGAGACTCAAAAGGATGATGATGGCAACAATGCAGTCCCAAGTCACCTTCTAGAACTGTCACTAAAGTGAGAAATTAACCTTTAGGCTACTGGAGCTTGTTTGTTACTCTAGTGCACCCTAGCTCATCCTGATTAGCACAAAGGCTCAATACTTTCCTATCCAGTGCAGGACTATGTAATTTACTATGTAATTTACTATGACTGAAGAGACACCGCCATGACAACCCCCTTTAGTTCTTTAGTTTCAACATAGGGTGATATATTTACAGAAACTATTATGTCTTCAGCTTCATTTTCCTCTTTCTTGCTCCCCTCTCATCGTTCTTTTCCTACCTTGCTACTATGCTTCTTTATCTATCATATTGGAGGTGTTAAGATTCTTTTCTTCTGTAGGAAAACAGTCACCCAGGCTTGGCCTAAGGATCTGCAGGATCACATATCATCTGTTTCATTATAGACATTGAGACGTTTTTAAAACACATACTGTTCAACAAGTGATGGTCTCTGTTCCAGTGCATAATAAGAAAGAAAGCCTGATGCATTTTCTGCCTGTCTATAGAAACCGACAAGCAGTGATTTATTTTATGATAATAAAAAAAGTATTTATGCTGTGATTCATGTCTCTAATGCAGTGTCATTATTCTATGGCTGTGCTAACTGTGGAGGAAAAGTTGTTTATAGTCACAGACAGAGCGTAAGACTGAGACCCAAGAGTTATTCCAAGAATGGTGACAAGAACAATGCGTGCTAGAAGAAACTGCCCAGCTGGAAGGAGGATTGTGTGAAGTAGAAGCAACCTAAATATTCTATTATCTTCTGCACTTTTCATCTCCCAAGGAAGAATTTCTTTTGTCTGGTCTTTATTGGAGTGGCTAGTTCCTTCAAATTCCACTACGTAAAGGTGACTTTCTTAAATGTCTAAGTTTGAAATGGAATCATTCTCTAAAGATTCCTGTGAGATTGCCACAGAAGAATATGTGCATATTGCTAGCCTGAGAGTCCACACACTGATGGACATGTCTGAACAAGTCACAGAACATGAAGATCCAGTGTGTAGTCTGCCCACTTAACCACTTCTCAGTTCACTTCAGTTCAGTCGCTCAGTCATGTCTGACTCTTTGCAGCCCCATGGACTGCAGCATGCCAGGCCTCCCTATCCATCACCAATTCCCAGAATTTATTCAAACTCATGTCCATTGAGTCGGTGATGTCATCCACCCATCTCATCCTCTGTCGTCCCCTTTTCCTCCTACCTTCAATTTTTCCCAGCATCAAGTTTTTTTCAAATAAGTCAATTCTTTGCATCAGGTGGCCAAAGTATTGGAGTTTCAGCTTCAGCATCAGTCCTTCCAATGAATATTCAGGACTGATTTCCTTTAGGATGAACTGGTTGGATCTTCTTGCAGTCTAAGGGACTGTCAAGAGTCTTCTCCAATATCACAGTTCTAAAGCATCAATTCTTTGGTGCTTTCACCATTTATAACAAAGCCTTATTTTTCTCTTTCCCTGAAACCAATAAACCAACACTGCTTCTAATGGAATAATGGTAAGGGACTTGATTTTCCTTTAGAAAGCCACACTTACTTTTTAAACCAATAATCTATAGCAAACACCCATATTACCATGCCCCAGATATTAAAATTATTAATAATTTTTATATTTCTTTCTAACTTTTGATGTGTGTATATTTTGAAAAAACTCACATATTATATATGCATCTCTTATTTTTAGGGAAAAAAATAATAAGATTTAAAACTCCCATTTGGCCACGTCTCCAGACTTTTTGCCCTCTATCTGTTTCTGAGGGATAGATCTACTGTGAGTTTGATGTGTGCTAAATCGCTTCAGTCACGTCCAACTCTTTGCAACCCCATGGACTATAGCCCACCAGGTTCTTCTGTCCATGGGATTCTCCAGGCAAGAATGCTGGAGTGGATTGCTGTGCCCTCCTCCATATGAGTTTGATAGTCATCCTTTTAAATACTTTTACATACATCAATAGAAATTCAGAAACAAAATGTAATGTTTCTATGGGCTTGGAAAATAAATTTTGAGTAAGGAAGCATCTTATACATTTCATTCTAAAACATTTAAAAATTTTAATATTAATAGTTCTAGACTTATCCTTATTGACTCATATAGCTCTGGTCCCTTTTATCTATACAGCAATACCTTCTATGAGGATACCATATCTTATCCATTTCTTTAGTAATGAACATTTGGGTTGTTCCTTTTTGTTTTGCTATTTCTGGCAGTACTGTAATCAACATCCATTTGTGTGTCCCCTCATGTGTGTATACAAATGTTTCTCTAGGGTGTATACCCAGAAATGGAAATCCTAGGTTATAGAGTTAACACCTTTCGGATTTTACTGTCACATTGCTCTCCCACGTGGCTGTTCCAGTTCACATACCCATAAGAATGGTCTGAGATTATCTGTTTACCCATCCTCCTCCTCTACACTGGTGCTTGTCACACTTTTTAAATGTTTATTTATTTATTTCTGGCCACATTGTGGCATGTGGGTTCTTATTTCCCTGACAAGGGATCGAACCCACAACCCCTGCACTGGAAACACAGAGTCTTAACCACTGGATCAACAGGGAAGTCCCCACACTTTTTAATTCTGGTTAGTCTGATGAGTAAAAGATGTTCTTTCATTATAATTTTAATTTATGTTTCCCTGATTACTGGTGGTATTGCACATATTTTCATATATTTATTGGCTATTTGTGTTTTCTCGGGATTTATTACATGCCACAAATATCTCTGCTGATTTTTTTCTTGCACACAAAAAATGTACAGTCAAAATTATCCATAAAAATAAACTGAAGGAAAGGGAAAATCATCTTTAGCTTTGTCTACTAGAGCAGCTTTCATGAATCTAGGAGGAGGAGACAATGGCATTACATTCATATACTAACTACATAGACATGTTAGTCACAACTCATCTTCAGAATTGAAACCAATTCTATGTAACTTCCTTCAGAATGAACACCTTCATATGCTTTAAGCAAATGTCACTGTGTTATGGCTAAAATATGGGCTTTGAAGTCAGAAGGTGTGTTATGGCTAAAATATGGGCTTTGAAATCAGAAGGAGCTGACTTCCTATGGGCTTTGAAGTCAGAAGGAGCTAACTTCCTATTTCAGCTACATCAATGTCTACCTTAAAATCATGGAGTACTGACACTGCTTACATCACCTCATTCACTCACTCCTACCAACCTCAGCACTTCACTGAAATTATTTTCTTGATGTTTCCCAGAGACTTCAGAATTGTCAAATCAAATGCTTTTTTTTCACTTTTCCTCCTGTTCTCTCACTCTGAAGTTTTATCCTGAGGACCATCTTCTCCTTATTCAATTTTCCCCTCTCTTGGCTTCTTACAACAATTTCTCTCTGTTTCTTTTCTATTAATTGTCATTTGCCTTCTCCTTCTCTGTTTTTGGCTCTGATTCCATCATTTCTCCTTTAGTGAAGGTTTTGTTCCCCCTGCTCTTCTCTTTCTAGCTGATGATCCATAGGCTATTACAGACTATTGAGCAGAGTTCCCTGTGCTACACAGTAGGTCCTTGTTGCTTATCTATTTTAAATTAGCAGTTGTACCTGTAAATCCCAACCTCTCAATCTATCCCTTCCCCTGACTCCCCCCTGACCCACCTTGGTTTGTTCTCTAAGTCTGATTCTGTTTTGTAAATAAGTTTGTATCATTTTTTAGATTCTGCATTTATGTGATATCATATGATATATCTGTTCTTATGTCAAGACCAAGGTCTTGATTATTTTAGCTTTCCAGTTGATTTTTGTGAGTCCTCAAATTTGACTTCAATAAGAAAATATTTCCTTTACTTCTGTTTTTTTGGAAGAGTTTGTGAGGTTTGGTGTTGGTATTTCTTTAAACATTTGGTGGAGTTCACCAGTGAAGTCATTTGGAACAGAGCTTTCTTTACAGTAACTTTATTTTTATTATAAATTCAATTTCTTCATTTGTTATAAGCCTATGCATATTTTCTATTTTTTCTTGAGTCAGCTTTTGTAGCTTGTTTCTTTCTAAGAATTTGCCCATTTTGTTTATCCAATTTATTGCCATACTGGTCTCCATAGTACTGCCATATAATTATTTTTATCTTGACAATGTGTGTGATAATGTCCTCTCATTCTTACCTGACTTTAGTGCCTGGAGATTCATCTCTTTTTGCCTTAGTCACTCTAACTAATAGCTTATAAATTTTGTTGATTATTTCAAAGAACTAAGTTTGGATTAATTGATTCTCTCCATTGTTTTTCTGTTCTTTATCTAATTAAATGTTCTTCTAATATTTGTTATTTTCTTCCTTCTCCTTGCTCTGGCTTTGGTTCATTTTCTTTTTTCTTATGTCCTATGGTAGAAGTTTATGTTATTGATTTGAAATCTTTCTTCATTTAAAAAAATAAGCTTTTATTTATTTAAAAATTATTTTATTATTTTTTAATTTACATTTTTTAAACTTAAATATATTTATTTTAATTGGAGGCTAATTACAATATTGTATTGGTTTTGCCATACATCAACATGAATTTTTAAATTAATTTAAAAATGTATTGAGGTAACATTGGTTTATAACTTCAAGTTTCATGTATACAGCATTATCTTCATTTTTAACATAAGTATTTATAAGTATAAATTTCCTATTAAGCACTTCTTTCATTGCATCTCATATGTTTTGATATATGTATTTTTATTTTCATTAATCTCAAACTATTTTCTATTTTCCCTGTGATTTCTTTTTTGACCCATTTGTTATTTAGGAGTACATTTAAGTTTCCATATATTTGTGAATTCCTCAAATTTCCTAATTACTTTCTAATTTCACTCCACTGTTTTTAGAGAACATACTTTGTATAATTTCTTCAGTTAACTTTATTGAGATTTCTTTTATGGCCTAGCATATGGTCTATCCTGGAGATATTTTATGTGGGAAATGTGTATTCTTCTCTTATTGAGAGGCATGTTCTAGAGATGTGCACCTTAACTGAATTCATTTATTAGTTCTAGCAGTTTTTTTTCTTTGTTTGTTTTTGATGGAGTCTTTAGGGTTTTTTCTATATAATATCATGTCTCCCTGCAAATACAGACATTTTTATTTCTTTCTGATTTAGATGCCTTTTATTTACTTTTATAGCCTAATTGCCTCTGGCAATTGAATTTTATACTTTCATTTGTTTTCATGTTACTCATTACTATCCTTTTCTTTCAGCTGTAAGAATTCCTTAATATTTCTTGTAAGGCAAGTCAAGAAGTGATGAACTCCTTCAGCTTTGCTTGTCTGGAAAACTCTTTAACTCTTCTTCAATTTTGAAGGACAACTTTGCCAGGTAGCATATTCTTGGTTGGCAGATTTTTTCTTTCAGCACTTTAAATATATCCTTCTACTCCTTTCTGGCCTACAAAGCTTTTGCTTTGAAAAATCTGCTGATAATCTTAAGAGCCTTCCCTTATACATGAAAAGAAGCTTTCTTCTTGCTGCGTTTAAGATTCTAACTTTATCTTTAACTTTAGACAGCTGAATCATAATATTTCTCAGTGTGAGTCTCTTTAGATTCATCTTTTTGGGGACTTATGGGCTTCCTGGATCTTTCTATACTGGTGCATGCATGCTTAGTAGTGTCCAACTCTGTGATGCCATGGACCGTAGACTGCCAGGCTCTCTGTCCATGGGATTTTCCAGGCAAGAATATTGAAGTGGGTTGCCATTCCTTTCTCCAGGGGATCTTCCCAACCCAGGAACTGAATCTTCGTCTCCTGCATTAGCAGGTGGATTCTTTACCACTGAGCAACCTGGGATGTTACTTCTTTGAATGAGTCTTATGCTCCTTTCTCTCTGTCTTCTCATTTTGTGATACTCTAATGCATATATTGATTCATTTGATGGTGTCTCATAAGTCCCTTAAGCTATCTTCACTCTTTTTAATATTTTCTGTTCGTTGAAATAACATTTTTTTCATGTATTGTTTTCTGACCTCAATGAGCATCTTTATGACCATTATTTTGAACTCTCTATTGAATAAATCACTTATCTTCATTTCATTAAGATCAGATTCTGGAGATTTATCTTTATTGTTGTTGTTTGAAACATATCCTTCTGATTCTTCATTTTCCTTGATTCTTTTTGTTGGATTCTACACATCAGAAAAAAAAGTTCCAGTGCTTTTCATTTCTTCATGAATATTTGAACTACTATCTAGTGTCATTTCATTTCAGACTGAAGTATTTCCTTTAGCATTTATTGTTGGGAAGCACTGATAGCAACTAGTTCTCTCAAATTTTGCTTATCTTAATTTTTCTTCCTTTTTATCAGGATAGTTTTGCCAAATATGGAATGTTTGGTTGACAGTCATTTTCTTTCAGCAACTCCTGAGTTTTGTCTTTTCACTGTCTTCAGGCCTCCATATTTTCTGATAGAAATCAGCTGTTAATCTTATTGAAGATCTGTGTATGTGATGATTTCCTTTTCTCAGGCTGCTTTCAAGATTCTCTCTTTGCTGTTGAGTGTTAACAGTATGATTATGGTGGGTTTAAGTGTGGACCTCTTTGAATTTATCTTATTTGGATTTCTTTGAGCATCTTGGATATTTAACTTATTTTTTTTTTAATTTAATTTGTGGAATTTTCAGCTGTTATTTCTTCAGCGATGCTTTCATTCCCATTTTATCTCTCCTTTACTTTTGAGATTCCCATTATGTATATGTTGGTATGCAAGATGGTATTCCACAGCTCTCTGAGGTTCTTTTCATTTTTCTTAATTATTTTTTTCTGTTCTTTAGACTTGAGAAACTCTATTGGCCTCTATTCAAATGAGCTGTTTTTGTCTTATGCCAGCTCAAATCTGATGTTGAACTCTTCTAGTGAATTTTTCATTTCAGTATTGTACTTTTCAACTACGTAATTTCTGCTTTTAAAATAATTTCTATCTCTTTATTAATTTTTCCCAATTGGTAGACATCATTATCATACTTTCCTTTAGTTCTTTAGGCATAGTTTGCTTTGGTTCTTTGAATATGTTGAAAATAGCTGATTGAAAATTTTGTGTAGTAAATCCAACCTCTGTGCTTGCTCAAGGACAGTTTCTATTGACTACATATTTTCCTGTGGATGGGTCATATTTTCTTCTCATGTTTCATAATTTTTTGTTGAAAACTGGAAATAATAGATTGTAGAAACTCTGGGAATATGGTTCTACCCTCTTCTTCTTGTTGTTACTTTCTATTATTACTTGCTTAGCAACTTTTATGAATTAATTCTGTAAAGTCTGTACTCTTTGGCATGTTTGGCTATAGAAGTTTCTTTTTTGTTAGCTTAATTTTCAGCTAATAATTGGGTTGAAATTCCCTTAAATGCCTCAAGTCAATAATTCTAGTCTTAGCCAAGAAATTCTGTATGTGTTTTGGTTATGCCTTCAGCACTCAGTCATGTGATTTATAATGCTATTACAGTTTTCACTTCCTGCCACTGCAGAGCCTCACTGTCAGCTAAAGGTGAGTGTTTGGAGACTTCTCATGTCTTTCCCGGACATGAGCTTAACCTTGGGATTATACCCCATCCTATGCATGTCTATAGCTTTTTAGATTCTTAGAAATATGTTGGAGCTTATTAAAATTCCCTATGGACATTTCATTCTCTAACTTTTCCTTTCTTTTTTTTTTTGGCTAGTTTTTATTTGCTCTAGTTGTCATCACTACCTCAAGGAGCTGCATTGTTTAACAATTGCTAAAGATTATTTTCACAAATGCCTCCACGGAGAAGGCTGTCTGCACTTAGTGAGGTCTGAGTCAGGTCAAATAAAGACAAACCCTGAGAACTGGGATTTCTATATATGTATATATGTGCTAGACAGATAAACTAATGACAACTTTCTGAGAATGATGTTTTGAAGGGGTTCCTAACATATTCTGCCCCCTCTAGTGTCTGTGGAGCTGTTGGAATGGGAATAGTGAAAGTTACAATGAAAAATACCTCACTGTTCTTCATGAAATTTAGTCATTTTTCTTTAATAAATACTCCTCAAATTGTTGCAATCCTTTGGTTAATTTTCAGAGTTCTGAAAATGTTGATCTTGACATATTTTTGGCAGCAATCTCACAATCTCACAGCTTTTATGTGTGTGTGTGGAGAGGGGCTAGCTTTGTAGAGGTCCTTGTTCTCTTTCCTGCTGATGTCACCACTGTTAATCTAATATTGATTACTATATCTGTGTTCCCATTTTACTTGACCTTCACCTGAATTTCCCTCAATACTTACCTCAAATTCAATATGTTTTAAATAGAACTAATAGTTTCTTCCCACAAATTTGCTGCTTCTTCCCATGTCCCTGTTAAAAGCTTTACTTCAAGGCCAGAGAAAATTAAGCTGGCAAAGCAGATGGAGGAGTCATTAGAATGATAGTAGAATCTAATTATAATTATCTGTTTTAATCTGGCACTGCTGGGTGTGAAAGGAATAAAAAGATTAGAAGTTGAAAATTTAGAAATTTGACACAATGAGATTAACACCAAACTCACCCCTGCCCCTATGACTCAAATGAATAATTCTCTCCCTTGTTCAATTAATTTTTTGCTCCATAGACCAGATGATTTGTGACCCATCTCACTGAATCCCCTATACATATTAGATGTTCAATAAATGACTGTTTATGAATAGTAAAAAACTTGTACATGGACTTTTTTTTATTCTTTCTTTCTCTCTCTCTCTCTCTCTATCAAACCTGGACTAGAAATCTTATATTCCTGCACAGCTGGAAGTTTCTCCAAAAATCCATGAATATAATTACCTGTTTAAATATTTCATTGACATGTCAACCTGAATTATATACCAAAAATAGCCAAAATTAGAGTTTAGTATGTGATATATGTTCTAATACAATTTCATGTCTCCTCGTGGGAATTTGATAAATATTAATTTTGCTGGGAGTCAAACTAGCATATGATGGCTAGTTTGACTCTCAATAATTCTGTTATTATCCAGCTTTTACATTTCATAGAACCTTACAAAGCTGCTGGAAATCAAGGACAGGCATCTGCCACAATGAGATAAACAACAAAATTATTAAGCAGGAAATTTGGCCCATGCAGCTTACCTAAAAATGTGAAGTCATTTACTTAGATCTTTAAAACAAATTTACATTGAAAGTCTAAAGACAAGCCCATGTGACAAAAGTACATAAAACTGCTTTTTTATGGTGAAATTTTTTGCATTTCTTTACCATTTCTATGTATATGTATGTATGTATGCATGAGAAAGAGAGAAAGATGTGTAGGCATATTCGAAATTGTGTACTTTCTATATTTATTTCTCAAGCTAAAAGCTCTATAGAGTAATAGAATAGAACATACAAAAAAGGGATTAAAATTTATTAAGAGACACCTAGCAGTAAATACTTAAAAGATTTAAATAATTCTTGTAATTATTTGCTTTCTTATAGCTATACAAAAAAGAAAAATGCATTGCTCAAGAAAAACAAATTCTTTGGAAATAATGTTGTATGGAAGAATGAACAATGAATGAAAAATTTTCCTTGAAAATTAAGTGGCAATATAATGCAACATATGGACATTTAAGTAAATAATATTTATGTCTTTTGCAAAATCATAATCAAATACACTGTCTAGTGTGTCACTTCAGTTCAGTTCAGTCTCAGTCGTGTCTGACTCTTTGCGACCCCATGGACTTCAGCACTCCAGGCCTCCCTGTCTATCACCAACTCCCGAAGTTTACCCAAACTCATGTCCATCGAGTCAGTGATGCCATCCAGCCATCTCATCCTCTGTCGTCCCCTTCTCCTCCTGCCCCTAATCCCTCCCAGCATCAGGGTCTTTTCCAATGAGTCAACTCTTCACATGAGGTGGCCAAAGTATTGGAGTTTCAGCTTCAATATCAGTCCTTCCAATGAATATTCAGGACTGATTTCCTTTAGGATGGGCTGGGTGGATCTCCTTGCAGTCCAAGGGACTCTTAAGAGTCTTCTCCAACACCACAGTTAAAAAGCATCAATTCTTTGGCGCTCAGCTTTCTTTATACTCCAACTCTCACATCCATACATGACTACTGGAAAAACCATAGCCTTGACTAGACGGACATTTGTTGGCAAAGTAATGTCTCTGCTTTTTAATATGCTGTCTAGGTTGGTCATAGATTTCCTTTCGAGGAGCAAGCGTCTTTTAATTTCATGGCTGCAATCACCATCTGCAGTGATTTTGGAGCCCAAAAAAATAGTCTGTCACTGTTTCCACTGTTTCCCCATTTGCCATGAAAATGTGTCACTTAATGTCCTTTATTTAATTTAAAGGAAATATTTCTTTGATTAATCCCTTATAAAAACTGAATCTACTATGTTATATATTAATTGGCTATAAACATGTCTTGCCATGGTTTAAGTATGCTGCTTTAAAATTTTTTAACTAGGTATAATTTCCAAATAGTAAAGTACATAGATCTTAAGTACATACAACTTGATGAATTTTTACCTATATAAAAATGTGGAACATCTGCAAAATATCACTAGACTCCTTCATGTCCCCTTTCAGTCAAAACCTTTGCCCCAAAGCAACTGCTTTCCTCACCTCCTACAACATAGTCTTACCTGTTTTTGAACTGGTATAAATGGGATCATACCATATTTAGTCTTTTGTGTGTACATCCTTTTATTCCACAGTGTCTTGTTGCATGTAGGGATAGTTCATTTTTCATTGTTATATTCCATTGTGTGAACATAGCCCAGACATTTGACTTGGTTTCCAGTTTTATTTTTTTACAATTATGATTACTGCTCTCTGAACATTCTTGTATATATATTTTTGTAGATAAAACCACACATTTTTATAGGAATAGAACTGTTGGTTTTTTTTTTTTTTTTTAATTTGACCACACCACATGGCATGTGGGATCTTATTTCCCTGAACAGTGATTGAACATTGTGGCCTCAGCTTTGGAAGCATGGAGTCTTAACCACTGGACTGCCAGGGAAGTCCCAGAACTGCCATGTTTTATGACACGTGTATCACTTCATGGGAAATAGATGGGGAAACAGTGGAAACAGTGTCAGACTTAATTTTTGGGGGTTCCAAAATCACTGCAGATGGTGATTGCAGCCATGAAATTAAAAGGCGCTTACTCCTTGGAAAGAAAGTTATGACCAACCTAGATAGCATATTCAAAAGCAGAGACGTTACTTTGCCAACAAAGGTCCGTCTAGTCAAGGTTATGGTTTTTCCAGTGGTCATGTACGGATGTGAGAGTTGGACTGTGAAGAAAGCTGAGTGCTGAAGAATTGATGCTTTTGAACTGTGGTGTTGGAGAAGACTCTTGAAAGTCTCTTGGACTGCAAGGAGATCCAACCAGTCCATCCTAAAGGAGATCAGTCCTGGGTGTTCATTGGGAGGACTGATGTTGAAGCTGAAACTCCAATACTTTGGCCACTTCATGTGAAGAGCTGACTCATTGGAAAAGACCCTGATGCTGGGAAGGATTAGGGGCAGGAGGAGAAGGGGATGACAGAGGATGAGATGGCTGGATGGCATCACCGACTTGATGGACATAAGTTTGAGTAAACTCTGGGAGTTGGTGATGGACAGGGAGGCCTGGCATGCTGCGATTCATGGGGTCATAAATAGTTGGACCCGACTGAGCTTCTGAACTGAACTGAACTGATATGCGGTTTTAGTAGATATAACTAAACTGTTTTCCAAAGTGATTTTATCAATTTGCATTTCCACCAGCAATATATGACAGTTCTAGTTGCTCTACATCATGTACATTGCTTTTTAATAATCTCATTCAAAACATAGGTCTTCTTAATTCATTTGAGTTTTATTAGAAGCAAGGTTTTTTTTTTTTTTTTTTTAGAGAAAATCACATTTCAACTAATTCTAAGCCAAGTTCAATTGTTGGGGATGTGGGGGTCTCCCAAGTATATGATCCTTTACAAATAAGAAACCCAGATTCTTTTTCATTTGGGTGCTCTAGGTCTTAGCTATGGCATGTGGGATCTAGTTCACTCACCAGGGATCAAACCTGGGCCCCCTGCATTGGGAGCATGGATTCTTAACCACTAGATCACCAGGGAAGTCCTAAGAAACCCAGATTATTTTTTCAATGGAAATGATACAGACTTCTACAGCAAACTGCTTTGCTCCACATGAGAATGAGAAGAAAATCTCAACTTAGACATTTTTGAAAATATTCATTTTATTCAAAGAAAATACACCTATTGAAGGGGATTGTTTAGTATGGAGGAAATAAGACAACAGACCAAGAGCTTCTTTGTGACACCCAAGTAATCAATATGAAAAGTAAAGACTCAAGTATAGTGTTCTCTAGAATGAGCCAGAAGCAGTCTGATGCAAGTGTATGCCTTTATGTGTCCTTTTATTTATGTCTCAGGCAAATCTCTCTCAGACTTAGTGAAGAACAGGCAGATTTCACACACTATAGCCTCTTTAGCTGTTATCAAGTCTCATGGGAGTGGTTGAAGAAGAAAATCAAGCACAGGCTCTATCATGCTGGGATTTCCATTTAGAGTCATGATAATTTCCATTAAATTTCATAATGCAAAACATTACTTTGAATCTGGGAGTCTTAGCATAATCATTATTTTTGAATGCCTTAAACAACATATACTATAATTAGGAGTGTGTCTAGTTAATGCTTTGAAGTGTATCACCAAAATTAGATGGCATTAAAATATAGTTCCTTCTGAAGAAAGCTTATAGCTCTGTGAAACAGTGCAGAGGTAAAGCTGTTTAACAGAGTAAACATTTTTTCATGGTTCATGGAAAACTAAAACACAATCCTACATTTTGAAGTAATTCTTGAACTTTCATATTCTTCTAATCTGTTTTTTCTCTTAATGATCAGTTATTACAAATTAGATGTTTATGTTTTAATCTATAAATTACCTGTTAATGTATAGGATGATCAGGCCATGTATGTGTGGACAGTTACAAGGAATGACATTGTATGTTGGGTCTTGTTTCACTCAATTACTTGATATTCATCTATCAAATGCCACTTGGTCATGTCCTTTGTATATATAGCATTAGCCCTGTTGGTATCATGTGGGTTCTATGAAATACCTTTCAGTTTCTTTATGAGTTTGGTTTTTAAATGGAAATTATGTCTCCCAGTACCCATCATATTTAGTAGTACTGAATCCAACAAAGGTTCGTCTAGTCAAGGCTATGGTTTTTCCTGTGGTCATGTATGGATGTGAGAGTTGGACTGTGAAGAAGGCTGAGCGCCAAAGAATTGATGCTTTTGAACTGTGGTGTTGGAGAAGACTCTTGAGAGTCCCTTGGACTGCAAGGAGATCCAACCAGTCCATTCTGAAGGAGATCAGCCCTGGGATTTCTTTGGAAGGAATGATGCTAAAGCTGAAACTCCAGTACTTTGGCCACCTCATGCGAAGAGTTGACTCATTGGAAAAGACCCTGATGCTGGGAGGGATTGGGGGCAGGAGGAGAAGGGGATGACAGAGGATGAGATGGCTGGATGGCATCACTGACTAGATGGACGTGAGTCTGAGTGAACTCCGGGAGTTGGTGATGGACAGGGAGGCCTGGCGTGCTGCGATTCATGGGGTTGCAAAGAGTCGGACACGACTGAGTGACTGAACGGAACTGAAGGAAGGATGGTTTAAGTGGTAGTATCATATTTAATACCTCTAAGTGCTAAATTCTGCCTTTGGAAATAGAAACATCTTCAAAAGACACATAATTTGGGGCTTCAAAATGCCTGGTTTGCATATGTCTCATAAAGATTCTTTTTAACAGTTTATCTCATTAACAGCCCTTTGCGCTCATCAGTTCAGGCTGTGTTTTCCCACTGGTACATCATTTACAGTGTCCTAAACATATTTTCCAGAGAAGGCAATGGCACCCCACTCCAGTACTCTTGCCTGGAAAATCCCATGGACAGAGGAGCCTGGAAGGCTCCATGGGGTCCATGGGGTTGCTGAGGGTCGGACACGACTGAGCAACTTCACTTTCACTTTTCACTTTCTTGCATTGGAGAAGGAAATGGCAACCCACTCCAGTCTTCTTGCCTGGAGAATCCCAGGGACGGGGGAGCCTGGTGGGCTGCCGTCTATGGGGTCGCACAGAGTCGGACACGACTGAAGCGACTTAGCAGCAGCAGCAGCAGCAAACATATTTTCACAACATTCACCTGACAATATCAGCTGAGAGAAAAATCTTCAGACTGCAGAGAAACATCGGGAAACCATGAATTCTTAAACAATACACCAAACTACAAAGATGGTGTGTATATCTCTTTGAAAATACCCTTAACAATAAGTAACCAGGAAAAGACAGTATAGATCAAGGACTTCGACTGAGGCTCCCTTCCCGTTTTGGGAAGGTATTAGTGTGGTGGTCAAGTGTTGGGGGCCAGCATGAGGCACTCCGCCCGTGACAAAGGTCATGAGGAAGGAGGCTCGACATACGCAAAGGCGGGATCAAGCCTCAGGAGTCCCCCTGGAAATCCTCGAGCATCTACCCCCATAACCAGAGCCTGCCTACTTTACTACTTTGTGCTCTCACCTACATCTCTGACTTTACGGGGGGCTGTCCCCCACCACCTCTTTCGGAGAAGGAGTTAACTTAGAGCTCCAGTTAATAATAATTCCTGGGCGTGACAGGAGTGTTTCAACTTACAAACTCCTCTGAAGGTTCTCTAGCCTGCCTGACAGGCTTGTCTGGCCACATGTGATTGCTCCCAGCCTCCCAACCGTGAGAGGCACGAGATGCTTCAAACCTTCCAAAAACAGGTTCCTTAGAAAAGTTAGAAAACCATTAGTATAAGTATAGTGGGCTGATTAGAAATTGTATTGGTGAAGGGTTTTTCATTTGTTGAGCCAATGTTTACTGTTAAGTCTCCACTTCCTCTGCCCTTATACACATTAATGAATATATAGAAGAAATAAGTATTAACCTTTGATATAAATCACGTTAGACCTTAGGCCAAGTAAATTCTTTCCTTAACTAAAACCCACTACACCCTCACCCTATAGGAATGTAACTTTATTTGGGTGGCATCTGTTTTAAGAATAATCACCCCTGGAGAAATAAGTGTCCTGGTTGACTGACCACTGTCACAAGGAGAGGTTCATAAATTGTCAGCAGGCCCCCCTGGCCAGAAGATGATGTAACACCTCTAAGACCTCTGAATACATTTGTATGAAGTACCTGACTTTAATAAAAGTCAGGACTGCTGTCCCCACGTGACTTTTGTATAACATCTCAGTGTATAAAAACAGACTCTGGAAAATAAAGAATTGGGATCAGTTTCTCGAAATACTGGTCTCCCCATGTCGCTCTCTCTCTCACTCTGGCTGAGTCTCCATCTGGAGCGCAGAACCCCCCATGCTTACTAATTATGCCTGGGCTTCTAAGATCCGACCGGGGAGGCCTCAGTGTCTCCTCTCCTTCAGGAGAACAGAAGGACACCTACGGCCTACGTAAGTGGTGCAAGCTTCTTGTCTTGAAGTTTTATTGGTCTCCCGTGTAAACCAAGCTACTCAGCCTCTTTTCTCCACTGAATTTTCCTACTGAGCTATCCTCATTCTATTACTCTTTATATCTTTGATGAATATTTAAATAGTTGCTGAAGCTGTCTCCCCTTCGAATACCCTGGATCAGCCGGGGCTGGACCCCGGCAGTCAAGCTTTATGATTGCTGTTTACCTGGGGGAAGATGGTTTTAGTTCTCTGATGTTCACCTAGAAATAGGAACAAGCTAATCCTTTATCATCTGGTGGAAGGTCTCCTTTACTGAACAAATAAAAATGACTTATAATTAGTGACATACATGCTTTTCTAATGCAACCACACCAAGAATCAATCTATTCCCTTAATAGGTAAATGACTAGTTTCTTCTCTAATCTCCATTAATACATTCATTTGTTCAACAAGTTCCTCTTCCCCTGCTTTGTAAAGTGACCTTTAAGCTTTTGCCAGAATTTCTGTATTGTTTTACACAGATTGCATTTTATTACTTGGAGTGCACATTAGGTCTCTCAGTGTATCCCCTGGAGGTGTGGTTGGAACTCAGGCTGAATGGCATTTCATTGTGGTCTAGGTCCTTTGTACCCAAACTGACTAAATTATGGTATCCCGATCATCAGTATTAATATCACTTTAGAACGTGTTCAAATTTCTAGTGCCCTTAACCAGATCTTCTGAATCACAATCCTCAGATGTGGTGGAACATCAGTAGTCTTCATTGTAACAAATATTCCAGAAGAATCTGTATGCTTAAATGTAGAAACACCTGTCAAGGTATAGTTGTCATGTCTTGAGCTGTGCTAAGTCACTTCAGTCATATCTGACTGTGACCCCAAGGATTGTAGTCTGCCAGGCTCCTCAGTCAACAGGGTTCTATTCATTGCCATTTCCTTCTTCAGGGGAATCTTCCCGAACCAGGGATCGAAACCCTGTCTCTTAAGTCTCCTGCGTTGGCAGGTGAGTTCTTTACTATTAGCACCACCTGGATAGTTATCATAGTTTTAGAATATTCTGCCACAATCCCTTCATCTCCTTGCCTTTGGGTGAACTATACCTTCTCTCTGAAATTCCTCTTCTTTCGTCTACCATTGAAAAAAGCCTACAAGCGTCTTCCTTCAGTAGCCAGTTCTTATTCACTCTTTATAAGTTACTCCAAGGAAGCTTGTCCGTATCCTAAGATGCACCTTTCTTCCCCTGGGAAGTGGTGCTTTTCTTGCTCCCTCCTTTTGCATGCTGTGCACATTACATCTGAGTAACCACATAAGCCCTTTGACAGTTATGTAACAAGGTAAGATCTTCCTTCTTACTATGGTCAACTCCTGGAAGCCAAGGGTTGCAACTTATCCCTGATGCTGAAAATAGAGCTTGATATTCAGTAGGAGGCAGAAAGAATCAATGAGCTGGAAAATAGAGCAGTAGAAATTACTCAAACGGAACAGGAAAAAAATAGACTAAAATAAATAATAGATCTCCAGGGACATGTAGAACTATAACAGAAGATCTAACATTTGTGTCATCAGAATGTTAGGAGAGGAGAAATAAGGTTGGGCTATGTCCTAGAAGAAATACTACTCTGCAATAAAGAGAAATGAACTATTGACACATGCAAAACCTTGGATGGCTAGCAAGAGTATTATGCTGAGTGAAAAAAAGCAACCTCAAAAGGTTACATACTACATAATCTAATTTATATAGCATTCTTTATGTGACAAAATTATAAAGACCAGATTAGTGGTTGCCAAGGTTTAAGAATGGTTGAGGGGAGGAAGTTGATGAGACTATAAAGGGGTAGCATGAGGGAGACCATTGTGGTAATGGAACAGTTCGCTTGATTGCAGCAGTGGTTACTCAAATCTACATATGTGATAAAATAATAGAGAACTATGCCCATGTTGTACCAATGTTAATTTCTGGTTTTGATACTGCACTACAGTTGCGTTAGTTGTAACCACTCTGGGAAACTGGGTGAGGGTATGTGGAGAGTCTCTGTGTGCTACCTTTACAACTTCCTGTGAATCTATATTTGTTTCATAATACATTATTTTAGATTGGCTTAATAACAGGCATTAGACAATTAGAGAGGGAATGGAATTGGGGATGAGAGTTGTACTTCTAGGCTTCCCTGGTGGTGCAGTGGTAAATAATCTGCCTGCAGTACAGGAGCCATAGGAGATGTGGGTTTGATCCCTGGGTCGGGAAGATCCCATGGAGGAGGGCAAGGCAACCCACTCCAGTATTCTTGCTGGGAAAATCCCATGGACAGAGGAGCCTGGCGGGCTATAGTCCAAGGGTCCAAAGAGTTGGACATGACAGAAGTGACTTTGCACGCATGCATGCACGTTGTACTTCTAGAATCCTAGTGCCCAGAGCCAGAGAGAATTCAAGAAAGAATTTATGCTTGCTCACTTTAAAGCCTCCAGGGAAGGGATCCTGGAGATACTTGGGAGAGAAAATTTCTTTCTCTTAAAGTACTAGGATGCAAAGAAGACCCACACTAGGTTGGGAAATCCTTCAGGGCCATACTTGTGATATATTTGACAGTTGCTTCAAAGAAAAATATCTGTGGAATGGACAAATGAATCAATGAGAGTGCCAGGTCCTAAGGAATGGCTTGTTGGCTGCAGTCAGAGAGAAGATCTAGAAATAGGCTTTGGGGAAGAGGAATAATTACAGTGAGTCTCAGGGAAGTTCTTATCAGAAGCTCTCTCTCTCTTAACTTTAATCTTGTAGATTTCTGGATGTATGGTTTCTAACATTTCAAATTAGGAAGAGAGGAAAGAATGAAGCTTAGGTCCTGAATTCATGTTGTCAAAGCAGCTGATAGTCTTGCTGGACTTGTAGTGTCAAGATCAGGAATCTGTATGCTGAGACATTTGCTATACTTTTGTAAATTCTTCATTTCCATTGTTGTTGTTCATTCACTCAATTGTGTCCTGCTCTTTGTGACCCCATGGACTGCAGCATGCCAGGCTTCCCTGTCCTTCAGTATCTCCAGGAGTTTGCTCAAACTCAGGTCCATTGAGTCGATGATGCCATCCAACCATCTCATCCTCTGTCATCCCCTTCTCCACCTGCCCTCAATCTTTCCCAGCATCAAGGTCTTTTCCATTGAGTTGGCTCTTTGCACCTGGTGGCCAAAGTATTGGAGCTTCAGCTTCAGCATCAGTCCTTCCAGTGAGTATTCGGTATTTATTTCTTTTAGGATTGACTGGTTTGCTCTTCTTGCAGTCCAAGGGACTCTCAAGAGTCTTTTCCAACACCACAGTTTGAAAGCATCAACTCTTAGGTGCTCAGCCTTCTTTATGGTCCAACTCTCTCAATTCTCAGTAAAGTTATTTATAAAATTCTAATTTGTCATGACTATCATGAGGTGGATTGATCTGCGCAGGTGCCACAGAGCTTAGGAGTCAAGTATAGAAGCCAGATCACAATAGCAGAAGATTTATAAGCAGAACATCAGGGAAAAAACAAAGAGAAATAATGCAGTTGCAGTTACTGAGGTGGACCCTCCTAGAGTGAGAGTGGCAGAGAGATATCAGAGAAAGTTGCAAATTCTGTTTTCAACCCCAGAAGCCTGGTCATTGCCATGGGCCCTGGGAATTGTTCAGCCTATAAATGTGTTAGTCTGATTTGGTTTGCTTGGGCCAGTCTACAACATCAAAGTACATGACAACAGAATAAAATATACTTTCTGCCACCCTCCCCCAGCAGGGATCAGCATGCCACTCAGACAATAATAGCAAGAATGTCCCATAAAATGGTCAAAAACCTATAAAATCACTTCATGAGGAGTAACAAATAGACTTGATTTAAAAGCCACAAAGCTGCAGTGACCACTTAGATTTTAAAAGTAATACAAAGTGCAATAAGAATCTGTCTTAAAACATTTTTGAAGTGAATATTAAATCTACATAAATTCTGTCAGTCAATGCTTTTGTAGCAGGCATGTGAACTTTAGGGCATTGAATAGGCAGGTATTTAGTGAATGCCTTCTGAGGCAAAGCATTTTATATCTCAAGGATTATAGAAAGATGTAATTTTGTTAAATTTTTTTAAAAAGTATCTGTATGTGTGTGTGTGTGAAAGAGAGAGACAGAGAGAAAGAGACAGAGAGAGACATGAGCCTTCCCAAGCTTACTCCAGCCTTATATTCATTCCTTAACCCAGAGTCCTCTGTTCCCACTGTCTTAAAACTCACTTATATGACCTTCTGTTGTTGTTGTTTAGTTGCTAAGTCATGTCTGACTCTTTTGTGATCCCATGAACTGTAGCCTGCCAGGCTTCTCTGTCCATGGGATTCTCTAGGCAAGAACACTGGAGTGGGTTGCCATGCCCTCTTCCAGGGGATCTTCCTGACCCAGGGATTGAACCTGGGTCTCCTGCATTGCAGGCAGATTCTTTACCACTGAGCCACTGGGGAAGTTTGACACAACAGTCAGGGGTTCTGAAATCCCAAAAGAAGATGCATAGGCAACAGCAAATGAGAGTCATCCACTGGCCATCCAAAAGGACTGTTAGCTTCTTGAAGTTGAGGATGATGTCCTCTTTGCTCCTGTCTGATAACCTACGCTTGAATAGAATTTTATGCATAAGAAACATTCCATACATGTCAGTTCAACAAAGGGGTGAATGAGGAAGTGGCACCTCTCTTCTGAGGAATACAGAAATGTTTACATACTATTTGACATGGCATATTGTCACTACCTCTTACAGAATGTTTCAAGACTTATCAAAATTACTGGTTGCTACCCAAACAAGGAAGTAAAAAGGGATGGAAACGCCCCAGGGTGCTTTACTTTTCCCCTCATAGGATTGATTTCAGAGTCTTCAGAGATGTTCTTCAACTTCTTCCAAGTGGGTAAAAAAATGGAAGCTTGTGACTTTCAAAAAGGAAACTATCATAGCCCATTTTTTTTCTGTTTTTAAATATTTGGAAACCTCTTATGGAAAAATGGAATGTACAGTAATGATATACATAATAACATGAGATCAGAGTTTATTGAAACCTCAGGACTGAATACTGACACTTGTGTGTTTCCAGCATGAGAGTGGTCCCAGGAGCTGTAAAGGAGACTACTCAGAGCATTTGAGATACAGATTCACTTTTCCTATCAGTCAAAAAGCAGTTACCTCCCTTTTCTGTATATCTGGGTAAAAGTCACTAGATCAAAAGAAAAAATAAATCTTACAGAATTTTGAATTGGACCATGTGCCCAAATGGATACAAGCCAGAGAAGTACATCATTAGAAACTATGAGTTTGTCATATTATAAAATGCAGATCCAGGAAATGCAGTTGAGGTTTCACACTCTGATGCCTTTACTTTTAGGTAACTGACTTTAGTAAAGAATCATTACATGAAGAGAAAAAAATACATGTAAATACTCTTGCCTTTTCCATCTCTGTTTCTTTTTGATATGATCTCCGGAAGATTTTCTTGACTTTATCTTCCATCTTAAACATATTTTTTAAATTTCAGAAGTCATCGTATTCATTTATTTCATGAAGCTCTTTCTTGTTTTTTTCTCTCAGCCTCCTTTTCCTGTTGCATCAATATAGTAACATTATGAATCCTTTTTAAAATACTAAGTGCTTTTATTTTCCAACTTGTCTCTTTTCTCTGAGGTTTATTTTTACGCATTTACCCTGAACTCTCTGCTCCATGATGAATGTTCTACTTAAATACCTGGCAATATGTGGTAAAGAGAGGCAAAAAAAAAAAAAAAAAGAAAAGAATGAAAAGCAGATTTGGAGACTTACAAATGTAAGACTCTACAGGAGCTCAATGAGGTACTCTGTGATGACCAAGAGGGGTGGGATGGGAGGTTGGAGAGGGAGTGAAAGTCTCTCAGTCGTGTCTGACTCTTTACAACCCCGTGGAATTCTCCAGGCCAGAATACTGGAGTGGGTAGCCGTTCCCTTCTCCAGGAGAATCTTCCCAACCCAGGGATTGAACCCAGATTGGCTGCATTGCGGGCAGATTCTTTATCAACAGAGCTATCAGGGAAGCCCTTCAAGAGGGCAGAGACATATGTATACTTCTGGCTGATTCACATTGTTGTATGGCAGAAGCTAGTACAATATTGTAAAGCAATTGTCCTCCAATTAAAAATAAATTTTAAAAAGTAAGACTCTAGAGTAGAAGGTTAATTTTATATTCATTATTTATTTTCAAAAAATAATTCCAACCACAGTCATTGCTGGTCACTGGCTTTGAGAAGCTGGAAGCAGAAGGATTTTATTCCAATATGAGGGACTTCCAATTCTATGTCATATCTTTATTCCTTTTACCAGTTTACTGGTAATGCCTCATTTACTGATTGCTAGATAATTGCACTATTTTAAAAATAGTTTTGCTTGCTTAAAGTGTTTTGACAGTGATATTAACTAAACTGTTAACCAATTTTGCTGAGATGGTCCACCTTTTAGCACTATAGTACATAAATATAATTAATGCTGTCAGTTGCCTTTTTCTATATTGCAAAACAATCATCAGTTTCAAATAAAAAACTTTACATAATAAGATACATAAGAAATATAAAGTGTGTTCATTCATGTTCAAAATGTAAAACCAAGGCTTTCATGTTTCTTCTTTATATTGCTTCCTAGTTATAACACTGTCTTCTGCATTGTACCTCCTGCTTTCTCTAAAACAGAGGTCTGACATTCTCTAAAACCCTGAACCAAGTGGTGCTTTTGTGGGAGTACAGGCTTTTTGTGACCCTGGAGCACTATGAGACGAGATGGGGTTTGGGGGTTGCTAGGCACTGCCTCTGTTCCCTCTCATGAGGATGACCATGTACCCTTGCTGGGGCTGAGTTTGTTTAAAAAGTAGGTGTTTTGGATAACATGTCAGCAAAATAAAAGACCTACTCAAACTGGGCAATTTGAGGAGAATTTAATTAAATTTATTATTTTTAATGCATTTTTATCATTTTAACATTTATTTTCTTTTTTATTATTTTTAAATATATTTATTTAAACACATTATTTATAAATACATTGTTTATTTAAATTTTTAATTTATTGTTTGCTTTTAAATTTTATTTATTTTAAATTTATTGTTTATTTTAAATGTATTGTTTAAATTTATTATTTTAAGTTTATAGTTTAAGTTTATTTATAATTTTAAAATTTATTCATGTATTTATTTATCAAATAAAGGGAATAGTTGCAAATGCATGGGCACAAGGGATTAAAAAAAAGTCAACAAACGACAATGTAGTTCTTTACATCTGGCAATAGTGAGACCCATACCACCCTCTGGCCTGAAAGTACAAAAGAAGGGCACACGTGTTGGAACTCAGAGAGGAGATATGTACTAAGAAGACTGACTGAAAGAAGTTGTGGCCTTCAGTAGAGAAAGGTAGCCAACCCATGGTGATCCTGTCGAGAGAAAGACGGGGAAATACAAATATCCCTACTTCATTCTTCTCCCATATTCCCATCTCAGCCAGGTCTCCTATTGGCTGAACCCAACCAGATGCCAGAGGGCAAAGAACCCCACTGCTATTGTTCTCACAAGCCAGTTTCCTTGGGCACAGAGTAGGTAGAGATCTGGGTCAGGCAATGGAAAATACCCAGCACATCATGAAGCCTCATGTTTATAAAAAAAAATTCCTTAAGTGGAGTCATTGGTGTAAGTACTCCTGAAACAGTAAGGTAAATACATAAATTCAAAAGAAAGTAGGATAGCAAGCTCTTGATTATTTCTCCATTCTAGAAAGCCTCTACCTGCATGGAAAATGACAGGCAGTCCCATAACCCATAGAAAAGCCGGCATGAAGGCAAAATCCTGTAAAGATACATGATATCTGCTCATGCTCTGTGTAGTCACCTTTTTCTATCGCCCTGGTAAAATAATTGAGAATTTCTATCTTAAGTATATATTTGTATGTTTGTGTGCTCTTTCTACCCATCAATTCACAGCCTGCCTGAAACACTATATTTCTCAAACATACAAATGTTTCATGGTACACATATACTTACCCTTTAACCATAGACATATACATTGTTTAAGTTTATTAAAGGTTATACTTTATGAAATACAAGTGGAGTATTATTCACTTGATCACTGTTGACTCTAATATTTATTTATTTATTTTTACACTTTTAAAAATTATAGTTGATTTACAATGTGGTATTAATTTCTGCTATATAACAAAGTAATTCAGTTATACACACACACACACACACACACACATATATATATATATATATATATATATATATATTCTTTTCCATATTCTTTTCCATTATGGTTTATCACAGGATATTGAATATAGTTCCCTGTGTGTAGGACTTTGTTATTTATCCATTCTACATATAAGACTTTGCATCTGTTAACCCCAAATTCTCAATCTATCCCTGCCCTCCCCCCTACTCCCCTGACAATCACAAGTTTGTTCTCTATGTCTGTGTTGATGCTAGTGTTTAATTTTCATAATTAATGTCCACAATTATTAATAATTTTAGTAAAATTATTCTATCTTTAGATGAAGAAGGAATCTTAGATAGTAACCAATGAGGGCAAGACAGACAGCTGTAATGAAGGAAACTGATAAGAAAGGGGAAAGTGTTTACAGTGGGATGCTACCTTTCTATCACTGTGGAACATATCCTGACATAGGTGTATTACCCTGGTGTGAGGGTTATTAGCCAGAGACAGATCTAGGATCTGTAGGGTCTAAAGATTATTATGTCCTTGTTCCATTACAACCTCTGGCCCTGCACTGGCATAGAAATGCTGGATTTGTTGGCATAATGAGGGATGGAAGTATTTCTGGAAGCCAGGCTTACTCTTGATTGGCTAACATTACCTTAACTCTCCACAGAAGTGACTGTCTCTGACGTAAATATACTTCACTAACTCTACATGAAAAGTAAACCCAACTCAAGATCCCTTTAACAGAATCCCCAAAAATGTCTGTGGCCACATCATTGCTACCCTGACACAAGTATAAATATGACAAAAAGAAATTGTCATAAAAGTAGTCAGTGGTTAACCAACTATTATTTAAATATTTTATTTTGCAACTTTTACAAGAATATGTGCTGTTAATATATTGTGCAGGCCTCTTCTGTGGCCTTGGAAGGGAACTGTGTAAACTCAATTAGCTTCATGATAAACTCACATTAGGTAATTGAAATAAACTGCACAGTGCCTCACCCTCCTCCCATGGAGGTGACAAGAAGAGAATCCAAGGCTAAGTTAATTCTGCTGCTTTTCCCATAGAATGATGGTGAAATTTGGAAACTTAAGTTCTGAATCCTTCCCAATTACCACTCAGCCTCTCGTGGTTTAGGGAGTTGGGGAGAATGCATATAGATAATGGCTAGGATAACTTTCTCTTATATTTGTTCATTAAACAGGTATCTACTGATTGTCCATTATGTGTCAGACACTATTTGAGATTATAGGAATAAAATGGTAAGTAAAACAGATGCAGTGTCTGTCTTCAGTGATCTTAAAGTCTAATGAAGGACAAGCAACTTAGATCTTTATGTAGAGTATATCATGTACTCTGTGATATGAAAAATCACAGAGTATAACTCATCTACCTTCCTGTTCCTACCTTGGTAGAAAGCACTGGTATATATTCTTGCCACATAGTTCTCTAAAGTCCTGTCCATGGTCTTAGTATCTCTGGTCTCTTCTTGTCCCTGAAAAATGAGAGAAAAAGAAGGCAAGAATTTCAAGGAGTGGAGAATGTAGAAACTGAGAAATCAACCCATTTCCAAGCCTTTGTTCTTTCTTTTGGAATATCCAATCTTGTGCTCCTTTGGATGGATAATTTAAAGGAGTATAGTCTCTGATACTCAACCAATCATCAGTGACGAGTGTTAAAAGAATAGGTACCATGTAAGGCTTCTTCTATTTTAGACTCTCATATTATTCCTATTGTAATGGCTGCAAAGCATTTGTAGACTATATAAAGGCTCTCATTATTGAATGGAGATAAAGATAAAGACTTCACTTTATGTTCACCCTTGCCTCAGACTTTCAGAAAGCCATCTAATTTCTCAGCATATCAGATGCATATCAGTCAAACAAGGTCAACTACAAAAATTCATTACTTATCTTACTGGGATACAAACTGATCTAAGTATTACAGCTGTGAATCAGTGGCATTTCCAGAGGGCTTGTCTATGGTTGGGAGAAATTAAGCAGAACTCAGTGAGCTCTAAAGAAAGGACAGCCATACACAGTCGTGCATAGCTAAAAGGAATGAATTAAAAAGGAAATCCTTGGTCAGGAAGACATTTGAATTAATATTGAATACTGAGTCAGTACTAGCATCAACAATCACTAATCAAGCCACACATGATCTATTCTCATGAATCTTTGACTGCTTGATCATTGTCTGTCTTCAGATATATCTTTCCAGGAATGTTGATATTCTGGAAATGGTGATGAGAATTCCACTGTCAAGTAACAGCTGCAGTGATGTCATAAATATGCAAATAATTGATTGTGTCTGCCAAGCATTTTAAGTACCTTAAAGTTTATTAATTCTAGGCCAAAACTGTATGATCTTTAGAAACATCAAAGCATGAGGTAAGAACACTTGAGTTTGAATCCCAGCTCTGGAACTTTCTGAGTGGTATATGTGCCCTTAGACAAGTTACTTGACTTCTTTGAACTTCAGTTTTTCTAACCTGTGAAATAAGGATAATAATAGCTCTTGTAGGATTGTTTTCATAATTTAAAGAAATGTTATATTCACATAAAGCATGTGCCATAAAATAAGCACTCGATGAATGGTTCAGTTCAGTTCAGTCACTCAGTCATGTCCGACTCTTTGCGACCCCATGAATTGCAGCACTCCAGGTCTCCCTGTCCATCACCAACTCCCGGAGTTCACCCAAACTCATGTCCATCGAGTTGGTGATGCCATCCAGCCATCTCATCCTCTGTTGTCTCCTTCTCCTCCTGCCCCCAATCCCTCCCAGCATCAGAGTCTTTTCCAATGAGTCAACTCTTTGCATGAGGTGGCCAAAGTATTGGAGTTTCAGCTTTAGCATCATTCCTTCCAAAGAATACCCAGGACTGATCTCCTTTAGGATGGACTGGTTGGATCTCCTTGCAGTCCAAGGGACTCTCAAGAGTCTTGTCCAACACTACAGTTCAAAAGCATCAATTCTTCAGTGCTCAGCTTTCTTCACAGTCCAACTCTCACATCCATACATGACCACTGGAAAAACCATAGCCTTGACTAGGTGGACCTTTGTTGGCAGAGTAATGTCTCTGCTTTTGAATGAATGATAGGTATTACTAATTATGAATTTCAGCACAATAATAACCTTTTTAAATCACTTCTTTCTAGTGTTTAAACTTTGAGCTAAGAAAGACATTCTCACAAGTTTATCATGATTTGTAAGCAAGAGCCAACTGCTCTATAGCAATTATTTTGCTAGGAAGTAAGCAAGGTCATAAATCAATAATGACTCCTGCAACCTCAGGACTTATTGATCTTGCTGTTTATCTTCTGTAATGTTCCTGGAAAACCCAATTATTTTGGGAAGTTACCCAAACTAGTTTACCCATTATTCTATATTAGTATTATTAGTAACAAGTTATGAAAGCATTTGATCGATTTTCTTGGAAAAACAATCCCTTTATAGTACAATAGAGATATTACTTTAGCCAATAAATTTCTTAGCATATTCTGTTTTTTAAAAAGAACAAAATGGGATAAAGAGCAAGAGATTCTTTTCAGTGTATGTGCTTATGATAAATACCATTTTTGCTGGGTATCGCAGTTGAGCACTTTTAGCACTTTAGCTAAAAATCTCTAGGAATACATGAAAACGCAGTTCATCTTAGGGGTCTGGCCATTTGCAATGTTTTGAAGTAGGAGAATCTTTTAATACACGTGATTTTGTTCCCTAATTCTAAGTATAATGCTTGTATAATTCTCAGTATAATGTTTGGTATGGAGTAAATGCCCAGATTCTCAGTATAATGTTTGGTATGGAGTAAATGCCCGGTAAAAGTTTAATGGATGAGTAACTGAATGAATAAGACCAGGAACAAGTAAAATGATGAATACATTAAGAGTCACACACTATAAATGCTTGTGTGTGTGTGTGTGTGCTCAGTTGTGTCCAACTCTTTGTGACCCCTTGGATTGTAGCCTGCCAGGCTCCTCTGGCCATGGGATTTCCCAAGAAAGAATACTGGAGTGGGTTGCCATTTCCTTCTCCAGGGGATCTTCTTGGCCCAGGGATTGAACCTGGGTCTCCTGCATTGGCAGGCAGACTCTTTATCACTGAGCCACCTGGGAAGCCCATAAAGGCTTATGAGGGTAGCTCTACTTCCCAGTACAAATGTTTTCTTGGGTTTATAGACATATTTAAAGGCCTGTGTCTTTAACACTGGATTCTCTCTTTTTTCAATTTATTCCATCTGACAAGTAGTCTCTATGAGGTACAAAAATTGTTTTGTGTGATTGTAAGGTAGCTTGAATTTGAGCCAAAGGGAGCTATTTATTAAAACAAAGTAGAGTATGAAGGAGGTTAGTGCTTCCCCAAACTAGTCTCATATAAAAATCACCTGAAACACATGTCAAAAATATAATTTCTTAGCCATCATCTGAGAATCTCCAAAGGTAGTACAACAAGAATTTCTTCTGACCAAGCAGGTTGGGCAAAGACTGGGATAGTGGATGACTGTCATCTTATCAGAAGACTGATGGAGCTTACTTGAGGTAGCAATTGACTGAAAAAAAGAAAAGAAAAGCACAACCTGAAAGTTGAGAATTATGTTTTATTCTGTGGACTTACTGAGCCCTTAAGCCTGGGATATAGCCTCTCAAATAGCCCTAAGGGACTGCTCTAAAGAGATAAGGGAAGAGCCAGGATATATGGGAATTTTGGGGAAAAAAAAAAAATACCCAGTTAGACAAACATCAAAAGATTACTGCTAATTATAAAAATGATGCTTTCTAACTGTGGTGTTGGAGAAGACTCTTGAGAGTCCCTTGGACTGCAAGGAGCTCAAACCAGTCAATCCTAAAGGAAATCAAAGCTGAACATTCATTGGGAAGACTGATGCTGAAGCTGAGGCTCCAATAATTTGGTCACCTGATGTGGAGAACTGACTCATTTGAAAAGACCCTGACACTGGGAAAGATTGAAGGCAGGAGAAGAAGGGGATGACTGAGGATGAGTTCGTTGGATGGCATCACCAACTCGATGGACATGAGTTTGAGCAAGCTCCAACAGTTGATGATGGAGAGGGAAGCCTGGCGTGCTGTAGTCCATGGGGTCTCAAAGAGTTGGACACAACTGAGCGACTGAACTGAACTGAATTATTTAAAAAAAAAATCTGAGACATCTCAAGTTAATGGTTTTAATGCTTTTTTATGTATGGGAGGATGCAAATTCTGCACTTACTGAAATTATTCATTAGATATGCACCTTAACTATCTAGGGCCAGTATCCTGTTTTTCTCCATCTGAATTCCTTTAGGGTGCACCATGGTGGGGGAGGGGTGCAGTTGCCGTGGCTGATGGCTTGAGGGCAACAACTTGCTTTTCTCTATCTTGAATTTCCCTCAGGCTGCGCTGTCAGTGTCAGTGGTGGTGGCTGATGGCTTTATGGCTGAAACATCCTTTATTTATTGACATTGCAGGCAACATTCTTTATCCACATAGCAATTGTCCCCTAGATTCTGGTTTTTTCCTATTTAATATAGGTATATCAATATTTCTCCAGACCACATCAAAGGATTTCTATGAGAATCATGAGAGTTTTAATCTTCAAACCCATATATTTTATGCAAACTTTAAAAATCTATCCTGAAGACAATAACAAATCCATTAAGATTGTGATGCATCTACTTAAAAGGCACCAATTCACAGTTTTACAAATACTTTTTAGCAATTCTTCCAGGTAACCTTTCCATAGTCACTGTGACCAACCCATGTTAACAAAGAGCTCCTACTCTGCCTTGTCTGTTACTACTTCTCTGAAAATGAGCTACCATATTTGTGCAATTAAGAAAGCTCCATGGTCTGTAAAGACTTAGAAGGGTGGTTTGGGGGGATGTGGGAGGGAGGTTCAAGAGGGAAGAAATATATGCATATATACAGCTGATTCACTTTGTTGTGCAGCAGAAACTAATGCAACATTGTAAAGCAGTTGTTCTCCAATTAAAAAAAAGAAAGAAATATCAACTCTAGAAATGAAAAACAGCTACCATGTGATCCAGCAATCCCCTTCTGGGTATATATCCAAAAGAAAGAAAACCATTATCCTGAAGAGATACTATATTCCCATCTTCATTGTGGCATTATTCACAATAGCCAGGGTATGGAAACAACCTTAATGTCTCATTGAATCAATGGATCAAGAATTGTTGGTATATACGTACAATGGAATGTCTTTAAGCCTTAAGAAAGGAAGGAAATCCTATCATTTGGCATAACATGAATGAACCTGGAAAGCATTATGCTATGTGAAATAAGCCAGACACAGAAAGACAAATACTGCATGATCTTGCTTACATGTGAAACAAAAACAACAAAAAAAATAGTCGAACTCATAGAAACAGAGTAGAATGGTGCTTGCTAATGGCTTGCTAATGGCTAATGAACTAGGGAGAGGTTTTAAAAGGGTACAAACTTTCAGTTATAAGATGAATATGTTCTGAAGATCTAATGTGTAACATGGTGACTATAGTTGGAAACACTGTATTATATAACTGAAATTTGCTGAGATAATAGAACTTAAATGTTCCCACACACTAAGAGAAGTAGATCTGTTAGATGATGAATGTGTTAATTAACTCTATGGAGGAAATTCTTTCACAATATATGCATATATCAAGTAAAGAAAAAAGAAATACTAAGATGTACAAAAAATGTATCTTTGCCTTAAAGTAAAGGAAGAATCAAGTCTACTACTTGGTTGCTATTAGGCAGTAATCATTTGGATTAGGTTTATTTTCTTAGTTAGACTAGTCTCCTGTCTTTTAAAAGTGTTCCTACAGTTATATGAGAATAAAATAAAAATAACATAACTATTGCCACTATACAAATAATCATTGTAATATTAATAACGTTTTCAACTCAATATGTATTTCAGCATTTTTCCTAGAGGTAAGAATTTACATTAATAGACTAAGACTCCTGTAAAATAAAGAGGATAAATGAACTATTAATATAGCCCAGAAAATATACTTGGCACCTCATGGTTATTGCCAATTAAGAACCATGCACTAGAAAGATTTCCCCTTTCTTTTAACAATAAAAAATATTATTAATAAAAATATTATTGAAAAAACCATGAACTAAGTGTTTTACATGCTTTATTTCTTTTAAAATTTATGATAACCTTCTGGACTAAGTATGATTATTATCATCATTTTGCAAATGAGTATGCTGATACTTAGAAAAGTTATAATTTGCCAGAAATCATACAGCTAGTAAGTGTCAAACTCAGGCTATGCATTCATCTCCATTCAACTCCAGAAGCCAAATTCTTGGTCATGATCATTTATTGATTCATAACCAAAAACAAATAGGAATTTAAGGGTTCATGTATCTGCTTTTTAAGGTAATGAGTCTTCATTGATTTCCTGCACAATTAAAAAAAAAAAACCCTCAAGAAATCAGTAAAAGTACAATTATCATTTGCTTTAGTCTAAAACTCTAACATCCTTTGCTAACTTCTATTACAAATGGATGGACTTCCCAGGTGGTGCTAGTGGTAAGGACTCTGCCTGCCAATGCAGAAGTAAGAGACGTGTGTTTGATCTCAGGGTCGGGAAGTTCCCCTGGAGGAGGAAATGACAACCCACTCCAGTATTCTTGCCTGGAGAATCCCATGGGCTGAGAAGCCTGGCAGGCTACAGTCTATAGGGGCGCAAAGAGTTGGACATGACTGAAACGACTTAAAAGGCGTGCAAGCATTAAAAATGGGTAGTGCGTGTGTGTGAATAAGTATTCATAGTGATGTGAAAGTCATAAAATCCAATTGTGAAATCTGTTCTCTTTGTTCTGAAGCCTTTCTTCCGAGTCTTTCCAGCTTCAGTAGGAGTTCTGCTAGGCCTCAGTAGATGGTGAACAATCCTGAATTTGTGCTCAGATTTGACTGAGCAACTTTCTCAAGAGATCACAAGATACCTTTATCAGGGTTTTGATATCAGTGTTAATTCACATTGGATTCTCTAGAAGCAGACTTTGAGATAGAATTTGGCATGAGAGGTGTTTGTTTAAAAAGGAAAAGGAGCAGGATTTGGCTGAGAGAGAAACTGAACAGCAAAGCAGGCCTGGGAGAGCCTGGGGGGTACTTACAGGTGCCCCCAGAGACAACCCTTCAGAGCTGTCCCCCATTTAAGATTGCCAGATTTAGTAAATAAAAATACAGGATACCCAGTTAATTTGAATTGCAGATAAACAACAGGCAACTTTTTAGCATAAGTATGTCCCATGCAATATTTGTCCCATGCAATATTTTGTCTGCCAACTCTACTCTCATTGGATCAGGATGTCTGAATCTTTATTCCTGAATTTTGATCAGTCATTGACTGTGGGCCAGCCCAGGAAAAGTATGACCTTGGAAAAGGTGGCTCTCTGCAGCAGATCCGATTTAAGCTGTCCTTTCTCAGGCAGACCCTAAAGGAGATGAGAGCTGGGGCAACAAATCTTTCCTTGAAGGGAGATCTTGGAGGCTTATATCTGTGTTCCCTACAGATTCATAACCAAGAGAAGTCTTGGCATAAACTTAAAGTTACAGATAGCGTTATAACAAGGGAACTCCAGCAACTCCACAGTTTGCTGCTTAGTGATGGACTCGTGTTGGTACTGCAAATGAATAAGCTAACAACAAAGGCCTTTTCAGTTAACTGTGAAAGCAGTGAGGCTGAGAATATATCCATGGAAGAGAGATCTGAACTGAGGAGTTCAGAACAGGGCCAACTTTATGGATGTGTGACTACTGCAGTCGCCCAGGGCCCCATGCTCAGGAAGACCCTGCATTTGGTTTCTTGCTTAGAAGTTTCTGTCTTACAATTCTTAGTCATTTTATCTTTGATCTTTTGTTAGTGAAATCTGATGGGACAATGGAGTGTGCCTGTGAGCAGAGGACATGCATACACAGTATGACTGCCATTCCTTATGTCCTCATTCATGAATAAGTTTGAGATACACCATGAGCACAGAATTCTGGTGGATTAACTCTACCTGGGAGTTCAATGAGACTCAAAGTGAACAGAAGGTACATAGACTACATCTATGACTGATAAGCCCCCAAAGGACATATTTCTACTTGAATTAGAATTTTGACTTCAGAAAGAACACATTTATATTCTAAGAAATACAAATGATCAAGGAGCTCTACCATGTCCTTTCTTACTCACGTTATTTCCCTGTATTAGCTAACCACTTATGCTGAAAATGATGACATAGAAAAGGAAAGATGGAGCAGCCCACAGTTGTTTTTTCTTTTCTCTCAGATCTAAACTCATCAGTAAACTAAAGGGAGAGTGTTGATAGAATGTATGTGTATCAAGAAGTAAAGTGATTGTTTCCATGTTATGACTATTGTAAGTAGTGTTGTAGTGATCATTGGAGAACATGTCCTTTTGAATTATGATTTTCTCATGGTTTATGGTCAGTAGTGGGATTTTGCATTGCAATACTATATGGGATAGCTCATATTTTTAGTTTTTTAAGGAACCTCCATACTGTTCTCAATGTCCAACAAAAGACAAATAGATAAAGATGTGGTACATATAAACAATGGAATGTTACTGAGCCACTAAAAGGAACAAAATAGGGTGATTTGTAGGGACATGGATGGACATAGTCTGTCATGCAGAGTGAAGTAAGTCAGAGAAAAACGAACATCATGTATTAATGCATATAAGTGGAATCTAGAAAAATGGTACCAGTTCAGTTCAGTTCAGTTCAGTCACTCAGTCATGTCCGACTCTTTGTGACCCCATGGACTGCAGCACGTCAGGCCTCCCTGTCCATCACCAACTCCCGGAGTTTACTCAAACTCATGTCCATTGAGTCAATGATGCCCTCCAACCATCTCATCTTCTGTTGTCCCCTTCTCCATCTGCCTTCAATTATTCCCAGCGTCAGGGTCTTTTCAAATGAGTCAATTCTTTGCATCAGGTGGCCAAAATATTGGCGTTTCAGCATCAGCATCAGTCCTTCCAATGAATATTCAGACTGATTTCGTTTAGGATGGACTGGTTAGACCTCCTTGCTGTCCAAGGGACTCTCAAGAGTCTTCTCCAACACCACAGTTCAAAAGCATCAGTTCTTTGTAACTCAGGTTTCCTTATGGTCCAATTCTCACATCCACACATGACTACTGGGAAAACAATAGCTTTGATTAGATGGATCTTTGTTGGCAAAGTAATGTCTCTGCTTTTTAATATGCTGTCTAGGTTGGTCGTAACTTTTCTTCTAAGGAGCAAGCGTCTTTTAATTTCATGGCTGCAGTCATCATCTGCAGTGATTTTGGAGCCCCCCCCCGCCCCCCCCCCAAAAAAAGTCTGTCACTATTTCCACTGTTTCCGCATCTATTTCCCATGAAGTGATGGAACTAGATACCATGATCTTAATTTTCTGAATGTTGAGCTTTAAGCCAACTTTTTCACTCTCTTCTTTCACTTTCAACAAGAGGCTCTCTAGTTCTTCTTTGCTTTCTGCCATAAGGGTGCTGTTACCTGCATATCTGAGGTTATTGGTATTTCTCCCGGGAATCTTGATTCTAGATTGTGCTTCTTCCAGCCCAGCATTTCTCATGATGTACTTTGCACATAAGTTAAATAAGCACGGTGATAATATACAGCCTTGACATACTCCTTTCCCAATTTGGAACCAGTCTGTTGTTCCATGTCCAGTTCTAACTGTAGCTTCTTGATCTGCATACTGGCTTAGTTTCATTGAGTTAGACAAGGCTTTGAACGGTTCTAAGAAGACCTACAAGACCTTTTAGAACTAACACCCCAAAAAGATGTCCTTTTCATTATACGGGACAGGAATGCAAAAGTAGGAAGTCAAGAAACATCTGGAGTAACAGGCAAATTTGGCCTTGGAATACAGAATGAAGCAGAGCAAAGACTAATAGAGTTTTGCCAAGAAAATGCACTGGTCATAACAAACACCCTCTTCCAACAACACAGGAGAAGACTCTATACATGGACATCACCAGATGGTCAACACCAAAATCAGATTGATTATATTCTTTGCAGCCAAAGATGGAGAAGCTCTATACAGTTAGCAAAAACAAGACCAGGAGCTGACTGTGGCTCAGACCATGAACTCCTTATTGCCAAATTCAGACTGAAATTGAAGAAAGTAGGGAAAACCACTAGACCATTCAGGTATGACCTAAATCAAATCCCTTATGATTATACAGTGGAAGTGAGAAATAGATTTAAGGGACTAGATCTGATAGATACAGTGCCTGATGAACTATGGACTGAGGTTCATGATATGGTACAGGAGACAGGGATCAGGACCATCCCCATGGAAAAGAAATGCAAAAAAGCAAAATGGCTGTCTGGGGAGGCCTTACAAATAGCTGTGAAAAGAAGAGAAGCAAAAAGCAAAGGAGAAAAGGAAAGATATAAGATCTGAATGCAGAGTTCCAAAGAATAGCAAGAAGAGATAAGAAAGCCTTCTTCAGCGATCAATGCAAAGAAATAGAGGAATACAACAGAATGGGAAAGACTAGAGATCTCTTCAAGAAAATTAGAGATACCAAGGGAACATTTCATGCAAAGATGGGCTCTATAAAGGACAGAAATGGTATGGACCTAACAGAAGCAGAAGATATTAAGAAGAGATGGCAAGAATACACAGAAGAACTGTATAAAAAAGATCCTCACGACCCAGATAATTACAACCTAGATAATTACTGACCTAGAGCCAGACATCCTGGAATGTGAAGTCAAGTGGGCCTTAGAAAGCATCACTATGAACAAAGCTAGTGGAGGTGATGGAATTCCAGTTGAGCTATTCCAAATCCTGAAAGATGATGCTGTGAAAGTGCTGCACTCAATATGCCAGCAAATTTGGAAAACTCAGCAGTGGCCACAGGACTGGAAAAGGTCAGTTTTCATCCCAATCCCAAAGAAAGGCAATGCCAAAGAATGCTCAAACTACTGCACAATTGCACTCATCTCACACGCTAGTAAAGTAATGCTCAAAATTCTTCAAGCCAGGCTTCAGCAATACGTGAACTGTGAACTTCCAGATGTTCAAGTTGGTTTTAGAAAAGACAGAGGAACCAGAGATCAAATTGCCAACATCCACTGGATCATGGAAAAAGCAAGAGAGTTCCAGAAAAACATCTATTTCTGCTTTATTGACTATGCCAAAGCCTTTGACTGTGTGGATCACAATAAACTGTGGAAAATTCTGAAAGAGATGGGAATACCAGACCACCTGATCTGCCTCTTGAGAAATCTGTATGCAGGTCAAGAAGCAACAGTTAGAACTGGACCTGGAACAACAGACTGGTTCCAAATAGGAAAAGGAGTACTTCAAGGCTGTATATTGTCACCCTGTTTATTTAACTTCTATGCAGAGTACATCATGAGAAACGCTGGACTGGAAGAAACACAAGCTGGAATCAAGATTGCCGGGAGAAATATCAATAACCTCAGATATGCAGATGACACCACCCTTATGGCAGAAAGTGAAGAGGAACGACAAAGCCTCTTGATGAAAGTGAAAGTGGAGAGTGAAAAAGTTGGCTTAAAGCTCAACATTCAGAAAACGAAGATCATGGCATCTGGTCCCATCACTTCATGGGAAATAGATGGGGAAACAGTGTCAGACTTTATTTTTCTGGGCTCCAAAATCACTACAGATGATGATTGCAGCCTTGAAATTAAGAGACGCTTACTCCTTGGAAGGAAAGTTATGACCAACCGAGATAGCATATTCAAAAGCAGAGACATTACTTTGCCAACAAAGTTTCGTCTAGTCAAGGCTATGGTTTTTCCTGTGGTCATGTATGGATGTGAGAGTTGGACTGTGAAGAAGGCTAAGAGCTGAAGAATTGATGCTTTTGAACTGTGGTGTTGGAGAAGACTCTTGAGAGTCCCTTGGACTGCAAGGAGATCCAACCAGTCCATTCTGAAGGAGATCAGCCCTGGGATTTCTTTGGAAGGAATGATGCTAAAGCTGAAACTCCAGTACTTTGGCCACCTCATGCAAAGAGTTGTCTCATTGGAAAAGACTCTGATGCTGGGAGGGATTGGGGGCAGGAGGAGAAGGGGACGACAGAGGATGAGATGGCTGGATGGCATCACTCACTCGATGGACGTGAGTCTGAGTGAACTCTGGGAGTTGGTGATGGACAGGGAGGCCTGGCGTGCTGCCATTCATGGGGTCGCAAAGAGTCGGACACGACTGAGCGACTGAACTGAACTGAACTGACCTGCATACAGATTTCTCAGGAGGCAGGTCAAGTGGTCTGATAGTCCCATATCTCTCTTCAAGAATTTTCCACAGTTTGTGGTGATCCACAAAGTCAAAGGCAGAAGTAGATGTTTTTCTGGAACTCTCTTGCTTTTTCAATAATCCAATAGATGTTGGCAATTTGATCTCTGGTTCCTCTGCCTTTTCTAAATCCAGCTTGAATATCTGAAAGTTCATGGTTCACATATGTTGAAGCCTGGCTTGGAGAATTTTGAGCATTACTTTGCTAGTGTGTGAGATGAGTGCAATTGTGCGGTAGTTTGAGCATTCTTTGGCATTGCCTTTCTTTGGGATTGGAATGAAAACTGACCTTTTCCAGTCTTGTGGCCATGGCTGAGTTTTCCAAATTTGTTGGCGTGTTGAGTGCAGCACTTTCACAGTATCATCTCTTAGGATTTGAAATAGCTCAACTGGAATTCCATCACCACCACTAGCTTTGTTCATAGTGATGCTTCCTAAGGTCCATTTGACTTCACATTCCATGATGTCTGGCTCTAGGTGAGTGATCACACCATCTTGATTATCTCGGTCATGAAGGTCTTTTTTGTATAGTTCTTCTGCGTATTCTTGCCACTTCTTAATATCTTCTGCTTGTTAGTCCATACCATTTCAATCCTTTATTGTGCCCATCTTTGGATGAAAAGTTCTCTTGGCATCTCTAATTTTCTTGAAGAGATCTCCAATCTTTCCCATTCTATTTTTTTCCTCTATTTCTTTGCATTGATCACAGAAGAAGGCTTCCTTATCTCCCCTTGCTATTCTTTGGAACTCTGCATTCAAATGGGTATATCTTTCCTTTTCTCCTTTGCCTTTCACTTTTCTTATTTTCATAGCTATTTGTAAGGCCTCCTCAGACAACCATTTTGCCTGTTTGCATTTCTTTTTCTTGGGGATGGTCCTGGTCACTGCCTCCTGTAGAATGTCCAAACCTCTGTCCAAAGTTCTTCAGGCACTCTGTCTATCAGAGCTAATCCCTGGAATCTATTTGTCACTTCCACTGTGTAATCATAAAAGATTTTATTTAGGTCATACCTGAATGGTCTGGTGGTTTTCCCTACTTTCTTCAGTTTAGGTCTGAATTTGGCAATAAGGAGTTTATGATCTGAGCCACAGTCAGATCCCAGTCTTGTTTTTGCTGACTGTATAGAGCTTCTCCATCTTTGGCTGCAAAGAATATAATCAATTTGATTTTGGTATTGACAATCTGGTGATGTCCATGTGTAGAGTCTTGTCTTGTGTCATTAGAAGAGGGTTTTACTATGACCAGTGTGTTCTCTTGGCAAAAGTCTGTTAGCCTTTGCCCTGCTTCATTTTGTATTTCAAGGCCAAATTTGACTGTTACTCCAAGTATTTCTTGACTTCCTACTTTTGCATTTCAGCCCCTTATAATGCAAAAAAAATGGTACACATGATCCTATTTCCAGGGAAGGAATAGAGACTCAGACATAGAGAACGGACATGTGGACACAGAGAGAGAATGGGAGGGTGAGATAAATTCGAAGATTAGTATATATAAGCAGAGACATTACTTTGCCAACAAAGGTTCGTCTAGTCAAGGCTATGGTTTTTCCTGTGGTCATGTATGAATGTGAGAGTTGGACTATGAAGAAGGCTGAGCATCAAAGAATTGATACTTTTGAACTGTGGTGTTGGGGAAGACTCTTGAGAGTCCTTTGGACTGCAAGGAGATCCAACTAGTCCATTCTGAAGGAGATCAGCCCTGGGATTTCTTTGCAAGGAATGATGCTAAAGCTGAAACTCCAGTACTTTGGCCACCTCATGCAAAGAGTTGACTCATTGGAAAAGACTCTGATGCTGGGAGGGATTGGGGGCAAGAGGAGAAGGGGATGACAGAGGATGAGATGGCTGGATGGCATCACTGACTCGATGGACGTGAGTCTGAGTGAACTCTAGGAGTTGGTGATGGACAGAGGCCTGGCATGCTGCGATTCATGGGGTCGCAAAGAATCAGACATGACTGAGCGACTGAACTGAACTGATATACACTGTTGCTGTTATTCAGTCGTTGTGTCCAACTCTGCAACACGAACTGCTGCATGCCAGGCTTCCCTGTCCTTCACTCTCTCCCTGAGTTTGCTCAAACTATGCCCATTGAGTCAGTGATGCCATCCAACTATCTCATCCTCTGTTGCTCCCTTCTCCTCTTGCCCTCAATCTTTCCCAGCATCACGTGTAAAATAGATAGCTAGTGGGAACCTGTGATAGGGCACAGGAAGCTCAGCTTAGTGTTGTGTTGACATAGATGGGTGGGAAGAGGGGAGGGGCTAGGAAGGAGATCCAAGAGGGAGGGGACATTTGTATACATATAGCTAATTTACTTCATTGTACAGCAGAAACTAACACAACATTGTAAAGCAATTACATTCCAATTTAAAAAGTCAGTAAAAGAGAGAAGTGAGATAAAAACAGTTGTTAGTTTTTACAGTGTTTCCATTTTTCTGGTAAGAACAGAAATATACATGAATATACTTACTATGAAACATGAATTGTGATTTCAGCTATCCTACATGAGTTAACTACTCTTATATCTGCATTTAATACTAACATCACACAAAATAAACATAAACAGTAATATTTATGTTAATTGTTTACAATTTTAATTTTTCTTTACTTAGAATGACATTAAATCGCTGATTAAAAAAAAAAAAATAATGGCAAGCCTAGAGAGAAACTGCAGGAAGAAAGAAAAAGGCTTTATTTTTTAACACAGTCATTTTTTCCTGTGTTTTGAACAGGGGGCTCTGCATTTTCCTTTTGCACTGGGGCCTGCAAATTATGCAGTGAGCTTTAGGTCAGAGAAATGGAATCAGCAAGAATAAACGAATGGTGTGGGGCAGGATCCTGAAAATCAGTTTTAGGAGAAAACACTGGTTTTCCATGACCATGACTATCTGTGGATGGACCTGCACTACTTTTAAAAATTTGCTTTCATAACTTGTGACTTAACCAGCACTGATTTTTCTCTCCTCGTTCTGTTATCCATTTATTGAGATTTTTTTGTGGATAAAGCAATGAGCTAAGAAATATGAAGGAGGACAAAGTGGGGGTAGGCTATAGGGACAATACCTTTGAGGAGTTTGCATCTGAATAATATAACTTTTCTAATTATTTCTAGATTCTGAGATGGACCTACATCACAGCATGCATGAGCATATACAAACACATATTTACATCTGCCATTTTCCCTTCTTCTTCTTTTAATCATATTTTCTCCCTCTTCATCCCAGATCACCAGTCATTTCTATGGTAGTGATGATGGTGGTGGTAATAATGATGATAACGATGATAGTGAACATTATTCTGAATACTTTACACATGCTGATTCAGTTACTCTTAGCAGTAACTGAGCTATGAAGTGAAGTGTTAGTCACTCAGTCATGTCTGACTCTTAGCTACCCCATGAACTGGGACTCACCAGGCTCTTCTATCCATGGGATTATCCAGGCAAGAATACTGGAGTGGGTTGCCATTTCTTTCTCCAGGGGATCTTCTTGACCCAGGGATCGAACCCAGGTCTTCTGCATTGCAGGCAGACTCTTTACTGTTTGAGTCATCAGGGAAGCTCAGCTGAGATATATACCCTTTCAGTTTCCATTTTACAAAGGAAGAAACTGAAGCACAGAGAGGTTGCTTCACAGAACTCTCTTTCCTAAAAATAGACTGCCCAGGGCAAGCCTGCCATTGAGGCTGGTTCCCTTTTGCAATAGCCCTTTTCTCTTTCTACAGAAAAGAGGCTCTCGTATTGAATCTTATTATCTCCAGGCTCATTGCCCTGGAGTCCAACACACTCATGAGTGCCAACCAAAGGGTAATTTAAAGTATTGGTAAAAGTGTTGAGAAAGTGAGTGACTTTTAAGACTGGGCAACAATATTCTTTACATTTCAGGGGTTTCTAATTCTCTGTTGTGAATGTAAGTGAAGGACGACCTAAACAGGTTACCAACTGATAGACTATTAAGAATGATTCGTGATGACAGATCAGAATTTTAATTTTGTCATGTAATTTAGAAGGCATTCTAAGAGTGGAGTGGCAATTTTATAACAAAGCTACTTCAATTCCCATCTTCTTATTTAAGTGACAAGTTTTATTAGTATACAAATGGAACAGAAGAAGCAAATTTTTGTTGCATCTTGTTTCATTCTAAGGATAAGGTGCATTCATTCATGGATTCATAAACTGATCATGTAAAGATGATTTTAGCTACCTTATTAAGAAGTGTATTTCCATTAAGATTATGTTTTTATGTTTAATAATTATTTGTCAAAACTATATTTGTTGATTTCAATCAGTTTTAAAATGATGATTGTAATGATATTTCAATCCTGAAGAAAATTTTAATATGTAATGCCATCTGATCAAAGGAAATTAAAAAAAATAGACTTCAATTTCAATACAATATTTATTGCATAAAAGAAAAGTAGGTTAATTAGTAGAAGGTCTTCAGGGAAAAATATATTACAGTACCTAAAAATTCTGAGAGAGAAGGCACCAGAAATAGAAAGTAAAAAATAAAAAATGTAAAATTTCTGACAGTTAAAGAAGACTTGTTCACATAATTTTTTAAGTAAATTATAGTGATTCCTTTCAGTACCTTTAAGAGTGATATAATAGTTTGTTTCAAAATGGCAAAACTTTAAATATCTCCTTTGCACATATTTAACATTCTAATGAAAACATTTAAAGGTCAACTTAAAATTTGTGAAAGAGTATTTAGTTTAATAAAGCTTTTAAAAGATACATTAGCATAAAAGTTTGAAGGCCTCATGACCTGCAAGAATTGTCTTGTAACCTAAGTATATTATTTCCTATTCATCTCTGTTACATACTCCTTCAGCTCTTTTTAATGCCCAGAGCATTCTTTGAAGTTGAAGAAAGCCCTGTGACAAGAAGGAAGGAAGTATGAGAGAAAGGGGTGATAGAAACCTGTCAATTGTAGTGTCTCCAGAGGGGACATTTAAATGAGTAATCAATTTTACTTTTTTGTTTATCATGTTCAGGAAACTTCTGGCCTGCTTACTTATTCAGTTTCAGAATTGCATCTCTCATAATTGCTTTTGGACCTGCATACAGCATTGATGAGTAAAAAAGTATTTACCTTGCAACTCCCCACTGGAATAGCTGTAAGGGAAAAAAAGAAAGAAAGGAGAGTAAGATTTTTTTATGTGAGAAAATTAAGCAGGACAGTGGCTTTCACCTTGAAAATGGAAAGCAAGATGAGTGACCGACAGAGGCATAATAACCAAGATACAAAGAATGAGGGACCAAACTAGCTGTGTGTTCTTAGTCATTTAACCTCTCTGAGACACAGTTTCCTCAAAAAAGAAGGAAAAACTGTCTTAGATGTCACTGTCAGGTATGAATGAGATTAAGTATGAAAAGCATGACAAAATACTCAATATTAAAAAAATATTGTAAGAAGTTTGTGAAGTTGGCCAGGAAAAAAAAAAAGAAGCATATTGAACTTATTGAAAAAATGAGGCCAGGAGATTTGCTTTAATATGTTATGGTTTTCCTTTTCTAAGCAGTGCCCTTTAAAAGCTATATGATTATTTCAGAGATACTGTCATGGCTAAGACTTCTCTTTTGGGAATGTCTTCAAGACACAGTAATTTAGAATACTCTGTCTCTTCAAGAGTATTAATAAAGTTTTGGTTTTGAGATAATTGTAGATTCACATGCAGTCGCAAAAACAATAGTAATGCAGAGATATATTGTATACTCTTTCCCCTGATTATAGCATCTTGTAAAACTGAAGTACAATATCACAACCAGAATATTAACACTGATAGAGTCCACTGATCTAATTCATGTTTCCCCAATATTATTTGTGTGTGTGTGTGTGTGTAACAAGACATATAATTTTGTAAAGAAAATATAGATGAAAATTTTCATAATTATCAGTCTCTTGCCTACCTACTCAGAATTTGAAGACCCTTAAAAAAAAATAGTTAGAAATCTTCAGAAGCTTCGCTGCTTGGTAAAATTGTCCTGGGGTTGGGAAAACCTTGATAAAATACAACATGTACAAACTGGAAAGGAAAAGTTTGACACATTGGAGCTTATCAAAATGAAAACCTGTATGGAGAAATACACCATTAACAAAACTTAAAGGCAAGATATAAACTGAGGAAAGATATTTGCTATGTATATAAAGGGCAAAACATTAGTACTGAAAATACACAGTAAGATTCTGTAAATGAATATGAAGACAAAAATACACTATAGAAAAATGAAGATTTTGGGCTAACACTTGATTCATGGAAACAGGAGTATAAATAAAGCATAAGTGAAAAAATGCTCAATTAGGGAAATACAAGCTAAAGTAACAAAATATTACCTCTTATTATTTGTAACAATTTGCAAGTTGATAATATAAGGTGAAAATGAAGAAAATAGTAATAATAACTCCTATTAATTGAGTGTTGTGTGTGAATTATCAAATTTAATCCTGAAATAAGAGCTCTGAGACAGGTGATGTCAGTGTAAGTTGAATGAGCTGCATTGAAGCTAGTATCTATCTATACCTCATGACTCAGCAATTTCACTTCTTAGCATCATCTTTCCTGGAGACCTAGTTGCACATGTGCACGAAGAAGAATATGCAATAATGTTTACTGCAGCAGTGTCTGAAACAGTGAAAAATTGGAAAGGAACTAATTGTCCAATAATAAGAAAATGGTTAATTGTCTAATTCTAGCTTGAATGAATGAATAGAGCTATCAATACTAACATGGATAGATCTTCAAAATATATTGTTAAGTAGAAAAAGCAAGTTATAGACCAATATGATTTATGTTAAACACAGCATCAGCTCTATACATTTTACTATACAGCCTATGTACATGCATATAATATATATTAATCTTAATTAAACTTAATTTTTATTGAGAAAAAACTAAAGCTCAGAGAGTCTAAGCAACTTTCCGTTTGATATTTATGAGACATCTCAAAGCATTGTAATTACTTATTGTTTATGTGCAATTGAAGAAGGATACACAGGGATAAATCAGGTTGCTAATCTCAGTTCTGCTACTAACTGGCTGTATTATCATTGATAAGTCAGTTACCCCTCTGACTCTCATTATTCCATTGAAAAATGGCAATTATAATACCCATTTCTCTTACAGGGTTGTTTTCAGGGTAAAATGGGGTATCATATATAAAGATCTTAGCACTATACCTGTAACAAAGGAGGCCCTTGAAACTTGGTAGGTATTTTTCTTTTCGAAGCTATTCTTCTTAATAACACTGAGAACGTGAAAGAGAAACAGCACTGGTGCTTAACTCTGGGAATGTTCAGTTTGTTAGGAAGAGATTTGTTATGAAATATTATCTTAGTTGAGCTTTTTTCATGAAGATAGGAAAGGTGTTGTAGGCTGTAGAAATAGGATACAGGAATGTTGGAATGCAAGCTGGGGTGAAACACAATTGGAAATTTGATGAGACACCTTTGGCTGAATCAAGAAGTGGCAGGGAGTGGGAGTTTGGGTAAGACTGTGAAAGAACTTGGTTGCCTTGCTGTAATATTTGAGTAATTCTACTGATCAAGTGGATTATTGAAGGATTTTAAATAGTCATGGTTAACCCAAGATGGCAGAATAGGACATTTATTGTAGGGGGTGGAGAGGGGGAGAAGTGAGATCGTGGCCAGGAGGGAAGAAGCCAAGTAGAGTCTGAATAGGAGGTTCAAACCAGTAATTAAAAGCATGGTACTTAACTACAAGGTCTAATGACTCATGTGTCATAAAACAGTAAGGAGAACCAGGGAAAAGTTAGAGGAGGCAGCTCATACAAAGAATTTGTATAGAGTATATTACAAATCCTGCTAAAAACATGATTGTTTCTTGTGGCAGTAGCCATGTATAGCTGAACTATAGTTGATTTACAATGTTTCAGTTATACAGAAAAAAATATATATATGTGTGTATGTATTCTTTTTCAGATTCTTTTCCCTTATAGGTTATTACAAGATAGTAAATATAGTTTCCTGTGCTATACTTGTTGTTTATCTATTTTATATATAGTAATTTCATTCTTTTCTATGGCTGAGTAATATTCCATTGTGTGTGTGTCTGTGTGTGTGTGTGTGTACATCTTTTTTGTTTCTTTATCCATTCCTCTGTCAATGAACATTTAGGTTGCTTCCATGTCTTGGCTTTTGTAAATAGTCTTCAATGAACATTGGGGTGCACATATTATATATTTTAAAGAACTTAAGAGGATTCATTTTATATTTACCCAGATACTTACCATATCTATTGCTTCATTTCAGAAGATCCAGATTTCCTTCTGGTATCATTTCTCTTCGTCCTGAAGAATTTCTTTCAGCATTTCTTGTAGAGCAGTTTTCTGGTGACAAATTCTATTAGTTGTCCTTCATCTGAGAATGGACTTCCCAGGTGGTGCTAGTGGTAAAGAATCCACCTGCCTATGCAGAAGACCCAAGAGAAGTGGGTTCGATCCCTGGGTTGGGAAGATCCCCTGGAGTAGGAAATGGCAACCCACTCCACTATTCTTACCTGGGACATTCCACGGACAGAGAAGTCTGGCGGGCTGCAGTGTATGGGGCCACAGAGAGTCAGACATGACTGAGCACATCTGTTGTTGTTGTTCAGGCGCTCAGTTGTGTCCAACTCTTTGCAACCCCATGGACTGCAGCACGCCAGGTCTCCCTGTCCTTCACCATCTCCCGGAGTTTGCTCAAACTCATGTCCATTGAGTTGGTGATGCCATACAACCATCTTGTCCTCTGTTCTGCACATCTGAGTATGTCTTTATTTTGCCTTTATTCCCGACAGGTTTTTTTTTTTTTTTTTTTTATGGATATTTAAGTTGGGGTTGGCAGTTCTTTACTTTCAGCATGTTAAAGATGTTTTACTGTCTTTTGACCTCCATGATTTTTTATGAAAAAATTGAAGTCATTTAAATCTTTATTCTTCTGCATGTCATGTCAACCTATCTGCTTTCAAGGATTTTTCTTTATCTTTGGTTTTCAGCAGTTGGATTATGATGTGTCTAGATTTATCCCTGTTTGAATTTTTCTGTTTGGGGGGTCTGATGATTTTCTTAAATTTATAAATGTATGTCTTTTACTACATTTGGGGAAATTTTCCTCATTATTTCTTCAAGTACATTTTGTATATCAGTTGTTTTCTCCATTTATTCCAAGACTCCTGATGACCCCTGTTATACCATTTGATATTATCCTACGAATCCCCAAAACTTTATTCAAATTTCATTGTTCTTTCTCTTTGTTACTTATATTATGTATTTTCTATTGATCTGTCTTCAGGATCATTGACTATTCCTTCTGTCATCTCCATTGTACGGTTGATTCCATCAAGTGATTTTAAAATTTCAGATATTATAATTTTCAGTTCTAGGAGATCTGTTTGATTTTATTCACAGCTTACACTTCTCTTTTAGCTACTTGGTCTTTCCATTTACTTCAAGCATGTTAGCAGGTTTATCTTTTCCTTATAAGAATAGTTTAGATATCTGTTGTTGTTGACACTTCCAACATTTAGGTCTTTCAGGAATTGTTATCTAATGATTTTCATTTCTCTTTAGAAAGTGAAATCCCTCAATCATGTCTGACACTTTGGGACCCCATGGACTGTAGTCTACCAGGCTCCTCCATCCATCCATGGGATTTTCCAAGCAAGAGTACTGGAGTGGGTTGCCATTTCCTTCTCCAGGGGGATCTTCCCAACCCAAGGATCAAACCCACATTGTAGGCAGACGCTTTTACTGTCTGAGCCACCAGGGAAGAGTGTAGTCACTCTTTAGAAGTGACTACAGTTTCTTTTTTTTTTTTTTTTAATTGGCAGCAGCACCACCTGGATGTTGGGCAGCACACCACCCTGAGCGATGGTCACACGACCCAGCAGCTTGTTGAGCTCCTCGTCGTTGCGGATGGCCAGCTGTAAATGGCGCGGGATGATACGGGTCTTCTTGTCGCGCGCCGCGTTGCCCGCCAGCTCCAAGATCTCGGCCGTCAGGTACTCCAACACCGCCGCCAGGTACACCGGGGCCCCAGCGCCTACACGCTCGGCGTAATTGCCCTTACGTAGTAGACGATGGACTCTCCCCACCGGGAACTGGAGCCCCGCCCGCGAAGAACGAGACTTGGCCTTTGCTCGCGCCTTACCTCCTTGTTTGCCACGTCCAGACATAGCAAGTATAAAAAAAGGGCAAAAAACAACACAGCCTCTCAAAGTACACCAAGTCTCTAGAAGTGACTACAGTTTCTGTGACTCTGTGTTCTGAGCAAATTTTGGATTATACCATAGGCATTGTGAGTGTTCTGGTATACAGACTCTTGGTCCTGTTATAATCCTCTAGAGATTTTTTATTTTATTTTTGTTTGGTTTAGTAGGGTATCAACCCAGTTAGGTTTAAACCACAATCTCTGCATTAGCTGCTGTTGGTGGTGGGTTTCAATCTCAGTTCAGTTTCCTAGACCTTTGCTATGCTGGTTTGGATCTAGTCCACACATGTATAGTCCAAGAATGAGTCTGAGATTATTTGAGTTCATACACAAAATTAGGGAATCCCTTTCTTTGCATCTCTTCTCGCCATGGTTCTTCTTACACTCTATGGCCTGCAAAGTTATGTTTCTTTTTTTTTTAATTTTTATTTTATTTTTAAACTTTACATAATTGTATTATTTTTGCCAAATATCAAAATGAATCCGCCACAGGTATACACGTGCTCCCCATCCTGAACCTTCCTCCCTCCTCCCTCCCCACACCATCCCTCTGGGTTGTCCCAGTGCCTGGCCAGTAAGATTCAGTCAGGCAATTCAAGAAATTAGACCTACTTTGGGGGCAAATCCATATAAGAAAAGAGATTTTAAAAATTCAGAAACTCTTCTCTCTGCAGGTCATTTCTCCAATTTTTTCCTTCCTTCCTTCTGCTTGCTATTCTGTATTCTGAGTCTTCAGGTAGGATTTTTTTGTATGCGTGTGTGTTGTCCTGTTTTCAGTTGTAATCAGCAGGATTGAACCTGTGCCCCGTGCAGTGGAAAGGCAGAATCTTAACCACTGAACCACTAGAGACTGCCACCCTATTTTTAAAATCATACTCATGTTAAAGTATTTGTTGAAATGTCCCATAGTATGATAGTCATTTGCTAATTGTTGAGCATATTGGTTTTCTTTACTGCCCAAAGTTTTGTTTTTTTGTTTTGGAATGTTGTTTTGTAAATTCATTTTGAGAAGATGTCTTTGTTATATCTTTCTCCTCATTTCATTAATGCAATCTATAGCTTACAGTCTATGAACTATCCTAGCAACTTTCATGTAAGTATAGTACTATTACTACTATTAAAATAATAGCTAATATTTATATGTCTTATACTACCAGCCAGATTTTAGTTCAAGTGGTTTACATATAATTTTTATACTTTAAACTTTTATATATGTACAAAGTATTTTGTTGGGATTTTGATAGAAATTGCGTGAAATCTATAGATTATTTGGAGAGAAGTGACATATTTCCTGTTTAGTGTTCCAATACATGAGCACAAAATGTCTCACCATTTTGTTAGATCTTCTTTGATTTCTTTCATCCATATTTTGTAGTTTTCAGCACACAGTCCTGTACATTGTTGTTAGATGTATACCTGTTTCAGTTTTTGAATTAATGACTGTGTTTACACTTTTTGTTTCAATGTGTTCATTGCTAGTGTATAGAAATATATTTGAGTCTTGTATGTTAGATCTTGGTCCTTTGATTTTGCTGAATTCACTTATTAGTTGCAGGAGGTTTTATGGCTTGTTTGGGGGGGGTTTGGTTCATTCCTTCGGATTTTCAATAGAGACCATCATGCTATCTGCAAAGAAGGAGAGTTTTCTTTCTTTCTTTCCAATTTGAATGTTCTTTATTTCCTTTTCTTGCCTTGTGGAGCTGAGGAGAACTTCTATGTTAATTAAGAGTGGTGAAAGTGGGTATCCTTGCTTTGTTGCTTGTTAAAGACATTCTGTTTTAATCATTAAGATTGATGTTATCTGTAAAAGTTTTTATAGAAATTCTTTATCAAGACTAGGAAAGTCCCTTTACTTCTAGTTTACTGAGAGTTTTTTGTCATGAATAGCTATTAAATATTTGTAAAATCCTTTTTTTCTTGTCAATTGATATGATGATGTAATTTTTCTACCCAGTTTTATTTTTTAAACTTTTTATTTTATATTGGAGCATAGTTGATTAACAATGTTTTGATAGTTTCAGTTGTACAGCAAAGTGATTCAGTTATACATATATCAGTTCAGTTCAGTCGCTCAGTCATGTCCGACTCTTTGTGACCTCATGAATCGCAGCACGCCAGGCCTCCCTGTCCACTACCAACTCCTGGAGTTCACTCAGACTCACGTCCATCGAGTCAGTGATGCCATCCAGCCATCTCATCCTCTGTAGTCCCCTTCTCCTCTTGCCCCCAGTCCCTCCCAGCATCAGAGTCTTTTCCAATGAGTCAACTCTTCGCATGAGGTGGCCAAAGTACTGGAGTTTCAGCTTTAGCATCATTCCCTCCAAAGAAATCCCAGGGCTGATCTCCTTCAGAATGGACTTGTTGGATCTCCTTGCAGTCCAAGGGACTCTCAAGAGTCTTCTCCAACACCACAGTTCAAAAGCATCAATTCTTCAGCGCTCAGCCTTCTTCACAGTCCAACAGTCACATCCATACATGACCACAGGAAAAACCATAGCCTTGACTAGATGGACCTTTGTTTGCAAAGTAATGTCTCTGCTTTTGAATATGCTATCTCGGTTGGTCATAACTTTCCTTCCAAGGAGTAAGCGGCTTTTAATTTCATGGCTGCAGTCACCATCTGCAGTGATTTTGGAGCCCAGAAAAATAAAGTCTGACACTGTTTCCACTGTTTCCCCATCTATTTCCCATGAAGTGATGGGACCAGATGCCATGATCTTCGTTTTCTGAATGTTGAACTTTAAGCCAACTCTTTCACTCTCCACTTTCACTTTCATCAAGAGGCTTTTTAGTTCCTCTTCACTTTCTGCCGTAAAGGTGGTATCATCTGCATATCTGAGGTTATTGATATTTCTCCTGGCAATCTTGATTCCAGCCTGTGCTTCTTCCAGTCCAGTGTTTCTCATGATGTACTCTGCATATAAGTTAAATAAACAGGGTGACAATATACTCCTTTTCCTATTTGGAACCAGTCTGTTGTTCCATGTCCAGTTCTAACTGTTGCTTCCTGACCTGCATACAAATTTCTCAAGAGGCAGATATATGTACCTATTATTTTTCAAATTCTTTCCCAGTTGGATTGTTACATAATATTGAGCAGAATTCCCTGGCTATATAGTAGGTCCTTGTTGGTTTTCCATTTTAAATATGGCAGTGTGTACATGTCAATGTCAAGCTCCCTAACTGTCCCTACTCCCCACCCTTCCCCTCAGTAGCCATAAGTTCCCTCTCTAAGTCTGTGAGTCTGTTTTTGTTTTGTAAATAAGTTCATTTTATCATTTTTTTACAATAGATTCCACATATATGTGATATCATATGATGCTTGTTTTTTTTCTGTCTGACATATTTCACTTAATACGACAATCTCTAGGTCCATCCATGTTACTGCAAATGGCATTGTCTCATTCTTTTTAATGACTGAGTAATATTCCATTGTATATATGTACCACATCTTCTTTATACATTCTTCTGTCAATGGGCATTTAGGTTGCTTGCATGTCTTGGCTATTGTAAATAGTGCTGCAATGAACACTGGGGTGTATGTATCCTTTCCAACCATGTTTTTCTCTGGGTATATACTTAGAAATGGGATTGCAGAATCATATGATAGTTCTATTTTTAGTTTCTTGAGGAACCTCCATATTATTTTCCATAGTGGCTACACTAATTTACATCCCCACAACAGTGCAGGAGGATTCTCTTCTCTCTACGCCCTCTCCAGAATTCATAGTTTGTGGATTTTTTTTTTTTTTTTGATAATGGCCATTCTGACTGGTGGGAAGTGATATCTCATTGTAGTTTTGATTTGCATTTCTCTAATCATTAGCTGTATTGAACGTTTTTTGTGTGCCTCTTGGCCATCTGTATGTCTTCTTTGGAGAAATGTCTACTTAGGTCTTCAAAGTAAACCATAAACCAAATGAAAAGACGTAGAATGGGAGAAAATAATTGCAAATGATGTGACTGACAAGGGATTGGTCTCCAAAGTTTACAAACAGCTCACACAGCTTAATATTATCAAAACAAACAGCCTAGTCAAAAAATGGGCAGAAGCTCTCCCCAGTTTTAAATGCACTAATACTTGACCATTCAACTTTGGTGATGATAAATTAGAGAAAATTATTCATTTTCCAAAAGGATTGAATTGCTTCAGTAAGTATTCTAGTACATTTAAATTTAATGTTTTTATCTTATTATATTAAAAGGGGCAACTTAATTGCTAATATACCTATTCATTATTACTGATTACATTTTCCAGAATTTTCCAGAACATAGGGTTTGACAAGAGTTTGGACTGTATCTGGATGTGAAAAGCCAGTATAGATATATAAGTTGGAGATCAAAATTTTGAATGTCTCACACATTTCAATGGTTTATGGATTTGCTAGAATAGAATATTTGAAATTAAACCATTCCAGAATGTCTCATGGATTATAGGCACATAAGACTCATAAGAATCAAGAGACAATAAGGAGCAGCTTTTATCCTCACAGTCTTTAAATCAAGCTTCTGCCTGTTCTTGTGGTGTATTAGGTCATCCACTGGAAATGATTACTAACCTGCCCTGAAGTCTTTATCCAAACCACATTTATTTTTATTTTTAACACTCAGTTTAGAATTAGTGGGATGATTTGGGAGAATGGCATTGAAACATTATAATATCATATATGAAACGAGTCGCCAGTCCAGGTTTGATGCACAATACTGGGTCCTTGTGGCTGGAGCACTGGGACGACCCAGAGGGATGGTACGGGGAGGGAGGAGGGAGGAGGGTTCAGGATGGGAAACACGTGTATACCTGTGGTGGATTCATGTTGATATATGGCAAAACCAATACAATATTGTGAAGTTAAAAAATAAAATAATAATAATAAAAAAAAGAATTAGTTCTGCCAATACAATCCTGGGCTGCCTGAGACGTGTGTGTGTGCACTCATGCACACGTGCACACGATTCTGTACCTTTTTGAATTTCCAAGGCTATACTTGCTGATGGATATTTTTGCTGATTAATATTTCCACAGCCTTTCATTTCCCTGAGATTTAGTAATGCCTACTTATGATTAATTTTATTGGCCAGTTATATAGTCTGAAATCAGACTTACTATAAAATTAGTCCCTCAGTTTGCAATTTGGCAATAAATAGTTTGACCTTTTTTAATTCATTTTGCTTCTGTCTCTTTCTTTTAGGTTGAGCAAAGTTTTACTTTTCAGTTTAGGGTTATACATAACCCATGTTCACAAAATAGGGTAATGTCATACAGTTTTGTGTTTTATAATTCACCTGAAATTTACAACATGTGAATGGTTTGTCTTTCTCACGTAGGTAGAGAATATATCTCCAAATCAGTGGTTTGCAAACTTGAGCATGTATCAGAAATACCCTGGAGGATTTATTCACACACAAATCGCTGGACCACAGCTTCAGAATTTCTGATTCTGTAGGTCTAAGGTGAGCCAGAGAATTTACATTTCTAACAAATTCCAAGTGATGCTGAAGGTGCTTCTTCAAGGACCACACTTTGAAAACTCATTCTAGGAGGATGGGAAAATGGGTTTTAATCCTGGTTTGGGGTGCAAATTATCTGAGTGAGCTTAAGCAAGCAATGAGCTTCCCAGGTGACTCTGGTAAAGAATCTGCCTGCCAAGCAGGAGATATGGGCTTGATCCCTGGGTCGGGAAGATCCCCTGGAGAATGAAATGGCAACCCACTCCAGTATTCTTGCCTGGGAAATCGCATGGACAGAGGAGCCTGGTGGGCTATGGTCCTTCCCGTCGCAAAAAAGTCAAGCATGACTTGGAGACTCAAGAGCAGCAGCAGCAGCAGCAACAGCAAGCAAGTCATATATATTCTATTCTTCAGTTCCTTCATCTCATAATTAAGATCAGTGATACCTGGTCAGCCTGCTTTGTAGAGTTATTGGGAAGAGCCAGTGGAATAATACATACGAAAGTTTTTTTTAATTAATTAATTTTAATTGGGGGCTAATTACTTTACGATATTGTAGTGGTTTTTGCCATATATTGACATGAATCAACCATGGGTGTACTTGTGTTCCCCATGCTGAGCCCCACCTCCCACCTCCCTCCCCATCCCATAAATTGAAAGAAATAAACACCTATATGAAGTTGTTATATATTTTTAGAAGTTCTAAAAAGAGAGAATAATAACGTAAGAAATATTCACTTAAAAATAACCGTGGCTCACACAATATTTGCGATTTTATGTCCTTCATATTTCCCCCTCTCTTTCCAGTTTTAGAGCACATCAATGATTGCCTTTTGGTTTTTATCAAGCAGCAGATAAGTGGTTGGTGAATCAATAAACTCTTTGGCCTTGAGTCTCTGATTTTGCTTTTCCCCAAACATGTTCTCTTGGTAGCCTTCTGTTTTCTCCAGATGATTATAGCAGAAATATTTCACAGGGAATGGGATGACATTAAGCTTCAATATATTGCTTCTTTTTCCTAAACAAACGCTCTTATCACTAGAGGACAATCCTGCCTTAGTCAATGACATATTAGTTGATATAAAGGTGTTCCTGTTAGTCTCTTTCAGCTATTCATGTTTCCTACCTATAAATCAGTGAAAGGTGCAATATGAACTTGATTGCTTAGAAAGACATGAAGGCAGGGAAGATAGGTTGCATTTCAATACTAAATATTAAAGGACAAGCTTGCCATCAGAGCCATACCATTTGCTTTACTTGATCTATTGCTTTTAAACTGGAGGGACTCTGGAAAAGAAAGATCACATCATGCCAAAAGCTAATATGGAAAAATTTTCAGCATTTTGTATTTGTATCAAATATAATAATGGGGGGTGGTTTCATATAAAGCTGTACAGCAATCATTTCTCTCATTCAAATGCTAATTACATTCTCAATGTATGAATTAATTATAACTTCTATTGACTATGTTGATATTGTTTAGAAAAATTATCTCTCAGATCAGATGAAAAATTCTGTCTTTGTATGGAAGGCTCAAGTGACTTGTTCTGGCATCCGGCATTAATATTCCTTGGTGTAAGCTTCATAAAACATTAAAACAGAATTAAACTCAGAAAGGGGACCAACCCTGCTGACTTATTCATTTAAAGTTGAGAGAGGAGACCCCCTTTCTTTATGTATGTGTAGATAAAGACATATGCCTGTCCCACTGTCCCTGCCTTTTTATAGCATTTTTAGAGATTTAATCATATCCACCTAAAATGATTATCTTCCAAGCTAGAGCAGGATTTATTAAACCCTGAAGTGTTTGGGCAAAGGCAGTAATTTTCTGTGAACATGCTTTGTCTAAAGCTATTTTGAACATGCTCTGTGCCAGATAGAAAGAGGGAAAGATTCCCCCCAAATAGGAAGAAAGGCTACGAGTAAATGAGTACTGACACTTTTTACACAGTTCTTGCTGAAAAAGCTTGAAGATTTTCAAGTGCTTCATTGCCCCTCCTTGCATCTTCCCCTTTTGGATTGAAGTGTAGTATAGAGAAGCCTGTGGTGTAGAGGACTAAAAGTAAAAAATCTATGATGATAACTGACCTTGAGTTATGCTTCTGGAAGAGAGACTATAGAATTTAACTTCCATTTGTTACCATTCTTTTTTGGGTCAAAGAGATTCCTAGCCTGGTAAGAACAATTAGAAACAGTCAATATTCTGATATTCCCAATACATATTAATTCATTTATTCATCAATTTATTTGACAAATATTTATTAAATCCTTATCATCTGCCAAGTAATGTTTTAGATGCTGAAGCTATCATAGCAGATAAAGCAAAGTCTCTAATCCCAAGAAGTTTACATTAGTAGAAGGAGGTAGACAATAAACAAAATGTAAGAAAAGTTTGAGCATATCAGATGGTGTCAAGTGCCAAGGAGAAAAATAAAGCAGGGTGTTATGGTATGAATGCCTGTATCCTGCCATTCAAATTCATATTTTTTGGTCACACCATGTAGCTTCTGGGATCTTGGTTTCCTGACGAGGGATAAAGCCTGAATGCCCTGGCAGTGGAAGAGTGGAGTCCTAACCATTGGGATGCCACGGAATTTCCCAAATTCACATGTTGAAGCCTAACCCTCAATGTGATGATATTAGGAAATGGGACCTATGAGAGGTGATTAGGTTATGAGGGTGGAGCCCTCATGAGTGAGATCAGTGCCCTTATAAGCAAGACCCCAAAGAGTTCCCCCATCTCTTCTGCCACATGAGGACACAGTGAGAAGATGGCTAGCTGCAAATCAGAAAGTGGATCCTCACCAGGCACCTAATCTGCCAGCACATTAATCTTGAACTTCCAGCCTTCAAAACTATGAGAAATGAATGTCATGGTTACAAGCCACCTTCAGAATATGAGATGGTTAGGTAGCATCACCAACTAAATGGACATGAATTTGCGCGAACTCCAGGAGATAGTGAGGGACAGGGAAGACTGGTGTGCTGCAGTTAATGGGATCATAAAGATTTGGACACAATTTAGCAACTAAACAACAACAGGCTACCTTATCTGTGGTATTTGGTTATGACAGCCCAAATGGACTAAGACACAGGGTAAGAGAGATAAGTAGAGATGGAGAATGAGGATAGGGTTCCTTATGAGGAGGGAAAAGATCACTTCAGAATAAGATCCAAGGTGGGAGTGTTCTTGGTATGAATGAAAATAATATCAGAGAGGCTGGAGAAAGGTGAATGAAGGAAAAGATGAAAGGAGATGAGATCAAAGAAGTTTGTGTGTGTGAGTGAGAAAGATGGGAGTGGGGTTCAGATCATTTAGGGTCTTGTATTCTAAGGCCATTGGCTTTTAAGTCAGAATAAGCTAGAAAGCCATTAGAAGGTTTTGAATGGAGAAAAGATGTGACTTTTTTCAGTTTAAATGAATCTGGACGCTCTGTGTAAAATAGACAGTGGGGAACAAGGGCAGAAGTGAGGACACCTCTTAAAAGGATTTTTCAATAATTCAGGGTAGGGATAATGATGGCCTGAACCAAGATAGTAGTGATGAAGGTGGATAAAAGTGATTAATATATTGGATGAATTTTAAAGAAAGAAATTTGCTGATGGACTGCCTATGGAATATGACAGAAAAAGAGGAGGCATGATGACTCTAAGGTTGTTGGCCTGAATAAATAGAGTTTACATGTACTGAAGTGTTGAAAATGGGGAATGAGCAGATTTCGGGTGTCTGTAAAGTAATCAGGAAAACGTGTATGTCTGTGTATGTGTTAGTCACTCAGTCATGTCCAACTAAAGAGTTGTAAAGCAACCCCATGGACTATAGCTCACCAGACTCCTCTATGGTATTCTCCAGGCAAGAGTACTGGAGTGGGTTGCCATTCCCTTCTCTGGGGATCTTCCCAACCCAGGGATCGAACCTGGGTTTCCTGCATTGCAGGCAAATTCTTTACCATTTGAGCCACCAGGGAAGCCCAACCAAGAAAATACCACCCCCAAAAGAAAACATTCTTCTGAGTATAGGCTCATATATCCAACTGATTACCTGAAATCTTCCCTTGGTTGTCATATATTCTTCAAATGTAACACTTTCATGTGCAAAATGAAACTTTGATCTCTTGACTCAAACCTCATTGCCATGTTCTACCAGGGATTATTATTTAGCATTATTATTTTTGATTCTTCCTTCTTCATCACCTTCCTACATCCAATTCAACTATGAATCTTATTGTTTCTACTTCCAAAATTTATTTGGAAAACCTGCCACTTCTCTCCATCCCCATTGCCGTTTCCCTGATCCAACTCACCATCACTTATTTACCTGAGCCAGGGCCACAGTTTCCTAACTAGTTCCCATGCTTCTGTTCTTGCCCACCTCCTATTCATTCTCTACATCACAGCTAGAAGAAACTCTACAACAACAAATATGATTATTTCATTCTTCTGCTTAGAACTCTTCAGCTGTTTTCCACTTCTCTTAGGAAAAAAAATGAAAAATCTTTCTAATGAGTTGTATGAGTTGACTATAGATTCCTCTCCAATCTCATCTTTTTTTTTTTTTTTACCCTCCTACTTACCTTCTGTGGTCCAGCTACATGGGACTCTTCATTCACTTAAATTTCCTCACTTGCTTCCCACCTCCAAACTTTGTTCCTTCCTTTCAACTTCAGTAGCCTCCTCTTCCACGAAGTCTTCCTTTTCTGACTATTCATGCATGCCCTGTGGCTGAATGTATGTTGCATATCCCAAGACATTAAAGAAGTGGAAAATTAACTATGCCAATCTGGATGATTGGGAGAAATTAACTTTTACAAATGAATACCTTGCCTTAAACCCTCTCTTTCCTAAAATATTATTCCTGATTTGTATTTTCAAGTGTGATACTGTGAGAATGCTATTTCAATATTTGGTGTTGTGTGCTATAAAGGGATTTTGGAGGAATTTTAAACAGGATATTTTAGATTATGGATACTTTAAAAATGCAATAAACTGCTCTGTATTTGGAAACAAAATTGAGAACAACCTTTATTCATCACCCTGTTTTATTTTTTTCTTGACCTGGATTACTATTTGATGCTATCTGTTTTACTATATATTTACTTGGTTCCCTTTCTAGATTGTAAGCTGGATGATGGCAGAGATTATAACTGTTTTATTTACCACTCTCTACACAGGGCTTCCCTGGTGGCTCAGATGGTAAAGAACTTGCCTGCCAATGCAGGAGATACAGGTTCAATCCCTGGGTTGGGAAGATCCCCTGGAGGAGGGCATGGCAATCCACTCCAGTATTCTTGCCTGGAGAATTCCATGGACAGAGAAGCCTGATAGGCTACAGTCCATGGGATTGAAAAAAGTCAGACACGACTGAGCAACTAACACTCACTTTCACACAGTGCTGAGTACAGGCTCTTGTCCCTTGGAGATACTCATTTCATTTGTGCTGTATGCTCAGCAATAAATGCAATAGTGTATTCCATTCTAAATGATCCTTTATTCAATTACAATAAAAAAAAAATACTAAGTGCTATGGCTAACACCCTGAGATAGATGTATACGGCAGAAAAATCTCTAAATTTTGGACTAGCGTCAGTCAGAGAAGATACCCTCATTAAATTGTGACTAAATGAGAAAAGACAATGTAGTGTTTACATATGTGTTACTTTGCAATTTTACTTTAAGTAGTGTGTCACGCATATGAGTATATGGAGGGTAGGGAAGTGATGGGTGAGTGGTGTAATAAAAAATCTTCATGAAGTCTGAATTTTGAAATAGACATGAAAAAAAAGAGGGAAGAGTTTGAGAATTATTTGGAAAGAATATTCCAGGTAGAAGGTACTCAGGAATAAATATGTAGGGATATTGAAAAGTATGGATTGACTAAAGAAGTTAGCATTTAGAAGTCTAGTTTAGTTGGGATTTAAAGACTATATACGAGAAATTAGTGAGGAGGGATGGCTGAAATATGAATTGAAGTACAGTTGTAAAGGGCTTTGGCTTGAGGAGTTTGGGCATATCTCCTCAATTGTTATCAATAAGGCAAGCCATTGGAGACTTTGTTGAGAAAGGCAGTATTATCTAAGCTGAATTTTAATGAATTATTTCAGGATTAGGTAAAATGAATGGTTTAGTGGTTTTAAAACATGTTCACAAAATCACTGACATTCTTCTAACCAAGAAGTAGAGTTGATATTTTGAATTATCCAACAGAGTGCAACAGAATTGCACTAGGTCAGAAAAGGCCATGTTGCTTCCTCCATGGTTTTTCTTGGACCACCTGAGAAATCCAAACCTCAGGCTGCCATTTTTTTTTGACAAAACTCAAGCCGCAAATAGAGGCTTTTTGTGGACTCTCCAGCCAATAGTTCCAACTGCACCCAGTATTCAAGTTATTTTAGCCCAGGTGCCAGGCTACAGAGTAGACACATCTTCATATGATTCCAGCCTGTAGCTATGAAACCATCCCCAGCCTTCAGGTCTTTCTTGCAGAGGCTACATATATCATTAAACAGATACAATTCATTCCCACTCTGTCCTCTTCAAATCCCTGATCCACAGAGTCCATGAACATGAGAAAAAGCTTGTCTCATACCACTAATTTAAGGGTAATTTGTTATATAGCAATAGATACTTGGAACAAATGGCATATATATAGAGAGAGAACTGGGAAATAGAGATCACCCTAGAAGCTCTAATGATGCTTTGTGTAAGAGACATCTCCACCTCTATGGAATCTAGTTCAGAGACTGGGAAACCAAGCTGAAAATTTGATTCATGAACTACTGTGGTCCATCTAGTCAAGGCTATGGTTTTTCCAGTGATCATGTATGGATGTGAGAGTTGGACTGTGAAGAAGGCTGAGCGCCAAAGAATTGATGCTTTTGAACTGTGGTGTTGGAGAAGACTCTTGAAAGTCCCTTGGACTGCAAGGAGATCCAACCAGTCCATTCTAAAGGAGATTGGTCATGGGTGTTCTTTGGAAGGAATGATGCTAAAGCTGAAACTCCAGTACTTTGGCCACCTCATGCAAAGAGTTGACTCATTGGAAAAGACTCTGATGCTGGGAGGGTTTGGGGGCAGGAGGAGAAGGGGACAACAGAGGATGAGATGGCTGGATGGCATCACCAACTTGATGGACGTGAGCTTGAGTGAACTCTGGAAGTTGGTGATGGACAGGGAGACCTGGCGTGCTGCGATTCATGGGGTCGCAAAGAGTCAGACATGACTGAGCGACTGAACTGAACTGAATTGAACTGTGCCATATTTTAATTAAACCTCATTGAATTTATTGAAATTTGGAATTTTATTAGTTCTTTGAGGTATATGGCCTAGACAAGGGTGATGAAAATATTGGCAAGGGTGATGAAAATATTGGCCACAAATATCCTTGTGACTTAGGGGCAGGGACGGACTTCTTATAAAAGCATAAACACATGGAAAATGACACCAAAATTAGACACAGTATGGACAAAGTTGATAGCAGGTTGGTTAAAAAATGAGAGAAAGCATTTGCCTGAAACTGACATGGAATTAATATCTAGAATATATAGGCAATTCCAGCAAATAAGCAAGAAGAGAAGATACTCTTCATAGAAAACTGGGCAAAAATATTTATAAAAAATTTGAAGGATAAATTAAAAAAGCCAACAAGCATTATGTGAATTTACTCAAAATAAAGAGTAATTAGAGAAATGAATATTAAAACAATAATGAGAATCCACTTTACATCTGACTGGAAAAAATAAGGAAATTTGTTAATGCCAGGTATTGCTGGGAATGTAGGGATGTATTGCTGAATGAGAGCAAGAACCAAAGCAGCCATTCTGAACAATTTGATACTCCTTAGACTAAGCAACAATATGCATACACTATGACCTAGCAATTCTTCATCTGGGACTAATCTATAAGCAGTCCTCACATAGCTCCATAAAGGGAAATGCATGGGGTTCTTAACTGCTTTATTGCAGTCATGAGTTGACGCTACCTGGGTATCCATTCACTGGGAGACTGGAGAAAAGAAAAATAGTGGATATTCATCTTGGAGTATCATACAGGAAGTAGAGGCAAGAATTTAGAATATGTATGGATCCTAAAAAGAGTGCAAAGTGGGGGCAAAAAGTAAGAAAAAAAAAGAGATAGATAACAAAGTATCAATTTCATAAATTAAAATGTCACCAGTACAGAATACCCATCCATATTTGACAAGAGCTTAAATGAACCATGAAGAATAGTTGCTGAAGGGTGGGGTACTGGACATGAGTAAGAGACTAAAAGGGAATAAATAAGTAAATAAAATAAAAGCTAAGTCTTGCACAAACCAAAGATTATACCATGAAATGAAAGGTATGATGAATGTAATTTTCTATACCTGAAATACAAAGATCATAACACAAAACAATTAATTCAGTTCAAAGCTTCTGGCAATTCTGATTGTTCTGATTATTTTTAATTTTTCCTTAAATTAGATTATTTTGTCCTCTCTACATTTTTATCTGAATATATACAATGAAGTGAGACTATCAGGTGTGGGGTACTAATGTGCTACAGATTTCTATCAAGAAATTTCCCAAGAGCTCATTTGGAAATCTTGTGATTCTGTGTGTTGATTCAAGAGACTTAAATTTTTCCTTGATTATGAAAATAATCCATATTCATTGTGGAACATTTAGAAAATACAAGAAAAAGGTTAAGAAAAATGCTTTAAAAAAGAATAAAGAAGAAAATAATCTCCACTATAATCTCACCACTCAGAAATAATTATAGTTAGTATTTGGATATATTTATTTCCAGTCTTTTTTCTAAATATGTCTATGTAAGTATTAATATTAAACATGCATATAGATGCACAAATATATGTGCATATATATGAAATTTTTGCAATCATACTATATGCAAATTTCACTGTTGTCAGAATTAAGTAGCATATCTTTTAAAATCTTTGCTTAGTTTACAGGTATTAATGGCATCTCTGTTACAGATTTTTATTTTCTCTTTTGTGAATCTTTATTTATTATTCTATAGAATTCTTGTTAAAAATCAATTATATACTTCCTGTATATATGAATATCATTAAATCTTTGTCATGCTTCTTTTAATTTAATTTATGCCAAAATATTATAAAGTTGTTTTTAGATATAAAAGTATCATACATTCTTTTCTGTTTCTCTACATTATTTTTAAGCTTAGAATGTCTTTACCTCACCTACAATTTCTTCTTTCTTGTCTATGTATCTGTGAATGTTTATTTATAATTTTAAAAATTCTTTGATCAAGTCAGGAACTTATTTTCTATAATATGAGAAGGATGTCTACATTAATCTTGTCAGCACTTGTCATTGAATAGTCCTTAGTTTTTCTATTACAGTTCAATCCTTCCGTTCTGATGAATTATTTCACTCACACACACACACATGTTGCTGTCTCTACTGTGGCATTAATTGGTTTGTCTATCCTTGCGCCAGAATTAAAATGTTATAATTATTATAGGTTTACAATGTATTTTAATAACTGGTAATTCCTGTAATACCCTTTTTTAAAACCATATTCTTATCTATCCACTTCTTTGCAGTTGAATTTCAGAATTATTTTAATATTCAAAAATAAATTCCATTTGGTACTTGACTGACAATTACATGGAAACAACACAAACATCTGGGAATAAACAGAATCTTCAAGATATTTTGAATTTATATACAAAATGATGTATCCCTTCATTTATCTGAGTCATTTAAATAATCTTTCAATAAAGTTTAGGCATCTTCTTCATATGCATTGTTCACATTGTCTTCAGTAAGGCTATTCTTGATGGCCGCTGCAGTCATCAACCACCGTACAACCTGACATCAAACCACCTCTGTGGTGGCCAAAATGGTCACTTCTGACAACCATGAAAAGAAGGATATTGATGGAAACTAACGAGCTGGTGAGGCTCACTCCTATCTGCTTTAAAAAGAAATTTCAGTGCAGGTTTGCAGTGGCTGCCTAGTGTATTTTTCCCACAGACCTTGCAGTCTCTAGGGGAAGACAGTCAGGGTGGGTCAAAGGCCCAATCTGTCCTTCAAAACCTCTATTTCAGAAGAGAGATCCATAATATTTTTCTAAATTTAGTCTCATCTCCACTGCATTTCGTGGAAAGTCCTTGTAGGATTTAGCCAATAATTGGGCATTACTCACGTTTTCATTGTTATGGCTTTGTATCTTATTTTTCTCTTTTATGAGAATTTTAATGAAAACATGGGTCAAGGCAGGCTAAGTACCGCTGTAGTCACAATCAATCCCAAAATTTCATGAGCTTTATATAAGACAAGTTTATTTTTCATTCTTAATCTTTGTCCAATATATGTCATCTGGAGGAATCTCATTGTTGTAGGCTTAAGGAGATTCCGCTTGATCACTGCTTGCTTTATCGCTCCAGCAGGGAAAAGAAATGTAGTGAATCACATTCCGGCTCTTAAAGCTTCTACACAGAAATATCACTTTAACACTCTTTCATTGACCAAAGAAAGTCATATAGCCTTACCTGATTTCAAGTGAGAGCTTCCCTAGTAGCTCAGATGGTAAAGCGTCTGCCTGCAATGCGGGAGATCCCAACCCGGGTTCGATCCCTAGGTTGGGAAGATCTCCTGGAGAAGGAAATGGCAACCCACTCCAGTATTCTTGCCTGGAGAATCCCACAGATGGAGGAGCCTGGTAGGCTACAGTCAATGGGATCACAAAGAGTCAGACACGGCAGGGAGGTATAATCCCATCCTATGCCAGAAGGGGAGCAAGCTATTTGTGAACTGCCCAATGACTAGTATATCTTAACATTTTAAAAATCTCATTTCAGTGACTTTTTAAAAAGGATGGTTATCTGGCTTCTTAATCATTTACAATAAATAGATTGAGTCACTTAACAAGTGAGTAGTGCATTAGAAGCCAGAAAGGTGTTAATCCTTGTAGAAAAGCAATCTATTTTTAAAGGCAAAGACCAAGTAAGATAGAAGTTATGTCTTTGATATCAGAAGGCCTGTATTTTCATCATTCAGCATTCAGATGGGAATTGAAGGGGATAAACATCTCGCTGTTTTATCTATGGAACAACGTAAAGCACATGCATTCAGAACTTTGTTTCATTGCCTGAATACTTTATTATGTACATTGACTTCTTCTTCCTTCCAAAGACAGAATCTCAATCTCAGAGCTAGAGTGTAATCACTTGAATGCTGAGTGTCCTCTTCTATTGGTTTTTAGGCATTTGCTGTTTCTTTTTAACAACAGAGGAAGAGAGAAGTCCTGTTGCTCTAATATGCTATTCCAAACAATGCTGGACTGTGAGGCTGCCAACTCTGGCATCAGTTAAGTCAGGATCAGGGTGCATTGGATAGTGAGTCAGGAGGCACAATCCAACTAATACATATCTCATACTGATTAAAATAAATGAATGCTCTGTATCTCTAACTGGTGTCAAAAGACATTTACAGTTTTTCTAGCCTGTTTCCCACGTCTGCCTGGCACTGAGACTGCCAGGATCAATGGTCCAATTTTAGTTCCACTTTCTTCTTCCCTCGTTCCCTGCATTCAGCTCTTCGGAAGTGAGTTAATAATGTAAAATCTGGCTGAATTAAATTCATTTAACTGTGCTGCCAATTCTCTTCCCTTCATGCATTTTTAAAGAGATCTCAAACCGGTGATGGATTTCTAATGCTCTTGGAAAAGAAAGCAAGGATGAGACAGTAAACCTGAATGGGATAAATTGTTTATTATAATTACTCTGTTGAATTATCTCACTTCATACCCAGAAGGAAGAGGAAATATCAACCTCTTTAGACTTTGCAAAGGGCAATATGAGTGGTGGAAAAAAAAATTGTAGAAACTGCCTCTTCAGTCAGTCAAAGAAGCGACATAGCACAGCTTCACTTGGAAGGCTGTGAACAGTAAAATACGAGGTGGGAGAGGGGTCTGTTTCTATAGCAACCTAGCATATTTCATCTAGGGCAATGATTTTTTTCAACTTACAGTTAGAAATAAATTAGCAACCAGGCCTCAGACTGTGCTTGCATTTGACACTGTAAGTATGTGAACTACCTGAAAATATGGTCTAATTTGAACTCTATTTTTCAGTCTTATGTTGTCTCCCATTCTTTCCAAAGGCTGTTGGCTTATTAAACTGACTGATGGAATTAGAGTCTAGAATCTTAAAGTAATGTTTAGAAGAAGAGCAAAAGACAACATTTCTGTCAGATATCTCATAACAAAAGGTTATGATTTCAGTGAGCAGAGACCTTTTCATGAGGGAATATTCCTGGAAATTAAATACCCATGTATTTATTAACTTGGGTGAGTTTGTTGGCATTTAATTGTTAAAGTCATCTGCTTTCAAAGCCAGGTGTTAGGAAGACATTGTTCTTGGCCCTTTTCTTTGGAACTTCTAGTCACAAAATTTTTCCCCCCATGGGAAACAAACAGCACCTGGAATTTGATTTTATTTCCTACCTTCCTACTTGCAATATCTGTTCTTGTAGAGCTGTCTTGTTTATCCTGCCTATAAAATGGTTCTAATGGTGTCATTGGTTTTTGACTTAGTTCTCTAGTTTACATTTTAACGGCAATCCAGAGAGTTGAAAGACTCTGCATTCTGATTCCACACTTGCATGTACTTGGTTCCTTCCATCGAACCAGGGATTGCCCTGTTGTCAGATATGTTGCTTGTCACCACACAGTTCCTGAGACATCCTTTGTGCAATTCAGACGCAAGTTGCAATGGCTCTGGAAACCATGTTCCTGTTAATTTCACATTTGGCAAGATGACTCTGGAAATCCAGCACACGGCAGTGGTGCAAATCTGGGTGGTTTGTTCAGTCTTTCACCTGGCAAAATTTAACATTTGTGGAGCTTTAAGAGTATAAATATTCTTAATAATATGGAAAATACTTTTTCTATTAATAATGCAGCACACTCTGCCCTGTTGTCTCTGGCTCCTTTGGCGGACTCAAAAATGAAAGAAAAAAATACCGTCTTGTGCTTTTACACAAATCCCAAGCACCTCTGGAGAGACTCTGTAGATCAACCAATGACGGGGAAAGATTGAAAGTCGAGATGCAGGATTTGAGAGGGGTTTTCTATTACTCTGAGTTTTCCTCTTTTTTTGTTATCCACCAACCATGGACTGCCCCACTCTTGAGGGTTCAGATCCTAAAAGTCCCTCACACAGACTCTGAGTAAATTATTGGCAATTAAAAAAGCCGGATTCCCTTCCTACTCTCAAAGCCAAATGGAGGTTTTGTGCTATGTCAATGCACGAGCAACTTGTAAATTTGACAGAGCCACATCCTGATGTTTTCACCTCCAAATGGGTTATTGAGGTTCATTAAATCCACCCAAGTCCCCCATCTTCCCACCACTTAAAAAGTAAACTCTTCTGGTACCCTGTCTGCCCACATATTGTTGTTGTTTAGTCACTAAGTCATGTCCAACTCTCTGCAACCCCATGGTCAGCAGCATGCAGGCTTCCCTGTCCTCCACTATCTCCTGGAGTTGGCTCAAGTTCATGTCCATTGAGTCAATGATGCTATCTAACCATCTCATCCTCTGCTATCCTCTTCTCCTTTTGCCTTCAATATTTCCCAGTATCAGGGCCTTTTTCCAATGAGTCAGCTCTTCCCATCAGGTGGCCAAAGTACTGGAGCTTCAGCTTCAGCATCAATCCTTCCAAAGAATATCCAGGGTTAATTTCCTTTAGGATTGACTTGTTTTGTCTCCTTGCAGTTCAAGGGACTCTCAAGAGTCTTTGTAATTTACCATGTCTCTTACACCATCACAGAGTATCATAAAACTGAAGACTTTAAAACACCATTTTCATTTTGCTCAGGATATTGTAGATCTGGAGTTCAGGGCCGGCTTAGGTGGGAATTTTTTCTCTAATCCATGTGGCACAGGCTGCGGCAGCTAAGGCCAGAGCCTCCACTTCCAAGATGGCTTCTTCAGTCACATTTCTGGTGTCTCAGTGCTTCTTGGCCTCTCTAGCTCCCCAAATCTATCACATCCTCACAGCATGGTAGTCTCAGAGTAGATCATTTTGTTACAGAGTCCACAACTTTCTCCAGAGTGAACATCCCAGGAGATTCAGGTAGAAGCCACAAGACTTCTCATGGTTTAGCCCAGAATATAACTTAAGATATATTCTATCCGCTAAGCAAGTCACTAAAGCCCACCCAGATTCAAAGGCAGAGCAGTTAGACTCCTCTCAATGGCAGGAGTAGCAAAGAAATTGTGGCCATTTGAAATTGACCACGTCTCTGTTTCGGAGATCTGAAATAGGGCAGCATTCTTGAAACTCCCGTTTTGTTTTGTTTCTCATTTTTTAAGATCATTTTTAAAAATGTGGACCATTATTAAAGACTTTATTGATTTTTTTTTACAGTATTGCTTCTGTTTTATGGTTTGATTGTTTTGACCTTGAGGCATGTGGGGTCTTAGCTCCCCTACCAGGGATCAAACCCATACCCCCTGCACTGAAAGGTGAAGTCGTAACCACTGGACTACCAGGGAAGTCTCCAGCTCCTGCATTTTCTTATTCCAACTAAATCTTCCATCTTCTTTGAGTTCTGGCCTCATTCCTTCCCTAAAATAGCCCTCTCTATGATGATAAAGCATTATTCTGACTCACTACATCCTATAGAAGTTGTTCATCTCAGCTTACTGATTGCCAGAGCATTCTCTATGTTGACCAATCCATTTTTCTTTGGCTTCCATGACATAATGCTCCTGATTCTCTTTCTACATCTTTGACCCTATCTTGTTTCTTTTGCAGATCATCCTCTTCTACTTGCTAATTACATATTAGGTTCCAAGAATTAGGGTCTCAGAATCTTCTGTTGTATTCTAGATCAAGCAGGTTGGCAAATTAGAGCCCACAGTCCAATCACCTGTTTTTGTAAATAAAGTTCTATTTAAATCATCACCATTTACTTATGTATTGTTTCCGGCTGTTTTTAAAGCTACAGTAGCAGAGTGACAGGGACTGTATGGCTTGTAAGCCTGTAATATTTACTACTTGGCCCATGCAGAAAACATTTGCCAACCCCTCCTCTAGAACCAATGGTTATTAAAATGTGATATCCAGATTAGCAGCATTAGCATTCCCTGGCATATGTTTAGAAATGCAAATTCTCAGGCCCTATCCCAGACCTTCTGACCCAGTGACTTATGTTTTACAAGCCCTCCAGGTGATTCTGATACATGCTCAAGTTTGATAATCAGTGCTCCAGATAGTAATACAGAGAGAAAGCCAGACCTAACAGAGGTGGGGATGCAGCCACCAACTACATCTGCCAAATTTGAGCTGGGATGGTGCAGACTGAGCATCTCAGCCACAGGTAGGAGCAACAGGAGCACAGGAAATCTGCTTCAGCCCAGAGCTAGAGACAGCAGCCAGGGCAACCCCACAAGCCTGTGGATCCTTCTCTTCTTATTCTTTTCACCCAGGCAGAGTAGGTAAAGAAGTAGGAACTTGAAGTAGCACCTCTGGCTCTGTGGAGGGGATTGTGTATTGTAGCTTGGGGTAAATTTATAATTTTAAGTGTGACCTGAAGAATAAGCAATATGATTTGTTATGTTCCTACGTGTGAGGCATGGTAAAGAATCTGCCTGCAATGCAGGAGACCCAGGTTCAATCCCTGAGTCTGGAAGATCCCCAGAGGAAGACATGGCAACCCACTCCAGTATTCTTTCCTGGAGAATCCCATGGACAGAGGAGCCTGGCAGGCTACAGTCCATGGGGTTGCAAAGAGTCAAACATGACTGAGCACACACACATCTTTTCCTCTGTGCTCTGGGAGAATTTCTAAATTTTTTCTGCTTATATTTTGCATTCAATTTTCTGCTTAGTCAATTTTTCTAGTTATGGTTTCCAATGTAGATTTTCATTCTATTACTCCTTTTGAGTAAGCTTGTAAACTTTTCATATGCAACACTTCTTTTCTTTTTATCTTATCCTACCTTTTTTATCATAAATCTGTTCTAGATTAACATTAGCATGAATGTTATTAATTTTATTGAGATCAGAACAGAAATTTTCTAAAATTTTCTTTCAGTTTCTGCTATGATTACATGTCATTGAATCTGTTCCCTTTTCTGAATTGTCCAGGGAATACATTTTATTATAAGTAGACTAGAAAATTTCCTAGGCCCTGCATTTTCAACTGTTTTATTTCCAATCATACCAAATGAGAAGAAATCTATACTGGCCCCATGTTTGTAACAGGTAGGGGCTTGATCACCCTTATTTGCTTCAACTGTCTACTTGGAAGCTGAGAGAATTCCCTTCTCAGCTATAAAGGCAGATGCTAGTTTGATTTGCATAACCCTGAGCCCCAAATCCATTACTCTGTAAGCATTCATTTCTTATAGATCTGCCAAACTGGAAGGGAAACTTTTCCTCTTCAACTGCATCATTCTTTGACTCTGCAGAATGCATGAGTGATGGTGGTATTGGAGGAGGAGGAGAAGGAGGAGAAAATAATCTTAGTGACTCTATTGGGTACTTCTGTAACATCTTTATATTAATTATCTGATTTACCTCTCTTAAGAACTCTGTGAGAAAGCTACAATTCTTATTTGATATTACTTATAAGGACCCTAAGTTTTGACTAAATTAAGTAACTCAAAATCTTGGGACAAGTAGTAAGAAGAGGTAGGACTCCACCTCAGGTCTGTCTGATTTCAGTCTATTCCTGACCATCATGCAATGCTTTATTCCATAGAAGTTATTTTTGACCACGATGGTTCATGCCACTCTACCCTTGTCCTCTTTGCACATAGCATGCTTTGCCCTAGAGGGTATCTCAGGATTCCTTGGTCCATTTTTAATCCTCCCCACTGCTTTGAACCATCATGTTGCACATATGCTATGCTAAGTCACTTCAGTTGTGTCCGACTCTGTGTGACCCCACAGATGGCAGCCCACCAGGCTCCCCCGTCCCTGGGATTCTCCAGGCAAGAACACTGGAGTGGGTTGCCATTTCCTTCTCCAATGCATGAAAGTGAAAAGTGAAAGTCAAGTTGCTCAGTCGTGTCCGACTCTTAGAGACCCCATGGACTGCAACCTTCCAGGCTCCTCCATCCATGGGATTTTCCAGGCAAGAGTACTGGAGTGGGGTGCCATTGCCTTCTCCGTCATGTTGCACATGGACCTACATAAAAGGAGGCTGGAGAAGGTGTTGGGAGAATGATGCCTCCTCTGCACTTGCAGATAGTCCCTGTGAAGTTAAAAGAGTGACACTGGCTTTTGTCCTACTATAACTTTGTGCTCTGAGCTGAAGGCAGAAAGTGGTGGTGGTCTTAACCTTCTTCCATTCACTTCTAAGCTGTCCTAACCTTCTTCCACTCACTTCCAAGCTGTGCTTTTCTGCTCAGAGTTTGAGCATGCCTTGATTATTGATTGTGTTTCCTAATCCACACTTACATGTCATGAAATTGATGAAAGTTTCTCCCTGCTTACACAAGCTGCTGGAAACCTCTCCCTGGTTTATTGTGCTATCTTATTCTCAGAATTCATTTATCATGCTACCATAATGTTTCCCTTTTGTTAAGTTACTATACATTTTTGAAATGAATCTGAGAAGACGTTGAATTAAATGCTTTAGCTAGCTATCATTGTGGTGCTAAACCTTCACTCTCTTCGCCGTGTTTGTTCTTTAATAATATTCCAGGCAGAAGAAAACATTAAAAATTGCTATCTTTGATGCTATCGTTGTATTGATATTCATTCAAATGAAAAAAAAATATTTATGAAGCACTAAGAATGTGCAAAGTGCTGTGCTCAGCGATTTGAAGCTGTATAGAGAAATCAAAATCCTTACCTTCAAATGCTTAGGAGGAGGGACAGATATATCTATTATTCACTGTGTCTTTTTTATATTCCATTTGTCACATTTTAGCAAAGTCTTAAGGGAGATCAGAAGGGGAAGGAGTTATTTTCTTTTTTTTTTTTTTCAACTTTTAACTTTATATTGGAGTCTAATCTATTAGCAATGTTATGATAGTTTCTGGTGGACAGCAAAGCATCTCAGTGATACATATACATGTGTCTATTCTCCCCCAAACTTCCCACCTATCTGGGCTGCCACATAACACTGAGCAGAGTTCCCCATGCTATACAGTAGGTCCTTGTTGGTTAACCATTTTAAATATAGCAGACTGTTGATGCTGATCCCAAACTGCCTATCTGTTTTCCCCATTCTTCCCCCATGACAACTGTAAGTTCATTCTCTGAGTCTGTTCTGTTTCATAAATAAGTTCATTTTTATCATTTTTTAAGATTCCACATATAAGTGATATCATCTGATGTTTGTCTTTCTTTGTCTTACTTCACTCAGCATGACAATCTCTAAGTCCTTCCATGTTGCTGTGAATGGCATTATTCTATTCCTTTTAATGGCCAAAGAGTTATTTTCTATGGGGTCACTGGAAAAGGATTTCCAAGAAATCTTAGGTTGGATTCCCCTAGAAGCAGAGACCGAGAGTAGTATTTCAACACAAGGTTTATTTGGGAGGTGGTCTCAGGAAGCCAAAGAGGGTGCTAAGCATGTCACTTGTTATGGGCAATTGGTGCCCAGTCCCATTGGGGATATAATTGGGAGGTGGTGAAGAGCACATATCAGTGTTGTTCTACTTGAAGAGGAAGGAAGATGAGATATTGTTTTACCAAATCCTCATCATTGTTTGAGAGTTCTGTCCAGCGGTGTTAACTTTCCAGTACTTCTGAGCTGTCCCACATATGGGCTAGTCCATTCCTGTCCAATCATTGAAAGGTCTCAGACAGAGAGCTATAAACTTGCGTGGTGCATGGAGACAGAATTTGGCTGAGGCGCACACAGCATCTGCTTCCCTGGAGGAGGTGGTATTTAAATTGAACCTTAGACGATGTCGTGATATGAGGATAAGCATTTTAGCATACAAGAGTAGGAAGGACTAAGGCAGCATGTGTGTGGTCCATGGCAAATATAATAAAGCACCAAAGTTTGAATATGATTCATATTTTTAAAATTAGAGGAAATTCAAGGTTATACCTATAAATATTCATTCTCACCCCCTTGCTTTGAGTGGGAGAGAACTTAGTTCTCAAGAGTTTGCTCAGAGGGAATCGTGCCTCACCAGCAGCCTGTTACCTCCAGTTAATATCTGGGTTGTTTTGACTTGTGACACTGTTTTACTTCTCTGCAGAATTTTGGGGTTTGTCAACATCTAGACATGGCTACATGAGTTGTTTTGTTGCACATGGGCGTACATACCTTATATGTATCGCTTTGGGGCAAAGGTTAAGAACTGTTGATCCAAGGCTTGAAAACATTAGTTGGGTTCAAGAAAAAACAAATAACCTGGTGGTTGTGGCATAGGTTGTAGTGTGTAGGGATGGGGGCTGAGGGTAGATGAGGAAGGGAAAGGAGAGTTGTATATGGTTGTCTAATAATTTCAATGATAAATATATGTTGTAAATTAGCAATGAATATATACAAATAAATTATATATAATATTACATATTTTATATATGTGTATGTATGCATGCATGCGTGCTAAGTCACTTCAGTCATGTCAGACTCTTTGTGACCCTATGGACTGTCCATGGGAGTCTCCAGGCAAGAATATTGGAGAGAGTGACCGTGCCCTCCTCCAGGGGATCTTCCCAACTCAGGGATCGAACCCATGTCTCCTACATCTCCTGCATTGGCAGGCGGGTTCTTTACCACTAGCGCACTGGGAAGCCCCTATATATACGTGTGTATATGTATACATATTACTCGTTTCTAGCTTAATTCAGTCATGTGTTGACAGGTCTTAAACCCAGAATTGCTAAAATGATGAAGAGGAACTACACATCACAGGAGTGAAGATGGTTCATGGAGAATTTCCTTTTACTTGCATGTAGGAGGGAGGAGAAATATCAAATCATATTTTCTACTTCATAAGATGCATCAACACCCTGTCAATAACACCCATATGAAGTTTCATTTGAACTTTAGAAAATATTGAAATTTTTATCAATAGGTTGGGGACCTGCATCACAATTTGCCCTTGTTTGAAAATGTTTCATTCTGGACAGCAATCACCACTGATAATAGACTCCTGTGAGTCCCTGAAGCTTTGGGGAAGCTGAGTAACAGCCACTGCTTTTCTTTGTCCAAATTTCCCATGGGGCACAAGGCTGTCAGCTGTGAACAGGTGAGGTTTATTTTTTAAAACATCTTCGTTTCCAGTTTGCACCACTTGGCAGAGTATTTTGTGTCGTGTGAGTACGTGGAAGGCTGAGTATATAGAGTCCTTGCGTCAGAGTTAGACTTGGACACCTGGATTGTCACAGAAGTGGTAATGACATTCTTCCGAGGGAAGTTAATGAAACAGTGACAGTGCATAGAATTTCTGTTTAGAGAGAAAAGCAAAAAGATGAATGAATCTTGTTACAAATATAATATGTATATTATAGAGTCCTGTCAAGGGACAGGACGTAGTACCCTCTTCAAAGTTGCCTCTTCAGTTTTCAAAGTTCATCTTCATCCGGGGTCAGAGGAAGTTTCATATCATTTCTGTTTCAATTGTCCAGCCGTCAGTGCAAACCTCGCTCCTCCCTGGTGGCTCTGTGACCGCTGGTTCAACATCTGAACACCCTAAACCCATTTTCTCAGGGCTGTTAGTTCAGAAAAGCCACGGTTAGTTTGTAATGGGACCAGCCACACTTCCCTTTGACATCCTGTGCTTCTTTTTTTTTTTTTTTAGTTCATTCATTTATTTATTTCTTTTTTTTTCTTTATTTTTTTTACATTTTATTTTTTTTAATTTTATTTTATTTTTAAACTTTACAATATTGTGTTAGTTTTGCCAAATATCGAAATGAATCTGCCACAGGTATACATGTGTTCCCCATCCTGAACCCTCCTCCCTCCTCCCTCCCCATACCATCCCTCTGGGTCATCCCAGTGCACCAGCCCCAAGCATCCAGTATCATGCATCGAACCTGGACTGGCGACTCGTTTCATACATGATATTATACATGCTTCAATGCCATTCTCCCAAATCTTCCCACCCTCTCCCTCTCCCACAGAGTCCATAAGACTGTTCTATACATCAGTGTCTCTTTTGCTGTCTCGTACACAGGGTTATTGTTACCATCTTTCTAAATTCCATATATATGCGTTAGTATACTGTATTGGTGTTTTCTTTCTGGCTTACTTCACTCTGTATAATAGGTTCCAGTTTCATCCACCTCATTAGAACTGATTCAAATGTATTCTTTTTAATGGCTGAGTAATACTCCATTGTGTATATGTACCACAGCTTTCTTATCCATTCATCTGCTGATGGACATCTAGGTTGCTCCCATGTCCTGGCTATTATAAACAGTGCTGTGATAAACATTAGGGTAATCTCAAAAATATACAAGCAACTCCTACAGCTCAACTCCAGAAAAATAAATGACCCAATCAAAAAATGGGCCAAAGAACTAAATAGACATTTCTCCAAAGAAGACATACAGATGGCTAACAAACACATGAAAAGATGCTCAACATCACTCATTATCAGAGAAATGCAAATCAAAACCACTATGAGGTACCATTTCATGCCAGTCAGAATGGCTGGGATCCAAAAGTCTACAAGCAATAAATGCTGGAGAGGGTGTGGAGAAAAGGGAACCCTCTTACACTGCTGGTGGGAATGCAAACTAGTACAGCCACTATGGAGAACAGTGTGGAGATTCCTTAAAAAACTGGAAATAAAACTACCTTATGATCCAGCAATCCCACTGCTGGGCATACACACTGAGGAAACCAGAAGGGAAAAACACATGTGTACCCCAATGTTCATCCTGTGCTTCTGTTTGTTACTGATACTATGTCTCCACACAAGCAGGAAGGGTAGGATAAATTTTACTGAAGGACCAGGGGAAAAAATCTATTTATGATGGGAACAACTTAAAATTCAGTGCTATATCATGATTTTTTCCAGTTTTTTTGGAGACAGTCTGGTAAGTTGAACTTCTCACAGGCAAGTTATCAACTCCATCCTTGTTCCTGACCTGTCTTTCCCCATTTGCGCTCTCAAAAGATGAAAAGGAAGTATCTTCCTTTCTCTCCAATTGTTCTTTCCTTCTCAACCAAATTATTATTTTCCATTAGCATTCAAAGAGTATTGAGGTCCTCTTTTTTTATTCTCCATCCCCATTATTTGCCATTGGATCTGTTTGGAAAAATAATTAGGCCCCTTGTTTTGCTTTTTGCCTTGTACCAGTTAGTTTCTTAGTGACCAAGAGAGAAACTTGAGACTACTGCCTTATTCGCTGATGATCTTCATTTCTCCAATCATCTTCTTTCTTTTGAGGAGGAGAGGAGAGATAATTTGTAAACTTTTTTTTTTAAAAAGAGGATGATGTAAGACTTTTGGAGTGATGCTGTTCTTTTCTGAACTTTAAATATAATCAATGGAAATTGATTTCCATTGTGGGAACTGATCATAGACTCCTACACTCCCCCAACTGTTTTCCTGTGTTTCCTGGTACAAACTTTCCTATGGCCCCTATACCACTAGTTTAGACTTATCTATCCATTGGCCAAATGCCATACTGCATGGGTTTTTGTCCCTCCAGAGCCCAATATTAAGAAAGGCACATAACTAGTAATAAATGTTTGTTGGATGGATTTGTGTCCAAGCTATTATCCACTCTCTGAAAGAGTGCCATTTAAAGAATTCTAGAACAATGAGATTCCCATTTTGAAAAGCTTCCAGAAACCTATTCCAACAGTCACTACTGGGGAGAAAGGGGATGCAAAGAAGAGGATCAACATTTAGGGACTATTGACTCTGTATCACGTACAAGCATAATACACTTGACACCATTTATTCTTTAAAATAGTCTTATTACTGATGAGGAACATAAAATAAAATAAAATAACATAAAATTAAGAATTTTGCAGGCCATGAGACAGACCTGAGATACAAACCTGGGACTATCTTCAAGGCTCAAACCTTTCCCATTTGATTTCCCCTTAATCATCCCCCAATAGAGAAAGAGACTAATCTTTATAACATTGCTAGATTAATTTTCTCCAAGCTTTGTTTTTGCTCACGTGTCCTTAATCATTCCCCTTCATCTAACATTAGAGTCAATACTACTCAGCTTGAATGGCAAGGCAGTATAACCCAGTTTAAACAACTTCTGTTGTCTTCTGTGTGTCACTGTCAAGAGGGCCTCTATATTTTCCTACTTAACCTCATGGAACTGTTCTCTAAAATGGGCATAATAATAGTGTATTAGTCATTTAGGGGTGCTATAACAAAATGCCAAAAACTGGGTGGCTGATCTACAATAGAAATGTATTTCTCACAGCTCTGCAGGCTGAAAGTACAACATTAGAGTGTCAGCATCATTGGGTTCTAGAAAGAGTCCTCTTCCCAGTTGCAAAGTGCTGGATTCTTGTATACTCACAGGGTAAAAAGAGCACTTGCTAGCTCTATGACCTCTTCTTATAAGGACGCAAATTCCATACATGAAGGCTCTACCACCCTGACCTCATTATTTTCCAAAGGTTCCATCTCCAAACCCCATCACATTAGAATTAGGGTTTCACCAATGAATTTGGTTGGGGGGAGGCACAAACATTCAGTCCATTGCAAGTAGTATCACTATTTAGCTCATATGATTTTTAGGGTTTAAATAATATAATACATATAAAGTGCTCAGCACAGTAAACCTTAAGGACTTGGTAAATGTAAGATAATATTACTATGTGTTGTTGTTATTAATAGAACTTTACCACACTCTTCCTTTCTAACCTTTGTGGGTTTTTTCCCCCCAAAACGTTCATTATAACACAAACTTGCCTCCAGTTAGCCTGGATTCCCCATGCTTTGCCAGACACTATGATTATCCCTGCCTTTATTCTTTTGCTTAAACTAACATCTGTTCCTTTCTATCTGCTCATGCAAATATGATCAATTTTTTCACTTTCTCCAGTGAAAAAGTGGAGATTTTTCACTTTCTCCACTTTCACCAGTAGCAAAGCTGGTCATGCCAAATAACCATCCTGTGGATTTTAGTTGGCTTCTTTCCCAAGTTACCTTGTGACAGATTACTCAAGGTGCAAAGTGACTATGGCAGCAAGAACAGGGAGTAGGCATGGGCTCAACCACATTGACTTTACCTTACTCAGGCTGCTCTGGCTACCATCACTATAGAGTGGCCTGTCTTCCAACACTGGAGGGGGCAGGTAGGGGAGATCAGCCAGCTGTTTAGTGGGAGACTGATTACTTTCAACCTCTTTCATCATAGAGAGAGCAGCAATTTGTTGTCACTGGACTATATTTGGGTTGGCCAAAAAGTTCATTTGGGTTTACAAAAACCCCCAAATGAACTTTTTGGCCAGCCAATATATGTATTCTGAATATAGATTGCCATTCCTGCCAATGATACTATTGCCAGTACAACCATTCATAGATTTAAATAATGAACTATTCACTATCAAATTTTTTTTCACATAACATTGATTTCCATCAAACATCTAATTTTTCAGGAAAAGAAATGTGGCTTGGCCTCTTGACCCTGAAATTCACTCCTCTTTGCCATGTGCTCCCTTACTCAAAAAGCAGATGGTTTCCTCGAAGGTTGACATAGCTTACTGAAGATATGGCTATGATGCCAATTACAGAAGGAACTTGTATCTATGAGGCTGGGGAACTCAAGGATGTGATATGCTTTCTACCAATGACCAATATTGGTACCATTTCCCCATAGCCAAAGTGTTGTTGTTCAGTCGCAAAGTTGTGTCTGACTCTTTAGAATCCCATGGACTGTAGCCCTCCAGGCTCCTCTGTCCATGGGATTTCCTGGGCAAGAATATTAGAGTGGGTAGTCATTCCCTTTTCCAGAGAATCTTCCCAACCCAGGGATAGAACCCAGGTCTCCTGCATTGCAGGCAGATTCTTTACCATCTGAGTCACCAGGAAGCCTACTTTGCATAGAGTGGGTAGCAAAAGTCAATGAAACTTGCAGCAACATGGATGAACCTAGAGATTATCATACTAAGAGAAGTAAGCTAGGCAGAGAAAGACAAATATCATATGATATCACCTACATGTAGAATCAAGGAAAAATGATACAAATGAACTTACGTACGAAACAGAAATAGATCCACAGACATGGAAAAGAAACTTATGGTTACCAAAGGGAAAATGGGAAAAGGAATAAATTAGGAGTTTGTGTTTAATAGTACTATATATAGTAGACAAACAACAAGGACCTACCATATAGCACAGGGAACTACACTTGAAATTTAAGGGAAAAGAATCTGAAAACCATATATGTATGCATGATACATATACATATACATATACATATATATATATATATAACTGCATCACTTTGCTATACACATGAAACTAGCACAACATTGTAAATCAGCTATATTTTAATTTAAAAAAAGGAACAACCAGCAAAAAAAGTCAATGAAACTAGTGTTGTTACAATTGAAGTAACATCTCGCTCCCCCTACATTTGTGCCCATTGGCTGGAAAGTTGTGGGGAAACTTACATTACAAATAACTGAACTTGAATTCTCAAATAGGTCCAAAAACACAGATCATTTTGAATAAACTCACTTCCCGAAACAGTAAATTATTTTCCTCTGTTGATCCTTTTTTTATTGTGAAAATATTTTGGACTTGAGAAATATAGTGACAAGATGATTATAATCTTATTAATATAGTTGTGAATTTTTAAATTGAAGATTATGCTTTATAGTATTTGCAAATGAGCTTCTAAAATCATAAGCAAAGCTTTTCCCCTTTCTGGAAAATTCTCACTTCAAAGCTAATATGAAATCTTTTTCAAAAAGAAAGATTCAGCAAAGAAACAGTGTTAATGGATATACCTAAGGACAATTTAGTGGAACAAAGAGACATATGTATTTTATGTGCTAACCCTTTTTGTCAATTTTCCTGCTTTGCTGAAAAGTTCATTTTCAAAACATCAATGCTCTATCATTTGACAGCTTGCTGCTTCTGAAACTCTAAACTTCTGGTGTGCAGCTAATGTATGTACATTTAGAAAGCACAGGATCTGAATTCATATGTATGCAACTCTTAAATTACAAGATGCTGTCAAGTACTGACTTTTATGGTTGATAGCTTTAATATTACTATTTGTGTCTCTATAAATTATTTTTGCAGAAACCCCAAAAGAGGAAAATCCAAGTTTTATTAATAGATATACTAAGTATCACACTCACAACATAATTGATATGAATATCAATAGCATGATTTTAATAACATCAAACATTTTAGTGTCATAGGGAGATTCTTTTAAATGTGGAATGTAAGTGGTGCAGTGAATCAGGGGCAGGATCTTAGGAGGAAATACTTGACTTGATCTATGAACAGAAGAATCAGAAAACCATATGAGACAGCAATAGAAATCATCCCAAATATTCACACTTAACATGACCTTGAATTTCACATCCCCAAACCATTAATAGATGGGCCACCATGAGGTCACCAAGATTTCTAGAACTATGCAAACAACAGTTATTTGTTTTTCTCCTTAAATGATGTATGGAAAAAATTGTGTGTGTGTGTGTGTGTGTGTGTTGGGAAATGGAGAAGGGGTGCTTGATTGAAGAGATTTCTTTGTAGAATTTCCTTCTGAAAGCACTTTTAGGGATTTTTTTTTAATATAAATTTATTTATTTTAATTGGAGGTTAATTACTTTACAATATTGTATTGGTTTTGCCATACATCAACATGAATCCATCACAGGTATACATGTGGCTTCTCTCTAGACTTGAAGCCTGGCTTTCCAACAATGGAGAAGGAAGAAGGGGAAAGGAGAAAGGGGGAAGGGAGAAAGAGTCTTTGCCAGAGATTTTTGGAGGGTGAAGGAGAGACCAACATAATGTAGACCTGCCATAGGGCCAAAGATCCCTTAATGGAATTCTGAGCTAATTAAGTTTGAGAGAAGCACTTGCAGAGTGAGGCCTGAAGCCAGAGTTCCACACAGTGTTCATCCTTTCTGTAATTTGACTCATGGAAAAGGGACCACTGAATGAACCAAGGCCAAAGGTGAGGTAGAGAAATTGATCTTTAACACTGCCCATTCATTCTCTCCTCTCCCTTCCTCACTTCAAACTCTCCAATTTCAGTCTGCCCTCCAATTACTCAGGACTCCTCAGTTGTTTCCTAACCAGATATATGCTCCTTGGGCAGTACCAAGTGGAATTTGACTATTTCACCCTCAGCCCTCATTTCGTTTTACCCTAATGAAACTATCCTTCCTGAAGTTCACTCCCCCCGAGTCTTACTCTTTATAAATAAAGCAATCGGGAACATTGATTCAATATGTTATACTTTATCTAATATGCTTACATCTTAACAGAATCTCTCAGAGCCTCAAGCAAAGAATAGATTCAAACTGTGGTCATTTTTAGTTGAGCAGCTTGATTGGGGAACTATGTGGGAGGGAGGAGATTTCTTGATTTTCCTCAAACCACACCATATAGCTAGCTGTCTATTTTGCCTAAGCATAAGCCCATCCTTCATCCATTATCCCCAGGGGCTCCACTTGCTATGTCTAGCTCATTGTCACGTATAATGTGATACTCAGTATACTGTACTCAGCTTATGTTACTTCTCATCTACCAGGTCTCTCCTGGACCTTGTCACATCCCTTGCTTGCCAGTAGGAGTGGCCCTAAGGAAAGGCCTTTCTTAGCACTTGTGTTTTTCCTGGCATCTTTAACACTGGATGCCCCTCTTGCCATAATCAGAGGAGCCCCCACATGCTGAGCTGACTGATAAAGGGAAACCACCATGCCAGCACATTGGACTGGGCCCCACAAAAGACCTGTTTTCCTAGGGGTTTCCCAGGAGGCCCAGGTAACTTAACCCAGAAGTGTAAATAAGCTAATGTCTTGTAGACCAATAAGAAACTGGAGATGGGAAGAAGTTATTGTTCTTCCTTTTCCCCCTAATGTACTGTTTTAAGACCCGCAGCCTCTCTGGACCCATTCTATGTGAGTGAGTTGTGTTTTGCTGTGTGGCTTTGGTCAGTCCCATGATGCACCATCTTTTATTTGCCCTCTTTCGTTCCCAGCTTCACTTCCATTTTTTCCCCTTCTTCTTGCTAACTTGGGACTGTTGTTCAGTTGATCAGTTGTGTCCAACTCTTTGCAACCCCATGGACTGCAGCACACCAGGTTTCTCTGTCCTTAACCACCTCCTGGAGTTTGCTCAAACTCATGTCCATTGAATTGGTGATGCCATCCAACCATCTCATCCTCTGTTGTCCCCTTCTCCTCCTGCCTTCAATCTTTCCCAGCATCAGGGTCTTTTCCAATGAGTCCGCTCTTCGCATCAGGTGGCCAAAGTATTGGAGCTTCAGCATCAGTCCTCCCAATGAATATTCAGAGTTGATTTCCTTTAGGATTGACTGGTTTGATTTCCCTGAAGTCTCAAAAGTCTTTTCCAGCACCACAGTTCGAAAGTATCAGTTCTTTGGTGCTCAGCCTTCTTTATGGTCCAACTCTCACATCCATAAATGGCTACTCGAAAAACCATAGCTTTGACTATATGGACTTTTGTTGACAAAGTAATGTCTCTGTTTTATAATGCACTGTCTAAATTTGTCATAGCTGAGCTTTCCAGGCTCCTCTGTCCATGGAATTCTCCAGGCAAGAATACAGGAGTGGGTAGCCATTCCCTTCTCCAGAACTTGGAATTACATTCCCTAATTAAGGGTTAAAGTATAAGAGTCTATTCTTGATTTCTGATTTTTAAGGAATCAGGGCTAAAATACAGTAAAAAAATGATTATTGACAGTGATCAAAGAAACACCCAAATGTATGTGTATTCTCCCAACTATAAATCGAATCTGGTCTTACTAAAGTTACCCAATTATATGACAGAAGTTGTTGAGTGCAATATTACATGGCAGGGAGGTCTGAGACATAGACTTTAAAGGGCAATGGCCCAAGAAAGTTCATATAAATAGAAATTATTCAAAATTTCCTGCTACAGTGTCACTAGTGCCCCCCACAGAGGGCGGAAAGAGAATACAGCCCTGGAGATGGTAAGCAAATCCCGAGGGTAGCTTTTCATTCCGAACATGGACTCCGGACATTTCATCTTCTTGGCTTGGCCAAGGCTGTCAGAGCTGGGTTCAGCTAGGGGTTTCCAGGGAGGCCTGGGGAGTAACACACTGTTAAAGTGCTCCTCTGGGTCTGTGTGTTCTCAAGGCCAAGTTAAACTTATATGTGTATATGCTTCATCATTGGTCTGCTAAACAAAGAATCCACCTTTCCATGTGGTTTTTACAGTACTTTCCACTTTACAACCAATTTCTGCCTCCATTTCTTAGCAAGCAAAAGATTTGGAATGACCATATATGTGATAAGGTAAGTGTCTCCACAGGTCCGGGGGTGAAACTAGAGGCTGAGAGTAGATGAGTGTCCTCTAAATGAAATTAAGAGGAAATGTAATAATGGCTTTTAATAAGGTCACATTGAAAAGGAGTGACAGGATAAATTGGACCATTTGAGAAATTTGCCAAGTGTGAGAATTAAGGTTACATTACTAAAAAATCTATCTAGATAATCTTGGACTCTGAAAAATATTTAATGCGAAATGGACCTAATTATTTGAGCTGAGAGGCAGAAAATGTAGCTGATGTACTTATTTAAGCATACATCATTTTTGCCCAAGGTACCTGAACAAAAGTTCTGACAAAGACGGATTTAATACTGAATGACATTTCAGGAGACCTAGAATCTTTTTTTAAAAAGAGATTTAGGGGGTGAAATCTGCTTAAATAAACAAATTGTGAGATAACATTTAATTTATATCTGGGTCGCTGGATAAGATAAATTTGATTTTCAAATATAAATAAAATTAGGAAATGAAAAGAGACTTGACAAAAATAGACCAAGTGTTCTTTAACATAAAATCAAGGAAAGATAATGAAAACTAAGACAGAAACAGTCAAGAGTAGCAACATGCTTGGTTTGCTCTCTTTTTTAAAAAATGCAGCACATTTCAGAAATTTAGAGTTTCCAAGTAATTTCAGATAGTTTTTTAAAAAATTTTAGATGGACAATCTTAAAATATGAAGATGGTTAAGCCAGAAAAAAATTAACCCTGTACAAATTCAGGGATTTGTTATATTATAGTTTAGTTATAGTTTCAGGGGTTAAGATAAATCATTCTAAACATTTGGTTAAGGTTCTTCTACACATTATCTTCTCTGCTCAGCAGAACTCTATAAATAAAAATTTTAATAATGTTATTATAGATAAAACAGCTTTAGGAAGCTTAGTGAACTTCCTCAAATTCTTGCACCTTGTGAGTCAGGGCTTGAACTCACATCTCTGAGACTAAAAGGTACATTTAGTCATTGGGACTTAGGCCCTGTGTGTTCCCCGATCTGCTTGGTGCACAGAGCATCCCACAAGGCTGGGCCAGACATACATAATAGATCTTCTGTGGGTCATTTGTAGCGCAAATGTCTGACCAAGTTTGACAACCCTTTCTTCTCCAGATTCACTTTTTGTGTGTGTATGTGTGTTCTTTCTTTCTTTTAAAAATTAATTTATTTTTTTGATTGAAGGATAATTGCTTTACAGAATTTTGCATTCTGTCAAACCTCAACATGAATAGGTATACATATGTCCTCTCCCTCTTGAAACTCCCTCCCATTTCCCTCCCCATCTCACCCCTCTAGGTTGATACAGAGCCCCTGTTTGAGTTCACTGAGACCTATAGCAAATTCCCATTGGCTGTCTATTTTACATATGATAATGTAAATTTCCATGTTACTCTTTCCATACATCTCACCCACTCCTCCCCTCCCCCCATGTCCACAAGTCTGTTCTTTATGTCTGTTTCTCCATTGCTGCCCTGCAAATAAATTCCTTGGTACCATCTTTCTAGATTCCATACATATGCATTGTATATGGTGTTTATCTTTCTCTTTCTGACTTACTTCACTCTGTATAATAGGCTCTAGATTCACCCACCTCATTAGAGCTAACTCAAATGTGTTCCTTTTTATGGCTGAGTAATATTTCATTGTGTATATGTACCACAGCTTCTTAATCCATTCATCTGTCAATGGACATCTAGGTTACTTCCATGTTGTAGCTATTGTAAATAGTGCTGCAGTGAACATTGGGGTATATGTGTCTTTTGCAATCTTTATTTCCTCAGGGTATATGCCTAGGAGTGGGATTGCTGGGTCCTATGGTGGTTTTATTCCTAGTTTTTTTTTTTTAATTTATTTATTTTAATTAGAGGCTAATTACTTTACAATATTGTATTGGTTTTGCCATACATCAACATGAATCCACCATGGGTGTACACGTGTTCCCAATCCTGAACCCCCCTCCCACCTCCATCCCCATACCATCCCTCTGGGTCATCCCAGTGCACCAGCCCCAAGCTTCCTGTATCCTGCATCGAAGCTGGACTGGTGATTCGTTTCTTATATGATATTATACAATTTTCAATGCCATTCTCCCAGATCATCCCCCGCCTCCCTCTCCCACAGAGTCCAAAAGACTGTTCTATACATCTGTGTCTCTTTTGCTGTCTCACATACAGGGTTATCATTACCATCTTTCTAAATTCCATATATATGCATTAGTATACTGTATTGGTGTTTTTCTTTCTGGCTCACTTCACTCTGTATAATAGGCTCCAGTTTCATCCACCTCATTAGAACTGATTCAAATGTATTCTTTTTAATGGCTGAGTAATACTCCACTGTGCATATTCCTAGTTTTTTAAAGGAATCTCCATACCATCTTCCATAGTAGCTGTATCAATTTACATTCCCACCAACAGTGCAACAGGGTTCCCTTTTCTCCACACCCTCGCCAGCATTTATCATTCATAAACATTTGATGATGGCCATTCTGACTGGTATGAGGTGATATCTCATTGTAGTTTTGATTTGCACTTCTCTAATAATGAGCAATGTTGAGCATCTTTTCATGTGTTTGTTATCCATCTATATGCCTCCTTTGGAGAAATGTCTATTTAGGTATTTTTGCCACTTTTTGATTGGGTTGTTTGTTTTTCTGGCATTGAGTTGTATGAGCTGCTTGTATATTTTGGAAATTAATCTTTTGTCAGCTGTTTCATTTGCTATTATTTTCTCCCATTCTAAGGATTGTCTTTTCACCTTGCTTATAGTGTCCTTTGCTGTGCAAAAGCTTTTAAGTTTAATTAGGTACCATTTGCTTACTTTTGATTTTATTTCCCTTATTCTAGGAGGTGGGTCATAGAGGATCTTGCTTTGATTTACATCATCAAGTGTTCTGTCTATATTTTCCTCTAAGAGTTTTATATTTTCTGGTCTTACATTTGGATCTTTAATCCATTTTGAGTTTATCTTTGTGTATGGTGTTAAGAAACGTTCTAATTTCATTCTTTTACATGTAGCTATCCAGTTTTCCCAGCACAATTTATTGAAGAGGTTGTCTTTGTCCCATTGTATATTCTTACCTACTGTGTCAAAAATAAGGTAACCATATGTGCATGGGTTTATTTCTGGGCTTTTTATCTTGTTCCATTGGTCTATATTTCTGTTTTTGTGCAAGTACCATACTGTCTTGATGACTGTAGTTTTGTAGTATAATCCGAAGTCAAGAAGGTTGATTCCTCCAGCTGCATTTTTCTTTTCAAGACTGCTTTGGCTATTCAGGGTCTTTCGTGTTTCCATATGAATTATGAAATTTTTTGTTCTAGTTCTGTGAAAAATGCCATTGATAATTTCATAGGGATCACATTGAATCTGTAGATTAGCATTCACTTTTTTAGTATTACAAATTTTTCTTAATATTTATTGAAACAGTTCTTTGGGAGTTCTTAAACATGGATCATTTGTCACATTTTAATCTCCCCTTTTCCTCCACCACCCAGCCCTTAGTAACCACTATTCTAGTGTGTTACTATGAGTTCAGCTATTTTAGATTTTACATTTAAGTGAAATATCAATAACCTCAGATATGCAGATGACACCACCCTTATGGCAGAAAGTGAAGAAGAACTAAAGAGCTTCTTGAGGAGAGTGAAAGAGGAGAGTGAAAAAGTTGGCTTAAAGCTCAACATTCAGAAAACTAAGATCATGGCATCCAGTCCCATCACTTCATGGCAAATAGATGGGGAAACAGTGGAAACAGTGGCTGACTATTTTTCTGGGCTCCAAAATCACTGCAGATGGTGATTGCAGCCGTGAAATTAAAAGCTGCTTACTCCTTGGAAGGAAAGTTATGACCAACCTAGACAGCATATTAAAAAGCAGAGACATTACTTTGCCAACAAAGGTCTGTCTAGTCAAGGCTATGGTTTTTCCAGTGGTCATGTATGGATGTGAGAGTTGGACTATAAAGAAAGCTGAGTGCAGAAGAGTTGATGCTTTTGAACTGTAGTGTTGGAAAAGACTCTTGAGAGTCCCTTGGACTGCAAGGAGATCCAACCAGTCCATCCTAAAGGAGCTCAGTCCTGGGTGTTCATTGGAAGGACTGATGTTGAAACTGAAACTCCAATAGTTTGGCCACCTGATGCGAAGAGCTGAGTAATTTGAAAAGGCCCTGATGCTGGGAAAGATTGAGGGCAGGAGGAGAAGGGGACAACACAGGATGAGATGGTTGGATGGCATCACCAACTAGATGGACGTGGGTTTGGGTGAATTTCGGGAGTTGGTGATGGACAGGGAGGCCTGGGGTGCTGTGGTTCATGGAGTCACAAAGAGTCGGACATGACTGCACGACTGAACTGAACTGAACTGATATCATACTTTTTCTTTTTCTTTTCCTTTCTGACTTATTTCCTTTCTTTTTCTTTTCCTTTCTGACTTATTTCCTTAGTATAATGCCCTCAAGTTTCATCCATGTTGCCACAAGAGGCAGGATGATCTTCTTTCTCAAGGCTGAATAATGTTTATATCTATATCACACCTTTTTAACCTATTCATCAGGTAAGAGAAATACAAGTTATTTCCATATCTTTGCTACTGTGAATGATGTGGCAATGAATATGAAAGTGCAGATATCTTTTGATATCCTGTTTTCATTTCCTGTGGATATATACCCAGAGATGAAATCACTGGATGATGTGGTACTTTTATTTTTAGTTTGTGAAGTCAGAAGTAAATTCAGTCGCTCAGTCATGTCTGACCCTGCAACCCCATGGACTGCAGCATGCCAGGTTTCCCTGTCCATCACTAACTCCTGGAGCTTTCTCAAACTCATGTCCATCAAGTCGGTGATGCCATCCAACCATCTCATCCTCTGCTGTCCCCTTCTCCCCCCATCTTCAATCTTTCCCAGCATCAGGGTCTTTTCAAATGAGTCAGTTCTTCGCATCAGGTGGCCAAAGTATTGGAGTTTCAGCTTCAGCGTCAGTCCTTCCAATGAATATTCAGAACTGATTTCATTTAGGATTGATTGGTTTGATCTCCTTGCAGTCCAAGGGACTCTCAAGAGTCTTCTCCAATACCACAGTTCAAAAACATCAATTCTTTGGCACTTAGCTTTCTTTATGGTCCACTCTTACCTCCATACATGACAACTAGGAAAACCATAACTTTGACTATACAGACATTTGTCAGCAAAGTAATGTCTCTGCTTTTTAATATGCTCTCTTGGTTTGTCATAGCTTTTCTTCCAAGGACCAAGCACCTTTTAATTTCATGACTACAATCACCATCTGCAGTGAGTTTGGAGCCCAAGAAAATAAAGTTTCTCATTATTTCCATTGTTTCCCCATCTATTTTCATGCAGTGATGGGACCAGATGCCATGATCTTAATTTTTTGAATGTTGAGCTTTAAGCCAACTTTTTCACTCTCCTCTTTCACTTTCATCAAGAGAATTTTTAGTTCCTCTTCCCTTTCTGCCATAAGGGTGGTGTCATCTGCGTATCTGAGGTTACTGATATTTCTCCCAACAATCCTGATTCTAGCTTGTGATTCATCCAGCCTGGTATTTCACATGATTTAACTTCATATAAGTTAAATAAACAGAGTGACAATACGCAACTTTGACATACTCCTTTCCCAATTTGGAACCAATCTGTTGTTCCATGTCCAGTTCTAACTGTTGCTTCTTGACCTGCATACAGATTTCTCAGGAGGCAGGTTAGGTGGTCTGGTCTTTCCATCTCTTTAAGAATGTTCCACAGTTTGTTGTGATCCACACAGTCAAAGGCTTTAGCATAGTCAATGAAGCAGAAGTATATGTTTTTCTGGAATTCTCTTGCTTTTTCAATGATCCAACAGATGTTGGCAATTTGATCTCTGGTTCATCTGCCTTTTCTAAATCCAGCTGGAACATCTGGAAGTTCTCAGTTCACATCCTGTTGAAGCCTAGCTTGGAGAATTTTGAGCATTACTTTGCTAGCCTGTGAGATGAGTGTAATAGTGTGGTAGTTTGAACATTCTTTGGCATTGCCCTTCTTTGGGATTAGAATGAAAACTGACCTTTTCCAGTCATGTGGCCATGGCTGAGTTTTCCAAATTTGCTGGCATATTGAGTGTAACATTTTCACAGTATCATCTTTTAGGATTTGAAATAGCTCAACTGGAATTCCATCGCCTCCACTAGCTTTGTCCATAGTGATGCTTCCTAAGGCCCACTTGACTTCATACTCCAGGATGTCTGGCTCTAGGTGAGTGATCACACCATTGTGGTTATCTGGGTTATTAAGATCTTTTTTCAATAGTTCTTCCTTGTATTCTTGCCATCTTTTCTTAATATCTTCTTCTTTTGTTAGGTCCATACCATTTCTGTCCTTTATTCTGCCCATCTTTGCATGAAATATTCCCCTGGTATCTCTAATTTTCTTGAAGAGATCTCTAGTCTTTCCCATTCTATTGTTTTCCTCTATTTCTTTTCATTGATCAATGAGGAAGGCTTTCTTATCTCTCCTTGCTATTCTTTGGAACTCTGCATGCAGATGGGTATATCTTTCCATTTTTCCTTTCCTTTCACTTCACTTCTTTTCATAGCTATTTGTAAGGCCTCCTCAGACAACCATTTTGCGTTTCTTCTTCTTTGTAATGGTTTTGATCACCACTTCCTGTACAATGTTATGAACCTCCTTCCATAGTTCTTCAGGCACTCTATCTATTAGATCTAATGCCTTGAATCTAGGGCATTTCCACTGTATAATCATAGGGTATTTCATTTAGGTCATACCTGAATGGTCTAGTGGTTTTCCCTACTTTCTTCAATTTAAGTCGAATTTGACAATAAGGAGTTCATGATCTGAGACACAGTCAGCTCCTGGTCTTGTTTTTGCTGACTGTATAGAGCTTCTCCATCTTTGACTGCAAAGACTATAATCAATCTGATTTCGATGCTTACCATCTGGTAATGTCCATGTGTAGAGTCATCTCTGTTTTTTGAGGAGCCTCCATACTGTTTTCTATAGTGACTGCACCAATTTATATTCCCACTTCCATTGCAAAAGAGTTCCTTTTTTTTCCACAGCCTCAACAGCACTTGTTATCTCTTTTCTTTTTAATTGTAGCCATTTTAACAGGTGTGAGATGATAGCTCATTTTGATTTTGATTTACATTTCAGTGTTGAGCACTGTTTCATGTACCTGGTGGCCATTTCTATGTCTTTGAAAAAATGTCTATTCCATTCCTTTGCACATTTAAAAAATGTTTATTTTATGTTGGAGTATAGTTGATTAATAGGCTTCCCGAATGGCTCAGCATTAAAGAATCCGCCTGCAATGCAGGACAGACAGGAGATGCAGGTTTGATCCCTGGGTTAGGAAGATCCCCTGAAAGAGGAAATGACAACCCTATCCAGTATTCTCACCTGGAAAATTCCATGGACAGAGGAGCCTGGTGGGCTACAGTCCATGGCATTGCAAAGAACATGACTGAATAGTTGATTAATAATCCTGTGTTAGTTTCAGGTGTACAGCAAAGCAATTCAGTTATACACATGAATCTATTCTTTTTTCAAATTCTTTACCATTTAGGTTATTACAGAACATTGAGCAGAGTTACCTGTACTATACAATAGGTCCTTGTTGGTTATCTATTTTAAATATAATAGTGTGTATATGTCAATCACCCTTTGCAAATTTTTAATCAGATGGTTTGATTTTTTTTTACTATTGAGTTGTATGAGTTCTTTATACATTTTGTATATTAACCCCTTATCAGATACACTTTGTAGATATTTTTTCCTACTCTTTAGTTTGCTTCTTCATTTCATTGAAGGTTTCTTTTGATGTACAGAAGCTTTTTAGTTTGATGTGGTAACAATGCTTATTTTTGCTTTTCTTGCTTTTGCTTTTGGTATCAAATCCAAAAACTAATTGGCAAGATCAATATCAAGGAGCTTATCCCCTGTGTTTTCTTCTAGGAATTTTATGGTTTTAGGGCATATGTTGAAGTCTTCAATCTGTTTTGAGTTGGTTTTTGTGTATGGTTCAATAAAGAGGTCCAGTTTCATTCTTTGGCTTGTGGCTTTCCGGTTTACTTAACATCATTGATTGAAGGAACTGTAGTTTCTTCATTGTATATTCTTGGCTGCTTTTTCATAAATTAATTGACCACATGTGCATGGGTTTATTTCTGGGTTGTCTATTATGTTCTGTTGATCTAAGGTCTGTTTTTATGGCAATTTGATACTGTTTTGATTACTATAGCATTGTAATATAGTTTGAAATCAGAATGTGTGATGCCTCCAGTTTTGTTCTTTTTTCTCAAGATTGTTTTTGCTTTTTCAAGTTTTTTTGTGGCTCCATATGAATTCTAAGATTTTTTTCTATTTCTGTGAAAAATACCATTGGAATTTTGATAGGGGTTGATTGAATCTGTAGATCACTTTGAGTAATATGGTATGCTTAGTCACTCAGTTGTGTCTGACTCTTTTCAGCCTCATGGACTATAGCTTGCCAGGCTCCTCTGTCCATGGAATTTTCCAGGCAAGAATACTATAGCGGGTTGCTGTTTCCTACTCCAGGGGATCTTCCCAACCCAGGGATCAAACCCATACATGTCTCTTGTGTTTCCTGCTTTAACAGGTGGATTCTTTACCACTAGTGCCACCTTGGAAACCTGGATAGTATGGACTTTTTAACAATATTAATTACTCCAATCCACAGTATGGAATATCTTTCCATTTCTTTGTGTCTTCTTTAATTTCTTTCACAAATATCTTATAGTTTTCAGTATAAAGATCATTAATGTCCTTGGTTAAATGTATTTCTAAGTATTTTACTATTTTTGATGTTATTATAAATGGTATCATTTTCTTAATTTCTCTTTCTGATGATTTGTTACTAGTGTATAGAATTGCAACTGATTTTGTATATTAGTTTTGTATCCTGCAACTTTACTGAAGTCACTTATTAGTTCTAACAGTTTTTTTTTATGGTGTCAGGGTTTCTCTATATAATATGTCATCTGCAAACAGAAATAATTTTACTTATTTTCTTCTTTTTTGGATGCCTTTATTTCTTTTCCTACCCGAATTGCTTTGGCTTATTTATGGTGAATAAAAATGGTGAGAGTGGGCACTCTTGTCTTGTTTCTGATCTTAGAGGAATAGTTTTCAGCTTTTCATCTTTAATTATGATGCTAGCTGTGAGCTTGTCATGCATAGATTTTATTATAGTGAGGTGCATTGCTTTTATGGGCTTCCCCAATGGCTCAGCAGTAAAGAATCCTCCTGCAATGCAGGGGCCGCAGGAGACACAGGTTCGATCCCTGGGTCAGGAAGATCCCCTGGAGAAGGGAATGGCAACCCATTCCAATATTCTCACCTGAAGAATCCCCTGGACAGAGGAGCCTGGCGGGCTACAGTCCATGTGGTCTCAGAGTCAGACATGACTCAAGCGACTAAGTACACATGCACACACACGGCTTATATGTCCAGTTTATTGAAAGTTTTTATCAGAAAAGATGTTACATTATGAAAAATGCTTTTTCTGCATTTATTGGGATGATCAGATGATTTTTATCCTTCATTTTGGTAATATGTATCAGATATAAACTACTATCTATAAAATATATAAACAACAAAGTCCTGCTGTAGAGCCCAGAGAACTATATTCAATATGGTAATACACCATATTGCTATTTCAAGTTTTTTGTGGCTCCATATAAGAAAGATAACAAAAAAGAATATATATATATATATATATATATATATATATATATATGAATCCCTGTGCTGTATACCTGAAATGATACAACATTGTAAATTAACTATATTTCAATAAAATAATAAAATGAATACATGTGTAATTCAATATAAATTTAGGAAGCACATTATACCAAAAAATTTCCGCTTTGGTAAAACTAACAGCAGCAAATCATAAAGCTTGTCAGGATCTAAGGCTTCACTGGGAGTCACTATAGAAACCTGCACCAGGAGGAGGCATCAAATGCAGTGGCCTGCAGTTCTCAGCAGTGAATCCCATTGGGACTGCATTAGCATGATTCCAGCAGGAACTACTGCCCAGCTGGTTGTCAGGAGGAATATACGCAGAGGCTGCCACTCTTATTTGGTCTCCCAGTTACAGAACTTTCTGATGCTGGTCAGATTTTTCCAGCTGTCCACACTACACATGAGAAAGACCTAAATTAGCCTCTGTACTCCCTTCTCCCACTTTTAGTAGTTTGAGGGCTGTAATGTCAGAGAAAGATCATATTTGATACTGTGGATCTGACTAAAATTCTGTCATTTTTACTTTTAATGATATTTTTTAAATAGTGTAAGCTTGTATGTGGAAAAATAATGAATCAGAGCACTGTGAATAACTTATTAGTATCTCTCTAATACTTGGGGCAGGAAATTATCTTAATCTTCCACTATTAGGGAGATGGCATGAAAAATTATTTAATCACAAGATACACAATGTTTATCCCTAAAATCAATCCAGGATAATATAATAACCAAATATTCTATCATGATTTTAAAGCCATTATCCAAATTGGTTGCTGAAAAAGGAAATTAAACATAATAAGAACTGTGGAACTGTTAATAATATTCTAGTGTCGCTAAAAGTTAGCTATATGAATTCTCATCCAAAATTACAAACATAATTCAAAAATCACAGAGGACTGAAAACAAAACACAAAATGACAGTCATGAAATTCATCAGCTGTTTTAATAGCAACTTACATTTATATGATGCCTTACACTTTGAAAAACAATTTCACAGATGTTTTCTTAATACAATAATCCTTTGAAGTAGGTGTATATGAACCATTATTTTTGTTTTTCATAAGAATGTACTAAGGCTCAAAGAGATTATGTAACTTGGCAATGTCAGACCTTTAATTTACTTTTCCTGTCTCCAAAATAGGTGTTTTTCTTCTTTCTCTCTGCTGGTCACAGATATTAATGTTCATTGCACTCTTGCTCAGTCGCTTTAGTCATGTCCGACTCTGCAATCCCATGGACTGCAGCCCACCAGGCTCCTCTGTCCATGGGATTTTCTCAGCAGGAATACTGGAGTGGATTACTGTTTCCTTCTCCAGGGGATCTTCCTGACCCAAGGATCAAACCCACGTCTCCTATATCTCCTGCATTGTAGGTGGATTCTTTACTGCTGAGCCACCGGGGAAGCCATTAGCCACTGGAGCGTGTTCATTACATAGTGGCCATTGGAAAGCATCTCAAATTGCCTGAGGAACTCAAATATACACCTATACATGGTGTGTGTGTGTGTGTGTATGTGTGTGTGTGAGAGAGACCCTGGTGCTAATATTCAGCTTGTTTGTGGCATTGCTGGTCCCAAATAAACCACTTGGTAGCCATGCCTTTGTATGTTCTTCTACCTTATATCTGGGCTGAGTCTGTGTTGGTATTAGCCAAAGAATATGGTGAGATTGCTGCTATGCCATCTCTGGGCCTAAGCCTTAAGAAGGTCTGCCATCTTCTGCTTTATACTCTTGGGAGCCTGGGATATCATGAAAGAAGTCTGTCTATTGTGTGGAAGACACTATCTGTGTGTACACATCATATAGAGAGGCCTCATGGAGACAGAGAAAGCTCTTCCAGGATCCTGGCTGAGCTCAGCCCCCAGTCACTAGGCCTGCTGACTTTAGCCACACTACTGACCGATGGGAGGACTAACAAAAGAACCCCTAGCTGAGCACAGCTCAAGCCACAAAATTGTAAGAAAAGAAAAGGAATATTGTTTTAATTAACAAGTTTTGCAGTAGTTTGCTATATGCTGCTGCTAACTCACTTCAGTCGTGTCCGACTCTGTGTGACCCCATAGACGTCAGCCCACAAGGCTCCCCCGTCCCTGGGATTCTCCATGCAAGAACACTGGAGTGGGTTGCCATTTCCTTCTCCAATGCAGGAAAGTGAAAAGTGAGAGTGAAGTCGCTCAGTCGTGTCCGACTCTTAGCGACCCCATGGACTGCAGCCCACCAGGCTCCTCCATCCATGGGATTTTCCAGGCAAGAGTACTGGAGTGGGGTGCCATTGCCTTCTCCAAGTTTGCTATATAGCAATAGATAACTGAAATAAATGTCAAAGAAATGAGCCTCAGGTTTCAGTACTCTGTCCAAGTCCACAGTTATTGAATGAGTGAATGTTCCCTAATCCTGTATCTCAAAGTCCTGATGACAGTTCTATGAATTCCCATTAAATATTTTTCATCATCAGGGAAAGGGAAAAGCCTGCTGTGAAAGACCCCAAAATTCATGAAATTGACTAATTTTTTTCTATCAGAGCAATAATACTACTAATTGTTTGAACCAAAGACCCAGGCACAACGTGTCTGCCTAGATATGAAATGACACTCCATAAACTTGCAATTTCATTTCTCATCCATGAATGCATTTGCATCGTATGAGGGCTGCTCTGTATGCGGGTGCTTTCAATTCTGGAAATGTCATCTGGGAAAAGATAGCAGCAGCTTGGCCGTGAAACCATAGGTTTGAAAATTAGCAAATTTTCACCACTCTGTTCATTAGTGAAATCAATGAGACTTTGAAAGGACTGAGGAAAATTGTCAAAATATGAGAAGATGAAAATGATGAGATGAATGGGACTTCAGGTGCACAGGGGTGAATGCGGTGGAGGGCCAGTCCACTGAGTGTCCTTTTATATGTACCAACAGACCCCAAACAGACTAAACTCATTTGCATCAACCACATCAACTGCTCTGACTCTAGGTCATTTGCAATTTCTGGGTACTTGTAATATACTCTTTGGGCTCATTTCTTGGTTTAATTTCCTTTCTCTTCAGATTAAGACCATATCAGAATTTGAGAGATTTTCCTCAACTGTGTGATTTTAAGGAAAGTCACTTTAAGAGATTTGAGTTATTGTATATTTAAACCTTAATACAAAAGATAATCATGATTTACATAATAAAAAGAGGAGGGGAAAAGGCCTGAACTGATAAGATCTAGCTCTTTCATCTCCAGTGATTTGTGTTAAATTTTCTAGAGGCAACTGATATTTGTTAAGAAATTAGCAATGAGTAGGGGCTTCCCTTGTGGTCCAGTGGTCAAGACTCTGCAGGGGGCATGAGTTCAATCCCTGCTCCAGGAACTAAGATCCCATATGCCCTGTGACATGGTAGAAAAAAGAAAGAAAAAAAAAAAAACTAGCAAGGGGCAAAGAAAAGCATGACAAAGAGCCCTTGCCTTCAAAAAGCTTACAGTTGAGTTTGGAAAAAGAAGTGGTATGGGAGGATTTTACAATTCTGAGTCAGAGAGCCTCAAAGGAGCTAATGATGAAGCCAATCTTTCTTTCAAGTGAAATAAACACATGGATTTCCTCATTTTTTGTGCCAATTGGCAACAGGATTCCCTAGTGCCCACTTCTTTTGGGTCATCAAAAATGCCTACAATCTTGAAATATATCAGGTAATCTACAGCTGCTGCTGCTGCTGCTGTCGCTTCAGTCGTGTCTGACTCTGTGCGACCCCATGGACAGCAGCCCACCAGGCTCCTCTGTCTATGGAATTCTCTAGGCAAGAGTACTGGAGTGGGTTGCCATTTCCAATCTACAGCAAGTTAGATTATATCACGTATTACAGTTGACAATGAAAATGATATTTTATGGATATTTTTTCTAACAAAATAATCCTAAAAAGTAAGTGAAGCATGAATGATTATTCCCACTTTTTGGATAAAAAAACTGAGAGATGTCCATTCAGTAAATTTAAAAGTCTGGAGGTAATACACTCATGGATAATAGGTTGATGCCTTTGAGCAAACATTCTTAAGAAATATAAATCTTACTTTGTCCAGTTATCCTGATAAGGGAATCAGAGGGAGCAATTATGAAGGAGTAGAGGATTTATATGGAAAAAAAAAAAAGATAAGTATCCTGGAATGTAGTAAGGGCAACTGTTCTTATGGAGGAATCTTAAACTCAGATGTCATAAGGTTGCTGCGATGCAATTAAGAAGGAGTCAGTCCCTCATTCTACATCCCGTTTTCAAGTGAGTGCCAAAAAGTTCACAGAAACTGCTAACTCAAAGTAGGAAATGAATGACAGGATCAACATGGTGGAAGTTTCCTTTTCTTTCCCAGGTTTGAAATAATGCATGCTTCCTGGTGTGTAAGAGAGTATTATATACACTTACTGTGTCTGGGTTATTTTCACTATATTGTATGCGAGCACACACATTATGCATATTCACATACATACAAACACACACACATTATCACCTTAATTTACTGTATTTAGTGGACATATAGTCTGAAAAGAACACAGGGCCCTTCCTATTTTCATTTGTACCATACTGATTGACAGAGACGCTTTCAGCACAATGTTGAACAGAACCAGAAAAAAATATGCTATTTTGTGGAGTCTTAACTGTCCTAATGCTTGAGTTATAGAGTGGAGAATCTTTCCCATCTTCTCATATCCCACAGCATCCTTTAGGATTGTTTGAACAAGATGTATGTTCTAAAACAACTCTAAGACATGCACTGTACTGATGGAAAATCCAGTTTTAATTTCTGGTCTCTAGTAAACCATTGTTGGGAAGTGGAAATAGAATTTTGAGACCAAAAAATGAAGTGGGCAACTCTGCAAAGTGTAATTATGAAGTTTATTGTGGGTAAGTTACAGGCAGTTACAGTCAAGTCACAGTCAACTTGACAGTCAAGTTGACAGCCACAGTCAACTTCCCAGGTGACTCAGTGGGAAAGAATTTGCCTGCCAAGCAGGAGACACACAGGAAATGCAGGTTCGATCCCTGGGTCAGGAAGATCCCTTGGAAAAGGAAATGGCAACCCATTCCAGTATTCTTGCCTGGAGAATCCCATGGACACAGGAGCCTGACAGGCTACAGTCCATGGGGTCACAAAAGAGTCAGACACGACTTAGTGACTCAACACCAACAATAACTTTTAGGCAGGAAGGATCAGGCAGTTGGAAGATCCAGAGGCATTCACAGCTACACTCCACATGGCTAAAAAGGGTACACAGTAATTTGAAAGGGCCAAAGCTAAAAACAGAATCTGACTACCAAGTTGAAAAGCAATCCACACAGACCAGAAGCACGGACTGCCCTCCCCCATGGAGAGTCTCATGATGATTAACCAGCAAAAGGCATTAAAGATTAATCAGCAAAAGGCACTCTTCTGGTTTTCATATCAGCTGAAGACACAGGTAAAAGTTGATTGAGAACTTATCTGACTTGGGTGCATTCCTCATGAGTGGGCTAATGCTCAGTAAGACCAAAAGGGGAGGGTGTAGGAGTGCAGACCCAAGGTGGAACTGGCAAAACAGAGTCAGCATGGTTTAGCCCACACAGTGATTCAAACTCTTTGTGCCTCAGTTGCCTTTTTGGTCAGTTATAAATTTGGGATGATTAGAATAGGTGGCGCTAGTGGTAAAGAACCCACCTGCCAAAGCAGGAGACATAAGAGACGCGGGTTCAATCCTTGGGTTGAAAAGATCCTCTGGAGTAGCAAATGGCAACCCACTCCAGTATTCTTGCCTGGAATGGAATTCCATGGACAGAGGAGCCTGGCGGGCTATGGTTCATAGGGTCTCAAAGAGTCAGACATGACTGAAGCAACTTAGCACAGCACACAGCACAGAATAGAGTCTAGTCACTTCCTGATGGAAGTTTAACAATGTTAGGAATTCCTTGCTATTACTTTGACATACAAGAAACAAGTTTATTTTAAATATGGGATTGTTAATTTTTCCCCAATGATCCTGTAGATTCAAATAAGAGATAATACAATGTATACCCTGTGCATACTGACATTTTCCCCCTTCTGTTTCTTCATGAGAGCTAAAGGAAAGATACAGTTAGTCCAACCATGGCAAATGAATAAGCCTCCTCAGCAGCTCATGCCAGACATTTCTCATGCTTTGTCTAGCTGTCTCTAATTTTCTGTTTGATTTTCCACCACTCACAAGTAAGATAGAGGATTGCTTTGGCAGAAATTAAATGTGCAAAAATGTTTTACCATCTGCTGGAATACTCTTGGATGTTATTCCTCCAGAAACAGTCATTATTAAAAATATTTATTGGACATCAACAATATATCAAACTCTGTTCAAAATATGGCTGTCTCACAGTTATTACTCAAACAGGAATTAAAAACAGTATTTATTGCATTTAAGAATCAGCAAGAGTTAGTCCTGCTCCTAAACTCTGTTATCTTGACACTATCTTTACCCTTCCAAGAGGAATAAGTTATTTAAGGCAAGAATTGTGTTTCTCTCATTTAGAATATTCACAGCCTTATAGCCCTTAACACAACACTTGCACATAGTAGAAGCTAAAATGTTGATTGATCAGTAAAATTGTGAAGGCCTATTTCATCATCTAAACTGCCAGTTTCTTAAAGGGCAGTGACAGGATTCACTATTTCTTATGTATCTGTTGTTTTTGTTTTTCATGCTTAGCATCTGATGGACCAGTCTTGATTTGGAAAATTGCCCACTGTAAAAGCTGAAACCCAAAACACTTGTTTCCCCAGGCTCCCTTGTAGCTTGAGTACTGGCAGGTGACCTAGTTAGACCTATTAGATGCTAATAGTGGTAAGAATAATAACAAACTGTGGAAAATTCTTAAGGAGATGGGGGTACCAAACCACCTTACTGATCTCCTGAGAAGCCTGTATGCGGGCCAAGAGGCAACAGTTAGAACTGGACATAGAACAACTGACTCATTCAGAATTGAGAAAGGAGTATGACAAGGCTGTTTATTGTCACCCTGCTTATTTAACTTATATACAGAGTGTGTGCTGAGTTGCTTCAGTTGTGTTGGACTTGAAGCAGAAATTATACTTTTTAACCCCAGGGACATAGTAGCATCCTTAAAAAAAGCGTACATGCTGAATAAATATTTTACTAACTGATATCATCTCAATAACATCAGAAAAAGAGTCATTAGCACAGTGCATACATGGCTCAATAAGGAGATACTATTCTTTTTGGACTGAGGTAGGAAATACATGAGTTACTTAAAATTAAAATCAGTGTCATAAAAGAGAAACAGAAGATTTTACTGAATTCAGACTGCTTTGAATTCAATTTAGTCAAATCAATTTTTGGAACTAGACAGTTCTAAAATGGTGAATGATTCTAAGTGCAGCCTTCAGGCAAAAATTAGATAAAATAAGAATGAAAGGATGGATTTTCAATGTCATTCATCTAATGTCATTGTTAGACTAATAGTTCATGCTCTCCCCTTTCCTTTCCTTCTTCTTGCCTTCCCCAAGCACGTTCATGTAATAAAGTCAGAGGAAGTTGGTTTGGAATTATGTGTCAAAGACATTAAAGAAAAGATGGGGGAGAGAATATGGTGAGAGAGAAAGCTGGGAAACTGTGTTGGCTATGAAAATGGACCTATGGACTGAACTATGTGTTCTAGGGAGGGGAATCTGCTAGCCAGCTGCAGCAGAGGGGGTGGAGAATGGCCAGTGTCAGAGAAGTGAAGCCATTATCTGTATTTAAACAATCAGAAGCTGATCCTTTGGATGCCAGTGTTATGAATCAATGTCAAGCAGATCATTCCTTTTTGTGTTCATTCTACAATCATTGGTTGAAGACTTGTTTTATATCATGTGTTGCTCTAGGCCCTGGAGATAGAACAATGAATGAGATGGGTAACATCTTGAATTCAAGGAGCTTGTATTCTATTTATTTAATTTTTTTATTTTTCATTATAGTTTATCACAAGATATTAAATATATTTTCCTGTGCAATATAATAGGACCTTGTTGTTTATCCATTCTATATATAATATTATAGTTTGCATCAACCCCCTCCCCCACCCACCTCCCCATTGGCAACCACAAGTCTGTTCAAGGAGCTTATATTCTAGTAAGAGAGATAATAAGCCATCAAAGAAGCAAAAATATATTCTAGGTATCAAATAGTAATAAGTACTATGAAGAGAAATTAAGTAGGATAGCAAGACAGAGGGTGACAAGGCCTGCTGTTTTGGGCAGAGCTGTTAAAGAAGTTCTGTCTCTAAGGTGGCTTATTTTGAGAAGAGACTTGGATAAAGTTAATTCAAGCAGATAAGGATGCTCCAGGTGATTTAGATGGGAAAGAATCTGCCTGAACTGCAGAAGAACCGTGTCTGATCCCTGGGTCAGGAAGATCCCCTGGAGAAGGGAATGACTACCCACCAGTATTCTTGCCTGGAGAATTCCATGGACAGAGGAGCCTGGTGGGCTACCATCCATGGGGTTGCAAAGAGTTGGACACAACTGAGCGACTAACACTTTCACTTCACTTTCAGAGAAAGAAGAGCTAGGGAAAAGTTTCTGAGGCATATTGTACTTGACTTACTTGAGCAGCCACAAGATGGCTATTTTATGTGGAGGTGACTGACTAGTGCAAGAATGATGGGAGGTGAGGTAGAACAGTGTGTTGGGCACTATAAGCCTGTGTACTTAGGCACTCAGTTGTGTCCAACTCTTTGTGACCCTATGGACTGTAGCCCGACAAGCTCCTCTTCCTTGGAATTTTCCATGCAAGAATACTGGAGTGGGTTGCCATTTCCTCCTCCAGGGGATCTTCCTGACCCAGGGATCCAACACACATCTCCTGTGTGTCCTGCATTGCAGGCTGATTCTTTACCCACTGAGCCATCAGGGAAAGTGCTGACCAAATCCTCTTTAATGGACCTGCTTCCCCAGCTCTAGGAGTGCCATGGACAGACCTTTAGGGGACTGCCCCATTTGCTGAGAACCCTGATAGCTTAGTTGGTCAAGAATCTGCCTGAAATGCAGGAGACACCGGTTTGATTCCTGGGTTGGAAAGATCCACTGGAGAAGGGATAGGCTACCTAATCCTGTATTCTTGGGCTTCCCTTGTGGCTCAGTTGGTAAAGAATCTGCCTGCAATGTGGGAGACCTGGGTTTGATCCCTGGGTTGGGAAGATCCCCTGGAGAAGGGAAAGGCTACCCACTCCAGTATTCTGGCCTGGAGAAGTCCATGGACTGTATAGAGTCCAAAGAATTGCAAAGAGTCAGACATGACTGAGTGACTTTCACTTTTCACTTTCATGTCAACTAAGGCCATGCTCCTTCTCAACCTGCCTACATCTGATGAGTGGTCACTGAAGGAGCGTGAAGGCCTGGTATCTTGGTCTAACTTGGAACAACTATAAAGGGCCATTCCAGCTCCAGTGCTCCCCTATGAGATTGGTCAGGACTATTGTAATTGAATGTCTTCCTCTGCCACGTTTACCTTGTTGCCCTCCTTTCCACTTATGCTGATCCCAAGGGCACTCCCTAATAAATACCCTGCCCTCTAAACTCCATCTCAGATGGAGAATCCAGACTGCAGCAGAGTTTGATAAGGACTTATGTAGGTAATTAGAAGTACTATGGAAAGATTCTGTAGGGTTCTAAGCAGAAAGAAAGTGAAGTTGCTCAGTCGTGTCTGACTCTTTGCAACCCCATGGGCTATAGCCTACCACGCTCCTCTGTCCATGGGATTTTCCAGGCAAGAGTACTGGAGTGGATTGCCATTTCCTTCTCCATTCTAAGCAGAGGAGTGATGCAATTAGTCTTATTTTTTTGTTATTGGAGTATAGTTTCTTTACAATGTTGTGTTAGTTTCTGCTTTACAGCAAAGTATTTCAGCTACATGTATACAGATATCCCCTCCCTCTTGAGCCTCCCTCCCTCACAGCCCCAATCTCACCTTTACAGGTCATCATAGAGAGCCAAGCTGGACTCCCTGTGCTATACAGCAGCTTCCCACTAGCTATCTGTTTTACACATGGTAGTGTATATATGTCAATACTATTCTCCTAATTCGTCCTACCCTCCCTTTAAGATCTAAATGTAAGACCAGACACTATAAAACTCTTAGAGGAAAACATAGGAAAAAAACTGTTTGACATGAGTCACAGCAAGATCTTTTTTGACCCATCTCCTAGAGTAATGAAAACAAAAACAAAAATAAACAAATGGGACCTAATTAAGCTTAAAAGTTTTTGCACAGCAAAGGAAAACATACACAGAATGAAAAGACAGCCCTCAGAATGGGAGAAAGTATTTGCAAATGAAGCAATGAACAAAGGATTAATCTCCAAAATATTCAAACAGCTCATGGAGCTCAATATCAGAAAAACTAACCCAATCAAAAAATGGATGGAAGTCCTAAGTAGACAATTTTTCAAAGTCTTATCTTTTAAAGGGGTTACTTGGCTGTTGTATGCAGAAGAAACTGTAGAGGGAAAAGAGAAAATTGGGAAGATATTGTCATCCAGGCAAGAGATGATTAATCTAGAGAAATGAGAAATGAATGGGTTCAGGGTATTTTCTAAGAGCATAGCTTCAAGGGATCAAGCAATGCTCTTCTGCCCATCAAAGCAGCTATAAGCTTCAACAATTAGCATCAGAAACAAAAGAGTTGATTAAAAACATGGCTAACTAGTTTACAATCACAAGTATTGTTTAAGTTACAAATAAAATCAAGTCGCCTCTTATATTCATAACCTGAATTGTTTATGTCACAGAAACAAAAATTACCTGGTGAAGTGTACAGTTCATGCTGGTGGGCTTGTCGTTGTTATGCATTCACTAAGTGGTGTCCAACTCTTTGTGACCCCATGGACTACAGTATGCCAGGATTCATCACTATCTCCCTGAGTTTTCTCAAACTCATGTCGATTGAGTCAGTGATGCCATCCAACCTTCTCATCCTCTGTCATCCCCTTCTTCTGCCTTCCATCTTTCCCAGCATCAGGGTCTTTTCCAATGAGTCAACTCTTCACATCAAGTGGCCAAAGTATTGGAGCTTCAGCTTCAGCACTAGTCCTTCCAATGAATATTCAAGGTTGATTTCCTTTAGGATTAGGTTGTTTCATCTCTGGTAGGCTGTGTACTCTTTATATCTGAGATCAGCAAACTATATTCCCTAAGACAAATCTGGCCTGCTGCATGCTTTCTTGTGGTCCACAAACTAAGAATGGTTTTTATATTTTTAAGTGGTTGAAAAGAATCAAAACAAAAATAATCTTTCAGGACACAAAAATTATATTAAATTCAAATTTCAGTGTCCACATACGAGTTTTATTGGTACATAGCCTTGTGCATTCATTTACATGTAGTCAGTGATTGCTTTTGGTCTCTAAGTGTTGAATTATTGTGACGGAGATTATATAGCCCACAAAGGCTAAAATATTTATTAGCTGGTCCTTATAGAAAAAGTTTTCTGACCTCTCACTTATCTCAAAGAAGTACAGTCTAAGGTCATCCGTGGAAAGCCCAGTTAATGTTGGTGGGGCTGGTAGCCTATTTTCTTATGTAAACATTGTTTGTGCTAGCTACCAGGTAATGAGCAATGATTTAGGGTCAGTTTTGTTCAGGTAAGTTTGTGTGCAGGTCCTACTGAATTCTGGCCTGTACTGTGATTCCTTTTGCTCATTTCAAACTCAGCCATTAAAAAGAATACATTTGAATCAGTTCTAATGAGGTGGATGAAACTGGAGCCTATTATACAGAGTGAAGTAAGCCAGAAAGAAAACACCAATACAGTATACTAATGCATATATATGGAATTTAGAAAGATGGTAATGATAACCCTGTATGTGAGACAGCAAAAGAGACACAGATGTATAGAACAGTCTTTTGGACTCTGTGGGAGAGGGAGAGGGTGGGATGATTTGGGAGAATGGCATTGAAACATGCATAATATCATATACAAAACAAATTGCCAGCCCAGGTTCGATGCATGATACAGGATGCTTGGGGCTGGTGCACTGGGATGACCTAGAGGGATGGTATGGGGAGGGAAGTGGGAGGGGGGTTCAGGATGGGGAACATGTGTATACCCGCGGCAGATTCATGTTGATGTGTGGCAAAACCAATACAATATTGTAAAGTAATTAGCTTCCAATTAAAATAAATAAATTTATATTAAAAAAAAAACAAAGTCTATTGTAGTGCTTTGCATATTAGTTGTTTCTTCTTATTATAAAACCTGGACTTGGGACCTCTCTCACTAACCTTTTAATTTTCAACTAGTCATACCCACTGTGCAGCATGGAGTCACAAACAAAAGCAAACAGCGAATATGTCAGTGCTGTTCTCCACAGTTTTCTGTGGAATGTGTTCCAATTTCTCCTTGCTGTTGACCCTTGTCCCTGTCTCTCATGTTTTTCCCTGCCCCAGCAATTTGCACTTGACCTTTAAACATGATCTTCCAAGTATTGATCTTCAGCGTTCTCTAGGAATTTTGACTCATGTTGGCTTTTTCCTTCTTCTGCTCATGGCTATGCCATCAGTTCAGTTCAGTCACTCAGTCGTGTCTGACTCTTTGCGACCCCATGAATCGCAGCACGCCAGGCCTCCCTGTCCATCACCAACTCCCAGAGTTCACCCAGACTCACGTCCATCGAGTCAGTGATGCCATCCAGCCATCTCATCCTCTGTCGTCCCCTTCTCTTCCTGCCCCCAATCCCTCCCAGCATCAGAGTCTTTTCCAATGAGTCAACTCTTTGCATGAGGTGGCCAAAGTACTGGAGTTTCAGCTTTAGCATCATTCCTTCCAAAGAAATCCCAGGGCTGATCTCCTTCAGAATGGACTGGTTGGATCTCCTTGCAGTCCAAGGGACTCTCAAGAGTCTTCTCTAACACCACAGTTCAAAAGCATCAATTCTTCGGTGCTCAGCATTCTTCACGGTCCAACACTCACATCCGTACATGACCACAGGAAAAACCATAGCCTTGACTAGACGAACCTTTGTTTGCAAAGTAATGTCTGTGCTTTTGAATATGCTATCTAGGTTGGTCATAACTTTCCTTCTAAGGAGCAAGTGTCTTTTAATTTCATGGCTGCAGTCACCATCTGCAGTGATTTTGGAGCCCCCCAAAATAAAGTCTGACACTGTTTCCCCATCTATTTCCCATGAAGTGATGGGACCGGATGCCATGATCTTCGTTTTCTGAATGTTGAGCTTTAAGCCAACTTTTTCACTCTCCACTTTCACTTTCATCAAGAGCCTTTTGAGTTCCTCTTCACTTTCTGCCATAAGGGTGGTGTCATCTGCATATCTGAGGTTATTGATATTTCTCCTGGCAATCTTGATTCCAGCTTATGTTTCTTCCAGGCCAGCGTTTCTCATGATGTACTCTGCATATAAGTTAAATAAGCAGGGTGACAATATACAGCCTTGATGTACTCCTTTTCCTATTTGGAACCAGTCTGTTGTTCCATGTCCAGCCCTAAACTGGCTCTGGTCCCAGAACTCAGCTGCAGTGCTGCCCTACCTGCGTGACTCTTCCCTGCCGCTAGAGGCTGCTTCACCAGCTGTCTGTCTTTCCACTGAGCTCCTGCTCTTGCTCTATATGGTCATCTCCTCTTTACAGGAGCACATGTTGGAAAAGCCCACAGCCCACTTCACGTTGCTTATTCTCCATCCTTTGAACTCTTTTCTTTTGATCACAGCCCCGTACCTACCAACAGAAGCCTCTTGAGCCTTTAAGAATGTAGGAAACATCTTTTGCCACAGGGCCTGAAAATTTACTTACATTAATTATAACAAGAAACATCACCATTATAGCTCATATTTATTGAGCACATAACTCTGTGTCTGATGGTATATGTATTAGTCAGCTCAGATTTTCATAACAACATACTATAGGCTGTGTGGCTTAGAGAATAGAAATGTATTTCTTACAGTTCAGGAGGCTGGATGTCCAAGGTCAAAGAACCAGCAGCTTGGTTTTTACTGGGCCCTTTCTCCTTGGGTTGCCTTCTCACTGTGTCCTCACATGGTCTTTCCTCTGTGCGTGCTCATCTCTGGTGTCTCTTTCTCTTCTTATAAAGATACCAGTCTTACTGGATTAGGGCCCTGCCCCTATGACCACATTTAACCTTAATAGCTTCTTTAAAGGCTCCATCTGCAAATTCACTTACTCTGGGGGTTTCCACTTCACCATATGCATTTAGCAGGGACATGATTTTGTCCAGAACAGTGCATTACCCACTTTACATAAAAATCTCAGGTAATCCTCTCAACAGCTCCATGAGATAAAAAGATGCTCTTGTCCTCCCTATTTTACCTGTGCGGAAACTGAGATTTACTTTACACAAAGTTACGCTTCTGATAATTTTAGGTAGATTTAGTACTAAATTCCAGGTCTGAATTAATCCACAGCTCATTCCCTTAATCCCTCTTGTATACATCCTCTGAAAGACGATCAACTTCTTTTATAAGATTTATTCTAATTACATAGGAGTCTTTTTTTGTCTATTGGCAGTGAGCTCCTTGGTGACCTCTAGGGCTCTTTTGGCAAGGGTCCTTGCAGCCTGCAGTAACCTGTTCAGCTACAAGGACTGTACTGCATCAGGCTAACTGTAGAAGAGTCCTGGAATACAGCAGGAGTCAACCCACTGCAAGGGTGTTAGGGCTATAGTCTGTACAGGACTCTGTGGCTTGGTTTTATTGCATTCTGGGTGAAGGACAATTTGATAAACTCCATGATTTTGAGTGAGAATAAAAAAGTGTATGCTGTGTGTGTGTGTGTGTGTGTGTGTGTGTGTGTGTGTGTTTGGTTCTATCCAGTTTTATTCAATGCATAGGTTTGTGTATCCACCACCACAGTTAAGACCCAGAACAAGCAGTTCTATCAACACAAGGATACATTGTGTTCTCTTCTCATACTATCCCCAGCTCCTTCCCTTTGCTGAATCCCTGACAATGACTAATCTAATCTTCCTTTCTAAAATTTTGTCATTTCAAAAAATGTTACAGTAATGAAATCATACAGTATATAACCCTTTGCGATTGGCTCTTTTTCTCTCAGTGTAGTTTCAAATATTCATCCAAAGTGTTGTAGGTATCAATAGTTCATCCCTTTTTATTGCTGAATTAATTGTATTGCATATGTGTATATATATATATATATACATATACCATAGTTTGTTTAGCCATTCAACTGTTGAAGGACATCTAGACCAGTTCAAATCTTTGCTATCACAATTAAATCATCACAATTAAATTAAATTATTATCACAATTAAATTAAAACTGCTATTGAGGGAGGCAGTCCCAAGATGGTAGAGGAATAGGATGGGGAGACCACTTTCTCCCCAACAAATTCATCAAAAGATCATTGGAATGCTGAACGACTTCCACAAAACAACTTTTGAAGGCTGGCAAAGGACACCAGGCATCCAGAAAGGCAGCCCATTCTCTTCAAAAGGAAGTAGGGCAAAATATAAAAGACAAAAAGAGAGAAAAGAGTTAGGGATGGAGACCCATCCTGGGGAGGGAGTCATGAAGGAGAAGTTTCCACGGTAGGAAACTCTCTCACAGGTGGGTCTGTGGGGAGTTTTGGAATCTCAAAGGGCAATATTACCAGGAGGAAAAAAAAATACCCCACAGAATAGGCGCCTAACTGCAATTGCCAGCAGAGAAGTAGCCCAGACGCTTGCATCGGCCACCAGCAAGGGCGGGGGGAGCGGGGCTGGACAGGGAGGCGTCGACAACAGCATCATTGGTCCTTAGGATAAGGACGGGGCCTGAGTGCCCTGAGGACAATCTGAGGGAGCCATTGTGAGATAGCAACCCAAACTGTGGGATCACCAGAAAGGAAGAAAGAGAGAGAGAGAGAGAGAGAGAGAGAGAGAAACTTTCCCATGAAAGGCTCTAACTCGCAGCCTGGCCCGCTCACAAAAAAAAGGATTGAGCAAATACCAAAGGAGAGCTAGCCGGCTGCATACAGGCCCCTCCCCCCCCCCCCGACCCCCTTCTGCCGGAGGCAGCCAGAGATGGAAGGCAAGGGGCCGCTCCAATCTCAGCCCCAGAGACTGGCATCCTCCACCAAACTGTGAGCAGGCTCCCATTTGCTAACCACATCTTCCTGGGATCTTCAACGGTTGACATCTGCCAGGAAGGTCACAGCCTGAGATCAGCTCCCCAGAGGAGACACACAGCACACCTGACGGTGCTCTCATGGTGCAACTGGGAAACCAAGCGGCCAGGACCAGGAAGGTGATTAAGATACACAGCCCACCTGGGACAGTGCACTCACCAAGCACCTGGTCACCTGAGCTGCTCGGACCTGGGAAGGGCACAAAACGCGTGCCCTTGTGGAGTACTCGAGAATCTGAATCTGAGCAGCTTTAGACCTGGGAAGTGCACAAGCGCAGGGCCCACTTTGGACAGTGCCCTGCAGAGCACCCTGGAGCCTGAGCAGTGTAGACCCGGAAAGCATACACTGCTGTGAGCTGGGGCAAACCCAATATAGTCCATACATTGTGAGCACGCCCCACACACGCCAGCAATATTTGTTTGCAGTGTTCCTGCCTTACCACAACACAACTGAACAAGTGAGCCTAAATAAGTGGCCACCTTCACCCCCTTGTGTCAGGGCAGAGATTAGACACTGAAGAGACTTGCAAATAGAGGAAGTTAAAATAAAAAAAGAAGAGGGAACCGCTCTGGAAGTGACAGGTGCAACAGATTAAAACCCTGTAGTTAACATTGACTAAGCATTGGAGGGGGCCTGTAGACCTTAAGAACAAGTACAAGCTGGAACAAGGAACTATCTGAAACTGAACTGACCCCACACTGCCCACAACAGCTCCAGAGAAATTCCTAGATATATTTTTACTATTATCACTTTTTTTTTTAAGTTTAAGTTCTTTATTACTCCTTTAATTTTCATTTTTATAACCTACTATTACCTTGCAAAAAAGACCCGATTTTTAAAGCAAATTGTCACTGATTTTGTTTTGTATTTTTAATATTGTATTTTTGAGAGTCTAACCTCTACTCTAAATTTTTAATCTTTGCTTTTTGGTATTTGTTATCAATTTTGTACCTTTAAGAATCTAACCTTCAGTATCCATTTTCACTTAGGGGTGTGATTACTGGCTTGATTTCTGTCTCCCCTTTTGACTCTGCCTTTTCCCCCCAGGTTACCTCTATCTCCTCCCTCCCCCTTCTCTTCTCTACTTAACTCTGTGAATCTCTCTGGGTGTTCTGGGCTGTGGAAAACACTTGGGGAGCTGATTACTGGCTAGATTGGTCTCTCCTCTTTGGACTAACCCCTCTTCTCCTCCTGGTCACCACTATCTCTCTCCTCCCTCTTCTCTTCTCTATGTAACTCTGTGAATATTTCTTGGTGTTCCAGACTGTGGAGAGCACATAGGGAATTGATCACTGGCTAGATTGCTCTCTCCCCTTTTGACTCCCCCTCTTCTCCTCCTAGTCACCTCTATCTCCCTTCTCCCTCTTCTCTTCTCCATGTATAACTCTGTGAACCGCTATGGGTGTCCCTTGCTGTGGAGAATTGTTTCACCATTAACCTAGATGTTTTATCATCTGCACTGTATGGATTGGAAAGTCTTGAGGCTACTGTAAGAATAAGACTGAAAACCAGAGGCAGGAGGCTTAATTTTAAAACTTGAGAATAGCAGAGAACTCCTGATTCCAGGGAACATTAATAGACAAGAGCTCATCCAAAAGCCTCGATACCTACACTGAAACGAAGCTCCATCCAAGAGCCGACAAGTTCCAGAGCAAGATATACCATGCTAATTCTCCAGAAAAAGCAGGAACATAGCCTTGAGCATTAAAAGACAGGCTGCCCAAAACCATGCCAAATCCATAGACACCCCCAAACTTACTATTGGACACTTCATTGCACTTCAGAGAGAAGAGATCCAGCTCCACCCACCAGAACACAGAGGCAAGCTCCCCTAACCAGGAAACCTTGACAAGCCGCTAGTCCAACCACACCCACAGGGAGCAGGCTCCACAATAAAGTGGAAACACAAACTTCCAGCCTACAGAATGGGCACCCCAAACACATCAATCTAAACAAAATGAAAAAGCAGAGAAATATTCAGCAGATAAAGGAACATGATAAATGTCCATGAAACAAACAAAAAAAAAAAAAAGAAGAAGAAGAAGAAGAGATAGGGCGTCTACCTGAAAAAGAATTCAGAATAATGATAGTAAAAATGATCCAAAATCTTGAAAACGAAATTGAGCTATAAATAAATAGCCTGGAGACAAGGATTGACAAGATGCAAGAAATGTTTAACAAGGACCTAGAAGAAATAAAAAAAGAGTCAATCAGTAATGAATAATACAATAACTGAGACCAAAAGCACTCTGGAGGTAACCAACAGTAGAATAACTTAAGCAGAAGATAGGATAAGTGAGGTGGAAGATAGAATTGTGGAAATAAATGAAGCAGAGAGGAAAAAAGAATTTAAAGAAATGAGGACAATCTTAGAGACCTCTGGGACAATGTTAAATGCCCCAACACTTGAGTCATAGAAGTCCCAGGAGATGAAGACAAGAAGAAAGGGCATAAGAAAATACTTGAGGAGATAATAGTTGAAAACTTCCCTAAAATGGAGAAGGAAATAGCCACCCGAGTCCATGAAACACAGAGAGTACCAAACAGGATTAAACCCAAGGTGAAACACCTGAGACACATATTAGTTAAGCTAACAAACATCAAAGACAAAGAGCAAATATTAAAAGCAACAAGGGAAAAGCAACAAATAACACACAAGGGGATCCCCATAAGGATACAGCTGATCTTTCCATAGAAACTCTTCAGGCCACAAGGGAATTGCAGGACATACTTAAAGTGATGAAAGAGAAAAACCTACAACCCAGATTACTATACCCAGCGAGGATCTCATTCAAATATGAAGGAGAAATCAAAAGCTTTACAGACAAGCAAAAGCTGAGAGAATTCAGCACCACCAAACAAGGTCTTCAACAAATGCTAAAGGATCTTCTCTAGACAGGAAATATAGAAAAGGTTTATAAACTTGAACCCATAACAACAAAGTGAATAGCAATGGGATCTTAGTTATTAATAATTACCTTAAATGTAAATAGGTTGAATGCCCCAATGAAAAGACAAAGACTAGCTGAATGGATACAAAAACAAGACCTTTATATATGCTGTCTACAAGAAACCCATCTCAAACCAAGGACACATACATACTGAAAGTGAATGGCTGGAAAAACATATTTCATGCAAATGGACACCAAAAGAAAGCAGGAATAGCAATACTCATAGTAGGTAAAATAGACTTAGAAATAAAGGCTGTGAAAAGAGACAAAGAAGGACACTACATAATGATCAAAGGATCAATCCAAGAAGAAGATACAACAACTGTAAATATATATGTACCCAATGGAGGAGCACCTCAATACATAAGGCAAATGCTAACAAGTATGAAAGGGGAAATTAACAGTAACACAATAATAGTGGGAGACTTCAATACCCCACTCACACCTATGGATAGATCAACTAAACAGAAAATTAGCAAGGGAACACAAGCTTTAAATGATACAATGGACCAGTTAGACCTAATTGATACCTACAGGACATTTCACCCCAAAACAATGAATTTCATCTTTTTCTCAAGTGCACACGGAACATTCTCCAGGATAGATCACATCTCGGGACATAAATCTAATCTTGGTAAATTCAAAAAGATTCAAATCATTTAAAGCATCTTTTCTGATCACAATGCTGTAAGATTAGATGTCAACTACAAGAAAAAAAAACTATTAAAAATACAAACATATGGAGGCTAAATAACACACTTCTGAATAACCAACAAATTATGGAAGAAATAAAAAGGGAAATCAAAGTATGCATAGAAACAAATGAAAGTGAAAACACGACAACCCAAAACCTATGGGATTCAGAAAAGTAGGGCTAAAGGGAAGGTTCATAGCAATACAAGCTTACCTCAAGAAACAAGATAAAAATCGAAATAATATCCTAACTTTACACCTAAAGCAACTATAAAAAGAAGAAATGAAGAACCTCAGGGTTAGTAGAAGGAAAGAAATCATAAAAATTAGGGCAGAAATAAATGAAAAAGAAACAAAGGAGACTATAGCAAGAATCAACAAAACTAAAAGCTGATTCTTGAGAAGGTAAATAAAATAGACAAACCATTAGCCAGACTCATCAAGAAAAAAGGGAGAAGAATCAAATCAACAAAATTATAAATGAAAATGGAGAAATCACAACAGACAACACAGAAATATGAAGGATCATAAGCAACTATGCTATGCTAAGTCACTCCAGTCGTGTCCGACTCTGTGCAACCCCATAGACGGCAGCCCACCAGGCTCCCCCGTCCCTGGGATTCTCCAGGCAAGAACACTGGAGTGGGTTGCCATTTCCTTCTCCAATGCATGAAAGTGAAAAGTGAAAGTGAAGTTGCTCAGTCGTGTCCGACTCTTAGCGACCCCATGGATTGCAGCCTAACAGGCTCCTCCGTCTGTGGGATTTTCCAGGCAAGAGTACTGGAGTGGGGTGCCATTGCCTTCTCCGATAAGCAACTATATGCCAATAAAATGGACAACTTGGAAAAATGGATGAATTCTTAGAAAAGTATAACCTTCCAAAACTGAACCAGGAAGAAATAGAAAATCTTAACAGACCCATCACAAGCATGGAAAGAGAAACTGTAATAAAAACTCTTCAAACAAACAAAATCCCAGGACCAGATGTCGTCACAGGTGAATTCTACCAAAAATTTAGAGACGAGCTAACACCTATCCTATTCAAACTCTTCCAGAAAATTGCAGAGGAAGGTAAACTTCCAAACTCATTCTATGAGGTCACCATCACCCTAATGCCAAAACCAGACAAAGATGCCATGAAAAAAGAAAACTACATAGATGAACATAGATGCAGAAATCCTCAACAAAATTCTAGCAGACAGAATCCAACACATATTAAAAAAATCATATATCATGACTAAGTGGACTTTATCGCAGGGATGCAAGGATTCTTCAGAATTTGCAAATCAATCAATGTGATACACCATATTAACAAATTAAAGGATAAAACTATATGATTATCTCAATAGATACAGAGAACACCTTTGACAAAATTCAACACCCATTTATGATAAAAACTCTCAGAAAGCAGGCATAGAAGGAACATACCTCAACATAATAAAAGCCATATATGATAAACCCACAGCAAACATTATCCTCAATTGCAAAAAATTGAAAACATTTCCCCCAAGGTCAGGAACAAGACAAGGGTGCCCACTCTCACCACTACTATTCAATATAGTTTTGGAAGTTTTAGCCACAGCAATCAGAGAAGAAATAGAAATAAAAGGAATCAAGATTGGAAAAGAAGAAGTAAAATTCTCACTGTTTGCAGATGACAAGATCCTCTACATAGAAAACCCTAAAGACACCACCAGAAAATTTCTAGGGCTAATCAATGAACATAGTAAAGTTTCAGCATATAAAATTAATACACAGAAATCCCTTGCATTTCTGTATACTAACAATGAGAAAACAGAAAGAGAAATTAAGGAAATAATCTCATTCACCATTGTGACAAGAAGAATAAAATACTAAGGAATAAATCTACCTGAAGAAACAAAAGACCTATACATAACTATAAAACACTGCTGAAAGAAATCAAAGATGACACAAATAGATGGAGAAATATACCATATTCATGGATTGGAAGAATCAATATAGTGAAAATGAGTATACTACCCAAAGCAATCTACAGATTCAATGCAATTCCTATCAAGCTACCAACAGCATTTTTCTCAGAACTAGAACAAATAATTTCACAATTTGTATGGAAATACAAAAAACCTTGAATAGCCAAAGCCATCTTGAGAAAGAAGAATGGAACTGCCTGACTTCAGACTATATTACAAAGCTACAGTCATCAAGATAGAATGGTACTGGCACAAAGATAGAAATATAGATAAATGGAACAAAATAGAAAGCCCAGAGATAAATCCACCCACTTATGGACACCTTATCTTTGACAAAGGAGTCAAGAATATACAATGGAGAAAAGACAATCTCTTTAACAAGTGGTGCTGGGAAAACTGGTCAACCACCAGTAAAAGAATGAAACTAGAACACTTTCTAACACCATACACAAAAATAAACTCAAAGTGGATTAAAGATCTAAATGTAAGACCATAAACTATAAAACTTGTAGAGTAGGCAAAACACTGTCTGACATAAATCACAGCAAGATCCTCTATGATCCACCTACCAGAGTAATGGAAATAAAAGCTAAAATAAATAAATGGGACCTAACAAAATTTAAAAGCTTTTGCACAACGAAGGAAACTATAAGCAAAGTGAAAAGACAGCCTTCAGAATGGGAAAAAAGCCATTGCCTTCTCCCAATAGCAAATGAAGCAATTGACAAAGAATTAATCTCAAAAATATACAAACAGCTCTTGCAGCTTAATACCAGAAAAATAAATGGCCCAATCCAAAAAGTGGGCCAAAGAACTTAACAGACATTTCTCCAAAGAAGACATACAGATGGCTAATAAACACATAAAAAGATGCTCAACATCACTCATTATCAGAGAAATGCAAATCAAAACAATGAGGTACCATCTCATGTTGGTCAGAATGGCTGTTATCAAAAAGTCTACAAACAATAAATGCTGGAGATGGTGTGGAGAAAAGGGAACCCTCTCACACTGTTGGTGGGAATGCAAACTAGTACAGCCTCTATGGAGAACAGCGTGAAGATTCCTTAAAAATCTCAAAATAGATCTGCCATATGACCCAGCAATCCCATTACTGGGCATACACACCGAGGAAACCAGAATTGAAAGAAACATGTGTACCCCAATTTTCATCACAACACTGTTTACAATAGCTAGGACATGGAAGCAGCCTAGATGTCCATTGGCAGATGAATGGATAAGAAAGTTGTGGTACATAAACACAATTGAATATTACTCAGCTATTAAAAAGAACACATTTGAATCATTTCTAGTGAGGTGGATAAAACTGGAGCCTGTTAGAGTTAAGTAAGTCAGAAAGAGAAACACCAATACAGTATATTAGCTCATATATGTGGAATTTAGAAAGATAGTAACAACAACCCTATATGGAAGACAGCAAAAGAGACATAGACATAAAGAACAGACTTTTGGACTCTGTGGGAGAAGGCGAGGGTAGGATGATTTGAGAGACTAGTATTGAAACATGTATATTACCATATGTAAAATAGATGCCCTGTCCATGTTCAATGCATGAAACAGGGCACTCAAAGCCCTGGGACAACCCAGAGTGATGGGATGGGGAAGGAGATGGGAAGGGGGTTCGGGATGGGGGACACATGTACACCCATGGCTGATTCATGTCAATGTATGGCAAAAACCATCACAATATTGTGAAGTAATTAGCCTCCAATTAAAATAAATTAATTAATTTAAATGAGAAAAAAAATTAGTCATATCTGTTACATCAATAATAGTAAATGCACTTCTGGAAAGAAGACATTTTTCAATTACATTGCCATATAGACACCATTCTCTTTAGATGATAAATCTACATTAGAATGATTCATAAAACTTAAAAGATATGGTTTATGTACATAGAATTTACAACATCAAGGGTGAACATTAATATAAACTGTGGGCTTTGGTGGATTGGTATATGTCAATGTAGACTTATCTTGTTAAAAACAAAAAATGCACCATTCCCTTGAATGATGCTGATAATGGGGGAGGCAAAGCATATGGAAGCTGGGAGTATGTGGGAAATCTATGTACCTTTCTTGCAATTTTGCTGTAAGCCTTAAATGCACTAAAATGTGTTTAATAAAAATAAAGAGTATACATGAATATAACAAAAAAACCCTGCTATTTGTGTATAGGTTGTGTGATATTTTTGTATAGGTTGTTGTGTGGACATGAGTGTCCATTTCTCTAGAATAAGTGCCTGAGAATTCAATTGCAGGATCCCTCTGAGTGAACGAAGAGAGTTTAAGGCTCAAGGGATTGAAGAAGCTTCCTGGATGGAGCCACTTGTTGTAGTGGAGTTGTCTCTTGCTGGTTCCACCCACCAGCCTGAGTATCTCTCTGTGAGGTAGGGGAATCAAAGGCACAATTAAGATGGAGCGTGCTTCTTCAGGCTGCTTACTGTTAGTAAGACTCCTCATGAATGATGTCTTGACTGATGTTTTCAGATGTAATCCCTTTCAATATGGGGAAGGAATGAGACTGAGGAGCCTACTTGGGCTGTCTGATGTTGCTAGGTCATGGGTAGGAAATATTCACTCTGGGTTGTCTTATTCCATGGGGTGGAGGAATTAACGCATAAGATACTGTGTTATTGAGTTGTTCCTCCAATCCAGGGGTCTCAAAAGAGTTTATCTTCTTCTTACCACCTTTCCAACTTCTCCTTCAGTGCTTTCTTTTATAATCTCCAGGGGTTATAGTTGTGCTTGATAGAGAGAACCTAGGCAAAAGGGGTCTATGCTAGACTGGAAATCTGGGCTTATTTTTATGATAAGCAAAGAGATGGAAATTTTAGGGTAACAAAAATCTAGGCAATAGGTGATGGGTGTTTTAACTGTCTTTTATTATCTACTTAGAACAATATTGGGTTTCCCAGGTGGTGCAGTGGTAAAGATTCCACTTGCTGAAGAGAGGCAGGTTCAATCCTTGGGTCAGAAAGATCCTCTGGAAGAGGAAATAGCTACCTACTCCAGTATTCTTGACTGGAAAACTCCATAGACAGAGGAGCCTGGTGGGCTACAGTCCCTGGGTTTACAAAGAGTCAGAGATGACTGAGCACCCATACTACTGCTAGAAAAATGTTACACAACAGCCAGCTCTGACCCTTACTGGCTTCAGCCTTTTTGCATGTGAGAGTTCTCCTAGTCACATGTCTAAGCAGACAGACTGCCATTCTGAGGTAGGGATGGAGTAGATGGACAGACACAGGAAGTTTTACGCATACGCTGGGCATCTGTTTTAAAACCAGGACTGTCAATCATTTTATAGTTTTTTCTATAGCAGAAATGATCAGCTATGGTGAGATCCAACCAAAATGCCATCCCTTATTGAGATGGATCAATGGAAAGGTCTTTTCCTATGGTTTAGACCCAATATTGAACGTCTGCTGGTGTAAGCTTTGGACAAAGACACCTGTTAGAGACTATGTGAGCATCACATGTTCCATTCACTGCAGTAACATGAAATATATCTTTATGCAAAAGGAACACTCAGAATTATTTGTAGTAATTTAAGAAGAGTTAATAGACAGTTTTATATTCCCATATTTTTCTTGAGAGACAGAAGAACTAATAAATCCATGTTCAGGGTCAAGGGCTTTAAGCTTCTAAAGAAGAATTTGCATAAGTGTCACCTGAATCATGCTTATAAGAATCTTGTAAGAGAGGTATTATTTTCTCCATTTTACAACTGTGGCATTCCATCTGAACAAAGGTAAATGTCTTAAACCAGTGGCTCAGCAGTAAAGAATCTGCCAGCAATGCAGAAGACACAGGAGAAGTGGGTTTGATCCCTGGGTTGGGAAGATCCCATGGAGGAGGGCATGGCAAACCACTTTATTCAATGCTCCCCCAGCTCAGCTTGTTTGGCTTTGTCCATCCAGTAGAGATAAAGCTAAACCTCTATACACATCAAACACTGGTCTTAGCCAAGAAACATTCTATTGTAAATTTTAAAATTCTGTAAATTTCCTCTCCCCAATTTTCCTTTTAGGGCTTGCTAGGTAGCTCAGTGTTAAAGAACCTGTCTGCCAATGCAGGAGACATAAGAGATATGGGTTCCATCCCTGGGTCGGGAAGATCCCCTGGAGAAGGAAATGCAACCCACTCCAGTATTCTTGCCTGGGAAATTCCATAGACAGAGGGGCCTGGTGGGCTACAGTCCATGGGGTTGCAGAGTCAGACACAACTGAGCGACTAACACACATAGACCACCCATATGCTAGAACAGAAGCAGGCTAATAGCCCTAAACCTTTTTATTTAAAAACAGAATTCCCTGCTGGTCTAGTGGTTAGGACTCCACACTTCCAACTGCAGGGGGCATGGGTTCAAACCCTGGTCAGGGAACTAAGATCCTGCATGCTGTGTGGTGGAGCCAATACATGAATAAATAAATAACATTGGAAAAATGGAAGACCTTGGTCTTTAGAAATTCTACCAGGCAGATACTGGGAGGTTTCTATTGGGAGGTAGGTCATAATTATTCAGCCCCAACTACTTCGTAGCCTTTAGTCATCCTCCTTGGCCTCATGTACAAAGGCATGAGAGAACATGCCTTCTTTGAGCAATTTTCTCAATCTGTTTTTCCTCAGTCATGTCAACCTGTCACAGACTTTCTTTTCCAGGCCTGTGGTTTCTTTGGCAGCACAGCTTCCCCTCTTCTCCCAAATTAGCTTGTTATCCATTTAATTCAAGTAATATGCAGGTGCCAGTAGCTATACATGCACACCTTTTATAAATATCTGTCTTTTCATTTAAATGAAGGAAATGTGTGTGTTAGTTGCTCAGTCATGTCCCATTCTCTTGTGATCCCATGGACCCACCAGCCTCCTCTGTCCATGGAATTCTCCAGTCACAGATACTAGAGTGGGCAGCCATTTCCCTCGCGGGAGGATCTTCCCAACCCAAGGATCAAACCCCTCTCCTGCATTGGAAATGCATTGTAATGTCTCCTGCATTGAAGACTTGAGGCTATGACTGTTTGGTGGAAGAGCTGTGTTCTCATGTTTGTAATAATCAGGAAAAGTTAGTTCAGAGATTGTACAAATAATGGGTCTAGAGACTACCCTGGCATCCCAGTGGTTAAGACTCCACACTGCCACTACTGAGGGGCCAGGTTCCATCCCTGGGCGAGACACTAAGATTGCAAAAGAAATATAACAATCAAATAACCGTCCATTTCTCACTTGTACTACTATTGAGGGTCAGCTGGGAGCCCTTCTCTATGTCTCCTCACTCCATTACTCAGACTTAAGGAAAAGAGAGCACAGTGAACCCCATTGCAGCTCTAAGAGCTCCTTTTTTGATCTAAGACACACTCTACGCACTCACATTTCACTGGCCAATGTGACACAAATGGGTACAACTCATTTCAAGTGGCATGAAAAAAATTCTTGCCATGTGCACTGGGAAGGAAAGAGAACTGAAACATTTGTGAAGAGCATGAACAACTATCACTAACTACCTGAATTTCCACATGATCTATTTTAGAGTTTCCAAAATATGACAAAGCTGGCCTACCAGCTGGATGTATGAGGTTTGGGGACAGATGATCTGATATACAGACATAATGGTAGTGGGGTAATAGTTTAATATTAACTGATATGTGTTTTAATTTTTGGTAAGTACCTTTGGCCCATGACTCACCTATCTCACCTCATCTCCTTGGCCACCCAGGAGTTACTGAATCAGTGAAGGAAAAATACAGCAGAGCAAAAGAATAATGCCTCGGCTGGGGTGGGCATTGGTGGGTGATTTCCAAATAGATGGTTGAAGCTACTAGCCAAAACAATAGGTTAAAAGAACGGGTTTTGAGTCTCAACAGCATGGTGTTTTGAATACCAAAGATTAATATTTAGGCTATAAAGAGTAGACTGGTGATAATACATGCTGAGAAGGTCAGCTCTCCTTCCCTTGACTTGAGAAAGAATATATTGCCAGGGTGATAGAAGAGGGCATTCAGATGGAAAATGGGCTGGTGGGGGTGGTCTCAGTGTGTACTGAGGACTCCTTCTCAGGTTTTCTTAATCTCTTACAATTCTTTTTAATTCAACAAGTTTAACAAGATAAATCAGGCATATTTCTTATTATCCCGGGGCTCAAAACCTTGGGGGAAGGAATAGATATGCAAAGAAATAATTATAGACCATTTGGCTAAAATTTAAATACAAGAAGTGCAATTGTTACTGGAGAAGAAGAGGAAGTCAGTGTCTCTTGGGGGGTGGGGTGGGTAGGGTGTGCAACTTATTGGGAGGAAGCCAATTCTGACTCCATGTTGGAAACTGTTTCTTTGACTTGCTTTTTGTTACTCTTGTGATTATAATCATACTCAATGGCTTGCCTGGAGGACCTAGCCTCTCTGCTTGAATATAAACTACAGTGCCTTTGTTCAGCTCCTGGAGAGATAGTTTGTCCCTGCCCACCTGTGAATAGAAGAGATTAACACACCTCTTCCAAAGACTGGCCATTCCCTTGTAGATGTTTTGCAAGACTGAAAACCCTTTCACTTTAATTCCCCACTGCCTCTCCCTCTCTATTCTGGCTTTTGAATTTAGTTCCTCATTGCTTCATTCTCTCTGATCTATAAAATAAGCTGGCATCCAAACCCAATATGATGATCATTTTGAGGCACTAGCCAGCTCCCCGATTAAAGTCTCTTCCTTGCCTCAACACCTCATCTCTCGGATTCATTGACCTGTTATGCAGCAAGCAGAGTGAGCCTGGACTTGGGAACATGCAGAGACAAGAAGAAAGCTTCAACTTTCCCACCTCTTCCAGCAGGAAGGAGAGGACATTTTTTTTTTTAAATGCAGCACTTAAGAAAAAATCTTATTGGAATATAGTTGCTTTGCAATGTTGTGTTAGTTTCTGCTGTACAGTAAAGTGAATCAGCTACATGTATACATACATCCCCTCTTTTTTGGATTTCTTTCCCATTTAGGTCACCACAGAGCATTGAATAGAGTTCCCTGTGCTATACAGAAGATTCTCAGTAGTTATCTATTTTATACATGTTGGGGGAGTGTGTAATTTCCTCAGTTCTGTCTCACTGCAACAAAAATTTGAAGCAATGGATGGACCAGTGTTATAGCTCAGTTTTATGTAGAAAGCAAAGCAAAATACATCCTTGAGGCATCAGGATGGGCCAACCCAAAAGATGCAAAGAGTAGAGAAGCCCCTGGTTCAATTTTGGCTCCTCTTTTTATATGTTTTTTCCTCCTCCCCCTGAGCCTGCCTTATGTAAATTGGGCTAGCCAGGAGGGCTGTTTGTTTTACCTGAGGTCCTCAGTCCAGTCCTCAGACCTTCCTTTGTTCTATTTTCATGGGCTTTCCCCTTCTTTTAGCCACTGCCATTCTGGACTCCTTTTTCCTATTCTAACCACCTAACATACATAATAGTGTATATATTGGGCTACCTCTGTGGCTCAGCTGGTAAAGAATCCACCTGAAATGTGGGAAACCTGGGTTTGATTCCTGGCTTGGAACAATCCCCTGGAGAAGGGAAAGGCTACCCATTCCAGTATTCTGGCCTGGAGAATTCCATGGACTGTATAGTCCATGGGGTTGCAAAGAGTTGGACACGACTGAGTGACTTTCACTATGCCATACTATATTTTATATATATATACATATATATATATATATATGTATATATATGTCAATCCCAGTCTCCGAATCCATCTCATCCCCCACTGCTTGGAGTCCATACATTTGTTTTCTGCATCTGTGTCTCTGTTTCTGCTTTGCTATTATCACACTCTATTTCTTCTAGATTCTGTCATCTTCACCCCCACTATAAATTACTTTCCACTATACTCAGGCTCTGAAGATCCTGCTTTCTTCCAAACCAGTCCTTCCTTGCCACAAAAATATTAGACCTTTGTTTTAGACCTTCCTCAACACAACCACTGAGGCTGTGCTGAGGCTGAAGGGGATTTACTGTGAAGTTCATGAATCTGAAGTTTCAGAGCCCCTCATTCCCCGGAGCCCCTTCTAAGGTCCTGAAAGGAGCTTCCATGATAGGCTCACATTGTCATATGATTTTATACAGTTTCCAAAAAGTATATATTTCAACAGCAATTGCTTAAGATCGTTGTCTCCTTCCTCTCCAACTTCTCTTCTCCACTTCCCCTAATGTAAAGTGGTGCTGGAGAAGCTGTGGCCCAGTGTTGACTCTGGCTACAAGGAACCTGAACCAGGAATCCATCCTGGGTCCCTCAGGCCATTTTAATAAATGGTCACAAATCCGGTGGCTTGAAACAATAGAAATGTATTCTCTATAGTTCTGAAGGCCAGAAGTCCAACATCAAGGCAGCAGCAGGACCCTCAGGAGGTTCTGGGGGAGAACTCATTCCTTACCTCTTCTAGCATCTGGTGGCTGCCAGTCTTTCTTGGTGTTCCTTGGCTTGTGACCACATTATTCCAATCTCTGCCTCTGTCTTCATGTCACCTTCTCCTCTGTGTGTGTGTGATTGTCTTGCTGTTTCTTACAAGGACACTTGTGATGGTCTTTAGGGCTCACCTGGATAGTCCAGGATAATTTTCTTATCTCAGGATTCTAAATCATATCCTCTAGATCCTTTTTGCTTATAAAGTAACATCTGCACATTCCAGGGATTAAGGCCTGATATCCTTGGGTTGCCATGATTCAACCTACAACAGGACACTGTTAGTCATGCTTAGTGGGATATATCTATGCAGATTTGAAGCCCCATTTCCTTGTACAGTTAAGCTGTTGCTAAGCATCCTGATAGAATAATCCTTCTTCCCAAGGTGCTGACTCACCTCGTATTGTAACACAAAGGTATAGGACCATATTGTGATATAAACCTTCCCTGTGGGGTCTGGGGGCTTCCCTGGTGGCTCAGTTGGTAAAAAAAAAAAAAAAAAAAAAATCCACCTGCAATGCAGGAGACCTGGTTTTGATCCCTGGGTTGGGAAGATCCCCTGGAGAAGGGAACAGCTACCCACTCCGGTATTCTGGTATGGACAATTCCATGGATTATGTAGTCCATGGGGTCGTAAAGAGTTGGACATAACTGAGTGACTTTCGTATGTGTTGTGGGGCCTGGAGCTAGAAGTATGTAGAAAGTAATAGAGGAAAGACAAATGTAGGGAGACTGAACCTGATCTGTGAAAAATTGCTCTATAAATATCTATAAAAAAAAAGACAGAGATTTTCCTAAATTGATAATAATCCTAAAAATGTACATGTCACTGTCTATAATAGAGTTGTGAAATGGAAAGAAACTTTCCCTAAAAGATTAAGATAAAGCCAAATTTTTATCATCCATGCTGAAAGAGAGACCGAGTTATCTTGCTCTTTTCTATATAGAAAGGAATTCTCTAAAAACTCAAGGAATGTGTGGCTGAAAATGTAGGAAAATTATATTATAGAGGTTTGTTGAGCAGTTAATTCATTTAAACATTATTTAATTTTTAGAGATTTTTTATGATATTTGCCAGGTTTTAAAATTTTTGTTATTTGATTCCTTTTCTTATCCTTAATTAACTTTTGTGGTTGATTTTGTATCCATCTTCTAAAGTGACTCTAAGAATTCTATAGTCTTTTGGCCTAATAAACTGGGATCCTCCTCCAATTGGTTTTATGATTCAGATTTATTGTGGAGTGAATAAAGGGAGCAGCTTCTTATATGCATAAAGGGAAGTTGGCCCAGAAGTCAGAGTTCCTCAACATCTCCAAGAAATCATTTTTGTTCCTAACTTGGCCAAGCTGGCAACACAGAACAGTTGCTCTCCAGTTTCTTGTCCAGGGTGTCAGCCTGAACTCTGTGCTCCTCACAAGCTTGAATGAAAACACAAATATTTCTGGGCTATTGAATCAGTGATGTGCAGTGCATCCATCCATTCTTTGCACAAGCTAATATCCTTCCCCGAAGAAAGCCAGGCTCTTAGAGTTGTGTGTGGGTTCCCCTGCCAAATGGCTTTTCCTGGATCATGTTTCTACAATGGCACCAAGGGAAATATAAGAAACTGCCCTCTGAAACCTGTTTCCGTATTTACTGTAAGGATGCTGTTGAGGAAGTTGTCTATTATATTCCTGTTTATGAGGACCCAAGGGAGACCTTTCCCTCTGGTTCTCCTGAACATCAGGTTTGATTTTTATCTTATGGCAGTTGTAAATCACGTGTCTGGTTTTGTCTCTCACATCTCATGTCTCTGTCAGAATTCTGAGGACTTAGAACATACATTTCAGTACCAATATTACCCCTGGCTCCACTATACCTTAACTACTTGAATTTTTTCCTTTACCTTGATTTTATTATTTGCTTCTTATTAATTGCTTCTTATCTTATTAAATGTATTTATGTAAGTCACCCTAAAATCAGTCAGCAAGGTGGGCATAAAAATAATTTATTTCAGTGTTTTTCAGGTCTATTATATCCTTCTACTTCTCTGTATATTCATTCTGTTAATTTTTGAGAGTTTGATATTGAAGTTCCAACTAAAAAATCTTATATATTTTAGAAAACAATTTTAATATAGAGTGGAACTATATGTAACCTTGTTCTTTATTTTCCAAGTCACCTGTAAATGTGTTATCATACTTTCATAATTAAAAAAAATTAAAAAAATTGAAAAGTCACATTAAATGAATAAAACATGAAACACCTAAAGCACATTTCCCTTCAAGGCTTTATTAATTATATGATATTTCTGCATCAGTCTTTTGCCAGCAAGTCAGAACCTTATTTACTGAGAAAGGATCCAAGTTTCATTAATGAAACCTTAGGCATTCTCAGTGGAGAAAAAAGAAAGAAAGAAAAGCATCCTCATTTTGTTTCCTCTTTTTTTCTTCTTCTCTTTTGCACTATAATTATTATTCATTTAAGAGGACAAATTTTCTCTAAGGCCTCCAGTTCTTTCTTATTCAAGTAGGTATAGTCAGATTACAGATGACAAAGGCCTTCCTAATCTGCAGTGCTTTCCGCTCCTTGGAGAACTGGCCTCGTGTCTCCTTTCCCTTTCCTGAGTCAGCACTTGGCTCCTCCAAAGCCATGGGGCCCCAGGTCAGGCTTAGAAATAATAAGCAAGGAGAGAGAGAACAGCAGCCCATATTTTAAATGTGAAAAGGAGCCCTGGTCTCCAGAGCAATTGTGTTGTTAGTACAGTTCTGAGAAAAGAAGGGGCTAGGAAATTGAAGGAAATGAAAAAAACAGTGTCTCTACAACCCATTTAGGGCTTCCTGTTGGCTCAGACAGTAAACAATCTGCCTGCAATGCAGGAGACCAAGGTTTATTCCGAGGTAAGGAAGATCCCCTGGAGAAGGGAATGCAACCCATTCCAGCATTTTTGCCTGGAGAATTCCATGGACAGAGGAGCCTGGTGGGGTACAGTCCATGGAGTCACAAAGAGTTGGACCTGACTGAGCAGCTAACACTTTCATTTCTCTTTCAAAACCCCACTTAATTGTGACACTGAACTCTAGAGTTAGATAATACCTCTCAGGCTAAAATGATACCAAGACATCTAGCTAAGGTTATTTTACCTACTCAGGGCTGAATTCCCTTATCTTCTTATTCCTCAAAGAAAAGTTCATCTGATCATTTGCTGATTAAGTGTTATAAACTGGATCAGTTCAGTTCAGTTCAGTCACTCAGTCATGTCCGACTCTTTGCGACCCCATGAATCACAGCACGCCGGGCCCCCCTGTCCATCATCAACTCCTGGAGTTCACTCAGACTCACATCCATCAAGTCGGTGATGCCATCCAGCCATCTCATCCTCTGTCGTCCCCTTCTCTTCCTGCCCCCAATCCCTCCCAGCATCAGAGTCTTTTCCAATGAGTCAACTCTTCGCATGTGGTGGCCAAAGTACTGGAGTTTCAGCTTTAGCATCATTCCTTCCAAAGAAATCCCAGGGCTGATCTCCTTCAGAATGGACTGGTTGGATCTCCTTGCAGTCCAAGGGACTCTCAAGGGTCTTCTCCAACACCACAATTCAAAAGCATCAATTCTTTGGTGCTCGGCTTTCTTCACAGTCCAACTCTCACATCCATACATGACCACTGGAAAAACCATAGCCTTGACTAGATGGACCTTTGTTGGCAAAGTAATGTCTCTGCTTTTGAATATGCTATCTAGGTTGGTCATAACTTTCCTTCCAAGATAGTCTATGTTAATTTTGATAGTATTCTTTTTTTTTTCTTTTTTCATATTTTTTTCCTGCCTTAGTTAACCTGCTTTCTAGTTAACTTGTAACTGAATGCAACTTTGAGTGCCTGATGCACAGTAAGGCCAAGCAAGCCAAACTGTGGGAGTTAGGGCTTCCCCGATGGCTCAAACAGTAAAGAACCTACCTTCAATACAGGAAACACAGGAGATGCGATTTCGATTCTCGGGTCAGGGAGATTCCCTGGAGGAGGAAATGGTAACCCACTCCAGTATTCTTGCCTGGCAAATCCCATGGACAGAGAAACCTGGTGGGCTACAGTCTATGGTGTTGCAAAGGAGTCAGGCATGAATGAACATGCATGCACAGGGTAGAGAAAGGTTGATAGCAGGGTGAAGCAAAAATGGTGGCTCATGCTCAAAAACCCCAAATTCCATGATGATTTTCAGGGAAAAGTTTTTATTAGGAAAAATTTGGGGTGAGGGCTGCATGGTGTGTGACTTTCTTGATGGGTTGAGGTGAGGTAACAGAGTGGTGCTCTAGGAATCTTGTTCTCAGCCTGAAGTTACCATCCTCCACCTGGGTGGGGGCCTTAGTCCTATAGAAAAACTCAGAGATATTGTGATGGAATGCTCCTTGAGCACGCACCAAGATCCTCCTTTAATGGCTGTACTATTGTTATTTGAATGCTCCTCCTTTGCTTCTGCTTTCCCTTACTCCCCTGATTAATAACTGTCTGAATCTTCTCTTTGGTATTCAGAAAGGTCCAGAGGCTGAAATCTTTATCCTGCAAATGAGAAACAGGGGGTATGGAAAGACTTTGTACTCTGGAGGGTCCCATAGGTTCCCACTCAGTATCCAATATTTTATACAATTTTCATTTTTTCTTCATTATCAGTATCGCTAACATTTCTTGGCCCCTTAACATGGCCAGTTTTTAACTGCCTATCTGAATCAGATTCCTCTTTAGTTTTCATCTGATGCCCACCTGACTTCAAGTTTGGGAAGTTATGTTTTATATTAGAATTTATGAATCAATTTTCTAATCTACATCTCCATGACTGTCAAGGTTCTGGTGACCTTGACATGGCATCCCTTTATTTACTTCTCCCAGGCTTACATTCCATCTTATACACCACCTTCTGATTTACTGTCTGTTTCTCTGTTCTGTCCACTGGTCATTCACAGGAACACTTCAGATCAATGTTCGCCTTGTGGCCCTGTGCAAATTATAGCAACATTTTCATGAGGACCTCTGCTCATTCTGTTCCCATTCATGAAGGCTCCTTGTCTAACTCTTCCTGAGATGCCCTAGAGTTCCTCCAAGGTCACATCCGGTTTTGAATTGACAAGGACATGAAATTGAGGCCCCATGACAAACCATCTAAAGTAAGCAAGCAATTCTTAACCCAAGCATGCATCAGAAAAGAAAGGCATTTGTCAAGAATAAAAAAGATTAAGATTTTTTATTTATTTTTTTATTGAAGGATAATTGCTTTACAGAATTTTGTTGTTTACTATAAAACCTCAACATGAATCAGCCATAGGTATACATATATCCCCTCCCTTTTGAAACTCTTTCCCATCTCCCTCCCCATCCCACCCCTCTAGGTTGATACAGAGCCCCTGTTTGAGTTTTATGAGCCATACAGCAAATTCCCGTTGGCTATCTATTTTATGATAACGTAAGTTTCCATGTTGTTCTTTACATACATCTCACTCTCCCCTGCCCTCTCCCCATGTCCATAAGTCTATTCTCTATGTCTGTTTCTCCATTGCTGCCCTGTAAATAAATTCTTCCATACCAATTTTCTAGATTCCATATATATGCATTAGAATACGATATTTATCTTTCTCTGACTTACTTCAATTTGTATAATAGGTTCTAGGTTCATCCACCTCATCAGAACTGACTCAAATGTGTTCCTTTTTATGGCTGAGTAATATTCCATTGTGTATATACCACAAATTATCTATTCATCTGTCGATGGACATCTAAGTTGCTTCCTTGTTCTAGCTATTGTAAATAGTGCTGTAATGAACAATGGGATACATGTCTTTTTCAATTTTGGTTTCCTCAGGATAAATGCCTAGGAGTGGGATTGCTGGGTCATATGGTGGTTTTATTCCAATTTTTTAAGGAATCTCCATACTGTCTTCCACAGTGGCTGTATCAGTTTACATTCCCACCAACAGTGACAGAGCATTCCCTTTGCTCCACACCCTCTCCAGCATTTATTGTTTGTAGACATTTTGATGATGGCCATTCTGACCGGTGTGAGGTGATATCTCATTGTAGTTTTGATTTGCATTTCTCTAATAATGAGCGATGTTGAGCATCTTTTCACGTGTTTATTAGCCATCTGTATGTCTTCTTTGGAGACATGTCTGTTTAGGTCTTTTCCCTACATTTTGATTGGGTTGTTTGTTTTTCTGGCATTGAGTTATATGAGCTGTTTGTATATTTTGGAAATTAATCCTTTGTCAATTGTTTCATTTGCTTTTATTTTTTCCCATTCTGAGCGTTGTCTTTTCACCTTGCTTATAGTTTCTTTTGCTGTGCAAAAGCTTTTAAGTTTAATCAGATCCCACTTGTTTACTTCTGTTTTTATTTCTGTTACTCTAGGAGGTGGGTCATAGATGATCTTCCTTTGATTTATGTCACTGAGTGTTCTGCCTATGTTTTCCTCTACGGGTCTTATGGTTTCTGCTCTTTCATTTAGGTCTTTAATCCATTTTGAGTTTATCTTTGTGTATGGTGTTAGGAAGTGTTCTAATTTCATTCTTTTACATGTAGCTGTCCAGTTTCCCCATCACCATTTATGGAAGAGGCTGCCTTCACACCATTGTATATTATTGCCTCCTTTGTAAAAAATAAGGTACTCATAGGTGCATGGGTTTATTTCTGGGCTTTTTTTCTTGTTCCATTAGTCTATATTTCTGTTTTTGTGCCAGTGCCATACTGTCTTGATGACTGTAGCTTTGTAGTATAATCTGAACTCAGGTAGGTTGATTCCTCCAGCTGCATTCTTCTTTCTCAAGACTGCTTTGGCTATTCAAGGTCTTTTCTGTTTCCATATGAATTATGATATTTTTGTTCTAGTTCTGTGAAAAAATGCCATTAGTAATTTGATAGGGTTCACATCGAATTTATAGATTGCATAGTCATTTTCACAATATTGGTTCTTACCCAGGAACATGGACTATCTCTCCATCTGTTTATGTCATCTTTGATTTCTTTCCTTAAGTAAGTAAGTAAGTAAGTGTTAGTCACTCAGTCATGCCCGACTTTTTACAACCCCATGGACTGCAGTCCACCAGACTCCTCTGTCCATGAGATTTTCCAGGCAAGGATACTGGAGTGGGTTGCCACTTCTTTCTCCAGGGGATCTTCCCAACCCAGGGATTGAACATGGGTCTCCTGCACTGCAGGCAGATTCTTTACCAACTGAGCTACAAGGGAAGCCCAGATTTCTTTCATTAGTGTCTTCTGATTTTCTGTGTATAGTTCTTTTGTCTCCTTAGGTAAGTTTATTCCTAGATATTTAATTCTTTTTGTTGCAATGGTGAATGAGATTGATTCCTTAATTTCTGTCTGATTTTTCATTGTTAGTTTATAGAAATGCAAGTAATTTCTGTGTACTGATTTTGTATCCTGCAACTTTGCTAAATTCACTAATTAGCTCCAGTAATTTTCTTATACTGACTTTGGGGTCTTCTGTGTGCAGTATCATGTCATCTGCAAACAGTGAGAGCTTTACTTCTTCTTTTCTGATCTGGATTCCTTTTATTTGTTTTTCTTCTTTGAATGCTGAAGCTAGGACTTCCAGAACTATGTTGAATAATAGTGCTGAAAGTGGACACCCCTGTCTTGTTCCTGATCTTAGGGGAATACTTTCAGTTTTTCACCATTGAGAATAATGCTTGCTGTAGGCTTATCATATATGGCCTTTACTATGTTGAGGTATGTTCCTTCTGTGCCCGTTTTAATCATAAATTGGTGCTGAATTTTGTCAAAGGCTTTTTGTGTATCTACTGAGATGATCATATGGTTTTTATCTTTCAATTTGTTAATATGGTGTATCACATTGATTAATTTCTGTATATTGAAGATCCTTGCATCTTTGGAATAAACCCAACTTGATCATGTTGTATGAGCTTTTTGATGTATTGCTAAATTCTGTTTGCTAAAATTTTGTTGAGGATCTTTGCATCTATGTTAATCAATGATATTGGGATGTAGTTTTCTTTTTTTGTGTTGTCTTTATTTCGTTTTTTTTTTTTTTTTTGCATCTCTTTTCCATGGGGATGGTCTTGATCCCTGTCTCCTGTACAATGTCACAAACCTCAGTCCATAGTTCATCAGGCACTCTATCTATCAGATCTAGTCCCTTCAATCTATGTCTCACTTCCACTGTATAACCATAAGGGATTTGATTCAGGTCATACCTGAATGGTCTAGTGGTTTTCCCTACTTTCTTCAATTTAAGTCTGTATTTGACAATAAGGAGTTCATGGTCTGAGCCACAGTCAGCTCTGGTCTTGTTTTTGCTGACTGTATAGAGCTTCTCCATCTTTGGCTGCAAAGAATATAATCAGTCTGATTTCAGTGTTGACCATCTGGTGATGTCCATGTGTAGAGTCTTCTCTTGTGTTGTTGGAAGAGGGTGTTTGCTATGACCAGTGCATTTTCTTGGCAAAACTCTATTAGTCTTTGCCCTGCTTCATTCCGTATTCCAAGGCCAAATTTGCCTGTTACTCCAGGTGTTTCTTGACTTCCTACTTTTGCATTCCAGTCCCCTATAATGAAAAAGACATCTTTTTTGGGTGTTAGTTCTAAAAGGTCTTGTAGGTCTTCATAGAACCGTTCAACTTCAGCTTCTTCAGCATTACTGGTTGGGGCATAGACTTGGATTACTGTGATATTGAATGGTTTGCCTTGTAAACGAACAGAGATCATTCTGTCGTTTTTAAGATTGCATCCAAGTACTGCATTTCAGACACTTTTGTTGACCATGATGGCTACTCCATTTCTTCTAAGGGATTCCTGCCCACAGTAGTAGATATAATGGTCATCTGAGTTAAATTCACCCATTCCAGTCCATTTTAGTTTGCTAATTCCTAGAATGTCGATGTTCACTCTTGCCATCTCCTGTTTGACCACTTCCAATTTGCCTTGACTCACGGACCTGGCATTCCAGGTTCCTATGCAATATTGCTCTTTACAGCATCAGACCTTGCTTCTATCACCAGTCACATCCACAACTGGGTATTGTTTTTGTTTTGTCTCCATCCCTTCATTCTTTCTGGAGTTATTTCTCCATCAATCTCCAGTAGCATATTGGGCCCCTACTGACCTGGGGAGTTCCTCTTTCAGTATCCTATCATTTTGCCTTTTCATACTGTTCATGGGATTCTCAAGGCAAGAATACTGAAGTGGTTTGCCATTCCCTTCTCCAGTGGACCACATTCTGTCAGACCTCTCCACCATGACCCGCCCATCTTGGGTGGCCCCACGGGCATGGCTTAGTTTCATTGAGTTAGACAAGGCTGTGGTCCTACTGTGATTAGATTGACTAGTTTTCTGTGAAAAGAAATGCAAAAAAGCAAAATGGCTGTCTGAGGAGGCCTTACGAATAGCTGTGAAAAGAAGAGAAGCAAAAAGCAAAGGAGAAAAGGAAAGATATAAGCATCTGAATGCAGAGCTCCAAAGAATAGCAAGAAGAGATAAGAAAGCCTTCCTCAGCGACGAATGCAAAGAAATAGAGGAAAACAACAGAATGGGAAAGACTAGAGGTCTCTTCAAGAAAATCAGAGATACCAAAGGAACATTTCATGCAAAGATGGGCTCGATAAAGGATAGAAATGGTATGGACCTAACAGAAGCAGAAGATATTAAGAAGAGGTGGCAGGAATACACAGAAGAACTGTACAAAAAAGATCTTCACAACCAAGATAATTACGATGGTGTGATCACTCATCTAGAGCCAGACATCCTGGAATGTGAAGTCAAGTGGGCCGTAAAAAGCAGCACTATGAACAAAGCTAGTGGAGGTGTTAGAATTCCAGTTGAGCTATTTCAAATCCTGAAAGATGATGCTGTGAAAGTGCTGCACTCAATATGCCAGCAAATTTGGGAAACTCAGCCATGGCCACAGGACTGGAAAAGGTCAGTTTTCATTCCAATCCCGAAGAAAGGCAATGCCAAAGAATGCTCAAAATACTGCACAATTGCACTCATCTCACACGCTAGTAAAGTAATCTCAAAATTCTCCAAGCCGGGCGTCAGCAATATGTGAACCGAGAACTTCCAGATGTTCAAGCTGGTTTATAAAAGGCAGAGGAACCAGAGATCAAATTGCCAACATCCACTGGATCATGGAAAAAGCAAGAGAGTTCCAGAAAAGCATCTATTTCTGCTTTATTGACAATGCCAAAGCTGTTGACTGTGTGGATCACAATAAAATGTAGAAAATTCTTCAGGAATTGGGAATACCAGACCATCTGACCTGCCTCTTGAGAAACCTATATGCAGGTCAGGAAGCAACAGTTAGAACTGGACATGGAACAACAGACTGGTTCCAAATAGGAAAAGGAGTATGTCAAGGCTGTATATTGTCATCCTGCTTATTTAACTTCTATGCAGAGTATATCATGAGAAACGCTGGGCTGGAAGAAGCACAAGCTGGAATCAAGACTGCTGGGAGAAATATCAATAACCTCAGATATGCAGATGACACCACCCTTATGGCAGAAAGTGAAGAGGAACTAAAAAGCCTCTTGATGAAAGTGAAAGTGGAGAGTGAAAAAATTGGCTTAAAGGTCAACATTCAGAAAACGAAGATCATGGCATCTGGTCCCATCACTTCATGCGAAATAGATGGAGAAACAGTGGAAACAGTGTCAGACTTTATTTTTGGGGGCTCCAAAATCACCGCAGATGGTGACTGCAGCCATGAAATTAAAAGCCGCTTACTCCTTGGAAGGAAAGTTATGACCAACCTAGATAGCATATTCAAAAGCAGGGATATTACTTAGCAAACAAAGGTCCATCTAGTCAAGGCTATGGTTTTTCCAGTGGTCATGTGTGGGTGTGAGAGTTGGACTGTGAAGAAAGCTGAGTGCCAAAGAATTGATGCTTTTGAACTGTGGTGTTGGAGAAAACTTTTGAGAGTCCCTTGGACTGCAAGGAGATCCAACCAGTCCATTCTGAAGGAGATCAGCCCTGGGATTTCTTTGGAAGGAATGATGCTAAAGCTGAAACTCCAGTACTTTGGCCACCTCATGTGAAGAGTTGACTCATTGGAAAAGACTCTGATGCTGGGAGGGATTCAGGGCAGGAGAAGGGGACGACAGAGGATGAGATGGCTGGATGGCATCACTGACTCAGTGGACGTGAGTCTCAGTGAACTCCGGGAGTTGGTAATGGACAGGGAGGCCTGGCGTGCTGCGATTCATGGGGTCACAAAGAGTCGGACATGATTGAGCAACTGAACTGAACTGAACTGTCTCATTTTGGTATCAGGGTGATGGTGGCCTCATAGAAAGAGTTTGAAAGTGTTCCTTCCTCTGCAATTTGTTGAAAAAGTTTTAGAAGGATAGGCATTAGCTCTTCTCTAAATATTTGATAGAATTCTCTTGTGAAGCCTTCTGGTCCTGGGCTTTTGTTTCTTGGGAGATTTTTAATCACAGCTTCAATTTCAATGGCAATTGCATTGTTCATAATTTCTATTTCTTCCTGGTTCAGTCTTGGAAGATTGAACTTTTATAAGAATATGCCCATTTCCTCCAGGTTATCCACTTCACTGACATATAGTTGTTCATAATAGTCTCTTATAATCCTTTGTATTTCTGTATTTTCTATTGTAACCTCTCCTTTCTCATTTCTAATTTTGTTGATTTGATTCTTCTCTCTTTTTTTCTTGATTAGTCTAGCTAAGGGTTTGTCAATTTTATCTTCTCAAAGAACCAGCTTTTAGTTTTATTAATCTTTACTGTTTGTTTCATTTCTTTTTCATTTATTTCTGCTCAGATCTTTATGATTTCTTTCCTTCTACTATTTTTTTTCCTTCTCCTTTTTCCAGTTTTTTTAGGTATAAAGTTAGGTTGTCTATTTGATGATTTTCTTGTTTCTTGAGGCAGGATTGTATTGTTATAAACTTCCCTCTCAGAACTGTTTTTGCTGCATCCCATAGGTTTTGAGTTGTCTTGTTTCATTGTCATTTGTTTCTAGAAATATTTTTATTTCCGTTTTGATATCTTTAGTAGCCTGTAGATTATTTGGGAACATGTTGCTTCATGTCTATGTGTTTGTGTTTCTTACAGTTTTTTTTTTTTTTTTTGTAATTGATGTCTAGTCTCACTGTCTTGTGGTCAGAAAAGATGCTTGATATAATTTCAATTTCCTTAGATTTATTGAGGCTTAATTTGTGACCCAAGATGTGGTCTATCCTCAAGAATGTACCGTGTTCACTTGAGAAGAAGGTGTATTCTTCTGTATTTGGATGGAATGCTCTGAATATATCAATGAGACCTGTCTCATCTAATGTATCACTTAAGACTTTTGTTTCATTATTAATTTTTTTTTCTGTTTTGATGATCTTTCAATTTGTGTGAGTGAGGTGTTAAAGTCTCCTACTATTATTGTGTTACTGTCAATTTCTCCTTTTACATCTGTAAGTATTTGTCTTATGTATTGAGGTGCTCCTATGTTGGGTACCTAGTTATTTACAATTGTTATGTCTTCCTCTTGGATTGATCCCTTGATCATTATGTAGTGTCTTTCCTTATCTCTTGTAATCTTCTTTATTTTAAGGTCTATTTTGTCTGATATGAGGATTGCTACTCCAACTTTCTTTTGCTTCCCATTTGCATGGAAGATATTTTTCCATCCTCTCACTTTCAGTCTATATGTGTCTTGAGGTCTGAAGTGGGTTTCTTGTAGACAGGATATGTATGGGTCTTGTTTTTGTATCCATTCAGCCAGTCTGTGTCTTTTGGTTGGAGCATTTAATCCATTTACATTTAAAGTAATTATTGATATATGTGTTCCTTTTGCCATTTTCTAATTGTTTGGGTTTGATTTTGTAGATCTTTTTATTTCTCTTGTATTTCTTGACTATATAAGTCCCCTTTAACATTTGTTGTAAAGTTGGTTTGGTGGTACTGAATTCTCTTAATTTTTGCTTGTATGAAAACCTTTTGATTTCTCCATCAATTTTGAATGAGATCCTTGCTGGGTATGATAATATTGGCTGTAGATTTTTTCCTTTCAATACTTATATCCTGCCATTCCCTTCTGGCCTGTAGAGTTTCTGCTGAAAGATAAGTTGTTAAGCATATGGAGTTTCCCTTGTATGTTACTTGTTGCTTCTTCCTTGCTGCTTTTAATATTCTTTCTTTGTGTTAGTCTTTGTTAGTTTGATTAGTATGTGTCTAGGCGTGTTTCTCTTTGGGTTTATCTGGTATGGGACTATTTGTGTCTCTTGGACTTGATTGGCTATTTCCTTTTCCATTTTGGGGAAATTTTCAACTATAATCTCTTCAAAAATTTTCTCTTTCCCTTATTTTTCTCTTCTTCTTCTGGGACCCCTATAATTCAAATGTTGGTGCATTTGATATTTTCCCAGAGGTCTCTGAGGCTATCCTCAGTTCTTTTCATTCTTTTTACTTTATTCTGCTCTTCAGAAATTATTTCCACCACTTTATCTTCCCACTCACTGATTTGTTCTCCTGCTTCAGATACTCTGCTATTGATTCCTTCCAGAGTATTTTTAATTTCAGTAATTGTGTTGTTTGTCTCTGTATGTTTATTCTTTAATTCTTCTAGGTCTTTCTAAATTGATTCTTGCATTTTCTCCATTTGGTTTTCAAGGTTTTTGATCATCTTTACTATCACTATTCTGAATTCTTTTTCAGGTAGTCTGCCTATTTCCTATTCATTTATTTGAACTTCTATGTTTCTAGTTTGTTCCTTCATTTGTGTAGTATTTATCTGCCTTTTCATTACTTTTTTAAAACTGATTGTGTTTGAGGTCTCCTTTTTCCAGGCTTCAAGGTTGAATTCTTTCTTCCTTTGGGCTTCTGCCCTCCTAAGGTTGGTCCAGTGGTTTGTGTAGGCTCCCTATCAGGTGAGATTTGTGCTGAGTTTTTGTTTGTTTTTCCTCTGATGGGCAAGGCTGAGTGAGGCGGTACTCCTGCCTTCTGATGATTGACTTTGTATTTTTGTTCTGTTTGTTGTTTAGATGAGGAGTCCTGCACAGGGTGCTACTGGTGGTTGGGTGATGCCGGGTCTTGTATTCAAGTGGTTTCCTTTGTGTGAGCTCTCACTATCTCATACTCCCTAGGGTTAGTTCTCTGATAGTCTAGGGTCTTGGAGTCAGTGTTCCTGCTCCAAAGGCTCGGGGCTTGATCTCTAGTCAGGAATGAAAATTCCACAAGTGGTTTCTTATGGCATTAAGTGAGATTAAAACAAATATACAAAAATGAGAAACCAAAGATGAGCCTCAGAAAAATGGCAGTTACAAAATCAGGCAAATAATAATTAAAATAATGGAATATACACATATACATATACATCCATGAGCAAAGCCAAAACAGTCCAACAAAAATAAAGTTTATTTACCCGGTGAACAAAGGAAATCAAAAATTGTATTTACCAGTTAAGAACAAAAGTAACTAAAGCACAAACTGGAAAACAAAACTAAAGCAAGGTTCCAAGTGGGGAATAAAGCAATGAAAACAAAACTAACATATTGACAGGAAAGGAAAGAAAGAAAAGAAAGAGAGAATAGATAAAGTTAAGTAGAGGTAGATGAAGAAGATTTATATACATTAAAGATTAACTGCAAAGGGAAAAGAACAGTAGGAAAGGCAAATGAAGGAATACATGTAGAAAAATACAATAGGTTAAAAAATTAAAACTTAAAATCATAGAAAAGGGAAAAGAAAAATAAAACAGAAGAAGAAAGGAAAAAGGAAAACTCCACAGAACTGCAAAAGCCCAATGTAGAGGCAGAGGTTTATAGCAACAATAAAAAGAGTGATTGAATATACACATATACATATACACCCATAAGCAAAGTCAAAACAGATCAACAAAAATAAAGTACAATAGACTGACCTAGCAAACAAAGGAAACCAAAAATTATAAAGACCAGAGCAAAACTAACTAAAGCACAAACTGGAAACAAAACTAAAGTAAGGTGCCAATTTGGAATAAAGCAATGAAAATAAAACTAACAAATATGTTGAGAGGAAAGGGAAGAAAGAAAAGAAAGAAAGAAAAGAAAGAAAGAATAGATATGCAAAGTTAAATAGAGGTAGATGAAGAAGATGTATATACATTAAAAATTAACTGCAAGGGAAAAGGAACAGTAGGCTAAACAAAGGAATAAATGTAGAAAAACAATAATAGATTTAAAAAATTAAAATTAAAAAAGAGAGAGGAAAAAAAAGGAAAACTCCACAAAAATGCAAAAGCCCAATGTAGAGACTGAGATTTATAACAACAATAAAAAGTGTGACTGAGGGGGAAAAAAAAGCTAAAAAGCTTAATTAGATTTCATAGTGCCAATAAAATTGACAGCTACAGCAGAGGTGAGAAAAAGGAGGAAAAATCCAAAAGAATCTATAGAACAAGTCAAAACATAAGAATAACAAATGTTTTTCTGGAGTCACTGCTGCCAGACGCCTTTCCCTCGCTGGGAGTCACAGTCCACCTCATCTCCCTAGGATGCCCTCCAACACTGTGCTGATCTCTGGACCTGCTGTGAAGGCAGCTCAGATTCTAATCTTGTCCTACTCCTGTGTGTTCTTGCCTCCAATGTCCACAGCTATCAGAACTAGTGTGTTTTCTTTTGTAGGAGCTCTCAATGACCTTTTATATATTCCATAGACACAGAGTCTGCCTAGTGTGGATTTAATCTGCAGCTTGTACAGCTGGTGGGAAGGTTTTCGGTCTTCTTCCTTAGCCACACTGCCCCTGGGTTTCAACTGTGGTTTTATTTCCACCTCTACATGTGGGTCATCCACTGGGGTTTGCTCCTGAGGCTGCCCTGGAGGGCTTGGGTTTGCCCCTGTGAGGGCCAGGTGTGGAGGTGATACAGCTGCTTGGGTTGCAGGGGTTCTGGCAGCACCAGGTACTCAGGAGAGTTGGTGGCTAGGGCAGCAGGAAATGTGCTCTAGAAGGGTATTGCAACCAGTATTGGTCAATACGCTCCAGTATTCTTGCCTGGAGAACCCCCTCTCTGACAGAGAATCCTGGTAGGCCGCAGTCTACAGGGTTGCAAAGAGTCCGGACACAACAAAAGCGACCCTGTGTGCATAGACACAAGACTTTTTTTGCCTGTGACAGCTCTGCCCCAGTAAGAGCTGAGCATGAAGGTGGCGCAGCTGCTTGGCTTGTGGGGACCCTGGCAGCACCAAGTGTGCAGGAACACGGACTGCCTCTGCCACAGGAATTATGGCCCTATCAGAGTTGTTTTTTTTTTTTGAGCCTCTTGTAGCTGGCAATCAGAAGACCTCTTTGTCCAATATTTCTCCATAGCTGTGCCTGTTCAGACACATAGAGAGCTCCCTTGCCTGGGGTCTGTTTCTGTTGTTTGGCACATCAGGCACATAGAGGGGCCCCCCTGGCTGGGGTCCTACTGTGTAGATTGGCACATCAGGCACTTAAAGGGGCACCCTGAGTGGGGTCCTACTCAGTAGTTCAGTGCATCAGAGGTTTGATGGGTAAGCCTCTCTATTGTTCAACTGCCGATGCTGGCACGCAGGGAGAGAGAGGCTATGGTGATGACTCCACCCCCTACACATGACTCAGCAGTATCGCCTTGCTTCCATGGCTGCCCAGCTTTCCTCCACAGGCATTTCCACACCTCTGTCTCCTGAGATTTATTTTGAATGGTTCTCCACACATGCTGGGGTGTGTGTGCCTGTGTGTATGTGAATAGGAAAATATTTGCAGCCTGAAGTGAAACAGAGGCAGGATCTCACAGAACAGAGACTAACTGGAAACTCCAGTGGGAAGACATATAAGTGATATTACCAGGGACCTATCTGGCTGCCTGGGAGGTAGGGTAGAGGCATAATTCCTGCTCCATAGCATACACCAATTTGTCATCCAGGATACTGGCTTTCTCTGATAAGAAGAGAATGCTGAAGAGTCTTTTTACTTGACTCTACTTACTCATTAGTAGGTAACAAGGAAGCCTGCACATCTTGCCACCAAGCTGTGACCCAGAGGGTGCCCAGGTACCACCCCCTTACTGTATTATATCAACCTTTCTGAGCACAGGTGAGCCAAGGGCTTCATGAAGGCCTAGTTTCAATGGACTGGCAAGACTATTTGTTTTCCTTAGAGTGTCATTTCTGCTCCATGCTGCACTCATTAAATATGTTTATGCACCAATTGCTAAGTCAGGATACTTTCCATTTGGTGGCTCTGTTGTAAGGCTTTAGAAGCTATGTTTGTTATTTATAAGTCATGCTGCACATATATTCTCTTTCTTTACACCAACTCCCATAATCTCAATTAACAAAAACATCCAAAAAAGAAGTCCAAGAAAAATATTATACATTGTTTGATCAGTAAAGACCAGATTATACAATCAAAGGGATATTAAACAAAACAGTAGCAATGCTTAACATGTTGGGAACTCACAAGGTTGCAGGCACATGCAAAGGTACAAAACAATTGGCATGTAGTTCATCAAATCCTAATAGCAATCCTGAAAAGTGGGTATTGTAGAAATGTAGAAAAGTACAGTTCTTATGCCCCATTTCAGAGGGAAAACGTCAGCCAGCTGGCTCCTAGAGAAATTTGTTCCCTTTGTGAAGTTCAGCATGACTCAGCTCATTGGCCTATAAACTTGACTATACTGATTCGATGAATGTGGAGCTATCTTTCAGAGATAAATCATAAGTCAAAGAGAAATCACCATGAGACACACCAGATACTCAAACCCACATGCTCAGCATATGTATCTATCAGTCAGGGGCTCAACAGGAGACAGATGGCATGCTGGTACTACAATCATTGGAGGAGGGTTTAATAAAGGAGTTACTTACAAAAGTGTAGGTAGGAATAGGGAAACCATACAGGATTGTACAGAACTGAAGGCTAGTAAAAATTGTTCTATTTCCACTTGTAGGCCTGACAGGATGAGGGGAGGGAGTGGTCTCAAAGAGACAGCTTTAGAGAAGGAACCACCTGGACAGGAGTCACAATGTTGTCCTGAGGGACTCAGTCTACACAAACCAGTCTTAACAAGGAGAAAGCTGTAGGAATAAACAAATGTTCTGAAATCACTGTTTTCTTCTCCAGTTTTCAGATAGGGCTTCATTAGAGAAACCCAATAAGAAGCCACAGGCAAGATTTTTCCTTGAGGCAATCGATGGAGGTCAACTGCCTAGAGTACAGAGTAGGATAGAGAAAGGTGGAGAGTAAATATTCAGAGACATTGAACATCTTCTCCTTAAACCAAACCTTGGTCAGAATTCACTTCAACTTATCATGAACAATAACCATACCAAGGGACCCTTGGAGTTTCTGTGGTCAACCCATTGCCCACTGTAAGCAGACTATGTGAAAGGTCAGATCATAATTAGAAATATGTTGGTAAGCATGGATTTGGTAAGGGAAAATAGGAGTAATTAATGATATCAATATAAGATTGCCTGATCCCAGTAAACCAGTGAAGTTGCCCAGTCGTGCCCGACTCTTTGGAATCCCAAGGACTGTAGCCTACCAGGCTCATCCATCCATGGAATTTTCCAGGCAAGAGTACTGGAGTGGGTTGCCATTTCCTTCTCCACGGGATCTTCCCGACCCAGGGATCGAACCTAGGTCTCCCACATTGCAGGCAGACGCTTTACCGTCTGAGACACCAGGGAAGCTGCCTGATATATTGATATTAAAGAAGCGATGAATTCATTCTTGGGACTAGAATGCTGAAAGCTGAAAAGCCCTCTGGTATTTATTGCTGCATAAGAAACCATCCCAAAACTTAGTGACTTAAATCAATAAACAATAATTTTTCATAATTCTTTAGGTTAGCTGAGTGCTTCTTCTGAGCTGGCAACTTCTTAGGTGCTAGATGTTCTAGGACGGCCTCACTCACATATAAGGGGCTTCACAGTGAGATGGCTGAGATGGCCAGATAGCTAAAGCCTCTGTACAGATAGGCTCTTATCATCTACGAGGTTAGCCCAGGCTTACTCACATGATGGGGGAAGAGTTCCCAGCAGCAAGGGAAGGCAAGCCCCAATGTGCTTGGGTATCTATGCTTGGGTAATATATGCCAGTATCGTATTGGCCAGAGAAAGTCACATTGACAAAACCAGATTCAAGTTTGGAGGACTAGACTCTACCTCTTGATGGAAGGAGCTTTAAATCTACCACACCCATGTTAGAAATGGTCTATCCTGTTGACCAAGAAACACTCAGAAATTGTTGGCTTACATTCTGTCTCCCTTTACCAATATTTGGACAATTGTGTGTGATCTGCTATATTTCTGTGGCTAACTGTGAGTCTTATTCTGATTGCATTTGCTACCAGACCTTACAGACATTCTTTTTAGGGCTATTGGGTAGTGGGTCATTGTATTAATATTAGAGCTTAATTTTCAGATTATAATTGGATTTTTCTGGTTTCTAATTTTTAAGGGGGTCTTCCATTTAGTCCCAAAGCATGGACGATATGTATTATCATTCTTGTTTTCAGATGATAGAATTGACTGCACAGACAGTAGAGGTTGAATTTGAACTCTGATCTAACAGAATCCATAGCCTCACTTTCCTTTACATTCAGTTATTTCTCCAAATTTTTATGAAAACACTTGTAAACCACAAAGTACTACTAAAATATAAAGGAACATGAGCACCATCTTTATTATTATTAGAGTTTTCAGTATTATTCAGAGTTTCAGGTTTCATAGCGAGGTAACAATTTTCTCGAAGACAATTTTTATTCTTTTCTTTTCTCTGGAGCCAGAAATTAGCACTTCATAAGACTTACATAAGAACCAGTCTTTATTAGAAGGTTGAGTTTAATGGCTTTCCATTCTATTAAATAGCCATTTATTCTTTTAAATTAGCTGTCATTTCAATAGGAAAGCCAATTGGTTGAGAAACTGGGCTACAAGGTGTACAAATTAAAACAGCTGTGGAGCGTGCATGTCTCATGTTCCTATTATACTTTACATCAGGGGCATAGACAAGCATATAGGTTGATGAAAACTCAGTCACTGCCTTCAGGAAAATTACAGTCTAATTTACGGTCATCAACTAATATTATGACTTAACTGAATCAATATTCCCCTATATTCTAATAGACTGTGGGTTTCTTAGTGGCAAGAATTGGGATTTTATGCTTCATTTCAGTACCATTTAGCACATAACACATGTAATAAGTGTCTGAGAATATTTAATTAATGAATTGATTGAAGATTGAAAGAAGTTAATGAGCAGAAGTTGAGGGAAAATAGTTAATCTTTTTGTAAAATACTATTGATAAACATTAATAATGTAAATCAGTAAAGAATTTGGTTTGGCTGCAGTAATAGGCACCCAAATAAGAACATCTTATCAAAGATAGGTGGAGAAGGCAATGGCACCCCACTCCAGTACTTTTGCCTGGAAAATCCCATGGATGGAGGAGCCTGGAAGGCTGCAGTCCATGGGGTCGCTAAGAGTCGGACACGACTGAGCGACTTCACTTTCACTTTTCACTTTCATGCATTGGAGGAGGAAATGGCAACCCACTCCAGTGTTCTTGCTTGGAGAATCCCAGGGACGGGGGAGCCTGGTGGCTGCCATCTATGGGGTCACACAGAGTTGGACACGACTGAAGTGACTTAGCATAGCATAGCATAGCATCAAAGATAGGGGTTTATTTTTATTTCAGATAACATTAAATTCAGAGCTAGAGAAAAAGAGGTATGACAAAGTGTTGTCAAGGACACTGTCTCCTTGGCTTTTTCTGCTGCATCATCTCAAGCATATGGGTTTACAATATGCGTTATCAATTTATCAGCATCTCACAACACATCTCAAAACCCTAGTAGCTCAGATGGTAAAGAATCTGCCTGCAATGCAATGCAGGAGAACTGAGTTCGATCCCCGAGTTAGGAAGATTCCCTAGAGTAGGAAATGGCAACCCACTCCAGTATTCTTGCCTGGAGAATCCCCTGGACAGAGGGGCCTAGCGGGCTGCAGTCCATGGGGTCACAAAGAGTTGGACACGACTAAGTTACTAACACTTTCACTTTCACAACACATACTTTGGGAAATGCTAATCTAAATGAATCCTTTCATTTTATAGATGCAACAGAATTTTATTCAACATATAATTATTGAGCAGATACCAGATTCCCAAAACTAATTTTGAAGCTCTGGAAAAGGCCAGATAAGAAAATCAAGATTCAGAGGGGTGAAGTGGTTTGAAAGTTGACACATGAAGTAAATAAATCGAGTCCAGGGTAGTCAGAACCCTCTAATGGTCATGTTCCCTTCCCCTGACAAACATGACTAAACCTCACAAAAATTTATATAGGGCAGGTATTATTGTAATAATCCTCCTTTTTTTTTTCAGATCAGTAAATGTGGCTCAGAGACAACATAACTTGCCCAAGATCACCCAACTAACAATAACTCTGTTCTGATCTGTCTGACTCCAGATTCCTTACTCTTCTGCTGTGGCATGTTTATTGTTTTCCTATTATTACTTTGATATTGAAAAAGATAGAATCAGCTTTGGGTACAGAAGATAACCTGCTCTAAGGCATTCAGGGTTGCAAGGTGTGGGCATTCAAGATGCCAGTGAGCTGACCATCTTTGATGGGGGTTAGTCTACACATTAGTAGGTTGTGCTCTGCCCATCTGACCTCATTGCAGACACCAGATGTGTTAGTGCCAGACTTCATCAACACTCTTATGGCCAATAGAGTCTTTAGTGCATGAGCCAAACATCATTATCTTAAGTCCTGAGGAGGGTTGAACTTTCCAGTTGTACAGACTAGTGGCTTTCATGAGTTTTCTGACACTCCTTTTATAATCCTTTCTTGCCTTGCAGCATCCCCTCTTTGCTGTACCTGCTCTTTATATCCCATCTGCCACCAAGTTCTTTCTTAGGTTTCTTCCTTAGAAAAGTATTTTGAAGTGTTTCCTGTATCTTTTCCATTGCCAGTCCTCAGCATTGAATTCCTGGATTATTGTCATGGAGATACTAAATATAAAGCTGTTTCCAGCCTCTCCCATTCCACAATATCTTACCCTATGCTTCCAGAAAAATCCTCTTTAAACCTTATGCCATTTCCATGTTCAAAATGCATATACAATACCTAGCTTGTCATTACTGTCCTTTGCCAAATGTGGCAGACACTCCTGATGACTTATCCATGTCTCTTTTCCCCTTGTGCCTTAATAACAGAGGTCTAGTTTTCTTCAGGCAGCAAGATGCCTAGTGATACATAAGTCTTTTTTGAAGATATGAATGACCTGTTCATCCCCATAAGAAGAAAGTACTGAATAAGCTCCTAGAAAAATTTATTAAAAAATGGCTGGCTTGGCTAGGAGGAGCTAGAATGTAGACTTGATGGATGTTAGTTAGGGAGATAGAATTCATGTGCTAAGGAGCAGAAAAACAGAAGGCACTTGTCTCTGAAAACTTTATGGACCTGCCATGACAACTCTGGACAGGCTACTTCTAGATTATTTTCAGGTGAGAGAAATAAGTCTAAGTTAAATATAAGCAGTTCTCACTTAACATCAATAATCCATTGCAGTAAAGACATATTACATTAAAATGCTAACTGGGAACGTATTTCCCATTATTTTAAATGAGAAAAAAAAATGGGTTAATTGTCAATGTCACCAAAATCAGCTCACCAATTTCTCAAAGCATAGCTAAAACACAGTCAAATGCCAACATGTAAATAACAATAAATTGTGTTGAGATGTAAAATGCTCAAACTATCACTTCCTGACATGCAAACAGTCAGTGTAGTCAATGAACAACTGGACTTTTCACTTCTAGCCAAAATGGAGTAACAGGTACCAGATTTATCCACCGAACAGAAACAACCAAAACTGTGGCTAAACATATGAAACAACAGTTTTTAGGACACTGGACATGATGCAACAAAAGACAGTGCTTCATGAGGAATGAGAAAATAATGAGGTAAGCCTAATGAACTGGACTAGTTTACTGACTTGAAAGAATTTCTAGGCTGAAGTGCAGGGAGTGGAGACTAAAGGAGAACCAAAAAGATTCCCTGAGTTGAGGAGATGTGCATGAGAGTCTGGAAAGAAGAATATGGCTTGAGTTTGCAAGATAGAATATCAAAGAGGAGAAAACCACACAAAGAGAAAACTGTCGTGATTTGTAAGCAATTACTCTTGAGTATTTAGCAGAGTACTGATCAGTGCATGCAAGTGTGAAAAGTCTGGAGGCTGAGAGAACCACCCCAAAGGATTGCAAGTAATAGTGCACAGTGCTCACACTGAGTCAGGAATAATCCTGCTAGCTGTACTGGAAAACTTCATAATGCATGAAGGATCAGGCAAGGGATGCAGAAGGGTCTTATCTCAGTAGTGGGGAATGATTATTATCAGAGAGCACTGTTCCAGTTCCACCTATTGAATTTTAAAAGCAAAACTCAGAATATAAGGCATTTAATACAAAATTACCAGGCATGCATAAAAACAGGAATACATGACCTATACAGGCATACCTTGGAGATGCTGTAGGTTCAGTTCAAGACCACCACAATAAAACAAATGTCATAATAAAGTGAGTCACATGAATTTTCTGGTTCTCCAGTGCATATAAAAGTTATATTTATACTGTACTGTAGTGTGTTAAGTACGCAATAGCATTAACCTTTTTTAAGAAAAAGCCCCGATGTATATATCTTAACTTAAAAATACTTAATTTGCTAAAAAATGCTAACCATCATCTGAACCTTCAGTGCATTGTGATCTTTTTGTTGGTACAGTGTTGGAAATATGGCAAGAACTACCAAAATGTGACAGAAACATGAAGTGAGCAAATACTGTTGGAAAAACAGTGCCAGGAGACTTGCTTGATGTAGGGTTGCTGCAAACCTCTAATTTGTAAAAACCACAATATCTGTGATATGCAATAAAGTAAGATATGTCTGTAATGACAAAAATCATCCCACAATTAAATCTGACCCAGGGACTTCCCTGGTGGTGCGGTGGTTAAGAATCCATCTTGCAATAAAGGGGACAGAGGTTTGATCCCTGGTTGGGAAATTAGGATCCATGTGCCATGGGGCAACTAAACATGTGCTCTGTAGTGCCCACACGCCACAACTACAGAGAAGCCCAAGCACTACAACAAAGAATCCTGCATGCCACAACTAAGACCCAACACAGTCAAATAAATAAGTAAATAAGCTGAACCAGAACTGGTAAAGTGGTTAGAATCAGTAAAAAAAATGACATTAAACAGTTCAGATCAGATCAGTTGCTCAGTCGTGTCCTACTCTTTGCGATCCCATGGACTTCAGCACTCCAGGCCTCCCTGTCTATCACCAACTCCCGAAGTTTACCCAAACTCATGTCCATCGAGTCAGTGATGCTATCCAGCCATCTCATCCTCTGTCATCCCCTTCTCCTCCTGCCCCCAATCCCTCCCAGCATCAGAGTCTTTTCCAATGAGTCAACACTTCGCATGAGGTGGCCAAAGTACTGGAGTTTCAGCTTTAGCATCATTCCTTCCAAAGAAATCCCAGGGCTGATCTCCTTCAGAATGGACTGGTTGGATCTCCTTGCAGTCCAAGGGACTCTCAAGAGTCTTCTCCAACACCACAGTTCAAAAGCATCAATTCTTCGGCGCTCAGCCTTCTTCACAGTCCAACTCTCACATCCATACATGACCACAGGAAAAACCATAGCCTTGACTAGATGGAACTTTGTTGGCAAAGTAATGTCTCTGCTTTTGAATATGCTGTCTAAGTTGGTCATAACTTTCCTTCCAAGAGTAAGTGTCTTTTAATTTCATGGCTGCAGTCACCATCTGCAGTGATTTTGGAGCCCAGAAAAATAAAGTCTGACACTGTTTCCACTGTTTCCCCATCTATTTCCCATGAAGTGACAAGACCAGATGCCATGATCTTCGTTTTCTGAATGTTGAGCTTTAAGCCAACTTTTTCACTCTCCACTTTCACTTTCATCAAGAGGCTTTTGAGTTCCTCTTCACTTTCTGCCATAAGGGTGGTTTCATCTGCATATCTGAGGTTATTGATATTTCTTCCGGCAATCTTGATTCCAGCTTGTGTTTTTTCCAGTCCAGCGTTTCTTATAATGTACTCTGCATATAAGTTAAATAAACAGGGTGACAATATACAGCCTTGACTAACTCCTTTTCCTATTTGGAACCAGTCTGTTGTTCCATGTCCAGTTCTAACTGTTGCTTCCTGACCTGCATACAAATTTCTCAAGAGGTAGATCAGGTGGTCTGGTATTCCCATCTCTTTCAGAATTTTCCACAGTTTATTGTGATCCACACAGTCAAAGGCTTTGGCATAGTCAATAAAGCAGAAACAGATGCTTTTCTGGAACTCTCTTGCTTTTTCCATGATCCAGCAGATGTTGGCAATTTGATCTCTGGTTCCTCTGCCTTTTCTAAAACCAGCTTGAACATCAGGAAGTTCACGGTTCACATATTGCTAAAGCCTCACTTGGAGAATTTTGAGCATTACTTTACTAGTGTGTGAGATGAGTGCAATTGTGCAGTAGTTTGAGCATTCTTTGGCATTGCCTTTCTTTGGGATTGGAATGAAAACTGACCTTTTCCAGTCCTGTGGCCACTGCTGAGTTTTCCAAATTTGCTGGCATATTGAGTGCAGCACTTTCACAGCATCATCTTTCAGGATTTGGAATAGCTCAACTGGAATTCCATCACCTCCACTAGCTTTGTTCGTAGTGATGCTTTCTAAGGCCCACTTGACTTCACATTCCAGGATGTCTGGCTCTAGGTCAGTGATCACACTATCGTGATTATCTTTGTCATGAAGATCTTTTTTGTATAGTTCTTCTGTGTATTCTTGCCATCTCTTCTTAATATCTTCTGCTTCTGTTAGGTCCATACCATTTCTGTCCTTTATAGAGCCCATCTTTGCATGAAATGTTCCTTTGGTATCTCTGATTTTCTTGAAGAGACCTCTAGTCTTTCCCATTCTGTTGTTTTCCTCTATTTCTTTGCATTGATCACTGAAGAAGGCTTTCTTATCTCTTCTTGCTATTCTTTGGAACTCTGCATTCAGATGCTTATATCTTTCCTTTTCTCCTTTGCTTTTCACTTCTCTTCTTTTCACAGCTATTTGTAAGGCCTCCCCAGACAGCCATTTTGCTTTTTTGCATTTCTTTTCCGTGGGGATGGTCTTGATCCCTGTCTCCTGTACCATGTCACGAACCTCAGTCCATAGCTCATCAGGCACTCTATCTATCAGATCTAGTCCCTTCAATCTATTTCTCACTTCCACTGTATAATAATAAGGGATTTGATTTAGGTCATACCTGAATGGTCTAGTGGTTTTCCCTACTTTCTTCAATTTAAGTCTGAATTTGGCAATAAGGAGTTCATGGTCTGAGCCACAGTCAGCTCCTGGTCTTGTTTTTGCTGACTGTATAGAGCTTCTCCATCTTTGGCTGCAAAGAATATAATCAATCTGATTTCGGTGTTGACCATCTGGTGATGTCCATGTGTAGAGTCTTCTCTTGTGTTGTTGGAAGAGGGTGTTTGCTATGACCAGTGCATTTTCTTGGCAAAACTCTATTAGTCTTTGCTCTGCTTCATTCTGTATTCCAAGGCCAAATTTGCCTGTTACTCCAGGTGTTTCTTGACTTCCTACTTTTGCATTCCAGTCCCCTATAATGTAAAGGACATCTTTTTTGGTTGTTAGTTCTAAAAGGTCTTGTAGGTCTTCATAGAGCCGTTCAACTTCAGCTTCTTCAGCATTACTGGTTGGGGCATAGACTTGGATTACTGTGATATTGAATTGTTTGCCTTGTAAACGAACAGAGATCATTCTGTCATTTTTGAGATTGCATCCAAGCACTGTATTTTGGACTCTTTTGTTGACCATGATGGCTACTCCATTTCTTCTAAGGGATTCCTGCCCATAGTAGTAGATATAATGGTCATCTGAGTTAAATTCACCCATTCCAGTCCATTTCAGTTCGCTGATTCCTAGAATGTCGACATTCACTCTTGCCATCTCTTATTTGACCACTTCCAATTTGCCTTGATTCATGGCCCTGACATTCCAGGTTCCTATGCAATATTGCTCTTTACAGCATCGGACCTTGAATTCCATGTTCAAAATGTTAAATAGAGATATGGAAGATACAATAGATGACTCAAATCAAAATTCTAGAAGTAAAACCTGTAATGTCAGAGATGCAAAATACCCAAGATAGAATTAATGGCAGATTAGTCATTCCAGAAGAAACAATTAGCAAATGTGAAGATATAAAAAGAAACTAGAAAATAAAACACAGAGGGGAAAAAAATGAATAAAAATGAAAAGAACATCCATGATTTGTGGAACAACAGCAAGTGTACTAATACACATTTAATTGGAGTTCCTGAAAGTTACCTTGCTTTTCTTAGCATCAGTATGCTAGTTTCACACCCCTGTTGTTGTCCTTTTAAAAATGTCTTCTTCATATATTATGACATTCTACTAATTCTATTTAGAATGTTACTTAGGACTTCACAGGTGGCACTAATGGTAAAGAACTCGCCTGCCAGTGCAGGAGACTAAGAGACATGGATTCGATCCCTGGGTTGGGAAGATCTCCTGGAGAAGGGCATGGCAACCCACTCTAGTATTCTTGCCTGAAGAATCTCATGGACAGAGGATCCAGGCAGACTCCAGTCCATAGGGTCGCAAAGAGTCAGACAGGACTAAAGTGACTTAGGATGCATAAGACTTCTCACACACAGTATTTTGTTTTCAAATGTTCAGTCAGTTCAGTTCATTCACTCAGTCGTGTCTGACTCTTTGCGACCCCATGAATCGCAGCACGCCAGGCCTCCCTGTCCATCACCAACTCCCAGAGTTCACTCACACTCACGTCCATCGAGTCAGTGATGCCATCCAGCCATTTCATCTTCTGTTGTCCCCTTCTCCTCCTGCCCCCGGTTCCCTCCCAACCAGTACCTAAATGCAAAAAAATGTTTTAAATAGAATTTTTACCATAGACATTTATTGTTGCTGTTCATTCACTCAGCCGTGTCTGACTCTTTGCAACCCCATGGTCTGCAGCATGCCAGGCTTCCCTGTCCTTCGCTATCTCCCAGAGTTTGTTCAAACTCACATCCATTGAGTTGGTGATGCCATCCAACCATCTCATCCTCTGTTGTTCCCTTTTCCTCCTGCCATCTATCTTTCCCTGCATCAGGGTCTTTTCAAATGAGTCAGCTCTTCACATCAAGTGTCCAAAGTATTGGAACTTCAGCTTCAGCATCAGTCCTTCCAATGAGTATTCAGGACTGATTTCCTTTAGGATGGACTGGTTGGATCTCCTTGCTGTCCAAGGAACTCTCAGGAGTCTTCTCCAGCACCACAGTTCAAAAGCATCAGTTCTTTGGCGCTCAGCCTTCTTTATGATCCATCTCTCGCATCCATACTTGACTACTGGAAAAACCATAGCTTTGACTCTACAGACCTTTGTCGACAAAGTAATGTCTCTCTGCTTTTTAATACGATGTCTAAGCTTGTCATAGCTTTTCTTCCAATGGAGCAGGTGTCTCTTAATTCATGGCTACAGTCACCATCTGCAGTGATTTTGGAGCCCAAGAAAATCAAGTCTTTCACCATTTCCATTGTTTTCCCATCTACTTGCCATGAAGTGATGGGACTGGATGCCAAGATCTTAGTTTTTTGAATGCTAAGTTTTAAGCCAGGTTTTTCACTCTCCTCTTTCACCTTCCTCATAGACATATAAGCTCCCAAATTACCTACTTCAAGGTCCCTGCCTTTGTGACTTGGTTTTAGCAGAAAGCAGAGCTTGAGTGCTTGTGTGCTTGTATTTATATTATTTCAGGGGGGCAGGAGAGGAACAAAGAGAGTGGAGCAGCTAATGGAGAACAAACATAACACTGTGCTGTTGTTTGCTGTTGCTAAGTGCAACAGAATGCTAGATAATTGGCACTCAGTGTCCAAGAAACTCTCTCTATAAAATGCACTCAAGGACTCCACTGGGGACAGTGTTGATAATGAGGAAAAGATTTGTTTACTGGTTCCTGCTTCCCATTGGCCAAAGGTTTACTCCACAGGATATTAACTTGCCTACACCAATGGTTTATGCAGGCCAGGATGAGGGTCCAGGACAGAGTACCAAGGAAAGAGGCTTCAGGTGCAAGTAGGAGGCAAGGAACTCTGGTTATTCCCACAGCACTTGAAAACAAAACAAAACTGATGAAGCCAAGAGAATCTGAAATGGAATTCCCAAATGTCTGACACTTCTCTGTTCCATGATCATTAAGAACTGGGGTAAGTCCACAATAGTCTTTGTGTTCCATGTCCTAGATGATGCATGTCATAGACAATGAATACTACTTGACACATGTAACCTACCACTTTGTTTCACATGAGTTTGCTCTTTTAATCAGTCTTGTGGCACTCAGCTCTGATGTACACTAAGTTTACCTCAGGAGCTTTTATAAACCACTGACTTCTGGGCTTCATCCTCTACCAGTGGAAACAGAATAACTGATATGGGCCTGGGTATCAGTATTTTCTAAAGTTTCTAAGATGATTCTGATATGTGGAAAAAGTTGAAAACCCTTGAGACACTTTGGTCTCCTAGTTGTCCCCTGTATATTCCATGCTTGTTAGCAATTCCAAATAGTATTCATGCCTTCCCTATGTAATGGAATGGTCTCTTCATCTCTAAATACCATCCATCACTCAAACTACATTTTAATTCTACCTCACCTACATATCTTTCCAAAATCATGTTATCCTTGATAATCTTTCCCTAATTTTGACTCTGTATTAGCAAAGCATCCTCCTCACCTCTCTTAGCAGTCTATAGTGAAAATGTTTTAAACTTTCTTCTACACGTAATTGACTTTTCTCTTTCCTTCCATCCTTGAGTTCCTAGGTTTCAATTTACATGTGTTCTTAACTTGAAGGGATTCTCTCCCTCCAAATTCTGTTTGTCCTGTTTATCTTTAAAAGGGTCATTGTGGAAAACAGATTTTTAAGATGGTTCCAGTAATCTCCATAGGGATCATAAGAGTAAAGACCACTGAAATCCATGGGACCCCCAAAGTTTCTGAGAAAGTTATTTTATAATAAACACTGCCAGCTTGAACTGAAGGGGACCCAAAGAGTATACAATGAAGGGAGGCCATTGAATCTTCAAAATTATAGTGACAGGAAGCAGGCTAATAAAATGAATCAGCAGCAGACACATGCTACCTTTCATGAAAATGGAAGGATTATTAACACAGAATAAAAACTCCAGAGGGTGGAGCTGAGAGCCATGAAGAATGATTCCCAGATTTTGAAACTGGATCAAGTAACCCCTATTATTTGCCTGACTAGGCTCCAGAACTGTTGTGACTCATTGACACCTTTTTACTTTCCATTTCCCCCATTTTTTATCTGGAATATCTATAGCTGTTAAGCTGTGCTCATCTCACCATTGTATGTTGGATGCATTGGGAGCATATCATGGGTCCCTTGGGTTTTACATGTCCATAGATGGAAAGCAATTATGGCCCAGGAGCTGCACTTAAACAAGTAAAGCCAGGAACCTCCTTCACACCTGGACTTGATTTAAATTATGAGATGTTGGACTTTGAGCTCATGCTATAATGGGATGAGATTTTGAGAACATTTGAACATGGATAATATATTTTCCAGGGGCTTCTCAGGTGGCAATAGTGGTAAAGAATCTGCCTGCCAATGTAGGAGATATAGGTTGAATCCCTGGATCAAGAAGATCTGCTTGAGGAGGGCATGGGCAGTATTCTTGCCTGGAGAATTCCTTGCACAGAGGAGACAGAGGTGAGCTACAGCCCATGGGGCTGCAAAGAGTTGGACATGACTGAACACACACTTGCAATGAACTTTCCATGTGAGAGAGACATGGATCATCAATGGGATGCCAGAGGGCAGATAAGGGAAGACTTGAAGGTGTCTCCTATGATCCCCACCTCCTTATGTTCATACCCTTTGATAATCCCCTACTCTTCTCTTGAATATGGGGCTTCCTTGGTGGCTCAGATAGTAAAGAATAAGATTCCCTGGAAAAGGGAATGGAAACCCACTCAAGTATTCTTGCATGGAGAATTCCATGACAGAGGAACCTGGTGGGCTACAGTCCATGGGGTCACAAAGAATCAGACACGACTGAGCAACTATTGCTACTACTGCTACTCTTCTTGAAGGTAGGGGAAACCTGTGACTTACTTTTAACCTAGAATATTGCAAGGTGATGGATGGCCACTCCCATGATTGTCTTATGCTATGTGTGCCTGCTAAGTCACGTTAGTCATATCCAACTCTTTGTGACCCTGTGGACTGTAGCCCACCAGGCTCCTCTGTCAATGGAATCCTCCAGGCAAGAATACTAGAGTGGGTTGCCATGCCCTCCTCTAGGGGATCTTCCCAAGCCAGGGATCGAACCTACGTCTCTTAAGTCTTCTGGTGCATTGTTAGATGGGGTCTTTACCACTAGTGCCACCCAGGAAGCCTTATGTTATGTAAGACTTCATTTAGCTAACAGTCTCTCACTCCTTTGCTGGCTTTGAAGAAGCAAATTTCCACCAATCCTTTGACCACAAGGCAATGAATTCTGCCAACGACTGAAAGGAACTTGGAAGCACATCCTTCTCCATTCAAGCCTCTAATGGGAACCCAGTCCTGGCCGACACCTTGATGGCAACTTTGTGAGACAATAAGCAGAGAACCCAGTTAAGTCATGCCTAGACTTGTGACCCACAGAAACTATGAGATAATGAATATGTGTTGTTTTAAGCTACTAAATGTGTGGTCGTTATGCAGAAATAGAAAACTAATACAGTCAGATTTTCCATTGCTGTATTTTAGTCACCATTCCTACTCAGGTAAACCACAGGGAAATTATGAGATCATATTTGCCTTCCATTTTAAAACTTTTATTTTAGTTTCTTTATTATCCACTTTCTGCACTTTTGGATATTGGGAGCTGAAGCCAAATTTCCTGACCCTTAGATCCATGGTTCTCATATTTTAGCATGCATCAGACTCACCTGGAGAGCTTTTTAAAACAGACTGTTTGAGACCCTAGAGTTTCCCATTCAGTAGGGATTGAGCATGATTCAAGGACCTACATGTTTAATAAATGCCCAGGGACATTGATGCCGTTGGTTCAGGGCCAATGTTTGAGAACTACTGCCTTTTCTCCAGTTCTTCTTTCTGTGGCCTCTGTGATATACATTTTTTTTTTCTTTTTTGCAGTTTGCTGTGACCCTTTTTCTCATGGTGACTGATATTATAAGCTGCTGGAATTTCCAGGTTCTGGCTGGTAGTTGCTATGGCAACACACACAGGGTTGCCCTGTGCTTGAGGCCCTGAGTGAGGACGACACTAGATGAATCACTGCTGTAAGTGACTTGTAAGTGGCGTGGACATTTCTCTCGAGTTGTCTGTTTCCTCCTGTGCCCTTATTCCTGGTCCCTTCCTTTTTTGGTAATGAGCTTTTGGGGTCTCACTCAAGATTCTTCTCTATATTATGATTTTTAAAAACCCTTAGATTTATCTTGTTTTTCACATTTATAAAACAATGTCTTTTCTATCACAAAACTGGATTTTATTAGCATAGCAACTTTACGAGGTATGCTACAGAGGCCTTATTATTCCCATTAACAAATGACTACAAGACTCAGAGACACTCAGAGATAATTAAGATGCAAAGTGACACAAGGTAGAAAGTGGCAGAGGCAAATCTGGAACCCAGAACATCAGTGCTGGTATTGCCCAGGGCTCTGGTAGGAAACAGATGGCACAATCAAAAGAATGACTGAAGAGAGCTTAATGAAGATAACTAACAAGCAATAGTAAAGTGCCTTGAGGCAGGAAACTAGCCTGGATGGTTAAAAGGAGATAGTGGCTCATGTCACCTGGAAATGTAGCTACAGCTATAGCTTACATGAGAAGGACATCCATCAGGAGCTACGACCTTCACTGGAAGAGTGCAGCCACTCCCAACCCACTGACCAGGAGGAAGGGGGCAGGACTAGAAACAACCCAACTTCTCTCCCCAAAACATGACAGAGGTTTAGGATGAGGCCAAGACATTTTACCATTGCTGTCTGATAAGAGGTCTTTACAGAGGTTTGAACAGTAAGCAATCCATAAAAATGGGGTATTAGAAGAACTGGCCAAGCAGTGTGATACAGGGCAAATCAGAAGGACGAGAAGTTGAAGGCACAGAGATCAGTTAAAAGGATGCTGTGGAACTTAGAGCATCTTCCATTTCTGTCCACACTGCAGTGGTCCTGAACAGAGTGGTCAAGGAAAGACACTTAAGAGCTGTGGAGGGTAGTCACTGTTTCATCCCTAGGACCTGTTTGTTTAAAGAAGTTATCCTACTGTACCTGGTTATTTGATATCGAGCTTGAAGTCCTTTTCAGACACCTCATGCGAAGAGTTGACTCATTGGAAAAGACTCTGATGCTGGGAGGGATTGGGGGCAGGAGGAGAAGGGGACGACAGAGGATGAGATGGCTGGATGGCATCACTGACTCGATGGACGTGAGTCTCAGTGAACTCCGGGAGTTGGTGATGGACAGGGAGGCCTGGCATGCTGTGATTCATGGGGTCGCGAAGAGTCGGACACGACTGAGTGACTGATCTGATCTGATCTGATCTGAACTGCTTTTTGGCTTAGGTTCCCAAAAAACAGACACAAAGATAGAAGGATTTGAGTATAAGTAATTTATTAGGTAGGTTCAGAGAATACCAGCATGGAAATTCGAGTGAAGTGAGGGAGGAAAACCAAGAAAGGAGGTATTATCAATCCAATTATCAATAATAATTGAGTGACAGACACTAATTCCATGGGTAAATTCTGGGAACTAGTATAATATACACATCTTAGTAACATTCCCACTTAGGAGGCAAAGGATTTAGAGTATTTGTATGCCTACTGTTGACCATCATTAGTTGACAGTTTAGAGTATTTGTATACCAACTCTTGAGCATCATTGGTTGACAGTCGCTCTTGGGAAATGTTAATGTTAACTCTCTTCCAGCCTGTACCCATGCACAAGCAGAGTGACCATGTGTAATTCTGGAAATGGCCTCCTGACTGTGGTCCTGATGCAGATGCTGGTAGTTGGAAGTCATTTTGAGGGCGATGAACTGGATATGGGTGGGGCATCAGCAGTACCTGCTACATTGTCATTTGCAGGAGAGTACTTATCATCCATATGGTCTCTACCCACTTAGTACGGTGCCTGAAATTGCTGAATCCAAATGGAATTCTACTTGACACAAAATCAAGCCAACATGGTTGGTTTGAAGGCTACAGCATTGTTGGGCAAATACCATATTGGGCAGTGGAATTTGTAGTGAAACACAGGAGGTAAAAACTTGGGTACTTTTTTATGGTTCTGGGAGTGAGGGAGAAAGATATTACCAAGTGGGTGGGAGAGCAGTGTAGCCAATATATCAGCTGGTAATTAACAAATGATTAGTACCCAGGATTCTAAACTCTCAATCCAGAAGCAAAAGAGGAACATGTACACCCAAGCAAAGTAGCCAGAAAGAACTCATGCTGCTTTGCATAGAATGTCTGTATATTGCTCTAACCAGGCTGCAAAAGATACCTAATAGCCCTGACTCTGCTTAAAAACAAAAGCATTCAAGGCCGTGTCATTTTCCATCCAGTTTCAGAACAGCCAATTGTCTCATGACTTACACCTCACTGAGTCTGTATCTCCCCTTTGCAGCCAGGACATCTGCCCTGTTCTACATCAGAGTGCTCAGCATGATCTTGAATCCACACAGACTTTTTTTTTTTTTTAATGAGACAGAGGGAAGCATTTTCTGTGCCACACTGTGCTGAATTATTTACTCCCAGCCTGGGATTCAGAGAGCTAGAGCTTTCTCAGCCTTGAATTTTACTGCAATACAAAGAAATAAAATAAGTAAATAAGGAGAGAGGGGAAATAAATTCCTTGGAGACATACTGGCATATGAAGTATTGTTTGAAATGGAGCCTGATGCTGAAATAATTGTGTCATTTTAGAGTGCAATACTGAGATGCTCACAACTATGGTTAAATGCTGGAGAAAAGCACAGTTTTACAGCAATAAATGTGTGGCCATTTGTTTAAGCAGAAGCAATGAACCTAAAATTTGCATGGATTTATTTAATTAAGCATCCCCAAATTTAGATACGGACTCCAAAATAATTCCTTTAAGCACTATGAGCAAAATAATAATAAGCACAGGTAATAAAAATGAGGATATCTCCATTTCCTTGGAGATCAGGGTGAGGAAAAAGGATACAATATAGGCTGAGAGGTATTTATATGGCCGTAAAAGAGAGCAATCTGCCTCCATTCAGGATCTGTGTCCTGGAGGTCATAATAAACATTCTCAATGTATTCTGAAGGGGTTGTAATCATGTTATCACAGAAACACAAGGTAACTTACTTTGGGTCTCCCACTACTCCTTTGCATTTATTCAGAAGGATAATTCCTTCCTAGCCCCTAGACAAAAGCCAGATTTCTTTCCTGGAGTGCTTGCATGCCTGCTAAGTCAATTCAGTCGTGTCTGACTCTGTGCAACCCTAAGGACTGTAGCCCGCCAGGCTCCTCTGTCCATTGGGATCCTCCAGGCAAGAATACCCAAGTGGGTTACCATGCCCTCCTCCAAGGGATCTTCCTAACCCAGGGATAGAACCTGCATCTCCTCTGTCTCCTCCATTGCAGGTGGATTCTTTACTATAAGTGCCACATGGGAAGCCCTCTGGAGTGCTTAGGTAATAAAAATTCCTGTGGCAACTTTAAGCCCGAAACACTTTTTCTTTTTCATGATTATCAGCACTATCATTTCTAGGTCCAGGTAATGATCACAACTTTAAACATGACCTGATTTTTTTATTCTTAAAAAAAAAAAAAAAAAACTTAGTGTATTTTAGTTTTTACTATTATTATTATTATTTGGCTTGCAGGGTGTCAGTTCCTGGACCAGAGGTTGAACCCAGGCCATGGTAGTGAAATCATGGAATCCTAACCAGTAGGCCACTGGGGAACTCCCAAACATGACTTGATTCTGATAGGAAGCCTAGAGCAGAGATTGCATGGAGAGAAATATGGTCAGGTTTTTATCTGGAGAAGAAAAAGCAGTGCTTCTTTTTTTTCCCCCAGCTGCTCAGCTGGCTCCTCACCCCTCCTGCACTGGTGTGCAGGGAAGGAGAAGTACACAGAGAAAGACAGCCCTTTAGCAACTGGAACACTTATGAGCTCTTTCTTCTATGAGCCTGATTGACAAGATACACTGACTCTCTTCTTCTTGAATGCTCTTCTGAGGTTTTGGGAGGTCCTTTCCCTGACCAAATGCTGTGAACCTCTCACCTGTAGTCCTCTTATCCCAGGTGATGGACTCTCTCTGGTCTCATCTCTTTGCTGTTTACTCGGTTGCTGGCTGCCCTCTTGGGTTCATCGTTAGCTTTATTCTCTGAAGATCCTTTCATTCTTCCAAGCAGGTCCTCCTGAATACTTCCTAAATTGATTCTATGCTGCTTGTTCATTCTATGTCTGTCTCTCTCTCACACACACATACCAATTCAAACACGTTTCACAGCAAACAATTATGCATCCTTTTCTCCAATAAATTCCAGGAGCATTGGTCAATCCCAATGTAACCACTCACCACAACAGCCAGTCTGTTCATTGCACATATAAGATAAACATTAATCCACTGTGTCTCCCCCTCAAATGTTAGACAACAGATATTAACCCACCAAAGGGTCTCCTAAAAGCCTCTCTCTCTTGATTTGAGGTCAAGACACTTTGTGGCTTTTTCAATAGATCTTTCTTAAATAAAATATACCTAAGAAAATCTTGCTCTAAACTCTAACCCTAAATCCTTCATGCTCATAGTGTATGTGAGTCACAAAACTCATAAAATTGGTTTGGGGCCATATCTTTCAGCAAATCCTATAGAAAACTCTATCTCACAACTCATTTTGGTATCTGGTATCTATCAGAGTTTCGGCAGAAATTTCAATTTTAACATCCAATTACAAAACAAACAGTATGAAGAAGCTATTTTTTCCCCTCAACCAACACTTGGAAGAACCCACAGACTTAGCAATAAGGAACCCTTCTCTGATATTTTTGGATTTGCAGAAAGCTTCAGAGTCACTTTTTACTGAAGGCTAGTGTGTCGACAGCATTTATTGGAAAACCACCATGTGCCCTCAAGATAGCTCTGCTGTGTAAAATGCCATTTCTATTTTTCCCCAAGGGGGGAAAAAAAAAACAACTAGAGAGAAAGATGAAGTACCTCTCTTAGAGACATCTAACAACATGAGTTGTTAGAACTTGAGACAGAAAAGTCTTTATTATTGTGTGATCAGCCAACTGACTATGCCCGTTAACAAATGTGTGAATTCAACCTAGTAACTTCTGTCTGTCCCACAGGCCCATAGGCTGAGGTTGATCTGAAAGATAGGACTATCTGTGATCCAGGATCAGAAGAGTCAAGGAAAGTCTGGAAATTTCATCCCTGAATGGAAAGTAAAATCCTTCAGGGACCAGAAGAGTATCAAAGGCGAAGGGCAAAAGATTAGATTAAATCATGTCAACAGCAGAACAAATGCACCAGGGATAAGAAGAACTGGAAGTTATAGAACACTCCTTTGTCTTGGAGGATTCTTTCACATTCCTTTCTCAAACATGAATCACCTTCATGAAGAGGAGATTTCCCTGCTCCTGGAGATGACCACAGCTCACTCCTCTCAGGAGACCTGAGATGTCTATGGAGAAGCCCACTGCCTTATATCTGCTACCCCACTTATATCCATCTTGCTCCAGATGAACCCACTCATACCCAAAGCTATTCTCTCCCTCATGAACAATGGCAGCTATTCATTAAATCTTTTCCTTGACTTCCTGAGCACACCCCTGGATCACATTTGCAAACATCTCTTGAGGTTAGGCATGGTCACGTGACTAAGTCCTAGTTGATAGCTTGTTGGCAACAGTTGTGTGTCACTTTCATATCTGTCCCATAATATCCTCTCACATGCTAACTTCCCTGTGGTTTCCCTTTCAACTGACTTAAAACAAATGAGCTCAACAAGCTGAGGTGCCAATCATCATGGAAGAAGCCTGGATCTTTGAATCACTACTTGGAGGATTGCTGCCCACCAATTGGACCACCCATTTTGGACTTAACATAGCAAGAAATTCACTTCTGTTACATTGGAAGTATTACATATGTTTGGATTTATTTATTGCAGGATTTAGGGTTACTTTAACTGATACAGATACACTGAAAAAAGCTGAAAAAAACCTGATATACATCTCAGCTTGAGTTTCAGTTGAGAAGTTTAGAATAAACATTGTAAATGTGACCTTGAGCTTATTTAGGACAGAGTCCATATTCTAGGCATCTTTGTATCTTCCTAATAATAGTTCTTAATACAATATCATAAATAGTAGGAATTGAGTAGCTATTTGTTTAAATGTTCAAGTCTTAAACAGAAGTATTGGCTATGAAAATATTGATGAGCCCTTATTAGGCTGCTGTTGCTGCTGCTGCTGTTAAGTCGCTTTAGTCGTGTCCGACTCTGTGTGACCCCATAGACGGCTGCCCACCAGGCTCCCCCAACCCTGGGATTCTCCAGGCAAGAACACTGGAGTGGGTTGCCATTTCCTTCTCCAATGCGTGAAAGTGAAAAGTGAAAGTGAAGTCACTCAGTCGTGTCCGACTCTTAACGACCCCATGGACTGCAGCCCACCAGGCTCCTCCATCCATGGGATTTTCCAGGCAAGAGCACTGGAGTGGGGTGCCATTGCCTTTTCTGCTTATTAGGCTAAATGAAGCCATATTGAATAAATGAATGGATGAGTGAAAAAATGGTATAGTTTAGTGGAAGGAAGTCCCATCTGAGGAGTTACAGAGAAAAAATTTACTCATCTGTAAAATGAAGATTAGTATATATTACACTTATTACCAAACAATATACTTCAGGTATTTAAACTCTAAATTACTAAGTGCTAGATACATGCAAGTTCTCCAGTATAATCTTAGTAGGTTACTTTATGTTTTGGTATTCTGTTAGCAGTATTCTGATAATAGGGTCGAAGCTTAAAGACCGAGAGTCAGCTGTAAAGCACTTTTGAACATCTCGGGGAAAATAAAAAAGTTGTGTTGGTGTCCTGAAGACTTTAGACCTCTCAAAATTCTTAATTTCTACTAATTTTCAGGCAAAGTAATACCCACTATTTGCCACTGAACTCAGAACATCTTTGCATCCATGTGTGTGCTTGCATGGTAGTCACTTCAGTCGTGTCTGACTCTTTGTGACCCTATGGACTACAGGCCTCCAGGCTCCTTTGTCCATGGGATTCTCCAGGCAAGAGTACTGGAGTGGGTTGCCATGCTCTCCTCCAGATCTCCCCGACCCAGGTATCGAACCTGCATCTCTTTCATTTCCTGCATTAGCAGGCGGGTTCTTTATCACCAACACCGCCTAGGAAGCCCTGCATCCACAGTGCCCTGTAATCATGAGCAAACATTAGCTTTCTGTATCTCCTTAGGGAGTAAGTACCTGCCACTTCTTACGTTCCTGCTTGGTGATCAGAGTCAGATAAGAATTAAGCAACACGTCTGTGCCAAATACTATGGAAGTTCATTCAGCCATATCTCCAGATTGAAATGTCAGAGTGTTAAAACCCTTTCAACCACATGAAAATACATTTGGACAAGTTTGGAACAAAGCTGGCAGAGAATGACCAGAGAGAATATTCCTATGAAATGAATAAATCCAATGATCGAGGGAATGGTTCTACATTGGCTTTTTGTCAGAAGGCTGAGAATGAAGATTGGGCATAAGTGACTGCCTAGTGTGCCCATTGTAGTGGTAACCCCTCACCCGCTGAAGTTGGGAAATATATGCAGCTCTTGTATTGGCTGAGCAAGCAACCATCACCAGGGGTCAAGAGTTTCCTGTGAATTCAATGTAAGATCACCTCTCCTTTAGTCCCTCAGTTACATCAGAGAGAGGAAGCCCCACATGCTGGGAGCAAGGTTTTGTTTGTGCAGGCTCCATCCTCCACCATAAGAGTCAAGATATTGCTTCCAAATTTCGTATTCTCCCAATACTCCTTTCGAATGCCTGACCTTACAAGTACTATCTGCTTTGGGCCATAGAGTTTTATATTCCTGCTCATGTCAGTCACCAGCATAAATCAAGAGCTTCAGTCCCCCCGCCCCACATCCTGTGGTATATAATTTTGTTGCTCTAGACTCCATCTCCTCTCCCTCTGCCCCATCTCCTGAAAGTACTGGACCAATCACCAGGCAAATTCCCCATATCCCCTCACACTTCCTAGATTGACCCCTCATTTTCTTGCTCCAACTGAAACTTAGCTCTACTCAGAGGTCACTAATTCCTTGAAGCCTCCTCAGGTGATGGCTGTTTTCTCTCCCAGATCCTTCATATCACTGAGTCTAGATGTGAGATGGTGTCATCCTTCCTCTTCATGATCTCTTCCAGATCATTCTTCCTTTGTTATTGTGGTTTAGTCACTTCAGTCCTGTCTGACTCTTGGCGACCCCATGGACTGCACCCTGCCTGGCTCCTCTGTCTGTGGGATTCTCCAGGCAAGAATACTGGAGTGGGTTGCCATGCCCTCCTCCAGGGGATCTTCCTGACCCAGGGATGGAACCTGGGTTTCCTGCATTGCAGGCAGATTCTTTACCACTGAGCCACTAAGGAAGCTCATGAAAGTGAAAGTAAAAGTCCCTCAGTTGTGTCCAACTCTTTGCAACCCCATGGACTATACAGTCCATGGAATTCTCCAGTGGTCCATGGAATTCTCCAGTGGTCCATTCTGACTCTGCATTTACTTGATAGATGAGCAGCATTTTACCCCATCGAGTGCTCTCTTCCTGTTGACACACTTTCTTCACTTGGTTTCCAGGACACCACACTCTCCTGCTTGCTTCTTACTTTATTAGATGCTTCTTCCCCATCCTTTTGCTACTTCCTCCTCCTCCCACTGACGTCTAATTGAAGCCACAGGGCTTAATCATTGAACTTTTCCTTTCTGGATATGCTCACTGCCTTGATGGTCTCATTCAATGTCATAATTTTCTATGAGTCTCTACCTTGAATCTCTATCTCAGAACTTCTCTTGAACTTCAGATGTATCCATCTGCCTGACATCTCCATGCAAATTAACTGAGCTTCTGATCTTTTTCTCCTAATCTCTTCCTACTGAAGTCTCCCTTCCATCATCAAAGTCAGTTTATGACAGTTGAAATTTTCTAGTCATTCAGGCCAGAAACCTTAAAGGCATCCTTGACTCCTCTTTTTCACACTGCATGTCAAGTTCATCGGAAAATCCTGATGAATCTTCTTTTAAATATATCTGCCATTTATACCTCTAGCCCAAGCAACTGTTATTTTGCACTTAGATTGCTTCAACAGCCTTGTTACTTCTATCCTTGTTTCTAAACATGGTAGCCAAAGTAATCCTACCAAGCATAGGCTGAACATATCATTTCTTTGCTTATAACCCTACAGTGACTTCCTAGCTCACACTGTGTAAAAGTTAAAAGTCCTTACAATAATCTAGCAGGCCTTACAAGATCTAGTCAGTTACCAAATCTCTAACCTCATCTCCCACCACTCAAAGACCCTGAAGCTTTCTTGTCATTTTCTGACCATTCTATGCACACTTCTGCATTAGAGCTTTTGCATCTGTTCTTTCCTCTGCATAGAATGCTCCTTCTCTGAGTATTCATATGGCATACTCCCTCAGCTCCTTCAGGTCTATCTAAAATGCAAACATCACTCCATCTTTGTTTTTTTTTTTAATTTTATTTTTTAATTTCTTTTTAAATTTAAATTTATTTATTTTAATTAGAGGCTAATTACTTTACAATATTGTATTGGTTTTGCCATACATCAACATGAACCTGCCACGGGTGTATATCTCCATTACCTAGGGGCTTCCCAGGTGGCACAGAGGTAAAGAATCCACCTGTGAATGCAGGAGACACAAGAGATGCGGGTTTGATCCATGGATCAGGAAGATCTCCTGGAGAAGGAAATGGCAAGCCACTCCAGTCTTCTTGCCCGGAAAACTCCATGGACAGAAAAGCCAGGCAGGCTACAGTCCATGAGTTGTAAAGAGTCAGACATGACTGAGCACACACACACACACACACACACAAACACACATCTCCATTACCTGCTTTATTTTTCACCTCAGCACTTACTGCTGTCCATGAGTAACAATACTAGATATTTTAATTATTTATCTTATTGATAGTTTGCCTATTCTACTGAAATGTAACTGCCATTTGGGTAGGGATTTTGATCTAAATTATCCACTGTTGTATACCTAGGGCCTTGAAGTATGCTGGTACATAGTAGGTGTTCAGTTAATATTTGTGGAAATAATCATCTTACAACATACCAAGTGCAGTGTAGGTGTTTAGAAGGTGTTCACTGAATATTTTTTTACTTCTTTTCATTGAACAGAAATCCACTACAGCAGTGGTCCCTAAACAGTTTGGCACCAGAAACTGATTTTGTGGAAGACAGTTTTTTCCACAGAACAGGCCAAGGGTGGGGAAATGGTTTTGGGATGATTCAGGCACATTACATTTATTGTGTACTTTATTTCTATTATTATTATTATATTAGATTTAGCTCAGATCATTAGTTGTTAGATCCCAGAGGCTGGGAACCCTGCAATACAGGACTCCTCCTGCCCCCAGAATTAGTTAACACCTCAGCCAATGACCCATATTCAGAATCTATGCATGCATGCATGTTAAGGTGCTTCAGTCATGTTTGATTCTTTGTGATGCTATGGACTGTAGCCTGCCAGGCTCCTCTGTCCTAGGGATTCTCCATGCAAGAATATTGGAGTGGGTTGCCATGCCCCCCTCCAGGAGATCTTCCCATTCAGAATCTATATCTCCCTCAAATGCAACTTCCATTAGCATTACCTGAGTTGTGTCGCCATCTTGCTCAACCATCAGCTAGCATTCTACCCATACTTACCATGTGGTTTGAGTTACAGTGATACTTTATGTTATAGCATTTCTTCCTTTAGTGTTCATATATAGGGCCTGAAATAGTACCAGGAGACCATAGTCATTCTGTCAGAACAAGTTTGAGACCACACCAATAGTCATAATGTATCAGACCACTCCCAAACGACCTCTTAATCTCATTGTAAACTAGCCCCCATGATTTAGAGAGCTGCTGAGAGACAAAATCATGGCCAGAGCTCTAGAGCCTTAGGATTCCTTTGTTTCCCCAGAACCTCTTAGAAATGATTATCATAGCTTTAATATCATTAACCTTTATTGAGTTCCTACAATGTGCCAGGCATGGGCCTGTGCACATTATGTGATTAACTCATAGAAGTTTCTCAACAACCTAATGAGGTGGAAGCTACTATTATCCTCATTTCAGATGTGAGAAAGCTGAAGCACAGAGAGTTCAGTGACTCTTGAAGTCACACAGTTTGAAAGTGGCAGAAATTGGATTCCACCTCAAACAGTAATCCCTACCTGTGTACCATAGGATGTTGTAGTCCAGACACTATCAAGCTGCAATCTAGATCCAGGAGTGCTAATCCTACTACTTCCTTCTCTAGTGGATAAGACAAAAGAAGCAGGAACTAAGTCTCCCACCCTGACTGTGTGGGAATTGGCCTTTCTTGCTTCATATACATTGAAATGATAGGTGGGTGAGGGGCGTTCCCAGCTTCTGGTGTCAGACGAAGATGAGATGCACTTTTCCACCTTTCACACCATCTCATACTTTAATGGTTGGAAGTTTCAAATCACATCCCAAGCTTCTTGGAACTCAAAATTGAGTTATCTGACTCAGTAAAATGTAGCTTTCTCACTTAAAAGGATTTGCCCAAGGGGCCTCTGGGATTTCAAATATACTTAAAAGCAACAACTGTGTTGAATCTTGGAATTATAAGGGATTGCATTTCCACTGGAGAACACACAGGATGTGTTAAACAGAGGGGGAAATGTTTGAAGTTCAACAAGCTTTGAGTTTCATCCCACCCACCACATCTGAAAACTATCTGAGTCATTTGATGAGGGCAAACTACAGCTGGGTTCCCTCTTTCCTGGTGGTCTTGTGGCTTTATTGCCTTGACATTGACATGCTATCTCTATAGGAACGTTTGCACCTATATCTGCTAAGCCCTTTTTATTGGAATCAAGAAGAGCCCATTTTCCAAAGGCTATCTGGAGGAGAGTGTCTAGGGGGTGGCTGGGAGCAACTGCCCCATTAACAGAAGGCTAATATTCTCACAGCAGTAGATACAGCTCTGGACAAAACAGTGAAGGGGAATAGGCTTATCCAGGCCCTGAGCTTCTTTCAAACAAATTCCAACAATATATTAATAATTCTATAATTAATAATAATATAATTTGACTTGGGGAAAATTTTTTAACTTCTCTAATTAGGTGTTGTGTGCTTAGTCGCTCAGTCATGTCTGACTCTTTGTGACCCTATGGACTAAAGCCCACCAGCCTCCTCTGTCCATAGGACTCTCCAGGCAAGAATACTGGAATGGGTTGCCATGCCCTCCTCCAGGGGATGTTCCCAACCCAGGGATCAAACCCAGGTCTGTCACATTGCAGGAGGATTCTTTACAGTCTGAGCCACCAGAGAAACTCCTAATTAGGTGTTATTTCCTTACTATTAAATGGGGATAACACTTTCTGGGAAAGATTGAGGGCAGGAGGAGAAGGGGATGACAGAGGATGAGATGGTTGCATGGTGTCGGTGATGACACCAAATTCATGATGACATGAATTTGGATGCACTCTGGGAGTTGGTGATGGACAGGGAGGCCTGGCATGCTGCAGTTCATGGGGTCACAAAGAGTTGGACATGACTGAGCAACTGAACTGAACTGAACTGAACACTTGTTACCTAGAAGGGTTGTTGTGAGCATTAAACAAAAAATATAAGCTACTTGAGATAGTGCTGAACACATAACAAGTATTCAGTAAATTTAACTTATTATTGATACTATTGTTGTTATTGCCAGTCCTGCAAATGTCCACTGTTCTTTACTATTTATTAAAACCTGCTTTCAGATGTTTCATTCGCCTAAGAAATAAATGAAACTAATTCAAAGTCTTACCTTCCTTCCTAAATTCTTGATCAACACCTGCCGTGGAACTCAGAGAGCAAGGAATAGTAAAATAAAAGTCCTCCCAAGAAGCATATTTGTTCCAAGTCTATCTGGACCTGTAATAGTAGAAAGAGCACTGGTTTGGGGCCAGATTTGCAGGTCAAGGCTAAGGAAACCTACATAAGTTTGGAACCTTGAACAAGTCACTTCTTGGGCCTCCTTATAACAGATGAAAAGACTTAGGGAATCTTAAATCAGTGTTTTTCAAACCTTTTTTTGCCACAGAGCTATTTATTCAAATGACCTCTCACAGGGAACTACCATCCAAAAAAAAAAAAAAAAAAAATGGATTTGGGAGATGAGTGTGGAATTCCTCTCCTCAGGCCTTGGGAGGGTTCTATGAACCCCTGGGCAATGAAAAGTCACACTGCATACCACCCAATTACAGGATCACCAAATCCCTTCTGAGTCTGATGCCCTAGGCATGCTACCTTCTCTCCTTAAAAGTCCAAGCTGGATTTCCATCATCCTCTGAACCTGCTCTCCTTATACCTACCTTTCATCTGGAGGTTCCTCATACTTGAAAGGTGTTCTGGTATCCTCTCCATTTTTATCTCTATTGGTGGTCACAGTCTCTCACCCTTAGACCATTTTAATGGCAGACTTCTTGCCTTTTAGCACTATATATATATATATATATGGACATGCATTCTTCAGTTCCTGGTAGGCCCTACTACTCCCTGCTACTTACTCAAACTCAAGTCAAGCAGGCACATTACTTCCCTGGCCCCAAAGGCATCTGAATTTATTATATTAGATCTGTCACCTGTCATTCAAAGTCCTGCTCGGATTTAGCTTTCAGACTTGTCTAGTACTTCTCATCTTAATGATCTTCTTATACTTACAATATAGTTGTAAAGATTAAAATAATTGAAAAAAGTAGAGAATAACTTAGAGTTTAATTTTGAAGAACTAATTATAAAAAGGAGAACAGCTGGTCAACTTTTTCTGGCTCTCTTATGACAACTTACAACAAATATGCAATCTTTTCTTGATTGAGTGGCCAACTATATGTTCATGGAATAGAATTAATTTGAAAAGATGTGCCTTAATACTCATTATCAGCAGTGTATTAAGATGACACTAGTTTCAATTAAGAAAAACTCTCAAAGTTTAAAAGGCTTGACACAATAGAATTTAATTTCTTACATACAGGTCCAGTGTGGGTGTACTTAGAATATGGATTACTTTGAAAACCTTTTATTTTAAAAGAATTTTAAGCCGATGGAGGAATGGCAAAGGTCGAGCAGAGAGTTCTCAGGTAGCCTTCTTCAGTTTTTCCTAATATTAACAGGGTTTATAATCATAGTGCATTAATTAAAGCTATAGAATTATCATCAGTGTAGCTCTATTAACTAAACTACAAATTTTAATCAAATTTCACCAGTTTGTCCATTTATATCCTTTTCCTGTCCCAGTGTCCAACCCAGAACACCACATTGCATTTAGTTGTCATGTCTCTTTAGTTTCCTCCAATCTGTGACAATTTCTTAGTCTTGACTTGTTTTTCATGATCTTGGTACTTTAAAAAAAAATACTACACAATAGTAGTTATTTGGGGCAGTTATTTGGTGAAAAATTGGCCTTTCCATATCTAAAAAATATCTCTAATGAGGAATATTCAATATCCAATAAACTACACACGTCTGAAGTGTACAATTTGGTACATCTGAGATATATATTTATATAGATACATACACACACACACCTCCCCCATGGAATTGTCAAGAAATGCACATATCCATCACCCTCAAAAATTTCTTCATGCCCTTCTGTCATTTTTCCTTCCTATTCCTCTTTATTTGGCTTCTTGAACTCAGCCTAATTATTTTATGATTCATCCCTGCTGTTTCATGTATCAATAGTTGTTGGAAGAGGTCACACAGAGGACGTGACTGCCAGCTGACCCATGAGCTTGACCAGGTCATGCATTCTGCTTGCCTTCCAAGCACTAGAATCTGCCTCTAGGAACCAGCTTTAAGATAGTGATGTGGTGTTGAGACCATCTGGATGGTATACGTGGGACTGAATCCCATTAAGCACCTGGGTGTGTGCTCAGTCCTGTCCAATTTGCGACCCCATGGACTGTAGCCCACCAGGCTCCTCTGTCCATGGAATTTTCCAGGCAAGAATACTGGGGTGACTTGTCATTTCCTCCTTCGGGGGATCTTCCCAACCGAGGGATCGAACCCACATCTCCTGCATCTCCTGTGTTGGCAGATGGATTCTTTACCACTGTGCCACCTGGGAAGCCCAAATCCCCTTTAAGAGCTCTGTATAAACTTTAAGATTCTGGCAGGCAAGTGCAGAGATCTCCTTGGTTTGCGGCTGCTCAAGAGAAGCCTCCTGGGTAAATTCCCTTGCTTATTAAAGCTGCCACCTGCTGATCTAAAGTGATCTGCCTCCTTCTTTGGTCCCTCTTTGCCTTGCAGGAGCTAGGTTGTAAAAGCAAATGTTGGCAAGCCAGCCAAGGAGACAGAAGACATGGGCTTTGAAAAAGGTACATCTAAGGAGGAAACAGAGAAGGCAATGGCACCCCACTCCAGTACTCTTGCTGGGAAAATCCCATGGATGGAGCCTGGAAGGCTGCAGTCCATGGGATCACTGAGGATCGGACATGACTGAGCGACTTCACTTTCACTTTTCACTTCCATGCGTTGGAGAAGGAAATGGCAACCCACTCCAGTGTTCTTGCCTGGAGAATCCCAGGGATAGAGAAGCCTGGTGGGCTGCCGTCTATGGGGTCACACAGAGTCGGACACGACTGAAGTGACTTAGCAATAGCAATAGCAAGGGGGAAATCCTGAGTTGGTCACTCATATCTGTTTGGGGAGGGGTGGCATATAGATGATTGTGGACTGTGATGTGAGTACAGAGACTCCCAAAGCCAGCTGGTCTGATGTGCTTGTTGGAGGGGCTGCACATGGCATACTGTGGCAAAGATGGGGATGCATGTCTGCATAGCAGTTGGCCTCTCTGTGGGCCGATCACTGGCCACTGATGTCCAGCTAGAGGCAGAAGTTCAAGTTAGAATGTTGGAAGAAGAGCTGTGGTTAGAAGTTAGAAGGATGCATGATGGTTCACTTCATTGCCAGCTTAGGGGCAGGTGGACAGACAAGGTAGCAGAAAAGTTAAGAAAGTGAAAAGTGTTAGTTGCTCAGCCTTGTCTGACTCTTTGCCACCCCATGAACTGTAGCCTGCCAGGCTCCTCTGTCCATGGGATTCTCCAGGCAAGAATATTGGAGTGGGTATCCATCCCCTTCTCCAGGGGATTTTCCAAACCCTGGGATCAAACCTGGGTCTCCCACATTGCAGGGCAGATTCTTTATCATCTGAGCAACCAGAGAAGCTAGAGTAGAGTGTAAGTTGGGGAACATAAAATGCCATTTTGCAAAGTTAGGCGGGCATCTCTCCGAAGCATGGCTACTATTTGAATTACTTGTGTCTGTGACTCTGGATGCTTGGGTACTGTGATAAAGATACAAGGAGAGAGAAATTCTAGGATATTGGTCCCAACTCTGGAAGGGGATAGAAACCTCACATACCCACAGAGAGCAACATCTACTAGGTGCTGTAGAGTTTGTGGATCCTCCAAATACCCCAACCCTATTCTTACGGCAGTCCTGTGGCCAGTAGTGTTAGCAGAAGAAAGTCCCACTGGTGCCTGCTTTACAGATGCCTGGAAACAGGAAGGAACGTCAGCAGCTTATGGGGCTGAACTCAGCGTGGTTTGGCTGGGGATCACTCACAAAGGTATAGGCTTCATCACATTTGCTACATACATGATCACGTGACAGTTTTACTTCAATTACAATTTTTTTTTAACTAGACAAAAACTTCATATTTTTTACATACATATATATGACTGTTTTTTTTTTTCAGATTCTTTTCCCTTATAGGTTATTGCAAAATATTGAGCAAAGTTCCCTGTGCTATACAGTAGGTCCTTTTTAATTATCTATGTTATATATAGTAGTGTGTATATGTTAATCCCAAACTCCTAATTTATCCCTCTCCCCTCACCACCACCCAATTTTGGCACTTTTGAAGACAGATGGATTGTAGAATATCCAGCAATTTGAGTTTGTCTGAGGTATTCTTGTGATTAGACTAGGGTTATGGAATTTGGAGAATAACTTCTCATTACATCATATCAGGGAATATTTGATATCCACATGACTTATCACTGATTATGTCTGCCTTCATCACCTTGGTTAAGGCAATGTCTGCAAGTTTTCTCCATTATAAAGTTATTGCTTTTTCCATATACTATTCTTTGCAAGCAAGTCATTAAATGCAGCCCATGTTCAAGGGGAAAAGAATTAAGCTCCACTTTCTAGAGGAAGAAGCAGAAAGGAATTGTGGACATATGTTAAAACTACCACAATAATTACTGAATATTTAGGGTAAGATACTTTGAAGCTGGGCTTCCCTAGTGGCTCAGTGGTAAAGAATCCACCTGCCAATGCAGGAGGCAAGGGTTCGATCCCTGAGTCAGGAAGGTCCACTGGAGAAGGAAATGACAACCCACTCCAGTATTCTTGCCTGGGAAATCCCATGGACAGAGGAGCCTGGAAGACTATAGTCCAAGGGGTTGCAAAGAGTGGGATGAGACTGAGTATGCACACATGCACTTTGAAGCTATGCAAATATTTTGTTTCTCCTTAAAAGTTTTTCCCGCTAATTTTTGCATTCATCAGGAGACTGCCTTTAGAAATTATTACTGTGTTGTTCTAATGCCGACTTTCTATTTCTCTCATTAATTCTACATGTATTATTTGGAATTATAACACATTTTTCCATCTCCCCATTTATTTATTTATTCAATCATTTATATCAATATGAAATCATGAATGTTTATTTGTTCTTTGGGTTTATAATGCAAAATTTACATTTTGTTGTTCAAACTGTTGCAGCTTTGGGCACTAAGAGCTCTTTCAGGTTGTCTCTTGTGCCCTTTTGATATACTTCCACTTAAATTATTTCTTATTTACTTTTATTTATTTATTAATTCATAAACTCCCTTGCTTTCTGTTATCATCACAAGGTGGTCCAGGATTATTTCCCACCTGAACCTTAGAATCAGACAAATTTTCATACGTTGTATTTTCATTTTCATTTAAGTCAAAATGTTTTCAACTTCCACTGAGACTTCCTTTTGACTCATAACTTACTTGGAAGTACGTTGTTTACTTGTCAAATATTTGATGATTTTATAAATAACATTCCATTATTGATTTCTAGTAATTCTGATGTGGTCCAAGAACATACTTTGTAGGACTTCTATTTTAAATTTTACAAGGTTTGTTTTATGGTCCAGAATGTGGTCTATCTTGGTAAATTTTCCATGTGTACTTAGGAAGAATGTGTATTCAGCTGTTGTTTATTTAGAGTACTCTATAAATGTCAACTTTCACTTTCATCAAGAGGCTTTTTAGGTCCTCTTCACTTTCTGCCATAAGGGTGGTGTCATCTGCATATGTGAGGTTACTGAGATTTCTCCCGGCAATCTTGATTCCAGCTTGTGTTTCTTCCAGTCCAGCGTTTCTCATGATGTACTCTGCATAGAAGTTAAATAAACAGGGTGACAATATACAGCCTTGATGAACTCCTTTTCCTATTTGGAACCAGTCTGTTGTTTCATGTTCAGTTCTAACTGTTGCTTCCTGACCTGCATACAAATTTCTCAAGAGGCAGATCAGGTATTCTGGTATTCCCATCTCTTTCAGAATTTTCCACAGTTTATTGTGATCCACACAGTCAAAGGCTTTGGCATAGTCAATAAAGCAGAAAGAGATGTTTTTCTGGAACTCTCTTGCTTTTTCCATGATCCAGCGGATGTTGGCAATTTGATCTCTGGTTCCTCTGCCTTTTCTAAAACCAGCTTGAACATCAGGAAGTTCACGGTTCACATATTGCTGAAGCCTGGCTTGGAGAATTTTGAGCATTACTTTACTAGCGTGAGATGAGTGCAATTGTGTGGTAGTTTGAGCATTCTTTGGCATTGCCTTTCTTTGGGATTGGAATGAAAACTGACCTTTTCCAGTCCTGTGGCCACTGCTGAGTTTTCCAAATTTGCTGGCATATTGAGTGCAGCAGTTGGCTTAAAGCTCAACATTCAGAAAACGAAGATCATGGCATCCGGTCCCATCACTTCATGGGAAATAGATGGGGAAACAGTGTCAGACTTTATTTTTCTGGGCTCCAAAATCACTACAGATGGTGACTGCAGCTATGAAATTAAAAGACGCTTACTCCTTGGAAGGAAAGTTATGACCAACCTAGATAGCATATTCAAAAGCAGAGACATTGCCAACAAAGGTTCGTCTAGTCAAGGCTATGGTTTTTCCTGTGGTCATGTATGGATGTGAGAGTTGGACTGTGAAGAAGGCTAAGCACTGAAGAATTGATGCTTTTGAACTGTGGTGTTGGAGAAGACTCTTGAGAGTCCCTTGGACTGCAAGGAGATCCAACCAGTCCATTCTGAAGGAGATCAGCCCTGGGATTTCTTTGGAAGGAATGATGCTAAAGCTGAAACTCCAGTACTTTGGCCACCTCATGCGAAGAGTTGACTCATTGGAAAAGACTCTGATGCTGGGAGGGATTGGGGGCAGGAGGAGAGGGGACGACAGAGGATGAGATGGCTGGATGGCATCACCGACTTGATGGACGTGAGTCTGAGTGAACTCTGGGAGTTGGTGATGGACAGGGAGGCCTGGCGTGCTGCGATTCATGGGGTTGCAAAGAGTCGGACAGGACTGAGCAACTGAACTGATCTGATCTGATAAATGTCTACTAGGTCAAGTTGGTTAATAGTGTTGCTCAACTCATCTAAATATTTACTGGTATTTTATAGGTAAAATATTAACCAATATATTCCAACTAGAATTGTGGATTTGTCTATTTGTCTTTTCAGGACTAACATTTTTTTCCCTTTATATATTTTGAATTTCTCCTGTTAGGCACATAAACATTTAGAATTATTATTATTTTTATCATTATGTAATATCCCTTTTTATCCCTGATAATATTTCTTGTTATAAGGTTTACTTTTGTTGTAATTAATGTAGCTACTCCAGCTTTCTTCTGTATGCCTCTGAAATTTTTTGTGGAAAGCTGGGCATGCTATATCAGACAGTAGATTCTAAGGTATATATTTTTTAATGCTTGGAGGGGAGCATGCCATTCCTTTTGCTATGCCTTTGGTGTGAAAATTTGTAGTAACATAATCAGGAGATGGGCTGGATTTGAAGTTTGCTTTACACTTGGCTTTGGGTCTTCTCCTTGTCATGCTCCCCAAAGAGAATCTTTCTTGTGCTTCTCGTCCAACTCTATTTCCTTGTTATTTTTACTTGACACTTGTTAGCATGGTGGTGGTGGTATTGAGGAGGGAGGGGGCTATTCTCCAATATTCTGAGTAAGCCCCAATCTTAGGCAGATGCTATGAACCTGAGTTGGGAATGTGGCCTTCAGAAGTATTCCTGCTCCTCTTTCAGACATAATGCTGGGCCAATCCCACATTCTTGTCTCATCCCAGGGGAAGTTTTTGTCCTCTTTTTAGTTGTTCCTAGCTGAAATTTGGTCTCTATTGGTGCCATCAGGCTACAGTTTTTGTTGCCCTTGTCACTGCAGGTTGTTTCTGTTTCTTACAGGAGATAGGAATGGAATCTGAGTGAAGTTTCAGCACTGCCTGCTGCTCCTCTCCGCTAGTCAGCAGCACAAAGAAGAGGGTGAAGCTTTCTCAGGATTCCCTCCATCTTCCTAGTGAGCACCTATGGGATTCCAATAGGAAAAATACTACTAGGAAGTGTGAAATTTTCTATGTCTGCAGCCATCAGGGACCTCATACTCTCATACTAGTCCACATTCAGCCTGTAGTAATTTGATTTTTTTTTAGATGTGGCTAAATCTTCTTCCTGGCTTGTATGGTAGCCTCTGTGCCAGGTTAGTACTAGCATCCTGTTTTTCTTCGCAGCCATCCATCTATCTCTAGATTCAGGTAATCGTTTGCCCTGTAACCTTAGTCATCTCATGTGTTTAATTAGAAAACATTAATTTGTAGTTTGTTCACCTTCCTTGTTGTTGTTGAAAGAATTGGAGCAACACTTTTTCCAGCCCTCTACATCTCCAAGGTGAAACTGGTGAGTGAAATTTACATGTATTTATTCAGAGACCTAGGCTCCATTCTCTGGTGGTTTTAGTATCCACTAGGGCCCACATATAATTATTCATGTTCATAGTTGAATTTTATTTAGTTGATATCCTTGGGTATTAGATTACTAGGTATTTCAGTGTGTGTTCTCTAGGAAACAAACTCTAAGACAGAGATTAACATGCGAAAGTTTGGTCCTAAGTCATACATCGGAGAGGCAGATGTCTCCAGCTGAGGGAAACATCTAGAGAGGGCTGTTCAGGGCCATCACCTGGGAATGGCTGGAGAAATAAGACCTGAAGGGGATCTGGGCAATGTATAATGGCTTCTGATAGACTGAATCAAAGCAGACACATATCTTAAGGCTCTTGATAGACCACTGTCAAGAATTTCACATTTCAGGAATTCCCTGGAGGTCTGGTGTTTAGGACTCTGAGCTTTCACTGACGAGGGCACAGGTTCGATACCTGGTTAGAGAACTAAGATCTCACAAACTGCACAGCCAAAAAAAAAAAAAATGTTCCAGCAAGGTTATACTTAATCTATTGTACCTGTTTTTTTCATCTGTAAAATAGAAATTAAAAGATCTACTTCATAAAGCTTTCACTGTGAGAATTAAATGAGTAAATGTAATATGCTTATAATATTACCTGGAATATACTAAACACTAAATTCTGTTTTATAAATGTGGCATGTTACAGTTTGTAAATTTAAGCTTGTTACTTTGATACATTTATACATTGCAAAATAATTATCATTGAAGCAATATTTATCACATTATATAATTATAGTACAATAGTACTGTCTATATTCATCATACTATTCATTAGATCTTTATAACTTGTTAACTACTCATTGCAAGTTGATAACCTTCAACACTGTCACTTTTACACCCCCACCCCTGGTAACCACCATTTTAGTCTCTGGTTTTTTTTTTTAATTGGAGGCCAATTACTTCACAATATTGTGGTGGGTTTTGCCATAGATGGTGGTTTTTGCGTTTTTTAGATTCCATGCATAAGTGCTGTCATTTAACTGAACTTAGCAAAATCAACAGTTTTGGGTGATGGAAATTACCAAAAGACTTGGGAAACTATTTTTAAGTAAGCATACCATAAAACATAATTATTGCTGAAAAGTTCACCTAAAAATTCTTATCCCACTTATATGTAGCTAAATCACTGTTCTTAACAATTATGTCTCAGTCAGTTCAGTTCAGTCTCTCAGTTGCGTCCAACTCTTTGTGACCCCATGGACTGCAGCACGCCAGGCCTCCCTGTCCATCACCAACTCCTGGAGCTTGTTCAAACTCATGTCCATTGAATCGGTGATGCCATCCAACCATCTCATTCTCTGTCATCCCCTTCTCCTACCTTCAATCTTTCCCAGCATCAGGGTCTTTTCCAATGACTTAGTTCTTTGCATCAGGTGGCCAAACTATTGGAGCTTCAGCTTCAGCGTCAGTCCTTCCAATGAATATTCAGGACTGATTTCCTTTAGGATTGACTAGTTGGATCTCCTTGCAGTCCAGGGGATGCTCAAGATTCTTCTCCAACACCACAATTCAAAAGCATCAATTCTTTGATGCTCAGCTTTCTTTATGGTCCAACTCTCACATCCATACGTGACTACTGGAAAACCACAGCTTTAGACTACCCATAAAAAACTTCATGGGACATTAGACAAAGTCAGCTATCATCTTGAGCTATTTTCTTTCTTTTCCTGATAGATTTTGTAACAGAGCTAACATGAACTTATGGCTAGTAAACTCAGAATAAAAGTTGTGTGTCTGCATTATATGTGATGCTGATACCTCTGAATATGTATCTAATCTCAAGTGGCCTCAGCCTGTAGTGGCTTGAAGCAGAATTTCAGTTCCTCAGTCAGAGAATTGAAGTCAGGTTGTGGCTAGGAGCACCAAATCCTAGCCACTAGACTATTGACCAATGACACAGCCCTGGCCCATTTGGCTTTATAGAAGTGAATTTCTGTAAGGAGATGGAAAGCAGTGAAACAAGTAAAGTGTTTATTTGGAGGAAAAAAGATATGTGTGGACAGGCAGATTCAGAGAGAGTTGCACCCATATGGGAGTTTGAGTCACTCACATGGGGCGTTTCTTCCAGGTTTTCTTGTCTAATCATCTTGCTTTGTCTGGTTCTGAGTCCATGTTTGATTTATCTCAGTGTCTTCCTGTGTGTGTGTGTGTGTGTGTGTGCATTTCTCAGCCAAGATGGATTCTAGTGAAGAGACCTATGGGTAGATTGACATCATTTACTATGAGGTGATACCCCCTTTCTTTTGACCTCTAAGGAGCCTTTCTGCACATGTGTAGTTAGGAAGGTCTCCTTGACCTTGAGAATGAGGAATATGTGATTTTTTAAATCTCTTATCTTGGCAGAGCTCAGCTCTTCTCTCACTCTTGGTGTTTTGGAATATCTGTCCACAGGGGACAAAATCCAGCTGCTCAGCCTGGGGCCCATCTATCTCCTGCCTTTTATCCATTTGAATTAATCAACAAATTTAAACAAGCTTTATTTACTGAAGATTATCTCAGATATTGTGAACTTGCAAAAAATTTGGATTAGTTTCTCTATTTCTGAGAGTATTGGAATACCCATTTCTTACAAGAGCTTGTCCTTCAAATCAACGAAACAGACGTCTTTTAAAAATTAATTTTGGCAATATCATCTGAAGGTAGAAAAATATCACATATACATCGACACAAATAAACATACAGACAGATGCCAACAGAGACCTTATAGCTATTGTTCTAAAATTTTAGTCATGATTTAGATACAAAACTCACTAGTTTATATGTGACAGTTGGATCCAAATTTTGTTTCTGGCAGTTTGGAATAAACTTCCCCACTCAGAGGGCTGAAGTTTCTTTTAAACTAATAATTATAGAGAAGATATTTAAGATTTTTCCATAAATATTTTTGGAATATTTGCCCATAGTCCAACAGCTCCTCTTTTTTTTTGTTGTTGAAAAACATTTCTTTACAGTTTGCATTTCAAAGAATGGCTCTCTTGTAGGTCCTAGAGAAGATGGGGGTAGAATATTTATATCTCAAGAAGCACAGAGAAAGTATCCAAGTTTTTTTCCAAGGAGTTTTAAGATATATTTATCTGTTTTCAGAGGTATAGTGTAATTACTCTTTAAAATTTTTCCTTATTTTTCTTAAGTGCAAGACAGTTCTGTTTTAAATGTCCTAATCTTTTACAGTATCTGCAAACACTTTGAGATGAATAAGAAAGGTTTGGGAATTGGTCAAAAGGATAGGTAGATTTTGAATTGCTTCTAGAACTGAATTTCTGGTTTCATACAGATTTGCAAGACAAAGACAGTTGTTTGATGTTTCTCAAAGAGTTGAATTGTAGCTTCAGTGATATCAAAAGGCTGATTCATTCATCTAACTACATTTTCTTTAATTTACTTCTTTATATCAGAGAGATTTCTAACTAAGATGTAAATCAAAATATTTCTATGCTCAAGAACTTCAGGGTTTGATGCAGTATGACTTTAAAAATGTCTATATAAATCATTCAACAAAGACCTTCTTTTTGAGTGCAATTCAGCTTTGGACTAATTCACCTTAGGGGAGGAAACCTCTACTATTGATTTTATCATCCTTCAGCTGATCATTTCTATAAGGGCCTAGGATAAATTCTGGTCATCTGTTTCCTCCATGAAATGAGGTTTTCCCCAAGGGGCCATTTTGCTTGTCTGATAACTATAGTATAATCAAGGATAGGAAGAATAGACCTTAGCAGCCAATCAAGGTACCTGTGAGTAGGGTTTCTGAATGGCCAAATAATCTTTCTAACTCCTCCATAAATTTGATAGGATCTTCTGAAAGTGGATTCAAAAAGAGATTTGTAATTTCATTTTTGAAGGGAGTCCCTAAGACTAGCCATGATAATCTTTTGTGTCTTTTTAAAAATTTGATCTTTCCATCAGTACCAGACAATTCTTTGTGATGAGAACTCTGTAAACATTTTTTTTTGCTAGTAGAGTTTTTCCAATTCAAAGAGTCCGTGGTCTGGCCACCGACCAGTAGGACCTTAGGATCTTATGTTAATCTCAGTAGCAGCTCAAGCCAACAAGCCGCTGTGCTAGTCAGAGGGTGTCTGGAACACTATGATGTTCCTGGCATCATACTTTGGGACAGGCAATGAATGGCAATCCAGAACCTTCCAGATGGCATTGGCTTAGATAATAAGGAGTCCAGCAACCTATTATTATTGTTGCTGTCATTTTGCAGTGGCACTAGCAGTAAATAAAGGTTCCCATCTTTCAGCACAATAGCTACCCATGGGGATTTTCATTAAAAATAAAAATTTATGCTTAAGGCCACTTATATTTCTTTGCAGATTATCTGCCCATGTCCTTTTCCCATTTTTCATTAGGATCTACATTTTTTTCTTATTGTTGATTCATGAGAATTTTTCAGATCTTAATATTCATCATTTATCAGTCATAGGTTATAAATTAGAAACATATTTCTAGTTTTTTATGTATCTATTAGCTTTTTTTAGGTTAGATTATTATATTTTATATACTTGCTTTAAGAAGTCTAATTAGTGGATCAATGTCAAAATAACATTAACGATAATGAATATAATATTAAATATATTGTTTAATGTTGCCTAACACCAACTGAGTATTCACTATTCTTGCATGGTAAGAGGCATTCATTCATTTATGTATTATTTTACTTTGTTCTTACCACAAATCTATGAGATGACATCTTATTTTAGGCCCATTTAATAGATAAGAAAATTGAGGATTAGGGAGATTAAACAACTTGTCCTAAACTGGTAAGTGGTAGAACTGGGACTGAAACTCAGTTCTCTTAGATTCCACAGCCAGCATTTTCCAAGGTGTGTTTTATGAAAGACTATCCCACAAAACACTACATATACACATGTGTACAAATATACACATACACACAAACACATGTGTGTTCCATAGTCAAATCAGTCCAGTAGAATCTTCAATATTTGATTCCAGAGACAGTTCATGTATGTTAGCATATTAAAAGCTCTGAGGGACACTTTAGGAAAGAAAGTTGTTTAACTTGTGTAATCTAGGATTTCCCCCAAATTAACTCATCATAAATCTTTTACTCTCCACTGTACCACTAACAGATGGCAGAAATAGTGTTCTGTTTCACACACTTGCCATACTATGCTACTCAGTCTCTCAACCAGAGGAGGTTTTCAATGGCCAACTCTCTGAGATTCTGTTCACTCATCACCAATATAGATGTAAACAAAGAGAATGACCTAATCAAATTAGCTCATGACTCAAAATGGAGAAGAAAAGCTGCTGCACTAGATAACAAAATAAGGATTTATAACCTGGCACATTTCTGCTTTATTGACTATGCCAAAGGCTTTGACTGTGTGGATCACAATAAACTGTGGAAAATTCTGAAAGAGATGGGAATACCAGACCACCTGACCTGCCTCTTAAGAAACGTATATGCAGGTCAGGAAGCAACAACAGACTGGTTCCAAATAGGAAAAGGCGTACGTCAAGGCTGTATATTGTCACCCTGCTTATTTAACATCTATGCAGAGTACATCATGAGAAACGCTGGGCTGGAAGAAGCACAAGCTGGAATCAAGATTGCCGGGAGAAATATCAATAACCTCAGATATGCAGATGACACCACCCTTATGGCAGAAAGTGAAGAGGACCTAAAAAGCCTCTTGATGAAAGTGAAAGAGGAGAGTGAAAAAGTTGGCTTAAAGCTCAACATTCAGAAAACGAAGAACATGGCATCTGGTCCCATCACTTCATGGGAAATAGATGGGGAAACAGTGGAAACAGTGTCAGACTTTTTTTTTTTTTGGGCTCCAAAATAACTGTGGATGGCGATTGCAGCCATGAAATTAAAAGACGCTTACTCCTTGGAAGAAAAGTTATGACCAACCTAGACAGCATATTGAAAAGCAGAGACATTACTTTGCCAACAAAGGTCCATCTAGTCAAGGCTATGGTTTTTCCAGTGGTCATATACGGATGTGAGAGTTGGACTGTGAAGAAAGCTGAGCGCCAAAGAATTGATGCTTTTGAACTGTGGTGTTGGAGAAGACTCTTGAGAGTCCCTTGGACTGCAAGGAGATCCAACTAGTCGGTTCTAAAGGAGATCAGCCCTGGGATTTCTTTGGAAGGAATGATGCTAAAGCTGAAACTCCAGTACTTTGGCCACCTCATGCGAAGAGTTGACTCATTGGAAAAGACTCTGATGCTGGGAGGGATTGGGGGCAGGAGGAGAAGGGGATGACAGAGGATGAGATGGCTGGATGGCATCACTGACTCGAAGAGTCTGAGTGAACTCCGGGAGTTGGTGATGGACAGGGAGGCCTGGCGTGCTGTGATTCATGGGGTCGCAAAGAGTTGGACATGACTGAGCGACTGAACTGAACTGAACTGAACTGAACCTGGCACAGTGGACAGGAGTAATCAGATACAATCTGACAGGGTAAATGTAAAATCTGAAAGTTAGGTTAAAACAAAAATCCGTAATATGAGTACAATTTTGGAGAAAGCTTGATTTCACAGGTTTTTGTGTGAGCAAGCCTGGGGAATTTAATTGATCATAAATCCAGTAAGAAACAATAGAAATGTATTCAATAAGCAAGGAAGTACTAGCTCAGTTGGTAAAGAATCCACCTGCAATGCAGGAGACCCCAGTTCAATTCCTGGGTCAGGAAGATCTGCTGGAGAAGGAATATGCTACCCACTCCAGTATTCTTGGCCTTCCCTTGTGGCTCAGCTGGTAAAGAATCTGCCTGCAATGCGGGAGACCTGGGTTTGATCCCTAGATTGGGAAGATCCCCTGGAGAAGGGAAAGCTACCCACTCCAGTATTCTAGCCTGGAGAATTCCATGGACTATATAGTCCATGAGGTGAAAAGAGGTGGACACCACTGAGTGATTTAAAAAAAAAAAAAAAAACAGACAGTTTTTAAATAATTATTTTAATTGGAGGATAACGACTTGGCAATATTGTGATGGTTTTTGCCATACATCAACATGAATCAGTCACAGGGATGCATGTGTCTTCCCCATCCTGAACCCCTCTCCCACCTTCCTCCCCACCCTATCCCTCTGGATTGTCCCAGAGCACTGTCTTTGGGTGCCCTGCTTCATGCATTGAACTTGTACTGGCCATCTATTTTACATAGGGTAATGTACATGTTTCAATGCTATTCTCTCAAATCATCCCACCCTCACCTTCTGGCTTGGATACAAAGATAGTGTTCAGAGTGGCAGAGATCCATATCCATTCCCTGGCCGCTGTGCTGGTCAGAGGGTATCTGGAGCACTGTGATGTTCCTGGCAGTGTGCTTCGGGACAAGCAATCCAGAACCTTCCAGATGGCATTGGCCACCACCATCTTTTGAGCAATAGTAGAAATAACTCAAGCTGTTTAGTCTGGCAACAGTAGATTCTGGGTGGCTGTTGGGAGCAGATGATTACACTGGATGTTTTTCATTTCTTTCCCTCGGTTCATTCATTCTCCATTCTTCTCCATGGTGGTTTGTATCCTAGGAGACTCCCTGCCCTTTATTTGCCAGTGCAAGGTACTGAGGGAGATTAGAGTGTAAGCGGAGAGTAAGGTGGGTTCCCTTGGCTGCCTCCCTGCTGGTTTGCTGGGTGGCTCTCTCCTCCAGCTTCAGCTACCCCTTCTGATCTCAGATGACCTTTCCATCACCTTGACCCTTCAGGCTTAAGCTCCTGTCTGTCCTTGCTTGCTCTGGGGTGTGGGTGGCAGGGAGGAGGTTGCTAGGATTTGCCTAACCTTGTTCACATCTTCATAAATACCCTTTGATGATGCTCTCTTCAATTACCCTGCTTGAGTGTGTCATCTATTTCCTGCTGGGACCAGACTCATACTGATGCTGGAATGATTAGGGTAATTATTTTCAAATATTTCAAGGGCTGTCCTCTGAAAGAGGGTGGAATTAAGACGAGAGAGTGGAAGCTATGGGAGATTGAATTCATCTCCTCCTTTATTCATTCATCTAATCTTATTAAGCCTCTACGATGTACCAAGCATTGTGTTAAGGATGAAGCATTGCTCTACAAGCTTATAACGAAGTGAGTTAATCTTAACTAGAAATAAGGGAGGCCTCCCAGGAAAAGATCTAAAAGATGAGTAAGGATTAAAGGGGAAAGAAAGGAGAGCTTGGTCAGAATGTTCCAGGAAGAGGAGCTTATATGTGAGAAGGCCGGACATGAGAGTAAAAGGGATTTGTTCTGGGAAGTGAAAGACAGCCCCAGTGTCTAGTTTCTCTGACTTTCGGTTGGAAAGAGAACATTAAGGTTTGAGGCTGGGGGAGGGAGGAGGGTTGAACACGCAGAGCTGCTGTGAACACAGACTTGATCCCAAAGAACTCGGGTGAAAGTGAAAGTGTTAGTCACTCAGTCCTATCCAGCTCTTTGTGACTCCATGGACTGTAGCACACCAGGCTCCTGTGTCCATGGGATTTCCCGGGCAAGAATACTTATTGGGTGAAGAATCTGCCTGCAATGCAAGAGACATAGGAGATGCGGGTTCGATCCCTGGGTTGGGAAGATCCCCTGGAGAAGGAAATGACAACTCACTCCAGTATTTCTGCCCTGAAAAATCCCATGGACAGAGGAGCTTGGTGTGCTATAGTCCATGGGGTCACAGAGTTGGACACAACTGAGTGACTCAGAGTGCAATACTGAAGTGTGTTTGACCCAGGTTTGATTCCTGGGTCTCCTGCATTGCAGGCTGATTCTTTATCATCTGAGCCACCAGGGAAGTTCCCAAAGACCGTGGAAATCCCTTGAAAGTGTTAAAGCAAAGGAGGTACCCAGTACAACTTTCTCTTTCCATTGCAGCTGGAAGGGAGCAAGAATGTCCAAAAATCAAACCTGTTCAGATATAAATCAAGTTACCTTGCTAAGGAACAAGCAGCCAGTTCCTGGAAGCAGAAAGAGTCTGGGTGACAGCTCCAGGATATTTTCAAGGGGGAAAAACTGCACTTAGTGGATAATTGGACTGGGAGACATCTGTGATCCTTTCTACTTTTGCAAATTCTGATATTCTCTCTGGTCTGCCCCCCATGTTCCACAGTGGGATATAAGACACAAAGGTTTGAGAATTCATGCACCACCATTCACAATGGGCAGTAAAAAGGCATTTTCTTCTTTCCCAGTTCCTCCTGTTGGGCCTAGAAAACCAGAGGCACATTCTAGACCCGAATCTCTGAGAACACATGGGGCTTTAGTGTTTACGTTCCTCTCACCCTACTGACACAGGAAGGGCACTGACCACAATGAGTTCCAGGGAATGGTTCTACCAGTGTCCAACCTTCAGCCTGCTAATCCCTGGCTCTCTAGGATATTAGACAAGTTTGCTATTCTTTTCTTTTCTTTTTTTTTTCAAATTAAACCCTATACAAAATAAGAGAGCCACCATCTCAGTTCCTGGGTCAGCTTCACACTTTGGTCATAGCAGGGACCAGGAATGGTCTAGGGCCCTGGAGACAGGGGCATTGTCAAGCACTTTTGAACTCACTCTCTGGGACTGGGCCGATCAGTGTGTGATAACGCAGCTGTGTGCAAATGCCAGGGCTGGAGCGATAATTATAGAAACCTTCTCATTATGCTTGAATGGGGGCCAGTGCCTAGCCCTGCCAGCGAGGAGGGTGTGAGGCTGCAAAACTGGCATGGTTGAGAGCAAGATGGCTTTTGCAGCCAGCATGGCCATCTGAGGTGTGCCAGTAAGCTTACGTGCCTGCTTTCTGTTGGCGAGCGCCCCTAGTGTCCACTTTTGATCTCCCACCTTGGTCAGTATCTTTGTTCCTCACCAGGTTGCGATAAACACAGCAGTTTTGTCAGTAGGGCTCGATTTTCCAGTCACTATTCCACTCAAACTCCTGTTCCCAAGACTCATCTTCCTACCTCATGGCATTCTTCTATCTTTTTTGCAGCCCTGGAATGGGTTCATGGTCCTTAACATCCCACATATAGAATAAGTTTGATCTGGGTAGCCCCTGCTCTCTGATACCAATGACACAGCATTTTAGTGAATATGAAAACAAAAGTTTATTGAAACTAATGTCCTTGCTTGTACAAATTCACTTTTTGAAAGGCTGTTACAAAGCTTTTAAGCAAGAACATCTGTATCCTATGACACTGAACAGCATTCTAGAAAGCCTGAAAAAGGTCCAGACACTTCTTATGGCCTTGAATGAGAGTAGATGTATTTTGGCTAAAATATCCATTCATAAAAGATAATTGGAAAATCATCCATATACACATTGAGTTGTCACAGCTTTAACAAGAACACTGGACCTGCCAGCATCACCAGGGCAACAGGAGGGCACCGCTGGGGAGAAGGGGAGAAGGAAAGAAGGAGTGATGTGGGAGCAACAGCCATGAAGGAGGGAACAAAGCATAATAAAAGGAGTGTGTGCTGAGGAAACCAGAAGGGAAAGAGACATGTGTACCCCAATGTTCATCGCAGCACTGTTTATAATAGCCAGGACATGGAAGCAACCTAGATGCCCATCAGCAGATGAATGGATAAGAAAGCTGTGGTACATACTGGAGTATTACTCAGCCATTAAAAAGAATACATTTGAATCAGTTCTAATGAGATGGATGAAACTGGAACCTATTATACAGAGTGAAGTAAGCCAGAAAGAAAAACACCAATACAGTATACTAACGCATATATATGGAATTTAGAAAGATGGTAACAATAACCCTGTGTACGAGACAGCAAAAGAGACACCGATGTATAGATCAGTCTTATGGACTCTGTGGGAGAGGGAGAGGGTGGGGAGATTTGGGAGAATAGCATTGAAACATGTATAATATCATGTATGAAACAAGTCACCAGTCCAGGTTCGATGCACGGTATTGGATGCTTGGGGCTGGTGCACTGGGACGACCCAGAGGGAGGGTAGGGGAGGGAGGAGGGAGGAGGGTTCAGGATGGGGAACGTGGGTATACCTGTGGCGGATTCATTTCGATATTTGGCAAAACTAATACAATATTGTAAAGTTTAAAAATAAAATAAAATTAAAAATAAAATAAAAGGAGTGTGTGGAAGTTTCATTTTCTTCATGGAAAATATGCTATTATCCAAAAGCAACTTCCTCTGCTGGCATTCTTGCTTTTTCCAGTAGCAGCAAAGAAGTACAGTTTTATGTAACACATATAACAGGGAAAGTAGAACGGTGACCCTGGGAAAATTACAGCATTAAAAGTAATAAGCCTGCCATTGCCAATAAACCACACAGACACCATGCCGTGCTATCTTGAGTATAAAGGTGACATTTTAACAGTTATTCCTATAGTAACCTCTCCAACTGCAACTGCATTTTTTGAACATCATACGCTTTTCACACAGATAGTCTTTCAAGAGTCTGAGGATTTTTGAGGCTTCATCCTTCAAGGCCCAGATCAGGCATCCCCTTCTTAAGAATATCCCACAGCCTGGGTTATATGCTCCCAAAATCTCTCATATTAATAGAAATGATCTTATTTACACACTGAGTGTTTACTTATCTTTCCAGTCACTAGATTATGGGCTTCCTGAAGATAGGAACCACGTATTATTCATTTCTGAATCCCCAGTGTCTGTCAGTGCCTCACTTTGTAAAGGTGGGTAGAGCTAAATCATTAATAGGTCTTATTCCTTGTCTCATCTTTAAGCCAAAAACACTAAAACTATGGGGCCGCTAAGTCAAGTTAGATAAATGTATATACATATGTATATATAAATAAATGTATAGTTTTATTTTTAATTTATTTTTTAAATTTTATGAAAGTTACAATTTTTTTTAAATTTTATTTTTATGAGAGGGGAATTTGGGGGAGAATGGATACATGTATATGTATGGCTGAATCCCTTCATTGTTCACCTGAAATTATGACAACATTGTTAATTGGCTATACCCCAATACAAAATGTTTTTGGTGTTAAAAAAATAAAAATAAAGTTAGATATATTGACTCATCCCTTCTAACCCCAAGATGCTATACTTTTAGAACATGTCTTTTTCTGCTTACATCGGGAAATGAATGAGAGCTTCAGAAGCAAGAAAATTGTTTGGACTGGATGAAAATGTAAAAAGAGAGAAAAGAATTTCTCCTAAGCAGAATCCTTCATTTCAAAGGGTGAGGTAAAGTGTGGTAAGGCTAGAATGGATTTTAGGCTAGGCATAGACAATGATGTATGCAGCAAATTATAGTCAAATAAATATTAATTCTCATTTTTAAGAAAGAAAAGTCAAGAACTGAAGTCCAAAAGTAGTAATAACTAAAATTCTGGGTGCAAGAAAAAACTGGAAGCTTTCCCCATTTTTTTTTCTAAAAATGAAAACTCTGACTTCATAAAAATAAGTTAAGGGAGTTCCCTGGAAGTCCAGTGGTTAAAACTTCACCTTCCAATGCAAGGGGTATGGGTTTGATCCCTGGTTGGAGAGCTAAGATCCCACATGCCTCAAGGTCAAAAATCAAAATATAAAACAGAAAGAATGTTGTAGCAAATTCAGCAAAGACAAAAAACGGTCCACATTTAAAAAATTTTTTTAAATAATAAGTTAAGACAGAAGATGAGTTTTATTTCTTTTTAGGATCAGTGACTCAAAGAGGGTAGAAACCATTGATGATTGATATGCAAAAGACAATTTAACTGGGTTTTTATTTTTTAAGAGAAATTTAAAACGTTAGACTCTTCTGGGTTATATAAAAAGAATAGAGAATATTAAAAATTCAATAAATAGAACAATTAAAATGTATATGCACTTTCTTATTTCATTCCCTATTGTCCATAGTTACAGGAATAAGAAAAGGGATTAAAAGAGGGAGAAATGGGTTGGGCAAAGGATTTAAATATAGTAACAGAAGAGAAAGGAGCACACATGGAAACCCACATGAACGTAAAAACATAGCTAGAAACAGGCACACTCAAATAAAGACCTGGATATAGGTTTTCATGGCTTAGAATCTCTATTTTGTATTGTTTCAGAATAATCGAGCAAGGATTTTTTATATTAATATATATTGAAGCATAGTTGATTAACAATATTGTGTTAGTTTCAGATGTACAGCAAAGTGATTCAGTTATACAAGTATCTATTCTTTTAAAATCATGTTTCATTTTTTATCTTCATGATCTCCATTCTTGGTTTAGGAGTTGAGACTCTGATGTTTTCTCTGTGTGTGTGTGTGTGTCTGTATGAGAGAGACAGACAGACAGAGAGACAGAAATAAAATGAAAGGCTTTCTAAAGGAACTGACATAAGAGGTATGATGAGAACCTTCATTCAGAGTAAGGACTATTTCAGGAAAGGAATATTTTGAGATTCTGAATGTACCCTTTTTAAAATAAATTTGGTTGCTGAAAGAGACAACATTGTGTGGTGGAGGTCAGAAAATAGGTTTCACTACCTGTCGTTTCTCTCTGGAGATCTTCTGGGTCCTCTGTCCTCGTCTCACACTAGTTAGAATTCCTGGAGTGGGATGGGGCTTGGGGGTACTTGCACTGCTATTAACACCCTGTCTCCTTTATGAACCAGTAGAAGCAGGTAAATAAACAGAAGTTTTTCTATCCTGTAAAAGAGATGCTTAAGCAGAGAACCATTCCTTGAGACATAAAATTAACCATGGTCCAACCACGTGTCTACTAATAACAGTGTTATGGGGAATGTTTCTGGGCTTCCCAGGTGGCTCAGTGGATAAAGAATCTGCCTGCCATGCAGGAGACACAGGAGACACAGGTTCTATCCCTAGGTCTGAAAGATCCCCTGGAGCAGGGCATGGCAACTCACTTGAGTATTCTTGCCTGGAGAATTCCATGGATACAGGAGCCTGGCAGGCTACAGTCAGGGTCACGAAGAGTCAGACATGACTGAAACAACTGAGCATGCATGCATGGGGAACATTTCTGGATTTATTCCATGCTAAAGCTTTTCATTTTTATACTTATGATGCTATATAGGCAAGTAGCTTTGTGCAGCTTTGTCACCTTTATTATTGTACCTTTAAAAAATGTTCCACTTTCACTGACTCAACTGCATAGCTATTGGTCCAGAAAATGATAATATGTGATGGTGTGGGCTTATTATTTTCAGGAACTTAATATGCTCGTGAATCATTGAATGTCTTCTGTAACCGACTGCTTCTCATGTCCATGTTACTGTATATTATTGATCCACAATGACTTTGTGATATTAATCAGTTTTCTTCTTATTTTTACTATTGATGTTCTATTCGATATCATTAAAAACTCTGTTGGTTCAATTATATCATTTTTGCTTTGCACACAGAAACTTTTTTTAAGTCTTTACTACTATGGACTATATCATGCTCGAAGAAGGCAATGGCACCCCACTCCAGTACTCTTGCTTGGAAAATCCCATGGATGGAGGAGCCTGGTAGGCTGCAGTCCATGGGGTTGCTAAGAGTCGGACACGACTGAGCGACTTCACTTTCACTTTTCACTTTCATGCATTGGAGAAGGAAATGGCAACCCACTCCAGTGTCCTTGCCTGGAGAATCCCAGGGACAGGGGAGCCTGGTGGGCTGGCGTCTATGGGGTCGCACAGAGTCGGACACGACTGAAGCGACTTAGCAGCAGCAGCAGCAGCAGCAGCATATCATGCTAGCCAATGGAATTCAAAATCTTGTTTCCCTGACTCTGTCCTGCAAAAAGGCTTCTAGCTTTGCTTATTGATTTATTAATGTATTTTATTCCTCCTTAGCTAACCAACATGCTTCAATTAAAAGTAACATTTTTATAAAAAGTTCTTTAACAAAGGAAAAGAGACTTATTTAGATGTATGTTTTCAACAAATCAGCATCAAATATCTATCCCTTAACTCTTCCCTCTTGGTCATATGGTAAATAGGACTGATAAAATATGTTTATAGGCTACCCTGATGGCTGAGTTCGTAAAGATTCCACCTGCAATGCGGGAGACCCTGCCCCGGTTCAATTCCTGGGTCAGAAAGATCCACTGGGGAAGGGATAGGCTACCCACTCCAGTATTCTTGGGCTTCCCTTATGACTCAGCTGGTAAAGAATCTGCCTGCAATGAAAGAGACCTGGGTTCAATCATTGGGTTGGGAAGATACCCTGGAGAATAGAAAGCTACCCACTCCAGTATTCTGGCCTGAAGAATTCCATGTACTGTATAGTCCATGGGATCACAAAGAGTCAGGCACAATTGAGCAACTTTCACTTCAAAACATGTTTATAGACTGTGAACTTTTACTTTTAGGATAGAAGTAGGTCACAGTTATGGAGACATTTAAGTCTTTCTATAAGATTAAGGCTTAGCTGTGCTGGCCTTGAACTACAGTGGAGTCAGAGCCTTGAGTTTAGGCTCATTAACAAGATGGATGGAATTCCAGCTGTAGCATTCAAAACACTGATGAGTATCTCGTGATATGAGTCACTCCTCTCCACCTGGACTGAGCCAGGTCTTTCTTGTTTCTCTCTCTCAGTGCCAGTTGTTTAGTGGTAGAGGTCTGCTCCATTTTTCATAAGGAGATAAGAGTTTAATAGTAGAAATAAGAACACTTCTTTGGCTATGTCATGATGGCCAGTACTAAGTTCATTCTGATTCTGTGGTATATTTTAAGGCAAAATATACTCACTCTCTGAACTCTAAACATGGCTAAAATGCTTTTACCTCTTCCCCACAGCCCCCCCCCAACCCAGGGAGAAATTCATGACAATATTCTGTAAGAAAATATTTAAAACACTATCTGAAAACTTGCTTTACTCCTTTTTAGTCTCCCAGATTAGATAATACTGGAAGAATTTTAGATGTTTGATGTGAAGTCAAACTGAAATAGGCACTACAAAATAGTTATTAAGCAGAGAAGAAAGAGAAATTTATTGTACTGGAGGTTGGAGACCTGTGATCAAGAACGTTTCACAGAGGAGACGAACTTTAATGACTTCAGCTGGTTCTTAGATCACCCAAAATATTTTGATAAAAAGAGAAGGAAGGAAAGATAATCAGGTTTAAATGTAGGCCTGTGCCAGTGTTATAGCCTTTCTGATGTTTGGGGAACAAGGACTGGTTTCATGTAGTCATGACATATGATTGGGAATGGCTGGGCACCAGGCCAATGAATTATTTTTAAGTTAATTCCTAAGTGTCTAGTGATATAAATATAGTCAAACCACTTCATTGATCTATGTTCATAAAACCTGCCAAATTAGAGAGTCTTATCTCTCACAGGCTTATTTTATCCTGAATTCCAGTGGAGGAATGGTACATAATCATTATTAGCTCAATTGTTTTAGACTCAAACTGTCAGTTATCTGTTACCATAAATAATACTGCATAACTCTCTCCCCCCTCAAAAAAAATAATAAATCTATAACTCTTGAGTCTATGGGTCAGCTGGGTGGTTCCTATGGTCTGGGACAGGCTGAGATGATCTTGTCTGGAAGCATCTGTGTGTCAGTAGTTAGCTGGCTGATCTCTTGGGCACTGGAACATCTCTGATGGCCTTGTTTGAGACGGTTCTCCTCCATCTGATCTCTCGTCCTCCAGTAGGCTGGTTCAGTCTTATTCACATAGATCTCTGGGGTCCAAGAGAGCAAGCATAACTGTGAAAGGCCCCATGAGGTCTACTAGGCTTGGAACTACAACACATCAACTCCACTGCATTCTCTTGGCAAAGCAAATCACAGGGCTGGCACGGTTTCAAAGGGTGGGGCTTTAAACTCCACTTCTTGATGGGAGAAGTTTCAAAGTCATGTTGAAAGGGGCATGCATTAAGAGGGGCATGGATAGTTGTGCCATTTTTACAATCAATCTACCTTGGAATAGGAGGTTTAATATTGAAAAGCACCTATCAGGCTAATAATATGTCTCCCAGGTTGGAAAGAATTAAGGTATTGTTTGTTAGTGAGGAATTGTATCATGCTGTGTCTTTTTATTTTTTCATTTGCCATCACATCCAAGAAAATTAGAAATCATAAAACTAACTAGATCAAGAGCAACAAATTATATTTGCGTTAAAATCTTGTTGTTTGTAAAAAGCAATCAACTTTCTCAAGTCTAGCACAAAGTATATAGTAAAAAAAATCCCCTATTTTTTTTCTTTTTTAAAATATTTATACATTAATTAATTTATTTTAATTGGAAGCTAATTACTTTACAATATTGTGGTGGTTTTTGCCATACATTGACATGAATCAGCCATGGGTTTATATGTGTCCCACCATCCTGAACCCCCCTTCTACCTCCCTCCCTACCCCATCCCTCTGGGTTGTCCCAGAGCACCAGCTTTGAGTGCCCTGCTTCACGCATTGAACTTGCACTGGTCATCTATTTTACGTATGGTAATATACTTGTTTCAATGCTGTTCTCTTATATCTTCCCACCTTCACCTTTTCCCATAGAGTACAAATGCCTGTTTTTTACATCTGTGTCTCTTTTGCTGTCTTGCATATAGGGTTGTCCTTACCGTCTTTCTAAATTCCATATATATGCGTTAATATACTGTATTGGTGTTTCTTTTTCTGGCTTATTTCACTCTGTATAATAGGCTCTAGTTTCATCCACCTCATTAGAACTGACTCAAATGTGTTCTTTTTTTAGAGCTGGGTAATATTCCATTGTGTATATGTATCACAACTTTCTTATCCATTCATCTGCCGATGGACATCTAAGTTGCTTCCATGTCCTAGCTATTGTAAACAGTGCTGCAATGAACATTGGGGTACATGTGTCTCTTTCAATTCTGGCAGCCATTCTGACCAGCGTGAGATGGTACCTCATTGTGGTTTTGATTTGCATTTCTCTGATAATGAGTGATGTTGAGCATCTTTTCATGTGTTTGTTAGCCATCTGTGCATCTTCTTTGGATAAATGTCTGTTTAGTTTTTTGGCCCATTTTTTGATCGGGTCATTTATTTTTCTGGTATTGAGATGCTTGTATATTTTGGAGATTACTTCTTTGTCAGTTGCTTCATTAGCCATTATTTTCTCCCATTCTGAAGGCTGCCTTTTCACCTTGCTTATAGTTTCCTTCATTGTGCAAAAGCTTTTGAGTTTAATTAGGTCCCATTTGTTTATTTTTATTTTCTTTTTTCCATTACTCTGGGAGGTGGGTTGTAGAGGATCTTGCTGTGATTTATGTCAGAAAGTGTTCTGCCTATGTTTTCCTCTAAGAGTTTTTATAGTTTCTGGTCTTACACTTAGAACTTTAATCCATTTTGAGTTTACTTTTGTGTATGGTGTTAGAAAGTGGGTTCTAGTTTCATTCTTTTACAGGTGGTTGATCAGTTTTCCCAGCACCACTTGTTAAAGAGATTGTCTTTTCTCCATTGTATATTTTTGCCTCCTTTGTCACAGTTAAGGTGCCCATAGGTGGGTGGATTTATCTCTGGGCTTTCTATTTTGTTCCATTGATCTATATTTCATACTGTGTCTTTTTATTTTCATTTTTTTTTCATTTGCCATTACATCCAGGAAAATTAGAGATCATAAAACTAACTAGATTTAGAGCAATAAATTATATTGGAGTTAAAATCTTGTTGTTTTTGAAAAGAAATCAACTTTCTCAAGTCTACTGCAAAGCATATAGTGAAATAATCCCCTATTTTTAAAAAAAATAGGTTTAAGAAGAGCTAAGATTTCACGAGGAAATACATAAACTTATTTTTTTATCTCTATCTGAGCCAAACTGGAAGTCCTAATTTTATAAATTTATAAATCAATATGGGTACAAGGCAAGTTCTGTAACTTGTGATTACACCATAAGTGGGAAGGTGGAAAGGAGACCATCTTCTCAGGAAAACCACACTTCATCCTTGGAAAAAGAACAAACATGACTTTCTGCTGCCTCCTGGTGGCAAATAACTTAAATTGCAGAGACCACACTACAGACATGACTCATTCCATTACCACAATAGGCTTTGCAACCAGTTTAACATTTTCAGTACATGTTTGACTAAAAGACCCTAATTTTACTCAGAGAATCTCCGCAACTCACTTTTTCCAAGCACTACTTGGATAGATGCAATGAGCACTGTTCTAAGAGTACATTCTAAGGAATGTAGAAAGTGGGGTTATAGTTCTGCTTTTGATGCTGTGTACCCTTGATTCTTCTGCACCCTGATTTCTCCAACTACTAAATATGAATGCTTTAAACTTCTCTTGCATAAAGGTTATAAGTACAGGTGAAACCACATTTAAAAGGTACTTCATGCATTGCTGAGAGATTAAATTGCAGTGAGGGTAGTTTTGGTGTCAAAAGCCTAAGAATTTTGCACACTACTTGACCCAAGAATTCCACTTACAGAGATTTATTTTAAGGAAATAAATCTGCAAGGACACATTCCTCCAATTTCATGACAGCAAAAATATTGAAAACAACCAAAATGACCCAAATTAAGGGTTTGGATAAGTAAATTACAGTAGATCCATACATTAAAATTCTAAGCAGCAGTGAGAAATGATGATCTGGAGAATTTTTATGAATATATGCTGAATAGTTTCCATGACAGTAAATGAAAAATCATGTAACAAAATAATATGTTCAGTATAATTACATTTTTGAATGAAATATGTATATAAAAAGATTGGGAGAATATGCTCTAAAATGTTATTCATGGTTAACTATGTTGGAGATAGAGATGGATTTTCTTATTTTTGCTTAACACTATTTTCTACATGTATTACTTTTGTATAATAACTTTTATTACATTTTTCTTATTGCAAAGGTTTATGGAATAAAATTTCTAAGAATAAGGCATTTTTTATGCTTATCTCTTGAATCGGGACACTATAATAATGAGAACTCAAATTCAAAACTCTGCATCTTTAAGAGCTTTGCCAGCTGACGTTTGTCCTTGTCACAGACAAAACACTTTTCTATTTATGTTTACAGCATTGAAAAATGCACAGTATCCTACAGCACAAGGATGATTTATAATAAAGCCCTTCATCTCTGTGTATGAGTATACCTGTAAATCATTCAACAGACTCACATTAAGTATAAGCCTCAAAGCAGCAGATGTATCAAACAAACAATAAAATTTGAGTGTGTCTGCACTATCTGCATCTTTGTTTCTCCGTGTAAGCATGAATGTCCTGCTAAACTCTCTATTCCAAAATCATCTCATTGTTCATTCAACATATATTTACTTTGGGACTATATATTATCGGTTGAGCTTAGTACCATGATTCTGGAAAATCAGGTTGCCAGTGGTTTCTAGGTGGTGCAGTGGTAAAGAATCTGCCTGGCAGTGCAGGAGGTGCCGGAGATGCAGGTTCTATCTCTGGGCTTGGGAATATTCCCTGGAGTAGGAAATGGCAACCCACTCCAGTGTTGCTGCCTGGATAATCTTGCCATGGACAGAGGAGCCTAGCAGGCTACAGTCCATAAGCCTGCAAAGGGTTGGACACGACTGAGCAACTGAGCACACACGTCTGCAGACACTCACTACTTCCAGCATAGTGTAGGTCCTTATGTAGCATAAAATAAGCAAGAGACACTAAATCTGCCCTCAGGAAACTTATTTTCTGGTTAAAAAGGAAAAAAAATTTAATGACTAGGAAATAAATGCCACTCGCTCACTCTTTCAACAAGATTTATTCAGAACTTATTAATGATGCACAGTTTGCCAGACAGAGTGGAAAGATATATGATTCAATTTTAGAATATAATTCAGGGTTAATTAGGGCTTCCCTAGTAGATTAGCTGGTAAAGAATCTGCCTGCAATGCAGGAGACCTGGCTTCTATCCTTGGGTTGGGAAGATCCCCTGGAGGAGGGCATAGCAACCTACTCCAGTATTCTTGCCTGGAGAATCCCCATGGACCAAGGAGCCTGGCGGGCTGCAGTCCATGAGGTCGCAAAGAGTAGGGCATGACTGAGCAACTAAGCACATGGCACAGGGTCAATTAATGCCATATGATATAATTTAAAGAAGGGGGAGAGCATATTAGCTCCCCACAAAACTTGTTTCAGGGCTGGAAGGGACCCCCCAATAGTATCTTGTCCAAATGAACCTGATTTGACTAAGTAGTTGGGAAAGCTTTATAGTAGAAATAGAGCTTCAGATGGGGTTGAAATGATGGGTGGAATCGGTGGAGAAGAATGATAGAAGAGTACTCTACCAGTGGAAGGAACGAACAAAGGAACTGAACTGGGCAAGGGTATAACCTATAAGGGAGCCTAAGAGGTAAGAGCAGAGGTTGAACTTTTACCCAAGGTCCAAACACAGAAAAGTTTCTCTATTGATTCACAGCAAACCCCAGGTATTAAGGAGCTCTTAAGGCTATTATTTTCCTTGAAAAGAAAGATGGACAGTAGATAAACAGCCCCAAATAGCTACTAACCTTTATTCCTAAAAACGAACAACCCAGGGGTTAAACATAAAGTGAACAATTATTAAAACAAACAAACAAACAAAAAAACACTGTACACTGGGAGGGAAAAGAACCTGTAGTTTTCCTGGTCATACAGATACTTCCAAGATAATGTTTTTAAAGAAGGGATCAAAAGAACTGCACGTGAATTCCAGCACTGTCATTTACTGTCACACTAAGTCATCTTGAAGTTCTCAGACTTGAGGTCATTTCTTCATCTTAAAATGGAACAATCATATCTCTACCTCTAGCCAGGAAAGAGCAAGGTGGACAGGATTTGTATTCCCGCCTGAAACAACCACAGAAACTAGACAAAATATTTGAAACAACACTGTTCAAGTCACTGGAAATCAGACAGTAAAGGATGATGATCCCTGAGAGAGGGAAAGAAATGAGGTGAAAACTATGATTAGTCCCAACTCACCATTTAAGAGTGTTTTCAGGCTGTGGTACAGGAAGGAGAACCCAGGCAGAGCCTGAGTTGAAGAGAAAGAGCTTAGAGTACGGGGGGATCAAGGCAACTACAGATAGTTGGGCAGAGCCCCAGGGAGGGTAGAAGTGTAGAAGTGAAGTTGGGGAGAAAAACATCAGAAAGAATAAGGAAGAACAGTGCCTGATACTCACATTTAACCAGGATAATGTGTTATCACCTGCAAGACAGAAAAATCATAATTTATGGGGTGTTGGGTAGAGTACTCAGGAAGTTCTTGCCTCTGGAATAGGGAATAGTTAGTTCTCAATTGAACACTGCTCCAGACCTGCCTAACAAACAAGTCATAAAAGCACTATCTGAAAAGGTTTGACTCTTTTCAAATAATGTAATCAGGTGTGGATCACAATAAACTGTGGAAAATTCTGAAAGAGATGGGAATACCAGACCATCTGACCTGCCTCTTAAGAAACCTGTATACAGGTCAGGAAGCAATAGTTGGAACTGGACATGGAACAACAGACTGATTCCAAATAGGAAAGGGAGTGCGTCAAGGCTGTATATTGTCACCCTGCTTATTTAACTTATATGCAGAGTACATCATGAGAAATGCTGGGCTGGAGAAAGTACAAGCTGGAATCAAGATTGCCAGGAGAAATATCAATAACCTCAGATATGCTGATGATACCACCCTTATGGCAGAAACTGAAGAAGAACTAAAAAGCCTCTTGATGAAAGTGAAAGAGGAGAGTGAAAAAGGTGGCTTAAAGCTCCACATTCAGAAAACTAAGATCATGGCATCTGGTCCCATCACTTCATGGGAAATAGATGGGGAAACAGTGGAAACAGTGGCTGACTTTATTTTTCTGGGCTCCAAAATAACTGTGGATGGTGATTGCAGCCATGAAATTAAAAGATGCTTACTCCTTGGAAGGAAAGTTAAGACCAAACTAGATAGCACATTAAAAAGCAGAGACATTACTTTGCCAACAAAGATCTGTCTAGTCAAGGCTATGGTTTTTCCGGTAGTCATGTATGGATGTGAGAGTTGGACTATAAAGAAAGCTGAGCGCAGAAGAATTGATGCTTTTGAACTGTGGTGTTGGAGAAAAATCTTGAGAGTCCCTTGGACTGCAAGGAGATCCAACTAGTCCATCCTAAAGGAGATCAGTCCTGGGTGTTCGTTGGAGGGACTGATGTTGAAGCTGAAACTCCAGTACTTTGGCCACCTGATGTGAAGAGCTGACTCATTTGAAAAGACCCTGATTCTGGGAAAGATTAAGGGCAGGAGGAGAAGGGGATGACAGAGGATGAGATGGTTGCATGGCATCACCGACACAATGGACATGGGTTTGGGTGGACTCTGGGAATTGGTGATGGACAGGGAGGCCTGGTGTGCCGGGTCACAAAGAGTTGGACACGACTGAGGGACTGAACTGAACTGAACTGAATCAGGCATCAGAAGATGAGATGGTTAGATAGCATCACTGACCCAATGGATGTGAGTTTAAGAAAACCCCGGGAGATAGTAAAGGACAGGGAAGCCTGGTGTACTGTAGTCCATGGGGTTGCAGAGTCAGACACGACTGAGTGACTGAACAACAAAAATCTCTGAACAAAACTCAAGAATTATTATAGGAATACAAAAATATACAGAACCGAACAAGGTGAAATTCACATGACTGGCATCAAGCCAAAGACTGCAAGGTATGTAAAGAAGCAGAAAAATAAGACTCATAATGAGAAGAATAATTAATCAATCAATTAATTAATCAAGTTGAATTGTTGAAACTGCTATGGTAAGATTCTTATATTCTGTGTGAAGTATTATAGAATCACATGAAGGTAAACTATGATAAATGAAAGAAGCATACTATAAACCATAAAGCAACTACTAATGCAACAAAACAAAGTCACAGCTACTAAGTCAACAGAAGATATAAAATGTAAAAACAATATAAAGAAGGCAGAAAAAGAAGAAAGATGGAAACAATGAACAAGTGGGACAAATAATAGAAAACAAATATTAAGAGCAAGATAGTAGATATCAGCTATAGAATGACAGTAATCACCTTAAATGTAAGGGTCTAAAAATCCAATTTAAAGCCAGCTTTATATTATGACACAGATAGGTTAAAAGTAAAAGGACAGTGAAAACTAATCATACAAACAGTGATCTAAAGAAAACTCACATGCATGCTCAGTTGTGTCTGACTTTTTGTGACCTCATGTACTGTAGCCCGCCAGGCTTCTCTGTCCATGGGATTCTCCAGGCAAGACTACTGGAGTGGGTTGCCATTTCCTTCTCCAGGGATTAAACCTGTGTTTCCTGCTTGGCAGTCAGGTTCTTTACCACTGAGTCACTTGGGAAGCCCAAAGAAAGCTTTAGTGGCTATATTAATAGCAAACTCGGTTTTAGAGCAAAGAATATTACCAGGGATACAGAAGGTTATTCCACAATGAAAACAAGGTTAATTCAACAAGAGGACACAACAACTCGAAACATGTATTAACCTGATAAAACAGCTTTAAGATACATGAAGTAAAAACTGATAGAGCTGTAAGGAGAAATAGACAAATACACAATTATAACTGGAGATTTTAAAACCACTTCTCTCTCAATAATTAATAGAACAAGTAGATGGAAAATTAACAAGGATATAGAAGACTTGAACAATACTATCAAGCAACTTGATTTATGTTTATAGAACAATCCACTCAATAGGAGCATCAAAACATCTTTCTTTCAAGTACACAAGGAACATTTACCAAGATAGACCATATTTTGGGCCATTCATTATGTAAGTGTCAATAAATTTAAAAGTATATAAGTCATACAAATTAGATTCTGTAATGGCAATGGAATTAAATTAAAAATCAATAACAGAAATATTTGTAACATTCCCAAATATTTTGAAACTAAATAACACAACACACTTTTAAATAACCTATGGATAAAAAAAGAAATCAAAAGAGAAATTATAAAATATTTTGTGTTAAATAAGAATTAAAACTCAACATATTATAATTCATGGGCTGCTGCCAAAGCAGTTCTCAGCAATAAATTTATAGCACTAAATGCTTATATTAGAAAAGGCAGCCTCAATCAATGACTTAAACCTCCACCCTAAGACGCTAGAAAAAGAAGAGTAATGTAAGTACAAGAAGTTAATAAAAGATCAAAGCTAAAATCAGTGAAATAGAAAACAAAACAAAAAACAAAAGTAAATCAATGAAACCAATAATTATTTCTTTAAAGAAAAAAAGATAAAATTGATAAACCTCTACTCAGACTGCTCAGGAAAAAAAGAGACAAGACACAAGTTACCAATATCAGAAATGAGAAAGGTGGCATTACAGATCCTATATACATTAAAAGAGTAAGAAGAGAATGTTTTGTCTTGTTTTTTTAATTTTTATTGGAGTATAGTTGATTTATAATGTTGTATTAGTTTCAGGTGTATAGCAAAATGATTCAGTTAAACATATACATATATCTACTCTTTTTTAGATTCTTTTTCCATATAGGTGCTTTGTGCTTAGTTGCTCCATTGTGTCTGACTCTTTGCAACCCCATGGACTATAGCCCACCAGGCTCCTTTATCCATGGGTTTTCTCTAGGCAAGAATACTGGAGTGGGTTGCCATGCCCTCCTCCAGGGGATCTTCCCAACACAGGGATCAAACCCAGGTCTCCAGCACTGAAGGCAGATTCTTCACCATCTGAGTCACCAGGGAAGCCCTTCCATATAGGTAATTACATTGTATTGAGTAGAGTTCCCTGTGCTTTTCAGCAGATTCTTATAGGTTATCTATTTTATATATAGGCTTCCCAGGTGGCACTAGTGGTAAAGAACCCACCTGCCAATGCAGGAGACATCAGAGACTCAAGTTCTATCCCTAGCTCAGGAAGATCCCCTGGAGGGAGAAATAGCAACCCATTCCAGTATTCTTACCTGGAGAATACCATGGACAGAGGAACCTGGTGGGCTACAGTCCATGGGGTCGCAAAGAGTCAGACTTAACTGAAACAACTTAGCTGCTGCTGCTGCTAAGTAGCTTCAGTTGTGTCTGACTGTGAGACCCCATAGATGGCAGCCCACCAGGATCCTCTGTCCCTGGGATTCTCCAGGCAAGAACACTGAAGTGGGTTGCCATTTCCTTCTCCAATGCATGAAAGTGAAAAGTGAAAGTGAAGTCACTCAGTCGTGTCCGACTCTTAACGACCCCATGGACTTCAGCCCACCAGGCTCCTCCATCCATGGGATTTTCCAGGCAAGAGTACTGGAGTGGGGTGCCATTGCCTTCTCCAGAAGCAACTTAGCACACACATATAAAAGTTATCATAGATATTTGTCTTTCTCTATCTGACTTCACTCAATATGACAATCTCTTGGGCAAATAGAGAATGTTATGAACAACTTTATGCTAATAAATTTGACAACCTAGATGAAATTAAAAGATTTCTTGAAGGACCTGAACTACCAAGCTTACTCAAGAAGATATAGATTACCTGAATGGGCCTATATCTGCTAAGAAAGTTGAACTTGTAGTAAAAAAAAAAAAAAACTTCCCACAAAGAAAACTCTAGGCCCAAATAACTTCACTGATAAATTCTACCAAATATATAAGGAAGAAATAATATCAATTTTATACAAACTTTTCCCCAAAATTTAAGAGGAGATGCTTTGTGCTTTGTTGCTCAGTCATATCCGATTCTTTGTGACCCCATGGACTGTAGAGTTGGACATGACTGAGTGACGAAGCCCAAAGCACTTAAATTTATTAACTGGTTCTATGGGGCCAACAACTACCATCCTCTCATGAAAACTCAACAAATATATTACAAGGAAAAAAATACAGACCAATATCCCTCATATTGCATTAATATAGATGCAAAAACTATAAACAAAATTTTATCAAGTAGAATCAAACAATATATAAAAAGACTAATACATCAAAATGGAGTGATGTTATCCCAGAGATTCCATTTTGGTAACATTTGAAAATCAATCAATGTAAACAAGCTTTAAAACGTCGCCATGTTAATGAACTAAAAAAAAAAGTGATTATTTCAACTGTAGTAAAATTCATTTGACATAATCTAACAAACTTGTCTGATAAAAACTCTGGGAATTCCTTGACAGTGCAGTGGTTAGGAGTCCAGACTTTCACTGCCGAGGGCACAGGTTCAGTCCCTGGTGGGGGAACTAAGATCCTGCAAGCCGTGCATCTGAACCTAATGAATAAATAAATAAATAACTTTTAAAAATAAATAAAAACTGCAATCCCTTAAAAAATGAACAGGAAGAAACTTCCTCAGCTCGATAAAGGGCATTGTGGTAGGCTGACAACTGACTCTAAGATGGCTTCCAATGATCGTTATCTCCTATATAAGCCCTTCCCCTGAGTGTGGGCCAGACCCAGGGGTGATTCACTTTTTATAAATAGAGTTCTGCAAAAGCAATATGATGACAGTTCTGAGATAAGCTTATAAAATGAAAGTGACTTCCTTCTTGCTTGCCCTCTCTTGCTCTCTTGTTGGCTTGCTCTGAGGGGAAGATGAGCTGCCCTATGGATAACCCCACGTGTCAAAGAACTGATGGCATTCCCGGGTCCATAGCCAGAGAGGGACTTACACCCATAATCAAACAGCCTGTGAGGAAATGAACCTGCCAGCAACCACAAGAGTGAGTTTGGAAACAAATCCTCCCTAAACTCAGGCTTCAGATAAAACAACAGACACAGCTAATACCTTGATCACAGCTTTATGAGAATCATTGAAGCAGAGACATCCAGCTAAGCCATGTCTGGATTCCTGCAAGTATTTTGCAAGCAAGCATTTATTTACCCAAGAGATAAAAGAAAGCATGTATTCTTACAGACATGTGTGCATGAATGTTCCTAGCAACTTTATTTGTAATATAGCCCCAAACTGGAAACCACTCAACAGGTTGATGTATCAACATTGTCATATGGCCTTAGGATGGAATGCTACTCAACAATTAAAAAAAACTTAATGAAATTTGATACATACAGCAATGTGGATGAAACTCAAAAGAATTGTGCTGAGTGAGTCCCAGCAACAACAAAAGAAGAGTATGTAGTATATGATTCTATTTACATAAATTTTTAGAAAATGCAAACTAATCCATTATGACAGAAAGCAGAGTAATGGCTACTTGAGCAAGGGGTGGGAGGAGTGAAGGGAGAGATTATAAAGCAGCATAAGAAAACTTTCAGAGGTGATACATATATTCAGCTTCCTGATTGTGGTAATAGCTTCACAGGTGTGTGCATATGTCAAAACTTATCAGACTATATACTTAAAATATGTGCAGAATATCATATATCAATTATGTCTCAATAAAGCTGTTGAAAATTAAAAAACAATGATCATAACTCTTATTTGAAAGGATACAACGTGAGCAGCTGTTATTATCTGCACTTATACCTGATCATCTTTATTAAACACTGATCATGAAGTTTATTTACACACATTTTTCAGAAGACCCTTCTTGGCATGTGGCGAATATGTCACTAATGATTGTACCATGTATAGTGGTTTTAGTTTATTTGAGCCTAGTTTGGCATCAATCAATAATTCTTCAGTTGTCAGAACATGCCATATATTAAATCTTTCTTCCTCCTTTTCTTTCTGTCTCTCAATCTTGACCCTGCCTGATGCTCTATGAGGATAGCTCAAAGCACAGTAGGGTTCATCATTTATTCAGCATATATAACACAGCTATTTAAAAATTTACTGCTGAGATGCAGATCATCAGTGAGGTTAAAATAAAACACACTGAGTACAAGTTCCATTTTTCAAAAGGCTTACTCAATAAGTCAAACCAGAGAAAGTGGAAAGTCTGGCTTTTAACTGCAGAATCAGGAAAAATATCTGTGCCTTGTTCAATCAAACATTTGAGGCCAAGCAAATTCCTTGGGAAAGCTTAATTTTTTTATTACAAATTTATGAGTTTGGGGATGAAATGTTTTAGGGGCCCCATTGCTGAGCCAGAGGAATCAATATTTTTCTGCTAACAGGCAAGCTGTCACATAAACAAACTAGCTGAAAAACCTCCTATTAGCAGTTTAAAAAAAAAAAGTCTGCTCCAGAGGCCAACCAAAGGCAGTTCTTTGCGGTGTTTTTTAGTTTCAGATGCTTGGCTAGCAAAATTCTCACCAGTTTCTGTTTTAGAATCTGTACCACTGTTCCATACCTATTTGGGAGAGTCTGATTCACCCGGCTCTACCTATCTTGTAATCTGTTGGTTCAAGAAGAAAGCTTGTCTTCTCTGTTACTTGCAAAAGAGGAATTTGAGGCCTTACATTGGTTCCATTTATCACATCCTTTCTCTTTCTCCTTGGAGTTACAAATATAATAGATCATAAAGTCTCCTGGCAAGGCTTAGGTTATAACTTTTCAGGTTAGAGAGGAAAAGAAGACACTAAGCAGGCTTCTCATTCACAGAGCTGTTTCAGTGTCCCTCTTATATTTTGTTTTCACCCTTCTGAGACATAAAATAAGAGCAGTACGTTACCATTATTAAATGGAGATAGGAGTGAATGATGTTAAGATACTCTGCTGTAGGCTGAATATATCTGACTTATCATCCCATTACCCTCACTTTGAACAAATTGAATAGTCAGTCATTCATTCAATGAATACTAATTCAACCAATACCAAGTGCCAGGCACCATGCGAGGTGCCACAGATGAAATAACCTTGAAGGTACAGTCCTTTTCCTGAAAGGAAATGCCATGTGAATGCCAAGCATTTCACATGTGAACTGATATATAAAATGTGATACACATACAACCTTTTTAGAAACAATTTACTGCATATAACAAGATACTCCTCTGTGTGTGTATGTTCATATATGTGCTCATGTGTATCTTTTAGCTCTTTGTTACAGCACCGTTTTGATAAGGATAAATTTTCCAGGCAACATTCATCAAAGATGGCTGTGTATCGCTTCCAACAGAATCAATCACATGGAAATGCTGGGAAAATGCAGTCTTGGGCCTCATTTCAGTTCTAATGAGTCAGAATCTCTGGGATGCAGGGCCTGTGATTCTGAACATTAACTCTGTTCCTGAGTAGCTCTGGGCACATCAAGTTTTAAAAAGTGCTGGTGTATAAACAAGTTTCAAGAATGACCTCAATTTGTAAAACGTGAACAGCCTCTGGGATGTAAGGGCAGAAATTCCTGGGAAAGACATATGAACTTTGTGTGGCCAGTGGTGGCCCAGGGGCACTGTCCCTGAAGTGGTACTCCCGTATTACCAGAGAAGGACAGAAATGTTAGTTGGAGAGGTATCTACTCAGTAGAGAGGGGCCATGGAAAAGAAAGGCTTAGCTATGGGGAAATAAACACTCGGTTCTCACCCTACTTTTGTCGGCTCCAAATTTGTGTATCAGAATGGTCACTTCTCTGATAGTTACTCTTAATATTTTGAATACAAGGCCAAAATCACAAAAACATACTTTGACCACCTCAAGTGTAAATCAGTGAGGGGCCGATGAGACAGCATCATGTCAGTGGATGGAGCATTTAACAAATGAAAAGCATTCAGCTTGTTTTCCACACTCCCATTTCTCCTTTTGAAACCAATGTCCTCTTTTTTGGCTGGAAGTGGGAGATCTAACTGGCTTGCATTTACCGCCATTCTTCTGGCCAAAGACTAAGTAATAACTCCCTGTACTGTTTCTTCCACTCAGTCCTGAAGTAAGTACTGGAATGTGGGAGAAACCACTGTGGTATGATTCCTGGCCCAAAGGCCATATGAGACGCCTACTAGCTACACTTCCCTCAACATTTAATTCCCCTTTTAATGGAGGAAATTGTGGGCTAAGAACTACTGGGATTCTTATCCAGTATTTACACTGGACAGAGAAAAACAGTAACTGTTGCCATGGCAATGATTTCCTCCGAGAGGTTTTTTGTTTTTGTTTTTTTCCTAATTTGACTTACTTAGATGGAAATATCTGCAGTGCCACCACCCTTATATCACAAGAAGAAAGGGGCACTGTGTTCATTACCTATGGCTGTGTAACAAATTACCCCAAAACTTAGTGCCTTCCAATGACAAACATTTATTACCCCCTGCTTTCTGTGGATCCAGAATCTGAGAGCAGCTAGATTCGGTCCTCTGACTCCAGATCCCTGGTAGGCTGCAATCAAGGTGTCTTGCCTCTGTGAGGATCAAACTCTAAGCTCACTCACATAGTTCTTGGCAGGATTCCATTTGGGTAATTGTTTGATGGTTCAGGTTCTTGCTGGCTATTGGCCAGAGACTACCTTTAATTTCTCACCATGTGGAAATATCCATAGGGCAGTTTACAACATGGCAGTTTGCTTCCTCTAGAGTGAGGACTCTGAGAGAAAGAGACAGAAGGCTTTCTGTAACCTCATCTCACAAGGGACATCTCATGACTGCTGCCATACCCTACTAATTAGGATAAAGCTTCTAGGTCCAGCCCACCCTCAAGGGGAAGGGGTTACACAAAGGCATGCATTCCAGGAGACAGGAGCCACTAGGGGCCCTCTTAGAGGCTACCATAGGCTCTTGACTCACTTTGTTTGTTGTTGTTCAGTCGCTCAGTCGTATCTAACTCTTCACAACCCCATGGACTGCAGCATGCCAGGCTTCCCTGTCCTTCACCATCTCCCAGAGCTTGCTCAAACTCATGTCCATTGAGTCAGTGATGCCATCCAACCATCTCACCCTCTGTCATCCCCTTCTCTTCCTGTCTTCAATCTTTCCCATCATCAGGGTCTTTTCTAATGAGTCGGCTCTTCACATCAGGTGGCCAAAGTATTGGAGCTTCAGCTTCAGCATCAGGCCTTCCAATGAAAATTCAGGACTGATTTCCTTTAGGATGGACTGGTTGGATCTCTTTGCAGTCCAAGGGACTCTCAAGATTCTTCTCCAATACCACAGTTCAAAAGCATCAATGCTTCGGGGCTCAGCCTTCTTTATGGTGCAACTTTCACATCCATACATGACTGATGGAAAAACCATAGCTTTGACTAGATGGACCTTTGTTGGCAAAGTAATGTCTTGCTTTTTAATATGCTGTCTAGGTTGGGTATAGCTTTTCTTCCAAGGAGCAAGCATCTTTTAATTTCATGGCTGCGGTCACCATCTGCAGTGATTTTGGAACCGAAGAAAATAAAGTCTGTCACTGTTTCCACTGTTAAGCCTTGCAAAAATGTTTCTTCCAGATAGTTGTTTGTCAGTCAGTGAACAATATCTGTTGTGTACTTTTTCTTTGTAGGAAGTGTTTGAATAGTATAAAATATGCTTGAATATTTCCTAAAACATTTGCCTTGTCTTCTCCTGTTATAATACATGGAATTTATATTTACTTTTAGTTTTATTTACTCTATAGTTATAGAATGTAGAGAGTAAAAGTGATCTGATGACATGGAATGCTCTAGGTAATCAAGTTAGAGAAATCTTCATAAGGCACATAAGGATTATCTAGAAGGTATTATCTAGAGGTGGTATAGCACAGATCTTGAGAATATTGACTCTGGAATCAAGGAGTTTTAAATTCAAATCCTGACTTAGACATGTAGTGATGTGATTTTGGGCAAGTAAGTTAATTTCTCTGTCTCAGTTTATTTCCCTACATAATGAGGGTTAGAAACAGTTCCTGCACCAGAGAGTTATTGTAAGGATTACATAAAGCCAGACATTTGAAAAGAAGAGGACTTAATCTAGCACACAATTGGTACTCAATAAACATGACATTATGATATGATTTATTGGGATCTTGATGTAGGGTTGAGGTCACTAGATTACTTCCACTAGGAATCTGGAATTTAGTGCTCCTACTACTATTAGTTAGTGATCTATGCTGTGATTTTACATTTTCCTTTATTTTTCCCATTATACCAAGAATTTGATCATGCTTTAATGTCTTTAAAGGATACATTTCACCTGTTCCTCTCAAAATTATCTTCTCTTGGGGGTTAATCCTTACAGGTTTTACATTGCCATTATAGTTTCATGGAAGCCCATTTTCAGGTAAATATGATGTATTAGAGGGAGAATTCTTGCCTCCACCAACTTTTAAGAGTGATTTATGTACCGTGACAGGTTAAAATGAGCTAGTTTCCCATGTTGATACAAAACAGGTATTGGGAATTTTGTCCTTCCTGGTCTCTGACTCTGCTCACTTAAAAGGTGATTTATTCTGATCCACTTCTCTATTTTTTCTGACTTGGCCATTATTTTCTCATGAGTAGACATCATTCTCAGTTTTCTTACTGCTTTTGTCCAGGGGGGCAAGTCTCCAGAAATCACTGGCCAAGCCCTCCTAACTTGATTTCAATGAGGTTTTGTTTATTCCCTCCCAGAGAGTTGGTGTTTATATTCTCTTTTAAGTTTATGCCAGCCCCCATTGTGGGGATTTTTTTTTTCACCCCATTCTTCCTCCACCACCACACCTCTGTTTTCACCTGCATCTGGTACCAGCCAGAGTGAGCTGATGGGGACTAAAGACTACTGTTGTGCATTTGTGTTCCTGGGAACTTTGTAGCTCAACATTCATGTTTATTTGCTCCTCTGAGTTCTTGTTAGTTTCATGCCTTTGGTTGCCTGGGGCATAGGAAATAGCATGTGTTTTGATTGATAGCTTGGAGTTGTAATAGATAATTGATGCCGCTCATCCTCAGTCAGTTACTGCTACCCAAATGGTACAGTTTTGTATGACAAGAATGGCATTCTGTTAAAAGAAAAGAAAACCTGATATCAGCAGGTTACTCTTGGAAATAGGTACACTTCCAGGTTTTTCTTGAAAACGGCTGAATGGACTTAAGTACATACACTCTCTGCCTAACGTGGCTGAAAAATTGAAAACCAGTCAGACTCTTCTTGTCAGGCTTTTCTGCCCATGGGAGTTTCTTAGGCAAGAATACTGGAATGGGTAGCCGTTCCCTTCTCCAGGGGATCTTCACAACCCAGGAGTTGAACTCAGGTCTCCCGCATTGCAGGAGGATTCTTTACCATCTGAGCCACCAGGGAAGCCCCTAGTCTCATCCTATGTGTAAACAAATAGGGAGGTTGGGGTGCCAAGGAAATCAACAAGTACAGCACACTAACCCACATGTCAGGCTCCAAACCCAGTACTTTGCCTGGTGAGCACATCTAATCTTCACAACAACCTTGAGAAGTCAGTATTACTATCTGTAGACTACAGATGGGAAAATTGAGGCCCAGACAGGGTTCCAGACTTAAACAGACATGGTTGATCTAGGATTCGGCCTCAGTTCTGTCTGAATCTGAAGACAAACTCCCACAATGCTGAACAGAAGGGCACTTCACTGGCCAACACTGTAGAGGCCAAGCTACATATCCAAGTAATACCAGCTAAAATCTATATAACACTTCCAAAGTTCCAGACATGATTGTAAATTTGAATTAATTAAATCCTCTTAACAACCTGGTGAGGTAATTGTTATTATTGTCCCTATTTTACAGATGCAAATCGTGAGTTGCTTAACACCATAGAGCTTCCAAGTGGCACTGCTGGAATGTAAAAGCAGGCATGTGGCTTCTTTGTCTCAATCATGCACCTAACCTCCTATACTTTTCAGAATATTCAATCAATTAATCAAGTTTTTTAAATCCATAAGTAAATTAATTGCTTATTTTTAGAAAATTGGGTAGCAGGCCCAAAATTAGATGAATAAAGAAAGATCAATGCTGCCAATATATGCAGAAAGTTCGCAGGAAAAAATAAGTTGACAGTCTCTCCATCTTAGTTCAGTTCAGCATCCCTAAGCATTTCATTAATCAGGTTATTAGCAAAGCCCTTTGCTTCAGTTATCTGTTGCTATGTAACAAGCTATCCCCAAACTTCATGGATGGGGAAAAAAATCATCTTATTTTGTTAATGATTTTAGGAGTCAGAAATTCAGGGAAAGTTTAGCTGGGCCCTTCCTGAACTGATGCAGCATTAGTTGGGGTAACTGGGGCTAGAGCAACTTCCAAGGTGACTTCTTCATATACATGCTTGGTGCTTTGTTCCTTCTCTTTCCCCGTCTCTCTGTCTTCACATGGGATTTCATCCTCCATGTGGCTTGGACTTCTCATAGTATGGTGCCTTCAGTGCTGTTATACTTCTAACCTGGAGGCTGGCTTCCAGGATGTAGGAAGGAGAATTTGCCAGGCCAACTAATGACTTTGCCTAGAATTGGCAATGTCACTTCTCCCATATTCTAAAGATCTAGACAATCACTGGGCCTGCAGATTGACAAGGTAAAGAAATAGGCTCCACCTCTTGCTGAGGCAGGAGCAAGGTCACATTGCAGAAGAATCTGTGGGGTGGGCCATTTTTGAAAAATGTAATCTGCCACACCCTGTTCCCTAGTACAATCAGTCATGGTGTAGAGACTTAACTGTCACAAACAGAATCAATCTGCTAAAGGAATTGCTGTTTACCTCACAGTGCTGTGTCATTTATTTCAGCACTGCAATCCAAGAAAATATCCTTCCATAATATATAAAGGAATGTCTTGTACATTGAGTCGAAGACAAAGCAATTCAATGGAGTTTCTTGATGAAAGGAAATGTTATAATTTTTGATGCTCAAGAAAATTATCCAGCAAGAGAGACCCATTCTTCACCAAGATTTGAAATAACTTTCAACAAAATGTAAAATCTATTGAGGGCAGGGGTCAGAGATGAGACACAGTTTGTTTTATGGAGTAAGTGTTGTACATAAGCCAGAGACTTAGACTTTTTGTCATCTGGACTGGCATAACATGGAAGTCTACTGATTAACCCGGGTGTGTATCAACCATCCTGGTACAGGGAGGTGTATATTTATGCCTTCAAGGATGTGAAATGCAGATTGTACCTGAAGTTAAACTGCCTTTGAAAGATGATGCCAATCAAAACCTGTTAAATTCAGTCCAAGAGGTATGAGAGCAGGTCGCATGACCCCACTTCACTATCAACATGCTTTTGCACCATGAGGTATGTTTTAATAATGTGTAGTGCTGGCTCTGGATTCCAAATGGAGGTGTCTGATGTGTTGAATCCCTAACTGGTAATCACATATTCAATCTCATTTTTACAAAATGTTATTTGTCAGTGTTGTTAGAATTACCAAGTATTCATCAAGATACCACTCATCATAACTTTATGAATGTATCATGTGGCTATAATCTACACTAAATTGGCATAATTAATTTTGCTACCATCGTTATTCTTTTGTGTGTTTAGTAAACAGTGATACTTATCCAATATACTTGTACCGTTGGATGCTATGTGTTGTTACAAAAGACTACAGAAAACTTAGCACCTGGATGGTTTCTCATACTGGGTATCAGGGTTCAGGCCATTACTACTGTCAGAATTATGTATCTTCAGGAATTTTGTAATAGCATTCTCAAGGCACTGTGTGAGAACTTAGGAACTCACAAAGATAAATGAATCCATTTCTGCTGGATCCAGATCTTGCCTCACTTCACATGAAGAATAGAAGTATACCTGTTTCTATAAGCCTAAGGTGAAAAATAAAATCTTCAGCATTTACTCAGACAGGGTGTCTTTAAACCAAACACACTGTCCAAGTTTTCTCAGCTACACTGATTATACCTTCCATTTATGCTCAATGATAAGAGTAAGTTTGATGTGATTATGTGAGCTCTTTGAAGAACAAGGCATTTAAACAGAACTATCCCTTTTTTGGGCCATTTGAAAATTGCTTTGTGTAATTTTGAGGGGAGGGTGTTGCCTGATTGGACCTTAGCTGTTCTTTAACAATCATAATCAGAACCACTTAAACACTCATTCATCAAAGATCTGTTTAAATATAGGACCTTTGACTGCAAATTCTATTCACCCTGGACTTGGCCATTGTTCTATGGAGATCTTGTATTTTTGGATTCTGACTGTAGCCTTGTGCTTTGATGAGATCTGATCCAGGGACCAATAAATAATGACCTGGTTAAAGAAACTAAGGAAACCCTTAAAGAAGATTGAAAACATGAAGATATACTTGTGAAAAAGGGGAAATGAAATATCAGAATGCCCATGGCTTCATATCACTGCAGCTGGTATACACCCTACTCAACAAGTACCTGTTGTAGGTCAGGTTCTCAAAAATTAGGCTCTGAGACAGAGATTTCCATGAGGAAGGTTTATTGGGGAGTGCTTTGGGAATTAACAACTGTGGGAGAATAGAAGCAGGTTTGGGTAGATGGAGCCATTGAATTGAGAGGCAATTACAACAAAGGCCTTAGCCAGTCCTGTGGGGGAGATGAAGACCTAGGAGGTCCTGAAGAACCCTGAAGAACTGTTCCAAAATGGATCATTGGGAGAGGTTTTTATAGATTCATCTGAGCAGTCATTGGATTCTGGTCTCTGATAGGAAGGACCCATAGGAAGGGGGTCTGATCTTGATTGAAGCAGATGTCTTCAGCAGAGGACAATTTCTAGAGCGGGCTAACAGCTAAAGGCTTTTAGCTGCCAACAGTCCCCAAAGTTGAGAGAACAAGTGCTTCAGCCTTCAGGTAGCATCTTAGCAGTGCATGACAGCATGTACTACAGTTCTCATAAAGTATAAAGCAAGTACTCCTGCAACAATTAAGATATTTGGGTCTTTCTGGGTCTTAATGCCTACTGAGTTCTTATTCTATAAATGTTACTCATTCCTGAGGTCCTTTGTGATATACTGAAAGAAGACATTTTAGGAATATCAAGCAATTGTTGATTTCTCATCCTATCAGTGTATTTTCATGAATATGTATTATTTTTTTCTTACAACTCATGCTTCACCTTAAGGGGAAAAAATCCCTGATAGTTCTGAAGTCATTGATTGCTTTCTACTCGAGAACAATACCATCTGCATAACTAAAACCCCACACAAATTGAAAACTAAAAACCTACTGTTATTTCAGGATTCTGACACTTTCTGACAACCTCATTGTCATGTCTTCATAATTTATAGTAATTCCCTTACTTTTTCATTTATTATTTGCTTATTTACTTCAGTGTATTATTTATTTGCTTATTTATTTCAGTGTATTACTTATATAGTATGTATGATGTGCCAGGCACTGCTCTATGTTCTTCACAAATATTAATTCATTTAATTCTCATAATAACCTGATGAATTAGGTAAAATTATTAAAGTCATTTTACAGATGAGCAAGCTGAGGCACAAAGAAGATTAAGTAACTCACCCACCTGATTAGTAGTAAAGCTGACAGGTAAGTCTATCTCTAGAGTTCCTGCTCCTCATCCTTATGTTATGCACCTTGATGTTATCTAATGCTGAGGCCATGTGTCTTCTGATACCCCACAGGAAAGAAAAAGTAAGCTCTTGAATATGAGATTTTCATTTCTCACCTCTTAGAGCTGATCAAATGATATGTTAATCCTTTGGGATCCCAGACAGTTCTCTCTTAAATGTACCTTGTGTACGTAATTTGTGTGTGTTGGAAGGAAAGTGGTACTGGTGTAAAGGGCATAAGCAGAGGATATAAGTAAAAGATTTTTGCACAGATGAAATTGATATTCTTTTTTTTTTTTTTACTGGAGTATAGTTGCTTTACAATGTTGTGTTAGTTTCTGCTGTATAGCAAAATAAATCAGTCACATGTATGCATATGTCCACTCCTCCTTGGATTTCCTTCCCATTTAGGTCACCATAGAACACTGAGTAGGGCTTCCAGGTGGCCTGGTGATGAAGAATCCACCTGTCAATGCAGGAGATGCAAGACATTCAGGTTCGATCCATGAGTTGAGAAGATCCCCTGGAGGAGGAAATGGCAACCCACTCCAGTATTCTTGCTTGGAAAATTCCATGGACAGAGGAGCCTGGCGGGCTACAGTCCATGGGGTTGCAGAGAGTCCGACAGGATTGAATGACTGAGCACAGAACATTGAGTAGAGTTCCCTGTTCTATAGAATTGGTTCTTATTTGTTATGTCTTTTATACATGCTGCTGCTAAGTCGCTTCAGTCATGTTTGACTCTGTGCGACCCCAGAGACGGCAGCCCACCAGGCTCCCCTGTCCCTGGGATTCTCTAGGCAAGAACACTGGAGTGGGTTGCCATTTCCTTCTCCAATGCATGAAAGTGAAAAGTGAAAAGTGAAAGTGAAGTCGCTCAGTCGTTTCCGACAGGCTCCTCTGTCCATGGGATTTTCCAGGCAAGAGTACTGGAGTGGGGTGCCATTGCCTTCTCCTGTCTTTTATACATAGTAGTGTATAAATGCTGATACCAATCTCCAAATTCAGCTCACTCCCCTTTCCCCTTTGATATCCATATGTTCTCTATGTCAGTGTCTCTATTTCTGCTTTGCAAACAAGTTCGTCTATACCATTTTTCTAGATTCCACATATATGCGTTAATATACCATGTTTGTTTTTCTCTCTCTGACTTACTTCACTCTGTGACAATTTCTAGGTCCATCTGTGTCTCTGCAAATGGCACAATTTCCTTTTCATGTCAGAGTAATATTCCATTGTATATATGGACCACAAAATTAATGTTCTTATTCTAAAAGGCAATAATCACATGGTTCTGCCAAGATTATACCCTAGAATATCATGGAAGTCTACACTAGAAGTTAGGAGGACTAGTCTAAGGAGGACTGGTCTAAGATTACTCCTGATGAGAAAAATTTAAGGACAGAAACTTAAATCGGTTCTATCCAGTTCAGTTTAATCTGGATAGCCTATCAGAACAATCTGCTTCCCCAATCTCTGCTACTAAAAGCAGTTGAGTGAATTACTTAACCTTCTCTGTGCTTCAGTTTACTCATCTATAAAATAACTTCTCCTGTGAAGTTAACTTTGGTCAAGAACATGTAACTATGGTAAAAAAAAATTTTTTTTTTTAATCATGCTCAATTTCTTTACAAAGTATCTTGGAGTTCTTCCAATCTCACCTTAAATGTCAAGGATATGCACCAGTTATTGTAACAGATATTGCCAGCTACATTCATTTCTAATGATGGGGTCTTACTTACCACTCTAATGTTATGCTTTTTGGAAAAGAATTTTTTTCAGAACTGTGAGCCTCCTTAGATATGGGCAAAAAGACATTCTGCCTGAGCTTTCATTACCTGACATGCCATTTCCCCCACACTCTTAAGACCTGGTCTTGCCATTTGACTAATGGGGCAGCATGGCAAAATTTGCTTTCAGGCTCTCCATCCTGTCTAAGCCACAGATCTGAGGTGCAGTAGAAGACGTGCAGATGCTGCTTTGCCCAGACTTTCATCTCTCTATGCTGAAAAACTGACAAAGTTGTTTCCTGCCCTAATGATTGTGAACAGAAGATCTGGGTGATAACATAGTCTAAATCACAGAAACATTACTCACAGGTGAGTATGACAAAAAAGAACCAAGAATGTTGTGTTGGATTTATTTTCTAGCCACACAACCTGAAAATTTCCCAACCATGTGTTGAATCATTCACCCATATCATCATCCATACTCACTAGAGTAATGCACAGCCATAAGCTAGACCATAAGAAGGCCACCTTCAAAATAATCTCTCCCTGCTTATTAAAGTGGGACTCCCCAGATCATAGAGGGTCCAGAGGGTCCATGGACATATCATCAGAAGTTTGTGAATGTTCTGTGAAATTCTGCTAATTCAATATTTCGACTTTGATGGTAATGAAAAAGTATTAAATTAAGCATCATCTATATAATCCCACTGCCCAATTACTGGTGAGCCGTGTCACTGTGTTTCAATGCCTCTATATGTGACGAAGTTTATGTTGATGTTACACAACCACTGTACTGTCATTACTTCTATTAGGGTTCTCCAGAGAAACAATCAATAGGGAATAGATAGATAGAAGAGGAAATTTATTATAGAAATTGGCTCAAGTGGTTATGGAGGCCGAGAAGTCCCACAGTCTGCCATTTGCAAGCTGGAAGACTGAGAAAGTCAGTGATATAATTCAGCCCAGTCCCAAAGGCCTGAGAACCACAGGGCCACGGATGTAATCCCAGGAGTCTGATCAGTTGAGAACCAGGAACTCTGAGGTTCAAGGGGATGAGAAGATGGACATTCCAGCTTAAGAAGAGAGAATTTGCCCTTCTTTGTCCTTTTTGTTTCATTTGGGCCCGTGGAGGTTGGATGTTGCCCACCCACATTGGCGAGGGTCGATTTCTCCACTCAGTCTGCTGAATTAAATGCTATTCTTTTCCAGAAAAACTCTCATAGACACATCCAGAAATAATGTTTTACCAGCTGTCTGGGCATCCTTGAGGTCAGTCAAGTTGACACACAATTAACCATTACATTAAGTGTTAGTCACTCAGTCGTGTCTGACTCTTTGCGACCTCATGGACTGTAGCCTGCCTGGCTCCTCCGTCCATGGGATTCTCCAGGCAAGAATACTGGAGTGGGTTACCATTCCCTTCTCCAGGGGATCTTCACGACCCAGGGATTGAACCTGGGTCTCCTGCATTGCAGGCAGATTCTTTACCAGCTGAGCCACTAGGGAAGCCCCAACCATTACATTACATAACTTTTTAAAAAAGAAAATGGATGTAATAAGAACATCTTTAGCCTCTAGTACAATACAAATGATCTAACAGCCGCCCAATAAAAGCAAAGTTTTCACAGTGGCTTAAAAAAAAGGAAAAATGGTGGGGAAACCGAGTTGTCCTATGGCAAGTGGCAATAAATGATCGCTAAACTCAAAAGTACCTGTCCTTATAACAGAACTATTTAGAAACAGGCTCACCTCTGCCTGAGAAGTTTCACACCCACTGTTCCCTCTGGAACACTCACCACTGCTTCCCCCTACCCCCCCGCCCCAAATAATACCCAAATATTAACTCTTCCACTTTCTTCAAGTTTTTATACAAATTTCACCTCTGTGAGGTTTTTCTTATATTGCAAATTGCAACTCCCTTGCCCCGCACATCTTCCTCTCTCCTTCCCTAGATTTTTCTCCTTAGTGCTCATTTTCATCAGACACACTATATATTTCACTCATTTATTTGGCTTATTATCTGTCTTATCCCACTAGAATGTAAGTTCCATGAAGGTAGAAAAGTTTATCTTACTCACTGACTTATCTGCAGCCCCCAGGAGAATCCCATTGGAAACAGGTATTCTGTGATTGCATGTTGAATAAATAAACAAATGCATGAGTGAATGATACGTACACTGTGAGCCCCAGTTTGACTTCATCACATCTACCTTATTTACTACATTAATGTTAAATTGTATTTTATCATTTTGTAGCTTTGCTCATATCTCATGTGTAAAGCTAGTTTTGACTTGCATTTGTACAATAATAATACCTATGAACAGATTTTTATACCTAGTATAATCTTCCTACATATTTAAATAATATAAGAAGAAATAAGTGCAGATAACACTTGTCTTTGTTGCTTTCCCTTTAAGAGACATCTGTACATTGTTCACATTCTAAAAGCAATATTGGATAGGAAGTTGGCTGTCTGGTGAGAGTGTCAGGAGGGGTCCTGTTTGCTGGGGTCCTCTGTGATTCGATCTTTCTGTTAGATCTTTCCCCTCTCCCTGGCACCCTGCCTTGGGTAACAGGAATTGTATAGAACAAAAAACAGGATGTGGGCTGTTGAGTTGCATTTTTTTTAAATTTTATTTTATTTTTAAACTTTACAATATTGTATTGGTTCTGCCATATATTGAAATGAATCCGCCACAGGCATACATATGTTCCCCATCCTAAACCCTCCTCCCTCCTCCCTCCCCATACCATCCCTCTGGGTCATCCCAGTGCACCAGCCCCAAGCATCCAGTATCGTGCATAGAATCTGGACTGGCGACTCATTTCATATATGATATTATACATATTTCAATGCCATTCTCCCAAATCATCCCACCCTCTCCCTCTCCCACAGAGTCCAAGAGACTGTTCTATACATCAGTGTCTCTTTTGCTGTCTCGTATACAGGGTTTTTTTTTTTAAATAAAGCTCCTCCCCCGCTCATTAGTGTTACTCAAAAATTGCAACAGCTTTAAGAATCCATCTTTTAAATAAGGTCTCATCTCTCTTAAATTGTAGCTATTGTAAAACACATTCAGAGGTTTATATGACAGTGTATATTTTCCCCATTAAGCTGATGGGTATAACTATTTGGCGATTGTTGAATGTACTGAAAAATCAATTGTTCTGGGGATGGTTTCCCCACCAAGTGTTCTAACCCAAAGTGTTTTGATGGTGTTAGCTCAGTGCTTCAGGTGCTTGCTAAGCGCTTTTTTTTTTTTTTTTTTTTTAATCTTGAGCTATTTCTTTGATTATTCTAGAAGGCCCAAGACAGTGCTTTCAAATATAGAAGGAACTCTATAATTTCGACAGTATTTTATAAACAGCCATAGTCTTAGAGGAAGGAATAAAACACTGTATCCTGGGATTTAGATTGCTCCCCCTCTGGCCACTCCCTAGCCCCGAATCAACCATGGATACCACATCTGATAATCCTCAAATCCCTCATTTAGCTGTAAAGCAACTATTTTGTAGCTTAAGCCTCAGAACTATTTGTAGGAAATCGAACCATCACAAAATGGTAGAGAAAAAAGAATAGGATGCTTCAGCCCATATGTAGGAAATATGGATTACAGGTGAAAAAGTTCCCCTCTCTCTCCTTCTGAGCACACAAAATTCTTATTGCTACTGGATTCTGTGGCTGAAGAAAGCCTGAATAAAACAACATTCCCCCATGATCCAAACTACCATACCATGTCTTCCTGAGACCAGAGATTCACTCTTGCATGTATGGATTATCTTACTATAGCATCAAATACAGGAAAAAATTTTAATTATCCTACCATCATCTTTCAGGCTTCCCCAGTGGCTCAGTGGTAAAGAATCTGCCTGCAATGCAGCAGACACAGGAAACCCTGGTTCCATCCCTGGGTCAGAAAGATCCCCTGGAGGAGGGCACAGCAACCTACTCCAATGTTCTTGCCTGGGGAATCCCGTGGACAGAGGAACCTGGCAGGCTACAGTCCATAGGGTCGCAAAGAGTCAGACACTACGGAAGCGCTGAGCACTCACACATGCACCATCATCTTTCAGGGCTGCAATATTGTGTCCTATGCATTCGGTGAGACTCTTCCATCATCTCTTCTTTTCTGAGTCCCCCTGGGACAGGTTGTTGTTGTTTAGTTGCTCAGTCATGTCTGACTCTTTGCAACCCCATGGACTGCAGCCGCCAGGTTTCCCTGTCCTTCACCATCTCCTGGAGCTTGTTCAAACTCATGTCCATTGAGTTAGTGATACCATCCAACCATCTCATCCTCTGTCATCCCCTTCTTCTCCTGCTTTCAATCTTTCCCATCACTGGGGTCTTTTCTAATGAGTCAGCTCATCAGGTGACCAAAGTATTGGAGCTTCAGCATTAGTCCTTCCAATGAATATTCAGGGTTGATTTCCTTTAGGATTGACTGGTTTGATCTCTTCTCAGTCCAAGGGACTCTCAAGAGTCTTCTCCAACACCACAGTTCAAAAGCATCAACTCTTCGGCGCTCAGCCTTAAGTTCAGTCTTCCTTTTACTACTGCACTTCCCTTTTCTCAGTGTCTCTCCTAGAGGGTATGGGCTTTGAGAAATCTTTGCTTCACTGAACCCCCAGCCCAGATGCATCATTACTGTAAGCTTACAGTTCCTTATAGCAAAGGGACACAGTCAACTTAAAACCATCTGTAGAAGTCTTACTACGTGCAAGTCTTGGTGTAAACATCTCACTGTGGCGTACATAATCTTTAGTTGTGGCATTCAAACTCTTAGTTGCAGCAGGTGGGCTTTAGTTCCCTAACCAGGGATTGAACCTGGGCCCCCTGCATTGGGAGCTCGCAGTTTTAGCCACTGGACCACCAGGGAAGTCCTCCAGACATGTTCATTCTTCAGTGTCTAATGAGCTCTAACACATAAATCACACGTTCTCATTGATCACTCTTGTCATTGAGTATTTCCTTTTTTAAAAATTGAAGTATAGTTGATTTCCAATGTTGTGTTAGTTTCTAGTGTATAGCAAAGTGATTCAGTTATTCTTTTTCATATTCCTTTTCCTTATAGGTTACACAGGATATTGAATACAGTTTCTTATGCTATAAGTAGGATTTTGCTGGTTATCTTTTTTGCATATAATAGTGTGTATCTGATAATCTCAAACTCCTAGTTTATCCCTCCCCTACCCCCTTCCCCCTTTGGTGACCATAAGTGTGTTTTCTATGTCTGTGAGTCTGTTTCTGTCCATTGAGCATTCTAATTACAATGTCCTAAAAATGTCTTTCCACTTGGCAGTAGCATTTCAGGATCCTTCCTATTGCTGAAAGGATCATCGTGTCTGCACTTGATCTCCAGCCTGTTCCATTTTCCAGGTCTTTTTTATTTTAAATTTCCTAATATTCACCAGAGGCTCATCTTGTCCTGTAACAAAACTTCTTAGCCATGCCTCCTCTATATTAGTTATCTGTGGCTGAATAGCAATATTACCACAAACTTAGCAGCTTAAAACAATATACACTTATTATCTCACTGTCTATAGGTCAGGAATAGCTGGGTCCTGTGTGTCATGAAGGGCTTCCCTGGTGGCTCAGTGGTAAAGAATCTGCCTGCAGATGCAGGAGAAGTGGGTTCAATCCTTGGGTTGGGAATATCCCCTGGAGAAGGGAATGACAGCCCACTTCACTATTCTTGGCTGGAAGTTCCATGGATAGGAGCCTGGCGGGCTACAGTCTATGGGATTACAAAAAGTCAGACACGACTGAGTGACTAAATAACAACAACATTGCATCATGAAGCCTGGGTGTTGGCCAGAGCTAGAGTCTCATCTGAAGCTCAAATTATACTAGATCTGCTTCTAGTATAATTGAGCAGGATATTATGGGGGCCTTCCCTGGACAGACTTCTCCCCCAGATCCTCCGCTGTAGCTCCTCTCTGAAGTATCTAGATAACAGTATCAGATTCACAGTTCCTGAGTTGTTTTACAGATACTAAAACTCCCACTAAATGGAAGATGGTAACTACATCATGACTATGAGCCCCTAGACCTACTGGTTCCAAGGGGTAGATAATGCTAACACCTGTGAAACTGCATGGTTATCTCACCATAGACCATTCAGAGAATTGTACCCAAGCTGACCTCATACTCTGGGACTCCCTTGCCTTACCTGGCCTTTAAAAATGCTTTGCTGAAACCCACTGGGGGGTTGAGGTTTTTTTAAGCACTAGCTGGCCCAGATGACTTGTATGGTACCTTACAATAAAGGTACTTGTAAGTATTGCACTTTCCTTCATCACAACCTGATGTCAGTCAATTGGCTTTACTATGTGCAGGTCCCAAGTTCGGTAACTCTAGGTGTTAACACTAAGTAACACTGCTGCTGCTGCTGCTAAGTTGCTTCAGTCGTGTCCGACTCTGTGCGACCCCATAGACGGCAGCCTACCAGGCTCCCCTGTCCTTGGGATTCTCCAGGCAAGAACACTGGAGTGGGTTGCCATTTCCTTCTCCAATGCATGAAAGTGAAAAGTGAAAGTGAAGTCGCTCAGTCTTGTCTGACTCTTATTGACCCCATGGACTGCAGCCCACCAGGCTCCTCCGTCCATGGGATTTTCCAGGCAAGAGTACTGGAGTGGGGTGCCATTGCCTTCTCCGTTAGGTAACGCTAGGTGCATGTGTTGTGAGAGCATTCAGTTCCTTGGGGGCTGTTAGCCAAAAGACCACCTATGTTTCCTTGCCATGTGGACCTCTCCAACATGGTAGCTTACTTCATCAAATACAGAAAGGCAGAAAATGTGCTAGGCCGATAGAAGTCACAATTTTATGTGGCCTGATTGTGGAAGGGCCAGCCCATCAATTATCCCAGCAGTCGGAAGAAAGTCACAGGTCCTTCGAACACTAGAGTGGAGGGGATCACACAAAGATATGAATAGCAAGAGGCAGGGAAAATTGGGGGCCATTTTGGAATCTCTCCATCACAATCTCTCCATAACCCAAAAATTATCTCTAAAATATAACTAATAGAAATTGAAAACCAGTACATTTCCCAAATCAGCCCAGCAGATACTATTGATATCTCCTTCATATTCCCCTATGCGCAACCAGTTTTAGTGCATCCTGGCCTGACTTCCAACTGCCAGCGTCTGTATCTCTTTGTTTGAGATCTTCTCACATGACAGGAGTCTGCTTTGTCCAGAGGATACATTTGTTTTCTTTCTTCCATCATGATGAACTGTTCTGAAATGCAATAGCTCATACAGCCTTTCTGAAGAGGCCTCGTAAGATCAGGCAATTGCTTCCACTAGTTACGAAGCTGTGACTAGCTTGAAAACATGATCTCTTTTATTTGTGTCCTGCCTTCCCTACTTCAGGGAAGTACTTCTTCCCTTTCTCCTCACTCTGGGATTCTCGGATTTGCTCCCTCTGATAAAGTCGCCATATAAGGTTTTTGCCTAAAATTCTGATTCCTATATAGCCCAGGCTAAGACCTGTAAAATCCAATCATCAGAATTTGCCATTCAGAGGAATGAGGAAATAGTCTTGTCATCTCATTCCCAAACACAGAGCATTTTTCAAATATACTTCTCCCTGGCTTCAGGTATCTACTGGGTTTTAAACTCTGCCCTGAAGTTACCCTGAAATATTAATACTTCTAGTCCCCTTGGTCCCATTTTCCAATAACCAGGAAAGAATTAGAATCCTTCTTCCTGAGGCCCCCATTCTAGCCCTGGGAAGCATGTTTATCAGATACATGATACTCTTTTTACTTACCCTGAGGGGATTCCCTTTGATCTTTCAGGGTCACAGTTCACCTCGTGAGTTTTAAAACCACCAAGGAAGAAAAAGCAGTTCTAGCCAAGCTCCAATTTGAAGAAGACACACAAAACAAAATGGAGAGAAAGGGCCCTCAGGCTGCTGAACACTTGTAAAGTAAAACTCCAAAAAAATAACATAAGCAGGCCACACACAAGGAAGCAGGCAAACTTTGTTTTGCTGAGAGGACTCTTTTCCTTGGGTGAATTCCAAGAGGGAACAGGCGCCGAGTGAGTCATAGAATAAGTAGGGCAGAGTTTGCCTTTCAGGGAATGCAATTGTGTAGGCGGACCTGCGGCCCCTGGAGGATGCTCAGCCTGCATGACTTCCTGAATCCCAGACTATGTCAGGCAGAAGGCAGCCTGCAGAATTCTCATATCCATGTGGATGGATGCTTTCTGGTTCTCTTGCCATGCCTGCCACAAACTGAGTTTTCAGAGGGAGCTCATCATTGTGTTTGATCAGCTGTTTTAATGAAACCTTAGGGGAGGCAGAGTTGAGTCTGTGGTTCTTAAGGGATATCCCCAATCTGGAGCAATGCAAAACTGTGGGGGCAAAGTAGAAATTTGAGTGATGTGAGTTGACAACAGCTCAATGGGATGTTAAAGCAGGAAATACAAAGGTAGGTCCTGAGACCAATGTACAGTGCCAAAGGTAGGAAGTGCTCGAGAAGGAATTCAAGAAGGAGACAGTCTTAAGCAGCAAAGGAAAGGGACCCTGTATAGTACGATCTTCAGAATAATGATCTCTGTGGCTGGGTATTTATAGAACTGAGTGCATGCTCAGTTTCTCAGTCATGTCTGACTCTTTTGAAAGCCCCTGGACTGTAGCCAGCAAGGCTCCTCTGTCCATGGGATTTCCCAGGCAAGAATACTGGAGTGAGTTGCCATGCTCTTCTCCAGGAGATCTTCCCAACCCAGAGATCAAACCTGAATCCACACTCCTTGCATCTCCTACATTGGCAGGCAAATTCTTTACCGCTGAGCTATAGGGGAAGCCCCTATGGAACTGGGTGGTTTCACGTGATTCAAAGGACCAGAGGCAGCAGAGATACTGCCCTAAGTCAAACAATATGTTATAGATTTCCATGTTGGAGACAGACTCACAGTCCAAATTCATGATTTCAGTTTCAGTCCTGTCTCTCAGTCGTGTCCAATTCTTTGCGATCCCATAGACTGCCGCACGCCATGCTTCCCCATCCATCACCAACTCCTGGACCTTGCTCAAACTCATGTCCATCGAGTCAGTGATGCCATCCCACCATCTCATCCTCTGTTGTCCCCTTCTCCTCCTGCCTTCAATCTTTCCCAGCATCAGGGTCTTTTCCAATGAATCAGTTCTTTGCATCAGGTAGTCAAAGTACTGGGGTTTCAGCTTCAGTATCAGTCCTTCCAATGAATATTCAGGACTGATTTCCTTTAGGATTGACTGGTTGGATCTCCTTGCAGTCCAAGGGACTCTCAAGAGTTTTCTCCAACACCATAGTTCAAAAGCATCAATTCTTTGGTGCTCAGCTTTCTTTATAGTCCAACTCTCACATCCATATTTGGCTACTGGAAAAAACATAGTTTTGACTAGACAGACCTTTGTAGGTGAAGTAATGTCTCTGCTTTTTAATATGCTGTCTAGGTTAGTCATAACTTTTCTTGCATGGAGCAAGCGTCTTTTCATTTCATGGCTGCAGTTATCATCTGCAGGGATATTGGAGCCCCCAAAAATAAAGTCTGACACTGTTTCCACTGTTTCCCCATCTATTTCCCATGAAGTGATGGGACCAGATGCCATGATCTTGGTTTTCTGAATGTTGAGCTTTAAGCCAACTTTTCACTCTCCTCTTTCACTTTCATCAAGAGGCTTTTTAGTTCTTCTTCACTTTCTGCCATAAGGGTGGTGTCATCTGCATATCTGAGGTTATTGATATTTCTCCTGGCAATCTTGATTCCAGCTTGTACTTCCTCCAGCCCAGCATTTCTCATGATGTACTCTGTATATAAGTTAAATAAGCAGGGTGACAATATACAGCCTTGACACACTCCCTTTCCTATTTGGAACCAGTCTGCTGTTCCATGTCCAGTTCCAACTGTTGCTTCCTGACCTGTATACAGGTTTCTCAAGAGGCAGATCAGATGGTCTGGTATTCCCATCTCTTTCAGAATTTTCCACAGTTTATTGTGATCCACATAGTCAAAGGCTTTGGTGTAGTCAATAAAGCAGAAGTAGATATTTTTCTGAAACTCTCTTGCTTTTTCTATGATCCAACAGATGTTGGCAGTTTGATCTCTGGTTCTTCTGCCTTTTCTAAATCCAGCTTGAACATCTGTAAATTCACAGTTCGGGTACTGTTGAAGCCTGGCTTGGAGAATTTTGAGCATTCCTTTGCTATTGTGTGAGATGAATGCAATTGTGCAGTAGTTTGAGCATTCTTTTTGGCATTGCCTTTCTTTGGGATTAGAATGAAAGCTGACCTTTTCCAATCCTGTGGCCACTGCTGACTTTTCCAAATTTGCTGGCATACTGAGTGCAGCACTTTCACAGCATCATCTTTTAAGATTTGAAATACGTCAACTGGAATTCCATCATCACCACTAGCTTTGTTCGTAGTGATGCTTCCTAAGGCTCACTTGACTTCACATTCTAGGATGTCTGGCTCTAGTTGAGTGAGCATACCATCATGATTATCTGGGTTGTGAAGATCTTTTTTATATATAGTTCTTCTGTGTATTTTTGTCATCTCTTCTTAATATCTTCTGCTTCTGTTAGGTCCATACCATTTCTGTCCTTTATTGTGCCCATCTTTGCATGAAACATTCCCTTGGTATCTCTAATTATCTTGAAGAGATGGCTAGTCTTTCCCATTCTATTATTTTTCTCTGTTTCTTTGCATTGATCACTGAGGAAGGCTTTTTTATATCTCTTTGCTATTCTTTGGAACTCTGCATTCAAAGGGCTATATCTTTCCTTTTCTGCTTTGCCTTTAGCTTCTCTTCTTTTCACAGCTATTTGTAAGGCCTCCTCAGACAGCCATTTTGCCTTTTGCATTTCTTTTTCTTGGGGATGGTCTTGATCCCTGCCGCCTGTACAATGTCATGAACTTCTGTCCGTAGTTCTTCAGGCACTCTATCAGACCTAATTCCTTGGATCTATTAGTCATTTCCACTGTAAGAGATTTGATTTAAATCATACCTGAGTGGTCTAGTGGTTTTCCCTACTTTCTTCAATTTAAGTCTGAATTTGGCAATAAGGAGTTCATGATCTGAGCCACAGTCAGCTCCTGGTCTTGTTTTTGCTGACTGTATTGAGCTTCTCCATCTTTGCAAAGAATACAATCAGTCTGATTTTGGTATTGACCATCTGGTGACGTCCATGTGTAGAGTCTTCTCTTTTGTTGTTGGAAGAGGGTGCTTGCTATGACCAGTGTTCTCTCTTGGCGAAACTCTGTTAGCCTTTGCCCTGCTTCATTCTGTACTCCAAAGCCAAATTTGCCTGTTATTCCAGGTGTTTCTTAACTTCCTACGTTTGCAATCCAGTCCCCTATAATGAAAAAGACAACTTTTGGGGGGTGTTAGTTCTAGAAGGTCTTGTAGGTCTTCATGGAACTGTTCAACTTCAGCTTCTTCAGCATTACTAGTTTGGGCATAGACTTGGATTACTGTGGTATTGAATGGTTTGCCTTGGAAACAAACAGAGATCATTGTGTTGTGTTTGAGATTGCATCCAAGTACTGCATTTCAGACTCTTGTTGGATGTGATGGCTACTCCATTTCTTCTAAGGGATTCTTGCCCATAGTAGTAGATATAATGGTCATCTGAGTTAAATTCACCCATTCCAGTCCATTTTAGTTTGCTGATTCCTAAACTGTCAATGTTCACTCTTGCCATCTCCTGTTTGAACACTTCCAATTTGCCTTGATTCATGGACCTAACATTTCAGGTTCCTATGCAATATTGCTCTTACAGCATCAGACTTTACTTCCATAACCAGTCACACCCACAACTTAATGTCGGTTTTGCTTTGGCTTTGTCTCTTTATTCCTTCTGGAGTTATTTTTCCACTCTTCTCCAGTATCATATTGCTCCACTCTTCTCTAGTATCATATTAGGCACATACTGACCTGGGAAATTCTCTTTCAGTTTCCTATCTTTTTGCCTTTTCATAGTGTTGATGGGGTTCTAAGGCAAGAATACTGAAGTGGTTTACCATTCCCTTCTCCAGTGGACCACATTTTGTCAGAAATCCCCACCATGACCTGTTCATCTTGGGTGGCCCTACATGGCATGGCTCATAGTTTCATTGTGTTAGACAAAGTTATGGTCCATGTGATGAGATTGGTTGCTGCTGCTGCTGCTGCTAAGTCACTTCAGTTGTGTCCAACTCTGTGCGACCCCATAGAAGGCAGCCCACTAGGCTCCTCTGCCCCTGGGATTCTCCAGGACAGAATACTGGAGTGGGTTGCCATTGCCTTCTCCAGATGAGATTGGTTAGTTTTCTGTGATTGTGGTTTTCAGTCTGTCTGCCCTCTGTGGAGAGGGATAAGAGACTTATGGAAGCTTCCTGATGGGAGAGACTGACTGCAAGGGAAACTGGGTCTTGTTCTGATGGTCAGTACAATGGTCAGTATATCTTTAATCCAATTTAAGTTGATGGGTGGGGCTGTGTTCCCTCCCTGTTAATTAAGAAGTAGTAGAGATGAATAGATTAGGTATTTCTCCACCCATTCCAAAATCTGAGCACCTGAATCCCTTCTATGCCATTTCTATGTTCCATGGGTTATTCTTTAAAAAAAGAAAAATTCTCTGCTGCTCAAGAGCAGATGAAATCATCTGTGAAGGTGGTGATGGGGTGAAGAGTTGAAGCAGATGGTTCCCATTATTCCTGCCACTGATGAATTTATGATTAGAACATTCTAGAGTGCAATGTCCGTGGAGAACATGTGTGAGTGTTCATAGCACCAGTCATTGTTAAGAAAACTCTGATAGTCTTGAATGCTGTCCCTCAGTATCTATCTGTATGTGTGTGTGTGTGCCATAAAATAAAGACCTCTTTCTAGCTTTTTATCCTCCAGACAAACTACCCAATACGTCTATACTGCATCTGGATAAGACAGTCACAATCATGACCTTTGATTAACACCTGATCTTAGAATTTTTTCTGCATTATCCAAGACTAAATTACATTCAAAGTGGTTTTAGTGTTAAATGCATTTTTCTATGTATCATTTCTTTGCAAAGTTGTAAATGTCTATGAGGTGTAGTTGTACTTCCCTAGTGGCTCAGTGGTAAAGAATCCTCCTGCAATGCAGGAAACACAGGAGACACAGGTTTGATCCTATGTCAGGAAGATCCCCTGCAGGAGGAAATGGCAACCTACTCCAATATTCTTGCCTGGGAAACCCCATGGACAGAGGGGCTACAGTACAGGGAATTGCAAAGAGTTGGACACAACAGTGGTGTAGTTAGTTTATTTCTAGCTAATGGACATTTGATTACTACTAATAACCTTTTAGATAAAAGGAAATGCATTAACACTTGTTAGAACACTATTATTTCACAACTTTTCCCTCCCCACCAAAACATACCCTCAAACCTTCTGCCCTCTGTTGCCTTCCCTATGTCACCTGGTAAAAGCTATATCAAATTTTGTGGTACTTTCTTTTCTTTCCTCCAACCAGGGGTTAAACTGGGGCCCTCGGCAGTAAGAGTGCAGAGTCCTAATCAGCAGACCACCAGGGAACTCCCATTGACCATGTTCTTTTTGATTATTTTTTTTCTTTGTGTTTTTAATTGTCCAGTTTTTTCCTTGTTCACAAATGCAGCCCATGTTTTCACCTGAACAGCAAGACCACCACTTCAAAATCATACACTTTGTTAAAATAAATCCATGTGCTTAGAAATTCTTTATAGAGCCCTCATATGTCTGTATTTAATGACTTGTTGTGTTAGAGGCTTGCTATAGAATTGTTGCCTGGAATTTATTTTCATTGTGTTGATCCTTGGCTCTAAAGTCTTCCTAATTTTTCTTATTCTTGAATTCCATTTCAGGTTTTGCTGAATCACATTCTTAAGCAACTTTAATTTTTTTTTCAGAAGTGTGTGTAGTTGTTAAACTTCCCCAGTCCTTGCTTGTCTGAAAAGGTCTTTATATTTAGGATAAAGAATAGTATGTTGAAAAAAAATGTTCCTTTGAAATTTTGAGACATTGTCCCATTGTCTTCTAGAAAGTGGTGTTTGTAATACTATTTATCAAGATGGTTTCTTTTTCCATTCCCCACTGACCTTTTATCAACAGAAGCTTTTAGGATCATGCCTTTATCACTGTTATTACAAAATTTTAGTTACATATTTCAGTGTGAGCATTTCTGTGCTTATTCTGCTGAACATTTATTGGGCTCCTTAAAGTTGATATTTAATTAAACTCTAGGAAATTTTCTTCTATTGTTTCTCTGGTTATTTCCTTCTCTCCATTTTCTTGCTCCATCTTTCTGGAACTCTGATTAGAATTCCAGCCTCCAATTTGTGATTTTCTCTATATCTTAGTTTTCTTTTTTCTCTTTTCTAATATGTATTTAGCAAATCATATTTTAAACTTTCATGACTGTTTATTTTTTGCATGTTCCTCTTTACAACATCTTATTATTTTACCTATGAATATTTTCTCAAATCTCTTGAAGGATTTTTAATAGATTTGATTTTAACTTATTTTCTATTCCTTCAATTCTCTCCTCTGGGTTAAAAAAAACTATATTAGGTTCTTCTAATGTGAGTTGTTGGTTTCTTCAAATGTCATGTCATCCTACATTGTATATTTGGACTTAGAAATGTGGGAATAGAGACTTCCCTAGCAGTCCAGTTGTTGAGACTCAGTGCTTCCAATGCAGGGGGCACAGCTTTGCTCCCTGATTGGGGACCTAAGATTCCACATGCCCTGCAGGGCAGACAAAAATGTATTTTTTTAAAAAAGTATAGAAATAGGTTTATTTAAAAAAAAATAATAGGCATTGATTTTCTTTGGTGCTCAGTAGATATTTCTCCACCTGAAAGGGAAGGCATATCATTTGTTGGGAAGCTTTATTTTGGAGGGTGAAGAGACAGAAATAAGGGAGGCAAGTTGGACATTTTCCATATAGTCAAAACAAAGAGACCTTTACCATAGGGTACCCAAGAACCACAGTAGGTCTCTAGACCTTTCAATTTCTATGTAGAACTATTCTCCTATTTGAAAGTAGAGACAGCCTCTTCACATGAGGATGTTGGGGTGAAGGACATGGTATAAATACTTTCGACATAGTATTTCAATTAATCACTGTGAGTTCCACACCATTTCTCAATTCAACTCTTTGTATCTACGAGCTCCTCGTTCAGAATTCCTCCACCTTCAGCTGCCTCTTCCCCATCTGCCTTCTGTGTTGTGAGCTGTTAGTTCCACAACTATTTCGTCTGTTAAATAACTCCATATGTTTTCAGTCTTTCAGACATTTGTCAAAATCTCTGGTCAATCCTTGGGACTTTATCCCCCTTTTAGTTCTATTATAAATGTATTCCCTTTTATAATTCTTTAACTGTCATTTCAGTGAGGTTTGGAAAAAAAAAAAAAAAGTAAACCCTGCCATCCTGAAGCAGGCTGAATGAATTTTAGATAAACCTCATTCTATTGAAGTCTGCTCCAAGGGAAAGAGAATTACAGAAAGTAGTCAGGCTATTTATGCTAATTTTTATGTAGTAGTTCCATCTTTCAGATTCTGTTCCCAGAAGGTTCTGTGGCATTCTAAATATTAAAATGCTGGTTGGCATACTCTATTACTAAATTATACATGATGCAAATTTAACAATTGTATGCAAGCGCTAATTGTTGTTAAACTACTCATACTGCACTATTAAAATCTGTATTCACATGTTTATAAAGTTTATAACTTACAAAGTATTTATGTATATCTCAGTTGAGCATCATTACAAGCCTTTGAAATAGGTATATCAGGTTATATTAGCTTCTGCATAGTGGTGAAGATGATTAGACTGTCTTGTTTCTACTCCTGGAGTTAGCCAGTTAATTTGCAGAAAACTATCTTAATGTCCTATAAACTACTTAACTTTTCTTACATCCAATTTCTCATCTGTCAGCTTATTAGATTGGGCTTCCCTGGTAGCTCAGCTGGTAAAGAATCTGCCTGTAATGCAGGAGACCTGGGTTAAATCCCTGGGTCGGGAAGATCCCCTGGGGAAGGCCATGGCAACCCACTCCAGTGTTCTTGCCTGGAAAATCCAATGGACAGAGGAGACTGGCGGGCTACAGTCCATGGGATTGCAAAGAGTCAGACACGACTGAGCGACTAAGTACAGCACACAGCACAGCAAACTTAGATTAATGATGTTAGTGCCCTCAAAGGATTATGATAAGAAATGCAAACACCTGTAAACACTTAGAACAGGGCCTGGTACATAGTAAGCACTCAAGAAATATTACCTATTGTTATTATTTTTCTTCATAATTGTCTCTTATACCCTTTAACAGATGACAAAATTATGTGACATAAGTTAAGTCTTAAAGTGAAGTCGCTCAGTCATGTCCAACTCTTTGTGACCCCATGGACTGTAGCCCACCAGGCTCCTCCATCCATGGAATTTTCTAGGCAAGAGTACTGGAGTGGGTTGCCATTTCCTTCTAAGCTCAGTTAATAAGACACAGATCCTGGATACAAATTAATGTGTTCTAACTCCAAATTCAAGGTATTTCCAATACAACATGTTGTTTCAACATGCTAAGAAGATTAAAGATGGACATTGGGGGTGATCAGAAAATTCTGCTGTCCTTAATCATTTACCAAAGATGTGCTGCTACAAATAGAAATTTGGCTAGGGAGAGGGGAGGTAGTCTATTTGAAATAGACATTCAGTATCCTTTATCTGTGCTTCCTCAACACTAACCTATTAAATATTTGCTGCAACATGCTCTATCTATTAAGCAAACCTTTGCCCCAGTTAAAGAAGTTCATTGAGAGCATGGATCTGATCATTCATTTTTGCATTCTCAGAGCCATAAACAAAACATATATAACATTTCAAGTTTAAGGATATTTGATGAAAGTTACTTAGCCAAAGGGACATTAGAACAATACCAAATCTATGTACTCCTACATTCTTGGGCCCTCTAGAGACAATGAACTTAAAAAAGTGAGACTCACTTTGTGGACTTTTTAGGAAAGAGCATTCCATTGCTGTTCTTTAGGAAAGTGGCATGCCACTACATGCCACTATGAACCCAAATGAGCTAAACTTGCAGCACATCAATACATGAAGGATTAATGTTTAAGCAAACAAAATGGTTGTAGGCTCAACTGGTCAAGAACCCACCAATGCACATAAGATCTTCCACTTGTGATTGCTCTCATTTCTGATCCTAAGATGAGGTTTAACTTTATAGATTCTAGAATTCCTTTGCTTTCATTGTTTTTCTTTTCCAATTTTTTTCTTCTGCTCACATGATGCTGATATAATACAGAATGTTTGCACACATTGTCTCTGAAGCTTCAGAACAGTGGAATCAAAGTCTTCCAGGGCACGGAAGTTTTGTTTGTGGCAGGAAGAAAACAGATGGGATATAAACAGGTTTGGATACACCAGGGATATTAATGATGTTGCATGAAAATAAATAAGTATAATCTAAAGAGCATGCACATTATTTTCACTCTTCTCCATCATATTTTCCCCTAAATCCTATGTCACAGACAGAAGATTGTTTTTAGCAATAGAAGAGGCAGACAGAACATTAGAATGTAATTTTTCTTCCTTATCACAGGGGATCAGAAGGGCACAGATTAGAGTCTTGTAATTGATACACCAAAGCTATAAATAGCATTCAAATATGGTGAGAAACTTTTAGTGAATTTCAAAACTAAAACTAAAATTTCAAAACATGGAAGAGCTTCCATCTCATGATGATAACTTGCATGTACTTTCTAACTGATGGCATGGCCATCCACATTTTTATGTATGTTGGAGGGATTTTTAAAAATGTACTGGTATTTATTTATTGTCAGTTGAACTTAAGATTGTTATCAAAACAGTGTCCATACTGACAACCACAACTCAATCAGAGTCTGATGAAATAATGGGTCAGAAATCCCTAATAAATTCTGACTAAAAGGAAAGTGGAGCGTCCTAAGAACAAACTGATTAAAGCTCCAACAGAACCAACTGGAAAAAATCAGCATTGGCTTTTCCTGGGTCCCATGTCAAGATTTGGGGGCAGGAGAGTCTTGTCAAAGCAGTACTTAAGTGTAGCAGTGCTTAAGGTGGGTGATCTGTCCCGTGTTTATTTCCTGCTGCTAACAACCTTCTAGTCCTAGCTTTGTGTGCTGCTCTGCTATGAAAAACCCAATAGCCAGACATACCTCTGAAACGTCAGCAGCTAGAATGGACTTCAGATGGCCCATTTCTGAGGACTGGGCAGAGAGCTTAGGGTTTGACATTAGATCATACTCAGCTCAGCATGTGGTAGAGGTCAGTCCTAGGTTGGATTCCTGGGGGAAAGAGATTCTGATTTAGACATTAGCATACAGGGCTTTCCTGGTGGCTCAGATGGTAAAGAATCCATCTGCAATGCAGGAGACCAGGGTTTGATCCCTGGGTCGGGAAGATTTGGAGAAGGGAATGGCTACCCACTCCAGTATTCTTACCTGGAAGATCTCATGGACAGAGGAGCCTGATGGGCTACAGCCCATGGGGGTCACAAAGAGTCGGACCTGATTGAGCGACTAACTCTAAGTAACACTGGCTCCTGGGATGTGCACTACCCCGACTGTGAGCAGCAAACTTTGCCTTTGTTTAAGGCCACGTCTAAAGGTAGAGCCCTGGATGACTGGGATTGATCCCAGAGCTCCGATGGAGTGCTTCATGGCAGTTCTCACAACAGCGAGAATATTAAGTTATGCTAACGCTGTCTGACACTGTCCTATGCCCTCTCCAGGTGTTACTTCACAAATCTTCCACACAACCCCATGATGCAGGTAGTTTTGCATCTCATATTTGTTAAAGAAGCTGAAAGGACACAGGCAGGGAAAGGACCAGGGGTGTCTCCTCCTCCCTCACTCAGAGATGAGGAATTCAGGAGTCATGAATGGTCCCATGTGCGCTGCCCATCTTTCTTATTTTCCCGCATTGTCTTTATGCTTGGATACTCCCAGAGTACCAAGGTGCTCCTCCCTGCACAGCTGGAAGAGGCAGAATGTCAGCCAGAGAGGATATAAGGGGCTGGTCTGGAGTCAGGCTTTCTGAGAAAGGACAGTCTCCCTGAAGGCTTTTCTGAGTTCTAAATACAAGAGCGGTGCCCAAATCAATTTGAAAACACACTTCAATCTGTCTTCAATTTATGTTCCCCAGATATAAAGGAAGAGATTGTGTGGCTATATACAAATATCACTTCCCCTCGGCTTCATATGCCTTGGGTGACTTTTTGGTCTCTGTAAGTACTTATGAAATGGAGACACTAACCTCTAAGGTGAGCTAGAGGTAACCCTTTAGTTGGACTAAAGAGACTTTAAGACTCCTCCCAGCTCTAAAAATTTTATGTTGCTATCAAAGTTGATAACAATTAATAAAGCAAATTCAGAAGAAAAAAGATTTAGAAACACCCTGAGAATATAAAGTGTCAGGTATTGCTATTAATAACGGAATGAGGTTCTTACCGGTGGTTTGGATTCATGAGACAGCATTAATTTCTTTATTTCATAAACTTGGCTGTGTCCTAGAAGTTTCAATGCATTTTAAAATTAAAATTGAGACTGGCTTTATATCTAAATCCTGCTTGCTGCCCTTCCATTTCATCTCCTACTTTGCAGACTTAGTGGTGATGAAAACACCAAGGACATCTTCAAAGAGAAGGTTACTTGAAGCAGCTGCCACTCAAGCGTGGCTTTGGGGACTGTCACCTTTTCACTTTGTTTTCACCTGTGCCCCTCACAGCTCATGGTGCTGAAGCTTGAGGAGCCTCAGGGAAGAAAAAACTGTGTTTGAGTAGGTAAATGGTAGGTGAATGAGAGAATCCAATTTGGACAGGAGGAAGAAATTTCCAGATGCAACTTCTCAGCTCAGTTCTCTCACATCTGGGTAGAAGGCACTGTGCCGGGGGGCATCAGACATGTGGTCACAGTTCCTGTCTTCAAGTGGCCCTCAGTCTAGGGGGAGAGAAGAGACAGACTCGGGTATGTCCAGCACTCTTCCAGAAATGATCAGCAGTTTAACAGATGGAGAAAAGGAATGTGGGCAGATGAGAAAAATAACAATAACGGTGCCCGTTTGTGGAGCACTTATTAGAGGCCATGTGTTTCCCTAAGCTCTTTTCACTTAATCATTCCAACAATCATACTTGAAAGCCACTGTTATTATTAAACTTAGTTTAAAGAGGTAACATGGTTTCCCTTGGGTCACTCACCTAATTTATGGTAATGCTTGTATTCAAACCTTGATTGTTAAAATGTATTAGTTTTGTTTTGTTTGTCTGAGAACTATCCTGCTAAAGCATAAATTATTCTTTTTTTTAATTGGAGGATAAGTGTTTTACAATATTGTGTTGGCTTCTGCCATACAAAAATGTGAATCAGCCACATGTACACATATGTTCCCTCCCTCCTGAATCTCCCCTCCAACCCCATCCCACCCCTCTGAGTTGTCACAGAGCACCAGGTTAACTCCCTGTGCCCATATAGCCTCTGCCCACTGGATGAACCTAAAGCCCGTTATACAGAGTAAAGTAAGTCAGAAAGAGAAAAATAGATTTTATATATTTATATATATATATATATATATATGGAAACTAGAAAGAAGGTACTGATGAACCTGTTTGCAGGGCAGGAATACAGATGCAGGCATAGAGAACAGACTGTGGACACAGTAGGGGAAGGAGAGGGTGGGACTAATTGAGAGAGTAGTATTGACATATACACTGTGTGTAAAATAAATCTATTTTTATTGAATTATAATTTACAATGTTGTATTAAAAAGCAGAGACATGGAGAAGGAAATGGCAACCCACTCCAGTGTTCTTGCTTGGAGAATCCCAGGGATGGGGGAGCCTGGTGGGCTGCCGTCTATGGGGTCGCACAGAGTTGGACATGACTGAAGCGACTTAGCAGCAGCAGTGACTATATATCCAGCTGAAGACTAGCCAGGGGGATACTCTTTCTGCCTCCTTCTGATGCCTATGTCAGAAGCTTTCTCTGTCTCCTTTATACTTTAATAAAACTTTATTACACAAAAGCAAAAAAAAAAATAATATAATATAAAATAAAAAGCAGAGACATTACTTTGCCAACAAAGGTCCGTCTAGTCAAGGCTATGGTTTTTCCAGTGGTCATGTATGGATGTGAGATTTGGACTAGAAAGAAAGCTGAGTGCTGAAGAATTGATGCTTTTGAACTGTGGTGTTGGAGAAGACTCTTGAGAGTCCCTTGGCTGCAAGGAGATCCAACCAGTCCATTCTAAAGGAGATCAGTCCTGGGTATTCATTGGAAGGACTGATGTTGAAGCTGAAACTCCAATACTTTGGCCACCTGATGTGAAGAGCTGACTCATTTAAAAGACCCTGATGCCGGAAAAGATTGAGGGCGGGAGGAGAAGGGGATGACAGAGGATGAGATGGTTGGATGGCATCACTGACTCAATGGCCATGAGTTTGGGTAAACTCTGGGAGTTGGTGATGGACAGGGAGGCTTGGTGTGCTGCGGCTCATGGGGTTGCAAAGAGTTGGACACAACTGAGCAACTGAACTGAACTGAATGTTGTATTAACTTCTGTTGTACAGCAAGATGACTCAGTTATACACATATATAATTCTTTCCTATATTCTTTCCCATTATGATTTATCCCAGGATATTGAATATAGTTTCCTGTGCTATACAGTAGGACCTGGTTGTTTATCCATCCTATACATAATAGTTTGCATTTACTAACACCAGAATCCTAGTCCATCTCTCCCCTCCCTCTTGGCAACCACAAGTCTGTTCTCTGTTTCTGTGAGTCTTTTTCTGTTTTGTAGATAGGTTCATTTGTGTTATATTTTAGATTCTATAAATAAGTGATATCACATGACATTTGTTTTTCTCTTTATGACTTATTTCACTTAGCATGATAATCTCTGGCTCCATCCATGTTGCTGCAAATGGCATTATTTCATTCCTGTTTTTGCAGCTGAGTAGTATTCTATTGTCTCTGGAGAAGGCAGTGGCACCCCACTCCAGTACTCTTGCCTGGAAAATCCCATGGATGGAGGAGCCTGATAGGCTGCAGTCCATGGGGTCGCTAAGAGTCTGACATGACTGAGCAGCTTCACTTTCACTTTTCACTTTCATGCATTGGAGAAGGAAATGGCAACCCACTCCAGTGTTCTTGCCTAGAGAATCCCAGGGATGTTGGAGCCTGGTGGGATGCCGTCTATGGGGTTGCACAGAGTCGGGCATGACTGAAATGACTTAGCAGCAGCAGTATTCTATTGTATATATTGTATGTACCACAGCTTCTTTATCCACTCATCTGTGGATGGACATGTAGGTTATTTCCATGTCTTGGCTATTGTGAATAGTGCTGCTGTGAACATAGGGCACACCTAGATTTTTTTGACTTTAAATATTTCACTGTCAATTACTATATTCTTTTGCATTCCCCCAAGGCGGGCGCCTACTATTCTGACTTAGGAGACTGTGGTGTGGTTGATATGAAATGTGGAAGACTGAATACGATATATGATAAAAACAGGAAGACACATATTCTGGGAAAAATGAGTAGCCCAAGAGAAGATGAAAATACAGATAAATCCTGGGACTCTGAGCAAGGAGCGACAGGGACATCCACTGCACAAGTGAGTGTGTGGATGTGTATCGGGGGGACAGTATACAGAAAGATGAGGAGGAGGGGCTGGGGAAGAGTTACATAGGGACAGGTGGGGGACAGCTAGAGTAGAGTTGTAATCTGAATCAGGACGCATACTTGTTCACTCTCACCAAATCTGTGCATTGTTGTGACACCTAATGTGATGAATTTTTTCAAAATTGCATACACTTTACACACACATGCACACACACAGTAACAGTGAGATCTGTCCCACAGAGAGTTGAGCTCAGCTCATTAAAAAACTGCATAGTACTGCAGAGGGTCTCAAACTTGAACATCCATGAGCATCCCCCAGGAAGCTTGTTAAAGCCTGCTGAGATTGCTGGGCACTAGCCCTGGCGATGCTGATTTCATAAGTCTGGGGTGGGCCCTGAGAATTTGCATTTCTAACCAGCTTCTGGGTGATGCTGATGCTGCTGTTCTGGGGACCAAGCTTTGCCTGGTGCTGGTGGAGAGTGGGGTGTGCCTTTGTTGTGAGTGAGAAGTGAAGAGGGTCCACATTAGAATGTTAAAAATCATCAGCTTCCTGAGACTAATGTCGGGTCTGTGTTCCTGTCTCCAGCTTTGCCCTCTCCACCTTGTTTCTTCCAGGCCCCATCCTGTAGCATACAGTTTTTCAAAAGCAGGAGTCTGATTACGTCACCCTCCTTCTTAAAAATGGCAGTGGCACACTTGTGGACACAGGGGCGGGGGTGGGAGGAGAAGGTGGGATGAATTGAGAGAGTAGAATTGAAACATACATATTACCATATGTAAAATTAGATAGCCAGTGGAAATTTGCTGTATGACGCAGGGAGCCCAAATCTGGTGCTCTATGACAACCTAGAGGGGTGGGATGGGGTACAAGTTTGGAGAGAGGTTCAAGAGGGAAGGGGCATACGTATACCAATGGCTGATTCATGTTGATGTATGGCAGAAACCACCACAACATTGTGAAATAATTGTCTTCTGATTAAAAATAAATAAATAAAATGGCAGTAGCTCCCTTGACCTTGGCACTGTAGGTGAAACCTTTCAGCTCCCTTCTTACCTCTTTAATCCCTCACATTCTCTTTCATAAGACACCATGCAGGTCCCTGAAACAAACCACATTGCCTTTGACCTGCATCTGGAATGCCAATCTCCCTTGGCCCACCTCTCTTCATTTGGCTAAGTTCCACTTTACTTGGAAGTATTGTCCTCAAAATCAACTCCATGGGAAGGGCTTTTAAGACCTTGGCAATGCCCCTTGAAGGCCTCTGTAAAGCTCTCTTGCACAGTATAGAAATGGTCTGGTGACAAGGCTGAGTTGTCACTAATCCAGGGGCTCCTTGAAGGCAGGCACTGAGTCTTGGCACTAAGTACATGAATAAGCAAGTTGATCAATTACAGTTGAACTAGTGTCATTTCAGATCTATCAAGTATTAACCATAATATCTGCTCTTCCTGGGGTAAAGGATTATGTGCTTTCTTAGAGTCTGAGCTACCATGGGAAAAACTCACTCACAAATAGCATAAGGAAATGACAACATGCCATTAATAACCCAGAAGAAGCAGTATCTGTTTTAGGATTTTTCCATCTGGGCACTACAAACCAGAAAAGCAACTGTTTTGCCTCCACAAAGAATGTATTTTTTTTTTTTAACAGCACACTTTCCAAAAGGACACTCCTTCTGTTGCATTTTGATCTATCCTGATTTAATTTAAAGTTTGGAGATGGGGTTTGACCTTATCTATCAGTGGCTGAGCCGTTGTCTCAGGGAAATGCAGTTTGAAACTCATTAATAGGGTAGCCTGTATATTATAACTTAGAAGCTCTGGGTTATCACTGATACTTGCAATTGCTATGGAAACTGGGCTCATATGCACCTTTCAGAGTCTGCTTTAAAACAAGAAAAAAAAGAAGAGGAAAGAATAAGATATTTGTACCCAGCATGCATAGGCAGGTTCAGTGATGCAAATATGCTCTGCCTACACAATGATAAAAACAATTTTTTATATTTTTAAGAGCTAATAATGTAAAACCTTATATTAGAGAACTGTGTTTATACTGGTGAGAAAAAAATGCCTAAGGCAGCTTTCGCCGCAGTCCCCCTCCCCGCCACAAATACAGACACACACCAGCAATTTTCAGTTTTCCCCAGATTTTTTGCAGCCTGCGTCCTTAAATCCCCCCAAAGCCCCTGCACATGCAGCTTCAGCTGCTAAACCCCGACCCATGTGGACACCAGCAAAGAGTTCAATCTTTCCTCCCCCTACCCCATCGCCTACGAATGTATATAAATGCTGCCTCTTGCAGCTTAGGGACTAACTTTTCTATTTTAAAATGATAGTGCTAATTTGATCAAGTTTCTTATCAAAGATTTCTGGGTGTATTCTTCCTTACATTTGGGTTTTGGAGGTTCCATCCCTCATCCCTCTCCCTGCCCACCTTTCTCCCTAATAATCTTAATGATCTAAGTATGATATTGTTGGGCTTCCTTGATGGCTCAAGCGGTAAAGAATCTGCCTGTCATGCAGGAGACACAGGAGAGGCGGGTTCGATCCTTGGGTAGGGAAGATCCCCTGGAGGAGGAAATGGCAACCCACTCCAGTATTCTTGCCTGGGAAATCCCATGGACAGAGAAGCTTAGCGGGCTACAGACCATGGGGTGGCAAACAGCCAGACAGCACTGAGCACACAGCATGCATGCATGGTATTTTGTTGGGCCAACAATAATGTAAGCAGTCAACAACGCCCCTGGGGGAAAGTGTAGGCTGCCACCTGAGACGGAAGTGAGGGGCAGTAAAGAAGCCAGAGCAAGTTGGGGAGAGGGGCAGTGCACAGAAGTGGCTCCTGGGGATTAGCAGATACAAACTATTACAAATAAAATAGATAAACAAGGACCTACTGCTGTATAGCATGAGGAACTAGAGTCAATATCCCGTAATAAGCCATAATCAAAAAGAATATATACATTTAATTGAAGTATAGTATAGTATATAGGGCTTCCCTGGTAGCTCAGGTGGTAAAGGATCTGCCTGCAACGCAGGAGACCTCAGTTTGATCCCTGCCTGGGTCAGGAAGTTCCCCTGGAGAAGGGCATGGCAACCCACTCCAGTATTCTTGCCTGGAGAATCCTAAGCAAAGAGGAGCCTGGTGGGCTACAGTCCCTGGGGTTGCAAAGAGTTGGACACAACTGATCAACTAACACTTTCATTTTTACTTCATAGTATACATTTATATAACTGAATCACTTTCCTGTACACCAGAAACTAACACAACACTGTAAATCAACTATATTCAATTTTTAAAAAGTGGCTTCTGAGTGGTGTGGTCTCACACAGGACATCATCTTACTCCCCTGTGATTCCCAAATCACCTATCCAGCCACCTCATTCTGTTCACCTTGGCTCTTCCCCACTCCTCACTTTTGTCCCCACTTGCCAGCCTCTTGCCAGGGGGCCCTCCCCAAAGACCTGATTTGTCACCAGGGTAGCACAGGAGTGGCAGAACTCATTTGTAAAACAGACAGGAACTGGCTCAATGGCCCAAGTAAGGGACATAAAATTTTAACACAGTAGAAAAATGCAAGAGGTTTATGGTCTTGAAGTTATCATTTCTATCTCAGTATTTCCCTACACAACTGGAGTCTTTTGTCTTCTGTTTTCCTCCCTTAGTGTTTTCCTTCTGTCAGGCTCCAGCCTGGCTGGCCTCTCTTGCTGCCACTCTCCTGGCTTTCCTCCACCCCTCCTCCCCAGCCATCTGGGGAAGGATGAAGATGGGTCCCTCTCTCCTCCCAGCACAATCCAGCACCTTCCCCAACCCACGGTTTCAACCATGAGCCCCAATGTTCCAAAAGAGGACAATACAGTGGCATAAAGCAGGAACCAAAAAAAAGGAAGCATGGTTCAGATTTTACGTAACTGCTTCACTTCTGAGACAAAGCATCTACAATTCCTCATTCAAATAAGATAAAAACTCTGAGCATTGCAGAAAAGGATTCTCCCAGAAAACAAGGCAGAATCATTTGTTACTGCCTCAGAGGTCCTCATCTCTGTTTACCTCCCTATTTGTGAATCCTTCCGTGGTTGGCCCCTAATCACTCTTCACTGCTCGCCTCCCCAACCCCAGCCAGGTGTGAGCAGGGTGTCTGATGCTAATGACCTAGACCAGGTCTCAAGGGCTAGGCTCCCTCCATCCTCACCTCAGGAGACCAGAGCTCCTCTGAAGGCTGCTGCTTGCTCCACAGGCATGTGGAAATCCCTTCGTTGCTTTCAAGCCTTTAATGTAATCTAAATCAGAACTTGTCCCTGTTTAAATACAGGCATCCTCTTCTTTGAAAGTCTTCATCAATGAACATTTCAGAACCATACAGGTCTCCCGTAACTAGACTTAGACCTCCTTGAGGGCAGAGATTGTGTTTCATTCATCTTTCTTTCTGGCTACTGCACCTGACACAGGGCCATACTTGGTAAATGCACACACAAAAAATTTGTGCACTTCAAAGTGCAATTGACAAATATACTTGCCCCTGGTGGCATCTTTGTATGAATGAATGTCTCAGGCTCCTGGTTGAGCACAACCTCAGAGCAGGGGATGGGAGGTGGGAGCAGGAGGATGTGGGCAGTGTGGCAGAGGTCACAGGCACCTCTTAGAATAGACTGGAGGACATTCTCCTTAGACCAGTTGCACTGTCTATACAGAAAAGCAGCCCCTGCTACAAGGTCAGGGCAGACATATGTGATTAGGGAGGAGGGGTGGGGCGGGGTGGGATGGGGTGGCTTCCACCACCATTAAGGACCTGCACAGAGCCAGTGTTGTATGGTGGGGGAAACACCATGACTGAGTCAGCCAGACAGGCCTGGGTATGAATCCTGATTCTACCACCTAGCAGCTATACATTTGGGCCAATTATGCAATGTTATTTATTTGAAATTTTCTCATTTCTCAAATGGGTAAAATACTATTTCAAAGGATCATTGGCATCACTGAAAGAGATAAGGCTTTCAAAGCCCTGGTACCATGTCTGATACACTGCATATACTCAATAAATGGTGATTAGTAGTAGTGCCAGTGGTGATAGTATTGCTTTAATTATTTGGCTGAGTGGAGAACTCTTCTCTTCCTCATCATTTCTTCACTAAGATTTTGTGTCCTCTTGATGACAGTTCAGAGTTAATGACTCATTGAGAGCGAGTCATAACTTTTAAAGCTAGTGAGCTTAAACCTCCACCTTTTTTTTTTTCTAATTTTTCCCCCTCCCTTCCCAACTCTTCACTTCTGGGTACCTCTTTCTCTCACTTTTATAATCCCCTCCCTTTCATCAATATTCACACCATGTTCTTCATTTACTCTAAGGTGTGAAAGGTTGATAAGTACCTACAGTGTTACTCCCAGAACAAAATCCTTTAAGAGAAAAAATTCTGATCCTTTGAGTTCAGTGTTTGTCAAATTGAGGTTGTAATTTAAAGGAACCAATTTAGTGGCTCTTGACTATTATTTTTTTTTTAAAATAATACTCTGCCTTATTACAGCATGTTATTTAGTATACTAATGTAGAGGGGAAACAATGGAAGCAATTTCAAAGTCTAGGGGGAAAATAGATTTGCTTTGACCTTCAAGTGGAAGTTACCCTTTTTTAGCAATCCATTTATATCATTTTCTGTCCTAGGTTTTAAATAGCCAGGCTGGCTGAATTTCATACTTTAAAATGAGTGAACAAATGGTGACATCAAAGGAGTTAAGCAGAGGAGGTGATGTTGATAAAAAGTTGAAACTGGAACTGAACATTATCAGATTCCTTTTTCCAAAGGAAAATCAAACTTAAATAATAAAGGTCCATTTTCTATGCATCCTAATACCATGTCACTTAATTAGGAAATCATGATTTGGAAAAAAACCTTTCTAGATTACTTTTGACAAGAGTACCAAAATCACCACAAAGAAAAGGAAAACTTGATAAAGTGAATCACATCAAAATCAAAATCTTTTGTTTTGCAAAAGTGTCTGTAAGAGGATAAGAAGCTACCAATTGTGAAAAAAGAAATTGCAAAGAACTCTCAAAGCTGAATAGTAAAATGATCAAAATAGAAAATGAGCAGAAAGCATTTCACTGAAGAGGCTCTACAGATTGCAAATAAGCACATGGAAAGATGTTCAACATCATTAGCTATTAGCAAAAGGCAAGTTAAGACACCAGTACACATATATAAAAATGACAAATAAAAAATGGATATAACACCAAATGCTGGTGAGGATGCAGAGAAACTGGAATGCTCACACGTTGCTGGGTGCTGGTGGGAATTTAAAATGGCACAGTCACTCTGTAAAACAATTTGGCAGTTTCTTAGGAAACTGAAACTACCATGCAAGCCAGCAATTGCACTCCTGGGCATTTATCCCAGAGAAGTGAAAACTTATGCTCACACAAAAACCTGTACATGAATGTTCATAGCAGCTTCATTTGTAATACCAAAACTTGGAACTAGTCCATATGTCCTTGAATGGATAAAAGGCTAAAAAAATCTGGTATATCCCAAAAGGTTACATGCTATATGTTTCCGTTTATGTAACATTCTTGAATGACAAAATTATAGAGATGGAGACCATGTGGCTACAAAAGGGCAACCTGAGGGATTCTTGCTGTGATGGAATGTTCTGTATCTTGATTGTAGTGATGATGTTAATATCTTGTTATGACGTTGTACTAGTTTTACAATATGCTACCAGGGGGAATCTGGGTGAAGGGTACACAGGCTTTTTCTGTATTATTTTTCACAACAGCATGTGAATCCACAATTACCTCAGTAATGTTTTAAAGAGAAAAACGTAAATACACACACACACACACACACACACACACACAAAACCTTTGAGCTGTCTTCTGTCCACATACATTCTGGGACTGTAATCATGTCACCGGTTGCACAGGAGTCTGTTGTGAGAAAAAACCTCAGTTGTTCTCTAAAAGATAATTAGAACAAATGATGAACTAATAATAGCAGATTATTTAGTAGGCTGTAAACCAAAAAGGTGTTGGAGAAGACTCTTGAGAGTCCCTTGGACTGCAAGGAGATCCAACCAGTCCATTCTGAAGGAGATCAGCCCTGGGATTTCTTTGGAAGGAATGATGCTAAAGCTGAAACTCCAGTACTTTGGCCACCTCATGTGAAGAGTTGACTCATTGGAAAAGACTCTGATGCTGGGAGGGATTGGGGGCAGGAGGAGAAGGGGATGACAGAGGATGAAATGGCTGGATGGCATCACTGACTTGATGGATGTGAGTCTGAGTGAACTCCAGGAGTTGGTGATGGACAGGGAGGCCTGGTGTGCTGCGATTCATGGGGTCACAAAGAGTCAGACACGACTGAGCGACTGAACTGAACTGAACTGAAACCAAAAAGGTGTAGAAATTTAGCAACTAAATTCTATTTCCTGACTACTACACTTCTGCTATGCAGTCTATTTTCTCCACATCTTAGAAGACTGAGGGGGCCATGATGTTTGAAACAGAAGTGACACTGTGGAAACAAATGAGAGAATATTTGAGAGAAGGAAGGGTTTCTAATGTTTTTACCATCTATGATACTCCATAAAAACTGTGCTGTGTATGCCCCAGAAAAGTGAAAGTGAATTTTATCTTAATTTGCTTTCAATGTTTACAATAAAACGACTAAACATTTTCTTATAAAAAATAGTCCTTTTTCCATGAATTATCAGGTTAAAATTGTTCCAATGTCCACTGCCTGTGTGCACTATATGGGCAGATTTGATATCAGTTATCCTTGAAAGTCTAATGTTATCTCAGTGGTCCCTTCTCCAGACCTGTCTTACTCTCTCCATCCTTTGTTTCCTCAGTCCTCTCGGGGCATGAGGGAACAAAGGGTGGAGAGGGCAAGACTTCCTGGGGATGAGGAAATAAAGAGTGGAGAGGAGAGGGCAAGACTGGAGAAGGGACCACTGAGATAACATTAGACTTTCAAGGATAATTGATATCAAATCTGCCCATATAGTGCACAAAGACAGAGTAGAATATTGGGATGATTTTAACCTGATAATTCATGGGAAAAGGACTTTTTTAAATAAGAAAACATTTAGTCATTTTCTTGTAAACACTGAAAGCAGATTAAGATAAAATTTAAAGCTAAAATGCAACAATAACTGTTATAATATATTCCCTCTCAATTAAACAGGCCGATCACCCTGAAGACAAGTGTTTTGCAGCCTGAATATTCATCAGACTACATAACCCACTATACCAATAGCATTTTCCCTTTGTCACAAAACGGTTTCTATTAAAGCTAGTATGGCTAGAAGTGAATATAAATTAGTCCCCCCCACCCTTTTTAAACCTTTAACACATCAAAGGCTGTATACTATGTACATGTAAGGTAACGAACAATTTTCTCAAAGTAATGGGGTTTTAGACGAATATCAGAATCGGTCTTTATGGCAAAGAACCAGAGTACCAAGCGGAGATTTTTTCCAGTTAAGCTATTATTTGCTATGTTTACCATTGAATTATCACAGTGCAATGTAACTGGTAAGTAATTCAGTACTTGCACGAGCTGCACAGAACAAGAAGCTGAAGATTACAGGAACAAGTTGTGGATCCAACAATTGCAGCGTGGATCGAGCATTGTCTACTCGATCAAACCCGATCTACTTGTCGTCTTCGTCATCATCACCGAGGTAGCAGCAGGTCTGTGTCTGCAGGCCTTCGTCGCTGGTGGCGCCTTGCTCTGCTTCTTCCTGGGTGGTAGTCTTGTCGTGGCTGATGACATGCGAACTTTCTTCGTTATTATCATCCTCGTAGTCATGCAGTAGATCTCTGGAAATCAGTTGTCGGGCGAGTTTGATGTTCCTTCCTTCGCTGTAGTGAAGTTTCCTTTTCATTTCAAACTGCCGATGTTTCTCTTGCCTGTCAAGGTAGATTTTGCTGCTGTGCGCTCCATCCAGTTCGGGGTCCCGCACTGAATGGCTGGAATCGGAGGTGTGGGTGGCGGCCAATCTCTTGGTTAAGCTGTCGAGGGCCGTGGCTTCACTCTCTGCACTTCTTTCCCCAAGATTCTGCGGACCGAACTGGGGAGTGCTGGGCTCATTCATCTTCATGAAATCGTAGTCTCTGTACTCTGGACGGTAGGTCGCCAAGATGTTCGACTCGTCCCACTTTTGGGATTTCTTTCTATGGACCTCCTGGAGTGGTCCACCGGACTGCTGGGCCGAGCCTGCGACTGAGGAAGCGGTGGAACCTTTGTTTTTCAGGATTCCCTTGATGGGCCGGCGAGAGGAGGTGGAGGCTGACATCTTTGGAGAGTGAAGGGCCGCCGCTGAGTGTTCGGTCGCCGGAGCTGCCCGCCGTGCTTCTGGCACAAACTGCTGCGCGGTCTGGCTGCCGGGTTGTGCCTCCTGCCCTAAAGGCCTCGCCCCAGCTCCTGCGTCACAAAGTACCCCGCGGGTGACGCCACAATGGTCGCAGCCGCCATCAGCACCGCCGTCAGCACCGCCATCAGCGCCTAGGGGAAGGGTGCAGGAGAGTCGGGGGGATGCCCAAGCTGACCGCTTTTTTTTTTTTTTTTTTTAAGTGTAAGATTAGGAAATCTGGAGAAGGGCATGGCAACCCACTCCAATATTCTTGCCTGGAGAATCCCATGGACAGAGGAGCCTGGTGAGCTACATACGCCATGGGGTCACAAAGAGTCGGACATGACTGAGCCACTAACACACACAAAATAAGAAATCTCCCTTCGTTGCATGTGAAACCAGGAAACACTGTCTTGTGAATTTCTCTATCCCCTGTCTGTGTGCTGGCGGACTGTGTAGAATGTATTTCTCCCTGGGGGTCATCGTCCAAAGTTTCAAAGCCACTCCTTGGGTTGGAAAGACTGGAGGCCTAGGCGCTAGAGCGGCCATTCACTTCCACCCCTCCCCCACAAACATGACGCCTGCCCCTCTCTCCTGTTGCCACTCACACCTCCCTTTCCTTGTACCTACACACCCACACAAACCCTCCTTCCCGCTTTCTGACCAGCCCCGCGATTAATCGTTTGGATGCTCAGCCACTTACGGTACCGCGGGTAACTTCACCGCCTCCTCCCACCCTGCCCACCCCAACATCTTCCCTGATCACCTATTGCTTCCTCTCCCATCCAGTCCTTCGCTACTGGCTTAACTATCAATATTTCAAGAAACTCCGATTCTATCTCTTCTGACACTACCATCTCTGGTCAGGGTTACAGCCACAGCCTTTGAACTAGCCCCCATCGCTCACCCCATCAGGTCTCCTGCTGGCTTCCAACTTCTCACGTTCTGTGTGGTTTTTTAAAAACACCATCAAATCTTGTCACATCTCTCTTTCAAACCCTTTAATGGCTGTCCATTTTCTTTTAACATAAAGTCAGAAATCTAGAAGAGGTGGAAAAGCAGCTCTATGAGGGTCTGTGATACCAATTTGGAGCCCTCTCCCGGCCATTTCTCTCCATCCTACCTCTAGCTTTTCCTCCCTGCTTTTTAGTTCCAGGAGCAGTCCCCTTCCTTCCTTCCTATCCCAGAGTTTCTCTCTAGGTTCTTCCCACAACCTGGAATGTCCTTTGATATTTCACCTCAGTCCTGACTGCCTTACAGGAGCCTGTTTCCTGACCTCCAAAGCATATCAGCTTTCCTGTGTTTTCATGGCCTCTCCTATTGTCTCTGGCATCAGTCATAGTTGTGGCCATTATGTCTGTTATCTGTGTACACTAGATGGTGAACTCCAAGACACAAGGGAAGGTGTCAGTTTTTTATCACCATTATCTTCATCTTCACAACATGATGCTGTACCTGGTACATAGTAGATATTACCATAATTTTTACAGAATGAATAATAAGTGATAGGCTAGGGCTACTTTGTGCATCCTCAGCCGATTCCGACCCTTTGTGACCCCATGGACTGTAGCCCACCAGGCTCCTCTGTCCATGGGGATTCTCCAGGCAAGAATACTGGAGTGGGTTGCCATTTCCTCCTCCAAATAATCTTCCTGACCCAGGGATTGAACCTTAATCTCTCGTGTCTCCTGCACTGGCAGGCAGATTCTTTACCACTGAGCCACCTGGGAAGCACATAGTAAGTGATAGGTGATAGGTAATTGGAAGTCTGAGATTTCTGATTTCACAAAAGGAGACTCCATAGCTTTCACTGTCAGTTACAAGTTGTTCAGTCATGTGACAAAAACACCCCACATGTGGAATTTGGGGGCTGTTCCAAAGAGTGACTTTGAAACATTTTGTCCTTCACAGGCCTCATATTTCATAGGCAGTAACATTCTTCTCAAAAACAAAAAGGAAATTCAGATCCAGTTTCACATTTTCCCCTGCAGGTAGCATTCACAAGATTTTTTTTTCCTCTTCTGATAACATTTTGCTTCCTCTTCTCTCCCTCAAGGTCTTTCCACATTTTAAAACACAAAAGCAAAAGCATGAAAGAACCATAAAACTTTTACAAGGGTCTTAAGCACCTTAGGTTCAAGTTGTCCTGTATTCTCCAAAGTCCTACTAACTTCAGGAACTCTGCAATCACTTTAAAACTGTATTATTCATCTCAGAAAAAGAATTTACTGATACTGTACTCTTTGAATAAAAAAAAAAAAAACTGTATTGTGTGCTAAGAGCTTTCAGGGATTCAAAAGCTGATATTCAAGGCTATAGGAAAACCCTCCGGTATGTGAGAGGAAAAAAAAAAAAAAAAAAAACAACTTTCATTACTGTATTCAGAAATACTCCAGGCTACTCTTTTCAAAAACCTGTCTGAAAGGCAGCACAGACCCACACAAATGCAATTGGTCCTGGCTGGTAGGCACAGTGGGTCTGTGCGTGTTTAGCTGTAAACAGGGTGTTGACGGAGATGCTGATTCCTGTGCATTGGGATTTTGCTTTTGTGTGTACACAGCACCCACCCCCACATACTGTGGTCTGAATATCCAAGCTGTTCAATACAGAATGAATCAGCCATCCCAAGGTATTCCCTTGTGGCTCAGCTGGTAAAGAATCTGCCTGCAATGTGGGAGACCTGGGTTTGATCCATGGGTTGGAAAGATCCCCTGGAGAAGGGAAAGGCTACCCACTCCAGTATTCTGGCCTGGAGAATTCCATAGGCTAGAGTCCATGGGGGTCTCAAAGAGTCGGACATGACTCAGCGACTTTCACTCACTCACTCAGCCATCGCAAAGTTCTTGAGTTTTCTGAAATTCGTCATATGGTAACACAATGGCAGTTCATACTAGGGCAAAAGGATTGTAATTGTGACCTCCATGGGTCACAAACAAAATCTTTTAAAGAAATCACCAAGTGTTGCAGATCTCAGTTGAACATTATTTCAAAGTAATCCCTCTCACCTACCATTTGCTAATAATTTGGTTCATGAAAATTGCCCTAAGAAAAAATCATATTTTGAGCTTTTGCCATTGAACTAAAAATTCTCAGTCTAGTCAATATTATCACAAGCCTAAAAGTTAGAAAAGATTGACACTTCTTCCAACATTGTTCCTTATATGACTCAGTTGCTATTGCCTAAGGCAATGGCTGAGCAGATTGCTCTGTGGTTCCATCACACACACACACACTCAAAACTGACTAAAACTTTCCCAGTCAATGACACATTATATGAAATTTAGATACAGTCTTAGAAAGCCCTTCTTCTAGCAAATATTTAGTGACCATCAACTATGTCTAGTAAGAGAACCTTTATTCTAAAGGCACAGAAAGTGAGGTTGTGCTTCAGTGGTCTTCAATAGATTAATATTTGATAAATACATCTAAATATGCATGCTGTTCTATCATCACAACTTTTAAATACATTTAAAATATCATATTTAAATTAACTGATTGTTCAGACTGGCAGTAGATCACTCCACAACTTTGTTTCTTCCACCGAGAATTACCTCCTTTCCATGGAGACATTGTCAAAATGTGTAAATACAGGGATTGGTTCAAAAGGAGGGCTAAGTCAGGATCCAAGAAATTCTCAGCCCAAAGTGGGAACACCTAGGAAACCAAAAGCTACCACAGAGAAGGTATTCCTGATGTCCTACTAGGTACTATTGGTGAGAAATTATTAAAACACTGAGAGGCAGTCAGGGTTTTCAGGATCAATCATGCTGCCAGAAGTGGAGCTTAATACTAGTCAACCGTGTACCATCCAAAGGTGTACATCAGTCCATCCAAGAATTGTCTACAGTACTTGGAGAATTATGTTGGATATTGCATAGTATAAAAATAAAACTGCTGTTTGGTTTTGAATCTATATATTTGCCTATTCTCTCTCTCTCATATTCCCAACCCAAATTTCTGATAGTCTATTAAATATCCCTGTTTTAGATTGGGTTCCCTTAGAAACTGACCATGAGATAAGGATTCAAGTGCAAGTAGTTTACTTGGGAGGAGATTTGCCCAAAGCACTGGTAAGGGGAGTGGAGAAGTGGGACAGAGAAGGGCAGGAAGCAAAGGATGCACTAAGAAAGCAGTTCCTACCATAAGCAACCAGAGCCTAATGTTCCTGAGAAATTCTAGATGCCAGTGTAGAAGAGTTACCTCCATGGCCTACCTCCACCCCATTGATGAGGGAGGGAGAGTCTATTTGTACATCAATTGCTGCCATCTTGACTTCAGTCCTTCTGGGAGTGGGGAGAGGCATGAATCCCTGCCACTTTGGATTCTGGCTGGAGCTTGGGAAGTGGATGGCCAACTTGCTGATGCAGACCCATGCTGGTTTCTTTTATTCCCTATTTCACAAACCCTCTTTTGCTATCCTGCTCCCTGGGATCCAAGTCCTAAAGGAAAGCCTTTTTCTCCAGCTCTGCCTTTGCAGTAGGAACCCAAACAAAGGCAAGGATTGCGTATTTCATCTTTATTACTCCCCCCTCCACATAAACAATAACTGGAACATGTCCATATTCTGTGACAGATGTTCATATTTCTATGAAGTGGATGAATGAACTGAGGGAAATGAGCAAAAATCCTTGAAAGGAAGAGCCTGGAAATATGGGCAGATCTACATGACTGACGCGACTTAGCAGCAGCAGCAACAGAGACGTTCAGTAAGACAGTGGTTTTCCATCTTTTTCATTATAAGTTTTAAGGCAATAAATCTTTTTTTCCCCTAAATTCAACATTATGTAGAACTCCAGAATAAAAATCAGTACAATTGGAGCTAGGAAGCAATGGAGTTGGTCTGTCAGAATGGAGGTGGAGACCCCAGAGTTCTCACTTCTTGGGATCTCAGAAATGGCTCCTGAGGCATCACAGGCACTTGGCACTTGGGGAGAGGGGCCAATTGGAAAATCCTCGTAAGAGAGAGTCATTGCCCAAAGCAATGTGATCCCAAGGGCTGATTTTCTGTGTTATCACCTGTTTTAAGAATGGGAGCTGAGAATGGGAGTGAGAAGATTCAGATCATGTTAGGGAAATTAAAGTGGAGGAAATCTTGTTCAGGCTTTAGAAGCAGGAGAGAAGGCCTCTGACATGCCTGGACACTGCCCAGTTTCATGCCTGCTGGCAAGCACAAGTCAGATGGTTATTTAGATAAGAAAGGGAGTGGGTTTTAGAATCTCGTAAGCCTCTGAGGATCTGGCCAGCACTCGGGGTCTAAGTCTTATGACTCACAAGGTGAAACAAACACCATTGTAAAACTTAAAAAAAGAAGCTGCATTTTTGTGTGTAAACTGATGATGTCAGTTTTCAGCTTGGAATTATAAGCAGGAGCCCACAAAACTGCACTTTGAAGTCTCATCCATGGGGTGGATGCACTGCCCAGGACCCTTTCCCAACTGGAACTCAAGATTGCTGTTACTCGCGACTTTCCAGCACTGTTTACGTCTGGATGTAGGTCAGCCCAATTTGATGATGTATGTGCTGTTACTTCTCTCTATTGTTTCTATTTCTTTCCTTCTAATGACTGTTTATTGAAATTAAGTCAAATAGTCTCCTATAAAACATTGAAATTGTATATTTGTGTATAATGAGTGGTTTGCTTTGGTAACAAATCCTTTACAACTAAAATGAAGGTAAAATTTTCAGCAAAACAAACCAACATTTTTGTTGAGAGTAGGTCACAAAGGAGCCGGGACATCAGTGAGAATTTCTGAAGTTACATGGTAAACATCAACTTTGCCTCCTTCCAAAAGGGTAATCTAGTTTGGGAATGTTTAGTAAAGAAAAATGTCATCAGTGGGAATGTCTGCCAGGAGTTACATAGAAAATAATGGCAAAGATATCAGAAGCCAGGCCCTGCAGAAATGGGCTAAAGAGTCTGTAGTAGAGAAATGTTCTTCCTGCTTCCTAAAGTACCTGAAGGTTTCATGGCTAGGGAAATAAAAATGTGCTCAACCTCCTCTTGCGCTTGACCCTGCTATTGATAAAATTGAGGTTTCACTTATCAATTATTTATTTTATTTTAACTAAAGCATAGTTGATTTACAATGTTGTGTTAGTTTCAGTTGTATAAGAAAGTAATTCAGTTATACATACATATTTATGTATTATATATAGTTATACATATTCAGCTATATATATACATATATTTCAGATTCTTTTCCCTTATACATTATTATAATATATAGAGTACTTTTCTGGGTGTTTATTGTTTATTTTATATATAATAATGTGTATGTGTCAATCCCAATCTTCCAGTTTATCCCTCCCCTCCTTACCCCTGGTAGCCATAAGTTTATTTTCTTATATCTATAGCTCTATTTTGGTTTTGTAGATAAGTGCACTTGTAGCCATTTTTCAGATTCCATATATCCATAATATCATATGAGATTTGTCTTTCTCTGTCTGACTGACTTGCATTAACATAATGATCTATAGGTCCATCCATGTTGCTGTAAATAGTATCACTTCATTCTTTTTTAATGGCTCAGTAGTATTCCATTGGTCTTCCCAAGTGACTCTGTGGTAAAGAATCCACCTGCCAATGTAGGAGATACAGGAGACATGGATTTGATCTCTAGATTGGGAAGATCCCCTGAAGGAGGAAATGGCAAGCTGCTCCAGTATTCTTGCCTGGAAAATTCCATGGACAGAGGAGCCTGGTGGGCTACAATCCTTGGGGTTGCAAAGGGTTAGACACAACTGAGCACACACACAGAGAATTCCATTATATATATGTGAAAGTGAAAGTCGCTCGGTCATGTCCGACTCTTTGCCACCCCATGGACTATACAGTCCATGGAATTCTCCAGGCCAAAATACTGGAGTGGGCAGCCTTTGCCTTCTCCAGGGGATCTTCCCAACCCAGGAATCCAACCCAGGTCTCCTGCATTGCAGGCGGATTCTTTACCAACTGAGCTATCAGGGAAGCCTGATTATTTATATATATATATATGTATATATATATTTACAATAGCAAAGACATGGAAGTAAACTCAATGTCCACTGACAGGTGAATGGATAAAGAAGATTATGCCACATCTTCTTTATCCATTCACCTGTCAGTGGACATTGAGTTTACTTCCATGTCTTTGCTATTGTAAATAGTGCTTCTATGAACATTGGGGTGCATATATATTTTCTAATTATGGTTTTCTCTGGATATCAGTTCAGTTCAGTTCAGTCACTCAGTCGTGTCTGACTCTTTGAGACCCCATTGCCTGCAGGACATCAGGCTTCCCTGTCCATCACAAACTCCCAGAGCTTTCTCAAACTTATGTCTATCATGTTGGTGATGTCATCCAACCATCTCATCCTCTGTTGTCCCCTTCTCCTCCTGCCTTCAATCTTTCCCAGCATCAGGATCTTTTCCCATGAGTCAATTTCTTACATCAGATGGCCAAAGAATTGGAGTTTCAGCTTCAGCATCAGTCCATCCAATGAATATTCAGGACTGATTTCCTTTAGGATTTACTGGTTGGATCTCCTTGCAGTCCAAGGGACTCTCAAGAGTCTTCTCCAACATCACAGTTCAAAAGCATCAATTCTTTGGTGCTCAGCTTTCTTTATGGTCCAACTCTCACATCCATACATGACTACTGGAAAAACCATAGCTTTGGCTAGATGGAACTTTGTTGGCAAAGTAATGTCTCTGCTTTTGAATATGCTGTCTAGGTTGGTCATAGTTTTTCTTCCAAGAGCAAGCATCTTTTAATTTCATGGCTGCAGTCACCATCTGCAGTGATTTTGGAGCCCCCCAAAATAAAGTCTCTCACTGTTTCCACTGTTTCCACATCTATTTGCCATGATGTGATGGGACAGGATGCCATGATCTTAGTTTTGTGAATGCTGAGTTTTAAGTCAGCTTTTTTACTCTTCTCTTTAACTTTCATCAAGAGGCTCTTTAATTCCTCTTTGCTTTGCGCCATAACGGTTGTGTCATCCACATATCTGATGTTATTGATATTTTTTCTGGCAATCTTGATTATATTCCTTAACAAACTAAAAATAGAGCTGCCATATGATCTTTAAAAATCTTATCAACTATTTTTATTTATAAGCATTATAAAATTAGAGTCCAGAAAGTATTATTAAGGCTTAGATGGAAATCCTGAAAGTCAGATCCTCCAAGTTCCCATTGCCTGGCTGTGAAGACTAAGGACCAGAAAGGTATGGTGACTTGCCCAGGGTCACACAGGTGGTTAGTGGCACAGCCAGCACTAAGTGTCCAGGTCCTCTGGGCCTTCTCTGGATGTTCACTTTCCTATTTGCTACCTGCCACCTCTAGAAGGGGTCCCAGCATGGGTCTCATATTCCAGTCAGGTATTGATAGGAATTTCCCTTCTCATCTCTGCCTTCTTGGGCCTGTGCAATTCTCCAGTAGCACCAGCACTTAAAAGAAGAAAATAAAGAACAAAACCACCATTTTCAAAAGGGTTAAAAACATGAAACTTGGGTCCTCTGTAGAGCAAGTTAAAATATCAGAGGCAAGTTCAGCTGGAGGCACAAGTGCAAAAGTTTTGGGGCAACGAATCAATAGGCCAGCTGACCAAGTTTTCTAGCTCTGGATGAGCCATAGTCAAATTAGAAAAGCAATAATGTGATCTAGGTCAGCAAAATTCAATTTTGCCAACAACACTGAGATTCCTTGAGGCAGCCCTTTAAAGATGACATTATAGCAGGATTATTTCCCATGTGTACAAATATGGCTAGGGAGAAAAACACACACACACAGATATAACACAATGTGTGATCCATTCTCTTCTGGAAGCAAATTTTGTTGTTATATATCTATATTTTTTTAGAAAGAGCATTATAAAAGCAGCAAGAGAGTGTAATAGAAAAAGAAATGAAACACTGCAATTCTTTTTTATGATGTTCCACACACAAAAAGAAAAATAACTCCCAGAATCATCAGATTTCTTAGAAGATGCAGTAAATATATTGTTAGCATCCCCATGACACACTAACAAGATGCTGTCTGCCGGGAGGTGGGGCAGGAAAGCTGTCACCAAATTCCAGTCAATGATTTATAGTATTTGTGACTACCACATACAAAGACTGTCAGCTGGCAATTTATTCTGGCTGATGTAAACCAACAAAATCTTCTTCCTTTCTGACAATCAGTCCAGTAGCTAAGGTTAACACATTTCAGCGCTCATCAACAGAAGTACATCTAGCAGTGGATTTTGGTTCTATCTTAGTTGTGCCAACATGTTGGTTGTGTTTAAACAGTCAGCAAAAAGTTTATGGTGGCCGCTCTGACACTGTGACAGAAAGGAGGGAGTCAGAGACCATAGAACAGTGGCTGTCAAACTTGGTTGGACATCAGAACCCCCTGCAGCAGGGAGGAGGCTTGTTAAAACACAGAATACTGGGCCCCACCCCCAGAGCTTCTGATTCAGTTAGGGCTGAGTCTGAGAAGTTGTATTTCTAACAAGCTCCCAGGTAATGTGGATGAGTTGATCCAGGAGCCGCTATAACTACTGAAGTCTCAGAAAATATCTTGCTCCATCAGGCAGGTGACTCAGACAAGTCAAGATCTGCAGCTGGATATAATACTCTCTAGTCTCTGGAAAGCCAAGCAAGCACAAAACGGGGTATCAAGGGAAAGAGATTCATTCTGCCTTAGGGGGACCAAGAAGGCTTTGTATATAGGTCTTTTTTTGAACAAGACACTGAGGTGAAGAATGGCCAGGTAAGGTGATATCAGGTAGAGGATGGTGAAGGTGGCCCGTTGCAGATGAGTACAAATGGCTTTGGGGATTGATTTATGATACACAGCAGCAGTAAGGGCTTCCCCAGTGGCTCAGTGGTAAAAAATTCACCTGCAGTGCTGGAGCCACAGGAGACACAGGTTCTATTCCTGGGTTGGGAAGATCCCCTGGAGGAGGGCATGGCAGCCCACTTCAGTATTCTTGCCTGGGAAATCCCATGGGTGGAGGAGCCTGGCAGGCTCCAGTGTTGGGGGCCACAAAGAGTAGGACACGACTGAAGCGATTGAGTACGCACGCATATTGCAGCTGTAGGGTGGCTACTCACTTTATAAGGATCTACAAGAAGGAAGCCATCCTTCTTTGCTTAATTAAATCTTCGCATTGATGACTTGAGGTGATTGCACAAGTAGAAAGAAAAGTGAAAGAAGGAATTGGCAGAGTGTGTTCCCTGGCATTCCCTCCAATGGGTGCTCCACTGTTGTCTGCATTTTTCTCAGTACAAACCAGAACCACAGGAATAATTATTCTGCAAAGGCAAGAATCTCTGCAAGGAGATCCAACCAGTCCATTCTGAAGGAGATCAGCCCTGGGATTTCTTTGGAAGGAATGATGCTAAAGCTGAAACTCCAGTACTTTGGCCACCTCATGCGAAGAGTTGACTCATTGGAAAAGACTCTGATGCTGGGAGGGACTGGGGGCAAGAGGAGAAGGGGACGACAGAGGATGAGATGGCTGGATGGCATCACTGACTCGATGGACGTGAGTCTGAGTGGACTCCGGGAGTTAGTGATGGACAGGGAGGCCTGGCGTGCTGCGATTCATGGGGTTGCAGAGTCGGACACAACTGAGCGACTGATTTGATCTGATCTGAAAGGCAGAGAAAATTTCTCTTAGCTGGTAGCTTTCCCCCAAGGAGTTGTCATGTAACAGGTTGCACAGATCTATGCATACGGCAGGCTGGTGGTATTTTAGGCATCTAAATGGTGGTTGAGGGGTATGTTCTTTTGGACAGTGCAACTTTCTTGACACCTCTGAAATCTTATCTCCCAGATGATCCCCTGCAGGTAAGGCTGGCCATATTCATCCAAGCATCCAACAGCCAATCTCAGTGGCTCCCATGGCTCAATTTTCACAAAGGCTCCAATTAACACTAGGTGGAAAGCACATAACATGTGGGCATCACGTTTCCGATATCCAATGTGTCCCCATAGCTGTTAATGCACACAGGAGGGGCCTGAGACATGCTCTCATTAATAAATAGCAGGGATCAATGCAGGTGAACCCATCAGATGGTCATTGTTTAGGGTTGTTCTAGCTGAGGGCTAACTTAAACTTAACAGAAAATCTTCCTGCAGTGGACGGACTCAACTATTCAAAGAGATTAGTCGCCATCTTAATGAAAAACTATCACTTTCAATGTGTGTGTATGTTAGTCGCTCAGTTGTGTCCTACTCTTTGTGACCCCATGGACTATAGCCCACAGGCTCCTCTGTCCATGGGATTCTCCAGGCAGGAATACTGGAGTGGGTTGCCATGCCCTCCTCCAAGGGATCTTCCCGACCCAGGAATTGAACCAGGTCTCCTGCATTGCAGGCAGATTCTTTACAGTCTGAGCCACCAGGGAACCCCTCACTTTCAATAATTGTGCTCAAAATGACATATTTTATCATCAGTTTTTTTTTGAGAAGTGTGCACTTATAAAAAGACAAAACGAAATATTGCTTCATGGCTCAGGCAATGTATCTCTGTCTCTATTGTTTGTTGAAGTCTTACTAGGGTCAGTTGTGTCTTGAATTATTCCATTTCCTATTTCTCTGTGCCGCAATACTTCCAACTATTTCAGAAATAAAGTCCCTTTTTTTTCATTTTACATTTTCATGGATAAGTATTGAATATGACAGGGCCTGTCATCACCTAATGAGAAATGGCTGTTGGGCAACTTATAACTATTATTAAGATGACATTTTCCCCTCTGAGTATCAACAAGAAACTGAGATGCATGGACTCTAAAACAAAAACATGAAGGGCCAAAGAGAAGACAATAGCTGAAAGCAAAATAGATGAATTAGGTTTTTAGGCTTGATCTGGTAACATTTTCAAAGGCATTTGGAAAAACTTCCTATAGAGGAAAACAGAGTAAAGCAAAGAGACATGAGAAAAGTGCGATTTGGTATATGATGAGATTTATTACTTTTCAGTAAGCTTCTTGCACTAGTGACCCAATCTTCTCACACATACCCCCAAAAATTCTTCCCATTGTCTGTTCATCAGAGAGACTCAGTTCAGTTCAGTTGCTCAGCTGTGTCCCACTCTTTGCGACCCCATGAATCGCAGCACGCCAGGCCTCCCTGTCCAACACCAACTCCCGGAGTTCACTCAGACTCATGTCCATCGAGTCAGTGATGCCATCCAGCCATCTCATCCTCTGTCGTCTCCTTCTCCTCCTTCCCCCAATCCCTTCCAGCATCAGAATCTTTTCCAATGAGTCAACTCTTCGCATGAGGTGGCCAAAGTACTGGAGTTTCAGCTTTAGCATCATTCCTTCCAAAGAAATCCCAGGGCTAATCTCCTTCAGAATGGACTGGTTGGATCTCCTTGCAGTCCAAGGGACTCTCAAGAGTCTTCTCCAACACCACAGTTCAAAAGCATCAATTCTGGCAGTTTGTGGAGTTCTCTTTATTGTGGCGTTTCCTCGCTGTGTGTGGGTTTGTACAGGTGGCTTGTCAAGGTTTCCTGGTTAGGGAAGCTTGTGTCAGTGTTCTGGTGAGTGGAGCTGTATTTCTTCTCTCTGGAGTGCAATGAAATGTCCAGGAATGAGTTACGAGATGTCTATGGTTTTGGGGTGACTTTGGGCAGCCTGTATCTTGAAGCTCAGGGCTGTGTTCCTTTGTTGCTGGAGAATTTGCTTGGTATGTCTTGCCCTGGAACTTGTTGGCCCTTGTGTGGTGCTTGGTTTCAGTGTAGCGCTGTTTATAATAGCCAGGACATGGAAGCAACCTAGATGTCCATCAGCAGATGAATGGATAAGAAAGCTGTGGTACATATACACAATGGAGTATTACTCAGCCATTAAAAAGACTACATTTGAATCAGTTCTAATGAGGTGGATGAAACTGGAGCCTATTATACAGAGTGAAGTAAGCCAGAAAGAAAAACACCAATACAGTATACTAACACATATATATGGAATTTAGAAAGACGGTAACAATAACCCTGTGTACGAGACAGCAAAAGAGACACTGATGTATAGAATGGTCTTATGGACTCTGTGGGAGAGGGAGAGGGTGGGAAGATTTGGGAGAATGGCATTGAAACATGTAAAATATCATGTATGAAACGAGTTGCCAGTCCAGGTTCGATGCATGATACTAGATGCTTGGGGCTAGTGCACTGGGACGACCCAGAGAGATGGTATGGGGAGGGAGGAGGGAGGAGGGTTCAGGATGGGGAACACATGTATACCTGTGGCGGATTCATTTTGATATTTGGCAAAACTAATACAATTATGTAAAGTTAAAAAATAAAATTAAAAAAAAATAAAATTTTAACCATTAAAAAAAAAAAACAAAAGCATCAATTCTTCGATGCTCGGCCTTCTTCACAGTCCAACTCTCACATCCATACATGACCACAGGAAAAACCATAGCCTTGACTAGACAGACCTCTGTTGGCAAAGTAATGTCTCTGCTTTTCAATATGCTATCTAGGTTGGTCATAACTTTCCTTCCAAGGAGTAAGCATCTTTTAATTTCATGGCTGCAATCACCATCTGCAGTGATTTTGGAGCCCCAAAAAATAAAGTCTGACACTGTTTCCACTGTTTCCCCATCTATTTCCCATGAAGTGATGGGACCAGATGCCATGATCTTCATTTTCTGAATGTTGAGCTTTAAGCCAACTTTTTCACTCTCCACTTTCACTTTCATCAAGAGGCTTTTGAGTTCCTCTTCACTTTCTGCCATAAGGGTGGTGTCATCTGCATATCCGAGGTTACTGATATTTCTCCCGGCAATCTTGATTCCAGCTTGTGCTTCCTCCAGCCCAGCGTTTCTCATGATGTACTCTGCATATAAATTGAATAAGCAGGGCGACAATCAGAGAGACTAGCGAAAGGCTTTTCCAGATCGGTGCCAAACTACAAGACAAAAATCATTCCTATGACCTATGTATATACGTAATGCATGCATGTGTGGGTGCTAAGTCACTTCAGTCTTGTCTGACTCTGTGCAACCCTATGGACTGTAGCCCCCCAGTCTCCTCTGTCCATGAGGATTCTCCAGGCAAGAATACTGTAGTGGGTTGCCATGCCCTTTTTCAGGGGATCTTCCCGACCCAGGGATCGAACACACATCTCTTATGTCTCCTGTATTGGCAGGTGGATTCTCTACCACTAGTGCCACCTGGGAAGCCCTATGCATAATGCATTGCTGCAAAACTTATACTGGGTATCACAAAGTAGATACGAAGTGTTGTATGAGAAAACCACCATAAAGTATTGAATGCTTACAAACACCAATTTTCTTTTTTGACAGCATAATGAAAAGTTTCAAAGCACTCTTGTCTTTCAAATTACAGTATCATTTTGTTTTGTGGTTTTATTTTCTGATTGATCTTTAGATATGTGCCAACAGTCCTGGGGGTGAGGATGGGTACAAAGATGAAATCACAAACTCAAAACTGTTGCACCTAATGCTTGGAATCTTGAAAGTCAAAGCAGATGCCTGAGTTATGAATTGCAAGTTTGTGTGCAAGCAATCTGGCAGCTACTTAATGCTGAATAGCAACTGTTCCCCAGAAAATAGTTTGTCTCATTTGGTAGCATGGTTAATGCTTGAAGGAAGAAAGGTAGTCAGAAATTTTGGAAGCCTGGAAGTCGGTATATAGAGGGTTACATTTTATTGCAGGGACTGAGGTCATATCTGGTCTATTTTTACCTAGGTTCCCCAAATCTCTGAGTTAGAAGGAACTCAACATTTAGGCCAGTGCTTCTCAAACTTTAATGTGCTCATGAATCATATGGTGCTCTTGTTAAAATGCAGATTTTGATTCAGCAGGCATGGAGGAGGGGCCTGAGATTCTGTAGGTATGACAAGCTCACAGGCTTCCCAGGTGGTGATAGTGGTAAAGAACCCACCTGCCAATTCAGGAGACACAAGAGAGGAGAGTTGTATCTCTGACTTGGGAAGATCCCCTAGAGGAGGGCATGGCCACCCACTCCAGTATTCTTGCCTGGAGAGTCACATGGACAGAGGAGCCTGGCAGGCTACAGTTCAAATGGTCACACACCACTGAAGCGACTTAGCACACATGCAACAAGCTCTCAGGTAAGGCTAATACTGCTGGTCAGTGGGGCACCTATTGAGTAGCAAGGTCTAAGACCATTTTTGTTTTGCTTTCACTTCTCAGACATTCTAGTGTTTTGTAATTATGTCACAGGTAATTTGTTACCAATATTAGGAAATCACCAAAGTTTTTTCTTCCATTGTAACTATAAGATTGTGTGTGTGTGTGTGTGTGTGCTCAGTCACTCAGTTGTATCTGACTCTTTGCGACTCCCTTGAGTAGCTGTATTATTGCCTATTTCTATCTCTGTCTCTGTATCTGTATTTATGAATGAAAGTCATTTAAGGTTATCCCCTAATAATGTTTTTCTCCTTGACATCTAACTTCTGATATGCTATCCTTAGTGGAAGAGTAAAGCTAGACTCCTGCCAGGAAATTACACATAGGTCTGGTTATGCCTTTGAGAATGTGGTAAACAGGTGTAAGTCATCTGCCATGAGTACAGAAACAATTGAGATTTGCTAATTTAGTTTAATCTCTCAATCGGTAATTTGAAAATCAGGTCACATTAAATAAATACATAAACCTGTACTGGATATCTTTAACTTACAAAAATAATGTACCTCCATTCAACAACTTGAAACAGTGAATATCTGTGCAAAGGAAGAAATGATCAACTCTATGTATTCCCTCCAACCCTCCATTAACTGTGGTGTGTACTTCCTGATGGCACTTTTCTATTTATATAAACATACTTTTAACAAAGTATATCAATTTTTCTGCAAGTTGCTGTTCTTATTTAATATTTTGGAAACAATAATTGCAGGTCTATTAGAAAAAAGCAACCAAGCATTTTTCTAATTTTCTCAAGCAATTTTCTTGAGCTTTAATTCCATTTTTGCAATCCAAACTAGTTTTATTAAGAGGAAGATGAATACCAATCATAGTGTTTTCCCAGGACAGTAGAATGTAAGTTCTATGAATGCCAAGATCTTTGTCTGGATCAGATGTATCCCAAGATCCTACAATGAAGTCTGATAAATAGTAAGTGCCTGAGAAATATGTCTTTAATAAATCAGTGTTAGCCCTGCAGTATCAGGACAATTGGGAAGTAGATAGAGGAATAGACTGTCAAGGAAAGGGCTGAGGCATGTCCGTATGTGTGTGTGCTCAGGCAGGTCCAACTCTTTGTGGCTCCATGGACTCCTCTGTCCATGGGATTTCCCAGGCAAGAATACTGGAGTGGGTTGACATAGCCTACTCAAGGGAATCTTCCAGACCCAAGGATCAAAGCCATGTCTCTTGTATCTCCTTCATTGGCAGGCAGATTCTTTACCATTAGAGCCACCTGGGAAGACCTGGGCATAACTTATATCCATTAAATGTTTGGCCTTGACAACATCCAATAAGAATCAACACATTAGTTAGATAAATTTTGTCTTTATCTCAATTTTGTTTAATGACTGATCATATAATACAGTGATTCTTCTTGATTCCACAATTGTGATAAAGAAGCACTTTATTTGCCTTTTTAATGTACTAAGATTACCCTAAAGAAACTGGAAAACACTATATAATTGAGTACATATATATGTATTATGTAATTATGTATATATATGTATATATATATATAACTATCAGGGAAGAGAATATCAATATATCACAAGATAGAACTTAATTACTCAATTATATTTATAAAAGTTTTTACCCCCAGTTCTTTCCAATCTTCAGAATTTCATTCATTCATTGAACAAACATTTCTATTCTTAGCACAAAGACCCAGCGGACATACATATTGATCTTGGCAGTAGAATTAGGGAATGAGGGCAGGATGGAGGAAATACCAATATAATAAGAGTCCTCATCCTTAGCTCAGAATGCTGGAAATTTTCACAGTCACTCAGCAACTATCATGCTTAACCTCCAAGTAAGAGAAATCTGAGTATTTACTATGTGAATTAGGAGAAAAAGCTGCTTGGCCATATTTTGTACTGTGCCAGTAACCCTTAAATGTACGCTTCCTTGGATTTTGGCTCCATCTGAGGACAAAAAAATCATCTAATGCTGCGATTTTTTTAGATGATCTAGGACATTCCAGAATTTTGAAGTTGCTTTTCGAAGAGGAGAACAAAGACTCCTTGCCTCAGGGGAATTAGTTATAAAGATTCCTTCAAGCCTTGAACTTGTTTGTATGTAATTCTACACCTTTTAAGATGCAAATCATTTTGTCTGATAAACCAGAGGAGATCTGTTGAAAAACTGTTGTGGACTTTGGCAGTTTAATAAAAGGCCCATTTTCAAAACATTACCTTGTGTAGTGTGGGTCATGTCAGGTGATCTCATTTTGATGCTACTTGGAGTTAATGAAAGGGCAATAACTTCTGACAAATGGTGTTACAATTTAGTGAATGCAGGAAGGATGGAGGAGCCCAGATTCTATCCTTATTTCTGTAGCTTAGAGTATTTGTGAACCTAAAGAAATTACTTAACCATTCTGAGCCTCTGTTTTTGCATGGACACAGGGAATACCTGCTAATAGCAAGATCTTGACAGAGTTGTAGAAAGGATCAACTGAGATTTTGTGTGGAACATTAGTTCAGCTCCTGGCATGTGGTAAGTGGTCAGCAAGGTCAACTAGTATTACTACTGATAAGAATAAAACAAGTGGAAGGGATAAATTTGGGATTAGAAGATACTATACACAAGTATATATATATGTATACTGTATACATATATACTGTATATGTATTTATCTGTATACATATATACATATATGTGTGTATATACATATACATACTGTATACATATATATACAAACTGTATACTTACATATATATATACTTATATATAAGTATATACTGTATATGTATATATATATACTGATATATACTGATGTTGAAGCTGAAACTCCAATACTTTGGCCACCTGATGTGAAGAACTGACTCATTTGAAAAGACCCTGATGTTGGGAAAGATTGAAGGCGGGAGGAGAAGGGGATGGCAGAGGATGAGATGGTTGTATGGCATCACTGACTCAATGGACATGAGTTTGAGTAAGCTCTGGGAGTTGGTCCCCACTCCAGTACTCTTGCCTGGAAAATCCCATGAATGGAGGAGCCTGGTGGGCTGCAGTCCATGGGGTCGCTAAGAGTTGGACATGACTGAGCAACTTCACTTTCACTTTTCACTTTCATGCATTGGAGAAGGAAATGGCAACCCACTCCAGTGTTCTTGCCTTGAGAATCCCAGGGATGGGGGAGCCTGGTGGGCTGCTGTCTATGGGGTCACACAGAGTCGGACACGACTGAAGCGACTTAGTAGCTGGGAGTTGGTGATGGACAGGGAGGCCTAGCGTGCCGCAGTCCATGGGGTTGCAAAGAGTTGGACATGGCTGAGCAACTGAACTGAACTGACTGATACACAAGATAGATAAACAATGTCCTGCTGTATAGCACAGAGAACTATATTCAATATCTTGTACTAAATCATAAAGGAAATGAATATGAAAAAGAATATATATGTGTGTGTGTGTGTGTGTGCATGTATAACTGAGTTGGGCTTCCCTGGTGGTTCAGATAGTAAAGAATCTGCCTGAAATGCAGGAAACCCAGGTTCAATCCCTGGGTTGGGAAGATGCCCTGGAGAAAGGAATGGCAACCCACACCAATATTCTTGCCTGGAGAATTCCATGGACTAAGTAGCCTTGTGGGCTATAGTCCATGGGATCCCAGGGTTGGACATGACTGAGCAACTAACAGACACACACGCACACACACATAACTGAGTTACTTTGCTGTACAGCAGAAATTAACACAACATTGTAAATGTAAATACTTCAATTCAAAACCAATACAATATTGTAAAGTAATTAGCCTCTAATTAAAATAAATAAATTTAATTTAAAAAAAACAATAAAACTTACAATCTAAACATATATTCTAGGAGAATATTTATTTTAGTTTATTTTACTGTAAATCCTTATGCATTTGTATTGGAGAAGTTCTAGCCAACACACGGACTCAGCTTCATGCTATTTGGCCAGCCCTATAATTTACTTTTAAACTTTTGCTTTGGCTGGGACTTGAATATCAGAAAGTTTAAAGGAGAAGACAGGTAAAATGATATTTTAAAATCACACTTTCTTGCAACCTATGCTTGAATCTATTTGGTCAGATTGGTCCAGAGTGGTGCTGAAGGAAAGTTCAGTGGTGCTGAACTTGTCCTCTCACTGGCCTGAGAAGAGCTGTCATGAACTGGTTTCCCCATTACTTTAACAAGCCCATTCTGAGAAATTGTGGTTTATTGGTTAAGTACTTCTGAAGCACATATTCTTTAATTGACAGGTTATTTCAGCTCCTTCAGAGTATTTATATGATGAGAAATCTTAATATTCAACTGTCAGAGAAAGACAAATATCATATGGTATTGACCTTGTGAGGCTGTGGAGTGTCCACAGCATATTTGAAGCAGGATCTCAGTTCCTCAACAGGGACTGAGCCTGGGCTGCAGTGATAAGAGTGCCGAACCCTAACCACTAGACCACCAGAGATTGGCTAGGAGCAGGGCCTGGCTCTTCTCCGCTATGAAGAAAAAAACTCAACAAAGAGACAAAAAGTAGTGAGACAAAGTGCTTATTAGGAGAGAAGATAAGTGCAGAGAAAGCACAGGCAGGCTCAGATAGAGGAAGAGAGAGAGACACGAGCATTGGGGTTCTTCTGGTTACCTCTGGTCAATCATCTTGCTTTGTCTGGCTCTGGGCCTATGTTTGGTCTGACTCAGGATGCTTCCCTGTGTGTGTGCATATTTTTCAGCCAAGACAGATTCAAGCACAAGGGTCTCTGGGAATTTGACAGAACATATTATGGTCTGGCACCCTGAGAATCCTTTCTGGGCATGTGGGGTTTCCTTGACCTCAAGGATGAGAAATATGTGGTCTCTTTAGAGGTACTCAACCCCACATTGGTGCTGCCATTATCCTTATCTTGAAGTATCTGTCCACAAGGAATAAATTCCAGCTGTTCCTCCTGCAGCCTCAAAACATGATGCAAATGAACTTATTTCTGAATGAACACAGACTCACAAACATAGAAAACAAGCTTATGGTTAACAAAGGGAATAGATGATGGGAGTGGGGGTTAAGGAGAGAGAAACTTGGAGTTTGGGATTAACATATACACACTATTAT